>NC_133396.1:10000-10010000 GCF_047511655.1 Castor canadensis | reverse complement strand
TGTGGAAGTTGTCTTCCCACTTTCTGTCTCAGTATGTCTCTAGCTGGGCCTATAAATCTACATGTCTTGCAAGTTCCCCGGTAATGCTGGTGGTGCTGTTCTAGGGACCCACATTCAGAATCACTGCAGTAAAGAGAACAAGATGGATGGGAAATACAATGGCTCATGTGCTCATTGATTGTGTGTATAGCTGGATTTCAGTAAATAAAAGGGGTTTATTTTGAGAACAAGAATAAAAAACCTTTATTGGGTAATTTCTAAATGATTGATAAATAATAGTAATGTTTACTTTTTAGAAAGAACTAAAGAATGCATATGGAATAACACTTTAAGATTATCATTGCATAATTTCAGATTTTCTAAGTCTTTCTATAGCTACCAGCAACCTACTTAATCAGGCAGTCAATGTCGCTCTGGGTTGAAAAAAAAAAAAGACAATTGTCAAAGTACTCATTTTCAAATTCTTCCTGTGAATTGAAAAAGTTTCCATTTATTTAACCTGAAGCAGGAAATGTTATTGGAAACCATTACAATTCAGCATGCAGGATTAAAGTAAGAATCATATTGGAATTGGAATGACTAAACAATTATAGCTTATCTCTGAAAAAATACTAGTGTGAGAGTAGGAAAAAAGGAGAAAAAAAGGAGTGGTTGAACTTATGTGGAGTAGAGCTGTCACTTTTAAACTGTGAAACTAGAAGTCTTACCTGGGTTTCCTCAAAACTTCATTTTTACAAAACTCTCTCTTTTCAAATTTCTTCAGTGACAGGTGTTTCTTGGCAAAATTAATTCTGAAATATCTCCGAAGCTTACCTGACATTGATTCTTAAAAAGAAGGTTCCTGATTCTAAGGGAAACATTTATGTACTGGTCATGTAAGGGCCTCTATCACTGAGGGAGGGGTATGAATTTAACATGCAAATTTTGCTGCATGAAACTGTGTGAAAGTTTCAGTTATTTCTGTCATAACACTTAACATGCTTCCAGATATAGTGCATTAAACACAGGCCAAGAAATTGTTCCCAGCCAATGCTGTTTTTCATTTTGGTGTGCTATGAGTGCTTGAAACACATGTTAGGAACGTAGTTCATATTCTGCATTTGTAAAAGACCCAATTTACATCAGCAGAAACCACAACGGCAGCACAGGAGCTGCCCCCAGAGTGCCGCCAATGGGCAATCAAACTCTTCACTGGACATTATCATTTTCAAGAAAACTCTTCACAGGACATTATCATTTTCAAGAAAAAACAATCTGGTTGAAATGAAGGACATGATTTTCACAACTCATGGCAATTTTCTGTATGTATTTGCACAGGTTTCAAAACTCATACTCAACAAGAACTAGACTTGGCTTCTTATTTTGAAACAGGTCTCATTAACCTGACTTGATTGCTCTCGTGCCATTTTATAGCACTGAAGTCTGGTTTGCTGAATTCTTAAAGTTTTTCATATGTATCTATACAGTACAGTTCTTCAGGTTCTTCTATGCTATAAGTCTATTAAGAAAGAAAAGAATTCTTCTAAGGACTGAATATACTGTGTCAGTATACTTTCTGTCTCAGATTAGATGTTGAAAAACTATTCTATAAGAAAGTTAATTATGTGACAGAATTTGCTGTCATTACCAAATAAGCCTTTCCCCCTGTAAATATAGAGACTATCATATTTATGCTATAAGACTATTTTGTTATAATTATAGATGGCCTAGTTTTGGGGAAAACCAGCATGACTTGCCTTATATTGAATTGCTTTCTACCAACAAGCACTGTTACTGAATTCTAGTTGCACATAGTCAAATTTACAAGTTATAGGTTATATAGTTCAAGATACTTCTTAGATAAGCTGAATTCCAGCTGGAATTTAAATACAGACCTAAAATTCTCCCCACATGGGCTGTCTACTGCTATTTATAATCATTGGTCTCCATTTGGAATTAAGCTACAATGTAAGAAATTATTTTCTGCTGGGCACCAGTGGCTTACACCAGTAATCCTAGCTACTTGGGAGGTTGAGAGCAGAAGGATCTTAGTTCAAGGCCAGCCACAACAGGGCTGATATTTCACTAGACCCCATCTCCAAAATAACCAGGGCAAAATGGACTGAAGTTGTGGCTCAAGTGTTAGAGTACCTGCTTTGTAATTATGCTAAATTCAAATCCCAATCCCACCAAAAAATACAAAGAAAGGAAAGCATTTTCTGGGTATGTAAATTCATATCCAAGCCAAGGGTTCAAGGAAAAGGATCTTCATTGCAGGAGTTTTCCCTTTTTTGAAATCCTGTAGCTTAAAAAGTCTATAGAACATGATTTGTTGTCTAGCAAGCAATGCATTCTTCTGCTTTCAATTCTTTGTTATTTATTTTTCTATTTGAATTTGTGTATTTATATAGAGATCGAATGAGTTGTGTTTTATTAAAAGTAATTATATAGGTATCTTACTATCTCTTTGTGAAATTCTCTTTTTTTGTAGTCTACACACTTACTTTATCCATACCGTTTTTCTTCTCATCATAACTTCTGAAACAAGTGTCTTTATCATCTCCCATTCCACCTGAGGTGCACAGAAACTTACGTGCTAAGGTCACACTGCTGGGATTTCCCCACTCTTAGGAAGTTAAGGAGGTTATATTGCCTCTGCTCTTAACTGTCTCTAGAACACACGGAGACTTTATCCACATATGTGTATTTTTACATCAGTGAGTAAAATAGTGCCTGGCATATAGCCTACATAGTCATTATCTTAATGAGTTAAGTAGAATTATAAATGATAAATCTTAGCATTTCACACACAACATGGACACATATTCTTTTTTTTTTCTTTCTTTCCTTCCTTTTGGCAGTACTAGAGCTTGAAGTCAAGGCCTTGTGATTGTTAGACGAGCACTCTACCACTTGAGCCACAACCCAAGCCTTTCTTTGCTGTAATTATTTTTCAGGTAAGGTCTCATACCTTTTGTTAAAGCTGGCCCAGGACCTTGGTCCTCCCACTTATTTCTCCCAAGTAAATGAGATTACAGGTGTGTACTATCATGCCTGGTTAGGTTATTATTTGTTTGACAGACAAGTCAAAACAAGGTACAATTTTATATTTTTTAAAGTATTTTGTCCTTCCCTTAATTCTTCAATAAAACAAATTCCAGATGTTTTAAGAGGGATGACATGGCATTTTGGCTTGGCCTACAGGCATAGATAGAGCTCACGTTGAAAGAAAGCTCCCATACCTTAATCTCCACTGAACACCTATCCATGCCTGTAGGCTAAACCAAAATGCCATGTCATCCCTCTCAAAACATCTGGAATTTGACTTGTCTGTGGTCTCTGATTAGACTCCTTACTGAGTCCTAGGGATTATCTGTTCTTGCCCAAGTTTGAAAGGCCACCTGTAGTGTTGAGGACTTCCTCCTCATCTCTTCTGTGTCCACACTGTTTTATCTTAGAACATGTCACCATCATTTTCCTATCTTCCCTTTGGCCTTTACTTTACTACCTCTTGGTGCTTCCTGAGCCACTCTTCCCTTAGGTTTGGGTCCTTACCATTTAAACCCTATTTAAAGGCCACTCTTCCCGAGAGGCCTTCTCTAAACACTGTCTCCATGGCTTTTCCCTTTCCCCATGCTACCACATTGTTTCCTGTGTCAGACCATTCTTGACCTTATGCTCATCAAAAATAAAATCTTTGTGTGCTTAGTTGCTCGTATATGTCTTTTCTTCAAGACTAATGGTCAGGAAAGTAGAGCCTGAAGATAATACTGGCTGGCTAAAGCTAACTGTTTTGCCTATTTGCTTTTACACTGTCAACAGAGGTTGTCCTGTTGTAATAGAGATATAGAAAGTTATGATAGAGATCATCAGCCAGCAAAGCCAGAAACATTAACTACTTGGTCATTTATGGAAAATATTTGCATCCATTGCTCTATAGCAAAACTCTAAGAGAGCCAAGGTTAAGTCAATACGAGTATTTTGGTTAACAGGACAGTCCTTGAGCCAGAGTGTCTGGGATCAAATTTAAGGCTCCACTAATTAAATAGTTGTCTGACAATGACACAGTACTCAACATCTCCAATACTCAGTTTTCTCATTTGTATCTTGTCTATATTTGTACCCCTGTAGCGAAGGGATTATCCCTGGAACTCAGGATATATCTAGTATGAACAGGTGTAGAATAAGTCACCAGCAAAATACGAGCCTGGAGAAATGTGAGAGAATTTGCCAGTCAATCATTAATTTTTTAAATCCTTTTTTATTACATTTTTCTACAGTAACTCATCTGTGGATGACATTTTGCTGTAGATGGCACAAAAATGCATCACAGTGTTTTACTTGAAGGATATTATAAATTAATAGGGAAGGGAAAATAACACAGTGTACTTAAACATGGATAATATCTGACTAACGGAAGAGTACTAAACGAATGCCGAGAAATTCCTGTGGAGAGAAACATCATTACCAGCACTGCACAGAGAGAGCCAAGAAGGCAATGTGAAGCTGTAGAAATTATACAGTCATTCCCTTTTATCTAGCATGACCTTTCAGCAAGCAGCACATTTGACTACATATTTCTCACTGGATTGGTTAGATTGATCATTTATTTTATTCAGTTATTAAACTATTCCACCCTGACTCACTAAGCCACCTGTGAATTTGATCAAGGGGATGAGGTTGGTTCATCAATACTAATGGGGGGTGGGGTGTTTTGTAGACATAGCCTGGATCTGTTTCTTCACTTTTTTGGCTATATATTAGGAAGCCAAGAAATCTGTGAAGCTGCTTAACCTCATCAGCACATTAGCATTGAATAAAATGCTCCCAGTTAGTAGCTAGCAAGGCTCTGTTTTCTGCACCATAGGAAAGAAAAAAGAACCAGAACCAATGTAGACACACACTAAGACTATCATGAAAAATGACTCCACAGGCTTAAATGTTGAGGTCAATGAAAATCCCTAATCAGGTAGGTTTGTATAGGCAGCCTGAGCCACTGTGGCCTGCTGTATTTTTATGTGTTGTCCATGTGTGTCTATCTGTCTGTATGTGTGTGTGTGTGTGTCTGGGTATGTCTGTGTGTCTGTGTGTTTTCCAAGACATCTCCTTCCTTCTTTTTATTCAGTAGAAATGACTAGACCCAAATGCAAATGTGTCTGGCAACATGTGTTACAGTTCACAAATTTCTAATCAGAGTGGAGAATCCAGGAGTGTGATGCCAACCCCACTCAGGCTTAGGTGTCCTGCAATGAACAGTCAAATGTCCCCTGACTGTAAACAGTTACCTCACATTACCTCAGAGCAGGAGGTCATCCTTCCAAATGAGAGCTGGCTCTGTACTCAGTTTAGGTAAAATCCTGGCTTCTGGAAATCATTTTCTACCACGTGCACATAACTTAAGCAAAGAAACCCAGAGTGATTTTTCTTCTCTCATTTTTCTCCCCACCCCTGCCCAACTAAGCTGCAAAACTAAGTCCCCTCTATCACCGAAGTCTCCACTATATAATCCAACTTACTTCCAGGGTTTGCTTTCACACATGGCTGTCTCTTCCTGTGCCACTAAATCTTATCAGCTGTTAGAGATTTGGGGTTGATGGTGATTGCTGAGGTGGGAGAGACAGTGGTCACATCTGTCAGCTACTTTTTCATAAGATGTGGAGATCAAGGAGCACTGTTTTTGGTGCTGGCGAGTTTGCTAGGTATATAGATTATCTACTTTGTTTTTTTACTTTTAGTTTAAATTCTGGTCATTTGCTCTTAGATATAAATCTTGAGATCTAGATATTTTGGCACTTTTTGTTTCATGCTACACAATATATAACATGATCAAAATCACTATTCATATACCTGTTGAAAACATTATTGTCTAAGCTAATTAATCTGTCTGTGCTTTTGTGAAAATAGTATGCCTTCTAGAATCACACAACTGGTTTTCTAGTATGTAATGTATGTAAGTATGTATACCACTTTACTGGAATGAACACTTGTAATATGATTGACCCAAGGATTTGGGGGGGGTTGGTTTTTTTGGCAGTTACTAGTGTTTGAACTCAGGACTCATGAGTCTCTTAAGGCTGTAAGGTCCTTATTTGAATTGTAGCCTTGTCAAGAGGCTAACTAGCTCTGTGACTTGACCAGCCATTGAACTTTTCTGGGTCTCACATCTTTCAGTAAAACAGAGAGTATTCTGCTTATCTTAATGTAACATCACAATTTTTTTGTCTGGCTGCAATAAAATATGTAGTATATATTTTAAATGGTAATGCTATTATTCATAAATATTGTTAACTTTGTAATTGTAATTTCAATATCATTATTATTTTCTTCTTTTACACTGGTTTTTTTGGTATTTTTCTGCTTTCACCCTTTCCTAATACATCCCGACTATTTACAGCCCTCCTCTAGGATAGAGATTGGCAGCTTTCTCTGTAGTGAGAGAAAGACAGGACTGGAGGTGTGGCTCAAGTGGTAGAGTGCCTGCTCTTTGCAAGTGTGAAGTCCTGAGTTCAAACCCCAGTCTCACCAAAAAGAAAAAAAGAGAGAGAGAGAAATAGACACAATAAATACTTTCAGTTTCTCTAGGCACTCAAAGCTTTACTTAATTCTGTCATTATAGTCTGAAAGCAGTCATCGATAATAGCAAACGAATGTGGCTATCCAATAAAACTTTATTTACAGACACTGAAATTCTAATTGCATGTATTTTTTACATTATATGATATTATTCTTTTGTTTTTTTTCTTCTATTTAAAAAAATAGAGATTTAAAAATTAAGAAGACCATTCTTAGCTTTGGGTCACAAAAACAGGTGGTTGCTGGCTAGATTTGGCCTGAGAGTCATAGCTCTGAGTTGAGATAAGGTTTCAACCATGTACAGGCAGGAAGGTGAGTTCTTGGCTTAAAGGAAATGTATAGTCAGAGCTATTGTAAGAGTAACTGAGTTTGAACTTAGTACCTTGTGCGTTTTAGGCAGGAGCTCTACAACTGAAATCATGCCCCCAGCCCTGTTAGCTTTAGGGCAATTCCCAGGTTTCAGAAAGAAAAAAAAATAGTAAGTGTTTTAAAATACAATCAATGATGTCTATTTTTTAAGACACTAGAATTCAGGTAATAAAAATGTAAAGTGCTATTTTAGATACTAATCTTTTTACATTCGGTTCGCTGTTATGCACAACTCTTGTTATAGTTGTTTTAGAGGGAATGGTAAATTGGAAGCCACTTCAATTATCTCACTCATTTTATTTGTAATTTAGTGCTTTTGTTCAAATTTAAAGTGGCAAAACCCAGCTACAACTCATGTGACCTTAGAAGGGTCTCTTTTCACTGTGATTGTGTTTGGAATCTCATCCAAAACAAAGGCACTTGGGCCTTCCATTACGCTAGGTTAAGATGTTGCCCCACTTCCTTCTCTAGCATTTCAGAGTTTGATGTTAACACCAGACATCTGAATAAATGCCAGCTGCCTGCCAAGTCAACCCAGTTTCAGGTAAAGTTTTGGAGCAAGCAATGTTGCCATATTTGACTGCTCTTTCCATTTAGTTTTCATGGACTACTAAGAGTCTTTGCATTAGTATCCACAGAAACTGTCTCCAACAACCATGGCACTATGGACGTTTCCTTTGAATTTGTCAAAAGGGATTCAGTCATGGTAGACTTCCTAATGAAATCTGGGACCAGGTCTTTCTAAGAGTTCACAGTTTCAGCAGCACATAAGGCTACCTTTAAAATCCAGCAGCCTTTCAATTCTCATGCAAACAGATACCAGAATGGAAAGGTGGTGCATATATTATCCACATCTGTCTGCTACAAAGCCTGCTCAGTTTCATGCTTTTAGGACAAATTCCAGGCAAAGGGCCACTGGGAGAGGCTCCATTACTCTGTGCCCCATGCCCAGCTCTGTCAGTTAGGAGGCAGAATAATTTCTTTCATAAGGTCTGTCTTAGCCAAAGAAAACATGCCCAGGCCCTGTGGCAGGAGACCTCTAAAGGGAAGGGACTGTGTTCTCAATTACACTCCAAGGGGAGTTGACCTGAGATCAGATGCCTTAAGACCTGGAAAGCAGTGAGACAGGAATATATCAAAGATGGACTTTATCATTTGGTATGGTTGGAAAATCAATTTTCTATATATGTAACCATGGCATGGATAGAATCTAGCTCTCCTATCTCATGGTATAAGTTGGAAGGACTGAATTCACATTTGGGTATCAATGTTAAAGAAACAAACGTCTCAACATTGAAGGCAACCATTTAAAAGGATAGGAAAACAAACTTCTAATAAAGAAATGAAAGGACGTCAATGACGTGCACTGATTGAATTAGCAAAAAAATATAGGCCCTTGCAAGGTCTCTGTTTTGCTTCCTTATGCATCTAAATGGAAAAATTGTTCCCGATCCCAGAATTTTTATTATTATTGTTATTATTTGAAATGCCACTGTAGGGAAAAAAAATTCCATTCGAAACCCACCTTACTAGGAGAGATCCAGTATAAAAATAAATAGTTGAAAATATGCTGGACTGTCAGTGTTAACCAAATTAATGCTGAATTTCCATCTGGACTTCAGTATACTACCACCCAGAAAAACTTTCTGGACCTAGTTTCTATCCAATTTCTTTTTTTCTTTTTAAAGATTCTTTCTATTTGGTGATCTCCTGAAATATGATTAGGTGATCAGTTACAGATTGGTGGTGTTTTTTCCTTTTTTAGTTTTTTGGCAGTACTGGGGTTTGAATTCCAAGCTTCACGCTTGCTAGGTAGGCTCTCACCCACTAGATTACACCACTCTGGTTATTTCGGATATGGGGGTCTCACTTTTTGCCAAGGCAGGCCTGGACCACAATCTCTTTAATATTTCTACTGTCACTGAGTGACGGGTGCATACCACTATGCCTAGCTTTTTTCCCTTGAAATGGGGTCTTGCAAACATGTTTGCTCAGGTTGGCCTGGATCTTCGATCCTCCTGATAGCCTCCCAACAAACTAGGATTACAGGTCTGAACCAAGGCTACTGTCTCAGATGGGGATCTCTTTAGATTCTTAGCCTGATTCCTAGCTCAAGGAGGTAGGTACTGCCATGTGAGAGTCCATGGGAAAAGGAAACCTCTAACTATGAACTTCCTCCTCCCTCCAGAAGCTGCTGGATATTTTAGCAGATTTATAGTTAGAACCTGAAGAATTGATGAGGGGCACATTCATCCCACAGCACCTCACACATGGTTTGTTTTGACAACTTTTAAAGAATTAACAAACATGGAAACAAATACAGCCTTGAAGACAAAGGCTTACTAAATAGGTGAGAATATTGCAGAATATTACTTACATCTTAAAATATTCTCATTATTGATGATTCCAAAATGTCTTGGTATATCAAATAATTCACACCTACCACCTGAACTAAGCCAGCTGGCGAAGCAGGTGCCCCCATCCTCTCTCCCTCCATGTGCATGTCCCTCCCAAAGCTCCTTGCTTTGTCAAAGAGAACAACCTTTCCTGAGAGAGGAGGAACCTTCTTCAGTGAAGGACATGAGAACCTAGAACCTCCAAGCAATCTCTCAAAATGGACAGGAGATCTTTTCTACTATACTCTAGTCTGATCTGGTAGGATGTACTGGTAATATCTGAGGCAAGTGGTCTTAAAACCTATCTCCTGTGGTCCTTTGCCATGTCCTTGTGCTGAGGATGTAGCCGAGTGGTACAGTGTGATCTTAGCATGTACAAATCCTAGAGATCAATCCCTAGCACTACACAAAATAATAAAAATAAAATTAAAAATATAAGCTACATGCTACGTGTGATTGTGAGGGCGTGGGTGTTGGTGTGATTGATAGGTAAAGATGTAAAAAAGTTCAAGGTGTATTTTGTCTCCTTACAATTTTTTAATATGTTGGCAATAGCTGCTGCCACTTTCTTTCCCTTTCCTAAATGTCAGGTCCTATAAGGAATTCAACAAGGCAGCAAAAGCAAGCCTGTCCTCCGTGCCCTCATAGATTTGAGAATCCAGATAGTAAGGCCCATTAGGAGATTGGTTGGCTACTCAGAAGACATTGCAGGTTAGCCTTGGGTAGTGGAGTAGGATTGCAGAGAAAGTAATATATAAGAACATATGAGAAAGTAGAAACCTGTAAGTTTTGGTTAGGGATTCAATATGTGGAAAGGGAACAAGGGAGAAGAGTAAGGTATTAAGAATGACATCTAAATTTAAAGACTTATAACTGAGAAAAAGAACTCAAGTAAATGGTTGCAATTGCCTGCTTATAGAGTGGTAGTGGTAAGGAAATAGAAGAGGAGAGGTATATGCAAATTTGACAGCAAATGTGGACACACTATATAGGCATGCTTTGTTTAATGCCACTTTAACAAAATACCACAGGCTGGGCAATTTGTAAATAATAGAAATTTACTTCTTATGGTTCAAGAGGCTGGGAGTTCCAAGATCCTGGAGCAACACAATCAGCTGTCAGGTGTTACCTAGATGCCCCTTACTCTGCATCCTCTGGAGGGGAGGAGCCCTGGGTCTTCACATAGCAGAAGAGTAGACACACAAGCCAGCCAAATACTATGTGATGCCTCTTTATAAGGGCCTTAATCGCATTCAGGACAAAGGAGACTGTATGGCCTAATTACCTCTCAAAATCTTCACCTCTTACTCACATTGGTAACTACTGAATTTTGAAGGTACATAGTGAAACCATGGATGCCAAATCACTTCTCCCATTGGTCATCCATTATCAATAAACAAACCAGCAAAGTTTGTCATTTATCCCCAAATAAAAAGTCATATGTACATGTCTTTATTGAACACAGCCTGTTTCTCAGTTATCAATACACAATGGTAAGAAGAAATTTAAAGATATCCAATCTTTTTGTAGGCTCTGGAGCAATTATCTCTCCTGCTCTGACTTTCTGCCCATGTCTGCCTGTTTCCTGCCTGAGCTCCATGATCAGAGACAGAAGTCCAGCTGAGTTTCACTACTCCATCCTTCTTAGGCTGGGGTGCAGTCAAAGGTGCCCGTGAACAGTGAAGTGGCCAAGAGACAACAGAAGAGAGAAGGGGAGCTGAAACTGAATACTGTGTTTTACTAGAATTTGAATTTTGCCCATATTCAGATGACTTAAATACAATTTTAAGAAGACAAAAACTGCTGTTTTTGTGCACAATAGAACAGATGCTTATTAAATATGTTATCTTTTTTTTTCTAGCCCGTCCCCTGATACTTTAACTAACATTACTTTGCTTTTGATTATCATAAGACAAAGGTCTTAGTGATTAATGACATAGAGCTGTAGATTTGTGTAATAAGAAATCATTTTAGGGATTTAAAACCTTAGCAAATATATTCGAAGGCTCTTTTCTTCCAGTTAAAAGCTGAACAATGAAGAAAAAGCCAACTTTTAAACAATGAAATGACCTAATTAAGTATAATACCTAAATAGCAAATATATGGAGATCTAAAGAGATGAATTAAATCCCTTAGCTCTGAGAATTTAATAACTGTACAGTTTTTAGACTCTAATAAGACTTTCTTATAAATAAAAAATTGTGCCATAATTTTATTCATTTGAGCCTTGGTGATTAAAGATGTAGTCATTGGTTAAGACATGAATATTTATAACAAATGAAAGATACTAAAGGAAGATGCAAGATGATCTCTCAAACTTGAATTTAAGGTTTGCAACAATCTTCTCCAAACCATACTGGCTTTTTCCCCATCACTGTCTTACTTTCCTAATGCTTTAGTGATAGATTTAATTTCTATCTTTATTCCTTTGATCAATTCTCTTAAATGAAAGAAATCAAACTAAATTCAAAATTAAATTGGAATTATTTGTCATTTGAACAAGTTTTTCCTTTTGATGAACAATCGTAGGGTTTATTGTTTAGATTAGAAATACATAGTTTTACTTTTCCAGAATAGTTCAGGAATAAGTTATATGAATTATTTGGTTTAGAAAGGAATATTATTTTTCTTTACAGATTTTAAGTTAAATAGTAAAGTCCCTTTCCAGGTACAAGGTAATGGGCCAAGATCAGGTAGGTGCACTGAAATGTACTAAGTGTTGCTTGCTAAAGAGGCTGATTCTAACCCAGTGGGCGCCATTGGTCAGTATGAACCACAGGGTGGGGACGTGAGTCTACAGATAATTCTCCTTTTGCCTGAACACCCACAAAGCAACATTCAATGGTCTGGAGTGCTAGATCCAGAAACCACAAGCCAGGGGAGTCGGTCAAAAGCCCCTTTACAGAGTCTCAATTGAGGGAGGGGCGGTACTCCCTTTTCACACATTTCCTTAGGTTACAAGCTGACGAAAAACTGACATTTATGTTCCCCTAAAGAGGTCTTAGTATCAAGTGAACTTCATATCAGCCAACTGACAGAAAAGCAAAATTCACCTTCTGAATTCCTAACAGCGACTTTTCAGCACTTAAACTGATGCATTTCCCTGGGCCTCATGAAATGAGCAAAAACAGAATCATTCAACTAGCTGGCATCTATGTCAATACAGTCATTTCTTGTAAAATAGAAGTCAAAAATATCCAACAATTAAAAGGCTAGCCTATCCTTGTTTTCCTTAGTCATAATGCCTAACTGGACTCAACCATTTCCAGGTTTCCACTCCACACCTCAAGTTACACTTTCCAAACTGCATTAAAGTAAATTTGAAGAGTCTTTCTACAAGTGAACTATTCCTGTATAGGAAAAAATACAAGATTTTAAATTTTTTTAAATTAAATGACAATATATAACTTGATTTTATATATGATTTTTTACATTTGGATGCTAATTGGTGGTATTTTCTCTCTTAAACTTTAGCATTAGAACTAGGTCAGGAAGATAATGGCAACCTACATTATCAAACCTTATGCTAAGGCTTTACACAGGGAAAACTTTCCAGAACCTTTCATGTCACACCATCTTGACTATAAGAAACAGCAAAGGTTTCAATGATCAATTCATCCATGTCCAGGACTTGAAGGAGGATTACATGTTTGATATGAAAAACTGTATTTTTGTATGGATACACACATAATGCAAACATAAATAGACATATGAACACACATGAACAATTGGACATCCTATCACCTGGTACCAAACCTACATCCTCATGGGTACAGTATTGTAACCATAAATCATTATTCTTTTTTGAATAAGCTTTTAAATATTTGCCCTACTCTTTCTTTTATCTGAATAGTTATAAGGAGTTTTATAGTTTTCCTTTGGCGTCCATTGTTAATCAGTTCTTTCACTGTATTTTTCCCTGTAGTACTGCATTGTTGGCTCATACAGCCCTGAGTTCACCTGGCTGAATGAAACATGTATGTGGACCTTGCTTTGATGCTGGGGGAAAGAATTGAAGTGGATAGTTTATCCATAGTTTTCTTAGGTGTTGATTGTGCCACATATATGAATTTAAAGATAATTTAATTATTTCAAATCCTTGTGAGTATATATGTTTAGTGAGATTTACTACACAGGAAGTTCAGATTAAAAAAATCAGCGCATTTTAGAGTGAAATTCAAAAGCTAAGAACTTCCATTCTACAAGATCCCCAGCAATGCTTCATGTCAAACTCAAAACAAAATTCTTAAAATACATTTTATGGTTATTATTTGTGACATATTAGACTATGGAGGAAAATATGGGGCATATTTTCCTCCATTTAGTGACTTTATAAAGTAGATTGGATATATAGAATTGTTGAAAGAAGCAAAAGTTTATTTGTTCAATTATGAAATATACAATCTTTTTAGTCATGCTTTTATACATGTTCACTGATTCATGATTTTGCAAACAAAATGAGAATATTATATTTATGGGTAGATTCTGTCTTTGAGGGTGTGAAAAAGGGGAAGACTTTAACATTTTGATGCCTCCTTTGAGTGTTCTATAGGCATTTTCTTAAAGAAAAAATTAAAATTCTTTTTCCATCAGTGCTGTTCTTGGCTTTGTGTTTTATTCTATTTTGCTTCTCTTCACAACAGCAACTTCTCCTGTGCAATTTAGCAGGTAAGTTTTAGAAGAGATTGAAGGTGGAAGATATTTTTAATTGGAAGAGGAAAGGTGGTTTTGATTTAATGAATAAGCTTTATTTCTACATTCTTTTCCCCTCCCCCCAAAATTGACATTCAAAATTGACTTTGGTTTTAGCCACACACCTGTCTTCTACTCTTTCCCTCACACCTGCCCCTGGGTAGATAAAGGTGTGAAAATGTATGTCCACTTAAGTTGTGAAGTTTCAGAAAGTGGTTACAAGAATGGGTAGCAAACAAAATGTAAGAAAGAAAAACATGACTGATTTCATTTTAGTTTTTGAGCCTTGAACAAATATTTGATATATCTTTTTCTTTTCCGTATTTCCTTTGTAGTATTTGATTCTGTGAAGAAGACTATATTGAATTATTTAGTGTGTTTAGACATAATGCTTGTGGGGTAGGGAAAGAGAGAAGTAGATAGTATGTAGCTAACTTCATTTCACCACTTAAATAATATCAAAACTAGTCATTAATACAATGCTAAAACTATCAGAATTTCTGTTGGTACTTTCAAAACTCTTTAAGATAATTTTTAAAAGTGATCAGAAAAGTAACTTAAGTAGACTCATCAAAATGTTTACAATGTCACTCAATTTTCATTTCATTTTATTTTGTTTTCTTTGGGGACTATAAGACAGTGAAAAATAAGCTACATTTTGACTATGGCTTTCTTACAATACCCTAAAAATTTTTAGATGAAAATTATATATTCTCAGATACAAATCTAGTTCTGATTCCAGGGTTATATATTTTTCAGAGTAGTGTTTAGAAAAATAAAGAGATGTTTTAACGTGAGAAAATCCTTCTACAGTAGACTGTGAATTTCCTTTTGAGCATTTCCTCTCACTTATCTGCACCTGTAAGAAAGGTTTCGGAATTATCTGATTGCTGATTATCCAGCAGTGTTGCTCTGTAGCACAAAACTATTTCACATTTAGTTTACTATTTACAATCAGTCTGTTGAACCAAATGCTCACATGCAGAGTTACAATTTCCACATTTTTTTCTGTTTTTCAACTCGAAGTGCAATGTTAAGAAACAAGAGATGATGAGGAAAAACATGCTTGTGTAGGAGCATGGAGGTAACAAGGGATTTGGCATATCTGAGAATGACGAGGAAACCAGTGTGTCTAAGCAGGAATCTCCAAAGAAAAGTCACCATGGTTTGTATAACTTGCTATTCAAGTACAAGAAGGAGCAGAATGTGTATCCGTATTTATATTTTAAATAAACTGATTGATGTTTGCTAAGATTTAACATAAAAGTGGACACGAATGTGTTCCTATTTCATGTGTCATTGCAGTTTTAATACATGGAATGGGATGAGTGTAGGCTAGACAGTCATGATTCACGTTGTCTGAATGGTGCTCTAAGTCATGAAGGAGTGTGGGCTCCACAGAGCAAAAGCATCATCACCCACTCTTCTTCAGGTAACTGTAAGGCACTGCACAGTGTAGATGTGCTTGTGTAAGTAAAAGCATAGATTTTTGTCTACTTTCAGAGAACACACCTCAGAAAATGGATATACAGCTTATGACAGTTCCTATAAAGGCACCACAGAGAGAGATATTTCACTGTGAATCCTGTCTTTGCCACTTAACTACACATGTGACTTGAGCACTCGAACAGTTCACATCTCTGGACCTTGGTGCCCTCTTCTTTAAAGTTGGATAATGGCATATTCCTCACTCATTGCAGACTGTGGATGGGAATTAGATGGGCTAGCATATACAAATCTCTCCAAACAGAGTCTGCCATGTGGAGGTACGTGCTGTGATCAGCTGCTTTCACTTCCTTTCTTGTTATATTATTAATGAAAGTAAGAGTAGCCAAAAAAAGAAATATAGACCTAAAACTGCCTCTACTCTGACTACAAAGTTATTATTGGACATTGAATTACTCAGGATCCTACAGTAAAAACATCCTGAAATGAGAGGATATATCTGTATCTGTATCTGTATCTATATCTATCTATCTATAGAGACTTATTTTAAGCAATTGGCTCAAATCATTGTGAGAAGTGGCAGGTCTGACATCTGCAGGTTAGGCCTAACAGGCTGGATCTCTGAGAAAAGCTGATGTTTCATTTTAAGTCTGAGGATCCTCTGAAGGCAGAATTCCTTCTTCTAGGGTACTTACTCATTTATCTTTAGGCCTTTAACCAACATAGACAGCAGAGAGTATAGTAAAGTCATGAACACACGTGTGTCTTGGGTAGAGGCAGTAATTGTGATGAGGATTAGAGAATTTTGAGCCAAGGAGAGACATTGCTGTAGTTTAGATCATGAATGTCTCCCAAATGCCCATGGGTGAAATGTTTGGTCCCCAGCTTGGGATATTGAGAGACAGTAGAAACTTTAAGAGATGGGGTCTGGTGGAAGGTAATTAAGTCATTGAGAGGATGACCTAGAAGGGGATTATGGAACCCTGGCCTCCTCTTTTTCGTTTTGTTTCCAGACTCACCATGAAGTGAGCAATTTTGTCTTGCCACTTGTTCCTGCCATGATGTGCTGTTTCACACACACACACACACACACACACACACACACACACACACACAAACACACACCTGATTATGGACTGGAACCTCCAAAAGTGAACCAAAATATTTTTTCTCCTTATAAGTTGATGACCTCCAGTATTTTTTATACTGACAGAAAGGTATCTAAAACAGATATAACCTTACACACTAACCTTATAAAAGAGGATGACTCTGAGCATTGTGCAAACAAACAGACTGAGAACAACAGGGAGACTAATAGCAGAATATGGAATTAATATGTGTGAGAGGTGACAGTGAGTTGGACCAATGTGACAGTAGTGATGGTGAGATACATTGCTGAGATTTCAGACATAAAAAGATTGAAGGTAACATAAAAAGATTAATTAATAAGCTAGTCACCTTGCATCAGCCTGTAATCCTACCTACTTGGGAGGCTGCGATTGAGAAGATCACAGTTTAACACTACCCTGGGCAAATAGTTGGAGAGACTCTCATCTCCAAAATAACCAGAGGAAAATGTACCAGAGGCGTTGCTCAAGAAGAAGAGTGCCTGTTTTGCAAGTGCAAAGCCCTGAGTTCAAACCCCAGTCCCACATACATGCACAAAAAGATATTAATTAGATAGATAAGGTTTATAAAATAAAGCCAAGGATGTCTCCATGACTCTTAGACTGAATGAAGGGACACTAGATTTGCCATTTGATGGAGTGACAACTGAGGGAGTTGCTGTGGGAGTGAGGAATATAGAATTTGATCTGAACTTGTTAAATATGAGATGACTGATAAATATAAAAGTAGAGGAGTTGAGTCATTGTTTATCTAGAATACTCTAGAGTTCAGTGGAGAATACGAGGCTTGAAACATGCATGGATGACACATCAATATTCAGATGGAAAGCCCAGAGTGTGGCTGGGATCAACTAGAGCAAAGGACAAACTCAAGGTCTGATGGGATACCAAACATGCTGTCTTGTCTGGGACAAGAGAAAGAAAGAACAGAGAGACAAAATATCAGAAAGTGAGTTTAAGAAGGAACTGGGAGTGGTCTACAGGAAGAGAGATGATGAAAGTGTGTCAAGGCAGAGAGAATGGTCAAGCTTATCAAAGTCCAATGGGTGGTAAGTCAATGAAGACTCAGAATTAACCAATGGATTTAGAACCATAAAGGTTACTGATGACCTTGGCAAGATCAACTTCAGTTGAGCAGTGGTCAGGTTATATGGGATACTAAAGAGAAAATATAGACAAGTCTATGGAGGTGGTTCACTGGAAAGGGGGAGAGATACTGTACTACATAGACAGAAAAGAATTATCATTTGATTTTGTTTTCAGATAGACATTTCAGACTATTTATGTGCTACTGGAATAATTCAGCATAAATGGAAAGAAAGCACCCATCTGGAAAGAATGAAAACAATTGCTTAAAGTATGATGTAATTAGGAAGAAGAAGAGTGGGAACTGAAGGGGTTGCCCTTGGATAGGTTAGGGTCCCCTTCTTGTCAGCAGAAGATGGGCAGAGTATCGGTACTCAATGAAGAGAACTTGTTAGTTGTGGCAACCAACTGCACTATCTCACTCTAATTAAAAATATTATTTTATACTAGCCAATATTACTGTACTGCATTAGTCAGAACAAAAAATGGTGTGTATGTATTGCTAATACTAAAAGGATACACTTTCTAAAGATGTTCATTATCATATATTTAAATTTTAAGTGTTTATTTGCAATGTACATGAATAAATATAAAGGTATGTTTATACTTTAAATAAATGAAATTACGATCTTGAAATGAGCTACTATTATCACTCTATGGCATTACTTGGGTTTGAACTCAGGGCCTCATGCTTAATAGGCAGGTGCTCAATCACTTGAGCCATACCCAAAGCCCTTTTTGCTTTAGTTATTTTTTGAATAGGGTCTCACAATTTCTTCCTCAGTTGATCTGGACCAAAATCCTCCTATTTATACCTCCTACATAGCTGGGATAACAGGAGTGCGTGACCACATTCAGCTTTGTATGTTGAGATGGGAACTGCCTAACTTTTTCCCTTGGCTTTCCTCAAACCATAGTACTCCCAATTTCTGCCTCCTGAGTATCTGGGATCACAGGCACGAACCACCATGTTCAGCTTAAAAAATGTATTATTCATAGGGTTGCACATTCATAAATACATTGAGATCTCAGCACAGTGTTAAAATTGTGTGTAAAGTATTTTGGGGAGAGGGTTTACAGTGTTCAAAGTGAAGAATTAAAGATGATAAAAGTAAGAAAGAAAAGAATTACAAGTTAATGATAACCTAACTTTTAGAATCTAAGAAAATCAATCTAAAATACCTTTTAAGACCTGCTGAGGAGTTTATATTTTATTCCACAAAGCATAAGGAAGTTTCAGTGTTTGAAGAAATCATGTGATAGGATCCCATGTGGTTTTTAGAAAAGTTTCTCCCTGGGAATCAAGTTATGGACTTCTTTAATAACAGGAATAAAGAAAAGGCAAAAGAGAGAGGACAGAATGAGAAAACAGACAATAAGGAGGAGGACATGACTTTGGGAAAAAAAGGAGTATTTAATGAAAGATTAAAAACCGTAGACAATGGTAGTAGTATTTATTAAGATAAGCAACGTGGAATAAGAGAAGAATCTGGCAGTAGGCTGTGGAAGAGGCAAGGAAGAGAGAAAGGACTAATTTACTTTTTGATATATTCAATTCAAAATTCCTGCGGTCAACCCCAGTTGTTCTGTCTCACAGGTAGGCTCTGAAGTGGACATCCGAACCCAGAAGAGAAATCCAGCCCAGAAATTTTGGAATCACTAGTTTATTCTGAGAAATTGCATTCTGACCCTTTCCTGGAGTTGGTAAATGTCATTCCCATCCATGTTATCCTTCTACTACATATTTGTATCCATAAATCATAAATTGTGTTTTCAAATGATTTATATAAATGGTACCAATATGTGTAATTTTTTGGTAAGAGATGTTTGCCTTCAGTATCATGCTGATATGTCTTGATCTTATTCTATGGTCCATGAGCCAAAATCCCACCCACCATCAGTGTTTGTATAGTCCTCAAACTAAGAAAGTTGTTTTTTATATGGTAGGAAACTCTAGCATTGAACTCCATTGCAGGGAAATTGTGTCCTCCAAAAGGGAACCTTGTTCTCATTAGCAGACCTATGCTTCTAAACAAATAAAAAAACGTTCAATGTTATGATTCTGTTTTGAACTTGACCAGTATAAAATTTATGGAAAGTTTGTTTTCTCTTATTATATAAGCACCTACATAATATTATACAATATCCCCAACTCATGCCTTCTCCTCTTGCAATGCCTGGAAGATTAACTCTGATGGATCTATTCACTACTTAACTAATAAAAATAATCCATTTGTATTCTATGTTTTGCTTTAGAGGGTTCTTTATACAGGGAACTTAAAAAACTAAACTCTACCAAAATCAACGAACCAATGAAGAAATGGGCAACTGAACTAAATAGAACTTTCTCAAAAGAAGAAATTCAAATGGCCAAAGAACACATGAAAAAATGCTCACCATCTCTAGCCCTAAAGGAAATGCAAAACAAAACCACACTAAGATTCCACCTCACCCCTGTTAGAATAGCCATCATCAAAAACACCACCAATAACAGGTGTTGGGCGAGGATGTGGAGAAAAAGGAACCCTCCTACACTGCTTGGTGGGAATGCAAGCTAGTGCAACCTCTCTGGAAAAAAAATCCATACTTTTAAAAATGGATTTCTTAAAAATCTAAACATAGATCTGCCATATGATCCAGTAATCCCACTCCTGGGGATATACCCAAAGGAATGCGACACAGGCACCTGCACACCCATGTTTATTGCAGGGCTATTCACAATAGGCAAGTTATGGAAACAACCAAGATGCCCCACTATTGATGAATGGATCAAGAAAACATGGTACTTGTACACAATGGAATTTTACTCAACAATGAAGAATGAAATCTTATCATTTGAAGGTAAATGGATGGAACTAGAGAGCATCATTCTGAGTGAGGTCAGCCTGGCTCAGAAGATCAAAAGTCATATGTTCTCCCTCATATACAGACTTTAGATCTAGGGCAAATGCAGCAATGTGGTTGGACTTGGATGACATGACAAGGGGAGATATAGGAATAGGTAGAAAACCCAAAACATGAAAGCGTTTGATGTCCCCACTCCAGAGGAGCTAATACAGAAACCTTAAAGCGACAGAGGTTAACATGCGAAGGGGATCAGGAACCAGTGTAAAGATCAGTTAGAGATGAATCCACTTGGGTTGTAACACATTTGTACATGAAAGCAATGCCAGGAATCTTTCTGTATAGCTATCCTCAACTCAACTAGCAAAAACATTTTTCTTCCTTATTATGCTTGTGTCTTTTCTTCAACAAAATTAGTAATAAGGGCAGAACAGGACCTGCCTGGAACTGATGGGGGGAGGGGGAGAGAGACGGTGGGGTCAGGGGGCAGTGTTGAGAAATGACCCAAACAATGTATGCACATGTGAATAAATAAATAAAAATAATAATAATAATGAAGAAAAAAATAAATTAAAAATAAAAAATAAATAAAAATAAAAATTGACCTGAATGAAATTAATATGCAGGAATTTAAAATACAGTACATGCTCAATTTTAATAAATATGACATTTGTTTTGAAATTAATTTGCATTTTATAAATACATTATGTTTTGCTCTACAAATAATTATATAAATCAATTATGTTAAACTCTGTGTTACATATTTTTTATCTGGTTTATTTATCACTATTGAAGAAAGGTATGCATAATTGTAAATCAAATTTTACCTGGTTTTCTGCTAATGATTACTTTATACATTTGAGCTACATCAATAGATATGTACAGACTTAATGTTACATTGCTAGTAACTTGCTCCTTTATCATTAAGTCATTTTTTTTTTTTTTACCTAGAGGTCTATTTTCTGATATTAGTAGTGTCACATTACGGTTCTATTGGTTGCCATTTGGCAGGTATACTGTTCTCTTATCTTTGCAATATTTTCTATCTTCCTATGACATGATACTTAAAGCACACATCTTTCAAATGCAGCATAATGCCTGGACAATTTTATTATTTCAAAGTCAGCATAATGTCTGACTTTTCAAAGAGAAATCATTTGTTTGTAAGTAATGTGTTTGCTGAAGTACTAATAGATACATAAACTCTCTGTTTCAATGATTTCAGCATTTGTTATTGTCAGTTTTCTGAGTTTTATTGTATGAATAGTTGTTATTTTAATTTTCAGTTCTGTCATGGCATATGCTGAGAATTTTAATAGAGTATTTAGGAAAGCATCCATTACTCTGCTTACCACAACTCTTATTGACTATCGCTTTGTCTCTCTCTTATCACTGAAATAAAAGCTCAATTTACTCCTCTGATTTTCAATATGATTTTAATCTTAGTTTTTATTGTATACTCATATTTTGAAGACACTTAACACACTTTATTTTTAGTATAGGACCAGATTTATATAATAATTGAGCAGTACACAGAGGCCCATATACCCGCCTCACTCCCAATGCAACCCCAAACTCCAGCACAGTCTTATTTTTTTAGTCTTGCAGTTGGGTGGTGCATGTATTATAACTAATAAACTGGAGTCAGCACATTATTATTTACTGTATCTCATAGTTTACATTAAGACCCTTATCTGTTTTGTACAGTTCTATGGGTTTTGACAAATGCATAATGAAAACTATCCACCATTTCATTTTTATACAGGATAGGTTCACCTGATTTTCACCTGTTTATTCCCCTCTCAACATCCCAAAACAACCAGCGATCTTTGTTTCTGTAGCTTTTGCCTCTTCTAAGGTGTCATCTAGTGACAATTACTTACAATACAGTCTTTTCAGACAGGCTTCTTTCTCTTAACAATATGCATTTAATATATCCTTGAGTATTTTGGTGGCATGAGAGTTTCTTTCTTTTTACTGATGAATAGTACTCTGTTGTAAGGTGTACTTCAGTTTGTTTTTTTAGCTATTGAAGGAAATTCTAGCTAGTGACAATTCTAAAAACTACTGTAAATATCCATGTGCAGATATTTGCGTGGCTATTGTTTTCAACTCATTTGGGTAAGTAGCAAGGAGTATGGTTGCTGAATCATAAGGTATGAGTATGCTTAGTTTTGTAAGAAGCCAAGCTGTCTTTCAAAGTGGTCATACCTATTCTGCATTCCAACCTGCAATGAATGAACATTTCTATTCCTACACATTGATCAGTTTTCTGGGATTGTCTCTTCTAATAGGGGCACTGCTATTTTACTGTTGTTCTTATTTCTAGTTCTATATTGGCATGTGTTGAGAATTTTTAATTGACTTTACTATTTAGGAAAGCATCTTAATTTATTAGCAGGTATAATTTTAATTTCTCTTAGGAGAATATTTTTACCTATCCAGGACCAAACAGACAATCAGTTTTCTGTCTCAACTTGTGTTGGTGGATGGAGTTTTTCCTGTGTCCATTGCCTAGAGGTTGGATTCCTTCCAGGTTTGGGCTAGGTAGGAGTTTCAGAATCAATTTTGTTCAATGGATCCAAAGCCAGCCATAGTTTCAGTGGAGAGTTCTGCAGAACTCCAGGTAGCCACCAGGTTCCTGAAGTGCTGACACAACTCCATCTTTGATTTAGTACTCATCTTAATTCTTAGAAGTTGGGCTTTCCTATTTTTTCTCTCTGAATAGGTATTTTTTTAAAGCATCCTTAACTTCATGTTCTCTCTTTAAAAGTATTATCTGCATTTTATTCCAAATTAACTAGAGTATAATTGCTCTAAAATGGAAATTAGTGAACATCTATGAATAATTTTCATGATATATGTTAGAAAGAAAGAAAAATTTGAAATAAAAAATCCAAGTGGCCATCTTCATAAACCAGGTAGGAAGGACAAATTAAAACCAAAACAAACAGAAAGAAGGAAATAATAAAGATAAGAGAGACTTTTGCTTTCATTTTAAAACAGAAAAATAATGGAAAAAATTGATGAAATGGAAAGCTAAATTTTTTTTAAAGAAAAGAAATCTATCCAGAATAGCCAGGATATAGAAGAGACAAATTTAGAAGCCAAAATAATGAAAGATAGGATTATACAATAGATTTACTAGATACTACTGATATTAAAAGCATCATAAGAAAATGCTACAAATAACTTAATGCTTCTAAATTTGATAACTTAGTTGAAATGAGCCAATAAAATGTAAGTATTGAAAAAATTCTTCCTTGGCCATGTTTAAAACCCCAGCTAGAAGTCAGTCAACTCCCTTTCTTGACTAGCACTTGATTAAGTCCACACCTCAACTGTTTCCCTTATACTGTTCCAACTTAGCTACTGTGCAATTGTTTTACCACCCCAGTGCCAAGTATCAAAGAACTAAGAACAGCCTCTATCTAATTCTAAAATTTACATGAAAAGATGAAGTAAGGAAGTATGCCAAAACAATTTTCAAAAAAGAGCAAAGTTGAAGGCCTCGTAGTTTTCTATTTCAAGGATTTCTATAAATCCACACAATCTAACATTTTTGAAAATGGACACATAGATCAATGGAACAGATGCACTCTCTAAACAAGAATGAATATAGAATTTTTAAATCTGTTGAAACCACCATAAGAAGAGAACTAAGGTAGAATTTAAAAAAAAAGAGATGAAACAATTTGTGTTATAATACAACTATACATGGAAATATCACAAGGATACTCCCTATTTTGCAATATTAAACAAACATGTCATTTTTCTTTTACAAAAATAGAAAACAGGAGAGCAGAATAGGTCCTGGCTGGGGGTGGGGGGATTGGTACCAGTGGGAGGGGGGAGGAGGTGTACATACTATGTACACATGTGTGTGAATGGAAGATGATACCTGTTGAAACCATTCCAGGAATGGAAGAGGGAATAAAGGAGAATGATTGAGGAGGTGAATTCAACTATGATATATTTGATATATTGTTAGAACTTTTGTAAATGTCACAATGTATCCCCACACAGCAAAACAATAAAAAAGAAAAGAAAATTTGTAAACAAATCCAGACAAATATGACAAGTTCCTTTTTAACAAAAGTACAAAATCATTTCAATATAGAAAGTTCTTTTATCAATTGATGTTGGAGTAATAGCAAAGGATGTTGGACATCACATGTAATAAAATGAACAAAAACTCACACTTGCAACAAATTTAATTCATAATGGTTCATTGATCTAAATGTAAACCTAAAAACAAAAACAAAAAAAAAGAATGAGAAAAAAATATAAGGAAACAATCTTTGGAAATTTGGTCAGACAAAACAGTTTTGATTATATAACAAAGGCATAGCCCATTAAGAGAAAAAATGTTATAAAGTGAGTGTTATCAAAATTTAAAATGTCTATTTCTTGAATAATACCAAAAAAGTTAAAAAGCCAGGAAAGTAATTGGACAAAAATATTTGAAAATCATGTCTCCCTCAAGTGCTTATGTCTAGAATATGTGCAAAGATCTCATAAAGAATATACATAAACTCAACAATAAAGAAACAAACAGCCCAATTAAAAAGTGAGTAAAATCTATGATGTATCTGATAAGATACATCACTGGCAAATGCACTCATACAAAGATGTTCGACATAGTTATTCATTAAAAATGCAAAATGTATCACTATGAAATAATATTGCATACCTATTAGAATGGCAAGAACCAAAATAAATGGACACAAGCACTTGACAACACAAAATATAGTAAAGATGCAGAAGTAGCTCTCATGCATTGCTGGCAGATAAGGAAAATGATACAACTGCTTTGTAAAACAGTGTAACAGTTTCTTAAAAACTGAAACCTATATTTACCATATAATCAGCAACCATTCTAAGTTTTTTAATTCAGAGAAATGAAAAGCCAAGTTCATATAAAAACCTGTCCATGGACAGTGTTCACAGCCTTACTCATAATCACCACAGACTAGAAACAAATCAAATGCTTATGAATGAAATGAATGAATAAACAAATTGTGACTCACTCATAGAATGGAAATATTGCTCAGTAATGGAAAAATAAGGAGCGGCTGGTGCAGGCAACCACACAGATGAACTTCACAGACATATAGCATGTAGTTTTAGAAAGCTACTGCCACATGATTCTGTTTAAATGATATTCTGGAAAAAGCAAAACTGAAGGAACAGAGAAGTGATCAGTGGTTCCAAGGGGTGGATGATGGGACTAGGTAGTTAGCCACAAAAAGACAGGGCTAGGAATTTTTGAGTGCTGTGTTTATTGTTTGTATTGATGTTTATCTTATTTTTTTATTTTTTGTAAATATTAGAACTACCTACAAAAGAGCAAATTTTACTATATGTAAATTTAGGAACAAAATAAGGTTTGCACTTCTATGTTACCACTTCCCACTGTCAGTGTCCTTTTCCATTAGAAACAAATATTGATACTACGTGAGCTGGTAGCTGTCATTCCCGCTTTCCTGTGGAGCATCCCACATTACTCACTCCTTGAGTCAAGAGTTAGATGAACTGATTTATAATCATCATTCTTAGGTTCTAACTAGACTAATTTTATATTCCTCCAATCCTGTCCCAAGATGGATGGCTCCAGTAATTCCTCACCTCCTTCCTCCCATTTCCAGTAACACTAACAACCTGAGTTTTCCTACATCGCCCCACCCTAAGGCAAAGACAACCTCCTGAGGGGACCAGCTTCTTGGTGAGAATAGGATGTTCCCACCCACCTCTGTATATTGACACTTGCTCTGCTTCTGGCCGTAAATCACTTGATGACATCACATTGTTGCTATAAATCCATGAACAAATAAGCTATCCTTCCATTAGGGAGCATAAAATGGTTCGTTTTCAGACTCAGTCTGAGTACTGTTTATGAGTTGCTTGCTGCTTTCAGGGTTTTTACAAGAGAACATCCACTGTTTCTTTCTGGCCCTACTCCAGAAAGCTATGTTAATATTGCCTATTTTCCAAGATATTTGGTGGGAACAGTGCATAACAGAGCCACATTTTCCATCGGAGACCTGCACCACGTTTTAGTCTCTATTTCCCAGACAAATTAAACCTACTGTTTTATGAGCTTCTTCAAAGGAGCTGCACAGTAGCTTGCTTTATTGAATATGGATACTTCCACTTGGAAAACCAATCACATGACAGCAAAAACTAGAGCGTGCAAATTCTAGAGCATGGCATTAACTTCAGAATTTGATTCTGAATTATTTAAATACCTTTGGGGAAGTGAGGCAATGGGCTAACCTGTGGCATTGGTTTGAGCAAGTAATGAGCTCAGATAGTTTATTGCTTATGAGTGTGATAGAGAATAGGATGAAATCTGCAAGTATCAAACATCAAAGAGCAAGGGATATATGATTGTCATCCATTCCTTCATTTTTGTCTTTGAAATTGAAAATGACACTTTGGTCTCAACAGCTTCAACATTCAGTTCCGTAATTGTACTCCTGTTTTTAATGTCAAGACTTTGGTTTAGAATTTTTAGCCAAGAGAAAGTTGAAGTGACAATGAGTAAGTGGTTAAAATATCTCTTATTTTTGCTGAAAGAAAGTGATATAAATATGATAGGAAGATAGGTAGATAGATGATTGATAGATAGATCTGTACGCATTTATGTCTACATATAATATTTGAAACTGTTACATTTTAGCCTATTGAGTTAGCATGGACAGGTTTGCCAAGTCAGCCACTGTTTCATTTTGTTTTGTCTTTCACTGTTGTTAACCTAATTAAATTATTTAGTTGCAATTGATTTTGAATCTTTTTATTTTTGTGGTAGTTGGTTGCACCTTTTTTTGTAACAGAAGACAGTTTTAGTAATTCTAAATAAAATATGCTAAATTCATTTATGACATGATAGGCACTGTAGTAAGTGTATTGCATGTTTTCTCGTTAGGCACTGTAGTAAGTATATTACATGTTTTCTCACTTTAAAACCACGTGATTTTTGGCCATTTGAATTTCTTCTTTTGAGAAAGTTCTGTTTAGCTCAGTTGCCCATTTCTTTATTGGGTCATTGATTTTGGGAGAGTTTAGTTTTTTGAGTTCCCTGTATATTCTGGTTATCAGTCCTTTGCCTGATGTGTACCTGTAAATATTTTCTCCCACTCTGTGGGTGGTCTCTTCATTTTAGAGACCATTTCTTTTGTTGTGCAGAAGCTTTTTAGTTTTATGAAGTCCTATTTGTCTATCCTTTCCCTTAGTTGCTGGGCTGCTGGGGTTCTATTGAGGAAGTCCTTGCCTTTCTTATTAGTTCCAGAGTATTTCCTGCTCCTTCCTGTACTAACTTCAGAGTTTCAGGTCTGCTATTAAGGTCCTTGGTCCATTTTGAGTTGATACTAGTACAGGGTGATAGACATGGATCTAGTTTTAGTTTCTTGCAGATGGATAACCACTTTTCCCAGCAGCATTTGTTGAAGATATCATATATTTTTGGCCCCTTTGTCAAAAATAAGGTGGGTATAGTTATATGGATTCATATCTGGGTCCTCTATTCTGTTCCACTGGTCTTCATGTCTGTTTTTGTGCCAGTACCATGCTGTTTTTATTGATATTGCTTTGTAATATAGTTTGAAGTTGGGTATTGTGATACCTCCAGCATTGCCCTTTTTGCTGAGTCTCTTGTGTATCCAAATGAACTTTATGGTAGAATTTTCAGTCTCTGTGATGAAAGTCATTGGAATTTTGATGGGAATTGCATTAAACATGTAGATTGTTTTTGGTAGTATAGCCGTTTTTGCTATATTGATTCTTCCAATCCATGAGTATCACGTGACAAGGGGAGAACCTATATAGGAGGTACGGGGTTAGATAGAAAACCCAAAACATGAAAGTATTTGATGTCCCCACTCCAGAGGAATTAATACAGAAACCTTAAAGCAATGAGAAGCAGATCAGGATCCAGTGTAAAGATCAGTTAGAGATGAATCAACCTGGGTTGTAACACATTTGTACATGAAACCAATGCTAGGAATCTCTCTGTATAGCTGTCCTTATCTCAGCTAGAAAAATGCTATGTCTTTCTTATTATTGCTTATTTCTACTCTTCCACAGAACTGAAGAAAAGTACAGAACAGGTTCTGCCTGAAAGGGAAGGGGGAGGGGGAGAAATGGTGGGGGCAGGGAGCAGGAAGGAGAAATGACCCAAATAATGCATGCACATGTGACTAAATGAATAATAAATAAATAAATAAATAAGTAAAACCACAGTGACTCTTTTGAGTGTATATTATTATTATTCCCAATTTGTGGATTGGAAAATCAAAGGTTGAGGATGTAGTTCAGTGATAAACCACTTGCAGAGCATGCACAAGGACCTGGGTTTGATCACCAGCCCCATACAAAATAAAACTGGACACCTACTTACCACTCTTCAGCTTGGAGGAGGAGGATCCTGATTTCAAAAGCAAGTTCAACTGACTTGGGAGAACATTCTTTTAAAATAGTCTAATACTGATTCCATTTTATTAATAATTTTGAAAAAAGGAGTGGTAAATTATTTATGTGATCTTATTGGATAAACTTACAAGATCTTTCTATTTGATAACTGGGTGATATGCTGCATTATTCTTAGCTGTGGATTTGTTATTTTTGTTTAATCAAGAACAGGAAGGTAGATATCTTGCTTATGAGTTGATAGAGACAAATCACAGAGTTCAAGGTAAATGCAGTGAGCAATTAGTGAATCTTGAAAGAATGAAAGGCTTGGTAATTCATGGAGATTTCATATACTAAAGTAATGATAAAATTATTTGGGTTTCAAAATTAAAATACTACAATCTTATAAGACTATCACTTTGGACAACCCCAAGTTAGGGATGATTAGATAAAGACTTCTGGTTTATTGTCATCAGTCTTAGATATTTCGGAAATTTCTGAGTTAGGATTGACAGGAAATATATGTATATTACAAAGGAAATAACTGAGCCAGCACATTCAAGTTGGGAGTTTGTCTTTGACTATCAGAGGGAACATGTGTACTAGGATATCACAGAAGGATGTTCACCAGCAAGCTCTTAATACTGATAGAGAAATCTGGGACAGGTACCAAATTAAAACTAGGTTATCTAAAAATTGAAAGGCATTAAACAATTGACTAGTTAATATGCTATTAAACCAACCAGTAACATCACAGAGGGGCAGACTAAAGTGAGTATCAGATTCTGGAGGCTCAGTGCTCCTAGGTTTCCAAGAGAGGCAAAGGCAACAATGAAAACATTCTTTCAACACCGTAAACTTTGAAGCTCAAAGTGAAAAAATGGGTCCAGACGAAATGGTTCCATTCACACTTAGAAAACCATCTCTACTACCAGTCACTTCCAAAGATGTCACAAATTATTTAAAATTTCAGTATGGTTTGATATCAAAAGAATATTTGGAGTCTACATACCAGATAAGGAAAAGTAGGGGCTACTGTAAGGGTAACCCCTCACTGAATTAAGTAGTCTTCCTAATTCTATAGAGGATAATGATAAAATTTTAGGATAGAAGTCTCAGAGTCTCTGTGTAGCATCTAGCATAAACATACGCTATGATCAACCGCCTCACCAGAAACAGTGTTCACCCACACCATCCAAAGCCTTCTCAGAATTTTGTTCAATTGATTTCACATGTTCAAGGAGACCATAGCCTTTTCATGAGGAGCCCTTACCATGAGGCAATTTAAAATCTATAATTATTCTTCTCTATGTTAGATTCTTTTCTACTTTTGTTGATTTTATTTATTTATTTCCACTAGTAATATTGCCTTTTGTGGAGCAGAACTGTATTAAATTAGGTAGGCACTCTTCCACTTGAGCCACGCCCCTAGCACCTTTTTTGCTTTATATTTCAAATAGGGTCCTCTGTTTTGCCCATGGCTGGTCTCAGACTATGATCCTCCTACCTACACCTCCCCTTAGCTGGGATTACAGACATACACCACCACTCCCATATGGTGGTTGAAGAGAGACCTTGCTTTTTTGCCTAGGCTGGCCTCAAACTGTGATTCTCCCATCTGTTTTTCCAGAGTAGCTAGATTATAGGCTTGAACCACCAAACCTGCTCAGTAAATTTGCCTTTTAAATCTTCAAGGCTATTTTGGATTATGAGAAGTAATCATTGGGGCTTACATAATACAATTAAGTTTGTAGTCTACATTGTAGATAGAACTATGTTTAAAGTCATATCTTTCATCTTCTAGTGCTGAAAGTATAAGCAACTTGATTAAATTTCCCTTTTTTCAGGGTCCTTATCTATAAAAAGAGGATTAAGTTCTTTATGGATTTCAGTTAAGTTTAAATAATATGTATTTTATTCCTGGTGGCGCCCCAGGTACACACTAGTCTCAATGTATCGGAATTAGTTTCAATTAGTCCAAACCTCAGTGTGCGAAGTGTGTGTAGATGTGTGTGCATGTATGTTGTGTGTAGATGTGTATGTATAGGGTGGAAACACCATTCTGCCTTATTGAACATATTAAAAAGAAGTGTATAAACTTTCATGAATCGCAAAACCTTTGGGTGTTGGGACCAAAGAAACTGATACACTTTCCTTGCTCTTTTGTGGTGATGGTGGTGGTCTAAGAGTAGGGGATGGAGGTTCTCCTATCCAAAGATGTGAAATAGGAATATATTGTTTGTTACTCATGTGTGTGCCACCACAACCACCACCATGACACATAAATAAACCAAAAAGCTCCAGTGAAATAAAAACAAAACAAATAAACAAAAAAAAGAACTGTATGTAGATAATTTAAAAACATCCCAAAGATCAGAAAATTGGCAAGTTGGCTCTAATTTGCAAGCAGAAATTTGTAAGTAGAATATATTGCTCATAAGGTAAAATTTATAGAAAAGTGTCTGAGAGGACTGTTTGTAAAAGTGCAGTAGCAAAATTGCCTTGTTTTCAATTTCAGCTAATCCATTAAACTAACAGTAACAGAAAGATGCAGAGAGAAATAGAGCATCCTGCTCTGTTGGTGGCAGCAGAAATAAAAGATCACAGAAAGAATGAGAATCCCTGGTGGATATAATGATGGCCAACTGTCACTTCTTTTTCTGGGGGTCCTGCCATAAAATTTTCATTTCAAATCAAAGCAGAGAATTATCATAACCATACTTCTTTTTTGTGCACTCAGTAGGAGTCAGATCCCCCAATCCTAATCTTATGTCACTGAAGGTTTTTGTTTCTTTGGTTTATTTTATACCTGAGAATTGTCTTTATTTATTTGAATTAAACTTATTCTTTAACTGATGCATAAAAACATAAAAGTTGAACCTATGAATGGAGTCCCAGGGGATGAGGTTTTGTTCAAGAGAGAACTATTCTACAGTATTCTATTGTCATAGGTGCCTCTTGGCACCTAGACTTCTGGGGCCACGTCTGGGGCATGCGTTCCACTTCAAATGAAAATTTAATCATGACAGGCAACTTGTGTCAGGTGTCTATCCATTTTTAAATGAAGACTTAATTCAGTGCCTTAAGAGGGCTGTTTTTCAATATTTGTGGACAAAAGCAACTGGGTAAAGTACCAGAGAAAGCACAACGACTGTTCTGTAGCTCTTCAAGTAGCTGCCAGTCTAAATATTCCCCAAAATGCTGTTTTCTTAGAAGCTTCATTTTGGACTAAGTCTTGTTCCAAGACCCCCAGTCTTTTGACAGGAAAACCTTCTCTGCCAATTATCAGCAAGGAAATGTAATTACTACTAAAATTGAAGCAGGTACTATTAAATCTTTTCATTTCAATTTGGAAATACAAGATGAAGAGTTTAATATGAACTCAGTCAGTTTCAACTCGATCTGTGTGTGTTATAGGTAATGGCATTAAGACATCACTAATACAGTTCCTCCAAAAACAAGTGAACAAGTCAAGTATTGTGGGGAGCCAAGTAGACTTGCCCTACAACGGGTTGATTATATTTATATGTTTTCTTGCAAACTCCAGAGGTATTTCTCAAAAAATTTTAGGTGTCAACATATGGTTTCAATTTCTCTGAAATATATAGCATAGCTTGTCCTCAGAGAAAATGATTCCAAACAGGACTTGTAAATGTATCTTGAAGTAAAACTTAACATACATCTTTTCCTGTAAGTCTTCTTGGCTAACGCCTACATGGCCACCTCAGATGGAAAATCACACTGCTACCCAAATGAAGACTTCTCGGCTGCAAAGGGAAACAGGTTTCCCTTTTTTATCCACACGAACCTATGTGTGGATAAAAAGATTCTGATTATGAAAATTATGCACAGTAATCTGTACTTTAACATAATGTTGAATATAAAATATTGACACCTAGGTTCTCTAAGTAATTGCCTTTATAATCAGTTGTGTAGAAATTTAGACTAAATAAATCAACTACCAAAGTCTAAAAAAATAGTGTATTTTCAGTGCAAGAAAATTTTATTCATTCTGAAACTTCCCCTTGGTATCTTATTACTTCAAATATAGAAAAGAAAATTGAAAAAAATAAGGTTTTATGTGGCTTCCAATAAAAAAAAACTTGCCAGAGCTTCTAATTGTGCTGTGGTATTTCCTGATTTACTAATTTTTTCTCTGCAAAATTGCTTCTTTTTAAGGTATATTTCAACTTCACTACTGGAACATTTATCTAATACATGTTCAAATTTTTGTGTTTATCTTTAGTGTGTCTGTGTATGTGTGTGTGTTTTTTGACCAAAATCCTGGCATGTAAATTAATATCTCAGTTTGATATCTGAATGTTTGCCTATATTATGTCCCAAATTCAAAAAGTTCATGGGTTTACTTTTATGCCTCAGAACTTGTTGTGGACATTTTCACAAGTTATAAATTCTTAGAGAGCATGGTGTTTGTGTATTTCACTGGTTTTTTGTCTTACACATCTCTGTATACATAATTGCTGATGAAGATACAAATAGTTCATAAAATAAAAATGTGAACCATTCCTTTTCACATTTCTGTAAAGAAAAAGAGGACAATAGTGAGAAAAATAAAGATTTTTGTCTATGAAGTTTTCCTTTAGGTTCCAAATGATTATATGGAAGTCATAAACTATCCAACAGTCCACTAAACCGTGTCCCTAAATTATTCAAGATTTATATGCTTGGCCACCTTCACACTATTATTATTTTGTCTCTTTCCAACCATGTTTATAAAATACGTAGATAGAAACAGACTAAATAGAGCTAGACAATATGTGCTTCAGTGAGAACAAGACTTATTCTGTGCCTTTCCATCACCAGGATAAGGAATGTGCTGTAAAATAACCAAAATTCTAGTCACTTTTATTCACTTAGTACTTTCTCCTAATTACAAAAGTAGAAGAGATAATATGTGCAAAAATGTTAAAAAGCACAGAGAAGCCCAAATATAAAATTAAAACATACACAAGTCACTACTCTGAGTTCTATGACTATCAACATGTGTTCCTGTCCTCTTTTAAATAAATTAGGCCCATGACACAGGTACCTTTTTCAATACCTAAAAATGGATCAAGAGCATCTTCACATGCCAGTAAATACTTTTAATTTTTTTAAAGTATCATGTCTAAGTAATTAACAAACAGAATATGTCTGAAAAACACCAAATTGTATTTATATAAACTTCCGAGCTTTTGGGTTATTGTCTGATTTTTAGTTTTCTCATTTTTAGAAACTCAGTATAAAAAGATAAAATATTTATCAAATGTTTACTGTAAGTCCAGTGTAATCTTAGTGCCCTCCTTTCATTATCAGGTCCACATATTGACAAACCACACCTTGGAGCCCAATCTGGATTAATGCCAGATTTTAGAAAGTTTCACTGGGGGCACAACCACATTCATTTGTTTGTATATTGTCTATGATTGTTTTAAGTTACAATGCATAGTTGCTACAAACACCATATGACCCCCAAAACATAAAAAAATTTACTCTCTGGTTTTCACCCTAAAAAGTGTGCTGACCTCAGGTATTTGTCCAATGAAACTTTCTGCAATGATGGAAAGGTTCTGTACCTTCCCTTTCCAATATAAACAGTAGTAAAAGAAAAACATGAAATCTCTGAGTTTCTCACAAAATAACAAGCCATAGCAATGTGAAAACACTTTTTAGTTGTTTTTTATCAAACTGTGGAGATTATTTTACAAGAAAATCATGTTGTTTTCTTAGTAATGTGGCTGGCTAGGCAAACCAAGAGCATGCAGATAAAGTTTTCTCTCTGCATCAGGCTACATATGGATTTTTTATCATCCTAGGAAGGAAGGAAGGAAGGAAGGAAGGAAAAAAGGAAGGAAGGGAGAGAGGGGGGAGAATGGGAGGAAGGGAAGGAAGAAGAGAGGAGGAAAGAAGAAGGGAGGGGAGAAGAAGGAAGGTAAAGAAGAGGAGAGAAGGAGGGAAGGAAAGGGAGGGTAGAAGGAACAAAGAATGGAAAGGGGAGAAGGGAAGGGAGGGGAAGTAGAAGGAGGGAAAGCGGGATGGGAGAATGGAGCGGGGGAAAGGGGGAAGAAGAAACATACATGCAAAATTACATTTTGCAAAATAATGTGCATTTTATTTCTTCTGACTTTATAAGAACTCAGAACACTTTTGGAAACTTTAAGTTATTAATAGGCTCTGCTACCGTTTCTCTATGACAAAAGTCTATGATAGGCACCCTTAAATATGAACTGCCTCTTGGTGACTAGGGACTGTGATAAACACTAAACAAGTATAGTATTGTAACCCTCAAAATCTTTCCTGCTACTAGAAATTGATTCCCCGAGAGAGAAATAAATGCATCCTTTAAATGTTGAGAAGAAGGTGAATAAGGTTATACAAGAATGAATTTAGAATTTTTAAACCTGTTGAAGCCACCATAAGAAGAGGACTAAGACAGAAAGAAGAAAAATAGATGCGATGAATCAATTCAGGTTATAATACATATATATGTATATATATCTATATATACACATATTCAATATATTCACATATATATACATATTCCATATATATTCCATATATTCATATTTATACATATGGAAATGTCACAAGGAAACCTCCTGTACAGCTATCTTAAGCAAACAAAAATGTGATTATTTTCTTTTACAAAACTGGAGAGGCAGAACAGGTCTTGTGGGGAACCCCCTCCATTAGTATCAGTGGGTGGGGAGAGGATGTGGGAAGGGTGTGGGAGTGAATATAGTACAGATACTGTGTGCACATGTATGCAAATGGAAATTGAGACCTGTTGAAACTATTCCAGGAATGGGAGGAGGGAGAATAAAGGAGAATGATGGGGGGGGGCTGGATTCAATATGATATATTTGATATATTATAAGAACTTTTATAAATTTCACATTGTGCCTCCCATCACAATAAAAATAATTTTTAAAATGCAGATACTTAAAAGGTTAGATCATCAAGGAAATTTAATTATGATTAATGTTAATTGCTGCATGATTTTATCCAATCATTTCTAGAGAACAGTGATGGTGAGAAAAGCATTCAATGGCCATTGGGGTGGGTCAGACAAGGATGTGGACACATTAAAAACAGGTGGTTATTAAGAAAAAACCCTACTGTGCACACATGCTTCCTTCCATCACTTAGAGAACTCATAAATAGCTCTTTCTTCTCATTCAATGCTTAAGAGGCAGCTACCATGTAGTGGGAAGGCTGTTGACAGCAGTTTGCAGCACAGACACTGGAGCCAAGTTTCCACTGGATTTTGGTTGTCTCAGTTCACAACTGTGTGCTTTAATCATGTCTCCATGCCTTGTAATTTCTCACTGGTATACAGTAAGCACTGCCCAAGCATTAGCTCTTATTGTTACTAATGCTTTCTTTGGAGAAGGATGCACACAACACAACCCCTGCCTTTGAGGAGCTCACATCCAATCCATAGGTCTGTTCCAACTCTCCTGTTCGCTTCAGTTGAGAGCAGTGTCTGCCTGGGCTAATTGTGAAGAATTGTGAGGTTTTTATTTCAAGTTCAGAGACAAAAGAGGGTCCTCAGCTGTATTAGTCCATTTTATGTCTATAAAGCTGACAACATATAAAGACGAGGTATATGAGGGTCACAGGTTGGGGGGCAGACAAGTTCCAAATCAAGTGGCTTGATCTGTCAAGGACCTTGTGGCATACTATGGGATATTACATCATATTTTAGAAGTGGGTACAAGAGTGGCCAGCAGACGTGCAGAGCAGGCCCAAACTGGGGTATCTGTGTTTTCTAACAACCTGCTCTTATGGTAACTAATGCACTCCCATGGGCCCCAACTCACTCCCTGAAGAAATAGCCCAGTCTCTCATGAAATCCATTAATCCATTCATGAAGGTGGCACTCTATCTAATCATCCTCCAAAGTCCAACCCGCCACCCCCCCGCATTTGACACTGCTGCATTGAGGGACGAAGCTACTACATGAGTCTTAGTGAGGACAGACCACATCCAAACCACAACCCCCAGCACAAAAGGGGGTGTTTTCATATATAGCTGAAAGGCATGCTACCCCAAAATATGACACCTTGATATTTAAGAAAACAGCAGAGGCAGAAAGATCTCACTCTCCTCCCAGCCCCTGCCCTATGCCACTCTTCCCTGACATGTGTTACAAAACCTAGGAAAAGTCATTCTCTTGCCTTTCATTTTCTTCCCCTTTGATGAACTTCATGTGCCAGGAAAAAAAAGCAAAATCACTACCACAGTGAGTTATTTGTACAAGCTACTGATCTCCCGCAAAACACGAATGCACAGCCTAGGACACTTTCATACTCTCATTCATACAGTTTATTTGCAGTGAGAACTTAGAAAACAATTTGCTGTGTTCTTTAATATATTTTGTTCAAAGTAGATCACTGGTTTCTTGGATGCCACAAAAGGAACAGTGAAATTGTAGAGAGGACATAAAAAGAGAATGATTGAGAAGCAGTAACTGCAGCTTGGAAGGAGGGCCAGGTTTTGTTAAACTCGTGTATTTCATTCTAAGCCCTCTAAAGTTCTGTTTATGTTGCATGTTCCTTACAAAAAAATCCTAAGCTTTATAATGATTTAGAAGCCTGTTTCTATTTGGTTCAGTCTGCCACAAGCAAAGGGAGACGAACAAATGCTTTATAAATAAAGAATGACAAAAATGACCTAATCTATCAGTTCAGCCAATAACAAATGTCGTCTCTGGATAGTCATTTACAAAATTACTGACAATGCAAAACTTGATCAGTAAAACAAATCTATATACAACACAATTCTTCAAACTTAAATTCATCCTGCATAAATCTGAGAGGTTCTCTGGCCTTGACTATAAGCACATATGTACACATCTTTATCAAACTCCACGCACATCTCTCTATGTCATTTCCATACACACGAACATCTGCTGGAGTTATACCTTTCTAAATTTACTTGAATTATAGCAAAGATTTGGGTATTTGTTTTTCCTTTTCCATTTAAAAACATAGAAATGGAAGACTTGTACTGAAAAATTAATGTTTATGTAAATAGATTTTCTCCATATATAACTAAATAGTCAAATAAATCTTTTAAAACTTAAACTGTATTCTCTAACTACAACACTGTGTTCTACATTCTACATTCACATTTTGTAACTATTCATAAGCATTACCCCAGTTTAGCAAAATAACAGTAACGTTCATTTTACTCATGAGATCTAGAGATTCTGGGATTGCACTACAGAGTGATTTCATTTTTATAAAATTTGTTTTAGTAAGTGAAGAGCTATTTCAGCAAACATGTTACGTGGATTTTTAGAGAGAGACAACTAAATGTGGTTTTCAAGCATTGATTAGCGGGGATAATTATAAATGTCTCTTGATTCATGTGGTAAAACCAAAGTACAGAAAGAATTTCAATATGTTGACATATGAACAAGTTTGATTTTAAAATGTTTAATTATCTTTCCTTTGATTTTCTAGTTTAAAGATATCCTCTAAAAAATCAGGCAGGGGAGAATAGGTGCAATTTTAGTATGAAGTCAGGCACTGTTAGTATCTTTTTGAAGTAACTTACTCATTTTGATTTCACACGATCAATATTACACTGAATATAATTGTCTAGGCTGTATTTATCTCCTCAGCTCTATAATGTTAATGGTTTCTTATGTCATCAAAGCAAAAAAAACTGAAATTAACTTTGCAACTAGGACTCTTAAAGGGTGTATCTCTATCTCACTGGTCTACAGCAGGAGTTGGATGGGTTCTTTTCAGTGAAGGACCAAAGATTAAATAGGTTCTTCTTTGTCAGTCACATGCTCTCTTCCAAAACTATTTAGCTCTACTATTGTAGGGCAAAGGCAACCACGTATAAAAAAATGAGCACGCCTATGTTCCACTTAATCTTATTATGGATATTGAATATTGAATGTCATGTAATGTCACAAAGTATGATTCTTCTTTTCATGCTTTTTCCAACCACTGAGAAATGTAAAAACCATTTGGAACCAAGAAATTTGTAACCTACAAAAACCAGAAGCTCACTGGATTTGTCTGCAGGCCTTTGATGATCCCTGGTCTATAACTTTCTCTCTCTCTTTCTCTCTCAGCATATATTAATTGCACAAAGAGACTTCATTATATTTCCCTACATGGATATAATGTACTTTGATCAAATTCACCCCGTTTTTCTTTCTTATCTCCTCTCCCCTCTTTTTAAAGTATTGTAATGGGTTTCATTATTCTGTTTTCATACATGTGCATTAAAAATCATTGATCATAGTCACCCCCATTCACCCTCTTCTTTCTCCCTCCTCCTTCCTACTAAGCTCTCTCCCAGTTCTCTCTCATTGTACTTTCTTTTTTTCAGTCTGATTCCACATATGGGAGAGAGAACATGCAATGTTTGTCTTTCTCCATCTGTCACTTTTTTTGACTTGCTCTGTCTCTGAATCTCTCCCAAGCAGCTATGCGTTCATTTACCTATTTTGCTTATACATTGGACTTTCTGATACTGTGTGAGAACAGTGCCAATGGTTAAATACTTAACTTTTAATGAACACATTTAATAAACTGGGAGATTCTTTGAAAGAAATTTCTAGAAATTAATTCTAAAGCTGGCATATCCCAGAGTCTAGAATCAATCTGATTTGTGGACATTTATCTAGAATTGTTTTACTTTTTAACCAGTATTGTAATTTTTTATCACTCTGTCCAATGACTACTCCCAAAACAATGGTAGATAATAAAGAATAAAATATTTTCCCTTTGTGTAGTGTATTTCTTCCTTCTTCCCTTCTTGTCTTCCTTCTTTCCTTCCTTCCTCCCTCCCTTCCTTCCTTCCTTCTTTCCTTCCTCCCTTTTTCCCTTTCTTTCTTTGCAGTGCTAGGTATGAAATCCAGAGTGTTAACCATGCTATGTAAGGCACTCTACCACTGAGCTACAGCCCCGTCAAGGGTCTTTCTTAAACTGAATAAAGAAATATACAGAGTACTGTGTAAGAAAAACAAGTGTACCATCAACATAGTCTTTATTTCAAAGCTCGTACCTTGAGTGCTCCAAAGAAGCATTTAACTTTTTCTTTTTTTTTTTTTGTCATTTTTACATCGACTTACATGTGTATACCTTGTTTGTGCCACCTCCCCACCACTCTGCTTCCAGGCAGAAGCTGTTCTGCACTCTTGTTCTCTGATTTTGTTGAAGAGAAAACATAAGAGATAACAAGAAAGACATAACGTTTTTGTTAGTTTGAGATAAAGATAGCTATACAGAGAGATTCCTAGCGTTGCTTCCATGCACTTGTAAATTGTAACCCACATTGGCCCACATTGGTTCATCTCTGCCAGACCTCTTCACTACTTCTAGATCCCTTTCCCATAGTGGCCTCTGACAGTTTAAGATTACTTTATTCACTCCTCTACAGTGAGTATATCAACCACATTCAAGTTTTTAGGTTTCCTTCCCTTTCTCTATTCCTCCGTGCGTGTTTTCCCCTTAGTGTGTGACCCATGTCCAATAATATTCTGCATTTGTTTTGGGTCTATAATCCGCATATGAGGGAGAACATGTGATTTGTGGCCTCTGAGCCTGGCTAAATTCACTTAAGATGATGTTCTCCAGTCCCATCCATTTTCTTGTGAATGACAAAATTTCATTCTTCTTTGTGGCTGAATAAAATTCCATTGAGTATAAATACCATGTTTTCTTAATCCATTCTGCAGTAGTGGGGCATCTTGGCTGTTTTCATAGGTTGGCTATTATAAATAGTGCTGCTTTAAACATGAGTGTGCAGGTGCTTTTGTAATAACTTGAGTCACATTCCATTGAGTACATCCCTAGGAGTGGTACTGCTGGATCACATGGCAGATCTATGTTTAGTTTTTTAAGGAGACTCCACATTGTTTTCCAAAGTGGTTGTACTAGCTTACATTCCCACCAGCAGTATATGAGGGTTCCTTTTTCCCTGCATCCTGGCCAACATTTCTTGTTGGTAGTGTTCTTGGGCATGGTCTTTTACAGGGCTTCAGCTAATGTTTTCTTACAGCAACTAGTTTCTGGAGCAGTTGGTAAAGAGTGGTTCCTGGAGGAAATGTTTCTGTGAGTTACTAACCATTGCTTGAGCAATTTAAATTTTATCAAGAAGGATAAGCAGGCAATGCTATAGGCTGAGGTCCTGTGCAAGAGGGGCAGAGGAGAAATGGGGAACAAATATGAGGGTTGGTCAAGGTGGAAAATTCAGTTATGTTATGCATCATGGGGTATTTAAGTTAGAAATGTACTTTATGATAAAGCCACTTATTAGCATTGTCATCACTTTTTCCATCGTCACCGTGGCACAAACATTAATATTGTGCTGGTTTAAATACTAGGGACTTTTAAACTATTGATAGTATATAAATAAGTGGAATTAATTCAGAGGCAATTGATCAGATCTATGATGCAGAAATATGGCATTAAATATGCTCAAATATGGTTTAGGTTGTGAAATCCATCAACTATTTCCCAAAGCAATTGAACAACAATATTGTAAAAAAAAAAAAAAAAAAAAACTTAAAATGAAGGATGGTCATGTGACAGGAAAATTGTCCTGTATTACACTGGTAACAGTACCATGGTCTGCGTTACAATCATGGTTTCAGAGATGAGAAAACTGAATTTTGAATATTTTTAGGTGACTTAGATTACACAGTCAATGAAAGTGGAAATGAACTTGGGCCAAGCTGACCCCTGCTACGTGGTACTCTTAAAATATCCCATCTTGGCATTTGAGAAAGTAGCAGAAGCAGGATATCACTTTTGCCTTCTCCTCCCTTTTCTCCTCTGAAAGAGGCTAAGAGACCTTCAGTAGAGAGGCGTTCTCCCTACGCTTGAAGAAAAGAAGCATCCTTTTTGGTGAAGACACAGGGATACAGAAGAAGCTGAACAAATAAGCCTTGCTAGCTTCCCCCTGCCACCCCACTCCAACTTATTACCTTTCATTACATCACACCCTTGTGTCCTCCATCATTCTTCTCCGTAACTGTCTACTCTTCATGAAAACTAACTGTGGAAAGCACAAGTTTACCTGTTTCTTTGGGTCTTCATTTCCTTCTCAAGGATCCCAGGCCATGTAAAACCTACGTTAAATAAATTTATTTGCTTTTCTCTGCTCATCTGTCTTTCCTTATAGGCTGCTCAGGTAGGCACTTTGCAATGGGTGAGAAAAACAGTTTTCATTCCCTACAAGATCATGTTTACAGAATTCAATTTGTGGCAAAATTTTATTTCCTAGCAAAATAATGGTAAACATGTAAATGATGGTAACAGTTTCCTGGTATAGCTAAAGATTTCTTTGGTAATTTTACTATTCTTTTATATGTCCAACACAATATTCCCAGAGGGAAAAATTCAACCTTATTGAAAAGATCTGTCGTTAAGATTCACAGGGAGAACCTAAAGTTACTGTTTCTTTTCCCTTCAGTATTAAAAGCCAAACTCCAACATTTCCTTTTAGGTTGGTTAAGAGGAAAAGCAAAAAAATTACCCATGGGAGTACACTGAGACAACACAATTTGCATATCTTAACAGCTTCCCATGGTGCTCTGCAAGCAGAGAACAGTTGAAGGATATAGAGTTCCTTTTACAAAGCATAACCAGCGGAAATTACCACTGATGTTAATTTGAAACAGAATGAGATAGCCACACTGAAGTGCCTTGAGGGAGGACACAAAGAGGGCCTTCTCTTGTTCACAAGGTGCTGACAGCGTGGGTGAGAGCCCATCCTGTGCAGCTGATGTAAGGAAGGGTACATCCTTAATCTCAACACCTGGACAGAGATCGGGAGCTTTTGAAAGCAAGCCACACAGCCGGTTTCTCATAATGATACTGCAAAAGTCCCCAAAGGCATCTATGTGCAGCTGGCTCACTTAGGAACTGAGTTTTTAAAAAGAAAAGAAAATTCTCTTTTATTAGAATGGCTCATTTATCAGTGTAAACAAAGTTAAGCTGTTTTTAAAATCCTTTCTAAATTCCCATTTTGGGTAGATATATTTTTGCATTATTTCTATTTCTGGGAGCTTTGAAGTTTTGGGTTGCCATACATAATGAGAAGGCAGAACAACCTGCTTTAACCACAAATGTAGTCTGAAAAAAAAGAAGTATTAGTTCATAATTAAATCAATTGACCATTCCTTGCAGAATTTCATATTCTATTTGTCTCTCAATTAAAAATTTCCTCTTCCCTCGATTCCTATGTAATACACAGTGGAATATATTGAGAATTTTGCAGATAAGAATTTAAGACATCTATGTTTCTACCCTTCTATAGCTATTATTCTACCATCAATCTGTCTTCCAAAATAAACAGATTATGTTTATTCATTAAGCTACTAGCTAATGGAAATACTAGCTCAGGTAAATAGCAAAGTATTCTGCCTAAGTGTTCAAATGCATGTTAGGAAGGCAGTATAACTAGGAGTTCTAGGCCAGAGGCCAAACTCCAGGGCTTCTGCACATCAGGTCCAGCCAATCATCCCAAAACACCAAGAGATGGGTAATGACAAAGGCTAATGAATGAAGATTTATTTAATGGCGTGGATCTCCTGCAAAATAAGAACAAATAAGATAAATGGACAAACTAAGAACTTCAGCTCATCTTTGAGGTATAGACGTAAGTTTTAAGTTTAAATAAGAAAGAATTGGCAGGCAAGAGGTATGAATGATAATTAAACATTCCGATCACAGTTGTGGTCCAGTGGTCACAGGTGGTTAGAGATGAATCTCCTTGTCATTGTCTCAGGATTGGTCAGGTAGGGCCTGTTACAACAAAAAGAAAAAAATCATTGTTATCCAGCAGCAGGTATCTTTGATTCCTGTCATGGGATATTTATCCATCAGTCCTGTCCTTCCAGGATTCCAATTTGACTGAAAAGTAAGAGAATGACTCAGAACAAAGACACATGCAAAATGGAGTCAGGGATGCCAAGCTTATATCCTGTTTTTAGTTACCCTTTGGACATTTGCAGGCCCCAGGGAGGAGTCAGTGTCTCTTAGCAAAAGAAGTTTCTAACTAGCTGTTATAATTCTCACCTTATGTTTGAATATTCCTCAGTTTTGAGGGAATTGGAATGTGGGCCAATCTAGCTTTGTAGATTTCCTGGCTGAGGATAAAGTAATATATGAAAAGCGGAATTATTGTAATAGCCGAAGTATATAAGTCAGTAGAACCTGTCCTTTAAACCTGAAACTATAAACACCATTTTAAAGCAGACTATAAGAGGGAGTAAAAGACAGAAGACATTCAATTAAATAAATTGTGTAGGCGATCCTCTTTTAAGCAACTCCATGAGTGTAGACTACTAAAAAGATATGTTTGAAATGAGTAGAAGTAGTTATTTTTGTCTCTACTTAAATAAAAGGGTTTGACCAAATTATGAGTTTACTTCTGTCAGAGGTGCTTGGAAGGGCTTTAGTGGCAACCAAGCCTAAGAACACTTTCTCCAAAACTTCTTGGCTTTACTTATTTTGGAATGGTTTGTACAAGTGACTCCATTTTTGCTGTAGGTTTTGGAAAGGGTCTCACTATGTAGTACAGGTTGTCCTGAAATCCATGGTCCTCCTGTTTCAACCTCTGGAACACTGGGATTATAGGCATGGGCCACCATATCCAGTGTGACGCTATTTGGGTTCTGAAAACATCCGTTATCTTGGAACAATTCTCTCTGAAGACATCACTGATTAACCATCCTGTGGTTTGGTTTTAATTGTTCCTCATCCTCAGGATTAAATGTGTCCTATTGGTCTGATCTGATCCCACATCAGAGAGTAAATGATGGGCAGTTTAGGAGTCTGTGCCAGTAAGACCTGTTTAGTCACATTTAAGCAATGAAGAGGTTTAGAAGGAGTGGCTCTTAGGTTGGGCTTACCTGGAGTCCATTTTTAGTTGACATCTTCCTATTTTGTAGGTGATGTCTCAATGTCTCAAAAATGCTGTTCAGGTTTCTGTTGTGCAGAATTTCAGCAGGCAACAGTTATGAAGTGTTAAGTTTTTCATGGACGATACAAAACAAAACCAACAGCAGAAACTATTTAGAGAAAAACTAATTTGTTTAACAAATAAGTACTTATTAAAGTCATTTCCCATGGGTTTAATTGTAAATGCTTCAGAGAAAGATCAAAACTGTGATGACAAAAGACCTAGAGCAACCCTGGTTAGAATTTTGAAATACAGTTTAGCAATTATGAAAGTTAGGTTGTATCTCCCATGGCATATACCACGTAGGACCCTGGTTGTGACTGACAGCATTATATTAGCACCAAGTTCTCATAATCCTCTCAAAAATACATCTAAATTTTCTGTGTAAAGAATATACACATAAAATACACTGTCAATAATAAGTTGGTTTTATATTTAAATCCTCATTTACTTTTGCCTTCAGAATAAACTTTTAAATAAAGTGCAATGTACTTATTTACAGATGTGAGCTCTAGGTAGCCAACACCTACCTAATCTGTTGAACGATTCAGGTGGCACTACTTGGAGTATAGTGTTTGGGTAGGTTTCATCGTCTTTGCTTGAAGACAGTAATCACAATGCAATTCAAAGCATAGGAACATACCCTGCAAAGGCTAGTGTCTCTAACAATTTCAATTCGGAGGACACCAGCTTGCTGAAGTCTTCTGCTAAGCATTGCATTTTAGAAGGATTATGTATTTGGCAAACATAAACACATTTAACAATCAAAGAAACCAGCAACAGTTAGCATCTCAGCTACCCAGAAGTCCTTCATGTATAAATTTACCTTTTACTCTTGATTCAGTAGGATAATAGATAAACAACACTGTCAAAAACCAACACTTTAGAATATTTACAAGTTTAAGGGATGGTGTTAGTGACTACAATTGACCTCTTTCCTGATGTACAAGTACATCCCATATACAACAGCAAAAATGGCTTATTTAGTCTAGGCAAATAGATGTGATCAGGTTTTAAATAGTAGGACTGCCTAAATGCCAGGTTTCTTTTTTCTTATATGTTGACCATAAGATATTTGCCAAGTGCTTTCAGATACAATAGACAGCCATGTTAAACATGACACACAAACAACAAACAAATGGGAATTCTCCACAACCAAGGCCAACAATCATGAATCTTAACAGAAGAACAAAAACCAGCTGGGGACAAACTCCCTAGGTTCCTTAAATTGCATTTAATCTGAGCTCTCCACCCTCAAAATGGCACCAACAGAATCCCATTCCCCTTCCCTGAGGTCAGGGTACATGCTCAGAGGCTTACTCCATTTTGGTCAAGGTTGTCTTAACTTTTCATTCTTAAGAAAGTCACAACAAGGATACCAAAACCAAACACTGGTTTCTCTAGGCACCTTGCATCTCTTCCCAGCTCATTGAAAACAGAAAGTTACAGAATCCATACTTTCTTGTCAGACAAATGGCAGAAGCCTGAATTAGTTCAGATGAACTGCAAATGGCTCAGAAAGAGCTTTCAAAGAATCAGGAAAAGAAAGGGGCAAGACAGCAGGTGAAATGGTCAAGGTCAGGGAAAACTTACCATGGGTCAGACTTCAGGGTCCATAGATTCTAAATGTTCATTTCTTCTGCCTCACCAAATCATGGTCAAAGCCTTGCATGCCGACCAAAGTAGAAAGATGAGAAAAGCTCCTTGGAATAAAAGTCATTTCAAGAGCTTCATAGAACCATTTAATTTTGCCTCTCTGAACTACAATTGGCTAATGTCTTAAAAGATGCATTTTCTCGTGGTGTGGCTTGCCAACGTTTTCCCTGAGAGTTTGAGGCCAGAGGCCTAACTCCAGCTGAACCATGTATCAGATCTGGACACTTGCCTCAATATGCCAAATAAAGAAACAAGTAATGACGAAGGGCAGAGAAGGGAGTTTTATTACATGTCATCTATGTACAGTAGGAAGAGGCAAAGTAAACTCTTCAGTTCATCTGCAGGGTATGGACAGGAACCTTAGGTCTAAATAGCGGAAGTGTCAGGGACAGGAGGCAAGAGGTGTTTGTGAGATGTGGTCCAGTGGTCAGAGGTGGTCAGAGATGTAGTCTGGTTGTTTATTGTTCAGGATTGGTCAGGTGGAGGCTTGTTAAAATAAGAAGCAATTGTTGACCAGCAGCAAGTAGCTTTGATTCCTCTCAGGGGATATTTACTTCAATCCTGTCCTGCCTGATTCCAATTTATCTGAAAAGTGACTTCAGGAGAGAATGGCTCAATACAAAGTCAGATGTAAAATGGAGGTAGGGATGCTAAGATTTTATCTTGCTTTTAGCTGTCCTTTGGACACTTTCAGGCTCAAACGAGGAGTCAGTGTTTTTTGGTTGCTGTTTTGGCTTGTTCTTTTATTTGTAAGTCATATTTAAAATTTTTCTTTCTTTTTTTTTTAATTGTTGTGCTGGGTGGGGGTGCACTGTGGCATTTACAAAAGTTCTTACAATATCTCAAACATATCATAAGTGAAATTACCCCCTCGCAGAGTCTAGTACTAGTTATGGGAAAGATGTATTTCATAGTATGTGCATGGCTTTTGTACCAAAATAACTTTCAATGTCTTAGTAGATAAAAGTTAATCTACACAAGAAAACCAGAATATTTTTAACTAAATCACTCCCAATAAAGAACTGTTATCATCATCATCATTATTATTCATGAATGAGCTCTATAGAGAGGAAAATTAAGGAAATTTTTACATTAAAAATAGGAGAGAAATCAATAATAATAAGTGACCAACACATGAATATTTTGGCTAATGACAGAATAATTGGAAAAATAATTCAAGCCAGGGGGCCAGACAAATTATTGAGGTAGTATAATATGAAGGACTATGCCAGTTACCACAGACAATGTTTTGTCAAATTACTTTGGGTCAAATGATAGAAGTCAATGATGACATGCCTAGACACTAAAAATGACTCTAGTGCATTTTCATTATCTTAATGCTTTCAGAAAACCTATCAGATGTCAAGATTCAATGACTCTAGGTTTTATACACTTGTGGGCTCCCAAGTTCAGGGGTATGGTAAGACTTTGACTTTCCCATATAATTTGCTTGATGGGAAATTGAGTGTTCAGTCAATACTTCTTGAAAGAATGAACTAACAACATAAATGAGGGTAACCAAACTCTGTGGAGGATTCTTAGAGTCTTTATATAACTTGAGAGCATAAATTTACTAATGACGACAGAAAAATTTTGGAATATATATATGTGTGTGTGTATACACATATATGTATATATAACTAAAAGAAAAAGCGTCATTAGTCTATAATAATATAATAACATCTATAAGTGTTATTAGATGGAGTGATGCTCTCACATTTGGTCAACTGACATCTACAATCTATACTTAGAGTCAGTGTTGTGGTAAAATAAAGACAATAGCATTTAATTACTCAGCTAAAGGAAAATGCCACAGCACGGGCAAATAAAACCCATAAAGGTTTAGATTAGAACTGTGGGGTATCACCCACAGTTTCAATGGTTCCAGCTAGCTCCGACAGCTTTCAAATTGCTTAAATAGTTACTAAGGTGTCTGTAACATTGACCAGCAAATGACATAAATCCAGAATTAATTATAAGGGCTTAAGTAAGCAAAAAGAAAAGGGTTGAGTGGATCCAGGTTTATTGTGAAATGTCAGCATAATGAAATTTTAATCTGTTTGTTTACTTAAGGAAGAATTAATTGCATATCATATTGCATAAAATATAGTGGCATAATAAAGTTAACCTTACTTCAGACTATTATTTAAGTAGATCACTTGTATCTTAATTTTCTTAGACAATTTACATAGTCTTTGGTTTTGATAGGGCCTATATCTAACTTGTCACATTGACTGAAATTAAACAATACTTCATGAGATCTCCCAAGAGAACTCTTTCATTTTTTTTTATGAAACTGTCCACCCTTCCCATCTCCACACCTCTTAAAATGCTATTCTTCCATCCAATTTGAAGTATGTCATTATTTATGGATTTTTTTTTTAATTTACGAAGTGGTAAAGGTGCCATAGTTAGCTGGATGCTTCTGTGAAAGTTCACAGATCAGTGCTGAAGCCATCCATTTACCAATTGACTTTTAACCTTCTCTATCTGACAAAACATGATTTATTTTTATGCAAAGAAAAATGAGATCAACATCCAAATATAGCCATGTTTTTGAGCATACTCTGAACATATTTCCCCTGAAAGCCAGCTGTTTCCTAGAAATATAGTATGAATTGGAATTAATGCTAGCTATTGAAAAAACCATGGGACATTAATCTTAAAGTTAGAATACTTATTTTTATTGTGTTTTGTGATGGTAATTTCCAAATCACATTTCCTTTGTGGAGTGATGGCTTCATATATATCCTGTAGCCTACAATGCTACTATGCTTTCCTTTGCTACCAAAATTTTTTCCCTCTGAAATTTACCCTGGAATCTAGCATAATTAACAATGAAATGGAAATGAGCTAAAGTAAGAGTATGTCGTGATGAGAGCAGCATTCTATAGATGACATAAGTCATCAGGTAAACTGTTGAAGATTTACTGAAATCTTGCACCAGTTATAGCTTGATCAAGGATCCAAGGTTGCCTAGTATTATTATAGTGATAGGAGAGGAGAATAGGTAAGAGTTGTCAGATGTTGTTCTAAGTGCTCTACTGTGGATTATGGTCTATTTATGAAGAACAAAGGTTTTACAAATCAAATATCATACTAGTGATACAACCACTAGGAAGTAGTATATGCATTTATCATGTTGGGTTTTTTTTCTGTATTTGATAATGTCTTGACATCTTGGGGACTTTCAGACCCTAGAGGGAGGAACTGCCACTCAGAGTGTTAGCTAGTTCCTAGAGATAGCAAATAACTTGCTTGTGAACACTTAGATATGCAAACCAACCGTTTCAGAACTCACATCCTCAACCACTTCCTTGATCAGATTTTCACATGGGAAGCCAATGCTCCCGTTGGCATAAACTATCCCAGAGACAAGTACTACACAACTGAGAACCACCTGTACAACCCAGAGTCTGCTGACATTACTCCAACTCTCCAATCCTAATCCTGCTTAGCTCCTCACCCTGCTTCACCCCTTCTGACCCCATGCTCTTATTATACTCTTCTGCCTCTTGACCAACTCCAGTGTTTCCCCATGGGACCCTGAATGCCAAGGATGGTATGTCATACTCCCAGAAACTATAAGTAACAAACTATTTTGTCAGTGGCAATTGTCTCCTGATCTATTGAACTCATAACTGAATAACATCAAAATCGTGGGTACATGTTAGAACATGTACGCAGGGTTGAGGAAGGCCCTTCATATAACCCCATCTGCCTTTTAAACACAAGGATGGTAAACTACTTTTTTTTTCCTCCTCCTCTTCTCACTTCTTCTCATTTAATTTTAATTTTTAAATTTATGATTCATAGGAAGTCACAAAGAAATGCATGGGGAGGTGTCATACAGCTTTCACTCACCTTCCCTAATGTCTACACCTTGCATAATTAGAATACAATTTAATACCTAGGAAAATGAAATTGATAAAATATGTACAACTTATTCAGTCTGCTTTGTGTGTGTGGTGTGTGTTTAGTTCTGTGCAATTTTATGACACCCCATAGTCACCACCACAATCAAGATATTAACCATGTCATCACCACAATGCTACCCCTTCAAAGCCACAACCATCCTTCCCACACCCTAACCCTGTGCAACAACTATGCTATTTTTCATATGTATAAAATGTTATTTTGCAAGCACTATGTAGATGAAATCAAACAGTATTTGTCCTTTCAAGACTGAATTTTTTTCACTTAATATTGTTTCGTGGAGTTGAATCCAAATTACTGCACTTATTCATTTCTTTACAGTGTTGAGCGGTATTCAGTAGTATGGATGTATGCATTTTAACTCTTCATTCATTGAAAGACATCTGGGAAGTTTCCAGTTTGGGGCTGTCATGGACAAATTACTATGAACATGTGTGACCAAGTTTCTGATACACTGATGGCCCCAATAAAATATATCTCTTCTTATGCACATATTTCTGTTGTCCCCTCCCCTTGATACAGCACATTAAATAATAAAAGGTGACAGCAGTGACTCTGTGCCACTTCTGAACCTGAATCTTACAAAGCTTTTGTTCTGGTTCTTTTGGGACTCACGTACACAGAAAATAAAAAAAAAAAAAAAACCCAAATGGACATAGATAGTAGCTTCAAGTATAATCAAGAAGCCCAGAACTATGTGTGAGCAAAGAGTTTTGCCAGGTACACCTGACTCCAAGAGAACAATTTAGCCTCAAAAGTTAAACTTTAAAACTTGAAAGTTAAACTTTAAAAGTGAATTGTTAAGGCACCCCAGCTATACTTGCAAAGTACCAAGCAAATAGCAGAATCTGGAGTAAATAAAATGGTAATGATTTTATGTCATTAGGTTTTGAGGAGTTTGGGAACATAGCAATGCACCCAGAAATAATATCCTGTCATATAGCATGTTCTCAATATATGTTAGTTTTTTCACTAATTTGCTAACATTCCAGGACCTAATTTCAAATAAATAGTTACTTTTTTTCCTGTATTGTTGTGCTGGGTGGATGTACATTGGGCCATTTACAAAGGTTCTTACAGTGTACCAAATACATCATACTTGAATTCACTCCCTCCACTACCACTATTATCTCCCTCCTATCCCCGATTCCTGGAATAATTTCAACAGATATCATTTTTGCATTTACATACATGTGTATACATTTTTTGCATTATGTTCACCTTCCTACCCCCTTTCACTGACACCACCCAACACTGGTACCAACCCATTCCCCCCCAGGCAGGACCTATTCGGCCCTCCTATTCTCTGATTTTGTAGAAGAAAAAAGAAAAACAGGAAAAAATGATATTTTTGCTGGTTTGAGATAAAGGTAGCTATACAGGGAGTTTCCTTGTGATAATTCCATGTATATATGCATTAAAACCCCAATTCTACCTTAGCCCTTTTCTTATGGTGGTTTCAGCTGGCTTAAGATTTCTATATTAATTCTAATATAGGAAGAATATCAACAGTATTCAACTGCTTAGTTTCCTTCTTTTACCTTACCCCTCCCATACGTGATTTCCACTTAGTGTGACCAGTGTTTCAAAATATTGCTACATTTGTGTTAGATTTATCTTCCACATATGAGGGAGAACATGAAGCTTTTGGCCTTCTGAGCCTGGCTAGCTTCACTTAAGATGATGTTCTCCAGTTCCATCCATTTACCTGCAAATGACAGAATTTCATTGTTCTTTGTGGCTGAGTAAAATTCCATTGTATATAAAAACCACATTTTCTTAATCCATTCATCACATAGCTTAGCTATTGTGAATAATACTGTAATAAGCATGGGTGTGCAGGTGCCTGTGTTAAAACCTGACTCACATTTATATCCCTAGGAGTTAGGTATTGCTGGATCGTATGGCAGATCTATTTTTTAGTTTGAGGAGTCTCCATACTGTTTTCCATAGTGGTTGTACTAATTTATATTCCCAACAGCAGCATATGAGGGTTCCTTTTCCCTGCTTCCTCTCCAACACTGATCCATGCATTTAAAAAGGTAACGTGTAGCAGTGCATATTATATATTGCACGTGGTACCTGGGTATTATGAAAAACTCTGATCAGGAGACACAGACCTCAGGTTAGTTCATAGATTTTTCACTTGTCATGTCTGTAATCATCACATGTGAAAAATTTTATGAACAAACAGTACAACAAACATAAATTTGTTTTGTATTTTGTAAAATATTAAGCAACTATCTTCCAGGGACTAGCATACAACTTATTTGTTGGTTGACAATTAGGTACAAAGAAAACAGACATAATTGTAGTCTAAGCAACATTAAACTTTATGCTACCATCATTCTTATCAAAACCTTAGGAATATATTCGGATATTGTGCAACATAACAATTTCGCGAAATTGTGTAGAAATCTGTAACTTCCAAAAAATTGAGTATGTAATAAGCTTCATTGCCCAAACACTCCTAGCAATGAATTTTAATTGTCTTCTTTTTTTAAAAAGCTGAAGATTGACACAATCTGACAGAGAGGGAGACACGCACTTTCCAAGTTTGTTTGTTTCTAAGCTATTATTGGCTTTCTTTCGTCATTTAGCCCAAATTAAGTGGTGGTTAATGTGGTCACATTTTACTGGAGCTACTAAAATAGGGTTACATAAAGCAGAAGACGGAAATAAAAGTTTACAACACGCTTCATTCTGCCTTCCTTCTTTGAGCTCAGTGGAAATTCTGACTACATTGCACGCTCAAGTCTTTCGTGTTCTTAAACTAAAAAATAGGACAAGCTGAATGGAAAAAAGAAAAACAAGTCAGAATAAATTCTAGCTGTTGATTATTTCCTAAGGAGATTCTTCTTCATGGTCCATGGAGAAAAGTATCAGAAATTGTGCCCAAAATCATATTTTTACAATGTCCAAATCTGAAAAATCAAAAACTGAAGTAATTTCGGATGTGTGATGTACTAGATAATTAATTGCTAGCTAGTTTTTCTCCTCACCTAATTTTCCAAACATCACTCGTGTTTGATCATCCTCAGAATAGATCAAAAGCAGTTCATAAACACAGCACACATAGAAATATTTAGTATGAAATACATTTCAGAAAATAAAATGTGATCACACACACACAAAAATCAGCGAATAAAGGAAGACACTAAGAAAATAAAAAGGTTTCCACACAAATGCTGTTTGGAGAATTCCTCAGTGCTAGTCCATTTCTTGAACTATTTCGCCTCTGTACAGAGTTCTTCTGCCAAATTATACAGCTGAAGATAGTTTTTGTGCAGGTCTTGAGCTGAAATTTAAAGTGTTTCTGATAGAATATAAGCCCAGTCATTTTAAAATTTATTTTGATTGCAAAATATCAGGTTTTAACAGAGAAGAGATTAAAATCTGAATTAGTAAATTTTTTAAAAGCCACTGCTCAGTTAAGGATATTTTGCAAACAGTTAATGAAGGAATGCTTATAAAGCATTTCACATGTGCTAACTTCCGGTAATCAAACCACCTTCTGGCCAGGTGTCGGGGTGCATGTGAGTAATCCATGTACTTGAGAAGCAAAGGCAGGAGCAATGTTAGCAGAGCCTCTCTCCAAAGCAAAGCTGAATGAAAAGAGCCAGGGATGTGACTGAAGCGTCAGAATGCTTGCCTTGCATGCAATCTCTAGTGCTGCGAGAACCACACCACCAGTCCAAATGACAACTTCAAACCTAAAAATTCCATCACATTATAAAGGCTAAGACGTTCAATAGTTAATCACCTATTTTTATAACTTCAACCAAAAGATATCGGGTAGCCCATGGTTAGATAAGGGTGCTACCGGGTAGCAGTGATGATTGACGAATTACCTAAGTTTTTCACTTATTAAGCTTTATTTTTGCATAAGTCAGCCTTACCATTGACTCATAGTTTCTCCAGTTCTATCAAAAGAGAAAAAGTCTCAAATGAGTACATGTAGATGAGGAAAAACAGCAGTGAATTTAAAAGGAGGAAATATTTAAATTTAACATTTCTTTGATGGATCTATAGCTGTACTAGGTTAGCCTGTACTAGTATAAACCTGACTTCGATCTTCAAAAAATGTTTTTCTATATTTTGGATGCATATTTGAGAACAGTGAAGATTTCTTGTAGACAACGTGCTCATCATGTACAGTGCACTGGTACAGAGTGTAGGCATTTGTCAGCTGAACAGTCAAAACTCAGATTTGTTTATTTAATTTAAGAAAACTATTTAGTTGGAGAAGGAAAGCAACTTTGGAACAGCAAGAACTAGTTCGGGTTAACTGTGAAACATCAACTTTCAAAATGAGTTGTAATATTTTCTATCTGACTTTTAGTCTTAAAAATTATGGCTACAAAGCCTATTCCATCCCCACGATTTTTGAAAAGCAAAACCTGAAACAGTCAAATGAAAAACTGTTCACTGATATTTTTTCAAATCCTTTCTTATTTTCATTTTCTGCCATTTGAATTACTAGTTCATCTAAAAGTTAGCTTGATGTAACTTAAGTTTTATTCCTGCTTATACCATTTTTTCTAACTCTATAATCAAAGCAAACAGTATTTATTCGGCTATTTATTTACTTATTTATTTTGACGGTACTGGGGTTTGAACTCAGAGCCTTGAGTTTTGCCAGACAGGTGCTCTCTACCTCTTGAACCACACCTACAGACCTTTTGCTTTAGTTATTTTTTGAATAGGGTCTCACATTTATGACCAGGCTGGTTTAGACTTCAATCCTCCTATTTATTCTTTCATAGCTGGGATGACAGACGGTGCCACCATGCCCAGCTTTTTATTGGTTGAGATAGGGTCTCCAGAACTTTTTGCCTAGGCTGGTCTCAAAATATAATCCTCTTGTTCCTTGCCTCCAGAATTGAGCCACTGCAGCTTGCCTCCCTCAGGTTTTTGCAACTCAGCTATTAGTATGAATTGTATGGAATACCTGTTTTGCCACATCACATGTTTTCAGCCCATCTTATACTTATGCCTTTGCTGCAGCAAACAGTTGACTAATTGAACCATGACTTACCTTGCTTACAGATACACATCTCTCCCAACCTCAGCATCTTTTCTGCCACAATTGCATAGAATTTTTTGTGAAACCACTCTGCCACCATGACAGGTGCACAAATCCAGAGGTACAGGTTAATTCACACCCTTGAACAAGGGTGACCCCTGACTAATGTGGCATAGGAGACATTGGTTAAATACATTGCTCTCTATCCTCATTGAAGATGTCTTCTGCATGGCTCCTCAGTGTCCCCAGTAGGGCAAAACCACAATTACTCATTAGATTATCAGCTACATAATGCATCCTTCTTTTTCTTTTGTTGCAGTCTTCCACGTTCCTTTCTCTTACCCTCAGGATGACTCTCTACTCATAACAGGCTATCTGGCTGCATGCATTTATCTCAGACTAGTTTGGAACTGAACCCATGCTAAGAAAATCATTTTTTCTCCTTGATTCTAATTCTTAGTTCTTTTCTTTACCATTCATCTACCCTTCAATTGTTTTGTGGTGTATTTTAATACCTGGTAATATAATTTTCTATTACCTATTCTTTGTTTCCAAAGAACTCTTGATTGCTTTCACAGACTTCCTTATCATTTTAAGTTAACTTTGAATCCTTTAAGCAATTTTAAACAAAGTTCCTATTAATTTTTCAAATTAAAAATAAATTAAAGACTGTTTTTCAATTTCATGTCTCCAATGACCAGCTGTCTGAACTTGGGTCTTTTTTTGAATTCTTTAAGTCCTAACATCCTCTTATAAAACATGGGCAAACTAATTCCTTCTTCACCAAGTTAACATGCACATTGACATGCTCACACATGCATATTCACACCCACACACGCCCACAGGAAGCCACTGCACAGAGGCTGACACACAGTAGGCACTAAGCAATCAATGGATCGTGCATATGCTCATATCTTCATAATGCTGTTTATGATACAATTTTATTAATTGAAGTAAACCCCATGTTCTGTTGTAAAACAACATTTTTCTTCTTGTTAGTCTTATCTTTCATTCCTTAAAACTTTTCTGTCCTTTTAAATATTTTGTTAGAAATTCAGGACAAGATAATTCTAATTTTCTTTTCTAACTAGTTAAAACTAATATCTTATTTTTATTACACACTTCCAGGGAAGTGTTGTGCTTCAAGCTTTATATGTGCTGTATCAGTTCCCTCTTACTCTAATTATTCGACATAATCATTATACATTTCATTTTATTGATGATCAAATAGGGACTGAGATGTTAGATGGTAGATATAGTCCCCCAATAAGCAAATAACTAATGCCAAGGACAATACAAGAATAACCTTGGATTTTGAGGGAGTAATAGATCTCTCTATATTGTTTAGATAGTTAGTTACCACTGGTAACTCCTAAATATTGCTGGTTGGTTCTCTTGCCTTAAAAAAAATCATAATTCCAGCTATTAAAAAATCTTATTTCTTCCTTTCTAATGTTTGTCTTTATAATGTATTTTTGGACAAACAGAGCTTTGATGAGTTCAAAGCAATCATTTTTAAGCTCATATTTTAACTCATTACCAGAACTAAAAGACAAGTGTCCTCAGAACAGAGTGTCCTCCACATTTCCAAATCTAAAATATTGTGCTAAATACATTTTCCAAACCCTAACACATTAATCTTCCCCATCATTTTCTAAAAACATACTGCCACCATATAATTGTCTCAACCTCATCTTGTAGACATTCTTTGGTGCTCGGTTTGTAAAGGCAAACTCTGAGATACCCAAGAGTGTATGGCAGGGAGAGGTGTTTGGGGTTCAGGTTAACCACCTTTTCCACTCAGGACACCACATTTGGCTGGACGTTCCCTCCAGATGCCTCTCACAAACCAAAGACTGGAATCTAAGTTCGGAGCAAGCAGTTTAACTTTCAAAGGGCATGTGACTAAAAGGTGACTTCAGTTTTCCTGTAAATCCTTCAGCTTATGCTGTCATCTTATTAAGACTGGGACTGAGAAATCTAGGCCTTCCATCTTGGCAGTTCCTTTCCATGAAACTTGGTCATTCACCAGCCCAAGGCAGTAAGCCAGCAGGCCTATTCTCACTCCTCACTGTGGTTCCTAGGAGCCGGAAGTGAAATGTAAAGAATGAACCTTTGCCCTCAGATGCAAAGCAGAAGAAAGAAATAATGCCATCAAAAGGAGATTCCAGAAAATCACCAAGGTCAATGACTTATTCCATTGAATGGTTTTCCCAGATAATTACATTTGATTCAATTAATTGGTTGGGAATACCAGAATCTTTTTTACATCCTTCCAAAGCATTCTAAGGTATTTCCTTAAAGTCTTTTCTCAAACATCTGTGAAAAGTATTTCTATAGCAGCCAGAACATTTAATGTGATTATGTAGAATTTCTGAATTGGAAAAATAGTTGATTTTTTTTTTTGCATTAAACTTGTCAAGTGACATGAGACAAGAATGATATCATGGGAACCTCTTCCCATTAAAAAACATTAAAATATTACCTGCTTGTGTGTGTGTATGTGTACAGTTCTGTATGTGTATGTGTGTGTGAGTGTGTGTGTGTGTTTAGCCTTCTGGTAGATGAAAGTACTACCCTAATACCTTAATGGTTACTCCATCATTTGTTAACCTTGAAATAAATGGTACATAAAAGGGTAATACTGGCCTATATATCTAAAACATCTCTATGAAAGGACAATCTATGATTTGTAAACAAATTTATATAACCATGACCCACTTTCAGTACATTATAAAAAAAGAACAATAAAGGCTCTGTCCACTTGACTCTCACTGGTAATTTCAAGACCAAGAACTCTGCTTGTTGACATGAAAGTAGATTTTCTGACCACTAAATTAAGTAAAATACTTAATTCCTTCTCTCTTACATAGAGTCTTCTCAGTTATTTTTGGAAAGGCTAATGGAACTCTTGAGAGTCAGAAAAGGCAGAATAATAGGTAGAGTAAAACAAACCAACAACAACAAAAAAGAAAGATCGAGGGGAAGAAGACCAAATATCTGTAGCAAGAAAGTGATGTGACAAGTCTGAGAGGTGGCAAATTTGACATGCTGGCAAATCATAAGATACATGCAGCTATGTGTTTTTGAAAAGGAAATCTTTTTCAAAAGAAGCAAAACACAGAAGTGGCTGATACTGGTTTAAAGGATAATAGAAGACCCAGAAGTAGCATTTCACTCACCTTCTACATAGCAATTCAAGAAAGATATCAAATTAAGCCTACTACTGCAACTGACAGTTGAAGATCTTGCCAGGGATACTTCCTTTTGGGTGTCTGAACCAACCTTTCAGTGGATAGTGTGTGTGCAAACATATGCTGCTGTGTGGTGTCACACACGTGCTTAGGCGCACACCTAGAATATTAAATTGGCCTGCTTTCAACAATTGACTAATGATTAGAATCCCCTAAAGCAAATGGATAAAAATGCATCTGTGGGTAAGAGAGAGGACACAGAGAGTGGCCAAGAGAAGCTAAGTGTCCACACCAAGTTCCTCCAGCCTCCATCTGCGGTTTCTCTTCCTGGACCTTCCCTGCCGAGGCACAGTTACCTGCGGAAATAGGCAGGCTCCACTCTGAGATCCAGGCTGTCTCCTGGAGCCCCTGTGTAGCCGAGTGGAGCCGGAGGGTTGATCCCTTCGCCCCTATACACAGCCTTCCTTTCACCACCTTCCGTTTATACAAAGACTGGCTTATCCCAACTTTTTTTCCTGTTGCCTTTGCAATGAAAAGCTCTCCAAGCACAGCCTAATAAAATTCTACGCCTACCCCACCCCCATCCCAAAAATCCCTGCCAAAAAAAAGAGAGAAGGGAGACTTAAACCTGGAACTCATTTAGCTAAAGGGACTTTAGTTAACAAGAAAGTTACCCATCATGAACTGCAGGTAACACCTCCCGTGATCCTAAATCCATTACCTGGAGACTTAGCCCAGGCTGAGTTTGATTTTATGAACTGTGAGGTTGCGATGTTGAAAGTCTGCAAATTGGACATAAATTGGACGCAAAAGACTGGGGGAGCCCAGTGATTTTCTTTCTCATGGTGTAACAGGCTTTAACTCTCACTAGAGATTCCTGTAATCTGGAGCAGAGACAGGGATGAGCGTCTGTGTCCACAGTGTTCTCAACCCAGGAATTCCCTAACCTAAAATGGATGATCCCCGACTCAAGCAGCTGTGTCTAGAACAAAGTCATGTGACAGAAATTATTGGTGTTTGGCCAAGGAATGCTATGGTGTACACAGACGCGCACACACACACACACACACACACACACACACACACACCCCTTAGTTCTGTAATAGAAAATGGGTTTTCTACAACTGGTTATCCCTTATTGTTAACAATGTCTTATGTTTTAACTGGATCACTTTCCAGCTCATCCCCTGGCATCCTTTCATGAATCTATTTTAGAGGGAATGGCATGAACAAATTTGCCATCAGCTTTACGTTTTAAGGAACACAGACTTCTTTCAAATTAGGAGTACTGTCTTACCCCAATTTAATTAAGCACTTTTTTTTAGTTCTTTCTTTGTGAAAAAGGACCCAAAGATGATCCAGAGATCAGAATCTGGGAAGGTATATGTATATCCTAACTCAAACATAAAACTAAGTATAAAAAATTCATAATTGAGATAATATATGAGAGTAGAGAGGAAGAAAACAATTGATGAGTGAAAATCTATTCTCCAAGATTGAATTGTGATTCCCCAAATGGATTATGGTACTGGTCTGGCATGAGGAAGAGAGGTAGTACATACATGTGTACACAGTATTTGTACCATATTCACCCTCCTACACCTTTTCCCCACCTCTTCCCCCTCCCACGGGTACCAACCCCCAGACAGGACCTCTCATACCCTCTTGTTCTCCAATTTTGTAAAAGAAAAAAAAATGCCATTTTTGTTTGTTTGATAGCTATCCAAGAAGTTTCCTTGTGACAGTTCCCATGTACAGATGCATTATAGCCCAAATTGGTTCATCTTCTCTATTTTTATAGTTTCTATCTTAGTCCCCTTTTTATGGTGATTTCAACAGGTTTTAAAATTCTATATTCATTCCTGTGTAGGAAATACATCAACCATGCTTACCTTCTTAACTTCCTTCTTTTGCCCTCACTCTCTCGTATGTGACCTCTTCTTAGCATGACCTGTTTTTCATAATATTGCTGTATTTGTATTAGGTCTATACTCCACATATAAGAGAAAAAATGTGGCCTTTCGCTTTCTGAACCTGGCTAACTTCACCTGAGATGATGTTTTCCAGATCCATCCATTTACCTGTAAATGACAAAATTTCATTCTTCTTTACAGCTAAATACAATTCCATTGTGTATAAACACATTTTCTTAATTCATTCATCAGTAGTGGGTCATCTTGGTTGTTTTCATATCTTAGCTATTGTGAATAATGCTCCAATAAACATGGGTGTGCAGGTGCCTTTGTTGTAACCTGACTTACATTTCTTTGGGTATATCCCTAGGAGTGGTATTGCTGGATCAAATGGCTGTTCTCTTTTTAGCTTTTGACGAGCCTCCATACTGTTTTCCACATGGTTGTACGAATTTACATTCACACCAGCAGTGTATGAGGGTTCCTTTTTCCCCACATCCTCGCCAACATTTGCTGTTGTTTGTGTTCTTCATGGTAACCATTCTAACAGGAGTGAGGTAGAATCTTAATGTAGTTTTGATTTGCAGTTCTTTTATGACCAGGGATGTTGAGTATTTCTTGATGTGTTTTTTGGTCATTTGGACTTCTTCCTTTGAAAAAGTTCTATTCAGTTCATTTGCCCATTTCTTCATTAGATCTTTGATTTTTGGGAGGGGAGTTTAGCTTTTTGAGCTCCCTGTGTATTCTGATTATTAATGCCTTGTCAGATATATAGTTGGCATAGATTTTTCTCCCATTCTATGAGCAGCCTTTTCAATTTGGTGGACATTTCTTTTGTTGTGCAGAAATTTTTCAATTTCATGTAGTCCAATTTGTTAACCCTTTCTCTCAGTGGCTGGGCCATTTGCCTTCTATTGAGGAAGTCATTGCCTATGCCTATTAGTTCCAGTGTATTTTCTGCTTTTTCCTGCACTAGCTTCAAAGTTTCAGGTCTCATATTTAGGTCCTTAATCCACTTTGAATTGATACTTGTATGGTGTGAAAGACATGGATCTAGTTTCAGGTTTCTGCAGGCAGATATCCAGTTTTCCCAGCAACGTTTGTTGAAGAGGATGTCTTTTCTCCATAGGTATGTTTTTGGCACTGTTGTCAAAAATCAGGTGGACATATTCTCCATGGATTAGTAGATTTTTAATGAACATAAAATTTATAAAGCAGCTACAAATGAAAGAACTGAGTCAAATATTCTTAAAAGTAAATCTTTCTCTTTTTTTGAAAGTATTGGGAATTGAACTCAGGGCTTTGCACTTGCCAAACAGGCACTGTACCACTTGAGCCACATTGCTATCCCTTAAAAGTAAATCTTAAATCAGTTTTTAAGTGAATATAAAAACAGTCAAAATTATATTTTAAAAGACAATGTGTATGGTATATTATTAATAACCTCCAAAAACAAATATATTCTTCCTGAATTTACATATGTCAACTTCATGACTATAATTACATATAAGACATAGAAAGGAAAAGAAGTATATCTATCATGTGTTATTTCTTTAAAAAGTAGAAGACGAGGAGCCTCTTTGCTACAACTTCCTGCATGTCAAGCATACTTTATACTTCTCCTTACTTTGTCCTACTTGGCTAAATAAATATTTGCTGCCCTTCAAAAAAATAGTAAAAAATAGTGCACGAGTTAAATTTCTGACACTGTAAAAATATCTGAGATAAATCAACTCAATAAAAAGAAAGTTTTGTTTTGATTCCTGGTTTCAGAGTTTTCAGCCTTTGGTCTCTTGGCCCAGTTGTTTTGGGCCAGTGGCAGCAGAGTACATCCTGGTGGGGAGTGCATGTTGAAAGAAGCTGCTCACTGTATAATGTTTGGAAAGCAAAGGGCATGTCCCCAATAACTGAGCTTCTTTACAGTAGGCACCATCTCTTACAAAGTTCTACCAACTCTAAATAGTACCCCGAGCAAGGGATCAAGTCTTTAACATGTGGGCCTTTGGGGAATATTGAAGAATAAAATTGGAACTTCAAGTAAATATAGCAAAATTTAATAACTCTTTTTTCTGGGTGGTGGATACACTTTTTCATGGAATTTAAATATTCTGTAATTTTTTAAATGCAAACTGTCCTATTTCTCACTACACAGTCATGCAATACTTGAGCTCCATCTATATTTTCCTCAAGTTTCTCCATCTCAAGAGTGCCTCACACAGGTTCAGAAATAAATCTGGCTTGTCAACATGGTGTTCTCTGGGTATGGCCAGCACATGGTGCGGGGGACCTCAGTGTGTCTTCCTGAAAATCATGGTAGGTGTCACAGAGATACTACAGACCCTACAACCTGTGCCTCACTGAATGCCAACACAGCTCCACTGCATAGTGGCATCTCCATCTTCTCTCTGTCAGTATATTTTTAGATGAAAATTATCCTTCAGAGCATGCAGTGTGCTCTAAAGGGATTTCCATCCATGCACTAAAACCTATTTTGGAATCAAATCCTGTTATGGACTTTGGAGAAAAAAGGGCAAGGGACCCTTATCTTTTCAGCTAACCACAATATGCAGGTTATAAAAGTAGTCATTATTTTGCCTTTATAAAGTATTTTAATAAAATATTTTTTCTAGATTTGACCTCTACCCTTCTCCTTAAGAAAGATGTGAAGTCCAGAAGAATCAAATCATCTCTCATCTCAGACAACTCAGGTTTTATGACTTGATCAAGCTTTCCTTTTTAATTAATTTTCTCTCAAGATACTTTTCTCCCAAAATGCTCCCACAGCCCTCCTGGAGATCATTTTCTTGTGAGAGCTTGCCACCAGTGTAAACCACATGCCGACACACACACAGTTCAGGCTCCACTTGGGTTGTCCCCATACACCAGGAAGTTTATTCTGGCAGAAGTATGTGGGGCAGCCAGGAAACAGGAAGAAGCTGGAGTTAGGGAGACCAGTGAAGAAGGAAGCTACTACATTCATACAAGCAAACTTTTATTTCTACCTCTAACCATGCATTAACCATCTTCTTTCACAAAGTATTGTGGATGCTCTGCAAAGAATACATAATTTATATGTACATTGTATTGGAATTCTCTCTAGGTCTTCAAGTTGGAAAATCAAATTATTGAAAAACTAATTTTTTTATTTCCATCTCATTTGCCTACCTCAAGAATGCACTCCAGCACGTAGCCATAGTTAAAATCTTTACAAACCAACTTTTCTGAATCTGGGACCATTTTCTAAAATAAAACTCTTCAGAAGATAAGGGAGGGATTAAGAGGAAGAAGTGTTAGATAATTTGTTTTGCAAATATTCTATGAGTCTTATCTTTAAATATGCCTTTATTTAGCACAACCATATTTTTTCTACCCACAACTAATGTTTCTAAGATCAACCAAACAAAAACAAACATGGACTATGTTTAGAATCATTGATCAGGCCAACTTCCTTCATAATTTATTAAAATAATAAGTTCTAAAAGTAAAATGCTTTCATATTTCATTGATGGAGACTTTTTGTTCTTAAATAGTTATTGGCATAACTGAAATAAGGATGAGGATGATAAGAAATTAGTAAAACCTCAATATTTCCTTAAAGTTGACAAATAGTTTCATTTGATTTGTTCCTCTTATTATGAATGCTAAAGTATTAAAAGGAACACTGTATTTTTTTCTAAGCTCATTTAAACCTGCTTTAGACTTTTTTATAGTTTTGGATGTGCACAGATTTTGCCCACAAGCTTTTGAAGCTACAGTATAAGAAGCAAGAATGTAAATCAGCCACTGGATAAAATATGGCATAACATATATCTGAATTTTCTGTACATTTTGCTAAGTGAGGGATAAGAATTCAATCTTGGCTACACAGGACAACAATAACAAATTTTTATGTGGATGTAAGTTATCAACATTCAGAGTAGAAAAGACAAGGATGGAGCATTGGTTTCCTCCATTCTCAGGCATATTCATGTGGGTAGCACAGCCAAATACATCTCAATTCAGCTAATTGCTGTAAAGCAGAAAATGAAGGGAAAAATCCCTATTCTGATTTATTGTCATCACTACCATTAAAAAAAAAATTTTTGAAAGTTTCCCCCATGGCATGTGATACCATTTTAGGGAGTGTCCAAGTTTCTAATAAGCCCTGTTCTCTTTTTCAAACCTTAGAAAAACGGCAGAACTTCATCCACCTGGAATAAGAACAGCCATCATTCCCTTCTCTCCTTGACTTTGACATAGTCAAGTGCATCAGTAAAGGTGAATTATTGCTGACATCTTCACTGTAAGAGAAGATAAATCCACTTTGAGGACAATATTTTCCATTTGAATTTCTTTGTGTCTGAGTGCAGTTGGAAGCAAAAGCAAACCAGGAGCACAGGGTTCTACAGTGAATTTATTAACCTACTAGAATTCTAGTTTGCCCACTTATTCCTTCTCTCCTTCACAAAATAAAGTTGTGCTTCCATAAGGAAATTTTAAGGAATTACCTCTTGTGGCAAATTAGGAACATAACTAATTAAGTTTCTTCATAAGAAGAAAAGAATTATCTAAACAATTTCCAACTGAGTCAGTGATAAAAGTGGAATGGAGCCTTCTACTGCAGGTATAAACTGAATAGCTGTGGTGGCATGAGAAGGCATTTCTTTCTACTTGTTTGTTGTATTTACTGGACCTTCCCATGGTAGGAAAGGCTTGAGGGCATGGCTATGAATGATTAAGTGAGGTGGCATAGAAGGTAGCTTTTTATCTATCTATTTAGTTTTCTTTCTGAATCTTGTAAGGACATGACACTGGGAAATATGCTAGTCAGCAATGGTTTTGTTATTTGAGCTGCATTAGGGCTGTTGATGCGTATATATGTGGATTTTTCATCACCCTAAAAACACCAGAGACCAACTTCGTTAAACACAATGTGCCTTTGGTTGGGATATTATTGAGCTTTTATCTTCATAGTAAAAACTGTGCTTTCTGGCTGAATTAAGACAGGGACATTTAAAAAGTAAAATATGAACATGCAGTACGAAAGGAAAAAGTAAGAGGTTTTTCTGACACCGTTTTCTGTTTTTCACTCATATAATTTAGCCACCATGGACAGCATGAACCTGTTGTGTCATTCTTGAACTTTATTATTCTAGAATAGAGAGCAGAAAATTCATGCTGGACTAGAACAGTAAGTTCAAGTCACTGGATGGTCTCCGAAGAGTGGGACATGAAACATTCAGTTGAAAAAACACTTCCTCTGAAATTACATTCTTTTATGAGTAGAGTTTCTTCTTTTCATTGAACTATTTCAGTGCAAGGAAGGCTTTCTGTTGGGGTAGCAGCCAGTCACATAATTGGTCTTGGTTGGGCAGGAGGTTCAGAGTGTATGTAATGCGACCTAAGTCATGGTCCATGCAGAGCTTGAAAGGGAGCCCACAGAAATGTCCCTAAAAACACAGTCCTGAATACTGAAAATTTATTGGAAAAAAAATTGAGTCTTAGAGGCTGATAAGGGTACCAAAGAATGGAAGGTCTGGTTGAACATTCTAATGGCCGCCGAGCTTTGGGACATTGCCAATATATATGTTGATACCTACACAGGCTCATAAACCTAAGATCAGTACTTCTAAATCCTGTTTGTGCCTTTCAGCTGCCCAACCTGTTTCTCATTTCTACAAATGGAGTTGCTAAATCCTACAATCACTCCCAATAGGACATTTATCATTTTTTCCTGAATAAAAAGTAATTACGTGATTTAAATATAATTTAAGGAAAATTTCCCTAAAATAGTAATTTCAGAGATACTAAGAATGGCTTGCTAAGAGTAGCCTGAAACATTCATATGCAATTGAGTACTATAAATCTCACAGAATCTGCATTTTAAAAATGCATCATGTCGTAATCTGTTTCAAAATGTCTTTAAAATTAATTTTTCCTATACATGAAAATATTTTTCTATTACCTGGATTCTAATATGAATATTATTTAACTTAGATAATTAGCTATGCCTTTGGTATTTTAAAATTTTAATTATCATGATTCATAATTTTTCTGAACATGCCACATATCGTTTCCAAAACTGTGCAACCTAGAATGTGGATTGCAGGATGAGTGAGTATTTGTAAGGACTTTGATGAGTACTAAAAATTGGGTCTCCAGACATATTTTGTTCACTTCACCCTCACGGCTGATTTATTTTTTAAATCTCCATGGATAATTTCAACTGTAAGTCTTACAAAGCAACAATATGAAGACAGAAATTGTATTCACCCCCAGTTGTGTTGTGGTTGACCCTTACATGGACTCTGGGAATAGTATCCAGCTTTTCCAGATCTGGGGTTCCATTTTTTTCCAATTTCTAAAACGGGGAACTAAGCTGAACTGTGTTACTCCTCACTAAAGCAGGATACTGAGGGGCTCACAGGCAACAGTGTGAAGGGTCATTTCAGAGTGAATACTGCTGTAGGAGGTGGAGCATGTGACAGTAGGAAGGGAAGGTCTGGAAAAAAAGCAGAGCTCCTAGGCACAATACAGGGTATAATCTATGGATATCTCTGAGTCTAGAATCAGACAGACATTTGGAATTCTGGACTTTCCAACTATGGCAAAGAATAATGAACTCCAATCTTTGGGCCAATAATCCTTACTTAATATAGTTTGTTAACTGCCATTTACCACATTTAGGTCAAATTGTATAATTTATTAAATAGGATGCTAAAGTCATAATAATAATGATAATAATAAACTACCAAGGTTGTACTTCTTCTTACTGCAGATATCCAGGACCAAAGCCTCATATCAAAACTTACTGTGGAATATGAAGAATTTTGCCAACCTTAACCAAGTAATAAAAATTATTGATATACACATACCACAAGATAAATGAAAATGTCCAGCCTCAGAAGCTGACAGACCTGAATTTAGAATTTAAACACCAGCCTTGAGGCAGCCTGCATTTATTCCTGAATTTCTCTGAGCTACAATTTACCAAGGGATTAAATGTGCATCAGTTTTCCTTTGTCTTCTGTTTTTTTCTTTCATTTATAGGCATTCAGAGGGATAAAACATCTAATAGGCTAAATGCAGAATAAAATATTAAGTAAGTAGTAATTATTATTTCTGGAATTAAGTGTGAAATTATAGAGAAATACTAACTAGTCACATATTTTCCAAGTTCTTTCATAACTGTCCTGTCCATTGGCAAATGTCAAGTTTTGAGAACATGTCTGGAGCCATCGTAGCCCAAGAAATAGAATCAGCAGTTAGGGCCTATCTTCTCATTGCCTGAACACTGAGAAAAGGCTTCATTTCTACTCATTCATACCATACTCAATTACTACTCCCAGTCTTCCTGTTTTCTAAACAAAATACACCTAATGATTGGTCTTTCCTCACATGGAAGCAACTCAATCTCTTCTTTTATTTTTTTGGACATTTCCTAGATGTTGCCATCATGCTATGATTTTTGCTTTTAAGAGCATTATGTACAAGATTCATGCCTCACCTCTTAATTAAGAATAATGAAGGAATTCTTAATGATCTGGGAGCAGATTACTGGAATTAAAGACTGATTATCCATGGGCATTTTGCTTTTAAATGCATATTAGCATTTTCATTGGTTCAGCTAATTATGCACTTTGTGGAAACATACAGAATATTTACTTAAGGTTAGACTAGCAAGTAGACAAATTTTCAAAAGCCAAAATAAGTATCTCTGGCCCTAAGGAAAGTAAGTGTGAAGAAGCAAGATTTGCAAAAGTCTGCTTTTCTTTGGGTTGGTGGCTTGGCGCAAATAATCTCAGAAGTGGTATAAATGATTCCTTTTACAGAAATAAGATGTGAAGAAGAGCTAAGTACAAATGCCAAATGAGAGAGGCGACATTTTCTCAATAAACTTCATTCTATGAATCATTAGATTATGTGAAGAACTGAAAAAAATCCATATATTTATCACATCACTGCCATCATAGTAAAATAAATAACTCCAAAATCCAAATGGAAACCATTTGAGAATGATTCTCTCTAGAGTTAGCTGTGACCTCTACTCCCACCCCTCCTTTTTTCTAGCTATTAGCACAAATAAGAGATAGCTGACTGTATACAATTCCACTGGGGTCCTGTCCAAGAGCACTCCTGTCCTGAATCTAAATGGATATACGCAAAATGTATATCCATTTCTTCCATTCTATGACAGAAGAGATTTGCCTCTTTTAATACAGGACTTTGTCTAATAGAGAGGACTTTAGCATTTTAATTTTCTAATGTGAGAGGGACTAAGGTAGACACAGTTCTCTCTTTTCCCTTTAAATACTGCCTTGATTCTCTGAATATAAAAATATCATTTTCATGTAAGTTTATTTTGTAGATTTTTGAGCCCTTCTCATTTTCTTTTTGCAATATTTCAGTAGGAGAGATCGAACTGAGAGAGGAAAGAAAAAGAAAGTACACATTTGGGTGGCTAACTGAATTCACACACACTGGATCCTTTGATAGATGGAGAGTAGGATTTGTTCAGAGCCAAGTCCCCTAGAATTTTGAAAAGAAAAAGAGAAACACTAAGGTATTTCCATGGAGCTGTTGGTTTATAATTAATTTAGCACCATTAACAGTATGTGGGAAAACAAAAAAAATTACCCCCACAGCATCTTAATTCTCCTGTAAAAGCACATCCAAAATAAATGTTACTCCTCGATATGTACCATGAAATACATTTCTAAGAACTCCTTGGCACCTTTTCCTTGAATTTCCAACATCGTCTGCTGAAGAAACTCTTCAATGAAACCACACAGGTACTGCCACAGGAAAAACAACTGTGGTCCCAGAGAGCACTTTCCAGCCAGTTTGTTGAATATATTCACATTTTTCATATTAGCGAAGAGATGTTTGGCATGGCATCCATAGTGTAAGAATTTCTTCCCATATTTTGTAGACATTTTCCTAATGATACTACCTCTTGGTTTCTCTATATTATTTCTGTCTCTCTTCCTCCCTCCCCTCCTCCCTTCTTCCTTCCCCCTTCTTTCCCCCCTTTCCTTTCACCTCTCTCTCCCTCTCTTCCTCCATCTGTCCTTCCCTCTTTTCCTCTTTCTCTTTCTCTCTCCTTCCTCTTCCTCCTCCTTCTCCTTCTCTCTCTCTCTCTCTCTCTCTCTCTCTCTCTCTCTCTCTCTCTCTCTCTCTCTCTCTCTCTCTTCTTGAGACAGGGTGTCACTGAGGCCCAGGCTAACCTAAAACCTCTTGTTCAGTCCAGGCTGGCCTCAAATTTGGGAACTTCCTGCCTCACCTTCTTGAGAGCTGGTATTACAGCTATGAACACCACAGCAGGCTCTCTCTGTGTGCCTCTCTGTTTTTCCTTGTCTGTCTATCTCTCCCCATGTTAAATCTCTGTCCCCTTCACATGGTGGAAGCTAGCTTTCCTGTAAACCAAGCAACAGACTTATCCACATTTCAGGATGTCTCTTAGAGCATTTATCCTGGTTGTACTTTACAATTTCATTTTAAAAATCATTTAATCACACTGATTCTGTTGTGCTTCTTTTCAGAGATATGGATTAGGAGAATGTATCATTTTTGTTAGACAGACTTATGCAGAGAAAGTATTTAACCATGAGGACAATTTCCTCTATCTGAAGGTAAAATATGCAGATTTTCCTTAGCAAGAAAGAATTTTTTCTCCAACTGGAATGAAAGAAATGATACTGGTAATACTATTTTATGATATAATCTTATACACTGTAAGTATTACTTTGAGACCCAGAAAAGTAGGAACTCAACACTGGTCCTGAGACTCAGCTTCTCCCTACTTCAGAATGATTAAGAAGTGACACATAAGATGCATCATATAGGATTTAGCCCAGTCCCTGGTTTCCCACTTTGAGGCATATTCAAATCCAATACCCAAGAGTAAGGTTGAACAAATACCATTATGTAGTAATCCCAGCCTTGGGTGAAGAGAGAATTGAATTCAAGATAGCCTGGTAATAGACATTTCGCAACTGAATATCTGTCCTCCATCCACTTCTATGTTTACTGTCACTCTTACAGCTTTAACAGCTGTACAGATGGACCTTGCAATAGCCTATCCATTTTTTCTCTGCTTCACTCATCTCATTTAAATGGTCATCAACTTACATGGCCACACTCAAGACTTTGTCATCACCAACTGCACCAATTCTAAATTCTTACTTGCAAACACTGCTGTCTTTGCTATTAACAAATTATTAACTACTATGTTCTCAATTTACTTACTCTTGTTCTTTAGGAATTTACTAACCATTGATATATCAATCAATCAAAGCACTATGCTTTATAATCTTTCACATTCTCCTTGCATCCAAGTGATCATTTTCTTTCTTTTTTAAATTATTTTTGTTCTTATATTACTATTGTACTGGGAGTACATTGTGACATTTACAAAAGTTCATACAATATATCATTGTTGAATTCACCCTCTCCATCATTCTCCTTTACTTCCACTCACCCCATTCTTAGAATACCTTCACCAGGTCTCATTTTTCCATTTTTATACATGAGTACATAATATTTTTACCATGCTCGCCTTCTTTCCCTATATCCTTCCCCTCCTACTTGTATCAACTCCAAGACCGGAACTGTTTTATCTTCCTGTCCTCCCTTTTTTAAAATAATATGCTTTTGTTTGTTTAAGATAGCTATACAGAGAGTTTCATTATGACATTTCCTTGTATATATGTTTTGTATCCTGAATTGATTCATCCCCTCCATCTTTCTCCTTTCTACAATTGTCCTCTTCTTAATGGTGATTTCAGCAGGTTTTAAAATTCTATATTCATTCTTGTATAGAAAGTACATCAACCAACAAATCAATTTTACACCATGATCTAGAACTATAAACATTCCTTTGCACATATCTTTAACATGTTGAATAGAGATAATCCTAGTTAACCCAACCAACTTTCTGAATCTGAGGACTCCTTAAGATAGCACATGTGACAGTCATGATCATATAACCCCAGATAAGCCCCTAATATTTCTAGATAATTTTAGCATTTAAATCTAATCATTTTTCCTTCTCAAAGATAACTTTTCTCCAATGTTTCTCTCCTGAACTTTTCAACATTCTGTCTCATCATTCTCAGCTGAAGACTTGATGCATACTTTATAAAATATTCATTCATAAAAAATAAAATACAGAACCTATCCTTTAAGAACTGCATTATTTGCTACAACTACATCTACAAAACCACTGGACTCTATATTATATGTCATGACTTCTCTCACCATTTAGTCTATGACCTTTTCTTGCTCTAATTCAAGGCCATATGTATAGTCCAGATTCATTTCCCCACACCTTCTTAGGGCTTTACTCCTGGAATTTGCTTCTTTCTCTTTTGTTTCACCGACTTCTCTCTTTCTAATTGCTCATTCAAATTACTATTCAGAGGGCTTTAACATCACCCAACTTTAAAAATAATTCATAGACCCTACAGTTACCTTCAGTTACTGTTCCATTTCTGCAATCCCTTTGCTAACAACACTCATAAAAAAAAAATACCCATAGTCCTTGTTCCTTTTTTCTCAGCTACTGTTTTGTCCTCAAATCATTCCAATTGAACATTCATCCCCATCACGCCATAGGCGTTTCTCATATTAAGATTACTAACAACAATCTTTTGAAAGATGATGCTCAAGTCTTGTTCATTTTAATCCACGTTTCAGCACCCATAGGAAGAGAAGTCCAATCCTTCCTTCTTGAAACTATTTTCCAGGGTTTTTTCAACATCAACATCCTTCTGGTTTAATTTTCTTATCTTATCTTATCTTATCTATCACCCATTTTCTTATCTCCCATTCTTCTTCTGTTTTATTTCCTCTTTCTCCCTTACTGGACCTCAAAATATTATAATGTTCTATAACTCCATCATTAGCCTTCTTTCTTTTTTTCAGCTTTACCTAATTTTCAAAATATTTTTATTTATTCTCATGGTTTAAACACTATTGATACCCTAGAGTCTCAGATTTTTATCTCCAGTTCTGTCTTTTGTTTTTTTCCAGTTCTGTCTTCTGAGTTCAATAGTCACATGTCTAACTCCCCAGTTGAGAACTTCATTTAGGCAATTGAATTGCCTTTTTAGTAAACTATGATGAAACACAAAAGTTTTAGACATCTTGATAAACAATGTCACCACCCCACTGTTGTATGTAAATAGAACCTAAGACTGTCCTCTGGCTCTGCGTGCTCTCCATGTGAAAATCCACTCCAGAAGTAACTTGTGTCACCTCTGCCTCCAAATATCTGCTACCTTCAAATACTTATTTCAGCACACTACTAAATTTCCAGTGTAAGGGCTGAAGTCATCTCTTGCCTGGATTGTTCTGTTAACCTTTTAATAGGCCCTTTTCCTTCAAAGACACCTGCCTCACCCCATTCTCTCCACTGAGCAGTGAGAATGATTTTTTTTTAAATTAGGCTCTTCTCACTTCCTTCCCCTGCTTATAACCTAACTGCATGCAGATTAACCAAATGCTCAGCATGGATTACAACATACTTTAAGTTTATAAAACTTGCCTGCTCATCTGAGCTCTATCTTCATCCTTGCCATCCTCCTTATACATATGCTACAGTGCTTCCTTCTGTCTGATTTGTCATGCTCATGATTGTCTCAAGAATTTGAATTGCCTTTTCCTATGTTTGTTGCACTTTAATCCCTGAAATTTCCTTTGTTTTTTATCACTGAGGTCCCCAATCAAAAGTAACCTTCTCATTGATGCCTTTCCTGACCAGCTTAGCTAAAATGGACACTTCATCTCTATCCCATTGTTCTGTCTTTTCTTCTATTCAACACTTAACTATCACTGGAATTACTTTACTTATTTTATGTTCAGTTTTTCATATTTCCTTTTAAATCCAAATGAAATGCAAGCTATTGGAATGCTATGTTCATAGTTATATCCCAAAAGTAGTAAGAAAACTGCCATTCTGATTAAAAGTCATAAAACCTGTTCAATGTACTTGCTATGCCCAATTTGATTAAGATACAAAAGGCTGAGTACTCTTAACAAATTACAGCAAACTTTAACACTCTCACCAGCTGATTATAGATAAGTGATCAATAACAAAGAAACTCACTATCACTATTTCCCACAAACCACTATAGGATATCTCTACTTCACACAGCAGTCTTTGACAATAGGTCACAACTAGGACAGTCTGATCAAGTCAAACTGAGGCACATGAGTTCCTTCATTTGTTGTGGAGCAATAGTGATTGTGCACATCCATAGAGGACCTCAGTGCTTTGGGGACTTTGGAAAGCAACTGGGTCATATGAAAGACTCCTCTGTCCCTCTTTTCCTGAGTGTCAATCTTTAATTTAGAAGAAAAGAAAATTACAGCTTTTTTATTTGGCTGTATTAAAATTTATGGGGCAGGGTAGTTTCCAGGCTGCTGCTCCTGCCGGGCACTGCTCTGATGATGTATGCCTGTGACATGTCACTGGTGCAGCCAGGCTCTGATGATCCATTGCGGCAACAAGTCATTTGTCATCCATTGCTGCCTCGACAGCTGCCCCCATCTGGGCCTCTCCTGTACACTCCAGCAGGGAGCCCTGGCTCAGAACAAGCTCCATGTTCCTGGTCTCCCACAACTATTGCATTCACCATGTATTTCTTTCTGTTCATGGGAGAGAAGAAAACTAATGGCTAGTAGCGAATTCTAGTCGAGTATCATAAGATATTTAAAGGATTCATACATCCTGATGCCATAGCTATTACCAGATGATGACTATAGAATATAGTGTGCTTATACTTTTAAAATAAGATACTAATACAGAAATACTAGGAAATAGTGATGTAGCATTCATTCCAGGCCAACCATTTTTCTAAGGGGTATACGTGTATTTACTGGTTGAGTCCACTAGCACTCCTATAAGGGAGATTGTATTATAATCATTCATTTTACAGATAAGGAAAATGTAACACAGGAAGATAACTGGCCCATTGTCGCCCAGCTCAGTAAGTAGAAGAAACAGGACTTAGGCCAATACGGCTGAAATTTCAAATCTTTGCTGTCACTCACTATGGAAAGTTGCACATACATTCAAACATGATCCTAATGGTTCTCCATATAAGATTACATTGATGTCTGTCTCCCAGGACCAAATAAATACACAGACATAATTCACACATTTTTCCCATGCTTACAAACAGTGTTGGCTTCATTGTTTTTAACTACAGATTTATGCTCTACATTAAGCAGAAGAAATAGCTACCAGTACCTCAAGTTCTTCTAAAAGGCAAGATAGTCTTACCAACTCTAGCAATGAAAAGGAATCAGTGAATTGCATGTTTGGTTCCTCAAAACCAAGGTTACTATTGCATATTATTCTTTTAGTTCTCTTTTCATTCTGACTTCAAACCCATGTCATCTACTTTCTGCTGAATATTTCCATTTAACTGTTCTCCTGATGCCTGGAACTCAACATAAACCAGGTTGAATCAACTCTATTTTATTCTCTAATAAGCTAACTTTATTTTCAGTATTTCCTAATTTTCCTGGTTTTAAATTTAATTTTTTCTCATCTCCTAAGTTTGTATTTATTTATGAGTTACCAAAACTCATATAATATGTTTTTCTTTCCAGTATCTTTTATGTCATCCTTCCTTTTTGTTTTCCAGAGGCCAGAAGCAGATTGGGGATAGACTTTGATTACACACATATACCTGTTCATGTCTTTGATTTTCCATTTGCTAATTGTGCATCTTTGTATCAGTTACTTGAACTTTCTTAGTTTTACTGTCCTCTTATTCATGTGGAAAAAACAATTATGTATCATGGATGTTACAAAGTTTAACTGAAATAGTATGTACAAAATCCCAAGTATAGTAACTCTCAAAGCTAATGTTGACTAATTCTTACATTGTGTTATTGTTATTGTTACAGCTACTACACTAAGACCAGCCACTAATTGCAACTACAAGACCCTAATCAAGCTAGTTAAAGAAAAACAAAACAGCATTTTTGGAACCATTGGCATGGGAGGGCATCAGATTTGGTTTGATCTTACTACCCAAATATTTGTCAAGAACTCAACATATTTCCACCATGCTTCCTCAGAAGATTCAGGGTTTTTGACACTCACTTTTGTAAAAGATGTTGCACAACTCTACCAGGTTAGCCAATCTGATACACCAATTTTGCCTGACTATTCAAGAATTCCTAAGATGAACTGACTGCATTTGAGTATCTCCAGAATTTAATTCTAGGGCAATGCTTGCTGCTACATGATAGTTCCTTAATAAGATATCTTGCATCACTTTCTGTTTGTATTATGTTTTGCTAAATGATATTTCCTCTTTTGTTAATACTTTCATTTTCTAAGCACCTCCATGTTCATCCGCTCAAATACTCAAATCCTGCTCAAATGTTAACATAAAATACAAATTACAATTCCTCCAATAGAGCCTTCCCAACACACTTTAGTCTGCTTGAATTTCTTATTTCCTAACTTCCTATAGATGAAAGGAATTTGAGGAATTAGTTCTCAGAGTCCCATGACTTTGCCCCAAAAAGGGGCAAAATTGGTGGGAGAGGAATGAAGGAAAACATGGCACAAAGGCAAGCTTTAGAACCCTTGATGATGCATTATTGGGACACAGAATGAGATTGTACAACTTGTGATGCCCTGGCCTGCCACATACTATGAAATGAAAGAAAAGGACTTAGAAGCAAGATTTTTCTGAACATTTCCTGTCTTTCTTGCTTTTCTTTCTCTCCCAAGCCAGACCACAACAACTAAAGTTCCTCTTCCTCCAAGCAGGTCATCAAAAATAAAATTCTTTTTTCCTTAAGGTAGGTCATAGAAACCAGAACTCTCTCTTGCAACAGTTAGCCATAAAACCTAGAAATAGCTCTCTATCTTTCCCCTACCCTTCTGTGTAAGAGCTAGCCATAGAGAAGCTGTCTGACCTACCTTGTCTGACAGTATATCACAAGGCCCTCATTCCAGAAATTATCGTTCCCTACACTTAGGAGGAAGGAATGACCTAAAACAAACCTAAGAAGAATCTGGACAGGCCTTGCTGGGTGTCTCTTCTCCGTGTACTGCCGTTAGGTAATTGTGCAATCATATTTCTATGTAGCTGCCCATTCTTGAAAACTAAGTTTATAGACAGCTGGAATGTTTTTCCTGGAACTTTAGGTCTATTTTTTTGCTGGTTACTGGGAGTTGAACTTAAGGCTCTACTACTTGAGTAATGTCCTTAGTCCTATGTTTTGAGATGTCTTACTAATTTTTCTAGGGCTGGCCTCAAACCATGGTCCTTCTGCCTCCCAAAAAGTGGGATTAATATAGGCATGTAATCACTATGCCTGGTCAGGTCTTCATTTTTGAAGGCTACTTGTCACATAAAATTGATTAAATAAATTTGTTCAATACTTTTGAGGCCTTATCACTCAATCAATCAGTCTGTAATATTTCTTTATTTTTAACTGGCTTTTTATTATAGGGGTGTTAACTGTAACCCTTGCAGTGGACAAGAAAAGTTGTTATATCTTTCCATCCATAAACCAAACTTTCCTCCAACCATAATGACTCTGTTTTGCTTAGTCTAAAAATACCAAGAAAGAATTCCCTAGCTACATAACAGTTTTAAATTTCTATAGAACTTTACAGTCTTCATCAATTATTTAATACATCATCATAAACTACTCTCTGAAACACATATGAATATATTTTATCTCTAATTAGAATGTAAATTCCTCAGTTATGTCCCATTCTTATAGTTGTGTCCTATTCTTATTTTCATCTTTTTAAAATAACACTGAAATAATAAAGATAATCAATAAAATCAGTTTATTTCACTACTTAGAAATAAGATAATCAATAAAATCAGTTTATTTCACTACTTAGAAATAAGTTGTGAGACAACAAGTATATAAAAATAATTGTAGTATTCTTCCCATCAGAAATAAAGACAGAATGTCTCTGTGGTTATAAAAAAAAAAAAAAAAAAAAAAAAAAAACCTAAATTCAACTGACTACAATTTAACAAAATTGCCTAAAAAGAAATCTTGCCAAGTGGCATGATGAATAAAAAACAAACATTTTGCATATTTGATGCAGCATTAGAGCTCATTAAAATTATAAAATTCCACTCTGTGATGTAAATGTTGAGAGAATAAATACACATGACAGTCAGGATTATGGTTATAAAGTACATGTCTGATTAAATACGTGCATGAACAATATACAATGAATTCTTAATTCACCAATAAGAAAATAAGAAACCCAGTTAAAAATTTGTCATAATCAGAATAAGGTATATTTCCAAAGTTACAAACATATAGTAATTAATTATATAAAAAGACACTCTACATCATCAGTCAATAAGGAAATGCAAATCAAAATAAGCTGAGACATCGTTACACAAAAGAACAAATAAAATCTAATAAATGATGACTGCAATTTCTGGCAAGAATAAAAAACAACAGAAAATCTCATTTTTTTTGTTGGTTAAGATACAAAATGGGTGGGCTAGAGGTGTAGCACAAGTGGGAAAGTACCTGCCTTGCAAGCACAAAGGCCAGAGTTCAAATCCCACTACCACCAAAAAGGAAAAAAAAAAAAACCTGCAAAATGGCATAGACACTTTGGAAGACAATTTGCCATGCTACTATAAACTAAACATATTCTTAATTTATAATCCTGCAATTGTGTCCCTAGCAATAACCCAAATTATATCTATACAAAACAAACATATGAATGTTTACAGATGACTTACTGATAGTTGTCAAAAGGGGGAAGCAACCACAAAGTCTGCTAATAAGGGAATAGGTAAAGAAATTGTGGGAACCCACATCATGCAGCACTCCGCCCTAAGAAGGTGGGACATGCCTCTCCACTCCTTAAATCTGCGCCGTCCATTCCGTCTTCCCTCCAAGGATTACTGTGCAGTATGAGAGTAGTGTGTAACTTGGTTTGGAGAAACAACACAATTTCTCTCACTTAAAAACAGTGGTGATAAGCCATGTTGCCAGAATGCAACTTTGGCATGCTAAAAATGACACTTGACCTCTGGGGTCTTCCTTCCAAAAACCCATAACAATACCAGTCTAATAATATTAAAAGTAAATAAATCAGACAAATACAAATTGAGGGACATTCTACAAAATACCAAACTGTACTACTCAAAATTATCAACATGATCAAAACAAGGGAAGTCTGAGAAGCTGCTATAGCCGAGCAGAGACTGAGTCACAAAAACCACACATAAGGTGGTAAACTGGATGAACTCCTGGAACAGAAAAAAGGGCTTTAGTAGAAAGTGAGGGAAATCGGAATAGAGTATGTATTTTAATCAATACTAATAATTTAATTAAAAATAAGCTATCAATATTGGTTCATTAATTGTGCAAAATATACCTTATCAAAGTTAGATGTTAATAAAACAGGAAACAGTGAGGAGGCCATAGGCGACTCTGCTGTGTACTTATATTTTGTCAGTAAAACTGAAGACATAGTCTAAATTAAATGTTATTAACAAATTTGTATTTCCCAAATTTATTGATGATCAAATGGTTACAAGTTACTTTATAAAACCTAATCCACATACAAAAGAAGCCCTTGCATGTGTGATTTATCAGATACTTCTAACAATAGTATAGTTGGAAAAAACTGAATACACCAAAAGGAGCACCATCATTCTATTCTGAATATCCACAATCCACCTGTAGTTTGCCCTTGTATTCTTTCCACTATCCGTGTAAAATTACTGACTATGGTGGATCTGACCCTTCAGGGAACAATTTGGAATGTTATGTCAACACAATATAAGTTATGTTTAACATGCATAACATTTTGGAGAATGTGGCTGATCACATATTCAAAGTCATTCTGTTGATCATACTAATTGACTGAGGGAACCCTCAGTTAGTTACTGGGTCCCCCGTAAACTACCACCAAAACAGCTGCACGTTTGAAAAATATTTCAATGGAAATACAAAAAAAAAAAATTCCAAGTCATAAATGTTACTAATTGTGGATTTTAGCTTCTTTACTTGTTACTGTGTGGTAGAAAAATGACCATTTTTTTTCCTCACAACCCCTCCCCGACCCCCGATTTCCTCAAACAGACTTTTTCTGAAGTCAGGGCAAGCAGATTTTTAATATCTCTGCTGCCAAGGCCTCCAAAGCCAGACATTACTCCTGGATATTCCCCAAGGCCAATCCTTTAATTCCAGGCTGGACACTAAGGCCCAGCAATCAATAAGTTAATTCTCCATCTGTCTTTGACAGAGGAAACACCAGGCTGACACCAGCCAGTCTGGGATCAGCTGTTTCTCAGCCTTTGATCTCCTTAGTCAGGACTGTCCAAACTCCCCTGGGTCCTCTGCTTCTGCTTAGAGACAGGCCACATCATGCTGATAACTCCTCCAAGGCCTGTTGTGGCCATTGTATTTGAGGAGGGGATCACCTGTCAAAGTGACTGGTTACAACCCCTTCAGGACTGCAGGAGGTCTTTTTGATGCAGGGCGGATGATAATGAGAGTCTAATTGAGTGATTAACAACCTTGACTGACTTGGAGGTTTTAATGACACCTCTACATTAAGGTCTGCATTTCCCAGCAGGCCTCTAGTTTGTAACTGTATGGCCATGATATTTGCAATTATAAGCCTTTTCTTTAACCAGTGGGGATTTCTCAGATGGGCTTGGTTAATCACAGCTAGATGGGCCTCATATTTGACTTTGTTATGGAAACACATGTATAAATTCAAGTGCATGATTGAATTCTTAATACTGGCCTGTCCAGGTCCATGTCCTAAACATAAATTGAAAACTGAGTTTCAGTTGTTTGGGAAGTAAACAAAATACAGGATGACCAATGAAAGTTCCAATAGTGTAAAAATACCTTAAAGACCACTGATTTTTAAGAGTTGCCATGCACGTGATCCTTGTAAGAAATGAAAGTCAGTTTAAATATACTGTCTTTAATTAACTAGGTCTGAGGGCCTATTAATGCAATGTTAAAAGGAACCAGTCCCAGCAGGTTCTCACAGTGGGAAAGGTATCCAGGGCTTTCAATTTACAAGGTCTTATTACAAAAGTGCCCTGCTGTTCTGGTCCTGTTCTTTCTGCCTGGGAGCAATTTAATGATCTATTTTAGAGCAGAGAAATGGTCAGGGAGAAAATGGTCAGGGTTACATGTTAGCCATCAAATACCCAGTGGAATTTACAATGGTAACCAGACACTTCCTTTTCATATCAAAGTAGAACAGGGACAATGACATCAATACATTTGACTTGAAAAACCCTAACTGAACAAACTGGTAGAAACTCTGTGAATGTTGGTTGATAATACAAGGCTGATACTGAGTGTGATACCAACCTCATTGACACAGGATTGAGGACAAGGAAAAGGAGAAACGAGGAAGGAATAAAAAATTAGGAAAGAACTATTATTTAAGGATAAAAATATGGCACTTGACTTGAAAGTCTCTTCATAACTTATTCTTTCAAATAAAATAAATATTTATAATTATCAATCGGGCAGCTGTCCATACAGCATTTGTGGGCAAGGGATGAATTTATTTGTTTTTCATTGCTTTATTCAATTAAGAAATCATTGATAAATGACTACAAGGTAACATTTATTATGACACTGTGTAGATAATATTATAAATGCCTTGTCTCCAACCTAAAATACAGTAGGCCTAAAAGTCTTTGGTGAATGAATACATATGTGAGTATTTACTAAGATAGTTAAGATTCCTAGTCTAGTTAATGTGGTTTTAGTTGAAATCCTAGACAAGACAAAATATTTGTGATGCAGTGACATAAATAGTGTAGCAGAAATTTGTACACTGCTTTAGGGAATCAGGGAAGAGTGTCTTACTAAACCTTCCTTAACTGAACCAAAGCAACACAAAGGATATGACATCTCAATGTTATGTGTTAAATTAGGTTATCATTGAGTAGGGGAAATTCTGAATCTGGAAAAACTTTGGACATCTTTTTTTTTGGACTCTAGGATGTGTAAACTTTTCATTTTGCAGATCTGGAAAGCCTTTATTTCCAAAGGAACTATTCTCAGCTAAATAGCATCAGAAGAGCAGTAGAATGTTACATTTCCAACTCTCAAGCCAGTTATTCTGTAGAGCATTCTTATCTTAGAATAACACAGTAGAATGACAGGAAGGTAGGTGTTTTAAGGAAACATTGCGAAATATTGACTCCGCCTTCTTATCTGGCAGGCACTTTCGGCACTAGAATTATCCTTTCTTCTAGTAAGAGTGAAAACATCAAGGCATGTTACAGCAGCAGTCCAAAACAACTCTGAGATTGCCCCTAGCCTTGTTCTAATACCATGGTTTCCTTTCTCAGATTAACCTTTTTGAACCCTTGAACAACGTACTGTTTTCCAAAGGAGGCAATGTGATAAGAGGAATTCAACCACCAATTGCCTGAGCTCTTGAAAGTCAAGCTCTTCTCTAGCTAGACTAACAGCCTTGGGCTAGATCAATAAGCACTTCTTCCAGGCTTCACTGAAGAATTGGTTGCTGTCCAAACATTGTGGATCATGCCTATAATCCCAGCTCTGGGAGGATCCTGGTTTGAGGCCAGCCCAGTCAAAAAAGTTAGCAAAGAGACCCTATCTCAAAGAGCAAGCAGGACATGGTGATACACATCTGTTATCTTATAAGTAGTGCTTAAACTGCTTTTGTCGAAAAGCACTGACTCCTCACTTAAGTCCACAAATTAACTGAAAGCAGGAGTAAAGCTTGGCATCCCTGCCTCCATTTTGTATCTGTCTTTGCTCTAAGCCATTCTCTTTGCAGTCGCTTTGCAATCACCTGGTTCCAGCAAGGACAGGACTACCTGCCAGGCAATGATGACTGGCTCAAAAGTGATGACTTTGGAAAAATGCAAAATGATTAAGTAAAACTGAAAGTTTTCTAGGTGCTAGATTCCAAGAGGGAGCAATGCACTGCACATTGGTTTTTACATTGTGAAAGTTTGAAATAAACACAGATGAATACCGACAATAAGGCGTCTCAAATGATTATTTAACTGCAGAAAATATTACTAAACATCTTTGATTTTCCTTTACTATTTTTAAACTCATGTTCTGTTCTGAATTTGTCTCTTATTTGCAACTTGAAAATGCCCAATGACAAACCTTACCATACCGATAACCTCATGAAACCATCTCCATTACATGTACATTTCCTATAATTCCTTGGGCTTATATACAATGAGATTTGATATCTGTGTGGATTCTCTTAAAACAATCAATTCAAATGCAATCAATAAAAATAAAATACTCCTTTTCAAAAGCAGTATTCTATTCACTGGAGTTTTACATGTAAAAATTGTACCTGTTGATGGTATTAAGTTATCCCACATGCAGCATTTGCCTAGTTATCCAGAAAATTGAAAATCTATCTAGATAAAAGTGTTTGTCACTAGTAAATGATTGCTTTTCATGATCCTCAAGGAAAAGATCATTTAACCTGCACAACTTTGGGGCACACACTTTGTTAAACCTATTACAATCTCATCCAAATAATTATTTCAAATAAATAGAACATGTCTTTTGTTTTTTCTTTTAAAAGTCCAACTTAGAGAAGTTTATCTGGAGAACATGTACACACACACACACAGACACACACAGAGGATGAATGATCCACAGGGTACACGGCCATACTAGACCCAACCTTCAAAAATAATCTGTGGGGCAATGAGGAGGACAAGAAGCACTTTCAAGGGCACATTTTAAAGAGACTGAAAACATGGGATACCTATTCTCTTACCCTGTCTGAAAGGAGACTGAACATGGTAATTCATCAGAAAAATCATTAGCCATTATTTCTTTTGTGAAGTCATAGATTCTTACAGTCTTGTACAGTAGCAGTGCAGAAGGAAACACACACAAATTATACAAATGGTGAAACAGGAGCCCAGAAAGAGAATGTGACTTGTCCACAATCCTAGAGATATCTGATAGCTTCATTGACATCAGAACTGAAGTTTTCTCTATATGCTACTCCGTTTTCTGTACCCAATACACTACCCTTACTTTTACTTAAATATAAATAAGAATTGTGTGAAAAAATATTAGCATTTCTCTAGAAGAAAGAAGCCAAAGTCCACTAGCAATGTTGCTATTGATTCGGGTAAGGTCCTATTGGAATATGGTAGAATGTGGTTTGCTTTATTTGGCTAGAAGCATTTCTCTGTAACCTGAGGATTCATTAGTTTGAAGTGCTGGCCTTTTGCCTCTTTCCAAGGCCATTTTAGATGCAAATTGTACTCCAGACATCATTTTTAAGTGACAGGAAAATCTCTAGAGATAACAAGAATCAGTCTGTTAAATTTATGGACCTTTTGCATTTTCTAATCCTTCTTGATGAATAACTCAGTTTCCAGCCAGGGTATGAATTTAAGAGTTGATAAAGCATCACTTCAAGCTGCTGGCTACTAAATCAATATAAACGATGGCTTAATCATCCTGTAGACTCCCTCCACTACCTTCCCACAGAATTCCACCAGACTTCTGTGGAACCAGGTCAGCAAGAGACAGACATCTCGACAGGCTATTTGTAGACATGAGGAAGCATGGGAAGAGAATGCTGGTGATCCAAATGATTGGATTCCACTCTTGAGGTTACTGATCTGCAAGGAGCAAACCTGAAAGCACTGACTTAAGAGATAACTTAACTTCGACAAGGAGACTTGAGTGAACTACAAAAGAAATGTTGAGGATTATGGCAAAAAGGGGAAGAGACAGACAGACTACAGTAGAATTCAAACAACCTGGTTACTTAATGGAGATGACTTTCCTGATTCTGGGTAACTAGGTGGCTTTTAAAAGAATTCATCTCTAGTTGCTGAATACACAGTGAATTAAAATGGGATGGTTCATAAACCTTGAAAGAAGGGACAGAGTAGGAATGTGGCTTTTGAATAAGAACGAGCTCTTTAGGTTATTCTATCTAGTATTTAATTATGGAAGTTCCCCACAAAGACCCTAACTTTTGGAATGAGTTTTAAGTATGGATTAATACATGGAGATGAAGCTATACTGCCATTGAATGATTATCCACTGTAGTAATTTGCCTTAGTAAAATTTTCTTTTGTATAAAATATGAGGTTTGGTCAAAATTGAGACCAAGAGTAATGAAAATGTCCAGTGTTTCACAGATTAGGTTTCTTTATGTTGCTATGTGTTTGTTTATTCCCAGATGCCTGAAGAATGGTTGGCCTCACTCTGGCTTTTCTGCTTTTGTGAATATATAAGTAGATAGTTAATGGTTCTACAATCATTTTCTAAGTAGATCACAGAAGAACATAAAGAAGACAATACGAACTAATAAACGGGACATTGTGATAAGATTGCTTCAGAAATAAGTCTTAGAAATAAAAATATAGCCTCTCTAGCATGTTTCTTTGGGTCTGACTGTCAGGATACAGAGAAGATATATAAGCACTTAACTGAAAATTAATTTACCATGGTGGTGGAGGATATCTACTTCTTATTGAAGATTAGTATTTCCTTGCCTCCTTTATACTGAGGTGCTTGTGGTCTTCTAAAGCCTTGTTAGTTAAAGTGTTATCCATGAAACAGCAGTAGGAGGAACTTCTGGGAGCTTTTGGAAAACATAAAATCTCAGGTCTCAACCCAAATTCATTAAATGAAAAACTTCAAGTTTCATTTACTATAGATTTTCAAGTCCTATAGATACTACCCTTAAGGTTTGTGAAGCACAATGAAGCTCTTGGATATCACACACACATTCAACAAAGTAGTAGGATGCAAAAATCAATACACAAAATCAAGAGCATTTCTATACACAAAAAAAATGAACAGTCTGACAAAGAAATCAGAAAAGCAATACTGTTTACAATAGCATCAAAAATTATAAGAGCTAAGAGTAAATTTAACAGAAATATCTATAAATCATTAAAGACAGAAATTAATGGAGGCATTAGAAGATAGAAAGACATCCCATGCTCATAGACCAGCAGAATCAATACTTTGAAAATGACTCTATTGTTGATAGCAATCTATATGTTCAATGGAATCCCTATCAAAATGACTCTACTGTTGATAGCAATCTATATGTTCAATGGAATCCCTATCAAAATTCCAATGGCATCCTTCACAGAGATAGAAAAATCAATCCTAAAGTTTGTATGGAAACACAAAAGACCTTGAATAGCCAAAGCAATCCTGAGCAAAAAGACCAATACTGGAGACATCACAATACCTGACTGCAAACTATGCTATAGAGTCATACAAACAACACAGTACTTGCACAAAAACAGACATGAAGACCAATGGAACATAACAGAAGAACCAAACACAAACCCACACAGCTACAGCCATTTGATTTTTGACAAAGGAACACAAAACATGCGCTGGCAGTAAAATAACCTCTGTAATAAGTGGTTCAGGGATAACTGGACAGCCACCTGTCAATGATTGAAACTAGATCCCAGTTCCTCACTTTGTATTAGTGTAAAGACAAAGTGGATCAAAATCAATTAGAGATGAATCAACCTAGGTTGTAACACATTTGTACATGAAAGCAATGCTAGGAATCTCTCTGTATAGCTGTCCTTATCTCAACTAGCAAAAATGCTGTCTTTCTTCTTATTGTTTATTTCTACTCTTCAATGGAACTGGAGAAAAGCGCAGAACAGGTTCTGCCTGGAAGGGAGGGGGGAGGGGGAAGAAGGGTGAGGGTGGGGGCAGGAAGGAGAAATGGTCCAAACAATGTATGCACATGTGAATAAATGAATAATAAAAAAAATCTTAATGTAAGATCTGAAACTGTGAAACTACTACAGGAAAGAAAAGGGAGAACACTGGAACATAAAGCCATAGATAATAACTTCCTGAATAGAACTTCAATAACTCAGCAATTTAGAGAAAAGACTAACAATGAGATTACATCAAACAAGAAGCTTCTGCAAAGCAAAGGAAACAGTCACCAGACTGAAAAGACAGTCTACAGATTGGGAGAAAAATCTTTGCCAGCTATATACCTGACAAGGGATTAATAATCAGAATATACAGGGAGTTTAAAATGCTAATCCCACCAAGCATCAACGACCCATTGAAAAATGGGCAAATGAATTGAGTAGGCAATTCTCAAAAGAAGGAGTACATGTGGTCTTTAAATACACGAAGAAATGCTCAACCTCCCTGGCTATATAGGAATTGCAAATCCAAATACATTGAGGTTTCTCCTCACTCCACTGAAAATGGTTATCATCAATAATACAAACAACAACAAATGCTGATGAGGATGCAGAGGAAGAAGAACCCTCATCTACTGTGGGTGAGGATGTAAATGAGTGCAACCACTATGGAAAGCACTGTGGATATTCCTCGAAACAACTAAACATTGATCTACCATATGATCCAGCCATACCACTCTTGGGAATATACCTGAAGGAAAGTGCTCCAAGATACAATAGAGCCACTTACACACTCATGTGTGTTACAGCTGTATTCACAATAGCCAGACTTTGGAAATAATTCAGATGCCCAACAACTGATGAATGGATCAAGAAAAGTGTGCTCTATATACACAATGGGCTATTATCCACCACAAAGATGAATGAGATTGTATTGTTTGCAGGTAAATGGATGGAACTGGAGATCATCATGTTAAGTGAAGTTAGCCAGGTCAGAAGAACAAAGGTCACGTGTTTTCATATATGGGAGCTAGACCTACAAGATAATTGAGTACATAAATACATATATGGCTTAATGTACATAAACATTAAGCATATTTCATATGATTTAATACACATACATAAACACATATATGATTTATATATGTGCATACACATATGTATGTATGTATACACACACACACACACAGAAAGCATGATTGTATTACAAGATCTATCTGATGGGACTACAAGAGGTGGGAGAGGAAAAGAGAATAGAGAGTGAATAATATTGAAACACAATGCATCTGAGTATGACGATAGTGTAAAGTAATGCTCTGTAAGGTAGTAAATAATGAACAGAGAAAGAGTAAGAAATAGGGGTTTAATCTGATTAAAGTATGATACATACAAGTATGAAATATCAAGGCAAACCCCCCTTGACCAATCAACACATACTTAAAAAAAAAGAAATATAGGAAGATAAAACAGGTCTTATCTGGAGGTGGTACCAGAGGGAAGGGAGAGGGTAATCAGAGAGGGTGAAGGAGGGAGAATATAGGGATATAATTTGTATACATGTATAAAAACAAAACAATGAAGCTTTTTAAAATTGTTCAAAGAATGGAGAAAAGGAAATGAAGGAGAATAAATCTAAGTTAGATATATTGTAAGCATATATGTAAATGTCATAATGTAACCCCCTATAAAAATATCATATGCTAATAAATAAAAATATTGTATTTTTTAAAAAATTTTTTCTATTGTGTTATTATTCATATGTACATACAACGCTTGGGTCATTTCTCCCCCCTGTCCCCACCCCCTCCCTTACCACCCACTCCGCCCCTTCCCTCTCCCCCCCACCCCCTCAATACCCAGCAGAAACTATTTTGCCTTTATCTCTAATTTTGTTGAAGAGAGAGTATAGGCAACAATAGGAAGGAACAAGTGTTCCTGATTGAGATAAGGATAGCTATACAGGGCATTGATTCACATTGATTTCCTGTGCATGGGTGTTACCTTCTAGGTTAATTCTTTTTGATCTCACCTTTTCTCTAGTTCCTGGTCCCCTTCTCCTATTGGCCTCAGTTGCTTTTAAGGTATCTGCTTTAGTTTCTCTGCGTTAAGGGCAACAAATGCTAGCTAATTTTTTACCTATCCTCACCCCTCCCTTGTGTGCTCTCACTTTTATCATATGCTCAAAGTCCAATCCCCTTGTTGTGTTTGCCTTTGATCTAATGCCCACATATGAGGGAGAACATATGATTTTTGGTCTTTTGAGCCAGGCTAACCTCACTCAGAATGATGTTCTCCAAACATAAAATTCCATTGTGTATAGATACCACATTTTCTTGATCCATTCATCAGTGCTGGGGCATCTTGGCTGTTTCCATAACTTGGCTATTGTGAATAGTGCCACAATAAACATGGGTGTGCAGGTGCCTCTGGAGTAACCTGTGTCACAGTATTTGGGGTATATCCCCAAGAGTGGTATTGCTGGATCAAATGGTAGATCAATGTTTAGCTTTTTAAGTAGCCTCCAAATTTTTTCCCAGAGTGGTTGTACTAGTCTACATTCCCACCAGCAGTGTAAGAGGGTTCCTTTTTCCCCGCATCTTCGCCAACACCTGTTGTTAGTGGTGTTGCTGATGATGGCTATTCTAACAGGGGTGAGGTGGAATCTTAGTGTGGCTTTAATTTGCATTTCCTTTATTGCTAGAGATGGTGAGCATTTTTTCATGTGTTTTTTGACCATTTGAATTTCTTCTTTTGAGAAAGTTCTGTTTAGTTCACTTGCCCATTTCTCTATTGGTTCATTAGTTTTGGGAGAATTTAGTTTTTTAAGTTCCCTATATATTCTGGTTATCAGTCCTTTGTCTGATGTGTAGCTGGCAAATATTTTCTCCCACTCTGTGAGTGTTCTCTTCAGTTTAGAGACCATTTCTTTTGATGAACAGAAGCTTTTTAGTTTTATGAGGTCCCATTTATCTATGCTATCTCTTAGTTGCTGTGCTGCTGGGATTTTGCTGAGAAAGTTCTTGCCTATTCCTTCTAACTCCAGAGTATTTCCTACTCTTTCTTGTATCAACTTAAGAGTTTGTGGTCTGATATTAAGATCCTTGATCCATTTTGAGTTAATATTGGTATAGGGTGATATACATGGATCTAGTTTCAGTTTTTTGCAGACTGCTAACCAGTTTTCCCAGCAGTTTATTTGAAGAGGCTGCTATTCCTCCATCATATATTTTTAGCTCCTTTGTCAAAGACAAGTTGGTTATAGTTGTGTGGCTTCATATCTGGGTCCTCTGTTCTGTTCCACTGGTCTTCATGTCTGTTTTTGTGCCAGTACCATGCTGTTTTTATTGTTACTGCTTTGTAATATAGTTTGAAGTCAGGTATCGTGATACCTCCTGCATTGTTCTTTTGACTGAGTATTGCCTTGGCTATTCGTGGCCTCTTGTGTTTCCATATAAATTTAATGGTAGATTTTTCAATCTCTTTAATGAATGTCATTGGAATTTTGATGGGAATTGCATTAAACATGTAGATTACTTTTGGGAGGATAGACATTTTTACTATGTTGATTCTACAAATCGATGAGCATGGGAGATCTCTCCACTTTCTATAGTCTTCCTCAATCTCTTTCTTCAGAAGTTTATAATTTTCCTTGTAGAGGTCATTCACATCCTTTGTTAGGTTTACACCTAGGTATTTGATTTTTTTTTGAGGCTACTGTAAATGGAATTGTTTTCATACATTCTTTTTTAGTTTGCTCAATATTAGTGTATAGAAATGCTAATGATTTTTCTATGTTGATTTTATATCCTGTTACCTTGCCATAGCTATTGATGGTGTCTAGGAGCTTCTGAGTAGAGTTTTTTGGGTCTTTAAGGTATAGGATCATGTCATCTGCAAATAGGGATATTTTGACAATTTCTTTACCTATTTGTATTCCTTTTATTCCTTTTTCTTGCCTAATTGCTATGGCTAGGAATTCCAGTACTATGTTGAATAGGAGTGGAGATAGTGGGCATCCTTGTCTAGGTCCTGATTTTAGAGAGAATGGTTTCAGTTTTTCTCCATTAAGTATAATGCTGGCTGTAGGTTTGTCATATATATCTTTTATAATGTTAAGGTACTTTCCTTCTATTCCTAGTTTTCTTAGAGCTTTTATCATGAAATGGTGTTGGATCTTATCAAAGGCTTTTTCTGCATCTATGGAGATGATCAAGTGGTTTTTGTCTTTGCTTCTATTAATGTTGTTTATTATGTTTATTGATTTTCATATGTTGAACTACCCATGCATCCCTGGGATGAAGGCTACTTGGTCGTGGTGAATAATCTTTTTGATGTGTTGTTGAATTTGGTTTGCCATTATTTTGTTGAGGATTTTTGCATCAATGTTCATTAAGGAGATTGGCCTATAGTTCTCCTTTTTGGAGGTGTCTTTGCCTGGTTTTGGGATAAGTGTAATACTGGCTTCATAAAATGTGTTAGGCAGTTTTCCTTCCCTTTCTTTTTCGTGGAACAGTTTAAGGACGGTTGGTATCAGTTCTTCTTTAAAGGCCTGATAGAATTCAGCAGAGAATCCATCAGGTCCTGGACTTTTCTTTTTGGGGAGACTCTTGATTGCTGCTTCAATTTCATTTTTTGTTATAGGTCTATTCAGGTGATTAATTTCCTCTTGGTTCAGTTTTGGATGATCACATGTATCTAGAAATCTATCCATTTCTTTAAGATTTTCAAATTCATTTGAATATAGGTTCTTGAAGTAGTCTCTGATAATTTCCTGGACTTCCCTGGTGTTTGTTGTTATCTCCCCTTTTGCATTCCTGATTCTACTAATTTGGGATTTTTCTCTCCTCATTTTAGTCAGGTTTGCCAGGGGTCTATTGATCTTGTTTATTTTTAAAGAACAAACTTTTTGTTTCATTAATTCTTTGTATGTTTTTTTTGGTTTCTATTTTGTTGATTTCAGCTCTTATTTTTATTATTTCTCTCCTTCTATTTGTTTTGGGATTTGCTTGTTCTTGTTTTCCTAGGAGTTTGAGATGTATCATTAGGTCATTGATTTGGGATCTTTCGGTCTTTTTAATATATACACTCATGGCTGTAAACTTTCCTCTCAGGACTGCCTTTGCTGTGTTCCATAGGTTCCAGTAGGTTGTGTTTTCATTTTCTTTGACTTCCAGGAACTTTTTAATTTCCTCTTTTATTTCATCAATGATCCATTGTTCATTAAGGAATGAGTTATTTAGTTTCCAGCTGTTTGTATGTTTTTTGTCTTTACTTTTGTTGTTGAGTTCTACTTTTACTGCATTGTGATCAGATAGTATGCACGGTATTATTTCTATTTTCTTATATTTGCTGAGGCTTGCTTTGTGCCCTAGGATATGATCTATTTTGGAGAAGGTTCCATGGGCTGCTGAGAAGAATGTATATTGTGTAGAAGTTGGATGAAATGTTCTGTAGACATCAACTAGGTCCATTTGATCTATTGTATATTTTAGATCTTGGATTTCTTTATTGATTTTTTGTTTGGATAACCTATCTATTAATGTTAATGGGGTGTTAAAGTCTCCCACAACCACTGTGTTGGAGTTAATATATGCTTTTAGGTCTTTCAAGGTATGTTTGATGAATTTGGGTGTGTTGACATTGGGTGCATACAAGTTGATAATTATTATTTCCTTTTGGTCTATTTTCCCTTTTCTTAGTATGGAATGTCCTTCTTTATCTCATTTGATCAATGTAGGTTTGAAGTTTACTTTGTCAGAGATAAGTATTGCTACTCCTGCCTGTTTTTGGGGGCCACTGGCTTGGTAAATCTTCCAGTCTTTCATCCTAAGCCTATGCTTATTTCTGTCGGTGAGATGAGTCTCCTGTAAGTAACAAATTGTTGGATCTTCCTTTTTAATCCATTTCATCAAGTGGTGACTTTTAATTGTGGAATTAAGTCCGTTAACATTAAGTGTTAGTACTGATAGGTATGTGGTGATTCCTGCCATTTAGTTGTCTTAGTTGTTTGAAGGTTTGATTGTGTGTACCTAAGTTGAGGTTACTCTCTACTGTCTTGCTTTTTCTTTTCCTGTGATTTGGTGCTGTCTGTCTTTTCATGGTTAAGTTGAGTTTCACTTTCTGTGTGCAGAATCCCTTGAAGAATCTTTTGTAGTGGTGGCTTTGTGGTCACATATTGTTTTAGTTTCTGCTTATCATGGAAGACTTTTATTGCTCCATCTATTTTGAATGATAGTTTTGCTGGGTAGAGTATCCTGGGGTTGAAGTTATTTTCATTCAGTGCCTGGAAGACCTCACCCCACACTCTTCTTGCTTTTAATGTTTCTGTTGAGAAGTCTGCTGTGATTTTGATGGGTTTACCTTTGTATGTTATTTGTTTTTTCTCACTTACAGCCTTCAATATTCTTTCCCTAGTTTCTGAACTTGTTGTTTTAATGATGATATGTCATGGGGTAGTTCTATTTTGATCTGGTCTGTTTGGTGTCCTGGAGGCCTCTTGCATCTGTATGGAAATATCTTTCTCTAGATTTGGGTAATTTTCTGTTATTATTTTGTTGAATATATTACACATTCCCTTTGCTTGAACCTCTTCTCCTTCGATGCCCATGATTCTCAAGTTTGGTCTTTTGATGGAGTTGGTGAGTTCTTGCATTTTCTTTTCACAGGTCTTTAGTTGTTTAATTAATAGTTCTTTGGTTTTTCCTTTCATTACCATTTCATCTTCAAGTTCTGAGATTCTGTCTTCTGTTTGTTCTATTCTGCTGGATTGGTCTTCCATTTTGTTTTGCAGTTCTGTTTTGTTCTTTTTTCTGAGGTTTTCCATATCCTGGGTGGTTTCCTCTTTAATGTTGTCTATTTTTGTCCTGAGTTCATTTATCCGTTTATTCATCATGTTCTCTGTTTCACTTTGGTGTTTATACAGTGCTTCTATGGTTTCCTTTATTTCTTCTTTTGCTTTTTCAAATTCTCTATTTTTGTTGTCTTGGAATTTCTTGAGTGTCTCCTGTCCATTTTGGTTGACCCTATCCAGTATCATCTCTATAAAATTCTCATTGAGTACCTGTAATATGTCTTCTTTTAAATTATTCTTGTGGGCTTCATTGGGTTCTTTGGCATAGTTTATCTTCATTTTGTTGGAGTCTGGATCTGAGTATCTGTTTTCTTCATTCCCCTCTGGTTCCTGTACCAACTTTTTGCTGTGGGGAAACTGGTTTCCCTGTTTTTTCTGTCTTCCCGTCATTGTCTTTGGTGTTGTTACTGTCCCTGTACTGTGTGCAATTAAGTATTTTCTAGCTTGTAATAATAACAATGGTGATATTTATAATGGAAGGGTGAGAGGAGATGGAAAGCAAAGAAGTTAAAGAAAAAGGGAAAAACAAATAAACAAACAAGTAGGAAAAAACAAAACAAAGAGTCAAACAAAAAAGTTTCAAAGATATAAACAGCGAGCGTTAGTGTACTAATTGACAGTAAGCTGAACAGGTATTAGAGAGACAGAGATTGGACTGAAAATAAAAAATAAAAAGAATAAAGACAAGAATAAAAATAAAAAATAAGTAAATGAAAGAAAAATATATATACATATATAAAAATAAAATAAAATAAAACAAAATGAAAAACAGAAAATTAAAAAAAAAGACCTCCAAGTTCAAATGCAACAAAGTTTTAGTCTTACTAATTTTGGTGTCCATCTCAGCCTCCAATCCTGGATATAGTGCCTCAAATGTTGTTCTGTAGTTGTCTCATCAAAGGGGATGCATAAAGTAGAACAAAACTTGTCTGTGTCTTCCCAAGCCATCTGGGCACTGGTGACTGGAGGCCCAGGGTCCCTCCTGGTTTGTGTGTGAAGTGGAGATTCTCTGTGCAGGCTGGAGGTGTGGAGGGATCAAAGGTTTGCCTCTTCTTGGTGGTTTTGCCTGCAAGGTGTGTCTCCAGCGTCTCTCCAATATTTCACTATAGGAGGCATGCTTTCTGCTTCCTCCCTCTAGCCACCATCTTGGAATCTGATAAAAATATTTTAAAATGTGCCAGTTAAAGATTTTTTTGTGGGGTCTTGGGGTTTCTGGACTTTTATTTCCAGGCACCCCAAGTTTCTGTGGTCAAAATAAAAAGGAATAGATTCTATTGCTTCTAAAAACACATTTCTCATATGTGTGAGACATTCATGTTTTTAGTGATACAGATAGATTGAGGATCTCTCTCTCCCTCCTTCCATCCCTCCTCTCTCCCATCCTCTTTTTCTTTTTGTCTCTCTGTCTAGGGAATGAATCCTATCGGTCCCAAAACTTTCAGTATTTTAGTGTAAAGACAAAAGCATGCACACTGACTGGCTGAAGTGTCATGAAGGTCAGGAGGAAGTTGGCAGGTGTGTATCCTTGGGTACAAATGTGAGATTTCACTGGAGGATGATTAATAAAAGGTTATCTGTGAGCCACATCTGGACTAGGATAGAATATCTTCAAAGCTGCATCAATTACCAAAAGCTAAATGCAATGGGTCTGTTAGACAAGTGTAAATACTTTTTCACAATTAAAAATTTTTTAGTTTATGTTACATGAATTCCTGCTTAATGGAAGGACTTATTAAAAACAAAACTTATTTTTCATCTTTTTTGGGGTGTATATTTAAGTAGACACAAAGAACTTTGTGGCCAGATGGGAGTTTGTTTAATAAACCAGAAACTCACTCTAAAATGCAAGTTCCTTTTTTTAGGAGACTTTAAATAAATTACCAAATAAACAAATATTTACTTTTAGCCAACTGCTACCATAGGAAAGAGAAATCATAGGTTTTTCTAGTAATAATTTTTAGAGTTTCATTTATACCCTTAGATCTGTAATGTTTCAGTCAAGCTCAGGGAAAATATCTATGATTATAGATACAAACTAGTTTCCCTGAAGTTTTAAAAATATTTTCATCCAAATTATTCATCATTTCCAAATTTAGAGAGCAAATGATCTTGATTTTTCCTTCGGTGGTAAAGTGAAACCATAAGTTTAAAAGAATATAAGTTAGTTGCACTCAGAATCAAATCAGATTTCTGAAAAACAATTAAGAGAATTAGTACTATTGCCAATAACATTGAGATAATGACAATTTTGTAGCTTTTTTGGTTTATCAATATTGTGTTTTTTGGGGTTAGTATATCAACAGTATTCTTCATGGAGTTGAAGTAATCCTACTGATCCTAGAGGTAATTTCATTTAAAAAAACTAAGAGAAATAAATAGATCATCATTCAATTTCTCATTTGTACATGTCTTTATGTTTTTTTTTTATGATTTTCCCATCTGTCACAGCAGCAGATGGAGTGAGACATTCATATTAATAGTGAAGTGGAAACTCATATTGTTCTTATGTTATATCACTGTGAATTGAAATCCTGTTGCTGTTCTATTATATGCTGAAATAAACTGGAAGAAAGAAATCTAATACACATGCGCACACACACACACACACACACACACACACACATATATATATATATATATATACAAATAATTATATAAGCAGTCTACTCCTTTTGCACATGGCACTGTTTTAAAATATATTACTTATTTTAAATTACACAAACAATGACATTCAGTCCAAAACATTCCACAATACAGAGCATTGTGCTCTGTAGGTTTAAATGTATGGCTATATGCATAAAATTAAATATAAATTGCTGATCTTTAGAGAATTATCATGAGAGATAGAAAGAGAGGGAGAGAGGAGTTTTAATGGAAGAGTTTTAGTAGAGAGGAGTTTCAGTATTATTGAATATCATCTGTTTGGGCTCAGAATATGACACTCAATATGTCATTTGGCATGCTGAGAACTGTGAATTAGAGACAGTAGAGTCCTCAGAAGTCTCCTCAGAGACAAAGTCTCTCTCTGACTTTCTCCTGTCCCCCTTTCTCCCACCCACTGAACTTCCCCCCCCAAGCAAAACAGAAACCAGACTTTCCCTTTCCCAAAGCAAGTCGTAGAAATTAGAAACCCTCTTCTCCCCAAATGCAAACCATAAATTCTAAAAGCTCACTCTCTCTCTCTTCTCCCTTGAAGATTTATTTGAGAGGGGTCCTGTCTTGTCCCATACCTGGGAGGAAAGAATGGTCCCAAGACAGACCAAGAAGGATCTGAACAACTGGGTCTTCTTGTGTTCCCTCCTCATGCTATCAAATCCTTTTGTCCAATTATGTTTCTACATGGCTGCCCATTCTTCATTGACTCTGAGCATAAAAGGCAACTTTCCCTGGGACTGTATGTAGGTTTTCATGCCTGAAGGCTCCCAGGTCGTATAAAATTTGACATAAATCTGTTACACTTTTCTCTTGTTTGCATGTCCTTTTTTTATACTCATGGCAGCCCGGACCCTTCTGGGTGAGAAAAGGCAAAACACCTTTTCCTCCCCTGTGCATTAAAGGATTCATTTTTTCTCTTGCTCCCTGAACTCCTCTGTGCTCCAAGATTTCACCAGCTTTGTTTCTAAATTTCTAACCAACAGTGCAGATAGGTAGGATATTTTTCTGAGAAATTTTAACAGAAGGAAGAGATGCTAATATCTTAAACTGGTAAAAAAAAAAAAGACAAAAATTAAAGTTATAAAATGTTCATCAGCACAGAATTAATAGAAATGGGATATTTAGAGAAAAAGTGTTGGGGGTGAGGATTACAAACTTTGGAAAAATTTAGAACATTGATTTTTGCTAGGAAAGATGAACTCACCTGGAGATTCACAATTAGGGTTCATGGTTGAAGGGTTACAGAGAAGGAAAAGTTTCTCAGTACAGGCAAGTATGACGTTAGAGTAAAGTTCTGGCCCTTCTTGGCTTTACCAATGGTAATTCGATGTGAGAAATATGAGAAGGAAAGTAAAGTTGATGAAATGCTCTTGGAATAACCTAGCTCATAGATTTTGAAATAGTGGAGCCATGTGCCACCTTTTAGTCATTTCTGGCAAATGTGAATAATCACATGGGGAGAACACAAAATATAATGTCATGAAGGACTAGTTAGTAATTGTGGTCAGTCTTCTGTGCATAGTCTGCCACTTGACAACCCCACCTGTGTGTGGTTCATAAGCTGTTGACCCTTCCTCCTCTGCTTCCCACGCGGGAGCTGTTCCTGCTGCTAGAGCAGCCAGTGGCACTAAAGGACTTCTGGGTCCCATGAGTCACAGGAAACAATTTCTTCTCAAGAAACACTCTTGACTGGTCTGGTAATTTTTTTTTTCATTTTTCTTTTATTATTCATATGTGCATACAAGGCTTGGTTCATTTCTCCCCCCTGCCCCCACCCCCTCCCTTACAACCCATTCTGCCCCCTCCCTCTCCCCCCCTCCAAATACCCAGCAGAAACTATTTTGCCCTTATTTCTAATTTTGTTGTAGAGAGAGTATAAGCAATAATAGGAAGGAACAAGGGTTTTTGCTGGTTGAGATAAGGATAGCTATACAGGGCATTGACTCACATTGATTTCCTGTGCGTGGGTGTTACCTTCTAGGTTAATTCTTTTTGATCTAACCTTTTCTCTAGTACCTGTTCCCCTTTTCCTATTGGCCTCAGTTGCTTTAAGGTATCTGCTTTAGTTTCTCTGCGTTAAGGGCAACAAATGCTAGCTAGTTTTTTAGGTGTCTTACCTATCCTCACCCCTCCCTTGTGTGCTCTGGCTTTTATCATGTGCTCATAGTCCAATCCCCTTGTTGTGTTTGCCCTTGATCTAATGTCCACATATGAGGGAGGACATATGATTTTTGGTTTTTTGAGCCAGGCTAACCTCACTCAGAATGATGTTCTCCAATTCCATCCATTTACCAGCGAATGATAACATTTCGTTCTTCTTCATGGCTGCATAAAATTCCATTGTGTATAGATACCACATTTTCTTAATCCATTCGTCAGTGGTGGGGCATCTTGGCTGTTTCCATAACTTGGCTATTGTGAATAGTGCCGCAATAAACATGGGTGTGCAGGTGCCTCTGGAGTAACCTGTGTCACAGTCTTTTGGGTAGATCCCCAAGAGTGGTATTGCTGGATCAAATGGTAGATCGATGTCCAGCTTTTTAAGTAGCCTCCAAATTTTTTTCCAGAGTGGTTGTACCAGTCTACATTCCCACCAGCAGTGTAAGAGGGTTCCTTTTTCCCCACATCCTCGCCAACACCTGTTGTTGGTGGTGTTGCTGATGATGGCTATTCTAACAGGGGTGAGGTGGAATCTTAGCGTGGTTTTAATTTGCATTTCCTTTATTGCTAGAGATGGTGAGCATTTTTTCATGTATTTTCTGGCCATTTGAATTTCTTCTTTTGAGAAAGTTCTGTTTAGTTCACTTGCCCATTTCTTTATTGGTTCATTAGTTTTGGGAGAATTTAGTTTTTTAAGTTCCCTGTATATTCTGGTTATCAGTCCTTTGTCTGATGTATAGTTGGCAAATATTTTCTCCCACTCTGTGGGTGTTCTCTTCAGTTTAGAGACCATTTCTTTTGATGAACAGAAGCTTTTTAGTTTTATGAGGTCCCATTTATCTATGCTATCTCTTAGTTGCTGTGCTGCTGGGGTTTCATTGAGAAAGTTCTTACCTATACTTACTAACTCCAGAGTATTTCCTACTCTTTCTTGTATCAACTTAAGAGTTTGTGGTCTGATATTAAGATCCTTGATCCATTTTGAGTTAATATTGGTATAGGGTGATATACATGGATCTAGTTTCAGTTTTTTGCAGACTGCTAACCAGTTTTCCCAGCAGTTTTTGTTGAAGAGGCTGCTATTTCTCCATCGTATATTTTTAGCTCCTTTGTCAAAGATAAGTTGCTTATAGTTGTGTGGCTTCATATCTGGATCCTCTATTCTGTTCCACTGGTCTTCATGTCTGTTTTTGTGCCAGTACCATGCTGTTTTTATTGTTATTGCTTTGTAATATAGTTTGAAGTCAGGTATTGTGATACCTCCTGCATTGTTCTTTTGACTGAGTATTGCCTTGGCTATTCGTGGCCTCTTGTGTTTCCATATAAATTTAACAGTAGATTTTTCAATCTCTTTAATGAATGTCATTAGAATTTTGATAGGAATTGCATTAAACATGTAGATTACTTTGGGGAGTATTGACATTTTTACTATGTTGATTCTACCAATCCATGAGCATGGGAGATCTCTCCACTTTCTATAGTCTTCCTCAATCTGGTAATTTTAAGAAGTGTGGCAAAAGATGCAGTGGCCTTCTCATTAATTTGACTTCTTTAGATTCTCTTCTTTAAAGGATGACTTTGAGATATATCAAAGGGCTCTTTGTATACTCTAAAGGCAATGACTGGGACAAAAGTAAATTATATGATATTTAAAAATTTCTTGATTGTATGGTTTGGTTTTAATTAGATATTGTATATGATGTTGAAGCCTGTAACAAGGTTCTATACTAGATTTTGAAATAAAAGTTTTCATGAGAGACACAAATCCACCCACTATGGTGCTTGTGACTTGGACAAGCCCGTGTTTTTCCTAAAATCCTACACATATGAACCCAAGTCTTCCCTGGTTTTTGAGATTTATGTGAGATTGGCCACATACTCAATTTCAAACCCAAGGAAAGCAAAAGCCTGCCCCAATGTTTTGTAACCTTTGAGCTCATAATCTCAATTTCCTTTCCAAACCCAACTGTGCATATCCAAACACATTAAGGTACTCAGCAGAGCAAAACCCTTTGCATTTAATGCTATCCAACTTGGCAAGGAGACAGTGCTGTGATAATTAACCATTTGTCTCTCTTTTTACCTATAAAAGCACCAGCCTTGCCTTTTAATAATATTCACACTTACAAGAAAGTTGTTGCTTAAGTAACAATTTAACTCTCTTATTATGCCAATTGTACTATTAAAACTCAGAATCTTTCCTAAGATCATTAATATGTCTAAGGGGATGAAAAATAGTCTTTTTGTCTCCTCTGGTCTTCTACAACACAGGTTTGCTCAATCATAAAATGGGAATGTTGGTAAGTTCTTATTTATTTGGAGGGAAGTGTTTTGTTGTTGTTTGTATATGTAATCTCATCAGAAATTCCTGCTCCAAGAATATTTCAAAGAATTTAAAAATAATTTTTATTATTCCAAAGTGCCTGACACAATATCTTAGAAATTAATAAATAAATGGTGGGTGGATCTACTAAAACAAAACCACAAATACACCTTAACGTTTTAGAGAAATGAGGCACATAAATATTTAGATAAATGCTTGTTCTCTTGTGTCCATTACGATGAAGGAAAGCAGATAGTCAACTGCAGTAATCCTACAAATGCATTCTCTCTGGTATATTGTATTCTGAGTTCTTGTTAGGAGGGCCTTTCTCCCCCTCTGGATTTGTTCTCACCATTATGTATACAGGGATTCCCTCACCTCCATAATGATGCAGGAACAAGCTTCACAAATAAATGGAGTCAGAGGAAATGCTAGCATGAAGCTTAGAATTAATGCACAAAGAAATCATTCCAATTCAGCTGAATGGAGCTGCAGAGACATAGATGAAGGGATTCCATGGAAAACAGCTGGGATCCAGTAAAAGGCCATCCCATTGAGGGTTGAGGAAGACACCTCTCCATCGTGGCACTACCCCAAACCCTTAAGCAGCAACTAAAAAGAATGCAATTTGTCTCTTTCTAAGTATGTGTTTAAAAATAAACCCTAGTTCAGATATTGAGTTTCAATTTGAGAACAATTTTTGTAAGGAAATGTATAGTCTGTGTTACACTTAACAAGCAAGTGTTCATCCAGAGTTAATATAGATGAGTAATCTCACACTCCAATGCCAGTTCTCTGGAGGTGGGATTCCTGTAAACAGTCGGACACTTTGAACCTATGGTTTTCACTTTATGTCATACTCCAACCACTAAAACAACATGCGGCTGTGGAGTTCCTCCCTGCTAATCCAAAACATACCTGCCTCATGGAAAATAACCTTGAGCACATGAGAAAGGAAAGGATCTTCCAAGAGAAAATTCACTTTCATCTCCTGAAAGTCTTTTCCCCACTTTGCCTTACACCCACCTCTATTATTACATATTGATTATTCTTTCAACCACCTCCGTCATTAGGCTGTGAGGCTCTTAAAGGCAAGTATCACATTTTATTGGTTCTTAACTCCTAACACATAATAAGCCCACATCAAGTATTTGTTGAACAAATAAAAGAATGAATACATGAATATGTTTTCATTTATTTCAATTTATTCATTATAACCAAGTATAAAAAAAAGTAATTGGTTTTATATTTACATACTGTGGTATTTTCCCCATTTGTTATGTCTGCATTGCAAGTCTCCATGAAAGAGGTTTGGTTAACATAGAAATGTTTCACCTCCTCAGGAAACAGTGTTAAAATTTTGAGTTATTTTTAGCCTAGGATGTATAGTTGGGACATGTGTCCATTTTAGACTTAAATTCCTGAACGCAGTTGAGATGTAACTATTTGTATGGGCAATGGTTGCATCAGTATATGCCAAGTGATGAGTTCAAGCAGTGAATTGAACTTTTTTAGGCCTTCTTTCAAGCTACAAGGGAGGAGACATGAGAAGAAGAGAGTTTGTCAAGGATTTGAGAATTTGAATTATCGGAATTTACTGTTTCCTCACTTGCACATCTGTGCTGTGTTCTAATCCAATGTAAGATGTGCTGAGAGAGAACTCTCAAGAGTGATGAAGATTGTGAGTGCTTATTGTGTATGAAGTTCTTTATGGTAATTTCTCACTACAATTTTCTACTTTTGTATTTTAAGTAGGCCTCTTTTTAATCTTTTATTGAGATATGATTTATATACATTGAAATGCACAGATCTGCACTGAGCACTATATGACCCATATCCCTACTAAGAAAATTAAGCATCAACATGACTATTATGAAGCCCATTCTCCCTTCTAGTCAGTCCCCACGGCCCAACTCCACTTGTCACCATCCCAGTGGAAGGGATTCTTTCACCCACCACAGACTAATGTTACCTACTCTAAAGTTTCATACAAATGGATCATACCATATACACTCATTTGTATCTAGCTACTTAGCAAAATATGTGAGAGATTCACCAATATTGCTACATTTATCAGGTATCCATTCTGTTTTATTGTTGCCTCATATTTAATTATGAGACTGCTCTGCAATGTTTAAACATTTTCTTGATAGACATTTGAACTGTTTTCAGTTTTTGTTGATTGTTAATAAAATCTCCCTACACATTCTTATACAAATGTTTGGTAGATATATATTTTCTGTTTTTGTGGGGAAATGCCTATAACACATTGCTGGGTATAGTGTGGGAGGGTGTAACTTCATGGGAATTTATCACAGTGATTTCCACAATTGTTGTATTTTTTACACTCTCACAGAAATGTTTGAGAGTTCTTACTCTTGCCAGCACTTGGTGACTTGGTGTTGTATGGCTTTTTATTTCAGCCATCCAATGGGCACATAGTGATACCTTGCTGTGATTTTGATTTATATTTCTCTTGTGGATAATGATACTGACCACTTGAATATATTCTCACTAGCATTTTTGTAATCTTTTTGCTGTGTCTGTTCAAGGTATTTTGTGCATTTTCAGAAAGCAAGTTGTCTTTTTATGCTAGTATCATCAGAATTTTTTATATACTCTACATACAGTGATCCAAGTCCTTCATCAGATATTCATGTTGGCCTTTCCTCTCAGACTGTAGCTAGTGTGCTCATTTTCCTCACAGTGATTCTCAATGAACACATGCTTTTTTTGTGGTACTGGGGGCTTGAACTCAGGACCTTGTGCTTGTTAAGCAGGTGCTCTATGACTGGAGCCACTCTATCAGCCCTTCACATGCTTTTAAGTTTGATGAACTCCAACTGATCAAAAAATTTTTTCTTAAGGATAATGCTTTCTGGGTTAGAGTTAAGAAATATTTGTCTGATTGCTCATATTTTCTTTTATTCCTGAAATTATTTTTATTAGCATACATTAATAGTATAAGGAAGTTTCACTGTGCTATTTCTGTAAATGTGTACAGTATACTTTGAACCACTTCACCTCCCTCTATTATATTTCCCTTTAGAAAATTTGTAATTTTAGGTTTTGCTTTTAAGGATGAGCTGTATCAATTTTTTCTTTGGATTTGGTAGATGGGTTGATAGTCATTTGCTTCTAAATGTCTAATTGCCCTATTCCCCTTTGAAGAAAAGACTTCTTTTCTGCTCAAATTATCTTGAGAAACTAATTACAGTCAATTGAACATAAAAATTTTCATTTAGTCTTTACATCCAATTCTTCTTTCTTTTGATCTCCCCCCACCACCGAGGTAAATAAGGCTAAGGTCACCAGTGACTTTTAATCCTTACTAAAATCTGTCCGTCATCTATCAAATCCACAGCCCAGCAGTCCTCTGTTCACGGAGGTTCTATGTAAACTATCCTTTCTTTCCAACTATTGAATGAGCCTACTCTTACTTAAATGCTCAGTGCTTTTCGGATATGCTTCATGGCTTTATTTTAGGTAATTTCCATGGACCACCATTAGGCCACCCGTGCTCTAGTTCTAACTTTGAGACCTGCATTCCCATGTTGATGTTTGACTTGCTACCCTGGCATACTTAGCACTATACAGTCCTATAGGTTTGTGCCTGGCTTTTCCTACCCCAGGAATTGAATCATTCATCTAGAAGTGTCCTGTCTCTTGTTGTCTCCTACACTTAGAATCCATATTCTTATTTTCACCTTGCCTTCTGACACCCCATTGCTATGGGCAAGACTCTTTTGGTACAGATTGGTGTTTTCAATGGTCATACCTTCCATGAGCCTTATTCTACTTTCTGAACTGGAAATTCTCACCGTATCTATACTGGAACTGTTCCATTAGTCAAGAACAGCATGAATTTGTAATTCTAATTCCCAGTTATAGTTCTTCCCTGAACTATTCTGATGCATTTAACAGTCTGATGAGGTACTTAGATAGAGCTACCCTCTTATTGCATGCTGGCACATGGTATAAAGCATGCAGAGGGGTAGGATAGCTGGCCTGGGTGGCAGGTGGCACACAGTGTCAAGCACACTTTCTTCCTCCTCCTACACTTCTCTCAGGTGCTATACGTTGGAGGCAACCTTGCAACTAGAACACTGAGAGGCCAGGACCCCTGTATAGGCCCATATGCATGGCTCAAAAACAAGAGTTAATGCTTTACTTTTCACTCAGGGCTCTGAACTCAGCCTAGGTCTAATTTGAGAATGCAAAAGCAGTGCTTTGGCACCAGTCATACTGGTAGTCCTGTTCTCCATGAACTCACAAGTGAAATGCAAAGTCTACTACAGGAAAGTCTGCTTACTTGATCTCTTTTCTGGAATCAGGTGCTACCCTCAGAGTGACATGCCCTCATGAGTTGCTGAGCTTGTGGGGCATCAGGTCAACCCCACACATAGAGCAGGAGAGTAGAGAGAAGTTCATTCCAGAAGGAAATAACCAAAACCAGGGCCCATATGGGTCACAGCTCAGATGGAAGGGCCATAGGGACATGCTGGCCTACTCATTCCAGTAAGTGGAAGAGAAATAGAATATTTAAGGCAAGGACTCCAAAGAATGACCCTCTTTCTGCCACACTCTATTCAACCTCTCGTGGTCCCCACTTGCCAGGGTATGACTTTACTACCATCCTTATATATAAAATTGTTTTCTATAATTAAGTCTTTTTCTTTTTCTTCTATTTCTTTGAAGAATCTTGTCTACTGTTCATTCTTTATCCATTTCAAATGATAGATTTTCCATAAAACTTTTACTAATTTCCTGACTATGTATGTGAGCTACCTCAGTTTTGAACCCTAATATTTTTATTGGTCTATGTTCTTCGGGAATGGTTGGTATGCTTATTTTGTGCCTAGTTATAGATTGCTATTTCTTTGAGAATAGGGACAATGTTTCATTCAACCTCGTCTTGATTAGAATAAAGGCAGGTGATTTTTTAAAAAATTCAAATGAGAAGAAAATCAGTAGGCAGTGATTTTTTTCTGTCTTTTAGTGACACCTGAAAAAAAATGTGTTTTCAATTCAGTGTAATTATTCCTTTCCTTAAGTTGTTTTCCAAAGACCAGGCTGTAGTTGAAGGCATAGATCCCTTTTTATTAATCCATTCTTTCTCCCTTATACTAACTATTGATTTAGTTTAAGTAACTATAAGCTGGCAACTAGCTAAAGTGAATTTGGTTCCATCATATGCAGAATAGTTATAACTGTTCTTCAGGAGATCCTTAGGAAATAAATCATTTATACACAACATTCATTCAAGAACTACTAAGTGACTTGTAATTGGCTTTATAAAGCATCTTCCAAGTATCCATGACCCCTGAACACTAATGCAACCCCAATTCTGTGGGAAGGATAGCCAGCCTTTGACCTTCTCCTGCCTGTCAACCAAGAAGACATTTTCTGTTTTCTTACCTCATTCCTTACTGTCCCATATACAAATAGGAAGTATGTGTGAATTTTACAAACTGTAGTACTGTTAATAATGAAACTGAAATAACAAGTGAATGAACATTAGGAAAACATCTCAGAGTTGTAGAGACGAAAAAAAAGTTCTACATATCACCCAGTATAACCATGTTCTGCCATGAATCACAGAGTTAAATGGCACAGTGGAGACTAGAATTGCAACAGTTCAAATCTACTGCTTAAAATATTTATATATGAAGCAAAATCCACAGAGACTTAAAAGTTCAATTTCTAGATTTAACTTCCTAGATATTCCAAATGGAATTAAAAGTTCCATTTCATTTTTTCTTAAAGAATTTTTCTGAGTCTCAATTTTAAGATCTTTAGGAAAACCTGCATCCTCTCTTCCTCCTGGTAATAAGGGTACCTCTACCTAACAGTAACTCTGTGTTTAAGATATTTAGGAAGCCTGCCTTGAAGAATGAATTACATTAAACAAGGGGCTGAGCTATGTATGGTGGTGCATTCCTATAATTCTACCTACCCAGGAGGCAGATGCAAGAGGGTCACAAGTTTGAGATCAACCCAAAGAAAGATAGCACTGAGAAACTGGCTCAAAAGCAACAAGAACAAAAACACAAAATAAAATAAAAAAGGCTGGGGGCATAGCTCAAATAATATAGATTTGCCTAGCATGCAGGAGGGCACCATAAGAGAGAGAAAGGGAGAAAGAGACAAACAGGGAGAGGTAGAGGCAGAGAGATAGAGAGACAGAGAGAGATAGAGAAAGAGAGAGAGAGAAGAGGCTGGGAGCAAGAGATATTTGCAAGTAGAGATACTCAGCTTCTAGACTTTTTGATCACCTTGCTATTTTTTCAACCAGATCACTAGAAGAGCATTTCATTTTCAGGTGTTCTGTAGATACTTGACAGTTTATTACCAATGGTTCAGTTGCAGTCTATGCAAAAAAAAAAAAAAAAAAAAGAAGCTAATACTACACTGTCCAAAGAATATATCCGGTGAACATAGACTCGGGTGTTTATTGTCATAGTCCTCTCCTGGATTTAGAAGTAACTTGAGACTGCTAAATGCACTTTAAAAATAGTGCCCTATGTTATTTCAGTCAACACATACTTTTCTGACTGAAAATGGTACCTCAATTTCAAGATGTATTTGCTAATTGTCCATTTTAATCTCTTGGTGCTATTAATATGCTTGATCAAAGATGATTAACAATAACAAAATCTTAGATACACTTGTCATGATGTTCATGATTTGCCCCGGCACAAATATGACTACAATGAGGATTCATAATTTACAGGGAAATAGTGTAGTCCTATATAATTCAGATGATTTAGAGCAAAATTCATCTGATTTATTGAAGAACATTTAATTTAATTTAAGATACAATGTTACATAAAATATATCAAAAAGTAAAATGTCAACAATTGTATTGAGAATTCCTGTTTCAATAAAGAGATTTTAAAAGTTAAAAAATTTAAATTTTTAAAATATTAATTATGTAAATATCAATAAAACATTAGAAGTAAAATTCTAAATATCCTAGGAACTAATAATACAGTACCTGAGATTGACATTTTAGAAATGTGGAAACAACAATATGCTATTGTTCATACTGGCATATTTTCAATATTCAGTATTTTTTTTCTTTTGGTGGTGCTGGGATTGTTTTTTCTTTTTTTTTAGTGGTGGTACTGGGGCTTGAACTCAGAGCCTAAACCTTGAACCACTCCACCAGCCCTTTTTTGTAATGGTTTTTTTTTGAGATAGGATCTCATGAACTATTTGCCTGAGCTGACTTCAAACTACGATCCTCCTGATCTCTGCCCCTTGAGTAACTAGATTACAGGCATGAGCCACTGGTGCTTGGTGGTACTGGGATTTGAACTCAGCGATTCATGCTTGCTAAGCAGGTGTTCTACCACTTGAGTCACTATACTAGCTCAATAGTCAAATTAGTCTAAAATTATATTGGAAAGAGAGAAAATTTGTTAGGATTATGTTCTATCCTGACCTTGATAGACACACAACACGTATACTTATATCTTACAATCAAAATAGTAAGCTCCCCATGTTATTAAAGTCTTCTTTCTCAAAACTGAAGTTATATAAAACAACTTCAATGCACAACTTCTGAAAATAAAAACAATTTGGTTAATATACACAAATGTCTATAACTTCCCATGTCATCTAACTGACTGTCATGGAAGGATTCTGATTCATTTCCAGGTCTCCAACATCTGCATTTATATTACACTGATTTGAGATCATGGGACTACATTGTTTTGTTTTGTTTTTTGTTGTTTTAGGATGTTTATGGTAGTAGTTGGTGTATACCTATCTGATAGTACCCAAAATATTTGAACAGAAATGTCCATATTCCAGTGGTGGAAGAATCATTTTTTGCCATATATGTATATATTTATGTGTTTGTTTTATAGAATAATGTATAATGAATATTTTATAATAAATATTATAGACTGAGTATTGCATAATGTATACCGTGTAATATACTTTGTATAATGTAAAATGAACATCATATAATGTATAACGAGTTTTATGTACTAAATATTACATATTGAACTGGCAGAGTGGCTCAAGCATAAGGCCTTGAGTTCAAACCTCAGAACCATCAAAAAATAAATACAAAACTTGATACTATATAATGAGTGCTGTATAATGTGTACTGTATATATAATATATAGTATAGAATAGATAATGAATAATAAATAGTGAATAATGAAGTTTCAAAGTATGTCTTCAAAAGATCATAACAGTTTTTTAACTTTCGTTAAGAAAGTAAAGACCTCAAAGAAAACCCTGAGTCTTTACATAGGGCAACTGAAATATGATCAAGAGTAAAACCATGTCAAAGACTATTGGTGACATTATCCAGGCAAAAATGATGATAAGTAGGACTCTGTCATTAGGATGATGTAGAGAAATAGGTCAGAGATGGATATATGCAAGTGCAAAACATCAGAACTGTGGATGGGCAAAAAGCATGTCAGCAATGCATTACAAAGACATACATTAACTCAGAGTCAAAGATCAATTGGAATTAGTTGCTAAACACTTTCAACTTTGAAAAATTTCATGTGCAATACATATGATATTTGCACAGTATTTCTAAAACTTATTGATATTTGATATTTAATAACTGCTAAAAGCATATACATTAAAACAAATAACTTGGATAAATGTAGTCAAATTCTTAGAAGACACAATACTGAATCAGTTCAAGAAAAAATTGTTAATAGAAACATGGGGGTGCCTCAAGGCACTAAATACTTGACTAAATACTTGGTCACCTGCCTGTGGCACTACTGGGAAATGGTAGAACCTTTAAGAGGTGGAGCCTCCTGGGAGGACGTTAGGTCACTGGGGGTGTTCCCTTGAAGGGGATATTGGGATGCTGGTCTCTTCACCTCTCTCCTCACTCTGCAGCTATCATAAGGTGAGTAGATTTGTACTACCACACACCACCCACCATGATGCCTACCTCTTCACAGGCCCAAAAGCAATGGGGAAAATTGGTCATGGACTGAAACCTTCAAAACTGTGAGCCAAAATAAACCTCTCTCCCTTTAAGGTTGGTTATCTCAAACACCCTGTATAGCAAGAGAAAGCTGACTAATTTGGGTTACCATTCATAGAAACTTACACAAAGAAGTACTAAGGCTGAATAACTTCATAGGAAAGTTCTAAATACTGAAAGAAGAAGTACTATTGGAGCAACACAAAGTCTTCTACAAAGAGAAGGGGGAGAGTAAAGGACACTTCTAAGATCACTCTATAAGGCTCGTTTCATACTGACCACAAAAGACGACAAAGAAATCACACAAAAAAGAAAAACTGCAGACCATTATCTCTTATAATATAGACACAAAAGTCCTCAACAAAATAGTTAATGCATAGCATGAGTAAGTGGGATTTACCCAGGAAGGATAAACTGAAGCAAGGTTGCTTCAACCCAAGATTTTTAATTACCTTAATACATTATATTGATATAATAAAAAGAAGACATTAGTACAACAGAAAAAGGGAAAATATTTGACTGAATCCCTCTCTTTTTCATAGTAAACACTCTCAGGAAACAAGGAGTAGAACTAAACATGCATCCTTATCTTGTTTCCCCCTAAGGTTAGGAACAAGATAAGGATGTCTGTTCATGCTACTTCCTTGGACATTGTACTAGAAATTCTAACCAGGGGAATTAGGAAAGAGAATGAAGCAAAGAGCATCTAGGTTGGAAAGTAAGAAGAACAACCATCTATATTTGCTGATGACATGAGATTATATGCAGAAAATCATAAAGGAATCTAAGGAAAAATGTCAGAACCATGTTAGAAGTAATAAATGAGTTCATCAAAGTTGCAAGGTAAGAGCAATATGCAAAAGTCAATTTTATTTTAGACAGACTGATGGAACACAAATATAATCCCAGAATTTGAAAATCTGAGAGAGGAAGACTGTGAATTTATGACCAGTCTAGGCTTACATAGTCAGATCTAGTCTCAAAATACAAAAGATTTAATTTCATTTTTATACATTAGCAGTGAAAAATTTGAAGTAAAATTAAGTGAATTCCATCTCTATAAGCATGAGAAAGAATAAAATAAGCAGGAAGATATTTAACAAGACAAGGAAAAACTTGTACTATGATGCAAACTATAAAACATTGCTGAATGAAATGTAAAATAACCTAAACAAGAAAATATTCAATATTCATGGATCAATAAATCTAATTGTTTAAAGACGATTATATGTCCTAAGCCAATCTAAAGATGCAATAGAGATTCAATATAATTCTCATCAAAATCCCACAGGTTTTGTGGGCAGAAATTGACGAGCCAATTCTAGAATTCATATAAAAATTCAAGAGACTCAAGGTAGCCAAAATAATTGAAAAAATTAACACAGTTCCAGAGTGCACCTTCTCTGATGTTAAAACTGATTACAAAGATAGAACACTGAAAATCTTGTGGTTGTGGCTTAAAGTTAGACTTATGGATCAATAAAGTAGAACTGGAAGTTCTATAACAGACCCTTGCATATATGATCAATTTTTTAACAAAGGTATCAAAACAATTCAATATGGAAAATATTCTCTTTTCAACAACTCCATATACATCATAGACCTCAATTAAGGACTCAACCTATAACACTCTTAGGAGGAAATCTAGGAACAAATTTTCACAAGCTTGGGTTACACAAAGGCTTTTTAGATATGAGAACAAAACCACACTAATGAACAAAAAAAGCAGAGAAGTTTCACATCATCAAATGAGAATTTCATGCATCAAAAGGATGCTACAAGAAAGCAAAAAGAAAATCCACAGAAAGAAAGTGTTCGCAAATAACATATCTGATTAGAGACTTGTGAGGAATTTGTAAGAATTCTTAGAACTCAATAATGAAAATACAACAGAATTTTAAGTGGGCAAATTATCTAAATAAACATTTCTAAAGAAAACAATCCAAAACCCAGTTCAACATATGAAAAGATGGTTAACATCACTATGGGTAAAGGTCTGGGTAAACTTGTGGAAAAATTCTGAACATCAGTAGCCATTAGTGAAATTCAAATCAAAACCAGAGTTGTACACCATTTCTTACTCATTAGGATGGCTATGATAATATAAACAAAAAACAAGTTTTAGTGGTGATGTGGAAAAATGACAACACTTATAAGCTGTTGGATGGAATGTAAAGTGCTAAAGGCATTTTGTACAATTGTTTGGCACATCCTCAAAAGCTTAAATAGAGAGAATGTATATCGACCAGTACTTTTATTCCTATGTGTGTGTCAGAGAGAAGTTAAAATTATGCCCACATATAAACTTGTACACAAATGTTTATGTAAGCTTTATTTATAATAGCTCTTCCCACAAAAAAACAACTCAAAGCTCTCTCGACTGATGAATGGGTAAATAAAAAATTGCTATACCCCTGCCATGAAATATTATTTGTCAGTACAAAGGAATGAAGAACCAATAAACACTACAGCATAGATATACCTCAAACAACATTACGCTAAGTGAAATAAGGTACTCACAAAGAATGACATGTTTGATGATTCCATTTGTTTTCAAAACAAAAACAAAGATAAATCTCTGTTTAAGCAACACTGAATTTATAACACATTCTGGCATTTAAATGCATTGTGTCTTATTATTCATACCATAGAGAAACAATTAAAGACATACTAACTTCTATTTCAACATTCTTAGTGGCTAAAGTAGAGTGTTTTTTATATCAAAAATATTCACTTCTGGAAGAGACAAATCAGGGTTTAACTATTTCCCAGATTTCCCAATATTTGCTCATATTTTGTAAGGTAGTTATGTGAATGCTTAATTATTCTTTAAAACTTCTCTGGGCTTTTTGTGTGGAAAAGAAAGATATCTCTTTCTTAAAATCATCAGAAACCCAATTACTCCTGGGAAGACTTCACAGAAGGCCTTGGTACAAGTGTTGAAAATGTTCTTTACATGGAGTTGTAAATTCCTTCCAGACTTCATTCCTATATGACCAGACAAGCCAGTCATAACAAATGGACTTAATGATTTGCCTTCTCTATCAACATGTATAACTGCCATGAGTCACTGTCTGAACTTGGTACTATAGATAACATATTTGATAGAGAGCTAAAAGAAGAAACTGTCTATTTGAACACATAGAGAAGCAGATCAAAATGTGTACATGCTGTAGAAGAAGAGATAGAAAGAGGGTAGGAGCTCAAAGCAGTAGAGGGCACCCCATTCTGGGAGGGCCAGCAAACATTTCTGGCAGATTTTAAATCTTTACCTTAAATAACAATTAGACTGTAACTAGGGTGAAGAAGGAAGTATGGCAGAGAAAGGGCATTCTTAGCAGAGCAAATGACAAGGTACACAGGCAAAGTGATGGGAGAACACACGTGTGAGCATCTGTCATAAGTTTGACTCAGGATATAGGGCCCACTGTGAACTGAAGCAAATGATCATAAACTCTGATGGACGGCATTCTAGGGCATTCCAAGTTTATGCCAGGAGCATATATCAATTTTGGAAAGATCACATTAGTTGGAGCCTGGAAGACAGAGTAGAGAAGCCAGGAAGACAAGTAAAGGCTCTTAACATATTCAAGAGAATCATGAGTTGGAACGAAAGCAGATCCCCTTGAGATGCACAGTAAGGGATGGATTTTGGAGCATTGATCATCAACCTATGGGTGATTTTTATTAAGGGAGTGCTAAGGAAGAAATTAGCATGACTTCCAGATTTCTATTTTGTGGAGCTGAAAACAGGATGGTATAATTTATTGGCGAAGCATTACATATTTACTCTGGAAAATGCAGAGATGGGGTTTGACTCCGTTTAGTTTATGCTATCTTTCAAGAGTCAGGAAGGTTTTTGAGCACAGAACTCTGGAGTACCAGCAATAACTTCTCTCAAGAGAACACTGAGGGTTGTTATTATTTAACAGATGGCTGGGAATAGTGGTTCATGGAAAAGACCAGAGATGACCACAGAAGTTTTGAAATAAATCCTAAGTGAGGTGTTATAGAATTTAAGAGAAGATGGAATTTCCAGAAAGGAGGAGTCAAGACTGGCAAATCATGTAGATAAGGCATGCCACACTAGAGCTAAAAACTATTCACTAGACTTTTTGGCAAAATGCATGTGCCCCACTTTTGTCAGAGCCACTTCACAGAGGCTCAGGAGTCAATTTGGGTGTAGAGGGTGACTGAAAAATGAGTCATCGCAGAGAACAAGTAGATAATGGTCATTCATAAGTTTCTCTGTGGAAGAAAGGAGAGAAAAAGGGTGGTAAATAGAAGTCATTGGAGAAATAATTTAATTATTTTAGGGCTGGAGGACTGGCTCAAGAAGTAGAGTGCCAGCTTTGAGAAATAATTTAATTATTTTACATTTTAGTGGGCTATTTAGATAGTCTTTTGTGTTTGGAGGAAGGAAATGTTGGTGGCTATTGTCTCAGGATTGAGGAGAAATGTCAAAGAAAGGTCTGAGGAGAAAAGTAACACAGTACAGCAAGATTTCGATTTGAACAGAAGAGAGACTCTTCTTTCTTACCCGTCTCTCTCAGAATAGAGAAGATGAATGGAAGGACAGATAACTACATAAAATTGTTCTTTATTTCCTTTGGAAATCCCAAACAATAAAGAAACACAATTTCACTGACCAATAATTGATGATGCAATGTGGAAGTGTCTCTGTCTGGCAGGAAGAGCGTTAAGATTTAAGGTAGAGAATCTGTCTCCTTGTCTGCTTGGGGACCATTAGATGGGAGGAAAAAAAAAGGGTTTTCTAAGTGCGGGAGCTCGAGGGGACCAATGAGCTCTCCCTGGATCTATTCTCACTCTAATTTTATTCTCTATGGAAGAGAACAGATGTTCTCTTTTTCCTTGAGAAAGCACCATGCTTCCTCCCCAAGTTCTTTTTAAACAGGAGGTTTCAAGAGAGGCCACCCACAGCTATGAGTGTTCCCACTGAGAGGAAAAATAAATGCCAAACCTGTGTGCACTAAGCAAGAAGGAGAAAATGAAAGAAAAAAAAGAAAAGCTTCAACTTTATAGTCAGACCTGACTAGTGAGTTTACCAAGCTTTTAAAACAAACAAACACTGAAAGTCCATAGCCATTGGCAACAAGTAATCCAATCTCTAACTACAGAGAATCTAGTTTACAACACATAGAAACTATAGGAGGTCTTAGACTAGTACGACAATTCATTTCCTGGATATTAGCAAGGATGGAATGGAACCCAAGTTAGGATGCAGTCAAAAGCTGTAAGTTATAAGTAATAGTAGTAGCAACCAGAGGGTTTCCTCTAGAAAAGCTTGTAGGGACTGAGAAATAAAGTTAAAAGAGGAAAAAAAAAAAAACTAGGTTAAGGGAAAGTCTACTGACTTTGCCAGACATTACATAACATTTGTATGTATCAATTTTCTTTATCATTAAAATGTTTACTGTAGAAGCACATTCTTTGTAGAGTTAAATAAATATACATGTATATTATATTACATATACTCATATATTACATTCTGTATTATTTTTATTTATTATAAATTTTAAGTTTGTGTTCTTATTATTATATGTGTTTTAATCTGTCAGGATCCTACCAGGAAATAGAGTTCATGGGTAGATAAAATGAAGACATATTTAAGAAAGAACCACTTACAGAGATGGAGTTGGGCTAAGGGTAGATGAAGGGTACTAAAATGTGCAAAAAGACTTAGCAACTGTGGGGAGTTATTATATCCCTCAGGACACAGAGACAGATAAGACCTATGTGGAATCACTGGAAGAGTGGAAATGGGGCACCAGTGTGGGCACACAGGTCACGAAAGAGGAAAATCTGCCACAGACTTGGGGGCAATGCAGGGAAATAATGTCTAATCTTATTCTCTCCACCCTCAATCCCTTTTGGGGGCCTGCTGTTAGAGGAAATCAACAGAATCCAACAAGCAAAGGGGATTTGTGTGATACCTTCTGGAAAGTCAAAATCCCAGGGCCCAGAACACTAAGGAGAACATAAAAGGTGTTCTTAGCAAACAGGAAAGATCCAATAAATCTAGCTGAAGTCATAACTCCCAAGTTTATGATAGTAAAGAAGAAGATGATGGTGGTAATAATGATGATCCTATATTATACAAAAAAACCAAAGAAGAAAAAAGAGAGATGTGTACATACATTGTACTTTTCCAAAATAAAAAAGTTTAAGTGCCACTTGTGGGACTAGATCCTAAACATTCCAGGTGTGATGTGAGCTGTTATCTTTAAGGATTGTATAAGATCAAGGAAAGAGACAGCAATTAAATAGCAATGACATTTGTAGTATAATGCATTGTCTTCAGAGAGGTACATACTCAACCTTTAGTAGGTACTTTTTATACACACAACCAGAAACATTTTCACTAACGTTTAAAAATATACTTGAACTTATATTCAAGAATGTATGAACTCTAAATAATGAAGACTGAAGAGAAATAGAGGTCATTCCATACATTTATCTTTTCATTTTAGCAATAGAGAAAATGGGGCACAAAAGAGCCAAACATCTAAGGTGACATAAATATTTAGAGGCATAACTTGAAGCCAGGTTTCATAATTCTTGTCAATGGTGAAATACAGACAGAATATGTTTGCTTTGATATGGCTCCAATTCCCTTATCCAGTATTTCTGCATGTTCTCCTACTGGCTTATACGCTTAGTTCCTAGAAGTTTTAGTGCTTCTGTGTGGCCAATGAACTCCGTCCCTGGATCTTCTGATTTCTGGAGTCTGCCTCTTCAAGCTGAACTTCCCTGTCTGCATGGAGAAAGTGAAGTCCACCAGGCACTAAAGCCTGTCTCCCCACTTTGGCTGCCATACAGAAACAATCTCTTGGACAGGAGGTGTTCCTTAGAAGTGAATAGCCAATTTATTTCAAGGATAATTTATAGGGGAAAAAAGTGAATGCTACACTTAACTAAAGTTCGCTAGGTTAGCTGGAAAATGATACAACAAAGGTGCCCGAGTATGTGTTCTTCTTTTGGAAAATTGTGGAGAAGCAAGAAAGAGTTTAGAATTTGAGTTCATACTTGAGATCCCAATACAAGCTATTGCAGGAATTCAGAGAGAAAACCCAATATATGAACACACCTTGGACGCCTTTACCTAATGCACACAGATTGCTTGCTCTTGAAACATAATTGCAGTACAGATAATCTTCCTTTTGCCATGAAGTTATAACCTGCTCTGTGCAATATATATTTTGAAAACTAAAGTTTAGTCACAGATAAACAGAATTATGTGCTTTAAAGGTTAGTCAACATTAATATGTATTTAAAGTAACCAGGTCCTTTTAATTTGTAAATATATCATTATATAAAACGTATATGTTTATACATAAAGTCCCTAAGCCATCTCTGATCTGGGCCTCAAACCATACTTGAAGTACAGACTATATCTGTCTCTTATCGTTACTCTTAATGCTAATAGAGCTTAAATAAAATGTATTATGGTACACTTATCAAAATATATATATATATATATATGACATAGTCATCATTATAATAAATGTAGTATGCTCCCAGAATCAGAATACTTCATGAAAAATCATTAAAATAAGACAAATCTGTCCAGATGTCTAATTAGAATGGAAGTTGGTTGTAAATACTAACTCATCTTACTCATTTAAGTCATGATTAACAAATACAAGGAAATCTCCATTAAAAGCCTGAGCTCAGGTGGCTCACATCCATAATCCTAGCTACTGGAGAGAGTGAGAACAGGAGGATGGCAATCAAAGCCAACCTGGGCAAAATAAGTTTGCAAGACTCCATCTCAACAAACACCTGGGCAGAGTGGTGCACACCTGTCATCCCAAGCTATGCAAGAGGCTGAAATTGGAAGGGTCGTGGTTCCTAGCCAGCCCCCAAAAGTTTGCAAGACCCTAATTCAATAAAAGGATGTTAGGCATAGTGGTGTGTACCTGTCATCCCAGCTATGATAAGCAGCATAAAATAGGAAGAGCATGGTGCAGGCTAGCCTGGGCAAAAGAGTCAGACTTTATCTCCAAAATAATCAGAGCAAAAAGAAAAAAAATTCATTATATAGTCCCTAAAATTTTGAACATGAAAGTATATTTCCTACAGAAAATTTTTAGATATTTCCCCTGAGTTTTGCATAAATTTTGAGAAAATAATAATGTCATTAGGAAGGGATTAACATTTAAAGGAACTCTTTTTTTATTTTTTTTTAATTTTTTTTTATTATTCATATGTGCATAAAATGCTTGGGTCATTTCTCCCCCCTGCCCCCACCCCCTCCCTTACCACCCACTCCGCCCCCTCCCCTCCCTCTCCCCCCCACCCCCTCGATACCCGGCAGGAACTATTTTGCCCTTATCTCTAATTTTGTTGAAGAGAGAGTATAAGCAATAATAGGAAGGAACAAGGATTTTTGCTAGTTGAGATAAGGATAGCTATACAGGGAGTTGACTCACATTAATTTCCTGTGCATGTGTGTTACCTTCTAGGTTAATTCTTTTTGATCTAACCTTTTCTCTAGTTCCTGGTCCCCTTCTCCTATTGACCTCAGTTGCTTTTAAGATATCTGCTTTAGTTTCTCTGCGTTGAGGGCAACAAATGCCAGCTAATTTTTTAGGTGTCTTACCTATTAAAGGAACTTCTTATATAACTTTAATTGGAAAAAAATTACAGCTTCATTCACCTCCATCCGTAACCCCCACCCTTCACCCAAGGGACAAGGAAGGAAGAAAGGAAGAAGGGAGGGAGGGAGTGAGTTCATGTATTTCAAAGATCTAGTCAGGACACTGTAAATGTTGACTGATGTGTTTGTCATAAAGAATTGAATTTTTTAATTTTTTGGTGTTACTGGTATTTGAACTCTAGGCAAGAATTCTATCTCTTGGGCCATACTGCCAGCTCTTTTTGCTTATTTTTATCTTATTTTGCAGATAGTGTCTTGATTTTTTTTCCAGGCTGGCCTGAATCTCGATCCTGCTATTTTAATATTCCTTCCCTCACTGGGATGACAGGTTCATGCCACCTCACCCAACTTTTTTTCACTGAGGTAGGATCTTGCAAACTTTTTTTTGCCAGGGCTGACCTGGAACTCTGATCCTCCAAATCTCAGCCTCAAAAGTAGCTTGGATAACAGGTGTGAGCCACCAGCATGTGGGTTTTTTGTTTGTTTGTTTGTTTGTTTAACCTCCAAGAGGAAGAAGGGGAGACATAGGAAGGGAGGAAAAGAGAAAGAGAGCTAATCAATAAGGTAGGAAGTAAAAGCTTCATTTGTGCAAATAACCCATCCACTTTGCTTAGCACTTTATTCTTTAAAACAATACACCTTTCAGCAGTTTATCTGTCTCACTACTTGAGCTTATTTTTCAAGTGATTTCTCTTCCTACTTTGTTGAAGAAATAGAAGACACCAAGTGGGAAAACCTCAAATTTTATCCACTTCTACTTAAAAACATATTGGGACACTGACTTTCCATTTTAAATCAAATTAAAATAAATTTCTCTTCTATTCGAATATAATACCTTTTTCTGTGTTCTGAATCCAAACACTTCAGAGATCTGGCCTACAGATCCTCTTTCTTGCTATAGATTCACCTCTCCTCTGCTACATAATCATGTCATAAAAAACATCAAAACTCTGTGACCTTCTAATGCCATTTCTTTCCCATCAAAGCATCTTGAAAGAATAGTCCCCAGTTGTTACCAATTCCTCAACTCTAAAACACTTCTCAACTTTAATCTTGGGTTCATCCACTACAAATATGTTAAAATTGCTCTTTTAAATTGAACAATGACATATTTGTTTAATCCAATGGCAATGGATCCCTTTGCAGAATTTGACAATATCTGAGATTTATCTTTCTTTGTCACACATGACTAACATCAATTCTTATTGTGCATGCTTTTCTAGAGCCATTCCTATACTCTCAACTTAAAGTAACACAGATCTGCGACATTCTTAACCCAAACATTAAACCAACTTTCTCTCTCTCCCACCTGGTCAATTGAAAGACCCCAAAGAAACTCAAACTCAACCTGTCAACTATTCAATTCTTCTTGTTCCTTTTAGCTTTCAAATTCATTCTTCTTTTATTCTAGATCTTGAGAAAATGACATTATCATCAAGCCGTTTTTCCTAGCCAGCAATCTGGGACAATTTCTTCCTTACTATCGTTGCTCTATACTATCAGGTAAGGTATTTCCTTACCTTTCCGGTTCTACCTATGCATCGATATTTTATTTAAATTCTCATTTTGTTCTGTCCCAGAACAATGCAAATGTCTCCTGTCTCTAGTATAAATCTGAATGTGGCATCATTCTACCTTTATAAAATGCAAACATATTCCTGTAATTTCCCCACTTTTAATCCTTCTATTGTCACCTAAAAGCAACAGAATCAACACTGGGAATATATGTGTTCATCATTTGATTCATGATATCAGCTCTTCCTACTACCTTATAAAGTCAGTAGCCAGCCAGACAAATCAATGAAATTTCTTGAACCTTTCAGATACTGAGGGGTCTTTCAACATGTTGTGCATACATTGCCTCTTTCAGGAACCCCCTTCCTTATTACCTATTTGACTCATTCCTACAAGTTTTGTGATTCAAATGCAGAAGCATCTCTTGCAGGGTCTCATCCTGGCACTCTTATGTTGACTTTCCCTCTTCTGTTTTTTCATACATTTTGTGCATTGATCATTTATAACACTGCCTTTCAATTACTGAATGAACCATTTGCCTTTCTTACTCACATGTGAAATCCTCTGAGCTCTAGCCTACAACATTCACATCTATATCCTAAATACCGAGCAGAAAATCTGGCATCAAGCAGACAGACAGCAAATATTCATGGAATAAACGACATTACTAAAATTCCAGATAATATGCACATATGTGCTATGATTGTAGGTTACATTGAAGTTGATGTCAACAGCTGGAGAAAGGAAATCAATTTATTAAAAAGCTTTTTTTATTATTATGCTGCCCAAACTAATTTTATCTGTTTGCTTTATCTAAGTTATTGTGCTTAGGATAAAATGATGACTTTACCTTCAAAATTCACTTATTTTGCCTTTCCCAGCAGGAAATTTGACTGAGTCAGCATTTTTATGCCTGAACTCCCTTCAAGGCATAAGGTCTTACTTAAAATAATAAATGGTCATCCTTCAAGAGTCAATTAGAGTCAGAATCATAACAGCTTCTTTCTGGAAAGGACAGTCTTAAGAGACAGGCATTTCAACTGTAGTTGAACTGACTCATGAATCTGATAATTGTTCTTCCTGCTGTGAATGTTACTTTTCATTCTGCTTTAAACCCAATTTCATTTGTTCAGCATATACATAGTCCCCGGCAAATGCAGACTCTGTTACAATCACCCAAATTTTACACAACACTATACTGACTTGGTTGTTGTTTTAGTTACTCACAATGGTCTGGAAAATATAAAATTTAACCAAATGAAAATTTCATGTTATTATTTTCCCTCAAACATATTGTTTTTAGCCTAGAGCAAAAGTAAATCTTAAGCGGTTCCGGAAGGGATATTTGAACAGAGTAATCATTAAGCAGAGTATTCCACACGTTACAAAAAAGTGAATGGAGCCAGGCACTGGTGGCTCATGCTTGTAATCCTATCTACCTAGTTGGCAGAAATCAGGAGTATCACAGTTCCAAGTCAGCCAGGGGAAATAGTTCCCGAGACTCTCTCTCGAAAACCCAATACAAAAGGGGCTGGTGGAGTGGCTCAAGGTGTAGATCCTGAGTTCAAGCCCCAGTACCTCGAAAAGAAAAAAAAGTGAATGGAGCTCTGCCTAGTAGAAAACCTCTTTCAGGTAGTCATGCAATGCCTTTGACACACCAGTTACTGAGTCCTGGGAAGGGTCCAGGGATATGATATAGTATCATATATTTGTATGTATATATACACAAAATATGAATAGATATGTATTTGTTCATTTTAATCTGATGTGCTTGATAGTATGACAGGTATAGACAGTGTCCTAAGGAAGCAAAGTGACAGCTCCAGGGTCAGAAACTATGCCCTGGAGGAGCTTTCACAAATTTTCATGCAGAGATTAAGAAGGGAGAGGCTGATTGATGGATAGTTATAGAAACTCAAAGTGGTGCCTGGCATGAAGAATTGAACAGATCAGGACATATGTCTGGGTAAACACGCTATTTGGTGTTACTGACAAGGTAATCAAGGCCAGGGAAAAGCAGGATGAGGGTGGCCCAGTGAGAAGAGACCAGATCATAGCATTTGGACTTTTCCTCTGAGGGACAGGATGCCCCTGTGGGATTTTCAAGCAGTTGAAAGCGTCAGTCACAGCTTTTAAGGACACACTGATAGCACTTTAGAAGACGGTTGGAGGGAGAGGTTGGAAACAGGGTAGAGATGTCACATAAGTCAAAATTTCTGACGTTAACACCTGTTTAAACTTTGGAAGGGGGATGAAGAGACAGGGATACATTTGATGGATGGTTGAGTTGTGAGGGCCAGACATTGCTTTACTTACAATTTGAAATTTACCACATCTATCTGACACTGTTGCTGTCATTCAAATTCTTTGTGTCCCATTTCTAGATATCTCTGTAGCCCCACCCCACCCTGCATAGTTGTGCACACACTCACACAATACACACATGCACACATATACTGGCTAAATAATCGCTACAATATTCTGTTCAAAGAGTACAGAACCCTTATAATTGCACCAAAAATGAAGTCGAAAAATTCTTTTTCCTGTCTATATAGAGTACTCATTTAAGGTTTCCACAGTTTGGGGAGTTAAAATGAAATGTTGGAAGAGACATGGATAAGGAATAAAGTTCTCAGAAAGCTGCCTTATTCTCAATTCTTCATTTCACTTTGAAAGTAAGTACATTGGCCTTGGGGCTCTATGCTACAAAGAAAATAATGGGCAATTATTCAGTTAATATGATCACTATAGACAGTGAAACCAGATAATGTCTGCTGAACTTCTCATTACTCCCTCCCTTCCAAGAGCACGTTGTTTTGTCTACACAGAAATTTCCAAATATAGCCCAGGTATGTTGTTTCAGGAGCCGAGAAGCAACTACAGCCTGTGGTCCGTCATTTGGTCCAATTTTGCAGAGTACGATGTCTCAGTAAATTACATACTTAATGCCCTGTGTTATGTGGAGATACCGAACACCAGAGGGATGTAAGACTCTCCCGGCTCTGCTGTGACCAACGTCTGGTTTTTGAAAGGCTCCCCCTGAAAGCAAAAAAGGAGAAACAAATATGTTTGTCTTTTAATTATTAAAATGGATTGTGAAATAGAGCTGTTGTCTAGTTAAAAGCTGTAATATATTTAGTTTTTAACCTAATAATGAAGTTGATATAAAAATAATTTCCCCCTATTTTGAAGGAAGTTTCTAACATCGAAAAGTCTTTTCTTATTGCAAGTGAGCTTGTTTTCAAATTTAGGCAGAAAGTAGAAATTCCTTTTTCTTTCTTTAATTTAAGCAGACTGTGCCTAAGTGCATTTTTTAAAAGTCTACAGAGGTAAATCTAGGCCACACTGGTGATATTAGCTCCAGGAAAAATAGTCTGATTTACACTTGAATGCAGTTATTTCAACTTTTCAAGTAATGTAATCTCAGAGGGATCTTGGTTCCAAAAATATGACAATGTATGAAACAGAAAAATCAGACTTCACAGGATCATTTTATTTCCATTAAATTCCACTCCGAATATTGCAGAAGGCAATCTTTGGTTTTATTTTTGTTAATTCCAAATATAATAAATATTCTTCTCGATCTGGACTGATTTATTATCATTTAAAATTGTAGGACATTTGAGGCTTTTGGTATGTAGGAGATATCAGAGAATTTGGTCCAGACTACTGTTTCTTCAGTTTCTTTTTGCTAAAAGCAACATGGTCTAGGTTCTTAGAAAGCATGTGTTATAGGCATGACTTTTTTTAAAGAAACCGTTCAATTGTTAAGGACACATCACATAAGTGGTTTGTTTTGAGGAAAATAACAATAATACATGAACAAGTATGAGAGAATGCTATGCAAATATACCCTTGTACCATGCTCCCTCCTTTTTTCCCTAATAATGGATTTGCTTTTTTTTTTTTTTTTTTTTTTTGGCAGAGCTGGAGTTTAAGCTCAAGGCTAGGCAGATCCTTTACTGCTTGCACCATGCCTCCAGCCCAAGGCTTAGCTTTTTTTTTTTTTAGTTTGTAATTTCCCCATGATAAGGTATTGTATCAGCTTAATATAGCACCTTTCAGTAAAGTGCTAAAAAGTGCTTGCAAAAATAATTTTTTTAAATACCTCAAGTCTAAGTCTATGCAGTCTAATACTTGGTTATTTCTAATGTTCTCTGTTAATTTCTTGCAAGAATGCTGTGGTCATTATCTCCAACATATTTAGAACAGAATAATGAAGGGTCTGCACTTTGTGTCTCCAAGAAGTGGATTTTCCACTCGAGGCTGCAGAATGTAGGGTTAGGAGAACCCATGGTGGAGACCAACTGTCTGAGTTCAAATGTTAACTTTGCTCCTCTCCCCTTTTGACCTTGGACATGCTTTTGGATCTGTACATAGCCCATTATCTGTACCAAATTACTTGATGTCTCTTTTTATCAACTGTAGAAAGAGGCTTATGGAAGAATGAGCTCCTAGAACTGTGAGGGTGGTTGGAGTTGAGAGCAGTAAATTTTCTGACCCATATCTTCACACAATGTCATCAATGTTAGTCATTGTTACTATTGTATATTGGTTGATTCCCATCATTTTTGGTATTTTGGAGGAGGGAGGGAAAGGTGTAGGAGGTGAGGAGCCAAGATAGTACTTATTATACTAAGAAGTATTGGAAGCAAAAATGTCAATTTTAGGTTCTTTTAAACTATATTGTGTTAATGAGGGTGGTATGGAATTGAGAATGAGAAATAAACATTTTTACAAAGAAGGTAATTAGCAGTCACTATATATGATTTACAAATTATGGTAAATGTATAATGTCCCTTAGTAGTAGTTTTTTGGTTTTTTTTTTTTTAATCCTGAAGTGAAGGACATCTTCTCTGGATTTAAATACTTTGCTTGTAATCTCTGATATCATATCAGTCATTATCATTCATCATATTTTAAATTCCTGCACTATTCCTCTCAACACCTCTCTAAAAATGTTAGAATTTATATTTAAAAAGAAAAACATGGTTGCATTCAGATTCAGCATCCTTTCAACACTTGCCCAAAAGGAGCAATGAAAATAGAATATAAGCTTTAATGAAATGCATCAGTATTCTTGCTAATTTACACAAAAGGGCCATTTGTGAACTATGCTTTAAAAGAACTTTAGTATTTTAAATGCAGTAACTTCAGTTCAAAGAGGAGTGAGTGAGAATATTAATACTCTTTATTTGGGGGAGAAAATTTCCCAATGCCATAGTCTTGAGGACTAATAAGCATGCCATTTGATTGCCTTTACTCTGCTGCAGGAAATGCCTACAAGATTCTTTATCTTTCCTGGACATGATTAATGGGAGCATATATCAACGCCAGGGGCCTCTACCTTCTCTGCTAAGCTTCCCTTAAGAGGATCACCTACCATGGGGAGCAATAAAAGAGAGCTGGATCTTTCTTTTAAAAATTGGGTAAGGCTAGAGAGAAAAATCCATCTATTTCATCACTAAACCTCAGATAAATGGATGACCCTATTAGCATCGCCCTCGGAGTCTTAATGTGATACAAATTGATCGACAAATGTTCTCCCAACAGAGAACTGTGACCTATTCGGTTCAAAACAGCCAAAGACCAAGTTAAGTTTCTTAAAATATCACACCCTTGGTGCTTCCACCATTCTCTTTTGTTGCTCTTTAATTTGAGACATTTGTCAAGGAAAGAAAATATATGTCCTCTGGGAAATTCCCTTGTGGAGTTACAAAGGATGCAGGCAGGTCTGGCTGGAGACATGGGGAGCTTTCCAAGAACGTCAGAACTTACACTATTGCTTTTCTCATTTACTGGGCAGTGTTTTGGTGGGAGCTGGAACTTGCCCTGACTTCCCCAACAGTGCTTTTCTTAACACATATGCACCTAGCATGAGCAGCCCCCAGTCTGTGTGCCTTGGATATGCCTGGGATCACTGTTCAAACAAAGACTAATTTTTAATCCCTCAAATTAATAAAACAGAAGAAAAGAAGACAAAAAAAGATGATGCTCATGTCATGAGGAAGAAGTTAGCTAATGAACCTTGAAGTTTGTTTCGCTTGCTTGTCTTGAAGAATAGATCCTCAGCTGGGATGATTCTTGACTAGCTTTGGAGTAAGCCAGTTTCTATTCAAGAACATCAATTTTCCCCTTGATTACATGAAAGTGTCAAAGTATATAACCTCTAAGGTCTTCTGGGGTTCTATGATTTTTTATTACTGATTTCAATTTGTAATTCTGAAAAGTATAACTATTTTTAATTACTAATTTTAGGTCCTAAAAATAGCAAATGGAAAATGTCAAAAGATGAAAACCTGTGAAAAACATAAATTTCTTAATGACTTAGAAGAAAACAAAAATACCAGGCAGTATATGATGCCCAGTGGGCATTATGTTTTTAGTAAGGCATTTGAATTAAACATTTTCAAGCTTACACTCATGACCCAAAGGGAAAAAGTCTCATGCCAGATCCTAAGAACTCAAGTTGCAAAAACACTGGAGTCTCACACTTGCTAGGTGGGAGAGCTACCACTTTAGCTACACGAAAACCTTTGTGTTGGATACTTTTGAGATATGGTCTTGCTTTTTGCCCAGATTTGCCTGGACAGCAATCCTCTTATTTCTACTTCCCTGTGTAGCTAGGATGACAAGTATGTATCACCAAGCCCAGCCGTTGGTTGAGTTGGATTTTCAAGAACTGTACTGGGCTGACTACAAATCTTGATCCTCTGGATCTCTGCCTCCCAAGTAGCTAAGATTATGGGTTTGAGCCATTGTGTCTGGCCACTATTTACCTGTTTAGCAGAAAACTGTTGATTTATATCTGAGGGTTCTCAGATACGAAGATTCCAAGAAATGAAGAATAATTGTCAGAAATGAAGGTGATATATGACTTTTAAGGCATATGTGTTCATACACACACACATACACAAATATGCATGTTTGATTCAAAGAATAATTATTAAAATGTTACTGGGTAAAAATACAAAGTTAATCATACTTTGTCCTTTCCCATAAAGAGACTGATACGGGTGCTATGGTACATGTAGCTATATTCAATATATAGAATTTTTTCAGCAGAGCAGATGGAATGGTGGAAGGATAGAGGAAAAGCCAGTCCCACAGGGTGAGTCAAAGAAAGCTTGGTAGACTATGTGTCATTTGAGATGGGCCATAAAACATGAGTAGTGTTTATATTTTAAAGACACTTTGGGTGGAAGAAACAGAATCCATCCATTTATTCAGTTCATTCATTTGCTCATTCACCCAACATTTATTAAGCAATGACAATACAGGAGGTATTATATTTGAAGCTAGACCATGAGGTCAAACAAAACAACATCTTTGCCATCTGGAAGCAGCACTTATATGAAAACCAACCAGGAGATCAACTCACCTATCTCAGAAAATATTTGCCACGGAATGGAGGACATAAAAACAGAGGAAGTAGATTGTAATCTAGTTTTAGAAAGGCTTAAATCTCATCTTGATCCTTGTTTCCCAGGCAAGGTCACAAAGGTTTCTGACAGCATACAGGTAAAACCTGATCAACAATGTGCCAAAGTAAAAGTCACCAAAGAGCCTGAAGACACACCAACAGCAAAATAAATTAGATGCAGCTCAAAATGGAAAACGGAAAGAAAACCTAGCCAAACATACAGATAAATAGTGTCTTAGTGCTTACTCTTCAAAGACTGACTTGGATTATTTCCTTTAACCCCAGAGGCAATCTTTCTTCTAAAATGTCTCTCCAGAAGAGTGCAACCTTATTACAAAATATAAATGTCTAAAATCTCAGGGAGACCTAAAGAGCTGGATGAAACCAGGCCAGTGAGACCCAGAAAGGTAGAGGCACTTGTCAAAGGTCATTCAGTGAGTCAGAGATGAGCAGGAACAGGCGCAGTGAGTCATGACTCCCAGCCTGTGCTCTGACCACCAGACATAGCTCCTCCCTAGCAACGGAGGGAGGACTCACTTTTGACACAGCCAAACTGGCTCCTTCTCCTGCATCTCTGGCCTCCATTAATGGGACTGCATCCTGTGACATTTTGTTCCACAGCCCAGAATAAGTTCCAATGAGTACATTTTAGCTAAAGTGGTGAAGTGGTAGCAATGAAATGATTCACCTTGTAATACTGGGCCATGACAGTGCAGGGCAGGTAATAGGGCCAGAGTTGGAGAGAGCAACCCTCCAAGTCTTCAAGGAGATCATTCAGTATACACACTTAAGGCCCTCCGCAAGTCAGGAAAAGATAGGAAGGAAAGACTGTGGGAACAATGAGATGTTGGAAGTGTCTTTTCTTTATTAACAAAATACTTCTTTTCTGGGATAGAATGTCAGGATGAGGAATGAGTATGTTGAGATAGGTTGGCCAGAAGAAGAGATTTTCCTATTGTCCTGGGTGTTGTTCCTTATTTGTTAAAACACACATGCTTGAGCTGACGCAGTAGCTCAGTTCTATAATCCCAGACACTTTGAGAGGAAGAGATAGAAAGACCACAGCTTCTGGCTAGCACAGGAAACAAGTCAACAAAGAACAAGCCCAGTGAAGTGGTCCATGTTTGATCCCAACAACATGGGAGGCGTAAGCAGGAGGATCACCATCTGAGGCCAGCCCTGGGTAAAAGTGAGAGATGTTACCTGAAAAACAACTTATAAAGCAAAAAGAGCTGGGGACATGGCTCAAGTGTCAGAACACTTCCTTAGCAAGCAAGAATGAAACCTTGAGTTCAAACTCCAGCGCCACCAAAACCCGAACCAAACCAAACCAAAAAAGTGTGCACTCATCACTATCTCCTCATTTCCTTAGATTGTAATTTATGTTCTCTGGTGAAAAGGATGGGGTTTACAGGGTGCATTTTAAAATATCCAAGGCAACACTGATATTTGTCCTGGGTGGAAACCACCAAGTTAACAATCCCAGACTTGTGGTATGGGCTCAAATGTTAAATGTTATTCCTTTTGTTTTTAAAGTGAGTTGTATTTGCCATTCTTCCTTCGAGTCCTAGAGTTCTCTTTTCACTGAAATCACTGTCAAAGTTAAATTTGAATGTATATTTTAGCACACAAGATTAAAAATAAACTTTGTCTATAAATGGTGTGGAAATAGAGCTACTCCGTGTATAGGTTTGTGGGCATTTCTTGCAGTACTGCAGTAAAAGTATAAAAATTTAGACATGTCTGGGAGAAATGAGTTTTTCTTATGAAATTATCAAAGTAGGAAGTCCAGTGTTCTCTATAATTTTTTAGGGGGGAGGGTGTATTAATCAAATTTTTTTTTATTTGTGAGAGCAAACTACTGCATTTAAAAATTTGAATTGAATTCAACTATACATGTACTCAAAAAAATCAAAACAGTCAAGACCATTGAAAGCTAAACTATGTTGTTGAGATGCAGACATAAATGACGAAAACATACATAAATGTGAAAATTATTATCACAAGGGTTGGATTATTATTCAGAGGGTGAGAGGAAGAAACTCAGAGGGTCCAGGGCAGGCCAGGATGCTTCCAAGAGCTGGCGTGGTCCACTTTGTCTTCGGTGGTGGTTGCATAGACGTTTATTATATTGTTAAATTGTCCAAATGTTTTACGCAGCTTTTGATATGTAGGTTATAATTCACACACACAAAAAAGGTTTTTTAAAAGTGGAAGAATAGGAAGAACCATAATGAAATACAGCTGTTTCTCTCCTCCCTCCCCACCCCCCACTAGTCCTCACCTCTAATTCCTACTTGACAAATGCAGCACCATTCCAGCTGGGTTTTTTTTTTTTCTTTGATTAGTATTGGCCTTTATAGTTCTAAAGAGAATGATTGTGCATCTATTTTTAATTTTAAAAATTTTATTTGTTATGTTTTCACTGTTTTCAATAGCTGCACGGGAATTAACTCTGGGATTCACTTCTCAGTGGACACAATTCTCTTCTGCTCCAGGATTTTGGGTTAAACCAATGTTCAGTGTCCATCTTTTTATGATTAGGCATAGTTTTGCTTATAGCTAACCTATTAGTACTTTAGGATTCATGTTGCTGTGTTCTGTACATTTCTACGTACAAATAGTTGCACCTCTTTGGGTTTTTTTGTATTTTATTCTACATAACCATCATTTTTTTGGCTTCTAAGATTTTCAGAGAACTACATAACTTCTCTCAATATATTTCACTACACTCAATCAGTCTGGTGTGTGTGTGTGTGTGTGTGTGTGTGTGTGTGTGTGTGTGTTTGTGTCTTGGGAAATTTTTCCTGCTTCCTCAACCTGAATAGATGATGGGTAAGGTCTGCTACACCAGCCATCTTTCTCAGTCTTTTCTTCACCATCATTCTGGGAGTTCTCTGTATTCCTTCCATATTTTATATACACTGTATATTCTTATTTTAGAGATTGTTGCCTCAGTGTGTGATGCCAAGAGCTTCCTGGAAAAAGACATCTGGAAAGTAATATTTTGAGATTTGATAAGTTGGAAAATATCTTGATTCTACTGTTACAGCTCTGATGGTTTGGCTAGTATTAGAAGTATAGTTTTAAATTTTCCTTTTTGCAGGATTTTGAAAGATATTTCTCTGCTGTAATCTAACCCCCAGTAATCTCATTCAAAATCCCTCTTTACATATAAATTACTATGTTTTATTTTTTTCAAAAAAGAATTTTAGGATGTTTTCTTTATTCTTGGTGTCCTGAAATTTTATGTTGAGATAACATGATGTTTTCTTTAATGTGAAATGCTAAATGCGAGGTGATGACTTTTAATCTAGAAATCCATCCTAATTCTTTGGACTTCTTAGTCTTGACTGGTTTTTCACCTTTTCCCTCTATCTGACTCACTAATACTTAATTGAAGTTTAGATGCATATTCCTTTCAAAAGCATTTTCTCCCACGCTTCTCAGAGGCTATAGACCCTTCCCAGATGCTTTCTGTTCTCCTACTGAGGGCTTCCTAGCTCAAACCTCCTTCTCCCTGTGAAACATTTACTGCAGAGTGTTATAATTGACTTGCTTCCTTGGGAGATCTATTGTGCACTCTCCTTGGGAAGGAACTATGTCACTTGTGTCCCCATCACTCACCACGTTCACTACATATGTGCTGAATGGACATAGGAATAATAGCTGCTGCATATATCAGGTACTTACAATGTCCTATGCACATTTTAACTACATTGCATGTATTTACTCATATAATCATGAATGATCACAAAAAATGTCCCTAGAATTATTCTTTTTCAAAAAAAATGAGAAAATGGGACTGGGTTATGGCTCAAATGGTAGAGTGCTTGCCTAGCTATAGGGCCCGGACTTCAAACCCTGGTATTAAAGAGAGAGAGAGATCGAGAAGAAGAAAGAAAAAGAGAGAGAGAAAATTCAGGCTCAATGAAATATCCAATTCATTTACAAATGAGAAGTTCATTGATCTCAACATAGATGTTCTGGGTTCAGAACCTGCTTATGTAGCCCCTCAGTGAACTGAGTTGAATTGAATTGAATGCATGGATGAACACAGGCAATGACAAAATTTAACCTTTAATGAAGGAAAAACACTTCTCCATTGAAATGGAATTGCACAGAAAAAGAAACTGACTTTTGTATATTTTGGTAAGATGTTTTTAAGATCATTTATGTAGTCACTCTAGATATAAAAACCTTATATAAATTTCAATAGTGTTAATATTTAAAAAAGAACTTCTAGGGTTCTGATATAGCTCAATGGCAGAGCACTTGCCTACCATGCGCAAGGCCCTGGGTTTGATGATCCCAAGCAGTGAAAAACAAATAAAAATGAAAGAACTTCCAAAAATATTTCAAAAGTCCATCTAAACAAAATCAGTCACTTTATATATCAAGCATGTTTTATGTTTCTCAAATAGATGAGAATACATATTTCAAATCTATCTAAAAATTAGCTTTATAAATATCCAAATTTCAATTCTTAATCATGCTGGTGCATAACCCAAAGAGTAGACTTGATCTCAGAGTTTAGGAAGTTGAATGAAAAGGGTTTTCTCACTGAATGTGGGATGGTCACTTGAAGTATTTAACTAGGTAGAGTAAAATGAACAGATGTGTCTTTTTTCATAAACAATATTTTGTTTTATTTTTAAGTAATCTTCCCCTTTCATAATTAGACTAGAAAAAACACAAACTCATGCTAGTGAAATAGCTTAAAAACTATTAGATTGAGGGAGAAGATTCATTAACAAAAAAAAATGCAACTGGCTATTTCGTTTTGGGAGAAGGTCCTCTTCATCATGAGCAATGCATCATTCGTAGGGAGTGTACTTAGCAGACTTTCACACTGCTCCATTTGTGCCCATTACCTTCTCTCTATATAATGCTCTTCCCTGACATTCTTGCTCATTATATCAGACAGGTGTCTTTCTGTTACAGATGGCAGAAAATCAGCCTATGTCAAATTAAGAGGAAAGGGAGATACTGTTGCTTTGCAATATAAAAATGTCCATAATGGCAGCTGCTTTGTAGGCATGGTTGAATACAGGTTTCACTGGCACTGGACCTTAGCACTGGGTAGATGTTCTTTCTATAGTGTTGGCTGCATTCTCAAGCTCTCCTTATGACTGAAGCAGTCCCAGTCTCTCTTCACTGCAACACCAGGTCCAGATAGCTGGAGACCTTCTTTGATTGTGATAATGGATGTCACAGTTCTCTATTTACTAACCTTGAGATCAAGCAATGGGGTTCTTTGATTTACTGACAGACATATACTTCCCCCTAACCCTGTCCTGGACTGGAATTACTTTTATCTAAATCATGTAGATGGAAATCAAAGGAGATGCATCCCACTTCACTCTTATCATCCTATTATCACAGGAAGGGGAGATGGACATTGAATTGATCCTCGCGTTTACAGACACCTTGGTGGCTACATATTGGTAACCAAGTCTTTAATACATGAGCCCTAGCATTTTCTGTGATTTGCACTGCCACTGTTCAAAATGGCTTTTCAAATCATTCCTGATACCTTCAAGATAAAAAAGAAAGTGAAAAGGCATGCCCCTCTCCCGTTTTAATGTTTTCCTAGAAATTCCATGCACGATTTCCTTTATATTCTATTAGTCAGAAGGCAATCCTCACTCCTGGTTTCAAGGAAAATGTAATTAGTTATTATTTCAAAGGTTACAGGCTAGCTAAACACTAATGTGCTGTTATTGTAGAAGAGAAAAAATTCTTGGTATTTGCAGACAGCTGTAAGACCTAATCACAGCTAACTAATTTGTAGTCTGATTTATTATGGAAAGAAAACTTTAGATAAGATAATAATTCCTCATGAAATGCTTGATAGGGAATTGGAATCTTAGTAGTAAAATGATTCTTAATTTTTTTACCCAAAGTGTGATGAGGGACCATCTAGAATCCATGACTCTTATTTTGAAAGAAGATGGTGTCTTCTAAACTCTGCTTATTTTCCATTCCCTCCATCCAAGGTAGGTGTTTTTCTTTCTGCTTGATCTCAACCACATATGGCATGGAAAATACAAGCAGGAATTGTGTGTGTGCAAAGTTCTTCAGCTCCACTGGCTAGTAATTTTCTCTCCTGTCACCAAACTCTTAAAAACATTTAGAGTTTATATAAAGCAATGCGACTAAAACATTGAACAAATACATATTGAATGTCCGTTCTGTGATGTACATTCTTCTAGGAACTGAGAAAGTGAACAAAACAGATACACTTCTTTAAGTATAGAAAAACAAAATGGATAAGTGAATGACATTGTCTATCATGCATTGTTAAGTGTTAGGGATAAAACAGAACAATGTAGAGGAGGTTAGAGCTACTAGGAATAGTGACTTGCAATTTTAAAATAATTTGCCTCATTGAGAAGTTGGTATTTAAACAATGGAAGCAAGGGAACAAATCATACAGAAATCCAGAAGAAAAATATTTTAGGGCATGGAAAAGAAAGTACAAAGGGCTTAAGGTAGCTGCATGTTATTTACCCAGAGGCAATGAGGTCTCTATCTGTGTGACTCACTCTATTAGAGTGAGCAAGAGGAAGATTCAGTCAGAACACAGATCCTAGCACTTTAGTAAGTTAGTTAAGACTTTGTCTTTCAATCCAAGTGTGATGTGATGTAGTTGGAGGGTTTTGATACCTGGAGAGGTTTGATCTCTTTTAAATTTTAGAAACATCCTTTTGAGGGAGATCAGACTATAAAGGAGACTGGGCAGAAACAAGGAGAACAGTTTGGAGTCTGCTTTGTAGTATACTGAAATAACCCAAGAAAATCTCATGTAGATACCCTAAAATGAAAACTGCTGATGGTGTAGAAAGACAGACTGGATGTGGGCTGTGACAGAAAGGAATGGATTAATAATGACATACTAACATTTGAAGTATCTAGTTGTAAATTTGCCAAAATGGTTAGCTGGTAAGAGCTACTGAAGAAATCTTAATCATTTAGTCAGACTTCCAAATGGGGTGTTGAATGGTTGAATGAGGTTCTGAGGAGCAGCCTGGGATGCTTATATAAATGTGAGCACCTTGAGCATATGGATGGTGTAGCAAATCAACAGCTGGATGGGATCACCAAAAGACTGAGTGTAGGGAGGTGGGAAAATCTGAATACCCAAAAATTCTGGGGGCATATGCAATGCTTACAAGTTGAAGGGAGAAAAAGAAGTACTAAAGGAGTTTGAGAATGAGAAGCTAATGAAGTAGGTTAAAGAAAAAAGATAAAATGGTATTCTAGAAATAGACTGAAGAAATGTCTCCAGGTTGTTGGTGTGGTCAGCTGTGTCTAGAACACAGTGACAGCATGGCTTACACCTGTAATCCTAGCTACTCAGGAGGCAGAGATCAGGAGGGTCATGGTTCGAATCCAGTCCTGGGCAAACAGTACGTGAAACCTCTCTCAAAAAAACCCATCACAAAAAAGAGCTGGTGGAGTGGCACAAGCAGTAAGAGCACCTGCTGAGCAAGCCTGAGGCCCTGAGTTCAAACCCCAGTGCTGCCAATAAATAAATAACATGGTAACAGATCAAGTAAAATGAAAACTGCTAATCCCAGACTTTTAGGATTTAGCTCCAGGGAGTCCTTAGGGACCTTAACAAGAGGAGTTTTGGTGGTGAGATGGGAGGAAGAACCTGTGGCAGAGAGTTTTAAAGAATATGGTAAGTTAAGAATGGAATACAATCAGTATTTTCCTGGAATTTTGATGTGTAAGAGGGCAGATGACTTGCTAGCCCAGGATGCAAGTAATTATGATGATAATGATATAGTTTACAGGGAAAATTGATGATGAAAAGCAAGAGGAAAGAAGAGCTGAACAGTGCTTTGTGGCAACAGTCACAGGAATAGCCTTTGACAAAGATAACAAGCTCATCTCCAGCAATAAGCCAGCAAAGTATTTGGCTACAGAAGCTGGCAGATGGGCAGGTGGCCTGGAAGGATTTTCTTAGTGTTCTTTATGCCCTACCTTTAATGAATTTCTCATTAAGTTATTAACATTATGTTTATCTGTTAAGATTACAAATTTGTCCGACCAAAATTTATCCTGAGTGTTTTTTCACACCCATCCAGCAAAATAACAAATAATAGTTTATCAAACTATAAGAAGTACCATGATAAATGGCAGTTTTCTAGCATCAGGAAATAACCATTTTACTACACCTCAGGCTAGAGAGGTTCCTGTAGAGTCTTGAGTGTGATATTCACTAACTACAGATGTTCTTCACAAAGGATTTTACAGTAGATTTTCTAAAACAATTTGTAAGACTAAGCGCTAACAGACTGAAAAAGTTCTACTCTTCCTGGTGTGTTTTTTCTTTCAAATTTTATTGTGAAATATATGTAAAAAAATTAAGAGAACATATATGTGCAGTAAGGCAAACCATGTCCAATGAGAAAACTAGAACATTACTTGGAATCAAAGAAAAAAGAGCATTACCTGAGTGTCAAGAAACACAGGCTCTGCAGGTGCTGGTGGCTCATTGGGCACCCTAACTACTCAGGAGGCAGAGATCACGAGAATCACGGTTTGAGGTCAGCCTGGGCAAGCAGTTTTTGAGACCTATCTCAAAAATACCCAACACAAAATAGAGCTAGTGGAGTGGTTCAAGTGATAGAGTTCCTGCCTAGCAAGCATGAGGCCTGGATTCAACTCCCAGGCTTGGCAAAACAAAACAAAAAACCAAATCATACAGCTTTTTTCCACATCCTTGGCTAAATACTGGGTAATTTTTCTGTTTTTTTTTTTTCATTTTATCCATTCTTCCAAGTGGGTAGTTTGGATACGTTTCCTTGATGATTAGGGAGCCCCTGTCCAAATGTTTCTTGGCCAGTGATTAATTTTTTTTCTTTTATTAATTAATTAATCAATTTCTTTATTTTGGTGGTGCTGGAGATTGACTCAGGGTCTTGTGCTTGATAGATAGTTGCTCTACCACTTGAGCCACGATTCCTTTTTTGTCTTAGTTATTTTTTTGGATCTCACATTTTTTCCCTGGGGTCATTCTTGGACCACGATCCTCCTACGTAAGCATCCTGCTTAGCGGGGCTTACAGATGCATATATCATGCCCAGCTTGTTGATTGAGATGGAGTCTCACTACCTTTTTGCCCTGGATGGCTCAAACTCTTATCCTCTCAAACTCTGCCTCCAGAGAAGCTACAATTACAAGTGTATGCTGCCACACATTGCCCAATTAATTTACTCAGTGAGCTATCTATTCAAGTCTTTAGACCCTTTGTTCTACTGTTATCTTTATTTACTGATTCATATGAATTCTCTATATTAGTGTTATCATTTTATGAGAAAGAATTATTTTAATACTGCCCTACCAACTTCAAAGTGATACCTTTTAGTCAGTGTTTGCAATTATTTTCCAGATGTTTGAAAATAATATCTTCTGAAATTGTTCAAAGTGATACCTTTTAGTCAGTGTTTGCAATTATTTTCCAGATGTTTGAAAATAATATCTTCTGAAATTGTTCATTGTATCATTCTATATGTTGATAAAGGCATATTTCTTTATCATGTCATAATACTCATTTTAATTATCTAGTAATTAATAGGAGAAATAAACAATAACCTCACAATATTATTAATGAATTTGTGTACTTTGTTTTTAACTATGTTTAATTTGGTTTAAAGATATGCCATTTATCCTAAATGAATTTTAAATTATTCTATCATTCTGGTGAATTGCATCTTTTATCCTTGTAATGTAACTCTTTTTAACACAAAAATATTGCCAGTGTAAAATATGTCTAAGTTTATGATAGTGTAAAATCTATTTTTTTTCTTTCCTTTTTATTTACATATTTTTCTTTCCTTTTTATTTTTAACATTTACAATTCATATACTCAAGGTATACACATTTAAAACAAAATACAATTTGATTATCTTTGTCTTTTAATTGGAACATTTAATCTACTTATCTAGACTTTATTACTGATATACTTCAGTTTCAAAATAGTAGCTTATTATGTTTTTTGTAAGCACATTCTTGACTCTTAGGATGACTTTTTTGTTTAGCAATATGGTGCAAAGTTTTCCAGACTGTGTATTATACACAAGTGATACATCTAAATAAGGCACCCTTATTTATGACATTGATTCTGGTGGATGAATTTAAAGTACCTTGGGAGAGAAAACTTGAACTCAGATGCCATGTGTGTGAGGATTTGTATTTGCTTCTGCTCTATACATGGGGACACTCTAGTAACAAGATGTTCCCCTATAAATTCACAACCTGAGGTCCCTGGTCTACCTGGGTATCTAGAAACTGTGTTGTGAGGCTCTGTGAAAATCAACCCCAGCCCCATCGTGTCAAGGGTTGTTTCCCAGGATTGGGGAAAGGGCTGGCTTGCACATGTTAAGTTTTTTTGAGTATATATCCTTGCTGGTTCCATGTCAGTGGGAGAAGTTCTCTTATTAACTCCTTACTTAAACTAGGTCTGGGCATTGGCATCTCACCCGGTTCATGCCTTTTCTCTCCCCCCACCAGTGGTCAAAGTTAACACCACCTTTGCCAGGAGGTGTTATACAAATGCCATTTGGACCACAGTGGATCCTGTGTCTTGGTGCTGTACATGGTTATCTTCAGCATTCTCACTAACTTTGGTAATATCACTCATTATTTTTTGTCATTGATATTCTAATTTTAAAAAGACCTAAAATATTTATGTTGCTGTCAGTGAGAGAGATTTGGTCTCTACAACCACATGAAATGGTACTCCACATTTAAACCTTTAATATTTCTGCAATAACCTTTTATTTTGTATAAGTAAGGAAACATTTTCATTATTTTCCATAGGGTAAAGCAATCACTTTATTATTTCCCTCCATATCTAGTGATTGTCCATATAATCTTTGCCATATCCCAAGAATCTACATATGGGTTCATTTGTTCCTACACTGGCCCCACTGCTGAAACATATGTCAGTGCATTGCTCTAAGGACAAGATAGTGACTGGACCAAAATCTACAGAAAAGCTGGAGCCAGGATAGTTAAGAACTGTGGCATTTTCCTGTATTGATAAACTTTCTAACTTGGGCAGCCACAAGGGGGCAGGGAAGGGTGTTACCTGGGTCAGAAGTCAAAGCCTAAAAACTGCCCAAGATAGAAAGTGAGATAGAAGATCCATCAATATCAGACTGCAAATTCTGTATTCTCAGAGAAAGGCTTCAGTAGATACAAGCCAACCCTTCCCCAAAAACCGTGCACTTCTTCCCATAAGGTAGCTTTAGTATAAGTTAGTCTTGCAAGGCCAAATACTTTTCTTATTCTGTTATCATTTTTACCTATTTCTTTTCATATTTTGTTCTTTTTTAATGTATTTATCATACATTATTGAGTCAGCCTGTCAAGTTATATGAACTAATATGTTGCTGAAGTAAATAGAATTATATTTTCATTGATATTTTCCTCATTGTGTCCAGTGAAATGCAAAACAGTTCTGGACAGAGAATCCTAAACATAGAAGCTTACTAACTTAGATATTCTGCCCATCTTTCTGATATATTTCTTGGGCTTATGTGTGTGAAGGACAGTCACACGATTCTTTCCTACTTGCATATCTTCCTTGTCTTACTTGTAATGTTGCACAAAAATATTTGTGGTGAGCTAGGTTTTTATTTATTTATAAAATAAATAAATCCTGATTGTTCATTGATAGCATTTAGCAACAATTAAATAAGCTGGTAGGTACAAGTCTGCTTATTTTTTTAAGATGGCTGAGACTTAATAAAGTAGCATATGTAAAATATTTTATCATAAAGAATTCCAGAAAGTAGGTCAGGTGTGGTGACTTGCCACAATAATTCCTATTGTGCCATTAAATGAACTTGGAATTACTCTTGATGTGTTTCAGCAAATCTGTATGTTTGTCTATCTGTATCCTTGATAAGTTTTGAACATCAATTCATGGAAGAGTTTTAGTTCATCTGTTTCTAACATAGTGGTTATACTTTCGGTTGTCACGGTAAAGAATCTAGCATAAGTAATATTGACATGTAGAAGTAAGAACTTTTGCAAATAGATATATATCTACTAGCTCATTTAAATGTTGATAAATACTATCAATGACCAATTGAGATTTATTCATTCATTATATATTTTTAAAAGAATTTTATATTCTTAACATTTAACCTAGGGCTGATCCCAGAGTCAAGATGAATTCCTAACTCAGTAAGGACTTGAGTCCCTGAAATATTTTTGAAAGACTGGAAAGGAACTTAAAACAACTTTTCCCTTATCTGTCACATCTATTCACCCAAATTGATTATAAGATAATGAAACATATAACCAACTGTCAGGCCAACCGCCTTTCACCTGCGCTATAATGACTGACCTGCATCCCTATCTTCAAAATTCTCTATAATCAATAAAGTTTCTTTTTTGCATTCATACCCTGATTTCACACCTCCTCCATTCTGGACTATTCCATCTGCCTTGGCTTAGCTAGGCCACTTCACACATGACTCTTCCTGATGGCTATGGCCTAGACTTGTGACTCAAGTCCCAGTTCTTCTGTTGCTGTTTGGGAACTTGACACCCCCAGGTGGGCCTCTGTGTCCTTGAGCTGATCTGAGGCCAGCACCCAAATGGCTGGGATTACAGTCACAAACCACCACATCTGACTTATTTTATGGAATTCCTTATGATGAAACTTTTTACATATGCTACCCTATTAAGTCTCAGCCACCTTAAACAAATAAACAGATATGTAATTACCAGCTTATTTAATTATTGCTAAATACTATCAAAGAACAATCAGGATTTATTTATTTTATAAATCATTCAGTATCTTAACACTTAAATGCTTTACACATTCCCTGTTTTATGTGCAGTAAAACACCAGATATTACTTTTTTTATTTAATTGTGACTTCGAATCAATCCATAGACCAGTCTTTTCCCATTCCTCTCCTGCTTATGCTCTATCATCTGTCCCCATTATTCTACTCTCCACTTCTATGAGATCAGCTTTTTAGATCCTATGTAGCAGCGAGATATGCAAGTTAATAATCAAATCAAGTCCTGACCAAGACTGAGTTTTCTTGATCTTTTTCCTTTTTCTCCTCTCTTCTGACAGAATATCAACCAACATTGTTTTATTTTTTTTCTCATTTTTCCCTATTTTCCCAGAAGATGAAGCTACTTGTGGAGGAAAGAAAAAACAATATGCAAAATGTCTCATCACTAAGCTATTTTTCAAGTTATATATCCAGAGATTTTCTCTTTCCTAGATTCTTCCCTTATTTCTTAATCAATATTTTCATTTTTATTATCCCTAGTATAAACAGCCTCTGCATGAATGGCTGTTTTCAGAAAGGCACATATATTTCATTATATAAGTTATACATTTCATATTTAGCTGGATAGTTCACTCACTGTTTCCATATAGACGTCTGTATGGAAATAACACAAAAAGGAAACAAATTCTAAACTTGGCTCACAGCCTAATTTATTTTACTACTACCTAATTTTATTTTATACCAGACACAAGTTTGTTTTCTTGGTTAAGATAAAGGACCTGGACAAACAGTTCCCTTCTGCAAGAATTTGGTCTCGCTTATATGATACCACCCAGATTTCCTCTCTTCCCTGCCACTGTTGCTATGCTCACCTAAAATGAGCTAAAATATTTATTGGGTTATGAGAGTAAGGGCTCTATTTTTTTCAACTTTATATATAATAACGGTGCAATATTGGTCATGACCAACAGAGTCTAAGGCTCCTTTGTCACCACTAAATGTAGGAAAAACCACAAATTACTGTTGGAGAGGGGTTGGCCTTGGGTTCTGGCTTCAATGACACCCTCCCCCTTAAATTCATACTCTGCATCTGTGTAAATAGATATTTCTAGGTGTATGGTAGGGGAATATTTAGCATGCATATGTTTCATACAAAATTAGCTGCACAGAAAAACTTTAGACCTGTAATTCCATAAAAGTTGTTATTATTAACTAATTAAGAAGGTTCTTCTTTTTTCCTTAAACATGTAGTACATGAAGTATCATTCTGTTACACACAGCTATTGTTGATTGAGTTTCCAAAACACTATTAGTATGTTTTCTTTCTTCCATGACAGTTTATAATGTTATTTTTATTCAGGCAAAAAAGTAAACTCTAGCATTAGGTGTTTATTGCTCATAAATACTAAATTTAGGGTAGTGCTCCTACCAATAGAATTAAGAATATAAGCTTCTTAATTTGAAGGTATTAGCTAGAAGTGATTGTGGTTAATCAACTTATAGTAAGTGAAGAAAGTGAATTTGCATGAGATTAAAAACAGATTTTTTTTTTTTGACTCTCAGGTGTATGTCTCTACCTTTTGTCATCCTTTTTCCTTTCTTGATGGTGTCTGATGTCAAAACTTCCATTTGTAAACAACACTTATAAATGTGGCTTGGAGGTAGTAACTGTGTCGTTTTCCTTTTGAGTTCTTGGATAAAATTATCGCCTACATGATGTTACATCACACATACATATGTATCTTAAATGTAAGCAGCTTCAGTCCAGGTGCACTTTGGGACGTTGTCATCACTCCTATTGGCAGAAATGGCATACATGTCATCAATTTGCACTGTGGAGGGATTTCCACACTCTCCATCCAAATTTGAAGACCTAATGCAAAAATAATAAAAGTAGTTAATTAGAGATTTTTATGATGATTGCATCTTAAGGATAGCATTTTAAACATATTATGTTAAAGCATTATTAAAACTAATTTTGTTTGTCTTTTTACTTTAAAAGGATGGAACTGGAGAACATAATCTTAAGTGAAGTTAGCCAAGTTCAGAGGCCAAAAGCTGCATGTTCTCTCTCATATGTGGAATATAGACCTAAAACAAATACAGCAATATTGTGAAACACTGGTCACACTAACGGGAGGTCACGCATGAGAGAGGTAGGGAAACTAAAACCTTGAATATGGTTGATATATTCTCTATGCAAGAATGAATATAGAAATCTTAAACTAACTGAAACCACCATAAGAAAGGGACTAAGGTAGAAGAATGAAGAAAATTAAAGGAGATAAATCAACTGAGATTATAATACATAAATGCATGGAAATATCACAAGGAAACTCCCTGTGTAGCTACCTTTTTCTCAAACAAGCTAGAATGTCACGTTTTTCATTTTATCTTTTCTCTGTTTTCTTCTACAAAATTGGAGAACAAGAGGGAGGATACGGGTCATGCCTGGGGGGAAGGTTGGCACCAATAGGAGTGGAGAGGTGGCAGGGAAAGGGGTAGGAGGATGAATACAGTGCAAAAAAATGTGTACACATGTAAGTAAATGCAAAAATGATACCTGTTGAAACTTCTCCAGGAATCGGGAGTGGGGGTTGAAGGAGAATGGTTGAGGTGAATTCCTGTATGATATAGTTGATGCATTGTAAGAACCTGTGTAAATGCCACAATGTAACTCCACCATCACAACAATAAAGGAATAAATAAATAAATAAAAAGCTGTCTACCAGAACATATAAGTACACACATTTAGGTTATTTCTAAAGATAACAAATGATGAATACTTTTTGTTCATTTTCCTTTGAGATAATCTCATATTTTAATACAATCTTATTGATTTTTTTTCTAAAAAAGTTATCTTTATTATATATTAGGTGACTAAATTAATATATGGTAACATATATGCCTGCATTTTTAAATAATTAAATAACTCATGATCAAGAAGGGCTATGGGAGGTCACATGAATAGAAGTGTGACATGAAATTCTAGAATCATCTTTCTGAAATTAATCATGCTAATCAAAGGATGATATTAAACTTCTCAATTTGAATTCCTATGTTTGCCATGAAATTTACCAAATTGACAGCAGAAAAAAAATCAATAAAATACAGTTACTAGGTAAACACAAAACAGTTTTTTAAAAAAAGATTGCTCAGTTCAACTGTTTTATGAACCTTTTTAGATCTGGAACCTGGAATATTTCAGATCTGACAAAGTCAGAAACTCTGAGAAACATACCATCATGAATGGATGGCAGTGAGTCTCTTTGGGATAGTTCTTATAAGTACCAAAAACGTCCACCCTTGGTTGCTCATGTCAAGATTTAAAAATTAAATTTAGAAATATATTAACTTTTTCTAAAGTCCATTGTTTTCCACAGGCCCATTTTCAAATCCCAGCCAACATGTTGATATGAAGACAATAGGAAAGAAATGAAGATTCATGTTTACTTGTGTATTTTAAGAAAAGGTAGAAAAAATATCCTAATCACTAGTGTTACTAAATTTCCTCAGAAGTCCTCTCTGTCTAAAGTTAGAAATTATTAAAAATATCTTGTGATATAATATTAAGCCCAAGAGATATACTAATGTCCAGGCAAACCTTTTCAATGTAACTGTAAAAGTGATCTTTCTTTGTTTATTAAGAGATGTACTTGAAACTCGCACTTTAGGAATATTGCTTTTAGTCTAAATTATCGAAAGCATGAAGGAGAATTTATAATCCAAAAGACTTAGTGTTCTAGATAACCTTGTTATTCAGAATATGGTACATGGACCAGAAATATCAACATCGCTTAGGAACTTGTTACCAACTCAGACCCTTCCTCATATTGACTGAACCAGATTTTACATTTAAAAAAAACCACCAAGAAACTAAAATACTCATTCAAATTGTTGAAAGACTGTTCCCGAGCACTTATGGATGCTGACAAGCATCTGCTTCTTTGCATATATGGACTAGACTGTCTTACCAAGGTAAGTTCAGGTTCCTTAAGGAAAACAAATGATGTTGAGACTAGATATACAAGATCTTTATCACAGAAGGGAGACATTTTCAGTTTCAGTGAAGGTCTGATACTTATGGAAGGAGATGGAGAAGGATGAAGAATTGGGCAGGAAAAGCCTCAACTGTAGCACAGTAAGAAAGATTTTGCTAACTCAATGGGAAGTCCTCACCCCAAAGTCACCATTTGGAGGAGTCCCAGTGTGGGCAGGAATGAGTATGCCTCAATCTTTCATAGAGCCCAGTCATTGACTGGAGGCCAATTTATTATTTCAATCTCTTATGTAGAAGCCTTCAAGACAATAAGTTTCTTAGGAGAAAGAGGAGGACGAGGAGAAAAGAAGAAAGGGGAGAAGGAAGAGCTGAAGAAAAAAGAAGAAGGAAGGAAAGAAAGAAGGGAGAAGGGAGGGAGGGAGAAAGAGAATAGAAAGGAAAAGACAAGAAAGGAAAACAAAAAAAAATTGAGTTTTACAGGTGCAGACTTGAGTCACTAAAGAAACAATGATTATTAGGGTCATAAAATAATTCTTAGACACTTCAAAATGTTTCTTGTCAACAGAGACCCAGAATAGGCGTTAAGAAAAGGACACAGGTGTAAGGTCCCCTCAGCAGCCTTATCAGCAGGGCAGCAATTGGCACCATCTGTATGGATGTGGACGTCACTCAGGCTCTTTGATCTCAGAACCTTCATCTTTGAACACACAGCAGCATTCATATTTGCTTTTCTCTTGCTCAGAACCTAAATATTACTTTCAGTACACTCATAAAGTCATTGATTTTGATAGCTTCCTGAGGATCAAACACTCTAAGAACATTTAAAAATACAAAATTAATGTGAGTAATAGTGTTATATTTATCCCTTTCAAGGATTGGCTGATACAGATGGAGGTTTATGGTGAGAATTAATAAAGGAGAAATTCCAAGTAAGTGCTATGAGAGCCACTAGGAATCTACTATTTTCTATTAGTCAGTCAGCGTCTCTTGTGGGGATGAAAATAAACACAAACATTTATTAAACCCTTACCATGTGATACTCCCACTGCTTGAAACCTAAGATACGGTCACAATTATTTTTTCCATTTTGAAAATGAGGAGTTTGGATAAGTAGTCTAAGTCAACTTTGGGTTTGAACTCAGGCCTCACACATGCTATTCAAACACTCAACCGCTTCAGCCACTCTGGGAACCCTCTAAGTCAACTTTGAATAACTGGTGCAAGGTCCACAAGCCACAGAGAAATTCTCAATATTTCTTCCACTCTGTGCAAGCAACAGAAACACTGGAAAAGCTTATTGAATCTCAGATGTGCGAGCCAATGTCACAGGCTCTGATTCAGCATTTGGGAGTTGGTCTGGTCATCAGATATAGCTTAAAGGTCCTAGAGGAGCTCTGATATAAATGAGACCATCAGAGCAAGTGGCGTAATATCTGCAGTGCTCTGAGACCAGTTTCTCCACCACTGTCATTCTGCAGGTTGATTGCTCTTGGATCTGAGCTACTTGTGAATAATATGAAACCTCCTTCTTTGGCAATGTGTTCAGCAGTTGCCTGGTTTATGTTTTTTTCCTTGTTGGCAAAACTCAGAATTTTCAGACTGCGTACTGTATTATCTGTCAGCCTCTTTGTGTGGAGAAATTAATAATTTAATTTTTTAGCCTTGGCTCCAGTGATTGATGGGATTGATGCTAGAGAGAGTTTGGTCTTCATTCTCAAATTCAAGGGTTTGGTGGCTCTATAAAAAGGATATTCTTGCTCACTCTTCAAATCCACAGGAAACCTTTCAACAATTTTCACCTAATTCCAACTCCTACTTTCTTTTCCATTCTGAAGAAAATAGAAAATTCTTTAACCACCTGGTAGGGCAAAGAAGATAAAAATAAGGGGTACAATACAGAACGAGAGAAGAAAGTTGGTCTCTTCTGGCCTCTTTCCAGCTTCCTTTGCTCTCTGTTCTTTGAGATTTAGAAGTGTAAGGGTTTAGATTAAGCAATTCTTGGTGGTGTTTCCTGTTTCACAGGAAAAGATGGGATGTCAGTGGTGTCTGATATCAAATAATTTAACCAGAAGTGTAGCTAAGCGAAAGCAAGGAAAAGTCTAGGTTCATTTTTCAACAGGCTAAAATGAAGACAAGGGAGGCTTCAGACATCATTTATTTTGATCCAAGGCATGTTGACCAAACACCTATTAAGTAATTTGACATATTCTTGTTATATTGTGGGCTGGAAATAGAGGAGTACTGAATGAGTCTGTTAGTGAAGGCATTGTGTTGTATGCCAATATGAATGAAAGTCAGTGTTTGCCTTTGAGAGTTTTAATCACTTGTTGGAGGGGCATGCAAAATGCTTGTGTAAATAGCTCCAAAGTAAGGCAGAATGTTCCTTGGGATAGTAGAGGCAGGGGGTGTTATAAGGTCATAACAGGTTAAAGAAAAACAAATAAAGTTTAGAAGATGGTTGGCTTTTGATGCCCAGATTGAAACTCACAAAAGCTTCAGAAGCATATTCTCCTGGAAGAGTTCAAGTGTTGTCATGCTGACCGAGGAAAGGAAAAGAGTCCTGTGGAGAAATAAAAGAGACAGGCCAGGCCAGGGGTCTCTCAGGGCAACTTTCAAAAGTCGATTACCCAAAGTGCATGATGGCAACATTTTGTGATATGTCAAGAACTTTTTTAAGAAAGGGAACCCAAACAAGTTTGCAACCTTAGGTGTCCATTTTCTAATGCCATAAATTAACTGGATGTATTACTTCCCTAGAGCTACTGTAAAATATAGATGCAAATTGTGTGACTTAAAACACAGAGTTTATTCCCTTCCATTTTCTGAGGTTAGAAGTCCAAAATCAAGTTGTCTTCAGATAGAACCTGCCTCATACCTCTCTCCTGGCTTTTGGTTGTTGGCATCAATTCTTGGTGTTCCTTGGCTCCTGGACCCATTGCTCTACTCTGCCTGCATCTTCAGGGGGAGTTCTCCTTGTAGGTCTCTTTTTCTTCACATAGCCTGCTTATAAGGAAATCACTCATTGATTTAGGGCCTACACTAATCCAGTATGACCTGATCTTAACTAATTATATCTTCAAAGACTCTATTTAGTCAGGTTACATCCTGTACTTCCAAGTGGACATGAAATCTGTGAGATAACACTGTTTAACCAAGTCTACTGGGTCAAGTGTTTGAGACTGCAATTTAAAGACTCTAATATTACCAACTATTATGGCTAATTTCCAGAACTCTACAAAACAAAGGCGGAGAAGAGAACAAGTGAGATCAGTATCTTAGACTCGAAAGCTGATATAAATCAAAGAAAGGAAAGCCCTTAGCAAGGATCTGGGAATCAGGAAGTCTACTGGTGATCAGGAGCCCACTCCAGGACGATGGAGAAATTTGCATTTCATAAGACTTGGCGAAGGCAGACAATTTCTTTCAGGTAGGTACAACCCTAGTTTCTAAATGGAAATGTTTATCTTTTCTCTCCTAAAACAGTTGTTTATTCATACCTGTTACCAAATTCCAGGGAATCTGAGGCTTATTGATATAAAAAAAATATTTTTCTTGGTTGTGAAATAATAGTTAAGCAGTCCTCAGTTTCCCGTTTATTTTAGTAGTTTTGAAAATAGACCAAGTAGGAAAATGGAAAGTGGGTATTGATTTGAGTACTGAAGGGTAGAGAAATTTTTTGCATGGAGAGTTCGGATAGTTCCAGAAATGAAGATGTGATTGTTGTGACTAGCATTATAAATTGCTCAGTTGAATAAAAACAAAGTCATACGATAAGAACCAATGGATTATGATTCCATAAAAGTATGTCGAAGCTAGGTAGTGGATGGCATATATTGACAGATAAGAAAGGAATTTGACAACTTTTATATAAATATTGGGTGACATCTAATATCTTTAAACATAGCCATATCAGATAACAGATGTATCAGTGAAAGAGAAGGATAAAGCAAAATGACCCATCACGAAGGACTGGAATAATCTGCGCAAGAAGTGGTGTGGACCTGTGCTAGGACAGTGAGAATAAGACACTCTAAAGCAACGTTAAAGGTAGAAATCATAGACCTTTATGATGAGACACTGAAAGAATACAAAATGTCAAAATAACTTGGACTCCTGGTTGGATAGAAAGAATGATAACTATAAATTTGTTAATATTATAGTTGCAGTTCACCAAGATAAATGAACATAGGAAGAGTTCTTTTGTTGGCTTTTGCTACTTTTGTAAGCTGAGATCATGTGTTTGTATACGGATATGTGAAATTTATGGTACCAATACAATATCCATGTAGAAATGTTTGGATAGAAGCTGAAGAAATTGGATGGACCCAGAAATGTCAGAGTTCCAAATATATTGGGAAATCTTAGTCACATGAGTAAGTTTGTTTCTCAGGAAGAAGATGCAAGAAGGAAAACAAAATCCTGAAGATACAGCCACTGAAACATCAGTAAAAGCCTACATTACAGGGTAAGAAGGAAGAGGTAGAAGAGGCAAATGATGAGATCCAGTGGTTACCGACTGTGGGATACAGAAGATCCATCCCAAAGCATCAGGCCATATAAAGGAAGGCGTTCCCACAGTTTTAAATACCAATGGGCTCCACAGAATGGTACCTGAGAAAAGCTTTGCCACTTACTCCTTGTAGCACTTGTGCAGGTCATTTGACATCTCTGAGCCAGTGTTTCTTCTTTTATATAATGGGCGTAATACTAACTTATTTGTGAGAATTAAATGCAGTCATTTATTCAAATGTAGAGCATCACAGAATCCCTTACATAGTTCTATTCTAGAAGGTTTTGGCTGGTTGAGAAATAAGATAAGAACTTAAGAGTGCACACTGGACGTCTGTGAGCCCGCTTGGAGAATTCATTTATAAAGTGGTGGGAACACCAGGCTGAAGCAGGTTAAGGAGGACAGACCATGTGTACATAGCAGGAACAGTAAGTTTAAGCCATACTTCCTCATGTATAGCAATGAGGGACTAAAGGGAAGGACACAGTAGTTTGAGAAGGGTCAAAACAAACATTTTTCTTTTCTTATCTTTCTTTTTTCTTTATTTTTGATTTTCTTTTTTGTTTTTTTAGAGTGAGAGAAAATGATCAGATTAAAAGAAGTTTGAGAAAGACTAATTATAAAATAGAAAAGACAAGTTATAGAGAAACTAATCAAATGGATGGCCTCCTGGAAATATTAAGGAAAAGAAAAAAAAATAGGTCCAGGTTTAAAGGTTAGTTTCCAAAAACATTAACGGTATATATATATATATATGTATTTGAAATGAAAACCAAAACAAAAAAAAAATAGAAAACTAGTTGGTTGGTTTAAGAAAAACAAACTCTGAAGTAGAAAGGAGGAGTATAAGATATCTCATTATGGATAGATTCTACCTTGTCAGTATCTTAAAATGAGAGAAGGGAGTAAGGGATGCAATAATGGAGGCACAGCTTGCTTAAAATGCTTATCATCAGGTGACGGCCGCTTGATGCTCAGAGAGGTCAGAAAGTACCTTAGTACTTTTCCTGCTGCTATAACAAAATACTAAAGGCTGACTAATTTATAAAGAAAAGAAATTTATTCCCCATAATTCAGTATGGTGGAAAGTCCAATACCATGGTGCTGTCCCTTGGTCAGGGTCTTCCTGCTTCAGGGAGAGGGCATCACAGGTCATGGGAGGAGCCCATGAGTGAACAAGAGAATAGGAGCAAGAGAAAGCCCAGGAAGCAGAACTTGCTGTTGTAAGAAACCCCAACAACTCACTCCTTCCAGTGATAAGGGCCTTCCTCCAATCTTGAGGGCTGAGTCATCCTGGCTTCATCACCTATTAAAAGTCCTCTTGCTAATTCTGTCAACGTAGGAATCTAGGAATTCACTTTCTAATATACCAGCTTTTGTGGGACACCATCAAACCACAACAGAAAAACTGGAAGAAGAAGGATAGGTTACCTGATTAGAAAATTCAATTGTTAAGAACAATTTCAATGTGTCAAAAAGTCTGAGAGGTAAGAGTAGAAAATAATGTAGTAAACAAGTAAAGTGTTTAGGTCAGTATCTAATTCTCACATCTCTCTCTTTCTCCTTCTCCCTTCTCTCTTCTCTCTTCCCTCTTCTCTCTCTGTCTCTCTCTCTCTCTCTCTCTCTCTCTCTCTTTCTGTCTCTCTGTCTCTCTCTCCCACTCCTTCTCTTCCTCTCTCTCTCTCTCTCTCTCTAAAAGGGGTGAGTATATCACCACTTATTTTTAAATTTGCATTTATTTATTTTTTTATTTGCACAGAACTGGCTACTGGTCATACCAAGAAAATAGGTATCTAGCATTTTAGAATAAGCCTAAAATATCTGCTCTCAGTGCAAAGAATATTGAGTGAATGAGGAAATGTTAAGGAGCTAACACAGTGAGATTAGCTTTTTCTGGAATTTGGGTGGACAAATGGAGAACATCAGCCAGTTAATTGATATTAGTAGAAAGAGAGCACAGGCACATCAAGAGAGATTGAGACAGCACAAAAACAGATCATGTATCCAGCAAGAAGAGATGGAGATGTGCTTTTGTAGTTCTGACCCACAGGTATCCATAAAATAAACTCCATTTTTTAAAAAGTACTCCACCTTTCAGGAAGAGCAAGGACTACACAAGTTTGCATCCCATGAATAGAGGCAACTTAAGTTGCATTTGTTAACCTGATTTTCCACTTGTGTTTGCCTGCTATGGGATCTTGAACCACCTCTCATCAGCCTGTGTGAATCTGCTGTAACTTCTAGGAAATATGTTAAAACTAACACAGCTGACTGGAGTTTTGAATCCATGACAACAGTATGGCAGTGTCTTCTTAAAAGAAAGGTTTCCAGTCTTTGGAAAGGGGTTAACAAGGCTACTGAACACTTATCTGATTTTTTTTTCACATTAGGAAGGAAAAGTATTTGGACAACAGCACCGTAGAGAAGCCCAGCATTCTTTCAGCACTGCATGAACTTGGGTTGTTATTAGCTAAAATATGACGTGGTGTGCATAATTGATTGAATCTGAATTGACTCCCCTGGCAAAGCTAATAGGGACCTGAAGCATTTGATTTTTGCTTTGCAAAGTGATACATCTGTAGTACTCCAAAGAGAGGTGAAGAAAAGTAGAGGTCTCAGATTTCTTGCTTCTTTGTTCCTTTCTCCTTCCTGTTGGATGTTGGGAGGGGTTGACCAGCCTCCAGGGATTAAGACATTCAAAGCAGGGGCAGTAATTTCCATAATAGGATTCAGCGATCAGATTCAAAAGCAAAGAACAACTAATAGGAAAGGATAAGAAGGATGAATGGCTGCTAAAGAGTAGGCTCTGTGAGTGGGGAAATAGAATTCTGAAGAAAGCATTTTGTCAGCCCTCAAAACTGTACACAAATGCTAAATATTAGGTAAAGGTGAGAAAATCTTGATGTCTTAATGTCTTGATGGAATAATTTCTATTCTAATAATTGGTTACATGATTGTGTTTCAATAAAAGACTGAAAGAACAAGGAAGATGTCTTGAAAGGGAGAGAAATGGAAATTTAAAAAAAGTAGAACAAATTTTTGGAAAAGAAAATGGAGTTCTAAGAATAGGCAGGAAGAAAGAAACTGAGGCCAGATTCATTCTTGAGCTGGATTTTAATGAATCAATGACTTGTAGAGCCATGTTTATAATATTTTCTGAAAAACAGTTGCTAGCTTATTCCTTTATGAGAGAAATACTAAATAAGGGGTTTAAACTGAAAATTAATCTTCTCATAGGAAGCTATATAAGATGCATATACCACACACACAGGAGCACACATTCACACACACACATGCACACCTACACACTCATTCACACACACTCACAAATATACACACATACTAAATTCAACTGGGCAAGCAGCAAGTAAAGTATGAAAAAAATTATCCCTGGAATAAAATGATTTTCTGTAGGTGGGATGGTAAGTAAGAAATAGTGCAGGTAAAGTGAGCTAGAGGAGAAAAGCTAGTTTTCTTTACTCAAGTAGAAGAACTTTTTTCATGTCTATATGTTCATGTGTAAATGCATGCATTGTGCTTTAACTTTTACATAAATTAGAAGATAAAATTAATTTCTTTCTGTAGCTTGTTCTTATCATTCAATATAGTTTTTGAGAAATAACCATCCTGTGCTTGCTTCAGTAGCACATATACTAAAATTGCAAAAATACAGAACAGATTAGCATGGCTCCTGTACAAGGAAGAAATGTAAATTCCATATTTTTATAAAATTAGTAGGTAAAAAGAAATAATAAATATTAAGTAAGAAATTAATGAAATGGATACTAAAAAAAAAAAAAAACAAAGAATCAATGAAACAAAAAGTTGGTTCTTTGAAAAGATAAACAAAATTGACAAACCCTTTGCCAAGTTAAACAAAAGAAGGAAGAAGACCCAAATGAACAAAGTTAGATGTGAAAAAGGGTATATGACAAGTGTAATTCAGAGGCTCACGAGGGAATACTTAGAAAACTTATATTCTAAAACCTGAAAAATCCAGAAGAAATGGATAGATTTCTAGATGCATACATCCGACCTAATTTGACCTAACAGGACATAAACCTCTTAAACAGATCTATAACAAGCAAGGAGACTAAAGCAGTTATAAAGAGTCTTCCAACAAAGAAAAGTCCAGGATTTTATGGATTCACTACCAGACCTTTAAGAAGGACTGATACTAATATCCTCAAATTCTTCCATAAGATAGAAAAAGAAGGAATGCTTCATTCTATCCTGATATCCTAACTGGATAAGGACATAACAAAAGAAAATTAAAGACCATTTTCCTTGATGAACATCAGAGCAAAAATTCTCAATGAAATTCTTGCAAACAAAATTCAATGACACATAAAAAGATCAGGCACCATGGCTCAACATTGGTCAATCAACAAACATAACAAAGCACATAAGCAGATAAGGAAAAAATCCAAATGATCACCTCAATCAATGCAGAAACAGCCTTTGAAGTAACATAACATCCTTCTACAATGAAAGCCTTGAAGATACTAGGAATAGAAGGAAAGTAACTTAGCATAATAAAGGCTATTATTATTATTATAAATTATAAACCTATAACCAGCATCTTACTGCATAAAAACTAAAGATATTTTCTCTAAAGTCAGGAATGAGAAAAGAGAGCCCAAATGATGTTGGGAAAATTGGATATCCACATATTAAAGACTGAAACTAGATCATATCTCTCACCCTGTACAAAAATTAATCCCAAATTGATTAAACACCTTAATGTAAGACTTGAAACTTTAAAACTACTACAGGAAAACATAGAAAAACACTTGAAAATACAGGCACAGGCAACCACATTCCAAATAGAACTCCAATTGCTCAGGATATAGGAACAAGTATTGACAAATGGGATTGGGTCAAATTATAAAGCTTGTGTACATCAAAGAAAACAATTACCAGAATGAAAAGACAACCCACAGTATGGGAGAAAATTTCTATCTACTATTCATTGTACAAAAGATTAATATCCACAATATATAAAGTGCTCAAAACATTAAACACCGAAAGAACAAATAATCCAATTAACAAATGGGCAAACAAATTGAAAAGATAATTCTCAAAAGAAGTACAAAGGACTAATAAATACATGAAAAAATGTTCAACATCTTTAGCCCATAAAGGAAATGCAAAATAAAAGAACAGTGAGATTCCATCTCACCCAAGTCAGAATGGCTGTCATCAAGAAAATAAACAACCATAAGTGCTGGTGAGGTTGCAAGGGAAAAAGGAAAGCTTATATACCATTGGTGGGAATGTAAATTAGCATAGCCACTATGGAAGTCAGGATAGAGTTTCTTCAAGAATTAAGATGGAACCACCACTTCCATATGATCTTGCTATACCACTCTTGACATACATCTGAAGGAATGTAAATCAAGATACAATAGAGACACCTGCACACCCATGTTTATTGCAGCATGGTTCACAATTCCTAAGCTAAGAATCAGCCTAGGTGCCCAACAAATGGTGAGTGGATAATGAAAATGTGGTACATATACACAACTGAGCATTATTCAGCAATAATAAAAAACAATGAAATTATGTCATTTGCAGAAAAATGGATGGCACTGGAGATCATCATGCTTAGCAAGGTAAGTCAAGCACAGAAAGATAAATAATGAATGTTATTTTTCTTTTTGTGTATGTGTGTGGTATGGGGTTTGAACTCAGGGCCTCATGCTTGCTAGGCAGGCACTTTACCACTTGAGCCATGCCCCCAGCCCTTAAATATTGAATGTTTTCTCTCATATACAGAATCTAGATCTAGACCTAAAAACTATAATGAAAACTATGACTTGATTGAACGTGGAATTGGTCAGTGGGATAGGGGAAGGGGAAAGGAGGAGATGCTATGGGGTAAATACGATCAAAGTACATTACACATATGTATGAAAATAGCATAATGAAACCTACTAAAACTGTTAAAGAGAGGGAGAGGAGGGAAGGGGATTAAGAAAGAGTAATATAGATGGGGTGAATTTGATCAAAGCACATCATATAATATATATAAATATCAGAATGAAACCCCCTTTATATAACTCATTTATGCTAATGAAAAAAATTTTTAAAAAGAAAGCCTTCCTAATATACCTGTCTCTAGTTCATTTCTGTGGAAATTTATACATATTCTTTTGTATAAAAATCCCTTATTTCATTGACCTTGTTTCTTTGGATGAACTCTTAGATCGTTTCTGATGAGGCAATCATAAGCAGAATTACCATGAATTTTCTCATGGGTGTATTCTTTTGCTCCTGGATCAACAGGTTATTGTTTTTTTAAATAAAACTCTATGCCTAGATATGAACTTTCTGTTTTCCAAGGAATACACATTTTTTAGATTTGTTAGATGTCCTCTCATTCTTTCCCAAGTGTTTTAATTTAACCTTCAGAACTTTATGAAAATTCCCATTTACCAGTTTTCTGACAATGAGTGGTAATAGCATTCTAAAGTCATCTTTCTGCTTATTTATCCAGTTATTTACTCATTTAAATTGACAAAAGAATGATATGTATTTTTATATACATCATGTTTTGAAATATTATATACATTGTGGAATGGTTGAATCTAGCTAATTTTAGTATTCGTTACCTGACATAGTTGTCATTTTTGTTATGAGAGCATTAAACATCCACCCTCAACATTTTTCTGAATGCAATTTATCATCAACTATTCATGATCATCAGTAGATTTCTTGAATTTATTCCTCCTATTTAACTAATTTTTCTGTCCTTTTACTCACAAGTTCCCAGCCATACCACACATCATTCAAGTGTTCCAAACACTGGTAGCCACCATTGTATACTTTCTATTTCTATAAAACCAACTATTTTAGATTCTGCATATGAGATTAGTGAGATCACGTGGTATTTGTATTTACTGCCTGACTTATTTTGCTTAACATAAAATTTCTTCATTTTTGCAATTTTGTGGATTTTATTTTACTTTGATTTGCCTTTCCCTGGTTGCCAAGGAAACTAACAACATTTCTTGTTCTTCAAATATTTGAGCTTATTGTTAGATGAAATAGTTTTTCAAATGTTTTGCAATTTGCAAAAATTCTTTTCTGAGAGATTTGCTGGTGTTTTTACAGAACACTATTACCTTATTGATTGTGTTTGATGGTTTATCTTTGTTTATGGTATCTATGTTATTTAATTTTTTGATCAACTGAAATTGCTACACTTATTACTCTCTTAATTTGTGCTTTAAGCCTTAGTTTAAGATTGTGTTTTGGGATAGTTTTATGCAAATCAAATGGTTCTCAGAACCTAATATGCTTAATAATCATTGGAAGAGCTTGTTCAAAGCACAGAATCTTTGGCCTCACTTTCTTTTAGATCCAGAAGATCTAAGGTGGCATAAATGTAAAAAGTTATGCTACACGATCTGCAAACACGTGTTTCGTAAATACTGCTCTGCTCCATATTGGAATCATCCTTGGTCAGAAGACCAGAAGGTTGTCTTCCACTGAATACTTTTCCTTTCCACTGTGTGCTTTTTAATCTAAGAACTCATGAAAATGGGGAGATACATAGAGATAAATGTTCAGAATCACCTTGATAAAAAGTGGAGATGGAATACTGCCTTTTCTCAAACCCTTCCTCATGTGTTTGACAGAAGAAGGTATTTGATGTCTTGCCAACCCAATACACCCAGAGAAAGTAAATCATAACTGTAACAAGAAGTGTGAATAATTTTTAAACATCTTGTAATGTATATTTCCATTATTGTATTTGTGTCTTCCAGTGAACTTTTAAAGCAATTCCCCCAAAGAGCTATTTTACAATGAAAGATAAGTAACGCATGAAGTGTTTAAGACATAGGTTTTTAATGAAAACAATATAAGGAATAAAAAATTGACATCAAGAAAAATAGTTTTTCTAAGTTTAAGGAATTTAAGAGAGACTGGACTCAAGCATTTTCCTTGTTCTCAGCCAGATTTATTTCCCTTTTGTATTTATGTGCGATATCAAATGTTTCAATGTTTTGGATTTGTCTTGAGCGCCATTAATATAGTAGCTTCCTGTCTTAGCTAAGGTAAGCCGTTCACCTAATTTAGGAAATGACTGATCCATGTTGTGAGACAAAGCTCTTTTGTTTAAAGAACCTTAAGGTTAGAATGACAACCAAGAGACATTTGACCCAAATCCCAGAAAGCCTTGAGAATGGATTTTCTCTGTTTAGTACATTGGCTCAGATGCAAACATTAAAACAGAAGAGAAATGTCCAGAAGAAAAGCCCCTATCTACATGAGCTGAAGTAGCAGAACTGATATATTCATTCTAAAAGCCTTCTGTTTATACCCCTCTGAGGAATAGATGAATTCCAGTTAGGTGTTTTGGTCAGTTTTATTAGGAAGTTGACTCAGGTCACAAATCTCTAAGAAGTGTTGAAAGGTGAGTCATTCAGACGTGTAAATCCTGTTGCAACAAACAGCACACATTTGCTTATTTTGGACAATGATTGAAAAAATAGACATGAATTGAGTATCAAAATGGAGGCTGGATGAAAACAATGGCAGGGGGCCAGGTATTGATCTCCTGCACTTTAAAAGTTGTCATCCTATGCTACTTTACACATTCCCTACTCCAGCCTTCCTCTTCCACCCATCCATTAGAAGGACTCAGGTTCAAATATGAACTCAGACTAAATTATATGATTTGTTTGTTGGGGAGTGTACTCTTAACTCTAGAATGACTATAACCCTTATATTGAGAATGGTAAAAACATTCTAAATTGAACAGTGTTTAAAATTATATGTCCTGGTGTGGCCTATTCCTGGCTGATTTCTAAGACAATGGATATGTGAACCAGGTGCTATGGCTCATGCCTTTAATCCTAGCTACTCAGGAGGCACAGAGGGAAGACTGCAGTTTGAGGCCAGCCCAGGCAAAAGGGTCGTGAAACACCATCTCAACTAATGGCTGTGCATGATAGTGCATGCCTGTCTTCCCAACAGGGAAGCACAAGTAAGAGTAAGGTCCGTCTGAGTCTGCCCAAGAATAAAGCAACTCTGTCTAATAAATAACAAATGCAAAAAGGGCTGGTGCAGTGGCTCAAGTGGTAGAAAGTGGTAGAGCATCTGCCTGACAAGTATAAGGTCCTGAGTTCCACTCTAGTACTACCAAAAAAATTTTAATAGATATGTAATTTTAAATAGTCAATACGGGTCCACGAGTAAGCAAAATGAGACTTCCAAATGAATAATCCAATTATTACGTTTGTCAAAGAATCTCAAAAGCCTCCAAAATGCTTGCATTTTTTCAGAGCCTTTATTAAACATTGAATTTCTACATAATAGCTCACTGACAGAAAATTCTTCATTGATTTTTTTTTTCCATGAACACTGAGAACCAGGATAGCAAATAAAGATTAAAATTGAGGAAATCTGACTTCAGTTCAGACCATAACACCAGAAATGGTCACATGTCTCATCTTACTCCTGGACCTTGACAGCAAATATTTGACTGGTGGTGCTGGTGAGGAGATGAATAGTAAATATTTTACAAGGAGAGATGGAAACTCCTCTTTGCTCTGTACTTCCCTTACAGTAAACATATTAATTTATATTAACTTGAACCCATATAATTTTTATTTACTCCTTTCAATAATTAGTCATCATTTGAATCCTGAATCCTGCTTCTTTTATTCTCTAATATCAAGGGTATTAACAAATTAATCTTTTTTATTTCTCTTTTGTCCCATCAAATTTCACCTTTCTTATTGTGGCTTAGTATGTGACATCCTGGGGTCCAGTCAGTCTTCAGAGTAATAGGTGGAACTTTTCCACATTTCCTCTGAGAGACAACAGCTGGTTGTCATTACCCATCAGACTATGATACACACCAAGCAGAAAATGGTCAGAAAGTTTTGGTAATACTGTGGTTTGTTCTTGGGGGTGTCAAGGTGAAGAATCCCTTCTGTTCTTCAGACACTATGAATTTAATCCATTTAGTTGTGTGAGCGAAATTCAGCGGTGTTTCCTTAAGAAGTTATGCTGCTCTTATTGACTGTGGGAGAGGCCCCTTGGTTTTTCTTTCTTCTTCTTTTCGTATCACACTAATGCAATTTATAAGTCCTTTAATCTTGCTTCCAGTTCTGTCAATATTTGAGATTATCTTACAATGAAGAACTCCAAAGGAAAGTCAAAGAAAGTAAATTCTCACTCCGGAAGGCAAATAGTTATTTCATTCAACATCTAAATCACAAAGCACACCTTGGATCAGTTCTTGAAATAAAAAAGAGGGCATAAGTTCTTCCAAGTCCCTCGTTGTGTCATGGACACTTACAAGTTTCTAATATGGGGCTAGCTTTCCAAAAATATATTAATCTGCTCACACATTCAGTGACATATATCTGTAAGAGTACTGAACTTGATACGTGTCTCTACCCTTGAAAGACTCAGTCCTAAAGATACAAAGGAGAAATAGGGACTTATATATTGATTCCACTTACCCCACTGGGTTTAATAATGGATATCACTAGGAATAACAGCACAGAAAACAACATCTTATACACAGACCAAGCAGTTAAGATTAGCTTTGGAGTCCTTCACACTATTATGCAGACAGGAGAAATAAATTTCTTTCATGATTATGGATGCAACCAGAGCTGACATAGTTCTGCTGCCTGTTAATATAACTACTGGATTTCCCATAAGTTTCCCACCTTCATGAATTGTACAGATTGTATTCTTTAAAAAAAAGAAAAATTGAGTCCAACCTTAACCTAAACATTGCATAAAGACACACCTTTGGTTTCCTGTACTGTGACTTCTTAAATAATTGGTGGGTGGCCAGGTCTGGCTGGCAGCATTTGCTGATAAACTGGGCTTACATAGACACAGCCTAGTAAAAATTGAGGTTGCTGGATATTTTCCACCTTCCCCTTTCCTTCTGGGTGCTAGCAGGAAAAGAAAAGTAATGCAGACATTCTTTGAGCATCATAGTTTAGGAGATGTTTCATATGGACTGTGTGAACATTTAGTTTGTGTGCAGATTCCACACTCTGAGGACAGATTCCTCACATTGTCTTGGCTTCTTCCCCCTCTTCTTCTTTTTCCTTTTATGCCATTGGAGACTCTGGCTCCATCCAGCTGAGAAGCAATTAATGCTGAAGGAATGACAACCAACACATATGTGGCAGGCCATAGGCATGGGGAGCAGATAGAAAAAAAAATACAGAAGGGACCATAGGCAAACTAAATTAATAATCCTGATGGTGTATGCAGCTTCCACTGAAGGCTGCTAATGCATTAACCACCAGGCTACTCCAATGTTCAAATACTGAGAGCTTGAATTTACATGAACACTAAAATAACCAAATCTAATGGAAGAGAAGAAAGCAACACTGTCCAGCAGGACTTTCTTCAATGAAGCAGTAGCTTATAATTTGAATTACACTCACACATAGTGAGCATAATCACTATGTCTAGTGCAACCAAGGAACTGCAATTTTCAATTTGGACAGAAGTTTTGTTTTCTGCTTTTTTTTTTTTTTTAATAATTTCAATTACTTTGAATGCCACCACTCTGAGCAGTGCTCAGCTAAAGGAACCACATATAGTTTCCCAATTGTCCCTTTAGTGGAGTGGTAACAAGGACATGAACCACAAATAAGGTGTTGATTTACATACCATTATAGATAATTTGTTTGACTAACATAATGAACTTTGGACTGGGAAGATGGGGGTTCACACCTGTAACCTCAGCATTCAGGAGGCTGACACAGGAGGACGATGAGTTCAAGCTCAACCTGGGCTACAGTGTGAGACCTTCTCTCAAAAAACCCCAGCATTTGGTACATTGGTTTTTCATTCTAGTTTTTATTAGGCCTACAAATAGTAATAAATGTGTGTATCAAAAAATACTCCCAGACCTATGCCAATAGAAGCCATGGTAGGCAAAATCTTTGGAATTAGATTAATTCAAATTTGCATTCTAGTTTTATGGCAATATGGTTCTTTGACTGGGACTGGGACTGTCCAAGAACCTATTTTATCCTTTGTTTTCTCATTTGTCAAAATGGATTTAACATGTACCATTCATTGTTGTGCACTGATAATTAAAGAAAGCTTACCAAATTTTATGACAGCACCTCTCCCATGGCCACTTCTGGTGTTCAATCACAGGTAGTTATTCAGTTTATGAATTGAAAATAATAATAGTAATAAAAATTGCAATAGCAAAATAAGAAACAATAATAAATTCAGTTTGTGCTTCATCTTAATATATCCTGTATTCATGCTCTAATTAGATTTTCCTTAATAAGAATCCTCCAACACAATGATTTAAAGAACAAGAGTAATTCTCTTCCATATCAGTTAACCAGTTAACCAGTTCAGGTTAGCGGGGTGGCTTCATTGATGAGTTCCCTCACCTTCTCTATTTTTCCCCCTCAATCTGCTCCCACTGTTCCCAAGCAAATGTAGCCTAAAGCTCAAACCTAGCCCTCTGTCTGTTTCTGCATATAAAGTTCAACTAGAAACAACCATTTCCAGAAATTTTTATATTGTCCATGTTTGCTTTGGTGCTACAATGTCAGACTTGATTATTGCAGTTACCGTATGGCTTCTAAAATATTTGCTATCTGACATCTTACAGAAAATGTTCCCCATTTCTTTGTATGTTGTGATCATCTGCATGTCCAAAAAGGTAGCATTTAAAAAGAGAGAAGCTGAAGGTATATACCATTTTTTTCCATTTTATTTATTTCTTTATCCACTTAACCAATATTTGAACACCGATTTGTGTCAGCCACAGCTAGAGCTATTTGGAAGACATTCCATTGGTAAAATTTAATCACATGGCAACCTATACCTACTAGAAGATTCAGAAAGAGAGGGAGCCTCCAGGTGAGATTGTATAGCCAGCCTCAGCTAACTATTATTAGCTTTAGACTTTGCAAGTATAAATTGTTACCTGGCAGTGGGATCATTTGGTTAATATAAGAACAGGAAATGGCCACAAAGAAGAGCCAAGATGAAAAACATTGTCTTGGGTTTCATGCAGGTATTTTCATATGATCAAGATAGAGGATTGGGTTTCCTAATTATAAGTGTTTACCAAGCTTCTGCTGTATTCCAGACATTGGGAATACATTAATGAAAAAGCCATGTGGTCTCAAGAATTTACTACTGAATCACCTACAAAGTTGGTTCTTTGTAAAGTGCTTACTTCATATAGGAAGAACCACTCTTTTTTCAATGAAATGATCAGTTTCCTATTGAGTAAGAAATTAGGTTTATATAAAGGCAAACTTACATTAGCTTCCATCAACTTTCTTTCTTTTATGTCTGGACTGTACCTCAATTCTTCCAGAAGTAAAAGCCAAAATTCCATAGTCAGATATTGGTCTACAAGTCATTTCTCATAAAGTGCTAATTAGTGTTTTAGAAAAAGCAGAAAGGATTACTACGAGAGATATTTCCACATGAGAAGTGAAGCAGTCCATTGACACCCTAATTTTGCAACCACTTGGTCGTTGACTATTGTATGAATAGAGATAAAACAAACAACAATCTAATCAAGAAACATAGTGTTTTCCTTTATTAGTCAAATCCACAAAAAGTATCTCATTTGATCCTCACAGAAACCACATGATGCAGATTTTCTAATAGATTAAGGAGCTATTAAATAAATCTGGGAATCTAAAAACAGATCTTTTAATTCCAACCCTGAGTAGCACCTAATTTGTTTGAAAAATTTAGGAATGAAAGCCAGAGAGAAGTTGTGTATAAATCTTCTGAACAGAAGGGAATGGCAGCTCATTTGGAGAGATGTTTATAAGAAGAAAATAGAGCAGGAAAATGAGAACTCCAGAACTATGAGTAAAATATTGTACTTTTCAACATCTAGACCTGGTCATAGTGAGCCATAAAATCTGGAAATAAAGCCTAAAAAAGTTGCCATTTAATGTGATTTTGGTCAATAGTCACAGCGAAGGAGTGAAAAGTAGAAGACTGTTTCCAAGGTAAAGGGAGGTGGCTCAGTGGTAAAGCACTTGCCCATCAAGTGTAAGACTTTTCATATCCTGGGATAAAGTAAAAAGGACTGTGACACAGAGGCTGGCAGTTGTAATGGAAAAGAGAAAAGTTTATGAAGATTCAAAATTTATCAATAAAACTGATTACACAAATATGATATGCCATGCTCTGTGTTAGGTGGTAGAAGATAACGGTGAGCAAAACACAAAGTTTACACTGGAGGTAAACAGTTCCAAAGAGGCCACGAAAATACATCATGAGACAGTGGATAAAAACAATAAAGCAGAGGATTTTTTAAAAAATGCTCTAAGACTTCTAATATTGAATGTTGGGAAACATGTACCTTATTTAAATGGGAAAAATGAGATGATTATAGTAAGAATTATGTTCTGTTTGGAGTGAGCTTTAGCCAGTGTGAGGATGCATGGATGGAGGAAAACCTCTGAGAAAACAAGAATGAGACACAGGGGCACAGTTTAGGTGCCAGCCTGGAGAGCAGATATTCGTCTATTATTAGATAAAAATATTAGATAAATATTAAATGAAGATATTGAGAATGAGTGAAAGCATCCAAAAGTGAGACTCTGGAAAAGAAAGGTAACATTTTCAGCTTTGATATGCAAAGATAAGAAGTGAGAGAGAAAAGTGATCACAGTAAGTGCAGGCAAAAGGAATGACAGTCAGTAAGAGCAGAACGTGGAAAGCACACTTGGAAACTAAAGAAGAATTTTAATGATGATGTTGAGGTTACAAAGAGGTCACAGGGCATAAGAATTGGATATAGCCGTTTACAGAAATTGTACCTAACAATTTTGAGAGCAGACTTAAGAAATTAATGAGAAAGAAAAGGGAGATAGTCAGAGCTCTTGAGAGGGAATAGGCAGATGAAACTTGGGGGCAGCAGACACAGGCCACCAATAAAGCAAAAAATGCAAAAAGTAGCTCAAACTAGATTAAATTTAAGAAGAAGATTAGAGCATTATTGAAAACAAGAACAAATATACCCCATACGAGGAAAATAATTTAAAATTATAGAAAAAAATTCTATAAATGAAGGTGAAATGACTCCAGGGGAGTTTTAATAACACAGAGAACTTCAAGTAATTTCATTCTAAAACAGTTTACCTATATTTAGTTAAAAGTTATTGTTAATGTTTACATGGATTTAATTGTTTTAGATTCTGACTGTGGAAGGAGGTCAGTTATCAGGCCATTAGTAATGGACTAAAACGATGTTCCCAAGGTAAAATTCTGAGTCTATGTAAATGTGTTTATCCATGTTCTTCCCAGGTGATCATAGAACCCCCTCAGTATTTTTTCCACCAGGTGGCAATGCCCCCTTACTATTGAGGAGCTAAAAGCTCAGTGCAATGAAAATAGCAAATAATCAGGCTTTCTGAGAGAACATTCTGACAACTCTCTTTGTTTAAAAGTTGACATTTTCATCAGAGTTGCCTCCTGGAAAACCCATTACAGATTCCCAAACTGCTGGTTCTATACCACTCTAAAGGAAGCCTAAGAGAGGGTGATGCGGTGCTCTATATCCATAGAAGTTCACTAATATCTTGAGTTCAAAGAGAATTCTTTTAAAGAGAAGAAAAAATGATTTTTTTCATAATCTGAAGTTTTGAGACCATTGGGACAATAATAGAAACTGTGAAAAGAAAGGATTGATGAAATAATTGATTAAGAATGACCATGAAATAAGAGGGCAAGGGCAAATATTTAGGCATTAATACATACACTTCAAATAATAATTAATAAATATTTGTTGAGTGGATACAAGGAGAGAAAAGACAGACCAAAGTAAAATGCAATATTCCAGCATTCTGACCTCCAGAAATTGTTAAAGGAAAAATGCCATATTCTTTCAAACATATAACAATGTATTTTTTAAAACCATCAAGTTTAAGGTACAAAATAGCAGAGGATTTAGCAGACTATTACCCACAGTATAAAACTAGCCTCTTACTTATGTTTATAAATAAAGTTTTATTGGTACATCCATAGTCACTTATTTACATATTGTCTATTGCTTCTCCTATGTGCTCCAATAACAGAATTGTGTATTTGCCTCAGATCCTCTGGACCATGAACCCTAAAAGACTAAGTGACCCTTTACATAAAAGCGTGCTGATCCATGGAGTGTTTAAAAACTAGGTTTTGGAACTAGATAAATATGGACCTCGGTTCCAGTTCTAACATTTAATAACTGTTGGCCTGGAATAAATTTTAAGGATTAATATAAATTCTGTTTCTAAAACAGTGTGCTGTTAATGTCCAGAAATCATGTTAGTCATTATTATCTCCTTTGCTAAAACTCAATGAAGAACTGAGATAATGTCCTCATCTTCTACCTGGCCTCAAACACCAAAATCAAATCACAGAGCAGTGATTAGGAACAACTAAATCTTTCTAGTCTGGTGAGCCTGCTTTCTCCAAATAATGCCTATTTCTTTCTGTTTCAGTAGAATCACATTCCTGATGGTGGTATTTAGCAGTGAGTAGAAGTTTAGTGTGCCTATATCTCTCCAGATCTGATACCCTTCACAGTCCCTGACCAAGGGCCTGGATCCTGCATCTTGCCAAATGCAGTGAAGCCATGAAGGGTAGGAAAGCTATGGGGTGAGTGTAAGAAGTTTACCCTGAGTACTATTGACGATGGGTAGCTAAGATCCAAATCTGGTTCACCGAACACATAAAGATGATTTTGATGTTTCTCTTACTAGTTTCTAAGTAATCCATTGCTTGGCTGCCAAGAAGGGCCTTTGGCAAACACCTATAGGGGAAGTGTCTAAAATGTAAAGTGTGAATCACTGGAAATGGGAACTCTGTCAAAATAAGGGAATTGAGGTCATTAAAGGTGTGGTAGCTTAACTTACTGTGCCAACTCTTAGTGATCAGGACTGGCACAGACATTCGACTAATACAAACCCACCCAAAACTTGGCAGAATAAATAATCCCAACCAACTCAGCCTCTTGGCTTTCTCTCCAGATTAAATGTGCTTAAATTAGTAGAAATCAGGTTTGGATTTTAGGACCATCCTTGTCTTCTAGCATGAGGACAAAGAGCAAAGGCAGTTTTGCTCATGTCATAGTGTAATGAATATCTCCAGGTAAGAAAAATAGCCTGACAAGTCCCAGTATCTTTGGAAATGACTTCAACAACCAGGAGAATGTATGCTCAAACTCTGAAGACCCATATTTCCAGGACTTCATTTAGATCCCTGCCTCCTGATAGAAAAGTCAGCAGGTCTCTTAAAGCAAAGGACTGAGTGCAAACTAAGATGTTCCTGGGAACACTGTAACCACATTATCCATGGCACAGAGTCAGTGGGGAGTGGACAGGACATGACAGGGGCCACCCACAGACCCTCAGACCTTCAAACCTAAATGAGGTTTTTGTGGAGCATGTGGAAACATGTCAAAACACAAAGTGTTTACTCCTTTCTATGAGGAACAGGGATTTTCTCAGTAATAGAAAGAAGAAGCTATGCAAGTTTCAACAGATACTTCAATATATCTAAATCTGATTTCACACACGATCTATACATATGAGTTTATCACAAGTGATATATTCAGTAGAATGTAAAAGAGACTGTCCCTGCACTCATTCTAGCATAGAAGACAGACTTCAATACAAATAGTTATATCACTTGAATAATGGCCAGTAGTACAGAGTGGTAGGTAAACAGAAAAGAATCAAGGAAATTCAGTAATGCTTCACCAAATGGTGAAAGACAAGGTAATATTAAAACATAGTGTCTTTCGTAGACCTTTGACCTCTATTATATTTCCAAGAAGGTTATCGAAGATTGACTTAAAAAACTGTGAAAGATACAGGTGGATTTGCATTCCCTTCGTTTAGCTCATATTTTACTAGTAACTCTTAAATTTCTTTAAACCTCAGTTGAACCAAGCAGAAGTTTGGATAAGAACATTTAAGGAAAGCACTATATCCATGTTTTCTGTTTCTGTCTGCTAGTTATAAATGGACAAATAAACACATCGTGCAAATCAATCATTTTATAGTTATACCAGCTTGAGAAGAGACCATCATACTTTAGAAAAAGACACAACTGATTTATTTTTCTTTCTTAATTATTTTTATTGTTTTCTCATTTGTTTTTCATCATGGTCCAGTTAGTTGAGGTACAACAGTGACTGATGGTTATTTCAGAATGTCTCAACAACACTCCTGCCTTAAATATTTCATGACATTATTAGGCCTGGGTAAATGAGTTGGCAAAGATTATTTTTTAGGTAATCCTTTTAATGAATATTCAACACCTACGATATGCAATGCCCAGGCTGTGGACCTAGAAGAGACAGTTATGAATGAGACAGACACAAACTCTGCTCTTTTCACCTAAAGAAAGAGACATTTCTTCTCATAGTGAAACCAAAAAAAGAAAGCCCAAATACTTTCTAGGTAGGATGTTCAGAAGGAAGAAACTTACAACAGTGTGGAAAGTGAGAATGAGATTGAGAATACAAAGGATACTAATCAACAGAGAACTGGCTTCATTCTACTGACAGAGAGAATTGCCTATGGCCTTTTGCTGCAGCCCCTACACTTTTCCTTAAGCAAGTGATTCAGACCACTGCACTTGTACTTGAAGGGAAAAAAACAACCAAGAAAAGTAAATGAGGAGACTGAAGTTTCATCATAAAATCGTGGGAGGAAAAGAAAAACAGATGATCATTGGTTTCTTTTAAAATAATGAACAAGGAAAGTTTAAATATCTATTATATGAAAGATCATTAGAGAGGCCTACATTCCCTAATCTCTGCTCACTTTTCCACTACTTCCCTGATGGCCACCCCCACCGCCACCCTGCTGTGTTCTTTAGTGAATGCTTAAGTTTTTCTGGATATAGCAGAAACTGTTTCCTATGTCCATCTTTGGTGGTGCTAATGCAGTTCCTCTCTGTAAGTATTTGTAGAGCAATTGTAAGAAGAAAAATAATGTTACTCAAATAGGAAAGCTATTTCTTAGCAGATTTGCTAGGGTATGCAAACCTGCCAATATAACATTATATAAAGGGTAAATTGTTCCCTTTTTCAATTTTTCATAATGTGAAATATCAGGCTTTGCAGATATGGGAATGTCGTTAAAATGTCTCACAGGGGCTACAGTCCTTAGAAAAACCAGAGGTTTACTATAGAATGCATTTAGAAACACCTTTTTTAAAAACATGTACCGTATTACTCAATGTTCTCCAGAGAAAAGCAGAACAAATATGATACATGTAATTTGCATACACATTACACATATATGGGGAGTATTTATTGTGGGTATTGGCTCACCTGATTATGGAAGAAGAGAAGTACCACAATCTGCCACTTGCAAGCTGGAGACCCCAGAACTCTGATGACATAATCCAGTACAAACCCAAAGGCAGGAAGTGACAATGCAAATCCTATTCTGAGGCCAAGCTAAAATGGTGCCTCAGCTCTAGCAGTGGTTTAGAAAAACAAAAGGATGCATTCTTTTTTCCTCTGCTTTTTATTAGACTCATGGTAGGGAGACTGAGCTACTTCACTGGGTCCTCTGATTTAAATGCTAATCTAATCCAGAAACACCCTTACAGGCAGACCTAGAAGTAATGTGTAATCTGGTCACCCCGTGACCCAGCAATACCATGACCCAGATAAAAATAGCTAACACAGATACTAATACTAAAATCACACTAGAAACGTCATATTTAATACTTCAGGGATGACTTTAAGATTTAGCTACTTAAGATTTTTGCCACTACATATAAAATAGAGAATTACTATTTTTGATGTTATTATTTCTTTTGGTTTTTTTTTTTTGGCAAACTTTATAGTAATAGGAGATAAGTAATATCAACAAATAATAATAAATGGTTTGTCTTTTCTTTACTACTTATCTGTTGGGAAAATCAAAATATTTACCAAATTTATGCAGAAAGGCTCCAAAATCTTCAGTATGAAATATATCAGAAAATATAACTTTATACAGGTCATAAAAAATAATTTTATTCATAGAATATGTGCTAGATATAGAGGAAGGAAAATACTAGCTAAATCTTCATGGACTTCCCTTGTACAAGCTGTTCATAATATCGCTATAACTGAAGAGGAAAATGAGATAAGAAGCAGTTAAATAACTATACCAAATGCCTTGTAAATTAAGGCAGGACCCCCTAATCCATCACGTGCCTTGATGTTAGATATCTGAGTACAATATCATGCTGTAGAAAGAACTTGCTGAGTGTGGCAGCATACACCTGTGGTCCCAGGGCAAAAACCCAAGTCCCTATCTGAAAAATACCTAAACAAGATGGGGTGGAGATGTGGCTCAAGTGGTAAAGCACCTAATTTGGAACCCTGGGGCCCTGAGTTCAAGCCCTAATACTGCCAAAATAAATATTAAAAAAAAACATAATGCCAACACATATTTAGCAGTGACGCTCTTCTATTGGATATTTTTCTTTTTTTTTCTTCCCCTCCCTTTCCTTTAGTATGAGAGTAACACATACTCCGAGCAAAGTACCCAGAAAACACAGCTAAATCACTAGAGATTCACAACTCTAAAATCATGCTTCTTAATCTACCAGACTGCCATGCTTTTTCAGTTTTTTTTTCATATAAACATATTCACAACATTTTCCATATGTTTTGGTATGGTTTGTATATGAATTGTCCCCCAAAACAGAATTATTTGCTGAAGGCTTTGTCCCCAACTGGTGGCACCATTGAGAGGCAATTGCATCATGATGGCTTTACCTTCAACGATGGCTTATTAATCCATTGGTGAGCTCTTAACTGAATGGGCTATTAGGAGGTGGCACCTAGATTAAGGCAGTTGGTCACTAGGAGTGAGCCTTTGAAGGATATGTCTTGTTCCTGGCACCTGCACATCTCTCTCTCTCTCTCTCTCTCTCTCTCTCTTTCTTGTTTCTCTCTCTCTCTCTTTCTTCTCTCTCTCTTTCTACTCTCTCTTTTCCCCCTCTCTCCTTCATGGCTACTATAAGATAAGCAGCTTTCCTTCACCATCCTCTTCCCACCATGTTATTAATGTTCACCTCAGGCCTGAAGTGCTGGGACCCAGCACTATGGAATGAAATCTGTGGAGCTGTTAGCCAAAATAAACCTTTGCTCCCCTTAAGTTTTTATATCAGGTGTTTTGTCAGTGACGAAAAGCTGACTTTTACATTTATCAATATATCTTCAACGTCTGCTCATGAGTATAAATGTTCTCCATTGAGGTCAGTGGTACACAATTACCGAACATTTACTTTATTTTCTTTTGTTGTGTGGTACACAACAAATGTAGCCTCTCATATTTTTATAAATAAAATTTTATTACAACAAAGTCTTGCCTATTTTCTTTTTTATATATTGTTTCTGGTTGCTTTTTTGTGAGCTACAGTGGCAGAGACTGCATGGCCTACAGAGATCGAAATATTTACTGTCTTGCAAATTCCTGTCTACATTTTTCCTTTCTTTTCTTCCTTTCTTTCTTTTTTTTTTTTTCTTGTTTGTTTTTTTGGTCTTTTTGAGACAAGGACTCACTATGGAGTACTAACTGGCCTCAACTTGCCATCTTCCTGCCTCAGCCTCCTAAATACTGGGATTACAGGCACCCCACTTCTGCCTGCATCTACATCCCGATCTCTAATAATGATTTCTAGTGTGACAGTAACAGAATTTCAGAGTAGAACTTAAATAAATAGTGGTGTGACATACCATTTGGTGTTTTCCTTGGATAACAGAATTTAGTTTTGCTTTCAGAAAAAAAAATGAGACTAATATTTCCTATGAACAAATAAAAATACATTAATATACTTGCCATGTGTTTCCTAATGTGTAGGCTGACCTTGTGAATTATCACCCAATTTGTAAGCCAGATGGGATAATAATCCTTTATACACTTGTGTTGTGCCTCATAGACCCTGATCTATTGTCACCTCCTAATATTCAGTAATGAATGTCTCCTTTCAACTCAGCCCCAAATGCACTGCTCTCTAGCAACTGACTTTCCAAAGTTCTATTTTCTCCCAACTTTATTTTTCTTTCTCTATCTGAATGTTTATTAAGAAAAGCGTACCCTTTATTCTACATAACAGGGGCCCCAATTCTGTTCCTGATCTGTCTTCATATGCTCTCCCTATCATACAAAAAGCATCTCTGTCATTACAAGGAATTCCTTAGATCTCCACACCTTCTCCCTTGATTTTCGAAAACACCCTCTGTACAATTTGTTCACTACAGAATACATAAGTTTCATGCAATGTTTGAGCCATTGAAGTGAACATTCAAAGGAAGAAAGCATTAATGGAACAAGGAATTTTCTTTCCAAAGAATGCTTCATAGTGGCTCTAAACGGGTCCCTGCTCAGAAATGCTGAACTTGTGTATGACGCCTCCAGTGACAGAGGAAAACAGTTCAACCCTTATTAGAAATTCTACGGCTAAAGATGTAACACCATAGTTAAATTCATTCGGAGACAGGTCGAGCAACAAAAACCAGGAGCCAAGGCAGTCTAGTCGGCTCTGAAATTTGATTCAGGCACCAGATTATGAATAGATTTAACTAGTTCGCCAAATGAAAATGTAGATTTTGGCAAAGAGTGAATTTTTTTTGTGGGAGGAGGGAGCATTCTATATGTGCAGTCCCAGGACACACTGAAGGATATGAAAAAAGAACTTTTCATATTATATAACTACTCAGCATAGGTTAAGGAAAAAGAAAAACAATTAACTCAATAAATGCCAAAAAATTCAAGGTCTTTTTTTTACTAACGAGTATCCAGCCTCCCTACTTACTTTACTTTAGAATGCAAGCCCTTTATTTTATTCAAAATGATGCAACACCAAACCATAATCAATAACCAGATGGTTGCCTAGGTAACCTTCTTAATAAATCGTGTGCATCTGGTCCCTTCCATTTAAGTGGGAGAAGCGATGTGACACAAGGCTTAAGTCTCATAACAAGAAAGTCACCCATGTCAAGAAGGATATAGAAACTAAGTTTTAATTGTCTCCAGGCTTCTCAGATTCCCTTTCCTCTCCTGGGAAGGGTGGCAGTGCGTGCCATGAACTGCAATTTCCTTCTATTTCTTTAAGCCATTCACCCTCAGAGCACGTTTATTTCAGGTTCTGTAATGATGAACAAAGATTAAAATAAATTAAAATAATGACAGTGAATGGGATCCTTTTTTACCTCAACATTGCAACCTGTTTCTCCTGAATTTCTAGTCTTGCACCTCTTTGTCTTAGCAGTTTCCAAATTCTCCTTCCTTTAAAACATTTTGTCCCAACATCAAAATGCTAACAACACTGAAGTTTTGTTCTAATGCTATTAAATGTACACAAATAGAATTTGTGTATAAATGTACACAAATTAAAACACATTTGATTAATATACATATATAGACACACACACATACGTATCTATATATATACATAGTATATATATGTGTACATACTATATATATACAATAGCCGGGCACAGTGGCTCATGCCTAGCTTACTCCAGAGGCAGAAATAGGGAGGATCACAGTTTGAGGCCATCCCAGACAAAGATTCAATCTCAATCAATAAAAAGCTGAGTGTGGTTGTGTACTCCTGCCATTCCAGCTACTCCTCTGGAGGTGTATCTAGAGGGGATCATGGTTCACGTTGGCCTGGGCATAAAGCGTGACTTTATCTCAAAAATAACCAAAGCAAAATGGGCTGGGGTGTGGCTCAAGTGGTAGAGTGCCTGCCTAGCAAGCATGAAGTCTTGAGTTCAAACCCCAGTACTGCTAGGAAAAAATAAATAAATATGCTACTAGAGACATCAGAAGAAATGTTGAAAATTTTGGTAACTCTTTTACTTATCACATGGGTTTCTAACTTCAAAAAGTAGCAATCAAAAAAATTTGCTCTGTGTGTGTGTGTATGTGTGTGTGTGTGTGTGTGCCTACGTGCCCTTATATTGGAATTATTCTGGTAATTTCAACAGAAGAATGTTACCATTATTCTTTGCATGATGAGAAAGGGAAACCATCAGACCCAGCATCTTTATAGGTAGTATAGTGAGGTACAAAGGACTGGGTTCAAAAGTCAAATTCTGGCTCTACTATATATGGCTGTGTGAGTTTGACCATATTTCCTAATCTCTCTCAGGCTCAGGTTGATCATCTGAAAATTACGATAATGACAGAAGTCTAATTAGGTATATAAACTAGAAAGTGTGAGAAAGTCACTCATTCAAAACACAGTCAGTGAGTGCAACTCACTGTGGAGGACATAACAAATGGGAAATAGTTGCTTCTCACTAAGAGCTGAGGGTTTAACAGCAAGCATACAAAGTCCTGGGGATTTCTGATTTAAAAGGGACCAATCAGCTACAGTTAAAGAATAGAGAAGGGAAAGTGGGTTTCTTGGGTGCCATTAAGAACACCATCAATCAAGAAAGTGCTTTGTCATTTTATTCAGATTCTCCTTCACAGTGGCATATTGGCTTCACTAAACATTCATTTTAAAATAAAATCAGGTTATATGGCTACATCTACATAAATTATAAAATTGAGACATTTAACACATTGGGATAAATCAAGCATATTTCAAAATGCAGCCAATTAACCAGATTATATCAGCATTTACAGTGTCAATAGTCATTTGGGTAACTGGTACGTATAGTAGCTTATGTAACTGGGCTAAACGTGAATTAGGGAATTATAGCTTTTTTTAGTGTTGGAAAAGTCTGTGTAGTTTCTTAGTACTGCTGACTCTTGAGGAAAATCCCAGATTCACAGATAAAGTACTATACCTGGAGCCATGAAGTAAGTCTGATAATTGTGATGAACCTTATTTGCAGCTATTTTTCAAATTGTTCATTTAGCTTATGGTTAAATTCAAAGTTACGAATTATCAGATATTTCAACAAAATACTTTATTGAAATTCAGCAGTATTTTGCAAATATCTAATTTCTCCTAAAATTTGTACTTAGTTAAAACATATGGAAACCTTATAACCTTCTGAGTGATCTTTTTGGAAAAATTAGGTTTCCTTGGTTAATAAGAAAATTAATTTTTTAATTCAAAGGTACTACCCTAAAGCACTAATTTCTAAGGATATATGTTTAAATAAAGTACTGGTAACATAGGCTGGTGGAAATCAGGGCATGTACGAAAGAGGTTGCACAAGAGAGAATATTAAAGCTTTCTTTGTATAACCTCTGTTTCTCTTGGGAGAAAACTTATCTAGCACTTGCCTAAATTAAAATGAAAGAAAATAATATTTTAAAGGAAACATTTGAAGAGAACAAAAATTTCACAGATTTCAGATTGTGAATAGTAAATATTGGTCAGAAAGGATGTCTCTTGGTTGTTGAAATAAGAATGTTAAAAAATAATATCAAGTCTTTAACATAAATCCAATTCCCCCAAGACTTATGTGGTATCTCCAAATCATAGGCAAGCTGGAATGAGGTGAATGGATGTTAGAATTAGAAAATCTCAGGACCCTAACTGAATTCTGAATGCCTTCCAGGAGGAAGAATTGAAAAACAAATAGTGTACCATTCAAACAAATTTGCTTCCTGTATGTGGTGTGGAGGAGGGATTAAAGAGATACTCTTAACCAAAATTAACAGATGAAAACGCTATAGATTAAGATCCACTGAACAATCCACATTTGAATGAATTTGAAGTGCAAGAACTTTGTTACAGCAGAAGCTAATGTTTTAGGAAGGCCTAAGTGTTCTTTATCTATTTAGTCAGAAGGAAACAGGCAGATATATTTTACAAAGGCTGTGTTTAACTTTGACCAGTATTAGGACAATCAACCCTGAAAATTGTTCATCTGTTTCCTAACTTCAAGGGAAGTGTGGGAAGGGAGATTGCACAGCATTTTGAATATAATATAACCTATTAAATATGATTTTTAAAAATTTTAACATCTTAAGGAGACTATTTTCTTTTCATCCTTCATATCTTGAAAAAACTCTAATAGGAGCTTTTGTTTCCCTCTAAGCAAAAATGATGTAGTGCTATTGATAGCATTATATTAACTACTTACATAAGTGGCTTATATTTTTTGTGTTCTCCCTAGTGCAGATACATGTTGGCTTCTCACTCAAAGCTTCATACTGTGCTATGACTGTGGAAATTTGAATTTCTTTTCCCCACTCTGTAGAGACTCTTTACTGTTCTAACAGTGAAAGAGGATTAAAACTGTGTTTACTCACTACAATAATTCACCTGACAATGACACCTGATTCTTTGCAACATCATTAATCACCCAATGTTGATTTCTACATGTCTTAAATTTTTCCTCTTATCAGCAATACGTGTTTATAGACCAGGCAAAAATCCTTATGCTAATGGATTGGCTCCTATATAGAACCAAATACAACCTGTAGAATGAAAGCATGTTTTATAACAGACATCGAGGGGGGTATGTCATCCACATCTATTTTTAAATGCCATAGGTTTACAGAGCACATGTGTACAGATAGAAAAATAAACAAGATACCTGTAGAGGTACATTGTGATTACACAGGCCAGTTTCTTGTGGTTGGATTTCGCTCTGACTCTGTTCAGGTGTGTGACCTAGAAAGTGCTAAAAGGTAGATGTTTAAAATGTAAAATTCAATAAGGAAGAAAGTGTAAAGGAGCAGCCAGACATATGCATATTTTCTGTCTATTAGTGGAGTTGCATCGTGATGAAAACTGAGTAGGCACTTAAGGTAGTTGATTAAAAGAAAAAGCACACATCTTTCTCGCTCGATTTCACTCATGACACCACTGAGATTTCAGCCCCAAATTTCACTGCCACCCAATGGGCACTAGCAATAATTTTATTTTGAGACAATTCCTTTACTACAACAAGTAGGCATTGACTAAGAACAAACACATAGAAAGAGAAGCCAATCAAAGAATTAAAAATTGTACATTGCTATGTCTTTCAACTCTCAGTTTTCTAAGTTTGATAACAAATAAACATAAAACTGAGAAATAAGAAACCCATGAAATTATCATCTACTTCCTCTTGTCAGGGTGAATGGAAACACTGTGTAAAAATACTTTATCAGAACAAGTCATAGGAGATGGTTAATATGGCATTAATGCTGCATGATACTGACATAGCTAAGATATGAATTCAACATGGCAAGCATTACTAGTGAGTGTGATATATTTGTACATGTATCTTTCTAAAAATTAAGAAATACTATACTAAAACCCAAACAGTGAACCTGTAGGCAAATATCAACACTATTATTAAAACTTTTGGGACACACACACATGATTTTAAGATGGCCTATAACACATGAAATGATGCTTAATCTCCTTTATAGTTTATAAACTGTATGATTAAAAAGTCAAGGTACCATTTCTTACCACCAATCCATTGGTGCAGTTGAGGAGAAATAGGCACTGTTATTCATGGATAGTGAAAATGTAATCTCAAATTAACTTTCCAGGGAGAAGTGCAGCAACACCTATCAACAGGGTAAATGCATTTGCCTTTTGACTCCACAACCTCATCGCTAGATATATACCTTGAAGATTCAACAATACAAACAACAGATGCAAAAAGTGTTTGTGTAACATTGTTTGCAATTGCCAAGTATTGGTCACAACCTGAATTACTATATTTAGGTAAGCAGGTAAGTCAGCTAATGGAAATTGCACAAAAATGAATAAATAAAACCAACCCTACTTTCTTTTTTTTTTGAAGAATTCCAAGTGATATATAAATAGACAAATGAAGTCAATTATGTGACCGATGATAACATAATCACATTGCATAGAGTGGGAAAGGAAAGAGTTAATTTCAGTAATTTGGACAAAAGTGTTTGATCGAAAACCTGCATTGTAAGCTTAAAGACAAGGAAATCTGCACAAATAGCTCACCAGAACTATTGATGAATATGAACTCTGGCTCATAAACATGTGAGCAACTCTAAAGCTTTTTTCTATGTATTCTAAGAATAGAGATTAACTAAATATATGTGGAAAAAGCAAAGCCAGGTTTCACACTGCCAGAAAATGGTGTTGCAGGTAACGAAAAATGAGGGAAATACAGTCATGCTACATTTTATAATTTAAATTTATACAAAATTTCAATATTTATGTAATATTTCCATTTCTCTCTATATAACAGATGTATATTTTACATGGTTAAAATTCAAGGTATTTTTCTGTATTCCTTTCTATTTCACATAAAATTATAATCATTTCATACGTATCTTATAATTTTTGTAATTCAGAGGTTCAAGATTTTGCCATAAAATGGTACAGTTATCAGATGGTTCAACATAATTTGTTAAAAAACATTCCCTTAAGGTTGAATGCTATATTGCTTCCTTGCTTTGCCCTTAATTTATGATTAACTTGGGTAGGAAGATCATAATGTGACATTTTATTCCTTCTACCAAACACTTTCTTGAGAATCAGTTTAGAATAGAATTAGTGGGTATGAATATAATTTTTGTAATTTTTTCTGCTATGTCATACATTAATGGATGTCTTAGAAATAGTGTGTGTGCATAAATACACATATAAAACATACTTATATAAATTATGAAATATGGCTGTACATGTATATGTATACAGAAAATTATATGTGGAATTCTGTGTTATTACATATATATCAATTACATGTTATGTATATGTGTGGATATATATTGTCTCACAAACTAATAAATATGGATCTCATAGCTTCATGAGGCTTACTTCAGAGTTAGTATTTATATCTCTGAATTGGTTACACAGAAGAACATCAGAACACTTTGCATTCTGCCAAGTGGAAGAGGGGTAAGGCGCCAAATATGATCTTCAGCCTTTTGATATCACTAAAGCAATATGATATATTTGAAAAACATCCTATAAGATTATAATTTTCTGCTCTTCAGATTTTTTCTTTATTCTGGACTGAATTTGCTTGGTTTTTAAATTTTACTTTGGGGGGATTTTGTTTGTTTTTTATTAACTAATCCCTCCTGTGTTGTCCTAAAAATTAAATCACAGGAACAACAATAGCCCTCACCTCTGTCTTCCATGTTCTGCGGAAGAAGTTGCACACTCTGCCCTACAGCTAAATGCAATTCCATGGTCAGAAACATTTTTTCCATGTGCTTCTGCAGTTCATAGGGGCATTATTGTGATCCAGAAATTATCTCACTAACATGGAGAAAAGTGGATTTCACACTGGGTAAGACTTCAGCACAGAGAACCCACAGGCTGATTTTGTACTCATTAATCATCTAGTTAATTTGTTTTAACATAGGAGTGTTGACAACAAATGAATGTTATTCCAGCAACGGTGACTGCCTAATCCAGACTATTGCAGCGTTAACATTTATGAAACTGGCAGGTCCACACTCAGATAGGGTCAATGTTGTCTTTCAGTCCAATCACAAATTTATCTACATTAAATCCACATCTGCTATGATCATTGGGTGAGCTAGTCAGGGCCTATGGGGTAAACAGATTACAACCTTTCTGTCTTCTGATTTTTAGACCAGCAGGTATATGGAAATTCTGGAGTCTGGGGATATCTGTTTGATACATGTATGGATTTTCTTTTAATATTCTTCAGTTAAAAATGAAAGGAAATTTTCACTTACAACAGATCGTGTATTTGTAGTGTGAATTTAGTCCTCTTGCATCAAATACTAATGAAATTAATTCAAATCGGGAAAAGCTTTGTCCGTACTTTCTAAAGATTGGAAAAGTAACCCAAATTGGCAAAAAGTTTTGTCTATAAAGATGCTAAGTACTTTCATGATTACTATTTTAACTTTCTAGAAAGCCAAGTTTTTCTGAATATAGACTATAGGCATAGATGTCTTAACTTTTCAAAATATCTTTCTCTGTCCTGATTTCTTTTATTCTCAGTTCATCTGTGAAAGAGATTTGTCTTCTTGGTTTTATGTTGTTAAGAATGGTGCTCAAACAGATTAAATTATCTGAAGACTTTCAACTTGTTAGTGGTTGAATTGGACTCTCAATAGTGTTTAATAATTCCCAGACTCAGAAACTAAACATTAACCAACACATATTTACTTTAGATGAAGAACTGGTTTCTCAGTTTTAATAAAATTTAAGCTAAACTTGGTGTCCATAACTCAGAGATACAAGTCTCCATTTCCCTCCCTTCAAACATGTAATGTGGGCTCACCTTGTTACTATCTTCTAAAAAAAAACTTGCATACTCCGTTCTTTCTGAACTGTGATTTTCTCAGGGTCAATATCAGGAAACACTGGAAAATTTATTTCTTGATTCATTGAAAGAAATAGGTAAATGCCTCTAAATGATGGAGAGATATGCGGCACAGAGGGAAATCAAGCTATGTGAAAGGACTCCTGCTCCCTCCACTCCACTCCAACTTTCACCCAGAAGTATAATAGAGGCAAAACGTGGCTCTTTCCCTGAAGTGTTACGTTGTTATAGTCAGGCTTTGAAACAGTAGCGGAGCTGTGGTTCTCTTGACTTCCTCACTCATTCTGTTATTAGAGAAATTCTTAATTTCTTCCATTGGGAACTATTTTTCTGTCTTCACTCTTTTCCTCGGGCCATTCCCAGTGCATCGGGATGCTGCCATAACGTTGAAAGCTTGCCCTTGCTTCTCACTTGGGAGATGTCTAGCTGCTTGGTTATCTCCCATGCTTAATGAGCTCCTAGCTTTCCTGCAGGACAAAAGGCAGTTAGACATTTACCATCAATTTGCTCGTGCATTACTGGCCTTCAAATACAAACAATGATGCATGTGCCTGTAAAGCTGAAAAAATGCAATATGGATCGAGAGGAAAACTTTTTATAATGAGTAAAACTCAACTCTCACTTGAAGTATAGAGTGAAATTCATGTACAAAATAGTATATTTTTGTACATAAATATTTTTTATGTTTATTTCAGGGAAAAATTGCCTCTCCTAGATATGAGTTGTAACTCTAAATTATAAGTAAATAGATCATGGACTGATATGTCTTATAAATGATTTTCAAGGAGCCTTTTCATTAAATTAAGCAATTTCATTGAGGAAATATTATATCGGAGGTCTGAGTTGTTCCATTTAACTGCAGGAGAAGTGGATACCATTATACTAAAAGGAATACTGATGGATGCAAGCCAGTAAGTTGCTTAAGATATGTTATTTCAGAGCCTAATGCAAACATTAGTCCCCTATATCTAGATTTTATACAAATACCTTCTTACTTCAATTTGACGATTCTTGCCTTCAAAATTCAGCTCTATACGGTTTACTTATTTTAAATTAATAGTAGTCACTATACTTGTGACAATTGTAAATGCAAATATTATTTAAGGGCTATAAAGAGAGATAATAATTTTCTTTTGTTCTCTTTTCTCTTCCTTTCTTTTCTTTTTTTCTCCTGTTGTGCTGGGGATTGATCTCAGGCCACCCATATGCTGGACAGGTACTCTGCTACTGAGCTATATCCCATATGCTAAGAATTTTCTTCTAGATGATGAAAACTAAAACCACGGTCCACAACATCAGTTCACCTTGTTAAGGTGTACCATTTTCTAAAGGAACAAAAGTATTCCTGTGCTGTAAACATAAAAGGACTATTTGGACATGATACCTTTTTTTCTTGGTTTAGCCATACCTAAGTTTTACTTTTCCTGTTATGTGAGATAGAGTATGTCCCAGATAATTTGATAATAATTATAAATAGAGAAAATTATTATTTTAAAGTATATTTTAGAAGCTGCAATTAGCATCTTATCTGGAAATTTGAGTATTATTATTATTTAATTTACTGTGTAAACATGTAATTCAGTACATTTATATAATTTGTTTAAGCAAATTACTATTGAGAAAATAAACAGAATATGTGCTTTTGTCTGGAACCAGACGAGAACGCCCTCAGGGCAATTTCTGGTGAACTTCCTTTCTCTCTTCCAGGGCCCTTACAAATCCTAAGATTTAGATCACTCCTTAGAACACTCATGCATCCAAGCTAAAGGACAGGTCCCTATTTTAATATGTAAAGAAATGGTGATAGGAAAATCATTCATTGTGAGATTATTCCACATGAGTGGTACGAAAGTGGTTAAGATGACAGAGTTTAGCTTTGCTCTCTCTCTCTCCCTCTCTCTCTCTCTCTCTCTCTCTCTCTCTGTTGTTCTTGTTGTTTTGTGCTATTGGAGACTGAGCCCAGGGACTCTTTCACTGCTAGGCAGGAGCTCTACAACTGTGCTGCATCCACCAGCCACTAAAAAGAGCACTTGACTCCATAACTTCTTTTTTTTTTTTTTTAATTTTTATTTTTTCATTATTCATATGTGCATACAATACTTGGGTCATTTCTCCCCCCGTCCCCACCCCCTCCCTTACTACCCACCCCGCCCCCTCTCCCCAGCTCACCCCTTCCCTCTCCCCCCCACTCCCTCGATACCCGGCAGAAACTATTTCACCTTATCTCTAATTTTGTTGAAGAGAGGATATAAGCAATAATAGGAAGGAACAAGGGTTTTTGCTAGTTGAGATAAGGATAGCTATACAGGGAGTTGACTCACATTGATTTCCTGTGCGTGTGTGTTACCTTCTAGGTTAATTCTTTTTGATCTCACCTTTTCTCTAGTTCCTGGTCCCCTTTTCCTACTGGCCTCAGTTGCTTTTAAGGTATCTGCTTTAGTTTCTCTGCGTTAAGGGCAACAAATGCTAGCTAATTTTTTAGGTGTCTTACCTATCCTCATATCTCCCTTGTATGCACTTGCTTTTATCTTGTGATCAAAGTCCAATCCCCTTGTTGTGTTTGCCTTGATCTAATGTCAGCATATGAGGGAGAACATATGATTTTTGGTCATTTGGGCCAGGCTAACCTCACTCAGAATGATGTTCTCCAATTCCATCCATTTACCAGCAAATGATAACATTTCGTTCTTCTTCATGGCTGCATAAAATTCTATTGTGTATAGATACCACATTTCCTTTATCCATTCGTCAGTAGTGGGGCATCTTGGCTGTTTCCATAACTTGGCTATTGTGAATAGTACCGCAATAAACATGGGTGTGCAGGTGCCTCTGGAGTAACCTGTGTCACAGTCTTTTGGGTATATCCCCAAGAGTGGTATTGCTGGATCAAATGGTAGATCAATGTCTAGCTTTTTAAGTAGCCTCTAAATTTTTTTCCAGAGTGGTTGTACTAGTCTACATTCCCACCAACAGTGTAAGAGGGTTCTTTTTACCCCGCATCCTTGCCAACACCTTTGTTGGTAGTGTTGCAGATGATGGCTATTCTAACAGGGGTGATGTGGAATCTTAGTGTGGTTTTGATTTGCATTTCCTTTATGGCTAGAGAAGGTGAGCATTTTTTCATGTGTGTTTTGGCCATTTGAATTTCTTTTGAGAAAGTTCTGTTTAATTCACATGCCCATTTCTTTATTGGTTCATTAGTTTTGGGAGAATTTAGTTTTTTAAGTTCCCTATATATTCTGGTTATCAGTCCTTTGTCTGATGTGTAGCTGGCAAATATTTTCTCCCACTCTGTGGGTGGTCTCTTCAGTTTAGAGACCATTTCTTTTGTTGAGCAGAAGCTTTTTAGCTTTATGAGGTCCCATTTATCTATGCTATCTCTTAGTTGCTGTGCTGCTGGGGTTTCGTTGAGAAAGTTCTTACCTATACCTACTAACTCCAGAGTATTTCCTACTCTTTCCTGTATCAACTTTAGTTTGTGGTCTGACATTAAGATCCTTGATCCATTTTGAGTTAATCTTGGTATAGGGTGATATACATGGATCTAGTTTCAGTTTTTTGCAGACTGCTAACCAGTTTTCCCAGCAGTTTTTGTTGAAGATCCATCGTATATTTTTAGCTCCTTTGTCAAAGACAAGTTGGTTATAGCTGTGTGGCTTCATATCTGGATCCTCTATTCTGTTCCACTGGTCTTCATGTCTGTTTTTGTGCCAGTACCATGCTGTTTTTATTGTTATTGATTTGTAATGTAGTTTGAAGTCAGGTATTGTGATACCTCCTGCATTGTTCTTTTGACTGAGTATTGCCTTGGCTATTCGTGGCCTCTTCTGTTTCCACATAAATTTAACAGTAGATTTTTCAATCTCTTTAATGAATGTCATTGGAATTTTGATGGGAATTGCATTAAACATGTAGATTACTTTTGGGAGGATAGACATTTTTACTATGTTGATTCTACAAATCGATGAGCATGGGAGATCTCTCCACTTTCTATAGTCTTCCTCAATCTCTTTCTTCAGAAGTTTATAATTTTCCTTGTAGAGGTCATTCACATCCTTTGTTAGGTTTACACCTAGGTATTTGATTTTTTTTGAGGCTATTGTAAATGGAATTGTTTTCATATATTCTTTTTCAGTTTGTTCATTATTAGTGTATAGAAATGCTAATGATTTTTCTATGTTAACTTTATATCCTGCTACCTTGCTATAGCTATTGATGATGTCTAGGAGCTTCTGAGTAGAGTTTTTTGGGTCTTTAAGGTATAGGATCATGTCATCTGCAAATAGGGATATTTTGACAGTTTCTTTACCTATTTGTATTCCTTTTATTCCTTCTTCTTGCCTAATTGCTCTGGCTAGAAATTCCAGTACTATGTTGAATAGGAGTAGAGATAGTGGGCATCCTTGTCTAGTTCCTGATTTTAGAGGGAATGCTTTCAGTTTTTCTCCGTTAAGTATAATGCTGGCTGTAGGTTTGTCATATATCGCTTTTATAATGTTAAGGTACTTTCCTTCTATTCCTAGTTTTCTTAGAGCTTTTATCATGAAATGGTGTTGGATCTTATCAAAGGCTTTTTCTGCATCTCTTGAGATGATCAAGTGGTTTTTGTCTTTGCTTCTATTAATGTTGTTTATTATGTTTATTAATTTTCGTATGTTGAACAACCCCTGCATTCCTGGGATGAAGCCTACTTGGTCATGGTGAATAATAAATTTGGTGTGTTGTTGAATTCGGTTTGCCATTATTTTGTTGAGGATTTTTGCATCCATGTTCATTAAGGAGATTGGCCTATAGTTCTCCTTTTTGGAGGTGTCTTTGCCTGGTTTTGGGATAAGTGTAATACTGGCTTCATAAAATGTGTTAGGCAGTTTTCCTTCCCTTTCTATTTCATGGAACAGTTTAAGGAGGGTTGGTATCAGTTCTTCTTTAAAGGTCTGATAGAATTCAGCAGAGAATCCATCAGGTCCTGGACTTTTTTTGGGGTGGAGACTCTTGAATGCTGCTTCAATTTCATTTTGTGTTATACATCTATTCAGGTGATTAATGTCCTCTTGGTTCAGTTTTGGATGATCATATGTATTTAGAAATCTGTCCATTTCTTTAAGATTTTCGAATTTATTTGAATATAGATTCTCAAAGTAGTCTCTGATGATTTCCTGGACTTCCATGGTGTTTGTTGTAATCTCCCCTTTTGCATTCCTGATTCTACTAATTTGTGTTTTTTCTGTCCTCATTTTAGTCAGGTTTGCCAGGGGTCTGTCAATCTTGTTTATTTTTTCAAAGAACCAACTTTTTGTTTCATTAATTCTTTGTATGGCTTTTTGGTTTCTATTTCATTGATTTTAGCTCTTATTTTTATTACTTCTCTCCTTCTATTTGTTTTGGGATTTGCCTGTTCTTGTCTTTCCAGAGTTTGAGATGTATCAATAGGTCATTGATTTTGGATCTTTCAGTCTTTTCCCTCTGGTTCCTGTACTAATTTTTTGCTGTGGGGAAATTGGTTTTCTTGTGTTTTCTGTCTTCCCATCATTGCCCTTGGTGTTTTTATTGTCCCTGTACTGTGTGCAATTAAGTATTTTCTGGCTGTAATAATAGCACTAGTGATATTTAGAATGGAAGGGTGAGAGGGGATGGAAAGCAAGGAAGTTAAAGGGAAAGGGAAAAACAAATAATCAAGTAGAAAAAAACAAAAAACAAAACAAAGAAACAAACAAAAAAGTTTCAAAGATATTAACAGGGAGAGAGTGTACTAATCAACAGTAAGCTGAAAAGGCATTAGAGAGACAGAGAGTGGATTGAAAATAAAAAATTAAAAAAAGATAAGAATAAAAATAAAAAATAAGTAAATGAAAGAAAAAATGTATATATATAAATAAAATAAAATATAAAATTAAAAATTAAAAATAAATAAGATTTAAAAAAAAAAAAAACTCCAAGTTCAAATACAATGAAGTTTCAGTCTTAATTTTGGTGTTCATCCCTCAGCCTCCAATGGTTCCTCAGATGTTGTTCTGTAGTTGTCTCATCAAAGGGGTAACTTAAGAGAAAAAAAAAGTGCACAAAGTGTCCCACGTTCAAATGCAATACAGTTTCAGTAAGTTTTTCAGCATGCAGGTGTAATTTGGTTGTTTTCTCATCAAAGGTAGGGAGAGAGAAAGAAAAGAGTCTGGAGACAGTTCTGAGAATGGTATCTGTGGCTGTGTCTTGCTTGCCCGCTGCTGTCAGGCTGCTGTTGCCGGAGTTGTTATTTATGCAGATCTCTGGGGTGAGCTTAGCACTCACCTGGCCCTGCAGGCTTTGTTTACTCAGAGTTCTCCTGTGCACTAGCTGCTGCTACAGGCTTTCTCCTTTCCAAGCACTGGGGGAGGTGACACTGCACCCCCTTTCTCAAGCCTGCAGGTTTGTTTACAGCTCACATGGGAAGTGGGTCTTCCTCCCTCTCCTGTGGAGTTTTCCTCCCTCTGCCACTCTCACAAGCTTTCCTGCTCCTGGTTGCTGGGCGGTGCTGCTGCTCCCTCAGGAGCCTCTCTGGCCAGCCCTGGCTTGTTTATTTATAGTTCTGTGAGGGATTCCCCTCTCCCCTTCTTCAGCACTCAGGGCGCCCCACCCTCTTTGCTACATGTCTTTATTGTTCTTATTGCTTATTATTCAGTTTCTCTTATTTCCCTGGGTGGGAGTCGGTCTGTCCAGGGGGCTATGCTGATCTGGCCCAGGGTTGTCTATTGTAGTACTGCATACCACTTAGCTCACCTTGTCCCCGTCTTCCCAAGCCATCTGGGTGCCAGCGTCTGGCGGCCCGGAGCCCCTCCTGTTTTCTCTGTTTAATGTGAAGTGGAGATTCTCTGTGCAGGCTGAAGGTGTGGAGGAGTCAAAGTTTTGCCTTTTCTCAGTGGTCTTGCCTGCAAGGTGTGTCTCCAGCATCTCTTCAAGATTTCACTGTAGGAGACATGCCTTCTGCTTCCTCCCTCTAGCCGCCATCTTGGAAAGTCACTCCATAACTTCTTGTTGTGTGCTTTTACTTACTTGTTTTATATAGGTATGTATGTATGTTTGCTTGTATGTATTTTGTGTTATGGTGTGCTCTGTAGGAAAAATCAGTTAAATTTTATACTTAAAGAAGAGCATAATGAAATTTACTTTTCTTATTTTATGTATTTCAGTTTGTGAAATATCATAACCTTGGAACTATTTTAGCATGATTATTAATCAAAACATGTGCAGTAGTACTTTTAAAAATTAGTGTTAATCTTTGACACAAGAAGGCTCAGCTTTCACTCCTGCTGTGTCACCATAAATTTCCTATTTGATCTTTAAGTCTTATAAAAAAAAATCAGGAGGAAAAGTCATTCATATAAAAAATTAAATGTTGTTTGGCTTTATTTTAAAAAGTTAGCCAGTTTATTGCTGTCAGTTAAGAAAAAGCTAAAGCAAAACAAAAAATGGTTGAAATAGACTCTGCCAGTTCCAAGTAACAAGTTACAAACACTTTTATGGAAAATCTACAAATTGATGCATCAGTTTTCAAAGTTCTTGTAATAGCTTTGGTTTAATATCTCAAACAGAGGGCTAGAAAAGGATAACCTGCTCATGGTTTGTTACAAATAAACCATGACTTAAATTTCTGATTGATTTTTTTCTAAGAAAAGTGGCTATTTAGATATGAGACTTCTTTAATAATATGAATTTATTGTTTCTATTTTCAAAAAAAGGAAAGCCAATATTCTATCATATTTTAGTCAGATTTAATCTTATTTACATAAGTATCAATGCATATTACATATACTTTCTAAATCAAGTTGTGTCAAAAATTATGTCTTTTCCTAGTAAAGGAAGTAGCAAAAATGTATAGATTTCTACTGCTTTTATATTTTATATTTAGGTAATATTAAAATAAGTAAAGTAGTATGATAAAATATTTAATTTCAAATCTTCTTATTACTCAAATAGTCTATAATAGGAACATATTGTGTTCTAAAAATGATTTAAGTTAAAAGTTATTAATAATATATTGTATATTTAAATAGCACAAATAAGGACAGCACATATATCATACAGCACACATAAATTTTTATATATCAAATGATCACAATATATTTACCAAAACTACAACATATAGAAAACCCAAAGGAAATTTCCATTTTTTTGGTAGAGAAATTTTGCAGGTTACTTAGGCCTGGCCATTTGGTGAGGCAAAAACTACTTTGGTATACAACCATGTAAACATGCCAGTGAGTGCAATTCATATAGAGCTATAATGAATTTGGGAAATAGAGTAATCTCTCTTTCTTTATAAATGTTGGTTGGTAGTCTGAAATTTATACACGAATCAGAGCCCCTGCTGTTTGAAGATGATACTCTGTTCATTTCCACTGTTTATTTTTACATGACTTATGAAACACACACAATGTATAGAACAGAACTGACCCAAAATGACACTTAAGGTCAATATTCGACAGTACTTAGTGACCTCCAACACATTTATAATCAAGTTAAATGTTTACTAATTGCCAACTAAAATTTTTTTGTACTTTATTTCCTGCTGGTCTGGAGAGAGAGAGAGAGAGAGAGAGGACAAGATTAGAGAAATCTCCCAGGAGAACATGGTCTCAAGGAATTTCTAACCTGATTTCCAAGTCACAGAAATTCTGGTGGATATTCGAACTTTGAATGGCTATGCAAATCAAACTTATGAACCTTTGGAGAGCCATCCTTCATTAAGTTTGACTGCAGTAGGGAATAAGCAGTAAGAACAGATGGGCTACTAAGGGCAAGGGTCTCCATGGTAATCAGATCAAGGAAGGTCAAAACCAAGGACAGAATATCCATGGGAGATTCAGGATTATTTTAGGCCCCCAATTAAAAGACTTCTCAATGGTTTACTACATATGTTGTTTGAAATAGCCAGAATTTTTTTAGGCATCTTTGCAACCAAACATTGTTTCTAGGTTAAGAACAAAACACACTTTCCCCACAGCAATGATATAAGCTGAAAGGGTCAATTTAGAGAATCCTTTTTAGAATGTGGTTAATTGCATGAGGCTATGGTTCCATTAAGGAAATTAAAGTTCAAACCCACTTAGAAGAAAGGTCAAAATAAGAACCAGAGGGGGGAGACCCAGAGAACACATGTGTAGGATTCTTGGTGATAAAAAGTTAAGACTTGTGTGCAAGCACATGGCACCATGCCTACTGCCAAGTTTATGAGTCACTAAGCATATGCAGTAGAAGTCCCCATCTCTGAGTAGTTTATGGAGGCATAATGAGGACAGGCAAATATCTTTTAATTTGCACTAAATATTTTTCATAGCAGGCATTGTGAGCCATGATAACTCATCAACAGAGAATAACACAACATGAAAAAAATAATAAGATGAAAGAAAAAGTTCCTTTTGGGTATAGTCTTTTGGAACTCAAAGGACCCAAAATTTCCACTTACTGGTTATAAAACTAGTTCAAAAGATGAACTTTTCAGCATTTTTTTCTCTGCATTTTACAAATTAGTAACTTGACAGAGTCATTATGCACGGTATTCTATATAAAAGAGAGAATTTCTCACACAGAAAAGTGAAGTAGAAAAACCAAAAAAAACATGAACCTATAAACAGTACTGGTCATACTTTCTTTTCCACATTTGATCCATTCTCTTTCTCCCTAACTTTTCTTTCTTCCACCCTTTCTCCATCTTCTTCTCTTTCTACTTTTTCTTCTCTCTCTTTTCTCCCTACTCTTTTTTCTCTCTTTGATTCTACTTCATTCTTTTCTTCCTTTTGAAGTAAAAGTTACTTTTAAAATGAGCCCTCAAATCAAATTTCAGACCTAAACTCTGGAGTCTTGTTTCTTTCTTCAGACTCCTTGCCACAGAATAAATTATTTATTTAGTACAACAGAAAGAAATAGGGATGTGACATATTTTTTCAAGCACTGTTTATAAGTTACTTGACCTTTGAGATAGGCTAAGGAGTGAAAAGGAAGGATTCTTTCTAAGGCTTTACTTCTCAAGTGGCTGACACCAAGTGTAACTAATTGTCAGCAACATTAGGAAATTCTAAACTCATTCCGTGAACCTTTAGTTAGAAGCAGACTTTGGCCGAAAATGACTCCAGCAAACTTTCCTGCTTCCCTCCTTCCTTTCCCTCTCCTGTTTTCAGTTGTTTTCCCTCCATCCATTGTATGACATCCAAGATTTCACATGGAAACACCCCGTGGTATGTTTTTCATTTCAGGTTAAAATCAATTTTAATTTTGTTATTCCCCCCACCCCCTAAGTTGTCACCCATCTCATTAAAATGATTAGACTTTTCTTTGGAATAGTTACCTGAAAATAAAGCCAAACGCAGGAGAGATGCCAGCAAAGCTGATGCATGGGAAGCTGTCATAGCAGGGGATCAATTTCACACCACGATTTAAGATACCATGCACTCAGCTCTGATGATAAAGGGTCCAGAGTTGTTATGCTTTAGAAAACAGAACTGTGTTTCCTCAATAAAGAGGAACTAACCAACATTAAATCTTATAGTTATGTGCATAACAGCCATATATATCAAATGACAACATGTAACAAAGGTTCCTGCTAGGGGAGATACTGAATGCTTGGTTTAGCTGACTTCGAAGTTTTGTCCTGCCTTTTGTTTGTTCCTGGAAGCTCTGGTATTGCCAACATGAGTTATACAACCATCCTTTAACGGTACAAATGAAATTATGTTCTACAAACTGGGTTTGCGATATGGTAATATAATGCATACAATAGTGTTTATGTAGAGGACATAGAGAAAAATTTAAAAAGCAGATTCCTGTGTTTCCTTAGCAAAACAAAATGGCACTTTACAGTCAATCCTATATTGGACTAAAGTTGACCAGTGATGAAAAGATCATTTTTTTTAAACCAGACTGGAGTAAATTTTTGTCCAAGAGGTAATGATTTTTGTAGGAAGATTTTATGTAACTCTGATGAGGATTAAAAGAAATGACAGGAATCAAATTAGATAGAAAGTGTTTCTTTTTTACTTTTACATTTTGCAAAACTTAGTGACAGAGATGATGCCAGCAAATGTCTTTGTAGTGACAACTTCTGCATATTACAGCATGAGTTCTCAATGTTTCTGCAGAGGAAATTAAAGTATATGCCTCTAGATGCATCGTGGACTTTGGGTCAGAACTGATTCCAAGAGTTTTGATATCAGGGTTATTTCTATTCTTTTCCTTTTCACCATTTAAGCCAATTGATTTTGATTTTTTTGTTCATGAAACTGGGATTTGAACTCAGAACCCTGAACTTGATAGGCAGGAGCTCTTCTGCTTTAGGTAATTTTTTGAATAGGGTCTGGTATTTATGCTTGGGCCTACGTTGACCACAATCCTCGCATTTATACTTTCCACATAGCTGGGATGACAGGCGACATGCCCCACTTTTATTGGTTAAGATGGGGTCTTGCAAACTTTTTTTTGTTCAGGTTGGTCTCAAACAGTGGTACTCCAGATTTCTGCCTCTGGAGTAGCTAAGTTTATAGGCATGAGCCAGTATTCCTGGCTGGCCAGGTTTGATTCTTTTTGTTTCGACTAAAACACCTCCTGTCATTATGACATTAAAAGGCTGGCTCATTAAGTAAGAATGAAACAGTCCCAATTGCTAGCCAATGGTTCTTTGAATTCAGGAAGATAAATAGGTTCATCTTTGTAGAAGATGGTGGTCACAATGTCACCATCCCAATGAAAAGATATTCTTGCAACAATTCAATTCATTAAACTAATTCTTTGGTTCCCAGTTTTGAAGACATATTACTATTTTAGTGGCAAGCACATCAATGTGAGAAATGTCTCCTTTGACAAACTTTATTTTTTTCCTTGCTGAAAATTAAGTGTGTGTGTGTGTTTGCATGTGAGTGTATGTGTACTTGTACATGTGTGTGTCTATTTGCATGCGTGAGTATGTCCTGGGTAACCTATTTGTTATTTTTTTCATTTCTAGTATAAGTAAAAGAGCATATCTTTGTAATATTACATGTCACACTAGAAAATTGGCTTAATCTAACTGACCTATACATTGTTTTCTCATTGATAAATTCAGGATAATTTAATGAGTAGTAAAAACTGCATATAATTCACTAAGCAGTCCTTGACATCTGCTGACCATAAAAACAAAAGTAACATTAGCAAGGAATGCCAATACTTACAATAATCAGTTTTGTCCTAGAAGTTCTTTGGGTTTTTTTCCACAATGAATTTGTTGTGAGAGTAAATGACAAACTCTTTTTCTGACTTTATCACACTTATTGACTGAACTAAACATTTTTTCTTGAGCATAACACTTCCTAAATTCTATTTGACTGGCTTCAAATCTGACTGGAAGTTCCTTTTTCTATCTATTTAGAATGCCTAAAACTCTCAGAAGTGTTGGACAGGCAGCAAGATCAAAGGTGTACTTGAAATTTGACAAATTTTGGTCCTACCAACAAAATTTGGTGCCAGCAACCAAGCGCTAAGGACTGTGTGCTTCATTACTTTTTACTATTCTCTGAACTATAAGTGCTTGGGGTTTCTTGGAAGTATATATTCACAGAAGTCTCCACCCAAAGGCAAAGAGTTGGGGTAAGGTATTGCTGGCTTCTACATGAAGCAATTTTTGCTTCAGCAGCTTAAGCGTGTTTTTCCTTCCAGGAGCTCATTTGTTTAATATTGTGTGGACATTCTGCCATTGCATACATTTTGTAAAACAATTGCATCTGTAATGTTCATCTTCTGGAGAATGGAGAAGCAAAATATGGTATTACACTGAAATACGCTGTTAATTAGAAAGGTCTTAGAGTATTGATGCATGCACACCATTAGCTGAGCCAAAATATCATTGCACCAAGTGAAAAAGACAGACATAAAAGAATGAATAAAGTCAGACACAGGGGTGCACACCCATATTCCCAGCGCTGGGTAGACTGAAACAGGAGGATCACAAGTTTGAGACCTTTCTGGGCTACAGAGTTAGACCCTATCTCAATAATAGCAAGAACAATAAGAAAGATTGAAGGGTGTGTGATTGGTTCCATTTCTAAGAAGAAAATGTATACTTTGGAGACAACAGATTAGTAGACGCTTCAGAAGGGGCGGTGGGGGGTGGGTGGAAGTGAATGGCAGCCAGTGGGCACCAGAGATTTCATACAGCTGATGGACACATTCTAAAATTGAGTTGTAGTGCTGTTTGCAAAATTATGCAAATTTTCTGAAGTCCTTGAATTGTATGTTTAAAATAGGTAAAATTTATGCTATCTAAATTATGCCTTGATAAAACTTTGAGCAACATCAACAAATTTCACATTTGTTCTTTTTCTTCAAGCCAATACCCACAGGAGAAAACATAGCTTGGTTTATCCTCATTGTCCTAAACATTTTTTGTTGTAGCAAGTCCAGGAAAAGTGGTCAGAGGTGATGATAAGACAACTCACCCAGTCACACAACTCTCAACTTGATCGGTCAGAGCAAGTGATAAAATTGTGGAAAATACATTCACAAAGCTCAAAGCATCAATTTGAGATTTCAGTGTAAATTATCTTCATTACTTCTTACATTTAACTATTTGCCTACAATGTTGACCCAACCAAAAAACATCAGGGGAGAGTCCTGGAGAGTTATTTATTTATTTGTGTTTGTCCTGCCCTTTCTGTCCCTCAGATGTTTTACAGATTAAGGAGGGAGGGGCTGTTCTGCAGGAGGGAAAACAAAACTAATGCCAAATTTCTTTCTGCCATTACTCTTCTCCCCTCTCTGCTCCTGCTTCTTCTTCTGTTTCTATTTTTTTTTCCAGTCTCTTATTGCGACTTTGACAAATGACAATGCAAGAAAAGAATTTATGTTGGGTCCTGGAGATTAGCACATTATCACAAGCAAAACAGAGCCCTCAGCCTTGATCGCTGGGGAGCAATTGAAAGAGTCTTTGAAAGTGATGCATGGGTCAAGACCCATTTCTGCAGAAGTAGTAGTGCTGTTGTGCCGGCTCAAGTCTCAGTAAAAGCCCTTGGAGATCCAAGTGAAGACACTGAGCGTAGGATGAGGAGTATTCAGCCAAAAAGCCCATTCTGAAAAGGAAAGAGGAACCGCGTAGCTCCCCGTAGACTAGTGTGTCCAATGATTCAAGGCTACCTGTAGGAAATGCCTTCAGCTTTATTGCTTTCTCGTCTCCCTTTTTTTTCAGAGAGAGAAAAAAGAAGAAGAAGAAAGAGAACACAGACCTTCCCTTACATCAACTCCCACCAGTATTCCCTAAGAAATTTTTATAGGAAGTCTGTCCCACCATTCTTCCTAATAAGGTTCTTCAACAAAAACAGAAGCATCTACAAACAGGGTTCCCACATCAAACCACACCAGGCATTACAGAGTCAGTTTTCCAAAAAATGCCCAATTATACATGCAACATTTTTGAAAAATTTTATGCCTGATTTACAGCCTTGGGCTCAAATATCTGAGAACATGAATTATGAAGCAAGGTTGGGAAAAATGAACACAATTATTTTTTAGCCCAGAAAACACTCAGAGCCTATAGAATACAAACCCACTTGTAAAATTACCAGAAAACAAGACAAAATAATTTGGAAAAAACAGTTCAAGGAAGAGCAGTTCTGAAGGTCATAAATATCCCTGCATGATAATTGTAGATAGTAGACATTTACTTGGTAATTTGTTATTCACAACAAATATCAAATGAAAAAATAAATGGACCTGAAAACCACTGAATGGCAGGCAATGGAATAATATTCTAATATTCATATCATGACTTCTTAGAGGTGATTAACTGATGCTTGAGAGATTTAATAGAGTAGGAATTCTCAGCTGAAGGACTACCGACATGTTGGGCCTGATCCTTCCTTGCCATAGGGAATGTCCTATGTACTAAAAGAGCTTCTGTCCACTAAATATCAATAGCATCTGTGCAACTGTGACAACCAAAATTGTCTTCAGACCTTGTCAAATGTCTCCTGGTTCAGGTTGAGGACAAGTGAGTGGCAAAACCAGCCCTGAGTAAGAATGCCTGATTTAGATAGATTGTCAGCCCTTCAGTATTGAAATTATTCTTATATGTCTCAGCCCTCCTGGTGAATGCAAGATAAAGATACTTGGTGACATATGAGTTATTTTTGTGCAGAAGTTATTAGTTTAGATGAAATCCTAATATTTCTTTTGACCCACATTCTTGTGGCTACTGGGTATTAGATGCTACAATTCTACTTTTGAAGGTGTGACATTCAATCCTTGTTAGTTCTACTAGACCCTTGTGCATGGGATAATTCTTCATGCAGTAATAAGAATACCAGATATTGAATATTTCCCACATTGCAAGCATTGAGGGCTCCATTTGCATCATGATTTTTTATCTCAAAAAAGTCATTTGTATTGGAAATTATTTCAATACCAATTTATGGATAAAGCTTAAATAAACAAACTTACCATCATTTGGTGATGGTGAAGCTAGAATGACACAGCTTAAAGTAAGCATTATTAAGAAGGCTTAAATTAAGGGCACATGAAGAGACAACTTTTTATAACACGTTTTCAAGTTATAAGAACATTTTAAGGATAATGGGCTACCTGACGGTGCTTTCTGAAACTGAAAAGAGAATATACCTGCATTGACTTCTGGGAAAATGCCAGTTCACCCTCTTATGTTGTCTGAGCCTACAGGTAACACAATGGTTTTGCTACAAAAGAGAATCTCCAAGTCTCTTTATGCCTCTGCCCCTGCCACATCTTCCCTGTTTGCTTTCATGTCCTCCTACAGCTCTCTAAGTATTTAGATTAAAGCAGGAATGGTTACCAGTGAGCTTTTGCTCCAGACTTTGTCTGGAGATCTTTTCAGTGGTCTTATCCAGAGGAATGTTGCTAGCATCTAATAGGTAGAGACCAGGATATATCACAGGCCATCCTTACTCAAAACAGAGTTATCCACCTCAAAATGTCATTAGTGTTAAGACTGAGAATCCCTTGGTAAAGGAACACAATCAGCTCTAAGTAGGAAGCAAGATTCCCTCTTACCAGCTTTCTTGAGATAAATTTTTCATAAAGACTGAACCAATTAACATTGGTTATCCATACCACTCACAGATTCCTCTTAGTAATAATGGACTTGGAACTCATGGCATTGCCCATGCTAGACAAATGCTCTACCACTTACGGCTTCCTCCGGTATTCTGAAAAGATCAAGAATAGATTTAGACATCCATTAAAGATCCAAATATAAGTGGCATTGCTGGTAATGTGGAATGCAGATTTCACCCTCACCTGGAAGCCAGCGTGTTTTCTTATCTTTTCCCATGAATTAAACTCACATACGCACAAATAGAACATTAGAGAAAAGCAAAACTGTCCCCAGTGCAACCTTGGGATGTTTAATACATCAAACAAGGAAAAATAAAGATGACCTGCAGGCTGAGCAGGAGTGAGGAGAACTATGTGCACACAGCTCACTGATCGGTGCAGGTGCTCCTCTCAAGATGAAAAGTAAACAGGTGTGGGAAGCTGGGCGCTGGTGGCTCATGTCTATTATCCTGGCTAATTGAGAGCCTGAAATCCAGAAGAGCATGGTTCCAGGCCAGCCCAGGTTTAAAAAAAAAAGTTTGTGAGAACCCCTTATCAATGGAAAAAAACCTGGGCATAGTGACATATGCCTGCCATCCCAGCTACAGGAAGCAGTGTAAAATAGGATCATGATCCAGACTGGCCTGGGCAAAAAGCAAAACCTTATCTCCAGAAAGGGATAGCGGCATAATTCAAGTGATAGAGCTGCCCCGGCAAGTGCAAAGTCCTGAGTTCAAACCCCAGTACCACAAAAAGTGGGGGAGCAGTGTAAAGTCTAGGCTATTTGAGGGAGTAGAGATTTTGGTGTAACAGAGAAAGAATAGGGAAAGAAGATCCCTTCTATCCAAAAGTCTTATTTGAAAGAACAAAAGGAAAACATGTGAAGTCAGAGCGTAAAGGGACGTCAATGAATATTAGTCATAATTGAAGAGAGTATATTAGATATTTCTTATGTAAAGAGTGATTAGTGGCGGGATTATTAACTGTCTGGATGGTTGAGGCAATAGGCAAAGTCCTATTCGAAGATAGTCTTATGGCTACAGATGAGAAATGAGGGGGTCTAGCAATAGAGAGATATGGAGACGTCACCATGACAGGATTCGGTATGGAATAGAAGGTCATCAGAAAGTCTAGACAGAATTGCTCTGTAGGCCTAGAAGATGCTACCATTTGTTCAATGCACACATAGGTAGTCCTCACTATGAGGCAGGGACAGTGGGAAGCAATGTGGAAATGTTAACTCAGTTAATAGCAATTCCTACACAATGCAAATTATCATTATCTCCCTTTACATGTAAGAAAACCAAGGCATGTGGAAATGACATCACTTGCCCCAAATGACATCACTAATAAATGTGAAGCCTAGACTCAAATCCAGGCTAATATCCCATGGGCATATAAGAAAAAAAATATATAATCTGTATTCTTGGACATTCATTTATTTATTTTAGTTTTCTGTGGAACATTTAGAATTTTCCACAACAAATTAGAAAATGTTGGTACAGTTTAACAAAATGTGAGGTAAAAGGTGCTATAAAGTTTGGGTTCATTTAAAAAAAAGTGTTACAGGACAAGACATTCTGGGAAATATTCGTGAGGAATGAAATTAAGAAATGTAATAGAACACAAGGACATATTTTTAACCTAATTGTAATAGTTGACAACTCAGAATAATAATAATAAATTTGGAATCTGTTTGGGTATAAGGAAAATATGTCCCTACCTAATAGATTGGGCAGGTAAGCAAAACATATTAATATAACTTTTAGCTTTGTAGAGCCCTTTCAGTGTCCTTGCTTGCTTGTATTGTCATAGATTTTAATATCTGCTACTTTCACACCACCATCCCCCAGCTGCCCCCTGCCCTCACATACACACTCCTCATCTGTGTGTCCATCTCTAACTTCATGTCCATCCATATCTTCTGCATCATCTATACCTGCTTTATTTGCACCTATATCTACATCCTGGCTTCATCAACCACCAGACTCTTCTGTTTTATAAGGTGACAGAAACCCAATCTCTGTACTCAGAACACCTCCCACCCCTACCCCCATATTAAATTCCTTCTATGTTCTCTCCTTTGATTCAGCTAAGCTGATCAAGGGATTCTTGCTAGGACATTAGTATAACTATACTGTTACCTTATCTGCTTTTGGTGGTGATGCTTCAAAACAGAAAGATGGTGCAAAAAAGTTGAAAATTAGGGGAACATGAGAAAGTACATTAGCGGCTACCTTTGTTCTAGGCACCACTCAAAACAGAGAACTACTACTGAAGCCTAGATTGAATGACACTTAATTTCAGAAACATAGACTATAATGAATAAAAAATCCAGAGAGCAATTTCAAAATTTACTTTGGTTATAGGAGTCAATAGGTAAAAGTATTGGCTGCGTCTGAATATGCAGGTAGGACCAAGGTCTAATGAACTGGTAAGAGTACATGTCATTTTACAAACACTTGGGTGTTTGTCAAGGCATGATACACTTGGGCAGCACACTGCTATAGAAGAAGAGATACAGATTCCTTCCAATTTTGATGTTCTGATTTCACTAATATTTCATTTTAAATATAAACATTTACATATCTACATTTATCTTTTGAACTGTCTTTACTTGCTTTTTGGGTTGTTTTTCTATATGTAATGTTGAAGAGGCAAAATATAAATTTTTTTGTGCATGCATATAGTGGTATATGAAGGTAGACAGTTGACCATTTCTGTTACTTTTGCCTGCATTAAATTAAAATAGTGAATATTCTGAAATTTTTCCGTGTTTGAGAAAAATTGTAATTATAATCATTTATACTGAGAAAGTTGTACTGTGAATGTTGTCACTAAGTTCTTTCAAAAGGTAACTAACTCATTTAACATCTCATAAGCTTTGAATAAAAAGTAAAGCAATGTTTCAAGAACATGCAATTGTGGTTGTCAACTGTTGTATTAAGGGGGAAGATAATGTGGTTTGTCATCAATCTCTTTGTGTGACATACAAGGGCCAGTTTGTTGAAATTTTGTAGGCTTTTATTTATAGAGAAAACATAGACCATGTGCTGCCCAGAGTCCTCTCAGTCTTCAGATTGGAAAGAATCACACCTGAAGAGGCTTCTTAAAATCATAACCTTTGTGGATAATCTAATCCATAAGAAGACCAGAATTACTTTGCTCCTGTGAATTAGAACAAAACCTAAAAAATTTAATTATTTGCAAATTATTTATGAAGATTTTGAAACTGGCTCAAGGCTAGAGTTAGAAAACAGAGACAATCACAGATTGTTGCCAATCAGTATTTTGTAGAAGAAAAATATGGAATATTTCAGCCTCAGGATAACACCCCATATTTCCAGGTTGTTAAAAAAAAAAAGAGGTGTTACTACAGACAAGTGAACTTTGGGTGGAAACAGAAATAAAAACAGACCCTCTGAGAAAGAAATGGGATATGGACTGGTGCTGGGAAGAAATTACTGCAACGATGTGTGTTGTTTGGGTTATAATGCTCAGATTATAAGTTACATTTTGTGAGAAACATATGGCCACAAGCTAAACATCCATATGCCAAAGTTAATAAAATTGAATCCCACTGATATACCTTGCACTACTGATCTTACTTAGTGGTTGGAGAGTCCATAGGAAGTCAATGTCAAAGTGTAAACACAGATATAGGATGCACAGACACACACACACACCCAGTCACCAGTGTATCTGGTGGATATAAGTAACTCACATACACAGTGCTTAGTCCTGGGTGTGAGTGGCTTTTCTAAAGTTTGGGAGCAAGAGAACAAATTACGCCCAAGCTGCATTAACTATATATGCTCTATCCATAACTTTGGCAGGTACAAGAGAGGCAGGGCTATTCTACACCAAGTATATAGGGAAGACCTCTCTAAGAAGGTAATTTTTTGTTTTGTTTTGTTTTGTTAACACATGATTAATAGGGAAGGGTCAGCCAAGTGTAAATTTCAGAGAAGGAGTTCCAGTCATCAGAAGTCTCCAAGTCTAGAGTAAATTTAGAATGTTTAAAAAAGAAAAAGAAAGCCAGTGTAACTATAAGTTAAATAGGATAGAATAAAATGAAATTAACAGAGACCAGACCTTGGTGGTCTTTTGGGGTCAAGTTGTTTGGGTTTTAGGCCAAATGCATCAGGAAGTCACTGGAGGTGTTTTAAACAAGGGGATGAATTGTTGGATTCCAAGAGTAAAAAAGAAAAATACCAGACAAATGTTCTGCTTTAAGGTCATCTAATAAGATAAAGTGGTTGTCGGGATCAAGCAGAAGCAGTGAGGATAGAGACAAGTTGCTGGATTAGGTAGATATTTTAAAGTTAGAATATTAATTGTATGTGGACAGAGAGAGACAAGAGGAACCAAGAATTACTCAACTGTGTTGATTCCACCTTTTTCAAGAGCTATCTCTGACTGTGAAGACATTGCTTGTTATTAACAAGCACACAATTAGCACTTCCCAAATTGCCAAAAGATAAAGTCTTTTACAAGTGCTTAGTGTGAATTATTTCACTTGATTCTCCCAACCTCATGGGCTAGATTATATCATTGTCCACATTTTATCTGGAAAGAAACTGAAGTTAAATAAATTGGTTAAGCAATGTGCTCAAAATTAAACAATAAAAAATTTGTTGTCCTGAGAAGCAAACCAGAGGTAGTTTCTCTGACCTGTTAAGAACTAATGCTCTTGTTTTCTTTCACTTGAAATAAGAAAAATGCAAGTCATTAACATCTTTTCCAGAAACTGTATACAAGGGGCTCTTTTTTTGTGGTCTTCCTACTGTTTACATGTGTTTTATCCTTGTTTCCTGGTTTAGTAATAATGGTAGCCATCAGTTAGTACATGTTCCCATGTGTAAAGCACTCTACTGGCCATTTTACACTTATAAAATGATTTAATTATAAAAAGAAAATCTACAGAACACATACAACTACTATTCTGGCTTTGTAGATGGGCATATTAAAAGCAGAGCTTTTTATTCTAGTCTATTTGATTTTAAAGCCTATAAATTATTGGAGCAACCAATTAGACTAAACAAGTTATCCACATCAGGGAAGTCCAAATTAAAAGAACACTGAGCTATTAAGATTCACACATTAGAATGAGTAAATTTAAAAGATGGACAAAATGAAGTGTTTTGTTCAGGGGGAGAAATCTTGTGCAGTGCTGGGAATTTAAAATGGGAAAACTACTTCAGAAACTTTTTATCAGTTTCCAATACAGGCAAACGTATACCTTCTCTATGACCCAGTAATTCCACACTTAAGATTATATTCACTAGAGATGCAACTATTTAGTGACAACTGTTTTGATTCATATAATATTTATTGAGTACTTCCTAGGTATCAGGTAAAGTGTTATACTAGGGTCATCCAGGAAACAAAACTAATAGGATATATAAAAAGAGATTTATTATAAGGAACTGGCTTGTATGAATATGGAATCTGAGAAGTCCAGATTCAACAGAGCCAATAGCACAATTCCAGTCCAATTCTGAAGCCCACAGAAGCAGGAAAGCCAAAGGTATAAGTTCCAACCTGATTCTCAGTCCAAAGTAAGGAGAAGATCTATGTCCCAGCTCAAAGACAAGCAGGCAGAAAGGGGGAATTCTTTCATTCTGTTCAGGCCTTCAACGTATTGGACAAGGCCCACTCACACTGGGGAGGGCCATCTGCTTTACTGGTTCTACCAATTCAAATGCTAATCTCATCCAGAAATACCCTCATAGACCACAGCCACATACAAAAGTAATGCTTAATTAAGCAACTGGGAACTCCTGATCTGGTCAAATTGACATGCAAAAGTAACCATCAAAGATTTTAACTTGAACATCATACCCTACAAAAAACTCCCTCTTGGTGATCCTATCTCCACTGTATCAGTACCTGTTGCCCTGGTATAACTGCACATCTCCCTTTCAACAGATCCCAGTTTTTATAGTAAATTATTTCTTCTCCCAAATTCTGATCCATGTCTTCTATCCTTCTATTCCATAAACATATTATAAGTGAGATATGGAAATTTGATGCCATCTCTGAACCTCCCTCATCTAAATGATTTAATAAAAATGAAGGTTAAAGTACAATGAATACTTTTACACATTGCTTAGTGTTTTAAACAATCAATTTAAGAATCAAATATCTATATTTATTGAAGGAGGTTATATTTGCCTATTTCCTTGTCAAAAAAACTGTTTTGAATATGAAATGTCACATCTGATTCTCAACTTTTAACATCTGTCTCATTAGCAAAGTGGCAGTCCTACTTTATAGACATTCTTGTAAGGTTTTTTTAACCTTATGTTTAAGGTGACATTTGGTTTAAGAAAACCAAGTTTCAGCTGCAGTATCTGATAGGATTATGAAAATAAGCTGTTAATGTGAACACTATACACATCGCCTAACCAAGAATCTCAGCCATAAAATTCTGCTCTCTCACATCTAGTGAGCACCATTATACTTCTAAGTACTTACATTTAGGAATTCTTCTCCTTCTCCACAGTCTCATCCCCAGTTGAGTCTTACCTTCATCATGTCTCTCCTGGATTTTATTTCCTATACTCGTCACTATTTATCTTGCCTCTAGAATTTTCTTCTTTTGAACCATCCTTTGTTGATTCATCTCCAAAATGCAAATCTGATTATATGTTTCCCTTGCTTACCAGATTGGATGGGTGTTCACAGTGTGGCATTAACCAGTTCATTGATTACTTTATGGTCAATATCTTCCTCTCCAGTCCACTCTAGCCATTCTGAACTTACGTGAATGCTCCCAGTATATCCTGTACTTTCTTAAAAATGGATTTGGGAGCTTCGGAATGTAATCCCCCTACCTGAAACTCCTTCTCCAAATCCTACCTGGGTAATTGTTATTTGAATTTCTGGTATAGGCATCATGTTCTCACTTAAGTTTTCCCTGATACCCAACAATTTCAATTGACAATAACACTGTGCCAACATTATGACATAACACTTACTAAACCATGTTTTTTTTATTATTATCTTTCAAATTCTCTGACTCTTCTTTACTTTTCTATCTCTAGGAAACAGGCAACCTGATGACAGGGTTATTGTCCTTTTACTTATCATCTCATTCGTAGGACTTTTTTGCAGCCTGATACACAAGGGGAGCACAATGAACATTTCCTGAAATAAATTAATCAGTTTATTGTCTTCCCTTTTGTGGAAGCAATGGAGAACAAATCAGTCAATCAATTCAAAAATCCATGAATGCATACATAAAATAATATGACCATAATGAAAGTAAGTGGAAGTTCAGAAGGATTGACTAAAGGTGGGGTGTTTTAGATAAGTTGGCTTTAGGGCCTTTCTAAAAAGGTTTGAGCTGAAACTTAAATCATAAGAAAAATTACTGGATGGAAGAATAATGTCTTATTCACATTTTAATGGAAGCTATATTTGTCAAGTTGAAAATAATCTGAAAAGAAAAGAACAAAAACAGAAAGATGAGTTTGAAAACTGTTTCTATAATCTAGTTGGAGATTTTAGAAGGTTGTATTGGAACTGATGGCTGCACACCTGTTAGGAAGTGGTAGATACACCAAGTTCTTGGTGAAAAGTAGCAGCAGGTCTTGCTAATGGAGTGGATACTACAGGTAGATGAAAAGCAGATGAAATATATAGTTTTTATATTTTAGATCTACAGATGAAGTAGATGTGACAGTTAGATAATGAATAAAATAAGGGGGAATCCTATCTATAAAAATCACTTATTTTTCAAGACTAATAGACATTTTTATTTAATTAAACATGCCCCCACACACATATGTGTGCAAGTAAAAATCAAGAAGGACCAGTTTGGGTTTGGCTTGAGTATCTATCTTTGGATTTTAAAATATCTCTTGCCTAGAATCCTAACTTGGTCTCATGAAAGTAGAACCCTTATCCAGTGTGTAACATACGTCTCATCTTGGAACGCTGAACAACGACACCTAAAAGACAGAATTTTATCTTACAATAGCCATCGTGTTTATTTCTGCCTTCTCCATCTTTGTCTTTAACGGGGATTGATCTTTCTATTCAACAGTCTCATTTAAAAAAACAAAAACAAAAGCAGAAAAGCTGGAAGTGGAATTGGAGTAGGAGTCTCTCCTTCTATGGCCTCTATGTGCATGAGCAGCTCCTCTCATGTGGCCCTGGAAGGCACATCTGTGGCTCATGTCTAGAGGCAGTGGGAGGGACTCTGCACAGGATGGGAGGCTGGAATTGGCTAACACTGTCTATCTTAAGCCCCACTCCCAGTTTTGAACACCATGCTCAAGTCAGGTCTTTCCATTGCCAGACATCCTCCTTAACCCACTGCTGCAGTCCTCATGAGTACAAACTCATACAGCCAGAAAGGTGATAATTAAATGAAGGATGAGCCATTCAGAAATGGTTGGGTGAACAACTTTTTCCGACCATCCTAAATACACTGACCCTGGGCTGGTAAGGTTCCCAAGGAAGCCATAGTGGCTCTCAGATCCTGGAATTTCTAAGTAGGAACCAAAGTTGAAAGAAATAATATACATATTTCTTGCCTTCATTTGTTTCCACATTCAGTTAGCTAAGGGGAAGAAGGCTATCTGTTAATAACCAATGTAAAATAAAATGAATCAGACTGTGAGAAAAGAATACTTTTGTGAGATTAGATAAAAACAGACATTATTATGTGAATACCCTAATGAATATGGATGGAATCACCAAGAACTATTTTTCCTGGTCTTCTGCTTAAATCTATATTTGTAATTATAATTATTATGTACTATAATTCTACTATAAATGGAAACTAGCAGGTACACATTTAAAATGAGGTGCTATGTCCTCAAAATGCTGACATCTATTTGGGCTTTTCCATGAACCTAGATCCCAAAACTAGCCAGTTATCCAAGAGAAAAATGATTTTCAGAAGAGTGAGTATAATAATAATGCATGATTAAATAATAGAATTTAATAGTCCCTACCTGTAAGGCTGTCGTCAGGAGTAAATAAGATTTAGAGGTAGTGTATAAACAATAATGTCTAAGATATATTAAGGAAAGATAAATGTTTAAGTCTTAATAATAATTTCACCTCTGTCCCTAAGTATTTATTTATTTCAATGCTTTAGACAATACCCTATAACTTTATGGTCATTTAGGATAATGAATATCTATGAGAGGCCTCTGAGGTATGATTCATTTTTCCTTCAGATTTACAAAAGAGGGATCTAAACTCTGAGAATTGTAATGACTTGCCCTTGGCCAACATCTAATAAGTAATCATTTGCCCTTCATATTTTCTCTGGCAGAAAGAAGAAAGTCCCTAAGGCAATGGGATACTGGGAAAATAAGTTTGGATGAGGCACATATTTGAGAAATTTCAAGAAGTAGAGAAATTCTACTTCCTGACATCCTCCCTGCAATGAGGTTTGAATGCACTATGAAAGAGAATGAACAAAAGAATTAAAAAATGCTAACAGGAAAATCTTAAGTTATCTAAGTGATAAGTGATTTTCAGAACTGTGATTACAATAACAATAATATCTGATTACATAAAAGAATTTTAGTCCTTGAAAAAGTTGTGGCGGTACTAAGATTTTATTCTACTTATGTTAAACTTTTTTTCTGTACCAGCAAAAGAATCAAGCAACATTATGAAGTAAATGGGGCTTGGATTTTTTTATTGTTGACTTTTGTTTTGTTTTCTGTTTTGCTATGTTTTAGAGAGATCATTCTTTGGGTGATTTTTCTTTAAAAAAGACCAAAAACTGCCAATTAAATCTACTTGTATATTTTCTATTAAAAAAAAATAAACTAAAGACTAAACTCTGAGCAAGAGTCCATTTTTTTTTCTCAAAACCAATACATTTTCTGTTTTTCAAAGGGAGAAAACATACATCTTCAGAAAGACTCCAGGAGTTTATCCCAGTAAGTTCACTGTTTCCACAGAATAAAATGATTGCATTTGCATTTTTAAAACACCGAGAAGTTATGAGATCACTTATTGATGCTAAACTTTAATAATGAATGAATGCAGGAATTATTAATTTTGTTCTTGTTTCCCTGTTGTTTTTTTATGCTTCTACTGCATCAGTAGCAATCACTAAGTGACAAGATGCTAAATCAGATATATTTTCTTTTCCAATTTGAGAGAAAAAAAAAAAAAAACCTCACCTCAGCACCAAATGAGGCAGTTCATGCCAGTTTTGGAAAAGGAACTAGCTCCAGAGAGAAAAATAACAAACTCAGTCCTGAGGTCTTTCCTATGTATTGAAAAGGCCAGTTGAGAGAGGAAATGCAGAAAAAGAAACAGAAAGTGCCCAGGTTTCTTTATTGTACCTGGAGAAGGCTGCGCTTTACGCTGCACAGCAGTGCCCTGGCGCCAGCTCTTCCTTCTTCGTTTTCACTTTTAAAATGGCACCCACCTCTCTACAAAATGATCTGTTGGGACTTCAAAGATGTGGCAATTGCACATGGCACAGGATGTATGCAATTAATTATGTGATGCGTAAATGACAGGGTGTAGGGAAATAGGGGAAAAGAAGAAAAAAGGTTTTGAAAAAAAGAAAAAAAAAATCCAAAGTAAACTGAAAGGCCTGTTGTCTGCTTGCCAAGAACCAGTAGCAGATAAGGCCTCCCTCAGTTGCTGTGGAAACTCAGGCCTCCAGGAGCCAGAATCCAATTTCAGAAACCACAAAATCAACATAAACGTGTGCAAAAATGAAAAGGTTTGTTTGGCAAGTAATAAGGAGAAGGCTACCAATGTATAAAACACATGAACCAAGGTGACCTCAGCAAACTGAAGCCATAATGACCATGATGTGCATAGTCAGATTACCTCTGAAATGAGCGGTAGCAAGACACAAGAGGCAGTCCACGCTGCTCTCTGTTATCAGGTAATTGCTACCTTTCTGAAATACTAAAGGTCCATCAACTCTTCCCATACCTCCTCTCAAAACACACAACCCTACCCTTCATGAAGGAAATGTTAGAAACTTTGATTCCAACCCAAGAGACCAGAAAACAGACAGCTACACTTTCCCCTTTTTCTTTAGATCAGGAATTATATGCTATTATCCTTCAGAATAAAGGAAAATCAAAAGTGCTGTATGCATCTCCAGACCTCTTCATACCCTACGTAATAGCTGAAAGGAATAATTATATCTAAAGATTCACACATGAACTCTTAATAATCATAAATTTTAATGTTATTCTGAACACTTCACTCAATTTTACAATAACTAATCTTCCTGTAAAATAGTCCTTTGATGGGTGGATGGCTTTTAGTTATTCCTATATTATCAGAAATTATTTATACATACAAAGTTACTTTTGTGTCTGTCCTACATTTTCTGTAGACTCAGTTTATTAATAGGCTAGTTAATCACTTGCTTTGGTAGGACCAACTTTGTATTCTGTTTGGTGTATAATTGAGAGAACTTTCTTTTTTTTTTATTATTCATATGTGCATACAAGGCTTGGGTCATTTCTCACCCATGCCCCCACCCCCTCCTTTACCACCCACTCTGCCCCCTCCCTTTCCCCCCCACCCCCTCAATACCCAGCAGATACTATTTTGCCCTTATTTCTAATTTCGTTGAAGAGAGAATATAAGCAATACTTTCAATATAAAATTCAAGGAATGTACAAGTTTGGGATCATAGAGAAAATTCACCAGTCTCTTGGTTCTGAAAAAGTGATCTAACATCTTTCCCAGGAAGAAAAATTTTAAAACAAAATTGAATTCCATAAAATGAGCATGTAAGACACCAAAACCAAGACATAGAAATATCAAATATGTATCAATTCCCTCTAGAAACATCTCCATTTATTATTCTCTCAATTCTAAATTTTCACATCCCAAACTGAGAATGAAATTAAGATATACATTTCATTACTTATAAATAGTCCCAGTTATCAACTGTTGTAAAAAAAACTCCTGCCTTGTCACGTGTGAGCTCATGACCTCCATCATCTCGGGACCACAGCTAAACCGTGTCTCTTTACAACTAAGTTCTGGCCAATGTTAGGCAGAGGAAAGTGATGAACACCACTTAAAAGACAGCTAACCTTCTCAATGATGTTCCATAGTAACCAAATTGCCAGTTAAACACAGATCTAATGAAGTCCTCTAGTTCCTAGGCATGAGCAGCATCTCATGAGGGAGGGAATCTGGATCCTGGTTTCCACCTGGAGGGAAAGTTAACTCCCAGGACTAGAAATTGCAGAGACCACCAATTCATTTTTAATTGGTTGACTCATTGGGATTTGCCATTTGTTACCACACTGTATGCCCTGTCCAACAGAACACTCCCAAGAAACAACCTGGGCATTGCCTACCTCTGTGAAGCATCTCTAGAAAAGCTAAGGCATCTTCTAGGCCTCCTTTGTCTATTTATCCAGCTCCATCATTGTCTAATCATGGAGGACTCTTATATAACCATTATTTGAGTATATTATCAGATGGTGCCTCCTTATCAATATTTCCCAGGTAGAGCACAAGACTAAAAACGCATTGATATTTTCTTAGTATGATGAAGATGAAAAAGCTATGAATGTCCAGAAAACATATTCACTTGTCCCTTCTATGAAAAGCTCTTTTAACAGTTCTTTAAAAAGCCTGATGAACCATCCAATTCAAATTCCTAGCCTGTGTTTTAAAGAATAAGGGAGTAGCCAGCCACTGTGATGAGAAATTCCTTCTGGAAACTGTAAGTGACAGAGAGAAACTTCAAAGCCAAAAGAAATTATCATGCTGCATGTAGACATACAAATATGTTACTATGACCAAGTCTTGCTCAATACAAAATTCTACGAGGACTAGAGAAAATTAATGTACCTGATGATTTGGAGAGACAGAGGAAGTTGACAAAATTTCTTTCTGATTTCACAACCACTTAGGGCACTACAAGGAAGGAAACCTGATATTGATACTGTTCAGGGCTGGACATGGTAGTTCCCACCTGTTAATCCCAGATATTTAGAGGTGGAGACTGGGAGGCTCATGATTCAAGGCCAGTCTAGGCAAAAGGGTTATTGAGAGCTCATTTAACCAATAAACTGGGTGTAATGGTATGTACTTATAATCCCAACTACGTGGGAGGCTTAAGTAGGAGGATCACAGTCTGAACACAACTCTAGACAAAACATGAATCCCTATCAGAAAAATAACTTCAAGTATGGTATATTTAATATGTTGTAAGAATTTTTGTAAATGCCACAATGTACCCCCACCATAACAATAAAAAAAGAACTGGAGTTGCAGCTCAAATGCTAGAACCCCTGCCTAGCAAGTATGAGGCCCTGAGTTCAAACCCCAGTGCTGCCAAGATGTGTTCACTGTGTTCACTGATTCAGCTTACTTCATGCCCCATCATTTTCTCTCCAGAAGCTGCAACTTCAATTTGTTTTTTGTTGCTATTTTTAATTCACTTATAATAACTACCTGCTTGTTGAAAATATTATTGGTGCATTCATCTGTGGCAATTTTATGCAGACCATTAAATGTGTTTTCTGATGAAAATTTAATAACTAAAGAAGAAATTTGATATGCTGTATGTGAAAAATATCAACAACAAAATACTTGAAAAATAGGTTCAAATAAGTATAGAAAGAATTAAAAAGCTGTTTCCACTTGCTAGAATTAGAGGGGATTTATTATTTCTTTACAATTTTCTATCATTTCAAATTTTGTGTTCTAATAGAGTCATATTTGCTATTTAGGGAAATAATTCAGACAATCAAATTTTTATTCAAGATAAACTTAAGGCAACCCCAAGTATAAATACACATTAATAGTGCATTTTAAAATTATGAGCAACAAATCCAGGATGTAATTCCTGCACTTGGGAGGCTGAGGCAGGAGGATCAGGAGTTTGAGACCAGCCTAGTCTACAGAGTGAGATCCTGTCTCAAAAAACTAAAAAAAAAAAAAAAAAAAAGAACAGTTAATGAAATAAACTCCTCCAACAATAATCTTGCAGTGTGTTAGGCTTTCTTTTAATCTTTTAAATTCTACGCATTGTCTTGTTGAGAAATATTTAATTCTCTTAACATCAAGATGACAGGTAGTCATGTAACTCTTTAAAAACAGGAAAACTGTGGTAGAGAGAGGTTCAATCACTTGCTTTTGAGTGGAGAATGTAGGATTTTGAACCCAGGTGGTTCTGACTCCAAAGGCTGTACTTTTAGGCACTTCACTGAAGAATGGTTACAGGAAATAAAAAATGAAGTTTGTTCTTAAATTATACTCTCTCTGGTCAAACAGGGAATAGCAGATTGCACAAACTTATCTTTCTATTGCAGAAAACTCAAGTAAACATTTATCTGGATGTAGAGTTGTTTTCCTGAGCTTGAGCGAAGTTAGCCAGGTTCAGAAGACCAAAAATTGTATGTTCTCCCTCATATGTGGACATTAGATCAAGGGTAAACACAATAAGGGGATTGGACTTTGATCACATGATAAAGCAAGAGCACACAAGGGAGATATGAGGATAGGTAAGACACCCAAAAAACTAGATAACATTTGTTGCCCTCAATGCAGAGAAACTAAAGCAGATACCTTAAAGCAACTGAGGCCAATAGGAGAAGGGGACCAGGAGCTAGAGAAAAGGTTAGTTTGAGAAGAATTAATTTAGAATGTAACACATATGTACAGGAAAGCAATGCAAGTAAACTCCCTGTATAGCTATCCTTATCTCAACTAGCAAAAACCCTTGGTCTTTCCTATTATTGCTCATACTCTCTCTTTAACAAAATTGGAGGTAAAGGCAAAATAGTTTCTGCCTGGTAGCGAAGGGGTGGGGGGGAGAGGGAGGGGGTGGAGGGAAAGGGAGGGGGCCGGAGGAAGGGGGGAGAAATGACCCAAACATTATACGCACATATGAATAAAAGAAATTAAAAAAAATTAAAGCATTAAAAAAATTTAAGAAGAATTCATTTTGAAGTGAATGAACAATAGAGAAGTGCAATCTAGGAGATGAAAGGAGGCAATGAATCATGACTTGAACTCAGGAGACACAGCTTTTCAAAAATGTTTCCATCTTTCCGTGGGCAAAAGTCAATCAAAGCTTGTTTCCTTACTATGATCAGGAGCCTTGCTGGCTACAGCCCTTACCCATTCGTTTGTAAGAATCAAGAGCTTCAGCATTCAGAGAAGGGTAGACTAGTGAGTTAACTACAGTCTCTTTGGTAAGATCATTTCTTCCAAAGAAAAGATTAATTTAATAATGCTGTACATTAAATCAATTTGCACCAAGAAAACAAAAGCCCCAGAGAGTGATATATAACCTGTAGGAGCTCCCCAAATGGACCCGAAGCCCCAGCCAATACTTCAGTCTCTTGCTACTTCTTTTATTTTACACAGAAAATTAAATTTTAGCAGTTGAGTTGTATTTTCGTTTAGAATGTCCATTAAAAGTCTGGCTGTAACATTTATGAATAACCAAACAAGGCCACCAGGACACATATCTACTAAAAGCAAGTCTCAATTACAGATCTGCCAAACAGTTTCTCAGATGTTAGTAATTAATAATAATAATAAATAATTTAAAGGTCTAAATTAGAAGAACAGATAAAACAAAAGAGACTATAGTTTTAAAATTATTATTATAAAACATGCTTAGAATACTTTTGCTTCCTATTAATTTGATCCTTTGGTAATAGGATGGAAAACTGTGTACTGTGGTATGTTTCACAGATTTTATTATAAAACCTTCAGGAAAACAACTTAAAGGAAAAACTCAGATGTTTAATTGAGAGTATGATGAAGTCAATACTGAGAACATGTTAACCGCAGAATCATTTTTCACCACAAAATGTCTGGGTTTTGCCCAAAAGGTTTTTTTTTGTATCCCTTAGTATTTTTTAAGTATGTATAAAAGTTTGCTCACAACTCAGCTTGAGACGGACTGAGCAGAAAGAGGAAGAATAATTTTCTATTTGATTGTTAGTGGCCAGTGCTAAGGATAGTGAAATTAGATTAAATGGTCTCATAAGTAGCAACATGAACTAATAGAGAAATCACAGTAAATATAGTTAAACAAAGTAAGTTTTCTGTACTATTTTCCCATTACACACTGCCATCTATCATTTCTTCACTGGTCAAAGTGAAAACTGAACAACCCTAGCACTTCAGAATACAGATATGCGTACATACACAAATTAATCGAAAATTTGTTTAACCATGTATATTCAGGTTCAGCTCTGCCTTTAGGGTGATCTTTGTCTTTTTTCTTGAATAAACTTTGCAAATATGAGATATTTGCCAAGTAGTACCTTTCAAAACTGCAATATCTGCATGGTTAACTCTTCATTTTGCTGCTTTAATCCTAAAGCATTGGAAAGGAGAAACAAAAGAGTCTGAAGGAGAACAAATGGAAGAAACAAAGACTCTTTCTACAACCTTTCCCAAATCCCAAAGCATCACTCCTCCTCGCCTATAATTCTCTTGCAGTAGCAAACCTTTCCTCTTCCCTTCTTGCTACCCTCTCTTTCCTTTCTGGGAAAGGGGACTTCATTTATTCACCCAGGATTAGACTCTGTCAGAAGTGTCTGTGCTTTTACATCTCTCTAGGCATAGGAGTGTGGTTACACAAAGACTGACCTTGGGATTGTAGAAGTTTCCCTGGTACCTGGCAACAAAGTGTCTATGCCCTAAATGTCCTCCCACCCAAACCTTTTTTGAGAAAGAAAGCCTCTTATATAAACTACAGACACAGAGAGAAAACTGAGGCAAGGGGATGGTCATATGGATCACGATGATGATAAAATGCACTAGTTTTAGTAGAAATCTCAATGCATATGGCTTTGCAGTTGAGCTTAATTTAGTAACATTTTTCTGTGTCACTGGATTGGCTTCTTCATAGGGGTTTAGGTGCAATAGCACGCCGTGCTTTGCAGTTGTGTGTGTGTGTGTGTGTGTGTGCGTGTGATTGTGTGCGTGTCCATCCATGTACATGTACACGGTAACTTTTATAGTGTAGAGGAATACCGATCTAAAAACCTTTGGAATGGAAAGAAGGCATGTTTTCTTCTAGTAACCTTTCAAAGGAACTGCTTTTCATCTGGGCCCAGAGTTTAGGTGTTGCACCTAGACTTTGCAAGGCAGACCTGCCTGGATCCATTTCTCATGCAGTCTCCACAATGGCAAAACCCCAAATACATTCTTGGTAATCTCATGTACGCTTCAGCTTTCGGTTCTCTCTATCATCTACCTCCGAAGAGCTTTTGAAGTATTCTTGCTCTGGCTTTGCTCATTTTGCAATTCTCCAGAATGTCTTACATGATAACTGCACAAAGGAATACAAGATTAGAAAATCAAAATCTTGGAATCAAAGTCATAAACCCAAATAATGCAGGGAGCCAGAATCAAAGGGTATTTTCCCCTAATAGGTCCTCTACTACCAGCAGTCATTATTTCTTAAGCCAGAAGTACAACTTTTGAGGATGGTACTGTAGCTCAGCCTTTCACAGGTTCTTCCATCCTTTATTGGGGTAAGAACTAGGATATGCTTCCCCAGGCCCAACTAACTTGAGTTTGAACCTGGCCAACTGTTGTGTTTAGTGGGTTCATGGTAGCTCCTCAATAACATTAGTTAACTGGATTAAGGAATGTGGTCTCTCTGAATGGATACCATATGCTTTACTATAGCATACATGTTCAGAAAAAATATCTGAGTCAGATATGTGAAAGTTCTACACCAAGACAATATGTATGAGTTGATGAAAAGGAGTGAGAACAGGTATAATCTGACAGAAAAGAGGCAGTAGGTCACTGATCAACAATTCAAGGCAGGAACAGTGGTTAACATCTATAATCCCAGCTACTCAGGAGGCAGAGGTAAGCGGATCCCAGTCTGAGATTGGCTCAGGCAAAATCATGAGACCCTATCCGAAAAGTAAACTAAACAGAAAAAAAAAAAAAAGGGCTGGGGTATACATTAAGCACTATATGCAAGCTTTGAGTATATCCGCAGTACTTCAGACAAAATAAAACCAAACCAAAATTCAGAACTTCAACTGACTAGGTGAGAAATCACAAAGGTAGAACATAGTAAAAGCCAGAAACCAGATATAAAGTCTATGGACCACTCATTATGAAGAAAAGATAGAAAGTGGAATCATGATTCTTGCTTGGCTCCTATGGCTCTTTGTCCTCACAGACAACACCCCCCAAGTGCACCCACTAAGGCTCTTTTAGGAGTCATAGATGTGGATCAAACTGATCCGCCTTTGGTTGGTCAAAAGGCAACATAGAGAAAGGAAGAGAGAGAAAGTAAGGAAAGGGACAAAGTGCAAGAAGGACCCATAAGTGTGGGCCTGAAGTATCTAGTATGAATCCTATCCCTGAAATCATGGATACTTTATATAGAGTTCCTGCTCTATATAAAAAGAGGATGATAATTTCTTCACATTGATCCCAATTACATACATGCTTTATGATAATGATTCATTCCGAAAATCTTAAATACTGAGTAGTAAAGTTGGGAATTACATCCTATCTTTTGCATTTCCTTTGATACTCTATTAATGACATAGAGAAAGCGATTGACTTCAAGTCAGTTAGTTCTGACAACCTTTCTAGGCAATTGGACACAGATATTATTCAAGCTCTTTTATCAAAAAAGCAAAGCATATAAGTATGCCTAAAACTTGTAATCATCGACTGTACTTTTTCTTGCTATCACTGGGATTTCATGTGGCTAATAGTCCATAATACTTGGAGTATTCTAAAAACGAATTAAGTATAATAATTTTTGAAGGCACCCTGATGTATGTGAGCCCAGGTAATCTCATCCATGATGTACTGTACTTTATGAAGAATATATCTGTTACTCTCCCAGGCCCATAAACCTTTAGACCTAGGTCACATTGACAAAATAAATAGCAACATTTTTATTTTGGAAAGTTATCAACTAAGAAAGAGAAGCTCTCATGCACTCAATGTTCTTTTCCACCTGAGTTTCAGTTTTCATCTGATTTAGTATGTTATTGGATACAATATGCATATTCTACACATGCCTCAGATTTTACTAATCACAACTGTAAATGCTAACCTATAAAAGATTTGAGAAATTCCATGAATTCAGAAAGAGGGGGAAGACAGAAATATTGTAACTGCCTCCATTTCCAACCCAAAGATTGTATGTGAAAGTACTAATTCTTTCTCCATTCTGAATGAGGTGTAAATGGTCGTATGTAGCCAAAATAAAAGACCTTAACTAATTGGAGAAAAAGATGTTAGTTTAGAGGAGAAAGCATCTTAACCAATGCAATATTTTACAACTCCTCTTTTTCAGAAAACAGTATGAAAGGTCCCCGATCATTTGAGGTAAAGCTAACTGCAGACGTACTACCCTAGAGGAACATGAACTGTGCCCTGTGAGATATTTTATAGCCATTGACTCTGTGAAATGTTGTAGTTGATTCCCTGTGTGTGCTATCACCTCACACACAGAACTAAATGTGTTCGCTGGCTGGATTCCCTCTTTCTGTCAATGGTGCCACCATTCTTCCAGCCACCCAGGCTTGAAATTTTGGAGTTCTTTTTCATTCTTTTGGCTTCCTACTCCTTAACTCAGTCACTTACCAAATCTGTTCTATTCTTTGATGTCTCTTTCCCGTCCAAGTCTATCTAGCTTGTCACGTTGTAAGAGCCTAACTCAAGCACCTATTATGTCATGCCTGTTCAATTGCAATACTCTTGTAAACAGGACTCGTTTTCCATCCAACTGACCCCATGTACCACCAGATTAATCTCCTTTCTACTTGACTTTGATCTTGTAATTCATCTTTAGTGTCTCCACCTTGCGTTTATGTGTATGGCACAAGTTGATGCTGTGTTCAACAGCAAAATATTCAAGGGATTAAGTACATTTTGGAATAACAGCCTGCTGTAACCTCTGTGGGAGATTCAAACTCTTTGGCATCTCAATAACTTGATAGATCTTCCAATACAGAAAGTTTGTACATTATATTTACCACTTCTGTTTCTTAAATTAGTTGAATATAGAAGCATGTTCAAATAAGATGAAAAAAATCAAAGCATGTGAAACCATTTGTAAATCACAGATTGTATATTTCAAATTACATGCAATGCATAGAAATTGTAAATATAAATTGTATGTCTGCATGAATACCATAACATTCAATCTCTTTCTTCATAATCATACCCTTCCAGTCCACTGCCTCCCAGGGCACCTGATCCATGCCAGGGGAACTTAGCTCTTCTCAACCCCACTGATTCCCCCCAATTAACATCCACTGGTTAATTTTTTTAAAAATCTGCTCCTCAAAATCTAATTCAAGGGAAGTGGAGGCAAGTGGAGGCAAGATGATTGTGAGCTAGAGGCAACCCTGGGCAAAGTTAGTGAGACTCTACCTCAAAAAAAAAGGCAGAAGAGTTCACGGTGTGGTTCAAGAGTCAGAGCACCAGCCAGGCATGTATAGGCCCCGTATTCTATCCTCAATACTGAAGGGAATAAAAAGAAACAGAAAATTAATTCAATGTCAGTATTTTTTTTTTCTTTTTGGCAGCACTGGGTTTTAAACCCAGGATATCATGCTTATAAGGCAGGTGTTCTACCTCTTGAACCATATCTCCAGCCTTTTTCACTTTAGTTATTTTGGAAATAGGGTCTTGCTTTTAGCCTGGGCCAGCCTGGATTCATTCCTCTTATTTTTATTTTTCCCGCCATGGCTGGGATGATAGGCATATGTGTCTATGACTAGCTTTTTTGTCCTTGAGACAGAAGTCTCAGGAACTTTTTGCCTGTGCTGGCCTTGAACTGAGATCTTCCTGATCTCAGCCTCCTAAGTACCTTGGATTACAAGCATGAGCCACCATGCCTAGCTCCAAAGTCACTTTTTTAATGAAGACTATGTACAGCTCCTCGTCCACAAGGTAGATCAGTCTCTCCCATGATATGTAGGACATAGCAATTGCTACACATGCAGAGTAACTCCAAATCCATTCGATTCACTTCAGCCAAAGCCTTTGAAGCATCTCCTGGTTACCATGTACTGATAAATTATATGATGTTCTGTATCAAGGTGCTCACTGGGTATTTGAGCTATTGTCATGTAGTGATTTGAAAAGTACTAGGAAATATAATTTATTCTACCTGAAAATTTGGAAGAAAGTGGCTCAGATAAGGTAGTCTTCAAGCCAGCCTTGAATTAAAAAAAAAACATTAACCAGTTGTCCTCAGTAGACAATTACTTACGGTTAAACTATGTCCCGATCTCAAAAGCTATGTCCTGTGGCTGTGCTTTCTGAGTCAGAGGACCCTCTGTCACCATTATAAACTAAGTCTCCCATCAACTTAAAAATTATTATTAAATAACACAGTTACTTAGTCTTCGGGCTGTATAAACCCAGTTCTTTTTATCTTTTCTCAAAGGTCTGATTTACTCAGCCTTTAATCACCGTTTTGTTGCTCTGAACTCCCTCCAAATCTCCCAGGACTTCTTGTCGATTCCACAACTGGTTACTATGCTGGGTAAACAGCCGAAGAACGTCCTGGACAACCATACTGAGTGGTAAGGCTGGATTTAGCCGCACACCCAGCTCACAAATCCTTATTCAGACTCTCCACCCCTGTAGTGCAAAACTTGGCTGTGGATCAAAAGTGTTTTAATGCTCACACAGCATGACACGAGAGTGATGAGTTTTTAAAAAATTCTTCTGGGTATAATATTAAACTACAGAAACCCTCAAATGAGCACATCCACACAAAAACCAGATATTTAAGAGCTATTTATAGTTTCCAATATTTATTTATTTAAATAAATGTGATACAGTAAAAATATTTAAGATATATGTATGCATGTGTGTATTTATATTTATACTGTGCTAAATGTATATGTATTAAGTATCTATTTATATAAAATTAAATAAGGCATGTAAAAGTTATTTTTCAAATAACTACCATTTTTCCTTTCTTTTTCTTTTTTTTACAATGACATATTCCTTCTGAGGAGGAAATAGAATGCATCCTTAGTCAGAGGTGAGCATCCCTAGAAAATAGTCAGCAGACCTGAATAGGGTACTAAGATAGCCCATCTTTTAAAACAAGGGTAAAATAATAATATTTTCAGATACAAAAACAAATTTCCCACTAATACACTGAATTAAAAATATACTTCAACAAGAAGAAAAATATTTTCAGGAGGGAACTTAAGATATTAAAACAAATAGTGAAAAATGAGTATATACTACCTCTTATAAAACTAAATGATTTTAAAGAACAGTAACAAATTATATGAAGTTAATAACATGTAACTTGGAAGACCTTGGATCCTTATGAGGTTGCTGTGTTATTTTGTGAGAAGAGAGATAAATATATCTCAAAATCAATAAAAAATAATGATTACAAGTGGGCATAGCACATATATACAGATATAGCAGATTTTTTAAAAGGGTGCAATGAATACCTTTAACCAATGAATTTGAGAATTAAATAGATAATGTTGTAGATATTAGTACATAAGGAGAGCATTCTTAAAAGTCCTAAAATTATACTTCTAAAATGTGTATGATAAAATACTCTCACAAAGAATATTTGTGAATATAGGGCAGCAGGATTTTATTTTATTTTATTATTGTGCTGGGTGGGGGTGTGTTGTGGCATTTACAAAAGTTCCTACAATGTGTCAAATATTTCACACTTGAATTCACCCCCTATACCACTCTTCTTCATTCTGTCCTCCCCCCATTCCTGGAGCAGTTCCAACAGATATCATTTTTAATTTGAAGTATAAGGTGATACTAATCTTACTTACATCTTCCAGAGAAAAAAAGAGTTTTATGTCTCAACTTGTGCTATGAAACCAATACAATCTTCAGACTAAAACTTACATGGAAGAGTAAGGAAGAAAAAGGAAATTTTCCTTTACTCATGAATTTGGATGCAAATATTCAAAGAAAATGCCAGCAAACCAACTCTTACACTGTGTAAAATAGATTCCACTGTGATCAAATTAGAATTAATCCAGGAACACAAGGATTATTAATATCATGAATATCAGTGCAGATTTGACAGACTCAGAGAAATCTGAATCAGCTGTCCAGACCTTTACATCGCTAAGTGCCTGAACTGGACCGTAAGTCAGAAAGACAAATAGTACTTGTCTTTTATGAGAAAGATGTGAAAACTACACGTGTAAAGCAGGTATGGGGCGTGTCTGACAAGTGACAAATAGTCTACTTAGACTGAGAAAATCAAGTGTTCTTTAAACTACCCCATACTCTGTCCCCTCACTAAAACTCCTGATTCCATGGAAACACAGGTGTGGAAAAACAGAAAATCAACTCTGGGGTTAGTTTAAAAAGTGAACTGCTGATCTACCAGATCCCAGATAATCTGCAAGCTCTTTGGCTCACCTTTGTGGGGCTTCACAGAGGGAAAGCAGATATTAGGAAGCTATTGTCAAGGTCATTTAACTATGTTACCTAGAACTATCCAAAGAGTTGAACAGATGGGGCATTCAGATAGAGCAAGCATATGTTGTACCTGAATTGTTACAGATCACAGGAGTAAAATCAGAGTGAGTTTTGAACCCTGGCTTTTAGTGTGTTTCTCTATTCACTGCCTTGTACATAAATCATAGAATCACTTTTTAATGTCATTTCATATTTCTGAGTATTTTTCCTAGGCCCCTCTGCTAATTCCTGGAATTACTCCATTCAGAGTCAGAGTCATAATCAGATTTGGCCAGTCGATACCAAGGCAACTAACGGCTTGTGTGTTTTCTTTCCACTGTATCACAGAATGCCAGCCTGCAGATTAAGAAACAGTCAGGAAAAGGAGGTCTGTTTCTTGAGGGGTTGATTAAGCAAGACAAAGTCAATTAACATCTGATTCCTCACAGGTTTCTGCAAGCAAATTGTTCCAATTACCCCAAACCAGTGAGCAAATTGTGAAGTAATTAAGAAGGACACTCATGACTGCTGACATGTTCCTGCCACTGTGCTGTCAGAAATTCTGAGGAGAGACAGATTAAAGAGCAACACGACCCATGCAAATGGTGGCCAGCATGTACAGCCATATAATAATAATGTGCGTATTAAAACACAGCATCTCATTTTATTTAATTTTAAGCACATTTCCATTGTATTGTGTTTTCCTACTTTATGAGATTATTGCTTTCATTTACATATAAAATAAATACAACATCTTTACAGAGCATATTAAGTCTACATGTTGTCACAGTCAGAGCATTTTACAACACTACAGAATAAAAGGTAGACTTCACCGTTACTGTTTATAGTCTATAATAGGCAACATGAAAACAAAGTCCACATTAGTTATGTAGACAGCATACTTTTATGAGTCTGTGAAACTATGTTTTCACAGGCCACTTAGTTATTTCCAAACAAAGCCTAAACAAACTACCCATATATTTATTCTGTTTTTCACCACCATGTATCAAGATTTGATCTCATTTATGTAGCCGGTCATTATGGCAGAGTTCACAAAATTTCTTTATCATGTTTATGGAAGGAGCTCCCAAGATCCAAAATGAAATGTTGCAGAATATAGGATGTAGCAAGAGTCTTCTTAAAGTTGACACATTTTTCAAGACCATAATATGACCATTCAGACAAGAGGGAAATCAGCCTTTCTGGTGACATGGGTTAGAGTTGGAGAAAAACTTTCTAATGTGATTATAAGAAATTATATCTCTACTAGGGAAGAGGAGGGAGTTATAACTTGTTTAATTTTAAATTTTTGCACTGGCCAGATATTTCTAATGTAGTTTATGATCCATGACTTTTAGAAGGACACAAAAACAGTTAATGTATGTACAGAGAGGTGAATAATTCAAAGGGCAAATCAGATGGAGAACATTTTTAAATTAATAAGATTAAGATTGTTTAGCAATGAGGAAATGAGTCAATTTGCTTGAAATGCTTGAAGTAATAGTATGCTATGAGATTAACTTTATTCTGCAGATCTCGGAGGATATACAGGGATCATACCTCATGTTAATGTATGCTAATGAACAATTTAATTATTTTACCTTCCCATTTATGGCTTTGTATTTAATTGATATTCTACGTTTTTCTTACAAGTATGACTTTTTACAGGAATTATTTTTAATTTTATTGTATTTTGAGTAAAAAAGTTAGTACTTATTGTGTGTGTACTAGACATAAGACATGCCACTTCATGACTGGCATACATTTACCTTACTTAATGCTTACAGGAATTCTAAGCAGTGAAGCTTGTTACTTGTATGCTGAAGATTAGAAAAATGAGGTTGAGAGTATTTAAGTGATTTGTTCAAGGTTACACTGCTAAGGAATGATGCTACCAAGATGTAGATGTGTCTTCTTTCGAAACAACTTCATTTTTCATTAATACTATGCTGTATGGGTCAATGTTTAAGGTATTCAAAATAACTTATTGTTCAGTAATTATTTATTAAGGGTCTATAGTACACTAAATACTGTTCTAGATGTGGGAAATAGATCAATGAAATAAAATCAGATATGAAGCAAACAAACAATAAACTAGCAATGAAATTGAGTAGGGAGTTAAAACTGACACATTTTATCCACAAAATAGAAAATGATAAAGAACTGGAAGATTGAATGGGAAGAGTTGCATTTTTGCATATGGCAGTCAAGGAAAGTTGATAAGGGTGTAGATACAAAGGAGGTGGATTAAGCAGGGCTGTCTAGGAGTATCTGGCAGAGGGCACAGTGGAAAAAGACCAAAAGTGAGAGTGGGACAAACATTTAAAAGAAATAGCAAGGATCAATATGGCTAGACCAAAATGAAACACTCAAATTTTACAATGCAAATTTATGTGATTAAACTATGACCTATTTGGAAATTCACTTTATATGAATTGGCAATTTTATCCACTCATGAATTGATATTTGTTGGAAGTTTAGTTATACATATTCATTCATTCATCAATATTGATTGAGCTCCTGTTATGAGAGAGAATTGTGGGGCATGGGATACATTCGTGGAAGCAAAAGCCAAAGATTCAGGCTTTCATATAAATTACCAACAACCATGACTAAGCAACAATGCATCTCAATAATTTAGAGTAGACTAATATTGGAAACTTTGTGCCATACATGAACAAGTAAAAAGAGTGATCTGTCCATATTTGTATTCCTTCATAATTAACTCATAAAACACTGAAGCTGGATGTAAGGATGGGAGTAAAATGTAGTTCAGTCAACTGAGTTTTAAAATATGTCTCCAAAATTGATTTGTAATCTCTGTGTTGAGTTATGGTTTTAATAATAATCCAACTAATAAAATAAACACTGAACCTAGAAAACTTTGGTTTCAAATTGTCTGAATGCGTACGGTTACTTTCCTCCTTAGAATCTTTTCCATTTGCTTTGATTTTTAAATAATGATAAGGGGCACAATTAGGAAGGAACTTGGAAGCATATTACTTCAAGTAGATTCTAAGAAGTGGGCATCACAGCTCCATTAACCTTTGGATTTAGCCTAGACACTCAATCACCTTGCTTAAAATGCACAGTGACAGTGGAATGGACAGGATGACCTGATTGGTTCCAAGTAGCCAAAATGTTGTACAACTTAATGACTTGTTCACTAATACTGAATAGAGCTATCAACAAAAGTGTACTGTAGCTCATAGCCTCTTCCTTCAGGGTACTGACTAAATAGGACACTGGTTCAATGGGAGGCTGACCATAAGCCAAGCAGCAGAGGTATCTGCTTGTGACTGTCATCACTGCTGTCCTGAGTCTACTGTCACTTGGTTCTGGCCAGAGAAGCATGTTTTGCTCTAATATTTCTAAACTACTTTGGCACCCTAATTTCACCTTAATGCTCTATCTCAATAGTCTATGTAAGGTTGACTAAGGCTACCCAAAATGTTCTTCTCCAGGACCATGTCTTTTGGGACTCCATCAAACTTGCTTTGTCATAAAATAGGCAGATGAATCCAACATGAGAAATCCATCCAACTTCTAATAGTCTTATGATTCATCCCCTTATGGCTCAGAGGACTTTCTGGACAACAGAGATTGCCATCTGGTTTCTCTGGGGATGATAAATTCAGTAATAAATATGGTTTTTGGTCCTCTGTCCCTCTAAACCCAAGTCACAAATATTGTGAGTCAGAAGTTCCCCCAGAGCAACACAACAGCTTCTGAGCTCAAATGCTCCTTTGACATAACCCATGCCACCCAACTTCAAGTTTGTCTGGGCTAAATTTCTTTTGGAGGCACTACAGGATTTTTTTTCCCCTTTAATACACACACATACACACTTACACACACACACAATATTTTTTTTTAAGGAGGCAGAGGCATCCAGCCAAATAAACTATGTTAAGCAGTGGGTTCCATTTTAGGTGTTGACAGTGTATAATAAATCCAGGCCTACCTAACATTTACAGGAACATTATAAAATGAGTGAAATGGCATGAACTGGTTGCCAGGCCAACCAGACAAACACAATAAACAGGGAGCAGTGACAGGGGTAAGTTACACCATCTCTCCAGTCTGAAATATATCACTTTACATTAGTCCTTGACCACTTTTTGAAAGTGCTTTGTTTTATAATTTTCAAAATGTTCTTTTACAGCAAAGATTACCATTAAGTCTTTTTAGATGAGGAAGTTTCTTTTTATTCCCTCCAAACTTACATAGTTCCAGAAAGTGAACATTTATTTTTATTTTAGCCCTAATTAAAAAATAAATTCAAGTCTTAGAAACATTGTTGAGGCTCAAATCCTGAAGGTCCCTTTTGGCAGATTAAAAAGGAAAAAAAAATCTCTAGACTAGAAAGAAAATAAACAAAAACAGTAGTTAGTATACTTAGTTGCTTTAAATGTTCTGTTAAAATGGGCTCATTCTGTTTAACTCTTTAACAGTCTGTGCTCTGAAGTTCCCACTCCCAATGAAGAGTACATTTCATTATAAGCAAAGAGTTGCAGAATAGTGTTGCTGGAAGAGTCTTAGAAAGGATTTATTTAACTTCCTTGTTTTACAGGTAAAACACAGAGATAGAATGATAATGGTTAGGGTTTTGTTAATTATTAAAATTATTGGTTGTTTTCTGTAATTTACACCCTGTGAAAGCATTTATTTTTATTCTGCTAGTCAAAATTCTGAAGTAAAAGAGGCTCAATTCTAGTTCTTACTCTCAGTTTGGCAATGAACAGAAAAGCAAAGAATATTTTAGAATTTTCCATATAAAAAGACATAGAACTAGTATACCTATAAATCGTATAAAGGATACTTTAACACTGAATTTAATCAAATGCATTTTGTTTAATTCACACAAAATATTGCCAGATTATCAACTTTCATTCCACAAACCACACTTGTGAATAGAATGACAATTTATCAGTTTGCTCAAGACATTCCAAGTGTTAACCTTGAAGTCCTGGGTCTTAGAAAAGTCCTTAGCCTTGGGCAAACAGGGACAGGTGGTAATTGGCTTGCAAAGATAATTTATTTTACTCTGTTTTGAAAGCCATTTAATAAAACCTTATTTGTAAATTACTCGGAGGGAAATTTTGCTCTTACCAGAAACTATTGAGAGTGAGGTAAGTCTCCTAAAATTGGCTCATTTGTTTATAATCAATACAATCAGGCCATTTTAATCCTATGTTCTATAACTGGAACAGTGGGGTTAGTAGAAAAGAATTAAAATATTAGTAACATACATTACGCTTAAGTTTTTAAATTGTAGCTTTATCACTAAGAATACCATACTACATAGAGAGAAACTATTCCAGTTCCCCACAGACTGATTCAATGCTTTTCTACTATAGGGGTTTGCTCTGAGGAAAGTAACAGGACGTTAGAAAAACCAGAAATGAGCAGAGGACAATTAGGTGACAGACGCTGAGTAAGAACTTGTTACAATACATCACACTTTGCAATCCTTCTTAGAAACTACAGCATGTAATGCTTTGCCAACTCCAGAGCTGGTATTTTTGTGTAAATGGTAGGGGGAAAAGGTGTTATTCTTGCTTTCTATGGGCAGAATTATTTTTGGTTGTACTAGGGGGTTGAACTCAGGGCCTTGCACTTGCTAGCCAGGCACCCTACCTCTAGAGCCCCTCTCCCAGTCCCAAGGGGAGAATTTTAAGTCAACTCTGCAGATCTCTCCTTCTTCCAATTCTATATTCTTCTTCCTCTAATGCTATATTTTTTGACATTTTATGTGTCTACACTATTGATGTGTCTATTACAATTTTTAAAATTTAAATTTTCTAATTAAAATCTTTCTGACAAAGAAAAAAATGCATGTAGGCTACTTATCTTCACCTCTACAGTCCTTTAACCCTTTGCTGCTTGTTCCCACCCCTTTACCATGTTTCCTTAACACCTTTCTGTAAGTGGGTAGAGTTTATAGAGTCTATTTCCTCGCTCTTTTGCATTTGTGACATATTTCCCTCAGAAGATTGTTATGAAATTGACAGTGTGTAAGGTCTGAGACTACCCCATTCACAAAACGTCATATGTATTTTCCACTTCAATTCTGTCATATGAACATAAGGCTAGCCTACTATGGATGGAAAAACACAGGCCCAGTTACCTGCTCGTCCCTAGTTTAACCTATATGTTAAACATTCAAGAGTCTCATCTAAGACCAAAGTACCAACCAGGTGAGACCATCAGCACCCACTCCTAGACTCATGATTTCAAAAGCCCCCATTGTCATATAATATCTGGATTTGACATGGTTTGCTGTATAGTATAATTATGGCAGTAGAGAACCAGTAGGAAAAACAGACAGTATAGAGCATCTGTGAACCACCACCATCAAAACACACAGGCCCTATAAGAAATTACAAAGATGTTATGGTGTCAACAACTCCTAACAGTCTTCTTAGGGTTTGATTGCAAACTAACTGGAATCTGATCTTAAACCACTCAGTATTCACATGTCTTTCCTAACTAACTACATGATGACCCTCTATGAGGACTCCCCTAATGTACTCAAGCTGAACCATTATGACCCCAAAACAAATACTGAACTTTCTCTAGGAAACTTCCATTTCAGTAACACACATTTGTAGATTGCATTGCATTAGTGCGAAGGGAGAGTTAGCTTTCTGTCTCAAAGGATGCAAGAAGTGTGATTCGGGATGCCCACAGCATATGTATTTTTTTCAGCTCTAAAATATAGCAAGTAGCCATCTTAGCTAGAGCTCATGAACCAACTGGCTGCTCAACAAGTTATTTCTAGAGCTCTGTTCATACCCAACATGGTAGCTGTGTCTCCAGAGATGTGGACACCTTGACACAAGCACACTGAAGAGCTACTGCAAATGGCATATATTATTTGAATGTTTTAGTAGATTTGATGTCTGACACTTTATTGCTAACTGACAACTTTCCCTTTGCTCCATTTTGTGTCCAGAATCCAGCAGATGAAGTTAAACACTCAAACTTAAATTTCATGATTTTGGTATTATTGGAAGTCTGGGACATAATAAATATTTATGAATGAAACCAACAAAATAATTATGAAAAATTAATGAAAATGATTAAATGCCTCATGACAAAAGAATAATTACTTTATTTTACTTATTTCTTTTGGGGTTTTGAGACATGATCCACTAGGCCCAGGCTGGCCTTGAGCTCACAATCGTCCTGCCTTCATCTTCTGGGTACTGGAATTACAGGCATGCAGGAACACTTGGCTACTTTATTTGAATAATTAGGCACACTGATAACTATAATAAAATATAGAAATAATGCTATAAATAAAAATATTAGAAGATAAATAGAAAAACCACATTTTCCACTTCAGTTAAGGCCTGAGAGAATACTCCTTGGGTCACAAGAAGCAAGATCTTTCTTTAATCACCTTGACATCATTTTTACTGTTTCTTATGGCCATTGTCACTTCACAGATTCAAACTAAAAAAAACAATTACATAAAACACATATTCTATTGGCCAATCATGAACACCTCCACCTCACATAAATGCCCAGAAAATAATCAGTAATCAAAACAGAATTGAAAGTGATCGAAAAGGCATCATCAATTGTCTTGTTCTGTCCTGAAATACAGGAAGCCTTATTTCCTTATTGAATAGTACTTCACATAAATGCTAAAGAAATAAACCTGAACTAGTCTAAATTGTTAGTTTCAGAAACTGTTAACTAACCTATGTTTGAGTAGCTGCCCACAGCTGCATAGAACTGCTTCAGTGCATAAACCCACCCTTGAGTTTTACCCAGGCTCATCTCAGTGTGTTATTTCCCTTAGCTTCCCTCTCCAATCCTTGCTCACCATGCTGTTTGGAAGTCTCTAAAGGAAGGGTGGAGTGAGTCCTATGACTCCTGCTCTCTTGCCATTTTTAGCAGCCTGCAACCTTTCCTGGCAGCCACCATTTATAGACTTGGGCTCAGTGGCTTTGCCAAATAACAAGCGTCTGGCTCATGAACCCTGAGGTGGACTCTTATTAAATGGAAACGTGTCCACTCCACCATAGGAAAGCAAAGAAGGGTCTTGAAATGTCAATGTGTAAAAAGCCAAGGTTAATGGAGTGCAAGATTTTTACAAGAGACCTGCCACCCTGCAATGACTAATTAAACCGAGTGAGGTCCAAATGGCAGGCCACTTTAAAGATGCCAATTATAGATTCAAATGTTCTTGTGTGACTCTTTTCCTAGAAAGATTAAATAGTAATGATGACTTGCTTTTAGTGTGAGACACCATTTTATTCCACCATGGCTGCATATGTCCAAAAACTGATGCTACTTTCACAATATGCCACATAAATAAAGCAGACACCATTTATATTCAAGATCTTTATGGCCAATCCAGATAAAAACCAGTGCCCCTCTGGTAAAGAACTAACTTCTCTATATTTATATTGCCATACACTGGCATGGTTACCCAGGCCTGTCTTTAAACTATTTAATCAGAAGGTACTTATTGGATGTAAATTTGACCATCATAGCTATCCTATCAGGGACAAGCTCCTAGAAAGGTTCAAGGGTGCAAAAGATAATAAGGAAAATTAAGCTCCCACAAAAGTTGCAACCAAGCTGAAAAGGGGCTAAAGATTTAAACTTATTAGGGAGGGGGCAAGTCTAAATGAGATGTACCCCTATTCTTCCACTGTAAGGGAGAGAAAAGCCAAATTTATACTTTTCTTCACCTACAGTATCTTATAGTCAGAAAACTTTTCCCAGTCTGTGAGTTTGCTCAAAAGTCCTGCGTGGGATGATTCTAGAAATGTTATTAAAGTCATCTGTGTTGAAAACACCATACCAAATTCTGCCTTCAGTTGACTTCAGAAGGTTTTTCTAGACAAGCCTTCTTGGATCTTTCACCATACTTGATTGTGAACTTCTGAAGAGGGAATGAGATTTTGAGTTCTTGTCCCTCCCTACACACATGCACATCAACTTTAGATGCTTAAAATGTTTATAAATGCAGATTGAGCGCAGTGCTAAAAATTGAGATCTCTGGGAAAGAAAAAAATGACAAAAATCTATAATTTAGAAGGACTAATCTCACAAGGGAATCAGAATATCTTACAGCAAATTGACAGAGTAAGGAGATTAGTCCAGTGTTTGTTTTGTCTCTTACTACAATCCTTCTACAAGATATTTAAAGGCTAAAGGGGGCAGAGGGGATGAAGGAGAAGCATGGAGCCATTAAGCAAAAACTTAATGGGTTTGTGGAAATTTTTATATGTCCAGAACAATGAAGAGCTCAAAGATAATTCTGAGTTTCAAGACTGGAAAAAAAAACATATTGATGTAAACAAAGGGAGAGGACCTAGAGAAAAAAGTTAGTTTTCTACCTTGTGGAATTTAAAGCTATGGAAATCTTTGAGGGCTTAAGTGTAAAAAAATAAACTAGAAAACTACTCATATTTTAGAAATCTACCAGCAGAACGGAGACTGAGCCTAACAATAGGAAGAAATTTAAGATTTTTGAGTCACATCACAGACTGGCAGAGCTAGACTGTCTGATAAGAAAGTAGATAATAAAAGTGAGAGCTGAGAACAACTTAAAGGGCATAAAGGAGACTTGTCTTAATTGGTTTTGTACAACTCCAGGAAAACCATGAGTCAGACATAGATGAAAGTGGAGTGTGTGTGTGTGTGTGTGTGTGTGTGTGTGTGTGTGCGTGCATGCACACTCATGCAAATACGGTTGCTAAAGATGAAAAAGGAATTTAAAAACGAGTGGACTCATATGGACATCAATAATAACATTCTTAGTTTAATATTATTGAGCTCTTACAAAAGCCCAGAAGAGTTGGGTGCGGTGGCTCATGCCTGTAATCCCAGCACTCTTGAGGTAAGGCAGGAAAATCAGGTATTCAAGGGCAGCCTGGGCTACATAGGAAGTTCCAGGCCACTTTGGGCTAAATAGAAAGACCCTGTCTCAAAAAGCTAAAAAGTGAAACAGAAAAGAAAGAGGAAGGCCCAGGAGATACTTTACATGAACCATTCCCATTAATCATCAATGAAATCTTATGCAGGTACCATTTCCCCTTTAGTAAGCAATTTCATCTAGGTAGACTGTACATACTTAATCATTTACCCAGGTTAAATGTTTGATTCAATGAATTTTAGGACATCACTACTTAGTGCATTCCTAATTTTAATTTAAACCATTTTGTTTACACTGGTAAGAGCCCTTTTGCCCTTCTATGGATAATGACCATTTCTACCCCCAACTCTGGGTGATCAATAATCTGTTCTTTTCTAGGCATATTTTTTACAGGTACCATTTTATCTCCACCTTACATCTGAGTAGTCATACTTTACCTTTTATTTATGAAATAAAATTTCTCTGATTGGCATGCAGTATGAGAAATGGACTGTCAGCTGGGGCATGCCTGTAATCCCAGCACTGGGCAGGCAGCAGCAGGAGAAATGCTAGCTCCAAGGAAGCCTTGCTACATACTGAGTTAAAGACCAGATTGAGCTACCTGGTGAGATCCTGTGTCTAAAGGAAGGGAGGGACGGAAGGAGGGAGGGAGGAAGGAAAGAAGGAAGGAAGGAAAAAAAGAAAGAAAGGAAAAAAGAACAAAAGAAAGAAAGGAGGGAGGAAGTAAAGCAGGAAAGAGTGAAAGAAAAAAGAAAGGGAGAGACAGTAAGAGAAAGAATGAAACAGCAAGAAAGAAAGGAAAAAGAAGGAAGAAAGAAAGAAGAGAAAGGAAGAAGGAAAGAGAAAGAGGAAAAGAGGGAGAGGGAGAGAGGAATGAAGGAAGGAAGAAAAAGGAAAAGAAAAACACTATTTTGGAAAATTTTTAGTACATGACAACAAAAAACAAAACAGGTAGCTTAATCTAGAAATATAATTTCTATAGCATAGGAGATATTTCTGGTAATAAATTAGTATTTTCCATGCACAGTTCTCCTCTTCACAATGAAATGGCAAATATTCGAGATGATGGATAGCCTAAGTATTTTTATTTGATCAATTTACAATATATAAAGTATCAAATTATGACATTGCAGTGATATACATAAAAATACACAATCATCTGTGACTAAAAAAAAAACAAATAAATAAATAAATACTTTTAAAACCAAGAAATTTGAGGACTGGAGGCATGGCTCAATGATAGAGTGCCTCACCAGCAAGAGCAAAGTCCTTAGTTCAAACCCCAATATTGCAAAACAAACAAACCAAAAAAGAAGAAATTTGGAAAAAATGTATGTTCCAGCTGAAAAACAAGGTTCATATAAGACATTTACTGGAGACAACAAACTTGGTACCAAAATTTAAATAAATGATGCTTCATTGTTTGCTAGGTCTCCAGACACAAGTGGCTTCCACAGACAGCCACGTTTGGAGGTCTCTGAGGGAAACCCTTACAGGCGATTGTATCTCAGTGACAGCCAGTGAAGTCAAGCAAGGAATTTCTATTTGGCCCAAATTTGGAGAAGGGGGCAAAAATTGACCACATGAAAATCCACACTCAGAAAAACTACATCTGGAAGGCACTTTCCAGACTGCTAATGGTTGAAAATATCAAGTTGTTTAAAAACTACACATTGAGACATACAGATATATGCAATCAGACTTCAAGACGTTCTCACAATGCAGCATAGACTAGGTGGCACAATGAACCTATTCCCCAGTCCCCAAATACTGTCTTAAAAGCCAGAAGAAGAAGAAAAGGAAACTTTGAGGAGTAAGTTACAGGAGTTGAAAAATACCCCAGCATTTCCATTCACACAGTGCTAACTGGATATTCTCTGTTATCCCAAATGACTCAACCACCTCTGGTAAGTGTGCATTCCTAAACTCTGAAAAAAAGTCTGAATATTTAAAATATTGAAGATGCAGTCTCATGTATATTACAAAGATAGGAGTGAGACAAAAGTAAAGACATCTCTTCAAAATCACCTTGCAATTGGAGTATTCATTCAAGGAGATGTGAATCAAACCTGCCAAGTAGCAATTGAAATTCAAGACAAAATGCAAGCTGGCAAGAAGAGGAGATGGGAAAACTTCAGGGAATTTAGATAATACAGTCTGATTCTACAAAGTATAAAAGTGAATTCTTACTCTCTCAAAAGATATCTGTGGTTCATTGGTAGACTGTATGGAGTTTCTATTGTGGTTTCTTTATTCTTTCTCATCTTTAAAAAATGCAATGAGTACAAGGCTCACTGTAAAAGAAGTTGCTCATTTGGCAAGCACCCTTTCTGTTTCTGAATCTTCTTTTCCACTCAACCTTGGAAAGCTTGGTGTTTCATTGTCTGCTCCTGTCACCTGTGTTATTGTTCTGGTATCAACTCTATCAGACTTCAAAATGTATTATATTATTCCTTTTCTCACTTTTGTTTTGCTCCTATCAATAATACATGTAAAGGCATTAATAATAAACATGAGAGAATTAACAATTAAAAATATCACTTATTTTCTGGATCTTAGTTTTCCAATTTTCTCATTGAAGTGGAGAAGGTATAAGTAGACACTTGAGTGGAAAGACTCCACCTCTGGTGGCATGTAATCTGTTTGGTTATTAAGACCATCAAGTGCTCATTTTTGAAATATAGACAAAGCAACTTATTATGTCCATCTGTTAGTTCTTCCTTTTACCAAAGCAATTTGTTTCAGTTTTATTAGTTTTTTTTTCTTTAACTTCTTTGTTTGTTTTTAGTCACATAGACAAGTCTTACATAAGGGGGGGTGACAGAAAGTATTGATAAATAAGAATATTTCACCCCTAATCCCACCTTCCAGGATAAAATGAATTACTACTTACATTTAGCTTATATCCTCTCAGAAACTCACACACACACACACACACACACACACACACACACACACAAACACTAAAGGAATACAGTAGTTTTTCCTGTACAACAAGCTGACTCAAAAACTGTATGTCTTAAAATAACAACCATTTATTTTCCTTACTTTTCTGTTGGTCAGAAATTTGGAATGATAGTCTTATCATCCTGAGTGACTCTTCAGCTGCCACTAAGATATATGGCTGTGCTTTGGGGGCTTCTCTGGGAATATATACTTAATAAATATTTTCTCAATGTGTCTACTTTTAATATGTTCAATATACTGCTTCACATGTGCAATAGAGGACCATTTTTCACTTCTTCTGATAATAGCTTGAGCCCAAATAGGTGGGACATTTTTTTCAGCAACATGGTGGACAAATCTTATTATTATTGGATCAACTACCTCCAATTTTCCCTTGTTCTGGATATTCAAACTGTCCTGCCTTCGTTGCCTTTGCCATCTGACTCAGAAACACAGAAGAGATCATTTTACCAAGTTTGGTTTCAGTGGCAGTGATAATTTTGGTGTCATGGCTCAGCTTCGCTACCTGTTTTGGGACTTTCTCCAATTTACTAAGTACTTCCTCATCACTTTCTTCTATTTCAAAAACAAGGGGAAAACTATAGCACTTGATGTGCACCTGTATGTTGTAGATACCCAGCAAGCAAAATAGGAAAAGAAATAAAAAAACACTTCATTATAGTCAAGCTGGAGCAGGTCCAAGGAGATGTCTAAAAGCTTTTGTCTGCAGGAAACCAAACTCTTAAGGCTGATAATGGTTACTGGATGTCAAAGGTATAATAAGAAGTACAGTTCTTTAAAAACAAACTGCAAACACCATAAAATAGTATTGTTTTCAACTTCCCTGTTTAGTGGCTTTGTTATGCTGGTGCATTGCAGCAGACACTTGTGCCAACGGAAGACAAGGATATTCTAAGCTTGTCATGTGTTTATGTATGACTTCCGGATTTAAGGTCACATAAGTGGGTTTGTTTTTTCTTCATCCAGCATAATTGTTTGGGGAAGGATGGGAGAAGAAGAAAGTAAAGGACTTGAAAATATGGTTCACTTTGCCTAACAGTTTTATTTGCAGAAAATAACATTCTTTTTACCTTTCACTTTCTGCTTTCCATGGCTTTTTGGGGATCCTAATTCCTAATGTGTTTGCTTATTTGTTGGGTAGTTTTTACCAGAGACATATGGTAAACTGGAGACAATGCTACATTGGAGAATTTAATTTGCTGTTTTATAAAATTTCCTTGTATGGAAAAATTAAATCAAAAAAAGGAAAGGAAAGAAAAACTAAGATGCTTGAAGACCTAAAATCCATTTTTGAGCTAGGGCAATAAAATTATAGAAATCACCAGGATTTGTTTTGACCCAGTGACTAGATAACGAGATGTAAATAATAGAATCACTATATGACTTTGTTATCATTTCTTATTGAAAATGAATGTAAAGATAGGTAAGTAAACAACCTTATTATTTGAGTTTCATTTACCAGTTTCCCAAAGACTTGCACAGAATAAAATGGAAAGTACCAACTTCTCTGGCTGGGTACTTCATTATTAGTGCTTAGTATCTGTGTAATCTCATTTTCCTCCAGGAAACAGGGAATGCCTCTATTCATGGAGAAAGACCAGCTTCATTTTAAGCAGGACTACTGATCTTCCTGGCAAGTCCACTGACTGAAAAGAAAGTGTTTATTGATTCAACCTTTCCATAACCCTCTACTAAAGTAAACATGTCTGAAACAACTAAGCAAAACATCAAATTTCACTCAACTACCATGTGACCCTCTTTACTTAAGGAACTTGGCGTAGGTCACTACTCTGGTCAAGGTCGCAATCGAACAGATGACCTGTCCTTTATGTGATGTGATGATCCCCACCACAAATCTTAACTCCTGTCATTACAGGAGTATCTCCAATGTCCACCCCCACCATTGACTCTGTCTTTGGTTAAAATTTGGCTAAAATCTGAGGGAAGCCTTACATGACCGAACTTAGAATACATCTTTTCCATTTCTTTATAATCTGGTATAACCATCTTCTCTCAGGGGAGAAGGGAGTAAGTTTGCACTTTTTCAACATTTTTGGAAAATTTTGTTTACCAAAGCAAAATTGATAGTGGTAGTAGCTGTTGGCAATGATGTAATCTTGTATCTATCATGACTTCTGGGATGATCCAAAGCAATAATCTTAGAATGACAATGCCCAAATCTCCAGCTCTGCAGCATTTTGGTCTCTGCTACAGTGGATTTTACCCACATGGAGAAGGGAATGAAATATCCCCACCTTCTTTGATATAACTTTCATAGTATATCTATTTTCATGAGTTAGACAGTAATTAAAGGCCAGTACATAAGCATGCTTTTGAATTTATACTTCATTTACTTGTTCAACAAATATCTGCTGGCCATCTTTTATGTGTGAAATATCATATTGGGTCCTGAACAAAGAGATATTTAAAGTACACTCTCTAATACTCATGATAACTCTTCAGAAAAAAGGTTAAAGTTAATAACATGTTGATTACATGTGAAAACAGTAAGTGGGGAGAAGTGTTAAGTTGTTTTAATGCATTTGTGTTTCATTAAAGGAAGGCATTGTTTTAAGTTTATTTTCTTATACTTATTACCCTTTTCCAATTGCCCTAGAAAGAAATACTTGAAATACAACAATAATATCCTTAGGGAGTAGTATGGTTTCCTTCCCAATTCCTATTGCAGTACAGGCAGGTATTTGATTAATCTTAAATCTCTATGAAACTACAAAGTTTAAAAAAATTTAAAAACAAGAAAGCTAAGACAACCCTTTTGTATGTCATTTTACGTTATGCTTTCGTCCCCTCAAAACCTACTGACCAGATTTTAAGTCTTTGCCTGTATTGAATAGCTAGGTATAAAATTATGCATTGAGAGCAGAATGATGAAATGCTTCAAATGATTTTAATTTTGTCCCCATATCAAGCACCAACATTACCATGGTCACTGGCAAAACAGATAACCCTGCAACCTGTGCATTACTCATGTAGATTATTTGGCAAAGATACCCATATTTGAAATTCATTGAGGGAAAATGAAGTTTAGCTTGGAGACATTCATAAATCTCCATTTGGGACATAAAGGCAGGTACTAGTTTATTCTTTTTTTCTGTACAGTGTAAATTCCTCTTTAAGTTTGCTTTCAGTGAAAGTCCAGAAGAGTTGAGGTATGCAACAAAACATTCTACAAATAGCAGTAAGACTTAAATAGTTTCATTACATTAGAGTCATCTCTGAGAACTTTTTAAAGGGAGCATGAAAAAGTATGCTTAACAGTCTGATCAGTGAGAAATAATAATAGACATTTTAGTTAATTTCATTACCATGCCTAGTACCCCATTCAGGGTGTTTTCTCCCAACTCATTAGAAAATAAGCCTTGATAACCTGCTCTCTCACCAATTACCTCATTGCCAAACCAAGTGAAGGGATGTAGGGCATTCAACCACAGATGGTCTGGACAACTACCAAACTGCTAAAAATTGTAATTAAAAATATATATTCTGAAACATGTCTACCTGAGTAGATCCTTCCTCTAGTTATATGGCCTCAGATAATTTTTTTTTTCCATTTCTCAAAGTGTTGTAATGTCCTTGTCTGTAAAACTGCCTCACAATAGAACCTCTTGTTTATTGTTGGGATTATATGAGAAAAAATATTTAAAGATGAAGGAAAGGAAGTGAGATATATTTTTAAATTACTTATTGCTGCTATTACAGTTTTGTTGGGACAAGAACCGAGAAGATATAAAGATATAAATGGACTAGGATGCTGCTCCCTCTTTCATGAATCTAGAGAGATGAGGAGAAGTGGGCAGAGAAGAGAGAGCGAGAGAGAGAGAAAAGAAGCTATGTCTGTCAACATCCAAGAACAAAACAGATGCCACGCTCAAATGTGGATAATTAAGAATGTTTTAATTTGTAGGATTTGATAACACTCTTAGGCCTAAAATTTGGATAGATAAAGGACACTCTGGAACTCGAATGGTGAGATTCCACTATCTCAACATATGGAATTGCTCATTCCAGGAAGACCTGATCTTTGGGTGATAGAAGTAATCAACTGAGGTAAACTTGTAGAATGGTGGCAAATGACCCAATCTTACTGTTCTCTCCAACTCTAATTTTCAACTTAGGCTCCTTGTTGTATGGATTCAAACAGAACCCAAAGGGCAAGAAAAAAATGTGATGCTCTTCATACAAATCATCTTCCTGAGGCAGAGGAGAAGGTTAGAGGGTCTCTTTGGATGACCAAAAGAAGATATCCTTCACAGAAGGCCATCTGGGCACAGGGTAGGAGCATCTACTGATTGTATTGCCTCTTCCAATTCAGACTCCTCCTGTCTTTGGGTTATATGTAATTCTTTTGCATTTTTCCAATACATTTCCTTTTTACCCTGAACTGTAGCAAGTGCTTTCTATTATGTATAACAAAAACAACTTTAATTTAAGAAGAAAAGTTCTGGCAACTACAAAGTATGGATTGGAAGTCTCTGATTAGTAATGATAGGAATTGTTATCTACCTATGACCCATGGTCCTCTCAGATGTAGAAATAAATGCCTGGAACACATATACAGCAGCATTTTCATTTTTCATTGAACTTAATGACTATACTTTGAGTTTGTAATTATATTTGCAGAAAAAATGTTGCTTACTTTATGAATAAAAAATTCATTATATTTTTTGGAATAAAGAAGGTGATTATGCAAAAAACTTCACATTAATACCTGAATCTTATTATTATGGTGAAGATTGTCCTCCTTTTTGTAATCTAGGATTAAATTTTTACTAATGCTAAGTATTTATTGTGTTAGGGGGTAACTGGACTTTTCAGAACTGAGCCATGAAGAAAGGGAGTTTTATCAAGAGGTAAACCTAATAAAAGCTAAACTAGTATTAAAAGTGACTGCTCATGCTAAAAAATCTGTGAAAAAAATAATGCAGACATTGGGAACTGTAATTATAGAATAAATGGAATTAGAGCAAAAGAATCATTGTAGGTGCAATAAAATCATGAATAAGGGCAAATTTCAATTTCTTGGTGAAGCATTTCCTAATAGGAGAAATATTTAAACTGGACTTCAGGGAAGCCAGGTGTAGAATGAAGATGGAGAAAGATACCTGATTATGCCAGGCTTAATCCTTGCTGTCATTGGTCTGAAATTGGCCCATGCAGAGAAGTTTTTGAATGATTTTTATTACCTTATACTAATTAAACAGAAATAATTATTTCATTATAGCATTGTCATATATGTATATAATCTACTTTGATAATATTCACAGTCATACTATTCTCTCTTTCTCCTCCCACCTCCTACTGGACCTTTTCTTCTTCCCAAATAGTCTATCTTGCACCTCATGTCTCTTTCAAAATCTAGAGTCTGTCTATGAAATAAAACAGTTGATATTTGTCTTTCTAGGTCTAATTTATTTCACTTAACATGATGACCTCCAGTTCTTCCTATTTCCTGCAAACAACATGATTTTATTCTTATTTATTGCTGAACAATATTCCACTGTAGGAACAGAATTGAAAAGGTCCCCCCAGTGATTTTTAGCTACTATTAGTGATTTTTAATATACCTCAGTAGCTATCCAGTCACAGCACATACAAGAAGCAGAGTCAGCTTTCTGAATTTGAGAGTTTCTTTCAGTGTTCTAAATTAGACCCTCGCTTAGTGAAGAATCACTTAGGACTTTCAACTTAGAAAGATGGAAATTCAACAGTTGTGTGAATGGCTGTGTGACTCTGCGTGTCTACATACTCTATTTAGGGTTTAACACTCAGAGTTCAATCCTATTTTCTCCAGATTCTGGGGTTCTCTGTTTTACTTGCCAAATACTAACAGCAATCAAAATTACAGAGACAAAAGTTTCTAAACAAAAATATTATCCTGACCTAGAGTCCCCAATTTTTTATTTTATTTCAGTCGATGTGATTTGTGTTTTTTCCTTAGATCAGTGGCTCTCAACTGAGGGCATTTTTTTGTCCTTCAAGGGTCATTTGGCTCTATCTAGAGACTTCTGTATTTATCACAAATTGGTGGAGGAGAAAAATGCATGGAGCATGGGCAGGCTGGGATAGTGTATTGTTTTGCACTGGCTAGAGTCCAGAGAAACCGTGAAACATCTTAGTTCAAAGGACAGCCTCCCAACAACCCAGAATAATCCAGCCCAAATATTCAGCAGTGCTGAGGCTAGAAAACGCTGCTTTAGATGTACCCTAAACTTGAAAATTACACTTACAATATTCCCACTTAAATATTTCAATATATATTATAGGTAACAATACTGTCCTGGAGACAATAGCATGCATTCTCCAAATGTCTATCCTTTTCTCAGCCTTCAGTGGCTTTCTTTTTGTTTATTAAAAATGCTGTCATTGTTTATAAATATTTTATCACTATTAGGGATATCATTTTTCATAGTAATGTTTTTTTCTGGCATGAAACAAGCAGGTGATGCTGAAAAACCAAAGTGTCCATATAAATCAGAATGTTTTAAGAAGGAAAAAAGAAATAGCCCCTGATGTTGAATGGATGCTGCTGAAACATATGCAAATATCATTTATTTCTAAATATATATTCAAGTAGAGAATCAAACAAATCCTATAGAATCCGGGTAGAAACAGATTATATGTTGCACATCTCGTGGTACAAAATGGAGATTGGAAAAGTCATTACTTCTGGTTTGCTACAAATTAAAGTGATTCAGAGCATGGTCATTAGGTCACAATCCTAAGAGGAGTAAGTTAGCAATATCCATGACCCCAATACCAACAACTAAGCAATGACAACTATGGCTTAAACTTTCAGCTTTTATTTATGTCTCTAGAAACCATGGAGAAAACCAGATTGCTGATGGTTAAGATGTTCGTGTCATTAAAGACAGTGCAGTAAGCTCCTGCTGGCTGCCTTCTCTCCACATTTACTGCTACCTAAATATGGCTTATTGGTTTTATTTTCCAACTTTAAAATGATCTGGATTCATCTTTTAACCTTCTCCAGATTCCATTTATTCAGTTTATGAGTCTAGGAAGAACAAAATCACACAAAACCCAATACAGTAAAGGTCTCACCAGAGCTAAGCATTGCAGAAGTCTGAGTTTATGACCTCTTTCTCTGCACTGCTGGGGAGAAGATCTCCTAAGCTTTGTGAAGATTCACAGTTATACTAATGTATTCACAGAATGCATACACATACACACACACACACACACACACACACACATTTGTTTTTTTCACAATGAAGCTTTCTTGGGTAAGAATCATACTTGACTAATTACATTCCATGCCCTAACCTAACAACAATTTCCAAAGAAAACAGAAGAAATTTCACTATGCCTAGTGTCTGGATGAAGCTGTCTTGAGAATCATGGAATAAGCAGCCACCTCCATGGGGGAGAAAGTGATTATATCCTATGCAAGGCCTTTACATTGAGGGAGAATTAATTCAGCTTATAATAAATCACTATTGACACCCTCTCTAAAGACTACATACTCTTCCCAAGCCACAGGGAATTTTTAGCTGACCAAGACAGAAACTCCACAAAAGTTGGCTATTAGTTGCATGTGCAATCATCTTATGAAAGGTTCTGAAGGGTGTTACAATCTTCATGAACATACTCCACAGAGTATAACTCCCCTACTAAAATAAATAAAGATTGATTAATAACTTATTATCATATTTTGCAATTGAGACTTTGAAAAATGTGTAACGGCAGGAGGTCCTGTCTTCACCTCTCTTGTTTTTCACTTATGTACTAGTCTTTCACAAAAAGTAAGACCTAAGCCAAGTGAAATAATTGAGGAGCGCAATCCTTCCTTTCCTGGTTCAAAGAAGAGAAATATTTTTCTTAATATTTTTCAAGTAACAATTTCTATAGAAATTTTGATGAAATTGTATAGACTATAACACATAAACTGCTGCATTATCTCATTTTTCTCCTCACAAAATTTGTAAAGAAATGAAGGGAATTTCTATAATACCTACTTTTGGTGAAAAAGACTTTAGTCCAAGAGGTGGATCAGAGAAGCTAAGATTTCACTTGAGCTCTTCTCCATAGCACTTTCTCTATCTCATACAAATACTTTTTAGAGAGGTTGTGATTCTTAGTTGATAGAATCAAATTTTATACTGATTATGTTTGTTGGAAACTTTCCAAAAAGTCTCAAAACAGTTACCAAGTCTCTTCTCCATTATTTTGTCTCTACAAAGCAATTCAGCAAATTGAATCACTTCAATTGGGTTAAGAAATAAAATCTGTGTATTCTTACAGAGTTTGAGTCTATCTTTGGATGATGCTATAAAATGTCTCAGTGAACTATATTCTTTTATGCTGGTCCAGTTCAGTGGTCCTCCAGGTATCCTCTTCACCTGTGCCTTACCCTTTTTTGTAGCCTACAAGGCTGACCCATAAGGATTACAACAATGGTCACCTTGACCTTGAGTTTCCAGTTGGGTTCAACCAATGGGAAGTCATGGCAAGAGATTTGAAGTTGGGAAGAAAGTGGGGTTAAAATATTTATCCCACCAACTCCTTCCTTTTCCTCATGACTCTCAGATAGTCACTGTTCTTGTCTGAAAGATTTCTGCATAGATCTGCTCTCTCTGGCTTCCAGAAAAGATTCCTACCAATTGGTTCAAAGAGCTCCATGGGACTATATTTACCTTTGTGCATGGAATCAAATCTATTGCAAAAAATTCCTCAAATAACTTAGAATGGATCAGACTCAGGGAGGGTGCTGGCAAATTACCATCTTTTTTGATAGATCCCAAGATGGGGGTCCAGAAATCTAGACAATATCTGAGCATGTTGGTGGACTTGCCTACTGAGATGGGATTTAGCTGTTCAAAGTACAACTATTGTGTTGGTTTCACTGCCAAAATGATAACCCAGCAAAAAAATGAGCCTGTTCAATCAAGACTTTGTTTTTCTTTTTGGGGAAAAGGAAATGAATTTATTTAGAATTAGGTGTAAATTAAATATATATGAATAAGACTTAACAAGTTCAAATTAGTAAAATTTACTTTAATGAATAGGTTCCTTTGAAAATAATAAGGAATAACCAGAGTAATTAGAGGTCAGCTTATATTAATTGGGCAAATTTGCCTATTTTCACTTAACATGGTAGTAATCTGATCTAGCTATTTAGCCAGAGCTTCAATAATTGTATTGAAAGGTCATTTGGGATAAATTATCCTACAGGATTATCCCTATATACATGACACAAATAGAAATCTCACTGTTAACATATTTAACAGCTTCTCCCATAAACTTTACAACTGCAAACAATGCCTATCATTCAAATTCTGATATTATTCTTCCAATGAATAAGCAAACAAATTAATAGATTTTTTTGAAAAAGAATATGATGTCAAGCAATATACATTTTGAGTTAGTTAGGACAGTTAAATGTATACTTATGTGGCTTATTGAATACTAATTTTGATTTTCTCTTGCAACACATTGTGGTATTTTGGTGAACTATTTTGGTATCAGGGCTATAGTCAATGGACTATTATTAATAAAGTAGGATATTTTTAGCTTAGGATTTAGCTTTTTGAAACCACATTGCTTCAAGTATCCCCTTAAAGGAAAAAATTACTACATTTAAGTAAAGCCTCATCTGCATATGGCTACCAAAGGCCTTTGGCATATAACATGAGTATAAGACTGAAAGAGATAGTCATGTATTTAATTTTCAGCATCCACACAATAGATGTTTTATAAAAGTGAAATGCTTTTATCTATTTGAATTATTTTCTTATCTCTCTGAGAGTATCTGAGCTCTAGCAATGGCAGAACTGTGATATGTAATAAAAGAAAAGATGAATTGTCAATTGTACAGTATATACTTCAGTCTCCAGGCAGCAATACAATACAGTATGAGATTGCTATGTGCTTTAACATTGATTCCCATATTGATTTGCTTGGCTGACATTTCCTAGTGTGTGTGTATGTGTGTGTTGCTTGTCTTATTATCTCCATAAAGCATGTTAACAAGTTAGACAAGTTCAGCCACAAACAAACTCAACCCTGTTAATCAATCACTCTTTGCACTTTCAGAATTCACTTCCTCCTGAAAACTACTTGTGAAATGAACCATTTTTCCTCTTCTTCAGATTAGGGAATTGGAACAGGAGGGATCAACACATTCATGATTACGTATTGATATTTTGAGACAAGTGAACTTAAAAACAACAGTTCTTGCTGATGGGTGTTCAATTCTAGCAAGCATAGATCACAGAAGTAATTCAGGAATCATTAATCACCAATTGTTACTGACTTGGGTTTTGCTTTCTTTTTATAATAAAATGGACACGTGTACGTCACAAAACTGGAGGCTAATTCTAGGCTTATCTCAACAATCCTAAGCAAATCCAAGAAATATAGAGCAAAGATGACTCACTACACGATGAGTTTCACTCACTTCACTCAAAGCAGAGCCTCCAAGTTCCTCCCTCAAATGTTATTTATTTTCACTTTATATGAGCTCCTCTCAAAGTGGGTGATAATAGATATTCATTGAGCAAAGAATCCACTTGGGGGAAATGGAAGATTAAACAAAATTTTAATAAGTTTGTGAACCACCTAACTTTTTTTCTCAGAAGCTTTAATTTTTGCTCTCCTCTGAGAAATTCTAGGAGGATATAATAAGTTGCTGTTTTAGAACTCATTTGAACTTTCCCCACTTTCCAGTGTCTCTGGCTTCTTCAGTAAACACAGCTTTAGGCAATTATAAGAAGCTGATTATCCAATCTCAAGAAGTTTGCAAGAAAATAAGGTAGATTGATGGGGAAGCTCATTAAAATTAGCTGTAATTATGTGTCCAATTAATAATAGCTGATATCCTGATGACCCTATAATGAGAGAACTAAAATAAACAGTGGCGATTTGTAAATTGTGATGGTCTGGGACCATTTTGTGTAGCAAGCAGTGCAGTTCTGAAGGATTTGCTGGATTTAAAGCAACAATGCAAAATATTTTAGTTCTTAAAGGGTGAATTTTGGTACTCTACAAAAATATAAGTAATAAGATATTTAAAGGTGAAAAGTGGGTAAGGCTTAACCAATTGTCTACTGTGTCTTCCTTATTTTATATCAAAGGGAGTTGAGATTCTGATTAGAGTGCATTAAATTAATTTAAAAGAGGATAGAATGTCAATCTCTAATTAGTCACCTAAACCTAATGTCAAGGTCAACCTAATACAATAGATATTAATAAGTGACACTAATAAAAACTAAACAATCTTCATCACTCTTTTAGCCCTTTTACATCAGGGATAGATTAAAACCTAGAGTTGAGTATATTCATTATTTACTGCTATGTAACCCTTCATTGTTAGATGATATTCTATCTTTTGACAATTTGAGGAGTTATGAAGGGCACATGGATTGGCTTTCCAGATCTTGGTTCAGGGAAGAACATGTCAACCCAGAGACTAGAATGACTTTGGCACATACCCCTGGGCTCTATTGCAATTCTGTAAAATGCCTGAAGCAACTGTGGATCTTCACATGCTAATCAAAATATCCTCTTATATTTTAAACTCAAGAAAAATGATCTGTAATTCTGCTCTGTAATTCTGGCTACTTAGGAGGCAGAGGTAGCAGGATCATGGATTGGTGCTGAGCCCAGGCAGAGTTAAGGAGACCCTTTCTGAAAAACAAACTAAAAGCAAAAGGACTACAGGCACAGCTCAAGTGACACTTGCCTAGCATGTGCAAAGGACTGAGTTCAACCCCAATACCAAAAAAAAAAAAAAATCCTTTTATATTTTGAACTCTATATATTCTCCCATATTTTTTACATCTGTAGGAACTTATGAACCACAGACTGATTTTAAATGAAAATTCCCATTATCAAACCATCAAACAAACAAATCCCTATCTATTTAAAATGAAGGTCCTGGTCCTGGCTCTAACACTATTCTCCTTTAGGGACTGCTGCAGCCATGAAAATCTGCCTTACAAGCTCAACTCCCTTCCAAATGTTCCACACCCAATAACTGATCAATGTGGGAGGAGTGTGGCCATCTGGACTCAAGCAGAGACAACTCCAATGGGTCATTGTAACTCCAGAACTCCCTGTGAACTCAGCCACAGCTGATTTGGGGAAGTTGCCCTCTGCTCACACCTGTTTCCTTCCCTTGCTTTCCAAACATGCTAATCTTAAGAGTACCCCTTTAAGAGTATGGACACCACAGAGCATCTTGAGGCTGCTTTCCAGAAAATGCTGCATATGACCAATATGCAATATAGTTAATCAGCATTCATTGAACATATGCAAGATTCAATACATGCTTATGTGTACTTTATTTTACTAGCACATAAACCACTGTAGCAGACACTATTGGTACTAAAATCAATTATATACAATACACTTTCAGTGCATAAGGTAACATGAGACTAGCATGCTGCATTGTAACACAAGTTAAGTCAATCTTCTCCCTTTGGTCATTGGCCTAAACTTTGTCAAGATGCTTAATTCCAGGTGAAGGCATGTACATGTAGTCTAGGACACATGACTTATAAATGTAGAAAAGGATTTAATGCATTTCAGGGTTTCAATTAAAAATATTGTAGACTCTAAATAAAACTCACTGAAAGAGATACTCTTCAGCTGTTTAAAAAGTGTTATTTTTTAGTTTATTCCCCTGTGATAATGTGGATTAGTGAGACTTAATTTACTAAATGTCAATGATTGTGGTTAATAATTTGAATGTTTCATAATCTCAATACTTCAGCTTGTTCTGAAATAGAGTATCTTTAAATATTACACTGCAGCATTAAATAGATATCATTAAATACTATATATTTGGGGGATCTCTTTAGAAATCCAAATCACAAATTAGAAATTGCTTCAGAGGCTAAGAGTAGTAGCTCATGCCTATAATCCTAGCTACTCAAGAGGTGGAGATTGGGAGGACTGTGATTCCAAGCCAGCCTGGGCAAAAGTTCATGAGACTCCACGTCAAACAATGGCTGGGCATGGTAGCATGTGCCTGTCATCCAGCAATGTGTGAAAGCACAAATACAAGGACTGAGGTGCAGACCAGTTCAGGCATAAAGTGAGATTCTACCTCAAAAATAATTAATACAAAAAAGGGCTGGAGGTATGGCTCAAGTGGTAGAATGCCTGTCTAGCAAGCAGGAGGCCTTGCCAGGGAAAAAATGCTACCATGAGTAGAGCTTTTCTTTATTATGCTTTTTGGTCTGGCTCATTTGCTAAGTCATATTCCTGAACTCACCATGGCACATCTTTTCTTCCCGAGTTATGGCCCCATATTTCTGACCATATTGTACTTTTTATTCAGGTCTCTTAGTGTTCTGGTTCACATGAAATGGTGCTATTTATTTATTACAAGATCTGACATTTGTTTTATTCATCATAAGCTAATGCTAGTATAAATGAGGCCCTTGAGATGTAATATCATCTTTAAAAAGCTGCCCCAAAGACAGAAAGCTGAGAATCAAAAGCATAAAAAACCCAGGGAGCACAGCCTGAGCTTCCAAGTTCCTATTTCTTGTATAAAGCTATTTGAGCATGTTAGATACACCACCCACTTTTTAAAATCTTGTCAAAAATAGCTATTAGACTAGAGATGTCTGTCCAATAACTCCTGGCCAGAGCCAGTGGTAAAGAATGATACATGAGTCTGTTTCTATCTTTCTCTGCTGGTAATTTCACATCTCCTAACATTGCCCAATACAACAATGTATTTGGAAGGCCAACCATTTGGTTACATTTTGACATGGAAATATCCCCTAAATAGCAAAATGATCTTTAGCAAAATGATCTGAGGTCGTAAAATTGCTGAAGAAATAATTTAAGGAAATTATATGAAGCAGACCTTGAAAGAGCTGAAGGTGGTTAGCAATTAAATCCAATTTATTCAAATAAGTGAAAAGCCCAGGTATACTTCAACTTTGTGAACTAAGGTAGGTAGCAATTTGAAGCCTCCTGGTTTTCCTAGGAGCCTAGCATTTTGTCAAAACAAGCCAGTTTAAATAAGCATTTATTGAGCATTTTAATATGTCTGACATGGTACTAAACACCACAGATTCAAAGGGCCTTGATCATTCAATAGTAATTTAAAGGTTTTCTACAATATGTATGCCAGCATTAAATTATTGCTATGACAAGCAGTTTTATAAAGTAGTAGGGTAAATACTCATTTATTGGAGTGTTATCCTCTCACCATATCTGCATATGAGTCACATCTCAGATTATGGATATTTATCTTACTGCTGGAGGCCACACTGGAGAGCATCCAGTAGAAATATATTTAAGCAAAAAAGATTATCTTTACTCTTAAGACTCCAATATAATCCAGCTGGACCCTAAGGCAAAACTTTAATATGAACTGATGTCAACTGGTAAATGACAACATTTGGAGGCAGAGCACCAAATATTGTAAGAGTTTGTGGATAGAACCTGGGAGAGAATTCTAGATATTGTTAGGTGGTTTAGTAATTTTATGTTAAGATTGTGGAAGAGACCCTGTTTTGGCAGCCAACCACGATCACCATACAAATAGTATCATAAAAATGCTTTATTTAGCCCCTTCATCCGGCAGTTTGAATCTGCTTTGTTTCCAGATCACGTTGCCAGTTCTGGTGCCTTCATATGGCTCATTTCAGAGAGTTTTCAGGAGTTTAACAGGTGGCTGACTTAAACTAACATCAGTGACTGTGTCTACGAAGCAAATGATTCTATGACACAGTCCTTACGGTCCCCAGACTGTCCATACCAAAATACAGCTGGTGATGTCTGCGCTCTGCCCAAGCGTATTTTATATGCAGAGGTTATTGGAATGCTGTCCAGCTGGCATGGGCTCTGTTTACCACACTGCCTTGACTTCATGAGTCGGGGCACATTCTATTTGGGTTGTTCAAGCCAAGGTCATTATTGCATAAAGCAGGAGGCCACAAATTGCAGTGTCTGAGGTGACCTGATATTCTCTGCTCACAGCAAAAGCTGATGAGAATTACCCCTGGCTTCTTTGGGACGTGGCAAAGCAAACTTACTCAGAGTTCCCTGGTTGAACACAGAAAAAATATCATTGACTAAGATGAGTCATTATTGAACAAAAACCCTGTCTGTAACTTTCATTAAGAGATTTTGTGCTCTTCTAAAATTGCGTATTCTGGTTGATATCTTAATGTGGCTATATTGAGAATGCTTAGAGACAATGTAGAAGTCACTGAATTAGATGATGAATTTCTTTGTCATGGATTACATCATTTTATATGCCATGCTTCACTTGTATACACAGAAATGCAGTTGCCCATTTCACCTATGAAAAAAGAGGCATCTTTACATATTGCCCTTGTCATTCTTATTAGGATATACTTACACTGGAGTGCCCTTTATTCATTGGATAAATATTATTTCATGAAGTGTAATATATTTTTAAGACATTTGAATTGAATATTGCCAATTTGAAAAGAGTAAAGAGAAAGAAGAGACAAAAGGTTGAGAAAAGAAGAAAAGGGTAAGATGAGATTTGTGAATTTCCTTTTATTCATTTACTCAAATCATTTTGTTTTAAATTCCATAATAATTTTTAGGAATGAGATTTTAGGAAGAAAATAAAGATAGATATGCTGCTAATTGTGTTTGAAAAAGATGCTGTGGAAGGTGGATGCCTGATATGAAACAAAAATGATAGGAAGTTTTTGACAAAGTAGCTGTACCATCACAGTTGTAGTGCTTGTTTATGGCTAATAGGATCAGGGAGAATTTCTCAGAAGTAGTTTTGTTTTTATCTGATCCTCAAAATATCATAACCATTTGATATTTGGAGATAAAAAGGGCATTAAATGTTTGGTATAGGAAGATTAATAAGTTATAAAATGGATTGGTTGCAGCTGAAGAAATAGGCAATCCAGAAACATGTATATGCCAGGCAAAAGGATCTCAAATCAAAGCCTACTCTCTCTAGCTAAAGGAAGAAGAAAAGGGAAACATAGCAAGAAGAACACTTTTACAAAAAATCACCTTACTCCAGCCCAAACCCACAGAAAATACTAGTCTTACAAGTGAAGGTAGATCTAGAAGCCTAGACTTGACAATGCACCCTAAATCTCCATGGGTGATGTCAGAAAAGGCCAAGTAGAGAGCCAAGCATTCCATCCCTACCAGAGAGAAATATGCCCTGTCCTCCTCTACGGTGTCAGTGGAGACAACACGGAGATATTGGACTTTGCTGTCAGTAAACAGTAATGAGATGAGTTTGCCCCCTGCCCATTGGCGAGGTCTCAAAGAAGGATTAGTAACTACTGCCTAGCAATAATGAAGCCACTGTTATCTGTGGTGTCAGAGGAGGTCTTGTGTGAAGTGTCAGCAAGACACTCCCTATGAAGGTTAAATCAGTGAAAGCCTAATATGGGGTCCAGAAATGCACTCCTCCTTGGCAGTAAAAGGATCACCCCAGATACACACCCTTGGGTATCAATGTAAGCCAAAAGGAGAAACTAGATCTGGTAGTGATAAAGCAGAATGCCCCCATTTCTCCTGCAAAAACCACATCCAAAAATGCCACACTAAACAGAAGAGGTAAGTAAGGCTCGGATTTTCTTAACATCACACTCCAAATGTTCAAGTTTCAAGAGAAAAATCACTCACCAGAGCAAGTGCTAGAAAGATTTCAAGGTGAATATAAAGAAGCAATGAACAGATGGCAACACTAACAACAGATTCTAAAGCAGGCATCACAAAACATGTTTTAATGAGCAATTGTACAGCTGCATGAAGAGAATGGAAACAAAATCAAAGTTGAGCAAAGAGGAGATACAAAGGAGAGCCAAATGGAAATTTTAGAGATGAAAAGTGCATTGACCAACTTTTTAACTCAATGAATTGACTCAACAGAAGAATGAGGGGGAAAAGGAAAAAAATAGTAAACTTGAAGCTGGAACAATATAAATCACACAATCTGAAAAACAGAGAGAAAACAGTCTAAAAAAGAAAATGGATTCCTGGTTTCTGGCCCCCGTGGAACCAGCTCAGAGTTACCACCTCATGCTACCAACATGTGAAAAGCTGAATACACCAAAAAATCAACAAATATTTTTGGGTGTGTTAACCAGGAAGGACAGAGAGTAAGCCTAAGTGTATATGCACCAAACATCAAAGTCACAAAATGTGTGACTCAAAAACTGATGATACTGAAAGGAGGAGTCTTTACTCCTATTTCCTTCTTGGGGAAAAGGAAACATTTCTCTCTTTTTTCCCCCCACTTTCCCCTATTTTGTCCTGTTATAATAGAAGAAATTCTTGCTAAAAATTAAAAGAAAAAGCACTGAAGGATAAAACAGACCAATTCACAAATTAGTTGAAGACTTCAGTATCCCTTTCAACCACTTATTCTAGAAAGAAAGTAGCAATATATTACATTATCCAACAAAGTAAATATTCATCACTCATAAAACACTCTAACTAAAAGTAGCACAATATAATACATTTCTAGGTAATCTGAATGTCAAAGAGAAAAATCTCAAAGGAATATACATGGTTTCAAATGAGAATTAAATAAGTCATATCAAATTTGTGGGACGTGGAAAGCAGTTCTGATACTTGTAGTTTCCACTGTTTATGACCTGGACAAAAAAAAGAGCAAGCAAATTTAAATCAAGGTAACAAAGGAAATAATAATGACAGAAGCAGAAACCAATAAAACCAAACAATAACAGAGAAAAATATGAAATAAGTAATTAGCTCTTCAAAAAGTTTAATGGAATGATATCTTACTACTAGGACTGACAAAGATGAAAAGAGAGAAACAAAGTTACTAATAGCAAAATGAATAAAAGGATATCATGACAGTCCCTGCAGTCACCTTACAGATAATGAGTGAAAACTGAGAACCTCTGAACTCATGAATTTGGTGACTTAGATGAATTAATGCCTGAAAGCCACAAACTCACTTGGTATTAAATAAATCATTTTAATTTTCTATTAAGAAAATTGAATCCATAATTTTTAAAACTACCCTCCCCCCAAAAAATCTCCATCTCCAAGTGGTTTCACTCATCAATTTTCTGCCAAATGTTTAAAGAAAGATTAATACTAATTCCATACAATCTTTTTCTAAAACATACAAGTAGATGGAACTCTTCAGTTGCCTTCATGGTGTTAGTGTTATTCTGAAACTAACATAAAGAGAGAAAATAAATAAAAAGGAAAGGAAAATAAGAATGAGAAGAAGGAAAGAAAGTTGGACACCAATATCCCTTATAAATATAGATGTAAAAACCAGAATATTGAAAATGTAAGTCACCAACTTGTAAAAGGAATTGTATAACCTGTGACCAAATATGATATATACCAGGTATGTGAAGCCAGTTCAGTATTTTAAAATCAATCTTTATTATCCACCATATTAACAAAACAAAGAAGAAAAATTACATGACTATCAATCAATGCAGAAAAACATCTGAAAAATTCAGTACCCAATAATAATAAAAATTTTTAGAAAAATAAGAATACAGAGAAACCTTCATAAATTGATGAGGAGTATCTAGCAACAAAACAAACAGAAAACACTTTAATTAATACAATACTTAATGGGGAAAGAGTTAACATTTTTTTCCACAGGAACTAGAACAAAACAAAGATGTCTATTCCCATCAGTCTAATCAGCGTGGTGCTGAATGGTCTACCAGTGCACAAAAACAATAAAAGAAATTTTAAAAAAATACAGATTTGGGAGTTTGCAAATCTCATCTCTCTGCACCAATAGCTGGGTGCAGTGATGTGTACGCTTTTCATCCCAAAGAGAACCATGGTCCAGGATGGCCTGGGCAAAAAAGTGAGACCCTATTTCCAAAATAACCAGAGCAAAAAGGGCTGGGGGCATGGTTCAAGTGGTAGAAATTCTGCCTAGCAAGTGTGAGGCCCTGAGCTCAAGCTCCAGTTCTGTCCCCAAAAATCATAAATTAAATGGAAATGTTTAAGAAAGCATAGGTGCACACTGTTGTCTAATGCTACATGAACATATTAAAGGTCATGAAAATGTTTAGCATTCATTTTCATATAAATCTGAGTTCTACAGTGCATTTGAAAAACTATTAACTCATACAGGAAAAAACCATACTGCTTTATCCTCTCTCATATATTTATTTATATGACAAAAATTCTGCTTGGTCAGAGCTTTTTCAATATCATCCTTTTTCCCTCACATTATCACTGGAATTTTGGTAAAATTTTCTGAAGTCTATATAATAATTTAGGAAAAATTGGCATCTTTACTATATTGAATCTTCTAATCTATATTATTTAGTTAGATCTTTGATTTGTTTTATTAGTGGTTTGTTATTTTCAGCATACAATCTTGGAAAGGTTTCAATAGCTTTGTGCCTAAGGTTTTTAAATTTTATTTTTGTGGTTAAAATTTTATATATGAATATAATTGATTTTTTATGTTTATCACGTATCTTTCAAACTCAATGAAGTCATTATTTCTAAAAGGTTTTATTTCTCCTCTCTTCTCCTTTGTTCTTTCTTCCCTCTCCTTCCTTTCTCTTTCTTTCTCTTCCCTTCCCCTTCCTCCCTCCCTCCCTTTCTTCCTTCCCTCTTCTCAGTCCCCTTCTCTTTCCTTTCCTTCTTTCTATCCTTGCTTTCTTCCTTCCTCCCTGCCTCCTCCTTCCTTCCATCCCTCTCTTTTTTCCTCCCTTCCTTTCTTTCCTTTGCCTTCCTACTTCCTCCTTCCCTCCCTTCCTTCCTCCTCTCATTCCTTTCCTTTTGCTTTATAGACTCCTTCAGTTTTTCCAAATAAGCTGGGTGTGGTAGCCTGTGTCTCTCATCCCAGATACTCAAGAGGTCAGTAGAACGATCACAGTCCAGGTCAACTCAGGCAAAAATGGGAGATACAATCTGCCCTGAAAAATAAGCTAAAACCAAAAGGGCCGGAGGCTAGGCCTAAGTGTTAGAGGACCTGCCTAGAAAGTGCAAGACCCAGTGTTTGAATCCCATTATCACACACAAAAAAAAGAACACAAAAATATAGATTGGATTGGGTTGCCCCTTTGAACTGATATCTCATCTTCTATCTGTTCTTCTATCCTGAATCATAGGGATTCATGAAATGTCCTTACAAGTAAAGCTTAAATTGTCCAGCCAAAATGCATAGTAAAAAGGAGGAAAGTATGGTGAAATATCCTGATATCTTATAATACAGTGTGCTCTAATGTTTGGCTGCATCCAATGACTGACTGAAGTTTTTACTTTTCATCTAGCTATTTTGGTACTGTGTAGATGGGGTCCAATAACTGAAACAGTAGGAAAACTGCCACAGTAATGCTGAATTTTACTGGCTTAGCCATGAAGGAAACTCACATACTGCTTGCCAGAAAAATAACTGGCTTTAGTTAGTGCTATGAGTCGCACGCTTTTTAGGAGCACTTAATTTAAAACAAAATTGTGGGCTTAACTCCCAACCTAATGTTTTGAGACTGCTGTAATAAGCAAATGTTCAAAGTGGTCTTTATCCAACCCAGTGGGTATGTTTCTTGTTCGAGCTCCATCTATAACAAAAAGATTTTCATTTGGAGAGTGGTGATACCTGATTTAGCACAAGCAAACACATCATGATGCATTCAGGCTTCAGCACAGAAACCTCTGAGCAGCGAGGTTTAACCTGACAAATTAATCACTATGGAAAAACAACTTACAAATCACACTAGCCACCAAAATTTAAGCTCGGTTTCCCAACTGGCTTGTAATGGAAGTCCTGAAACAGTGTGAGGGATTGTTAGTAGAGGTTTAAGAGTTATTATCTTACACATGCACCTTTCACACCCATTCTGGCTTGTTGCTGTAGAGCCTGTTCATATCAACATTTAGAGGATGCTGGGATTCATCCCTTGCCTACTCAGAGTATCTTAAACGACTGTGTTATATTTCAATGAAAATAAGCCTTCAGTGATGAACGCTTTAGTCTATGATTTATCTCAATCAGAACTTGGTTTACTGAGATGAAAGCATCTTGATAAAACGAGTAAAAATACCTCCTAAAAGAAAATGAAACAATATAAGCTGTTTTTTTTTTTCACCATCTCACTATGTATGTGAGACCTGAGCTTTTCACAGGATCTGTGCTTGATAATATATGATATTCTGACCTGTACTGTTACATCTACAGATGACCTCATCTGTAATACTAAAATGCTATGCTTACCAACACATTGATTAATGATACCTGGTATCTCCTGAGAAACCACTGTACCCTCATATTCAGAGGGTTGATGGTAAAAGAAATTAACTATATACTACTCAGAGTTTTCATCACTGTGACAAATAAGTGACAGATACACGTTTAAAAAGGAAAGATTTTTTGGCTCCTAGTTTTAAAGATTTCAGTCCATAGACAACTTGTTCCTTTGCTTTTAAGGACCTCTGTAAGACAGAAACATCATGGCAGAAGACAATGTGGAAGAAAGCTGTAAATCTCGTGGCAACAAAGAAGCAAAGAAACTATCAGGAGCCAGAACAAGACTCACCTTTCAAAGAAATATCCCTAGTGAACTACTTCCTCCAACTAGGGTCTACCTCCCAAGAGTGTGGTGTTAGGAATCCATCCAGGTATTGATCCATTGATTAGGTCATAAACCTTAGAATCCAATCAACTCTGCATAGTACCACCAACTGGAGACCCAGCCTTCAACAAACTTCATATCCAAATCACAACACAAAATAATACCCACTACCTTTTATCGAAGTCCTGCTATTTTCCAGACCTTCTTTTAAGTACTTTATAAATACTGAAGATGTGTCATTATGGGTAATAGCTTAACCATTTTTTTTAACAGATTGAGGAAAGGGAGTTTTTGTGTTTGAATTATATTTCATTTAGAATTAAACGAGAGTAAAGGATTTATATGGGGTTGGCATTCTCACAGACATTGTGACTCTTACATTCACCATAATTTGTTTAAAAAAACACATAGCAGATGTTTATATAATTGAAAGAAAGGTATTGACTGAAATGATGGGACTGTCTCAATGGACATTAGCAAAATCTTGCTCATTTTTATTTCTCATTCTCCAGATAGGCACTGCATAATTATAGGATGCTAATGATTCAGCTCTTTCCTGACAGTAAAGATCCTTCCTTTTTACAAGGTCACCCCAATAAATAACATTCCTGGAAATGAAATAAAGTTGCACACCAAAAGTGCTCCTTGTAGTTACTGTAACATGTAGAGCAAAAATAATTTGGGAAACAAAGACATTTTCTAAGTCAGAATAACAAAGCAACAAACAAAGTTGTTTCTTTTCTCTGAACTACACATGTGGCAAAATTTCTCTTTCAATGAGTCATTTATGTTTCTTACCTTTTATTTTAATGAAACAAAAAGAGAATATTGAGTGCACATTTAGCTTAAAAGTTGTAAATGTCACTGGTAAAGTTTGGACAATTTGAGTGAAAATTACCATGAGTAGAAGCATAAAGAGTGGTTAATTGCATAGATGTTCTACTCACTCTGTTTACAAGTTTTCTAGCTCTAACTATGACTTTCGGTAACACTCACCTTTCCATGAATTTATTTTCTCATCAATAAAAAGGGCATAACAATAATAGTTGTCTCCCAGGGTTGTTGCAAAGATTACATGGACTCACGAACACAAAGTGCTTGGAATAGACCTCGCCAGGATGGAAAGGGCTTATAAATACTTAGTATTATATAAATTATTCATTTGAAATTGCCAAGTATCAATGGAGAATATTCAATCTCAGGATTCCTTTTGAAAAACTTCAGTTCTAAGCCCATAGTGTAAATAAATGGTAAGTGTGGCTAAAGGAGCAAAGGAAAAATTGGAAGAAATGAGGAGTTGGAACTTGAGTAGCTTAGAAATGTTGCTTTCCATAACAAATATCCCGAAGCAAGAACAGTGTCTGTGACAAAAGGCACCTTTTGCTTTTTTATGTAATTAAAGCCTGCTGCATTAGCCAATCCAAGCTGTATGTATCCACATCTCAAGAAAAATCAACTACAAAACGTACAGACAATTTACACGTCTCAAAGATCATATTTGTCCTGGGGTCTTCCAGCATAGATGTTCCAATGGAAGACCCTGTTGATGGAGTGTCATTAATCAGGCAGTAATGGCTGAGGAGGTGGGTGGCTGCTGATAGTTTTGGCCCATTGGAAATGGCTTTGGAAGACTGCCAGGTTGTGTGTAAAATTTTGAAATGTTTCAAACAATACAGTCTTTACAATGTTATAAAATACTAGGGTGGTTAGAGCAGGCTGCAGACTGGCTCATGGCCAATAAAACTTCAGGATTCCAGTCAGCTGTAACCTGGAGTTTAATGTTGTCTGGGGTGTTCAAGGTCATCTCTCCCCAATGTCCTGGAGGTCGATCCAGTCATTATTAAGCTGCCTCATTGAGCTATTGCTTTCCAGTCTCCCCTGTTCAAAAAGCATTTAGTCAATTTAGTAACCAAAAACAACACACATACATATATATATATATATATATATTTAACCTTAGATATATTTTAACCTTAAAAGTATAACTCAAGGGGAACTTTTAAAAATTGAACTTGTTTTTATTCCCTATTTAAAATGATCCTGCTTGCAGCTGACATGTTGCTAGAGTTTAAAAAAGTGCAAAATCACCCTTAATTCCACTATCCAAAGGCAGTGAGTATGTTACACAGTAATGATGACACTTCTTCAATGTGTACTTAATATGGTTATGATGAATCTATAACTTCTAATAGGACTTCTTTATAAAACATGTCATTAATGGCAGAATAGTATTTTGTTACGTAACTATGCCTTATATGTCATCAGTCTCATACTGGGTGTTACGTTAGATAACATTACTCTGATTTTTCTTTTTTTTACATAAAGATTTTCTATATTTAGTATTATTTCCGAGGATAAATTCACAGAAGTTAAAGGGCCAAGGGAGGTAGCCATTTTTTTGAGTCTTTGCAAATGACAAACGGCTTTCCCAAAAGCTTTTCTTTCCCAACTGACAGCCTGTTAGTATATTATGAAAATATCCACTTCATTCCCTAATCAGCAATAGCTAAAAGCAAGCATTCCTCTAAAGAAAACAAATATGCTACATTAAGAAAAATAAAAGTTCCATAAATTTAATCAGTAGGACTAGAGAAGTAATGTTACTCAGAAAGGGTCATGAATACACTTTGTGGGAAATTTTTTTAGTTTGTTCTTCAAATGAGGACTAATTCTTTCAAATAAAAGTAAATTAAATTCTGAATCAAACACTTAAACATGAAAAAATAGAAGGTAGATCAAGCCAAACGTTGAAATATGTAAAAGAGAAGATAGAACTCTCCAGGCATAGGACAAAAGGACTTGTAGCTTTAGGTACCCTTCCCAGGTTATGTGGCAAACAAATAACCAGCCAAAAGTCAGTTATTGGTAAAGACAGAGTACTTAAAAAGCCAAATTTAAGAAAGTATGCAGCGATCTAGGATTGGGGATGCTTGCACAGTGGAGAATACTTGAAGGAGCATCGAAGCAGAAGCAAAGCATTGTGATCCATGTGAGAACGGTTGTGCCCATAATTATAAGAATTTCTCATATTCTGTAATCATGATAGAAAACACTTTGTAATTATAACAGAATTGTCTAGGCTAGGAGTGACATGTTTGGAAAGTAAAGTCTGTGAGGTAAATCAAGACTAGCTCAGATGTTCTGGTGCCACCAAAGTTATCAATTTCCAGATTTAGGGCACTTGAAATCTTCCATCTAAAACACAAAGTGTTTAATTTCATTGTCCTATGTATTACTTAGCTGACTACTCATCCTTAGTTTATGGACTTCCAGAAAGCTCTTTGTAACTTCCTATCCAAAATGCATTTCCTTTTCTTCTCCTATGGTGGATTGTTTCAATTTGGACTATGTATATGATTCTATTCCAACACAAATCCTAACCCACTAGGTCTCTTGACATCTGTGAGGTGATATGTAATTTCATGAGTTAAAATGTCAGGTTTACTTCATTATCTCAGTGTATGCATGTAAATAAGAAGCTAGTATAAAATCATTTAACTAGTGAAATAAATAAATGCTCAATTCATGAAGTATTTCCTAACAAGTCCTCAAAATCTTATTTTAACTGAGCTTAATGTTAAATTTGTGAGTACCTTTTAATTTTGACAAAATACCAGGCAGTATGAGCTAATGTGAATGACAGTTTTCAACTCTCGTCTGTTACTTGTTTGTATCCTTCTTTATCATAGATTACATATGGCATCAATGAAAGATGTAAAAATGCTTCCTTTAATTCAAATCCATTACCATTCCTGCTTTTAAATATTCCACCATCTACATTTTAAATCTCTTTAAAAACATTTCTGTCATAATTAAGCAAAACAGTAGATTGATGACTGACTTCAAGGGGGTTGTGTCAAAAATAAACAGAACTTTGAATTCAACAAGCTTTCCTTTTTCCAAACTTTGCTGTGTACATAAACACACCCCATGTCCCCATGTCCTCTCCATCCTTCACACACATAAAATTATTTCCAATTAGGTGTTCCTCTATTTGCCTTTTTCTTCTCATTAAAATCATCCCTAGAGCCTAACTATCTTCATTCCCTGCATGATCTAAACAAAGTTTTGTACTGCCAAGCCTCTACTCTTGAAAATTTTACATTTACAGCAGATTGACTCAGTACACTTTGGAAACTCTGGTGAACAGCTCAGCCCAATGCTAGTCTTGATGCCTGGCCAACCAGCTTAAACAACAGACATAAAAGCTAAATCTGTACTTCCATTCAGTTAAGAGGTTGCCAAGTTAGTTTTCCTGATACTGTACCTACAGTATATCCATCTCCCAATGTCTCAGACTCACTTCATTAACTCTGTGACATTAGTCTCTGATGTTATGAACTCAATTTTGCTAATATAAATGATACAGTACTATATAGAAATTTAAGAGGTTGTAACATTAGAAGTCTCTTCAGGATTCCCATAGCAGTTAAAGAACAAGGAACCAAAATTCCCAGAACCAATCTTTGCTGGGAAATAATTTCTTATATATAATCTTAAAGCTCTTTTCCCTCTCTCTGGCCCTCTGCTTCTGACTCCCATTTACGTTGCAAATAGCTTTTAATGATAGAACAGGGAAATATATTGTGGTTTCACACTTTCGGGTATTTTATGGTCACTTATTCCTAACTAGGAGATAGAGACACATAGCAGAAAAGTATTTTTTTAAACTTAAACTGTTTAATATATTTTACTCTTTGTTATAAAGATATATTTAAGAAAGACCACTGTTCAAAGATCAAGTAATTGAAGAATGATTTCTTGTTGGCAAGCCTCTATTCTGTATTGCTTACACTATGATGAATTTAAGTCCAGTCACTACATTGGTTAGACTAACTAATTTGAAAGCCCCAGTTTGTTACAATGAGCCTACATGATACACCAGGAAGAACGTGGAAACTTGAAACTTTATTGTTCTTGCAGAAGTAATGAATATTTATTCAGCATCAATTATACCATGAAAAATGTAACTCAACTCAAAGCTAGGGAGATTTTCTTACAGGGTTCAAATTTCTTCCTTCACTTCTTCTCCTCTTAGAGTTGCACAGCCATCAGCACTGGTGTTCTCTGTTAGTGCATAGAAAAAGGCAAGCAGTGTTGGGAAGACATTAAGATACCGGACTTACTGGGTACAAGTGCTAGCTTTACCATTACCTGACACATGACCTTGAATAGATTATTTAACAATTCAGGGCCTTAAATTCCTCTGTAAAATGAGGAAAAGAATACACATAGAGCTATGATGGAGATTTAGACAATAGAGTGCAGAAGAAGCAATTGCTATTATTCCTGGTATCTAGAAAAGGATGACATAATTGTTCTTAAACATTTCTGATGTTATCACTGACCCAAATTTAAGTTGATTGCTCACACACCAGCTGCTAAATGGAAAGCAGTTTGTCTTTGGAAAGGTATGGTGGAACCATGGTTGTCACTAGAAGTGTCACTATTAGGGGTCAATAAAGAAGTAGATGAAAATAATTGTTACTCATCTTGACCTAGATCTACAAATGGATCCATATGGTCTTAAGAAAGTCACAAAATCTTCAAGTTGATAAATTCTTTCTTTTAAAAAATATGCCTTTATCATCTTGCTTGATCTTTTACAACCAAGGCCCAGGTCAAATATCTCCTCTTTCCTGAGGTATGGGCTTCAGGGTTGCCATTACATTTTGTAATTGGAATGCTTAACAAAATTTTCCAGCATTATTCATTGTTTCCATATTTATAACATAAGCAGCCTTTACAGAGTAAGCAATTGAAGGATCAAGCCTATCTTTGTGTCTCTGCCACAGCTTATCACATAATCCTTGGGAAAACGTTCTACTGACACTTGCTGATGTGAATTAAACATTAAATGTGAAGACTTTCATAAATTAACTATACAGAATGGTGGCTGAGCTTGAACGTGAGATTGGTGGGATGCCAAATGTTTCTCTTTCAGTGAGGATTCCAAAGTTACCCATTGGATACAAACATTTGGGCAAGAAGATCGATTTCCAGGTGTGTTCCTATGATGCATTTACTGCATTATTTGTTTTCTAATGGGATTTAAAGTATGTCAAGAGACTCAAATGAAGCTTAGCCAAAAGATAGTTATTTAAATATTTAAAATTGCAATAGGGAATAAGGTTGCAAAATATCTTGGAAGCAAATTTATACATATCACTTTAATAATACCATCACTTTTCCTGTTGTTACAAATAGCTGCTAGGAAAAAAGGCAATGGCCATAGACATTGGTCATTTGAGAACAAAGGCTTTAATTAAGTAGATTTACTGGAAAAGCAGCAGGATAGTGGAAGATTTAATAGGACACACCCTGGAGATGAATATAACATAGATTTTTCTCAGATAAATTTCCCTTTGCCCCTCCCCCAAAATCTATGAATAGCATTTACTTCCAAAGCAGCTACAGGGAAGAATTAAAAGTAGAGGAAAATATCGGTGGCAGATATTCTGCTTCTGGCAAGCCTCTAATTCTATTTCCTGTTTGACATATCGTTTTATTTCCATTTTCCCTAAATGTAATATAGGAACTTTCCATAATAAACAGTTCTCTAATTTGCCACTTTTTTGATTGGCATTTTCAGATTTTTCTAGGAGTCTATCTGTCTTTCCTTCACATGTTGCAAAAATAAATGAAAAAACTGAACCACATGCCATTGTTGGGCAGAATTTTCTGAATTTGTCTCAAAGCCAAGAGAATTTATTTGACTGTCTGGGGAGTATTGAGGCAGTTTTCTCATTCTCAAACAGATACCAAAGCTGCTTGAACAAATGGTTCGTGTTAACTGGAGAAAGACATTGAATCAAAACCATGTGCCTCTGGCCCTTGTGGTTTCAAGTCGAACCACAAGCAGTGAGAAGAGCTGTCAGTCTCTAGTCTTGATTTCAACCATGCTCGTGGAGAAGAGAAAAACCGTTCATGCCACCTCTTGTGTTGTCTTAATAAGGAGACCTGTGAGCTGCTGCAGCACAGATCATAGTCATGTGAAGAATAAGAGAAGGAATCCCAGGCAGTGTCCAGGGGAACACAATAAAGATACATGATTTCTCTCTATAGGGAGTCACATATGGTATAGATAGCACACTGGGGTCTTCCTGAGGAACAGAAATGATGCAGGAAGGCTGAGGAACATAAAAATCTTGGATCTTCTTATGGCTATCATAAAGGTGAAGAAAAACATCCTAGAAGAATTAGTTTAGAGACCCAAGATGGTTAAGGTTACCAGACCAGAAAAGCAAGAAAGATAAATTTCTAAGTGGTATCATTTATCAAACTCCAAGGGCAATAAGGAAACACTATGAAGGAATATTAAATGCTATTTTATGTCACAAAAGCAAAAGAACCATTTAACTGCATAGAAGTGTGCCTTCCTCAATGAATACAGACATGCCTTAGCCCAGCCATTTAGATTATGGATCGTGATCCTGAAAAATGGTACAAGGTTTGATTTTGAGTTTTTCAGAAACTAGATGAGAAAGTCTTCCACTTTCTCTGCCATGCCTTTTCTTACAAAGCCTCTTTGTCTCAGAAGAATTTATTTGAAGCAGTTAGGGCTTCTACTAATTTGGAGGGAGGAATGTAGAACACCAAAGAAATATAATTATTCATCACAATTAATATCAAACGTTCACATGTTCTATTATTACCAATGTTTACAATTAAATTGCACATTCTAATGGAAGAGGCAATAGGAATAAAATAACACAACAATGTGTTTCAATTGAAACTAATGTACCACTAGGGTTGAGATGTTGATTGTAGGGAAAGCTGTGCCTTTGGACAGGGAGGATATGTGGAATGTCTGAACTTTCCTCTCAATTTTGTGATGAATCTAAACTGTCCAAAAATCAGACTTTTAAAAAGTGTTGAATTTATTAACATGTTATGCATGAAAGTAAAATCAAGTGCACCTTGAAATCTAGGTCAGGTGTGCATATGTATACAGTATGCAGTATAGATATATCCTGAGTAAAAAAAAATAAAATTACAGCTAGCTGTTGGATTGTTTACTGTATGTGTACTCTAATCAACAAGAAGAACTGCATAGATTTTTTATGCAGTATAAGAAATGTAGGACTTTTGGTCATTTCAATTATTAATTTAATCCAAAAAGCAGTATGAGAATAGTCATTATCCTATACCCCATTCTAAAGCATCAATTTGTTTTATTTGTTCAAATACAAGAAATGAACTAAGACAATGTCCACATCAGACTCACAGAGTGAAATAAAACCTTTAAGAGTCCATGCGTCAGCAAGCACTTATGAACCACCTACTATGTGTAGGGCACATGAGAAATTTGTCAGTCTATACCCTAATGCTACAGAATGTTCTTGGAATGGCTAACCTACTTGAAAATTTATGTCAACTATAATGCCGATCATATATGAAATCTCCAGGTAGCTATGTTATGGTGCCAAGCAATGTATAAAGCAAAAAATTCTCAAACGCCATCCTATATGATCTCTAACTAATTGTTTATATTGAAAACATTGAGTTGTCCTATTATATATTTCCAAATGGACCAATTGTGAACACAATCAGTTTAAATCTAACATTATCATAGTATCTAACCTTCTGAAATACTGAGGTACATTTTTTTCTATTTTAACATTGCTTAAAATGAGATAAATTTTATAATTGAGTTTGCATTGGATTTGACTTATTCACTTTCCCAAATACTTCCTTAGCCATATGAAATATAAAAATTATCATTGTAGCAATTTGTATCTTACAATGGAAAGTTGTTCCAAATAGAGAGATACAGCATTGCTCACAAGTACCATAACCCCAAGCAAGCATCATTTATGTAGTGTGAGAGAAGGCAAGAGACATCAGTTTCTGGTCTGCAGACAGACTAGAAAGATATATTTCAAAATTTAACAATTGGTATTGTCAATTTCCAGTAGGTGGCATCTCACACTTTTAAGTTAGTCGTTGAGAAGCCCTTAGAAGAGAGGTCTCCACCTGGGTAACACGTGGAACTCAAAATCATGCTTCTTTTGTATGAGCTTGTTTGCCAGCACAGTCACCTAATGTGAGAATTTCTGTAACTGGCCTCAGCATGTGATCACTAAAATTTCCCACAGCATTTGGTATTTTCAGCCGAACCAAAGCATAGTGCACATTTTAATGACAGTATTACCTGTTTTAGAACAGTCTGCAGAACATAATTGTACAGTAAGGTGGGAATTATGAGTCTTAAACAAGTACTGTAGGTGGGGACAACATGTGTATTAAAATAACCAACCACGGGCTTTGTCATTTAGTAGATAAGCCTCACACAGCAGTGATGCACAGCTCAATTTTTCATTTGTTTTAATGCTATAGCAACAATATTGGTACTGCGATTAGACCTTGGGGAATCTCTGCCTGTGTCTTAGTCAAATGACTTTTTCTCAGCAATCTATTTGTCCTTAAATTTCAACTAATGGTGGTAACAAGGATGAGGATGAACAGGACCAACAAAAACCTTACTTGGTCCAATCAACCACACTGAAAATCAACAACAGAGATCAACAATAAAGGATGCGGGGTTTTTTTTTTTTTAGCTATATTAGGTCTTCAGCTTGATTAGTGTTTGTAAAAACTCTTTAAATAAATTGGAGAAATCAGATAATATTTTAAGATATTAGAGTTTTGTTTTATTTTTTAATTTAAATGATATCATCAAAGGTGATGTATAACAACATACTAAACAAATGGCCCCCAAGACAGAAACAAAAGCAGTGAGCTTTGGAAACCATTGTAAGCAAGAAGTCATAAAAGGAACGCTTGAGGTTTTGTGTTATAATAGAGGCAATGTTCAAGGATTGGGTAAATTACCTCTCTTAAAGAAGATAATCGCAGACTTAGTCAACTGACTAGTGTAGGGATTGAACTAAAAGCTACAGATGAGTCCATATTGGTAGAATGCTGGTATCACAAATCTAAATAGATTACTAATTTCAGAGAATTGAGACAAATGCTGACTGGGGATTAACATGAGTGGAAAGAAAGGCATTTCATTAGAAATATCTGGACAGTAGTTGAAAAACTGTGTTGGAATCTAAGAGAAGTTGGAGTCCAGGAGCTCGTGATGCATAAGTCTTCCTTGCAGAGATTACAGTGGAAAATTCTGGAATGGGTGAACTTCTAATATAGAAAGGAATTGAGAGTCAGGAAGACCACAGAAATACATGGAAATTGGCTCAAATCACTCATTTATCTGCTTTTTGTTCTTCTACAATGTAAACACCTCAACTTCTGTAGCATGAGGTCAACGATACTAAAATTACACTTAACAAATCAGTAAGGAAATTTTCTCATCACTGTGTTCATGTTGTATTGGTCTGTATGATTTAGGATCCTTCTTTGTTCTCTAGTACTCCTTACAATCTAAAGGAGAAACTAATAATAATGTATTTATTTACTTGGACCATTAAATATTTTGTTAACTAAAAATGTGATTTCTTCTCTCCACCTCAATAAATGACCAATTCCTTCTAACGAGAAAATAAAAATTGCTCTGCATTTGCATTAAATATCCACTTATGTAACTGCTTAATTGAAAGGCTAGTATCAAATCAAACAGGGATGTAGGAATTGTTAGGGCAAGGGAGGAAGAACATGAGGAGTTCCAACATCTAATTTTGCAAACTGTTTTGGGAAAAGCTCACCATTTAGGGAAGAAAAAATGATATTTTAATCTGAATTCTTCACAGGATTTTCTCCTGGTTTATTGTATAATCCACCCAGTGCAGACTAAAAAGACAAATGTCCTAGTCACCTTTTAAACGTTTGCACATTGAAGGATAATGATGCCATTCTTAATTTACATTTGTAATTATGCTGTCCTTATATGTAAAATTGACAGAGGTTAAAAGGGTGTTTTCAGAAAACACTATGCTACAATCAGGTCAGCTTCTTTTTTGCATCCATATCTGAGAGAGAACATGCTGTCTGTGTCTTTCTGTCTCTGAGTTACTTCACTTACAGGTTAAGTTGAATAATGGATGCCAAGACACAGCTGGAAGAAGTCCTAGTGTTCTATAGCACAGTGGGTGCCTATAGTTAACAACCTGTTGATAAACAACTGCAAGATAGGAGCTTGAAAGTGCCAAGGAAAGTAATGTTAAGAAGATAGAAGCTTTAATTGCCCTGATTCTATGGGTACACGTTGAATACATACATCAAATTATCACCCTGTACGCCATAAATATGTACAATTGAAACAATAGCAATAATGATCAAAAGCAAATCTATTGGAAACGATGAACAATGTATGTAAGCACTCCAGGTGTTAAAGCTGTAGACAGCCTCATTCTGTAATCTTACTGCTAGTACTTTACTTTTTTTTTTCTATTTGGACACCTTATGGGAAGAAATACACGACGCTAGTGCATTAATACGTCACACACAGGAGTTCAATGCCTGCTCTGTAATTCCACCACATATTAACGAGTGATTCCACTCTCTGAGCAAAGGAGCCTGCAGACAGAGTTTTCTTCCTCTATGGTCAAACATCCCCTACCTGAGGCAACCAGGATCTTGTTCTGCACTTTAGTCCAGAAACAGCAAATTTAATCTAGCTGTGGCAGGCCGAGGGCGAATTGGAGTGCCAACTGCAGACCAGGATTCCAAAGCACGAGGCTCTGGAAATCAAGCTGGGACTTGGAGAAATGACACCAACCTCAGGCCAAGAAATCTCACCCAGGGCGTTGAACAGCTTTCAGTGCATCGTGAGTACAGATAACCATTAACGTCACTCTTCCTTTAGTTTAAAACATGTCAAACTAAGAGCTTAAGGTAGAGTACCATAAAAGAGAAAATGCCATGCTCTTCTCTGGGCTCCCAACCTTTGATTTATTTCCACCATCAACTGATTGCAAAATGTTGCCCTGTAACTTCTGAGCTCTGTTTGCTAAGGTGGTGTTATCTCAGTTCTCTACTTGTAAGTGACTGTAAAAGAAAAATAAAATGGAAACTGGGGTCTCTCTCTCTCTCTTTCTCTCTCTCTCTCTCTTTCTCTCTCTCTCTCCCTCTCCCTCTCTCGCTCCCTCTTTCTCTCCCTCTCCCTCTCAAATTCTTTCTCTCTGTTCTGTCTGTTCACAGTATCACTACACCATCATCTTGGTGTGCCAGAAATTCCCTCAAGGTATCAGAGACTGGAACGGCCAGGACCCCCTTAGAACACTCAGGAACACTTCAGACCTGACAAACCTGGAATTAATTCCTCGTTTTTCTGCATCTGTCCAATTCGTGGTTTAAAAAGCAAGCCGCTTCAGCATCTCCATTCATTCACATGTAAAATACATACTTGTGCAAATTCAGAAAGATAATGTTCATATAGTGATGCTTTAGGAAACATTTTGTTTTTGAGGAAAAGGTCTCGCTCTGTCTCCTGGGCTGACTTTGAACTCATAATCTTCCCATCTCAGGCTTTCAAGTGGTGGCTGGAATTATAGCTGTGCAATAGTACATCTGGCTAGGAGACGTTTTTTAAAACTTATCAAGACTTGACATTTTAATCTATTAATATTTATTTTGCTAAAATATAACTCAAGCCCATTAGCCATATTTTTTAATTACCATTATTTGTGTCACTGCCACAGAAGGAGGCTTATTTGTTTAAATACACATAGCTTGGAATTCTGGCATTTTTGGTATGGAAAACATAGTTTGAGTGAGTAGGACTCTATCTGAATCATGATGTAATGGAATTGATATGATAGTGATGATGTTATCTAGTTATCAGGTGTTTTGTCTGTGCCAAGACCATGTTGAGCTTTGCAATATATTACTTTAATTAATTGAACATTCTAAAAGCTGATCTTATATGCTTTTTTCTTTCCTCTACTAACTGCCAACCCTCAGCATATGAAGCCAATAAGGGAAGTCATGTCAACCCATCATTTGTTTTCTCTTATTCCTTCATGAATGATTTATCTTCATTCAATTGATGGACACAAGTTACAACGGGTCTCAGTGCTCATTAATTTACACTATCACCTGACCAGTAGAAGGGCAAACTGAATAAAAATGGTAAACATTTCACACTTAACAAGCAGGAAAATGAATTGCCAGTCATGTCTTCATTAGCTACTGTATGGAAACTTGCCAGGTAGCGATAAGCTTCATAAACACTCTTTTATTTTGGCATTTAACATTCTTGACTCCTTGTTTGAGGTAATAATGTTGCCTGAAGATAAGAGACTATATTATCACTTAATAAATTCTCGCTTGTTCTTGTAGATTTGTTGCTATCTTTTAGTTTGATGATATTCATTTATTAGCATTCAATTTTAACTTTTAAAAATAATACCATCTGTATTTATTGAGCAACAAGTGTATGTTTGACACTATGCTAACTACCACAGATGAGATACATTTTGAATGTCATAGAATCCCTATGCTGTGGGTACTGACATTGTCCTCCTCATTGACAGATGGCAATAAAAAATACTTAGTCACATCACAAGATACAGCTTAAAAAAACAAAAAAACCCAGAGAACTGGAATTGGAATTAAGGATGTATTTGCCTTCTTAGCACCAATCTAGTTTCTTATGACCTGACTTTCTTTGCCACTCCATCACTTGGACTGTGTTTCTATGCATATAGTAGGTCAGTGGTGACTGAGACTGGTTCTACTCTCCTTGCTTAAGCCTAAGACCTAGGAATTGAAGGCACAGTAAGGAGCAGACGTTGGATGGCAAACCAAGAGAAGTGTGTGCTGTATAGCTTGGTAATAGGCACCAATAGATCTTTTCCTTGCCAAACCCCATGATAGAATCCTCAGAGGATGGGAGGATAGGGATATTTACGCTGCCCTAGACCACCGTTCTTATTTTAAGCTAACAGATGTTATTTTTACTCCGTTTTAAATGTAAATAACATATTATGTGTGGGGGAGAAGCTTAGAAAGGAAATGAGTTTGAATGCTCATGATGTTGAGGGTGACACTTTTAAACACCTCTGATTTCAAAAAGATTTGCCTTTTGTTCTGGTAAAATTTTGTAACAATTTTCCAGATACTCAAAAATCTTCAGAGTATGGCCCAAGGCAGCTATTCTTACTATGCATTATCCCTAAACACAGTTACACATTTCTTTGAATAAGTTTACCTACCATGGTAGAGAATTTATGTACTCAAACGTTCTCAAATGTCTTAGCAGAGTTATTAGAGGGTACAGCGTGCTACACCCACACCACCTTAAGTTGTTATCTCTGTTTGGCGTGAATTAAGCCCATGGGCTCAGCGTACACAAGAAGGCAGCTGCATATCCATGAGTCAATGTGATGAAGTCTTCAAATTGTACATGGAAGACATTGCTGCTGAACCACTCTTTCAGAGGATTGCAGTGAAAATTTAATGCATCCAGAAATGGTCTACACTAGACATTTGCATTCTGAAACTTGCTTGGCAGTGTGCTGTGTTCTGTATACAAAGGTGGTGCTGTGCATCCATCATCGTTAGGCTATGTACTTGGAATTACTTTTTTGTTTTGCATAGTGAGAAATGTTTGGCAGTAATTACCAGATGGGCTTTCAAGGTAGTGTTCTTTTATTGTGTCAGTGGAAGAAATTAAATTTAACTGCTTCTTGGAGACAAGAACTTGTGTCTGTTGGCTTATGTCTCTAGCTATCCAAGCTATTTGAGTAACCAGGTATTAGAAATCCATACTTTTTGCCTTTGCTTGTTTGAATATTATTTTTACCAAGCCATCAACTTGCTTTTTTTATGAGTATCAAATGCTTTAAAAGTGAGACAGTCAAGGTCAACATCTGTCTAAGTTTTTAAACATAGTGTAGCTTTTCTAAAAGAGAAATATCTTCAAACATCTAAGTAGAACCTCTCCTTTCATCACCACAATAATAAAAAAGCAATAGCAAATATTAATGGAGCAACTCCAAGAAACATCCAAGACACTTTTTCAGGAACTCATTCTCTCTTTTCCTTTCTGTCTTTGGAACAGTGAAATAGAAGGACAGAGATTTGTCTGAGTTACTTCTCTATGTTGCTGATCACTTGCATGTTCAAAATGGGAAAATACAGAAAATGATTAAATAAATTTATAAAGATGGTTCTCTGAAGGATGCAAGAAACTGTGTACTTCTTACAATGAACAGAATTATCATTCATATTTCTCATGAAAATAGCAACCCAGATAAAACAGAGTATCTCATCCCCTGAGCCCACTCATGGTATATCCATGTGGATAAAACTTTAAGTTACTATTACTCAAGGGTTTTGGCCATATGAGAAAGAAAGAAGGGAAGTAAATGAAACTGAAGATTAGGAAGTAACAAAAGAAATGAAAACTAGGATTCTGTAAGTTTTGATCATTGTTAAACACAGCAGGATCCAAAATTAAAACAGGCCACAATTATCAAGCAAAGCAAATCTTGGGAAAATGTGAGGGTGACATGTCTGTACTATGCACTGAGTAATTTACCATGGAACACAAAAAGTGAAGGTTTATTTTACTATGAAATAATGTACTCCATTTGGCCAACTTGCCAACAAAGGAATAGAAAAACTACAGGATCAGTGTCTGCTCAGGAAACAAACATTAGGGAAGTTTTCTAGGCAGACGAGAAAAGGGGTTCTGAGTCTAGTACTCTTTAACAGGGAATCAGTAGTAACTTACATAATAGTTTTAGAGTCAACAGCTACTTCTCATTCAAAGCTCTCAGACTCTAAGCAACTTGTTGAAGTGAACGTTAAGATGGCCATCATTTTGTGGATGGGCAGGACTTGCTTTATGAATAATAATGGAGACAGACATTGATTCTACACAGTGTGACTTAAAGGACCCAAAAAGATTATTCTCTCATCTTCAACATATGCTTTCTAAGCTGTGTTTTTTTGGGGTCCAAATTTCTACCCATTGATGACTTACTGGTTTAACAGGAAGCCTTTCTTTCCTCTAGGGAGCTCAACTTAAGATAGCCTGAAATGCCTAAGAAGGAAACACAGCTACTAGCCAACCATTTCAATTAGTTGCCAAGATTAACTTCTAATGTGAAATGAAATTCTATGAATAAATGGTATCCAAGTTTTGTCAAGACAGAAAGGAGAACACATCCAAATCAGAAGCAGAAAGTTCTAACCGGCGAGTTTTTCAAAAGCAGCTCCATCATTATCTAGTGGAAGAATAAACAGATAAGTAAAAGATGGCTACCTTCTAACTTGCCCATATGACTCAAAGCATCATGTTCTGACTCCCTTGTCTAGATGTCTCTTAGTTTGGCCAATAACTATCCAGTCATGTATTTATATTGCTTCCTCTATGGGCAGTTAATCACACACTTGTTGTAAATATGCCATTTTGATACTCCACCCTCTTTCTGGTATATTTCTGGCTCAGAGATAAGACAAGATACCTGGAAGTACCAAGCATATTTAGAATTCTCTCCACCATAAAGAGTTTTCATGCCTTAGGAAAAGATGAAGCAACAGGAGGGAAAGGATGCCAAAATGGGATGTGTGCATCAAAAATGAGACTCATAATTTGAAAGAGAGAATAGGGCAACATCTACACCTGAATCAGGTACCTATGTTATTGTTTTTCCTGAAGCCTCATGACTCAGTTTTTTTTTACGGGGGCTATAGTGAGGACTGCCAGGCTGAGACTGGAAATTGTATGTAGCCCAACTATGTTTATATTCTACATTTATAGCTACCTCTTTATTGAGACTTCCCGCAGCTGTTTTGCTAGACCCTAGAGATCTTGGGCAATGAAGAACAATTCTCTCCCTGTACTAGGAATAAGAGATACAGAGAGAGATTAGTGGGTAAAAGAGAGATTAAGTTTATTAATTATAAAAGAAAGCAGATTCAATCATCTCATCTGGTCTGATTGTTCTAGTGACATTGTTTCTATAGATATGTGACATTTTGAATAAATAATTACAATTTCTAAGGGGTGAGAGTGGGTTTTCTATGCACTATCAACACTCTGATCACAGAGGAAATTGAGCAAGTTCATTGTCTGGGATTAGAAAATGAATAAAACTTGGTAAATGCAGGCTAACATTGACCATGACCATAGCTTTGCTAGCAATGTGCTTTAACCAACAGAGTTGAATGGCACTCTATGAAGACATAGAATTAATGGCTGCATTCCTTTCTGTGGTATTAGTAACCTCTATTTGAGTTAGAATGAGGTGGCTTCAGGCACTGCCACAATGTGTGACATTGGGCACATGCCCCAAGATCTCTGGTCCTATTTCAATTCATTGAAATGGATTCAGCTGATTGATTAGCATATTGCTGTTATTATTTTTTATCATCTGCTAGCATGTACAAAGTCAAAGAAGAGAGGAATTGGAGGGGGGAGGACCATATTCTAAAACATATATTTTAAAACCTTAGATGAAAATCATTATGCAAATTCCACTGCTATCATTGTTATTTTAACAGTGATCATCTGTGATTCACCCCAATTGACAGATTTTCTTGACTCTTTTTGCAAAACTGAACATAGTTCCAAATTCCTGAAACTCACAGGAATGAAAACAAATTGGTTAGCAAATTTCCTTACTTAAAAATATTGAAGGGAAAATTGCACAAAAGGATGGTTTGAGTTTGTTTTCCTCTTCAGTTGTGTTGCAAATAGTTCCCCCAATGAAACCTTGGAATTTCCTCCAGTCTGTTCCCTATTACCTCTGTGGGAAAATTGTGAAAAATCAATCTGTTTTCTGCATAACCATATTACATCCCATTATTTGAGGAATGTCAAATGCAAACCCCAATGACCAACAATATCAATCTTTTCCTTCTCATTTCCAAGTTTAATTTCAGCAGTAGTTATAAAAAAGAAAGAAATGTGCAGGCAGAATATCATGCTACCCCAGGCAATTGCAGATTTTAATTATAATTTATATAAAACAGGAGGGTGTATTCTCTTTATAGTTGGTTATATCCTTGACCTGGGGACTTACATGGGCTTCTTATGACTACAGTACATTTTAGAAAGCAAGGGAGAATGGAGTTTGTGGCAGGCAGAACCCAGTGCCTTTCCTCCAATTGACAGTACAAATTCAGTTAATACCAGGCCAAGGCTGGAATCTTTGAAAGAAAAAACAAATGATTCCAGAGAAATGTCAGTCCTGTTATTGGTAACTTTTGGTATGATCCCATAAAAATGTTAGAGCCTAGGGATCCATCACATCTGATCATGCATTAAGGAAACTTTTATTGCAAAAATGGAGCTTTACTGTCAAGATTTTCTAATTTTTAAAGATAAGCTTGTCAAAAAGTCTAATTTTGCTAACTTCATGGTTTTTTGGGGGGGGCAGCACTGGAGTTTGAACTCAGGGCCTCATGCTTGAGAGGCAGGTGCTCTTACTGCTTGAGCCACTATACCAGCCCTTAATTTAGATAATTTTGTAACAAAATTTATTCAGTATATTGAATTTATAAATAGTGTATTATGTGCATTTTATATTTTTAAATAGCAATGCTAAAAATATAATTGTGTTTGGAAAGCAAGGAAAAAGTAGGAAAAAGACTCATACTTTTTTTGCTCAGAGTACATCCATCATATGACTTTTACTCCTGAAAGTTAATATTGTCACCTAGTCCATTTTGTATTCCCAACATCTCTCATTTCATTTTTCCAAAGAATCCATAAAGTAAACCCATGGCCTCAACTATCTCTTTATATGAAGAGCCAGAGATTTTTAGGACACAATTACTATCTTTCAAACTACTCTGGAATCCTGTTCTGTTCTCTTGTGTGCTGGTCATGGGGACAAAACCAGTAACTTCCAGAGTAAAAATATTGGCATTTGACTTTCAGAGCTTTCCAGTCTCTATTCAGTTGTGGTTCTGCCTCCTGTTATATTAAAACCAATTATTTTGAGGTTCTTATGAGACAAAAGCTATTTGAATTTTCTCTAATGTACAGGTTACTATACAAATTTATCATGGCAGCTCACACAGCACTGAAGCAGGTGTTTGAACACCTGAGTCAAACTGATCATTCTTAAGCTCTTTATGCACTTGGTCAAACTTCTGAACCTCTCTGACACCCTGTTTTCTTCTCTAAAAAGTAGAGATACTACCCATGCTTCTCAAAGAGTATCACTGTGAGAGTTAAAAGAGATCATACCTTTTAAGAACTCAGAAGTTTGCCATGTCATAAGAATTTAATAAATGTTATCTGAAAATAATTGTGCACATTTTTATCTAATATTTACTGGGTGACATAGGATATCTATAAGAATGACCCTTTGACTTCTTCTTGTCACTCTAAATGACAACATCAGGGTAGGTAAAGCATCATTCAGAACAGAATATAAAGCCACTATTGCTAATTAACATTTTATATAGTTTGGGATATTCTTACAGTTTATGCAAAGTAAAATGAACTTATTCCATTTATGATGGGATAATAAAAACACTGAAAAAGAAACTTCTACATAACATTTTATTTCCTTTAGAAATAATGCCTTTCTAGACCCAAACTATTACAAGTACATTAAGAAGGTCCTCAGCAAGATGGACTTCAATAACTTCAAATTAAAAGAAAAAAAATGTGTTTTCTCTGCCCTTTCAGCCTTTCCTCAACCTTAAATCTGTAGAGCAGTGACCTTTCCAGCTGTTGTAGGGACAGTGGTTTTGGTGGTTGATGAGTGGAATCTCAGACCTGTCATAAACCCCCATCAACATGCAGCCATGGGAGGGATCGCCCCACTGCCATGAGGCACACAGGCTTTCTAAATAATCTTTCTACCAGCCATAGACCTGACCATAAAGGGAGCTTTTCTTCACCTGGTCTAAGGAAGTCACTGTTCTTGGGTTAGAGTGTTGGACCAGACTAATGAGTAGGGTCCCCAAGTGCCAAACTATGTAGAAGCATAATGAATGGGCAACAAGAAAAAGTTTGATTCTTCCTTTCTATAAACACCATTTCTGTTTTGGCATCCACTCTACAAATTACACTAAGCACTCTGTAGAGATGTAACTATGGAGCATGTGCACAAAGCGATCTAGGCACAGCTGTGAAACCATGTTCCTTATATCCCTACTTCTCTAGAATGCTTTGATTTAAGTCTTTTGCATTTTCACTGTCTTGGTGTTTCATGTTACTTTCCTATGCAACATTTTCCCTTCCTTCTTATTTTCTAGATCATAGAAAACTATATAAATACAACAAAAGAACAACACATTTGCTTCTATTTTCAAGTAGGAAGGAGACAAGCCTCAAGACAGGGAGACTCCCTTATAGCCAAGATGACTGACAAATTCTTGTGGCTTTCTCCAAAAGTCAAACCAAAATCTAACCAGCAGCCAGGCTTAGTTCTGGCAAGCTTGCTTTGCCTGGAAATGAGTGCAATCAAATCCTAATAGCTATTTGGATAATTGTTCATATGAGTGACCTGCCAACTAATGTTGGAAACAAGTCCTATTACAAATATAGCATGCAGTCTAATCTGGAATATATTAAAATCTGATTTCTATAGCTGCCTCTTTGTAAACTGAAATGACGAAACCATTTATCACATTTAATTTTAAGGAGAAGAAACTTTCAAGGGCAATGATAATGTGTGAATGTGTAGTTATAAGTTTGTTATTTTAAATTAAACAGTATCTTGTCTGAACTTAATATTTCTTTCATGAGTTCTATCTTCTGAGTTAATATAGTTTAAAGAAGGATTTTATTTTTTTCTAATTATGACCATTATGTAAATGCTTATGAAAGTTACCAGTGATTCATTTTAACCCTTCCTACTGGAAATAAACTGAAAGTCTGTAGGGCATTTGTGGAGGTTGCTGAATGGTCCCAGACAATGAGAGAATACTTCTCAGAAATATGGAACTAGAAAGCAGTCAAAAGTAAAATTCCTAAAGATTTCCTTACTTTGAGGTAAAAGACTGTGAGCTTAAAGGCTGCAGTGGGAATCTCTAGTTATTCCCATAAAGTTAGAGATAGAGTGGAAGGTTTTAGCCCATACGTTCATAAAGGGGCAGTGTGGCACAGAGGCAGAACAGGGCTTTGCATATAGGACTACCTTAGCCTGAATACTAATGTTCCACTTACAAGCTAGGGACTCATGGGTCGCTCACTTTCTTTTTCTGAGTCTCAGTGCCCTCATCATGGTAATAAGAAGAGAATTAAAAATTGTTTACATTAGTATGACCATTAAACAAAATGGCATAGGTAAACTGCAAGCACACAAAGGAGCCATCTGGAAAACACAAGCACTGCTTTATAGGAAGGTAGCACATTGTGGTATTACAGGCACAGGCTATCCAGCTATGCTTCCTGGTTTTATGTACTCTAGGATCAAATCTTACTAGCCATACAGAGGTGCATAACCTACCCAACTTCCTGTGACTCAGTGGTTTCATCTGTCAAATGGGCACGGTAATATTTTACACACTCACAAGGTTGCTGTCAGGATTCATGAGTTACAGTACAAATAAAATAAGTTTTGCCACATTGACAGCTCAATAAAGCTATGGTTACTGTTGTTATTAGTCCATTTGGGTGGAGAAACCTAACTTCCAGATGTTATCTCACTCATTGTTGAGCTTCCTCCTTTTGTCTCTCCTTTCTTTTCTTCTCTTTTACTTGTTTTCTTTCTGGAAATAAAGGATGCATTCTCATATCCAGGCTTTAATTTTCTGTGGATTTACCCTGTGTGAAACAGAAAAAGGAAGTGCTTGCAAGGAAAGTTGCCCCCAAGATATTTAAACATATTTCTATTTACCATTGTCCATCCATTCCATAAACAGATTCATTCTACATTTAACAAATAGCCTTTGCTAGTTGCAAAGCATCTTGTTGGGCACAATGATAATTATGGTAACAATGTTTACAATTAAAACCTTCAGAAGAGAAGAGTTCTTTGGGGCTCTCTAAAGAGGTAACAAGTTGATGTTCAGAGGAAGAAGGGGTTATTTTCCTTTGTTTACTGGAGTAATAAGAGCAATCAGGTACTTCTAATTACTGTCATTTTAGGATAATGAATGGTAAATGATAAACAACTTAGTAAAATGATGGAGAAAATTACAACCTTGATAAACAGAGCCACAACCAAATGGACTCCATGGTTCAAGTCTAATAGAGAAGATTTGGGTTGACTCTACAGTGTTCAGGTGCCAGAAGTTGGTTTTGTGGGGATTTTTCATACAATTATGTCTCTCTCAGGCTTCTCCTGACAGGATAAATGGCATTGGTGACTATAGTGCAGCCCTACTATCTCTCTAGGGTAGGCTAACAATCTCATGATCATTCAGAGCACTAGAAGTTTGAGGACTGTCGTGGGAGTTTTTTGGAAAGGAAATCCAAACTCCATGGCTCTTGAACTTCAGCATCTCCGGTATGGCAGGCAACTCCATTGAACGCACAACCTCCCGTCTGCAACATAGGAGGAAGGCAGTGCCTATGTCTCTCACACTTGCCTCATTCTCTTCTTTCAGTAACCAACCCAGATTGGTCCAACCCAGGTGTCCTTGACTACAAAGAATCCTGGGCCTGAGGATCTGTTCCAGGTTCTGCTACTCACTTCTGTGGTTAGAAACAAAAGGCTGGTAAAATCCCCATGAGCAAGTCAAGATACTCAACCAGGAATATAAAAGTTAGACATTCAGACACATAGAGAGAAAAAAATTTTTAATTCCTTTTTTAGTCTTTCAAGTGTGCTGCAATACATAATTCAATGACTTAAGAGTAAATCCTTCACACTTTGAAAAATCTACTAAAATGTATCTGGCAGCAACAATATGTATTCACATAGGCATCCCAGGAGCTTGTTTCCTTCTAGAAACTGACTTTGTGTTTTGTCCCATAAAATGGAGAGGAGGAAGCAGGCTTATGGTTCTATATGCAATAAGAAGCAGCCTGAATCTCTACAAGGGAAAACCCTGTTTCAAAGATTCAATAATTTGAAAATGGATGAATAAATTAATAGTGAGGTAACATAAATCAGAATAATATGTATACATGAGTTAAAGCCATGAGGAACAAATTCAGTCTTTCCAGGTATCAATTTCTCAGAGTGTCAATTTAATTCAACTGAGCCAACATGTTTCTAACTATTAGGCAAGGACTATGACAGACACATAAAGACGAGTGAGACTTGGTCCCTTCCCTTCCCTTGGAAAAGCTTCATTGTGTTGATAGGAATGGATGTAGCTATTGAACTGCATCTTGTTTCTAGCCACATCTCTAGTTAGCCCACCATTTTGTCCCAGCCTAACAGAACCTGTTATTTGCAGTGTCCCGAGATCAATTAACCCTAAATTTCCTCCCTAGGATTTCTCTTCAGTGTACTGGGAAATGTCTGAACGACGTGCTGAGCCATTGTAACTCATGCACAAACCAGAAACTGAGTGTCTGCCCAAATGGCAATTTGTAACAAGTAGAAGTCAATGGAAGAACACCTTCTTCTGCCCTTCTGGCTCTGGTTCTGATGCCTCTCTACACAGCTGCTCAAAAGATCAAACTCCAGCTGTGCACAGTAGGGAGCTACTTCTTCTTCCTCTTAACTTTCCTGCCTTCCACTCATGTGTCTTTGAAATACTTCCCAAAATGAGTTGCACATAAGCCCACGTCTCCACCTCTGACACCATGTAAGGAGCCACTTACAAAATAAGTGAGCTGTAAGAAAAGGAAAGAGCTATCTATGAGTAAAGGAGTGATGCTATGCTTGCAAACCTTTTCAAAAGGCTCTCTCTGTGTGTCTAGAAAAATCTCTTGGTTCCTATGTGTAATCTCATAGCCTATACACTTTTCCATAGTAACACTAATCGGGAAGCCCAATTTAGTTGTAAAATGGAAGTGACAGTGTACATAACATAAAATCTGCCTCTTCTGAATACTTATAGCAGTTCTGCTGATAGAAAAGTATTTGATAAGATAACTTAGGAACTTGATAGAATCTTTCTTTTCAGCAAATTACTTTACATCTGCCTTGATTTATAATCTCCAGTTCCCCAAATTAGCAATAGTCCTGGGAGATCAAAAGAAGGGAATGGAAGGGTAGAGAAGGGGCAAGGAGGGGAAAGAACTGGAAGGGAGAGGTGGATAAGGGAGAGGACGGAATGAGAGGGAAGGGAAAAGGAAACAAAAGATACTCAGCTTTATAGATTTTAATGTCATTGGATTAAAAGTGAGCCTAAGTCTTAATCAGAAAACTTAACAATACTGTGTTAAATGAAGTGCTCACCTAAAGTTTTTTGATGACTCTTAAAGCCCTGAATAATTTAAGAAACAATATATCATATCCATCTGGGGGAAAATACACACAGGGATCTTTACCTACAAACCCCAGCCCAGTATTCATTTCCCTTCCCTTGTGTTGGCACAGTCTGATTACACTCCTCCGAGAGGTGCTGTCCAGAATGTTTAAGTGTTGATAAGGCTGGGTAAGAGGCTGGAGTTGGAGAGTTCACACTCTGTGTGATATCAACTAGCATGAAGGATCCTAAAGCTAGTTAATCAGCCTGTTGAACAATTTCCATATTCTGGAGTCTGAGTCCTGGACATTCTGCATTATATGTCAATGAATTTTATATGTTAATTATTCTTTTTTTGATGGAATAAATGTCTCTATCCATGTCACTTATTAGCATTCAAATTCAAAATGACATGTAGACCTATCCCCTTTTTCAGAGCACTGCATTAAAAGTCTCCTAGCACTTCCACATATCTATTTCATACTATATTTCTTTTTTGGACAACTTGCCTTTCTATTTCACAGTAGGGTTCATAAACAAACAATTCGGGATTTCCTTAGGCTCTGTACACTGTGATCTGTCAGGACGCCTACCTGCACTTCATGAGTGGTTGCTAAAGGAATGAACAATGCAATCAATGAGAGTCTTGAGAAAATAACATCTTGAAATAATAAAATTGAGGATAAGGAACACTATGTACAAAAGTCAAGGAATGCCACTGTGCTGTGCTCCCCCAGCAGCCCCATGTAGCTCCATATCCGCACCAGGAATATCAGCGGTTGAGCAGGCATTTTCATTAAGATGAGCCCTTGCTCTTTCTGTTTAAGTGTGCTCTGTGTTCTGCAGATGTGCAGTGGTAGACATATTTCAACTCTCCACCTTCACACCTCCCACTGGTGTTAACCTCTTTTCCCTGTGATTTATGTCTTCTTTTATTGTTCTGCCTGGAGCTGTGCCAGACTCTAGGATCAAACTTCCCAATCTCACCAACTCTTGGGTGAAGGAACAGAAATCAGAGTTGGTAGAAAAGCCTGTGCTCATTATGTGGGAAAAGAAATGGCTTACCTATCTCCATGGAAACATACACACTTCCCAGTTGTCCCTGAGTAAGTGCAAGTTGTGTTCTTAATTCACAAGCCTCAATTCCAAGCAAACATAACAACTTTGCAAATGTGTTGAGGAATTCTTCTTAAATAGCTCTTGCTTATTTCCCTATTTCACCCTCTAATCACATCACTCAATAATAATTACCTCTAAATATCATCTACAGAATGGCAGGAAACACTATAACTCTTAAAAGTATGAGATTATTGATCAAAAGAGCTTTAGGATTTAATTAAACCTCTCGAGAGTTGTTAAAAAGTTTCATCAAACACAAGAATAAGTAATACAGGTTTAATCTGTGCTAATACTTCACCAAAGATAGAGCCAAGGATTTTTGTTTCACAACCGTGCTTAAATAGGTAACAAACATTTTTGAAAGGTAGCTTCTTTACATTAAAGCACTAGTCCCCACTGGTCACTTTTGAAGAAACCTGGCAGTGACGTCATATCGTGGAGTCATGTGCTACATATTTGGCTTTGGATCATATACTAAATGTTGATGTCAGCAAATCTGCACTTCCAGGGGTGCTTGGAACTCACAGACTTTACATAGAATGGTGTTGTACTATATGCAGTAGAATACTTAAGACTACAGGCTTTAGTGGTCTCCTTTCTTAATTATATCATCTTGGGGAAGTTGCTTAATCCCTCTGTGCCTCATTTTCCTTATCTCTAAAATAATGGCACTAACAATCAGAAAAGCCAAAACATAGGAAGTGTTCAGTGCATGTTAGCTGTTCTTTTCATCACTACTTACTATTGTACTGTTCAGTTTGACAGACATTCAGCCAAAGATGGCTACAGAACACCTGTCTCCATGTATCAGTTACATTCAGTGCAATGAAGGAACTGAATTTTAAGTTATATTTAATTTTGATTGTGTAAGTTTAATGTCTAGTGTTTGATTATGTTGTTGAAAAACTTTTATGTATGCTTGGAATAGCTCAAGTATATAAATGTATACTTTTTTCAAAAGTACATTTTATTGACTAAAAATACAGATTAAGTATTTCCAAAGAGATTTAATATCTGAATTGGGATATGCTAAAAGAATAAAAGGCACACCATATTTTAAAGATTCAGCACAATGTAAAATATATCACTAACTTCATATTGTTATATGGCCATGCTTTCTTTTTTAAATAAATTTTTCATTAGGATGTGTTCATTATGTATGGGAGGATTCAGTGACAATTCCAATTAGACTTACATTGTACATTGTTTACATTGCCCCCATCTTCTCTCCCCTTTGACTCCCTCCCTACCCTACTTAAGGCAATTTCAAGAGGTTTCTTTGTTCTATTTCATATAAGTGTACGAAGTCCATCCACCATATACCATCACCTTAATCTCTTTCCTTCACCCTCCCCCCTCCCCTTAGTCCCCTCCACCCACAACACACACATACTGTACCTAACAATTACATGTTGAAATGATAACACTTAGGGCAAAATAAAATATTTTATTGAAATTAATTTCACTTACTTCTATTTACTTTCTTTCATTTATTAATTTTTGAGGTACTGGGGTTTGAACTCAGGGTCTACACCTTTAGCCACTTCACCAGCCCTTTTTTATAATGGGTTTTTTGTGATGAGTTTTTTGAGATAGAGTTTTGAGAACTATTTGCCCAGGGCTGGCTTTGAGCCACAATCCCCCTAATTTCTGCCTCCTGAATAGCTAGTATTACACTGGTGCCCAGCCTTCTCTTTACTTTTGAAATAAGGCTCCTATCACTTCTTGGCCTTTTGGTTAAGATCAAGTGAAACAAGGCTCCTAGAATCATTGAAACTGCATATGTGGCACATACATTACTATAGTTAATGGTAACTAAAAGAAGCCAGCAGCTAGTAAATTCCAGGAAGGTGTTATTATTTTTTCCAAATTCAAACTGAAATCCATTAGCAGGTCTCAAAATTATCAGCCTCTGAAAAAAGCTTCAAAAACATAAGAGGAAGATATATAAATCAACAAGGAAATTGGATGAGTCTTTGGTCCCATGGTTTGAATGGATCCTCCAAAGTTCATGTGTTAAAAATTTGATCTCTAAGCAATAGTGTTGAAACATGAGACCTCAGAGAGATGATTAGGTTATTAAGGCCCTGCCCTTGTGAAAGGATTAGCTACATAATTGAAGAACCGGGTTAGAACTGGGTTAGTTACCAGTTCTCTCTCTCTCTCTCTCTCTCTCTCTCTCTCTTCTTCTGTCTTCCATCACATGTTCACCCAGCAAAAAAGTCTTGGGCAGTTACTGGCACCTGGCACTTTGGACCTCCCAGACTCCAGAATTGTGAGGAATAAATCTTTTTCTTTTTTGATACACATATAAGTAAATGTAAAAACAGTTTTAAAAATTAAAATTTTTTTCTTTCTTTATAGATTGCTCAATCTTCAGTATTCTGTTATAATGGCATGAAGTTCTGTGTTACTATTGTGCAGTAATATTTTCTAAGAAGAGACTTCAAAAACATTCTAGTATCATTGGTAAACTATATATAAGCAAGTTACAAAGGAGCCTAAAAATCTGAATGAAGTTTCTTATAGAAAGTAAGTCACAGCCTTTAAACTCCTTTTCTGCACTGCACATAACTCTGCCAGGAAGATACATATTCTCCAGTCCATTAACAGGGCTACCTTCTTCATGGAAATGTCAACGTGCACACTGATATACATTGCATGCACTCTCCTTTACTGGACTTTCTTCTGAAACCTTGAGAATCAGATTTACCTCCTGAGAAACTGTGGTAAATAAAAAAAAATGGCACAGTAGTTATAAAAAGCTTTCAAAAGTGTCTGGTATGGAATAGGTACTCGAAACACATTAGCTATTATTTTCATAATTAGTAAAGCTTTTAGCATCAATTATATGATAACAATCACAATAGCAGGGCATATGTTTATAACACACTTAGTCTGCAAACAGTGCTCTGAAGACATGAACCCTCAGAGGTCCTGATGTAAATGGCATGGCTCCTTCTGGATCCCTGGTTCAGATGTAGAGAACTGTAGCTCCAAACTCTTAGGTTCCTTTGGCGGGATCATTCATCTCTTAGATACTGAAAGTATGTATTCTACACTTGCCTTATGTAGGCTGTTTTCCGACCTTGATATACCCTTCTTCACAATCTCTTGAACAAAATACAGCTTCTGTTATCTTTTTTTTCTAATGAAGTTTAAACTGAATTAGGATGAAAATATACTCAAGAGTTTTCTTCCTTTTTCAACTAGGCAGGCATTACTGATTATAAGAATAGAACATAAAAAGTTCGGGTCATGTTTGATTCCTATTAAACTCTTTCAATTTGAGAGTAATAATAACCATTGACAAATTCAAACCAAAGATGATCAGGTTGAAGATCCCCAGAACAATTCCCTGAGTCAGCTTGTCCTGGGCATTGGAGTCTTGAAACTATCTTCCACACTGATTCCCATAAAATAAAAGATTCAAAGAACCAACTGATCTGAACTGGGTACAAGCTAGGCCAGACCACGAGCAGCACCTCTGTTCCTCCACCCCATTGCGCAGTCTTTGGCCTCCATGTTTACCTACAACCTTGTTCTCTTACTCACTGTTAAGACTGATGCTAACCCCAGCTGGCCAATCATGCTTGTTGATATAAAGTGATGCCAAGTCATCTTATTATATGGAAAAATGCCTACTGACATTAGTTTCAAGCTTTGCAAAGTTGCTTTTCCTCTTGCCATAAAATGTTTTAGAACTTGAGTTTTCAAGATAAAAGATTAAAGCTGAATCTTAGTAAATGTCCCTACTCAGTCAGTGCCTACGTTTGAACCTTGGAAAAGACAATAAATACTAACTAAAATAGTAAAACACAAAATCTTTCTGTATCTTAAGCCAGGGTGGGCAAACTGGCTTATGGGCCAACTCCACACACCACCTGTTTTTCTAAGGCTTGCAAGCTAAGAATAGCTTTTACAATTTTTAAAGGGTTACATTCTAATGGCTATAGCAGTACCAATATAATATTCTTTATTCTGTCTCTTTTATTAAAAAAAAACTCAACCTAACATTGTACTGCAAAAAACAAATAATTTTTAATATTTTCTGAATCTGATTGTCTCTGTCTTGTCATGAGACTTAATTTTTTAAGATTAGAATTGATGGTATTACATGCAATAAATTTTATTCCTCAAATTTTGTTGGGGGAGAGCAAAAATATAGCTAATTTGAAAAACCTGGTTTATATATATCTGAAAAATTTGCAGTATAAATACCTCTGATTAGAAGAAAAAAGTGATTCTGAATATAAGCAATATACATCCCGGAGAAAAATCATGTATTTTATATTATCTTATTGTATAAAGTAATATGGTACTAGTGCCCCAAATACTGGCATTTAATCAAGTTTTCTTGTTAATTTCTTTGCCTTCTCTATATGCATGGTACACATGTGTCTGTTTTGCATTTCAGCACACTTGATGGGCTTTGTTCTTTTAAACATTTTTTGGCAGTAGAAGCTACAGCATTAAAATGGGTTCCACAGAGGTGAATTGTCCCTGGCTTCGTGATATAGGTGTTTGAAAGTTTCTAATGCAACAATGAAGCAAGACCAAAGACCCAATAACAAACAGCTGAGTGGATCAATAACCCCTGTGTTTTCAGTCCATGCTTATTTAAAGTGGTGCATGGAAAAAAATTTAAAAAGCTCTCTATTTATATCTGGAACTTAACGAAGTGAAATTATCACAGCCGACAGGCGCTGGTGTTGTAATTCAGAGACAGGGCTTGGCTTAGAGGGATTTGCAGGCTGTTTTTATTCCAATTTTATTTATTTTTTTTAGTGAAACTTAATCCCCTAATCAGTTCCAATTTACATATTTGCTGGCCCCCTTTTTCCACCATGATTCTAAAAGGAGTGGTGTTAGAGGCATGGAGTAACTATTTAATTAAATAATTACTTATTGCAACATGCCATGATCTATCCTAAGTAAATGGTCCAGTGGCCAAAACACAGGAAAATCTATAAGCATAGAGCTGAAGACTTCTGTGACCACTCATAGCTGTTGCCCTCCGCTTCTGCATGCATAGGTGTGTGCATGGATATGGCTGCATGTGTGTTTTCAACTCAATCCACCCTGTAAAGCTTTGTTCACACTTGCTTTCCTTTCCAGTCTTAAGGGATTAATACTTTGCTAAATGAAGTGTTGCAAATTTGAATTTTATTCAGGGCTAAATGAAATACCAAATGCTTATACTTAAAATCATGGTAGAATTGTATTCTCATTCCCTGTATGAATAAACATGTCAGGGAAATTATCTTCTTTGTGTGAAAATACCAAACCCTTCAGTTTATGTATTTTCTTTTGAATGTTATTTAAATTAGGAATATCCTTTCTTTTCCTAGGTGAATTCCCCCCAACCCATTTTTAGACCTGGTAGTTATCACTGAAGGAGGAACGTAAGAAGACAGTGAGAATATACGAAGGCCACAGCTGAATATTAAATGTGTTCTAAAGACTCATAGATTATCTTGAAGTCTTCATGCATTTCAAATTGGCTCCTTGTAGAAAAACAAGAAAATTAAGAATGGCATATGAAATAATGAATTTGAAGAGTTACAGTTTAGTGATAGGAAATAGCGTTCATCAGATCTTAAAATTAACCCTAGGTTTTTCAATCCTATAGTTGTCCTTTGCTAAATATTTTTAAGCACCTACTAAGTTCAGACAGCATACCAAATTAGCTGGGAAAGTGAAAAATGAAATATGAGCAAGGTCTTGTCTTAAAAACATATTCCGATAGAGAATAGAAAAACCATAAATATATCTAATAATATTAAATCTTGCTCCTTCACCAGTTGTCACTGGAAACCATTGAAGAAATTTTTTTTTCAGCAAGTGAACATCCTATGGATAGTGATCCTTTTTATGATAATTCTTTACAGAGTGTATGTATACTGAAAGTGGCCAGAAGACTTAGCAGGATATTCCAATCACTGATGTAAGAAAGAAAAAAGCTGGAAAAATGACAAGAGAAGCAGTGAGAATAAGAGAATGAAATGGGGTAAAAATGGGATCAACATGTCCCATTCCCAAATCTTTTTTAGAAACACCAAGAAATAAAAGTTATCAGGGTTGGATTTGAAGAATGTGATTGTTGAGAAAATTTTCCTTATCTGAGCTTGGATTCATGGTTTGCCCACTGGTAACTTATTTGTAAGAGTTAGCGTTACCTTGCATTTTCCTTTGATCATCCATATTATGATGCAGTAAAGGAAAGAATGGTGAAGAATGTAGGGGTTTTTTGTATTTTGTCTTGTTTGTGATAATGGGGTTTGTACTCAAGACTTCACACTTGGATCAAGAAAATGTGATATCTATACACAATGGAATTTTATGCAGCCATGAAGAAGAACAAAATGTTATCATTCGCTGGTAAATGGATGGAATTGGAGAACATCATTCTGAGTGAGGTTAGCCTGCCCGAAAAAACCAAAAATCGTATGTTCTCCCTCATATGCGGACATTAGATCAAGGGCAAACACAACAAGGGGATTGAACTTTGATCAGAAGATAAAAGCAAGTGCACACAAGGGAGATATAAGGATAGGTAAGACACCTAAAAAATTAGCTAGCATTTGTTGCCCTCAACACAGAGAAACTAAAGCAGATACCTTAAAAGCAACTGAGGCCAATAGGAGAAGGGGACCAGGAACTAGAGAAAAGGTTAGTTCAAGAAGAATTGACTTAGAAGGTAACACACATGCACAGGAAATTAATGTGAGTCAACTCCCTGTATAGCTATCCTTATCTCAACAAGCAAAAACCCTTGCTCCTTCCTATTATTGCTTATACTCTCTCTTCAACAAAATTAGAGATAAGGGCAAAATAGTTTTTCCCGGGTATCGAGGGGGTGGGGGAGAGAGGGAAGGAGCAGGGTGGGTGGTAAGGGAGGGGGTGAGGGCAGGGGGGAGAAATGACCCAAGCATTGTATGTACATATGAATAATAAAAAAAAAAAAAAGACGATTTCACACTTGGAAGGCAGGTGCTCTACTGCTTAAGCTACTGTTATGATGCTCAATCTCGAGATAGGGTCTCAGTGCCGGTCTGCGAGCCTCCTATTTTCAGCTTTCCTCATTTCTGGGATGACAGACATGCACTGTCACACCCAGCTTTGTCCCATTGAGATGGAGTGTGACAAATGTTTTTTGCCTGAACTCGCCTAGAATTGTGATCTTCCCAATCTGAGCCTTCTGTGTGGGATAATAAGGCATGTGTCACTGTGCCTGGGTATTGGTCAGATGGGGTCTCATGAAGTTTTTGCCTGGATGGTCTCAAACCACAATTCTCGTGATCTCAGCTTCCCAAGTAGCTAGGATTACTGATGCCCAGAAAGCGTGTAGGTTTTAGAATCAGATCAACCTAAGGTTTTAATCTCTTAGAAATTATTTATGTATTAACTTGCAGAAAAACTCCCAAGTAAGAAGGGTTAATCTTTGGAGCAGTGTTTTGCAAATTTCTTTAAGAAACTTTCAAACATTTGATATGAATTACATACTATTCTCTAAATTGTTTTCCCTGGATGCTAATTCAATTAAAAGCAAAAAGTATTTCTTCATCATTCACTATATGCCCAGAAGCATGGCAGGCACCATGGGAGATATAAAAATATTTTTATAAGCTCTCTCTGTGGTTAAGAATACTATAGTTTAGTTAGAAAGATAAAAATTGTGCCCATGAAACCAGGAAGAGATGTTAAAATAAAATAAAGCAAAACAGTTGAGGTATTCCTTCAAACTAGTTTTACTAGGAGAATTCAAAACCGTGAAGCACTGGTGTACCTTTGTTAGCAAGGCCCTTGGTTTGTGAACCTGGGATGGATGAACAGATTCCTGATTGTGTGTGTATGGCGGGGCAGAATTCCAAATCTGGAGATAATATTGACCAAAAGAATGAGGACAGTGGGCAGAGACTACTAATAAGCTATTGATTGTGGAAGAATAGGTATTTTATTGGCGTTCAGTGGTAAAGTAGGTTGGATTTAACAAGGTGAAGTGTGCTGATCAATGTCTTCAAAAGCAGTTTAGAAATTTAGACTTGACCCAAGAATTGGAATGGCAATAAAATTTTAAACTGATAAAAAAAATTCCTCTGAATTTATAAACACAGGGAATTTGATAGTCCAAGGTAAACAAGGTCCTTGTCTTTGAAATTTTACCTCTAGTGCAGGATTTATATAAACAATCTCTCCCACATTCCACATAATAGTTTTTAGTCACAGATGGACCACATATATGATGGTGATCATAAGATTATATCACCTTGTGACATTGTAACTATCTTTGTCTATGATATTGGCACAATAATGAACTCACTGAGTATTCAGCAATATAATACCATGTGGGTGTGTGTGCACATGGGTTAGGACTCACATATGTACTTCTCTGCTTTGTTAGCTGAGAGGACCTAGAAACAGTAGCACAAGAATGTACAACTACAGTCACCACTCAGGTCTTAGTTTCTGAATCTCCTCCAATAATGGAACTAGGGTTCTGTGGAGGAATGTCTGACTTTGGATCTTGGCAGGGAATGTAGATAAACCTAAAGCATCTCATAGGAGAAGAAAGCAAAAATGGAGATATCAATATGGAAATAGGAGCCAGTCTAAGAGTTCCCCATGGTCATAGCTGGAATCATTTAGGCAACAAAATGAAGAACAGAGGATTGATAATAAGTACTCCCTACCACTGTTATCACCTTAAACTCTTCATCCTAGTCTTCATTAACACAGCTTTGGTCCTATGCACAAGAGGGTGCATAGGAGCTACTTAGGAAGCCCTGCTTACAGGGATTGATCCAGTCTTCATCTTGTCATGTTCTACTAAATTAGGAAAGATGTGCTTCCTCACTAGTTTGTGCTACCTGTCACAGAGACTGATACGGGGAAGAGGAGGAAGATGATTTACTAATTCCCATCCTGGGGTTGCCTATATCTTATAGACTTTCCTTGGGGACTGAAGAAGTCCCTGAGTGTGTTTTCCCTTGATAAGAGTTGAAGGTGAATAGTTGCCTTTTTCTGACTGAAAGCATCCTAACAAAGGACCTTCTTGGGCAATCATTACTTATCTAAACTAGTCTCTGAGCAGAACTTGACAAGTTTGATCATTCCCTTATTCTCAAAACACTTTCTTCCCTGATCCACTCCTGATGTTCTTCCTGTCCCACCTCCACTGTTTAATTATCTAGTCTTTCTCTTCTCTCTCTCTCTATCATCCCTCTCTCTTTTTTTCTGTCTCCCTCCCTCCTTCAAATGTTTCAGAATAACTTTAGATTTACAGAAAAGTTGCCAAGATACAACTCCCACATACCACACACCATTTGTCCAAATGTTAACATTTCACATTAGTATGAAACGTTTGCCACAACTAATGAACAAATATTGAGACACTATTATTAACGGAAGTTCAAATTTTATTCAGATTTCCTTAGGTTTTTTTCTTTCTTTTCTTCTTTTCCTTTTCTAGGATTCTACCCAGCATACCTTGGGAGGCATCCCGCCTCCCAAGGTCCTCTTGGCTAAGACACTTTCTCAGACATTCCTTGTTTTGGCTCAATCTTAAAGTTTTGAGAAGTACATAACTTGTACATACATATTTTATGGAATGTCCTCCTAATGTTTTTCCTTTGATTATTTTGAGAGGGAAGTCAACACACAAAGTTCCTTCCTTCCACTCCCATCACATCCTGCCAAGGGTACACACTATGCTATAAACATAATCACTGCTGGTTTTAATTGCGATCACTTGATTCAGGTACAAGTTTTCAGGTTCTTTTACCATAGGTTATTCCTTGTCCCCCCTTTGTATACTGTAGTCTTTGAAAGGAAAGTTTTAAAGATGTCTAAACTCAGCCTATATTGTAGGAATTGTGAGTAATCTACTTTCTTCAGGGTGTAGTGTCTACATAACTTTTCTGAAATTCTTCTGCAAGGGAAAATTGTCTCTTTTCTCCAGCATTTATTTATTCATTCAATAAATCATTTATATTAATATGGAATGGTGAATGCTTACGGCTATCATCTGATACTGTTATTCTTTTTACTCCCCACATTGTTCCAGCTTTGACTACCAGGTGCTCTCTCTGGCTCCTATGTCCACATGCCCTGCCTTATTTTTTAAAGTTTTTCTTCCTTTCAATGTCAAAATGAAACACCCTGTATAGCTATCCTGAACAAACAAAAATGTTTTCTTTTCAAAAACAGAGAACAGGAAGGCAAAACAGGTCCTGTCTGGGGCATTGGTACCAGTGGGAGGGAGGAGGATATAAGAAAATGGTGCAGAAGGTGAATATGGAGGAAATACTATGTATTCATATATGCAAATGGAAAAATGAGACCTGGTGAAACTCTTCCAGGAATGGGGGGAGGGGGTAATAGAGAATGATGGAGGAAGTGATTTCGACTATGATATATTGTAAGAACTTTTGTAAATGCCACAATGTACCCACCCAAGTACAACGAAAATTTTTACAAAGTTTAAAAAATAAGTAAATAAAATATAAGGTTATCCTTTCCTTTCTGATACTATAAGATGCTTCAGGCTCATCTTCTATAGTCCGTATCTCTGCCAAAGAACCAGTCATTTCTCTCAGGAGCACTAAGACAGTTTGCTGGAGGATAGGTTTAGAGACCATGATCTGAGTGCAGGATATGGTTGTTGACCTTTGTGTCATTCCTTATGTTTAGAATAATGTATTGCATACATGAAGAATTGCTGAGAGAGATCCTAAATGTGTTCAGCACAATAAGAGACCAGTATACCAACCAGGTAATGGATATGGTAAGTACCTTGAGTCAATCATTTCAGAATATATCTCAAAATATCAATATGTATCTCAAAATATCACATTGTAAGCCATATGTATATATGTATATGTCCAATTATACTTAACAAAGATAAAATGGGGCTATATACAGAACCCAAAATTGAAGGTATATTATATACAGATATAGACAAGATATCCAGGCAGTATACGGGAGACTAGGTTATGACTAACAGGATTGTGGGAACAAGAGGTGAGAAAAGGCATTCTCAGTGGATTCCTGTTTTTCTTCATCCAATCTAAATGTGTTTACTGACATTTAAATATTTTTATTATATGACTTCACCCTCTAATGCAAACACATTTCTTCTATTCCCTAATATACACCCTCCTTTAAATTCAGACCGATCTCCAATGTCTAGAAGCAAACCATAGCTCTCCTGTCCCTTTACCTTGATGTCTTTGTCTCAACCCCTCCTGGGATTCCTACTCCCATAGTTTGGCTGCCAAGTAAGGACCAAGATATTCAGTTTAATTGGAATTACAGAACAATGAACACCTATCTTGGCATATGTATGTCCTAAATGTTGTATGGGACATACTTATACTAAAAATTATCTGTTTTTTATCTGAAATTCAAATAGAGCAAGGCCATCCTATATTGTATTTTGGTGAATATGGCAACCCTATGATAGCATATATCTCACACTCTAATCTTTGTTTACATACTTTCATAACTTCTTCCAAATTAGTAGAACCATAGTCCAGGAATGATATTTCATGCTTCCCTTTCCTGTACTGAAAAAAGAGCTCAGTGAGAAGAAAGACAGGTAATGCCTACACAGGATACTAAGACTTGAAGTAGTTGGGTTTAAGATAATAACTGAAAAACAGAAATGTGGAGAGGGGTTCAGAGAGGCAGCAGTACTTGCCAGGTATTTTCAGTTTAATTCAGTACTATTAACACATTGGAAATGTCACATGTTTTTGTTTTTCTATCCAGGACTTTATCCAACAAATGGTTAAAACACAAAACTCTGATTATACAAAGCATAGACAAATGCACTATTTTAAGGCTGACCACACAGTTGGTATCAACAAAATTTGAGAGCCGTGGATCTCAACAGGGAGCACCTTTACTCTCCACCCCTGGGACACTTGACAATACCTATAGACATTTTCAGTTGCCACGATGAAGCTACTGGCACCTAGTGGAGAGAGAGGGCAAGGAGGCTGAATCTTACAATGTACAGGACACATAGCAAGGATGTCTCAATTAGAAAAGCAGAACAAACATCCAAAACAAAAAACCCAGTCTAGTCCAAAGTATCAATAATTCCCAGATGAGAAATCATGTCTATAATATGATCATAAGAAGATATCTTCTCACCTGAGTTACCCAGGGAAGCTCCCATACATGTTCACATGGTATGAGCAAAAGCAGCAAACATGATGAAGGAATGGTACAAAGTGTTGGTTATCTTAAGATTATGGGTATGATATAGACCCATGAGCATTAAGGCAGAGAGTATGCCGGTCTAGAATTGTGGTGAGATTTGAACTTGAAACTCCAGAATTTCAAAATTTTTAGCATTGCAACCAGAATGGTAGTGGTGAATTGAAAAATGGAGTCAATACATGGCAAAGTAGAATTTGTTAGGAAATTTTAGTTTGTATTTAAGAACATTTGTAAAAGTCACTGATTTTTTTGGTTTTTTTGTTTTGTTTTGTTTTTTACTTCAAAGGGGATTACAAAGAAAATATGGTAATATGGTTTCCTTGATGATAATTCTAACTATAACAAGTTGTTTCAACTCTTTATTTCCTCCCTGTAACTGAAGCAACACCAAATGAGATTCCCTTGAATTTTTTGTACTAATATCCCAACCTTGTTAGCTCACAGTTTTAATTCTTCCCCTTCACCTTGTGGTCAAGTCACAGGAGTCCCATTTTCATCTTCTGCAACTCCACTGAAGCAGACCTGGAAAATGGGCTGCAAGAACAAACTGGCTATGTTGAGAACCTATCTTAAATTCTGTGGTTCAGAGTCTGGAAACAAACCCAAATATTTTGTTATGGAGACTTATTTGATCTTGGCAAATCATGGTCTTCTGTTTTAAGGTGGGGGGAGGTAAAAAAGAAGCTTATTAAAAATCTCAAAATGCTTCTTCAACATCAAATAGCTCCTAGAAAAATATTTTGATGAGTTAAGTGTAAATGAATCAGAAACATATGGATTACATTTCCTTTAGATTACACATGGGTTTCAAAATTAAGAGGAAAACTGCTCAGGGCAAAATGCATTTTGGATTTTATTGAACCCAAAATATTTTAGAAATAACTCAAGACACTCAAAGAACCCAAAATTTTGCCTGGCTTCACCTTCCCCAGTGAAAAGAAAATTAGATTTTAAAATTCCTCTTGTTTTAGTGATCTTTAGTGATACATAAAACTTCTTTTCTATATATGGTTTTTATCCAGGATATTTTTGCTTACAACTTTGGCAAAATTGTAGGCTCTAAATATACTTCAGATTGGCTAAATTGGTTGGATGGCTTAGCTTTGCTCTGCCCTACTTGATGATAAGAACATTTGATTTGTTTTATATGGTTATTAATTAATTAAATGAATTAACCTAAAAGATTTAGGATAGTTTTATAGCAAATATTAACAGGTAGTATTTACAATTTGCCATTTTGCATTCAGCTATTCACTTACTTACAGGGTATTGATAAAAATTTCTCCATTATTTCTCATTGCCCTTCTTCTTTGAAACACCCTGTTTCTAGGCTCTATGTTTCAAAAAATATAAAGTAACTCATCCCTCCTTATGAACTCAGTCTCTTGCTTCTTTCAATGGTAAGACCAAAGTGGGGCTAGAGAAGGACTTAGTTCCTTTCTATTTCTGGTTACCAAGGCCACAATCTACGTAAATACAGAATAGTTGTTAAGTAAAAAGATTCAAATCAACTCATCTAAACACACTTCCAAACAGTTTTCTAAGACCCTCTTACATATTATTGGAAAGACTTAAAATTTATTTATTTATTCTTTCAACAGATACATTTTTATCTTAGTACCTGATGTAATAGTGGGTATTGGTGGCGGGTGTGAAGTAGCAGAAAATCAAGTGAGGCAGAGTGTGCATCTTCAAGGAACTTCACATACACACACAGTTCTCCAGGATAAGAGAACCATGTATAATTAACTATCAGTAGCACACAGTGCCAAAGGGCTCTCAATAAGGAAACCGCTGACCAAAATTGTAACAGGGATCTATATAATCGTGGTTGCATAAATTTAACTTAAGTGATTCTGTCTGGAGCATTTGCACTATTTCATAAGTCTGATATATATGCCTCCATTCTTCCTCTGGCACATTCACATAGGTAATTCAAGATCCAACCCACATCTCTTCTGTGAGAATTCCCATTTCTACCACGGTCGAATGAAATCTCTCTGAATTTCCATTATACATTGAACACGTAACTATTTATGTCATTTTTAGCATTGTGTTTTAATTAACTTGTTTATACCTCAGAGTCTTCCATGAACCACTGACATTTTTGATGAAAAGATCGACATCCTGGTCTTATTTTTATTCCCAATACAGAACATATTGCCTGGAACAGACTAAGCACTTAAATGGTAGTGAACGAATAGGCCATTGGATAAATGATGCTATTATTAAAAAAGGAAATAGAGGAAGACAAAAATCTACCAAAGTCCCAACCAAAGTTACATTGCACAAGTGGTTTTAAGAATCTCACTTTAAATGGACTCCTTATATTCTGTGTAGAGCAAATGGCTCATATTTACTAAATTTGGTTACTAATGACATGGACAGTGCAAGTCAAAAGGATTTAATGTTTGGAAACATGGAGACACATATATACATTCACGTGGTCAGTTTTTACAAACCTTCTCCCCCATGCTGGACCATAATTCTTCAAATCTGGGTCAATCAGCTTTTCTTGTTGTTGTAACAAAACACCTGACAAAACAAGGGATGGAGGATTTATTTTGGTTCATGATTTCAGCTCTTCCTGTCCATAATCTTTGACTGCATTGATTCTGGGCCCATGCTGAAGCAGAGCATCACAGCAGTGAGGGAGCTTGCGGGAGAGGCCATTTACTTCATTCAGGACAAGAAACAAAGAAAGAGAAACAAGAAGGAGCCAGGGCAAGATATAGCCCCTGACTCTCAATCACCTCTCAAAATAGTGCCACCAGCTAGGGACCAAGTGTTCAATACAAACACGGGAGCTTGAGGATTACATTTTGTGTTCAAATCATAACAAAGGTCTCCCTTACAGTCTGCAGTTCAGGAGCTATGGTGATAACACTAAGTCGTTCTAAATGTGATGGACTGAAAATATAAAATATGTCCCAAATATAAAAGTCTGATTTTATTGGACAGGAAATGTGCCCTGAGCAGCTTAGTCTACTACAAATATCTACCAAGTAAATTCTTCACATTTTCAAAAGACTCTTTTCAGTAGTTATTCACAGCTTTGAAATCATCTCAGATTTTTATGGTTTCTTTGGATTATAGACAAGGTCACAAATGACACTTGCACCCATGGTTGTCTGTAAGTGGACAGGGAGGTAGCTCTATGGAGACTTTTCTTCTATGTGCTTATGTGTTATAAGAAAACTTGTGCCTTTTCTCTTTATATGATGTCCAGAAAGACCACTGTGTGAGTGAAGTAAAACCCAAGAATCCTCTTCCATAGAGGTTAAAGATATTTAAGTTTTTTAAATCAGTATTCTGTGGGATCATTAGCCCTCAAATACATGCATAAAAAAATTTCACACCACTCAACGTCTAGTCTCATTCTTTAAGTTTGTCAAATCCTTGGTCTTTCCTGATTTTATTTAAGCCCTCTATTAGTTTATTAGTTTGACAGAGGCCCAGGTAATTATGCTGGTTTCTAAGTCCTACTGTAAGTTACGTCTGCATCTCCCTGAACACACACAAAATTTAGTGCCACTGCAGCACTTCTCAAAACAAATAAAGGATTTGTGAACTAGTCACTAAGCATCTGACTCAATTAAGCTGCATTTGTTTCTTTTTTGGCCTTCTAACACAATCAGGGCCTTGTAAGAGGTAGGCACTCCTCAAATCAGACTGTGTTTTCTTTAGAGGAAACTGTGCCAAAATCCTCCCACCCTACATAACTGAAGTCTCAACTAGCAGGAGGTGGACAGTTGTCTCACACAACACACACACACACACTCACACTTACACGCAAACACACATACCCTTGCTCCTACAGCTACTTAAACTATGATAATCACATAAAGACACACACCCATCAACAAAAATATTAATGTGGGGGATAAAACCTCCAAGAAATGAATTGCTACACACAGTTCCAATCAATTACAGCATTGCTTAAGCTAAAGCAAACATGATTTCATTTTAAAGCATTTACATGGGGAGTTAAAAGTAAAAAACAATCCAAAAAAACTGTTTTGGAGAAATTAGATTCTCTTTTTAATTTTTGAGACAAGTTAAAATAGAGCTTACCTTGAAGTACCTAGATCTCAATGATTTTTAGTCACCAACTTCAAGTTGTCCCACTTGGAATTTTTTTAAGAAAAGGTCTTTAAGATCTAGTTAATTAGAACTGACTATTATTAATTGTTTGACTTAGCATCCTGTAGGGCAGGCACACACTCAGACTCCCTACTGGTTCTCCAGAGATTTTCTCCCACCTTGATGTGAATAGTGGGTGTTGATTTTGAATCATACAACAAGCTTTGTTATAAAAATAATTTGTCAGGGGAAACCCAAATAAGGAAGATGTGTGGTCTGAACACTTATTCCTCAACCCAGTATCAGACAATCCTTTAATCTTTACAAGATCCTGTTTTCTTATCTGCATTATGTAGAACAGATTGGCAAGGCCACTTTCAATCTTCTCTGTGAAGAAATGAGACTTACCCCATACTTCCAGAAACACTGCCACGTATCAGCATCTTAGACAATAATTTTCCATGCATTATACATATAATCCTATAATGCATCCTTAATCTTTATATTAAGGATGACAATCCTGAAGATCAGGAAGCTTTAATAACCTTCATCTAAGAAAAATCTGAGTTTGTATTTGAGTCCAGTTTTGTCTGACTCCAAACTCTACTTTCACCAGCATCTTCTCCTTCTTTTATCTGTAAATCTCTTCAATGTCTATCATCAGTGCAGCTCTTGCAACATTATTTTATAAACAAATGAAGAAAGGAGAGAAATGGATCCTTCACTCAATAATTAATGGAAACACCTAAGTCCTCCACCCTATCTTTTGCAGTGTAGCAACTCTTCCTCCATAATCACATTAGTGTACTAAAATGCATACTGAGTCTGAAAGAATTATAGCATGCCTTAAAAAGTGTTCCTTCAGATACTTATTTGCATGTTGAAAGAATCAAATTATGGAATGAAATATTTAGTTACCGAAAGACTATCCCAACCATGTAAGGGGAGACAGTTATCAGTAAAGTTTTCACATGTCTTCATGCCTCATAAACAGAGGCATAGGCTGCCCTTTGTTTTGAACTGTCTTTACATGATGACAGAGAATAATCTTGGAAAATACAGATAATGTCTCCCTCTAGAGCAAAAGACAAGGATGCTTACTACTCATTTTAGGAGATTGGGAGACCTGCAGCTCAGAATTCTTCACCTGGAATTTTACACAATGTGTTGTAAAGGTTATCTCACCCTCCTTGTGTAGAATTGGAGCTCACAGAACCAATGCAAAAATGTTGGTATGATGACTGTCGCTATTACTTTATGTTATGAAGTAGCTTTCATCTCTGACCCAGGAGTTGCATGTGTCCTACCAATACCCACAGACTTGTGGCAGGCTAACTTATAAGCTTTCAAGTAGGGAAAAAAACTCAGATCTTCACTTATCATAACACAGCTGTTGCTTATTGTCAGTGAATAGTTCATCAAATCAGCTTGGTTAGCCATAAATATCTATAGTATAGATACTTGCTTGATTTTGCTCCTGATACTCTGTGATTATAAGCTACTTTGATATAAGTAAGTAAATCCCTGGGATACTACCACCAAAATGTTCATTTTCACATCCTACCTTTCATAGCTAGCATTTTAATGTCTTTTTAAAGGAATAATATTCAAATTTGGCAAAAGTTAATGAAATATGCTATCTTGGTGCAATAGTCCTGCTCTGCTCCTTTCCTTTTCTTTTTTTTCTTTCTTTCTTTCTTTTTTTTCGTGGTACTGGAGTTTGAATTCATGGTTTCACACTAGCTAGGCTGGTGCTCTACTATTTGAGCCCCTCCACCGGCCCTCTTTTGTGCTGGGTATTTAGGAGATGGGGTCTCATGAACTATTTGCCAGGGCTGGCTTCTAACCTTTGATCTCTGCCTCCCAAGTAGCAAGGATTACAGGTGTGAGCCACCAGTGTCCAGCTGTTTTCCATTAAAAAAAAATCAAAATAATGTATAACATCTATTTAAGAACTTTGAGTTAAATTATATTTCAAATACTGTTTTGTGACTAAATGAGTCACCCGTAGTTGGGAATTATGAATTTCTACATGGGTGGAACCCCTAGAAAATGAGATGTAGTCTCTACATGGAATTTTAACACATTAAATTGCTTTATCTTGTTAGTTTTGTTTTTGATATAGTACTCATTAGACTACTGCCTTAAAGACTGGGTATGCATTAAGAATCAACATGAGTTCCTAATAAGAATAAAGACTAAGACCTCCTCTTACTCCATATTGATTCAAGATTCCTGAAATGATATCCAAGCACAAAAATATCTAAATTAAATTAAACCTCCAAGTGATTCTGATACAGTTATTTTACAAAATATGTAGATACAGCATAAAACACATTAAACTGCAATCAGGAAACTTGGATTCAAGTCTTTTGAATTTGAGCACAAAATGAAGTCTTCATCTGCTTCAGTGTCTTCCTTTGCAAAATGACCACATAAAACTACAATCTGCAAACGTTTGATTTTTTTCATTTTTATTTTATAAATCAAGAAATTTTGATATTATAGATCTACAAATATCTCTTCTGGGGAGTCTTCTGAAAACCTTAGAGCCCGAGACAAGTATTAATGCTTTATCCAGAGATGACATGGTGTAGTAAAAAACAAGAAGGGAAGCAGGAACCGACGAGGAGAAAACCCAAGATGAGTGATCAGGATAGCCACTGCTTCTTAAAGTGACACAGAAATACCAGGCTTCACGTGGTATCTCTGGCTGGGCTCTAAACAAAACCCAGGCCTCTAAACAGACCCTCAGACATAAACTGATATGATCAAAAGTGTCATGTAAGTGTCTGATGCAGTGTGCTGTTCTGATCCATTCATGCACTCCAACTTCATCTGGTTTCCAAAACACAAGTGCCTATTTGTTGTGATCACAGAGGTCCCATGGGAAACCTGAAACAGGTCCAAAACAGCAAAATGGTCATTCATGTGTTCTCATTTCCTCTTCCATCACATGCTTGTCTCATAATTATTTCCTAAATATGATAGCCTTGATGACAGGGTTTGTTTTAAATTAACCAGATATAAAGCAGAGCAAGGGATCCCTTAACTATGTGGATGATATTTCTACTTTTATATTATCTCACAGTTTCTGGGTCACACACAGTGCAAGGCATTTCGCCCACTCAGTATTCCTAAATAACTTGGGCATACTTTCTGACAGGATAAAGATGCACACGTGAGTGACGTAATTGCTATGTTTCAATGCATTGTGTTCTGTTTTGTTTGATTCTGAGCTTAAGAATTTTTCACATTAGTGAAACAAAGACTTAAAACTCTGTCTTATCACCTGTTAACCCAGGATCTTGGACAAGTTCATTCAGCTTGGGATAACTCACTCTCTGGTAGATGAATGCTAAGAATTTCTCCAGAGAGTAAGTGTATTTGAAAGACAAGACATAAAATATACATAGGCATAGAACCTGGCACAGATAGAGAAGATTAATGTTGATTTCACCACTAATTTTAAAGAAAGCTTTCCAAAAATGTCTCTTAGCTATTATCATTGCATCAAGCTATAGCATAGCGATCTTATTTTAGCATTTTCTCCATTTCTACATGAAAATTTATACTAAGGACTAAAAAAATCCATAAGAAAGTCCAAATGTAAAAATATCATAGTTAAGAACTCCTCCAGTAGACATTTTATAGCTATTATCTACATATCAATCTATCTGCTTCACCTTCTCCTTTATTTCTATGTATCTCTACCTATATAGATATCGCATCTCCCTATTATGTAAAGAGATGTAGATATATGTCTTCATTGAGAACCAGGGTAATGATTGTTGTATATTAAGGCTAGCACATAATTACAGACATCCTGGTTTGGGCTATCTCTTAACTATCTGCACGTCTGTGAGCAAAAGTGAACTCATTCTTACACCAATAAAAAAATCAATAGCAGTCTTCAGTAGACTGAGAGTACTCACTCTTTTTTAGTTGATGATTTTTTTTTAACCACAAATTACCACATGGACATTCTATCGTAACAATAATAATTACATGCAATTACAATAATTTCATTTTTAAACTATCTATATTCATGGGATAGTCAAACTCCAATTTTGGGGAACAACTTCAAAAATGATGTTTGATTTGGACATTGTGCCAATGAGCAAAGACAGTCTTATCTACTAATGAGTACTCCCCTGGATGTCTCTTCCTGACTTTGACCACTTGAATTCTCCATGAATACTCATTTTATCCTGTTCAGAGATATGGGAGAAGGAGAAGGATCAACACATAATATAATTGCCTTGGGGAGGGTAGGACTCCCCATCCCTTAATAATGTAAGTGTTTATCAGCTGAAAACTTTGTTAGAAGGGGGAAAAGAGCAAAAAGAATATGATAAGTCTGTGACTGAATGTACACTCAATTACCATTCATTACATGTTCTCTCACTATGATGTAATTCCCATAAACTACTGGATGCCCAACAAAGGCAACAGGAAATGGATTCTGTAGATTGCTTCTTCCTATTAGTCAAATTTTCATTGCTTTTGTCCTAATATGCAGAGTTTAAAAATGTAAACCATTCCTTGGATGTTTTCTTCTCTTATTTCCATTCTGTCTCATTAAGTCATGTTAATCTTACCCATCTATACTTACCACAGTTAACTCTGCACCCTCAAAGAACAAACTGCAATTTCCTCATGATTTCACCCTCTAATAACCATTTCTAACCTGACATGCTTCTAAGAAGCTATAGATAAGAAGACATACACAGAAATATCTAGAAAGACATGTAGCATTCAACAGTAATTACCTCTGCAAAGAAGAGTGAGTTTGGAAATGTACCACACTGGTGATAAACTTCTTTTTTTTTAGTCAACATTTTCAATGTCAATTATAGTGACAATCTTCTGCACTATGTTTTTCAAGGAAAAAATAATAAAAGGAGGCTGGATTTGAAGAGTGCACACTTAAGTAATGTATTAAAATACCACTAATTAATACTTTAGTCAAAATTAATTTTTTTACATTTTAGAAATGAAAAGAAAGGAATATGAGGGGGAAGGCAATGAAAGTAAGCAAAGGGAGTAATGGGAAGGAAGAGAAGAGAAGGGAAAAGGAGAGGAGAGATGAAACAGTATTTTACTTTTCATGTGGTTCATTTTTCATGTTTATTATTACTCTGTATTGATCTCAGAGTCAATAATTCAACAATTTGCACAATGAGCTTTTTAATGGTTTAGAATCAGTGATATCTCCTAGCTTAGGAAGTTATTTAAAATTTCTGCCCCCTATGTTGATAGAATTTGATGATATTCTTATGTTTCTTCTCAGCTCCAATAATCAATTATTCTTAGCTCTAGTAATCAATGACAAAGTTATCATAACACCACGTAGATCAGCATCATCTTAGATCCCATATGTGAAGTAGGTTAATATTTATCACTGCTAAAGTGAGGAGATAATTCATATAAGTGCACTATAAATGCATTTTAACAAAAAGTAGATGAGATCTACTTTAACAATAAGTTAAATAAGAATACCTGTAACAATAAAAACACCTAGTTATTCAGCCACATAAAATGCCTTTTAGCCACAGTTACCGCTTAAAATATTAGAAAACTGTCATTTAATAAAACAAAGCAGGTAGCAAAACCCCTTGGAAATTATAGATAAAGTATCATCACAAATGTGATTCAAATATAGAAGTGTGTTATCTTTATGAGCAGAGGAAAAAGCATGTATACTAACAATCATTTATTCCACTTAAGAACAAGGCCATATAACTGATAAAGCTATTCCTAATAAACAAAAGGTGGTGTGCTCTCTTGAATCGAAATGTCTTCTGTATAGAAAGGCTATGAACACCACAGATCCAGAGGAAATTTAAACTTACAAATGAGCTATGAGTATTCTGTAAAGAAATAACTGTTTAAACACGCAATCCCATAATTAGCCTGGATCTTTCATTCAAGCACTGCAGGTCAAAACCACCAACTTTTCCAAGTCAATGGGGAAAAACCTTCCATTTCTCTCTTGTGTATTTGGATGTGTGTAATTAGACTTCTCCAATGCCAACAAAAACCCATGAAGCCTTTCTCTATACAAGTTTAGATTGTTCCAGCTCCAAAAATGGGGTCAGAACGTGCTAGTACACCATGAGCAACACTACTGGATGGGAAATACCACCAAGCCATTTCAGCAAAGAGGTTACTGCTCTCCATTAAGATAAATATCTGGAATTAAAAAGTATATTGAACCAATGGAGCCAAAATGAATGCTATTAATCTAATGACTGCAATGGATTTGGTGTTGAATTTTACCTGCTAATTTACATTTTCTTTTTTTTTGATGGTTAATGTTTTAGATGATTCTGTGCACGGTGAGCTATTTGTGGGTATAATATTTAAGGCCACTGACCACTGAATCAGTTAGCATTTGTTCTGACTGCCTATTATAAAACATCAGAATAACAATACTTTAAACAGGAAAAATCTCTCTGTCTCTGTCTCTTTCTTGCTCACTTTCACTCCCCCTCTCTGTTCAACTCCCTCTCCCCCCTATCTCTCTCTCTCTCTCTCTTTCTCACACACACACACACACACACACACACACCTATGGGTTAACTTGGCAATTTAAAATAGTTATGGTGACTTTATGGGGTTATTCAAGACTTATGTCCATATCATTGTGTGCCACTCTAGTGGCAGATTAAAATTTCCATGTTGGCCACAAGTCATGGTACCATACCACATGTTCTGCAATACAACCTTGCTACCCTCTAATGAAGAGATGGGAAAAGTACTTTGTCCTCCTAAATCTTAGCTGGCCTCAGTGATTTCACATCAGCAGTAGAATGGAGCAGAAAGAATGCTATATGACTTCCAAAGTCAGATCACTAACAACTAAGGGACTTTGCCTGGTTTTGTTGATGTATCTGCTTTCAGAATCTAATAGCCATCCTGTGAGCAGCACAAACACATGGAAAGGCCATACATAAGTGCTCTGGTTGCTGTCCCAGCTGAGCCCAGCCTTGGAATCATCCTAGTATACTAGATATTTGATTAAAGATTGTTCCAGACAATTCCAGTGCTCAGCCATGAGGCCCCAGATATTATGAAGCCTCATAAGGTTGAGACAGGACAACCTATTATGTTCTTTTTGAATACGTGGGGATTGTGGATGCTTGACTGAACTTAAAGGTGACCCATTCAAGATAGAGGATGCTTATGGCAAGACAACCAGATGTGGTCTTGGAGTGAAAATGTTATTCTGCTCTATAGCAAGAGGCCTCCTTGGTAACAAGTAGCAGATAATAATAAGCTAGTTATCAGAACCAATTTGTATCTCATTTGGTCTTCCCTAGAACACTGTGAAGCAGATTTTACGATTTTCCTCATTTACCTGCCGAGGAAATGGGAAGTAAGTAATAAAGCCAGTATCTCACAGAGCTAGGATTCAAGCTGAAGTCTTAAGGCAGGTGGCAAAGCAAACAGAACATCTGAATTCTGAGTTCACAATCTCTTTTTCTGCCTCAAAATCTCTCTTTGTACCTGGATTCTTTAACCACATTGTGTTTAAAGTTATACTTCAAAGCAAAGGCACTGACCAAGACATTCGCATTTCATACACAAGCACACCAAGTCAGCAGAACCAGAAGTGAAGTAGACAGAAGACAATGAGCAGATGTAGGTGAGTGCACAATAAGTAGGGAGTCCCCCTTTCCCCCTGTTATTTTCTTTTTATTTTTGTTAGACTTGCTGCCCTCATAGAGGAGTATTAGAGGTAGCTTCATTTGAATGTTCACTTGAATGTGGCTTGGGAGAGAGTCTCATACCTCATATTTTTAAAAAAGAAATCTCTCTCTCTCTGTCTCATACCCATAAACACACACACACACACACACACACACACACACACACACACACATACGCCAAAAATATCAAGCCAGTCATGGCTGTTAAAAAGCCAAGGAAAGCTGAGTTGCACCCTGCAATGTTTTTCTTTCAAATGCTTTGACCACCCTCCCTTCACATCTTATTTAGTAAAGCACAAGTTGTTCAAATAGGGAAAAAAAAAAATAAGCCTTTTTTTTTTTTTGCAACACTGAAATTTGGATTCTTCCTAAAGTTCTTTTTCCTGGTAAAATGTCTTCACTTTTCCCCTCAATTCAAGACATCATAGTAGAAATGCCTTCAAGGAGAACCAGAAGGAAAGGGGTTAATTTGAAGGGCTTGGAGCCAAGACGCTCTTAACTGGAGAATTGGCAGCCAGCAGTTTGGAACGCTGCCTCGAATGTCTGACTGAACGTTTTTATTATCCTTTTAGCCCAAAGGTGGCTTTTAGACACCCACAGCAGCACAATGCCTTCTGATTGGGACTGGACAGACGGGAGCCAGAAAGCTGGCTGCCCTTCTGGGATGGCCGAGGAACCCCAAGGAGGAAACACCACCCCAACCTGAGGGTGTGCAGGGGCCCTCCCTTCCCCTTCAGTAAACTACAGGCTTACCTGGGGAGCTATAAAGTCAGTAGGGTAGGGAGGGAGGCAGGAGGAGGGAAGGAAAGACAGAGTGGAGAGTAAGGCAGGCCAAGAGACTAAGAGTAGATATGAAAGAAGAAAGGAAAGAATCAGAGAGCTAAAAATCAAAGAGTTGATGACACGATGCAATAAAATTAAAGACAGAAAGAAATACGCAGAGAACAAGAACAGAGAAGGGAAGAGCACAGAGTCAAACAGAAAGAGTCAGGACTGAAAACATCCTTGCTATGGAAGCTCTGAGCTGCTATTTATTTGGAGTTATTTTAATTGTATCATCCTTGCTCAATTAACATTAACTTGTGCTCATCCCTTCCCCAGAGTAAAATCCTAGGACTTCTTGGAAATCATTGACCTTGCCCTTGCTGGTCTCCAAAGCAGTCATTTGTTGCTTAGTTTGGCTTCTCCATTTCCCAATAGGAAAACCAGTGCACCTGGATATTTAGAAACAGGTTGGAGTCAAACACTATCAAAAGGCTGTTTCTATAAGGGGTTAATGAGATTCCAAAGATGTGGTAAGTATGGAGGAGGTGAATCAAGAAATCTGGTGTCACCTTTAGTCTCATTTCTTGGAATCCCCCTGAGATCAATGTGAGGACGTATTCATCAGTTCACAATCTCTTTGCTTAGAAGCATCCTATAAGGTTGATTAGAGATAGGCAATCAGAATTCTACATAACCAAAACTGCATTTAGCATGGGGAAGCACATTGACATTGAGAATTTATTTAACAGGGAGAAGCTTCTAGGGCCTTACAGTACACCATGTCTTTGGATGTCTATGTCACCATGTCACACAAGAATGACGGCTGCTATTCATATTCTCAATTATCAAAAAAGGGAAGCAACAAAATGATCTCAAAGTATAATAACAGACCACCTCTAACTGCCTTGTTTAAAATGCCCAGATTTCTGCTGGGCACAGTGGCTCAAGCCTGTAATTCCAGCAACTTAATAGATTGGGGAGGTGGGGGAGGCTCATTCAGGCTAGCCTGGGCAAAAAAGTTGGTGAGATCCTATCTCAAAGAACAAGTTTGGCATGATGGCACACACCTGAGATCCCAGCTACAGAGGCAGAGGTAGGAGGATCCCAGTTTAAGAGCAGCCTGGGCAAAAGGTACAAGAAAACTAAATTCTAAATACCTTCTTAAAGGTATTTAGAAAACTAAACAAAGCAAAAAGGTCTGGAGGCATGGTTCAAGTGGTAGAATGCTTGTTTAGCAAGTTCAAGGCTCTGAGTTCAAACTCCAGTAGTACAAAAAAAAAAATACAGATTTCCTGCCCTTTGAGGTATAGGCAGAACACATTGGATTTTCTGGTAGGAGTCGTGTTTTTATCATGCACCTAATCATTCCAAAGACCCTGGATTTAAGAAGCACAGGCTAGCAGAGAGAGAAGTACGTTATATCTCCACTGACCATTTATAAAGTTCATTTGTTTCTAGTTTTACAGAAGGAGAAATTGAAATAAACAACTGGTCCAAAGCCATAGCCAAGGTCACTGAAAACTGATGAGGTAAAACTAGAGATAAATGTGTAACTAGAAAGAAACCTGTCTCCTGACTTCTGATCTTCTCTATTCTTCCTCTTATGCCAGATTACTTCCTTCTGACATAGGACAGATTTGACCCTGGTTCTTTCTGAGTCTCTATTATGGCAGATCTCAACAATGATGACACTAGTGTGCAGATCTATTTGTGCCTTGTATCATTCCTGGTGTGGCAAGCCATGGGAGCTTGATCAGGTTTCTCTAGCTGTGGTTTTATGAAAAGTGCCCCCTACCTACTTGGATGTGGAACTACTTTAGTTCTTAGCCAAAATCTTTAAGCTAGGAGAATTGGATAGACCACTATTTCAATAGGTAGCCAGTATGTAATTACATATTACACACTGTTGTAAAACTGTAATAATGTTCCAGAAGCCACTCTGAACTCTTGATATATATACTCTGTTAAAAAGACAGTCACTCACTTTTTAAAGTAAGCACCAGCATTCTCTGTTGAAGACAGTGAGCCCTGATGTGACTCTCCCATGTTTACACAGCTCTAAGTTGTAAAGCTGGGCAATGAAGAACAGCTATTTAGTAAATAAATTTAAAAAATTAAAATTTAGATTTAGTTTTTAATGTAATCAGATATATGCGTATATGTACAATATGCAAAAGGAAATCTTATAATGGAACCATCAAAGGTTTAGTTTTAGAAATGAATTTGCAACTAAGTACTGGTGGCTCACACCTGTAATCCTAGCTACTTGGGGCTGAGATCAGGAAGATCAGAGTTTGAGGGAAGCCTGGGCAAATAGTTTATGAGACCCTATCTCCAAAATAACAGAGTGAAAGGGACTGAAGATGTGGCTCAAACAGTAGAGTGCCTGATTTGTGAGTGGGAAGCCCTTAGTTCAAACCCCAGTGCCACCAAAACAAGGTAAAATATAAAAACAAAGAAATGAATTTGCTTTGGTTCATAAACATGGTTTAATTTATAGAATATTAATGTGTTACTAATTACAAAAGATTAATATACTCAGAATTCATCTAGGATTAATTTGGATCCATGTAATGAAATATCAGCATGTTTTATTTTAGGTAAATTAGAGATATATTCTTTGGGTATAAGTCTATTTTTTAGGAGCTTATGAATGTGTGACAGGAATGTTGCTATACGTTCTTTAAGAAGGCAAAATTCCAGCATCACTTTGGTTTTATACAAAACTGTAGCTGTTATTCCTGGTGAAGAGCAAAAGTATTTTCACTTTTTCCCCATGTTAGCTGGATTAATTTCCTAACTAACCAACTACTGTCATTTTCCTAGTCTCTAGAAAAGAGGTCTTTAAAAACACATGTACATTCACACAGCCTCACAAGCATACAAGCACTGATATAAAAAAGAAAATAAGAACATTGATGACAGAAGCAAATGAACAACACACACAATCCTACTAACAAACTCTTGCAAAATCTAGTAACAAAAAGAGGTCCTACATATTGAATTAAAGTCCAATAGTAAAATAAAACAAACGTAGAGAGCCAAAGGCCTTGTTAAAATTGTTGGCTTCTTGGGAAACTGAGGTTATAATGCTTGGGGTGTCTATTATTTTGTCTCTTTTAAAGCAATTAAAGTTGTTGCAAGCAAAGGCCACTCTAGTCATAAGTATAGTACAAGAACATCTGAATAGAAGGATTCGAGATGGTTTTGTGGAAATACTTTGTTTCAGGAAGGTTCCCTTTTTCTCGTACTATAAGGAAATCTTATACATTTTTATGAGAAAATTCTATTCATTCCTTTGCCTGAGTATCTTTGATTTCCTGAAAGAAGCATGTTTTTTGTTTGTTTGTTTGGTTGGTTTTGGTAGCGCTGGGAATCAAACCAAAGGCTTTGTGGGTGCTGGGCAGGTGCTCCCTCACCAAGCTGCCTCCCCGGGCCAGCAAGTTTTAATCTTAAAGGTGTAACTTCATTTACCCGTATATGGAGAAAAGTAGTAGACATAACAACAGTGTGTTAAACCAAAGAAACGACCCAGAGGTTGATAGATCGGATCAGTGGTGGGGCTTCCGTGGCAAATGAAATTCTCCTCCTAATGAGGAATGCAGTCTTCTTGTGAGAGCTGTCCATTTTCTTTGTAAATGTTTATCTCTACCATGACTCTTCCAAAATTGTTCAACACAGTAGTGTCTTGTAAACGCTATCTGTTCTCTAGCTAATGATTTCTTTCTATTTGTGACATTGGAGAATCTGCTGAGAAGGGTGTGAGGTTGCCAGTCTTGACAGCCTTCCTTTTCCCTAAACACAAATGCACTGAAGCCATCATGGCTGAAATTTTTTACTTCTCAAGCCATCATTCTCATTGTTTTTTCCATCAGTATCTATTTATATGCAATTGCAAGTGATAAAAGTACCCAAACAACTATTTGAAGTCAAACACATACACACACAAAATGTCCTTATAACTGGAAACTGTTCTTATTTATTTATTTATCACTTATGTTTGCTTAATTTCTGGGACTGAATTCATAGGTAAGTTCAGTCAAACACACAGTCTTATACCATTCCTGTTGTTGTTTGGATAATGGAGGGCTTTAAAAAATATCTTCTTTATTATTTTTATTTTTCATCAACACAATATAAAATACAGTATGATACTTAAATACGTGTTTACAATGTGTAATAATCAAATCAGGGTACTCAGCATTTCTATGACCTTCATCATTTATCATTTCTTTGTATATAGGACCTATCAAGTCATCTTTTCTAGTTCTTCATTTGCTTCATCGGCTTGACCTTTGGAAGGCAAGCAGCAAGCTCTTTTGAGTATCTGACATTTTTTTTCCCAATACCTGGACAAATAAATGTTAAAAAAAAAGACTTCACAAACTCAGATATTTATTCTCCAGGCAGATACAATGCATGTGAATATATATTCTTATTTCTTCAACCTGTCTATGGTCTATATCATGTGCTATCTATGTTTGTCTCTTGGAACGACGACGCTAATAATTCCAGCTAGAAGATAATGTAAATCTTTCTAAATTCCTAGAGAATTTTCCAGTTTCTTCCAGGAGGTACATAGAATATTTGCCTGCATTACTGCTGTTTGTGGATACAATTTGGCTACTCTTAAAAAGTTATAAATAGCTTAAAAGCTGGGATTTGTTCTTTCACCCTCTAGAACCCCTCTAGCAATGATGAGAAAAAAATATGCCCAATTAGCAAATAAACTGAGCCATAGAAAGACTAACCCCAAATTTTTCTTAAGTTGAAAAGTAACTTTGAAAAGCAATTTTTAAATATGTGTCAATTTCCTTTCAGCCAAGTTCTTACTCAGGATATATGCAAAGGAAGTAACAACAGATATAGTAGTCAAAGAGTGCTCATTCTTGCACCATTTAAAATGTGATTTTAAAGGAAGTAGCCAAAATGCAAATAAAGAAAGAAAATAGTATGTAGTCCCCAAAGATGAGATTTTAAATGCATTTTTAAATGCATGGGAAATAGTCTATATATATGGTTATTGTAAGATAATCAGTAAATGTGTTTTCCTTATTTTTTTAGGTTTCAGAATGCAATTTGTTATATGCTTTTCAAAAGAGTTCTTACCATTGAACAAGATATACCTATGGATTAAAATGATCTAATGACTGGATTTACTTTGAAATATGGATTGAAAAAGGAGGTTTAAATATAAGTAAATAAAATGTACCATGAATTGATAATTAATGACTGAATGTTGGGAACATTGGGGATTACTCTGTCATTCTATTTTGTATATGTTTAAAGTTCCATAGTAAAAAAATTTTGAAAACTTTGTGTATATATAATGACATAGGTGTGTATGATCCCTTCCACTTGTTCCACTACCCATCCCCCCAATGACTTTCTTTCCTTACTCTCGTGGTTTCTGTCTGATAGATACTGAAACACAGCTGGTTTCTTAAACATGTGAACTGGAGCCCATATCCCCAAATAAGAAAATAAGAAGGGTCTTATTTTTGGTTTAATGCTTTCTTGTTACCTGCTTGAAATTATAATACTTTCTGAATATGTGCCCTCATTTCCATTTTGCACTAGGTCCCACAATTTATGTAAGTGTAGGCAGTAGAGAATTAACTATCTGCTATGCATGATTGTCCCTGTGCCACTGCTGTGGGGAGGTAACCTCTCAACTGTTGGAACACACTGCTTGCTAAGAGTGTCATTGTTTATAGGAGTGTGTAATTCATGACAGATGTCCATAGTAATAGTCATATTCATGATGGAGCCTTGGGACACGTGGTATCTTCTTTACCTATGGAGGCACTAGAGACTAATTCAACCCACAGACACTCAGCAATATCTAAGTCCAACCTTTATATAAACTCTCAACACTCAAGTCCAGGTGAGCCTCCCTGGGGCAGCAATCCTCTCTGAAGACTGTCATCCATCATTGCTAGCAGAAACAAGTGCCGTTCATACTATGGAACAACTCCTCTGAAAGAGGACAACTGGAAGATCTGCCTTCTGCCTCTCTTGCACATTGACCTCTGTGTCTCTTCCCTTTGCCCATTTGACTTCCATTCGTTCTTTGCAATAAACTAGAATCATGTGTATAACAGATCTGCTGTGTTCCGTAAGTTGTTCTAGTAACAGTTTGGAATTGAAGGTCATCTTGAGGACTTCTGAAACTCATAGTACTCCCATTTTCTCTGGCTTACTGTTAGGTTCCATCAGTTGGGAGACCCCAGAGAAGACTGGGAGAAGATAGAGAAGAGAGGTCAAGGTATTTATAATCCCGATTCTCTCCCTATGAGAGAGTATCCTCACAAGGAGGGAGTGTTTCTGTGTGTCAGTGAGCTGAATGCTCCTTATAACTCATCATTTTTTTCTGTAAGTTTCTCTCTTTCTGGCTTCTGGTTAACTTTTTCCCTCACCTGTTTGATTTTTTGCCTTATGGATCTCCTACATTAAGCTACAACTGTGTAATGAGTTCCTTCAAAGGTAAACTTCATGTTTTGGGGTTCTTTTTTCCTGACTTGTGTGTCTTCTATTTCCTGCCAAGAACCTGGCCAAGGCAAAACTAAGAGCAAGCATTTTGAAACAGTGTTGGCAACAATGATTTTTCTGTAACATTTTGCAATCATAAAAATGTCTTGTGTCTTCACTTAAACTCTGTGACAAACCCTTTAAAACCTTTATTTATCAAGAATATTTTGATAAAAAATATTGACACTTCTGGGCTAGTAAATTCACTCTCAGATGACTTAATCCCTCACTTTCACCTTCTTTTCAGGTAGCCAGTGTGTATTTGAGGACACTGGTCCCTGTTCTCCCTGTGTCCCTCAGCATCACTCATCAGGTGTTTAAGCCACTTTACCCTTCGTCCCTCTCATGCTGTGCAAACTCCCTCTGACTTGCCGAGGAACTTCCTCCTGTCAGTCCTGGAGCTCTTCTTGTTTTGCTTTGAGGTTGACTTCTGACACTAGTGTGGTGGTTCCATCCTCCCTCCTGCTATGCCCTAGCTAATCTTCCAATTGCTGTGGAGAATGGCAGTAGCAGAGAGGAAGGTCCATGGCAAAAAGGAAGTCTACCCAGAAAAGGGCAATGTCACCACTTTGTTTTTCATAAACACCCCCAGGTGTAAAATTGTCACATTTCATTATTAAACATGGTTGGGTAATTTTTTAATTTGCCTCCTTTAAACAAATGATTTTTAAAATATTAAAGGTAGTATTTAAGTCAGGAGCCAGTGGCTCACACCTGTATTCCTAACTACTCAGGAGGCAGAGATCAGGAGGATCAAGGTTCGAAGCCAGCCCAGAAAAATAGTTCATAAGAAAAAAACCCATCACAAAAAAGGGCTGGTGAAGTGGTTCCAGGTGTAGGCCCTGAGTTCAAACCCCCATACTACAAAAAAAGGGGAAAAAAAGATATTATTTATACCATATAAATGTTAGTTTAGTTCCACAGATTGTTATATTTATCCCAATTTCTGGCCATTACCCAAAAGAATAAGGATATAATCTGTAGTGATAATCTAGTTTCTTATAGAATTATGAGGTGATTGAACACTTTGTATAGTATTTTTTGTTGTTTTTATCACAGTCTTGCTATGTAGCTCAGGCTGACATGGAACTCACAATCCTCCAACCTCAACCTCTCTCATGCTGTAATTACAGACATGCATGACTTCAAATAAATAATAATTTTCACAGATAATTTGTTTAGCAATTTGTTCTCTGGGTAGACTGGGGGGAAAATGGAAAGAAGGAAGCTAAGACTTCTTACAACACCTGTGATATACCATGCACTATAATTCATGCTTTCCTGACTAATCTAGCAGGTTGTGAGACAAGTAGTATTACTTCCATTTCCTACACAATAGCGTTACAGAAAAATTATACCTCATAACTGATTATAATCATACTTTCTGAAAATAGCAAGTTGCTATGTCAATAATATTAATTTATCTATCTAGTAAATATTTTTTGATCAGCTAGGTATGGTGGCATATACCTGTTGTCCTACCTACTCAAGATGTTAAGGCAGGAAGGTGGCAAGTTCGAGACCAGTCTAAGCAAAGGTAGCAAGAGCTTATGTCAAAAATAAAATGAAAACAAAAGTGCTGGGGGTATGGTTCAAATAGTAGAGTGTTTGCCTAGCATGTATAAGACCCTGAGCTCAATCCGAAATCTTTTCTTTAAATTCAAGATTATTTTCTTAAAAGAATTAATACTGTTCACTCTTTTAAGGAATAATAGTATCAACTAAGAGAACTTCCAGATATTGGGGAAAGTGACCTATTCATACAGGAAGCCAAAAGTATCGAGTTAAGAAAATAAACCATCAAAAACAATGAGAGTTCTACAGCTCCAAGGAGGATCTGAGTCATATAAACTTTCCACGTACAAATTAGTCATATTTTCTACCATTAATATGGCCAGAATAAAAATACATCTATCATTTATTAAGTTTCTAATTTACTCTTAATAGCCTGTAGTAGCATCTTGAAATAAGATTGGCACCAAATTGACCTCCATGACCCTGAAATAAATTCACAGGCTTAAAAAAATAGGATGACTGTGTTTGGACAAGTTCAAGTGCAGGTTCATGTCATAGAACTGTATGAAGTCACAGATTATGATTTCCTCACTAACTAGACTCAGCCTTTGTCAAGCTTGTCTCACTTAAGTAATGGCCTAAGGTCGTACTGGGTGAGTCAAAGATGATCTACCTCAGGATTATCACTGATTGTAGACTTTTTCTCGTACCCCCTAAATTTCCTCTGGAATGGAAGGGATTGTTTTCTCATCTCCTCAAAGCCTCTGGATTATTACGGAATTCACTACTGACTTAAGCCTCTCAACTCAGGTAATATCCAGCCAGAAATTTGAGGCTTACTTTGTGGAGAAATGGAGCTGGTAAGTCTGTAGACTAGGATTCTGGACATAGTAGAGGACAAGACTAGAGAAAAGTGTATACTATGACTTAAGAAATTCATACTCCTGCCCACGGTACCCACTACCACCCTAAGAAAATATCTACAGAATTATCCATACAACATCTCCCAGCACCTCTGGAGCCAACCTTGTTTGTGCCTCAATCCCACCTCCTACAGATTCCCATAGATCCCTCTTCTCCTCTAAGCACACCTGTCTCAGAGGCTTGGTGGAACCTGGGACTTTCTTATAAAGGTACTCCTGGAGCCTCCTTGTCCTGCAGGCCAAAGACAGAATTAGCAATGTCTGGGAGTTCTCCTTTCCATCTGGTATCCCTTAACCAGTGACTGAAGGAAGAGGCTTGTGAAAGCTGAGTGTGGAATTGCCCAAGAATTGTGGACTAGAACTGGGATTTTTCCTGGAATCTCACCCTTACTTGGTGTTGACCCCTCTTTGCTAGCTTTACTCCCTTAATGGTCACCAGGGCAATTGCTTACCAGATCACTTTCATAAGAATCCCTCTTAGAACTTGCTTTTGGGGAACTGGATTCAAGATGGGAAACATGAAAAAAGCACAAACACACACACACACTTTTAGGCTCTCTATCCTAAATATGGATGTACACTCAGGGATATCCAGGTATTGTCTAAAAAAGCCTCCAATATGAAACTCTGAGACCCAAACATAAAAACAATCAATATGAAAATCCAGGGAAAAAAAAGCAACCACCAAAGTGCCAAAGAGCCAGGTCAATGTTATTATTTACATTGTTTGACTATTTACATTATTTTAACATTACAAATAGTTGTCATCAACGTCATTCTCACCTGGGAACTTGTTAAAATGAAAATTCTCAGGCCCACCCCATGTGTAGTGAATCAGAAACTCTTTGTATAGAGCCTGGAAATCTGAGTTTTAATAAAAGCTCTGTAGGTGACTCCAAAGCACTGTTAAGTTGGCAACAAAGAATCAAAAACAGACAATAAACTTTTTAAACAAGTTATGAAATAAATACATTAAGAGGATGGGAGAAGAGTGTGCATTGGGAGATTGGAGCAGAAGACATCTAATTTGTCATAAATATAAGTCAACAGATTAATAACTAAAATTGTAATGCCAATAAGTAGCATCACTCATTCATTCATTGAATAAGTAGAAAATTAGTTCTTATCATACGTTAGCATGGTTCTAGAGTCCAAGACTACAACAACGAACAAGGAAAAAGTTACTGTGTGTGGGCACATGTCTTCTTTTCTCTTAGAGAAGAATTACCTGAGAGTGGAACTATTGGGCCTTATGTAGGTGTGTGTTTAACTTTATTAGAAATTGCCAAAGTGCTTTCCAATGTGGTTGGGCCATTTTACACTCCCACGAGTAACAAGGAGAGTTCTAGTCATTCTACTTCTTTAACAATAGTCAGTGTTGTCAGTTGCTTAAATTTAGCCCTTGTGGTGGGTGTACATTAGAGCCTCTTTGTGGTTTTAGTTTTAATTTCCTTGATGACTAATGATGTAGATCCCTTTTTCATTTGCTCATTGGTTATCAGATGTTCCCTTTTGAGAAATGCCTACTCAGTCTTTTTCATATATTTTAATTGAGTCATGTAGCATTTAATTGAGTAGTATAAGTTCATTGCTATTCTGAAGATGAGTCTTGTGTCAGACCATGTTGTGGTAGGCAGCTACTAAGATGTTTCCCGAAGATCCCCATTTGCTTATAGTCACATGGGTGGGTGTGTGATTGTCCCCTCCCTTCCTGAGTGCTAGTGGGACCTATAAATCTGGCAAAGTCATGAGATGTCACTGCTACTAGGTTTAGGTGAAAAGATCATAACTGACATGTTGTTGTAAACATTCTGCTGTCTTGATAGTTTGCATACATTATAAAGCTAACTGCTTGTTGGAGAGGCTCACATAAAGGAGCTAGGGATGACTGAAGCCCTTCATTCGACATCTCTCAAGGAGCTCAATTCTGCTAAATATCATGTAAGCTCAGAGGCAGATCCCATCGCTGGCCAGCATTCAAACAATATTCCAGCTCTGGCTTAAAACTTGACTTTAGCGTGGTGAGAGATCCCAGAGCATAACTCCAGCTAAACCATACCCAAACTCCTGACACACAAGAATTAAGAGATCATAACTATAGATTATTTTAGGCTACAAATTTGTCATAATTTATCACACAGCCAAACATATACACATGCATTTATTACATAGCAAAACACACAAACATGCAATGCACATATTTTTCCTAAATTGTATATTTCCACGCTGACTGGCATGTCATAGTATCTCTAGGGAGGAGGTTAGTCTGCATTTACCTAAGGATGCTTTTGATGCATGTGTTGAGTTGTTGGAGATCTTCAGTGTGCAAACTTTTTGCCCATATTTTTAATTTTGGATTGTTTATTCTCTCGTTGTTATTGAGTGAGCACTTAAAAAAATAAATTATGCTCATAGTTTCTTTTTTGAATTCACAAAATGAAAATATTTTCTCCCAGGAAATGAATGGCATTTCTAGTTTTTGGAAGTTTCCTTTTGTTAAAGACGCAAAATAAAGTCTGATAATCTAGAGTAAGGTCAGAGGGAAGAGCTGAGAAGGTATAGAAATACTTTAAATAAGAAACACAATAGTGCATTGTAAGGAAATAACCATGTTTTGGTCATATCGTGAAAGGAGAGTGTCCAGGGACAGAGGAAAAAGGAAAAAAAAGAAGCATCAAGGATAATGCCTATAATTTTGACTTTTGTAACTGAAAGTCTAGATCTCTTTTTTGGAAAGTACTAGTGACTTCCTTTTAAGATAAAGGCACTTTCCACAGTCCCCACTACTCCCTATTACTTCTGGCAAATAAAGTCAAGTGTCAGTTTGCATTTTTCATCATCTGTCCATCATGCTTAAAACACTTCACTCATTACATTCCCAGCCTGACTCCTAGAGACCTTCAATGGATATGGAGAAAAGTGCCCTACATTTTAAGTTATAAAGAAGTCTCCAGTTTCAGCAAAGTATGACGCTGGGCAAATTATATTTCATTCTTTCTTTGTGTGTGGTGTTTTGTGGGGATTGAACTCAGGGACTCAAGTTTGCTAGGTAAGTGTTCTACCACTTAAGCCATGCCCCCAGTTGTTTGCTGTTAGTTTAGTTTGTCAGATAGGGCCTAGTGCTTTTGCCCTGGCTGGGCTTATATCTCAGACTTCCTGCCTCCACCCCTCAAGGAGCTGGGATTACCGGAATGTGTTACAGGAGACACATTTTACGCCTTTTTCTATGAGATAGACCTAGGACTATTATCCTATCTTCCACTTTCTGAGTAGCTGGGATTACAGACATGGGCCACCATGGTCAGCCCACATTTATTTCTAAGAGTCAGTTTTCCTGTCTATCATTGCCAAAGTTGCGAGGTGTGGAAAGGACCAAATTGAGTACCAAATATAGAATAATGAATAATGAATATGTAGCCTGTCATTCTATATTGGAAAAGTGTTCCTCATTTTTACTGTTCCCTTGTATTCCAATGGAGCCAAAAGCCCTGCACTCCTTTTCAATACTCTCCTAGCAAGTGGTTCTTTCTCCAGTACCTTATCCAGTAATCTACGACAGTCATCACTTGATGTTCTATCTAATAAATATTGTTTGATGGCACTGTGCCAACGCATACTTTTCTGCCACCCCTGACTTGGTTTTGATTTGGCTCTACACTTCATAGGATATCCCTAAGCCTGTGTTTCTGTGCCACAAATTCAGCATCTCCTTCACAACTCTCTCTTTGTTACTAACAATTCCTGCCACTGGCCATGACCTTTGTCCTCTGAAGAACTGAAGAACTAACTTGGCTTCATTTTACAATTACAAATGTCCTTTGGTATTTTTAACTGTTTCCAATTTTTCTAAACAAAATGGTAACTCTTTGAGGGCAGAAGTCATGCTGTATTTATTACAAACCCTCTCTTCATAAAAGGTGCTAAAATGCTAAACAGAGTCAACTCCCAATATTGACTAAGTCGAAATATGAAATGTATTTATGACATTGTAGCACTTTATTTGCAATGCAAAGTAAGACATTGGACACAGGAAGACCTGAGTTGAAATATAGTCTCTACTTCTTAATTTTCTACAAGACTAAGAGTAAATAACTTTCTGAAGCCTAGTTTCCTGGAAGGATAATAGCGTCTGTCACAGATGGCTTTTTGGGATATTAAGTTGAGTAGATAAAGTGCTTACTGTTGTTCCTGGCTCCATCAGTATCAAGTCGTTTTCTTTGTCAACAGCTTTATTGAGATAAAATTTACTTTTAGAAAAGGTGTAATATTACGCAACAGTAACCACAATCAAATGTGAGGACATTTTTATTCCTCCTTCTTCCTCCATCCAAAAAACTGAGATTCCTCCTGGACTTGGCAGTCAATTCTTATTCCTATCCCTTCCTTCCGGCAATTACTAATCTTCCTTTTGTCTCCTTGGATTTTCTTATTCTGGACAATTCCTATAACAGGATTTACCTCATATGTGGTCTTTGTATCTGCCTTTTTAAAAATTTAGAATAAGGTTTTTGAGGTCCATCCATGTTGTAGCATGCATCAGTAAGCTAAGTAAAAACTTTATTTTGATATTTTAAAAGATATTAGAATTCAAGCGTTTAGTAGAAATTAGGCGATGTTGTTGGATCCCGTTGGAAATTGACGTCGTGCCGTCAAGTACAATCTATATAATACAGCTTTTGTTTTTCCCTAGGAAGTGTCCTATTCACTTCAAATATATTACCATACACAAGATTGTGATGGATTATTTCAAAACATTGTATCATCACTAATTGTCATGAGAACAAAAGGTAAATTATGATCCACTTCAGACACCATTCTTATGTGTAGCCCTATTTGAAATGATAATTGTATAGTAATGTATAATAACTTTAATAATAATTTTTAGATTTTTCATATATAATAATTGTTAGAGTATTTCAATTTTAACCAAAGTTACATGCATTTCTCTATTAATAAAGATAGCGAAAAATCTTTTTTAAAAAAGAATGTTTTTCTCATCCCAATATCATTTATGAAATATATTTTTGAAAGAAATAGCCTCATTTAATTCTTGAACTTTGCTAAGTTTGTTGTCTCTGACAAAGAAGACCTTATTATTTAATGCCAAACTTCATATAGCATTGGAATGAAGCATTTAAAAGAGTCACTCAAACATCAAACTGAAAGTAGGGGAAAGAAGCTAAGCGTGTTGCTGTTAGGTGCTGTTTCATTCCGTAAAGAACTTCCCACATGGCGCGGGAAAGAGTTTATGTGCTTCTGAGCACTCAGGGCTTCTGTGAGGGAGAAATGTATGTAGTAGGAAAGTTGGACTCATTGTCTCTTAAATATTTATCATTTTCTCAGAAACATCATTTTTAAACTGCTACCATGGCCAATGTGAATATCACTGTCATCTTTGAGATGTTTTGAAAATATTTCACTCCTTGGCAAAGCCACAAATTCAATTTGTGCCCAGTTAAATTCTCATAAAATAGTGTCTTTGACAAATGATTGTTATTTTCCTTCCCAACCCAGAGAAATGCCAGACCGGGCTATTTTCACTTTTGGTGGGAAATGTGCCATTTAGACTGATGCACAATTACGTGACAAATATCCTGATTTTCTTTTCTTGTCATTCAGTGGAACTTTACAGTAGTGAAAGTGACATGATCATTATAATTAAAGTAACAAATAATGGTATGTTAACATCTTCCAGTATGTCCCAGCATGTTACTAAGATTATCCCATTTATTTAGAATACCAATTCTGAGTTAAGTGGGGAAACTTAGATGAAAGAAAGGCAAATAATATACCTGTAGTTAGTAACAGACAACTTCATCCTTTATCTTCTTGGATCATCCCTCATCAGTACCAAATAAGACTTTATTAAAATCCCCTCATTTAAAAGTTTTAAAACATTTTTAGATATATTTTAGGTTGTAAGCACTAAAGTAAGCACCTCTGCTATCTATAATTTTTCATATGAAGCCATATAAATTTTGTGGAGAAAACAAATTATATAAGAGATTAATTTAAAGGTTCTTAGATATCCAACACTTATTAATATAACAAAAGTAGGCCCTCAGTCTCTCTCTTTTGATACATGCATACATATGCAAAGAGAATCAGAAAGGAATGCTAGGCTATTTTATAAAATCTTATCCACACCCTAACAGGTAAAGTTGCAGAGGTCAAAATGCCTGTTATATAGCAGGAAATAAGAATAACTTTAAAAATCAATAGCCCCAACTTGTTATCATGGTAATGGAGGTAAGTCTTGACTGGTCAGTGAACAGCCAATGAATAAGACTACAGGAAAAAGGACTCAGAGGACAGGTGAGCTGCATCTGTCCAGAACTCACTAACTTATTTCTTTCTCCAACCTTGTTCTCTTTACTCACAATTCATACTATATACAATATGTTAATTGCTCTATCCCCAAACCACACCAAAACTGAGGTGTAGATCAACTTTTGATGTCATCTGGAAAGGTTACCATCAACTCCATACTCATGCTTCACATCTTAATACATTTTGAGAGGCTTCTTCTTCCTCAGATCAAAAATATTTTTGGGTACGTAGCCCACATAGTCTCTATCACAACCATTCAGCTCTGCCGTTTAGAGCAAAACAGTCATTGCAAGACATCCATAAATGAGTATAGTAGTATTCTAATAAAACTTTATTTATAAGCATAGGCAGGCAGCCCAATCTAGCCAATGGACATGTGATTCACCACCCCCAGCTTTGGAATGTAGTGTACCACATGATTCTGGTGTGGGGTTCTTGGTGAGGCCTTTACTTCTCTTTTGTGGTCACAAGGCATAGAGTATGAGCACACCATGATCAAGTTTCTCATTGTGGCTGCAGCACCCTCTCCTACGTCGTGTCTAGGTATCGCAGGCTTGGATCTCTGTGTTCTACCATGCCAGGTGATCAGACATCAAGATTTATTTTTAGAATTCTTCCTGAATGTATTGATAACTTCTGATGCTATGATAAACATTGAGTGGAGTGTTCTCTTTAGCAGTGTCAATTTCAGGGAGACACTGTCTACGTTACATGAAGTGGCCAGGACGTGACAGACTTCACACATAGTTGGGTTTTTTTGTGTGTGTTTTTTGTTGTTGGATTTTTTTTGTGCAAAGACCTCTGTGGCTTCTTGGTTTAAATTTTTAGTAATTGTGTATACTCTGCCACACGGCTAGATTTTTTTAAAACTAAAAGCTTGCATTTGGAAGTTTCAGAGGGCTTGTGTCATGGAAAGAAAGAATCAATGATTCAAATAGTAAACATATCCACCTTTTCAGTAGGCCCTTACTGGGCATAGCACTTGAACACAGTCCCGTCAAAGAGAATAGTGATTGCCTGAGCTTCCACATGGCTACGTGACCAAATGTTGAATTGATGGACAACATATCAAAAGATTATATCAACAGTTTTTAGTACATAGGAAAGTTTTTCAGGGAAGGGCTCTTGGGCAGACCTTTGCATCTAAGCTTTTAGTGTAGTTCTTATTTCTATCTTAAATCAAGCCACTCCACTCAAAGTCTCTCACTTTAATAAGCACTAAATCCACATGCTGTGTTTCAAAAGAAAGAAAAAACCTACATTAACTGTTAAAACTTCCCTGAAACCTACTCATGGGAACAGTGCACATATGGTATTGTAATTTTTTTCAAGCAAGACATCTGTAGTATTCAAGAAATAGCTAAAATCTGTTGGATTCCTGAAACTTTTATAAACTGAACTCCAAAACAGATAAATTATTTTTATTAGATTCAGCAATAGTCAATTCAGAAAGAAAATCCTAGCTGGAAAACAACTTTTCAAGGGAGGAACTTTGCTAACATGTAAGTTTACATCTTGATTTCAAACAGAAAATGCTAAGAAAATTAATTTCCCATGAATGTGTGATTGAGGCTAGGGATCTATGCTCAGAGTTTATGCACAAAAACCCTGTGCATAGATAATGATAAACAATGGGGGACCCAACCGTTTCTTCCCTAGGACCTTCCTTAGAAGCATTTCTTCATTCTTGTGCTTATTGTTCATACACCAAATATTTTTGAGTACCTACTAAATGTCAGCATTGCGCAAGGCACTTGGAATGTGGCACATCCCAAGCTAGCAGAATACCAACCTGCAGAGACTTTAAATCTGAAAACAAATATTACAGCAGACAGATAATTCATCGACTACCACGGAGTCTGGGAAAACTTACTGCAGAGCTTTATTTTTTGCCTGGAAACTGAGGAGCATAAAATATGTGTTAGTCAAGGTAATGACTAGGTAGGAGTCTTCCAGATAACAAGAGCAACATGGAGGCCTTGAGAGAAAAAAAAAAAAAAAAGAAAACAAATGAGACATGTGGAAGGGAAGCAAAGCCTTTTAGAAGATGAATAGATCAGAAGCAAATACTAAGTCTTGGACAGATGGACAAATCCTGCAGGGGTTCAGAGAACTTGATAAGGATTTCAGATTCCATCTACAGAATCCCTTCCTATCTCCCCCTGCTATGGTTGCATGATGCTGTTCCATCCAAAATTCATGTTGAAACTTAATCCCTGGCGCAATAGTGCTAAGAGATGTGGCTGTTAGGAGGCGATTGGTTCTTAAGGGTAGGATCTTCATGAATAAGATTTGGGAAGGGTTACATCATTCGACTTCTTTTTGTCCTTCTGCCTTTTGCCTTTGCCATGTGAGGACTAAACAAAAAAGCCCTCAAAGACACCGAATGCTGGTGCCTTTCTCTTGGACTGCCCAGTTTCCAGAACTATGAGAAATAAATTTCTGTTGTTCATTGATTTCCCAGTCTATGGTATTTTGTTGCAGCAACATAAATAGGCTAAGACAACCTTCAAATGCAGACCTCCCCAAAGTGAATACATTGCATTTCCAGGGAGAAACATATCCTGTATCAAAATATGTGGATACAACAACTAAGCCAATCCTTGAGTTACTATGGGCAAAATTTAGCAGGCAGTTTCTCTATCCTGTAGAAGTAAGTAATTTATCTCAAATAAATAATTTACCTCAAAAGAGATGACACAGGAAGATGGTGCATTTCAAACAAAGAAGAGTAGAAGCTTAGAATGTTGACAGCCATGTATAAAAACTTGCAGATATTCTAAATTTTTCATAAGAATGAACTCCTTTTTTAACCAACAAGTGACTAAAACTATTTTCCAATGGAAACAGAACCAGCTAAGTGCGACAGAAAGTCATTTCATTGAAAAAGTAAACACTCTTAAGAATTCCATATAACAATGATAATTGCTGTGGAATGCAAAAGAAAATACATCCCAGATTTAGTATGAGTCTTTTCTTTGATGTTGTAAATAGTTTTCTAGTTTTGTACATGTCTGCAAAACCAGCCATCTCTCTTTTTTGTATTACTTTTTGATTTACTTTCCTTCCTCAAGAGACTACATCATCACTGTGTATAATGACTGCAAACTTTCTACCTAAAAGTAATCAGTTGTGACAATTCTGATAATGTGTCATTATTAGATGACAGAGGAAGTTTTGTAAAAATACAAAGGCTTATCTGCACTAAGTTTTAATGTATGCTTGAATCACGAAATTTAAGTAGAAAGAAATGAACCATTTTGATGAAATTGTTAAAGAGTGCAGTCTGTTCACTTACAAAATTTGGCAAGGCCAAAATGAATGGACTTAAATGTCAGTAACCTGAATATCTTCATGAACCACTTATTATTTAAACTCTACTAATTTTTCACAGACTTTATTTTTTAGAGAAGTTTTAGGTTCACAGCAAAATTGACAAGAAAATACAGAGAGTTCCAACATGCACCCTGCCCCTGTACACATAGCTTCTCTCTTTAACAACATTCCACACTAGAATGGTATATTTACTGCAGGTGATGACCCTATAGCAACACATTAACACCCAGGGTCCATAGTTTACATGAGGACTCACTTTCAATGTACATTCTATAGGGTTGGACAAATACATACGGCATGACATGTATGCACCATTCTGTATCATACAGAATAGTCTCAGTGCTCTAAAAATCTCCTTTTATCTGTTCTTCCTATGTTCAACATATAGTGGAATAATACAGTGTGTCACTTCTCACCATAGCTTCTTTCATATAAAAAAATGCATTTATATTCCCCCCGTGCCTTTTCACAGCTTGTTAGCTCATTTTGTTTTAGCACTGAATAATATTTCATTGTCTGGATAGACCAGTTTATTTATTCAGCCCCCTAATGAAGAACCAGTTTCTTGGTTGACAATTATTCTTCCATGATTGAAAGCATACTTTAACTTGGTTGCTTCCAAAATATGGCAAAATATGTAGCCTTTAACCTTAGTTTGTTTCATTTAACAAGATGCACTTGAATTTCTTACATGTATTTTTTGGGGGTGGGACTAGGGTTTGAACTCAGGGCTTCGTGCTTGCAAAGTAGGCACTCTACCACTTGAGCCACAAAGTTAGTCCACTTTGCTCTGGCCATTTTGGAGATAGGGTTTTGTGAACTATTTTCCAGGGCTGGCCTAGAACCACAATATTCCCCATCTCAGCCTTCCAAGTAGCTAAGATTACAGGCATGAGCTACCAGCACCCAGCTTTTCCCATGTCTTTTATGACTTAATTATGTATTTCTTTTGGTCACTGAATAATGTTCCATTGAGTAGATATACCATAGTTTATCTTCTTATCTAATGGAGTTTACCTTAGTTGCTTCCAAGTTTTGACAACCACAAATACAGCTGCAATAAATACTGATGGGCAAAGTTTATATGTTGTATAATTCTCTACCTCATTTGGGTAAATACTAAGAGGCATGATTACTGGATCATGTGGTAAGAGTATGCTTAGTTTTGTAAGAAACTGTAAAACTATCTTCACAAGTGTCTGTATTATTTTGTGTTCTCACCAGCAATGAGAGCAACCCTTGGGCCACATCTTTGCCAGCATTTGGTATTGTCAATGTTTTGAACTTTTGTTATTCTAGTAGACAGATAGAATTATTTCTTATTTTTATTTTTTGAAGGATTCAAAACAAAAGAAATTGTCCTTCAGAAAGAACTTAAAATCATTTTTCAAATTTCTTTCTCAACAGTTTTGTTTTTACCAAGATGATTGAAACTATTAAAAATGCAATGGAGTTTCATTGCCTGTCACCAGGAGAGAGATCACTAATATATCACAAAGTTCCTATTTTGCTCTTTTTTATTTGACCTATATCAGAGGTATGGATGAAAATAAACAATTATAAAGTGTATGATTGACTTGGGCATGGTTACTTCTTTCTCTCTCTCTCTCTCTCTCTCTCTCTGTACATAAGTGTATACATAGAGAGAGGTTCCACTTGGCACATTTGTCTACAACTCTGCTCATCACCTTGAATACATCTTTTCATTCTGTATTCCTTACCATTCTACCACCTATGATACTAAGCAGTCAAGTCAGGGAACTCAGTCATAGAATTTCTTGTCTTTGTGAAATACAGTTTCTTCCTAACTAATCTCATTCAGTTCTATGTATTTAAAAATCTGCTATCTGATGATGAATTTGAAATTTATAGCTTTAGTCTTGAACCCTTCCTGAACTCCAAACTCATAAATCTAACTGCAAAACTTAGAATATATAGAACAAAATAATCAATTCATATTTCTTCCTTTTCTCACATTCCCATCTACACCCTACATGCAATATTGTGCAGCCTCCTGCTTCTCAGAAAATGGTGCCCCTTTCTGTCTGCTGGTTTAAGCTACCAAGTTCAAAATAAACTTCTATTGTTCATTCCCTGATGCCACTCTCAATAGCCAAGCCAAAAGTAATTCTTTCATCTCTGTCTTCAAAACATCTTAAATCCTTCTACTCATCACCATCTTCTTCCATGCAGTCATCATGTCTTAACTAAGCCACTTCTGTTACCCACCTGGCCTGGCTCCCTTCTCTTGTTCTCTGCAGTGCAGTCTTTACACAGTAGATGTGGTCACATGATACAATGTAAGAAATCAACTCTCCTCACCTCAGTTTTGCTGAAACATAAATGTCAGGTGTCAAAGAGAACATGAGGCAAATTTTCACACACAGTGTTTCAAAACAAATCCCCAACAAGTTCTAAGCATCTTGAATCTTCCTTACTTATTCTGAGTAAGAGTCCAAGAGAAAGAGGATTTGGGATGAGAAAATGTATAGAAATGTCTTTGTCCCCTGTGTGCAGAGTTTGCAAGAAGGCAAAGAAAGAGCTTGGATATATACTTCTAGATGCCCAGGAGCCTAATAAGAGTGCATAATGGTCACTGGGAATAGAAATTTGAGTACCCAGATCTATGGAGATAAAGGAGACACCATAGTAATTCATAGGATGAAGTTCTTGTTTAATCTTTGTTTTTAAAGCCCAGAGAATGCAAATGTACACAGCCACGTCCACCCACCTGCAATAGAATTATGGAGTGGTCGAGCAATGGAAAGAAGTCCATTTTAACCCCTCTATTGTGCAGAGGTGCTAACTTGACTGGGAAAGTAAAGAGAAAGTAATGCTAAGTCAAATTCAAGATTGCATTATCACACAAAGTGGAGCCTCCTCCAGAAGCAAAAATTCTGCTTGTAACTTAAAGGAATTATAGAACTGTTTATTAGTGAGCAGAAAAGTTGTGGACCTCTCAGAGTTTTGATCTGGGACTAGGGCAAGATTATTCCCATTGAAGAGATTTTAAAGAGAAGGTAGAAATGAAATTATGAGGTGTTTGATTTTGTTACCAGTTTCACTCACCCTAAAGTCCAGTTATGTGAGCTATTAAAAATATGAATCAAAACTGAACATGGATGCAGACATTAGTAAGTATAACACTCTGGAAGCTGGGTCAGGAGGATCATGAGTTCAAGTCCAAACTAGCCTACATAGCAAGTTAAGGCTAGTCTGGGCTACTTATCAAGACCCGGTCCCAAAAAATAAATGAATTAATAAATACATAATTAAACAAACACATAACTAATACATAAATAGGAATCAGATCATTTCTGTCCTCTGTAATTTTCTCCAGTTCCTTCCACTGCATTTAGAATAAACTCCAAGTCCATATCTTTCAAAGTTCAACACCATTGGGTCCCTGTTGACTCTCAGTTCATACTCACCATTCTCCTCTTTGCTGACTATTTCACTCTCACTGGCTGACCTCTTTATCCTTCAGCATGTCAAGCTTTGTTTTCCTCTGAGAGTTTTCCCTTACTATCCATTGACTCTTGAATCTTTTCCTTTAGAAAATTTAAAATATGACCCCTCTTTTCCAGACTATGAAAGTATCACTTTTTCACAGGATCACCTTAGATAACATTATCTAGTTATTGCCATCCCCCCATCCTACCATTGGACATTCTACCATTGGCACCATGAACCTTCAGAACCTGTTTTCATACTTCAAACCATTATATAGAATCATATATTTTATTCATTGGTTGCCCACTTGTCCTTGGCTTGATGAACAGTCACAGATCTTGCTTTAGTCTCCACTGTGGTCCCAGAACTGAAGAGAATACCTGGGAAATAGTGGATGCTCAATAACTCTTTTTAATAAAAACAAATGAGTCAATATTAAGCACTGAATAATTAGATTGACTTGTTAAATAAAAGCTATAGCAAAATATCTGTTCTCATTTTCATCTCTTGCTTGAACTAAATTGTGTCTCTCTCAAAGGGTTGAGAGTTGAATCCCACGCACACAGTACCTCAGAATATGACTATATTTGCAGAATATATCCTTTAAACGGATGATCAAGTCAAAATGAAGCCATCAGACTGTACCATTTTCTAATGTGATAGTGTCCTTATACAAAGGGGAGCTTAGGATGCAGGGAAATTCATGGGTGGATGACCCTTTAAATAGGAAGCAAAATTTGGTTGCCTGTAAACAAAGGAGAGAAATTTGGGTGAGTTCTTGTCCATTGGGACTTAAAAGAAACCACTCCTGCTGGCACCTTGACCTTGGACATTCAGCCTCCAGAATGGTAAGAAAATTACCATTTTCAAGAGTCATGTTGTTTAACCCATGCTATTTATGGTGTTTCATGTGGCAGTCTTAGCAGACTAACAGACTTCCCTTCCATCACTCCAGTATTACATTTCTACAGCTCTAAAGAGGAAAAATAAAAAGAAATTAACAATCAGTGAATTCATCATTATAACAATGATGATGTGTGTAGTATATGTATGCATCTCTCATGGGTTAGAAAAATAATCATTTTTGGCCAAGAATGCCTAATAAATCAACATTTTAGAAAAAATTTTTTGATTGTAATGATATAAGCATAACACAAATTTTACTATTTTAACAAATATTATGTGTATAGGTTAGTGGTATTAAATGCATTCAGAATATTGTGCATCTTCAATCACCATCCATCTCACAAAGGCTTTCATCATCTCAAACAGAAATTGTACCATTTAACCAACTCCCTATTCATCCTCTTTTTGGCCTTTGTTAAAAACTTTATGTCTCTATGAACTGGACTGCTCTGGTACCTCAGGTAATTGTACGATGTTTACCGTTTTGTGTCTGCTTACTTAACTTATCATTTCCTCAATTCATCCATGTTGTAGTGTGGATATAGATAGAAAGATAGATGATAATGATCAAATCAAATTGAGTTCATATCTATCACATTACTTTTTTGTGGTAAGAATATTTAAAACCTACTGTTTTAGCAATTGTGAGTTATATAATGCATTAATATTAACTATGGCCACCTTACTGTACATTAGATCTTTCGAACTATTCCTGCCATCTAACTGAAAGTTTTATACCTTTGACCAGCACTGAGACCCTACCCACCCTCCTTTCATGTCTTTTCTACCTGGAGGTTATTTTCTGGCCTTCCATCTTCTTTTGTTTTGGCGTTTTTTTTGTTGTTTGTTTTTTTTTTTTTTTTACTATTTTTATTAGCATACATTCTTTCTACCTTCCTTCTTAATTGGATCGTCAGTGTATGAAAAAAGGCAAATGAATTAGAGGATTGCCAATGAACCAGTTTGTGGACACATATCATGAACAGGTGGTGAAAAGGTAAGGAAAAAAAGCACAAGAAGCTCTACCAGGTAACCGTGGATGAGACTGTTCCATTCTTTCTCCAAATGCATCCAAGGTAAACCCTCCACCAGGAATAATCAAGACAGATAAGTGCTTCCCATTAATCTGAACAAAGCATTCTTGCACATTCTAAACAAGGATTAGTGTACCAAATTATATTGAGAGATTGACATTATGGAAGTAATGAGCTGTCCAAAGAGGAAATCCCAGTTTATATGACTCACTGTTTTGAACAAATATTACCATTGGCTACCCAACATTTCTCTTGGTATCACTTTTCCGATCACCAAAAAGTTATATAATACTTCAGAGGAGCCAATAGAGGCATAGTAAACTACCTAAAGTGTTTGGATGACTAGTTTCATAACCAATAGCTTCTGTCAACTTACTATTTCTCAGAACATAGGAGGAAAAATATTTCCCAAGCATCATAACAGTGTGGTCCTACTCTGAGAAGTGCTGGGGATCTAGATAGAATTTCTTCATACCAAACATCTTAAGAGAAGCTCAAGTTGACTATGACCAGAGTGTAGAGAAAACAATTTTGCAAATGCTATAAAAACTTCTTTTTTGAGCATGCAGAAAATGTTAACATAGCCTCAGCAATGACAAATGCAGATAACAAATTTCTCCCCCAAGATGGTTGAATTTGCCTTTTGTCTGTGAATTAAAAAATAATAATTGCAACATAACTCACCAGGTTAATACCTACATGTAAGCTGATGATCTGAATAGACTTATAAAAATAACCAAATTAGATGAGTTATAAATCAGGTCCTTTCCAGACCTAAATCTTACAGTTCTTCATTTTCTATGAAAGACAAATTTATTTTTTATTTCAAAGCTTTCATGGTAAATCATAAATGAGAAATAGCACTCCTTCTTATTCCAATTTAGATGTGTAGTTTTCAGAAATTTTGCTGTTTTGTTGGTGAGTCAGAGGGAATATATTGTTACACTTCATGAGTGAAGATCATTGCATGCTATAATGACTACACATCCCATGAATTCTCATTTATCCAATGTTGTCTCTCCCTTGAATTATTATTTGTTCAATATTGTTCAGAAATTTCAGCTGGTCATAACTGTTTTAAGCCAATGTTATGATTATAGGACCCTGCACTAACATGGCACAAGTAAACATAGGTCCATATTGGCAGAGCAGAGGGTTTATAGGGGATGACAAACAGGGCCAAGTTCATGACTGGAGAGCACAAAAGAGTAGGACTCAGTCCTTGGAGCACATATATAAATTAGTAACCTTTGAAAAATATTAAGTAAAATGATTTCTCAAAAACAAATGTACATAGGAGCCAAACTGATGGGAAGACCAATGTATGTATGTATATATGCATGTACACAATATGTACAGTAGTATAAATTACCATATATTACCGTGTGAGTGTGTGTGTGTGTGTGAGTGTGTGTGTGTGTGTGTGTGTGTGGTAATTCCAGGAGGAACCACACAATGAAGATGTCTGGAAGATGCTTTCTAAGCTGAAGTCAAAAGCTATAAAAGCGGAAAAGAAGGCACAGGGAAAAAGTGGAATTAGGTCATGGTTTGCCTTTGCTTAGTCAGTTTTGGATTTCCTATTGACTTAACTTTGATTTGGAACTCTCTCTTGGATGTCACTTGCTTAGAAACAGAAAAAAAAGAAAAGAAGTGGCCATTGATTTTTCTCATGGTCAGTCCCGTCCTGAGCCCCTAAGAGCTATTCAGTTACTACCTCCTGGTACTTATCTTATCTGGGCTTTCTAATTTCCTCCATTAAGAGATGTCTGACTGGGTAGTTGCTGAAATCTCACAGTCTGGGTACATAAGGAGATTAAACTGAGTCACTCACTGAGTTCCCTTGATCTTCGGTTTCCCCTTGTTGAAGGCGTGTCTCTGTTTACTATGCAAGATAAGTGGGTGCAGACAAGGCCAGAATACAGCCTTAGAAGATGTGAAGGATTTAGAGATTTCTGCTGTGTATACAGTAGGTGACAAGAAAATTCCACATGGGAAAACTATAAAGTGTTGTTGGACTATAGTTCCTATTCTCAGCTTTGAAAAACCAGAGCTCTGAGTATGTCTGAGGGTGTAACCAGATCCCAGCCCTTTTAAAGAGTAGTGATTAGTTGAAGTGTTTGTGACAACTAAATAAATATTTTCTAAATAAAAATATACTCTCTATTTTAAAAGGAATATCAGAGCCATTTTTGGAAAGGAGGATTACTACTGCAACTCTGAGAGTCCTTCACCACCAGGTTCTGTTCTTGGTAGAAACTGCTGTGTTACTGACTGTCGCCAGCTGGAAGCTCCATTCTGCCCAAGTAGGTGGCATTGTGGTTAAACTAAGTGGTTAAAGCTTCAAGAAACAGTGTACATGTGAACAAGTAATGTAGATATTAGAAAAGTGGATTTTTAAGGATTTATGAAATATGAATGTACTCCCAGGATTAGAGTGTGAGTAATAAGGTATAATTTTGAGAGAGAGACAGCAAGAGAGAGAGACATAGGGTCCCATACAAAAAAAGAAAACTTTATTAATCAGTAATAATCTCAATAATGATGGGTGACATTGGCAACTGAAAAAAATCAAGGTGGCAGCATTAAATGTTCTCTCAAAAGATTGAAAAGAAAAAGGGGAATTAGGGTAGGAGGAAAGAAATGTTAACAAGGACAACTGAACAAGTAAAAGAAATTTCCAAACTTTGAGAGAACATTTTTAGGTTTCTTAAAATCCCAGAGTAATGAGAGACAGAATAATTAGAGAGAATGACAGAGGGCAAGAGAGAGAGAGAGGAAATGTGTGTGTGTGCAGATACAAGCATTGTATATATGCATTTTAAATATATTTATATGTAATATATTTAAGTATGAATCTGTACATATTTCAACCAAAATAAAAATGAATATATACTTTTATGTTTTAAACATATATTTGCAATATTAAAATTACATGTGCACTGAGTCAAACACCTTCAGTTAGGATGAAAGTTACTCGTTATCCTCAACTCCTTTCACAGAAGCAATCACTTACAGAATTTGTATGTTTTTCCAGAAATTTTCCATATTAATTCAAGCACAATGTACATCAGTGGTCCTCAAAATGAGGCAAAATTGCCCCGGAAAAGATATTGGAGACCACATCCAATTTAGAAAACAAATAAGATCATTATTTGTTTAACCTTCAGAGGGGGATGGGGTAGATTGCTAAAAATTTGAATACAATACTCAACAAAACAAAAAGCTCAGGTTTCTGAAAATTTTCAATAGTGACCAATCAACCACCTAAGTAATGTATACAAGAAGGGACTTCTATGTAATTTGTATAAACATCCCAAGTGGTATGTTAGCATGGAAAAGAAAGGAGGTAATTTGGAGGTAAGAAAGTACAAGAATTTTTGACCCACAATTGGTTGAATCCTCAGGTTATGAAAAACCTACCAATATAGAAAGCAAAACACATTAAGCAGTGCAAACAAAATGTTTAGACTTTCATTTTGGTGATCTTAGAAAAGCAATCTACATCTTTTGTTTGAGTCATTTACATTCCTAAATTGAAATATTGTTATAAAGACTTTTTTTCATATTTTACCATTATCATCCCAATAATCTGAATTCAGAAAACTAAGGAAATCTTCTCTGGCATCTTAAAAGAACATATCTCCTCATCCGACATATGACCATTAGGTTGGATAATGGTTACTCAAGAGACTAAGCCCTGGTACAAGGTTTATACCATTAAAGCTGCTGTTACGAAGATTTTAACTCTTTATGGAGGGCTCCAAGCATATTTCACTACTACAGTTCAGTTATGAATAGAAAATAATTGCAGTAATAATAGAAATAACAGTAACCAAGAAACATCGATGGTTTTTAATAATCTCATAGACAGTCTAGATTTGATGTCATGGTTTAATGAGTGGTTGTTATTTTTCCCCTGAGAAAATGAGTAATGTCTCTTCAGCTAGAAAGTACTTTTTTGCAACTACTATTTACAGAAAATGTAACAGCATTCATGGATTTTTAATGAATTAAAATTTATTTATTGTATTAATAAAACAGAGAGAAAGAAGATGAGATAATTAAAAGGGGAAGAAGAGACTCTCCCTTCTGGGGAATTTAAGGATACACAGTGAGTTCCATTTCTCATTACAGTTGTCTGTGAAAAGTCATGCTTAAGGCCAACATACATGAAAACTCCACACATTTTCAAGGCTTTCTATTTGACATTGAACAAAAACAGTAGGTATGTCTTTGCCATCATCTTTATCTTTAAGATGCAAGGTTGTCCTGTTTTCCAGACCAAGTGTGTAGAGAGAATGGATGAACAGTTAAACTTTAGTAGAACTAAGTTACAAGACAAAAAGTTTTAGCATATAACTCCTGAGTTATAACTCTGGTAATTTAAGAAAACTGCTTTCATGTATTATAAAATAATGGAAAAAAAAAAAAAAACTTGAGGAACCATAACCCTTATACTGAGCTGAAATATTAAACATTCTATGTCCCTTTGTAGCAAGCAACTCGGGGAGGTGTAATATAGCAATTAGAAGTAATGGTTAGTGAAAGAGGCTTATAATTAGCGATTGAAATCTAGCCATCTAATTCCAAAATATAATTAACTACAAAAATGAAGATATTTCTTATTGTCTCCCATGCCTCGTTCAGAAGAATTAGAAGTTTTAGAATTCAATGAATATTATTTTTTATAATTGACCAATTTTAAGATTTTTAAAAAATTGGGATGAAAATAAACATAAATTCTCACTTCTTTGTCTTTTTCCTTTTCTTTCTTCATTTCTTCATGTGAGACCTGACCCTGGGAGCCATGATTCACACACTTAGTCCAGCTCATAAAAATGTCTCCATTTTAAAATGGAGTTTCTTAAGATCCAATCATTTTTTATCTAGGTTCCTATTCTTTATCTTTCATTATTTTATCATAACTTAGGTTAAGTTCCATCTTTACCAGGCTAGCAAATATGAAATTTGTTTCTTTGGAAGACAATTACTTTGTTGGAGATTTGATTTTGTAAGAGGGATGGACAGAGGATGGAGCGGAAAATTACATATTTTTAGTGAGAAATTATACCTACAGACCTCAGACCAGCTCTTAATAACTATGGTTTTCATGACTAGAACTACTCCTTTGATTTTTGCATTAAGTCTGATGATAGGCTCTCAACTGCCATGCATTCCAAAGATCATAGATCACCAACAGGTAAGTCAAGCTAAGGAAGATAAAAGTTGAATTATTGATCTTGAAAATATTTCAAATGGAAATAGTGGGGAACTTTCTTCTCTTTACCTCATAACCACAATGGTTTCAATACAGGCTTATTGAATACTAATCCACTGCAACCATGCTTTTTAAGTTCTTAAGAACTTCCATGGGACTAAATCCAATGATCATTTCTATTTTCCTTACTTTACTGGATCTCTTGGTAGCATTCCAGGGTGATCTTCCTATTTGAAATACTGACTTCATTAGGCTTCTATAATTCCATGTTCTGTTTAACTCGCCCTATAGTCTAGTCTGAGACCTTCTTTTCTTCCTCTTCAAACTGATCCCTACATTAGTGGTTTTGCCTTCCATCTACACACTTTTCAGAGTAGTAATCCATCTAATTCCTTGACTTTAAATGAAGCCTAAGTGTCATTTCTTAATTAATTGATTGATTAAAATAGCCAGCCCGAAATCCTATGCAGAATTTCATTTCCTTCTCAATATCTATACTGATACCTAATCAGTGCCTATATTTTAATGTATATCAATCATGAAATGATATACAACTATGAATATTTTCTCTTAAACTCTATCCTCTCATAATTTGTTTAATATTCTACTGCAATGAACACAAATACCATCTACCTTAATACTGAAGTTAATCATGTATAAATTATGTTTATCACTTTTTCCATTCTCCCATCCAATTCATCTTCTACCTTCAAAATACAGATTAAAAATTGATCTATTTTCTCTCCATCTTTATTACTGTTTACCTAACTCAAATCTCAGCTTTTACAGGGGACTCTAAAATAACCTCCCAATGGTCTATTCTTCCCCTCTTGTCCTTCCACAATCCAATATGATGAGACTGTTCATTCAAATGTAAACCAAATTAGAAAACTACTCTGTTCAACCCTACAAGTATATCCTGTTGGCAATAATGGCGCCGATAGGTTTCAGTTCTTACTGCACCCTTAAGCTCCTGTTTTCTAGCGTTAAGGTCCTGCCTCCCAGGGTCACAGTCCTGCCTCAAGTCTAGTTTGAATCCTCCTTCTGCCCCAACCTCCAATCAGCATGAACCATAAGATCCTAACCAATCAGATCATGCTGAGTCTCACTGAGGGGTATTTAAGCCCCTGCCCCCCTCCCCCCTCCCCCCCCCCCCTCTCTTGGCTCTCTCTCTCTCTCCCTCTCCCACACTGCAATAAAGAATCTCTTGGCCAGATCACTCCTCTCCACGTGGTCATTTTGGGGCCTATGTTTCCTTACATATCCCTCAATAATTAAATCAGTTACAGATGCTCCTTTCCTTCACAGAGCTGTGCCCTGTTTCATTTTGAACCAGTCTTAACATTGTTCCATCAACTGCAATACATTATACTCCCTGTGCCTCCAATACATCAAACTGTTTCTGTTGTAGAAGGATTGTACCAGCTGTTTCATAACCTTTACATGGGTGACTTTTTTTGGATGTTCAGATCACAGCTACAGTATCATCTCAGATAGTTCCTTGAACACCCAAAGTTTTAGTATCCAGTCACTCTCTAAACAAATCAGTAGCACATCGCTCATTAGAATTATTCTTCTTGATTTCTGTCATTTTCTGTGGAAAGGACAAACTCCTCTGACTACTTTGCTGCTGACTCTCTAGTGCTTAGGATCTGGATTTTGGTAGGCAGTCAGGTAATGTTTCCTGACTGGGATAAGACTAAATTTTAAATGAAAAGACAAAACAAGAGGAAACTTTCATAGAGTTCTGCTTATGGTTGACTGGCTAGTTAGGAGACATTAAAACAGAAGCACCAAAAATGGTATATACTCAATTCATTTGCATTGTGATATGCTTTAAGAAGCTTTCTTTGAAAATTGCATCTATTATTTACAAGTTTATAATATTTGGGGTGGGAATGGGCAGTGGGGAGAGAGAAAGAAAGGGAAGGAAGAAAGGAAGGAAGGAAGGAAGGAAGGAAAGAAGGAAGGAAGGAAGGAAGGATGGAAGAATCCCATGTGAGAATTTAAAAGCTGAGGTTGATATCATGTATTGTAATGTTGCTGCTTTTGAAAACATGGCTATCTTGAACTTTTGCTCTTCTCTTTTCAGCTTATGATAGAAAGAGTATTATTATTTTGCTTTAAAACATATTAACAACCCAAACTTCTTCCCCATACAACAATGATTAAGTTTGGATCTACAGCAAAAGGTACAGCTTACAAAGGGACAGTTCTTTTGGTCCACTGTTCTATTGTGTTCTTCTCCATTCCTTTGGAAGAAAGCCTTCATTCACAGGCCCCCAGATACCTAAATGGTCATCATCTAAAGTCAGGGACCAACTTACTTACGAGTAGACAGACCTGGTAGACACTGAAATTCTCATGGGTTGCCCACCCATAGATTTGATCCTAGTGCTCTGTCCCATAGTCACCAAATAATTTATTTTCTGAAAGCTTTTCAGGTTTCTGAGCCTCCTTTTAAAATGCTAAAACCTCTGTATTCATACCTCTGGGAGTCAGAATGCTTTAAGCCATTATCACAAACAACTAAAGGGAAGTACTTGAAAAATGCAAGCAAGATTAGAACCTGATGGGGTGAGGAATGAAAAGCCCGGAAAGGGAGGAAGAAAATGCAGCAAAAGAGGAGGGAGAGTGCCAAGACAAATCCCACTTCCCAGCCGAATGTCTCAAAGGTACCAAGTGAAGTGAGAGATGCCTCTGCTTATACCAAGCATTTCAGAACTCAATACTTTCCATGGGAATATGAAAAAAGGGGATATGATGTTGCAGTGATGTATTCATATATATTCATATATACATCCACTGAAACATAATGAAAACCTTCCCATCCAAAACCAATTTGGAAATTGGTTCCATTTTCTGCAGTTGCTAGTGGCAGCCCAGACTTTATTTGAGTTTGTTTGTGTTGGTCAACTCCCTGGTGATAGAGCAGAAAGTCCTCTGTGATCATGTGGGAGGGTTCACTTCTGGAACTTTTCTCATATTTTCTGATGCAACCAAGTGTAACAATGTTGTGTCCTAGTAAACACAGAAATGAAGCAAGGGAACCACCATACTGCCAACTTAGGAGAATAATGGATTGGACTGAGACTTGGGTTTGAATCCAGGAATAGGCTTGAAGTCTTCATTTTATACCAGGTCTTTTACATTATGTTTGTATACACAAGAAAAAATTAGCAAGAACAGGAGCCAGATATGCAAAACTGTTATGTACTCAGTTGTACAGATTTCAGAATAGTGCCAAAACAGGCTGAAAACATATCTGATCTTTGGTCATTCCAACTGCCATTCCTAGCAGGAAAGGCTGAATTTGATCCCCCGCTATGCAAATGTCTTCCTTTTCATGCTGATTTTCTGGCTGGGTGGCAGAGAAAAGATTCTTTTCTTATTTCTGAATCTCTCTCCAATGTCTGGCCTTTGAGGTGTTGCTCAGTGGTAGAACACTTGCCTAGCATGCATGAGGCTCTGGGTTTCATCCCCAACACCACAAAGCAAAATTCTGAATGACTCACTTTGAAGAAACCTATTATCTTTAAATGTTTATTTCTATATGTATAAAATACAATTAAGAACTTCTGAACTTTAAATTTGAGAAGACCAATTATATTTACTTGACATGTTATTCACCAACAATAGTTAAACTCTAGGCATCAGCTTAGTGATTAATAAAAAAATCAACAGTGCAGTGTCTCAGGTAAGGAGGAATTTAGAGAAAGAGTGATTTCAAAATGGTAAGTGCCTACTGTGAGTAAAAACGTGAGTTAAATAATACACAAAAATGGCTCTATTTGTTCACGGTTCCAGCAATACTTTAGACGAGAAATGAAGACAAGGAGATTAAGAAACTAGTTTTAGAGCACCTAGATCTTAGGCAAAGGTGGCAGCCTCCATATGGTAAACAAACACACACTAAATGCAGCTGATAACTTTTAATATCATGTGTTTTCAATACTACATATTTTTAGTTGTTTTTCTGTGTTGCTATTGGGGTAGAACATATTTCCAGAATGTATAAAACATTAGTATTTCTACTCCTGTTAAATGAAGCCTTCATTGTTAACAAATAATTGATTAAAATGAAAGACACACACTGAAGAAAACAATTCCTTTCAACTCTACTCACATTTTTGGAGTATTCCTACTTCCTCATTAAATGATACTTCAGAGTGTTACATGCCAGTGTGGAGGGTCCTTGCCTTCACAGGCCAGAGGACTGGCTCATGAGGCAGCTGAATAATGAGCCAAAGCTGGTGTATAAAGTAGGATTTATTAGGGAGAAAGGAAAGGCTACAGCTAAGGTGCTGCAGCGGAGGGCAAAAGCCGGTGGCTCACTGCACAGGTGAAGGCTGGGGCTTTTATGGACGCTTTAAGTCTGGGTTAGGGTAAGAGCTAGATGTATTCTTTCCATTGGTCATGGATTCGTGGGCTCTCTTAGATGAGCTGGTCTGTTTGCCCCTTATGGGGGAGGGGAAACAATAGAGAGCATTTTGCTCATCAGCCCTGTGGCAGACCTAGCAGACCCTGTATCTCCTCTTTAGGGTACAGAAATGCAGATTTTCAATTCCTTTTCAGGAAGCAAGAATGCAGGTTTATAATTCCTTCTCAGGATGCAATAATGCAGCCGCTCTCCACGGGGGTATGGGATACTCACTCATCTGCCTTAGGTCTCCTGACCCAACAATAGAAAGTAAGATTTTGCTAGTCAAAGTTAAGAATTGTCACCTGTGAACTTGACTTTCTCAGCCAAACATGTTACTCAGTCTAGACCTGTGCTTAAGGTAGACTTTTTGAACTAAAGCCCTCTCAGAAGAATGCTCTGAGGCTTAGGTCAATACATAATGATTAAATGCCTTGGCGTTTTTAAGTATTTTACTAAACATGAGAGATTAAGAAAACCAGGCATCATAAATCTCTCCCTGCCCACATATGGTCTAATAAAAGAATTAAAAATTTGAAACATCTTACTCCTTTCCACTGGAGGAAGATGAGCTCATGTCACCAAGACTACAACTTTCTTCAGTCAGAGTTTATGGTTGTGCATTTTTCACTGACCAAAATGATGTAAATTTTAAAACTAATATGGGAAAGGAAGCAAACTAAGGGTAGAGGTTTGGAATTTTCTTGTGTACAAAGTTGCGGTCATTTATTAATCAATGTTACACTTTTGGTCAATTTTTAATTTCTTAAACTACTTCTTTTTATTCCTATTGGGTGAAATGCTCTCAATAGAACTTGATAGCTGTAAGTCTGAAAATAAAAACAAAGTCATGATTACGTTCTTTAAAAAAGGCTCTATGGAGGGCTGGGATGTAGCTCGGTGGTACAGCGCTTGCCTAGCATGCGTGAGGCCCTGGGTTCGATCCCAGCACCAAAAAAGAAAAAAAAAAAAGACAAAAAAAAAAAAAAAGGCTCTATGGAGGGCACCATCATTGTAATCTAGCAATTAAAAGTCTGGAGCTATAACTCAAGCAGACAAAATGGTAAGCTCTGGGATGAATTCCTCCATAAAGGGTACACTGTGATCTATTGATACAGGTGTGTCTTTTCACACTTGCCTAAGTTGAATGGAGAGAGGAAAAGGGTTAGTCCCTTGTATAGCAGATTTCAGCCCATCAGGGTGGCCGATTGTCAAATCGCACCTTGTAAGTTGCCTTCTCATCTTTCAGTTTCTACAAACGTAAGTCACAGTGCCCACTTCAGCAAGAGTTGCCCTCCTGCCCACTTCCTGCATTACAGACTCTCTTTATTCCACAGCACAAAAAAACAGGACTTGTGTTCTGCGCTATGTGCCTGATATATTGCTAACAACTGAAGTTAAAAAAATTACTGATAATTGCCAAATACCATTGACTTTTGTTTTGACAAGTCAAGGATGAAATGTAGAACGTCGTTTCCATCTGTATAGTCAAAAAAAAAAAAATCTGCCATTGAAGAAAAACATTTTGAGACTTAATTATCATAAAGAGAAATAAAAGAGAGGTGATAAGATGTGGGTTTCTGTTTCAAATTGTTTTTCCTCATTGCAGATATTTATCGTGTTAAGATTTTAGTTGAAATGATAACTACTTAACCAAACTTCCTTACATTTATCTCTCTATACTTTTCATGGGTAGATTGATGCCAAACCTCTCTGGTCTGAACTATTTCTACTAAGCCTCAAATATAACCCTAAAGAAGCTGACTTTGGAGGCAGCAAAAATAGAGCAGCAGTCTACCACAAAATAGAATGTTGCTGCTACTAGTCTGGTCCTTTTTAACCAATGTGATTTGTTTTGTGGGTATTCCAACTGGGATTTAAAAGGTAGAAAAAGAGGTGGTAGATGCTTTTGCCTAATTCTAGAACATACACTTCATCTCTGTTCTTGTGAAAAACAGCTGAAGAAACAGTGAACTGGCCTGGACAAATGTTGTTTTCTTATGTAAACCTATTTTCACTTTCCAACTGTCATGTGTGCTTTCTAATACCTTACCTTAGAAACTCCCCAAAGACCTGATGGAGGATGGGACTCTACAGATGAAAGCGAATAAATAAATAAAAGAAAAGGGAGAAATAGTCCATGCCCGTGTTTCTTTATTTGGGCTATATTACAAAATCTTTTCTCAACTGAGTGCCAGGGCAATGCTTGGGGCAAAGGGAAAGGTCTGTTAGAACATGATTCTTCTGATTGTAGGTATTCTTTTGTATGGTAGAGAAACCTCCTTTAGTTTTAATGACTGTGACTAGAGGTGGGAGAAAGGCATTCATTTCTCACAAAGGTTTCATTGACAAAAGTTTATGATTTTTTGTTCGAAAGCACTTCCTACTATAGAGCAAGACTTTGAAGTTGATTCTTTGTTCAGTCATGCCTGTTATGGTTTCTTGGAGAAGATGACAAAAAAATTACTACTTCTATGGCCAGTTCTCTATATGTACAAAAAATTAAAAATACTTCAGCTTAAAGGTCCACAAGTAAAATATCAAATTCATTCTCCAAGTTGTTGATATCACTACTTTGATTGCTAAAACATAAAGTTAAGTAGCTCCTATATTTCTCTGCTGTATACCTAGTTTATTCTATTTTATATGCATGTGTGATGTGTGTTTGTGTGCTCTTTGGCATGAAAGTGGGCACACTTTTGGGACTGCCTTCATTTCATTTTCTAGATCTGTGTTTTCTTGTGTTCTTCCAAGTTCACAAAATTTTAAGTGAAAGCTTAAAATGATCCCTGCAGCGATTTTTTTCACTTCTATTTTTTCCATGACTCGGGACATTGCAATCACTTTCCAACTAAATCTAAGTTAAGCTTAATGAAGGCAGCAGTGTCGCTTTAAATTACTGTGTTCTGGAAAAGGTTTTTCTTCTTCTTTTTTTTTTTAAGCATATTACTGGCAAGTATTTGCCACAGATGTTTTGTTTTCTTTTTGTTGTTAAGTCTTGGTGGTCTCACAATTGTTTGAGTTGTTCCATCCACCTGGCCCCCAGCTGTCCAGTGGTTCCATAAAACCATGTTGAAAGCTCACAGTGTAGGATACAAATACCAGCCAAGGAATGAAAAGTGTCAGAAAAGGTGTCCCACAGAAGAAAGCAAATAATGCACATGTCCTCCTGTGGCTCAAAGTACAGGGCTCTGCTTTAGTAAACACTTCATGAGCAGTTTTATTTCCAACCACAGACATTATAAAATCACTACAGAAGATTTCCTGTAGCTTGACACTCTGCTCCTTCAGCCAAGTATACTTAATGTATTTTACTTCTTATTAACTTTCCTTTTATATTGAACCTTATATTGTAAACTACCTCTTTTTATTGTTGTCCACCAGCGGTGGTTTCTTGGCACCCACTGAGAGTGAAACATTGCCAAAAATATATTTTGGCACAGGGTAGCAATTAAAACTGATATTCCAGTGTAGTGAAGAGAGATCAGGGTATTTCCCAGCAATGCTTTTTTGATTGCTTCAGAACAAGGCATTGTGGCGCCAAGTGCTGCTTCTTTAAGGTGGTGCATGTGATATCTGAAATTGTTTCTTTGAACCTAGGACTCTGGAATCATCACTGCCTTGAAGGGTTCATGTTTTAAATAATCCCTTGCTAAATTGGTTGTTTTCTTTACCTCATGCATTTTTGTTTTTGTTATCATTGTAGCTACTATTTGTTTTTGTGGGAAATAAAGATTAAAAGGAAAGCTAGCACTGGATTTTAAATAGACTACAATAAGAAAACAAGAGGTAGAAACTATACACATTTAAGTACACTTAATATTTTAGTACATTAAGTAATATTAAGTGTTGTTGAAAATGACCTAGCAATTAAGGTCCTAACATAAGGTATATGGGGAATTGCTAGGAGCACTGGATGAATCTAGAGTCAAAATGAACTTTATTAGACATTTAAGTATCAGATTGCTCTAAATGCATTGCACATAATAATAGCACCTTCCATTAATGCTATTCGGTTTTGTTGTTTTACCCAACACCTTTTTCCATATCTTAGGACTATGGAAGTCAGTATACCATAGAAAGTTGGCCTGGACTCTGAAATCAGATGGCCTGGTGTGAGGCCCAGGTATACCAATTTTGAATTGTGCATTAGATAATTAAGAAATACCCCTTCTTTCAATTACAATCAAAATGATCATCTGAAAATTTAAATTTTCTCCTTCTGTTAACTAGGGTTCTCTTGGAATCTATAACAGACTTGCTTTTGGAGACATTGATGGTCACACAAAAAGCGTAGACTGGGTCTGGACTAGAAAGCTACAGGGAATAACTATGAGGACCAAAGTCGTGCCCAGCTCTTCCACTGGAACACTAAGTTTGAGCAATCTACAGAGGGGAGATGGCTGACACAAGGACACTGGGATGATCTGGACTCAGCAGTCCAGCAGAGACATTTGGGTACCCATAACAACAAGCAATCTCTGGACATAACATATTTAACCTCAGCTTTTAGAAATACATACAGATTGAGCTCTACCAGTGAGCTCATAATTTATAACAGCCAACTCATAAGGCAAACCTGTACGAGTGAAGTCATAGTCAAAAACAAAAAGGGAGATTGGCCAAGCATTTGTGACCCTGAAGAACAGCAGTGAGATAAAATTTCTCTTAGTGGGCAGGATTTTGGCAAGATCACTTGGTCATCCACTTTGTATAAATTTAAAATAGCATGAAACAAGAATGTACACAGTCCCAGTGGTAAATGGCTTGACTGGCTGGAGAGGAGCCTGGAAAGACTTGAAGTCTGGAAACAGGAGCTGCAGAGAAGGACATGGACTTCCCAATGAGAAAAAAACAGTGAGAATCTTTGCACTTGGCATGAATGTCAGGGAGCAGTGTCACTACAGAAGAGACAATGAAAATGATAGAATCTATCAGTCAATAGACGTCAGCCAGCCCTCAACTTTACACATTCCAAGGCTTAAACTTGGGCCTATGTACAGAGTCACCATGGTGGCTGAGATGGAGGTTGGGCATAGGCTCAACAGCAAAATCTCTCTCATCAAGGCTAATGTACCTATTGCTGGTGGATGGTTGACCTGCTAGCCATAGAGATTTGGGCTGTGGTCTACCCTCCCAACTAGAATCCAGTTCCTGCCATATATCAGCCAGCTGTTTGACAACATCCTAGAAAGGATAATATTTTATCTTGACTCATAAACTGCACATGTATTCGTATTTTTGGCACACAGTGGCTCAGCAATCTGATGTAATAGCATGGACTCCTTCATGACTTCATATCAGATAAAAGGGAACAGCTTTATAGCAAAGAACATGTACTAGTGACATGTGATCATTGCATCCATTGGTCCTACTATATACCACACTGTCTGGTGGTTGATTTGAAAGAGAATGTCTCCCTGAAGTTGATCCCATGAGCCAGCTTAGGGATAACATTTCATCCTTCAGGTTGTAGAGTTTATCTTCAAACACTACATGGCTCTATGACCCTAAGGTTTAGGAATCAAGGAAAGAAGTAGGATTGGCCCCATTCACACACCTGTGACTTCGGTAGAGAATTTGTGTTTCCTGTTTCCATAATTTTAGGTTCTGTATTCTAGAGTTTCAACGTGAAAGATGTTGCCAGTAGGGAACACGGTAATAATAACACTAAAGTTAAAGCTAGAGTTGTCACATATATTTTTGGGATCTTTATGACAGTAAACTAGAAGGTAGAGAAATTCATTACCATAAAGAAGTAAAACCAGCACTATAATACACAGCCAAGGAAGAACATCCATGCCACTGGGACATCCCTTGGTAACCCCATGCCCAGCTGTTTTAAAAAAGAAAGGAAAAGAAAAAAAAATTTCTGGGGTTGTTGAGGATTTGGGAGATGAAATGAATTGAAACCCAACTCATTTCCTTTCATTTGCCAAATATTACATATTCAAGGTAACACACATGTGATCTGTTTTCTTAGTATCTCCAGCATTTAGGGATCCCACATCCTTTCAGTTATTAAAAAGAAAAAAAAATCCAGCTCTTTTTGCTAGGAACAAAGGAAGTTATTTTACCAAATTGCCCTCCCAAAATACTTTTGAGAATCTCTAAGAAATGCTTATACATTATAAGAATCAATCAGCCAGCCAGCTGGAGTTGGCCAGATCGCTGAGGTCAGGTAGCTACTTTGCACTTTTTAGGATGTTCTTAGTATTTCAAAGCATAGCTTCAATTATGGTAATTCCACCTCTGTAAAATGGTATTTCTTAAGACTGCTTAAGCTGTTGGTCTCAGAAAACTCATTTCCAGTTGGCTTTCACAATGAAGTGGATTTGTTGTCTTCTATAACAGGATGCCCCTCCACAGGGAGGGCTTCAGCATTGAAGAGCCAGCAGTTAAAAAGTGTCATCAAGTACATATTTCAATTGCCCTACTCTACCTAAGTCTTACTCCCTCCACTTCCACCCTGTGGCCCTCCGTCATGGAATTCTGCCAATGACAATAAAACCACATGTTGTCATTCTTATAAAACATAAAAGAGAGTGTCTGACCAGCATTCTAAAAAAACAGAGCCAATGCTCACTCGAATTTGTTGGTTTAAATTTCATACCCAACCTTTAACCAGTGATGGCCAAGGACTAACCAATCCTGATTGGTTTAATCAACTAGCATGCACTTTTTTGAGTCTGAAGTGTGCTAGCTGCTCTGCAGAGGTAGGAACAAAGATGAACCAGAAATTGTTGAGAAGTAAAACTGGATTGATGGAGCTAGCGATGTTCATTGGAAGATTTCCATTTTTCAGTCATGGACCTTTTAACCCCTCCTCATGGAATGAAGACCAGAAAAATAACAAAATACAGAAAATTTACAAACAGGTCAAACCAAAAACCTTATAAATGAATCTTAGATATGACTTGCTGAAAGCCATAGACCCATCTCTACCACACAGAATATTCTCTGTACCGGTTCTTCCCATTCATTACAGGGCACCTACATCCTTGGACGTGGTAGGAAAATACCAAATTGTGAAATGAGGTTTGAGATTCTGCAATCCTAACAAGTTACCAGGTGATGTGGAAGATGCTAGTCTGGTGATCGTCCCTGTTGACAGCTTCTCTCTGTGTCTCTGGTCCATCACCAAAGTGCTCTCCTCAGCAAGGAGATGTTCTTGAATTTGTCTCTTCTTCTACTCATCACCACTTCCTTAAAAACCACTGAGAGAAATACAAATTCCTAAAAGGGAACATTTGATAGCATTTTAAGTATACCTCCAAGGAAGAAAAATAAAATCATTACCAAAAAAAATCATTATAAAAAGTGTTTTACTCCGTATTGCTTCTAGTTTCTCACTTCTTGTAAAAATTAGTATGTTAGTCTGGTATATTCAATCTTTTTTAAAAAATGTGATGCGTATTTTCTCAATAGTTACTTTCAACTTCTCAAACAAGAAGAAAATCTCAAACTGCTGCCAATAGTAAAAACTGCACAAATAAAAGCTTTGAAATGAAGTTGTTCACATTTACAGATTTCAAGAAATTTAAGTTAAAGAACACAAACACATACATCTATATAAATATATGTGAGCACACACATGCTTACTAGAGCATATAGTGCTAATAGTCCATGACAGGTTTACTCTTGCTTCTATTTTTCTTTTCCCTCCCCTCCCTCTTTCCTTCTTCCCTCTCCCTCTTTGTTTCTTTCCTTCCTGGCTTTAGGTGGCTAGCCTAGGAATCTAAACGCATTTATAGTACCATTTTTATTTGATCATGCATTTTAGTTCTAAACAAAAAACTTACAAAACGTTTTAAACACAATATAGGAACATAGACAAGGCCAGCACACAGGAAGAGAGATGTAAAATAGGCAGCCACACAGCTTGCATGACTCAGAGGTGCACAGGTGTACAACGGAGGCATGGGAAGTTAAATATACAACCAGTTTTCCCATAGGAATTGAGTTTGTAACTAATATTAGATAGAATTCAGCAATATCAGGTCATGACATTGGCAATTCTATTTGCACTGCTTACTTGGCACAGGCTTTTTGATATGTCATTCTCTTGCATTTCAGAGAATATTTAGTTAACAACTGAGAGGAAAAACAAAAAGCACAACTCAGTCAGGGAGTGAGCTTCAAATGGAGAGCGAGTCACTGAATCTGGAGCGGGCAGAAAAGCCTTTTCAGGTGTGGATGGCACGTCCGTCCTGATCCATGAACCCCTCATGGTGGTTTCACCTTTGTCTGTAATTAAAGGGCCAGAAGCTACTTTTATATATAACTCAAGGCAATTGTAAAATGTAAGTATATTTCCCCTGTTTAAATAATGGAATAATTTGTCCCATAATCACATTGGTCTCTGTGAGCTCTTGAAGTTTTATTAAGGTGTAACCCATGAGTCAGACTATTACTTGCGTATTAAGCTTAATTCTCATAGTGCTTTGTAAAAATATGAATCCTAACTTTGTGCAACTTTAAAGAGTAGAAAGATTTGAAGATACGTCACTAAGGAAATCATAGGGTCCTGGCATAGCCCTCTAATCTGAGCATAGCCTGTGTCATACTAGCCATGTGTGAAGTAGAGACAAGAAGTGGGCAAACATGGCGGCTAAGGCATGCATTAAGGAGCTGACTGTCTGCGTATAATTCCTAGGTCTGTCATCTGCTAGCTAGTTACAAAGTTTTGGAAATATGTCTAAAATATTTGAACTTCAATTTCCTATCCTGGGAAATGAAATCAAAGCACAATGTTTTAGGGATGTTTGCAGAGTAAATGTGTTGATAACTGTCAGGCCTTTGGAAGAGAAACTGGTATCTAGTAAGCTACCATAGTTATCAGCATAGTTCAGTGGTTCTCAACAAGGGGTGATTTTACCCCAGGGCTTGTCTAGCAATTTTAGGAGACATATATGATTGTCTGACCAAGGAAGAGGGGGAGAGCTGCTACTGACTTCTAGTGGGTGGAGGCCAGAAATTTTTCTAAACATGGTATGACACTCACCACAATCACCATCAAAGAATCATCCAGCACATGTCAGTAGTGTCATAGGAGAAACCATGTCATAGCAGTAAATATTTCTTATATATCAAGTAAACATCTCAGGGAGACATTGTAAGAAATAAGTAAAAATAGAACGTCTACTCTTAATCTCCTTTACCTTATTTTCTGTACAGTAGGAAGCACGTCTTGCCTCATCTGAGTCTAACATGTATTGAAAATTGCATCGATCATATGTATATCACTGAAGGCTTTCCACAGGCACACCCATACAATACTAACATCCAGATCAAAAATAATGACTGTAGCTATGCTCCTACCTAAAAAATAATCACTTTTTCTGACCTGAAACATCATAACAAACTTTTCATGTGTTTATACTTTAGAAACATGGAACCATACAATAATGAGGTTTTTTTTTTTTTCTCTGAGACTGGGTTTTTTGCTCAAAAATTATCAATTTTGAGATATAACCACAATTTTGCAAGTTTATTCGTTATCATTACTGTGTAGTAGTAGTCCACTGTGTGAACACACTAAAAACTATACATACTGGTTTTTCGCTTCAAAAGCATTCTGGTAGCTATGTACTTGGGGTACTAGGAATGGTGAGCGCCATGTGAATTTTAGTGCATATATTTGGGGATAAACAAATATATGAATTTCTGTATAACTTTTTGAACCTAAAGGAAGATCCAATAATGACTTTCTATTATAGTTCAAATAAAATCCAAGGTCCTCTATGTGGTCACACTTTGAGGTAGTTATAGTATGTGTCTGGGTGTACTGACATCTGCCTTTGTTCTCCAAAAAGTCTCACAAATGATGTTTGCCAGTCCATAAGGCTTTGCCTGATTTAACCCTCCTATTGCCTAACTCTACAATGGAGTACTGCTTGCCCCAAAGCAGGCAGGTTTCTGGTTTCCCAGACATGCTACACACCTTTCCTGGTTCAAAGCCTGTTGTATGCATCCATTTCTTCACTCCAGGCTTAGTTGGTATCTTCACATCATTCAATTCTCTGAATTTAAATTCAACTCCTCGGAAGGGCACTGGCCTGGTTAGGCTATGTACGGTCGTAGCACCCTCTCATTTGAGAGGGATATGCTCCAAGATCCTCACTGACTTCCTGAAAACAAACCTTATGATTTAATGCCATTTTGAGCTTAACTAAGCATCTGTCTTGTGCAGTGGTCTTAACTTTTTCAATTTGAGATGCAACAGCAAAACTAGCATGGATTTCTTTTCCTTCTCCACAGTTTCAAAGGTAGATTCTCTCTTCCTTTACATCTTGTCAACCTCAGCATATCACTTTTTTCTTTCCTTATTGATTCATGTACTTTCAAATTTTCTCTTAATGGTAGCATTTATTATTCTTCTTTGGGATATCTGAATTGCCAGCATCACTACTCTTGTGCTTTGGGGTTTCTATTAAGTAACATAAGGGCTACTTGAACACAAGCACTATGATACCATGGCAGATGATTTGATATGCTATATGTGTAGCATATACAGACTGGATACACTGAACAAAGGGATAATTCAAATATGGACCAGGATAGAGCAAGGGTGAGAGGATTAATCACATAACTCAGATCACTGCACAATTTAAAACCTAGGTGTTATTTACTTCTGGATTTTTCCACTTAGTCTTTTTTAGACCACAGGTAACTTTGGATAACTGAAATGACAGAAAGTGAAATCATGGATAAAGAGACACTGTTGCATTCTTGCCTCCGATGCCTGTATTAACTGTGCCTGTACCCTTCCCTTCCTACCACTTCTCACACTATGCAGCTGTTTGTTTCCTCAAGGCTTTAGTATTCTTTCCCCAACCCTAACTAGACTGCAAACACTATTAGGCTAAAAATTGCATTTTTTTCACCTCTGAAAAGTCAGTGAATACCTGTAAAATTTAAAAATTAGTGAATGATTACAAATAGACCAACTAACTGGGAAACCAGAAACCTGCCTGCAGATCATGTTTGCTCCTGTAATGTAATCTCTTTACAAATAATTATGAAGACAGTAAACAAGCAATGTAAGATGCTTCTAGGTTAAAATAATTCAATGGATAAGGAAATGAAATAAAGCAGTACTTTTCAAACAATGAAATACTTGGAATAAATCTAGTATGTCCAGGTCCAGTCTTTGCATACTATCATGTCCAGAGAAATAAAATTAAATGCTTGTTCAGTATTCAGTGTCAAAAATTAGGTTGAATGTATTGAGGATCCTAGAAGACATACCAAAAATGAATTATGCTATATGACAAATAGAAAGGCTTAAAAATAACAACAGGTATCATTTACTGAGCATTTTTAAAAATATAGTCAGTCTTTTAATATATCATTTTGCTGAAGGACCTTCACACCTTTTTCCAGTTTTCCACCAAAACCTCATCTTCCTCTGCCTTTCTTTCTCTTTTCTAACTTCCCCACTTCACTTTTCAATGATCTTCATGATTCCATTGATGTAGGCTATTCAAATCCAAAAATCCATTTTTCCAATAGTAATAAATCTCATTTCTCTAGCATTTCAATTATTTTTCTTTACCTTAAATCCTGAGGAGCAACTTCCAAGTGACAGAAAACTTTAGCAGGCCATAGAGGCTATTTATTATATTGGAGTAAAAATGAGATTTTTGTTTGCTTGTTTTAGGCATTTTTTTCTTAATTTTATGAAAAGTAAAAATAACAATAAGAGCTATTTTTCATATTTCCCATTACCTATTTCTTAGTAATTCAAATCCACTGTGTAAGAAGCAAGACAGACACTCAAACCTAGAATTCACTGATCTCTGCCACCTTTCCACCCTCTACGGGTGAAGGCCATACTCTGACAGGGCCACAGCTGTGCTGTGTAGTATAGGGTGGTTCTAGAGAAACATCTGATCATCCCGAGTCAGTTAAAAGCATTCCTTGACTGAAATTGAACATGGAGCAGACATAACACGAAATCTCAGAGAGTTAAGCATCTGATTCACAACTAAAACCTGCTATTGCTTCTTCAAAATAAAGCCCAAATAAGATCTCACCAATTCCTCCCCTGATCCCTCAACCAAACCATGATGTTCTCTCTCCTAGACCAATTGCAAGACTCTGCTATTGTCCCCTGCGCCCACCCATCCCAATCAATTCCCTGCCCAAATTTAAACTTTCATAACTCAGATCTACCACAACCACCCCCCCACACACACATTGCTCAACCCTTCAAATAACTTCTTCCCATTCCACTCACAGGATAGTCCAAAGTCTGCCAGAGATCACCAGATCTGTATGCTTCCACCATTTTGACTTCATCTCCTCCAGCATTCCCAGATATTCCTCTACTCCAGTCCCCAACAGCCTTTGGACCTTCCACACACATGCCAACTATGCTTCTCACTTGGCTCTTTGGTACTCTTGCTCTCACTGCTTGGAATAATCCTCCCTAGAAATCCACCTGGCTCAATGGCCATCACTTCAACTAGGTTTCTACTCATCTGTCACCTGCTCAAAAAGGGCTTCCCTTATACTACTTAAGATAGAAGCCCTTGGCCTTGCTTATTTGTCTTAATAGCACCTATGGCTGAGAAGTGGTGCATTCATTTGCTTTTTGTAGATGGAATATAAAGTCTTTATGAATTGATACTTTATTCTTTATTGATTAGAACCTCAGCTGGAATAAGAAAAGCAATAGGTATAAGCAAGTACTTCCTCAGTAGAACTCTAGCAGCTCAGCAACTAAGAGAAAGGATGGACAAATGGACTACATAAAATTAAAAAGCTTCTGCACAACAAAAGAAATGGTCTCTAAGTTGAAGGGACCACCCACAGAATGGGAGAAAATCTTTGCTAGCTATACATCAGACAAGGGACTGATAACCAGAAAATATAGGGAACCCAAAAAACTAAACCCCCCAAAATCAATGAATCAATAAAGAAGTGGGCAACTGAACTAAACAGAACTTTTTCAAAGGAAGAAGTCCAAGTGGCAAAAAAACACATGAAAAAATGCTCAGCATCCCTGGCCAGAAAGGAAATGCAAATCAAAACCACACAAAGATTCCACCTCATACCTGTTATAATTGCTACAATCAAGAACACCACCAACAGCAAATGTTGGTAAGGATGTGGGGGGAAAAGGAACCCTCATACACTGCTGGTGGGAATGCAAGCTAGTACAACCATTATGGAACACAATATGGAGGCTTCTTAAAAAAACAGACATAGATCTGCCATATGATCCAGCAATTCCACTCCTAGGGATATAACCAAAGGAATGTGACTCAGGTTATTACAAAGGCACCTGCACACCCATGTTTATTGCAGCACTATTCACAATTGCCAAGTTATGGAAACAGCCAAGATGCCCCACTACTGACGAATGGATTAAGAAAATGTGATATTTATACACAAGAAGAATGAAATCTTGTCATTCACAAGAAAGTGGATGGAACTGGAGAACATAATTCTAAGTAAGGTTAGCCAGGCTCAGAAGGCTAAAAAACACATGTTTTCCCTCATATGAGGACTTTAGATCTAAAACAAATGCAGTCATATTATTGGACATGGGTCACACACTGGGGGGAGAATGTGCACAGGAGAAATAGGGAAAGGGAAGAAATCCTAAAACTTGAATGTGCCCACTGTAGAGGAATGAATAAAGTAATCTTAAACTGGCAGAGGCCACTATGGGAAGGGGACCAGGAAGTATGAAGAGGTCTGGCAGAAATGAACCAATGTGGGTTGTAATTCACAAGTGAATGGAAGTAACGCTAGGAATCTCTCTGTATAGCTGTCTTTACCTCAAACTAGCAAAAACAATATGTCTTTCTTATTACCTCTTATGTTTTCTCTTCAACAAAATCGGAGAACAAGAGGGTGAAACAAGTTCTGCCTGGAAGTGCTGTTGGTGAGGGGAATAATGTATACACATGTAACATAAAATAATACTAATAATAAAGGAAAAAGAGACTCATCACAGCAGTATTGATAATCATCTCATAGTGAACTCATTTGAACATATATTGCTTGGGTGCTTTTAATCCAATTTAATTCTACAATTGAATAATTAGTGCTGCTACTAACATTCCGGTGTCACATAGAAAGAACTGAGAGTGACTGAGATCAAGCTCTTTGCTCCAGTAACATAGCTAGTATTGATCAAAGTAGGTTTTCATTTGTATTACTGCTTGATTACAGAACATCAGCTTTCAATTAAAGTACACTATGAAGCACAGATGATAAACTCCAATTAATTCCGTACTTTCCGTAGGACCAATTATAAATGTCAGTGATTAAACAGGAATAGTTATAAAAGGATATCTGACCTCCATTTTCTCCTTACTTCAGAGTAATATTTCCAGTTGCTAAAAGGCAGGCATAATTATCAAAATGAAGGGAATTTGAAAAGAGCAAAAGACAGAATCCAGAATTCTCAGTATAAGAAGTGTTCACTTTCAGAAAGAGCTTTGAATTTATCTCCATTTTAATGTCCTTCCACATTTTAAAATACTAGTTGAAAGGGGGATTTGAGAGGGCAGCCTAGCCAAAGTAAACATTCAACACACTGTTATACTGGAATTTTATTATACTCAAGTTCACAGGCATCCCGCGGCTGCTGCTGGTGCTGTTGCCTGTCCAGCAACTGGTGAATCAGTGGTTATGTCTGAAAAGGAGACAAATAGGATGGAAAAAATACCCCCTTTTCTGTCTGTGTGTGTATTTTAAAAGGCAGTAAGATTGCATCATGTACTTAATGGTAACAAAGTGGTAAAAAGAAAAAAAAACTGGGTTAAGTATTGAATTAACTTTATTTTTTTAATACCACCATGACACAGATTTTTCTCCTCTTTCCTACAGCAGACATTCATATTTTCATATTGTCATGGAGACCAAATGTAATTCAAGTGATGCTGTGCATTATTATGGAATAATTTGTGTCCTATGAAGTCATCTTTTTAGTGATATATGCTGTGAATAGAAAAGATTAAAGAAGCAAGCAAGTGAGGGTGTATTTATACAATGTGACAAGTGCACACACAAAGAAGGATGATGTAATAATATAAGTAATTTAGAGGCTCTGGCAAGTACATGGGTGGTAAACCAGGGCTGCAGTTGAGTCTCAGGAAAATTGGGGCTGCACGCTCTGGGGGAAGATCTTATTTGTACTTTTGCAAGAAGATAGGATTCACTCAAGGTAATAACTACTAATCTTCTGACTCTGTGAGAAATAAAGACATGCCTCAACTTCTTAATTTTCCCACTGTAAATGGAGCTGCAGTGATGAAATGTAAAATGTCTCCTACAATGATGAAAGTGGTGAGCACCCATCTCCAAGCCTGGCACACTGGAAGATCTCTCTGGAGTTTGACCTCCAGCAAATTCCAGTGCCTCCATAGAATTCATTTTGGAGATGTGTTCTGATATAAACTTGGATGAAGGTAGCAACATGCCTTTGTTTTTCCATAATTGTTCCTTTTAGAAAGTACATTAGCATTTTTTGTTTGGTTTTGGTGCTGAGGATTGAATCAAGGGCCTTGTGCTTGCTAGGCAAGTGTTCTCACTTCAGATGTACCCTCAATCTTTTTTTTAAAAATTTCCTTTTGGAAATAAGGTCTTCCTAACTTTACCCAGGCTGGCCTCTAGCTCACAATCCTCCTCCCTAAAGCTCCCAAGTAGCTGGGATTTTAGTGATACACAACCATGTCCAGCTAGTAAATTACAACTTTTAAGTAAATCTAGACATACAAAAAATTTTAAATACTGCAGAATGATCTTGTATGCCTCTCACCAGTTTCTTCTACAGCTCTCATGCTCCATTAGGCTGATGTTTGTCAAAACTGAGAAACCAACAGTGGTATATTACTATTGATTAAACTCTAGTCTTAAGATTTTATCATTTCTCCATTTATGTCCTCATTCTGTCCCAGCATCTAGTTCATGTACCTCATTCCATGTATCTGTAACTTCTTCAGTTCTTTAAATTGAGATGGGGATGGGCCTAAGGTAGAATAGAAAGCCCACGAGATAGACAACCAGTTCAAGGCTGAGTACCCCTATGGAACCCCTGAACCTTGAGCCATGTAACCTCACTAAGGTCTGACATTCCCTCCAAAATCCTCCCCTTCCTGCAAATCAAGGACCACACATGCTGTGGTCAGCCAAAGCAGGATGCAGGCAAGACATTGCCTGTCCTTGACTGAGTCTGTACCATGTAGACAACTGGGAAGGGAAGGGAAAAAAGGAAGGTGAACCCTCCTTGTTGGCTCCTGTTTGCATTTGCTGAACTTCAGTTGACTCTTACATGCAGGAAAGGAAAAAAAAAAAAGAGAAGTGACCCATCTACCAAGCTTTCTGAAGAGAATAGGGAACAAGGATAGCTAACCATTCACAAGTTTCCAGTTCTAAAGGAATCTGTCTTTCAGCAAAGATGGCCCGGAGGCCTGAGAAGCAAAGGAAGGGAGCCTGCACAGAAAGATGCCTGTCTAATCAAACAGTTCAGCTGCTGTCTCTTCCTCCATAACCAGCCACCCCTTGCCCCCACCTCCCCACCCTGCCTTTTCCCTGCTGCCTGATCTGTCTCTACTGGTTACAACTTTGCCTGTCTCCCTCCCTCAGCAGGATACCAATCTGCAAGCTTCCAAAAGCCAAACAAAACTGGGATTCACAAATGTGTAACTATTTTCCTTTGCTCATGGCATAAGTCAAAGAAAGTGTGTGTGTGTGTGTGTGTGAGAGAGAGAGAGAGAGAGAGAGAGAGAGAGCAAGAGAGAGAGAGAGAAGAAAAAAATGTGTTAGCACAGGGCTCAGGAGTGTTTATTTTTTTGCCAGCTGCAACATGCTACTCTCAGAGGGGATCACCTAAAACCCCTCATGGTTTAGGTTGGAGGGGGGATGTCAAACTTAAGCTGTGGCTTTGGCCTCTCTCAATGAATTACAACCTTGTCAAGAACCTTTTTGTTTTGTTTTGTTTTGTTTTAAATCAACGCAGGTTTTCTATCAAATCAAATACCTGAAAAGTAAATTATATTTTTGGTGCCAGGCTGGCTCTCCAATTTTTCTTCCCTTCGGTAGTTTTTTCCAGCCTCTTCCCCTAACCCCTCCCTTACTATGATACAGACAGTTTTTGTCCATGAGAAAAAACGGAAAAGTAAGCCTTCCACTTAGTGGGGAGACAAGATGGGGAGCTGTCCCTTGTCATCCCCTGTGCATGTAATAGCAATGCTCGCAACTGTCTCAGAGGCTTTAATGACAGAAGTGCCCCTAGACCACGACACCGGGGTCTCTGGGATGGCCAACCCAGTGGCAGTGGAGCAATTTGCTGTCAGAAGGAAGATGTTTTCCTTTCTTCTATTGGGTATGATTATGGAGGATGATGATGGCTTCTAATATAGGTGATGATCTTTTGAGTGCACGTTTGAGGCGTCTCCCCATCATGTGACCTGATAAGCATAGACAGATTCTGGAAAGTGAATAATCCTTCCTTGCTCTGTCTTTGTCCCTCCCATCCTCTTTCCTCCTTTCTGCTTTCTTTCCCTTCTTGAACTATTTCTTTTAAACAAGAATGGAAACTCCCCTGCCTTTAGCTTATGCTCCTCTGGATAGGTTGGACATATAATTTTAGAAAAGAGTTTATTTCCCAATCTGGTCAATGAGTGGACAGAATACTGGAGCAAGAACTTCCTTCTGTTAGCATTCCCTATGAAGCTAGCGGTATTCCAGCCTTGTCTACAAATGTCGCAAGGGAGATTTTTCAATAACAGTAATCTCCATCCATCAAAATCTATTTAGGGCAAAGCAATAGAGGCATATAGCTCAGAGTTGACACTGAGGTGGCCCTTCAAATGGTCCAGAAGTCTTTATTTGATGCATTTCCAATTAAATGCCACATATACTTCGGGGCATGTATGAAGAATCCTCAAATGAATTACAAACTCTTTTCAATTGGGGTAGATAAAACCCCAACAAGGAAATCTCAAGCAGCTGTGTTTGAGTCTTCTGAACCCAAATTAAATATTTTCTGGTCGACTCAGGACATTTTTGATAGGCTGTCCCAATGCCAGTGTGGTCTTCCCTGCACACTGAATGGCTGGTTTGGCAGGACTTCCTCTGTTCTTATTTCACTGCACATTACTCAGCCCAATGGGAAGCCATCATTGCTGGATGAATGTTTCATGACAACAGCACACTTAAAAGTTTCTCTAGCCTGGAAGTCTTAATGGCAAGTCCATTCTTATTTGAGAAGGTCAAGGTGGAAAGACATTCCCTGAATGATCCTGGATAGGAAAACAGAGAATAAGAAAGGAGGAAAGAAACTGTTTCTGGAAGGTGGATGCCTCACCAGGGACATACACTCCCCAATTCTGCTTGCATCTCGTGGTCCTGGGGAATAGAGCTTACTAACATTCTGTGAGCGGAGGTGATTATGCCTCCCTTGTGGTCCACAGTGATTAGGATGCTATTTGCTTTCTCATCCTTTTGCTTCCCATCTGCCACCAGAAATTTCTGAGACCCTAAGAGATAGCAAAGACACAAGATTAAAGGATGGTGAGGCTCAGAATCTCTGTATGGAAGGCTATCTTTGACCAGACACACTGACTTTAAATATAACTGGAAGGAAAACTGGATTTCCATTCCATAAAGCTGCTGATATGTTACAATTTATCAAATTGTTTGACTTAGCCTACTTGACACAAGGGTGGACGATCACAGTTGAAGTCCTGGCACTATTCTCAAAATCTTAAAATGCAAGTTTAAAGAATAGTACAACAGTAAGATGAAGAATTATAGGGAAGAAAAAAAAGATATTCAAGATGAGACAATAGGTAAAATTCTAACGCATATAAGCAAAGCAAATAGCAAAGCAACTAATAAAAACTCTGGGGTGAATTCATTCCATCCAAAATAAACACATACATGAGTTAATTCATACAAGCAGCAATCTGAAAATTAGTATGATGTTTGTCATTAGTGCAGCCATTTTGTGTCACAGAGGAAGAGTCTGGAAATCCCAAAAGAGGCCACAGTTGCCAGTGCAGAAAGCAACAAAGCTGAGAGCCAGGGGTTGGATTCTGTACTCAGTGGTGCCTGAAGCCAGCCTGAATCTTGAACTGTTCAATTTCATTAACACTCTTCATTCAAGTCAATCCACATTTGCCTCCTTGCTGACTGAAACAGAAATCCTGAACTCCTTTTTTCCCCCAAGGGCCATCTGTATGGGCATGCCTCCTCTGCAGCCAGACAGGACCTCACACTCAGAGGGGCTCCACACTTGGTTTCATGCTCTGCTCCCACCACCTTGAAATTCACAACAGATTCTGAACACTGTTGCCAGGAATGATAGAGCAGTGTCTGATTGGTGGAATTAATAAAAGAGTAAGAACTATAAGGATAGGCAAGGGAGAAAGGGAGTCCGGACATGTACATTAGGAAAATAAAAAGGAGAGAATGAAAGTGTTCTAGATGAAAGAAAAATAACTTTTAAGTGGAACTAGAAAGGTGAAAAATATGTTGGCTGCCTGCTCATCACTCCCAAAGTTAGTGTAAGTGTTAGGAAAGAAAAAAATATCAACCTGGTGGCTAAAATATCAGGCTGGTGTGTTCTGGATTGTGGGATGTTGAATCACCTAGTGAACACTTTGGAATTTATTCTTTAGAATTCTAAGAAATAGCTAACAAGTTTTACTGCTATGTGATATTTATAGTTATATATTAGTTTAGGTATATAATATTTAAATTTAAACATTTTTATATTCTTTTATATTTTATTCATTTATAGCTTAGAAAAATATTTTGGACAGAAGAATGGCCTGTTCCAAAGTTACTGTAACTGTTAGGTGGAGGACACTAAGGTGGCTATGAAGAGGAGGGGGAAGATTTGAAAGAAATTTTAAGTGCAGATAATCCCTATAGAGAGCAGATATCCCTATATCTGAGAGCTCAAGTCTAAGTAAATGGTAAATGAGTATTAGCTGGAATCTGTTTTTCTTTTTCGCACAAGAAAAACCTCACAAGACTTAGAGAGTGATTATGTTGGAGATGAAAGAGTGGAAAAATCAGAAGTAAATCTTAGTAAAACTGTTTGTTGTTTTGGTTTTGGTTTTGTTTTCTTAAGTTAATTGAATCATGTTTGACCTAGGCATCTGAAACAGGAAAACACAAGCATACATTCATCCCATCCCCTACATATAGACAATTCTTTAGCTAATACAGGAAGACATTGTGTTGAGGAAGTGAAAGGACACTGGACATTGAATGTTCTCATTTTCTGGTTTTGCCTGGGGTCATCCTCGGTGGTTCTAAAGCCTGAACCTGCCCATTGGGCAACTATTGGACTAAATCCTCTGTAATCTTTTTTCCAGTCTTTGGATTTGAAATGTGGTATTTTGGAGGGCAGGGAATCTCTCTTTGGAAATTAACTAGGAAAGAAGACACTACCCTAGGACATTTCTTTCTTTCTGTTAATTAGAGACACTCAAAGATGTCACTTGCCTTAAATGAAAGAAATAACTCAAGCTTGCTCATGATTATCTAACTTTTGTTTCCACTTGGGAGTTGATGCTTTTGAATCACATGTATATAACCATCACATAGTCACAAGTTAGTTCTATTCTGGGACTATTTCTGAAAAAGAATTTAAAAAACGGATTGCTGACTTTGGCTATTTGGCACCAAGAGCAAGGCAGTGAAGATAAACTTAATTATATTATAATCATTATTAAATAAAGATTCGGAAAAACAGCAAGGGTATATTTGTGATAGAAATTATAAGAGAATTATGTAAATAACCATGCAGATTACATACATCCCTTAGGCTCCAACAAATATTCCAAATCTCTACTGACTCTTTGGAAAGATATTTATTTCTCTCTCTTTATTGAGAACTTATCAATCCTGAGATTCCCACTAAATTGGGTCCAAATTGAAAAAGTATTTTTGAGATGGAAAGATAGCTTTCAAAAAATCATAGCATTTTCTTTTAAAGGGATGACCTTCCCTTTCATGAACTATGTTTTTAAATTCTAAGACTTAAGTTTTGTGTTTATTGCAGCATCTCTCTACCAGACACCCTCCTTAGCTGCTATATCTGGTAGGGTATTTTGTTTCCTATTCATCTGACAGTGTGTAAGATAGAGCAGTAGAAAGAACACAAGGCCTGATGACATTGAGTTTCAGTTCAAATACACAGTCTTTCCTGTCTGCACAGGGTGTTAGGTAGTCGCCTCACTCTTTTGAGCCTCAGTAACCTAGAGCGAAGGAGAGATTATGAAATACATCAAGACCATCGCAAAAGGTTGTTGTAAACTTCAAATGAGAAAACACACAAGAAAATGAATTGCAAACTACAAACTCTTGTAGAATGTTCTATGGTTAAGGCAAAGGAATCATTGAGTTTTGACTCAATATTAGACTCCAAGGCAGAACCATAAGAAACAAGACTGAATTGCAAAAAAGGAGGAAATAGGCAAACAGGATAAGGTACTACTGCTTAGGATGGATGAAAGAAAAGATACTGGGGAACACAAGAGTAGGACATCAAAAGCTTAATAGGAGGAGGACAAGCTAAAGGAAGATAGAGAAGGGGGATATTAGGTCTGAAATTCAAAACTTCCTTCACCACCTCATTACCTCTTTAGAAATTAAATTCCAGAAAATCAGCAGTGGGTAACTCTATTGTCTGGTTTCTGTAGCACATAAACTAGCAAACTTCATTAATTACCCGGACAGATTATCTACCCAGCCAAATCCACAATGCTTCTTCCCCCACCGATTAAAAACTCAGCCATCTCTTCCATGCAGTAGTGAAGGTTTCTTAAGTGGAGGGAAATTGCCAGAAAGCAATTTGAAGTCTGAGTTAAAAAAAAAAAAAAAAGTATTATTTTCCCTCTCTTTTATGAAAGTACACTGATGTGTTCTTAATTCTCTTGCTATTTTATATTACAGCTCTGATACTTAGTGTCCAGAAGTTATTTGACTTAGACATTTGTGGATTCAAGTTTCTTTCCACATTAAGACTCCAAAGTTGTTGGCTGCTCTATAGTCTCCACTTTGACCACCTCCAGGGATAAAAGATGGCTCTGAAAGATTAGTATATTTATATTAAGACAGTGAAAAGAAACTGGAGTGTAAGTAGTTCATCTACGCAAACGCAGTTCTTCAGATACACTGTGTTTAAAGGAATATCTCTGGACAAATTACTCGGTGACATATTGCATAGCGGATTTATTTGCAATAAAACAGAATCATCAGGTGATTGCTGTCTCTCCACACCATCTGCTATGTAAGTTAGTTTATAAAACACTCCAAGGGAACAAGAAAAGGGGGGGACCCCAAAACTCCTTCCCCACCCAAGTTGCAAGGGTCGTTAGTTTATTTTACCTGTTACTAATATCAACTTTATGGCACATTTTTGTCTGCTTACAAAAAAAGAAAAAAATGGTCTCTATGAATCTATCCAGTATATTATTTATAGTTTTGTGGCTAGAGCTCTTTATGATAAAAAATGTAAAACCTTCCTGTAAAAATTCCTTATTTTAAATAAAAATTACACTTTTCTTCCCCAATTTAGATCAGCTCTGATTTTTTCCGTAACTCCCATACCTTGAAAACTTCATTGACACTAGTCAATGGACCAGTCTTCATTCAACATGTAATTTTAAGGTCATGTTTTGAATACACTTTTTTTTTATTGCAAAATGACTTCTTTTCCCCCGTCTGGCTAATTAACTGATATGACACTAATCCTTTGCACATCTGGTCCCAAGTGCTTGCTCATATGAGTTCCCCAGTGAGGAAGTGTGGCCAAACAGCAACTTTTGAGTGTACTTGATTTCACTTTAAAATCTTCACTCTCTGGGATTAAAATCTTGAGATAAAACATCTGTATTTCAAGAGTGTCCCCAGGGAGTGAAAGTTATAGTTCCATAGAATACATATTGCACATAATAAAGTCTTGTTGTTTCTATATTAGCACTATTCCAGCCGGTGCCGGCAGTTAGCATGTCAGTCTCCTGACACATCATTAGTAAACAGGTAATTTTGTAACTGATTTCCAGGTAGTGTCATGTTGAAAACCACCTGGGTTTTAGTTTTCACTAACATTAAAGGGATATACTAGAGAGAGGCCGTTATTGTTAAACTAGGACTTATCTAATTGAATAACCAATCGATTCTGCAAAAACAAATGCATATGCAGAAGGATAAAAGCAGTTTCAAAACTGACCCAGTTTCATGAATAAATACACGATGACGCCTTCCCCTCACCAAATGTACAAGTTTGGAGTTAATCTGAAATGGTATCCACAGCCTGCAAGAAAGTTCCAAAATCACCAAGGAAGCAACCATTAGGAGGAAAAAAAAATTCTCTACTTTTAACATGTGACACGTGAAATTGGGTCTACAATATCCTTATGTGTTCATTGAATTTTAAATGAATAGTGCATGTTCAATGGCATGAAATGTTAAAAACACAACATAACAAATCATTGTCAGAGTTGGCTTGTAGATCTAGCCAAATTTACAGTAACAGACAGTAACCTTATTGTTAGGTATAACTGAAAATTACAACTGTGATAGAATCCAAATCTTGGCTTACTCTGGGCTTTTTCAATCTTATTTTTAAAATCTTGATATTACCTTGTAGGCATCATTCCTACTACACTGATGCTATGGTCAGGGTCCATATTGTCAGAGAGCACCTGCCTGATGGTTTCCTTGGGCCTCTCAATGGAGTGTATTTCTGGAAGAATTTTTTTTTATTTTTTTTTTTAGGACTCAAGGATGATAGTTGAGTGCCTTGGTCTTTGCCTTCTGCTCACATGAAATTATAACAGCAGCATGAAAGGGAATGTTTTCCGGTACCATTTTGGCATCATTGATGTCCTGCTCTCTTGTCTTTAGCAGATAGAAAAAGCACTTTGTATGCCAAAAATTTCTCTTTGACCTTCTAGTCCATTTCCCACTCCAAAATGATCTGATTTCCCTCTTCCCAACAAGTTTTTAAGGTGACAGTTTTCATAAACTCTCCTCTTAACCATTTAGGGAAAACACCCTGATTAGAGATTAAGAGATGAGAGCTGGTGGAGTGACTTAAGTAGTAGAGCACCTGCTTACCAAGTGTGAGGTCCTGAGTTCAAATCCCAGAACAACAAGTTCTGCATATTGAAACATTAAAAAAATCAGTATCAAAATTTCTTTAATGCTTTCATAACAAAAATGATAAGACATTATTCAGGTTATATCTAAACACTGGCTGCATTGTTTATTCAACACAGTATAAAACATGTAGTAAGAAATCTGATTATATCAACTCTTCATAGTTGAAAAAACAGAAGCACAGTAAAGAGAGTTGTCTCATGTCAGTAATTGCTAAAACTGTTGTAGAGGGCATTGTGGAGGTAAGATTAGAACTTGAATGCTTTCAACACAAAAGCAATATTACAGGGAAACATAAAACTGAGCCTGAACTGGTCTGCTAGAGTTTGACACGGACATTGAGACTGTGAGCTACTTAAGCACGTGAAGCAGAGTGGAGATGATAACATGAAATGAACAAAGATGGCTTTTCCAAAGGGGCTGTGTAAAAATATCACACCACTTTAATTTTCAAAAAGCCAATAATAGTCATGCTTTTTTTGCCTTTGAGGATAGGGAAAATTGTATTCATTGTGTGCGGCATGATGTTTTGAATGGAATATGCAGTGTATAATGACTACACCTAGCTAGTTGATAGGATTATCTCATACAGTCATCATTTTTATGATGAAGACAACTTACTACCCACTCCTTCAGCACTTTTCAAGAATATGGTGTGTCACTATTAAGTAAAGTCATCAGGCTGTACAGTGCAGTTCTTGAACTTACTCCTCCTATTGGAGTATTACTTAGAGCAGCCAAGATGTGGACTTGAGTGACAGACCCATCAGATCAGTGGAGGAATAGATGACGAAAGCCTAGCAGTTATACACAGAGAGCACCAGGCTTCTCTCCTCTCTCCAAGTCCTTCCTCTTAATCTTCTCTCTTTCCCTTCCTCCCTCCCTTGCCCACCTTCCCTTCTTACTCTTGGTCTCACTCTCTTTTAAACTGGTTTAGTTTCTTCTTCTTCTAGTCTGAACCTTTATGACTGGTCATCTGACTTTTAAGTTTTTTTTTTAATTTTAACGGACATATTTATGTGGTAACATGATGTTTCAAAAATGTATACATTTTATAATGTTCAAATTGGGGTCAGCATAGCTATCTACTCAAACACGTTTCCTCTGTGGTGAAAACATCCATATCCTTTTTATTAGCTTTAAAATATATACACATACACAAGTAGATAGATGATAGACAGATAAATATAGATATTACATTATCATTATCTACAGTCACCCCTAGTATGCAATAAAATTTTTTTATCACCAGAAAAAAATGTAGTAGATACACACATCAGTATATTATTCAGCCATTAAAAGGTGAAAGTCCTATCCAGACATAGTGCCTTATGCCTGTAATCTCAACTACTCCAGGCTGGACAACAAAAATCAATGTGACTTTTGTCTTAACAAACAAGCTTGGCATGCTGATATGTGCCTGTAATCCCAGCTACAAGGGAGGCATGGATAGGAAGAGTGGACTCTGATGTTGGCCCAGACAAAAAAGCACACAGCCCTATCTGAAAAAATAACCTAAAGCAAAAATGGCTGGAGAAAAGGCCCAAGTGTACTACCTAGGAAGCCCCAGACCCTGAGTTCAAACCCCAGCCCCTCCAAATAGTAAAATAAAGTAAAAGAAGAAAATTCTATTAGTTATGATGATATGGATAAACTAAAATGTTAACTAAAATAAGCCAGGAATAGACAGACAGACAGCACATGACCTCACTCATATGTGGAATCTAAAAAAGTTGATGTCATAGAACTGGAGGGTATCATAGAAGTTAAAGAGGCTGGGGTATATGGTGGGGGTTGTTGGTCAAAGGATAGACCATTTTAAAAACAAGAGTAGTTTCCATGGAGAAGGGTTCCATCACCATCATAGAGTACAAATGAGGAAACAGAGCTCACAGCTGGTACCTGTTTGAAGAAGATTTTGAAGCTTTGCACTTGACTCCAGTGCCTATCCCCTTCTGTGATGTGCTGCTGCACCTCTGTGGCTTAGGATTTCTTATCGTTACATTATTATGGAAGGCACAGGATAAACTTAACATAGATCTCCTATAACTTGACAGCACAGGGAGGTATCCTACTTTAGAAGTCAATCTCATAATGCAAAGGTTTTTCATCTTTTGAATACAAAAGACATTTTTAGGCATTGTAATCTCAGCTCTCCAATCTATAAATGGATTTATATGGCATTTTCTTAGAAATGCGTTAAACACAAATACATTTTCAAATTCTCACTTTCCGATTATTCTGAATTTGGTATCTTTATGTCACTACTATGTTACATCATTGCTCTCTACTTGGGGACCAGGAATACCTCTACCATGACATTCTTCTAAATGCTGAGATCCCCAGATCAATTGAGACTGATAGTATAAAACGCATTCTTACAATGGAAGCTTCCTCTGTGTGCTGAAAGGGTTCCCTTTTTACCTGTTGATTCATTTTCATTCATTGACTATCAAACAATTCATACCATACAGAAAAGTCAAAATTTTTGAGGTAAAGCATGTACAATATGTAAAGAAAAAAAATGTATATTTTAACATTAAGAATTTAATTTAATACTCATTTAGGTAGCCAAGCAGAAATTAAGCAATCGAGAATTAAAAGCAAATAATCTAAGGATAGACCTGAGGTCAAATCTAAAAATCTGTGTTATTTAGGTCTTTACTTCTTCTACCAAGTCACATGCTCACATATCTTGTTCAAATTGTTTTTTCCCCTACACAGTTCTTCATCACCTTTTGAAAGATTTTTCTCACACTCAAAATAATGTAAACCATTAAAAGATAAATTAATGAAAGGAAGCAATGTTTGAGACATTTATAAAATTCACAAAAATGTGTGTCCCAAACTTAGTAGTTTAATGTCCCAAACATTAGGCTAGTAGTTCTCAGCCAGGGGTGATTTTATTTTGTACCTCCACTTAATTTATCCAGAGAAACAGAACCGATGGGATATATGTGGATATAAGATATTATCATGGGGATTGGATCATGGGATTATGGAAGCCAAGAAGTCCCACAAAATCCTCTGCAGGGTGGAAAACTAGGAGCCCTGTGTAAAACTCAGTGTGAGTATAAGGGCCTGCAAATCAAGGGCAGAAGTCCCGCCATTTTTAATATTCAGAAGAACCCATCACGAAATGAATAAGGGCTACCTACATGGATGAAAACATATTTCTTTTAGTTCCACTAACTCAAATGTTGATAGCTTACAGAAAGACTCACAGCTACACCCAAAATAATGTTTTACCAGCTCTCTGGACATCCTTTAACCCAATCAAGTTGGCATAAAATTAACCATCACAGCACCTCAGATCAAGGGACACTTGGCCATATCTGGACACATTTTCGGTTGTCACAACCAAAAGCAGGGTGTTGCTGCTGTTATCTAGTAGGGCAAGACCAGAGATGCTGCAAAGTATCCTACAATGCACAGGATAGTCCACAATAATTATCTGACCCAACATATCTGTAGTGCCAAGATAAGGAAACTTTGATATGGACTGTTATTCAGTAGAGGCATTGATACAGCTACTACTTACAAGACCCTAACAACCAGAAAGTCTTCTATAGGGCATGTATATTTCATCTAAGCCCCACATTGTTCCATTGCAAAGCAAAATGTTATGCTGCTCAAAATCTCCAGGGAAGCTAGAAGCATATAGCTTTGGGTGAAATGTAAATTTCTTAAAATATTTATCCATCCATAAGTGGCTACATTTTTGACATTATTATAGGGTTTCTCAGTGTTCCATTTTATTAAAAAATATTTATTTGGTTTCTAAGATTACTGCTTTTCTGACCACAGAAAATTCAATTACTGAAAACTGCAGCTATCAAATCGGTTGAAAATAAATAGCCTTTTATCCAAAGCTGGCAAAGTCTGGTTCGTTTTTAATATGTAGCCATTTAAGAAAAAATAAAATGAAAATAAGAAAACATTTCCATTGCAATTTGACGGACTGCAGGGTCTGAAGTCAAGCAACATTTTTGTATCATCAAGTTTTATTTAAAGGAGGATACGAAAGACGAGAGGCAGGTCAAGAGAAGTCATCATACGCATAATTTGCAATTATTTTTTCTCTTTTGTTTTACAAGACAAGAAATGTGAGCCCTTTTTCCAGTGGAAATCACTTTCTCCTGTGTTCTCTCTGCCTGGGCTTGACATGTTTAGTAATCTGCAGGAAATGTGGTAAGTGAGACCTGCAAATGTGGGCTTCCACTATGCAGGCTAAGTATGTGCTAAGCAATGGGGGTGGCAGCATTTCCAGGGAGCCCAAAAGCTCCTTTTTTTTCTTTTCATTGATCTCACAATGCATTTTCGACTCCTACACAACACATAGAACATGTGCCCATGTTTTCTCGGTGAAAACCAATAAACAAGACAGGTCAGTGAAAAATCAGAACCACGTTGTGAATGAAAACACCAAGATTATCTACCCTGTGGATTAAATATAAGATTTCCATTTCCAAATTGCTGTTCCCTTACCACTGAACATGCACCCAGGCTATCGTCCACTTGAGCATAATTCAAGCTAATTTTTGTATTAGGCTAAGCAAAACATCACTGGGAAGCTAAATAGTGATTATGTTAACTAGTAGTACCTCAGTCTTTCTTGTTAGGACAAGAAATATTCAAATATTTAACATTCAGATATTGATGAGAAGTATTAAAGCTGTGCGTTAGAAAACACTCTTGGCCAATGGACATAGAGAGATCTAGGTTTTTTCACTTTCTGCTGTTACTACATGGTGGACCGCAAGAAATCATTAAGCCTCACTGAGGCACAGTTCCTGTATCTGTGCAATCAAGTAGTTGGAAGGAAGAGCCATTTCTAACTCCTTAATTTTGTGGACAGCCTCTGTGTCCATTCACTCAGTACAATCTGATCTCTGGGCTAACACTGCCACTGGAAAGAAGCATCAAATTCAAATTTGACATTCTGCAATTATGCAAAATCTGTTCCCAATGGTGGAGATAGTAGTATAAGATTCACTTTGCCATTTTCTTTTCCCAAGAAGTGCTCTCAGCGTGAAATTTTGAGAGATGATGGGTAATGTTAACCATAGTCATAGAAACCAAGACGGTCACGTAAAATGTGTGCTTTATTGAGATTTTCATGCACATTGACTAAGAGGGAGGGACTTGGTCTCACATGTACACACACACTCCCCACCCTGAAATGGCTCTTCTTTTAGGAGAGTGGCAGGGGATTGGCAAAGAAGCTTTAACCACAGCTGAGTGCCTGGTGTCCGTGACAAAGCACACGATACCTACAAGAGACAGAACCCACTGCTGTGCAGCAGTCAGAACCAGACCTGACCAAGAAAAGACTGGCTGCATGAGGAGATTCCTAAAAAAAAAAAGAAAACCATAACCGCTCCCTTTGCTTTCTCATCTCCGTTTTTAGGAGAGAACCACAGCCTTCCAGTTTTTACTGTCTGGTTTTGTGGTCTTATTGAGGGGCAAGGTGATGACAGACAACAACGGTTCTGGGGCTTCCTGTTTTGAAAATTCTTTACTACTTTTCTCGGTGCTACTTACTATGCTATGGTTGTTGGTGCTAGATAAAAAAATTCTACTTCTTGCAGCAAATTCCCCTGTCTGAACCTTTTATCATTTTGGAAGAGACCATCTCAAGAAAGATCATATTGAGGGTTTTTTGGTTTATTTTGGTTTGCTTTTTTTGTTTGTTTGTTTCTCATCAGTCAGAAAGATAACTAAAGACTATAGCATATTTTGGGAATTTGTTGTGGGCAAAGAGAATGATGCGTTCAAAGAATTTTTAAACTTCAAAATTGCATGCTCAAAATGGATCTCCAGCAAGGCAGAATGACTCCACTGTAGATGACTGTAGATGCTGGTAGCATCCTGTCAAAGGGCAAAGGGCATCAAAGGATGGAATTTAAAGCATCTTGAAAGTGCACAGGGTTAGCAGATCTTTGTTAACAGCTTCTGTTAGCAGACTTGCCAACGTGGGCACTGTGCTTCTGGCAGGGAAGTCATGGCTGATGATTGACAGCTCTGTGATGACAGGGCCTGACAGTGGAGTTTCCCATTGACGTGGGATGAAAAGGGGTGGGGTGCTCCATCTTTGCAGTCTTTTTAGCACTAAATGTGTAAGTACCTGCAACTCCTCATTAGTGATCATCACTCTGCCATGACAATGTTGTAAAATTAACATCTGGTTTAAACGTGTTATGTAATTTGGCATTGCTAGCAAAAGTCTAAAGCAATTGGTAGTTTAGGAAAGCAGAGAGGAAGGTCAAGTTTTTATTTTGTCAAAAGTAGAAGGGTAACTAGTGGAAGCAGAAGCTTTAAACCTAGGTCTTTATTCACCAGAACACAAAATTATTGAAATAATTATCAGAAATGACAGATTGGCAGAGAAGATTAACTGGTGAGTGGATGAAATGTGGTAAAATCAGATTAGGCTTCCTGACTGCACCATTTGGACAAAAAGGTATTTAAGAAGAGATAGCTAAGACCATATTAAGAGTATTTCCATCTTGGGTGTACACTGACAAATCAAAGTAAAAGCTTTGAGCTGCAAAGGACAAAATTGTAGGCGAGAGAAAAAAATGAAATCCCCTCTCCCAAAAAAGAACTACATTCTTCTTTGGGATATGCCTGAATGAACATAGCTGTTGTGTTAATAGTGAAAAGGAAATATCTTTCCATTTTAAGAATGACTAGGCTAGTTTCTTGTAATTAATTGCACTAGCTCTGTTTAACAAATTTCTTGGTCATCTATGTCTTGGCCAAGCATAAGGCATGAAGGAAACTGAATTCAACAAAAAATGACACTTGTCCTCAGAGAGGACTGCCCTACGAAGACTAGTTGTATTGTAATTATTCCATTTACTCTTCTGTACCCTTTCACAAATAGTTATTGAAAAGGAAAAACAAGTAATCGCACCGGAGACATGTAACTATTTTGGGTTTTTTGGAAATAAAACATTTTGGGGTTATAGAGGCAAAGTATGAGGCCTTATTTTCATCCATTTTATTGTCATTAAAATGTTTTTGCATTTTTGTTGAAAAAAGTTTAAACACAGTATGTAGGAGACTAGCGAAAAGGCATGTGTAGAAAAAGCTGCTGAATAGGTGTGGCAAAAATCAGGGGGTTTCAAAGGCAGATAGATATATTGTTTGAACATACATGGCAGGGAGAAAGGTTGAAAACTCCCATTCTAATCTACTGCCGATATGATTTCTAAGTTCATCTGGTGGCTGGTCAACGAAAGCCAACCACTGCACATTGGAGACGTAATTATGTGAAAGTAGAAAGTGAGTTTGTAATTTATACCAGTGCCTACCCTGCGTTAGCTTCCTGGAGACCTGACCCTTTCCCCAGCCTCCCTTTGACCAAGCCAACTGCACTCATTCCCCAGTCCGACTGGAAGCTGCAGGTTCCACTGGAAACATGGTTTATGGATAATGTACCCATAATGGACTCTCCACTCAAAACCAATACAGCAGTAGCATAGCCATCAGCAATCAGTCCATAAAATCTGCACTTGCCTCCTTTTTTTTTCTTAAAAGGGGCAGGAAGCTAATGGATTTGAAATTGCAGAGGCGGACCACAGACCTTTTTAATAAATGAAAATAAAATTGAGTCTCAGGTTTATGTTGATCTATAGAACTGTGAGTCCCAGAGTTCTCTCACTGTCTCCCTGAGGGTTGATTCCTAGCCTAAACCACCCACCATTTATAGCTGATAAGTGTCTGCTGAAGGGTAATAAAATACAGTGTGTGTAGTTGTAGAGAATGTAACTTATCACTTTCATCAAAAGCTCCCTGAAAATGTGTTTATCTAAAAGGCTTGTATGTTTGTGTATGTTTCAAATATCTCTGCCGTTAGATTGAGCTCCTTGGCCATTTAAAAGCTAGCCCTTGAAAAAGCTTCTTTGGAAACTGTTTAGCTATGGATTAATGGTTACATTTCCTTGGGTTGGAGATATCCTTCAGGTTAAGGAATTCATACAAATATATACAAATGAGACATTGACTGTTGCTCGATTTCATTTTCTCACTAAATCAAGGTAAAGATTTAAAGTTCAATTCATAAAGGAGGGAAAAAATCTTTATGTGGGTGTTAGGTGATTTTTAACTTCAGTCCAATTGATGCTGGGAACTTTCCAAGAATACAGCTGCCAAGTAAGGGAAAAAAAATTCTTGAGATGTTGAGAAAGAGTTTGGGACACTCTGGGAGTCACTATGGGATATGACTGTGTGCCACTTTTAAAAGCTGGCTGTGCTCTGGATGGTTTATAGTGGGAGAATAGGTGATCTTATGTGAGAATGTTTCTGAATCATTTAAGAAACAGACAAAAACCAGGTTTTTTCAATCAAAGACTGTTTCAGTTATAAATGTCCCCATGACACATTGAGGTTTTCCTTCAGGAAAGTGCTCACTGAGTATCAATGATGGATCGGTTGTCCAGGGAGTTACAAAGCTATATATTTTCTGTGCGCATGTGTTACTGCCTGAAGATACGCTATGGAAGGTTTCATGTGTGCTTAGGTTATTGATCGGGTAATGCTCTCAAAATGTTGGAAAATATGAGTATATTCCTGGTTTGGAAAACAGGCAGTGTAATTTGCCTTTAAACTCCCCAGTATCTAGATATCACACCATTTAAAGTATTTGTGGCTTCTCAGGAACAGCTTCACAAATGGGTTTGGATGTACTGATATCTTTAGGTCTTTTAATAATAGAAATATCAAACTACCAAAATATAACTTAAAATGTTAAAAAAATGTCTAACAACATTCATTCATTCAGATATCTTGCCAGGTTCATGATTACAAGTTGGAGAACCAGGACTGAAGTTCAAATCCTCAGGCTTTGGTGCATGTGACCCCAATTGCAATATTCCATTCCAAACAAAATTCCAAGGCTGGGCATAACTACTGAAATCTATAATCCCAGATACTCTTAAAGCAGAGATGGGGAATGTTGGCAATAATGGCGCCAATAGGTTTCGATTCTTACTGCACCCTTAAGCTTCTGTTTCCCAGGGTCACAGTCCTGCCTCAAGTCTAGCTTGAATCCTCCTTCTGCCCCAACCTCCAATCAGCATGAACCATAAGATCCTAACCAATCAGATCATGCTGAGTCTCACTGAGGGTATTTAAGCCCCTGCCTCTCTCTCTCTCTCTCTCTTTCTCTCCTCTCTCCTTCTCCCACCCAGCAATAAAGAATTTCTTGTCCAGATCACTCTTCTCCGTGTGGTCACTTTTGGGGCCTACATTTGCCTACAGGGAAGATCACAGTTTGAGGCCAGCCTGGGCAAAAAATGCATGACACTATCTAAAATATAACAAAAGAAAAAAAAATGGTGTGGGGGGGTTGGGTTTTGCTGAAATAGTAAAAAGCCTAACTAGCAAGTGTGAGGCCCTGAGTTCAAACCCTGGTACCACTAATAAATAAACAAAAATTAAAACAGATTCCTATGTAGGCCGCTTTATTTTGGGAATGCATGGGAAGGATACAGAGAATTTTGTTTCTAGATAAATAAGAAGTCAAAGCAAACCAGTAGTGAAATCGGAAAATTAACCCAAAATTTTCCCTCAAGAATATTTCTTCTTTGAAAAGAAAAGACTGTTCCCAGATTGGGTTGTCAGTTTATGTAATAGGTAATAATAAATGTAGAGACGTCAACTCATGTTCCTTGAAACTCAGTCCAAGTTCCCTAATGTCAGTGGATGAAAGGAAGTATTTAAGTAAACTAAATACAGCAGGTACATGATCACTTCACTTTAATTTGGGGATCTGGTATTTGGAGACTTGTAACTATGGCAATTATATAGTGAATGACCTTAACAATAATGTAGCAAAAGGAAATATGTCCTAAAGCCTTCTATCTGGGCCTCATTAAAACCAGTCCTACAAGAGATCCACACCCCTCCTCTGAGTCCTTTCCATCTTACGTGTGTGTGTGTGTGTGTGTGTGTGTGTGTGTGTGTGTATCTCACAGTTCCACTTGACGTTTTGACTTCAATGTTCACTTGCATTTCAGCATATATTTATATAATATCAGGAGCTGACAAATGACAAACTATATGACATCAAAGTGTCAAGTAGGAGCCTTGGAAGTGGCAAATACATGACAACCATTTTGTGCAAACTGTTAAGTGACAATTCTTTTATTTCCAAGTGAGAGCTCTGAGGCTACAGGAGCACAGTCAAGTGGTATGTCCTTCTCAATCTCTTTATCTACTTAAAAATTTACAAGTAAAAGCCAGCTTTGACCCAGAAAATATTTTCTGGAAAATCAAAATAACTTCCATGTAAATCCCCATGTCAGACTCTTGCTTTCTGTTTGGAGAAATTCCCTAATCCTCTGAATTTCAAGACCTAAGCAGTAATAAAATGATGATTTGGTATATCAACGTGTCCATAACATGAAGCTTTTCCCAAAATCCAGTTGGCAAACATTAGTGTAAAAACTTTGCTCAGCACAGTTGCTAGTACCTTTAAATGTGTTAGAAAATTCAACAGAAATTCTGGATTCCATATTACACCTTCACTGCCTCTTCATTGTTCCTCTTCCTCCTGTTCTGACTCCTCTCTTCAGTGCTTCACTATCCTTTGCTTTATGGCTGCTTCATCTTGTGCTATATAACTTCCGTGTGTGCCTAGGGCCATTTCAAAGAATAGGGGCTCCGTGTTGATTTTACAGATGCTGTTATTACAGTTTATTTTTAGAGCATCAAGCCAAGCCAAATGGAACACAGTTCAACAGCTGACAAATTACCAAAGTAGCCCATGTAATAAATTGTGTCTCCTGTAATATATTGAACTTCTTCCGAGGGAGGAAATAAAAGATAGGTTCCTTTTTAAGTCTGTTAGGATATATCCAAACACTTTTAATTTTAGAATCAGGTTGTTAAGCAAATTGAAATTCTGAAAACCTCTGCGGATTTTGGAACACACATATCAACAGAGGTGGAGCCCACAGGAAGCTTCAGTCTGTGTGTGTGTGTGTGTGTGTGTGTGTGTGTGTGTGTATGTATCTGTGTGCTTGTGTGTCTGTGTCTGTGTGTCTGTGTGTCTGTGTAAAGGATACAAATTCTTCCCTAGGAGAAGAGAAATGAAAAAATAATACCCATATTTCTCTAATTTACGGATCTTGCCACCCTGCAGAGCAGGAAAGATGTCAAGTCTGACTCCTTTGACAGGCAGAGGGTGGAAGAGTTGAAATCTATTCAAAAGAAGAGCTGTCTCAAAGAGTCTTGTCATAGTTAAAACCAAGAGCTCAGCTATTAGTGACAAAAGCAGTCAGTTTGGTGATTTCTCTGCCACATATGCTGGGGAGGGATCCCAGCAATGTTCGCTTACTTAACACAAGACTGTGCACACGTACATACACACATACACACTTCAGAGAGATTACTTTTCATATATATTATAGCTAGGTTTTTTTAAAATACCAACCTCCTTGAAAACAATGGTTAATGGAATTCTCAAGTCCAGTGACACTGTTGATTTATAGAACCTTGGCTTGGCCAGATGTATGGCTTTCCTGAAGAAAATGATCATATCTGTGCTAATCACTTCCTGAATAAGTTGAATTTCTGGGCAATCTCCTAGCACTGCTTTTGAGTCTTTCTTTGGCTCTTGGGAGTTTGATTTCATGATTTCATCTTTTATCTCTTCTTCTCAGATTATGTTAGCTTTCTGTATAAATTGTTGCTCTAACAGGTGTTCTCAAGACTTCTGGAGTGATGATGTGAAATATGTGTGTGCCATGAATGGATTTTATCTGCAGAACAAATTAACCTCATCTTTCTGTATTTCAACTTTAAACTTGGTCACAGTAAATAAAATTTGCAAAAAGTGAATAAAAAATTTCTTTGAAATAGTTCATTTTTGCTCAGCATTAAATTGCTTCAATCAAAGGTAAAATGTATTCATCATCTACTTGAGTACTCTCAATACAATTTTAAAGCTGAAAAATTCCTCCTCTAAATGGAGTTTTGTATATGTTGGTATTTTCCAGAAGCTAAAGAAACATACTTAAGATGAAACTGTAATGGGCCAGTGGTCACAGAATCTTGGTGAGTACACTCACCTGTCCTTTGTCCATCTCTGGGTGACCAAGACACTGCTGCCTACATACTCAACTACTAGAATGGATTTTATGCCCAGCTTTGGAAGTACAGAGGCAACAAAACTGCTCTCACCCATGACAGCCAGCTAAGTGTTCACTCTCTCTGCATACTCACATGGGCATGGGAAATTAATGTTTAAATTTTATTAAACCATGTATTTACCAACATCCATAAGTCTGTAAGTATAGTCTTGGTAATCCAGACTTTGATTCTACCCCTAACTCTGTTACTGCAGGCAAATTACTTGTTCTTTTTGACTTTGTTTTCCTCTTCTCTAAAAGATAGAAGTGTGATCCACTCCTTGCTGTTATTTTTAGGCATGAAGAAGATAGTAGATAGAGAAGAGGGAGCACATTTACTTGCACAATGTAGACCAAGAATATTAACCAAATGAATGAAACATGTAAGAAAATGTTTCTGCCATCCAAAAGTTTCCATCTATAGATGGAAACTTATGTCAATGAAAGTCAGTTTAGTCAGGGTCTTTGGAGAAGATCTTTGGTTCCTAGGCTAAAAGTCCATGGGGTTTACAGATTGCTTCCTTCTCCCCTCAAGATCAGGTGGCATATCACTTTGAAAGTAATCAGACCAAATTCTCCCAGGTATTCCAACATTTGGGTGTTGGCAGATAGACGCCTGTGCTGCCTTCCGATCTATTCTCTAAGCTCTCTCCTAGCCCAGCGCTCTCTCCCTTGAGAGGCTGTAACGTATGCATTTTCCACGAATGTCCTGGAGCCAGGGGAAGAGAGGACCCAGCATCTTAGCAGCAAGATCCATCTAACTCTCTAGTCTGTTTGGACAATTGACAACTAAGTAATGGGGACAGGATCCACTTGACTCACCAGATTTCTATTCCCCATCTAAGCAAAGGCAGCTCCACTCCATACCCTGCTCCAACTTAACATCAGTACTTACTTCTCCAGTGAAATCTTATTTGCAATATCCTCCAGGCTCCCTAGTAAACCCTCTAAAGTTGATATGGGTTGAACAGTTGAAGGTTTTTAAAACCTGTGTGGGGAAAGTGCCTTCTTAATTAGTGCCTTTCGAATATTAATAGTCCTGGGATCTGTACTGCAAATCAAGGTGCTTCATATGTTAACTAAGCATCCTCAAGGTATTGATCAATATAATACATTGTTGATACTATACTATTATAAATTACAAACAATAAATCATATATAACAGTCTTTATAGGATACATAACAACGCAGGTGCCTGAAAAACTTAGGACAGCTTTGCAGTTATGCTAATATGTCAAATATAAAATGGACTTAATATGTCTCTTAATGTTGAACAGACCCTTCCTTGGAGAACTGCTTTATCCATTGTTCTTGAGGAAGGGAGCTTTTTAAGAACTTATGTTTTGAAACACTGTGCACTGACATCACCCTGTATGGAAACACACTTGATGGGACAAGGGATGGGGATTAGCAGCAGATGGTCCATTGATCTGTTGGTTAGGCCAGTGTTTCTATATTAACATATCCCTGACCTTTGGGGCAAGACAACACTTCATTGTCGCTCATCCATTACAGGACAGATAGCATTCTGTCTTTTGTCCTCCACAGGTCATGTTCTGCTTCTCTGGTCAACTGAGCAATCAAAACCACTCACACAATTTGAAAACATTTTTTGGAGCTAGAGTTGGGAGGACGTTCCAGTACCACCATCAGCTGGAAATCACTGGGATGACTAATCTAATGACCTGTCATAGTAAGATGAAGAATTCAGCTTACAATCAAGCTTCCCCCTCAATTTACACACAGAAGCCAAAATATCATCTATCTGAATATTTAAAAATAATAAATCAGACCAATAGACTGAGAAATAAGTTAGGGTATACTTTCTTAATTTGACAAAGTCTAGGGAAGGCAAATTTAAATTTTCAGATTGTCAGAATCCTTTTCACCTGGAGAGATTCCCAGGGACCATCACTGGGAATATGGTCCAGGGTAGGCAGGTGCTCAATCTGAATCAATCTGAGTCAGTATGTTTGCTTCACTTTGCAGACACCTGTTTACAGAGGAAGGCCAAAGAGGATCTCTAAAATATGTGGCTCTGAAAATGTGTTTTCTTCCTAGTTCTAGGGACAGAAGTGATTGTAAGCTGTTGTAGTGATGAAGCACAGTCTGTAGAGCTCCCTGGGCTCCACTTGGACCTCTCAATCTTGTGCTTTTTTGGGGCCATTCCTAGACCATTGGTTTTTTTTCTTGTATGTTTTCCTGTGTCCTGATATCTATGTATATTTTCAGTAAATTCCCATTTCTGGAAGTAACTTGAATGAGCCTGTTGTTAAAATATAAAATAGACTAAGTCAAGTACACTTAGAAAAGACTGAAAAGCCAGGGAGGTGACATCACTTGTGAAGGGTCTGACTGGGGAACAAACTGAGCAAAAAATGTGGGAGGAAGTTAAGGTGAAGGGGTAGGGAGAGGAAGATCAGAAAGACTCTTTTAGAGATGAAGATGACTTACATGGTTTACTTCCAGGTAGGACTTGGAGTATTTCTCCCTATAAGTCATGAAAGCACTCAGCACTCCTGACATCCCAACTGTAGCCCAGTTAGGCAATAGACAAACTGGAGAATTCAGCACAAAATTCACAGCACTGTTTCCCTGAAGAATGAGTCTCTGTTTCCAAAAATGAAGCTTAGAAACTCATGTTTGGAATAATACAATGCTTATCTCATGAGCTGATATGACAGTTCACAAAGATGTAGGTTTTATGACACAGCCTTAAGCTACTACACAAGAGTTACTTGAACACAAGCACTGTGATGCCATAATAATATGATATCTGAGATGACTATTAATGGAGATGAGTGTATACAGCCTGGAAATACTGGAGAAAAAGATGGAGTCTCGCACTACCTCCCTCAAGAAGGGAAGAATGTACTATTTCATCTCATCATGCAGAATGGCACAGAATTTAAGTCCTGTGAATTGTTTACATCTGGAATTTTCCATTTAATGTCTTTGTATCATGGTTGACTAGGGATAACTTAAATCAGAAACAAAACTATGAAGAAGAGGTAATTGCTAGACAAAGTGAAAAAAAGTAAAGAAAGAAGCACTAGAGAAAAATGAAGTACCTATACACATTTTGCTTCAATTTCTTATAAGTCAGAATAACACAATTACAAGAATAATTAAAATGATAATTCTGTATAGGCTTTCATCTTTGAGGTAAAAATTTTAAATGAAAAAATGTTTAATAATTGCTTATAGATTGCCAGGTATTTTCAGTGAAGGTAAAGGACTTATATTTACATAAGTAATAAATCCTAAGAACAAAGTTCCTTTGAGAACATTTAAATTTTTTGGTAACTTTGGTAATATTGGTAACAAAGAATTATATTATACCCTGTTATCCAAAATGTTACCAATATTATAAAATAACTGAAAGTGAGAATACATTTTAATTGCATGCAGTAGATATAAAAACAATTCAGAAGCTGATGATCTGTGAAATGGTTGTTCCTGCAGTATAATGTAACTCACTTAATAGGACAAATGTAATTTTAATCATAAAAATATGACATCAATTGGAATTTTTGTCTGAAAGTGAATTTTCAAAAGTAAGTGTCTATTAATCACAGCAATTAATAAGAACTTTTACAGAATGTCATGTCTATCTTTGTATCACAAAATCTGTTTCTATGGCAACAATCTTTGACTTCAGTTTCTATTGTGGTTTGGCCAAATACTGATCATGTGGCATTTGACAAAGTGAATAGCTCTACAATATATTGACTTTGAGAAAGACTGAAATTCTAGTTGGAAGCTATACTTCAGAGTCATTCAAATACCTCAAAGATGAGACTATACTTTACTTAATTAGCAAAGGAAAATAATTGAAGGCAAGTTTTGAAATTTAAATAAACATTTAGCAGGTATTGTTAAAATAAAACTAATATATTTTAGTTTTTCTTTCATTTTCCCCATGTGTTAAGGTAATTCCTTCAGTTTTAATATTCAAATAACTATTGGTGATTTTGCTATCACTATCATAATTGGAGCTTACACTTATTTAAGATATAAATTTCAGTTATTTACAGTTACTCTACACCAATTACCCTTAAAATCACAATCTCATTTAATTCATAAAACAGCTTTGCAATGAATAAGCTGTAATTATGCTCATTCTATACTGGAAGAAACTGGTAAGTCAAGTTGCTCATAAGTAGTAACACATGGCTTTGAATCCAGTGTCTACATTCTTCCTTCCAGTTATAAAATGGTTCATAGAAACCTAAGTCAGACTATTTTATAGTCATAAGTCATTAAATGGGTGTTACAGACTTTTTATCCCATGTTTTATCATCATCAGAAGGATCCTAACTTGAACTTTTAAGAAAGAAGGGCAGTAGGTAGACCAGAAAGGATTTTCAGAGCATTGTGTCTACTCCATATGCTGCTATGATGTCAGACAAATGTCACTGTGAGTTTGTCAAAACCCATAGAACGTACACAAAGAATGAGCCTTAATGAAAACTATGGACTTTGAAAAATAATTATGTGTCAATTTACATTCACTTATTATAACAAATGTGTTACTTGGGTGGAGGATGTCAATAATGAGTGGAGCTACGCATGGGTGCAAAAATGTCTGTGCCCATGACTTAATTTTTCTATAAACCTAAAATTACCCTAAAAACAAATCTTATTTAAAACACACAAATCCATACAATATTCTGTTAGAGGCTTCTTTTACCTTCTCCTTCATTGCAATATAACACTAATCTCTAACAAATGAGGTAAATAGAAAACAGCTTCTCCATTGAAGATTTAATCACTTGAACTTGATCAGAGAGCAACTACAACTGACATTAAAGCAACTATATACTAATCACTCTTCTAATAATTAAACATCAATTTTGTTTTAATCATATTGTTTTAATTGTGTTTACCTCTATAACATTATATTAATACCAGTCCTACAAATATGTTACATATCCCAGACAGAATGTGTATTATGTCACCCAAGACACAACATGTGTATGAAGGCATTTTGTTCATGACTTATTATTGAAGTCATCTACTGAACTGGGACAGGTTTGTCCAGTGTCATCTCTGATCAAGGACCATGTAGGCTGAAGTTAATGGAGAATGCAATGGAAATATGGAACACACCAGGACTTCCTTACTTTCATGAACATAGATTTCACCTATTAAGCACAGCTGTTGTCAGAAAATTTAAATGGTGACCATGACATTGTTCACATGGCATCTTTTTAACCAACATGGTTGTTCTCCATGTCTTAGTCAACTTCCCTGCTTACTCTGCTAACCAAAAACATGCATTCTATTCCTGCATATCCAGAAACTAGTCCAGACTTAGCCACATGACCTCCAGTCCACAGGACGCCTCGTATGTAGCAGGATTGTGGATCATTTCCCACCCCCAACCAGTACTAATGGTTTTGATGCAAAACTGAGGTATGGATTTAGGATCCTAGACCCCAGATAGGAAAGCTTGGTGTGAAAGTTGTCAAAGTCTTTTTTAGCTTCTCAGCCAATCAAATGCAGGGCTATATGGCTAAAATGAGGATCAGACAAATGCATGGGCCATACACTCTCATAACTCCTCCATTATGTATGCTGTACAGAGAACCAATAACCTCTCTAATAAATCTTCCAGAAGCACTCCTCAGCCTCCATCAACATTTGCAGGTACTCACTTAAGAATAGGAATCATTATTTTAAAAAATATATCCTTTTCTAGAATAGCTGTAAAACGTGCATGAACTCAATGCCAGCCTTTGACAGGGAAATTTAGTTTTAGGTCGCTCAATTTATGCTTTGAGGGGAAGAAATTCCCCAGAAGATTAAACTTTCATTAAGTTCTTTCATTTATTTCCGGCCTTTGCACCCATCATATCATAAGTTCCATAACTGATGTCTTACTGTGGTCATAAAATAGTTGCACTTGAACTTTAGGGACCTGTCAAACACCTCTCCCTCTCCCCTTTACCCCCCAATAAAAAACCTTTTAGAGAATGGTACTTAAATTGACAGTCTCAGTGGTCACCCTCCACAGCCTATGTCAATGAGAATGTGCCTAGAAGCAATGTAGATGGTGATGTGCATTTTAGACAATCCCTTTGTGAGGCCGATATTCTGCACTCCTCTGGCCGCTCCCCCCCCCTATTGTTTTGACTAGACAGGGGATCATACTGAATAGATTAACCAGTCATTGACTTGGGACACCTACTGCTTGGAATTCCATTGCATTTGGAGTGAAAGGGGATAAAAACGTCTCCCCTCCACTCCTGATCCCCTACTCTGTGGCAATATTTCTGCCACAGAAATACTTGGCTGTCAGCTCCAGCAAAGCAATCCTGGATAGCCACAGTAGTTTGTTGTCAGGATGAAAAATGGTTCCGTGCAAAAGGTCTCGAGTCTGGGATGCTAACAATCAAGGAGCCCTAAGTCAGGCATTTGACAGAGAACTTTGGTCTTGCTGTTAAATACCACTTAATACTGTCCTGCATGATAATCCCTGCTGTTTAACAACTGCATGATCATGGTTCAACCCTGGCAGAATGCCTTTCTGACAGGGAGAGAATGGCCAGATTTCATATATTTGCTTGGGAGAAAAGAAAATACATTGCTTTGCATCCAATGAAAATAAGAATGCTTAAAAAAAAAAAAAGACAATTGCAAACCCATTATAGCTTTGATTTATCATGAGAGTTCACAGCCCAGAGAGGGAAATGAAATTCTAGCTGAGGTTACCTATAGCTGAAGAGCAAAGTGACTTGATAGAGACATTAGTACTGTTACTTCAAAGAGATGGTTGGTTAGGGAAAAAAATTCAATCTAGGCATTAAGAAATAAATTGACATTTTCACTCATTGTGTGTCATGGACTTAGAATTGTGCACAAACTCGTGTATTTGTTGGAGTGTGTGTGTGTGTGTGTGTGTGTGTGTGTGCGTGCATGAATGCATGTGTGCATGTGCATTTGCACAAAGTCATTGTTGCTACATTAAACATTATAGAAGACTTACCTAATAGGGCTATATGGCACCTTGTTGTTTTTGAAGCTGTGTTTAATTATTTTATTATGAATTCTCTTACATAGAGAATGATAATTTTTTATGAACTTTTATAAAACTTCAGGCTTGGGATGCAGCTCAGTGGTAGAGCACTTGCCTAGCATGCATGAGACCCTTGTTTTGATGTTTTGATTCTCCCGCACCATGCAGAGGAAAAAGAAGATTTTAAGAGACCAGATAACATTAAAACATGCTGAACCCCAGTTTCCTGGTGGTTTCTTACAGAATATGCCAAAATTATGGCTCTGCAGACATACAGACACACATACATCGTTCTGCAATGCTTTAGAAGGTAGTATTTTAAAAATCAAGCAGGAATTGTAAAGAATTAATGCTTTTAGTTGTTTAAACTTTTAATTGTGTAAGAAGGAGAAAATGCTTATCACTATAATGGACCTAAAGAAATAAATGCTTTATTAAATGAAAATTCATTTTTTTGTGGGGGGAGATATTACCAAGGATTGAACTCAGGGCCTTGTCCATGCTAGGCAAGTGCTATACCATTTGAGCCACACCCCCAGTTCTTTTGGAATTTGTTGGTTCTTGTGTTGTTTTTGTTTTTTGGTGGCAGTGGGATTTGAATACCAGGCTTCATGCTTACTGGCAAGCTCTCTACCACTTGATCAACTTGGCATATTTTGTTTATGAGGTAGGGGCTCCCTAACTTTGCCCTGGCTGGTCTTGAACTAGAGATCCTTTTGTATCCATCTCTCTAGAACCTGAGATTACAGGTGTGAACTACCATACCTGGCCAATTAAATGAAAATTTCTGGGTGACTGAGAATATTCAGATGGGCCAGGTAGCTTTTCCAGAGCTACAGAGGAAATGATTCTTTTACTGAAGCATAGATTATAATCTGTAATGTGAACACCATCTCTTAGGATGCTAAAATATCAAATATTGTATGGAGGTTATATGAGTAAATTATATAATGCAAAATGACCTTGAATGATTTTGTTACTGGCCCACAAATTGTGTTCTCTTTAGAACCATCTTACATTTTTAATTGCTAGTTTGAAGATTGATGTCTCTATTTCTTTTATATAATAATGTTTTTACATCTTCCAAGAAAAATTAAGGCACATCAGCAGAACTGGACATAAAATTGACCATCATACCTTGATTTGGGAGATCTGAGATATTTGTAGTGTATGTTCAAACCTGAATCTAATTCAGTGCACATCATCAACAAAGTCAGTGTGACATAGATATGCTTAAAGTCACCCCTCTTAAGTCTTCACACCAAACCTCAAACCTCAAACAACCAGAGAACAGACAAAAACAAAACAAAAAAGAAAACAGAAGCCTATTAAAGTTCAGACTTGTGGTTTATCTTGATGTCTCTCCTAGTGAATTCCTAAAATAGCTTACTTATAACTCTCTCTGGCTTTGTCACTTCTTATCACATACGATAACTTTTTAAAAGTGCACCATGTCTTCCCCAGCATTTGTTAAGTTTCCCTACTTTACCACTGATATTTGATTAATGTCTACATCCACAAATATAGCTTTCATAGTCGATGATCCTCAGCAATATTCAAAACTAAGAATTTTCTAAAGCATGTTAATGCATGTTCTTAAAAAGAGAGGGTGGTTTTGTTTCCTGACATGAAAAAAAATTAAAGATAAAGATAACTTCTCCTAGCTTATTAATTTAGTAACATACTTATAAGCCCATATTAAATAAATAAAACTCACTTAGAAATAATGCACCATCCGCTTATTTCTGTAAGAGCACTTTCTTTCAAAACCTCATACAACCAAAGTTTTTTAAGCAAAAAATTTGAGTCATTGACCACATTTTTTCAAAGGATGTGATTTTCACCTCTTCTAAGTCTTTGTGACTCTGCTCTTTATGCATTGATGATTGACTCTCTTACTGGAAGTTATGTCCCAAGACACATGTTCCCATTTGGATTACATTAATATGTTTGTTAATGTTCAGAAAACCTTATGGATGCCTATTTGTGTTTTTTAAAGTGATCCTACTCTGCAAAAGCATAATTTTTCCTTTTTGTTTTTAGCATATTCTATCAGGTAATCTCTGTATACATCTAAAACTAACATTGGTTGGTTTAATTAAAGCTCATATATTTTCCCAAACTACTAAAGTATTAAAAATAAATAATTACCAGAATTGCCTATGATAGCAAAGGCTTCACAAAGATTGAAATTTAAGGTGAGGTGTCTTTTTTTCTTTTTTTAAGTGATGGTTTTCTCAATTTAACAGCCTTACTGTCAGGGATATTGCTGTGATTCCCTCCTAGGTTGTATATTCTCCTTAGCACATTTCACTTTAAAATTATCTGAAATATATTGCTGTAAGAAAAAAAACTCAAACCAAAAAAATCACTCAAATATGGGAATTTCTTCAACCATATATTGTGGGATTTTTTTGTGAATAAAAATAATGTGTATTCATTGTCTAATACAGAAGAGATATACAACAACAGTAGCTGCTTATTTTACAATTAGTAAGTGCTCATTGTTCATTTAGTGGATGATACAAGTGGAAGCCAATGAGTACTATGTGTAAAATGCTTTGCTTACAAAGTGTTATTGACCGCAGTAAAATCCTTCTTGTCAATCCCACATTTTCAGATGAGGAAACTGAGACTCACAGATACAAAGTCATTTACATGTCACAAAGGTGTTGCAGCTAAGTTTCATACCAAGGTTTTGCCTGATTCAAGCATGCTATATTGTTCTAAATTGATGTACTTATGATATTGGTGTCAGGTTCAATACAATTAAAGCATAACTACTGGGTTTTAAAATTTGCATCAGTCATCACAATGGAAGGGAAATACTCTGTTTTTATTCCAGCCCCAAGATCATGCAGAAAGCTGAAAACTGAGCTCAATTATACTAATTATATCCAAACATTATTTTTTCTTAGTGTTTGAATAGGTTCTCCTGCTTCTTGGTTCTCCAGACCATGTGCAAAAGAAAGAACTTCAGGCCTGTGAGTTCTCTGCCTACATACCTGAGTCATCCAGGTTGAGTCAGCACTCTCGCCCCAGGTCCTGTGTGTATCCTCCCCAGACTCCAAGATTACTGTCTTTTTGTGCCTATATTTATGGTATACACATTTATTATCTGGGAGGATCAGCAGACCAGAAGGAAACCCCAGTATCTCAAAGATACTGTTAAATTAAAACCTGGCCCTCTGAATTCACATAAATATCAAGGGATGCCTCAGCCAAAGATTGGGCTGTCCTTGAGAACTGACAGCTCTTTCTTCTCTTCCAACCACTCTCTTATCTGAGCTGAAGAAACCTGCCTGCAGCACACTGCTGCCCCAAACATTTATTACTCTTCAGAAAAGGGCAGTGAAGCTGAGCTCAGGGTGTTTTCTTGTCCCCAGTGCTCCAGTTTACAGAAAATTCAGTCCAGTGCTGGGGCAAGATGAAGAAGATGATACATTTGCAGCTGAACATGGCATTTCAAGCCGATTCTTTGGTAGTTTGGTTGTAAAGTATCAACTTGGGTAACCAATTCTGCAGTGTGATCTCAAGCCAGTTGCTTTGACCCTCTGCTTTCTGGTGTAGTCCCCAGTGTCCTCATTTGCATAATGGTGATAACTGATCTCCTAGGGTTACTGTGAGTTTGGGAAATGCAGCAAAGCACTTAGCAAGACTTACTCTTCAATCAGCCCTAAGTAACTGAAGTTTTTGTCTATTGTTGCCTCTGAGATAGCTGGTGCCCAGCTCTCTGAAAGAGTAAAGGGACCTATGAAGTGTCAGCTATTCCCAGGTTCTGCCTACAGCAAGAACAAGCCTGGAAGCATGCATACATACAACCTTGACTCTCAATACCGTAGTCTCAGAAATCATAGCAGGCTCACTGAGACTCAGACACAAAGTGAGCTAAAACCCCACATGAACTGCTCAGTCTTTGGTCTGATAGGAACCCAGATAAAAGGAAGACCACAGAAGATGTGTCAGACACACATCTGGTAGGTACTATGGTGTGGACAAAGCACAAGAGTTTTATCTTCTATCTTTAAATGTTTGCTCCATCACTCAACTCTTGCCACTTCTGCTAAGTTAGTCCATTTCCTCAGACTTTAGTTTCTTCTTCTTTTTTTTTTAATACAAGGGGATAAAAAATCTTTCCCTTCACGGGTTATTATTAAACTTAAATGAGATGTTTGTAAAGCATTTAAATCTTTGGTCCCATGAGCTGGTGAGCAATAATGTTAATTCCTCTTCTCTTGCATTCCCCCTCAACACTCAAGTTTTTATTTCTTGATATGAATGACACAGTAAAAATATGCTGCAGTGAAATGAGGAAGATAGAGTAAAAATTATGGGTAGAACCAATGGAAAATATGTAGGAGAAATTAAGTGAACAAAGCCAACTTTTCTAGCCTAAAAATAGTACAACACAAAATATTAGATATGTGCAGAGGGCATCTATTCAATTTTGAGGCTCTTATTGTGGGGGACAATTACCATATTTTCCAACAAAGCGTCCATTGTGGCTACTGTAAGAGGCAGAATGCTAATCTGAGACCAGATGACAGGTTGTTTTGTTCTTCATTAAAAGTATCCTTTCATGGTGTGACATTCCAATGCTTCAGTCATTTACTCAGATAATTTCTCACTTCAACAAAAGCCACTTAAGATTTCAAAAAGACTGTATTTCAGAGACACACTGAGGATATCTTTGGTGAATAATGTCTGAACTCTGATTTAAGTCATTTTGGACCCCTTAAAAAAAAGAAAGTGTTGCACAGAGAAAGACTTTGCAGCTCTATTTTCTGAATCTATTTTTCCAAGATAGTGAAGGCACTAAATATTTAGAGCCAGAGTCCCATCAGGGCTCCATTCTCATTAAATGAAATCAAGAAACTTGTTTCCACAGACCACACAGTGAACAGCAGCTAAACACAGTGGCTGCAGCAGGCACCTGCTTGATTGAGAAACACAGGGCAAGTCAGCTCTGATTCATCACCCTGTCCACAAGATACCATCTCTCACCTTTTCCAGAGATAATCTGAGTCTCTGACGAAGACCTACACTAGGAATTACACCCCATATTTACAATGGTAAAGATAACCAAGAAAGACAACTCAAAACATCACAAAATTTTCAAAAGCAAATATAGGGGCATTAGCATAATCTGTGTTTATTGAGATGAAGGTGATGAAAGTTTAGTTGTGCACTCCTTTCCTTTTCTCTCTCCTTTTCTTCCTTCCTTTCTTTTTCTTCTTTCAGTAGTACTCATGGTTTTGCACTTGCTAGGCAGGAGGCACTCTACCACTTGAGCCATGCCTCTAGCCATTTTTTGCACTTCTTTTCTAATAAAATTATTATATTATATAATCTCAACAATCCTACATAGTAGATACTATTATCCTCATTTTGTAGCACACGAAACTAAAACTTAGTTTAAAGAAAATGCAGCTAGTTAAGTAGACAGGCTATCGTTGAAACTTAAGAACTTATGTCTATGGTCTTTCTATTTGTCCAACCAACAATTCTTGGTATGATGCCTATAAACTTTAATTTTTTTCATTTTCATTCTTCAAAGTGTCTTCTTGGTAAGTGAGGGTTAAGATTTCCTAAATTCATAGCCTGGTGGTGTTGTATTATGGGTTTGAAAGTTGAGCTTCAGCCACTGTAAGGAACAATGATTAATCATCTCAGTAAAGGACTAATTAAATTGTACATCAAATGAGAAAAGCATCGATTTAGAAGGCTCATTTCTCATTCTTGTAGACAGAGGCAAGGGTTTATGCTCAGAGAAAAGCGGAGAAGAAACATAACTGTGAACCTTTAATGAGTTATAAAAGGGATTCTCAGAAAGAACACCTAACATTTGTAGTACTCAATGGAAGGTAATTTTGCCACCTCAAGGGATATTTGACAGTGTCCAGAGATACATTTTTGGGTGTCACACTCAAGGAGGAGCACAGGTGTGTTACTGGCATCTAGTAGAAGGGAGAGATGCTAATAAATATCCCAGAATACGTAAGACATCTTCCCCCAGCAAACCCAAGAAAGAAATGATCCAGCTTAAAACATCAGCAATGTGAATGTCAAAAACCTTATTTGAGATTCTAAACTCATTGATGAGAGAGGAGAGAATAAGACAATAAAATGAACTGGATATTTTTGAATAAGTGAATGAGGAATAAGCTAATAAAGGAATAAATGAATGAAACCATGAGGTATGAAACAATATTCAGGTGTGTTACTGGCATCTAGTAGAAGGGAGGGATAACTGTATCTAGAAACACCAGTGAGATACAGGGAGGTGATCTGGAGTTGTATATTGATTGATAACTGTGCATATTATATTATACTTGATGTGTACAATTCCATGCATTTAGTAACTATCAGTTAATCCAATGGCATGGAAGAGAAATATGCCTGCCTTCCATTCTCTGACTCTGTGATGGTAGCCTGTGTAGATAATAAATTTTTAAGTGAAAAACTAAATAATTATGTACATCATTTAGAGTTTCTGAAATTTTGTATTTGGTTATTCTTTTCTAAATTTCTTGAAGCCCATGCCTTTTAGTGACCACTTTGGCTTTAGCTTTGAAAGCAAGGCAGCAATAGCTGTTCGATGGGGATTGCTACCTTTAATATAGTTTTTGCTTATACTTTGATTTCTCTCTTTTGTCCCTTTTCCTGTTCTTTTAATTATATTTGAGCCACCTCTTCAGCAGACATTAGCTAACCAAAAACATGAAGAAGGAAGGGAAAACACGGGGCAGTTGAATCTACCATTCTACTCTGCATATGCAAAACAACAACCAATAACTTTACTTTTTGGTATGACGGGCATTAGAGTTCAGCTCTTGGTGCTGAGTTTCATTATAATAAACCCATGGTTTCACCAAGGCATTTTCCCATGAGAACATTTTAATTAATTTATTAATTGCAAATGAAGCTACAGGTGTTTGAGTGGGTTGGTGCTAGTGGTGTGTGCTTGGAGCGCATGAGCATGAATGCATGTGTGTTTTAATTACCTCTACATCCACTTCCCTGGCTCGACCTGTTCAGGCTGGTCGGCAGCTCCCAGCAACTGATTCCCACACAGGTCTGTGCGGGTGACTTGTCATGTGATGGGATGGTTCTGTCAGGCACACACAGCTATGCAGGAAAATAACACTGTCATAATCAGGTGCTGGCTTCTTGGTAACTGGACCCTGGTTCTGAGGTAGAGGTTGGCAGCAGTCTTCTAAGAGACTTCTAAGGAAGTCTGTGTCTCTATCATCAAACGTTTAGATTTTTTTAAAGCTTCCCCTTTAAGCCAAAGTAGGTTTAGTCTGCTAAGTCACTGTGAGTGCCTCACTGATGATTTTTAGACATATTATCTAACCTAAAGATACTGAATAAAAAGTGGTTCTTGCTTTCTCAATGTAAAACCCTTGCAACTAGTTTTGAGGTTTCAACAAAGTTGAGCTGAGTGTCCATCCAAGTTCTCCACTCAACTAGATATTGAGCTAAAGACTTTGGAGTTTTGCTTTATCCATTAATAAAATGGTAATAAAAACAGCCACCTTTCAGACCATTGTTAAAATCAGCAGAAGGCAAACATGAACTATTTGACACTTACTGACAATGGGTGAATGCCTGTTTCTTACTGACGCCTTACTATTACTTCCCACAAAAGCTGCAATATCTATCACACTGTCTTTATTCTCAGCTCTGTGGTTCCCATTTCACAAAAATTGATGTTTCCACTTGAAAGTTGAATATGCAAAAGAATTAGTTAAAGGAAAGCAGCCTAGTTTCTATTTTAGACTTTCCCTTCCCATGTCAACTTATGAATAAGACTTGTTATGCTTAATTAGCTGTGTGTTTTCTCTATCTTACTGAAATGAAAATGTAAGTCTCTACAAGTGGAAAACACATAGTTCCTGTCCTTGTATTAGTAGTTCAGCAGAGTTCTCTTTAAAAATTTATTGATACATGATCATAACCAAAAATTTGCAGAGTAATATTTTTCAATTTAATTAAGAATCTGTAAATCACATTGCACAGGACCCATAATTTTAATACATTCCATCTCTATAGTTTAACATCCAGACTGTATCATAATTTGCATACACTAAGAAAAAAATAAAATATGAAAATAATTATTAAAAAAAGAGTCATGTATGACATTTTAATCTTTATCTTGTAGAGATGGAGTCCAATATGGTAGTATAATATGCTTCCATGTGTTTTCCTGCTCAAAAGCTATTGCTAATTAAGATAAACAGTAGATTCCTGAGGTTTACTGAAACTTTATTGCATTAAAAAAAAAAAGCATGTATGTCTGTGTGAGAGAGAAAACGAGCAAGAGAGAGATAAAAGTTAATTAATAGAATTTGGCCTTCTTCCAAAGTATACTCTGTGAGTTTGAGGTATTTGCTATTGGGTAATTCAGGTGGATTGGTATGTGAAAAACATCTGTCATGATGGGTCTTGCCATAAAATGCAACTCACGGGGAAGGCATGGCAACATCTTCCACAGCATCCTCATGACCTTCAGAAATGCTCCACTTCCTGCGTGACACCTTGAAGGGCCTAGATTCTTATAGGGCAACGTTCTGTATTGATTATAATGGATTTCACCTTCTGAGATTGCCTTGGAAAGTTGAGTGGCAAGCGAAGTCATTCATTCCCCTTGGGGTTGATTTATATCTCCATTGGGAGCTAGTTTTCCCACCACTTTTTCTTAAATAGAGTTGGATTTGGAGTGCCCTATCTGCTACTATTTATAATCTATTAGTCCCCATTTACTACACAGCCTGGAACTAATTGCACATAAAAATTCCCAACTAGTTTCTGAACTAAAATAGTTATTTTTATGACTAGAGCCAGGTTTCCCAAAGGGTGTTCCACGAAATAATAATGCCGTGAGATGTTCCTCAAGAGAGGTTCATTGTCAGACAAGGCAACATGTGGTGTCATTTGAGAAGTATACATCAGGGTAGTAGAAAGTGACAAATGAAAAGAAAATCCACACCTGGATCTCCTCCTCATGACACAGAAGTTAAAAGTGTATTGCTTGTTTGTTTGTTTTTTTTTTCATTTTTCTTTTATTATTCCTATTGTATTGCTTGTTTGTGTGATTCAAATACGGTTATTGCTTACCCTTCTATTTTAATATATAGGATATCTGCAGAAGAAAGTTTACTCTTGCAGAGAAGTGAAGAGAAAGTGTAAGAATGCTTTGATCACATTATTTTTTCTGTGCTGGGAATGGAATCCAGGGTGTGGCACGTGCTAGGCAAGCACTCTACCACTGAGCTACATCCCAGCCCACCGTCACAAATTTTTAATGACCTGACTTCAATGCTTCCTTATTTTTTTATGCATAAAAATAATTGGCTTTATTCAGAGTCATCAAAACTGTCCCCCACAGACTTATATCCCTTCCATCCCTTGATACTACGTATTTTCTTCAACTATATTACCTACAAACTTTTAAATACCTTGAAAAGCCAAGGCAGTACTAGAAATGAAATGCTGAGTGTAAGACAATGGGGAATTGTAGATACTCTTTAAAAAGCGAAATTAAATATTGTTGTGGTCTGTATCTGCAAATCTTTCAAGCTGTTAAGAGAAGCCACAAACCTGGATTTTGATCTTACAATATTTATCATTATGTCCTTCTTTTAACATATTGGCCAGTGCCTCTGTTAAAACACATATCCCTATCTACATGCATAATTTACTAAACTGACATCATCATTTTGCTTTCTCTCAAAACTCCCACTAAAGTTGCAATAATGCACTTAGTAAAAGATATAAACTTCAAGGAGGCAAAAAAAAAGTAGAAAGGGACAATGGTGATAGCATTTTGGAAGCTGATAAGGAGACAGACCAATGGAACTGATTTAATTGCCCTAAAAGAGCTAAGCCCAAGTTGACAGCAAAGAAAGCTATGTCCTATTGGAATTTCTAAAAGGCTCACAGATGGCAGGATGGCTGACATCAAGACTGAGAATCAGTGAAGCTCTGAGAGCCCTAGAAGCTCATTCTACACATTCTGAGTAACTGCTCTTCTTTTTCAGCATCTATGGATTTATCCTGTGGTTACTACAGGATAATAGAGGGTCTATGGATTGCAGATGAAAATGTAGACGCTGCAATAAACCAAAGCAGAGGGTTAGGTAACCATCTGCATGCTGAATTCAAAAGGAGGCACCCTTCACCTCAGCCTTCTTCCCCAACATGCTGGTGGACTGACCTTTAATCCTCAGACAGGCAAGTGGAACATCAAAAAATAACAAATTACTGTCCCATCAAATCATTCAATGACGAGACAAATGGCAATCACAACAGCATGATTTGGTCGCCACTATTTTTCATAGAACTGACAGCCAAACATCAACAGATACCTGGAAAAAAGCATCCCAGGAAGGAGAGAAGGTTCAAAACAAACAAAAGGAGTTAGGAGATACAGGAAAATCTAAGCTTCAAAGAGGGTTTTAGTATTAAGTCTTCATGAACAAGATATTGCTTATATCAATAATGACAGTATGTTAAAAAGAATATTTAGAGCACAGGGCTGGATGTGGTGGCTCACGCCTGTAATCTTAGCTACTTGGGAGGTGGAGCTCACTAGGATCACAGTTTGAGGCCAGCCTAGACAGAAAGTTCACAAGACCCCATCTCAAAAAATGGTTGGGAGTTGTGGCATGCACCTGTCTTCATGCCAGAAAACTTGAAAAGGATTGCAATCCAGGTCAGTCCAGATATTTTTGAGACCGTATCTCAAAAATAACCAATGCAGTCAGGTGCCAGTGGCTCAGGCCTGAAATCCTAGCTACTCAGGAGGCAGAGATCAGGAGGATCATGATTTGAAGCCAGCCCATGCAAAGAGTTTGTGAGAACTTATCTCAAAAAAACCCATCACAATAAAAAGGGGCTGGTGGGATGGCTCAAGGTGTAGACCTTGAGTTCAAGCCCTAGTACCACACACATGGAAAAAAATAGCCAATTCAAAAAAGGTCTGGTGGGGTGGCTCAAGTGATAGAGCACCTGCTGAGCAGGCACTAGACTCTGAATTCGACCCCCCAGTACTGCCAAAACAATATAATAATACTTAGAGAACTCAAGAGGATTTGGGGTATTGAAAACATGTCAGAAAAAAATGCAAAACTTAATACAGAAGATAAAATATGAGGTTGAAGAAATCTTCTAGAAAGTAGAACAGTGTTAAAGTGACTACAAATAGATAGGAAATAAGGGTTTTGAAAAAACAATCCAGGGTGTCCAAAATATAAACAATAAGAATTCCAGAAAGAATCACAACCCGAGTGTGGTAGTACACATCTATAATCCAGCACTTAGGAAATGGAGGCAGGAGGATAGCAAGTTCAAGACCACATAGTGAGATCCTATCTCAAAAATTCAAATCAAAACAAAACAAAGCACACAGAAAGAACTGCAGAAACAAAAATTAAAAATACTGTCAAGTGCAGACTAATATATTTAAAGTGTCAACCTGTTCTTTAAGATCTTAATATAAGAACTATGCTAAAATTTCAGGCTAACGCCCTGGTTGGGAGTAGGACAAGCCACATGCAATGGATCAGGAATCAGAATTACCCTGGACTTAATACTAGAATCAAGGCAAGAGAGCAGTACTTTCTAAGCCCTGCTGAAAAAGAAAACACACAGAATCCTAGATCAAATGTTATCATCAGATATGTGACAGAATAAAGACATTTTCTGACATACAGGAGCTCAAAGATAACTTGCCATTTGTCCTTTCTCAGAAAAATACATGTGTACCAGAAAAATACAAAAGAATGTGTTCCATCAAAATGAGATCTAAATAATAATAACCAGGGGAGCTAAATGTAAATAGGGGAATCCGTAGGTTGGGGACTCAGTGGAAGTGGGAAGGGGATAAGGGATATTGAGGAGCAAAGAGGATGGAAGTACTGCTGCATATACACATATGAGGACAGCATAAGGAAACCCACCAAACACTGTAGAAAAAGGGAGGTGTGCAAATACAATGAGGGGTAAGCATGTTCAAAGTCCACTCTACAGGTATATGAAATTATCACAGTGAAGTTTCCCCAAATTATTACGGCACGCTAATTCCAAAATAAAATAATTTTTAAAAATGAGATATAATATAAGAACAAAAAGACAGGGTATAAGAAAAGAAATAGCATATCGAATATAAGTCAGCTAAAAAGGAATCTCTAAGATGAGGTGAAAGAATGGAAGGGTGTATAGTTCAAATGAAGTGGTGTGATCCAAGCCACAAATCTAAAATGTCTGCTGCCTTTGAACCATCTTTAAACCAAAAGACAAGCCCCCCAAGAATGCCTGGCACAGACTCCATTTTCTGCGTCATGTGCTGATGGAATTCCTGCTCTCTTCTCAATTCCTTGGTATTCTGGCCAAAGGAGGTTGGTAATTCATTGAACACTGAACATATATTGTACTTTGCCTTATGTTTGATCACTGGCAGTAAGCCACTGTGAGTTTAACCACTGCATATTAGCTCAGTGAAAATATTTCCACAAGATATTTAGCACCAGGCTTTCTATATACCTATACCAGGTTTACCAGCTTGGTGAGTCTTGGGTTATTCAAGCTTTTCTCATGAACTTGCCTGCTGATTTACCCAAAAGATTTTGTAAACTCAGGGAACTGAAGAGATACTGCCCAGTTTGTCTTCTCTGTGGACTTCCCATGTAGCTTGCATCAATACTGGCCTGCCCTTACACAGCTAGGATCGCGCTTCCCACTCAGCTTATAAACCTAACAGTGTATTGTTCAGAAGTTTATGCTGAAGTGGTACAACTTTAAAATCAAATAAGCAAGCAAGTATGTGACTATCACCAAGGTTAGGATAGTGGTTATTTCCAGGAGAGGAAGGATAAATTAGTTTTCTATGCATGCCATAATAAATTATCACAAATTTACTGACTTAAAATGACACAGGTATGTTCTCTGATGGTTCTAGAAGTGTAAAAAGATGTTGGAAGAAGTGAGTTTCTTCTGAAGGCTTCAGGGGAAACATATAGCTTCTAGAAGCTTTCTACATTCCTTGGCTGATGGCATACAATGCCAATCTTTTGATTCCATGATCACATCCTTTTGTGACTCTAATTCCTGCTGCTTTTACCACTCTTGTGGTTACCTTGAGCCCACCTGGATTATCCAGCCTAATTCCTGCATCTCAAGGTCTTTCGTTAATTACATCTACAAAGTCCTTTTTGTTATGCAAGGTGACAGACATATTCACAGGTTCTGGGAACTAAGATGAGGACATCTTTGAGTGATCATTATTCAGTCTACCACTAAGGGGATGCCATTTAGGAGAATCAGGTAGGAAGTCGTCATGATGTGTGACAAGTTTTTAAACTGTACATACATGTTTTTATATACTTTCCTGTATATGTCATAGGTTTTACAAAAGTGGGATTACATGTTACATGTGGTCCAGGTTTACCTTGTGTCATTAGCAAATTTATTCTAGGAGAATATTTATTCCTTAAATCTACAGCAGTGAGAAAGATGACACAGAGTTTATTTGGTATTTTTCTCTCCACCACAACTGCCCAATTTCTTTATGGCTAGAGTCTAGTTTCCTTCAGACTTGAGGGTATAGATGAGGACAAATGTGAGTCTGTCTTTTAGAATGTCAAACAGCAGCATTAATGACTCTTTCTAATGGTCATTTGGCATATGTCATCAAAATGGTAGTCCAAGTTTGATTTCATTTTGTCTTAGTGAGGACATTCCTGGGGTTCACTTTAAGAAGCCAACATCCTGAAGCATTCCATATTCTCTTCCTTTCACATATGTTCACCGACCTCAACAGACTTCATACAAAGAGCCAAGTGTGTGGGTCTGAGGACTATTTGGTTACAGGGTGTATGACTAATTTCTCTCTCCATGTGAGATAATAGCATTTTCTTGGCTAGTCTCTGGAAATTTTCAGGTACCAATTTTTCTTTCCTTTCATCTAAGCCAATCAGTTTGCCAAGAATGCCAGGAAACCTTCAGGCTTAAATAATTTAGAAATTGTCAAAGAAATAGACATTGTCAAAGGCCTAGCAGTTAAAAATCAATCAAATAAAACAAAACAAAAATTTAGCATTATCTACTTTGAAAACAGTAGCAAGCAATTTTGTCAGCAAGAATACTACAAATGAGTTTCTATTCAACTGTGAATCAATGAAGCAAGATATACATTACACTGAATCTAGGAAATTTCTTTAGATTTGTAACACTAAGTGTTTCAAATGGTGGAGAACAAAATTTCTCTGGAAATTAAGTCATCAAATGAATGACTTCAGAATGAAAATTTCTTGCAGTATTTGTCTTTTTTTCCCCTAGCCTAGGAAGGTAACCTAGCTTTAAAAATTTGGAAGAATTTTTAACAATTTCATTTTCTTTTTAAAAAATGAAATAGCTGTTTTTAAAATTCCCTAACAAGCTGGAAGATCACTGGTACAAATTAGTGATGAGTAGCTGGGAAATACTTACTGTCAAACTCTCAAGCTTGACAGATTTTCAAACGTGTACACAGAATGTTTTTCAGCTACTAGTGAAGCAATGCAAGTACATGACATCTTCTTCAGGTAAACTTTATAGAGGTTGTCCTTATTAAAAGAAGCAAAGCCTATGAGACAGCATTGTACAAGCATCATAGCAGCATAACACTTAAAACATTTTTAATATGTAAAAGTATGAACAAGAAAAAATAGACTTCAATTGAGTCCAATTTGGTTTCATTTGAATGTTAGAGAGAAATATTCCCTGGAATGATGTATTTGCTCTGATCTTACACTTTAAATTTAAACCAATTAACAGTGATACCAGCAAACAAAGGTCTCTGATGTATCAACCCTATCTGGTACTTTCAACTCTAACTCTACATGGTCCTGGATTCTGATGCTTGGGTTCTGATCTCATAGTTGGTCTTGCTCTCATGTTTCATGCAAACATCTGGGTTTCTTTATTTGGACAAGTCACTCTCAACATTCAACAAGCATCAGTTGTCACTGTTCATTGAGAGCACTCCTGGCATCTCTGCCTTCTCGGTCTAGGTTAAAGCTTAATCCAAGCCACAAACAAAAGTGTTCCTTCATTTTACCCTTAAACCTCTCTTCACGTCTTGAACTCTTGCCTAGGAATGAAGTCTTCTAATCCTAACTGAATAACATATCTTCCTGGTCCTCAGCAAAGACCTTACCCCAAACACTGTGATAGGTCTTACTCTCTGGTCAAGGTAAAACATCAGTGCATTCCATAAACGGTTTGTTCTTGTTCTTTCTGTGGTTGTTTGTTTGTGTGTTTTGGTTTGGGTTTGGGTCTTAATTAGCATTGAATATGGATTATGATCATCCAAGTTCAAGTTGAAATAAGGAACTAATTTTTTTTCACCTCAATTTTATTTGTGGCTTAGAGTCTTGGGAACGACTACTTAAAATCTTCATGTTTCCAAAGGGTGTCCCTTAAAACCTACACACAAGGAAAGAAAACAGGTAAGAGGAACAGGAAAGAATCAATGGATCAAATACATTTAGATGGGTTTTGGATTAAACATTATGGCTTAAGAATTTCTTTTACCGCTGAATTTTTGAGAATATATAAGATGCTTTGTGCTTTGGAATAGTCACATAAGGTTAGTCTTATTACAGTTTTCTTAATTGGAAACTTAAAGTACATATGTGTAGTGTTTGTGTGTGTGGTATGTGTGGGGGGGGCATATTAGAGAATCATATGTTTTAATAAAAAATCTAATTCAAATGTTTAGACCAAAAATTTCATAATAGGTTTTGACAGCATGACCAAAATAACTGTGACCCAATTTCAATGAATGCAGCAAATAAAATTTCCATGAAGGAAGAAAAATTCAAGTTGCTTCTCCTGCAGTAGATCCTAAGGAACTTTTCCAGAAAGACGAAAAGATATTACTTTTGCGCAATTGTCTTTGTGGCAATTTTTCCACCAATATTTATCATAGTAATAACGATAGCAGTTCCAATGATAACTGCAATTCATGAAACATAAACTATTGGTCAGGCACTGCACGTTACATTTATACCATTTTAATACAACCTAGGTCAATCTTCAGCAACAATTAAAGATGTTTCTCAGTGTGTGAAACTGGTAAGGGGTGGGATTCACACTTGACAGCAAGACTCCCTAACTTTGTCTGTCATTCATAGGACAAATCATTGCTGAGAACATGTAGGTGCCGCGAAAGGGGCAAGGTTTATACCTTAAGACTGTCATGCAGATGAAAAAACAAGTTAAAGTAACACAGTGATGACCACACCATATTTGGTGTCAGAAGATTACTCTAAAAAGTGAAGAGGTAGCAGTTAAGGTGAATGATGAGGAAGGTGAATGGCACAAAGTCTGAGAGTATGAAAATGCAGTAGAAGAAACTGAAACTGTAATGGTTTGAAGCAGAAATGATTTTATGAGAACTTAAAATAAGGCCTTATAGGGCATTTGTCATGAGACACAATTGGAAAAGTAGTCAGAAACTAGATGTCAGAGAAACTGGTAGGCCATGATGAGGAAATTGCATTGTATTTCAAATGAAATGAGAAGACATTGTCAGGGGAATGACAGAGTCTAATTACAATTAGACTCAATTAGATCAAAAAGAACTAACCTAGAAGGTAACACACACACACACACAGGAAATCAATGTGAGTCAATGCCCTGTATAGCTATCCTTATCTCAACCAGCAAAAACCCTTGTTCCTTCCTATTATAGCTTATACTCTCTCTACAACAAAATTAGAAATAAGGGCAAAATAGTTTCTGCTGGGTATTGAAGGGGTGGGGGGAGAGGGAGGGGGTGGAGTGGGTGGTAAGGGAGGGGGTGGGGGCAAGGGGGAGAAATGACCCAAGCCTTGTATACACATATGAATAATAAAAGAAAAAAAACAATTTTAAAAGATTTTCCTACTCTAGGAACTAAATGTCTAGATGTCTGGTGGAGGGGGAATGGCAAAACTGGGCACAAAGGGATCATTCAGGAGGTTAAGTCAGTCCTTTTAGGTCAAAATCATGTATCATGCAAGTCACGCATGAAAAATTCAATTTCTTAACAGCTTCATTTAACAAAGCTGAACAGGTGTAATGAGTTTCATGAATACATTTTGTTTAACACAAACCATCTAAAATGTTTCAGGACTGGGGATGTAGCTCCGTGTTTAAATGTTTGCCTAGCATGCATGAAGCCCTGGATTCAATCCCCAGTGCCTCAAAAGAAATAATAAAATATTGTCCCAACATGGTGAAAGTATTTATGACATATTTTACATTATTTCCTGAGCATCTATCAATGAAATCCTGTGCAGATTTTACTCTTTGAATACTCAATTGAAACCACATCTATTTCAAGAGTTCAATGGCTATGTGGAACTAGCTGCAAAACTGAGTAGCACATACAGGTGAACATGAATGGCATTTTTATTACAGTGACTGTCATGGAAAAGGAGAGAAGCAGATCCATTAGATGTAAGTTTTAGAATTAATATTAGTAAAATAAGAGAGGAAGTAAGGAGGAAGTATAACATTGTTTAGCATGGTACATGAGATGATACTTTACTGGTATGAAAATAACTGACTCTAAAAGAAGAATCAAATGCCAGTTAACAGCAACTAAAAATACTGCTTTTCAATAGAGTTTCCTACTGCCTGTTCTCATCCACCTTCTCGTTAAAAATGTGATTTCCAACATGGGGTTCACAGACCCTGAATCAAAATGATGAAAATGCACAACTTGAGGGCCACTGTTAAATATTAAATGTTCTCAGCAAGCATTGGTGGATCTGGTTCTGAGTGACTGGTACTGGCAAGAATTGAGTTACATTTTCAGGAATTTTAAGAGTCTAGGATGTATGCTTGGTACCTTGAAATTGACTGCAGTAGTATTTGTATTATGCCATGGAAATGGGCAAATTTCACCATTGACAAGTTTTTCAGCCATGATGATAAGAATATTAATAATTTCTATTACACATACATGCCAGGGGAGGGACAAAAGGACCAGGAAAAAACATGAAGCAAATCTCCTCCACATGCACATTAAAAATGCATAAGCAAGCTGGGTGCCAGTGGCTCACACCTGTGATCCTAGCTACTTGGGAGGCTGAGATCAGGAGGATTGTGGTTCCAGGCCAGTCCAGGCAAATAGTTCCAGAGTCCCCCAACTCCAGAATAACCCAAAGCAAAATTAACTGTGTTTCAAGCAGTAGAACACCTACTTTGCAAGTATGAAATCCAGAGTTCAAACCTTAGTCCCACAGAAAAATGCATAAACAGTTTATAAATTATAGCAAACATGAAACAATGACAATAGAAAAATAAACCCTTAAGTTCCAGGAGTGAAGAGAAATTTAATGCAATATCATAGGAATTGAATTTAGGTGTAAAAACTTCAATGCAGAGGGAAATAATATTGAACTGTAGGCCTAATGCATATCAGGAAGCTGGAACCAAGTTCCCTATGCCCAGTATTCTATAGGAGCCAGCTAATACACTTGGTGGTGGTAGGGCCATAGGTAGAATAATTATCAGCTTTATTAGAAAAGCATAAAACAACATACACAAGCTAAAAAATAAAGGCAATCTTAAAGAATGAAGAAAACATAAAGCACTATTTTTGACATAGACAGGGAAGGAAAAGCAAGTTATTAAATGTTAATTAATCTCCAAAAACCAAGCAGTAAAAATTAAATAGAAAATGCAAAATAAGATTGTAGAAATAATTTATAATGTCAATAATCACAATAAATTTGAATAGATTAAATGTGCTTATTTAAAAACTCAGATGTGAATATGTTTTGGGGAAAAACATACTTAACATAATTACCTAAAAGTGTTTAAAACAACAGACAGAAAAGGCATAGTAGGCAGACGCTACCTGAAACAAAACAGGTGTGGCAACATAATTACAGAAGAGTGTTTGAACATGAGAAAGATGCATAGGATATAAGGACATTCTCCTTTTTTTTTTAAATCCTTAATAACTATGTAATAACCATTTGCAGAAAGCTCGAACAACAAGAAGGAGTATACATTTATTATAAGGCCTTGAAATATATAAGGCGGTAAAGAACAGAGTAACAAACAGAAAATTATAAATCCAGAATGACACTCAGAGAATTTAAACCAGTTTTCTAAAAAACTACCTGATAGACAAATATTAATAATTAAAAGTAATAATCATGAAGATACAACTTTGTTAACAAACCTGATCTGATTAAAGCATATCAACATATACAAAGTTGCGGGCAGGCATAAGATATTTACCTGAAAAAATTATCTCTAGAGGTAAAAATTGTATCAACAAACTTAACTGATATTCTTAAATGACTGTGAGACATAAGAAGTCATTTAAAACTAACCCCTAGATCCACCTGTGTAGAACTTGGGGAAAAAAAATCAATCTTTTACATAAATCATGACCACATGAAAGAAAACACTGTTCAAATTGTGAAACACTTATAACTGAATCATTAAAATGCTGCAAATCAAAACTAGTGGAAGAAAATTCCAGTTTTAATGTAATCATGGTGGAGACAAGTATGCTTCTTCATTTCTTGGAAATCACCCCACAACAAGAATGAGAAGAAAAGCAATGAATGCAGGCACCACCTCAAGGAAACAAAGAAGCATCTTTGTCACCCCAAGCTATAAGAAGTGCTCAAGAGCTGCCAGTTTCAGTGATGATTAAACAGGGGCGGGCAGCTCTGAGAAAGTGCACCTGTGCTTATGTTATCACCAACAAGCCAGCAGGACATGGTTTTCCAAAGTAGGTGGGCACACTACAAGGGAAAAGCCACTATCTGTTGTTTGGGACAATTAAAATTGAGTAGTTGGATTGGGTGTGGGAATTTCTTGGATGCTGTCTGGAACAGCAAATGATGGGGCACTTAAAAGAGCTAGGAAAACAGGGATAGGTACTCCATATTTGCAGAAAGCTGCCAGTGCACGGCACAGGGTAGGGTGAAGAAACTAAACTGTGAGCATCTCTGCAGCTGCCCCTCTCCTCCCTCTTCCCTTCCCTCACTCCCTACCTCCCAAAACCATTTAGGTGCTCACACTGTTATCCTAGCTATATGGGAGGCAGAGATCAGGGGGATCATAGTTTGAGGCCAGCCCAGGCAAAATAGTTCTTGAGACCCTATCTCAAAAAATACTCAGTACAAAACAGGACTGGCAGAGTGGCTCATGTGGTAAGAGCATCTGCTTAGCAAGCATGAAGCCAGAGTTCAAACCCCAGGTACTGAAAAAAAAAAAAAAAAGGACAAATTGATCAAAGAAATTCACATACATAATGAAACTTTCTAAAACAAAAATCACCTGATTAGTGATTACAGAATCAGTGAGGATGAGTTATTGAATGACAGTTACTGGAACTTACATATCTATATTGAAAAATATAGATATTTGACAATGAAATGGGTTAAATATTTTAACAAATCTTAAAAGAAAAAGTGAGACCAGTTAAATCTAATGGTTTACTTGAACTAGACAAGCATTACCAACCAAAAGCATACTGCAAGTCCCACACCCCACCACAACTGCAGGTTATTTTTATAGCAAGAGAAAGGAAGTAGCATGCAGAATCAACCTGATTGGCTGCAGTGGTCATGTTTTGGGAGCTTTCAGCCTCTGATTGGCTAGAAATTCAGCTGCTATGATTGGCTGAAACTCAATTGCTTGGTTACTAGGGTATATTGTTAAGGTAGGTTACAACTTGTTTCCTTATCAAGCCACAGTCAGTCCACTATGTATATGGTTCTTTGGGCCAAACTTTATCACCCAAGCAGGAGACAGGCTTAGTGTAAACTTACCAATTTACCATAAGTAATTTCCAAAAGGGGAAAATTGAATAACCAACAAGCATACTCTAACAATTAGGAAAACAAAAAATAGCAGAGGTATCACTACTACTCACTAGATTGGGAAAAACAGACAAAATGAAAGATCTGAGAATACTGATTTCTGGAGGTGAATGGACAAATGACCATATTCATACACCACTGTAAATGAAAACCAGTTCACTTACTAAAAGATCAATTTCCTCTTATCCCACCCTTGATCCTCTGTCTCCCCTATGTCCCCTGGCTAATTCCTGTCCCCAGATTTATCAAGCTCCCAGATAATGTCTGCACTTGAAGTCTACCTGCAACTAAAGTGCAATTTAGACCTCATCTCCAGCTGGGCTGGGCATCAAGATGATTCAGACATGATGATAGAACCACATCACTCATGAAAAGATGCATGTTTCCACACATCCTTCTGCTACATTGCTATGATTTTGTGCCTCTCTCTCAGACTTAGACATCCATCCAAAGAGCAGTTACTGTACATAAGGCACAGACCACCTCAGTGGCTGGTGACAAAACAGCTGTTCACAGTGCCACCTTCAGCACAGGAAGAAGGGAATGAGCAGGAATCCCCTAAATCCTTTGCACACACATGAGGTTCACTTGATGTGGCGCTTAACTTCTGTTTTATAACTGACCCTTAGAAAGATTTTTTCCACATTGAAATCAAAATGCGCAGGATTCATTTTGTTTTACTTTAACTAGTTTTCCTTCATATGTGATATTTCTGGCATTTAGCCTGAGAAGTCTGGCGTAATGAAACGCATGTAGTGTGGAGAAGGGAAATAAAAATTTCTTCTTTTTAAATTTTTTTTTCCATGCCTGTAAACACTCCATTTCACCTGGCAGAAAACTTGTTCGTGACTGACAGCTCATAGGCAAAACAGGTTTGGACCCAAAGGAAATAAAGAGAGCTCTTGTCTTTCCTGTTATGTCCAGTGATTTCATAGGACTGAGAGGAGGAAGATTTTGTTCCCAACGGCTTTCCTCAAGATGGCCTGTCCCAGGTGGAGCAGGTATGGTTTACAGAACAAATCCTAAGAGGACCCAGCCATGGTCATCCTCCTCAGTAGACACTATTCTAGCAATCAATTTTTACCTGTAAATCCTTCCAGAGAAATAATAACAGTCCAGGACTTCCTGTGCTCTTTGCCACCTTTCTTTGTGGACGACAGTTCTGTGTGCAATGTGAGCTGATTTTATCAGGATGTACTTAGAAGCTGGTGGTTAATTCCATATCAAGGTGTGATGGGGTAAAGGAAACAGGGTGCAGGTTTTCTAACTTAATCATTCTCCCTGGGGCATATGACCAAGTAACACAGGTGTGTCTGATCTCCCCAGGGGGTTGATTATCTCATGATAACCACATCCTCTCTAGTTTCCTTACTGCTATTTTTTCCCCCAGGTTCAGATACAAAGAAAGTGATTTAGATGATTGGATTGACTGACAAAAAACTGTCAGCCAGTCTGCACCATGATATTCTAAAGGAGACTATCTACTTTCTGTAGGTTCAGCAGATTAAAAAAGGCTTCCTGGGCCAACCAGGCTCCTGTAGTACCTGCTTCTGTTTACTTTTCCAGTGCCCTTTTCATAGGCAATTCAAAACCCGAAACCTAAAAGCTTTCACTGCTCTTAGGAGAGATATAAGGGCACAGGGTTTGCATCATGACCCAAGAAATATACAACCATTTGCCAATGCTTTATGTTGGATGTGGGGAGCTTGACTGTTATGTCCAGATTAACCCAGTGGATCAAATGTGCAACAGTGTCTTTCTTGCATTGGGTCTGAGACAGGAAAAGCCTAAGGCCAGAGGCTCTAAGCAATAGGCCTGATATTTGTGGGGTAATTTCTTATCTGATTCTTAGATAGTCGATATTTCAATTGTTTCATTCAAAGTGAGAGGCTCTGGTAGTGTTGAGGCCTCTGTTTTGAGACTGAACACTTTTAAAAGCAGTCTTTTAGAGGGAAAACATAAAGTGGAGGATTATGGAGAAATGAATATTAATTTAGTTAAGATAGTTTTCTCTCTTAAGTAAGGAAATAATGTGAATGAATTTCTAATTGCACTCATCCTTAAATGCAGAAGGGTGAAGTTGGGTAATACTTTCAGCTTCCTTCAAGCAGATACAAATAGCTTATAAATTAAATAAAAATTTTTTTCCTGTAAGAAAATGATCTGTTTTTTAAATCAATGACCCCTAATCATTAGGAGTTCTGGTTTTTATCTTTAAAAAATAGGAGCTGTGACTGTTTTGAAGAGATCCTGCATGCTAAACTTTAGTCTAGGAACTGAGCATGCATTGGTGAAACCAAGTCTCTGTCCACACCAGTTTAACATCCTACTCTAGTCATTTAAGTGTTAGGACTGGGATTAAGAGTAGGGGTGGATGGAATCGGAGAACATCATTCTGAGTGAGGTTAGCTTGGCCCAAAAGACCAAAAATTGTATGTTCTCCCTCATATGTGGACATTAGATCAAGGGCAAACACAACAATGGGATTGGACTTTGAGCACATGATAAAAGCAAGAGCACACAAGGAAGGTATGAGGATAGGTAAGACACCTAAAAAACTAGATAGCATTTGCTGCCCTTAATGCAGAGAAACTAAAGCAGATACTTTAAAGCAACTGAGGCCAATAGGAGAAGGGGACCAGGAGCTAGAGAAAAGGTTAGATCAAAAAGAATTAACCTAGAAGGTAACACACATGCACAGGAAATCAATGTGAGTCAACTGCCTGTATAGCTATCCTTGTCTCAGCTAGCAAAAACCTTGTTCCTTCCTATTATTGCTTATACTCTCTCTACAACAAAATTAGAGATAAGGGCAAAATAAGGGGGGGTAAGGGAAGGGGGGGTGTAAGTGAGGGGGCGGGGGAAGGGGAGAGAAATGACCCAAACATTGTATGCACATATGAATAAAATAAAAATTTAAAAAAAAAAGAGGAGAGCTTTAGGAAAAACATCAGTCTTCTTACAGAATACCTAAGTAATCCTGAACAGCATGTTAACTATGAAGAGGTCTCAGGTGGAAATACAAGATATTACTGGACAGTGGAAAAAGGCAATCCTTGTTATAAAGTGGCATAGAACTTGGTTGAATTGCATTCACGTTCTGGTCTTGTGAAGGGTAGAACTTGTGAGTGATAAAATTGGATATTCATGGTTTCTGAGAACTCTAACTTCATCAATGGATTAGTCAATTGATGGATTTATATATGGTTAGATTACTAGGAGATGGGGACTGATTGGAGGAAATGGGGCACTGGAAGAATATCTTTGAAGGGTATATCTTATCTATGGCCCCTTCCTCTCTTTCTGCTTACCAGCCACTATAAGGCAGCAGTTCTGCTCTACTATGACACTCTGCCTCACCACAGGCCCACAGAAATGGGCCATGCAACTATGGGCTGAAATCTCAGAAACTAAGTCAGAATAAATCGTTCCTTCTTAAAAGAATAAAAAAGTTGAATAGGAAAAAAAAAAAAAAAGAGGGGTGGGATTAGGATTAGGCTGCTATCTCAAAAGTGGCTACCAGAAGTCTTGTAGCAATTCTGTGATAGAAGTGATAAATCTAGCTAGGATATATTGTAAGCACATGTATAAATATCACAAAGTATCCATCTGTACAGCTCCTATATGCACTAATTTTAAAAGGTCCTGCTTGCAGACTCATTTCCTGGGCACTTTCATAGACAAATGTGTAATGACATAATGCCTTGGCACACTGCAGCAAAGCTTTGCCAAAGCCTAACCAAACATTGATGAAATCAATTAAATCAAAGCCACTGAGATGATGTCAATGGGTTGCTGAATGATTCAGCCCAAATGTGTGCTGTTGGAGCCATTTTGTATTTCATGTGTCCAAATCTCACCATATTTTCTAATGGTTTCATGTTCAAGTTTTCCTTGTTCTAAAAGGACCCTTGCATTTTCTGTTTTCTCCATAACCATGAAGAAGCCCTCTGCACATAGTAAAGGCTTCATGAATACTTGTCACTGGACAATATAATTGTTCATCAACTCCATATTCTCAAAACTAAGAGTTTTGGGTTTTTTTCCCCTCATGGAAAAAATTAACAGTGGCAATAGCAACACATCTTTAAAAAGATCCGCTTACTTGGGCACCATGAGTTGAAATGGATTATTGTCATATTAAGAATGAAGCCTCCCTCCTAGTTGAACAAAAGTCCAGCCAGAAAATGTATCACGTGAAATTAACCTGACAAGGAAACAATGTGATACAGTACAAGACAAAATGGATCCCTCCAAGCAGCAACTGAAGGACCACGAAGACAAATTTTTCTTTGTAAAGGTAAAAAAAATGTAACTGAAATAAGGGTAGTATTTAAGTTAACCTAACTGTTGTATATCTAAACTTGATGGGTAAGTCTTGGAACTGTTTATGGTAGAAGAAACAGAAAGGTATACATTAATTTTGCTGCCTGAACAGGTCTGCTTAAACATGGCAAACATATTTTTGTAATGAATATAAACAATTTTACAGTTTATCTTTCTAATTTTCCAGTAAGCCTGGGTTATTGATGGTAAAATGACTCGATGCAAATACATATTAAGTTTTCATTTATTTTTCCTGCAATATTCCTGAACACCTGAATGAAACATTTCATGAATGGAAAGTTAATCTACTCAGGTCCTTGATGCCTAAAGCATTATAAGAAATTGGGCCCGTTTTTGGATTTAGTACACCACATAGGAGCATTGTGCAGAAAGGGTAGTACAGAGACTTGATCGCAAAGCCCAGAGCTTGATCCATAGTTGAAATAACCAAGGCACTTTGTTTTGTTATGTTTCATTTGAATGGGTTCAAATCATTGCCTTACTCAATTTTCACCCAGGGGTTAATGTACTGAATATCTCCCAGGACATAAAAGGTAAAAAATGAAATGATTCTTTCTGCTGACAGACGTTCTTAATGACATGTGAAATGTGGTACCATATAAATGGTTTCCAGAAATGCATTTGGGTGTGGCTATGGTCTAGGTAGCTTCTTGATTCTTTTTCATTGTACATTTTGTGTACAAACTAGAAGCTTAACTCAAGAAGGGTATTCAGAAGTTTTAAATCTTCTTGTTTTTGTGAGCAGATCTATTCATGGGTAAATTGGTTTTGAGTTCATAGACGTGTCAAAGGTGAGATAAGCAGACATATTTCAGACTTACTGTTGTCAGCAGTGGTCAGCACCATGACACACTGAGATGATATCACATTGGATGGTTTAATTCTTGCCTCTGGGCAGGGGAAAGTTGTATTATATATATTTAAGCAAAAAGCATGAAGAAAGCATAAACTACAATTTGAGAAAAAGAGTCATATACATCAATATTATTCTCTTGTTTTGTTTTATGTTTTGTAGTAAATACTAAGTGTATACAAATAATATTTACAAAGCTGCATAGAGCACACTAAAGTTACTACAACAGTAACCAATCTTTGTCCTGTTACTACATCATCTATGAAATAATACCTTATAATTTTTCTTAGCAAATAATTTTATTGTATAAAAGCATAAAACAAATAATTTTATTTGACTAAGATATAGCTAATTAAGGAAGGGTAGTGACTTCTACTGACACACTTATTTGTAAGACAAAATCATAAATTATGCTTTCTTAAAGCATTATTTACCTAGCTTATCTCTATGTGTTTACACAGCATGTAATACTCAAGAATCAAGCACAGCAAAATGTTCCTGCATGGTTGGTCACATTCAAGTCAGAAATTACTTAACCTGTCTGACAATCATGCTAGTTATTCTTTCTTGTGAATACTAACCCCCGATATTCAAATGGCTCTCTAACTTCTTTGTTTTACATGTTCTTTAACCTGTTTTTTTTTTTCACATTGGAAGTTTTCTGCAATCTATATTCTCTGCCTAAGCACTTTTCCTAGAATCTCTTCTGAGTGTCACGCCCTCTCTATCACTCCACAGGCTAAAGCTCAGCATAGGAAAGTGCTTCTCTATTTTAACTTTTTCTCCCTCTGAATTCTGTGTTAAAATCAAGGAGGAGAAGCCCTTTTTTCTTGGTATTACCACATGAATATGGCTCCATCTGAACTTGCCTTGGGCTATGAGGGAGGAGACAGTATGCCATGACCGTTAATGAAGAAAAATAGGTAAAATTAAGCAAAGCATCCTGTTTACTTTCAGTTGGAAAGCTGAGGAGAACAACCTGCTAGTCCACAGCCTTGTTTTTGGACAGATTATGCATTTCATTAGGAAAAAGGTGGTTTTTAAAAGCACCTTTTAAAAAAAATAATCACTGGACATGAAGACAAAAATTGTCATTTTAGGGACCATTCCTGGAATAGGCAGACCTCTTAATTTATTTTAACTACTTGAGTAGGGATGTTTCAAAGACACTATTTCTGGGCACATTAGGCCTTAAGTTCTTTCCTTGGGGAATAACAGCCATCTACTTCTACAGCCATTCTTCCATGGGTCTCAATATGAGTAATTCTGCAGGTGACTGTGCCTCTATAAATAGCTTGAAGTTATTTTAAATGGAGACAACATAGTTAGGGGGGGTTATGTGGAAATTTACAGTGGAAATCTTGTGTAAAAATATGCAATCTTTACCTGTAGTGAGAGTCTCAGCTTGAAAAGCTAAATGGAACATTCACCCACCACTTTGGCCACTTCCAAAGAGCAGACAGATGAGCTTAATTCTAGGAGATGCTGAAGAACCTTGTGAGAAAACAATTCAGGAGAAAGGAGTCCAAGGCCATTAAGTTTGGTTCAAGGTCAATTACAGAGTCAAAAGGAAGGGACAATTTCACAGAGAATTTTGACTTTTATGGATTTATGTTTGGTAAGAATTATGGTATTGAATTATTGATATTGAATTCATATTTTCAAGTATGTGGTAGTAAGAAATTAAAGTGCTATTTTTTATAAGACACAGAGTGTCCAAAGCATCATGCATTATAACTTAAATATAAGTGAGTATTGGCTGAAGGTGATGAGAACATGCTCTATTTTAGATCACAAGGTATTCATGATAGCTAAAACAGAGCAATGCTAACAACATTTGAGCTAGAAAATCCTAAGAGGATATATCTTTGGATGGTGTTGGATAGCAGCATTGAAGGATCCAAAGATGAATAAAGGTGCATTATAAGGAACACTTTGACAAGCCATGAGGAACACTTGTGGCTAGCACACCTGAGTTACTACCTGGAGGATTCCTAAAAACATTAGAATAGGGATGTTTAGAATGGAGGTGGGTAAGTACTTCTGTGCTACTGTTGAACTTATCCTAACTTTACATTTCATTCCACTCATGTGGTCCTTGGAACAGATTAAATATGTGATTATAAGAGGATCTGTCTTGGCTTGTCTATGAAAGACTTGTTGGAAAATGAAGAGTTTAACCAATCAACTAACTACTAATATGTCTAGTATTTTAGCTTCATTCCTTATGAAATAATTTGATAAAATAGAAATGTTATTTTTCCATATTGCCTGGTTTTACTGAATTTCATCTTTCTAAATCAAATTTTGATAAGTAAAATCTTACCTTAAATTATTTTGCAATCTCACACCATTAAGCCAGAAAACTTTGTGAGTGGCCTAATAGTAGAGAGAAGAGCCTGGGGAGGATGCTATTAACAGCACGTACTGTGCCTTCTTGCACTGGCTTTAGAGCTGGACTAAATGATCTGTGACAACTTATTCCACCTCAAAATTCTATGAATGCAGTAAAAATTCTTCAACTTTTAAGCAACAATAGATTGGTCACATGCTTGTTCTTCAATTTCCAGGTGAGTTAGTAGAACCAATACTCAACTAGAAATCAGAAGATTTAGATCTTAATGCTGCCATTCATGTAACTCACCATGTACTCTTGGGCAAGTAAACAACTTATATTCCTTTTGTTTTGAATGACTTAACTATGTATGAAGTAGAAATGTTAAACTTTAAAATAAAGAGGTAGGTATAATCCTTCTGTGAAGAAATTCAAAATTATCATGGTAGCCTACAGAATATATTTTAAATTACCTATTTAAATATGAGCACTTAAAATCATAGACCTGGAAGAAACCCTAAAATTCACAGAAATTGATGGATTTTGTCAGCCAAACCTTTTGACAAAGAAAATCCTATTTAGAAGTATAATATCTATACATGGTATAGAAATCAGCAGAATCACCTTCCCATGAATTCACAAAAAAATTCCAGACGCTCCATCCTAGGTCCCTCCAGCTCATCTCTGTCTCCTGTGTAGAAGAGCTAACTGTCACTGATATACTCTGTTCTTTTGCTGATAAAAAAAAAAGGTTGAGATATAGGGAAATTGCTAGTCATTCAATAAACAGATGCTGAGGGTTAAATTGCTCAGAAAATCACCTGGCTATGGAGAGAAGTGTGGACACTGGGACCCAACCATGCTGAGACACTTGGAGCTCTTCACTCCACTGTTTCTCCACTGACTTGCTTTATCACCCTAAGAAGACACAGACATAGAGGAAAAATATGTTCTTCAATGATCAGGTAACAACGGCAAGTAGGTGAACATTTATTAAGCATAAAAGTTGCATTATTTTACCATCACATAAGATCCTATGTCTCTATTCCTAAAAATCTCTATTTCAAAATAAGAAATGCTAAAGTAATTGTCCAGTCTTTCTTCTATGCCATGAAGTTGTACACATCTGAGGTTAGGGGTAGGACTCCCTCTGATGTGGAGCATGCTAACAAGAGATTTCAGCATTCTAATGGCTACCATATGCCTTGTTAAAATCCAGCAAGAAATGAGCTGGGCTGAGTAAACAGTGGGACAAAACTTGTCTTCAGGTCTTATTTTTCCATAGGAGAACACATGACTGAGTGTCAAGAGTCAGTAGTTATAAGTCACACAATGCATCAGCAAGGTCAGAAAACAAAAGCAAAACAAACAAAACAGTCTTTACTCTTCTTGACCTATAATTCCAGTGCCATCCTAATTTTATCTTTTTCTTTCTTAACTTGTGTTTTCTATTTTCAAGAAATTTCCAGACAGGGTGCAGTAATAACATTTTACAAAGTATTTTTATAAGTGCTTCTAAAATAATTATTGCTTATTGTAAAAAAACTAATAAAATAATTTTAAAGAAGAAAACAAGATGACTGAGAGATTGAACAATTTTAAAAATATTTTGGCACACATAATGCACATTTATTAAAAAACCTGGAATTAGAGTATTTTCAGTGATGGTGGGGAGGTGAGATGACATGAAATGGCACAAATAACTCTGGACTGGTAATGAGGGGACCTGTGATTTAGACAACACCGCCTGGTCATTAATTAGATTATGACCCAAGTAAATCCTGCTACCTCTTGGATATCAGCTTCTCTTCTGTGAAAAAATAAATTTGAACTAAGCACACTAAAGATCCTTTCAGAATAAAAGCCCTCGAAGTTGATTATTGTTACTATTACTGTTATTAAGATGGCTGACATAATTTTGTATAACATATATTACAAATGAGGAAGATAATGAGATAAAATTATTTTCATAAGTGTAAAACACCATGGGTCTCCAATACTTAGATCCCATGGGTTTATGTAAGAAAGGTCTTCATAGGTGAGCAAACAGAGCCTCAGAGAGAATGTGCAACTGTGAGTGAGACTTTCTGGAGACCAGTAAGGACACATTGCTTTGGATTTCCAGTTGAGATGACAGCTGTGCAAAATCATTACTTCTGTCGCACAGATGGAAATTCAGCTTAGGGGTCAAAGGAAGATTGTTAACACATTCACCCACAGATCTCCCTGCAGAATCAAGCTACCACTCCGCAGCCCAGGAGAGTTCTTCTTTTGTGTGTGCACTGGGGATCAATCCCAGGGCCTTGAGCATGCAAGATAAGTGCTCTACCACTAAGCTACATCCCTAGCCCTTAACCCAGTAGAATTCTTACAGAGTTAAAGTCTGCTACGAGTTCAAGAGAATATAACAATTCAAGAGTGGCTCTGTCCCAGTCAACCTATAAAAATGATGCTTATGAAAATTTGTAAATTTGTAACTTTTTTTGTTGTTTATATGTTTACCTCATTTTGTACTGTTGACTCATCCCCCTCAGGAATGGTATGACTAAAGATTCCATGAAAGGTTGGGTGTCTTTTATTTGGGAAAAGAATCCAAACCCTGCAGCAAGAAAAGCTTGCTCATTGGAGGTTCAGGTGGTATTTTGGGAAAACGAGTGTAGGTGGAAGACTTAGGATACTTGCCTTCCCGTTTTACAAGCTTCAGCATAGTGTTATTCATGAAGGTCCAGTGGATAGTTGGAAATCCCCGTATGCCTCACATTCAGAAATATTCTTTTGGCATGATAAGTTAAGGGTGAAGTCATATTTAAGAAATATCTTCCTCTAAGAGTCTGTACTATCTCTCTTGTATCAAGACTCCACAAAAAATAACTCTACCTCCAGATTTGAGCCAGTTCCATTATACACACACAGACACACACACAGAGACACACACACATACTCGTACTTGAGTGTACATGAGTGAAAGCACACACTTTCATTTTAACTATGCCTCAAACAGAAAGGAAAGATGACCTGGGTCTTCCCTCCTAGGTGTTCTCCCGTATGTCAAAGTTGGTAGCTATTATTCACCCTCTTCCAGAATTTCCTTAGAATTCTGATTTTCAGATTAAATTATCTTGTTCTTCATTTTGCATCAGAAAGTCTTTGGTCTGTGGCTGCTGTATTCTGCCCTCAGGACTATTGGATTTGAGATGAAGGACCTTCTGGTGAGGGATTATCAGAGTATACTCTGGAGAGTTAAAGAAATCATTGAGAAAATTTGGAAAACACTTAAGTTTTCAAGCCAAGAGGAAGGCCAGGCTGTTATAACCCTGGCCTGCCATGTTCTCCTCGACTTTTGGGTTTATTTGATACCTTTTTTTAAAGAGTCTTTTATAAGCATTACTTTATTATATAGATGTGTTGTCAAGAAAAAAATTTAGGGTTATAAATTCTCATTATCTGAAGTTTGTTTAATTTTAAGAATAAAACAAAAAATTTGCCTGTTTTAATGACTTAAAACATTATGTTGTAGGTACATTTTATGTGGTTTAAAAATAGTAAGAAAGTAAATCTATATAAGATGTCTCATTTCTACTCTACTCAATTTTCTACTCTCCTAAAACTTCTTACCCCATAAGTAGCCACATTTATTGCTTTCTGGACTTCCATATACCTTTTTAGACAAGCAGAAGGCAATTCAAAGTTTTTTTATATTTTTCTTTCTTACACATATGGTATCATATCGTATATTGTGCACCATACCTTTCTTTTTTCACTTTACAGTATATTCTAGATATATTTCTAAATTGAGACATGAAGTATTTGTTCATTCTTTTTACAGCCTTGTTTAAATTTCAAAAGATTGTTTATGAGGTACAATATTCTTTCAGCCATTTCTTGATAGATGTATCTTTGAGTGATTTCTGTACATATTCAGGTAAATATATATTAACGAATTCCTATAGCTAGTTCTGTTCACTCAGAGAAGCACCTGAATTTGTTTCTTAGATAAATAATGCTGATCACTGCCACTTTAGAGAAGGTTTTATGTATTTGAAACACATATATCTTCTGCCTTAAGAGTTCTGACAAAACCCTTAATGCAGAGCTGGGCTAAAAATCAAATTTGATCCATATTTCTATAGCGCTAACCATCCCTTTTTTAAATACGGAGTTCAGGTCCAGTCCCCAAAGAACCTGAATCTTGGGGTCTGAGTTGGGCCCAAGAATCTGTGTTTAATACTCTTCCAGGTGATTTTGATCAGAGCACTTTTAAGATTTTCTTAAGTCTCAGGCATAAGCAAAGACATAAAAAAAATGACCAACTTTCTATTATGCTATTGTAACTGGAGGATTTATGTAACTTAGCTTTTGAGTTTATTAATAATTTTGATTTTGTAATTTTTGCATTTGGAAACCAAAAACTATTTCTCCCACTATTACATAGCATAAAAGATCTTTGAATGTTTTTGGACTCTGAACACACAGTATTAATCATTTCAGAGTCATATTGGGAAGTTAGAGGTCCACTATCATGCCTAGGTACTATATTCATCATTGCAATACTTTTGACTTTTTGTTAGCATTTATATGCCAAAAATATGCAGAATTTCAGATTCATAATTTTATTCACTCTGTTTTTTAGAGGAACATGAGAAATGCAGAAAATTTCAAAGACTTCTACACCTCCCAACAGAGAACCAGTCTCCAAGAAGATCTGATTGGGTTTGCCAAAAGGGAAGACACCTGCCCCCCATCTTGTCAAAAGATTGGGCTGGTCTCAAGGAAAACCTTGGAAAACAGAATGTTGGGCCAATTTTAGTACCTGCTATCAAAAGTCTACAAGTTGGTGACTAGGCATTTTTAACTTATAAGTAGTGTGACTAAGTGGAAATCTGTGACAAATTTTGTGGGAACTGTATTTTCAAGAAATGTTTATTGATATTTGCTGGCATTGGGTTGGTCCATTTGACAGGAAGTGATTGTTATGTCTGAGTGGACTTAGGCTGCGTTTCTACATGGGCCAGATAGGTTTCCTTAGCAAATTTGCTATAGATTTAATTCCTTGACTTAGAGAATTTCAGTATTGAAAGGGGTCAAGTAGGACAGAGAGTGAGTGGATGGAATTACACATTTTGGTCATTATCCCTGGGTCGCAACAACTGAAATTCATTCCCTCGTAATGGTAACTTGATTTGTCTGTGCATAAAAATGACTTTAAAAACCTCCATATGTGATTTTCTCAAATTTTCCCAAACTCGTTTAATTTTACAACTACTACATGTTAAAATAATAAAGGGGCACTCATGCATAAGTTGTTTAGATACATTCATTAATTCTAACTAGGTGATATCTAATCACTAAAATACAAAAAGCAAACAGTGGACTTACTGACGGCTTCTCTTTTATGTCTTTGTCCTTTTTACATTCTTCCTAAGGATAAAATTGACTGTATTAGGCCTATGTTTGGCACTCTATAGGTCCCAACATATTCAGTTATGCACAAATTATTACTTTCTTCTTAAAGAATTCTCACCACCTGTGCATACCTATGGCTTGAAGATGCTACAGAAAAATCATAGCTTCAGCTTTAGGTTGTTTACATTTTAACCAAAAAAGAAAGTGGTTCCTTTGAGGATTTTTCTAAATTGGGAGTACATTTATTTTCACAAAACAAATAGTTAAAAGCTTAACGTAAAGACACCTGAACATAGGGTTACTTCATGGAACACTCTTATTAAAATGTTCTTGGATGGAAAAACAATTGCTCCTTTAATCAGAAATTCCAACTTCTGGGAAGTTTACAAATACCCATGAACCCATAAAATTCTGTTATTTTTCATCAAGAGTAACTCATGCTTCAAATATCAATAAATGGCAGATATTGTTAGAGAACCCACTATGTGTCAAAGGCATTCAGACATTGAGAATATGACTTTCAGAAAGAACCAAATTATTGTATTTCTTTTACCTTATTTCTATTCAAGTATAACACTGTATAATGCTGAAGCATGAGCTAAATGCAGAAGGCCAGGTAAACTTTCCATGCAGGCATATGGGGATACATTGGATGGAAACTTTAAAAATTCCATATCGTTTGTTCAGGCAGAACCAAGGATTTAAAAATGAACAGTGACAGATCAATTTTTAATGGTAACTCTATTATTTTTCTCTATTATGAATACTGCTTCCTACCAGACCATGAAAATTATGTTGACATTTGGAAAGCATGTGATTAATTGTAGCAGAACAAACATTCTAAGTGGAGCCTCTATTTAGGAAGGTGATACCAGGCGGAGCTGATTGTAACATAGTTGGTACACTGTGGCACTGCCTTTATTTTTAATTCACTAACTGTTAAAGATCCTAGGTGTGCCAGTGATGAATTGATACACAATTGAGACAGAAATGATTTTGAGGGGCTGTTTGAAAACAGCAATCCATTCAACTAAAATCTGAGTACATTTCAGAAACGAAACCTAGCAGCCAGATAAGTCTGCATTGCAACACAGGCCAAAGTGGCCAAGTGATGTTTATGGCTTGAAATTTTCAGTATTCTCTCAACTTTGCTGAAAGATTTGTGCTCAAACATTACAGAGTAGTCACTGTGTAGGAAAGGTCACATGAGAAATTTTAGTTTTAATGCAGCACAACTATGCCATTTAAACTTTCTAAAAAAGTTTTTAAAAATACAATGAGATGGGCTTTCATGATGTTACATGGACCAGATTAAATTTGACAGTTATCAACCATGTGTAGGCGTCTCTGAGTCAAGAAGTCTAGTCAAGTTGTCCTGTTTTCTTTGATATTCTCACCAGTTTTTAACTGGAGAGTGTGGTATATGACATTCAGCCAGAATGCAGAGCACACTGGTCCCTCCAGGAGTCAGTCTTAAAATGATACACTTATTAGTACCATGTTCAAACCCCCTAAGTTAAATGAACCGTAGTATTCTAGGTTTGTAAAATCCACATTTACTCAATTATTTCAAGAAGGGAGAGAGTAAAACTGGGATGACAATCCTATAGCAACAGACCATTCTGAAGGAAAGCTCATGTTAGAACCTGGATCAGAACCTATGCACCAATTTAGATAGGTCTTTTAGGAGTACTGCATTTTCTCATCTGCCTTTTCAGGAAAATCCAGTGCATTCACAATGACATCTGAATTTATGGGTGGTTATATTCAAGAATACTTTAAATACTACAATTTACCATTTTGCCCAAACTATGATTTTTTTTTACAACTCAAACTCCTTGCCTTTAAATCTGGCAAAAAATAAATATCTTCCTAGATTAAAAACTCTCTGGACCCACTCTGAACAGGACTACATATCCCCCAAGGTCACTTGATACCATATCTAAAGCAAAATCCTATTGTACACCTAATTGAATGTCAGCAACTTTCAGTGAGTTTAGCTATTGCTGTGCCTGTAGGTAAAGGATTGGACCAGAGAGGTGTAGACGGCTCTCTTTTTGGTTTAAACTTCCAGGACATTGTATTTTTCTCTTCCTAAAAGTCAGGCTGCTGTGTTCTGCTCTTTTCTTCAATTCTTTTTTGTACATCCTCTCCCTGGAGAAATGTAAAGAGGCAGACTGGAAAATCATCGGGGTTATGTATGTCAGAGCCTGCTTACACAGGATGCCAACAGATGGCAATATTTTATCATTATTACACAATCCAGAGACCCTTCATCTTTGGCCTCAGGGAACATGAGGAGGAGTCGGCTCTTTGGTGTGACACATGTCACCGAAGCTTCACCCCCCATTAACTGTGCTGTTGTTTGTGATCGTTAAGCTGCGTGTCTGGCCGTGTGTCACATTCTTGACTTGTACAAGGGCCCATTAGTAAGTAGCATCTGAGTACTATGAGTCATAGAAAAGCACCATGCTTAGAAAAATAAACACTGCACATGCAGTGAAGATTAGAGCCACTGGCTGGTAGTGAACTGGATGGTGTTTCATGGAAAAGGCTGTTTCTGTGATTCATCAAGGCGCTCTTCTCTTTCGATATAGTGAAAGTTCACATCATGGTGGTAAGGAGCTTCCCGCTCACAAACTCAAGCCAAGTACTCCTGTTGTCCACAGTGCTGCATGCAGTAGAGTCCGTGGTAATGGAAGGAGGAGGAGAACTCATTATGAACTTAGAAGTCAACTTCATGACTGCAGACAAAAGTTGGTTTTGATTTTGAGATATATTTTCCAAGGACTTGCTCCTTAAGTGTCTCCCTAGCCTTTCCTCTCCTGATTCTTTCTACTTTGTGAATCACTTTTTCTTCCTTGTTCCTACATCTTTCATGACTTCTCCCTCTCTCTTTCCTCTGTTTTTAGTCTCCCCACATCATCTTCTCTTCAGGCTCTTTCTCTTCCCAGCGTGCAATGCTAAACTCTGATCCCTAAGACTTCAGGCCAGCAATGGTATTCTGAGTCCTAGGAGTTGGCACCGAAAGTACATGATAACCTTGCCAACACCACCTACCCAAAAAACTGAATTCAAAAAGCAAATTCCCTCCAGCCACCACCGAACAAAGCCATTGCCAACTTCATAATTGTAAGTCATCTAATGGTTAAAACTGGCCTGAGACTAAAGAAAATTAGGCAGATAAATGTTCCAGGTTGCATTTAGGGAACATTTTGGGGTTTCTCTGTGTACATGCAACTTTGGAGGCTGTATTTCAATCCTTGATCCCCCATAGCAGTTTGGCTCATTTTCTGTTTGTGTTTCTCTTTTATAACTTTTTTTTTTTAAGGAGAGAAATCTGGCTTTTCTTCCAGGAAGGAAAGAACAGGAGGACTCCAAGCAGTGCTGGGAGGGATAAAGGTGGAGCTGCACGAACAACTTCACAGACCATCTACCCCACTCAATATCAGGTCATGACCACATAGCCAAACAAGTAAGGGTCAGAGGGGAGAAAGCAGATGGTGACAATCAGCTTGTAGATTCCACACCTTCTTTCAAAACCTGTTTCAGAAAGTGGTTTCTGTGAAGGTAGATTTCCAAAGGTAGAGCTTTTGTAAGGGGTCCACTCATGACTTTGGCCTATGAAATGTGTTTTGTGTGGGAGCATTTGCCATTGAACAAGGTTTTATTGAATATTCCCCTTCTTGTTATAATAACCCATGTTGATATAAACCACGCTCCATAGAATGCCACAATACACATCCACTGGGCAACACCACAGGGCAGGCTGAAGCCAAATCGCCTTGGGCAATAAAACCAAGACGGCCAGAAACAGGGCTGCCATTTATTTCCCTGTAATGTGCTTTCTCTCTTTTTCTCTCTAGGCAGATTTTCCTCGTGTTGAAAGGGAACCTCTGGTCAAAAGTCAGCAAGCAAAGTTGTAGAAAGCTTTGATAGTCAGTGAAGTGAATCATGGCTACACATGGCAGCAGCATGCACCAATGGAGCCTCTTGCTGGGTGGACCTCCCTCTAAGAGCAACTCCTGGTAATCAGTCAAAGGGGCCCCCAACAAGTTCTGTGCAGCCAATGGTTTTACCAGCTCGACGGTGCCTGGGTCCCAAGTTGCCCTTTTCCACAGGTATTGCTAAAGCAAATAACAGACGGTATTTACTGGGTGTGATGCTTTCAATCACATTAATCTAGCCAGTAAAAAAATTTATGACCAATAAAAATTCCACTATGACATGGCTGATTGGAGGAGAGGCAGCATGATGGAGACCCAAGCCACACCTCTGCCTCTAGCTAGACTGTCACAAATGCTGGAAGGAAGTAGGAGTCGGGGAAGAAAAAGAAAGAAAAATCTCTGGGGTTGTTAAAACTAACTCAAGGGTAGATGGATAAAGCTCTTAAATTGTTTAATAAGCTCAAACTCTGGAGGGTCATTGACTGAACACCTACTTTGGAAAGCTACCTGGGGAAAGTATAGATGATGTCTTGCTTCCACTAGAAAATTAGGTTGGGTACCTTCTAGTCCTATGATTACATGATTATTTGATCATTCTAAAACAAATATTTTTTAATCCGATCAATTTATAAAGAAGTGAGAAAGATGCCTGGGTGGGGCCTCTCCCTCTGGTTTGGTGCCAAGGAGGAATCTCGCTTCACATAGATGTCTCCCTCCTGGTTGACTTGTACATGGTTTACATAGTTCCAGAAGGGCAATGACTAACCTCTGTTCACACTTGTGATTCACCCTTTTTCCCAATTCATGGCGACAGTCCTCGGCCTGCATGGTTCTCAAGCACACTCTCCAAATCCTACTGCCCCATGGCTTCTTCCTTGAGTGGGCAGCTGATCCAATTATTTGTTAATGATTGCAGACCACACACAGCAATGGGGATGTTATTTTAATGAATTTATACTGGAAGTCCTGCCACTGGGAGTGAGCATCTGATTAGCTAATTGTGGTTAATACTTCAAGTAGCTTATCCAATATCCATTATCCCATTCTTTCTTAGTAATAGAACCCCAAATTTAATCCATGTGGCAACATGCCCAGACAAAAGACTTCATATGCAAACTCTTTTACTGCAAAGGATGGCCAATAAGGTGTAATTTTAAATTTGTGTGTGTGTGCAGGGAACTTATGAGAAAGCCCCCTAAAAGAGGGGGAGATAGTTGGGGCATATGCCCTTTCTCAATTCTCAAGCTTTTTGTATTTCCTGCTGAGAGTAACAACCCAATGACTAGAACTTCAGACCTCATCTCGAGGTACATGATGACTTTAAAGATGGAGCCTCATGTTCGGAGGATGGAGGAGCAAAGAGATAAAAGGGGTGGAGCCTCATTTCTGGTGACTCAATTACACAACGCCCTCTAGACCACCTGCCTCAGGATTGCTTTCATTTTAAAGAAAAAAGAAACTTTTGTTATTTAAGCCACTATTATTTTAATTCTCAACACTAGATTCCTAACCAGAGTCAAAATCCTAAACATTTAAAAGGTACCCAAAAGGAAGCAATTTTTTACAGCCCCCTGTGCTTAACAAACAAGCACTTATAGTACCATCACCACCCTGGGGAAAAAAAATCTTGCTTAATTGTTTTTCTAGTGGTAGGGCAACTTCCTCCAAAAAGCAACACTTTACACACAGTGTCGCATACAGAAGCCACACACTTTGAAATGGTTGCTGAAACGTGACTAACAACATGAAGCAGTCATGAAGAATTTGTTAGGGTCTTGTAGCCAAAAAGATCATGCTTTTGAATCTGAGATGGCTCTTACTTACTAGCAATGTGACATTAGACCAAGTCACTTAAACTAGATCCTCAATGTTTGTGACTATCAAATGAGTAAAGTAATATCAATCTGGTAAATTATTGCAAAGATGCCAATGCATCTACTTAAAATAGACATAGCATAGCAGATGGTTAAGAAATTTCATCCTCTTCTATATTCCATTTATCAATTTGAAATTCTATACTTTGACTTTATTGGGTTTTGGTCTCTTAATTCATCCTTAATACAAATTCAAAAATTTTTCTACCAACTGACATTTCACGAACCATTTTATTAATTCATCCCAGTGTCCCCAGCTATATCACCACATTTCCTCCACCTCCAGTGTCTTCCTCTCTGCCTCACTCTGAAATGAAGAGATCAGCATACAAAAATTGAAAATCAAAATAAAACAACAAACAAAATGAAGCACGTACCCAGCCTGCCTTCATTAGCTATATGATTTTCTTAAAAATGTTATGTGATAAAGTCCAAGGATAGTTGAAATGATTCAATTTATTCTAAGTCCAACCCGTGATTTTCCTTCAACCTCTATTTTCTGAGAGCTTGGCATTCCACAGGTCTTTATAAATACCATCCTCATTATACCTAGTGCAGGAAATAGTTATGACTTACCATTAATATGAATTCTAGATCTTTCATCCCTTCCTCTACTACCCCATATCCAACAGGAATTTATTTTCAAGACTTTGCAAAAGAAGACCTTATCTGGGCCCTTTACCTCTTATCTCTAGAAACTTCAAAATTCCTGTACAAAGAGATGGGACAATGAAGCAATGATCTGTGGTTCATGAACAATCTATGTAGTTCTCTCTGAATTAGATTTTGGGAACTGCTATTCATTTAGTTATCATTTTATAGAAGAGTAGTTTATTTTAGTAAATAGATGTGAATTTGAAATTCACCCCCCACTAGTGAATTTGGGCTAGTCATATAATTTGTAAGTTTCAGCTGGAAGGTCTGCTTCTTATGTTCTTAAGGAAATTGCATGAATTTTGGTGTACAAAATAATTAGCACAGGAGCCTATAACACAGTGACATAGGAGACATCAGCTCTCATTCTCCAGCCATGTGTTTTGTTCATTTTTGTGCCAATCAGATTGGTATTCCTATCAGGAAGAGTTAGAGTCTTTCTGATGGGGAAATCAGGAATCTGGTTAATTGTGAGGGAAGGGAAGGAGAGGAATAAGAAAGGCAGCCAAGAAGCAATGAAAACAAAAACACTGAAATTTTCTGCTGTGTTTACACTACCTTGCCAGTCCTAATGCTAGTTTCAGCCTGGCACCTTGCTGCTGTCTGGAGGTAGCACTTGAAAAACCACACCCAGGCTTGGGATCCCATCATGAACCACCACCTCTTACAATAATAGTTCTCTTAGCCTTTGTATTTCTTAAACCTACGACATAGGAAATAATCTGGGACAATACCCCAGATTAACCAAAATAGTCTATAATGAATGTTTTCAACCCCATGATTTGAGACACTTGGAATCAAGATAGCCCACCTCCATAACATCGAGGTAATTTTGGAAATGTGTTTATGCTGTATTTCAGAGCAAGAAATGAACAACAACAAAAAAAATATGGCATACTTCATTCTCCCTTGCAGCAGAGTATAAAAGGATGTCAGCCAATCTTCATGGAAAGGAGTTGTTACCTAACAAGAGTAAGTAGTGTGCAATCACTACTGGGTGTTCACAACTTTGTACTGAGAAGTCCTAAAGAAAGAGTGGTCCTACTCAGACTTTTAACAATTCCTTGGATTCCATCTGACTTTGATACTATAGCAGCATGTCTGAACTTGACATTAATTCTTTACTTTGGAGTCTAGATGTCATTTACTTGACGCTACCTAGCATTGAATGGTTCATTGAGCACCTAGGAAAATTGCTTACAGCCATTTCTGGATGGGGTCTCCCGATTCAAATGCTTATTATACTTGTGAAAATTGCCTTCACATCACTCTCCAAGAATGTTAAACCAATTCTGATTATTGAGTGATGACAGAAGTGGTCTATTTAATTCTCACTAATTTAGAGAAATGCTAGACTTTTTCTATCTATCTATCTATTGGCTATCTATTGGCTGCTGGGGATTGAACTCAGCACCTTACACTTGCTAAGCAAGTGCTCTATCACTTCAGTCAAGTCCCTATCCTTCTTTGTTTTAGTTTGTTTTTAGATAGTGTCTCAGATGTTTGCCTCCTACCTTCACCTCTTGAGTAATTGGGACCACAGGTATAAGGCACCATGCCCAGCTCGTTTTTCAGATAGGATCTTGCCAAGTTTTTGCCAAGGCTGTCCTTGAACCATGACCCTCCTGTCTACACCTCCCAAAAAGCTAGGATTACAGATGTGTAATACTATACCCAGCCCTAGTTACTTATTTTGTCTCCATCATAGTTTTGGTCAGTTGCTTATTCTCCTTGTGTTCAGTATAACTAGAACCACAACACTTTGGTGTTACTAAATCAGCATTATAATTTTTTTGAAATTGCCATTCTCCAAATCCAAATATGTGTTAATTCAAGACATTAGCAATTGATTCTGAGAGATGAGGTCACTTCTAGAGGAAAAAAAAAAATCCAAAACTCAAATGGTCAGCTATTCAGAAGTAGATGACCATATCATTTTGGCTAGAAAGGTTTGGTAAGTCAAACCACCTGGGATTGCTCATCAGCTCTGTGCTTGCAGTCTGTCCATCCTCTACACACAACAAGTCCAATGCAGAGCCAACCCACCAGCCATGCTGCCGGTCTTTGAATGTTTTGAGGGGCCCAAATGACCACATCACACAATATTCATCTGAAATCATAGCTTGGTCTTCATGCACTGAAATATTTGAAAACTTCAACAAAATCTTGTATTGCTCAGGCCTTGCTATTGGGCTGGCAGTAGAGCTTGCCACAGAGGTGGTAGTAATACCCATGTGAATATTTCCTTTCTAGTCAGGTCCTTGCTGGTCAGCACTTTCAGAAGTAGGAGTGGAGGAAACAACAGAAGCATGGAACAGATGAGACTTGTGAGATAATTAATTATCTCTCACTCCCTAAAATGTGAACTTGCCTTTACAGAAATGCAAATTTCTGAAAATTGGATCGAAACTTACTCATTGCATTAAATTGTCACTATTACAAAAAGCTCTGAGATTGTTTTTGCCAGACTCTGGGATTGTAACCATACATAAGCCACAGTGCCAGGGAGTTGAACAGAAATTTGTTTGCTATGAAAAATTGGACACAATTGGGTATCAATTGTTCTCTTACAGGCTGAGTTCAGTGTAGGCCACATGGTAGTGTGTGCCAGAGAATAGACTTGACTTGGATAAGCTTGGCTGCTCCCCAAAAAGTTATATCTACAATCTGTCTTTATTCTTATCAGTGTTAAAGCAAAGATACTTGTTAGCAGAGAAGCAGAGCTCAAGGAAAGGTGGAAAAGGAGGGTCTAGAAAGTAAGTGTTCTCCACATTGTTCATCTTTATCGCTGAAGTACTCCTACTCTAAGAGGTATTGGGGTGTCCCCTTATATTTCATAGTAGTCTTTCCTAGAGAAGAAAGCTACAGGAAGTTATGATCACAAAGAATACATGGATGATTTAGTTGCTAGATAAACACAGGTGTCTCATATTTGTAATTTGCTAAATCTGGCAGTGCTAAGTATGAGGTAGTTATTGAGTTAGGGGATATTTGGGGAAGCCATTGGAAAAAGAAGGGTTGACCCCCAAAAGACTTGTACTGAGTCCCAAGGGCTTTTGTTTCAACATGTATATAACCTTTGCTTTTTCATATTCCTCACCACCCTCTTGAGCCCACAGTAGAGTCTGTAAAAATGTTAATTGATTAACTCATTCCTAGATAAAAGAGAAAGGCCAAGATTAGCCAAAGTAAATAAGGTTCCTGGTTTGAATGTTTTATTTCATGACCAGACCTGGACATTTTGCCATTTGGAACATATGCTTTTGAAATTGCAAAATATAATGCATTTTAAAACTCAAATGCCTTTTAAAGTCCCACACTACTAACTCTCAAGTTATTATTCATGTTTATATCTTAATGGATTCCACAAATCAATTTTTTGTTTTTCTTGGTGACTATTGCTGATTCTTACAAATGAGTGTCATTTGTTACCACCGTGCCCCCACCCACCACCTCCATACTCTCTTATGAAGCCAAAGCCCAAAGTTATAAATATAAAACATGACTTTTTGGAGCCTCCCTTCCCCCTCTATTTGCCCCCCAGAGTGTAATGGATTTCGCTTTTCACAATATTAAAAGGATCAGTAAATCTTTGGCTCACCTATTGATATGAAAATCTTTCATTTGAAATCATTAGTTTTAGCAAATTGCAAAAGGAAAATACAAAAGAGCAAGTAAATCAAGAAAAAATTACAACAGGTTTTTACGAAGTATGGGTGGAGTGGAAAAAGTGGTCTTGGCTTAATTACCCACACTTAGTCATAAGACGCAGGAAGCAGAGGTTTTAAAAAGTCCAGTTGGGGCTGTGTTTTATATACATGCGCACGCACACACACACACACACACACGTGTGTGTATATTATATATATATATATTTTTTTTTTAAGGTGTTAATTTCCATCACATCACTCTGTGCTGGGTTACCATGTAAAAAGTTGCTGAATCTTGACCTTCATGGGCTATGTTAAAGTCACATTCTCTTAGAAAGCCCAACTATCATGAGGTATTTTTTCTACACAGTCATGGAAGAGAATCTCTGTAGAGGTGACAGACGCTTGAGACTCTGCGTATGTTGCTTGGAGAAAGAAGGGCATGAGTATCTGATAAGTCTGGATCTTCTTTTAATCAGTACAGCTCATTTTTACCTCTATTTGTTGACTTACACAATTACTTAAGCTTTTAATGTCCTAATCCCTATAAGATACCATGTTTCTAAACTCTAACCATTTCTTTTATAGCTCAACTCAAACCTCCTATACACCATAAATGTCTCCTTCTACAGTTAAACAGTGACACCATTTATAATTACTACTGTATACTTGATTAGATGCTATATACTTGCTTGTCTAATTCCTTGTATTATTTTATCCTTCAGATGCATATACCTTTTTCTCAAAATGCTGAGTGGCCCCCAGGACTTATCTCTCTCTGGAATGTTAAGCATCCATGTAGAAACCTCGGTATCATAATTTCAGAACAATGCCAAAATGTATTGCTTATTGAAAATAGCATTATTATTTCAATCAATTATTTCAGTGTTTAAACCAATTTAAACATTGGAATGAAGAGACAAAAAAACCTACAATGTTAAGAAGGATTCTTTAGAAAAGAGAACAGGAGGTATGCATATGTACTGGTGGGTATATAAAGATTTATTTTTAAGGAGTTGGCTCATATAATTGCAAGGAACGGCATGTCAAAAGTCTGTAGAACAGGTAGGTTGATGGACAGAAATTAAGGTGTGTCATTGTTGTGTTCTTGACTCTGAAATGCGGAGGCAAATCAGAAGCTTGAAGACTCAGGCAGAATTTCTATTTTACAGCCTCAGGTAGAACCTCCCTTATTCAACAGAAAACCTTAGCTTTTGCTCTTAAGGCCTTCAACTGATATGAGGCCCACTAATAATTCTCATCATAGTTATCTGATTCTAAATATCAATGGCATCTATAAAATACCAGCACTGCAACATCTGGGTTAGTGCCTGACCACAGACCTGGGCCCCATAACCTTGCCAAATTGACACTAAATTTCTGTCAATCGCAGGAACTTCATCATTTACTAAGATATAGCTACTGGTGCAGTCTATCCACAGTCCCAAGGCTACTTTCCAAAACTTCTTGATGGTGTAGAATCACTGTGACAACTGTTTTCCCCCCTTCAAATATTCCTGTTGGACTAATCTTGAATAATTTTCAGCCACTGAGTCTTCTTTGAAGGAAATACTGGCATCTGATTGGTCCTGGAAAGACTCAGAACAGAACACAGGAAGCACTTTTTATAAAGTGAGAAGAATAGAGCGTTTTGGAACAACATATGCTGAGTTCTCAGTCTACCATGCACGAGAGTCAGCCTGTTGTGCCATGCAAGAATAAAACAGTACTGTCCTCCTTCCAGACCCACTGTTAAAATTTAGCTGGAATGACTTCAGCACCTAGCAAAACTCATGATTTGAAGACTGAATGGCAATGACCACATGTTACTGCCTTTCCGTTCCCAAACACTAGCTCCTTGCTACAGACTATACAGCAAACTAGAGGTACTTTTGCTGAGAGTGGCAGAATCAGAATAAATGTGGAGCGGAATGCAGTTGACTCAGCTTCCCAGTAGCCTCTACATCTCCTAGGAACTTGTTAGAAGTACAGCCTGTCAGGCACCACTCCAGATCTGCTACACTGAACTTTGCATTTTGTGTAAGACCCCAAGTTGAAGGGTGTGTACATTTAAAACCAAGAACTTCTTGACAGAGTGTTGTCTTACATAGGGAGGATTTCTTGCACAATTTCTCTCTGTGAGTCTTCTGGGATATTTTCTGCCTTTGAAATCATAACTAGCTCATCTCTGTCCTACTTGACTCTCCCCAGTGAATGATAAACACTGCTAGTATTTGGACAGGATTTCATATTGTTAATATCCTCTATCTCTCATTGTATTTATTTCTCTTTCCCAAGGTAAGTGGAGACTCCCCAAAGGAAGTTCAAATTTCCTAGAATTCAGATCAAAACTTCCTGACCGCTATGCGTACGTGAGTTTAAATCAAAGGATCACTGAAAAATCTAGGGGAAGATGTGATTAGAATTAGGTTTTGTGAATTTAATAGACATGGGACTTATTATTTTGAGCATTGAGGAAAACAACGGGAATGAGAAGTGGTTAAAATGAAGGAAATTTTATCAAGCTACTTAACCATAAGTAACAACAAAAATCTTAATGTTGCTTATGGTTGTCACTGTGTCCCTTCAGCAACTGCATGCCAGAAGCAAAGAGGAGAGAAATGAAGAGTAAAAGAATGCAGGATAAGTGAACAAAGTAAAACCTTTTTAAAGGTTTTTAAAAAGAATGAAGTGAGAGGCAATCTCATTTTGCACAATGATATTTGCATAAGATGTAAAGAGGAAATAATATATTTTTCTAAAAAACATTTTAAAGTACTTTAACAGTGACTCAGATTGCTAACTATGACACTTGGACTAAAGCAGATCAGGACATGGAATTCACTCCTGCTTTTAACAGTACATTCATTAACCTCTTTGACTTGGTTTTCTTCTTTGTGAGATGGTGACCATTATACATGCAGCTTAGAGCTGATTAAAAAGAGATGGTGTATAGAAAGCTCAACAAATAACAAGGGCTTAATTAAATGATGAATCTATAATTATAATTAGCACATGAATTATGACTCCTGCCTATGCCACTTGATCTTCAGGAATGAATTTATTATAAAAGTGTAACTCATCCACCTATAAAATGAACAAAAATTGGCTTTAGGAAAATTCATCCATGTTTATGAAGTTCCCTGCAAAGAATGTAGCATGCACCAGATATATAAAATACATTAATTATTGTGAATATTATAGCCTGAAGACTCAGTCTAAGTTTTTCTGGCAACACAAATAAATTGATATACAATTTAACATCTTTATTACCTAATTGATTGGGATCCTTAATTTACAAAGCATTTAAGGACTGATCAACATAGCTAATGTCTGTAATCCCAATTACTATGGAGGCAGAAATCAAGAGGATTGTGGTTTGAGGCCAGCAGTTAGTAAGAACCTATCTCAATCAATAAGCTGGGTGTGGTGACATATGACTATGATCTCAGCTATGTGGGAGGCATAGGTACAACTGCAGTCCAGGCTGGCCCAGGGAAAAGCTCCAGACCTGAGGTCAAAACCCAGTGCACAACGACAGAGAGAGAGAGAGACACAGAGAGAGAGAGAGTGAAAGAGAGAGAGAGAGAGATTGAGAGAGAGAGAAAAGAAAGAAGAAAAAGAAACATTGCATTAATGGTAAAGGAAGAAATTATTCATGGAGTTCAATGTCACAGGGAAAAGAAAAATGCTCATAGTAAAGTGACAAAGAAATTAATATTTCTCGTATATACACAAAGTGTGTAAAGAATTTTATAAGGCAATCTAATGAATATCACTGGAAGATGTGGGGAGGTTTAGCAAGAACCACATAGGTTATGTTTTCAAATTGCATGGATAGCTTCCGAATAATTTTAACCAAAAACATAGAGTTGAAAATCTTATTTATTAAAGTGTTGAACTCAAGACATAGTGGCCTGAGGAAAAGACACCAAGGGATTTAGTATTTGGAAACAAAAAAAGAGATAGAGATAGTCTCAGTGAATGGAAAATTGTGAATAATATTTTCTAAGGTTTTAGTGTATTTATTTAGACAGGCCTGGTTTTGGAGAATCCATGTCAGAATGAGAAGAAGGGTGATAAACACAGATGTTGCCTCTTTAGGACTTTGTCTTGTGGTAGTTCAAGGATTTGTTGTTATCTTTGTTTATCACTGCAAGGTCCAGAGAAACACAAGGTCTACTAAACTGATTCACATGGAGGCTTCAAACAGGAATTACCTTTTTCAAAATAGTGCTTTTGTTAGCCAGAGAATTTTATGTGGTGAAGCCACATAAAAGTAGTCAACTGTCAAGAAGAGTCTGATTATGAGAACTCACCTAGCATGTACATCGGGTGATGAAGATGGCTCAATGGACTGAGTTTAACTTTTTAAATTTTTCTCTCTGGGAAAAGTTCAACAATTTGAACAAAATACTAAGAACTGTTTCTTTGCCCTTGCATTAAAAATAAATTTTTTAATTTATGTAAAAAAGCCCATCCTTTTTAGTTCAAATACCTAAGACCCTCTTAGAACAATATATCCTGTTGCCTTCTCATATGATACGCAAATCTCTCTGTGAAGACAAAAAGGAGCAGAATTGTGGAAAGTCCATTGCATTATCTTACTAAAATTTATGTCAAAATCTGATAATGAAAATGAGGTCAAAGGGTCCAAGCAAAGTTAGCGCTTCAGAGGATTTGTAATTCTTTTATTCTATCCATGAGCAAAATAAAATGGCCTACAGATGAATAAATATCCTTCTTTGTAGTCCTGCAAAACTTAGAGTCACAGATGTAGGCATTTCAGAGTATTAATTTTTCTCTGGCCTCAAAATATATGACTTTGATCACATATTTAATTTTTCTTATGTCCAACTCATTTTAAAACTAGAGTCTGTGTGTGTCAAATATAATTATGTCTTATACTGTACACAATTATATTATTAAAAATATAAAAAATTTTAATATGAGAAAAATTGGAAGAAAAAAATTTCAATAAACAGGGAGAGAAGAAAGTAACCATATGCATTTGTTTTTTTTTAAATTGCATTTTTAAAGTACAGATGGAAATGTAAAAGAATAAAACAAAATCCCTACACTGAGTTTTCCATTTCAATATAGAGGAAAAATGCACATACATGAAAATATAGAATTCTTTCTGTCATGCATTCAGAGTCCAGAGACCCTGGTCTCAAATTTTCTTTTTCTTTCTATAATAGAAATAATCTATAAAGTCCAAATAAATTATTCTTTCTTTCTTTTAATGTATTTCAATATAATGTTTTCAAGATTTAATGAAAGAAACGCACAATCCATACCTCACCCCTTTTCAAGGATGTCTAGCCATTGCAGCTGTAAATAATAAAATAATGCCCTGAATTCATAAAAGAGCTCACATATAATCATAAAAAATATAACCACTGATCAAATGAGTCTCCCAGACTCACAGGTTGCTTTAATCACCCAATAGTCATAAGTATATCTTAAGAAGAATCACCCAACTTTTAAAAAATGTAGATCTTATCCTCAAATGCTTCCTTTAAGCCATATAGCAACCAGTATCTATATTTTGGAGACCAACTGCTATTAAAAGAAAAAAAACTAGAAATATAGGTGATCCAAACTTAGAACAGAGAACTTTTGGAGGTATTTTTGACCCTCCTGTAAATGATCTTAGGTCCTGTTTTCCCAAGAATGCTCCCCATTTGTGCCTGTTTCCCTGATGTAATTATTAATTGTCCTGCCTTTCCATCTCAAAAAGTCTCAGTTTAGATCATGAAATGTAGGATTGCCCACCTTTAAGTAATTTATGAGGTGTAAGTTAAGAATTCATAAAGTTAGGCTTTTATTTTTACAAACGAATAACATATTGAGTGAACTATTAAATATTATTAAATTTGCTACATGGTATTCATATGCATGTGTGTGAACAAATGTGTATACAAACACACATCTTGATCCATAGTTGGTGAGCTAAATATGTCTAAATATGTAATGAAGTTTATTCTTCCACAGTCATGCTGCCACTCATGGGTGAACTTCTGCAAAGAACTTATTTTGGGGAGACTACATACATTTCCAGTAATGCTTTTTCTAACCCAACTTTAATGTAAACTGAATCAAGTCATCAGACATTCAGTTCAACATATCATTACTTGATAATCACAATTATTTTCAATACCAATTTTAATTTTAAATGGTTTTTATTTGGTTTAAGAAAACATATATACTTAAAGCACCCACCTGACTCCTTGTGTGGGAACTCAACCTTTGTGTACTGGCTTCTCCCTCTTTGAGATCCTTGACTACTTATGAACCACAATTTTCCCTTATTCATCACAGTGTCCCTAAAAATCTGAGAAAGTACTTCAGATTTTTCAGACACTTGATAAATATTTTTGAAATCACAATATATGTGAGTGATGATTCTTCATCTTTGAGTCTTTGCAGACAATTCCAAAAGGAGAATGTGCACACTGGAAAAAGTGATTGCTTTGCAGGGAACAGAACTAGTATTCATATGTAGCTCCTCGTATAATTATTTTTAAGTAAATAAACACCCAGCATTAATAAATTCATTTTTATCCCAATCAATTAGACTTCCTTTCATGACTGATTTCAGTTTCGTGCTTCATATTAATCTTGGCTATTTGGGAAACCCAGAGTGAGGTAGACAGTAGACCTGTCCTACTCAATACATGGTCCTGGAAAGAGAAACAGCACCATGACCTACCAGCTTGTTGGAAACTGGCAACCCAGACTACTGAATCAAAAATTGCACATTACCAGGTTCCCAAGTGCTTTGTGTGTGTGCAAAGTTTTAGAAACAATGCTTACAAGGCGAGGGCTTGGCGGCTTACAGTATTCAAGTCAATACTGCAAAAGATGCAGCATGAGGCTGAGAAGGGATAGAATAAAATAAAATCCCCAAATGCTTTTATTTTCCTCTGAGGATTGTATAGTCTAGTAAGATAAAGAGACATATTTAGATAAAACTGTAGCAGATATAAAAACAAGAATAAAATTATCTTGTCATTCTATTTAGAATAAAATTGGTGCTACAGTAAGTTAAAACAAGGACCACTCTGCCTTGGAGAAAAATCAACAGATCAAATAATAAAGTATGAATCTTTACATTTGTGTTCACAAGTACCTCTACACTTGGGCATGCCTTCACACACACACACACACACACACACACACACACACACACACAGAGCACATAAAAACACTTTTGCCTTCTGTCTTCCTAAAAGGGATTTTATGTGACTAAAATATGTATCATGGCTATCCTTCAGGTAGTATGCTTCTCCTAATAAGGCAGGTTAGCTCTAACTTCAATGCCCCATTAGTAACTTGAACATCCTAAGGCTATCCATAGGGAAATAAATCTGAAATGGAAATAACTGTTTTTGACATGCATTGACCTTGTTAACCTTGCAGGTAAAAGCTCACCAAGCAAATAAATTTCATGTTGCTAATGCAAGGATTGACACAAAAGACACAGGGTTATGATGAGGTTCAGCTGTTGCTCTTTCTTATGGAGATACAGCAGCACTGCTGCAAAACTCACATGAAGAAAAGTAACCTTATCAGGATGACTCTGGAAGATCCAAATAAGAGAGCATAATGTCCGTGGCCTAGAATATTTAGATTAATCAGTAGAGACTACTCCATTGATGAAACAATGATACTTTGTTTGGTTACACTTATAACACAGTCTAAAATTTCTGCCTTGAGTCTACCAGACTTGTTACCCCAAAGCCAATATAACTTTAACAATAACATCTGATTATATCTTTATTTAAAATCCTGTGTGCTGAGAAAACACCACTGAGCCATTTGCAAGCTATTGATCTTAAAATAACTTTTAAAAATTTTCAACTAGGGAAATCTTGCATATGGACTTGATTATAAAATGTAATTTATACATTTCATATTATTCCGTGGAAAAAATATCAATGCAACAAATACTTAGTCTTCTGTCCATACTACATGAAGGGCTCTGTATTTTATATTTAAAATTAAAGATGACATCTCTCTGAGAAAGCATTCATGAACTTTCATTGCCAGGAAGAGTCAATATTGCATCTTGTATGTTACCACCTTGTTTCTATAATGACTGAGGCCACTGAGCGAAGCCAACACTATAGTAATAATTCTACTTTGTGCTCCTGACAATTGCTATGTTATAAATTTTTTGTATCAGGCTCAGCATTTTGTTCATTTTGCTCCCTTATATCCTAGTACAACTTTCCTCATCAAAAGTCTCCAAAGTATTCACTGCATGAATTAATAACACATTAATAGACACAACTCAAATGTAAGGCAATTGGCTACTTTGATAATTTATGTGAAGAATCTTAAGCTAGTCTTCATAATGATTTGTCAGGAATGAGAAGCAAAATTAGCAATAAAAGTTCACAAATATGAAAATATTAAGAAGTCTGTTTAATACAATATGTCACCCAAGATCCCTCTGGGCATGTTTTCCTTATTTACATTACAAAGTTTAGTCCTTCCCCTCAACAAAACTGATCCTTCAGGTCATATTCAAATAAATTCTCTCAAGTTCCAGCTACCAACATTTCAAAAGTTTTAAAATCCATTCTCTGTTAGAAGAGTACATTAGATTAGCATGAGAATCTTGCCAAGTTACTGAATGCCCCACAAAACGTGCACAATGCAAATATTCACAATTAGCTCCAAAATTCTTCATCAAAAATAAGTCTGAAAAATCACTAAACTGCACTTTGTATTAAGACATGTTCACATTATTTTGCTGGTCTTTGTTAGAGATTTTGAGAGTATCATATAAGATTCTTTTTTCTTTTTGTGTCAATAAAGTGTCTGAGTCCATTCATTTGATAACGTGTTAATTTTTTAGTTACCAGGTAGCCTGACTCTTAGTCCAATGGCCAACTGTGAATATTCACACTTGAACCAATAATCACACACAGACATGAATACTTACAGGAATATTTCAGTATCTGATCTGCCATGTATAATAAGGCTATGAAGGTTTCAGCTATGTTTTCTTGTTCCTGTTCGCTTGCTACATAATCCTTACAAGTACAATGTTTTAAGTATATTTTGATTAGAAACTGGCCAATATGTGTTGAACACTTGTGTCATACTTGCCAAGGATGAAATAAACGCACTTTGCACAGGATGACCTAACAGTATATAATTCTGAGCTGATTCAGAACTTGAATTTACTGTAGAAGGCTGGCTCTCATTGTCTGAGTATAATGAAGTAATTACAAGGAAATTGGAAATTCATCACTTTTCTTCCTCCTACTCATTAAATTGATTTTTAGTTTGCTTCTTTTAAATAAAATATTCTGCTTACCTATAAATACAAATGCTATATTGGCTAACACTGGACAAATTTGCACGGGGATTAACCAGCCAGAAGACAACATACCTTGTATCCATATACGGAAATGTCACAATGAAAACCCTTGTACAACTATATATTAATAAAAAGGTTTAAGTGACAGAGAGAGAGGAGAGAGAGAGAGAACCTACCTGTAGTTACAAGTTCATGTAGTCATTCCTCAAATGAAATGTCCCTTGCCCCCTAATTAATTGATTTAAAATTTTTAGGTGTGCATAATTCATATCCAATTTATCAAATAATGAGAGATGCAGAGTTTTAACACATACATGAATATATTGGTCTAAAAATAGAGACAGTAAACTTGCTTAAACATTCTAATTTTAAAATACTGGCTTCCTGTTAGTGAATGCCAATTCCAAAATGACTTTATTACGCAGGAATGATTACTAGTATTATTGCTCAGTCTTACTCCTAATCAAATTATCTTATGGATTGGGGCAAGTTCTAAAATACAGACTTCCAAAGATATTTGCTAATGGAGATCCAAAACCTTCAACCATGAGAGCACAAATGGACTCAGTAGCAAGATGTTTGTGGAAATATGTTACTTGGAAGAGTGGATAGAATGGACAAACGAACACAGTATACTCATAGGCTATTCTAATATGAGACATTAGAATTTTTCAGCTACATAAAGCAAAAGTTACCCCTCTGATTTTTTAAATGGAGTCCTGGTCTCCGGCTTACTGCTCATATTTTTTGTAGGACTAGCAGACTCAGAACATGCAGCAGCAAATCATTTTCCAAATGTTAATTGCATTCTTTAAGAAGGAGGAATGTTCACGAATATAATGTAATTGTATTTTTTTTAGCCACTCCAAGTAAAGTAATGGGTTACTTAGGTTGGCACCTGTGAGACCAAATATTGTTTTTACTTAAGTGAATTAGCAATTATGGATCAGAAAAGAAATACTAGGACCAACTGAGAACTGATGCCTAGGTGATGTTTTCCCAGGTTGAGCCTTATATGGGCCAATGGAAAGAAACTAAATTATATCTACCCTTAGTCCCTCACTATCCTCACCTATTTTATGAAGGTAATTAGTACTTGCAGTAATTGGACCTCACACTCACTGTGGCTTAAGTCCCAAGTTACGGGTATGGTTGCTGAAGATCTGTGAACCTTGATGGGGAAACAGTCCCCTAACAAGGATTATCAAATTAAATTGGATACTTGAGTTTCTGACCTAATATATTTTTCCAGAGGACAAGGGAGTCCAGTTGTTGAAGTTTGTTAGGGCTGCTTCTGAGACATTCAGAAGCGGGGAGAAGGACCAGTTCACAGGGAAGATGAAAAAGAACAGCCACCCTACTCCATGCCTCAGACTGCTAAGGGCTGCATGCTTACCCACCTGATCAGGCGTTCGGACTTCCCTAAGTTACAGTCAGTCCTGCACCTGTCTTCAGGAACCACTCTGGACTTGCCATGGCTTGTCTTACAGAGAAATATTCCCACAGATGGAGCAACTGGGAGGGTTCAACGGCAGGTTACAGACTTTCAGTCAGCCAGAAACTGACAGTCATCCCATTAGATGGACAAACGTGGCTGGTCCAATTTTAAATTTTTTTAATTTAATTTTTTTGATATTTAATTTTTTTAAATTAATTTTTAGAAAAATATTCTACTAACACTTATGTTTCCTGTACTGTTTTTCTCTATTTTGCTATTATAACCTTTTATAATATTTTAACCAGCTAAAAAATAATGCAATCCTCCCATTTCACTCACTATCAACATTTTACAAATGTTGGCCTTTCTACCATGTTTGTTTCAAATTTATCAAAATATTGTTAAAAGTATCTTAGAGAAATGTGGACTTCAGTGTTTTTCATAGGAATATCTCTTCTAAACAGAGTAGATCCTCATCTCTATGCATCTGTGCTTATGTAGGGTACCACACATCCCATAAACAAGTCTTCCAGGCTTGTAACAGCTTTGTTTCCACTGCATTTAAACCACTTACCAGATACTATAAATAATTATTTACGTATTTACATGTCTGCCTTCCTCATTAGACTTTGAACACATTTGCAACAATTAGCATAGCACTTGACATATAAATGACTGTGGGATGAAGGATACAAGAAAGAAAACCCTTTGATTTCCAGTCTGGGATGAAACACATACAATAGATCTGTTTTGATTGGTTGGGAAATTTCTTTCAATTGTTCATACATTCAAGTGTTGACTACAAGAAAAGACTTAATGCAAGCCCTATTCTCAAGGAAAATAAAAACTGAAAAAGGCTCCAAATGCATCAGGTTTTAGAGTTGGGGCACTACCCAGAGAAAGGGATTCCCAATTTTGGTTTGCAAATACCATTAAAACAGTACAAACTTGGGAAATAATGAGGGAAGAGGAAGAGGAGGTAGGCAAGTCTATGAAATATACTTCAAAATATAATATCAGGTGATTTTTACTATTCTATTTATTATGCTGAAATGTAACAACAGAGCAAAACCAAAAATGTAAGAAGAAAGTAAAATGCAAGAAGGGAGTGTGGACAGAAGACATGGAAAAGAAAGGGATAAGAGTTGTAGGAATCCTCTGGACATTCCTGAAACTCTCCATCTGAGTTGTCCAACACTAAACAGAAAGTACTTAAACTTGAAAATGCATAAGACACCTGGAGTCTTCGTAAAATGTTGGTTTTTATCGGAGGGAGTCTGAGGTTCTGAATTTCTAACAAACTCCATGTACTGCTGATGCTGCTGGCCCCTGGATCACCTCTTCAGTAGACAAAAAATTAGTACACGAATTTGGGCACACACAGACACACACACACACAAGTGGGCTTTCCTGCTTTCAGCAGGTTTAATTTATCAAATCTTTTATTTATTTTTTTGCTGAACCTTACTTGAGGTTCACACAGTCACTGAAGTGTTCTCTGGTATTAAAAAAAACCGGTATCAATTCCCACAATTGATACTTCTTTCAATATCATGTTAACCTCAAAGCACTGACTGGGCGCCCCTGCAATTACCTGCACAGTGCGGGGTATCTCTGCCTTCGAAGAACTAATTGCAAACTTTAAGAGGAAAGACTAACACTCACAGGTTATGACAAAATGTTTAGCGTAAGAGGTCCCAACGTTGGAGAGCATTAAACAGTTAATAGGTCTTGACATCACGGAAAATAATACCCTCCAATGGCGCCCTCTAGCTGTAGCTCTGCCAAAATATTATGAAAAACCCAGCCAAGCATGGCCAACTTGCTTTGAGAAGCAAGGATGGATTTTTTCCTAATTGCTCTGAGCATCTAAAGAGGATTTAAGAAAATAATCCAAATAAAGCCATCAGGCATCTGATTGGGCAACCAGAGTCTGCGACAAGAGAGTGGAGAATAGCCACCAGACCTCCTCCCCCCTCGCATGCATCTCTCAGGCACAAAAGGGGATTCTACTAAGCAGCCCCTAGGATTGGGCTCAGACACGTAAGTAGCTCCTTGGTGTGTTCCTTTGGCCTGCCATACAATTAATTAGGCCACAGTTGTTTATTTTCAGACATTTAACTAGAGACCTTCTTGAGAGAGGCCTTCCCTTGTGGTTTGTCCTGATTTTTCTCTAAGTGTGGGAACCTTTGTCTAATTGGATTGACTGTAAGTATAGTGATCATTGCCTGAGCTCTCTAAGAGGCGCACAAACCACGGACATTCACATGGAAATGAGGTTAATTACGCAGCATCCACGCATCTGATGATTGCACCTGCAGTGCCACAACAACCTCCCTTTAACTCAGTTTCACAAACAATTACAAAGAGCAGCTGCGTTCGTTTCCACAGTTAGGGTTAAAAAATCTGTAATGATCCCCAACAGAATAGAGGTGCAGGGAATGAGAGTGAGGAAGGAGATGATTCTTCCGGTTCAGATGTCCTTCCCCAGCCACCTGCTGATTGTGCTAATCCCGGGAGCCATGGGCACAGATATACAGCCACAATAAGCTACTGCCACCCCTGGTCTTTGCCCCTACTACCCCCACCCTGCCTTCAGACTGGGATTAGAGGCTCTCATCTGTCAAGATTCATTAACACAGTGATGGAGATTTATGAAGGGCAAGGTCAGCAAAACCCCAGACTCCATGATCATTACGAGTATCAAACTGTATTAGTCAGGGTTCTTCAGAGAAACAGAACAGATAGGGTGTGTGTGTGTGTGTGTGTGTGTGTGTGTGTGTGTGTGTGTAAATAGCTATATCTTTAGTACATACAGAGAGATATTTATTATAAAACATTTGCTCATCTAATTAGGAGTCTGGCAATTCAACATTTGAAGTCAGTAAGTTCGAGGGAGATGCAGGGGAACTGATGGTTAGTTCAAGACCAAAGGTCAGCAGTCTTGAGACTGAGAGCCAAGGTTTCGGGTTCAAATTCCAAAGCAGGAAAAAAAAACCAACCAAACAAACAAAAACAACAACAAAAACTAATGCCCCAGCTTGGTGGCAGTAAGGGAGAAAGAATTCTGTTCTTCAGAATTCAGGAAAGATCAGCCTTGCTGTTCTATTCCCACCCTCAGCTGATTAGATGAGCTCCACCCCCTTTAAGACATGCCATCTTCCTCACTCAGTCTTTCAATTTAAATGTCAAACTCAACCCAAAACATCCTCACCTAGAATAAGTGACCAACTATCCGGGCACTATGTGGCCCAGGCAAGTTGACATATAAAATTAACCATCATGCAAACCATTTCCCAAATCATGGAAGGACTGTATGGATGCCTTCTGACTGAGCAAAACTCCAAGGATGGTTGCTGTCTTTTATCTTTTTCCCTCTCTATGTTATCAAAACTGTCCTCTTTTTTCTCCATTTCTCTTTCTTCTACATTTTCTATTTTGCTTTCCCATGGCTACCATCCTCATAGGCACTTTTAGGAATAACAGTAGGACTTTATATTAGAAAGGTGCTGTTTCCCACCCTTAAATATAACTAAAGCTTTCTGTGGCCAACCTGAGCTGCTACATCCCATCACATATTTCCAGAGTAGGGAAGCTCCTGATTTGTCAGTGATGTTGGCTGAATAAACCACATTTTTGTTCAAAATCCTCTTGGATATTTAGGAACATTGTATTACCCACATAAAAATATTAATCTCATTACTTTATAGTTGTGACTCACTCTGGGATTTAAGTGGGATTCCCCAACTGTGAAAGATAACTGACGACTTTCAAAGTCAAATCTGCCTTTACACATTTAAACCCTTAAGGAATGTATTTCGGAATCTAAGAACAATTCTGAGAGAGGAAGTCTAATTGCTTCTGATTAATTGTATCAATTTTCAAAGGGACAGAGGTGAAGTTGAGGACACACTCAGGGATGTGCAGTTTTTAAATTTGTTATTACAATAACCAGATTTAGTGTTTTGTGGATTCTTGAGAAAGGATCTTGCTATGTAACCCACGCTGGCCTTGAACCTGTGATCCTACAGCCTTAGCCTCATGAATAATGGGTTCCCAGGCTATGCTACCACACCCAGCCTTATCTTTTAGCCTTGTCTCATATTTCCTTTTATATTATATTGTCTCCAAAAGACCAGTAAGAGACAAACTATGTGTGGTCTATAAGGTAGCTAGAAATAGTTTTTATTACAATTCTGACCTATCTGTTCAGCATTAGACTAGCTTCAGATGGTGGGAGGCAAGATGGAAGGGACTAGGCTTATCTTAGAGAGATGCTATCCAATTCCATTGACCACCTCTGTAGGTCTCCACACATCAAGGTCAGCCATAGAAAACTATGCCAAGGGCTCTGTGCTTGTGGGGGGATGGGAGGGGAGGAAGGAGTGGTAGGTCCAGGGCTAGGGTCCATGAAGGAAAGAAAGTCATAGGTTCCTGCCCACCACCTTATGTGGACAGTCAGTCTCCTAAGTGAGCTTATTTTCCAAGTGGGAAGTAAACAGAGAAATTCCAATGGGATTCTGCAAAATAGACTAGTGTCCTGTCCCTTTGGCTGTCTAGACATAATTTGATCTGATAACGTGTTGAAAAGAGCACACTACTGTCCATGTTGAATCAATCCAGAAAAGGTAAGTAAGGCTGTTTTGAAAATGTTCATGCCTGGACTTGTCACTCATAACACACCTTCTCAGAGGCTAATGGCAAAGTAATGTTCCAGCCAGGGCATCTAACCTCAAAATGTGTTGCCATCACGAAGACTGGTTTGCAAATGTTGAAATATAACAATTCGTGAAGGAAGGCATGATACAGGCACTTAAGTAAAGTGTACTCAGGGTGGGAAAGCACAGACTTGACCCATTACCGGCAAATGGATGCTAGGAACTTGCCTGTCTTTATTCGCACTGTGGCACCCAACTGGTTTCCTCCAAGCTGGGTCTAACCCAAGTTGTGGTTCCTTGACTCTGCTAATGACACACAACACAGAATACACAAATGCCTTCTGTTATCACTAGTGGCTCTCGAATCATGCTTGCTGACTGTATGAAAGCCATTTATATTCAGGACAACTTACAAACCACAGCCTAACTGGGATGTTAGAATAAAAAAGAACTGTAGGAACCTAATTTAGTGTTAGCACTTAAGAGGAACACGCGTGCACTTTAAGAGGTTGCCCTTTGGTTTAATTTGGATTCTCAAAAACAGTTCATCCAAACAAGAGTTCTGTTTACACTTGGGGAGGTTTCATTTGACATGTTCTGTTTTGCAAAACGCAGTGTTTCTGTAATTTGTTTTGGTGGCATCATTTCAAATCAAAACAAGGAAAGTAGTTCTCAAAAATAAAACCAGAGGCCAGCTAAATAAGGATTTCTAAGTCAATTGGTTGTTTGCTTATTTACACTACACTTCTTTTCCTCCCTCCTTTGGGAATATGTATTAAAATGACACATGTGCACAAACACATACCCCAACCTTAGAGATCAGAACAGAAGGAAGTGTCATGTCCTCTTGTTCCTGGTTCCTGTGTTCACTTGAAGAAGAGGTGATTGACAATTTATCCAGTCTTCAGTATCCATCAGATTGGATCCCGGACCTGCTATCAGCAGTACTCAAATCCCTTATATAAAATGAGACAGTACTTGCTGAGAATCCTGCATATCTAGCTGTACACTTTAATCTCTAGATTATTTATAATACCTAATTCAGTGTGTATGGTTACATAAATAGTTGTTATACTTTTTTTTAGTTGAAGGTTTTTAAGCTAGAGTTTTTAAAGTGAAGTTTAAGAAAGATTGCAAGAAAAAGTCTGTACATGTTCAGGACAGACACAATTCTTCCCCAAATAGTTTCTATGTGTGTTTGTTTGAATCCACCAAGGTGGAACCTGTGGACACTGAGGGTCCCATGTACAGGTGAATGATTTCTGCAGATATAAAGAAGGTAGGTAGATGTTACGTGAGCAATTTAAGGTGAAGACAAAGAGACATTCACCAAGTTTAGCTTGTTCAAACATGCTGTCATTTTCTTTCTCTTCTTCTGAAGGAAAAAAAAAAAAAAACTCTGAAGCTGTTTTTCAATTGTTAAACTAATCTGTGGCCTAGGGGAGAAAAAAGCCACCAAAACCTTATAGAAATGAAGGAAATTACACAGACATGTCCACCCCCAGACTTAACGTTCCTCTTCCATGTGGTTTTGGAACACATGAGAAGCTGGAGTTAAACTTGGAAAGGAAAACCGTGAGCGACAGCATGTATAAGAGGCATCACTGTAAATATTAGAGATCCATGTGGTAGGTGGGGATGCTCCTAATTCAGACTGTCTACAGCTGAGTTTCATTATTTAAAACATTTTCCTTCCCTTTACCAGATATTGCACAGAAAAGAAAAACACATTTCTTGGGTAAGGTTGTCTGTAAGATGAAGCTTTGCTAAATATATTTGAGTTCATTCATTCATCTGTTTGACAATCATCTGTAAAGCACCTACTATGTAGCAAGTCTTAGATAACAGCAGTGACCAAAAAAAGAACAAATCTCTGCACTCTTGAAACACTCATTCTAGTGGCTCATGAATGTCATACCAGCACTCAGGAGGTAAAATCAGATGGATCTTGAGTTTGAGGCCAGCCTGGGCTACACAGTCTCCAAAAACAAACCATCAAACAACAGCACAACAAATCCAACTTACATTTTATGAGGTGTTGGTGTACAAGAAATACAATAACATATCAGCAAGACAATGTAGGCAATATATTTTTATTAATGAAACAAAACAAGATAATACAAGACATGATAGAGAATAACTGAGACATGTAAGTGGCTGCTTACTTCAGAAGATCTTTCTGAGATTATAGCATTTGACCTGAATTCAAGATGGCGCCAGACAAGTCAATACCTGCACAGTACCTTTGGCATATTTTAGTTCCCACTGTCAACCTCATACATTTCCAACTTTCCATTCTGTCAGTCCAGCTCTTTATGGTCCAACTAACATGTGTTCCTCAAGATTCGCCCTGCCATACTTCTTTAAGATTTCTCTGCTCCGACTCTAACCAGGTTTCTTTGTTCATGGCTGTGTTTTGCTTATATAATTTCTAACTCAATAAATTCTTCTCTCCACCCAACCTTTTTAAGTCCAAATTCTTCCATCCGTCAAGAGCCTTTGTACATGCCACCTTCTTAGAACAAGCTTGTTCTAAAACCACTGAATTCCCATGTTCAAATGGATATACCTTTTACATATTACTTTGTATTCTTTCTTTTTTACCTTGTACCCCAGGTATTTAGACATATTAACTCTTTTGAAAATGGCTCTCTGTCTTAACCATTAACATTTCTTCTAGCTCCTTAGTGAAATTTTTGCCAAGCTCTTAATAAATATGTATAGCATAGATAAGTGAATGAAAGCTAATCTTTAAACACAAATAGTGAGGGGTGTTTGTGTGTTTTTGTGTGTGTGTGTGCATATACACCACTAGAAGAGAGGAAGGAGAATGAATGGTGATTAAAGTAGTGTAGGGAAAAGCAGAGAGACTACGATCACTGAATAATGATAATTAAAATGGAATCATTTTCTGCTTCCTCTTTCCTATATTTGTCATCTTCACATATGTTTGGATCAATCAATTGAAACTCAAAATTCACATGGCCAAGTTCTCTGTTTTTGATGGTGATTGAAAAGCAGCTTTGCCTGCAAGAGAAGTTCTTGGTAGCCATAATGCCAGCCAGGTACTGGACAGATACTGAACAGGTGGTCTCTCCACTACTGGAAAAGCTTGGAACTCATATCCTACTTCCCACCAGCCAACAGCAACATCTATATAGAAAAAGAACAGTGACACACCTGTTGATTTGCTTGATTTCTCATTGTTAACCTTTTTGGAAAGGACTCTTAACTTACATTGGCATTAATCATCTGTATTTCTCAACCTGAGGTAAAGTCATAGAATAGAGAAACTAAAAGGAAACTTTAGGGATATTTTTAAAGATGAAGTCGAAGCTTTCAGAGATAAGGCAGTTGGCTCAGGGTCTCAAAAGGGGATTCAGAACTAGCAACAAAGACACCCAACTTTAAACACTGTATGTTTTAACACCTTCCTCCCATGTTCTCCATCATATTATAAGAAGAGATTTTGTTTTGTTTTTCTATCATACTGTCTTTTAAGGATTTTAGACAAATTACTTCTGGGGAAAAGGCAATGCTTTAATTGCTAAGAGATGCAAATACAAAAGATCCTAAAAAAAAAAAACCTATTGATGAAGCTTTAGACTAGTTGCATCATTGCTGGCTCCGGGCCACCCAAAACAGAGCAAGTGGGTGGTGTTTATCTCTTTATGTCTACTTACATTTCAAAATAACTGACTTTCAGGAAGAGCTGCAACTGAAATTGTTCCCAACATCACTCAAAGGGAACTGGGTGCAACGAGGCGCTATGGGAAAGTGAAAAGAAAGAAAGAAAGAGGAAAAAAACTGCATTGATGTATAGTAAAGCTAGAAGTACAACAGCTATCAGGAGAGCTTGTCAGTTCCAGCAATAACAAGAGTTGACATTTGTTACATGTTAATTACACGGTATTGTCTTTTGGAGGTTAAATCAATCAGAAATTTCCTGTACAGCTAATAAAATTGGAACCCATCTTTGGTTTGCCAAGTCACATTAGACATTGTCTCAGGATACAGTAAAGAATGCTCAGGCTTTAATTTGTTCTGGGCAAAAGAAACAAGAAAACAATTTTTTAAACTGAATTAGGTTTGTTAATACTGCCCTCTGGTAAAGCGTTGAGTGTAATAAAAAGCATCATTATAACTGCCATTTATTGACAGAGCTTTGTGTATCAGGCACTTTTCTAAGCTCTTCACAATAGTATCTTATTTGCTTGAAACTAAACCTGATGCAGTAAGTGTTATCTCCATATTCTAAGAAACAAGTAAGAAAATGTGGTACTTACACATAATGGAATTTTACTCAGCCACAAAGAAGAATGTAATTTTGTCATTCCCAGGTAAATGGATGGAACTAGAAAACATCATCTTAAGCAAAATTAGTCAGGCTCAGAAGGCCAAAAATCGCATGTTCTCCCTCATATGTGAATTACAGACCCAAAACAAATGCAGTAATATTATTGGACATGGGTCACACACTAAGGGGATACTGTGCATGGGAAGGATAAGGAAAAGGAAGAGAGACAAAAACTTGAATGTGGTTGATGTGCTCACTTTATAGGAACGAATATAGTAATCTTAAACTGGCTGAGGCCACTATGAGAAGGGGACCAGGAAATAGTGAAGAGTTCTGGTAGAGATGAACCAATGTGGGTAGCAATATACATATGCATGAAAACAACACAAAGAATCTCCCTGTACAGCTAGCCTTATCTCAAACTAGCAAAAACAATATGTTTTTTCTTATTATCTTTTATGTTTTGTCTTCAACAAAATCAGAGAACAAAAGGGCAGAACAGGTTCTGTCTGGGGGGGGGCAAATAATGTATACGCATGTAAGTAAATATAAAAATGATAAAATTTAAAAAAAGAAAAGAAAAGAAACAGGAACTGGATCCCAGAGAGGTTAAGTAGGGTTTTGAGGTCACCTAGCTGGTAAACAGTGCACTTAGAACTTGAACTCCACTTTGGCTACCACCAAAATGTCACCTGGTATCTGACCAACTACACATTAGGCTAATATTTGGTGCATTTAATAGAACACATATGAGACATATTACGAGGGCAAAACTTCCTATGCATTAAAAATGTTAATTTAATTTGACTGTTTTTTAAAAATATAATCCTTTCTAGGAGTGAAATTATTTTGAATGTTTAAACTATAAAGTATATCCTAAAATATATGGATATTTGGTTATTGAAATAATTCTTAGACAGTGGACAGTATGTGACTAATTAGATGACCCTGGGTTGTCTTGGAGGAGTGTCATGGCTAACTAAACTTATCTCACTACTGGGACTAGGTTAAGTATAATTAAAAAATGAGTAACTGGACTCACGATCAGCTTGTTGTTTTAAGTTGCTCCCTCTGTACATTAGCTTTTGAAGATTATTCTCATGGAAATCAAGACTAAGGTCCCTTATACTCATATTTTTAACATATTCAATGTGAACCACACCTGTGCTTAACTACAGAGTTATTGCTTTGGAACTGTATTTTACATATACATTTTATTTTTCTGGTAGCTGTATGGTGTCCCTTCACTCAATTAACTTAAAACCTACTCCTCTGTTCTATTCAGTCTCAGGTCATAACCACATAATATTTTTGACTTATCCCAATTTTGGAGATGTCCAATGGTAAACAGCAAGTCCATACTAGAGTCTATGAGACACACTTATGTATTTTTTCCTAACACATATGAGTACTGATGGATGCAGTAGCTAGTGTTGGGTTCTTGTTTTGGTTTAGCCACACTCACTGTGGAACTAGAAAGTTTTTAATACCTTTGAATTGACATAATACATAGATAGATAGATAGATTTTATATGTATGTAATACATAATAATAACAGGTGACTTTTATTGGTCACTGTGACCATGAGGGTAGAAGTAAGTGTCTAATAAGTGCTTTGAGGACATAGAATTGTTTCCACTTTTCAAAGGCAAGAATATGAAGCCATTCTGCTAACATGCGCAATAAACTTGAGACTTTGTCCTAATTAGTTTTATTTATTTGTTTAATTTTATTTCGTATTTTCAAGGCTTATAATGCTAAACAGGCCATGGAGGTAAGGGACACACTCTATGAAAACTGTCTCAGGTTGCAAAAACTAAATCTCCCATTTGGGTAAGTGTAGCTGGGTTAGTCTGCTTCCTGTTCACACCCTGGTGTCCTAAGAAACAGTGAAATATTACCAACTCCTAATATTTTATAAATCTGGTCTCCCTATGAACCAGCCACCACTCACTTTCTTAAATTCCCTCAAGGCTCATACCGACTTGGCCCCATCCTGCTTCTTTTGTGGGAACTTGCTTCCAGCTCTCCTACTCCTGCAGAGGCCTTTTAATTGGCTGCCTGATAAATGACACACTGTATTCTTTTTATTGGGATAATTCCCAGGCAACTGATTGGATACATGGAAATGACAGTTACCAGAGGATTGCTGGCTGAGCTGGAGTCTTGCTTATTAACCAACACAGGTGGGACTGGTATTTGTCAGCCTGAATTTCCTTCTGCATTCATCTTTGTTGCTGTAAGGCAGACCTCTGGTTCACATCAAGATGTTTAAAGTGAATTTTTAAACATATACTAAGCCTGAAACTTGAATTTTTCTCTTAGGCCATGTCAATATGGTCAATATAAAGGGGAGAATTTCATCAAATCACCTGAAGGAATCAAGGCTCCAAAACTTGTAATGAAGGAAAACTAAGTTTTGAAGATGGGAGAGACAGAATGGAATGACGCTATGTATGCTTTTAGATATTTAGGCAAATTTAAATTCTAAAGCCAAGGCAATTTCTTGGGAGAATTCTGTTACTAGTCTACCAGTTCTGCCGAATCCAACCAATCTTTATGTTTCCTCTCATGTCGTGTGTGTGAAAGAAGGATGTGTTTCTTCCTCGTAGGAAATCTGTGTATGTACAGATGGTGGGTTTGCCCTTCTATTTATGTAGATACTAATCCAAGCCCAACTCCCCGTGTTTTGAGTGACGGGGCAATTTGCACATCTTCTTGCTATATATCATGCATCATTCTCAGACTTTTTTCCCAAGCCTGTCATAGACATTTTGCCTCCAGCAACTGACAATATCCGTTGTACATGCATGTGTGAAGGACAGCTGAAATTTAGCAAGAAGATACAAGTAAGTTTTTCCATTTTTTCCTATTTGAGGAGGTTAGCTTTGAACTAATTCTGTAGTTCCCTGTAAACCATGTACATGTGTGGCTTAGCTATGACATAAACTAAGCTAACCCAATGCATACCTTCCATTAATGGATATTACTAATCTGGTCATCCTTCTGTCCCCATGTGTCATCACAACACACTATGCCACCAGCACCTCATAAAAAATTCTTCTCCAGTTCATAAATCATTTCATCATTCCAAGGAGATAAAAAATTATCATGAGGATAAATATTTAATTATATATTCAAGAAGATGTAGCTTTAAATAAGACTGAGGGATGGGCCAAATTCGACTGAAGCCCACCCATGATATTTCTGTGCTGTGGTTACTCATTATTTAACGTTTAATTTCTTCCACTCCCCAGAATCCGCATGGCTTTATTTAAGTAGTCGGAGTTAGTAATTGTAGTACCTTGTCTAAGTGTTTCTCTTTCAACCTTACTTAAGCTGCAAAATTCTTTCTCTGATACTTCTTTTGTTCATCCTGAGTCCTTCCCTCACTTCATAAATGGCAATCTGACTCAATTAATCCATGATATTACATTGACAAGGAGAGCTCATGAGTTAGCTCCTGCTTCCAGAAATTTTCCTACTTCTTCTATTCCTACCTAGTTTCCCCAACCACCTTTACTGTTAATTTCACTTCTTTTCCTAAAGACCTTCTCAGATCATTGGCATCTCCAGCCCATAGTGAGCTTTGAGAGCCTTCCGTATTTTATTCTGTCATAAGTTTGGATTACTTTAATTAGATGGTAATATAAGTTTAGTAATTAACACTCTTCTGTTAAACACTATTTTGTTCTCCCCAAATATGACCAATTGAACAATACTTTCTTGGAAGACAGAGATTGTTTTCATTGGAAAGAGCATAAGAAAGGGAGTTAGAAAGATGAAAGATTAAATTATCTCTCTGCCATTTACTGACTTGTGACCTTGAATGTGTTTCTTGTCCTTTTAAGATTGCTTTTATGTTCTGTAAAGAATGGGAATAAACCAGGCATGTTGGTTCATGCATGTAATCCCAGTAGTGATGGAGAGGCAGAAGGATCTTGAATTTGAGGCCACCCTAGGCTGCATAGCAAGAACCTGTCAAAAAAAAAATTTGCGCGTGGGGGTGGGAATAATAAAACTTAACTCTTCAGTGTATAATTCGTAACTAAATAAGGTACTAAACATAATTTTCTTAGTGCATTACCTAAACTGCACCATGTGTAGCAAATATTAACTCTCATATATCTTTTGATTCTCACTACTGAGATCTGTTTTATGTCAGCAATTAATAACCTTGTTATTGATATTGCTTTACACATGAATATCTCCTACCCTTTTTCTCTCCCTAAGAATTTACTTATCGTCAAAATATAGCCTGATACTTTGGAAGTCAAGTTCTTTACAAGGAAGCAAGTGACATTGATTTGAGGGACAATAGCAGAAATGACACAGAAGTCAGACACAGGTTTGGGGAGGCCACTGTACGACTCCTACCAACCAAAACAGAAACAAAGCCACTGCTAAGAGCTATTTAGGAATGTGAAGGCTGGAGAAACAATGTGCATCTGAAAATTAATAGCATGCTGTAAACATTTTTTAATAATAAAATAATTGAGGGTTTGATACAGTTAGAGTCCTTGTAAGACATCTGATGGAACAGTTCCAAGAATGATCCAGCAGTCACAGGTTAGAGGTGGGAGGACTCTGAGGCTCCTCTCAATGCTTATTTATGTATTCTCTCCTTTCCCTTTCTCCTGGGCAAGGACCCAGCAGTATTTCTTTTTTGGGGGGAGGGAGGGGCGGTAGTTGCACTTTGACAGGTTTTTCCACAAGGCACCCCTAGAGGGCACAATGACTCTCTTCCTCCTGTGTTCTCAGATACAGGCCAGGGACAGGCACACTGCAGAAAGTCAATGTGTTCTGAGCAATAGAAGGACTCAAGTAGTTCAAAATTAAGTTGTAAATAATTCAGACCCGATTCCAACTCATGAGCTTCATAATCAAGCACTTACAAAGTTCCTACTAGGTGCACATCTTTTTCTGTTGGCACAATTTTCCAATTAGACACATTAAACACTAAATTCATTTCCATCCATCAATAGTCCAAAGCTGACGTCTACACTAGTCAGTCAACTGTAATAGTCATATTACAATCTGTTATTTTATTTAAAAGAAGTATTTTGTCTCATTACATAGATAAAATAATGCTTAAAAATTGTATCCCTTTTGCTCACAATAGCTTTTTAATTGTAATGGAAAGACTCTAAATTTTCAGGGATAAATTAAGCTTGTATATTATTATTTTACATACTGATTAAAAATTGCATCTTTAATGCTGAACGTGGTGTTGCACGCCTATAATGCCAGCACGCAGAAGCAGGAGGATTGAGAGATTGAGGCCAGCCTAGGCTACGTAGCATGATTTGTCTTACAAAACAAAATAAAAATTGCATCTTTGAAGACTTTTTTTACACAGACATCCACTAACAACACATGGAATCATTAATACTTAATAAAGCTAATATTGAGAAAATGTCCTTTCTAAGTGTTTTCTTATTTATAAAAAATAGTGGTAATATTAGCATATGTCTCGTACAGTTGTTTTGAGGTTAAGTAAAACCATCCACACAAAACACTTAGGAAAATGCCTGTCATTTGGTAAACACTCAATAAATACCAAGTATTTATATAAACTTTGTGACTCAATATTCTTTACCTTTTCAGCAAAGCATAGCTTTGCTTAACAGAAGCATGTCACACATAATTCTGCATGTTAATATCTGATTCTAATTATTGTCATCTTTTGGTTGTCACTTACTGATTACACACACAAGGAATGATTTGAAAAATAGATGAGTGGTTGTCATCAGGAAAACATACACACGAATATCACTTAGTTAAAACTGAGTCAGTAAGTTGTAACTGGTAAATTGTATAGAATTCCTTCAGGTTAGTACCACTAGAACCAATCTGTTTATATGTAATGTTCAAATATTTTAAAGAAAATATAATTTTATCTTAAAGATTCTGTTAGGGATTCCAAGGTGCTCACTCATTTAAAAAAAATCAAGTAGGGTGATAAAGACTTGATGATAGGAACAAGCACCAGGGCTCATGTCTTTAATTCCAGTGATTTGGGAGGCAAAGATTAGGAGGATCATGGTTCAAGGCTAGTCTGACTGTAGTCCAGGCTGGCCAGGGCAAAAACTTGAGAACCTGTCTAAAAAGTAACTAAAAAAACAAGGGCTGGAGGTGTGGCTCAAGTGGAAAAGTACCTGTTTTACCAAGCGTAAGGCCCTGTATCACTCCAAAAACAAACAATAGAAAAGATTTGAGAATAGACTTGACATGTGATATCTCCCAATTACACCTTCCTTCTACAGAATCAGATTTGTTCCTGACACACAGATAATCATACTCAGTGTCTAATTCTCATCTCCATCACTAAATTAGCAAACAGAGGACATGGAATTAAACCAAAGAGAAACTCCTCGAGGAACCTCATGATGATGTCCTCAAGCCTAGGACCTCAACTTAGAATGTCACAGTGAAGGGACATGGATGAGATAGGGACTCAAGGGTTTTCTTTCAACTGATAAGGCTTTTTATGTCCAAATACACCCACTTCCTCTATTAATTGATGTCTGAAACACCACTTTCTCAATGTGTTCGCTTTTGATCTCTGTGAGGAATATAGGATGTCTCCGGTCATTGGAAACTTAACAAAGAACTTGATTTATCCCTAAAAGAGTAAGGAGGAGCTGACAAAGGCATGGTGCTCTGATAAAAAGAAGAGAGTAAAGTAGCTCAGAAAGAAAAAAAAAAAAACACCTACAACTCAAAGCTGTCATCATGAAGACATTAAAAAGAAATCCCAGGTGAATGAGTAAGCTTGGCTGTCTAGTTTCTCATTCTGCCTATCAAATTCTATGTTCAGACAATGACTTTGTGGGGTCTTCCATACTATCATGTTCTCCTATGTTCTTCAATCCAGACCACGTTCCAGCTTTGAAGTATTAATATGCATCCACAGGCTCATATGCATAATCTTCTACATTGTTTTTCTGTGGGTGTTTCACACAAGGCATACGTGATTTGTGGCTTTGGCGGCCTGATTTGAGTTTTGCCCTTGAGATAAACGCTGGTTCTCATGTGTGTATATAGCAAATGAAGCATATTACTGGCATAATTCATACACAGTAGATCATGCTGTAACCCTGGATTATGCAGCACCTCAACAGCGAGCTGACTTAGGAACGGCACGTTGTATTTTGCCTCTTGTAACCTCCCATAGTCTTCCCTTCTGAGGGACATGCACAAAGTTTGAGGTTCTTAACAGTATGTTTTGTTCCAGGCTAAACCTAATATGCTTACATAATAAAATCTGTATGCTAGACCTGAAAATTTAAAAAAATGATTGTCCTAGAATCTACCTCATCAGTCTCCACCCCTCCCAAGGGTACCATGATATCAAAGCCAAGAGAGGTTTTGAAAGGTGTGAGAATATCCATTTCATCCACTGAATACAAAAGTACTCTTTGTCAGTTGGGATGGCTAGATAACATACAATCTTGTCCCACTTAAGCTTAACCCAGAAAGTGACTTATGAAGGATACTTCAAATGTTAGGTCAAATCTGAATTTGAGCTGAGATAGTTGATAGTATATAGGCACTATGGGATGACTGCCTGAGAATCAAAGAGACTCTTTCAGGAAATTACATGAAAATAATTAAAACCAGGGATGTAAGGAATTGTGAAACCCTAAAAGTGCTAAAGTGATGAGCAGAGACTTTGGGTAGAAAGGCAGGAAGCATTTTGCTTCCATCAAAAGTTGGGGAGGGTCTTCCCATTTAGAGGGAACACTCACCCTGATTTTCCCAGGATCAAGAAGGCTCTTGCATTGTGGGACTTTCAGTACTAAACCTGAGAAAGTCCTGGACACAATGGGGTGAGGTGCTCACCCTGAAGGACCCTGACATGCTGAGCCAAACTGAGAGTAGAAACAATTCAGCAAAAAGTTGTGCTGATCAATTGATCATAATCCCCACCTCCCCACCTCAGCTGTAAGCTCTGATGCTAGGTGCGCTCAATAATGCCCAGGAAGTACGCTATTATGTATCTCAATATCCTGATAGGTTTTATCATCACCTGAAAAGCCACATTTGAAAAATTGCTTAAATCAGGAGCAAACTGATGTTGAACTGGATGGGTTTTCATTTTCTTGCCATATTTCATTCCTGATCATTGCCTACAGACGTTTTGAGTTAAAAATGAGCCTTGTCAGGAAAAGAAAATGCACCTATGCCTAATTGTTTGCAGGATTTATAATATTATATAGGGACTGTTTTATAGCCTATTACAATAAAATGAGTTGGATTTATTACATGCTAAATAACAACAACAAAATCACAAGTTGGGTAGTAATTAACTTGAATAGACATTTATCCTTTTACTAGAAAAACAATTGTAATTTTATGCTCCAGAAAAACTCATTCTTAAGTTTTATGTCTGAGGCTGCTCTGCCAAACTTATGCTAAGATCATTATTAAGTAGATAGTAAAATGTGCTTTTTAGGTCTCCATCCTATAAAGGATTGGAAAATGCAGTTAATAAGAACCTACCACTCATGTTTGTTCTTGTGTACATTTGGAAGCTGCAGACTCCTGGGGTGGCCATTTCTGTGATGCCCATCATTCACATTTTTCTACCTGTCTATCCTTTCCCAAAATTCTTCCCCTGAGTCAGTTTTTCACATACATATATTCCCAGGTAGATAACAAAAAGTTATTGCACTCTAATAGCTACCATTTGAAAGGGCATGGCCCAAACAGAAGGCAAAAGCTTCACTACAGACTGATCACTTTTGAAAGATCTGTGACACCCTGCACTCCCAAGAAAGAGCAGCTGGCCCATCCTTTCCTCTCTTCCTGCTGATCAGTGATACTGTTATAATAATTCCATCCTCCCCTTACAGATCATGCATCCCATCTGTGTTAGAATGTTCATCAATCACGCTTTTCTTAAACAACAGAATGCCCTTTGAAGGCCCCATCCACAGACCCAATGCCACTCCACAAACTCCAGCACTATTCTAAGACTGAAATTTCAGAAGCATTTGAACCAACTCATCAAATGCCCCTTAACATCAAATATTGGAGGGTATTTTTCTTTTTTCTGTGCTTATCATTCTCACATAATTTTTATGATCTTATTAGCATAGAATAGTTGGGATACATTACTATATTTACATATGTGTTAAAAATATTTCTTAGTTGGATTTTCCTCCTCCAACATTCTCTCTCTTCATCTCTTCCCCTCTTCTTAGAACAATTTCAACAGATTTTATTCTTCTATTTTCATATATGGATACAAAATACATCCACCATATATAGTCTCATTCCCTCTTTCCTTGTGTCCATCCCCCTCCCACACATGCCCACCCCCAGAAAAGATTTATTTTTCCCTTGGAGAGTGTTTTTGCCTGAACAATAGTAAAAAAGAAAAGAAAAATGCAAGTGCCCCATTAAATTATTTTGTTAATAAGTTTAATTGCTGCTAAATCCATACATGTCTTAGAAAGTGTTAAAAGCACCCTCAACATACATGTGCCCCATATAGGCAACGCAGTGATACAGGGTGTGTTTTCTCCCACATTTTCCTTTTCATCATACAAATCATGTTTTCCTAGTCATGAGTTGTAAGCTTGCAGAAAAATCCAGAAACACTGCCTAACTCTTGCACTATGAATTTTCAAGTTGTTTACAGATTTTTTTTTTGTCATTACTAATCCATTTCTGCATATATGTGCAGATAGACTCGGCATCTCAAGATAACTGTTTTTCCTGAGTGAATGTAGCCATGAAAGGGATGGGGGAGATGGGATTAAGATCCATATTCAGAATCATATCAGGTATTGCCTGTTTATAATTTTACTGTAGGAGATAGATTATAATATCCACAGGTTTTATTATAATTTTAAATAGCATTTTAGTTGCAAAATCCTGTTACACGGAAGAGTAGCACTAATACTTCTAAAAAAATAACATAAAGGCCAGACGTGGTGACTCCAGCCTGTAGTCCTGGCTACTTGGAAAGTAGAGATCCGGAAGGTTTCAGTTTGAAATCAGCCGGAGCAAACAGCAAGATCCTGTCTCCACCAATGGCTGGGCACAGTGCCATGTTCCTGTCATCCCAGCCAAGCCAGGAAGCACAAATAGGAGGGTTTTGGTCTAGGCTGGCTGGGTCCTAAAGCAAGGCCCTCTCTCAAAACTAAAGCGAAAAGGGCTGGCAGAGTGGCTCAAGTGGTAAACCCCCTGCCTAGCAAGTGGGAGGCCCTGAGTTAAAGCTTCCAGTATTGCAAATGACAACAATAATAACAACTTAACCAAGAAGTCACCATTTATTAGTACGTGAGCTCTCTTTTCCACCCATTAATTTAGTTTATCTCCCTCCTTGCAATGAGCTAGAAAGAGTCACCCTAGATCATTTTTAGCTAAGTGTCTGGCAGTATGTGAGGTTCTAGGCAATAGTCAGGACTCAAAGGAATCCAAGAAGTCTTTGCTTAAGGGATTTGGATGGGGGGAAGAAGACATCTCTTGTAGAAACAGTGGAAATAAAAGTAAATTAGGTCTGAGAAAAATGCAAATGTCATACGTACAAAGCAAATTTGACAATGCCCTGAGAGTTGACAATTAAATCCAATCCTCCCACCTCGTGGACAGGTGGCAAAACGTAAAATAAGTTAGGTTGTCCATGTTGAAATAACTTTTGGGTTCAAAAGAGGAAGACTTTCATTTCAGACAAAATTTTCCCCAAAACATATATGCCTTCTTTGGGTGAATAATACTGTAATAAAAATTAGAGAAACCTAAAATGAACACCCCAATTTTTTTTTATCCTTTTTACTATTATTGAAACAACAAAATCAAATAGCTGTTTCTTCTGGTAATATGTATCTGTCTTAAGACTAGAAGTAAATGTACTCAATTTAACTATCCAACCTGTGAAAGATCTGTTAAATCTATGTCACCTATTCAATTGCACAGTAGAGGTCAAAGAACTGGTGATCTTGTAGCCTTGTCATAGGCATGAAACAGGCCTGGCTGCATTAAATATAATGTCACATAGTCCAGTTCTGAACACTAGTTAGTCGCTTGCTTTCCATGTGCAGAATCAAGTCTCTGAGATAAAACATAATCTCAATGTTAAAATAACAAATAGAATTATTAACAATCTCTAGGTAGCAGTGGATTTCTTCCCACATACACACCCAGGGCATTAACCTTCACACTTCAAACCAGTCCAGCAGGCACAAACAATACAGTGAGAACAGCAGAGGTAATTACTGGGAAAACAGATCCACAAAGGAGGTTGGAAGCTGCCTTAGGGAAAATGGCTTATTGTAAACACCAAATCCCGAATACCACTGTTGCTGCATGGAGAATGCTGTATTTCTGATAGCCCATTCACAGCCCCCAAAGCATCATGATGGTTTCCATAGGATGCAGGTCATACTTTGCTAAGAGGTAGAAGTCATTAATATCACTTAGGCTTTTGTCATGATTTCTCCAGATGTTTATACCTGGCCAGGGACCTCTTGGCCTCTGTGGTTATTACAGGCTACATATAAAGAACACTGTACTATTTAATGTAATCCAACTCTTCTGAAAAAACAGTCTCCAAACTCATTTATATAGTAAACATGATGTTTTATCATCCTTCCTGGATGTGTGCTTACTGAGACTTATTAGAGATTTGTGTATTTACCAAAAACAAGCATGGAAAACAATACAATTAACAGGACCTGGAAAATTAGTTTCAAGTTGAAGCCTCTTTCTCTGCCCCCTTTATCTCTCATGATGGCAATTACAAATGAGCATAGGATAAACTCCAGTTATAAGAATTTTTTGTTTTGTTCACTAGCTTGCTTTGTTTTTCTTTCAAATAGCAAATACAACTACAAGATATTTGAGAATAGATACTGTAGAATTTTGTGATTCATCATGAGGATATATATCAGCATTTAATCTGGTTCTTTGCCATCGGTCATAAAGGTTATCAATACCATTTTTTTTTGGTGGAACTGGGATTTGAACTCGGGCTTCTGAGCTTACAAAACAGGTACTCTGCCACCTGAGCCATACCTGGAGTTACAGTTATTTTAGAGATGGTAGTCTGGAGCACTATTTGCCTGGGCTATCCTTGAACTGAAGTCCTCCTGATGTCAACCTCCCAAGTCACTAGAATTACAGCTGTGAGACACCAGTGCCCTACAGTTACCAATATCTTTTTAATGTAATCCAACTGTGGAAACATGTAGCATATATGGATGAGTTTGTGATTGCACACAACTTAGTTTTAGTTAAAATGTCATCAGCCTCCTTAAAGAGGCTATCAAACACAGGCAGAGTTGACTGCTTAAATAGCACAGCAAAGGATTTTTAGTAGTAGTGTGGTAAACGTAGGATTTTTATTGTATAACAAAATTATGTCATTGCAAACGCAGCCGGCAGTACTGTGGAGAGATTTACCTATAAGAGAGTAGTATATTTGAAATCTTTAAAATGGTTACAAATTTCAGTATTTTAGCATAACAATAAATTTTATTCTAATAAATAGTAATAACTAAATAAGTAAACAAGTAAAAGACAAACTGATTGTGAGATGCGTAGGCATAAGTTTTAATACAAGGTTTCTCAACCGGTGGCAAATAACATTCTAAGCCAAATAATTCTCAGTTGTAAGAAGGTCATCTTTGCATTTTAAGATGCTTAGCAGACTCATAGTTTGGCCTCTACTCACTCCATGCAAAGGGGTGTCCCTAGATGACAAAATTGCTTCAGTTAAGAATGCCTGGATCAGCCTGGCACAGGTGGCTCCCAGCTGTAATCCTGAGATCCTTGATCTCAGGAGGCAGAGATCAAGAGGATAGTGGTTCAAAGCCAGCCCTGGGCAAATAGTTCAAGACCCTATCTTGAAAATACGTGACACAAAAAGGGCTAATTGGGTGGCTCAACTGGTAAAGTGCCTGCTTAGCATGCATGAGGGCCTGAGTTTAAACCTCAGTACCACAAAAAAAAAAAAAAAGGTCTGGATCAATGTGACAGAAAATAGAAAGGGAATTGGTTTCTTTTTCTGTCTTTCAAGAGAGAGTGTATGATTTCACTTAAGAAAGTCTCTGGGCACTATTATTTCAAGATTACAGGGTTAAAGTCAATGGCATTTATTTTTTTTCTAACTTGAAGTATTAAAATCAAATTTTTGAAAGAGAAACACAGGATAAGGGCAGATATGTCTGGGATACCCATAAAGTAGGCTTGACAGTGCTTAACAGGCTTGCATTTGAAGCTCTCATCACATTCAGTAAAAAATGTGAACTACAAACTCTAAGTGGTATTTTTCGATAGTTTAGACCTTGTGGTACTCATGGATGGCCTGTTATCTTCCTATCCAAATAAGTTGCAAAGGCACAGAAGCAGAATTCAGGTGAGCCAAAACAAAGCCAAAGAGACAAGGAGAAATATCTGGTTATTCAAAGCTTCTGAGACAGGGCTTGATGGAAAACGGAGCTTAGCACAGGGTTACAGAGGGAAGCTGAGGTGAGGTCTTGTCTTTTTGTACCTGTGAAGGCTGCAGCGGCAAAACCACATGTTCTCCTTGTGTTCTTGACATCTCATCTACATTTCAGTGATATTGCAAATGAGTGTGATCTTCCATCCCTTTTTTGGCCCAACACCCAGCAATCTTCTACACAGAACTCAGCACAGAAGAAATGTTTGATGATTATGGTCAACAGTAGAACCTAACTAGAAATCCCATAATTTCCCATTTGAAGAGTCTTAGTCAGAAAGCACAATATCCATTACAGTCAAGACAGCAGCTTTTCACCAAATCTATATGCCACTTATATTCCGTTATGAGATATAATTAGTCTTCTGTACCATAGAAGACACAGAAGGAAGAGGAAGAAGAGGAGGAGGAAAGAAGAGAAAGACTTCTGACTTCCCTCATAATTTGCCTTATGGAACATTCCCTAATTTGGAACCTTCCCTTAATGCTTGGATATGACTAAACTGTACCCTCGACTTCCTGAAATGAGAAATATTCACTAACCCTTTTTTTTTCTCTTGCTATGAAAATGGGAAACAAAGAGGCAGATTTACAATACCCACTGTATGACCAGCAAGTTTCTATGCTGACTAAAAGTTTTGTTATTTGAAGTTGGGAAGTATGAAATTAAAATGGAGACCACACATTGCAGGCTTGGGTCCTAGAATTGCCTAGTAGCTCCCAGGAAGCTAAACTAGACTCTTAGAACTAGAGAAAAATAGCATGACTCATATCTAGCAGATACATTACTGAGCTGGAGTCGCTTCTGATATTCAATTAACTACAGAAGGTGATTTATTGGTAGAACATTGAGGACTGCAAGAACATTGAGGACTGCATAGGAAGAAATTCCACAGGATTTTATGTGAGCTTGAAGGACCAATAACTCCCCACTGTAATTACCAAAAGTCCTAAATACTTACTGTGGTTTCTGTTCTTCTACTTCTTCCCCTAAAAGCTGCCCACTCCTTTCACTATTCTTTAGGCATTCCACCTTTTTTGCCACTTCTCTTCCAACTTCAAAACTTCATTCACCATTCTTCTAGAATGGTTCTTCCCTCAAATTTTCCTCATTTAGTGCCCCACTCATCAGCTGGTGTTCTGCCAGCTCAAAACACCACTCCCTCAGAGACACATGTCCATATTTTTTTTTCTAGCTAAAATTTCCACTCACCCAACTCCATTTCCCTGTTGCTTACTTTCAATCTGATTTTTATTTTCTCCTATAAATTGTCATCATCTGAAATAGTGTCACTATTTACTTGATTACATGCTGATTGTTAACTTCTACTTACTGCAATGTGGGCCTCGTGGAGCAATGAATTTTTTCAATCTTGACCACTCAGAACTGGAATTGGCTCACATATTACTAACCCTTAAAAGAAACTCAAAACTACCCTGGGTTCGATCCCAGCACCAAAAAAGAAAAGACAAAAAAAACCCCAAAAACTCAAAACTATAACTTTGACTAGCATGGGGAGAAAAGTAAAGTTCTCTTCATCTTTATTGTTGTCATTAAATTCTCACTTAGAGGAATAATGGACCAAAAATATCTGAAGAGGAAAGTATCCCTGATCAAGCAATGCTAGTCAAGACTGAGTATGGATATGGCGGTGCCATATCATATTTGGCTCACCCCAAATGAGTGTCCTTCCAAAGCAGCAGGAATGTTACCCAGAATTTTGATGAACTATGAAACAGTTTTCACTTTTCTTTTAAGAAAAGGGCCTCTGACCCACCATCATGAGTATTTGTGTAACCTACAAAAGGTTTCCCCTGTCTGCCTTGGCCCCAGGACTGTGATTTAAGGGGTATTTTCTCTTGATGTTGATCACAAAGACAGGGAGGCAAAATCTGAGAGCTTGGATAGTTCAGGTGATGAAAGCAAACAACACAGCTGTGGCAAAATTTAAACACTTTTGAAATGTAGACATTATTAAAAAGTCAGATCTAGAGGTACTGATTTCATGGAAATGATCTGTTATGTTGCTAAATTTTCAGAAGTGCTACTAATAAGAAGATAGGGCTAAAAATGAAATCTTCAGCTGGATGTCTACAATTCAAAAAGGCCCCTAGAAAAGTTTGTTGCAATTGCAGGCAGATAGCTGAGGAATGAGAAGGACATGTTGGCTTATGAAAACAGACCACAACAATAAGCGCTGAGATAAACACTGAAAGAATCTTTATACTTCAAACTATATGCTCTGAAATCATGCCCATTGCCTTTATGCTTAGACAAACGTATCTTCCAACGAAAGGGATTCTGGGACTTGTGGGAGAGTTGTGAAAGAGAAGTGTATCAGAAGGATGGAGGAGAACTGAAAGCAAAAGCCATGTGAACAGCTGAAGGACCCACTGTAAAACAAGCAGCTGAGGGGAGTGTCCCCTTGTCTGAGGAGCTCCTGTCTCTTCTAATCAGTCCTGGGAGAGAGGGAGGCAAGAACACTGTCCTTTCTCTGTGAATGAAAGCCTTAGTTTTGAAGAAAGCAGTATCTCCAAAAAGGCTTTGTGCAAAAGGTGAAGGGAAGCTGGTCAAATCTTTTGAGGATTCCAAGTTGAAGTTTAAGTGAATAATTTATTGCCCACCTACATTTTGGATTCATGGCTTGGTTTTTAATTAAATGGGTTTAGACCATTATTCTAGTAATTAAAACTCTTCTTAAAACTTTCCCTCTATCTTCTATGAAATATGTCAACCCTTGAACTTATTGAGTTAATAAAATCTAATTAGCAAGCATTTATTGAGTGACTACAGGCCCCAAACTCTCAGGTAGCCAGGGCCATCTCTTGTTTTGCTCACCAATTTATCCTCAAAATAGGTAAAATGTAGTGCTGGCATTTTTCATATGGTTAGTGATTGAATTAACTCATGGGCTAATTAATTTTCATTACCAATCTATATCCCTTTCGGATTCTTATCTCCTTTAAGTAGGTGAATTTCCCTTTGTGGATATGGAATGGTGACTATAGCCATACACCAAAATCAAAGCAAGTTCACTTTGTAATTTCTCACTCTTTCAGTAGAACATTTGTTGCTGCTAAAAAAAAAGAAAAAAAAAAGCAGAAGAAATATAAAGGCATCTGTCCAAGCAGAAGAAATTATTAGAGCATTTAGATGTAGTAATATGCAAAAAAAATGCACTTCTCAAAGAACTCTGACCTTAAAAATATGGATGTACTCACAAACTTGGCAGTACACTAACTAATAAGAAGTTCGTCCCATCCTGGTCCAGCGATGTCTCAGGAGGATGGCACAATCATTCATTTAATTTATTACTCTACTAACCTTTAAGACTAGAACTTTGGTGGGATTGTTCTAAAATTTGGAAAACCTTTTATTTTTTTTTCCAAAATGAAACTGGCCCTCAGTATGTGGTTACTCACAAACAAAGGGAAAATTTCAGGATAGCCATAGGTATTTTTAAAAATGGTGTCCATGAAAGGTCATAATACTGATGCAATTTTCCAAGGCTGGCTTCGTTTTCCCACTTGGTAGTAATTAGGTTATTAGGCCAGTCCTTTGCTTGACTGACTAGCATAATTTCACCAGGTTTGCTTCTAAAATTAGGAATTTTGTAGGAATTGTTAGTCACTATCATGTTTTTTTCCTAAGCTAATTTGGCTCTCCCTTAAGGTGCCAAGAGTACCTCCCTGGAAACTGAAGTTTTCCATGTGTTCATAGAACGAGGATGCACTAATTCACCCTACCGCAGACTGAATTTTCTACAGTCCTGATTCGGCTGAGTTAGTAGTGGAAGACAGTTTGTGCTGTAGCTCTTGGACTTCCCTCTAGAAGCAGCCAAAGGATTGGCAAGCATTGTTTTGTTTTCACGTGAATTACCATCTCCTGGGAATCAGAAAACATTTCGGAGACACTGACACTATCTGCCCCAGCCCATTTGACTTGTGTCTGTCTGGTGGTTGGACATTGCCCCTTTACCTCAAGTGGAAAGAACTACTTTTCCAGGAGAGTTGCCTGTGTTCACACAGGGATATGAGTGGGAGGCCAGCTGTGAGTACAGAAAGCAGTATCCATGAGAGCCTGGTCTGCACAGATAGAGACCAATTGAATTCGAATCCCACCCACAAAGTTTTGTAGTGAAACAAGTCGAGGTCACGATTATCACTAACTGACATTCAGATTGATTTGGCATTGTGACAAAGTTTGAAGACTACAAAGTTAGCAACATCTTCACTTTGCTACCTGATAGCTGCATCAATCCGAATTCAGAAAAAAATTGTATCTTTAGCAGAAGAAATACAGGACCAGATATAAGGGAACTGGATGACAGGAATGTCTACTTTACTCATTCACATTACAAAAACGTATTCACGTCCATGCTTGCAGTAAGTGTTGAAATTACCTCTTAGGAGAACACATCACATCCTTAACTGTTGTGCTTTACTTTTTATAAAAATGTAAAGAAATTACAATTTTGTGAAATGGCTTTGCAGCTCTCACGTTAGGGTCTATGGTGTTCTAGGAGTCCCTAAGACGATTTTGAGTAGTCTGAGAAACCAGAACTAGAACTATGCTTTGTGATCATGGAAAGGTATAAGTTGCCTTCCCCTGGGTTTTCATTTGTATTAAGTTTCCAAACGCTAGTTCCTTAGTATGAATCAAGACAGGGTCATTACGAAAAGCCAATTTCACTTAGGAAATCTTCATAAAGCAATAAAATATTTAATATTATTAAATCTGGAATTTTGAATGCATGTTTTTAAAAATGATCTGTGTGATGAATTAAGAGGTAGATATACAGCACTAATACTGCTGAGAGAAGGGGCAGGGGAGAGAAAACCCTTCTATACTTTTTAAGTTATAAGCTGAACTAGTCACTTTTTAAAAAATAGACATCATTTTTACTTGAAAGAAAAGCTAACAAATTATGATCATTTGGCAAACAAGTTTTGAAAAGTGAATGAAGTGAACCTGTCACTTCAAGGAAAACAAAAGGCACCATTTGTTTCTGGTGATAAAATACGAGTTTTCAATAAAACTGAATATTTTGGGAAATGTATTTCCGTCACCATGAGCATGACTACCTCCCAATATTTCAAGACTCTTGATATGGTTCATGATGATAGTAATAAATATGACAGCTTGATATGATAAAATTTGTTAATGTTTAATAGATCCAAGTAAATTAGTGAGCAAATGTTCTCCATGGGGCCAAATCAGGATGTTACAAAATCATGCAGACATAAAAGACCCATTCAATAGGCTTTTAATGTAACAGAGCACAAAAATCATTGATCCTATTTTACCCTCAATATTACAGCCAAGCTTTACAACCTTTGGTAGAGTTTGGGTCTAACATCAAGGAAGAATTGTCGATAATCATCTGAGAGGTGATTAAATCATTCCTCTCTTTACAAATATGTGCCCTTGTGTGTCCAGATTTTCTTTCTATAATTCAACTAAAACAAACTGTGGAAACGGAATGATTAACAGGAGCAGATATGAGAATTTGGCTGTCTTCTTGTAAACCAAACATTAAACAGATTTCCAGAAGCACAAGCAATGCCATCTCATTATTTTTTATAAAAATCGTCACTTTTCGTAAAAAAAAGTTAGTTTGACATGGAAACACTGCTATTGTAAATGTATCAATCAATCTATCTATTTAATTTCTCTCTGGTAATTTCTAACATCACAGATATGAATACATAGTACCCAAATAAAATCTCCTTCATTCAAGTGCTTTTTTGTTGTTTTATTTATTTTTTTATAGTGGAAAGGGTCCTGTGGCCAAAATGTTTGAGAAACAATGCTCCAAAATGATGTGTCTTTGTTTGTGCTCCCTGTTGATGTTAACAACAGAAGGTGGTAATAACAATTTAGAAGACACTGTAGAATCCAGAGACTCCAGTTCTTCCTGCTACCTAGGACACACTTGAGGATGGTTCTCATGGCACTCAGAGTTTTGTACTACTTCAAGACTTAGACTCACCACTGAATCAGGTATAGACCTGGTAGTAAAATAGTAATACCACGGACAATGCATTTTCTAAATCTTATTTTAATTGATTTCTATGGCCATACAATAATCCCTTTTTTCTTTGCCCATTTGGCTTCTTAATAACAATTGCATATTGTTTTGTAAAAGGAAGGGGGTATTCAGTGCAATCCACCAAAAACAAAGTCCTTGACAGCTACTGAGGTGATCACTTTTGTTAGGTGTGCTTTCTTCTACTGCTGAATAGTTCCAAGTTTCCTCTTTGGAAGCCAACTGTGCCCAAGCAATCATGTGTAAATACTAAGCATGAGAGCTTCAGGATGTCCTGAAGATATTTCTATTCATAGTGCTCCACATACAACAAGTTGAGATTTAATTACAATCCAGCTATTAGGAATGAAATTGTTTTTATACCTGAATCTATCTTATCTTGTGCAATTAGCTGAGAACCATATATATTAAGCTTAGTTGAGAAGTTAAACATTAACAACAATGTGCCACTGCCTCACTTAATAAGTATAGATTGATGACCTACTAAGCACAAGATCCTACAGCTAAGAGTTTGCATTTATTCCTTATGGCACCTGTCCCTTTTCTGAATTAGGCATTGTTATTTTAGTCGTCCAGTTGGCAAAACAGATGGGTATTAACTTGTAAAGCCAAGATTAAAACCAAGAGTTATGTGACTTCATATCGGTGCACTCTGTAGGTAACAAGGCATAGACTGACTAGACTGATTAAAATATGGAAAGATGCATTAACAGTAGCAAACAGACCACTGCTTGGTCCCAGTGAAAGGCATTATGGTGAAGATTTTTTTCTTTTTTTCTCTCTCTTGAAAAATTATCTAAAAGTTTCCCAACTATGTGCCTCCTACAAGCCTCTCCAATATGGTCAACAAAGTTGATAATATTCTTTCAGAAGGACTCTCAATTTGGGTGTTTCCTCTTCATTATTGATTTAGCAATAACCCTTGTATAATGGTTAGTCCAAAAATGATTTGTGCTTGTCTAACAACCGGTTTTCCGTTTAAAAAAAATCAGCAACTGATCCATTTCACTTGAAAATAATATGCCCAACCAATTTTTATTTTCTTCAGTCTGTGTGGTTTGGTTCTTTATTTTCTTCTTCCTCTCCATATCCAAAACTGAAGTCTGAGGAGGAATACCCAAGCCTTCACTTGGGCCTTCAGTGAGAAAGAGATCTTTGTCTACTAGACTACTATTTTCTAGTAGTAATTCAATATGGGCCTAATCCAAGATATGGAAAGTGAATTTTGATAAAATGAAAGATCTCATTTCTGTTTTCATAGAGTGTATAGTTGAATATTATAATTTTATTCATTAAAAATATTTTGACAAAAATGCTTACAGAAAAAAGATCTTTCTGAATTTTCAATTTCAGATTTTTGAGAATTAGGAAGCATTTTTGATCATATTTAAAATTGCCCTTGGTTGTTGAAATATGAACATCATACTGTACTGCATCTGACATTCCTGGATTTCCCATATACTTAAGTTGCTCTCCTTGAATTTTAGTGGAGAGACAATCTACTTCTGCTTATCTTCCCTCTCCAGCTTCTCAACTTCCTGAGACTCAGGTTGTCTTCTTTCTAGCTGTGATGAGGTACTTCTAGGTGTCTAGATATGGCACATCTCTCTGCTCATGCTTTTCCCAGTTCCTATTAGGAATATTCTTCTCCTCAGTTTTAACTTCCTGAGGACATACACTTGTCTTTTGAGATTTACCTCAAGTATTACCTACTGATATGTAGAGCCAAGAACCCAGGAAAGCCCACAAAGGCTTTTTTTCTGATAAGCCTCCTATCCCCACAGAGCCCCAAGGCCAACTTGAGCATATTTCTTCCTGTCAGATCTCATTCTACTTGGACATTCTTTCACCAGAGTCCTTCCAACGCTAATATGTTTACTTTCACATTTCTCTCCAAAGATCTATAAACCTCTCAAAACCAGGGGCTTGTTTTGACCTTTGTGTCCTGGGAAAATATTGCAACATTAGGTATTTAGTAAATATCTGTTGAACCAATGCATAGATTGCCTCTAGTCTAAAGATTTTCCATATCTGCTTAAGAATATAAAATACACAATAAATCAATATTCTGACTGATTTCAGAAGATAAAATAAATGCCATCATGGAACCCAGAAATGTTAGTCTGCTTTGAGGAACTGCTTTTTGAAACAAAAGATTATTTGATATAAACAACATGGTTTGAAGCATACATGGGATTTAGAAACTAAATATTGTCATCTTGGTCTGAGTTATAATTGAAAAGTAATACTTGATAAAGGTATATGGAATGAACTAATGAATATGAAAATGAATGAAGAAGGAAAAGCTGACAAGTTCAATTAACATCTCTGATTTTACAGGTGATAAAACTGATGGTTAGGGTTAGGTGCTACAGAAATGCATCATATCTTCTAGTATCTGTTTTGCTATATTTACTTTAGAAGTATTATATCATTATTCTGAATGGATGGAGCATGAAGTCAGGGACAAGGAAACTCAGCACAGGATAACAACCATTTATCATATACCCAATATGGATTTCTCATTTTCTATATACTGCAGATATGAGGAAAGAATGAATAAACCAGAGCCTCCCATGAGGTGAATATAGCCTGAAGAGAAAAAATCCAAGCAAACATTTCTGGTACAGGGTGATGCATGAAGTGTTAGGGTACACAAATGAGAAAGCAATCACACCTGAGGGAAGACAGGGTAGAAGGGAAAGCTACAGGGAAGAGATGATACTGGGGCTGCCTCTTGTGTTTTCCAAGTGGAGATGGAACGACATTTCAGGCAGCTTCTCAGAGGTGAGGGACCCATGTACCAAAGTGGTGTTCTCTGTCATAACAGCACCAAGTGACCTCAGCTGTGGGACATTACTGCATAAATGGAGAAAACCAATTTGTTCCTCTCCAGTAATCTCAAGTGGGAAACCAACATGCAAAGATCTATAGAAAATATCAGGAGATTAAAGATAAAGAAAGTCCATCTGTTTGGAGGCCAGTGCATACCCCACACCCCCGTGGCTAAGACACTCATGTCAGAACACCTTGGTTAGCAGTACCATGTCCTATTACTGCTCTAGGTCAATGTCCTATTACTGCTTTCTTGATTACTCATTTATCTTCTTTACTCTCCTAATTCATTTTTGCATAGGTCATTTTTTGTAATTTTTGGTTGTGAAAATTTTAATTCACACTAAGTATTCTTTATTTCAAGGGGTAGAAAAGGTGATTTTTCATATCAATACATGACTGATCCCAAAGTTTAAGGTTTACCACAGTCTTTGGTAGAAAAACATCTCACTGATAGCAGTTTCTTTCTGCATTCAATCACATTCAATATCCAGTATCCAATACCCAAGTTGATAAAGGCAAGGAAGAACCAATATTTTATACTGACTCTGGGTAAGCTCTCAGTGGCACCCCTACACTTCAGTTAACTCCTTTCTTCACTGAAAGTGTGAGCTTATGGTTGAAATGCCTCAGGAGTCCCTGCTGAGGAAGACCTCACCTCCCCTATCTTTCCACCCTACTCAATTAATTACCTAATAACCTCAAGGAAGTATGAGATCTCAGAGTATGAAGGATAGGAGGAGAATGGATTAGATGAAAATGAAATCAAAACGAATATTAAGATAAAGGAAACATATATCTGAGGCATGAAAGAAAATAGCTCAGATTTCTGGAGGAAAGAGGAGTTGTTTAGCAAAACATATAAGAGATAGGCAATGTTACTTCCTAGGTTCACTTTTATTGCCCTAGTTATTTCTTATCACTAAACCCATACTATCACCATCATCATCATCATCGTTGTTGTGTTTAAGCTTCCAGACTACATTTCCAAAGCACCAATCAAGATCTGCCATTGCTACCCACACACATATTTAATCACTTAGGATTCTCTATGTCTCAATTTCCTCATTTATAAAATAAAATTAATAATTCCTAAATGAAGAGGTTTTTAGGAAAAGCTTAAAATAATGTCATCCATATAAATTTGTAGCATGGTACTTTCAATAAATGTCACTATCATCATCATCACCAAAAAGAAAGGCTTGATTGCCAGTATCGAATAGTTCAAAGCAATTCAAGAAGAGATTCATATATCCTAGACCAGACATTTATGATTGTCGTTGGTGGATAGATAGGAATCACAGTTGATCCACTTTTTTCTTCACATGGAAATTGCCTTTAAAAGAACAGGGATAATTATTTTCTCCAAAGTATTTCTTAGATTTTCTACATAATGCCAATGAAAGGCATTTTTTTCTTAGTAAAATATTATAGCCCTGGTTGTGTGGAGTAACTAAAGAACTTGTTTTTGTTTTATTCACTCTGCCTTGTGTGATTTTTTTAAAAACTCTAATATACCATTCTTCTTGGGCAAACTCCAGCCAGACAGATATTCACCATTCCATTATTGTTTTAAAGTGTTAGCCCCAGACACATAAGCGTTGTTGGAATGCAATGGAAAAAAAAATGCTTTAAATCTCAAATGGGGTAATAAACTGTAGCCAGAAGCTAATTGTCCTGAAACTTGAGCTTTTATAACCTGTTACTACTGTAGTGGGACCACTCAGCACTACTTTGGTGGGGTTGTTGTGTAATTGGTAGTAGATTACGTTGCAGACATATTTAAAAAAAAAAGATGTCAAATCAGACATTTCTGCTTATTACTGTAGACCTCAGCATAATTCTCAAAGCAATCAATGCATTTCATCCATTAAACTATTGATGGGGGGTATTAATTCATATAATGTTTAACTGCTCACAGTGGACTTTTTCTTTGCCAACTTTCTTCCACCCAAGAAGTCCTGAAATGTTGCTGTTCCTGTCAAAAGAAATGAATCATTAATAAGAACCAGCAAGGCCAGTACTGGTGTGTTAGAAGCTGGGCCGTGATATATAAAGGCTCCACATTCTTTTAATTGGGTGCTGAACTGAATGTGTTAAAGAAGCAAATAGCTCAGTAGGATTTTTACCAAGGGTTTGAAAACAACACAAGGAAGGATATCCATCAAATCTATTTACTGAATGTTTAGGGGATCTGAGAATACGTTTTGTTTTTAGATTATATATTTGCTAGACATTTTAGAGTCAATAGGAACAAGGATTTGTAAGTAAAACTTCAACCAAACTTTGAGTGCACAGGAGGCAAGGGAAATGAACACACTTGTGTGCCAAAAAGAAATTAAGTCAAGTCTAGGTGAGAACAGACCCACGTCCATAGTGATAAGAATGTAAGATCCTGCCTGTCCTAATCTTTGTGCTGTGCTCATTTCTTTGTATTGTTTCTTTTTCTTTCTTATATATATATTTTTTCTTTTGAGAATCTCTGACTTTATGGAACTTCCCATCCACATGAGCTTAGAAAATGAGAACATTTGGCTATCAGAAAAGATACTTGTGGCTCAGTGTGGTGATTCATGTCTATAATCCTAGCTACTTGGGAGGTGAAGATCTGGAAGATATGGGTTCTAGGCCAGCCTGAGCAAAATGTCCAGGAGACTGCATCTCAACCAATAAAAAACTGGGCACAGTGGCACATCCTGTCATCTGGCTGAAAAGGAAGCATAAATAGTAGGATCATGTTCAGGCCAGCCCAGGCATAAAACAAGACCCTATTTGAAAAATAACTAAAAACAAAAAGGATTGTGACTTTGGCTCAAGTAGTAGAGTACCTGCCAAACAAGTACAAGGCCCTGAGTTCAAATACCTCTATTACCAATAAAAAAGAAAGAAAAAGAGCCTTGTGAGATCACAAATCCATAAGATTGAAGTCAGATTTGAATGTAAAGCTTTGGTCTATCACTTTCTTTCTGTGAAAAAATTAATTTTATCCTCGAGCTCTAATGAGCTTCTCAAAAAGTGATAGCAATAATACTCATCTTATAGAGATTTGACAAAGAACAAGAGGATTAGGACATGAAATGCCCAGCAGAGCTCTTGGGACTAAGACAATAGTGGTATAGTGGGGAAGGCAATGATAATGAAGAAGGAAATGAATGAATTCTGCTTAATCAGTTTGGAGAGTCATTTCCGTTAACTCAAGTTCCAAAGCAGACTTGAGTCCAAGGTCAATACCAATACCCTTCAGCCATTCTCTCTGTCCTGGATGTACTGGCTTTGTCTCCCTGAGAGTGTTTGCCAGACTAACGCCTTTAAATGGAGGAAGAGGGAACCTGAGCAGAAGAGGAGGAAAGCTGGCTCCATCTGATTCTAGCTGAGAAATCCAAGCCTACTTAGAAAGCTTCTGAATGCAAATTTTAGACAATAATTATCAAAACTATTTTAAGGCTTCTTGAAACACTTTTTTCACAGCAGGCTAGAACAATTCCTTCAATCAAGTATTGGACAAATCTTATAGTAATGAAATATCCCATATAAGAGAATCATCGCCTTGGGCTTATTACTTTCTGTGTTGTCTCTTAGCTTGAAGACATACCTCTTACCCTTGTATCTGAAGTATGTTTAAGATTGTATAAAAGATGTCCATAACCTCAGAATGACCTTGGATATGTTGTGAGGTTGTCTTTGTTATTGTCATCATCACTGAAGAGCTTAAGCTCACAGTGGATTAAGCTACTTGCTCAGCTATGGCACCCTTTGTGTGCTGAAGAAATACAACAAAAACCCTCACCCATAGCTACCAAGTCCAGGAATATTTTACTAGAGGATTAGAAGTGGGTTTATACTCATATAGCTGAAGGTCAATTTGTACTCAATTTGACTAGGCATCCTCTAATCCAGATCTTTTAAGGAGGATTTTTTTTTTGCACCTAAAATGTTTGATATACAAATGCCATCTGGTCAGCAAACGCTGGCTCTAAACTATTTTTAAATACACACAGTATGTCTGATTTCCTAGAAAGCTAACTAATTTAACTTAGATAAGTATTGTCCATTATAAGGAAGGCCTTAGGGAGATTTCAGATATATTACCATTTATCCATTCATATGAAAAATACTTAAAATAACCCTTCAGTATTTGCTGCAACTCTGCTAGACTGTAGAAACAAGATCAAAAGAAAAAAAGCAGACAAAAATTTCTGGTCCTTGAATCTCACAGTCTAAGTTAGGGAAGATGAAAAGTACAGTATAAAATCTATCTAATAGTGTAAAGTTCAATTAAGGAAAACAAAATGAGAATGAGATTAAAGATTGTTGGCATGTTACTTTAAATAGCATTGCTTGGGAAGACCTCATTCATAAGATTGTATGTGACCATAAACCTGAAAAAAAAAAAAGCAGGGTGATGTGTTAAGAGCAATTATAACAGTAGCAGATGATAGTGCGTTTGGTCCAAGGCAGGTACACTTTAGATAGTGAGGTGTGGCAGAATATGAGTATATTTTCATAACTTACAAGATGGAATATTTAGAAAATTTAGCAAGTGAGATTTGCTAACAAATTGAAGGTGGGTTTGTGAAAAGACAGGGTACTTGATTTAGACTCTGACAGGTGAGTGTCTACCTATCGAGATAGTGAAAGCAGAGGTAGAAACAGGTTTAGGAAAGAAAGCCAGGTGTTCAGTGTTTCAGAGATTAAGGTTTAGGTGTCAATACAACACTCAAGTGGAAAGGTCTTATAAATATGCACTTTAGGGAAGAGGCCCTGGTGGGAGATAGCAAAAACTGAGAATTGTCTGTGTGTGCAACAGATTTAAATTCCTGCAACTTAATGACTTGTTGGGAGTTTGAGTCAATAGAGACAGGAGCCCAGAGATAAATCCTGGGCCACTCCTATGGTTAGAAGTCGGAGAGATAGGCCAGCATAAGATTCTGAGATGAAGTCTGAGAAGGCTTTTTGTCAAACACGTAGGTCTTACTTTTGAATCTCCTCAAGGAGGAAATATTTTTCCTCTTTTTTATTGGAGGACAGGGGTGAAAAATGAGATGAGGTGAAGAAGAGTGTGGGTAACTGAGGAAGGGCAGCTAAATACTATTTGGAGCCAACTTTAAGGCAACAGAATACAGACCAAACTGCAGAACTTGTAGAGAGATTAAGATGCTTCGATGTATTTCCATTCAGGCTTCCTCAAACTCAAAAGCAGTCCAACTTGCAAATGGAAAATATCAAAGACTATGTATATCCTTTATCTCTGATCCCTAATTTCATTTCTTCTTCTCTACGGTGTCCTTCAAAAGCTCTGACACAATTCCATGCTCCCTTCTCTTTACCTTTCTTAAGTGATTTTGCATTTTGACACAAATTTCCTGATACTAAAATAAAAATTTCTTGAGTGCATGACAAAGGTTTCATTGAATTCTGCCTACTCTACTAGGTGTGTACACCAAAGAATTGCAAACTGACTCTCAAACAAATACCTTTACAAAGATGTTCATAACATCACTATTCATAACAATCTAAAAGTGCTTAATAACCAAAACAAAAAATAAGGAATGGAATGGAAGGAGCCTCCTCTACAAACAGTGCTGGGAAAACTGGACATCCACATGCAAAGGAATTAAATGTGATTCTCATTTCACACCATATACAAAACTCAAAATGGATTAAAGACTTAGATATATGGTCTGAAATTATGAAACTACTGGGGAAAACATGAGGGAAGTAATTCAGGACACTGGAACAGGCAATTATTTTGAATATGATCCCAAAAATATAGGCAACAAAAGCAAGAATAGGCAAATGGAACTACATTTATTATTAAAAAGCTTTGCACAATTGAGAAAGCAATTAAAAGAAGGAAGAGATAGTCTATGGAATGGGAGAATGTATTCACAAACCAAATATCAGATGTATCTGATAAGGTGTTACTATCAAAAGGATGAGGAACATAATCTCAATAGCACAAAAGCAAATGACAAGTTAAAAATAGGCAAAGGACATGGGTAGACATTTTTCAAAAGAAGATTAAGCAGATGGCCAAAGTTATATGGAAAAATACTGAACATCACTAATTATCAAAAATGCAAATTAAAAACAAAATGAGATGCTACCTCACACATAAGGATGACTATTATCAAAAAGACAAAAGATGACAATTATTGTGCTGGCGAAGATGTAGAGAAAGGAAACACTTGCACGCTGTTGGTAGATATGTAAGTTAGTAAAACCATAAAGGAAAACAGTCTGGAGGTTCCTCAAAATATTAAACACAATATGATCCAGCAATCCTGCTATTATGTATATAACCAAAGAAACAATAGCCAGTACAGGGAAGAGATATCTACACTTTTCCATGTTGTTTCAGGATTATTTACAATAGCCAAGATATAGAACCAATCTAAGTGTCCACCAATCGATAGATAGATTACAAAATGTTTAAATACTCATGCAATATTTTTCATCCTTAAACAAGAAGGACATCTTGTTGTTTGCAACAATGTGGATGAACTTGAAGGACCTTATGTTATGCCAGGTACGGAAAAACAAATGCTGAAGGATCTAACTTCCTGAGAAATCTAAAGCAGAGGCAAAATGGTGATTACTAGGGGCTGGTGGGCTAGTGATGTTAGGCGGATTAGAAAGATGTTGATCAAAGGAAGTATAATTTCAGTTACAAAGAAGGAACACTTTCAAGAGATCCATTGTACAACATAATGACTGTGATTAATAGTAATGTATACATAAATATTGCTAAGAGAGTAGATTTTAAGTGTTCCTACCCCAATAAAGTGAAGTATGTAAGGTAATATTTGTGTTAATTAGCTTTATATAGCGACTCCATAATATATTCATACACCAAAACTTCATGTTGTACACCATGAATATATGCAGTATTTATTTATCAATTAAACAATTAATTAGAAAGAGTTACTTTAAATTATTCACTCATATATCCTAAATGGAAACATTTATTATTGAACATTTGAAAAATGTAAATAATTACATTTTATGTAAAATATAAAAATGTGTATCTTAATGATAAAACATATAAGTATAATATGCATGCATATGTTCATAAGCATGTAGATATGTTATACTTTCTGTATATGTATATCATATGTTTATTTGTACATATATGAATACTGATGTGTATATGCTCCACACATGCATATCTGCATAATAATAATGTCTGTCTATATATATTTGTATATTCAAGGAGACATGCACACCTGCATATGCCATATGCGGATCCACACATATATGTGTACATATATCTCTATTAATATGCATTCCTATTACTTTTTCTGAACCACTTCAAGATAAATCATTAACTTATTGTCCCTATAATCATATATAGTATTTCTTATAATCAATGACACTATCGTATCACTGTAGCACAATTAGTAAAATCAGTATTTTAATATTGATACTAATAAAAATCTAATCTATAACTCTTTCAAAATTTCATTAAATGCATTAGTGAACTTTTTAATGAAAGAAAAAAGCACTGACTTGAAATATATGAAAAGGACTGGAATACAATTGGTAACTGGAAGTTTTCAAAAACTGATTCTTATATCTAGCTCATTGTATTTTAATCACCAAGATATTTCATGCAAGATGCCTGGGGTGCATGAAGAATGGATTCAGGAATTAATTTCATCCAATTCCTTAATCCCAAATGTGGGTGCTTTTACATTGTGGAGCTATTAATCACTCTTTTAAGAATAGGAGAGCCAACAAAATATACTAAGATCCTGAATGTCTTTCAGTTTAAAAGTGTTCTCTGTTTACTTTTTCTTTGATCATGAAAACCCACAGGCAGCCATAAAAATTTTACTGGAGCTATAATTATTTGAAACTTTCAGGGTATCTCTAAAACACTTTATAACAACCTCAAGTATCATGAGTTGATATTATTTCGACTTTTCCACTTATAATGAAAATAAGAATTGTGAGTCCTAGTCATCATTTCCACATGAAAAAACAGTAGAAAAAATGGTGTGTTTATTCACCAAGAAAATACCCAGCTGGAGTTTATTAACCACATTTGAGCTACTCATCTTTATGATGCTCAAATATAGATAAGATAAAAATCACAAAGACCTCCCTGACGACAGGTCCAGTAAGGCCATTGGATTAGCCGAAAGCTACGCTATTTTGTGACTGCCTTATGGTCTCCAACAAATCATCTATGTCCACAATATCACTTCTCTGGAAATTGGAGCAAATTAAAATCCAGAGCCAGTTTGCACACCACCATCTATGATCTAATTAGAATACCTCTCAATATTGAGTTTTGGGAGATAATAAATGCGTGTTAATATAAGTCCTATATTGTAATAAAATTTCATACACACACACAAGCCCTAAATAAAGCTTGCTCATTCTATCTATCTATCTATCTATCTATCTATATATCTATCATCTATCTATCTATCTATCTATCTATCTATCTATCATCTATCATCATCTATCACCTTTCTCTAAAAAACTCTTCTCTAAACAATTGCATTATGGACTCCAAAACAGTATACGTGTCTTTGGTCATATGGAGCTCACAGTCTAGTTGAGGTCATTGTTTCTAAACAAGCTAAGTCACAAGTCAGCATCAAGCTTTCTTTAACATAGGTCTGAACCAAGTGCCAGGGAATCATCTGTGTTTACCAGGAAGATGATATACAAGCTGTGTAATCTAGATTGGTGAACAACAGTTTCTCAGAGCAAAAGAAGTTGAGAAGGACATTTCCAGAGAGAAGGCGTGCATTTATATACATACATACAGATGTGTGTACGCATGTATCTCACGTCTGCGACAGATGATAGTGGCTAGTCAAGAGAAGCCCAGGTATACATTAAATGTTTATAATTTGTCAGAAAACTTTACGTTAGCTGTCAGAAAGACCTGAAGGGCCCAGGGTCCAGGATAAATAGAATCAAGGCCTTTCTGACTCCATGATCTCTCTGGGAAGCTAGGAATAAGAAGCACATACCCTTGTGAAGAGTAACTTATGCATCAGTTTCCACGGTTCATATCACATGCCCTAATACATTGGCCAAAATCAGTTCTAATAGGATTAGACACCACACCCAACAACTTCCAATCCACAAACCACAAGGCAGTCCATGAGTTGCCCTAGCAGAGAATCGCCTATGCTAGATGGTGATGAGTGAGTACCTTCGTGTCTTTCTGCTGTCAACATTTTATCCTTCTGTAAAGAGTCAGATCAAAGACAAAACACAAACAAGAAGCTGTGAGATGGAGAAACTATGAGCAAAGCAGAATCTCTGAGTATTTGTCTGACTTCATCCCTGGTGATAATTTCCTTGTCACTCCTCTTCAGTAACTTCACTATGCTGACTTCTGCCTTCCTCACAGACTGCATGTTCCCTTCCCTCTGCCTGAATTCTCTTTCCCCAGCATGGTTCACTCCCTCTTTTCCATTAGGTGTTTTCAATATTGTCACCATCTCAGGGATTCCTTTTCAGTAAAGGAAGACATCTCTAGCTACCCTGCCTTCAAGTCTCCTCTACAGATTTCAAAATCCCTTCCATGCTTTATTGACTTTTCCTTGGTGTGTTTAACCCTAGGAAGCATACCTATCGCTCTCATCCACCCCTCTTTTTCCTCTAGAAACTGAGTTCCATGAGTGCAGAATTTGCGTCCATTGTGTTCAGTATTTAAACAGGGCCAGGAACATGGTTGTTATTAGATGAATTATTCTTCTTTCTTACCTCACCCCAGCTCCATTTTTCATTCTTCTCTGCCCTGCTCTGTGTCCTGGGAAGTAGACCCCTGTGTTTCTGAATACCTTGTTAGATAGCTTACTGGTGTTTCAAAAACTAGGGATACTGCGAAGAAAGTGTCTGGAGGCAAGAGGAAGTTGTGGTATTTCTTCCTTACCCCACTATGGCTCAGTCCTTAATCTCTAGCAGTAGCTGCATTCCTGCACATCCAGAGCTCCTGCCAGGTGCCCCATTCCTCTGGGATTGCAGCTTGACTCTGATAAAAGCAATTTCTCTTCCAATTCCTTCTACCCTGGGATGTAATGGCTTCCTGCTGCTCCTAATATCTGGATATTGCATCCTCTCTAGATTTTTACTTGTAACTCTGCCCACATATCATTAAGTAGACCCTTCATTAAAATCTTTGCATTTGTACCATCTGCAATGAGTTCTCTTTTCTGCCAGGACTCTGACTGATAAAGAACTCAATAAGGACTTGTTGAAAGACTATTGAATGAACAAAAATTCTTGGCACCCTTTGAAAACTTGATTGATTGGTTCTGGCACTGGGGCAGCTATTAGAGAGACACTAAAAAAGAAAAGTCCAAAAGTCAGCACCAGGAAGATAACTGGAATCTGGGCCAACCTTGAACATATGTATGTAATGCAATAGCCACTTCTTAAGGAGCAAAGAATTCAATACTCAAGAAGTTGCTTTTCTTCTTTATGTCAATCAGTTCATCTGGATGTTTTGTACATAGGCTGAATATTCTTGTGCTGATAAAATATAGCGTTGGAAGCTGGTCACAGCGTTTGTAGAGGGGGTGGCACAGAATGAGAAGCAATTAATCATTATTAAATTCCAAATTTGATACTGTCTGAGTTCTCTGAACTAACTCATCTAAAAAATTGACATAAGCATCATGAGAAGTTATAAGTTAAAAGATATGTACTACACAAAGTGCTTACTATAGTGCACGGCATAGTATTTGCTCAATAATTGTTCATTTGTCCCCATTTTCTCTCGTTACATCTCCTTTTTTTCCTCTTTTCCTTCTCATTGACTGCTACAAATAAATTGGAATCAAAGATTGTTCTTCTGTTAAGTCTTTTAAATTCCCTGAGTACATCTACAATACTATTTCAGGGAACAGGAAGGATTTATGACTTGGTGAATGAATATTTAGGACATTCGAGTACAAGAGGAGGTGATAAGAGAAAAATAAGGGAGTTAGGGAGACTCTGAATAGCTACTCTTCCAATGCAAGTCTTCCAAAATGTCTGCCCCACAGGTGCAATCAACTCACTGTGCTTGATTGCTTGGCAGATTAAGCAGTATTCCACCAGCATTAAAGCAACGTACCACTGGATCAAAATTGAGTTCATTTGAAGATACTGAGCAAGGAAAACTTGGCTGCTTTTCTTTGCCATTGGGGAAAAGAGAGGGACCTTCTTGAGAGATTATTAGTATGAAATTATTACTTACAGTTTTGAAAATTTAATATTCTAAGAACATTAAGACATATAGGCATATTTCCACTCCAACATATGTCTTTCCCTCTATCTCTTATTATTTTTTTAGTTTGTTTATAAAACAAAGAAAATGTTATGAAAGAGGTAGGGGACCATTAAAGTTTTATATTCTAAAGGATTCAACTCTCTACAGGTTAGAATAACAGGCCTGTGTGCTTTCAAACAAGATGATACTTAAGAATGTATAAAACCTGCCCATCCACTCACTTTAACACTTACCCAACAAGACCACACTGTGTCTATGTTGGGTTGATTTTTTTGTGCTCCTGTGAACTTTTTGTGCTAAAGGAGAGCCATCCAACAAATTATAAAACTGTAGTGATTTCTAGACAGATTGCACAGGATGACTGCTAAAGGAAGCTCAGGTGATTGTAGAGACAAAACCACCTTTCAATTTTGAAGACCATAAAGACAGCAATGAAATATTTAAATCACTTGCAAAACACAACAAAACAAAACTGGAAAATTACCATGTTCCCTATCATGACTTTTGCTTGAGCCTTGCAGAAGTGTTTACCATGCTAACTTCAGACTTTGTGTCCAATCATGGTTTACATGGTCTTCACTTGTCACCCCATATCAATAGTCAGCACAATACTGCTTCATAACACTAACTCACAAATCCAGTAAGAATCAATGCCCATGCCAAGTTATCTGCAACCTGCTCTAACTTGGATCTTAAATAACCCCCAAAGCCCCGTGTGTTAAAAGGCTCAGACCCCAGTTTAGAACTATTTGGAGGTGGTGGAAACTTTAAGAGGTGGGTCTTAGTGGAAGGTCTTCCATTATTGGGGGTATGCCCTCAAAGGGTTTAGTAGGATCCCAGCTCTTTTCTCTTCATCTCATTTTTGGATTTCCAGGCATAAGGTGAGAAGTTTTCTCCGTCATTATGTGATACCTCTACAACAGACCCAAGCAACAGTGCCAATCAATCATGGACTGGAACATCTTAATCTGCATACCAAAATAACTCTTTTTTTCTCTAGATAAGCTGATTGTCTCAGACATTTGTTAGCAGTAGCAGGAAGCTGACTAACACACAGCTTCTATACCATTTTATTGCACTCATCAATTTACATGACTGTATTTAAAAAAAGTAAAAACCAAAGGGAGGAAGGAACCATGTTGTGTCATTAGCAACCTTTCATCTCTGCTAGAGTCTCACATATACTAGCTACTCAATAAAAGCCTCTTAAATAATATCTGCCCCTAATTTCCTTTCAACAGTGTCAGATAAAATGGACCATTGCCTCTTGTCAATACATGCTGCCTTCATGCAACACGACTTGCATGACTGGAATCCAAACTATAACAAACTGGTTTTTCTTTTGTCTTTCTCAGCAGCAGGAATGGATTGAACCACACTTTTTTTTTTCACTGTTCCATTTTTGACCATGTTTGGATTTAATGCGATCTGTGAAACTTAAGCTTAAGAGCACATTCTGAGGGTTCAGTGGCAGCCTCAGTTGTGTGTTTATGGGTTTCCCTGGACAGTTTCACACTTATGCAAACAACTGCACATAAGCACACTAATAAAGTTAATAAGTTAAAGGGTCTCACATTTTTTTGGAGAAGCTCTGGAGCTAATACATGTTTTTTATTTAAGCAAAAAAGTCCTACTTATTGGTGGAATTAAGAAAGAGCCACAACTTAATTCCTGTCTCCGTTGTCACTGTGGAAAAACCAAGAATGGTGAATCTATATTTATTAATTTCCTAACATCCATGTATTCCTGACAATAAAATAGTTTATAAATTCTAAGAGAAATTTGAAAGTATAAGCTATATTATAAAAATTAAAGGAGTTACGCTTTCACAGTATCAAGTTATCAAATCTTTTGGATATTTTTCTTAAATGTCTCTTCCATCCATCCTCTTTCTTCTATATTCCTCTAAGCCTAGTCACCATATTTCTCACCAGCTTGTCTAGCAAGTCTTAGCTGGTCCATTTTATGCACTACTTCATCTTAAACCCCTTTCTCCATAGCTTGACCAAAAGACCGTCTTTTTTTTCCTTTTATTATTCATATGTGCATACAAGGCTTGGGTCATTTCTCCCCCCTGCCCCCACCCCTTCCCTTACCACCCACTCCACCCCCTCCCTCTCCCCCCCACCCCCTCGATACCCGGCAGAAACTATTTTGCCCTTATTTCTAATTTTGTTGTAGAGAGTATAAGCAATAATAGGAAGGAACAAGGGTTTTTGCTGGTTGAGATAAGGATAGCTATACAGGGAGTTGACTCACATTAATTTCCTGTGCATGGGTGTTACCTTCTAGGTTAATTCTTTTTGATCTCACCTTTTCTCTAGTTCCTGGTCCCCTTTTCCTGTTGGCCTCAGTTGCTTTTAAGGTATCTGCTTTAGTTTCTCTGCATTAAGGGCAACAAATGCTAGCTAATTTTTTAGGTGTCTTACCTATCCTCACCCCTCCCTTGTGTGCTCTCGCTTTTACCATGTGCTCAAAGTCCAATCCCATTGTTGTGTTTGCCCTTGATCTAATGTCCACATATGAGGGAGAACATACAATTTTTGGTCTTTTGGGCCAGGCTAACCTCACTCAGAATGATGTTCTCCAATTCCATCCATTTACCAGCGAATGATAACACTTCGTTCTTCTTCATGGCTGCATAAAATTCCATTGTGTATAGATACCACATTTTCTTAATCCATTCGTCAGTGGTGGGACATCTTGGCTGTTTCCATAACTTGGCTATTGTGAATAGTGCCGCAATAAACATGGGTGTGCAGGTGCCTCTGGAGTAACCTGTTTCACAGTCTTTTGGGTATATCTCCAAGAGTGGTATTGCTGGATCAAATGGTAGATCAATGTTTAGCTTTTTAAGTAGCCTCCAAATTTTTTTCCAGAGTGGTTGTGCTAGTTTACATTTCCACCAGCAGTGTAAGAGTGTTCCTCAAAAAGACCTTCTGAGATGGAAGTGAGCTCCTGCACCTCTGGCATTCCATTTAATAACATTTAGGAACTTCATTCACCCAAATTCCTGATGCCATCTACAAGGCTCTGTGTACTTCTCCTGCCTCCCCGGCTATCTCTCCTCCCAACGGTTCCCTCACTTTCCTTGCTCTAAGCACATAGCCTTGTAGGCTCCTTCTTGACCTTTATGTCTTCTTTGTGGGCTCTCAAACTTGTACATACATCATCCTATCCTGCTGAAACTCAGATTCCTGAGTCCTTTTCCCCAGGGAATTTTATTCAGTACGTCCAGGGTCAAGTTGTGGAATTTCCATTTCTCATAAGCCTGGACAATGTGGATGTCACCGCAGGAACTATACAAGGAGACAAAGGGCTCCAGTACCTTCTCACTCAAGAATGCCATCACAACTTCCCTGAGCAAACTGCTTTATACTATCATGGCCCAACAGATAAGACACACACAGCTTCAACCACTGCTCTCCTAACACCTTTTTCAATTACCACATAATGTTTCTGCCACCAGATTTCAGCTCTGTGATGACAAGACCAGGACTGGCATTTGTGCATCCTTTCTTTCTACAACTCCTGAAAATGAATACTTTTTACATGGACTCACAAATACATCAATCTTTACATGTTCTCGTTTTTTTTTTTCAATTTTCTAGTATTTTGGGTTGCAAAAAAATGAGTTTATGGTACTAATACTGACATCTTGATAAATTCTAAAATGCCTGTACTACCTTGTTTACTTCTCTGGCAGAAAAAAGTAGCTGCTACAAACAAAGAATTCTTGGGGGAAAATGGTACCATGAAAAAAAAAGGGGGGCGGACATTGAGGTTTAATATTAGTTAATTTGACTGGGCATAAAAATACCTATATAGGTTAGTACTTCAATCATATGTGTAGACATTTAACATGGGGTGGAGAAATGCATCTATTTTAACAGACAGATGTCAACATTGCTCTGAAAAAAAGTGTCCTGCGTGTTATACACACAAATATATACACATGTGTTCACATACAAACACATACACATACATATGCACCCATACACACACTGTTCTTTGGTACCTTGCCACTATATTTACTGCAGTGCCTATTACTGATATAGCTATTGTGGAATAAAAGTTATTCTCTAGACATTAAAATAAGGGCTCTTCAGATAAAAATTATATATGATTACTATTAAAATAATATTCATTATACAACACACACTTGGTATCTATTAAGTATATTTTCCATAAGACTAATAAGTCGAAGTCGAAGTCCAGGTTCTTTACCATCTTCAAATCATTTATAACAGGGGCATATTAAAACTTAACCGCAAAGGAAGTCAATATGTGCTACACACAAAACAATGGTTAACACAGGTAAGAGTGATCCTGTTTTGTGAGAGAATGAGGGCAAAGTGTTTCAGGGAGGAATAGAATTAGGAATTTGAATGTTTAGTAGAATGTTGAAAAGGGACAGTAGTTGCAAAAAAATAAGAAAATTTTCAATATATTAAAACCTAAAGACCTGAGAGAACTGTAATTTATTAGGATAGATACTTCCACTGCTTTCAAGGTTGGGACTGGGGAGTCAATCACAACTTTAGCTAGGCCTCCCTTGTCCTCGCTTATACTTAGTAGGACTCAGATGGAAAGTCTGCAACCTGAGCCAGTTCTCTTGACTCCATGCTCTGGGGTCTATCTTAGAAGTTCAAAGACACACCACAGGAAGTCCTCCTGAGTTCTGTCCCCATTCCTATGTGTTCCAGCCATATTTTCTCTTGGTAGCTGGTCAGTCAACTCTACAACAACCTTCCTCATTCTTCAGTCTTCTCCTGTGGTTTTCTAAGTAGTTCATTGTGTTTAAACAAGATTCCCTTCATTGGGGTTCTTCTGGTGAATATTCATATGGAACAAAATAATTTTAAATATTGTTCATTACTAGAAAGAAGAAAGCCTACAAACACATTTCCCAAAAAAATCCTTGTCATCAATCTCCAAGATTTATTTTATTGGCTCACCTGGCAAAAGGTCAAACTGCGTGAACTTTATTCCTGCGTAGCAGATGCTAGTCCATGTCCTGTTCACATACCCATGTCCTTACTATTTCTGTGCACACATCCATCCAACTGCCAGATCCTGCTTTTTATTTCACCATAGGCTTTCTCATAGCTGGAGCATGTTTTGCCACCCAACAGGTAGATGTAATTGACTCTGATTATCACAATAAAATAATGCTGCAAAATGGGACCAGGAGTATAGATAGAACTCAGGAAATTCACAGAATCCTTCCTAGTGTTTTCCTGACTGGTGACAAAAATAAACATGCAATTGTAGCAACAGCAGCCTGACAGGCAAGATGAGCAAGGGTGCAACCTTCAGATCCTCACAAATGAAAGTCTGAAGTCTTTTAGGGACTAGAAACCTAGTCTAGCAGAAACTCTGAGCAAGGATGAAGAATGTCTAGACTGGGTTGAAAAAAACTAAGAACTGGAATATGAGTTGTAGTCTTGACACTAACTGAAGGGGCCTAGCTTATCCTATCAACTCTCCAATACAGCATGCCCAGCTACCACCTCGGAGAATCAATATGGGACAGAATATGGTTAACATCTCACCATCTCATCTCCCTCACCACATCACTGCAGACACCAGCACCTGCTTTTCTCTGTTTCAGCAAGGACTTTCTCCCCTTTGTGGAGACTTCTCTGCTACAGGCACAAAAAATCAGAGTTGTCCAAGAAGTAAGAACACCTGGAAGTAGCCCTCAGCCAAGGGATTGATTAGAGAGTTTCTGCTATTTCTCTTAGGACCTCACCCTTCTTACTGAGTGATTCTGAGTCATGTGAATTGTATTTGTTCCTAGTTTCCCCTGTAGGATTATAATCTCCATTGGTTTACAGTCATAACTGGCTTTGGAAAATTCTCTTAATTTGTCTGCCTTTCTTTCCTTGTCTGTCTTCCTCTCACTCTTATCCTCTAAATAAAATTATTTTACAATCCTTGACTTGGGTTCTGCTTCTAGGGTACTCAAACTCAGGCAGTCGGGCATTTGTCATCTGGCCAAACTGTTGGCTGTTGCCCAGGAAATGGAGTAGATCTTGATTCAAGGTTAATGACCCTCCCAGAAAATGTGGACAGGGAGATATAATGCTCACAAGTTCACTGCCAGGAATCTACTTCCTGCTACCAATGAACAGGGCTGGAAAGCCACAATAGTAGATTTCTGGATGCTCCTAGCATATCACCTATATCCTTATGAGAAATAAGAGCAAATAAACTAGTCATCAGAAATCCGAGAAAAAGAATAATAAAGTCCACCTGGAAGAGAACCAGGAAGAAGAGATTATACCACTAGAGAGTTTGAGAAAGTCATCTTATTTTTCAAAGCTTCCTAATGCCAACTTCCAGTCTTTTATGAGGTCCTGCTGTGTTTCTTTCTCTTGAATCTATAGATATCCCTGTGCCTTAAAATACATTTCCACATTTGGCCTTATGTTAACTTAAGGGAATATGTTTTCCAGTTATTTAAAACTAAAAGTCTTGGTTAAAGGAACCACACTTGACTCTTAACTCAGGGAGAATGGGAACCATCACCTTCTTGGTTTTTAATGCACCTAACACAGTACTTGGCATATAGTAGGTCCTCAATAAGTATTGGTTAAGGAAAAAAATTGAAGCATGCATCATTTTTATAATGTGAAAAGTCTTTGCACCAACAGAATGCAGCTAACCAGTGTGCATCCACGAATAAGCTGGAATGCTCAGGCCTTGGGTTTATTTTAATCAGTAATTGCCCACTCATTTAATCCATTTGAAAAACAGCCTTAACCACTACTCAAATTATTGGTGTGTGTTTCTCCAGGATATGTAGTAAGGTATTAATTCACCTTGAAACATTTAGGCCTCTTTATCACTCTCAGATGTTCAAAGTGGCTCGGCAGAGGGGAGGGATGAAGTAGAGTTCAGAATGGTAAACCAGAGAATTGAGCTCTCAATCTTGGGCAAATCTGATACTTCATTAACCCAATAGGAAGAGCAAAGCATTGTGGGCTGCCGTTTCTTGGGATGTACATTAAGGAAAGACTAAATTTAGCAAAAGCCAAAGTCCCTCTTGTAATGTTTTATGATTGTTGTAGTATTTGGGAACTTCTGTTCCCCTCTGGCTGTGATGTGAGAGTCTCTCCCCCATTTTTCCCCCTGCCATGACAGCAATCTCTAGTTGTAAAATAGTAAGACCATCAGCCAGCAATAATTTGCAATCCAAACAGACTTGACGCTCCCTGACATTTATTGAAACCTCAGACCCCGTGCACTGGTTTCAGTTTTCCTTGCGTTGCTCTGTTTTTACAGACAGACAAGTGCTTAGATTTAGGTTTAATAATGAGGAGAAATTTCTTCTTGGCCTCCTCTTGCTTGTGTTGGCTGCACTGGGGCTTGCAACAGACGGGTGGTTGGAGTTAATTATACTAAATGGTGAGAACATTATTTGACCCCACTGGTTCAGCCCCAGAGGCCGTGTGCCTCCTCATAGACATAGGCAGATGGAATGCTTCACGGGCTGAGCAGAGGGCAGGAGCCACAGAAAGAGAGCTCTCTGCACAAGAGCAGACAGACGTGGGCTTTCATTCCTTAACATAGCTCAGAACCCTGGGCTCTTGCAGATGTAGAAACCAGCAAAGGGCAAAGAAACTTAAGGTGACAACAAGGATTAAGAGAACATCCTCTAGCCCACAGACTACTCTCAAAGGGACCAGTCATCTTCAAGAATGCCTGGGCCCTATCCCTTCTCAGGAAAGAACAATAGGAAGGCTTCACAACAAACGTGACTCTGACAAGCCAAAACGGGAACTCCCATATGTCATTGGAGAAGCCATATTACAATTTAATGTGGATTTGCCCTGAGGATCAGTGATGATTGAATTATCATTTAGATCAGTGCATTATACTTAGTGCTCTGCAAATTCTCTTGTGATTGCTATTTCTAATGATGATTGTGACAATGGTAACCACACACCAATGTTCTTATTGTCGTAGCAATAATGGCATCACGAATCTCAAGAAGAAAAATTAACTAATACATCTTAGTAGAAATTCATTGACAGGCTTTCAAACCCTCATAGAACAGCTGCAGAAATGAAATTATATCTCATTCTAAAGCAGAACAAGGTCAGACATATCACATTAAGTAGTTGACTTAATATAGACAAGATATTTTTCCTAGAATTGGGCTTTACATTTGGAAGGTCTTGTGACTCTCTAAGCAATAATAGCTTACATGATCTAACAGACAATTCTGATTCTATATACTAACATTGTACAATACCATACTTTAAAAAGCCTGCTAGAGTCGGGTGCCAGTGGTTCACACCTGTATTCCTAGCTACTCAGGAGGCAGAGATCAGGATCAGATCATGGTTCCAAGTCAGCCTGGGCAAATAATTCATGAGACCCTTTCTCTAAAATACCCATCACACAAAAATAAATAAATAAAATTTTTAAAAAAGGGCTGGTGGAGTGGCTCAAGGTGAAGGCCCTGAGTTCAAGCTCCAGTACCACACACACACAAAAAAAACCTGCTAGAGTAAGTACTTAAAGTCACATTATCAAATAGTTTCTGGTATGTGACATAGTTTATAAAATCCACCAAGTTTCCAGGGGACAGAGGAGATAAGTACCATCCTGCAGTACTTCTCACCCTCATCTACAAGGCAATGGCCCTGACTCTTCTTCATCTTTATTCTTGTAGACAGCCTCTTTTTCTGCTCAATAGTGACTACTTTCTTTTCCCTTTCTGTCTATGGTTAAAAGTGATCAATGATAAAAGAAGCAATATCATATTCTATCACAGGAAGGAATTCTTGATAATGTACCTGGTGGAAATCATTGGTCAAGGATTGGGTTTTAATTTGGGTATTGGTCCTTATTGCCTCTCTTTTAAAACAGTACTTATCAATAATCATATTCTACCATCCTATTCATAGTTAGTGGAAATGTACCTGTTTATCATTGCACCTCTGAGCAAGCTAGTGAGCACACTTCACCTGTATAAACTGTATAAACTATTCAAAGCATAGGCACTTTGTGAATCAGTCACATCATTCTCACAGAAGCAGCAGTATAATGTCCATATCTGGAATGGCATAGGATATAGAAATTACTCTGTGCTACTTAGACCTCATAAAATGAATCTAGTAATGCATGAAAGGAATTTATTTGTATAAAACAAGCATACTGTGGATGTTTTCCCCAGTAAAAGATAATTGAGTGGTAGGTATGTGCTTTTAACATACAGAGCCAATGAGATCAGAGAGTTTAAATTTTATTAAATCATAGTCAACTATGTACACATAAGGAGTAAATGTAGACATAAGCCATGCTTAATAGGAGTTGATATATTCTTTTAAGTGGATAAATAGCATTTATTGGAGTGAATAATTTCAGAAATAATGATGGTAGCTTTATTTTGATGTCACTGCTATAGACTCTGTGAGATAGTGCATAAGGGAAATTCAATGCTAAAAAATACGTAAGAAGCCAAGTTAAGCAGCAAGATGGTAGGATAATTCAAATAAATGCTATTTTAAGACCAAGCACAAGGATTTTAGGAAAAAGCTGGAGACAGTGCTTCCAGTGGTAATTATTTCCTAGTTACACATATGTATTATTGGAGAGAATATCTGTCAGACTTCTTAAAGGCTCATTGCTAAATCCAATTATTCAAAAAATTTTTTAAATTGTTGCACATTACTACATTTTTGTTTGAGCACTTGTTTATTTCCCACAGGAAATTGCAGGGGAGAGTCATGCATGGTAAAGAGCAGTATGAGAAAGGCTGTAGGCATGAAAGATCTTAACCCATTCAGAAAACAACAGAGTGACTGGAGCCTATTGAGCAAGGCAAAGGGCTGGATGGAGCTAGACATCAAGAGAGCCCTGAGGTTCATGCTGAGAACTTGGCATCTGTTCTGTGGGCAGCAAAGTGGCACAAAGTAGTTTATGTGGGAATACAGAATGGCCAACTGGTGTTTTAGAGAAGTCATAAGAGTGTCATCACCAATTAATGGACTGATAGTGAAACTGGAACTGAAAATAATGCCATGAGAAGGCAGGCCATAGAGCATTTTAGGAGAATCTAAACTAGGTGGAAATAGTAGATAAACACAGTAAGTGACAAAATGGTAGGCTATAACTACCGAAAAATTATGCTATGGTAAGAAATGAGAAGCCTGCCATAGTTTTCAGACTTTTGATTTGAGCCAGAGTGACCTGCAGTTGCTTAAAGTGAAACACAATATATGTAAGAAGGAAAAGATCCTCTGGAAAAAACAGGTCTAAGATTTGAATATAATGAGCTTGAAGTTGCAAGAGTACCTACAATCATACATCATGGATTTAATAAATATCAAAGCCAGAATTCAAAGTCAATTGCATTGGAATCCAAGGTATGGTCTTCTTATATGTATTGCATCCCCCTAGGAAATTAAAAGGTGTAGTAAATTATTATGAAACAAGTATGAGGTATGTGCAGAGGCAAAAGAAGATTTGTATATTCATGGAGACATGCTATTATCTATGTATTTGTATCTTTTTATGAGCCTTTTTTCTCACGTCACACACAAAACTACTTGTGAAATGACATCTTCACAGCAGTGATTTACAATCAAGGCAGATTAGATTAGACTATTAGCCATGTGTTGGAATTCTTCCCTTCATCCAAAATGGAGGCAAGAGACAGATAGGTCTGATGGTCATGTTGATGACAACAATATTAGGAAAAATCAAAGAAAAGGAAAGGAATCAACCACAAGATTCAAGTATTCATTTCTCTAGAAAGCTTCCTATTTCTTAAGGCTTCTTTATTTTTAAGCAAATGGAATTCATCTTTTTAAAAACTACCTGCTGAAATGCAAACTATCTTATCTTTCCAAAGATAAGATGGGATGAAGACACAGACTTCAACAGGGAGATTTAAATGAGGATGTAACTTCAACATTAGAGGAATGATATTCAAATTTTCAGAAGCAAAATTGGCTGAAAGATTTATGAGAGCACTTAGACACAGGAGCCTTCACAGTACGTGCCCAAGCATGACCAAAGAGCAGGTAATAACAGATTTCATTAGACACTGTTTATTTAATTTAACATTATCCTGTCAGGGAAATTTTCCCTGCTGAACAGAGCTCATAGCTGGTAGTTTAACTAATGCCTACTCAAGAATATGCTTGTAGTTTAAAGAAGGTCATGAGTGCAAATTCAGAAAGTTATCAAATCAACCACAAAACCATGTTTTACTTTCCCTGGATCCATTCCCTCTTGTCCAAGAGAGAGAAAATGAGTCAAAATTCAGACTCATAAAGGACCCTAGATAGGATGCCTACCTTGGAGGAAAGTAAACCTTCCATTTTTTCTCATTATAGTTGTTTCATAATGGAAATGTTTGCAAAGTACCACAACAAAATCTTTCCTTCTTCCTTTAATGCATAATTAATGCTTCAAGGAATCATACTTGCATTTGAGATCAAACCGCCCACTGGACTGAACTCCAGAGAACACGATAAGCCAAAATTAATGATTTTCCACAGGAACAAATATTCTTGAATATACTAGAGATAAAAAATAAAAGGTGACCTTGGAAAGAACACACTGTATATATAGTATTCCATCTTCACAGAAAAATAGGTTTTAAGAATTGCCACGTTACTTAGGTTTGTATACATTTAAAATAGAATTCATACATCATTGGGATTTAATCTTTTATGAGACATTATTAAAGCCTAAAGGGTCAAGAAAAAATTTCCCTCTGCATTGTTGATCATAACTCCATTATCAATATAGAAGTATTAATAAGAAATTGTTAGACTGAAAATACTGCTTTATGATTAAAACTTTTGAGAGCAATGCTAACAGATTGCGAGTTTTCATGAAAATCTTCATGAATTAAGAGAAAAAACTGTCATAGTCTGTGATTTGACATGGATAAGGTGGTCTAAAATTTTCTTGTGAAAGATGCTTCAGGGAGCAAGGATTCATGCTCCAGTATTCATGTGGTTCAAGGTGACCTCATCTTATTGAAGGCATAGCTTAGGAGCTAAGCTGTCCTAACTGGAGACCCAAAGTTTATGAAAAAATTTATCAGTGAAACAAGGAAGACAATTTAGACCACCAAGAAAAGTCCCTAGTTTGACTCTTTGTTTCAATGCCAGAATCCTCAGCAACGCTCAAATATTCTTAATAATTGACTGCAGGTGAAACAGTCAGATCTTAAGTTCTTCACTATTTTCTGGCAACTTTGAACCAAGGATACAGATTTCTTCTTACTCTTTCCAACTTCATCATGTTCCTCTGATGCCATTGTCCTGCCACTCAAACACCACTGAGATGTTCTGCATAAGTTTGGCTCATCCTCCGTATTTTACCAGGTTTTAGGTTTTGTCTGAGTTAGGACAGGTGTTTGCAAATTGTTTGGGCAAACACTAGATAGTAATTTAGGCTTTGTGGGTCCTTCAGTCTCTGTCACAGTACTCAGCTCTGCCATTGCAGCACAAAAGTAGCTCAGACACTATGTAAATGAAGGAATGTGGCTGTGTTCCAATAAAGCTTTGTTTACAACAATAGGTAACAGGTAGATTTGGACCAAGAGGCTTTAGTCAGTCAACTACAGCTTCATCTTGTTCTGCCCCTTTTGCCATCCTCTATTAAATGCTCTCACTTCTTCTCACCTGATACTACTCTTCTTTTAGTCCCTGTCATTTCCTGTCCTTCCCCAAAGTTTTCTTTCAGTGAAAGTCACTCAGATTGCTCGACATTAGGAAAATCTCTTGAAAGACTCACTTATATATAAACTAATTTCTCTAGTCTTTATAAAATATAGTATTGACTACTTTCATGCTTCGCTACACATACTTCAGGGTGACAGCTGTTTTCCAAATTGTCCTCCTCATTCTTACACCTATTCTTTTTCTTACCTTTTCCCTTCTGCTATTCCAAGCAGGACTAACCCAAGTACTCCATCTATCTTCATCTGCTCAAATGTTGCTTGTTTATTTAAGGCCTTCGTTCCCTTATCAACTACTCATGACTTACATCTTTAGATTGTCTACAGGGGAGAGCCAAAATTGTGGATATAGAGGAGACCGCCAAGATAAAGAAAAAAAGCCAAGAGCAGAAAGTATGATGTTAATTATATGTGGGAGAGAGATCGGTATAAAAAACAACCAAAAGTCCTGGGAAAGACAGAAACAGATCCCAGGATGCACTTCATGATAAAATATAGATTAGTCATCATGCCTTATATTTAAATATCATTTCATTTATATTATAATATCAATGATGATTGATATTATATCAATCATCATTGATATTATAATATATGTATTCTACTATTATAAATTAAAATTGTTTCATCTTTACTATTATAAACAACAGTGTGAATAAGCAGTCTGCATTTACACAGCAATTTTTTGAATAATTACTTGGTGAGTACCATGTGTCAGGCACTGTACAGTCATCTGTGTAACTGACAGTTCTACTTAGTAAGCTGTTCTCCTGGAAATAACCCCTGAAGATGGGTTTTCCCTCCAATGCCTGAAGTTATAGTAACAATGGGAACATTTCACCATAGGATTGACTCATTCTTAAGAACTCAGGGGTGAGAATATTGACAGACCTATTCTGTGGGAAAGTGAGGAAAACACAAGTTGAGAAAATGACCCAGGAGATGATAATCTTGATTTGGTAATCTTTTGCTTTTGGATGGCCCAGGGCAGAAGCAGAGGCATACACATGTTCAACTGGTTTTGAGATATACTCGGTGTTATTTGCAGAATATAAAAAGGCAACATCCTCTACATCAGAGAGAAATGCTAGCTCTACAGCTTTTTAAGGTAAATGCTTCATGAAATTAAATAGGACTGACTTTCAAATGGAGACGTTGATTTATGTTACAGTTATATGCCCACCTGGACTACACTGCTGTGTACAGGTTAATCCTGTACTATATGTGCAGTCACTGATGGAGTATAGCATTGTACCTGAGAATCTTACCAGTAATAGAGTAAAGATTATTCAGATTAGGCAGATATTTGAAAAAAATAGAAGAATGGAGGGCTAAGGCAAGACAGAACAGAAAGGGATGAACTACAACAAAATTAAAGAAAAGCCAATGACTCACGCCTATAATCCTAGCAACTCAGGAGGCAGAGATCAGGAGGATCACTGTTTGAAGCCAGCCTGGACAAATAGTTTGAGAGATCTTCTCTTGAAAATACTTAACAACAACAAAAAAAGGGCTGACGGAGTTGCTCAAGGTATAGGCCCTGAGTTCAAGCCCCAACACCAAACACAAATACACAAAGCACTATAAATGTCAAGAAAAGTCTGAATTTCTCCTTGATGGCAACTTTAGTATTTTTTTAAAAGATTGTGTTGGATTTCAAGTTTGATTGCACATAGAAAGCAATGAGGACTGACATCCTTAGCTCTCTAAATCATTTGCACAAATACAGCAAATTGAAGCACTAACTCTTTAACTAGGTCACCTCAACTATTGATTAAAATACCTTATTAAAAACTTCTGTGGAAACTCATTCTTTAGAGCTCAGAATGTCCCTGCAGTTAAGTCTGGCAAAAAATGTAAAAACTAACTCGCTGTGGTAAACATATATTTTAGGTACTGCAATTTCAAGTATCTAATAAAGCAAGGAGTGAAGCTGATAAGTGCAAAAATGATACAGAATGTATATGGGAAGGCACAGTCAATTGTAAGAACAACACCTTCTGGATCTAATTGCAAGAAGAATTGCCAGATGTGTGCTCTCTGCTCCCAGGCTGGTATCTATGAAAGACTACAGTAGCCTTTCTTTTTTCTGTGATGAAGTTGTTCCTATTGAGTCAGCTGAGGTCATAGCCTCTAACTTCCATTGATAAGTTACTTGCATTTAGGTGAATAAATTATTTTAGTTCTCCTAATCTCAATATTGCTATTGATTAAAAATGAAAACCTTTTGAAGTGAGAGGAAAACTTCTAAAACCTCATAGAATATTCTCATTACCCAGATGAGAATATATATATTAGTCTGTTCAAGCTGCCATAAGGAAGTATCAAAGACTGGGTAACTTAAACCACAGAAAAAAAATTTCTTACAGTTCTGGAAGTTGGAAGCCTAAGATCAGGGAGCCAGCAGTCAGGTTGCTTTGGGGTCCACTTCTTGTCTTGCATATGGCCATGTTCTCATTGTATGTTCACATAGCCTTTCCTTAGAGCAATACCGCAGAAACAGAAATCTCTGTATTCCACTTCCTATGAGGCTACCAATCCTATGTAATTAAGACTATACCCTTATTATCTCATTTAACCCTATTAACTTCTTAAGTTCCCATGACCAAATATAGACACATTGAGGGCCAGGGTTTCCACATATGAATTTAGGGGTGGAGTGGGTAGAATTGAATGAATAGGACCATGTGACATTCTTCAATTTATGTTTGCAGTCTTGATATGTCTGAGACATAGAGATGTCAACTATAGGTCTCAGGATAAAATGGGTAACTTACATACAAAAATATGCAAAATAGCTGGTTCTCCACTCACCATTAGCTGCATGTGGTCATTCAACTTTTTTTGTAGAAAACAAATGTGATATTAGAAAAATGCTCTAAAAAGTCAACATTTTCAGGATACTGGGATGTATCCAAAGACAAGGAAGGACTTGAGAAATACTTTTCAAGATAAACTGCTACTGTATTGTGGAAAAAGGAAAGGAGGGAAAGAAGGAAGTAATGAAGGGAAGGAAGAAGGAAGGAAAGAAGGAAGGAAGCTTGTGGGCCTCTTTCCTAGAGGATTTATATCTTCCTACCCCCAGTTCCAACAGTAAAATTCTTTTAGCAAGAGGTGGTGAACTTGATCTTGGTTAAGAGGCAGAGCAAGTAGAAATTTAATGAGGAAATTTTAGAAGCAAGGGAAGCAGACAAAGGCTGATAGAACTCACTTTTAGGCTGATGCTTAACTGTATGGGAGGGTACTGACCCTGTCAAAAATCAAAAGCCTGGAGAGGCTCATAAACTTGTTACACATTTGAATATGTTCCTCAACTCCACCTACAGCTTGGGTGGCAGAAAGGGAGGCTTCATTGGCTTGAGGAGTTGAGTACCACCTCTGAGTCCAACACTGACTGACCACTAACCTAGACAGATACAGAGAAGATTCCTAGTATTAAAAACAAACATAAACTGGCATAGACGTCAGAAGCCTCACACCACAGGAAAAATGATTTTTTTCATGCTGAAATTCATGCCTGTGTTTGGCCATATTTTTAAAGTATTTTAATGATGCCAGGACACTTCAAACCCTGTAGTAAATAAGTTGGAAACAGTATAGGATTGTTCAACAAAAACTATGTTTGTTTTAACTAGGGAATACCTAGAGTAATATATTTTTGCTTCATGATAGCAACCAGGCTCACCGATACCCAGAAATTGGAATTAATGGTTTTAAATACAGTTATAAAGGTCATAAAAAGTCTGATTAGAATGAGGTACATTTATGCAATGTTTTGAGATTCATTAGCTGGTAGCAAACAAAATAATTCCTCAGACAAATGTACATTTATCAGTGTATGTATCATTGGGGGGGGAGGAAGAAAAAGAAGATGCATTGACTGGAGAGAGTCACCAAACTGTATATCAATATTCTCTACACCAAACAGTCTGGAGAACAAGGGAAAATGTTATCACGTAATTTCAGATTATGTTTCATTTGGCTAAAATAGAGCTTAAGTTTGCTTTGCCATATTAAAATTTACTACAATATTTTTTCACATAAACATTTAGACTTGAACTCCAGGATTAACTATGGCATGGTTAATTTTATTTTGCTCTTTTTCTTTTTGGCGGTACTGGGGCTTGAACTCAAGGCTTATACCTTGAGTCACTCCACCAGCTCTTTTTTGTGATGGGTTTTTTCGACATAGGGTCTCTCCAACTATTTGCCCATGTTGATTTCAAACCACGACCCTCTTGATCTCTGCCTTCCTAGTAGTCAGGATTATAGTGTGAGCCACCAGCATCCAGCTATTTTGCTTTTAATCTGTCAAATAGCTAACAATTAACAATTTAAAAACTACTTCAAAAAAGTTGAAGGAGTGTGAGTGTTCCATCAATGAACCACTCCTAATGGTTAACTGTTAGTATTTAACAAATTCAGAGTTAATTTAATTATTGCATTTATTCAATCTTTGGTGTCTTAGCTAGGATGCATAATTATAAAACAGCAGATACAGGTAAAAGCTTCAGGTCAGAAAGTGCTTGACAAAGTCACAGTTCTCAAGTGTGTTTGGTGAGAGTGTAAGGGCAGATGAACTGATGAAAACCATTATGAAAAGAGTCAGTTTTATGTGGAAGTGTTCAAAGATGTCACCTTAAGCAGGAAAAAAAAATCTTTAATAACATTTTCTTTGACTCACTAGGCATTTCCACCTCCTGGTGTTGGAATTTTAATAGGACATCTCTACACAGTTCTTCTTTACATTTATTTCTTTTCTTACACATGGCTTCCTCCTCTTCTTGACATTTTCATAATGTGCAAAGTCATCAAAGATTGAGGTGGTATGCTTGAAAGTAGCAATTATTTTAAGTGCTTGCTTCGATTTTCCTAAGGGCACTTCTTTAGTGTCTCTTGAATTGGTTACTGGTTTGCTGTCATTTTCTAAGTACATATGCTGTAATTTGTTATTGGACACATCTTTGACAAAGATCCATTTAACTTCAAATTTGGCCTTCCACTTTTCCTGAGATCAGACACCAGCCTGTACATTATATCCAACAATAGACTTCATTTTAGTCATTCCACAAAAATGGTCACTACTGTTCTCATTCAGAGAATGGTAAACTACATCCAAGTGTTTACTGCTGTGCTCATAACATACCAGATGGAGAAGTTAATGGAACCATGTAGGTCATCCTCAGCATAGCTTGCAACTATAAACACATATCCTTTATTCAGGTTCCAATCAAAGTCTTTGAGATTATATTTTTATGGCCTTTTCCAGCACTGGACACACCTCTACACTAGAAGGTGAAGCACTGACAGGTATAACACCTAAGCCAGTTTTCACCACCTGCTCCATTGTTCTGGTGGAAGCCTGCTCCCCTATTCAGAGAAGCTACCCAGCAATTCAACTGGGTTGTTGTTACAATTGTACTTGTTGAGGCTGAGCCTGTGACTGAGGTCCTCATTGCTGCTGTGGTTGTGGTGTCTGAGGCTGCTGATGAGGCTATTGGCTTTGTACCAATGGTGGTGGTTGAATTAATGACTGAGGCTGCTGGATTACAGTTTGAGGAGGCAGAACTGGTTGGTTTGGTAGTTCATTTACCACTGACCCCTTTTCATCCTAAGTTCCAATATTATTGTGTTTTATAGGATGTGGTCCACCATGGAACCCCCAATTCCCACATTGTCTTTGGGGTTACGTTTCGGTTGAGGTTTGGCAGGCTTTCTGGCAATGGCAGCCCAGGAGATTGGTTTAGGTGCTATACTGCTAACTGGTGACACACTACTGGTTGCAATGCTAACCATACCACTGCTGCACAAGGCTGTACCTTTAGTTTTTGTCACCGCAGCTGTCGGTCACCACCAATTTTCAGTCCAGCCCTGCCTTGCTCATTATTGCTAATCCCCAGCACTTTACTCAAAGTATCATTGACAAATCCAGCCTGTCTATCAGTAATACCTCTCTCAAGAGAAAAAGGTGGATAGTCTTAACTACTATAATAATCAGAACTTTGTGCTGATTTTCCCTGAGATCTTCTTGTCACCCCCACAGAGAAATCAGCATTACCAGGAAAAAAGTTTACCAAGAAATGGGGGGGGATTATTTCCTAATGCCCCAGGTTGACTAAAAACACTATCTGGCATATAAGTATGTTTTCCATTACTCATTTTTCCCTAGGTTGTCAAATATGGCATAAGGGTCATGGACCATTCCCCAAGTGGATATGGAAATCCAATGAATGGAGCATAGTAACTAGGCATGTGTGGAGCTGACAATAGGGAGTAGCTATTATACTGATTTACCTGACTACCTAAGTATGGCTCAAAATCATCAGCATTTACAGCATCTATTTTTTGCTGAATCAAGACATTTGTACTAAAAGTTAAAGCAGGTAACACAAAATACTTAGTATTTCAAATAGCCTTGCAAAATGTTACCTCCCCATAGATCTTGACTTCCTTGTCCTTTAGGTCTCAGATATCAACACCATACCTGCCACCTGGGAACAAATCCTCAGGTCCCTAGGAGCCCACCTCCAGCTGTACCACACTAGCCCACCCTCCACCTGATCTAGCTGCAGACTTCAAGGCAGGGCACACACTGTGCCAGGCTGCAGAGCCACAGCAAGTTAGCAAATGGAAACTTAAAAACTTGGAAGTACAATTGAAATTGAAGAAGGCTTAGGTAGGCTAGCCGGCACAATTGAGATGACAGTAGAATGAATGAATAATCTTGGAAAACAGAGCAAGAGAAGCCATCATACCCAAAGAAGAGAGAATAACAACTTGAAGAAAACTTTTCTGATCTGAGGAATCAGTGGGACAGTGTCACGTATTCCAACATAAATTTACTTGGAAATGAGAGGAGAAGAAAGAGAGAGAAAAATATGTTTAAAGAAATAATGGCTGAAATTTGTTGAAAAATGCAATCCTTCATCTACAAGAAGCTTTAAAACCCAATGGAAAAATATAAAGAAACCATAGTAAAACTGTTGAAGGACAATGGGGGGAACTGGACAAGGGAAGTGGTAGAGAATAAGAAGTTTGTGGGCAGAAAGAAAATAAAACCATGCATTATAGGAGAATGGTTTTTCAACGGAATCAGTAGAGCAAAGAAAACACTGAATGATATGAGTTGGAAGACAAAAAAAGTATTGATAACCAGTAATTCCTTATCTTACAAAACTGTTCTTTGGGAATGAGGGTAAAATATGGATATTTCTAAATAAAAACAGGGAAAATTTGTTAATAGCAGATCTGTGCTACAAAATATTTTAATAGAAATCCTTTGAACTAAAGAGAAAAGAACATGAGATCTCAGGTCATAAGTGATGGTAATAGGTTCATAAATACAAGAGTTTGGTTTATACTTGGGTGCTATTTACATACAAGTCTTCCCTTGTCAATTTCTTTAAGATATATATGACTACTTAAATCAAAAATTAAAATACTATTGTGTTTATAGTGTTATATATGTGTTACACATGAAAACACAATAAAGTTGGGTTGGTTGAGCTATTCTAGTGTAGAGTTCCTATACAGTACTGAGAATACTTCAGTATGAAGCACGGTGGCATAGTCAAAAGCACATATTCTTTATCAGAAGCAACCATTAAAATAACAACAAGAAGAAGTGTAGGTAAAAATTCAATAGATCAATTAAAATGTCACGCCAAAATGTTTTTAAAATATTAAAAACAGGAATATAGAATAAAAGAAATGACATGCATAGAAAACACATAGCAAAATGGTGGTTGTACATACAAATATATCAATAATTACATTACATTTGGATGATGTAAACATTTTAAATAAATGAAGCAGTTATGTATTTCTAGGAAAATGCAAATGATCAGAAATTTTCTAAAAGCACAGGTGGTTTTGTCTAAATGATAAGCACAAAGAATTTCACCACCAGTCTCCATCCAAGGTAAATGACTTTATGTTCACACAGATTTAAAATGCTAAATAACTAAATAGAGGATTTAGTTATAATAGCTGAAATCTGGAAACATTGCAAATGGTCACCAGTAGCTGAATGAATAAACAAATTGTGGTACGTCCATGCAATGGAATAGAATTCAGTGTTGATACATGCAACCACACAGAGGAAGTTCAAAAGCATCACGTGACATAAAAGCAACTAGACAAAAGGCTGCATACTGTGTGATTCCATTTATATGAAATATAAGACCAAGCAGAATAATGGTGACACAAAGCAGATTAATGATTTCTCAGGGCCAGTGTTGGTGGCACATATTTACTGCAAAAAGGCATGAGTGAAACTGAAACTTTGAAGTTGGATAGAAATATTCTAAAACTTGATTTGGTGTTGCTGTCATAACTGTACATTTTCTAAAACTTATAGAATTGTACAATTAAATGGAATGAATTTTATTTTATGTAAATTCTACTTCAATACTTAAATCAAAGAAAGAAACAGGTTGAATTGCAAAGTGATTAAGTTCTGATGTGTGTGTGTGTGTGTGTTTATGACTTTTATTTCTTCATCAGCAATATTTTATTACACCTCAGAATCACTGGACTTTTGCTTAGACTAGTGAAATACTAGCTTAAAAATTATATTTAATTGCCTTTAAACTAGGTCAAAATCACAGTGAATTTTTCAATGGAGAATCTAGGGCCACCAGTTAATGTTCATGAGTACCATGGACAAAATTCATGTTAAGCTCTTCTTTCCAGAGCAAAAAAGTGTAGTACTGTGGCATGTGTTTTAATGTGAGGAAGAATCCACTGTTGGAGCACATACTTCTTCATGCAGCAGGAAAGAAGGAACACAGCCAGAAGACTTATCATCACTGTTCATCTTGATTGCAGTGATGGTCAAGCAGGCATACCCATGGTGGTGTTGACATTGGTGGCAAGTTGAGTGGTGGCAATAGCAATAGTACCAAGCATGGAAACAGTGAGCCATTATCACATAAGAATAACAAAGCAACATACAAATATTTTAAATGGATACCCATTTTTCTGAAGTCATTTGCCTATTTATCACCAACATTTGCTTTTAAGCTGGGTAACCAAAGAATGAACTTGGCACTCTCCATAAGTGTTCTCACAACACAAATGAAAAGGTCAACTTAGTTGGCACCTGAATAGAACTCTCCCTCCACATCCCATGCTGTACGGAAATCTGTTCTGATGTGTGTAGCTCTTTTAGTAAACCAGCTCATTGTGTGTTGACGTTTTACCTTTGTGTGCAGCAAGGAGGTAACGAAAAGGAAGCACCCATCTGGCCATACTCCTGCTTAATCTTTGACATTCTCACTAGAAAATGCTGCATCAACATGCTCCATGTGGGCTTGTGCCATGTTGTTGTGTTTTATTTTGTTTTCTAGACAGAACAATGCTTTTTTTGGTTTGGGCACTGTATTGCCCGGGGAAGAAAGGGAAATGTCTGTTATTGCTTGCTAAACATCTACCACGAAACCAGCCAAACCACAGTAGCTAATCTCAAATCAGGGAGTTAACTTCTCAAGGAAGGAGTCCTGTGGCTTACATTCCTTTTGCACATGGCATTGTAAGTTGCTGTGCTATTCCATCTAACTTTTCTGTGGGCTCCTCAATGTGTAGAGTCTCATTTTGGATGTGGTTCTGCTGCAATCTCTGGTATTTCATTTGAATTTTATTTAAGGAGAAAAATAGCCAGATTTTTCTATATAGACTATAGACAGATTCTCCTGTCTGTAGTGCTGAGTATATTGGGTTCAGGTTACACATTTTCAAAGATGTTTTGTAAGTTAGTTTGCCCTTCTAATGTGTTATATGTGCTTAACTCATTATAAAAGTAGTATACATTCATATATTCATTCTTTCAATAAATCTTTTAAAATATCCTCAACAAATCTGCCATTCTTAACACACCAGTGAAATAAAAGTAAAAGATAGAAGGTATGATTCTTAATCTTAAAGAACCTCTACTCTGGTCTGCTTCTGTCATTGGAAGACCAGAAAATTTGAATGAGAGAACTTAGGAGAATTTTAGGGAGATACATTTCCAAACAATTCATGAAAACCAAGAAAGGAGAATTACCTCATTACTAGGTACCTCATTACTAGGAAGGTCAAGAAGCCATTGCTATCACCCACTATGAAGGAGAAAGTGTAGTACATATATTGTTCTTGGAGAGACCTGTGTCTGTAGAAGAAAATAATGTAAAGGGAACTATGTCCTTAAGTTGAAAAATATAGCCACTGCAAACTCATGACCAGTAGGAGAAGAGCTGGAGAACTAATTGTGTCACTTTTATCCTTTTTCCCAACTCTTGAGAGGCTCTGCATCTGTTCAAACCCAACTGGAAGCAAGGGGCAAAGAATATTGGTTGATGGTGTACATAAGAGTGAGTCTCCCAAGACACAGGACACAAACAAGAAGAATGCAGAGCGAATCTGGATGGACAAGTAGAAAATACCCGGAATACAGATATATCTGGCAATGAAATTTGTCTTGAAAAGAGATTGGAATCACCGTTCAATATAATCTAATTAATGAATACTATCTACAATGAATATTTTATGAACAAAATTATACTCTATAAAAGTGATGTACTTACAAAATCAGAGATAATGGGAAGACTGCTTATTAGACCCTATTGTTTTTGGAATAATGATTTCTATATAACATAACACACTGTGTATTTGTCTTTTTTTTTTGTCAAACTCCATCTATACTTCAAGTTTAATTTTACTGGACAAATACTGAACATATTTTAAAATATTACATAGAAAGAAAGGAAGGTAAGTGCAGAAAGGAGGTCAAAACAAGATAGCAGAAGATGGAAGAGAGAGGAGAGGACACAAAGAGATACAAAGGGAAAAATGAAGATGTAAGTGGAAGGCAATGAATGAGAAATATTTGCTGCTATTTTGAGATATCCTAACTATTTCAGAAGAAGTAATTTTCTGCTGAGAAATTCAGAATTCTGGTTAGCAGCAAATCCTTAGACCTCTTTAACTTCCCCTGCCTTTTCTTTTCATGTTGTTGATACCTTCTATTCTCTTTTAAGTCCCTGTCTCTTCTTTTTCTACATAGTAGTATCAAGTCACATGCTTAAACTATCATCTTGGTATTTATAATTCCCACATATATATATTAGCTTTAATCTTTTCTCTTTTTCTCAAGGTGAAGGTCCATTGAGTCAAGAAATTATTGAACATCTCCACATGGATGCCCTGGTCAATCCTGTTGCTTTTAGCACCTCACTATCACCACTTAGGCTAAGAAATTCAGCATCATTCTTGAATATCCTCTTCCCCTCATTTTCACACTCACCTCCTAATCTAATGAGTGTTAATTTTTCAGGTTCACCAACCACTTGCTTTCTCTTAACTTTCCATATCTGTAAATACTCCTTACACTTTCTTTGTTCTTCTCATCTGCCTTCCCCTTTCCCCAACCTTGACTTTACCAAGTTAACCCCAGCTCACATCTCTAGGGCTCAGTCTAAGTCTTCCATAACTTCTCAAACCTGATTCAATTCCCCTTCTTAAATGATCTTACTTTAGCACCTGCAAATCCTCTTATGATAATATTTTCACATACCATTATAATAGTCTTGCTTCTTAGGTCTCAATTACTGATAAAATCTCCAGGAAGTACAGGTCAATATTTATTTTATTCACTCTCACTTATCTATTCCCTAGTCTTCAATAAATATTACTTGATGAATGGATTTTTTTAGTAAGTATATCCAGACTTAGAATTCAAATTCTGATGTACAAAGAGTTTTCCTCTTCCAAAATAATTTTATTCTAAGTTCTCCTTGTTGATAAAAATCAAACTCCAGTGAATGCTGGACTAATGTCGACACATTAGATTAAACTGATGCAGAGATATTTTTTCCTCACCCATTGTAAGCCTCCCAGATATTCATATATGATATAGTTCTGCTTGTCAAAGATTACCCTTTTTAAATACTAGGCTGATTCATAAATAAATCATTCAAAAGTAAGACAGCATTTTTCTCATTGGGCCTTAAAAATTGAAGGTTAGTCTGCTAGGGAAGCTATTCTGATGGCAAGGTCTTCACTTTAATGTGTTTGGAATGCATTTTAGCTGACCCCTTGTGTTGTATTCTGGGTTATCTAGAGATGCAAAGACATTGACAAAGTCCTCTTGACTGTGAAGAACAAAACCTATCTTCTGAATTAAGTTCATTTTGGAATTGGAGAAGCAGTACAGCAATATTGGGCCCTTAAACTAGTAAGCGTACTCTCAGCCATCTCTCCGGGGATAAATACAGCTAAATCATGCACTGCATTAGCAAGCTAGAACTTGGGTTAAATTTGACTATTGATTCATTCTTTGGCATCATCACCTATACGGATCTTTGCCTCTCTTTGACCTTATATTAAGCCACAAACATTGTCTGATCTTGCTGGCACCTGTGTTGTACTCAGAATGATGAATGTGGAAGCTTTGGCATGGTCATAAACTCTCAACACCCAAAATCTGAAACTGGTTCAAGGAATAGCCATAAAGCAACTTAAGGTGAGCAAGGAGCTTTGAAATCTAATGTGGATTGTTACTCCTGAAGATTTAGAAGCTGCCTGCTCAAGTGAAAGCAGAAAGAAAGGACATTAGGGTCTTGAATACACACTAAAGGCATTTAAAATTTTTTTAAAAGTTTTGTTGTCCTTTGCTTGTACATCGAGGTGGTGGTAGTTGGAGATGGCAAAAATGTACTCGGTCCCTTATACATACTTCATCTCAATGTCTTATAAATGAGCACTCTTTAAGTTTATCAGTCAACATAGCTTGTTACCTACTAAGGGGAAGTACAGTAGAAAGAACTAGTTTATAAAATAAATCATCAAATATACCCCAGGTTGTCTTTGGTCATTATATGTTCACATCTGGTTCAAATTTAGGTTGAAGAAATTGAGAGTTGAGCATGATAAGCCAAGTCTATGGTGACAATTGTCTACTTGTTCAAGGACTATGTTAGAGTCCTTTGGGAATTCTTCCTCATTTCTGAATCCTGCTCCCCAGAGCTTGGAATCTGTATATCTACAGTGGAGTCAGAATCCTCAGAAGTCTGCTTAAAAACATTTGTGAGGAATGTGCCTAGATTCTGCATTCTAGATCCTGTTTAAAGTTTTAAATTAAGTAAAACATTTGCTGCTCTATGTGTCTTTAGATTTTACCCAACGCTCTCGCAATTTTTATTAATATTTTTGTTTGTAAGTCTGTATCTGCCCTTCTTGTTTTTCAATACCAGGTAGTTCTTCCTGTGACAAATCCTCCATCAATTTGTGCTATGAAACAGTGTTTCTCTCCTGGAGAGTTATATGACACATAACTGGGAAATGCTACATGGCTCTTCTCTCTTTTGCTTTATCTGGCAAGGTGATCAAATTTAAGCTCAGAAGCAATAATTTTTTTATGTAGGGTATGGCTATATTTCCCCTTAATTTTCACTAATTGGCTCTTTAATTTTTAATTCTATTGCCTACATGCTTTTAATTATGCACTTTTACATCTCCTTTGGGTGTGGATCAATTATAAATCCATGAAATATGGGTGAAGGTGAATCAGCCGGTGTGAGAGGAATGTTGGAACAGAGAGCCAATTTGTTCATTGCCATATCAGCCCAAACTGACTTGCTAATTTGATAGTATCTTGAAACTATAAATAATGGAAAAAATTTATAACTCAACTTTCATTAAATTCTCTGCTTTCCAGGGTTACATGTCCCTTTAATGAATTTTTTAACAAAAATTTAAAGCTCCAGCCTATGTCACCTCAGGTTCATGTCTACAGTTTTTGAATGAATTCTTAAGGACTCCTAAAAGCTTTTTCTCTGTAAATTATTGCATTGACACCTCTCATCTCCATTATTAAATAAAATAATTAGTGCCACAATTGGAAACATCTATGTTTTTATCACTTCAGTGGTTTGGTGAGTTGATACTTGAGTGCAAAAAATCTGAGTAATTAAAAGCCTGCTCCAGTGGTAAAGCATTTATCTAGCATGTCTGAGGCTCTGGGCTCCATCTCCAACAACACCACACACACACACACACACACACACACACAGAAAGAAAAGAAATTCCAGTATCTAGACTTTAAACCATAGATAGAAAAATAAAGAAAACTGAAATAGCATTGGCCCCCTTCTTTTTCATTAAGTAGGATTTCAAAATTATCAGGGTTAAGTCTTGGAACACTCTATCACAGCTCTGAACATAAGCCCAGCAGGCTCTACATGTAGCCTGAGCTAAGGCCATCATGCTGATGCAGAAGTGTCCAGGCATGCCCATGGGCAGGAAGGCTCTGCAGAAGGGCACCCTCTGTAGAAGACTTTTCCTCATTGGAAGATTGTAATCCATTACCAAACTCTTATGAAGGGGGATACCAACTTTTAACTCCAAATGTTACTTATTAGCTGGTTACAGCTATTATATATGCAACTCTGAGTGATTAGAGGTAGAGTCTGTGAGATAATTTGAAAGAGCTCTTTTCATAAAGTCCTTGAGAAATGTTAGAAACCTAGGACAGTGCTGCCTAGAAACCTGTCTATAGAGTAACATACAGGGGTGAGAGTGGAGTCCTCCTTCTTGAGAAGCCATCACAATTTGTTGCCCCTGCACTGAGACACTCAGAGAAAACAGATGGCTCCAAGTGTGCATTTGCTGCCTGCAAAGCAGGGTAGGGTACCTTTCAGCCATGCTTACTTGCTATACAGAGAAGGCTGATCCCTTAGACACACCCACACTGTTGGTAAGTAGTCTCTCTGAGGTGGCTCTTAATCTTGAACTAACTTCAGGAAGAAATGCAGGAATGTCCATGGGTACCATGTTGGTTGGTTGAACTATGATGAGGCCCAGCAAGGAAGTTCCAGAGGCCAGGATGGCATACATCTTAAAGGACCTGAATCAGTGAGGGAGGAACAGAGTGCCAATGAGATCATCCCTACAGATTCCTAGAAAGAGCTGGAGAAAATTTGCTGGAGATTTGGATAGGGCTTTGCAGGGGACCATAGGTCGCACGGTATGTGGGAGGCCATACATGATTTCTATGAAAGTGTGACCAAACTCATATCCTTAGGCTGGTGTGGTCTGAAGAAACAAAGGTTGTGTAATCTGTACTGACTGGCAAAGTCTTAGCCATTGTTTCTTTAGATAGTCTTATAGATAGGGCTGCAGGAGCTGGTTAAAGTTAAGTGCAGTGAAACCTGGATAAAAAGTTATATCTAAAGAGTACTGATTAAATGCTTTTATTATTCTGTTAGGAATTATCTAGTAATCTGTCACAGGATTGTGCTTCTGGTTCTGACTTTTCAATAACTATATTATTGATTTAGAATAAATGTATAAACAACTAAATAATTTTATTATATATTAATATATACATATACATGCATATACATATATACATATACATGCATATACATATATACATATACACACATATACATATATATGTATTTGTCATAGCAGCATAATTAATATGCTTACACAATTCTGGAAGTAGCAATTAACACCAAACTGACATAGAAATATTAAATTCAAACTCACTGACTTGGAGATGAACCAAACCTAGAAGAAGTTACATGAAGATAAATCCAGGGTAAGCTTTTCTTTTCACCAGTTACACAGATATAATATGATGGAAAGACCAATGGAACCTGCTTTCCAGCTCTTGCCCTTTTATTAAGCTAGGTCAGGTTAGGGAACTTAGACCTTGAGATATCATATAAATCCCTTTATCTGTAATATGAAGAGGCTATGAATAGATTGGTTCTGAAATCCCTTAAGACCCTAAATGAAGGTTTAGAGCGTGAAGGTTGTCTGGCTCTGCTTATTGTGGGAAAAGCACATGGTTTGGATTTGACAAATGCAAGTACAAGGTCAAATGTTTAGTAGCTGTAAACTTGAGCAAGCTACTGAAATTCTCTGAGCCTCCTTTTTCTATTTGTAAAGTGGAAATCCTCACTAGTTTCTACAGTCTGAGGAAACCCAAAATGAGATAATGCAGGCATGTACAATTCCAGGAGAGAATTCAGCACATGTTAGAAATTAGTAGAAACAAATCCATTTGTTTTATTGTCCTAATTATTTTGTAAAAAAACATAAGAAGAAAAAGGTTTAGTGAGAATTTTCATCATTCAGTGATTTAAATGAGTCAACAATATATTTACTGCCAAAAATTCAAATATTAAGTATTATTTACAGCCAGAAAGCAGAGTTCTTTGCTCATTTTCAATTAGAAATGCCATCTTCAAATGAGGCATTTCTATTTTAGGATGAACCTTAATAAATTAGGGCTTATCAAAAGGAGCATCCTATGGAAAGGATGGGAGACTTAGGGGAAGATTTTTCATACAGAGAATCACTGACAAAAATGCAATGGGTGGTGAAAAACTTGCAAGTTGTAAAGAGAGACAGAACTAGAATAATTTTTTGGTAGTTGATAGTTCATGATATAAAACAGGATATAATTGGGGATATAAAATATTAGTGAGTCTGATATTTTTGCTGCCTCAGAGAATCAGGCTAGACACAAGTAGTACAAATGACATGGGAGAAGATTTCAACTCAATGTGAAATAAACATTACCTCCACCAGCCAGGTCGAATATTGAAAGGATGACTCCTGCCTTGGTAACCACCCCCAACACTATTGGCCTCAAGAAGTTGTAAATGACCTTTAATTAACATGGTTGGAAAGGAATCTCACATTGGATTAGAGGTTGAACTACATGATATTTAGATTTCCTTGTAACCTTGAGACTCTATAATTCCAAGAAGGAAGTGGCTTGATAAGGATTACATTCTGCAAACCAGTTTCATCAGAACCGCTGTGCTGTGACCTGAAATCATGAACGCTTTTTTTCCCCACAAACAATAAGACTGCCTTCTTCCCAGCAAAAGAATTTCCCCTGAGGAATTCTCTGATGTTGGCACCTTTTGAAGTAGTGTTTGGCAACACACATCGGCCTAAGGCAAATATATCTAGACCCCAACTAGTTTGCCTTCTCCCTGTACCCCAGCATTTCCTTTAGCCATCAGCTAGAGTCACTGTATATTTATCCAAATTTCCACTCCTTGATCCTCCTTCTCTCATCTCTTATTTTACACTGCTGAAATGCTTGCCAATGTGGGCATGATTATTCAAATATAGTTTTTGGCACTGCCTTCAACCACAGATTTTGGGTTATGTTTTATCGTTGTGTCTTGAAGAATGACAGAGGAATGTAGAGGGGACTAATATCTTGAACGATGAAGTACACATTTTGTGATCTCTTTTTCTCTTACCATAGCTAAAGAGGTAAGCATTTGGGGAAGCTGAAAGTTTCTGCTCTGGCCAGTGATATGTGATTTTGCTCAAAGTCTGGCTTCATTTTGACATCATTGTGTGTCTTAGGGCTCCCTGCAATATGAAGAATTCAAATATCACCCTATTTTTTAAAAAGTTGATGTGGTTGGCAGTTTTCCACAATGGTTCCCAATGATTTCCAACTAATGATATTCACATCCTTTATATTCCTCTCTCTTTTGGTATGGGCTGGACCAAGTGACTTGCCTCCAGTGGTGGACTATGGCAAAGGTGATGGCATGTTGCTTCTGGGATTATGTTGAAAAGGTACACAGACTTGCTGACTTTGATGAAGCAAGTCGCCAAGTCAATATGGCACAAAAGTGGAGTAGGACTCTGTCAAAAAAGCCACCAAGGAACTGAAACCCTCAGTCCAAGAACCTATAAAGAGCATCATGTTGCTAACAATCTCTGAACATAGAAGTAGATCCTTTCCCAGTTTAGCCTTGAGACAAGCCCATGAGAAAGAACCTGAAACACAGAACCCAGCTGGTCCATACCCAGAATCCTCAAGAACGCTGAGATAATAAATGAGTGTTGTTTTAAGTGACTATGTTTCTGTATTAATAACTGAAGCAGAAGTAGAGAAATTGCTATAGTGAACAAAAATCAGTCTAAACTACAAATACTTTAGGAGGTAACTATTCATATTACTACAGAATTAACTTTAGGCTTCTTTTTCACCTAAGTGTTCATTTAAGAAGTTAAATGTGCATTTTGACTATTAGTAATAGAGAATTAAGAGTTAAAAGAAAATGCATGCTATTTCTAAAAATTAACCTTAAGGTACAATAAGGCATCTTTACAATTTTCCTATCAGTCAGGGTCTCACCGGGGACATACAACAAGTATGAGGTACCTACTAAGGAAATGACTATGAATAATTGGGTTACAGAGCTAGGTAGATCTAAAAATCAAGAGTAATCCAATAGAAGGACAGACCAGGGCTCTCAAGACATAGATACTGACGCTGCAGTCTACAGGATTTCCTTATTCTTCTGGGAGATCTCAGTCTTGCTGTTAAAAGCTGTTAACTGATTGGATTAGGTCTTTCCAGATTATCTAGGATAATCACTTACTTATAGTCAGCTGATTATGAACTATTTGTCATTGCATCTTGAAAACACGTTCAGGGCACCACCTGTAGTAGGGTTTACTGAACAATTGACCATCACATCATCATATAAATCAAAACTGACATATTAAACTGACCATTGATCACTTAAAGTAAAATAAAGAAATATTATTGAATTTATTCAAATTCAAATGTTCATAACATTCTAGTAACCATTTTCTGTGAAAATTAAAGCATATTTTGTTTTCATCTTAATGGTGAAATTTATATGCTCAAAAGGAAACATAATACAGCTCTGCCATTAAGTGTAAAATTGTTGTTCCTCGGATTGTTATTTTATTATATTCAGAGCAGAGAGCCACATTTTATTTGTTAACACCAATCATATAAAACTATTCAAAGATTAAACTTGATAGTTAATTATTTTCTAAATTTTCAATTACTTGTATGTGGGTAAATGTTAAGTGAATGCTACATGCATGTTTTTATTAAATATTGCATTGATAAAAGAAGGAAACAGATGCTAAAATCTATTAACTTATCAAAAACATCAATCAAATTTCCTTTGCTTTGTTTACTTGATAGTAAAACTTATTTTTCAATATCTAGCAATTGAGTCACCTTAGGGAAAAGTAGGATAAAGATTCTTTCCCATTTATGCAATCACTCTAGAAATTACCACTATAAATAAGATGTTTCTGTGGTAACGAACCTTAATCTGTGGGTGAATTACCTATTGTCAGCCACAGCTAAAGTCATTTAATAAAATATTTATACATTCATTCATTTAGAAAATTTTTATTAAATGCCGAGCAGCGTTTACATACTAGAAATAGATCCCTGTCTGTATTTTAAACTAAAAACAAACTTATAGATAAACAAATGAGATTTGTATGACCTCCACAATAGTGATTATAATCAGAAGATTCTATTTTTATCAAGTGAAATCACTCTGACTAGCTCAGGTCTTTGTTCTTCTAAGGATTCATCTTCAAAAAACACCTAGACAATTCATACCAGGCATTTACATTCCCTGGGAACAGAATTACAAAAACATTTTTTAAAAGCCTGTGGCTAGTAAACTCAGAGGTGAAAAATGGAACATGAATAATGAAGAAAGTAGAGTGAGAAGGGGAAAAACCAAATGTTTTTTCTGTCCAGTTATTTTAAAAAATGCTGGGCAACTGAAAGCAGCATCTGCCTGAAAGTTTTAGGAGCTCCTGAGATCAGTTATTTTTGCATTGCCTGCACACTTTGTGTTCCTGCACAAACAGCCTTAAGAAGGCTGGAATTCACAGTGGTAACTATGTTGCACCAGATTCTGTAGGCAGCTGAGAAACATTCAGTTGCATGGGATTGGGGGTATTTTAAGATACTTTTGTTATTAAGGAGACCTTGATTCACTTCAGAATTTATAAAGACCTTATCAGAGAGATTAAAATTCCACAGTATGGTGTGTGGCTTCTACATTGTGTAGGATGTGGGTGGATTATGCTCACACATTTTGCTTCCCTCCTTCTCTATTTTCCTTTATTTCCTTTTTTTATTTTCTTATAGAAGATAAAACATTTAGTTTAAAGTGCTGCAATGTGACCTGGTAATTTTTGGCTGCTTATGTGCAGATTCTTAAAGAAGTTTAAAGCTAAAATCATTTCATTCACTTTAAATAAAATAGTGATATAAATAAACAAAAGTCAATAATATAAATTATGTTCATGATAGCAGCAGAAAATGTGAAACAGTAGAAAACATCTATTTTATTAAAACAAATTCGAGGCATACAAACCAAATGCATGTTTGACCTCTCACTGACTCACAAGCATAGGTTCATTTGACTGGAGTCCCCTGCAATCTCTCCTTGAAAACGTACAGCTACAAACCAAGAACATTAACGTTTAGAAAGGACAAAACAGTAAGAAAAAAAAGACAATAATGGGAGACGAAAGTGGTAAACAAGATTGCATCTCAGACAAGATATTGGACATAACCAATTTTCCTGGGCCCTTAGACTTCTGTAACCCAAGGGAGGGAAACAAATCCATTCCCAACATTCTTAGTCATTGCCTTTGTTTTCTTTGCTGGTGCTCAGCTGTATTTGTTTCACCTGGTTAGTTACAATACTCTACATATTTCTATCACTTGAGAAATCAACCTCTCTGTCTCTCTGTCTCTGTATCCTCTTCTCTCCTCTCTGTCTCTCCTCTCTCTGTCTCCATCTCTGTCTCTCTCTATCTCCGTCTCTGTCTCTATCTCTCCACCCTCAAAGTATCTACAATCTTCATATTGTCTTTATACCTAATTTTTGATTAATTCTGTTAGGCTCAAGGTATAAAAATGACTTAAGCAAGTTAGAGTGAGACCCCATTTTTCCCTTCATATTTGATGGCTGACAACTCTTTGAAAAGGATTCCGGAACTAGTTCTTGCAAACCAATCAATGTGAACCAGTGTCTTGATGGCAGTGTTCATCTGACCTCCCTCTCCACCTTCAACTCCCTCTTCCCCATTTCCTTGAATGTTATTATCTTTTACCCCAGTGATGAATAATGAAGTTTGAATTGTCACAATATCATTTTTCTTTTACACTGGTTCTGAAAAAAATCAATGCATAACTGAAAAGAAGTTTTCAAAATCGTTCTTTCAAATATATTCGTACTCAAAGCCACATGATGTATCACATAAAAAATCAATAGCCAGAGGGCAGTGATTACATGACATAGTCATTCAATTTAGGGCACACACTTTCCCACAAACTCATATGCATAAACTATGATGGGAATTTTTAGAGGTACAATAGAAAAGTATCTGGGGGTATGTGTTGTAATTGCACAAATTATTGCTATTTTCTGACTCTGTTCTCCTTACACATGGAGAATTACACCCTGTTCTGTCTCCAAGGGTAATTGCTCCATCCAGGCTTTTGATGAGCACCTCTCCTATAATGCTGAAAACCTTTCCCCATCGATGTTGCTCTCTATATCTTGTGTTTTCAATCTTTTATTTTTACTTGATTTCTTCTTCAAAAGCTACAATCATAATGGGTACAAGGGTGCAGCTGGAAAACAAGAAAATAATAGCTTCTCTTCTAATCTTCTCTAGCAGAGTAGGATAACTATAGCTGACAAAAATAATTGTGTATTTCCAAATAACTAATGAAGAGGTTTTGAATATACCCCAAAGATATGATAAGATGTTTGGGGTGATGACTATGCCAATTGCTCTGATCTAATCATTGCACATTACATACATATATTGAAGTATCATGCTGAACACCATAAATATGCATAATTATTATGTGTCAATTAAAACTTCTATCTGAGCCACCTCTTGCTTTCAGAAAATTGAACTGTACTAGTGATGAGTACTAACATGTCCACTTTTTTGGAATTTGTCAGGACATGAAAAATTAAACTGATGTAGATTGATTTCTCTGGGCAATAGAATAAAAACCAAGCCTTTTCACGAGTATTAGTATTCACATGAAGGTGTGCAATTATGTATTTGCATAGGTAGGTGTATACATATATAGTTGATAGTTGATATGTCTTCCTAACTATTTACTCCCCAGCCTCAGAAATGGCACTAAGTGATGTGTTTGGTGACTCACACTGTGCAGCTCAGTGTCAAGCCTTCTTCTGGGGTTGACCAGATGGTCTCTGGAGCTCTGAGGCTGATGGTAAGGCCACCTCGTGAATGGTTCTTTATTAGCCCTCCTAAGAAGATAATAATTTAACCCAAAAATCTTTACTTAAAATTCCACTATTATAAAGGCAGTTCTATGAGCTCTGGACTTAATGAGTTATATTTTGAAAACTAGCTGAAATAGCAAAGTATTGTAAAGTCCAGCATCCTTGTCTGATTTGTTCATTGCTTTATCCCTAGTGCCTAGTACAAAATACAAATGGAGTTAATATAAGGAAAATTAATGGGATGTTTTCAGGTGTAAGTAATGAGAAGCAGAGTCCTATGGCTATGGGCTGTTGTTTTTTAACATGATAGCAGCCAGGAGTAGATCAGTCAAGCGGTGTGAACTTTGCAGAGGGGAAAGGGAACAGAGGTCATTTCCCAGTCTTAATTCTTCAGACATAGAAGGTTTCCTACCTAATGAATGAATGTTTTCAAATTCACCCCTTCTACTATAACAGTTCTGAGAGGACCCAGGGAACTGAGCTGAATCTCAGTCTTGCTATTAACTTCTGGCACCCTTGGACAGATCTCAACCCACCTGTTCACTGAGAAATTTGGACTAGTTCAGTCTATGAAGCTGGAGGTCAGGCTAGCCACAAAGACATGCAGAGTGAAGAGGCGATCAGGAAAAAGGTACACCAAATGAAACACATTTCAACATTTTGTCTGAGGTCTACAAAGACAGATGGTGAATATGGTGCAAATACTGTGTACACATGTATGTCAATGGAAAAATGATTCTTGTTGAAACTATTCCAGGCATGGGGGAGGGAAGATAAAGAAGAATGGTGGCAGTGGTGAATTCTAATATGATATAGTTGATGTATTGTAAGAATTTTTGTAAATCCCACAATGTACCCACACCCTGCACTACAATAAACTAAATAAAAAAAAAAACTCAGGGTCAAAACTTCTCTGGGGCTAAAACATAAAGTAGATAAAACACAGGCAAGAGACCTAGGGAGTCTAGCCATTGGCAAAAGAAAAACAAGGAAAATGCAAAAGCCCTCCCAGATGACTCTCTCCTTCAGATGAAAATGAAGATTAAAGTGTAGTAGGAAAACTCTAGAAGCAGCTTCATCTAGAAATACATTCAGGGTTTTGAGTTTACTTGGCATTTGCTGGTATTTTCCATAGCATCAATACCTAAGTGGGGATATCTCTAATAATTAAAATGCTGGCTCACCAAAAATAATGAAATTCTAATAAAATCTGGAGCAAAATTCTCTCAAATAGGTTATTCCATCTAATGCCTGATAGCTGTCCTTTTGTTTCTAGGAATGGTTTTCAAGTCACTCAGTGGGGGGGGGGATGGGCGGGTGAGGGGATGGAACACTATACAGACTTCTGTTCATTGTGGGCACTTAAAACCTCACCACCAAATGTAGGTTTTGACTTTCTGCCCAGCACAGCTTTGAAAGTTTTGACATGAAGTCCTAATTGCTAAGTAAATGTTCACTCAGTATTTCTCCATAAAGAAGAGGAAAGAAAAAAGGCCAGAGAAAAGAAAGTAAGACAGAGTATATCTCATTTTGGTAGGTAAACTATATATCCTAGGTACATTCTTAGGTTAAGATTATCATTCCTCTGTATAAAAATTGATCCTTTCTTTATTAAGAAAAATAAAATATTTGGGGAGTTTTGAGGACTTTCTGTAAAAAGGCCATTTGCTTTAGATTCCACACAGCCTGCCCTCCACTATATAAATGAGGTGCATGATTTTCACTCAATGGTATTTGACAAAAGGCACAGTTCTCAAAAATCCTTTTGATATTTTACAATCCATGGCTGCTTTGCTTCTGCTTAGAAACATGCTTTATATGTAACCAGAAGGACTGATTATGGATATGAGATTCTGTTAGATTCTTGGTGGTCACAAGCAAAGAGGAAGTTTAGGCTCTTCCCTGAAGAGTTAATGGTATGTGTTGAGACCCAAAGCTAACTAATGGCTATGTTGGAGCCAAAATGTGTATAGAGTAGGTAAACACAAAAACTTTATATGAATTTAATATCATAACTAGGATAATAAATAATCCATGTAAAACCAGAGTTATCTTCTTCGGTAATCTGTCTTGACTACTATGTATGCACTTGTACAACAGTTTCAAAATCTTAGCATTGTTGATATTTGCACCAGAGAATTCTTTGTTGTAGAAGTGGCCCTGTGCATTGCAGAATGTTTAACAGCCTCTGGGTCCTCTGCCTCGTAGACACCAGTATTATGTCATATAGTTGCCATTAACAAACCTTCCCCTCATCCCCCTGCCCCAGAGAGGGAAGGTGACAAACTCATGTTCAGCAGAGAATCATTGATTCTCTATCATTGATAGAGTGATTATCAGAATGTGTTTTATTTTTTCTTTTCAAAAAAAAAGAACATAAAAGTAAAAGGGATCTATTAGGAATACAGAAGGGATAAGAGGGAGGGAAGATACAAGAGGTGCTAGAGAGGCTGAATATAATCAAAGTACATTATATGCATATGTAAAACTTCACAATGAAACCTATTATTTTGTACAATTAATATATGCTAATAATTAGAAAAAGAATTTTGATGCCTTGCTGCATTGTTTTCTAGATTCCTATGGGTACATTGGAGTCTTGTCCTTAAAACACTCAATGGCATTCCAATTTCACATTCTTTGGGGCATTTTCAAATCTTTGTACACACTTAAAAAAGAAGAATGCATTTTTCCCCTGCAGAGAGTGGACAAATTCAAGCAATGAGGTTCTTCCTAAATGTCTTACCTCTCTACTGGAAGATGAGATCACGCTGTCAACTCAAACAGCTAGATGCTAGAAGTATTGACTTTCTACCACTTTCCCACTTTCTGTGTCTCTTTGGGCAAGTTATTTAACTCCTCTAAGCCCCTGTTTTCTTATATGGGATATGTATATAATAGAAACCAGTCTCAATGATTGCTGCATGTTAAAACACCCCCACATACAAAAGCTAATGGTTACTACTATGCTCTTTCTTAAGCCAAATAGCCACTCTGCACCTGCAAACTGTACTCAGGAGTTTGGAAAAACTATTCTGGTATTCCATACTCCCTACATGTTTGTTTCTATGGGCATTATCCTTTAAACTTTTCCAGTCACTCTGTTTCAAGAATAACTTCCAGATGAGGTAGAATGTTTGTGGATCCATAGTAATACTTGAAAGTATATAGAACTACTATGTGTAATTTTCATACGATAAAATTCACTTTTTAAAGTTCCAGTTGTAGCAACTAGGACATTGTCTTTTCTGTTGACTCAGGTCTATATCCAGTCACCTAGATATATTTGGATCCTCTGTTGAAAGCAAGGAAACTGAAGAGAGGGGGAAGAGAGTGCTTTATGCTAAGGAGAGTAGAGAGGGGTCCCTGGGGGGAAAGGTGAGTGGAGTTGCTTGGCACACAGTCTCTTCCCTCTTGGGGGATGGATAGGGACAAGCAGCAGGTCATCAGGTCTTAGCAGTGCTGTGTTGCTTCTGTGCTAGCTTCTGGAAGACAGGTGTAGCCTCTGTAGAGGACTTTTCAAGGGTGAACAGTGATAGTATCACCATTTGATAGAATTAGAGTTCTAGTTCCTGCCGGTTCATATTGTGTCAGCAGTGTGATAAGGCAGAAGTCAGGTGAGGCAATTTCACTTGAGTGGTCCCAGAGATTGACAATTCTAAGTCTATTGATGGGCAGATTGTGATGACTTGCTTTTTAATTATTGTGCTGACACTCTGGTGGGCTTCATTATATCAGCAAGAAAGTGGAAGATAGGCTAGAACTGAACAGGTAGATAGAGTTGGACTAGGCAAGAGTCTTTCTCATCTTATTTCAAATCTCTGTAAGGAAGAGATTGGGCCAGAAAGCAAACTCCATTGCTAAGATCCAAAGAAGTGAACAAGTGGCTCTGTGGACCCCAGGTATGTGTGTGGGGTCAAACATTCTGATCATTTGTGACTTGACCCTTGAACCTTCCTAAAGTGTAGGAAATGGCAATCCATGTAAATTCTATAAATAGTTGTAGAAGTAAAAGTTTCTTTTCTTACCAGAAAGAAAGAATTAAAACACTCTCTAGAGAAAACATGATCTTTTCTCTATGTTTTAGTTGTCCATTTTGACAAGAGCAATACAAAGCTAATTAAATTTTTGTTAATTTATTTTGTCTGATTCAGTGACTGCCTGTCACACAAATCCCTCAATAAGTAAGATTTCTCTCTGCTATAAACTTTCTACTCTTTCTCAGAAATGCCATTAGGTAAACGCACGAAAAGTGGACCTGTTTTACTCAAATAAACACCAAAAGCACTTAAACTCAATCCACCCTCATACTTCAACTCCTTGTGTCTGCTTTGCTGAAGACCTAACTCTTTCCAGCTTATAAATCTCCAATTGGGACCATTGCCCTTTAAAGAAATAGAAGCCTTTATGTAGATAAAACATGAAGATGAAGTTCAGAATCAATGGCAGATGAAACAGGGGAATATGTTAACATTCCTGTTTGCCTTGAAATTCCTGCGGAATATTCTGTCATGTCATTTTTCTTTGAAATGAAATTCAAGAGTGACACTGTGTAATCACTTCAATCCTACTTACCTTGAGTGATTGAAGTCTTTGTCTACCTGTCAAGAATTATGTGATGAAGTCATATCATCAGACACGCACAAACCCCGACGTTTGAATAGATATCAACACACTTGACAGTGGTGGTTTTCCTTTTCTTTTTTCTCTTTTTTTTCAGGGGTCCTGGGGGTTGAACTCAGGGCCTTGCATTTGCTAAGCAGGTGCTTTATCACTTGAGTCACACCACCAGATAGTGGAAGTTTTCTAATCAAACTTTTCTTGGCGCCATTTTCATTGGAGGATTAATTCTTCTTCATCAACTTGAGGCTTAGTGCAAATGTCACCTCCATTGCAAATCGTGAGCTCATTGCCTTCACTCTCCTCTCATAGTCATCAAAGAAGAACACCTGTACTTAATTGTTCTCCCTCTGAATCCCCATTTCAGGTTTGCATGTCTTTTAGTTGACCATAGTTCCACGAAATCCCGTCCTCAAATCCCTCACTGACAAGGGAAAATGGATGGGAGGAGGAGTACTGCCAAGAAAGGAAGCAAGTAGAGAGGAAAAGGGAGGGACCAAGCACCATTTACATAACATAGCTACCAGCCCATCTTTTAGACAAGAGCAAATTCCAAATTGACACTTCTTTGACTTAATGGGGCTGTTTACCTGTTTCTTTATTAGCATTATACAGATCATATAGTAATTCATCAGACTATACATAGATTTGAACACATTCAGAATCAACCTTCAGAATCTCGACAAAATTGCCTTGGGTCTGGTTGTCATTACTGTTCTTCTGTATGTTGAAAGCAGAAAATAACTCATTATGCTTATGGTGAGATGGTGACATCAGCAAAGATAACTAATCATTGAGCACCTGTTTTGTCCCAAGCACTTTGCCCATGAAAACTGACATTCTTATCACAATCCTGTAGTACTCTTATCATCTGCATTTGAAAGATGAAGAAACTGAGGCAAATGGGTATAAAATAATCTGCCCATGGTCATGTAATTATTAAATGGTAGAACCCAGATTTAAACGGAGGCAATAATGCTAAATTCTGAACTGTCAAATGATCAATTGTGTGACTGAAGTTGTAGTTTCAGTGTTGACAGTCAATAAATATTTGATTTGTTGACATTTGATAAACACATTTTGTGTTGAATTTAGAGTTATTATTTTAAGTAAAAGATTGACAAATGATACCCCAATCTTTCTCTTTCTTATATTCTCACAGATCCACTGTTCTGTCATGCCTTACATTTTTTCATGTAAATATTTGTTCCTTTTTTCTAGATTATAAGCTTTGTAGTGTTTTATTCATTATCCTATCTTTCACAACTATTTTTGATTAATAAAATAACATTTTAAATATAGAATGTGATGGAAACACTCCTTTTGCCCTACTATGTACCATCAATATAACTATTAATTCATATATGCATTTGTCTGATTCTCTCTGGTGTTCAGGAACATAATATTAATTTATAGTTTTATCATGATAATTAGATTTCTATTTAAACTATATATATGGTTGAAAACATTGTGAAGAGTTATATCAGTGATTGGAAGTGCCTTTAGGAAATTAGATTGAGGATTTTAACTAAGGGGGTAAGCAAAGACTAGGATGCCCCAACTACAGACAGAATTCTCTAGAAACAGTTAAGAATTTTATTTGGAATCAGTCATTTTGTAGGAACTCCAGATTAAAAGAACCTTTTACTACTAGGAGAGGAGTTTTGTCATGCTGTCTTATATAATGTGGTCACTTCTGCATAAAAGCTTCTGCATTTTTTAAATTCTTCTTGACAGCATAACACTCAAGTACGTGACTTTCTGCTCATAGACACTCTGGCTCATTGGCTCATTGGTTCATTAGCTGTTCCCTCCCCACTGTTCTCCACTTCTCTTCTTCTCTGTAACTGAAATTCAGAATCAGAACATGGTGCACTCTCCATCAACTTGAACTGAAATTAAAGGGCAGGCCATTACCAAGGAGATGGCATCATAAATTTACTGAGTCACCTACTGGCATTAATTGATTTACCTCTGTGCCAGTAAACTTGATCTCAATCAGTACTGGTAGAACATATTCAGTGATAAGTATGACTTTTAGGTGATGCTTTCCTTAATCGAGTTTCTTTTATTTTGTATCATTTTAAATCTAAAGCTCAGGGGATAGTTCGCAATCTGAAACTGGTATTCCCAAGACTTTTGCAAGAGATAAAAACATACCCAGTCCTCTCTGTATAAGCTATCTTTATCTCAAACTAACAAAAATATTCAACAAAATTGGAGAAGAGGGCAGAACAGGTTCTGCCTGGAAGCAAGGGGAGTGGGGGAGGGGGGCACAGATGACCCAAACAATGTATGTACATATGAATAAATGAATAAACAATAAAAAAAAGCAAAAGCAAAAAATAAAAAAACATACCCAGTCATATTTGGATCACTGCATAGCTTCTGTATGATAGAAAGCAGCACTGGAAGTCCACCATGTTGCCACATGGAGGTGGATAGCAAACATAGAGTAAAAAGATATCCCCACATTATCACATAACACCTAAAAGGATGAGGGTGACATCTGTACCTCTCCTGAAAGTCAGTGGTCTGTTCCTTTCTTCCACAGAGGGTCAGGGCTGTTATGTTATGACATAAACTTGCAGAGGAACAAGAATGTTAGTAGCTTTCTCTATAACCAAGCTCTTTTTTCAGGATCAGAAATCATGTAGGGAAAAATGGTGACTCAGGGGCTAAGTTCTGAAATATGAGTTGTCTTTGGGTAGGGTATAGAACTAAGGCTTCCTTGATTTAAGTCATTGGGCTATCCAATATTACATTACACTTATAATGTTCATTTCCTCTCTGACCTTGAATGTACCTTCATGTTTTTTCTAAACTGCCCAGGGGGAAGTTAATGTCCATTCCAGACCAGAAATACTAGGGTTTTTACATATCTTTGTTTAAAGCTAAATATGGTAGCTTTGCCTGGCTAGGCAGAGATTTCTGCAGTTTAATGGGACAGGAAAAATGGCACCAGTCTCCATGGAGAGGATGCAGGGATGAGTTCTCAGTCTAGTGTCATAATGGATCATATCCCAGGTTCACAGTCTCCTAATCCCTCCACCCCAATGGCTTTAAATGTTTAGTAAATTAGGCTCCAATGCGATTAGTCACTTCATAAGTGGCCTTTTTAGGGGAAATTTGCCAGGACAACTGTTGAGTGATGTCTCAATTTATGGCCCAAGGGGGAGAAGGCATCTCTGGTAATGCTATTAAGTGGAGAAAGACGAATGTAAATGTACCATTTTCTCCTTTCAGTGGTAACTTTAAAATGTTTTTAAATATTTTTGGCCCCATCATCATGGCGTTACTGCTGTCCATGGAGGAAGAGATGGGGGCTCTAGGGGAAAAGAGGCAAGCACTTAAATGGAACTCCTCAAATTTCTCCACGTTTACTGTACAAGATACTTCTTTTTCCCTCCCTATTGCAGGAAAAAAAAATTATAATATTCTGCTCTCAAATCTTGGATTCTCCAGGAAGGGCTGTTAAGGATTTAATACAGATTTAATAAAATCCCTAAGATTGAATGCTTGTGTAGGTCACAAGCCATAGCTTGACAATTGATAAAGCAATGTTTCCTCTGGCTCCCCTCCTCTGCTGCAAGACAAGAACTGGTCTATGGGGCATCAAGCCTACCAATCAGGGAGAGTTGGTTAGCTTCCAAGCAAAATTAAATTGTTATGAATAGGAACACTTGCCTTTTTAACCCCTTTCCTTCCTTCTGGTCCCTTCAGTTCCTCACAGATGCAATGGAAATAAGAAATGAGCCACAAGGTATGCAGTGGTATCTAAAATTAGACTAGGCCTTGCTCCTTCAACAATATCCTAAAGGTTATGAATTTTGTCACAGGCAAAAACAAACTCCTCATTTCCTCACAGGGTAAAAATGAAAGGAAACTTGCCAAGGCATCCCCAGATTAATTGGAGGAGAGCACTGGCTTCCTCGGACACCGCCCTGTCTAGACGTGCAATCCCAGAGTTCCCTGGTCACTTTCCATCCCTGCCTTGAGGATCTCATAAATCGTGTACTGCCCATGGAGACAGAATGAACCCTGGAGAGAGAAACGGCCTTGGTTTACAGGGTTCCCAGATCCTCAGTTTCAATAATAGTGGATGGAGTTTTTCCTTCCTCTGCCTCCTATGACAGGCTGGTTTCTCTTCACCCAGGGAAAGGCCATGAGGCCTGCACTGAATCCTACCATATCTCACATGGTGATATGTAGAATAATGGATTTTAAAGGGCTGTGTGTGCAAGATAAGGAGGTAAAGAATTGCCATAGAACAGGTTCAGGACACATGCAATAAAGATGGTAGAAACTGACAAGGAGCATCCAGACCTTGGCACTTACACTGGAAGCTCACCTGGCTAGAAGGAAATGAGAAATGGCATTTGGTACTGGCCTTGAAGAGGACAAGACACTGCAAAGGTAGGAAATGTATGCCATAAATGAACACCACACCTGTTGGCTCAGATTCTGTTTCCTGCTATCCACAGCTTGTTCTTTCTAGAGTATATAGAAAATGTCATATGTCTCGTTAAATCTTTGTATTCTGTGAGATGGACATGGTAACCACAGGAACAGATTCAGAATGATTGGTCCACAGTCTCACTGCATATAAGAGCTATAGGTCTAGACACTTGGATTAGTGCCTTTTCAACAATCTTCCCAAGCTGCGCAAATCAGCCACATCAAATTGAATCCTTTATTTGGAGTCCATGGTCGCCTTTAGGAGTTATGCATAAATTTCTAAAGGGGCAATGACTCACCTACAAAATGTCACATGAATGTGTGATATGAGCACCTTCACGTTCATCTGTGTGATGAGTCCTTCTCTAACACTGAGCACATTAGAATCCCAATGAGATTTAAGAACAACCATAAGAAGAAATGTGGGATGTCACTGCTCTAAATTTCTATCATTTTTCCATCTGAGAGTCCCTAAAGGAGACTTATCTAACCAGGAGAAAACAGTGCAGCACTGTGCTCATGCAAACATGAGACACACCCCAGAAAGTCAGAATCTATGCTGAAGCTTTCCTTCCTTCCCCCAGCAACCCTTTCTTTTACCGAGGAACACATCCATAAATAGATGAAGAGGAGAATAGTGTCTTTGACTATACACATACTAAGCAGTCTGGAGTGAGATGTTTTTCTCACTTAAATACTGAATTCTTGGATAAGATGAAAATTGGACTTTAGCAGGATTTCTGAGTTATAGACAGGTTGGACCTGGATAGGAAGGTGAACTGAGGCAGTGGGTAAAGAGATTGTTCAGTGACAGGATGTGGCCAGGTGTTTATCTTTCAACCACGAAGGACACAAATTGGCCTGGTCTGGCAGGGGCTGGCAATTTGCACTTCCCCCCTGTGTCTTTGCCAAACCACTTTAATCCTGACATGTAGAACATTCACTGCCTTAGCACAGGGCCTCCCTGGAGACCAACATCTGGGCAGGAGTGCTTCCTCTCCTAGGTCAGGCTGTCCAGACATGGTCCATCAGGAGCCTAGTCTGTCTGTCAGACTCTTTTCCATTCTCAGTCACCCAGGTTCAGAGTCACGAATGAAAATACTCCAGGAGCTCCTTGGTTTTCCTGTGACCCAGCAGTCAAGGAAAAAGATGTCGACCATGAATTTCCTGTGTATTCAAGATGCAATCTGGTCCAGTGAGAAGCCATCAGGACTGAAGTTTGGAGCTGTCTCTCCAAAACCAGGCTGTCTCTTGGTTCTGTGATTGTGGGCTCATCATATAAACAAGTAGAAGGGACATCAACAGATATAGCAATTGAACTTTATGAAAGCTTCATACAGAGCAAAAGTAGAGCCCATGGATGGATGGAAAACTAAGATCCAAAGTTGTGCTGATCACTGGGAAATGCACTAGATGTCCTAGGTGGTATTTGTGTGTTGACTTTACCTCTGGCTTCATCTTATCTTCCCAAGTTTCATATTCTAAGAGAATATGCTTCCAGTCTTAAAAGTTTTATTTCCTTTGTATTGCTATGATGTGCATATTTTTACAGTTCTCTTAAGTCCATTTGCAAACATACATAAAGTACCTAGGTATAAGACTGACCAAAGAGGTGAAAGACCTCTACAATGAAAACTACAAATCCTTGAAGAAAGAAATTGAAGACACCAGAGGAGGGAAAGACTTTCCGTGCTCATGGATCGGTAGAATTAATATCATGGTGTATTATTATAATTATTCTGCTTATCATTAGTTATGTTCATCTCTTACTATGCACAATTTATACTTTACACTTTATTGTAGGTATGTATATATAGGAAAAACAAATTATATAGGCTTCAGCACTATCTATGGTTTCAGATATCCAATAGGGGGTCTTGGATATATCCTTCTTGGATAAGGAAGTACTATTATATCCTAATTCCTGTAGAAAGCCATAAAGCTTTATAAACATGAGTGGGGAATAATTGCCAGCTGTTGTTTTATACTGTTTCAATAATGTTTAGTTCAAACAGATGCAACAGTAAAACCATTTCAGCTGTGATGTCTAATCACAACTGTATATAAACTAGTTTACGTGTGAACTGGACTCTACATTGAAGTAGATACTATGTAACATGGATTCCAAATCAATTTAACCAGTAGGATACTCAGAACATAGGAGTATAATCACACATTATCAGACATTTCCCTCTGAAATTATAATTCTTCCACAAAGAAACAACCACAGTGGATTTGCCATAACATAATTCCCCAAATAAAATCCACAATGATTTCATGACTAGGTAGAAGAGATGAGGGAACTCAAGTCTTTCCTGCAAATACAGTTTTCATTCAGTATTCTTAATTTGCATAACTTAACACTGTATTTTCTTCTTTGCATATGTGGTGCCAATGGGAGGAAGATATAAAGATAGTAAAGAAGGGAAAGAAATACTATAGAAACTTTAAATGACAATTGCAGCACTTCTCTTGTAAAAAAAATCAAAAGTTGCAAAAGGCAACAGTCTTTAACTTTAGATTTTTAGTAAAATTCTCCTTTAACTTTAGATTTTTAGTAAAATTCTCTTGCTCCTCACCAATGAGAAGATAACTACCTTTGAAAAGGGATAAAAGAAAATATCAGTGATGTTACCTCAGCTGACTCTTTCTTTCTTTCTTTTCTATCTTTCTTTCTTTCCTTTCTCTCTTTCTTTCTTTCTTCTTCTTTTTGTAACCAACTATCAGAAACTTCATAGCTCTGTACGTTCCCACTTCTTCATGATGTTCCAGTTGCTCCCGGTCATAACACTGTCTCTCAAATTGGAGACTTAATAAAATAAAAACAGAGATCAACCAGTATCCAAAATTATTGACAGAATGCTGTTGACTTATCAGGTTCACACTGTTTTCAAAGGGTTATTTTGTACTTTGAGAAAAAAGCATTGTGCACTTCATGTCAATTACAGCATTTAATTGGTTTGAAGGAAAGCATATAATTTACCAAGACACATTGAAAGCATCACAAAGCCAACCTTAAGAGTAAAGCTATAACTGGTTCCTAGTCAACTTGGCCTTTCCCTGGCCTCTAAAAAAGAAAGAGTGGACTTGTAAATGTTTTCATTTATAATATTTACATTCAGATCAGAAAAGAACAAATGGACAACTTGGCCCCAAATGTGTACAACACGTGGGCAGATGTCAGCTTATGGGGTCACTTGAATGACATTTTATGGCTGAGGACACACGATGCAGCTTGTTTCAGGCTGTTTGAGCAACATGTCAGTTCCAGCATTCTTTGCTCTTGGGCATATGCTAGGACGTCATTAACCCGGGAGAATGACAGAACCATGAAAGTGGAACCATATGTGTTGAAGCAAGAAAAAGTGCATTTTCTTCACCGTTCTATTGTAAGCATGATGCATAAACTCAGCCAACAGTTCTCTTATATATTAAAAATATTATGTTAACATTCCAGTACATGTCCTTCAGTTAATATAGTATTGGGGTGCTCAGACTTAGCACTGGTCAAGGATGGGCATCCTGTGTTTGAACCAGAAAACTCAGAGGTGAAACATTGGGACACATGGACCAGCAGCTCCAGTTGCATCTTTCATCGGTGTGAATGCTCAGCATTGAAGGCAAAGCTCTTGGTCTGTCATCACAGGGGTCACATGGACCAGGACCTTTGATACTTGACACCATCTGGACTCATTCCTAGGTACTATTCACCAATGCTGTTTAATGAGTAGAGATTGAATATGCTAGCTGAACTTTACAAGTTATTCTTTTTCATTTAATTTCTTGCAGGCTTCCATTTCTACTTGAATTTATAAAAGTTATCATAGCATGCTGAATTTGTCTCTTCTTACACATCACCCTCTTCCTCCTGACTTCAGTGGACTGTTTTACCTAACTGAGAGATATTTTTCAAAAATGATTTAAGTGTTTAAGTGATTCTTTATAACATAGGTTGTACTTTAGAAGATTCAGGAAGAGCAAATTATACTTGGGAAGACACTTTAGAACTTTCTAAAAAGTTAACCACATATTGGGGTGAATTTACATGGAAGCTTGTCAGGTGATCTTTGTTTGATGAGCAAGTCAGATTCCCATTACATAACATCAGGGATGGCTGATTGTTCAACTGACTTGAATGGCATCTTTTAAGTCAAGATAAAGCCACATAAACCTGCCCATATTGATCGACTTCTCATCTAGAGATTTTTTTTTCCAAAGGTTTTCCCAACCTGTTCATGCCAGAAAATACCCTATGCCTCTTCTATCTGTACAGGAGCTGTACAGGAAGGAGAGAATGAATTCAGAATTAGTTTGGAAGGAGCCACTATGATGCTTTTGTACAAATATCACTTTTGCCTCCCTCAGCTTAATTTATTTATTTCAAAGACCATGCTGCCTTCATAACAGGATCCACAGACTGAACCTCCATATAAAGATAATTTGCATGTATTTGACAAATTTTTAAACTGTGCCTTAATGTAATCCAATATGGCATGCTTATCTAGATTGGTGTTTAAGCCATAGAGGGTTCAATACATTGTAAATAAAGCAAGAAAACCATCATCTATACTATATTTTTCTGTGAGTTCACCTTTTGAAAATAACTCCTATGCCTAATCCTAAAGAGCTTTTAAATTTTTTTCAGAAAATAAAATCTATTTGTATCATGGTGATATCATTTTCCACCCCTCTAAAAACATGTCAACAAGACATAGAACATTGTTATATGTTCCAATTTACTTAAAATGTCCCAAGTAGTAACTCAATAGAGGCAGAAAGTAGGTTCATAGTTGATGGGAACAGAATTAAAAGTATATCTCAATGACCAGGTGCCAGTGCCTCATGCTTGTATACCTAGCTACTTTAGAGGCAGAGATCAGTAGAATAATGATTTGAAGCCAGCCCTGGGCAAATAAAAATACATGAAACGCTATCTTGAAAATACCCAACACAAAAAAGGGCTGGTGGAGTGGCTCAAGTTGTAGAGTGCCTGTCTAGCAAGTGTGAAGCCTTGAGCTAAATAAAAAAGTATAACTAAGTGTGTACAAGGTTTCATTTTAGGGTGATAGAAATGCTCCAAAATTAGATGGTGATGATGTCTCTACAACTTACAGTGATCTTTCTGGTACTCCTGTCCTCTGACCTAACTGAGGGCGACTGAAGTTGCAGAAAGGACAAACGATAGACAAGCATGCATAAAGTTGGGACCAGATGTGCTGGGTGCACCGACGGAGATTTACAATAGCCTCGTTGGTTCTTTTCTCTAATAACTCTTCTTTTATTTCGCTTCTTTTATCTTATTCTTTAAAACCTTACTTCTTCACTATTCTTTAAACCCTTGCTTCTTTTCTATTCTTTAAAATCTCTTTCCCTAGACTCGCGCTGCCACGTTTTCTATAATCACTCTTAAAGTCTTGGTGCTCAGACTTGCACTGTCCCATGTTTCCTCTAATCTCTAGCATAACTCAGCTGTAGCAGCAGCAGTGTCGTTCTCACAGTAGCTTCACAAGCAGGCCACATCCAGCTAATCAAAAGTCCCCATCAAAAAACCTCCACATCCTCCTTCAGCAAGTCTTTTATATGCAATGGTATGCAAGGAGGTGGAGCAACAGTTCTCAGGGAGGAGCGTGACATTGTAACAAGAGAAACCTGCGTTCCTACTTCTCTGAACATAAACAACCTGTGAAAAGCAGCTGTGCTGCATTTTTGCCTCTCACTCTCTTCTGCGGCGGGGGACTTGCCAAACAGCCTGTAGATCATTGAGCACAACTGTGCTTGAGTCAAGTTCTCACAGGCTTCTCACAGTCTGCTCCCCACAACAATTCTGTAAACGTACTCAAATTTATTGAATCGTATTTACAAAAGTTATGGCACTTAAATTCTATCACAATGAAGTTGTTAAAAAATAAAAAAGATGAAGGTTAAAAGCCAGAGGATAGACAGCTTTAGACCTTTAGTCCCATCTCAAAAAATGTAAATTATATATATTTTGGATTGAAAAATAAATAGTCTGCTTTGATAACCATATTTTGGGGATTATTTACCTAGCTTATTTTCTCATATTATTTTTAGAGGTTATATTGATTTGCTGTTACTATGGAACAAATTACCAATCTCATGGCTTAAAGCAAGAGAAATTTATGATTCCTCATGGGCTACTTACACTCAGCTTAGAAGAGCTGCTCATGACCATGGTGAGCCTTCTGTACTTGAACCAGGAAGTAGCCAAGGCAGTTCTTCCTTTGGCAGTGACAGAGTTGGAAGACAAGGAACAAAAACAAGCCAGATGCCTTAAGTCTCGACTTGGATGAAGTTCCCTGTCACATTCCAATGCAAAGTACATGACTAAACCCCAAATCAAGGAAGGTAGAAATACTCCTCAGTATCCCTTTGTGGGAGGAACAGGAAGCTCAAATGTCAGGAGATAAAGATACTATAGGAATCCTGGTCATGTGTGGACAATTTGACCCAGGGAATAGGATGCAATGTAATCTAATAGAAACTAGAGCTGATACAAGACCTTGGCTCACTTGATTCATGCTGAGACCCTAGTAAAATTTCTTTCTCCTTGGAGTACATGCTTTCCATCTATAAAGTTGGAATGATTATCTTGACTTTTCATTTTCCATCACCCAAGAATATATCAGTAAGTGTATTCCTGTTATGGGGTGGGGGGGTGGTCACTGTGCTTCCCCTAAAAGCCCAAGCTTTCCCATGTGCACATGACTGACATCTCACCCACGTTGACAAAAATAAAATAAAGACATACATATTGGTAGTTCACAACTTCCTTTTTGGTCAGGCATAACAGTAAAGAGTAGAAATTTGGATTTTTGAGTATAGGTACCAAACATAGAAGCATCATGTTCCCCTTTAAAGCATTAAAATGTCCTGCTTATATGTCCTCTGGTCCTTTACTATCCCCTATAACATTGAGATGTTTTTCAAGAACTCAAGGGTGTTAATCCTGAATAACATACCAGTTCTGGTCTGACCATTAGAAAGAAAAGTCTGGAATGGAAGCCAATTTACATTTACAAGGTTTATTTTCAGAATATTGAAGTGATCCAGGATTTCTAGAGATATAAAAGCCTTGGGCTTGAAGTGAGTCATATTAACAGCACAGATCCATCTCCATTCTGCACTTTGTCTCTGTGACATTCTTTTCATTATTCCTTGAAGTCCCATCCTCAAAGAAGATCATAGCGCATTCATCACGCTAGGCCTTTCCTCATTGCTGTTCCTGATCTGTGTCTCTTTCTGAGCCCTCTGCAGTGGGGGAAGGAGTTGGAAGGTACTTTGTCACTGCCTTTAAAGCCAACCCACCTTCAAATTCCTTGCTCCTGCCACACACATCAGCCAGTGTTGCCTTTCCTGCTTATTCCTGCCAAGCCTACTCTAAAGGGTATGCATCACAGCCCTGGAGGGGTTGCCATGGTCCAAAGCTCTCTGCAGCTACACCTGGTTTCATGTAAAAATGAGAGAAAATTTTAGGTTCCTTGTGTAGAAGTATGGAACTTGGGCATCAAGAGCTATGGTCATTGGGACCCAATTATTTGAGGTATTTTCAATGACTTATCACTTTTAATTTTCTTCTCTGAAGAAATGTCATGGGCTTAGACATTTTGGTTTTAATAAATACTATCAAGTTCTTCTTCAAATAACTTCAATGGCTTCAAATATTCTTCAATGGCTTTTGAATCCATTCCCCACCAAAAGGAGTGAGAGTATTCATTCATCTGTAATACATCAAGTCTTAACATGCCTTAGCAGATGGAGTCTTAGAGATCTTGACTTGGTGAAGGAGCCTCTGAGTCCAAGAGAGGAAGAAATGAAAGAAGAAAGGGGGTGGTCCATGTATAGTTTCTCTCAAGCAGGTTCATTAGTTATGATTCACCAAAGAAACAATAGAAGCAATGAGAGATACACATATATGAAGGGATTTACTTTAAGGAATTGACTCATAAGATTATGGAAACTGGCATGTTCAAAATCTGAAGGGAGAGCCATCAGTCAGAAGACCCAGGAAGAGCTGATATGTCAGCTCAAGTCCAAAGGCCATCTGCTAGAAGAAGTCCCCCTTGTTCTGGGGAGGTCAATCTTTTGTTGTATCCTGGTTTTCAATTGATTGAATGAGGTCCACTCAAATTGAAAATCTATTTGTTTTACTCAAAATCCAGCAATTCAGATGCTAATCACCCTCACAGAAACACCCAGAACAATGTTTGACCAAAGATCTGGGTACAGTGATCCAGTAAAATTGAAATGAGAACAACCATCATACCATGTGTGGCTTAAATGAGCTCCTGTACCCACTAGGGGCAGAGAAGTAATAAGATAACCCACCACAGATGAAAAGCAGTAACAACATGGAGGGTGACACTCAGCAGTAACTTGAATGGATGGCCCATAGAAGATTAATTAAAGTGGCATTCATCATGATAGACCCCCATATGGATCAAGGACAGTGATGGATCATCTCTCCATCCTGTAGGCAATATGGAAGCCCATCAGTGGTTTACTCAAGCGTAAAGCTGGTGAGTGGTACTCTGACTTGATGAAAATGAACTTTTTTTCCACCTATTTTTGGAGGGAAAATATAACTCGGTGCAGAATTACTAAACCAAGCACAAAATAAGAGTTTTTAAAAGAAAGTGACCCAAGTTAAATTGAAATCATAGGAAGACAGTATTTTTTTGCTGCCTCGATTTTGGTGATTTTTTCATAAACTGGCCACGTAATTACCCTGCCTAGTTAATGTTTGGCTTTTTGCTTTGCACATGTGCCACAATGCCATTTCAGATTTTCTTGCCTTCTACAAATTGTGGTATCACCTATCCAACAGCAGAGTCAGTCTAATAATATTGAACGTGCAGTCTTCGCAAACTATCTTATTACGCGTCTGTCTGTTGTTTTTGCTACTTGACCATGGACCAAATTGGTTAGAGATTCATTAAGGCCTCCAAAGGAGTTGTCTAGGGGACTCAAAGGAAGGTATGAAGATTAACGGCCTTGAGTGGGAGCTTGTTAGAGGATGCACTTAATAAATAGTGACAAGGGATTACTGGACCCATCACCATTCTCGGCATTCATGAGGCATGCAAACCGACACTGGTTTATTTTTGTTTGCATTATTGAGTAAACTCTAGAAAGTCAGTAGATTTCAGTCTTTCCTTCTTAATTCAGCAAAACCTGGCAGCACCATTTCCACCATAAAATATACTCCCAGTATATCTAGCAGTAAACTTTCCCTAAGGTTTGGGTGCTTAAGATTTCAGTTTGTTTATTGCAAGTGTTTATTCCAGGTTGTGCTCCTTACACTGTGGTTTTACTCTCCCTCTTGCTTCTGTTCCCCTATCTATACCTTAGTCTTATGAGTAGCACTTAATGGTTTCTGTGCATGCATTAAAACTGATTTGGTTTTAAGTTTTTGCCCTTAGAATCTGACTTGCTTTCAGAGAATTGATGGTAAATCATATGGGATATTACAGATCGTGGTGATGGTTTCCTTTTGGTAATTCTGAAGGTATTTTTCAAGAAGACATAGGATAATAAAGAAGAAAATTGTCAATCAAACACACACACACACACAATCATAAAAAGTCAATGACTAAAATGTGCCTCTATATAGCTTTGTTACGGATTCCCAGTTACTTTCTGTCTTTCATAAAGCTATAAACTATATTGGAAATATCCATGTGGCTTAATATTTTTGTGTGTGATGGTGGAATTGAACCCAGGGCCTCTACATGCCAGGGAGACACTTTCCCATTCATCTACAGCCCTGGCTTATCTTATTACTTTTGTTATACATGTATTTATTCCTTTATTTGTGCCATCTACAGAAAAATAATTCAATCTACTTAAATAAGTCATTTCCATTCAGACCACAACAAAGATCACAGAAAACAGAATGAGTTTGAATGTTTAGCAAGAAAGCATTTTATAAATGGTTCTTGAGATAGTATTGAGAACTTCATGCATCTTGTGCCTTGAGGCTGCCCTGGTTTTAATCTCTAGTATGGCAAATAAATAATCTGCAGCCATTTATTGATTGGAGAAGTGAAACTGGAGATGTTGCCTTATCCAGGACATGAAGCAGCACTCATGGCAATGAAAGAAGTCTCTTCTCTTGGCATTACCTGTAACCTCATTTCACTGAAAAGTAGCCTGAAGGTGGGATTGCCAGCGTCAACAAATAAGGATATAGAATACCAGTTGAATTTGAATTTCAGGTAAAGAATGGAAAATTTCCTGCAGTATGTCTCATGTCATATTTATAAACTAAGGTCGACAAAATTTAAGAGGTCTAAAGAGGCCACTTCTGAACTTCATTGGTGTAAGGAGGAAGGAAGATAGACAAGGCTCAAGAATTTTCATCCCTTTCCCCTGTAACTCCTATGTAAGACTTTCTTTGCTGAAATTTCTAGGTCAAAAAGACAAGGGTACAATGGCTCATACCTGTAACCCCAGGTACTCAGAAGGTGGAGATGAGGGCAATCTAGTTGGAGACCAGCCCAGGTAAGACCCCATCTCAACCAATACACTCAGCATAGTGGTTCATATCATTCATCTCAGTTGCATAGAAGGGAAAAACTAATGATGATCGCCATCTAAGGCCAGCTCTGGACAAAAGCTTGGGACCCTAACTGAAAAATAGCCAAATCAAAAATTGCCTGGGGGTACTCACCTAGCAAGTGCAGGGCCCTGAATTCAAACCCCAGTATCACTTTAAAAAAAGGTGGGGGGAGAGGGAGTTTAAAAATATTTTCTAATACATCAGATCTTTTGCTTTGCTGAATGATAAGAGATTTGATATGGAATTCATAAGAACTTCAACAAGGATGGGCATATACATTTTCTGAGAATTGAACTAAACCTACATTTTACAATTTTGAAGCAATTACCTCAATTTCTGCAGATTTGGGAAGAAAAAAACCACTTAATTGTAACCAGAAGGAATATATTTTACATGTCTGTGTGTTTAATTGTAACCAGGAACAAATGTATTTTATAAAGAAACTCTCTTGAATCAATTAGGAAATATGTCTACATGCCAGGGTCTATGTGATGTTGTATGTCACATGTATATATCTATATACACTTATGTCTATAAACTTAACTGCAATCCTTTGTGTATGAAAACTAGGATATGCATAAATGAGAATCAGTAATATTTCAACATTCCACACACTCTATATAGAAATATGGGCATTAATAGGGGAAAATCTAATTTTAAATGGATAAAAGAAACCAAAATTGCATAATAGTCAGAATTCTCAAATCAACAAAACTTAAGTTGCCTTCAGTTAGAAGTGGGAAACTGAACTAAACAGAACTCTTTTAAAGGAAGAAGTCCAAATGGCTAAGAAACACAAGAAAAAATGCTCACCATCCCTGGCCATAAAGGAAATGCAAATCGAAACCACACTAAGATTCTACTTCACTCCTGTTAGAGTAACTACCATCAAGAATACCAATGACAATAAATGTTGGCTAGGATGTGGGAGAAAAAGGAACCCTCACACACTGCTTGTGAGAATGTAAGTTAGTACACCCACTTTGGAAAACAATATGGAGGCTTCTTTAAAAAACTAAAAATAGATCTGCCATATGACCCAGCAATCCCATTCCTAGGGATATACCCAAAGGAATGTGACTCAGGTAACTACAAAGGCACCTGCACACCCATGTTTATTGCAGCTCTATTCATAATAGCCAAGTTATGGAAACAGCCAAGATGCCCCACTACGGATAAATGGATTAAGAAAATGTGGTATTTATACACAAGGGAATTTTATTCAGCCACAAAGAAGAATGAAATTTTGGTATTTGCAGGTAAGTGGATGGAACTGGAGAACATCATCATAAGCAAACCAAAACTCACATGTTCTCCCTCAAATGCGGATTATAGATCTAAAACAAATGCAATAGTATTATTGGACATGGGACAGCACACACTAAAGGGAGACCATGCACAGGAGAGATAGGACAAGGGAAGGAAACCAAAAACTTGAATGTGGTTGATGTGCTCATTGTAATCTTAAACTGGCAGCAGCCCCTATGGGAAGGGGACCAGAAAGTAGTGAAGAGGTCTGGTAGAATTGTTCCAATTTTGGTTGTAATACACATGTACATGGAAACAACACAAGGAATCTACATAGCTATCCTTATCTCAAACTAGCAAAAACTCCATGTTTTTCTTATCTTTTATGTTTTTCTTTAACAAAATCAGAGAACAATAGGGAGAAACAGGTTCTGCCCCAGCCCCCAGGAGTGGTCCAAATAATGTATACACATTTAAGTACATGTAAAACCTATAAAATAAAATTTTAAAAAATGGCAAAACAATCCACGTACTCACTGATTGCAAGTTAGCACTGTGTACCAATGAAACCTATTTACCTTTAAAACATTGAGAAATATACTTATAAAACTAGAAATCATAGGAATTTTATCTGAAATGAGAGAAAATTATAATTTTCAGTGAATTCTAAGCAGTATTTTTCCATTTTGGTCCACCAGGCTAGCTATCTCATTATATGAAAAGCATACATGAATGCTAGTCTGTACAACTGCCCCAGAACCAATCTACTCATTTAATGAAATTATGCCCTTTACTTTGGAATAAAAAACAGAAGTTAAAAGACAGTTATGGTGCAACCAAGTTCATGAGGTGCAAAAATAGGGTGGCTGTCCTTGTATTTGCATTAACATCAACAGATATTTACAAAGAAATGAGAAAGGGAGAAACGAAGACTGAGAATAGTGCTGCCTATCGTAAAGAATCTGTCAGCAGATTTGATGCCCTGTTGTATTTGTCCCTCCCCAGGACAGTGTCTGTCAGCTGCATTCCTGGGGCTAAGGATCCAGGTTCCTAAAGTTTCTGCTCTAATTCTCAATTTTGGGAAAAAAACATTCTTGCTGTAGGCATAAAAATTATTCTAGTGCACAGTTCATAAAACATCTTCCTAAAGGACTCTGAAGGGGGAGAGGGAGCTGTGGGTGTGAGGAAGCGCCAGGCAGGAATCAATGCTCCCTTAGAATAGAGGAAACACTGTTCATGCCAACAGCCTTCTGGTGGCCACCTCTGAGCACCCCTGGGCACCTTTCATTGAAGTACTCTGGGTAAATATTTGAGCACCTCTCCTCCTTAGGACTTTGATCAATACACTACTCATTGGCAATTTTTTCTTTAGTAAAGAGTGTGCCAAACCTTTCACATTTGCTTGTGACTTTCCTGGAAAGGCAAAGGATTGGATGATATTTTCAGCACAGAAATTTTTTTCAATAAGGGAAAATAGTTTTCATTTTTCTCTACTATCCCTTAGGCAATCTTTTCATTGGGAAATAAGAGAAATAAACTGTTTTCTCCACATTTCAGTGGTGGATCCTTCAAGGAGAGATGCCTAGGATGGCAAAGTCTCGAGCTTCCTCTCAGGGAAGAAATTACCTGAAGTCACACCTCATTGCTGTGTACATGCATGTGTGTGTGTTTGCCTGTATGTGTGAGTATGTGTGTGCATGCACATGCATTTGTTGGGATATTTCCTCTGACTTTTCTCTAGATATCTAGAACATGGAGTTACAGAAGACTCAAGGTCTAAATTGTGAATTGAAAAGGTCTAAAATAAAGTGAAATTCACTCCTGCATTGTGTATGCCTTGACTTTTTCTAATGACACATTAAAGTAACACACATTGCTTCCTACAGAGTAGGTCTTCAAATGGTTGCAATTTTCTCTTTCTCTCATTTCAAAATACTAACATCAGTTATTTTGGAGCATAAGGAACACAATGTCTAAGGAATGAGTCCAAAAACAAGTAAAAATGTTAACATTACCCAGATCACTCTGGTTTAATATAATATGATTTAACATAGTGTGGCTCGATGGCATTTTATTAAGTGTAGGGCTAGAGATTTGGGGTATGTGGTTGGAGTGCCCAGTTTGCACAATGAAGCAGTGACAAGGTACTCCTAACTGGAGTCCAGTTTCCAGCTCTGAACTATGTATCAAGCCCCTAAGGAGGGTTATTCCCAAGGAAATGGAAAATTTAATAAGAGTTAGCTGTTGATTATTTCCCATGTGCCAGACACTTTTCAAAGTATTACAAATGCATGAATTTATTCCTTACACTGAAGCTGTGATGAAGACATATTATAGATGAGAAAGTTAAGGTCCAGAAACTTCTCTAAGACCATCTAGGAATAGACAGAATCAAAATTTTTACCCAGGCTGTCAGGGCTGGCAAATAAATAGCAACACAGCAAGTGCTCCATTGTCCCTCCCTCTACCTTGGGAAAGTGAGGTTTAGATGATGGGGTGGTAAGAAAAGACAGCATTCCCAATGAGATCACATCTGAATGGGAAGAAATTGCAGAAGAGAAATGCATAGCTAACCCAGCTCAATGAAATTGATTCTCTTTCTTACTGTTCTATGCATATGTCAGCCATTCCTTTAATAATCCAAACATCACGTGTTCCTTTACCTGGCATCCACTTAATGTCGAAGAGAGATGCATTGTTTTCAAGATTGTGTTTAATATATTATTAGCATATAAAAGTTGTTTAGGGTTTCGCTGTGACATTTCCATGCGTGCTTACAATGTACCCTGCTTAGGTTCATCCCATCATCATTCTCCCTCATTCCTTCCTCCTTACTTAAAAGGATTTTGACAGATTTCATTGTTCTATCTTCATATACATAGGCAAAGAACATCCACCATATTCATTCACCCTCCTTTACCTTTTCCATCTCCCCTCCCCCTCCACTGGTGCCGGCTCACAACAGGACTTGTTTTACATTCCTGTCCTTCATTAAGTAAGTGTATATTCACTGTTCAAAGGGGATTTCCCATGATAATTCACCTGTGAATATACTTTACTTTAATCAGTCTAACCCCTTTTAAAGATTGCTTTTTTTAAATCACCAACCTAAAAGTATTGTTGTGTGGTAAAGTAATAAGTACATAAAGTACTTTGAAACTTCAAATTTATTTGATTTATTTTTAGAGTATTTTCATCCCTCCCTAAATAGCAATCAATTCCCATTTCCTTCTACCCCCATCCTATCCCTAAGTAACTACTAATGTACTCTCTGTCCCTATACATTTGCTTATGTGGGACATTTCTGTGCAATCATACAAAGGCCATTCTTGTCTCACCATATTTTCAAGGGTCATCCATGTTGTAGCATGTAGAATGCTTGCTTTCTCTTCCTTCCTTCCCCCCCCCCCTTTTTTCTGAAAAGCATGGACTAGGAAAGAAGCAAGCCTGTGACACATGTGACTGCATGGAATTTTCCATGTCCTAAGCCCATTTGCGAATGGGGCAGCATTGTCACTGCTGTTGTATGACATTAATGTAATGCCCTTGCTCTTCACTTCTAAAGACACTATTTGCCAACCCAAAGATTAACCCCTCCACATCGTCCTTTTTTTTTCTGAGTAAGGGCTCTGAGGAAGTTGTTATCTTTCCAGTTAGTAGAAAAATATATTTGGTTTAAGGCTGATTGATGTCTCTTCTTTTTCAGTTTTTTCAGTGATTCAGATCTGGAACCCGAGTGGAACCTTGTCCTATCAAAGAAGACAATCTGAAAAGGACCTGGGCTCTGTCACGTGGCCATACTTCCATTCATGGAAGGCCAGCGGGAGGGAGAATCAATAGCTCAGACTCAAGTTTCAAAAGCTAACCAGCTATATCCTTTGCAAATGCTGTAGGCTGTCCCTTAGCCCTACAGATTGTGTGCTTTGCTGAAAACAAACCCTATTTAAATTGAGATACTCTCATTTTTAAATTTTTGTGTTTGTTCCCTATGCTTTTGGGGTTATATTATAAAAAAAATCTTTGCCCAAGTCAATATCCTGATCATTTCCTCCTGTTTTATTCTGGTAGTTAAATCATTTCAGGTCATACGTTTAAGTCTTTGTTCTATTTTAAGTTAATTTTTGTTTGTGGAGAGATAGAAGTCTAGTTTCATTCTTCTGCATATGAAAATAGAGTTTTTCTAGCACTATTTATGGAATATGCTGTCCTTTGTCCATTGTGTGTTCTCGGACCCTTTCTCAAAAAACAGATGTAAACCTATACTTTAATTTCTGAGCTTTCTATTCTGTGCCATTTTTCTGTGTGTCAGTTTTTATGCCAGTATCATGGCATATTAGTTATTATACTTTTATAGTAAAAATGACTAAAACCAAAACGCCCTACTTGGGTAAAAATGAACTTATGTACTGAGACAGACTACTGTGATTTACTCTGGAAATCTAAATATATGAGGTGAAAGGACTTTCAAATACCACGCCATATCTGAGTTCAATTTCTTAATATTCCACTTATTATTAAAAATGAGGCCCTGGGCTAGATGCTTAAAGATGGTTACAATGCTTAAACATTTTATTATTTAATGTATATTTAATTTGTTTTCATTATGTGATTTAAAGTCAATTCTGGACAAAGTTGAAATTATTACCTTTTTAAGGAGTGTCAGGTCTACCTTAAACGTTGCCAAAGTTTATCAGATAATAGGATACATTGATGGATGTATCAATATCATTGTTTTAACAAATTAGGCACTAATATGGAAAGGATTTAGCAGAATCACCTCAAATGTTGGTAGTGGCCAAGTCTGGATAGTAAACTCAAAGGTTCTTCTTATAATGGAAAAAAATTCACCACATCCCCAAAATTGGCAGGATAATGTAAAAACCTCCTCTGTATCCATCACCTTAGGAGAAATATTCTATCTTATGATTTGTGCTTTTTATACTCCTAAGTTTTCCAAATAAACATTATTTTAATAACTGGAAAATAAAATGCTGAACGGTTTTTTTTAAAGTAGATTCAAATTAACAGTATGTCTTTATTGTAAGAAGGTTATACTTTATGTAAAGACACTAATGCAAATGTAACAGGAGTGGCCCATCCCCACTTCTTGCCACCAGTAGATTTGCCTCGTAAATTTAGAATGTGAGAATTGGCAGAGGTGAAATATCTGTGAGCTGCAGTTCTCTCCTCCCTCCTGGTTCTGGAAGGACTAGTGTTTGACAAGCTCAATATACTAAGCAAACAGCTTGAGTCCCAATCCCATTCAGCAGTTCACCTCTGGACTTTGCATAAGAAGCTCGAAGTTTAGAATTTGGAACTACACATGTGGCTGTGGAAAAGCAAATGTGAAACAACTTACCTTGAGCCCTCCACCCGCAGGGAGATGGGGGCATGAATCATAACAGTACTCCATTTAAAAGACACTTAATTTAGAAATGGACAATATGTTGAACAGGCACAGAACCAAACCAAATGTTTGCAGTAATAGAAATTTCCATATGCTGTACAACATTTAAAATATGTTATTTGCCTACACTAACCTCCAACAGCAGGACCTTTCTCTGGGGCTAAAATGACTCCCTCTATCCAGCCGCCAGTACTAACACTGATGTTACAAACTGTACACTGTGTGTTCTCTTGGTTTCCAGGCAAGGTGCCCCCCTTCAAAACTACTCATCGCTTCAGAACACCCCACAAAGCCCTCCCATGGCAGGGATCTGTGAGGGGGATTGGGCATAAGGAACTGAAGGAAAATAATTTTTTGGTGAAGAGCTGTAAAGGGAAACCTTTGGAGAGTTTTGCTTGGGGTTCCATGATTCAATACGAAATTGGTTTTCTAGAGTCATTCGTAGTAGTAGAACTTAATAATAATGTCAGACATAGCAAGTTTTACCCTTTATAATGTCATACTAATCCTCATTTTACAAATAAGAAAACTGAAGAAGAAAGAAGATAAATGAATTCAACATCCATAACAAAACAAACAAACAAAAAAAGAACATTTTTTTCTGGGTAGCAAAAAAATTAAATAAATAGGAGTTGACTCTACATTCAAAGTGTTGTCTACCCCTGTCTACAGAGAGAGAGAGAGAGAGAGAGAGAGAGAATAAGAGAGAGAGAGAATAATAAGATCAGACAAATAATAAAGCAAAAATTATCATATGAGTAAAGTGGCATTTCAAAGGAAACTTTTGCACTTGCCTTCTTAGCAATCTTCTACCTAAAACTTCCTCATGCAGCTGCTGTAGATATCAGCCATCCTGGTTCCCTTGACTCTGTGCTAATCTAGGAGTACGTCTCTCTTAAGTATTTACTTTGCACCTTACATGTGGTTTTCACTTGCTCAGAGTCATGCTCTCAGACAAATTATTTCACCTGCATCCCAGCCTGCCTTTTGCACAGCCCAGGCAGCTGGGGACCAAGCTTCCATTCTCACCCACCTTTGCTTTCCTCAGTGCTGAACTCCAGGCATTTTAAAGTGCTATTGGACCAGTCAACATTAAAACATAAGGAAAAAGACCAATAGAGATATCCAGTCCTACTTTCCAGAATACCAGCTGCACATTTTAAAATTTTTATTGAAAAATAACACACATACAGAAAAAAACGAACCTATCAATAGTGTACTGTGCTGTGAGAACATACCTGGGTAGCCAGCATCCAAACCAAAGAGTAGAAAATCCCCAATCACCAAACATTTACTCATGCTTCCTACCAGTCATGGCCTCCCAACAATGGATGACTTCTCTGCTGACTCCTAGTAGTGTAAATTTTACCTATTTCATAAATAAAATCACTAAGTATGTACTTTTCTGCCCGGCTTCTTTCATTATTTTGTGAGATTTGTACATGTCATTACATGACATTGTAGAATTTTTTTTCACTGTGTGCGATTGTGTGAATATAGCACAATTTATTTACCTACTGTGCATTTGAGTTGTTTCCAGTTCCTGGCAACTTCAAACAGTGTTGCTAGGGACAGTCTAGTGTATGTTTTTGGTGAACGTAGGTGCGTGTTTCTGATGGTATAAATGTGAGAGTTGGAATTGCGAGATCATGAGTATACAAAGGGTCACACAGTAGACACTCTCAAATAGTTTTTCAAGATACGTCTATCAACTTACTTTCAGCCAGCTTATATGAAAGAAAGTTTGGTTGTTACATAGTTTGCTAAGTTTTAGTGTTTTCTTTTCTTTTCATTTTAAGTATGCAGTGCTAGCACATTTGGGATTTTACTTGCATTTCCCAGGCACCAGTTTAAGAGATGAGATACTTGTAGAAATACTATAATTCATGGCTCCATTTCTAAGAAGTGAGTTTCAAAGAAGGGATTTTAAGTATTCTAGATCGAGCACCCTTACCATTACTGACATTTTGCACTGGATAATCCTTTGTTGTGCAATTTAGGACACTTAGCAGCACAACCCACAGTTGTGACAATGCAAAGTGTTAACAAACATTTCATCACTAATTAAGAACTACTGGCAGAGGTGTAGCTCAGTGGTAAAACACTTGCCCAGTAAAAACAAGGTGCTAGCTTTGTTCTCCAGCCCTACCAAAAAAAAAAAAACCAAAGAAACAAAAAACTCCACAAAATAAAAAACACTGATCTAGATCTATTTATTTAGTACATTCTTGAAGACCTGTCTTAGAGGTAGCACCAGGATGGGGTGTCTACATATAACCAGCCTAGCAACAAAGGAGGGTTGGAAGAAATTCCATCAGGACCTCTGTGTTTGTCCCATGACAATACAGGGGCCAAAAGTTCATCTGCAATACTTTAAGAATGTTAAAATGGTTTCCACCACTTTAACTGAAAAAAATCTCTGAGATTCTTCTGCATGCTACCCAACCACCTTGAATGGAAACACAACCATTCAGAAAGCTTCTAGCCAGCCAGGACCTGCAATCAGGAAAAAATGGAAGACTAAGCAGATGAGTTGGACTCTTGTTATTTTTAAATTTGCAATATAAAAGAAATGGCAAGTTGCCAGGATATGGTTTTCGTATTCATCTTGCTTGAAGCAAATATATCTTGAATCCAAACTTTTTCTTTATCAACAAGGATGACTCTGTGTATGTGTATATGTGTGTGTGTGTGTGTGTGTGTGTGTGTGTGTGTGTGTGTGTGTGTGCAGCAAGGGGGAAAATATTAAGTAAACAAGGATGGTGCATCTATGTATTAATTAATTAATTAGCCTGACTAGATTTACATCATCCAACACTTTTAGCAATGGTAATGAAGCCTCCTGAGCCAGAAGACCTAGACTAGAATTCTGCTCTGCCATGAACTATTGGGTCATTTAATTTCATTTACTCTTCTTGTGCCTCAATTTCTTTATCTATATGATGGGATTAAGAAGGCTAACCTCTCTCCTCAGTTACTTTGGGAATAAATGAATTACTTGTTATGAATCATGGAGAACAGTACCTCACAACAGCAGTGTTTTATAAAGAGGTCACTCAACAATTCTGTGATGCTAGTGCTATTACCTTAGCTGACAAAAAAGGAACCACATTCCAGAAGGTGAGTAGTACCGGGGAGTTTTCTCAGGCTCTCTGCTGGTCAAGATGCTCCAGTTTTAAACCGGTTTGTGGCCATTTTTGCCATCTACCAATCACAATGCATCTTCCAGGAAATCCATTACTTAGAAAAACCTCTTTGCTGTTTCCAAACTTCAAAAACCTCTAACCCCTATTCCTGTTTTGAATTTTAACCTCTTTAAACAATAAGTTATTCAGTGACATAAGTAAGTTGCATCATTTCGGTAACTGGTTTTTGTTATATAAGCAAAGCATATAGGGAGGCTAAATAGAAATGAGACAGCAGACCAAGCGAATGGACTAAACCTTTCCTTTTTCCATACTTAGCATTTGTTGTAAAGGTTGTTGCTTCTTTTTTCTTTTTTTCATTTATTCATATGTTCATACAATGTTTGGACCATTACTCAGTTGTTGCTTCTTACTTGCTATAATCTAGTTCCCTCAAGCATAATTTCTGCAGATAGATTATTTTGTGTTGTTATAACAGTGATATGGTGAGGGTGGAGTGGGGAAAGCAGAAATTAAAAGTAACTGAGGAAAAGGACATGTCAGTGGCATCAATAAATGTGGCTTTATTCTGTGCAAATTGTGAAAGACAAATAAAATCTTTGGACTCCATGGTTTCTGAAAACCATTTGCAAGACATAATTTTACTCCCATGGAAAGTATTTGACTTGGGCCAATCTTTCAGGGTAGAAAATCACAGGAGAAAATCAGGGGAACTTTGGGCCAAATAAAGGCTGACAATAGGGCCTCCTAAGTTAATTAAAGTCAGATTTATACCCCTAAAGCCCAGATCATCCTGCAGGCTTCCTAGGGTAATTCAGTTTTGTTACCCTTGGTATTGGCCACAACAATTGTCCTTTGCTTTACACTAAATATCAGCTGTTTGAAAAGCAAAATAAAGCATGTGGAAGATGTGTTTGAAAAACCATGACAACTGTCGCCAACATAGAGATCCCATCAGAGTCAGGAAGAGCTTTTAGTAACCCTAGGACTTCAGAGCTTGGGTTCTTAATCCGGATCACGTGCTTGGTAGAACCTCATTGTTCATCTTCAAGCAGGCTTTACACATTTGTTTCATAAGAGAGCCAACAACTGCTCACAAGCACCATAGAAAAGAATCTGAGCACTTCCTACGAGGGCCGTGCAACCCTAGAAGCAAAGACCAAGAGCCAAAGTCTTAGGTCAGCCCTCTGCGTGAATGGACTCCTTCTGTCCTCTGAGCCTAGGTCACCATTGTTCATAGTTTCCATTCCTCTTAACTGAGTCAATGGCCCTAAAGCTTTTCTGAGAATCCTGCAACTGTGCCTATGATCCTTCTAGCCCAAAGCACTTAGGGAGTCCTTGTTCCAAAAAGAAAAAAAAAAATCTGCTGATTTAGAGACAAGAGTATGGCTAAGCTCTTTCACCTCTCAGCTTTATTAAAGAAAGTCACATAATATAAGACAGCACTAATTGCTAAGTACAAGTTGTTAATGGCAAAATCTAATATGACCTAGTGGCCACAATCCCAAGCTCCTTGGTAATTCCTTGCATTGGACACTTTGGAAAGGAGGCATTGGGTCTTCCAGATCCCACATCACCAGTCATCTTTCTCTTGGATGAATACTGTAGCTCCATACATTGGCTACGCAACAGGATCACTTGAAAGCTGAAAATCCCAATCCCTGTGCTACCTCAAGACCAGTGAAATCCTTGAGGGAGGGACTTAGCAAATGTGTTTGGGGATTTAATTGTTGTTTATAATTTCTACAGGAAACTTGATGCATAATCAAAACTCTGGGCCTCTGGTTCATGGAGACATCCCAGAGATATCTGGAGATCTCATTGTTTGCAATCATTTCATTATTTTAAAGAATTATTTTGGGAAGCCTGCAAGTGACCCTTACCAGTTAATCATTTTCTCTTTGTGATATGACTTAACTTTCTTTCTCAAAATGTTTGTCTTCTGCATTAACTACTTTTACAGAAACTTGTTGCTCATGGAACCCCACTACACTTTATAAAAGTACCACTGTTACTGGGAAAAATTGTCACCTGAAGATGAGTATGATTTTAGAAACCAACAGTTTCTTCGAGTTTCTCAATACATGAGACTTAGAAATGTTCATTTTGTTTTTGTATGGATAATTTGATATGTAAATAAGGACAAAGATGATACCTTAGTATAGAATTTTCCTAGGTTGAAACAATGAGGCATGACAGTAGGGGAAAATAAATACTTTTTTCCTGTCAATTATGATTACATCAGTTGCATGTGTTTTGTTTTGTTTACCTTTATTGTTGTGCTGGGTGGGGGAACATTGTGGCATTTACAAAGGTTCTTACAATGTATCAAATATATCACACTTGAATTCACCCCCTTCACAGCTCTCTTTTATCTCCTCTCCCCTAATTCCTGAAGCAGTTTCAACAGGTATCATTTTTGCATTTACATACGTGTGTATACATTATTTGCAAGTTATTCACCCTCCCATCCCTTTTACCCATTAAAAAATCAGATGCATGGGTCTGTTCCTACTGGTTAAGCATTCCATTCTGATGATTTTGGTTCAAACTTCTTGATTCATAAGGAATTTCTAAATTAAAGGCATTTAGACTTAAAAAGATTTATCTATATCCTCTGCTTTGGTACCATTATGTTACATTGGAATTTTCTATTACAAGTGACACATGCTTGTATGAACTTAAAAAAATAAAGAAAATAAAAATATTTACCAGAGTTTGACTGTAATCTCAATGTGAATTCAGCCAGCCCTTGTTGTTATGAAAGAAAAAGAAGAATAAAGGGCAAGATAGGTTGTCAATCATCTTTTCTGAAATTTTAGCATTTTTAGTGTTTTTAGTTATCCACTATTCCCTTTCTGCCTCCCCTCCCCAGAATCAACTTTTCTGCTTATTTCAGAGAAATGCTAAGCATATATAAATATGGTAGTCATATCTTTATAAGTCAAAAGAAGAGACACTAGGATGAAGTTTAATCTTGAACTTCCCAGCCTCCAGAACTGTAAGAAACAAATTTCTGTTGTTTAGATCATCCAGGATGTGGAATTCTATTAAAACAGCACAAACAGACTAAGAAAGAGCCAATTGTGATAGATATTGGTAGATAGCTAACCCTATTTACTGCTCTTTTGGAGCAGCTGGTAATTCTCTAGTTTCTTTACTATCTGTAACACAACACAACACTCCACCAATCTGAGAAACAAAAGATTGCTTCTTAATTTTCTGTGTTTTGTATCCCAAATCTACAATATCCTATCTACTGTAACGTAATTAAAATTTTCCCAGATGTTTTGACCAGATAAGCCAATGAAGAGCTCAAAAAATTATCTGTCCTAAAATTTAACTCAAATATCATTGTTCAGTGATTTTGAGAAATCTTCTACATGTTTCCTTGTTTTTAATCTTTTTAATGGAAGTATAGCATACATACATACATAGAAGTGCAACCCATTATAAGTATGCAACACAAGGAATTTTCATAAAATGAATATGTTGACTAGAGATGAATTAGATTATTATCAGCCCTACAAAAGGCTCTGTTGACCCCACACCCTCCAACAAGATGGAGGCCCACCTGACCACTACCCATTACTAAGTAATATGGGTTAATAATTGTACTTGCTTTTGAATTTTGCATGTGTGGAAGAATATGGTCTGCGTGTTGTGAGTCTTGTTTCTTTCATTCAACACTGTGTTCATGAGATTCACCAGGTTTGGAATGGGAGTCGTTTGTTAATGTTTATATAGTGTGCTCTATTCCACTGTGTGAATATACCACCCTGTATTTATTCATTTACCTGCTGATGGACATAATCTAGGTTATTTCCAACTTGGGGCCATTATGAATAGGTCTGCTGTCAACATTCCTCCACATGTCTTCACTAAACATGTGTAAGCATTTTTATTGGACATATACCTAGAACAAGAATGACTCATATGGTATACATATGTTCAATTTCAGGGGTTACTGACAAACAGCTCTCCAAAGTGACTGCATTTCCCTGATGAACAATGAGATTAAACACCTTTTCATATGTTCATGGACTATTTGGGTACCCAGTTTTTTTAAAATGCCTATTCAAGTCTCTTGCCTATATTTACATAGTGTGATCATTTTTCTATGGACTCATTGACATTATTTAGACAATACATGGCCACTTTATAAGTTTTATGTGCTACAAACACTTTGTCCCAATCTATGTCTTAATGATGCTTTTTATAAGATGAAGTCTCTAATGTCATCAGTGTATCCACCTTTTAATTTATGCCTATGTTTTAGAGACCTACAATGGCAGTTATAATAGAGTTTTCTATACTTTCTTCTTCCAGTAATCAAATTGAAGTGCAATGTATACTTTTTTTCCTTTCCCACAAGCATCACCCATTCAGTAAATGCCACTTGTTCCTGTACAGTGCAACTTTGTCTAGAATCACATGCCCACATATGTATGGTTCTTTCTCACTCTGTTCTCTGCTTCCTTGACTCATTTTCTTTCCATCAACCCCATCCTCTTTTACATTCTGTGTTGGTAGGTTAAGTTTTGAGGCTGAGTAGTATATTATTACTGTGGTATAACTTTTCAAGATTCTTAAGATCATTGCAGACCTTTTCCACTTACATGTAAACTTTAGATTCATCTTGTCAATTCCCAGAATAAAAATATGCTGCTTTTTTATTGGGATTGTATTAAATCTGCCAGCCATCTCTTTTCATTATGGACATATTGTCCTTAACGTGTTTAGATTTTCTTTCATTTTTCACAAGAATGTTTAGTACTTTTTGTGTAATAATTTTTCCCCATTTTCATTAAATTTATTGCTAAGTACTTGCTGCTTCTGTAATCTTTTCATTTTTGATGTATGCAAATATAATTAAAGTTTTTAGATTGACATTATAGCCAATGACCTAGCTTAATTATTGAATACAGATATTTATTTTCTATATTATAATTATACCCCCTCTCAATTTGGACATTTATTTCTTTTATAACTCGGACACATTTCTGTTGTTCTTAAACTCTGACATTTGCCAGGACCTCTAGGGCAATGAGTCTGGGAATAGTGACAACCTCATTATCAATCTCAAAGTTTCATTTCACTAACAGATTTACTACTGATATATTTTAGATAACACTTATCAGATTAAGGCATTCCCTTCTGTTAGTAGTCATGAAAAGCTTTTATTAAGTTATTATTTTGAATAATTATAGAATTGTATCAAGTGATTACATTAAATGAGATGAGCCTTTTGAAGTTTTTACTTTAGTTTATGGGGTGATTACACTGATTGGTTTCCAAGGGTTAAACTGATATTTTACTTCTATAATAAATCCATCTTAGCTGTGACATGTTTTCTTACTTAATATCACAAATTGGCCTTGCCAATATTTTTCTTAGAATTTTTTGCTTATAGATGTATGAAGGAGGCTAACCTGTAATTTTCCTTTCTTGCAATTTTCTTGTCAAGTTTTGAAATGAAAGTTATGCTGGCCCCATAAAAAGAATTGGAAAGCTATCACTTTCTTCTATTATTTTGTATTCCCATTGTATTTTTTTTCTTGAAAGGTTTGGTAGAGTTACCATTTCACATTGGCCTGTCATTTTCTTTAAGGCAGTTGTTAAATTCTAGATTTAGTTCTTTTAATATATATAGGATTGTTCCCTTTTTGATTTTTTCTTATAGCAGTACTCTGAGGTTGTATTTTCTATGAATTTTCTTATTGATTGTAAAATTATCCTACAATTTCTTCACAATGTCCATTGATCCATAGGGAAGGCCCCTTTTCATTTGTGTCTCGGCATGTGAATCTACGGCTGAAAACTCCACAGTTTTTGTCTTCCTAATAGCATCTTTATTTCATCCTCATTTTTGAAGGATATTTTCAGTGGACACAGAATTAAGAGTTAGCAAGCATATTATTTCACATTGGTTTCTCTACTGTGGTCTTATGTCCTTCCTTCAATTCTTTTAAGAAGTCACTTGTCAGTTGCAGTCCTTGCTCCTTAGAGTGCAATGCATCTTTTATTTCTAGGTTTTCTATTAATTCTCATGGAGAGAGTTTACTCCCTACAAAAATCCCTCGTTGTCCATTATTGGAAGCTGACACCATTCCTGTTTAACAGTGTAAATTTGATGGCATTTTTAATTATTCACAAGTCTCCTGGTTAAACACTGGAAATCTGGCTTTCCTAGCAGGAAGGATTCTGTTTCTTCTTAGCTTTTCCTTTTCTTCCCCTGGAATAGGCTGTTAGGCCAGATAGGAAAATAGATTTATTACATAAAAATGCACTGTCACACAATTGCATAAAGGCATGAATCAAAGAGCAGAAAATCAATGTGGTGTTTCATATACTTGTCAAAATGGTTCCAGTGTAGAACAATTGAAAAAGCTCACCAAAGATTCAAGTTTGTCTAGCTGGGCTTTGTGGAGGATATCAGAATCACCATCTGGACGTGTGTGTGCATGCACCCATGTGCCTGTGCGTGTATGTGTCTGTTTTGGTAAAGGAAATGCAGAGGATAATTTTGAGCTGTATAAAACTGTCACTGATGTCTACTTAATACAAATTTAAAATTAAGCCCTAAAGTGATATATATTTTTTTGTTTCACTGACACAAATTCTGAATCAGTGGTCCATTTCTTAATGGGTAATGCCTTATTAATATGATGATATCTAGCGATTTTATACCTTTAAAGACTCCAAGTCTCACCTCCATTAGACAAAGTGGTAATTTAAGAAAAGAATTACCTTACATATTTTTCATTAGTGACCTTTGACTGTCTTTTTAATGTTAACCCCAAGGGAATATCAACACCAGAGAAAGTCAATTAGCTAGAGATCTTAGGCCAAAACACACTCTTAAGAAAACACTGGATGTTGGAGGTTGGGCTGAACGGCCAAGGTTATTTGCCAGTGTTGATCAAATTTATCAGCAAGCTGTTTAACCTCTGCTTTTGTCTGTTTTCAAACGTACTTACAGCTTTGAGCAGTCAAAGAAATCAACATTGCATTGTATTCCTATCTCTCAGCATCTGTGTTTATGTTCTGTTTATATATTGTGCCAAAATAACCAGAGCAAGAATGAAAAACATGACCAAGGAATGAAAGGATTGTTTAATATTATGAAATTTAGTAGAGTACATCCCACTAATTAGTCAAATATCAACATCCACAAAGCCCATGATTGACAAGATATTTAGTCATACTTAGTACCCATTCTGGATGAAAACCTCTTAAAAACAAAAATGGATATATTTTATATATCTATCATGCTTTAATGTATGATTAAGTACAGCAAGTCAGTAGATTAGACAAATTCAAAGGGCCAATTAGTATTATTTAACTTTATTTTAGAAATGCTAGCCAATGAAATAGAACTTGAAATGTAAATGTAAGCCATATATATATATATATATATATATATATATATATATATATATAGTAAAGGAGAAAATTTTATGATTATCTTACATACACTGGTTTTTATTAGAAACTCTAAAATGATCTTCTAAAAACATTAGAATTAATTAAAAGATTCAGTTATTCATATGTCTTTATGAATAACTATTACATATAACGGTTAAATATTTCATTCATAATGGATTTGAAAAAATACAAATTGTCAAGGAATTACATATAATCTAAACAATGTACATCCTACTACAATTTTATGTAGGTAACAATAACTCTTAGGTCAAGTTTCTGAACTATAATGACAGTCATGTTAAAAATAGCATGATAAAAGCTAGTTTCAAAATAGTGTAAGTGAAATATATATAGTACTTTAATAATTAAAACAGCATTGTACTAATAGTTAAATCTAGTCAGAAAATTTTTTTAAAACTGAAACAAATGGTATGTATATCTTTATGTATAATATAAAGATGTGTAATGTTCACAGATAATATGCTAATCTATGGTAAAACATGGAGTAAATAACAGAATCAGACCAACAAAATGCAGCGTGGAAGAGAAAAATAGTTCAATGAAAACTTTTGTAATACTGGATTAATTATTTGAAGGAAATATCTAGCTTGATATCTTCTCTATGGTGTTTATCAAAACAAATTCAAAGATTTTTAAATGTCAAACACTGGAACCCAATTAAAAATGGATCAACTTTACTTAATAATAAAATTTCTTGCTAGATTAAACAACTGAAGAGATAAAAAGGGAAAATATGCATAGAAAATAGGTATAGATTTGACTCCTAAAATTGACCACAATTAATACAAACCACATTAAGTGTGTAACAAATGCTATTTAAGAATATTAGCTTTTTATAGAGATACACAGAATTCAGAGAAACCAGTGAAAATCACCATGCTCCCAATAAATAACTGAGATAAGACAGGAATAGAATTCATGAAAGGGAATATACATATATTGTAAAACTAGTGTATACTTTTTTAAATGAAAATAGTTAATGTTGATAAGAAGGTGGTTAAATGGAAATTCTATTCTATTCATTCACTCATCAAAAAACTACTAAGTACCTGCCTTTCTGTCAAGCATTTTTAGTATTTGAAGAATGGTGCTTAATGTGATGAAGTGATATTCCTCAAACTGACATTTTAGTGGAAGAAATAAAAAAAAACCAAATACTGTAATTTTAATTGACAAATGATAATTATACATATTTATTGGGAGCTATGTGATGTTCCAATATTCTTACAATGTGTAATGTTCAAATCAAGAAAATCATACTTAACTCTGCAAAAAATTGTTAAGTTTTCAGCTGGGCACTGGTGGTTCACACCTGTAACTCTAACAGCTTGGGAGGCTGAGATTGGAAGGACAAAGGTTTGAGATCAAGCCAGGCAAAAAGTTTGTGAGACTCCATCTCAATGAATAGCTGATTATGGAGGCACCTGCCTACCATCCCAAGTCATGTGGGAGGCTGAGAGAAGGAAGATCATAGTTCTGGGCCAGCCCAGGAAAAAAGTTTGTTAGACCCCATCTCAACAGAGAAAAAGCTGGGCATGATTGTATGTTCCTGTCACCTCAATGATGGAGATAAGCTTACAAAAGGAGAACTGCAGTCCAGGCCAGCCTGGGCAAAAAAGCAAGACCTTATTGTCAAAATAACCAGAGCAAAAACAGCTGGAAGCATGGCTCAAGTAGTAGAGTGCCTGCCTGGCAAGCTCTGAGTTCAACCCCCCATTGTCTACCCTCTCAAAAAAAAGTCCAGTTGTTTCTCTGTGGTCAGCAGCTCCTAAGGTGTGGCTACATAAGAGAAGTGAGTCCTGGAGTTCTACTGTACAAAAGGGTGAGTACAGATAACGGTAATGTACCATATAACTCTACAACAACAAAAAAAGCTAGAAGAGAGAATTTTGGATGTTCCCACCATAAATAATACAGTGAGATGTACTACAGAGAAAATTGAAAAAATAAGGGGTTAGAGGTATTGGGCTAGGATTCAGGCAATTGTGGATACTTTCAGGAAAGGTCCTCTAATCAGATAGCCTTGGGGCATCTAGTCAGTAAGAATAAGACCTTCACGTGGGCTGGAGGTAAAAGCTGGAGGCAGCATGATGTCTGTGTGTGTGAGGATAAGAGAGGCACCAGAGGAAGCTGGCAAGAAAGGCAAGGGTCAGATCCCACAGGCTGGCTCAGGTAATCCCATCTCGTTCAAATGGTGGATGCTGTACAAATGGCAAAACTTTTCTGGAAGGAGACATTGGCAACATTTATAAAAATATATATAAAATATCTTATATTTAACTCAGTAAGTCCATTTATGGGAGTATGTTCCAGGAAAATCATTCTTCTCCATATCCCACAGTGATCATTTCAAACGTTTACAGTCTCTGAAAATCCCTTATTCCACCTCCTTATCTCTATCACACTCCTTCTTCTTGGGTGTACTAACTCACTTTTACTTGGGAGAAAAAAAAAAGCAGTCTATTATGTAGAAATTCCTTGCCATATGTATTCTGGCTCACCATTGCATCTTGATACTCATTAACACTTGCCCTTGCCTTATATAGTCTCTTCTAAGGGAGAAGGACCAATCTGTTGTCCAAGACTACTTCTCAAGTGGGTTTTTATTTTTTATTTTTATTTTTGGCATTCCTGGGGTTTGAACTCAGGGCTTCACACTTGCTAGGTAGGTGCTCTACCACTTGAGCTGCACCCCCAGTCTCCCTTGGATTCTGATCCTAGTCTCCTTTTTCTGAAGTCTCATTTAATTATCTCTTCTTGATTACAACCTTCTATTTCTCCCATGCCCACTCCTTCCCTTTGACAATTCTACTCATGAACAAATCATCCATCCACAGTTGAACAGAACAAAATAAAAAATGCCCCTTTCCCTATCTATCTCCTGTCCCTCTAGGGAAACTCTTCTCAGAACTAAATATCTGCTGTAACTGTTTGCACTTCCTCATTTTTTCTCACTCCCAAACTTTCCACCATCTTGGTTTTTCTCCCAACTACTGCATTGGAAACACCTCTGGAAAATATTACCAAGGTCTTCATTATTGATCCATTCTTTTTATATCCATCCTATTACTGGGGACAGGCTTTAGGGATGAACTCCCCTTGTTCATCCCTATGAAGTCCCTATGAACTTCATAGGGATGAAGTCCCCTATGAACTCCCCTTGTTCATAGGGAGTACATAAAGCCACCAAGGAAATATAAAATGGGGTTTCTAACTGTTTTATTATCTTCACTATAATAAGTCCTTAAATTACTTTATTTTGCACTGTTCTAGAAGCTACTGATTCCAGAGCTCTGGTTCCACCTGTGACAAAGCTCAGGTGCTGATATTGCTATGAAGGGAAGGCAGTACCTGTCAAGTGAGAGAAAAGAGCAGAAATGATGAGGGGAGAATTGGAGACGTTTTTACCTTACATAGTTTAGTGATCTTCTGAAAGCAGGAACACATACATGCCTGATGCTTTCTTTTGGGGAGACCTATCTTTTTGTTCATGTCTCACTGGGGATTCTTTCTTTATGGATCTAACATTGCAAATGGGATATTTTAAGAAATGGAATACTAAAGAAAATAAAAAGAAATAACAGTATTCACCCAGACAAGAGATGCCACTTTGTATTCACTTCTGATAAATGCAGTTTCCTAACATTTATATCCTGCCAAGATGCAGGATGAAGGACATACAGTAAAATTATACAAACTTGCAAAAAGATTTGAATTTGGGGTATTAATAGCAGAAGGAATGTTCTTCTGGGAGTAATCTAAGTGTTATATTTACCTTTGGTTTGAGAATATTTGCAGTGAGGAATTTCAAATGCAAATATTTTAAAAGCATAGCATGTTGGTAGAGAGACACTGTGTGGGCACTTCTGTTTTCCTTTTAAACAAGGGTTTTTTTTTAATTTTTTATTGGAATCTTAATGAGACCATAATTACGAAGCAAAAGGGAGGAAAATGCAGCTGTTAAAAACTTGGTGTTACTTGGTATATATAGTACCTACTCTAAATTTAAAAAATTTTAAATTCATTCAAAGGAGAAAACAAGATGATTTAGCAGAGCAAATCTTGCATGCTTATACCCCTGTTAAGTGTGGAATTTTTTTGAATGTATAGTCTTTGAAATGTGGCATTCACATTTCCTTTTTTCTTCTCATTTTAATTGGATCATAATATAAAACACTTTGAAAGGAGACGCACTTTGCTTTTGTCCTTGCCACACACATCCAAACTCCCCCCATCTGTTAAATGTTATAATTATAAAACTTCATCTACAAGGATCAGAGATTCAAGTATTTTCCAGACTGCATCCCTGTTGGGAAGTTCTGGGTGTCTGTGCACACAATGAACATGGGGAAGGTATGTCTTTTAACACAGGAGTCAAGATTACAGAGACCTACCCTACCCTACCCTTCTGAAGCCAGGCAGTATTGGCACTATCTTTTAAACAGATGACCAGGATAAATTGAACTAACTGAATTTTAATTTTTAATAAAACTGTCCCAAAATAGTACCTAATTTTTCTGGTGATATCCACGTAGTGGTGTTTGCTTATCTTCATAAAACAAATGCTTTTTAAAATGAGTATAGAGATTACTCAGAGCAGATCTGAAGCAAAGATGTGTGCAGATTATCTACTCACCAATGGCAGTCGTCAACTCGATAGACATTTTCATTCACACCACGCAGCTAGAGACATAAGTCAAATCCCCTCTTTTTTCCTTGCTCTGAAAAGATCAAGACCACAGTGCTAATAAGGCTGGAAGTCTGGGATATTTGTAGCGTCATGCAGAATATAGTACGACAGAGAGAAAAGATAGTAATGGAATCACCACTATGCCCTTCAAAACAGAATTTTAAAAAACGGCACTTTTTCTTCCCTAATGAAGAGGATTTTTGTGTTTGGCTTCTTCCACTCTTTGTATGATGCTCAAGTGTGAACTCCACAGAGAGTTCAAGTTGTAGAGCTAGCTTACTGGTATCACAGGTCCAGGCCAGAACCCTATTCATATCTTTGCTCCAGGTTATAAGTGAAACATATTTCATTTAGGCATGTATCTTCGCTATGGTATCATATGTGATAAACACTAAGCTGCAGATAACAAGGGTGCTTTTATCAGCATTATATATCCATATGTTACAATATACCTCCACATTTTAATAGGTCACACACACACAAATTACAAACTTACACAATTTGGATCCATTTCAATTTCCCCTGCACTTTGAGAAGAAATTATGAAGTTGATGAGTTGCTGCATTGCTGAATGTCTGTTCTGATGTACAGCAAGTGCATTCCGAAATCACTAATCTTTGAAAGAAAGAGAACTCAGGGGACTGCATTAAAGGGCAAATCTTTAGATTCCCAAGGGAAAGCATTAGGCACAGAAACAGAAAAACAATCTCTAAGGTTATGTTTCAGAGTGCCAAGAGCCTGGGAGGGTAACACAGGCAGGCCAGTTCTGATAAATCTCCATTCATCTATGGAGTTAAAACAACTCAGCCCTTAGCTTCTGTGATCTTTGGTTGTAGGAAGTTTGAGAAGGTGCAAAAGCACTTTCTCAAAGGTGCAAAACACTCTCGTCTCTTTATATTATAGACTATCCTTGAAACATTCTTATTCACACCATTTGCTCCCAGTCATCATCCTCAACATTCAATCTTAATTTTTTTAAAGTACTTGGGAGCTGGGGAACCCATTCCTGTTCTACTTGAACCAGTTCAGTTGATCACAACAAATACAAACTGGCAAAAAAAAAAAAAAAAGAGTATTCCAGGGACTGAAATGGAGGGGTCTCATCACCTCATCACACCCTGTTTTGTTCCTGAGTCAACTGGCATCACTCCCTTCCTCTCAAATGGGGGGCATTAGGAAGTGATAAAGACCAAATTCCTGAAACCCACCTTATAGACATGTCATTGTGCCCTAAAAGGGGAGCAGGTTGTTATTTTGCATCTCAACCCTGACCAACTTGAATCTCCACCACAAATCAGCAGAAAAGTAGCCTTTCTGATTCATACCTTAGGAGGCTGAATTTCTCAATTCTGTGAGAGTTAACAACTTTCATTATTTCCAGAGTTTACATGGCCTTATAAGATCCAATGATCTTTGGTGACTCTCAGTTCTGTTACAGATGAATACCTGGCAGAGAGCTGTTATACCGCTCCCTCTGCTTACCCTCACAAAGCTCCTAAACTAGGTTTCTGTTTCTTTCCCACTTCAAGAATCTTACCTTCCACAAAAAGAATGCCAGCTACTAGGAAGAGTATTTAAATCTTCTCCTTTTCTTAAAGATTTGTTAGTGCTCAGACCTTCCAGAAATCGAGGTTTTAATTACTACCCTAGTGTCACCAGTTCTGTGAGAACTGTAGGTGAAGGAGGTTATGTTTGTCTTTTGCTTCCATTGTGTGAGGGAGGTGTCATGGTGAGGTGGGAAGGTAAGGGTCTGGGGAGAGCTATTTTACTTTCCTTGTTTTGTCCTATTTTTCTCTCTGCCCCACTTGAATGTGGAAAAGGCAGTTGATTGCTGCACTTGGGCAATCACAAGTCAATGAAACAAAAGGTTTACCCCATTAATTAACTTTCTCTTTGTCTCTGTCTCTCCTGCTCTGTGTGTCTGTGTGTGTGTGTGTGTGTGTGTGTGTGTGTGTGTGTGTGTAATAAAACATTTTCTCTTTTGTTTAGCATCTCCTTTCCATCAAAACATTATATATAAGCATTAGAACTCAAAAATTATTCAAAGAATCCAAAAGAAACAGTAGCAAGATTGACATGTCAGCTGAGGTTACCCTTTAATCAGTATTTGTCCCTATTACACTTTCTTTTTTAATAGTAGGTTTAGTTTTGGTTTTTTGATTCCAAAGTAAAATCAAGTAATTATGGGGGCTAATACCCCACATAGCAGAAGTCACAAAGTTAGAATAGCCCAACATCAAGAGACCATTTCTTCCTTAGGAAGCATGTGTGTATTCAGATATGCCTGTAAACTTTTAAAGATAATTTTGATCATACTTGGCAAACACATATCTTATTAGTATTTTAGGTTATGTTTTATCACCTACAAAATATCAATATAATTCTTACTATCTGATTCTTAATGACATGAATAGCATGTACCTTCATATAATTGTACATTTAGCCTTTCTCCAATTTTTGGACACTGTTTCTCATACCAGCACCTCTGTGGCTGATGCTGTCAGAGGCAAGGTCTTTTACAACCCACTGATTTCTGAATACACTGAGTTCCTACTGACTAAATTTACTCAGATCCAGAGGAAGAATAACATGAAACAGAGATTCTAAAAGGCTTGCAGATTTATAACTCATTCAGCTGGCTCTTAAATGCTTTGCTGGGAAAGCCTATCACCTCTGCATCTTTGGATCCTTCCTGTCTCTCAAGAGTGAAGTCCCCATCTCCCTTGCTCAGCTTACCACACTTCACTGAGTCTCTTGCTTTACTGGATCTGTAGAATCTATCAGCCTCTTACTTAACTTCTCCCAAGTCCCAGTCCATCCCATTCTGCCATGGCCCACGTTCCAGCATGACATCTTGCTACAATGAAGATCTATTACCTCCTGCTCAGTCCCCACGAGCTCCTTAGTTAGCTTGTGCAGTCATACCAAAATGCCATGGACTGGGTGGCTTAAATGATTGGCATTTTTTTTCTCACAAGTCTGGAAGCTGGAAGTCCAAGATCAGGTGCTAGCAGGACCCTTGTCTGGTGAGGGCTTTCTCCTTGGATTGCAGATGGTCACCATCTTTCTTTGTCTTCACATGGCAGAGATTGAGAGAAAAAGAGACAAAGAGAGATCTTCCTCTTCTATGAGGCCACCAACAATCCTATAACTTTAGGATACCACTTTATGATCTCATTTAACCTTAAGTATTTCTTAAAAGCCTTATATCCAAATGCAATCACATGGGGGTTAGAGTTTCAATATACAAATTTGGGGTGCAAGAACACAATTCATTTCATTGTACCCTTCAAATAAATAAACATAAACGCCTTGCCTATTCCAGATTCCTTTTTAGAGTAAATTCTCATAGTCCCAAAAAGGATGGTACCACCACTCAGAAAGCAGATCAGAGTCATGAACCTAGAGCAGCCAAGCTGCATGGAAAAGGAATGTCCAATCAGGGCAATGTGTATTCATATGGCTATTCAGATGCCCCTTGAGGTGACTGCCTCCCACCTCATTTCTCTGCCTTGAAAATAGCATGCATCACATGTTGCTCCATATTAGAAACCAGACTGGCTCCCAACTCACAAAACAGCAGCAAATTTTAACTAATCAACATTTTACTGCCATAATTAAACACTTACAAATAAAATGTAACACTAAAAATCAGGTCCCAATTTCTCAAAGCTGCATTAATATTTACACATAAATGATTATTGCAGACAGGCACATTCTTTTACTGCATATTAGGCTCAGAGTAAGCAAGGAGGGGGGGCAATAAGTTCTCAATTATCATAGAACTTGAGCATGACTTCTGAGTTTCCCAGTCTTGTCCTAACAACTTCAGACCTTCTGAGGCCTTTTTTATGGATGAGCTTCTGGTCTTCTTTGACTTCTTTGACTGTCCATTCTCAAGAAATGCTATTTTAAAAGACTTACTCTCTTAGGGAAAGCTGAAGGGAGTCTAACTTTGACTTATGGAATCCATGGGATAGCTGGGGGGAAAAAAGTGGTTCATCCTCAAGCAGCAGAAGGGGAACAGCAGTGTCTGTCTCTTCTATGAATTCTGCAGCCAAAGTGATAACAATTTCTCTTCCTGAAATCATGCCAAAGCAGTTTCTATTGGACCACCACCATAGTCAATTATTAGCCAATATAAGGCCTGTAATATCTCACTGGAATTTTTGTAAGGGTAAAAATTACATACTTACATAATAGAGGTGGGAATTGGTTTACATTGCCAGAGAAGGAGCTTTAAACAACAATATTTTAAAAAGATTCATTAGCCCAAAAGGAAACTTTAATGAGTAAAGCTGAACTAACTTCACCAGTTGTCAACATAAGCAGAGCAGAGAAGGTACGATGAATTTGGCCAAGTCCATATCCATCTGAGCTCTGACTTCTCAGTCTTGGTCCCTTTTGGAGTCTCAGGTTCCTTTTAAACTTGACAGAATGTTATTTCCTGATGAAGAAAGACCAAGAAAATGGTTTTTTGGAAGTACACATAAGGCTCCAATAGTATCAAATAGCTTCTTACAAAACATTTTGATGAGCTAACTTGAACTTCATCAGAAATGTACAGATTGGATTTACTTCATAAAATGTTCTTTTCATCGGATTATACACTAGGAAGAGATCTTCGGGATTGTCTTTCATCTTATAAATAAAGGCACTGAAGGAAAGTGAAATTAGATGTCTGTGCTTAATCAATTATATGCTCCGACAAAAGTTAGCTGTCTAGAAAAATAGAAATGCTTCTGTGTAGAGTGAATTCTGTATAGACAGACTGTAGGTATGGGTCCATCATAGAAACTGTTGAGAAGGACAGTGATGGGGTGACAAATTTCCCTACCCTGAAAATCTAAAGTACAAAGTCTAGAACTTTTCAAGTATAGACATCATGCCATAAGCAGAAAATTTCACTCCTTGAAGCTATTTCTTGAAAATTATTATATTGTATAAAAATATCTCCAGTCTGTATGTATAAAGTGTGTGCACATTTGGAACATAAAGATATTTTGTGTTTAAGCTTGGATACCATCCCCAAAATATCTTGGGAATATGTGTAAATATTCTAACATTTAAAAAATCCAAAATCTGAAACATTTTTTATCCTAAGCATTTTGGATCCTAAGCATTCTGTACTATGAATTCAGAATGAGGAAATCTATATTCACCCCATAATATGCCTATAATCTGCCACCAGGTTTCAAACTACCACCATTAGAATCATCTGCAGGGTGAAGGACTTTTTTTACTTTTTGGTGGGACTGGGGTTTGAACTCAGGGCTTCACACTTGCAAAGCAGGTGCTCTACTGCTTGAGCCACACCTCCAGTCCATTTTGCTCTAGTTATTTTGGAGATGGGAGGGGTTGCATTAAATATTTGCCTGAGCTGGCCTCAAACTGCAATCCTCCAACCTCAGCTTCCCAAGTAGCTAGGATTACAGACATGAGACACCCCATGCCCAGCAAGTGGGGTGAAGAGTTTTATTTCTGTGGAAACCTTCAGTTATATGCAAATCTTTCATATGTTGCATGAGGTATATAAACACTAGCACATTCTTATGTTAATATGAATTAAAATCACAATGTTTATAACAATTAAAAGGACAAGGAGATACACTAATTGTGGGAAAAGCATAGAAAACTGAAGAGCTCAAGTTTCTATTCCATCTTTTTATAAAAATCTTAAAGGATATGCTAAGGGTGAGATGTGCAGCAGATGGGACATTTGAGGATTGTGTAGAAAAATTAGGAATAGGGAATTTTTAAAGTCAGAGGTGTCAGCGATGGCCTTCTTGGTCATTCAGAGATACTCCTGTGCATCATGTGACTACTGGCAACCCTTATTTTGAGGAAGCAAAATGCAAAGCAATCAGTGGTGAATAAAACAGCAATCTATTTAAGGAAAAGACCATGGAATTTGAGGTCAAATTGATAGGACTTTCCACCATGTGTCTTTCATCTACTAGCTGCATGATCTTGAGCAAGCCACTTAAATTTTAGCATTAGTCTTTTTTTACATGAACCCTGGAGACCACTATTTGCAGGGGTAGCCATTCATACTACCTAGCAGGTAGTAGCCATTGAAGACCTAGTAGCTGTAAGAAAGAAGGGGGCATTTTATATTATTGGACTCAAAAGGTTTTAAATGAAACATCCTCAATTTCCTGATTCCTGCCAGACTGTCCTGTAAGGTCCTGTAAGAATAGACTTCCACCAACCTGCTCCTACCCATGTCTGTGCCAATCTTGACAGGTTCTTTTTTGGAAATCTGGAAACTAAGACATTCTCTTTCATTCAACAAGAAGACTGGTGGGGGCTCAACAGAGAAAAGTCCTGGGGATCAAAATTGGGACTTTGCTCATGCTAAGCCAGCACTTGGGGCATAACATCTACAAGCAAAAGGTTTTGGATTTTGAGGCATTTCAGATTTTGGATTTTTGAGATAGGGATGCTCAACCCATAGTATGATTCAGGTTCAGGATTGTCAAGTATCACAAGTAGACACTTTTAGATTATCATCTTTATCATTTCCTGATCCTATAGATCTACCGTAAGATGGGAAAAATAGAATATTGAAATGTTGAGTAGTTTTGGGGTACTCTGTAAGGCCTAATTTACATATTACTAGACTTTCATCCATCACGCTTGAAAAGTCACTGTTACATGAACCTCCTTCAGCATATTGGCAACCTCCAGTTATGCCCTCCAAACCCACTAGAAACCACACAGACCCTGCCCCTCTGGAAATCTCACTAGGAACTAAACTGGGCTAATCCATTCCTCTGATCTTTGCCAGGCATAGGGCTACTATCTCAGCTCAACCACCCTTCAACTGGTAACTGATTTTTATTCTTATTTGAACACATAGCTACACTTGTATTCATTTATCTGTTTCATGTATGTGAAATAATTTTAATAGTAAAGATAAATATATTATTTATCATAAAACTTCAAGAAGATAAGCAAGAGCATAATATTCACTTATTATTCATAATTTCACTACCAAAAGATGCATCCCAGAATAGACATTTACAAAATTAAGACCAAAATATGCTTTTTCTTTACCTAAAAAAAAAAATCACACTCTTTTCTGACTCTCTGCTGTCTACAGGCCAGTGCATGCTGCATCTTTCTCTAGTTCCTTTGGTTTGATGTTTATTTACACAATCTATTTGGCTGCTGACCTCACAATTTCACCTTTTCACAGTCTTTCCTCTTGCCCTTTGGCTCCAAGTCTATAGAGTAAAGTTAAATTCTCACAGCCGTCCTGTCAGCTGGGTGAGGTGTTCTGGATTTTGCTCACAGTGTTCTCTGAGTTGAATGTCTCCCTTTGCAAGTCTTCACTGAGTGAAGTATATGTACCATCACTTCAGGGGACTGGAAGTGTAGATCAGTGTCAGAGCTCTTAACTAGCATGAGGGAGTTTAGCTCTGAGTTTGATCCCCAGCATTTGGAAAAAAAGAAAAAAAGCCCCATCAATTCATGTGTCTTACAGAAAGAAATCTTGTGATGTGGGGGGAGAAGATTCATAATTGTTTAATCTTTCATTTAAAACCTCCAGTGCTTAAGTATCATCTTTTAAATGAGAGTTTTAAAAAGACACATCACATAAATTCTCAATGTTCTTACTGTTTGTTGTTATTTTTGTTTTATTATAGTGCCAGAAATGAACATAACGTAGACCCAAGATCTTAGGTGGTGAATATTTGTGGAGTAATGGTGTAACTAAAATAGCCACTTTTAAGGATATTTTGTTGCAATTGTGGCTAATTACAATTTGTAATTATGTACTGGATCCCAGACTATTAGAAATTACTGTATCGACTTTAGTGTGACAATTGATGAAATGTGATCATCCTTTGTAGACAACACTATCAACAGTAAAAACAACAATACCAATTGGTCATTGTTCCATAATCATGGAGGTAAAGGTCCTTATTTAGGAAATGCACTTAAAAAATTAGAGGCAAGATTTCTACAACCTCCTCTCAAATGGTTAAAATAAAGATACTAGAGAGATAGGCAGAAAGATCAGGGAAAAGTAGCTGTGATAGAATATTAACAATTTGTATATTTAAGTAAAAGTACATCAGGTATTTTTGTTGATTTTTTATGAGTTCTAATTAATTCAAAACAAAAGTAAAAATTAAATGTCAGCATCCTAAATAATATAATAAAACAAAGCAAGAAGTTGGGAGAGAGAATATTTTGATCTAAAGGTCTGTTCAGCCCTTGAATTTATACTACACAACTTACTTCAGGATTAAAATCCTGTATAAATCACCAAGGGTAGACTGCCTCACTTTTTCTTTTCATTTCTTTAAATCAAAAGCCGTTGCCTGCTGGGTGCCAGTGGCTCACGCCTGTAATCATAGCTACTCAGGAGGCAGAAATCAGGAGCATCATGGTTCAAAGCCAACTGGGGCCAAAAAAAAAAAACAAATGTTCACAAGACCCTATCTCAAAAAACCCTTCACAAAAATGGGGCTGGTGGAGTGGCTCAAGGTGCAGGCCCTGAGTTCAAGCCCCAGTACTGCAAAAAAAAAAAAAAAAAAAAGTAGTTGCCTTATCTAAGACAAAACAACATGTTTTCATTTCTTGTCCAGACTATAAAACCTTAATCTCTATTGCTGGGAAATAAATGAAGGTGGGTTATTAAGGGTTTCCTTCCCCAGAATCTATACCAAAGTTTATTGGAAAGATAATGAGTGAGCTCTTAATTTCTTTTACTTAAAACAGGAGAGAGGACAGAAAGTCTAGTTTAGATTCCAGACATTGTAAAGTCTATTCTGAAAATGAATGGGGGAGGTAGTAAACTGAAACACACACACATACTTCTACCTGTAAGCCCAAGACTACTGACGTATCACTTTTGTCAGGACTGATATCATATGTGCAGTTTCTGGTTCTCAGTAACACAGCAACATTTGCTATGTGTGCACTAACAGCATCCAAAATGACATAGTAAAAAAAGAATTATCTGAGATTAGAAGTGAACTGTTAAAACTACTCTGGCTGGTGCCAAAAATCAAGGGAGTTTATTATTTCAGTAGCTGCAGTGAAAACCCCTCTGGGTGCCTAGAAAACCTGCCCCCCTTGAGATTTCCCCATCCTCACTGACATGGCAATGGGCTTTGTTAAATTCAAAGACAGTTACGTCAGCAATTTGGGGCCTCTTGTGGGTTTTTCCAGGCCTATAAAGCACACAAATTATACCCAAATATTGGCCTGAAAAATTAGTAGACCATGTTATTTTAGCCAAGCTTTACTGGAGTAAAAGAAACTTCGGGACCCTAAAGCTCAGTGGTCTCTTTGCTACTTTATTATTTTCTTTTTTGGTGGGCTGATGCTCACAGGTTCGTGATGTTTTGTTTTGTTTGCTTTCAATATTTTTTTCTTATTTGACACCTCAGGAGATTTTTTGCAGATAGTAACCAATGTTATACATCTAATGCCTTTATAAAACTTGATTGTTGCTTAGAATTGAGTGATTAAATAAAAATCTAGAACTGTCTTCCATTCTTGAGAAACTTCCATGGCTATGCCTGAAAATTATGCCCTTTATTACAAGTAGCAACTTCCTGGTGGGTATAATGTTTGCAAAATTCCGTGCATGAAGTGAGGTTCAGTAGTTGCATGGAAGACAAGCTTTGGCTGAGCCAGTAAGAAACACTGCAGGGAATGAAAATATTAATGGCTATCTGAATCAACTCCTACATTGATTTAATGAGGAAAAACACTGAGCGTGGACCAAATACTTGAATTCAAGAAGAGCTCTGCTTTGAACTACAGTGGCTAAATTCCTAAGCCTTATTTTCTTTTGGGGAGTGATACAAAGGATAATACTTGTACTAACTAAACACAAAGCATAGCAAATAAACAAACAAAAAACACAACGTACCCCAGGACCCTATAAGCTGTAAAGCTCTTTGCCATGAGAGATGGTTCGTTTAGATGAAGAGATCTTCATTCGGGGTATCTGGAGAGAACAACCTAACTGCAACCCGTGATTCCGATTAGATCTATTGCTAATAGCGCTCATCATTCATATCAGTGTGCCAGGAGCTGCAAAGATGTAGACTCCAAACGTTTTCATAATATTATTTATCAAGTAGGAAGGCAATTTTGCCTAGCAATTGGGAAACACAATTGTTAATAAGACTATATTTATTCTAGACCTATTTATATTTTAATGTGACATTTTCCACTAGAACTGCGCATATTTTCCAAACTTCCTATATTTCATGTTCATTATTTAATTCCCACTAACATTAGTAAAGGGCTTCAAAGGTCAAAACTCAAGGGGGCAAAGGAGGCTTTGTTGAATAAAGTTATTTACATAGTTAATCAGGAGCTAAGACCCAAGAGAAATGCAAATCACCATGTTTCCAGAGAGAGAACAGTAGTAGTCTTTGGCTGGCGTTCACACCCTAGAGATAAACAAAAGATTTGACTTTCTTCCTCTGGACTTCTCTTGTGTATGTGATCTTACTTGGTTTCAGTTTTCAAGTTTATAGAAATAATCTTCTGGGTGAACCCAGGTCAAAACAGCAACCTGGGGTTTAACTGCTGATCAAGCAAACAGGATGTCCAAATATTTCCCCAAAGCAATAAACCATCAGTTAATGGTGTCATTCCCACCCATAATGCCCTCTTGGACCAACAGGAAATGTACCTTGGTTAGCTGTGTAGAAGTATCCATTTTAAACACCATAAAACTGATCACATCAGGATTTGTAGCTCCATTTAAGGACAGAAAAGCTCAGGGAAATCAGGCTCAGTACCTTCCCAACTGCCTTGTGAGCTCTCTCTCTTACTCAACTGTCTGGGTGGTATTGATTTTAAAGGCAATGAAAGGGACACACTACAGAAGGAATTTGGAAGACGTTGGTTCTAACCCAATTTCTGCCTCTACATGCTATTGTGCAAATCACTGAGAAAGAACAGCTAGATTCTAAGAAGGTTGGTTTACATTCTGAACATGATTTCATGCAACTTCCCCACTTGAAAAAGGCTTTGCTATTAGGTTTAAGAAATATATGACCACCAGACATGATGGCATACATCTCTAATTCAAGCACTCAGGAGGCTGAAGCAGGAGGACTGCAGGATCCAGGCCAGCATGAGTTATTTAGCAAGACCCTGTCTTTAAAAAAAGCAAACAGCCAGGCACTGTTGGCTCACACCAGTAATTGTAGCTATTCGGGAGCAGAGATCAGAAGGATCACAGTTCATAATCAACCTATCTCAAAAATATCCAACACACAAAAAAGGTCTGGTGGAATGGCTTAAGTGGTAGAGTGACTGCTTAGCAAGTGTGAAGCCCTGAGTTCAAACTTGAGTACCAGAAATTTTAAAAAAAGAAGCAAACCCCCCCAAAAAAAAAGTTATATCACCAAAACAAACCATGAGGAAATGAGAAAACCACAGTCAAATAATGGCTTGAGGGATGAATAAAATCTTACTATGTGTCAAGAAACATTTAAAGAACATGCAGTTTTTTACACGTTAGCACCCAACCACAATTCTATACTAATGCTTGGGCAATATCACTCACCTAACCAAGCTTGGGGGGTTATTACATCAGAAGTTATGTTAGGTTCATGTTAAATTGCAGATTGAACCTTTTCAGATGATCTTGAACCTTTCAGATGATTCTTTAGCTATTCTATCCCTCTACATCTGATAAAACAGATTTTCCTCTTGTTATAACCTCACTTGGACTATCTGGGTTTTGCATTCCAATTTTTCTCTTCCTGAGATTCTGACTTTATACACTCTTACCCACCATGAAGCCCACAGTCACCTTTTGATGCTTTTCTTCTCTAGTAACTCTAAGATCTGTGGCCCGCTTGTATTCCTTTCACACAAATTCCCACCAATATCACCTGTTTTGTTTTCATTTTCTTGTTGTTGGGTTTTATGTGTGTGTTCAAACTAATAGGCTTCCAAAGGGAGCAGTAAAGAAAGTCAACACATTGCCAACTGTCCTAATTTGAGTATCATAACTTGATGCACCCTTGACAGTGGCCCCTCCTGTCTATGCTTCAGCCTTCTCCAATCACATCCTTTATAAGTCTAAACATATCGTGTAATGTTAAATGCTTAATACTGTTTCTTACAGATGACCATCTACTTTAGTGACTTGGTGTTTGTTAATTTGACTTTGTCACACTCATCATGATTATTTTGAGGTTTTCCAAATTTTTTTAAGTCTCTAACACCATCATCTCTCCATCATGCACGTTTTTTAACTTCTGTTACTTTACTGAGTTGCCCATGTCTGGCACAAGCGTCCTGGTTTTACCTACTCATGTTGAGCAGAACACCTACTTCACTGATTCAAAATTTTACATACTATGCACAAACCTTTTCTTCCCATCTTCCCTTTTAAGTATTTTCTATTAAAGGGTCCTCCCTTATCCATAGTGGAATATATTCCAAGACCTAAAGGGGATGCTTGAAACCACCAATAGTATTGGACTCTCTATGTACTATCTTTTTTCCTACATACACTTAGCCTACAATAAAATTTAATACATGAGTTAGAGAAAGTTAAGATATAAACAAAAACCCTAACAAAATAGAAAATTATAACAATATGTTATAATAAAAGTTATTTAAAACTTACAAGTTATTAATTTGTGGAATTTTCCATTTAATATGCATTTTGGATAAGAAGTTGCATGACAAATGCTGAGCTGTTTTGATAGTTAGAAAGTCATGGAAGTGATGTGTTTGTGAGCTGGGAGTCACATGAGGTGCTTCTGTTGCATTGTCTTACTGGGAAGGGAGCTACATCCTAAACAAATTGTTCTTTGTCATGGAAATATGTGTCCACCCAAAAACCTCCCGTAAGACTCACCAACAAGAAACTTCAACACCAGCAATTTTAATAAGAAGAAAAATAAAAAATAAAGAGATTCAAATGCATCTACTTCTGCTGTTGAACTCTGAGAAGAGATGAAAGTAAAATAATGAAAACACCTCCCCTTGGTGAATGTACCTTCACCCCCACACACACTTAATTGGTTCCATGATTTATAGTGTGCTTTGCACCCTTTTTCCACCCACTCACAATATTACAAATATTAATCATTTTCCATGGTCAATTACAGGAATTAAAGCTTATGCTGTGTATGACCATAGGCAACATAACATCAATGGAAATGGGTTCTGCTTTTTGTTTTCCTCCACTTCCACCCCCAGCTGTTAATATACCATATTTTGATCTTTAAAGGAGAAAAGCAAAACGATCTCAGTAAAGAGTTATGCTAGAAAGGAAAATAAAACAAAAAGAAAAATCCATTTTGTAAAAATCAAATTGTGTGAAAAGCTCCTAAAGAGTAAATAGTTTTCATGCATGGGCTCCAGTTCAGGATATCAGTGGGTACTATTCATACAGTAATGTGAGACCCCATTGATGTAGGCTAAAGAGCCCCCTGTTCTTGACATTGGTCAGTTATATGTGTGTCAGGATAGGGCCTGAGGTCAAAGATACTGCTTATAACTGAGCTTCACCAGTTTCAAAAACTTGGTACCTCCATATTTGAAGGACATTGCTATTCTACAGACTAACTCTAGGAGGAAGACGAATGAGGCAAAGGCATTGGATGAATGAAGCTACAAAGCAGACATGTGCTATCTAAAGGAGTTGCTTATGTTCTTTCTTACTGGATTAATGAAAAGTCTCGCAATTTTCCTCAATTTCTCAGCCAGATGTACATATTTTTTTCTTCAGTAGGATCAGACCCTTCTAGGATTCAGAACCATCCCAGTCAGGAGTAAATGTGTCAACTACTTATGTGGTGGTTGAACAGAGGTCTTCAGTGAATCATATATGTAATGCCTTATACCAGTCAGGATAACGACCAGGCTATTATGCAATAACAAACAATCCCAACACTCAATGGGCATATATAATGAATATCTATTTTTTCTCAGCCTATATATTACATAGAAAAATGATTGGCAGCGGAATATACTTATCAAAGGATGTTCTATATCAACATGCACTTCTGGGGCCATCCAGACCAGGAAAGGAAGTATAACATATCTAGCTCATAGAGCTTCTACCCGGAAATAAAACACATTATGTTCATTCTGGTTCATAGCTTAATTCCAAATGGCAAAGACGTGTAATCCTTCATTTTCTAAAAAAGGAGAACTGCAATACATGTAAGTATATTGGATGACTTCATTCCCCTTTTTGAAAGCTGTGTAACTTATGTCTTTTACTGTTACCTTCATCTAAAATATAAATGCTGACTGTGCATGGTAACTGTTTTTTGACAGAAGAGACAAAAAAAGCAGAAGGGTGGGAATACAGCATGATACAAAAGCATCTCCTAAAACAATTTGGGAAATAGAAGCCTGGAGGATAGCCAATCATATTTTATTTAGACTTTTGCTTGGACTTCCCGTCTTCCTTCCTTTCAAATCAATCAACAAACCTTTTCCTGGTCTATACTCTTGATGTTTTCTTTCTCGTATTTTTTAAATATTTTACTTTCAATCTCCTACTGTTACACAATGAATTCTTTGGAACAGAGTGATATATTCAGTAAATTCCCTTGTGATATTTTCAAAGCTTTAAAATCCTTAATAACATTAATTTATTTTTTTTCCACTCAAAATCATTCCAGAACTTGTCAGTTTTGAGGCTTGACTGGATTAGGACAAAGAAAATAAAAATTTGACTTCTGCTATTATAAAATCACAATTCATCCTAAAGAAACAGCACATCAAGAATAAAGTACCACAAGAAAAAAAATAAGGAAAAGTCCAACATAATAGTGCTTCAGGCTCCCATCACCAATCTTAACAACTGGCATATTCTTAAGTTCACACTGGTGGATCATATATAAAATGAAAAGGTGTTAGAAGAGGTGACAAGTTGGGCTTTTCTGAAACTTCTTGACTACGACAAGAAAATAAAGCTGTAAAAAAATTCAGTACATCTGAAAGGACAGAGTGCAGTGAAGACTAGAGGAGTGGAGGGATAATCACTCTGCTCAGAAGCTTTTGTAATTTTCTAGATGGAAGCAAAAATTCGCTAATTTTTGGTTTACTTGGTTGATTTTTTTACCTAATTATCACTTAAGGTATCAAGCTAAACAGATAAAATTAATCAGAATTGTCTCTTCCTTTTGTGCCCATACCTGGACTTGAGCTTTCTTTACTATTCTATATATATCTTCAAGACATCACTTTCAGTTTTACCTGAATTATGTTTCAAAAATTGTGTGTGGTTGGGGAAGGGTGTGTGTGTGCACGTGTGAGTACAATTTTTTTAAATTCTTCTTCCACATTCCAGGGTTCCCTGCAGTGAACTGGCTTTCTAGCTTGTTGTTACTGCTCCACTAAAGGCTCAAAGGACCATGTGATTTGGCTGCTTCCATAAAAATGAATTTGCTGCAAAAACAATTTTCCTTCTCATTATGACATGGGAATGAAAGGCTGTCTGGGGAGCTGAGGGAATTTCAAATTCATCTGCCTGTCTTATAATTGTCAGTAGCTGAGGAAACCCCAAACCTTCAGCTGGACACAATGCTCAGGCAAGCTCTTGAGTGAAGATGGAATAGCTTGCTTTAGTTCGTCAGATAGTCATTGTTGCATCTAAATTTGGGGGACTCATTTAATTTTTCAAAATGGTTTTCAATGTTCAAAATGTTTATGGCAGCAGAGTTAACTATTGGGCTCACAAACTAGCTTGTAAGAACCATTGCCCCCATACTGCTCCTAACCTAGGTTTAGTCTGACACCAAGTCCCATGTGTGAAAAAGATTGGGAAGGGTAAAGTCTAGTGCTTACTAGTAATGGAAGTTTCATGGCATCAGCCTTACCCTTCTATCCCTATAACAGATGTAACCATCCCTGGACTCACTCATTCTTTTCTTTCTTTCCTTCTTCCTTTCTTTCTTTCCTTCCTTCTTTCTTTCTTTCTTTTTCTTTCTTTCCTTCCTTCCTTCTTTCTTCTTTTTCTCTCCCTTTTCTCTATTTCTTTCTGTCTTTTTGTTTCTCTCTCTCTCTCTCTCTCTCTCTCTCTCTCTCTCTCTCTTTCTCTCTCTCTCTCAGGGATTGAACTCAGGACCTCATTTTTACTAGGCAAGGGACCTATCACTCAACCATATCCTTGTTTTTCAGGTAGGGTCCTGTGTTTTTGCCTGAGATGGTGATCCTCCTACCTCCACCTCCCAAGTAGCTAAGAATATAGGCGTTAAAATTTCATTTCTAAAAATAGAAATAGAGGAGAGGAGAAAAGTCTTAGTATTTCTGTTCCTTATGCATAACAGAACTGCCTGTACTTTGAATTGCCCCTCATAAAATAAAAAAAGCATTAATAAATAGAGAAGCAAAATGTAAGTCTTCACTTTTGCTATCTCTCCATGTTCTTGTGTGTTAACAACTGATCCAAGAAGTCTTTTACAAATCATTTCACTGATGCTGGTTTTGTGACAACACACAATCAAAGATGCCCCCGTTTTGGGGAAATTTTTCTGCATAAATAAGTACAGTGTTAGTACTTTTTGAGCAAGAACCCTTTGTTTAGCCATAAAGCTGAGTTATTTATACAGAAGCTGAAGTCAAAGCCTGGAATCACAGATTTGGAACATTGTAATAACCCCCCCCCACCAAAAAAAAGCACAGTCAGGGACTTCGTGATATTTATGTTTAAGGACTGTACCAGCAGGATGGCGTTTATGAGGCTTTTCCAAGTAAAGTACACCAATCGTCATAGAAGGCTTGGCTCAGCCTAACAACATACTATCTTTCTCTTCATCATTTATGGGATCCCTGTTGGCCTCTTGAGTGTTGTCTGAGGACTGGAAATGTATGGCATAAATCTTTCTGATCTTTTTAAAGGAGACTTTGATTGTCTCGGGGGAGAAAGGCATAGAGAATATAGGTCATATTTATAATGGAGTATGGGTAAGCCTCATCTAAGCAAGGTTCTTCTTTGATGTGCTATAAATATCCCTCTCCTCATTGCTAGCTTTACGTTTAGTTTTGTTCTTGGAGGAATATAATTTTCCACAAATGGAAGCTAATATCTTTGTGGTATTTTTCTTCTTCCTTCTTCCTCTTCCATGTCACACATATTTCCATTTCCCATGTCTCCACAGCACACATGCAGAAAGCTTATGTTAGATCATCTTACAATGTTGTTTTCTAAGCATATATTATTTTCCCCACATTATGTTTCCTAAATATCATCTTGTGTGCATAATACTCCCACCTAGTTTTTTCTACAAATGCCTGCCTATAATGACTACATCATAAGTGATTATTGACTAAATATATAAATAAAATTGGCTTTTTAAAATATTAGACTGACATACTTCTTTCTTTAAAAAAAACTCGTAAGACATTAAACCTCCCTATTTAGCACCCTGTTTCCTCCTGGACACATAAAGTTTTTCACATCCTGATCTTAAGTTTTTCTACCATTATTTTCTCATAATCACATCATGTCCCTGTGTTTTTGCTGATCTCAACAGCTCCCTATTCCTCAAAGAAAAGATGGTTTTCTATACCTTTGAAAGTTCTTCTTGGAGCTTCCATTTATTAACTTGATTTTGTCCTTCAAAATACAGGTAACAGTTGCTTCCTTGTGACTCTTACTTAATCCCTCAGAGTAAGTCTTTGTTAGTACTTAAGTGACACTTTGTATCTATCTCTAGTTGCTTACTTGATATCCCACTAGTCACAACACGCACACACACACACACACACACACACTGACCGTCACACTACACAAACTACTCTGAGCATAGATGTGATGTCATTCCTGTGTCTAAGAGCCCAGCATATTGTCTGAAAAATAATTAGGTGTTGAATATACATTTGTTGAATGAAAGAATCTCTAAAATAATGACTGAACAGATGGATGGATAGATAGATGGATGGATGAAAGGATAAAATAAGTAGAGGTTTGGAGGCTAACAAAAGATTGAACCAGGTTTGAATTCTGTTTCAACCACTATTAATCTTGGGCAAACATCTTCCCTTTTTAAAGCTTCGGTTTTCTTCATTTTTAAAATGAGATAATACTTCTACAATAAAGTTATGATTAAGGTTTTATAAGATAATTCATGGAAACACTTGACAGTATCTGGAAAATGAGAAGTGGTAGGGAAGGAAGAAAGAGGGAAGGAATTAGGAATGGAAATATGGAGGACAAGGAGAAGGAGAAGCAGAAGATGCATAAATGAGAAACACATCTTAACCAAAAGAGGATGTGGATGAAAATAGAAGGTAGACTGAATCTGACTAACCAAATGGTAATTCTCTCTCTGCAATGCTGGGACAGAACCCAGGGCCTTGCACATGCTAACAAGGACTCTAACATGAGCTATATTTCCAGCTCCCAGAATAACAATTCTCATCACGGGTCTTTGTTGGATTCTGTGAGAGTGAAAAAGGAAATAATGATAAAAGAAAATGCTTATATACCGTTGAGCTCATTTATCCACTCTTAGATCTTTTCAACTAATACAGAATTATAAAGAATGGAAGGACATTTGAAAGGAAAAGTGGTTTTAATATTAAGTGACAAATGTACAAGAGAAGTTTTGCCTCTTTAAAAATGTTTTGGCAATAAATAAAAACACCATTTACAAAGATTACTCTTTATGGTGTTCCTTGTTGGGCAAGATGCCTATAGTGAAGGAAGACATAAAAGCAATTGCTCTAACACATGGTTAAAAATGAGAGAAGCGTTCAAAAGTTTGATAGGGGATAATTTTTTAAATTGTATATTATCACAACCATTATAGGCATGTTTTAAAGAGGAAAAAAATAAAGCTTTCCAAAGACTCAAATTTCACGAATAAAAACAATTTCTGAATCAATTATTATCCCTACATCAAAGCCATTGAAAACCAATGAGGTCTCAAAAAGAAACTTTTAACTGGATTATTAAGGGAATTTTAGTGTGAGAGTGGGCGTGTGGTCAGGGTTGATACCCAGGGGAATAATGGAAAGAAAATAGAGAAGTTTCCCCTTTAAACTTTTGAATAATGGTTATCCAGAAATAAGTGAAACTTAGTGAGAATGTAGACTAGGAGTCCCCAGTGGTAGGCAGAGATACCTCCTTAGGTTTCATGTCACCTCTTGCTATTCACCAAGTAAACCTGGGGTAAAAAAGGAGGCAGTGTAAATTTTTCATAAGTGGTCACTCCTGTTTCATATCTATTACACACACACACACACACACACACACACACACACACACAAAGTAAAATAAATACAAACAACTCCCATTTTCTCTCAACCCCACTCCCCAAATCTGTGATGAATGAACAATGGCACTAGCAGCGCCAATGATTCTGTAACATAAATAAAATTAACAAGCAGTGTTAAGAATTGCTTAGTGTCCTGTAAGGTATCTGTTTATTTCAAGAAGTGTAGCAAAGGCTTAGAAGAAAATTCTTCAGATGAAATTTAGTTGTTTCTCAAAATATTCTTTCAAGAAAAAGAAGGAAATTATTAATATAATTTGAAAGGTGATATATGTACACATATGTGCACTTACCTTCTATATATGCAGATATACAGAAGATACATAGGCCTATAACAACTTACATATGTATATGTATATATTATAATATATAATATGTACGCATATTACATAACACATGAATATGTACATAGGCGTGTTATATGTGTCTATCATACTATACACATATTATGTATGCAACATTACCTATTACATATATAAAGTGTATAGTAGGTCTTCAATTATTTGTACCTGACATGTGTCCCCCACACAAGCATAGTTATTGATGTCACTGTAAATGTGATGAGTAACCCTTCCCAGATCTTCTGTTTTCCAAGGGGTGTAACAGAATGAGCGAGCTCTGAGAATACTGAGAGAATGCCCAAGTTCCCTCTCCTGTGATGACCCCAGTGCTATTATTATTTACTGAAGGTCACTAATTTACTTGCCACTGTTCAGCTCACAGGGGAAAATGCTGTCTCTTCCCAATGGGACTTGAAGAATGAGGTTTATAGGACATAAAACACATGTAAGAACTGGCAAGAGTGAAGAGGAATCTAAGCCTGTGGCTTAAAGTACCATTAAAATAATCATTAAAACCAGGCGCCTAACACACCCCATGATCCAGGCCCAAAACACAGGAAAATGTAAGATTTTTTTTTCATCCTGTAACCACAGGCTCTTTTTGTAATTGGTAGGCAGCAGGGAAGAGAGGGAAAAATTTCTTCTTAGACATTCTAGGAGAGAGGTGCATTGTTGTCATGGATCTTTGTATTAAACATCATGTGCCTACAGTTTCATGGTTTATGTTGGGATACACACATGGTTCAGATCACATTAATAAATATTACCCAGATTGCCTAGAATATAACTTACAACAGCAAAAATCTTACCTTAGGACATTAAAGCCCAGGGGAAAATCCCATAATGTGCCATTAGAAGACCAGAGATGACTTTTGATTGCACAAAGAAACGCATATATCTTAAATGCTAATTCCCTATCTCAGTGAGTTCAGGATGTCATAGCAGAATACCTTGTACTGGGTGATTTATGACAAACAGAAAATTTTCACAGCTCAGGAGGTGAAGTCAGTGAGCCCATATGACTGGTTCTGGTCACGGCCTTTTTTGGGCCTGCAAATGGCCAACTTCTTATTGTGTCATCACATAGTAGAAAGAGAGCAGGAGAGCCCCCTGGGGTCCCTTTTATTAGAGCACTAATACCATTCATGAGGGCTCTACCCCTATGATCCAATTACCTCCCCAATGTCACACCTTTGAACACTCCAGGGTCAAGATTTCAGCATGAATTTTAGGAAATACTAACACTCAGTTCATTACATTCCCCAAATCTGGAAAGAGTGTAAACTATCTGCCAGAAGGTATGGAGGGCAGAATAGAGCTACCCAAATATATTGATGCCTTAATCTACAAATACATTACTTTACATGCTGAGGGAGTCTTTGCAGACGCGATTAAATCAAGGAAACTGATTTGGGGAAATGATCTTCAATCACAAGTGTCTTTACAAGGGACACGTGAGGGTCAGAGTCACAGTAGGAATATGAAGAACAAAGCAGAGGTTGACATGATACCACAAATTGAGAAATACAAGAATCTGGAAAAGTTGGGGAAGTGAATTCTCCCTTAGAACCTCCCAGCAGAATGTGGTTTTGTGACATCTTGATTATAGAACTATTGACTTCCAGAAATCCAAGATAAAGCATTTGTGTTGTTTTAAACCACTAAGATGGTTATAGCAGCAACAGGAAACTGACTAACAGGAATTTTCTTTTAATCATCTACTCAAACAGCTCTTGGCAATGGGCACCTCTAGGATTCTACCACGTACACTGACAATTTCATAGTGAATGGACTTCCCCCATTTCTCAAAGACACAACCTATGCATCTTTAAGGTATAATGTGTACTGATAGTATTTCTATATTTAAGACACCACCTACAGATTTTCTGGAAAAGGAGCATTTTCCTTTCCCAAATATCTCTTCACAAGTTCAGGACAGTTCAGGAAATGTGCCACATACAGTGCAGCAGTAAATTCTCAGGGCCAACCTGGAGCATTCTCTCTGCTTCTGGTCCTGAGTATCAGACACATGGATCCACAGTGTGTGTCTCTGCCTCTTCCCCTACTGCTTTACCTTAGAAACAAAATCCACATGTTTAAACCAGGGTAGCCTCCTGCTCTTGGTGTTGGCATTATCTGTGGAGTACAAGATTCTGTCTTATTGTTGGTTCTTGTGTTTCTACCTAGGCTACTGAGTAGCAGAATTTGGTTATTGTTTTATTTTGCTTCTAAAGTCAGTCTCCTAGGTTCCGACCCCAGGTTGCCATGCAGACGAAAGCTGGCCTGGCTACTAAAATCTCCTCCTACATTCCAAGAATTGTTGTTCACATCCATGCACCAATGCAAAAGTAGGCAAAATAGTTTCTATGCCAACTTTGCTCCACCCGGCGACATAGGTAACAAAGCAGAACTGAAGTTTGTCTCCCAGAGATTTTAACAATTCGCCCTTTGTCACTGTAGTTTGCTCTCCATTTTCCACAGAGGTCCCAGAAGGATGAGTTAGATCAAGAGATCAATCTCAGCAGTGTGTACTGTGCAGTATTCAAAACCTTTCCTGGAGGAACAAATGGGACTTCATTTACCCTTCTGTTGTGCGCTGAATGTTTATGTCATCCTCCAAAATCATATGCTGAAATCCTAGCCTTCAATATGATCATATTAGGAGGGGGACTTTGGGAGGTAAGTAGATCATGAAGATAGAAGCCTCATGAATGAGATGAGTTCCTTTATTAAAAAGGGACCCTAAGGAGCCCTCTTGCCCTCCTTCTATCATGTGAAGATACAATAAGTTGGCAATGTGCAAGACAGCCTTGCCTAACCATGCTGGCACCCTAATCTCAGTCTTCCACCTCCTGAACAGTGAGAAATGAGTTTCTGTTGTTTATAAACTACACCCCCAAAGTCTATGGAACTTTGTTATAATATCCTGAACTGACTAAGATAACTCCTTCCTTAGGTACCTTGAAAACTGAACAAAATATATGGTAAATAGTTTTTAGGCCCTGAAAAACAGGCAGCACAGTGTAGTGACTCGTGAAAAGTCAGGAAACAAATGAAGCGGTTCTCATGATTTCTCCCATATCTGCCTGGCGGAAGTTTATGTACCACAGTGCAGTAAGGAACATCTCACCCATAGCATGGTGATATTACAAAGTTGAATAGACAAAGGTTGAATTCAGCAAGACTCAGGGAGCTATAAGTTTTAGGGCAAAGTACTGAAGACAAGAGGTTGCTACAGACTGAATTGTGTCCCCTAAGTTCATTTATTGAAGCCCTAGATCTGCAGTTTTTGGAAATAGGCTTTTGGGAGGTAATTATGGTGAGATGAAGTCATGAGGGTGGGGCCCTCCTAATGGGCTTGTGCTCTTATAAGAAAAGGCAGAAAGATCACTCTCCCTCCCTCTCTTTCTCTCTCCCTCTCTCTCTCCCTCCCTCCCTCCTTCCCTCTCTCTCTTTCTCTTTCTCCTCTCTGAACTATGTGAGGACTCATTGAGAAGACTGAAAACCAAACACATTTTTCAAAATTTATCAAACTATACTCTTAAAACAAGGGCAGTTCATTTTTATAATCACTCATACTTTGATGAAATTGATAACCTTGTCTCTTTTGGGAATACCAAATACATTAAACACCCACCAACTATGCTGCACCCACATCTTTATGACATGTTTGTGTGCTCCAGCCACTACTTTTTGGGGTGAATTATTTTCATGGGGTATCTAAACAATTCAAGCACATAGACCCACCCCTGGGTGCTGGAAGACTTCATGAGTCACCCCGATATATGATTGATATTCAGTCATATAAGGGTTTCCAGATACAATATGATTCTGATCCCTTTCTATTACAAGTATTCAAACCAGTGAACAAAAACTGGTAGGTATTTGACAAATGACAGAAACAGGAAGAAACACACACCTGGGCAAAGACATGAATTGTCTCTCCAGTGATGAGTGACTTCCAGAGAACCAACATGTTGCTACATCCAAGTGTCCTCTGCTTTAGAAGGAGGCTGTTTCTGTCTGTTCATAGATGTTATGGAATGCTATACTAGGGTGCTAACAGTTTCCACTCTTCCTCCCACTTGTTGGTATAGAATTACAACACAGGAGGATAACAATTAAATGGCATTACAGTCTGCGGTTTCCATGGTTTGAATGCATATATTTAGGACTTTGAAAGAACTCATAGTGGGTGGCATTGCTAAAACATTCCCTGTGAAATGACAATCAAACACTTGAAAAACTAAACAACCAATCCATCTGGAGACTTGAAGTCAAGTCCAGTTAGAATAGCATACCATCTTAAAACAATATGAATTTTCCATAGCTTCACTAGTTTTTTGAGGGTGGAAGGGGGACTGGAGTTTGAACTCAGGGCTTTACACTTACAAAGCAGGTGCTCTACCACTTGAACCACACCTTTAGTCCATTTTGCTTTGGTTATTTTGGAGATGGGGACGTCTCACGAACTATTTGTTCAGGCTGGCCTTGAAACATGCTCCTCCCAATCTCAGCCTCATAAGTAACTAAAATTACAGGCATAAGCCATCAGCAACCAGCTACTATTTTTCTTTTTTTAAGAAACATTTCTCTGAAGTACTTCTCTTCAGGTTTTTCTTTGAAGGAGCAATCAAACAGGTTAAGAAAAACAATTTTTTCTCCAGTTAATGTATATACTTCTTGATTGTTTGCATAAACTAAAGAAAGTCACAAAGATATTCCAAAATTGGTATAATATCAAAAAGTCACTTCTGGGATAACGTGAGATGGTTTTCTGTGTGTGCAGCTCGGTTTCTGTATTAGTTCTGGTATTATTTCAGAAAATGATGCTCTCTGGGTAGCACAAGAAAACACTAGGCAAGGAGAAAAAACATCTGAGTTTAAAAGTCTTCCAGGAAAATGTCAAAAGGAGACACTAAGTGTATGAATCATGGGAAGATGACTATCTAGAAGTCTCTGGAGACAGGAACTTCTAAGCAACATCAGAATGTGTTATCTTGATTCCTGCTGGTAACTTGAGCCAACTTCAAAGCTCTCTTTAGTGGATTACACCAAGAGGACCCATTATCAGAAAGGAGGGGTTAATGAGGGTGAGTTATTAGAATGCTTGGTCTGCCTTAAATGGACTACAGCTGCTGAGTAACACTATAAAAATAAAATTGGACCATTCACGTGCTGATGTAGTTTGTTTGAATTGGGTAACTGGTTTATAAAGCCTGAACAGAGTGACCCCAGGAAAAAACTGGAACCACTGAGTGTAGCAGATATCACATTTGAATGTCCTCTTCTTATGCTTAGAAATCATGCAATATGCTTTTCTGCACATTTTTAAAAACATTTTGGAGATAAATACATTTTTCAAGGTATTATTTCACCATCAAAATATTTTTCTTCCATCATAAGAATAGCCAGTGTTCCCAAATGTGTGATATAACTGTATTGATAGTACTTGCAATACTTGGAGTCTATCTATCTATTGCTTCATAAAGGGAGATTTGGACTGAAGGACACTGCATAATAAAATCATTTTCTTAGTCACTCCTAAAATAAACTTGAAAGGAACAGGTGCACAGCCTAGGAGGAAGACTGACTTGATTGTGTAAAAACACCTCTTCTTTTCCTTATTTTTCTTTTCTTTCTTCCTTCAAAAGTTTCTCTGAAATATCATGACAAAACATTTTGATAAAAGAAGATGCATCTTGCTCTAGAAAAACAAACAAACATTAATTAGAAAGAAACAGAAAGACAGACAAGTGATAAAAGATATGCAGACCAATTTTCTGTCCCTCAGCCTTGGTGCACACACATCTGGGAATGTGATGAGCTGTCATAAGATTAAGGACACAGAGAGATGTCTGCTGTTGATAGCAATCCCCAGTGAACTTTCTGGACCCAGGTGTGATTTGCCCAATGGGTCTCTTCTTGTCCAAAATCCATTATAAAATCTCACCTGGGTAAGTGCTCCAGCCTGCCCAAGCAACTTTCATCAGGAATCAATCATATCATAAAACAAGCCCATGAGTAATATAGCAGTCCAGGTGTCTACAATTTCCAACTTCCAAAACCACCTGGAACTATGCAACCACTTTTACAACAGTTTCTCTATCTCTTTTTAAGGACCGTGAAAAGAGAACCAAAATTTTAGCTTAGTCCAGGACAGATTCTAGTTGAATGAAACCCTCTTACTAATTTCCCTGCAAGTCAGTTAATACTGAGAGTGATCAAAGTAGAATGACATACTCAAGAAGCATAAAAGCAACTGCACCAATGTCAGCAATGCAGCTTGCATAACCAGAGAATGCCCGATCTTGAAAAAGATTGTCTTGACTTGTGAATGTGTTCTTCATTCAACAGCCAGGAAAATATGCTGGTGGTACCCGGATCATAGTCCTCACACATCTAAAGAGGTTTTATGCTGCTAAAGGGAAGGTAGCTGTTACAGTCCAGAACATTTCTGGTTGGATACATCTTTTTGTCCTGAGTTTGAAGACGTAAGAATAGTTTATAGAATCTAAGGTTTATACTGACTTAAAAGTGAGAGAGACTTACAGAGAGGTGATGGCAGCACAGTGTCGTGTATATACTAAACGCTGCTGAACTGTACAATTTAAAACAGTGAATTCTATGTTGCATAACTCTCACATTAATAAAAAAAACTTTCCAAATTCTGAGAAAAGAATGAGCTCAGGAATTAAGGTCAAAACATTCTAAAAACTATTCTTAAATTAATTCTTTTACTTCACAAACATTTCTTGCACACTTTGTAAGGCACAGAAATTAAAATACGGGGCTTGCAAAACACACAATGGAGAAAAGACAGCCTCTTCAACAAATGTTGCTGAGAAAAGTGGGTAGCTGCATGCAGGAAACTGAAACTGGATCCATGACTTTCACTCTGTACAAATATCAACTCAAAGTAGATCAAGGACCTTAATATAAGACCTGAAACTTTGAAGCTTGTGTAAGAAAGAGGAGGGAATACACTGGAACTTACAGGCATAAGCAATAACTTCCTAAATAGAACTCCAAAGGCTCAGCAACTAAGAGAAAGGATTGACAAATGGGGCTATGTGAAGTTAAAAAGCTTTTGAACAACAAAAGAAATGGTCACCAGATTGAAGAGGCAGACCACAGAATAGGAGAAAATCTTTGCCAGCTATATATCTGACAAATGGTTAATAACCAGAATATATAGGGAGCTCAGAAAACAAAACTCCCCCAAAAATCAATGTATCAATGAAGAAATGGACAAACGAACTGAATAGAGCTTTTTCAAAGGAAGAAGTCCAAATGGCCAAAAAACACATGAAGAATTGCTCAACATCCCTGGCCACAAAGGAAATGCAAATCAAGACCACATTAAGATTCTCCCTCACTCCTGTTAGAATGGCTACCATCAAGAACACAAACAACAACAAATGTTAGAAAAGATGTGGGGGAAAAGGAACCCTCATACACTGTTGATGGGACTGTAAATTAGAACAACCACTATGGAAAACAGTATGGAGGCTCCTCCAAAAAACAAAAATAGATTTTCCATATGATCCAGAAATACCACTCCTAGGGATATACCCAAAGGAATGTAAATAAGGTTACAATAAAGACACCTGCACATCCATGTTTATTGCAGCACTATTCACAATAGCCAAGCTATGGAAACAGCCAAGATGCTCCTCAACTGATGAATGGATTAAGAAAATGTGGTATTTATATGCAATGAAATTTTATTTAGCCATAAAGGAGGATCAAATTTTTTCATTTGCAGGTAAATGGATGGAACTGGAGAACATTATCTTAAATGAAGTTAGCAAGATTCAGAAGGCCAAAGGCTACACATTTTCTCCCATATGTGGAATATATGCCCAATACAAATACAAGTAACATTATTTATGCGTACTAATATATAAAATCATGTATCCAAAAGTGGGACTGGCAGAGGAGACCAAAGAAGGAGGAAAAGAAGGAAAAAATTATCAAGTAACAATGAAATATGCCACACATCTGTGTAGGAACAAAATACAGAATAGGGGACAAAGGACTTGACAAGGCAGTGGAAGAGGGTGACATTGACTTAAGCATAATGCACATATAGGTATAATACTGAGGCAAAATTCCCACTGAACAACAACAGACACCTAAACAACAAAGGACAAGAATGAAAAACAGGTCATGCTAAAGAAGGAAATAAAGAATATGAGTATGGTTGATGTACTAAATGAATATAGAATTTTTAAGTCTATTGAAATCACCATAAGAAGAGAACTAAGTTAGAAAGGAAAAAATTGGTGGGGCTGAACAAATTCAAGATATAATCTATATACACATGGAAATGTTGTAATGAAACTCTCTGTGTAGTTATCCTAAACAAACAAAAATGTCTCTTTTTTTAAAAATGGAAGACAGGAAGGTAAAACAGGTCCTGTCTGGGGATTGGTGCCAGTGAGTGGGGGGAAGATATGAAAAGGGTTTTGAAGGAGGGTGAATATGATGGAAATATGTACTCACGTATGAAAATGGAAAAATGGGACCTGGTGAAACTATTCTAAGAATGGGAGGAGAGGAGATAAAGGAGTATGATGATGGGGGTGGATCTAACTAGGATACATTGTAAGCATTTTGATAAATGTCACAATGTACCCCAATACAATAATATATGATAATACAAAATAAAATATGATTAAAAATTAAAGGTATTTATATATTCATACTCAAAGCATTTAGAGCTAGAATATCTAGTCTTTTTTACTGTTATTCTAACAAAATCTTCTGGGAAAGAAAATACTGTTTCTGTCTTATCAAGTTAAAAGTTGGAGTTGGCTTCAATCTTAACTTGGCCACTAGCTAGGTATATCCAAGCACTTTTCACTTTTGCCATGTGAAAATGAGGACAATAAAGGGATCAACCTTAGAAGGAAATTCCAAGCATGTAATTAGGGGATGAAGATAGTCCTGTTATTAGAGTTCAATTGATACAAGACTTGACTGTAGTGAATTTTCTTTATTATTCATATAAATACAAGTTTTGAAATATATTTTGTGGGTTTTTTTGATTTTTAAAATCTTTATTATTATTATTATTGAACTGTGAGTACATCGTGACAATTACCAAAGTTCTTACAATATATCATAGCAGAGTTTTTGGGGTTTTTTTTATTCATATGTGCATACAAGGCTTGGGTCATTTCTCCCCCCTGCCCCCACCCCCTCCCTTACCACCCACTCAGCCCCCTCCCTCTCTCCCCCACCCCCTCAATACCCAGCACAAACTATTTTGCCCTTATTACTAATTTTATTGTAGAGAAAGTATAAGCAATAATAAGAAGGAACAAGGGTTTTTGCTGGTTGAGATAAGGATAGCTATACAGGGCATTAACTCACATTGATTTCCTGTGCGTGAAAATAACCTTCTAGGTTAATTCTTTTTGATCTCACCTTTTCTCTAGTTCCTGGTCCCCTTTTCCTATTGGCCTCAGTTGCTTTTAAGGTATCTGCTTTAGTTTCTCTGCGTTAAGGGCAACAAATGCTAGCTAATTTTTTAGGTGTCTTACCTATCCTCACCCCTCCCTTGTGTGCTCTCGCTTTTATCATGTGCTCATAGTCCAATCCCCTTGTTGTGTTTGCCCTTGATCTAATGTCCACATATGAGGGAGAACATATGATTTTTGATCTTTTGGGCCAGGCTAACCTCACTCAGAATGATGTTCTCCAATTCCATCCATTTACCAGCGAATGATAACATTTCGTTTTTCTTCATGGCTGCATAAAATTCTACTGTGTATAGATACCACATTTTCTTAATCTATTCATCAGTGGTGGGGCATCTTGGCTGTTTCCATAACTTGGCTATTGTGAATAGTGCCGCAATAAACATGGGTGTGCAGGTGCCTCTGGAGTAACCTGTGTCACAGTCTTTTGGGTATATCCCAAGAGTGGTATTGCTGGATCAAATGGTAGATCAATGTTTAGCTTTTTAAGTAGCCTCCAAATTTTTTTCCAGAGTGGTTGTACTAGTTTACATTCCCACCAACAGTGTAAGAGGGTTCCTTTTTCCCCCGCATCCTCGCCAACACCTGTTGGTGGTGGTGTTGCTAATGATGGCTATTCTAACAGGGGTGAGGTGGAATCTTAGTGTGGTTTTAATTTGCATTTCCTTTATTGCTAGGGACAGTGAGCATTTTTTCATGTGTTTTTTGGCCATTTGAATTTCTTCTTTTGAGAAAGTTCTGTTTAGTTCACTTGCCCATTTCTTTATTGGTTCATTAGTTTTGGGAGAATTTAGTTCTTTAAGTTCCCTGTATATTCTGGTTATCAGTCCTTTGTCTGATGTGTAGCTGGCAAATATTTTCTTCCACTCTGTGGGTGTTCTCTTCAGTTTAGAGACCATTTCTTTTGATGAACAGAAGCTTTTTAGCTTTATGAGGTCCCATTTATCTATGCTATCTCTTAGTTGCTGTGCTGCTGGGGTTTCGTTGAGAAAGTTCTTACCTATACCCACTAACTCCAGAGTAGTTCCTACTCTTTCCTGTATCAACTTTAGAGTTTGTGGCCTGATATTAAGATCCTTGATCCATTTTGAGTTAATCTTGGTATAGGGTGATATACATGGATCTAGTTTCAGTTTTTTGCAGACTGCTAACCAGTTTTCCCAGCAGTTTTTGTGAAGAGGCTGCTATTTCTCCATCGTATATTTTTAGCTCCTTTGTCAAAGACAAGTTGGTTATAGTTGTGTGGCTTCATATCTGGGTCCTCTATTCTGTTCCACTGGTCTTCATGTCTGTTTTTGTGCCAGTACCTTGCTGTTTTTATTGTTATTGCTTTGTAATATAGTTTGAAGTCAAGTATTGTGATACCTCCTGCATTGTTCTTTTGACTGAGTATTGCCTTGGCTATTCGTGGCCTCTTGTGTTTCCATATAAATTTCACAGTAGATTTTTCAATCTCTTTAATGAATGTCATTGGAATTTTGAAGGGAATTGCATTAAACATGTAGATTACTTTTGGGAGTGTAGACATTTTTACTATGTTGATTCTACCAATACATGAGCATGGGAGATCTCTCCACTTTCTATAGTCTTCCTCAATCTCTTTCTTCAGAAGTTTATAGTTTTCCTTGTAGAGGTCATTCACATCTTTTGTTAGGTTTACACCTAGGTATTTGATTTTTTTTGAGGCTATTGTAAGTGGAATTGTTTTCATACTTTCTTTTTCAGTTTGCTCATTGTTAGTGTATAGAAATGCTAATGATTTTTCTATGTTGATTTTATATCCTGCTACCTTGCTATAGCTACTGATGATGTCTAGAAGCTTCTGAGTAGTTTTTTGGGTCTTTAAGGTATAGGATCATGTCATCTGCAAATAGGGATATTTTGACAGTTTCTTTACCTATTTGTATTCCTTTTATTCCTTCTTCTTGCCTAATTGCTCTGGCTAGGAATTCCAGTACTATGTTGAATAGGAGTGGAGATAGTGGGCATCCTTGTCTGGTTCCTGATTTTAGAGGGAATGGTTTTAATTTTTCTCCGTTAAGTATAATGCTGGCTGTAGGTTTGTCATATATAGCTTTTATAATGTTGAGGTACTTTCCTTCTATTCCTAGTTTTCTTAGAGCTTTTATCATGAAATGGTGTTGGATCTTATCAAAGGCTTTTTCTGCATCTATTGAGATGATCAAGTGGTTTTTGTCTTTGCTTCTGTTAATGTGGTTTATTACATTTATTGATTTTCGTATGTTGAACCACCCCTGCATCCCTGGGATGAAGCCTACTTGGTCGTGGTGAATGATCTTTTTGATGTGTTGTTGAATTCGGTTTGCCATTATTTTGTGGAGGATTTTTGCGTCAATGTTCATTAAGGAGATCGGCCTATAGTTCTCCTTTTTGGAGGTGTCTTTGCCTGGTTTTGGGATAAGTGTAATACTGGCTTCATAAAATGTATCAGGCAATTTCCCTTCCCTTTGTATTTCATGGAACAGTCTAAGGAGGATTGGTATCAGTTCTTCTTTAAAGGTCTGATAGAATTCAGCAGAGAATCCATCAGGTCCTGGACTTTTCTTTTTGGGGAGACTCTTGATTGCTGCTTCAATTTCATTTTGTGTTATAGATCTATTCAGGTGATTAATTTCCTCTTGGTTCAGTTTTGGATGATCATATGTATCTAGAAATCTGTCCATTTCTTTAAGATTTTCAAATTTATTTGAATATAGATTCTCAAAGTAGTCTCTGATGATTTCTTGGACTTCCATGGTGTTTGTTGTTATCTCCCCTTTTGCATTCCTGATTCTACTAATTTGGGTTTTTTCCTCTCCTCATTTTAGTCAGGTTTGCCAGGGGTCTGTCAATCTTGTTTATTTTTTCAGAGAACCAACTTTTTGTTTCATTAATTCTTTGTATGGTTTTTTTGGTTTCTATTTCATTGATTTCAGCTTTTATTTTTATTATTTGTCTCCTTCTATTTGTTTTGGGATTTGCTTGTTCTTGTTTTTCTAGGAGTTTGAGATGTATCATTAGGTCATTGATTTGGGATCTTTCAGTCTTTTAAATATATGCCCTCATGGCTATAAACTTTCCTCTCAGGACTGCCTTAACTGTGTCCCATAGGTTCTGGTAGATTGTGTTTTCATTTTCATTGACTTCCAGGAACTTTTTAATTTCCTCTTTTATTTCATCGATGATCCAGTCTTCATTAAGTAATGAGTTATTTAGTTTCCAGCTGTTTGCATGGTTTTTGTCCTTACTTTTGTTGTTGAGTTCTCCTTTTCTGCATTGTGATCAGATAGTATGCATGGTATAATTTCTATTTTCTTATATTTGCTGAGACTTGCTTTGTACCCTAGGATATGATGTATTTTGGAGAAGGTTCCATGGGCTGCTGAGAAGAATGTATATTGTATAGAAGTTGGATGAAATGTTCTGTAGACATCAACTAGGTCCATTTGATCTATTGTATATTTCAGATCTTGGATTTCTTTATTGATTTTTTGTTTGGATTACCTATCAATTGATGATAATGGGGTGTTAAAGTCTCCCACAACCTCTGTGTTGGCATTTATATATGCTTTTAGGTCTTTCAGGGTATGTTTGATGAAATTGGGTGCGTTGACATTGGGTGCATACAGATTGATGATTATTATTTCCTTTTGGTCTATTTCCCCTTTTATTAGTATGGAATGTCATTCTTTATCTTGTTTGATCAATGTAGGTTTGAAGTCTACATTGTCAGAGATAAGTATTGCTACTCCTGCCTGTTTTGGGGGGCCATTGGCTTGGTAAATCTTCTTCCAGCCTTTCATCCTAAGCCTATGCTTATTTCTGTTAGTGAGATGAGTCTCCTGTAAGCAACAAATTGTTGGATCTTCCTTTTTAATCCATTTCGTCAAGAGGTGCCTTTTGATGGGTGAATTAAGTCCGTTAACATTAAGCGTTAGTACTGATAGGTATGTGGTGATTCCTGCCATTTAGTTGTCTTAGTTGTTTGAAGGTTTGATTGTGTGTACCTAAGTTGAGGTTACTCTCTACTGTCTTGTTTTTTCTTATCCTGTGGTTTGGTGCTGCCTGTCTTTTCATGGTTAAGTTGGGTTTCACTTTCTGTGTGCAGAATCCCTTGAAGAATCTTTTGTAATGGTGGCTTTGTGGTCACATATTGTTTTAGTGTCTGCTTATCATGGAAGACTTTTATTGCTCCATCTATTTTGAATGATAGTTTTGCTGGGTAGAGTATCCGTATCCTGGGGTTGAAGTTATTTTCATTCAGTGCCCAGAAGTTCTCACCCCATGCTCTTCTTGCTTTTAATGTTTCTGTTGAGAAGTCTGCTGTGATTTTGATGGGTTTACCTTTGTATGTTACTTGTTTTTTCTCTCTTACAGCTTTCAATGTTCTTTCCTTAGTTTCTGAACTTGTTTTAATGATGATATGTCATGGGGTAGTTCTATTTTGATCTGGTCTGTTTGGTGTCCTGGAGGCCTCTTGCATCTGTATGGGAATATCTTTCTCTAGATTTGGGAAATTTTCCATTATTATTTTGTTGAATAGATTACGCATTCCCTTCGCTTGCACCTCTTCTCCTTCTTCGATGCACATGATTCTCAAGTTTGGTCTTTTGATGGAGTCAGTGAGTTCTTGCATTTTCTTTTCACAGGTCTTGAGTTGTTTAATTAATAGTTCTTCAGTTTTTCCTTTCATTACCATTTCATCTTCAAGTTCTGAGATTCTGTCTTCTGTTTGTTCTATTCTGCTGGATTGGCCTTCCATTCTGTTTTGCAGTTCTGTTTCGTTCTTTTTTCTGAGGTTTTCCATATCCTGGGTGGTTTCCTCTTTAATGTTGTCCATTTTTGTCCTGAGTTCATTTATCCATTTATTCATCGTGTTCTCTGTTTCACTTTGGTGTTTATACAGTGCTTCTATGGTTTCCTTTATTTCTTTTTTTGTGTTTTCAAATTCTCTGTTTTTGTTGTCTTGGAATTTCTTGAGTGTCTCCTGTATATTTTGGTTGACCCTATCCAGTATCATCTCTATAAAATTCTCATTGAGTACCTGTAGTATGTCTTCTTTTAAATTATTCTTGTGGGCTTCATTGGGTCCTTTGGCATAGTTTATCTTCATTTTGTTGGAGTCTGGATCTGAGATTCTGTTCTCTTCATTCCCCTCTGGTTCCTGTACTAAGTTTTTGCTGTGGGGAAACTGGTTTCCCTGTTTTTTCTGTCTTCCCATCATTGTCTTTGGTGTTGTTACTGTCCCTGTGCTGTGTGCAATTAAGTATTTTCTAGCTTGTAATAATAACAATGGTAATATTTAGAATGGAAGGGTGAGCTGAGATGGAAAGCAAGAAGTTAAAGAAAAGGAGAAAACAAATACACAGACAAGAGGGAGAAAGCAGAGCAAGGTTTTAGACAAGAAAGTTTCAAAGGTATAAACAGGGAGTGCTTTGTACTAATTGACAGTAAGCTGAACAGACATTAGAGAGACAGAGAGAGGACTGAAAATCAAAAATAAAAAAAATAGATAGGAATAAAAATAAAAAATAAGTAAATGAAAGAAATATCTATATATAAAAATGAATTAAAATAAAATGGAAAATAGAAAATTAAAAAAAAAACCAAAAAACCAAAAAACCTCCATGTTCAAATGCAATGAAGTTTCAGTCTTAATAATTTGGGTGTCCGTCTCAGTCTCCAATCCTGGAGATGGTGCCTCAGATGTTGTTCTGTAGTTGTCTCATCAAAGGGGACACATAAAGTAGAACAAAACTACACAAACATGCTCAAAAAAAAAAAACCCCACGAAGTGTCCCAAGTTCAAATGCAATACAGTTTCAGTAAGTTTTTCCACTTGCAGGTGTAATTTGGTTGTTCTCTCATCAAAGGCAGGGAGAAAAAGAAAAAAAAAGAGTCTGGAGACAGTTCTGAGAATGGTATCTGCAGCTGTAGCTTGCCTGCCCATTGCTGTCAGCCTGCTGTTGCTGGAGGTGTTATTTATGCAGATCTCTGGGGTGAGCTTAGCATTCACCTGGCCCCACAGGCTTTGTTTGCTCAGAGTTCTCCTCTGTGGGAGCCTCTGCTACAAGCTTTCCCCTTTCTAAGCACACTGGGGAAGGTGACACTGCACCCGCGTTGTCAGGCCTGCGTGTTTATTTACAGTTCATGTGGGAAGTGGGTCTTCCCCCCTCTCCTGTGGAGTTTTCCTCCCACCGCCACTCTCACCAGCTTTCCCACTCCTGGTTGCTGGGCCCGCGCCCCCGCTCCAGCCAGAGCCTCTCTGGCCCGTCAGCTTGTTTATTTACAGTCCTGGGAAGGATTCCCTTCCCCCAATCTTCGGCGCCTAGTGTGCCCCACCCTCTTTCCCATGTGTCTTATTTGTTCTTATTGCTTATTACTCAGTTTCTCTTTTTACCCTGGGTGGAGGTCAGTCTGTCCAGGGGGCTATGCTGCTCTGGCCCAGGCTTGTCTGTGGGAGTACTGCGGTACTGTGAAGCTCACCTGGTCTGCGTCTTCCCAAGCCGTCTGGGCGCGGGCGACTGGCGGCCCAGGGGCCCTCCTGGTTTCTCCATTTAACGTGAAGTGGAGATGCTCTGCGCTGGCTGGAGGTGTGGAGGGGTAAAAGTTATGCCTCTTCTTAGTGATTATGCCTGCAAAGTGTCTCCAGCATCTCTCCAAGATTTCACTATAGGAGGCTCGCTTTCTGCTTCCTCCTTCTAGCCGCCATCTTTGCATCTTGAAATATATTTTGGATTCTCTAATTTCTATGCACATTTCCATGATTTTATATTATCACAATGGTGATCAGACCAGCAGCTCTTTTTTAGGGTTCTAAATCAAGTAGTGAAGAGGTCTGGTAGAGATGAATCAACTCGGGTTGTAATACACTTGTGCATGGAAGCAATGCTAGGAATCTCTCTATATAGCTATCTTTATCTCAAACCAGCAAAAACACTATGTCTTTCTTATTGTTGCTTATGTCTTCTCTTCAACAAAATTGGAGAGGAAGGCAGAACAGGTTCTGCCGGAAGCGAGGGAGGCGGGGCAGAGAGATGACCCAAACAATGTATGCACATATGAATAAATGAATAAATAAACCAAAAAAAATGTAATATTTCTTGCTGGTTCAATTGGAGCATGAAACTCTAGAGTCAACTAACAAGGCAGGGACTCAGGAATCAGTTAATTCTTTTCTTTGCCTTCAAGTTTCCTACACCAAAATATTTCCAAATAAAAACAAATTCTATTACCACATAATTCACCCTCAATATTATGTATAGTATTTGTCAAACTAGTGAAAGTTTTCTGGGAGTAGTGGGGTAAAATTAATACATTTACCTCTAGTTATAGTTCAGTTTACTTTTTTGAAAAATCCTCTTCATTGTTTTATGGAGGTTTAATTTTCACACTAAAAAGCAATTTTTAGGTGAACAGTAGGCAATTTTTAACAAATATACATCTTATGTAACCCCTAATCTACTCAAGATACAAACACTTCTATCAGCACCCAAAATTATCCTTGTGCCCCTTTGCCATCAGCCTTCCCCATCCCTGAATCAGGTGTCTATCTATGTATCTCCTGACATTTATATTAGAATAGATTTATTGTCTACAACAAAGTATTTGCAAATTTTAGTCCAAAACTATCTATTTGGGAATCTCAAAGCTAAAAATAGTTTTTACATGTTCATTTGATAGGGGGAGAAGAGTATTTCATGATACTTGAAATGCTTATTAAATAAAATTTCAGTAGCCAAAAATAGTTTTATGATAGCACAACCATGCTCATTGGTTTATGTGCCATCTGTGGCTGCTTTCATGCTACAATGGCAGAGTTCATTGGTTGTAGCAAAGATCGCATGCATGGCCTACAAAGTCTAAAAAATTCTCTACTTGTTCTTTCATGGAATATGTAATTATACAGCATGCCACATTTTGAATCTGACTTCTTTCAGTGAGGAGTTTGAAATGTATCTATGTTGTTGCATGTCACAGCAAGACTCAGCCTTTTGGCTGCTGAGTTGTAGTCCACTATGTGAACAAAACCACAATTTGTTAACTCATTTACATCTTGATGTGCATTTGAGCTGTTTCCAGTTTTGAATCTTGTGAATTCACCCGTTTTAACATACTTAACAGAGTATTTTTGTGTTTAACTGTTCCCATTTCTTGTGGAGAAAAACCTAAGGGTAAACTTACTGGATCCTGCAGTAAGGGAATGACTAATGTTATCAGAAATGACCATCAATGAGACTTCAGTTTTTCCATACCTTGACATTCCAAATATTGGCAAAAATATTAAACATGTCTTCTTAGGGATTAAAATGGCAATTATTTCTCTTTTTCCATTTTTATTAGGGTAGATGTTCAGGGAAGATTCATTGTAACATCCTAATACCTTACATTGCATATTAGCTATATTGTTGTTTTGTAATAGCAAAAAAAAAAAGCATAAGTAATAAAACAGTAGAATGAAGAGGAAGGGGAGAGTAGGGCCAGATGGAACAAAAGATGTGACAACTGTAAAGTTTGCATAGTCTAAAGGCCACGCTCTCTGAAATTTCTCAAAAGTTTGTCAATGCCTGGTGTAGCTAATCAATACAGCATTTACATTTCATAATCAGTCTAATATTGGGCACACTCCTATCTATTACTTTACTTACCACCTCGCAAGCAATCTTCAACTCTTCCTAAGGACTAGATTTTGAAAACAAAATGAACCACTACACTTTACCCACTATTTGTGATAGGCAGAGTACCACAAAATTGGAACATAGTTATCTACATAGGTATTCTGTGCTTTTGATGTTTACATTTCAATTTAAGACAATACATTGAAAACCACTGTATCTAAGGTACTTTCCTATGGGGCACTGGTCTGAAAGCAGCCTAGATACACATTTAACTGCAATTTTAAAAATCAAACACATAACACATTGAAAGCAATTCATTTTTATTTGGGCATCTCTCCAAACATCAATGTCTTCTCATATAGCACTCTACCAGTGTGCACGATGATTTGCATTTACAAAGGAGGCATTTGACTAACCTGTTGACAGAAGGGACCCAAGATAGGAGAGCTTCTTTAATCTTTCTCCTGTTCTCTCAACTTTTCCAAGAAAGCAAACACTGGCCCTGCTTAGTTTAAGCAGCTGTTGACAGACATCTGACTATAAGTGGTAAGAGTGTCCCGAGCTAATCACAAAAGTTGGAGTCTTGGTTCTGCCTCAAGTTATAAACATTCCAAATGAAGTGTATGCAAATTTAACAGCATTTGAAATATGTTATAAGGAATGGGAAGGCAACAACAGTGGACAGAGCAGAGAAAGGGCATTCTAGATCAAAGAAAAGTAAGCATAAAACTCTGCAGAAGGGATGGACCAACCCGGGACCAGGAAGGAAGAAGAGCATACATGGAGGAAAGGAAGAACAGTTTTTGGTGAGGTTGTCATTTGCCAGATCAATGGGACTTGTGAGGCTCATAAAGAGGCTAGATATCACTAATGATATTGCTTTAAGTAACAGAGCACTTAAGAAAAAATGACAGGATCTGATTCTGTTTTTGAATGTGTATATTCAGCTGGGCATGGTGGTTCATGCCTTTAATCCCAGCATTCTGGAGGCTAAGGCAGGAGAATCATGAGTTCCAGGCCAACCTTGCTAATTCAGCAAGACCCTGTGAAAGAAAGAAAGAGACAGAGAACAAAAGAAAGAAGGAAAGAAAAAAAGAGAAAAGCAAGACAGACAGGAAAAAAGAGAGAAAGAAGAAAAAAGAGAAGAAAGAGAAAGACAAGAAAGAGAGCAAGAAAGAAAAAGGAGAAAGAAAGAGAATGAGAGAAAGGAAGAACAGAGAAAGACACACAGAGAGAAGTAAGGAAAAAGAATGGAAGAAAGAGAAAATGAGAGGGACAGAGAGAAACCAAGGGAGAAAGAAGGAAAAAAAGAGAAAAGAAGAAGAAAGAGATGGAAAGAAGAAAAAGTCAGAAAAAAAGAGAAAGAGAGAAAGAAATAAAGTGAGAACAAAGAGAAAGAGAAGGAAAGAAAAAGAGAAAGAGGAGAAAGGAAGGAAGGAAGCTGAGAAGGAAGGAAGGAGGAAAGAGAGGGAGGGAGGAAGGAGGGAGGGAAGGAAGAAAACGAGGTGGAGAAAAAAAGAACAGAGAAAGAGGGAAAAAAGGGGAAAGAAAGACCTTGCATTTAAAAGAAGAAAGTGACCCCAGGTGAATGCTGGATGGTAGATAGACAGAAGAAGAAGAAAGACATGTTGGGTAGTAATTAGACAGTCCAGAAAATGGACAATGTTGGCAACGGAGGAGTGAAGATGCATACTCATAACACATTACCGAATTGTTTGTGTCATGATTTGGGCAATGGGCTATTGATGTTCTATTTTTGCTATGGAATTAAATGAGGTTTCAACAAGAGCTTGCCTGGCAAATTCTAGTGTTCCATGGTCATTCTCCTAAACCAATTATATGTTTTTCAAGAAAAGATATTGTCATTGCTTTTTAAAAAAATTACTGAATAAGAACTGTTATAGACTGAAAGACTGGGTCCCCCAAATTCTCATATGTCGAAATTTAACCTATGTGATGAGAAAGGCCCTCATGAATGAGATTAGTGTCTTTATAGGAGAAGAAGTAGAAACCCAGTTCACTTTCTTTCCACAATGTAAGGAAACACCCATAAGTTAGCCATTTGCAACCTGGAAAAGTCTTCAACAAAACCTGACAACGATGGCACCCTATTCTTGAACTTTCAGCCTCCAGACTGTGAGAAATAAATTTCTATTTTTTTTATGAAGTCACTCAATCTTTGAACTGAGATTGTAACTAATGCTTTCTTCTACATAAATTTATCACTCAGTTGTTGCTTTTTTCATGTAAGAGAGTTATGGTGGCCATGGACCTGGCCTGACCAGCTACTACTTCAAGCAACACTCTGCTATGAGGAGTGTAGTTAGAAAAGAGCTTCCATCTGCTGCATCTTTGTAGTGTACCACATCACTTCACAGGCTCACTTACCTTTGGCTTCTCTTGACCAATGATTAAGCATAGCACAGGTACAAGGACAAGACTATTTCTGCCCAATATGGGACTCTTTTAATGAGTAATCTTTGTGTTGGGATTATCCAAAAGCCTGGCCAAGTTTTTCTCAGGGCCATGTTTCAGGCAGGGCTCTGCCTACTCAAATCTCCTTCCTTCCTTCTCACACAAGTGTAAAACACCCTTCACCTCTGAAGATTCTTCTCTCCTGTCCTTGTTTCTCCTCTTTAAACTTTCATGTATCTATTTGTTCCAATAAACCTCTTTTCTATCTAGTTTTACCTTGACACATCTGCTTTTTTAGAGAACCTGAATCAACATTACAGGTAACTATAAATATTGATATTATTATTAGGGTTACTATGTCGTGAAGAAAATAACAATGAATGAAATACTTTAATGACTGAAATCATCCCATAAGGGAAGAAAGAACAGATGAAAAGACAAGAGCTCAGTTGTTTAGGCTGGAAAGTAGCTAAATGAGTGGTAATCAGTTTGACAAACCAAAGAAATCTGAATCCTAAAATGACAGAGCAAGAGGCACAAAAGCAGTTTCATTGACTATACAGTGTCTTCAAAGTTCAGACTTGGCAGCACCTAGGGTAAAGGTGGGCAAAAAAGATTGTTTGGAAATCTGGTTTAAAAAATGCAGAACTTTCTCCCCAACTCCAGAATTACCCAGAGAGAGGAAGTTATATCTCTATATGCAGAAAGGCAAGTTTCTATCTCCCACCCCAACAGAAGACTTGAAAATTAGGTTCTAGCAAGAGCAGCATAGAAAAAACTCTACACAGAGAGGCAGGACACCAGTAAAGAAGCATCCCCAACTTTCTTCATGACCTATATTCTGTAACATTGAAAGCCAGAAGTCTTGCTGGACACCAGAGGCTCATGCTTATAATTCTAGCTACTCAGGAAGCAGAGATTGGAAGGATTGTGGTTCAAAGCCAGACCCCAGCAAATAATTTGCAAGACCTTACCTCAAAAAACAAAAACAAAACACAAAAGGGCTGGCAGAGTGGCTCAAGCAGTAAAAGTGCCTGTCTAGCAAGTGTAGTCCCTGATTTCAAACCCCAGTGCTGCCAATATGTATACACACACACACACACACACACACACACACATATATATACATTTATACACACACATATATATACATATGTACACACACACATATACGTATATGAATTTAAAATTCTGGGAAATCTGAATGTCCCAAGAGGGAAGATTTAAAGTAATGTCTTTGGATTGCACAAGGAAATTATCTCATCAGAATTATACAGGAATACCATGATCAACAAATCCTAGATATTTGAAAAATAGTTATATTTTTACAAAGACAGAGGGGAGTAAGAAAGAGAGAAAAACAAGCAAAAAATAGCATCAGGTGTTGGAGCAAAAATCTTAATAGTTTCAAAGAGATAAAAAAGAAAAGTATACCTAGAAAAGAATAACAAGGCTAATGCTTAAGTGGTAGAGCACCTGCCTTGCAAGTATGAGGCCCCGAGTTCAAACTTTAGTACCACCAAAAAAAGAAAGAAAGAAAAGAATAATGGAGGAAAAGGTTCTACCAGAGAATAAAAAAGATTTAAAAGAGCTTTTGAAATTAGAAATACAAGAGAAGAATTTCTTAACTTCAAGATGAAGTCTGAAGATAAATTTATGAAAATAAAAACAGCAAACAACTAAAATGGTAGGAAGTGTAGAAAGGAAATAATCAGATAAATTCATCTAGACTCTATCCCAGAAGGAGATATGTTTAAAATTTAAAGAATCAAAGATTGTCCACAGGCCAGTGGATGAAATTTGACTCCTCCCAAGATATGCCATCGTGAAGTGCCAACACTTGAAACCAACAAAGGATCTCATAGATTTGGACTAAGAAAAATTGGGTCTTACATGAATGTTCTGGAATCTACATTGATAGACTTTTTTAATAGTACATACTGCTAAATAACAAAAGACTGTGGAGAAATATCTTCCAAAATAAAAAAAAAAATGAAAATTTATACATCTTACTAAATTCTCAATAGTGAGAAAAGAGGGTCAAAACACTTTCAGATGTATGATAAGATGCCATTGTTAAATGTCTATAATTATACATAGATTTGACTTTAATGATTATTAATTAATGATAACCACAAAACAAAAGAGAGAAACAAAGAAAATTATAAAGGAAAACAATCATTCCTTATTCCCCAGTAAGAATTCCCCAGATTCTTACAGCCTAGCTGGTAAGAAAAAGAATAGCCAAATTCCCATTTTCTACTGTGGGAGTTGAAGAGATAATTCTTAGAATTGGAAAGCCAAAAAATATTGATATTATCAAACTTTAATTAGAGATATACTGTTAGATATTGAAATAATATGCTAAAAGAGTTAATGATTATCTTGGGTACATGGGGAGAGGAAACAGCTGTCTTTAGCAACAAGACAAAAATGTAAAAATTACCCTACCCCCCACGATGACATTTTCTTAATAATTATGCCATCACCCCGACAATTATGTTAGACAATCTGCTTCACCAAAGAAATCCAGGTCTGAGACAATCTTGCTACTATCATTAAGCTAGAAACCCAGTAATCTTATTTTTAGCTGATCAATTTTGAATACCATGCCTTTTTTTCCCAAGGAAAGTCTGTACAGATGAAATTAACACAAAATTAAAGAAATATCTACAAAAATCCAAATTTTAAACATCAGTTCCTAATGAATGAGAAAGGGAACATGGTAGAATGAGAGGTGAATTTAGTCACTCTAGCTTCTGCTAGGTGTTTACTTCTGAAGATTTTATATATATCAAGTAATCTCTCTCTCTCTCTCTCTTATTCTTTCACACTCACACACACACACACACACACACATTTCTTCTTTAACAGGAAAATGCCATGGATGGAGCTGAGTTTCTCAGATATTACTATGACCAGTACATATTAATCTATCTGTAAATGTAGGTGGAAAGAGGCATTAATGCTAACAAAAATCAGGAAGTAATTCCCAAAACACAGTTGGGAAATGCAGTGTTTCTGGATGCCCTGCCAAGCACAGACCTCTGCTCTCTTCCCATGCTAAGCAGCTCTGAATGACCAATCCCACCTACAGAGAAAACTGGCTTCATGTTGGAGGCTGGATTCCCTGTCTATACCCAGTTGGCCCGACTCTAAGACATGGGAGTAGATTTGGTTTCACATATAATTTTTTACTTAGAGAAGGGGACTCATTTAGGCCTTGGCCTGAGATGATCTTGTTCTGTGAAGAGTTTCCAAACCAAGACAGGGTGTGGTGAGCAGTCCTGGCACTCTGAGTAGCTGAAGAGAGATGCCCTGTACGATCACTCCCACACACTCCATTGTCATTAAGACATATCAGACAACACCACCACGCCCTGCGTGCACCAGAATTTTCAATTTAAAAATCTCCTGGGACTTCCGTGTAGATGTGTTACAAAGGGAAACCAGAAGGACATTGCTTGTCAGAACTACCATCAGGAACTGTATGCTACAGGCTGTCATTTCATAGGGATACAAAGTGAAAAAACAGGAGTTCCCAAGTGTGAGATCAGAGACTTAAAAATTGAAGCTCATCTCACAAAATAAAGGTGTTCAGACCTTTAGTAATGTGGTTTTGCTCGTGCTACATTGTCACACATCTCAGTATCTACTGAAGCTCCCTTCCGTGGTACTATTTCCGCCCAAGAGTAACTCATCTTGAAAAGAATAACAATCTCCTCTTCCACAGTGAACCAAAAGATTAGAGCACAATGCTGTCCCATGCATCAGGTCACCGTGGACATACCCAAAAGAAAAACAAGAACTGGCAGACACTCGCTGCCTAACATTATGTTCAAATAAGTGTATTGCAAATCTGCACTGGGAAGACTTGGAACTTTCTGTAAATTAAGAAGTATGTAAGAGGGCCTGGTGCAGTGGCACACACTGTAATCCCAGCTACTCAGGAGGCAGAGGTTCGGAGGGTTGCATATGAGGCCAACTCAGCAGGAAAGTTATTGAGACCCCCATCTCAACCAACAAGCCAAGCATAGTGGCTTCTCACTGTGGTACTAGCTACATGGGAGGCATAAGAAGGAGAAATACAGTCTAGGCCAACCTTTGCAAAAATGAGAGCCTCTATCTAAAAATTAACTAACACAAAAAAATGGCTGGGTATGTGGGTGAAGCGGTAGAGCACCTGCCTAGAAAGACAATGCCCTGAATTCAGACCCAGTACTGCCAAAGTATACTTTTTCTTATATACATATATAGGTATATGAAGCCCATCTCACAAAGAACAATATAAATACATATGTATACATACACTTGTATTTCGTTTATATGAAAAACATTTATATATACACACACACACACACACACATATATGGAATAAAAAGCTAAGTTTTTAAGACACATAGGTCACAGTGACAGGGCCCTTTTAAGGGCACTAACAAGTTTTTCTTTCTACAATAGAATAGAGCAGGCCACCCTCCAGACTACTAGTGGCATTAGCCTCTAGTTACTTATAAAGAAAGTGGAATATGTGGTGCAGAAATTTAATTTACTGTACACTTTCCATAAAGGTTTTCTTACATTAAGTATTTGGCTCATTGATACAATGGAGGTTGCATTCAACATGCAGATCAAGAAACAAAATATCTTCTCCAAGATGCATCATTTCTGCTTGCTAACGCAATCTCTATCTGTACCTGCAGAAAAATATGACTCCTCCCGCTAGAAAAGACCAGCAAGCAAGTGATTCAAATCACAAACTTTCCCCACACTACCCTTGCCCTAATTAATGACCATAATGACACAATGATTGGGACTCTTGCCAGTTATTAGCTTCATCTTTGAGTTGTTTCTCAACATCGATTCAATGAGCAATTCAAGACTTGCTGGAGTTTCAAAGCAAAAGCCAAAGCCAAAATCCTGGGTATATTAAAACCATTCCTGCAACAATAAACTCTGACTGGGAAGTGAACTAATCATTCCTGTTGTTCACTAAGCTCCTAAATGAAGAGGCCGAAATCACAGCCCCCTCAAAAAGGAAGCTCTGGCTTAGTGAACAACAGGAAGGAATGCAATGACCTTCAGGTACCCCTGGTTTCCAGGCTTTTCTGCCTGTCCTCCTGCACCACATGCCTCTCCAACCTGAAAGGCAGCATTTGATCGTGGAGCTTAGGATAGTGAATGCTGATGGATGACTCATAGCCCATCATTTATCTTCCATTAGAGGAAAATAAGCAAGATGGAGTGTCTGGTAACATGCTCTTAGCCAGACAGTTCTCAATGTTTTTCCTAAGTTGGGCTTTTTTTGTTTTTAAAGGCACCAACCAGACAAAATTGAGGACACTGTTTAGAAGTTGATGCATCTATACGTTGTTAAAAATCATCACGTCATTATTGCAAATCTTTGCAACATGCCCCAAACTCTATCTTGTATTTTTCCATGCTTTTAATATGCTGGGCAATTTGATGACCCCTGTGTCCCTGAATTGATCCTTTGATGGTTTGGTCCTCTAAGTTGAGCAGAGGCTCTCTTAGACGCTTGGAAATGTGGAAGGAGTAACATACTCATTCAATGACTCAGTTGTAGAACAAAGAGGAGTTAATTTATGATTCTTTTTAAAGGACAGGCAGTCTGAGAACAGAAGTTTACATCAATCAATAAAAGGATATATCATAAATGATAGCAGAATGATACATCAAACATAAAGCCACTTCATATAGAGCCCAGGCAAGGGTAGCTAGTGTTCGGTGCACTGGTTTTCTGGTACCAGATAATTCTACATGCACGATCTATCAGAGGAACGGTCCCCTGCAAGAGGGTGGTGCAAGGGCTAACTTCAAACTGTGCACTTGACTTCTTAGGGTACATGTTTGGTCTCTCCCACATGTCACTCAGTAACAGAACAGGAACACATATTTTGGCCTGAAAACATTTTCCAAATGAAATCCATGTTTTGATTTATCAGTAATTTCTGCTTTTAAGAAATATCTCTTTTGCCCTCTAGTAATGAAAAAAGAACTATCCACACCCTCCATTGCACAGTTAGCTCAATTGCATGAATGTCAAAGTTGTATGGACCTTTTTTACAGAGAGATAGAATTTTCTTCTTACTAGAGACAGAGAGAGAAATATGGGGAGAGGAGGAGAGAGAGAAGAGGATAAGGATAGCTCTCTTCCCCCAAATTCTTTCTTCCCATATTTGGATACTGTCTAAAGACATACTGCTTTGAGTAGTAGAGTTGTGGCATGAAGAAAGAGAAAGTCAACAATGAGAATGAAAGAGGAAACAATGGCAAGAGTTTGACTTTCTTACGACATTATTGACCTGAGGAACCTATCCCAGAACTGCCCTAACTGTAGACTTAAATGAGTTATTAATGAATGTCCTCAATTGTTCAATCCACTTTTGGTATGTATGTGTTTCCTTGCAGTATAATAATGCAGGTGACTCATTTGGACACAGACATAAGTTAGTTTTTACCAACGTAACACAAAGAGAAGCTTTCTCTGAGCTCTTGGATAACAGAATTCACCAAATACAAACACTAAAACATATTTCTAAAATTATTGTTGATAGTCATTTGAGACCTTGAAATGAGCCAGCCTGAGGATGAACCAATAGACTGAGAATAGCTGAGAGGAACGCTGGAAAGTGTCTGCGTCCTTGACAACAATGTTGAGTCATTTAGCCAACCAGTTCTGTAGTCTACACTGTATCTTGGCTTTGTCTCTTGTGAGATAATTAATGTGTGTAACGTTAATGAAAATTTTGCTTTGTTTATTGTGGCACATTGATTGCATTGATGGTCCCAATTAATCCTAGATTCATGGTCTTGCCTTGCAACATTACAGGATCTGCCCATTCTAGCTACAAGAACTGCTTTATCCAATAGAATGTGACAAAAGTAATGGTGTGCTGGTTCTGAGCCTAGACCACAGGAGACCTTGAGTGTCTCTGTTCCCTCTCAGAATGATACCACTGCAGTGGCTATCAGCCCAAGCCAATCCATAGATAATGAAAGACCATATAACAAGACTCAAATTGTTTCAGCTGAGGCCATTCTAGACGAGTCTACAGTGAGCCGACACCCAAACATGACAGAACCAAGCCAAGATCAGCAGAGCTGCATACTCAACCACAGCTGACCACAGACATAAAGGTGAGCCCAGCTAAGATGAGAGAATCTAACCAAATGGCCCATAGAGTCATAAACAATAAATGTCATTGTAACACATGGGTACATGAGAGCAATAGCAGGAATCTTTCTGTATAGCTATCCTTAACTCAACTAGCAAAAACGCTTTGTCTTTCTTATTATGCTTATGTCTTTTCTTCAACAAAATCAGTCACAAGGGCAGAACAGGACTTGCCTGAAACTGAGAAGGGGAAAGGGGGAGGGTGGGGGAGGGGGACAGAGTGGAGAAATGACCCAAACAATGTATGCATATGTGAAGAAATGAACAAAATAAACAAATAAACAAACAAATAAATAAATAAATGTTTATTGTTTTAAGCCACTGAGATTTAGAATGGTGAATTATGCATGAAGAGCTAACTGATTCAGCTACTTTTATTGTTTATAGATGATACCATATTAGCTAATAAGGTAAAAGTTAAGAAGCTGAAGAGATAAGTAGGAGGCTGACTTTATAACATATTCGAAGCAGATGGAACATCTTGAAGAACTTTTAATTAGGGAAATTATCAGCTATGTATTTTAGACAAAAAACATTTTGGCATGAATGTGGAGGATAACATTGAGTAAGATCAAGCGACTAAACTTTCATTGAAGATAACTGAGCTTTGGAAAGAAAGAAAAAATTAAGTGGTGCGAGAACGTGCTATAAAAAAGATTTCTGAGCAAAACAAGAAACATGAGGCAAAGCACATGGGACAGGAGTTGTAGGGGCTTTTTGATCCCTGCCATTGCAAGAAATTTACCTGTATGCTAGATCAGGTTCCCAAAGTGGAGTCTCCAAACCAGCAGCATCAGCAGCAGTTGGAAATTTGTTAAATATGTAATCCTCCGGCCACTCCAGATACAACGGATCAAAAACTAGAGATGGATCCCAGCACTCTGTGCTTTCACAAGACCTGAAAATTCCTCCAATGTAAACTAAAGTTTGAGAACCACTGATCTAGTGGTTCAAGAGTCAAGAGTCTAGTAAGGGTGCCAAATTGTAAAAACACCAGCACTTCCTTTGGATCACCTTACCATCAGGGATGGGGCTGGGATGTCACCTTAGTGTGCCAATATGATTCTTGATGTCAAGAATTGCTGAATTCTAATTTCTCAGTGGCCAGGTTTTAGCCATGGGCATAATGTCTCCCACTGTTCTGAACCTCCTTTACCATGTGGCTCAGAGGTGACTTCAGAACCACCAACAGACAAGTTATGACTCTATAGGTCAGCATGTCTTGGAACACATAGTAGACTCATATGGACAAAAAAATTTACATTCATAAAGACTACAGGACTGATAATATGACTCATTTCAAAGGGACCCAGGTATTAGCCTCATTTACTGATAATGCACTGGATGTATGGCCACTCAGATATCCTCCTCCAAGGACTTGTGAGGACCTCCATATTTAATGTGCTATGTCTTGGTTTATCAGAAATTTTCTAGAGATCTGTAATTTCCCAGTTTTTGAAAATTCTGTGGACTGCTAATATATTGATGATATAAAGAAATATCTACCTTTAAGTTACTCATTAGACTTTAATGAAGAGAACTTCAGAGCAATTCTCTGTAGGAAGAATTAAGGGCTATGGTGGGAAGAAAATAGATGCATAGTCTGTAGATAGAACTTTGGTTCAGTAGCACATCTATAATGGAGACAAAAACTTCTCAGTGCTCAGACCTGATGACTCATTGTTTTAACAAGAAATAATAAAACAAAATTTAAAGAAAGTATGATGACCTTTTAGTATTGACAGCAAAACTGAGTACAATTACTAGGACCCAGAGCAGCCTCAAGCCCTCTCTATACTATACAAATAAATGTATGTCTCACCCTGTTGGAGAACGTTGGTTATTTTGCACATTTGAAAATAAAACTGTGCAAACTGTTGATCCAGAAATGAACAGATACCTCTCATCAAACAAGCTTCCATTTTTGAGTGGATCTGCCATGCCTTGAGTATAAAATACCCAACTGGGTAGGCTATTCCATGACTATAGTTGGGAACAATTAGAAAACTCTTACAATTACACTAATCTTCTTATAAAAAAGACTGATCTAAGCTTCTTATTCTGTGTTTCAGTTCCCTCATATACATCCTGAGGGAATATTTGTCAGAAGTTTAGCTGCTACTAATGCATTGTTGAAATTATTATTATGCAGTTTTGTATTCAAGAAAGTACAATGGTTATCTGTGAAACTTGGAGTCGGTGTCTGAAGGTGGTCTGATAGTTTGGGTACAGCTGACAGAGAGGAGTGCCACTGATGGACAATCGGAAGCCATGAGCAAGCAGCTGATTTCAGGAAAGCCCTCTTAGACTTGATGAATGTGATACATTGACACAATATCATTTAAGTGAAATAGGTACTGAATTTGAGATGTAAGACTAGAGTTGAAAAGAGGATTCAAATTTCAAATAAATAGATTTGAGAAGTTACACAGAGATGTCACCAACTCATTCTGTTTTTAAGTTAAGGAATATAGAGCAATGATTGGAAGGTTCTAGAATACTCTGGATCATTTGACAAGGGAAATAGAGATAAAATAGGACAAAGAGAAAGACGTGAGAAAACTGAGAAAAAAGAATCTGGACTCATTTACCGTCCCATCTCTGGACTTATTAATTCTTCTTCCCTTCATTCATTTGCTCATTGAGCCCATCAAGATTGACATTTGCTTGCCAAGTATCTTGGTAGGTAGAGGGGACATGCACTACAGGCCTTGGGTTGCTCAAAGTCTAATGGAGCAGCCAGGGACACAGAAGGTCATATTATAGTCAGGCAAACACTGTAGTTCTGGGGAAAGAAAGTAATGTTGTAAAGGAAGTTCAGAGAACATCATAGTCTGTTTTTTAACTCCACCATTTAACTGAAACTGCACCAGGGCACAGAGGACCTCATGACTCAGTCCAAGGTAGGTGATTATGACAATGACAAATATGACAGGCTTTGACTTCCAGGCCTCACAACACAAAGAACCTGTTTTCTACAAGTGTTCCAACTACATCACAGTAATCAATGACAATATTAAAGGAAAATATAAAAAGTATAGGGATGTTCCCATGTTAGAGAAACATTTCTATGAACTAGAAATAGAACAGAAATACACTGCAGTGAGCAGAGGATAAATAACCAGCCCCACTGAGCTCCTGGAGTTAAATAGCAGCGTTGTGCTCAAGTTTAATTCTTACAGTTTAATAGAGACACGAGTCTCTCATTTGTTGAGGGAGCTGGTGCCAGATAAAAGGTACACAACCAGTGCTTTGCATGGGGTTCCATCCACCAGAAGAGGCTGATTACAGCCTGGGACTGCAGTAGGTAGAAAGCTGCAGGGGGAGAGGGTTAGGAGAGAACCAAGCACAGAGAAAGTCAAGGACCTGGTCAAACCACCTGCTCACTCCACCACAATCAGTATCACCCCCTAGGGCAAAACCTTAAGTTTTTAAGTTTTAGTTCTTAGAACTAAAAGTCAGGATCAGGGGATCCAGAGACAGTAAACAAAAAACATCACTAACTAATACCGTCTAAAACTTCAAAACCTAATGTTTACATTAAGAAAGATTATCCACAAACACTGTAATCAAGAAAATTCACACTGTACAAGAGTCCAAATGAAGAAGTCTGAAAATACTTTCACAGAAATATGCATAAGATCTTCAACCATACAAAAGTGAAAAACACTCACACGAAGAGAATTTTTATGTAAAATGAGGCAGATATGAATCAAAAGAAGATGACTATAAAAATGATACAATTAAAATCATAAAAAGAAGAAATATCATGAAATGAAATAAATCTAATTTACTACACAGGGTAAAGTTTATTCTTTATCTACTTTTTAAAAAAATTAGCCACCCTGGGTTTGACCCCAAGCACTGCAAAAAGAAAGAATTAGTAAATAGTAAGTAATACCTAAAGCACAAAGAGATGATTAAAAATATGAAAGAAGTTAAACCACATGGAAGATAAAATGAGAATAGGGAAGAAGAAAGTTTTGCAGACACAATAGAAAGAATTCTCCAGATTTAGAAAAATAAATATATGAATCCTCAGACTAAATGTACACACTAGCTTCAGAAGAAAATAAATAAACACTTCAGATAGACGTATCAGACTCAACAGTAAGAGTGCAAGAAGGAAAGCAAAAATATTAAAGAGAAAAGACAGAGTCTTCTCAAAAGAACCATCATTTCATAAAAATGGAGGCAAAACTATGGACATTGTCAGATATAAATACCTATAAAGATTTTTTCAAGTCACTAAAGTACACTCTTCAGAAAAAAGAATTCAAGATATGAAGCCAGATGTAAGAAATAAAAATGAGCAAAACTCAGTAAATGTGATTTAAAAGCCACAATTAACTATTAAATTGTTTTGTGTGTGTGTGTGTGTGTGTGTGTGTGTGTGTGTTTCAGACTGGACTAACATTTTGAAAAAACATCAATGATATGGAAATCAGAAGGATGAAATTTCAAGAAGTAATCAAAGTCAGCTAGCATTATATCCAGAGGCTAACAATTCCCAAAACAAAATTAGCAGAATAAAAGTCTTCGTATATATTTTAAATGCATGCAACATTAATAAAATAATAATAGTATTGATTTAAGCACTTAAAAATCAGAACAAAAAGAAATAAGACTTTACCAGTTATCATAAAATAGGAAGAAAATAAATTACAAAGCAATTATATTGATATTGCATTAAACAAATTAAAACTACAACTCTAGATCTCATCCAGTTGATATGGAGAGGTGTTAAAAACACAGCTGAAGTGAGCTGAGGCTCTGGTCATATTCGAGATAATGAAAGCAACTGAATAACATTTCTAGAAAAAAGCTAAACATATATATATATAAATTTGCGCATATATGTGTATATATATATATATATATACATATATATATATATATTACATATGCCAGGCATGGTGGTGCAGACCTGCAATCCCAGGTACCCAAGAGGTAGAGGTTCAAAGTCAGTCAGGGCAAAAAGTTAGCAAGATCCCAACTCAACAAATAAGCTGGGAGTGGTGGCACATGCCTGTCACCCCAATTACACAGGACAAGGTAGGAGGATTGTGGTTTAAGTTCACACAAGGCAAAAGTAAGACCCTATTTGAAAAAAAAAAAAAAAGCAAGGTGGGCTGGATTTGGGGTGGCTCAAGTGGTACAGTGCCTACTTAGCAATCATGAGGCCGTGAGTTCAAACCCTAATATCACCAAACATAAAGCAATAAGAAGAGAGATAGATAAATAGATGATAGATGATAAATGATACATTAGGTAAAGAGTTAAGTGTCTGTATTTGTCTGTATATGTGTGTGTGTGTGTGTGTGTGTGTATGGACAAATACCCAATGAGAAATGCAGTCTTCCAAGTTGGCAAAGAAAAAAGAGTATCTGTGAGAAATTCACACATTATTTGGAGTGAAAATAAATTAGTAACTTAGCAATATTGATATCAGACAAAATAGAATTTATACAAACACTTCACTCCTCGTGATGGTGGAATGGTGTAACTGCCAGCCACTCCCATGATGCCCTCCAACTCTGTTCTCCACGCCCCCCTCCACCTCTGTTCCCTGAGAAGCTCAGGTGCAGCTTCTTTGTCCTTTGGTTCTGATGGGAAGTGACGGTCACATCTCTAAGGACAGAAGAAAAAGAAGCTTAGATGGGCTTAATATTGATTGCTAGCCTTTATCTGATATCACTGCTCAGTCTCGGCAGCCCTGCTTTTAAACATCAAAATCTCATGTATTTTTATGCAACAGGTCCAGACAATGAGAGGGACAAAAGACAAAGAAAATTCCCATAAGCCTTGAGAGGTGGGGAGAAATTACTTAATCCTAAAGTTGTAGGACTTTGAGCTTTTAAAAATCCTTTTGAAGAACATCATCATTTTACTTTTTTGGTGGTATTGGTTTGAACTCAGGACTTCACACTTTCTAGACAGGTGCTCTACCCACTTGAGCCAAACTTCCAGCTCTTTTTGCTCTGATCATTTTTGGAGTTAGGGTCTCACATTTTTGCCAAGACCAGTCTGGACCATGATCCTCCTATTGTCATTGGTGGGACAACAATGACATCACACTCAGCATTTTTTTCCATCGAGATGGGGTCTTCCAAACTTTTTTCCCCCAGGCTGGCTTGAAACTGTGATCCTCCTATTGATCTCAGCCTCCCTCTTAGCTTAGGATGACTGACATGCACCACCACACCCAGCGCTTACTTGAGATAGGGTTTCCTTAACTTTTTTTGCCCGGGCTAGCCTCAATCAGTGATCCTCTCAAACTAAGTCTCCCAAGTTGTTTGATCGCAGATGTGAGCCACTGGTACTCAGCTCATCAGTGTCTTTCTATATATTTCAATTAAATAGATCATATTAAATACAGAAAAAATGCAGGAAAAGGTACAAGGTAGATCATTCAAATCTCCCATAATCCCTCCAACAGATGGAATCACTGATTCCCTTTCTGGGATTCTTTGCCTATAGACTACAGAATATAACAGAATTCCTTTCATGAACATCCTGTTTGATCCTGCTTGCCAAAAGCAGTATAGACGCAAAGTCAGAGAAACGTTTCCTGTACTTGAACTCATATTCAGAACCTTGACTTGAATTAAAGGACATTAGAGAAAAACGTAAATTGCAGTTTATGATTGATTCACATGCTGTCACTATCTTCCTAGAAAGTATGCCATGTTACTCAACAGACAGTCGCTGGCTTCTTGCTTGCAGGCTTCCATACTCCGCCCCAACGTCTACAGGACTTCTCAATTTGACTCTTCTCGGTTTTTTGTTTGTTTTTTTTTTTTTTTCCCCTCCTCACTCTGTCCAGAGCACATTTTTGATCCTTTGTGATTTTTTTCCATCTTTCTTGCACTTGCTCCAAATGCCAGTTGGTCAGCGAGCCGCCTGGCCTAGGGACACGGGATGGGGCACCGACGTCTGGCAGCTTCAATGTGTCGCCAATGAAGGCTTGTTTTCCACTACGCTGCGCTGCTGTGCTATGTGCGTCCTGGGCTCCAGGCGAAATACCAAGGCGCACTGAGCTGGAAGATGGCTTATCTTCAACCCATCTTTCTCCCTGAGAGGGTAGAAAGGAAAACCTGTAGCTTGTGCCGCCCTCACCTTGGCGGAGAAGAATGGATGTAAACCTGGGGAGGGCGTACAGTCTTCAGAGTTTGGGACATCCAGTAAAACCAGCCAGAGCCAAGAAAGAACACATGGTAGCTGTGTGTGGCAGTGACACCTCAAGAAAAATCACTTTCAAGTAGTGTGCCTGAACCTTTAACTGCGATGGGCACCGGCCCAGCTTTCTCCCAAGTCAAAAGTAAATGGTTTAAGGAAGCTGATCTTTTTCCCCCTCTCCACTTTTACTGTACTGTCTGCTGGCCATTTCACTGTGTTTACAAATTATGAAAATTTGGGATCAGCTAATTATGAAAACATTGAGAAGGAGAACTAACTCTTGGAGCAGCTTAAAGCAGAAAACAGACTGTAAAGCCTTGAAAAATGAGCTGCTGGCTGTCCACTTGTGCCAGAAAATTTTGGTATGCCAAATATATTGCTATGCTAATCTGAAATCAACTAGGAAAAGAGTTAGAGGGAGAGGCAGGCATTCAACACTAGGTGGATGAGAAAGAAGAAAGCACTTTTTAAAATCTGTGCATTTTCCTCTCCCAGCATTCTCAGCCAAAGGATCCAAAGAAAAGCATGAAAAACAAGTTTTATAACACAAAAGAGAGGTGATAAATTTTTAAGTTCTTTTTAAAAGACCAAACTTTGTCATGTGTGCCTTCGGTGTTTTCAAACCATCTGGAAAGAAAATTTAGTAATATAGTTGTCATCCTTTGTTTGTTTTATGTTTTATGTGGAATAAAATGAATGCATTGCTGTAATAACAGAAGGAATATAAGTACATTCTAGACTAATTATAAAGTTGGTTAGATTTCATGATATATCATAATAATTCAACAAATGATTTCTTTTCTATAATGCTTCTCTTTGTTACAGAAAATTTTCTTCATTAATTTTTTATGCTAACTAAATATATACAAACTAGAATTATTATCGTTCTCCCCTTATAGGAAAGGTGAACCATGACATTCAAACAGAAGCTGTACAGATTATACATGGTAAAATAATTTTACAATATAGCTATGTTGTTGTCCAGTCCTGTAATCTTTCCATCAGAAAATAAAACCTTCTCTGTTTAGATATTACATAAAGTTCACTTTATATTACATACTACAACTTCACAGAATGTTATGCTATTAGACCATCATTCACATCTTAAAATGCATCAAAATCTTAAGCGAATAGTATACAGTATTATATAAGCAACCTTAATTCTTACATATATTATAAGGTAGTCCATGAAGCATCACATATGGAAACCTCATAGAAATATGTCTCTCAAATTCAGAATCTTGTGATAGTTCTGACTTTCTACACCAAATCCTTCCATTTTCTCATCCTTTCTGGCTTGGGTTAATTTATGAATTATACATAAGACAATAAGGATTTGATTTTTATTAATTAGTAGAACACAAACTACAATCTCATATTCAACTTCCCCTACTGTTTGTTTCCAGAAGAAATAGGTTAAGCTCTGTGTTCAGTGCCAGGTTCCCTTTCAATGCCATCAGGTAAGACATTTACAAAGGTCTCCCTGACTCTCCACTGGAAGAAAGCTTTATAGAAGTTTTGTTTATATAAAGTACAGACAAGCAAGGAGCACAACACAATAACACACACAAAAGAGTGAAAACCAAAGGAAAACCCATAAGCTTAATTCTCCATGCACATATTATTTGACTGAAATACAGACACGCATAAATAATGTATTCTCCTCCAGTTATCATGAATCACACATCTTCATAGATAGGAATACATGGCTTCAGTTCTTTAGCAGGAGCACCATTTGTGTAATATTAACTATCAAAATAAAAACCAGTTACACATACACCTGCTATATTGTTCTGTTGAAAAGGAGTAAATGTGTTTGGACAAACATCGCTCATTCCCAGTGCAGCCATGTTGGGTGCTCATGTGTTCCTTAGTATTTCTGGGAACTTAAAAGATTGTACCTCATCTTAGCATCTTTCCTCTGAATGCAAACAGCCCCATATCTTGAAGAAGCCACATGGAACATTGGAACATTCATATGTATTCAGTCTCCAGGCAACTGCAATTCTCCATGGTTCTTCACAGGATAAATTTATCTTCATTTGTCTGTGCTGTGAGTGTATGGCAGGAAGCAAATTAACTGAGCCCTTTGGTTTGAATTAATTCCAAAAAACTAGGAACATATCAAAAATATAGGATTAAAATATGCCCCATCTTTGGTATCATGCACCCCTCAGCAAACTCTACCTGGCCTCTTTTATTCCCAACTTCATCTTTCTGGACTGCTAATACGGAAATCATTAACACGGAAAAACACAGAATTCTGACATAATTTGGTATGTGGCCACAATCATAGCTCCATATCAGAAGTTTTTATTTCAACAAACTATTAATTCAGAAATTAGAATATAAAGACAGTTACAGAAGACAAACAAACCCTAACTGTGTGTTTTCTTTTTCCATTCACTCATTCATTCATACTACCTTTCTTTTTTGGTGGGGCTGGGGTTTGAACTCAGGGTTTCATACTTGCAAAGCAAGTGCTCTACCAGTTGAGCCACATCTCCAGTGTATTTTGCTCATTATTTTGGAGATGAGATCTCATGAACTATTTGTCCCTGGCCTCGAATGACAATTCTCCCCATCTCTGCCTCCCAAGTAGCTAGGATTATAGCCATGAGCCACCTAAACCCAGCTTGATTGTGCTTTCTTGATGGAGATATTTCTCACTATTTTTGTCTCAAGCTGGGATATCATCCACAGATTGCCACTTCAGCAACTTATTAGTTACCTGATTTTGATATATGGTGGCAATATTTGAGAATTAGAATACAATAACCATCATCCTTCTTTGATCTAGACATGCCTACGTTAAGCAAAGTTTGTCTGTGTTTAATTCCCAAGGATTATAAAATGAAAGCACTCTGGGCCAGTTATTTTTTAAAGACAAATAGAACTCATTAAAGTTGAGGAGCACCTGATACACTGAGACAGGAATTTTTTCTTTCCTCTCCCTCCTTCTCTATTCTTCTCAGGTCATTTAATGGAATGAGGCAGCTACTGTCTCTTTTCCAATTGCCATAATTCAGTTAGTCTACATTTTCTCTGCTAGGGTGTAATTTAAAAGTCAATGGTGTACATCTATTCACATGGACTTTTTTTGAGTCTTTAGAAACTGATGAAGAACACCTTGTATCCTATCATCTGCCATCCAGCAGTACTGCAAAGATGCATGGACTCTTTTAGGCTAGGTTTTATAAGGGGGAAAGGATACTGTCTACAGATGTGGATGTGGAAAACCATATGGAAACCAACAAACCCATCAATACCATGGGGACTTGTTAAGCCTTGAGTCTTCAAACAGGGTTTATTTTTTGGCTTTTACCATCAACTCCTGATGGGCTGGAATTAGGTTGATATTGCTTTTCAATGTATCACATTTCATCTACAATTGCTCAGTGACATAAAAATTTCCATCATTACTGAAAATGAATGCTTCACTAAACAAAGCTCCATGAGTGTATAAGCTGCATTACTGTGTTTACTGATGCACAGCCTTGAGCTGTTCCATAGGATATGGCAAATGTTTTTCTCTATAGAGAAATTTAATACACATTTTATGGTACTGTGGCATCTCAATTGTACTGAAATCTACTCAATTCTGCATTTGTAGAAAAAGTAGTCATAGATAATATGTAAATGAATGAACATAATTGCATTGCAATAAAATTTTATAGCAACAAGCTACTATGCAGACCAAGTAAATAACAAAAAGTTTTCGTTAATCACTACCTATAAATCTTACCACATTAGCATCTTTAAAAATGAAGCAACTTCTAGATTAAGGGACAGAGAGCAAATATATTAAAAAAAATACTGGAGTACTAGTAAAAAGAACTACAAGCAGATACTGACCGTTCTCTACCACCTGTCTCTAAAGATAGATATTCCTTTCTTTTTTTTCTTCCCTTTTTTCTTCAGTGTTATCATTTTCTTTCCTTCATTTTCATAATTTCTCTCCTATTATATTCTTCTGGTCCAATCATTCCATAAAATTACTTCCTTGGTTTTCTGTTCTGTAATCTCTTATTTGTCATCTTATGTCTCCAGACACCAGCTACTCCCGATATCTCAAATCTGCCTTCCCTTTACAAACCTGAAAAATTAACAAATATGTCTCAAAACCCCTTATATCCTCTTAAAGGTATCTCTCATCTTTCATATTTTCTTCTGGGATACATTACATATATATATTATATTATATATGTATGTATATATTATATTATATATGTATATTTAATATATTTATATTCCACCCACACCTTTGTAGTTTAAGATTACCCCACAGTTCTTGTCTCTATAACCCCTCTGACATATGCTTGTCAATTCAATCATTCTAACCTATTTTATTCATTCAGCATTCTTATCCCTCTGCCTCTCTTCCTTCCTTAGCCCTATGAAAATCTCTTCTTATTTAAAAAATCAGAACAGCCATCACCAAGCCTTCATCTTCTATTCCTGCCTTACCTCCTTTCCGTCAACCCCTGACTCTCCCCTCCCTGGAAAGCTCCTCCTCTTAGCCCTCTGCTCTCCTTTCTCCTTAATGTCTGTCTGGACCATCCCTTCCCCTTCCACTGTTCTTAGTATTGGCTCTGATCTTATGGTCTCCAAATCTGTATCCCACCCTGATGTTTCTCCACAGTTCAGAGCTAGATGTCCAGTTCCACAGGGCCTTTCCAAATGCAAAGCCTGCTAGTATATTGACTCTGAGTGTCTTAAAACTAACTCATCTGGCAGCTTCATCTTCAAAATTGTATTTATCTCCTTACCCACATCCAAATCAATTCACAAGTTTCCCAAGATTGTCTATTTCTGGAATATGTAAATTCCATTTCCCTTTAAGTCCTACCATTGCTGCCCTAGCTTATATCTTCTTCTTTTCTTACTCATTTTTTTAGAGATTTCTCACTGGTATCCTAATTTCATTGTCTTGCTTTTCCAGGGCACCATCTCACTGTTTCCAGGAGCATCTGACTGTTATAAATTTCATACCATATCATTCTTCTCTTCTAAAACCACTCTGACTTTCCATTCTTTATAGTGTGAACTAAAATCTCCTTATTCAGTGGGGTATGGTGGCTAATGCCTATAATTTCAGCTTCTCCAGAGGCAGAGATCAGGAGGACTGTAGTTTGAGGCCATCCTAGGCAATAATTAGCAAGACCCAATCAATCATCCAGGTGTGGTGTTGCATACCTATGATTCCAGTTACATAGGAGGCATAAGTAGGAGGCTCATCATCTGGGGCAGCCCTAGGCAAAAATGGGAGATCCTATCTGAAAAATAACTAAAGCAGAAAAGGGCTGGCAATGTGGCTTATGTGGTAGAGCAACTGTTTAGCAAGCACGAGAGCCAGAATTCAAACTCCAGTAATGACAATTAAAAAAAATCCTTATTCATCAAAAATTCAAGATCATCTCAAGTGTGCAACTTAGCGATTCAATTTACCTAGCCTCCTTTTCACCTAAAACCCAATCATACTGACCTAGTCTCCAAGGCTAGCGGTACAGACTCAATTTCTCTAATTTAAAAATAAGGCATTGTACTAAATATTAGTCATTTTTTAGAAAATACAAAATTCAATCTCATAACTCAAAATTCACCATTTTCTTCATTTCACATGTCATCTTGCCCTCTTCAACATGCACACAGTTTACCCAACATTTAACATTCTGATTCTCCAATCACCACAAACATTCCACATCTCTGAATTTTTCATATCATTATTACTTTATTACCTTAACACAATCCAACAGAATTAGCTAAGCCAATTCAGTAAGGTCATAATTACCATTTTCTACTTAGGTATGACCCAAAGCAATGAGATGTTTTCTCCACCTGTACCACCACCACCATCACCACCATCACCAACAACACAACCACTACCACCACCATCACCACCAACACCACCACCAACAACACCACTACCACCATCATCACCACCGCCATCATCATCATAATTTTTTAAAAACCTTATCTTCTACTTGGGTCTGTGCTTTCATGTTAGCTGATCATTTATGAAAATTACTGTGACAATATGTTTTGTATATGTGCAAACAGATTTTAGGGTTTTTTGTATATATTCTAAGAAGTAGGGTTCTATTGTCAAAGAACTGTTTTTGTTTCATCATAAATTTTCATACCTCTTTTACATCCACTGTCCTGCTCTATTAACCTAGAATTCCTCCTTAACAGCACCCAAGTATACTCATTTAGTCTCCCTCCACTCATTTACTCAAATCTTCTTCAAGGCCCTGCTCTTCACCTCTTTCTGCATAATCCTTGCTCTGGCTACTCAGAATCAAATTATACTTTACTTCAGGTAAGTTTCCTCTTTTGAACTCTTCATTAGATAGGAATATAAGGATGAAATAATAAGTACATTATAGCATCGGTAGGTTAAATATATAGGTCACTTGAGAAGGTGCCTAGAAAATAAAAAGAATGCACCCAAAAATAGGCTTGAGGAAAGCTTCATTTTGAAGTTACATTGAGCAGTAACCATCGCTACTGCAAAGCAAGAAGTCTAAACATACCCTTAGAACAAATACGTTCTTTTCCTACCTTTAAATTCATTACTAGAAAAATAATACAGGTGAACAGGGTATTTCCTGTCTGGAGGAAACGTTGAAAAACAACACAAAGGGATGAATTATTAATAACTCATTGTATTTAAGGTTTCTCTTTTGGCACTCATCTTGTGGCCCTATAGACTTTACCATGATTATGGCTAGCTCCACCTAGCAAGTCACCTATTGCCTCCAAAGGCCTGGGAGGACTTAGTACAAATGAAAATACCTCTTACTGACCTAGTATGCTTCCATACTAGGTTAATAGCTTTCTAAATGAATAGTGACTATGTAGGGAACAGATACTTGAAAAGGTTTCATTCTGTGCTGGGTGCAGTAGTTCATACCTATAATCCCAGCAAGATGCCAACCTAACAAACAAACTGGTTGTGGTAGCACATGTCTGTGATCCCAGCTCCTTGGGAGGCATAGGTAGGAAGATTACTTTTTCAGGAAAAAGTGTGAGATCCTACCTAAAAAGCAACCTAAAGCAAAAAAGGGCTGAAAGGATGTCTCAGGTGGTAGACTACTTGCCTAAAGCCCTGATTTCATATCCCCGTACCACCAAAAACAGCAAAAAGAAAGTAAAAGGTTTCATTCTAATAAACCATCAGTTTTAGTATTTTCAAGGCATTGCAGAAAAAAAATTGGATAACAGGATAAATACCAGTGGTTCTCTCCACATGTCCTCCTGGTGATGAGAGCCATTGTGGGGAAAGCCAGCCAAGCCTACAGGGAAAATACCAAGTTGATTTGAACATGGCACAAAGTTGAGTGCCAAAAATCAATTCCTAACTCCTCAGTAATTCCAAGATTGGAGGCTGCACGTGTGTAGTGAAACGTGGTATCCCCCTTCCTGAGGCTGCTGGCACACCCTTCTCAGAATCCCATGAGATAGCTGCTCTCTTGAGAGTCTCCTAGAAATACCAGGTTATGCTATGAGCAGAAGGGAGGCACAGCCTCCTATCCCAGCATGTGGAAGGACTACGTTCTACATCGTGCATGAAATATCAGCTTGGCCAGCATCGTCTAAGGCTAAATTGATCCATATGACTGGAATTTTGCCCAGACCCTTTAACCAAAGGGGGGAATAAAAGGCATCATTTTGAAATTAGCATTATCAATACAGTAATACATTCTGAATGCTAGTTGGGTCTGACATAGGAAGTGATGTAATAATGGAGTGCTTACTGTTCCTGCCCCTTGAACAGGAAATATTTTTCCTTGAGGAATAGAATACTTGAAAACTGAAGATTGCATTTTAATATTAACCAGATTTCTACATTAAACATGATTTCCGAGAACAATTTGATTTTTCTTTTTTTTTTTTCTCCTTACCCCCACGGCGCCCCTCAAACAAGTGATCAGAACTGCGTTCAACCACGGGCAGCTCCTGGATTGGACCCAGGGCTGCCTGCAATTTAAATGTCAAACTCTGTCTGAGCCTTTGAGCAGCAGACAGTCACTCAGCAACATGTGTCACTCATTGCTACCCTGTCAATCGTTTGGATGGCTACAAATTCTCTCCTGGCTCCTTTGATTCCTCCAAGTGTGAAATTTCAAGGCTTGTTTCTTCTTCACTGAATATGTAAATGCAGTCACTTTCTAGAACAAGTGAGAAGCAACAAGAAAATTACCAAATCTGTTCTATATTTTGAAAGGTGCGGAAAGGAGGCTTTTGCACTCCTTGAGCTGGTTTCTGCAACAAATTGCAGAGTTGAAAAACCTTTTAAGGGCTAAACATATCTATCCCCGGTGGACACATACACAGGAATTTAGTCTAAGCTACCAAAAATGGCCTCTTTTAAGGCAGACGTGACAGCAGTGACAGCTCCTGATTGGTTAATGGAAGCACTTCAGGATTTATCAGTTTTGATTGCTTTCATCTCTGGCAGCCAGGGAAACAGTGAAATAAAGACAACTTCAGCACCGTCATGCAGAAACAGGGCAGACTGTAGAAGGGTTGGGGCGAGTAGTGTGCTGTTATTCTCCATTCCTTGAAAGCAGATGGTTAGACACAAAGGAAGATGAGCAAGAAGAACCAGAATACAGAGTAGCAAGGTAATCAATGAGAAGCATGGGAAATTGATGCATGCAATGACGTCTGTGAGAATAATAACTGCACCTGCTAAGTTAATTAGGGATCAGTGGCAAGCAATGGCCATAAATAGAGTGGGTTTTGAAATCATTTTGTGCAGGGCAGTAAGGAACTCTGACAAAATAAGTAAAGTAAGGAGTTAAGAAAACAAAAGCATCCCTTAGTTTGCTCTGCGGCTCTTGTCCTCCCACCTCCAACCCTTCCCCCTGCCAAAAAAAAGTGGTGTCATGAGCAAGTGAACCATAAGGCAAAACTGTCAGGAATCATACGCTTTTACATGTACTCAAGACACAAGTTGTGGGGGGAAGCAATCACGGGCAATAGGTGACATTTTCCTGAAAATGACACTTTCTCCCCACAGTGAGAGTTCACTTCTCCAGCAGACAGAAATGCTTTGCTCAAGAAATCTAGAGCCCAGATATTAGAGATTCCAAAGAGAAAAAACAGCACACACATTTAATTTATTTTTATGTATGTATGTACATATTTATTATTTGACAGTACTGGACTTTGAACTCAGCGCCCCACATTTGTTAGACAGGTATTTCTACCACTTGAGACATGCCACCAGCCCTTTTTTCTTTTCTTTTCTTTTCCTTTTTTAGGTAGGGTCTTATGTTTTTCCCAGAGCAGGCCTCAGACTGTGATCCTCCTACCTAGGGCCTCCCATGTAGCTAGGGTCACAGGCGTGCACTGTCACGACCAGCTGATTGGCTGAAATGAGACAGAGTCTCCAATGTTTTGCCCCCAGAACTGCCATTCTCCTGTTCTCTGCCTCCTGAATAGCTTGGATTATTGATTCTTTACCTGGATGCAGCAAAAATGCATGGAAATGTCTATTCTTCTCTATACTCATACTAACTCTAGATTTATTGAGGAAGAAAGAAGCCTAAAGTTTGTAGAAAATGTAGACTACTTGCTTCATATACTAAATTCTATTGCATCTTACATGTAACTACCTTGCAAAATAGATATCATCTCAGTTTTAAAAATGAGAAAACAGGCACTGGAAAGTGAAGTATATGTTCTAAGATCAGAAAGTACAAAATATGTGTGAAGCAGGCTGGAGGAGTAGCTCAAGTGGTAGAGTACCTGCTTAGCAAGTGTGGGACCCTAAGTTCAAATCCCAGTACCACAAAAAAAAATGAAATATGTGTGAAGTATTAAGTCACAGAAGCAAGATTTGAACTCATGATTGCTTGACTCAAGATTGGTACCCTTTTTATTATATAACACTGAAAGACAAATTAATCACTCTCAGTATGACCCAACAGGTAGTATTTTATGCATGGCATCAATGGCTTAGATTTCTCTGCCGTGTCTCAGTAAGCTGACCTAACATGCAGGGTGAGCCTTTGACCTTGATATCCCTGCCTTCCTCCAAGCAGCTACTCTGCCTGGCAAGTACTCCAGTGTCTGCAACTTCAGCCAAAGTCCTCCGTTCAGCCCACACTCCACAGTACAGAAGAAGTGCTTCATTATAAGACAGGATCTTTCTAGGACCTTCATAATTTCCTCTCCACTAGTAGTTTCTACAAAGTATAGCTAAGCATCATGATGACTGCTTCTTGTCTGACTTTTATAGTAATTGTTTTCTTTCTATATACCACTACCTCTCCCCTCCTACACACACCACACACACACACACACACACACACATTCTCTGAAGAAAACTTTTTCCTCATCCTCAAGTGGTCAATGCCTTAGTAAGTAATACATTGGCATTTCTAGAAGAACTTCAAAACACCTAAAAGTTTTTTCAGTGACTTAACTTACAACTATCAAAACACATGAAGGAAAAGGGTGAGTGGAGACAAATGCTTAATTATAAGCCATTCAATGTTTACATCTCTAAAATTGATAAAACAAATAGAAATTTAGTTGGTTAGCATAATTGTCAACCAACTTAATTTTTACCCACAGAAAAATACACCCCCACCCATAGAATACAAACTTCTTATAAGTACACATGGATCCATCACCAAGACCATCCAAAGTAAATCTTGTCCTACAATCACTGCAGTCAGAGTATATTGTCCAACTGCAATGGAATTATTAGAAAATAATACTTAGAAATTAAAGAGCCTTTTTCTAAACAATCCATACAGAAAACATCGCAGGGCATATTATATACTTCTAACTGAATAACGAGAAAGTATAACATACCAAAAAATGTGAGCTACAGTTAAAGTAAATATGAAATATGTAGGTTTTATTTTGTTTTGTTTTGTTTCTGAGACAGGAGCTCCCTAATGCATCACAAGCTTACTTCTAACTTGAGATCCTCTATTCCCACCTCCCTCAACTGGCTCTGAAATATGCAGTTTTAAGTGGTAATATTATAAAAAAAAATAAAGATCCAAAAATCAATGACACATCAAAAAATCTAAAGGAAAAAAAAGAGGAGGGCAAAGAAGAGAAGCAAGGAAAGGAAGAGGAAGAGAAAGCAAAATAGAATATGCAGAAATAATAAAGAAAAGCCAATGAAAACATTGATAAAACTAAGTAATAACTGATATAACCTACATTGATCACTAAAAATCACCAAATCAGTAATAAAAGTAGGAATCTCAAAATATACCCTTTATAAAGACATCTACAAAAAAATCTTTTGCTAGCACTCAAACTTAATGGTAAAAACATGGAAAGCTTTCTATATGAAGTCAGAAACAATGAAAATGTTTCAGTTCTAGCAACTTCTATTCAATGTCATATTGGAATTCCTAGCCAATGCAATAAGACAAGGGAAAAATAGCATTAAGATTGGAAAGAAAAAACTAAGGCACTATTCACTAATGACCTGATCATATCCATAAAACTTTCAAAAAAATGTACAATAAAACTATAAGAACTTAATGTTTGGCTTTACCAGTGTCACCATGTGTAAGGTAAATATAGTGAATTTCTAAGAACCATTGTAAAATGAACTTTTAAATCACTGGACAAATATTTCACACAGCCAGAGCCTCATCATGGATTATGAGATGTGCAAAAATTCATCTTGAGATGAATCAAGAGACCAAGATGAACCCAAATTGGAAGAGATATCCTTTCCTAATGGCTATTGAGCCCATTCCCCAATGTGCATCACTTGAAAACCTAATGATATAGTCATATCTCTTATTGCAAACTTGATACTAAGATATAATGAGAGGCACAAGTTACTACCAATTAATGAAGGTAATATCATTTTCAGTTTGTTGAAATAGCATTCTTGCATGTGAGGCACTCACTGCCAATCACAAGCGAGATGCCATATATGCTAAGAATTTCTGGACAAAAGAATAATATTCTGAGCATTGACTCAGTTATGCTAAGGGATCTAACATCACTTCAGCACCTGTAATTTGTCATTATTATTAAGCCATGAAGTGAAAAAGGTGAGCTAAATGGTATGTGCTTTCCAGTGGTAAGTTTATGTTGGAATGAGATACTAGGCCACCACAGCCGCTAGAATATTTTTTAATGAATTCATAAAGAAAATCCAGACACTTAAAAATAACAAGGCCTACACCAGTGCATTTCAACAGGGTTTGCTAAAGGGGAATCAATATTATTCCTCGAGACTTACTTCCTCTTATTCTCTCTTGCAAATACAGACATTGGAAAGTGAAGACATCGTTCATTTCATCTTAAATACTAATGAGTCAAAGGCCATATGTTTCAAATTTAAGGCTGAAATTTTTGATAGAACTCATTCTCAAACAGGCAACTTTAGCTCATCTGTTCCAGGGTATGTAACAGCAGGAATTATTTTTTATACATTCCATTAGATAGATAGAATGACAAAAATACACAAAAACTTTGTCACAAAGTTAAAAACGATCATGGCTCTGAATAAATTATTACAAACATAAAAATATTACACTCTCAAGTGTTATTTTCCATTAAACTTCATGTAACAATGTAAAATTCTCCAAAAATGTTAGGTAATACAGATACGAGTTCTAATATTAGCATACACTTTTCTTTTACTATTTACCATATACAATATGTGATGTATAGTGCATTCAGTCCTTATGACAACCTCATGAACAACACATTCTTATTCCACATTTTGAAAGTAAATAAGGCAGAGAGAGCTCAATGTATTGCCATAGTCATTTAGCTAGTGAATGGTATGGTTATATATCATAAGTAAGTTTCTGAGATTCATAAACAAGCATGACACAGTCTGAAGATTATTCTGTTAAACAGTCTACTCTATATCACAGGAGGGAAAAAGTACCAGTATCTAGAAATACTAACCTTCTGTAGCTTTTCTTACATACCCACAAGTTTTATGCATAAGGTAAAGGTATAATTAGGTACTGTCATAATTAGGAAGTAATAATTCTATACTCTCTTAGCAATTAGAATCTACTCTATAAGTGTCAAAAGCTAACATATATGTGACTCACACAATTCTACTGAAATGATCACATAAAAATAACATACTTGAAGAAAACAAGAGGAATAAGTAAGAATCCATATCACTGAAGTCATTAGAATGAATAAAATCTGTTAGAGTCTATCTGAAAAGGATTTTTAGATGTAATCCTTAAAAGTTCATATTTACACACATGCCCTCTCTCTCTCTTGAACACACACACATACACACACACACACACACAAAACCCTTTCTTAAAATTACTTGAGTTAGTATATCATAATTTCAAATAATCTACCCTACCTACATTAGATTTTAGTCAAGGAAAAGCAAAAGTAAAAGTAGCGTTGGAGAAGTGAAAACCAAACAGCTTCTAAACACTTGAGCAGCAGGGAAAGTGGCTGCCACGTGCAACAGAATTAGGTGAGTACTTAGAAGTCTACCTAATGGCCACTGCATAGAGGCTGATTACTCATGCAGAATTATGGAGACAGAGCTGAAAGGAAGTCAGAACCCCACAGTACCAGGGAGCCTTAATCCAAACAATTCTAGATGGATCAGTCTCTTCTTTGTTTTAAGTCTCATTTCAAAATTGCCCTCACTCACAGATTTCATACATTTCCCCAACCTTCATAAATCTTTCTTTCTATTGAGTAAATCTAACTTTCTTATACGAGGACTGGGTTTGTAGGGAAATATTATATAAACCTCCTCTATTTTCCCATCCGGAAGAACCAGAAAACAAAATTCGAACCTACCCACAGAAGTATGCCTATTTTCTCTGTCCACTATCTCTACTTATCACACATCAACTCTCAAACAAAAATGCTCACAGGCATACTGATACACACACATACATACACACACACACACACACACACACACACGCATGCATGCACACACACATGCATGCACGCACGCAGGCATGAGTCCTTCTTCAGTGAGCTTTGCTCCAAACATAAATTCTGGAATTTCATTCTCAGCCAATCTTAGTCTGTTTCTGAAGTGTGATCTTTGGAGCACAGCACATTTTTCATATTTATGAGAGATGTTTATTAAGTATAGATGCCAAAGATCCAAACCTATGGAATTAGGATGTTTAGGGCTCAAGCCCCAGAATCTGTAATTTTAACAAGCTCTTCCAGCAATTCTTAGACGAATTAAATATGAAGAAGTACTGAGTTAGAGTAACACCAGATACCATCTGGCTCTTGTCTGGAAATACTTCTGCAGCCTTTCTGGCAGGAATCTACAAGGTGCTCATACACCTGTGTGCCCTTTGTGACAATTTCAAACAGTTTAAATGGTGCCCAGGTTGCTATTCAGCACTAGAGTCAAAGATATTTAAATTGCCAAGTCATACAACCACTCGCTAATCAGCTATGTATTGAAAATAAATGAAACTCTGTTATTGAAGACTAGCCAACACAATAGTCTCAATAGTTCAAGAAGCATCTCAGGAATGAAGGCATCCCTTTCTGGGTGTTCCCCTGCTCCCTTTGACCTCTTGGGAGCCTAGTGAGAATAACATGTATTTTCCTATCAATAATAATGGGAAGGCCCCTGAAATTTCTGATTCCATGTCATCCCTGGAAGGAACATTTAACTCTCATCAATGCTTTTTACTTATTATTAAGGGAATGTAAATATGAATTGTGTTTCTTATGGGAACAGCTCTGTCAGTTCTTAGCATACTAAATGTATGGAGGGAGAGAGATATCTATACTCATTTTGATGGGCTCTTCCATACATTTGTAGTTCTTGTGCTTTTAGACATGATGTGAAAACATTTTCCAATGTGTAGAAATTTCATCATTTCAAAGGGGATATATTATATTGTAATAGATGTAGGTGCAAACATTCTCCAGTGCTATAAAAATTCAGAGAACTAGTCTCACAGACATGGGCACTGACATAACTACATTTGTGTATAATTTTTTTGTGGTGCTTCAATTTGAGCTCAGGGCCTCATACTTACTAGGTCTTACTAGCTCTACCATTTGAGCTACACCTCCAACCCTTTTTGCTTCAGTTATTTTTCAGATAAGGTCTTCTGTTTTTGCCCAGAAGCTGCCTCAGACTGGGATCCTCCTAACTATGCTTCCCATATAGCTGGGATCACAGGTGTACACCACTATAAGAACGATAAATAATAAGAATGAAAAAACAAATTACTAATCCTAGCCAGACTATACATCTTTCATCTCCTTATTCTATTATGTCAAATATCTTTGAATCGTCACTGACAAAATGTTACTCTAATTAGAATGGATTTTCCCCCAAGATATATTTAGCACATTTGTTTTCTGAAGTACAAGTTTACTGAGTAGTTTGGAGAAATAATAAAAGAATTTAACTGAAATTTTCCAGTTTTAGTCATGAAAGAGAAAAAAAAGACCAGACTTACCTCCCAACTTCAAAACCATACAAAATATGCATGAAAAAAAACCAACTTTTAGGCATTATATAACAAATACTTCAAGGAAGTAGTGCTCCTTGGGAGAAAAAAAGACAAACAAGGTGTTCTTTATGACTGCTCAAATTTACTGTTCACAGAGAGTTTCAAAGCCTAAGTAGGGGAAACCCAGACAAAGTCCATCAGTGTCCCTGGACAGCGGAAACAGAGTTGAGAATGAAGAAAACTCAACATGGATAGAGTTCAAAAAGAAGAGTACCAACAAGAAGTCTAAGAATCTACAGAGAATTTGACTTGAATCTTTAGCAGTAATGATGTACTCCTAAAATACTTCCCAAACCAGGAAAGGAAGCACCAGCAAGGGACAGCAGCTCTCAGAGCAAAGAAAAGAGTTCACATATTCACCAGCCACAGTGAAGAAACCTTGGATCAATCATCAGGAAGAGTGCTTAGAAGATCCCTGCCTCAGAAATGGGGAACAGTGTTTTGATAACACCTAGTCCCTGGTATCATCTAATAAAGATTTAAGGGAAGCATTAAAATCATTATATCAACTTTAAGTGACTTATCTTTGTGCCAGAACAAAGTGCAGAAACCTTTGGAAGAATGTTAAAAAAATTCTAACATACAACAATGCTAATTTCACTATACACAATATCTAATTTAAAATAACAAAATAGGTGCACCAAGGAGCAGATGAATATGAGACACAGAAATCACACAAATGATAAAACTAATAAATATATGAAAACAGCTATTATAAATACATTATGCCACAAAATTCAACAACTTAGATGAAATGGACAAATTCCTTTTAAAAAGAAACCACCAATGCTCACGAAAGATGCTTTTAATGATTAAAAAAAAAAAAAGAACACTCAGTGCACTAGAAAAAGAAGAAAATTTCCTAAATCTGATCAAAGGGAAGCACAGAAATTTTAACTTGGCTCATGCATAGTGATAAAAGATAGAATGACTTCCTCTCTCCCCTATGATTACTAATGAAGCCATGATGACAGCATACAACATTTTTTAACATTTTACTGGAGGTCCCAGGGAATGAAATATGACAAGGAAAGAAATATAAGACATGCAAATTAGAAAATAAAGAGGGAAAAGTAAGCTTTCAGAATAAAAGGTCAATTGACAAAAAATCTAATTATATTTCCATGCTAGTAAGGAGGAATCAGAATTTAGAATTTGAAAAGAAATATTATTTACAGTAGCATTTCATTATGAAATCACTAGGGATACATTTTATAAAATGTGACCAGGACCTGCACAATGGAAGCTACAAAAGCAACAGTGAAAGAGATTTTCTTAAATGTACTAAACAAATGGAGCATATACCATGTTCGTGAATAGGAAAAATCAGTATTCTTAAAATGCCAGCTTTTTCCAAAGTGATCAAGAGACTTAATATGAGCCTGATCAAAATCTCAGCAGACTTTCTTTTGTGTGTGTGTAAATTGGTAATCTGATTCTAAAATTTATGTGAAAAGGTAAAAGACCTAGAGAATTTATAACCCCATTGGAAAATAAGCACAGTTGAACAAATTATATTATCTGATTTCAAAACTGATTGTGTTAGTCAGTTTCCCATTACTGTGACCAGAACCTGAAATAAATCCAACTTAATAAGAGAAAAGGGTGCTCTTGGCTCACAGTTTTGAAGGTTTCGGTCCATAATTCATTGTCCCTGTCACTTTTGGGCTTATGGTAAAGTAGAATATCATAGTAGAAATAGGTGGCAGAGGAAGGGGCACACCTCATGACAGCTGGGAATAAAAAGGGAGGAAGAAGAACAAGTTTGAGTCCCCATATCCTCATCCCAGGGCATGCTCCTAATGACTTAACTTTCCATTAGGTCTCACCTCTTAAAGGTTCCATAACCTTCCAATAGGACCCTGGGCTAGGGATCAAAACTTTGGGGGACATTCCAGATACAAAGTACAACACTAATTATATGTATTTCCAGTCAACTGAGACTTGACAAAGGTGCCGATAGTACAAAATGAGGAAGGGACAGTTCTTTCACTAAATGTTGTTGCAAAAAAATTGTCTACCCACATTTAAAACCAGAGTTTTGGACCAAACTCCTGAGATTCCATGTGCCAGGTCCAGCCATCCATCTCTGAATGCCAAGTAAAGAGGCATGGTGAAGGCAGAGAAATGAGGTTTATTACACAGCTCAGGACTTGCCATGAGAAAAGGCAGAGGAAGCACTCAGCTCATGTACAGCCATCTTTGGGTTACAGACATGAGCTATAGGCTAAATAGACAAAAGAACTGGGATAAGGAACAAAGGACGATAAAGTTAAACAGTTTAGTGACAGACGTGGTCTGGTTGGTTTCATGACTGGAGGGGCTGGCAATCTTGGTCAAGCAGGTAATCTGGTCCAGTTCTGGGAAGTTATCACATGGAAGGAATAATCTGGCTCTTGATTTAGAGGATTACTCTGGCTTGGGGTGTGAATTGTTCTCACTGAGAGGGTGGCAGGTCCAGGTGACTCTGCTTCCTTGTCATAAAGATGTTACCAGTTTTATACTTTTTGGAATCCAAGGTAAAGTGAGTTTGCAAAGTGAATGTAAAAAAAATGGCTTAGAGCAAAGACAAACACAAAATGGAGGCAGGGATGCCAAGCTTCTGTTTTAAATTAATCTGTGGGCTCAAGTAAGGAGTCAGAGCTTTTCAGCAAAAGCAACTTGAGCACCTCTTACACATTCAGAATAATGATTTTGGACTCTTATCTCACTTCATGTACAAGACAGTCATAAGGAAAACAATGAACCCTAATTCTATTCTCATGCTACATTCAAACTTAAGTCAAAGTAGATCATACAACATAAACAGCTTTCATAAAAGCTCAAACTATAAGGTTTTCACAAGAAATATGAGAATATCTTAATAGCTCTGGATTTTGTTGAAATTTCTTAATTAGTTCACTCAAAGTACCAAGTCTAAAATTCTAAAAAATGCTAAATTGGACTTAGTCAAAATTAAACACTTTTGCATATCAGAAGATACTTTTATAAAAATGAAAGAGCAAGCCACAGACTGGTAGAAAATACTTGTGAAACTCTTCTATAAAGAACTAATGTCTAGAATGTATAAAGAATGATTACAACTCTTCCCAATTTAAAAAAAAAAAAGGTCCACAGAATTTGAACAAACACTTCACTAAAGAAGAAAAACAAATGATGAGTAAGTATTTAAAAAGATGGGATTTAGGTACAGATTAAAATCAAAATGAGAGGATATATACTGAAAAGAATAGTTAAAATTTTAAGTATGCAAAGTCTTGGTAAAGATGTGGAGCAAACTGGACTCCTTTACACTTCTATGCAAATGTGAATTTTTCATTCATTTAAAAATGAATGAAAAGAACCAGTTAGACTGCTTCTTAAAAACAGAAATATATCTAGCATTTGACCAAGCCATCCCTCTCCTAGGTGTTCTTCAAAGTGAATGTTGATATATTGATGTCTACATAAGTATGCACAACGGCTTTTATTTATAACAGTTAAATTCTCCATAAAACAAATTGTAATAGATGCATACAATGAATATTTTTCTATAAGAAAAAATTATTAGTATATGCAACAACTTAGATAGACAAGTCACAAGTGTGCCAAGTGTGCTAGCTATGCATTGTGGTGCATGACTATTATTTTAGCTACTCAGGAAGCTGAGGTAGAAGGACTGCAAGTTCAAGGCCAGCCCAGGCAAAGTTAGCAAGACTCACCTCAAAATCAAAATAAAACAAAAGGGCTTGGGGCAGCTCAAATGGAAGAGCAATTACCTAGCATATGGGAGGCCCTGAGTTCAAGCCCCAGTACCAGAAAATAAAAAAAAAAAAAAAAAAAAAGCTCTGTGCTGATTGAAAGAATTGAGATTAAAAAAAAAAGAGCACACACATAAAAATTTATGCAAACATTATATAAAACTACAAAATGCAGACTAATCTGTAGATAAGTGTGTGGTAAGTGGGTAGACAGGTAGTTATTTTGGGAATGACTACCACAAAGTATAAGATAAGCACTGGAACATAAGCATGACTTTGTGTTGACATTTTCACAGGCATGTAAATATGTCAGAACTCAATAATTAATATGCACAAATTGTACAGCTCAACTTTCCAGTTACAAAAAAGATGGTGGAAAGTCAAGTACAATATACTTTACGAGCTTAATCAAATAAAATGGAGTTGATTGCCAATTTGTGTGTTTTGGATGCTTTCCTCCACTGAAATGAGGGTGCTTGCTCTTGTGACAAACCACTATCCATTAATGTTAACACCAAAGTATAATGCAAATTATGCAGGTGTCTATACAGCAGAGATAGAAAAGAAAGGATTCATCCAACAGATGCTGCGTAGAAAAAACTCTACAAGGTTTTCACTCGACTAAAGAAAGATAGAAAATATTTTTTGAACCTGGGTTGCTGTCAACAAGAGAAATAGGGATACCTAGGAACTATTGTTTTTAAAGGAAGTAGAGTTTGGATTTGAAACAAATCAAATCTGCGGTCAGTAACAACCTGCATGAAAATAGTTCAAAATGTGAGACTCTAGTAGGGGGAATTGTCCCCATTCTTGCTTCTTTTCTGACAATCTTTGTATTTGTTTAGAGTCTGTGCTATGCAATGGAACTGTCTGTGCTGATGGAAATGCTCTTCATCCATAAGGTCCAGGATGGTGGCACGAGCCACATGTGGCTGTTAAGCCCTTGAAATGTGGCTACTTAATAAAGACATTGCCAGTCATGGTGGTTCCTGCCTGAAATCCAAGCTACTTAGGAGGAGAGATGAGGAGGATCATTGTTGGAGGCCAACCCAGGGGGAGAAGTTAGGGAGACCCCATCTCAATCAGTAGGTTGGGTATGGTGATATATGCCAACTATCCAGAAGATCGAAGGAAGAAAGACTGCCATCCAACAGTGGGGCTTGGTTGTTAGAGCACCTGGCAAGCTGAAATCCCTAAGTTCAAATCCCAAAGTCACAGAAAGAGAGAAAAGAAAGGGAGAGAGAGAGAGAGAGAGAAAGAGAGAAAAAATGAAAGGAAGAGAGAGAAAAGAAAGGAAGGAAAGGAAGGAAGGAGGGAAGGAAGAAAGGAAGGAGGGAAGGAGGGAAAGTGGGAAGGAAGGAGGGAAGGAGGGAAAGAGGGAAGGAAGGAAGGAGGGAGGAAAGGAGAGAGGGAGGAAAAGAGAGAGAGGGAGGGAAGGAGAGGAGAGAGGAAAAGAAGAAGGGAAGGATGAAAAAGAAGGAAGGAAGAAAGGAAGGAAGGAGGGAAGGAAGAAGGGAAGGAAGGAGGGATGGAAGGAGGGAAGGAAGGAAGGAAGCATGAAAAGGAAGGAGGGAAGGAGTGAAAGGAAGGAAGGAAAGCAGGGAGGGAAGGAGGGAAGGAAGGAGGGAGAAAAGGAGGGAGGGAAGGAAGGAAGGAGGGAGGGAAGGAAGGAAGTTAACTTTAATTAAAACTTATTTGAATTTAAATAGCCACATGTATCCAGTCACTATCCTATTGAGCATTCCTGGTTTGAAGAATCATTACACATTCAACATCTCAATCTAGGAACTTCAGACAAACTTATCTACATCATTTTTAAAATTTTTTCTTTAGTTCATTTATTGAATAAACACCCATTCGGTACCTATGAGCACTGGTGCATTATTGTCTTCCCACCATTAGGCACAGATAAGGCCCTCAGTCTAGGAAGTTTCTGCTCCAGTAGGTCCCATTAATTATCAGATCCTATAGTCTCAATTGGAACATCATTCAACTTTACCTGCTTCATCTCTTCTATTTTCAAAAACTTCTCAAGCTTATTAAAATTTATCCAAAAGGAAAAAAATCACCAAAATATTTTGTTTTACTTCTAATTACTGTCGTGTTTTCATGCTATGGAACAGAAACAAAAGTTGCTTTTCAACCAATTATTTTGTTATTATGGCAGATACCTTAAAACTGAAATCTTCAAATTATTGGCTTTCAACTAGAAGATGTGAAAAGTCCAAGGTAACTTTTCATGATACCCCTTTTTTTTTCTATTCACCAAAGGTTTTCTGACAAGAAGTATTGATTAAGGTCCACAAAACTTTTGATTTATCCATCTTATTGTTAACGCTGATGTATGTCTACTTGTGTTATGTAAGTCTCTATGTCTATGTGTTGCTGTAATCTATAGTGAAACAAGTATTTTTACCCAGGTTTGAAAGTATGCTTTTACAAACAAAGGGAAAACTGTTCTGAAGTGGCTCAAATATTCAGATATTCAGTGAAATTGTCCATTATGCCTGACGGTACTAGCAATGACACAGGTGACATGGTAATGATTTTCCAATGCAAAATACATTCTGAATTATTGTTCAGTAGACAGATTTTTCTTTTGATAATTTGTGAATGCCTTGGTCATCAGATTGAAACTCTTACTTACAAAGCATGGCTTCAAGTCATGGAGGGCAGGAAAAGAAAGAAACTTGTCAAAGATTTTATCTTGTGATCACAAATCCATCCAGGACTGTAAATTTGTCAGAGAAATCCACTGAATGATCTGGAGGAAAACCAAGAACATTTATGAAGGAAACACCAACCTCATACAAGTGTCAAAAGGATAGGAAATCAATGTCTGCAAAGTCTTTAGACTGTCAAAAAGACATGCTTTTGACTGCTTTGGCTCGGACTCCTTGAGACACCCAAAGGAATTATTAGAGGCTGGGACCAGCAAGCCTCATTACTATAGATGTAATAAAGCTTATTTTCTGTAGACTTCTTGGTTATCACCATTCAGAAGTGATGAAATGCTGATATCCCCAAAACTCTCATGAACGATGCAGTAACCAAATCTAATTTTTAGGTCTTAAAATTGCTAACTTCCTAGCAAAGCCAACAAGAATTACACAAATGACTGTTTTTACAATCATAATGAAAAGCAACTTGTTATATCGAAAACTTTTATAGGTAAAGGAACTGGGGGTTTCTGATATACCACCATTGAAATAACATCTACACAATTTATTCTGATGAGTCACAAATTAAAAGTACTATGACATCCTGCAGAAGTGATTTAGCCTAGCGTAGGCAACTTGTACAGTACATTAACCAGTATTCAGCTGTGCCTTTTGTAACACAGAAAGAAAATAAAGAAGAAATACAGGACCCTCAGAAAATACTAAGAAGATCTATCAGGGCCCGGCTCTGAATCTCAAACCTCAGGTTCAGTCTATACAGGCAGGCATTAAACTCACCTTATTTTCTGTCCTAAATCCTGGATGCAGAAGAAAGGCTCTAAGTAATATATGCCATTCTGACCCCAAAGGGATTTTATTATTCTCTCACCAGGGAGCTTAATTTTCATCTTAATTAAATAGTGCTTTGAAAAAAGACACATCTAATTTGTTTACTATTTTCATTAGTGTAGTTTTTTTGGTAACCAATATGGGAACAGAAGTGGTTGTTTGGGCCTCAGAGCCTGTGAGTAAACTGGCTGTAACAGAAGGTGGCTTTCTACAGAGTGTATTGTTGTTGTTTTTCTAAAAATAGTTTCTCTCAACAGCTGTATCTGGTGGACATTTTTCTAGAGTTTTTAATTTTCTAAAACTTGTCCAATTATAAGAATTTCCTGGAATGATTGTTAAGTGCAGATCACCAGATCCTCTCCCAGGGATTTTGACTTCTAAGGCAGATCTGAGAATTTGAATTTTTAGCAAGTATTCCTCTTTTGAGAAATACTGCCTTAGTCTATCAACTGGTTATCAGAAAGCAAGCATTGGAGTCAAATAATAGTACTGGGATCTGAGCAAGTTCATCAATTCTTGGTTATAACTTGTTCCTCCCAGCTTCTTTCCAAATTTCTTGTCTTTAAGAGATGTTTATAGACAGTTGTCCCTCTGGCTGTTTACAAAAGGATGGGGATGTCCTTATTCATTTAATATTACATTCTGCGCTTCCGACTGCTGGCTACAGAAATAACTTGCTCATCTTCTAAATACTCTAAAATGGACTTGGCTCAGGTTGTCTAAGAAGCAGACTCTGAGATGGAGATTTGCATGCACAAGTTGATTGGGGAGCTTTTGTGACTCAACACCTTTGATGGAGTGAAAAAAACAGGACTAGGGAGAGGAACATGTTGAACAGCAAGCCCTCCAACAAAGCATCAACTAATCCCAAAGAGAGTTCTCAAGCCAGGGAGGTACTTCACAGTTGGCTCAGCCTCAGGCAAGTAAGCCAGGTGCTTATCATACATGTTAATGTTTTATTGGATGTGGGCTGCCCAGGATGTATGACCGCTAAAGGTAGTTATCTTCTGAGAGCATTTTTCAGAAAGAATTCAATCATGATCCATCAATTGTAAGTGCCAAGTGGGAAGTAAGTTGGATTTGAAGGTGACATCTGGTATACACCATAGAATCCACTGTAAAGATAGTCTATTTGTTGGTTCCAATCCTTCTTACCTCCATTCATATCTGATTGGTCTACATTTCAATAAGAAAACAAATAAGTGGGGGCCCATGATCACCTCAGAGAAACCTAAGAAACTGTAAACATTTTAAGACTGGTGATTTGACAGAGAGTTTATGCACATTTTCAATGTACAATAAGGGCAGAGAAGGAGAGTCAACACATTTTAGCACTAAGATGTCAGATTTCATTAGAGTTAGTTGTTCCAGGAAAGCAAAGGGAAATAAAACACAGAGAAATACTAACAAAGACTCACATTACCAACCTCTTAAATACGGTGACCATACATTGATAGTTTAAATAGAAAAAAAAAGGAAATGTGCATTTTACACATTTCAGTGAATCAACATTCTCGTCCACTAAGGCCTCTCATCAATCATTTAGTGGTCAGACAACCCCACAAACAAGGAGTGCATCCAAGCTCACTTCTGGAGTTATTATGAATTTCAGGTGTTGTGTGCTAGCCTTCACAGTGAATACTTTCACAGAGTACAGGGCAACACGCGGCATCAATCCTCCCCTAAACGGTCTGTTTCTCAAATTTTCAGCTGAGGATAATCACACTTAAGTCAAGTGTCAACAGAGGTCTTATTTAACCACAAAAAGCCAGACAGTACAATTCTTGGGTTGCCTATATAGAAGCCAGTGTTCTCCAGGGCTAGGCTTTCTTCTGTCATTACTAACATGGAAGACCTTTAGCAGTATATTGACAAGTGTGAATGGAAAGGGGCATAAAGCCCACATACTTACTTGTACATTAAATTTGAGAAAGACAATTTTGAAAGTAAATGACTGAATGTTTGATGAGCCAGAGATGCTTTGGACCCAAATCTAAGTCAACATGTCCCCAAAGAGGATGAAGATCATTGCTCCTGCTACTCATTAACTCATAGTAATCATTGATATAATAATAGGCTTTGTTCATGTACCCCAGTGTCAGTTTTTGTTTCACTTAATATCTTAAAAGTTTGCTGCAATTGAATGTTCTTTGGATTTCTCTAGCACCTGATTTTCTTTTTTGAAAAATTTTTATCAGCATATTATTGTTGTACTTGGGATACATTGTGACATTTATGAAAGTGCTTACAACAGATGTTAGCTAGATTTTCCCACTCCATCATTTTCCTTTATCCCCCTTCCCCTCTATGTAGAATAGTTTCAACAGATCTCATTGTTCCATTTTCATACATAAGTACGTAATATTTCTACCATATTTACCCTCCTTCACTCTTTCTTTATGTTCTCCCCCCTCCCACTGGTGCTAACCCCCACACAGGACCTGTTTTACCTTCCTGTCCTTCATTTTTGAAACAAAGACATCTTTTTGATGCTTAAAATAGCTATATAGGGGGTTTCACTGTGACATTTCAATATATGTATGTATTATATCCTGAATTGGTTCATCTCCTCCATTTTTCTTCTTTCTACCTTAGTCCCCTTCTTATGGTGATTTCAACAAATTTAAATATGCTAGATTCATTCTTTTATAGAAAGTACATCAGCCATATTCACTTTCTTTGCTTCCTCCTGTTATTCTCTCCCTCCCATTGGTGCCCTCTACCTAGTTTGTTTCTGTTTCATTAGCATCCTCCCTTACTTACTCTTCCTCTTTTCTCATCTTAAATGTGGCCCTCAGTTCTACTTTCTCTCAATGCTTCTCACTATGTGATTTTATACAATCTTGTGATTGTATGAAATACCACACACATGCCTAAGACTTCTATAGTCACGTCCCAGGTCTGAGTTGTCTGTCCTTTGCACTTTCAACAGCGATATTTGGATGTGTGATAGGCATCCAGTATTTCACTTTATCCTGACCAAAACGTATGACTTTTCCCTTCAAATCTGCCCTTCCCCGACTAATTCCAATAAAGGGGGTCTATCACCATCCACCCAGTGTGGTCTAGTTATAGATCTGACCATTGCCGTTTTCCTCTGTCTTACTCCTTTACCTCACATCAAATTCACTAATGAACCACATTTCCTTAACTTCAGAATACAGCCTAACTTAACTCCACAAATCCAACACTTGAATTCTCATGATTCTGACTTGGCCCGTTACAAAAGACTCCAACTTAATTCCTGCTCTAACTATACCAACTACCTTTTTTTCTATAAAATGTCCAAATTATATTTTAAGAACATGAATCAGATCAGGTTGTTCTGTTGTTCAAGTTCTTCTCCAAACCTTCCATGCTATTTAAAAGAAAAAAAAAATGAAGTTTCCATGTTGACCTTTAAAGCCGTATTTGACCAATGTAATTTCTTTTCAGTCTGATCTGGCCTTACTCTGCAGCAAGAATGAGTGTCTTCCAGGTGTTCTTTATACCTGTCAATATGTTCATCTATCACAGCTTTTGAACTTACATGAATTCTGCCTAGAATATACTTCCTAGGGCCTCACATGACTGCCTCCCTCAGAGCAGCAAGTCTGGCCTACAATGCCTCTTCTCACACAGATCGCTCCTTTGATCACTCTTCCTAAATAGCTCTGTATCTCCACATCACTCCCTCTATTTGTTGTATTTGCATCACTGTGCCCAAAATAGGTAGAAAGGAGTTATTCTGGCTCATGGTTTCAAAGGGTTCAGTCCATAGTTGTTTGGCCCCATGTGCTGTAGTAGAACATGATGGTGGCAGGAGCTTATAGCAGAGGAGCTTTTCCACCTTGTGGTAAACAGGAAATAGAGAGAGAGGAAGGGAAAGGACAAGATGCATCTCCCACAGACATGTCCCCAGTGAACTACTTCTTCCAGCTAGACCCCATCTCTTAAAGTTTTCAGAACCTCCCAAGGCAGTCCCATCAAATGGAACCAAGTTTTCAAAATATAAGATGTATGGAGGGATATTTCACATTCAAACCATAACCCTCCCAATCACCATGGTGCATGTTGCTATCACAGCATGGAGAGCAACTAAAAAGACCTTCTTTATTATTTTATGTCTTGTGAAGACATGGCCACTGTGTATATTTAATTTCAGGACACAGATCAGTGCCTAGCATACAATAAACACTCAATAAATATTTGGCAAGTAAAAGCATTTGTTTCCCTTCTCTGATTTATCCCTCTAAAATTGTACCATTTCACTGGTAAGAATTAGTTCTTGATGTAAGCCTCGTTTCTTTGAAAATCTCTATTCTGCCCTATAATAAAAGTCTGACCCAACCTTTGAAATTGCCCCTTTGTTAGGTTTATTATTTCATAAGCCACCTTTTCTAACAAGCAGTTGAGATAGCCATGTTGCTTTCTTGTGGTCACAGAACTGCTGTGATTCATTTTGGTGGGTATGTGACCTGTAAGTACTATAATAAAAAGCCATGTAATTTAGAAACAAAATTTTTGCAAGAATTATTTTCTCTAGATCCATCCTTGACCAACTCAACCATATCTGACACCTGAATATGTTTAATATTTTGATATTCAATTAAAATCAAATTATTATGAACTTATTAGTCCACTCTGCAACCTCTTATATATAATTCTCAAAATCCAATTTCATCCCCAAATCCAATTTCATTTCTGAAATAGTAAGATACATTGGAACATTGTGACAAATTCAATTGTTGGCAAAACCTATTTTAATGGATATGAAGTCATTGATCATTTTATGTATTTCATTTAATGTGAATGTTCACATGATTTGCTGCAATATTATTATGTTTAATTATGGTACAGTCTCATCCACTATTCTTTCTCCCAGACAGTCCACATGTACCTAGTTGCTCTATCTGATGACAATAGCCATTACTGTTTTTTCTGTGTATTTTCACTGTTATGAATTTAGCTGTAAATATGAAAAGATATTTCTTATGCATATGGTGCACCCTAGAAATACTACATTCACATACACACTTCTGTAATTTTTTCTAGTTAATAATATATCAGGGATGTGTTCATCGTATTTCCGTTACTGTAACTGAGATAAATCAATCTGCAAAGTGAAATGTTTTATTTTGGCTTACAGTTTTGGAGGTTTCAGTCCATAACTGATTGCTCCTACAGCTTCGAGTCTGTGTTGGCACATCATTGTGGGGTGTGTGGTTGAATAAAACCATTCACCCCTGATCAGGAAAGAAAAGAGAAAGGAAGAGAACAGGGTACCACAATCCCCTTTGAGAACACACCCCCAATGAACAAAACATCCCATTGGACCCTACCTCAAAATTTCCACCAAACTGAGGATTAAGCCTTTAACATGTAAGCCTTTGGGGCTTCCACAATGTTCTTATTTTACACAAATGTTATCATATTAAGGCTAAGCAAGCCAGGCTCCAGTGGCCCACACCTGTAATCCTAGCTACTCAGGAGGCAGAGATCAGGAGGATCACAGTTCAAAACCAGCATGGACAAATAGTTCATAAGACCCTATCTCAAAAAAACCCACCACAAAAAAAGGCCAGATAGAGTGGCTCAAGTAGCTGTATATGAAGATCCAAATTACAGCAAAAGAAATCATGTTATATCAATAAGAAGTTGCCCTTTCTTATAGTAGTATTTTATTCTATAAAGGTGTCATAATTTCTCCAGCTAGCCACTTATTTATAGCTATTCAATTACTTACAATATTTTGCTATCATAAATTATGTGCCAATGTTCCTATGTTCAGAAATACCTATAAAATAAATCGTAGAAAAACACCCTAATTAAACAGACAATGGATTTGGACAGGGATAGTCTACATAAAAGAAAATACAAATAGTTCTTATTTTGTGCATTTAAAGGAGATAAAACTACATTAAAGAAATTAGGCCTTTGTCTCTAACATTTAACAAATATGTTTTCCTGATTTATTGCCCAACTTTTGACTTTCTTTATGGTATTTATAGTAAATTGTTTTAACTTTTGCAAACTTAGATTGTTGAATATTTTTATACTTTTACATTTCATGGACTTTGTATGATATCAGGAAGGCTTTCTCACTCTAAGATAATTGATTCAAAATGATACCATTTTTCTATACCATGTTTTTTTCTGCTAATATACATCAACTACACTCAGGTTTTTATGTCTGTGGATATATTTGGGGTTAAGAGGCTGAGTTTCAACCAATTTCTCTTCCAATTTTGATCCATTATTCCCAATGCTATGACCTGAATATTCCTTTTCTTTTTTACAGTTATCTTTCATTACACAAAGTATCTTTAAAATTCCAAATGGCAACCAAAATAAAACTCTGTTTTCTTTTTCATAATGACTCACTCACAGTAGGATTGTTGATATGGCTGGCATCTTTCTGTTGTGTGTAAGGCCAGGAAATGTGTATTGGATTACGTGATGGTGCACAGGTTGAAGGGCTGCCTCTCCTCCTTGGTGAGATCAAGAGGTGCTATGTCCTTGCTCCTTTGCATTGGAGACAACTGAGAACAAGCCGAGTGGTTTTTCTTTTCTGTGCTTCATTGTACTTACTTTAGAATCTGAAATGTTAGAAAATAGCCGAAGTAGTAAAATAAATAGAAGTTTTGTTAGGAAGTTATTCTTCCTTTTTACTGAAGGCTTTTATTAATACTTTTTGGGTTTTGGTGGTACTAGGGTTTGAACTCAAAGCCTCATGCTTGCTAGGCAAGTGCTTTAGATAGATAGATACCTATCTATCTAGATTTAGATATATGTAGATTATATAGATTTATATATATAAAACTATTGGAATTTCTATAACTAGGGCTAATAAATGCTTATATTTTATACATTTTAATTTATAAGACCAGTGTGTTCTATCTTTAATGAGAAATTTTGAATTATCTAATTAAAATTTTAGTTCTACCATGAATTTTTCATTAATAAAAATCCCTGAGTATTTTCTATATGTAACTTTCTCTTTTAAGGGCTGTGAAAGACTCAGAAATGAAGGCCAATTCTTGTTCCATCATAGTTTTCTGACATAGTTTAACTAGAATAGTCAGTAATAGAGCTATTCCATGAAGGGGCAGGAGTTACCTAAAAATGAATTTGAATATGATGAATGTTGTCATAATGACTAAAGGAATTTTCCTAGCATACAGAAGGAAGGAGCAATTTCAAATAATTTAGATACATTTTCATGGAAGCACTGACATTGAACCAGTCCTTGAAATTTATTTGCACTTTTAATATGTCAAGAAAATGATTTACACACATTCCAAAAAGGGTGACTTTTGCCTAAAATAAGGGCATAGAAACAAGACAATTATTCAAGCAACAATCAGAAGGTTTTAAGAACTGAGATCAGAAATGAGAACAAACCACTTGAAATCCCATACTCCAGTGACTTCAGAATTCTGTTGATTTTAACTTCCACTTTTTTCTTTGCACCAGTTTAGTTTTCTTCATCACCAAATTACTGCTCTAGGCCAGAGCCTAATCACTTCAATTTGAGGTGACTGAAATACCTGGAGTTCATGTGTCCATCCCTTGGTCTTCCACAATGTTCTTATTTTACACAAATGTTATCATATTAAGGCTAAGCAAGCCAGGCTCCAGTGGCCCACACCTGTAATCCTAGCTACTCAGGAGGCAGAGATCAGGAGGATCACAGTTCAAAACCAGCATGGACAAATAGCTCATGAGACCCTAGCACGAAAAAACCCATCACACAAAAAGGCCAGATAGAGTGCCTCAAGTTGAAAGCCCTGAATTCATCCCCCAGTACTTTAAAAAAAAAAACTAAGCAAATATCTTGGTGGCTCCTTCACTACACGCAGGCTAAAGCTGAAATAATATAGTGACCAATGGCTTTATTCTGCTGGTTCATGTTCCTCTAACTTTAAAAAACTCTTCAGCATGCACTCTGAGTTTTAGCACTTACAAAATATTTGTAGTTACAAATTGTACAAATATCACAACTGAATATTTATAACTTTTTTCCACTTGCAAGTGACCCAATGTCCTCCTTAACTCTTTTCTTATCTGACATACAATAGCTTTTCAAAATTAGTTCAATTTTTTTCTTCTTTGTGAGACATTTGCTGACCCACAACAACCCAAATGACATCCATACACTTTTTTTTTCAAGGAATTGTAATACTTTTTTATCATCATGCCACATGGTTGGGTGCAGTCCTAGAAAGGTATAGTAGGTTGTGACCACATTATTTCACTGTTCTCTGGTTCATCTGTCCTCCATGGTCTGTTTACCAGCAGCAGAGATACTGAACCTTGTAGTAGAGTTGCATAAGGCACATTTTTAGTTAGTTACAGGATCTACTATGTCACTACTTTGGACTTACAGGACTTATTAGTGAAACTGCAATGAAAACTAAGAACAAAGAACAGTGGTTATAAGAATGGAAGAGTCCATTGAGATGCTGGCTGTGTCTTCCTAGCAACATTTGTGGAAGCCTCCTTCTGTGCCCACAAGCCCCAGGCAGATGTCCTACAGAGTTTTCACTGACTTGGCAAAAAACTTCAATACTTTCTTTATAACTATTTCTAAACATGGAAACATGAGAAGGGTTAGTCTGAAGAGAAGAGCTGTGAGAGGTTCTCTCTGAATATTCTTCTCTTCATATGCCTGTTTAGGGGACTATGTGAAAGTTTGTCCTACAAATATTTTGGCAAGTTTACCAAATGTCTAACTATTAAATGTATGTTATTTAATAGAAGACCAGAGGGTGTTAAGTCCTACCTTGTCGAGTTTTCTTCTTTACCCATTCCAATTCTGCAATGATTTAATTAAAGTATTCTTTGAATTTTAGATCTGATACATCACTTTCTCAATGAAATTGCAAATATTCTTGCAAACATCCTACCAAGCTTCCACAGACCTTGCTAACACACTCCAAGTTTATTCTGAATGGCCTGTGTCCAAAGCCAGGCAATTTGGTCATCCTTAATCTCATTCCTAATGTTCCACTTCCTTTGCAACTGAGTGGTCATGTTGTCCAGGATGCTCCATGAGACATACAGGAACTATTGGAAGGGGATTTATTGAGAAAGTTCATGATGAACTGATAAATGGGGCTGGCTGGCCAACTTAACTTCTTTGCCTTTGCCTATGGCTCCAGAAGCTGTGCTAGAGGCAAAAAGCAGGATGTTTAGTATGTTGCAGAAAGATAGAAAGTGTAAGAGGTTTTAGTGATATTTTACTGAGCCACTACCTCAATTCCACATTCTGGTTATGTGAGGAGAACAAAGACACACTTTGTAAGGCTTGCTGTTATTTGTAGCTAAACATGTTCCCTGCAGGTAGTGTATCCTGGGCGGTAGAGAAGAAGAAAGTCATAATAGGTTTTCCCTAGAACTTTTATAGAGGACAATCTAAAAACTAGGACATTGTTGATTTTTAATCAAATGGATTTTATGTATGATAAGACAATGTACACTGAAGAAAGAAGAATTCTTATTCATGATAAATTCAAAACATTTTTTCTTCAACCATCTTTGTAAAATTGTTTGAAAAAACAGGAGTTTGGGGGATAAATTACTAAAAATAATGACCCAGAATGTTGAGACTAAGTTGGGTACTCTTAAAGTCCTATATCTTTGCTCCGAAACATTAAATATACCTATATAACATAAAGCAGCAAAGCCTGGACACGTTTAGTGGATACAGCTTGTACAGGCAAGCTCAAGTAGACAGGGTTTTGTTTCTCATTAGAAAAAGCAGAGATTTTGGCTGGTAAATATGTTTGGTTAGCCAGTCTTCTAACCTATGAATGGAAGGCAATTAGTTTTCAAGTTACAAACTTTTCTTCTTGCTCTATAGGCTTTACCTTCAAGCTGTTTTCATCTTAAACAAAGTTTGAGGGCCCTGAGCTGATATTTTGATACCCTGATAATTTGTGGTCTTGCTAAAGACTAAGTCTTTGCACAGCCTCCTGGAATTGATTTGTTATTTCAAACTTCCAATTATTTCACACCTTCTTTTGAGGCTTTTTCTAACTGGGTTTTATTTTCCCAGTTGAAATTAGAACTGGTCTAACTGTTGCCTCCGTCAAAATCAAAGTCCCTTTTTAAAGATTCAAATTGTACAGTGTTTTTAAATAGATGTTGGTGTTTTTTGCAATCTGCCTAATTTTGTGGGACAAACTAGAACCTTAAAATAGTGTGAAAATATTTTCTTACACAGTTCCCATACTCCATTTGTACCTATATAAAGTTCTCACAAGTAAACATTTTGTACAATATTTAGTTTTTAAATCTTTAGCAGACAATATAATAATTATCTATGAACCCCTAGATGGATTTTATGACTTGTGACTATGACTGTTTTCATCTTTATCCCTTCAAAAGGTAGAAAATGTCATATTACCACCATGCAATGTATGAGCAACCAGCTATTCCAAACTGAATTAGTCTAAACCCAGGTAACCACATTTTCATTAGAGAGAAAAAAAGAAGGAAAAGCTTAGCTGTTCTTATACCAAAACAACTAAATGTCATTCCAAAAATGAAAGGTCTTGTTTTAGTCCCTTGTAGACTGAGAATAAATGTTTTGGGTTACTGGAATTGATGGGTGTGATTTGCCATTATTTTCCATTTACTGAAAAAAATCTTAAGAAAAATAAAAATCACAGCTCATATGTTCCACTATCTTTCCCTAAACTGTTAGGTGTTTAAGTTGCCTTCTAAAACACATTCTAATTTTCTTGTATATATCTGCTCATTCATGTGGATATTTGCAAGCATAACTGTTTCTGTATAAATCTGATCAGTAAATCATGCTTCTAGAATGAAACATTGCTTGGGATAATTACTGATTTCACAATAGTTCATCAGATCCCAATTGAAAAACTTTCAGCTAAAGAAAATCCAAAAATAGGTTTATATCTTAAAGAGGATAATCTCATGAGAAATAAAATAAATTATTACATTCTTGCTTATCAAAGCATTCACCCACAATCATAATCACTCTTCTTGTTCTTAAAAAAGAACTATATCTCTCTGACTAATAAATATTTCACTAATATACTTTCTAATATATTTTCTAGAAAACTAAGGCCAAAAATTTCAATAAAATGAAAGATCAAATGACCTCTGGCCACTCAAAATAAATGCCAATTTACTCTCAATAGAGTTTCATCTATACTCAGTGCCTAGTAATTCTTACTGAGCTACATGTACAAACGCTTTTGTCGTGAAGTTATACAACATGTGAAAAATTAATGATAACAGCAGAAAGGGGATAATGTCAAGAAAAGTGTACATTGAAGAAGTTAAAAGTAAATACATTAAAACTAAGTAGTTATCAACAAATCAAATCATCAAACCAAAACACTGTCATCTAGCACCACTTCTAATAAGGAAAACAAACTTTAATACCTAAATCATCATAAGTTTTTATAACATTTCAGAAATGTATATCGAAAAGAAAATGATGTATTTTTTTTCAACTGATTGGCTTGCTCCTGTATTCTTAAATAGTGAAAAGGATAAGTAAAACAGGTGACTCTTTCTTGATCAGTGATTATCATAGATCAGTGTTGTACAACAGAAACAAGTTCAACCCATACATGTGAGCCTCTTGTGTATTTTTAAAGTTGCATTAGCTTCAATAAAAATAGTACAAAGGAAAAAGGTGAAGATAATTTTAATAATATAGTTATATAACTCAAACTTATAATTTAAATACAATTAATATAGAAATTAATGATATAGAATTGACAGTGTTTTTACTTAAGCTGAATCTCTGAAATCTGATGTGTATTTCATCCTTACATATAAATTTGAACGAGGACATTTCCAGTGCTCAGTAGTCACTTGTGTGCCAGCTACAGTATTGAACAGTTCTATTAAACAATTTTACCAAGAAGCTGCGAATAAATCAGTAAACAACATGAAAACAAGGTTCCTGTTTGCATGGACTTTACATTCTACTTCAGGAAAACTATAAAAACTACCCACAGGAAAAAATTCATGTGAATTCAAAATGCTTTGAAGAAAATTAAATGGTGCTCTGCAGATGAGGCATTTGACCTGCTACCTGACTGAGTGCAAACAGGCATGTTTTGGTACAGAGCATGTAGCAGGAAGTTTTCACAACAACCCCAGGGCAAACACAAGCCTACATGCTCATGCAACAACAGCCAAAGGATGGTAAGATCAGACCAAAGGAAAGCGAGAGCACAGTAAAAAGTCTGGTTAGCAGTATACACAGGACTTTGGAAATCAGGAGCGAGAGCCTCAGGGGTGGACAAAGGAGGAGAAACCTGGGAAGTATGGTAAGCACTGGAAATTCTGCAGGATTGTGCCCTACAGGTGAGATAGTCTTCACAAACTTGAAACAAAGCCTCAAATATTCTCCATCCCTAACTGGGTCAAGGTGAGCTTGCTAGTCATATTTCCCTTCTATTAGAAAATTAAATTCATTTTAGGAATTAATAAATTAATTCCTCTATATTTCAATGTAAAATGTGTACCATTTAGTCCAAAAGTACCAGGAACAACACCAAATAAGACCAGTAGGTAAGAGTGAAAAGACTAAGAGAACTGTAAGGTGATCCAGACTCTTGAGTTTGAAAACTCCTGCTTTATAATAACACCAATGACTGAATTCAAGAAAAAAAAAGACAAAAAGATGAAGAATTTCATTGAAAAACTGAAAATATCAGAAAAAGGAACCAAATATTCTTAAAATTGTAGAGGGGAAAAAAGCAACACTAGATGTATGATTTGGTGGCTGATGAAATACAGCATAAACAAAGCTGAGGAAAATGAAAAATAGGTCAGCAAAAAAAAAAATCCCCAGCTCAAATTGCAGAGAGAAAATGAAAAGTGTATTTGAAAACAGATATTAAAAAAGCATAAGAAGACATGTATAAAACAAGGGAAAATGGGCTAAATGAAAATTGCTGGAGTTCCTAAAGGAGAGGGAAGAGAAAATGAGGGTGAGGTATAAAATTTATTGTCTTATTGCTTCCCTCTGTTTTTCCACTTCTTCCTCACTATGGGAAAAAAAAATACAGAATAATACTTCACATAAGACACAAAAATCCCAGATTAAAGAGTTTAAGATAAAAAACAAAATCACAAAGTAAACAGAATAAAAGGAGGAGGCAAATATTTTCCTTGCCTCTCTAATCACAAATGTAAAATATGAAACTATAAGGAAAGATTGCTATATTTGTTGACCTGTGAATTTTTCTTATAAAAAACACTGCAACTAAAGTTTAAAGGCAATGACCAAATGAGAAAATAGCTGAACCAGGTGTACCACAAAAACTTATGCAGTAATTAAAATCATATTTCACCAGCAAATGTAATGACATGGAAAATGCTCAAAAGGTGTATTTACATTTAAAGCAGTTTATTACCTTTACTTCCAGTGAATATGGAGTAACAGGACTAGATTTACCTTCTCACAGTAAGCAAAGAGAATATCAGGCAAAATACATGGAACAGGGGATTCAGACTTTGGACAACTGTCATCAGAGCCCTGTAGTTCTTGGGAGAGGGGGAGCAAGCACAGTGAGCCCCAAACTGATCCCAGCTCACTGTTTGAAGGCAGCTTCAGGCTGCAGGGACCTGGACCTACACAGAGCCAGTGAACCAGACAGAGGTCAAGGTGGTGGGGGTGGGGACGGGGGGGAGGGGGATGCAGAGAGAAAGAGAAAGAGAGAAAGCCCATTTAAGATTTTGGCTGATATGAATCCACTCAAGTGAGAGAAGGTTACAAAAGGAATACAGAACAAGTGTTGGAATCCAGTGGACAAAATAATCTGGCTTGTGGAAATACTATATATCCCACAAGCCAGAGTAGAAAGACTTCATAACACCTGAGATAAAACAGCTATTATAAAGATGGCTTATAGTTTTAAGAATGTAGAGAAAGTGTGATAATTACAAGGAAAATGTAAAAAGAAGAAGAACCTAAAAGGAATTCACAGAGATTAAAAATGCAATCTTTTTTTTTTTGATTATTCCTATGTGCATACAATGTTTGGATCATTTCCCTCCCCACCCCCTCACTTCCAGGCAGAAACTGTTCTGCCTTATCTCTAATAGTGTTGAAGAGAGAGTATAATCAATAATAAGAAAGACATAGCGTTTTTGCTAGTTGAGGTAAGGATAGCTACACAGGGAGATTCCTAGCATTGCTTCCATGTACATATGTGTTACATTCTAAGTTGATTCTTCTCGAACTGACCTTTTCTCTAGTTCCTGATCCCCTTCTCTTATTGGCCTCTGTCACTTTAAAGTTTCTGCATTAGTTCCTTTAAAAATGCAATCTTTAAATTTCTAGTTTATTATTAAGTGTGCATGTCCTTTGGATGGACATGTGTTCATAGAAACTAGCTCTTGTTTCTAATACCAATTCATATAAAGAAACGAGGGCTCTGCAGAGAAATGACAGCTTATATTGGGCAGGAAATATACAAGATAAGCTTGGAGTACCTTGTAATGACAGAAAGTAATGAAATGCAAAGAAGTATCTCTCATGAACCAGAAATAAGACCCTCACCAGAAACTGAATTTTCCATTGGTTTGATATTTGACTTCCCAGTGTCCACAACAGTAAGAAAAATTGCTGTTCTTTATAAGCTTCCAAGTGTATCATATTTTGCTATAGCAGCCTGAATGAACTTAGAATATGTGGAAGTCTCAATATTAGAAATTCAAATACTATCCCCAAATTCATGTATTGAGTCAATGCAAACCCAATGAAAATCCCAGTAACTCTTTTTGTGGAATTTGACAAACTGAGTCTAAAACTTGTGAGGTAATGCAAAGGACCTAGCAAAGCCAAAGCAGTCTGAAAAAGAAAAAAAAGTACTGGAGAACTTGCAGCCTGTGGTTATTCTTCCTATTACTGTAACTTCCTGAAGTTACTGCAATCAACAGTGTGGTACTGGCATAAAGATAGACAGAAAGAGCTAAAGAATAAACAGAGATTCCAAAAATAGGTCCAAATGTATACTGCCAAATGAGCTTAATTTAGCAACTTTATTAAGATATATGTCACATACCATACATTTAAAGTGTAAAATTTAATGGATTTTAGAAAATCCAGGATTCTATAGCCATCACCACAATGAATTTCAGATATTTTCAGCAGTGACAAGAAACATCATATCCATAAGAAATCTCTCCCTATTTACTCCCAACCTCTCAAGTCCTAAGCAACCACAAATATGCTTTCTGTATTTATGGATTTTCCTGTTCCTTATATTTCATATAAATAGAATCATGCAGTACATGACCTTTAATGTATGGTTTTCTGCAATTAAAACAATGTTATCAACTTTCTTCCATGTTGTGTATTTGTCTGGATTCTCTGAGAAAATCAATAGAGGATGTCAACTGTAAAGAATTGGTTACCATCATTGTATAAGCTGAGAGTTCCAAGATCTGCATTCAGCAAGCTGAAGAGCCAGCAGAGTCAATGACATATGTTGTAGTCTGAGTTCAGGCGCCTGAAATCCTGGAGAAATGATGATGTAAAGCCCATTCCAAATCCAAGTCAAAAGGCAGAAGAAGACCAAGGTCCCAGCTCCAAGACAGTCAAGGAAAAGGAAAGACTTCTTACTCAGCCTTTTATTCTATTCAGAATATCAGGTTGGATCAGGTCTACCCACTAGAGGAAGGACCATCTGCTTTATGCAGTTTAAACATTCAAATGTTAATCTCATTCTGAAACATTCTGTTTAACCAAACATGTACCTACATATCCCATGGCCCACTTAAGTTGACATGGAAAATTAGTTAAAAAAACAACACCTCTGTTCTTTGTCAACTTGACACCCAGGCATATGTCCTCAAACCATACTTATCTCCAAATGAAGACAACTGCAAGGTCGTAAGTCCACCAAACATAATACAACTGCCCTGTGTTCAACCACAAATACACTAACCCCTTTCCAGAAGAAGAAGTAAAGTCTTTGGGGAATGCTTACTTTTCTTGACACTCTGTACTTGAATTAGGATCACATAACATTGACAATACCTCACACTGTGACATAAAGCCAATATCTCTCATGCTACATGATAAGGGAGGAAAACAAAGGCATAGCTATAGACACACACATGCACAAGCATAATCCTAACAGAACAAGGAAGAATATTCACGGAGGTCACAGTATTCATCTCCGTAATGAACACGTGGTCTGGTACTGGTAGCTGTCTTTTTTCACTACCATTCATCATGACCTTTGACTTTGATAGCATGATGCAAATCTTCATTCTTAAAGGAACTGTGACGTTAGTAGTCTTGCGTTTATTGTATTGCTGTAACTGACTTGATCCCAAGAGGTGACTATGGTAACATTAAGAGATGCCCTAAGAGATCACTTGTCTTCCAGACACACTCGTTCTTATTTGCATTGTGGAATAGTGGCCAAATTTCCCCTTGATAGTCAGGATCAGTCACCCTAACCAGGGTATTATTTTCCTTCTTTGCCTGTTACTTTAGAGGAAGAAGGAGTTCAAAGTTCACTGGCAGTTATCTTAACTTCCAGTTCCATGGGATCATTGTGTACTCAGTAGACACATTCCTCCAGACCTCTAGGCCAGCAGAGTATTTGGTGCCAGGAACAAGAAGTAGTTTTCATAATCGGTCAGTAGGAGTCATAGCGAGTGTGCCACTCCCACTTACACTTTTTCTTCCAGGACTGTGAATCCCAGCTAAGGGTGAAGAACCTCCATCAAGTGGACACTGCTTCACAGTGAATACACCCTGTGGGGAATCCTGCCGCCGTCCTGTGAACTATTGCACTTAGCTACTTAGCTCATGCTGTAACTCTTCAAAAGTCCTTTCCACCATCCCACTAAACTAGCTGCTTCAGGACAGTGGAGAGTATGGTAAGACCACTGAATTCCATGGACATTGGCCCATTGCTATGTTTCTATTTTTATAAAGTGAGATCCTTAATCAAAACCAGCGCTGTATGGAATATCACAAAGGTGGCTGACTAACAAATGATAAAGTCCACTGATGGTCATTTTGACAGAAACATTGCATGCAATCTAACTGATATTCAGAGTGACTGTTTTTTTCTAATCAGAAAAACTGTTTCTCCATACCAGGATGGAAATCATCCAACATAATCAACATGCCATGAGGTAGCTGGCTCATTGCTCCAAGGAACGGTACCATGTTTGGGACTCAGTGTTAGTCTCTGCTGCTAGAAGACTGAGCATTCAGCAGTAGCCATAGCCAGGTCAACTCATGTGAAAATCTCCATCCCTGCCACCATGGCCACTTTGCTTATGAACCCACTGGGCAATGATAGATGGGGCTAGAGTAAAAAGTTACCTGCTATCCACAGAACAAGTCATCCTATCCTTTGTAAAAGTCATCCTCTACTGAGCATTCAGCAGATATTTTCAAATATCTTCATCTCTTTTCTTGTTTGAGAGGTCTATCCACATATCTATTCCCCAGATTTCCATGTTAGCAATTTTCCAAATCTCTGGCCATCCAGATAAAACACTGGCCACAGCCCAGGGAGTGTTATAAAACTGTATATCTGCCTAGCTTTCCTTCTCACTCCCAAGCAAAGTAAACAATCAGAGGCACTACTTGCAGTCCTGCCCACTGGGATGACTTCCCTTCATTATTATTGTCCCAGAAAAGACTGGTAATACTGCAGTTGTCCAATTTTGAATGGAGTCCCAATCAATTTATTACATACAATTACCATCACAGTATGTGTCCTTATTTCTTATACCTTTTCATCACTGAATAACTTTCCACTACATGGCTATGTCACACTTTATTTTTCAGTTGCTTAATGTTTGGATTATTTTTACTTTTCTGCTTTTATGAATAAAGTTTCTGTGAATATTCATATAAAATTCTTGTATGGGCATATGTTTTATTTCTCTTGAGTACAGACTTAAGAGTAGAATTGCTGAATTTTGATGTTTAACTTTTGAGGAACTGCCACACTACTTTCCACAGTGGCTGTAGCATTTTATACTCTCACCAGTAATGTATGAAAGTCCCAATTTCTCTATATCCTCAAAAATATGAATGCCATCTTTTTCATTGTAGCCATCCTACTGGTGGTGAAGAGATAGCTTGTTGTGGCTTTGATTTTCATTTCTCTGATGCTTAATGATATTGGGCATCTTTCAGTTGCTTATTGGTCATTTTCACATTGTCTTTGAAGAAATGCCTGTTCAGACATCTTTCTCATTTCAATTGAGTTCTTTTTATCACTGAGTTATAAGGGTTCCTCAAATATCATAGACTATTAAATAGGGTTATTAGAGATAAGATTTGCAATATTTTCTCTCAGTGTGTGGATCTCCTCTTCACTAGCTTCCTGTGGCAGCATAAATTGAAAAGACGAATACAATGAAGTCCTATGTGTATATTTATATTAATATATATATTTAATAGAGTTCTTCCTTTGTCAAAGAAGGCACTTGGATTACACAATCTGAGTACATGTCCTATTACTTTCTTAAAAGGTTTTTATAGTTTTAAAACTTAGGTCTGCAGTTCTTTTTGAATTATATTTTTGTGTAAGAATTACAGGGTCTCACTTCTCTCTTTTGTAATTGAATATCCAATTATCCCAATACCATTTTTGAAAATATCATACTGTTCCCTGCAGGTTATCCTGGGATCCTTTGCAAAATTAAATTGATTATAAATAAATTAACCTAGTAGATGGATAGAGTATACTGCATGCTCCCAGCAACAGTATATTTTCTTTGTGTACATGAAACATTTCCCAGAATAGGCCCTAGGTTAGGCCAAAACCCAAGTCTCAACAAATTAAAAAATAGAAATCAGATATAATATTTTTTCCAACATGCGTGGGATAAATCTGAAACTAGACGACAGAATAAATACTGGAAAATTCACAAATATGTGGAACTTAAGATACTAAAAATACCAAACTTATGGTAGTCAGCAAAAGCAGTTCATGGAGGGAAACTTATAGCTATGAATACTTTACATTACAAAGAAGAGTAACATCCCACATACCACAAGGAACTATAAAAAGAAAAGCAAATGACAAAAGGTAGCAAAAAAGAGTAAATAATAGTGATTAAAACAGAGATGAATTAAATAGAGAATGGAAAGATAATAGAATCAATGAACCTGAAAGTTGGTTCTTTGAAAATACCTACAAAGTTGATAAACCTTTATCTAGATTAAGAATCAAAGATGTAAATAACTAACATCAGAAATGAAAGTGGTGACATTACCACTAACACTACAGAAGCAAAAAGAATTGTAATAGAACACTGTGAATAATTATGTACTGACAAATTTGACAACCCAGATGAACTTGAAAAATTCCAGAAACACACAAATTACCAAAACTGACAAAAGAAGAATCAGAAAATCTAAACAGGTCCTGTCTGAGGGATTGGAATCAGTGGGAGTGGGGAGGATATAAGGAAAGGGTATAGGAGGGTGAACACAGTAGAAATCTTATGTACACATGTATGTAAGTGAAAAAAATGAGATTAGTTGAAACTATTCCAGGACTAGGGGAGGAGGGATAAAGGAGAATGATAGAGGGGGTGAACTCAACTGTGAAGAACTTTTGTAAATGTTACAATGTACCCCTGGTACAAAAATAATAAAATAATATTTTAAAAAGAAAAGAAAATCTAAACAGACCAATAACAAGAGATTGGATCAGTAACTTAGGACCTGAAAAATTTAAAAAAAAAAGATGGTGATTTCTACCAAAAAGGTAAGAATTAAAATTAGTCCATCTCTAACTCTTTCGAATGGGGTAAAGGAAGGAATACTTTCTAGGCTGATCTATGAGGCCAACAATATGCAAAACACAGAAAACGAAACTAAAATCAAAGAAAACTATAGAACACATCTCTATAGATGAAGAAATCCTAAAAAAAAAATACTTACAAAAATCTTATTAAAAGAATTGCACATGATGACCAAGTAGGATTCATGCCAGAAATATGAAGGTGGTTCACCCACTGAAGTACATCACATAACAGAATAAATGAAACAACCCACGATTGTCCAACTGATGGCAGAAAAGCCTTTGCCAGTATCCAATGCTATTTCATGACAAAAACAGTCAGGAACTAGGAACCAGAGGGATCTCCCACAGTATGATGTAGGACATTTATGAAAAACCCGCAGGCAACGTCTTCGTCAGTTGGTGGCAGACTGAAAACTATCTCCTGATATCAGGATCAGGACAAGAATGCCTGCTTTCCCCACAACTGTTCAACTAGGTAAGAAAAAAACAAATCATCTGACTGGAAAGAAGGATGCAATCTCTACTGGCAGATGACCCAATCCCATAAAAAGAAAAGCTCACAAAATCCACAAAATTTAAATATATATATATATATATATATATATATATATATATATGTGCATTCATAAAATATGTATTTATGTAACAAATACATAGAAAATATAAAAATATGAATATATGGGAGCTAATAAATTCTGCAAAGTTTCAGGGTATGAGGTCAACACAAAAAAATCAGATATATTTCTATCTACTAGCAATGAACTGTCTGAAACAGAAATTAGTAAGACAGATCAGTGGTTGTCAGGGGTCAGAAATAGGGGAAAGGATATGAGGGATAATTTGTGATAATGGAAATCTTTTATATTATGATTGTGGTGGTAGTTACAAGAATATGCATTTGATAACTGTGAATTATACATTTTAAGATGGAGGCTTTACTTGTATATAAATAGATGTAAAAATAAAATGGATATTTTAACAATCTCCTTTTAAAATATTTGAATGCATTTAAAAAGGATGAAATGATGGATACCAAAGTAAAACACACAAGGGCTAATGATATATATATGTATATATATACATGTATGTATATATCTTTTTACCTTACATTATTTATAGCACATACCCATCAATTTTATAATAAAAATGCTATTAAAATGTGTAAGAGAATTGCTATACTTTAGATTTATTTCCATTTAAGAGTTAACATTTTAAAGCACTAGCATTCATCCTGTGAAACAGACCGGCTTTGACAATGACAAGTGCAGAGAGCTATCACAATGAGCTAAGATGACATAAACACTTAATGCCTATTTTACATTATGTCTCATAAATGTCTCTGTATCTGAGCTCCATTTGAAATGGATACAACTAAAAGACTCCAGAAATGGAGATCATAACTAAAAATTCAATAAACCATTTCTAATAAAATTGTCTGGTGTGTCTGACTAGAAAATCTGGAGAACTGTTTAACCACCAAAGCCATGTGAAATGGTCACAAGACAGTTTTCAAGGACTTAGCGAACATACTACACATGATGGAAACATGGGGAAGCATTAACTCCTCAGTGATGTTGACATCCAAGACCCACATTGTCCTAGGAGTCATAAAAATCTACTGGCAGAAGAGGAGAAAGTTCCTGGGGACAGACTAAATGGTAACCATCAGGAGAGATGGAAGTTGGAAGGACAGAGTTACAAAAGTAAGAGGAGACCAAAATATAAGTTTGGCACCCAACTCTGAAATTCTAGACAAGACACTGAGCATCCCAGGTGCTGGTAGCTATGGAGGATAAATAGAAATGCAGTCCAGAAGCTCATAGGTACAGGTATAGACTATCAGCAACAGTGAATGGCTAAAGAAATGTATCGCGATTCTATCACAATGGACAATGAAGTCCTTTGGGAAACTCCCTTAAGTAGTGGGACAAAATAAAACTAAACCCACCTTCAGTGTACAGTGTTACTATATAACAAGCATAACAGGATAATATGTACACATTGTCTCTACTCTAAAATGCCCAGATCTACCAGTGAGTTTGTTCTGGTTGATACAATTGTGGAAGTCTACAGTAAGTGAGTAGAAAAAGGCTCAAGGTTCAGATCTGTTCCAGGGAAAACTCTGGTCTGGTTCCACTCTCACCCTTCTTCCCCTGCACTTAGCTGAGAAACCATGAGTCTGCCTGTGGTTAGCAAAAAGACATTAGGGAACGGAGAGTGCCTGCTCTGTCCCCTGCCTATACCACATAAGACGTGCTGGCTCTAGTGTGTTTCTAATAGGAATAGGGAGGTCAAAGCTCATATTCAACCAAGATTTTCCTTCCACAAATTTACTATGTGTGGCTGCTTTTTTCCTATACTCCAGGGCTTGTAAAGATGAAGATGAGTCTTTCTTGTTCTACATATATTTTCTTTCAATGATAACAAGTACCAAGGACAAAATGATATCATCTAGCACAGGATCAGTCTAGCTACAAAATAAACATAAAGATTCCTGTTCCACACAGTGGTAAAAATTCAGTTTATCCAATTTTTTAAGCTTCTAGCATGAGGCCAATACATGGTAAGTTCTCAGGTAATAGCAGCTATTATTAAAGTCACTTTCATTCCTTGGTATCTGATAGGGCCATCAACATGACAGTCTTTTGGGGCATCCCCAAGGATGAAACCACCAAAGGAACAACCAGAGGGTCCAGGCACAGGGGACCCGAGTTTTCTGCTATCTCTGTCTCCCCTATGGTCCCTCCTATTGTACCTCAGTAGTCGGAGATTGCTTTGAGTCCCATCCCTACATGTTAACTTTTACATGATACCTTTTGAATCCAGCTCCTGGGCTCCCTGACCTCCCCCTAGGCATTTCATGCAGCCAGTTCTACCTTTCCAAATGAGTTGTGCTTTGTTTATGAGGAAGTGAAGTAACAATATAGCCCAGGGATGAATTAACCATTTAAATTTATTTATTTTTCATGTGTGTTTGAAAATAAGATGAGGATGATGAGGGAGTCAAGATATTCATGTCTGCTCTTACCCTATATGCTCAAAATACTCAATAACAATTCTTGCCATTTTTGAAATATGAAAGTACTCTAGTGTGTGTGTGTGTGTGTGTGTGTGTGTGTGAGAGAGAGAGAGAGAGAGAGAGAGAGAGAGAGAGAGAGAAATAACTGCCTTTTTACCTCAAACAGTTTTTCAAATCCAATGTGTGATACTTTAGACCTTTCACATTGGGTTTTTACTGGCAACGGTACTAAAAAAACCTCCTGAATAGCTACTACTGCTGAATTTTAAAATCTTGCTAGCCTTTCCCTAAGTCACATTTTAAAGGTACATCAGCATATGCTTGGCTCACTCACTATTCAGAAGTCTTATCCTTTTTTAATATACATTAATTTTACTAATACAAAACAGTAGATCCCAGTTCAACCATAAATCCATAAGACTTCATTAATCTACACAATTAAGAAAAAGAAACAGACATAGATAAGTATAAATTTCTATAGAAAGACATATCGACCTAAGCCAAGTTTTTTTCTTGAGGATCTACAAGTGAAAGTAACTGAAGGAAATGAATTTTTAAAAGTTTTACAAAGTCATCTCCTCAATAAGTGAATTAATGGTATCTTATAGAACATGTCTCCAGCATTTGAATTAAGTTTTCTGCTGGACATACCTGCCTTGCTGCCACTCATTTCTGTAAAACATAGACAAAGTTTTGCTCTCTGCAAACACACTTCCTTTTCATCTACCACCAAGGTCTCAGCCTAGGAATGTTTCACATAAAAAAATTTCTTCAGGCTCATCAACTGAATTCACAGGAATTGCACATTCCAAGGAAAGAGGCCATATTTATTTTTTTAAAACCCATCCCAGCCAACTACCGTAAACTTTGTTATTCTGAGAGCTCCTTGTTTCATTCTGCTTGGAGTCACCAACAGGTGACTGGATACTTGAGTGCATTTGTCTGCTCCTTGTGGATTCTTCTACAACTTGGAACCAGGATTCCAAGCACTTGGTCCAGAATCAACAGCCTCTTCCAGGGCCTCTTCCACCATTCACACCGGGAGCTGGTGTTGCCAGGTGGTCTTCGCCTCACAGCAGCCATGATGGATAACAGCAGGAAGCTTAGTAGGAGTCAAAGGAACTTAATGAGCATCAAGTATTGTGCACCAGGGGAATCAAAGCTATAATGGGATGTCACCTAAGGTCACCAGATTCTTTGGGGTTGAAATAAAATTGGCTTGACCCCTTTTACCACATCCTGTGGGTCATTCCAAGCTTTCTCCAAGATTTCTGCAAAATACCAGAGCCTCGGGTTCTCCTGGTCATATCTTCTTCAAATTCTTCTTCCTGGACTTTTGATTTCAATACTTTTTGCAGCTGTCTCTCCTCCTGTGGGCATTTTCTTTCCTTTTTCTGCTCCAAACATGGAACTCAGCTGGGTTTTTTTTTTTTTTTTCCTTCCCTCTGTCCCCAAAACATGGCATTTCTGTGGTAAGTGGATTTTCATGAAAGTTTTGGATATGAGGGAGGTTAAGCCACATGAATTCATAATTAAACTCAGCAGTGAATTTTAATCGTTCTTGTTCTTAATAATTGCTCGGCACCCTGACCTTTGGAATTTCTTACAGGTCATGTTTCTCTTTTAGCTCCTGTGCTATCCTCAACTCTTTTTATCAGCTCTCTCCTGCCTTTCTGCTCATGTGTACTCTGGAGGATGCAGATAGCTTTCTTTTACTATCTGAACACAGCATATCCTCGGGTCCTCTCTTTCTACACAGAGTGGCTTTCTGAAAGAAAGCTTTTGCCTTACATAAAGGCTAATTGTTGCAACTAGTACAATATGTTAATTCAACTTGAAAAGTTCTGCTTCATATATAACAATAAAAATGAGTCACCCACCCCTACCCCAAACCATGTGCACCATTTACCTATGGAATGTGTACTATTTGACTATGAGGTCTTCCACATCCAAACTACTCTCTTGGGGTCCTATCCTCTTGCAGTAATGTCCTCTCCTTCTGTGGAACTCTATAAACTAGAAAATGTAGTGTTCCTACCAGCATGTTTTGGTAAGTTCTAGCTTTCAATCAATACATAATTTCCTTTCACTTGAATGGCTTTAGTGAGAGTGCACCACCTTCATTCTTCACAGGCTACACCTTCGCTATGGCCACACAGTTAGCATGACTCAGCTGTAAATCCTTGCTTTCCTAAAAATAGCGGTGATTTGAACACCTGATGCGAGTGTAGACCATAGCAAGAGATGTGTCTGAGTCAGTATTTTGAGCTAGTTTTTTTTAAATACTTTTTTTTCTTCAATCTCCATAATTACCATAGAAGTCTACTGAGTCAGGGATTTCTTGTTCCTTGAGGTGCTTTCTGCTATTTGCTGTCATTGTTGGTTTTAATTTTTTTTTTTTTTGAGACAGGGCTTTATCATGTAACCCAGGCTGGCCTCAAACTCTCAATCTTCCTGCCTTTCCCTCCCAAGACTTGTACCATTCTGCCCAACTGCTCTCTACTATTGAAAGCACAACTGTCTACAAATAAAAATAAGCCCAGAAGGGTGATATCTGCATTCCCAAAGTGTGAGGGGAAAGTAGATGAGGCACAGAAAAGGGAAGGAGAGCATTTCCTGCTTCTTTTAAGGCAAAACATTTCCCTGAGCAAAGTCCTGAGCCTGGCTTTCCTTTATTTAGTTCTTACCGAAGAGATTTTTTCCCTTTTATTATTATTTTATTAGCATATAATAGTTGTACAGGGGAGTGGGCACAGTGGTTCACACCTGTAATACTAGCTACTCAGGAGGCAGAGATCAGGAGGATCCCGGTTCAAAGCCAGCCCAGACAAATAGTTCTCAAGACCCTACCTGGTTATAAGCCCTGAGTTTGAGCCTAGTACTGCAAAAAAAAAATGTGCACTGGGGATACATGTGATATTTACATATGCACTTACAATGTATCTTAGACTCACTCCCTCCATCATTCTCCCTCTTCTCCCCATCAATTCCTTTCTTAGGACAATTTCAACTGGTTTCATTCTTCTATTTTCATATATGAGTACAAAAATACGACCACCATATTCACCCTCATTCATCCTTTCCTTATGTCCACACCCCCTCCCACTGATATCCACTCCTAGAAAAATCCTATTTTTCCTTCCTGTCCTTCATTTTTTTAATTAAGTGTATATTGATCATCCAAGGGTTTTTCACCTTGGTATTCCAGGCCTGTATGTATGTGCTTTAAGCAAATTCACCCTTTCCCCCATTATTTACTCTTTCTCTATCACCATGCTCCCCTGATATCCAACAGTTTATGGTTCAGTACATTGTATTATATTCAGATATAGTTGGGCTGTTTCAATATTTTTCATTCTCTAACATTTCCAAACAGATCTTTTTGGGTTTTGGTGATACTGGGATTTGAACTCAGGAACTTGCACTTGCTACTCAAGAACTCTACTTGAGGAATATGGCCCAGGCCTTTTTGCTTTAGTTGGTGTTTGAGTAGGGTCTTGCTTTTATGTCCAGGCCATACCCAGCTTTGTTTTGATAGAGACGGGGTCTTGTGAACTTTTTTTGCCAGGGCCGTCCTTGAACCATGATTCTCCCAATCTCAACTTCTGGAGCAGCTGGGATTCTGAAATCCAGGAATTGTCACCGGCTGCAATCTGCATTTCTAGCAAGCGCCTATTGATGCTGTGGCCTGAGGGCTACACTTTGAGTAGCAAAGCTCTGAGATGTCTCTCCTGTGACTTCCTGGAGGTACAGTACTTTCATAAATTTGAATATCCACCCCTTTTTATCCTATAGCCTTCCTTGTATGTGTTCCACAATAGCTCATTTTTGTTTAAGCTTACCAGGACTAGCTTTTGTTACTTGTAACAAAGAAACACTTTAACTGCCACATCTTCATTTAAAGTAAAACTCAACCCACTTGAAATTATATATTATACAAATAGGTTCCCAGCTAGATCATGAGTTCCATGAGAGCAGGTAATAGGTTTCCCTTAATCATAATTTTAACCCTGGGATTTGGGCCAAAATGTGACACATGGCGAACCCTCAAAATAGTCATAGATTGATTGATTAGGTCTTATGAAATCAAATGACCTCAGCCAAACTGCCACAAATGGGAATCTGAAAATATTCCCTAATTTTCTTTCCCTTTAGCTCTCAATAAAGTTGGGACATATCCTTCCAACTTGTTTAGGCTTCAGTTACCTTGTTCAAATGCTCCCCAGTTCATTCATACTAGGGACCCCCAGTAGCCATGCCTCCCCAGGCTTTGGCAAGCCATGGACATGCCAACACATTTGAACATAGGCCAGTCCAAACAGGAACCAGAGACAAACACGAAGCACACAGAAACAGGGACTTTGTTGCTCTGTATAATCAACATGGGCCATGAGTTTAGAGCTGCCCTGAAATCAGAACCAGTGAAAGAAATGAGAAATCTTCCCTACCTGCTCCCCAAAAGCTTCTCTTCTGAAAGAGTGGGGTTCCTTCCTACACTAGCAAAAGAAGGAAGAGGGAGAGGAGGAAAGAATCCCACCCAAAATGTCAATATTCAGTTTTCTCTCCTTTTCTTTCTTTTCTGTGGTCTCCTAACCAATTATATTTCATAAAAAAGAATTTTTGTCCACCTGAATGTGGCATGAGAATTACATCGAACAACTCCCACATCCCACAGCAACGTTTCTGATGCCACCACTGTCCCTTGTGCATGGTTCTGTGTCTTATAAGGATGGTAAAAGTCTGAAATGGGTAGGATTGGATCAGAATTGGCTTCAACAACTCAAAATACTCTTGCCTAAAAACTTACTCCATATTCTACTTCTCAGATCAAATTATTCTCATACAGCTGCCTACTAAGGTATACAGGAAAATGTTCTATGGTGAACAGTAAAAATAACATAGACTACACCAAACGAAACAATGCTAGGAGCACAATGAGCCCAGCCTTAAATTATCTGGACCACCGTCTATTATACAGTTATAGCAAAAGGAATTATAGCCCTCAGTGGAAACTGTTATGCACCTTATAAATAAAATACAAGTCAACATCTTCCCTCTTGAGCTTCGTAAGGAGTTTTCTCACATGTCATCCATGTCCTTCTATTAGTCTACTTAGAAACTGATGACATTTTACTTCTATTGGCCCAGGATTTCTGTACCTCACTTTCCCATGAACCCATATTTGCCCAGAAAATTTGGCAAACACAAGTTCTCAGCTATTATCCTAAATAAATAATTCTAGAACCCAGTACAAAATGAACAAGACCATTTTCTGACTTCCATACAAAGGGCATAAATTTCTTCTGTGAGTTTGAGTAGGATAGTCTTACTGTGTTGGGTGTCTCATCTATAAAATGATGAATTTTGATTAAATAAGATCTAAAGAATCTTCCTAATCAAAATTCAGGGGATGATAGCTATAAATAAATTCTGGTATAGCATAAAGAAAAGTATCCTAGTTAGGCTCATCCGAGAAGATTCATGGAAGAAATAGCCATGATGGTGTTTATGGCACATGTCCAAAAAATGAAGGCATTCCAGACTGAGGGGCAGGGTCAGCAAAGGTTGGAGAGAAGGATTGAATAATTACTGTATCCCCTGAATTGTAAGCAGTGCTGAATGCTTGGTGGGTACAAGAGAACTTTTCCATAAGCCATTCTCTTTTACAGAATAAAATACTATAAATCTTTCTATTAAGTCAATCAAAGTCAAATTATTTTCATTAAAACTTTCTTGAGATATAGTTAATATATCACACAAACCACACATGTGGAGTGTATGATTTAATGGATTTTAGTGTATTTGCAGAAATATGCAACCATCACCAAGGTTAACTTTGGATTACATTTATAACTCCAAAAGTCCCAAATCTTTTGGCCAGCACCCCAAGCTCCCCAGTCCTTCCCCATTTCTGCACAACCACTAATCTTTCTATCTCTGTAAATTCTATTATTCTGGATGTTCCATTAAAAAAAAAAATAAAGAACATAGATTGTGACTGGCTTCTTTCACTAAACATATTTTTAATTCAATTATGTTATATCATGTATCAGAACATTAGTTCTTTTATTGCTGTTTAATAATCCATCATATTGATTAAATATATCATATTTTGTTTTACATGTTTATCAGTTCATAGACCTTCATAGTGTTTAATGCTATTTAATATTCATGTGCAAGTTTTTGTATGGATATGTTTCCATTTCTCTTGGATATATCCTAGGAGTAGAATTGTGGAGTGGTAGTACAATTCTTAGTTTAACTGGGTTTTATTTTTTGGCAGTACCAGGGGTTGAACTCAGGGCTTCATACTAGCCAAGCATGCACTCTACCACTTGAGCAACACCTCTACCCTTTTTGCTGTCATTATTTTGACATAAGGTCTCACTTTTTGCTCAGGCCAACCTGAACCATGATCCTCCACCGTGATGCTTCCCCTAGAGCTGGGATGATCCACATGCACCACTGCACCCAACTTTTTTCTGTTGAGATGGGGGTCTTGTGAAGCTTTTTGCCTGGGCTGGCCTGGACTGTGATCCTCCCGATCTCAGACTCCTAGCAGCTAGGATTTCAGGTGTGAGGTTTAGGTTTAATATTTTGAGCAAATTCCAGCTTGTTTTCCAAGTTGGCTCCATCTTTATACGTTCCCAACACCAACAGAGCCTGAGAATTCCAGTTTCTCTCCATCCTTACCGTCCTTGTTACCATCTGCCTTTCAGTTCTGCCAGTCCTTGTGAGCATCTCATTGCGTTTTGATCTATTGCCCTCCCGACTAAGGATGTCAGACATCTTTTCGTGTGCTGATTGAAAAAGTGTATGTTTTCTTTGCAGAGAAATTCATGTTGTTTACCTGTTTTTAATTGTACTGTTTGTCTTTTTTATGAGTGTGTTGTAAGAGTTTTTTATTCTATGTATAAGAACTTTATTACATAAAGATAATTTGCAAATAATCTTCTCTTATTTAGGAAGAAAAGTCAGATTATTAGCATTGCCACAGGAACAAAATTAAAAAGGCTTCTAATTTGAAATTAAAATATTGCACTACTTTCTGTATGACCCAATTTAGTTTTTATATAATGAGCATCAAATATTTTAAGCTCTACTTCTTTTATTTTTTTTTGGTGGTACTAGGGATTGAACTCAGCATTTCACACTTCTTAGGCAAATGCTCCGCCATTCCTGCTATGCCCCTTTGTCTTTTTTGTTTGTTTGTTTTCTTCTTATTTTGTTTTTCCTGGACCAACCTTGGATCATGATTCTTCTTCAGTCTCCCAAGTAGTGGAATCACATGCATGTGTCACATGCCCAGCTTCTTTTTGAGACAGGGTCTCACTAAAGTTTTTGCCCAGACTAGCTTCAAAATGTAAAACATCCTGTCTGCTCCTCTTGAGTTGAAAGGATTTCACACATGTGCCACCACCTCTGGCTAAACCCTACTTTTCAAACTCTGGTTAAAGTCTCCCCAGAAGTTAGTTGATAAGAAAATAAGTATGCAAAAAAGACATGCTTGCAGTTGCCTCTACAGAAAGGAACTTACCCAGTAAGACGATTGTGGCTTTTATAAATCATGTTTTACCAATTCACATACTGGAATTACATCCAAAATCAGCCTTGGAAGGCATTTGGCTACATGTTCTGGGCAACAGAGAATGTGTTAGCGATACCCTGTACATGAAGTATGACCAGACAGTTGAAAATCTCCTGAGTGACCCATTAGTTGTTTTCAAAGAGAGAAAAATCACAAAGTCAGAAGTCATGAAGATGTTGACCCATTAGGGCAAGGCATTTTCTTGTGAGATTGTAGTCTCAGTTAGGTGCTTGAAGGGTACAGTGTCATTTGCTGGTCACTTTGCTATGAGCAAAATATATATATATATATTTGCGAAAATATACCCAGGCAGCAAAAGGGTGTCTTTAGCCCACAAAACTCAGAAATCTCAATTCTTCATGTAAAGCAGATTTCAAAGTAGAGCAGAGCTTCCTCGTTGCTTTTATCTATCCCTGACAATTCCAGCAGGGGTACCTAGCTCTGTTCTTACCTGAAAACCCCCTCTCCTGGAGCCATGAATGTTTACGGGCATCGAAAGAGTTGAACCCCACTCTGCTGAGCTGAAGCACAAACCCTGTATGAAAAGACCTGGGAAACATTAGCTTGCTTCTGGTCTGGCCATAATGAAAATAAATGAGGGCTTCAATTTAAAGTCGTTACTAAAAATTTGTTCTTTCCTCCATTCTAATTCTGAGACTCACTGGCAGTTAATTAGAACGGTTCCCAGCGTGATCTCCCAGCACACTGCTAGTGTAAACACCAACCATCTGAGTTTCATTACAATAAAGAAATCAAATAAACAGTGGACCAGAAAACAGTAGTTTGGGCACGGCTCATTACAGCACAATGCAGTTAACATTCCTCACCCGGGAAGGAAAAGAAGTCAGGAGGCTAGCAAGCCCAATACCCAATGCTTTCTACTCTTATTAACGATGGTAGGGGGGCTGGGGATTATTTTTTACCATGAAAACTTTCTGGAGAATGAAGAAGGACTTTTTAAAAACTTTCTGGAGAATGAAGAAGGACTTTTTTTTCTTTTTAAAGTGGAAAAGAAAAAGAAGTGCTCTCTGATCCCTGTTGTAAACAAAGAGAAAAAGGGTTATTATTTGCTTTGGACTTCTCACTGAGTCTCCATTTCCTCATAGGTTATACTGTTTACAATTTAAATAAGGAAAAAGAAAGAAAGAAGAATCCGTTGTCCACGAACCTGCATAGGGTTTTTATTATTTACCTCAGGTACAAACAAATCTTTGCCCATGTATGTTGGATTTAATTATTTGACTCCCAATATCCAGAATTGTTTTTCTAAAAAACGTAAACACAAAGATAAGTAAAAGATTGTCTTGTGCATTTAGGTATTTTACTCTTCTCATTCCCACTTCCTGTTTGGAAATACAGGAAGAATCATCTTAAAGGGTCACCTGCCTTATTTAGTATGACCCTGGAAGCAAGAGGAGAAAAAATTCCAATACTTTTGTCTCTAAAATTTAACCTTGCTGTTAAGTAACTGTAAAAGTCCAAACTTATTTATTAAATTTGCTTCACAAACTCCACAAAGATGTATAAGCTTTCTGGTGACATCATAGTCCATGAAAAAATGTAGACAAACTCCTGAGTCTGGTGCCACGCAGTGTGCACATCTGTGGCTGTAGGTCAGAACTCACCATGTGAGCTTGGCTGGCATGGGTTTTTTGCACAAACTATCATCTGGCTTGCATGAAGCTGGTGTAATAGAAATATTCTTTCTTTTTCTCTAAGACAGTCTAGGTCTAGGTGTGTGACTATCACACCACGGAAATTTAAAATTTTTAAGTTCTTACAGAAAGAGGATGATACTTGTGGGGACATATTCACTCAAAAGGTTCCAGATGCTTTGAGCTAAAATTAAACCACTTCTCAAGTAGCCCCTTGTTATTTCCACTTTGTCCGCTTTTTAAAAAACTGTTGCATAAAAGAACCAAAGCAAGTTCCTAAATGGTGTGAATCCATAATTGAAGTCAAGTCACAAAAATGCAAATAGTATTGAAATGGATCATCTTAGAAAAAAAAGAATGAAATAAATGAAGCTCAGAGCTAAAATGCCGGCTTTGACATTGAGATTCATTTTAATTTGTGGAAGGAAACAATCACTCATCCCTCATCAAGGGAGAAAAAAACGAGAGGAAAGAAAGAAAAAGAAACAGGGAGGCATTTGTCTGCTGCAGCTGTCTCCATCAGGAACTTAAAAAAAAAAAGCCGGCTTTCATATAACAATTTCAAGTATTATTTCAGAATTAATTGTCAATCTATCATCTGTATGTTGAAAGAAAGTTAAAGTCAAGGAAAGTAAAAGTGAATAGTCAAGAAAATTAAAACTAAAGAGAGTAATTTTTTTAAAAATCTGAGGATTTTGCATTTTTGTCATTTTCTTAACCTGTTTATCTTCCAATCTACTTAGTTCCAAAAGACATATACTTTGTTCAAATTGACTAATATTTTTTGAACATCTGTCTGCTGGATGCCAAACCCATTCACTGATTGTTAAAGTGAACTTTGTGTATTCTCATGCCCATATCGGCACCACAAGAAGTTTTAATGGACAGATTGGAAGGGCCATCCAACTCCTACATCTTGGAGCCTCATTGTTAGGCAATGCAATTGTCTTAAATTCTGAATGCAACCAATGTCCTCACCTGGTCAAAATGCTTCATGACAGAACATGGAAAAGAATGCCATTATCAGAACTGACGAATCTGAAGAGGGTATGGTGGTACATGCCTGTAATCCCAGAACTCTAGAGGAGGATTGAGAGCTCCAGGACTGCCTGAGCTTCATAGCAAGACTTTGTCTCAAAAAAAATTAAAAATGATCAACCTGGTTTAAAGCCATGAGTTGTTTTGATTTGTTTGTTTGTTTGTTTGTTTGTTTTGGTGGCACTGAGGTTTGAACTTAGGGCCTCTCGCTGACTAGGCAGGCACTCTACCACTTGAGCTACTCCATCAGCTAAAGCCATGAGTTTAAGGATCATAGTGTCTGACAGTGAGGAACAGAGAAGTCCCTTTTGTACCCACCCCCTCCCAGCGCTGGAATAACACTACAAAAATAATCATTTCATGAATGCCTAAAGAATATGCAGTTTAATTTTACTTTGCCTTCAGTGCATTAGGCAATATTTTTCTTTTCAAATTAACTGTCACTGTTAATTTCTCCTAATAGGATGACTTAAGTAAAAGACACAGCCCAAATGCAGCTCCTAGAAGGGTGGCAGAATATTGCAGTGAGCCAGCTGGAATGAAGTGTTTGAATTCTTAACTTGTTCCTCCTACCAACTGCCTACAATGTGTGAGGCCCTTGCACGAGCTGTTTTACTTCATCTTTACAGCCCTGCTATGGGAGCCATGCTTTGAACATGTTCCTGAGAAAGCAGACTTGGACTTATTGCTCAGCTTCTCATAGCTAAAGCTAGAAGAGCCAGGATTTGAAACCAGGATCATCTTTACTTTCTCCTCTTTCTATTACTTCTTTTCTACATGCTCTTTCTACTACTTCTTGTGTATTCATTATTTTAATTTTTTTTTACATAAGTGCATACATTGCCACAAACTAGGTTGTGGAAAAATAAATATACTTGCAGAAAATTGTTTAATGGACAAAACATAGCATTCTCAGATATAGTGGCCCTCATTAGAACATGCATGAAAGTTTGTATGTGCTAGTAAGTAAGGCTAGAGTAATTGAAAAGCTAGTGACTAGAATCTATAAGTAAAATTTGTTTTTTAAAATCTAGGATTGTTTCTGCCTCACTGTATGAATGGAGGCAACTAAGTATGATGTGTTTCCCAGAAACAAATCTTCCAGGGAACTCTTAAGTTAACATAAAATATCTATGACAAAAACAAAGAGCATGAGAACGTAATTCTGGTTATTCTCTATTTGGAATTGTTCCTCCTGTTTTTCAGGCCGTCATTAAGAACACCAAAGGAGGTGGAGGCATGGCTAAAGTGGTAGAGCACCTGCCTAGCAGTACAAATCCCTGAGTTTAAACCCCAGTACTGCCAAAAAAAAAAAAAACCAACAAAATTTAAAAGGAGATAACACATGATGACATGGTAAGACTGCTTCTTACCTTTGCTCTACCACTGAGCAATTGCCAAAGTTTAAATGTAATAAGTCACTTCAACCTTCTGCTCTCAGATTTCCCTTCCAACTGTTTCCTTAACCTATGTACCATAAAAAAAGAACCTCAGTGTTTTCTAGCATGATTTTAATGTAAGAATTGTACTTGCTTTGCTGGAAAAGTTCAGTCTTTTCAATTATATAGATATCCTGAAACTCAAAGTGTCCAACAGTCCGGTGAAGGCAGGACTGCAATGGGTATGACCAGAAGCTTACAATACTGCATTTAAGAATATAAATGTGTGTGTGTGTGTGTGTGTGTGTGTGTGTGTGTGTCCAGACAAGGTCACAAGTTTGACCTTCTGGAATCTGCAAAGGTTCCATCTAAGAAACCTGCTGTGACACCATCTGGCAATTCCTCTCTCGGGTCAGGAGCGAGACATACTCTGTTTACTTTGCCTTTGTTTTATACCCATGTGGTATTCAGCATATCAATAATATATTTCAATCTCATCACGAAACCTTTAATGATTTACTCCTCAAACCTCTGAGGTCCATCTGGCCACAGGAAAACTCATTCCTTTTGTTTCAGTCTGAAAGGAGGACAGTCAAAACACAGAGAGGAAAAACCACCCACTGGAATTTGATGTTCCTACTGTTTGCCTCCAGTAGCCTCAGCTTCATTTTCAACGTCTGGAGAGAACAGGCACAAGGCTGCTTGCTTCCTGTGATAACTTTCTCTATAAGTGACACATGTCAAAACTCATAGAATTTTTGCATAATCGGCAGCGTTCATACAAAAAATTGCTCTGAAACTAAATATGGCAATATTAATTCTAGAATACCTTGATGCATTTCTGTCTAAAAAAATTTACAGATATTTCATATATTTTCCTCTTGTAGATCACACTCAAATTTGATTTAATTCTGCACATAGTAGGAAATCTTCCAAACTATATGGAGAATATTTCTGATCTTTTGTCCCACTCAAGAAAGTGGCCATTCAATTGATCACAAAGATCACACTCAGTGAAGGACAATACCCATCCCTCCAAGCAAGACTTCTTGTGCTGTGTTTGTCTTCTTCTTCTCACTTATTCACTGGTTCTGGTCAATTCTGATGTTCGTCCTCTCATCCATCTACCATTTCTCATATTGACTCATTTTCCTCTCCATTGCAGCATCGCCATCCTCAGTAGCTGGGGTCCTAGGTTCTGAGAAGTGGAATAATCGTCCCTAAATGTGAGTCTGATTAGATCACACCCATGCTCGAACTCTTAAAAGTTTCCATTTGTTCCCATGGATGCTCAACAATATTGCATCCCATCTTGATGGCTTTAATTGAAGACCCAGTGTTCCCGGGAAGTTGGCTGTGCACAGAACAAATTAGTAAGAACTACATGTACATTTGAAAGTAAATAGGCTAAGCAAAACTGAGCAAGGAAAGGAAGGAAGGAAACCTTTATTAGCATTTATTGTGTACCTGGCGACCAAAGCACTTTATTTTATTGGTGATCTCCCTTTTCACTTGCCATGGGAACCTCTCGGGGCAGGATTAAAATGCTCTCATTTTGCAGGTAAGCAAACTGAAGTAAAGAGAGACTAACTGACTTGGTTGCACACAGTGACACAGGAAACAAATCCCAGGGCCAGGACTCCTGCCCAGTTCCAATATTTTTCACTCTGTCCTCCCCCACATACAGAGTTGAAGTACTTTTTGAGGTCCTCTCCCTGTTCGCAATGAACTGTCTCTCCACCATCAGAATTATCTCCTTATTCCTTTGGTGACCTCCTGCTCTTTTAAATGACTCCCTTGCATTAAAAAGGGAAAGGAGTTTCTATCAGGTGTCTCTTGTCTCCATATGTATATCTCCACGAAGTCACCTCCTGTTGGTTCTTCCAAATTCTAACAAAACTCTACCATCGCTCAAGATTCCTGCTGGAATCACCAATGTCATCTGTGCTACTTCCAAGTCACAGACTCAGACATTCCTCTTCTTCCATCATAACTTCTCAATAGCAAGTCACACTTTCGAGCACTTTCTTTATGTAAAATACTTTCCCTAGAAGTCTTTTATGTCCTTCTTTCTCCTTGATCTCCATCTCTCAACTTCCTCTCCAACACAGCTTTAACTCCTGGAGAGCTCCAAGAATCTATTCCAAACCCTGTCTTTCCCAGCATGCTCTCCATAGCAAATTTTACCTGCTTGTTGCACCAACCTAGTAACCTAAGAGCCATGCCCTTTCTTCATCTCCCTCTACATCCATTGTGTTACGAAGTCCGAAAGGTTTGAATTCCTTGATATCGTCATAATCCATTGACTTATTTCCATTTCTATAAATCTTGTGCCTTTTAATTATTGGTGACATTGGGAGTATGAAAAAAGGATAGCATTTTTATACATAATATTTTTCCCCAGAAAGGAGAAAGGATGATCTAGACAAGCTGTGTGATCCTGGGCCATTGGTCTTAGGCTATTCCTCAGTGGATTTCTGTTTTCATAAGACTCCTCCTCCAGTACATTACTGACCCACACCCTCTAGCCAGTCCCCTAAACTTCTCCTTCCATCTCTGAACACAGTCAGAGATCAGTACTCAAGGACAAAAGCCATTTAGCTTTTTTCTGGGCAAATTTTTGCAGCATAACCCTAGTCTAAGAGACGCTAAGAAGGGATGTTTCTTGAGGTGGTGGTGAGCATTTCCTGTTTGGTCTTGTACCATAGTACAAATCTCACCTGTCCTTTAGGCGAGAAAGGGGTGAGACCTAAAGGCAGAATGTGCAGTGGTGTGCAGATCCTCGGCATTCTGAAGTCAGAAGAAAAGCAGAACAGGCAAGGAGCAATGGGTGGCCTCAGGTTAAAAAAGGCATTGTGTTGATGCCAGAAAAACAAGTCATTGAGGGCAGGAATTCTGCAATGGCAGTATGAAGGATTGGCAGGCTCTCTGCCCAGAGGAATGCCATTTTAACAGGTGGAAACTTTTCTTTAAATGTAAAGTCATTAAGAATAAACATTTAACTTAAAAAAAAAAACTATATCTTAGTTTTAAAAAAACAGTGTGAATTTGTGGCTTTTGAGCAAGATTTCTCACCCCCGCCCCCACACACACCACCATCACCATTTTGGTGTGACAGAAGTCTACTCTGGGCAGTGGTAGTCTCAAAGTTAGCACTCCTTTTCCCCTTTAGCTCCCAATGTGGGGCTTGTCTTATTCAAAAAGACACAGGCTACACCCCAGCATGTTTTAGAACTATTCCAGGCAGATGAGGTCAAAAGAACAGGGGTACAGTGGGTATAAGCTGTGCTGCAGACTTGACTGAGAAAACTGGGTTCTGATTGTCCCACCAGGGTTTGCTCATAGAGCAGAGGTCACACACAAGGGATGACCAAGAAGATCAGGAGTCACCACATGGGCTCAGTGCCCCAGTCAGGGGGCAGGAGTGTCACCCTGGACGAAGTTGGCTGCTGCCCTTTCTACCAACTCCATAGGTGAGGCTATCAACTAAGCTTCAATGACTTAAAAAGAGTGAAATCATCAAAGTATCTTCTGTGACCACATACAATTAAATTAGAAATCAGTAGCAAATGGAAATTTGGAGAATTCATGAATATGCAAAAACACACTCGTAATTGGCCAATGTTTCAAAGAAGTAACAAGAGAGATTAGAAAACTTTTTGAGATGAGTGGAGATTAAAGGACAGCATACTGTAATTTACAGGGTAAAGTGTAAGTCACGCTTAGAGGCAAATTTGTAGTTCTAAATGCCTATATTTTAAAAAAAAAAAGAATCTCATACTAAAAACTTAACTTTCCACTTCAAGTAACTGGAAAAAGGGGAAAAAAAACTGAACACAAGGCAATCAGAATAAAGAGATTAATAAAGATAAGAGCAGAAATAAATGAAGTCAGGAATAGAAAATAGTAAAGAAAATCAACAAAGCCAAAAGTTGGTTCTTTGTAAAGATCAAGATTAGCAAAACTTTAGGTATACTGATTAGGGAAAAAAGAAGGAAAGACTCAAAGTAATAAAATCAGAAACCAGGGTCAGAACATGAGGCCTGAGGATATAAGTGTAGACAATGTTGAAAGTCTAAGCAGACACAGACATCGATGAAGAGGTTGAAGACCAGTTTGTAGAGATACTATGGGCTCAGGACCAGGAAATGAACACAGAAACGAAGACAGCAATCTCTCTGTCAGATCTCTCACCAGCGAAAGAATTGCTTCACAGCATAGGCAGAAGTTAGCCATCAAAAAGAATTCTCAAATTCTGAGCCACACAAGCCACAAAGAGGACATGATGCTAAAACTTTATTAAACTGGAGTTTCTCTAATACAAACAGCAGGACTCATCCTAGAAATCTGGACAATTGAGCAATTGACATTTGGTATAAGGCTACCTTTGCCTTTAATAAAAATCAATTTGTGAATGTGATCTTATAACCTGAAATCTACCACAGTTTTTATGTCATTCAATCTTTTTAAGACAGTCATTTCGATGTAATTAAATAAAGAACAGAACTACCTATGAAGAGGTTATTTTTGCAAACAGAAATGTGCATACATAAAAGATATTTTCCGACTACATACATGCTTTCATTTTTCTCAAAACAAAGGGGTCTCCCATTCTCTCAATTTCACACATGTAAGCTTTCTTTAGCTCTCAGGAAGAGTGAAGAAGTTAAGAAGTTACAGTGGATGGGAAGCCACACTTCTATCTATAACTTCTTGTTACATTCTGTCTCAAGGTCAGTGGTTCTTGAACAAGACCATCACAGATTTGTCAGGGAATTTGTTCAATATAAACCCTTTTCTGCTAATGAGAGCAAGTGTTTGCAACTCCTTCCCAGTGTGAGCCCTACACTGCAGAGTATAATATAAGTATAAAGGAAACCACATATACATCGTGGGTAACTGAAGCAGGGAAAGTAAATGAGTACGTTAAATTTCCTAACTAGCTGCAGGATTGCCACAAGGCAGTCTGGCCCCAGAGCTGGTCACCACGCTAATGTATTCGCTAGTATTTCAGGGAAGGTGCCCAGGGAATGCTGGATGTTTTACGATGCTTTAGATGACACTCAGTTTCATCTGGGTCTGAGAACCACTACTCTGGCAGTTTTGTTGGAAAGTATACTGACAAACAGACTGCAGTCTTCTCACATCTGTGCTAATACTGCAATAAGAGATAAGCATTTAGAGAAAAGGTTGTTCTTGCTTTTTCTTTGATTTGTTCTAGCAAGTTTTTCCACTGCTTAAGAGGCATGGTACTCGGGTATTATAAAGGATGTCCATGTGCTAGGAATAAAGCTGACTTCAATAAGAAAAGACAGTAATAGCACGAATGATGATGGCTCCCTGGGTTCCACCCAGGGAGAGACACTGGGCTAACTGCTTCGTATTACTATACTAAGTCTTACAACATTATCACCATTATTAAAAAAGATTTTAGAAATAAAATGAGTGTGTGGAAAGGTGCCAAATGCAAAACATGGATTTGAACACAGCTATTTTGACTTCGAAGACCTCGACCTTTCTGATCATCCTAGGAGCCTCACATACTATATCTTTAAGAGCATCTTAAAAGTCTGCAGCTCTGCCTCTGTTAAATGCTGTCCTTCTCTCTATGGTTCTTCCTATGGTTCAAGACAATTGGAGTCTTATTTGGTGACACTGATTTTTTTTCTGACACCCTACAGTTTCCAGAAAAAATAGATAAAAATGTCTATGTTCCTTGAAATATTTCTAGAGCCATTGTACAGAAAGGATTGAAGTCCGAAGGAAAACCAAGGAGAGATTAGCAGGGTACTAGATGGAGGAGCTGAAGAGAAGGAAGGCTGTGCTGAATGACAAGGTGCTAATGGTGGCTTCTGTTATGAACTATCAGCACACACTCAGCAAGTAGGAGAAGAAGCTTCCCTGAGTTATAACATGTGTTCCACACACATTGAATCGTCTGTGAGAATATTCAGGTGAACGGTAATACACGCACATTGAAGTGTGCGACTTAGCTGGCTACACTCAAACTTTCTAGCCCCAGCTTAGTCACCGACATGTTAGCTGACCTTGGACACACATTTAGCTTCTTTGGACCTTAGGCTCTGTTCTTATACATTATTTAACATCAGACAACTATATGTCCTTTCTTTTCAAGTCCAAGAACAACAAGCCGTCTATATTCAAATTAAAGATCACAAGTGAGAAGAGAAGGGATATCACAACCTACCATGTTTCCAAAAAACTTAAGTCCCTGGAAACTAGACAAGCCATGAAGCAAAGAGGGAGAAATAGCTAAGTTTTCAGAAGTGCAGAAAGCCCAACTTTGTGTGTTAGGTAATCCTGTCACTTACTGTTTCTTATCAGAACAGACAGGCTAAACCAAGAATTTTATTTTTATTACTTTATCAAAGAGCAATCCTAAGTGAATATTTTATCTTTTCACAGATCGTACTAACATTTTCAGACATCAACAAGGAAAGAACAAAAGAGCTACTTTCAAGATTCATCTTCTTAACTTTGTACAATGTCTTACACTTTGCTATGGACATTAAGAGGCAAAACTTCCCTGGAAAACTAATTCCTCCTACACACTGAGGCCCAAAGTTATGTCCTGTAGTGTCATAGGTCTTCATCTGAGGGCTATTTACCTGGCCAAGCATAGTTTGGAAATCACTGAGGCTTTACTTAACCTTTGAGCAAGTTTCTATACTTCATAAAACATTTTTTAAAATCCTTTTTTCAAAACATTTTCCTTAGCATGTATTAGCATACAAAACAACTATTAGCATATATTAGGAATGATTCATTGTGAAATTTCCATATGTTTATAATGTACTGTGGTTAATTTCTCCCCCACCATCACTCTCCCTCATCCCCCAACTTTAAGCAATCCTCACAGGTTTCATTGGTCTATTTCATATAAGTCTATAAAGTACATTGACCATATTCACCCTCCTTTACCCCCTCCATTTACTTTTCTCCCTCCACTAACCTTTTCCCCCTAATAGGACCTATTTTACAAGCCGGTCTTTCATTTTTAAGTACATATTCATTGTTCAAATGTGTTTTACCATGGTATTTTACCTGTGAATATATCTTACTTTAATCAAATTAACCCCCTTTATTACCCTCCCTTACCCTTTCCCCTGACTCCCTAGTATTATTCATCCATAAAGAATGAAATTTCATTGTTTGCAGGTAAATGGATGGAACTGGAGGTCATCATGTTAAGTGAAGTAAGCCATGTACAGAAAGGTCACATATTTTCTCTCATATATGGAAGATAGATCCACGATATAAATGTGTACCCAAAAGCAAACATAGTCATATGTACATATATAGAGAACATGTTCTCAATAGTGGGACTGTTTGATAGGACTAGGGGGAGAAGGGGGAGGAAAAGAGAAAGATAGGGAGCGAACAATATCGAAATAACTGCATCTGCATAGGAAGATGGCACACCAAAAGTTCCTTCTCGAACACAGCAAGCTACAACCATCTGGTTGAGAGTATTAATGATTGTGGTGGTTGAGTACATCATGTCCTCTACCGTAATAACTGTATTTTATATTGAAGTTCTAATGCCTTGATACCTGTGAGTATGACCTTATTTGGACATTATCACATTAAGAGAAGGCCACACACTGGGTTAGGGTTTAATTTACCCCAATATCAGCTATGTCCTTATGAAAAAATACTCAGACACAAAGGGAGGACAGCATGGGACAACAGAGGTAGGGACCAGAATGTTGAATGCACCTACAAGCCAAGACACAGTAAGGATTGCTGGCAACACCAAAAGTTAAAAGCATGGAACAATGTCTCACAATGAGACACACAGTCCAACTGAGCCAACACTTTAATTTTGTACTTCTAGATTCTAGTGTTAAAGGAGAATAAATTTACATTATTTCTGATCACTCAGTGTTTGGTAATTTGCAATAACATCTCTAAGAAACTAGTACACTCTACAACACAGGTGCTGGCCTTCCCAGGTTCTAACTGAAGTAACTAAGAATCAAAGGAGTTAAACAACTTGGGCAAAACTGGACATCTAGAGAATGTTTGAGCTCATGGGCAAATGCAGACCCTTCTGTCTGTAAAATCAGGGCTCGGTGAACAGATCCTAAAACCAGCTGCCAGTCTTTGTTGACTCCAGCCCTCGGTCTTTGAAGTAGTTGTCAAACAAGCTTAGTAATTTAAAACATTTAAGTTCACTTAGGCAGTGATTGTATTTGTGCCACTCACTGAGTTCCTCTATTTTGTAGCAGTCAATCAAGACAAACACTCTTCTCCCAGGTGCAGTTAACTGAGACCAGTTCAGCTCCTCACTGCTAAAACAGATGACCAAGGTAATCCACAATGTCCCTTCCATGTCCCTGGACACAGCGATGAATTCGTAAATGGGCACATAGCCCAAGGTAGGCCAATCAAGGGCAGCGAAATTTCCAAGTTTTTGTTTAATCTTTCATAAACTTCCTTTTATCTCAGTAAACTTCTATGAAGCAAAACATTGTTCCAAAGGGAGAAAGAACAGGCAATGACAGGAAGTGAAGTTTCCAGTCAGCCTACATGCATCTAAGCCCTAAATTTCATTGTGGGTGAAGGCAGACCTGCAGTAGACATCTCATTTTATACAAGATAAGAAACTTTTGCTTTGAAGACCAAATTTGGCATGGACTTTTTTGTCTGTTGCAACCAAGAAAATCTAATGCATCATAAACTCCCTCCAAAATCACCATAGACGCTGGCTGTGTCAGGAGGCACCTCCCTCTGACACCCACTTCTACCTAGTGTGTCGCGAGAAGCTCTAGGGTCCAGGGAAAAAGACATGATTTCCAGGAGCTTTGGTACTAATGTTTCCTTCCAAATTGGAGAAAAACAACAGAGTCCACACAGACCACATAGCCTACTTGGTCCGTGTGATGGCAGCTTAAGTTGCCCTCTGAGTGGAGACTTGTCCCTCCAATCCCTTCCTTCTCTTCCATTACCCTTGGCCAAAGAGAGATACAGAATAGTGACCACACAAGACAGCAGAGTCCAAGTTCAGGGACTGCAGAAGGTAGAGTTGGTGGTAGGGGACAGAACCCTCTTGACTGCTGGCAGCATATCAAACAAACAAAGCTTGGAGACCCATGTTTAAGGAAGGAAAAATACCTTTAAGAAATCCCAGATGCAGAAATATATACTAAATGTCTCTTCCTCAGAGCGTAGAAGGACCCCACACCTTCTCAAATTGGGAAGTTTGGGAGCTGTATCATTGACAGGGCAGTAAATAAATTCTCCTAAAGACCAGCATTAAAGGAGTTAAAGGACCCCTCTATTTTCTTCTTTATTTTTTCCCGTTCTCTTTCCTACTAAGATAATAAAAGGCACACATTTTTTAAACCAATTTACCCTCTAAAAAGTAAAGCATTTTTACCAATGTTTACTTTCCCAGTTTCTTTAATTTGGGTAATTGCTTAGTCAACTTTCAAATATATATATATATCCTGTCTTTAAAAAAAAACAGCCGAATATGACAGATCACCTTCATTTTCATCTCAGATTTGGCGTGCAGGACCCAGATTGTGTATTCTTCCCATGGCGCCACACCAGAGCCCAATACTTAATTAATTTCCTTTAGTTGGTGCAAGCTTGCACTTAAAGAGACAGTGTCGCATTTTGATGGCTTGCTTTTGGCTGAAATTCAAAAGTATCACTTCTTAAATCTCTCTCTTTTTTTTTTCCTTCAAAACTTCCCAGAGTGCTATATAGAAAAAAAATAAAATAAAAACACCCTGGTGTTTTTCTCCACCCTCGCCATTCTCTTCCCCACCATCTTTTTCACTCTTATTTATTAATTTAAGTGGATCTTTCCTTAAAGAAAGCATGGACTCTTGGTCCAGTCTGCATTTTAAGGCCAATGATGAACTTGTTTTGATCATGATGTCTGCTGGTCACCCACTGGGGAATAATCATTAAGACAATACCTTCTTATGGCAACCTTCTCATAAGATAAGCTACACCATCTCTGAGCACAACAAAATGTTCGTAAAGACAGGTGACAAGATCAGTTTGGTGGCATATGCCTGTAATCCCAGTTATGTGGGAGACAGAGGTAGGAGGATCTGTGTCTGAGGGCAGCACCAGGTAAAACCTTATGTGAAAATAACTAAAGCAACAATAGCTCTAGAATGGCTCAAGTGGTAGAGCAACTGCCTAGCAAATGTGAGAGTCTGGGTTCAAATCCCATTACTACCAAAAAAAAAAAAAAAAAAGACAGGTGGCAACGGAGTGCATTGGGGTGTGGGTGTACCTTTGAAAAAAGTGAGGGAGTTTCAGGTTTGCACTAGAGAAAGGGACTGACCACACCAGGGAAAAGCTGCTTCCATCATGCAAATCCTTTTCCTATTGGCAAACCTTGATCATTTAGCACACTGGACTATTCCAGGACAGACATTCCTGGTGCATCTGCCCCGTGCATGGTGGCTTTCAGTACAGATCAGTACTTTCATGCTGTGTACCAAACAGATTGTTCCACAATGATTTCCTTTTTTTTTTTTAACCCTCTCAGCACCCAGCTTCCTGGCCAGTGAAGCAAAGTGGGGATGAAACACTTAATATCAGGCTTGCAGTCTCTCTCTCTCTTTGTCTCTCTCTCTCTCTCTCTCTCTCGTTTCTCTCCTCTTTTCTCTCTCCCTTTCTTCCATTTTATCTTTTTAAACAGAGAAATATATATAACTTAAATACGTATACAACACCAAATTTACCATTTGAACTTTTTAAATGTGCCCTGCAGTCGTATTAAGTCCTCTTTTCGCTGTGCAGTTCTCACCACTGACCGCCTCCAGAACATTTTTCATCTGCCCAAACTGAAAGCTGCAAAGTCCACACCCGTCAGACAGTAACTCTGCCTTTTCCCTTACTCTCCCAGCCCTTGTAAAGGTCCATTCTGCTTTCTGACCCTATGCTTTTGATTGTTCTAGGGACGTCTTACAAGTGAAATCATACAATACCTATTATTTTGTCACTGGTTAATTTTGCTTAGCATAGTCTTTAAGGCTCATCCATTATAGCTTGCATTAGAATTTCCTTCCTTTTTAAGTCTGAATGATATTCCATTGTATGCATAGACCACACTGTGTTTATTCATTAATCAAACAACTGGTGGACATTTGGGTTACTTACACCTTTTGGTAACATGAACATTGCTGTTATGCCCATGGGTGGCTAGTTGAGTCCCTTTCAATTCTTTTGCATATACACCCAGAAGTGGAATTGCACTTGGATCAAGTGACAAATGTTCATTTTAGTTTCTTGAGGAAACCATGGCCCTTGAACAAAAGTGGACAATTAAAACAATGCACACTGCGCCTCCTCGCCCGCAGATGCCCCTGTGTCTCTGAGGTCTTCAGATGTCCTATGTCCTGCTCTACCTCTGGGGTCCTATGTGAGCTTTATTTTCTACAGCTGCTCCGCCACCCTGCTGTCATACTGACTTTTGGGGTCCATCATCTAGTCATTTTCTGCCTGCCACCCAGGATAGAATTCTTATGATGAAGGTTTCCTAACCATTGAAAAGTATATCAACACTAACATAATGTACATATTCAAGGAAAGTAGAGGACAGAAGCACAGGATCTGGGAAGAAAAAGCCCTTTCAACTATACCCTTCATCATTTTAAGATGACCAACACCACTTAAGCGCTCAGAATTTGGGATCCATAGGAAGGGACTCAGAAGACTCCCCTACTGAAGACAATTGACTGCCTAATGGATTGACTGATAAAATCAGGAGGTCTTCCCATGCAAGTCAGACCTTAATCACCAATGTCAAGTTAAAACAATCATATAAAGGGAAGGACCAGCTTGTACTGCCATTTCCTTGGCCAAGCCATGAATAGTCAGAAATTCACAAGATAATTTTCTCTTTGGCTAGAGGCATTGCCACGGGGAAAGACAATGTGCAGTGACAAGATGAAAGATGATGTTAGCCACTCCTCATCCACAGATTCTTATCTCCAAGAGCAAATGATTTTTTCCATGGAGAGGGGAAGATGAGCAGGTGCTCACCTAAGCTCCTACTCACACACACATTAACAATAAATTACCAGAAGGACTACCTGATGATATGTAAAAGCAACACATTGCCTGTATTACAGACAACATATAGTTTAATTCTATCAGTCACCTAAGGCAAGTATCACCCTTCTCATTTACAGGTATAGAGACTGAGACAGAAAGGTTAATAACTGATCTAAGAGCCCAGAGGAAATGCTGGAACTCTGGTTGGAACTTTTAGCCATTGAATACATAGATACACAAACAATGTCCCAAATAATCATAGAAGTCTAGAGAAAATGGTGTAGAAGAAGCATCCCGAGGAACAATGTTGGCAAAATATAACTTGTGGGCCAAAACCAATTCACCACTTACCTTTTATATAATTCACAAATGAAGAGTAATCTTTTATACGGTTAAAAGACTGAAAGAACAATAAAAAGCAATATTGTATGATATGTGACAATGATGTGAAATTCAGATTTCTGTATCCATAAAGTTTTACTGAGACATAGCCATGGTCATTTATTTGCATATTGTCTTGGGCTCCATTTACACTACAATGGAAGACTTCACAGCTTCAACAGTGACCATGTGGCTTGTGAAATCTGAATAATTTGCTATTTGGTATTTTTTGAAAAACATTTATGGACCCCTGATTCATGCAATAAAGCCTGACCATTGCACTGTGTCTAATTTGGTGCTCCTGGAATTTCCTGGAACTTTTACTAGGGGTATGTAGCAACTACAGACATACCCTAAATACACAAATCTGTGTGCATACTAAGATAAACGTGGTGTGTTTTATTCACTTTCCATAAGGATTCCCTATAAGATGTCATCCTTGGTGATTTTTATTTGGACAGTTCAGATGAGATTTGAGCTATCAAACTTGGTTTCATTTGCTCTGTAGTGAACATACATATTAGGTAAAATGAGTTTTGCCAAACTCAGTCAATGCAAATCTGTCTTGAATCCTATCCAAGGAAGGTTATTTTTCACAAGACCAGGGGGACCTCATTATAACCTGCTTCTACCACAGATGCCTCACAGCCTAGACTCCCATGAGTACTTCCCAACCGGGTCCGAGGATACTCCGGCAGAGTGAAGCTAGCAAATCAGGATTTTGCTCCAGCCAGTTCTCAGCCAGGAAACAACCAGAGTCTGGGGGAAAATTATTTGCAGAGGAAATAAAATTGCCCGTGAACCTTATTTTTTCCAGCAAAAAAAAGTCACAAGATAGGTTAGACAATGTAAAGTTTAAAACTTTAAGATATTCAAAAAATTCCCCTTTCAAAGCCACAAGAGACCAAAAAATGTTATAGGGATACTTCTAGTGCTCCATTTATTTAACACATGGCAACTTGTTGATAGGTATTCATTCTGGAACAGTGAGCAAAGAGAGGTTTAGCCATTAACTAATAAAAATACAAAATAATCTAGACTCATGGGCCAAAATTGGAGTATAAAATCAGACCCCAGAGTATTCTTAAATAAGAACAAGTTCCTTAGGGAAAGTCACCAGGCATTAGATTTTCCTGTGGGTTCCTGATTGAGTTTAGTCATTACAACTCAGGAGACCTTGGTGATATTTTTTAGCATGTGCTGGAGTTTTCCTGGACACCTTATTTAAAATTGTAACTTTTCCCCAGTCCCTCTTCATAAGAAGATGAATCATCATCCCCTTGACTTTATGCATTACTTCAGGAGTAGATCTGCTTTTTCCCCCAAATAATAAGAATGCCAAAATTCCTTAAAACAATGAACACTCATCTGTGCGTTCTTTGCTGCAGCATTAGCTTACTCTATGCTATTAACCAAAACCTAATGAATGACTAATGTTCAAAAAGTCCAACATCTGAACTTCACAGGGACTCAGTAAACAAATGTGATCCATCTAAATAACTGAAACAGAACATAAGTAAATGAAATGACATGCTTTGGTCACCAAGCAAGAAGTTTCATTCTGCAAATTTAAATATTTCATTTCCTTGATATGACTCTTTTCAGGCTTCCATCACCTTGTCTGGTCCTTCCCTCTTGAGTTCCTCATAAAGATTATTGTCCTTTCCCTTCCCCTTAAATGGGGATACACTTGTTGAGGTTGTAAAATATGCTAGTATTTCAAATGTTTTCTGTATTAAAAAACAGAGGATGACAACATTTGCACAGCACATCCAGCTTCTGGGGGCCTGAGGTAATTCCTCCTAGGGTTCTCCTGGCCCTAGCCCCTCCCTACTACTCCAAAACACCCAGTGGCACCCCCAAAGTTAAGTGAACCAGGGTGTCAGTGTATTATGAACCCATCCAAGTAAAGACAGGATCGTATAGCACAACAGTGAGGAAGCATTGCCTACTCTTGCACTTTTAAACATTTCTGCTCCATCCTATCCACTTGTGTTTCTCATCAGCACCAAATGACAGTACCACTTCTACCTACATCTCTACTTCAACCCCCTTTTACCTCCCAGGGTTCAGAACCATGCACAAATACGCCATCACACACCCAGTAAAAGAAGGAAGTTAAAAAGGTGAATGCAGTCGATGTACTGTCTATAAAGAATGAATATAGAATTTTTAAACCTGTTGAAATCAGCATAAGAAGGAGACTAAGGCAGAAAGGAGAAAAACAGAAGGAATGAACCGATTTGGGTTATAATACATATAAACATGGAAATGTCATAATGAAACACCCAGTATAGCTATCTTAAACAAAAATGTCTTTTTCTTTTCAAAAACAGAGAACAGGAAGGCAAAATAGGCCCTGTCTGTGGGTTGGTACCAGTGGGAGGGGGGAAGATATAAGGAAAGGGAAAGGGTGTAGGAAGGTGAATATGGTGGAAATGGTATGTGCTCGTGTATGTAAATGGAAACATAAGACCTGTTGAAACTATTCCGAGAATGGGGGAGAGGAGAGATAAAGGAGAATGATCAAAGGGGTGAATTCAACTATGATATATTATAAGAGCTTTTGTAAATGTCACACTGTACCCCCAGTACAATAATAATAAAAATAAATAAATAAAATAAATCATATATTCCACAATGAAGAAAGCCTGTGATCAAGATATAAACATGGGAGTCATTTTTCTTTATCTGTCTCATTCTTCATTTTCAAACAATCATGGAGGATAGCCAAGCCATTCTTTCTCCTCTATATCACCCATCTCTGTTTAGCTTAGGCCCATCTTTGTTTTTGCCCTAACTAGATGAGCCTCCTGACATATTTTAATTCTTCCAATTTATTTCCTTCAATACAGTGGTGGACTGGAGCCATGTACTGGTTCACGGCAGCCAATTGTGCTATTCACTTCCCAGCTGTGTGTTTAGGGACATAAATCTAAAATCTGTCCCAATGGGAACATTTACACTGTCAAAATTATCCAATGCTATAATCAGGGCTTTTTGTTTTCAGACAGGCAATGGCTAAATATTTGCCAGCATATTGATACTCGAATCCATCCTGTATAGAGAATAAAAACGTAGCTGTGCCATACACTATTCAAACCATTCTGTGCCTCCAAGTTACCCACAATATCAGCCTGTGCTATTTAAAGACTCAGAAGAAGGCCCTTTGAGATCTGTTCCTGCTTCCAACAGCTTATCTGCCCATACACCCTTCTTTGAGCAACATTGACCTTCCTTTCATTTCCCATGTCAGGCAATTCTGGACTCCTTGATTTTGCAGGAATCAAGAAAGTTTGGAGTCTCTTTCCTTATGTTACCCTTTTTTGTGTGACTCTTTACTCATACTTTAGCACATCATTGGGACATTATTATCTGCAGAAATTCTTTTTTGGTCAGATCTAGATTGTCTGACCACATACTCTCTTCGGAACAGTCAGAGCTCCCTTTTGGTGCTTCTTGTTAAGTATTTGGCATTTCTATTTTTTTAGCTTAGTCATACAATTTTACATTTATTTTATTTTACTGGCATATCTTTTTTATTTTTATTACCTTATTATTGTGCTGGGGATGCATTATGACATTTACAAAAGTGCTTACAACATATCTGAGTTCATCATTCTCCTTTATTTTCTTACCCCTTCTTAGAATAGTTTCAACAGGTCTCATTGTTCCATTTTTGTAATTAGTACATTATATTTCCAACATATTTGCCCTCCTTCACCCTTTCTTTATGTCCTTCCCACTCTCACTGGTATCAACTCCCAGACAGGAACTGTTTTACCTTCCTGTCCTTCATTTTTGAAAAAAAGACATTTGTTAAAGATAGCTATGCAGGGAGTTTTCATTACAACATTTCCATGTATATATGCATTATACCCCAAACTGGTTCATCCCCTCATTTTTCTCCTTTCTACTTTAGTCTCCTTCTTATGGTGATTGCAACAAGTGTAAATATTCCACATTCGTTCTTATGTAGAAGTACATCAACTATATTTACTTTCATAACTTCTTTCTTTTATCCTCCCTCTCCTGTTAGTGACCTCCCCTTAGTGTGACCCATTCTTTTATAATTGTTCTTCACTGTTCTATTTCTATTATAAATCCATATCTCTCCACTTCTAGCCTTTGGAAACAATCCAGAAATACCTGAGATCAGAAAGCAGGTATATTCATCCTTCTAATCTGGTTCTTAGTAACTCGCACATATTCTTAATTCAATGTATGTATAGATGAATGAAGAATGAGTGAATGGATGACTATTGAATGTGATAGTACATTTTAAATGTACTGAAATTTTAATTCATACCTGCCAACTTGAGAGTTGGGATTTCTTAGTTACAGAGATGAAGGGGCTGCTTATATCTTAGTGACATTTATTCTGAGGGTCCTTGACGGGGGCTATTATATATAATAAGTCCTTGGGAGCATGGTCTTCTTTTCCCTATTCCTCTACTCTCTATGCATCTGGTTTGGCCACAGAAAACCTCCACATAAACTTCCCACTTATTTACAATTGGAAACTGTATGTGAGTGCCTGCGTGAGTGTATGTGTGTACGTGAGTATGTGTGTACATGAGTATGTGTGTAGAGGGAAAATGGGAGGAGGCTGTGAAATAGACAGAAAGGTGTTGGTAAACTCCTGGTTACCAAGATCAACAACTCTTGGGGTTTTTTTCTTCTGAGAGACAGCCAAGCTACCAGGAGGACCTTGTTTTAAAATGCATTATACAATGTTGTCTTGAACAGGTTTGTAGAGTTGGTTTTCTGTTCTGTTATTTTTACATTGAAATGCAGTGAGACTCTTGTACATTGAGTACTCCTGTGAGTTTTGAAATGGAGCACTGTGGTTAACATTTCTAAATTTGAATAACTTTGTCAAAAAGGAGTGGTGCGTGCTATCTTCCCTTCAGCTTAGCCAGCAGTAGTTGAGACACTTTGGAATATTCTTTTCTTTCCTGGAAATGAAGGACAAGACTTTCAGGAGACTTTGCAAGTACTGACAGGGTTTCCTTTATCGTATCTTTATTTCTTTCTTTTAAAGATCCCAGATAAATTACCAAAAGCAGTAATTCTATGAGTATATATTAGATATATTTCTTTTACTAATATAGTGTTTCAATATCAGAGAAAATGTAAGTATATGATTATACAACTCAGCTCAAGGCCATAAAGAGAAGCCACAATTAAATTTGGGATGGATAGACAGAAAGACATTTGCTAATGTTGAGGAATAGCTTATTGAAGTTATTCTGCAAAAGCTTGATGAAAGATTTTCTCCATACCTCCCCCATTACCACTAGCAACAGTCCCACTAACCATCTATCCACCCACAGTACCACCATAAAGGTGACATTTATTGCAAGCCTGGCATTTTCTGACTCTGTCTTACACCACAAAAAATATGCTGAATTCCCCAAAAGAAATGAGGTTGTTTTTACTTTTTCTCCATCTCTTTTTTTTTTTTTTTTTTTTGCTTAACTAGTAACAGGAAGTTCTTGGAATCTTCCCCAAGAATGGCTGGTCTTGTAAGAGTCCCAAACCAATCTTGTAGGTGCCAGAGTCTTGGTAGATTTGAGGTAAGGTTTATAGAAGCACCTGCATTGCCCCTTTCAACCAAATTCCCCATCACTAAGCCCCAGAATTTCATACTGGTGCTTATGAACTGTGTGCCTGAGGAGAGAGAGGTCACGGAAAAGGCTATACAGCATGCCCCAGCCAGTCTAGCACACTGACTGTACAAGAAAATGCATATAAAGCATCTTGAAATTAGGATCCTTGCTTGAACCCCAAGGTCAAGTTTTGAACTTTTCCATGCTGAGAATTTATCATCTTGACAAATGACAGGTACAGTAGGAGGGAAAACTCTTCATGGCATTGCACCTCATTACTTGGAAGGAGATCGTTTCTTCACCTCAGAGCTTCTCAAGAATGATTTGTGAGGCAGCTTGCTTACATTCCTCCTTCAGTCTACATGAAGCAATCTTAAAACATTTGGGTCTATTCCTTCCCTCTCTCCATCATGTGATTAATATGCCGAAGGAGTTGGAGCCAATGCAAGAACAACAGTGATTATTGCCTGTGCACCTTCTCCAGTGCCTGGAGCTATGTGGACTCCCCCTTATCTTCTGGACCTGGCAAATATAGCTGGGAAGTCACAGGAGAGTAGCATGAGGATTACAGGAGAAAGGTCATTGGTGGGCTACAATGGCCACAGACCAGGCAATTCACTATGCTAAAGGAATAAAAAAGGCTGTGGCCAGGTTGTGCTTGAGGAATTTTGTTCTGCTTTTCTTTTTCTTCTTTCTATGAGTTTCATTAACTTCCTAGTCCAAACAATGGGTGAAACTCTGAAAATGTAACTTGTCTCCTGGATTGACTTCATGAACTTCTGTGAAAGTATCCCAAGTTCACAAAATAGATTCCTAATTCAGCTCATTGATATTTGCAAATTTACTATTATTATGGCTTGAAGTCTGATGGTTCATTGTAACAAAAATGTTCCTAGAAAAAAATATTAAATGATAACTATCTCTTTCACATTAGTATGAATTACTAATAATGGATCAATAGATAATGATTTGCTGACAATTTATTTGTGGCTGAGATTTTTTGAAGTGCTTTATATGCAGTATCTCATTTAATATTCAACAAATCCCCATGTATAGACAGCCATCAAGGCAGTTGCTTCTTGAAATCTATTTAGAATCTTCTTAGGACAATCATTATAATGTCATTCCTTGTCTCAATATTGGTTTAAGCCTTGGCATGTGACCAAATTCTATCCACAAAGATATGAAAGTCTACGGAGGGTTTTGTATTAGCCTGTAATAATTGTACAGGGGGATATGTTGTAAGCACTTACATATGTGCTTACAATATTTCTTAATTAGATTCACCCCTGTATGGTTCTCCCTCATCCCTTCTTCGCCCTTCTTAGAACAATTTCAACAGGTTTTATTGTTCTATTTTCATATGTAAATACCAAAAAAATCCACAAAATTTGCCTTCCTTCACCCATTCCTTATTCCCTCCCTTGTCCCACTTGTAACCCCCTGTAAAACAGGGGATTAAAAATATTTTAAAAGTTTTAAGTGTATATTGATAATTCAAGGAGGGGGGTTCCTTAGTATTTCAGATATGTATCTATCATTCTTTAATCAGATTAACTTCCTATTACTTACTCTTTCTCTATCACCCTGCTTCCTTCTTATTTAAAAACTTTACAGTGCATTGTGTTACATTATCTTTATACACAGATGCAATGCTGTTGTTTTTTTCAGATGGTATGAATCTTTCACCTTTTACTGAGGGGTTTTTAGGAAAGGTTTACTCACCAATAAAAGGAATTTATAAGAAAGAGATAATTTTGTGACATCACATCAATATTCATAGGTGTGACACCTGAAGTTAATGGAAACTTATTGCCACCATGAAATGGCCCAAGGGAGAAACAGAAGAAATTTGAGCCCTGAGTGTCGCTATTGAGCTCCTGATCGCAGTGTGCTTGGAACAAAGCTGCCTTCCTAACTGGAGTGAGATTACAAATGTCATTGCTCTGGTGGGTCAGTTTGAATTGGAATTTCTTGTAACTTGCTGCAGAAGGCATCCCAAAGGATATTCAATGTGCTTGATAACATCAACTTCTCCTCCATTCTGAAGATGAAGAAATTGAGGCTCAAAGAGAGAAAATAACCTTCTATGTCTCCCAAGCTAGTGAGTTAGGAAGCAGCAATAAGTGAACTCAGCCTTCTAACTCTCCCTCCTCACTATCATGTCATGCCTGAAAAATATTGTAATAATGCTGAAGAAAACAGCATGTTGAGTTTGGTTCCATAATCCATTAGAGGAAAACGGAAAGATTAGAGGGAGCTCTCTGGGATTGTAAACCTCTCTGATTATGAGAAAGTATGGCACTCTTTTGACAGTCCCACACAATGGTTTCAACAATTCACTTTAGTGGACAGTCATTGAGCCCTTTGGGCACTCTTTCTCACAAGCTAATCGTTCTCCTGTTTGTAGCACAGCTAACAGACTTTAGACTAGGACTATGAAAGAGGCATTATAGGACAGTGGCTACAAAGTAACTTTCCTTCAAGGTCATAAGCAAAGAGTAACCAATTTTAAGAGGGGATGTCTCTCCATCCAATTCCTATCCCCATATCTCAAGCAAGTCAAAAATCTTGCTCTTTGTCACCAATGGCAAGTACAGTGAAGATTTCTGATCTGTTTCTTTTCCATAAACCTCATCTGAGTCAGTCTTCCCAAAGGATGAGAAAACATGGCATCTTAACAAGGACAGTATCTTTACCCTTGTTCTTTAACCAAACACTTTTTTTTCTTTTATTCATATGTGCATACAATGTTTGGGTCATTTCTCCCCCCTTCCCCCCACCCCCTCCCTTACCTGCCAGCCCCCTCCCTCTCCCCTCCACCCCCTCGCTACCCAGCAGAAACTATTTTGCCTTTATCTCTAATTTTGTTGAAGAGAGAATATAAGCAATAATAGGAAGGACCAAGGGTTTTTGCTAGTTGAGATAAGGATAGCTATACAGGGAGCTGACTCGCATTGATTTCCTGTGCGTGTATGTTACCTTCTAGGTTAATTCTTTTTGATCTCACCTTTTCTCTAGTTCCTGGTTCCCTTCTCCTATTGGCCTCAGTTGCTTTAAAGTATCTGCTTTAGTGTCTCTGCATTGAGGGCAACAAATGCCATCTAGTTTTTTGGTTATCTTACCTATCCTCATACCTCCCTTGTGTGCTCTCTCTTTATCATGTGATCAAAGTTCAATCCCCTTTTCGTGTTTGCCCTTGATCTAATGTCCGAATATGAGGTAGAACATATGATTTTTTAACCAACCACTTAAACACAGAGTCTTTGCTATTCAAGATCTTCCTCTGAATACATGCAGATGTCTTTCAGGTTAATTTCTAGTGCTTCCTGATAAAGATGGCTCCCATTAGCTGATTTAGACTACTTAGCCCCATTTAGAAGCAGCTCAGTTTCAGGAAAGGTACAAAATATGTTACGACATCCACTAAGTATGTTGTAGATATTGTTTTAGAAGGAGAGAACAGAAGTCTGAAAACATTAAGAGAAAAACTAAAAGTTCAGTACAATTATAAGTATGTAAAGAAAAAAACAAAAGGCTTATGGCTAATTGTATGCAGAAAAGTCAATGAAACAGTTGCCCATAAAAAAAGAGATGGGGGTCCTTCATTGTAACTCTGATCTATCCTCTTTGGAACTTTATTCATTACCCTTTCCATGACTCTGATATTGAATTTTTATGTAAAAATATCATAAATTTGTCACTCATTGTTCACTTGTGGTAAAAAAAAAAAAAAGTAGCCAGACAGCTCACTGCTACCAAGTAATAGAGACCTAGAAGCAATTTTTTCTGATAGACTAACATGAGAACGACCTTGACCATGGCATCATTATAATATATCTTATCATACTTTGGTGAGAGGATGGTTAATAGATAAAATATTTCCTAATCCATATGTGATAATATTCTTTTGATTTTCAGTGTGCTAAATCCTCATTTCCACAAATACCAAGTTGGCACAGAAGGAAAAATAGTTAGGGATTTTTGTTCCAAAGAAAAGTTTTCCTCAAACTGCTACTGAAGATCATACTCTTGGTTTTGAAGCCTTAAGGAGGTGAGCTGGCCATATTTTGACCCTCGGCCCCAAGTCAACTAGCAACTTTTCTCAGCAATGGTCCCCAAGAAGCACTTTTTTTTTTTTTTTGCCTTACATGTCAAAGAATTTTTCAAAAATCTGCTTCAAGTGAGAACATTTAGAAAAGCCATCAACACTTGTGCAGAGCCATATGCCTGCCCTCAAGGGACTCAAAACTATTCCATTATACCAGAAAGTCTGTGGAATGTAAATCCAGGGCCTGAAATGCTGTATATTTTTCAAGAACTACAAAGTGGAAGCCATTGGTTCCATGGATTCACCAAATGAATGGATTGTTTCATCTGCGTAAATGAACTGTCAGAGACAATGACCATGTAGCACTTCTGCTCCTGTCCCCAAAGAGAAAAAAAAAAAAAAACACAAGCTCAGCAAGCTAGATCTTTTTATAAAACCTAAGCAAAGAAGCATGGAGGTAAGAGTTGGATTTACACTGCAAATCTGGATGCTTGAATTCAGACCACATGGGTTACAACAGTGCCACTCTATTCTCTTAATACACAGAAATGTCAGTGCTTTGCCTTTGAATACCAACAGGCTAACCCTCTATTCCACATTTGGGATTATTTAAGCAAATTTGCTAAAAAAATATTTCTGTGTTGTGTCTATTCTTATTTTCTTCTCACTCCTTTTTAAAATTCCTTTCCTTATATTTTAACCCCTAAAATTCTCAGACAAGTTTATTCTCCACTTTTACTGCCTCCACGTCATTCTTGGATATGGATTTTCATTATAAGACATTTCAAACACTCAGACAGTTGCAATGAATGAAACATTTTATTTTCACTCGATAGTGCTATCAACTCTTATCATGTTTTCCGTTTTGCTTCAAATTTCTTTTAAGAAAGGAGGAGCTATGTTTTGTCATTCATTTTTACATGATTTACTAAAAACTTGTCAAGGAAGTTAAGGAGGTGATCTTTGTTCTCCATGTACTCAATTTCCATAATAGATGGTGGGTGAGCTAAAATATAATCTTAAGAGGTTTTGATAAATGCTATGATATAGTCACTGGGCACTCTTCTGAGAATTCCTTTAGGAAGACATTCCACTGAAGTTAAGACATTAAGAAGTAGAAAAGACTGATGACAACTTTCTTGGCCAAAGTAGCATGTATAGATCATAGCATATTTGGAGAACTGCAAGTAACTCAATAGTTCAACAGTATAGAGATTGTATGTGTATGTACATGTGCATATGTGTGCAAGCACATGTACACACATGTGGATTTGAAAATATTTCATGCTTGGTGGGACTAGTTCTATATATAGGTTAGATCCTAGAAGACATAAATATATATTATGAGGTTGAACTTGATCCTGAATGCAGTGGGAAGTTGTTGGAGAAACATAAGTAGGAGGCCAGTGAGATCTAATTTGAGTTGCCTTGTCTAAAATATTAGCCTGGCTGCAGCAATCATAGTTAAGAAGTGCAGTCATGTGGGTAGCAAATGATACAGCTTGAACTTGGCAGTAACGATGCTAGGTAAATCTGAAATATCCTAAAGAATCAAAGTGGATAGGACTTATTAATTGCTGGATGGGGATGGAAGGTAGGAAGAAGAGGAAAGCAACTGTCCACAAAGATTTCCTGGGTTCCTTGGCTAAATCTGGACCTATTCTACAAAGGCAAACAGACCAAGTCTGTGATTTCAGGCCACTAGGGCTTATTCTCCTAATATTCTCTGCATACTCTTTGGAGACATGGAAAAAAGCGCATATCCTGAGTTCTACCCACACAGCTCCTGATTCTTGCACACAAGCTTCCTTGTCTTCTGGAAGAGACTTGGTCTGGTCCAGGTCCATGCTCCCTGGGTGATCTGGCTGGCTTCCTCTTCACAGTCTTTGCACCATTTCTCTTGAGGTAAGCAAGCAGCACGCCATATTCCTTTCATTGCTGCTTGGGCCTCATGCATCATTCTGCTGGACGTTATAATAATATTCTCACAAATATTTCATATTTGGTGGTCAGTATTGCTGAGAGTGTTTATCCTTCCCCTTCTGCAAACCAGTATGTCCTTCTTCAGAAACTTGAATATATTCTGTAGCCAGGAACTTACTTAAAGTTCTGAAAGTTCCTTATAAAATTCAAAGTGAGTTCAAGTGTTCACCAACACTTCCACTCCTCAAGGATTGAATGATACATCTTTCCCTTTTACTCAGTTGGTATTGTTTCTAAATCTTTGAATCTTCCCCAACTTCATTAGCTTGGGTAAATTTATCTTCTCTTTGTCTATTATTGACAGAAATAGAGCATCAGTCTGTAATTTCAAAACACATGTATGTTGTGAGAGTAGAAAATGAATGGACAAGTAACCAAAGGAAGTGGGGTGAAGACATGCAGGGAACAGAGGAAGGAAGATGGTGTTTTCTTTGAATTCACTCTTACAAGTCCATCTTTCCTCCCTTTTCCTAATACACACACATGCACATGCACACACACACACCTTCTTAAAATCTCAGCATACTCTCTGCTTTCTACCTACTTCCATTTTTCACATGGGCTGTGGCCCTTACATTTCCTTCTCAGCGTCAATGCCTTTAGCATCTAGCATCTATAACTTTAGAGTGGGCTCTCAATGCCATTTATTTTGTTTTATAAAATGCTCTGTCCTGTTGATCATGTTTTTAAAAATTATTTTACTCTCCCCAAATCAGCATTTGTTTATCTATATATATTTTTGACCTATAAATACCTGTATTCAATTAATATAGACAACTAGATGAGTGAGAAGGTAAACACACTCTCATGAAACAATCACCACCATCTAGGCCACAAATTTATCCATCACCTCCAAAAGTTTTCTTCTGACATTATTTTGTGATAACAATACTTAAAATCTACACCATCCACAAATTTTTACATATACAATGCAGTATTTTTGACTATAAGCAGAATACTATATAGCTGTTCTGAGGACTAATATACCTTCTTGCCCTTTGACTAAAATCTCCCCATTTACCCATTCTCCCAATTCCCAGCAAACACCATTCTACTCTATGCTTCTGTGAGTTTGACTATTTCAGATTTGTCACTTCAGTGTTATCATGCACAGTTTTTCTATTCATGCCTGGCTTATTTCACTTAGCATAACATTCTCCAGGTTTATCTATGCTACTGCAAATGGCAGGATTTTTCTTTTGTCAAGAGAAATAATATTCAATTCTATGCACAGCCCATATTTTCTTTATTGATTCAATTACCAGTTGATGTTTAAATTACTTCCATGTCTTGTCTATTACAAATAACGTTGCAATGAACATGCCAGTGTACTTATCTCTTTGAGATCTTGGCTCATGGCTCAATTCCTTTAATACACACATAGAATATATGCATATATATGCATACGTGTACATATATACTCATAAGTAGAATTGCTAAAGTTTGTGCATGTCCTCCTGATATTTTTGCTTCTATTTATTTCTTCCATTTTTGGAAACCTATTGTAGAGATGCTTGTCTGCAACATCTTTTTCAGAAAATAGAAAGGATCTCTCTCTCTCTCTCTCTCTCTCTCTCTCTCTCTCTCTCTCTCTCTCTCTCTCCCTACCCTCTATACCAATCAGTATCTTTAGAGGGGATATCTTCCAAGTTACAATATAATATTTCCAAGCTGAGTAGTGTTTATCATTACCAAAATGCATCCACTATATTTCTGCTTCCTTTTTACCCTTCATTATGCCCCATTATTTGCTGGGTATCTTTGGGCTAGTCATCTCACCACCAGGCCTCAGGACTATTGCATTTAGGAAGCTATAAAAGTTGAATAAGTCCAGTTCTTTTCACCATTAACTTATCAGATTCTGTGGACTCCTTTGTCTTTTCAACCTGAGTTTTATTGGTGTTCCAGGTTCTGTAGTTCTGATCAGCTCCTTTGCCCCTTCTAACTGTTCAAAAATATTTTCCTCACAGCATTCATAGCATCTTCCTTGAAGGCAAAAAATCATTTTAATGTCCATGTCTGCTTTTTCCTTCTTCATCCCCTGCCTATTTCAATATACAAGAAGAGATCAGAATAAATTGACTTCTACACCAAAGGGTACTGAGTTATTGTTCTTTCTGCCTCCCTATTTGATCATACAAGGATCAAATGTCATATAAGGAAAATGATGACTCTGGCTGTTGCCATCGGACAAGCCCTGGCTCCTCAGCTAAACTCAGGGAATTTAAAGATGGTGAGATCATTAACATAAGAAGTAGCTTAAGTAATGCACTGTTGATCCTGTACTGAATTAGCTTGGGATGTCTTAAAGGTGTACGAAAAAATGCCCATCAAAAGGTTGGTTTAATAGCAAAACTTTAGACTCTATGTCCAACATTAGAAGAACAATTGATGCAACTCTTTTGGGGACCAGGTATAAGCTAAGTTAGAGAAATTTTATTTGTAAGCAGATATTATTACTGAATTCAAATATCAAGCTCTGAATTACAAGTCCATTTTTTAAACTTTGGCTAAGCTAGCTGGGTCTTTCCCAAGCATATATGCTTCAGGGGTCAGTAGATATTTGGACAGTATTTAAATACAGAATTTAAGTCTTCCTCCCTTACTTTTAGATGTTATGATCATCCCCCCCACCCCCAGCTCTTTCCTCTGACTTCTTAAGCCTCTGTATCTGAGAGTTTGGGGTCTGAAATTCAGTTGTTCTCAGAATACAAACAAGAGGCTGCCCTCAACTAAAAGATACTAAAAATGGGAAAGTTCCCAATGCTGTTATCACCTTTCAAAGGTCAACTTCCTTCACCATTTGCCTGCATTTGGTAACTCTTAGACCCTTCATGTATTTGCTTCTTGTATCCAGAATTCACAGTTGCACCTCTGGGAAGATTGGTCTAATAGGAGCTACTTAGCCTTTCTGGGAATAGGACTCCTCAGAATTAAATTTATGTATCCAAGCAGAATAAAAATCTACAATGAAGTTTTTTTTAAAAGAAATGAAAACCATCCAAATTTAAGCATTGTGAAAATTCACATTTTCTCCCTATGGTTCTTTCCACTTCTTGCTCATGAATATAATTTTAATTTGTTCATAAAATTCCCATATAAATTCCTGTTCTGTTAGCCCAAAGCTGCCATTTTGGCTTCTCTGTTCCACTCTCCATAACACTGGTTATGATAGATGTTTTTGCTCCTGTTTTACAAATAGAGAACTTTGGGTCTGACCATCTCAAAGAGGCTATAACAAATCAAAAATAGAATGCATTTGGCTGTTTTAACAATAGGATTTAATATACTTACAGACACACACATGCACACACATACACCTCCCTTCCTGGCTTTCACAAAAGATATTAAAATTCTGTGTGCTTATTTCATTCCAAAATTTATGACCATGCTTATGAGTTTCTTGAAGCATGAAGGTAAGAGAAAATAAACAGTACAAGGCTTTCTCTAAGTACCTGAAATTTACTTTCAAAAAATCTCTTACCTTTCCCAAACATCCACGAAACAACTTCTTTTAAAAAATTAACTTGGCTGGTGTTTCCTTACCTGTCCATTTCTGGTATCAAATTTCCAAAAATTAATAGACTTCATGTCTCCTACATACCAGCAAATTCCAGACGGAGTAGTCACTGCCCACACATAAAGGATGGATTCTCAGCAGGGTAGATGTGTCTTGAATTTGTGCTTTTTTTTTAATGTGTGGGATTTGGAGAAAGAATATTGAAAAAGTCTTTCCCTCCATAACAGTTGAGGGTTTTAAGTCATGTAGAACTGAGACAGCTATTTTCCGTGCAATATAAACATTAGCTCCATGGTAGCCCATGCCCTTTGCCAATCTCAGTATACTCTGAAAAATCTCTTGTGTTTGGAGACTCTGATTCAAGACTTCATTATCCTCTGAGGCATTTCCTGAACAGAAACACACCTTTGGTTTTCCTAGGTGGTTTTTGTAGACCACCTTCTATCAGAGGGGCTTAGGCTGTGAATCATCAGCTACAAGATGACAGGTTGTGTCCATGTCTTTCTTCCTATGTTTAACCTACTCTTGACTGGTATCGTTTTTAGGAAATTACACACACATATATATATGTATGTATATATACATCAGGCTGTGAGATTGTCAGATTCTGAGAACAGTGATTTGATCTTGTTTATTCTACTAAAACTTGAGCTTTCTACAACTGTTTGCAGTAAATATTCCATGGCTTCTTAGATTCAGTTGAAGTATGAATCTGGGAAAAATATGCAAATATCCTTACCTCAAATGAAGGGACATGGGAAGTCCTCTGTTTTCTATCTTCTAGCTGTAATTATTGCCTAACTTACAGGAAAAGATTTATGAAATGAGAATATTTATTGTGTAAAAATGTATGCTACACTTTATTTCTATAAATATCCTTACCAGTTCACCTTAGATATTTTGAAGCCAAATCTAACACTAAGAATACCACCTTAACAGTAAAGCTCTGCACCTTGAAAATGCTCAGGCATTTTCCAATGTGAAAGAAAGAGAAACTTCACAACATACATATTCATATGTTAAAAGAAATTTAAATTGGTTTGGTGGATCACATGCCATACAAGTTTTATAAGAAAGGGGTAATAAGATCAGATACTAATAGCATGTTACAAATCTGAAACAGTGTCTGTGCTTGAGAATTGCTTTTGTCAGTGTGTTCCTAAGAGAGAGATTTCGGAAATATGCTCCTAGGGAAAAAATACTAGCAGCTAAATATTTTCAAAAAACAATGTTCATTACAGCCTCATTTTGGAGATCTGAAGTACATATCATCATATTATTCGCTTTAGGAAGTTCCACTTATTTAGTCCAGGTTTGCTGATAGACATGTTTTGTGAGGCAGTGTAGGAGGAGAAAATACAATCCAAATTAAAGCACCGTTACTTCTAATCCTGGCTAAATGACTTCTATGTGTAAACTTAAGCAAGTGACTTACTTATCTTTGCGTCCTTTAGTTTCATTATCTGTAAAGTGAGAAACAATTTCTGCTTTGTGAGATGTCTTTTATCCCTGACATTTAAAATGAGGTGTTATTTGGGAAATTCCTTATAAGATGTATTTGGTTGTTGATGGATGATAGTTTCTGTTGTTTCCTTTAAGGTGTTCTCTCTCCTCCCCTTGCTTTTCTTCCTTCTCCTCCTCCTCCTGTTCTTTTTCTTTCTCCTCCTCCTCCTCTTTCTCTTCCTCCTCCTGTTAATATTTGTGTCAAATGAACAGTGGCTTCTTTCTTAGTAGATTTTCAGTGGCTACTTTAATCACCTTTTGCTTACCAAAAGATAAGAGTGAATCAGAACTCTCATTTATATTTTAGTAAAGTTCAACAAGAGGCAAATTTAGAGAGCCAAGGGGAGATTGTGAAAGTTTTTCATGGTCAAATAACTAGTAAGTGGAAACTCCACAGTTTAGGCTCAGGTTTGTCTAGGCAAAAAGCCCTTGCATGGGTTGAAGGTGCAGCCCAGTGGTAATGCACACCTCACATGCACAAAGCCCTGGGTTCAATTCCAGCATCAAAAAAATCAAACAGTAAGAACAAAGCCATGTATCACTCTCCTACCATCTCCTATGGTGCCACCATGTCACACTGACCTACCTACACAAACTTCCTCTTCCTGGATGACCACCGTGCCTTTCTTTTTTCTCACCCATCCTAACCACAGGGGTACAACAGATGAGCAATACCTTAGGAACCAATAGTAGGAGCTCAATAAATGCAAGCTTAATTATAAATATATTATGGTACCTCTATTCGAAAGGGGTAAACAGCTGAAATTTTCAGATTTAAAGGACAGAGCATGTTGATCTTAAAAATTCTTTGTTTTTCCAAAGATTAAAGAAACAACTAAAGTCCTATGTTGTCAAGGGTGGGGAAAGTACGTATATACTCATATACCTCTAATAGGAACAGGGATTGTCAGGAGACTTGAGAGATGGGAGCAGGTGAGATGTCTCCAGAGAATATTTGGCTATGTCTGAAGACCATTTTGTGGTCACAACTGGGAGTGGATGCGATGGTCGCCACTGGGTAGAGAACAGGAATGATGCAACACATTCTAGGATGCACAGGTAGCCCCTTCTCCTTCTCCCAGTAAAGGATGATCCATCTCAAAATGTCAGTAGTGCTGAGGATGAGAAAGCCTGACTTAAACCTTTCTGTAGAAAAATCATAATAACTATCAATAGCTTTATAATGGATGTATTCTGAGAGCCAATCATTCTAGTCATAAGAAGCTGCTTAGACATATATGCAGTTTTATATGTGCAAATACGTTCACTATAGCCTTAATTCAACAGAAAACAAACTGAAAGGGGATTGGCCTTTAAAAAGTGGTACATTTATGCCATGGGTTCCTAAATAATAACCTAAAGTTCCAGAAATGGAAACATTCCCATACTATATTAAGTGAATAAACAAATTTTAAAACAACTAGAATGATGTCATCCTGCTTTCAGTGGATGGCAAGATCCTTTTAAATTTTTCTGTTCTGTTCTGTATTGTCTGAATATGGTTTTGAATAACCAAGAATATATTTTATACTCAATTAAAGGAATGAGGATGTTTTTATTTGCATTTTAAGTTATTTTGAAATCTGCTGAAATGCCAATCCCTCTTGTTAAAGTCTACTGTTACTTTTCCGAAAAACTACCTTTATATGATAATCAAAACACCTCTACAGGAAGACTTCTCACCCTAGGAGTGTCTCTCCTTTGATCTTAAGATAGAAGATTCTATTCTGTGAGATCAACTAACCCTCAAAAAAAAAAAAAGAGATCCACATAGAAACTTGTGGATCACTGGCCACAGATAATCAAACAGGAAGGCATTTTAGATACAACTCCACATCCCCTTAGCCTTTGTACACGAATGGAAGGAAATGTCTTTTTTTTAATCCCAACAAAGCAAAGCAATATACATAGGAAAAAGTCTGAGCATCTTTCACATTCTGTTAATAATCAAAAGTATACCACAGGACAGAGTGACTTCCCGTGCCCCCGAGGGAGATGCCACCTTGCAACTGGACATAAGGGATTCTAGATCTGGAGTTCAGTGTTGGTGGAGATTAAGAAAGGTCTGGAGTCAGAGCCCCTTACTTCCTCACTGTGCGGCCGTGATTATCTAGTAAACCTCTCTGAGTCTTGATTTCCATGTGCATTCAGTGCGTGAAATACTGCTTAACCTTTGTGAGAACTGAATGAAATAACATATGGTGCTAATGATAATGTCAGTCTCAATAACAGAAATCATCAAGCTTTAAAAAATACTAGCCACTAAGTATTTTATTAATTTATAGTACATGTTTTCTCTATTAAAAATTATTTTTCATTCAGACAACTCCAAGTCGGTTTTTAAATTACATTATCTTTTCCAGCTATGTAATGTGCTGAGCACAATTATAAATAAGTTATCCCACTCAACCATTCCACCAGCTCCTAGCTGCTTTACAGATAATATTGCGTTGAACAAGTAACTAGACAAATCTTCACCTTATAAAAACATCACAACTTGTACATTTAAGGTACAAGTAATAAATTTCAGTCTGCTCTCTATATACAAAAATAACACTAGCAATAACCCCTCTGGTTATCTGTTGAGTTGTTACTATAGGCTAGGCATAGCACCTCAACAAGTTTAGCTCCTTTCTACTCCTTATAACCAGTTAACTGAGAGAGTATTATCAGCGAGGCCCTTGACAAAGATGGAAAGGATATCTTAAGGAGGGCAAGTCATTTGCCATACTCATATACATTTGAATGACACTGCCAGTATTTTTAACTCAGGTCTGTCTAATTTCAAACTCTTCCTTCTCCTATGGGAAGGCTTTACCAGTCCATCAACCTATAATGCATTATTTAAAGGCCAAGACAAGGCAGGGCGCTGTGGCTCATGCTTGTGTAATTCGAGTAACACAGGAGGTAGAGATAGGAAGGGTCACAGTTTGAAGCCAACCTGGCAAAAGTTCTTGAGACCCCCATCTCAACCAGTTGCTGGATGTGATAGTGCATGCCTATCATCCCAGCTACCCAGGAAAGGACAAATAGAAGGAGCACAGTCCAGGCTGACCCTGTCATAAAGGGAGACCTTATCCCCAAATAACCAACACAAAAAGAGTTGCATGTATGGCTCAAGTATTAGAGAGCCTGACTAGCAAGCCCGAGGCTTTGAGTTTAAACTCTAGTATTGCAAATAAATAAATAAATAAATAAGATAAATATCCTATGTTCTCTCTCATATGTGGAATCCAATCCTTAAAAATGAGTGACAAGAATGTAAAACAGGTTTTGTTGAAGCTGGATGCCAGTGGGAAGGGGAAGGGATAAAGGAGAGGATGAAGGGGAGGTTGATATGATCAAAGTACACTGCACACATGTATGAAAATAGAACAATGAAGCCTGCTGAAATTATTTTAAGAAGGTGAGAGCAAGAAGGAGGGATACAGGGGGCGAATTTCACTCGTGTATATTGTATACATGTATGGAAATATCAGAATGAAGCCCTTTGTAAAACTAATATACACTAATGAAAAATGCAAGGAAAAGAATGAGTTTCTACATGGCAGCACCTGTTGTCCTATAACCTGCTATGTTCATGTAACCTGCTCTTTTCCTGTATCATAAACTTTCAAAGATTAAAGAATGAGAAATCAATTGGAAGAAAAATTTCTGCTAGATTCTCATCAATAAAGCAATTTAAGCAAAATCAGTTTTAAAGTGAATCCCACTAATTTGTACAACTAGTAGGTTTTCATAATTGTAAAAATAAGACTGATAGCAGGCTGATATAGTTTGTAAGAGTTTGGGTTCCAGATGACTGACTGCTGTATTTTTCTCTTGGCCCTGTGGAAGAAGCATCCTTTGAGCCTTGGCTTTCTGCTCCCCAGATATCTGATTCCTGCCCTCGCTACAGCACTTGCACGACATTCCCCTCCACACATCAGACTCAGCAAAGGTACAAAGAGCTTCTTTCAGCTTCGTATTTCTAGACCCTGACAGAGTACACGAATAGTATCTACACAGAGTAGGTGCTTGCGAGTGGCTACCTTGAAAAGAAGTAAATGGATTAATGCATGACAAGATGAGCTAACTTGCTGATTTTTATCTCCAGAGGCAGGGGAATTTTGAAGACCCACCAGTTCCAGTTATATTGTGGATTTTTTTACTAAATAAATTAGCTATCTGAATGGCTGCTGTTGTACTAAAGATTCCTTTATCTCTCAGATTAGTTCTGTGAAAATCAAACCACAGTGGAGAGCATGAGGGCGATGAATATGAATATACAAAATATACATTTTGTATATTTGTATTAAAATAATGAAACCCGTTGAAATTGTTTTCAGGAGAAGGAGGGGAAAGAAAGGAAGTGAATCTAATCAAGGTACAGTGTAAACACATATGTACATGTCAAAAAATCGCATATGCAAAGCTAATATATGCTAATAAAATTGCAAAACAAATGCCAATGCAAGATCAGGTGTGGTGGTGCATGTCTGTAATTCCAGCAACTTGGAAGTCGGAGGCAGAAGGTTTGAAAGTTTGAGCCCAGCCTAGGCAAACAAAATATAAACCAAAGAGTAGGGACTGTGACTCAAGAGGTAGAACATTTTCATGCCCAAAGCCTTGGGTTCAATCCCCAGTAAATTAATTAAAAAGAAATAGAAACAATATAAAGCACGTGACCACAAAAACCCCTAGTCAAGCACAAGACATAGGAAGCTGAAAGTATCCAGGTAAAGGATACTCAACCTAGAGCTAAGGAAAGAAGATGGGGCACAAAAGAGGAAATTGCATTTTTCTTGACAAATAAGATTTGGAGATGCAATGATCATGAAGGTTGCTATGGGCTGAAAACTTCAACACCCCCAAAAAATTGTACGCTGAGGTCCCAACCCCCAGTACCTCAGAATGTAAGGATTATTGCGTGTAAGTTCTTGAAGGAAGTGCGTAAATTAAAATAAGGTCATTAGGGTGGGCTCTAATCTAGTAGGACTAGTTTTATGGTTTGTGTCTGGAACATCCCCCAAAAGCTCATGTACTAAAGGATGGTCCTCAATGAAACAATGTTCAAAAGTGGGAGCTTTGGGTGATGGATGAGCCATGAGAGTTCTGAACTGATCAATAGACTAATCCATTTATAAATTCCCAACTTAATGGGCTATTAGAAGGTGGTGGAATCTTTAGAAGGTGTGGCCTAGTTGGAGGAAGTAGATCATTGGTGGTATGCCCTTGAAAGGTATGTTTTGTCTCAGACCCTTTCTGATTTCTCTCTCTCCCCTTCCTTTTATCCCCTCCCCTCTCTTCTTCCTCTCCACTTCTTTTCCTTCCCTTCCATTCTTTTCCCTTCCCTTCCCTTTCCCTCTCCTCCCCCCTCCCCTTCCTGGCCACCATGAGGCAAGCTCTGCTCCACCACCAAAACTGGTACCCACATAAGAAAAAGAAGAGACAGAAGGGATCACCTCCCCATGAAGGAAAAGTCATGTGAAGATGCAGAGAAAGGGTGCCATTTGCAAGCTAAGGAGAGAGGCCTCACAAGAACACTAACAAACCTGATTCATTTTGATCTTATACCTCTAATATCCAGGGCTGTGAGAATAGAAATTTCTGGTGTTTAAGCTACACATCCTGTGGCATTTTGTTACGTCAACTGCCTTAGACCATTTTGTGTTGCTGTAACAGAATAACACAAACTGAGTAATTTAGAATAGGCAGAAATTTATTTGGCTCATTGTTATGGAGATTGGAAAGCCCAAGAGCATGGTGCCAGCATTGAGCAAAGTCTTCATTCTGTGTCAACCCATGGCAGATGGTCAAAGGACAAGAGAGGTAGAGAGAGAGCAAGAGATGGCCCAACTCATTTTCATAACAAGCCCGCTCTCATGACGACTAGTCTATATTCATAATCGCACCATTAATTCATTCTCTGTATCTACTCTGTAATCTTCTCAGCAGCCATTAGACCCCTTCTTCCACTGTTGCATTGGAGATTGTGTCTAATATGTGAATTTTGGGAGATACATTCAGACAATAACAGTTGTAGCAAAGTAATAAAAATGGTATGTGAGATGAGGTGAAAATTATGACCAAAAGCATTGAAAAGAAACTAAATAAAGTCTGAACAAAATCAAAACATCAAAAATTATAATGCTAAAAATATGTTCATATCTAACTGGAATATTGAAGATACAGAGAGAGATAGGCTAAATTGCTATAGACTGGGACTAAATAACAAAGGACTTAAATTCAAGACTGACAGATATGGACATTATCCAGTAGGCTATAGGGAGCCGCTGAATGTTTCTGAGGAATAAAATAGTCTGAGAATTGATTAGCAACAAAGAATAAGATGGTTTTAATGCAAAAAAGGCATTGAAGAAGCAGGAGTGAAAGCTGTAACAACAACAAAAAAGGTCAAGAGAATCTGTATGACAAAAAGAATTAACATGAGAAGACAGAGCCAAAGAAGCACAGAAACCACAGTAATAGAAGTTGACATGAAAAAATTCCTGAAACTGTCCAATTGGCTGGATTTAACTTTAAAGTATCTGACCTATTTTATTCTTTAAAAAATTACACAAGTCCTTAAACCATGGGATTGGTCTCAACCTGTCCCAGTTAAGTCCTCTTGGAGAATCATTTCATGGATGTAATTTTCCATCCTTGATTTGTTTTTGAGGGAGAACAAAAGGAGAAGGGTGACAGAGCCCTGTGTTCCATATTTCAGAAGGGTTTTCCCTGCACTGTGAGACATCTGCTTCCAATCAGACACAGCTGTGACGGGCTCTGAGCATGGCCCAAGGTAAGACGCAGCAGCTGTGGTCCAGCATCTTGGGCATCTGGAGCTTCCTGAAGGTCTTCAGCCATGGGTAAGTTGCCTTGGATGATGGATGACAGCTCCCTCCTCTCCTGTCTCATCACACAGGTCTGGCAGTGTCTGGGTTCTAAGACTTGGTGCGTGATTGTGACCTACTTTCAAGCTGGTTCCTTGAAGATCAACCTCCATGCCTCTTCTTGGATTAAGGGAGTGGCTGTGAAGGGTGGAACAGGAAAAAGATTCCTAGAAAGTGTGATCTAAGGGCATCTCTCCCACCATCTCCCATTCCAGGCGTGCATAGCCTTTTCGCTGTGCAAAAATACGGTGAGGATAATATAGAAGGCTATTGTCACTCAGTCAAGTGAATTTTACTTACTTTCTCTGCAGCAATGAGTAGTCAGAACATTGGAAGGTCACTAATACATTTTGTCCACATCAAAGTTTCAAGTTAGAGGCCAGAACTGGCCTGTTAGCACTGAACCCTTGGGGGTAGAGCCCATCACAAGTTATGAGTCACTTCCTTCGCCTACTTTCTAATCATAGGCAGTTGGGGGAAAATACTCCTTGAAACTTCTTGGCTGAGCAAATCTTGAATTAAGCAACTAAATCTACATGTTTATTGAAATGTGCATACTATGAGCTATTTTAAGGGCTAAGGATACAGTGGAAAGCAAAACACAAAGTCCACGCCATCTTGGCCCTTGTATGCCAGTGGAGGATACAAACAAACAAACAAACAAAAAAGCAATGGAAACATAAAATAAATAAGGTATTAGATGGTGATAAATGAAATGTAGGGAAACAAAACAGGCTATAGGTTCAGAGCACTGGGAGAAGGGGCTACATTTTTATGTGGGGTATTCAGAGTCACCCTCACTGAAAAGATAATGAGACAAGGATTTATCAATGCATTTTGAGGTAGGAGAATCACCAGGCAGAGGAAAAGGATGAAAATCATGAGTTCACCTGGCAGGCTTAGATTGGGAAAGAAAGTTCAGATAGAGTAGAGCAAGAAATGAGCTGGGAGTAGGGCATAAGACGCCATCCCACTCTTCACAAGGACATTGTAACTAATGAACTTTAAGGACATGGGGAGTCTCAACAGGCTGGCATGCACCAGTGGAGGCATAAGGTCCCTGAAGTTTCCACACTATTGTACTGACTACCATTCAACCATACACTATAATACTGGAGAAGGGGATGGACTAGTAATGACAGATCTACATCGCAAGTGCTCCAGAAGACATGCAAGAATTTGGAGCAAGAACAAAAACCATTTGGAACAACAGTGTACCTTATATGGCAGTCTGTGCAAAGCATCCTCAGACATAAAGATGACATGCATCTTTACACATCAGCATTCTTGTTACTCCTCTTACTCCTATGTTCAGAAAACTTCCTCCTTCAATAGCAAATGGGTTGTACCCCTCTACTTTTTGCTTAGCTCTTGGAAAGGAGTGCTCATTTCTGAAAGTCAGTAGCATTATTGGGTTTTTTTCTACTAAAAATGCCGAGTAACAGATTTTGGAACATCTGGGGAAAACCCAAGCACGCTTTGATTGCATATCCCAAAGGCTTGTTGTGATTAAGGAAGGTGGAGGGAAACCTGGAATGTCCTAAGTTCATGGGATATACCAAATTTTACAGGAAAAATAATGTTATACTATCACATAGAACATCTGGTGGAATTGAAGATTAAGTTACAAATGGTTTTGAAGGCTAATTATTAGACAAATAATGTCCCCTTGAAACTAGGCTGTGGTTTCACTACCTGATTTTACTGATTGCTCTAAAACTTACTTATCATGGGATCCCTGATACATATTACATTTGCAGTGAACTGAAAGGGCAGAAGGTGGCTTCTGGCTCACGGTATAATGGAAGTACAAAGTGCAGAAGTGATAAAAGGATAGTAATTACTTCCTAAATCTATGCTAATCTTCCATTGGGGAAATATAATGTGTCATGTTTGAGACCCCAGTACCTGGATAATCCTAAAAATAACAATACTCATAGCTGTTATTTATTGGTGCAAATATTTCATAAGCATTGCATCATTTATTTCTCAGATACTCTCCCCACTCATCCAATGAGTAAACTGAGGCTTAGAGAGCTTTAGGTAAGTTGCTGGAGTTTGAATAAACTTAGCTGAGGACTGAAATTCAAGGTGAGACATCCTGATTCATAGCTGTCACCTTAAACCCGACATTATACTTCATTTACTTACACTTTTCCGTAGTGTGCATGTCTAATGTGCATAGTAGGGGTAAGATGGTGGGAAATTTGTAACTTTTGTAACCTTATCAACTTCTCTTCCCTGCCTTGTCACTGTATTTCTTATATTCCCTAGTCAGAGTTTTGCACAAGCAACACTCCCATTTCCTTACACAAGGATGAAAACATGAATTACGGCTGTGTGCTCCAGTGAGTCTTAGTTCAAAGATATCTGCCTGTCACCAAACTGGCTCCTAGCCAGATAAATTAACTTTCACATAGGACATTTTATAGAATAATAATTCATTTACTCAGCTACTTACATTTTTGTGAGTAAGAAGCCCATACCCCAAAAGAATAGAAAACACAGAACTATAAACACCTACTTTGCAGTCCTTTGTAGTAGTGGCTATCGGCTTCAAGAAGTCCTGAATTGGGGGAGGAGGAGACAAAAGAGAATGATAGAAGGGGTGAATTCAACTGTTATATATTGCAAAAATTTTGGTAAAGATCTCAATGTACTCCCAGAGCAACAATAATATAATAAATAAAAGAAGCCCTGAATCAATGACCAGGCAAAGGTCATACAATAGCCTCTTTACATCCTGAGATGTAATTGTAGATCTGAATTCAGTAGTATAATTTAGTCATTAATGACTTTCAAAATATATCCAATCTCATTTTTCTATATTTTAGCCAGTAGTCATCAAATAAAAGTTTGAAATGCATTTCCCTTTGGTATCTGGGGAATTTTAAGACTTATTACAGCTGGATCTGGTGGTGCATGTCTGTAATTCTAGTGCTCAGGAGACTGAGACAGGAGGTTCATGAGTTCCAGGTGAAGCTGGGCTGCATAGTGAGAACATCTGAGAGAGAGAGAGAGAGAAAGAGAGAAAAACACAACCATTTTGAAAAATGCAGTAATCTCAGTCCTCAAAAATTATAGCAAATGAACCATGATCCTGAAGCCATGTAAGAGATTTGTATATGTCAAGAAACTCCACAATAAATGAATCTATTTTAAAAGGTAGAGTTTTTGCAAGGAATATTATCACTTCTGAAGGAAGAGTGAAAATATTTTGTAAATTTAGCTAAAGAACAGGGTCTGGCTTCTGACTCTGTTTATTTCCAGTCTTTAGGGAACGGGAAGCATGTCTGTGTCACATTGCTACTCATTCTAAAGCTCTTTTACAGTTACTGTAATAGATTTCAACTTCCAATGTCTCTTGGATATATAGACTTAAATGAGGTTTCCTTAAAGTGAAACACAGCTCAACACAAAATCTTCAACCAACTAGAAAGATCTTGGCTAAGGATGAAACCATGTTTAATTCTCTTAACAGTCACTTTTTTTTTTCTTGGTGGTACTTGGGTTTGAACTCAGGGCTTCACCACACTTGCTAGGTTGCTAGGCAAGTTCTCCACCACTCCAGCCACACCTCCAGCCCTTTCTGCTTTGATTATTTTGGAGATAGCCCATCCAAGGTCGCTATTCTCTTGTTTCACGTTTCCCACCATAGCTGGGATGGCAGGTGTGTACCACCAGAACTATCTTTTTTCTGTTAAGATGGGATCTCACAAACGTTTTGGCCCAGATTGGCCTCAAATTGTGATCCTCTCCATCTCAGCCTTCCAAGTAGCTAGGATTACAGTCATGAGCCAATGGTCCCTGGCTTAGCATTCACTTTCTTGTTAATAAAATTCTCGTGTCTTATTACTATATCCTTATCATCATAAAGAAGTGATTTTTAAGTAATTATGTACGTTCAATATTATTCAATTTTGTGCCTTAAATTAGAAACATGGAAAAATTTTAAAAAGAAATATCAGAAAACCAATAAATAAAATACATGAGACATTTAACTACCCAGAAACTAAAGGGTGCAAATGAAATAAAAACAACAACTTGTTTATGCAACCCCATTTACATATCTTCTTGTTTATATATAATCCCATTTACATATTCCCTCAATGCCCTATATTGGCAGGTAGAACTTTCCCAAAATATTTGTTTAATGCTATTTATGATCAAAAACTCTCAAAATCACCCCAAAGCAAAACAGAAACTTCTTTTCAAGGCAATATAAGAGAAGTAGAAGCTTCTTTTCAAGCTAATATTTTCAATCCTATGGTAGTATATAGCTCTTGGTTCATTTACTCACTTGAATTGTATTTTCTGTCCATTTATTAAACACCTTACGGAGTCAGAATAATTCCAAATTGAGGGAGGCATTGGTCTCTGCAGTAAATGTTCTCAATCTACCCAGGGAGACAAATGGTGGTACAATTCAACAGTATTAAACATAGTCAGTATCCTGAATTACAAAGGATACAATTGAAGTACCAAGAATTGATTGGGACAATTAATTATCAAACAAATAAATCTTTCCAGGACCAAGGTGTGAGTCAAAAACCAATGCTCATACTTCCTGGGCTTCAGGTGCTACTTCAATCATTTTGTAGTTAAAATTCTACCTATTAGTGCTTACACACACAAGTTTTGCTCTTCAGCACAGTTACAATAAGTTCAACCTCATAAAAGAAAATTTCAAATGAAACAGGTTAAATGTTCAGTCACTACACTTTATTATTTCATACATCAAGAAGTCTCAGGAAGGACAGATCCAGGATAGGAAAATTCAGTGGATCAATGATGCCATCAAAGTCCAGCCTGCCTTCTTGCTGCTCTTCCATGCTTAACATACTTGCTTTGTTCTTGTCTTGTATTCTTTTGTGTTGCAAGATGACTGCTGAGGTTCCAGCCATCTGGAAGTTCTCATCAACTAAAGAAAAGGAAGTGCAATGCTACCAATCCAGCTTAATCCATTTCTCCCTCTGGGAAAGTAAGCAGGTGGGATTCATCTAAAGGAACTAGAAAAGATCTAGTAAAGAATAATGGAAGACAAAATTAACAACAAAAGAAACAACATGAAATCAAATAAAACAAACAAGAATACAAAATAACTCAAGAGAGACAGGGAAGGATTTCACAGCAACTAAAATTATTAAGGCAAAGTTAAAATGTACACTGTGGATTTTAAAAAGCAGAAGTGGCCTGAAAAATTTTTGACTTCATGATTTGAAAACATACCTGACAATCTCTTCCATAATAAAGATGAAAAGACGAAGGAGCAAAACTGGTAAGCAAAGGCAGATGAGGAATCTAGGAATCTGAGCTATTTCCAAGGATGGAAAATAAAGAACAAATGAAACACTAGCAAGAGAAGCAGTAATAAGATCCATAATTAAAGAACATTTTGTGAAACCCAGATCTAAACCCCTTAAAATTGAGATGAAAAAGATTTGGCTTGTTTTAAATAATATTAATGAATATAAATCCACAGCTGGGTAAATTCTGACAAAATTTTGAATTATGAAGACAATTGTTGTTCCACAAAGATCTCACTGATAGCAGTCAAAATCTTAGATTCCCAGAAAGAAATGAAATCCTCAAAAAGATATGTGGCTAAACCATTCTTCTTATTCAGAGTTGTCAAGCATCTCCAAGGACCAACATGCCTCCTTGTTCTCCTGATTATACAGATTAGTTATCACATTTCAACACAATGGCCAATTTTCTGTTTCCTCCCAACTCCATAGACTTGACTTTGGGTCCATGACAAATCTCTCTCCAACAATTTTGAGCTGATAAAGAATTAGAGTAGCTGATGGCTAAACTCCAGATAATAGCTCTTCACATCAATTTTATTTTATTTGGATTTGGTTTTCATACGTCAAAACATCATGGATCCAAACTTTCCCTTGTGGGTCAGAGGTCACACTATCCAGGATGCAGTAGTGGGATTTTCCTCAGACTGTTACTAATTAGCTGGAGACCACATGTTTCAGGGAAATAAAAACCAGAAAGGACAGGAATTTCTCCTTAGCTTCAGGCAGTGAGGCAGTGGATACTTTATATAGGATCTGCTACAAGAGGTATAGTTTGAAATACAGCCCAGTGTGGATAAAGACTGTAAAGTTTCATTCTATCAGAAAGAAATAAAGTCCAGAGTCATCACTTTATTTTAACAGAAGAAAAGTGAGAAGCAATTAAATAATTTGAACAACATAAATAGACTTTAACATTAAAGCAGAGAGAGAAATTTGCATACAGTGTAACAAAAACTAGGGAAAGGGAATAATAAAAACTATTACACATTGCTGAAACTCAAATTATATCAAAAAGATGGGTGGATGGATAGGTAAATAGATAAATAATAGATAGATAGATAGATAGATAGATAGATAAAGGACATGGGATTGTGAACAGGGAAATTTCTGAAGGTCTGATGCAATCTGACAAGAATTAGCATCTTTGGATTTGTGTGAATGACTAATGAGCCTCTGTTGTATTAAGCCATTTGGGACTTAATTTCTCTGAGGATAGATTGTCGAACATGTGTGATGGGGGCAAAAAGAGGAGGTCACGCTCACAGAGGAAATTTTCACATTCTGAGACCTTGGAAATCTAAGATTGGCCATGTTTAGAAAGGGTTCTAGAAGGAGAGAGAGAGTCAAGATCATCAAACCAGAGAAAATAAAGGAACAATTAACATAGAATGCTGTTAAAGCATCAAGGATGGGCTTGCTGGTTATGATCAAGAGAAATGCTGACCTGTTATAAACAAGGCAAGATACTGTCTTCAAAGTTGGAAGAGTAAAGGATCAATTCATGGTAGAACTTTCAAAAAAGATTAGGGCAACTGCCTGAAAGTTTCCAAGAAGCCCAAATACTTCAAATCCTAGTCTTTCCCAGTGAATTCAAGATCATGTGGAAGGAATATCAACAGAGGGAAGGAATAGAAATAGCAGTGGTATTAATTTTGGAAGAATTTCAGCTTTCTGACACCAAGATCTATATCCCTACTCACCGTCCATTGGATCTAGTCAGGTGATTGGTACCTAAGGAAAAGTGAATGCCCAAGAATGAGCAATATGGCTCAGAAAATTCCCTGGATTAAAATAAGGCCTCCTCAAAGGAGTCGTCTTCAAGACATAATGATTTGGTGTCCTGTGTTGCATCCTTCATCCCCATGATAGTCCTTTCGACTTGTTTCACTGCAGCCCTAATAGCCTTAACTACCTGGCAGTGTTTTGTGAATGTTTTAATCTTTTGTGATGAGAACAGGTTAGCAGCACTCAAAAAAGGAAAAAAGAATAAAATTTAAAAATCAGATTTACAACCACTATGGAAAGCAGTATAGATGCGCCTCAAAAAACTAAAACTAGAACTACCATATGATCCAGTAACACCACTTCTAAGGATGTACCCGAAGGATTGTCAGTCGGGTTACAACAAAGGGACACACATGCTTATTACAGAGCTATTCACAATAGCTAAGCTACGGAAACAGTCAAGATGCCCCACTACTGACGAACAGATTAAGAAAATGTGGTATTTATACACAATGGAATTTTACTCAGCCACAAAGAAGAATGAAATTTTGTCATTCACAGGTAAATGGATAGAACTGGAGAACATCATCTTAAGTGAAGCTAGCCAGGCTCAGAGGCCAGAAGCTGCATGTTCTCTCTCATATGTGGAATATAAACCTAAAACAAATGCAGCAATATTGTGAAACACTGGTCACACTGAGGGGAGATCACATACAAGAGGGGGAAGATAAAAGAAGGAAACTAAGAACTTGAATATGGTTGATATACAAGAATGAATATAGAATTCTTAAACCAGCTGAAATCACCATAACAAAGGGACTAAAGTAGAATAAGAAAAATAACTAATTGGGGTTATAATACATGTATACATGGAACTATCACAAGCTAACTCCCTGTATCTCAAACAAGCAAAAATGTCAATTTTTTAAAAATCAGATTTACATTCTCAAGTAGTACATGAACATGCTCCTACATGTCCCCCCCGGTCAGAAACCTATTCCTATGCTGCAAAGGTCTGGTTGACACTACACAGTGTGGTTAATAAGTAAACAAAGGAGCAAACCAGCAGCACATGTCTGCACCAGGGGTGCTTAGTCTGAGGTCCATGAACCATTCCAAATGTATCCAGGACTTTGGGAGTTGGTGCCATTCTCCCCACCCCTTCCCTCCCACCCCACCTGCACAGAGAAGTCCTATAGCTCTCACCTTATATGTAAAGGTATTTGTGACCCAAAGAGATTTAAAAACCACTTATCTAAAAGAAGTGCTCTGTCCATAGTGATGACCACTAAAACACTGATGCAAGATGCAGGTGATGGTCAATCTTCCTGTTTCCGAAAGTAAACATTTGCAGTAAGCAGCTAATTAGTTAATACGCAGTTACTACAGTAAGAAGCCACACGGGATCCTCTGGCTGGAGACCTTTCCCTCCATTTCTCACTTTTCCCCAAACCCTTCTTCTAAGTCCAAGTGCCTTTTGTTGGTCTTGAATATCTTTTTCCAACCTGATCACCTCTCTTGTCTTTCTTGACTAGATGAATTTTGGTGGCACACAGAATAAAGTTTATGAGCCCTAACACTGTAAAAATGCCATAAACTACAAAAACTGGAAAGCATCAGGAATCATGGGAGGCAGGGTAAGAATAATTTCCTCAGAAAGCACTACACTAAGTCAACTGATGGGGTTTAATTCTGTAAAAAGACATGCAGATTTGACCTCTGGAATATTTTCATTAATTACTTTTTCTTATTCTTAGGGCAGTGGTTCCCAGCCTGGGCTGCTCATAGAATCACCTGAGAGCTATGAGTTCTACCTCCTAGGATTCTGATTTAATTGCTCTTGGGTTTAATCTGGAATTTGGCAGCACTGGGGTTTGAACTCAGGGCTTTGTACTTGCTAGGCAGGTACCCTGCCATTTGAGCCACACTTCTATCCCTTTCTGCTCAGGTTATTTTTGAGATAGAGTCTTGCTTTTTCCCTGGGGCCCCAACCTATTTTATGCTTCCTAATGTAGCTGAATGACAGGTGCTCACTAACATACCCAGTTTTTTGTTTTTTGTTTCTGTTGAGATAGGGCCTTGCAAACCTTTTTTCCCAAGCTGGTAAAAAACAATCCTCCTGATCTCAGCCTCCCAGGTAGCAAGGATTATCAGTGCCTGGCAAAGTCTTGAAATTTTTAAAGACTTCTTAGCAGATCCCAAAGTACAGATCAGGAAACTTCTGCCTTAGAAGCATATTCTAAGAATTTACTTCACTGGTGTTTATCCAACATTTATCTGTAGCTCAGAGATTAATTCAGTTTTATTTCAGTTTTCTTCTAATACATTTTAGGAAAACTAAAGGTAATGCATAATAGAAAATATCCTCCCTGTTTCTATATGTCATCTATCCATCCACCTATTTGTACATAAGCAAGGACAGTTGTCAAGAAAGGATGTGAAATACAAATACTAAATTTGGGGAAATTATTTTTTGTCTGCTTTGACTTCCTTTTTTTGGATTTGCATAATGAGAATCAGTTATATTTTTATTTTTATTTTTATTGTTTTTTTATTCATATGTGCATACAAGGCTTGGGTCATTTCTCCCCCCTGCCCCCACCCCCTCCCTTACCACCCACTCCGCCCCCTCCCTCTCCCCCCCACCCCCTCAATACCCAGCACAAACTATTTTGCCCTTATCTCTAATTTTGTTGAAGAGAGAGTATAGGCAACAATAGGAAGGAACAAGTGTTCCTGGTTGAGACAAGGATAGCTATATAGGGAGTTGACTCACATTAATTTCCTGTACGTGTGTGTTGCCTTCTAAGTTAATTCTTATTGCTCTAACCTTTTCTCTAGATCCTGGTCCTCTTTTCCTATTGGCCTCAGTTGCTTTTAAGGTATCTGCTTTAGTTTCTCTGCATTAAGGGCAACAAATGCTAGCTAGTTTTTTAGGTGTCTTACCTATCCTCACCCCTCCCTTGTGTGCTCTCGCTTTTATCATGTGCTCAAAGTCCAATCTCCTTGTTGTGTTTGCCCTTGATCCTATGTCCACATATGAGGGAGAACATATGATTTTTGGTGTTTTGGGCCAGGCTAACCTCACTCAGAATGATGTTCTCCAATTCCATCCATTTACCAGCGAATGATAACATTTCGTTTTTCTTCATGGCTGCATAAAATTCTACTGTGTATAGATACCACATTTTTTTAATCCATTTGTCAGTGGTGGAGCATCTTGGCTGTTTCCATAACTTGGCTATTGTGAATAGTGCTACAATAAATATGGGTGTGCAGGTGCCTCTGGAGTAACCTGTGTCACAGTCTTTTGGGTAGATCCCCAAGAGTGGTATTGCTGGATCAAATGGTAGATCAATGTTTAGCTTTTTAAGTAGCCTCCAAATTTTTTTCCAGAGTGGTTGTACTAGTTTACATTCCCACCAACAGTGTAAGAGGGTTCCTTTTTCCCCGCATCCTCGCCAACACCTGTTGTTGGTGGTGTTGCTGATGATGGCTATTCTAACAGGGGTGAGGTGGAATCTTAGCGTGGTTTTAATTTGCATTTCCTTTATTGCTAGGGACAGTGAGCATTTTTTCATGTGTTTTTTGGCCATTTGAATTTCTTCTTTTGAGAAAGTTCTGTTTAGTTCACTTGCCCATTTCTTTATTGGTTCATTAATTTTGGGAGAATTTAGTTCTTTAAGTTCCCTGTATATTCTGGTTATCAGTCCTTTGTCTGATGTGTAGCTGGCAAATATTTTCTCCCACTCTGTGAGTGTTCTCTTCAGTTTAGAGACCATTTCTTTTGATGAACAGAAGCTTTTCAGTTTTATGAAGTCCCATTTATCTGTGCTATCTCTTAGTTGCTGTGCTGCTGGGGTTCCATTGAGAAAGTTCTTGCCTATACCTACTAACTCCAGAGTATTTCCTACTCTTTCCTGTATCAACTTTAGAGTTTGTGGCCTGATATTAAGATCCTTGATCCATTTTGAGTTAATCTTGGTATAGGGTGATATACATGGATCTAGTTTCAGTTTTTTGCAGACTGCTAACCAGTTTTCCCAGCAGTTTTTGTTGAAGAGGCTGCTATTTCTCCATCGTATATTTTTAGCTCCTTTGTCAAAGACAAGTTGGTTATAGTTGTGTGGCTTCATATCTAGATCCTCTATTCTGTTCTACTGGTCTTCATGTCTGTTTTTGTGACAGTACCATGCTGTTTTTATCATTATTGCTTTGTAATATAGTTTGAAGTCAGGTATCGTGATACCTCCAGCATTGTTCTTTTGACTGAGTATTGCCTTGGCTATTCGTGGCCTCTTGTGTTTCCATATAAATTTCACGGTAGATATTTCAATCTCTTTAGTGAATGTCATTGGAATTTTGATGGGAATTGCATTAAACATGTAGATTACTTTTGGGAGTATAGACATTTTTACTATGTTGATTCTACCAATCCATGAGCATGGGAGATCTCTCCACTTTCTATAGTCTTCCTCAATCTCTTTCTTCAGAAGTTTATAGTTTTCCTTGTAGAGGTCATTCACATCTTTTGTTAGGTTTACACTTAGGTATTTGATTTTTTTTGAGGCTATTGTAAATGGAATTGTTTTCATACATTCTTTTTCAGTTTGCTCATTGTTAGTGTATAGAAATGCTAATGATTTTTCTATGTTGATTTTATATCCTGCTACCTTGCTGTAGCTATTGATGATGTCTAAGAGCTTCTGAGTTGAGTTTTTTGGGTCCTTAAGGTATAGGATCATGTCGTCTGCAAATAGGGATATTTTGACAGTTTCTTTACTTATTTGTATTCCTTTTATTCCTTCTTCTTGCTTAATTGCTCTGGCTAGGAATTCCAGTACTATGTTGAATAGGAGTGGAGATAGTGGGCATCCTTGTCTGGTTCCTGATTTTAGAGGGAATGGTTTCAGTTTTTCTCCATTAAGTATAATGCTGGCTGTAGGTTTGTCATATATAGCTTTTATAATGTTGAGGTACTTTCCTTCTATTCCTAGTTTTCTTAGAGCTTTTATCATGAAACGGTGTTGGATCTTATCAAAGGCTTTTTCTGCATCCATTGAGATGATCAAGTGGTTTTTGTCTTTACTTCTGTTAATGTGGTTTATTACATTTATTGATTTTCGTGTGTTGAATGACTACTTGGTCGTGGTGAATAATCTTTTTGATGTGTTGTTGAATTTGGTTTGCCATTATTTTGTTGAGGATTTTTGCATCAATGTTCATTAAGGAGTTTGGCCTATAGTTCTCCTTTTTGGAGGTGTCTTTGCCTGGTTTTGGGATAAGTGTAATACTGGCTTCATAAAATGTGTTTGGCAGTTTTTCTTCCCTTTCTATTTTATGGAACAGTTTAAGGAGGGTTGGTATCAGTTCTTCTTTAAAGGTCTGATAGAATTCAGCAGAGAATCCATCAGGTCCTGGACTTTTCTTTTTGGGGAGACTCTTGATTGCTGCTTCAATTTCATTTTGTGTTATAGATCTATTCAGGTGATTAATTTCCTCTTGGTTCAGTTTTGGATGATCATATGTATCTAGAAATCTGTCCATTTCTTTAAGATTTTCAAATTTATTTGAATATAGGTTCTCAAAGTAGTCTCTGATGATTTCCTGGGCTTCCATGGTGTTTGTTGTTATCTCCCCTTTTGCATTCCTGATTCTACTAATTTGGGTTTTTTCTCTCCTCACTTTAGTCAGGTTTGCCAGGGGTCTATCGATCTTGTTTATTTTTTCAAAGAAGCAACTTTTTGTTTCATTAATTCTTTGTATGGTTTTTTTGGTTTCTATTTCATTGATTTCAGCTCTTATTTTTATTATTTGTCTCCTTCTATTTGTTTTGGGATTTGCTTGTTCTTGTTTCTCTAGAAGTTTGAGATGTATCATTAGGTCATTGATTTGGGATCTTTCAGTCTTTTTAATATATGCACTCATGGCCATAAACTTTCCTCTCAGGACTGCCTTAGCTGTGTCCCATAGGTTCCGGTAGGTTGTGTTTTCATTTTCATTGACTTCCAGGAACCTTTTAATTTCCTCTTTTATTTCATCGATGATCCAGTCTTCATTAAGTAATGAGTTATTTAGTTTCCAGCTGTTTGCATGTTTTTTGTCTTTACTTTTGTTGTTGAGTTCTACTTTTACTGCATTGTGATCAGACAGTATGCATGGTATAATTTCTATTTTATTATATTTGCTGAGGCTTGCTTTGTGCCCTAGGATATGATCTATTTTGGAGAAGGTTCCATGGGCTGCTGAGAAGAATGTATATTGTGTAGAAGTTGGATGAAATGTTCTGTAGACATCAACTAGGTCCATTTGATCTATTGTATATTTTAGATCTTGGATTTCTTTATTGATTTTTTGTTTGGATGACCTATCAATTGATGATAATGGGGTGTTAAAGTCTCCCACAACCACTGTGTTGGTGTTAATATATGCTTTTAGTTTTCAGGGTATGTTTGATGAAATTGGGTGTGTTGACATTGGGTGCATACAGGTTGATGATTATTATTTCCTTTTGGTCTATTTCCCCTTTTATTAGTATGGAATGTCATTCTTTATCTTGTTTGATCAATGTAGGTTTGAAGTCTACTTTGTCAGAGATAAGTATTGCTACTCCTGCCTGTTTTGGGGGGCCATTGGCTTGGTAAACCTACTTCCAGCCTTTCATCCTAAGCCTATGCTTATTTCTGTTAGTGAGATGGGTCTCCTGTAAGCAACAAATTGTTGGATTTTCCTTTTTAATCCATTTCATCAAACAGTGCCTTTTGGTGGGTGAATTAAGTTCGTTAACATTAAGCATTAGTATTGATAGGTATGTGGTGATTCCTGTCATTTAGTTGTCTTAGTTGTTGAAGGTTTGATTGTGTGTACCTAAGTTGAGGTTACTCTCTACTGTCTTGCTTTTTCTTTTCCTGTGGTTTGGTGCTGCCTGTCCTTTCATGGTTAAGTTGGGTTTCACTTTTTGTGTGCAGAATCCCTTGAAGAATCTTTTGTAGTGGTGGCTTTGTGGTCACATATTGTTTTAGTGTCTGCTTATCATGGAAGACTTTTATTGCTCCATCTATTTTGAATGATAGTTTTGCTGGGTAGAGTATCCGTATCCTGGGGTTGAAGTTATTTTCACTCAGTGCCCAGAAGATCTCACCCCACACTCTTCTTGCTTTTAATGTTTCTGTTGAGAAGTCTGCTGTGATTTTGATGGGTTTACCTTTGTATGTTACTTGTTTTTTCTCTCTTACAGCTTTCAATATTCTTTCCTTAGTTTCTGAACTTGTTGTTTTAATGATGATATGTCGTGGGGTAGTTCTATTTTGATCTGGTCTGTTTGGTGTCCTGGAGGCCTCTTGCATCTGTATGGGAATATCTTTCTCTAGATTTGGGAAACTTTCCGTTATTATTTTGTTGAATAGATTACGCATTCCCTTTGCTTGCACCTCTTCTCCTTCGATGCCCATGATTCTCAAGTTTGGTCTTTTGATGGAGTCAGTGAGTTCTTGCATTTTCTTTTCACAGGTCTTGAGTTGTTTAATTAATAGTTCCTCCGTTTTTCCTTTCATTACCATTTCATCTTCAAGTTCTGAGATTCTGTCTTCTGTTTGTTCTATTCTGCTGGATTGGCCTTCCGTTTTGTTTTGCAGTTCTGTTTCGTTCTTTTTTCTGAGGTTTTCCATATCCTGGGTGGTTTCCTCTTTTATGTTGTCTATTTTTGTCCTGAGTTCATTTATCCGTTTATTCATTGTGTTCTCTGTTTCACTTTGGTGTTTATACTGTGCTTCTATGGTTTCCTTTATTTCTTCTTTTGTGTTTTCAAATTCTCTATTTTTGTTGTCTTGAAATTTCTTGAGTGTCTCCTGTACATTTTGGTTGACCTTATCCAGTATCATCTCTATAAAATTCTCATTGAGTACCTGTAATATGTCTTCTTTTAAATTATTCTTGTGGGCTTCATTAGGTCCTTTGGCATAGTTTATCTTCATTTTGTTGGAGTCTGGATCTGAGTTTCTGTTTTCTTCATTCCCCTCTGGTTCCTGTACTAAGTTTTTGCTGTGGGGAAACTGGTTTCCCTGTTATTTCTGTCTTCTTGTCATTGTCTTTGGTGTTGTTCTGTCCCTGTTGTGTGCAATTAAGTATTTTCTAGCTTGTAATAATAACAATGGTGATATTGAGAATGGCAAGGTGAGCGGAAATGGAAAGCAAGAAGTTAAAGAAAAAGGAAAAACAAATAAACAGACAAGAAGGAGAAAACAGAACAAGGAACCAGACAAGAAAGTTTCAAAGATATAAACAGGGAGCTTTAGTGTACTAATCGACAGTAAGCTGAACAGGCATTAGAGAGACAGAGAGAGGATTGAAAATAAAAAATAAAAAAATAAAGATAAGAATAAAAATAAAAAATAAGTAAATGAAAGAAATATATATATAAATAAAATAAAATAAAATGAAAAATAGAAAATTTTTTTAAAAAACCAAAAAACCAAAAAACCTCCAAGTTCAAATGCAATGAAGTTTCAGTCTTAATAATTTGGGTGTCTGTCTCAGTCTCCAATCCTGGAGATGGTGCCTCAGATGTTGTTCTGTAGTTGTCTTATCAAAGGGGATGCATAAAGTAGAACAAAACTAGACACACACACAAAAAAAACCCCACCAAGTGTCCCCAGTTCAAATGCAATACAGTTTCAGTAAGTTTTTCCGCTTGCAGGTGTAATTCAGTTGTTCTCTCATCAAAGGTAGGGAGAAAAAGAGAAAAAAAAAAAAAGAGTCTGGAGACAGTTCTGAGAATGGTATCTGAAGCTGTGTCTTGCCTGCCCGCTGCTGTCAGCCTGCTGTTGCTGGCGGCGTTATTTATGCAGATCTCTGGGGTGAGCTTAGCACTCACCTGGCCCCACAGGCTTTGTTTATTCAGAGCTCTCCTGTGCGGGAGCCTCTGCTACAAGCTTTCTCCTTTCCAAGCACTGGGAAAGGTGACCCTGCACCCGCGTTGTCAGGCCTGCGTGTTTATTTACAGTTCATGTGGGAAGTGGGTCTTCCCTCCTCTCCTGTGCAGTTTTCCTCCCACCGCCACTTTTACAAGCTTTCCTGCTCCTGATTACTGGGTGGTGCTGCGGCTCCTGCCAGCCGCCATGTTTGTTTACAGTTCATGTGGGAAGTGGGTCTTCCCTCCTCTCCTGTGGAGTTTTCCTCCCTCTGTCACTCTCACAAGCTTTCCCACTCCTGGTTGCTGGGCCTGCACCCCCACTCCCACCAGAGCCTCTCCAGCCCTTCTGACTTGTTTATTTACAGTTCCGGGAAGGATTCCCTTGCCCCAATCTTCAGCACTCAGTGCGCCCCACCCTCTTTCCCGCATGTCTTTATTGTTCTTATTGCTTATTACTCAGTTTCTCTTTTTTTCCCCGGGTGGAGGTCAGTCTGTCCAGGGGGCTATGCTGCTCTGGCCCAGGCTTGTCTGTGGGAGTACCGCGGTACCACAAAGCTCACCTTGTCCATGTCTTCCCAAGCCGTCTGGGCATGAGCGACTGGCGACCTGGGGGCCCTCCTTGTTTCTCCATTTAACATGAAGTGGAGATGCTCTGCACTGGCTGGAGGTTTGAAGGAGTCAAAGTTTTGCCTCTTCTGGGTGATTTTGCCTGCAAAGTGTGTCTCCAGCATCTCTCCAAGATTTCACTATAGGAGGCTCGCTTTCTGCTTCCTCCCTTTAGCCGCCATCTTGGAATTCCCCCAACAGGAACTTTAAGGTATCCTTAGTCCAAGACGGTGATTTGAGAGGAGGTGCATGCCTGCAGCCTTGGCTCTCATGAGGTATAACTGAATCAGTTATATTTTTAAAAATCAATAACACAGCTGGGCATTGGTGGCTCATGGCTGTAATCTAGCTACTAGGGAAGCAGAGATCAGGAGGATCATGGTTTGAAGCCAGACCAGGTAAATATATCATGAGACCCTATCTCAAAAAAACCCATCACAAAAAAATGGCTGGTGGAGTAACTCAAGGTGTAGGCCCTGAATTCAAATACCAGTACCACAAAAAAGTAAGACAATTCCTTGTAAGAATACATTTTTTAAAACAAAGCTTTGAAAATGAAAAGTTAAAATATCAAAATAAGACTGGAAATTCATTTGTATGTCTCCTTCATATGGCAACTGACTTAATTACTGAAAGCACCAACTGAAATTTTGCCCAGCCAGGACTTATTTTATGTCTATTGACAAGTCTGCCTCTGCTATCTTTTCATTGGAAATGAAGGCGACAGGACAAACTCTAAGGTTACTTTGTCAGAGAATAAATAATGTCTATTTTCAAATGTCAAAAGTGCTAATTAGAACAACAAGGGCTGGGCACAGTGGTTCACACCTATAATCCCAGCTACTCAGGAGGTAGAGATCAGGAAAGTCATGAGTCATAGTTGAAGGCCAGCCCTGGGGGGAAAAAAGTTAGCCAAAAAAAAAAATATATAGTCACACTCCATTTCAACAAATGAGCCAAGCATGGTAATACACCCTATTTCCAACTAATCCCAGCAATGCAGGAGCCATTGGTAGGAGGATTATGATCTGAGGTTTGCCAGAGCAAAAGTGCAAGACACTATCTGAAAAATTACTGAAGCAAAAGGAACTGAGGGTGTGGCTCAAAAGGTAAAACACTTGCCTATAAGCTCAAGGTCTTGAGTTCAAACCCCAGCATCACAAAAATAAAACAAAACAGGATTTTATGAGAAGAAAAGGTAAGGAAGTTCTTCCATCCAATTAGAGAAAGAATGCAGGCTGTCACTGCACATTCGTTATTCAAGTTTACTCTTGGGTAATAACTTATTTTTCCTTACCCACATTTCCCAAAGTATTTGCTGTACCTCTTTAAAAAGGATAAACCATCCATCTTACAGCATTGACCTGGACAAATTAAAGTCAAACACACACACACACACATACACACACACACACACACACACACATATGTTAACCTATGTATATATATTAGCATACAGCACACTCATGCAAATATGTACAGCTATGAATAAAGAGAATGTCTAGAGATTTATCTGTGAAGAGGACCATGCCATGGAGAGATGCCTTCATGAGCTAGAAAGCAGAAGGTTTTTTTTATCCTTGGCACTATTTACATTTGGGGCCAAATCTTAGTTGTGGGGATGGTCCTGTGCATTATAGGATTTTCACCAGGACTAAGGTATAAATACCAACCTCAACCTCCTCTCCTTCTCCAATTATGATAATCAAAAAAGAAAATATCACATGTATCTGTCCCTTTTGGGACAAAATTGCCATCATTAAGAACCACTAGACTACAGTATAATATAAAAAAAAATCTTCATTACATTCTCGAAAACTTTTAAGAGTGGTTACTAAGGAGTTACAAGTAAGAAAACTTAAGGCTGAATTGCCAGCATCAAAGTATATCTCATAAGAAATTTCTTCCATGTTTTATTTCTGACTCTTCATGTTTTAGTCTTGTGATAAACTATCAACAACCTGTGGCTAAGTATCATTGTTTGTATTTTAAAATGTTTTCCACAATATTGGTCATATTGTAGAGGATGAATAAGTATATGTAAATTTAAATAGACAACAGTGGTCTAAGATCACATCTCGAAAATTCTCTAAGGATCCATGTTGGACAGGCTTCTAGGACATGAGACCCTCAAGTTTTTACCTTTTCCCTATTTCCTCACTGAGAAGTTAATTCACTATGACCTAGACTTCTAAGTATGAAAAATTGAGCCTGCAATTCTAGTTATCTAATGACTAAAGTGTGAATGGTCACACATCTGGATGTGATTCTGTCTCTGAGGGGTCTCCTCTCTCCCCTACTCTCTTGCACTACTGAAGCAGAAGTGCTATGTGCTTCTCTTCATGGTCCATTTGAGACTCGTATAGCTGAGGTCTCTTCTGAAACATTTCTGCAGAAGGAGACTCAAGTTTGAGCTTAGCAAGATGGAAAATATCTTTCAGGTCATAGTCTAAAAATCCATCTTAGTAGAGTACCATGAACTGGAGGTCAGATAGCTTTGGCCAATAGCAAAGCTGTGCTCCCCCAGGGGCTGGTGTCCTTCAGTCTTACACATATTCTAGGAAAGTGATGATGATTGGTGACTGTGGCTAGGATAGAGTTCTATTATCCCTATAAGTCCTGCCAAAATGCCATACAAACACAACAGAAGGAACCCCAATCCTTCTTTAATCCCTAACACCAGGCAAGGAAAGATGAGCATTTCTTGGACAACAGGTTGAGATCATATTGACATACCTAAGAAACAAGTGTGTGAGGTTGGGCATGGTATTGCTCATTTATAATCCCTCCTACTCAGGAAGCATGGATCAGGAGGATCACAGTTCAAGACCAAAACAGACAAAAAGTTAGCAAGACCCCATCTCAGCAAACAAACTGGACATGCAATCTCAGCTATGCAGAAGGCATTGGTAGGAGGACTGTAATCCCAGGCCAGTCCCAGACAATAAACGCAAGACCCTATCCAAACATAACTAAAGCAAAAAGAGCTGTGGGCCTGGCTTAAGTGATAGAGCACCTGGCTAGCAAGCACAAGACCCTGAGTTCCAATGCTACCACAGAAAAGCACTTGGAATAAACTAGGTTCTTTCGATGACAGAATTGAATAATGAATCCTCATGGGAAGAATAAGACCAAGAGTCTCAAGTGGGCTGCATACCAGGTGTCCCCTGTGTGATGAGCTCTGGGGCTGAGGGGCTCCCCAAGAGGGCAGAGATGACCCAGGTTGTCTCTGATGATGTAGATAAAGAAATCCATATAAATATAACCAAGCCATTGTTCTTTTTCAATAATAATTTGGGCAGTGATTAGACCAGGCACTTCCGTACAGATGTTCATCACTTCTCACACTAGTAAGAAGGGAAAGTGTCATGAGTGCCTGCAGGTACTGAAGAATGCCCTCAGCCTGCCTGGTGGGAAACAGACACACAGTGGAGCCCCAATGGGACATCTGGTCTCTCTTCCTAGTTCCTTTCCATCTCTACTCCACTCCTTCATTTCCTTTAGTTCCTTTTCACAAAGTGTGATGTGAAGGTCCAGTTTCTCAGGATCTCTCACCTTAGATCCTTGTGGCATGACTGCCCTCATCACAATACAACCTCACATGCAACCGAAATTGCAAAGATGCATCAATGCTAACCCCCAAACCAATTCTGTTGAAACTTGGAATGACCTCTTTGCCAGATGCTATATTTTGAATGCCCCTTCCAAAACTCATGGTGAAATTTCATTCCCAAATCATATGTTGATCATATTTGGAGATGGAGACTCTGGGAAACAATTAGGATTAGATAAGGTCATAAGGGCAAGACCCCCATAGAAGAACCCCCCCTTTATATAAGAAGAGAGACCTGAGCTGACATATGCTTTCTCTCTCTATGTGATGCCCTCAACCAGCCAAGTGACAAGAAGTCTCAAATCAGTTGTTTAGCAGATGCTGATGTCACAGCCTAGGACTTTCCAGCCTCCAGAATCCTGAGCTAAATAAGCCTTGCTTCTTTACAAATTTCCCAGACTGTGGTATTGAGTTATAGCATCAGAAAGTGAACTAAGATACCAGACTTCAAAAGCAAGTGTCTATCACCTTATTGAATTTCTTTACCTTTCATTTTCATACCGTGCTATCAGTTTCAGGGTATGACTTTGTTTTGCTTCTGACAGCCAATCAGATAAGGGGAAATACTACTCTGACAGATGATGATGTTTTCTCTCCTATTAAAACAATCAGATTCACCTTTCAGACCTATTTTAAGGCTTCCAGCCTGCTTAAACAAATTAAAAAGAATGCAATGCTTTTAGTTGTCCAAGTTGGCTTTTAAAGAACATTTTTATTAGTATATAATAGTTCTATAAGGGGTTTCATTGTGACATTTCCATATATGCGTACAACATACCTGACTTGGTTCATCTCCTCTGTTATTCTCCCTCTTCCCCCTCCCCCTTCTTAAAATGACTTTGGCAGGTTTCAGTGTGCCATATATATACATGTGCAGAAAGTACACCAGCCATATTCATCCTCCTTTACCTTCTTCATTTATCCTCCGCCTCCCCCGTACCCTCCTTTAACATGTCCTGTTTTACATTCCTTCATTGTTTAAGTGTCTGTTCAGTGTCAGTGGTCATTGGTACATTGAAGTGGCTCATTGTTCATTGGTATATTGGTGTGATTGGGGTTTGAACCCAGGGCTTTTCACTAGCAAAGCAGGTGCTCTTGTGCTTGAGCCACGTTCACCTCCAGATTGGCTTTTTAAAAACCTTTTATTAATTAAAAGATATAAATGGTGATTGATTCAAGGTGAAGAAATCCAGTCTTGCCAGGAAGATATATTTGTACTACTTGACTTGGGGAATTTAAACTAAGATAGAACTTTCCAAATTCAAGGCTAAAGTTCTAAGATCAGAACCAAAAAAGAATGCTAGACATGTGGCCATATTGGAAACTGGATATATAAGCAAGAAAAGCTGAAAACCTGCAAACTCATTTCTTGAAGCTTCTGGCTTTCCATGGGGAGCCATCATCTGTCCCCATTAAAGGTAGCATGATTTTCCAATTTTAGTAGAGGCAAATGTAAATTGACACCACTTTTTGGTGGAGGACTTATTTAAAAAAAAGAAAGAAAGAAATGGTATGTTAAGGCAAATTTTCCCTGGTTCCTGAAAACAAAATGTTTTTCTAGAAAGACTTTGGATGAAAAATTCATGTCTTCATCAACAGAAAAATTTATCTTTAAGAAAGAAAGTTCAGTAAGAAAGAAAAATATTGTGGTCCAGAGAATGATGTACAGGTTTGCAGGGTAATTGCAGCTCCTGGAGTTTATAGCTATTCATATGGAAAATGGATCCTTTCTGATTTCTTTGGAATTTAAGGTAGCTCCATGGGTTCTATTTTCCTCCTTTTGTACATCTTTCCATTTTCTGAGATTATTGTATGGATTTGGCCCAGACTGTAGGAGACATTTAAAATATTATGGGAAAGAAGACTTTGCAAATGTAAGCCAGTGATTGGAGAAGAAAGAAAGATTAATGGTTTGCACATACACTCCCTTTCCATTGGAAGGAAAGGAGTGGAGAGCCTCTGTGCCCTGGAGAGGCTTCTTGTGGAGAGTTCGATGGTCATAGGTGTGCACATATTTAAGAGCTGTGTGTCTTCTTAATGCATTGGATCTATATCTCTAGTTTTAAAGTATGTGTTTCCCTCAAGACAACTCATACCCTGCCCCTGAACATATAAATGTCACAAGGCATATACCATACACCAAGAATCCCACACCCCACATGGGTGATATGGTGTGAACCATAGGGACCACATGCTGATGTGTTAGTTAACAAAATCTCTTGACACTTACCATCAACTTCCATAGGTAAACAGGGTGAGTGGAAATTTGTGCATTTGGTTCTTTTTCTTATCATCTGGGCTGGCTACAAGGTTGTTGTCTCTAGGTTTTGTGAAGAAGCTTGAAATTAGACAGGTGGCTGGTATAAATTGGGGAAGATCAAGTTCATCAAGAGCCCGGAAGTACAAACTGGAACCTCAAAGGATGGATTAAAAGCTCTGTCAATTCTTATTACTTCTGACCTTAGTGAGGAGAAGGTCATTCTGTAGCAGTCACAGCCCTTCTTCATCCAGCTAAGACACACAAGAGTTGGGGAACTTGGAGAATTCAGGGAAGAGAGAGCAATTGCAGGTCCAGCTGCTGCTTCATATCAACAGACAAAGGAGCAGATTGACAATGTGCAGATTACAAAATGCCACATCTCCCCCAGACTCTCCTTCTGGTCCACTCCAATCAGAAACATACAAAAAAGTAGTATTGCCAGTAAAATACAGGGTACCCTGTTAAATTTAAATTTCAGATTAACATCTTATGTGAGATATACTCAAGAACAATCTATTATTCATGCAAAATTAAAATTTAGCTGAATGCATGTAGTATTATTTGCTAAATCTGTCTACTGTCAAAGAAAGGGAATTCTGGGAATGTAGTTCAGTCCAGCCAAGCCAAAACTTCACAAATCCATCTGAGAACAAACTAGGAAAATCATACAGCGTGATTATGTGGACCACAGGGGCTCTTGACTGTGGACCTTGCAGCTCTGCCAGAGTTACAAGGAAGAATCTTCACATCTTTCCAAGGGCTCTGTCTTTAAAAGAAGTCATTGCTATGGAGCCTCCATTGCAGGAGATGTGAACACAAGGTCACAGAGAAAGTTATCATATTTCAGAAGGACTGACCCTTGCAAAAGTGATCCTTACTCAGGGAAAGCACCACAATTACCAGTGGAGCTTTCCCAAAAGTATAACTGCCTAGGTCCAACTCTAAGACCTACTAACAAGGAATCTTCATGTTGAGAACAAAGCCTGCACTTTTTTTTTTTTTTTGCAAAGCCACAATGGTTTGTGTAGGTGTGCACTGTTTAACTAAGAACACTTGCTTTAGAGAAATGATTCAAAGAGAGTGAGTAGTGGATCCTTAATGGCTTGTATTTGGTTGCTACATCACACATCACATTTTCTTAATCGCCACAGAAAAGCCCATATAATAGTATCTTTAGATATAACCCACCTGCATTTCAAATGCTCTATCTATGCATTTGTGCCTCTGGCTATTGTAAATGTTCAGGTTTCCTGTCAATATCACCTTGCTGGGGAGGCGGGAGGGAGAGAAGGGGAGATTCAACGTGTGGAATCATACACCATTTGCTCTCTGGCATCCTGGGAATATCTCTGCTATCACCATTATCAGTATGTGCTATTTATAGTCTTTTATCTGCTGCTGTCTCTCTCTCCCTGCATGGATTCCTGAAGCTGGAAGCTGTGTGATACTTCTCTGGGCATGTCTACACCCCAAATCATTTGATACATCAAAAGTGCTTCTTCTACATTAAGTGAATCAAAGTTGTGTGTGCATTCTATTCTTACTCCTTCTTGCAGCCTTTCATCAGTATTCATTAAGTCTTTCAGAAATCAGAAACCAGTATAGATCTAATATTTATTGACTGCTTAGGATAAGCCAGACTCTATTGTAACTTCTCTCTGTTACTAACTCAATCTTCAAACTATTTTTATGAGTTGTATGGCTGAGAAAATAGATGTACTAAGATAACCACGCTAGCTTTCTGTTCCATGACTGTCAGCAAATGAGCCCAGAACTAAGCCCAAATGCCTTTTCATAACTTACAAGCTAGAGAGCTTCCCTGGAGATCCATTCTAGGTCAGTGTGGTATCAAGTGACATCCTTGAGACTTAAGTAAAGGCAAATGTATTAGAACAAAGCCTGAAGCCATTATTACATGGGTCCCTCCATGGTATAACAAGGGAAAGCTCTGTAATTCATATTTCACAGTGTGAGCCACAGGTCAAATCATTGGGTCATCTGTCCAACTGCTTCCAGGTACAGAAAGAAGTCATTCACCTGAGACCTCATAGTCACAAGGTGACAGATCTGGAATTAGGATCCATCTGTTCTAATTCAAGGTCCAGCACTTGTCACATTTCACTGACATCTCACTGAGGACGGCCGAGCTCTTCCTATGTGATGGCTTGGTCATGTTTGGTTTAAGAATGGACAAGAAAGAATGTCACAACACTTCAAAAAAAAAAAAAAGAGCTTGACATCATCCCACAGGGGCCACAAGGACTTTTCCCTTCCTCTCTGAAGTGATGTCATTTTTTCCTCTTCAGTTTAGAAGCAATGGTCTTTGCAGCCACACAAAGACAATGCAGAAGCAGGATCACTAAACAGAAAAGACAGACATAAGAACCAAGCAGTGAGATGGGCTAGAGAAGGATTCTGTTTAAGGGGACAAGAAAGAGGAGCCATAATTCCTTGCCATAAACAAAGCAGGGAATATTAAATACACATAAGCCCTTTCATGCATTTATTTTCTCAGGGTTATTTAGCCAGGTTGGAAAACAAAACCTTGAAATTGATGCCAAGATAACATAGATGAGGCAGGACTTTTTCCCTCCAATAATTCTCTTACTATCTGTCCATCTTAGATTAACAAACATGCTATGATTGACAGGTTAAAATGTTTAGGTTAGTCTGTACTGATATAAACCATTTTAAAGTTTTCTAAGACAGGAGAACATTATAAAACAAACTAATAACCTCCTTCCCATCTTACCATTTTCAAACTGTCTTCCCACCTGCCCTGCAAGTCTTTTTTTATGGATGGTTGTCCACAAAACCTTCTTGTCATTACCAGAGTTAGAGCTAGGCTGGAGGACATAGCCATGGATGAGCTCTAGCAAGTTACTCCATTCTTCTAAACAAAACAGAAGTATACTCAGGGACTCCTAATCAAACTTAGGATCTATGATAAAAGAAAAATGTTAAGTTAATTCTGATGACTATCACTGTTGCAGTCATGGCCCTCTATATGGACCATGGGTGGAAGAAACCTCTGAGAGTTTTCTGGAAATGTGAGAGAGGATTTAGTGATGCGAAGAGTATATACAAGAGATGAGAGCAGAAAATTTTAGAATGTCAAGGACTGTGTAGCAGGAACAATAAAAATATGCCCCTTTCCATAAACAATTAAGATAAAATGTGTCCCGTGAATGTCAGTCTTGAAATAGTGTTATCTGAACATGGCACTATGCAGAAACAGAACAGGAGGTGTCCAGGTCTATGGGGGTTACACATTCAATGATCTGTTCTGAATGATCTCTTATTCATCGTCCACAGTACCCTCACTCAACAACACCCTCCTATCAAGGAAAACAAATGCATTGTGAGAATGGTTACAAGTAGACTGAGCAAAGACTCCAATGTCAAGTCATCTAAAAATTCAAGGGTCATGTAATAGGAAAAACACTATTGCAAATAGAAAGGTAAGATTTTAGAGTTTACAATTACCTGAATATGTGAGGAAACATCCATCTATTCATTAATTAAAGAAATAGGTTTTATTTGTTCTGTATTTACCTGGCTCTCTTCTATGTAAGTTGATTAAAGCAATGAAAAAAATAGACAAAAGTATCCTGTCCCTGGAACTAACTTTGTAGTGGGGTAAGGTTGACCATCCGTAAATGATAGCAATGTATATAGGTTGTCATCCGGGAGTAAATGATGTGAAAAACAAATAAATCAACAAAGGAATTTAGGAATGACAAGGATGGAGGCAGTACTCATAATTTAAACAGGGCAGGGCTATAGTTTGGATCTGGAATGTGCCCCTAAAAGGCCATATGTTAAAGGTGTGATCCCAAGCTTGATATAATTGGTAGGCAGGGGAAACTTTAGTAAGTAATGGGGCTTAGAAGGAGGTCTTCAGGTTGCTGGTCCCTTCCCCTCTTTTTCTTCCTGGCCATGGGGTGAGAAGTTTTCTCTCACTTTGTACTGTCCTACAGCACAGGCCCAAAGCAGCAGGGTCAATCCATCATGTACCAAACCCTCAAAATCAGTGAGTCAAGATAACCCTTTTCTCTTTATAAATTGATGATCTTTGGAATTTGTTAGAATAGCAGAAAGCTAATGCAGCCAAGGAAGACCTCACTAAGTGGAAGGAGCTGGGAGCATCAGTCATAAGAACAACTGGAGAGGAAACATTCCAGGCGGCAGGTGCAAGGGCCCTGAGACAAGAGCTTGGCAGCTTTCTGATGGAACCCACAAGTTATAGAGAGTTCATAGCTGCCTAAGCTTTTGGTTTTTCTTCATGTCTTCTGAAAGGGGCTCAGAATGTTAACTTCATAAAACTGCTAAGAAATAATTTAAAATAATGTGTGAAAAGTGTTTGGGTTTCAGTATCTAATTACTATGAGTAAGGAAGGGGTATTCTTTTTACCCCAGTGCTGGTTTGTCAAGAAATGTGTGCTGATTTCTGAATTTGCTTCACCAAAGAGAGAACTTGTTATTTAGCCCAGCAGCCATAAGCCACCATAGTGATGATGCAAATTCAAGCCTCAATTCATCACTTATTAGACATAAACTTTAGTTGCATGTGGTGGCTTACATCTGTAATCTCAGCATTCAGGCAGCTGAAGCAGGAGGATCACAAGTTCAAGGCCAGCCTAGTCTACATATCAAGAGTCCATGTCACTGTATATATATGCTTGGATTAGTTACCCAACATCTAAGCCTCTGCTTTGAAATCTGTAAAAGAAAGATAATAATATTAATCCCTCAATATTTTGTTGAGAGGATCAAAAAATACTTAAAAAAAGAAAAAATAAAAATAAATATATATTATATGTTCACCATAGACAGACATGCTGGAAAACTGTTTCCCTGCATCATTTCATTCCATTCTCATAAAACAGGCAATAATATTATACTCATTTTACAGAAGAGGAGACTAAGGTCTATCTAGATACTATGCCCAGCTGAGCCCATAGCAAGTAAGTAATGAGGCAAGATAGGAACCCAGCAGTCTGAGGATGGAGTCCGGGTTACTTATCGCTGAATTCTAAATTCCTTCATGCCATACCTGGCATATAATTAAATCTTAATAAGTGACAGTAGATTTTCCTGATATTGAGATTATTACTAGTACACCACTTAGAAGAAGAAACTCCTTTGGAAGAAAAGCAGGCTTGACAAAGCACAAATTTAAAATACTAAGACTGGTAGGGTTAGAGACAGACCCACTTGTCACCAGGGCTGAGCGGTGAAAAGACCTGCCAGCCAGACCTCCGTTTGCAAGAGTTAAAGGATGAGTCAGGGATGTGAGACACAGGTGCAAGCCAGGGAGACACATGGCTGTGCTCTGGTCCCAGATACTCTGGAACTAGGAAGGCCAGAACTTGGAAAAATACATTGTGAGCTTTCTTTTAATGTGACTTCATTCATCTTGTTTTTCTCAACATCCCCACAAGACATCTAAACAGAGTTTTGCCAGGAGCCCTGCCCACCTCCCTGAAGTGAGGAATAACAGTGACCCAAGCAGGCAGCTGCATTTCCCCAAATACTGGTTCCCTGTCCAGCCTACCCCACACATCCCATGTGTTTGCTGCCTGTCTTCCTTTTCATCACTCAAGGAAGTCTGTGCAGATGGTTTTCTGAATTGACTTATTTTTAAATAACTTCCATTACAAAGTTGGCTCTCCCCTCCTGCCAACATAGCTAGGACTGCTTCTGGGTGCTTTCTTAGTAGCTTTCATGTCAAGTTGGTCTTCCTCTGTAACACACACGGGTGCATGCATATGTGCACACACACACACACACAGGTTTATTCTAGTAAGTCACTACTCCTTAATAGGATCAAGAGCCACCATATTTCAACATTTACAAAGATATCTCACCTCAGTACTTAAGACATCCTCAGTATACTCAGAAGGAAGAGAGTGACTCTGCCCATGGGCAAGGTATTTTTGGTGGCAATGACTTATAAGATATAAGTAAATCTTGTGCCCTGTAATGAGTTTCCTAATAAGAAAAATCTGTGTAGGAGGTACTATTAGTAAACAGGGTTTTGCAATCAGACAGAACAACAGAACAAACTAACACAGGTAGTTTTTTGGTAGTTTTCTTTTGTACAGATAGATCCCTAGACCTGCTCAGGCCATTCTATACTGCATTTCCCAATGTCACTGGATGACTTGATCAATAAAGAGTTGGTTCATTTTATGTAGTTCCTATGAAGCATGTCATTAGCACATATCTGCCCCCATCATACTCTCTCCAATCCCAGGCAAAACTGTCCACTAGGATACCCAACTTCCAACCAGGAGTCTAGCTCTGGTCTCATCATTCATTAACTTTATTTTCATTCCCTTCTGATTAGGCAGATAAACATATCTTCCAATCAATAAATAACTTTCTAATAAGAGGAAGTAAACTTTGTATTTTCTACATAGCTTCAATCATCTTTATACTTATATTCTTTGTTTTTATTTAAGAGAACAAGGGAAGATATAAGATTTGTTGTTGTTGTTGTTGTTTGCAGTTCTGGGCATGGAACCTTACACGTGCTAGGCCACACCCCCAGCCTTTTTTATTTTATTTTGTTTTTGAGACAGGGCTTTATCTTTTGCCAGGGCTGGCCTCAAACTGATAATCCTCCTTCCTCCACCTCCCAAGTAGCTAGGATTACAGGCATGTATGCGCCACCATGCCCTGCTAGATATAGGATTCTGATATCTAGTGAAACCCATAGCATTTTAGGATGAAACAGACCTCAAGAGAGAACTATGTAGATGCCTCAATTTGGACTTCATGTTCAAGCATTGTCCAGAACCCTTGACTTCCACAGGTCAGGAGCATTCCACTCTAGCTTCTCCCTCTGTTAGAAACATGCACCAATTTTTCTTCACTTTAGCTTCCCTTCGTACACTTATCTTGCAAACTAAGCATAGCTAGTCCTTCCTCCTGTCCAGCCTTTGCAAGATTTTGTGGGCAGATTAATAAAGTTTTAACCAGTTACCAAAGCAAATGCAATGGGACTCCTCAATGGGGTACCTTTATCCACATATGATTTTCTTTCTCCAAGGTAGAGTTCCTGCCAAACTTCCCTTTTCCCCTCATTCTCCTCTTATTTGAGTAAGGTGAGAAATGGAAAGAAAAGTAGCAGAGGAGTAGTTAACAGTGTCAGAAGTCAAGACACATTACTCCTCATTGTTCCGGCTTTTTAAATGGAGTCCGTGCTGCCGGGAACGCTTCCTCTCGCCCTGTTTGCTTTCGTCTTCTTGCTGAGTGTGTTGAGTAAGGCAGTGAACTGTGGTTTTCTTCTCTGGGCCAAGGCAAGCAAGCTGGATGCCACTTGGAGTGCTGAAAAGCCCCTGGGCCACTTCATGGTATGCAATGAATCAGAAACTTACCAGGGTATCAATGCATATTTGGGACATATTAAAATGTACAAGCAATGTTGTATGCTCCGATTCTGATTGTTTTAAATAGCTGTGTCCAAATCGTGCATGTCGTCAGGATATTCAGGTAAACGCTAATATAATACAAACAATTTAAGTCTTATGTTTAGATTCAGTCTTGCTTAAAAGCTTCTGTCTCATTCAGAATATTCTGCTAGAAAAATATACATTCATTTATATCTCCCTTATGTTTAGTTCAGTCAGTTTTGCCACCTACAAAATGATGTAATACTGAAAGTTCTTAATAAAATTGATGCATTGCACACAATTCAGTTAGCAATAGAACTGACACATAGTAAGTCTTCAATAAACATTAGCACTGCTGGGCATGGCGACACAGACCTGTGTCTTTGAGGCCCTTCTCCCTCTCTAGTCTCTCTTCCCCTCCATCTCTTTTCCCTGCCAATTGCATGGACTTCCTCACTGACCTTCCAGTGCCCTTTGCCCTGGCTCTCCCCCACCAAAAGTTCTGCCCCAGCTGTTCATCCCATTTCTACAGATAATAGAAGTTCAGATCACAGAGCTCCTTCAATTTCACACAACTAATGGATAAAAGAGCCAAGGTGAGAAAAGAAGTTGTCAGACTCCAAATACAAAACTGTCCCAAAATCCCACCTAACCTTGCCTCCTAATCTTCCAGGTACTGTAACTGATGTTGTCTGTGACAGACAGAGTCCCACAATGATGGAAATAAACAAAGTCCTGAGATGACCATGGATACACAGTCATACATATCATCTTAACCTTTTGCTTCTCAATTAATGCAAATGACAAAAAATGCAGCAGTATTGTAAGTGATTCCTTTGCTGGCTATTGTTATAAAACACTAACACTGCAATTTATCAGTAGTTTAGAATTGTTGTAATCCTGCTGATCACTCAGTCTGCTATGGAATCCATAAAATACAAATATAATAAAAATAAAAGTAAACATTTTATTATCCTGCTGACAACAGACCTGCTTAGTGACACAGGGCCTGCTTCTCTGTAGAAGAAGCAATGGGAGACATAGGAGTGGAAGGCAAGGGGATTCTGTGGGTCACGAAGAGGATGTTTGCATCTCCGTGGGTCATACGTCATCAGTCAAAAACTATTGTGTCATTTGTATTCAATCAAGGACTCTGATAATGTATTCCTATCATGTAATAATATGCATTAGTCTATAAACAGTCTTTATGTACAGAGAGAATTAATAGACTTAATTATATGGTCCATGTTCTTAACTTCTTTCCCTGGACATTTTTGTTGTTTTGTTTGTTTTTGGTGGTATGGGGAATTGAACTCAGTACTTTGCACTTGAGTCAAATCCCTAGCCTTATTTGTTTGGGCTGTTTTTGAGATTAGATCTTGCTTTATGCCCAGGTCAACCTGAACCACAATTCTCTGATTTGTACTTTCCATAGAGCAGGGATGACAGTTGTGCCACCAAGCTATCCTAACAATTATATGAAAAGGTGGAACAAATGAGAGAGTAAAAGGACAGGTGGAAATTGCATTTCTTTGGAGATTTAAATAACTTTTGTAAAACATATGCTTATGGTAGACATGGTGCTAGATGACTACATATATATTATATCATCGATTTTCACAAAGACATTCTGAAAAAGATACTGTACTAACCATTTACTATTGAAGAAACTGAGGCTACAGGAATTATGGGATTTCTCCAAGGTCACACTGCTTTTTAAGTGGCATGCTTAGACCAGATGCATGCCTTTTCTGCTACTTCCTGTTGCCTCAGATGGATATACCATATGTTACTTCTTAAACAGAATTTCCATCAAGGTTAGACATTCACAAATTGCAAGGTTACCAAACCCTCAACATTTGTGAGAGGCAGTCAAGCTCTTCTACATTATAGCATCTTTAAAGAAACAAACAAGCAACCAAACCAACCAACCAAAAAGTCAATCAGCTACTTTGAGGGTCCTCTCTGCTTTTAGGCTAAATCAGACCTTTGTTAGCCACTTCCTCTCTATTCTCTGGAGAGTTCCAAATTGGATTAATATCTTATCTGATCTGTAAGTGTTTTTTCCATCTTTGTGAGCAAACCTATCCAGGTTTTTCCAGCTTAGAGACTGTCAAATCTTGGTGAAGTCAAAGTAATAATTTTCTTATGCTGTTCCTAGCTCCACTGGGCTAATACAGATTAAGAAAAATTACTGCCTTGTTTTTAAAGACTCTGATTTCACAAGGACCATTGTTTGACTCCTTTCAAAACCTCTGTCCTCTGAGATCTGAGAACACAGTAGCTATGTGGAAGCAGTGGATTAGAAGAGAAAAATTGGGTTCCCCCCGCCTCTTCCTCTTCATTAATATCTCCAAAGATCTCTGAGTCCTGGCCAAAAATGTGAGCGAGCCTACACATTGGTTTCAAGGCAGTTTCAATGTTTGCTTAAGTTATATGGTAACCTTCTCCATCTGACTTCATATACCCACTGAAGTTCAACTTGATTTTGAGTTTCTGAAGTTTGCTTGGTAATTCCTAATGGATGTCAAATATTACAAAGGTTCAGATGTGGAGCCAAATATATTTGGGCTGCAAGATTTTGGAAATCTGGAATGGACTCTCTTGAGAGATTTCCAGCAGGGATGGGTCCATGCCTTTTTGCCAAGTTTAGAACCCATTCCAAATCTAAGAGGGCTAAGACTCAATCTGCTGGAAGTTGAGGGAGAGTTCTGTTTTATTTTCCTCTAATTTAGCAAAACTCTTCTTAGCTTTCAGAATTGTACCCCAAGGGAAATGTGCCTAGATATTCAGTGGCTCTGAGAAAAACTCCTTCAAATGAATTAATGTGATTTTTAAGTGTTTTATGTTTTTGATCCTACTCAGATAAATACATCTGCATTTAATATTTTTCATTGTCTCAGTGTGATTGACATAGCTATACTCTCCCCCCAAAAAACTTACCTCTAAAAAGGAACTGGGGCATAATTTCTACTCTTTGTTAAAGTTAGGGGATAAATACTTCCTCTAAAACAAATGGTTTGTGCCCAAAGTTTCATATATCCAAGAAAGTAAAAGTTTCTGCTTGGCCTGAAGTGAATTGAGCAAGTGCAATTTCGTCTAAGCATCACTCTGTCGTTTATGGGCATGGTGTCATAGCCAGAGCTGGCCATATAGTAATGGAGTGGCCCATATGGGCCGGGTAGAACCTGTACAGAAAATGAGGGACATAGGGGAATTGGAATGAGGATACCCTGGTGGAAGTCCCAGCTTTGCCCCTCTTTCACTGGGATCTACCATTGGCAAGATCTTTAATCACTGAGCATGCCATAAAAGAAGAAAAATAATACCTGTTTTATTTATCTTGAGGGAAGATAATATATGTGAAAGGACTATATAAAGTAAATACACAAATAGGAAAAAATTCGAGGAACCATAAAAAATGCTTATCCTGAGTTCTGTTATCTGCATCCATTTTAGAGGATATGAAATAGGATCTGTTTGGATAATCCAGTGTCATTACAGTCCTATAACACGATGCAATTTTGAAAGGACAAAATAACCGTTGACCACAGAAAGCTTAAGAAAAATCTCCTTCCCAAGTCTAACTCTCTGGATTTCCCCCTGAAAGGAGCTGCTTTAAAATAAAGACTGTGGAAAAGGCCAGTGATGATGACTGTCCCCGGACTGCCAATGAGCAAGGTCTCACTCTTCTTATTTGGGACCAATTAATATTCATGTAGCCCCAACCCTGAAGGGATTTAGCTCCAGCATTTCATAAAACTGAAGCAATCCATCATCCAAAAGGGCAAAGAGGCAAAATTTCTGAGCCCTTTTCCTCAAACTCCATCAGAGAATGTAAGCTCACATTACTTCCCCTCCCCAATCCTTTCCTTCTTTATGAAGTGAGACTATTGTGGATAGCTGTGGTCTCCTAATGCATTTTTGGCCAGACAAGGCAGTACCATGGCTTCAGAAACTCTCTTTAGTCGAAGTTGGCCAGTGTTCTATTGTTTGCATCTGGGATATGGCCAGTAGAGTTCGGACATCTGCCCATTGTGTTAGTTCCTTGGGCGCCAGTGGGCTGAAGCTCATTATTCCACTGGGAATTCAGCCTCTCTCCCGTAAAAAAAGGGGAGTGAGTCACCAACAGCCTCTATCATATCTGACATTTGCAAGATGAAATCCCTTTTGAAATCTAAGTTTAATTTTGTGGATTAATTTCTTATTCTGACAAAAGTGACCTATAAAGGTTTTGACTGGAGTTGATCTTTGGTAGGAAATTGAGGAATCCCATTATAGACATGAGTAGGATTGTGCCAGTCCAAATGGTCTGCCCCCTCTGGCTACAAAACCAAAAGATAAAAATTAAGAAAAGGCTTGTATGACTCTGGGGGGGTGGGGTGGTTAATGCTGTCAGCATACAAGATGTTGGCATATTTCTCAGAGTAACTTTCTTTTATTCTGTTCCTTCCTTTTAATCCTGTGACCCCCCCCAATTGCTAACCCTTTGAGATTCTCAGTAAACATACCTATTTTCTTCCTCTACTTTTGTCATTAAGTACTTAGGGTACATAGGAAAAGTTCTCTAGCCTAAGGTTCAGGTTTTTTTGCCTCAGAAATGGAGGGTTTATTAGCATTTGCATCACAGATTAGCAAAGACTACAGTGCTGAGGACGAGAGCCTGGTGTGTGATAAGTGTTAAGTAAATGTCAGATAAAATTGATGAGATGAAAGTGTTTACAAACAGATCAGCACACTTGTCAGTTTGGAATGATGACTTGATAGGTGCAGAGAATTACTTTTAAAATTATGTATTATTATTTGTTCTAAGTAAAAGGTGAGAAGAATCCAGTTGGAATGATCCCGGAGGTCTATTTATGGACTTCGTCCCATTAGGGTCAACTAGCCAGGCCTTGCCCCCAGCTCCCATCGACCAACTTTTTAGTTCTTTGAGGGATTCCAACCCCATGGCTAACAATAGCCAATAACTTCCAGGAAAACAAAGAGCAGGATATTGGGGTCTTTTGGCCTTTGCTTCAAAGAACAGCTGGATCCAATTCAGAGCCTTTACTGAAGAAAGAAAGAAAAATGGATGCCTTCCCACTGGTCATGGCTCAGCCCTTACAGGCTCTATCTCTACCACCTGCAGGACCAGATGCAAATGAATGGAGCTTTTTTTTTTTTAAAGACAGGGTCTTACTACCTAGCCCAGGCTAGCCTCAAATTCATTATCCTAATGCCTAGCCTCCTCAGTGCTGTGATTATAGGTGTGCACCAAACAGCTGCATGAAACATTTGTACTAAGGAAAATCTCCCAGAAGAGTATAAGCAGTGGCCCAGTGATAAACAAACATCCTCCTAGGACCCTTCAGCTTGGTGTGGCCCTGGGAGTACCAGAGGTTTGAGCTCAAAGCCTCACCCAGCACTATGCATTGGAAACTCTGTGTATCCCTTCTGAACTTCAGAGGCTTCATTTTTACATCATGCAAGGAAGAGCATAACAACATATAACACAGTACTTACTTGGAGGGGGTGCTCTGAGGTGTAATGAGGTCCCTTGCTAAAGAGCATAGTACAGTGCTTAGTAAATTGTCATTATACATCATATGTGTTGGTTTCCTTTCTTTTCAGAGTCATTCTGAAGAGTAAAATGGGTGAGTAAGTAACACGGCACCAAATATACACTCAATAAATGTTACCTTCCTAAGGGGCAGTGGGGTAAACCACAGTCAGCTGGGCATCCAGAAGCAAGCCAGTATGGCAAGTTTCTCCAACATGCCCAAAGCCCATTGTTCCTCCACTTCAGCCTGAAGATCACAACCCGGGCTTCCCTGGACACCTTCTGGCTCTTCCACATCAATAGCTCATTTACCTTCCCCTAAACATCTCAGAACAGCCCTTCCCTGCCCCCCAAGGGAGTCTGCAATACAGGCCAGATGCTCTGAAAGATTAGGAAGGCTTTTAAGTCTAGTCTAAAAAAAAAGTCCTGTCCTTTGTCTCAGGTCATTAGTTCTTCTCTTATTTTCTGGAGGATGCAATTTCCCATTCTTCATTTATATTATTTTGCAGAGTATTTGTAGACCATCAGCCTATATGTCAAAACTTGTGCTTGATTACACCATATAAATTCAGGTCTATTTATAAGCTAACATGACTACCACTGAAACAGGAATATATATTTCTAGTTTGGGAGACACACAGAACTCATTTTTATAACTTGGTATCTCCTCGGATGAACTAGTATCCTCCATCTGTAAACTGGTATGTTGGTGTTGCAGGTAAGTGCCTCAATTTGGAGGCAAGATAGATAGAGAACTTTCCTGAAAGGATACTTTCTTGCTAATGGCAAAAGGTACTTAGGGTTAAGACTTGCATATAGGTGTCTTGGTTCTCAGGCCACTTGTCCTTGTCTTTTCACTATCTGCTGATACCTGACCTGGAAGGGTCACCAAAAGTTTAAACTCTTCAGCATCAAAGGAAAGTCCCTTGGCAAATGGGCTCCTGCCAAGAACTGCTTTCACCATACGCTGCTCAGATTACTGTCTTTGGACTACTTTCCATCCCTCTTCCCATATCTAAGAGACAATTTTTGACTCCCTGGAATGACCCATCTCAACCTGAGAAATCAACTCACCCTGTAAAGTCCAACTCAAAGCTCAACTTTGCTTCTTTAACTCTTCAAAATCCCTCAGAAAAATTAATTCTCTACCTGTATTCTAATTGTACTTCTGTGTGTGTCTCATTCATAGAACCTATTGCACTGAATCATAGCTATTGACTTATGTTTGTCAGTCAGTAGACAGTGAATTGTTTGAGGACAGGAATTATATTCTGTTAGTCCTTGTATCCGCAGTTTTCCAACACATTAAAAGCCTTAATGACTTTTTTGTTAGTTATTTCTTTGTTTTCGGTTTTTTTAGACTTGCTTGTTTTGTACATGATTTTCATGTCTCAAGTGAACAATAATGCACTTAAAGTGTATCTACTGATTCTGATCAATGCCTAACTATGTCTGTACTTTTTTGGAACAATTTTTAGCAAACTTTACCTGAAGAATTGTACAACTTTATACAAAAGAATGAAAGAAAGCCAATGAAATCAGAACACCAGGTAGAATATCCGAGGAGTTCCTCTTTATTCTTTAAAGTAGCTTAATCTATTCATCTATAAAATTCTAGAATGTTCTGCCCTAGACAAAACAAAAATTTTAAAATACTATTTATGATACATGATTCAGTGTCTGAATACCAAAAGTTAAATTAAGGCAAAGTAAAAACTATTTTGGAAAAAGAAAAATAACTCCACTACCCAAACTCCTAGGCCTGAGAGCCAGAGAGCTAATGGTGTAACTTGCAGTTCTAGACTGAAGGCTGAGAATTTTAAGCCACCCAAATGACTTAAAATGGAGTCTTTGATTCCAAAATGGTGATTAAGTCTCCAACTATGATCAAAATCCCCTAAGAGCTCTTAAAGTGGGATATTTTGAAAATTAATTTAATCCAAAACTGTGCTCCCACTCTTGAGAAATGAAATATCATAGACTTTCTCAACTCTTTACTCTTTAATATCTCATCTACTTCACTTCTTCAGCAGAGATTGGTGAGTGTTCACACATGTGGCAAAGGTATCGGAAGCTATGAAACACTAATGTCGAGTGACCAAGACTGCCCTCTAAATGCATCTAGGCAAAATCTTACTTAGGAGACACTGTGGGACGTCAGTCCACTCAGTCCCACTACTGACCCTTCTCATGCCCTCCTTGGGTTGAAAGGACTATGATTTCAGTTTCTAACTTAGCTTTCCCTGTTATGATACCAGGCCAAAATTTTTAAGCCATGTTTTGTTGTTCTTGGCACCAGACAATCATAGTTTCTACCAATCCAGTTTTGTAGGGCTACAATGAGAAGAAATGATGTATTACAGGGGCTGAAAACCAAAAGCATGTTCAAAAGCATAGAATGCCTAGAGTGATAAAGGAAGTGATAAAGTTAAGTATGTGTTTTGTCTTAAGGTCAGAGCACATCTTCTATTCAATACAAGCTGGGAAGAGACAAAGAAGAATGGAATCCCAGTATGTTGAACATAGCTCAAGTTAGGAACCACAAAGGTAGAAGTTATGGGATGTAAGTGCCATTGTCTAGATTTCTCAGAGTTCAATGTGAACTGATCTTAACTTGGAGAAGAGGAGAAAGGGAAGAAGTATCAGCTTATGCGTGGAGTTGTTCCACAGGTCACAACAACAGCTCTATCAGTTGAAAGCAGAAGTAAAAGTCATAGTCGGGACCTTAAAGTGCTGTGTGTGTGTGTGTGTGTGTGTGTGTGTGTGTGTGTGTGTGTGTGTATTTGTTCAAGCTCTGAAACATTTTTTAAAAGGCTTAATCCTAGTCCTCAATTCCTGGCTAGAAGGATACTTTTTTCTTTCCTCCACATCTCCCTCAACATCACCAAAGTCAGGAGGTTTTGCTTTGTTTTTGTTTGTATACTCTCCTCAGGTTTATTCTTATTTGGAATAATTGTAACTCATGTGTGTATATATATATGTATATATATATATATATATATATATATATATATATATATATATATACATATATATATAATTGCTTCACACAATTGTTACCATTTTGGAGATCCAAATAGGCATTAGGCAATGAGATAAAGCAAGTTAAAAAATAAGAAGAAAATAAAATATGAACAGGGTCTCCTTTTACTGTAAGCTATAAGCAGAGAAGGAAGAATGAAATTCAACAGGAAATTCCAGAAACATTGACAAGACAGACCAGTTTCCCTGGGCAGTCTTGGTTTATGGGAATTATCACAGAATAATTATTAATAGTTTCCCACTTTCAGAAGAGCATCCTAGCTTAAGCAATGAAATACTCACACTAATGCTTCCTGCAATGGGATCAACCCATCAAAAGGGAAAAGGTCTTCACTGGCCTCTGATCAATGTTGGGAGGTGGGTAGAACAGCTTTCCCAGGAAGCTGGATGAATGAGTGGCAATAGCAGTGTGAAGAATGAGGAAGAAGCATAGTTAAGAGTGCTGATTCCAAAAAGCAGAGCAGTGAGTCACAAATGAAAGCAGAGAAAAACTGGATAGGATCTTGCAGTTCAAAGGAGAAAGTTGCAAAGACTAGCATTAGGTAAATCATCAGAGTCAAGGTCATAAGGACTCTGACAATAGGGACCAATCTACTTGAAAGACAATAAAAGACTAAGGAAAGTGTTGTATTGACTCAAGGGTACACAGTGGCAGAATGTTCTTTGGACATAGAGGAGCAGTGACCCCAGACAATGAAGGGCTTGTTTTGTTTGGAAGGCCTTGGGGAGCTGTTGGTTTTACAGCAAACTACTGAGATTCTTCATACATCCCTCTTCCAGACCATGAATGTGACAGGGCTAAGAAGCCAGAGCTTGCAGCATTTTGCCTCTAAGTTTACATTTCAGCAGAACCACTCCAGGATGAATCATTGCACGCACAGGTTGCTGGTTATGCACAGTTACAGCCCATTTTCCAAACTCCTTTCTGCTTCGTGATCCAGGCTGAATCTGTGGAGATTTATGGGAAGATTTCTTATTCTTCCTGAAAAAGATCAAATCTCTCCCCAGAGCATTTCCTTCCCCATCAGGCCTATCCTACCTCCACTCACACTTATCCTTTTAATTTAACAAAGAAAGAGAGTAGTTGAGAGGAGAGAAATCAGTCCCTGAAATGTTCTCAAAGATGGAACCAGAATGTAGGCCTTTGCAGTCAGTAGAAAGTGATAGAAAAATCAGTTATTCTGTGTGCTGTAAAATAGGGAAGTGATTTGTGGAGATTTAACTCTCAAAATTCCTTACTTTTAAGACCAAACTTGATGTGGAATCAGGTCTGGGGAAGGAGTAGCTGCCAACTTAGGGGATAGGACTCAATATTAGGGAGAAAGAAAACATTCTTAAAGAAAAATTTGGTCAAGGATGCATCCTATAAGGCAAAGCATCCGCAAGGCACATACCTATCTTCCCAGCTACTCAAGAGGAGGTATCAGGATTGTGACTCAAGAAAAGCCAGGGCAAAGTGATAGTTAGACTCCCTTCTCCACCAAGAAGTCTGGTGTGGTGGGTGCACACCTGCAATCCTGGCTATATCAGAGGCATAAAGTAGGGAGATGCCAGTCCCAGGCCAGCATTGGCAAAGAATATGAGAGCTTATCTGAAAAATAACAAAAGAAAAATGGGGGAGGAGGTTGGGGGCATGGCTCAAGTGGTAGAGCACCTGCCTAGCAAGTGCAAGACCATAAATTCAAACCCCAGTACTTGAAATGAAAAAAAAAAAAAGGAAGCATTTCAAAGAGGAAAGTGATGTCCTCTTAGAAAAGTGTAAGTTTCATGAGGAAAGGAATATAGAAAATGAGCAAGAAATTGTAGAATACGGATTGAGAGCTACACTAGATTGAATTAGGATCTTTGGTTCAACAAGTATCTTAAGTTCCCTGCACCTCAGTTTCCTCATTTATAAAATGGAGGGTTGTTACTAGGATTAAATGTGTTAATATTTATAGCCTACTTAGAACAACACCTAAGCCAGAATAAGTGCTTGTTAACAGCAATGATCATCTGTCAATGATTCCTGTTCAAGCACTACTCAATCCACTCTAAAATCTGCAAATTCAAAGTTTCCATTTCTATGAAATGATCAAATCCCCAGCTATGTCCCTTTTATCCACCCAAAGTCTTCCTGAAAGCAAGTAGGATTAGTAATTATAAGAGCAAAATTGATGAACCCAAAATTTATAAACAAAAGGATTTGCAGTATGCCTTCCAAATCTTTATTTGATGTACCTACAAATGCACTGAGTCCCTTGGGGATATAAACATTTGTCCAGGTGGTGACAGGAAGACCACGTCCTTATGAGGACAGACACAGCTGAGCAATTTACTGAGAGTTTATTTTATTTTAATTTCTCTTTGTCTCAATTTAAAAAGAAAAGGAAAGGTCCCAGCTTGCAGACAGCCATAAAAACAAAATAAACACACATGCAAATAAGATGTGTTTTGGATGTGAATTTGTGTATATTGGCAGACAAAACACTGAGACTTGTGACTTGACCTTCTTATTCTTTTTTTCTCTCCTCTGCTCCTTTGAGTGCCAAAGGAGTTATTTTGAAAAGCATGGGTGCATGTTTTTGATCATAATGTTAGGGCAAAAGGGGAGACGACTTTTACATTTAGTCAGTAGCTGTTCTACAGCTAGCAAGCTTCAAATGGCAGTGTTTCATGTTTGGTCACTGATAATGTGGGTGTTACACAGCTTTTTGTTTTTCCTCACAATTAAACAGCACTTGTCAAAGCCTGGGTATATTGAAATAGCATTGATTTCTTAATTCACTAAAAGAATCATCAGTCCCTACCAAGTTTTGCCAAAGTATATTGCAAGGACCAGTCTAGCACACAACTGTAGACAGAGATGAGGTAGCACTGGAAATATTTACCAAAGCACGCCAGTGTCAGCCGAGCTCTGGGAACTGGGATTGATAGAGGGTGCAACAGTTGGGCATGTTTCCTACATAAAGCCTACAGAATAAATAGCAAAAGCAGCCCATGAGATGCAATCCCATTTAACAAGAAGGCTAGATGGAGTTTCCATCAATAAGAAAAGGAGTAGAATCCTATGATTCATACCGTGTCCTAATTCTGCAAAATAAGATTTCTCAGTTTTGGTCATCTGTAGTGGTTATCAAATTCCAGGCCAACTCTTGGAGAGAATGATGCATTCCTGGCAAACAGCAACAAAATGCTGATTTTGCATGTTTTGTTGCTAATGTGTTTCCTGGGGAAAGGGAACAAAAAACTTACTTCTGTGGCCTAATAAATATTTGGCACTTATCTGAAAGACCAGTGAAAGCATTGCCTATATCCTCTAAAATTTTGATAGAAAAATAAAAATGTAGCAAGTATTATAAGTACATTTCCTTATATAGAATTAACCAACTTGGAAAAAAATATCTCCATGCCACTCACTGAATTTCTCCCATTTCTCTGAATATTTAGCGATGAGTGGCCTAAGCTGGCTATTAAAATATTATTCATATAAAATACATACCAGGGGGAAAGAATGTGTACTCACGAAGACTTATTCAATCTTCCTTGCTAGCTTTTTATTGCAAAACAAACTTAACTTCTGAATTCTCAAATCTCTGGTCCAATAATATTATTCTAGAGGGAGAATCATATTTAACAAAATTGGTGTCTAACTAGAGTGATTTCATCCAAAAGAAATAGTTCTCTATACTTTTTATATTTCTTAAAGAGAGGAGTGGGCTGATGAAATTTCAGTGTATTTCTATAGAAAGAGAGTAAATTTACATCAAAATGAGTAATATTTATACTTATTTGCATCAATAAGTAGATTAAGTGAATATTTAAGACCTGCAGTAGAATAACCACTGTTAGCTGAAGAAACAACCTCTGGAAATCACCAGCTCAGCCCAACAAAGATTTTTCTCTCACACACAAAGTGAATGGTTGATGGAGAGGCAGCTCAGGGCCTGGGTACCTCCTGTCCTAGAGCCCTCCCTTCCTGGAGTCCTTTGCTGCCAACCACACAGATGATGGAGAGAGATGAGGGAGAGGGTAAGGGGGAGGTGGAGGGAAGATCTCCAGCACAGTCTGAAGGAAAATAATAGACATTTGGGTTGCTTTAAGTGCCACGGTGACTGACTTAGGGCCATGACCTCTGTACCTCTGTGCCTTGCTGGCATTTCCCACTGCCAGCTTTGACAGCATGTTTTGTTTGTTTTGCTTTGTTGCCTATCAATTTCACTTGTTTCTGGTATTCTTCCAGTAAATATAAGTTGTTTTATCAAAAGTTTTATTAAGTCATGCATATTTTCACATCTAAGAAAATCTTTCTGCCACTTTTGTTCATGAGTGAATACATTTATGTATTAAGGAAAGTTTGAATATTGCTGATTCTCACACCAAACTCTCTAAGAATTCCAAAATTATCTCTTAGGTTTAAGTTTTACTAAGTGTGAAGAACTGTTAAGGAAAGGAGGCTTGCTTTTGTTGGCAGTACTGGGGTTTAAACTCAGGGCCTCATGCTTGCTAGTGGGTGCTCTACCACTTGAGCCACTCCACCAGTCCCAGAATCTAAATTTTTTTCTTGAGCATTTACAGAGTATTTTAAACAGCCTTTTACATAATTTCTTTACCTTTATGAATCATATACACCTTCTAAAGCTGCCAAAGCTTAAAGTTTATTGGTAAAGATTTAATATAAAGCAGCTGACAAAAAAATCTCATTTCTACCAATGATAAAATAACCACCCTTTTTATGTCTCTAGCCACTCTTTTTTTTTTGATTGATTTTTTTTTTTCATTTTTCTTTTATTATTCATATGTGCATACAAGGCTTGGTTCATTTCTCCCCCATGCCCCCACCCCCTCCCTTACCACCCACTCCACCCCCTCCCTCTCCCCCCCCTCAATACCCAGCAGAAACTATTTTGCCCTTATTTCTAATTTTGTTGTAGAGAGAGTATAAGCAATAATAAGAAGGAACAAGGGTTTTTGCTGGTTGAGATAAGGATAGCTATACCACTCTTTGAGCACTGTGAATCAGCGGAAAGGCACGGTTTTAATAAGTGGGCCCTCTAATATGAGTAAGCAAAGGAGCATTAGCCTCTCTTGTGAGAGTAAATGTTCCTTTCACAGTGTATGTACCTGACTGGTTTCAGCAGGGTCACCTTTTCCTTCCACTTCTCCCTGGAAACAATTATGTATAGAAGTGAAGTCAAACATACATAGGGCAATATTTAAAATATTTAGCAACTGCCAAGTTCAAGTACTGACCAGTCAGAATGGATGATGGTCCTGTAGTAGGGTCTTGAAACCTCCTACTATTATGGGCATTGGATCATTAAGGACAAGGATTCTGGTGAGCACTCCACTGGCCAGAGTGGTGGTAGCCACAGAAGGCATCATTAGGAGACATCATCATCAGATATTATCTACTAATACAGATCTTTTCCAATATTTTATCAATGCGTGCAGCTCTCCTGGGGTCCAAGTCCTAACTAACCCAAGTCCCACCATAAGATAACTCCAGCTTGGAACTTTCTAAATAAGTGGGGACTACATGTAAATGAATCTGAGATTTCATTTCCATTATGTATTAGCTTCTGATGAAATCTCTAATACTTCTAGTGTCTTATAAAATTGCTACTTGTCATCCTGTTCTAAAATTAATTGCTCTGTTCTCTTTTGTGTGTGCTTATTAAATCAGCTAAGCAGTATTTTATTGTTTCCTTCTCTAAACCCTTTTGGGAGTGTTGTGTAAGGAACAGGTAGCCAGATTTTGTCTTAGAATCCATTACATTTATAACACACTTGATAATATCATTGTCATATAGTCTCATGCTTTTTATTTTGACACCCTTTTTTTGATAATTGTATTGGTTTCTCCAACCTCTTAATCCCCTCTCCATAATATGATCATTTAGTATACCTTTACTTTCTGCATCCACCAATTCACCACAAGTGAACACACATGAGTGCCCTATAGGAGAGTCCTCCAAAAAGCAGACACCAAGGTGGAAGGAGAAGTGCAAGAAATTGATTGGATGAAAGTCAGAGGGGGAGATGAATCAGAAAATATTCCAATGAGTACTGACACCTGGGAAAGGAAAGAGGGCAGGAAGGACTGGCTGGGAAATGCCTCAGACTGCAGCACAGGATTGAGAGCATCTCAGGTAGCCAATGCAGAACTACAAAACCAAAAGACCTGAACTGGGCACAAAGAGCCAACTCTGGTCTCACCACTCTACCCTGCTACCAGTCCAGAGTGAACATGGCTTCCTGTGGATGCTATGATAGATCCTGAAGGCCTGCACAAAAGCTTGATTTCCATTTTTTTTTAAATTTATTTTGATTACATATAGGAAGTATTCAAATTGTCTTTTGCATATTTTCATACATAAACACATGCATATATATTCACATAAGGATTATGTATTAATCTTAATGAATGAAATATACATTCAATATGAATGCATATATATGTTGAAATATAAAGATATTACTAAGTTCTTCTCATTTGTGTCAGTACAACCACTATGGAAAGCAGTATGGAGATTCCTCAAAAAACTAGAGATAGAACTGCCACATGATCCAGTGATACCACTCCTGGGCACCTACCCAAAAGAACCATAAGACAGGATACAGTAGAGACACCTGTACACTGATGTTCATTGTAGCACTATTCACAATAGCCAAGCTCTGGAAACAACCCAGTTGCCCTAAAACTGATGAATGGATCAAGAAATTGTGGTATATATGCACAATGGAGTATTAATCAGCCACAAGGAATAGTGATATGTGGTTTGAAGGTAAATGGATGCAATTGGAGGACATCATGTTAGTGAAGTAATGCAGGATCAGAAACACATAAGACTCATGTTTTCCCTCATACAAGGAATAAAGATCCAAAGATAAACACAGACACAAAAACAAGCATGATTATATACAGACTTAGATATAGAATATATTTGTAAGAGTGGAACTACTCTCTGGAACTTGGGGAAAGAGGGACAGGAAAAGAGAATAATAGAACATCAGTAATATCACATAACATGAGCTGGGAAGGTGGAGGATATAAGGATGTATATTGAAAGCTGTTGAAAACGGGGGGTGGGGGAGGTAAAGGGGTGAGGGAGAGTAATGGAAGGTATTTAACAGACCAAAGTAAAGCACACCCACAGTGAGACACTTCTTTGAATGTCAACTTAAATATTAATTGTGAAAACCAGGACTATAAAATAGGTACAGTGTATGCGGGAGGGGTACTAGTGGGAGGGGGAGGGTGAAGGAAGGAGATTAAGGTGATGGTATATGGTTGATGGACTTCATATACCTATATGAAACAGAACTAATAACTTCTTGCAATTGCTTTAAGTGGGATGGGGAGGGGGCTGAGGGGGAGAGACGATGAGGAAAATGTAAATAATGTACAATATATAAGTCTGATTGGAATTGTCACTACGAATCCCCCATATAATAAATATATCCTAATAAAAATTGATTTTGTTTACATATAGAAAGTATTCAGTTTGTCTTTTGCATATTTTCATACATATACACAAGCATATACATTCACATATGGATTATGTGTTAATCTTAATGAATGAAATATACATTGAATTTGAATGACATATATTTATGTTGAAATATGAAGATATTACTAGGTTCTTATTTGTGTTAAGCAGTGGAGACACCTCATTTTAATGCCCCTTACCAGCCTCAATACTATAGTTTTCTATTAATTCTACTTACCTTTGATATCCTTAGAGTAAATCTTAGTAGTTTTAGCCAAAATTTTATCATGTATTTCATTTTTCATTCCATTTTTCACATCTGAGAAAATCTTTTTGCCACTTTTGTTCATGAGTGACTACGTAGGTATTTGTGTCTGTGTTCTGGTAAGCTTGAATATTTCCTAGTCCCACTACAAACACTCTAAGAATTCCAAAATTATTTCTTAGTGCTAAGTATTGTTTTTGTTCTTTGGTACACAATCTAAATTTCCTGTTTGAATATTTACAGAGTATTTTAAACCCTAAATACAAACAAAACATTTTGTCAGTGTACACTAATGTATTAGCCGTATTCTTTTTAGTTTGATTTTCGAATTCATCTGACCTGAATATTTAATTGTCTCATTCTTTATAGACTTGAGCCTCTCTTAAAAATAGGAGGAAATGAACTATTTCTTTAATAAATCCAAAGCCACTTCTCTGTCCATTGTTTATTTCTTTGGCCTAGATACAAGAGTATTGGTACGATTGCATTTTCTTTGAAAAATACACTGGAAATAAACACATTTTCCAGTATCAGTGCTAATAGGACAAAAAAATTCCAAGAACAATTTTTCTAGCCATACTGCTAAGTCCTACTTTTAAAGACTCATCTTGAAATGTGTCACCCCATCCTTTACTTTGCTTCCCTACCCAGTCTCCAGCACTCATCTGGGAAGCAGGAGTGGTCTCCCAGTCATCTGTATTTTATTAAGTGCCTAATACCCTATAGGGAAAGCCAGTTCTCTGTTTTCCCAACATTTCAGCCGAGTACCAGAATTTGGGGCCAAACAAATTACAGAAAACCACTTTCTAGTAGGAATAAAGAAAAGAAAAAAGCCCTCCAGAGCTCTATAATGTCCTACACAGAGCAAACAAACATTGGGTGTTTAAAGGCCTTATCCAGACAACTCTCCCATGATACACCACGTGCAGCCCAATTTATCTCAAAACAGGGGGAAAGGGTAAATCACTGTGACTGTAACTTGAACTACACAGTGCTAGGGAGTCTCCCTATTTCCAACCTGAGACTTAGACTGTGAAGTTATCTCTCTTCTGCCTTTTTTATTTCCTTGGTTAAAAATGTGAGTCATCATAAACCAAACACTGCAAGAATCTTTACTTTTAAAAGAGTGTAACAGCTGCATTGGTTGATTTGGCGGGATCTCTGGAACTCTGTGTTGTTCTCTGAAAATCATGAAGAACTTCACTGTGTTCTTGGAATACCCATGGAGGAACTGTCACGCAGGCAATTCATCCTCAACGTCTCAGCCAAAAGGTCTACTAGGTGCCCCACATGCTTTTCCAGCCACTCCATAAAGTGTGCATGCATAAAAACACTGAAGAGCTAAGGCTTCATTTACAGTATCTCTAACCAGAGCAGAGCACAATGGGACCAGTACTTTCTGCATTGAAGACAAAAACCATTCATTCACTTATTCATGTCCTCAGACATTTATTGGGTGCCTAGTCTGTGTACTCATTACTCCAAATGTTCATGATACAATGATAAACAAAAACTAGGCCTCTGAGGACAATCTGCTTTATCCTATATCATACTAATGACAAAGAGGAAGAAGAAAGGAAGCAAGAAAAGGGAAGCATTTGTTTCTCCAATTTACAGGTGATGAAACTGAGGCAGAGAGGTAAAGGAACATACCTAAGTTCACAACATTTGTAAGGACCACAATTCTAAGACTTTTGTTGGATAAGTGAACAGCCATAATCTCCATGCTTTACCATCTCAATAGAAGACTGAACAAATGAACATTAAAAAAAAAATCAATGTAACCATGTTTATCTCTTGATTCAGTTGGAGTCACAGTACCAGTCGTGATCCAAATGCTCTCTCCTGTAGACTTAAACATTATACTTTATCAGTCTTTTCCTCTTACTCTAAAGGTCTAAAGAGTATTGAGCATATATTCATTAAAAAGGTATGGGTAGGTTGATTCTTAAATTCTGACATACCATCTATTTACTATGGAGCCAAATGATGAAGAATACAGACCTTGACACCCAAAGCATACACTTTTGCAAAGAACACATCTAACAGTAATAGCTGTTAGAAAATTTTGAAACACAATTTTATCTCATAAAAACAGTGCTATTGTACATAAATAAAATGGCATCTGACTCACAAGAAACACAGCCTTGGGAGGAATGGGCGCCTTTGCCAACGCTCTAGGTAAGCTCAGTGTTCTGAGTTAACATGATCACGCATTCTGGATTATCAAGGGCAGTCCTGCTGATGCCCGTGTGGTACCCTCAGAAACATCCCCACTTGGGTGATGTTTATGGCTCCCTTGCAATAAGAGAGGCACATTCAAAGTGCTGTGGGAAGACAACAAGAGAGCACTAATGTTCCACCAGAGAAGATCTGGAGTGCTCAGTGGATTTGTGGTGTGATTTATTAAAAAGTTACTGTTTTGTGTTAATCTGCTAGCCAAGTTATCCCGTGTGAATGTTCTGGCGGGCAAATGAATATCCAGGGGAAAGAGTGAGAGAACTTGCCTTGCTTATGAGTTGTGTTCTTCTCATAGAAGCGAACAATTCACACACAAAAAAAATCTATTGGACACCGACTGCATTCTAGGCGCTGTGCTAATGACACATGCATCAGAAGGTCACTGTCATTCAAACTAGACTGTTAACACCTAAGTGCTGAGACCAACACACAGAAAGTTATAACACAGTAAGTGCAAAGATCAAGTGTATACAGTGTGCTACTTAATTCAGGCTGTGAATTCAGCAAAGTCTCCTGGAGCAAGCAATGGAATTGAATTTTGAAAGATTTATAAGAATGGAGGAAAGTAAATACTTAAATAGATTAATTAGTTTTAAAAGTAAAAGAATAACCAAAAATTGGAATGGAATTCAAGGCAAAAAGACCACTTGCCAATCATCTTTGGACACCAATTTTGCTCTCTTCCAGAGGAAAACATGCCCACTGCAAATGTATATTACAGCTGAGGCAGGGCGAGAACAATGTGCAAACATTTAAGCCTAAACTGAGCTAAACCCCAGGCACACCCAAATGACTACCAGTCAAAGCCAACTTGCAAAGATACCATAATGGAAATCACCCATTCGCTGAATAGAATCTATTTGATTGTATGAATTATTCTAATTTCGGAGGATGCCTCTTTCTACTCTTATGCTGTGGTTTCAATGTAATTAATCCAATTAGTATATTAAAATATATACTTAGTATATTAAAATAGGTCAGATTTCTTATTTCATGGGTTCTACTAGACAATCAACAGAAAATGTGATCAACTGCTCAGTAACTCTCTCTGGCAAATATCTTTTCACATCTGTTTCACCAGCTTGTAAGTACATCAAGTAGCATGGGGTTGGTACCAAGTGTACTATTATCCCGCCCTCTCTAATCTTCCAACATTCAGAATCGTTAGTTATGTACAGAGTTTAGCTTGGGAATGGTGCATTCATAATGAGGTCATATTGATCACAGTCATGTCTCAAGATATTGGCGAACTTCTTGGTAAGCGGGGAGGGAGCACAACCCATCTTCTGCACTGCAGTTGGAAAAGCACTATGACTTTCTACATGAAGCCAACATTCTTGTGGAAACACCCCTTGAATCAGAGCTAGGAAATGAAGGGAGGATGAGGGGAATTGACCTCTGCTTCTATTAGAACAACTACTTTCTATCTGCTTCAGAACACAGGGTTCTACACACATTTGATGGGGTTCAGGACATGCTGTCCCAAAATATGTTATCTTGGCCTTTGAAAAAACAACAGAAGCACAAAAGTGACACTCACCTTCTCCTTACCCCTTCTTTCCTGAAGCAGGTCCTAAAACCAAGCTGACCTTCCTACAAAGTGGGCTATAAGGTCTTCATTCCAGACGCACCCTCCATGTTCAGAGGAAAGGAATATTTTTATCCATGAAGGCACAAAAATGCTAAGGCAATCTGAACCAACTGGAAGGACATTTAAATTCCCCCAAGTTTATCACCACTGGATCATACATTTTTGTCCTCCAATTTTATTTCTTCACAACTATCCATGTCTTAATTTTTGCACAAAAATGCACAGGTCTCCTTGTTCCTGTTCATTCTCAAGGTCTCTCTTGTCACATAAAACTTATATTAAATAAATTTTTGTGTGTTTTCTCTTGTTAATTAGATCTCTTCCATTATAGAGGTCTTATTTAGGAACCTACAGATGTGTAAGAAAAAAAATCTTTCCTATACATTTTACTTTGTAAAATTCAGCTGACTGCTACAAATGGTGGTGAATATCTGTAATCCCAGCATGTGGGAGGCTGAGTCAGGAGGATCCTGAGTTAAAGGCTAGCCTAGGCTACATTGTGAGATCCTGTATCAAAAAAAAAAAATCTGCTGATCAAAATACATGTCCTAGTCATCTCAAGTCTTACATGTGACAATGGAGCTATCGTTCAATTTGATTTTGTCTGGCGGTGAAACCACAGTAAGATGTTATTTTAAATAAGCTAAATTGGATTTATTTGGTGTGTTTTTAAAGTTTATCTTTGAGGCACTTGATTTTTTTTGACTCTATTACATTTTAAATCTAGTTCTTTATGCTTAACTATTGCTGAGAAGTACTCAACTGCAAAGAATAACTAATAGGAAATAATGTGAAAAAGTGGTAGATAAGCTGGACTTCCAGACCAAGCTCTGAGTTGAGAGATGCAGGGCTGACACCACTTTTCTTTATGACTCTGCCATGGAATAAAAAAGCAAGAATGAAAGGACTTGGACTGCTTCCCTAAATTCCTCTCTGGCACTAAAATTGTATGATCATAGGTTGGGCTGTGAACATCAATCCCTTTTTGATTAGATAGCAAGGTAGCCATCTGCATCACAGGATTGAAATGCTGGAAAAGAAAAAATACACTCTATGAATTATTTTGTCCCTCTCAGCTTCTGTCTATGAATAGAGTAGAGAAAAAAGTAAAGGAAATCAGAGTTCTAGAAAATCCAGACCATAGGAAGATAGTCCAGGGGAGGACAGAGAAGAAATCTAGCACTTACAGACCACAGCTTTGAGGTCCTAGCTACTCTCAAAAGTGTACTTATTCATATTTTATACCATCCAACATTCAATCAGTCCCCCAAGGTAGATGATATTATGTCCAATTTAGAGATGAGAAACCTCAGGATCTCAGACAATAATGCTTGCACAAGGCTATACAGCTTCTAAAAGACTGAGCTATACTTCGAAGACAGAATTATGTAATTTCAAAGTGAATGGCTTGACATATCATGTTTGTTTTTTATTAAATATGAACAGGAAGATAAGTCTCTATAATTAGAAATACAGACAGAAAGTCCACATGTATTCAGGACTGACAAAACTATTAAAATATTAAACATCACACACAAAAAACTTTCCAGTTCAGCTGCAAGAATTCTTGGAGAGGGATGAGTATACTTTACTCAAGCCAAAAGAATGTCAAGTTTGGTAAGGATTGGAATCCAGCACTCCCAAAGTTTTGGTCTAATCAGACATTATTTTAAAATAGAGTGATTCATTGTACTGAAAGTTATTTTGTGCTGATTTGTTAAATGCCTTGTTTTATTTAAACAGGTCCTGAACTGGGAATATACTACTAGGATTCCTCTTATGCAACCACAAACTTAAAAAATCTTAAAGGTTGAATGGGAAGATAGGATCGTGTACCAAACATAAGCATATCCTATGGTGTTCAGAATACTCTGAAAGAAACAAACAGCACCTTGACACGGACCTTGTGATGGGATTCCTCTAGAATGATAGTGAATGACAAAAACACATAACGATCTCTCATTCCCAAACACTGTACCGAACACTTAAAATTATGCTAAGAAGAATTCATTTCCAGGAAAACCATCTCTTATTCCCACACTCCAAAGGCTCTCTGTTATTTTACCTGAGAGTCAAATAGCAGAGGGAAGAATGGAGGGGAGCTTTCAACAGACTGCACATGAAACACTGCCAGGAAAGAAAGATTTGAGTCCCCTTCTCAGGGACTGGCTGACTCTACCCACAGTGCAATATTGCCTGAGCCAGCAGCACACTCACAGGCTCCAGTGAGGATGGGGATTGCCCTGCTAGCTCCCCTAAGTTCGCAGCATACATCATAGACTCCCATTGAGAATGGGGATGGTCTCCTTATCTCATTGACCTCCACAATCCACAGCCATCCACATAACTCAGAGATTATAAGGTGCACCAACTACACTACTTTTAGATTTCCAAACTTGAGGCTTAGGATGTAGCTCAGTGGTAGAACTTGTGCTCAACATAAGGAAGAACTTGGGGTCAATCCCCAATACCACAACATGGAAAAAAAGAAAGAACATCTGAATTCAAATTAGTCTGATAACTCTTTTAGTTTCTATAGTAATGGGGGTGGGGGAGGAGAAGAGATTTGATGATAAGAAATCAAGCCAGTCTCCAAAGGCCATGATTTTAGGTAATATTAAAGATGAAATGCCAAAGGACAAAAAGATGGGCTGCTATCTATTGAATTCTTACCAATCTTTTGGTAAGCATATTTTTTTTCCCACTAGTATCAACAGCACCAGGAACTATTAAGTGAAATAAAGACAGTGCTGAGAACACAGTTGAGCTCTCTGCCAGAGTTATAAAATGCCTGGAAAGACCCTCACTGGGAGCCATGTGCCCTGGGTGGATCCCAGGGGCAGGGCAAGGAAATCATAACAGACATTGAGGTCTGTTTCTTTCTAAAAAAAAACAGGACACCAGTGACACAGAGACATAATACCCTGAGATATTCTATTTTCAAAACAAGACAGAAGCAACTCCAGCTCCCTAAGGAGAGCCCTACTTCCCAGCACTGGGGCTGCCTGGGAGCCCTGGCACTTCCTCTGTAGCAGGGAGCACAGCCAGCTCAACAATCACGCTGTGATTGGGCGCTGAGCTCAGTGGTTAATTAAGGCTGAATCTTTTATTCTCTAGGGCAATTCAGCACAGCTTGAATGAGCCCCAAAGCCAGTCTGTGGTGGGAATGTCTCTGTGGGCAGTGGGAGAATCCAGTCTCAGGGGTTGGCTCATTAGCATGACAATAGCTCCCAGAATGCACTTGGACTGATGTAATGGCCAGTGTGAGGGAGGGGGATGAAAGCCTTGCTGCTGAAGCCTGGAGGTTTTGCAGCTGACTGGGGCTACTTCAGTGCATGAAATTCCTTCCCTCTTTTTTTCTTTTATTAGAGATGTTTGCTAATTGGTAGAGCTCAGAAACAATATACCATTAAGAATCCCTTTCCTTCCTTCCACTCCTCACTCCTTTTTTTTTTTTTAAGTCCCTGCTTTCTTGCTTCACTGGCAATCTCAACTTTTGTTCTGTGGTTTGCATGAAATCTTAATTTTTCTTTCTTTTTAACATGGAACTTATAAACATTGATTTACTAAAAGAGACTCTGCAACCGATGTTTCTGTATCGGGGTTTCTTGAATGTATGCCCCCCCTTTAAGAATCTTGGCTGAGATCCTGCTCCAACTCCTATATTTGCCTTGTACATTATACATTGATACAAAACATTTTGGAAAAGTGAGTCATGGAAAGTTAGTATGATTTGGGTTTTTTTTTTTTCTTTCTTCTTTTCTTTTCTTTCTTTTTTTTTTTTAAATCACACGAACCTATTTAAAGCTGGAGCGATCGAATCATTTAAGTTGACAGGATAATGGTCAAAATGGAGACAGCAAGAGGAAATACCAGTGAGCCTGGCGATGGATGTTGTCTGCTTTGCCACCAACTCCATAAGTGATGGGCAAGACATTATCCGCCCTTCCCCTGCCTAGGTCTCAGTTCACTCATCTGTCCAAGGACAGGGAGAATGCAATGGCTTGTAAGGCCCTCGTGTGCTATTGCTTAAGACCAGTTGAGATGAGCTATATTTTCTCAGTCGCCATGGGCTGTAAGATCTGATGTGCCAGAAAGTGTGAAGCCTAATAATTCTCTAAAAGCTCGAAATATTGCTTTTAGTGATGCTAGATACTCTTCCACAGAGATGCAGTCTCTTCACTGTAACCACAAAAGATACCACACACTGCTTCACACACATTCCATCTCAGGAGTCATCTGGAAGGTAGGTAGCAGATTCACAGAAACAAGAGCAGCGTGGCTTTGGGAGAATATTCTTTACTTTCCAGGGCACACAGAATCCTGAGGAGGCAGCTCTGCATGGTGACCCCCTCCTACTCTGCCTCAATTCTTCTCTTTGCCTGTGTGTTCAGAACCACTTGGAAGAGTCTTGAAGGGCTTTATGTGGGTCATTGGAAGAGGTTCTGGATACACACCTCTGCTACCACCTAATACAATGCATTTCACCCATGTCTTTCTTTTCTACACTTTGTGTATCTTGCCCAATTGGAGCACTTTCAACTCAACCCTGTATAACCAAATGCTATGAGATTGCATCTTGGTGATGTGCAAAGCCAAAAAGTACAACCAGGAGATAAAAGAGAAGAGAAAAAATTGTTACCTATAGCATAAGGAAAGCACTGGAGTTGTTTCTAAACCACTGCCTTCTTCTAGGAACAGCAGCAGGAAGATTTTATTTGAGAAGTCTACACATATTCATATAGGGAGTCACTTTAGGGGTGGTGCATTCTTAAGCGTGTTCCATTTAAGATGTACATTTCTGAGCATGCTCAGTTTAAAGTCATAGTTTAAGAAGGAGAGATGGCAGACACATTTCTGGGCATGCTCAGCTCAAGGTTATAGAGTACATGTTCAAAGGTTAAAACAGCCCAATAAACACTTCTGGGCATGCTCAGTGCAGGGCCATAAGGATAACAGACATGAAAGCTTGTAAGCTGCTCAGTTTAATATCACAATGAGCCAAGTTTATTCTAGGCTGCCTAAAGAATGGGTCAAAGAGGTTCACTGACCATGGCTGGTTCTCCGCAAGTTTGTCTCCAAAGATTCTTAGCTGAAACAAAAAGAAAGGACAACTCTGAAAGTATGTTAATGAAGGAGTTTGCCACAGAAAGGTGCCTGCCTCACTTAGCAGCTAACACCTGCTCCTTAATTTTCCACATGTAAGTGCATGCCACAAAGCATGGTACCTTCCTCCAGACACTAGAGGCAAGTATTTTTTGAGTGGTCTGAGTTGATTCTTGAAATCACAATCTGTGTCACTCTAGCTTCTTTCTTGCCTCTTCCATCAAATTAAGTGAGCTATTGATAATTTGAAATATAGCACTTTTTTTTCCCCAGGACCAATTTCATAGCTGTAGACATCGGGTTATCCAAAGGTTGGGTGGAGGTGGCTCATCACTGAAGTCCTGTGTGTTCTTAGTATGCATATGTGTACATACTATTGGGGAGAGGGCTAAGACTTTCATTGGGCTAATAAAGGTGGTAAGAATCTTTGTCTAAAAGTTTAAAATAGGAATGTTGAGAGTAGAACTTGGCAGCAGGGGAGGGAAGTACATGGGGGTTGTGAAGGCAAAGACACCCTAGATCTATTTTGGTAATTACTTCTATTGAATAAATGCTGTGACATCTCTCAAGATGTTCCTATAAAATTCCTGGTAATTATCTGCATAACTGCCTTCAATTCTTCATTCTGTTACTTTCTCTGAGATTTAACTGAAGAAGAACAAAATAATAGAACTCTTGAGAAGAGGCTGTAAAATCTGCAGCCCCTTAACTAAAATGTAACGTTTCAGTTGCAAAAAGCCTAAACACCAAATAACTTCAGTTCTGGGGTTATTTCAGGTGAGCCAGGAGTTTGACCTTGCCTTTTCCCTTTTCTCCCAAAGCAACAGAATTCTAGCAGGCCCCCACTCCCTCCACCCCAGCAGAGTATCCAGATGAAAAGCTGCTTTGAACTTAGTAGGGGACCATTGTATTATCATTATTATAAAACCTTAGAGAAGAATTTAGCTTGCTTAGCATTTTTCTCAGGTCCAGGTCTGAGGTTGAGTCAGGGGACACAAGATTAGCATCTTTTTAAAGGTACCAGATTTGTCTTGGCAAGGAAATGCACACACATGGGCACACGTGTACATGGGCACATGTATACATGGGCACATACACACATCCATGTGCACACACACACACACACACACACACACACTTCCAGACAACCATAGTTGTCTTCCCAAAGGGAAAAAGCTTGTCCCTGTGGCTTAGACTTTTCACAGCTGGGAACACAATAAGGTGAAATGAAGACCTCACACCCCCTTCCCCTGGAGCAGCCAAAGAAATCTTTGTCTAGCCCAGGTGTTGGCTGCATCCTCTTCACTAACATCCTGTCTTGAATTATTCAGACTCATTCATTATGTATCCCACATAGACACAATTAAATCGTTAACTTACCCTTCAAGAGAGCAGCGAAGTGTCCAGGGACTATGGAGACACTTGTGCTCCTCATGGGCTGAGAGCCACCTGGTGGGGAACATGGTTTGCAGAGAGGCACTGGGTTTTGGGGGACTCTGTTCTGAAATCCAGAGACTCAGCTGCAGGAGCAGTTCTCCTGGGTATTCCCAAGGGGTGAGGGTGCGCAGTAAGTACTGAGCAATTCTGACTTAGAGTATGAATAGAATCCGAGGCATTTCAGAATTGAAGACAATGCCCAGGGAAGATAACTTTGCCATCTTTCTTAAACTCTTTGGACAGTTTATACTTATGATGCATAGGAATTTGGACTCACTAGGTAGGAAGCTGTTAATAAGGGCTCCAAAACCTCCCCCAAAGAAACACTGGGGAACTCAGTAGTGTCAGACTTGTATCTTCTTCAGACCCAACAATGAAATACAACCGAAGACCTTTTAGCTAAATGGAAAAAAACCAAAAAGTGTTACTACAATTGTGTTCCTTTCCCTGGCCCTCGGACAGTAAAACGTGGCTTATATAGAAAGAACCAATACAGGATAAATCAGGACATCTCTAGGCAAATTAAATGATAAAATTATAGCCAAGTTAAGTGAGCATAGGGAGGAAGAGATCTTTTGTGTATGTGTATCTCCTTGTCTCCTTCACTGTGTGTCTAGAACTTTGTTGTAGACAGTTTTGCCCATCTCCATATACCAAATAAATCAGTTATCAGTCATTATCTACCACTGCTGAGAACTGACCAAAGGCCATTTGGTCACAGTCCTTTGGTTCTTTATTGTACATGACAGTGGCCACCAAGAAATTCAAAATGACTCAAGGTAGGAGAAGTTTAATTTATTTCTTCACAGACTCATGAGCCCATTGTAATCAAACCAAGGATCAGATCAAATCTGTCTCCCACAGAGCTATTAATATAACATTAGCAAGTAGGCTCAAAAAACCTCATAGGATCTGTTTTGAGAGTTCAAGGATTTCTCTGTTCTCTGCCCTCTGAGGGGATCTGGCCACCACTTTCTATGAAAGTTTATCCAAGGGAGATATAATAGCCCGTGCTCAGAACTCAAATATCCTTACAGCCAATGCCAAGTAACCAGAACTCCTTTAAACTAGCCATTCTCAATTGGACAATTTTGTCTCCCATAGGATATTTAGCAATGTCTAGGGGCTTGTTTGGCTCACAGAACATAAAAGGAGGGACAAGCATGCTTTGGCAACTAGTGAGGATGTTACCATGTACAGGACAGAACCCATAAAAAAAGAACTATCTGGCCTAAAATGTTAACAGTGCCAAGGTTGAGAAACCCAGTTCAGAGCCAATGACTGAACATTTTAGACATTAACCCTTGATTGTCAAATCTTTCAGAGAGACTGTATCATTTGCTGGGTTCTTATACCCCCTACCCACAAGGCAGAGAGGTCTGTAAAGCCTTTTAGCTAATTCACATCTAAATCACCATCCCTTCCAAACATCCCTTACTAATTCATGAACTACTAATTTACAAGCTGGCAATTAGCAAAAGTCTGGCAATGAGCAGACATTTGTGTGACAGACATGCTAGTATTTGGTTTTTCTGATATATTCCCATATGACCATCCATTCAGCATGTACCTCTGATTAAAATGATAATGGTACAAATGATAGAAGTTCAGTTAATACACATAGGACATCCAAACCTATACTAAGATATTTTTTAGATATTTTGCCTACATATCATGGGAGTCTCTTAATAAATGTGTGCCAAAAGACCAAAGAATGAATGAGGACCCAAATTCACATAATTTTTATGTCTTATTTATGATCATACGGCTACTTAGTGGCAAATCAGAAACCAGTTCTCTACGATTCCCTGAGGTATCTCCTTGGATGCAGATAAGAACCAGTAAGTTGTAAGTTTCTAAAAGTTATTTGCTGTTAGACTATAACTTTGGCTTGACCTTTTGTTTCTAATCCAACAGTCTTGAAGTGTTTCTCCTCAAAATTATGGATAACTATCAATTTCTGAAATGAATTATTCATAGACAAATGCAATCCCCACCCTCATTTTATACAGAAGTCTAATTTTACACAATAATTTCACAATTTTTCCCTTCAAACTACTGTGAAAACTTCTAAGTGAGTGTATACAGAATTTATGGTCCCTGGCTTCCATTTTTCACTCTGTATCTTTAATATGGATGCCAAGAAATGATGGTATTTTCAGCAAAAAGACACAGGAAGGATAAGTGTATAAGCTCTTGAGTGTATAACTACATTATATTGGCACATGTATTTCTACTTTATATCAGCATGTTTACTTCTATTCAATTGGTAAAGAAATGGAAAACCAAATTGAGCAAGGGGGCATTTTCTTGTCCCCTCTTGAGAAGTGTCGCACCTTGGTAGGTCCAGAGTTGGGGGCCCAGAGATTTCGGGAGTTGAACTATATTATTGAAGGCCCTGTGAGTCATGCAGAAGGGGTGCTATATCATGTAATCTTATCAAAATAGGATACAGGTGAAAGTGAAAGCATATTATAATAATGCTGAAACAAGCAGAGTAAAACACCCACACTGAGACTCATGATCATCCTTTTACCCCAATTTTAAATCTACATTCCTAAAGGGCTGTGACTGATGGGAGCTCATTGAAAATAAATACAAATCTTCCTCCTCCAAGCAAAAGGCAGACACATAGTCAAAAGCAGGCAGGTAACGAGCAGAGAACTACAGGGAGACATTTGTGAATCCAGCACACAGTCGTGTCCTGTCTGACATTTGCCTTGGACCTGCCCAAATGCATGAGGATGAGGAGTACAACATCATCAAGGAGCCAGGGGATGAATAAATGCCTCTAATTTTAGCCACCAGTCCCATCTTTACCTACATTCATTTTTAATTATTTGTTTTCATTCTTTGCCTCTGATGAGTACAGTAATTAGAAAAGAAAGGAAATGTCAGCTGTAAAGAGAGAAGGGAGGAGATAAAAATCAATGGATAGAAAAATAATTTTTGCACTTGAGCCTTACAAAGAGCTAAGATAAATTAAATGACATCAAACCAACATCATGGAATTAATTGTAAATTGAAGTTGAAGAGACCATGTGGATACCATTCACAGCATCATGTGAGCTCTGTGACACCATGACATGGGGCAGACACAGATTAATGTTGAGTGACATCACCCTGCATCGTGGTAAATGCTGTCGTTGGTGATAGAAGACCCGGTTCAAATCCTGGCTCTGCCATTAACCAGTTTTGTGACATTTAACATGAGAATATGTATTCCATGAGGATTGTACACAATCCCTGTTTGTTTATGAAGGAATTCCAAGTGTCTAGAAAAGTACCTGGCAGGTCACAGGTATCCAATTAAAAAGTTTATGAAATGAACAATTGGGCAAGTAAGCCTTGTACTTTAGTTTCCACATCTACCTAACAGGCTGTTCATGAGAATAGATGGGTCCATACATGAAAAACTCTTAGATCAGTACCCCAACATGAGCAAAGATAATCAGCTGCCCTTGTTTTCAATGCAGTACATAAGGAGAAAGAAAGTTGTGACATGCATCTCCCTAAATAGTAGTCTAAGTTCCAAATACAACTCTTTTTCCTCATTAAAAGTAGCCAAGTCATAGGCAAGTCCAGAGAAATAATTTCACTAGAAAGCAGCAGCAAAAATAAAGAATTCTTAGATTTCAAGTCCTTGTTAGAGACATTTATTTGTATTTCCTATATAGATACAAATTGTGAGATGGATTTGGAAGAAGGTTGTCTAAATATCTAACTTGAAAGGATATTGGCTTTCTTTCAGGCCAACATTGGGGCCTGTTAGAACCCACGTAATTTAAAATATAATTTTGATCCATAGTCTTGATGAGCTCTTTTTCAAAGGAAATTTTTCAGTACATATGGAAGCACCCAAAGTGAACGTGGGACAGCTGTTAGCTATGAATGACTACACTTAAAGTTAACCATCATAGATTCTCCCTTTTTGTCCATATTCTGTTTGGTCAAAATCAAATATTTAGTTTTCATTTTCGCATGAAGTATCATCCTACACACATGTCCATTAGCCATAAATGGTCCCAAATGTGGGCCTCTCTGAAGTGATAACAGCAGAGCTATTAAAACAGTGACAGACCCTGAAAATAACTGCTACTCCATCCCCTACTTTCATTCCATCTCCCACTCCATTTCCCACTATCTTGAACAACTTAACTTCTTTATGTGCTAGCAGATTAGGTCTAAATTGTCTTGGCTTATTTGCTCTGTTTATAAAATGAAGAGTTAACATCTGAGTTAAAAAATAACAAATAGAAAAAAGACAAATTGTTAAGGAGGTACTTTTTATATTTTATAACTCTCTTTTTCCAAACTAATGTCCCTGGAGACAAGGAGCAATGTATCACATTATTTTCAAATAACAATGGACATCATGCATGACAATGGTCTCCTGAGATTATACTGGAGCTAAAAAAATTCCTATTGCCTAGTGACATTGCTCCTGCCATATGCCATACTCCAATGCATTACTCACATGTTTGTGGTGATGCTGGTGTAAACACATCTACTAGGCTGCCAGGCATATAAAAGTATAGCATTATGTCCTGTACTTTCAGGTGATTCATGGTGGTGAATGCCTGTTAATCCCAGCTTCTCAGAAGGCAAAAGTAGGAAGATCAAGTTCTGAGGTTACCTGGGCAAAAGCATGAGATCCTATCTGAAAAACAAACTAAAAACAAAAGGATTGGGAGGCATGGCTCAAGTGGTAGAAGCTTGCCTAGCAAGTGTAAGGCCCTGAGTTCAATCTCCAGTAACACCAAAAAATAAGTATAGCATATTAACTAAGTATGGTATATAATGATACCCGATAATGATAAATGTAGATGTTATTGATTTATGTATTTACTCTTCTTTTTATAATTATTTAAGTGGGCACTCCTACTTTTAAAGAAAAGCTTATTATAAAACAGTATAGCATCATGTTACACTAGCATCAGCTTCATTCTACCATGTTTACCTGGATTACATCAGGAAGCCACATCAAGAGCTTGACCTACAATGCCTGGATTTGTGTAAGGATACTCCATGATGCTCGCACAATGATAGAGTTGACTAAGGACATATTTCTTAGAAAAACATTGCCTTCATAAAGCAACACATGACTTTATAAAACTGCTAGATGCAAGGAGAAAAGTGGTCTCCAGTGTGCTTCAGAATTATAGACTATTACAATTGGAATGGATATTGTTGGATACAAGATAGTTCAGTTCCTCCCATCTATGCATCCATTATTCACTCCTTTGTTCCTCCAATGCTTGCTCAGCACCAATGACAGCCAAGCATGTACATACTCCAAGAATATCAAATAACCACCTTGCACACTCAACCTCAAGGAATGCACCATCTAGAGCAGTAATTAGCAAACTTCTATGAAGGGCCAGAGTAACTATTTTGAACTTTGAGGACCAAAAGTCTCTAGTGCAGCTACTCAACTCTAGATTGTGGTATATAAACTGTCATATACAACATGCAAATGAACAGGCCTGACTGTGTTCCAGTAAAAGTTTGATTATAGAGTCTGAAGTCTGAATTTCATGTAACTTCCATATGTTTAAAAATATCATCCTTAGTTTGATTTTCTTGCTGTTTAAAAATGTAAAAAAATAATTCTTAAGTCACAAGGTATTCAAAAACAAACAATAAGCCTGTTTGTCCTATAAGCTGTTGTCAATCTCTTGTCTAGATACAGGAAGATGCAGAAATCACAGCTTACTAATTGACCTGGGTAAGAAAAATGGATTGTGATTCGATGTCACTTATTAGTTCTACTGAATGTGAAATAATGAAAGATGAACCTTCATTTAGCCCCCTGTGCAGCCTAAAATCACACATTCATACATACAGAATCACAGAGGCATATGGGGACAGCCCTGCTGCTGTTCCCCTTACTACATTCAACTTATACCAGTGGTTGAGTCTGAGATAATCCAGGAAATTATAGACAATGGCCTCAAGACAAAGAAACCCTGAGAGTTTAGATAATATCTGACATCATCATGAATTGGGAATCTGAAGAAGAAATATGAATGAGTGCTGGGGATGTGGCTCAAGTGGTAGAGCACCTGCCTAGCAAATGCAAAGCCCTGAGTTCAAACCCCAATACCGCCCCCAAAAGGAATTCTTCGTGTCTCCTAATCTTCATCTTGACCAAGTTGTCACAGTCCTTGGGGAAAGAGGGCATTATGGACAACTCTAAGACAGTGTGAGTGTCCTCAAACAAGGGACATACAGAAGTAGAATACTTAACTCATGAGGAAGTAGATGTAAGGATTTGGGACTGGGACTAAGGTTTGAGGTGAACCCCAACAGAAGATATTTGGGGTGTGTTTGGGAATGAGTAGAAACTGGCTTGGTATTTTCATCAGTGACAATAGTCTGATGATTTGAGGGAGGCCTGAGTTGCTTAACCTATCTGAAATGAAGCATGTGCAGTCAGAAGATCAAACAAGAGTGGGCCAGAGGCAGAGCGGGAAGGGACAAAGGATCGGGACTAGAAGAGAGACCCCAGAGAGTTGTAAGCAGGAGACTTCCATGATCAAGTCCATTTGGTGTGTTAAAATGCCACCAGATGGAAAGTGCAACCAAATGAAAATCAGAGACTTATCAACTTGCCTGAGGTCCAGAAGTAACTACAGAGTGGAAAAAAACACACAAACCAAACAGATTGGAATCAGGACTCTTTGATGTCTCCTCTTACACCTTGCATTTGACAAGATTTGTTCTCAGGTCTTCAGAGCCTGGTCCCAAGGAAAGACCTTTGCGAGATAACAGGACTGCTTCTCTCTCTGAAGTACCCACTTCGAATAATTTCTAGGCAAATGGATTTGCCAAGAGCCATCTCATCTTTTACCCCTGCAATAGCCTTGAACTATGAAGTAACTATGGAACAAACTAAAGAAACCCATCTGCCTGTAGATCACATTTGATTCCAGTGTCTTAAAAACACCAGAAAACTGACAAAGAAAAATTAAGGCACTATAGGTTTTAAACATTAGCCAACCTTTGATTATTAGTTGTTCCCTTTTTAAAATGTGGTTTGTGGCTTGCCACCTGAATTGAGGAAAGAGGGTATGAAAGTTGGGGAAAGGAAAAGGAATACGTAGTATGTATTGGCCCTTTCTCCAGTATTTTACCTCATAGAATCTTAAGATGTCAGAGAGTTAGACAGTTTAATTCACCCCATCAGACTGGCTTTGCAGATATTGGGGAAAGAAAAGAGGAAGCTGAAGAGAGCATTCTTCTCCCAGGAACAACAGGAAGTTGGGATCAGAATAACAGGTATATTGGGATGTGCTTTTGGAAATAGAAATCCCAAAGTCTACAGGAAAAGAGAGAAGGATCCAAACCTTGAGGTGCTCTTTGTTAGCCCCTGTCCTCTCCCATGAAAACAATAAAAGAAAAAATGGTGCCAAAGCACAAGTTAGATAACTATTTCTTTTTTATTTAGGTGCTTCATAATTATATCCTCACCAGCATAAATAGTTTTCCTAGCTGCCCTATCTCCATGAGCCAATGCCTAAAAGCCATCATCAGGCTTTTGATAAGAAGCCAACGTGAAATTTGGAAAGGAGATCTGAGTCTCATGATGGTTTCATCCTCAGTAGTCTGGAGAGATGAGGCTACAGATAGCTCAGCACAGCCCCCAGTATTTGCACCATCTGGAGGTCATCACTGGAACTCTGTGCGTAGATGGGCTACCCTGAAAAGGCTATTCCTTGAAAACCAGGAATGTTACAGAAAATAGGTACTTTAACCATTTTACAGAACACTCAGAATTCACTGGCTATGAAGCAGTAGAGACAACAGTTCACCCAGGTCTGCATGGCTTCATACCCCATCCTGTCTTCAGTGAGCTGCACTGCATCCCAGGTCAATCAAGGTATAGGGTGGTGATAGACTATATTAGGAGTGGAATTAGAGACTACAGAGTACCCCAGGCAATCTGCTGAAGGCTTTGTTACTACTTTATGTACATAATGGGCTATGAAGGAACACCTGCCAGGTAGCCAAGAAGCCATTGCAATTTATCTGTTGTTTGTCCCACCTGCCTTCCTCTCAATTCAGACAAGTGGAGTGTTCGCTACAGGGGGCTTTAACTAGATGGCCAATGTGGCCAGAATGCCCCACAGGAGGAGCCAGCATGTGAACAGCTTGCATTTGGTTTTCTTCCCCTCCACTCACCTTACAGTTACCTCAATCCCATTATTAGACCTAATGGAGCCTGAGGGTTTCAAATGCATGACAGAATGAAGTTGTATTATTTAGAAAATGGGAAACAGAGTAAAAGTGGATTCTGACCAGAAGGCAACTCTTCCAAATGTAGTATGTTCCAAAAGAGGAAGAATAATTGAGCAGTCAAATAAGCAAGGACAAACCAAAGAAGCAGCGGAAAAAGCCCAAATTTAAGAGCGATTTGGGGCTATCAAATTTTTTCTGCTTCTATTCAGTTGTGGAGCTACGTATGGAGATACGTATGGAGCTCAGAAAATAAGATGATTTTCACTCTAACACAAACCCCCTTTCCTGCTAAACCTTGCCACATCCTGGAGACTCTGGGTCAAGAACTAATGACATGGAATTACTTAGGGTAATAGTTTCCAGAGAGATTACATTATTTTTGGATTTTCAACATAGGTTTTGTTTCTAAAAGAAAACTATATTATTGTTTGCTTCTAATATTTGTTCTTTTTACTGCTTATCTGGATTTTCTACATGGAAGGACACAGTAGCAAGATTATTTTTCCTAAATAAAAAAGCATCCAAAGAAGCCATTTAACAGCTGACTATAATATATTTAGCCAAATTCTTATAAACTGTCACAGGGTGAAGAAAAGAATGCGTCAGTTTGAATATAATAGTGATGCTCTCAATTATCTTTTCCTTAGATAGCTATTTTCTAACATCAAATAATATATTCTTTATGTAATATATTCAGAAAATTCAAATAAATATTATTAGTCAAGTGTTTTATAAGCATTGCTAAGAAATTAGTGTATTTGGTAAATTTCCTTTCTCTCTTCTCTCTCTCTCTCTCTCTCTCTCTCTCTCTCTCTCTCTCTTCATCCCCCTCACTGATCTCCACATACAGATACTTATATGCATATGTAGCCATCTACTAATTTTTTACTTAAAATATTATGATTTCATTTCTATTCCACAACTAACAAGCATCCATTGGATTGTCTCACACGAATGAGCAATTGGAGCAAGCATTTCTCTCTGCATCTCTCATGGACTCTTAGGTTCCTAGGTTTAGCTTGCTGCTGTAAATTGGTGGCATGAGAAACTCAGGTGTCACACCAGCCTTGCCATCTGAACAAACCTTGAGAATTACCATTTTTCTACCATATATTTTCAAAAAAGGTGAATATTCTAATTCACATTTCTTTACTAAAACTTATGTGGTTCAGCAATATAGTTCACTTAGAGCACTTGCCTGGCATGCACGGTCCCTGAGTTCAATTCCCAGCACAACAAGAACAAACAAAACCAATAAAACTTTTTCATACATTCATTCACAATTAGCATCTAGGGTCATTATTCATATTTCCATCAGTCAGAATGAATTAAGCAAGACATTGACTGACTTCGTGACCATAAATGACTTTGCTAAGAATTTCCCATCTTGGGACCTGATTGCTGATTTGGAGTGTCTTTTCTTTTTTTTTTTTTCCTTTCATTTTTTATTATTATCATATTATTGTTTTAGTGGGGGTACATTGTAACATTTACAAAAGTGTTTACAATATATCTTAGTTAAATTCACCCCCTCTGCCAGAAGCCAGTGGCTCAGATCCATAATCCTAGCTACTCAGTAGGCAGAGATCAGAAGGATCTTGGTTCAAAGCCAGCCCAGGCAAATAGTTCTCAGAACTCTGTCTTGAAAAAAAAGAAAACTTTCACAAAAAAGCATTGGTGGAGTGGTCAAGGCATAGGTCCTGAGTTCCAGTCCCAGCACCACACACACACACAAAAAGTTCACCCTCTCCATCATTCTCCTTTATCCTCCCTTACCCCATTCTCAGAATAGTTTCAACAGATCTCATTTTTCCATTTTCATACATGATACATAATATTTCCAATATATTCACCCCCCTACACCCTTTCCTTGTATTTTCCCCCCTTCCACTGGCACCAATCCCCAGACAGGACCTGTTTTACCTTCCTGTCCTCCATTTTGAAATGAAGACATTTTTGTTTGTTTAAGATAGCTATACAGAGAGTTTCATTATGACATTCCCATGTATGTATGTATTGTGTCCCGAATTGGAGAATCTTTTCTGAGACCACCACATGTTCTGTGGAAATCCAAAGGCCGAAGTGCATCATGAGGAAGAGGCACCGCTCCACCCAGGTTCAACCCTTCATTGTGTTGTGTGACCGGTGATCACTTTCAACCCTCATCGTCAGCCCCACTGATAAGCAGCTCTAAGATGCAGAACATTCAGTCATTCACTCATTTCATTTTTAGTTCCAAATGCCATGCCTGTACACAGGAGTAACTTGTCATATGCTTGTATGGAGACTGAATAACCAAAATGTTGTCCCCTCACATAATAAATGGAGTCTAGTAATAGAAATATACACATAAACCAATAGTGCCATGTAAGAAGGACCACAGTAGACTTGTGTGCATTCCAGAAAAGATTATATGGCTCATCTAAGGTATAACACATAATGCAAAAATAGAGCTAACCCTTGAAGGATGAGAAAAAGTTGGTTGTGAAGACAGGGCTAAGAAGGAGCTCCCAGGCCCAAGATATAGGACAAGCAAGGGTCATGGAGTCCCTGAAAAAGCCTATCCTGTTCAGGGTGACAAGAGTAGAAGTGTGGAGGAAAATAAGACTGGAATGAAGCAGATGAAGAGGATGACTCCTCATTCTAGGGCATCTAGATTTCTCCTGAAGGCAACTGGAAATACATTCAAGATATGAGCAATAGCAGTGCCATTTACACTGGCACCAGCCCATAAGTTGGATAAGAGAGAAAGGCTATTGTTTACTGTGAGTCAGATAGATCTGAGTTATATGTAAAGGTGGCCCAGTCACAAATAAATAAGCAAGTAAATAAACCAATAAAAGAAACATATTGTAGATGAGTGGGTGGGTGGGTAGATAAGGCTTATGGAAAAGTAGATAAGGCTTATAGGAGAAGGAGATGTGTAGACAAAGAATGTAGTTTTCGACTTTGCACTTAGTTATCTGTAGGTTGTAGGGAAAGACAGCCCAACCTACTCTTGCCACATGAAGACCAACACAGTCAAGTAAATAAGCATAATGATAGCTACCAATGAGAAAAGTCCAAGGTACCTAACATGATAACCATGCTTTACAGCTGGATGGTAAAATTTCAGCAATTTAAATTTTTTTCTTTGCCATTTTGCCTATTTTTATGTATTTCTAGCCATTCTTCAGTGATGTTTAATGCCAGAAATGTAAGTTTTTACAATTAAAAATAAAGAAGAAAATAATAGTGGTTACCAATTTTCATACCTCCCATTAGGGTTTTACATATGTTTTTAATCCTCACCACAGTCTTGTACCCTCAATATTACCCTCATATATTACTGGTTACCCTCAGAGAAATTCAACGTTTTGTCCAAATGTAGACTAGAGTAATGGATTACAAACCAAGTCTATATGCCTCCCTGTAATCACCCCCCTTGCAATGTGACATCATAACTCCATTGTTGAAATAATTAATTGGGAGGCCACTGGACTGAGAGAGCTAACTAACTTCTAACTTAGGACTTTCTTAAGAAAGTTCAAATAAGACTTTTCCTCCACAAAAGTCCAAATAAGACTAAGGTTGCATTTTACCCATTTCATCCTTGCTTCTGCACTTACTCTATAAAAGTGCTCTCTTCTCAACTCTCTGGTGAAGCCCTTGAAAAACTTGCATGCCAGAGAGGCTCAATTTATATATTGCTGTCAAGTCAAATAAACTTAATATTTTGCTATGTTAAAAAATTTACCCCTTAACAATACCATCAAATTAATAGAGTCCTCATCCTTTGAATCTGAGCTAGTCTTATGTGAATTTCTTTTAGACAAAAGAGTGTTGAGATAGTTCAGAACTTGGAATCTGAGGTCCTTTATAAATTTCTTCTCCATGTAGCAACACCTCGTCCTACCATGTCATCAAAACCAAGGCAGAAGGTTGGGTGATAAGACACAGTGGCCCAGTCACACCCATCACATGGGTCAACTGTTGGACATAGACATGGAAGTGAGGCCATCTAGGACCACTCTGATCCCAGCTGACCTTTAAGCTGAGAGGAGACTCTTTAGAAGCCCCACTAAGATCAGTTGAACTGGTCCAATCCAGCAGCACTGCCCAGCTGAGCCATGGTAATAGTTGTTGGGACGTTCTGTTATACACCAGTCGCTGATGGACACAATAGAAAATGGAAGAGCAGAGATTTGATTAGGTAGTCAGAGATGTTAGGCTCTAAACTGAATTCTCCTTCCTTATGTCCCCTTCCCCAAGTGCTTTCAATAAGTTGTACATGGTTTTCATTCTATCTCCATTCAAGGTTAAGTTTGGTTCACTGTATGTATTTAAATTTAAAGACGCCACAAGAACCAGCTACTCTTGTTTTGGGTTTTGTTTTTTTAGATGCTTTGTAGCTAAAGCTTGCCTTGAATTCTCTATGTAACCCAAACTCATGGTCCCCCTGTCTCTGCCTGCTGAGCGCTAGGATTACAGGCATATACCACCACACCTTTATTTTTTTTTATAAATTTTTTATGAGGATATATTCATTATACAGAGAGAAGAGATTCACAGTGACAAATCTGATTAGACTTACATTGTACATTAGTCACATTGTCCCCATTGTATCTCCTCCTCTCCTTCCTGCCCCCACTTAAAGCTATTGCAAGAGGTTTCTTAATTCTGTTTCATACAGGTATATGAAGTTTATCTACTATATACCGTCACCTTAATCTCCTTCCTTCACCTTCCCCCTCCTATTAGTACCTCCACACACACCTATTTTACAGTCCTGTGTCTCATAATTAATATTTGAGCTGATGTTCAAAGGGGGCATCTCAATGTATGCCCACTGTTGCACACTTGTTTTTATATAAGTTATCACTCTGATTAAGTTGCTGGAATGCTGGAATGAAAAATCTCTACAGTTTGGTTCACAAAGTTAGAAGGAATATAAAGATGTGTTTTACTGTATGTCACCCTTGCCTGTTTTATCTGATTTTATAATTATAAATCTATAGGGTTAAAAGAAGTATAGTAGTTTGTCAGTATGCACGAGGTATTGGTCCCAGGACCTTCCACAGATACCAGATATGAGGATACCCAAATACCGTATATAAAATGGTGTAGTATTTGCATGTAGCCTACAAATACTCTGCCTTTTACTTTAAATCATCTCAAGATTATGCATAATACCTAGTGCAGTGTCCGCCCTAGTAAACATTATCATGCTATATTGCTTAGGAAATAATAACAAGGAAAAAGTCTATAAATGCAATTGATCTGTTCCAAATATTTCCATCCACAGTTGGCTGACTCTATTGATTCAAACACGCAGTTAAAAAGGAACGAAGGCATTATTACACTAACTTTACAGGTAAAATAAACAAACAAAACAAAACTCCAGACTGAGATAAGCATAGGGCCCATGTCTGGAACTGAGCAGTGAATCAGACACCCTGCCTGCAAGCTCAACCTGACCTTTTCACCACACCATGAAATCCAGATTCTGACCCAGAATTATTTAATCCAGCTGTGAATCTTAAAATGCTGGCTTTCTAGTTAAAAGTAACAATTTACTTCCTATTACATTTCAAAAATTGCTGGTTTAAGCAAGAGTCTTCCTTGTCCCCTGAAAAGTAAAGAAATGGTCAGACCCCTAAAGAGTGCAAACTTCCTGAGGGCAAGATCTTCAAATATTCCCCTTGTCACTGGATTCTGTTGAGGTCATGAGGCAGAAATGTGTAATAAGCAAGTAAATTCATTAAGTATCTATGTGCTGAACTCCTAAAATACTCATCTAATCCTCACACCATCACCTTTCTTACAAATGTTCATATTCTACAGAAACATCAAGATGCAAGGATTTATATGTCTTTTTCCTAAAGTAACTCAAGGAATAAGCAACAGAGTCACTTTGAACCCAGGACTGTAGAGGTCAAAATGCATGCGCTTTTTTAAAGTTCCTTTCCACCTTCCCAGAGTCACAGGTATGCTCACCCACCAAACAACCTACAAGATCAGATTTCTCTACCAGTAACTAAAAAAAAAAAAAAAAAAAAAAGAGGAAACAGACTTCAGCTGACACAGAATCTACAAATTAAATATTACTTTAAAAAGTGCTTTCTGCTTGTTAGATTTTTGATTCTGCTTTCAGAATCCATTCCAAATTCTGGTTTATACTTTGACTCTATGGAGAAATAATTCTGCAAATAACATTTGTTATATGGTTGCACCATGAATCCTGTGATCACTGCACATTGTGCCTGACTGTGGGGATCAGATAATTTCCATTTTGCCTCCTGATTTGCTCTTCATTCCTGCCTTTCCTGACATAGCGTGAACACAAAGGTCAATTTCCTGCAGTCGGTTCGATAAAGGGCAACCCTCAATTAACTTTGCAAAAGGGGTCAGAGGTGATGTGGAGAAATGAAACCTACAAGTAATGCAAAACACCCACATCAGCTCTGAGTCCTAACAGCCACTGCTTTCCAAAGCTGACCAGGACTGTCAGGAGTGATTCAGACAGATTTGCAATCTGTGCTCAGAACTGCACCATTCTGCTACCCACCTCGGGTGATCAGACGAAGAGCAAAAAAGATACAAGTCTAACAACTGGGAAAAAGAAAACACAGAAAAAATGAGGCAACCTAACCTGCAAGCTGAATATTATTGAAGTCATTATTGTTTAGAATTTATAGACTCTTTCTTCCAACCTCAAATAAACACACACGTTTTTAATTGTTCTCCACCCTGTGGAGGAGGCAACATTGCCTATGCCAAACAGAGCCTCTGCTGACTGCTGAAAGGATGCCCCCTTCCATGCTGCACAGGAGCCTCTTAGATCCAACGCAGATGGGGCCCTGTAGTGGAGGGGCTCACTGTGGTCTACCAAAATTAAACTCCAAATACTCACTGAGCCCCAAACTGTTGACATGGGGCAAAGTCAGGGACTTTTCAGTATGCCACACTGTCTAGGGAATGAACCTTTCAAGCTTTTTGGGTAAAAGATGTGAAGTGTAGGGCAGTGGGGGAGATGGGAAGTCAGTAAAAAGCACTATTCCACTTTTGATACAAATCTCTCTAATCAAAACCATACTTGGCTGACTTGGTCTTACCTCTAAACTCCCTTTGAGACACTATAAACATTGGCAGACAATGCATATAATTAAGGTGGAATATGTTCTCATAAAAATGTTTGTTTCCATCTGCTAGTTGTTTTAGTGAACATTAGACAATTTCTTATGGTCAGTCTTGGGAACAACAGGACAGATTCCCAAGTCTCCACTGAAAGGCAGCTCAGGAGTAGGACAGAGGGGCAGTGCCTATGGTACAGCTTGGACAAGCCAAGAAAGATGTACGTAAGAGTGTGTTTTCGAGCCTTAATTGTGCAAAAGCAGAGCCGAGGAGCAATGGCAACACGATCAAACTCTCCCTCTCAGCCTTTGACTGTAAAGAAACACGGGAAGACTGTGAGCATTGTTGTCTTTCAATAGCAGAGGGGAAGTGGGCGAAAGAAAGTAACAGTGTTCTGGCACCAGAATAATTTCTCCATTACTTCAATTAGTTCCAGTGATGTGGAAAAGTTCTGTCTGGAGAAATCAAACTACACGTAAAATCACTGAAGTGCTGGTGGTGGTGGCGGCGGTAGGTGTTGATACAGGCATTAGTCAGCAATACTGATTGCCATGAAGTCACTCAATAGCCCTATTGCTGGACCAAGGCAGAGAAATAAACTCATTAGATCACCCCCTTTCGTGGAGCATGTGGTTTTCAGTGTGGCACCCACACAACCTGGCACCCACCAAAAGATTTAGCTGTCTGCACTTGGAAGGCACAATTTACTAAGGTCTCTGGTAAAGAAATCTGGATAAGTACCATTTTTATTTTCTACAGAAACATAAAGAAGTCTTCTTTCTTAAGAGCCACATTTGTCATTAGTTGTGGGATGTTACGTTTTCTTTAGGGAGTGATGAGTTCTGTGTGGCTGTAAAACTCAGGATCAAGACAACCGGAATGAAGATTCTACTAGAAAATCTGGGCTCAGCCCAGGGGAGAATTTCTGATAGTTGAAGCTGGCCATACAAATAGATAATGACTCCACTGTGAGATGGATATTAGACTCCCTGTGTAATACCAATAAAAAGCTAGGTCACAACCTTCCAGGGACAGAGAAGATGTTTGCATTAGATCATTCAATGCTCCACAAAACCTGTTCTCAAATTCAAATGAAATTCTAAGAAGACATAGAAGTTTCTTTTTCCTCCATGTTGATATCCACATATTCCATGTCTCTCTGCCCTAGGGAGCTACTAAAAACAAAACAACAAAAATGATTCTATAGACTAGAAAGATGTTTTCTCCTCTCTAGATTTCTATGAATATAACATGTACTACTTTGGACTTGGAGGAATTGGTTAAAAGTGAAGATACTTTTGACGAGTTGACCAAATTCCTCAGTACTGTATCTCTCTGATTTAACCACATCTTTATTTAAGTACCTGTGTTGATAAAAGGTTAATGATCTCCATATGTAGATAGATAGATAGATAGATAGATAGATAGATAGATAGATAGATAGATAGACAGATAGATAGATAGATAGATAGACAGACAGATAGATAGATAGATAGACAGACAGACAGACAGATAGATAGATAGATAGATAGATAGATAGATAGATAGATAGATAGACAGATAGACAGATAGATAGCACTATTCACCTCCTATATAATCAGTGACTCATATCTCCCCAAGTCACCCTTTGGTATTATACTCAGTTTATATAACTGAGGAAATTGAGTGTGAGAGAAGTTGTATAATTTATCCAAAGTCACACAGTTAAAAAAGTGGCAGAAAAAGGCTGAAGGTCCAAGGTGAATAAACTCCCATTTCCCTCTACTCTCTCATCCTGCCTCTGTACATGCAAACCAAAACATGGATTGTCCTGCTTTAGGGGTCTTAGATATTAATGCCAAGGTCAAAGAGGCATAAAGATCCCTGTGTGCTTTCCATACCATTCATTGTTTAGAGATGGAGCTAACAAATGGTTGATTGAAGGAAAGTTTAGTGCCTCCTCAAAATGATTTTCCTTTAAAAAAAAGACACATGGTATGCTGTATGCCCCTCTCACATTATAATAAACTGGAGCTCCACACTTGAATGGAAGGCTTAGCCAGCCAGCCTCAGCATAGTCCCTAGATGCTAGGAGAAGCCCCAGGCATGCTGGCAAGGAAGCCAAGTTCAGATTCATTCTTGAGTGTGCTGGAACCCCATGCCTACAAGCAACACTTTATCCCTCTAGGCCTGGAATATTATAATACAAATGAGAGTGATGAAAATACTAGTCCTCCACATGGTGATTTCAACAGCACGGAAACATTTTTGAAAATGTCACTTGACTTATCCAGTGCCTAAAAAGAGACTGGTTGACATAGACTAGGGCTTCATGCGGGGATTAAATCCGATTTAGAAAAAATTCCCCATCCATGATTTTCCCTCTGATCCTGAACGTCACATTGGTGTATGCTTGTGCATCTAACTGATCCTCATAATACCAACTATCTTTCAGATTACATGTGACAAGTCTTTAAGACTAAAAGCAATAATTAAGTAATCACTTTATTGTATGAAAATAGAAAATTCCATACAGTTCATCAAGAGAGGACTATTTTAGTGAGTTTCTAGATTAAAATCTTGCTTATCTACTTCAGTGTTGGAGCAAGGATTACAAACATAAATAGAAGCCATGGATATATTGAAAGGGCCATGCCAGGCTTGGATTTCCACATTCTCACCCTGTAATCAAATTGAAGGAATCGCCATGCCCTTTATTATGGATCTTTCAATATCTGTGTTCTTTGTATGTTGGTCTCACCATCCCCCAAAGTTGAACAGTTTAAAGTGATCATTTGAAACACGAAGGAAGAGAATGATCACAATTAGGCAACATTGCACGGTCATTCTTTTTGCTATGCACTGTATCATTACTCAATTCTTTCTCTGCGCCTCTTATTCTCCTATTTTATACTTGCCCAAGGCATCATTTAGTGTTCCAAAATATTAGACTATTATAGGTATTCAGAAGCCCCAGGAGAAATGGAATACTTTTACAGACCCATAAACATCTAAATTAGTGCTATAAATGGGAAATCAGTCTATAGTTGGAGAGTACCCAATACATAATATGTTGTGGCATAGAAGAAACTTCCTTTTTGGTGTCTGGAAAATCTATTTGCTGTAAGTATTCAATTTTAAAATGGACAATAAAAATAAATAATAAGCATGCTTATGCTTAAATTGCACCTTTCAAGGGAGATCTCAAAAGGTTTTTCAACTGTTAATTTATGACCCCTGGGGAACAGTAGGTGGCACGTAATACCTTTCTTCTTCAAAAAGAGAAGCAGACATAAAGAGACCAGGGTGACTTGTCCAAGGACACAGGGCAAGCTCCAACCTCATGCCAACCAGAGAAGAAAATGCTTCTTTCTTTAAGTATTAAAATCTTTACTATTTGCTTACAAAACCTAAGATGTGTAGGTTGTCCTAATGCCATGCATCTAACACTATTGGCATTGGTATACCAGTTGTCTATTCTTGCAAAGCATACTACTAAAAAATCTCATTGACATATGGCAGTAAGTGCTGATTCTTGTTCATGCTTCTGTATGTGTGCTGGGAGTTGACTGGGTGAAATCCAAGGTGTTGCTCAACTGAGCAGCCTCAGAATCAAATTCAACCTGGGTCTGCTACATGACTGTCTCAGTCTTCACAGAGCAGGGGTCTAGCCAGAGCATGGTCATCTCACAACAATGGCAGAGGAACAAGAGAGCAAACCCCAGCTATGCAAAAGAATCATGTTACTTTTATCAATCTTAATGGCCAAAACAAGGCAATGACTGAGTCCAAATGGAGATATAGAGAAATGTGTTCTGCCTACCAAGATGCCAGAAAGTCATGTGACAATCCCCTAAATCAATTTCCTTGTAAGTACACTCTCTCATATAGGTGAAAGAAGAAAGTGGGTACTTTTAAATAACAGCTAATTGACCATCATCAGAACTTTATCATTATTATTTCAAATATTTTGTATGTGCTAATGTTTATAATACTGGTTACCTCATGTTCTTCTGTAACTTCCACTAATCCACTGATTTGATCCTAGTTTGGAAGGTAACTTCTGGAGAATAGTGTATTATTCACATGCATTAGTTAATTGCTACATTATCTAAGCACCCCCTTTGTTTCAGGTAAATCTCTCTTTTAGCTGTTCTCTCTAAATCAGACCTAGCAAGACCTGCATAACAACAATAATAATAGTAATAATATAAATGTAGGCATTATTTGTGCTACATACGTGCTAAACTCTTAACAGATATTGTCTACCTGGGCTTCCTTTAACCTCACAGTAGGACAGGGAAAATTTAATCCCAATGTCACAGATGAAAACCAAAACTGATTAGAGAATTAAGTGATTGTCCATGGTTACACAGAAGTTAGTAACATGGCTGGGACTCACTCTTAGAATATCTGACTCTCAAATTCCAAACTTAATAACACCACAGTGCATTGAGATGAGGTCTAAGACTAATGCAGTCTGAAATGATAGTCAACAGAGCAAAGAGAGCAACAGAGCAAAACTATCACATGTAAGTGCAGAGAAAAGAGCAGGTAGGCAGACATGGTTCTCACCACCAGGCATGCCACTGTCTTAGTATGTGATCTTAGGCAAATTACTTATATTCACTGAGCTTCTGCTGTGACACCATCCTCATTTGACTAGCATGAAACTGAAAGAAGAGAACACATGCCTCCTTGTCACTTGTGAGTACTTCTTCAGTACTAAATTAAAGAACTGACCAAAGTGACTCAAGAGAAAGTTTCCCAATAAGGGAATGATTGCAATTAACTTAGATGAAATTGTATACAGCACATTTCTGTACATAACATGCACTTAGTAATCCATCTAGGAGTAGATCTATAGAAATCCATTGTTTTTGTCCTTGAGAGTGCCAAGGAACCAAGAAAGACTAAAACCTATGAAAAGTGGAAAATCTTTAGAATAGTGGTGTCATTCCAGATGAAATCCTGTAAGCCAGAAGTTCCAACTCCATAAAGCCTTAGACAATTCAGAAGTTCCAGCACACCACTTAAGGCTGAGGTGCTGCCTTGTAGTATCCTGGTATAAATTCACTGTCATCTTAAAGTCACATCATGCTTTCTCTATACCCTCCCCTGCCTCTCAGTTTGAATAAGATGAGATACTTTCTGTCTCCCTCCCTCCCCTCCACCTCTTTCTTCTCCCCATCTCATCATGCAGGGACAAAAGCTAGGACTCCAGTTGAACCTGAATTTTCTAGACAGCAATGTGATTGAAGATACTTCATCAAATGCAGTACAAGCTATCTTTATTTTAGGCAAAAATAATGCAAGACCAGAGTCTCTGTACCACAAGGCCACATAGGGTAACCTGGCTATAGAGGGCCAAAATTCAAACTGGCTGTCCCTTAGATACTTTGCTTTGAAGTCTGGTTTGCTCTCCAGGGCATCTGAGTCCTCCCCACATTACTGTTACCCCTTGCCTCCAGGCTCTATCTGAGTCACTCTCCTCTTCATTAAATCAGTGGACTCCTGTGGGGAAGAAAGTGGCCCCACGGTCTCAGGCCTATTTCTCCAGGTTATATATGTCACAGTTTTCCATGCCTTTAACAAGACTCAATTAAAAATTAATCAGTCCAGCATGGCAATTTGGAGAGGTAATTGTTTCTTTTCCTGACTCCATGGCCATAGGCTAAAAGCACACCCAGTACCTAAATTAATCATCTAATTGGGATTTTTCCATACTCCAGACACTCAGCCTTCCAGCAGCCCCAGCAATGTGCTGCCTGACCTCAGTAATTAACTTGCCCCGCTGTCCGTTCTGTGGCTTTCTCTCTACTTTCACTTCCAACCCCTTTAGTGAAATGGAAAGTGGCCATATGATCTGTTTACCTGGGCCTTCTCCAATGGACAAGAGACTTTGTTTTCAGAGGATAAAGCAGCACTCGTGAGGAAACCTTGGAAACATTAACCTGGGGCAGGCTCATGTATCGAACATGATTTGTAATAGAAAAATTGGTCACGACCTAATGGCAGTGCTTGGATGGCATATCCATACAGCATGCCATAATGCAGCTGTAAAATAAAGAGGAAATGTTAAGGATTCCTCTATAGGATGATCTCTTGGATTTTCTATTAAGCAGAAAAAAGCAAATTATAGAATGGTATATGAAATGTGTGATTTTTTTGCACAGGAAGGGAAGAAAAAGGTATGAAATTAAGTATATAGGTGTTATATACATGCATGCATAGATAGAGAAATACAGACATATTTGGGTTTGCACTGTTTGAGCAATCTCTGGAAGGAATCACAAGAAGCTACTACCATCAATTAGTTCTAGAGAGAAAAATGTCATCGTGTCTCACTTGTGTGCCTTTTGAATTGTGAGTGCTCTTCTTGTGGCATTTGTAGTTCGGAAATCATGTAACAATATTCAGTTTGTAGCTGAAAATTCTGATACGCAAGCATGTGTATATGCATGCACAAACAGGTCAAAAGTAAACTTAAATAATTTTGTAAAAGGGAAAAACAGAGAAGCAAACAAATGCGTATTATGTGTCAGCCCATGTGTATCCTCATTTGAGGTTAAGTGTCTACCTGTGTCCTTTATTTAACAAATGAATATATTGAGCATGAAAAAGAAATTAGGTTGATAGCATAAGTATTGGTGGTGGCTCATAATAGCTAAGACATACTCTGGATTTCATTTTGATATAATACAGGCATTTTGTTTATTCTTCCCAAATATAAAATGAATATAAACTTTGTTTCTGTAATGAAAGAACATGAATGCCTATGTTTTATTATTTCATTTTCAACCTTACCATAAGTCTTTTCCTGTCCTAAAAAGATGGTGTGAAGTAGCCTATTTCTTCTTAAATTCCATCTCGGGAAAACTAAATTTTTTCAATATCTTTCAAATGGGTTCACCTGTCATACATTAAAGACCACAAGTAGGAAAATAATAACACCAAAACAGGATTTGAAGCGATGGTGTTTTCATGGTAAATCATTGTATCATCATTCATAAGACCAGCCAATGTTGGAGATCTCCTTAACACAGAATGTAAGTCCACTTCCCTTCATGAGACTCACTATCAGCAACATATATCTTCATTGTACGTTACTTCTTCTGGTTATACTCAAATCCTAAATTTATTCCTTTTAAAAACATTGCCTATTTGTGAAATCTTTGGATCTCCAAAGACATACTCATCACCTAGTAGACAATTAAGAAGTGAATTTTAATTGAATTGCATGACCACACCTTCCAACCTCAAACCAATAGCATCATCCGGTGATGCCAGTAACATATGTGTTTTGTAAACTATAAAATAGTGTACATTAGGGATAAGTATTGCTAATAGGACTGCAGAGTGGCTCAAGTGTTAGTTTGCCCACTTAGCAAGCATAAGGCCCTGAGTTCAACACCCAGTACGGAATATATAATAACATGACAACCATTTATCTGCATTTGCACTTACCAGCCTCAAGAGGGTTACTCCCCTTTAGCCACTGGCTTTCTTCCTCAGCCAACTCAGTGACCTCCTCACAACACTAATGAAGTCTCACTACAGTCTACTTCATAAGTCCTGTGAACTTATTGGCAGCCATTATTGTCATTTCTTTGGGATCGCTTGCAGGTATATAAAAAACAGTGTCAGTACACTTCCAAATTCTTCACTCAACAGAGAGGTGGATGTACAAGGATGGGTACAAGTCTGATATATTTTAGTACTTGAACTACCTCACCAAGACCCTAGTCACAGCACTGAGGGGAAATCAGGCTCTAGAAAAAGAGCTGGCCACTTTATCCCACTAGATACATTGCTGACGCAGGCGAGCTTGCTTTTGCTAACCTGACCTCAGCCTTTAACAAGACAAGCACTTGCCTATACTGCCAGAAAGCCAGGTTATTTCACTTAGTCCAATCATGCCACCACAACAATGCTTTTGCATTACAACAACATCTGTTTTGCACACACATAGTATAGGCGAGAACAAGTTGGATCTTTACTTTATCTCAGTTACAGGGGTCCATAAAATTTGGTGCTCATGCAACCAGGTCACAGTTCCTAGCTGGACATAACAAAATCACTTACATGGCTTCTAATGACATATTATAGATGCCATTGCCACAATTTCCCCCAATTCTCTGTTAACGATAACAGTCCCTGGCTTTTTTAAGCTATATCGAGGGAACGCTTCTCCCTAGAGAGAAGAATTTTCAGCCAGCAGGAAGTTCTGGTCTCTTCATGTTCATATCTGAAAACTCCAGAGGACCCCTATGACCTCTGACCTTTTCTCCATGGTCGAAGTTGCCTTAGGGGCTCTTTCCCATGGAGAAAGAATGGCCAGCCTACTTTCGCCTCTTTCCTCCCTCCCTCCCTGGTCAGCCTCACCTGTGATCACCCAGGGTAGGAGAGGAAAGGCCTCCCTGGGTCTCTGATAACAGGGTTGCATGACTGTAATTACAGGCTTTCTCTTCCCAGCTATCCAAATGACAGTCACAATCGAAACTGAGACTTCGCGGTCAGATGGAATCAATTACAGGGCAAAATTGGGAGGTTAATTTTCTCCAGAATGAGATATGCCTTTTAGCTTTGCCATCTCTTTCACTCCAGCTGGTAGTTTATTTGGTTGCCTTGTTCCCTGACTGTAGGAACAAAGTTCCATTAGGAAGGATTTCCAAAAGAGTTGATTTGAAAAGGAAACTCCATTAGCCCCCAAACTCAATACTTGCTGAACAGAAAGACTGTTATTAACAAAGCAGCATGGATGGCTAACCACTACAATTTACATTTGATGGGCACAGGATTAATCCAATAAGAAGAAATGGGCTATTCCCTTCTTTAATTCTTGCCAATCTGACAGTATCATAATCCATCCAGAAGCAGCTTTCTCTGTTGGAAACTGCCATGAAAATAAGACAGTTCCTCATTAGAATAATTTTCTAAGTATGATAAAGAAACTCTTCGAAAGCAAAATAAAACAATGACAAACAGTATTTTTCTTCTTCTGATTGGAATGCCCCTTCTAAATGGCTTAGCAGAAGTGTTAAAAGAATTTATGAAAAATAGTAACACTAGCAACTGCATTAAAATTTATTCAACATGTGCCATGTTTCAGGAAGTGTTAACTATTATCCACTCGTTACAGAAGCATTGAGACGTTGGATAATTTGGTCGTGTTTCTCCAACTCGATCATGTTTACCCAACCATTAAATAACAGAGTCAGAATATGAACCCATGTAATCTGAATCCACAGCCTGTGATTTGAAAGCACTCTGAAGAACACTCTCACTCCATATGTTTATAAATTCCAAAGAACAGACATTCCCATCACTTTGTAGGTAGGCAATTAGAAGGAAGTATGGAGATATTAACTAACTTATTCAAGTTTAAATCTCTTATAAATTAATGAAGCTGCAATTATGTACTAGATCTATCATTGAATTCAACATTCTGAACATAGCCATGACAGTTCTACTGAGGCTTTGCAGAGTCACTATTGCAAAGTTTTGGGTGATGGTTATCTAGAATCACTGAAGTGATGAAAATTTCTCATATCATCTGTGTTCTTCTACTAGCGCAGTTTAAGAGTATAGTTAGGTCAAAATGGATTTGTGACTCCCATTATATTGTTGAGTACTCTGTATTCTATATAGCTATTTCCTTTATAGTATCTCTGTTAGGAAGTCATCATGAAGTAGGTATGCACCCTCCAGGAAATAGGCTTCAACAGGTTGAGTAACTTGCAATAAGATGCTTGGTTTGGTGCCATTTCTACTACTGAAACCCAACACCCCCCGATGCTTGACAGATTTAAAGGCAGGTACTTTATTATGGCCCTTTAGTCTCTGAGTCAGAAAAATGAGCCATTTTTGCTAATTTATGCTACTTATTAGTAGTAGAGCTTGTTGGGTCTGTTCAATCATCCAGCAAACACTTATTTATTTCTTCCACTGCATGCCAGCTCGGTAACCTAGTAGTAGGAGGAGTAGAATCTCAGAACAGGATAAAAGATGCCCCTGTCCTCATAGACCTAAATACTAGAGTATTTCCAAATGACTTTTACACTTCTCACATACCTGGCACATCATGTGATATGGCTGGAAATTGGAGTTAGTGGCAAATAAGTTAGCTTTCTGAAGATAAGTAAAATATGATAGATACTTTTTGTTTCCCTAAGAAGACCACCATGATAAAAAAAAAGCCATTTGTGAATATTTGAATGTGACCAAGGGAAAACTAATCCAAATTGTAATTGAATAAGTGAATTATTCTTCTTTCATTTAGGGGGATGTGGAGAGTGGGTGGTGGTATTTATACTATATCAGAACTCATTATATACACGCTGGTATATGTGGATCTTTGACCTAATGAAGAAATGTTATTGCAAAGAAAGGAACATGAAGAAAATGAAACAATATTTTCTGAAGTTAAAGAAAATAGAGTAATATAATTATAAATATATTATATGTACTATGTAGTTAAATGAATTATATATTTTTGTAGGAGATAGATAGATAAATATAGATAGATAGTTCTGGATCCAGATTTCATAAATTGAAGTTCACCTGTATTTATGAGCTGTTGAGGATGACACCATATTGACTAATCTAAGAGGATACTCTATTCTCAGTAGATACTGAGACAGGTTTTGTGTAAACCAAAAGAATCAAGAATATCTCTCTCTCTCTCTCCTCATCCTCCTCCTCCTCCTCCTCTCTCCCTCTTTTTTTACCCATTTGTTTTAGATCCATATAATGTGATTTCTTCATTCAGAAAGAATAAAGGACCCTGTAACTCTGAGTGTCTACTAACTAGCTGGTCTCCATTCCATTCCCCCCTCTGTACTTAACCTTGGCTTCTCTTCTTCTCGTTGACTCTTTTTCTTCCTTTGAGAAAAGCAGTCCCTGATAAAAGCTGTGACACTAGCCCAGCACCCCTGAGCACTAGCCTTCCCCAGTTCCAGCATCTTTCACGGAGGTGTAGAAGCAGACCTTGTAAAAGGGCCTTTCTCATTATTATTATTTGTGGTCAAAAGGTTGCATACACTATTTTTGTTTCTGCTGCTAAAGCTTAGAAAGGGTGGAAAGCAAAATATTTTGATAATTATTCAGGCCATCAGGTTACATAAGAGGTTCCATAGCTTTCTGCATCAAACTTGAACAGTTGAAACCACAAATTCTGTTTTTGCAGCCATAAAACATTCGTGGCAAAAAAAAAAAAAAGGAAAGAGAGAGAGAAAATAATAAAATCCATTTTCCATTTGCTTGAAACTTATAAAATTTAATGTGGTGAAAAATGACAGTTTAGTCCCCATAGAGAACAGCTCAGAGCCATGTTTCATAGGCATGGCAGAGACTCTAGCACATTTGCAGTCATTGAATAATGCAAGAAATCACACACTGACAGAAGATTTCATAAGGTGAGATGTCTAACTAGAAGGCAGATAAGGTCTTGGAAAAAAGTTTACTTCTCCACCCAAACCCATTAAGCTGCATTTGTTCAATTGTCACCTTTTGTTCTCATCCTCATAACTTGAGAAATACACGTAAGTAAGCATACCACGTTAATTGTAGTGTGGTAGACAGCTCCACAACAAGACTGGAGGCATTTTGCTATAAGTAGTAGGTGAATGTAGTTAAAGGCATGGAAAACAGAAGTACTTTGCAAAAAGATATGATGCTACTATTTATAACCTCCAGGAAATACAGTACTCATGTAGTTATCTTTTTTAAGGATATATAACCAAAAAAAGGATCAAGGCTTCCAATGGTATACAGCAAAAACGTTCAGCTCTTGCCCTGTAAGTAATCGGCAGAGTAGCTATACACATGACCTTGAACTCAATCCTCCTTGATTCTTCTCCTACAAAGAAAATGGGTTTGACTTAATGATTTCCAAGCCTAATTTCAATTCATCTTCTGCAGGAATTATAAAAAATGACAATTCCCTGGATATCCCAATCAAGGGAACATTCAGCTAAAAAACAAGAATTACTTTGACTAGTCTTAGCAGAGCTGAATGGTAGAGGTGGTTTGTGGAATTTCTAAGTCACACCGTTGCTTCAGTCTTATCTTCAACATTTGACAATATTTATCTACTATCACATTTGTGCTACCTAATAAACCACCCCAAAACTCAGTGACTTGAAACAATAAATATTTGTTACTACTTAAATACCTACCAGTCAGCTTGGTAGTTCTACTGATTGAGATAAGTATGGGCTGCTCCCATCGGATTTGCTCAGGCATCTACAATGGTGGACCAGCTAGGAGATAGTTGGCCCTATGAACAGAAATGTGTCCTCCCTAAATGTTCATATGCCAAAGGCTAAAATACCAATATGATGGTATTTAGAGGTGAAGCCTTTGGGAAGTAATTATGTAATGAAGTTATAGTTCTCATAAATGGTATTATTGCCCTTTAAAACAGGGAGTGATAGAGGTCTCTATTTTTCTTTCTGCTAATATGTGAAAACACAAGAAGATGGCCAGCTGCAAACCAGGAAGAAGGCGCTCTTCCACCAGACACAGATCTGCCTCTACCTTGGTCTTGGATTTCTCAGCCCCCAGAACTGTGAAGGATATGTCTCCATTCTTATAAGCTATTCAGTTTACAGTATTTTGTTATAGCCTGAAGGGATTAATGTATTTTATCTGCAATATCTCCAAATATTAAGTTCTATGGATCTGTCCTTTTAAGTAAACTCAGGTTACATAGGAATCATAGTCCTATGTAATATCAAAGTATTGTAATTCACTGAATCTTAACATATATTTTCAAATAATTAAAATATTATAAATTTCTAAGTAAAAAATATCCAAGTTATCCCAAATAGACTGATACCAGCAAGTGATTTTGAAAGAGTTTAACCAGGGATAAAACTACATCAGGTAAAGCTGAGTTTCTGTGAAAACTTCATCAGTACTCTTCTTTCAATAAGTAAAAATAGTGAGAAAGTGTTCCCATAGAAATGTTGCCCAAAAATGCTACAATTGCTCTCTGCCAGACATGTTCAAGTCCTGCCTTATGAATAACAGCCTTCTGCACCCAGGCCGAATAGCATATTACGAAGAGAAGTATTTGAGACTAAACATGGCAATGCAACTTGGTTATTCTTATCTTGTTGACTGCAGTATGGAAAGAAAGAGAGCAAATAAAAAGTAAGACAAAATGTTTATTCTAGTATACATACATCGTGTCACATAAAAACATAGGGGACATGCATATATATACCATTGTTTTTCATTATCAGATGAGTTCTACTGGTTTTACAGAGATTTACCCTTATATTCACACTTCCATAAACCATTCAAAAATCTCAAATGGCTTAAAAATATAGAATGAAAGAAGTATATTAAAATTTCTCCAGTAGTTAAGCACAAAAATAAATATTACAAATTTTAAACCAACAGTATTTTTCCTCCTTGTTAGAGCTTGGCACATTTGATCATCAGATACAATCAAAAATCTCTTTAAAAATATGATTGAATACTTTCTATTTAATAAGTAGAAAAATATAATACTTAAAATATGCAGTGCAAAGTTGAAAGCAACCAAATATAAGACAGAGACACCCTGGAATAAGCTCCATCTTCAGCTTTTTTCAAGCTCATCAATACAGAAACCACAGTTTTTTGTTATTGTTCATGTGTCCTAAGAGTATTTCCAACTGGCAAAGCAATGACAAGTTACATGCATTTTTTCATACTTTGTTGTTTTTACAAAGCTATTCTGGTTGACTCCACAGAAATAAAGAGAAATAGAAGCTTGAGGCCAGCATCAAAATTATTCAAAAACACAAAGAAAACCCATGTGTTTCATTCATAAGGCAATTTGGGGTGAATGTGGTTTTTGGCCAAGATTTTCCAGAAAACCACTTAATCCAACATGTTTCTTCTGAGTCTAGAGACACAACTGGAATCCCAGCTGACTGTTTTTCTTCAGATGGGGGACCAAAATGGCCTAGGAAATGATTTTCAGAACTCTAAAAGATGCAAGATCATTTATAGATAATGTAGAAGTAGTAAATGCACTCCTTCTGAATCCTGGTAGGGCAATAAAACACCTGCTGAGAACCCTTGACTATTTCCCAGAGCCCTGTTTTATACTGACATACTGATATAGACACTCTGGAGCGAGTCTCCCCAAGTTTATGTCCAGACTTCACTATTTACTAATAGTGGGACCTGGAATAAATCAATTAACTACTCTTATTATTTTTTTGGCAATACTGGTGTTTGAACTCAGGCCTTTACACTTTCTAGACAGGCTCTCTAAAACTTGAGCCACTCTGCCAGCTCTTTTCTGGGTTGGTTATTTTCAAGATAGGGTCTTGCAAACTATTTGCCTGGGTTGGCCTTGAACTGCAATCTTCTTGATCTCTGCCTCTTTTGCATGAGCCACCAGAGCTCAGAAATGAACCACTCTATGTTATATTTCTCACACATAACATGAGGATACTGGTGCATACCCCATAGTGCTCTTGTGATCAGGAAATGATACTATGTATGTAAAGCTGTTTACTAGCATCTGGCACATGTTTACACTCAATAGGTGTTAGCTAATATTGGTTTTTTATCATCATTATCAGTTGAATGCCACCAAACATGTATAAAGAAAGAAAGCTGGGACTGGGTGTGGTGGCTCACATCTGTAATCCAATCTAGCAAAAAGTTAATGAGACCCTATCTCAATCAGTAAGCTTGGAGTGGTGACACATTTCTATATCCCAACTACTACAATGGAGGCTGCAAAGATATGAGACCCTAATCAAAAAATAACTAAAGCAAAAAAGGGCTGCGGTCATGGCTAAAGTGGTAGAGTACCTGACTAGCAAGTGTAAGGTGCTGAGTTCAACTCCAGGACTACCAAAAATACAAAAGAACAAAATCTGACCATAGATCTGACACCAAAATTATTTATCACCTAATATGCTTGCTACTAAGAAAGGATCAGCTGAGAATTTCTTCCCCAACTTTGGGCTCCAGTGCTCACCCGTGGCAAATCATTAAAGAAGATTGGGAACCCCATCTTTTGTCAGGCTCACCCTCCCCTTCTGAAAGCCCTATTCATCCCTGAACCCACCAGTCAGCACTTATGGAGCACCAAGTCAGACATTGAGAGAAATATAGGAGAAGAGTCCCCTGCTTCAGACAGGCCAGTCACCCAGGGAGGAGACAGCCATATTCACAAATAATTACCATGCATTACACATTATACATCATGTTAGCACACACAGAACAGCAGGGCACTGACACTACACCTGAAGGAGACTGAAGAAGGCTTGATACCAGAAGAGATATTTGGTCTCACTCTAAGAAGCAGAGAAGTCCACCAAAGAGAGAAAAGGGAGAAGAACTCCATGTATAGAGTAGCAAATACCAAGACATTACAACAGCTCTTGGAAAGTGATAACCATGTGAAGTTAGAATGGCTGACACAAAGGTAGGTTGTAGGACTCAAACAGGTAAGTTTGAACAGAAAAGCACCTCTCTACCCCACTATGCAGAAAATTAAAACAAATACAAATTAAAACATGAGTGCTTAGAGATTCCTACACAATCCTCAAGCCTGAAAAAACATGATAGCCTCCCCCTCCCAAAAAACCCTACCCAAGTAAAGCATATTTTACTTGCTGTTCGAAAAAAACAATCTCCCTGTGCACACATTCCCTCCACAATCAGAATCTTTTTTTTCTAATGTTCCAAAGGAAAGGAAATAATATTTATTGTGTCTCTTGCATGTGCTTCTTACAAAATGGCATTAGCCTCATATGGAAACACTTTGACAGGCCCCTGAAAATAATTCCTTAACCACAAACATGTCCTCTACTTGTCTGATCTCAAATTGTTCCAAGTGAGTATCCCAATTTCAGGTCAGGTTTGAGGCTATGACAGGCACTATCAGTCTATTAAATATGAATGATATATGAGGTAGAGGGCGGAGGTGTTGGCACAGGAGAGACTGTGGTGGGAGCCCAACTCCCAGTTCCCTGGAGTGTGTGTGCCTCCATGGGAACTCTCCAGTCTCACCTCAAGACACTTAGCAACAGCAACTCAACACACATGAAAGGAGGAACAATGGAAGGTCTCTCTGCATTCATCACTCAGATAACATCTGAATCTCAGTGGAGCACGGTTATTAGAAGCAAAATAACACAGATAGAATTTCACATCCAAGCCTAGGCTATGAGACTAACAAAGATACAGGGACACAAACAGCCCCTCTTGTGGTACCCACCCCACCTCACAATGTACAGCCATCCCCGTGGAGCTATTGCTCTTTTGCTCCCAACTTCTAATTGGCAGACACCTGATCCGCACTGCTGTTTCATTTTCAGCGCACACAGGGCCACTTGAGACCCGCTGATATGTGTGTGAAAGCAGCGGCCATGTTGCCTGCACCTGTTGCGGAAGCTGCCCGGGGCCCCTCCCTTCCTGAGGTTCCCATGTGTGCCACCTTACTCTGTTTCAGTAGCAGCAGAAAAGAAGTCAAAGAAGCTGACACTAGCATGAACAGGTACAAAAAGGAGGCCAGAGAGCTTTCTTGTACCTCTTTCCTTTGCAAATCCTGCCCAGCAGCCTATTTCAATAGTAAGTGAAACAATCCTGTCTCATTTCAGAGTTATAGCAATGTAAGAATTAGCAAAAGGCAACAACAGAACTATTTATTTGGATGAACATTACTGATGTGACTTAAGTGCACACACATACACACACACACACACACACAGCACTTGCTCACACACAAACTAATACAAGCGATTCATAGTTGGTGTCCCCAGGTACAACACATCTATTTCTTTTGTAAATGTAAATAGATTCAAGATCAAAGGCCTCAGGGACTTTTAACTTTCCAGATAATAGGCTGTAAGACCAATAAACTTTCACAGCAACCTCCTTGGAGTGCAGACTGGAACTGAGTCACTCACTCTATATGCAGATGGTAATGACAGTGGTGAAGAACACACTTCAAATTCAAAGAAAAGAGGATAGATGGCAGCAGTTACTTTCTTCAGTCTTTGTGTAACAATGAAACAAGACCAAATTTTAAGTTTGATGGCCAAATTCTTGGTCGGTGTCTATTACCAAGTATATACAAAATTCTAGACTGTAACAATTCACTGGTGGTCATAACTTATCATAAGACCCGGAAATGGAAGGGATCCATTAAATCAGGTAATACCTTTGCCAACAGAGGATGCCATTCCCATAAAATATTCCTTAAAGGTCTCTTGGGATGAGCTCCAGAGACCAAGTCATTTTATCCATCTCAGAAGAGTGCAATCTGTCTATCTCTAGTATACAATTTCTGTTATGAAATTAAACTTTGACTTTAAAAGCACTGTTCCATACCTAACTAGTCCTTGGTAACAGGTTTTCATTAAGGACAAGCTATAGCCTTTAGAGAAGGCAGGAAAGGTCATTTTATCCATTCCCCTACCTCCGGGCAGGTCTTGTGTGAAGTGACACCAGCCTGGCTTTTATTATAAAATTCCCATAGCAGGAAGTCTGATAGCCCCGTCGTAATATGGCATTCCCATGACATATAACCCTCATGGTTAGACAGTGTTTTCTACAGTACAGATGAAATCCCTTCCACCACAGTAGAAAAACATGTTCCCACAGTATAACAGAACTATTTACCACATTCAACACATCCTGTGTTCTTGAAGAGAGATGCCCAATTTACTATTGCTTCCTTATACTGTTTCCTGTATTACCGTCTGACTTTCAGCTGGGATTTGTTTTATATCAAAGTCTATCAACACAAAAGGTGCTACAGGCTTTTGGAGGGTGAGGGCTCTTTTCTTTTTTTGTTATTTGTGGGTAGTTTGGGGGAATTCTGATTACACGTAGAGACAGTGCTGAAAATAGTTGACTCAGATTTTGAGGTACATGTTACATCCACTGGCCTGAAGATCTGTTTATTCACTTCAATATTTCATTTTCATCATATCAAAAGATTCATAAAGAATTTCACTAAATCAATTAAATATGCAAAAGTTCTGGAATCAGATCCTTAAGATAGTCACAATATGCTAATGATATAGCAGGATTATCTATTTTCTGTTACTTAAAATAGGTAAGAGGGCAGGACCTCTTCCCAACAGTCTCCGATTCTGTTTCAAGTTGTTTTGAGTAATTAAAGGTAATGGGATCACAAATTATATTTTGTTTTCACTACCTTTCCCTGTTCTTTTCAAAATGCACCCAGCATAAAGAAACCTCAACAGTCTTTGAGTAAGAAACCTGGAAGTACATAGCTAAGTTCACATTCTGGACAACTTCCCTACTCAACTTGACACTTAGCAGCAAGGGGCTTTGAAGAAAGAAACCAGAATTGAACATTTTCATGACAGTTTCATTTTCTCAATATTTGAAAAAAAATAAAGCTCATAAGGACAATTTAGACTAAAATGCAAAAGTTTTCTAACACAAACATTTCTAAAACATATCCCACGGACACGAACCAGTATGAAAGACCATGTTATACTTTGCTCATTTACATTTGTGTTTGTTTCAAATTTTTGACAAAACATGACAGCATTAAATTGTAGAAGAAAAAAGAGAGTAGTGTCTTTCACAATCTGTATGTCAGTGTTTCCTTATTTTGCATTGCATTAAAGAGGAAGTAGGGGGGGAGAAGAGTCATTTTCTTAACGTGATTGGGGACAGGAGTGTACACCAATGAACATTTCAATGTGAATTTCATTATAAATTTTTCACATAAAATAAGAAAGTTTAGTCTTCTGAAAATTCTAAAGAAATACCTTAACTCAAAGTGAGTCGATAATCCAAATTATTTTATTCCATATCTAATAATGCAATACCCCCGTGAGGCCACGCTGCCTGTATTTAAGACACTGTTAAAATATCTATGCACAATCTTTGCATAAAATTTTATAAGTGTCCTTCTGTTCCAGTCTCTGCCTCCAAGAAGGGCTCACCTTTTGTGGTCCTTAATTTCTGAACTCAGCCAGCGCTATTGGGAAAATTCTTATTTACACCAACAGTAACAGTGGCAATTTTATTGAGTGCTTACCATGTGCTAAACACTTCATGTACATCATATTATTTGATACTCATAATCACCCTGTGAAGTAGGCACCATCATTTTTTTCATTCCCAGATGAGACTCACCAAGGTTAAGTACCTTGCCCAAGGTCACACAGCTGGTAAGGAACATAGCCAGGATTTAAAGCTGGCCAAGTACTTCTGCAGAGCCTCACATTGTGTTCTACACCAGGCTTTGTACAAAAATGTCTTTAAGTCGTTCCTTTTGCTCTCACTCCACATGCCTGTGTCCAACAGAGTCAACAGCTTAGAATCATTAGAAATATTAAAGCACACAGAAAAACAAATCAAACAGATCTGAAATACACAGTATTTTTAAATACCCCCATTCAATCTTGTGATCAATAAGCATAAGAAGAAAATTAACCACTCCGTTAAATTTTATTTTCTTTATTGTAAAACCCAGAGGACACTCAAACAGCCTTAGTAATTCTGATCATTCTTTTTTTCTTTTTCTTTAATTTTTATTTTATTCATATGTGCATACAATGTTTGGGTCATTTCTTCCCCCTTCCCCCACCCCCTCCTTCTCCCCCCCACCCCCTCACTACCCGGCAGAAACTATTTTGCCCTTATCTCTAATTTTCTTGAAGAGAGCATAAGCAATAATAGGAAGGACCAAGGGTTTTTTGCTAGTTGAGATAAGGATAGCTATACAGGGAGTTGACTCACATTAATTTCCTGTGCGTGTGTGTTACCTTCTAGGTTAATTCTTTTTGATCTAACCTTTTCTCTAGTTCCTGGTCCCCTTCTCCTATTGGCCTCAGTTGCTTTTAAGGTATCTGCTTTAGTTTCTCTGCATTGAGGGCAACAAATGCTATCTAGTGTTTTAGGTGTCTTACCTATCCTCATATCTCCCTTGTGTGCTCTCACTTTATCATGTGATCAAAGTCCAATCTCCTTGTTGTTTTTGCCCTTGATCTAATGTCTGCATATGAGGGAGAACATATGATTTGCGGTCTTTTGGGCCAGGCTAACCTCACTTAGAATGATGTTCTCCAATTCCATCCATTTACCAATGAATGATAACATTTCATTCTTCTTCCTGGCTGCATAAAATTCCATTGTGTATAGATACCACATTTTCTTAATCCATTCATCAGTGGTGGGGCATCTTGGCTGTTTCCATAACTTGGCTATTGTGAATAGTGCTGCAATAAACATGGGTGTGCAGGTGCCTCTGGAGTAACCTGTGTCACAGTCTTTTGGGTGTATCCCCAAGAGTGGTATTGCTGGATCAAATGGTAGATCAATGTTTAGCTTTTTAAGTAGCCTCCAAATTTTTTTCCAGAGTGGTTGTACTAGTTTACATTCCCACTAGCAGTGTAAGAGGGTTCCTTTTTCCCCCTCATCCTCGCCAACACCTGTTGTTGGTGGTGTTGCTGAGGATGGCTATTCTAACAGGGGTGAGATGGAATCTCAGTGTGGTTTTAATTTGCATTTCCTTTATTGCTAGAGATGGTGAGCATTTTTTCATGTGTTTTTTGGCCATTTGAGTTTCTTCTTTTGAGAAAGTTCTGTTTAGTTCACTTGCCCATCTCTTTATTGGTTCATTAGTTTTGGGAGAATTTAGTTTTTTAAGTTCCCTATATATTCTAGTTATCAGTCCTTTGTCTGATGTGTAGCTGGCAAATATTTTCTCCCACTCTGTGGGTGTTCTCTTCAGTTTAGAGAGCATTTCTTTTGTTGAGCAGAAGCTTTTTAGTTTTCTGAAGTCCCATTTATCTATGCTATCTCTTAGTTGCTGTGCTGCTGGGGTTCCATTGAGAAAGTTCTTGCCTATACTGATCATTCCTTAACTTTGAGTCACAGCTAGGGAACAGGAGTTCTTAGGACAGCAAATAAGTGAGATTAGCTTCCTACCTTTCTACTAGGACTAGCACCAGTAGTGGTAGCATTTAAACCTGACAAGGGTATTTTGAGGAAAATTTCTAAACAATCCAACCCCCAAAAGAGTGAATTTAAGTATAGAAAGGGAAAAACATCAATCAGAAAATAATTACATATATGCCATTTTCAATAAGGACAATTTCTGATTTAAAGATTTTAGTTCTTTTGTTCAGTCATCTGTCATTCAACATAAACCTTAATCAGGAACAATTTTTTTTAGGGTTCAGCTGAATATTAAAAAGTAGAGCTTCTGCATCTATTTTAGGTTTAAAAAAATCAGAATGAAACACATTAATATTATTAGATATGGTTAGGTATTTTGTGACACAGGAAGTAATTATTTGATACTGACAGTTCTGACTTTAGAAAGTTTGTCTCTCTCTATGGTCAGGCACTCATTACTAAGGGCGAAAGGATGGGTTTCAAAGCATTGATTTGGACCACTGGAAACAGATAATCAACAGATGATAGAGAAAAACATACCCCTTTCTGGTTTTTTCCTCCAGATCTTGTCAAAGGATGATTGATATGTGCAGAGCAGCCCTTCAAACGCCAGCCACTGCCTGAGGCACTTCCTATAATCAAAGCACACACCCACCCAGAGCTAATTAGACATTAGATTAGTGTCAACTGATTGATTTAAAGCAGCCGTCCTCTTCCCTCCTCCTCCATCTCCCCGCACTGTGAAGATGGGACTGGTCCCCAAGACGGCTCTCTTAACAGACAGACAAATTATTCACGGAAGCTTCAGGAAGAAAAACTGGAAACAGTGCAGTGTGGCTCAATAACAACCAGAAGAGCATTTTTGGAAGGAAAGTGGACTGGGGTGTGTGTGAGAGTAGAGCAGAGTGGGGAAGAAAAAAATGAGAATGAATCATGTTTCTGAGAGCAATGAAACCCCTCAGTCCAATTTGTTCAGTTAAGTTAGAGAGAGTGTTTGTGATGTTTAAGAGAAAATTATTTGCAATTTAACTGAAGGAGAGTTCTGAGTACATTTGGCTACAATTTAGATACCATTTTTCAAAGTCTTTTCTCTTCATTTTTTTTTCCTTTATAAATATATGAGCCGGGAACATTCAACGTTGTCTTAATGGATTAAGCAGAGACAAGACTGCAGAGAGAAAATTAAAAATGAAATAGTTACAGCTGTTGGAATTGGTATTGGGCAGAGAGAGGTAAAAAGGATTTCTCTTCTCACAGGATAAGGTTTGATTCAGAAAGTACCAAGCCTTTGCAGAGGTCACATTTGTGTGCCACCAAACAGTAGGCGTGCCCCTCAATTCCCTAGGAACTGCAAAGTGCAGATAATGCTTTTTCTGCAGAGGAACCCAATGAGTTGTATTTCCACTAAAATGTGGACCCATTCCCAGAAGAGACCATCAGAGTAGGGGTTGTTGGGCAGTCAGGGGCTAGTGTCAGGGTTTTCCTTGCAGATTAGGGGCCTTTTCCATTTGTCAGATAGCTGCTGTATTAGTCCAGGACAAGAACTGATCCAATATAAACACCTCTGGAATTATTTCCGTGAATATGGGCCCCCAAGAAGTGATATAACTGCAGTAGAACCATAGAAGAAAATAGTACTAGAATATGGAGTCCAATAGCTTTTTTTTTTCTTTTTTTTTTTTTTTTTTTGGTGGGACTTAAGTTTGAACTCAGGGCTTCATGCTTGCAAACCAGGAGCTCTGCCACTTGAACCATACCTCCATTTCATTTCACTCTGGTTATTTTGAAGATGGGGGGGAGTCTCAAGAACTATTTGCCCAGGTTGGTCTTGAACCTTGATCCTCCCAATCTTAGTTTCCCAAGTAGCTAGGATTACAAGCATGAGCCACCTGCACCCAGCTCCAATAGCTTTCTTATGGATTGACATAGGCTAGAAAAGGTAGAGGGGACAGTTGATTTGATGGAAGGAACAGAGAATGAGAAGAATAACAATAGCCAACTAATGGCATTCCCATGAGTCATTATGCATGACTTCTTTAGAACGTTTAAGGCTACATGTATTAAACTTTTTAATTTTTAGCTTTGTCAGCTATAAGGATAAGGTATGCGTCATTATTAATTTATAGGTTTAATATTTTAGCCATTACAGATGAAGGACAGAAATCAGAATTCACGCCCCCCCCCCCAAGATGGTAAACCAAATCCATGAACCAATCTCAGATCTGAACACTTACTTCTGGTTTCTGCCTTGGTCCTCCATGATGTGATATTGTCTTCCCACCCTCTGACTCAGTGGCATTTCACATATACATTTAGTTTCACTTAGGTTCTGTTTTTTAAACTTAGATCCAAGTCCATCTGCAAGTATTCTAAATTCATGAGAGCTATCCCACTTAGCTTAATAAATGAACCAAACCACAACCTGGCAATCTAGGAGGTCACTTAGGAAATCTACATCATTGGGAGGAGGAAATTTTGAATGCTAGATCAAATACAGGAGTGATAACTCAGATTTTTATTTTATGCAAGAACTAATAACTTAAGCTAACTTGCCACTGATTCCCACCAAAGCAATAAAGAAGCAGGGACACAGGCACCGAAATCTTATTATTGCATTCTAAAATATGTCTTGACAGAAAGTTCCTAGAGTTCAAGATGCAACTGGGTACCAGAGCAAGATTGAATGATTACTCTGCTTCCTTGATGCATAGCTCTCTGCATCCTAACAAGTTTTCAAGGGCTGTGCTTGCATTGAAATATGAAGCCACAAGTAGGTGAAGTCTGGACAATTCTACTGGTGTCACTATTTTCCCCCTGGCTTCCTGGTCTCCCTGTGGAGAGAGGAATTCAGAGAATAGCATGGAGAGCCAAAAAGGTATAAAGGAGAGTCCTCCAAATGCCGATTCGGCAAATTTTGACTTTTTCAGCTATAAACCTTTCAATACCTCAAAATAAATCCTTCAATTTTATATGAGAGTTTGGTTTCTGCAGCTGTAGATTTATGCAGTGTGCAGAGGCCAGGCTGAGAGCAGTGAACATAAACGATGTGACAGATAGCGTAAGGATGTTATTCAGCTTCTCACTACAGCGCTGCTCACTTAGGAACTTGCCCAACGTCACACCTAACTCCTCTCTGTAATTAGCTGCTAAAGCCACTGATCTTCTGCCATGCATGTGTCTCCAACTGCTGGCCCTTCAACTTGACAGACACGACAGACAGCAGTGTGCGTCTTCACTCCTGGCTGGAGCTGAGACAGACATCACACCACCGCAGCATCACCGCTGTGGACCATGCGCTGAAGGGAGGCTCGCCCTCTGTGGGCCGTTGTGGGCCTCTGGGGATGTGGGCAATGGAGTACTGAGATGTAATGTGCTTTAGGAGCCAGCTATGTCCACTAGAAAATTATTTAACACACGTCAACAGCATAAACAGCCAGGAGGCTTGGACAGTAAGGCAGCCCAAGAGAAAAATATAGACCCATCCCTGTATCGCTTTGATTAGAGGGTTAAAGAATAAATTAACTAATGTTTCCTGCAAATTGTTATGTTGGAGAAGCTGAGGGGGCAGGTGGAGGGACAGGCAAAGGGAAGATGTCAGAGAGGTTAAACATCACCCAGTCTATTTTGTCCTGCTATAACAGAGTACTTTAGAGCAGTGATTTTTAATAAAGAACAGAAATTCATTTTCTCACAGTTCTGGATGCTGAGAACTGCAAGACCAAGCCAATAATGGGATTGAACACCTGGTGATGGCTGTGTCCTCCAGAGGGGAGGGATGTAGAACAGCAAGAGGTTCAAATACATTGTGAAGCCTCTGTTATGAGGACCTTGCTGTCTTCTGGAAGGAAGGAGTCCCCATGGCCAAGTCACCTCTCAAAGGTCCCACTTCCTAATACTAGACTGCCTTCAAGCCATGGTATTCTACTTCTGCCCCCCAAAAGTCAGGTCCCCCTCATATACAACATACATTTATTCTATCCCAGGAGCCCGAAAATTCTCAACTAATTCCAGCATCAACTCAAAAGTCTAGATTGTCATCTAAATCAGACATGGGTAAGACTCAAGCATGGTGCCAGGCTTGGTGGCACTTGCCTGTAACCCTAGCTCTCAGAAGCAGATCCTGAGTCCAAGGCCAGCTTGGGCTACTTAGCAAGACCCTGTCTCAAAAAGCCAAGTTCTGGGGTTGCTGAAGCAAATTGTCTCACAAGCAGTGAGCCTGTGAAATTACTCAAGGTATGTGCTTCTGAAGTACGACAATTAAGACATTCCCATTCCAAAAGGAAGAAGTCGGAAAAAAGAAAGAACAGGTCCTAAGTTACTCCAAGGCCCAATTAGATAAGCAACATTGCATGCTGGGGCTTGTAATTCCAGTGGACTCTTGCACTCTGCAGGTCCATAGTTCCAAGAAAACTGACATTGAGGGAAAAACCTTAAATACTCAGGATGCATAGAGTACAGCACCGTACTGCAAACACATGATTCATTTTCTCCCCATATTGCCACCCATCTTCTGCTAAGGACATACTGTCTTTCAACAAACCTAAAATTTTCACGTTAGTTCTTAAATTAAGCACATTTTATGCCCTTTTGGCTTGGGAGGATTACCACTTTTACCTTGCATTTGGGGCACCATTTGCTTTTGGGGAGGCAGGTTTTTCACAAAATTAAGGACAGAGAAATCCTCAGCAGATCACACAACAATTTAAACACAACTGACTGTAACGCAGCACTGGCTTTAGAGCTTCTCTGCATCAACTGAGCTGCATGGTGCAAACAAAATTTCTTTTGATTTTTAAAAATTTATTATTTTAGAACGGCAAAAATAAATTCACAAATAAAGTGACTTACTATAATCTTTGACTCTATGTCCAACCTCCTGGTTGGGTCCCTACTCTGATTGATTTGTTAGCGTCCAAAGGAGGACAAACTCCTATATTAATGCACTTTCAAAGTGTCCTTTCTTTTTTTTCCTCCTTTTAGCTGCAACATTTTGGAGAAAACTAGGCATCCTCAGAGGCATTACTGCCTGCCATCTTTATAATGCCAATTGAGCATGCCCAGAGATGGTCCTGTCCGCCATAATTACAGCACAAGTTGAGCACGTCCAAAAGTTCCTGTCCATCATCTTAAACCTTTAGAATATTTTGCTCCATGACCTTGAGCTAAACATGCCCAGAAATGTGTCCTTTAACTTTCTTTCTTGAGCTATGACCTTAACCTGAGCACATTCAGGAATGTGCCTGCCCCTGAAGTACTTTTCTATATGAATATGTGTAGGCTCCCCAAATAAAATCCTCATGCTTCCACTCCTAGGGAAGGGCACTGCTCTCCTTACCTTCTGTGGGTAATAAATCTTCCTCCACTGCTTTGTTTCTTGGCTGTTTGCTTTAAGATCTGAATTCACCAAAATTGTGAACCTATTTCATTCATTTACAGTTTTGCTGGACACAACCCATTCTGAATCTCTTGGGTTGAAGCAGAATGCCTCTGGCTCTCCCAAAACTGCATTGCATGTTGGTGGCTCTGTAGACCAGAGATCTTCAGGATGGCCTTGTCTTCACTATTTACTAAGCATTGCCTTCATGGAGGCTTTCTGCAATGGTCTTGACTCCCCACAGTTCTACTGGGCACTGACTTAGTGGGTGATGACCATGTTTTGGCCTTGCCCCAAAGTAGGTTTCTACCTGGACACTGAGGCTCTCCAAGGCGTCCTTGAAATCTCAGTGGAGGTAGTCATGCCTCCACAGCTCAGGCACTCTGCACACCTGCAGAATTAGCATCAGATCGACTCTGCCAAGGCTCACAGCTTGCACTTCCCCAGAGCAAATACCTGAGCTGCCCTGCAGGTGGGGTGGCCAAGGAGTGCTGTGTCAGAATGTGGAGAGCAGAGACTTGAAGCAGCCCTGGGCAGCAAACCCCCAGGTTGCAAAACCGCTCTGGACTCCTCCCTTAAAACCCCTTTGCCCTCCAGGCTCCAGCACTCTGGACCTGTGATGAGTATGACCACCTCAAATATCTTTAGGGTCATTCTCCCACTGTCTTTTGGCATCCTTCCAGCCCTACTAATCGCCTAATCTTAGGATCACTCAGCCACACCTTCAAATTTGTCTCCTAAATATGCTTTTTTTTGGGGGGGGACTGGGGTTTGAAATCAGAAGTTTACACTTGCAAAGCAGGAACTCTACTGCTTGAGGCACACCTCCACTTGATTTTGATCTGGTTATTTGGAGATGAGGTCTTGCAAACTATTTGTCTAGGGTAGCCTCAAACTACAATCCTCCCGATTTTGGCCTTTCAAATAGCTAGAATTGCAAGCATGAACCACTGGATCCTGGCTGCTTTTTCATTTTTTATACAGCCAGGTTCTGAAATTTCCATACTTCTACATTCTACTTTTCTTTTAATTCTAAGTTGTATCTTTAAAACAGTTCTCCTTTCTTTTACTACATGGTTAAGAAAAGTCACGTACCACCCTGAACACTTGCTGCTTAGAGATATCTTCTAGCAAGCACATCCTGGTTCATCACTGTTAAATTCTGCTTCCTCCAAAGTCCTATGACACAGACATAACTCATCAGGTCTTTATTGCTTTTGTACAAAATGATCTTTCCTCCAGATTCCAGTGCATTGTTCCCCATTTCCATCTGAGTCCACATGAGAATGGTCTTCCTTGTTCATATTTCCACCAAACTTCTGTTCAGAGCTACTTAAGTCATCTCTAGAAAGCATGATTCCCCTCCAGCTGTTCTCTTCTTCTCACCAGAACAACTCTTAACACTGCCCACAGCAATACAGGCTTTTTGTAGCAACTCAAACTGCTCCAGCCTCCTCCCATCGCCAGTTCCAAAGCCACTTCCACATTTTGAGGTATTTGTTACAGCAGTACCTCTGCTTCTTTGGTATCAATTTCTGTCTTAGTACATTTTGTGTTGCTTGAGACTAGGTAATTCTTGAGACTGGGTAATCTATAAAGAGAATGATTCATTTATTCATGGTTTTAGAGGCCAGGAGATCTGAGATCAAAGTACCAGTGCTTCAACCATCTGGTGAAGGCTTCATTCTTTAGAAAATAAGAATGCTGAATCCTAGAATGACAGATGGAAGAAGGGCAAGAAGTCCAAACTTCTTTTTATAAGGACCTTAATCCCTTTCAAGGGTTAAAGATACTACCTCTTTAAATTATCACATTGACAACACCTAAATTTTGTAGGTGGCACATTCAAGTCATAGCAAATGCCTTACCTAAATATCTTCCAGATAGACATTTGAGAAATGACCCTGGCTCCTTTATCCTCAACATCACGTGATCAACTTGAACTAAAGTGATAATTCTTTCAAAAGTAGCAATCTAAGACTAAGAAAAAAAACTCTTATCTAGCCAAAATTATCAAGAGAGACTCAAGTTGTTTCCCTTCTACACAAACCATGGAGTTCTTTTGGTTTTGGGGGGTTCTTTTGTCATCACAGCTTCAAATGTACATGAGAAAAGTCTGGAATTAATAATGCTAACTGTGTTCTTGCAATTGGTGTTTTATGTCATTTTAATTTTATGAAAACTTGACCTGTATGAATTCTACTTCTGAACAAGATAGAATAAAAAGGATCATATTTACCCTCTCACCCAAAACATTTGGAACAAACATGCTTAAATATCTTTGCATAGGTGTCCCAAAATATTTCCCTCTGTGTCACAAGATCAGTTGAGAGTAGAGACAAAAAAAACAACTGCCTCTCTAATACTTGGTATCTACCAAAAGTTTGACATTGAATTCCTTGGGTCACACATTACACTAAATGATGTGCTATTGTAGGAGGTTTTATGTGAGGCTAAAGCAATTGTGTTACTCATTCTAAAATTTCTTTAGCTCTGAATTCTAATTAAAGGAATTTTTTTCTTTTACAAGTCATGAATCATTGCTACTTCAATACTCCAAACTTAGATCTGGCAACTTAAAGAAAGCTTTAGAGGAAGAGCACCCAATCCAAGTGACTATCTTAATTACTTGTACCAACCCAATTAATTTGTGGTATATTTCAAGCTGAAACAAAGGCCCAGGAATGAAGTTTGCTGTTCCAACCCAGCCAGAGGATACCATAGTGCCCTTCCTTCCATCATTCCTGGAATGAGAAACAATAGGATGTAGTTGAGCCCTCGAGGTCTTGGCAGCCAGAAGCCAAGAGCAGAAGCACTGCCAGAGCACATACCAGTGTGAAGAATCACATTGCAGCTATCAACAGTGAAGGATTCTTGAGAATAAAGGGGCAGACTGTAAACCATCTGATAAGAGCAAAATTTTTAAATTGGGCTTGAATGTCAGTTTTAACATCCGTCTTGGTGTATTTTCTATTGCTATTTCAACACCACCAGTTGGATAATGCATAAAGAATAGATATTTCTGGAGTCTGGGAAGTGCAAAAACATGGCACTGACGTCTAGCGAGGACCTTCTTGCTGCATAATAACATGGCAGAGTGCATGTCAGGGCAGGTAAGGCAGAGCGAGGGTTCCAGTTCAGGTCCCTCTTCCTCTTCTTCCAAAGCCATTAATGTCATCATGGGGGCTCCAACACTCATGAGTTCATTTAAGCCTATCTCCCAAAGACCCTACCTCCTAATGTTATTAGTACATGAATTTCCAACCTTTGAACTTTTGGGAAACACATTCAAACCATGGCACCATCTGAATCAACAGGTTTCTCAGATCAAGAAACTCCTCAGAGATCTTTAATAGCCTCCTAATTGTGAGTGGTTCCCTTGCACTTTATAAGGTGCTAACACTGATAGCTGCAGAAGCTGGATTCTGTGAGGAGGACACCCCCTAACAATCAGGAAGCATCTGCTCAGTTCCCTGAGTGTATCTACTTCCCAAGCCTTCTCTGCCATGCTTTTCCCTCCAGATTACATTCTATACAGGTAACCCAACTTAGATCGGGCCTGACCTTGCTCTATGAGATGCTCTAGTGTGAATTGTTTCTTCTGCATAACTAATCAATGCTATGTAATGATTTAGTACCTAGGTAGAGAGAACAGATAGAAGTTCATAAGATGTTAATAAGGATACTAAGAAGTACAACTTCCCACGGCCCAGGCACCTGTAAATTCCCCCAAGGCCATTTCTGATGTCTGAATCTGTAATTATAAGCTTCTTTCTTTTGATTAAAGCAGAAACATTTTAAAAATGCAGAGTATATGAACAGATAATAAAATCATCATTAGACATCAACTTAGAAGATAGAATTATCTTTATTCTAAATGTTTCCAAGAGAACAAAGATCCAGATGATTTTTATATAAAAAAGATGAAAATATAAATCCTGTGCACTGACCAAGTAGAAGATATCCAAGTGAATGTAAAGAAACTGGGGAAACTTGAGTCAGTGGGGACCCTAGGAGGAAGAAAAGAATATCAAGAAAACTAGAAGGAGAAATAAATGGCTGCCAGAGTCCGATTTTACAATTTTGAAAAGGGACATCAGGAAAAGCCCATGGTCAATACTTTCAGTGTTGTAAAATCTCTACCTTGCCCATTCCCCAAGATATTTTTAGCAAATAACTGAGTAAAACCAATGAAGTCACTGCAGTCCCCCTAGGAATGATAAAATGTACAGCTTTAGGCCACGGCACTTAGCAGGTGCCAGGTGACTACTAAGCCAAGTGTTAGAGAAAGTGTCCCTGGACTGGAAGTCTGGGTTGGCCAGACAGGAGACCATGAGAAACAATATATGATTTATTGAAGGAAAGCCACAAACTAGGAAAAATGATATGGCATTTGAAAACAAGGAAATAAGACAACAGCAATATGAATTGGAGTATCTAACAAATGCCAAATGCTTTGCTAAGACCCAATAAATTCACATTGGGGAACTGATGATCAATCCAACAAGAACAGTGGCCCTCCCCCCCAACACACACACACCACCAACAAACACTTGACAGAGAAAGGCTTGAGGTGCTGGGCAAATCTATAAGAGGCCCAAACCCACTCCTAGGGAAGACTTGCAGCACAGGATATGTCTGAACTAAAGCTTGGCATGGGGTTTTAAGCAGATCTGATGGAGGGGCGGCAGCATGGTAAACTCACAGGGATGGGGTGGAACAAGGCACTGGAATGTGGGACAGGGAAGAGGTGAAGAGGCGCAGGCTTAAAGCCTGAGAGAAAGAGGCCAACTTACAAATGGTCTTCCTTATAACGAACTGCATACTGAGCAATTCATGTAAGCATGAATCTGTATTTGTATATATATCCTCACCTTATTCCAGAAAAGATTTAGAGTCACTGTTGCTATAGAGTTTGGATTGTATTATGAAGGCAATTGAGTGTAATTGAAGGATTTTATGCTCAGGCATGCATTTAAGAAAGATTATTCAAGGGAGGGGGTGAGGGCAGGGGGGAGAAATGACCCAAGCCTTGTATGCACATATGAATAATAAAACAATTTAAAAAAAGAAAGAAAGATTATTCAAGCAATGTAGAAAATAAATTGTAAGGGATGTAGGGAAAGAGACAAGACTTCAGGCAGTTAAAGCCAAATAGATGCAATTACAATAATCCAAGAAAAAATGCTGCTAGCCTGAACAAATGCAGGGGACCTGGGGATGGAGGGACTGGATAGATTTGAGATATATGCGAAACTGGACAGAATGGACCTGAAGTCACTTTCCACTATGGGAATACAATGAGTAGAAAGCAATTATTTAGGAAATGTGTCTTGATCAGGAATTCTAACAGAGACAAGGATCCACACAATTTGCCTGATATTAGAAAGCATTTATAGAATGCAAATACATAGTTTCAAGTACTGTTGATTGACTTTGAATTTTTATTCAAATCCACAGCCTAGCTTCTTTTAAGCATAGCCTTATTTCTCTCAAGGCACACACGTCTGCAATTGTTTAATTGTCATTGCTACCCTGGAAACATGTTAGTGCATTTTTTCAAAGAAGTATTGTTGTTAGCAACACCACAGCATTCAAAAATACATCTCACTATCACATCTAGTTTCCATCATGCAGAAATCAGGGGAGGTGATTCTCTCTACCCCTTCCCAGCTAAACACTTCATGCCAAGCTTGAATTAGATACCACAAGTGAAAATGTCTAGCATAGATACCACAAGACAATTAGTTCTTAATAATCATGGGTTGGATCTGAAAAATTTTTAAATGTGTATATTTAAAAATTCCCATTGAAAGAATTAATTTTAATACAAACACAAAATTTGAGAAATCTCCTCAATTTCACAGTAATAGAATTTGTCCTATAGAGAAACAAATTGAGGTGAAGGAGGAAGGATGGAAATTTTCTTTTGTGAACAGAGAGTGATTTTAAAAGAGACAAAAGTAAATGTTTGCCTTTGTAGAAAGTTAATACTTCTCTTCCAAGATTTTCAATAGAGACATAGAATTACTCCCCCAAAAGAACATTTAATCTATAAACATATATGCAATTGATCATGACTCTTACTGATTTTAAATATACATGTAGCAGTGAAGGCTTATTTCAAAAATACAAAGATGACTTAAGATTAGGCTCTTTGTTAAAAGTCATCTTGAAAAAAAAACTAAAATACATTTGATAAAATTCAGCATTATATTTTGATTGTTTTAATAGTTTAGAAATGAATAAACCCTTAAGTTAAAGAAAGCTATTTACCCCAAACCAGCAATCAACATCACCAATATTGGCTATAAGAATGTCCATGAAAGCTAGAGATAAGAAAAGGATCCAGTATTGTGTATCATAGTGGGTGTTCTATATGAATCAACTAAAAAAGTACAAAAGTTTAAAAGGAGCGGAAAAAAATGTGGATATTTGTGGACGACCTTACTACCTACCCAAATAAAAATGACTCTCAATTAAAAAATTGAAACCAAAGATTTGGGGGAAATTGGAATTTTAAATAAATATAAAACTCATCATCTTTCTTTTTATCTATATTGCCACAGCACATTTAAGAAAAAGAAGGGAAAAATGATATCACTGAAACTCCAGGAATGAGGGAGGGGGTAAAGGAGAGTAATGGAGGGAGTGAATTCAACTATGATAAACTGTAAGAAATTTTGTAAATGTCATAATGTACCTCCAGTACAACAATAATAAAAAGAAAGTCCAAAATATTGAGAAGTTGGCCTGGGAAAGGAAGGAAGGAAGGAAGGGAAGGAAGGAAGGAAGGAAAGCAGGGGAAGAACAGAAAAGAAAAGATGAAAGCAGCAGGGTAGGGTAGGTTACTATAGTAATTAGAGATTATACCCTGAAAACATTAAGAAGCAGTCCAAGATTTTGAGTAGCAAAACTTGGAAAGAAATAAAGGAAGAAGAGATATGTGACAGGTAGAATCTACAATGCTGGACTGTGTAGGATAGCCACCTCCCTTAGGCTCTGTGGGGAGTCTCATACCTGAAACTCTTTGCAGTGGCTGCCTGGCCAGCTGAAACCAAAAACAAAGACTCAACCTCTAAAACAAAGAGAAATCAGCTTTACCCCACCTCCCAGCCCTATGGTGGCAATGGCAGCATTGACAATCTCTGATCTGTCTTCAGAGGATTCTTTCCCTTTCTAGACAGATAAAAGATCTTTAAATACAGATGGATCTATGGCTCTGTCCTACAAAATATGAAAAATTCTAACAGCTTCCCTTCATTCTGTCTCATTTTCTGTTGCCTTTGGTTCAAATTGTAGGTCTCTGCTGATACAATCCCCTGTCTCTTCCTGGCTTCTACTGAAATGGTTCATTGCACCTGTGGCTCACACCTGTACTGATGACTTCAAATGATTGTTCCATCACATCTTTAGTGTGGTTGAACACCCTTCATTTTTTTAAATATGTATGATGTGAGAGTTTTCCAAATTTTCATGTTCTAGTTATTTTTGCCTAATGATTCCTTCAACTTTCTCTCCTCTCTCACATTTTGCTCTAAGTAGTAAAGAGAAACCAAGCCTCTTTTTCAACATTTTGCTTAGAAATACCCAGTTTCATCCTCACATGTTCTACCTTCCTACAAACATAAGCACAATTCGGCCAGGTTCTCTTTATAACAAGATTCACCTTTGCACCAGTTTCCAATAACAAGCTTGTCATTTTTCTCTGAGACTTCGCCAGGATGGCCATTGTGACAGTTAATCTTGGTTGTCAATCTGACCAAATTGAGAGTCACTTAGAAAATTGGTTCAGCACACTTCTGGGTGCACCTGTAAGGGTGTTTCAGGGGTGATTGGCATGAACATCAACGAACTGAGGGTGAAAGACCTACCCCAAATGTGGGCAACATAGTTCAATAGGACGGGACCCAGATGGAACAAAAACTAGAAAGAAGTCTGCCTGTGTGCAAGCTTGATTCTTCCTGAGATGATGTGGTGTTGCTGCCTCTTTTACAGACTCCAGCTTCTTCAGCCTCTGAAGGTGAACTCACACCAGCAACTCTCCAGGGAGCTTCAGGTTTTCAGCCTTGAACTACAGCTGCACCATTGGTCCCTCTTGTTCTGAGGCTTTTAGCTTCTTGGACTGAGAAATACACGTTTCTCCCACAAGCATTGTGGGAATATCAAGCTTCTGATGGTGTTAGCCAATAAAATAAATCCGCTTTTCTAATTATATGTACACTCTTTTGGTTCTTTTCCTCCAGAGATCCCTAATATAGCCATTAACATCCATCTTTCTACCAACATTCTACTGGCGATGACATATGTATTCCTTAAGATGACAGAGGTTTCCTTTGTAGATCATCTCTTTTTCTTTCTGAGTCTTCTACTTGAGGGATCTTAGCAAAACTACATGGCTACTATACAATGCCACACAAAAGGAACTGTTTTCAAGGACAAATCAGCTTAAATTGTAAAAATGTAAACAAAGTGACTTAGGACTTCCTAAGTGACTCGTGTCTCACTGGCCCAAACAAAAGTCATTGCAGACTATTGGTTAGGTGGAGTAGCTGTCTGCTCCTTTACTAAACATAACATCTCACAACTCTAAATTTAGTCTAATCCACAAACCAGTCCCCTAATTCCCCCGTCGAGTTCTGAATTCAATTTTAGAATATCTAGTGTAAAAGAAACACCTTGTGTCCCTCTACCTGTGAGAGTAAGGATGATAGCATTGATGAAAATATTTCATTTAAAAAAATGTTTTGAGATACTAAGTTTGAGTTTATATTAGTAAGAGAAGGCAGCACCTTCTGAAGCACAGAGCACACCAAGGAAAAGGTTGTGTGGATGAACTGTGCAGAGAGGTCTAAACATCAGAGGGGTGAAGGGAGAACCAAGGTAAGAGCCCACAGGAATCATTCAGAGAATGTATATAATTGTCAAGACACCTGGAATTCAGCCCTGCTTCCACACAAGTTAATTGTGTGACTTAAGCAAGTCACTTAACCTCCCAAGTTTTTATTCCCTCTTCTATAAAAACAAGGACTCGATTTGATGGCTTTTAAAGTTTTTTTCTAGCTCTAAAATTCTACAGTTCTTAATATGTTCAGACATTTTTTCACATGCTCTGACTAGTAGAAGCCCTACTTTCTTTTAATAAATTCTATTTGCTTGCAGGTGGTTGAACTATTAAGAAAAGCAAATTGTTTAAATAATGTCTGACTTTTTGACTGGCTTGACTCTCCTTACGGACTATATTTTTTTTTCTTGGTACTGATTTTTTAGGTACATCAATCAAGTAGCCAGTATTTATTGCATGGAGCTAATTAACTTTCAAAATGACATTTTCATTTGTAACATTGGTTGAGATTTGAACTCAGATCTCATCAATGAAAAGCAGCTGCACTAATAACCCAAGTCCCAATGAGCCCCCTAATTCTCCCAGCTTACCCCACCATAAATGTGTGATTAATCACAGGTTTATGGGAGTTCTCAGTTACTGTGAAAACAAATCATTACCAGAAACTGGCAGTCCCAATTTATTTTATTTTTATTTTTATTACTTATACCCTATTTCTCCATATTTTCCATATGTTTTGGGTCTTTCTCATCCATTCAAGATATTATGAAAAGCTCAGTTCACCCCATCTCCTAATGAACCCTGATAAACAGGAAAGTTTTGCTGTTTTCTCTTTGTTTTCCATTTCAAAGGTTGTGGAATATGGGTACCTTGTAGGAAGAGGTGAAGGAACGATGCAGTTGACAGGGGGACACAGTAAAGACGAAGACATAGGATCTCTCCTCATGTTGGATCAATGAAGCAAACACAAAACTCCACTCATCTGTAAAATCCAGGCATGTACAAGACCAGAAATCTAGAAATGAGCTGAATGAAGTGGCTTATCTTTACCAAATTCTTATTCAAGTTGTTTCTGTTGTGGAGAAAAGTGATATAAATATATCTTAACCTCTTGCTTCTTATTTGTTAAACACCAAACGTTTAGATATAATCCATCTGAGGTGTACATCAAGACATTGGTCCCAAAGCAGTGAGAACTACACTGGGAGTCCAATAAAGGAAAGAGCCTTACTAAGATCCTCGGGTCAGGGAAAACCATCAGTACCGTCAAATACACCCTAGAATCTGAAGTTTTAGGGTGCATCCTCTATTGCTGGTCTTTAGTGTCCAGTAGAGCTGCCACTCGAATACATAGCTCCATGTATTCAGAATTTCTGATTGAGTAGTGGGAGGAATTAATTTATGTAGGAAAAGTTAATGAGACACTCCAGAAATATCAGGTAGGCCTATGAGTGTGTGTGCAGGTATGAGAGAAAGAGAGTCCTGAAGAGGGGGACTTATGCCTTGGACTCCCGGATCTTCTAACTCCTTCAGCTTTGTAAGAATAACTCAGGTGGGTGTTCCCTTGTCCCCGCCCAATATAAACCCTAAGACATATGCTCCTTGCCTTGAATTCCCCCCACCCCTGAGTAACACCACCCTGAGACAGTTCTGTATAATCAATGCATAAGGAAGTTTGAGATTAAATACTGAGACAAGGTAGTTGCACTGCAGGATGTCACAGCTCATCCCTGCATTTCAATTCCATTGGCTGATTCCATGTCTTGAAGTTTCTCACTGATGGTCTCTGTCTTTAGCCTGGGTCTGATTCCCTACTTTTGACTTTCTTGTTTCATGGCCATCCTCCCATGACTGCCTATTCACTCCTTATGCAAAATAGTACAGCCCTCTCCTCCCCACTTCAAAGGTACCTGGTCTACATCAGCTGTCTTAAAACTCTATAGGGTTGCTAAAGGAAACTAAAATGATTTTATTTTGTATGATGGTCAAATTCTTAGGTACACCAAGATTTCCTATCAATCTGAGTAAGCAAAGAAGAATAATATGAAGTATCATCTCCCCCTTATAAATTACCTGAGCACCCTTGGAAGGCAGAACTGTCAACAGGTCCATTTACTTCTTGTCTTGATTTTTTTGCTAATACTGTATTTTGTTTGCCACCTAATTATTTGCTCACAAGCATTCATGTAGCTATGCTTACTTTATTTCTTCACACACATTCTCTTTCACTCACTTTTTTGGGGGACAGTATTGGGAACTGAACTCAGGGCCTCATGTTTCCTAGGACAGTGCTCTACCACTTAAGCCATGCCCCCCAGTCTTTTGATGTTTTTATCTTGTTTTACAGTTAGGGTCTCTCACTTTTGCTAGGGCTGGCCTTGGACCCCAATCTTCTTACCTCTGCCTCCTAAACTTCTGAGATTACAGGTATATGCCACTACATCTGTCCCTCATTCACACACTGTTTTTAAAAATCCACACATTGTAAATAACAGAAATCAATGAAAGTACAATTAATCCTTACTTTTTCATTGTCTATACTAAAGGAACAAGAGAAAACACAAAAAGAGAAAAATCAAAGAAGGTAAGAGACAAGCTAGGATCAAGGAGAAGTTGCGAAGAAAAAGAAAAGAAACAGACAATTAAGTAGTTTGTTATGTGTTTGATTACAGAGGGTCAAAGAAGCATGAGAAAATGAGTCCTAAGTAGATGGGGGTGCCCATCTTTCTACTATGAATCAATTTTTAAATTAAGAGGTTATCAGAAATTTAGCTGCTCAACTTACTTTCATATTATCCCTCTCATTCTTGCACAACACAGACCAGAAGTTAAGAGTGTGCAAAAACAATTCAGAATGTAAATCAGGGACCATGCCTCCAGGTGAGGAATAGGAGGACACCTTGTCCTGGGAGGTCTTCTCTTGTGACATTTCCAGACTTATAATTCATGCTTCTGAGGTTTAGCAAAATAGCCAAAGTAGCCCAGGCTGGGGTGTGAACATAGACCAAACCTCAACCCCTTTCAAAGTTTCCTCCTGGGGACTCCCTCATAACCCCACCCTGAGTCACCACCACCCACTGTGAGAGCATGGCTTTGGTAAAGGTCATGCCACAGACATGTCCTTCTTTGTGTGGGATGTAGCTTCTGCCAACTTGTGGTGAGACCCTGAATGCCAAATGTAAGCAATTATTCAAGTCCCCATCCTGCAGCTGAAGGAATCTGTGTGGGACTGTATTCTCTGTAAGGCGATAGGGCTGGGGTTAGGGAGCACTGAGACCTCAGGAAACCTATCTCCTTAAGTTGCAACCTCTTCCTCCCACCAGATCTGCAGTTGTATCTTTTGGGTGTCTGGGCTGCTATTATCCTCACTGTAAAATTTCTTTAATCCATTGAATGCCACAGCCTCTAGGAAAACTGGGACCAAAGAGAAAATAAACAAAAAATGAAATTGAGAAAGAACACATAAACTGCTCCCAAATTACACAGCATTGATTTTTCAAGTCCATCCTTCTGAAATATGTGTCACATCAATTTCCTCTTCTCTGATTCTGTGAACTTTTTATTATGTTTCACCTGGATTCTTATGAAATCTTCCCCAGTATTATCTTTCTGAAAGCAAACATCTAATTATATGTCTTGTCTTTGATAGCTCCCTGTTCTCTATAATGTAAGATACAAAATTTTTATATGTGCTTTTTGAACACATTGGCATATTTACATCTCCCTCCGGGTTCTTTAAAGCCATCTCAAAATTTCACTGCACAGTCTATTACTCCTTCCAGAATGTTCTTCCATATCCTAATATTGACCAAGTGTTATTCCTTCAAAGGCCAATCCATTTGGTCTCTGTGAGGAGAACCACAATCCTTCAAATAAACCTACTTCTACCTATTCTCTAGCTTTATCTTTTATGTTCTCTTTATAATATATATCTGGTTGAATAAATGTTTACATGTTGAATAAATGCTCTGGTTCCTGTAATATAAGGTAAACTCAAGGACAGCACAAGCATGGCGTATAGACATAGTTCAACAAATATGAAATAAATAAGTAGATGACTCATTCAGTGACAATAGTGGGGCATGTGCTCAGCGTGCATGATATAAAACTGTCTGATGCATACATAATTCTGTGCATTTCTATACATGTATAGAATGACAGAATTTGAGGAAAACAGTATACAAATACACATAGAATCCAGTGCTTTATATTTTCTTTGGGCACATACACACAACTTGAGTTTTTTATTGGAAGAAAATATGTCTTTGAAGTCATCTGAGTGGAGCCTTTCTTTGTTTTGTTTTGCTTTGCTTTGCTTTTTTGCTTTTCTAGTTACTAGTTTGGATTCCATAGACCTATTTTACCCTCCAGATGAAATGTAGCTTGTACTTATTTTTTTTTCTTTTAGCTTTTCCCAATATTAGAAAGTAGCTGTCCTGAAATCCTTGGGTATTAGCCCCTTGTGCACATAAGCATATTTGTATTATAGGTAACACCAGGGACATAAAATTGCTAGGTCGTAGGAAAATGCACACATTAAATGTTAATCAGTTCTATCAAGTTACCTTACAAGTTGGTTTGCAAATATAGCTACCACTCCATGCTGTCGCTAACACCAGCAACTCTGAATGATCTTTTTTTTACTCTTCTGCCTTTTCTTTCTACTTCCGCTAGCTAGAGAGAACTGATACCGTCTAGAAACTTAATTCCAAATGTCTTTCCAATGCATTCCTATTAAACTGAGCATTAAAATTTCCTAATATTATCACTACCTTTGGTTCTTCCATCTCATATGTTTAATTTGATTCTTCTTTCTTCTGGCTGGTATATATCACCTTGCAATTCTTTCCCAATGTTCACAGTAGTTCAACTATCTTATGACACATATGTAGAAAACTTTCTTTCTAATTCACACTTGTCTGATAACACTAAATATATTACTAGGTGAAAATAAATTTCCTTCCAGTATATTAAAATTTAAACTTCCTTCAGCATTTAAAATGTTCACTGTATTCTTATGTCTAATGTGGAGGGAATAAACCTTATGTCAATAAGATTACTATAGGTAATCTTCAGTTTTTTCCTATTCTGATTGCTTTTAGGATTTTTCTCTTGACTCCTGATGTTCCAAAGTTTTACTACAACACAGCTAAATGAAATAGCAACTGTTGACAAATAACTAAGAAACTTCTAAATATTTGGAAGTTTTATATTAGGTGGATGAGCCATCAAAATGACTAAATACTTACTTGATTTTATTGGGGAAACCATATGGGAGAGCTTAGAATAATAGTGTTCTGATTTTAGCTCCGCACTAATGGGCATTTGGGTTTAAAACATCTCTGAGTATCTGTCCTCATATATGAAATCAGACAGCAAAAGAAAGAACCTGCAAAATCCTTTTCAGCCATAAAACAGTGTGCTAGAAACTGAGCCTTTAAAACATTAAGAGTTGTTATGTAGTTCCTTATTTTTTTCCTCAAGATAATATTGAATCTAAACAGCGCCAATGCTATGTGAGAGCTATTTCATTTAAATGATTCCTAGAAATCTACTAAGTCCCTTCTCTCCTGTCCCCTTTCCCAGCAGGTACACTTTTTTTTAAGTATAACATAAAAAAAAATTACAAAAACACCAGGAAAATGCATGCATGTAAAAACGTTAACTGCTTCTTTTAATCTTACAGCCGAAGGACAGGGGAGTGTGTATCAGTCAGTGAATTAAAGGATTCTGTCTGAGTTGTTATGCATATTCAAGCTTTTGCCAAAAGAATACTTAAAACATTCACAAAGGGAATTCTCAGAAGCCAAAAGCTTTCTCCCTCCAAAAAAGCAAAGGAGCCTTCTGAATTAAAGCTTCCGACTCTGAACGCCCGCCTGCCTCTGATTAAAAACAAGTGGAACATGTGGCATGGAGCACAAGCATACTTGATTTATAGCTTGGAAAATTAAGTTACTATTACTTCTGGATCTTGGAAGCAAAAACCGAATGCAATAGCTAATTGAGAGTAGAAAAGGAGTATATGCCAAAATTGGGGAAATATATTTTAGAGAATGGTTGAGTGAAGACATCAGGGTATGTAATTAAATGGCTTTTTAAAGAAAGTCACACTCCCAGCAACCTCTTATATCAAACAATTGGAATGTGTTGCTTTATTAACTGGTCTTCTGCCATTGGCTCCCTCAAGTTAGGCACCTACTGAGTTGACCCTCATTGTTGACTGCTACAGTAAATAGAAAACCTGCAGCACCAGGTGTCTTAGAATAGTGGAGTGTTGGTTTATGAGAAAAATTTGTGACAGTTTTCCAAAATTAAGGATATCCCTTTGTACCATTAAAATATGCTAATTTTTTTAAAAGACAATTCAAAATTCTGGGTGGTAGGCTACCCCAGATGTTTTCTTTTGGGTAATTTAGAGGCAAAAGGTATATATTTTGATGGGTCAACAAAAGAGCTTCCATTCAATGCTAAGGAAGAATTTTGTTTTCTTAGGAGTTAGGGACTAGGAAGTTAGGGTTTGAAAGGTCAAATGCTGGAAGATGTGGAAGGGAAGAAAACTGTGCACAGCACCACTGCTACCAGCCCACACTCCAGGGTAAACCCCCTTTCTAAGCAGCTCAAAACTATGCAGGGCAGAGATTTAAAAATTTGTTATTTCTTATAGTTGGGCTATAATATGAGTGATAAAATTGATGACATGCAGGGACATTTCCTTTTTATTGGATAATCAAATATTCTAGCCTGTTATATTCATTACAACAGCCACTAAATATTTTCAAATTGAAGGGTGATACTTGTCTAATCATAATAAAATCTGCTTTCGTTATCACAGGACTTGATCACTGAGGAAATCTGTATAGAAACATAATTAAATACAAAGAAGAGTTATTTTGTCAATTGCAAGTAACTTTACTAGTTGAGACAATAAAAGAATATTCCCCTATGTACTCTCACTTTTTAAATTCATGTACTTAATTCAATAGTTAGGATTCCCATCTGGAGGTGATTTTGCCTCCCAAGAGACATTTGGCGAAGTTTGGAGACAATTTTGCTTGTCACAACTAGAGAGTAGGTGCTACTAGCTTGCTGATGGTAGAGGCACGGGTGTTGCCAGCCATCCTACAGTGCACAGGACAGCCCCCACCCCATAAGAAAGAATTATTCAGTCCAAAATATCAGTAGTGCCAAACTGAGAGACCCTATTCTACAAAGACTTAACTATTCATATGTAGTTCATTAACTCAAGTGACAATCCACATAAAGAAAATTGAAGTGATTACTGTTATCACTTTAAATGTACTCTAATTATAAATAAAAAATAATTTATGGATACAACTTTTTATGTTGCCCAGGATGGTCTTGAACTCCTGGACTCAAGTGGTTCTCCCACATTGGCCTCCAGAGTACTTGGGTTTAAAAGCACGTGACCGTGCTCCCAGCTTACATACTTTATTAGGAGCACATGGATTGTTGAAAATAAGATACAGCCATACAGATTTTAACTAAACAAAAATGAAAAGAAAACCCAATGAGTACACCATCTGGAAGGAAAGACTTTTTCTGTACCTTCAGGCTCTTTGCTGACAATCAAAACTCCATAAAATACTTGCTGAAGGAGATTGTTTAAAAAAAGAAAAAATCTAGCCAGCCACACACATTACAGGTGGCTCACGCCTGTAATCCTAGCTAATCAGGAGGCAGAGGTCAAGAGGATCGTGGTTCAAAGCCAACCCAGACTAGAGAAAAGGTTAGTTTGAGAAGAATTAATTTAGAAGTAACACACATGCACAGGAAAGCAATGCGAGTCAACTCCTTGTATAGCTATCCTTATCTCAACTAGCAAAAACCCTTGGTCCTTCCTATTATTGCTTATACTCTCTCTTCAACAAAATTAGAGATGAGAGCAAAATAGTTTCTGCCTGGTAGTGAGGGGGTGGCAGGGAGAGGGAGGGGGTGGGAAGAAAGGGAGGGGACGGGGGAAAGGGGGAGAAATGACCCAAACATTGTATGCACATATGAATAAAAGAAATTAAATAAATAAATAAACAAAGCCAACCAAGACAAATAGTCCATGAGACCCTATCTCAAAAAACCCATCACAAAAAAGGGTTGGTGGAGTGGTTTGAGGTGTAGGTTCTGAGTTCAAGCCCCAGTACTGCAAAAAAAGATTTAAAAATGAAATAAAATAGTTGTTGAAAATATGTAAAGATAGGCTTTCTTGAGTGTTTCTACAACTTCTTTTTAATAAAGATCTAAACTGCCTAGCAGGTAAAAAATTCCTTCTCAAAGAAACTACATTTTCATTTTATCTAAATGTAAATAAGATTAGCATTTATTTACCCATCTATCTATGCATTTATGTATGCATTTTTTGTTTGTTTTGGTGGTTCTTAGGATCAAACCCAGGATCTTGCATACACTAGGCAAGCACTCTACCATTGAGCTACATCTCCAACCCAAGTTTATTACTTTTTTTAATGGCTTGCTTTTTAAGAGTGTGGACTTGGTTGAAGGAGAAGGTAGTTTTGTGGCATTTTCAGTAATGGGCATGGCTGTGAAAGACTCTGTTTCCAGATCCAAAAATATGATGTGACTTCAGAGGGGTATTCCAAAGTAGCTTGTCCCCAAGCAATGCTCTTCCCAGGGATCCGCTTTTCTCTATCAATCAGTAGCAAGACCAAAGTCTTTAACTCAATCGCCTGGGGTAAGAAAGATGTCTCACGCTCACTAATTAGGGCTGTCAGAGAATCCATCTGACCCCTGAGATGCAGGGAATGAATTGTTTGGTCACACTTCAGCCATTCTGACTCGAGGCACTCACACAACACTGCTCACGCACAGGTCTCTAACCTTTGTGCTTTCTGGTCATGAATTTTGAGGAGGGCAGGGAGGAAAAGGAAATTGGAGAAATAGTAACATGATAAAGAGATCCAGAGAGACCCAGACTGGAGAGACCAACCGCTAGAGATAGCTGATCTGAAACACAGGTCTTCAGCCTTTCACAGAAGCGTCTCTCACACCCATAAACACAGAGTAAAAATGTCGTTAGTCAAGGATAGATCAGCTAAGTGCATAGGTGTGTGTGTGTGTGTGTGTGTGTGTGTGTGTACACATTTGTTTGTTTGTTTTGGGGGTTCTTAGGATCTGGAGACCACGCATCAAACTTTCTTGCCTACCTTGCTTAAATCATTGATTCCAGACTAGCAAACTTTCCTTTATTGAAAGAATGTAAAAGATTCTAAAAGCAAGTATAAAATATTAGGATAATAAGGTCGGAAACAGAAGTTCAATGTTACCAAAACTCTGTCTGCATATACAAATATGGATATAAGACAAGGAAAGAAGTACACAGACCGGGTATTCCTTACCCAAAATGCTTGGAACCAAAAGTGTTTCAAACATTAGATTTTTTCAGACCCTAGCATATTTGCATGGGAAATCTTGGAGGAAGCGATACAAGTCTAAATGCAAAATTCATTTGTGTTTCATACATACCTCAAAAGTAATATTCTGTAAGGTTTTTTTTTAAGATTTTTCATGAAATAAACTCTCCTACTTCATCTTGTCATATTCAAAAAGTTTCAGATTTTGGAGCATTTCAGATTTTAAGGTTTTGGATTATGGACACTTGGTGTGTACTGCTTCTTACTCTGACCAATGATAGTAGCAATATTTTGTTTCAGGCAATTTCACCTACTTGGAAATAAATCAATGGCTCCTTGGTGAAAGTTTCAAAGGCAAGTTAAAGATGAAAAATACTGTATTTAGGAAAAATGCTTCATCAGGCTTAAGGAATTCTTTAAAGGTTACTCCACAGAGACAGTGGCCCACTTGTAAATCATGGTATAGCACACTGAGCAGGATCAGTGGGCACTTATTTATTAAAAATGAGTAAATAAATAAAAATTGAAGCCTCAAAACATAAACTTGGTTAAAAAATAAAGAAAGCTAACACTTTCTTGTTTAATATTGGCTTTGTGAAGTTAACCACTCAACAATTTATATGGTGAGGCTTAGTTAGTAGTATTATATGGTTTTTAAATTTATTTTTAATTGACAATAATAATTGCATATTTATGTGGCACAATGCCATGTTTTGATCTAAGTATTCATTATAGAAAGTTCAGTCAATGTGATTAGCATATGAATCATCTTACCACCTTATTTTTTTGTGATAAGAACACTAAAAATCTATTTTAGCAGGTTTGAAATATGCTGTACTGTGCTTATCATGAAATACAATAGACCGCTAAAAACAAATTCTTCCAATCTACATAGTTTGTTTCCTTTGATTGACATCTTCCCTTTCCCCATCTCTCTAACTCCCCCCACCCAGCTTCTCCATCAACTGATAAACTCTAAAAAGTTGTATTGTATACAAAATGGATCCTTCAAAAAGAAAGAAATTCTGTCATTTGTAACAACACAATGGACCTGGAAAATGTCATTTAATGTGAAATAAGCTAGGCAGAGAAAGACAAATACCACATGATCTCACTTATATGTGGATCCAAAAAAATCAATCTCATTAAAACACAGTGTAGAAAGGTGGCTGCACATAGCATCATATGTTTAAGTAATCACTAAACAGTTTTTAAATATCTCCCTTTACTTCCAAAATCATCTGTGAAAGAGAATTTTCAAAACTAAATTCTGTCTTCCTCTATCATTGACATAGGGTGCGATGTTAGAAATGATTTTTCCTCACTAAGCATCTAAAATGAATTTCCTTTAAAGAAAATTATCTGTCATGACTAGGTTAGCTGGGATTGCATGGAAAGTCACTGAAGGCTCTCTACAGCCATGGTGAGCAAAGGAGTAGACACTAGGCAAAGAGAAACAGCAAATGCTAGCACTCCCAGATCTAGACTCAAGTTTACATTTTTGACACATGTTTATTCATTCAAATCTCACAAGAAACCAGTGAGGTGGTGTCATCATTAGACCCATTATATTAACGTGACAGAGGTACAGGCAGGTACAGTGACCCTCATGAGGCCCACATTTGTGGATGTTGAGACAGAATTTGAACCTGGCAGTCTTTCACAAGAACCCGTGCACTTAGCCCACACACTATCCCTTCCCAAGCACACCCTGTCCTCCTCTTCCTCTAATTTAGGTTCCTTTATGGTGTCTATTCCCACCCAATGAATAAGCTTGCATGGTTCATGTGTTTATTATTTGTCTCTTCCTATTGGAATGAGGAGTGAGGCTGAGGATGGCACATTTCATATCCTGTGTTGAGGAAGAACTTGGTTTAAAGGCAGTTGGTTGAGAATAGTGTAATTTTGAGCTATGTGCCTGGTCAATTACACCACCAGCAACACGAGAAATACAACTTTACTCTTCAGCCTCTTACCAGCAAAGCCAAGGTGTTCAGTCCTGCAGCTCAGAATTCCACATGAAAACACCTTCCCCATGAAATCCAAACGGTCCAAACAAGGACTACATCCTCATAAGTACCAAAAGGTAGCTAAAGTTCCCACAAGGGACAGGGAAGTAGAAATAGGTGAAGGATTGCCTTATTGGATATGAAATGTTAGCATGAATTGAAACGAGAACTTTTTACGTTTACATTTTTCTGGATAATGATTTCAACCGCTTACTAAAGTTGCAGAAAAAGAAAACAAAATCAGGTTCAGACAAAATAGAATGATGAGTATTTTCTTTTTCAATTGTTCTATATGAAGTAAAACATCAGGAAGCAGTCTAAACAGTGGTTAACACAAATTCAGCCAAAGTGTTCTGGTTGATAGCCAGTGTTACACAGATAAACACATGCTCACAGATGGGTAGGTGGGGAAAAGGAACCAGATTTTCCATGTTCATGTTTATTCTTGCATAGCCCTTTATCCCCAAGAGAAGAAAAGATTATAACTGGAGATTTTCTTATCCCTCTCTTGGTTCAGGGTAGAGAAGCTTCCATGCATGCATCCACACACAAGCAGAGCTAGAGGTTGAGAGTCGTTAAGTATGGAAACTAAAAGTGACTCCTTTGTCGTTTCCCCTATCCCAGAGTGGAAGCAATCATGAAAATGGGCAGAGTCTGGGGCTAGAGGTGTAGCTCAGTTGAGAGCTCTTGTAGCCTGTTTGCGGCCCTGAGTTTGAGATCCTGGGCTCAATCCTCAGCACCACAGAGTTCAGGGCTCATTCCTCAAGCCCCATGTCCACCTTGACAGACAACTGCCATTCAGCACCTACTAGATAGCAGGCAAACATGTCCTACACTCCCAGGACACAAAGATAACCTAATCAGGGTTATGGCCTTCAGTACTTTACAGTAAAATAGGGAAAATAGACCAGCTAAGCTTGATGATTAAGTCTGACAAACATTGTAATAAAAGTAAACATGGGATAGCATGGGACTATGGCCTGTGATGTCAGGTAGAAATTGAGAGTTTCAGAGTCCAAGGAACTTGGAAACTCATCTGACCTGGACACTATATATTAAATATATACCCCTGAATTTGAAGACACTCAGGGCATATATTCTACAGGTTGGCCTGGACCCTACTCTTACTCATGAAGCTTCCTCTACTTGAGTGGCCACTGCTGGCTGCATAGTGACCTCTGAAGGAGTTGGCTGAGTTAACAAGGAAAGGAAAAAAGGATGACCAAGCTGACTAGCCTCAACTACACATTAGCCATGCTGAAGAGAGTCAGGGACTATACAGAAGTACAAGCATCTTCAATTGTAGTGTAGGATCAATCTGAGCTGCAGACAGAGAAATCACTGGGAGCTCAGTATTCCTGAGGACCAGGCCAGAGTAAAATGCCTGAAAGAACCACTAAACATTTGAAGTCAGTTTTTAAATTAATCATATATATGTATATATGTAATATATACAGTTTCTCTACACCTATTTATTAATGATCACAAGCAAGATTTGACTTTTGCTTTGTTTTGTTTTTCTTTTATTGTACAGGGTTTGGATCCAGTTTGCCAAATAAAACACAGGATACCCAGAAATATTTGAGCTTCAAATAAACAGAATTTTTTAAATATACACATATACCAAACACTGCACCTGGGACATACATTTTTTTTAAGTTGATTATCTGAAATTCCAAATTAACTGGATGCTTTTTAATTTTTATTTGCTAAATCGACAGCCTCAGCCTCTGTTCTTGAGCGCTCCCTCTCAGCCCTCCATTAACCTTAAGGAACCTGCAATTTGACCCATGCTCAGATGCTTCCAGAAAGCCTGAAGGATTCTGGAGAGCAGACAGTGGATTGTTTGAGCCCACACATCTCTTCCTGGTCAGTTGTCGCCCTCTGACATCACTCCTAATGAGCATTCCACTATGTCCTTGGGCCACTCTCCCAGACATTCTGAGAGCAGGTTAGAGGAGAGTGGGAGGCTGGATAAAAAACCTGAGACTCTGAAGACCGAGTGGGAGAGAACAGGTAGAAAAAGAGAGAGCAAATTGCCAACAGCGTGTTAGTAACCTACCAATTCGAGGTCAGCTAGGGCCATGGTGCTTTGATACAGAGAAGTATGGACCTAGTCTATGCAAAGACATCCCTGCAGTGCTCTACCAAGGCTGCCCTACAGAAGGAGCTGACCAAGAAGCCTACCTTCTAGAAGCCACTCAATTACAACACAGACAAGTCAGCTCGTTGGACATACTTCACCCAAAGTGCATTCACATCGTTCCTGACAAATGCTTGCTACCAAAGTTTGGACCTAGGTTCTGGAAGTGTTCCAAGTGGTTGAACCTTTGCAACAACCATCTTCCATCTTTTTCTCTAATCCACTCATCGATCCTTGAATTAGTGTCATAAGAGACGTCTTCAGAGTAGATGGAGAAGGGACACTGAGCTCACCAGAGCCATTCTGACTCCAACCTCCAATGCGGAATTACAATTTTAATCTGATTTGACACAGTTATCTGGGGAATCTGAGGACTTGTCATGAGGCAAATGATTAAAGCGGAACTAAGGGATTTGAGCATGTCTTTGTTAAGAGGATAAAAAAGTTGGAGGAATTTGCTGTTTCTCCTTGTGCAAATCTCTCACTAGAAAGTCACACTACAGACACTGGGCAATGCATTTGATTCCAGGCTAGGCATACAGGCGGAAGGAAGACAATAAAAGATTCTTTCTCACCAAGCTATGAGTGAGTAAATCTGAAATGCATTTCTTTTGCCTTAGTCATTAGCCAACTTGGCTAATTAACAAGTTGAAGGGAATAGCGAAATAGAATCATTTTATTGCTTTTAAACAGAAAGCCCTTAACAATTATCACAAAAGGGGCTACAAGCCACTTTGCCTAATGCTCGCAAGGCCCTAGGTTCAATCCCCAACAACACAAAACGTGTTTTAATTCAAAAATAATATAACAAAAGAGCATTAAATAAAGAGCTTTAGGGGAAAAAAAACCCAAGAAAACACAGTGTGTCTTCTGCAATTCATTTGGAAAATCTGTGTAAACTAACTGGGCTGTTACCTTTTTCATTTGAAAAAACAGCGTGTGCTGATCTGTGTCTGAAGAGCCAATGCAGACATAGGGCTCAGGGGTGGTTAGTGGGTGTGGACCTTCCTTGGTGAAACCCCAAGCGAGTTACCTGCTGTAGCATTTGCCCCAGAGGAATGCATGTCTGTCTGTACATCACTCCATGTTTTCAAATGGTTTTCAGTTGTCCTTACACATGCTCACAGATTCTCTACCTTCTCCCTAAGTACTGCAGAATGGATTAATAAGTAAAAGCAATTTCCTTACTTAAATAAGGACAGGATTTACCATCCTCAGCATCTCTATAATTTTCTCACCTCATTGAAGAAAATGCCAAGATTCAAGCATCAGAGAATTAAATTCATGTCTTCTACCATCCATCACTGGGAAACTAGAGTGTTCTGTGTGAGGAATGACTGTTCTCATTTGGGACCCCATCAGTAAACTTGAGGTTCCTAAGAGGAGTGTCAGTAGTTTCATGAAAGCCATGCGGGGGATAGGAATGGGGTAGGAGTGGCATTTCCTGAGTCTTGAGGTCACAGGAATATTTTTTTATTGGAGTCTTCCCACTCTTTGTCTAAGAAGTTTATTATTTCTCCTGCTGAAGAAGCCCCAAATCCAACAGAGGGGTGTTGTTCTAGGCTGAGTGCACTGACTTCCAAACCCTGCAGTGTGACCTAAAGCAAAAACATAAAGTCTTGGGACTGTATTTCATTATCTATAAAACAGAAATAATTCAATTGCTCTCCCAACCTTGAAGGGTTGTTTCAAGAGCAAAATGTCAAGATCATCAGTCTGTCTTTGCTTGCCTGAGGCTTCTACCTGGAATATTCTTCTGCCCTATAGTCTCGTGGTTACCTTCCTCATCTCCTTCAACATTTTCCCGAAGGCCAGGCACACCTATAATCCCAGCTATGTGGGAGGATTGTGGTGGTCTGAGTTCAGCCTGGGCAAAAGCGTATGACCCTATCTGAAAAAATAACTAAAGGCAAAAAGGGCTAGAGGTGTGGCTCAAGTGGTAGAGTGTTTGCCTAGCAAAAGCAAGATCCTGAGTTCAAATCTTAGCACCATCAAAAGAAAAGTAAGATTTTCTGAAATACCACCTTCTCCATCTTTACTTCTATTTCTCATCTATTACTTGAATTTTCCTCCTCAAATCACAAATCTGCCCCTAGCATTTCCATACTCTGCACCCATACACACATTTTTCCATAAAACTTCCTTCCTTCAACATACTATAAAATTTATTATGTTCAGTAAAATTATGATTGAAGTCATATATTATACTGATATATTGGCTCTATTACCTGTCTTTATTTCACAAAGGCTGAGATGTCTATGTCTGTCTGTCTCTTTTGCTCATTAAACTATTCTAAGCTTATTTAGGACAATTCCTGGCACAAATATTTATTAAATAAAGTCATTAAAATACACCTGAGGTATCCATTACACCAACTCCATAAATTCCACATTCCTCAGCCTAGAATCCAACATTGTCATGGCCTAGTTTAATCTGTTTTTTCAGTGTCATCTTCTTCCCCCGTTTTGATTTCCCCCTTTAAGATACACACATTCTAGTTAATCTGTATGATTCTCAGTTGCTTCAAATATCCTACTGAATTGTATAACTTTTCATTATCCTGTTTATTTCGCTTGGAATGGTTACTCCTCATTCTCGTCTCAAAATATTCAAGTTCTAAATGTTTTTTTTGTCTATGAAGCTCTTCCTTGATTTTCAAACAAGGACATAACTATTCAATCCTGTTAGCTCAGGGCATAATTTATGCCTCACTACACCTCTTCCTTTTGCATTATACTGTAGTTATTTAGGGCCTGTATCCGTCTGTTGAGGTTGCCATCAAAACACCACCTGGCTTACACACAGGAATTTATTTTCTCACAGTGTAGAGGTAGAAGTCTAAGATCAGGGTGTCAGTAAGATTGGTTTCTTCTGAGGCTTGCCTTTGTGGCTAATAGAGGGTCTCCTTCTCCCTGGGTGTCCCTGAGATCTTCTGTATGTAGGGATGTGTGTGTGTTCCCTAACCTCCTTGCCTTATAAGGACTCTATGCAGATTGGATTAGGGCCCATCCTAATGGCCTCCTTTTAATTTATTTGTCCTTTAAGGATTCTTTCTCCAAATAAAGTCACATTTTGAATTAATAGAGGTTAGACTTGAACATATAAACTGCAGGGCAGGGTACAATGCAACCACTAACTGTTGGCTGTCCTTGGGCTCTCTTAAGGAACCTTCTACCCTGCTCCAGCAGCTTTACTCTTGAGTAAACACTGGTCTTATCCATTTAAGTAACTCTCAAGTAAGAGCCCAGTTTCAGACCTAAAGACCTCTCGAGAAGTGTTGAGCGAACCATGTTTTCCAGCAGAGTCTTACAGAACCAGAATGCGCCATTCAAACTGTCTTGACACCTTCATTTCCTGCTCTTTTTACCACTTGTCAGATCAACAGGGTCTCCTTGAGCTCTTAACTTAGTTCCTCACCTGCTTTCCTTGCCCCCACATTTGCTCCCCTAAAAATTCTTTCTTAGTGGAGGAATATTTCCTACTTGATTTGCTATCTGCAAGTGAGAATAAATTCAGCCTTTATTATCACTGGCAACAACTAAACACTCTTGTAGTTTTCCATGAGGGTAAATCTTGGGTAAACAGGCTTACAAGATAGTAAATAGGGTATGGTTAAAAACTAGGCAAATTTTCTACCTGAATACTATTATAACTAGTGATTCTAAGGAAAGTTAGAACTTGTCCATTTTGTTTTTAGTACCTGTTGACTTGGAAGCACATGGTATCCTTGACAACCTGCACTTCAACTGTAGGATTTCTAAAGCTCTTTCCAAACCACCAGAATTGTGTATTTCAGCTAACACCGGATTCTGATTTGAGAAACCATTTGTTGAAAGAACTGTAGACACTTGTGTTAGGAGATTTATAATATGGACACCATGAGCCTGGCCTGGAAACATGAAGCATTCTTAACTTTCTGGAAGACAGCTCATGGTTATAGAGTAAGTTAAAGATCTTCTCTGTAAAGCTTCAGCCCTCTTTGCATTTTTCAGTTAGCATTTATAGACAAAACTGTCACCCCTGATTTTTGGCTATTGATAGAAACACCTAACCCATCGGTGAACTGAGCTCAAGTGATATGTTGGTCAAACAAAAAAAAAAGATGAGCATTTAGAACTTGATGATCAACAAGCAGTGTCATCAAGCTGCTATCTCTGAGAAACAAGAATATTTAAATCTTCAAACTTAAACAAAAAAAATAACCCCTGAAGTTACAAGGACTGTATTATATTAGGTGAGGAATTTAAGCCCTGTTTCTTTTAAGCGTATCCGTGTATGTGTGTGTGTGTGTGTGTGTGTGTGTGTGTGTGTGTGTGTGTGTGTGTAGGAGAAAGCGAGAGAAAGAGAGAGAGAGAGAATGAGAATTGGGATAACAGACATATCTCTTTAGGCTATAATACTCACATCAATAAGAAGAAAGGACAGATGAAATTATAATCACCCTTAAGGTAAGGCTAGATTGTTGCCCTGTGGAGAACTTAAACTTCCCCCGAGATATAGTTGGATTCTATTTCGAAGCTTTCCTTCCACTCATGGAAACCCCATTGACTACTTCAAGGGTACTTTGATTGGACAGAGAGGAAAGGGAGGCAGTGTACACAGTACTGTACAATGGTTAGGACAGTCTAGGGTGCACCATTTCTAAAGGAGCCATGACCATGCACAAAGCTCTCTGGTCCTCTTGTTGCCTCTCATCTGCCAATGTAGAGACACTTAGACTGTTCACCAAGAGACCTCATGATGATGACAGCCACAAGGCATTTGATGGGAGTCGTGCCAGTTAAGCAGTGACATTCACATAGGCCACACAGTGTCCATGCCCCCCCATGCTGTCTTACAAAGAGGAACACAAAAAATAGAATATTTATAAACGTGCTGTTGAAACCATAGGTCTATTTATAGCAAAAATGATACAAAGAGAGAAATTGGCTATTTTTTCCCCAAATTCCTAGAAAAGTAGTACCTTTGTCTCAGACTACTTAAATATTCTTTTACCAATAAGTTCAATTTTAAAATGAATTCATCCTAAGGGAAGAAATCTTCTGAGTTACCGACTAACATAAGAATTGCCTAACAGCTCTTAGAAAACTTGACTGTTACATTCATCAGAAGGTGAAACTCTCGGGGCTGCAGACAGAAGACATCTCCCAAGCAACCTGTCTATCGGGAAGAGCGCCAAAGCTGGTGAGACCATAAAGAAGTCTGTTTGCTTAGGGAATTATACAGGAATGTGGTGGTTTCTTTTTCCCATTCTTTTGGCCCTAGGTATTCATCTTAATTGTTTACTCAGAGTTACCCCACTAAAGTTCTCAGAAACATGGAAAACCAAGGAATCTCATTTAGTCAAGAGCTCGAAGAAGATTACTCTCAGGATTATAGAAGTAACATTTAGGATCATACACAGAGAATTGCAACCAATAAGCAACTCTCTATCTTTACATACTGACCTATTCCTGACATTTCATATGAATGCAATGGTATGATATTTATAATTCTGTACATGTCTTTTGCATATGTCTTACTTCATTTAACATAGTATTTCTAAGCTGATCTACAAGTTTCGTGTATCCACTCACCAATTGATGGTCATTTGGACTATTTTTATTTTGGGTCATTTAAAATAATGCTATTATAAATATTAATTTATAAGATTCCTAATTTCGCCTGAGTAAATATACAAAACCTTAATCACTGAACCATATGGCAAATTTATGTTTACTTTTTTAAGAAACTGCCAAATTATTTCCCCAAATGCCTGAACCACTTTGTATACCTACCAATGATGTAGAACACTAGAGATGTTCTTCTATCCTCCCAAACACTTATAGTTATCTGTCTTTATTATACAAGCAAGAATTTAAAACTCACTTATCATTGAGTCTGTTCAAATATGTGCATTCTTTATGTGAATAAATACATCTAGCAAAAAAAAGCCTTATGTATTTATAGCACTATAATATGTGATAATATATTATCATAAGCATGTGCAGACTTAAAGACTTTGTGATATTTAATAATCATTTCCTAAAAATTTCCCAAATTACAACTTGTCATTTGGTTTACCATTGTAAAATAAGCCATTGTTCTTCTCTCTACCTCTTTACTATTGGATGACCTCTACTGCAACACAGTATGAAAAAGTTTCAATTACAGGCAAGAAAAAATAATCCAGAAGTGGTTAAAGAAGAAATGGCAAACCAGAGTTTTGCAACAGACACACCAAAAATTATGTAGCCCAGTATTTCTTAAGAAAAGAAATGGAAACAGCTCAAGACCATGGAAGCAAAATTTAGGCTGGGAGCTTTGGCTTCCCTCTCATTTCATCAGTTACCAATGGCTCTACTGAAATGAAAAGGTCCATCATTTCTTAGTGGAAATTTTTGATTATGTAATCTCTTGTCCAGACCACAAATTATCTTACAAATGACAATTAATTTGGACCCACAACACATGGGTTCTATGTCTTGTAGCGAAGCCTAGTTCTTTCTTGGGATGTAACATTTGAACAAGAGTATTGGGATATGAGAAATTCTCAAAAACTTTCATAACAGATAAAGGTCACTTACGCATGTTGGAGGGAGACCTTCCCTTTGTTTTAGCCATGTAGAAAAGTAGCATATGAATCTAATGGATTTGCCATGTGTTGTCCAAAACCCATCTTCTTTGGAAAGCATGGGTTAAATAAGACTCTTCCACTTGGTTTTAAGACATCCAATGATATTTTTCTCACACTTGCAATATCTGACTTGACCCACACAAAGTAGTCAAAGTGGTAGACTCTAGTTTGCAATTCTTTCAATACATGCTTATTGAACTTCAGCTGCACTTCAGGCACCAACTTCCTAGATTTTTTGAGGAAGTAAATGACAAAAGGGTCGGGTATGGAAGGCAGAAGAATCAAAAGATAAAACAAAAAATTCAATCAGTGAAACTGTGTTTAATAGAGAAGGAACTGAATAGATTCTAATTCCCATTCCTTTGGTTTATGACATCATTAATCATTCCATTAAATACTTTGTTGATGTTAGGGTGTTCTCTTCCCCCCCAAATCCAGAACTTTTCCAAGTTCAGTCAATGAGCCATCAGGCCAAGTGCTATTTTCAGCTCCAACAGCAACCTTGTTTTGTGAGTTAAGCCCAGACAGGAAACCACCCAGTCTGGGAGGATTCAGTTATATCCCTAAAGAGCACGCACTCAGGTGCAAGACCTTCACAGCAGAGCAGACATTCCAGTTAATCATACACTGCTTTGGAAGTGAACAAGTAGTCCTTGTTTCTCCAAGGGAGAAACACCATTTAGTATATTTGTACATGTGTGTGTATATATGTATATGCATCATATATATGTACACAAATACCTGCAGTGTGGAACTAAATGTGTTTTACGAATCTGTTATTCTCTATAGATCCCCCATGGATTTCTAGAGGTAACTTATACAGCGCTTAGGAGCATTTCATTTTAGGAATATGTCTCCTTTTGATTGGAAGTGCTATTGGCTCAACGTTTTGTGACAATGAAGGGAATAATACATAGATTTTGTGGACAGGCAAAAACATCTGTCATCTGTCACATAGAGAGTTTTGCTCTAGAATTTGGAGAATTTCTTTAAGGTGTTCTTGACTTACTCACCATATCCTATCATGAGAAACAGAGTTTATGTGAGCTTCTTATTAAGTCCATCTGCTCTTACCAGTGCCCTGAGCTATATTAGAGAGAAAAGAACAGAGGAGAGGGCAGTAGGACTCATCACATCCTTCAAAAGTATATGCAATGTTTGGGACTTACCTAATCTAAAAAGTTACTCACTATTTATCTGAAATTCATATTTAATAGAGTTTCCTGAATTTTATCTACTTTATCAAGGCTCATGATTCATTCATCTGTATGCCTTGATTTATCTCTAAGCACCCTTTGTGTTTTTGATCTTTATTACCCTATGGGGATTAGTCTAGGGCTGCGAACAGAGCAGAGCACCTAATGTTCACTGGACGAATGGACAGATGCATTATTAATATAATCCAAATCTTTAATTCTTCCAAGGCCTATATTTTACATGAAAGGTTCAATTTGAAGTTAATTGAGGGGCAAAATGTCAATGAGACCATTCACTTACATTAACAAAAAATGAAAATATTTAACCAAGAGTTACCTGATACATTTGGCAGGTTCATACTTGAATCTGGGTGAAGTACTCTCTCAGAGGGGGAACCAAAAAGGTCTATTAAATAATGAGTAGCAAACATTTACGGAAGGCTCACTGTAGGCTAGTAAATATTTATACTAACACTTAATTCTTACAGAACTCTGCAAAATAGAAGTTTAGCCTTCTTTTACAGATGATAAAATAAAACACAAAGAAGTTAAGTAATTTACCCAAGATCACGATGCTACAAATCCTGACTCAAACTCTACTCTCATGACTATTTAGCTACAGAGCATCTCAAATAGAATGGTACCATGCTGCCTTCATGGTACTACACACCCAGCCATGATGCCTCCATGGCTTTTGCTTTAGGAAGTAAGTGAATTCTTCTTAATTGTTCATGCCCTCTTGCTTGACTAACCAATACTATTCTTTAATAGACTATATAAGATCTATTCAAGGTGGGCCTTCTCTGCAGTCCCACCCCAGTATAACTCTTAGTCAACATTGCAAATGACTTTTCAAAATGGTGACAACATACAAGAGAAACTTCTTTTTTTTTTATGAAAAGTTTTTTTTTATACTTTATTTTATTTTATTTTTATTATTCATATGTGCATACAAGGCTTGGGTCATTTCTCCCCCCTGCCCCCACCCCCTCCCTTACCACCCACTCCACCCCCTCGATACCTGGCAGAAACTATTTTGCCCTTATCTCTAATTTTGTTGAAGAGAGAGTATAAGCAATACTAGGAAGGAACAAGGGTTTTTGTTGGTTGAGATAAGGATAGCTATACAGGGCATTGACTCACATTGATTTCCTGTGCGTGTGTGTTACCTTCTAGGTTAATTCTTTTTGATCTCACCTTTCAAGAGAAACTTCTTATGGGAAGCACACCTAAAATTGAAAAGCTTAAGTAAATCCTCCTGCCACTTCTTGCCCCAAAAAAGAGAACAGGGCACAAAAGTATAAACAACTAATACAGTATAATAAAGTTCTCTTTTGCTTGTTGGGTGGAGAGGGTGAGAACCATGGTACTGATTTTTTACAGACTAGAGATTCATGTCCAATAAGTAAACAGAGACCCACAAAGATGAACACTTTATTAAAGATGACTCAGTTCATCTCAAGTGACTCATAGCATCTACAATTTGGGGGAAAGATTATTTTGGGAAAGTTCCTTAAAGTTATTGCATGCTGACAAGCATACAAGTATTAGATGTAGTACTATTTTACCTGCATTTGATAGAAATGTACTATGTCTTTTTTCTCCAATTTAAAACTAATATTTTAAGTAATGACAAGTAGGGAAGCTTGGATTCACAGACCTGGAACTAGAAATGAGGAATCCTAATATAGCTCGACTCATGGCTACATGATCAAAATAAGGCTGAATTAGCATTTTGGAAGGCCAATTCATCAGCTGCAGTCAGCCACTTTTGATGGGAAAATAATGTGTTAAAGCTTGAGATCTTTCAGTTAGAAAAAGAAAAAGAAATACTACAAAATGCCAGCAGCTTAACAAAAAGAAAGATTTCCAGAGAAGTAGGCTCAAAAGTGCATTCTATGATAGCTCTTCATAACTGCATTTAAAGAAAACTAAGTAAGTATCCACCTATAATGATTCGATAAAATTTTCAGATAGGGATGGACAGAATGATGTCTTGTTTCTTAAGATTCTTTGAATGTCATATCAAATCATGTTCACTTCAATTTACTGTGACCTATCACGGCTTCCATTCCATCTCTCGCCCTCATCAATAGATGCAGGTACACAACATCCCACTAAATTTTGGTGTTCCTGGGTTTAAAAACATCTAAAACAATGGTCACTGTTTTAGGATATTAATGCCCTATGTTCCTCTACCACACAATCAATCATATTTTTTAAGAGTCCAACTTAACCCGACGGCAGCCATCTTGAGTCATAACCACCATGATAGCTCCTGAGTAACCCTGATCTGCTTTCCCCACATAATATCCTAGCAACCTATAAACAGACCAAAATATTTGGGTCCTGGAGCCCAAATGCAAGGAATATACTTATCATTCTTGCTATTGACTTGAGATAAGCCAGGTTCATTCTGGCTTGGATGAAGTCACTTTTGCTCTGAACATTATACAAACCCCCACCCTTCTGAGCCAAATCATAGGGATCCCACGGTCTTGCTGCCACCCAAAACCATGCTTCTTTTTCTCCATAAGTCCACAGTCAATTGCACTCTACAGTCCTGGGTCAGCCTGCTTCTTTCTTCAGTCTCACACCAACTTGGGGCTGGTTCTCATACCCTAGGATTGGGTTTTTCCAGAATAGGCTTCAAACCTGTGTCACTCCTGACATTCTAACTACTGTCTGGAATAAGGAATTGTCTACTCTATTTCACTACCACCACCCATGCCTTCTCACAGTCAGGCCCATTGGACACAAACAAACCTAACAAAAGTAAAGGACAGAGAATTAAACTGTTTGCCCAAGATCACACAGATGTTCATTAGTACAGGAATCTGAAGCCAGGAAGCCTGACTCAAATGCTCCTCTCATTATTACTCAGTTACAGAGCATCTTAAATAGAATTGTACCACACGTCTAACCATGTTGACTCCATAACTTTTGCTTTGGGAAGAAAGTGAATTCTTTCTGGCGGTCTATGCCCCAGCCTTCTTCCTCTACAAGTCAGTATTGTTCTTGAATGGACCCTATAAGATCTCCTCTGCCATCCCACATATAACACTTAGTCAAAATTGCAAATGGTTTTCCAAAATGGAGACAACATAGGCCAGCTGTATCATGAGTCAGATCCATTGCTTCTGATCATGATGCAAAGCCTCATGTACTCCAAACAAGACTTTCGGCTTGTTTCCTGGATAGAGTTAGGGGGAGCACATAGATGGAGCCCAAATGATGAGAATACAAAAATTTCTGACCCGCATCCCACTTCAAGGTAAGGAGCCTTTTTTGATAAACTTCTGCTGTGGTCTGATGTACTCACAAGTTTAGATGATCACCTCATTAGAAAATATCCACTCAGAGAACACTGGGAGGAGAGCTAGGGACAGTGGATGGACCAGGAAAAAGGAGAATGAGTGAGGAGAGGTGGAGGGTTTACTGAAGCCCTGTTCTGACTGAGGCATTGGATGTCTGCCAGTCCATGCAAAGCTCACTGTTGTTTTCCAAGGCTCCATTTCACTGAGACCAGGAGCTGGGCAAGATTCCTTCCTGACCATGGGGCTAACATGCTTCTCTGTTACCACAGTCATTGAGGAAGAAAGAAAAACCCATTCGGCCTCATTGCTTAGACAAATTTACATTTCATTGTGGGAGATTTGTGTTTGCTCAACTTTACTCAGCTTTAATCTGTTCCAGCCAAATAACTTTTTCAACCTTCTTCCCCATTGTTCTAAAGACCTCAAGAAAAGGGGAGGAAAGATTAGAGGGGGGAGGGAGAAAGAGAGAGAGGAAGTGAATATAGGCTCCTATAGCTATTGATGTTGCCCAACCCCTGCAGAGTGCTAAGTTGACTACATGTTTACAAAGATTTGGAATTTGGATTTAACTGTTTCTTGATCACATTTGGTTTCATATGTGGAGAGAAAACAAGCAGTCATCAAGGCTTAATGTCTTTTTTTTTTTTCAGTAGGGCTGGGGTTTGAATTCAGTGCTTCACGCTCTACTGCTTGAATCAGACCTCCCCTCCAATTTGCTGTGATTATTTTGGAGATGGGTTCTCACAAACTTTTTGCCCAGGCTAGCTTCAAACTGCGATCCTCCCAATCTCAGCCTCTCAAATAGCTAGGATTATAGGCATGAGTCACTGGCACCTGCTTGCCTTAATTCTTTTAAAACTAAACCTAAAAAAAGAAAAAAACTTTACATAAGGCTGAATTCAACACAAAACACAAGCAGAATTTTGTTGGTTCCCACCCAAAATGTTCCTGAAATGCTAAAAGAGCCTCTCTTTAGAGCAGCTGTATCCAACAGCCTGTTCAATGTCTCAGTCCTGGAAAAAAATGTTAGTGGAATGATTCAAGCTAAAAACTATTGGAAACAAGAGGATCCTGTGATCAAATGACTCAGGGAACAAACAAATAAAGGTCTCTACTTAGCATTTATCAATGTATTTACCAGTGAGACAAACAGTCCCTATCTCAGGATGACTTCCCCTCTGATATCGAACTGCACACCATAAAGAAAAGAAAGATGGCAAACCAGATGGAAAGACAGATGGAGAATAAAGATCTCATCTTGGAAACTGGCATTAGCAAAGACTGCAATATTTAACAACAAAAAATTCCCAATAAATAAAATATGACTGCAAGATTTCAGTTGAAATCAGAACCAATTGCTCAAGCACTTTATCAAGTATGATCCAACCCCAAAATGGAGGTAAAATGAGCAAAGCAAGCAAGCTATAAAATCAGATCTTCAAAGCACGCAAATCCACCCTTCTCAGGTTCGTATGCATTTGGAATTATTTGACTTCAAAAAGTTGGTAACTGTTGACTTCATTTTCCTTAAAAGTATATCTAGAGATGTATACATATAAAGCTCTGCAAATACACATTCCAAATAAATTAGGAAATGATATAATTAGTTTAGCATGGTGGTTGCAGTCACTTGATTTCAAAGGAAGAAAAATCTGACTGCCTGTTTCTGGCTACTCAACCAAAGAATTGAAAGGGCTCTACACAGGTTTGCCCTAATGGTGCCTCTTGCTTCTAGAAATTGACTCTCCCTCATTCTCATAAAAAATGACTAAAATTGGACTGGAGGAGTAGTTCAAGTGGTAGAGTGCCTGCTTAGCAAGCAAGTGATCCTGAGTTCAAACCCTGTACCAAGAAAAAAAAAAACTAAAACTGATTTGGACAAGTCTCTGTTATCTGCTATTTGCCTTACACAGCCAGAAAGCGATGATAGTAGAGGGGGAAGTAATGCAGTAGAAGGAAAAGAAGAAAAGAAAAAATTACAAGTAAAAGGTGATGTCCAGTAATCCTGCTTTATTCACAGATGGATTACACATGATTTTAGCCATGCAGTCAAAAATAATAAATAAATAAAAGAAAATTTTAAAAACAAAAATTTTAAATTCTCACACACATTGCACAGCTCAGTTGATGCAGAGTCCTGTGTTACCATCAGTTGTGTTTAAATCATTGTGTGATCTGCTGGCCTTAATTTTCTGAAAATATGCCCCCCAAAGCAAATAGTGCACAAAAAGCAAGGTAAAAGGGAATGTGTTTGATTCAAGTGGCAATTTCAAACCTGTTGAAATCACCGTAAGAAAAGGACTAAAGTAGAAGGGATACAAATAGATGGATGAACCAATTTGGATTGTAACACATATATACATGGAAATGTCACAATGAAACTCCCTTTATAGCTATCTTAAACAAACAAAAATGTCTTTTTTCAAAAACAGAGATTAGGAAGGTAAAAACAGGTCCTGTCTGGGGTTTGGTACAAATGGAGGGAGGGGAAGGGGGGAGGACATAAAGAAAGGGTGTAGTAGGGTGAGTGTTGTGGTAATATGATGTACCCATGAATGAAAAAGAAACAATGAGACCTGTTGAAACTATTCCAGGATTGGGAGGAGAGGGAAGAGAGGAGAATAATGGAGGGGGTGAATTCAACTATGATATATTATAAGAACTTTTATAAATTTCACAATGTACCCCAAGTACAACAGTAATACGATAATGAAAAATGTAAAAAAAATTACATTTGTTGAAAGGCATGCCTTTAGCAGAAGTTGGTGGTGTTATGGGAAGCATCTGCAGCACAGCACATAGCAGTTTTAGCTCACTAACGGTCTCCGTAGAACCATGGACACTCAGATACAAAGGGTCTACTGTATTTCCACCAATCATCGCAAGAAATTAACAATATGATCATTTTCCTGATCCCTTCCCAAACCACAGTGCAACCTGCATGGTTTAGATCCAGACCCCTTACGCCATGTACCTAATAAAAGGCTCCTATCCTAGATCAAACCCAAGCTACACTGAGCTAAACTTAGGAGGAATGGAAGACCTTACTCTAAACTGTCTTTGGTTTGATTCAAACTGAACCCCCAGACCTTCCACTTCCTTAGAACTGACAATGACACCTGGAGACCTACTGCATAGTCCAAGGGTGTAGATGTTGGGCAGTGTACATTCTTTTTCATCAACACATTTGGCTGTGTAACCTACAAAACTTTTCTTTACCCATATTCATACTAGCAGAGAAATTGCAAAACAGGATTTTCAAGAGAATTGGCACGTAGTTGATAGCAATAAATCAATGAGAGAAGTCTGATGTCATCATTAGATCAGAATTTCCTCAAAGACCACTTAAGTCAATCACACCACCTGATATACACCAACTCCACGTAGACCAACACTGCCGCCCACTGACATAATTTTCTGGGTGCCTGTTGTTCCAATCAGCTTCTGGTAGGGGCAGGGAAGGGGGTGGGAGGTTACAGAAGTTGGTAAACAAGATAGACATGCTCAGGTAAATGAGTCAATCAGATAGTAATCAAAATTGAGTCAAGTAAGCGCTGAGTGTTATATGAGTGTTGAGCATGGAGCCCTAATTTTACATAAGGTAAAGAAGGTGAAGATATCCACTCAAGTCTGAATATGTTGCTGCAAAAATCTTATTTCCCAATACACACTCAAAAATCTCATAGAAGTGGCACTGAAAGATAACCTGAGTGAGCAGGGGTATGAAGATTGATTGGTTCATTGGATTTTAAATGTTTGTCTTGTTTCCATAGGACATTGTTTTTTCCTTCAGGTAAACAGAATGCATAATTCTTTCAAGAAAACAGAATTAAGTGGTGATTCATATCTGTCAGCAGAGGTACTTGGGAAGTAGAGGTAGTAGGATCATGGTTATAGGAAAATTAGAAAGAGAATCTATCTGAGAAACAAACTAAAATATCAAAAGGACTGGATGGAGTGTGGCTCAAGTGGTAGAGCACTTGCCTAGCATTTTCCAAATGCAGGAAAAAAATGTGAAGCCCTCAGCCCCATCTAAACTACAGGAGAACAAAGACTAGAAATCAGGCTTCCTGATTCCTTCCTAAAGTCTCTATTTTTATCTGTTTGACACGGAGGGGGAAATGCACTTTCTCTTTTCCATATATGAAGTTTGTAAAATATTATGTGCTTTTGTTTAAATTGCACTCTCACTTTATATATGTGTGTTATTAAAAATTGACTAAGTTAAATGACTGGTAAAATATTTGGTATGGCATAAATGATTGCTGGGTGAGTTTAATGCATTTCTAAAACTTGACGTCACAGAATCCCCCCTGAGCATACGGAAAATGGTGAGGTTTGATTTACCACGGTAAGAATCATCTTAAGCATATGCAAAATACACTTAACCTAATAAAAGCCGTAAGGGGAAATCTGGTTAAACTAGATGTTATATTAAATTGCCCCATCAAGTGCTCTGAGAACATACGATACAGTATCACAAATTGCAAGCTTGAAACTCATCATCAGTCATATAACTCCTTATCAGGTGCTTACCTAATACAGAGTCTCACCAAGTTGAAAGTGGCCCATTAGACACCTTTGAATTTCAAAAACTGTGATTCTACTGAGGAAGTTCTTGCCTATATGTATTGCTTCCAGAGTATTCCCTGCTCTTTCCTGTACTAACCGCAAGGTTTTGGGTCTGATGTGAAGGTCCTTAATCCACTTTGAGTTGATACTAGTGCAGGATGACAGGCAGGGAGCTAGTTTCAGTTTTCTGCAGGCATATAGCCACTTTTCCCAGCAACATTTGTTGAAGAGGCTGTCTTTTCTCCATCATATGTTTTATGCACCTTTGTCAAAAATAAGGTGGAAATAGCTGTGTGGATTCATATCTGGGTCCTCTGTTCTGTTCCACTGGTTTTCATATCTGTTTTTGCCAGTACCCTGCTGTTTTTATTGCTATGGTTTGGTAGTATAGTTTGAAGTCGGGTATTGTGAAACCTCTAGCATTGCTCTTTTTGCTGAGTATTGCCTTAGCTATTCACCGTCTCTTGTGTTTCCAAATGAACTTTAGGGTAACCCAACAACTAAGAGAAAGGATGGACAGGTGGAAATACATGGAATTAAAAAGTTTCTGCACAAAAAAAGAAATGATCTCTAAATTGAAGAGACTACCCACAGAGTAGGAGAAAATCTTTGCTAGCTATACATCAGTCAAAGGACTGTTAACCAGAATATACAGAGAGCTCAAAAAACTAAACTCCCCAAAAATTAATGAAACAATAGAAGTGGACAACTGAACTAAACAAAACTTTTTCAAAGGAAGAAGTCCAAATGGCCAAAAAGCACATGAAAAAATGTTCACCATCCCAGGCCATAAAGGAAATGCAAATCAAAACCACACTAAGATTCCATCTCTCTCCTGTTACAATGGCTATCATCAAGAACACCACCAGCAACAAGTGTTGGTGAGGAATCAGGGAAAAAAGAACTCTTATACACTGCTGGTGGGAATGTAAGCTAGTACAACTACCTTGGAGAACAATATGGAGGCTTCTTAAAAAACTAAACATAGATCTGCCATATGATCCAGCAATCCCACTCCTAGGGATAAACCCAAAGGAATGTGGCTCAGGTTATTCCAAAGGCACCTGCACACCCATGTTTGTTGCAGAGCTACTCACAATAGCCAAGCTATGGAAACAGCCAAGATGCCCCACAACTGAAGAATGGATCTAGAAAATGTGGTATTTATATACAATGGAACTTTACTCAGCCACAAAGAAGAATGAAATTTTGTCATTCACAAGTAAATGGATGGAACTAGAGAACATCATCTTAAGTGAAGTTAGCCAGGCTCAGAAGGCCAAAAATCTCATCTCATGTTCCCCCTCATATGTGGATTACAGACCCCAAATAAATACAGAATTGGACATGGGTCACACACTAAGGGGGGAACACACATGAGAGAAATAAGGAAAGGGAAGGAAACCTAAAACTGGAATGTGATTGATGTGCCCACTGTAGAGGAGTGAATAAAGTAATCTTAAACTGGCATAGGCAACTATGGGAAGGGGACCAGGAAGTAGTGAAGAGGTCTGGCAGAGGTGAACCAATGTGGGTTGCAAATCATAAGAGCATGGAAGAAACGCTAGGAATCTCTCTGCTTTCTTTTCAACAAAATCGGAGAACAAGAGGGCAGAACAAGTTCTGCCCATAAGTGGGTTGTGGTGGGGGGGTGAGGGGGGCAAACAGTGTATACACATGTAAGTAAATGTAAAAATGATAAAATAAAAGAAAGGGGAAAAGAAAGCTGTGATTCAGAAGAGAACCAGGAAAGAAAGACAATGAAATCAATCCAAATTCTGCATGTAGAACTTGGTAACTCCTCTATTTACCACAAACACAAATTAGCATTTTACCAGGATACTCAAATGAAGAAATCATCCATTAAATAAATAAAATACTGCTGTAAAAGGGAGCAGAGCTTATGAAGATTTGATATACAAAGTCATTATTTTAAAGAAGTATTTAGTGAGTACTTATTACTCATAAATAAACCCATAAATAAAATGGATTAAGTTTTGGTAGCATGTAATTGACCAGTTTGTGCAAGAATAGCTCCTAAGAGAATAAGCAATAATGACAGCAAGCACTTCTATAGGCTGACTATGTGCCTGGTACTCTTCTAAGTATGTTTCTTATGTGATTAATGCATTGGTTAATGCTATATGGAAGATACTTTTGCTACCCTCACTGTACCTTTGTGAGTGAAGACTAAGGTGTTTTCCCAAAGTCGCATAGCAAGTGCAAGATAAAGTCAATTGTGCATGCAGGCAAAATGCTACAAAGTGCCTTCTCTTAACCACCATATTTGGGTGTGTTCTAGAATACGGATGGGGCAGGGGGTACTTGGTAGCTTGCACCAGAAATACTGAAGCTGTGGGATGGATGTCGAATTCAAGTTTTAGGGGTGGGATCTGTAAAGGTTTCCTGGAAGAACTCCTAAGCTGAGGATTGATAGTCATACAAGAAATGGACAGATGCCATTTGCAGAAAAATGGATGGAACTGGAGATTATCATGTTAAGTGAAATAAGCCAGACTCGGAAAGACAAATATTGCATGTTCTCTCATGTGTGGAATCTAGACCTAAAACACAACATGAGTGTAAAGGGGAGGCTGTTTTAAGGGGAAGAAGTAGGAAGAGGGAGAAGGACAGGAAAAGGAATATAAATATGATCAATGTATATATAAAACAGAATAATAAGAAAGAGTAGTAGAATGGTAAATTTGATCAAAGCACATTACATACATGTATGGAAATATCACAATGAAGTTGTACAAATAATATGCCCTAATAAAAATACTTTTAAAATAGACAAATGAAATATGTGCAGTGGAAAGAGTATAAGGAAGTGATTTTCCTGAATGGGACAGAGGGGCCCAGGTGTAGGGAATAAGACAGTGTAACTTGAGCAAGAACAGAAGGGATACGGTGTCCTTGGGTACCTAAAGGATGGCTGGGCTGAATCGAGATGAAGCTCAGTTGTGACACATTAGAGATGAATCCACATGTTGCTGTTATGCTGAACTTTTCCCTCATTTATGAATTAGGGATTTATTCGACAATTGTTCATTTACTATGATGGTCACTCCACAGAATTTTGTCTACAGTGCACCTTCCCCTAATGCACAACTTGTTCTGGATGCATGAAGAGTTGGAGGGCTAAGTCTGAAGATGAAAGATATTGTAAATATGTAATTTCTTCCTGCTATCTGTATTCAATTCAATCTATATGATGAATTCTTGTCCAATCAAAACCTTAAAGATACACTTGGCAACTTGAAAGAGTGAAGAGTGATGTTAAAGAGTTTTGGGGGGAGGGGAATTTTGCAGAAATAACCAATAACTTTTTTGAAAACAGGTAAAGACAATTTGAAGAAAGAACCACCAGAAGGTAAAATGTATCTTGAAGCTATAATAACTTCAAAAAGAGATGCTAGTGCAAGAACAGACACCTAGCCATCTCATGGCAGCCAGCCTGAACTTCAATTCAATGTGAAGAAATCATTTAAAAATCCACCAATAATGGGTGGAAACAATGCCAAATAAATTTCATTTCTTTTATTGATATTGAGTGGGAACATTCTTGGGCATTTCTACTTCTCTTTTTGTGAGTTATCTGTTCCTCTCCTTTGCCTGTGTTCCATTACTTAGAGTTTTATGCATAGATTTGTTTGAGATCTTGATGCATCGAGAGCATGAAGTGTTGCTAGCAGCCATTTGTTACAAACGAACCTATACATTATTCTCAGTTTGTGGACTTCCCCTCTACTTAGAGCTTCCTACAGCCTTGATGCACGCATGTGTTCTTGCGCATACACAGTTGTTTGTGTGCTTTACCATTCTTTCTCTCTCCACAATGAATTTTAAAAAATAAAAGATAAGGCAACCAAGTCAGGTCACATCTTGTGCACACTTTCTCAGACCCTCCATTAACCAAATCTATGAGCTACATGAGTATCATCTAAACAACATAGCTTTCTTTTACAGGAGGTTTCTTACTTCCTGGAAAATGTCAAGACTAGACATTTGAAAAGGGTATACTAATTGGAAGACATTTTCAAAATAAAAAAAAAACTTGCACTTATAAGTCATTCTTTCCACTATCCATCTTATGATTTAAAAACTGAAAAATCAAGCTTTATTTCTCTTTGAGGATTATTGCCATATAGATTCAATGACGTTTTAGAGTAGACATGTAGCTAAGTGGATAACCTGACTCTCCACATGTTTAAGATCTGAATAAATAAACAAAGACGTCTCCCAGCAATGTGCTCATTAACAACACTAAATCCACTGTCTGTAACTCTCCCTCCCTCAGAGTTGATTGACTTCTATCCTCAAAGCTTCTTCCAGGATTGAGTGCCCACCAGAACCCTGGATTACAGCATGTAGTATATTTATCTAATGAAATATGAGCTGTGGGTACAATGAGCAATGCCTTGCCAAAGATACCCCATCTGTCTGCTGAAAATAATCAATCTCAGAAAATAAGAATCCACGGGAAAGTTAAAATTGGGTACACGCCGAGGATTAACAAGAGGTTAAGGGCATAACTGTAGTTATTTTGTTGACTTGGAATCAGTTCTCTGGGAAGGGATTCGGCCATTTACCACTGATCTAAAAATGTACTTGCCATTTAAAGAGTGGAGCTGTGTCTGCACGGCAGCCGGGCAAGTTGCACAGATCTGTCCCTTGGATTGGGAAGTGCACACTTGCCGGTGATGGCCAATCCTTATTCCTGGACAAACTGATGCTCCAGGCTGGTCAACTTAGTTAGCAAATCTTTGCATCATCTTGTCGTCCACATAACAACCTCAACCTTGACTTAGAATATTATTAATAACATCTGTAGTGATAGAGTAATGATACATAACATGTTGAATAATTATTGTATGCCAGGAATTCTTCTAACCATATTTCAATTTTTTTAAAAAAAATCTCATTTAGTCCTCCTAAGAATCCTTATTAGTATTTTCCTTCCTAGCTGATGGACCCACTCATAAACCTAGTTTCAGAGAAGATAAGTCACTAGTAAATTATGGAAACCAACATTTGGAGCCAGCCAATAACTCCAAACCCAGCCACTCTTCGTGGAGTATCATACAGTTAGTAAGTTAGGCAAGACTGGACTTGTGTGCCAGTTCAGCCCATTACCCTTACTGGAAAGCAGTCTCCCACAGACTGATAGGATGTTAACTAAACAGGATGAAGAGAAATGTTTCCAATGACAGCATCTATCCCTGGAAGGAGGTGGACTATTTGTGGCTCCTAGGGAAAACTGCCTAAGTGTCAGTATCTTCCCAGCCTTTCCTCGTTTAGGTCTAAACAGATTTACTCCTGAAGAAGAGAATAGGTTCTGTGGAAAAGTACAGAAAAGGGAAAAGGAATGAGCAGAACTTGAAGCAAAACTGAGAAGCATCACTGCCATGGGCTCCCCACATTTTACTCTGGAGAACACAGTATGCTCTACAGACTTCTAGAGCTTGACTTCAGAGTGAACCCAGACATTGACTTAGACAAACCAGCTTTTCTCCTTGTCTATAAAATGAGGTTAAAAGGGGCAAAGCATGGTGGCATAGGTCTGTAACCCAGCTAATTGGGAAGAGGTAGGATGATCATGGTTTGAGGCCAGTCTGGCAAAAACATGAAACACTATTGGAAAAACAAACAAAAAGCAAAGGATTGGGGATTTGGCTCAAATGGTAGAGCACTTGCCCTGTTGCATGGGGTCCTGGTCTGGGCTTAATGAAATAATGGACATGAAAAGAGGTTGGTACCTTTTTCCTGATCTGTGCAGGACTATTGGGAATAGTATTAGTATCACTATGGTCCTTCATTCATGCTTTACTTTCTTCCTTACTTTCCAAATATTTTACCAATCTTGCTGAGGTTCAGATATGGCCAACAAGGTGCCTTATTTACTTCATTTTCTTGTCTAAAGGAGCGATACTGAATTACCTTTTATCCTAATTATCTTTCTTCATTAAAATGATGATCAATTTCTTACTTAGCATGGCATCCACCACATTCACTTATTTCCCGGATATCTAGGCAGAGGTGCCATGTCCTTTAAAGATTTAGTTTCTATGTATAAAATGTCAGATTGCCACCTTCAACATATTCCTTTTTTTTTCCATATGTTTTACCCAAAAGTAATTAACTGAATTGTTTTTGGAAAATAGGGGGGGTGGGGATGCAGGCTGGTAAAAGGCAGTCTTTAAGAACCAGACCTGGAAGTAAAGATGTTTAACTTGGAATGACAGTGACAGATTTATACAGAAGTGGAAGGGGTAGCTGGGAAATAAGGCTACTGGGAGAGAGACAAGAAAGGAAATCTGACTCCAAGTCTGAGTTTCTGGACACTGAGGCGGGCTGCTCATAGAAGACACTCCACTTTGATATTGAATTTAATCACATTATTACAAATTCATAAACATATTCCTTTGATTATAATTGTACAAACTAGAGAATCACTTCCAAAGATTTCATATACCAAACGATTTGTGTTTCAAAATGGGATTCACAGAGATACCCAGCAAAAGCCACTGCCGATAAAAAATTCAATCAGCAACAAGATGATGGAAATATAATCCAAATAAAATAAACCCAGGGGGTTTCCTCCACTGCCCTTGAATCACAAATTACACTTCTTCTCCCACACACTGAGACTTTCGCTTGCACGGTCTCCCAGAGACGAAGCCGACGTGTCAGCTTCAATATTAGAATTTAATTCTACATTTCCTTCGGTGGATCACTAATTCCGAGGTTCAGCATGCCTAAATGTTCTGCGGTCAGCTGGATTTTAGTGGTCTCCAAGCTCAAATGCAAAAACCTCTCAATACAAGATCAGAAATGTTTTGAAAGAAAAGTAAAACTCCCTACTGCTTTATAATTTTGCCTTCAAGAATTTCAAACTACTCAAAAGCAAATTTCGGTATCAAAATTGTGCCAAGTCAAGGAATGGTGATGTCCTGTTCTGGCTTTTCACACAATGTGTTATCACTCAAGTATTTATTGAGACTTTGTCACACAAGCAATATGCAAAGACACTTGGAGAATCAATAAAGATGACAGCTCCCTGCCGTTGGGAGACTTACAGTTTCATGGGGAATCCTTTGTTTCATATCTTCTTCTTCTAATAATAATTGTTATTGTTAATTTTATTTTAGTTCACCTGGACATCTGGTTCAGATAACAGAAGAATTCATCTCAGCTTTGCAGAATGACTTCAGTCACTAATCATTGGGATTTACTGTGTGGATGCAACTTTTTGCCAGAAGTTGCTGGAGTTTGTTTCACAAGGGACAAATGCCTATGTGAAGGTGAAGATGCAATCAATGAGCCAGAGCTAAGGAAAGGGAGGTGGCTGAGCAGTAGCAAGTTAGATCCACAGGGAGGTCATGGGCAGGCAGTGGTGTGGAGAAGGGAGGAATGAGAGCATCGGTTCCAGGTCAGGAAGGCAATAGATCCAAAGGCACAAAATCCCAAAGAGCCAGGTGTGTGCAGTGACTGCTCAGGCGAGTGGGCCACTGCTCTCTTTTCTTTGGCTGAGACAAAGTTGCGCAGAGATGCATTCACAGTAAACTCCCAAGTATAGGAAACAGAAAATGTTTTGTCCTCTTCCCAGAGTGTCCCATTTTCCACTCAGGCCCAATTTGCGTGCCACAGCACTGACTCGGCCATCCTCTTTCAATGGGCGCTTATGTTCTCGCCAGGAAGGGCAGCCCTTGCTAAATGTTATGGTTTGGAATGATCCTCCACAAGGATGGAAAACCTAGTTAATTCAATTAAGGCCCAGGGTCGTGGGCTTTAACCAGCCACAGTCTCAATTTTATGAGAGGATGAAAAGTTAATTATTTGCTGAGTGTCAATGAAGTCTACTTTGAAAATCCCTTTCCAAAAGAGTAATTTCCACTTCGGCTTCCCTGTGGAAAGTCAAGGCAGGTTGAACCAGGGTCATAAAAGAACGTCAGGAGCCGGGTCTTCAGATGGGGTCCGCACACCCTGCTTCATCTTTCTCCCCACCACATTGGAAGGGCTAGGTGGTTTCTGGAAGGTAACCAAAGGCTGTGTTTACCCCCGTGGCTACTTTGAAAAGCAGAAAAGAAAATATAAGTTGAATTCAGGAAGTCAGAGTTTTAGGGTGCTTTGCGAGGGGACAATCTTCATAATTCATTTGATGGGGTTTTCCCTTTCTAACTGGCAGTTTTGTTGCTGCTTTAATGTTACTGTGTTGTTTAACTTTCAAATTCTAACTTTAAATAGTATGTATGTATGCAGATATAGCAACATTAAGATGGTTCCATTGAGAGAGTAAATATGAAGAAAGCAAAAATGTCCCAAAGTCCTTTGGCCAGGTAACGGATTAATAGAGTGCAAAAACTTCCAAATTTTTTTTTAAGTATTTATACATTGATACATAGAGTAGCACCACACATAAAAAACACAAGATTATATAAAAATAGTTAAACTTCTTGTTTTGTTTTGGGCTTGACATTGATATATCATAGACTTATTTCCACGTAAATTGGAATAGCATTAGGGATGAAATGTGTGGATTCTGGAAGAAAAAATAAATTGAGAGTTAATTGAGAAAACGTCTCAACATTTCTAAGCCCCTGCAAAAATACAATCTATGGGAGGTTCTGAGGCTTAAATAAACAGTACCTAAACATAACAGGTGCTAAGTAGATGTTAGCTAGTGTCAGCATCATTTGATATACGTCTGTGCCTTCCTTTTTAATCATGGCAAAATATTCCATTGTATTTTTGGCTGTACCACAATTTATTTGGTTCTAGGTTGTTTGTGATGAGTATTTAGATTTTTTTTTAATTTCTTACTGTCATAAATGGACCTGCAGTGCATGTACTATAAATGTAACTTCTGCAGTTTTACCTCTGATAAAGGAAGTTGGAAAGAAATATTTTGTGAAAATAGGTATCTCATCAGTGCCTCCCCTCCCAAAGTTATTTTAACCCAAGTAATAAATTTGCTTACGTAACCCTAGGAATATACCAGAACCTAAACCAAACATTTTCAAGTCAACATTTGCCTGGCAAGAAAAGAACTCTGTTCCAACTACTCAAAGGTGACATTGACCCTAACTAATAACAAACTCGCTAGACCTCAGTTTTCTCTTGTGTAAAATTAAAGTCAAGTGAAATGAGCTTGTCAGTCTCCAAATGATCATAGACTTCACACTGCACGTGTATTGCTAGATGGGAAATCTTATCATGGACCCTATGAGAAAACCTAAGTCATAAAGGAACCCTGGGCTAGACCTAAAGGATATCACCATAATTCGGGTCTTTGCTACCAGTGACAACGAAGTGGGATGAAGTGAATGACAACTGAAACGCTACCATTATCCCCAAGCTGAGCTCTGGGTAACTGATTCTACATTCTATTATAGAACACAGACTGACGGAAATTCACAAACACGGAAAGTGCTTTGCAATATCTAGCAAACAAATCATTGACTCTTGGAATGTACAAAAATTTTTAAAGAGCTCTGGGGTTCATAAAAGAAAGCTATGGTTTCTTACTTTAGAATTGCTACCAGGTGGTCAGAGAGAAAAGCGTGTCCATCAAAAGATCTCTAAAAATATTCATGAATTTTTACCCTTTCTTTTTCCCAAAGGCTTTTGTCAGTTTAGAAAATTAAATATAATACAAAAATACATAGAAATAGATTAGAAAAGAAATGCCAATGACAAATATAGGTGCAAGCTTGAGGTAGGAGTGATGTCAGTGTGCCAAATTCAATCAATAAAACACTATCTTTAAGGATTCTCACAATCAATGCAAAGAGGGAAGGCTAGACAAGGAAAGACAGACACACATGTATTTATTAGCTGTATTACCAGGATCAAATGATAATATTTAAACAGGGTAACATTCAAAGAATCTTACATATAGATTAATTCATCTAACTTAATGATAAACTATAAAGTAGGTGCTATTATAATCCCCAGCCTATGAGTGGAAAAAGAGGCACAGACTGGTCAAGTAACTTACCTAGGGGCACCCAACTGGGAAACTATATAGCTAGGACTCAACTCTACTGTTTTCCATGACTCTCCACTCCATTTTGAAAGGAAGGGTCTTTAAATCCTTTCACATTGCAACTAAGAGAGAGGGGTTTAAACTATTTTTTATAAAAATTTTTATTAGGATATACTCATCATACAAGGGAGGATTCATAGTGACAGTTCCAATTAGGCTTGTATTATACATTGGTTAGGTCACTCACACTCTCTTTCCCCTCAATCCCCTCCTCACCCCACTTAAAGCAATTACAAGAGGTTTCTTTGTTCTATTTCATATATGAAGTCCATCAACCATATACCCTTACCTTAATCTCCTTCATTCACCCTCCCCTTCCCACTAGTACCCTATACACACACACACACACACTGTACCTATTTTACAGTCCTGTCTTTCATTACTAATATTTAAGTTGATGTTCAAAGGGTTTCTCTATGTATCACTGCTGTGGGTATACTTTATTTTGCTCTGATCAATGCCTTCCATTATTCTTCCTTACCCCTTTACCTCCCATCCCCCTTTTTTCAACAGCTTTCAATACACAACTTTATGTCCTCGGCCTTCACAGATGTTATGTTTTATGATATTGTTGATGCTCTATCATTCTTTTTTCTTTCCCTCTTTCCCCGAGTTCCATAGGGTAGTTCCACTGTTACAAACATGTTCTACATATGAGATTGTACATGATTATTTTTATGTATATGTTTATCTTTTGGATCTATCTTCCACTCCATGTATGAGAGAAAACATGCGGCTTTTGTCTTTCTGAGTCTGGCTTACTTCACTTAACATGAGTCCTCCAATGGCATCCATTTACCTTCAAATCACATATCATTATTCCTTGTGGCTGAGTAATACTCCATTGTGTATAAATACCACAATTTCTTGATCCAATTTCTGGGTTGTTTTCAGAGCTTGGTTTTTGTGAACAGTTCTGCAAAGAACACCTATGTTCAGGTGTCTCTATTGTATCCTTTGGGCAGGTGCCCAGGAGCGGTATCACTGGATCATATGGTTGTTCTATCTCTAGTTTTTTGAGGAATCTCTGTACTGCTTTCCATAGTGGTTTTACTAATTTGCATTCCCACCAGCAGTGTATAAGGATTCCTGTTTTGCCACATCCTCACCAGCATTTGTTGTGGTTATTACCATTGATTATGGCCAATCTAACTGGGATGAGATGAAATCTAAGTGTAGTTTTTATTTGAATCTCTTTTATAACTGGGGAAATTATACACTTCTTCATGTATTTACTGGTTAAGTTATTCTTTATTCATTATGTTTTCATCAATATTCCAGTCTCTCTAAGAGCAAATATGCAAATATTATAATCAGAAAAATTCATTTCTTTTCACAAAATAAATAAGGTAGGACAAACTCAGCCTGTTCAGCAAATTCACTGCAAGAGGAGGTCACCTATGATGAAGATGCTGTTGGGAAAGCTTCCTAAAGGTTAGTCCTACAGTCAGGTATCCTTGGGGAAGGAAGAATTGGGGAAGCATCTCAGAAAGCAGGAATTGTGGGTCAGCTAGTGGATTTTTCAAGATCTGTTGAAAATGTTGAGCTCCTGGGCAACAGTTATATGCACAGTTAGCTTGATTTCCATGCGACCTGAAGACATTGACTTTCATGGATGAATAGATCAAAGTGGGAAAAGTAAATGAGAAGAGCCACAGTTCTCTTTGGATATATTTTTGTATGCCTTGCAAAAACTCCAAACTCCTTTCAGGAAAATGGCAGCCATCATGCCTGGTTGCTATCTCCTTTCCCCTTTTGTTTTTCTTCTCACTCATCCATTCCTTAGTCACAGATCCACAACTTCAGACGAGAATGGAGTACCAACAAAGGGCTGCAGGCTGGAGTGAAAAGGAGAAAAGGAAGTAAAGGCAGCTAGGCTTTGGCACCCATTCCAGGGTGAATCCAAAAATGCAGCTCTCATTAAGAGGCTGGTGACAGATATGAGAAAGGTCACTCATCTGAGGCCACTGGAGCTTCCTTGTCTCTGAGAATCCCAGGCAGACAAGAAAGACCCTGCTGGCAGATATTTTCAGAACATTCATTCATTTCCAAATCAGATGGGTGGAAGGTTCAGGACATTCTCTGGGAAATCTGGCCAGCCTTAAAGGAGAGGGTTCTAAATTAAGTCATTGATGCTCTGATTAAAGAGAATAATTATCTCTTCCCTTTATTCTGTCACAGAGAACTGCTAGAGGCCAAGAACTGATTAGTGCTGGGTAACAAATCCTGCCCTACCCTCCCCCAACCCTCACCCTCGCCCCCAACGGCTCCCAGATGAAAACGGGCAAAATATTTTTCAGCTGAACTAATTCATGAAGCTATAAAACTAGCAGTCTTGCTTGCCATTCACCATTTGGGATTTAAAAACCCAAGAATAGGAGATTAGACAGTGTCTTGGCTTTATATACTGTTACTACAATTAAATAAACAGCCCCCTGAGTGAATTAATCACCTCGGAGCAGGCTAAAATCCTGCAAGAATCTAGGGGAGATTTTGAAAAAATGTTTAGACTGATTTGGATCGACTAGGAATTGCTAATGGTTTTTGTAGCTAATTCTTTCAATTCCACCCCTCTAAAGCAAATATGAATGCACACACACACACACACACACACACACACACACACACAATTCAAGGCAACACTGGATGAATCTGTTATACAGCTCTGATCTTGCAAGATGATTTTTTTCTGTCTCCTATACCTAAACATCTCAACATAGCTCAGGAGATACAGAGACATGAAGGTGATGTTCCTTTTTCAAAATTGAAAGCACATGCTTTATGACCTGCCCAGTGTTCAATTTATCAGGAAATCTTGGGCCAGCACCCTTAAGTGATTGGCTAATGCCTGAAATAAGACATCAGTATGACAAAATCATGAGGGTCGTCAGAGAATTTTAGGGCCTAAAAAATCTACAGCCTAACACATGGAGATGTTCACAACATAAATTCTACATTCTTCTAAAGATTCTACCTAAGGAAGTGAAAGCAGCAATGTGTGGAAGAATGGTTATCATGGTTTTTAATTCTCCTTTCTCAAATTTATTAATGTATAATTGACCAATAAAAATTGTATATCTTTACAGTGTACAATGTGATATTTTCATATACGTAGACATTGTGAAAGATTACATCAAGCCAATTAATATAGCTACTACCTCCCACAGTATTTTTGTGGTGAGAACAGTTAGGATTTAGACTCTTAGCAATTTTTAAGTATGCAATAAAATATTACTGACAATAGTCACCTTGCTGTACACTACAGTGATGTTTAAAACTCGGTTATCTGGCCTAAGTGAATCTTTGTACCCTTTGGGCCACAGTATGACCCAGCCATGTTAATTTATGATCATTAAAAACAGAGTGAGTGAAAAATTGTACCCACTCCTAATGGGAGGGAAAAACGTACCAACTGTGCAGAAGTGGCCGTGTGACACAGTGATGAGATTAGGGGCACTGAATTCAATTAGCTCAACTCTTTCAAGGAAAGCATGAAAAAAACCATACATACTACAAATAGTGATAGTCCTGGGGATTATCGAGGGAAAAGAAATGAGAAAACCAAGTTCAACAAGAACGGTGATGCCCTTGGTAATGAAGTAGAGTGAGACACACTCGATGAAAGCCCCAAACACAGCAGCAGGTGGAGAAGATGTTGACTTTATTTAGCATTAATTACAGGAAAGGGTCTATAAAATGTGGTCAAAAATTATTAAACCTCCAGTGTTATGCCAACATTATGCCATCTCCTGTTCCAAGGCAGGTGTATTATTCCTGGTCCCTAGGATTAAAGTAAATCATTGCTTTTCCATGTATTCTGAATATTGCATTTCATTATTTTTTACTGCCCTGTTTCTTGAGGTTTTGTGGCTATTAAAGGCACTGCTGTGTGTGAGCTTATCACAGGTTCCATGTTGGGAGAGGGAATGTTAGAGAACGAAGGCTACTTCAATATTCCATCTCCACCCTTAAATCCTTCGATGAACTTACACTACATTCATTCCTAGAAATTCCTCTGGAGTCAGATATATGTGCAGTGGTGGCCACAGATAAATCTTTCTCATTCCAATAATTTGGGATACTTGCATAGATTTCAAAGTCCTACCTCAAGCCACTCACTCATAGTTATCTGGAAAAGTCCCAACTTGCTTATTGGGTACCCCAAACTTTGTTCAAATAGTCACAAAACTATGCTAATATCTCAAACAAAAGAGGCGCGGGGCTCACTCACAAATCTAAGGGAATCAAAGTATGTTTATTAAAACTCAATTTCAAATTGAAACATCCAAGTAACATTTTGCACCAGGCTTTCATTACTAATTACAAAAATATTCATGAAGACCAGAAACTGTAAAATCCCATAAATCAGCTGAGGAAAATAAAGCAATCAAGAGCATTCCCGTGATTCTCCTTGTGAGACAAGTGTGCCCACTGACCCATCCAACTGTTGGCCAGCTCCACCAGAAAATAACATCCTGCATCCAGAAAATGAGCAGCCCCTCCTTCCTGATGGACCCTGATTTTGGTGTCTAAAACTACCCCTTCAAATCCTTTCTCACTCTTATTCCCACTTTCTATATCTTTTGGTCTTAAATTCTCAGGAAACAAAAGAATTTTTTGGTTCACAGTTTTTCTGGTTCCCAGATGCAAAGTGATGAGCAGAGAAAAATACAACTCCCACCGCCAAAATTGGTAGGTACCATACCCGTGGCTTTAAGCAATCATAGGTGGAAAATATTTGAAAAAATTTCATCTATACTGGACATGTGCAGAGTTTTTCTTTGTCATTCCCTAAACCACACAGCAGGGTAATTATTTGCATAGCATTTGTGTCACATTCAGTATTATAAGTAATCTGGAGATTATTTAAAGTAGATAAAATAACATGTATAGGTTATATACAAATACTGTGCAACTTTACATAAGAGACTTGGGCATCTGCAGATTTTGGAATTGGTGGGCGTCCCAGGGATACCAAGGGACAAATTCTACAGAAAGTAATATCCTAGTGACATCAGAGTCAGGAACTGATTTGACCATCTGTGACACCTTCTCAAACGTGGAAGAGCTATGCAGAGAGGAGGAAAAGAAAATCCACCCTTGTACCCTCACCATTTCAGATTTCCTACATATCAGATTTCCTACATATCAGATATACTGTGGTTTTATATGTATATAAAATGGATATACAGAGATAGATTAATTTATATGCTGTGTGTATATCTGTGCTTTATATATTAAAAGAGTAAATTTTTTCATCTATGCCCATAAAGGACCAAGTTGCCTCCTTGATGGTGATGTCACCTCCCTTGAAATGCATGCTCCAAATCCTAGACTCCAAGAGTTAAGTTTGGTGTCCAGGGTAGAGTGGTTTTTTTTCTATATGCCTGTTTCTCAACCTTTGTTGCACTGATATGTGGGGCCAGACAGTCCTTGTTGTGCGCCGTCCTGTGCCATGTAGGATGTTTAGCAGCACCTTTGACCTCTAGACGTCATTTACTCTCCTATCGTTCATTTAACAACTGGAAATGTCTCCAGACCTTGCCAAATGTCCCCTTGAGGGGAGGGGACACAAAATAGCCCCTGGTTAAGATGTACTGGGTTGATCCATGGCCTCAGCCTTTACAGCTGCTTAATCTTAACAGCTCTTAGTTATTTTACGTATCCAAAAAAATAAAAATAGCCTCACTATTAATAAGATTTTCTCCAACTTAATAATCCTGTAGCAAGTAATTTCTATATGCATTGACCCTTTTGTTGGGTGGTTAGGGAGCCCTTTGAATGATGCTGAAAACATCCTCGTCATTCTTGCTAATATCAAGCCCTCTTTGCCCAATGTAATGAAATATTATATTTCTGGGCCCAGGAATAAACTCAAAATGTCTCTGAATGAGAAGACTGAGATCAGTTTTTATACCATTTATGCCTCTTCAATCAAGGAGATTATTGTGGTATCTTGATGAGCAAGGGATGAGAGCTATCTGTGTGACCTTAAACAACGAATTCTAAGTGTGGAGACAGTCTTAATTCCAGGGCCCCAGATGGTCTAAGAACCATTTGTACCTCAGATGTTGCTATACCATGCGAGCCTGATGTTTTCCACACCAAATCATCACAATGGTATTGAACTCATTTGCTTGGGTAACCCTTAATAGAGAGGGACACTGAAGATCAGAATGAGTATCTATGTTTTTAATTAATGATCAGTGTCCTATACTCACCATCAGCTTGAAAGCAAACCAAAGAACGAGTCACAGGAGACTTCTGCTTTTTTTTTTCCTCTGTAGATAAAGAAAGAAGGTTGGCTTCTCTTCCCCCTATTGCCTCACCAATCAGAAAGAACCAGGTTTGATGGCCAAATCATGAAAGGGAAGAATTTTCAGTTCCTAGAATTTACAACTTTATTTCCCATCTTGAGGCTGGCTTCACATCTGGGAAACTTATAAATATGATCTGACTTGTTTCTAAACAAAGATCTTTGGTGCTGGATCTCACTGAAGAAATCAAGGACCCCTCAAAGTCATATGCCCATCGCCAACAGACTTTACCTCCCCATGCAAGAGAACTCAGGAGAAGATGCCTCACGTTGGCAAATTCACACATTTCCTGTGGGTTAGTTAGTTAAGTGCCTGGTCTGGTCAGCATCTGCTGAACGTTGCCAGAAAGCCTAAATGGTTATTATCCTATTTTGGAATCTTCTTACTCCCTAGCCAAAAGTTAAAATAACTGGCTAAAGAACCAGGAACTTCTCCTAAAGAGGCATCCAAAGGCAAAGGCAAATAGCTCATAAAATCGTACTCCAGTCTGTAAAACAGTGAAAGAGACACTTTGCATCAGGTGGTATTTCCTTGGTTCTCTTTATTTTATGAGGTCTCAATAAGTTTCCTGGGGTTGCTGTAAAAACTATTTCTTTATAGTAGTTTGCCAGACTGCATGCCCCACCCTCAAGCACACACCCTCACTCCTGCTTCCTCACCATACCTCCCCTCCTTTTGTTCAACTTACAAAACTTTGCCTGTGTCCTGTGCAAGTTCTGTCCACTGCGTGTTTTTCTCCATGCAAAAAATGCTTCTTTTTTGTCAAAGACAATGTCCACTGATAATTGGACTGGTTACCATTCAAATTATAAACTCTTCAAGATTCTAGATTTAGACTTATATTGAAAAATGACTGAGTTCTTTCTCACAATCGTCTGGGGTGAACACTGAAATGTGCCACCCAGTTCCCTTCCAGAAATGAATGGAAGATTAACTTCTCCAGTGGCTGGTTTTACTGAAATGGATGTCAGCTATTTGCTTGAGAATTGCCTCTGTGGAAGTCAGCTGCCTCACCCAAGGCTGTGTCTACTTCTAAGATCACTAATGTGTACTGGTAACTAAGCAAAGGAGATAGAAAGCCGAGCCTCATCGCCCTAACCCAACACAACTCAGAAGTCAACTCTGTATTACAGCCCAGGTTTTCTATCTACGCAATACTCCCTTCCACACTCTGTCAAGAGATGTTGATGTCAGGAGCTCTCTGTGATATCAAACCTGCACACTTATCTCTGTCTTAAAATCTGCTTTCCAGGGAACTCAGCCTGTGACAGTTAGTGCCAAGAATGAGCTGAGAAAGTCAGCACAAAGAAACTGTATTGATTAACTTTGTGTTGCTATAACAAAATATCAGAGACTGGGAATTTTTCAAAGAAAATAGGTTTTAATAGTTCACAGTTCTGGAGATTCCAGGGTACGGCACTGGCATGTGTTTAGCTGTAGACTAACTCATGGTAGATGACATTACAACATGGAAGAGCGAAAGGAAAATAAATAAGAAAAGAAGAAGCGAAGCACATAAAATGACCTTGCCGTGTAACAGCCCACTCTCCAGAAAAGTAACTCACTCCATGATACCAGCATTAATCCCTTCCAAGGTGGTATCCCCCTTGACCTAATTACCTTCAATTAGGTCCCACCTTTTAAAGGTTCCACCACTGTCAAAAGACCAAGCATATGAACCTGTGGGGGATACAATCAAAGCACATCCAAAACATAGCAGATGAGAGTTTGAAATTTAATTCCACTATCACCTGGCTGCTAAGGGGACCTCTTCACGGGTGACGTGAAGCAGTGTAACTAGTGAATTTTCACCACTGGTAGACTGGGGTGGTACAGATGTGGAAGGGAATGCACTAGTCATGCAATGTACTTAGTTCTTAAAAAATACAGAAGACCAACTATCTACAAGGACAGTTGAGTTGATTGGCTATTGCCAAGCTTGATTGAAAATCTAGCAAAAAGAAAAGCTGAGTGCAATCAATCAGCAATTAAAAGCTAAGTAGAAAAACCAGATACTTCCTTAGTAGCATAGAAAGGGGCCCAAATGCTCCAGAAGAAGGCAGAAAATGCAGAGGATGAGGCAAAGATTAATTCCTAACCAACTCAGGTTGACTACGTCAAGGTCATGACCCTGGTTAGAAAGAATAAAAACTTAACTCATAAGACAGGTATCTCTGGACTAATGATACCCACAAATCTTGTATCCTCAAATCCCTCTGAGCCTATTGAGCCTGAAGAAGCTGCATAATCCCCAATGACTAGTCCTTGTCTTTACTTACAATTAATTCCCAGGCTTCTTCACTGCAAGACAACACGAGCACTGACCCTACTTCCTGTTCTGGCAACTGGCTAATAACCAGGGTTGAGTCACCATACTGTCCAGTGAAAGATGCGTTGGGCCTGCTGAGTGGAGGAGAGGATGATACCTGGAAGTAGCTGCAGAACCTGTTTAACATGTCCAGAGGGATCTGAGAGAGAACTCCCAGGACTGGATTTGAGGCCACCAGGGGAAGAAATGTGGATAGTTTCATTGATAATGGATGCAACCTTATGAATGATTATTAGGATGGCTCCCAGATGCAGGGCAAAGTGGTAACCCCACTAAGTGATGTAGAACTTCAGAGCCATGGCAGACATTGAAAGAGGGAAGAAAAATCCAGGAAAGGGGGCATCTAAGAGTGACTGAAAAATCCCACATGGGCCAGCCCAGAACAGCAACCACTTTCAAAGCGATAAAGAACATTCTTACTGAGAGAGGCCCTGCCATCACTAAGAAGTTTAGTAGTAGCTCTGCTTCGTAGGGCAGGGTCAACTGGAGAAGATACCTGTACAAAACTGGGTTCAATAATAGCAATGGGATGTTAAGACCACAAAACAGTGAGGCTGGGTGATGATGCTTGGCTGCTGAAGTCCAGTGGATACAGTCCTCACGAAGAGCAACAAGGTGGGAGGGAGATCAAGGACCCAGGCCACAGAGACTGCTAGATATGGTGAAAAGAGCCTGGCAAGACAGTGAGAAACCTATAAGGCAAACTCAACCTTTATAATTTAAATAAACAGAAGATGGATGATTAAGGCCAGTTGTCACAATAAAAATGCGTAGTTCCTTACCTTCACTCGAGTCTAGTTTGGGCTCTGGAACCTGTAGTAAGAAAGAGGCAGTATCCCTGGGAGGAAAGACGCTGCAACACCACTTCAAGTGTATGTGTAATGGTTCTCTCAGTCCTTCCTCAAAGGAGCTATTGCCATTGACTCTGGTTCCTATACACAGGAGAAAAGAGAATAAACATTTTTAGGATTATTGGATACAGAAGCTGAGCCAATGTAGATAACCCATATGATATGATCATAGCCCCCGCAGTTAGAATGGGAACCAGAGGCTCAATGGGGTCTTGGCTCAAGTTCAACTAACAATGAGCCCTGGTGTCTTCAGCATGATCATTCCCGCTGGTCCCTGAATATATAAGGGAAGTAGATACACTTGGTATTTGACTCAAATTCTCATAATGAGTCCTTGGCTTATGAGTTAGGAACTATCAAAGTGGATAAGGACAAGTAGAAGCCACTGAAACTGTCCCCCTAGATAAGGTAATAAGTTGAAATGAATAATTCATTTGAAGAGGATAGCAGAAGTTAGTGGCAACCTTCAAGATTCAAAAGATTAAATCAGGAATCAGCAATCTCCAGACCACTCCAGCCTGCTACCCAAGAGATGAGAACGATTTTCCATTTTTAAGTGGTTACACATTACATGCTTAAATAAGTACCTGCATAATAACTCATCTTTACTTCTCGGCTCACAAAGGCTAAAATATTTATCACTAGTATTTTACAGAGATCATCTGTCAACCTCTATATTAAAGGGTCACCCCTGTCTTATTTCCACTGATTTATCACTAGCTTCTACAAAACACAGACAAATGCAGGAGGCTAACAGTATCTGCTGCAGACTCAATCAGTGTGGTCTGATTAGTAGCTAATGGAGCTGTATGAGAATAGAGTTTGTCACCTGGGTCCTGCAGATGGTATGTGGTCATTATTCTAAGGAATGAGATCCATTCCTACTCTATTAAAGAGAGGGGTAGACACAGTTTGCTTGTCTGAGACAAACAAAATACATTTACAGTGTAATCCCAGAGCTATATTAACTCTCTCACCTCTGAGATGACATACCCTGAAGAGATGTAGGCCACCTTGACTTTCCGAGAACAATGCACTTGTCCATTGTTGACATAGGGCTAATATCAAAATAGATGAGCAAAAAATGACCAGCATTCTGGAGGCCGTGGTCAGCTATGTGTGCTCCAGTGCATGGGCGTTAAATCCTATAGGTCAGCAAAGCTTTTAGGGTCCCAGTAGCAGAGACAGGAAAACAGAACTTGGCTGTTCTCTGCCAAACAAAGAGTAGGTGCTCAGAAATTTTGAGTGAAGGTGATTATGGTACTGATGATAATTATAACTTTTGGAGTTTGGAAGTCCTAGCCCTACATCTACTATTAACTTACCCATGTCTTTATGTCATTAACTTTGCTATGCTGTGTGGCAATACGATGCCCTGAATTTAGAATACTGGCACATGGTCAAAATATTGGCTCCACCCCCTTGGTGGTGAGCATGTTATTTCACATCTCGATGAAATATATATATTTATATTTATATAACATCATATACATATATTTTTTCTCCTGCTAATAATCACTTTAGGTAATATCTAAAATCTCTTCCATCTCAAATAATCCATAATTAAGCAGTCTGTTGTAATAGCTCCTACCACGCATGAAAGTTTAAACTCACAGTTAAGTTGATTAAAATTAAATTAAGAATTCAGTTCCTCAGTTATACCACTTACATTTCAGATGTTCAATACGCACATGTGGCTAGTGGCTACCATATTGGAGAACACAGATAAAGAGTATTTCCATCATCACAAGAAGTTCCATTGGGCTGTGTTGTCCTATAAGACTATCATAAAACATGCCAATCTTTTTAGGTTCGATCTAAACACACACATAGGTAAAATATACATGAGAACTAACAGGGTACTAAGTCTTACCTATAGTAAAGGCTCCGAACTATTCCTTTACTTAATTTCACAATCACAATGACCTATGGAGTTGTTATTGTGATCATATTAGTTATAGATAAGAAATCTTAATTTCTTCAAGTGATAAGACCCTTGTCCCAGTCACATAGCTGGGAAGTTATAAAGTAAAGATCCAAATGTTTCTGAAGTCCTCACCCTTGGCACCATTTCCTGTGGTCTTCTAATTGACTCAGGTGTTGATACCAAGTGTAATGATCTTCTAAATTCCAACATGGCAGATACTCAAGGGCCCAAAGCCAAGCAGTTAGTAACTGGCGTGCAGGCCTTGAAGGCAGAGAGGCTTATCTTATTTCTGTCTTCCATCTCAGGGTAGTGTCAGAAATAAAGGGTTCATTACTTGGAGATGCTTTCTTCTCTCTGTCTTTCAAGTCAATTATTTCTCGCCTCAAGCAGATATTATGACCACTTTTTTTATCTCCCTCCTCTAATCTTCACACATGTCCCCCTTTGTTAACACACACACACACACAAACTTATTTTCCTATACTGTAGCCTGAAAATTGAACAGTTGTCTAGATGCTATGTTGTTCCATCATTTTAATAAGAATTCCAACACAACATTCTACTTCCTATAAGTGTCTTTTAAAGTTTTTGTGTGCACACAGGTGCATGTGTTTGTTTATGAAAGAAAACTACTTCACTTTTTAGACTGGAGGGTTCAGAAGAATTTCTTGACATGGGCAAGTTGAAAATTGAATTTTATGTTTTGGAAAGAAAAAGGGAGGAATCCTATGAGGGAGTTGTGAAATCTAACTGGAGTTGAACTGGGTTTACATATTTGTTGTAGTGAATGACACTGTACATTTTGAGGAACACTAATGTTGCTTAAAAACAACCTAGATTGGAATTCAGAAGACCTTAATTGTACTTACGGCCAACAAACTCTTGTGCCTCATTCTCCTCAGGTGAAAACAGTCGTCTTGATAATGCTTTCCTTGTCTGCTGTAGTAAATGCTCTGGTGTGAGGACCAGGTCCTCCACTCAAGACCAAGACAACTGTTCCTCAGGTGTAGGAAATACTGTCTGCTGACAGCTCGGAGCCAGTATCTCTCCAGGAACTGACCTCAGAATAAAAGAAGCACCTTGGCTAAGCTTAAACACCTTTTCCAGGAGCAACCCACACCCAAAGATGGGGGTGTTAGAATACAAAGATCCAGTGTCCTTACCTCAATTTGGGACATTTCTGAAGAGCCATCCCAGTTTCAGAGTCCCCCATGGCATCATCTGGTGTTTCTATCAGTCTCGCCATTTGCCTGGTTCATTTTTTTCTCATTCCTCCCCTAGTGTCTGTTTTAGTCTGTTTTCTGCTGCTTTAACAAACTACCACAGACTAAGCAATTTACAAAGAAGAGAAGCTTATTTGGCTCAGAGTCTTGCAGACTGAGAAGTTCACAAGCGAGGCACTGGTATCTGAAAGACCTTTGCACTGCGTCATATCATGGGAGAAGGCCAAAGGAGCACGTGCAAGGCAGTGGGAAAGGGACCAAACTTCCACCCCCGTGACAATGCCATTAATCCACGGATGAGGGCAGAGCCATCACCTCTGAATGACCCCAACTCTTAATATGGTTATAGTGGCCATTAAACTTCAATGTGAGGTTTGGAAGGAACGAACTATAGCAGGACCCTCAAAGCCCTCCCCAGTAAACCATATGTGAGTCTCCATCCATCTCAGAGACACCTGGAAGTCACCTAGATTCGTGCTAGAAGCAAAAGTCTTAATTCCTCATGCTCATCTCACAAACACTAAGACAATGGAGTCCTACAATTGTTTTTCTACTGAAGCATTTCATTTTGAAATATTTAAACCAAGAGAAAGCTTTGAGATGTTTAACCCTTTGTGTGTCAATAAAATAACTGCAAACTAGATGCGACAGTTGGGCCATTTTAATGGGATGTAAGGCTAGAGTTAGCATGACTAGTTTTAGAATTTAGGGCAATAGTATCGGAAAAATTTTCATTTATATTACCCAAGATGCCACATACTATAAATACATACTGCCACACATGCTCCACCCCATGGTGTCTTTCCAACACAGAGACTCAGAGTGAAATGAATCAGTCTTCCCTGCTGACTCTGTCAAAGTCAGGCAGTTATTTGCATACGTGTTCTTTCCAACTGTATTGTGATACTCCTGTAAGGCAGGGGCTATACATTACTCACATTTTAGCTCCTAGAATCAAGTACATTACCTTCCACTTAGAATGCTGTCTGTGAATGTTGGCGGAGTGTCAATTTGGGTAGTTACAGTTGTTATAGTTTATATGTTTATAGTGCCAATTTTCCTCCATTTTCTCTAAAGACTGCAGAGAAGAGAAAATGTCTTAAAATTGAGGCCTGAGAGATTTAAGTGTAATATAAAAATGTTTGTATAATTGTCAGGTTTATTATACATTAAAAATGGCTATCAACACCCATACTTTTATGGCCAATTAATCCTTGACAAGGATTCCAAGACCATTCAATGAAGAAAGAACAGTCTCTTCAATAAATAGTGCTGGAACAGCTGGAGAGTCAAAGGCATGAAAAAATGGAGTTTGACCCCTGCCTCATACCACATACAATAAGAACCACAACTGTGAAATTCTGTTGCAGTTTCACTAGGAAGTGACCCCACAGGCTCTGTGTTGAAGGCCTGGTCCTCAGCTGATAGCACGATTGAGAGGTGGGGCCTTGTTGGGGTCATAGGTCATGGGGATATAATTTTGAAGGACATATCTTGTCCCAGACACATCTTCCCCTCCATGTCCTGGCTCTCATAAGGTGAGCAGCCTCTTCTGCAACATGCTCTCAACATGATATCTTGCCTTACCGGAGGCTCAAAGCAGTGGAACCAGCCAATCAATCATGGACTGAAGCCTCTGGAATTGTAATGCAAAATTAGTCTTTCCTCCTTTAAGTCAATTTCCTCCTGTCAAGAGATCTATCACAGTGACAGAGATAGAATAACACAAAGTCTAAGAAGAAAACTTAGATTTAAATCTTCATGACTTTGAAATTGATTTTTAAATATGACACCAAAAGCACATGCAACAAAAGAAAGAATAAACTAGATTTCCTCGAGTGCTGCATGTCCTTTGTGCACAAAAGGACATTGGACATTATAAAAAAATTTTTTTTAAATCTACGAAAGGGGAGAAAATATTTGCAAATTATATATCTGAAAAAGGTCAAGTATCCAAAATATGTAAGTTACACTTATAACCCAACAACAGCAAAACAAACAACCCAATGAAAATGTGCAAAGAACTTGAATAATTTTCCCAAAGAAGATACATAAATGGTCAACAAATATTCTTAACAAATTTGCCGTTAGGGAAATGAGATACAACTTCATACCTGGTTTGATCCAGCAATACCACTCTTGGGGATATACCCAAAAGACTGTTACTCCAGAGGCACCTGCACATCCATGTTTATTGCAGCACTATTCACAATAGCCAAGTTATGGAAACAGCCAAGATGTCCCACCACTGATGAATGGATTAAGAAAATGTGGTATCTATACACAATGGAATTTTATGCAGCCATGAAGAAGAACGAAATGTTATCATTCGCTGGTAAATGGATGGAATTGGAGAACATCATTCTGAGTGAGGTTAGCCTGGCTCAAAAAACCAAAAATCGTATGTTCTCCCTCATATGTGGACATTAGATCAAGGGCAAACACAACAATGGGATTGGACTATGAGCACATGATAAAAGCAAGAGCACACAAGGGAGGGGTGAGGATAGGTAAGACACCTAAAAAACTAGCTAGCATTTGTTGCCCTTAACGCAGAGAAACTAAAGCAGATACCTCAAAGCAACTGAGGCCAATAGGAAAAGGGGAACAGGTACTAGAGAAAAGGTTAGATCAAAAAGAATTAACCTAGAAGGTAACACCCATGCACAGGAAATCAATGTGAGTCAATGCCCTGTATAGCTATCCTTATCTCAACCAGCAAAAACTCTTGTTCCTTCCTATTATTGCTTATACTCTCTCTACAACAAGATTAGAAATAAGGGCAAAATAGTTTCTGCTGGGTATTGGGGGGGGAGGGAGGGGGCGGAGTGGGTGGTAAGGGAGGGGGTGGGGGCAGGGGGGAGAAATGAACCAATCCTTGTATGCACATATGAATAATAAAAGAAAAATGAAAAAAAAAATAAAAAAATAAAGACAACACAAATGTGGATGTGAATGTGAAGGAATCAGCATGCTTGCACATTTCTATGAGAACATAAAAACATTTGCCTTCTGTGGAAAACAGCCGATGGTTCCTAAAAAGTTAAACACAGAATAAGCATATGACTTTGAAATTCTCCACCCAAGTATACACAGAAAAGTACTGAAAACAGGAACATGCACACTCACGCTCATAGCAGCACTATTCACAATAGCCAAAAGGTAGAAACAGCTCAAGTGTACACCAGCAGAAGAATCTATTAGCAAAGTAAAATATATATGCATGCAATGGAAAATTATGCAGCCATGAAAAGGAACGAAGTAGTGGTACATGCTATAATATGAATTAGCCTCCAGTGCATGGTAAGTGAAAGAAGCTAGACACAAAAGTTTGCATATTTTATGAAGACAATAAAATCCAGAGAACACAATTAAATATGTCCAGACAAAATCAACCCATGACAGAACACATACGGATGGCTGTCAGAGGAGCGAAAAATGAAGAATAATTGCTTAATATGTTTTACTTGGGAAACTTACGAGCTAGATAGAGGTTCACATTATGAGGTTAATAAATTTTACTGAATTGCTCACTTAAAATGGCTAAGTTTGTTATATTTATGCATTTAATTAACTTACATGCAATAAATTATGTTTTTAAAATTCTAAATGGCTACTAAGGGACATTTTGACATTTCCTATGTGTTGATCCTCTAGACTTCACAGGATTTTCTAGGTATATTGTCACTCTACAGTCAGGGCCATAAATCATTTACCCCTCCTGGTCCTGTTTAGTTGGAAGACAGCAGACATCAGGATGGTTCACCATATCTTCTTTTCTTCCATTGTGGAGTTTATAAAAGATGGAGCTTCTTTGATGTCCTCTTGAATTAAAAGAGCTTCTGACTCATTCGACAAAATGTGAGCAGAAGTTACATGTGTGGTTTTCAGTGGTAAGAGTTTGTCCATGTTCCCTTCTCTGCCGTGATACCAGGGAAAACAAACCATGGGTTGACATAAAGGTGTTCCAAACTTGACACTGTCCAGAAGAAATGCTGAGCTCCTGTACCACACTCTGGGCCCACAGTGCTCTTCAAAACTGCAAAGCACAGACATTTGCTGTGCCAAACCACTGAACTATTAGCAATGCTTTTACTCCAGTAACCGAGGCTATTCTCGCTAACACAAAGTGGCCCCTGGAAAGAGGTTTGTGTTTTCTAAGGTTGCTCAGTTATGAATGTAGCTCTCATTTAAAACCAGGCTAAAATGGCATAAAACATGCCAGTGCATGGTGAGCAGTCAATAATTGTTAGATTTCAGACATGTTATTTGTAATGCTTGAGTCCAACACAAGCAAAATCCATAGCAGTCATCCCCAGAGCAACGTGTCAACGTCTGTATCGTTCAGCAGCACTCTCTGCAGAGTCACAGCACCGCCTCTCTCTCCTCCACCTTCTCACCAGCAGGGTTGGAGTACCAGGTTGATGAGCTGTTCTTCTTCGTGACATCTCTTTAAAAGCATCCAGCCACACAAAGCCAGAAAGAAATGTGTAGGCCAAGTGGGTGTCACCTCTTTTTAAATACAGTATTTGATTTGTTTCTTTTCTCTTTGAGACTAGTTCACGTGGTTGAGATACATCTCTTCTCACGACCTAAAGATTTTTTTGGTCTAAGATAGAATCCAATCTTGGTTGTCACTCTTTGGAAGGACTTTGGTGAAGTCCTTCATGTCTAGAGAAATTGCTATAGCACCCTGTTGATTTAGGATCTAGGAGAGAAAGTTTATTGAATTGTCTAAGAATTTAAACTGTGGAGTCTCAGAGCCCAGCTCATCAAATGACTCGATGTGTGATCTCATGAAACTCGTCTACTTGGTACTTCTGTTTTGTCATCTATAAAATGACGAAATCATTTTATGCTACTTGAATCATTAATTACTTGATAGGATTGTTATAAGTATTATGTCAAGTGTATAGAACAGCCTCTGGCACACAGTATGCTCTACACAGACTTTGCTAACTGTTATAAAGAGCTATTCAAATACACACCCAACCCTGAAGTCTATAGTGCTAAGGACTGGCTTTTTACTACAACTGAGTTTGAAAGCCGCCTCACCATATTCCCAGCTGTGTGACTTCTGGTAATCAAACCCCTAAGCTTTAATTCCTCCTTTACCAAGTGCAGAACACTTTTGGGAGAGATCAAACCGAATAAAGTATGTAAATAGCTTAGAACAATGAATGTTCAAATCATAATAATTCTTTCTGTTGAAAAGATATCCTCTTAACCATAAGCATAGCTTCAGTGGAAATACATGACTTATCTTTCTGTCACTTATAACCAATCCTTTCTAAATACCCCATTTAGCAAGTGCTGAAGGTCTATTAGCTCACAGAACTGAACAGTCCAACAGTGGAACTTTTCAACTAGAAAGCAGAACCCAAGGAGAGTAAGAAGGTCATTCTACCTTTCCCTTGGCTGTCTCTGCTCTCTTTTGTACTGGCCTCCTTCCCTGTGGTTGTGCTCAGAGCTCTAGTATAATACTAGTTCAAAAACACATAGAGTAAAAATTTCTTCCCAAAAGTTCCAACAAAAATCCCAGAATTCGCTCTCATTGGACTGACCTGATCACACACCTACCTGTGTACCAATCGCTATGACTTGAAGGAATGTATATGCTAATTAGCCAAAGTGGAATTTTCCAGCTTTACCCCAAACCTAGAGTTTGAAAGAGGTAGTCTTCCAATTAAAAAAAGAAAGAGCTGGGCACCAGTGGCTCACGCCTGCAATCCTAGCTACTCCGGAGGCAGAGATCAGGAGGATTGCCGATCGAAGCCAGCCCAGGCAAGTAGTATGCAAAGCCCTTCACAAAAAAAGGGTTGCTAGAGTGGCTCAAGGGGTAGGCCCTGAGTTCAAACCCCAGTACCACAAAAAGAAAAAAAGAAAGAGTGACAATAGCACCTGCCTAGCAAGCATAAGGCCTCTAATTCAAACCACAGTAACGCACCCCCCCCCAAAAAAACACATATTCAAAGAAGAAAGGGGAAAAAAAAGGAAACCATGCACAGTGGTCCAGCCGTGTAGCCCTGGACGTTTGGGAGACTGAGGCAGAAAAATCACTTGAGTTTAGGAGTTTGAGACCAGCCTGGAAAATATAGCCAAACTCTGTCTCAGAGAAAAAAAAAGTTTAAATTTAAAAAGGTAGTACTTTAATTTGAAGGAGGGAGAATGGAACTTGAGCAGGCAAACAAGGCATCTTTCTATTCATGAAGCATGAGTACAGCGAAAAGAAAAATAAGAAAAGCCTAGGTACTAGAAGTTTCAACATCATTTCTACATCCTGAAACTCTGGATGGCCCTTAAACTTGGAATGCCTTATCCAACAGAAGAAATGGATTTCTACTGTCTTATTCAGAGTCCCTTACCTGGTTTCCATCCAGCAGTTAGGCAAAGAATCTGTAGTTACAAAAAAACAGCCACTGGACATTATGGGAAGTAAACCTGTGATCTAAATGTTAGGCTCCACTAAAAGCCTAGAACTTGGGATAGCTATTTGCAGTAGAACCAACATAGAAGCAAATTTATCAGGATGCATTTGTCTATAAATAACAGAACATCCAGATTCAACTTACTTAAAACAAACAAACAACAACAACAACAACAAAAAAAAACACTGCCTAAGACTGATGTCCACAAGACTAGTGTCCACAAGAGGCTTCCTGATACCTTACTCCAGTCTAGAAAGAGAGAAAAACCTCTTTACAAGCCATGAAATGCAAGTCTTTTCTTTTAGTCTGTGAATTAAGGCAGGCCATGCAATATTACAGACATACTTAGACTAAAACAATTACTTCTTGTGTTTGAATGGGGCATGTACTTTATCTGGAAACTCTAGTCCTGATTGATTTAAACTTACCCCAAATGCCCTCTAGAGGGAGGTAGGGAGGATTCAGGGACAAAATAAGGTTGCATGTCTATCTCAATTGTAGAAAGAAAGAAAGAAAGGAAAGAAGAAGTTGAATGCTAGAAATGCACACAGCACTTGTCACACTAGATGTTAGTGAACAGAATTTGGAGCAGATATTGTAGGATGAGTTGTTTCAGCTAGATAATCCTGGATTAGTACAGCATTATAAGTCAACACAATTGCACAAATACATATTTAATAATTTTGATCAGCAAGGCATTGTTGAAGATTCTGGAGGATCATTGATTTTCTTCCTCTCAGGAGCTTCCAATACAATGAGAGGCATGAAACAAGGCCAGGATGAGGAGGGCACCACGAGAAGGATTCAGAGAGTCACCGGGCTCAACCACAAGGCGCCTTTAGAAGAGTTGACCTGGGAAACATTTGTTTAAACTAACGGATAAGAAGTGATGCCATAGAGAAGTGTGAAATAAAGATTAGAAAAATATTTCAGAGCTAATTTTTACTGCAATATTTCAAACCAAGTCTATGATAAAGAAGATGTTTGAGCAGCGCTGTGATGTGCTCAAAGCTACGGACTAACAACAACATGTGTCACGAATTGAAATGAGGATGAGAGCACCAATGGGATAGTCTAGAACCACAGGATCAGATCCACCTTTGGTGACCTGATTTTATAAAGGCTACTTCACACAGAATATAACTTCCCTGTTAACATCATTCTAGAATAATAAGTATAAAGCCCTCACTGTAACACAATGAAAAAATGAGAGATTATTTTACAGCAATGCATGCATTCTGCTATACAAGTTATCAAACTACCAACCCAATAGAACTCTCAACCTGTTTCTATATGGTCCATGAGAGAAGAATGAATTTTTTCATCTTTAAATGTTTATTTTAATTAAGTTCTTGACTTGGCCTACTGTATTCCCTTATCAGGAATGGCAATTTTTGGAACCCATTCCAAAGTGAAAATGAGGTTAAGAATTTCAAGACATAGACAATAAGTCCATCAACAAAGAACAGGACTATGAAGCCCTGGCTGCCTAAGGATGTAGGTACTCAGGTAGAGCTGGATGTGCATACCTGAATACACCAGCAGCAACTAAAGAATAATGCCAACAACAGGGTCACGTCCACTGCATAGCCCTACGGAGCAGCCTAACACAAATGTGTTTTATCCACAGCTGCAGGACCATGGTGGTGTTTCCATTCTTGATATAATTTTCAACAATGGAAAGTAGCTCTTGCAGAATTTTTACATAATGCAAAGTGTAATCTTTCCTCAGTTCACATGAAAGTTGTATTTCTGGAATAATTATGGGTAGTTAAACATAAAGAATCACACGTATGTGTGAGGTAGAGTTAGATTCTAGGCTCAGACAATTATTAGTAGGTTTTAGTATGAATGTACAATAAAATATTTGCAAGGGAACGCAGCACTGGGCATTTCTGCTGTGAAATACTGACCATCACATTACAGAATGAAAGGCACAACTGGCTACTTGTGCTCAACAACCATTGTAATCCTGACAAGGCTCACAGGCATTTTTAAACCACTCTTGAAGAGGTGGTTCATCTTAAGTTGAGAACCATTGGTCTAGAAGATTCAATAGCTAGCTATTAGGTGATGAAGGTAAGAAGTCCTAGAAATGGAGTTTCATAACCTTGGCTATTATTTGGAAGGGAGAGAGCATTAAAGGAAAAAATTAATCATGAGAAATGTAACATCCTTTATTAGCACAGCTCTTTGTTAAATGCATAGATTCTCTCACTTTTTCTTATACCATCCCTTTGAGCTAGGTAGTACAACTGCCAATGACATTTAGATATAGAGTTAATTTTTTCAGCAGTTTTGTTCTACATTTCACGGGATGGAAATAAGTATTATTTAAACATATATTCATTTCAGAGTTGATTATTAACACTCATTGCATGTAAGTGACATAGTTTGGGAGTATAGGAAAGAACCACTGGAGACCTAGAAAAAGTAGGCAATTTGCCCAAGTTCCCATGACAGGTGTATTGTAGATCCAGGACTAGAATTCACTCTTCTGATTCTTACTTCTGTATTCATCCACTTTTCTTCCCCTGCTGGGAGTAAACTAACTGGCCCAACACCTGCTTTAGTTAACCAGGCATTTCAATGTACAAGTTAGAATAACAAAGAAAATACCATAGAGAACAACGGCACCCATTCTCTTCCAAGTCTTAAAAAGCACCTCACTTGTTCTCCTTTTTAATTGAAGTAGGGAATAGTTTGAAGAGAGACAGCAAGAGCAAACTGCCAGTGACTCCCTTGAAAAGAGTATTCACATCTATTCTTAGGTAGAACCCATGGAAAAAAACAGAGAAATGAGACTTTGGAGTGCTTTAAAAATTATTATTGTTGTATCAGGCCCAGAACCTCACTACAGAACACATAGGTCTGGAACTTGGCAAACCCAAAATTAATGGTGCCATTATAACATGCATACATATGTGTGTCTATGTACATATTGTACATAAAGAGTACCAGGAAAGAGGCTCATGTAGAGCAATCATCTGGGCCCACCCATAAGTAATCCATGTTAATATCCTAAGACAGGTCATGGGCTGGAGTAATGTGCTGACATCTGGCTGCTTCTGGCAGGTTGGCCTGTATGCTTTGAACAGATGGCCTTTAATTAGTGGTGGGATGTCCCAACAGAGGACAGCTTGGGAAGAAATGGTTATTTGGACTACCCACCTCCTGCCTGGCTCCTAGAACTTTTGGCTTATTTTCAGAAGTGCCACAGTGGTTATTGCCAATACGTCTGAAGTCATCAGATGGCAGTCTCCTGGGCTACCATCAGCACTGAAGGGAGGACTCTTTGTAAGCTTAGCAAAGACACCGTGGTACAAATGGGCTAGAGAACATTGGGAGGCAGATGAAGAAGAGAACAAAAGTGATAAACTTGCCGGGAGGGGAGTTCCCTAATAGAATCTTTGGGTTTGGCAGCTGCTATTGCTGTTTATGCTTTTTGAACTCAACACACTCAGAACTCTTTCAGCAGTAGGAAGAGATATGACCTAGGGACTGAAACTTTAGACTTGTTTCACACTACATGAGTTAAATGGCAAAAGAGATGCCATGGGTCACTCTAAAGAGTCAAGCTGCTGAAGGATCACAGGCTCTATTGCCCAGATGAAAAACAATTAGGCTTCTGTTTCAGATATAGGAGAAAATGACTGACTTGTCCAAAATGGAACACAAGAGCCAACAAAACTGTCTTCCATTTCCAGGTCCTGAGAGCCCTGACAACACTTAGGCCCTGAGCAGTCTGAGGCCAGTGCCACTTCCAAACTGAAAAGTAACAAGATAAAGTCTGAAATACTTCTGTTGTACTGGCCTTGAGCTAAGGGCCTTGCAGGCACATCATGTGCGTTCAAAGCTAGGTTAGTTGTGGGTAAGGACTGGAGCTGAACTTTGCTATCCCCAATAAAATCAAGGAATGATTTGTGGACAAGTGAATATTTAGCTAATTTCCTGTTGGGGCTTTTCAGTGATGGCTTTGGAGTTTACTTTTCAGTATTTGATAGTAGTGGGGATTGGATTCGGTCAACTTAGCCATCCTCAAATGGAGCACAAACAGCAGTATAATTCTGTGTGTCTTTAGAATTTTAAGTCTTCGTTCATTTATCTGGTCTCTCAATATTTTTCTTAACAACTTTTTAGGCCCTGGTTCACTCTGATAAAACTTCTAAGACTTAAGAAATGGAATGATTTTTCTCTTTTGTTAAAAAGTTCTAAAAGGCCAGGAGGTATATCTATATAGATGATTTATATCACCTACATAGATATAGGTGCATGGCCTGGATGAGACAAATCTCTTCCTTTCAGCGTGAGCCGTATTGTCCAAGTGAATTATAGACAGGAAGCCTCCTTTTGCTAATTGTCAGACAAGGTGACCTTGAGGAAGGCTGAGGATGACCTTAAGGAAGGCTGAGGGTACAGGTTCAGAGTTTCCAAATTACTGGTAACTCTATAAAAGTCATGAGACCCTTGAGACATATAGAAATAAGAAGACAAACCTGGCCAATAGACAAAGAAAGGCTTACAGTTTTCTCTACACATCTATGGGTTGTCTCCAATCAAGTACAGTATTACAAGGGCTGAGAAAGCCTAGGCTAAGAAGGATTGCAATATTCGGCAGTGAATTTAAGTTGAAAGTTTTCTCAAGCCAAAAGTTATAAAGGTAAAGTCAAGGCTCAGAATATTCTTGATTGCCTGGGTGCCTTCATCACTCTTCATTGTTGGGATAAACTAGAAAGGCAGCTAAAGCTCCAGGTGGAGTTTTGGCTGAGTAACTCATTAGGTATGTGGCCATGCAGGTGGAATATTTAAATTCCCATGTGTTCATAAGAAAAATGAGACTTATGAACTATTTGAGCCCCTGAGTATTCATCTATAAGATAGTAATTACGTATGTGTGTATTGTTTTTCATTCATTTAATTGGTATTTAGTGTATGCTTACTATACTTTGAGTACTGTTTTAGACATTAGAAATGTTGTAATGAACAACAACAGCCAAAAGTCCTACTTTTATGGCTCTTACACGCTAGTAGGGAAGTTATGAAATAAATATATTAATAAGTAAATTCATCACAGGCAGACAGTGGTTAAAAGGCACAATCACAGGGGAGAGAGACAGTGAGACAGACAGAGAGAGACATTGAGGTGGGAATGACATCTTTAATCATTTGGGGAGCAAGGTCTCTGTAATAAATTAAATTAAAGATAATATCAAAGTAGTGCAATGGAGTGAGCCATGAGAATATCTGGGCATAGACTATTCCAGGCAGAGGAATCAGCAAAGACCCAGATGATGGATGTGGATGAGGAAATTCCAGGATGTCAGTGAAACCAAGAGCCAGAGCCTATGGGCTCAGAACAAAGGTGGGGACCAAAGCACACAGGGCTCGCTATGCATTTTTCTTTTGTGATAACCAAATAAGAGATTTATTTCCTTGTGTCTCTAGCCAGTACAGTTCAGAAGCTACAAAAAAAAAAAAATAGCTACTATTTTTTGAGGGCTTGTTGGCTATCAGGTTCTGTTCTGAGACCGTGCCTTGAATCCCTTCATCTGCTATCCCCAACAACCTTCAGAAGTAGGTTCTATTGTTACCTTCCTTTACAAGTCAGGAAACTTAGGCTTAAAGACTAAACAACTTGCCAAATTTGCCCTGCTGGTAAGTACTGGAGATTCTAAAGCAAATAAGAATAAACCACAAGGTGAGTAAATGGCTCCATTTGAAACCCCCTACTCGGGCACAAAATCCCAGTAGAGGTAGGATTGGCTGTGCTCTTCTTAAACAAGGAAGTGAGGGAGGGCGACAGACACCAAGAGATAAACCCTTTGGAAGAGCTCATCTGTCTCTCTCTCTGGGCACGCCAAGAGTTTTCAAATCCCCTTCTGGAAAAGTCTAAGCTCTGAACTGGTTGCTGGGTCCATGTTTCCCTGGATGCTGAGAACTATGGTGAGTGGCTAAGCAGGGAGAAGGAATCCTTCTCCCTGTGTGGTTAGAGGTGGAGGACAGTCTGGGCACCAGTGTTGAGGACCACACCTCTATGTCAGGAGCATGCAATTAAAAAAAAAGAAAGAAAAAGGGAGGGAGAGAGCAAAGAAATAGCCACCCAACCCCATTTTTCTTAAACATGTGCTCCTGCAGATGCACACACACACACACACACACAGAGCAGACTTCCAACACCAGGGTCCTTGGGACTCTGATGGAAACATTTTCCACCTGGCACAGTTAGGCACTAAACACCCCTCAAACCCAACCTGAGACTTGGACTGTCAGCAGAGATATTTTTAAAACCATGACACAGAGAAGTGTGACACACTCGGTTTTCTCAGTGGGTGGGTAGAGTGTTATTTCATGTTGTTCTTGTCACTCAGCCCAGCATTACAAGGGTGCACTTTATTACTACACAGAGACTGCGCTGCAGCCCGACCCAGACCCAGCACAGTGTGTTCCCAGCAAGGGGACAGCACCCTGGACAGGCACAGGAAAGGAGAGTTAAAGCTGCTGGGGACAGAACCTGCCTTCTGAGGCCCTCCCTCCCTCATGCCTTCCGCTCAGGGCAACAGTAGATAAAGTGTCCTGACTACTCTTAACTTTGTACTCTGTACCACTCAGTTGCTGTCCTGGGAAAAATGCTAGAAACTCAGATATTTAGTGACACCTTGCTAATTCCTTGAATGATCAGTTTCTATCACCCTTTTCTCCTTTCTCTTTCTTCTAATGGGAGTTTCTTCTCTATATCACACTGAAAATTTATGGGGGCATTAAAGCCAGCTATCTATGTGTCACCATGCAATGGTGTTAGTCAACGGTCCTTATTGTTTCCTGGGGGAAGGAGGACAATAATGTAAGGACTGAGGGTCTCGGGAAGAGTGGGCACACCGGTTCTGGGAATAGGCAATAGAAAGGTGAACAGAAGGAAGAGAATTTAAAAGAAACACAGAAGATAATTAATAGGCAGCCTGCTTTCATTGGCACCTTGCATCTTGCATTGGTGACTCTAAACAATGTCAGTGATAAGAGATTCCTCCCCTCCTGAGAAAATCACTCCCACTATGGCTCCCACTGCCCCTGGAGAGCCACTGGGTAAAGAGATAGTAAATGGACCTTGGGACAATAGCTTATTTCAGCTGAAAATCAAGGCAGACTTCATCTCATTTCCCCCAAAGTGCACTCAATACATTTTTTTCATTGATAGCAACCTTATTTTACCTATTCATCCTGATAGCAACCTTATTTTACCTATTCATCCTAACAGGAATGTAAAATGTGAACATTGTCTAAGAAATGACAGGAAATTGCCACAGAAGCTGTGTAGTAAAATGGAACAATTAAAAAATGGATCTCAAGAGGGCATCCTTGATTCTGTGCTAGCTTGCAATTCTCATACCTACTTCCAGAGCAGCAAGGCCAGGGTTACTTCTAACACAGCCTGAATCCCACCACTACCATCACAGAACCCCGCCACTACCATCATAGGCCTTGGCCAAGCCTTCACTGTTTCCAGTTTAGAACAGAGGTCTGCAAACCACAACCCAATCCCAAATTCAGCCCAGTGTCTATTAAAAAGTGTTATTGTAATGCACGCATTAACCTGCATATTGGCTATGGCTGACTTAACACTTCAACAGCAGAAACTAACAGTGACCATGGGGCCCAAAAGTCTGAAATATCTGCTGTCTAAACCATTATTGAAAAAGTTTGCCAACACTTGCTCTAGAATATTGCAATAAGCTCCCAGCCGGATCCATTGTGGGTTCTTTTTTTTTTTTTTCTTTGTCTCTTACAACTCACTCTCTATAGACAGACAGCACTACCTATCAAATGTAAGTGATGTCATGATTAAAATATGGCTGCCCCAAACCATCTACTAGTTTCCTAACAATAAGAATAAGCATAAACATCTGACTCCCCAGGGTAAAGATCTGGTCTCTATCTATCTTCATAATCCCTTATTATAGACCGAATTATACCCACACAATTTATATGTTGAGGTCCTAATATCCAATGTGACTGCAGAAATAAGGCCTGTCAAAGGTAAGAAAGGTTAAACAAAGTCCTAAGGATGGGGCGCTGATCCAATAGACTTGGTGACCTCATAAGAAAAGGAGAAAGGCTGACCCCTCTCTTTCCATTGTGGGCACCAGGAGAGAGCACATGAGGAAGCAGTAAGAAGTGGTCATCGGAAGCTGTGAAGAGAGCTCACCATAAGCTAAATTGGCCAGAATCTTGATCTTGGACTTCTCAGCTTCCAGAGCTATAAGAAAAGCAATTTCTGTTGTTATGATAGCCCAAACTAATCCACCCCTGATTCTGCCTGTGGGACTCTGACCTTGTTGTGCATCAGACTTGACATATCCCTGACTGCCTGATACTTATTGCTCCCTCAGTTAAAATGTTCTCCCTCTGCATCCTGCCAGAGCTGTGTCTTCATATTATTCAGGACTTAGCTTTAATGTCACTTGCTCAGAATCCATCCTTGAGCATGATTAACAAATGATGATCTTTTAATTAACAAATAATCTTTCACTCCCTCCTGGTACATTCCATCCTCACACTTTATTTAATTCATTCATTGGTCAGTTATTTCCATTAACATGACTGACTTGATGATGGGTTGCTCAATAGGTAGGAAAGAGAAGGTTCAGGATAGTTCTAAGCTTGGGACCTGGACAGCTAAACAATGGTGACACCATTTAATCAGACAAGGACACCTATGGCAGAAGCATATTTAGGGAGGAGATGGGGATGGAGAGTCATGATTTCTACTTTGGACCTGTTATATTTAACATATCTATTAGATGTCAGGGTGGAGGTGTCTGGTAGGCAATTAGATACATAAGTTTGGAATTCAAGGGAGAGATTGGGTTTAAAGATATAAATGTGTGAGTCACCAACATATAGATGGTACTTGAAGCCAAATCTGGGGCAAAAGGTGCTGAGAAGCAGAGTTACAGAAGGGAGCCAGGAACTGAACCTTGGAGCAAGCAAATATTTATAAGATAGGGGAAAGGAGGGACACAATACAAAGAAAATTAAGAAAGAAAATCAATCAAGGTAATGGGAAACTAAAAGAATGTAGTGTCCAAAAAAGTCCAAGTAAAGAAAGATTGTCAATTCAAATGCTGCTTGAAGTTCCAAAGAGAATTGAAAATGAGTCTTTAAATATGAGACAAGAGGAGGGTGAGTGGTTCAAAAGCCTCATGGGACAGGGTTGAGTAGAGTGCATAAGATGAAGGTAAAAGAAGGGAAGGGAGAGGTACAGGTAAAAATTTCTAGACAGAAAGAGAATAAAGTGGTAGCTGGAAGAAGCTACAAGGAAAGAGGGGGGATTATTCAGAGTAGAAGTTTAGAATTTACAGATGAGGCACTAGAGAGCAAGGATGATAGTGTGGGCAGGACAGATCATTAAGTAGGCAATTCAGGGTGAATATGAATGGAGTCAGCTTTTGCTGGGAGCAGGGTACTGTCTACAGGAAGAGCAGACTGAAGACGTGGTAGGTGACTCATTTGTAGGTAGCTAAGGAAGCTGTCTTCTGCCTGCTTCTGTTTTCTCAGTGAATAAAAGGTGAGGTCATCCACTGAGAGTGAGGGGGTGGGTACAGGGAGAAAGGAGATACGGCACAGTGGCCTTGAAGAGTGGCACTGTGAGTCCACCAGAGAAATGTAGAATTTCCAGGCAGTGCTGAAGGCCTTTTGAGACTTGTGGTCAAAAACCAGCGTGTGACCAGCCAGCTCTGTTTTATGTTTTCCTCCAGTCAGATTCAGATGTTCTAGTGCAGGCACAAGGCAGGCACAGACCTCAGTTGAAGAAGGAAGGAGATTTTAAGACCAGTAGGCTGAAGGAAGAGATGGAGGTTAGGAGCTTATGCCATGATTGCAATAATAGGAAGAAAAAGAACAAAGATGTGGACGAGTTGGAGGAGCAATGCCTAATGAAAAGGTTACATTTCGGGAGGGTTAAAGAATTGCTGAGGTCAGGGTACACAGGGATTATCTGGAAGATAGCAGGGGTTCACTAGAGAGTGGAATCCTTAAAAAATGAGATTGGTGAGCAGGGGAGCAACCACTGAATGACTGCATTGGACTGTGGATGGGAAAGGCTACAGAAATAAAGAGGACAGGTTGTTATAAAAGAATAGACAAAAACCCAAGAGACCTAAATAAGGAAAGGCCTTGGTGATTATTGAAACACCCCAGAATAAAGATAGGTCTGATGTTGAAAGTGAGCCAAGTTCAGTCTTCTGTAGAGAGAGGAAGAAGAGAAGATAGCAGGGGTATGTAACCCCAAGAAGGGGAGTTGATGGCTTATGGTCTATGCTATGTGCATTAAAGGAACAGAGCTGGAGAAGTTACAGGATGGACAAATGGACTGGAAGCTAGCATGTTGAGCAAGACACCTAACTGTCCTCTAAGCCCTGTCTCCATGGAGAGAAAGGAAGAGCAGCTACTGAAAAGGGCTAAAAGAGAAGCCATGACCTTGAGGGAGGACCCTTTCTCAGTGCAGCAAGCATTTGAAAACATCACTAATAGAAAAGTACGAGGCTATGGGTCATTTTAGTGATGAGACATTCTGAGTTAGAGCCACGATGAAAGAAACGGTTGGGAGGATCAGGGAGCAGGGGATTTATTAGATTAGGGAATTCATAGAGTAGAGAGATGAGAAAGGTCTGTGTTTTCCTAGGGGTATCCTAACAATGTACCCCCAAACTGCATGGCTTAGGACAACAGAAATGCATTGTGTCATAGCTCTGGTGGCCAGCCATCTGTAACTCAGGGATGGCAGTGCCATGCTGCCCTATAGCCTCCACGGAAAGGGCCTCCTCACCTCTTTCAGCTTCTGCAGCCCCGGATGTTGCTCAGCTTATGACAATGGCTCCACAGACTCCACAGGGAGTTTTACCTGTGTTTCTTCACATAGTCCTCCTTCTGTGCCAGGCTGTCCCTACATCCCCTTTTTATAAGGTCACCACTCATACTGGATGGAGGTCCATCCAATATGACCTCATCTTAATTTGATTTAATCTCTGTGTTAGTGCACTTGGGATGCTTTAATAAAAATACTATAAACAGAGCAGCTAATAAAAGAAATTAATTTCTTACAGTTTCAGAGGCTGGGAAGTTTAAGATCAGGGCAGTAGCAGGTTTAGTGTCTGGTAAGGGTCCTCTTCCACATAGATGGCACTTTCTAACTGGGTCACCACATGACAGAAGAGGCAAACAAGCTCCCTTGGGCTTTTTTTTTTTAATAAAAGCATGAGTGCCATTCATGAGGACTCCACCCTCATGACTTAATTCTCCCTAATAACACACTAGATCAGGTTTCAACACACAAACTAGAGGGATGGGGGACACACATTCAGACTATAGAAACCAGCAAATACCCACCCTGTGTCCAAATATCTTCATATTTAGAGGTTTGGACTTTAGCATGTCTTTTGGGGGGTCATGAGTCTACTCACAAGTAGGTCTGGATTCCAGAGTGTGCTTCTGCAGTCCAGGACTTCAGATGCTAACCTGCAAAGCAATCATGATACAGTGAGTCTGGATGGTTCTTAGGTGAGTAATCAGGCTGTTTCTTGGGATTATTTTCTGATTGTTTGTTGGGTGAGAGGGTGGTATTAGAATTAGGGAGTGGTGGGCTCACAAAAATATTCTAGATGCATTAGTTCCAGGATTACAAAGGAGTCTAGAGACCTGCTTTCTAGACTGCTGTGGGTAGGCAGTAGGTCTTCCATTATTCTTCACCTTATTCACTCTTTACTTTATTTCAACTACGCCAGTCTACCTGTGCCTCAAAAACTACTTACATTATTCTGGTCCCAGAGCCTTTGCACATGCCATCCCTTTGCTTGGAAAATTCTCCTGAGCTTCTCATAGCTGGCTTCCTCTTATCACAGAGGTTCATCTCAGAGACCACCTGATTACAAGGACCTTCCATGGCTGTCACATCTAGAGTCCTACAACTTCCTTCGCTGTGCAATTTGTCACTTTCTGAAAAGGTACCATTCTTGTATTTTTTCACTTATTTGGTGTTAGTTTCCCCAACCAGTATGTCAGTTCATGAAACAAGAATATTACTCCCCTTTCATTCACCCCTGATTCTCCAAGTGCACAAAACAATGTTTGGCACTAGGTAATAATAACAATGAAAGACCAATAGTAATAATTACCTTTGACTGTCTGAAAATGTAGATGTATACAAAGAATAAGTCATTTAACCTCTCTCATCCTCATTTATAACTTACAGATCTGGATCTAGATCCTCCTTTAAGATTCTTTCCACTCTTACAATACCAGTTATATAACAATCTGACATAAGGAGAAACCTGCAGGAATGTTAATGTTCACTACAGGCCAACACCTCCAGACCAACAGAGGAAAGAACACATAGATCATACCTGCACACAAATGGCTCTTTATCGCATCCAGGTAACTGATCCATTTCAGAAAGAATGGTTTTACTTACACACATTTCCTCCCATTTCCCGTTGCACCATTAATCCTTTAAGCTGCAGCTAGACTACCTGTTTAAAAGGTGAGTCAGGAGACAAGGTGGTCCCACAGGTGCAACTGGGTTGATCCATTCACCATTTTGGAACTGTGGGTGACTTCCATTTCTTTTTCTCCTCATGTGCTTAGAGTATAGATGTGACTTCCTAAACTGTAGAAATAAGTGGTCTTATTCTCCTAAGAAGAGAGAAGTCTTTTTATTATTTTTTTGAACTTATTTTTTTTTACAGTGCTAGGTAGAGAACCCAGTCCTAGCAGTCTAGGCAAAAACTCTGCCACTGAGCTACACCCTTAGCTAATTCAAGATGTTGAAAGTAACTCAGTTCATCCCTTCATTTCTTTCCATGGCCATTATCAACCCTGGTCTTGAGCTACCAAGATGGGAGGTCACCTGTTTTCTTCAACTCCAACCTGTGGAATGCTCTTCCCCTCCTAAACTCTGCTGAGCACAAGGTTGTCTGATGTTCTCCACCCTCTTCACTTATTCTTTTGCCAATGGATTCAAATGCCTACAGAGTGTTTTGAAGGAGCAAAGGTCACTGTTATTTGGCCTCATTGTGCTCTGTAAAGAACCTTTGATGTTTTCCACCTCTCTATTCTGTTTCACCTCATTTCAGAGGTCTCTTTTCTTTCACCAAGTAGTCACAACATAACTTGCCCCTTTTCTCTTCTCTCTCCCCCCCTAACTCCAAAGCCAAGTCCAGAACCCCCTCCTGGGCAGGTTAATGTGCCTTTGGGGGTTGCAGGATCTTTATGAGTCTAAGAGATGAAAGCCAGCAGCCTTGGAGCTCTGCTGGCCAGGAGGAAGCCACAAAGCAGGGAGAGAGGCAGGAAGAGTCCAGGAGGCGAAGTCTGCCTTTTTTGATGACTAGTCTAGGCTTCATACTTGAACTTTTGGTTTTATAGTTCTATAAAAGGCAGCTGACAAAAGAGAACCCGTTTTGGGAGGGTCCAGCTGGCGGGGCCCAACCAGGCGGGGCAGCCCCAACCTTGGAAAGCCAGTGCTTGTTTTCATCCATGATGTCAGAGGCGATGGGATTCCCACTCAGCCAGAGGATGGGAGAACAGACTGCCTCAGCCTGAGCCCCATGGTGCCAGCAGCTGCTTCAATGCTGTCTTCCTGGCTCCCAGGCAGGAGCCTTCATCCACGGAGACTCTGCGCAATATTTGGAAGGGAAGTGCTCACTCAGCCCCTGCTGGCGTGTGCTGGGGTGGAGAGCTGCTCACTCTCTTACCCCCTCCTTGGCTCCCCAGCTCCCCACGCCCAGCTTGGCCAGCTCTGCTTCCTTTCGTTTCAGTGGGGGATACAGGAGACTGAGTGGGCAGCTGCTTAGAGGCCCCAGTGCTTTTTCACAGCTCAACCATCCTGAGCCCCCCACTTTTGAATCTAGAGGGCAGGCAGTCTCTGCTCCTTCTTGTGAGTCAGAGGCAGACCCTGGACTCTTGACTGCAGGGTTGCCCCAAAGCAAGCAAAGTGTTTTGGAGGGAGTTGTTGTTTTCAATTAAAATCTGAAGCTTTTTTTTTTTTTTTTTTTTTTTTTTGCTAATTCACCTCCAGCTACAGCTCTGCAGTTTTTGTGTGGACAAAGCAGATAGCTCTCCAAGCCCTCGGGGGCTGTGGGTGAAGCAACTCCTGCTCACTCAGCCCTGACTCAGAGGAGGTTCCTTACCCTGGCCAGGAGCTCCAGCTGGGGGCTGCCCAGCTCCAGGGAGAGGCCCAGGAGGAATGGAAGGGAGCCCAGGAGGGCAGTGGCAATGGCAGAGGCTCAGACAGACAGATGGAGGTCTTGCTTTATGCTGCAAAGGTTTTAGCAGCCCAATGGCTCTGGCCAGCACCATGCATCTCCCACCACAGGTCTGATCTGCCTCATGATCTTCTCCTTCCTTTGGCAACAGACCAGGTTTACCATGTCAGCCCTAGCAGCATGGCCAGGAGACCAGGGTTACAGCAAAACCGCAGGGTAAGCAACTGAATGGCCCAAAGTCCTAAAACCATCAGTCATTGTCAAAAATGATCATGGTAGGCCAGAATCAATGACTCATGCTTGTAATCCTAGCTACTCAGGAGGAGGACATCAGGAGGATAGAGGTTCAAGCCCAGACCCAGGCAAAAATTTTGTGAGACCACCCCATCTCAACCAACAAACTGAACATGGTGGTACTTGCTTCCCATCCCAGTTACTAAATTGGAGGATCAAGGTCCAGAACAGTCCAGAAATAAACTCAAGTGTCTGTTGGAAAAAGAACTAAAGCACAAAAGGGATGGAGGCATGGTACAAGTGACAGAGCACTTGGCTAGCAAGTGTGCAAGGCTCTGAGTTCAAACACCAGCACTGCAAAAGAGAAGAAAAAAGAGTGGTACACAATTCGAGGCTCTGTTGCCTCCTCGACATTTCCTCGTGCTGCCCAGCTGCTCACTTACTCATTCACTATGTTTCCAAACATTACTTTCGGGTCCTACTGTGTGCTACAGAGGAGCTACTGCATGACAGAAAGTCATTTGGTAAGTGAGTCTGAAGTAGCATGCCCCTTCATTGATTAGCAACACCCAGGAGGCCAGGGCTCTTTTGAGGAGGTTGTCTCACACCGGAGACTGGGCATCAACGTGGCCTCTGACTCCATGGTCCATTTTGGGGGTGCACATGGTTCCCTCAGGACTGTCCCCTTCCTTCTCTCTGAGAGAGCCCAGATTGGTGAAATGTTCCCAGAGTAGAAACAGAGTGGCATGATTTACTTATAGTTTGAACCCTCCAAAACTCATATTGCAATTTGACAGCCATTGGGGCAATGTTGGGGGGAAGGGTGATAAGATGTGTTCAGGGATTAATTAATGCAGCCCTCACAGGATTGCATTAATTATGGAGGGTGTGAGTGAGTGAGTTCATGTTCCATAGGACTGGATTAGTTGGAATAGTAGTTACGGGTGGGTTGTTATAAAGCAATACTGCCCCCTGTGGTTGGCCCCATAAGGTGCAATGTCCTTTTGCCCTTTCCTTTTCTGGCATTAGTTGAAGCATCAGGAGGCCCAACAGATGCCATTGTCGTGCTCCTGGACTTCCCAGCCTCCAGAACTGTGAGCCAAAACAAACCTCCATTCCTTATAAATCACCCAATCTCAGATATTCTGTTCTCACCACAAAAGATGGGTGGCTCAGACATGGCCCTTCCTCCACTCGAGGGCAATAGGGAGAGTTCACAAATGTCTTCTTCTCCATTTCCTTCTTTTTTGCTTATCTTTTTCTTAACCAAAAATTCATTGAGTGACAATTGATGTCCTTTTCTGAAGTAATGCTGAATGTCAGCCAAATGTGCAAAGCCAAAAAAAAAATATCTGTAGCAACAGAGCAACCCACAAGCTTGGTACAGGCATAAGAAGGATTGAGTCATGGGTGTTGCATCCTGGCTAGGAACAGACATGGGTCCCTCTTCCGTCTATCTTGGTGAGGTCACAGAAACTGCTTGATTCAACAGCAAGGTCCTCTTTAAAGCATTTTTTCATTATCTCATTTTCCATCACATTCATCCTAGAAGACAGAACCAGGAGAATTATGCCCATTATAAAGACAGATAAACTGTTGCCAGCATTTAAGAAACTTGCGTTTTTATGGTCAGACATGTAGTTTTCAGGAGAAAAAGATCCTCATTCCAGGACTTCGTGTTGCTACCCAAGGATTCTAGCAGCCACACCAAACCAGATCTAGAGAGGTCTATAAAAGAAGGCTTATTTGGGGTTAGTAATGTAGCTCAGTGATTGAATGCTTGACTGGCATGTGTAATCCCCTGAATTCCATCCCCCAGCATTGCAAAAAAGCTAATTTATCTTCCCTTGTTCCTAATGAGTTCTGTGGGTAGAGCTAAAAGAGCATTATGGGTGACCCATGTGTTCCTGTGGCCTTCACTGAAAGCCAGGGAGATGGTGGTATGTGCTGAGCGAGACTAACAGTTTAGGGCTTTGAGGATGGAGGCTGGCCAAAGCCCATGAATGCAGACAACTTTTCAGAAGGTGGAAAGAGCCAGGAAGATTCTTCCCAGGGCATCCAGAAGGAAGCTCAAACCTTCCGACACCTTGATCTTAGCCCAGTGAAAGCCACTGCAGATTTCTGATTGCCAGAACCATAAGGTAGTAAATATATGTCATTTTAAGCCATTGAGCCCATGAGTGTCTGTTACAGCATCCACAGGAGCCTAATACAAATGGATAACCTTCCATCCCAATAACTCCGGCTGCGCTCCCACTGCGCACACCCCACAGTATTTCTGGGTTATTGCTTTATGTTCATGAATCACCAAACATAAAAATGGCTAGGATTAGCTCCACCTAGCTAATGCCCTGAGGCCACATATAAGATGTCCCTTGGCCTTGGCCCCTCACTGTCTCCTGCCATCTGTTTTAACAGTGGTTTCTCACTCGGGTCAATGCCAAACTAAAGGGCCCAGGTGTGGAGTACATAGACAGCGTGACAGCGGTGCAGTGCAGGTGACCTCATGGCTTGAGTTTATTGAAGAATAACCAGTCATCTCTAGTAAAAGAAACCACAGAGCTCAGGGCTCCATGAGAAGGCCAGGACCACAGACATTAGGCAGGAAAGTTGGGTTGAACCTGCGCAAACTCCTGTGTGTCGCTGTGTCAACTATGTAGACAAAGGGTTGTCCTGATGTGATGTTAATTTTGATAGTCAAGGAACTCTTGGGCACATCTGTGGAATTTACAGGGAGAGGCCCAGCAGAAAAGGACATATGGACACAGAAAACTCAAGTTTCTTTTGTCTGAAAGGCCATGGAAGCACCTTGTAAGTGGCAAGCATGGAAAGGCACAGGTGCTTGACTGGTAAGGCATTCTTGCTTACTTTTTTCCTTTAAGAAACTATTTAAGGCCAAGTGGGGTGGCACATGTCTACAATCCCAACACTGGGGAGGCTGAGACAGAATCATCTGCTTGAAGCAAGCTTAGGCTACATAGTGACTTACGGGCCAGCCTGAATTACATGGTGAGACATTGTTTCCAAAAAAAAAGGAAAGAGGAAAGAAGGAGAAAAGAAGGGAAAGGGAAAGGAAGAAAAAGGAAAGATTAACTTTTTGTGGTTCGGGGGATCAGACTCAGGACCTCATAGTGGGCAAAAACCCTGACACTTCTCTTCTCCCCCTGGCTTTAGGTCCCATTAGCCAACCTTTGGAAAGGGGGATACTAAGAGCAAATGCATGGTGTGGTTTAGAAGAGGAAGTGAGTTGATGTTTGAAAAATGATTATATTATGACCATCTCATGTACAATGTATAAATATTAATTTGTTTCACCCCTGCTTGTGTACTTTATACTGAGGCATATTGTCCGCCGTAGTTCTGACCCTCCAACTGGAGGTCCTCTGACTTTGAAAATAGCCCTCTTTCCTTCTGATCTCAGGCTCATTTGCTTTTGCTCTGTTCCCAGCACAGGTGATACCAATAGGCTCCCATTTTCTGCTCACAAATAATGCAGCTCTTTGTAGTATCTTCAGACTGCTCCCTCCATGTCACATGGATGACATTTTGAAGGTCGTTTGTTGGCGATATTTGTTTACCAAAATGCTGTTAGTGTTCAGGTAATCAAATCCTCATGTCATGCCCGAAAAAGATCCATTCACCGAGTTCCCGTGACACATTCCTTCTCCCCCGACTTACAGGTCAGAAGGATGTCATGATGGCTTAATCAGGAAAGTATGTCCCAAAAACGTTCACCTCCACACTTCTGGTTCTCAAATATGACCCCAGGTTGGGATGACATGACACTATTCCCATCTCATAACTAGTCTGTTGGCTTAGGAGGCAGAAACCAGTCCTTGGACTGTAACTAAATCCTTACATTGCATATTGTTTTGTTTTGTTTTATTGCTGCGTTGGTGGGGTTACACTGTGGCATTTATAAAAGTTCTTATATATATCAAATATATCGTACTTGAATTCATCCCCTACATCATTCTCTTTTATTCCCCCTCCCCCCATTCCTTAGTTTCAACAGGTCTCATTTTTCCATTTGCATACATGTGTACACAGTATTGGCACTATATTCACTTCCTACACCCCACCTTCCCCACCCACACTTTCCCCCTCCTACTGTTACCAACACCCCCCCTCCCCAGGCAGGACCTGTTCTGCTCTCCTGTTCTCTTTTTCTGTAAAAGAAAAAAATGTCATTTTTTTTTGTTTAAGATAGCTATACAGGCAGTCTCTTTGTGACACTTCCATGTATTGTAACCAGAATTGGTTCATCTCCTCTATTTTTCTTCTTTCTACCTTAGTCCCCTTCTTATGGTAGTTTCAACAGGTTTACAAATTCTATATTTGCTGAATCCTTTTTTAACAATGCATTTGCTGAACTCTTCCAGCACTGCCAAAGGGAGGAAAGAAGGGGAAGATGGAAAGGACTCCTGGAAGCTCTGGACCCTGTGTGGGCTCTTTAGGGTCACTGCTATGAGCAGCTCGGGGTCTGCCACTATTAACCATCCATGGGACCTTCTCTGGGCCTCAGTTTTCTCCTCATGGCATAGCATAGTCAGGATCCAACAGCCTCTATGGTTTACTGAAGCTCTTGGACACTCTATGCCCCAGTTCCCCAGTTCTCCCATTTTCAATTATTATGGTGATCCCTTTTCATCCAAGGTCAGAAGTGACATTACCTGAGCTCCTGGCAAAATACTATCAGTGTGTTATTGGATGTAGTTTATTTTTCAGTGCTGGTTGTTAGGCTGTCATGGTGGGAGTTCTTCATGAGGCAAGGTGACTGGAACTAATGCTCACTCTGCAGTCTCTCAAGAACTGTTTACTAAGTGGGACGCGTGGCTGAGTCCCTGAGTCACAGGTCAGAAGGAAGGCAGAGCGTCTCTCTCAAAGAGAATAGGAGGAAGCAGGAAGTAAATAAGGATAGCAGATGCTCTGGGGAAGAGAACACCAGTGACAGTGATGTGACAGAGCATGACTGGGGAGGTAGCTTGGCTGGAGTGGAGGGGAGCAGGGAAAGTCCACCCACAGGAGTGCCCTGTGAAGATTAGAGGAAAGAGAACCGTGTTCTAGAGAGAGGAAATGAAAATGCATAGGCCTGGAGTATTTGAAAGGCCAGAAGAAATCCAGAGAGGTAAGCAAGGGAACCAAGACCAAGGGTTTGCAGGCCACACCTAGGAGACTCATGTCAATTTGAAGGGTTGAAGACCAGACCTCAGTGGCATGAGCTGAGCATGTAATCCTAAATGAGCTAGTGCCTCCTTAGTATCGGTGGTGGAAAATAAGTTTTATCACATGAACCAGTAATGCAGAGAGAGAGCATGTGGGTGACAGTGTCCCTAGACAGCAGACTCCTTCCCAGCTAATTTAGTGATCTGCTTGGCAGCGCTGAGATCCAAAGAGATGCCTTAATGATGGAAGAGGGGAGGTGTGTTGGGGAAAAAGACTGAGATAAGAGAGCACAGGAGGAAGTAGAGACATTTGCCTGGGAATGCTGGAGAGGAATGATTAGAGCCAGATAAAGAGAGAAGTCTAAGGGTTTCTGAAATAGGGATGAGAAATTTTTAATGTGAGAATTACAATGAATGTGGACCCTCTACTTCCCCTCCCCAACCCATCTTTTTCACTCTTCACAAGGAACTTGCATAAAGGTGACTGGTCTGCAATTAGACAAGAGATAAGGTTCCTCCAATGGACCTGAGCTTGCTTCTCCCACCAACGTGATCCTAATCAAAGGAGTCAGCATACATTTGAATGTTTTTCTGGCCTCAATAAATGTTACTTGATAGTTATTTCCTGCCTATTCTAACTGGTATCAGAAAATTTTTAGTCTTTTGACTATGAAAAATAATATTTGTAAAAATTTAAAAGCACAGCAAGTAATAAAATCTATATTCCCACCAATCAAAGATTGTTCTTAATATTTTGAGTATTTATTTCCATTGCTCTTATGTGCACATACATGAATTTGCAGATTTTCTACTCATTGTTGTAATAATACGGAATATTCAATTTTGTATCAATTTCTACTATGAATTTTTCTATACCATTAGTATGCTTTCAACTTGGTAATTTAGTGACTGATAATATCCCTTTGTGAGGGAATACCAAGATTTATTTAATCATTTCCCTAGTACTTCACTTTAAAAAAAAAAAAAACAAAAAAAACAGGTGTCAGTGGCTCACACCTGTAATCCTATTTAACTTGGGAGGCTGTGATCAGGAGGATTGTGGTTTCAGGCTAGCCTGGGCAAATAGTTTACAAGACCCTATCTCCAAAATGACAGGAGCAAATATGGACCGGTGGTGGGGTTCAAGAGGTAGAGTGCCTGCTTTGCAGGTAAAAGCCCTGAGTTCAAACCAAAGTCCCACCAAAAAAGAATTGGTAGTACTTAATACATGTTACTATTATGAATATTAGTCAGTTTGTGTTGCTGTCTTGAAAAACCTGAGTCTAAGTATTTTATAAAAAAAAAAAGTTTATTAAGCTCATAGTTCTGTAAGTTTAAGGGCCTCAGCCTGGATTTGCTAAAGGCCTCATGGCAGATGGTGTCACAACGATGGGAGCCTTGCAGGAAGGAGTCATCACTTAGCAAGACCGGAAGGCAGAGAGTGATTCAGACGCCAGGCTCAGTCTCCTATAACAATTTGCTCCTCTAAGAATAACTCAGGGTCCCATGAGAATTACCTTACTCCCTTTCAAGGGCAGTGCCCCAAAGACCCAACCAACTCTCACTAGGTCCACCTCTTGAAGGTCCCACCACCTCTCAACACTGCCATGCTGAGGACCAAGCCTTGGGAGACAAACGACAGCACTGGGTGGCAACAGGTCTTTCTCATAAAAATTTGCATGTATCCTGGTATTGAATCTTCATGACATCTTTAGAGTTTGGTGCTATTATTAATTCTCATTTTAAGCTTTGGTAAATTGCACAAAGTCATCTCTACAAGGTGCATCGAGGGGTATCATTATTCTCACTTTTATGTATTTTTAGCTCTAAATAGGTTCTCAAGATACCATCTTAGAATTTCTGGACAGATGGGAAGAACCTTTTTTCTTCTTTTTAAGTTCTAATGTGTTTTGCTATATAAGTTTAGTACATACATCATCCCCAGCAAGCAGTGTATGAAGCTGTTAGGGCCAAGCCATGCTTTCTCCAAATTGTTACATGATTCACTAGTGAAGCTGAACTTTAACTTGTTTACACATTAATTTCTTTGCATTTTCCTGCAGTGAACTTCCCATTCATATCCTCTGCCCATTGTCAACTGGGAGTTTTTCACTACATTTGGAAAGGCCTTTTGTATGTTTATGATATTATTGTTTGCTTTGTATGTTTATGTCAACTGTTTCATTTTCCTTTCTGAGTTTGCTGTGTGCCTTTTTAATCGTCTTTCTTAAAATAACTAAAATAAGTTATCTTTTTTTAGGCTTTTTTTAATGGAAAGCTTGGATTAGCAATGTTTTGTATATAGAACCAGATAGTAAGTATCTCAGGATTTTTGGACCCTGTGTTCTCTACCACAACTCTGAGCACAACCATTGCAACCAGGAAGCAGGATCAGACAATGCATAGATACCTGGATTTGTTCCAAGGATTGTAGCTTGCAGACACCATTGTAAAATTCTTCTAATTCTTTTGTTTGTAAATACATGAATTGTTCCCCTTTCAGATTTTTCTCTGCTTATTTTATATGCATGTCACCCAGATACTTGATGAGAACCTTCTGCACTAGAGACACAGGTGAAATCCAGTTCAAAGGCCAATTTGGCAGCTGGTGGCAATTCAGTATTTTGCTCCTCCCCTCTACCCACTTCATGATGTCTTCAAATTTCTTCCTTTTACTTCCATTTGCTTCTTGCTTGTCTTCTTCCTTTCCTTACTGAAGTATCAAGCAAATTCTCATTCTTTCCAGCAAGGAAACATTTGTCCCTCAGCCCCCTTTCCGGTTCTGGAACTTTCTCTAACAAATGAGTTCCATTCACAAGTGGATTTGGAATTGTGGTAAATAAAATTATTCCCATCTCATTCTACATAAAAACACTAATCTGAGCTCAACCTCAGAGATCGCTCCATCCCTGTTTTATTTTGGTTTCTTTTTGTTCGTTGGACTATGGTCTTTATATTGTGGTCCATGCATTGAGAAAAAATGCCAACTTTATTTCAAATGCTTAACCACTTATCCCAAAAATAGACTTCGGTATATGTAGCAGAGTGAGTTTTTAATTAAGTTTGGCACTCAAGATTAGAGTAGAAAGAATGGTTAAATAATGGCGGGACATCCTCTCTGTGTGTTTTCCTGCCTGTTACATCTACTGCCCCCCGCCATGTTGTTTTGATTAAAATCTATCATTTCAACTCCAAAAAACTTCTTGGCTACTTTCACCATTTGTACTTCCTAATAAATGTTATATTCACTTTGTCAAGGGCCTCTTTGTCCTGTATTATTAGGATTTTTATTAAAAGCATTTAGATTATAACATAACAGAGGAATGATGTGTATCTTTGTGTTATCTGATTTTCAGACTCAGGAACACATATGTAAATGTGGCTTCATATTTTTTGTAAAACTGGTGTACAATATAACTGGTTTCAAAAAAGCTTTTAATTTTCTATTTGAGTCAGTAGAGCCTGCTGCTCTAAGGGCATAATTTACTAACATTTTATGTGTGATTGTTTTACATCAATACTCATTACTTTTCTTCTACAAATGTCCATAGTTCTTTTCTGTTGTTCCTTTTGTCATCTCCTTAGCCTCTCTCTTTGCACTCTGAAAATTTCTAAAGTTTGTTCCATCTTCTTTACCATCTCGAGGGGAGACGTTTTGCTCACATTACAAGTTCTGTTCCTTTGAAGTTATTCTAGTTTTCTTCAATGTCAGGATTCAACAATAACTTGGACCCTATGGAAAAAAACAAAGAGGAAAGAGCAGGCTCAAGTAAAAAAAAAAAATTGAGGAACAAGGAGGGGTTGTTTTTGGTTTTTAGTTATGTTACTTCTTATAAGAAATAATTACAGAGACATGTTTTTCTTTTCTAGGATAAAGTTCTATTTTCTTTGTGTTAGATTTTTTTTCTCCAATAAATTATATCATGTTGATCTCTCTCTCTCTCTCTCTCTCTCTCTCTCCCCCTCTCTCTCTCTCTCTCTCTCTCTCTCTCTCTGCCCTAGAAATTTCTTCCCAAAAGTAGCATCTGTAAACAGCTTGGGCATTGGGATTCCCCATCCTCTCTCACTGTTCATTTATGCATCCTACCTGGATGATAAGTTGAAAAAGTGAATGGGGTAGGTTGAAGAGCACATTCTCCAGTCCCCTTCTCCAGAAACATGCTGGAGATTCTGGCCAAGAGGTTCACAGCTGAGGCTTCAGGTTGTAAGACTTCCATGACCGGTCATCTATGGGTGGTGACCCTTGTTAAACGCTTCTCTGAGATGGGAAAGATAAGTTCCATAAGGCTCTTTAGCAGGAATGCACAGAGCCATGGGAACCTGCCAGGAGTGTAGGAGGCAGAGACACTCTGCCCTACAAATCTCATTTCCAGGCACAAAAGATGCAAGCAGCAACTCAGCCCGTGACTCAGTGATTCCCAGCTGTGTGGGTGCCGATCACATGAATCTCAAAGGTTAAACATGGGCCACAGGGCATTGACGACTGGTCTCGGAAGCAATGTAGAGTCCACAAGGACCCTTAAGAGACGGTGCTAACTGTTCTTTGTTGGGACCTGTGGGCAGAGATGGCAGCATTAATAGCAAACGTGAAGATCAGGAGGGTCACAGTTTGAGGCCAGACCTAGCAAAAAGTTCTTGAGACCCCATCTCAACAAACAGCTGGGTGTGGTGACATGTATCTGTGATCCCAGCTACCCTGGGGGCATAACTAGGAGGACTGTGGTCCAGGCCAACTTGGACATAAATGTGAGACCCTATTTGAGAAATATCTACAGCAAAAAGGGCTGGGGGTGTGGCTCAAGTGGTAGAGCCCCTGCCTGGCTAGTGCAAGGGTCTCAGTTCAAGCCCCAGAACAAAAAATGATGAGGAGAGTGAACTATGAAGCTCCACACAGTCATTTTGGACCTCCTATCCAGCGTGAACTCATTACTCTGAAGAGCAGTATCACACAGTAGTTAAGAGCCCAAAGCTGGCCTCTGATGTAGTAACTTCTATTAGTCAATCATTCAGGTTCACCTCTTCATTTAGGCACAGGGAGGGGTACCAGATCACCAGCCTGCCATTAGGTGACTAGTGTGAGCCAATAAGCTGTGAACAGAAGTGGTGTGTATCATTTCCAGAATATAACTGCAAGTGAGGAACTCTCCAGCACTGTCTTCCCTGCTATGGCAATCAGAGGCCATACACTTGTGTTGCCGTGGAATTTGAGGATTATTGGTGGGCTTTGATTACCACAGCATAACCTATTTATTCTTATAAACACAAGCCCTTATTAACCAAGGGATCATGAACAACTCTCTAAACTCTGAATATTGATTGTTTCATTTGTTCAAGGGAGAAATCTGTAGTGCTTGCCTTATTTGATGAGAGAGAGAAAGAGAGAGAACAAAGTGAGAGTTATCTGCTAATCTCAACTTATGTCTGAAAAGAAATGCCAATGTGTTCAAGGCCCCATGAAGCCTGAAATACTTCAGCTAGTAGTTTTTATTTTCAGATAAATGTCTGAGGTGAACATGGGTTCCAACTCCCAGAATGCCTTTCCTACCCAGCACAACCTCCCTCAATGTGATGTCTTAAGATGGTGGTAGCAGACTCTGGGAAAGCCAGGATGATTTCTAGTAGCTCTTCCCTTTTTTCTCACAGCAGGGAGGGAAGCAGATTCAGGGTGTGGTGAGAAGGTGGGGGCCTTCTCCACACACATTCTCCTTGGGGTGTCTCAGCATACCAAAGGTGTGGTTAGGTGAGTATCACTCCACCCATGGGGCCTCTTCTGGCCAAGCCTCATCTGACCCAAGCTCTCAACAAGAGGAGTGTATGGCGGCAGAACTCCCAGGGACACATTTAGCATCCTCTTTGTCCTCCCCCCACCCCCACCCCAACAGACTGCTAGGTGCGTCTGCCAAGAGCAATCTGCACTCAGTGAAACCATGTTTCCCTAAGCAGTTCTTTGGAAATCTACTCAAGTATCCCTCTCCCGCAGCCCAAGCAAGCTTCTAGAGTGAGGCCTGACACCTCCACAGCCCAGATGTGGTGGGAAAAGGCTGTGAAATAGCCCAGGACAATGAGAGGGAAGGCCTTGCACTGGAGTTGTGGGTGTTTCCCAACATTACCCCAGGCAACCAGCTTCCTTACAGTGCGGCTCAGGCTTGTCCCAATTATAGTGGAGTTGCCAGTATCCCAGGACACTGCATTCCCCCGAAGCTAGGCAGTCATTGCTAGGCTCAGAACCCAAGGCCCTCCTCTTGTAAGGATAATATCATAAGACCAGTTTCCACAAACATCCATCCAGCACCCCAGAGAAACATAGGAACCTCACATTTACGCTGTGTTTGATTACCAACATCCTCTCCTGACTCAATATCCAAGAAATATTCACCTCAAGGATGAATATTCTTCCCAGATAGAGCCTATCTGGGAAGCTGGGAGGAAAGCCATTTGGACAGAGAGAGAAAGGGGAAGAGAGAAAGGGGAGAAGAGAGATAGATAAAGATACATAGGTAGATAGATAGATAGATAGATGGATAGATGGATAGATGGATGGATAGATGGAGAGAGAGAGAGAGAGAGAGAGAGAGAGATAGGGCAAAGCCTATAATTGTAAGTATTCCAGAGTGTTAGTCAAAAATGAAACAGTTAGACCCCAGTCAGTCTTTTTCAACTTTACTTCAAAGACAGCAACATTTTTAGATCCTCCACACAAACAGGAAAAGTAGTATTGATGGCACTCTCTCAATCTTTTATCTGCTTTTCTTTCTCCACTGGAAGAAAGTATATTAATGCCACATTAATTTTGAGACATCTAAAAAGACATAGCTAAGCCTGGTTTCTATTTTGTGGGCTCTGCTGCATCAGCCTTACAAGAAAGCCCAGAGGCATGCTGGGAAAGTGGTGAGATGAGTATCTTCTATTTCTCCTCACAATCCTCAATTTCTTATTTAACCCATAATGCCTCCAAGAAGCTATATGATATACAGTCATAATGGATGGACTGTAACTTATCTTCTAATTCTTAAATTTGGTGGCCCTAGATTTAGAAAATAATAAGACCTTCACAGACCATCAATTAGACCTCTGGCATTTCACACTGATTCTCCAATAGTATAGCTCAAAGATGAAAAGAATTTGATTCTTCCTTGTTAGTACTGTTTATCGAGGGTTAAGTTCCTGACATGGATTGCTATAATTCATACAACTCACCAAAAAAAAATAATAACCATCCTCCACTGACCCACTTGGGCCTTTCCACTGGCTGCCTCTCTTTTCTAGTAGAGCAGAGCAATAGAATTCTATTTCTTTCCTAAACTTTCTTCCCTCTGGCTTTACAGACAGGGCCCCCACTATGTAATTTACAGATAAGAAAATACATTGTTGTATAGGCAAACTTTTCATACATTCAACTCTATAAGAGCATATAAAAATCTCAAACAAAAAAAAAGCAATCTGTCTTGCACAGATTATTTTCTCCACATTCAAATCCCCACACTACAAATAGCAAACATTGAGTACCTACTGTGTGCAAAAAGTGTTTTGTATATTCTCCTCCCATTGCTATAATCTGTCATCTATTTCTGTCTTCTACCTAAAAAAGAACCTCATTGTTCTAAAAATGAAGCTTTTTAAAGTAAACTAAAGGGAAGCTTCCTTACCCGTAATACATTTCCCACATCCTAAATGTTGTGGGGACTTCGCCACCAAGATGTCACACACCACCACCACCACCAATTTTTAAGGAATGATAAATCATCTATTTCCACACTGAGACTGAAATTGACATCTGACAAAGGGTGTGTCATAGCAGAAGGCAGTTAAGAGTTCCTAAAGGAATCCTTTCTCGGACTTGGGACCTAAGACACCACTGGAATTTGCCTAAAAGCCAGAATCAACAACAGAGTTCCCAATGGAAAACTCAGAATTTTCCCCAGACTGGTCCTTCCACCTGCTGTATATAATATGCACTTCGTGAGAAAGATGTGCTGTGTGCCAACCAAGGGACCCTCAAAATGCTTTACCTGCCACCAGCCAGAGCCCGCTACCATCAGTGACAATGTGCTTACGTGACTATTTTCACTTTTTATTTTCAAGATGGGAAGATCCATCCCTCTAGACCATAATACTCCTTGAAATACTTGCTTTTAATAAGTCTTCACCTTTACTGAGGTGCTTATTGTTCACATTTTATTTTGTCCATTTACTTTTACTTGTCATTCAATCTGCAGGAAAGTACATGGAAACCCAAAATATCAGCATCACTAACTTCTAGGCAAGTTGTTTTTGTTTGTCTGTTTGTTTGTTTGTTTGTTTTGATGATACAGGGATTTTAACTCAGGGCTTTGCCTTTGCAAGGCAGGCGCTCTACCATTTGAACCACTCCACCAGCCCTGGGCAAGTTTTAAGATGGAAAAGCTTGATTTAATTTGGTGTGTTATATCAATTTAATGGATGAGAAGCATGTCCCTTAGATGGAATGAGTTGCAGAAAGAAATAAGTTGGAGGATTAATGGAGAAACCAGATTGCCTTCCAGGTCTTTCCAACTTAGTGGAGGCACAGTGTGGCTTAGCTGTTTAGTTTAGAAGAAATTCCCACTACATCAGCAGAAAGACATGCGAAGATGATAACGCTAACCAGAACTGAGTTTTTAAAACTAATATACAATTGTTTTCATAATATCAAAATCCAAATTACCCACTTGCGGAGGATTTTGATGATTTGTGTACATACACATAAAGAAGGAGGGTCACATTCTCGTAACACAAACAGACCAGTCGTAATCCAGAGAGATGGTACACCAAAGATAGACAGAGGTCAGTCAACTTGGCTCAAGTCTTACGACAAGACACTTGGAATCAACTTTCGACTCTCAGCAATAAGGAATAAAGGGAAAATTCTTTGCCGAGGCAAACACCTTATGGAAGATCTCTACCTTAGGTATTTAGCACACCTGAACTAGCTTCTTTGCTCACCAGGTGATGCTAGATGTGACAAGGTAAGATAAATCAAGGAAAATGCTGATTATTTTAGCAAAATGTTGTAATAAAATAGGATTTTGAATACATGATCTACTTACTTCCACCTCTGATTACCATGCATAGCCTGGCTAGTGTGAAATGTGTTTTCCAACATTCCTTGAGCCACACACACCAGCCCTTTTTGCTGTAGGTATTTTTTGAATAGGGTCTCGTGTGTTTGCCCTGGCCAGCGTGGACCTCGAGCCTCCTATTTACACTTCCAGCATAACTGGGATGACAGGTGGGAGCTACCACACCCATCTTTTATTGGTTGAAATGGGGTTTCATGAACTTTTTTCCCCAGGCTGACTTCAAACCACTATCCTCCTGATCTCTGCCTCCTGAGTAGCTAGGATTATAGACACGACCCACCACTCCTGTCCCAAGATTCCATTTTTAACATGTTTATCTCCCTTATGTATCACCAAACTCAATTTGTACTTCTTTCTAATGCATACAGTCAGCCAGGTATAAAAGAGAGGTGCCTGGTTACCGTTGTTACAACCAAGGACGGTAAGCCATATTGGATTGCCTTCTAACACTCAAAGGTGCTTATCTTCACACTGTTTGTGAGACAACTAGTTTAGACTCTTGGCTTCTACATGGTCATGCTAGAAAAATGTTTCCACACTTCCAGCTTCAACTGTCAGTTGTGTTCTGTTGGTTGATAACTCTTGAGTCTATTTTTTCAGTCCTTGTATCACTGCAGAACTCTATCTGACCATCTGGTAAGCATTTCTACTTAGGTGCCTCACACGTATCTCAAACTGAATTGTATCTAAAGCCATAAAGAGAGCTGCTTCCCAGCAAAGGGAAACAGGGGCCTGTGACATATATATAGAGGAAGAAGCTGAAACTTAAATCACTTACCCTCTCCTACTATGCCCTAAAAAAAATCCATCCTTATCTTCTCCCACCCTCCCTCATACTCATTCTGCCCCAAGCACATAGGACTTTCATTCCAACCACATTGGCTTTGTCATTGCTGTTCACTCTCTCTAGAAGCTTCCATAATCCTTGCATATCTAAATTCTAATAATCACACATCTTGGCTCAAATGTAAGATCCTTCAAGAGGATTTTCCTGTCCTAAAAGCCTCCTGTTTGTCTCACTTTCATTTTCTATTGCTCATTGTACACTGATTTGTTAGCTTCCATATCTAAAATTCTTACGCATTTAAAATTCTATTATTCCTCCCAGGATAGCAGCAATGTTCCTCCTTAGCTGCTACTTCCCTGGAGCAACATTTGGCACAAAATACACATTCATGTTGAATAAGTGAATGATTGGATGAGTCCACAGATCACCAACCCCCAGAAAATTATTCTTTCCATCTTTTTCCTTCCTTGACAAAATGTCACTGCCTTTCACTCAATTAATCAAACCAAAAAGCTCAAGTTCATCCTTCATACTACTCTGCTAATTAAGCACATCATACAGTTACCCTTCTCCCCAAATTACCTTCCAAAATGTTTCTCAGATCTAACTCTTCCTGTCTCCGAGTCCCTGCTGTATCAAAAGGATGCCTCTTTGTACACCATCTCTATTATCCCCTCTTAATTTAAATCTCCCCTCAACTGAATCTTTCCAGTTTACCACCTAGATCTTTCTGAAACCAAACTGAACCATTATCACTGCCCTTCTCTACAGTGTTCCCCTGGCTTCTCACTGTCTTGGGCTCCTATACAAATCCCTTCTTATGTCCTAAGAGGTCTTTTCTTGAAGTGGGTACAATTTTTCAGTACAACCTCTTCATCTAAGACCTCTTGCCTATTAGCTTTAAGCATAGAGCACATGCCTTGCTTCCAGTGCCTGGCTGGCACTGTGCAGATATTCCCCTCTTCCTGAAGAGTCCATGACATCTGCAGGACCTGCTGTGTGATAAATTGCTACTAGCTGGTAAAACATAGCTCAAACATTTGCCAATTCTCGAGATGTTTCTGGGAGTGCCTCACCCAATCCACCTCCATTATAGGAGTTTTTTACCTTATTATACTACTTATGTCACCCGTCTGTTTTCTCCTCTTACATTAGGCAGTCTTCTTATCCTTCATAATTTTATCATCTAGTAAAGGAGCTAGCACCTATGAGGAGCTTGGAGATTTTTATTCCTATTGAAGCAATAAGTACACAGATATCATTAAAAATAAGATAGATAAACTTTGTGATGAATTTTAATCAATTATAATTCCCTGGAATTTTTTATTGACATATTGCCTTCTGATTAGGAGCCATCATTCAAATGCTGAAAAGATTACAACTCCCATTAGAGCATCTAGTTTAGGCTGAGCCCAAGTAATCATTGCAGAATATGATAGAAGGGGCCACACCCAAGCTCTGCTGGCTTGAGGCCCTGCTCACATTAACCATTTACTGTTCCATTTGATCTAGCTGATTGGGAAGATCACAGTTCAAGGCTAGCCAGGACAAAAAGTTAACTAGACCTCATCTCAACAAATACACTGGTTGTGGTGGCATGTACCTGTATTCTCAAATATATAGGAGGCAATGTGTAGAAGGATTGTGGTAGGAGGCTAGTCCCGGGCAAAAATGGGAGCTCCTATCTGAAAAATAACTAAAACAAACAACCGGAAAAGGCTGAGGTCATGGTTCTAGTGGCAAAGTACCTGCCTAGCAAATGTGAGGCCCTGAATTCAAATTCCAGTACTACCAAAAAAAGTACAATTTGAATGTGCTCAGTCTTCCTAAAACTGTACAATAGTTTGCTTTTAAACAATAAGAGGAGACTTAGCTTGAAGACTTGAAGGATAACTGACACTGAAATTGCTCTCCTCTCTAAAAGATGCTAAAACTGGACAAAACAAATAAGATACTTGTTTGAGGCATTGTAGGCAGTCCTACATTAGGATTCTTGAGATAAAAGAAATATATGAGTTAAGCCCCATGTCACTCTCTGTTGGGGACACTTTCCCAACTGTGACACAAGGAAGTAGAACTCAAAGAGCTGAGGGACCAGAGATTAAGTTCAATGATACCAACACAGATGGAGATTCCAGGGCAGAACACTAGAAGGGGAAGAAGGGCATGGGTCAGGGGAAGTGAAGAGAGGCATAAGAGGTCTATGTCTCTACTTCTAAGCAGACAATAATAAAAGTAAAAGAAGGATATTGCAATCCCCTGAGTAGTCGATAAAACCATAATAAGGCAGAAGTAGAACTAAAAAGCCAATGCCAAGACCTGGGCTGGAAATATGCCAATGAAGCTTCATAAGGTCTTAAAAGACTACATCAAAGTTGCGATTGGAATGGAGACTTCAGAGGTCACCCAGGAGTGGCTGGATTGGATCTTAATCCCATCTAGAATAGAGATACTGCTCACCTCTCAGGCCCACAGATAAGCATGAGAGAAGCTATTCCTTAAGAAAAAGGCCCACAACCTAGCACAGGCCCATCTGTTTTTGTAAGTAAAATTTTATTGGCACACACACATGCCAATTTGTTTACATGCTTTTATGGTTGCTTTCATGTTACAATGGTAGAATTGAATAGTTCAACAGAGACAATACAGCCCACGATCCTAAAATATTTACCATCAGGTTCTTGAAGAACATTTTACCAACCTTTCAACTAGAGTAAGAACTTCTCTAGATTACCTTAATAGGACCAAGACCAAGCTCCAACACGCTCAAGAAAAACCTCTAGAAAATGCTCTACTGCCAGGATAGAATGTCCATTAAGGAAAGGCAATATGCTCTGGACTCCTTACCAGGAGTTACTCACAATATTAATCAGATTATTAAAAATACTAAATGTGTGCCTGACCTGTTAACACACACCTGCAATCTCAGCTCTTGGGCAGTAAAATTGCAAGCTCAAGCCCAGCCCAGGCCACATCACAAGACCTTGTCTAAAAAACAAAAAAAGGACAAACAACTTCAAGGCAGAGAAATGTGACCCTTCACCAGGAGGTACAAAATAGACAAAATCAACAAATCCCAAGATGTCCCAGATATTTGAAATAGCAGAAAAAGACTTTTAAAAAGATTAATATCTTTTTTTCAAAAGCTTGAAGGAAATTATGGTTTTAATGGGTGAGTACAGTGTTATCAGAGAAATGGAAGCCATAAAAACCAGTTGGAATGCTAGAACTATGAAGAGATATAGTAGAAGAGGAAATGGAGAAGGGTTAGAAGAGGAAAGACTGGTGAACTTGAATAAAGATAACTAATGAATGACACAAACTGAGAAGCAGAGGAGAAAAAAGATGGAGAAAAACAAGCAGAAACTCAGTGACTTGTGGGAAAATACCAATAAGACTAACATAAGAATAATAATATCTCACAAGGAGAACATAGTATATGGAGCAGGGGAAAATATGAAGAAAAAAATGTTGAAACATTTCCCCAATTTGGTGAAAACCTTCAATCTACTTGTAAAGGAAACTCTGAGCAAATTCCAAGAAAGATAAATGCAAAGAAAATCACACTGAGGCACATCATAGGCAACTTGCTAAAAACCAAAGAGAAAGAGAAAACTCAAAAGCAGCAGAAAAAATGGCATTGACAGAGATGGGGAACAGCATTCATGTTTGCTAACCTTTCGTGAAAACAGTGGGAGCCAGACGACGATGGAATGACATTTGTAAAGCTATGAAAGAAATAAAAATGACATCCTATAATTCTCTCCCTAGTGAAAAGTTTTCAAAATGAGGGTAAAATAAGAACATCATCAAGACATTACAAGAAATGCTAACAACTTTCTTCTAGCTAAATTAAAGCAATACAAAATGGTAACAGATATCTACAAGAAAAAGAGAAACACATCAAATGGTAAATATATGGGCATACAACAAAATACCAGGTTTTATAAATCTCTCTATGCTTTGATTAAAAGACAAATAACTATTTAAGGCAAAAATAATATTCAATCTAGAACTTATTTTATTTATGTGTGTGTGTATGTGTGTGTTTAACTTGTACATATCAAAGAATAGAGCCATGAATTAAAATTTTCTGCTTTTATACAGTTCATATTTTTATGATGTGTGAGAAATGAGGTGATAATTACTTCTAAGTAGATGGTGACAAAAGATAAGGAAGGATATTGTAATCCCAAGGAGCAACAATAAAAAAAAAGCAATATACTAAAATGCCAATAAAGGAAATAAAATACAAGAGTAAAAAGATTCAATTAATCATCACAATTTGGAGAATCAGGAAGAAAAATGTAAGAGACATATAGGTATCTAATAGCAAGGTGGTTGATACATATATATATATATATATATATATATATATATATATATATAAAACCAAATCAATAGTGTGTTAAGTGTAATTGGGCTAAATAATCAAATTAAAATATTTGTGACATTGGATAGAAAATCAAGCCCCAACTGTCTGCTATCTTAAAAACTCATGATAAAGAGTGTCTATAAATTAAAATAGTGTTTGTAAACACTGAAAATAAATATATTCAGCATTTTATTCTCTGAACATTTATTCAGCAATTGATATATTTTATTTATGTTTTATTTAGCAATTGATATATTTGGTTTATTTATGGTTTATAAACAGAGTACCAAAATATGCTTTCTAAGCAATTATGTAGATAGAATGATAGAAATTTTTTCAAAAACATGGGCAAACATATTATTTGTGATTTCCCCTTCATCAAAATTCCAATAAATTTCTGTTCATCTTTTATGACAGCCCCCATCAAGCACATCTTTATTTACATATATTATCTTCTTCCTAGATTAAAAGCCCACTCAGGGCTCAAACACTGAATAAGTATTTGCTGTGTACTCATACTCAGCAAATATATCAGACTAGAGGAGAGAAGTGACAAATGAGCAGGTAAGTGTAATAAAATTATATAGATATGATCAATATTTGACAGCTAAATTAATTAGAGAGATCGTGAGTGAGGAAATACCACCAATTTAGTAGTTTTAATTTCTAAATTAAGTTCAACCCCAGCCCTAACAATCTTGAGACATCTCTAGGCAAAGGCAGCTAGCAAAGAAGAAAGCAGAATGCGAGACAGGAACTAAAATCCCTTAATAGGATTTGCCCTGAAAACTTGGCATTTCATAAAGCAACAAAGACAAGCCATTCTATACTCTATTCCAGTAGAACACAAACAATATCTTTTAAATGTATCATAGGAACGCTAATGTCTTTGTCGTTCTTTAGCCTTAATTTAATTGTAAAGAAATGTGGAATTGTGTTTTGTTCCATGAAGAGGAAAAATCTGTGTATTTTTCAATCCAATAAAAACAACTCAATATGAGGTCGAAACTTCTGAATATCTCTATCTCCTCAGTTCTGGTTTTTGTTTTGTTTTGTTTTGTTTTGTTTTTGAAGATTTGGCATTAAATCAAACTTGAGTCCTGATGCAGGACTTACGTTATATTGTTACTGCTCCTGGTGGAGATAGGACTTTAGCAAAAACTATAAAGAACACACCATTCACTGTACTGTGACTTTAGTAATGACTGACTTGCAACAACTCAATGTTGTTGTCTTGAAACACCACCTAGGGGATCAACAGCATAATCTTTTTTTGTTTGTGTTTTTGTTTTAAATCAATTAAGGTTGTTTTTTATTTTGAAGATTAAAATTTTTTATTGTGTTATTATTCATATGTGCATACAAGGCTTGGGTCATTTCTCCCCCCTGCCCCCACCCCCTCCCTTACCACCCACTGTGCCCCCTCCCTCTCCCCCAACCCCCTCAGTACCTGGCAGAAACTATTTTGCCCTTATCTCTAATTTTGTTGAAGAGAGAGTATAAGCAATAAATAGGAAGGAACAAGGGTTTTTGCTGGTTGAGATAAGGATAGCTATACAGGGCATTGACTCACATTGATTTCCTGTGCGTGTGTGTTACCTTCTAGGTTAATTCTTTTTGATTGAACCTTTTCTCTAGTTCCTGGTCCTCTTTTCCTATTGGCCTCAGTTGCTTTAAAGTATCTGCTTTAGTTTCTCCACGTTGAGGGCAACAAATGCTAGCCCTCACCCCTTCCTTGTGTGCTCTCACTTTTATCATGTGCTCAAAGTCCAATCCCCTTCAACAGCATAATCTTACAAGGAGAGACAGGTGCAAACAAATAATACAGAATTTAGAATCCACTTATCTCAACAGACAGTTCTGAGCATTTCAAGAAAGGTAATTTGCTGACTTTTAAGTAGTCAATTAACCTTCATCATCTTCCAGTTGGACAATTTTTTACTTCATCTAAGTGAACACCCTTCCATAAAAACCCCTTCCATGGTACATAGTTCTGTATGATTGACAATGTCCACATTATCTATCCTTCCCTAACCATACCATGCTGATCTGCTCTTATTTTGTCCAACTTTTCACTCCTCCCACAGGTGACCCAAGAGTGCTGAATAATATTAATTAGCTTAGCTCAATCATGATAATCCTTTCCTCCTTGAGAAGGGAGAGGGATTGATTTTAAAAAGGACATGTAACTCAATTCTTACCAATGAAAGGTAGGGAACTCTAAGGAGAAGTTTCAAGGAAAAGTTTCCTTGCAACTAAAAGAGCCAGAAAGCCCCTTTCTGTCACCTGGTGGTCTGTCTGTGACCCATGATGGAAGCAGCTGTCTTGCAATGATAAAATAGCTGAATAAAGACAAAGATACCCAATAAGAATAACGCAGTGGTCTAAGGAAACTCATGTTTTGAAGACCATCTCTAGAAGAAGAGTTGATCGAACATACATTTCTCTATCACAAAGAACCCTTTTATGTGACTTAACAAATCTTTTGTATCAAGAAAGTTGTGTCAAAATTTTGTTTCCTTAGCCTAAGGAGATTGTAATACAAAGTGATCTAGGTGATCACTTTGATTCCAGATTGCAGAGGATCAAGGATGCACACCTTCAATGGGGAATAGTATGTGAAGGAAAAACAACTTGAGTTAACATGTCAACTGAAATCCAGGTATAACATTGTCCCCAGAATGTTTTGATCTCTTGGGGGAAACCCGCCAAATTAGCATCCTTAATTTTGCATAATACCCTTTTACAGTTAGGCAAGAATAGAGCACAGGAGGTTTTTCACCAAGCCATTTCATTTCATTGTAAATCAGTGGACCAGGAGCTCAAGCAGACATCTGACGACACAACTTCATCCTACTTGTATGTGCCTATATGTGATCAGCATGGTTCTGGGTTCCATCAACCCTCTCATTGCTACGGCATTAGGCTATAACCTCTCCCTTTTGAATTATTTGTAGAAGAGAAGAAAAAGAGTGTGTGTCAAATAATTACCACCGGAAAGAAAACAAGAGTGCCTACTTCCATACCATGGTTCAGACTACGTAGAGAAATGTGAACGAACTGGTAAGTGGTTGGTCTTAAAATGTAACTGGCCAAGGAGAGCTTTTCGGAGAATTTAGGTACCAAACTCAGTTTCACGTGAATTAGTAACTGTGGACCTATGGATTGAAGACACTGACTTGGGTAAGAAAAATGATTTTGTGTAGGTGACTCAACATGAGCAAAGCCACAGAGCAAAAGCAAAAAACAAACAAAAACAAAAACTTTATTATTAATATATCCAGGGAAGGATAAGGAGAACTTAAATACCTAAAACAAAACTGGTCATATTTTGAAACAATGAAGTATGATCCTTGATATCAAATTCATATTTACTATGCATCTAGGATACACTGAGCTTATAACCCACTTATTAATTCTCAGTACAAACATATAAAAAGTACAGCCATGAGGGAACTGAGATTCATCAAACGGGGGGCCCTTACCTAGTTGGGCACATTTGAGAACTAGTAAAATTCAGAATTGACATATTTCTCTCTGACACTAAAATCCATGTTTTTTTCCATAGTACAGTTATTAAAAGTCTCAAATGCCAGGAGTTTAAAAAAGACAATGCAAAAGAACTTTTCAGAAATAGTACTAGGTGGGATGCACTCACCCTGCTCACCACCCCATTACTATACAAATTAAACACAAAATTACTACACCTTGGACATGTTAATATTTTTCAGACATGACAAATGGCAGTGTCATCATTTTGCAAGACAATAGATGACCATTCTTTAGATCACAACTTCCTTTCCTTACACATTGTTGCTTTTTCATGGCTCAAAATTTCCAGGAGGAAAAGTAAGCTATCTTACTGCTATACCACATTAACTAATGAAATACTTTTATAACAGTTTAAGAGAAAGACTATGATGTGCATATTAAAGCAGTATAACCCATAGAAATATAAGAGGGAACTCAGCCCAGGTTACCAGAGCTCTGTCCTTGGCTCTTCATTACGGTTACCTGCCTGGATGCAGTTGTAATAAACCTTCAAGTCATTATGCAGAAATAAATTGAAATACCCACAGAAGATACCTAGTAACAGGGAATTCAATGTATAATTTAGGGTAAAATAACCAAGAAGCTTCCTATTAAAGGTATTTGTTTTTCTGGAATGAAGACATGGGATGAAGGGAGTTAGGAATATAGAAGAGTGGAGATATATTTGTATGCCAAACTCTGAAACTTTACTCTTTTTTCCCTTTTCTTGAGACTTGTTTTTGGTAGGGCAGGAAGTCTTGCTATGTTGTTCAGGCTGAGTTGGAACTCCCACCTCAGCCTCCCAAGTGCTGGGATTTCAAGCATGTGCCATTGGCACTTAGCTACTCTGTACTTTAAATAGGTTTCAATTTTGTATCTCGTTTGAGTACTCTACTTAAGGTATTATTACTCCCATTTGATGGGTAAGAAAAACAAGTACCTGAAAGATTAAATGATTTCTTCAAGGTCCTCAATCTTAATTGATCTCACATCCAAGCCAAGAAACCATCGAGGGAAGCACTTTGAGAACTCACACCCAAAGCAATGAAATACACAGACTATGCCTTTCTGCTCTATAACATTTCCTAAAAGAACAGTATCTGAATTTACCAAAGTAGTACTTAAAATTGATACTTCGTCACAATAACAGTGTTATCTTTGGTTTCTTAAGATCTATTGTACTTATTTGGCTTGGTGTGAAAAATGGAACCCAGAGTCATTTTTCTCCAGGTTGGTCAAATCTACAGCACACATATTAAAGTTGGAACCAAAAAGGAACCCACTATGGACTTCAGGTTTTGATGGATAGGACCCACAAACATACTGCAAAGGGGACAAAACTAATATTTACATGTGGTTATCATCAAATGAACAAATAACACAAATTAGGCTCATTTTTCTGAATTAACAGCTCAAATGCTCGATTCTAGAGTTGCATCAATTCACCACAGAGAGACTTAAGAAAACCTACTCCAGAAAGCTACTGGTTTCAAATCAAACTCCAGAAGCAATTAGGAAGAGAGCAAATGGAAGCATTTGGTTTTCAGGAAACGATTTCTGATCTGTCCTATTTGCAAAAGCAGAGGCAGCAAAATTGCTTGTTACAGAGATCAGATTGGGGGAAGGGTGGTGAGAGGTGGGCAGAAGACCAGGAAAAAAGGCAGTCTGGATATGAGACCCCCTGTAGTTGGTCAGATTCAATTGCTAAGTCTGAAGAAACCCTGAACTGTTTCTGCTGGAAATTAAAGTGAGATTTGAAACTAATGAGGGACTAAAGTATAGAAGAGTGTTGGATAGCCTGTGCTGCTAATTATTTCATCCAGAGGGGCCAGAGGGACGTTGGGACTTTTCCACATAGCCTCTAAACTAGGAAAGTGAATCCTAAGGCTTCGTGGGGGGGTGGAATTAGGATGCCATCATAAAAGCACAGCCATAAAATCTGCTGGTAATTTCTCCTTGCCTTCCTTGGAGTTATAGTAAGGCCAGGTAAGAATACTCTGCCTCAATTAATGTCAACCTGGATCATTTGTAATAATTTGACTGGGAACCAAAGGATCACTGGCCTGTCCCAGACTGCACTACGTATTTTCATCTAAGAATTCAGTGTGCTGTGGCTGCAATTTTATTTTTATGGGGAATTTTTCCAAGGAAAGGAAGGAAGTCATCACATGTCCTCAGGAACCATTCTATCAGGTAACTAGATTTAGGTGCCCTCTCTGCACAAAGTTCTTTCTTGCTACCCTGACCAGGAGCAGGGGAGGGGAGCTTGGGGGATTGGAAAATTATAGGTGATAAAAGACAATGAAATCAGCTTCCCTCTGAAGGAGTCAAGGCAGGTCCAAGGTTTTACACTTTTCAGAGTCACATCTCTGAAAAGTGTAAAACATGATAACCACCTTGGCCAGTTGCTCCCAGTCGGGCCCGTCCTTAGCCTCACTGATGGAACACAGGAAGGTCTAGGCACTCCCTCTAGACTCTGCTTTGTTGAATTCAGATGTCTTTTAAGTTCCCTTGGTAATACTGACTGATGATCAACCGGCATTATAAAACAGTTATCTAATTTAAAAAGCGTCAAACATTTGGTAAAATCTGAAGGATTTTTCTTTAAATACCCTTCCTTCCAAAGAAACATTAATATGTAGAAAAGCCTAAAGAATAGAAAGCCAGTCCATGATGTCATAAACACTGAGCAAATGTAAGATGTGAGTGAAAATTAAGGCGGTTTGGTGGTGCATGGCTATAATCCCAGCACTCAGGAGGCTGAGGCAGGAGGATTAAGAGTTGAGGCCAGCCTAGGCTACATAGTGAGATCCTGTCTCAAAATAACGGAAACCTAAAAAGTAAAAATTAATATACAACATGCAACGTGCAGGTGGGCTGGTGAAAACACACATATACCTGGTATTTTTTAAAAAATCAATCAATAATTGATAGCTATTACCAATATCATCATCCATGGTGGTGGCATTGAAGATGAGCTGTCTAGAGCACAGGTTGGGAAACTTTCCATGAAAAGCCCACCGGTAAATATCTTAGTCCTTGCCAGCCCTCTAGTCACGGTCAAAACTGTTAAATTCTGCCATCATAGCACAAAAGCAGCCATGGACAGTACGTCAAATGAACAAGCATAGAGCTGTGTTCTGACGAAACATCATTCATAGAGACTAGAATCTGAATTTCATGTTATTTTCACATATTATAAGATATTCTTTGTTCCCCAGTCTATTTAAAAAAGTAAAAGCTTCCAGGCACCAGTGGCTCATGCCTGTAATCCTAGCTACTTGGGAGGCTGAGATCAGGAGGATTGCAGTTTGAGGCCAATCTGGTGAAATAGTTCACAAGACCCCATCTCCAAACTACCAGAGCAAAATGGACTGGAAGTGTAGCTCAAGCGGTAGTGTGCTTGCTTTGAAAGCACAAAACCTTAAGTTCAAATCCCAGTCCCAGCGATAAAAAAAAAGTAAAAGCTACTCTCAACTTGTGGCTATAAACAGTAAGTATGAGGCAAATTTGGCCCAAAGACCTTAGTTTACCAGATGCTGATCTAGAAATGAGCTCACCATTCATGGAGCAGTTTGTATGAAGCGTCCCAGCCCAGCTGGGAATGGACACTTTCTGTCCATCGCACTTATTTGACATTAGCTAAATTGCAATTGTGAAGTGCAGAGTCTTCTCCCATGCCGACCAGTCAGCCTCTGTGAGTGGCTGTTCTCCTCTCCTCCGATGCATTGGACATGTGACAAGGTGGGCTGCACCTGTCACTGGGAAAGCAAACTTTGCCATCTCTAAAGGTTTTCCCAGTCTATGCTACAAAGAACATCTGATTTTCAGCGTAATGTAAATCCCAGCTCTGCCTGCCAGTAAATTCATGTACATCATGTTAACAGCAGGTTTATATTAGACATGTACATGAAGGGTTGGCCTGAAAGATTAAATTGTTTGCATACGTTCCAACCACAGACAGAAGAGCCCACTACTCTCCCTACCAACAGGATCTGGCATCTGCTGAATAAGGACCCATCAGAAAGGTAAGGCCCTTATGTGGGCTTTTCATGGAAGCCAAGCACCCTGGGTTCATTCTGCCTGTGCTCTGCACAAATGGGTAACCTAGGAGCTCTACCTCACCTAGAGAGGTATAATTTATGACATCAATGATTGCTTCCAGCTCAGTACTTAGAATTGATATCTTTCCCCCAGAATTAGTATTTTCCTACCCACAAAATCATTCACCTTTTTGTTCTTTTGACTCAAATTGGTCATGGCAATGCTGGATGGTGTGGGGTTGGAAACCTTTGGTTGGGTAGGTTAAACATTCTGTAAGAGGTTGGGTTGTGGAGAGACAGCAGGTGGTTCCAAGTTGGGTCTCAAAAGAGCATTGGTGTCTTTTCCCTGGGGAATTCAGATCCAACAAGAGAAGAGGCTAAGAGGAATTCAGGTGCACAGGCTTCCTGGGGCCAGTTTCCCTGCCATGCACACGAAGAGTTGCCCGGGACACTGTTAACAAGCAAATGGTCTGCAGAACAAATGTTTTTGTGGGGGGAGAAGAAAAAAAAACACCACCATGAACGCCAAGTGAAGTGGCTGGAGAGGAGTGGTGTTCTTCAAGTATATGATTCATTAAGTCTCGTCTGAGTGTCAGATGTTCAGCGTTCGGTGCCACTGCCTCCCAATTTAAATCATTTTTTAAAGAAGTGCCGGAAAAGGTGCTGAAAGGCACCGCACTCTGTTCCCTCCCTTGAAAAACAGTGTCTGCTTGTGCGCCCTGGTGGAACTTTGCATTTTGGCTAGACACCCTGTGTGGAGCTATGCTCAAGCTTTGGTTCCTTTTTTTTTTTTTTTAAAGTTTGTACAGTTACCCAAAGGCAGGAAGAGAAAATAATATTTCCACAAACCAAAGAATCCCTCCTGGTGGCATGTGTGAAATACAAAAAAGAAAGCTAAATGATAGCCTCGCTCTGCAGAGAGAAAGTCATCACTATATGAACCTCTGATTCTCCACAAAGGGATGGATTCCTCCTAAGCCCTGAGGGTATATGCTTTTCTGCTGGGAGTCCTGGACCCTCGAAATTCTTTCCAGAACCCCTGGAAAGCCTGGAGTTGCTGAGGGCATTTTATCATCACCAATTACAAGTGAGGTCATTATACCTTGGATAGTTGTCCGTACCAAGAGACTTAAAAGGGCTTGGTTCCTCAACAACCTCCAAGTGCATCTGAAGGCCATAGCTGCCTCTCCCTCCTTCCACTAAAAGGGACCATGAATACTCCAGGGATGAACCTTGAGGTCATGGTGCTACCTGAAGTAAGCCAGTCACGAATGAAACTGTAAGATGTCACTTCTATGAAGCCAAATTCAAAGGGATTACAAAGTACTGTGGGTGTTGCCAGGAGCTGGGGGAAAGAGAAAAGCGGTTAGTGTTGAAAGGAGACAGAGTTTCTTTCAGTTTTAGCTCTGGAGGTGGAGGGTGGTGATGTTTGCACAACAATGCAAATGTACTTAATGTTACTGAACTCTACATTGAAAAGAGGTTAAGTTGGTAAATTTATGGTATTTTACAACAAATTAAAAGACAAAAGCAAAGGATGATGCAGCAGGTCCTAGTATGACCGGGAAATTCCTAGTGAAGACACCAAGGACTTTCCCAGGTGAGTGTGACGAGCACCACAGATGAAATGTGCTGTCACGGGTATGGATGGATCTGAGCTCTGGGCCTTGGTAATGCTCAAGCACTGTCTGACGGACGTCATGGATGTTGTTAGAAGTGCAAGTGCTGCTGACAGAAATTTCCTCGGGCTTTTGTTGATCCAGACCTTTAACAGCAGCCTAGAAAATGTTTAAAACTTAGCTGAAAAGTTCAGGTGCTTGTGTTTCCTCCAATTCAAAGAGAACACAGCAGGTAGTTGGCTGAGGCTAAAAGCCCAATGTAGAGTAGATAGACACACGCACATAAAAACTGCCCCAAGGAATGATAGTCATGGAAAATTTGTTCAGCAACGTGCAGGTTTCCAGAAATTATCACAAATTTAAATCACAACCTCTGATAAATTGTCACCACTGAGGGCCTCGGATGTGCCAGCTGTCAACTGTATACTTTGCATTATTTTATCTCTGGTGAACCCTAAGAGGCTGAGAAGAACCAAGACCATTTAATAATAAGAAGTAGAAATACAATTCTAAGACAGAGTTGGTTGTTTGGTTTTGGTGGTGAGTTCAATTTTTTTTAATTAAAATTCTGTACCTTGCATTTTTCCATAATGTAATAGTCAAGAGAAGAAAGGAAAGATGGATGATATCCTAGAAATATCCAGGTGACAGATGGATTTCCAGCCTTCACATAACTAGAATAGCATCTTATTCGTTCCCACGCCTCAAAGGCTTTGACAAACATCCTTTTGGTAAGAAATCGCAATTAAAATCAATGCTTCCGAATAAACCATTTATGGTGTTAATGACTCACACTTGCTTCTTAGTTCCTTTGTATCCATTTTTAGAAACTCAACATATAAGTTCAACGTACATGAAATGAACACAACCAAAAAACACACACTAAGACCCTTAGCATCCATTATTCTCACCGGTGACAGCCAGTCACTGTGGTGATTAATTCTTTAAGCCAACCATTGTATGCCATCACCTGAAAATACAAACTTCTTGACATTTGCTCCCCTCTTACCCTGAGTGCAGATATCCACCTACACTTATCTTTCCTATGGTGACTAAACCACAGACTGAGCTGGTGAGCCTGCAGGTCTGCTCTAAATCTCTTCCAGACAAATGTGATATGATTTCAAAAGATCTTCAGGAAATGTGAATCCCTCCCTACTTTGGTGACCTGTTTTGACACTTTACTTACATGATCAGAAAAGCCTTCATTATCATTCCTCTTGGGTTCATCCTGCTAAATTCCACCTCCTTAAAAATAATGTATCCAACTATATGGAAATCACTAGAAGATAAAATTGAATTTATAGACAAATAGATTGAGTTGTAATGGTAAGCTTACAAAATAATACAATACTCTGCAAAAAGACAAAGTGTAGGGTGACTTTTAATCATGACTCATCCTGAGATATTTCAGGTGACAATATTTGTGATAAAAAAAAACTTCACTGACAGGATTTCTCAACAAGGGTAAAGACCTTGGCACATAGGAATATATCTAGACAATGCTTTCTTCATGTTTTCATCTACCTGCCTCTCTCACATGCCTGGGTCAGCAAAGGAAATTGCCTGGGTATATCCATGTTGATGAGACCTCACTGGACTGTATGCAGCATTGCATCTCTCTGTGAATGAATCTATCTCAAGTACATATACATGTCTGAGCATGGGTGGAAAGATAAGCTGGCAATTGTGTGATTTGTTTCTGCTTAGGCAGTAAGTTACTAATCTCCTGATTGGAACCAGACTTGTATGAATTAGGAGTTAAAATTGGAACAGTCACTGCTGTGTGCAGGATGTAAAGTGAATAAAATGAATGGGGTATTAACCTTCAACCACTGAATATTAATCAGCTTTTCATAAGAAAGAAAACACAGAGCTTGCCACACTAAATATTTTCAGCGCTTATTGACAGGATATGATTTCTTTTCTCCCTCAACCCCCTTTCTTCTCGTCAAGGGCCTGAACACCAGACAATGGACAACTTGACACAGACTAACGTGTAATTTGAAAAACCCCAGGTACCGAGGGTGGGTGGGACTCCGTGAATGTGATGAAATGATATGCCGTTATCAAAAGCAAGGTTGCCTTTCAGTCATTCCGCGAACACGGGCCAAACTAAGCCCAAAGGGACTTCACAGAAAGACCATGGACAGGAAACCTGGATGACCACAAAATGAACATGCAAAGGAATACATTTCCTATTGCCCTGGAAAGGACCCGTAAATGGGAAATGGTTGTGGATATTTGGTTGAAAGAACATTCACCCAAGGATGATTCAAAAAAAAAAAAAAAGAAATAGAGTAATAATAGAATCTGGGTGAAAACAAAACTGCAATAACCTTTTCATTATTGTGCATTACTACTATCACTTTTGTTTAAGAATGCAGAATTTTATGTCAATATAATAAGAGAACATATGTTATATCAATGTCTAATGTTAATCAATGTCTACATTTGACCCTATCCATAGCTATATGTGCCTGTATTTATGTCTAAACAGCTGGCCCTTCATATCCATGGGTACCACATGCATAGATTCAACCCACTGAGAATGGAAAGTATTTCAGAAAAAAACTTTTTTCTTGTTGCTATTCCTTAAACAGTACAACTATTTACACAGCATTTGCATTATATTGGGTTTTATAAATACCTAGAGATGATTTAAAGGATGCAGGAGTATATGCATATGTTATATGCAAAAACTACACAATTTTATACAAGGAACTTAGGCATCTGTGGACTTTGAGATCTCCAAGGAGTCCTGGAACCAATCCACATGTATGTGTGGATGATGTCACAAAAAAGGAAGCTCATTCTTACTTCCTAAAGGTGTTTTGAAATAACACATATTATATGTAAACATTATATATTAATATCTATAAAACTACTGACATAGTACTACAAAGAGTTCATTTCACATGGTTAGTTTAAGTAGCAACTCATCTCAATTTTAAAAAGACTAAGAAGGGGGAAGAGGTGAAGGGAAGGATTTCTTCCATACCCAACTCATTCAAATCTCTTGAAATATTTTCTCACATTTTTTCAAAATATTCAAATTTTTTCTCACTTATTTAAAAAAGTGAGGTCTAAGGTATTGTATTATTTATAAATGTGGTTCTCAACTTTAAACACATCAGAGTAGTGTTAATTTAGCAAGAGTGTTTTCCCTCCTTGGGAAAAATCTATTTTGGTTTTGTTTTTCCAATACATTAACTTGTAGATCAATGCAGTACAAACAATTGTAAAAATGTTCTCCGCCCCCCCCTCAAAATTCCCATCTCTTGAATATTCAGTCAAACATTAACCTAGATTCTGTTAGGAAGGGACTTTGCAGATATAATTAAGGTTACTAATCAGCTGACCTTAAAGTAGGGAGAGCACCCTGGATGCTCCTAGGGACCTAATATAATCACATGAGTTCTTAAAAAAAGAGGAAGACAAACACAAGCCAAGACAATACTCAACAAAAAGAACAATGCTGGAAGTATCACAATACCTGACTTCAAACCACATTACAAAGCAATGGCAATAAAAATAGCATGGTATTGGCACAAAAACAGACATGAAAACCAGTGGAACAGAATAGAGGACCTGGATATGAATCCACACAACTATACCCACCTCATTTTTGACAAAGGTGCCAAAAATACATGATGGAGAAAAGACAGCCTCTTCAACAAATGCTGCTGAGAAAAGTGGTTATCCATCTGCAAGAAACTGAAACTAGATTCATGTCTATCACCCTGCACTAGTATCAACTCAAAATGGGTCAAGGACCTTAATATCAGACCCGAAACTCTGAAGTTAGTACAGGAAAGAGCAGGAAACACTCTGGAACTAATAGGTATAGGCAAAAACTTCCTCAATAGAATCCCAGCAGCCCAGCAACTAAGAGAAAGGATGGACAAATGAGACTTCATAAAATTAAAAAGCTTCTGCACAACAAAAGAAATGGTCTCTAAACTGAAAAGACCACCCACAAAGTGGGAGAAAATTATTTGCCAGCTATACATCAGACAAAGGACTGATAACCAGAATATATAGGGAACTTAAGAAATTAAAGTCTCCTAAAATCAATGAACCAATTAAGAAATGGGCAACTGAACTAAACAGAACTTTCTCAAAAGATGAAATTCAAATGGCTAAAAAACACATGAAAAAATGCTCACCATCTCTAACCATAAAGGAAATGCAAATCAAAACCACAATAAGATTCCACCTCACCCCTGTTGGAATAGCCATCATCAGAAACACCACCAACAACAGATGTTGGTGAGGATGTGGGGAAAAAGAACCCTTATACACTGCTGGTGGGAATGCAAGCTAGTGCAACCACTCTAGAAAAAAATTTGGAGACTTCTTAAAAATCTAAACATAGATCTGCCATATGACCCAGCAATCCCACTCCTGGGGATATACCCAAAGGAATGCAACACAGGTTACTCCAGAGGCACCTGCACACCCATGTTTATTGCAGCACTATTCACAATAGCCAAGTTATGGAAACAACCAAGATGCCCCACTACTGATGAATGGATCAAGAAAATGTGCTATTTATACACAATGGAATTTTACTCAGCCATGAAGAAGAATGAAATCTTATCATTTGCAGGTAAATGGATGGAACTGGAGAACATCATTCTGAGTGAGGTTAGCCAGACTCAGATGACCAAAAATCGTGTGTTCTCCCTCATATGCAAACCTTAGATCTAGGGCAAATGCAGCAATGTGGTTGGACTTGGATCACATGACAAGGGGAGAGCACATACAGGAGATACAGGAATAGGTAGAAAACCCAAAACATGAAAGCGTTTGATGTCCCCACTCCAGAGGAACTAGTACAGAAATCTTAAAGTGACAGAGGTCAACACAAGAAGGGGATCAGAAACCAGTGTAAAGATCAGTTAGAGATGAATCAACTTGGGTTGTAACACATGTGTACAGGAAAACAATGCTAGGAATCTTTCTGTATAACCATCCTTAACTAGCAAAAACTCTTTGTCTTCCTTATTATGCTTATGTCTTCTCTTCAACAAAATTAGAGATAAGGGCAGAACAGGTTCTGCCTGGAAGTGAGGGGGGAGGGGGAAGAAGGTGGAAGAGGGGGCAGGGAGAAGAAATGACCCAAACAATGTACACACATGTGAATAAATTAATAATTAAAAATTAAAAAAAAAAAAGAAAGAAAAGACCTAAAGGTATCTTGGAGAAGCAAAAAAAGAAGAGGATAACAGAAGAAGGAAGAACAAGAGAGGAAACCAGGGCTGGGGTGGGGGAGGGGCCTGGCTCAAGTGATAAGCTCCTGCCTAGCAAGAGCTAGGTATCAAAGAGAGGTGAAGAACCAAAGGCAAGGTTGAAATGTGAATTATAACTTGCTAGCTTTGAAGAAGGAAAACAGAGTCATCAAAGGAATGCAGGTGACCTGGCTAACAGCTAGCAAGGCAACAGAGGCCTCCCTCCAACAACTGAAGGAATGGGTTTGACAATCTGAATAAACTTGAAAACCGATTCTTTCCAAGCCTACAGTAAGACACACTGCCCTGTTGACACCTTGATGTGAGCCCAGGAAGATTTATGTTGGACTTTTTAATCTGTAAAAACTATAAGGTAATAAATTTGTATTGTTGTAAACTATCAGATTTATGATAATTAGTTATAGCAGCCTCAGAAAACTAATACAGGCAACTACCAAAGACTTCTGAGAGGGACAAAAACTTTATTAACTGAAATGAATGAATCTCAAGGGAGACCCAGAATAGCCTAGGAAGAAGATGAGTAGGGGTGAGAAATAAATAACTGTGACAGGGTGACCTCAAATCCCATCTCCCAACAATTGCCTATTAGGATTTATAGCTCCTCACTTCAATATCATGGCCAGAGGGCAATTAACTCTTTTCTAATAAAATGCTGCTAAAAAAGAAAAACTATGCAGTGATAATGGAGAGGGAACAGAAATAAGTGTCACCTCCCATTGGTTTTCCTACATATTTGGACAAAGCACCTTAGTCCAGCTCCCACTAAACATCTCTGACCTTCAGAGAAGCTAGATTGCATCCTTAAAAAGTTCATGCAGTTGATAAGTAGTGAATCAGAAATTTCAGTGTGAGTCCCCTAATGGCTTATCTTTGTCTTTCTATATTATTGCGTCTAATCACCACTTACCTTAAAAAGTGGATGATACTCAAAGAGAATGCATTTAATAAATAAGCCAAAAGAAAGTACAGGTAGCTATAAAAGGAACAGAGGCATTTATCGGATCTTTTATAGCCCGAGTCACATCATCAATAAGTAATGCTGGTTGTCTGACTCATTGATAACTCAGAGAAAATGAAATTGCCAAAGAGTTTGATCCAGATGCTTGGGACAAGAAGGAGTTTACTTTAGATTACCTATGTAGATGTTTCAATGATTCTTGTTGCATTTTTCCCAAGATCTCATGGCCATGTGTCAACATGCGAGAACTTTTGGTAACAACAAGCCTGAGTTTGCCTTAACAGATAAAAACAATTTGTAATCCTGGAAGGTGCACTAAAGGCCCTAGGAAGGAGATGGAGTGACTCAGTCTGCGTGTTGAGAATGGAATCCAGGAACTAGAGATGGGCAAGTGCCCAGCCACTTCAAGGCAGGACATTTATTGGAGGATAATGAAGACCTTCCCCCTTTCCACCCATCTGAATTCCTTGGGCATTGCATACCCTTCCTTTGGTCTTCTGGATTTCCCCCTTTCTGTCATTCTCAACCAAGAACTGAACACCACAAGCCCCAGGATCCTGAGGCAAATACCTCTAGCATTGTACTGGGTCTTGGGACCAGACCACAGATGCATCCCTGTTCCAAGTCACCTCATCAGAGCATCCAGAGCTAAGGGAAGACTTGGCAGTTTCTGCTGGAGCAGCTTGTCAACAGCTACCAGCACGTGGAGGGAGCCCTAAGAAAGAGGTGGAATTGTTTATGCAACATCTTGGTTGAGATGGAAAAAGAGATGGAATGCACTCCCTCCACTATTCTGTAATGAAATACATAAAGAAGCAAAATAACATGGAGAGCATCTCCAGAATACACTGGACATGGAATGCCCACCTCCAGAATTTCTGTTCATATTTAGGTTTTGGTTTAAGAATTGTATATCAGTCCAGCAGGGCTCTAAGTCTCTACCTGAGCCTAAGATAAATCCTTTAAGAACGCTTGAAACGTCCACACAGAAATATAGATCCATTTCCCAAATATTAATGTGAACAAATGTATTGAAATAACTGAGGCAAATACTATGATCTGCTCAATTTTAATGAAGAAAGACTCACTAAGAATGCAATATAAAAAGAAATCTGTTAAGCTATTTAACTTTGCTGAAAAGATAATTGTTAAAAAAAAAAAAAGACCTACCACCATGCTTTTTGGTTTTATTGTTGAAATTTCAAAAGGTTGCTTAATATAGAAAATAATATGCAAGGGTACCCCTAGGTCCTAAGTTAGCATCACTTCTTGAGTACTTAATGTATACTTATCTCAAGGCTAGATCCAAGAAGTGGATATGTGGGAGAAGGGATGCCTCAATGGGGGATAATGGGGAGAGAGATTAAGAGACAGAGGAGAGCTCCAATGCATGGTTAAGGGAACACATTACGAGGCATGGAGCCTTGGTCTAGTCTTGGGTTCTGAGTTATTATTGTACTATATGTAGTACACTGTTATACTCTGATAATAAATTCTGTCCTTTTCTGATATTCATTCTGGTTGATTTCTGGTAAATAGTTCTGAAAGTCCTAAAGGTTGCACAAAGGAATTCCTGGTGGGCAATCTCACCGTGATAACATATACTCTACATATATTCAAATGCCCTACAATGAAATATGATTAAATCCAGTACTCTTGTTAGTCAAGGAAGCCCCAAGACCTGGCCTTGAATCAGAAAGTACTTTTATTTGCCTTCAAATAAAGTCACTTAACTTCCTTGAATCTTTGTTGATTAGTCAACAAAATGATGTTCTTTTATGTTCTCTCTGAAAAATGAGGAAGGTGCTCTCCTCTCTTGAGTGAAGGTGTAATTCCTTAAATACCAGGCCAGAATGAAGCAGGAAACTGGGAAGAAAGTGAAGTGAGCCACGAGCCCACAAATGAGGGAGACATAGCCCTCCTTCTCTATTGGGGAACACATAAGGAAGAGAGATAGAGTGACATCAGACTTGTCTCCAACATTCTCTATACCTTCCAAGTCTTATAACATCACCTATTCTCTCTCAGTTAGAAAGAGCTGCTGATAGTAAAGTAGAAAAGAAGAAGAAAGGCATGCTTTGATATTTATTTCATTATTTTTTGGCCAGAGGACATTACAGAGGCTCCTGGGATGTCACCCATTTATTACCCTCTGGCCCTGTTTACACTATGATTTGATAGTCTTCAAAAGTCAATAGTAAGAACAAACTCTCCAACAATGACATTGGCAGGCCTAGAACTTCAAGCCACATTCCCCACCATGTACCACACGACAGTTATTTCTTGAACACTGTTGTGATTCTGCTAGTCATGCTGACATGACTGGATACAAGAGTGTAGCCTCTTGTCTCCCATACTACAGTCTTTGTTATTTTTAGAGCAACACTATCCGGTGGTTCTACAAGAGTAAAGAAAGCTGTCAGCTTTGAAAGATACATAATTCCTCAAATTAGAAAGTCCAGGAGGATTATGGAAAGAACAGGTTCTATCCTTGGAAGCACAGTGTCTTAGAAAGAAGATGAAGTGAAGGTCAAGGTACCTTGCTATACAAACCCATTCCAGAAGGAAAAACTTCTCTAGAATGATTAAAATTCTGTTTTTGCAGCTGTCACACAACTGCTAGTTAAAATTCCCATCCCTGATCCCAGCATTTAATGCAAATTGGCCACATAACAGAAGGTCAATGACAATTTACATGCAATTAGCCAGATGTGTTGGAATGGAATCTCTTCCACCCAGCTCCCCCAAATTACGTGAATAATTTACACATACATAATCACCTTTTCCAGTGGGAAAAATAGTGTGCCCTTATTTATTTCCTCCAAATATCTAGATTTTCCAAGAGTGTTACACCAAGAAAGTGCCATGTACAGAGAAGCAAATGAGATAACTGTGAGATCAAGCTGTTCTTCTTTTATATGCACACAGAATTAATTTGTTTTCATTAACTCCTTATCGAGTTACCTGACTTTGATTCCCAGCACGAAATGTATTTTAAAAGGAGGGGTATAGTGAGGAGTAGATTTTCAGGAAATAGCAAGTTCTTTTTCTACTGAGATAAAAATCATTTGGCAATCCAACGTGAAATACTTCTAGCTGAGAGAGAGAAATAGAAGATGACAATGAACCACAAAAGGAAAAGAAGGAAGTACAGGTGTTTTGTTTTGTTTTTTTAATCGGACTTTACTTTTGAAAACAGCTCAGTTTGCAGCCAACTTTTAAATCATGCCGACATGATTCCTTTGGGAGCTATGTCAGAGAAAACTGGGCTTTGAGGTGACTGCAATAACAAAGTGAGTAGCTCAGGTGACTGCCATTAAAGGTCTCAGAGTCATTAGGACTGACCTTCAGATGAAGCCTTTCCTTCCCAGAAAGGAAGAAGCAGGTAAAAAGGAGAACCCTGGAGCCTCATGCCAGCCTGCACCATGGACAGCCTTGGGAAGGTCGTGTGTGTTTACAATTGGGCCTTTGAAAGAAAAGATGTCCCACGAGCTTGTGGAAAAGGATAACACCCACAGGTGACTCCCGAGTTTCACTTGACCTCCTCAAGTTTCACTTGACCATCAGAAAACTTTGGTGCCCCAAAGTGTACACTCTCAACTTATTCCCCAGGGTTCTGATGCTTATGTGGAAAGAACCACACGAAGGTCTAGTGTAAAGAGAAAAAGGGACACTAAGAGCCAGGATGGCCCACCCACAGAAGGCCAGCTCTTTCTTTGGAGCCATACTTATTACAAGCAGCAAGATCCTCAGTCCTACTCTGAAACAAAGACAATTCAGATGTCAAGGTTGCTTTAAAAACTCCTAATGAAAACAGCACTGAATCTATCAGTAAAAGAAGGTCATGAGTACAGCTTCTATTGCAATGAGAAAACAGATCCTCATTAGTTAGACTTCAGGTGGGAGGCAGGCCCGGGGACCAGAGATCAAGAGGTCTGCAGGAAGGGGGAAATTGTGGAATCTTATTGCCTGCATTTATCCAAATTCAAGGAGGAGCTACCAGCCTTTCCTCCTCCCCGTCTGGGAAGTACTAAGACATCTAAAGACCCCAAGCACTGAAAAGGTTACTGTTCTCCTTGCCCCCAAGCCTGTCTGTCTGTCTGAAAAATGGTGACTGTCAGGATGGATTTTCTCCTTCTAGGCACATGGTGGAAATGTCACTCCTCATCTCTCTGATCCATCAGATCTGCTTTGGTCAATAGGATGGGAGGCTACATTACATGAGACTCAGGCAGATTCTAAAAGCCAATGCACAATCATTCATGCTGCCTCCTCCATGCTCCTGAGGCCAGGGATTTCAAGCAGGTCAAAGTGGTGCAGAACCACCTCACCCCACCCCAACACCCCTTACCTATTCCCCTGGCTGACCTCACAGCAACTAAATAACTCACCTTTGTACTGTTAAGCTACTGAGATTTCATATTGCTTTTTTTATTGGAGATACAAAAGAGTAATGAAGTCTGAAAGATTTCTGATTGTTTCCTTAATGACTGGATCATTTGGCATTTCCATGAATTAACAAAATTCTTTCAAAAAATTTTTCTTCCTCTTTCTGCTATTATGTGGTACATTAAGACAATGCCTTGTCTGCCTATTGAGATATCTACCCTTCCTCACCTAAGAAATTCTGCCCTGTGGGAAAGTAGGGCAGACCACTCTGACTTTCAAACACTGAATTACTGTCTCTTTCCTGTCATTTATCAGCGTGTGTCCTTGGAAATTTTATTCAAACTCTGCATCTCAGCTTTCTTATTTATAAAGCTAGTATCACAATTCCTCTTTCCAAGTTACTGTACCCTGGGTGGGGGGGAGAAAGTAGACAAAGTAGTGGCTCTCCCACCCCTCTCCTGTCCACTATCAGACCTAATTGTCACACCTCCTGAGGAAAGATTTTCTTCCATAAACTGGGAATGACAATACCTGCCTTCCAACTTGGGGTCAGGTTATAATAAATCAGTCAACATAGGGTTCTTAGCAGATATATGATATATGCACTAAATACATAGTAGTTGGTGCAATCATTTAATTATATATTATATCATATAATAATAATTATATAATTAATTGCATAGTGCATAATATCTGTTCAATTAATCTTGGCCCTTGAAGAATGAGCACTTCGTGTCTAGGAGTAGGGTCATTTGAAATAGCATTATCAACAGTTAATCTGTAGAGTTGCCAACAACCTACTAAGGAAAGAAAAGAACTCCAAGCAGAGTCTCTACTTTACACCCATTTAAGGCAAGCCATGTCTGGATCCTTAAGAGGCCAGGTTTTTTCCATTCTGCAAACACATGGCTTCCATTAGCTTACTGATACTGACACATCCGAGCCTTCCAAAGTGCTCTGGGTCTCTGATGAGTGAAAGGTTTGCATGCTCAACAAGGAAAAGACAGGCTAGGCTATCCAGGCATGGAAATGCTGCCAGGGGCGGGACAGCAGAGGTGTTGAGTTTAGGTAGGAGATGGAATCAGGCTCTGCTTTTAATGACCATCCTGTCTACACCTGAAAATAAACTAGCCCCACCTGGTGAAACTTCTAATGCTTCTGCTGCTCCAATGCCAATGTCAATGTGTGTATACAGCTTCCATTAATCAGAGGTAGTGCTGTGTGGTGCGTGCTAAGCGGGGAATGGTGAATAATTTGCACAGTGTGCTCACGCCACATCTGCAGAGCCTTCTCATCCAAAGCAAACCCCAGCTCAAATGTTCAGCTCCTTTTATTTTGTGTTCTAAGAGCATCATTGTTTGGTTGGCTTCTTAGAAACAGGCCTGAGTGCTAATTAACTTTCAGTTCAAGGCTGCATAATGGTAACTCAATCCTTGCCTAACCTTTAGCATCTGTTTCCCTTCTTCAAAGCTGCACAGCCCAGTTTTGCGCTGCCTGACAGTGAAGTTAAGGACCTCATCTGAAAGGGAGGAAAAGGTGGGGCTGTCACTGACCTAAGAAGCTGGGGACAATTCTTTGCTCTAAATTTTATACCCAAGGGATGGTTCGAAGGAAATAGACTTTGTGTCCTTGGTTACAGAGAGAACCTACTTACTAAGGCAGTCCTATTATCTCTCAAAATGTTTGTGGTTTCAAACAAGTGGGAGTAAATAAAACAGTGATGAAGGAATAATGAAGGTCTATTTCCCTAATACTTCAAGGCTAACAACAAACTTTCACATACACCAAATCATTCAAGTCTCCCAATAGCCAAGAGCTAGGTGGACAGTGACTATCAGCCCATTCCACAAGTGAGGAAGGTAACAGGGAAATAGGACAGTTCACCTTCATTTACATCCTGACTGTTACCAACTCATTCTTAAATTCTGCACAAGTCTCTCCATCTCTGTGTCTGCATCCTCATCTGAAAAATGGGGAAAACAATAGTTGTTAGGTGATGGGTTGCTGTTGGGTTTCATGGATTAATATAGTTAAGGCTGGCAGATCCTGTGCAATATGGGAAACTTTTAGTAGATGGCTGCTATTGTGATTATGAGGAAAGGAATAAAGTTGAAGATTTGGAAACCATGAGTATTAGGACTGAAAATATTCATGGGAAAATGAACTGGGCTGAGATGAAATCCACATGACCACAGTAAATGAAAGAACATAATTCCCTCACTTGAGTGACGACTATTCAGTTCCCATTCTATCTGCACCCTGCACTCTACTGCGGAATATCCTTGGAAGGATATATGACACATTGTACCAACCAAGTTCCTTGGGGTCATCTGACAACTAGTCATGGAAGGTTGTATTTCCTTTTGTTTTACAATGCCACATCCAAAATGAAGGAGGAAAGATGAGGAGGAGAAGGAGAAGGAGGAAGAAAAAAAGGAAGAAGAAGAAGAATCAAGTTTGATCAATCCATTTAATAATGGCTAAGATAAATTGAGCTTTTCTTATGTCAGGCATAAGAACCCATTAGTTTCTCATAAACCAACTAACTTTACTGGTTTGCTTAGGACTAAGGAGTTACCTGGGATCTGGGGCTTTCAATGCTAAAACAAGGAAAGTCCTCAGCAAGCCCAGAAAACTGGTCAACCTCTACAAGATAGGTCTGGATTTATCCCATTTTGCAGATAAAAGACCTAAAGCATGAGAAATCAAGGTCATGCAGCTGGCTTGATTAGTTGGTAATTTTGAAATTGTGCTCTTAAAACTAGACAGAGCTTCTTCCTATGGAAAAAAGTTATTGTACACAAGCAAGTGAGTGAAATTAACTGTTCCTTTATTACAAAGCATTTCATAAACTGGACTGTGTTTCTCTGTTGTTGCTGTTTGATTTTCTTTTCTTTTGTTGCTATCATTCCAAAGGATTTGGGCCATATCTTGAAATGCTTATTAATAGACTTTTATTTTTCTAACCAGTGCCATTCTGTCTTTAGAGGAAAATAATCTAATGGTATTAGCATTATCAACTTTGAGATAATGAAGATTTGATTTCCTAAGAAGTCTATTGCAGGTTGAGCATCCCTAATCTGAAAATATAAAATCTCAAGTACTCCAACATCCAAAACATTTGGAGTACACTGGTGCCAACTGGTAAAGTCTATGCAAATGTTTCAAAATCTAAAAAACACACTTGTGGTCCAAAGCATTTCAGATAAGGGGTACTCAACTTGAATATTATTTTTTTCTAGTGAGAAATCTTAGCTAGCAGTGACTTTCTATGAATTATAATTTCAAAAGCCACCAGTGACTCTCAAAGGGCATTTTCTTAGCTCCTTTATACTTTCCAAAAGTATTTCAAGGCTACATGTGACCTACCATACCAGCTCTATAAAATAGATTCACGGACTCAGGTGCATGAAGCTGTGTAAACTACAGGAGTCATCACCTCCATAGAAGTGACCCTGGAAAAAAGATTCCACATGGAAAAGGATTTTCTAACCTTTCCAATAATGTCCATGAATGGATTTACTCAAGCAAGAGTCTAAGTACACTTTAAAAGAAATATGGCTACAAGAACCCTGTGCCAATTTACGGGATACTTGGGGACACTATAAAATCCCAAGACAAAATTGACTCTCTTGATTTGATAGAGGAATAGAGCCAATTGGGAGTTTAGGCTGATTCTGGTTTTTGTGAGTCATTTTGTCAGTGGATGTGCCCCACAAATTAAAATAAAGACACAAAAAAATCCTTAGGTGTGTGATGATTAAAGTTTTAAATCTGTTCAATGGGAAAATCACTAAAGCATTGGATGAAAGCCATGCTGTTTTGAAGATTTTATTTTTCCTTTTAAAATCCTTGGGGTTGCTGAGCTTGAAAAGAATCCTTGATTTCAATAAAATGAGAGACAGGGCTCTTGGAGAGAGCCTTGAGCTATAATATCAGATGCATCTTAGTCGATGGTTTCTACCTTGGCTTATGTAGACGTCTAGGCTTGATTCCATCAACTCATTTCATCCCTGATTCCATAAAAAAAGCATGTTTTCTGTTTATCTTTGTCCAGCTGAATGCAATCTCTGCTTTCTAGCTCTTATAACAATCCCAGCTTTCCAAATTTCCTATCAGAATGCCTGTGTGGCATGGTAAGTCTATACTTGCCTTGACAGGTCAGACACTTCATACTTATAGAGAGAAAATTAAGTTACTATTCCCAAAGACACCCACTTACCAAATTCTAATTTAAGAACAGATCATCACTTTAATTTACTGTGACTAAGTAAAGGAGGGAAGGAAGTTAAATAGGACTCAGCACTGCACTACAGATTTTCAACAAAATGAATGGAGGGGAGTTTCCCCACAAACACTTAATTTCCATATACAGGCTTGCTGTTGAATGAGAAAAAGTTTGCCATTCAATCCTAGCTCATTTGAAACCAACCCAAAACAGAAACTTGAATTAACTTGCTGTTCATCCCTCATTTCTTGAGGCTGAGGAAACTGTTTATACTTCAGGGGAAGTCTGGTAAACAACCATTTTAATATAAAGACTGCACATTTTAATATCACACATCCAACAACTGATACATACAGAATAAAGGACCATCTTTGTTCTACGCATGGTCCTTGTTTTTTGTTTTTTGTTTGTTTTTTAGAATTTTGACATGATTTGTCCATCATTACACAAAGAGATTTCCAACATCCAACAAATGAAACAATGATTTTTAAGACAACAAACCTTTGCTTCCCAAAGATAGTTACAAAATTCTGTTTTTCTTTTTTCTTTTTTTCTTTTTTTTTTTTTTTTTTTTTTTTTTGATGGAACTGGAGTTTGAACTACAGGCTTTACACTTGCAAAGCAGGATCTCTATTGCTTGAGCTAAGCCTCCAGTCCACTTTTCTCTGGTTATTTTGGGAGATGGGGGTTTTAAGAACTGTTTCTCCTGTTCTGGCCTCAAACCGCCATTCTCCCAATCTCAGCCTCCCAAGTAGCTAGGTGTGCAGGTGTGAGGCACCAGTGCCAGGCTTGTTTTTCAATTCTTCAGTTTGTATTTAGGATCTGTGCTATCTAAATCCTTATCACCCAAAAAACCACAGCCTGAAAGATGCGTTAATTCCTGCCATATGCAGAGAGAGAGAACTGTCTACTGCATACCATGAAAGAGAATTGCTTAAATTCACTGTTCATAGGAAATAAAGTGTTAAAAGTCACCAAATTGCTGAGATTAAAGGCAACTCTTTGGGTTATTCATTTGTTTTTATTTCCATCTCCTCATCTGTTATGTAACTTTGGTCATAAAAAAATGTATTTGTAAATAAAAGTAATGAGTCAGCAATTGGATTCAGGTCTTGCCACTTTACCTGAGTGATAAAAAATGAATAAACTATCTGTCACCCCTTGGTGACACTCTTACTTCCTCCCAGATTGTCCAATCATATAGTTAGGCTGAATGTATTATCCACTCAGAGGTTAATTAGTTGATGCTTAAGTAGTTCTTTGAACATAAAAAGCAACATGTCAGTCTAAGTGTGTCTGTTCACCATGAAACTAATGATCTGTTAATTAGTGCTTTCTGCTAGCTGACAGTCCATAAAGAAAAGGGCAATTTGAGCAGGGGCTTCTATTGCTACAGTAAGCTGAGATGTAGGCTTATAGGTCTAACTAGAATAAGAAGCAATGTTCAAAATGAAGGTATTAAAATTGGATGTCACTTGGAAATTGACTCTCGAGTCTTCGGGTACCTAAGGGTCAGCAGAGAATTGAAAATGAAGCATATTTTGACATCATTTGCACATTATCAGAATTAGGAATCAAGTCTGCATTGGGCACATGTGATATTTTGTGGCAAAACCAAAAACTTATTAGAGGTGAAGTTCATAGGGATGAAAAAAAAGGGACTCGGGAGGTGTCTGTATATATTAGGAAGGTGCTCTGCTTCCTGCATTCTTTGTAAAACAGTGTCTGAATTCCTAAGTAAGAAATCACATCCAAATTGAAAGTGATCAGATAAAGTGATCTGATAAAGCATTGCAAAATACTTTGTGTAAGACTGTATGGTTTTCTAATTATTTCTCTATTATTTTCCCTATTAGATTATATACTGAAAGGAAAGTGGCTTGTCTTTTTATCTTTCTTTGTTCAGACTTATCCAGCCAGGAGTTAGCACTCATTAAGTGAATCATGAACAAATAAGCAGAAATATACATAAACAACTACAATGAGCAAATATGCCCCCAGGTGTAAGAATGAGTCTATGAACTCAGAAAAACAAAAAGCAAAAACACTATGTCCAAGGAAATACAACAGCTCTGTTTCTCAGCCAGAGTCTCCATTCTAATGCTAGTATCTTACAAACATCATCACAAGTACCCTGGTTTATCGACTCAATGTCGGCATCAAATGGCTATATTAAGCCACAGTTTTTTCAGTTTCAAAGTGGGACAGTTGTGACAATTAAATGAGCACAAGTTGGCTAGCAGTAATTATTTAACAAGTGTCAACAATGTTAACATCAGTTGATTTTCTTTTTATGGAACTTTGACTCAAGAGAAAGAAATAAGGACTGATGAAAACACATCCGGCCTATCCTCTATGGGCAAGAATTCCCTTTGCCAAATAATAGTCTCAAGTAGCACAAAAGCCACATTGGAGATTAGTGCTGGTATTTCATGACAGTAAGAGGTTTGTGTCCCACAGCTACCCATCTGCTGATGACATATAATTAATCATTCAAAAAGAATTCCAAAAAAATAAAAGCAGCAGCAGTTATAAAGATATGTGTGATATTAGTTTTTTCCTAAAAGGGAAAAAATATATAAAGAATTAAATGATAAAACAAACAACAACATACAGTTGAGGGAAATAATAGTAATACTCTTGAAATTTTACCTAGAAAAAGAAACACTTCAAGATCAGTAAAGTGTCCAGAAGTCCAACCTGTTTTCCACGAAGATGTTTTTCATCATTCTTTTCAGAACTCCTAGAAGAATATCTAAATCCAATTTCCTCAAAAAATCTCCTCATCTGAATCCAACAACCCAGAAGTATCAGGCACTGCAACCCAATGGGCTGGCAAAACTGCACCATGCACTTGACCAGGTTCTAAAACATGTCTCAAGAGGGTTTCACTGGAAAAATCCCTAATAAAAAGTGACACGCACACAGGATCTACATTGTCATTGGACTCACAGGGAAGGCACAGGCTGTGGATAGCATGTTTATATGCAGTCTCACAACAAAGTTTTGCCTAACTTTGCCTCTGACTTTCCTTACTTCTTTATTGGCTTTAATAGAATCAGCTTCTGCTGTATACAAAAGACCTGGTCCATGCTCCTGAAATCAAGTAAGAGAGTAAATCAGAATGTCTGTCAAGCTCAGCAAAACATCAGTTTTAAGAAGATTGTGAATCATTTACAAAGAGTCAGGAGAAAAGCAGACATTGCTGATGCCAGTAACTTAAAACTCAGACTGAGAAAAACAAAAACAAAACCTACCACTTAGTCAGTACCATATTTGACAAATCTGAAGTGTTATCTCTCATTTTTCCCTGGCTCTTTTTCTCATTGTCAATACTTTCTACATTTACTTGAGATTATGACCAAAAAAAAGCAGAACAAAAATTTTTATCGTTGATGATGTCTTTTATTCTCAAGCTTTTCATCCTTTTTGGAAAAATAGAAACAATACAGAACAAACAAACAAACGTAAACAAGACATGTTAATTTCTGTGACATTCAGCACTTTATAGATCTACTGATAAAGCAAGATAAAACAGGAGCGTTCTCATTTATAGAATTTATCATTACGAAATGCAAAGGAATTCTCTTTCACGCAGGAAGCCGAGTGAAATGGGTGAAAACCTAAGTAGATCCTATTTGAATAATTAAATACAAATATACCTGATGAAGACTGATTCCAGACAGCTGTTCCTCTATCCTCCACCCCTTTTATTGGAATCTTTGAAACCATTTTGCTTTGGGGAGAAGGCAGATTTTAGTATAGTGGGAAAAATGCCAAATATCCATGGCAACTTCGAATTTTTCCACTTTCTTTACATGTTCAATTGAGACCTTCATAAAATTATAAATGAAAGGACGTATTATGTGCACTTTCTTTGAAGGGGAAAAGGGGAGGTGGGGGGATCTTGCCTGGAAGTAAAATTTTAGAGTCTATATGTTCTTCTCTGCAGAACGCTTGGGAGATTTTTCTGCCAACAGCAGGACTCCTGAAAAGCTTACCTTTGCCTTCAGAATTAAAAAAGGTACAGCCATCATCAGTCACTCCCCTGACTGTGGGTAAGACGTGGATAACTAGGTGGGGACTGGAAAGTACTGGGCTCCCTGTCCACATCCCTGGGGGCTGAGGTCAGTGTGTCTTGGCGCCTTCATTCTACCTACCTCCACCCTTGCATCGTCGTCCCTCTCCCCCACCAGGGATTCACTCCTGTTTACATTGGGGAGACTACAAATTCTATTCCTTAATGTTTCAAAGACGTCTAAATGCTTATATAAAGGTTCTTAAGATTTCTTGGACACCAATTGCCTCTCACAGAACAATATTTTGATGAGTTAAGTGTAAATGAATCAGAACCCTATATATTAAATCTCCCTCAACATGCACATCAGTTTTGAAAAAATTAATGGAAAAAGTAGCCAGGGTTCAAAGTCTTTGGGGTTTTCTCAAACCCAAAACACTTGAATGTGGAGGAGAAATCCATTTGGATCATCCTGGTTTTCTGGTTCCCCCTTCCCATAATAAATGCTAATTATCATAAAGGGAGTAATATTTCCAGACTAGGACTAGTTGACTAGGGTGATAATACATTCCTGGTCATTATGCTTCAGTCAAAGCAGAAGCCAAAGCCACTGTTCATCGATGGCTGACCCAAACGGCCGTCTTTAAAAAGAGAAAAGAACCAACATCACAGAAGATTATAAATCACTGACAGGGATATTTAGATTTGAAATGGCCCTAGAAAACAGAATGCACTACAATTTGTCCCTCAAAGATTAACTCAGTTCTGGGCCCTTTAATTATGAATTCTGTGGCTTCTGATGATAGATGAGACAAGGTCAAGACTTGAAAACCTGTAGAGAGTTTTTGTTTTGTTTGAATGCTGATTCTGGGTCTAAGAAAACACCCATAGGGGCAGAAGCAACCAAAAATCTGATGCCAGACTTGGTCTCTGGAATTTTTATTTTCTGATTTTCTAAGTTAGTATTTCATCCCTGTTTTGTTTTGTGAATGGATGATAGCTTTCCATCTCTGTGACAAAATACCTGAGATGAGTCAACTTAAAGGAGTGAAGGTTTGCTTGGGGTTTCAGTCCATGGCCAATTGGCTCCATTGATTTGGGCCTGTTGTGAGACAGAACAGCATGGCGAAGAGGGCATGGTGGGACATGGGGGTTAGGACACAAAGACAGCAAGGAAGGGGCCAGAATCCCAATATCCCCTTCAAGCGCATGACCCTAATGGCCTAACTTCCTTCCACTAGGTCCCACCTCCTAAAGGTTCCACCACCTCCCAAAAGCACCACAGGCTGGAGCCAAAACTTCAACCCACAGACATTCAAGATCCAAACTATAGTAGCAAAGGAAGGAAAGACTGAGGTAAGTAAACAAGATTTCTGGGTTGTCTTTATCATGTTATGTCATCTGATCATTTGGGTTATATGTTACATGTATCACAGCTGTGAACAACAGTGACACTGTGTGTCCAGGGTTTTAAAAAAGCACCATTGTGCTTATGTTTGCTCATCAAGCCGGCTCTTATTCCGCTATAGCACATGAAATCCTTCTGTGAACTGCAATGAACTAGCTCCATATAAGCTGTTTTGACTGTTGCCCCTCACACTTCTATCCCCACTTTGAGACATCACAGTTCTCAGTGCTTTAGGAGAGGCCTGTCATTAGCAATAGCTCAGGAAGGATGGAGATGCAAGAGTTTCCTTCATCCTTATTTCTCACTCTCTCAAAAGTGTGGCTAGACCACACCTTGTGTTCAGTTCTCTTCTACTTGAAGCACGTACTGACTATGTGTTTGCGGACTGATTAAGTGAAGGAGTGACTGAATGAGTGAATGCACAGGTGCCAGTACTTTTGCAGGAAAGTTGCAAAGATGAATGAAAAGTTAAAGACTCTCAGAGACCGGTTTAGTGCAGTTTCCCTCCACCTCAAATAGTCTTCCCCATCTTCAACCCCTTCTCCACAAAAAGGAGGGCTTAGTCTTATAGGAAAGACAATGCTCGTCCTTCCCACTAACTCAGCGCACTCCCTCACCCCACCCCACCCCTGCCTGTACTAAGGAGGTAGAGCCTCCCCTGCCTATAAGAGGTAGAGCCTGACTCTATTTTTATTTGCATACTTGCTCAGAAGGGCCACAGAAAGGGGGTCAAGAAACTCAGCTGGTGTTTGACTGACATCTTTTGAGACTTGAACCCTCCTCCCCACCGGCCATGGGCCTGATGTAATATTGCCAAGACTTGATTCCCCTCTCCTTTGATATAGAACCTGGGCTTCCAGTCAGCTCACTGCTAAAGAAAACAATCAGCCCTTGCAGAATCTGATTTGCCTCCTACCCTGGCTGTTGCTAATCTGCAGTGTGCCCTGCTACAATATTGCTGGGGGTCAAGGGGCTGACTGGCAGGGGTTCTTTCTTCTTTCAGTCTGATACATCCTTCCTTCCGCTGCTTCTTGCAATCAGCTGCTAGTGGAAGGAGGAAAGCATGCAGGAGGGAGAGCGGGAGACTTCCGGAAACTCTTTCCTCCCTTCCCTTCACAGGTTGCCCCAGAATGACCCTGGAGACTTCCACCTGCCCCCAGTAAAGGAATTGGTTACTCTCCCGGATCCCTCCCAGGCATCAGCCCCCTGCTCACTTCCTCCTCTTCCTGCCCTCAACCTCTACCCCTCCAACCTCCTGCAGCTTCACAGCTAAGCACCCCCAACTCAGGAAGAATGAAATGGAGCTCAGTAATAGTGAGCAGCCAACTTTCCCTTTGCAGATTCCTCATCCCCAAATGCACAAATGCAAAGCAGTTACTTTTCTCCTATCATTTGTGAACTGGCAGTACGGTTTCAAAGACAGCATGTAGCATATCCCTCTTTCTGTTTGTAGATAATACTCAGGGATGCTAGAGGAGACGCATTTTTTAATTTATTTTCTGCAATTGGTTCGTTTTGAATGTGCAGTCCCTGCTGCCTTCCTCTGGAGTCAAACTTAATAGAAGATTTAAACCTGGGTCTTATTCAGTAGGAGACAGGACCCACCCTTTCACCCTTCCCCCTACATACTCACCCACTCTTATTTATAAGAACACTTTGCCAGCACTAAGTTATGTGGCTTGTTTTCTTTTTACTAGGCTCTGCAAACCAAAATGAAAGACTCATCATTGTCAGTTCTCATTTGCATGGACATTCCTATTCCTTAGACTAAAGTTGGGTGAGAGTTCAAGACAGTCAGATGCCTGCAGCTCACACCAGTAATCCTAGCTATTGAGGAGGTGGAAATCAAGATCACAGTTTGAGGCTAGCCCAGACAAAAAGTTCACAAGACACCATCTAAAAGGGGGAAAACTAGGTGTAGTGGCACGTGCTTGGTGTTTGTCATCCCTGCTATGGTAGGAAGCATGAAACAGGAAAATCTAGGTCCAGGCCAGCCTGGGCAAAAAGCGAGATCCTATCTCAAAAATAACCAGAGCAAAAAGGGCTGAAAGTGTGGCTTGCATGGTAGAGAGTGCCATCCTCACAAAGCCAAGCCCTGAGTTCAAACTCCAGTAACGCCAAAAAAAAAAAGAAAGAAAGAAAGCAAGAAAAAACCTGGACTTTCAAAAAGTTTGTTTTCCTTTTTGATTCTTTTGTTGAAAAACTCTTTATGACTGAACAGGTGCACATATGTTACCATACTTCAGTGCATATGATTTTTGGCGGGATGAACTCCCTCACTGCCAATTCATTGCACTCAGTTTCAATGTCACAGATCATACCCCTAATCCTGGCCAGTTGTACCACTAATGTGAGACATAAGAGGCTGGGGGCAAGAAAGTATAGATGTCCAGCACAACCATGGCTTCTATCAGAGAAAAACAACTCAAAGGGCATGTCCTACAAAGAACAGTATGCCATCAGAGGCAGGCATAATTGCAACCACTAAATTAGCACAGTCTCGCAGCCACTGGCTAATCTAAGCCAGACCTTGCATAATGTCAGGTGATGAATACCTCACGATTACAATTAAAAACAAAAGAGAAAAGTCACCCCCAGTTCCCAAAAGTTTGTTTTTAATATGGCAGCTCCTTAGCAATAATATCAAACACTGAGTTCTCTGGAATGAGCAGGAAAGCTAGTGTAGGTTAATAATATTTGAAAGGCTAAAGGATTTTCAATATATCTGCAGGGCTGAGGCCTCTCTGTGCTCCATTTTCTCTCCCTGACATCAATCACATCCATCTCACCTCTGCTCAGACATGTTGGTGACATCCAAGGAGTCATCCACTGTATCTGGTGGTATATCCAAACACTCCTGCAATTAGTCTTACTGGTTCAACCTAGCTCCCCAGTTTTCCCAACTGAGAAGCCATGGTGCCTGGACATTCTTGAGTTCTAGCTCTTCTCTTTCTGGGTTTTCCTAATGTCCCTTGGGCCCACACTATGCCTTCACTTCCTGCCATACAAAGGCAAGAAATCAAAACTAGAATTCAAAACACATGTGTTTTCTCCATGGTAGTGTCATGAGTGGGGATTTTTTTTTCTCTATGTGTAAACATGAATTAATTTCACATTCAAAAATTTGTGTATATGTTCAGTTTCAAAATCAACTATAAAAACACAACAAACTTTGCCTCCCCTAATGTTTTTACTCATTACACACCTCATGGCCAGCTCAATTAATCAATGTTTGATCAAAATTCCATCCCCTGCCATGTTCTTAACCAAAACAACATTGACTAAATCTGCCTCTGGGCCTAAGAAATTCTGGCCAAGAAGCCAGAGTCTAGCTACCTCTTTACAAGCTGGGTCTTTATGCTCGATTACACTGTGGACACTCACAGCAACACAGAACACTGTGGAAGTTAGAGGGAATACTCCAACAATGTACTTTGTCTTTGAATTTGCCACTTGAATTTTCCAAATCAAAAAGCACATCCCATACCAGCTGGGTTCTACAGGTGGACCCATGGTGTTGTATTGCTAAGAGTGAATTTCTATGGGTAGATGGGAAGTCTATTTTTCAGGGAGGGGGGCGTTGTTTGGTTTTGGTCTGGGGAGAACTGCCTTGGTAACACTTGGGCCTTTTCCTGGCTAGGACAAAAATTCTGGAAAACTGGCCAAGTGTTGGACTTTCTTGATATTTCACCTTTTAAAAATTTCAGAATAAGTAGGCTATCAGCAGGACAGTGGACGACTTCAGATCACACAGAGTGCCTCATTGCAATAATTCTAACTGGACTCTTTCTGTTAAAGTGATGATTTAACAAAAGATATTTGGCACATAAATAAGACTCTCAGACCAAGCATTTTTAACAATGAGAGGGTTGAGATCAGCCTACAGGATGTACTAGCAAAGATTACCTGCTCTAGTTTTAGTGGAACTCCTCCATCTATTTAGAGATAAAATTATCATTCTTCACTGAAAACCTTCCTGAAATCAATGCAGTGAAAAATATTCTGCCCCTGTTTTGAGACATTCCAAACAAGCTTACAATTGCTTAGAAACAAAAGGCAGAAGGGGAGTGCCGGAGTGGGAGGGGAAGAAGGCCAATGTCTCCCGATAATGAAGTTCCGCCTTTGAGTTTTATCTGTGAAACAGACGGCTTGAAAAGATGGGGTCCTATTTCATTTGAACCGAACATAAATGTAGGGTCTGGAATCCTCCCAAACAAATAACTTCTTTGCTGATAATTTTTAAGTGAAGAAAGATCAACAGGATATGGACATGAGGGGGATTCTAGGCTGTGTGTGTGTGAGTGTGTGTGTGTGTGTGTGTGTGTGTGTGCGTTCAGGACAACTAGAAGAACATGGAACACTAGTCTTTCTTTTCCTGTTCTTTCTGATGAGCCAGGCTGACTTCTGTCTCTCTTTCTTGAAAAGCTCCAACAGATTTATTTCCTCTAAAACACCCCTTTGACTGTTTGCTCTTGTCTATTGCTGCTCTGCCTTGGCATCACCACCCCCCACAAGGTGGCAATCCCTTCCTTCTTCTCTCCCATAGTGTGCTAATTCCTGATCTTTGTTTCTACAGGCTGCTTTTCTCCCCTGGATGGTGTTCAATACAGTGCCAATTTGTGATTGGGCAAGAGAATACACTGTGGACCATTTCTGACTTTAATTTTCCTCCATTTGGTGAAGTCTTGCTGAGCACAGTCTTGCAACTTCTGTGATGATGGAGAGGACAAAAGGCGGTTGGACCATGGTGCTCACGCTCAGCCTCCAGGTCTCCGAAGGAGAAGCTGCATAATTTGTTTATATAAATGGCTCCATCAGACCTTGAAAAGTCCTGCCACCAATGTGCTTAATGTTCTCATTTAGCTTCTTTGTTTTAAAAAAGAAGAAGGCGGGGGGAGGCAGGGGGACACACTGATTCTCCTCCTTCTTTGGCCACTGGAAAAAAAGGTAGAGAGAAAAATAAAATTAACAGAGAGGACCCATGTCCCTCCTCCTTTCTCCTCTCCCCATCCACAGGCAAAATCTAATAAAGATGATTAAATTACATGTCTTTTCCTCCCATTGAAATCCACTGCATACTATTCAAATATTAGAACTCAGGAAATAAGGCAGGACAGGGTCCCTCATGAAACCTTAGAAGGCAGCACGGGGGTCTGAGCTGGAGGTCTGCCTGGCTGGGCGGCTCTAATTAAGAAATCACCCTGCTGAGCAGAACTTAATCTAAATAAAATATAAAAAGGAATCCAGTGGAAACCATTACCTCCATACTCCACCTCCCTACACACCTCACTTCCAGAGGCTCCTTCCCTGTCCGGGGATCTCCTTCTCTCACTTCCAGGGAGCTCCATGCTGCTCTCTGTGTCCACCTTATAATCCAGCATAAAGACTCAGCTCATGAAGAGGGAGCTCCGGCTTACTCTGGACTCTTGCTGTTTGGCAAAGACTTTCTTAGGCCCAGAGGCAGATTTAGTCAGTGTTGTTTTGGTTTGGAAAGAGGCAGGGGATGGGATTTTGATCAAACATTGATTAATTGAGCTGGCCAAGTCTTCTAGCTTTAAGGTCATGGACTGCCAACCCACCTCTCTAGCCTGGCTGAGATCTTGCCTCTCCATCAGCTGCTTTTGATGGAGCAGCCATTTGAAAGCAAAGATCAAAACTGTTTAACTTGGCTTTGTTCAATATCTTTGGATGAGTTAATCCCTTCCACTCTACGGAGTCAACTCGAGACCTCTGCTTCATCTAGGTTACGGAATGTCTCTCTGATGACCAGGGACATTTGCTTACCTTAGTATCCCCCCTGACACGTAGAAATCTGATTTGTGTTCTCACCAATGACACCACTGACCTCTATAAACATGTTATTCTCCATTATACCTTTGTGATTTGCATAGTCCATCATGTCTGCCCCCAAGAGTGGCTCTTAAACTGTTGAAAGCCTGTTGAAAGAGATGGATGGGCATGAGGGTGAGGGGGTGCACATATGCAAATAAACATATTTTTTTTCTGCAATTGCAGTGAGCTTCAATTCAAGAGCCTTTGAAACACACATTGTCCTTTCTCTCTTTTCTCTTCCCATTTTGAGAAAACTTGTATATGTACTCAAGGAAACCTCCACAAAGCCTGCAAGCTTCCCTCTGTGCTCTCAGTGCCCCTGTCTGATGGTCTAGGACATCACTCATCATGGTGCAATCATTATTTGCTTGCATGTCCAGCTTCTTCTAGACCAAAGGTGGTCAAACTTCTTCTATTAGGGCCAGATATTAAATATTTCAGGCTTTATGAGTCATACAGTTTTGTGAAAACTACTCAACTTGGCTACCTTAGCAAAAGCAGCCACAGATAATGTCTGACTATTTGAACTGCTATAAAAGAATACCATAGGCTGGTAGCTTAACAACAGAAATTGCTTTCTCATAGTTCCAGTGGTTGGGAGGCCCTGGAACAAGGAGCCAGAGATTGCATTTCTGGGGAGGACCCACTTTCTGGTTCATAGACGGCAACTTTCTACTATGTCCTCACATTGCAGAAGGGAAGAAAGAGCTCTTTAGAGTCTCTTTTATAAGGGCAATAATCTCATTCCTGAGGGCTCCACTCTCATGTCTTAACCTCCTCTCTAAGACACTACTTCCAAATACCATCATCTCCCTGGGGGTGAGATTTCAACATACGAATTTTGGGAAGGTGCAGAAGACACAGACAATCTGTACACAAATGGATGTGGCTATGTTCCAATGACACTTTAAGGCACTGCAATTTAAATTCCATTTCATTTTCATGTGTTGCAAAGTATTACTCTTCTTTTGCTTATTTTTCAAACATTAAAAAATGTAAACTTTATTCTCATTTCTCAAGCTATACAAAAACAGATGGGTGTGGGCAGACTTGGCCACTCAGCTCTGCTCTACAGGTCATGTTGCCCACTCCTGATCTAGACTAAAGAGAGACCCTCAAAGGTAAATTTTACTCATTTCTTAGTTGCATTATCTATTCCTCAAAGGTAATTCATTTTTTTAGTTTCACTATTCAACATTAACTGATAAATAAAACAACTATATACATCAACTATAAAATGATCTTTTGACTATAAAGATTTCTTGAGCCAAAGACTAAATAGAACAACCCCAAGGACTTTGGGGACATTTATTTCATCATGATTGGGGACCTAATACCTGAAGTGGTTAGTTACCAAGGCTCTAGTCACAAATTCTGTAGGTTTTAAGTTATTATACAAATCACTGGACAGGAGACAAATCTTCCAGAGCAGTCTAGCCTCAGAATAGTCAGAAAAGACTTCCTTTTAAAGATGAGAGTTCATTAACATTCCCTGCGTTCACAGAATCACAGCTTTTAACAGCCTCTTAGACCCTACAAAGTAGGCAGTTTCTGCTCTGGCTACCATCAAGCCACCTCCTGGTACCCCCAGCCCTGATGGAATGTGCTCTTCTTCAATGGGGGCTGGGTTTAGTGGCTCACTTCTAAGCAACTGAATGCACACGTGTGCTGGGCTGTGACTTCCACAGTTAGTTTATAGAAAGTTGTAACTTGTTTTGTTAGCAAGAACTGTCAATTGCCTTCTCAAATTTCCTGCTTTGATGAAGCAAGCTGCAGTGTTGAGAGACCAGTGTGGCAAGCAGCTGAGAGTGACCTACAGCTGACATCTGATGAGGGTCTAAGACCCACAGATGGACAACTGTCAAGGAACTGAATCCTGCCAGCAGCCACATGGGTGAGCTGAGCAGTGAGGCTTCAGATGGTATCTCAAACCCTTGCTCACTGCCTTGACTTCAGTCTTGTGAGAAACCTCGAAACAGAGGATCAGGGAAGCCATGACAGACTCCTGACCTACAGAAACCATAAAATGATTAATACGTGTTATCTTAAGCCACTGCATATTGGGGTATTTAGTTATAGCACTAGACAACTAACACATCTCCCTATAATGACTGACAATTAGAGATGTCTACTCACTCATTTTCCTACCAAAATGTTAAGTTCCTCTAGGGCAGAGGAAACAACATATTCACCCTGATTCCTCTCGCAGTCTATAATATATAACCTAGTCCCAAAGTCATGATTACCAAACATTTGCTAAATTAACTTGCAATTTGAGTTTCGTCCGTTCTGCCCATTTAAATAAGCATCAGCTGTAGGACAAACCAGACAACTAGTTAGGGCAGAATGTTTTTGGAAATTATGAGGAGAAAAAACATTTGGAGTTGTATCTTATTGCACCCAGTTTACATTTCAAAACTTTCAGGAGGGTTTCATTCACTTACAAAATACTTCAAAGTTGCTGGGTCCTTGCTACACTAAGAAGTCTCTGCCTTCATTGACCCAAACACACAGATTTACCCAGCAAGTAGTCCATCTATTTAGACATGTCTCCACATTCCCCTCCTTCTACACTTTACATGGGCTGTGAGGAATATTAAAAAGAGAGAAGAAATTATGAAAATAGGGGGAACTGTTGAAAAGTTGAAAATTTTGAGAAAAAGGAAAGAAAAGGGCAGAGGAAAGAGAAGAAATAGTCAAATATCTAAGCCAGAGGCAGAGAAATGATTCAGAAGACAAAGTCTGATTTTCCTGTCTCTAGTCATAAATATTTTGACAAGGAGTTTGGCATTTATCAAAAAGGGAAAATGAAAAAACAGAAGTTGTCTTCCCAAGGACCTAACACTCTTGGAATTCAATGAGCTGATTCTGTCTACGGTTGCAGTGTAGGGATCATTTCCGCGTCTGATTCTCAGAGGATTGGGACCCGTGTTTTCCCAACGGTACATGCCACACCACTACCAGAGGTTAAGAATAAAGAACAGAGGATATGGAAAACAGTCTAGACACTATGCTCAGAAGGCACAATTTTAAATCCATGTAGATTCTCTCTATCTTACTAGTTGCTTGTCTTAGTAGTTAAGTCAACTCTTCATGACTTTTGTAGACATTATATAATACCTCCTGCCTCTGCTCCAGCCACCCACCAGCTGTTAGCCAACATCATCCCAGAATGAGATGGGGGTTGCATCAGCTTGAACTGAATAACTTTCATGTTGACATTTAAGGAAACCAATTCTCAGCTATTGAACAAGTCTGAATTTTCTACAATGATCATAGGATCAAATAGAAATCTGAGTGTCCCCAAATGCCAAAACAATTGGAGCTCATTTCATTAAGGTTAAATGTCCTCATCTGTAACATGGGGATGATAATAGTATAAGTCTCATAGGTGCTTTTGAGGGATAAACTTGATCTACTGCAAGTTTACTCAACCTTAACCCTACTGACACTTTGGATAGGACTTTCTGTTGGGGATAGAGTGGCTCTGTCCTACACTACAGATTGTTTATCAGCATCCCTAGCTTCTACCCACTAGATTATATAGCAGCACCTCATCCACAGTCCACCACACCATCCACTGTCACAATACAAAATATCATCAGGCATTCATATGTGTCCTGGGGGATAAAACCACCACTGGTTGAAAACCACTGTTCTAAGTCCTTGGCACTTGGCATATAGTAACCATTCCATATGTGTTCAATGTTGCCATTCTTATCATAATGGTAATATTATGATAATATGATAATTATAATAATGATAATATAACCATTATCTTCATCATCACTATTATCATTATTAACATCAGCATCTGCCTACATTGGTGACACTTTTTCTGTCCAGTTGAGTCCCTGAACTAGTTGCTATATTTCTGCATCTTTTTAAAAGGAAGAGTTGAGAAGAAGAAAGGTCATTAGTTTGCTAGCAATTCAATAGGAAACCTACCGTTTCCTGTGAAGTCTCCTTTCATGGAAAGAAAAATGGCCACCATTTTATTCCATTGCAGAGCCATGTATACTAGCTCAGCCTCAGCCTTAGTTTATAAAATGATACAGATTTTTTTTTCCCTTGGGATAAATTCTCCAGCTGTAGAGATGGTTGATATGGTGGACTCTTGCAACTGCCCTTGGAGATTTTTAAGTGCTCCACTACCTACCTAGGAAAGGAGGGAAAGAGATATTCAAGAAGGAGCCATTTTCAACACAAGTTGCTCCCTTAGTTGTTTTTGTGGTTTTGTGCTTATTTGGGTTTACAAGTGTGTTTTTTATACTCAAATTGTTCTTACATATTCTGACAGTGTTTGCTTTAAGTGTTTTGATACCACACTGCTTTGAAGGTGCAAATGTTGTTCATGGCATGTCTTGTTAAGTGTACAAACTGAGAGGTGAATGTTGGTGACTGAAAAGAATGCAGTATTCCTCAAGGTTTTTAACCAAATAAAGTGCTAAGAGGAAAATGAACTGAGATTTCTGAGGGTCTAAGATTAGCCAACTGACCATAGGAAAGGTCTTTGTAGTACCTATTTTTATCTTTAGAATTAGTGCAAATTTTACTGTGTGTGCTAAAATACTGTTTTATTAGTTCAAAGGTAAAATGTATAAATAGACTAGCATATTCAGCCCTATCCTGTAGATTTTCCTATACTCCTTTGTAAAGTATGTGAAATGCATTTGCAGTGATCATGGTCTTAGAATCCAATGAATTCTGGTCCTGGCTTTACCACTGATAGAATAGGTGAACTTAAAATATTACTTAATCCTTGGGAGCCTCAGTTTCCATGTCTGAAATGAGAAAATAAAAAATTACCTACCTTAAATCACCATTATAAGAAATAAAGAGGAGAGTTCCATGAGTAGGTGATATGACTATTATAAGAAGGACCACTCCTTGATGTGTCAGAGCTGTAAGGTCATATATTTCATGAATGGGAAATAAAACAAAAGTGAGCCCCTCCCTCATCAAAATCAGAGACATAGCATTTTCCTCCAAACAGTCTCTCAAATTTTCCTGGCTATGATCAAGATGCCTCTTCTGAAGGTTCTGATTTGGTTGCTGTGGGTAGAGGGACAGATAGCTTGTATTTTTAATGAGTGCCTCAGTATTTCCTATGACTGAACAAGTTGGGAAAATGCCACAGTCATGCCATCTGCTTCTATTGCTTCCAGAACCAGAACATACTCACCGACGTTTGGAGCAAAGATGTTAGGTGTATTGATGGTGGAAAATTTAATATCAGCCAAAATATCTACCAGAGTGCCAGGACACACCCACTTTAACCCAACTCGACTTTTAAAAATTTCTCTTACAAATATACTTGCAGATATACAGAAAAAATTATACAATAGCATTGTATGATAAAATAAGGTTGTGGGGAGAGGAACTAAATATCTACAAATGGAGGAAGAAATTCATGGAATAGACATATGATAGAATATTGGGAGCCATAAAATAGCAGCTGTCTTGGGAATTGTTAGGAAAAGGAGCTTGTATTGACATCTAAGTACAGATTCTGCCTGAATTGATATTCAAAGGCCTCTAAGTTGTATCTTGAGTAAAAAATATCAAAGTATCTAACGGTGTTTACAGTTCTCTATCTGTCCATCTCCTTCCTCTCCCTTCTACTTCTCGATCTAGATTATAAATGCATATTCTACCTGGAAGGACACCAAGGCGGTCTGATCCTGGTGTCTGTAAGGTAGGGAACAGGGTGGCTAGCACCCAAGGCCAGGAGGTGCAGTATCCCTTACAGACCTTTGGATTTTTGTATTGTGCACAAATTTTACCTATATGAAATTTTGTTTTGGCTTTTAAAAAATCTTCCACCTTGCTAGCCCTTAGATCCTCTGTGTACCCCACCTCCTTGTTCCCCTTTCCTTACCTCACAGCTTTGCTCTTAGCTTCACATTTAGAGAGTTTTTTAACTTTTTTTTTTTTTTTTTTTGCAGTACTGGGGCTTGAACTCAGGGCGTACAACTTGAGCCACTCCACCAGCCCTTTTTTTGTGATAGGTGTTTTCAAGATAGGGTCTCATGAACTATTTGCCTGGGATGGCTTTGAACCACAAGCCTCCTGATCTCTGCCTTCAGAGTACCTAGGACTACAGGCGTGAGCCACCAGTGCCCAGCAAGAAAGTCTACTAAAATATAAAAATATTTTGACAAATTATAGTTGTATATGTGTATGGGGTACAAAGTGACACTACGATTTATGAGTACAATGTGGAATAATTAAATTAGTCCAATTAACACTCATCATTTCAAATATTTATCATGTTTTGTAATGAGAACATTTGAAATAGATTCTCTTAACAATTTTGAAATGTACATTATTATTTACTATTTGCAGTACACTGTGCAGTATATTGCTGAGCAAAAAAATAAATTTGAGAATTTATGCCTTTTGACCATTCTCTCCCCATTCCCTATAGCAAATTATGGAATCAACCTAAGAGTCTATTAGCAGACAAATGGATAAAGAAAATATCATATATACCAACAGAATATTATTTACCATTTAAAAAGAAAGATGCTTTGTCATTTGCAACAACAGGATGGAGCTGGAGAAAGTAGTGCTGTGAGAATCTTGAACTCCCCCTACTCCCACCGTTACACCAACTTTCCATCCTCTTCTCTACTCTGTTCAACCCTTCTCCTTCCTGGAAGCCTTTGACCTTCAAGTTCCACCAAAGCTGTGACCTTCACATTCTGTAAAAGCTGCTTTGAATCGAAATAACACACATTCTATGACAGTGTCCTTCCTGTACAGTCATGCATTACTTTGTTAATAGAAGTCTCAGGCAGAAGAATGCCTTAAAAATAATTCACTTTAGTGTCTTTCCTCTTATTTTAATTTTTATAATTTGTCAATGAGTGGATAGTTAGGAAAAAGAAATATCTATTTAAATCTGACAAGTGTCATTTACATTTCAAAAAGTACTAATTTCCTCATAAACAGCATATTACCTGTTTGTGATTTACAATAAAAATATAAAACTACTCATCATTTGTCCTAATGGCCTGATTATAACGAGGGTAGGAATCCTATCTTTTTCCATTCTAAGTCCTCTTCATGCTTAATGCAGATTTTTGAATATTAATGAACTTCAAAAAGTAATTGTTGAACACCGGAATGAAAAAATGGATGTACTTTTCTGTTTTACTTCCATGAGCTTTCGTTGATCTGCGTATTTTGGCAAAAGCACAGTTAGCTTAGATATTGGATCAGTATCCTGGCTGTCCTCAATCTGTTGCTATGCTGACTAGTTCCAGGCATGGCCCTTCAGTCTGTATGCTTGACCTCCGCTATATCCTTGAGCACCATAGTAGGTACTCAAGAAACATTAGAAGGTAATGTTCTTTGTTGTGCAACATAAAAAGCCTCTGAGGAGTTCAGAGAAAAGGTAAATCATAAGCATAATCCACAGCCAACTTGCCCTCAAAACATACATAAGGTTAGCTTAAGATTTATAAAGCAGGGAAATGATTCTGCCCAAGGATGGGCAGGTCTGGAGCTTAGGTCACCTATCTCCACCTTCCAGGGTACTGAGTTTGCATCTTCTGAAGCCCGAACTGGTGAATGATACATTTTTTTCTAAAAACTTCAATTTTTCTAACTTCACAGGCAGTGGGAAGATCTGCCTATTATGAAGAGTCTATGGTCTTCTGGGCTGTCAAGGATGTTTACAAATCACACCTTGTACTAGTAATAAAAATGTCCATAAGCCATTTATATGTGCTTTGGGGACATTAAAAAATACAGTCAGACAAGCAATTACCACAATTAGGGAAAATAACTCCCACTGGGGCAAAGGGAAGAAATCGTGAGGATTGGAATTGCAGTGGAGATGGAGTCATCAATGAAAACTATCACTATTGTCTAGATAGAGTCAAACTCCAGGGATTTTGAGGACTTTTTCAATGCTTACTTCCAAACTGAGATTTGGCAACACATAACGCTTGCATACTGGACATAACCTCTTGTGGGAACCAAAGGTCACACGGAGCATGTCATGTGTCTCCCAAACACACTCTTAATGATCCCAAGTAACTTGCCTGTGACATCTTCATGACCAAGATGGATGAGTCACCTGGAGACCACATTTACCTGTCTCTGTCTCCTGATCAATTAAGAAGATTGAATCATCCAGGTAGGATGGAAAGACAGTCACTATGAGGTGAGACATTTATCACTAGATGTGACCAAAGAGTGGTGAGGATACAGCTCCAGTATCTGAGTAGGACTCAGTTATAAATGTGTAGTAAATGACTGAAAAGACTTTGATTGGGCCTCTCAACTTCAGATATGACTTATTCTTCCAAAAGAATGAAGCTACCATTAGACTGTTCGCCAATCTAATGGTTAGATTGTCTAAATTCTCCTAGCTTGGACACTTAGTGTAAAGAAAACTACAGCACAGGAGGGATTCCAGGCTGACTTAATCGGGTGCCATACTCAAGCTATCTATAGGGCAGGTGCAGCAACCCCTATCACATGGTGTGGTGAAGGTTGACAGTCATGAATGCAAAGTGATTGTCCATGTGCCTGGTATACATAAGCATTTAACAAGTGCTTGATCCATGGGAAAGACGAATACCCAACCACACAACCAACTCCAGATCCATGTGAAGGCTTAATTTCCACCAAAGGCTCTCAAGAAACAGTGCCAAGTCTGCAAGTGGTCAACAGGATACTTTCCTGCAAAGCCAATCCCAGAAGGTGGCAAATTAAACCTTCCCCATGTGAGCCTGAGTGACGTAGGAAATGTTCCCTGTGGATTTGCCACAGTACTGAAGTCATGTCCTTCCCTTATAATAACTGTCCACTAGGTAACTTGTGGCCAGTGGACTAAGAAGCAGAAGGCAGTTGGTGTCCACCTCCCATGCTGCCAACTGGAGATAGTTTCCCCAGGTTTCTGGGTGAGTTTTTAAGCCAACACCCTTGAGAGGGAAGCAGAGCCTTCATACCACAGGCATCTGGGACACAAGGCCTCCACAGTATTTGGAAAAGTCAGTACCACTCGCTGATGATAAAGGGGCATTCACAGTGGGCAAAGCCACTCCACGGGAAGGGGTGGAGCCAGCCTACCAGGCAGACCCAGGACTGCCTTTGCAGACAGTTTTCTTTTTCCATCTCTCTGGACTTGAGTAGGTGCCAAGGCAGCTAACCCCGACACCCAGATAGCAAGCCCCCAGCTTTTCCATGGAATTTAGCAGTAGCTACCAGGGGCGTCATCCCAAGGCATTAATTTTTTCCTTTGCCTGGTTTCCCACATTCTGTGACCACCTTAGTGTATGCCAGGGAAAATATTGAAAGCCTAGGTAAACGAAGGGGAACCCAACATTCACCAGTCTGGCCTTAAAATAGTCGGCAGAACGCCCCCGTCCCAAAGAGTACACAGGCTTTGACTACAGTTAGTGTGTTCAGGATGCTGACCCATTCCACCCCAAGGCTCACCCATCTCCTGAAAGCCCATCTCAGAAAGAGGACAAAGAGAGAGCCAGACTCACTGCCACCTCCTCCCCCACTGGACCCCGTGACTTAGGTGAATATTAATGACCATCAAGAGATCTGATGCAAACCAGCACGCGCCACTGGGTAGGGTGGGGACATTGGCGAAGCCTATGTCTGGGGTGGAGTGGAGGGTTGGGCAGAGCAAGTGGGAGAGCCAGAAGGAAGGTATTCCTGGAAGAGAAAGGAGGCCCCAGGAGTCACAGGGCTCGGCCCAGCGCTAAGCACTGGGCAGAAGAAAACATCTCTGCCCACTCCTGGGCAGCTTGGGACTTAGCTCTAGCAGCTTCTACAGATCTGTTGTAAGCTAGGTCTTCGGGATGGACTGCAGGCCATAGGGAAAGAGGCAAGCAAAGGGAACAAGGAGGGGAGAAGACCACTGAGGCTGAGAAAAAGGAAGAGAGTACTGCCTGTAAGCTTTTTCATATTTTCTAGAGTTCTCCCCATGAAAAGTTGCCTGGTTTTGCAAATAAACATATAGAATCCCCAGTGAATTCTGAATTCCAATCAACATAAAATATGATTTTGAATATAAGGATGTCCTGTGCAGTTTTACATACGTGGACTTTAGGATAAGAATGTTCCTTGTGATATTTGGACATATTTATTCTTTAAAAAATCCTTATAACACTTCAAAATATCAACTGCAGTCTAATGTTCAGTTAAGTTGAGCTTAGGATACAAAAACAAAGTATTAGTATAAGCCTATCCCATGCAATATTTGAGACACACTTATACTAAAAAAAATAGTGTTTATCTTCAACTCTGAGTGGGCATTTTGTATTTTACACCACACCATGTCCCCTCCATTAGAATGAAAGCTCACTGTATGCCATGTGCTACTTGGCTCTCTAAGGTAGCTTAGAAAGGTACAATAGCAAGGTGGAGTACTGTCGCCCTGCCATCTCACTGTCCTTCACCTACTAGCTGTGTGCTCTCGGGCAAGTAACTTAATCACTGTTTCCCAAATATTCTCATCTACTCAATAGGGAAGATGATAGTTGTCTGACTTAGAGAGATATTATACAGGAACAATACACTGACTACCTGGTGGGTTCACAGGAAACTCTTAATAAATGAGTGCTATTATTATTCATTCTTGTTACTATTGTTGCTGGATACCTGAGAAATAATGAAGAGTAATAGAGAGGAGCTGACTCATGGGAGACTGAGCAAACACAAGGCTTCTTCAGCCAGCTCTGTGACCCTGAGAGAGAGTTTTCCTTGGTTCCAAGATTCCTCCCAGTTCTAAAATCCCATAATTTAAATAGATTAAGTGATTGAGAATTTAAATGGATTGAATGGGTGAAAATCAATAAAAATGTGTTTGGGCTAAGGGGGTTAGAAAGGCAAAGTGCACTGCAAAAGGGGTGTTTCACAGACAAATAATAATAATTAAAAAAAAAACCAGACTGCCCTTAATGCAAGACACCTGGTCTGATCTTCTCAGTGTTCTGCTATGGGTTAGGTCTTCAGACACTGAGACAAAAGTCTACTGCATTAGTGCAGCATATTCTTCCTCAACTTGGATTTGTACCAAAGGGAGCCTGAGGCTATGGTCTGAATGTGTGTCTCTTCCCCCGAGTCATCTGTTGAGTAATCCCAGATCCTTGGAAAGTGTAGATAGGAGGATGGTGGTCTGAGGCTAACCCCAGGGAAAAAGTGAAACTCTATCTGAAAAGCTACTGAAGCAAAAAGCACTGTGAATGGGCCTGCCTAGCAAGTGCAAGGGCCTGAGTTCAAATTGCAAAAAAAAAATAGAATGTTAGGTGGTAGGGCCTTTGGGAGGTGATCAGATCAGGAAGTCAGATCATGGATTGGGATTTGTGCCCTCATAGAAAAGGCTCTAAAGAGACCCCTCATCCCTCCTCCCTGTGAGGATGGAGAGAAGTCACATCTATGAATCAGAAGCAGGCCTTCACCAGACACCCAATCTACCAGTGCCTCCATCTTGGATTCCCCAGACTCCAGAACTGTGAGGCATCAATGTCTGTTGTTTATAAACAATAAGCCACCAAGCTTGTGGGATTTTATTGTAACTGCCCAGACAAACTAAAGCACCCAGTGCAATATCAGGGTTGTCACACACGACAGCCTTGCCAGTCACAGCCAACTCAGTTGCAATAAACAAATACATGGCAGCCCAGTCCAACACATCAGAGCAGCCACAGTCCCTACCATCCACAACGCTTTCTGTGGTCCAGTGGGCCAGATAATTCCAAATGGTTCCAGATAATTTCAAATCTTTCTAGCTATCTCTATAGCTATTTCTCACTCACCCTAAGAAATTATCACTTGGCCACAAAGTAAATATTTGTTCCCATCCTGTTATTCTGAGCAAAGAATGCGGGTACCAGGAAGCCAGGATAAACAGACATTTCCACAGCCATAGTTTCCTCCTAAGAAACTTTTAAAGCAGGAGTCGGAGGGAAAGGGAGTCACAGAGGGGCAGCCAGGCTCTCTACAAACAGCATGCACTTGCATCATGTGTGGCTCAGGAACCTCGGGAAAATTACGCCATAAGGAGAAGATGTAGCCTGGTATATTCACAACATATATGGAGGCAAAACTGCTCTTCAATATGGCTATGACTTGAGAGGCTGAGTGAAGCAGTATTCAGATGCAAAAAAAATTAGAAAATGAAGTGCATTTGTTCTAAAATGACAATGAACAAACCTCATGGGCCTATTAAGTTACGAATTTTCAATGGGTAGATCGGTAGTTGGAGAAAAAAATGAAAGTCTTAAAAGAAGAAAAATTATGCTGTGTGCAGTGGCTCACCCCTGTAATCCCAGCAGGGACAGACATCAGGAGGATCATAGTGCAAAATGTTAGCAAGCACCACCCCCCATCTCAACAAATAAGCTAGTAGCTAAGGTGTGATGCTCCATTCCTGTAAACTCAGCTACTTAGGAGGCATAAGTAAGAGGACTGAAGTCTGAGGCCAGTCCCAGTGGAAAGTATAGGACCCTATCTGAAAAATAACTAAAATCACAAAGGACTGGGGGCATAGCTCAAATGGTAGAGTGCCTCCCTGGCAAGCACTAGGCCCTGAGCTCACATCCCCATACCACCATAAAAAAAGGACTAAAGATTATTCCATACAAAGACAGGAAAGTTTCAAGAGCAGGCCAGGGAAGAACATGTGTATAAGTCTAGTTAAAGAACGGGGCAGGAGTCAGGTGAGGCATTCAGCAATAACCTGGGGTCTAGACCTCATTAAATGAGTCAGGTTGCATCTACATAATTGGGTTTTCTATAGTTGATCTTAAGGAGATTTGCAAAAGCATCAGGTGACCCACCAGTTGGAAAACATTTTCTCCACATCCTGAAATCCATCTACAGACTCATTTTGATGATACATCACTGGAGAGCATAACTGGCTTACTGGTTCATAATCTACCAAGGCAATATGACAACAGCTCATGAAATTACAGCTCATGTTCTTATTATCATTAGTCCTTCAAGAATTTGTCCTGAAGATGTACTTGAAAATGTTCCAGGTTATTTATTTCAGCATTGTTTGCAAAATCAAAGCACTGAAGCAACCTAAGTGCCCATCACAAAGGGACTAGTTCATTCAGTAATAGTATTAATACATCCATAAAGTAAATGCAAATGGTTAAGAGTGTGGAAAATTCCTGACATTGGACGATCTTTACATGTATAGAGACAGCACGGTTTAGAGATGATATTGAATAATCTCTAAAATATGTTGTTAAAAAGTTTTAAAAAGTAAAAGAGGCCTCAAGGAGATGGAATATACCTCCCCACCAATTAAGAACAAGCTGCTTTTACTGACTTTCTTCCAAAAACAACAATATGGATGGGAGAAGTAACTTCAGACTGAAGAAACCTAACAAACACCACCTTGGTGAGGTTATCAGCATCACGAGCAATAAGTCAGCTCAATGATGAGAAGGGCATTTTACCTCTGAAGTCATCCTCACAAAAACCAATAACGCCCATTGATCTATGAGAAAAACATCAGCCAACTCAACAAAACGCTTAACCAGCCCACCTCAAAACTGTCAAGGTCATCAAAAAAAAGTCTGAAGAAATTGTTACAGGCTAGAGAAAGCCAAGAACACGTGACAACTAAATTAAGATGGTATCCTGGATGGAATCCAAGGACCAAGAAAGGACATTGGGATAAAACTAATAAAATCTGATAAGCTGTGAAATTTAATTAATTGTACTGTACCAACGATGACTTATAATTAATTACTCATCATAATGAACCAACCAACCATTGTTGGTTCTCTGTGACAAAGGTACCATAAAAATATAAGATTTTAACAAAAGGGGAAACTGGAAAATGGAATACACAGGAATTCTGTAATATTTTTGATATTTTTCTTCAAATATAAAAAAAACTGTATTCTAACATAAAACATCTATTAAAAATTAAAAAGAAATAAAGATTACATGATTGCTTTCATATGCCATAAAACCTCTCTGGAAGAATAAGAAATAAATTATACATTTCTGTCACCTCCAAAGAAGGACCTAAGTTGCTGGAGGGTAAGTTTTCATTGTGCACAATTTTATATTTTGCACTTCAAATCATGTAACTGTAGTATCTCTTTAAATATAAGACAATTTCCGTCCTACATAGCTAAAACATAACGTTTAATCCAAGTTAAGTTTGTTTCTAAGAGACACCTTAGTTTTGAAAATGCACCCTTTTTGAGGAACACATGGAACTAGAAGCTCTCCCAAAGAATTCAATAACTTCAGGTAACTCATATTCATAGGTTGTATGCCCTAAAAGTACAAGGTTTGAAGGAGAATGGTATTGCAGATATGTAATTTTGAAGGGAAAGAGAAAGTTGGGCAATTCTCTGAGAATATAGAATTTTCTAAGATCCCATGCACCCAAGAAACAAAATGCAGGTACACAGTACCCAAGGAGTGATGAGAAGGAGAGAAGTCAAACGTTTGAAGGAGGTGTCAGGATGCACAAAGACTGACTTTGATGGCATAAAATGTATAGTACAATCAGCTCTCTCTTCTTTGCAATAGACTGTCTTCCATATCATCCCTCTTCTAGAATGAGCCTCTCTCTGCCTGTTGGCTTTTAACCAAGAGAAATAGACTGAACTGTTGAACTAAAGGACACCCTGCACTAGGCAAGAGCTGGCGCTCGAATCATTCTTTCCTGTCCTTACCCCACCCTTCTGCTTCAACAACTCCTTGGCAAAAACCACCTGGGAGGTGACTGCACAGTGAATTCAGATTTGTCTCCATGAGGGAAACCAAGATTTGCAGGCAGAACCCTAAGCCCAAGAGAGAAAGACATAGGATTAGCAAGTCACTGAGCCAGTAAAGGGCCAGGAGCCAGAAGGACACCCACCAGGAGAGGTAGGGAAACGGTTAATAATTCAAGGTGACAAATTAAACCAGCTACTCAGGGGCTCCAGTTTGGCTGATGGCAAAGTCAAAACAGAACTGTCGGAAACTGGGAAGGCGCTGTCACTTGTACTGTATTTTTCCACACGTATTTTTATTTTATTTTTTTTTAATTTGGAAATGTTCATGGGTTGCTGGAAAATGCAGGCTGGAGAACTCCTGGGGTCTGAGAGGAGAAACTGTCTTTGCCAGGTTCTCCAACTAATTCACATCAGCAGCTTCCCAGGGGCTCCAGCCACCCAGGGGCCTGCCTGACTTCCCACCTTCCCATCCTCACCCCTCTCACTTTCACTAGCCTCCATGCCAGCATTTGACCTCCTGCCAAGTCACACTAACAATGGGCTCCATCCACCACCACACCATCTTCACTAGTCCCACAGCTGCCTAACAGGGAGGAGACGGAGAAAGACAGAGAACCTGTGGGCCTCAGGAGACATGAGGCAGAGAAGCAGAGGAAAGCGAAAATCTCTCTATCTCCCCCCACACATACAGTGGTACCATGGCAAGAACCCGGCTAACTTTTGCACAAGTACCACAGGGAGATTCACTAAAAGGAAATCAATGTTGAAAATGACTGCATGAGCACATGGCCCTGGGTTCAATACCCAGAACTGGAAAAAATGACAGGGAAGGGAAGGGAAAGGAAGAGGAAAAAGGAAAGAGGAAAGAGTAAAAAGAAAGGAAAGGGAGGGAACAGAAGGGAAGGGAAAGGAAAGGGGAAGGGGAAAGCACAAGGGGAAAGGGGAAGGGAAAAGGGGAAAGGAAAAGAGAAGGGTCAGGAAAAAAGAAAAAGGCATATGTGCCCAACTTCCAGGAGCGTGTAAAGACATACCGTGATATTTACTTGCCCTGGCAGATCTTAGAACCATTTAGCTTCTTGGTCTAGCCTGAGCACTTAGTTTAGAAATTGGTGTACTCTTATTACAACCAAACACTTAAATAACACTCTGTATATCAGAGGATACTTGCATCCCTCTACATCCCAGGGAGGTTAATTCTAGGACCTGGGATAGATATCAAAATCTGTGGGGGATCCAGTCCCTTCTACAAATGGCATACTTTAACCCACCTCTAGTTGACTTAGAAAACCTCATACACGTAAGTGCTGTGTAAGTAGTTCTTGTGCTACATTGTTTAGAATAATGACAAGGGAAAAGTCTATACATGCTCGGTAGAGGCAGAATGTTTTCAAATATTTTTCACACAGAGTTCATTGACTCATTAGATAAAGAACCCGAGAATACAGAGGGCCAAGTGTATATTTTTACCACAGACTGACCTTGTCGACTATTTAAACTCCTCGTAGGAGTTAAAAGACAACTTGACTTTAACGTTAAAGATAGGTATTTTTTTTCACACAAATGGATGCACACAGTGCATTCATCAGGGGCCTTCTCCCCTGGGCATTTCTGCTCTCAGTTTTGATTTAGCATCCTCTACTCCCAGGAACACAGAATGGTTTTGCTGGATGAATTTTAGACATGAGAAAAATAGATAAAACGCAGTGCCCACGTCTGTGTGTGTGTGTGTGTGCACCGCACACACAGCACTCTCTTCCAGCAAGCATTGCACTTGCTTCTAGGGCCTCCCAAGGGTCGCTGGCTCTGATAACCCTGCACAGCTGCTGTTTAAAGGGCTCAGTTAATGAAACAGCTCCCCTCTCATTTGGCCAGAGCTGTAACACTGAGGTCTCAGGTTCCTAATAACGCTCAGTGGATCATCCTCTGAAGACTGCATTCACCCAGTGGCCATCCCTGACCTATCTCACGGAACAGACCAGAGTCACAATTGCCCTATTGTTCTCTGACTTGAGGATGGAGGGAAGGGGGAGCACCCACACACACAACCCCCCTCAAAAAGATTAGTGAAATTATTAGCCAACAGTAATGGCTCTAAGCCAAGCTGCTCTCCAGTCCTCTGGAGCACCGAGTCACCTCGAAGTCTCTTAAAGAACCAAACACAAGACTGTGTGTTCTCCCAAATTTTGCCATGTTGTTCTCAAAGGCTGCTGGCCAGTGGTTCATGCTGCCCATACCCACAAGGCCAATAAGCAGATAAAGAAACAGTGAGTAATATGCGTGTCGAAGCCTCTGGATCCCCATGCCCCGAAAGTCTGTAAAAGGCAGATGCCCAAGGCCAGACACCAATGGCGACCACTTCACCCAGCGTTCTTTGGGCAAACGTCTTGTTAGAACACTGTAATAGACAATGACTTGTTGGTTAGTGTTAATTGTAAAACTCCCTCTTTCACCTTACAGAAAAAATAATCTTTTCTTCCCTGTGCTACCACTACCTCCTTTGCCCATTCTATACTTCTTATCAGGAGTTAAGGAAAAAGAATTATAATCTGTTCCAGAACTAGATATACACATCTTTATACTGCATATTTATATGCCAATCCACAGTGTCAGAGAAAGTGAAGTCTTCTAACAGATGACCCAATTTATATTGATTAGCCAGCGTGGACATTGGGTGATGTGAAAGATAATAGAAAGATACAAAGATATTTGATATATTTGCCTAATATCAAAGTAATCAATTGATTGACCAAATATAAGTCACAGATAAATTAAATGAAACATTAAGAAAAGAATTTGTCCTTTGAGTTAAAACACTGAACACTCCACTCAAGATCGCAAATGTCTGTAAATAAATAAAGAGGTATGCTTTACCATAAATCAGTATCTAACATGAAGGGAACCAGTACTCAAACAATTGCAGAATCCCCACTATGATCCTGACACACATCAATATCACATTTAGGAGGTTTCTCTTAGACAGCTATGTATTATTTCTAGAGAAATCCATGCCATTTAGAAAACACAGGCACAGGAAAAAAAGATCCTCACAGCTAAGCAAAAATGTTTTCTGTATGATGGCAAGTGGGAGGAGCTAGCAAGCATCTATTGTTTATTAACAAGACTTATATATGTTAAACTTTGGGTCTAGGAAGTACGTTTGTGGAGAACTAAACATAACCCCGTTCCTACGAATTAGTGGCATGTCTTTGCAGCGTTTGGCCTCATTTCTCACAAGGCAGGCTCTCAGAAAGTTCTCAGTGGAAGGACTAAATGCCTGAGACTGTCACCAAATTATAATGATTCAATATTATCCAGGACAACTATTTTATACTCACACACACACCTGAACAGAACAAGTGATATACCACGACATACACGATGCTCACAGTGAATGTTCTGATTGATACACACACACACACACACACACACACACACACACACACACACACACGAGTCTATTTGTCATCTGGGAGTTCCAAGATTTTGCTTAAACCCCAGAAAAATTTTCTTTGTAACAATTAGGAAATCAATAAAATTTCTGAAGACTCCATTTCCCTACTCACAAAATGCATTTGGAAAATATCAAAAATTCTCTGACTAAATGTATTGTGTAAAGGTACAGAATTTAGCTCCATGGAATGTACAGATTAAACTACCCTCTCATAGCATTCACTGACGAAAACATAGATGCAAATACATGGCTGCTAGAACAATTTTTCGTCTGGACACCTACAATTCAACACCAATATAATTAGGCAATGCCTTAGCAATACAGGCATTTTCAAGGCTTTATAAAGCAAATCTCTGAAGTATTTATATGACATCCAACTGGACTTCCCCAACCAAATCAAAGCACAGGCACAAACATGTATAAACTGTACACTATTCTCAGCAAAAATGAAATTGCTTCATTCAAGTTTATATTATATTTCCAGGGGAGGTAATTATGATCAAGGGAAAAGAGAATGAATAACAGAGCACAGAAGAGCCAGGCTCTGATGAAGAGCCCCCAAACCTGCGGTTCATTTTTAGAGGCCCAGCCTATGGGAGCTCAGCTCATCAGCACCTGCACATGGTTGAACTTTCTAGATAAGGGCACTGCCTACCAAGGCAATGTAGGAGACCAGCTCTATAGCTGCTGCCTGCTGCCTACTCACTTAACTTTCTTTTCTTTGCAAACAGGCAGGACACTGCACTCTCTCTTATAGTTCCCTTGTTTGCTTCTGAGGAATCGCGAAGATTGGAAGCAAGGGAGAATTATAGAGGAAATGAGGGCAAAGGGCAGAGGGCCAGCTGGAAGCAAGACCAGTGGCAAGAAACCTTGACTACTGAAAGAAGAATTACCCATATTTCTCACTATCCACCCTTTTCTAATTGTCCCCCAAATCAAACGAGCCCATCTAACCCTCCTCCCCATCTGTACATATCAGTACAATTCCTTTGCAGAGATTAGCCTGCTTCTTGCACAGCAGGCCGCTGGACCACACTCTGCCGGGAGCTTGCCCTTCACCACCAGTACCTGACCCAAGGCGAAAGGAGAAGAAATGAGGATCCCAACTGGGTCATCCGTCAAAGTTGGGGTGAATTAGATTTGACTGTCAGACAGCCTCTCAACCTAGGCAGCTACTCACCTGGAGCCAGCATGAGGCTTGACAAAGAAAGTCGGAAAAGATCCAAAGTCCATGTGGGTAAATCCAAGGGTCTCTACCCTGCCATCTTTTCCTCTGTCAGGTGTGGCCATCAGGTGTGGTTTGGCTGACCAAGAATGTGGTCCTTTTAAATTCACCAAAGTTGTAGAAGGGAGAGAGGGGGCTAGGCTGAGCCTACTATTCCTCTGTCTCCAAGTAGCTTTTGAGGCCGAAAGTGCCAGTGGTGGAGTGCAGAATGCTTACTCCAGACATTAAATGAGCCCACAGAATACCTCAATCTGATCTTTTATAGTGCTTTGTTTATTACCTGCGTGCCCTTATTTCATAAGGGAACTGAAAGAGAGAGAGAGAGAGAACAGGAATGATGAAGATGACTATTAGTAGCAATCCAGAGACACCTTTTCTTAAGCTTCATTCATAACAGCAAATGAGACCAAACAACCTAGCAATTGTTCTCTCAAATGTCACCTTTCTGTATGGGCCACTGTGTCGATAAAACTAGGCTCTCTCGTTGTTGCTCTCCCCCCCCCGCCCCCTCTTCCAAAAAAAATTACTGTGTTATCCTCCAAATATCTCCAGAGAAATTGACCCGACAAGGGAAGCTTTTCTTCTTCTCCCTCCCCTCCCCCCTCCAGTTTTTTCTTTCTTCTTCACGCAGCTTGAACAATTTGGCTCTGTTCTGTATGCATTCCTGTGGCCCATTCTCTCTCTGTCCCCAGTGTAGGACGGTGGGCCAGGAGAACACAGGCTCACATTCAGGGCCAGGATGGTGCTTGGGGGGTGGGGGGTGGGAGTGGAGAAAAGTGAACCAAATGTACCTATGATTGTTGCGCCACCAACTTAATACCTGGGCAGAAAGACAAAGGCTCTTTAGAAAAAGCTCAGGCTTCAGGTAACCCCTCCCCCCATCCTCCAAAAGTTCAAAAGATAACAGGAGCTGAAAGTAAGGCACCAACGTAATTAAAGTTTTCCAAGTCATTTCAGGAGATATTACACATGATGACAGAGAACTCACTGCTAAGCCCTTTCGATGCGCAATCTCTGCTAAGATGGGAAGCGATACTTTTTCTTTGTGCGTGGGTGCCTGTGTGCGCGGGCGCATGTCCGCACACCTGTATTTATTTCTGGACACAAAGATCCGTAATCTCTGAGCCCAACCTCTTTTTACATTAGCAGAGGTGGAACTGTGGCTTGGAAAGTCCCTGATTGGGGGGTGAGGGGGTGGGGGAATAGGGATGACCTACAAAACAAGGAAGCCTTCTCTCCATGAACTCTATTTTATTAACAAAGGGTAAGTGAGCATTTTAAAATTTTTGCACATGTATTTGTTTTTGTTTGGGATCTACAACTGGTTATTTGCTCATGAAAGAAGGCGGAAGCCTCAGGAATATGTTCTCAGGATAAGGAATTGGGGATTGATGGAGTCTACATACATTGGAAGATATTTGGAGGACCTCTGGGGAGATGGAAAGTGGCGCGTGGCGCGGGGCGGGGGGGGGGGGGTGAGGGGGGGGTATGAGCAGGTGCCATCCCTCTAACGTAGTCAGACATCAAAAGCCAACTTCAAGACAATACCTTATGGTCCTTGGCCCCAAGGTCCTTAACCAAAGTTCTTCAATACGAGAAAGAACTTTTAGAAAGCAAACTGGAAAGCAGTGACACCAGGAGCCAGATCTAGGTGGCAACTGGGAACCAGGAGCAAAACGCATAGGCACTTTACACCACCCAACAAGAGCTTTGCTGTCCCATTAATAGAAAGCAAACACACACTCAAAACTGCTGGGACGCATTGCTGTGAACCACTCCAGAAGGCAGGGAGAAGAGCACTGAATCCTTGAGTACTCAAACTCAGAATGTTGAAAAATTGCAGCTCCTGAGGAAGAGAAAAACAGGCAGGGATATGTGGGGAAAGGCAGGAGCCTACTGTGAAATTTTTGAGTTTTGCAAGCCAATTGTGAGACATGGGCACTATTAAAAAATAAATTCTACAAAGTTACGATGAGATAAATTATATTAAAAACAAAGGTAATGAGCTCATCTCTTCCTCATTCTTTTAAAATGTCTTGCTTTTTCCTCTTTGTCAATACTGGGGTTTGAATGTAGAGCCTTGCACTCTACCAGTTGAACCACGCCCCAGTCTTTTTGTTTGTTTGTTTCAGTTATTTCTCCAATAGGGTATCACATTTGATGTCTGGGCCAGCCTGGACCATGGTCCTCCTATTTGCACCTCTCCATGTAGCTGGGAAGACAGGCAGTTGCCACCACACACTGCTATTGGATGAGATGGGGTCTTGCTAACATTTTTTTTTGCCTAGACAGGCCTTGAACCATGATCCTGTTATCTATGCTATTGAAGTTATTTATATCTACTGTGCTTCTACAGCAGAAATATTGTATAGTGGTGACTACTACATGTTTCTTTCCCACTCTGTGTTGAACGATGTCACATAGTTTAGCTAGCTTAAAAAGGAAAATGGTGGGAACACTATGAAACAGGAAAATGCCAAGAAAATCTAGAACTGCTATCAACCATGGTTTGATTTATGGTTTTGTAATTGACTAGACTTAAGACAGTGATGAAGAAAATATTAGTAATGCACACTGGACATAAAAATATGTCATATGTAGCATTTTTAAATTTTGAATAAAACAATATGAAAAATTAAGGAACTATTCGTCTACTGCTCAAAAACTATTCCCTGACTTGAGAGAAGAATTTGCGCACATCATTGAAAAAGGAGTGAGTTTCAACATGTATTTTCATTCTTCTTATTCCTCAACAAAAATGAAAATTGCAATCAGACTCATATTACAACAATACTTCTCCATCCACTGCTAAAGAAAAATCCACAAAATGTTTTTATGAGAATTAACTAGCTACATGGGATTTACAACAAAGAATATTGCATGTTTATAATTATTTACAAAGCATGTGCCATATATCACTTATAGCAATAAAATTTATAATAAACATATACATAGAAACATGAACACATCTTTTTTTTCAGATAGCAGGTTGTTAAGCACTTACTCACAAACCACTGCCCAGTAGCATAACTACATGTAAGAGAACGGGGTAATTTTCATGATGTAGAGGAGATATGTATACCTGCCCATATGTGTGCTCAGTTGATCATTTTATTTTGGCCTAACAGAGGCAGATCACAACGCCCTGAAAGGCAGCATTTAGTAGGAAAAGGATGACGCATGCGGTATTGCTACCTGCCCTATTATTGCATCAGGTCCACTAAGAACCAGTCTCATCCAAGGCCAGACAAAGGAGGCAATCGTTCACACAACTGGATTGTGTTTCATGCTTTCCAAAAGTACTCTTGCACAAATATGAGCCTCGTCAAGTCCTGATGAGAAAGTCAAACTGGAGGGCATTCCCACCTGAGGATGAGCACATGACTGCTCAAAGACTTCAGTATTTTGCCCAACTCACACAATTGAGGATGGCTAAGATAACAGAACACAAGTCTACTGATTCTCAGCTCTGTGTCTCTGAAGGCAAGTTGAAATACTCCCTTCGAAGCAGCTCTTTTGGAAAGTTCTATCCTTCTTTGACCTGAGTTTAAGCAAGGTGACAGTTCAGGAGGACAGGAACAGAATCTGAAAGCCATGTTGTCAACTCCAGCCATACTTACCAGTTCTATCTCTATGGGCAAGAGATCTTTAATATCGGAGTCCAGGTTTCAATCTGTAAGTCCATTGCTCACTTATAGCCACACACCACTGTCAGGAGCCTCCTGACCCAAGGCATCAAACTCCACAGACAAATAACTATGGCACAGTCCAGCTCCCCGACTCCATCGATCTCAGTGTTAGTTCATCCCTGTTTTGCTGTTGCTTTTTAAGAATAGCAAAACTATTTCTATTTTGTCAATCAAAGACCTTTATGAGACAGAAAAATGGAACTCAGAGCAAGAGGAAAGTTCTGTGGTTGAATGAGGATAGTGGGAGAGGGTAGCTAGTTATCACCACTGTCTGCTCATGGGACCTTTAAAGAAAAAAGAACCTCACATACCCAAGCATTTGTGTTATGTGTGTATGTCTGTATATGTGTGTGTTTGTGTGTTTGTGTGTGTGCTAGTTGACAGAGGACTCCACATGCTGTACTGTGAGTCTCCTTCTGATGCCTAGATGCTATCTTGGAATCTCCTGCCTCTGGTCACAAAAGAGCAAAAGGAAAGAGCAGAGGCCCCTAAGCAGACCTGGGGTGGAAGAAAACGAAGCTGTCAGTAGAGCTCATACCACAGAAAAACAAGCAGGTGGATCAGTATGTCATCACTGTGATGGGAACAATGCTTAGCAAGAGGTGTGCAATGCACCCTTCAACAGCATTAGCATCTAAACTATGTTCCCATGCCCCCCTCTTTCTGCAGTACTGGGGTTTGAACTCAGGGCCTACATCTCAAGCCACTCTACCAGCCCTTTTTTTGTGATGGGTTTTTCAAGATAGGGTTTCTCGAACTATCTGCCTGGGCTGGCTTTAAACCACGATCCTCCCGATCTCTGCTTCCTGAGTAGCTAGGATTACAGGTGTGAGCCACCAGTGCCTGGCTCCATGCCCCTTTGTGATAGGTACTCTCACCAATACCTTGTAAAATAAGAAGTTGATGCTTAAAGACATTAGGCAGAATTCTCAAGCTTTTACCACTTATAAGTGGAAAAGCTGAGGTCTGCCCAGGCTTCCTAGAGCAGCACGTGTGCAACTGACCAAGGGTGCCCTAATGGCCTGCCCTGGGTGGGGGGGGGGCTAATTCTTAGTAGGTAGCTTAAAAATTCTTATAGTTACCGCTGAACTTGTGTCATGAAAAATCACATGGAGCCTGGGGGATTGGGGCTTCTGCCCATGAGTGTGCTGCCTGCCACTGCCTTCTCACCTTCCTGGGGCAGGTTCTCAGCCCCCAGCTCTACACCACCTGGCCTCCCCTTCCCCACCCTGTCCTTTGACCACTGCTGCCCTCTACCTGGGGTAGCACCTAGGTCATGATCACAAGGAATGGCCCACTTCTATTATCACCCTCAGTGCCAAGCAGGGACCTGGACACAGGTACACAGAGTGTCATAACAGGAGTTCATCCTGTGGTTCCATAGTCTGGGGAAGACAGCAGCCATTTTTGCCACTGAGTCATAGCCTGTCACCACCCCAGCCCAAGTTCTCAGCATGTTCTAGAAGGGAGGTTGCAATCTCTTAGGGCCACCAGTATTCCATGGGTTTGGGGCTCTGAGACCCTGACATGCCAGCTTCTCCAAGACCTGGCATTTTCCTTTTGCACTGGGCCCAACAAATTATGTAGCTGACCCTGGGTAAGGTACATATCCAGCACCTGCCCTGCAGAGATGGAGCTAGTGATGACTGTGCAAAAAAAGACCTCCCTCTTCCAGCCATTAGAGATTTTATCATCTCCTTGGCTCTCCACCAGGCTTCCTGCTCCAGCCTTGATAGACCATCCCTCCTTTGTCAAAGCCTTTGTCACAAGAAGAGTGAGTGTGTGCAGCAGGTCACCCAAGGCCCAGGCTTTGTCCTATACTCATCTCACAAAATGAGGGACTTTCCATTCTCCCCACTTTCTATTTAGTTCAAGTTCATTGACCATTATTGTAGAAGCACTAACTAGAGTAAAATGTACCCCAAAGGATAAGAGCCATGTTCCTTGGGATTATACAGTGATCTATAGCATTGGAAGTCATGCCAGGAACCAGGAGCAGTTCCTTGAGGAACCTCTTTTCCCCAGAGTCCTTAGCTTCCTAGAATCTTGAGAAATGTTCCAATATTTTCTTGGGATGGACCAACATAAATTCCCAAAGGGTAGGAATCCTTCCTACCTCCCTTGCTTCGAGCAGGACAGAGCCTCACAGACAATAGATGCTGAACTAATATAAGAATATCAGTGTTTTAAATGGATCTCATCCTCATGCGGACACCATACTCGATAACTCTATCATAGGCATTTGTATCAACTTTAGCAGTAAATTTTTAGAGTTAGGAATGAGAAGGAATCTTTTCTCTGGTCCCTTCCTTTCTTCCCCTTGTATCAATACCTGCAAAGGCCAATAGCAAACAAGTAGGGCCCCCTGGCTCTTCAACAAAGCCAAACAGGTGTGAGAGATTAGCTCCCTGGATGGAACCTCTGTTCAACAAAACAATGTCAAATTCTCCCCTAATAAAGTCCAGAGCTGTAAGCAATTCCCCCTTGTCATTAAGCAGGAAAGGAAACACAGCCCGGCTCCTTCCCAATTAGCTCAGAGGACCCTCCGAGGAGCAGAATTTAAACCAGAGACCTGCCATGATCTGGTTTCCACTACAGACAGGCCCTGCCTTCTCCCTAGAATGGAAACTCACTGGCCCAAGTTCCCAGCCATCTTGGCACGGTGGTGCAGACAGCCCCTGAGCCCCCACCCCAATATCCATGGGCTGTCTCTGCCTCTGATTCAAACCATCTTTTCAACTCTCTGCCAGATCCCTGACTTTGATTTTCCATATGGAGGCTCGGTCTAGTTTGCCAGGTTAGTGTTTATAGGGATGGGCTTTTTGACAGTTTTGCTGTCAGTGAGATGGGATGGGATCCCTCCCCTTGAACATGAATCACTTTCTTGTCATCCAAAAAAAGGGGGAAAGATCAACATCATGAAGCAATAACAACAACAAAACAGAAACCCCAAAGGTATCTAGCAATGGGGATGTCTTATCTTTCCTCCCTTCCCTCCCTCTAGTCATACTAATGGACCACGGAGTGGAAAACAGAAAGACTCCACCATACTTCAAAAGATGGTCCAGAGCTCTGTTACTTTGTATTTACACATAGGGTAAGAGAAGCTCAGACCACAAAGGTCATCCAATTCTCTCCTTCCACCTCATCTTAGGCACTCATTGGAGGGAGTCTCCTTCAATCTTGAACCTTCTACCTGGGCAAGGAATATTTAAGCAATCTTCATAATAATAAACTCTGAGTACACATTACCACTGCCAGACTCTACCTTACGGCTTTAAAGCATTAATTCATTTAATTCACACAGGAACCCTATGAATTTCTCTTTTATAATTCAAAAATGAGATGACTGAAAAAGTTATTTTTTGTCCAAAGCATACCACTAGCCACTAGAAGAACTAACAGTTGAACCCAGAGTTCAATTCCAGAACTATGGTAGATATTAATTCTATTTGCCAAATATATTTCTGGTCTCTGCTCAGCTCCCTCTTTTGGCCACATAATAGGATTACATTACTTGGGCTCTGGTGGTTGATGAAGTCATGTGACTGGTACTGACCAATGAGTTTGAAAGTCAAATGTATGGGTATGAAGGTTCTTCCCAGAATGCACTGTTCCCTCCGCCATTTTCACTGGCAATGTTTCAGAAAGTTCTGCCAGCCTGGGACCAGACAAGAGTGACAATGAAGAGTGAAGACCACTGAGTGTCTGATGATTAATACATAGTGTGAGTAAGAAACACAGTTTCATTTTTTAACCCACTCAGATTTGGGGATAGTTACTATAAAAGTGAGGATGGTGAATAGTTTTGGAGGGAAAAAAGAGAAAGAGCATATGAAGTTGTATTTCCTCATCTATAAAAGCTAAAAAGATACTTGTAGCCTGTTTGTTATCACAACATAATCTAGCCAACACTGACTAATATACTATTATGGCCTCAGTTAAGAAATGCTTTGTATCTCTTTTATCCCTTCTTAGAGGTCAACACATTTCTATCTTCTGAGAAATGAGAACTAAAACGTTTGCTTTTTCTGTTAAGTCAAAGTCTTTGAAAGGAAAAGATGAAGCAGAGGCCTGAATGGCATTCGCCAGGGTAGAAAGTCTTTATTGATCCTCAGCTGGAATTTCCCTAGGGATCATGGCTAAGTTTCAAGAGGCAAGAAGTGATTGAGTCTGAAATGCAGAATTTGAATATTAGACATCTCTGGACCCTATCTTTAGCTCTACTCTCCCCTCTTTCAGCTCCCCCCAAACAACCCCATATGGTTGCTCTAATTACTAGGGGTGGCTCTTGCCAACTGTACAGACAGAGGAAGGCAGGTGGAATAGCTTTGTGGAACACTGACCATAAGCATTCACCCAAGGGAAGAAGGTCCTGGTGGCCTTTCACTTTTTCTTATTGGCAAATGCCTAAGGGAGATTCAGAGGAAGCTCCTAACTCATCTACAGAAAAGCCACAAAGTACAAAGGGCAGAGGGAAAATTCTGTTGCCTTCCCCTGCGGTGACCCTGGCTCAAGCAGGAAAGGAAGACTCTTGCAACATCACCAAGTTTGGAGAAATAGGGTAGGGAGTCAATAAAAATCGCACCAACACAACTCCCTGCACTTCACCCAATTCCAGCCATAGAGAGGCAGAATGTTTTCCTTTGGAGGCCATTAGCCATTGGGCTACTCCGTGATCCATTTCTCTTCTATGCATCCCTTCTTCCAAATAAATCCATCATTTTTGCACAGGGAAATGACAAGATTGCCATTTTTTTAATTTATTTTGTTTTATTTAGTTAGTTACTAATCTGCAAGTACCCTCTGCTGTTTCAGTTGTACTCTAAAATGCTTGCCTTCTTAAAAGTCAATTCCCAAACCAAACTCCAGATTTTTACCACCCAACTGCAGGCAAACTGCTGAGTATTCAGTCCAAATTCAGCCCTTCAAGGATCCTCTGTCAGCACTTGGAGGCTATTTACCAACAACAGTTTCCCAAGCTCTGTGCCTGCTGATCTAACCTCATTAAGCCAACGCAAGAAGTCTGTGTGATTGATTTATCCTGCGTAATAAAACCAGCCTATTACTCACAGGGCAACCTGGCACTTTATCTGTGCCTTCTGTAAGAGGTAAAAAACCAGCAACATCATAAACCACCCTGCCGTTTGGGGAGAGATAAATTACTTATCTGTAGTTGTCATAACATAAATGAATTTTCATTACAGTTTACAGCAACGCTAAATTTCAAGGTCCTGTAATTATAACCCATTGATTTTTCATTGTCACCTGCTGAAAGCAAAAGCATAATGAATTATCATTTAACACCAAGGTCCAGTTGAGTGTGAACCATCCTGCTGTAAATTACAGGTGGCAGTCAGCAGATTAAGCCGGTTGCTCCCTCCTCCTTCATACCCGGAAACATGTCCAAGAGAAGCCCACACCAGGAATGAACCACTTACAAAGGAGTTAGCACTTTCTCTCTCATGGCATTTGTCTCTTTCTACCTTATTTCTTCACTATTCACAAGAAAGTATACAGTATACTTGTAAACGTTGCAGAGTTGGAAGATAAACTATTTGATTTCCTTTATTCTTAGTTGTATGACCTTGAGCAGCTCTGCCTCAGTTTTTCCCTCTGTAAAATGTAATGAGTACCTACCCACACCACAGTGTGTTTATGAGGATGAATTGGCTCACTCACGTCAAACACTTAAAATACCTGCACCGATAAACATTCAATCCTTATCAGGTATCATTATTATTTCTATTACTACCTCAGCATGAATGAAGGTATGAGTGACCGTCATTCCTTGCTTTCTAAAGTATCATTCATTGTTAGTAGGATAGCTGTTTTAAATCTATTACTGCATATTTAGATATTTACACTCTGAATTCCTTAAAGGAAAACCCCAGGATTTACCAAATTTTATAGCCCATGTGCCCAGTAGTATGCCTACAGGGAACTCACACCCAACTTGACCTTGGTGTGAAAGTGATGAAGTTTTCTATTTTTGCTTTCAGGAATATATGTTGAACAAATATGAAAGCTCTTAGGAAGAAGAGTACATTTTAACTAGGAAACTAAGCCCCACCATGGACTGTGCTAGCCAGGTATAGAGACCTATGCTTCCTGTATAGGGATATCACAGAAAGAATTTACACGGTAAGTAGAAAGTTAGACAAGAAGACCATTAAGAACTTTTATCAGTCTAGACAGAGATTCGATAACCCCGTGGCACTTGCAATTTCAACTCCATATTTGAGCCACTTTACTGGAAAAAAAGAGACACAAAGAAATGTGGGTTCTAGGACTTGTGATCCCATGGTGGCATTTCTCCAAGAAATGAATGATTTTCTCCCATGGGAAATGATATAAAAATGAAAGCGGAGGAAATGAGAAGAATCACCCAGCAGTGATTATAACCTAGAATATCTAAGTCTTTTCTCCAGAAAAACCCAAAGTAATCAACTTGCTTCCCAGGCATAAAAAAGACCTTTCTACCTATTTTCTCATAACTAGAAGAGGTAGACAACAGGAGGGGGCAAAATATGGCCTTCCAGATGTGTCAGAGTTGTGATAAGTCATGTTTAAACTTTACCCAAAGTAAAATAAAGTGTCAACAGAAACTCCTGCCTAAACTCTCTGATCAGGTCAGGCAAACAACCAATCGAAAAAAATCAATCAAATGTGAAAGGTAGCCCAGAAGGGTGGGAATGCTTAACTCTGTGATTCCCATAGAGGCCAAGTGTATGTAACATGTTTCTTGCCAGCTGCTGCTTCTCCTCATGGCCATGAGGTAGCATGAAGTACCACAGAAGGTATCATATCATGAGAGTGTGAATCTGGTACTGGCCAGTGCCATGAAAAGGGAAGGATCCCAGGAAGGGTGGGCTCCAAACAGATGGTTGAATCAGCCCCATGGTTGATGCTTTGAGGTGACAGGTGGCCAAAATTCCAACAGGGATGGAAAACCCAGCCTCAATCTGGAATACTATAAATGCTTAAGGGAGTCAGCTAGTCATGTGGGTAAGAGAGAAGAGCAAAATGTCTCAGTGGATGTGATAGGCTAGCAGCAGTGTGCTTTCCACATGGTCCTCCAGTCAGAAGCAGACTGTATTTACCCAGGAACAAAGGAAAGCTCCAATCAAACAAACTACTGTCTAGGACAGGGTTTCAGGTGCAAGGAGAAGGTACAGTTTAAGTCAAAAATGAGAGCAGTGGTAGATCACTGGTATGGCTTGCCTGAGGCCATGGATTCCACGGGCAAAGAAAGATATTAAGAAAAAGAGGGGGGAGAAAGAAGAGAGAAAGAAAGAAAGAGAGAAAGAAAGAAAGAAAGAGAGAGAGAAAGAGAGAAAGAAAGGGGAGGGTTGAGAAGTAGGGTGGGAGGAAGGAAGGGAAGAAGAGAAGGAGGGAGGGAGGGAAAAGGAGAGAGGAAGGAAGGAAGGGAGGGAAGAAGAGAGGGAGGGAGAGAAAGGAGGGAGAAAGGAAGGGAAGAAGAGAAGGAGGGAGGGAGGGAAAAGGAGAGAGGAAGGAAGGGAGGGAGGGAAGAAGAGAGGGAGGGAGAGAAAGGAGGGAGGAAGGCAAGGAAAAAGGGAGGGAGGGAAGGAAAGAGAGGGACAGAGGGAAGGAGGAAGGGGAACATGGGTCCAATCTTATGGACTTAACAAATATGACAGAATTAAATGGGCTTGGTGTACAGGAAGGTGTCTGGGTCTCATCTCACAACAAATCTAATTCTAGACCCCTAGAGCAGGTGGAACTTGTAATGTACTGCTGTTCTGTCTGGATTGGTTCAGGAACCAGGTGGGTAGATCACCAGATGGTTTCAACTAAGTCAGCAAGGACATGACAACCTGCTCACCACGTTTTACTCAGGGACAACTGGCTGCCGAGCATTCCCTCGTTCCATCCTCTTACATTTTAACATGGGATAAGGCTGGGACCGAGGATAATGAAGAATCACAAGCCAATCATGAACTAGGGTCAAGTGGAAGTGAAAATTGCTACAAATTCAGGAAAACAAATTAGTGATCCTGGAACATGCATGCATGTGTTAACTAAATAGCCATCCTCACAAAATCTACAAGATTGGGACAGCGATGACCATTATAGCATTGCTTGTAATAGTGAAAAACTGAAGCCAGCCTTCTTCTATATCTGCTGAGAGTGAGTAAACCTAACGCTACGCCCTCATAAAGCTTTATCACTGATAGAAGGCAGTGTTCATAGAAAGATACAAAACTGTATACATAATAGAATTACCAAAATATGCATTTTTCCTTGTTAATACCTGTGTATGTATCGTGATAGAGCTGTATACGAATGTATTCACATGTATATTTTTTAAAGTTCATGGTGTTATAAGTGGGTAGAGAGATACTGAATGTTTATTTTCTTCCTTACACTTCCCTGTTTTCCAATTTTTTTTTACAATGAGCACAATCACTTTTATAATCAGACAATACAAATAGTTAAGAGATAACTTATTTACCATGTGGTTTCAATACCTCATATCTTAACACACACTCCTATGCTAACATACCACCACCAAAAGAACTATAGTGACCATATTTATCAGACAAGAGCAATTTCAGACAATCAGAAGGTGTCTAAAATATGTCAGCAAGTGTTCTGTGACTGTTAAGTTTGTTCATATATTCAGAACAAAAGACATCACAAGAAGTGTGAGCCCAACATCAACAAACATATATTTAATATTCTTCCAGTCTGGGAACAAGACAACTTGCTAACATTCTTTTAGTGCTCTTGAGAATATTTTGGAAAACTTAGAAAACAATTAAAATCATACATGTGGTTATTTCCATGTTTTAAAATATCTAAATATAAGTCGGAGTCTGCAGCGTGTCATTAATTTGCTGGCAATCCTAGTATAGTAATCCTAAGATAAAGAGTATCATAAATGTTTTAATAAGAACATGTGGTGGGGAAATTGACAGGGCCAAGCCTTTGAAGCATGGTTTTCTTTCTCTAAAATGGAGTTGCAGAAGTCTTGAGAGATAAAAACAGATTGGCACAACCCAGAGGTTCATCACAGAGAGCCTCACTCCCTCTTTTGCCTTGGGGAGGTAAGCCTTCCTTCCCCCTGCAAAACTCAACAGCTAGACTGTGGAGAAATTGAAGGGGGAAAACACGAAGGCAAACCAAATATAATGCCTGGGAACTTCACTGACAGGTAACTATAGTCATGGATATTCCAAGACAGCCCAGATGGGAAACTTTTCATTAGATTCACAAATTTAGATTTAGGAAAAAAGGATTGTTATTTAAAGGATTCTATTCTGCTAAATATTCAGATATGTTCCCCAGGAAGATTACATAATATCTTTCTTGGAATGTTACCGTTAATCTAAGGGGGATATTAAGAGTGGTGATTGTCTACACACAACAATTTGAATAGGGATGAAAGTCCCACAGCCAAATTGTTTTCTTCCTTCAGAGATAATGATACCTGGCTATGTTTTGCCATTCAAAAATCCAGCTAAGCATTATTTTTCCCCAGAGAACTCCATTTTGAAAGGTTGATACAAAGCAGAGCACAGTGGTTCATGCCTATAATCCCAGCTACTCGGGAGGCAGCAATCAGGAGGAGTGTGGTTCAAAGCCAGCCAGGCAAAAAGTTAGCAAGACTCTATCTTCAACCAATAAGCCAGGTGTGGTGGTTTATGCCTGTCATCCCAGCTACACAGAAGGCATAGATAAGAGGATTGCTGTGGTCTATGGCTGGCATAAGCAAAAATGCAAAACCCTACCTGAAAAATAACTAAAGCAAAAAAAGGGCTGGGGATGTGGTTCAAGTGGTAGAGTGCCTTACTAGCTAGCTTGAGGCCTTGAGTTCAAACCCCAATAACACAAATAATAATAATAAAAGACAAGTAGAGTTGCTATTGAGATATGAGTTGCTAATAATCAGTCATACAATAACCAGTTAGATCTTGTTCCTATATAGAGACAAAGATCTCAAGTAGCCAGAACACTGCTAAGGGAAAAGGTTTGAGTCTCTGGGAAAAAAGAAATTATCAGAAAGCATGCAAATGATGGGAGGAAAATTGTGTAAATCTCAGTCTTGCCATAGATGGCTCCTAGGTTCGGTGTGCCAAAGTGGAGGGATGGATGAAGTGGTCGCAAAGGTTCCCTTAGTTTAAGAATTTCCACTTCTCCTATCCTAGGGGATTCTCTTGGTGGCCTTCTTTTCATTTCTGACACTTGTAAATAGATGGAGGACCCAGAAAGGGGAAGACAGACATGTTTTGCAGTCAATTGTAATAAAGGAAGTGCTTCCTTCAACTCCATAACCATCCAGGCTTGTTGGCCTTAAGATAAGTCCAAACATAGATATTGAACTTGAGACTTCCCACCAAACAGCAGGAAAGTGTTATCACAACCACCCTACCACTCTGGAACCTGGGACCAATAAGTCATTCAGAATTAGGTCATTCCTTGCTGTTGGCCACCCTGTGCATTCGGGGAACTTGGTAGTATCCTCACTGTCTGTTCACTAGGTTGACCCCAGATGAGGACCACTGCACTAAATGAACAAAGTCTGCATTCTACAGTCCTGTCACATTCAATCCTCTATGCCAGAGTCCTCACTGGACTTTCAGCATGATTATAAACCAGGGGTAACAGAAGTGGATGTCCCTTCCAGGTCTATGCAGAAGCTTAAACAATAAAAAGACAATTCCCATGATTGGGACAGGCTTTCCCAAAAAGACCACTGAGTCATGTGTTCAAGATCCATTGGGTTCTTTGTACCTTTGGTCCTACCTAGGAGCTCTGAGCAGCCCTTGTCATCAATATTTTTGTGTAATTTCCTGGCAGTGTGGGAGTTATCTGCTCTCTACAAGACATTTCATTCAACCCATGCTAGAATCACCAGAAACATCTGCATGATTCTTCATGGTGTGTTGCCATTCTGAACCCTGGCTGGGTTTAAGTCAATGTAAAGGACAGTACAAAAAGTCTTATCCTATCCTGGTACCATTAGCAGTTAGGTCACCAGCAGTTGGACCCTGCCTGTGTCTATTCTACAGAATCAATGAGGTACCATGAAGTTAGAGCTCATGTCAAAGCTGGAAGGAACAAAAAAGACCTCCTGCAACCATCCCCTCATTTTATAGCAGGGCTACATAACAGCACAGGAAGAATAGGACCTGGGTCAGAGGGGAATGGATTTCCACTGCTAATAGCAGACTGATAAACTCACAGCACTACAGGGTAAAAAGCGTCAAAACAAACAGAAGCCTTAATCCAATGATGATCGGTCCTGTTTGGGTGGCTCTAGCTCTCAGAGTAAAATATGAACATTTTCTAGAGGAATTTCTTTAGACATTCTTAACTTGAAAAAATAAACTAATTCTACAGGTCATTTTTAAAACACCATTGCTTAGCATGGAGAGCTTTACTTCACTCTAAAATCACAAGGCAGACTGGAAGCGTAGAGAGAGGCAAGGGTGGATTATCTTTTAAACCATCCAGTTATCCCCACATCCCTCCCCAAACCATCCCCTGCTGTCATTTATCAATACTGGGCAGATCCTGTGGAATTCCATTCATTTTTCCTCAGTGCTTTGACCTCTTCCACCAACCAAACAAGCAAGGTACATTCTGGGAGAGTGCTAATGCCAGGCATGGGGGTGAGGAGCAGGAAATAATCAATACTCTAGGACTTTCCCACACTTAGGTAATCAATTTTATCAGTGTTTGGACACTGGGTGTCAAGGCTGGTCAGGTGGAAGCCAAAGGTGGAGGAGGGGCTGTCAGACACTGCTGTGAGGGACCTGACTAGTTTTCTAATGGCCAGAGGGACTTGCATGTCACACTTGGCACAAATGCAGATGCTGAGGGTCCCACACACTCTCTCTCTAAAACTTGAAAAAGATCCCAAGTGAATTTCCCAGCATGCCCTTCTTTACACCGAGGAACACGCAGAAATATGGATTCATTCTAGAAAAAAGGCAGATACCTGCCTTCTTGAGTACATTCAGGCTGCTCACATGGCTGCCATCTCTCAATTACTCAAGAGCTGTTTATTCCAATGTCTTGCCCAAATCTCCTGCATTTTCTTTTCCTTTGGCTATTCTCTGGGATAGTGATGAGTATTGCTTTCATCAGAGGTGAGTAGAAGGTGAAACCCAAACTGGTCAGGCTGCTCCCTGGTAGCATGTTTGAGCAGAGAAAGAGATTGAAGTTGCTGCCTCACTGAAGACCCCCCAAGCTACTTCAGGCCATCCCTCCCACTTCCTTGTGGACAAGGGGCACTGGCATCACCACACACATCTACATTCTGCAATCTCCTTCTTCCCACATAAACCCACTCTCTCTGCCCCAAGCAAGAAGACTGTTCAAACGAAAGAGGGGGCCTAGGAAACTCAAGTCCCAGTGACTCACATGTCTGCTCTAGGCCAAACCTACATGACTTGTGGACTTCATATTAAATAACCCCCTTCCTGATACCAAGTGTCACTGTGAATGACTGATACATCCTGGTGACCACAAGTGTTCTGCATACCGGTGTGAGGTAGTAAGCTACTTTCTTCCAGCTTCAAAACCTCTTAGACTCTGCTCTGGGGTGCATCATCATTTCCCCTTTGCTAGCTGCTTCATGATCAGTTCTGGCAACAGAGGGACCAGAGGAGGATTGAAAGCAGAAAGGAAAATGCATTCTCTTCTTCCTTTTTCCTTGACATTCCCACCAGCGCCCCCTAGCTGCAGCATTTCATCCTCACAGCTACAGGTGTATAGACCCTCCATCTTCTAGAGTCATCCTGGCAATGTTTTCTCAGAGGAGGAAGCTCCAGCAAGGCAATCTGGCTTCTTCCTCAGCCTCATCTGAACTCAATCTCTGTGAAGCCCCTCCTCCAGTCACCTGAGACACCATCAACAGCTATATAGAACCTCCTCCTTGGAGTTTTAGGCCCTAGGTCCTTAGGATTCTTTTAGTTTCCAACAGCCTTAATGTGTTCCCTTGTTCCTTAACCCTAGTCTGGTATAACTTCTCACTGAAGTTGCTATCTTTGTTACCTCATTGTTCCCATTTAGTTTCTTAGCACTTATACAAACAATTCCCTCTATTAAATTCTCTCTGCTGAAATACCTAGTGTATTTCAGTTTTTCTGCTTGAACCCTGATTTACACATTATCCAAAAATTCTTCCTGATTGTTACCTAGCAGAAGTAGCTGAGAATCAAATCAACACATTCTTAGTTCAAAATGTCAGCAGAGTCTAATATAAGTATTTTACTATGGGTTCAATACTAGTTGTTGAATAAGGTTAGAAAAGTCATATAACCTTGAATCTCTAACCTTGAAGCCATAAATAGAAACCAATTATATTAGTTCCTTGCTCCGTCCTGAAAAATGTGAGTTTTAAGATCTATGTTAGAAAGGTGTGATCATCAATACAAGACTATTTTGAATCTCAATAGCCTGTGAAGATACTTCCTAAGTTTGATCTCAATAGGCCCTGCAAGACATTCCTCACCACCTACACCAATCCCACAGGAATCATTCCAGATTTGTTTCTTTGTGAGACTCACACCTTGATAGGAAGAAGCTTAAACCTACCATTTCCTTTATTGATAAGAGTGTGATCACCCCTTTTCATTCAAGGATTTCAATGTTGCAATGCCAGGTTGGCCCTCCTCTCTACTGAAAGAAGTATATGCTGCAGGTATTGGTTTTGAGGGAAGGATGGGAGGCAGTGGGGAAGGATGCAGTGAGACAAGGAGAGGAAGAATACATTTTTTTGATGTTTGCAGCCATGCCAAGGTGTTATATTCCTCTTAAGAATAGAGAGATCTGGAAAAAACTTGATGGATTAGTGGAAAATGGGGGTGGGGAAGGAGGCGGCACCATCAATTGCTAAAATTGGCCCCAAACAGGTTTCCTCTTTGTTCTGCCAATTGGTTTTGCAATAAATTGGAGGAAATTTGGCGAGATATTCAATCAGGGCATGGACAGAGTATTGGGACCAAAATAAACAACTGTGGAGAACTTGGCAGTTTCTCATTGGCTATTTCAGAAGTGAGTAATGAGACACCAACTTGTTTTGATTACTTCATATAAGTTTATATAATGAAAATTAAAATAAGACCACAGATGACAAGTTTGCCCCTAAAATTTGAGAGCCAAGTGTTAAACAGGAAGTCCACTTAAGAAAAACACAAAGAACAGGAGGAAAAAACAGAGTAAGATCAAATATTTAAGATGACATAGCATATAATCAACATATCGAACTCAAAGGACTTAACACCAACACTCCACGTATAGGAATTCTTCAAGCCTTCTAGTAACTAGGAATTTTTTTTTCAATAGATATCCCTGAGACCCAGTACTTACTATGTTTTCCTGAATGAATGTCTATGAATGAACAATTCTTAATGATTTGTGTATCATGAACTCTGTTAGAAATTTAGTGAAACCAAATGTATAATTTAAACCATAGAGAATTTTAAAAATAAATTATATTGAAATACAGTTGTATAAATAGTTAGAAGATAAAATTGTAATACTCCATATATATGATTCTTTATTAACACAGAAAATAAGGTTCTGCCTATAAATCATAATCCTGTCTTCCTATCATAGGCCCTGAGAAATACACACATTGGAAACCACAAAATACCAGTAACTTCAACGACAGCAGGAACCTTGAGCCAACCAGTTTCTAAGGAGTAAAAAAATCTGAAACCAGATGACACAGAGAAAGGGAGCCAGAGAAATGAAGACAAAAGCTGGTGGGGTATCAGCATTTCTATGGCTATGTTTTAGTAGCCTAATAATATATTTCATAAACTCGAGCATTTCACATCATTTACATATTATTTCTTCTTTGTTTTTTGATTTTAAAAAACATCTATTTTCCAAGACAGATTTTTCTTACTTTTGAAAATTTTTATGCTATCTTGATCTAAAGAGCAAAATAAAAAGTCTCATAAAACCCATATTACTGCAGGATATGGTGGTGCACACCCAAAACCCCAGCACTCAAGAGACAGGGCAAGAAGATCATGAGTTTAAGACCAACCTAGCTACATAGTGAAACAAAACAAAAAAATACACATTGCTAAGTGAAAGAAAAGGTTAAAAAGGCTACATAATATATGACTCTAACTATACAACATTCTGGAAAAGGCAAAAGTATGGAAACAGTAAAGAAAAAGATCAGAGGCTGCCAAGGGTTATAGGGGTGGGAGGGCTGGATAAAAGAGAGCACAGGGATTTTTTAGGGCAGTGAATCTGTATATACGATACCATGATGGTGGATACCTATTATTATGTATAATAATAGTCCATAGATTATACAACAAGTCCATAGAATATACAACAGCAAGAGTGAACGCTAATGTTAACTTTGGACTCTGAGTAATAAGGATGTATCCATGAGACTAACCGATTGCAAGGAAGGTACCACTCTGCAGGGGATGTTGCTAGTGGAGGGGCAGACTATATGGGGAGATTCTTTACATTCTGCTCATTTTATTATGAACCTAAAACCAATAAAAAAACTCATATCTAATACAGTTTTCCTTAAGAAGTTAAGGATGAAAACAATTAAAAAGAAGGAAAAGTCTCTTTTTGTCACATTCTTCAAGTCTCATAAGGTAGGAGGAACTGCACACCACAGACTGCTTGTGACCATCTCATCAGTGTCTCCCAGAGGGAAGCAGGATATAAAGCATGGAAAGTTAGAGGGCTTTGATGCTGTATCTCCTTCCCACTCAACTTGCCTCTGTCAAAAGTGTTTTATCTTGTCTCTAGTCAACAGGGACTTTGTGTCTCTCATAGCCATGCAATAATCTCCATAAAACACTCAACCCTGAAGCAACAGTGCCTGGCCAGCCTGGATCTGTGGTTGATCTGATATTTCAAGCATACTCTGGTCTTTTGGCAGCCACTTGGTGATGATCAGATTGGAAATGCACATGGCAACTTCTGCATGCTTTCTTTAGCTCCTTGAGTGGATGTTATGGATGTCATGCCATCATGGTTGGACTGTCAGGGGAAAGTTTTAGATCAGAGTTGACTGCCAGAAGTGTGTTCCTGGAGCAACCTGGAAGCCTGGCTTTTAGAGCTGTCACACACACTTAGGATCTCCAGTGTCTGGTCTAGTGTTGGCAAGGTCCTGAGAGTGACCCGTCTGACCCCTTCTCTAATCTACAAAGGTAAATTCATCTCTTCCAAATGTGGTTCTCTACATTTGGCCATCAGTGGTTGAGCAGTCCAGATGACTAGGTTAATTGAAATGAAAACCATTTTCCTTGTGACTGATTCAGAGTTTCAAGTCTTACAGGGCCAAGAGAGGCTTAACCTCTTTTCTACTTACACTCACATCACAAAAAGGCAACAGATCTTCAGAGGGTTGAACATGCCTCTTTCCCATAAGAGTAGAACAACAGCCGATATGCAGTAGTGAAAACCCTTTGAGAGCATTGGGAACTCAGAGCATTCTGTTCCAGGTATAAGCCCTGTCTTCTCTGTAGCTTGAATTTTTTTTTTAATCTATGAAACACACTTAGTAAATATCTAAATGTGCGAAAGGTGTGGCTAAAGAAGTCTCAACAAAGCTGAGAACTGTTCCTCCCTTGTAATCATCAGTGACTGACATTGTTCCCTGTGTCTCTCCTTCCCTTCCCTACACATTTATGGATTGTCAACTTGTCACACTTGAATATGAGAAGCTATAAAAACTTTGGATATGAGTTTTTCCAGTCCATCAATTTTTGAAATATAGAAATGGTAAAACAACCAATGCCTGGCAACTCCAATACACCAATCTCAAGAATGGATCAGGAGATGGTGGGGACATGTCTGGGAAGGGGGAGCATGTACACACACACATGTATGTATGTGCTTCACAAACTGCTTTATACTTCGATGATGACTACAAGAGTTACAAAAAAGTATAATCATCTTTTTGTTTATTACATTTTCTTTTACTTAAGATCATATATATATATGTAAATATATACATGTATATATACACGAAGAATAAATCTTACTCATGTTTATTTTCCTCCTAATTAGTATTATAAAGTGCATTGATTGGACGTCTTGGGCTTGGTCATTCTTATTCTTTCTAGAGATGACCCACTTTAAGTCTATTGAAATATATTTCTTACCTAATAAACTTTATTATCACTTTCACTACAAAAAAGGAAGAAGAAAGAGGGGAGAGGGAGGGAGAGAGAGAAAGAAAGAAATATGGAAAGAAGGAAAGAAAGAAAGAGAGAAAGAGAAGGAAGAAAGGAAAGAAAGAGGGAGTATTTGGGGCTGCTAGTAAAAAGACACCCAGTTTAAAGTGATTTAAACAATAAGGGCACACCTACAAGTCATGAAGTGGATAGCTTCAGGGAGGAATAATTCAGTAGCTCACTATTTGGCCTCTCTCAGAACCTCAGCTTTCCCTGATTGTGACAATTTGTCAGCAGCAGCAACAAGACTTACTTCTTACATGGCAACATTCAAGGCAAAAAGAAAGGTCAATTTGCATGCATTTTTTTGTGAACTATATCACAAGAGCCTCCAAAAACTTCTTGTCTATCATATTCCATATGTCAAGCTTAGGACGCCATGCCAATCACAGGCAAAGCCAAGTTTAAGAGTATAGTGATTGGCTCCTTTCCTTCCATTAGCATACTCCATTAGATGCCTTAGACACATTGGTGCCTAAAACTCAACCGGATCAGGGTACCCTTCTTGGGTATATACCCAAAAGAATGTGACACAGGTTACTCTAGAGGCACTTGCACACCCATGTTTATTGCAGCACTATTCACAATAGCCAAGTTATGGAAACAGCCAAGATGCCCCAGCACTGACGAATGGATTAAGAAAATGTGATATCTATACACAATGGAATTTTATGCAGCCATGAAGAAGAACGAAATGTTATCATTCGCTGGTAAATGGATGGAATTGGAGAACATCATTCTGAGTGAGGTTAGCCTCGCCCAAAAGACCAAAAATCGTATGTTCTCCCTCATATGTGGACATTAGATCAAGGGCAAACACAACAAGGGGATTGGACTTTGAGCACATGATAAAGCGAGAGCACACAAGGGAGGGGTGAGGATAGGTAAGACACCTAAAAAACTAGATAGCATTTGTTGCCGTCAAGGCAGAGAAACTAAAGCAGATACCTTAAAGTGACAGAGGCCAATAGGAGAAGGGAACCAGGAACTAGAGAAAAGGTTAGTTCGAGAAGAATTAATTTAGAAGGTAACACATATGTACAGGAAAACAATGTGAGTCAACTCCCTGTATAGCTATCTTTCCTATTATTGCTTACACTCTCTCTTCAACAAAATTAGAGATAATGGCAAAATAGTTTCTGCCTGGTGGCGAGGGGGTGGGGGGGAAAGGGAGTGGTGGTAAGGGAGGGGGCAGGGGGAGGGGGGGAGAAATGACCTAAACACTGTATGCACATATGAATAAAAAAAATGTAGAGCAGTGCCTGGACACCAGCTAGGTAATCAATAGTAGTCTAGTTACAATGTCTTTCTCATTGATTCAATATCTATTTGAATACAAATTATGTAAAAATTATTCAATGAATAAGAGATTACATAGTTATAATTGCATTGGGAATCTATTATAAGGGCAGGAATCTAGAAGTCATTTTTGTAAATTCATATGAATTTAAAACAAATTTTCTAGTTTCTGATTATTTTAGTGATATCTGGGATATTAAAATCCTAATATTCTTAGAAAGCTATTGTCCTCCACAGACCAATCATTTTGGGATGAGATTGAGCTGCCAATCAATGATCTAGATATGTAATATCGAGTCACAGGATGGATGGACATCTCTCATCATGTCTTCACCATTGGTGTCCAGCAAAGAAATCAAACATTGCTGAGATTGAAATGAGAAAAAAAAAAAACAAGCTAATAGTGCAAAAAAGTGGTATGTGTGCATGAGTGTATGTGAGTGTGTATGTATATGTCTGTGTGTGCACAACTCTGTGTTTCTGCACATCTTTGTATGGATGTATTTTCTCAGGCAAAATTCACAGAAAGAATTCACAATTAAAATGGAGGTTTTATTTCAAAATAAGAACATATTTTACAAACTGGGGAAATGCAACCTTAAGTACAAAACGAAAGTGTGTTCCAAAGGAACAAAGAGAGGGACTGGCTTAAATAGACAAAGTCGCTGTCCAGGTTCCCACTCTAATCCAATCCACTTATGTAAATGAGGGATGTTAACATGGAGGAAGTGCTCAGTTCTGATTGGCTGATTGCAGGTCACAGCTCATTGATCAGATCCAGGTAGCAAAATAGGACTTTCTAGAGTCTGTTTATCTTGGCAGCTGATACAGGAACATGCCTAGACAAGGGCCACAAAGTTTAGTTTATGATTCTTCCAGGAGCACAGAGTACGTTTAGCCCCAGTGAACCCCTTACCCCAGTAAGCAAGTGGCTACCAGTCTCCATTCTGAATTTAGGCCCAGTTAGCCACTTGGGATCCTTTTCTTAAGTTTACATTTCTCCCTTGTTATTGAAACTTATCAGTCAACAAAGCCAATGATTGGTTAAAACAATTATGCCCCATCACAACGCCAGAGTGGTTGGTTATCTGCTCTGAGTCCATCCAGTCTCATGTTGGGACCTTGGTGACTGGGCAGTGACCAAATTAAGCAGCTAGAGCCATTTGCTAGTTAGGGGACACTCAGGTACCTGTTAGATCTGAATCAAAGTTTCCTGTTAAACTGATTCTGGTTTCTGGTTGAAGTGTGTCCAGAGCCTTGAGGTGTTAAATTAACACGGTTCTGGTGAGGGGTGTCTTTTGGACCTACTGTTAAACAGACTTGAATGTTCTTAAAGAGGAGGATCATTAGGAACTGCAGGGCAGAACACAAGAATGAACTAATGCCAGGAGACGTTTCACCAGAAGACCCTCTCGGGTTACTCCCTTTGGGGAATTAACTAATTTTCAGATTTTAGAAGTTTCCAATTCAACCTGGCTGGAAGTATTTATTCACGTACAGCATAAGGTATTTGAAACAGCACGGTTGCTGCCATGCATGGCGAAATGATCTAATATCATCTAGTCCTCCAGGACCACACAAGAAAAGGAGCCTAGAGGCCATGTTGGGTCCCAGTGGCCTGAGCAGTAGCTTTAGTGATTCAGTGAATAGTGCTTCACTCCAGGCAGTGCCATTCTGAGTCAGAATCCCAACATTCTTCCAAATCGAGCCTAGCACTCAAGATTGGTCCCTTCTGGTAAGCCACACCTTTTTGAACACCCACAAACATCATCCTCATAATCTGAGAGGTGTCATTTATAATGGAAAAGTCCTTCCTGTGAAGAGAATTTGGTTGTGGTGGAGTGACATTTGGGCCATGAACTAGAGAGTAAAAGGGGGAAGAGGAAACACCCCCAATAAGCATTGTCCTCCCATTGGCCAGAAATTTAGGCAGTCATGAATCCAAAGGCACACCCAGCCACAGACAAAGGTGTGAACAGAAGGAGTCATATAAGCCCAGACATCCTGGAAGTTTAGGTGTTAAATTTTGGGTAAAAATTTGGTGAGATGATGAAACGAAAGATCAAGAGTGGTGAGATAAAATTAGTCTGAGAGACAAGTAAAGTTGAAGGAATGTCAAAGAGGAAGTGAGTAGAAGAACCCTGGTGAGCTGTATACAAGAGGGTTTGATATAATAGGTCTTTCCTATTATAGCAAGTCTCTTATAAGAATTTAATAGACCAGAAGGCTAGTTCTGTGGGTAATGCTAGACAGAAAGGTGTTGGTGCTCTGGTTGTGACTCAGTTTTTTGATTATAAGACCATAGGGTTATTGAATTTAGAGCCAGAAAGCATTACAAGTATTTCCTTTCATAGGGCAAGGAAGAAACAGAGCACATTAGACATGAGGAGGTTCAGACAAACTCCATAGGTAACCACTTAAGGCTTTTCCTTATAGGCCATAAAAATGGAGACAATTGGTGGGGGGGACTGTAGTCATGGATATAACAATTGGGACATTATTCCTTGAGAGGGAATTTGTAGCCAATAGATGATAGACCCAAACATCAGTGAGGTTGACAGAGGAATCCAAAGACTGGGTGACAAGGTGGTCCTTCCATGAGTAGACACTGCCATGGTTATGATCATGGAACCCTGAAAGAAGAAGGAATAGGAGAGTAGGATCATTTTACTGTCCTGGTCTGGGTTCTTGGGCCTCACCATCCACCCGAGTTGTTGTCTCTGCTTCTCTTCCTGGTTGTCTGGTTCTGCTCAGCTTGATTTTAGTATCAATGAAGAGTAGACTCATCAGGTGAATCAAAAACCTTTTTAAAATGAGAATTCTGAATTCACAAGTCTGTATCCTTTAATTTAGCTGTATATGGAAGAGGGCCTGACTGGGGCCCTTCCAGTGGGGCTGAAGGGAGTCCTTGAGCTGGTGTCTTTTTACCAGGACTTAGGGTACAGAGCTATTGTCACCATCTGGGAGCACACTATGGAATCTGTAGTTGGAGAAGCAGTGGGAAAGGGAGCTCTTAGAAACCATGGCAGGTAGGGCCTCTTTTAAGGCAGCTACCTTGGAAGGTGTGCTGTTTTCTTTGCTCTCTTCTGTATACGCAGACTTCAATGATAGGTAGAGCTCTTGGGTCCTCTACGGCATCCAAGAGGACCAGGACATGACCCTTATTTTTTATGTGCTATTCTGAGGAAGTTAAAACTCCTCCCTGCTTCCAGAGCATGCTAAACTCATGTTCTGCCTAAAAGCCATATCTGCCATCTGTACAAAGGTAGGAGTACATTTTGGTGAGAACTTGAAGTTTAGCTTCTTATGAAGATCTGGCCTCAGAAAAGGGTCCAGACTTTATGATCTCATCATGGGAGATTACAACATAACTGTCTTGGAAGTGACCACTGAGTCCTCAAAAGTAAGACCTATTTGTAAACCAGTCACAGTCTATACTAGCCAAGTCAGTTTCTTGTAGATGTAGTCAGGGATGAGGGGTTCATCAATCAAGGCAATACCTCATGAACAATGTCATTAACAGGAGAGGAAGCAGGATTGAACAGATTATATCCACTAAACTTGAGTTGAGGTAAAAAGAGAAAGATCTCATGGTCAGGTGACCATCAGAGAGGTATTAGATATGTGAGAGTTAAGGAGGGCTTCCACAGAGTAAGGGAAGTAGATGGCGAGGGAGAGCCTATGAGAGCCTATGATGATCTTTTCAGTGACTTTAATGAGAATAGAGGTGGCAGCACCTCCTTCAACCAGGTAAGTAATTCACAGGCCACTCAGTCTAGTTGCTGACTCTCATACCCTACTAGCCTATTTAGTCCTCCAAGGGGTTGAGTTAGGACTCCTAAAGCATTTACTTTCCATGCATAAACAAACAGGTGAAAAGAGAGATTTAACTGGGGTGTCCCAAAGTTGGAGCTAAGGTCAGTGAGCATCTTATGTCCTCAGAAGACTGTGCTTCATTGGAAGGCTACTGGGCAGAGGCAGGAGAGGAATATATTAGTAAGTTACAAAGGGGCTATAACATCAGAAAAAATTTGGTAGCCAGTACTGGCAGTAATGTATACATCCTCAAAATGCACAAAATTGTCTTTTACTGTGGGAAAGAGGGAAAGCTAAACTGCCTTGAAGGTGGAAAGGGTATCTGCTTTCATTTCTCTGCATTAAGGGCAACAAATGCTAGCTAGTTTTTTAGGTGTCTTACCTATCCTCACGAAAGCAGATACCTTAAAGCAACTGAGGCCAATAGGAAAAGGGGACCAGGAACTAGAGAAAAGGTTAGATTAAAAAGAATTAACCTAGAAGGTAACACCCACGCACAGGAAATCAATGTGAGTCAATGCCCTGTATAGCTATCCTTATCTCAACCAGCAAAACCCCTTGTTCCTTCCTATTATTGCTTATACTCTCTCTACAACAAAATTAGAGATAAGGGCAAAATAGTTTCTGCTGGGTATTGAGGGGGGGAGCGGGAGGGGGTGGAGTGGGTGGTAAGGGAGGGGGTGGGGGCAGGGGGGAGAAATAAACCAAGCCTTGTATGCACATATGAATAATAAAAGAAAAATGAAAAAAAAAAAAAAGGTGGAAAGGGTCAAGAGTCAGATCCTCCTGTGTCAAGGGGTTACCCAAAATTTTGACAGAGGTTTGACAAAATTGAAGTTTTTCCTCTGAAGCCTCATATTCTGTAGAGGACAGATAATGGAACAAGTTGATGTGTTTGACAATGCCAGCATCTTGGGACAGGGAACATACAAATAGATTATTCATGTATTGAAGTAAGGTTGAACTATACAGAAGGACACATCAGCTAAGTCATCCCAAGGCATTTGAGAAAATAGGTAGGCTTTCAGCATATCCTTGGGAAAGCATTGTCTAGTTATATTGGCCCTTCCAAGTGAAGACAAAAAGGCGTTGGTTGTCAGGGTGTACTGGTATACTGAAGACGTCATTGCAGAAGTCAACTCCTGAGAAGTATTGATTCTCAAAGGGTACACAGAGCAACAAGGTTGGAAGATGAGGTACCACTGGGTAGAGTTAGTTGGTGAGGAATGATTATGATGGTTCTGAGAGCCTGCCCAAATCACCATCTTCCCCATTAGGTTTGCAGGCAGATAGAACAAGAGTATTGCAAGGATTTTTGCAGGGAACAAGTACTTTATAAAGTCATCCACTGTGAGTTGCTTGCCTACCAAAGCCTCAGAATTTGTGGAGCATTTGACTTGATATTGGGGAGAGACTTCTTATGATATACCTGGATTTAATTGATGGTTTGGAATGTACATGGCAGACATCAGTATTGGAATGTGTCTAGAGGCATTCAGGCAATTTCTGGAGGGCGGGACAGACCAGGTTAATGAGATCAACAGAGTAGATGACTACCTGGATAAGGGGTAAATTTACAAGTCCAGAGCCTTCTGGACTAGAATGATTCTATTCTAGAATCATTTTCCCTCTGGGGAGAAAGAGATATAGGTTTATATGCATCCATGAAATCCCTCCCAGAATGTCTATGAGGGCCAAGGGGATGACTAAGAAACAGTGACTTCCCAACTAGAGGGTCTAATTGGAATGAAGTGGACAGAGATTTAGGAACTGTCAAAGGTTTCTTGGCAACCCTGATCATTCAGATAAATTCAGAATTCTGGCTGACTGAAAGTGTGTCAGATTTAAAAATGTACAGTGGCCCTGGTTGTCAACCAGAGCTCTTGACCAGTTCATTTCCAATTTTAATATCTAATTTCTCTTCTCGGTCGATCTAAAGTTGGGAAAACGACCCCTGATTGTCCCCCCCAGAGCACTCCTAATTTCGTTTGGAAAGGAAGGCTGAAGTAGCCTTATCAAGGTATAATTGTAGTCCTACTTTGTACTTGAGACAGTCCTTTTTGAAATGGCCTGTATGCTCACAGAAAAAGCAGACCTATTGATTCTGAGCTGTTTGAGCAGTTAGAGTAACCTTCTTTAGTTATGATCATAGGGCTATTAGTGTGGTGGTTTTCTCCAGCCAGTTTAAAGCTCAAGTGACTCTAGATTCTTTATCTTTTTCTAAGGTTTTTAACCAGTGTGCAAGAAGGGAAGCTATTTCAAAGGATCATTTTAGTACCCAACTGAAATCATGGGGCTAGAATACTGAAAGCCTCAGAAAGTTCAACACAAAGGTTGCCTTAAACAAGTTTACAGCCACATAATTCAATCCATTAAACCCTGAGTTGTTTTGTTTTGTTTTTTTTTTTTTGAAAGGTTTGTTCAAATTTATAAAACAAATCAAGGATTGATTCATCCTTTATATTATTATTATTTAGGGCAACACTGTATGACTTTCTACTCTCCTGACAGGGGGAAGTCAAATAATGGGCAATTGTAGGCTAGCTGCTGTCCTTTTTGCCTTATCAAATTCTAGGGTACCAGCCAGTTTGAAATCTTCAGAGGGCTTTTCCAGTCAGCAACTAATACCTATCTGGGCCATATGTTCCGACAAGTATGTGAATAAGTCAGTAAAGATCTTCCCAACCTGGATGATAAGCATTAATGATCAGTCCAAGCTGTCACCCAAACCCAAAGGAATCTGTTCTGTGGTTCAGAAAATCCTTGACAATGGGTATCAAATGGTGGAGCACCTGGGCTCAAAGCCCTGAGTTCAAACCCCAGTACCACAGTAAAGAAAGAGGAGGAAAAAGAGGTGGAGGAGGAGAAGAGACAGGTGACAAAGACAGGCAATCCTTTTGTTCCCTTTTCTTGTCATTTGGATCTTAAAGTAAGCTATTAGAGACGGGTGTGTGGAATATTAAACAAAAGAGTGTAGATGTCAGGGGATTAAAAGAAGGGGAGCCTATGGTATGTGTGGGGTACATGGTAAAGGAAGAGAGGAGTCAAGATAGATAGGAGATGCAGGGAAGGGACAGGCAATTGGCAGAGATAAATAGTGCTGGCAGCATTTGCCAGGGGAGCACCTGTGTTTTAGTTTCATTATACTAAGTGCTCATTTCTTTTGTTAATTTATTAAGCTGCTCATTTAGTTTGAAATTTTTTTCTTTGAGGCAACAGTAGGTTCTTTGGCCCATTTAGAAGTCTTGAAATGCCAATTAATACTGTCTTACTGGGTGTGGTGGTTCACATTTATAATCTGAGCTATGTGGGAGACTGAAGTGGGAGGACTGTGGTCCAATACCAGCTCCAGGCAAAACACAAAACCTTATTGAAAAATAGTTTAAGTGGTAGAGCACCTGTCTAGCAAGTGCAAGGCCCTGACTCAAACCCAATACCTCATGTCTCCATTGCCTCTGAGAGGTTTGGCATTTTCCTTTTTTTCCAATTGTACACACAAATATACAAATTGTGGAATTTTGAAAGAACACCATTTTAGTTAGCAATCCTTTGGGCCATCTTGAGTTATGTGTCCAGAAACTTGGCCAATTATGTTTTTTTCTGAACCACAATTTTTAGTCAAAAAACCATCGAGGGTGCCAGGAGGTGGGTGGTCAGCAGCAGAAAATTTAGAATACGGGTTAGTCATTCTTCACTAATCTCATGAAGGAATTTCTTCCTATGCAATTTAGGCAACTGTGGGAGTTCTCACTGTGATCTCTTATGGATCAAGTCCAATAACCTGAATGAGGGAGTAACTCCTAAGTAAAACTTGAATGAAAGTCAAGTAAAGTCTCTGGGAGCTTTGAACCTTGGTAGTTCTTGATCCAAGAGGACTTGTGCCCCTGCAGTATTGGAGAGACAACTCAGCTGAAGGAGCTCTTACCAGACATAATGTGTTGGTCCTAAACAGTGTAGAGAGAACCAGATGGTCACTTCAAATCCCACTTCTGACACCAAAGAATGTCAGCAAAAATTCACTGGGAAAGGATTGAAGATTAAAAGGGAAACTTTAAAAAAAAAAAAAAGTTTGCAAGCTGGAGGAATGCAGCCAAAAGTACAAAACAAAAGTGTGCTTGAAACTTGGAAGGAACTGGCTTATATAGAGAAAATTTCTGCCCAGGTTTCCATTTAGGTCCGCTATGCAAGCTTGCAGGAATCATGCAACATTGATTCATTGATTTCAAGCCCCAAAGCTCATTGGTCAGGCCACAATGGAAAAATAGGATCTTCTAGAGTGTGTTTATCTTGGCAGTTAAAACAGGAACACACCTTGGCAAGGACCAAAAAGTTTAGTTTGTGGTTCTTCCAGGAACACAGAGTATGTGTGTGATTTCCCCCCCAGTAAGCAATGGCTCCCAAGTTCTATTCTGAATTTAGGCCCATTTAACTGCTTGGGATCCTTCATGGGGATTCAACTTTTCTTAAAGTTCACTGTGTCTGTGTGTGAGTTTATTTGTGTATCTATGTCTCTGTGGTACATGTCTCTGTGTGTGTGTGTGTGTGTGTGTGTGTGTGTGTGTGTGTGTGATTGGTCTTAAACTACCCAAGACAACAACACATGCTTGCAATATAGCTTATCAATATGGTTCTTTGTTTGAATAAAAGTGTACAATAAAATCCACCTAGGACAACAATCAGCAATAGCTCTGAACTCAATAATAGCTTAGACACAGGTCAAGTGTATAGTTAACCACATTTAGCTTTATTCTGACATTGGAATCAAAACCAACTTTTACAGAAAAGAGAAAAGCAAAGCTATTTCAAGAAAACTCCAGAGTCAAAGGAGGTTTTATGTTAGCTAAAAAATGCACTTGTGAAGTGGGCGAATGTCTGTCTTCTCTTTTGTCCCTTTCATGAACTCCCTCTATACATCCACATCCTCTACCCTCTGGCCCCAAAGGATTTTGTGCCATCTCCCAGTGAGCCAGAACTTCTTCTCACAATAGTCGATTAATATCCCATATTCTCCACTCCACCCCTCAAATTTACCTATCCTGTGTCCTATTCCAAGGTGACCCTGCAGTGGTGAAAGCGAATCTTATAGGTGAAATTGAGTAGTGATGTGCTCAGGGGAATGATAAGTTTCTGGGTGAGACTTTTGTGATGGAGCTGCTGTTTGTTTAGAGGTCACTCCTGAAAGGAATTAGTCTTCAAGAAGATTGTAGTTATCTCATCTCAGCACAGGAGGTCGAAAACTTTACATGGGATCTCTCTCTCTCTCTTTCTCTCTCTCTCTCTCTCTCTCTCTCTCTCTCTCTCTCTCTCTCTCTCTCAGATCAGCCCAGGATGATAGCCTTAAGTTCCATTTAGATTTCTGTCCACTTCTGAGAGGAGGGAGGACAGAAGTTTGATCACATGTCAGTTTGGATCCACATTTCTCTACTTTCAAAACAGACGAGTGAACCTCAAATGCAAAAAGCTAAGAATCCAGCCCAGACTCCGGGATTTACTCTTCCTCCACAGAACAAACAAGAACTAATTTTAAACAAGCCACTGCCACCAGGCTTGAGGAGAAGGCCCAGGAAGGCTAAGCAATGGGACAGGGAAAACTGTGCACTCCACCCAACTTTTGGCTTCCCCAGGAGTCTTTCAGGGACTAAGCTGTGCTCTGGGTTTTGGGACATCATCCATCCTACCCTGAAATTCCCTTTTCAGGATAGGTTAGGAAATTCTTCCCACAGCAGCCCCCACCCAGCCACAAGAAGCTACTTCCTTTGTCCTCATTTTCCTTTTCAGTGAAAACTCAAGTCTGGATTCCCATAATGGAGTCACTGAAAAAAGACCTCTGCTTAAAACTGTGTGTAGACACACACACACACACACACACACACACACACACACACCCCGGAAGGTTCTGTACCACTCAGTGTTCTCCAAAATACACAACCAAAAGCAGATTTTATATTTATAAAACATAAATATGTGTTTATAGTAATTTGTATTTATATATAAATATGTTTATAACTCAATATATAACGTATATATACAATTTAATGGACTATTATCCAATAGAATTTTACTCAACAGTAATATTATACTATTTTACAATTATAAATTATTTTATGTAGCAATTATATATAAAATAACCATTTATAAGACAAAACACAAATATTTATTTGTTCATTTATTTTCAGGAATTCACTGATGCATTTTGGGAGGTCAAAGTTCAGAATCCACAGGGCAGGGCAGCAACTGAGGTGTGAGTCGGCGCTCTCCAGTACTGAGACAGAATTTCCTCTCTGGGAAAGTTGGTTTTGCTCCCAGGGATTTCAGTTGACTTGATGAAGGCTTCATTACACATACTATTGAGAGTAATCTCCTTTACTTCTAGTCAGCAGGCTGTAAATGTTAACCACATTACAAAAAATCTTCTCAGTAACATTCAGCTTAACCTTCAGTTAAATGACTAAGGACAGCAGCCTGTCAAAGATGACGTATGAAAGAGGCCCTCTCAGCTTCAACAGCATTGCTGGTGTTTGAAAGTTGGGATTTTGTTTGGTTGGTTGGTTGATGTTGTGATAACAGGGTCTCTTTATGTAGCCCAAGCTAGGCAGTTCACTACCACTGCCTCCCAGCTGTTGGGATATAGGCATGTTTTGCCACTCCTGGCAGAACCTCTATAAAAATCACAGAAGCTTTGTGGACCTTGGATACAGATGCAACTTCACCCCAGCTCAGCAGTACCATCCCTGAAACAGAGTTCTGAGTAGATAAATAAGATAATAATGAAGCAAGTCCCAGGTTGAGTATTTATGTATTCAGCAATTTGCTGGGCACTGAAGTTGTTTCAGTGAAATCAGTCTTCCTTTACAGATGAAGAAAATCTGAGGCTTAAAAAGGTCGGGACATTTGTCTAAGTTCACAGAGTGTTTTCTGTAGGGTATTCAGATTTGAATCAAATCATTCTAGCTCCTGATGCCTCACCTGTCCTCCAGAGAGTTGTTACCTCCATGTCTAAAACTGCATGAATCGGGAATTTCTTCTTTCTTCCTTCCCTTCACTCTCCCTTCTTTGCCCTCTTCCCTTCCTCTTTTCTCCCCACTTGCCTTCCTACAATCATTACCAGTGTCTGTGCTGAGCCCTGTTCTGAGTTTAGAAATTAGCATTTGGGGTGGGGGGGGTGAGTGAGGAAAGGGGCCGGAGAGATGGACAGAGACAAATACTGAGAGTCTTCAACTAACAACTAATCATGACGAGGCAGGAAGAGAAGTTTAAGCTACAAAATGTGTTTTTTGTCAAAACCTAAAAATTGGCTCTGAACAGATTTAAGATGCTACCTCCATCCAAAGATGGTTGGGAAACATCTACCTTTACCCACAGTAACCCTCACGCCATTGATAGAAACTTTCACTAAGCTCCCAGCTGGAAGAGATCAAAATTTACTGCCCAACTCAGTCCCTGTCCTCAAGTAAATCACATCCTAGATCCAGATCCTAGATGTAGATCAGTGAAGAAAAGTCAGCCTCTCCCAGGACCCTCTTACCTTCCCAGTAAATGACTCATGACTTGGTTTTGTAGCTTTTTCCTAACTCAGCCTTAGGTGGGACTGACCAACACACAATCACTCTGGAATTGTGCAACATTCAAAATCAGAGACCTGAGGACAGCGCCACTCCATGGAACAGTAGATGGAAACAGAGTTTGTACCTGTCAACCAGGGTTGGTTGTATTTCACACAAACTGGGAAGCTTCTGCCACAACTTTTTCCTCCAAGGGAATCAACACGAATGAAAACTGGTTGATGCTCTGGTCCACCAGAGGCTGAAGAACAAAACCACAAGATGGAAAGTGCCCAATTCTAATTTAATTCAGAAGAACAAACAGAGACTCACTCAGCAGACTTCAAATCCCCGGTCAGAAGATTATGCCCATGGAGCAAATAGTTTTATGCACCATCTATTCCCCCACCTACTCCCTCCTGCCACAGCCAATAGATTAAAATAGCTCATGATGACTTGGTGAGTGACATTCTTGTGGGCAATGTTGATTTGGGGCTTTTTTAAATGTAAAGTCAAATACACAATAGAAAAAATTGTTTCTAAAATAGCTCCATACTGATCTATGAAACTTGTTATTTGGTCTCTCTCCTTCATGTCAACTCAAAATTCTGCTCAAATGCTACTTCCTCAGAGAGGTCTTCCTTGGTCCCCACTCAAAATGGTACCTCAACAGCCCAACACTGAGATCATCTAGGTCTGCTTTGTTTTCTTCCTGGCAGCACACTGTATGTTTATTTACTTCTGATCTGTCTCCCGTGTTAGAAGGTAAGCTCTATGATGACCGAGACATCAACTTCATTGTAGCTGTGTTCCCAGCATTCTGAGCAGTATCTAGCGCAAAGGCCAGGCTGGATAAATACTTGTCAAATGAATGAATTGATGGACTGGTCCAAGAATCAGTCACATCACAGGTTCTCATGAAAATGAGCAACCTTGGGGTTTGACATTTGAAATTTCTCTCTTTGGAGAGCTACTCTGAACATTCTTGACCATCACTGTTTCAAGTCCCATGTGTTATGATTAGACTGCTGTTAGGGAATATCTGACTTGGCTGGTCAGCAACTCAGCTGTGGAATTTTTTTCTACTTGTCACATAGACAGAAATGTCCTGGATGAAGTATACAGTGGAAAGTGTAAGGTCAAAAGCTGAAAATTCAATGATCCAAGTCCAAATCCCAGACCTGGCACTTCCTATGCAAGTAGCCTTGAAATACTTACTTAACATTTCTATGTTTTGATTTCCTTGTCTATTAAACAAGGGTGAAACCAATTGTACCTACTTTCCAGTGTGAGAAAAAGCAAGCAAATGCATGTAAGTCACATGCTAACAAGTAGGGAGCATTTAATAGGTACTAGTTATTATTAATATTATTTTGAAAAATGGTGGAAACAAATGATTTTACTCAGAGCCAGTTCTTGAGTGAGATACAGTACAAATGGAAGTGATGCTCACTCCAGATGTCAACCGTTCCTGACTGACTCTGAGAATGAGTGACTCCTTACAGTTGATGCTCTAGGTATGTCAGTCACCTTACCCTAATCCCTACTCTGCAAGAAGTAGACACAAGAAAAAAATAAGAGCAAAAACTTGTAAATGCAGCTTGTCTCATGGTATAATGGTGTTTCCAGAAAACACATGAGTCAAATGAAATGTGACACAAGAGGCAAGCAGGGGCTTGCCTCTTATTTTGCAAATATATTCCCACAGGTCTCCAGACAAAACACTCATGGAGGAGCAGTGCTTCTTATGGCTAACCTTCAGACTTGCTTAAGGTCCCTATGTCTGGTATAGGTGGCTCTAAACAAAATTATATCAAGAGATTTCTTTTCAGGTGGTAGGGTCATAGTCCCAAGACAGGTCTTTTAGATGCATCAATAAAGATGCAACTTCATGGTGGAGGGGGTGAATTCAAGTCTAATATATCTGGTACACTGTAAGAACTTTTGTAAATGCTGTGGTATACCCCCATCCAGCACAACAATAAAGGAAAAAAGATGAAACTTCATTATTGGAACAAAAATGAATTAGTAAATAACATACCAATGATATTTCATTCCAAGACTTTACACAAGATGAGAACAGAATGAGGAAGGGGATGCAAGAGAAATCCCCAAATCATCAGATGCCCAATTTGTCCACACACATGGAAAGAAAATGGTTAAAATGGTTCCTTCCTATATACCATGACGTAGCTTTTGCCATGTTGCATGGATCTGACTATTTTGCTCTGGTTAAGAAGTCAAAGATACACATGTATGGACAGAACATGAAGGACAATGGTCACTGATGCTCTTTATTCCTAACTTCTGCCTAAAAAGGTTGTGTGGTTTGGTGGCAGGTAAGTCTAACCAAATCCTTTCTTTCAGGAAGTATGACCATTTGACACATGAACACAATACTTGTCTCCAAAACCCAGTGCTATGACTTTGATGTGGCCTGTTCCCTCTGAGACTCATGTTGAAATTTGGTCCTCAGTGTCACAGTGTTGAGACATGGTGGGACCCTATGAGGTGATGAGGTCATTAAGAGGCATTAATGCAGCTCCCAGGGATTGGATTCATTACCACAAGAGGAAATTGGTATAAAGCAAAGCTGCCCCTCCGATTTTCTGTCTTCTGCACACACCAGCTGGCCTTTCCACTTTTTTGTTTTTTACTACATTCTGATGCAACAAATAACAATAGTATGCTCTTGGACTTCCAGCCTTTAGTACCTGAATTTTTTTCCTTTATACATTACCCACTCTGTATCACCAATTCTGGATGAAGGCTGCTTAACCCTATAGTCCAGGAGGTGCTAGGACCCAGAGAGATATCCTGATGGAAGAGAGAGATCCCTTTCTCCCCCAGACCTGTACCAACCTTTGGAAAAACATCCCCATTACTGAAGGCAATCTGTCTGGGGTCTTCTTTGCAGAGCCTGACATAAATTTCCATGTTTATACATAATCTAAATGTTTTAGTGCATTTCCATAATGATACAATTACCAAACTAAAAAAGGGAAAGAAATAAAAAGTTTGAAAGATCAAGAATAAAATCACCTATCTTTGTATCCTTCCAAAGCAGATTACTGACTTTGAGGACTCAGTAAAAAGTATTCATGCTGGCATTCACACTACCTCCACATCTTATTTCCTTGTTACATCTGTAAGAAAACTCAGTCTCAGAACTGGAAAGGAAATCATTGCTGTACAAAACTAGTCCATTTAAAAAAAAAAAAAACTCTGTAGATTTGCTTAATCCCAATATATCGCTTTTACCCTATGTTAACCATAACAGCTAGGATTTAGAACTTGAAACAAATTCAAATTGAGAAAATAAAATGAAAGGAAAATTTATAATTATCATTAACCTTTCACTGGCCAAATTTGGCACTGTTGTTGAACTATCGAACTAAATCAAAGCCTACCCAGCACATTCTGCCATATGGGTTCCTTATTCTTACTCCTTCAGCCAAAATGTGCTGATAGATCATCCAATGGACTGCTTCTCCAAAATGGACATCAAATTGTTCTCCTCCAGATTCCAGATGTCCTAGTTAAATAGCTGGGAGTGGAATCTGACTCCATGGAAAGGGTTTAAGACGTGACTTAGTCATTGTCCTCCAGTGTTTGCTCTGACTTCTTACAGAGGAGTTCGAAGTGGAGCTGTGAAGTTTCCCAAGCTCTGTGCAGGTCACTAAGCTCCACCCTGCAAACAAACGTCCCTCACCCCCAGAAGATCTGTCACGTATGAAGCAGCCAGGAAAGAATTTCCTAGCTTTGCTTTCTATCATAGGCATTACCCCGTATCTAACAGCCCAATTGGTTGGCCTTAGCAATGGAGCACCACGAAATCTAAATTTAGTGAACTGAATGATTTGGATAATTGAAACAGAAAAAGTGACAGGAACTCCCAATGCTAACACAAACCCAGGACCTACTCTCCTTCTCCTGCCTTCTCAACATTGGTTAGCAGCCTCTGGAGTGCACTGAACAAAGTCAAGACAGAGGTGAGCAGATCTGACACATGTTCAGTCTAATATACTTAATTTTTCAAATCTCCATTCACCTGTCACTGAGCTATTTTTCTACAGTGGTAGAGACTTCATTTAGGTGCTAGCAGGATGAGAAACCACATTTCTATGTTGTCACCAGGTAAAGAGAATCCCTCGTCATCCGGCTGCTCTTCCTGCCATGCACAATGACTAACAGCTCAGGTGAGGCCCCTCACAGGGCCTCATAGCACCGCCATTCCTGTGCAGCCTCAGCAGAGCACTCTTCAGAACACAGCATAAGGCTAACAGTGGGCTGAAAGCCTTCAAACTCAGCATCTGTCTTTTTAGAATCCCATAAACAAAAACCAATAATGCCAGGAGCACAGTCCTGGACAGAAAGCTTGGACTGTCTTGGGGTTGGGGCCGGGCCGCACCAAAGCTATGTGAGCTCCACTCCCTAACACCAAAAGGAAAATGACACAGCCCTTCTGAAGAACTCCCTGGAGACTGGACTTGGACATGAAGGTACTCCACTGCTCTCTCAGTCCGAGTGGGGGGAAATGGCTCCAGGTTTGCCAGATGAGAAGTGGTCTATTAAAGCCAGTGTTCTCATTCAACAAACAGATTGGGTCACAAGGGCCTCCAACTTCACAGCCTCCATTGGTTTAGGATCAGTTCCAAAGTCCTTAACATCCTATATATGGCCATTTCTCATCTGGCCCCAGACTATTTTCCCAACTTTATTTCTCCCATCCCACACCCTCACTGGCCCTTCACCTTCAGGTCAACTCTCTGACTCTCAGTTCCCAAAGCTGCCATGATTTTTCTTCAGAGCCAGATTTTGCTGTAGTATTGTTCTCGTTATCTGGAAAGTATTTGTTTTCTCCACTGAGAAATACAGTTTTCCCAATATAATCAAAGATCAGTCCTTAGAAATGATCCATATATAATATCCCTAGGTCATCCTTTTTTTAAAGTCAGATTATGTGGCTTTGAATATCAGCTCAGCACTTGCTAACAGTATAACATTGGGCAAATCACCAGCCCCCATATGTCTATGTCTCTTCATCCACAAAATGGAGATTATCCCCAGTATGGCCTGTGATCAACTCCACACATGATAGCTGTTCCGTCTTGGTTGTCATCATCATCAAACTAGCTCCACTCCATTTTCTATGGTGACACTTGGTTCTTTAAAACTTGGCAAGTTGATGCCACACTACTACACATTCTGCAGGTACCAAAGCCTTTTGGGGCTTCACCTAGTCTCACTTTGAAAGCAAGAAATTATAGAGCTCTTCCAACATGGCTTTTCTCAGGAAGGTGAAAGTTACTAAGACCTATGGGGTGGGATGGTCTAACCAAGAACATAATTACGGGGGGGCTGGGGCACCTCCTTTTTAGATTGCTGTCATTTTTGGAGTATGTCGCCCCTTTCCAAACCTATCCACTCAAGAAAATCAGGGCAGATACCACTCTTCTTGGTTTTATTTTTTATCAATTGACTGATTGATTGTTAACACTGGATCTCACTATGCTACACAAGCTGACCTCAAACTCCTGAGCTCAAATGATTCTCCTCCTTCCACTTCCCAAATATCTGAGGATAAAGACATGCACCATCATGCCTGACAGTAGTCATAATTTAAATGTGGAAACTGAGGCATCTAAAGGCGAGCTGGCCAAACTCACACAAGTAAACTGTTGAGCTGTTTCTTCTGCTTACCCATCTCCAGCCCTACTGCTCACACACAGTGAGCAGCAGCCCCTAACCTCAATATCCTCCCCCCTTCCTAGAGGCGCCACTGGGCTCCTTCACAGTTTAGTTTTCCCTTCTCCCGACAATAGCCATCTGTAAAAGGCCCTCGGCGCCTGGAATTTGAAATTGTTTTTCTTCCCTCCCTTCCTGAAGACCAGATTGTTTCTAAGCTCTCATTGCCTGGCTAGTGCAGGCCTGGCTTGCTGGCACCTAGGTTTGCATTGAGGATCTGGGTTTGTTTTTGCAGGACTGCTTATGAGCGATGGAGTGCTGGCACTGGCTTCCTTGTGAAAGGCCCATGGCGGTTCAGCATGTATTTGCAGGGAAGTAAACTTCAAGAATAAACAGAAAATACACACACTCCACTTCCTGCCAGCCAAGCTGCAGCCTCCCCAGTCCTGACAGGTGATCCATTCTGACTTCCTTAGAGAGACACACACCCAGGCCAACTGTAGGCCTTGGAGCACAGTGGCCAGGCAGGCATGCAAACCTGGATTCTCCACGTTCTGGAGGTGTAGACTTAAAAACCATCTTTAGCTTCTGTGGCACAGGTTCCATCTACATCTGAAACGTAGGGAAAGCCTTCCCTGTCTCTTCAGGTTACTGTGAAGATTGGAATTCATGCTTGGAACATGCCCACCCTAGGACAGAGAGCACAGTTGCTGAGACGGGCCGGCGTTGTCATCATTCTTTTGCTTTCTCCAACATACCAACAGTTTCTCTATCTCAGGACCTTCCAGTGTGCTCTTTTCTCTGCCTGGGATGTCCTCTCCCTCTTCTCTTCTCTCCTCCCACTCCCTCCTTGCCAATGGCACTCCTGTTCAGTTTTATAAGGACTGCTTTCTGTAGTGACAGCACAGGGCCTGGAATTTGACAAGAACTCAATCAAAATCTGTTTAATTAAAGAAAAAATATACTTGATTTGTCTAGGCTTAATTAGTTCAAAGGAGAGATCAAAAACAGCCACCAAAACCCAGAATTGCTGACCCTGTTGGTAATTTTATCTCCAGCGAAGCTCAGATCAACAATAAATGTCAATGGCAGAAAGACATAGAGCCCAAAAGGCAGTGGAAACAAACAGTCTTGCTGCCAGAAAGGAGACCGTTAAAACCACAAAATCTTGATTATGTATTCTATAATTTGCAGCCATCATACTACACCAACTGTGTAACATTTTGACCCAGGTAGGTGTCTTCCCACATGCATAAGTATGTGTGTGTGTTTATAAAAATATTTAAGCCATCTAAGAGTTAGACAGTGAACTAGATGAAATCATATTATGAAGACATAGGAATTCACAATTAAGTTCCATTCGTCATGTGGTATCTATGCACAATGGAATTTTATGCAGCCATGAAGAAGAACGAAATGTTATCATTTGCTGGTAAATGGATGGAATTGGAGAACATCATTCTGAGTGAGGTTAGCCTCGCCCAAAAGACCAAAAATCGTATGTTCTCCCTCATATGTGGACATTAGATCAAGGGCAAACACAACAATGGGATTGGACTTTGATCACATGATAAAAGCGAGAGCACACAAGGGAGGGGTGAGGATAGGTAAGACACCTAAAAAATTAGCTAGCATTTGTTGCCCTTAATGCAGAGAAACTAAAGCAGATACCTTAAAAGCAACTGAGGCCAATAGGAAAAGGGGACCAGGAACTAGAGAAAAGGTTAGATCAAAAAGAATTAACCTAGAAGGTAATACCCACGCCCAGGAAATCAATGTGAGTCAATGCCCTGTATAGCTATCCTTATCTCAACCAGCAAAAACCCTTGTTCCTTCCTATTATTGCTTATACTCTCTCTTCAACAAAATTAGAGATAAGGGCAAAATAGTTTCTGCCAGGTATCGAGGGGGTGGGGGGGAGAGGGAGGGGACGGAGTGGGTGGTAAGGGAGGGGGTGGGGGCAGGGGGGAGAAATGACCCAAGCCTTGTATGCACATGTGAATAATAAAAGTTCCATTCGTCCAGTGCAGATCTGTTGAGGACTACAGATAAAACAGCAATATGATCATATACTCAATAGCTAACCAACTTGCTCAGAAAACCTAAAAAAGGAACCTAAAAAAGGCATAAAATGGTAGGTATGCAATAACTATTGGATAAGGTGTTTTTCAGGTTGGGGTGAGTTAGAATTAGACAAGCAAAGTTTAGAAAGAGTTTTGGCTAAAGTCTTTAAGAGAGCAATTAGATAGCCATTGGACTGAAAAAATGATAAAAGGCTTAGAACAGGAAGAAGGACTTGTTATATCATTAAGCATAACCCCCTTCTTTATAAATGCAAGAATTGGGGCCCAGGGTCCCTCACCTGTTCTACCCTAAAGGAGGGTCAACAAGTCTCCCAGTCTCCCAGTCTTTCTACTACCTCATCCCGGTCATTTTAAAGAAGTTTGCTGGGCAATATCTCAGCCAAGACACCAAAATGAATGAGGAGGATGTGACCATGGCTGTAGCAACAGGAGAGGCTAGGAGTCCAGAGACGTGACAAGAAAGGCTTGGAGGTGGACTGAGGGTGGTCAGGGGCTGGTTCCTTCATAGCACAACTTTATTTTGGGCCTGTTGACTTGGTGAACAGCACCTGAGTCATCCTGCTTGAGGCTAGTGACCAACTCAAACAGAGGAGCTCACACATTGCTCCTTTCACCCTGAGCATTGTGGGTGCCTACCAAATATTTGTTGATTTGCTTTGACCCTAAGGCTAGACCTATAAGTGTGAGATGGGGAAGTATGTGAGTGTTCTATTTGTATAAGGAATATTGAGAGCAGTAAAAAAAATCAATTGCCTTTTTATTCCTTACAGATAGCAAGCATTGCTAATTTTGAATTAATTTGTTCTTGTTGACATGGAAACAAGAAACATTTGGGCTAGAAGAATGTGGCAGCGAATGGAAGATAGCATGAAAGTGCCATCTTCACCCTCTCTTTGCCAATTGCAACTACACCCAAGCATGGTACCATAGGTGTGGTCCTCTTTCTGCAGCCTCCCCAGAGAAATCTGGATTCCAGCTCGATTTCTTCACAGCTCTGTGCTCTTGGGCATGACTTTGACCTCTCAGAGCCACAGTCTCTTCCTCTTCCTCAAGTACACAAGGCAAGTACTTGACATGATGCATGGCAAAGCAAGTACTCAACCAGTGTCAACTCCTCTTCTCCTAATAGTGGTAACCTACAAAGAGCAGAATGCCATCCTAGGCATTCTGGTGACAAAAGGATAGGAGTTTGAAGGTCAGAGTGAGGTTCTATGAAGGTTGCAGCCCCTGGTCACCCTCAGGCCACTTTTAAGCCCTTCTTGTCACATCTCTGCACCCCAAGCCTTGTCCTGTTGCTATAGCCATGGCCATATCCTGTTCACTCATTTCTGTGTCTTGACTGAGATTTTTGCCCAACCTCTTTCTAAAATGACCTAGACGAGGTAGTAGAAAGACTGGGAGACTGGGAGACTTGTTGACTCTTCTCTAGTGTAGAAACCAAGTGAAGGACCCTGGGCCCCAATTTTTGCATTTATAAATAAATGGGTTAAGTTTAATGATTACAAAAACAAAATCCCTCAATGGTGAGAACTTCCAAATCCTGGATCAAGAGCAGAGACTCCCAGACAAGTGGAAGAAAGAGAGTCATGGTTTGAAAGTAGAGCAAGGTTCAGATTATCTAGATGTGAAGTCCAGTGCTACCAAGTCAAAAGCATTTTGATGCTTGATTCCCTCTTTGGACCTCAGCATCCTCAATTAAAAGTAAGGAAGTTTTAATATTGATCTCAGGGGGTCCCCATAGCTCTATAGTTCAATGGTTTTAATCAGCACTATAGCAAAAGTAAGAGCCAGAACAAAGAGGAGCCCCTTCCTGGTTGTCTCCTCCATCATAGACGTCAAGTAGACAAGGAACCACATCAAGACCTGGGGGACTTTGTGATCCTCAGGAAAGCACAGAGGCGAAGGTGAAATCCATGGTCTATTTTCAGCCTGGGGAGTCTCCACTCCCCACTAGGTTCTAGCTAAAATTTGGGGGAAGTTGACCTGGAAGGCATGCCAAAGGGAACAATCTAATGTATCTCAAAGGACCTTAAGATTGGACAAGCAGGTAAGAAAACCCATTGAAACTCTCTGTAGCTTTGACCATGCTTGACTCTGACATACACCTCTGTTCCTGAGGAGTTTTCTCTTGCCTCCCATTCCAGGGTAAAAGGGAAAGAAGCTAAGAAGATGCTGTAGGAATCCAAAGTGGAAGTCCATCATACCAAATTGCTGTCTCCTTTAAATCCTGGCCCCTTTGAGCAATGTGGCCTGAGCCATGCATCTAGCTGACATGTTCCCTGACAACTGAAACTCCTTTAGACTAGGACAAGACTGGAGACTCCAGAAACACTAGACTCAGGATGGCATGGTGAGTAGTGCTACTCCTTCCCAAATATTTGTGCCCACTGAGGCTAGGTGTGTTAGTTTCCAAGGTCTTCCAGAACAAAGTATCATGCACCAAGTGGGTTAAAACAACATGAATGCATTCCCTCACAGGTCCATAGATTAGAAGTCCAAAATTGAGGTATCCTTAGGGCCGTGCTCCCCATAAAAACCATAAAGAAGGATTTATCCCATGCCTTTCTCCTAGCTTCTAGTAACCTTCAGGGTTCCTTGACTTGTGGGTCATTCACTCCAATCCTCCACCTCACAGCATTTCTCTGTGGCTTTATATCATCTTCCCTCTCTCAGTGATTGTGTCTAAATTTCCCCCTTTTATAAGGACAAGTCATATTGTATTAGGGGCCTTAGAACCTATTCAGTATGACCTCATCCTAACTAATTACATCTTCAATGATTCTATTTCCAAATAAGGTCACATTATGAGGTACGGGGCGGGAAGGTTAGGACTTCAACATCTTTAGGGGGCACACAATTCAACCCATAACACCAGGGTTTTCAAATTTGTGAGAAAGAGGTCAGGATTTGAAAGTAACACTCCCAAAAGATGAAAGACCTCATCCCCTATGTTTCTTCACCAAAAATGATACATTAAGATGGGCACTGGTGCAAGCAGCCCCCGGCCAGGCATGGCCAGTGATCTCCCTCTTTACCTTGTAGTCCACAGCTCACTCTTCCTTGACCTGCCAAACACTCAGTGCACTCCAGGTATAGGTAACTTGCCCCTGGAATCTACACCAGAGCTGTTCATGTGACTAGTGAGTCCCCAGTATGGTGCATCCAAGCAGGAATAAATTTCTATTCTACTCAATGAAGGAGTACTTCCTGGAGAAAGGAGTCATAGAAGGCTGAGGATAGAGACAGGCATCTAGAAAAGCCATGTATATGAAAAATCTCAACATCGTAAAGGTGGGTTATGTCAGGTCAGTCCTCACCTCCAAAACCCCACAAAGAAACATTCAAGCTAGAATACTTGTAGGGGAAGAGAAATAAAGCAATGTTCCATTGACTTTGGCCTTCACTCAGGTTCAGAAAGTTGGGGAGGGGAGGGATTTGTTAAAAAGGCTTCCGCACTGATGTCTTCTAACATGTTATTCTTCCATTAGTATTACCAGGCGAGTTACCCAAAGACAGATGCCGAACAAGAAGCCGATCGTGTTTCCCAATCTTATTTGCAAACAAGCGTTCATTTCCTGCTTATCAAGGCACAGTGAGGGTATTTTGTCCATTCAAATCATTGTCTTAAGCCAGTGATGCAAACCACTGAGCAAGATTTGCCCCTGCCAGAGCCTGGACGCTCAATGTCATAGACCTCAAGAAGCGGATAATTAGTATTGAAAGGTGTGATTGCAGCCCAGTCAGCCAGGTAATCAGCCCCTGATTTCACTGCAGGATTCTGGACCAATTGGAAATCTTAGCCCAAGAGGAGGCTGGAGGGGATTATCCTGGAAGTGTAGTATCCCTTTTCAAATATAAACACCGGACAATTATCCCAGCCAGTTACCCCTTCCTTGCTCTGCCAGGGTCCCAGGCACAGGGGACCATGACTGCCTAGGCAGCTGTCTCTCAGCCCCGACTCCCCAGGGCTCTTCCATCAGCTCACTCTTCCAAAACTGTTGCAACCTTGGGGTGTCTCTGCAGCCTGAACCTCTTCATCCCCGTGCTTGTTTTGCAAACATTTGGCTGCTTCATGGGAACCTGCCTCAACCTGAGGCCTGACTCCTTCTTGGCTGGGATGGCGAACATTTCCTGAGAAGGGCTGGTCTCTTTTCCTACTCTGTTCTGATGGTTTGAAAGTCCCAGACTAGAATGTGTCTTTCTACCATCCCTTTGAAGACAGGATGCCACCCCCCCATTCTCAGAACCCAACAGCCAACTTTAGACATAAAACTTGGTTGGATATTTAAATGCACATTCACATCAAAACAGAATTTTTAGGCAAATAGGAAAAGGCTCAAAGAGGGGACTTAGTTTCATTTCTGACCACATGTGGCCCTTCTCCATGAACAGGAATGTCGCCTGACAAGGAAGATACATGTGGAATACATGATGCTGCTGTATCAACATGTTCAAATACAGTTGCTTCTGTGTCAGAGGATGCCTTCTCCATTTTCTTTACAGTGCTTCAGTTTAACCAAACTCACAATGGCTAACATAGTTAGACAGCAAAATAAACATGAGTAGCCATAAAATACTGACTCTTTCAGGCTCTGATGGAGAATATGCAGTCAGCTACCTGCTCCTAGACTCCAAGGGAGGGCTCAGCATATAAACAAAGTTTGCATGCAAGACTCCATATATTATCAACATATCCTGTTCAGGCTCCTGCAGACATATAACTCTACATGATGTAATGTGCAGATCAGCAAGCTTTTAAGAAAAGAAGCATTTTGTTTCTTAGAACCTACCCAGGGTTGATGTCCTCAAAAATCAGGCTGAGGGAGCAATTCTCAGGCCCCAATCTCAGAGAAAATGTGCTCAAAGCTTCAAGCCACTGCACCTCCTTACTTCTGCTAGAAAATGCTAAGCTTAGCATTTGGATCCCTGGGCAAACAGCCTCTTGCCTTCCACACGAGCCTCATTTTGCCTCCATGGCATCATCCTTTTTGTTTTTCCTAACATTTTGCTAAGAAATTTTCAAATATCCAGAAAATTTGTAAGAAGTATACAGTAATCACTTGTGAGATATACTTCTAAATTATTTTTCTCTCATGCATGGCTCTTGAATTCTGAGTTTTTCTTGCAAGCAGTTTTTCAAGATGCCTGTCATGGGAAACTTGGCATGAGAGATTGGTACTAGGTGACTGCCCAAATTTCAGTCTCTTGGTCTTCTTTCAAACATGAGATGGGCTTAGGCTTCCAGTACACAGACCTGGGTTTCACTCTCAGCCAGATATGTGATTCTGGATGTGTTTCCTTGCTGCTTTAGGCTTGAGGTACTACCCTAGCACTAATGACAGCACCCCTGAACCAAGGGCTTCTTAGCAGAGCAATTTTCTGAGTACCCGGCAAAGATTCTTCTGCAAAGCACTGCTTTGAGGATTCAGACTTTTAATTCAGAACACTGAATGGTATGGCTGTGATAAGATAACAAAAAATGTTGAAATCCTGTGGTTGAATATTTTTATGTCATATCATATAAACAGAAGTCAGACACAAGCACTTGGTAAGGTATACCTTTTATTGGCTGGATCTTCTTTTTTTTTAAGTGATGGAAAATTATCAAATCTAAACTCTGCCCATATGGTCTACTGTAAACATAGCTATCAACATTGTAGAATTATTTCCAGATTGTTTCATCCCTTGTCTGTTCAACTCAAGGATATTTTCCATGGTGGCTGCCACATCAATTCTAAATCCTAAAGATTCTGGGGCTGGTGTCCCATAGAAAATTAGTTCTTCTCTATTTCTATGGTAAGCATGAACTTTCTTAAGAAAAAAAATGGATGTCCATCTTTCAGGCCAGAAAGCTTTTGACTGCTTCCAACTTTTCCCTCATGCCAAGCTCTTCCAAACTCACCCAAACAAAACTTCTCCAGTATGTCAAAAATGTCTCAGATAAGTCTCTCAGCCTTGGGACATTAAAAAAAAAAAGCAAGTAGACACTAATTTTTTATGAATTTCCTTTGAGTGGGAGATAGGACTGAATCCCAAAGATGTGACAAAGCTTTTCTAAAGTCACAGACAAGATCAATCCAAAGAAAGAAAGAATGCAGGAGTCCTGACTCCAGCATGCTACTGTGAGGTGGATCAGTAAGAATTTCCATGGGCAAGAACAGAGCTTGGGAACTGAAACAAATGCAACATGTGAAACACATTTTGGAAACAACTGTAATCATCCTACTGACACTGTCTTTGTCATAGTGATGAAGTTTTAGGACATTGCTGTGACAAATCTGATAAATTTCGTATCCAACATGGAAAACAAGGTGTGTATCCTAAATCTTCACCATTAGAAGCTGAAGAAGAGAAGATGGAGTTTGTACAGTTAGAGCCAGAGTTCAGGACAGAGTATAGGAAAGAGACAAAGATCCACAGCAGTCATGGACATGGTCTGAAGGAAACTGACTCAATGGTGAAATTCTCCCAAAGAGAATTACAGGCAATTCTAGTGCTGAATCTACACAACCAGAAGAAAGAATGAGGGGAAGGAGTAATGAGACAAGGTAGCAGGGTCCACCAGTAGCCTACGTAAGAGTTATAGTCAAGGGCTTGCTTTTGGGATTGACACTGCTGCCAAGACATTTGGTCACATAACTCCTTCCTTAGGCTGTGGAACTTCACCACCAGCAGCAGCAGGCATGTCATCGCACAAAAACAGCCAAGGATGGGAAGAGAAAGTGAGGTTTTAGGTGGATTGGCAGCACAACTGTGTGGACAAACCCACAGAACTATGGGAAAGCCAAGTGTTCTTCACACTGGGCCAGACTTTCCCACCCCACCTTGGGGGTCTGCCAGTTTTCACTGGGGCTCTCTCCAATGTCAAGCCTTCTTGTGAAATGACTGGTACTTCCTGCTTCCTGTCGCACCCCAGACCTAGACACGCCACCTCTCCCTGGGTATCCGCCCTATGGCTCAATGAAAGAGTCAATGGGTCTCTTAAGGACACAGAAGTCCCTGATCAGATGAGGGAAAAAGGAACAGGGTCACTTCCTTCCCTGTTTCCTGGTTTTCTTCCTACCACCTTCTTCTCCTCCTCCACTCCACACCCCCCACCTCTACCATAGTTTCTGCTCCTTGGCCTTGATTCAGCTCCACACTCCTGCTTCTTTGTGTCCCAGCTGCAAGGCCATGAGGATGTTCAGAGAGTTATAGCTTCAAGAAATTCTCATCTCCATAGACCTGTCTACCCACCTCCCACCTGGCCTCCAGGGACACAGCCAACATTCCTTCAGTCCCACAGAGAAAGGGTGTGACTCAGATTACTCAATGAAGCCTTCAAGCCAGCATCTTATGCCCCCAAAACAATAGAGTTGTATTTTTCTTGGACTTCATTCGTTTTATTTGGTTTCTCCTTTGATTAGCAGAAAGAACTCCTCTCCCTCCCCCTACCCCTTTTCTTAATCCATCAGCCTAGCTCTTCTGCTCTTCCGGAAGACTCCAACCCCCAAGCTCAGTAAGGTAAAGCCTTGGATCATGAACTTGAGTGACGTCAGTGAGCTTGAGAAACGACATCTCCTGGGCTTTCTCACACGTGGGAACCATCTCTTGGGAGTCTACATCCCATCTCTGATCTGTTTGTTTTGGATGCTAATCCCAGGACGCTGGGTGAGGTGTGAGGCAGACTGACCTTTCCTGTTTTCTGAGTCAGTGATCTTAGCTCACTAAGTCAGGTGCTAAGTGTTGAAAATTAAAATCAATGTGTGGGGCCTGTCAGAAGAGTCAAGAAGGTGGAAACAGAGGGGTGAAAGGGGAAGGTGACACTTGGTTTTGTTTGAAACAAATAAAATCTATCCATCTGCTATCAGATCCATCACCATCAAAAAGATATTCAGCATAGTTGGTATGAGGCACACATCACAAAGAATATTACATGGACTAGAATCCTCCTGACATGGATTTCTTCTGGAAGTGCTATAGTCAGTCTGTCTTATCTCTCAAAGCAGCATCCCTCCAATGCCACAAAACCAAGTCTCCTGGTATAGAGAACTTGTGTTGGATTGTCTACACTCTCCCAAACTATGTCAAGCTGCAAAGACATCAAAAGTGGATTTCGGGGGACCCACCAATTCCACCCAGCCTTCTCTATCAAGCACACAGATCTAGTGGAATAATGATGCTAATAATGCCAGGTGTTTTGCTTGAATTAGTTTTTTTTAATCCAGCTCTTATCTCACAGGTCAAAATCCCTTGCAGGCCTGAGCCAATGCAATCTAAATATCTGTAGACACTCCAACAAGACAATTTCTCATTTTTAACATGAGAAAACTGATTTGTTGAGAAGCAAAGTGTTTTAGAGACATTCATGCAACATATTTACAAGGACACAGAAGTCACATTTATGGTCTAAGGAACACTTGTTTAGCATTATTATTATCTAAAAGGAGATTTGGATCAATCTACAGTACTGAAAAAAAAAAAAAGAAAAGAAAAGGTATTTGGAAATGTATTGTGTTAACAAAAATTGGTTTGCGGATTTCACCAAATATCCTGGCCATGTACTTTAGGCTTTGTTGCATGACAGCCTTCAACTCGCCAACCTCCCCTGAAGAATGAAACATTTTACTCCCACTTAAACAATTCCAGCATGTGAGGAAGCTGAGAGAGTCCTCAGCTCCCTCCTACTCAAGACATAAAAGCATAGCAAGTGCAATTACTTTTAACAAATATTTGTTGAGCACCAGTTACCTGCAAGGCATTTGCTCAAATCGGGTAATAAAAATACTAAATTCGCTGATGAAACAAATGGTCCTACCATCCTCTCCATATCTGTGTTTCCAAAAGTCAGCAATTCGTCGTTTCTTTTTCCTAGGATCCCAGCCTCAGGAACAGATGATTTGATTATAAAAGGAAAGGAAAGATCCCTATTTTCTCTACTCTGAGAAAGTATACGTGTACACTCGCGTGTGCACAGACACACCTGTATAAAATAAAGATTTGTCTAGTAAGATTTACACGTATGTCACAGATATAAATATACCAGACCTGTCTAGATTTAAACTCCAACCACGCACCAATTGTTTTTCAAACTCTACAAAAATGAAAATGAGAAAAGGAAAACTGAACAACACCCTAAAGGAGTCAGACACCCTTTCCATACTGTTGGGTAATTGTTAGCAGAAATCTGTGGCAATAAAGGGCCATTTTAAAGGAATGTCAATTCAGTTCTACCCTGCCTAAAGACAACCCAGTATTTGCCTTTGTTCCTAACCTGGGCGGTTTTGAGAAAATAACAATACCTTCTTTCAGAAACTGCTGGGAATCTGAAAGGTAGGACTCTCCTCTTCCAGATAAGGGTTAGCAGGAGAGGTGGCAGGAGAGCTGTCAGGAAGGAGGCTGCTGTTAGTCTCCCAGTCCTGGGGTCAGCCAGGAGCGCCAGCCTTATTGGAGGAGCAAGGTGAATGGTGGCTGGAAGAAAGGTCCTTACTCTCAGAAACTTCAAAGGCCCTCAGTTCCTCCACTTGGACTTCTGAGCAGCCAAGGCCTCCATAGACTCTTTAGAAACGTCTCCTTTGCCATCCTGGACAACAGGTATGTTTACAGTCTGGGACTGTGCTATGTAGCTGATTCCTTCCAAGAGTCTGAGGTTAAGGTTTGGGTGAACTTGGGGGCTAGCCTTCCCCCTACCTTACCTTTTTATTCACAGTTTCCAATACACAAAGCACTTTGTAATATCCATGGAAACTTTCACGGCCACAAACTTAGAACATGACTAGGACCTAGTGTCAGCCACCAGGAAAGCATCAGGGAGAAACCCAGTCATGTGGCACAAATGTGTTGCTTTCTCTTTTTCTAAGAAGGTCCCCAAAGTGGCATTCATTTGCAGAGGGCCACAGGAACAAGGGCTTTAGCTAAGAAAGGTGCAGACACCACTTGCCATGATGGATTCCAAATGAAGTTCTCCTGGGCTGGTCAATGTAGGTACTTGCACAGGATAGAGCCAGAACTCTCTCAGACGCTCAGGAAGAGTGTGTGTGGAAAAATGTGCACTGCCCTTGTTTAAAGGACTCTCTGTCATTGTTGGAGCACAGGGACACTTCCCAGAGACAGGAGTTTGAATGTATAATTTTTTTCATTAGTCTTGTCTTACCCCGCCAGCCACCCTGGCCCCCCAAGAGAAATCTGAGCTCAAGGAAAGTCAATAAGCTATGCTACTGAATTAGCTGACCTTGCACTCTTGAAATCCTCTGTCCCTGTTCTGTACACAGTTGTCCCTCAGTATCCACAGGGTATTGGTTCGAAGACACCCACACACACCCAGACACCAAACCCCTCAGATGCTCAAGTTCCTATTATACAGTGGTGTCATCTGTACGTAGAACCTACACACATCCTCCTGCATGCTTTGAATCATTTATTACTTGTAATACTGACACAATGCAAATGCTATGCAAATAGTTGTTATGCTCTTTTGTTTAGGGAATAATGACAAGAAAACATCTATATATGCTCAGTAAGGATATTTTTCAAATATTTTCAACCCATGGTTGATTGATGAGCAACCTACAGATATGGAGGGATGACTTGTATTTTCTGGAAACAGTCCTTAGCAATTGTCCTCATCCTACCCTTTCCATTTTCCAACCAATTCTATGGGAATCACTACCAAAAACTAGAAGACTGAGCCCAGTTGAATTCTAAATTGGTTCTTCCGTGGGAGATACCAGCTAAAGAATGATGGGCACATAAATAATCAGGAGACCTAAGGTGCAAGTCTCCCGGGCCGTCTATTTGCCCCCACGGTCTCAAGCAAGTCCTGCTGCCCTTCTTGTTTCAGCTGCCTCATGTAGTAAACCAATATAGCAATCTGCTTCCACCCATTATGCATGATGGAGTTTTAAACATCAATGTTTGCTGTACAAATGAAATATTTTATCATTCAGATATGGTTTGAACCAGAGGATTCTAATCTTAATTCCTCCAAAAAGGATCTGTCCTTCCCTTGTATGGTCCTTTAGCAACAGCAGACAAGTAGGAAGAGAGGATACAAGAGCACATGGCTATTGCCAATGGAGACAGCAGATGGAGCAACCCAGGTAAAACATCCACCATGCAAGACAGTCACTGAAATTCAGAAATTCCTAGCAGCCCCTTCCCTCTCAACTCATTTCCTTCCACTGACAACTTTGGGGACTGTTATCCCCAAACATTGCTCCCCAAAACCTATAGTCTAAAGGAAACAGGGCAAGGCCATGGGTAAACTAAACTCTCCCTCCATGTACAATAGCAAGTATGGCAACGTAGCCTATGGTGTTTGTATTAAGTTGAGTTTCTGCATCATAAGCATGGAAGACTTAGTAGCTATTGTTTTCTTATTGTACTTTGCTTTTTGTTGTTATTTGTGTTGGTTTTACCCTTTTAGAGATTTGGGATTTGGGAGAAGTGAATTAACCACTCGAAACTTCAGTATTTTTTCATGTCAAATGAGGAAAATAACAAGAAACCTACAGAAGGTTTTCTAAGGGATACAGGTGACATTTCTATGTAAAGCCCTTAGCAGATTGCCAAGCACATGATAAGAGCACTACAAACATTTCCTCATTAATAAATGTCCCAAGGAGCAGGAAAGGGACAGGGAGAACCTTGCACTTTCAAAATAATGAGGACTTTTGCAGGTTTAAGGAAATAGAATCATCATTCCATTTTTGTTTTGTAGATGAGAATGATTTCAAAACTTTGCACAAGCCTGAATCAAAATAATAAAGGCCCCCACAGAGAAGAAAGAAATCCCAATGTACATCATTGTGAGATGAAGTAGAGTGAGTGCTGTGAAATAAAACCCAATGCACCATTCCTGCAAACTCCAGAGCAGTTCTTATGAAAAAAGAAACCAAAAAAAGGGAGGGCGCAGTTCAAGTCACACTTTGTTCTCTCTTCCCTCCTACAAAGGCAGTCAAACCCTGATTAGGGAAGAAGGGAGGAGGTAGAGCAGAGATGTACTTCACAAAAGACTGGAGTCCCCATCTCTCCATGTGACCCATAAAAGAGTTAGTGCCCAACCAGGGACACAGGGAGAACAGTGAGAATGTGATGGAGTGGATTCCTTGCGTAGGAGGCCTGTGTACCCTAAGAGGAAGAGTTCTGTGGTGACAGCAGCCTGTGGAATTCTGTGTGTGCATGGAAATGTGGGGGAAGAGGGGTGGCCCCTGAGACACGGGATCCAGGCGTGTCTCTGCCTTAGCTTTGTGACCTTGAGCAAGTGACACACTGTATTCAGAACTTCTGTTTCTTCCCATGAAAAGCAAACTTCTTCCCTTCACAGCCTTCTAGAGTCATCCAGGGAAGAGAGCTGATGAGTAGACATAAGGGCACTTCCGAAGTCAGGGCAGGAAGCAGCAGCAAAGAATAATCATTAGCAATGGAATTATTTTTTCAGAAATGGGTGAGAAGGCACAAAACCAAAGGAATATTTATGCTTTAGAATGATGCGTGGGTAAGAGAGAGAAAGAGAGAGGTAGAGAGAGACACAAAAAGAGATAAGAGACACAAAAAGAGGGGTGGGCCGCTAGGGTTCCTTTCTGCAAATGTGTGATCCTGTAGTGTGACAATGAGTGTGTTCAGGAAAAATTGTGAAGACCTGTGAGTCCAGACAAAGGCTGGTTGTGGAAGGAGAGAGACAGATGCTACAACAGGGTAGACGTGGATGAAATATAGAGAACACAGGCTCTAATTAGTCTGAGGCCAAGCCCAGGGCTTCCCCTCTCCAAGACAGCACTCCATATTTCCTACATGGAATGCCTCCCTATGGGGTGGGAAAACAATGCCTACTTATCCTTGACCCCTCACTGCATCATCCAACCCAACTGAGCAATAGATTTCACCCAGAAGCAGCAAAAAGCTATGGCACTTTTAATGTTTGATAATTAATTAAATACTTTTGAACTCCACCCATTCTGCCACACCCCTCAACCGAAGCAGTGATAGTTCCTGAAGTAACTGTTTCCTCTTCCTATTTCTTGGTTTCCTCTGCCTCTTCTTCTCTTTGTTCTTCTTCCAAATAAATCACGATTTGGGTTGGGGACAGCAGTGGAGATGGGTGATTTGGGTTTTGGAATGCCTCAGCTTTGGAAGACTGTAGAATGGTAGATGCAAACATTAACACAAGTCGCCAGCATTCTTAGATGTTCCTCAACACCAGGCAATCCCTGTACACTCGTTTCTGTTCTCACTTTCCCTTTAAATCCCACCCTCTCCCTTCCTACCAGGGGCTGAGGAGGGATCTATGCTCCTCCAGGCCCTGGTGACCACAGTCCCTGGGGCCATCTGGGAGTGATTAGCCTACAGACTTCAGGTAGCTCCAGCCACACGTGCAGCCCACATGACGCCCTGCTAATTCCATACCCACAGCTCCCTGCCTTTCCAAACAAACAGCAGAGAGAAGAAAATGCCTTCCTGAGAGGAACTGCAGAGAGAGGCCAGTCCTAATCCTCTCCTAGGCACCACCCTCCCCCCTCACTCCCCAACCATCCCGCCCACCATTCATTCAGCCATAGCCTGGCCACCAGGGCTCAGCTGGGAAAGGATTGTGCCTTGCTGTGCTTAGAAAAGCAAGTGAGAAAACCAGGAAGAAAAAAATATTTATTATCATTGTATATTTAGGTAGCAAGTTCTGGAGGTTTTAGAGGTTCTGATGTGTTAATAATGATTTCAGTTTGTGGTTTGATTGTTTTCTCAAAACCTGTAAATCCAGGCCAGAAATGTATAAAGATCGCAATCTGAAAGTTTTATATACATAACTCCAGATATTCTCCAAAGGAGTGTCGCCAATACCCTTTCATACAGAAAGAGGTCAGAGAGTAGGAAACTCAGAAGGTTCCAGGACAAGGACAGATTTGTGCACAGCATAGGCAGCCAGCTATAGGACACACTTTGAGGGTAGCCATTAGTGAGCCAAAGTATCCCACTATGATTTTGATGTCTAAAATACTACCATTAAGTATTCACTGTTTGGGTTAAATTTGGGCTTTTATTCCCTCGATGAAAATATATTCATCAAAGTCTATTTGGTACATTCACTGGAGACACACAGAGGATAACACTGTACTTGTCATCACAGAGATACAGCGTAGCAGTGAAAATACATACACAAAGGACAAATGACCCAAACAAAATGTGGTAAGAACAGACCTGGGGGCAAATGTCTATGGCTGAAGACTCCCCACCTCTTCACAGATGGGTTAGCATTGGATCTGGGTTGATTTCCCTCCTCTTAAAGTCTGGTTGCCTCTTAGACTGAGAGCATGTTAAGCCTTGAGAGCTATTTACTCCATAGTCTGAATAAGTCTCACATCTTCCCCAAGATAACAGCAGATAAGGGCAGTTTTTAGCTAGGAAAGACATCTTTTTCCTGAATAGAAAGGGTTGTAAGGAAGCCTCCCTGGAATTTGATAAATGAAAATCTTAAAGATGAGAGCTAAGTCAGTGCAGTAATCCAGGATTTTTCAGAATCAAAAGAGAAAGTAATCTTTCCCTGAGCTCATTTTCAGGGCTCCAAAGCAATTTCACCCCCACTTCTGGTTTGCCTGACTAACAAAGTGCTCAGGCCGAAGTAAAATTGGGATGTGCACACCCAGTGACAAAAGGAGGGGCCAGGTGAGTTTTACTCCATCACTACCCAAACTGCCTAGCCCTCCCACACTGCACAGAGAGTGAACTGAAGCAGGCCTCAGGCTTGGGGAGTGAATGTCACCAGCTGATGTCACCCTGAAGCCCTGCCCGCCTCAGACCCAAATTCCCAGAGGAGAATGCAATCAAGAGAGGGACCCAAATGCCAGGAAAACACAAAGCAATTAGGGGCTTTTGCTTTAAGCAGGACCTAAAGGGGAAAAAAGGAATCTTTGAGACTTGAAAAATTCTGCCTTCCCGGGCCTCTTCCGGAACCACAGTGTTCAGCCCACTCAGCGTTTGGCCAATGTCACTCTCTCCTTCCCCAGAAGATTTCTTTGCTTTTGGAAAATCATCTGGAAGCTGTCATCACCACTGTGCTGGTTGGCAAATGTCCTCCAAAGAGAGAGAGAAGAGTACCACACACTACAAGGCATTTCTGGGCTTGGACCAAGAAGGGGCGGAGGTGAGGGGTGGAGAAGATGGCTCATTCAAATAGCAGCAGGATGTCAGCTGGGCCAGAGGAGGAAAGAGATGGAAGGTGGCTGCCACTGAGCCAAGAGCTTGGGGATCACTCCTCACTCATGCTTTGCCTGTACCGACCTCCAGAGCCTCAAGAAGGCTGCAAGGGTGGAAAGCACTTTTTCATGACCCAAGAGTTCTTTCTGGGAAAGAGAAAAGTCTATGACAGAGGCCCAGAAACAGAGTCTCAGAACACTCTGAGCCCAGAGGAAAATAGGTAGCCAGAGTCTGAATTCTGACCAGGAGAAATGTTACCTCCTTCACATGTCCGAGCTCAGAGTGAGCCCTCAGCAATAGTCACTGAGTTGATTTATTTGGGGAAGACAATAATTTAATGTTGGGGTGACTGAGAGACAGAGATGACAAGTGAAAGAATGACAGGAAGAGAGGATGGAGAGGACAGGACATCACTGTTCTGTTCTTCCTCTACCCAGAACTCTGAGGGCAAACATTTGGCATTATCTACTCCACTCCCCCAATTCCTGCTTAGCCCTGTGGTCACCCACACCTAGCAAACTTGCAACAGCCATCTGGTTTGCTGCACGTGACACAGCATACACTGAATGTGCTTGGGGCTCAAACTAAAGCTCTATTTGGGGCTCCTTTGGGAGACTCTAGAGACAGATTCCTGGGGGGAAGTGGACCTGGAGGCATGGGTAAATGCTTGCATAGAGTGCCTGAGTGACTTTCTGCCAGAGATGGCAACCCTCAGTCAGACACCACCCTTTCTCCTGGCTGCTCAGGAAAACTTCTCAACCTTTGAGATGGGTCCACAACTCCAAGAAAGTGAGTATGAAGGGGAAAATAAAATGCCCGGATGCTTAAATTGTACCAGTAACTGCTTATCTTTCCTTACTTTGCCTGTGGATATCAAGGCAGATGAGACTCAGACAGTCCTCTGCCACTGAATGAAGGTAACAATTATGTGAGCTTAATGGACACCCCAAAGAGGAGAGTTTCTGTCCGTAGCCAGGCTTTGTGGCTGTGTCCTCTCAGGCCTCCCTCATGGCTCCACCCACCTAGAAATTGGAGAAGAAAGAGAAGCAGCTTCCAGTTCTAGAACTTAATAGGAAGGAATACAACCTACCCATTCCCACTGGCTGCAAACACATTTTGCCCTAATGATGGTGACAGGGACACTATGAGATGTTCTGGGTCTTAATGATTTAGAAGTCCAAAAACCTGTTCCACTCTCCTCCCCAGTCCAAATTCTACAACCCATCCAAAAAGCAAAAACAAACAACAGCAAAAAGCAGGAATGGGAAAGAAGTCCACTTTTTCCTGTTGTATCAATTAGGGGCTTAGGAGGAGGGTGGGACAGGGAGCAGAAAAAAAGAAAAAGAAAACAAACATCTCTGCCTTCTCAAAAAGCCCCAATGTGTGTCTGGGGGCTGGGAGAGACAGGAAGGTATCTCTGTCTCTCTAGTGAGACAGACCCGGATGCAATGGGGCAGTAATGCGGCCTGTCTTTCATGCGTCCTTACAGACAGCAACAAGTACCATGACATTTGAGTAAAATAAACAATGACAAGACAGGAAGCCCAATGAGCCTAGAGTTCCTTAGGACCCCCACTCTCCAAACCCCCTTGGCTGTTTAGCAAGGTCCTTGCTGCCCCCCACCCCACCCCAGCATGTTTTATGATGTCACAGCTCCCAGGACTACGGTGGCCAGATCTCACAGGGTTCAGATGTCACTTTCACTCTCATGGAAGCTCAAAAACTGAGGAATGACCTCATGACAGTGGTCTTTCCCAGCCCTAGGAGCAGGACATGCTACCTGGGATCTCTGGCCAGGGAGGGGTGACACCTGACCCTACCTTCCTGCTTCTGCCCTGGTGTCTTGCTGAAGCCACTCCAAACCCAAAGTGGCCCCAACCCACTGCCAGTAACCTGGGAAACTAAGGGTAGGAAGAAATAGGGAGAAATGATCTGCCAGAGGGCTTCCAAGGCCCTGCAGAGACAGAATAGAGTTGGAGGAAGGACACAAAGTAATCTGTCTTAATTCTGACAGTTACCTTCGGAATTGTATCTTAAATGTTCTCCCTTTTCATGGTTTGGTGGAGACATTGTCACCGATTAATGAGCATCCGAAATAATCACCCACCCTATTGGGTGCATTTTGGAAGGAAGAGAGCTGGTCAGGGTCCCTCCACACTGCGAAGAAATATTTGCGCTAGAGCTCACCCTTCCAAAGGCAAACCTTACAAAACTGCCCTGAGAACCTCAGCTCTCTGGTCAGTCCCCTTCCTGGGACTAAAAAACCCTAAAAGGATAGATGATGGGATGGGCAAGAAGGTGTCTCTTGGAATGTGCTGTCTGCGAAGGAATTTCCTGGGGCTGAAGTGGCCGGGCTAGTCTGCCCGGAGGCCACTGCATTGAGCTGAGCGCTTACTTTACTTTTAAAATAAGCAAGGCAGGAGAGCCTTCAGCTTAAAACGGGAAAGCTGGGAGTGGGCAGTGGGGTGGGGAGTACTTGGCCTAAGAAATTTACCTCAGGGCAGGGCGTTCTAGGGATCCGTTGAGGGATTCCTCATGACGCGAGGTTCCCTAGTGCGGCCACTGAGGACAGGTATTTTCGGAAAACCAAGGTTGAAAAAAGTGAACAGTCCCTTTGGGAGCGCAATCCCTTTGGAGTTAAGGCCTCCCACTCCCACCGCTCCTTTTCCCCTCCGAGGCTCAGCCACTCCAACCAGCCAGTTTGTCCAGATCTCTTGCTTCGGCTCTGGTCCTCACCCACCCCACCCCCGGGTGGGGGAAGGGTCCTGCTGGGTTACAGCTACCAGATGCCCCAAGACTTGGCCGGGTCACCTGGGGGGCAGGTTGACGGTTCACATTCCCTCATCCAACACCTCCCATACAGTTTATCATTCCTTCTCATCGCAAACAAAAAAAAATTTTTTTTTAAGGAAGAAAATTAACGTGCTCCTCCTGGCCTGCAATTTCAGAGGCGGAGGGCAAAGGAGGTGGTATTACACGGTCCTGGGTCCTGGGGTACACACGTCAGACAACCTCCCAAAGTAAGGCGCCCGTTTGGGGAGAAATGGACATGTAGAACGACAAAGGCAAAGGCGATTAGAAAGCGTGTTGCTGGGAGGTCTGGCCGATGTGGTGTTGGTACATAGACACACTTGGGCAAAATGTCCAAAAGTCACTTTTATTCAGATATTTATTGCGCACCTACGAAGCCCTCTGCTTCTTTCCTTTGCCCTTTTGCTGTTGCCGCCCAGCCCGATGGCTGTCCGGAGACTCGATTTACCAGCCGCTCCCTTTCAAAGGAAACTCTAAGAACAAACACTCCCCATGCCCAGCGAAAAGTACTTATTACGGAGGAGAGGCTGGGGACGCAGGGTGCGGGGCACTGAGTGTCCCGCCAGGATTGAGGGATTGAGGTCGTCCAGGATTACTTCAAGGAGACCAACTGGGGGAACTGGAAGACAGAAGGGACCTCCCCTTGACTAATCACCTCTGTGGACCACACCGCTCAGGGCTGAGATGGTAGAGGGGACGCCGCGGTTCACCCGCACCAAACACTTCCAAGAATATATACGATCCTGCTAAAAATGGATTCAAACAGGGTCCTCACATTCGCTAAGGAATTTGGACTGAATGGTGTGGATTGTGGTCTTTAATGCTCCCGGTTAAAAAAAAAAAAAAAAGGAGGGGGGGACATTGGCCCTCTCTCGCACCCGAAGACGGAACCCCCTCCCGCGCCGTGTGCGCAGCACCGCGGAGCCGGCAAGACGCCCTGCGCCAACCCTGGGCTCGCGCGTGTACTAGGAGGGGAACTTTGGCGGCCCTCGCTGGGGAAATTGAGCCCGGCGCCGGCCCGGGACGAAGCAAGAGGAAGAAGGAGAGTGGGGGGAGGATCCCAGACCTCGGTTTCCCAAGGCCGCCCCTCGGGATCCACTCGCACCTCCGTGTCTCCGCTCCTGGCGGCAGACCGCGCGGCGCTTGCTGAAGAGCAGGCACCCAAAAGCGCGTAGCTAAGTTGTGAAGCGCAGTCAGCCGCCCGCCGCAAGTCTTAACCTTCGCCCTTTCGCCAATGTCCTTCACTCCCAGGAGACTGAGGACTCCCAGCACATTTAACTCTTGACAGAATGCTCTGGCTAAAACTGGACCCACAGCCTCAGTTTCCCGATCTGTAACCTGAACCTCAGGAGCGGGTTCCTTTCCCTCTAGCTCTGGCTGAGATTCTCTGGCCAGGGAGCCCAAGCGTCTTCCCAGCTGACTGAGGAGTAATCAGTGGCATCCCGGAAAGTCAAACCCAAGGGAGCCGAGACCCTGAATAGGGGTGGGGGATCGACACTCAAAGCCCCTGAAGAAATGGAGCACTAACCACTCTTGAACTGACGGTACGCACGCGCCGGCCTCGGCCTAATGCTGGCATACCAGGCAACTCTTGGCACCTGGGGGACCGCGGCCTTCTCCTGGCCTCAGTCTCCCAATTCTGAGCAAAAAAAAACAAAAACAAAAACAGGCGGGTTCCTATAGGCACACACTCCTACGAGTTCCCCTAACTGTGCTCAACAAAGGTGGATCCACAAAGAAGGGAATGCTGCGAAGGAACTCTTGCAGAGATAAATCTCAGCCCCAAAGCAGTCCCTGATTGAGTGGAGCCCACCACCACCACCACCCGCTACCCAGCCACCGCCAGCAGTTTTCCCGCAAGTCCTGTGAGTTAAAAAACAGTTTCTGGGCTTTTGGCGCCCTCTCCGGACACAGTTGAAAATTGCAGTCCATTTTTAAGAGGACGGGTTGTTTTTAAGTTTTCAAAAAGATAAAAGAATACAAAATGCTTGCATCAAAAGGGCAGAAAATGTATAAAGCACCATGGTCCGTTATTTAAAATTCTGTAGTATATTACATCTCTTCCAACAAGATTGTATTAAAGATATTTTTATGTATCCACACCTCGACAAATATTTAGTGAAATATTCCAAAATAAAATTCACATTCGTTTTCACTGTCTTTATGCCAGTGAAAGTGGTAATGACAATAAAATACAACTTAGTCCAGACGCCTTAGTCAAAACGTCTGCCTGATGTTCTCTGGGACTCCTGAATCAGGTGTCTGCGAAGCACACAGTTATACACACAATTGCCCCGGCACAGAAATGCGTCCCTAATCCCGGGTGTTTTAATTTTTCCAAGAAAGAACCGTGCTGTTCTAACACTTTCTGAAACTAATCACAGAGTCGTAAGTACAAGGCTAGTGTAGGTCTCTTCAACTCGTAAACAAGACATAGGGTAGTGGAGACACCCAAAGCAAGTGCGTGAGTTGAATTCGTTTAAAAAGAAAAGGCTGTGGAACAAGGTTGCGACTAACTACTTTATCAAGAGTTCGTTTTCCTGTAAGAATTACTGTCAACGTCGGCAGAAAATGAGAGAAAACGAGGTTTTCAAAATACACTTCAAATAAAACATACGTTAAAATGTTGTAATGTCCATACTTGTCCAATTCGGGAGGGGAGGGGGGAGAGACCTGTCTTTGATATGATGTGGGCCGATTCACAGACTCAATCATTTAATTCAAGGCAAATTTTTGCAAGAACCAGAAAGGGAGGAACTTTCTGGTTTACTTGTGATTCTGAAGGTTGTAACCCGAAGGCGACGAAGAGTTTTTCTTCGGTTCCAGAACAGATAGCTACGCACTTACCCAGTCTGACTTCTAAGAGTTTGCGTAAACACAAGGTTGGAATCAAATCACACCTGAAATACCTCACAGACACCTCTACGGCCTCCCCCAAAACTCCACCTGTGAACGGATCTAAAAGGACGCGGCTAAAATCAGAGCGACTAGAGCTTCCACTCTCCAGGTGTTTGGAAAAGGAGGGCGAAAGCCGGCCACCAGCGCGACTGTGCCCAAACGGGCTGCTTTGTGTGCGGAGGTGCCCATTTGCTGGGAGGTTTACAATCCCGGTGACTGGCCTCGGCCTCGCGGCCCAAGACAGCCGCATTGACAAAGTTCGATCTGAAAGCCAGAGCCCTTTGCAAACTCTTTCCAGTGGCAACTCCGCTGACGTTTGTGACTCAGCCAGGAAGCAAAGAGCAGAACGTCAAAGTTCTAACCCTGTCACTGAGGGGGGTCGGCGGGGCGGGGGGTTGGGGGTCGAAGAATAACTTGTCAGAGTTCAAGGTCGGCGTGGCGCGCGGGACGGCCGCAAGAGCTCGGGACTACGGCGTCCCGGCTGCCGCCGCCGCCTGCTTTCCCGGGGACTTAGCTTTGGTTTTCATTGATTCTCTTTGCAAGAGCGCAGCAGAATCCCGACCAGCCGCACCAGCCCCGGCGAACAAGAGCATGTTAATCTATTTATATGGATTATTACGGAGGAACAGCGGGCGTTGAGTCACCAAAACATTTGCTTCAAAAAGACCATTTCTAAGCACTTTTAGAAGCGCGCAGGCTCCAGGCGTACAAACTGGGGTGCGCATTAAGAAGCGGCTGCTTTTCGAATGCTGCAAACTCCAGTTAAGTCCCGGGTACCGCGGAGACAGCAGTGAAAAGAAATGTCGGGGGCGGGGGTTGGGGGGAATCCTAGTCTAGACACACACGCGCGCACACACACACACACACGCAAAGATTCGCGCGGAGACGGCACCAAAATTGTGACATTCCGAGAGTACGGCAAACTTACACACTTGCACGTCCCGGGTCCCCCGCCATCCCCGCAGCGCCCCCACCCCCCACCCCCACCCGACCGTCTACCCTTGGGCTGCGCTCCCCTCCCCTCCCCTCCCCTCCCCTTCCCTCTCCTCCCCTCGGGTATCGTCACCCAGCCCAGCGCCACAATCCTCCTCCCAGCTCCAAAACCGGGCCCAATCAGCTGCTTGCCAACCCGGTGATACCGAGCTGTGATTGGTTAAGCGTCTCTAAGGTGAGGGGGAGTATTTATTAAAGAGACCCTGGGCTGGGAGTTGAAGAGCCGAGAGCGGAGCTCCGAACTGCCTGGAAACTTCTGTAGCGCTACGACTTGCCAGTTTCACTCCGGAGAACTTTTCTTTGCAGGAGGAGTGCAAGTGCCCCAGTTTTGCTTTCTTCCCCTCCTCCTTCTCCTTTCCTATTCGCCTTCCCCATTTGGAGCGAGCAGCTAAGGATCGGCCACCCAGCGCGCCTTGCTGAGTGCTCGCTGCCACAGCCAGGTGACGCGCCAGCTTTCCCGGGAGCCGCTCGCTCCGCGTCCGAGTCCGGGCAGCCGAGGGAAGAGGAGCCCGCGCCTCGAGTCCCCGAGCCGCCGCGGCTTCTCGCCTTTCCCGGCCACCCGCCCCCTGCCCCGGGTCCGCGTATGAATCTCCTGGACCCCTTCATGAAGATGACCGACGAGCAGGAGAAGGGCCTGTCCGGCGCCCCCAGCCCCACCATGTCTGAGGACTCGGCTGGCTCTCCCTGCCCCTCGGGCTCGGGCTCCGACACTGAGAACACGAGGCCCCAGGAGAACACGTTCCCCAAAGGCGAGCCGGACCTGAAGAAGGAGAGCGAGGAGGACAAGTTTCCCGTGTGCATCCGCGAGGCGGTCAGCCAGGTGCTCAAGGGCTACGACTGGACGCTGGTGCCCATGCCAGTGCGCGTCAACGGCTCCAGCAAGAACAAGCCGCACGTCAAGCGGCCCATGAACGCCTTCATGGTGTGGGCGCAGGCGGCGCGCAGGAAGCTGGCCGATCAGTACCCGCACCTGCACAACGCCGAGCTCAGCAAGACCCTGGGCAAGCTCTGGAGGTGAGACCTGGCGGGGCGGCGCGGCTGGGGGGGGCTCCGCGGTGGCTGGGGGCGCGCGCTGCGCTGACTGTCCCCGCCCCGCCTCCCCTCCCCGCGGCAGGGAGTTGCCGATCCCCGAACAGGCGGGCGGGCCAAGCGAGGTGTAAGTGGCTCAGAGTTTGAGAACTTTCTTAGGATTGTACTTTGGGGCGGGAGGGGGGGGTGAGGTGGGGGGGCAGAAGAAGAGAAGACTGGTAGGAAACAAGAGAGGGTGCCAGCCTGGTCGCCGTGAAGTGAGCGAATAGGGGTGGGATGAGGGAGCAAGTTTGCCTCTCCCTCCCTTGAACCGCGCTCTCGTGCAGCTGTACACCCAAGAAGATGGGATGGAGAAGAGGACCCCAGCAGAAGTGGGGGGCGGAGGGAGGCGGCTAGAAGTAGGGGAGGGGGCGGCAGCTTCTTGCAGCTTAGGAAAGTTTTTAAAGGGTGTTGAGGGGAACGACTCCAGTAGCAAAGGCGTTTAGAGCTGCAGCAGCAGGGAGCTGTTTTCATCTCCAGGGTTTCCAAAATAGAAGGGAAGGGGCGGGGGCGGGGCGACGATTGACCGCTCAGGTCGGACTACCAGAACTGCCTCTTTTTTTTTTTTTTTTTTTTTTTCTTTTAAGAAAAGTTATGCACTGCAGAAGTGCTGGAAAGCAGGGAGAAGGGAGGGTGGGCGTTGTGTGCGAATGTAGCGAAGCGGGAGGTGGGGGGGAGCTGACAGCTCACTGGGTTGCACTGACCCCCTCCTTCTTGTGCTCTGCGTCCCCCCACCCCCAGACTGCTGAACGAGAGCGAGAAGCGGCCTTTCGTGGAGGAGGCGGAGCGGCTGCGCGTGCAGCACAAGAAGGACCACCCGGATTACAAGTACCAGCCAAGGCGGAGGAAGTCGGTGAAGAACGGGCAGGCGGAGGCCGAGGAGGCCACAGAGCAGACCCATATCTCTCCCAATGCCATCTTCAAGGCGCTGCAGGCCGACTCGCCGCACTCCTCCTCTGGCATGAGCGAGGTGCACTCCCCTGGCGAGCACTCCGGTAAGTGCCGCAATGGCCTCTAGCCCAGGTCACCCCGACCCTTCTGGCACACCCCACTCCTCCACCTAAGAGGTAGTGTTTAGGGGCTTTGCGCTCCTGGTGGGCAGACAAACCCTACTCGCTGCGCCTAATCCGCCCCCCTCCCTGTCCAGGGCCGCAGGAGGCACCCAAACACACACCCCCCCCAACTCAACCCCTGCTTCCTAAAAGACTGATATTTTTTATTGCGTGGTAAAATGCCTTTACAGCTGGACGAAACTTACTCCTTCGTCTCTTTGCTCCCCCACCCCAAAAGCACACACAGCCCTCTTCTACAAGTAGCAATTTGGTCTTCCGGACCCTCGGGGCCTCAGACCCTCCCCTGATAAAAGGAAGCAGCCGGGTGTGTACCGGCGAGTTAATCATTGCGCGGCTTATCGCTGGTGCAGCGCGCCTTCTGCGCGGGCGCGGGGTCCTTATTACAACACCTTAGCAACAGGGGAGTGTCCCAGGAGGGATCATAAGCCCAGGGCCTTTGCACAGCCCTTGTTGATTTTCCGTGCTGCTTTCTTTTTTATTGCCTGCAGGGCAGTCCCAGGGCCCACCGACCCCACCCACCACTCCCAAAACCGATGTACAGGCGGGCAAGGCTGATCTGAAGAGAGAGGGGCGCCCTCTGCCAGAGGGGGGCCGACAGCCCCCCATCGACTTCCGTGACGTGGACATCGGTGAGCTGAGCAGCGACGTCATCTCCAACATTGAGACCTTCGACGTCAACGAATTCGACCAGTACCTGCCGCCCAATGGTCACCCCGGGGTGCCGGCCACGCATGGCCAGGTCTCCTACACCGGCAGCTATGGCATTAGCAGCACCGCAGCAACCCCTGGGAGCGCGGGCCACGTGTGGATGTCCAAGCAGCAGGCGCCGCCGCCGCCCCCGCAGCAGCCTCCGCAGGCCCCCCAAGCCCCACAGGCGCCCCCGCAACAGCAGCAGCAGGCGCCCCCGCAACAGCAGGCAGCGCCCCCGCAGCAGCAGCAAGCACACACGCTGACCACGCTGAGCAGCGAGCCAGGCCAGTCCCAGCGAACGCACATCAAGACGGAGCAGCTGAGCCCCAGCCACTACAGCGAGCAGCAGCAGCACTCGCCCCAGCAGATCGCTTACAGCCCCTTCAACCTCCCGCACTACAGCCCCTCCTACCCGCCCATCACCCGCTCACAGTACGACTACACCGACCACCAGAACTCCGGCTCCTACTACAGCCACGCGGCGGGCCAGGGCTCTGGTCTCTACTCCACCTTCACCTACATGAACCCCGCCCAGCGCCCCATGTACACCCCCATCGCTGACACCTCCGGGGTTCCTTCCATCCCGCAGACCCACAGCCCTCAGCACTGGGAGCAACCCGTCTACACACAGCTCACCAGACCGTAAGGAGACCTTGAACAAAGGGCAGTGATGGCCGAGATGATCTTAAAAATAACCGAAGAAATAAATAACCAACCAGAATTTCCTTTGGACATTTTTGTTCCTATTCTTCAAAGACATGTAAGCTAAAGGCAACTCGTACTCAGATTCCAAGACAAAGACATCTATCCGAACGCCTTGCCAACTTGTTGCAAATCAGTGGCCAGGCCGCTCTTGGCCAGATGAACCAGCAAGCATCCACCAGAACGTGGACTTGACTTCTTCCGAGCAAGCAGGAGGATGGTAGAGAAGTGTGCCATCAATTTGTCAATCCTCCTGCCTGTTTGGACTTTGTAATAATTTTTTAGCAGTAATTAAAGAAAAAAGTCCTCTGTGAGGAATATTCTCTATTTTAAATATTTTTAGTATGTACTGTGTATGATTCATTACCATTTTGAGGGGATTTATACATATTTTTAGATAAAAAAAAATTAAATGCTCTTATTTTTCCAACAGCTAAACTACTCTTAGTTGAACAGTGTGCCCTAGCTTTTCTTGCAACCAGAGTATTTTTGTACAGATTTGCTTTCTCCTACCATAAAAAAAAAGAAAAAAAAAGTGTTACTATATTAACATAAAAAAAAAAAGAAAAACAGAATTGTGTTCTGTGGTCAGTTTTGGGGGTGAGCTTTGCTTAATTCCTCAGGCTTTCCGATGCAAGGAGGAGCTGCCTTAAAAAAAAGAAAGAAAAGAAAACGAAAAGCCTTATCTTGCAAATACGGGAGTAAAGGAATAACCTAGAGGAGCATTTGGTAAGCTTTTTCATAGTTTTTTTTTTTTTGAACAAGAGGAAAACGCCTTGAGCCTTAAAAGCACACCAGTGCACCGTCCTCCTCCCTTTGCTTCTGTGCTGCAGTCTTCAGAAAGCAGACTGCAAGCAAAGCAGGGGAGAGGAAGTCTAGGGGTGTTTCAACAGCCAGTAAGTGCCCGAGCCCACTGCCCCCTGGTTGCCTGCCTGGGCCCCATGTGGACAGCAGATGCTGGAGTCTGCCTGCTCAGAATGTCACCTGTGCCTCTCTCAACACCAGCAGTTAACCTTCAAGACATTACACGTGCTAAAATTATTTATTTTGTAAGGAGAGGTTTTAATTACAAACAAAAAAAAAACTTCCTTTTTTTTTTTTTAATTTACTGTCTTTAAAATAGGTTGTTGGAGCCTTCCTCAAAGGGTTGGGTCATCGGTTGTTAAATTATGTTCTTAACTGTAACCAGTTTTTTTTTTATTTATCTCTTTAATCTTTTTTTATTATTAAAAACAAGGTTCTTTGAATTCTTTGTCCTAGATTTGTACAAATGCCTTTTTATCCGTTCTTTTTTTTTTCCTTTGTTGTCATTGTTGAAAACAAACTGGAAAGTTGTAAGTTGTTTTTTTTTTTTTTGTACAAATGAGAGATTGCAAATGTAGTGGATCACTGAGTCTCTTGCAGTGTTTCCTGCCACAGACCTTTGGGCCGCCTAAGTGTGTGTGTGTGTGTGTGTGTGTGTGTGTGTGTGTGTGTGTGTTGTGCCACAAAACAATGTAAGCATGTGTCATCAGTATTCCTCCTTCATGTTCTCTTAAAGGGAGAAATCATAGGGATGGAATCGGCCCACTGACAGTCCTTAATTCTTAATTACTGCTGTGGCTGGAGAGGTTGAGGATTGCTTTTTAAAAAAGACAGCAGACTTTTTTTTAATTTAAAAAGAAGATATATTAACAGTTTTAGAAGTTGGTAGAATAAAATCTTAAAGCACTCTTATAATATGGCATCTTTCAATTTCTGTATAAAAACAGATCTTTTTTAAAAAAATATTTCTGTAACTTAAGAAACCTGGCATTTAAATCACATTTTTCTCTTTAGGTAAGGTTTGGTTTGTGTTTGTGTTTTGTTGCCCCTCCAACCTTTTTGTTCTGTGAAACTTAACCTTCCTTCCTTCCTTTCTCTCTTTTTTTGTATATTATTGTTTACAATAAATATACATTGCATTAAAAAAGAAAATGGCCCTATGGATTTATTTCTCTGTTCTGTTAAAAGGATGATTCGAGGAATTGAGGCACAAAAAAGATCATTAAACGCTGATCGCTAACCTTTGGTTTTAGGTGCTCCTTTGTCAATCCTAAAATATATACCAAAGAGAAGACTGCATCTCTCCAAATCTAAGCACAGACATCTTGAAGGGTGCCCCCCAATAGGGCACATAGAGAATGATACGCCAGTAGTTGTCCACTCTGAAAGAGTGCATGTCCTGGTTTTGACAGCCTAGTCCTCCAGGGGGAACACTGTTGGTCAATGAACTGAATGTTAGAGTGGACAAGTCGCTTATCTGAATGTCCTATGACAAACTTTATGCTATTAGGACACATACCAAAGAAATGGGGTGCCCACTTAATAAGGCCTGAAGGGAAGCAAAGTAAAAGAGGGTCTACAGGAGTCCAAAGGGAAGTCTGTCTAAATAACCCATCAAATGATCGAGGTCCTTCCTGGTTTCCCTGCAGGGACAATGGAATGAGAGAGATTGCCTTATTTTTCTGTTCCTTCCAGTTTAACTCATTCTAAGCAGATACAAAGCCATCCTAAGAGAAATAGTGCCTAATCCTGTTTTCCTTGGCTCCAGTTGGATGGGGAGTTTCCAGGTTCACAGAACCGTTCAGGTCATTTTTCATTAAACAGATGAAATCACTCCTCTCACCTCCTCTTGGTCCCTCCCCCCAGCTGATGGGGGAGGTGTGTCTAAGAAGGTAAGTCACCTCCACCACCTCAGGCTGGTTGAACTGCGGTCTCTGACAGTCCTCTGCCATTACCTCACATTGTCTGCTTCTGCTTACTGAATTCCTGGCTTAAATCCCACATGAGAATCGTGGCAACCAGGAAAATGGTAGTTATTAAATCGAGGCAACATTAGTACTCAGCCTCCTTTGCAAATTCCATCCACAAACATTGATTGAGGGCCTGTGATCTGCAGGGTACTGTGCAAGTCTCTCCCCAGCCCTCCAGACATCAGAGTCTCCTCCTTGTTTGTGCCACAGCCTCCCACTCACTCAAACCCACAGTCTATCCACCATTCTTACAAAATCTGTTTTTCCTCTTGCAAACACTCTACAAAGTCCTTTATAAAGTCTCTGTGTTGTTCACTAATTCTTGTCCACCTTATTCATCCTAATCCCTTTTAAAATCAGCACACACCATCCCACCTTCCATACCAAATCTGTACTGTTTGCCAGGCTGTCCTCTCTTTCCTAAGTATGGGGCCATCTGCAGGCTTTCTTAGAGCCAGAATGTTCTGTTCCAATATAAACTTGTTAGGTGACCTAAGACAAGTTGCTATACTTCCATATGCCTCAGTTTCCCCTTTTGCTGAGAATGTTAACAATTACTTGTATGTGTAACAGGGTTGTTATTAAAGCATTTTTAGCCAAGAACAATCTGGAATTGACTGCGGACAGCTCTTTTGGTTTGTATTAGAATTTGCATTAGACTTCCGGGAATAACACCCAACATAAAGAATTTCTCACAAGTTCCCCTGGCGGCTCTCTATCAGTAAAATGCAGGAGACACTGGAGGGTATGGAGAGAAGTGTCTCGAAATCCCACCAGCAACACATGCACCAGATCTAGTCAAAGCCCCATGTCACCAGATTACAAAATATTTTAGAGGAATTTTTATTCTAAATCCAGCAACATGGAGCTTATCACCCGGGTAACACCACATGGATTGAAAACATAAGAAAGAGACCCCCTAACAGAAAAAGCATGCATTCAGACACAAACTTATTTATTTGCACTCAAAATAAAACCTTTTCTAACTATCTTAACAAAAAGGGGAGCTTTTTAAACAACTGGCAATAAAAACAAGCACACTTAGAATCAATCTTTTAGTCTGTCATTAAGATAGAACCATGTGGGCTGCTTTGAGCGAGTTTAGACTTTCCCATTCACCTCCGCTGTACCCTTTCCCACCCTCTGATTTCCAAAGTGAACATTTTGGAAGCACCACTATGACATTTTTTACGTTAAATTGACTGATAACTGCCACTATCCTACAGCCAGAGAACTTACTGTATGAAGAAGATGAAGTCCGAGCTTCAGCACCCCTTAAGTATTCATCACCACCCTCCACCCTCCTTTCTTTTTTGGCAGTACTAGGGTTTGAACTAAGGGTCTCACACTTGCTAGGCATTCACTCTACCACATGAGCGACACCCTCAGTCCTATTTTGGCTTTAGTTCTTTTTCAGAGAGGGTCGTGTACTTTTTTGCCAGGGGCCAACCTCAGACTTGGATTTTTCTACCTTTGCCTCCTGTGTCGCTGGGATCACAGGCATGTACCACCACTTGTTTGTAGAGTTGCGGTCTTGCCAACTATTTCCCCCTGGGCTAGTCTTGAACCACAATCCTCCCAATCTCTATCTCCCCAGTAGCTGGGATTACAGAGGTGAGCCACCATGGCTGGCCTTAGCACAGGCTTTTTTAAGGCCCTGTTATCTTATCTCATATTTAAAGTTTATATTCTGTTTCTTAAAAAGCCCCTCCAAATGAGGAGGAGATAGAAGAAAAAAGAAAGGAGGAGGAAGAGGAAGAGCAGGAGGAAGAAGAAGAGGAGGGGAAGATGAAGAAGAAAGAAAAAGGAGGATTAGGAGGAGGAGGAAGAGAAGAAACTGCTTCAGGCCCCACAAAAGCTGGTGTGCCCATGACCATAGCTTCTGGCCAACACACCATAGCATCAGAAGCTACAAACAAGGCACTGTCCTATCTCTTCTCAACAGTGCCCGACACATAGACATAGAGTAGGTGCTTAATTAGTGCCTACCTTTCATCATATCCATGATCCTGATGGCAACGCCACAGAACACATTACTGGGAAACCCTACCAAACAGATATCACTCACCCTTATCACTCTGTGATCAAATGATTTTCCTTCCTCCAGTAATATTACCTTGTGAGCATAATAGGTGTTCAATCAGGTAAAGCACACACAAAATGTCAATGACCTTGCCTTGCCTCATTACTTCACTTTTCTCCTGCTCATTTCTTTCTTTCGCCACCTCTCTTCTGCATTTTCTTAGGGTCTCTCATAGACTCTTACAGCTAAAACATTAGTTGGACTCTACTGGAGTGTCCATTTTCCATCATTCACAGATTAGAACTATTTTACTTTGGCCTTAAGGAGAATAATTCTTTTTAGACCAAATATAACATGGCCAGGCAAGATCAGATTTGCAGTCATTTCAACAACCAGACTAAATTTGGGGTGGTGTATATATTACTATGACACCACTATTGGACACACCTTTTGAATTTTCAGAATTTTCTATTGAACTTAATCCAATTACCATTATGTCATTCTGCCATAGTCTACTTTAAGATTTCCTCTCCTCATTCTTTCCATAAGCATCTATTGAGCACCTCCTGTGGGTCAGGATACAGACTGTGTTCACGGAGCTTGCATTTGCTTGTGGAGAAAACACACAAAGATAAATGGCACTCACTGGCATTTTATTAATTACATGCTATGAAAAACTGCAACTGATTAGCGTCATCTAGGTACCTGAACAAGTTGGAAATGGCTTAAGTGACAATTTACTGATCTCGTTTTACTTTCCTATCCTCCATTCATATTTCAGTAACACGAAATTTATTCTGATCCAACTTGTAGTTATCTTCCTCCCAACTGTCTCCTGTGACAATCGTGTGGTAGTCTCTCTACCTCTTGATAAGCCATGGATTAATGTGTTACAGTCCTCATCCTCATTTTACCAGAGACTCCAAGTGAAGGATCCAGTCCCTAGTATCCAAAGGGTCCCAGGATCTTCAGAGAATTGTTTAACGCATCCTCCAGGTCTGTGGAATCAGAAGTTAGAAAGATACGGTGAGCGGTCTTTCAGTTTGATTGTACTCTCCTTGCAAAACACCCTCTCTATAATATCATGTCTGTTGAACAGTCATCCATCTCTTCTAGAATCCTTGTGCTGATTGACAGTTTGTGTCTACAATCATGTAGATCTTTAGTTGTGGGAAAATCTCGCCTCTACAGTTTCCACCTAATTGTCCCAGGGTGGGTTTGGTGTGAGTCTTATCTTTCTTCCAAGTTATAGATAGAGCTTCAACTCTGTACAATTTTCAAGGTTTCTCTTAGTCTTTTTCCAACACATTTTGTATGTAATATTGTTCCCAACCTCCCTCATATCTTTTTATTCTTTTTTTCATGCTTCAGTTACTACTATTCTCAAATCACCATACCTAGAATTATTTCCAGGACTCCAAATATGGCTTGACTAATATGGTACCCAAATAAATTCACCCTTTTTGTTATCAGAAATTGTACTTCTTTAGCCAGGCATAGTGGCACACAGCTGTAATCCCAACACTTAGGAGACTGAGGCAGGAGTATCTCAATTTCAAGGTTATCCAGAGCTCCATTCTGAGACCCTGTCTCAAATAAAGACAGAAATTGTGTTTGTACTCACTTAAATTAAGATTGTATTAGCCCTTGCTAATACACCAAATCACCCAGCTATGTCATCGTGAGCAATTTCTCATATCCTGTATTCAAGTGATTGATTTTTTTAACTCAAATCACCCAGCTATGTCATGGTGAGCAATTTCTCATATCCTGTATTCAAGTGATTGATTTTTTTAACTCAATTACCAAGTTTTACATTTACCCTGTTTTGACTGCAATATGACGTTCAATGGAAAGAAAAAAAGAGTATGGCAGGCTCTGTGACAGATATTTTATATCCATGGTTTCATTTAATCCATTGAATCACCCTTAGAGACAGGTGTTATTATTACTATATTATAAAGAAGGAAACTGAGGCTCAGAGCAATTAACCTAAGGTCATGTAACTAGTTAAAAAAAAAAAGAGCACACGAAACTACCATAGATTTCCACTACCTCTCAAAGAGGATTCTGAAAGAGAATTTAAATAGAGTTCATATTGGGGAAGGAACAAAAATTGAGAAATATAATTCTTAAATTGTAAATCATGTTATAGGCAATCTATTTAAAGCAAAATGTGGTGTATGAGCCTACCAGTCAAAACCCATCCACCTGGAATAAAATCCAAATTCTTTATTCAACTGCAAACTGCAGCCCATGTACCAAATCTGGCCTACCACCTATTGTTACAAATAAAGTTATATTGGAAAAAGGTCACACCTGTTAGTCTGTATTATCTATGTGCAGTCTAACTGTGAAGGCAAAGTTGAGTAGTTAGAGACCAGAGCCTGCAAAGCCTAAAATATTTTCTAGCTGTCTCTCTACTAAAAGGGTTTGTTGACCAAATGCCCTATGCAATGTAGTTCTGGCCTGTTTCGAGAACTTCATCTCTTGCTACCATTCTTTCTCCTTATTTCCTAGGACCCCACCTCTTGGCCTTCTTTCTCATTCTCAACTCTCTCAAGCTCTTTGCTGTCTCAGGAACTTTGCACTTATTACTCTCTTCACCTAAAGCAAACTTTCATCAGAACTTCCTCTGTCATCTCCTTTCTATCTTTCAGATCTCATCTCAAATGTCACCTTCTCCAAGGGACCTTACCTGACAATCCTACATAGAATGGTTCATATTGCCACCACCCCAATCATTCCCTAAACCATTATTTTATTTTTTGTGACACCATCACTTTCTGAAACAATCTTTGCCATTTTTCTCTTTCTCTCTTTCAACTGAAGATTTGAACTTTGTTTTGTCCCCAACTTACCACCAGTATTTAGGAAAGTGTTTGACACCTACCAGAAGACCAATAACTTACTGATTAATTTATCCATATATTAAGACTCTTTTATCCCCTCATATCCTGAGGTGGGAATCAAGTATTAAGGGGCTAAAAAGCAAAAGTTTATAAATTACTTGGTAATTAATAATTAATTAACACTCAATGATTCTTCATTATGGGTCAGAAAAGAGTTGGGGACTCCAAAGCTAATAAGATAAGGAGCTCGAAGAAAAAAGATGGAAATGAGGTAACTAAGCAGACAATTGTAATGAGTGTTGGATTAGAGATGTATAGAAAATGCTGAACAAACACAGAGGATGGAAGAAAGAGAGAGCCTTCCAGAGGAAAGGAAAGTCATGTCAGGCACTGGAAAGGAACCTTGCAAGAAATGGAGACATAAAACAAGCTAATGCTTTGGGACAAATTCCCATTATTTTAAAGTGACTGGGATTGGACAAAGATAGGTAAATAGCAGAGAATTAGTTGAGACATAAGCAGGGGTGTAAATATAATAAACTTTAGGAGGATTTTCACCAGATAATAACAGGAGCAGTTGCTGATATCAAAAAGAAGACATGGCTCCCCCTTCACTGATCCAGAATTGTGACTTTATCAAAATCTGGGAGCAGGATGACCACTTAAAAACCTTTTGTTTGGGGCTAGCAGAGTGGCTCAAGTGGTAGAGCACCTGTCTGGCAAGCATGAGACCCTGAGTTCAAACCCCAGTACCACCACCAAAAATAAAATCTATTGTTTCATCCATCTCAAAAGAGATAAAGACCTAAAATAAGGCCACGACAGATGCAATAAACAGAGAGAAGGAAATGGCCATGAGAAGATTCAGATTAGAAGTGGCAGAAACTGAGATCTGGTAGGATGAAGGTGAACAAGATGGCATCAAGGATAACCTCCATCCTCTTGTCTTCCATGGCAGGGTCAAAGTGGGGCCATTTAACAAATTATATAGAACATAGGAGATGCTTGGTGGGAAGTCAGATAGACAGGTAACCTGAGTGATTTGCAATCAAAATCAACCTTATGCTTGCCTTCCCTGTCTCTTTAGACTTTATTCTAAAGCTGGGATCTCCCCTGGGCCCCAAGTATTCACTAAGAAGTAGAAAAGAGGTAGGGAGACAGGGGGACATGACTTTTCCATCATTCTCAGTAAACAAAACATCCTTCGCTTATGTATATATGCTTTTGAAGCCTCATTTAAATAATTTCCTCCCTGAGAAATGTATAATCTGACTTATCCTTCTCTCCTCCTCAACTCATGATTTCTTCAGGATGGAAACATGTTGTACAGAAGAATGGTAACCCTGTTCTCTGTATATTTTCTTTGTCCCCTCTCCCACCAACTAGATGCTATCTCCTATCTGCCCTATAGAATCGAAGGGATGGGACAAGCAGATGGGTGAGGCAGAGGGAGGGACAAACAGGGAGGATAACAGGGGAAGGGACATTGATATGGATGACACCACACTTCTGGGTCCTGGTATCCTTGATGCCTCTGATTCTTGATCAGGGCTGTCTCTCTTTTCTCTTGGGCACTTTCATGTGTGCCTGTCTTGACTCAGGCCAACACATTGCTCATCAGACAGGTAGCTTCTAAATTCTTTACTACTCCAAGCATGCTTGGAATGCCTCCAGGGTCTTGTTGCAGAAGTCTCTTCATCCCTGTAGGCAACTGTGCTACACAGGATCTCTCTCTCTCTCTCTCTCTCTCTCCTTCCCTCCTCTCCCCACATTTGGGAGAAGTTACCATTTTTCCTATGTGGACTCAAGTCAGGCACCAGTTCTCTGTGTTTTCCCACAATAAAAATAAGAACTTATTTCAAAACTTTGCAAATAACTGCTTTTATAGACCCATTTGCTCACTTTCAAGTTAGTGGGTATTATGGTTTGGATATGTTTCTGCTGAAAGGCTCTTCTGTTGAAGGTTTGGTCCCCAGCTGGATCCAATCATGATGAGGTGACTAGATAATGAAAGCTCTGGCCTAATCAATGGATTAATCCATTGATGGATTTATAATTGAATGGGCTATTGGGAGGTGGTGGAAACTGTGGAAGGTGGAGCCTAATTGGAGCAAGAAGATCACCAGGGTCATACATTTAGAAAGTGTCTTGTCCCTGGCACCACTTCTCTTCTCTCTCTCTCTCTCTCCCCACCCCACCCCCTTTCCTGTCCACCACGGTGTAAGCAGCTATAGTCTACCATGTCTCTCTGCATGATGTCCACACCTTGCCTCAGGCAGAAATCAATGGAGTCAGCTGACCATGAACTGAAACCTCTGAAAGTGTAAACCAAAATAAATCCTTTCTCTTTTTGAATTGTTGTTTTCAAGTATTTGTCATAGCAATGAAAAGTCTGATAACACAGCGGGTAATGCCAATTTAGTTCCCCACTGAAGAGAAGATGAGAACCTATTGCATGGACACAACTCTCCAAAAAGCACCTTTCACAGATTTCCTGTCCTTTCATGGATTCTTCCCCTCCCTTGTTTTATTATGGTTAAAAAAAAAAAAAACAGCAATAAGCAAAAAGCAAATCTTACAATGAAATGCATAAATCTTAAGTGTACAACTGAATGATTTTGATATTTGTACACATTTGAACAATCTCCACCCCAATCAGGTGGGAAAACATATCCATCACCCCAGATAACCTCCTCATTCTTTGTGTAGTCAATCCCTACTACCATAGACTATGTCTGGTCTGATCTCTATCACCACAGATTAGAGCTCATTCTTGAATTTCATAGAGCTGGAAAGATATAAAATATGCCCACTTATAACTGACTTCTTTTGCCTAGCATAATTTTTTGAGATTCATCAATGCCATTACATGTTTTAGGAGTGCATCATTTTTCCTTCTTGGGTAGTATTCCATCAAATGAATTCTAAGCATGTGTTTATCCATTTTCCTGCCAATGGACCCTAGTATGGTGTCCAGTTTGGGGCTACTGTGAAAATAACTGATACAAATCCCTTTCGGGCAAATACCTAGAAATGTGATTGCCAAGTCATAAAACAGAAAATGTTCAACTTTACAAGAAACTGCCAGTTTTTCAAAGTGTTTAAATCATTTTACACTTATGAACAGTAAAAAAGCATTCCAGTTCCTCTACATCACTATTAACATTTGTTGTCTGATTTTTAAAGTTTTGACCCCCAGTTTTGTGGGTGTGAAGTGGTATCTTATGCTTCCTATGTGGTTGCCTTGCACACTGTTTTGTATTACAGAACTCATGGGATAGATCTGATTCATTCATTCTCTCTCTCTCTCTCTCTCTCTCTCTCTCTCTCTCTCTCTCTCTCTCTCTCTCTCTCCCCGCTCCCCAGATGTTTATTCCCTTTCTTTGGAGAAGAGTTGAGATATCTATTTTTCTTATGACTGTTAATTTTTGCAGCTGTCTTGGCACTATAAGAGTCCTTCTGGGCCCATGTGGAACACACCAAGCTCTGTGAGGGAGCAGACAATGCTGGCCCCCCGGTTTCAACTGGAGGCAAATACAGCAGGGACTCCAGGAGTGTCTAATGTGAGTCACTCAGACCCATGTACAAGCAACTTGGGAGGTGAAGGAAGTCAAGGGATAAAGAGGGGAAAAACCTTAAGCTCAAGCAAACATCCAAGCTTCTAGGTGGTGCTTGTGCAAACTGATCTATGTCCCTGTACCTATGGGAAGCAATGACCCACAGCTATGCAGATAAAAGATCTTGTAGAAAGAAGACATTTGTGGAATTTCAGTACTTTGAAGCGTAAAGCCCCTGGCATGGGTAAGATTTGTTCCATTCTGAGTACCCACCGTCTCTGTAAGTTTAGAAAAGAAGAGGTACCTTTCCTTGAGGGTTCCCCAAAGCAGAGATGGAGAAAGGCACCCAGATGCTCATCTCCCCTTATACTCAGGACCCTGGGTCTCAGAATGATCAGGCCGTGAGACCCAGTCTCCCTGAACAACAGATCTCTCTCCCTTCAAAGCCAATTTTGAAAGTCCCTGAAATTTCTGAAAATGAATGCATATCTGACCTTTGAGTCGATTTCACCACCCAGCTGGCCCCTGTCTGAACCCCTGCCTACATGGAGAATTCTTGAAATCCATTCTGCTCTCCACCTGCAGCTGTTTTCTGGGATTTAAAAGAAATGACATGGCATTTTTAAGTCTCTTCTAATGCCCCAGCCCCTTGATCACCCCTATTCCCACCAAGACTCTTTCCCCTCTGATTTCCATCTGTGTTATCTGACAATTTTTATTCAACCCTAGTGCTGGTGGATAATTATCAGAATCAAGCCTGCACCTCATGCTGGACAACAAGGTTAGGATGACAGGAAAGTAATGTGAATCAACAGTATATCAGAAATCAGCCATGAGTACTAGCCGATCAGTGGACACAGGGCCAAATGAGATTCAGGTGTCCAGCTAGAAACTAGCACCCACAATTAATCAAAGTGGCTTGCACATGCAGACAGTGTGGAAAGAACTGTCTTGTTCTGGTTCACTCAGCCACCTTAACCAAGAGGTCACAATTGTCATGGCAATAAATGTTTCTTGCTCATCTACCACCTGACAAGCTCAATGCTAGGAACCAGTGGAATAAGGTAAACAAGAGAGAGAAACCCCACACCTAGGGGTAGAAGGACACTATTACTAAGCAGGTAATGTTAATAAATCATGGAGATTTGTATTTCTGGATTAAATATAGTCAAGGGAGTAAAGCAAATAAAAAGCTGAGAGTCAGGAATTCCCTAGGAATGCGTCTTCTAAACATACATATGACACAAAAGATGACATAACAATAAATAAATAGATTACCTGAACTAAAAATGAGTATCCTGATTTGTAGCACCATCTGCCCTTTGATGACCATCCCATTACTATACATAGCAAGATCATACTTTAACTGTCATAGAGACTTGACTGAAGTTATGATAATCATTCACCATTGATGATGGAAAGTGAGTTAGGAATAGCAAGTTCCCTACTCTTCCTCTTTGTCTCTTCTGCTAGGACATCTACACTCTTCCCCCGAGTTGCTACATTTTCTCTCTTGATTTCTCAGAACTACCCAGCTCAAAAGTCCCTCTAAGTAAAAGAGCCCAATTGCTTTTGAATGAGAGCCAGTGACTATGACTGAATGCCTTTTCTGCTTATTCAGTGTATCATTCTGGTCAACTGTCGACAAATGGTGCATTAACCTGCTGTTGAGTCTATGTGCCAAGAACTCAACAAAAAACAGGTTTAAACAAAGCCCGGGGATTTATGAGAGGCTGAAGGAAAGAACAGCCCACTGCACAGATAGTCAAATGCCAGCAGAAGTTCTGAGGCCTGTCTGTCAATCTTCACTATATATTAAAAGATCACTCACACCCATTATACAGTCTGACTTGGAGAGTGAAGAAACAAGGAAGGGTAAAGGGTAGATCCAAAGTCCTATGGAGTAGGCAGCATCAACACAGAGGATACTGATTTTGGTGACACCCACCCTGCCTGGGAGAAGAGTCCTGATAGACTACAGTTCCCCTGCCCCCACCCTCTGGCTTGGACCCACCCCACAAGCTGCTGCTGTCCTGCCACAGCTGCTTGAGTTTTTTATTACAATTTTCTCCGCCTTTCATTTTCCAAGCCCAGGGAAAGCTGAGGGGCCCCATCTGTTCCTCTCTTCCCCTTTCCCTGTTCCCAGGAGCAGAGCACACACACGCACGCGTGCAGGCACACTCCACATCAGACCACCAAAACTCCTCTGAGAACAATGGAGAACAGGAACCGGAAGTGAACATCAAGGCCCATCAGCACTCCAGGGAACTAAAAGGAGGTGTCCTCAGATAGCCTTAAAGGGAGAACATGGGATTCTCCCTTTAACCACAGGTTCTCTTCCTAGGAGGACTTCTTGTTTTTATTTGTTTTTGTTTAAACTTTCCCATTAAAACAAAAAACAAAACAGGGCTAATGGCCTAAGCCCACAGTGCAAATTATCTCAAGTCCAGAAAACCAAGATGAATGAGCCTATCCGGTTTAAGAAAAGTTAAAAACTTACTGAAAGAGCAACTTTTTCCCTCAAAGGGAAGCAAAGTAGTGCTATTCTTTAAAAAGAATAGTGCTATAAAAGTCAATCCAAGTCCTTAAGTCCCGAAGACAAAGAAAGCTAGGTCTTTGAGGATGTTATCAAACAAAGTTCTGCCTTCATTGGATGGCACCATTAAGTCTTCATGACCTACCTACACTTTCTCTGGGGTGTGTCTCTTCAGAGTCCTACAGCTAGAAAGAGCTGTCACAACCATGCTAAGAACTGTGTTCTCCAGCACCAATTTTCTTAAGTTTCTAAATTGTTCAGGAACCTCTAGCATTCGATCTTGAAATCTACTCTGAGCCAAGCAAATCTTTAGGTTTTTTTTCAAGCAGCCCTCTCTCTAGCCATCCAGATAATTGTGCTATACCCCCATCACATTGCTGGATTGTTGCATTTTGCAAAATGGAGTTTCTCAATTTTCAACTGCTGACATTTTATTGCAGAGGGTTGTCCTATGTATCAGAGGGTGTTCAGCAGGATCCCTAGCCTCTACCTCTTAGATGCTATAACACCCCTCCCCAGTTTTACAACCTTGAAATATCGCTAGATTTTGTTCCATAGCCTTGGAGATGGGGCTAGGGGACAGAATTGCCCTGAGTGAGAATCACTGCTCTGAATCTATGTTCATACAATTTAATGTTTGGGGTGGAACACCCTCCTATTAGCTGTTCTAATTTAGAACTTTGGAGATTCCAATCATCCTTTCAAAGAGCTTGAGTGAGTCACTCCTGAATTGGTGTATCCTAGGTCTTTCTGTGCTACTTAGATAACTAATGCCCAGGTATTTGCTTGTATTTTGCTTCATCATCGCTTCCTAGCTGTTCTTTATGGCTTTAGCTCCTCTACAGCAGCAACTCTCAAGCTGGAAAGGCCACAGGAGGTGTGTTTTTGTCTGTTTTAGGTATGACTTGCATCCATTAGCCATTAGCACAGCATTGCACTCATCCCAGAGTGCCTAGCACAGAGTTAGCCCTCAATAAACATCAGGGAAGGGAAGAACGGAGAGATAGAAGGCAGACAGGGAGGGAGGGAAGAAAGGAGGGACAGAGGGAAGGGGGAAAGGAGAAAAGTATCAAATGACTTCTTATAGAAAGAAGCAACGAGCAGTTTCATAAATTGTCTGTCTTTGGCCAAGTCTTCCTTTGTCCCCTTACTGGCATTTTCTTCCCAAATCATAGAAGTCAGCAGAAAGCTTAAGTCTGGTTAGCCCTTCTGAGGCCTATATGCAGACTCTGATAAGTGACAACATCCAATTTGAAAACTTGCCTCAAATGCAAGTCTTAAGTTGCTTGATAGCTGCTACAAGTGGGGTCCAAGCCTTGGGTCTCATCGACGCAAATTCTAAAGTCACCTTCAGAGGGGCTAAGAAAGCAGAGCAGTGCTGAAAACTGGAAGAACTTAGATAGGAGCAGCTGGAAAGGATCACACTAAATACACCTGGTACAGCAGACCCTCATGGCAGTTAAGACAGGAGCCAGACTTAACTAAGTTTGAAGTGGAACTGAGAAACTAACTGAGGCTGAAGAATGGAGACAGTAAATCAATTCAATTTTCCTTACAATGTCAAAGGTCATTTGAAAGGCACATGATATAGTCTGGTGCCTACTAAGGGCCCAAGAATGGGCTTCCTTTTCTACCCATTATTTTCCCACCAGGTTGTCCTAATAGCCTTCCAAGTCACCTTATATGCTGCTGTTGGTTAAAGACGTATTCTCATGGAAGGGGAGAGAGGAAGTAGGCCATTCCTGAACGGTAGATTGTGTGTGTGTGTTTGGGGAAGTTGCACAGATAGTGAAGAAAGGATCAGACTGGCTCCATCCATGAACTACAGAACCTTCAATAACCTTCAAGTTCTGCGTTTTCTCATCTACTTGCTGGGTTCAAGTGACCATGATTTGCATTGGGTGAGATAGTTTTTCCTGAGCTATTTCACACACATAGAGTAAGGTAAAAGTCTTAATTTTCTTTACTACAAGTGCATGTCAGTTTTCCTTTGAACCATAAAAACATCACACACATTGTGAACAATTAACAAATTGCAGATATGTAAAAATAAGAAGTGGAAGAAACCCCACACTCCAGATCTCAGGCCTTCCAATAACCATTGCACATGTGTCCTTCCATGGTATGTGAGCCCTATAACTGCAAAAAAGAGAAGGCCACATCAGTTATTGGACTTGCATCTTACACTCAGCATCTTGTGCTGAGCATTTGACTATTTGACCCTTACTCTGACCCTGTGAGGTAGGGTCCTTTAGTTTCATCTTCCAGGTACATGAGCAAGGAACCCATGAGACACTGAGAGGCAAGATAGATTTGAGAGCTAAACAAGGGCCAGAGCACAAAGAGCCAACAGCAGAGGACCAGTGACTGGATCTTCATCTGTGACTCCTAGCTTCTGGGCAAATGACCCCTGCTGATACTGCCCTGTCCTAAAGGATACATCCTAGAATACATCCCTCAGTAGAATAACTGGGTCTCTTCCTTCCACATGTGACAATACTACATTTTGACTCAGGATTCAAGGTAGAACAGTAAACAACAAAAAATGTATCCATCCACTCATACTAAATTGCCTATCTTTTGGTTAATCAAAAAACATGTGAAGGAAAAGTTGGCTCTTAAAAAAGATGCAGAACTGCCATTCTTAGGGCTAAAGACATAGCCCTCCATAACCGCTGCTCTCAGTTCTATACTCAGCAGATTGTAAATGCTTTTAAACAGGTAAATGATATCCTAGAAGGATAAACTTATACCATGCTCATTTTTGACCATCTCTCCTTATAGGACTCTGGGATCTGCCCACGGGACTTTATTTTTCACCTAAGGTATTACTACCCCTGAGTAAGTTGGAGCCCTGAGTTCCTTATCACCCACAATGGCCTCAAGCCATAAATTTTAAACTGCTGTTAACATGACCAGACAGATTTTTTAAGACTCCTACAGACTGCATACATCTCCTGTCAGCTGGAAAATCAGCTCAGTAGCCATTCAAGTTCAAACTCCTTTATGTTAAGGAAAGTTTAGAAAGCTTCCTCAACTTTCAGAACTAGAGTCTCTCAGAAGCTGTGGAGACAGGAGGAAGCTGAGAAGGAGAGATGAAACCAGCCAGGGAAGAGAAGACTATGTCACACACACTTACAAGTTATAAATCATGGTAGCCACCAGGATGTTTTTTGATCCAAGCCACTTTATTGGGGGCAGCTGTGCAAATAAGTCTTATACCAGTCTATACATTTTTATCAGTATGCTCTTCCCCCGGAAATTTACATGCAAGTATGTACTTACTAGGGGCAGATAGCAAGGAGGCCAAGTATGTCAGTGGCTGGGAGCCTGATATGAACCAGAGTCTACAGATGTTTCCTGGAGCGAAGCAGAAAAAAATATTAGTGCATACAGCAAATCCCTCATCCTTGATAATTGGAATCCTGGCCCTGGATGCAGAAGAGAAGCATCCCAACCCAGCCTCATAAGAGTTATGCTAACAGCAAATGCATGTGTCATGCTGTGGAGAGGGTAGGGCAAGACTGTCTAGTACTCAAAACACCTCATGAGCCATGATGGTAGGAAATTAACATGGTAAAAAGCAAGCAGGCTAGCCATCCATAATCATGGCTGATTTGATTTCTCACTGTTCCCCTACTCTTCAACCATCCTATGCTCTACTCATGTTTAAGAATCTATTCTTATTCTTTCTTTTCCTCCTCTTCTCTCCCGTCCCCTTCCTTCTTTCCCCTTCTTTCTTCCTCCTTCTCATCTTTGCTTTTCCACCTCATGCTTATCCTCCTCTTCTTCCTCCTTCATCTTTGTCCCCAAATTTTGGGTTCATTTGTTTATATCTGCCCTCCATCTGGAACATCTTTCTCCTATATCTGATATTGCAGTTCTACTTAGATTTCTGTTACCCGCTCTGAATCTCACTTTACAACAATAAGAACTTTTCTTTGGAGTAGTAATCTTTGTATTCATTCCTTATCTTCCACGATTAGATTATACATTCTTTAAAAACAAAATCTAAATCTATCATTTCATCCTGATAGATTTAGAATGGATATAATGATGCCTTAAACATTTCATGTAACACACACTCCACAAATGTTATCATGCTAACAAGAGCAAGAAGGTACAGTCAAGCAAATAGATAACACTTGCTAGATGCTTCATTTGCATATACCTTTTAACTTGTCCAACACCCAAGCCATTTTATCCCCCAAATCCTTGTTTACTGTTAGAGTGGGAGGCCCCTCCAACCCATCCAGTTAAAACCCACAAGGTATTCTAAACTCTCCACTACTCTTACTCCTCCTCCTTTACCTCCATATTCAATCAATTTCTAAGATCTCCGGATTTTTCCTTGTAAACATTTCTTCCCTACAATCACTGTTCTTGTTCAGAAATTCTTCCTTCTGGATTATTGCACCAGCATTCTTCCAGGTTTCAACAATTCCAAAGTTACCCACCATTCTTCAATTCCTGCTACTTGCTGCCTACAGAGAGATCGTTCTAAAACAATTTTGATCATACCAATGGCCTATGTTAAAATGTTTTAAAGGCTTCTCAGGTTTATCTAATAAAATTCAATCTCTTTAGTCCAGTTTAGAAATCTCTTTGTGACCTGGCCTCTTTCTCCTTAAATAGCTTTTTCACTCTCCTCTCCTTTCTTGGCTCTAAGGTAAAAACAGCACCATGGTGCTTGTACTCCTCTGTTTCTCCTGGCTGGTACTGGATGTGGGTGTATTTTCTCTGGTGACTCCCTAGCCCTTTCTTTTATTCATCCTGCAACCTTACAGTGAGTCACCTCCTTCAGTAGCCTTCCCTTCACTATGCTGGGTGAGCTGCAGAAACTCTGTGCTCTTAAAGCACTTGATTGTCACCTCTTTCCTACCATTGACTATTGTATTGCAATACTCTGTTTTCATATCTGTCCCTCCTGTAAGACAGAACCTTCTGTGAAGACAATGTCAGTGTTCTATTACATTTGCCATTGGAGCAAAGAGTAGCACCCCTCCTTTTTAGTCACTTCTATTAATGTCATTGAGACAATATGAAACCTTAGTAATACGGTCCTAACTCAAAAAACAAATCAGAAAGAAAACATAACGTTACAAGAGAGGCTGGTACTCTTGGCCTTTTCTGGTTCACCCTGGCATGACTGGATGGAAACCCATCAACTTCCCTATACATAAGCCAGGGACTCTCATGAAATGACTTCATTAGTGACACATCATTATTTTAACTATGTTCAAAACTTGGTATACAGAGAATTAGAAAGGAAAAACTAAATAAAATAAAATAAGCCACACTGAAATTTCCTCTGATTAAGAAGGAATTTTCAACCCTCTAAATATTAGAAACCACTGTGAGATTGTCATGCTTTCTCTCTCTTTGCCTGAAAATGTCAGTATTAGCCATGAGCTCAAACAACTTGATGATCTCTAGGGAACACAGGGAAAAATGACCAAGGACTGAAATGCACCAGAATGCAGTCTGGACCTTGAACGTTTTATGGGGAATCAGTATAGATGTAGACTATTATTAGCATCTACCTGGGATTGGTATTCTGTTTTGTGACTAAGTCAAATAAGAAAGCCTTTTCCCAAAGGGGAACCTGGAGTATGTTTGGATTTTGCCACCTCTCTCTGTTGCCTCCCTCTCTGGATCTTTCTTCATCGTGATTTCACTGAGGGCCACTTTCCCTCCTACTCACAGCCCAGCTGCCCAGGAAAAAATGGGACAGACTGCACAACACGAGTTTGAGAAAGAGAAGGGCAGGGTCTGTGGAGACTCGGAAAGAACAAACAGCTGTAGAGTCTGGAGGCAATTAGACCTGGGCTGGCCTTCTGTCCCCAAATCAGAATTGGAGTTATTATTTATTTTGTCATTCAGATAGATTTTGACTAAAGCTGTATCAAAGCTTGTTTAATTTATAATAGTGTTTCTAGCGGGGAAAGATGCATTCTGAGTTCCAAACAACAAGGTTGCAAATGAAAGTTTGGAAAAGAGTCTATTTTTAAGGCAGAGATTACATTTATCTTTAATAATGTAATTATTAAAGGGTCCAATGTGCCCTAAAATTGGTTGTTCTCCTTCGCACTCTAGAGATGACCAGCTTTCAGCCCCTTTCCACTTTTGAAAGTGGACTTCTTTTCTGATAAACTTCACCACCACTCAATGAAAAAAAAAGCCCTAAAATTGAAGTAAATATTTTTTATCTGCTTTGTTAATACTTTCAATTCTTACTGAGCTTGTGCTAATCTAAATATTTCATCTTATTCCCACAAAAGCAGCTACAAAGCATGATGTTCTTCTTTGTGCAACTGATTTTGAAACTAAAATTTCCAGACTACCCTTTTGACCCCATTGAAATGCATTTGAGTTCTTTCATCCATGGTTATTGACACCTCAGAATTATTTTGAATTTTGATTGGTGAAGTTACCAATATTAGTTATCCCTATCAATTATTGATTGCAAATGCATTTCATAAGCATCTCCTTTATGAATTCATGTAAATTTTAGCAGTTGAAATGTTGAGTAGGACCATGGCAAGATAGAACCCAAATTATCCTCTCCTTTTTCCTTTTATTAACATGACCTAGCATTGAGCACCTGGAGGATATTTGTAAAATATATCCATCTCAAGTGCAAGGGCAAGTGAGGTACACATGTGCTCAAGTCCCTCCACCAACCATGGGTACCACTTTGTTCCATGCTAGGACATGAGTTGAAACCAGGTGGTTGGTTGGTCTTCCCCATACCCTCTAATCAAGGTCTCAGTATGTATTTTGAAATAGTAAGTGATAGTAAATACTTACACTTATCAAAATTAAGCATTGAAAACATGTGTGGAAAATGCTGCTTAAGTGCCTAAGACTCAACTTTTCAGCACTTAGGTAGGTCAAGAGCCCTGTTAATGACATGTGTTTATTTCTACTCCCTGGGACAGGATAAGGCAATGCTAGGCAAAAATTGCCTTTACTACTGCAGCTATTTCAACTCTGGCAATCAAATCTTGTTCTAGGGAAGAGAAAAGCACCACATCATAAGAGCATTACAGATAAACCAATAAACTCTGTGGACACTGCATCAACCATAGTTAAGGTCAGCTCCGTTGCCACCTAAGTGACAAAACAGGGATAGTCCCTTCCTAAGGGCACTATTTGATCATAAGCTATCCAGTCCCACAAAGCTAAGGCCTCACTTCTTTTTCAAATAACATGGTTGAGGTGGTTGACAAGGTGGCAGCAGTCACCTGAGTTGAGGAGACCATCTAGCTTATTTTATAGAGGAGCAGGGAGACAGTGAAGGCCAAGTAGAAGGAGAGGTAACTTGAGCAAAAAGGGGGGTGACAATACCTAGCACTAATGGCTGAAAGCTCTTTAAGCCACAATGGCCCAGTGGGGAAAAGGACTCTTATTCCCATTTTGCCTGTGAAGAAAATTAGGGTAAAAAACACACAACAACAACAACAAACAAAAGAGTTAAGTCACAAGATCAAAGTCAAAGGGAAATAGCAGGGATGGGATTTGAACCCAGATAACCTGGTCCCAAACCTTACCCTCCCAAAGTGGAAGCAAGACAAAGCAGCTGCATCTGGCCACTCTGGGTCTCTCTTCAAGGGAGAGCTGCTGGGAAAAATACAGACAACAGCTCAGCTAGGTTGCCTGAACCAGATTTCAAGCTCCTTGAAAAATGACCATGCTTCCTTTGCCTCTGCCTCAGCCCTGTGCTCTGTACCCACTCCCATCTCAAACTGTGGGGCTTCTGACCCACTTGCCCCCCTCTCAGTGACTTCTCCACCAATATCGCCAGTTATAACAAGGTTGGCAGTATTAAGGATCCATTTGTTTCCAATTATACTACACACACCGGCACCTCCCTCTGGTCATGTCGTAAGAGGTGGGAGGGAGAAATGTGGGTCGGGGGAGTTTTGAAAAATATCCCTTCCATCTTGTGGCACCCCTTCCTTCCCTCTAAGTATGCCCGCCCCAGGGGGATATAACACGGGGCAAGGGGCTGGGGCTCTCCATGGTGAGCCAGAGCTGGGAGGAGAAGGAGAAAAACAGGGGGAAAGGGGAAAAGAGGCCGGGAGGGGGAGGGGAGGCAGAGGGGGAGGGAAGGCAGGGAAGGGGAGGAGGAAGAGGTAGCCTGCTCAAAGGAAGAGCCTTTTCCCATGGAAATGCACTCTGGCTGGTGTCCATTAGCGTCCCTATGCATAATAAGAGTTCAGTCCATTGTCATGCAAATTAATTTAGATGACAACACTCTCTCCTCGACAACACTACCCTAGCACTGGGAAGTTTCTCACACTGCCGCAGCCAATAGGAGCCGGCCTCTGCGCCATCTTTCATTAATTATTTCTGTGCCCTTCACTCCTGCCAGGCTGGTTCTCAGCCACGGCCCCCTTCACATCCCAGCTGCTGCTGGCTACTTTTCATTCTGCAGCAGTTGACATCATTCCGGTCAACCACATAAAATATTTTTTAAATAAAGAAAAACTAGAGGGACATTCACATTTTCGATCAACACTGACAAAGAGGTTGACTACACAGAGAGAGAAGCAATTCGCAGGCCTGCAATGGAGCCATGGCTGCTCTGTTTTTTTATCCCAGCTAGGTGAGAATACCTTAGAAACCTGGCTGCACCCCAGTGAACAGCATTCTTTTGTCATTCAGGGCTTGCTAAAGCAGGGTGACTCATCCTTGCCATTGTTTGTCCTGTCAACCTGGGCCACTGACCAAGTATCCCACTTGTCCACATGGACAGGCTTAAGCCTAGTCACCAGGCCACTGTCGCCGGCTAAGGCTAGTTTTCACCCCGAAGGGAGTTTTTGTCAAACCTCACCCCTTAGCCAAAAGAAAGAATAAATAGGGTGGCTTCGAATGGGAAAAAGGTGACAGCAGAGCCACAGTTCATCATACAAACCCACCAGCTCTGCACCCCTTTCCACCACCTCCTGACCCCCTGGATATCCAGATATCTGAATCTCCAACCCTCGGCTAGTTCTGAGCATCCAGTCTCTGCAAGCTGCCTTGCATGCTGTTAGCATTTTAAATAAATGTTAGCTCCTGTCCTTAATTCATTTTCCCAGACTTGACCTTTTTTTTGGCTTCTCTGGCTAACTGTTCCCTTTCTAATTCAACCAGCTTCACTCCTCCATTTATTGCTTCCAAACCTCCAGGCAACCTTCTCCCAGTTTCTTTTGCCATCCAAAATGTTTTGCAACAATAAAATGCATAATATCAGGCAGCCTTGCTAACAGAGAAAACACGTGATCCAAGGCCTACCCTTGTCCTAAACACTCCACCTGTCTCTGACAGGCCTGATACGTTCACCATGCATCTGAGAAGATGGGGTAAGGAAAGACAGGGGTGGACACTCTAGAAACCAACTCCAGCTTACACATTATCTCAACAACAGACAGGCTTTGTAGCCAGACACAAATTATATGCAAATAATATGCAAATCTGAATGTAAATACTTTGGCCCAGGGGAAAAAAATCCTTGAAGAGACATTCCCAATTCTCCTCTCCCCTACTTCCCAAGCTGCATTTTGTTTTCTGATTGGTCACCTGAGAATTAATTCATTATAAAGGTGCACAAAATTCTCAGAAGGAGTTTATTTTACTTGCTTGTCAAAGGTCGGAGGCTGAGAATTTCAGAAAGGCAAAGTTACCACAGTTAATTCCTTCCATTGGATGCTGGGCTGTGTCCACTCTGACACTGGGGCCCAAAGAAGCATAAACATTGATTGAGGCTGTAAATGAGGCCCAGAGATAGCAAACTTCTGGCCTTGGGCTGGGCTGGGATGAGTGCTGGCCCAGAAGAGCTGGGCTGTTGTCCTGACAGTGGAAAGACTTTCCTGGCCTTATGCTTACTCTGTCAGGGATTGTCTATACTTTAACCAAATTCTAAAGGAAACATCAATGAACTTAGTTGGTAGTAGGAGCAAGAAGTAGGAAAGTGAAAACATGACTACCACACCCATTCATTCTCTCCACAGAATCTTGCTGGCTCTACTGGGTATCAGAGAGTTCCCAGCCAGAGCACAGAGAACTTCTTCTAAGCTTCTCAGAAAGTAAGCATGCCACACTGAGAAAACACTTCCTAGAGTGTACCTCACTCTAGGTTTCTCATCAGCACAGTTGCTTGCACAACATCCTGTCACTAGACTGCTGCCCTTTTAAAATCGTCATCCCCAACTTCAATTGGGCCTTCAGAATGGACAGAAATCACGTATGTTTCTTTAGTCTGCTCATTTCCCATTCTAACGAATGGTGATATTACACTTGTCTTCCACCACCCCTCATTTCCTGTCTTTTCCCTCACCCTAGGGTGGCAATCATGGTTCATACTTTACAGAGAAGCTGAAAGCCATCCCTACCACATCTTACCCATCTCTCCTCTTCCTCCCCTGGTACTCCAGAGGAAGATGAGTCCTTTCTCCTTATCAAAGACCAATTGGTCTAGATCTTTCCCAGGGGCCAATCAGCCAGGCTTTCCTTACGACACCTTCAAACTGCCTTTCTTAAGCCTTTTCTTCAGCATCCAAACAGAAGGTGACAAGTGTAGTAAACACATTGCCTCCAATAGACACTTAGAATATTGCCTGTTAGATAGCAGGTGAACCTAAGGGTTTGCTATAATTATGCTATAAAAAGTTGATTAACCTGATTAGTTTCAGGAGCACGCATGCAAAAACAACGAGGTCCTCCTTTTGGTCTAGGAGCTGCACTGTCCTGTAGAACTCTGTCATGATGGAAATGCTCTGTCTGTGCTGCCCAGTGTGGTAGCTGCTAGAGCCAAGTATGGCCATAGAACACTTGAAATGGGGCTGATGCATGACCGAGATGAATTTTTAATTTAATTTTATTCTAATTAACTAAAACAGCTGACAGAGTAACTCAAGTGATAAAGTGCCTGCCTAGCAAGCGTGAAGCCCTGAGTTCAAACCCCAGTACTGCCAAACAAACAAAAACAGGAATTGTCATATTAACTTAAACAGACGTATGGGGCTAGTGGCTACTGTATTAGGGAGCACTGGTATAAACAGCAAAAATGTAAGGGATTGGTATTATCCAGTGGGGTTGAGGGGTGGGGGGTATGGCTCATCCAACAGGCCATCAGTGGGCAAGTCAATAATTATGGACTTTTATAGGGCAGCATAGCAATAACTGTCATTTTAAATGCACATTCATCAAGTTTTCAGAATCTGGACTGAAATAAACCCACACAAAGGTGCGCGCGCACACACACACACACACACACACACACACAAGGTAAGAGAGAGAAATTTGCAATTTGTCAAATGTACATTTATTTCCAGTATTTTAGTATTTCAAATTATACTGTAACATGTGCCTCTGTTCACTCCTAAATGGAAGATAGTGATAGATAATAAAGATACTCAAGTTATTGAGAGATAATGCATTTTAAGTGCATAATGGAAATTTTAGTTTTAGTTCAAAGCAAATGCTAACTAAGTGATAACTTTTTTTTTTTTTTTTTTTTTTGCAGTACTGGGGTTTGAACTCAGGGCCTCCATCTTGAGCCATTCCATCAGCTCTGTATTGAGGTAGGTTTTTTCGAGATAGGGAACTATTTGCCCGGGCTGGCTTCAAACCATAATCCTCCTGATCTCTGCCTGCTAAGTAGCTAGGATTACAGGCGTGAGCCACTGGTGCCTGGCAAGTGATGACTATGGTTAGTAACAGTACTAGTATAGGCTCAAGATTGGCATCAAAGCCTTGTAATCCTGTTCTCTCTCTTTTTTTTTTTTTTTTGAGGGGTGGGGTCGAGGGATCAAACTTAGGCAAGTGTTTTGCTGCCGAGCTGTACCCTTAACTCCCTGTAACCCAGTTCTTAAAATCTCCTAGTAGCATGGAAAGCAAATTCAGGAGGGAACTTCTAGCTGAATGGAAGAAGCCCCCAGAGGAGAATGCATTAGATAGGCATCAATTATAAATGGGCATGCCATTTGAACTCCACAGTCAGTACCATGTCAGGGCCAAGGGTACAAAACAATGGTTCTTAATTACAAACGACTTTTCCTCTTAGGGGACATTTAGCAATTTCTAGCCACAACTAGGAAAGGGTATCCAGTGGATAGAGGCCATGAATTCAGTTCAATACCTTACAGTGTACAGGGCAGCTTCACCACAAAGAACCATCCAATCGAAATATCAATAGTGCTTGGGCTGAGAAAGCCTGGTGTTGACTATGAACATAGACTGCTCAAATACAAACCCAGTAGTTCTGCCACCATGGGAAAGCCCAGGAGGCTCCACAAAATTAGCCTCTTCCTTTGTGACAAGGAAATGATGATGATAACAGAAGCACATTTCCCATAGGAAAGGACTACATGGCCAAATACAAGGAAAGTGCTTAGATTTCTCATCCTGCACACAGCAATGGTTGTTAGCATTCCTCTTGACCCACAGCACGGTCCAGAACAAAGTCAACCCCTTTCCTACCTCAGCACTTGGTGCTAACATAAACACGTAAGGAAATAAATCTTGGACCTCAATTAATTTCTACTTAGAAACACTAGAGTTATAAAATTTCTAGGAACTATACAATTTGAAATTACAAAAAATAATTGAGAAATTTGCATGTGTATGTCTGTGTATGGTTGAGCAGAGTTTGTGGGTTGCTATGGTATGGATAGTTTGAGTGTCCTTCAAAGTTTCATGTGTTGAAATTTCATCCCCACTGTAAGGTATTAAGAAGGTAGAATCGAACTGGTGTTTAGAGGTGAGGCCTTTGTGAAGGAATTAGAGCTAATAAGGTCATTAAGGTAGAGCCCTATGTTGAATTCTGGTGGCTTTAGGAGAGGAAAAAAAAGACGGTAGATGTAGCCCAGTGGTAGAGATGTAGCTCAATGGTAGAGCTCAAGCCTAGCATTTGTAAGGCCCTGGGTCTGATCCCCATCACAATCAAAAGAAGGGGGTGGGGGGAAGAAACCAGACACATACACAATACACATGAACACATCCCATCTCTTACCATATGATTCCCTGTACTACCTCAAGACTCTATCAGCAAGAAGGTCGTCACCGTAGGTTCAGTCTTGGACTTTGAAACTCCAGAATCATGATTCAAAATAAACCTTTTTCTTTATATAGTGGGTTGTCTCATGTATTTTATTATAGTAACAAAAAACTGACGATACAGGGACTTTGACAGTTATTCAACTCTTCTTTTATATGGTATGCTTGAAAGCTTAGAATCCTCTTGAAAGATTAGAAACAGAGACATGTTGTGCAAACTTTATCTGTTCATTAGATTGAAAAGCTAGCCATATCTTTAAACTAGAGAGTGAGATGCTTCAAGAATGACTGCCTAAGGAATGACACCAGAGTGTCAGCCACTGCCAGTCCCAGTGGAATGATTCAGGGAAGGAGATCTCTTGCCATTTCTCTTTCACTCTTCCCCTCAGCTTCACTGCCTCTCCTTACAAAGCCCAATTCATATTCCACTCCTCACATTGCCTCCAACTTTATTATTTCTCTTTAGGATGTAAATAGCCAATACCTCAGTCCCAGCAACCTGTGTTGAAATTTCAGCTTTTCTTTTAAAAACTCTGTATTCTTGAGCAGGTTACTGAATTCCTCTCATCCTGAGTATCCCCACTTATGGATCTTGTTCTCAGATACCCCTCAGATCCCTGAAAACTGTGAATAGCTTATGAAGAGTTAGGTTAATACTCCTCTGTTATGGACTGAATTATACCCTCCCCCCAAAAAAATCATGTTGAAGCCCTAACCCTGGTACCTCAGAAAGGACTGTATTGGAGATATGGATTTTAAATGTGCAATGGAGGTAAAATAAGGTCCTATGGGTAGGCCCTAATCTAAGAATAAGAGATTTGAACACACACACACATGGGTGGGGGGAGCAAGAAGAAAGGGATAGAGGGAAAGCAGGAGGGAGAGAGAGAGAATGGCCATATGAAAACATAGTGAGAACAGAACTGTCTACCAACCAGATAGAGAGGCCTCAGAAGAAACCAGCCTCCAGAACTGTGAGAAAATAAATTTCTATTGTTAAGCCACCTAGCCTGTGGTACTTGTTTATGGCACACTGATATATCTCTCAGAGTTTTTTTTTTTTTTTTAAGTTTCATAGCAACTTCTAGAACATCTTTGAGCTATAATTGAATAAATCTCTTCTGGAAGAATGCTGATGGTAATGACCGGCAGTGGAAGAAAGTACACTTGGCCTATGTCTATGGTCTACAAAGCTGCACTATTCTTATAAGACCTTTTTTTGCAATCTTTAAACAAGCTGTATAGTCTGAGCACGAAGTACCAACCATTGGTCAGATCTCTAAGAGAGCAAGAGAAATAAGGGGAGATAATGAGTCGAGGTGAATATGTTCTTGTAATTCCTTCTGTCTGAGTCCAATTTGATTTTGTGCCTCAGAACACTTCCATCCGCCTGCAGGAAGGAAACCCCAGGCCCAGGAGCCAAGCATGACAACCTCCATGACCACAAGATCTCACCAGGTTGAATGTAGCATTTTTTCTCCTTCAGCCCTCCTCTTCCTCCTCATTCTCTTCCTCACTCACTCACTCTCTCCTTCCCCGTCTCTCTCCCCATTTCACGTTTTCTCCACAGGTTGCTCACTTTCTCCAACCCTTTCCCTTCCTGTTTCCCTTCCTCTCTCTACCTCTGTGATGACTGATCGTGATTGTCAACTTGTTCAGTTTGAGAGCTGCTTAGGAGACTAGAAAAGCACAGTTCTTGATTTGTCTGTGAGGGCATTTCTAAAGACTTTTGGTAAATAGGACAGAAACTGAGGGGGAAAGAGCCACCCTGAAGGTGGACAGCACTGTCCATTAGAATGGAGGCTTGGGTGGAACAAAAGAGGAAGAAGGAGGAAATCAACTACAGGCATTCTCTCTCTCTCTCTACTTTCTGGACCCCATAAGATGAACAATGTTACTCCTCCATCACCTTCTGCCATGATGCAGTACCTCTCCACAGCCCCAAAACAATGGAGCCAGCCCACCATGGACTGAAACCTCCCTCTGACACTGTGAGCTAAAACAAATTTTTCCTTTCTTAAGTTGTTTTTCTCAGGTTTTTTGTTACAATGATGGGAAAACTGACTAACACATCCTCCTAGCATCTCCAGTGGAAACAGATCAGAAATGCAGAAGCCAGCCAAGACTTGTCTGAGAGGTGTGCATCATTTGGTGGGAATGAACTTTGACTTTTCTTTCCAGTAGAGGTCCCCACTCAGAGCATTTCCATGGCTTCACTGGATTCAGCAATGGACTTCAGGTGGGTTGCTTTTTCGCATCCTTGAGGAGTGTGATAGGGAGAAAAATTTGGATCCTGGGACATTCCTAAAAGTCATTACCAAACAGTGTTTCTCCTAGGGCCAGTCTTCTCCTCACCACCTCTACTCTGTTGCACACCATTTCACAAACAGGGGAATGCAGATGACAGCTTGCATCTCTTGCTTTCTCCAACTTCACAAGGAGAATGCAGAGACCCAAGAAAACCTAACACAAAGAGAAAGAAAGAAGCTATGGAACTCAGCCCATTTCTTTCCCGCTTGTTGCCTAGTTCTTGTTGGCCCGGTCTTAGATTTCCATGGTCCCACTGCCTGCTTCCTTTGAGGACCTGAGCCTGTTGAATGGTGGTCATTTTCCTAAAGGCTCCCTGTGCCTTCAACAAAGATGGATGGTTGGACCCATTGGCTGCCTTCCATACGACTTCATTTGCAAAATCCAGGGAAAAGAGCTGGGCACCACATCGCAACCCTTATCAGTGTGGAGATGGGCAGGGAAGGCTAACAAGGCAGAACAAGGGAAGACAACCCTGAAGGCAAGTCTTCCATCATAAGAGAGCTGCTTTTGATTTTGCAGCTTGCACAATGTCTCTCACCATGCCTGCCAATCGCCCCAGCAAGGGAGTGGGGGAGGTGGGGGTTGGGGAGAGAAAAGCAAAGGCATCATTCAAGCTGCTGACCTTAGCCTGCCATCCCCTGTCTGTGTGTGGACGGTGCGTCTCTGTCCTCATAATTCACTTCCCCGAGGTGTCACGGTGTGAAGGGACGAGGCATGCTTCCTCATGGTTTCCCTAATCCTCCCGTGTCAAGTAACATATGCATCACTCTCTCGCCCTCCACAAAGATTTGGCAGGTCCTCCACCAACATCTGTTGCCCGAGGCCTGCCCCATGCAAGCTTCGCCTTCATCAAATGACAGGACCAGTAGGTAAAACTCATCTCTTCCTTTTCCTTCTGCCAGCTCGCAGCTTGGGGTCTCAGGGTCCAGCACTTTAGCCTCAAACAAGCACCAATCAGACCAAGAAGTGGAGGCGGCCCCAGGAGAGTATCACAAGAGCCATCTCCCTCCCCATCCCCCAGCAGAATGACACCCCAGTGACCTCCTCAACAACATCAGTAATTTGTCTTGGAGAGCAGCCATACCTACAGCAAACACAGGAAGGATTAGAACACAACATATGCCGTACAGCAAAAGAAGCATGCTCAGGTCCTTCCTGAGTCTGAAGGATTATTGAGGGGGGGAAAACAGTGAAAGACAGAGAGGAAGAAGATGAATGTTGACCAAGAGAAACCCCATTTATTCATACAGTATTAAAAGGAAATGGATGCCTCCAAACTGGGTGTGTTGAGGTCAAACCCGATATGGGCTTTGAGTCGCAGCCTCTTTAAAGCCTGTTGGTGACAGATGTGGACTTTCGCCAAGTTAACCACAAAATAGGATCAAAGGAAGTTGAAAAACAACAACAACTGGGGCTCCCTGGATAAAGCTTTTTGCTGCCATTGGAATGTTGGCCCAGTGGACATGATCAGGAAGTAAAAGAATAAGAAAGGCTCCACTAAAATAAGCTGGGGAGAATAGAAAGATCCAGAACATTGTCTGATGCCTTTAGGATTTGGGGTGTTCTCTATGGTCACAGAGAAGCACAGAACACTAACTAGGATGGATGCGGAAACTCAGAATCAGCCCTGCTATCGAGGAAGGAATTTTCTTTACCTTCATTTAAGGCAAACAGTGGCTGAGCAGTAACTAGTATACTTTCTAGGCAGAAGAGACAATGAAGTGTTAGATTCTGAATCCTGGCTTTGAGGCCTCCTGGTTGGCTACAAACCCAGGTTCTATCACTTTAGGTCTGTGTGATCTTGGGAAAGTCACTTAATTTCTGTGGGTTTCATTTTCTTCCTTACATAACAGGGCTGCTAACAACACTAGTCTTCAAGGGCCATAAGAATTAAATGTTCTCATACAATGTGCTTAAAACAATGTCTGTCAAGTGTAAGAACTCAGCTGTTAGGTACTATTTTGATATTAATTTGAAAGAATAAATATACATCCTGTAGAATGACTACTTCAGGGAAGACGAGATCGAAAGCACTATATGTGTTGACATTTCTACACTCAGAATCCCTCTCAAGTGACAGTCATTTGCAAGTAAAAATGGTGTTACCCAAACGTGTGCAAATTTCAAATCCCTCATTCCTCACATCTAAAGCCAGGTGTAGAAACACACAGGATGAAGGATGAAACCAAAGGGCCAGACATGGTGGTGTGCATCAGTAATCCCAGCTACTTTGGAGGTGGAGATTGGGAGGATCGAGGTTAAAGGTCAGCCCAAGAAAACACTGAGATCCCTTCTCAACAAATAAGCCAAGCATGGTAGCATGCACCTGCAGTTCTAAGCTATGTAGGAAACATGGTCCAAGGCCAGCCTGAGCAAAAATGGGAGACCTTATCTAAAAAATAATTAAAGCAAAAAAGGGTTGGGGTGTGGCTCAAGCGGTAGAGCACCTGACTAGCAAGTGTGAGGCCTTGAGTTTAAACCCCACTGCCACCAATAAATAAATACATAAATAAATAAAAATACCTAATAACTTAACAAAAATAATTATCTTGGGAAGGAAGCTATGTCTCACACAGGATTGAAATGTTTCCTCATAACCATGTTCTAATTCACTCTTCAGTCTAGAGGATCATTAGGCCAGACGACATTAACCACCAATGGAATCTCACCCCTTCTGTCCCTCTTCTTCCAAAACAGCTCCTTTCTGTTCATTTTTTAAATCAAAGACTTAGAATTCTCAGGTCTTTTCAGCTGGGCTCTGGGTGGTTAAGTTCCCCAGGCTGCAGTTATCTTGCAGCTCTGTGGGAAAGGAGAGATGCCCCCAGCACTAATTCTGGGGTGAGGTCTCTTCACAAAACCATCCACCAACAAATATTTCCAGCTTTAGGAAGGAGAGTTGGGGCCTCTGACAGTGAAGAGCTGCATTCCCTGTCATTTCCAACTCTTTCCTTCTGGGATGCTCCCTGCATAGACATTGATATCTCTCCATAGGAACACTTCTGAGGCCAGCTGTGTGCACCACAAGGCAAAATCACAAAATTTGGGGCATGTCCACTCAGAATGGAGCAGGCTACTTCTACAGCCCATGACTTTATGGCTTAACAGAGATCTTGATAATACGAGGATGGGGTAGAATATGTTTGAGTGGAAATTTCTCATCTTAGAAAAAAATTAAACCAAGTTTAGTTGACTAAAATCAAAGTGTTTTGGTTTTTAAATCCATTAGATAAAGCAGTGAAAGAGGTCTGTGAGAAGTTAACAAGAAGCTTTCATTGCTTCCTAGCAATCAACTCTAATGGGCTGGTGGAAGATTCCAGAAGCATTCTGTTAACATGGATTTTTGAAGCCATAACCAGCATAAAATTGGCTGTGGTTGATTAGCAATGTCTGTCCTGTGTGTGGGAATAAGTTGTCAGTGGACAATTAGCAATGTCTATCATGAGCTGTGGCCTTGGATATTACAAAATTAAATCTCTCATTTTCCAAAGATCAAAGATGATTCTTTGAACAGTTCCTTAAAATTCCTGGGTCTTCATTTTCATTTTCATAGAATACAGAAGGGAGAGGAGAAGGGATAATTAATGTTGTTTTTAATGTTTGAACAAAGTGGTATCAAGTCAATTTTATTCATACGTGGTACAGCAGGATGAGACCCCCCCCCCAACTAAACATCAGGCCAACTCATAGACAGTGAAGTTAATGTTGATTTATACATCAGTAACAGATTTCATTTTTGCCTCTCTAAAATAATTTATCAATAAGATTGACCTTTAAGCCACCAACCTGCCCATGGGTATTCTTGCACCAGAATTGGATCCTAAAATCTTCTGATCAAACACTGAACTGCAAGACTTTGCTTGGAAAAAGCAGGTAAACTCAAAGCAGGAGGTTTTAAAGATGGGATTGTGAGGAATGGGGTGGGAAGTGAGACAGGAATTTATTAGTTTACATTGAAATAGATCAAAATAGCTCTCTAAGTATGCTGGCTATTACTCTAGCTCTCATTCTTTATTTTTTAGAATCTCCTCCATCTTTCAGAGATATGGCAGAGGAAAAGAGGGGAAACTAATCCTGAAAAATGGACTATGTTTCCTCTACAAAGAAAGCAAGAAAGAAGGGAAAGACTCCAGAAACATGAAGGAACCCCAAATTTGGAACTAAAGTTAGGTTGTCTTGGCTTTACTTGTAAAACAAAATTTGCTTATTTTTTCCTAGTCTACATTTCAAGATTGACTTTTGCTGTCCTGATAAAAGGGACAGATAAAATGAATGCTATTTAATTCTTCCGTCTTGCCTAGAATGTACAATATGGTACCTAGAATCACAGGAGTTGTTTTATGACTATGAAGCTGTATTCATGAGGATGAAAATCCAGCAAGTTAAGTTAAGAAAGGAAGAATGGTAGAAGGAAGCACAAATTGGGGGATCATCATTTAGTGCCAAGCCACCCCTACACTACTAACTTCCATGTGAGACAAATTTTTAAACCACTTTAATTTTGAAGCTACTGTTATTCAACTTTTGTTATTTTCAGATCACAGTATTTCTGCAACTATTTACTACCAATAAATAATTCACTTCATTTAGGCACTCCTATAGTGATATCCATCCATAATTGTCTTAAATTGGGCCTTAAAGCTAAAAAAAAAGAAAGAAAGAAAGAAAAGAAATCCAAATTATGAAGGGGTTATAGAGAAAAGGTGCATGATGCCAGCTAGCATAAGGGGTTGTGGCATGAGGAAATGAAGGTGAGAAAGGTCAGCTCTCCACGTGATTGACTTCTCTAACCTATTCTAGATGTGAGACTGTAGTCTAGTTATCAACCAAGTCTTTCAAAACAGGGTTTCCCAAAGCTGTGCCCTGGGTGTCCACACCTTCCAAACTTGGGTCAGAATAAGCCCATCTGTACACACAACCTCCACCCACCTCTAGCTTACCCAATAAACAAAGCAGAGCTGACTCAGCTCCTGGCACCTGTGTTCTTAATTTGGAGGACATGCATCCTGCCCTTCTCTACATGCAACTCACCAGAACAACCCAGCAAACAGCTATGACTTTAGAATTCAGAACCCTAGTGCTAAGGATAAAGTGCAGTGCCTTTATTCTTTCCAACAGAGCCTGCAAACACAGCCACAGAATATCAGGACGGGTTCCACAAGGGCTAGGAAGACCACTTCTTTTTAAACAACTACATGCTATTCATTTGCCTTGAGAAGGTCAGCAAGGAATGAATAGGGAATCTTCGCACATCCTGACTTATCCAATTAAAACCATATGTAGCCCATGCTGCCTCCTCTTTCCCTCCAGGCCCTCAGAAACAGCTAGGAGGGAGGAGAGGGGAGACTGGAAAGAAAGGAAAACACTTCTGTAGTGCTTCTCTGCGCCTGGTACTGTGCTCATAGGTACCTTTACATGTATTTTCTTATTTAATAAGATATTCACAAGAATCCTACAAACTAGGAGACATGGTCCCCATTTTATAGATAAGGACATCAGATTTGGAGAGAACAGGTGATCTGTCTAAGGTCCATAGCCAAGATCTTTGTTGCACAGAAATCACTTGTATTCACCCACTGCTATGTTTCTCTTTACCGCTCCTAGTCTTCCTTGTGATTGTGCTGGTCATGGTACTGAGCTATGGAATGTGGACTGAGGTCCACACCACAACTGGACCCCTGAAGTCTCTTATTTATTCCCATCCCTATGACCGAAGGAAAAGGCTCTAAGATGGTTGAGTTAGAAGACAGAAGGAATCAAATCTTTGCATTACCACTTGGAAGAGGGCTTGCTACCCTTTTGGATCCTGAAATTCATAATCTTGAGTGGCTTCACTGCAGAACTAGGATCTAAACTACTCTGAGTTTACAAAAGTGCCATTTCATATAGGGTCTATGATTTTTCATGCAGCCCAAATATTACACAAGTCCATCAGGTCTGATACACCAGTCAAGCAAACAAAACAACCCCAAAATGGATGCAGAAGCATTATACATGAAGAGGGAAGATGTACTTTGAATTCTTGAGGGCATATTTCTCTTTTGTATCTCCCTTTTCATCCAACAGAGTGCCGAGACAAAACGGAATTCAGAAAATTCATACTGAATTTAATCTAGTCTGTCTTTAGGATGGGCTTGAACTTGGCATAGCAGCACTAGGAAAATTCTTCCTGAGACTGATGGCTCACTTTCTCCTTTTCTTCAGTGGAAATGGAATAAAGCCCTTGGCCCTCCTTCTGACATGTTCTCAGGGAACATGAGCACTGTATAGCAGATGCTTGATGAATCTAAAAGAAAGAACTCAAGAAATCCCAAACAGTATTGGTAGAAACGATTTAAAGAACCATAGTCATGTATAATTTCAGTGTTCTCTGGGTTTTAAGGCATGTACTCCAGGCTGGGCTGTACTCCGAGAAGCTGAACCAATGACTATCCTAAGGAGATCAACTTTCATTCAGAAATTGTCAAAGAAAAGTAGGTGAAGAGATGGATTAATGTACTGGAAAGGGACAAGAGACTTTGAGTGAAAAGCAACAAAGGTTTAGAGTAGAGCATTTTGAATCCTAGTCCTCATTCTCATTATATAGCATCTTCCATGTTGATAAATATTCATCGAAGGGGGAATAACCTAATGTAATGCAAATTGTATGCAAAGTAACTTGTAAATTGGAGCCATTATATGAAGTCAATAGGTAAGGTACTGTGCATATTAAAAGTACGGGGCAAGAGCTCCCAAAGATCCTTAAAAGGCACATAATACTAGCAAGGGATCTTCCATTCTTAAAGAAATCTGATATTCATAGAGAATAATATTGCCAAAGAATGTCACCAAGCATGAAGCAGGGACAGTGAGATGACAGCAGAAAGAGAACTAAGAATGGGAACTGTGTCTGCTCTCCCCATCCCATTCAATGCTGAATTCAAAGCAAGTTCTCCTTCATGGCCCTCCCATTCTGATCAGACCTGATACTGATTGATTGGTCAACTCCACTGAGTGACAGGAAGGCAGACTGACCCGCTTGTACATTAGCTACGCTATTCAGGATGGCTCCTTCAAGCCTTCCAACAAAAGAGCAAGGGACAGGGAGACAGAGCCAGACAGGCTAGTCACTTTGAACTCACAGCCACCACACGCAAGACTTTCACAGGCTTTTGTATCCCCTGAAAGCTCACTTCCCGTGACAGTCACATGCTCACACCTTGGCATGCATGTTTTGCACAGATTTGGATGCATCTGCAGAAACAAGGAAAGCAAAAGACGTGCCCACAGACACACAGACCCATGCTGTTTTGCCTCCAGCAGCCTCAGGAAGGTCTGGGAGGGCTGACTGTGGTGAATTCTCCAGGCCAGAGAGGATCACAGGCTGTTCTGATTGGAGCCCTCTACTCTGTTTGCTCTCTGTGCCTCCAAGGACCTCCTGACAGGATAGGAGGACATGGAAATAAGTCAGGGCTGACCCTTCTGGTGACCCACAGCCTCACCCGCCAACTCCTGATTGCAACCTTCTGGCTTTAGTAACAGCTTTAATCCAGGCCTTCTGGCTTCACTGAGGCCAGAGTTACAGCAGAGTCGCAGTAAACAACAGCCAGCTAAACTGCTCCATACCTTCTACCCACAGTGAGAGAACCAGGGCTGGAAGAAGGTGGTGGAAGGTACCATGGGAAGGAGCAGAGGCCAGGCAAGCCAGAGGGTCTGATCATTCAGCAAATTCATGCTCTCTTTTTACTAGGCACCCTTTCTATCCTCAAGATGTGCTGCTACCCACTGGAAGACCTGCTGTTTTTCAGTCCTTGAATGCAAACCTATGAGCACCTGGGTTCTGGTCATAGAAACCCTGCCTTCAAACCCCTGCTTCTCTGATATTAGGTTGCAGAAGCATTCTCACTACTACCCAGTGAGGAAAAAAAGCATGAATGCAGACTCTGACTGAAATTTATATGTGCACAGCACATACACTCTTTTTGAGGGACACACACACACATACCTCTGCATATGCCATTGTTAGTACACACCTGGGTACTAAGAACATGGGGCTCACTCACAAAGGGTCTTCCAGGAGGCAACCAACACCAGAGTGAAAGCATTCTCTGTGCTTTCTGCAGCCCTGTACATGGGAGTCATTCCCCACAGCATCTCCTAGGCACTGGCATGGTTCTTCCTCCCATACAACTGTCTCCCTTGACATGTGCTGTACCTGATACCCAGCAAGATGTTCCCCAGTCAGAGTCATCACTCTCCTGAGAAGTGGGGATAGTAGGACTTGAATTCTGGGGACTAGACTCCCAGCTCAATGTCCTCTCCAACACAACCAGATCGTGTCCCAGATGTGATACCCAGATGAGTGGCCACTGTCCAGCACTGCCAGCCACAACTTCCACAGTCCTCCCCATCAGAGCCCCTCACTTTTATACAGGGCTTTCCAAGAGGAGATTTATAGTGGGTACATCCCAGTGTTTAAAAGCAAAAAACATAGCACTGATGACTGAACATGCAAGATTCTGGGAGTCAAACATGCCTTGTGAGTTCTAGTAATCTCCTGATACTGTACAGAGCTTATTTTGAAGGCCATACGCCATGCCTGATCCATGGTCTTCCAACAGCCAGCTCTAACCCTTCTCCTGCTTCTCCAGTCCAAAGTCAAACATATCCTATCTTTGGAGAACTTGCTTTGCAACTCCAAGGTCCTTCTAGGCCTAAGAAGTTACAAGACAAATAGTATAAAAAGATGAAAGTTGCCAGGAGGAAGTCAGTGTTGATAAGCCAAGCTTTACAGGGCTGTAAACCCTGGGCTTTGCTTCTCTTTGGAGGTATCAGTGGTATTTTCTTTCCAGCTCTTCCTGGGCTCAGCCCCTCGCCACACAATACAGATCAGCTCCCCCAACAGAAGAAAATCTGTGTGGTACTAAACTTTCTCATCCTGCTTTTGTCCTTTGTGCTGTCCTTCTGCAGAAATGCTGGTGAGTTTTCTTTTTGCTTTCTTGTTATTTATTTATTTGATGGCACTGGGGTTTGAGCTCAGGGCCTCATGCTTGCTAAGCAGGTGCTCTTTATTGCTTGAACCACTCCATCAGCCCTAATTTTGCTGCTCTAGTTTGTTGAGTTTGCTTGTTTTTAATAAAGCTTATGTCACCTTTTCAAAAGCCACTTGGTAAATCATTCTAGGGACTCTCTTCTAATGAGTGGTGTGGCATTAAGCTACTTGCGCTCCCAAATGCATGCCTTGCTTTTGCAAAGTGGGTGCCCTGTGACTGTGGGAAGCATTGCTTACGGCCTGAGATCCAACTCCACATTCAGGAGGGCTTCAGAGCAACGCCTTCCCTGGAGTGCCAAACCCTCAGTTTCCCAGTCTACACAGGATGATGTTGTGTGGGGTTCCAAGGAGCTAGTCTCCTTTGAAAATGGAGCTTCTAGTCTTTTCAGTCCAGGGCAGTTTATTAGACCATTATTTGAGTCCAGCTTGGAAGGCTGAGCTATTGAACATGGAGCTAAGGTAGTATTCCAGCTTCAAGTTCCCCAAGTCATTCATGCAGCCATTCATTCATTCACACATTTTTATTCTTTTAACATAAAAATGGGTCAGGATCTCTAATCTTATGGAGTTCACAACCTAGTTGGGGGGGATGAACAAAGAGCTGATGTTGACTGAGCTTGGCTGCCATGGGAGGGAAGGGCACTGAGATATGACACACATTATTTTCCTACCAGAAATACTCTTTGCCCCTCATTCTCTGTCTTAATTAACAATACTCACCATATGACCAAACTAGAAAACCAAATCCATCCTGGCTTCTTCCCTTCCCTCACTTGCCATAGCTAGTGGTGCTTTCAAGGTCACCTCTTAAAATATCCTGTCACCTCCCCCATCATTGCTGTGCAATCTGGTCATGTTTATTCTCTCCAAAATATTATCACAGTTCTTCCAAATAATGGCACAACTGGACCCCTTGTTTTATTCAGCTGTCTGCTCTGATTCCACCTCCTCAGAGAGCCATTCTCTGGCCACTTGATCTAACATGTGACTTTCCATCACTGTTATCCTTACTCAGGTCATTTTTACAAAGCTATATTCATACCTCTCATCATATAGATGTACATATGCCATATATACACATATAAATTATACAGCTATACATCACAAATTTAATTGTATATCCTATGTAATATTTATTATTGGCATTCTCTTCCAGAAAATAATCCCTTGCTGAATCTAGGACCTGAGTGCTACCCTTTATGCAAATGAGCTTCTGTAAATAATTGCTTACCGAATGAACAAGCAGGTATCTCTTTCCATCCTCGTGGGAGGAAAGAGCCTTGGTGAGACTTGTTTTCTAGAACACAAATTTGTCTGATTCAGAGTGAACCCAACATGCTTATGTGGCAACCTCAGTGGACTATCGTCCCCCTCCAAGTCCACAGCCCCCTCCTTAGGCCTCACCAACTCAACATGCCAACTGCATGCAAAAACTTCAGGTTCTCAAACAGGCTAGGCTCTTTCCATCCTCCAAACCTTCATGGAAGATATTTTACAGTTCTATAATGACTCTCTTTCCTTTGATTGTTGATAAAACTATGAAAAACTGTTCTTCTCCACCCACCACCACCCTTTCTGTTCCTCTACTCTTCCTGCATCTCATCTCTGCTACCAGTGATAGGACCTGCAGGGTATAGAGTACTCACTGGTGTCTTTGTATCTGTCCTTGGTCTAGATGAAGGGAACCATAGCATCATTGCAGTGGATACTTAGGGTTGATAGCACTGGAAAACTCTCTTTTCATGTTAAGATTTCTTATCATAAAATAAAATGAATCTTGTGAAAGATGAAGACAAACTCTTCAAATCTCTTCCTCAACTGTCTGCTTTTCATGTCCCTCCCCTGAGTTCTCATTTGTTAAAAAAAAAATACATATACACATACACATATGGAGAGAGAGAGAGTAGTTAGAGATAAATTTTTCAGCCAACTGTGAAAAACAAAAACAACAGCAACAAAACACCGGCCTTTGCTTTCTCATTACATCGATTATGTAACTAAATTGTGAACTCAGATGACAGAGAAATTGGCAGTCATTGTACCCACCATGAAGAGCTGCTGGGCACAGCCAGTGAATGAAAATGGCAAGAAGCCAAAGATGTACTGGCAATCACTTTGGGCTTTGACTTACAATTTCCTCTGGAAACACAGGAAGTCTAGTTGGGAGATTAGGACACCTCAGACCAGGAGGACCATTATAAACCCCACTTCTGCTTTCCTTTTCCCCTCCTGTCTTGTCCCCTTCTCCCCTTTCCTCTTCTTCCTTCTCCTCCCCAGTTCCCAGCTCTCCTATCTACCAACTCCCAAGACCAGGTTCTTTCTCTCTGCTGTTTTCTGTGATGAGCCCACACTGAGTGAGTGGAAGCAGAGCCAGGAATACCAACTGGGTGTCCAAGGACACCAGCTATAGTTGCAGCCTCCACTCTCCACAATGAAAAATAGTAAAAAACAATATGCATACAATAAAATACAAAAATGCAATTCACCTTTGTGAAAGGGAAAGTGATGAAAACATCGAAGTCCAGCAGCCTTAGCTGCTCACTGAAGGTGGACAAAGCTGGAAGGCCTGCCTGTGTCTCTAGTCTCTGGTGAGAGCAAGGATTGGGTGGGAAGGTAAGCCTGCCAGGAGAGACTCTGTGTCCATGTTTAGAAACAACTAGTGTCACTGCATCCTTAACTCTGATTGGCCCTCTTCATAAATTACCCATGGGCTGCACCAAAGACGGTAGTGAGTATGAATGGGCCAACTTGGAGTTCTCAAAAGCTTTCATAGATCCTTACATTGGAGTAAGAACCTTTTCTCTATATGAGACACTTAAGGGTAAAGATCTCTGTTTGATCTGCATTGCCCAGATCTCCTAGAAAAGTGTGAAGATCCATTTGATAACCCCAAGACTCCAGGGAATATTTCAGCAGGACTCAGCTTCATGCCTCGCCTGGCCCTGGTGGGACAAACACACATACTTACATTCAAAAAAACACAGCCACTGCTATAGACTCTGAGATATAGAAGTGCACAAAAAGATAAAAATTCTTACTCTTTGGGCACTCATTTTCTAGGAAAGGGAGAGGAGTCAGAAAATTTTAAAAAACACAAGAGTTAAAATACTCAAATGTTAGGCAGTCAGTGCTAGGGAAGAGAACACAATGGAGAAAATAGATACTGTGCTGGGAGTCCTCTGATATGGACCTAAGAAGGCTGTGCCGTGAAGGTGACATTGAAAAAAGTCATGAAGGGCAGTAGAAGGGAAGGCGCAAATCCATAAAAATTTAGGATTGTCACAGAGCTTCCTGAGTCCTACCCTGAAGCATGAAAGCAAATGAAAATAGGAAGGAAAAGAAACAGAAACTGCACCACCCAGTGTCCTTGTTGCCATCTGGTGGGCCCTGGAAACCCTCAGTGTTTTTGGTTACTGTGTTTACACAGCCTGCAGGACACACATTGTTCACTCTGGGCTCCCCAGAGCTGTCGGAATGGTCCCTGCTTTCCTGGATTCCTGAGGTGCCCCACTTGAGAATTGGGGTGGAACTCCACCCCTCTGCCTAGTTCAAGAAATCCCTTGGGTTGTCCAAAGCTGAAAACCTTTAAGCCCTTCTCAGGCCAGGTTCAGATCTACTTTTTTTTGGCTGCCCTGGGGTTTGAGCTCAGGGTCTCACACTTGCTAGACACGTCCTCTTACCAACTTGAGTCAATCCACCAGCCCCAGGTCCAGATCTTTATCTAACCCAAGTTCTGTACTTGAACGTCAACTTGGGAAGAAAGACGGGAAATGGTTGACTGACCCAAGAAGGAAGACCTCAGCCACTGGGCTGAGGATAGCAGGTGAGTAAACCAGGCAAACTACTAACCACAGTGTTGATCCATGCAAAAAACTCACTGCCTGTTGGTAGTTATAAATAATAACCACAGCTACAGCTCTGGTCCAAGGACAAGAAGCCTAAGTAGGCTACATGTGGGTTTTTTTCATGTGACCCCACTTTTTAAAAATGATTTCTAGAGTGAAGAGCTGAGGATTAGAAAGTTTACTGCAGAATTTGGCAAAGTTAATAAACAGTGCTCAGAATTTGAACTTGGGTTATTGATCTCTGAACTCCAGCCTCTAAGAACATTTAAAAGATAAAATCAAAGAATCAATTCTTGGTCTTCTGAGCAACTTGATGCTTCTCTTTCCAACTTAGAACAATGGGAAGGGACAGTTTGCATCAAGAAAAATCAAGGAATAAAGTGTTTTATGTCTTTGAACTTCAACAACTTCTAGTCATTATTTTCAGAGCGCCTAGATTTCTTTCAACTGTTAAGGGTGATTCTTAGGGTATTATGAAGACCAAACAGAGAGTTGAGACAAGGATGGGTGAGGTCACAGGAAGTGCCCAGTAGCACTTCATATTACACAAAGTCATATTGGTAATCTCTGGCCCTCACTGTATGATTTGCATAGTGTCTCAGGTCAAATAGTTACAACAACACCGGGACTGGTTTCTCATTTCTCATGGATGTTCATCATAGAAGGGCTGAGATGTCCTGTGGCCTGTGAATGAAAATGAGGAGGTAAGAGGCCCAGGAGGTGAGAGGTCCTACCTTTTCTATCTGAAGTCACTCACAGGGATTAGCACAGAACCTGAAGTTAGGTAAATCCCAGCTCCCTCCAACTTGGTACACCTTCCAGTCGAACAGTGGTTGAGGGTAGCCTTCTTTACCCATGGCCTAAAGATCTCAGGCACTCAGGGAAGCAAATAAGGACTCATGTTTAGAAGAAGAATGCTCCATCTCATCCTACCACTCAGAGTCTGAAAACCCCAGACTCTGAGATACCCAACCAGAATCAAACAGACCTTGAGGCCAGGATAAGCCCACTCACCCATGAGGAGGCAAATGCAAGGGCTGACCAGGGCAGTGGGTAGGCCAATCCATGCCAAGTCAAATAGGGACATTGCACTCAGGGTATTACTGACAAACAGGATGTGTTAATGGACACAACTGAATCTAGGAGGATGGGAACACTAGGCCACAGAGATAATGTAGGAGAAAGAAGAACTTCCCAAATCCTTCCTTCAGCCTCACTCTCCCTAGAAGCAGCCCAGGTGTTGCTGAGCCTCCATCGCTGCCATGGTTCCTAGAGCCAGGCCTTCCTGCTGACTGGCTGTTTAACGAGGCAGGTTGAAAATTTTCAGCCCCTAACTCATGTGTTCTAATCCTATTAAATATGCACCAGCTTCAAAACTCAGCTTTTTAAAAACTTGCTCCCCCACTCACAGCCTCCCCTGACCCCCTCCTCCACTTTGCCTTACTTAGTGTGACTTGCTCCATTCCAGCTTGAAAAGCCATTGCTCAGTTGTTGGCAGGGGTCCCACTGGCGTTTTTGCAAGGATTTGGGCTATGATTCAGCTACCTGCAGCTGTTCCCCAGTTACCACCCACGTAAAGGAATTTCTGATATTAAAACGGTGACAAACTTCCTCCCCCCTTCCCCCAACACATTAGTTTGATTGACATCCACAGCCCAAACAGCCAAGCTCACCCTCACTGGCTTCCCTCTGTTCACTTAAAGATACATTTCCTTGTATTGGCCCTATATGCCTCCTTCTCTCCCTGAAAGCTGCCTCTGATAAAGACTGTGGAAGTACCGTTTGGGGGATAGTTTCAAAACAACCTACTAAATCTCTTGAGAAGTACATTTTGTTCTCTCTTTATCATTGAATTAAATTGTCTTCCCACCATTGCAATAAATCTTCCAAACTATTCCCCCAGTGCGGAATGTCATCAAAATAGGAACGGGGAGAGGCAAAGTGGAGAGAAGGCTTAGTTGAAGTTCTAACTTCAGAAAGTTCCATGGAGGCTTTCAGAGCCAACACTGAGGCTACCTGGTTCTCTGATTGCAGAGGTTCTAGAGTGTTCATTTGGGCCAGACAGAATTATCATCTACAGCAAGCACAGTAAACAAGGATCAACAAAGTGAGCATGTATCTGAGCTTCCTGGCCTTAGCTACCATCGTGTGTGTGTGTGTGTGTGTGTGTGTGTGTGTGTGTGTGTGTGTGTGTGTGTGTGGAGTTGGGGGGAGTGGTACAAACAGTGCAGATGGCCCTGAAATCAAGTCAACTACTAACCTCCTGGCAGAAGTCCCATCTCACACTGGGCTTGTCAATTACATGCTTAGAATGCAACAGAAAACAATGTTACACCCATAAAGGCTGCCATGTTTAGCATTCCAGGTACCTACCTTAAGGGTGGACACTTAGAAGAAGCCTTTCAGCACTGTCCATACTGGAGTCCCTGTGTTCCTGTAGTCTGAACGGCAGATGTTCAGCAGGGGAACAGCAGAATGACCCTAGCAATCCCACCAATCCTCAGGCCATGTCCCCTTGCTTCTGGGCAGTAGCCAGTAATATGATCCTTCAGGGCAGCGCCAAGCCCTCCACCCCCACCCCATTGGGAATTTAGCCAATCTTGGGGCTCTTCAAGAAGAAAATTCATTTCCCTAACCTCTGCAGGTGATCAGATTGAGGTCCCTGCAGGTTGAAATTTGATTTGATCTTTGATCTCTGCTTGCACAGCTGCCTTGGTTATTAGGCACCATAAAGAGTCCCTATGCCCTTCCTTGCTCACCTGCCCTCCAGCAACAGTCTTGGAGCCAGGTATTGCTGAGCAGAGGCAGAGGACTGCTCTTCTGTTTCTCTTGTGGGGCGTCCCTCCAATTCAGTCCTGCATTCTCATCCCCTCATCCCCAGCCTTAACCCCAAATTCCAAAACCGTGGGCATTTTTCAAGTCCTTCTGAATGAGAGCAGGTGGTTCGGGGGAAAAATGCTGTATTAAGAGTCAAATATTTAACCAAGATCATAGTCACAGAAGAACACCGCAGGTATCCATGGGAGAAGGTCCTCAGAATGAGTTTTCTTGGGGAGATCATTCTGTGGCCAAGAGATGTGGCCAAGGTTGTAGCCAAGGTTGCAAGTTTCATACAGTCCCTCAAACTATTTACTTTTCTATTCATTGCAAGTGACGTAATAGTACATAGCGTTTATTGGAAGCTTGCTGCATTTTGGACATCATGCCAATTACCAGCATGGGAACAGTGAGCCTCAGAATCCTGGGTCTGAGATCCTGAACTCAGTTTTTTTTTTTCTTTTCTTTCCTTTCCTTCTGTTCCCTTCCTTTCCTTCCCTTCCTTTTCCTTTCCTTTTTTATCTTGTCTTTCTCTTTCTCTTTTCTTTTTTTTTTTTTCAGGGCTGGGTTTGAACTCAGGGCCTCACACTTGCTAGGCAGGCAAGCGCTCTACACCTGAGTCACTTCACCAGCCTTTTTTACTTTGGTTATTTTTGAGATAGGGTCTTGCTTTTCAGGACAGCCTGGACTGTAAGCCTCCTCTTTGTACTTCCTTATGTTGCTGGGATGACAGGCACACCCTACCACACCCAGCTATTGGTTGAGATGGAGTCTTGAGAACTTTTTGCCTGGGATGGCCTCAAACCTTGATCCTCCTGATCTCTGTCTCCCAAGAAGCTAGGATTACAGGCTTGAACCATTGTGCCAGCCCTGAACTCAGCTTTTAATCAAATTTATACTCTGTCCCTTTGTGCTGTTTTTGCCTAGTGAAGAATTCTGTGATCATAGGAACAGGGGTTTGTAATGTACATTGTCCACAGCCCAAAAAAATCAATTCAAGATTTATTGAGCTGCTCCCTTGATTTGAATCTGAAAAATCAGAATGCCACATTTCACACCTTTTAAAATTAATATTGAAATTTTAATCAATGGCTTAAAAGCAACACCCAAGGTAACATTTGAGCTTAGATTCCATAAGGAGATTTCTCTGCAAATTCTCTATCAATGTTAAACACTTCTCTTATGACCTTGAAATTCAAGATCGTTTAATTAAATGCTTTAACTCATGTTATTATGATGATTATTTTTAGTTTCCATGAAGTGCCAGGCACTAAAAACTCAGTGTAGCTGTTTTAAACCCATGATTACTACTAGTTACTTCCAAGAAAGGTCTCATTCCTTGGCCTGCTCAGGTCCCATCCCACTCCCTCCACCGATGGCTTCATTTCTTCACATTTTAGCTGTCTGATCTCACCCTTCATTTTCCTGTGGAAGAAGCAGGAAGAGAAATTTATTGTGTTGCCTACTTCAAGAACCCTGCCAAGTCTGTCTTTCCACTTAGGTGTTTCTGGGGACTCAGCATCAGTCATCTTCCCCCATTTTGCTCTCATTATTGGGTGGAGGCTTGACTTATGTTTCACTCACTTGTGATTGATAACTTCAATGGGTGTTTGCTTACTCAAATATGATTATCTGTGCATCCATAGAGTTGGTCCTTAGACTTTGCACTTGTTACATTTGCTTATTGAGGGGTGGAGATTTTGGATTATGTTGCTGCGTTCAGAACTATTTGAGGATAAATTGCAGACCCAGTCCCTCACCTCTCAGTCCAAAACATCAGCATGCCTCTAAGAAGAGACACATAGACCTACATGAAACAGAACTAAGAAACCTCTTGCAATTGCTTTAAGTGGGGCAGGGAGGGAACTGAGGGGGAGAGTCAATGGGGCAGTGTAAATAACGCACAATATAAGTCTAATTGGAATTGTCACTACGAATCCTCCCCATAATGAATATATCCTAACAAAAAATTATTAAAAAAAAAAAAAAGAAGAGACACAATTGCTGAGCTACTTACAGTTCTCTGATACCTGGTCCACATTAAAATTCTCCACCTGATTTTTCTTCTTCTTTTTCTTGTTTTTAACTATCCTCTCTCCCACACTACTTGGCATTGAACCCAGGGCCTCTCACATGCCTCTACCACTTGAGCCATGCCCCTAGCTCTTTTGTGTGTATTTTGGTTTTGAGTCAGGGTCTCCGGAATGCTAATTTGCCTACCAGGGTGACCTCAAACTCACTCATCTTCTGAGACCCTCCTGCCTCCTGCCTCCGGAGTAGCTGAGGTTAAAGGCCCCTCTAACAAAGCAGGATTTTTTTTGTTTTCATTTTTTGTTTGCAGTGCTGGAAATTGAACATAGGCTCCAGCACCTTGTACATAGTAGGTAAGCATCCTACCACTGAGCTATATTCCCAACGCTTCCCGACTGTCTTAGAAATGTCTTCCAGTGTTGTTTGTTTTAGCTTTTATTATCTGTTTTTCACTCCAACTAGGAGTAAGGTGACAGCTGTCTTGTATTTTGGACACTGCCTCGGTGTGCCTCTTTTCAGCACTGAAAATCTCAGAAATGTCCCCCTAAATCCAGCTTTGGCCAAACTTGGAGCCAATCGAGTTTCACACATTGCACGTGATTATATTATCTATTTTGTATTTACTCTTTTAATGGCATGTGTCACCACCTTTTCCTCAGGAAAGTTAAGTTCTTACATGTTCTATCTGAAGCTGTCTCCCGACATACAGGGTCAACATTGTTATGGGCGCTGCTCCTGGTATCAACAGAAAACCAACTCTGACGTCCACCTGCTCACCAGTATCTCGTGCACACAGGAAAGAGTCTATAAATGAAAACACCTTATTCTCACCTCCATAGCAGTGTATTCCTGTTGCTCTGCTTCATCCTCCTATGGTCGGATTGACTGTCATGCTCGCAGATGAGTTGACTAATGGAAATCCCAGCACAAGCAACATATGAAGCCATGAACTATGACTCAGCTGAGCGCTTCTGCTACTGTTGCTTGTAAGACTAGGTCAAGGGGCAAAGGATGGGCATCAGGGAGCCTATCCCTCACTCCCACCCAGGGACTGCCATTCATGGCGGTTCTGTCTGCAAAGCCCTGAGTAAAAGAACGCTGTAAGAGCCAAACAACATCCAGGGGTTGAAGCCTAACTCTGCACACAATTAAACCGCGCTGCCTTGGCCAAGTGTATCTCCTCTTCAGGTGTGGGTTTTGTTATCTGCAGTACTATGAGCTGCCATGTCCTAAAAGACAAGGTTGCCTTCTCCTTGGTGGCCTTGTTTTAGTCCCTCCCAGAAATGAAGACATAGGGCTCCAAGCATTCTGCCAAATTTGAATTAAAATTCCTTCACTCTTGTGTCTAGAAAGGTGCCCCATGATATAAACCTGGTGAATCTGTAGAAGATCAAGACCCTGCAAAGAGCAGGCTTCAGGGTTTGCATGTCCTCCAGAAAAGTGCAAAGGACATGCACAGAACAAAGCCCTCAGAACAGCTCCTTCCCTCCTCTCCTGTTTGCTGCAAAGACTCCAGCCAAGGTCTTTATGAAATACAAGGATGTATGTCACAATGAGGTGTTAGATACTGGTGATAAACAAGTCAGGCTCTTGACTTAGGTAAACTCTAGTCACCTTGGTGGCATCTCCACTCCCATGTCCAAAAGGCAACTCCACCTTTCCATGTCTTAGGCACAACTCTGAGTTCCCCTCCCACCATTCCTTCCCACCCTTCCACAAAGCATAGAGCAGCACCACTGTTCACCCCATAGCCCTCTAAATTAAAATTGTCACCGTCTTTTACCCAACCTACTGCCACAATCTTCAGTACTTCCAGCTTCCTTTCTTGCCTTCTTACTGTCCAATCACTACTGAACAACCCAAGTGATAGTTCAAAACCATCAGACCCAACCATATCACTCCGTTATTCAAACTCCACCATGTTTCCACCATATTTATAACACCTCCCTGAGCCCAGCTTCTTCCCCTGCTCACCTGCCTGCCTCACCTCATGCTTGCCACACAAAGCCTTTTGTGCCCCCCAAACCTACCAGGCTCAGGATCCTTTTCTGCTACTGTTCTGGTCAGATGGGCAGTGCTTGGTTTAAATGTCACCAGCACCAGCACCTGTCGCCCTGCACAGGTTACTTCACTCCTCCCTCCTGCCTCATATCCTCTGTCAGTGCTCCATATACTTGCTTTGGGTCCACTATGAGCCTCATAAGAGCCTATGCCTGATCTATTTTGCCCACAAATGAGTCCCCCAGGGCCTAGAAAACTATGAATCCCTGTAAGCAATCAATAAATATTTATAGGATTTATTGACAAATGGAACATCAGTACTCCAAGTAAAACAGACAAGGATGCAGATGATAAAAATATCCTCTGCCCTTCTCCCTTTTTATGTAGCTGATTTAAATTCATTTAAAGTTAAGGTTTAACATGTATAAAGACTCTCCAACCTATCATTCATTGCATACCTACCATAATAAAGCATCACTGTGTATTTTTTCTAGCTGTTGCCACAATCTGTAACGGTCTTGTTCTTTTGTGTGTCTGTCTCCTCCATTTGGATGTAAGCTCACAAGGGCAGGAACCTTCTCATACTTACTCATTGCTATCTCCCTAGTGTCAAATTGATGGCCTGGCACATAGCAGGTACTTATTACATGTTTGCTGAGTGAATAATTAAATGAAAGTCCAGAGTTGGAATTCTCATCAAAGATATCATGAGCTCTTCAAGGGTCATAACTAAGTATTTTTCTTCTTCGCAACTCACTAACAACGTCTTTTGCACTTAGTAGGAGTTCGGTAAACATACTGATTGAGTTAAATTTCACTGAACTAGCTAAGTTTCAGAGACTCCATGCCCTACTTAGAAAAGCTCTTCAAGAGAAGACGTGCAGGAAGAGTGTCTGGAGACCCAGGTCTCCAGCTTGGCAGGATCTAGACAAAGGGTTCAATGGGCTCATTTGCATTTTGTTTTGCATAAATATGCAAGCTGAGTGGCTGAACCCCAGTCTCCAAGGATGTCAAATGGCAACGGGCTGTGTTTTCAAATAAGAGATTCAGGATTTGACAAACAGAACGTTCCCACTCCAAAGAAGCTTCATCGCCTGTCCTGGTTGCAGTAAGACCCCTGATTTGGCTGTGAGATGTCCTGGGACAGAGCCCTCCCTGTCCCCTGCCTTGCTGGCCGCTTCCCCACGCTCACCCCCTACAGAGACCTTGGAGAGCTTGCCCAAGGTGTGGTGACTTCCAACAGGCCCCTGTTGACAGAGTTGAAAACAAACCTCCCCGTCCACACACAGGCCCCGCAGAGGAGAGAGCCAAGGAGGGAGAGAGAGAGAGAGAGACTCCATCCCAGCTAAGGCTACCAGTACAGAAATTTCGAACACAGAAATGGCACTTAAAAAAACAAAAAATACCCTTCATCTTTACTGAGGCCAACACAGAGTGCTGGGGAGGCTCAGAAAGAACATGGCATTTTTTTCCCTCCAGTTAATCCAGTTGCCCTGATTTGCATGGGATTTGCATAAACAGCACGTTGTATTCAAGCAACCCTCACTTCAAGGGCCAAGATTAAGGACGAGGATTTGTCCCACCCACAGCAGTTTTGTTCAAACCTCTGCTGTTTAGAAGCTCAAACACCTAAAATAGCTCTTTATATACTTTCGAGGTGAAAAGGATACCAGTGAGGAGTGAGAACCGCGGGGGGGACTTAGAAGGAGGGGGGTAGTGGGTGAAGTGCTTGGGACTTCTTCCCAGGAAGGGAGGTCGGACAGAGAGAATTTTAAGATGAGGCCTTGGGGCATGGCTCAAGTGGTGGAGTGCTTGCCTAGCAAGTGAGAGGCTCTGAGTTAAAACCCAATACCACCAAAAAGAAAAAGAATTTTAATGTCACTATCAGTTCTGGAATTCTCTGTAAATCTCTGTAAATTGCCAGACACCCAAGAGCTGACTAGCCAAACGCTGGGCTGACACTGCAAGTGAGATGTACTGTAGCCACAGCTAGCTTGTGCTAATATTTGTTGAAGGCTTTATTATGACAGTGACTGTCACCCGGGGAAAAGGAGGGGATGAGACCAGACTGGGCAAGGGAAAAAGGGAAAGGATGGACAGAGGAATGTGGAAATCTTCCCTTTGCCCCACCACCACTGCTGGCAGTGGGAGACCCATTTAAAGTCTCACTTACAAACCTCTCAACTTGCAGCTGCACTGAACCTCCTTGTATGAGAAGCAGGCTAGTTGGCAGTGATCAACAGCCATGTTCCTCCTTCCAGTGGCAGGCCTAGGACATTTCCACAATTGGTTCTCCAGGACTGGGCTTTGAAATGTCCCATGGTCACTGGCTTGCAGGAGGATAAATAGCTTGGCTCTTTGAGTCCATACCCAAAAAGCCTGATCTTAACTTCTGCATGGAGCTAAGCAAGATCATGGAGCAAAATCACAGAGCAGAAGGACTACCAAAGACAAAACAATCCATAGGCGACAATCTCTAAAGAGCTGATCAGGCAGACTCATGGAGAGGGAAGGGGCAGCAGACCACAAGATTTGTTTCTTCCTCACTCTGCTCAGAGTACAAGCAGCTGATTGCTTGGTGCCCTGGGCTTCTGAGAAATGCCCTACCCTGAGAGGAGGCAGGAGGAGGGAAGGGAAGGACAAAAGACATGCTTTAAGACTTTCAGCCTGACTTCATAAATTACCATCCACTCCATCTTCATCAAAGCACCTAGGCCATTGGTGCCTGGCATCACAGTAAAGGGGGAGAAAAACCAGACTGGAATAAAACCAAAGGGGGTCTGGTGCTGACCCCAGCCCTTGAAAGCTATGGACCCTACTCCAGTCATTTTCATTCTCAAGGGCTTTTGTTTGTTTATCTTATTGGGACTTAAAATTCTATACTACTGGTGTGCCAGTAATATCACCATTGGGGAAGCTGAGGGTTGAGAATTTGAGACCAGCCTGGCTACATAGTGAGACCTGTCTCAAAAATAATTAATTAAGATTTTCTCAAAAGTAGGAGCATTTGGCTTTCGAGAGTCTTAAGATGCCCAGGTACCAAACTTACCTTCAGGCAACGTAGAACAAAGTCCTGCTCTCATTTCTGATGCTGACTGCCTATGAGGTTGAGGTGCCTGTGACTTTCTGAGTATAACTATAGACAGTTCTTAATAACTTTAGTTACCCTTCTTCACTTTGCTGGTGTTTGTTCCTTTGTTATCTTTTCTTTTAAAAAATATTAGCCCGGAGGCTCAAAAGATAAACCTGAAGAGATTTCCTGATGCTTCTTCTAGTTTGCACCTTGTTTTACCTCTAAACCCTTGGACCTTCACCAAAGGATGAGCCCCACCCCTAGGACTCCCCTCAAGTCACACCTGAGGCCCATGGGCACCAGCTACTTCCTTTCAGATTGGTGAGATGCTCCTCTCCCCACCATAAAATATTGCCAAACTACAGTATCTAGGACTGTAGGGGAGGGAAAGAAAACATACTGCTGCAATCCTCCTCCTTCTTCATCATTAATTGTATCCTGCTGGGAGCCCTGGTGCACTAGGGGTGAGCATGTGTCAAACACATCTCCCTCTCCCCAGCACTTGCCAAGGGTGTGTAGCTCTAATTTTTGAACACCCCCTCCCCAGACATCAAGAAAGTCAGACAAGAGGAAGGAGGGGGAGGAGAAGATTACAGCAGAGCTGCAGGCCGGGGTCAGGCTCTGGGCTGCAGCCTTTAAATCGGAACTTCCTCCCTGGATGGAGGCTGTGAGCTACTCTGCAGTGACCAGCTGGTGGCTGGGCAGGCAGGGGGCACCCACTGTGGTGACCGGAAGTTAAGAGGAAATGGACACAGTTGGGTATCTGCTTAAATGATGGAGAAGCTGATCTTTTCTCTAGACCCCTCTTCACGCTATCTGAGGCCCCCAGATGACCCCATCAGCCAAAATGCTGCTGCTTCCCTTCCCAGCTGTTTTAAATCTGAGCACTCAGAGCAAGTAGACAAATCCTTCCTGGGTATTTATTTCCCCCAGAGGGCAATGAGATGCGTTGATCAAGAGACCAGGAACAATTGATTTGTCTTCTATGGAGGGAAGGAGCAGTCACAATCAGGGGCCCTGGAAACTCGGATGGGGTTCCCTTCATTGACTTCTAATGCTTGCCATTCAGATGTCAGATTCAGGCCACCACAGCAATCCCTCAGGGAACAGGAGGCATGAGATTTTTCTTCTGTTGTTCTACTTAGCGCTCCTTTCCCTCAGCTCAGCAGTGTAAGAAATTAAAATATCCTTGCAGATCAAGGTTGCTTCTCAATGGTACTGCTTCTGCAAAGGCTAAAGGTCATCCACTATTTCCCAAGTTCAAGACACACAGCATCAGGCTTCTGTCTGGTTTAACCACTTCCGCTTTGTGTTAGGTGTGGTTTCTTCAGCCCCCACTGGTTCCATCCTTGGGTGGTCCTTAGGGTAAGGTGCAAAACTTTGTGGGAAGTCATTGCTTCCTATGTGGCATAACAACACTGTCAGGAACCCATGCTTAAAGGCAGCTGCAAATTGCATCTTTTCTCTTCTAAGCCCCATTACCACCTTCATCTAAGCAGTGTGTGCTCTAGAGTAGACATCTTTAAATGTATTTTTTGAAGACCAAATGTGATTATGAGTACTTAACAGTGGCACTCAGCGCTCAGGAAATCTTATTTCATTATTGCAGTAAAGTTAGAAATGGTAGGAGGAACATCTGAAAGCCTCTGCTGGATCTGCCACATGTACCAATGCACCTTGTGACCACACTGTTTTTGTCCCCTTTACAAGGTTCTTGAGTTGAAGGCAATGTGCCCCTTAGCCATAGCTCCTCACCATCCATAGAAACGCAACCCAAATGAAACAGCAAAGCAAGGCCAAGTCTGCTCTCCTCAGACCCTTGCCTCACTTCCCTAAGGCATCTGTACTCACACACATGAAAGACTGCCCTTCCCACTGCACTCAGCCTGTGTCCTATGTCCCTGTGGGTCAGCATGTTGAGCCCAAGTCATAGCTGGCTCCTTGAGGAAGCCTGAGGCCAGACACCATCTGTAAAGAAAACATTTCTTTCTGCTGAAAATGCACAGGGGCTCCTCTGCCTCCTTCCCCCCCAACATTGTCCCACTACTGTTTCCTTGTAGTGCATCTGGCCAAAGCAAACAGTTCTCTGGAGCCAGCTCTCCAACAAACAGCTGCAGGACAAAGTTGGCCAGTCATTGCAGGAAGCCTTGGCCTTCCCCCGCCTGCTCACCCAGGAGCTCTCCTGGAAGATGCAGAAATGAAGCCTGAACTTTTCATTAGCCCTGTCACAGGGCCTGACCCCAATCTCTGGAAGAACTGGACCTCCCCACTCCACTCCCCTGCCATCATCCTTACCCGCTGTCGGGTGCTCCTATTCTGTGGTAATGTCTCCTCTCCTTGAGGAAAAGGAGAGAATATTGTGAACATAGGATGCCAGAATCTGAAAACATAGTTATGGATCTTTAATATATTCCTATATTAATGGTTCTCTGAGTGAGTTTGAGGTTTTGAGATGGATGAGAGTCTAAGATCTAGGAGTTTTAAGAAGGAAAATAGGAAGAACAAAAGAAAAAGAAAAGAAAGGCTGGAGGAATAAATGGAAGGGTGCTTTTTAGCATCTTTTACCAGTCAGACAGTGTAATAGGTGTTTTGTATGTTTTCCATTTTAAGTTCTATTAGGCCTTAGGTTTTGATTTTTCCTCATTTTATGTACCATTATCAAAGTCTCCAAAGAAATGGGACTTGCACAAGGACACTCAGGTGACCTAGCAAAGACATTCAGGTGACCAAGCAAAGACACTCAGGTAGCAGAGCAAGACAAGAACCTATGTCTTCCAGCTCCAAACTTTATGTCAAGTTGTTGATGTTGTCTATAAGTGCTGAGATTAGCTCTGTAACTCACTCTTCAGTCTACTTAGCTATACTAACATGCCTATAGTCTCAGTGACCCCCATTCAACAATTTGGCGTGCGTGATTTGGCTAAGATTGTCAGCCCCTAACTTTGGTGTTCCTAAAGGGCAACTTGGTGGTGGGAGAGTGGAGTTTACAAGTAGCAGTGGTTGTAGCAGTGGTGGTGGTAATAGTGATGATGGTGGAGGTAGGAATGTTTGGTGATGATGGCAGTGATGGTATTGATGCTGTTGGTGGTGATGAAGTGGTGTTGATGGTGTTAATGGTGATGAAGTGGTGGTGATGGTGGTGATGAAGTGGTGGTGATGATGGTGGTGTTGGTGATGATTGTGTTGGTGGTGATGATATTGATGGTGCTGGTGGTGGTGATAGTGTTGATGGTGCTGGTGGTGGTGATAGTGTTGATGGTGATGGTGGTAATAGTGTTGATGACAATGATAGTGTTGATGGTGTTGGTAGTGATTGGGTGGTGGTGATGATGATGTAGTGATGGTAGTACAGTGAGGTAGTAGTGATGATGATGGTGATATAGCTTCCTCTTGTTACTAGTAGCAGTGGTGGGAGTAACATGAGATACAGATTAACCAGATAGCTGGCCTTCTGCATCTCTAAAGTCCTCTCTGCATTCCACTCCCTGCTTTCCCATCTGATTTTGTAAAAAAAAATAAAAAGAAAAAGAAAGAAAGAAAAAGAAAAAGATACAGAGCTCTAAACCTTTGCTTATTGGTAGCAACATCTGTAAAATGATATGACAGCCTTTTATTTATTTATTTTTGAAAGGATGTAAGGGAAACAGCTTCCCTTATTCAAACAAAACACAGAGTCCCCAAGGCTTTACAGACTGGAAGCTGACCCTCCAGGTGGGAAGATGGGGGCTAGCCAGACCATGCAAACATCTCTCCTGAGTATCTTCCTCTCTCCCTCTGATTCTCATCCACAATCATGTCAGCCCGGGAGCACATCAATATTTGTCCTTCAGAGGTCTGGTCCAAGTGTAGCCAGGTGTAGCCAGGTATCTCTCCTTTGGTTTTCCTTAGCCCATCTGAGAGACTGAATTTGAGAGTAGGGGGGCGGGGAGAGAGAGAGAGAGAGAGAGAGAGAAAGGCTGAGACCAGAAAACCAAAAAGGAAAACACAGGAAGTTTAGACAGCATTCAGATCACAAAGTTTACTTTCTGAACTTTCACAGCAATTCATTTCCAGGGCTGGCCACCTGTGTCACATCTCTGATTAGCTCAAAGCACTGAGATAATTTCAGAGACACCTTCCAGGGCCAAGCTCCTCAGAGTTCTTGATTTGTTGCCATGTGGAAGGGGTCACAACACTTGCACCACATATTCCTCTAGTCACTTCATGATCTTGGAGCCCAAGTAAAGATCACCTATCTCAGCAGCCCACCCAGGGTGGTCCCCACGCAACTGTAGCTCCATCTGCCCAGACATCTGGCAATGCTAAGGCGACCGCTGAAACAAATGAACGCACCCTCCTCAACTGGCCTGGCTCTTATGGTTGCCTAAGTATATAGCAATCTCATAAAAACTTTATTTTGTTTTGGTTTTGGTTTTGGTTATGGTTTTTGAAGCAGGGTCTCACCATGTAACCCAGGCTGGCCTGGAACTCACTATGTAGCCCGAGCTGCCCTCAAACTCACAACCATTCTGCCTCATCATCCCAAGTGCTGTGATTACAGACGTGAAGCACTACATCCAGTGCCGTAAAGGTTTTCTGATAAAAGTATTGACGCTCCTAAAACAACAAGCAGCTTTTGCCACGCTGGCTCACAGCAACAGCAGGGTTAAAAACACCTGGTATCAGGGATCATCTTCAACCATTTCCCTGGGAAAAAAACCCAGCAAACTTGAAGTTCAAAGGAGAATAATTCAAACTTCCCCAGAACTGCAAACTGGGTTACTTTAATGACCACGAAATTCTCTTTTGAAGTATGAAACACCAGGTTTATAGAAGTCCTGTACAGCACACCCTTCCTTTCAGTTGGCGATGGGCTCCTGGTAACCCGTGGGAAATCCTGGCCTAAACCAGCCTGCTCTGAAGTTGCCAACCAGCGAGGGTCCTCCCAGCATGGCAATGTTGGCCTGAGTGGGTTGCAAGACCCCTGGGCTCCTCAGCTCAGCCACCCTCTGTGCCATATTTTGTTTTCCAAGATGCCCCCTCTTGTAGCCCTCAAGCAATTGGTCCCTTTGCGACTCTTCTAGAAACACTTTGATAAGGGACACAAGACTTAGAAGATGGAACACTAGCTGGAACTTTTTTTCCCCCTTTGTCATTCAAGTAACAATTTATGCCTGGTCAGTACAGACAGCAGATTGTATTTATTTTACTAGCTTCTACCCTATTCCCATCCCAGGGATGGGGTGGGCTGATATTTTTTTTCAAGGTTGTACTAAAAATTCCAGCCTCCCTCGTGATTCCAACCCTACCAGTATTACCATTTCAGGCAGCCAGAACCTCCTTGTCACTCACAAGCTGGCTGCACAGGCCAGCCTCTCCTCCATGCAATTTGGGGTGGCCTTGAAGCATTCAGGGGCAAGACAATCTTCCTGTCTCCTATCTTTGCCATGTCCTGCTGGAAGACGGCAACTGTTTCTTTTTTAGCAGAACATCTCTGACAAAACTCCTACTTCCCCCACAGGTTTATCACTCTGGGCCCCATAACCAGCCCTAATCTTTCTAGAGAAGTCAAAATGTTTCCTTGTTCCATCCCTTAGTGGGCAGATTTTCTGAATCCCTCTGAGGAGTAGGAGTAGAGACACTGAGGGAAGGAAGATGAAGCCTGAGAAAATCTGCAGCCTGGTACTTCAAGGGTTAAGTGAGCACAGCTTTGCAAGAAATTCGACATTCTCCTGATCCCAGATGGAGAACACTAAATAACTCCTCTTAGCCAGGCAACTTGTTTGGTTATCTTGGAGTGGGGATTGGGGCTAACTCACCCTGGCCAGTCCTTCCGGATATGGCCTTACTCAAACTGAGGCCCTACACAGGAGTCTCAGTCCTCAGGGTTGCCTCCTCCCAGGCTGATAAAGTGTTTCATCATGGATGACTCAAGAGCTTGAGATGCAAGCACTGGTGATAGTAATGAGACTTCAAGCCCCATCTGACCTCACATTTGAGCTGTTGACAGGTTCTATCAGGCCAGCCAAATATCCTTCTAACCTGGCCAAGGCAAATGGTCTGGGGCTTTCCCCACCCCTATGCCTTCAAGTCCTTCAGGCCAGCAGTCCACCTCCCACACTCCCCACGCGGCAGCTCCAGACCACCCCTTCTCCCATAGGCAATGAGTAGATAGGCCCTGTTTTCCATGTCCTTCATTGTGGCCATCTTGGGGACCTGCGTGGATTTCTGCTTCTTTCTTATTTCTTCCCAGACTCTCTCCTTCCCACTCAAACTGCTTAGGGCCTGAGTAGGTGGATTTGGGCCTTGACTCACTTTAAAAAGCATGAGTAGGCTCTATCCTCTGGTGTGCAGAGGAGACTTTAAAGTAGGCACATGGTGCGTGCGCACATGCACACAGTGGTCAGCTTGTCCAGCTAGGGGAGTAGTGGAAAACAGAACCTCCTCCTCATCTGAAGCCAGCAGCACTGAGGGGCCCAGCTCCTGAAGACCAATCAAAGCCTCAGATCCCTAAGAGGGACTGGAAGTGTTCACAGAGACAGCAGGTAGCTCTGAAGTCTCCATGTGGCCACCAGGCAGGCTGGCCCAGGACTCAGTGTCCTCTCTGTGACTTTCAGTGTTAAGCATCACTTTGGACACTGGAAGAGAAGGGAAGTGCTGGGGACCTGGGGAGAGGAGTCGTATCCCCTCACTCACACAGCCAACCCATGGGGGCCAGAGAGAGCCAACCCCGTGCAGCTTGGGCTGTGTCCACACTGGACTCAGCACTAAAGCTGAAAAGACGCCAGGTCCTCACGTGGCAGCAGTCCATGAAGTTAGACTGAGCGACTTGATAATCGTAACTCCCCCTCGCTCACACTGCGTGATGCTTAGCAGTATTCAAAATGGTTTTTACATACTTTGTCTAATCCTTGCCTGTGTCTATGTGGCTCTCCCTCCTTTCCAGAAGAGAAAACTCAGCTTGATAAGGCAGACACTGACCGTGAGCCCCTGACTGTAGTTCCTTTGCTCTTCCCTTGCAGAAGGAATCCAAATCCACTCAGGAATGGACCAATATGGGAATTTGAAACCTCACAAGGCTGACGTTAAAGGCCATGGGACAAAAGAGTACAGGATATTGCTCTTAAAAATGTTTTCAAACTGCTCATTGTAAACTTAACTAGTCATTCCTTTATATACTTAGTCCACAGTCACTGTAGAAATCTTTTAAATACTAAGAAAAAGGAAAAAAATTAACTATAATTCTAACCACAATACATATGCAAATGCATGTATATAATTATTCTATTCCTTTATGCATATAAATATTATATATGAGTATATTATGTTAATATATTTCACATATATATGTATATATCTCATTCTGTAACATTTTTACTTAGAACAGAGAAAAGTGCTGAAATATCTTTTCTATATCAGTAAATAGGTATATGTTGTTTTTTTAATGGTTGCCTAGTGTTCCACTGTATTCAGATGATTGGACACTGTCACTGGTGTTTCTCTTTTTTTTTTTTTTTGTGGTACTGGTGTTTGAACTCAGGACCTACACCTTGAGCCACTCCATCAGCCCTTTCTTGTGATGGGTTTTTTCAAGATAGGGTCTCGAGAACTGTTTTGCCCAGGGCTGTCTTTGAACCACAATCCTCCTGATCAATGTCTCCTGAGTAGCTAGGATTACAGGCATGAGCCACCAGCGCCTGGCTCTGTCATTTTTTTTTAATCATTGCAAATAATGCTGTAATATGCTCTCTTGAACATGTCTTCATGCAGCTATCTGATTATTGCCTTAAGAGAAATTCCTGGAAGTGGAATAACTTGGTCAAAACACCCCTTCAAGGTTTTTACTATTTTGCCAAAGGGTGTGCCTTCCTACAGTCTCAGCAGCTGTTTGCAGGAGTCAGAAGTCTTAACCAGTGAACACATGAGTAGAAGGGTGTAGCCAGAGTGATTATGTACAAGCTAAGTCTGGGGGGACCTCGGATGACAAGAAGCAAGGATGGGACTTTGATTTCCAGGGACTGAAGACGTATTAAAGTTGCTGAGCAGAGCATAACATGGCAGAAACAGCAGGAAGAACAGAGCAGAAGGGGAGAGACTGAGAAAGGACAGAGCCTGGGTCTAGGTGAGCAAAGAGAATGGGTGCTTAAATGGGCTGTGTCAATGGGTGGAGAGACAGTGAGAATAAGAAAGAGGACCAGAAGAAGACAAGGCATGGAGGGTCGTGTCCTCTGGGGGAAGTAACCAAAGATGATACCAAGATTTGGAGGCTGAGCAACTACAAAAATAAAGATGCTGGCAACGCTAAAAGAATATGGCAGGAAGGAAAATTTCAGAGAAAAAAATTCAATTGTTTGCATAGTCTGACTGTCTGACTGCCCACATCCCTTGGGCTGTCTTGGGCTGGTTACATAGGGAATGATCTGGGCTAGAGGCTGGATTGAAGTGCAGCCTCAATCCCACAGCTGCTGCTGGAGAAGTGGGTGACATTGGAAGAGGGAAGAGCAGTAGAAAAAGAGGGCCATGGACAGATCTGTAGACAATAGCAACTTTTAGAGTGTAAGGAAACTACAGAGCCAAGAAGGACGATTGAGAAAGATCCCACAGAGGAGAGAGAGAGAGAGAGAAAGCAAGAGGATCTGGAACATTCCATGTGATGGAAGCAGAAGAAGGCAAGTCCCAGAGGAAGGGTGATAACGCGTTGTGAACAGTGCAGAGACCAAATCATAAATATGGAAGAGGAGCCACAGATCTGGCCACACTGATGCGCTCCCAGTAGGATGAAAAAGGCAGCATTCCAACTTGCCTCAAGTGTGTGAAGAACTTGGTCTGTGCCTTTGCTGAGGGCAAAAATAGGAGTGGCATCCTAGCCTGGCCAACCAGGAATATTTCTAATCAACTCCTGGCTTGACCTATTTAAGCCTGGTGGGAGGAACAGTCTTTTTGTGAATGACGGAAATGAATGTCCAGCATTCAGATAGGAGGCAACACAAAGCAAGTTGCACTGACTTCTGCTCTGTTGGAGCAACAGTATAATCACAGCCTGAGCACTTTTTTTTTTAAGTAAATTTCCAGTCCAGAATAAGAAAAATAACGTCTTAATCTACATTATGGGAAAGTGGTATCCGAATGTCCTGTTTCTTAATTCAAGAAGGTGGGCATTCTAGTAGTCTCCGTGCCTTGGCTCTCTCTGAAGGCAGTTTCCTGGGCTATGTCCTAGCCCCATCTTCAGAGGGTGGGAGCATCCCCTCCCTGAGTCACTCTGAGGATACAATTGAGAGCACACACCAGGCGGAACAAAACTGTAGCAATTGATGACAAATGGACAGAGCTGCCCCCACATCCCCCTCCCCACTGTCCGTTACCATGGAGACGCCAGCCAGCCGAAGCCAGGGGATCTGGAAGTGTCAGTAAAGGACCCTCTGGTGGACACAGGTGCTTAGGGAAGCAAGATGCCATCAAGCTCCTTTGATCTGGTGAGGGTGAGATGGGTCAAGGTGCAGACATGGAATTTTATCCTTGGAACTAGAAGCCTGTCTCACTAGGAGTTGCATCATTCCGAACACTTTGACATCATCCACCAAACCTCTTTTCTTTTCAATTTTCTCTCCTCTTAAGCAGACTGACTGGATATATGCTTTAAAAGCCATGAAACCTGTAGACTTGGTCACTAGCACTTCTTCAACCACTTTGGAAAATAGACAATAAGGCTAAGGTACCACCAAAAGATTTTTTTCCATTCTCTCCTTAGGGAGAAACAGTGAAATTTTCCAAATTCACAGGCATAAGGGCATCTCTTTAGAAGGGCAGAGACACAATAGTTGTAGAGAGAACAAGTTGAAGAGGCGAAAACTTATATTGTGGTTTATTCTTCACTGTTAGTTTTCTGAGCAACAGGAAGCCAACAGTCAAATATTAACCGGAGTTATACCACAGCCCAAAATGGCCAGTGGGCATAATTTCCCCCAAACTGCCATAAAGCATATCCAGGAGAGGAAGGGAAGAAAGAAATTTCCTAGTAACTCCTACCTCTTTTTTTTTTTTTATGAAACTGTGGTCCTACTGAGGTTAAAACTTCATAATAAGCCTACAAAAGCATAGGGATAGAGTCAAGCTGTTGTTTGGGGACAATTACCTTGCTATTTCAGTAATCATAGAGGTCAAGACCAGGAAACTTACAATTGCCAAAAACACAGCAAAGCTCATTGCTTATAGAAAGCATTCAACACATGCTATTTGATTGAATACTGTTAAAGTCTTGCTGTAGCAACAATTACAGCTAAATCATAAACAACCCTTCTATGTTTCTGCTATTGTGTAGCAGTCATGAGGCTAAATGGAGACTGACCCCACCCAACTGCAAGATTTATCCAACCAGAGATTGGATTCTTCTCTTCTTGCCTCCATGATTGGTCAGGGAAAATGAAGTCTAGGCCAATCAATATGGGATATTTTCTCATTTGACTTCTGAAGGAAAGTTCAGCAGGGCTTCTGAGAGAGTAAATTTCTGACTTTGTAAGAGAGAGCTAACAAAACCAACCTTTTCATTCATGGATAGCAGGATTGGAAGATAACAAATATTGTACATAGGCCATATTGCAACCTTAAAGGAAACTGGCCTGGAGACAAAGGTGGTGGAGCAAATAGACAAAATAAAACCAGATCCTTGATGACTTAATTAGTTGTTGGATCAAACCAGCCTTGAATTCCACTCAATCCATTTTCTACCAATAGAGTAACCCAATAAGTCTCCTTTAAGTTGTTGTTTAAGTTAGTATAAAGTGGGCTTTTTTTATTTACTTACTTGTTTTTTAAATAAAAAGCCTTAACTGCTTTGATTTTAAAAATAAAAAGACAATTCTAACCAATCATATTTACCAAAAACGTGTGACAATTTTGCTGTTTATGATCAACAAAAGTAAGTTCTGGAGTCCTAGAGATTGACAAATGAAAATCTGTCTGGAGACATATTGGATAGCGAATCAACCAAACATTCCTACAAGGTTTATGCATTCCAAGGTATGTAAGTACAATCGACCTCCAACAGTCCTTGTTGAAGCTGTGTTAGTAAGGGGGTCAGGGAAGACAGTGGGACACTGCACACTCTTTCTATGTAGCTAAAGTTAATATTTAAATGAATTTGCCTTCTCTGAATACAAAATGTGGATTACTGTGAAGGATGGATATTGAGGACGCATGATCAATCCAGAAAATAAGTTCAAATTTGAAATAAATATTATAATGTGTAGATAATTTCAATTTCCAAGAAACCAACTGCACTTGTTTGGAATCAAGCTATTTGCCATTTAGCTAAAAGTAAAACTTTGATTAAGACCTTCTGTCTGCAAAAAGACCTCCTAGTTACCCTTTTATGCAGCAAAAGTACTGTCAAGTTGATGGCAAATGTTCTTTTTGGAGATTTTATGATTTGCTACCTGTATTCTGCTACTCCCAAGATAAAATTGCACTTGTCTTTGACTCTCCAAAGTGAAGACTACAAAATAAGGAGATGTTCAAGAAAAAAATGGGTGGATGGATGGATGGATGGGTGGGTGGGTGGATGGATGGGTGGATGGATGGATGGATGGATGGCAGAACTTTCACAGGAAAGAACACTAATTCATATACCATCTAGTCCTAAGCATTCTTCCCCAAGCAAGAAGTCTCAAGTTCCACCTCCAAACACAGTTTCCAATAGCATATATCACTCACCCTGCCTCTGTAATCTTTATGGTCAAAGATTCCACTTCCTGACTCCTTTAATTCTGTTGATAGAAAGAACCACCATTTTCTTCTGCAAAGGCTCCAAATTAGAAACTCAAGATTGGTCCCCATGTCTTATTTGGCCACCACCTGCAACTTGCAAGGCTTTAAGAGCCGGCATTGAGACTTTTCAAATCAGTTCCACCTTTCCATTTCTTCTACTACCACCTAATTTATGTGCTCATTAACTTCTTACTTAACCATGATCAATTGCTTTTACATCAGTCTCCCCACCTTCCACCCCCAGTCCTAGAAAAATATGATACCATTGTAGTGCTTACTCCTCCCTATCTCATCATCTCCCTCCTGGGGACCAAAACAATCCTTTCATTCTCCAGAAAGATAGATAGATAGATAGATAATAGATAGATAGATATAGATTGATGATAGAGGGAACTAGATATAGATGGTAGATGATAGGTAGGTAGAGAGATAGATAGAAAGAGATAGTGATAGGATATATACATGGATACATCTTGGGGTTTCACTGACAAATTGGTGGGACAACCAATTTTGTCTGGGACAACCGCCATAGTCCATGTCTATAAATTTATTTTCCTAGTAGAAACTTAGAAATCACCCCCAATATGTCAATTCTTTCCTCCAGTGTAGAGTTAACTGGTTCTGTTGACTTTCCTCCTAAACATTTCTCATATCTCTTTCTAGCCTTCCTCATTGCTCACCACCCTACTTTAGGCTCTCATAGTCCAGCGCTTGGACTGTTAGAACAGCATACTGATAGGTCTCTCTGTTTCCAACACTCACCTCCTCTTACCCATTTGCTTACAACTTTATGTTTAAAAAAAATAGAAATATGGTCATCTTACTCCTCGGTTTAATATTTCCAATGGTTCCCTTTGGCCTAAAATAAATCCAAACTCCTGTCACATCTGGCCCTTGCTCCTGTAGTGACATCCTATACAATTGTCTCCCTAGTAACTTTTGAGAATTGGCCAAATCCCCATCCCCATGCACAGGGCTCCATAAGAGATGACAATGGCCAGTGGGCATTTGGCCATGGTTGGGTAACTGGGTTTCCTCATCTGGCGTGCTCTGTAATGTTCCTCTCAGGAATGGCTCCCTCCTAGGTTGTCTACCATGCTTGACAGGAATCTTCTGTGAGCCAGCGATGGAGGCAGCAGACACAAAGAATTAGGAGAAAAGTGATTTGAGGCGTCTGATCACACTCAACTCTCTGGTCCCAATGATCGCTGAACAAAGCTACATCCCTCCTTTCCAGGTGCATTGCTAATCAGAGTTTCTGTGGACTCCATGATCTAGCCAGGTACTCTTCAAGTTCTCTTTTTATGTTTGCTAATAAGTCTACCATCTGTATTTGCAACCAAAAGTCCTAACTATGTACCCATGGGGCTGGGGATATAACTCAGTGATAGAGTGTTTGCTTAGCAAGTGCAAGGCTCTGGGTTCAATTCCCACCACTGGAAAAAAAAAAGCCACTGAGTACCTGCCTAACTATACACCCACTGTATCATCTCACTTCCCAGAGGCCAGATCTATGTCTTAGTCATCTTTATTATGCTCAGTACCTATCTCATTGCTAGCACTAGAGTTTGCTGAGTGAATATTTGATACCAAATATAACATTATAACAATCTTATTTTAGATCCCTTTCTAACTCAGAACCAAAAAGAATGTGTATAACATTTTATTTAAGAGACATTCATAGCTTTCACCTCTTCTCTGCCCCCTGGAACAGTGGCATCCTCCCTTGGAGAAGGTTTATGGTATCATAGCAACAGCTCCAGAGCTACTAATGCCTATGACAGACATTCAGAGGGGTTGACTCGTTGGAGCCTCCCAATCATCTGATGAGGTCATGCTATCATTATAACCCCTTCCGTTTTTACAGATGAATGTGCTGGGGCCTGGAGACACCAGGCAGTTTGCCAAGATTGGTCAAATGGTGATGCTACCGTTCTAGCAAGGTCAGCCTGGCTCCAATTTCACACTCATGCTTTTGCTCTCTGACCTTCTTATCAAGTTTCCTGAGTTACTTGCCTCTGTTTTTAGATAAAAGTCCTGAATGGGAACATGTATTTAAAAATCCCTGTCCTTAGCTTTCAGTCACTTCTTCCAGATCAGAACTAGTACCACCCAAGCAGCAGATTTGATGGTGGATGGTCCTCATCCATACTAGGTTCAAACCCAACAACCTCTGCTGCTAGCAAAGTGGAAATGCATGATATCCTAAAGGTGTCACCAATGTGGGACACTGTGTGCCCCACCCCCACTCAGCACAGATGCCCTGCTCCTCCATCCACAGAAAGGTCATTTTAAGAGCTGTGTTTTGAGGAAGGATAGGACAAGTGAAGGAATCTCAGGAGTGGGTAACAAAGAGTTAAGGCCACAGCTGCCAGCACGCATGCCGCATGCCATGTAGAGCTGTGCTCAAACTGTTCCCACTGGCGACCAAGTCAGCTGTCATCGGAGAACAAAGAATCCCCCAGAGCCGCTCAAGTTGTGTCACACCCGGGAAGCCCTGATTAGGGTTTCTAAATCAGCCCCATCGAGGCCCAAAGAATAAAGCTGGGGAACAATAAGCCTGCCACATTCACACAGTCAGCAGTCCGGCCAGGCTGCCTGCCGCCTCCCCTCCACTGCCCCCTCCCACAGGGCCTCAAAGGCCACTTCACATCCACTGGGACAATTTGATCTCGTCGAAAGCCCCCAGTCCACTGAGTAGTGTCCAGAGAAAAGGAGTGGTGCTGGAAACTGGCTGCACTGGGCCTCCAGTTGCTGTTGTGGCAATGGGAGTGGAGTGTAAATAAAAAGGGATCCAGTAGGAAGATGGGATGAAGGGAATGCTGCAGACACAAAAGAGGCCAAACTCAGAATTTGGGAGGTCAGATTTCACTCTTCTTATTTCATTCCAGCCAAGTCGTGTGAGACTCTTGGAAACTCCACCCTAACCTGTGGAATCTTCTCAGATAGTGGCTGAGGCTACAAAAAGCCAGTAGTCCTGGAGCCTTTCATGGCCATGGAGTCAAGAAATTTTCTGGTCAAGCCTATTGCAAGATGGAGCGCCATGTTTCCAAAGCACCTTTGGTTCAGTCTCGACTTCACTTCCATTCAAGGATAAACTTAGAATGATTGCAAGGTTGAGTGTTGTTGAAAAGGATTGCTCATTTATTCCATGTAAATGTTTGCAAAATACCAGATTGTTACAACCTTGGATTTGCACATATTTTTAATATACCAGATCCTCATGAAATGGGCAGGGGGAGCCCCTCACAGTCAGAGGGCTTCTGGTTTTCATTCAAATTTGAATATTTTTCCTTTTTTAACTAGTATTACTTGAAGTCATTGCCTAAGACAGTGTTCCATCTCTGGTGTCCTAACAGGGAAGCGTTAGGAAGTGTAAGGTCTGAGGGGAGACTCCCTCGCTCTGTGTGGTTGGGTCAACCTGGTGATCTGTGGATTTGTTCATTGCATTCATGGTCCCTGCCTGCAGCCAGGCCTCCAAGACATGACATGGAAAAGCAATGTCTACATGATGCTTGTTCATCATGGTTTTCACCAACTGGAGTCACACCTGCACCTTCAGGTCCCTGTGACACTTCTCAGATGGAGAAAGTGTAGGAAGGCATGGCCTTGACACCCAAACCATGTCCTGCAGTTGCAGTTCTAAGATCTGAAAACCAGAGTGGAAAAGGCCAGAGTCCTTTGCAACAGAATACAGATGGTTTCTGACCTTTGACAGTTCAACTTGTGATTTCTCAACTAACAATGGTGCAAAAACACACTCACACAACCATTTTGTTTCTTACTTTCACACATTATTCGAAAAATCACACAATCTATTTTAACACGTTATGACAAAATAAGCTGGATTTGAACCCAGTTGTAGGTTAATGTAAGTGACCTGAACCCGTTTTAGGTAGGTTGCACTAAAGCTATAATGTTTGGTTAGATTAGTGTACTGCATGCATTTTTAACTTGTGATGTTTTTCACTTACAGTGGGTTTATTGGTCATAGCGCCCTTGTAAATCAAGGAGCATTTATAATTCAATTTGCTAGTTTTCAATTGCAAAGACTTTTTAAAGGAGCTGAGTGTCCTCACCAAATAAGTGGGCCAAATGCATGACCATTCTAAGACTTCCCCTGAAGGATATTCCTAACATGAGATAATCCATCAGCATCCAAGCTTTCCACCTATTATGATCCTGGTATGTGTTAAGCGTGTTAACAGTTCATACTCACAATACTGAATTCTCATAACCCTATTTTGCAGATGAGAAAAATGAGGTTTACAATTCTCCTAAGACCATAGAAATAGTAAACAAAAATATTGGCTGAACCAAGATCCAAACCTGGGCTGTCTGCCCCCAGAGCTCTTAGTCACCATATTTTCTGGATCCCTTCTTCTCAACTGAATCCTGAATCTAGATTAAACGTCTTCAGTTTGCAAAGGATGGAATGAGATGGAACTACCAGCCAGAGAACAACCTTGACTATGGTGGAGGAAGGGCATGGTCTTGGGAGTTAGCCCAATCCCATTCAAAGCTAACATAGCTGCCAGCATGCCGAGCACCTAAGACCAATCACCTCTTCCATCCTCAGGTTCTCAGGTGTGAAGGTCTAGTGACACCAATCTTACAGGGTATATGGGGATCAAGGGGAGAACCTTAGTAGAAGGGTCCAGCCCATGATACAGACCATATTTCTTCTCTCTTCCCTCCAAAGACATCAAAGTAGCTACTAACTCCTTCCTCAAATCATCCTGTGCTAGCAAGCAACAGAAATACTTCTATCTTTCCACTTTCCATGTTTCCTGTTCTTGTATTGTTCCTTAACCATGAAACTAAATAACAAAAACATGCTGCCCAATGGTGAGCACATACCTGCACATTAGAGTCAAACTGCTGTAATGGAGTAAAATCTGCCTCTGACTTTTTCAGAAATGCCTCTGAGCTTGTCACCACTGTGTATGGATCCAGGAAAAGAGAAGGGTATTGAATGAGAGGAGGAACTGACAAATGTAAGCAAGTGAGTCCAACCATGTGATTTCACAACGCACTTGATGGTGAGTGTCCTCACATATTTCTCCAGATTCCAGCACAAGGCCTCTGAGTAACTGGGAACCAGAGGCCTCAGACTCTGGGAGGAAGTCACTGTACTCTGCTAATATTGGTATCCTCAACTCCTGTTTCAGTATCTGAGTTTAAAGGATGCTTAAAATAACTGGTTGATTGAATGATTGAATGGCAGGGACTGTCATTTAAAAACCGAGGCCTTCACTACCTCAAATTGTCTCTTGCCCAGAATCAAGTATTATCAAATCCATCATTCCACATTTCATTTAAAAATGCCAGCTTAGCTCTTGAAACTAACAAAAACTTCAAGCTGACATTCCTAAATGCCAAGGAAAGACACCAAAAAGTACTGAGGTACCTTGATGATGGGCAGGAAAGCAGAGGCTGGATGAGATGGGACAGCTGCTACAGATGTGATGGAGCCAAGGCAGTGAAGATGTGTCCAGGCTGGAAGGAAAGAGGAGTCCCAGGGCTGAGGAAGTCCAGGTTGCTGAAGACCTACCAGTAATCATATCACCGTGTTAATGGACAGCATAGAATTTCAGAATTCATGGCAAGGCAAGGTATGGTATGTTTGAAAGAACAGAGACTGTAAGTCTGACCACAGAAAATTGGAATTCCAACTCATCCACTTACTAGGAAAATTCAGTTTCTTCACCTATAAAAATAAGTACCTACTTTTTCATAAGGCCACTGGAGAATTAAATGAAGAAATACATATATACAGGGCCTTGCACAAGGAAACACTTGATGGTTGGTAGTACTATAAGGTAAAAGCTGGAAGTAAGACAGGTTCAAGGCCACAATGGACCAGCCGATCAATGCTGGGGTATAGTAGGGACAGGATCCGAGGCCGTGACCACAGCAATGACTGTGCAAGAGGTAAAAACGCTAGACTAAAAACTGATCTCCAGTGACTAATGGTGACCTTAAAGCCATTTAAGGAAAGAGGAAACATGTATTAACCCAGGGGAAATAGGAACTGGGAAAATGACAGGAAAGGAAAGGGAGGAGTGGATCTGGATCACCTCCAGCATGCTGGCTAAACCTCAGGGAGAGGCCTCTCGGATGGCCACCACAGCCTGGGAGGCAAATTGTGCAATTCTTGACATCACTCTCCACTGTTGCTGTCTCCCTGGTCCCTACTTATTTCCAGAACTCAGAGAACTCACACCTTCTCCTTTTCCCTGCTGTAAATCCTATTTTCCAAACATTAATTTACTTGTTTATGCCATAGAATGGGAGCTAGGTGACAATTTATAACGTGGGCCCATTCGGCTGTAGCTCAGCAGTAGAGCACTTGCTCCCTCTGCATGCATGAGGTCCTGTGTTCAATCTCCAGTACTGAAAAATAAATAAAATTAAATAAAACATAAGACTATCTCACTATTATTTGCACTTGAAAGTCAATTGCACAAGAAAGTTGGTTCAGCAGATGTTTTTGGAACTCTGTTTTGTCCCAGGCATTGAGGCAGTCACTAAGAATACAGTGACCAGATATGCCCTGTCCCCACCCTAAGGACACAGCATGCTGATCACAGCGTGGGCACTGAGGCATGTTAGCTGAGAGTCCTGACACTGGGTCCTAGTCCTCCCAGAGGGAAGCAGAGGCTTGGATTCAAGCCACAGTGGCCCCTCCTGTGGACACCCTACCCATGGGGAGCATAACAGCTGTTTCTCCTGCCTCGCCTTGAATGCAGTCCTCCTTGTTCCATTGCAGAGCAGAGGCAACCAGAGGAGTGACAGAAAGTGCAGTGGCTTGGAAAGTGGGAGACCTTAGTCCTAGCCCTTGCTTCTCTTGCTGGCCCGCTCTAAGACCTTGGACACATCATCTTCACTTTGACTGTTCTCTTCAAAGAAACAAAGAGCTCTCTTCCTGCTCCAGCGCTCATAGAACTAAGTGGGACTGCCAGTCACATTGGCTCTGAAGACAGCTTCGTTTTGGCAAAATCTTATATACACACACACATACTTATGTGTGTGTATGCATTTGTATATATCTGTGTATCTGTTTTCTCACCCTGTGTGTAAGTACACACAGGTGAATGTACACATGTACACATGTGTGTGTGATTGTGCGTGTATATATATAGATCACCATTTCAAAATGTAACATAGTCATCAGAGCCAATGTGAACAGAAGGGAACACAGATTTGGGGAAACCATGCCTTAAAATACCAACGTCTTTGGATAAGAAGCAGTGTTCACCCTCACAGAAAAAAACAAGGAGCCACTCAGTTCATTTAGAGTCAGGAGTGACCGTGCTATTCTTACAGTAACATCGTTATCTTAGAGGTGGGGCACTGGGCCCCTGGGATGGGGAAGATAGTACCTCAAATCATTTCCCTGGTCCCAGTCTAAACAGGGCTCCAACTTCTGGCTTTCTTTCCCTGTGTGCACCTACCGTCCTCTGTGTGTATTTTGATAGCAGCTTTTGCTTCTGGGAGGCCAAAAGGAAAAAATTGCATTTAGGCAAAAGTAAGTGGATTGGTGAATTTCAATATCAAAATTAGTGATAATGACAATGATGGGTGGTCATGAACTTATATCCAGTAAGAAAGTTTCCAGAGAGGACTTTTTTTTTTAATCCTTGGCTAGAGACAGAGCTGGAAGGTTCTAGCATCATTCATTTTTTTTTCCTTTTATTATTCATATGTGCATACAAGGCTTGGGTCATTTCTCCCCCCTGCCCCCACCCCCTCCCTTACCACCCACTCCGCCCTCTCCCTCTCCCCCCACCCCCTCAATACCCAGCAGAAACTATTTTGCCCTTATTTCTAATTTTGTTGTAGAGAGAGTATAAGCCATAATAGGAAGGAACAAGTGTTCCTGGTTGAGATAAGGATAGCTATACAGGGAGTTGACTCACATTAATTTCCTGTGCGTGGGTGTTACCTTCTAGGTTAATTCTTTTTTATCTCACCTTTTCTCTAGTTCCTGGTGCTCTTCTCCTATTGGCCTCAGTTGCTTTTAAGGTATCTGCTTTAGTTTCTCTGCCTTAAGGGCAACAAATGCTAGCTAGTTTTTTAGGTGTCTTACCTATCCTCACCCCTCCCTTGTGTGCTCTCGCTTTTATCATGTGCTCAAAGTCCAATCCCCTTGTTGTGTTTGCCCTTGATCTAATGTCCACATATGAGGGAGAACATACGATTTTTGGTCTTTTGGGCCAGGCTAACCTCACTCAGAATGATGTTCTCCAATTCCATCCATTTACCAGCAAATGATAACATTTCGTTCTTCTTCATGGCTGCATAAAATTCCATTGTGTATAGATACCACATTTTCTTGATCCATTCATCAGTGGTGGGGCATCTTGGCTGTTTCCATAACTTGGCTATTGTGAATAGTGCTGCAATAAACATGGGTGTGCAGGTGCCTCTGGAGTAACCTGTGTCGTAGTCTTTTGGGTATATCCCCAAGAGTGGTATTGCTGGATCAAATGGTAGATCAATGTTTAGCTTTTTAAGTAGCCTCCAAATTTTTTTCCAGAGTGGTTGTACTAGTTTACATTCCCACCAGCAGTGTAAGAGGGTTCCTTTTTCCCTGCATCCTCGCCAACACCTGTTGTTGGTGGTGTTGCTGATGATGGCTATTCTAACAGGGGTGAGGTGGAATCTTAGCGTGGTTTTAATTTGCATTTCCTTTATTTCTAGCATCATTCTTGAGCTCACAGCTCAAGGTTCCTTAAAACTCATTCAGTTCCATCCATCTGACGCAGGTAACTCTTCTAAACCACGCCAACATGCAGGTCTTGCACACACAGTTTCAGACATCACAAACCCAAAAGTGCTGAGGTGCAGAGGCAAATATCAAGGCAACAGACTTTTTCTCTGGTTCTGCATTTATGCAGCCCTGCCTGCTAAGTGTCTAGAGAATGTACTTGACATTCCTTAGCACCATGACCAGGAAGTCTTCTCTTCAGGGCAAAATCGAACAGCAAAAGCATGGAGTGAGCAGGATAAAGCTTATTTCCCAAGTATTTCTGATACATTTAAGTACATTTGGGAACACATAGAGCCTCATAACACATTCAAGGTGCAAATTGACCTATTCTTCCTTCTGAAAGACTCTTCGTCCATAGGCAGGTCACCTGGATCCACCACACAAATGATAGCTGATTGGATCTCTGACTCACAGATAAGCAATTCAATCCACCAGGTGAACCAAAGATGAGCTGGACCAAGCAGCTTCAATCCCGGACATTTGCGGATTAGAAAATGTGGAGAAAGTTTTGTTGCCCAATCGGGCTGAACCCATATAAGGCCAACAAACCATGTGCACATTGTAATGAAACCAGAAACTCCAAGTAAATACAGCGAAGTAATTTTGAAGAGGGATTGTGAAACAGTTATATTGAGCAAAGCAGAAATGAGAGATGAGAGCCCAGCCCGTAAGACCTTCTAGGGTTTCTTTCTATACACAAGGTCAAGGGCAAACCAAACACTCTTGATGCATTGATAATACAAGTTACATTACTAGCGCTAAATGAAAACTTAGAAGTGGCCATTGTTTACATTTCAGTATGCTATGTCACAATTCCAAGTTCACTCAGGACTTTAATATGCTCTGTGTGCTTGCTCTTATTAACGCTCTTGCTTGTTTTAGAGTATGATCTCTGGAAGGCAGGGGCAATTTCTCCTGGTTTTTTTCTTATCAGTACAACACAATGACCTGTTTACAATTTGAGAGTTTGTGGGTTTCTCAAGCATCCTATTTCAAAACTTCAACAAGAAATTGTCAATTAAAAATATACTTAGTCATGTGAGCTCTGTCAACGTGCCTGAGGAAGACTTTGGAGTCTGGGTACATTCTAAGCATACAGCTCAAGTTGGAAACACAAATGCTCATCTAGCAGGAAAGAAATGTAAGCTGCAGCAGTATAGCAGTATTTTCACACAATGGAATATCTCTTAGAATAAGCAAGCTGAGATCTTATGCAATAATCGGGCCCAGCACTGAGGAGGAGTCTGACACTGAGCAGGAAGCACTGTGCGATTTCACCTATGTTAAGTCCGTAAGTAGCAACAGGAATGGACAGTGAGGATGGGGCTTTCCTTGGTAGAGATGGGGGAGGGGACACCGCACTGCATCATTAGGGGCTTCCCCTACAGTTCTGGCTCTTCCTCCAGGCACTGGCTACACGGGTGTGCTTGGTTCCTGCAAATCATCAAGCTGCTTAGCTATGATGAATGTACTCTCCTGTAGACACGTTACTGTTACTATAGTTATTTGGCTTTTGTTAAGTGAGAACTAGAAGTGTAACTACAGTAAAAAATAAAACCAAAATGATATACAGGGAGCCACAAAGGTTTTACAGAGCAGCTTTCAGATTTATAATACCCTACTCTCTCTCTGTACTCTCTTAAAAACTTGAGGCAAAGGGCGTTCTAAGAAATTACCTTGTTGAAACGTTTGATCTAGACAACAGTTCAGGTTGTAAACTTGGCTTGTCCTGGGAGCCATGTTTCCCACTGTCTGCTTTGGTGGGGAATAATTCATCAGGACATCACTAACTTGGCTCTAATAAATTCAACATTTATGAAACATTTGCAGATTTTCTTAAGATCAGGAGTGGAGCTGAAGCTGTTTCTTCTTAATTCAATCTTTTTAAAAAACCCCGTTTTTAAGTATAAAAGAGCTAACAGGTTAATTTTAGAAAAACAGTATTAATTACAATGCTTCCTTTTAATAAACTACAACCTGCTTGTAATTTCTTTTCCTTTCTCCTTGACAAACATGAGGCTACCTCTTTGCTAGCCTTTCCTCCCAGTTCTAAGCCCAACCCAACCCTCAGGTATAAATGGAGATGTCCGCATCTGGGGCAAGGCTTGGTTCCCATTGACCTCCCTCTCTTAAAGTCTAGCTCTTGGACGACTGCATATTTACAGATAAGAAGTGAATAGAAACTTGCATAAGCCTATTTATAGGCACTTGATGTTTTAATGGCAACAAAGGACTTTCATTGCAGAGACAATTGCTTATGACACTTTCTCAAATTTTTCATTTTTGAAATCTACTTTTTAACTGCCTATGCTTTGAGAGGTGGATTCTCCTTAATTATGCGCCTCTTTTTTTTCCCTTCTCTATTAAAACAGATTCTTAAAAAAAATAATAAGTTGGTTCTTGGAATTAACTAATCAAATCTAAAGTTGTTTTCCATTTTAAATGTTAAGTTGCTTCTAAGACTGCTTAACTCAGAAATCACTGTCTGCCTCCTCTCTGCTGGATCAGGGTCGACTCAGGGCATAGTAAGTCACCAGCCATAAAGGGGCTGGATTCACCCAGCTCTCGACTCAGGGTGAGAGGCTGATAAATACATCACACTTGTTCTCAAACTCCAATGTGCATGAGGTTCACCTGGAGCACTTGTGAAATGCAGATTCCCAGAGCCCTCCCCCAGAGATGCTGAAGAGGAAGGTCTGGACTGGGGATCCAGACGTGCACTTCACCTTGCTACCCCAAGAGACCGATGCAGATCCACTTTGGCTGACACTTTGGGGTGCATACTCTATTTAACCCCTTGGATCTTGCATTAACCAAAGAAGGAGGATCAGATGGCCTCTGAAGCCCCTATTCCCTCACATCCCCGTGACTGGTCTATGCACTGATCCCAAGTTGGGAATTGATTGTGTTCTGTAAAGGCTGATTGGAACTACAGGCTCATCTAGTTTATTCTTTCTTTTTGAACAGTCTTTTGGTCGGAGGCCTCCTTATTTAACCTGGAAAGGAGCAATGCTGCAGCAGTAATTACTGCATGCAGCAGGGCTCTGAAGGCAGAGGAAGGGAAAGTGAAAGTCATTGTCACATATAAACACATGAATGATCTTAGGCAAATATCAAAGAGAGAGAGAGAAAGTTTGTTTGACAACCAACCCCTTCTCTTTCTGCATTTTTTCCCCCTTTCTTAGGATTCTTTGCTTAAGGTGTTAGGGTTTTCATAGCCTTTATTTAGCCCCTCCCTTGGTCCTAGTAATCAAGTTCTCTATAATTCAGGGCAGCGGATAATCAGCTAAAATTTAAGAAAGACGCAATTGGATTGAATCAGTTCATGCTAAAGTGTGAATGACTGATACAGTTGAGCAATATTTAAGTAGCATTTACTTAAATGCTTTACTGAAATTTCTCTATGATCACAGTCTATTTCTGCAGTTCCTCCTGGGAGAAGGAGGCTTCCAGACCCTCAACCTCTCATCTTAATGTTGGCTATCCCACTTTCAGTGAAACCCTACCCGTGGCCACAGCCTTACTGGCATATGCCCCACTCTGAAGCAGAATAAATTGAACTCTTGTTAGTACTGACATTGAGTGACTCCAACACAACTTTGTCCGTGTTACTTCTTCAGACGTGTAAAGCCTTCTTCTGGCTTGTCCATAGAAACACTGTAATTCCCTCAATTTTTGTTCTGTGTTTCTCCCTTGCCCACATTCATAAGGACATGGTAGGCTAGTTTCCAAAAGTCTGTGTCAATTATATTAGAAAATAGTGAAGACATTCCCAGCTGCCAGCCCAAAGTAACCCTTAACCTGACTGCCATGTGCTACAGACAAGCTGACCTAGTATTGACAAGAACTCAATGTAGCATCTCATCCCCTCCAAATCTGGGGATAGGTATACCAATCCTCTCTGTGCTGAGCTCTTCCTTTGCCTTCAGTTTCAAATCTTTTGGATGCATAGTGTTGCTAAAATGGTACACAGGACAAAAAGAAAGCTGTGATAGAACAAACTGCATGCCTTTGTACGAATGGGAGAAAGATAACGCACACCTTCCAGACAACCAGCATCCAAAAGAGAGATCCTTAGAGTGTGGGCGCAGCTGCTGTTCTGCTCCTGTCTTCACTTGTTTCATTTACTCAACAGCTATGGAGTGATGCCTCCTGTGTACACCCAGACATTACTGGCACAGGATGGGTGCAGGTGACGCACAGGCATCCTCCCGGGCGGGGCCTTATTTGTAAGTTGGGGAGGGAGCAAAAGAGTACTCCAAATCATGATTCCTTAAGGTAGAAATTGGTAAATGTGATGAAAGGTGTGGAAACACCTCTTCCGCTAGAAGAGTCAGAGAAAAAGGCTGAGCTGCTTCTTAAAGGCCCGGCATTTACTTGTGCAAGAAGCTACCTGGGAAGAGATGGTTCAGGTACAAGGGACAACAGAGGCAAAGAGTAGAAAGAAGGTGTGGTAGTGCTGGGTGCCTGCGAGAAGCAGCCCAGATCTGCAGGTGGCCAGCGTGCTCCCTTCCTCCCCCCAGCCAAAAAAAAAAAAAGAGCTGGAGGCTGGGCTGTGCGGGGAGAGGGCTAAGATTTCAGGTGGGTTGAGAAGTCAAAGGACTATCCAAACCAAGTGAAAAGGCGGGTCCTGAGGAATGTGCCCCATTTTCCTGGCTCCTTGGGGACTCCCAGGCATTCTTTCTAACAAGAGACATGTCGCCTGCCAGCCAGCAGATGTGACCCATGAATAAACATCCCTGCGGGGTTGGGGGGTGGGGGGAATAATAAATATGAAAAAAGTGGTGGCCTACCCCTCCGTGTCCCCCTCCCCTGCTCCCAGGGCAGCAGACACACTCGCCCGAAGGGGCGGACTCAGACATCCCCACACCGCAGCCTGGCCAGCCGCACATTAATCCGGGTGGATTTGGCCATCTTGTGACATAGCCAATCAGTTCGAGGGAGGGGACGGCAGGAACGCCTCTCCTTTCACGCCACAAAAGGATTTTCGTCCCTTGAGAGCACAATGAAAAAAAAAAAAAAAAGCCAATCAAGGCAGGATCAGCTGTGGGCTGGTCTCTGCAGATCTGTGTCTCCCAGAGGGGGGTGGGGGCACATATTGGTCCGTGTGGGAAACCCAGAACCTCGGCTTCTCACACATTGTTCTCCTCCTCTTCAACGGCACCCCCTCCCCACCCACTCTCCCCTCCCCTCTCCCCTCCCCAAAGCCGTTAATGCCACAAAAGATACTTTCCCATTGTGCCCCGGACAGCTGAGAGGTCCCAGTTACCATACGCAGCAATGCGTCCTCTCCAGAGAGAAAGGGGATGGACCATCCAAGTGGAGAGCGGGATGCTTATCATACAAAGGAATTAAACCCACTTGGGCTCTCTGGCCTATCTAGGACCGTGGGGGGTTAAAAACGGTTACATTTTCATTAGGTGCTAATAGCAAGAGGGCATCTTTAGGCAGTCCTGGACAAGACATTGTTATGCAGAAAGTCCCCCCACCCAATCCACAAAGGAAGCTCAGGGCAGGTGGCGTGGGGGGCAGGGTGGGGAGTGGACAAAGCCTGGACCAGGGTCCAGGGAAGAGAGGGCTTGCAGTGAGCCATACTGTTGGTTGGTGAGTTCCATCAATGACAAAAGTCATGTTTTCTCTGAAGGAAACAAGTTGAAATTGTTGGGGAGAGGAAGGGCTGGTGGGTGGCTGGGGGACAGAATTTGGCCACTTGTGACTAAGACAGCCTTCAGGAAGACCATCCCCAACCACCGGCTGTAGTCTATTGGCTTTGCTGAAATAAATGGAAGATTCTGGTCTGTGTCCAGGAGGCAATGAAGAAGAGGGGAACATTTTGGAAGAAGAGAATTACTTTAAGCCCAGGTCCCACTTCTCCGTCACTGGTCATGTGACCTGGGACATCCTCAAGGCACTGAATTGCAGTTTCTTTTTAATGCAAAATGAAGACAAAACCTAGGAATCCCGTTGTGCGCTGTCATTGAGTGTAAAGTGCCTGGTAGATAGGGAATTTCTCTTCTGCCCAACACCTGCACCTGCTCGCAATTCCCACGGGAAGGAAATGGGCAAGGAAGGGAAAGAATCCAGGATGTGATACAGTAGGCTACCAGCATGATCAATCCATGAAGCTCATTACTTCGCTTCCAACCTTCCAGCCTCCCCACCCTGACCTAACAAATGCACAACAGAACCTCCTGGTTTATTCTCTCTTTTGTTATCCATGCTTTTTTGCATACACTGTTGAGAGGACCTTGCTGTGGGCAAGTCACTGCACAGGACATCTCAGGGTGTATCGTGAGACCATGGACAGGTGCTGGTGAGCAGACAGAAGTAAGCACCCGGTGAGAATGTACCCAAAGCAGGAGAAGACTCGCCTGAGACTTTGCATTGTAGGTATTTTGCTCTTTCCCTCACTGAGTAAAGAGAGCATGGTCCTCCATCATTTCTCACTACCTTGGGACTCCAGAAACCCAGAGTTCGACTGGGAGAGCTAAATAACAAACAGAAGTGCCAAAAGTGGTTCATAAGTTATGGTCAAATAAAAGACAGTCATGATCCTTTCTGCATAGTCCATGAGTGTAGGTATTGACAGAGCAAATTCAGCAGAGGCAGAATGTGTTTTTACCTTGACTTTTTTGCCTCAGGTGGAACCAGGATGGTAACTTCATTCTCTCCCTGCCTACTTGCGTCATTGCGGGCTGCTCCTTCTCTCCAGGACAGACCTCTCTGTACTCAGTGGTCCTGGAGGGGGTGTGATTGCCTTTGAGGATGTTTCAGGTTCCACAAGTCTGCTTTCCCACCAGAGAGTGGGACAAACCAGCCACTCCAAGAGTTCCATGATAAAAGTCTTCCAGAAAATGAAACGGCTTCGACCCATAATGGCACGTGTAGAGGTCCAGTAAAATGGTCTGGTTTCCATGTCTCTCTATGCACCACTGACTCTTGTAAGAAATTTAGGGAGCAGGGAGTGTTATGCGTGGATGGGGGAAGGGGAAATTATTTCCTTAAAGAAGGTCCTACTCAGTGCTAGCCAGCACAGTGGTTCCTTTCTCCAGTTATTTCCACTTCCCACAAGGTAGTGTTTTAGAATTAAGAAATAATCTTCTCATCTAGAATGCTCTGGAATGAGAGACCGGATCAGGCTCCAACCCAAGGGCATTTGGGAAACATTTTTTCACTGCAAATTCATAACCAGGGGTCTGATATCTAAAATCTTTAATAAGTTCTTTCTTATCTCCATCAAATCTCCTATGTAACTTTCAATCTCTTATTGAGAATGTCAAGTCCCAAACCCAAGGATTCAGAAGAAACCCACTAAGCCTTGGGATAAATGAGGTTTCTAACTTCACCCTGGACTTTTTCTTTCTTTTCTTTTCTTTCTTCCTCCCCGCCACACCCAACTTTGAGGAGTAGAAGAGAAAATACCTCTTCCAACTGGTTAATAAAATTAGAATTCAAATCTTTCCAGGTGCAATGACAGGTCCTTTTAGAGGAAACTGCTTCTCTGAAGCCAGCAGTGCTCAGAAATTACAACCGGTTTCAGCAATTAAGAGAAGTAAAACATTAAAAAGCAGGAGGCAAAGTACATTTGCATGCTAATAAGCCTCTTCTGCAGGGCTGGGAAGCTGTGTTTTACAACAAAGCAGATAACTTTCCCACTATGGCAATATTAACCCTTGGGTTCTCACTCCAGCTCTTTGCCCCTGATTCTCTTGTCTGGAACTTGTCTGTTTGGGGAACACATGGGTTAACTCCACATATCCATCCATCCATCCACTGTGGCCTAATTCTCCCTGGCTTTGGTAGGAGAAGAAAGAGACTTAAAAAGTTTTGAATGTGTTTAGGGATAGTGAGAGGGGAACAGAGAGACACACCAGTGGGTGAAAGAGAAAGTTTTGCTAGAAAACACACTGGAATGGGCTGGACAGTATTTGAATGCCAGCATTGATGTGAAATGAGACTTGAATTTGAATCCGGTTCTACCACTTGCTAGTGGCATGACCCCTGGGTGACTTACTAAAGTTTTTAGAGTCCCAGTTTGCTTATCTAATAAGGTAAATGAGGCAATGAGTGTAACATTTCTACACACCTGGTAACTGTGATGGTCACTGCAGTGTTGTTACAACTGGTCGCATTTATGGTGTTCCAGGTGAAACTTTCCAAAGAACCCTGAGTACAAATGCTTTGAAAAATCACTATGGCTTCATTTGGAGATACCAAGTAATCCTTTTTGTCTCATACAGAAAGTTAATCTTGGAATAAAGGCAGATAACATATAAAGACTCTTTTTTTGCCTCCCCAAGGTGGGCACCACTAATGATTTGGTTCCTACCAAAGATGGCCGTCCTTAAGAATCCTTAAGATAGTCCACAAAAATTAGAACATTCTCAACTCCTATTAGAAAAAGGCAATATAGAATAGAGCTTGGGTTTTTGGAGCTGACTAGACCTGGTTTTGAGATCCACTTTCATTGACACAATCTACTTTCATTGACACTTGCCTAACCATGTTTCTTTGAACCAATTTCTGAACCTCTTGGTGCCTCATTTTCTCCCATTATGAAATGGAATGGTAAAATGTCATACATTGTGGGTTGAGTGCTTATTCAATTTTTAAGGATACATCATTCTTTGTTTCTGTTTTAAAAATCTGATTCTCTTCATCCTTCCCCATGACACAATGAGGAAGCAATGCCCCAAACATGTCATGTCTTAGACTGCAAGCCAAGTCATTGAAATTCAGTAAAGACAGGAAAGAGAAGTTTCAATTTGTACACCAGTGTCCTTGCAGCTTGCCACAGCTCTGCAGATGGGAAAGGGACTGCCGGAAGGAAGTAAAAATTCATCAAAGGCTGGCAAAAAATTAATCTGGAGCTCACGGATGGGCAGTGGTGCGCACCCTCTGACGGCGGGCTTCCCCTTCATGTCCGTGCTGCCTATGGGCTGAGATGAGTCCACCACCCCACCCTGGCATCCTGGGCACTGACCATGACACACCATTCATTCTCTGCTCTAGATCTGCTTCCCAATGGGAGGGGAGCAAAGAGGCAGAGAATGGTCAGGTAGACCAGGGAAAGGCAACAGTCGTCTACCCTTGCAAACAACCCTCTTCCACTAACAAAGTGTGCATCGATGGCTCGGAACCCTGTGTGCTGGAATCACATAGGAAATGTTTAAAAAAATATCCCCATAGATTGTGGCTCAAGTTTTCTCATGCATGGATGTTTTCATATAGATCTTTTGGTGATTCTGATGTGTCATCTGACTTGCAAATCATTGCCACATTCTCTCACTTTCTACAGTGTTTTTTCTATAACCGTGCTGCTGCTCATTGTTGGTTACACATTAGGTTTACCTGGCAGACTTATGGAAAATAAGGAGGTCTGGCCAGGCACCATGGCTCACTCCTGTAACCTCAGCTACTCAGAAGGCAGAGATAGGAAAGATGGTGGTTTGAGGCCAGCCCAGGCTAAAAGTTACCAAGAGCCCCCATCTCAACCACCATGCTAGATGTGGTAGCCAGTGTTTGTAATCGCAGCTATGCAGGAGGTATAGGTAGGAGGATCACAGTCTGAGGCCAGTCCTGGGGTAAAAAGCATAAGACTCTATCTGAAAAATAACCAAAGCAAAAAAAGGGCTGGGAGAGTGGCCGAAGTGGTAGAGTGCCTGCTTAGCAAGCATGAGACCCTAAGTTCAAGACCCAGTACCGCCAAAATACGTATAATATAACATGGATGTCCGGGTTATCTGCTCAAAAATTTCTGACAGAATTTCTTGAAGTGGAGTGCAAGCGTCCACCAAAGACAGACACCTGCAAATTCTTGCTTCCATATGCACAAGATCCTTCACTGCAGAAGAATTTCTAACAGCAAAGATTAGAGACAACCCAAATGTCTAACCACAGGAGACTGGTTAAATAAACTCAGGTCCAGCCTTGTTTGTGGAATACTATGCATCTGTTAAAAAGAGCAAGCAAGAGCTGGGAGCATAGCTCAGGGTACAGTACTTGCCTAGCAAGTGCAAGGCCTTGGGTTTGATTGCCTGCACAGAGGGGACGGGAGAGAGAGATAGAGCTCTGCACTAATATTGAAAAGTCTCTAGAACATATACAAAAAAGACAAAAAGCAGGCAGAACAGTATTTACGGGGTAATTTGTGAAGGAATGGAGAAAATTCAGCAGACACTTTCTTACTGCCTGAATTTGCATAAACACTGAAAACTAACAAGAGTAATGAATCTAGGGAACAGGGCATGTCAGAATGCTTGGGTACTTGGGCAGGATCAAGACTTTTTATAGTGTTATCCAACATGTAAGCTACCTATTGTGAAAATACAGCTTCTAGAAAGTTCCTCCAGTGATTCTCACAAGCGGCCAGTAAGCAGTCTACTTCATGAAGGGTGGACTGCCTATGTAAATTATTTGGAATTGTTCCACAAGGAAAAATTATTTGTTCAATCCTTTTTTTTTTAATATCAGTATGAAGCCCAGAGTATTTATTTTATACTTTAGGTAATAGAGAATATTGCTTTATTTATTTTTTAATGCCATCAGCTATAACTATTGGACGTTGTCTCAGCTGGCTTCCATACTCCGTTTAATATAACCCCCACAATTAATATTATACCCCCGTAATTGTTTGCTGCGTTGAGCACTTTCTTACACGCTGTGCTAAAAGATGCTCCAGGTCATTGTGGACATCTCCTTCTTCCATAGAATCAGCTGTTTCTCCAGGTGCTTTCTATTGGTGACTGGTCATAGGAAAACGAAGACCTGGGCACCAGTGTGCTCACTGTTACTGGGGTGCTATTGCACCCAACTGGCAAAGCAAGGAGACAGATGTGTGAATAAAACCTGCGTGTATAAATACCTATGACAATTCCTATGTGTAATTATCTGTATCCATGGTAAGTCCACATTCCATCACCAACTGACCCATCACCCCAGGGATCATTCTAGTCTCTTTCCCCTCTTGTCTATCATCTTCCACTCCAGCACTGAAAACCCTGGCTCTCACAATCCTCCATAGCATTGCTTAGTTGTTCAACTCCATCATTCGTGTGTCATGGTTTCAGAATTGACTCCTATTCACATATCGAAGGGTTTCTTGGTTGTTCCCAGCTTTTAGCAATTATGAATGAAAAGATCATTCCTGTGCAGAGTTTTGTGTGGACATGTTTTCAGACCAGTTGGGAGGACACCTAGAAGTGTGATTCCTGGAATGGAGGGTAAGACTACATTTAGTTTTTATAAGAAACTGTCAAATTGGCTTGCAAGGTTGCATTCCCACCAGTAATGAATGTGGGGCCGTATGTCCTTGCCAAAGGTTGGTATTGTTAGTTTTTAGATTCTCATCATTTTAGTAGATCAGTAATGGCAGGTCATTGTTTGTATTTGCAATTCTCCAGTGACAGATGATGCTGACCATCCTTTCACATGCTATTTGTCACCTATGTATCTTCTTTGGTAAGGTTCCATTCGTGTCTAATTGGGTCATTTGTTTTCTTATTGTGAGTTTAAAGATTTCTTCATATATTTTTGGATACAAGTCTTTATCAGACATATATTTTGTGAATATTTTCTACTAGTCTATGGCTTGTTTTTTTTTTGTAGTACTGGGGTTTGACCTGGGGTGGGTGCTCTACCACTTGAGCCACACCTCCAGCCCGATCTTTTCATTTTCTTTTGAGTGTATTTTGCACAGCAGATGTTTTCACTTTTAATAAAATTTGACATCTATTTTGTTTTCAAGGATTGTACTTTGGTGTTGGATTTCTAAGAACTTGTCACAACCCCAGGGTCATGTAGATTCTCCTGTGTTTTTTCAAGAAGTTTTATAGTTTATTTTACATTTAAGTTCTTGATCTCAGTTAATGTTTGAATAAGGTGTAAGATCTGTGTCTAAGTCCTTTTTCTTTCTTTGCTTATGGATGTCTAAGTGTTTCAGTGTCATTTGTTGAAATGACTATCTTTTCTGTATTCATTTACCTTTGCTCCTTTGCCAAAGATCCAGTGATTTTATTGGGGGCTTCCATTTTGTTTTATTGATCTGTTGTCTAGTTTTCCATCAGTTTATTCTGTCTTGATCACTACTATCTTACAAAGTCAGACATGAAATCTGGTAAGCCGAGTGAGTCCAGTTGTGTTCTTCTTCTTCCATACTGGGTTCCCTATCCTGAGTCCTTTGTCTTTTCATACAAACCTTAGAATCAGCTTATCAGTATCCACAAACTAGTGTTCTGGGATTTTGATGAATATACAGATGAAATTTAGGAAGAATTGACACTTAAACAATATTGAGTTTTCCAATCCATCAGCACAGACTATTCCTACTGTTTTAAATCTTTGACTTTTTTAAAGATTAGCATTTTGTAGCTTTCCTGCCTGTCTTTGTAAACAAAATTTTACTGGTTCACAGCCAGGCTCATTCATTTATGTATAACCTGTGGTCGCTTTCACACTGAGATGCCAGAACCGAGTAGCTGCAACAGAAAGCATGTGACTCTTAAAGCCTAAAATCCATCTTATCCAGCCCGTTATATAAGGTCGATGACCTCTAGTTGAGTTTAAGTTTCAGAACATCTTTTATTCCGTTCTGTTTTCCATGATCTCCTCCTCACTGGCTTTGGGGAAAAAAGGACCCAAGGAAAGAAAGCTCCCTGAGCCTCAGCAATGAGCTTGAAATCCTTGTTTGAAGGTAGCAAGAACCTTTTTTATTATCAAGAACTCATGGCTGAGTCTGGAAGTGGGTTCTTATTAGGGTGTTTGTGTTCTAGGCTGTCGGCCTAGAGGTATCTCAACCTCCACTGTAGCACCTGGATCATAAGAAGTTCTTCTTTTGCCCATTAATTTTTTATTAGGATATATTCATTGTACAGGGGGGATTCATTGTGACAATTCCCAAATGGGCTTATATAATACATTGGATAGATCATCCTCTCCGTCTCTCCCCCTCAACCCCCTCTACATCCCACTTAAAACTATTGCAAGAGGATCTTTGCTCTATTTCATAGAAGAATATGAAGTCCATCAACCATTTACCTTCACCTTAATCTCATAAGAGGTTCTTAATAGATGTTTGATGATTGCAATAAGGAAGAAAACATGTGTGACAGAAAAATCCCCAAACTGTTGGGGACTCTGTGATCTGCTGATGTATAGCAGTGACAGCCTCAGGAGCTGTGGTCCTAGAACTGGGGACCACTAAGGTAGCTGTACAGACCACACGGCCAGCAGCAGGTATTTGGGGAGGATACCTTGTTGTGCCCCAGGAGGGCTGTCAGATAACAGGAGAAGCAGTTTCTGCACTTGTCAAATGTAGTGAAACACTACCAAACAACATGGAAAAGAATATTTATTCAGCAACATTGCATTCCAGAGTCTTTCCCTACTCTCCTGCCCTCCACACAACACCTGCAAGGGGCTCTCCATGCTCCAGTGTTATAGGCCAGCAAACTGAGACTCAGAGAGGACAGTGACCCCTCAGTCAAGATCTCTTCATTTCAAAGTAGCAGAGCCAATGCTCACTGTAAGGAGGAAGAGGAATTTTTGGCCACATGACACCTTCCACTCACTCAGATCAGCACCAGCAGGTAGTTTCCTGTGCCACTCAACAGCTCCCTGCTTTCACTCAATCAGTTCTTATAGCACCCCTCCCCCACCAATTCATAGACATTAAGAAACTACCAGGCATATTGTCATGCCTGTAAGTTCCTCCCTGGCTCTCATCTGTCAATCAGTTAGTTGGCCAGGGGACTGGTTTCCAGCAGGCTCTGAGGGGACATCACCTAACTCCTGCCCACTGGAACCTCATGCTATTCTGGGAGGGGAGGGGTAGCACTCACATACCTTCTACTCCCAAGGAGAGTCAACAAATCCGTTAAAAAGTCGAAGGAAGTGGTAATTACTTCAAAGATTTATATATGCAGGCATTGACCAAAAGTGATAAAAAGTCTCTAGAGCCTTCTAACTCTTTATGCATTTGTATATTCAAATCCTAGGCATCAGAATCCCACTGTCCAAGAAGCTGCTTTAAAACAAACAACAACACTAACATGTTTGCAACACTTTAGTAACATTTTGTGACATTTTTATAGTAAGTGTACACGATCCTCACAAATACAATACTCACTTTGTAAAGTAACCAAGGCAAGAATTATTGTTATACCCATTTCAGAGATTTGTATGCAAAAGCTCAGACAGGCAAGGAGATTTGCCAAGATCACGCAGCTAAGAAGCTGTGAGTTCCCTTACTACTGTCATGTCCCCAGGCTTTAAGACTAGCAAGGTTTGGCGATTCCTCCCCACTGCATTCAGCAGGACTAGGTAGCTCCTTAGAACAGAGCTGACATGGTCCACCCTTAACCTGGGGAGCACCTGCGTGCTGTTGTTGACCAGTCTGTCTGGCTTGATCTTTCCACGGGGACAGTGCCAGGCTCAGGAGCTGCCTTCCCCATGCAGCAGCCAGGCTGTGCCCCATGGGTCTCCCTGAACAAGGCTGGGCAGACTGCTCAACCCCAGAGCCTATGACCCAACCCCACAGCTTCCCATCCTCTGAATACACACACCAGCCCCCAGCTGACCTCTGTCACTGTCCTCCACACCCCTGTGCCCCTCTAGCATCTTCGGTCACTCCCAGGGGGAGCAAATAAGAGATCAGGAGATGGAAATGGGTGGGGGGTGGGTTCCCTAAAAGAGCTCATGAGAAGTCTTGCATTATTTTCCTTCATTGTTAAGCATCTAAGCCACCCAAAAAGAAGAGCAGGTCCCCAAGGGTCAGGGAAGGAGACTGCTGTCTCATGACCATTTGGCCAGAATCCTTTCCCAGAAAGGAAGATTTTGCTCTGAGACAGTTTTTCAAATGTTCTCATCCAATTTTGCACCACAGAGAGGATGGAAATGACAGATGAACTTCCCTGGACCACAGAGAAGCAGCATTTCTGAACTTTGGTTCAAAGCAACAGTGTTCACAAAGTCTTCTCCTTGTCATCCCTCAATGTCTTAGATCCTTTCTGAAGGGCAGAAAGGTTACAAGAATGGATGGATGGGCAGAGATTATGACCCAAGTCCCCCAGGATACTAAGGCTGATTTGCAATTACCCATCCAACACTTCACCTCATAATTTAGAGAACTAATGTGGTTTACATCCAATGGACCAGGAGCCTCAGCATGTGCTCTGAAATGTGTTCTCAACAATGCAAGAGAATTCGCTGCCCTCCGATAGGCTCATCATAACCAGAAGATATTACATCTGGTTCACTGTGGGGATTTTCATACCAGGCACAGTGCCTGGCACACAGCAGGTGACCAATACACCTTTACAGAAGCGGATGACAGGCACTATCAACACCATCTCCATTCCCAAGCTAAGTCTGTGGACTTGGCGTTCAACCAAGATCAACCATTTTCATGGGCATTAGACCTGCAATCCTGGTGCTTACTTGTGTTGCACTGACTTGGCCAATTCATCCATAACAGATAACCAGCAGGTAGGAGAGATGCTGTGTTGTGAAGGTTGAAGAGGGAAGACAGGCAGGCATGGAACTCAGAGCTCATGCCATCTAGACTGGAGGGACCAGGTCTCCTGACCTGGCTTTAATGACAGTCAGACTTTGGAGATCTCAGCTGGACCAGAAGGGTTTCAAGTTATTTCCAAACAAACAATTAATTCTCTGATTTGGATGAATTGAGTGATTTTTTTAAAAACTAATGTAGTAATGGAAAATTCAGAAGTACCAGATAGAGCAAATTCTCACCCAAGAGGAAGAGATATTACTACTGCTTCATTACTCCCATTGGGGGGGAGTATTGTTACTGACACTCTTCTTTTCTTTCTCTGCCTCACTTTTCCCTTTGGCATAAAATTCTCACTGGAACAACACAGGAGATCATAAAGAAAGAGCTACCAGCCCTCTCTTCCCTACCTCACTCCCAAATTTTCCTAGAGACCTGTGTATGAATCTGTGGAGAGAGAGATCTCAGTCCCTGATTGAGCAGAGCTCTGCAGCTGCAAAGTTGTAAGCCCATAAATAAAGTTTACGGCTAAACTGGCCTGACCTGGCTTTGCCCCTAGGTACAGAAGCAGTGTCTTGCCGTTAGTATGCAGAATCCATCAGCCGAAAGTCTGCTCATTTGTTCTCAAGTCACTCTGCTCTATAAATCTTTTGGAAAGGGAGGGGTGGGGAGGGGGAAGCCCAAGTGAGGGGCAGACAGAGAAAGGGTCAGGAGAGGGAGGCCATGAGGGCTGCTAGGGACATTTCTCCTCTGAAGCCTGAGGGCAGTCACTGGCTCCTGTTGCTTGGAAGAGGGGACAGACCAAAGCCATTTTGGCTCTCCAGTCGTAGGTGAAGAAGTAGGAATCTGTGGGAAAGACTGGGGGAAAGGAGTCTAATTTGTAAGACTCCATAGAGGGTTGATTTTTTTTTTAATCCCTTCTAGCTCAAAGTTGCCTGTCTTATGATTTTACGTAAAAAGCCAAGTTCCTCCTCCCACTTGCTTGTTGCTTATTTTTGCCTTTGTCTTGTTTGCCTTTGATGGTTCTGTTTGTTTGTTTTGCACTCTGAACAGAGGGCTGGATCATGCTTACCCACAGCACATGGGACTGTTTGAGAAGACAAGAGGGCATTTTTTAGTATCTCCACCTTTGGCAGACTCCGGGCTGCCAGGAGCACATAAGAAGGAAGAAAGATGGAGGCAACACAGGAGGAGGATTCTGCTACCTTCCCTGGACTCTAAACTTTGAGATCTGCCAAGAAAGGTCCTCCTGTCTGGGTGACTGTTAGTCCATTTCTTTTGATGAACACAGGAAGGAATACTAACCCAGTTGGCTTCACCTGGAGACTGGCTGCTTGGGGAGGGGACACAATGGAAAGGGACAGGCTGGTAGAGTAGGACAGGTCCTGGTACTTGTTGCTTCTTCAGTGTTTTAAAATTTCCCCTTAGGCAGGCAGCAAAGTGACATCTCTGTTTCTGCCTGCATGGGGCAGAAAGAACACACCAAAGCACCCTGGAGAAATCTTACAGTCATCACCTGCCTGGCCCATGAACAGGGAGGGATGGTGGCAGGAAAGGGTAGGAAGCTGGAGAAAAGGGCCTATGCCCACATGGCTAGGCCACCTATCTTTCATGGTGTATGCATGAAAGATGCTTAAAATTATCCTCAGGGAGCCTTCAAGGGGAAATCAGAGGGAGAGCCTTGCACCTGGGTGTGGGGCTCTGAGTGGCAGAGAGGGAGAAACTACAGCTTCCAGGCTGCCCGTCCAGTCCTGCAAGCCCTTTATTTTAACACCATTTTTCTTCCTTTAACTCAGGGACTCTTTTTTTTTTTTTTTTTAACCTACTGGGGATTGAACTCAGAGCTTTGCACTTCTACAGGTGCACTATTGCTCTACCATTTGAGCCATCCCTGAGCCCTTGGGCTTTCTTTAACTTTGTTTTTCAGATAGGGTCTTGCACTAATTTTGCCCCAGTTAGCCTGGAACCTACATCCTCCTACCTCCACCTCCCAAGAAGTTGGGACTGAAAGCATGCACCACCATGCTGGCTCATTCCAGGAACTCTTAACTACGTTACTACTTACATGTGAGGCTGGGTAACTCACACGTGTGGGCATGTGTGTGTGAGTTTGTGGCTGTGTCTATGTATAGTGAGGCTGTGCAGCAACACCCCTCACCTAGGCACCAGTACCATCCCACACCCTAAGTGACAACCAGAACTATCTCCAGATATTGTCAAGTGTTCCCTGGGGTCAAATGATCCCCAGCTGAGAACCACTGCCCTACAAGTCTTCTGACTTTTGCCTTCTCAAGTCACACCAGAGACCTTGGCCATCCTGGCCAGGGAACTGCCATAGAGAGGCACAAGAAGCAGGGCCTTGGGGAACCCAGGGAAGAAGGAGGTAGAAGAAGGAGGCCATTTCTTCCTGATCTCCAGAGATTTATTCCCCCAAAGTGCTTTTACACTCACCCTTAGAAGAACAGAGTAAAGAATAAGCAAAACAACTCTTCAAGTAGGGCTGTATGATTTAGCAAAAAAAGACAAAGGATTAATTATTTTTAGTATAAGGTGTCCTGTGTAGTATTTGGAATATAACATCTACTGAAGAAAATTGTTTTATCTGAATTTCAAATTTGCTTCTTATTGGTCAGTGCTGCCTTCAGACAGAGAGCACCACACAGAGAAAAAAAAAATCCAGAGAAAAAAACACATGCTCTCACCGTGTAGAAATTTCTTGGAGCAGGATCTGAGCTGTAATCAAAACTGAACAAGGCAGCCCTGTCCTTAATCTCACAGAATGTTCTCAGGACTCAGGCCGAACTGGAAGACCGGAATGGTGTGGAGGATTGTCTAGATTCCTCTTGGTCTGAAAAGAAGCCTCCAACTCCCGCTGGTTGTCCTGTTTGCCCACCCACCTTGGAGCGCCTTCCTCTGGGCTTGGCGGCAGAGAGGAAAGGCGATGCTGGGTGGGCAAGTCCGTGCCAGGCTTCATCTGGGAGGGAGAGCTGACCACTTCATAAATCCAGGGGAAGGAGCAGATCTCCTGCCAGAGCTGGGAGGAGCAGGGGCCTCTTGCCTGGCCTTGTTCTCTGTCATTAATCTTGTCTCCTCTTTGAAGGAGAGGCTCAATGACTCCTAACCTGACAGTGAAAAGAAAGGAGGAGGGACCTAGGGAGAAGAAGAGTGACCTCGCAGGACAGGTGAAGCACTGGGTGACTGATGTACCGGGCAGCAGGGGGAAAGGGAGGGTTGGCAGTGCTGAGCTTGGAGGAGGGCAAAGCTCTCTGGAGCCAAATGAAGAAAATGTGGCTTAGGTGAGTTTAGGTGGAGTTGACTCGTGGGGAAGGTGGACCAGGAAGTAGGAGGGTCTCCACCCTCTCCCCACCACACACACAGAAGCCCAGAGATGCTTCTGCGTGCAGCTCCTCTGGCCCCACTGGACCTCCTCAGTGAGCCTGCAGAAAGACAAGACAATGCCAAGTCCATGCCTGGGGTCAGATCCACATCCCCATCTTGGCCTGACCTCTGACCCTGGGCACCCTCCCCCATATAGATCTGATTTTTTATTTGCTTGACTGAAGTGATTCCTGGACTCTCTCTGAATGCCAAATTCTACCTTGACTTGTTCTGTCTTGCCTTCTTTTTTTTCTTTTTCTTTTTTCTCTTCGTACATGAGGAATGTCTAAGCTCAAGATATTGGCCATTTACCTCCTTTGGTGAAAACCAAAATCTCTGAAAAGCTTTGGGAACCCCTAACCCTAAGATTTTCTTTGAAGGTGATGTCAAGAGATGTGACATTTAACAAGGCATTGTCTCTTAGAAGACTGGCACTCAGGAATCCTGAGGGAAGGAGACATGTTCCTTGTTTTCAGTGCAACCCTGAAGGAGCCAGGTAACTTTGAGACTCAGTTATACCCTTGTGAAATGGGAGAGGAAACCCCTGCACTGCTTACCAGTTGGGAAAATAAATAAGACAGGCACTGTGGAAGCATGTTTTTAAGATAAGAAAGCTCTTATTTTACACATATTTAACACACACCTGTGGCACACATCCACACATTTATATCCACAGGGCAAGGGTGACTCCAGCCCTCTCAGACTTCAAGAGTAGAAATCGAGAAAAAGTGTTTGGGAAGGGAGGGGCTGGGTCTTTGGGAAGAAACAGCCAGCCTGTCTTCCCTTCAGGACAACAGCTAAATTCCAGAGCCTCCTCAAACAAGCCTCCATATCTTGGTAAAACTGAGCTGACAGGCATGACCTCAGCCAGGCGGCTCACCTTACTGAAGCTGTCTGGTAGGTGAGACATTTATTAACATGGATGGACTGCCCGCTGAGAGGGCCCGCTGCCCAGGGCCTGCAGGATGAAATCCTTCCCCAAATGCAATAAGTCTCTGCTTCAGTGTGGAATTTGATAACATTCTCTGTTCAGCGGGACCTTGCCTGAAGGACAGCACTGCTTTCAACATGGCATCAGTCCATCCATGGGGCTGAGGTATTCTAAAAGCAAACCCAGCCCTGGGAGCCATGTGGTTCTCTAATGCTGGACTGGCCACTCCAAAACTTAGCTTCCCCATCTAGAAACTGGGTAAGCCAGGCACTGTGACTCATGCCTGTAATCCCAAACACTTGGGAGGCAGAGGCAGAGATAGGGAGGATCACAGTTCAAGGCCAGCTCAGGCCAAAAGGTAGTAAGACCTCCATCTCAAAAAAACAATCTGGGTGAGGTTGTACCTGCCTGTGGTTCCAGCTGTGAGGGAGGCATTGGTAGGAAGATCATGGTACAAGGCTGACTCTGGGAAAAAAAAACCATGAGACCTTATTGAAAAACAATAAAACCCAAAAGGGCAGGGGGAATGGCTCAAGTGGTAGAGCACTGGGAAACCCTGGGTTCAGTACTACCACAAAAGAAGGAAAGGAAGGAAGGGAGGGAGGGATAAAGAGAGGGAGGAAAGGAGGAAAATGGGTTAAAACTGGCCAAGGTAGGTAAGGAGGGAGAGAGAGATTGGTAAAATTACCACTGACTGAATCGTCCCATTATAATGCTGGGTGGCACCTTCACTGGGACCTGGTACCTGTCCTTGTGTTTAAGCACAAACACTCAGGCGTGAAGTGCTGATGATCACAACAGAGACTCAAATATTTTGGATGATTCACAGGTTTATACAGTTGGCCAAGTCTTTCTGCAGCAGCTGAAACCTCCTTCCAACCTGAAACTAGACCACAACCATCAGAGGTGCTAAGACCACGTTTTATTTCTTTTTTATTTTTTTCTTATTCATATGTGCATACAAGGCTTGGGTCATTTCTCCCCTCTGCCCCTACCCCCTCCCTTACCACCCACTCCGCCCCCTCCCTCTCCCCCCCACCCCCTCGATACCCGGCAGAAACTATTTTGCCCTTATCTCTAATTTTGTTGTAGAGAGAGTATAGGCAATAATAGGAAGGAACAAGTGTTCCTGGTTGAGATAAGGATAGCTATACAGGGAGTTGACTCACATTGATTTTCTGTGCGTGTGTGTTGCCTTCTAGGTTAATTCTTTTTTATCTCACCTTTTCTCTAGTTCCTGGTCCCCTTTTCCTATTGGCCTCAGTTGCTTTTAAGGTATCTGCTTTAGTTTCTCTGTGTTGAGGGAAACAAATGCTAACTAATTTTTTAGGTGTCTTACCTATCCTTACCCCTCCCTTGTGTGCTTTCGCTTTTACCTTGTGATCAAAGTCCAATCCCCTTGTTGTATTTGCCCTTGATCTAATGTCCACATATGAGGGAGAACATACGATTTTTGGTCTGTTGGGCCAGGCTAACCTCACTCAGAATGGTGTTCTCCAATTCCATCCATTTACCAGAGAATGATAACATTTCGTTCTTCTTCATGGCTGCATAGAATTCCATTGTGTATAGATACCACATTTTCTTAATCCATTCGTCAGTGGTGGGGCACCTTGGCTGTTTCCACATAACTTGGCTATTGTGAATAGTGCTGCAATAAACATGGGTGTGCAGGTGCCTCTGGAGTAACCTGTGTCACAGTCTTTTGGGTATATCCCCAAGAGTGGTGTTGCTGGATCAAATGGTAGATCAATGTCTAGATTTTTAAGTAGCCTCCAAATTTTTTTCCAGAGTGGTTGTACTAGTTTACATTCCCACCAGCAGTGTAAGAGGGTTCCTTTTTCCCCGCATCCTCGCCAACACCTGTTGTTGGTGGTGTTGCTGATGATGGCTATTCTAACAGGGGTGAGGTGGAATCTTAGCGTGGTTTTAATTTGCATTTCCTTTATTGCTAGAGATGGTGAGCATTTTTTCATGTTTTTTTTTTTGCCATTTGAATTTCTTCTTTTGAGAAAGTTCTGTTTAGGTCACTTGCCCATTTCTTTATTGGTTCATTAGTTTTGGGAGAATTTAGTTTTTTGAGTTCCCTATATATTCTGGTTATCAGTCCTTTGTCTGATGTGTAGCTGGCAAATATTTTCTCCCACTCTGTGGGTGTTCTCTTCAGTTTAGAGACCATTTCTTTTGTTGAGCAGAAGCTTTTTAGTTTTATGTAGTCCCATTTATCTATGCTATCGCTTAGTTGCTGTGCTGCTGGGGTAAGACCATGTTTTAAAAGTTACTTGCTTTTAGATATCATTTCAGCACCTACTGTTCGGTAGGTCCTCTACTTGGCATTGTTGTGCTGTGTCTAACAAGGTCACATCTGAATGAGACCTGAAGTGTGAGAAACAGGAAAACACCCCATCAGAGGAAGGACTGACTGTCCTCAGCCCACGGGAACCATACCTCTCCCCAAGACTCCATAGAAATGGTCCTGATAAAGCTGGAATGACTTCATAGTGACTCAACCCAAGGGCAAGTTCTCAGCCTTCTCCTGGAACTGTGCTGTGTTGTGTGGTCCACTCCAGGGTGCCACTGTCCCCTGTCTGTTTGACTGCTCCTCCTTGGGCTGGCTCAGGGGTCCTTCACACAGCCTGTGTTCCGAATACCCACGTTCCCAGGGTTTCTTCTGCTCACCTGCAAAGCCCCTTGGCCAGCATGACATGATGAAGAAGCCCAGATCCTTCATCTGGGCTCAGACTTAAATATCTACTGGCAGCCAGCATGTCTTCCTTGATACTCAAAGTCAGCCCAGCCAGAATCAACCTCATTCCCTCCCCCACCAGTGCCCACACATGGGCCCTCTTTTGTATTCAGATCTACCAATAACACCTGAGCCACCAAGTCAGAAACCTAGAAGTCATCTTTTTCTCCCCTCTCTTGAAAGTTGGATCAATCAATAAGCCCAACTGACTTTACTTCCTCAATGTCCAGCCCTGAATTTGTCCCCTTCCGCCAACCCCTGCTGCTATTATTTCAGGCCTTGGACTTTGCTGTAGACTTCTATTGGCCCCTTCCCCTTCTCTTTCAAAGCTATCTTCTAAGCTGTGACCAGAGCTTGAAATTAAAGTGCACTTCTGACCATGTTGACCCTTCATGCAAACCCACCATAAACCCAGCTCCTTAATGGAATACAGGGCCCTTTCCAATCTAACCCTGTCTACTTTTTTCTTTTTCTTTTTTTCATGCCACTGGAGTTTGGACTCAGGGCTTTATACTTATAAGGCAGGCGCTCTACAGTTTGAGCCACACCTCCAGCCCTTTTTGCTTTGGTTATTTTAGAGATAGGATCTCACTTTTTGTCCAAGCTGGCCTAGACAGTGATCATACTATCTTACACTTCCCACTATAGCTGGGATGACCGTACACCACCATGCCCAGCTGAGATGGGGTCTTACAAACTTTTTTCCCTAGCTGGTCTTGAACCTTGATCTTCCCCATCCCACCCATCCCAGATGAATTGCTGTCATTTGTTCCCCCAACATCACTGTGTTTCTTATTTTATCTAAGTTGTTTCCTGCTGGAATTTTTTTTTGTTCTCTATTCCTACCCCACCGCTTAATTCTTCCTTTTTTTTTTTTCACCTAAATTACTCCTCTTCATTTTCTTCACTGTATAAAATCCAGAAAGGACATCACTACTTCCAAAAAACCTTCCAAGGACTGTCTTATTATTGCATTAACCACATTTTATTTAAATTATCTGTTGTAGAAGAAGTTATCTATTGAAGAAGAAATCATGACATTTGCAAGAAAATTGTCAGAACGAGAGGTCATCATGTTAAGTGAAAAAAGTCAGATACAAAAAGGAAAATATCATATTTTCTCATATGTGGAAGGAACAATTTTTTAAAAAGATAACCTGAAAGTAGTTGAGGGGATTTCAGGTGGAGGAAATCAGAATGGAGGTTCATAAAAAACTAAAATTAGGATAGGGCTGGTGGAGTGGCTCAAGTGGTAGAGTGCCTGCCTAGCAATTGTGAGGCCCTGCCTGAGTTCAAACCCCAGTACCACTCCCCTGCCCCAAAACAACTAAAATTAGACCTACCTTATGAGCCTGCCATAGCACTCTTAGGCATATTTCTGAATGAACATACAAGACAGACACCTGCACATCCATGTTTATCACAGCATTATTCTCAATAGCCAAGCATGGAATCAGCCTCAGTGCCCAACAACCAATGAACAGATAAAGAAAATGTGGTATATATACACCATGGAATATTATTCAGCTGTAAAGGAGAATGAAATTATATAATTTGCAGAAAAATGAATATCATGTTGAGGGAGATAAGCCATGATCAAAAAGCCAAATATCACATGTTTTTATTCATATGTGGAATCTAGACCTAAAATGATGGTGATGATGATGACAACAACAGTGATGATGATGAGTACGAGGATAATGGGAGTTGGGTGTACAAAGGGGGCTGTCTGCGGGGATCAGTGGGAGGGGGAATGGAGAGGGTATGGGGGTGAAAAGGATCAAGGTGCACACACATATATATATGTATAAGTGTGAAGACAGCATAATGAACTCCACCTAACTTTATTTGAAAAAGAGGGGAGGAGTGTTAAGGAAATATAACAGGGAGGGGTGAACTTGTTCAAAGCACACTGTATGCATCTATGGAATTATCACATTGAAAACCCCCTGTACTATTAATGTATGCTAATAAAAATAATTTAAAACAAAAAGAATCCATGTGGGAGAGAGCCATGGCACCTTTAGTATTTTCTCTGGGCTTTTGAGATATTTTCCAATGTTATACCATAAGAAACCAGCCAAATTGCTTTCCTTGAACTCTTTATAAAATCCTTTAGAATATTTTAAATATATTTAATATAATATATGAGAATATTTTACATACTCAATGATTAATTACTAAATCCCTCTTTAATAAGAATAGAAATTAGAGTATTTTATTGAGGACCTATTTTATGTTGTGTGTCATGCTGAACTTTCTTCTTGCATTTTTTGTCTTAATCCTCCCAATAAACTGACAAGGCAGATATTATTATTTTTGCTTTTCAGATATGAAAAATCTTGGCTTTGAAGTATTATATAACTTCCAAAACTGAAATTCATATCCAGATTTCCAGAATTCAGAAACAGATATTAATGACTATACCATACTCCCTAGAGAAGAGACACTTAGTCTGCCTCCTGTTGCTATAACAAAATCCCATGGACTGGGGGATTTCTAAAGAACAGAAGTTCATTTGGTTCATGGTTCTGGAGGCTGGGAAGTCCAAGATCATTGTGTGATTATTTGGTGAGGGCCTCCATGATGTGCCACAACAGGGAGGAAGGGCAAGTGAACATGTGCAGGGCAGAAAAAACATCAGTGGAATTCACCCTTTTATCTGGAACCTACTTGCAGCAGTGGGCATTAACCCACTTAATGCGAGTGGAGCTTTCATGGTCTTGTCACCCCTTAAAGATACCCCCTCCTAATACCATTCCAATGGCAATTAAATTTCCACGTGAGATTTGGAGGAGACATCCAAACTGTAGCAGAACCCAAATTTCATTTGTCAATGGTAGCAACAGCTTAGTTGATTGACTAAGCAGATCTCTACACAAAGGTCTTTATGCTCCTTTTCTATGATTTGGCTGCTATAGCTTGGAAACATTAAAATCAAATAACAAAAAGAATTCAGAGGAGTAGCATCTTTTAACTGAGATTACATTTTAGAACTGAAGATGATGAAATTCTTGTTTAAAGCTCATATGTGTTGAACCAATGAGAAACTCCACAAAAAATTAACGGTTGCACACAACTGCCAATGTTTCATTACCACTAATATTTAGCACAGTGTGGTGTCTGCAACATAGGCCATCTCCCCCTGCTTGAGCATTTCTTGTCTGTATACAATTGAAAATCAAGGCACTAAAAGCATTTTTATGTTTTTTTTGTATATAGACTTTTTATCTGTCTCCTCTGAGTTTATTTTTCTTTTATCCGCAGCTCAATCTAAAGTTTCCAGAAGTCAAATTAGTGCCTTGCATTTCTCTTCTATTTAGCTAAGTATTAAACACAAGAAATTCAGAAGTGTTCATTATAAACAAATATACAATACATTAAGTGCCATCAAGAGTGATAAATCAAGGTTAGGGGACAAACAGTAATGGGGCAAGATGAGAGGATGGGGCTACTACTTAGATGTGGTAAGGAAGCCTTTTTTGCCATTGCAGCCCAGGAGTAGAGAGACCTGGAGGAGTAGGGAAATGAGTGTTGTATGTACATGTAGAATTGTGTGGCTGCCCACACCTTAAACCTTCTTCCCATTAAGAACTGGTGTCTTAATCCTCCTCTCAAATCTGGGAGAACTGTGTGACTATTTTGACTAATAGAACATAGTGGAATTGGTGTTCTTGTCAGTTTCTGGGCCAAGACTTTAAGAAACTAACTCCTTCCATTGGGATGTTTGCTCTTGGTACCCAGCTGCCATGTTGCGAGGAAGCCCAAATAGCCATTGGAAGAGACTCATGGGAAGAGAAACAGGTCCCTGGCTAAGAGCCCAGTTGAGCTCCCAGCCAACAGCCAGCACCAGCTTGTCACTAGCCTGGCTCAACCACACCAGCTGATGCTTTATGGAGCAGAACTCAGCCATGCCTGCTGAGCCCTGCAAAATCTCCAGATTCATGAGTTAAGTAAATGCTTGCTGTTTTTCAGACACTGAGCACTGAGATGGTTGGCACACAGAGACAGACATTGAACAGAGGCCTCACTGATGGAGGAAAAACTATGAGGGCAAAGACTTCAATCCAGGATAGTGTTCAACATGTTCTAGAAACACAGAGGAGGCCAGTGTGATGGAGCAGAGAATATAAGTGGCATGAGAGGAGACTATTAGGTCAAAGAGATCTCTAGCAGCAAGTCTTAAAGGAAACTCTAAGACATGACAAGGACATCAACTCATGTGTGTGTGTGTGTGTGTGTGTGTGTGTGTGTGTGTGATGCTGGGGGCGGGATGTAGGCACTCAAACATGCCAGGCAAGCATTCTACCACTGAGCTACAGCACAGTCCAGAGCATCAATTCTATTCTGAGTAATGCAGAAGGCACTGGAGAGAGTTGTGTGAAAGAAGTGTAATCTGACTCATATTTTAAAGCTCTGTGAACATGATGGATGAGTAGTTACTTACTGAATGAAGGCCTAAAGTACTGGTTCTCCACCCTGGCTGCACACTGGAATTAGAGGGGAGTTGGAAAGGAAAAGGAAAGAAAAATCCTGGGCCCTACCTCAGAATGACTGGATCCGTCTTTGGAACCAGGCATTGCTTTCAAACAAAACAAAACAAAAAAACTCTCCCAGTGACTCTACTGGGCAGTCATGGTTGAGATTTGTTGCCTACAACATGGCCAGCAAACTATGACACATGACTGAATGGCCACCATCTTATTTTATAGATAAAGTTTTATTGAAACAGAGCTAAAAATAATTCACTTATGTATTATCTATGGCACCTTCTGGCTACAGTGATGTTGTTGAGTGGTTACAACAGAGACTATATGGTCTACAGAGTCTAGATTGTTAACTATATGACTATTAACTGAGACCACGTGGCTGTGGAAGTACTTCTAAAAATGGTAGTGGGAATCAGAGTCACCACAGAACTTGGCCAAAGTTCAAAGGCCCAGGCCCTCTCCTCGGCCTGAGTCTCTGAGTCCCTATTAATTTTCAAGTGAGTCTTCCATACCAGGGTTGGAGGTCTACTGGTTCAATCAGTGAGGAAGACTAGGAGCAATAGAGCACGTAACGCTGCGTGTGAGTGGGGACTGAGCTGGGCTTCTGTTTGGATAACCTTTTCCCTCTCCTTATGCCAGCCTTTTTCCCATGGAGCTTCAGTTTCAAACAGACTTCTCACTCCAAACCAAAAAATTGAGATGTCACAAGAACCAGTCTATCTGTTATAGAAACTGTAGAATGAAGCCCTCCCCCACAGGTGAACGAATTTCAGTCTCTGCATGTTCATAGGCAGCATAGCTGGCCCTGGGGGAAGAAAAGGTCAAGGTACAGGAGCTGGTTATGTTCTTAGGCAGGAGCTGTGAGGTCCACTGCCTCCCCTGTGGTGGTTTGTCCATGGGAACAATCCCTAATATATGTTGGATGCAAAGTACACTATGGTACTGTGGTGCTTAGCCATGACTTGCATTATTAGAGGAGCAAGGAGCTTAAAAGAACTAAAGAATAATCTGATGGTTGGTCCACACTCTTGGGACTCCTAATTTAGCAGGCCTGGGTGAGGTCTAGCAGGTGATTGTTATACACAGTCACTGTGGCTGGGAATCGTTCAAGACTCTAGAATCTAGAGCAATGATTTCTAACCTTGAACATGCATCTGAACTCCCTGGAGGGCTTGTTAAAGCACTGATTGCCATGCTCCACCCTAGAGTTTCTGGGAGTTCTAGGGTAGGACTCAAGACTTCACCTTTCCAGTAAGTTCTCAGATGATGCTGAGGCTGCTGGTCTGGGGACACAATGGTGGGAACCACTATTTTAGTACTCAGTAAGATCCTACCAATGAAAGGTACTTCAACAGGCTGAAGAGCTTGGACTGGATTCAGGGGATTTGGGGCCTATTGCCAAACCATTGGCAAGATCTGTTTTGTCAGGTATAGACACCAAGTCCTCAGAAATTCCTCCTGGAAGAGACTGGGGAGTCATGCAGGATGACGAATAAAGGTGAAATAAAACAAAGCCCAGGAAAACAAAGCATTTCCAAATTGAAAGAACTGAAAGCTCCTTTAAAACCCACCACCAGTGGGAACCTGAAGGCATAATTATATAACCCATGAATATAATTAGGTGCTTTCCTTCCTTTTCTCCCCACCCACTTCTCCCAGGCTTTGGCTTTGGGAGAAGGAGGAGGGGGTCCTGTGAGTCTCAGGACTCCCAACGTAATATCCTACATTCCCCTGCTCTTATAAACTTCCTCAAAAAGTAGCACTTGGATGCAGCTGGAGCCAAACCCCAGAGCGTCTTGTCCATCAGTTAATATTTATTGGGCCTTCACAATGAGCTAAGCAGCCATATAAAAGACAACAGTACCTGCAGACTGTTATTAAGCCAAGGGAGAACAAGCACCTCGCCTTCCTTTTCACTAGGTGTTGGCAGCTGGGTGGTAGTGTCTGGGTCAAAATGAACATTCAACCACTCATCCCACAAAAATGTCTGAAGCACTCACTATGTCGCAGCCAGTCTCCTAAGTTCTGGATGTATGGCAGTGATTGAAACAGACAGAAGCCACTGCCCCAGCAGAGGGGAGAGTTTAGAGGCTCTATGAAGCTATGGGTAGGGGCTGGTGGCTGGCATCCACAGTAGGACTCCAGGTGATTGACTGGGTCAACTAGTCTGTTGGTTTATTTTGTAGATCCCTTTCCAAAAAATACCACAGAGATTATACACCTGCAATTTCAAGGCCTGTGGGTGAAGGAATCTGAGTTCAGAAACATAAAATATATTGTCTCCAGGACCAATGCAGGTGTTGGTTGGATTTGCAGGACTCTCTCCCAAATAAAAATATTCACTCAATTGGAGCTAAAGCATTGGAAGTCTCCCAGGGTACTTCTCCTCAGCAGCCCTGCTCCTCAGACTCTTTGTGGTGTTCAGAGGCTGCCCCAACCCTTGCTGGGACCCTGGGCTGCTTCACATCAATGGACTTCTCAACCCTCTTAAAAAGGACATGTGGTTTCCCAGTGGATGTAGTTCCCCTCCGGGAAGGTAACTAGATACTAGGAAACCCAGATCCCCAAATGTGAGCTGGCTATTGGCCACAACAGGAGTACACCAGGTCAGGATCCTATGACTTGGTGCAAGGAGACAGGTGCCATTTGTTTTATACAGTGTGATACTCTAGCACATAGCACAGTGCCTGCTGCCCCATGGGCAGGTGAAGGAGTGAATGAATGAGGCAGAAATGCTTCATGAAACTTTGAAGCCCCACAAGTCTTACCAAGAAATCTCACCATCCTCAGTCCCCATGGTGACCTACCAAGGACACTTAGTACACTGTCCATGGAAAATAGAGAGGAGACACAAAGTAGAGGTTATAGGAGCTGAGACCCTAAATGGAAATCCATGGAATAGAAGAACTTGACACTGGAAGACAAAGACAATTATCCCATGAAGGACAAAGAAGGCAAGTAGGCTATAAGCTAGTGAAATAGCACAGAGCCCCACATTCTTCCAGCCTCCAAATCTACCCCAGAATATCAATTAAAAAGAGGGAATTGGGATGAATTTTGAAAAAGAAAGGTTTTAGCTCATTACCTTCAAAGGCAATGGATTTGTAAAGGTTGAAAGAAGACTAAGACCCATATTTGGAGATAAGAAGAAGGATAAAAGAAGTAGAACAATATTGCTGTACTGTGATACACACAAGAATGTTGGCATAGATGTTTATTGCGGCACTATTCACAATAGCCAAGTTATGGAAACAGCCAAGATGCCCCACCACTGACAAATGGATTAAGAAAATGTGGTATCTATACACAATGGAATTTTATGCAGCCATGAAGAAGAACGAAATGTTATCATTCGCTGGTAAATGGATGGAATTGGAGAACATCATCCTGAGTGAGATTAGCCTGGCCCAAAAGACCAAAAATCCTATGTTCTCCCTCATATGTGGACATTAGATCAAGGGCAAACACAACAATGGGATTGGACTATGAGCACATGACAAAAGTGAGAGCACACAAGGGAGGGGTGAGGATAGGTAAGATACCTAAAAAATTAGCTAGCATTTGTTGCCCTTAACGCAGAGAAACTAAAGCAGATACCTTAAATGCAACTGAGGCCAATAGGAAAAGGGGACCAGGAACTAGAGAAAAGGTGAGATCAAAAAGAATTAACCTAGAAGGTAACACCCACGCACAGGAAATCAATGTGAGTCAACTCCCTGTATAGCTATCCTTATCTCAACCAGCAAAAACCCTTGTCCCTTCCTGTTATTGCTTATACTCTCTCTACAACAAAATTAGAAATAAGGGCAAAATAGTTTCTGCTGGGTATTGAGGGGGTGAGGAGGAGAGGGAGGGAGTGGAGTGGGTGGTAAGGGAGGGGGTGGGGGCAGGGGGGAGAAATGAACCAAGCCTTGTATGCACATATGAATAATAAAAGAAAAAAAAAAAGAATGTTGGCATAGCCTGTTGGTGTAAACACAAAAATGTATACAGAGCAAACCAAATATATGTTATATAGAGAAGCAAGAATCAGATACCCAAACAAATGCACAAAATGTCCTACTTGGATATTCTCACCATATGGGACAGGCTTTGTTTTTCAATACCTTAAGATCTTTGCACAGGCATCTCTCTTTCCTTGGAACCCCAAAACTTCTCTTCCTGGAAAACACTTGTTCAGTCTTCAAAACTTAATTTTCATTTCATCCCTGGATTCCCATAGTGCCCTGGACCTCCACCATCATTGCAATATGGTCTAAAAATGTGGTTGAATTTTTTGCCCATCCATCTACCCCACTTGACTATGAGTTCCTGAAGACTGGGATCTTATCCTGTTCATCTCATTTCTACAGTATCTGGAATAAAAAAAGGCCTCAAGACATGGATTTTAGATAACAAATGAAAAAAGAGCGTTACATGCCATGTCAAATTTGAACATCCAATGGGAACATGTCTATGTCTATGGGGAAGACCCAGTTCTTGTAGAAAGCTAGAAAATGTTCTTGGAGCCAGACCTTCCAAGCAGTGAGGAAAGGGGAGGCATACTTGTCAACACTGGATGAGAGCTACCCCATCATTCAGGAGGACTTCTCAGGAAGTAGGAAGCTTGCAGGCGATTGAAGACTTGTTTATATCAAATAAGCACTTGCTCCAGTGTTCAAAGATCAGCAGGTTCCAACTTGAACTTCCAGAGAAGTCATGGTCATATACCTACATTTACTGCAAAAGGATGGACAGCCAAACCCGGTTCCCATCTACTCCTCGACAAGAACTCCATTGGGCTTGCTGGAACACCACTCTCAGCAGGACCTTTGAAACTTTGTGGGAATAAGCTACCCCTCTATCCCTAACCCACAGCTCAGAATCATTTCCTGGGAGAGTAGCGAACCAAATGAAATAACTGTAGTATTTACTGCTGTTAATTAACAGCAAGGTGTTCATGACTAATGTGATGTGAAGGGTGTGGAAAGCTTTCCATTATTGACTCCTCCTTTGCAGGATTATAAACTCCAGAAGAGGTGTTCTCTCTTGGCTGAAACTTGGCAACTGGCCTGAAGTTCTTCTTGTGGCTGGTGATGGATCTACCCTCTCCTCGGCCTGTTGAGAACCGTCTCCACTTCTACAGCACTCACTGCTGGGGCCATGGGCTCCTGACAAACAGACTCAAGGAAGCCACTCTTGCTGTGACACTTGCATTTAAAACACCTACAACAAAAAAATTCAAGAGCTAGTCTTACGTGCTCTAGAAATGTCCATGTCTAGATGAAGTCAAGACAGGCTGTCTTCAGACAGCAGCTAAGTGCAAACCTGTCAAACCAAGAGCAAATCTTAATATTTGCTCAATATTCTGCATTTATAACAAAATGGGGTTACTACAAATGAGAGGGTGTGTTGAGGAGTGTGTTGAGGGAGTGTATTTTTTCTTTGGATCAAGTTTCGATTATGGCCTCCTTTGGTTTGTCATTCTGCAAGTGGTTATAACCACTGCTCACTGTGTTTTCAGTTTCTATTGTCCTTTCTCAAATAATATTTCACTTTAAATCCCTCCTCTTCTGCCAGCCTCTGAGGTAGACAGCTGGAAGTATTATTACTCCAATTTTACAGATAAAGAAATTGAGGTTTGGAAAATTCAAATGACTTTCCCAGATTCATATGGCAGTGCCCAGGCTCAGACTCTGATCTCCTGATGCCAAGCACAGCGCTCAGATTTTCCACCCTGGCAAGCTCTAAAAAAAAATAAGAGTCAGCATTTTCCTCCCACCTGGTCCCACTTCATGCAAAGCTGACTGGCAAGCAGGCAGATGGTAATGAATTATGAATTTCCTTCTTGGAAGTGTTGCTCAATGGGCAGCGATTCTCTACCACTTACATTTGGAGAAGTTTGGTTCACTTTGGCTTGGATTTCTGATGGGTGGGGACCCCGGATGGCCCTTCTGGGCTCTGTTAACTGAGAATTCTTGATCAGAGAAGGAGGAAAAAGGGTGATGACTTGGAAGACTGTTGGCAGAGCCCTGTGCTCCAATCACACAAGAAAAAACAATAACACAGCCTCCTCATCCCCCTGGGTCCTCAGAAGGCAGTAACATGATAAAAAAAAAAAAAAAAGAACCAAAAAATTAGTAACCCATGACCTGGAGATTTTAATTAGCCATGCGAACTAGACCGAACAGGAACTCCTGCCTAGAAATCCACCCTGTTCCAGCCACCTGGCTGGGACATTCACTCCTTTCTGGAAATGTTTTCAAGAAGCTGGCAGCAACCAGCTCAACCTGTCCCATGCTCTAAGATGAAGGAAGGAAATCTTGGATAAGCCACTGACATCCTGCTACTGGCTCCAGCAGAGCACAGAAATCCATGAAGAAAAGATTTGTCACAGTTGCTTCAAATGTCTCAGCAAATCATGGTCAAATCACACAGAAAGAAAAGATCAAGAAAGATGCTTTATTTTCAAACTTGGAGATTGAAGAGCTACTCTTGATTATCCACCTGAACAAAACTACACTAAAAGAGTGTGCAAAGAAAGAGACACTAATGTTTTAATTGGAGACAAATCAAATAGGGCTTATTTTACAGTTGCTTCCCCTACCTACATAGAGTGTTTTTGGCTCATATCTATGTTCGGCATCCCTCGATCACATATCTGTGTATCGGACAAAAGCAGCAATGAGAGGGGAACCTAAGATACAGATACCAATTTCATGCATAAAGGACATGTGACTCTTGATTATCTCTCAGAGACCAAGCTCGCCAAAGAGGAGACGAAATTCTGAGATGAGTCCTATTTACACGTTCTGTGTTCAAGCAGTTGTCTCAGGCCCTTCCATAACTTCTACTACCATGGATGATATGACTGGTGACCCACAGGAAGGAGGGCAGTATTTTCTCAGCCCCGTTTCTGTTGGAGTAGTTCACAAGGTAGTGGGAAGCAGTCTCTGCCTTTCAGATCTTCCCCAAATCATTTTATTAAACATCCAAGTGCTTTCCCTGCCTAATCAGGACAACCTCAAAGAGCGGTGTGGTAAAGGGGAATTTGACCTTTCTAATTCTGTTCCACCAACTGAGAAGAAAAGAAGCAGGGTGTCATGTGTATGATCCCCATCTTTTGATTTTTCTAGTTCCTCATTCTCTTCATCTTTTCAGAAAGTCCCCTCCAGGGTGTATCTGCTATGGTGTGGATATCCTTTGAGTGTGTCCCCCAAGGAAGCTTGGTCCTCATTTTGGATATATTGGGAGGTGATGGACTCTGCAGGAGGTGGGGCCTAGCAGGAGGTTCTTAGGTCATTGGGGGTGTGCCCTCAGAACTGATACAGTTCTTGTGAGACATTAGTTAGTTTTGAAAGAGTTGCTATAAAAAGAGCAAGGTGGGCCTGTTCCCCCTCTCTCTGGCTTCCTGCTCCCTTGTAATCTCTCCCTCTTGCATCCACTCCTGCCATTGTTAGGCCAATTGTGATAAAAGATGTGGTTAGATGGGCCTTCCCCAGAGCAGGCACTGTGCTGCTTGGACATTCAGATCCAAGACTGTGACATGAATAAATTTCAGTTTTTTTTTTTTTAAGTTACTAAGCCATAGATAGTTTGTTATGGTATGAGAAAATAAACTAACAGCTTTTCCCACATTTTTTCCTCAGGAAAGCCACCCTTCTCTTCATTCTCTATTTATATCATGGTAGGAGCACAGGTTTGTATTGAACCTTCTTCGATGGAAATCTGCCGCAGATATACTTACAAGTTACCTAAGAAGCAAATCCTCCTGATCCAAGCAAGCATCATTGTTACTTCCTTAGAGCAGCTTATCTGGTCTTACATGAGGTAAGGTAACAGGCCTATTAACATGGCCTAAACTTTGTTCCTTTAGAAAACAATGCCCCTGGAAACAGCCAAGATGCCCCAGCACTGACGAATGGATTAAGAAAATGTGGTATCTATACACAATGGAATTTTATGCAGCCATGAAGAAGAACGAAATGTTATCATTCGCTGGTAAATGGATGGAATTGGAGAACATCATTCTGAGTGAGGTTAGCCTGGCTCAAAAAACCAAAAATCGTATGTTCTCCCTCATATGTGGACATTAGATCAAGGGCAAACAAAACAAGGGGATTGGACTATGAGCACATGATAAAAGCCAGAGCACACAAGGGAGGGGTGAGGATAGGTAAGACACCTAAAAAACTAGCTAGCATTTGTTGCCCTTAACACAGAGAAACTAAAGCAGATACCTTAAATGCAACTGAGGCCAATAGGAAAAGGGGAACAGGTACTAGAGAAAAGGTTAGATCAAAAAGAATTAACCTAGAAGGTAACACCCACGCACAGGAAATCAATGTGAGTCAACTCCCTGTATAGCTATCCTTATCTCAACCAGCAAAAACCCTTATTCCTTCCTATTATTGCTTATACTCTCTCTACAACAAAATTAGAAATAAGGGCAAAATAGTTTCTGCTGGGTATTGAGGGGGTGAGGAGGAGAGGGAGGGAGTGGAGTGGGTGGTAAGGGAGGGGGTGGGGGCTGGGGGGAGAAATGAACCAAGCCTTGTATGCACATATGAATAATAAAAGAAAAATGAAAAAAAAAAAGAAAACAATGCCCCTGAAATAATTGTACTAACGTGTACTTGATTTCTTTCAGAAACTTGCTTGTATAATAAGAGTGTTTTTTGAGTGGATGAAACTTATCCATCATGGGTGGGCGGTAACAGTTACAATTAGACAATCCAATGACCTAATCTCTCCTCACTTTATCTCATGGTAAACTGATGATCGATATGTGCTCTACAGGGACTCCAGTCTATGAACAAAGCTTCCCTTGAACTTCTCATGACAACATGAAATTTAAGTCACGTTAATAACTCAAAGATCCCTGGATGCTTCTATTATTGTGTGCTGCAAAATGACAAGTGAGAGGTGAGGGCTTTAACTAGAAAGGCCAGCTACTCAGAGAACTCGATGGGAAAAATGTCCTTCTCTGTAGATGGTGAACGTCCCTCACAACTGAGTTCACCATATGCATTTTTTTAAAAATGGGTAGATCACTTAATCAGTCAGACCATTCAAATGAACCCTGTGATTAGTGGATAACATATCATTCTCACATCTATAAACAGGTATGACTTGGTTACACAAAATAGGTACAACTCAAAATTGGTTGGACTTTTTCAATCAACCTCAAAGCAATGTAGCCAAAGGAGGAAACCTATGGGAATTTAATATTTCTTTTTTGAAGAACTCTACCAATGAAAGCAATGCTTGCAAGACAAGTAACTACCCCATCACTTCTATGATATATTTGTTATTTGAGGGACTTTTTATGTCTTATTTTTCACTTCACAATCTGTGAGACCCATGGTGAGGGTTTGGCTAGCTTCATGTTTCAAGTGAAAAATTGAACAGTGAAGTTAAGTGACTCTTTAGTGGTCACATACATAATTTAAGGTATGTCCAGACTTAAAAGCTGTATCACTGAAAGTTAAGTTTGTCCTCTCCTTTCAGAACATGACATTCTATTTAGCTCTTGCCATCTTGACCATTCCATCTCCAATGAGAATAAATGATCTTTTCAAGATATATTAAAGGAAATAATAATCTGGGACTGCTTTGGCCTCCCTACCCTAAGACATCCTTGTACATGTTGACAAGCATTTTCGAGAAGGAAAGGTGCCTATCTCCCTTCCTCTTTTTCATGTCTTGTGGTTATTGATCTATGGTTGTCAGTGTTTAGCCCCTGCTGTACCAGGGAACAGGGATAGACAGGTTGGTGGGTCATCAGATTTCAGACTCCTTGTCACTCTTCTTCTCAGCACAGAGGCATGAGAATTATACCAAGATTGGAAGAGGGAAAGTGGTAGAGGCAAGCTGACAGACAACACAGATTGTTGGGGGAGAGTCAAAAAGCATAGAGATAGAGACGCCAGGGATCTAATGCAGATAAACAAATAGTACAGTGTTATAGCCATACTACTGTTTGATGTGGGGAAGTCTGAAGGAAGGAAGGATGGGGGGCTCATATAGAAACTTCAATGAGGACAGTAAGAGGAAAAGAAGTCTTATTAAACATGGGAGTCAATGCTGGTTGTTGAAGCTTATGTATCCTATTCTTTGATGAGAAATAGATAGCAGTTACTGATCTAATGACTTGTGTAATTAAGCCAATAAAATTGGCTTGAGCTGCAACAGAGGAGAGTAGAGGAAAGGTGCCAAGAAAGAGGCTGAACCAACAGCGACCTTGATCAAACATGAGGTGAAATGACACAAGAGTGAATCAGAAGAGAAGAGTCTAAATCTGTTTGTTATCTAGATGACAACAGGTGATCTCCTGAATTCTAGATTCCGCAATTGCCGTCAGTAGGAGGCGACCTCCATGCAGTCCTTGACTCCTATGGTAAGATGATGCTAAAAGCTGACCTGCTCATTATCAGGTTCAACGATCTCAGGTTGATGAGAGAATGGCACCCAACTGGGAATTAGAGACTTAGATTTAGTTCCTGAATGTGTCTTTCATCCACTGTGTCACTGATGGTAAATCACTTAAATTCTCAGAGCCCCATTTTCTCCATGACGTAGGATATACATGACAAATTTCAATACACTATATTGTGTGAGCATCATACTGGCCAAGTATTAGCAAAAGTACTCAATGCCAGAGGGTAATTTGTTAATATCATTCACTTGAGAATGCTCAGACCCAGGAGGTGAAATGACATTCAGGTGACTAAACCGCCAAGACTAGAACTTGGGTCACAATGCTCTTTGCTAACTGAGATTATAATGATTTGGAGGTGTTTATAAATACTATAATGTGGTCATTTGTTGACATGCTCCCATTTGTCACAAGGAACTTCAATGCAATTGCAAAGCTTTGGCTTCCTTCTCACTCATCCTGAGAGAGCAAAAGAGCATTCACCCTAGATACCAATATGGCGGCTTCCCAGTGGCCAGGGGGAATTAATCCCTTCATCTCTAACAGTGAGGATGCAGCACAGGCACCACAGGGAAGGCATACAAACATGTTCACAGAAAGCATGTCTCCACTGCTACCAGGACAGACAGACATTCACAGGGTTGAACACAACCACTATGGGTCCCAGAGTTTGGCAGCATCGTAAGAAAGGGATGGGAACAGTCACACGCAGAGACTCTTCCTGAGCTCCTCAGGAGGCTGCCTACATAACCCAGAATTCCAGTTGAGCCATAAATCACCCACTGGGTGAGCCCCAGCAACCTGTCTAACCCTGCTGGGAAACAACACATCCAGCCCTGACAGCCCTCTTATGACTGCTTGGCTAAAAAGTGGTATTTTAAATAAATTAATTAAAAAAAAAAACGCCCTATTATTTTACTCTGGTAATTGACAACAAGTTTCTCATGAGTAATTTTATAGTAGTTAGGGTGTGCCAGAGTTTGATTGAGCTTCTCTTCACAAGAGCCTCAAACTTGCAGTACAAAAATATGCTTCAAAATTCTATATGATATTGAAATATCTTATTCCTAAGGCCCACACATTAAAGGCCTTTGTCTCAGTTTCTTCTCTCAAAACCCCCTTTTGGAAGAAGAAATCATCTTACAGTTGAAGTCCTAAATTCAATTCAATTCTACATATACATTTTTACGTATATACAGATATACTTATAAACATATATATTCTTATATACATATATATTCTTACATTTTTATTTTATAGCTCCTCAAAATATATTTTGATAAAGGATGAGTAATGGTCTTGTCAGTCAAAGAGTCGGAAATTCTTCCTATTCACATTAGCATAGTGAGGGCTCTCAGAAGTTCTACAGGAGAGAGCCTATCACATCACTGTTTAGAACTCAGATTTTCCCAAAGTAAGCAGAAAACAAGATTTTCCTATGGAAACTTGCATGCACACACAAACACATTCTACTGTTTTTTAGTTTTTATTTATTTATTTATTGCCATGCTGGGATGAAAGCCAGGGCCTCATGCATGCTGGCAAGCATTGTATAACTGAGCTACCATCCCATATTCTACTACTTACTAATTTAACATTGATACTGATCCGTGAGCTTGAACCTTGAGGCATATGTTTTGAGAGATCCTGAGCAAAAAGAGAAGGAAGGAGATAGCATCAGCGCTTAGCAGGAAACCATATTCTACTTTCCTCTGGCCTTTGTACCGTAATTACTCCTTCAATAAACACTGAGCATTCATAAGGATAATGGGCAATGGGAAGTGCAAAGACAAATCAGACTTGAAGAATCACGATATGGCACTGTCAAGTACAATAGATAGATGGATCTTCGAAAGACCTCCTTTGACCTCTCTTATGCAAAGATGGAGAAACTGGAATAGAGAGAAATGAAGTCACTGATCTCTGGTCACAGGACACCTTCACAGTTTTTCTACCCTGAAGTCCTTCCATTTAGAATACAAACAGAGACTGGAGGGCTCATGCAGCCTACAGAAATAAAAAGGTTCTGTGAACAGTGCGATGAGCCAAAGACACCCGTTGACACTCTCCAAGTGAAGACAACAAATCCCAGGATTTGGGGGAAGGTGCCAGAAATGAGAGCTGTCTATTTACAGTAACAGTATAAAAGTAGGAAGCTGATGAGCAAGATGTCCTGCACGGAGGAGGAAGTTAGACATTCAAGCCTCATCTTTGTACCAAGAGGAAGTCGGCACAGAGGAGTGGCACTTGGTACCACAGGGCTTTGTACCCATGGCCTTTGTGTCCATGGGTGTGTCTTAGCACTTATAGAATATGCTCCCTCATTCTCTCCAGTGGACAACACTGGATGTAATGCATGCACTCAGAGCAAGAGCTCCTTTTGGCTCTATTAATTAATTTCAGCAATGAGCTACTCACATCTTAAGTAAAGAGCATAGATTTAGTATTCCTTATTTCAAATGCTTGGGACCAACGTGTTTTAGATTTTGGACCTGGGAATATTTACATAAACTTTAGCAATTGAACATCCCTCACCCCCAAATCTGAAATCCAGAATGTTCCCAAACTTGAAAGTTTTTGAGTATTAATATGACACTCATGTTCTAGATTTTGGGGCATTTTGGATTTCACATTTTCAGATTAGTAATGTAACCGGTATTAATTTAGTAATATAAGTTTTCTTCTCTCCAGCCCTAGAAGAGCTCATTCATTCTGACTTGTAATTATGACCTGTGGACGATGGTTCCCATATGTGTAAGTCAAGTCTTAAACTTTTATCTATGCTCCATCCTGTATGTTCCAGCTGCCTGTCGGGTTTTTTTATTAGTCTCTTAACACTCCTCTGAATTCTAATATATCCAAGTTATCATCTCTCAAACCAGTTTTCCCTCCCAATATCCCAATTTCAACCCATAAAATCACTGTCAATGATCCCCACCCCTTCTTTCCCAATCTCTCAGGCACTTAGTTTTGAAAGCATGGATATTTTTTTTCTCTTTCTTTTCTACTTCCCATAGGCCATAAGCAACTAAGATAAAGTCTTTTCTGTTTTGAAAAGAAATTTACCCCATCCTTTTCTTTTCCCTTCTATTTGCTACCAAGAGGTCATATTCCTTGTGGCTGGATTACCAGCCTTCTAATTCCCAGTCCCTTGTCTTTCTTTCTCCAATCCGTGCATGTGACTCCTCTGCCAGGCTGTGCAAGGAGAGTTTCTACAAAACAAAACAAGAGCTCAAAACAGTTTTTAACAAGCTCCCCAGGTAATCCTGCTGGTATGCCACGGCTAAAAACTATTATTCTATTTGCTTTTAGTGGCCTTTTAAAGCAAGGTGACTTCTGCAATCAGAGGATGTCCTGGGCACACCCTTAACTTTGTCATTGGTGACAAGTAGTCTCTTCTGTTGCCCACCTCCCACATGTCAGCAATTGGCTCCGTACTTGAAACCAACACTATTACGTACTTATGACTAAACCCTTTTCATGGAAGAAAGAGCTCCCTCCATCAACATGTAACCTTGTTATCAAAAAGTGACTGTGCATGGTGGTACACATCTGTAATCCCAGCACTTGAGAGGCAGAGGCGGGAGGATCATGAGTTCAAGGCTAGCCTGGGCTACACAGAAGGAGACCCTATCTCAAAAAAAAGGAGCAGTGACTTCTCATTTGTCATTAGTGAGAATTACAAATAACATGCGAGGTCTCTTAAAAGTTAAATTTTCATTTACTGTTTGTATGTAAATGTTGTTTACATTTAGTTGAACATCAGTGGGAATAATGAAATAATTGGAAGAAGAGAGTAAGAAATAAGTTAAGAATTCAAATGAGCAAGTGTAGAAGATGGAAAGAGCTAAAGAAGAGGAGGTGTGGGTGGGAGCTGCCTGTACAGGACTTAGGCACTACGCTTTAGTGCATTGGGACTTGTTGACATCAAACTCAAAGCCAAGCAAATAGTTTGTGCTTGCTTTGCAATTTTCATAAAAGGCATTGGCGACCCTCTCCTAAGCCAGGCTACTCTCACAGGGACTTGTTCAAATGTCACCCTCCACACTGGAACCATCTTCCACTCGGTCTGTTGAGCTGTGGCTTATTGCTCTCATTACATCTGCCCCAACCCCATCTGGGCCCCAGGAATGACCAACCCAGCTGAGGGAGCAAGTGGGGTTAGGGCAAATGAAGTACAGATAATCCCAAGCAAAGACCTTTTATGCAGGAATAGTCTCCTTCCCACAGCTCTTCACAGTCGCCTCTTAACCACTTGTACACAAGGATGTTGAAAGACTCAGCCTGCCGAGAAAAGCCAGGCTTTCAGCCTTGACACAAGTGCTGTGAGCCAGGGAAGGAGGGGCAGGTGAGATGTGGTAAGTAACAAGGAGGAAAAGAGGAGAAGAAAGAAAGACAAAAGACAACACACTCTGCGATCTTTCTGTGAAACCCTTTTTATTTGGTGATGTAGCCCAGGCATAGAGTGCACTCTATCTCTTTAGTTTATTGTGTGTGTGTGTGTGTGTGTGTGTGTGTGTGTGTGTGTGTGTGTCATAGGTCTGCATGTATATTACCAACTATAAAGTAATACTATATGGCCAGAAAGAGAGGAAAGATGCTTCTGAGTCAGCAAGACTTTGCTTTTTCTTAGACTAGCTGGTCTTCTGGCACCCAAATTGTGACTAGCATCTTAAGCCAGGCAGTGATGTTTGTGAAGAGGCTGTTTCAGAGAGTAGAAGTGATTTTACAAACATTAATAAATGGCTGTGTTAATTCAAGAACCTAGACAAAGATCAGCAATAAGACTTTACTGGACATTGAATGTCAAGTTCCTTTCCTGGAAGAGCAAGGATGAGAGAGAGAGATAGATAATAAGCAGATTATTACTGAAGTGTAACATCACTACACGTTCACTTCCTGCTTACAGACCTGCTGGAGAAAATTTGCCTACATTTATGTTTTCTAAAACACATTCTTATTAATGAAATTTCCACTTAAAATAAGAAAAAGCTTTGGTATTCAACAAACCTGGGTTCAAATTTTGCCTCTGTACTTTGGAGTCATGTGAAACTTTCTGCATTTCAGTTTATTCATTTGTAAAATGGAGTAACATTTGAAGGTCTTGTGTAGAGTGGAAATAGTATATTCAACCAACACACAGCACGTGATAGCTCAGTAGGTTTATCATCTATAAGTATGCAGTTGTGAAGTGATTTTGCCACAGCCTCAAAGACAGCTCTTCCCACCTACTGTAAAATAGACACATGACCATACCGTGCCAGGGACCAGGCAGCTGAAGGAGACTGGCTCTCTGTGACTGCCTTCAGGAGGCCAGTGTAAGCTCCTACACTATCCATGAAAGAACAATGAATTCTAATCAAACCACTGCAAAGCCCCAGAGTTTATATAATATTTTAGTAATATAATTCTCTTAAAGGGAAGATTTTCCAGATGGCATCAGAATTAGCTAATTTACACATCCCTAAAGAAAATGGGAAGACATAGGCAAAGCATCTTCAGAATCATTCATTGCCTCTGTGTGGACTTGTTTTTTGCCCTCCATAGTTTAGAGCCCTTGATTCATGTAGGGCCAAGTGTGGCCATCAGAGCCAGTTCCCAGTCATCATAAGGTGGGTCTCTATAGCCGTTCGTGCATCCCTTTACTCACTCATTCACTCATTTAGCAACTGTGTTTTAAGAATACCATTGGGAGGTATAATGCTCACAAAGAAGGGAGAGAAAGCATATCTACCTGGAGACCATCCTTAAAGCAGTAGTGGGTAATTCTGACAAGACTTAAAACTCTTATCCTTCATATTACTGCCTTGAGCTATTTGGACATCCATGGAAATCATCAAAGACAGGAGAAGTCAGGGAAAAGTGAAATGAACCTTTTTATTGGCAGCCTTGAGGGTACTAAGAGACTAAGAAAAGCAAAGGCTAGAAAGCAAAGGAAACTTCCTGTTTAATACAGGTCATTGCCTTCAAGAGCTATTTCATCTACCTGAAAAAAACTGGGCATATGTACATAGAGAGATAATCAAAGTAATGATTCAGGAAAAGTCACTATTCTTTCAACTTTTCTGAAGGCTCAGTTACAAAAAAAAAAGTTACAGCAGCATGAATTAATTTTCTAATCATGTCTCAAATCATATTTGTATTATTATAACAGTTCAAAGTAGGCAATGGTTGTCTTAAACTAGAATGGATAGGAAATTCTCTGGAAGAAAAAGAACTTGAAAATTTTGAGAAAATTTTGCAAAAACATATTCTGCTTTCGGTGATATAAAGCACTTTCATTTTTCATGGACGTTAATATGCCACACACGGCTCTATCCACACAATCTAGACTCCCTGTCTAATCCTTAGCATAACCATGAAACAGGAGCTGTTTATCCCATTTACAGAGGAGAAAACCGAGGCCCAAAGATATTTAATTAAGTTCAAAATCTCACAGCAAGTCATGGGTAGAAAAGCACGAATTTGAACTGGTTCTGTATGACTCCATAGTCAGTGTTTAGTTAACCTCTTTGATTCTGTTTTTCTTACAAGCAGGATTTAAATGAGTAGAAGATAGGACAAGTCAGAGAGACAAGTATGCAGCACAGTTCAGAAAAAAATATCCACAGACCATGAGAAAAACGAAAGAGTTCGCTGAAATAGGGATTACTGATTACTCCCAAAATCTTTAGCAACAAAACCCTGAGTCTTAGCTAGACACAAACATGACTACATATGGTTAAAAAAAATACATTTCCCACTGTCCTTCATACCTAAGTGTGATCATGTGACTGAATTTTCACCAACAAAATCTAAGTAGAAGGCCCATATGAGGCTTGCAGAAAATGTCCAAAAAAAGAAAAGGCTGTGTTCACTCCTTTTCCCCTCTTCCTGAGGGGAATTTGGATTTGATAGCTGATCTGAAATGGTCAGTTGGTAACGTGATTTGGAAAATGGAGTTCACGTAAAGTAGAGCAACAATAGAGAAGGAGCCTGGGTCCCTGAGCTCCTGGTGGAACACAGCCATCATTCCTGCCCTGGGTTGCTTATACTTGGTCTTTGAAATGAAAGAGGAGTAAGCTTCTATGTAGTTTAAGTCACTGTTATTCGGGGTTACACTGTTACTGGCAATTGAACCTAACCCTAATTAACGCATACTCTAAGTTGACTTGAGCCAAGAGTTATAGGTGATTAGTGGGAAAACAGGTTGGAAGGATCTGGAAATCATGGAGAATTTCTCAAGTCAAGTCAAGGCATGTGTCACTTATTTTGTAGGCTTTGGGGGCAGATAAATATAACGAGAGTGGCACTTCCAGAAGAGTACTCTGGCTATAATGTCTAGAATTTTTTTTCCCAGTAAACCAGGCATGAGGTGTCCAGGGCTTCACAGAAGGGCAGGACTGAGCAATCAGAGAAGGAAGCTGTAGGATTTGGATGCTAAGTCAATATTGACTTGGAATACAGATGAGGACAGAGCAGATTAGAATTAGGGGCTTAACCTCTATATAGGGGCTACCATTATGAAGTCACCAGACTTTTCAGTGGCTTTTGACAAATGCATACTACAAACGTATTTGCCTGTCATTAATTGATATTTTTCTGTGTCTATAAAATGAAACGATATATGGAAAGAACCTATTTTTAAAATAAAACAACAGGTATATGAGCCAAAAGAAGGTGAATCTGGTTGATGTACTTTCTGTACAAGGATGAATATAGAATTTTTAAACCTGTTGAAATCACCATAAGAAGGGGAAAGATAGAAAGGAGAAAAATAGAGGGATGAACCAATTTGGGTTATAATACATATACATACATGGAAATGTCCCAATGAAACTCACTGTATAGCTATATTAAACAAACAAAAATGCCTTTCTTCAAAAATGGAGAACAGGAAGGTAAAACAGTGGGAAGTGGGAGGGTATAAGGAAAGGGTGTAGGAGGGTGAGTGTAGTGGAAATATTACGCCCTCATGTATGAAAAGGGAAAAATGAGACCTGTTGAAACCATTCCAGGAAGGAGGGGATAAAAGAGAATGATGGAGGGGGTGAATTCAACTCTGTAATATTGTAAGAACTTTTGTAAATGTCACAAGGTACCCCCAAGTATAACATAACATGATAACTAAAAAAAAAAAATGGTGATTGGGATTTCTCCTTGAAGAGAAATAGTACAATGACAAAAGCAAAGAAATCAAAAGTTCCCAAAATGTCAAAGAGGGGCCCAGACTTTAATTTTGACTTGTGGAATTGTATGTCATGACCAAATAGCTACAGAAATACAACCAGGGTATGCGTGCCTACAGCTTGTGAGATGCAAAGTCTAAGATACAAGGGTAAATAGTGATAGCATAAAGCTCAGAGCTGGAATTGTAACACTAGATGAGTTTCTCAAACAATAGAATAAAGGACTCACTTTTTAAGTATAAGAAGAAAAAAGAGGCAGCAGAGATAGAAAGAAGAAGGAAGGAGAGAAAGAAGAAGTCAATCAGTATCCTTCCATCAATAGTCAATGTGACAGAAAGGAAAGAAAATCAGAAGAACTTGAACTTAGCAATAAAGAGGAAGGTCATTGGTGACCTGTGAGTGACAGTGTCACTAGAGGGCTAAGAGTGGAAGCCCAGTTTCAGAGGATTGAAGCATGAATGTCTTATAAAGGAAAGAAGGTACATTCAAAAAACTTGTGTGCAAACTGAAAAAATAAAAGAAGCCAGATAATCAGTATAAGAGGACAGAAGCATCTGAGTCGTTAATGGGACCAGGGAGCCCTGTATGGATGAATTAGCAATGATATAAACTAGAGGATACCACTCCTCTAAGCTTTGGTGTCCTCGAGTGTCAAATGAAGTCAGGAGGGCTTCTGAAAAAAATAAATAACTATGTGTGAAAATGCACAGCACAGAACATGTCAGATGGCAGTGACCCAGAAGACATCTATGTGGTCCTTGCTACCCTCAGAATATTTCTCCCATTATTGGTTTTATTTTTCTACGTAGCAAATTGCCCCCTACGTGAACAACTCTGTGCTTGTGGAGATCAGGTGAGAGCTCATTCCAACCACTAGGAAAGTAGTCTCTTGGGATCTCACAGGGTCTTAGACTCCACAGCAGCATTTTAGACCTGTCAGGGAGAAGAGAACCCTCAGCAGCAGTGACTTGATCAGTTCCTGTTGATCTCCAGCACCCAGAGAATATACAACGTCCCACCTCTGTAATAGGAATACCTAAAGCAACAGCTGGACCATGAACGAAGCCAGTACTTACTTTGTCTCCTTCAATCTGTCCTAGGACGGCAGTATGATTTGTCACTGGAGAAATCTCATCCGCAGACAGTTCACCATTGTCGTTTGCTGCAGAGTACATGAGGGAAGAAGGGTGTTTGGACACATCGGGATCTAGAACATGTGTGTTCTACCACCACCCATAGGCCTCCTTTTGCTTGGGTATTCTGAGGTCTGGAAGCTTTCCTAGCACCATGGACTCTTCTTTAGGCACCTGCCAAAGAGGAGAGAATCATGAAGTCAGCCCTGGCTCAGAACTGAGGTTGGGTGGGGAGGGTCACAGGTGACAAGGATACTAGCATAGCTAGGGTCCAGGTTCTCAAAGGGACATGGGTGAAAATGAAACAGAGCTCTGTCACCCCATTTAGGCAGCAGCATCCAAAGGCAGGACTGGGACCAGAACCCATGGGATCAAGTCTAGCAAATCCTGACACATGTGTAGTCCTTTCAATGCTTCTTCGGCCATTAAAAGTCACTAATTCATGGAGAGAGAGACAGCTCCAGTCTTCACACATCACAATGATTGGCGAGGTGCCCCCCATGTGACTCCACCCACCTCAGACACCTTGGAGCAGCTATTCTGCAAAGCACGCTGAGACTGTTACCTCTCTAAATGAAGTCAGCTAAAGATGAAAGACTAAGGCATCATTTTAGTTCAGCTTATGCGTAATTACGCATTCATCAGTCAGAGCTTTAATTACACAGAGATAAAGGTACCATTAGTGTTTCGGGAAAACTGGCTCCAAAAAATGCATTTCTTTTGTCTCCCAGCCAGTGACAACTAACTGTTATCCTCAGAAGGGCTTAGCAGACAGACTCCAACCTAAACCACAACCCGAACCCCTAAAAGGTGAGAGCACTGAGTGAGCCTCAGCATTCATGGGAGATGAAACCCAGAAAAGGTTCAGGGACAAGAGTACACTTCCTGGGATGAGAGCAGAACATCAGAGACAGAGAGATGAGAATGTAGGGAGATGGGGAGACTTTGGAACCCTATTTAAAGTGTCACGTTTAGACTTCTTGCTGTGAAATGCAAAATCTCAGTTTTTACCCCATACCTACTCCATCAAAATCAGTATTTTCACCTGACTCCCCACCCCAGGGGGCTCCTGTGCACATTAAAATGTGAATCACGTCACGTTAGAGGTCCTTGTAACCAAAGACAACATCCCTGCTGTTGAAATGAGGAGCTGGCATTTGGGCACCTCTCCTATTCATCTGCATATGAGAAAAAGGAAAACCTGGAGGCAGAGATGTGTTCATGGAGGGAGTGTTTTTCTTTTAACATCTGGCAGGAAAAATAGATGTTTCCTTCCAGAGTTCCTTTAAAAGGTAAATACAAATGAATGGGGGCAAAGTGGGTCGGAAGTAAAGAGCATAAAACACACATAATGTCAAATTGGAATAATTAATAAAGATGAAACATAGCACCCCCCCTGTGCAGTGCAATGTGAGATGCGACACACAGGTCAGGGCAAACACTAGTGAATCCCTTTCAGTACCTCCTGCCTAAGGGCTGGGACAGGCAGCAACAGAGAAAACCATTTCACAATGAGAAGAGGAAACTGGCAAGAAAGAAACCTCAGAGAAGGGGGAATTGGGCGAGAAGGAATCTCACAGGGAGAGACATTCCTTGGGTGGTGAGGTTATAGGTGTGGCGGGATGTTGGGGTGGCATCTAGATCAACCCCACAAGATAGGATTAGCAGTCCATAAATTCCAGGCATCCAACCCAGGGTTTTAGATAATTAACCACAGTTCTGAGATCTTAGAGTAGGTCTGGCTTTTCATCCCAATGCTGCACTGATGAGAAAGGTAAATTTGGGTGAAATATAAATTTTCTCATTGAGCTTTGACTTCCCTTTCTGTGAAATGGAACTCTTCACAGAGTTGTAAAGATTAAACCTTAGCATGATGCCTGGGATATATTATACGGTCAACCATAATAGCTACTATTGATCAAGATCTCTCCTAGCAAGTATTCCCAGCATTCTTCATTTTCCAGTAATTTTCTCTCTCAGTATCGACCTTACTCTGTGTTCTAAACGAGGATGAAGAAGGGATTTCATAAGCATTGTCCCTTGTTCTCTCAGTGTTCTCAAAGTTTGATCACTTATCCCATTCATTCATTCATTTATGGGTTGAACATGTACTGCATGTCAGGTATGTTAACCAACTAAGTCATACCTATTAGTTGCAAGGCATTGGTGGAAAGGACCATGTGATAGATGTAAAAACCCAGATCACCTGCACCTGTATCATCTAGGACCCAACTCTAAAGAAGTGTAGGATGGGGTTTGAGTCAACTCTCTGGGCCTCCTGGAAGTAAGTGACTCTACACTCTCAGGAATGACCCTGGTACTAGGGAGCTCTTTTGCAATCCTTCTTTCTTCCCCAACCCCCCAACAGGAATAATCCCCCAGTGATGAGGGAGGGCCACAGGGACAATGAAGCCAGGCTCAGTCACTCCTCAAGTGTTCTTTTGAGAACGCACTATGGTGTGGTCTGCACCCCAGACCAGATCTCCACAACACAGACTCACACCCAAAGATGATGGAATTAGGAGACAGGTAGATGTATACAATTCCACTTCATGGGTGTGGCAGGAAAGTTCCCAATAGAATAAGGAGACTTGCAGAAGTGCTGAAATGCAGGCACCAATCATTAGCTCTCAGATCAAACAAAACTGAGTTTGAATCCCTATTCTGCCTCTTATTGGGTGTGGTCTCTGGGCCTAGAAGCCCTGTCTCTCTAACTTTGCCTGTAAGATGGGGACCATATCACTAATGACTCATGTATCCATCAGCATTCTGACAGGGACAGGTGGCATACTCCAATTGGATAATTTAAGAAGAGTTTGATAAAGGAACTCCTTACAAATGAATGGCAGGGGTAGGAAAATAGTAGAGGTAAGTGCAGTGACCCAGGGCTACAAATAGCAGAGCCAGTCATCGCCCAGGACTGAAAGTCAAGAACTCAGGTGCGGAATGATGCATCCTAACAGCAACTGTGAGCTCTGATGGAGAGATGCAATGAATCCAAGTTTACCCTGCAAGGTGAGGCTCAGCTGAGAGAATCACCTTCTGCTCACTTTCCTCCCTTTACCCTCACTGCTGAACCCAACTGAAAGACCAAAAGCTATGTAGCTTATTGGTATCGTGTCCCTCCTGGGACACAGAAAAGAGTGCATTTGAAAAGTCAAACCAAATATACACAGTATAATCTCACAAAGTGGTGCTAGGAATTAAATATCAAACACAGAGTGCTTGGTACAGGCGAGGGTGCGATAAATGCTAACACTCTTCTTTTTTTCAATAAGAAAAGCAAGCGCTAAGGAGCTCTGTAACTTTCCTTACATTGACTAGGACTAATACTATGACTGGTGACCAACCCAAGATTGCTAGAATGTCCCCCACCCAGGTAGGACTTAGAAGATGGATATTATGTCTAGAAGGAAATTCTAAGGTTGTCAATAAAATCAATGCCACACTCATTCTTTGTAGCCTCTCATATTAGGTATGGTAGGAGGAATTCCCAGGAAACTTCACAATCTAATATACTATGGCATAAAGAAGGGATCAAGGCTAGGCATCAGAGTCTGTAAGGTACAGAAACAAAAATTTACAAGGCTTAGGTCTGTCTTGACAGAATTTAAGTAAATTCAGAGCTAAGTATAGTCCATAAGAACCAGCGCTTCCATGTGCATATGAGTTCAACGTGACAGACCTAGGTGCATGGTCAGGAATGGCCACAGAGCATTCTGGAACTTGACCAGGTTAATGGCCATTAGTACAAATGTCTCTGTATGTCCCATCAGGCCTGTCATTCTGAATATGGGTAGGAGTCCCTCCTACCAAGGGAGAAAGTGCTTCTTTGCTAGACCACTAGAGTCTCAGAGCATCTGGGGCCTGGTTTCCTTATGTTCTGATTTTCAACCTACTGATGCTTGCATATTGCACTAAAGTGCTCTTTTGGAAGGGCTCACCTAGAAATGACCCTCTGGGCACCCATAATTTCCACTAGATCTTGCCACAACTGCTTAAACCTAAGTATCTACTCTCCCTTCTGAAAAAAAATAAGAAATCACTTCACCATAACCTAATTTTCTCTTCTAATAAGACCCCACTGAATGCCCAGGACTAAGCCTAGTGATGTGTTTATTTGATCTCCTAAACTGATAAGTCTGTTCTGAATCCAGGGTAATTTATTTGCAAACTTGACTTAATTACATTTTACTTTAACATGCTAGGGACATCCATGTGCCACCCATGAAATACCCCAGAGGATACTATTTGTTACCATCAGCTCTCTCTCTGCTCTTGGCATTCTATAAACTTCTCTGCACCTGGCTATTAACCACAACCCACTGTATCCCCAGGAGGAAAAACAGCCATGCATTGCAAAAATCTTGGCCTCGTTTGCAACCCTCCTGTAGCACTTACTCATATCCAAATCATTTCATACAAAGCTCATCTAATGGGCAAAATTGAGGTGAAACAATTCCCCACTAGAGTCAACCTCAGGTAGCACCAAGATACATAATCCCCAAGGAGGGCTGTGACAGGGGCTCCATGTGGGCTGACCAGGGGAGATTTCTCAACCTGAGATATCCCATCAGCTGTGGAACAGGTGAACAAGCTGCTCTGTTACTGGGAGCCTCAATCTAGGTTGAGTTTACCCTGTAACAAGTTGGTTTTTTAATGTACTGCTAAAAAGTACAATTTGGAACTAAGAGAGCTGTAGTTTGTTCTCAGGAGCCAATTGAGCCATAAGCATGCATTCTTCAGTGAATACTTCAAACTTCTAGAAGTCCTACGTGTAAGACATCTAATTGTAAATATTTCTCCCAACCTGAGCTTTATATTCAGTTCCGACTTCTTTTCCTGGAGAGACAACAGAGATGCCACTGAGTCATTCTCTTTTGGTTTTAGAATTCTTAGGACACTGTGCTCTGAGTAGGATCCAAAGCCATGGAAGCAGTCACCAGAGTGCATCTTCCCAGGGCCTTGGTAAGAAGACAAATGTACTCACTCCCAGTCCTTGGCATTTCCCATAGCTTTCTCAGCCTCAGTTTCCAAATTGGTAAAATGGAGCTAATAATACAGTCGATGTCACAAGGAACCTGTGAGGGGTGAGAGAGCCAAATCATAAAACAACTAATCCAACAGATAGCATCACGCATTAAGTTCTAAGAACAAAGAGGAAAAAAAATGTGCCCCCATCTTGATACCTTCTCTTTTTTTCCTTCTGTCCCTACAACTGGGTAAAATAATATATTAAAGTGGTTTTCTTACAGGAAGAGATGGGAACCCCTGTCCTGCAGGCATTTAAAATCAAATTGTCCATTTCATCTCTTTGATATAGAGTCAGAAAGGCATGGGGTTGGGGGATGGGATCATGCACAGGACAGTTTGACCTGGGGCTGGGATGGGAGGGTGGGGGGTAATAAGCACCTTTTAGCAGCTATGTGATGATCACATGGGATCTGGCTCAACTACCTTAACTAGTGAGACGCTGACTTGGTTGATGAAAAATGGGAAAAGCTAATAGGACAAAATGAATCTCATTAGGCAATCTCCACTTGCATGTTGGTTATGAGGCTAAAAGCATCGCAGGCTTCCAATAAATATGAACTAATAATCAAATTTAAATGCGAGGAAATCATTGTTCTCCCAGGCTGGCTACCTGCCCAGCTGCTGCTCAGAGGGTGATGAGTGGCTTTTTATCTAACAGTGGATCTCCCCTCTGCCCAGAGAAACCATTAGAAACCGAATCCAGCTGGAAGACTTGCACGGCAGTGTTTGCTTGGATCGTGTCCTTCCTTTTCCAGTACAATCCTCACACCACACCCCCAGGGAGCCTCACCCTTGGCTTTTTTCTTTTATAGGCAACTTGATTTATTCCAATTTTCCCTAAGGGGAGAAGTATAAAGAGTCCACTTTTGGCTTCCAAGCCTGCAATGCCCAGAGTGGAGTTACATTAAATTCATAGAGCCCAGGGAAGAGCAGAGGGGAAAAGCCACCAGTTCCTTCAGTAACGAGAGTCCTGCAAGTTCCACATGGACTTGAACCTGGAGTCCAAAGGTCCTCTGTGGTCTAAAATGGATCAATTCCACTTCTGTCCACTCTCTCTGCAGTAGTCTTCCAGTTAGCTCCCGTCACTTCCTGTGGAGGGTGCAGACTGCACACACTGAATATCAAATTGGGGTTCTTCATCAGAGATGGCAAAACACGTTGAGTTTCTCAAGAGAGTGAGGTCAAAATGCCTTGAGAGTGGTTATAGAAGCTCTGAAATAGGAAGTTTTTAAAATACAGAAAAAAATTCTAACAAGCACATTTCATTGCTAAACAATAAATATGACTTAAGTAACTGTAAGAGACTGAGAGAAAGGGTGTCCACACACCCCAATATGCTAAGTGGATCCCAAAAGGAGGGGTGAAAGGTGCCAAAGACCTTTTTTGCTTACTTCCCCCCCCCCCAAGGTGAAGATTCTTCTTTCCAAGTCAAACTAAGGCAGAAAAACCTGGGTAACAGCAGAATTTGAAGAAATAACACATTTCACAAAGGAATTGCCAATGATTTTCTTACGATGATTTCCTCAAATATATTTCAATTTTTTTTCAACTTCAAACTTTCTATAGACACACGGATTTCTAGGTGCCTGTCTATTGCAAGCACAAGACACGTGTCTAGACATTGTAGCTTTTTATCTCTGGAAAAGAATATCCTGTCTTGATTCCATTCAATAAGAGAGGGGAGTGGGAAATTGGCCCTATCCAATTTTACCACTTGCAACTTGTGTACCCTTTCCCAATGCCTGCCCTTGTGTGGCTCAAGGAACCCTGGCAAATGGGATTTCTGGTCTTGCTTAAATGTTGCCCACATCCTCTAAAAGAATGAAATCCCTGCAGCACTGTGCAATGGGTCAATACTTCTCCACACAGGTGGGCTTGATGCCTCAAGCATGCAGCTGAAGAGTCTAAGTGAGAAAAGCAATAAAATACAAGAGCTGGGGAAACTAAGAGCCTCATTGCTTTTCATGCAAGCTTTTGAAAATTTCTGGCATCAATCCCCAGAAGGGATAAGAGGCAGGAATGTCTTCTGCTTCTTCTCTGGGCCCCTTTGGAGGAAGCTTATTTTGGTATTCCAGGATCCTACTGGTCTGTGATCACCACTGGGGATTTGATAGACAGCAGCTCAAATTCTGGCTAACCAGGTAAAGAAAACTTGGTTGTCCCTGGATATGACTGTCATAGAGGAAATCTGGTGCAGACAGAGATGCCTCAATGGAGAATGTGGATATCCACATCAAAGTCCCCACCACTCTGATTTATACATGCACTCACACAAGCACACACACATCACTGTCCTTCCTCTAGCAACATAGTTGTCATGCATGATATGACTCATCAGCCACATGCCGTGGTTATCAGTGAAACTGCAGGACCCCGGGATGCCTTGGGTTTGACACCTTAGCTGAATTGTCACTATTTCAGACTGAATATGCCCCAAAGTAAGAAATCTCTAAGAAGGGGTCTCCATTTATCCAGCTCAGGTGTTCTTTACCTTAGGTGTTGAGAGGAAAGAAAAGAAGGAAGCTATCCCATAGTATCCATGTCAGCACCTCTGAGCCAGTTTGCCTAAACGTTGCCTTGGTGAGGTGTACCTAAGTAGTCAGTCTTCACCCTGAACCACCATCTGACTTGAGAAAGATCACCCATTTGGGCTCTGAAGTCAGGAACTAGCTGGGGAGCACGGCTCCTGATCTGTTCAGGTTGAAACCTGATATTCCTCCCTTGTGGCAGGAAATCTTTAGATTTGGGGGCAAAAGGGAGAGTTGTTTGCTTGTTTTTCTCTCTGTCTTCCTCTTCTTCTGTTTATCTGTCCCTTAGCTTTGGGAGGAGAGAGGATAAGGAAGAGGGAGGACCTTGAGGATAAGCCCAAAGGGAGTAGGCTTGCTGGCCCCACCCTCTCTCAAACTTGGCCAGGGCAGAAGCAAGAAGGAGACTTGTCCTGGCACAGAAGTCCCGATCCTCCTTGCCCCATGGAGCAGGAACACAGAGTGTCAGAGCTGCAAGGAAGCTCAGAGAGAAGCAGAAAGCCCTGGGATGGGAAGCGACTTGTGCAAAGTCACCTAGAAAGTGAGCAAGAATCAGCTCAGAACAGGGCTTTTTTACCAGCCACAGCCTCTCCCAGGATGGCCTAAGCAGCCAAGATGCCTCATCCAGGAGGCACTTTTGAGTGAGTGAGTGAGTGAGTGAGTGGATGCAATTCCTAAGAATGTTTCTGGATTTCCAAGAAGTGCATATACAAAATCACCAATGTGGAAGATTGCATGTCTGCCATTGCAGTTTCCAGCCCCAGCTAAGCTTCTCCCATGCCTCCAGATCCACTTACCTCTGTGGAGGTGAAGAATGAGCAGGCTGTCCCCAAAAAGCCACTCCCCTGCCCAGTACAGGAACGTTAAGAACTGACAAACCACACTGAAGTACATGTATGGGTGGATTGGGGGCTGGGGGAGGAGAGAAGCCATTTTCCTATTTACGAATAAAGGCTGTAAAATGCAGCCTCATAGACCCTTCCTCCTGGTCCCATCTGGAACCAAGAAGACTCATTTTTAAGAGCACTACTTTGGAACAGCAGTGCATCCCCTGGCTCCAGACTTAGCTAGGCCAATCAGAACTTAAGGGGGACTGAACTGATGGCACTGACCTTACTTTAAATGAAGCCAGCTCAATTGCCAGTTGCCTACCACATCATACAACCACACATCCCAACTCCATTCCCTACAAGACTGCTCATCTATAAATAGAAAAGCAGCAGAAAGAAATATATAGCTTCCACAGAGAGAAGCTGCTTGTAGAAGCACACGTAGAAAATCACCTTCTTGGGATAAGCTCACTGCTTCTCAGGCTTCAGTCGCCAAGTTCTGCTGGCTGGAAGCTCAGTTTGTTCCTCAATGAGGACGGTGATGCATGGGTCTAGCTCTTGGCTTCCAGTCCTAGTTGTAATTTGAAGCGAGGGTAGATGGCTAGGGTCAGACAGCAAGGAGCCTGCAGGCTTAGAGGGAGCTTGACTAGACACACAGGGTGCTGAGGTAAAAGTCCTTCAACTCCACAGTGCTCTCCTCCTAACTGGATCCTTCCAGAAGTCCAGGAAAAGGCAGAACCCAGGACTGACTTTCAGAACACCCCTGGGCAATGTAAGGACAGACATATGTACCCCATGGATTGATGTTCCCAGGACAAGGTGAAGTGTCTCACTTAAGTACCAGTGAACAGGCAGGTGCTGTGTTTTGAGAGGCTCAAGGGAAAAGGTGTGGTCCCCAGAATGGGGCTGTTGAGATGTAGTAGATCCCTTGGAGGTGGGACCTAGTTGGAGGTCCTTTGGTCACTGGGAGCGCGAGGTATTTCTGGTATGAACGCTTGCTACTTCTCAGGAGAAAATTGTTATAAAAGCCTGTGCTTGGACCCACCCAACTTTCTCTACTCCTGGTTGGAGTTGTAATCATTTGCTTGCTTCTGCATGCTTTCCCACCATTGATATCTGACATGATGTGACAGAGCTGAGATCTGAACCATGGCTGAACCTCCAAAAACTGTGAACTAAATAAACTTCTTTTTCATAAGGAACCTGTGTCAGATATTTTGTTATAATGACAAGAAGTTGACTAATAAATACAGTTAAGTAGGGGATGGTGGAGTGGCTCAAATGGTCGAGTGCCTGACTACCATGTGTGAGACCCTGAGTTCAAACCCCAGTACCACAAAAAGAAAAAAATACAGTTAAGTGTATGTTTAACTTTAAAAGGAACTGCCAAACTGCTTCCCAAAGTGGCTCTACCACTTTGCATTCCCACCTGCAATATATAAGTTCCAGTTGTTCTGTATCTTCACCAACACTTGATGTTACCAGTCTTTTCTAAGTTAGCCTGTTCACTTGGTGTGAAATAGTGTGTCATCATTTTAGTTTGCAATTCCTTTATGACCAATGACTAACAGTGTTGGGGCATTTTTTTTTTCTTATTTGCCACTTATATAGTTTCTTTGGTGAATATTATCACACTCTTTGTTAAGTTGTTTGCCTTTTTACTATTGCTTATATATTCTGGATACATGTCTTTTATCACATTTATTGCATTTCTTTTCCCACAAGTTAGTCATTGGCTGGTTTTAAATGGCAATCAGTCTATTGATTCAGTCAGTATCCCAAACTAAATTATTTATCTCCCCTTTCTAACTGACCATTACATCACTCACGAAAAGGCAAACAAAATAATATTTTGATACGCCAAGGATATTCTATTATCCAAGAGAGGTCCTAGTGGGCTGTCACCTGGTCTCTAGCTCTGATGTTCAAACAGAGACAGAAATAGTAAACCAATATCAATTTCCTAAAGAAAAAGAGTGTTGAGAAAGAGCTGAGTGAGTCTTCAAAAGCTTTGGTAATGGTTTATTCTCTCTGAACATTGGGGAAATGTGATCAGTAATTCCCTTCTTCATGCTGCACATGAGATTTCTTCCATTTTGAGATTTTTATTGAAATATAACATTCATACAGAGAAAAGGATTCAGAAAGCAGGTAGGAAAAGCTTGATGCATTTTCACAGTGAGTTTTTCAATTTTTGATTAGTGCCAAAAGATAATTAGCCTCTAGAATCAGTATGGAGCTTTTCTAAATGCTATACTAGGGTGTAGAGGGGGGGTTTGTACTGGGACAGGAGAGTACAATATTAGAGGAACAAACTTCTAGCATGAATGAAGGTACAGCCCTGTAAGGTGTCTAGAATTATCCTCATTTTACAGTTGAGGAAATATTTTAGATCGAAGAAATAAAATAACATCCTACTATTACGTAGTTAGTACACAGGAGAGCCAGAATTTAAACCCAAACCTGTATGAACCTCTACACCACATTTGGCCTTGGGACTTCACATTCTGGTGAGGAGAATGGTGAATGATGGCTAAAACTATGGCAGAAAGAATGTTCACCAGTGGGAAAATACACACTAAATCAATTTTTTTCATTATAGCTTAATTTTCCAAGTTCCAGATTCAAATTTCCAGTGGTTTACTGAAAATTAGTACAGTGAAACAGGAAATCCTATAACCATTTCCAAAGTTGCAAATTCAATGTCATCACCCTTCTCATTGCCATTCTCCACCTAAGAACAGGCATCTGGTCTACCTTCCTATATTTCCTTACCTCAGAGCTGTAATTGTTCAAATAAGTGTTTTCATGGTCAACTCCACAGTCAGCTCTCACACCAAAGCCAGCTAGGTGTCCCTTTTAATCCCTGGCATCATTGTTTCCACCTCTGCCTCCCACTGTCATTGAGGCTATGGGATAGATCTCACTATGCAAATCCCTTCTTTACATATATGCAGTGTAACCCACCAACAAATACACTTAATGATGTCATTCTCCTAAACTGAAACATCTTGCTCATCCTTCCCAGGCCTTTAAAGTCAATTTAAACTCCTGTACATCAGAACTTGTGTGCCTACAATCCAAATCTAATGTATAATTCAGCACCATCTCCCATCATGACACCATACTCATTGTAACTGTAATCTTTTATCCATTCCCTGAACATTTTTTTTTTCCAGTTCCACAAATATTTAGTAAGTACTCTCCTTTACTTGCCTGTATTGGGCACTGGGGCTTCTCACTCATGGGGCAGATCATTCCTGGTAGTGGTGGTGGGAGGTCACTGTCCTGTGCCTTGTAGGATATTAACTACCATCTCTAGCCTCTACACATCAGATGCTAGGAGCACCTGCTCCTCAAAGTTGAAACAATCAGAAATGTCCCAAAACATTGCCCAGTGGCCCTCAGAGGGCACATTCATCCTACTGAGGACCACTGCTTTAGAGTAACTGCACATGCCATCATCCCTATAGGCAGGTGCATCCTGCAGGCACCTCAGAGGATGCTAAGAATGCCAGCTTTAGATGGGCTCACTCTGAGTTGGAATCCTGGCTCTTCCTCTTCCTTCTTGCCATCTTGGGATATTTAATTAAGCATCCTTCATTTACTCCTAAATAAAATAAGGATTCTAATTTCAGCCTCAAGTCCTAGCATAGCATGGTATAAGTGAACATTGTGATATGATATAAATTAAGTTGATATATGGACACCCTCAAGATATCTTGGGAATCTCACATCCCTAAAGTGCTCCTTGTGCCTTGCATATGCTTCTGCTTGGAACCTCCTCTCCTTTCCCCTTCCCACTCTGCTCTAGCATTGGCTTTGATAGACTCTTTGAGAGGAACAGAGACAGGATTCACCACCCTCCTCTTTGTGCCTCTACATCTTTCTTAGCATATTATTCACACTGTTGACCGCTCCTCTTCTAAGTCAAGAGTCAGCAAACTTTTATGTCAAGGGACAGACAATAAACATTTTAGGCTTTGAGGCCACATAGTTTCTGTCACAATCACTCAGTTCACCCACTATAGGTGAAAGCAGCCATAATCACAAATAGGTGTGGCTGTGTTTCAATAAAGTTTTATTTACAAATCCAGGTCATGAACCATTAGGCCCCTGCTCTGAGCAGCAAGCTCCTTGAGGTCAAAGTCAGCGTCATATCAATTTTTGTGTCTCTAGCTTCCCATACATGGTACATGGTAGATGTCATCCCAATGATTCGGCAATGAGTGGATCAGTTATACCAGTATTAACAAAGCACAACTGCGAAGTCTTTTGAGATTGTGGAAACAAGAAGCTGACCAAAATAATAAAAACAACCCTCAATACTAATTCCATAATTAAAGAATCATCAGATACTGAAAGACAAGTAGAAACCTCTTTTTCCTGGAGTTGTGAGCCCAGGGTTAGAAGTAGATGTGGGGTTGCAAGGAAAATACAGGACATCCTGCTAAGTTGAAATTTCAGGAAAATAACCAATAAGTGTTTGGTATAAGTATGTCCCATGTGATTTTAGGGACATGACTGTACTAAAAAACTATTGGTTGTTTCCCTGAAATTCAAATTTAACCACATGTTCTTTATTTTTACTTTCTAAATCTAGCTAGTTTTATTTAGGTATAGACTGAATAAAGCACTTCTGTTTTCTCCTCTCACCCTTATTCCAGCAGAAGAAGCCCTTAGCCCCAGAAAAAAATCAGAACCTGCCTGACCTGCCAAGCCACCTCCCGCCCCCCAGGAAGAAGGGCCCCCATAAACCCCATGGAAGTTCTGTTGGAACTGGAAATTTAATTAACCAAATGCTAACATGCAATTTCAGAGGAGAAAAAAAAAAGAAGTGTTATCACGAAGTTAATAAGAGAAGTATTTTAATTATGGTATTTAACAAGTTATGAGCATGCCACTATGTTCTGGGGAAGGAGTCACATCACTCAAGAATCTTGAAGCCTGGAGTGGATGCAGTGGAGAGGAGGTGAACACATCGGTCTCCTGCATTTCCCTGAGTACATCTTTGAGTTCTCTGGTTCTGGCATTTAGAAGCCCCCAAGGAGCCATGTTCTTTCTTTCCTGTGACTCAGAGAAGAAAGCTAGCTGTCCCTATCCTGTGCCAAATTCAAACTGATTAGGACTTGTGGAGGCACATAAAACCCAAACCTGACATGAGAACTGCCATTTGTCACATTAGGGGTGAAACAGCTGGATTTCCCTCCTGCTTATTCATCACCCCATGGTAGCACCCTCTCTGTCCCCTTCCCCAAATATCTCTAACAGTAGTGTAGGCAACAGGCCTTTGTTCAAGGCATATCAGGGAAAAGATGGTAGCAATGCCTGAGAGTGACAGGGAGACCATGACTCATGATGTCACAAAGTAGAACTCACTCTGGTGCCAGAAAGATGGCCCCTTGCTTTGGCAGGCCAATCCCAATCTTATAGCCTCATGCACAGAGCAGTGAACCTAACTCTTTTTCCAGCCTTCAGCAGGATGTGGTTGGGCCCAAGGAGTCCAGGGATGAGGCCCCATGTCAATAGACACGGCAAGCCCCTGAAGACTCACAGGCATTTTGTGACAGGAACAAAATGCCTCCCTCAAGAGGGAGGAAGAGGGATAGGAGGAGGGCCAGGAGCTCAGTCAGTGATAGTGGCCATAGAGGGTGGAAGTATCTGGAGATGGTCTTGGAGGAGGGAGCAGTGGTGCTGTCTAGGGCCTTGACCTCCTTCCTTTAACCAAGTGAGGCTGAGGTAAGGCAAGGAACCAGGCCTGGAATTTGGATACAGGATCCACAGGCATCCATGAGGCCACTCAGGTGGGAGGTGAGAAGAAGACAGAAATTGTGTGATATTGGCATGGTGCAGCACACTCCAACAAGGATGGGCCTCATTAACATAGATCTCCTACCAATTAATATATACAATGCTGTGTTTTTAAGTATCAGATAAAAAGAATTTTTTAAAAAATCAATTTGATAGACCAAACTGCTTACCTGGTTTCATGCTCTCTGGGTACTAACTTGCCACTGCAATGACCAGGCCTAGTTTTCTCCATCCTTCTGTTCCTTCTTTCCAGTCCCTTCCTAAACACATCAAGTCCAAAGTCTTTAGGGCAGTCACTGTGCTAGGTGGGCCTAAGGTGAAGTATCAAGCCCAAAGGCTGATGAAGGCACCCACACCTGGGGAGAGGTCCAGCATGAAGTGTGGAGACCGATGCAGGAAAAAGAGACGTCCAGGTGAGGATGTCGTCACCATTACGGGACAGTTGTATCCAGACAGATCAATCAAACAGGTAATGGACTTGGGATAACATGAGCCAAGTTCCTCACTGTGGGCGGGGAATTCCAACTGTAGAAGGAGAGAAAACACAATGAACGCTGGGTGTTGGGCTGAAAATGAAGATTAACCCAAACTTGTGGTTTCCACACATAGGATGCAAACAGCAGTATGTACATGTGTGGAGTGTTTGTCCGTGTAGGTCGATGCTCACAATTCCATGGAAAGGGATAGAGGAGCAACGCCCCCGTAGCAATGAGCACACTTCTCTTCCAGATCCGCTTTCTGCGTGCCATTCTCTACTAAAGAACTGAGGCTCCTGAGAGCAATGGCAGATTTCAGGGCTGGGTCAGGAGAAGTATGAAAAGAACCTGGACCATAGAGTTGCTTCACGAATGAGGGAGGTACTCAGGAAGATAATAAAGACGTATGTAAACAGGTTCCCAATTGTCAAATCCAGGGAAATTTCAGCAAAAAGATAAACAATAAAGTAATGGTTTGTTACTAATAAACACAATAGTCCACACACTGACAAATAAATAAGCTGAAAACGAGGGAGACAGGAGGGTGGCAGTTCAGCCCAGACAAAAGTTAGTGAGACTCTATCTCAAAAAAACAAGCTGTTATTACAGCCTTTATGAAAAATTGTATAGGTGCTTCTCAAAAAAAAAACCCTATAAATAGAATGATCATGATCCAGCAATTAAATCAATCTAGGTGTCCATTAATGGATGAAGGAATAAAGAAAATGTGATGTGTAAACACTATAGAATACCAAACAAACAAACAAGCAAAAAAAAAAAAAAAACCAAGCTGGGTGTGGTGGTTTGTGCCTGTAATCCCAGCTACTTGGGAGGCAGAGACAGGAGGAGTTCATGCAAAAGTTAGCAAAAGACTCTATTGGAAAAACAAAAGGACAGGGGGCATAGTTTAAGGGACAGAGTGCTTGAGGTGCAGAGAGCAATCCCCAGTACCACAGGGGGAAGGGGCAGGGGAGAGAAGGAGAGAGAGATGCAAAGAAAGGCAGAGAAAGAAAGAGGAGAAGGAGAGGAGGAAGAGGAAAAGGAGAAGGAGGAAAGAGAGAGAGGAAAGAGAAGTGACCTTTTCTATAAAAGAAACCATTGCAAGAGCTGTTGAATCATCAGCAAGCTTGGAGAACGGGGTGGTGCTAATGTGTACGTGCTAGCGTTCAGACTGTGATGGAATTCTACACTAATGTTTCCATAGTGATGGAACATCATCCTGGCAACTTACTCTCAAGTGTTCCATGAAAAAAAAGTCTTTGCACTTTATTTGTAGTTTTTCTGAAAGGTTGACATTTCAAAATAAAAACAAAATTTTAAAAAGATTTAAAACAGATATCAAAATGCAAGAGTAGCCAGAGGGTCCTGAGAGCCTATCAAGATAAAAATAAAGGCTGATTACAATACACTAGGTTGTATCTTAAATTAGAAATGGCAGACTCAATTATGAAACTTCATATCAATGAGGTACAGAGCATCTACAGAAAGTCCCAGAAAAGATGTGTGGCTCCTCTTCTCCAAAGAACTTGTGATATTGATAATCCACAAAGGGGGATTGTCTTGGGGCAGGCCCCCTGTGGCTGTGTCCCTGTGCCAGGCACATGTTAACCCCTCCTCCCTTTGCCAGCTGATTCTGGGGAAGGCTTTGCTACTTTCCTTCCCAAGCCAGGCTGTGTGTGCAGGTGCTGCAGCTCGCTCTCTCACTCCTGCACTCTCCACCTCCTACTGGTCTCTATAGAGCAATAATCTTTTAGCCCACGGGGCAATGGCAGTGACTTTAGCAGGAAGAGTTTCCATTCATCCATATTACCAGTGCAGGAGCAATTGTTAACAGGCCTTGCAAGTCTTGCTGTCTACTCACTGTCTTTACTCTTTGGAGTCACCAGAGGAAAACGAAGGGGGGGATTTCAGTGGCTATGGTGAGGGAACAACTCTTCCCAGGCAGCCAGTCCTATGTCAGCATAATGTACTTGAGAGCTAAAGTTGAATTGTTGCGTCTGTATGAAATAGACACACACACACACCCCAAAGTCGCAAACACTCTCAATTACCTCACCTAAACATGCATTCATTCATATCGTGCTGTTTAATGATGGATGATTAATAAAGCCTCAGGACAAACGCATGACCTCTCACCCTCTGGATTAGGTTGGAGTGACAGAAGATCCAACAAAATAAAGGAAGGAAAGCAGGCAGAGTCAACCCATCCAGGTGACTTTCTTCATTAAACTCTCCAGGAAAGAGAAGAATGCAAGCTATGCTTCTCACATGCCCGCCTGCCATAAGCTTGGTGACAGGTGGGTCAGTAAGATGGTGTGGATCGTGTAACATGGTCCTGGCACCCAACTTCACGTGGCACCCTGACAAATCAAACATGAAACTGCCAGGCTCATTCTGTGCTCCCGCCTTGCCGGGAATCCAACTCCCATGTGGAATGCTTGAGTTTGTTTAAAAGTGGGGGAGCCCAGTCCAAGGGTTCAGCACATTTGATAGTTTAACTTAAGAAATAGATAACTGCCATCCCGAGGCATTGATCTACTGAACAATACAGTTCTGGGCTAGAGGTGTAGCCCAGGCAGTAGCATGCCTGCCTAGCAAGCGTGAAGCCCTGAGTTCAAATGCCAGTACTACCAAAAAATACAGCTTAAGTACAGAAACGAAGCCCACACTCATGCATAGGGGCTGATAGTCTATGCAGATGGCAGTCTAGTCTCTTCCCTTAATCAATCATTCTAATATTTCAGTTACTGGCTGCATACAATCACATTTCACTTTCCTCTACATCAAATAAAAGAGGTATTATTTCTCTTGATTTGCACATGAAGAAACAGATTCAGAAACTTACCTGAGGCTGCACAGCCAGTAGCAAAGCCAAGATTAAACCAGGTGTCTTGACCTCTCATTCTGTTTCTTTTTCCCATCTGAGTTGCCTGTGTCACAGCGAACAATGAGTGAGACTAGGGCTCAGTGTACCTGTCAGTTATTAAAGTCTCAAAATATCTGCTTTAGAATGGTGGGCAACTCATATGTGGACATTAGATCAAGGGCAAACACAACAAGGGGATTGGATTTTGAGCACATGATAAAAGCGAGAGCACACAAGGGAGGGGTGAGGATAGGTAAGACACCTAAAAAACTAGCTAGCATTTGTTGCCCTTAACGCAGAGAAACTAAAGCAGATACCTTAAATGCAACTGAGGCCAATAGAAAAGGGGACCAGGACCTAGAGAAAAGGTTAGATCAAAAAGAATTAGCCTAGAAGGTAACACACACGCACAGGAAATCAATGAGTCAATGCCCTTTATAGCTATCCTTATCTCAACCAGCAAAAACCCTTGTTCCTTCCTATTATTGCTTATACTCTCTCTACAACAAAATTAGAAATAAGGGCAAAATAGTTTCTGCTGGGTATTGAGGGGGTGGAGGGGAGAGGGAGGGGGCGGAGTGGGTGGTAAGGGAGGGGGTGGGGGCAGGGGGGAGAAATGACCCAAGCCTTGTATGCACATATGAATAATAAAATTAAAAAAAAAAAAGAATGGTGGGGAAAAGAGTTCCATCCAAAGGGCTGTTTGGAGAATTCTACAATCAATAATCCACATTGGTGTTCAGACCCTCCAGAAATTCACATCCAACAGAGATTAGATTGGTGCAAAGAGAATCACACATGTCTACCTCAGAAGAAAAACAATAGGACTTTTGGGGCTTGTGGCAAGAGGAAAACCCTTTCCAGGCAAAAGGTATTATGGAATTGCTGAAGCTCTGTAAATAGCAACAGAGCGGGACAGGAAAAAGAAGAAGTCATGATGTGATACCTCTTGTTGCTGTGCAGGAAAAACACTTCCTCCTGATTTCACATCTCTGCCAAGTAGGAAAATTCCCCTCTGCATCCCTGTATCAAATTGAAATGCCAACTCTCCAGAGTACACCCAATAAGAAGGCCATGGGGACCTGGCTGAGGCTCAATAGGTTAACTGCAAGAGAAGCAGCCAAGGGGAAGGAAGAGAGGGATGAAGTGACAGACTGAGGTCAGCCTTTTGCTGGTGTCATTTTGAACAAGTCATTGACGCTCTTCTTGTTGAAGCTTCCATTTGTCTGTGTCCTGGAAATAACTCACTTCATCCCTTCGCTGTTAATTAGCAGAGTCCCACAGAATTCTAGCCTGGCAGAAGCAGCCAATGAATAGGACTGTCCCTCCCTGTCACTCGTCTGTTTTCATTAGGAGACCACTTGGTTGCACAGCAAGAAGTGGGTAGGTCTTCATCTCCAACCTGATGGCCATCTCTTTGAACCATTGCTTTCATACTTGCTGCTTTGTGACTTCTTTCTGTGCCAGTCACTGCAACCGTCCCAAGGATCGCCAATGACAGGGAGCACTAAAGCTTTCTGGTTCCTTGACCACAATCTAAATGCTTTTCACCCCCTACACTCCTCTCCATCCCACTCTTAGGCCCCATCTTGGACTTGCCATCATCCAAAATAGTCCCATCTCTGATATTTGAAAGCTCGAGGTCTCTGACACATTGTCCTATCTTTCCAGCTCTTTCTCTCTGCCCATTCTCTCACCTCATCACAATCTCCAGACTCTGGACTCCTCCCTTTCCTTCCAGTGTGTCAGCTCTCTCCTTGTGCCATTTTTTTCCCCCAACTAAGCCCATTTGGCCATGGCCACTCTTGTGCCAACAGCTCCAACAACACTGTCTGTCTTTCTACTTCCAACCCCACTTACAGACCAGGCTGACCAGAGGTCTGCTTCACTCACACATCCCCTTGGCTGTGGATCACTGAGGGTAGACAGGGCTGCAAATACTGACAACAAGTCTCAGAGGAATCTCTCACAGCCCTCAGTGATCCCTGTGCAATTTTCCAGTCAATCCCATTACCCATTATCCTCAGCAACAGGGCAAAACTTTTAAGTCCTATTTGCCATCAACCCTAATAGACACAACCTTGCTGCCTGTGTTAGGTTGTTTTTTTTGTCACTGTGACAAAAATACTTGAGCAACTTAAGGGAGCAACTTATTTTGACTCATGGTTTCAGTTCATCATGGTGGGGAATGTGTGGCAGAAGAATTCACATCATGGTGGCCAGGAAGCAGAAAAAGAGATATAGGAAGGGACTAGGGAACGATATGGCTTCAAGGACATGCTACCAGTGACCTACTTCCTCTCTCTAGGCCCCACCTCCTTAAGCTTCCAGCACCTCCCAAAATAGCACCATCAGCTGGGAACCAAGCATTCAACATATGAACCTGAGGGGGACATTTCACATCCAAACCCTGATAGTGCTTATTTCACTCAAGAAAAACAAATGGCAATCAGATGTAAACGTTGTCACTTAGTGCCAAGCTGTGCCTACATCCTCACCACCTTCCCCAAATCTCCTGTACAAATTGTGCCTCCCTTTGTGTCCAAGCACACTCCATCCACTCTTCCCCATTTCTTCTATACCCTCCCACAAATAATTGACCTCAATATGTCTTGCATTTTTCTCTCTCAACATTGGCTTCTTCCTCTCATTCTTTCAACATTTTCAAGTGTTTTCTACCTCATGAGGCTATTAATTATCAATTGTCTCTAAATAATATTCTTATTCTCTCTTTCTCCAAAACCAGGTTTCCCTTGAGTGAGCCTACCCTTAGGCTCACCTTTCAAAGACCCCTCAGCTCTTTGATTTGTTCCTCTCCTTCTCTATACTAAAACAGCTCTCTCCAAGGTCTTGTGTGACCTTCCTAACTCCCAAATATGAGTGATTTTCAATAGCTTTGTTTCCTTTTCTACTGTTTACCGTATCACCCACAATGTGCTCCTTTTGATGTTCTCCCGCTTCCATTTTGGCTCTCCATCCTCTCCTGGTCTCCTTTGAATGTTCCTCTTTAGCCCTTACATGAACTTCTTTCTGCATCCAGCTCTCCAACAGGTGTTTCCCAAAGCTCAGTTCTCTTATCAACTACATCCCTCCCATGGAAACTCAACCATGCACAGATGGTAAGCACCATCCATATTCTAATGACTTCTCCAAGACAATCCAGGCAAGATTCCTGGGTACAGAGCTCCTGGGTTCTATACTCACAGATCCCGTGGCCTGCTAGACAGCTACCCTTGGACTTCTCACAAGTCTCTCAGATTCAGCATGCTAAAAAGTCCCCCATCTTATTCTTCCCAGCTCTTCCCTTTCCTGATCTCCCTAACTCTGAGACTGGAGAGGACAAAATCATCCTTTGTCCATGTCAGAAGGTCAAGAGCTATCTGAATGTTCCCTTTCTCACACACTTCCTTATAACTAAAATTTAAGTCAAATTGATCTCATCTCCCCCAAATCTCTCAAGTAAACTGCTCTCTTTCATCACCATTGTACACCACTGCTCCTAACTTCTTTGCCTGAATTTTTGCAAGTGCTCCTAACTGGTCTTCCTGGCTCCAACCTAACCCCCCAATAGTACATCCTCTGCCTGGTACCAAAGGCTTCTTCCTACTATACAAATATCATCCCATCCCATGTATTTAAAATTTATCATTGGTCCCTTAATGCTGATAAGATAAAATGCACCGTTCTTCACATGACATATAAGGCTTTTTGTGATCACAGACCCTTCATTCCTGTCTGACTTCATCTGTCATCATGGTTGCCCTTGCGTATGACACTTCAACATCTGTAACTGTTCTCCATTCTAGAATAGCCCATACTCTAAAGACCTCAGTGCCATAATGTCTGGCTTTCCATCTGTCTGAACTAGCTTGTCTCCAGTCCCTTCCACTAACTTTGTCCCTTGCTTGTTGGGAAGTCTTAGCTGAAGCATCTCATCTCCTGTGAAGTCTCCCACACTGGAAGATTTTGAAGAGATCTTTATCTCTTCATCTATCAGTAGGCATCAAATGCAACTCCATAGCAATATGGATCACACAGGGCTGTTCCTCTGCTCCTTGCTTTTCTTCAAGGGCGGAACCATTTTCTTTCACCCTTATGTTCCAGGTATGATATAGTGAGTGCTCATAAAATTGTGTTGAATAAATAAAGGCATGAAGACGTTAAAGAAAGGACACCACTCCCAGTCTTTAATTTTAAATATACACAACTAAAAACAAATGTGTCTGTAGAAAGAAAGAAAGGGGTGACATCAATATAGGCCGCCAGGTCCAAAGAGGGGTTTTATCTAGGAAAATTACTTTACATATACTTTACTGTAACCCACACAGATGCCTGATAGAAGAGCCTTCACTATACATGAGCTCATGTTAGTCAGGGGTCAGGATTGCTGAGCAAATAATCATCAAACTCCACAAGGGTTCACTGTATGCTAAGTCCCTTTGACCTCTGACCCTGCTTTCCCACCATCTCTGAAAAGGAGGCCTCACCTGTGAGCAGCCGAATCTGCACCCAGGAGAGCAGGCAGGTTGCTAGTTCTGTGGTGCTTTTCTCACAGACCTTGTCCCCTGGGGCTTCCGATTCCCTGTGGCTGATACTCTCCCTTGGTCTCAGTGGCAATCAGCAAGTGCTCTGTCCAATGGAGACAAGAGAAGGGGGTCAGGGTGGGCAGTCCAGACCCCTTCCCACATGTCCTGTGCATGCAACTTAGCAGTGACCTAGGCCTAGTCTGGAGGAAGCAAGGGCACACAGGGAGCCAGCTGGGAAGCACACTGTCCAATGCCAGTCCAGTTTTCCAGCTTCTAAGATGCGTTCTGCTTTCCTCAGACCTCCAGACCCTCAAGACTCCTGGAGATACAGTCAGGGTGAAAAGACAGGAAAGAGAATAAAAAAGGCTTTAAGAAAGGAAGAGACAAAAAAGAGAAAAAAAGAATGAATTTTATCATGCTGCTGATTATTATAGAGGCAGGAATCCCAAAACATTTTAGACAATTTAATAGCATGTGGCGTAGGCTGCAGTTAAGGAACGCTGTGTCAGATGACTTTAGAGACAGGGTACTCCCACCATTCTCCTACCCCTCAATTCTTCACACCACTTCTCTGACCTCTCCCCACTCCCCACACCCACCAAGGAATCCTAGAATTCAAAAATATGTAAGCCAGGCTTTCCCCATTCCCTTCCCTACTGCATCAAACTACTGGTTGAGCACAGCCACACCCCAGCACCATCTTCTTGGAGAATTCTCTTCCAAATTATCAATACTCAGTAGTATAGGTTCAGGCACCATGCAAACTAGCACAGACCAACTGATCCAGGACCTAAAACATATCAGAACAGAACTAAGAAAATGTGGCTCGCTTTTTCCTGCTGTCTCAATAGATATCATTACATGTTGTTGGTAAGTGGGCCAAACAGTAGTGGATATTATCATGATCCTGAAGACTTTGGCAAAATATAATCCTGAAGCTAACTGATGGAATACCTACAATATGGCAGGTGCCACGGTAGGTACTCTGTGTGAATTTATCATCTAAGGTTCACGCCAGGTGTTTTTGCCTGTCTTTATAAGGATAACTAAGGTAGAAAAGCAGCCTTGCCTGCCCTGCCTTTGAGGCTTTAACCATCCCCATGCATATTCCAAGAAGGAAACATGGGCTTCCCATAGCTTTCCAAGCAGCTGCCTTGAGGGTTTTCCTTCATACAACACTAGGCCCCTCTCGATCGTCCCATGGCTCTGAACTTGTCTGAAGGTTCCTCCAGTTCATATCCAGCCTCTGCTCTCTGCACATGACCTCCCAGACCTGACCTTGACCCCAACTTCTAATAAGATTCTGATTTGCCCTTTCCTGGAGGCTCCTCACCCAGCTCCAGGCCCCTCAAAGCTAACCCCTCACTTTGGACCACTAAAACAAAGGGCTCCTGAGAAGAATGTCAACATATCAGGAGTATTTCTGTCACCTGCCAGTTAGCACCACAACCACGTGAATGGTGCCAAATGGGGAAAGAGGAACAGAGAGGAAACTTCTAGATGGACAGAGCCAGGCCACACTGTCAAAGCAAAGCCACCATGTGGCCTGTTAATGCTGCATCATTCTTGACTTGGGTCCTTCTTCTCAACCAGCCCTTCAAAGAGTGGAGTGATACTCTGGCAAAGCAGGTTATCCCCCTCCTACCCAGAGTTCCTGGGTGCATGAGCTCATCCAAACCTTCTTGTGCCCTGCCATGAGATGAGTTTCCATAGAATGAGCTAGGAGGAAGGTGTGGCTGAGTTGGAGCACAGGCTGAACCATCTCACTGGTTTGGGCAAATTCTGCCTCCTTTGGCTTGGATGGTAGATCTTAGGAAACATGACCTCCACTGACTTAGTGATGGTTTCCCTCTGAGCTTGTTTGTCCTTCTTTCCCAACCCATCCTAGCCCTCCCCATTTTCCAGGTTGTCCTGTCTCTCCCACTCCTAGTCCATAGCCTTTGTCCCATCCAGCAGACACAGGGTTAAGAATTTCCAGGACTGGGAGGGCAGGCCACATAGATGCAGGTGCTAACAGGGAGAGTGTGGGCTGGAATCTAGAAGGCTCTGTCACCATTCCAAGAGCTTCTTTGGGTGAGGAGTGATCATAGATTTTTACTTAAAGTCTCTAGGTGAAAATCCCATAAATCTAGAAACTGTGAAACTCAATGGAAATTTAATTAAATGAGTTAATATACGTAGAGTGCTGGAGACAATGCCTGGCACACAGTGCACTGTGCAAACATTTGTAAGTGAGTAAGAGTTTGGGGAAATATGCATTTCAACATTTCAACATCCCAGCAGTCTGTATATTCCACCATCCTTGCAAATGGTTGACTTTGGGTCTCTGCATTCAAAGTCACTGCCCTCTCCGCCTTGAGGTCCTAAGAGCTCTCTCTCTTCCATTTCACTTCCTTCCCCCTCCTCTCTCACCCTGAAAACCAGGAGTTTGCCTGTATTCATGGCTAACAATCCCTATCTTTTGTTTTCACCACCATGCCTTTCCCTGAAAGCTACTGGAAACTCTTGCTTTCCCTAAACCTTGTGTTGGTGTGGCTTCTGTGAGTTGTTCCTATCTCCCTGGCAATGATTACTTTGGCTTCATGATAATAACCACGTAGAGTCAAGCTATAATTATAAGAGTGTACTGGAAAGCCCATGTGAGCGTTCCTTTCCCAAATATACTGGCAAGGCCTCTGGTTGGTTTTTGAAGGAAGATCCTCTCTGGAAATCTCATGGGAGGGTCAGAGTTGTAGAGGGAGGTGACACCCTGGTAGTCTTAACCTCCAAGACCAGCCACCCAGTGTGTCCTTTGCTGCTTTATATGATCAGGGACAATGCAGAAGTTTTCACTCTTCCCAGGGCATGTTTAGTGTCCTTCACCACGATGACTCAAAGAGAGTAGAAGAAAAAGACACAAGGATGAAGTGGGATGGGGGGAGGAGAAACATGGCTGAGACAGGTGGCTAGTGTCTCCTCACAAGTGGGCACAGGATGGGCACAGGCAGCTAGCCTCCAGCTGTGCAGATACCTGGTCCTGGCTGCACCCAGCTAGGCCTGAGATTCTGCCCAAGGCCCTCCCGTTTACCAGAAGGGAGTGATGGATGCTGCTCTCCTAAGACATGATGAAAGATATGAGTCAGAAGTAGGAGGCAAGTTGGCTCCCGGTTCTGGCCCAGCACGCCAGCAGCTGGATGGGGATGAAGGAAGAGGGAGATCCCTAAGAAAAAGCTATCACTGTCTCTAACTGCCTGCTTTCGAACCACTCAGAGATTTCAAAAATATGCCAGATACAGAGTAGTCGAGTCCAGAGCCACTCTGACAACCAAGGAGCCGTCTGCACCTGTGTATTGGAGCTGTGTCTGGGCTTGTATTGCTCTGGATGCTGGGCTGATACATGGTCCAGCATAGGTTGAATTGGGACACTGGGGCAGGGGTAATAAATAACCTGGTTGTGATGTGGCCACAGTATATAATATCAGTTAGAGGCACTCTTAGGTTTGCTTATCTGAAAACTAAGACTCAGGCCAAAAGGTTTGCCTAAGACACGCAGCTCCCTAGTTGGCTGGCAAGAATTCACTTCATTTGGCTCCCAGGACAATGTACAAGAACAACAGAAAAACTGGCACATGAATCCATCAGAGACAGACCCCACGTCGAGAGGCTGAGCTCATTACAGATCCCTGCCCTTTGTCACCTGTGCATCACACTAGGGACACATAGGTGACCACCATGGGAATCTTGTTATGCCTGCTTTAGTGTCTTGTTTCAGGTTAGGACCCAGGATCGTGATTAACAAGCCCTGATCCTAGAAAATCAAAGGAATTCATGTGAATGTTCAAACTTACATTGTCTGTGGGAAGTTCTCCAGCCACATACCACGAGGCTTGTGACTCTTGTCTACTTTTTGGTGAAAGGAAAGGGACCCACAGCTGATTTAAAGACTGCACCATTTACCTAAGTAAGTACCTCTTAAAAAACAAGTTGTCCCTATGGTATCAGGAATGCATTTCAACTCAGCCATGCTTAAGTGACTTGCTAATTTCACAAAAAGATTTTTTTTTTCCTTCCTGATTGGTGCCAGTTTCGTTTTTCACAATTTTCTCCTTTCTGTTCTGTTTCGAGAGAATACAAAGAAAAATTGCAAGGGACCTGGATCCTAGGAGCACATTCCCAAAGCTTGGCACATAAAATCCTGGCATTACAATCACATCTGGTGGGTTCTGGTTAAACCTGCATGGTCTAAGCCCTTGGAATCTATATTTTAACAAGTTCCCATCATTTCCTCCTTGGGGACCTATAATAGGAAAAACCTTTTGGGGAAACCTTGCCACTGTGCAAGGATCACTGTGCCTTCCAGGTTGAGTCCTAATCCAAAAATCTAACATCTGAAATGGTCCCAAATCTGAAATTTTCTGAGCTCCAACATAACACCGCAAGTGGAAAATTCCCACCATGAAACTTTGTTTCCTGAACAAAATCATTAAATTAAAATTTTTATATAAAATTCTCTTTAGGTTGAGTGCATAAGGTATATATAAAACAGGAATGAATTTTGTGCTTAGACTTGAGTTCCATCCCAAAGATATCTCGTTATGTGTATGCAAATGTTATAAAAATTCTCCAAAATTGAAATCTGAACTACTTCCAGTTCCAAGCATTCTGGAATACTAGACCTGTAACCTGAGACAAATAGAAACAAATAGGAAAGGGATTCAGAAAACAGAACAAGAGCACAAGACGGAGAATCTACACTTAAACTTTCTGAACAATATGGATCAGGAAACACAAGTCCATTGTTCTTTTCCCTTGTAGGTGATGAGCTCATTTAAGACAGGAGTGTCAAATTCTTCATCATTATCTCCCAGTACCTGGCCAGAACCTGGCCCCAATCATGTGCTCAACGAGTTAGTGCTGAGTGAATGAATTGGGCTCCTCCCAGGGAAGATGCAAGGGCAGACACCTGCAGGACTTCCCAAGACTTTGCCTCATTTCTTCCTTCATCCCCCACACTTCAACTTGTGTATTACCCTGTGACCCCTATGTGAACACTCCAGGCGGCGGGACTGCTAGTAAAACTGAAATGAGGCCTGGACACCAACAGAGAAATTGACCCCAAGGAACATTTTTACCTTCTGAAAACCAGAAACATTCTGTTTCCAAAATCACAGCTCTAGGGAGCCCTGCTTACTCAGGGTGGCACGAGCCCTGCTCCGTCTCCAGGATACCAAAGCTAAGACGCTAAATAGGAACCCTGACCTTAAGCAAGAACAGGAAGAAAATGTCCAAGTCTGTCGGGGCTGCCCCCCACTCTGTGCTCTCAGGAACAGTACGAATGAGTTAATGTGGGGGGATCTGCAGAGATCTGTGGCCCCCAACATTTACCTAATAATTTTCATAGAGCCCTAAATCCCATCTTGCAAGATGCATTTCTTTAGCTTTTTTCCTACTCTTTTAAATTGAAATGCTCCTGGAATGGCTTTAACTGTGACTCATGCTAGGATGTAAATGACTTACCATATCATTGGCTAGGACCACTATGACACTTTATCACAGACTAGGTGGCTTAAACAACAGAAAGTTTTTCTTGTACCAGCATCAAGATATACAAAGCAGGTTGGTCTCTCCTGGGGACTGTGAGAGAAGGATTCATCCCAGGCCTGTCCTTGGCTTGTGGATGGTTTCTTCTCCCGGTGTCTCTTCACATCACCTTCTCTGTGTCCGTCTGTGTCCACGCTCCCCTTTTTATAAAGGCATGGTCAGGTCAGATTAGGGCCACTCTATGATCTAAGACCCCATCTCCAAATAAGGTCAGAGTCAGAGGTTCTGGGGGCTGTATGGACACGATTTAGCCCCACTTACCCAGGTTCCTTCCTTTGAGACAGAAGTAGAATAGAAAGGGAATCGGGGAAAAGGCTCCCTGAGCATTAGAAAAAGAAGGAACAGAAATTAGGAGAACCCTGGAGGAGGCGAGCTGAGGGCGGATTCACAGTCTATTGTGCCTGGCTGGGCTCTGAGCATGGTGGTCCTCGATTTGTCTTCCTTTCTCAATTGTATTAGGACACCCTACCACTATTCCCCATATCTGACCCTCATTCCTCAGGTGAGCTGGTTCTCTGCACCTATGGAAGGCAACTTTGCAGAGGTGCGAGGTCTGTTCATAAACTCTGTTTCCTGAAGTCCTTGGGCCACCCAATAACCCACCACTAGATTTAACTCCAAGGTAATACAGCATTTTCCCTTAGTTACCTCAATTATTTTTTCTAATTGTGACAAGAGGCTGTAGCCTGTCGCCTTTAATATATTTATTTAAGTTATTTTGGTATCTAGCTGACCTGGGATTTCATACCTGTTCTGTCACTTGCCACCTGGATGGCCCGAAGCAAATTACTTAACCTCTCTGTGCCTTGGTCCCCTCCTCTCCTGGTAGAGATAATGATAACACTCTATGTTATTGTAGTGATGAAATAAGAAAGCCTATGTAAAACATAAGCACATTTAATAAAAGGTGGTTATTCCCTACCACTCTACAAACACACAACTCCTACTGGGTTTTACGTGTACAGTAGATAACAAATGCTCCCTTGCACCAATTGTCACACTCTGAACACGTAGACGCTCAAAATTGCTCACCTGGTGAGCTGCATCCAAGCAGGGTTGACCCAAAGTCATCTCCATGCTGCTTGCGCCTCCCCATACGAACCTGGCTATCTCCCTCTTCTCTGGCCTCTGCACTCCTGCCATTCTGTTCTGGACTCTGCACCCCTGCCGTTCTGTTCTGGACATATCAATTCTTTTGGTGGTCTTAAGGGAAACTCTTCTAGTAAAAGTTGGAAGACACAACTAGAGGGGACCAGGATCATGGCTCAGAACCTGAGAACATCACTTTTCACCTTGAGAGTTACAGATGATCCTGGATTCCTACTGGCCCAGATAATTTCTTGTTCCATATGTTCAGCAAGAAAAGCTGAATCCTCTGGCCCTGGTCTGTGGTTGCATTTTGAAACCCAGCACTCAGGCTAAAGAGTTAACCCAGCGTCTCTGCAGAGGGATTTCTCCGTAATCTGTACATGCAGCATAGGGATCAGGCAGTGGGAGGTGGTGCTAGTCTGTGGAAGTTGCTTAGACTCTTGGCCCACAGCCCACCAAGGCCCCAAAGTCCTCTTGTTCAAGTTGATTTTGAATTGAATTAAGAAACAACCCAGCAGAAGCTGAGGTCTCTGTGGGGCCACTGCCCTGGAACTTGGACATGACCAAGGAGATACGTAACTCCTCTTCACTAATCCCTCAGGGAGAAGAAGTACAAACAGTTGAAGCTCAGCAGGAGACTGTGACAGATGGAGGGACAGCCGTAAGAAGACCCTCAGAGCAATCTCAGCCACAGGCACATCCTTTCTGCCCCTGTCTGCTCTGCATTATGTCCCCAACCTCCCTGGCTAAGGGGCCTGACACCAAGTGTCCCCTCAGATAACCAATATCTGAGAAGTACATAAAGAGACCAAAAATTTGAAGAGAATAGGTGAGACAGAGACAGACAGAGAGACAAACCAAGCAGTTTGATAAGCCTCTAGGCTTGGGGCCCAGGTAAGAGAGAAGCTTTAGGACTTTTTTTGACTAGTCACATATTGTCTAGTATTTCTAAAACTATGTCCTACCATCCCTAAAATCAGAGGCCCAAATTCTGAGATGCTTTCAGATAGCTTTTTAGTCCTCTATCTAGACTGAGTAAAAGTCTATCTAAGGAGCTAGGATTTTAGCACTGTGAGACACTCTTCAGGTGCTTTTGAGAACACACTTTGACTAGCATTGGCTGGAACAGGGATTGGCAAGCTACTGCCCATGAGCCAAATATGGCCCACCATCTGATTTTGTAAATAAAATTTTATTGGAACACAGCCACACTTGTTTGTTTATATACTGTCTATGGCAGCTTATGCAATACAACAGCAAAGTTGAGTCATTGCAACAGAGCTGGTGCAATGCTCAGTCTGGCCCTTTACAGGAAACATTAGCCAGCCACTGGTCTAGAAGAGTGATTGTCAACCTCAGTGGTAAGTTAAAAGCACCTGGGGAGATGTAAAAATCGCTGAGGCAGGCCCACCCAAATCCATTAGTTCAGAATGGACACGGATAGGTTTTGAAGTCCAGACAGAGTTTGGGATGACTCGGAATTTCCTGCTGCCTCCTTCTCTGATGGCAAGTGACCCCAAGCCATCTTTGTGGAGAACCTTCTAGGACAACTACACCCTGCTGCTGAAAGGTGATTCAGCCATACCTGCTTCACCTGCCATATGCACAACTCCAAGTGCTCCTCCTCCGATTCCAAAGCCTGCTCTGTCCTTCTGGAGCCCTCCTCCAGCTTGCTCCAGTGTTTCCCCAACACCAGCTGGCCCATGGACTGGTTGCATCAGAGTCACAGAGAGAGTCTATTAGCAATCAAGACCCCAGTTCTTCCAGAACCATCACCCCAGTTCTCCCTGGCCCAGGAGTAGCTTTTGTAAATGAGATTCAGGGGTCCTTAAGGCACCCAGACTTGACAGCCACTGGTGGAGGGCTCTCTGAGCCAGACCAGAGGTGGAGAAAGCCTCATTTCAGCCTGGTTGGAGGCTTCCTCTGAAAGCCAACCAGGTCCAAAAGAGTCATTTTTCTGCTTTTGATATGAATTTGGAAGGTAGCTCGTCTTGGCTCTCAGTCAGGAAAAATTACACAAGTATGACATGATCACTGCTATTTGGGGTATGTATGCTTGTGTGTGAACATGTGAGCATGTGTGCATGTGTGTTTAAGTGTAAGTATATATTTAGGCAAATGTGTTGGTGTGTGTGCACGTATGTGGGTGTAGGAGTGTGTGAATGTGTATGCATGTGTGTGTGTGCTTAGGGATGAGTATGTGAGAGTGTGTAAGTAAGCCAGTGTGCATGTTTGTGATGTGGAACGGTGACAGTAGAAGTAGGTATGTGAGTGTGTGCATGTGTGTTTGAGTGACTGTGTGAGTCTGTGGGTGTCTGCATGTGATTGTGTGTGTGTGTGGCTTTGCATGGAAGACCACTGCATGGAAGGCAGTCCTGTTCAGTGATGAGGATCCAGGCTCTGTAAGTGGTCAGTCAGGCAGAGAGGGGTTGGGGGAGGCTAGTGAGGAGTTCCATGTCAGGCCAGGAGAGGCTCACTCTCAGGGTCACGGGCCTCAGACAGCCTCCATCTGTCTACCAGCATTGGAAACCCTTCCATCCCTTCCTTCTCCTGCAATTCAGGCAGGTGCTATCACCTTTCCAAGTCTTAGATTCCTCATGCCGTGAAATAATGACCATGCATAGGTGACAGAATCTTAGAGGGGGGACAGGAAAAGAAAGACAAAGCCATTATGTGTACAGTGCTGTGCCCAGCTATTGGCAACTCTCATTTGCTGTCCCTTCCCCAAATGCTTAAAAAGAACTTGCTCTGGACAAGTTCTGTTCCAGCTATTGGAAAGAAAACATTGTGCAAAAGATCCTTGTCCTCGTGGAATGTATGTGCTAACCGGGTAGGGGAGAGGACAAAAATAAACATCCAAGTTAGCATATGGGTAACTGGATAGTACCTTCAGATGATGGCAAAAGTTATAAGGAATATTAAATTGGGCCACAGACACCATGCAAACACAGACTAAATGTTCATCACTATTCCAAAAGTGTGGTAGACCACTGTGACACCTTCTGTGTTAGTCTTTCTCATCCCTGTGACCAAAATACCAGAGAGAAACAACTTAATGGAGAAAAGATTTGTTTTGGCTTGTGGTTTTAGAGGGTTCATTCCATAGTTTCCTGGTCCCCTGTGCTTGGGCAAAATATCATGGCAGCAGAGGTGTGTGGCAAAGAGTTTCTTCACCTCATGAAGGATAGGTAGCAGAGAGGAACAGCAGCAAGAAGGAACCAGGACAACACATAGCCCCCCCAAGGATATGCCCCCAGTGACCTGCTTCCTCCAGTCAGGACCTACCTCCTAAAGTTTCAGAACCTCCCAAAAGAGTACTATCTGTTGGGGACCAAATATTAAAAAATAAACATGAGCCTATCGGGGACATTTCATATTCAAATCATAGCATTCCATATCCTGATCCCCAAAGACTCATGGACATCCCATAAAGCCAAATGCACTTATTCTGTCTCCAAGCATCGCCAAAGTCTTAACAGTTCCAACAAGGTCCAAATTCCAGAGTCTCCACTGAGATGAGGCAATTGCTTAGCTATGAGCGCCTGTAAAATCAAAATGAAACTACATACTTTCAAGATACAATGGCACAGAGTAAACATTCCAGTTCCAAAATGGAGCAATCGAAGAATAGGAAGGAAGGATTGACCAAAGAAAGATTAAAACCCAGCAAGGCAAACCCCGTAACTCCGTATCAGACATCCAGGCCCCACACAATGGCCTTGCCATTTGTAAACCACATGGCCGCTCCTGGGCTGACTCCACTAGATGCCCACAGCTTCTCTCAGCGTATGTTCCATATTCCTGTCATCTCTTACCATCCCAGGGTGTCCACTGAGGCTTAAGCTTCACCCTCACAGCTTTATACATTGCCCTCTCAGGGACTTCCTGCAGGGATCTTGAACCTGCCACAAATTTCCAGGCCTCCCAGACCTTCCTTTGAAACCTGGGTGGAAGCCTCTGTGACCCTGTAACTCTTGGATTCTACATACTTACACAACCAGCATCCTGTGGACTGTGCCAACATATGCCACTAGCCTGAGCGGTAGCCAGGCCCCCTTGGACCACTGCTGTGGCCTTTGAGTGTTCAGGTGGCTGTACTTGGGGAAACATGTCCTGCAGAGCCCTGTGGAGCTCCCTTCTCAAATAAATTGTTTCAAATGACTTAAAACCTTTCCACCCTTGATGCTGCCGTGGGTGAAGTCTGGCCAATTGCTGTGATGCCCTCAAGGCATCTTTCTTATTGTACCTGATTTCTTTTTAAAGGAGCTAATCTCATTAACAACCGTGCCCTTCTTGTCTGCAACTTTAATCATGCTCCCCTTCTGGCCAAACTGGACTTTCCTCAAATCTTTCTGTTTCACTGTTGGCTCCCAGTTCTCACTGTAAACCTGGCTAACGGCAGCCAGCACTATCCATGCTACAGCCTGAATGTGATGTTGTCTTGAAATTTCCTCTGCCAAATTAATTAGTTAATTACTTTTGAATTCAGCCTTGCTCAAAGTCTCAGGACACAGACAAAGTATAGGCAACTTCTTTGCCAGAATGTAACATGAATGACCTCTACTCCAATTCCCAGTACATCCCATGTTTCCATCTGAAACTTTGTGATCCTAGACTTCTCTGCCTGCATTCTGGTCTTCTTGAACTGCCATCAGAATTGTCCATTAAGGTCTGCTTACAGCATCCTGGGCTTTTTCTATCCTGCTTCTCCAAATTCTTCCAAATTCTTCTCATGAAGCAGTTCTAAAGGGTACTAATTTTCTGTGGTAGCCAGTCTTTGCCATTGCCTTGATCAAAATACCTGAGAGAAACAAGTTATGGAGAAAGGATTTATTTTGGTTCTTGAGCCTATGCACTTGGAGAGAACATTGTGGCAGGAGGGGTGAGTGGTGGAGGAGCTTCTTCACCTCACAGAGGACAGGAAGTAGAAAGAATTCGCAACAGGAAATGGCCAGGGAAAGGTACAGCTCCAAGGCCATGCCCTTTAGTGACTATTTCCTCCATCTAAGTCCCACCTCCTACAGTTTCAAGAATGTCCCAAAATTGTGCCATAGTCTGGGGCCCAAGTGTGACAGTTCATGTTCAAACCATAACACCCCTCCATGTGGATGGCTCTGCCTTTTAACTCCAAGACCCTCTAATTTCCTGGGACTCAAATAGTCATTTGTGGTTAGAAACTGAGCAGTCTATCAAGAGTGCTGTGCAAAGAGAAACAAAAATAATATAAAATAAAAACATAAAAAGCACACAGACAAAATGCCCCCACGCTTTGCCAGAGGTTTGTCTCTGCTGGTTTCTCTATGGAGTCAGTATTTATGCACAGGCACAAGAAGGTGGGGTCCAGAAGCAGCAGCAGGACCCCATTTCCAGAGGCATCTGCCGCTGTGCCAGGAATCGCTGGGACCCCTGCCTGCCCAGGAGCGCCCCTCCAGAACCCAAGCCCTCATTTTGTGGATGTAACCCTAGAATCATAAAAGACAGACACTCCAGGATTGCAGCTTGTGGCAGTTGTAGCCAGCCACACTCCCAGGAGGGAGTTTTGTAATGAAGGAAGATTGTGAAATAACTCACTGTTCTAGCCAGTGAGAAATAAATCTCAGTTTCTGGTCAGAGGCTGAGACCCACTGGCTCTTGGATTCACTCAGGAGAGAAATCCACCATCGCTCCCCTGCCACATCCCATCTCCACCCAGTGCCACCAGGGAGCTGACCATTTCCAAACTCCATCCACACTGTTAAAGAATCTTGGAGCAGCAATATGCAAAATGCTTTGTGCTGAGCATTTTCTTGGGGATCCTATGGGCGTCTTCATGCAAACTCAGCCCTTGAGGGAGTTTGGACTCTTTATTTCAATTGCAAGCATTCCCTTACCAACACACACACACACACACACAGCCAGAATCAGAATCAAATTAGATAATGTCCACAAGAATCCTTTAAAAACTGCTGGACAGATGCAAAGGGAGAGTGTTGCTATTTCCCACCAAATGAAGGGGACAGTTTTTCCCAGAACCCCACACATAGCACAGCCCAGAGCAAGCACACGGCCTGAGAGCACTTGGTGGGTGCTTGCATTTAGTGCCAGACTAGTGAGGAAAGAGCAGACTAGTGGGCCGAGAGCTTTGCTATAGCAGCTGGGACCCTCAAGGCAGCCTGCATTCTTTGGTTGATGTCCATCACACCTTCCTCAGGCCTCATGGGCCATAAGGAAAAGAAACCAGAGAAGAAAGTTATTCCCATGTGGCTCTTAACTCAGAAGCAAAAGAGACCTCCTAAATATACACTTATTGAGTGCCCAGTCTCCCAGGTGATGCTAGATAGCAAAACATGAAAAAAAAAAAAAAAAGAGGCAGAGTCTATAAGGATAACAGATAAATAGATGTATTTTCAATGACAATAACCTCTAACCTTCTTTCCCTGAATATTAATACCTTATGTGATCTGATCCCTGCCTACATTCCTTAACACATGCTATAGTCCTTTGCACTCATTTACTCTCTTCCAGCCATACCAGCTATGTTAGTTGGCTTCCCATCGCTGTAATAAAATATCCGAGAAAAACAACTCAAAGGAGGAAAGGTTTATTTTGGCTAGTGGTTTCAGAGGTTTGGTCCATGGTTGGCTCCATAGTTTTTAGGCCGGTGACAAGGCAGAAACATCATGGCGGAGAAAGGCTGTTCACCTCATGGTGACCAGGAAGCTGAAAGGGAGAAAGGGTGGTGGGGGGAGAAATGAGAGAAAGAGAGAGAGCGACATCAGGATCCCAAAATAGCCTGAAAGGACATGCATCCCAGTGACCTACTTCTTCCATCCAGGCCCCCCCTCCGAACAGCCTCTGCAGGTGTGAACTCATCAGTGGGTTAGTGCACTGCTGAGTGTGGCTCCCTCGTGGGCCAATCACCCCCAAAGCCTCACCTCTGAACAGTGCATCAGGATTCAGCTTTCAACGCACGAGTCTTTGGGGGATGCCTCACTTCCAAGTCACACTTGCCTTCTTGCTGCTTCTCGAACATGCTAAGAATATTTCTGTTTCTGTTCTCCCTGCCTGGACTGTCTCTCTTACAGACCTGCCAAAAGCCTGCCCCATCGCTTCACGTAGCCTCTGCTCTCCTAGGACCTGCAGGGAGGTCCCCAGGCACTCAGGCTGAGATGGCCAGCCCTGAGGCTTCTCTCTCTGTCCCCTCTCCCTGCTTTCCTTTATCTCACAGCACGTATCACTGTCTAAGGTGATGGTACAGGTGCATTTGCAATCTCCAAAGATTTGTGGTTTTAGTTCCTACCTGTCTTCTTGATGCCTGGTAACAATGGGCGAGCAGGAATATTTGTTGAATAAATAAATCTGGTAATGAGATCCTAGCGCAGCGAAATCTATCCAAACTGCTCCCAGGCTGTTATGTGAGCACTTACTTGAAGCTTCTTGCCTGGAACATGTCATTGGAGCACAGTTCCAAGGTCACATTTATTTCCCTGGTAACACTCAATGTAAGACTTGGCAATGTGTCTATGGGAGGGAAGTTTATACCAATGTACAGTCTCAGAAAATGGCTCCAAACCACACACAGATGCATTGTGGTGATTTTCTAATTTATTAGCTGCAGAGTTTCAAAATCCTCATACATGAGCATTCTAGTAAAAAGGAAAAACCAAGTCAAGATGAGGTGGTGGGGCCAGGCACAGTGCCTCAAGCCTATAATCTTAGCTACTCAGGAGGCAAAGATTGGGAGTACTGGGGTTCTAGGCCAGCCCAAGCAGAAAAGCTCAAGAGACCCCATCTTAACCAATGGCTGGGTGTCCTGGCATCCCAACTAAGCAGGAAAGTACAAATAGGTAGATCAGGGCCCAGGATGGCCTCAGTATAAAGTGAGGCCCTATCTTAAAAATAACCAATGCAAATCGGGGTGTTGGTGGCTCACGCCTGTAATACCTGCTGCTCAGGAGGCAGAGATCAGGAGGATCGGGGTTAAAAGCCAAATAGGCAAATAGTTCATGAGACTCTAGCTCAAGGCACTTGGGCATGGTTGCTAGCGTTAAAATAGTTGCTCTGGGAATGATTTGATCAGATCACTCTGATCAGAGGAGAGAGGGAAATAGGCACGATGAGTGACTCAAAATGCAGTGAGAAATCAGGAGAGTCAGTACCTGTCCTTTTCCATGTTTTCTAGACTTGTCCAATATAAACGCTCCTTTCCTTGATCCCGAGTAGCAGTGTTGGGAGCTGATATGGAACCTTTGAGTTCCCTGGGCATACCCAATGTGGGACCCAACGTGGGACCTCAGTGTCAGCCTGGTTCCTATCTTGAGATGTGACCTCTTACTCATATCTGCACTCTCACAATGATGCCATCTGCCAGAGAGCCATTACCAGAGCTGAGCTGCTTCCAGCACCACACCCTTGAACCTGCACAGCTGTAAGCTAAATAAACCTCTTTTGTTTTTAACTATCAAGTCTCAGGCATTTTGTTATCGAAGCAAAAAACGGACTAAATCAGCATCCAGCAGCAACAACGGGAAGGAATTTCCCTGACTGATCAGGATAGCAGCAATATTGCTCTATGAAGAAACTCTTCCGCCAGAAACAGCCTCCCAAGAATCCAGCAAACACCTCACTCTGACCACCCAGGGGCTCTTCCCTGTCCCTCACTCTTCTACTTACTTGTTTTTACATTTACCCAATAACGGCTGAGCAAAGTGCCCAGGGAACAGGGAAGTTTGCTGAGGTGCAGCCCCTTCCTACCAGCCTCTCCTCCCTGGCTTATTTGCATGAGATAACAGCAATAAGAAATTCCCCTTGCAACAGAACAGCAAATGCATCCCACAGCAGGAAGCCTAAGGGTTAGAGATAAGGCATGGAAACAGAGGGAAGCTGGGATTAATCAAGGAGCAGATGATCCTTAAGCAAATGTCATGTTCCACATTCCTGCCCAGTGACACCCAATGCAAAACTATTTGCATGTCACAGTGGCAGGTGCAAAGCAGCACAGAGTCCGTCAAAGGTAAAAACATCTCCAGGCCAGCCAGCCTCTTGCTCCAAGTGAGTGAGCTTCCACTGGACACTGGTCGAGTGGTCCTTTCAGGACAGCAACCAGGACTGCTGCTTTCAGGACAGCAACCAGGACTGCTGCTTGGCCAGGAAGGGTTCTCCCTGCTGGGCTATGAAGAGTCTCAGGGGGGTGGATGGGGTGGCTTAAAGGACAGTGATTTCTCAGAGAAGATTCTTTTCACCCCTCTACCTTACAAGAGGGTTGTTTTGTTTTGATCCTTAACAAATAAAAATAAAACAAACATTACAGGGAATTGTCACAGCCCTAAAAAAGTGCGGGGTAGAAGCCAGGAATTACCCATCATCACAGGGCCTGGGGCCTCGAAACAGCCCAGCCAGGAGAGGTGACTCAGCTCTGCCTCACAGTTCTCACTGGATGAGTTGAATTGGGCCACCCCTAAAAATGATATATTAACCCAGACCTCAGGAAGTGACCCCGTTTAGAAATAGGGCCTTGGTAGAGGTAATCAAATTATGTGAAGGCATTAAGGAGGGGCCAGCCTAACCCACTATAAGTGGGGTCCTTCTAAAAAACTAAAGTAAAGGGAAATGAGAACACTGACCAGCACACACAGAGCCAGGGAGAAAGCCATTCACAAGCCAAGGACACCTGAAGACACCTGACCCTACTAGGAGTCAGGAAAGGCGTGGGGCAGATTCTCCCTCACAGCCCCAGAAGGAACAAACCCTCCCCCCACTCTGATTTTGGGCTGCAGGCCTACAAAATTGAAAAATTAAATTTAAACTGAGAAAATAACCACCCACCCCCGCCGGAAACAAATACACTCACCAAAAACAGCTTATACTAGAAGGCAGGTCCTCAGCAAATAGTGTCCTATTCCCCTCCCTGACACCCCTGCCAGGGAAGTGGTTCTTGAATAACTTCCGTGTGGCCTGCAAAGGTGCTGGGATGTTCTTGAGGAGAGCCGTCACCAAGGCCTCCTTCCAGATGTCCACTGCTCACTGTGCTGTAGGCAACAGGACTATCTCATTTCAGCCTCCTGACACTAATGAGCACCGTTATTTCTCCCTTCCTCATCTTACAGGCGATTAATTAATTAGTTATTATACTGTACTCATGAAGGATGGCTGAAACATCCAGTGCAACTTGACCAAAAGATGCTCAAATGAGTCTGCAGGAGAAGGGCTCTGTGGATCAATAGGAGCACTGGCAAGGGTGTCTATACATGGCAGGACGTTCTGCATCCCTACCACCCACCCCTTACCATAGGCAGAGCCCTTCCATTGCCTCCTGGCCATGGTGACTTCCAAAGTTACCCCACACATCCCACATCACTCTGTATCTCATAAACGTCACCTCAAGAGTGAGGAAGGGAGAGCATCCTCTGGCTATGAGGCACTTAGAAACTCCCCGTGTGTAGACAGCAGGGCTGTCCACCTGAGCACCACTGACATTTGGGGACTAGATGGCCCTTTGTCATGTGGTCCTCTTTCTGTGCATCAAATGATGTTGAGCGACATCCCTACCTTCTATCCATTAGATGCCGGGAGCACCCCCTCCCAAACTGTATGAGCAAAAATGGCCCAGACATTGCCACCTGCCCCCAGTTGAGACCTGCTACTGATCGAATGCTCAGAACAGAGTGGAGCTCAAAGCAGAGACTACAGCTCATTTTATGAACACACCCTCTTCCTTCTTTTTCTACCCAATAACAATCACCAGTGGGACTCGATGAAGTGAATGTGGATGACACACAGACTGTATACAGCACTGTGTTAGGTGGGCTGCCACCAGCTCTCTGAGCATTCTTACCACCATTGTCCTCCTCTTGCCTTACAAGGGTCCTTGACAGAGCTCTTGGCCTTGCTTTTGCCCCTCCCTGTGCACCAGCTCCTGGATTTTCCCACCGCCAATCTACCTGAGAATTCCCTCACCTGCTCTTTCCTCTCTACTCTCAATGCAAGCTCCAAGGCAGAGTGCACTTCACTCCCCAACCAAGAGACCCCAGATGTTCCTGGAGAGAGCTCCAGACCCCAGTCCTCCTCCTCCCATCCTTCCTCCTCCTTTTGTCAGGGCAATCCTGCCCAGACCCGCTCTTGAGTTCTATATGTTAACATCAAGTATGACTCTTTTGCTGGCTTTCAGGTCCCCTTACCACCTCTTCTTCCCACCGTGGCAGCCACACTTTCCACTTCTTCCCAAGAAGTCTCCCATTCTTACCCCACCCCCCTCCCAGTCCTCCATGCCCAGGGCAAGCTCAGCTACCCCCCAAAGCTTGTTAAGCTTCTCCATCCTCTGCTGGCTTTCCTCTTCACCCAGTTCTATGGTGGTGATGCTCACTCCTACACAACAGGACACTTGGTAATGGTTTAAAGACTGGCATCTTTAGAGGAATAAAGTTTCACTTAAAGAGTCCTAAGCTCAGCACCCTACTCTTCCCTGTCAGATACCTGGCTTACCTCTTCCCACCTTCTGGTTCTTGTTTAAATATCACTTGCTTAGAGTAACCCTCTCTTAGAGCCACCCTATCTAAAATCACAACTCCTTGGCCATCCCCAAGTACTATTATCCCTCCCAACTGCTGGAACATAGCAGCTAAACAGCCAGGCCACAGCTGTCATGGAGCCTACAGGAGCCAATATAGTTACTTGGACATAAAATATACTACATTCATTTTATTACTTATTCCACCCTCAAACAGTTCAATATCAAATCTGCCCTCAACATTTTATTATGAGTCTTTATCAATGTCCTTGACCTTGGCTTTAATGTCTAAGGGCAAGAACTTCCTCTGATTTGTGTTTCTAAAATGAACTTTTAATTTCAAAGTAGTTTTAGGTTTACAGAGAAATTGTAAAGTTGGTATGGAGAGTTCCCAGGTACCCCACACGGTCTCCCTGTTACTTACGTGAATATGGTACGTTGTCACAATGAATGAACCAAATACTTATACTGCATTACTGACCAAAGTCCATACATTATTTGGGAGTTCTTTTTTCCCCTAATGTCCTTTTATCTGTTCCAGGAGCACATCTGAGGTACTACCCATCATATCCTCTGGTCTGGTAGAGTTTTCAGACTTCCTTGTTTTCACAACCTTGTTGGTTTAGAGCTCAGGTGTTTTGTAGACCATGGATGTCTGATGTCTGATGTTAGACTAGCATTAGGAGTTTTAAGAAATAAGACCCCAGAGGTAATGTGCCCTTCTCATCTTCTCATCCAAACATAGCAGGTGTCTCCTCACAATATAACATGACTGTGGGAGCTGACCTTGGTCACCTTGCTGATGTGGCATTTGTTGGGTTTCTCCACTGTAAACTTACTGTTTTCCCCTCTTTCCTTATTCTTTGGAAGGAAGCCACTAGGTCCTACCTCCTCAAGGATAGAGTAGCTACAAACTTTATTTTTCACTCTGCGTAGGAGAACTCTTACCCTCCATTTATTTATTTATCCAATCATTTGTATCAGCACAGACTCATGGATATTTATTTTATACTTTGGATTAGAATACAATACTACTTGACTTTGTTGCTCAAATTGTTTCAGTTTGATGGAGAGGGTGAATTCAACTATGATATATTGTAAGAACTTTGGTAAATGTCACAATGTACCCCCAGTACAACAATAATAAAAATAAACGTGCAAATTGTTTCAATTTGGGCCATTGACCCTCCTTTCATTTGACATGGTTCAATCACTCTCTCTGTGTATATGTTGTTGTCTTTTGTTTTACCTGTTTGTATTTTGAACATTTTCTTACTCTTTGCTCTACAAATGCTCCAGGCTCATCTTAAATCTGTCCCACCCAACCCTAGAATCCATCATTTTTCAAAGGAGCCCTAGTTGTGTTGACTTGAGAACAGAAATTAAGAGCTGGCAGTAAGCGAGATCATTGACTGGTATGCTGTTAATTCTAAGCCTCTCAGCTGACAAAGCAAGGAAAGAGATGTCTGCATTCTAATGCATGTTTGCAGACACACACACACACACACACACACACAAACACACACAGACATTTCTGTATGTAACTACCTGTACCTCTATTGAAGATACAGATGCTTTATAGAGTTCTATGGGTTTTGACAAATGCATAGGGTCCTCCATGCGCCATTACAGAATCAAACAGAATAGTTCACTTACCTAAAAGTTCCTCTCTGCTCCACCCATTCAATCGCTCTGAACCTCTGGCAACCACCAACTTTCCACTATTTCAACATTTCCCAGAATATCCTAAAAATGGAATCACACTGTATGTGTCTATTCAAACTATTTTCTTTCACTTAGCAATATGCACTTAAGGCTCATCCATGGTTGCCCATGACCTGATAGCTCCTTTCTTTTCATCACTGAATAGTATTCCATTGTATGTATGCATCAACCTTTCTCCAGACATTCACCTGGTTTGGAGGACTGGCTGCTGGTGATTTTTGAATAAACCTGCTATAAACATTCAGATGTGGGCTTCAGCTTCCAAATCAGCTAGATAACTAACTAGGAGCATGATTGCTGGATTGATTGTTCAGTAAGGTTATTATTAATTTTGTAAGGTATTTTCATTTATTTGGTTGATTTTAACACAAACCAAATGAAATGTCCACAAACATTTCATAAGTAAGCTTTTGATTTGTTAAGGATCTAGCAGTCAGTTGCCTATAAGCTCAGTTCCTGGAAGAGCAGGTTTAACTGTGGGACAAGGCATTAAAGGTCCCTGGCAGCTGTCACTTCTTTGCCAAGAACAATACTCAACAATCAGGATGGTCAACATTAAAACAGACTATGTGGTTCTGTGGTCCCGTGCTGTATCTTCTTCTGCTCCTAAATTCCTTCCAATTTAGCCATGCTTTGTGGATTCTGAGATTTACATCTAAAGGAGTAATAATTACTATTAAAACTTGAATGTATGGTCCAACCAAAAAAGCACATTTTCTCCACATCACCTGTTTACCTGCATCCTTACACTTAGGCAGTGATTTTCACAAATCCAAATAATCTAGTTGCCACAGAGAAGGACTTTTCATCCCCACTTTTCCAGGAAACAAACCAAGAACTTAATAAGCCTGGGCTCATTTAGAAGGCATCAGACTTCCAGGCACTTGTTCCCTCCCACCCTCAGGAACACAAAGGATTTATCTCTCTTCTATTCCAGTGTGCCATGGACCCAGGGGGACTCAGGCTTTCTCTATTTTCCTGCTGACCTCTTCAGATTTAGCCCAGAGATGGGCCTTGGGACTTAAATGTATATGAAAATCACTAGAGGACTTGTTAAAACTCAGGGTCCCAGGGACCATGATCGGGGTGTGTTATCCATTGATCTGAGGTAGGACTCAAGAATTTGCATTTCTAACAAGTGTCCTGTGATGCAGATGTTTCTGGTCTTGGGCTATTCTTGGAGAAGCACCTGCCTAGAGCCTCTCCTTTGCACACCCCATTCTGTAGCAATCCCCAGGTCTTGACATCACTGCTCAGATGGGAGACAGAGCTGAATGGGTGGGCATGGGAAGGTGGAGCAGAGGGTGGGGAAGGAGGCCCAGGGAGTCCAGACATTTGGGCACTGGACACTCAAGTTGTCTGCCACTCTGGAGATGGCTCACTCATGTGGAAGTACAGGCTTTGGAAGTGAAATAGATCACAGTGGTCCAACCTCCTTCATTGTAAAAGGGAAGGAAGTGAGCCCAGAGGGTGAAAGCAACTCTCCCAAGGCCACACAGCAAGCCAGGATAAAGTCACTGTGACCTGAACCTTCTGGCCATTCCCACAACAGCAAAGCTACCCTTCCTTACTCAGGGCAGCACATCTATCTTCTAAACACAGAGGTGAGAAGGCCAGAATGAAACACTTTAGCAGAATGATAATGTGTGAATTGTCATCTCAAATGGAAATGAATGTAGAATAGCTGCTCCTCTAGACACACACACACACACACACACACACACACACACACACACATTTAGGTGCTCCAAAGAACCAGGGAATACAAAGTGGTCAAGGGAGGAGAGGAGGTGAAATCTCATTGTTTTTGTAGCAACATGAATCAAAGGAAACATTGGCCACACAGGATAAACAACTCTGAGCTTCTCCAGGTTAAGGCTGGTGAAATTCTCAACTGAAAACCCATGGGGACCGGAGGACCAGAATTATGCCCTCTGTTCATTTTCAAAATAAAAGAACTCTGGCCAGCCCCAATGGACCGTACAACTCTGGAAACAGGTGAGCAACCCCTCATGCTTGTTTAGGATAAGCAACTTCCCAGCACAAGGTTCAGAGCCCAGTTCTCAGATTGACCCAACAGGAAAAAGAAGAGACTAGCAAAGGAAGGGGGATGGGAGAGGAAGGACTTTGCTTACTTTGCTGGGATTTAAAATATTACTAGGTGATTTTCTTGAATTTCTAATAAGCAAGTGGAAGCTTAAATTACAAGATCTCTAACAGAATCAGAATCCAAATGGTGCAGGAGCAGCAGACAACAACTGCCCAGGTCGGATGGTTTTCAGGTGTGTTCTTTACAAAGACAAAGGTCCCATTGAGGGGTGGAGCGGAGATCTGGGGAGAGGAGGAGAGCCATGCAGGGTTTTCATTACTCTGACCATCATCCCCATGGCAAGGGGAGGACAGAGAAAGAAGATAGCAGAGCCAGAGTCGGCCCTTGCACAGCTAACAAGGACAGCTTGGAGGAAGGACACACCTGGTAGGCATAGCTCTTCCAGAGCAGGTGCAGATGTGAGACCCAGACGATGAAAGAAGAGAGCAAGTCTAAGGCCACAGCCCTGCAAGCTCATGCATTGAGCAAAAAAATGAGAAAGCAAGAACATCAGAACAGAGAATGGGTTCTTGGTAGGTGATCTAGGGCCAGATAGGTGACCTAATCATTCTCTCTGCTTATTCGTAAGATGCCTTATAAGCATTAGATTAGATTTCTCCACAGTCAAGGGAGCTTCATGAGTAAAAACCAACAGTCACTTCCCAGGAAGAGGTGAAGCAGAGATTGAGGACGAAGAGAGGCAATGGGTCCCTCCATCTGCAGACCAGCAGTGGTCTCTGGGGCATTTCTCCCACTTGGCTCTTGTTCCTTTTTCTCCTTCATTTCCCCCTCTTGTCGTTATTGTCATCACAGCCAGTGCTTCTTTGAAGCCAGCCAGTCTCCATCTGAAAGGAGGAGGCTGGGCTCACAGGGGTGTCTCCTTATTGGCCATCCCTCCTCCTTGCAAGGGCTTATCGCTGCCAGCCCTTTCACACTCCTACTGCTACGCTGGCAGAGGGATGAGTAGCTCCAGTAGGCCTAGTCAAATAGAATCAGAGAGGTGGGGCCTGTGGCTCTCAACCTGAGCTGCACAGGGCAATGACTCGAAGAACATAACAAAAAGGAGGCTTGGTTTTTGCTTTTTGGTTTTTGATAACTCAGACACTCAGGCTCCTCACTTCAGAGATTCTGATGTGCCTGGTCTGTATTTTAAAGTGCACCCCAGGTGCCAGAAGCTGAGACCTACTATGTTAAAGCATTTTCTAAAGAGCAGACTTCAAACACTGGTGGTGAGGAGTAGGGGTGTGTATCAAGCAGGTAACGATGGACCCATTAGCAGTGCTTGATCCAGTGTGGGTCTGAAGTATGTTCTGGAATCTGCATTTCTAACAAGCCCCCAATAAGGTGATGTTCCTGCAGCTGGTTCAGGACCACGCTGTGAGAATCAGCAGCCCCAAAGCACATGTATGTAACTGACTAATTGGATTGCGCCTATCTGCCTCAAAATCTGCATTCCATACATGCTTGGATTACCCCTTAGAAAGGCATCTTGGGCCAGGAGGATCTCCAGGCACCAGGGCTGCTGTGGAGCTGCTGTAGAATCTCTTTCCTAAAGGTTTTCAAGGTAGGATAGGACAGACTGGCCTAGGGCACTCAGCCTGTGTCCTTGGGGACCAGTAGCATCAGAGCAGATCAGACATAAGAGATGCTAAGCCCCTCCCCAGAGCCAGTACCAGACTGCACTTGAAGAAAACTTCCAGGGGTTCTTATGCACAGGAATGTTGAAGAGTTGTTCTGGGAGAACTGAACAACACCCTTCCCAAAGGACAGACAGACAGATGTGAACAGCCCATCACACTTGTCAGGGTAAGCTCAAACAAGTCTCCTTCCCCCCACCTCACCCATGCAAATACTGGCAGGGTCAAGAAAGGTATTTGAAATAAGCACTTTGTTCTTAAGGATAACAGACAAAGAAACAAGCGAGACAAGGAGAGAGGAGTAGCAATGCCCTGGAGTTCCAGAATGCAGGTCTGTGGGATGAGATCAGCGATGAAAACAATAGGTTCAGCTCTGGCTTGGCCCCTCAGCCCGATGGCCCAGTGAGAAAGGGGTGCTGAAAGGGTTCCAGAAACCTTTGCGTAAGCCTTCAGAAACTCTCAAAGTCTGTGAACAACAGAGGGACTGAGCCGCTGTGAGGGGATGTGGGAAACATGACATATGGGTTACGAGCAGGGGCTCTGGACTACGATGGCCTGGATTTAAACCCCGCTTCTAGCATTAGGATCTGTCTCTAAATTCTCTCTCTTCCTTGCCTACATAAAAGATGGAGATGTTAATAGCACTCACCTCACAAAAATTTTTTCAAGGATTACATCAGATAAAACATTCAGCGTTCTAAGCACAGGCCTCGTCCACGATAAATGCCCAGTGTTCTTGAATGAAGCATCATCCCTACCCGTGGTTCAGTGAAGCAATCTCCCTAATTGCTGTTCCAGAAAGGAGCATCCTGTAATTCTCCAGTGGGACAATGTGAAGAGAGGAATGCTATGGGAAATACAGATGCAAAATGGGAAGGCAATGGTGGAAGAAGCCCAGTCATTAATGTGATTACAGGATGTTTACAGAGAGACGCCCAAAATGCACACAAGTTGGCTTTTCCCCACACCTGGTGGCAGAAAGCCTAGGAATGTCCAGTAGACATCAGAACCTTCTGGTTATGCCTGCAACTTCAGAAACACATCACCCTCCCCAGTTCCCACCCTTTGAACTGCCCCAGTTCTACATTTTTATAGCCATAGGCCCTGAGCCCCCCGCAACAGGAAATGGTCCCTGTCTCATTTCCTACCCGTAAATAATCCCCTGCAAAGGGTGCTCACTTGAGCTACAATATCTTGATTTGCAGTTACCTTATGAGCAAAAGACAGGCATAAAGAGAAGAAATGCAAGAACTGAGAACTCTGCAAACTTCTGTGCTCCCCTGAGTTTGAAGGTTTACAAACAGAAGATCTGGGTTTCTTTGTTTCTATTTCTGTTTTTGTTTTGCAGTGCTGGGGACTGAACCCAGGACCTTGAACATGCTAGGCGAGAGCTCTACCACTGAGTGTTATACACAGCCCTTGTTTTTTGCTGTTGTCATTATATAGGGTCTCTCTATGTAGCTCTTGAACTCATTATGTAGCCCAGGCTGGCCTCAAACTTGCATTCCTCCACCACTTCCAGAATGTTGGAATAAGTGCCATGGTGTCCAGCAAGATCTGTTTGAAGGGGGATGTAATGGTAATAATCAAAGATGCCTTCCTGAAATTCGAAGGAATCCACAACAGTTTCCCTGGCCATTCAACTCCTGTCCAGCTAACATTTCCTGAGGACTTCCGTAAGACTGTGCCTCGGCACAGCTGTCATCTGCGTTCAGCTGTCCTACCCATTTGATTACCGCCAAACATAAGGAGCTAGGTGCCATTATCCCTCACACTTACAGGTAAGCCTTAGAGAGTTTCATGTACACACTCAAGATGCCCATAGTCAGTAGGAGGGAACTAGGTGGGAATGCCAGGCTCTAGAGCCTGAGTTTAATGCTAGGCCAACCTCACCCATGGCAGCTCAGTGGATAGTCATCAAGGTGAAGACCAGAACTGGGTGGATGTCTTGGTTTGGCCTCCACCAGTCTGATACCAGCGTCCCCAGTCTTCTCTGGAGGACATCCCACCAGGATCACTATTGCAAGTAGAGGCCTATGACCAGTGTCTGGCCTGTCACAGCAGCACCATCCCCAGGCTGCAGCATTGGGTAATACAGGGGCACAATCCCGTGGCTTGGGCAATCCAAGGATATGGGATTCATTCCACTGAATGTGGGGCTGTGAGCCCTCAAACTGGAGGGAGGGCCTGCCTGAGAATCAAGCCAACCCTGAGGAGAGCAAAACCCAGAGATGGTATGTCAGTAGGTCGGCCACACTAAGCCAAGGTAACCGATAAACACAGGAATCTTATCAGCTCCACATGGTCAAGGTTTGTTTCTCCCTCTCATGAAGTCCAGCGTGGGTCAGATGACTTCCAAGGCAACTGTTCTCTACTCCATACCACAGAGGTTCAGGGGCCCTCTGGGGGCACGGGGCCTTCAGAGTTCCTGAGGAAGGGAAGAGAAACACACATGACTTCCATCTGCATTTTATTGGCTAGAAGTTGTCACAGGCCCCAACTAAACCCAAGGCGCTGGGGAATGTAGTCCTCCGATGTGGCCATGGAGTTGAGAAGAATCAGTCACGCATGAGCACTAAAGGTCTCTGCCACACATGGAGGGAAAGAAAGTAGTTTCAATGATGTGACTTGATTCAAATCTCTGGATCAGGTCGTGCCTGAAGGAGTTGTGGGAATTTGTACAATGAACCAATGGCTTTGGCTTTTCAAGGCTAGTTGAAGTTTGGTTTTTGTCTCAACTGCGATTGAACAAATCCCAGTTGACAGGAATACTAACACTCCTCAACTCCTGGTGGCCTCCTGTTTATCCTCCTCGTTGAAACGCCATCCAGTCATCACAGAGAGCTGCAACACACACAGGCTTATGGGTTCTAGGTTTCTCTTGGTCTGTCTTTTCAGTCCCTGTGAAGGCCAAGTAGTACATGAGAAAGGAGTCAGGAGGAAAATACACCCATGCTAAAAGTAACCTTTGACCTTGCAAATTCGCCTGAGTTCACCTGTAGGTAAGATAGGCCTTCAAGCCATAACTTTAAGTCCCAGAGATCTTCTGGAGGAAGTCACCTCATGAGTTCTTGGACTATAGGCAAGAGTTAGCTTGGGACCTGGGAGGTTTCGCTTAATGACCCTGACCAGACAGAAAAGACCTGGGTTCTGGTTTAAATCTTGGCCCTGACAACTTGGTCAATCTTGCTGCAGAGGTTGAGAAAGCTTACGGGGGAAAAAGAGAGAGAAGTGGGGGTGAAGGAGGAACAGCACAAGAGGAAAGCAATGTGTCGAGCATGCAGGACCCAGAGGTAACTGCATGAAGTAGTGATTCATTCGTTCATGCAGTCAGTCAAGAAATATTTGTGCCAAGTTTCTTCTGTCCCCAGCTACTAAGCTCTGTAGATAATATGACAAGCAAACCTTCATTGTTTCTTTCCCTGTAAGGATGATGGTTCTAGCCAGGTGCTGGTGGTTCACATCAGTAATCCTAACTACTCAGGAGGCAGAGATCAGGAGGATGATGGTTCGAAGCCAGACCGGGCAAATAGTTCTCAAGACCCTATCTTGAAAAACCCCATCACAAAAAAGGGCTGGTGGAGTGGCATGAGGTATAAGCCTTGAGTTCAAGCCCTGGTACTGCAAAAAAAAAAAAAAAGATAATGGTTCTAGTGGGAGGAATGTGCAATCATCAAATAATCACATGGTCTTTCTGTGAAGGAAAAACACAAGGTCTATCAAGAAAACTCCCTGTGCACGTGTGCATTTTGGTGGCTGGAGGCTGGAAGTGAGGGGATGATTCTTGCAACGAGAACAACTCATGTAAAATTTCCTAAGGCAGAGAGGGGTTTAGTACATCCGAGGAGCCAGAAGTGGATGGGCCAGAAAGAAGCAGGGTAAAGGCAAGACTGGGAATCAGCAAAGTCCCTACTGATTGGAATTGGTCAAGTTGAAGATTTTGCCCATATCCTTCAGAAAGGGCAGTGACTGGAAGATTTACGCAGCAAACAATTGAGCTGTGACTTGTGCTGAGAGAAGACGTCTTGCTGAGGGATTTGGGGAGATTAGGGGCACACTTCCTTCGTTTGTGTATGAAGAATTTGCAAGACCTTTAAGCCAGAAAAGTTCATTTAAGGCATTCTCTGAGAGGCAGCAGAGCGGGATGGTTACGAGACCCGGATTTCAGGGTAAGCATGTCAAGATAACTTACGTGTAAGCCCCATGTTTCTCCTCGGGCTTTTGTAAGCATTTAAACGCAAACACATGTAAACTTCAGAAGTTTCTAGCACTTATAAGCATCCAGCAATTTGCGGCTATTTTCCTCCCATCTCCTTGCATCTTGAGTAAAGAGGTCTCGGGCAACCACATGATCTTTCTTAGAACGTGACCACTCCAACACTCATCCCGCTTGGAAGGACCTTGGGCCGATTGCTTTCTTGACGAATTTAAATGGTTCCATTTCCTTTTTGAGAACAGCTGGTCTCAATCTACTAAATAACCCCTTTGTACACTTGAAGACCATTATTAAGACTCCCTTTGGCCATAAACATATGAAGAAGTGTTTAACATATGAAAAAAATGTTTAAACTCACCAGTAATCAAAGAAATTCAAATCAAAACAACAAAATGCAATTTTTGCCTATCAATTTGGTAACTTTTTTAAATGATAGTGCTCACTGCTGGTGGGAGCTGGGTAAGGTGGCAATTTTGTACAATGCTGGTGGGAGCAGAAATTGGTACAATCTTTCTGGAAAGCAATTTGGCAATATGTTATCAAGACCCTGAAAATTGTCCTCACCCTTTAACCCAGTAATTCTACTTCTGGGAATCTATCTCAGGAAAGCAATCAGAGAATCAGACAAAGATTCCTGTTCAGGACAGTTCATTACAGCACAAAGTATTTTGAATTATGACCTATATTCAGAAGCTATTAAAGGTCATGTGAACAAGGAGTGTTAAAAGTGGTCACTAGAAGGTGTGAATCACAAAACATATAAGAGACACCAAACACAATAGGATTTTAATTATGTAATTGCAAATACTTAGAATTTCATTTGTGTGTAGAAAAGACTCAATGCAAACACAGCAATGTATTAGCAGTTTTTATTAGAGGATGATAGAATGATGGGTAGCTTTTTATTTTCTACTTCATAATTTTACAATCAAAAATTGTTTAAGAGCTTGCATGGCCTTATATATAATTGTAAGCATGGTCCCCATCTTGCCCTACCCATGGTTGCCCCACATTTAAATAAAGACATCAGGAGTTAAGAGTTTTCTGGGTAGGGCCAGGTAGTAAATACGTTACGTTTTGTGGGTCATACAGTTTTTGTCACACCTACTCAGATCTATTGTTCTAGTGCAAAAGCAGCCATAGGTAACAAGTCAGTAAATGGGCATGGCTATGCTCTAATAAAACATTTTTAAAAACCAAAAGAAGCAGCAAATCAGTTTCAGCCCATGACCTTAGTTTGCCCACCCTTAGCTGAGATGATCTTAAGCTCTACCTGCCCCAAAAGTCAACAGGATCAAACAAATACAGACTTTTAGAAAGGGAAGAAATAAGACCCTTGTCCCCATTTTCCCAGAGAGCGTCAGTGAAGCTGTCTGTAGAAGTAGTCAGCTAGCAGCATCTCTGTGGGCTTCCCTCTTTCGTACTTTTCCCTCTTGTGAATCATAGGTTCCCCCTTCCAAGAAGGTCAGAAGCTCCTCCGCCATTATGCAGATGGTGGGGTAAAGGGTGAAGAAATCCAGCTACCCTAGCGATGACAAAAAGAGGCCTGCAGAAAGTTAGCTCCATTCATGGCTCATTTGACACCGTCCTTCCTTGCCCACCACCTGGCTCTCAAGGCTTCCAGAACCTAGAATCATTCTAGCTTTCTTCTCACTGCTGTATTCTAGAGGAAGGTAAGGAGCGAGAGAGAGACGAAGTACAAGTTTTCTTTGTGTTTGGTAATGTTCAAAGAGTGCACGAGATGTTTTTCAGTGGGCTGAGTTTTATAGAGAGACAAATTGAACTCTCAGTGAAGGTGCCTAACTCACTTATATAAACACTTAAGTGTATAATACTTACATATAGGAAACTTTGGAACTTCTTTCTTGGGATTGAAGTCCTATGCCATTCATTTTGGGATCTACACAGGCCATTACCAGATATAGGTCATCTTTATGCCTACTCCCACCTCTCCTTCCCTGCCCAGCTCCTTTGGGATCCTTCCAATAAGGTCTCCTTATCTGATGCATTTTAAACACCAGACACTTGTCCAGGAGCAGAAATAACATCTTAGAGCCATCTGCATGTCAGGTGGGGTTATGAGTAGCATTCCAGGGGCCTTGACTTCTTTGTCACGTCTCCCAACAACCAAATCAAATGAAAAGTTGAAAACCACCAATTGAAAATGGCCCAGGTGTCAAGAAAAGCCAGTGGTCCCAAGGTTCTCCCAAAACTCTCTTCAAGCTCTTAGTTTTGATTACCCTGGCTTGGTTTCATCTTATTATTATGTTTACTATTGCACTCAAAAGACAGGTAAGCTAACTTTCTTTCCACCATCATGATAGTTAAATAATGATGGGGAATGAGAAGAGAATAAGATCTTTTTTAAAAAGATTAAAAAAAAAAAAACCCCAAAACTCCAGTGGGCTCCTTTGCACATAAAACCTCATGCTATAATCAAGGCAGAAAATATTTATACTCAACCCTCACCTCCACCCACAATCTCCATTAGGTTATCCATCTATGACTCTTTTCCTGTTCAAAACTGCCCTTAGTACATATCTGACTCTGTTCCCCTTGGATAGAAATGTTTGATTATTATTTTGCTGAAGGAAGGGTATGTTAAGGATCCATTGTGAATTGAACTCTCTTTATTAAATCTTAATAAAAGATTTCACAATCTTTTTCTTAAATCTTAATCAATAAACAAATATGGGGAAAATCAAAGTGTGTAGCATTAGAAATGACTCATGCAAGCCACTTTTTAAAGGCATTTTCTTTGTAGAAGACAGGACTCAGTTGGAAATGTAGCTCTTTACAGATTCTCAGCTGTGTGAATGACTTCAGTCCCTCCAGGTTTATCTTTCTGCTATGTAAGGGAGAAAAGGAGCAGTATAGGGGCGGGAGACATAGGAAGGACAGCCACATGCAGAGCGGTCAAGTTGGCCTGTGTGATAGCTTAGCATGGTGAGGAGCTCAGAACCATGCATTCCCTCTTTGCTCCTTTAAGCGAGGAAGGGGGCTGGTATCTCTTAAAAGATGAGGAGAAAGATGTTACCAAGTACTAGGTGCTCAGGGAACATTTGTGCACTCAGATGACTTGAAATGTTGGGCATGCTGAGAAAGGTCTTACAATGTGCCATCAGAACAGAGACGAGGAAAAAATTTTTTTCTAACAATGAATATCAGGAAAGTGTGGGGGTGTGGTGTTTGAGCTGAGCCTTGAAGGACAAAGATGCAGAAAGAGCTTCTGCGCAGGGTATATTTGTCAGTGTTTCACTACCATAATGAAATCCCTTTGGTAAGCTACTTATGAAGAAAAGAGGTTTATTTAGCTCCCAGTTTTGGAGGCTCAAGTTTTGGAAGTTCAAGGTTGGGCAGCCCCCTTGGTTTGGCCTCTGATCAGGATAGTGGACAGCATCACATCATGGTGGGAGCATGAGCAGAAGGAAGCATCACACCATCAGGCAGGAAATTGGAGTGACTCAGGGGTTAGGCTCAGGCTTTTATAATAGCTCACTCTCTTGAGAATTCTCTACAAGGAACCATCACCCCTTCCGAGTGCACACCCTCAATGTCCTAATGACCTCTCACCAGGCCCTACCTCCTAAAGCTTCCATCAGCTCCATGTCACCACACTAAGGACCAAGCCTCCAATATAACTTGGGAAATAAACCAAGTCCAAACCACAGCACAGAGGAACTACAAGAGCAAATGCTAGAGACAAGAGGGGCCAAAAGCATTTCAGAACATGAAAATGTGTCCAGGATCACCAGACAGGAGTACAGACAGTCCAGATCGTGGAAGAGACTAAGCAAACTGAAGGATGCCAAATCATCAACAAGCCATGGACCCTCTGCTAAGATTACATGTTATTATGAGGGCCATGAGAGTCTCCCACTGGGGAATGACACCCTTTTTAACATGGTGAATACACACAGTAGAGTCCGTGACATAATTATTCACAGAATCCCCCTTTCACTCACAGAAGTATCTCCATTTATATTACATGACCACCCTAATTTTAGATCATCCTGCTGTCCCATGGGAAAAAGAAACTGGGGCAAAAAGAGGCAGGAACCAAAGGGATCCATTCAAATGCCTTATCACATACCCAAAGTAGGAAAGAAGGATCTCCAAAAGCAGAGAACTAATGGAAATGGAGAGAAAGTAATCACTTTGGCAGTAGACTCAGTAATGTGTATTGATTGATGGATGAGAGAAGAAGGAAGAAATAAGCAGTCCTGTAAAGAATGCATAGCTTAGTATTAGATCTGCAGACTCAATTGCACAAGCAGGTCATTCTTATATAGAAGAACAAGAGTGGGAAATGAGAGTCTGATACACAGCAAAGATGAGAGCTGTAGGTGGGGAAGAAGAAGACTCCCTGGGAGGGATCATGGCTGGAGAGGGGAAATGGGATCCCACCCAGGGAGAGATGAGACAAAATGACATCAGGGCATGTGAACAGATGAGCTCAAGTTGTGTGCAAAAGGGCAGAAGCACCCGGAAACAGAATCACAGACACCTAGGAAGAATAGGGTTGGAGAATGACCGGCTGGATCAACAGAACCAGATGATCCAGAAGGACTGAGTAGCTGGAAGAGGTGATTAGAAAGACCTTTGAAAGTTCCATTTTACCAGGGCAGTGGGGGCAGAAGGCAATTGCAGTGGGTTGAGGAGTGAGTGGGAGGGAAGGAAGTGGTGTCAATAAATAGAGATGACTGGACAAATCTGTCTCTGAAGGAAGGAAAGGGATAAGACTGTGGTTTCGGGGAATAATCAAGAAAATAGAGGCCTTTGGAAAGTTGCACATGTTTGAGTATGAAGAAGATGCCAGCGATCGATATTTAGAATCAGATGGAAGCAGGTAAAAGTGAGGCTGTAACACAGTCAAATCTTGACATGGGTGGATGATAAGAAAAGGGAGTGAATGGCAGTGGTGGTACTTTTCCAAATAATTGATAGCTGCTATTGCTGAACCCCATTTTACACGTGAGAAAAACGAGCCAGAGAAAGCTAAGTAAATTGACCGCAAGCAACCGTCACCCAGCAGATGGAGGATTTAAACTCACATCTTCAACATGGTACAGGCTTATAGGCCGCTTGGAGTCAGCACAGAGCAGTGGCTCAGTCCTCTCAGCAGAGCTGGAGGTGAAATCATCTTCTGTGAATGGTGGGGGTGGATTTGGAAGCCAGAGGAGGGAGGAGAAGAGTTGAAACAGCTGCTGTGAAGAATGCACTAGGGATGGGCCAAGGAAGAGAGGGCACCGGCAGCTTCCCAGGGGTGCTGAGAGCTTCCAGAACTTCCAGGAGGTCCCATCTCCTTATCGCTTGCATTCCCAACCCCATTTCCTGCCCAGAATCTGCACCCACACTCTTGCTGGATTCTTTTGTTGTCCTCTCTCCTCTAATCCCTCCCTCAGGGGAAGTTAAGTCATGTGGCCAAAGTAGAACAGGTCAGAGGTTCCAGGGAGCGGGACTGGAGAGGCAATCCTTAGTGTCCTAGCAAAGAGCCCTCAATCTGAAAGACTGAAGGAAGCAATGCAGGTGGAATACAGAGGCTGTTTCTGACCTAGCCTCCAATTGCTTGGATCGAGCCAATAGCAGAAGAGCTGGACTGAAGAGCTTCTCCCAAGTGAATTGTCCACAACCCGGCTTCTTAGACCAACAGCTTTTCCTTTAATGACAATCCCACAGCACCTCTTTCTGCTGAAGATGTGCTCATTTGCACCTAACTATCAGAGAACAGGATGTCTTCCTTTGAGCCCAGATCTTAAATCTGTATCTCTGATTCACTGGTTTGACTGCTTTGAAACTAGTGGCAAAGTTAAACAGGCCAACCCTCCCTCTTTGGGGAGAAAGCCATTCAATTCATACACTTAAGGTGTTGACCTTTAGGACAGGCTCGAAGAAATGAATGCTTACTGGATGAGGCCCACCAGCTACCAAAGCAGAATTACTGAGCCATTGGTCAAGTTAATCAAATCCATACGGGCCAAGAATCTAGAAGAAATGGAATTCATTTCAAATTTCCATAAAAATGGCTAATGGGACCAGGGAATTGGCATTGAATTGCAGAAGTGTGATGACTTTCTGCCTGCAACATCAATGTCAACAAATTAGGACTTGGAATAGGAAACCTGGGGCTGGTAGCTTTTATTAGACTCTTCTCAGGGCTCTTCTGAGGACAGAGCTGGCCACACCCCCACTGATTCTCCATAATCAAGGAAAACCACAGGGAAATGCCACCTCTTGTGTTCTGGGGAAATCGGTGAAATGCAAGCAAGTGATGCTATGACCCCCATTTAAGTATCGACTGTGTGACGATGGGGCAAGAAAAAGAGAAGGCAGAGTTCTTCAGAGAAAGCATGTCTACAGTTTGATGTGTTTAGAATGCAAATGTGATCCTCTGTGTGTTTGTGCACGTGCATGTGTGTACATAAATACACACCTAAGCACACACACGTACACACAGTCACTCTGGATTTCTCAAGAGTGTTTACCATGACCTGGTGCAAGTTAAAATCAAACCCTGGTCCCCCTGTAACCTCTATGCTGTCCTGTCACAGCCAGGAATCTCCTAACAACCCGTCCATGGCTGAGTTCTCAGTCCAACCCTCCAGCAGATTGTACTATCTTTCCCTTAAGTTGCCCTGAAAAGCGGCCCAAGGGCGACAAATCCCTGCCACCTTCCTCCCCCCAGTTCCAACACTGCTCTAATTAATGCAGGAGAAAATTAATTACAGAGGGATTTTCAAGACCTCAGCATCTAATGACTAGCCCCAGCCCCCTTCCACCCCCCCATCTAATTGCAACTCCCCATTGGCCCAGCCCAGCCCTGCCCTCCTCTCTTCTCCCTCCCCCTCCCCTCCCTTCCCAGAACTCAGGAACAATACCACAGGCTAATTAGGCAGGGAAAGAGTTTCTTGGCAAAGGGGACGGAGTGCTAGGTCAGTACCTTGAACAACCCAGAAGAAAAACAAAACAGCATTAAAAGAAAAAGAGAGGGGGGAAGGGAAACCTGTTAATCCCAGCCGCTTTTCCTCCAAACATTCCCCTTTTCAAGTGTTTTCTTCCTGGTAAACAAAGTCCTGTGGCTGGCTCTGGAGATTTTAGGCCATGGTTGCTTAGTAATTTTGGGGAAAGCACGAAGTCCCTACCTCAGACCCATTTTGCTTCTTCTGTCCCTCACTCACTCCCTTGAGGGGCGGGCACACATTCCCACATCCAAGAGACAGGCTGTTTGTAAAGAAGAGCTGAGCTTTCTTTTCCTTTTCTTTCCTTTTTTTCTTTTTCATATGTAACAGCTTCCCAGAGTTTGTTGCACTCCAGTTTGCTGTCTCTAGGCCAACACTGTCCAAGAGAACATCGTGTGATGATGGTAATTGTCTCTGTCTGTGATGTCCAGTATGGTAGCCACTAGTCACTTGTGGCCATTGGATACCTGAACTTGTGCAACTGAATGTCATGTTATTTCATTTTGATTAGTCGAATTCAAAATAGTCACATATAGCTTGCAACTTGGAGAGTCACAGCCCTTGACAAAAACCTCTCTGAGCTGAGAGCCACCAAGAGTACAGCAGTCAGGTCTGGATGGCTTTGTGATATTTATGAGGCACACAGGATGGGACAATGTAAGGAACACACTGGCCTTGATTTGAATGCAGCCCCATCTTCTCTTTGGGCACCATGGAACGTGAACCTCAGTTTCCTCTTTTCTGTCAGAGTCAAGACAATCTGAGAGTTCACCTCAGGGTTCTCTTGAGGCTTTGGTAGGCACTGGATGCCTAAGTCCCCTAGTGACCCCACCCCTCAGAGACGAGCAAACACTGTGGGCTGTTGTGGACTACAGTGCAGTCCAGCCAACTCTCCCCATCCCCACTCCCCTCCTCCTTGGATTGCATTGAAATCATTCAGTGCTGTCTCCCACTTCCATGTTTTTGCCTATAGCATCCCTGCTATCGTGCCTTCCCTCCTTTCTCATTCTTTCTCTTCCCCTCTCTCTTAGCTACTATCTGCACGCGGCCACTGAGCACGTGAAATGTGATTTGTGTGACTCAGCACCTGATGTCTTTTATCTTTTTAAATTTTAATTAATTGAGAGTTAGTAACCAAATATGGCACTCACTGTCTCTCACACACACAACCCACACCCTATAGGTGGGTCACATGCCCCTCCCCAACCCCATCTTGGTGAAGATCTACCCTCCACCCCACCCCCCACCCTTACCTACATTCTTGTATTTTAATGATCTTTTTATAAATTTGTCATTCCATTTGAAAGTGAATTACCAGAAAAGACACAGCCTGTGTTTGGCTCTGTTTTGCTTTGTTTTTCAACTGCGTCCTCAGTTTCCAGCCCGACATCTGGCACGTAATAACTTCTCTGTGTTAGAAATGGACATTTTTTATCCATGAGGCAGCAATTATTCATCAGGCTACACCCACAGCAGGGGGTCAGAACAGTATGGTCCACAGGTCAAACCCAGCCCATTCCCTGCTTCTGTATGGTCTTCAGACTAATAAAGGTTTACTTAATTTTTTTTTATTTTTAAACAATTATGCAAGTATATACCTGGTCTTCTCAAATTTGCCTCTTGGCCTGCAAAGCCTAACATATGCACTTTCTGGCCCTTTAAGAAAGACTTTGTCAGTCTCTGGTCAGTGTCTCAAGAAAAGGAGAAAGGGTACTTGGGTGTCACTGAAAGAGAGAGACCCACGCTTACATCTGAGACATTTCCAGGAAAGTCTCTGGGGACATGTCCAGAAAGGACAGAAGGAACGGTACACCTAATGCTTCCTCCTAAGTCTCCCACCTCCCTCTCCCCACTGCATACATGGTCGAAAGTGGGGCTTGGGTGGGGACCATGCAACCTGACCTTCCAAGAAAGCATTGCCTCACCCACACTCGGGCCCTGGCAAATGGAAGGGGGGCTTTTCTGGATTCCATTTTGTGGTTTGACTATGTTAAATTGCAGTTTCCATTTAAAGTAAAGCCCCCAAACATGTTTTTAATAGTAACAGAAAGGTCTTCCAAAGAGATACGCACAGGGCTTGGAAGCAACCCGGCAGGCAGGAAGCAATCTGTTCTTCCCTTTCCTGCTAAGACATGAACTGAGGTTTCTAAGAACCCCAGCAAAATTCGCTCCAGGTCCTGATGATACCACATCTAGGTTAGGTGAACAACAGCAACCCGAAAAGTTGCCCCATCTCTGGCCCATGCCCCCGGTATCCTCCCTCACTGCCCCTTCCCCATGTCATCTTAATCTCCAGCTCAGAAAGATTGCCAAATGTGTCCCCAAACCTTGTGGCATCTGGACAGCCTCCAGGTCCACTCACTACCCTCCCCAGTTCACTCCTCCAAACAGGGAGGGGCTGAGCGCACCTAACGTGCTAAATATTTCCCTGCTGGAGAATCTAGCTTGCTGCTGCTTGGCAGCAAAGAGACAGGAAGCTATTTAGATATATTATCTTCCTTTTCAGGAAGTTTAGAGGAACTTTTCTATTGCAGTTCACACAAACATTCCGTCTAATGGTCATTTAGTCATGCTGGCTCATTAGGTCACCGGTGAGGAATGCTTGGGCTGATTAAACGTCATTTCAGTGTCTCTACTTGCTGCCCCACATCCAGGGCAGAAAACAGAGATTCCCTTGGCCTGATGCAGATCAAGACTCAGGGCCCATCTTAGAGGATACGAGGGTTCAGGCCTAACCTAACAGCCCCTACCCAGCCCCACACAAAGCATTTCCTACTTGTAAGGGATGCTTAGGGTTTAAAAAAGCAATTTAGATGTTAGTGAATAGGGCTATGAGTTCCATGGATACTCCCTGGTCAGATAATGCTGTCTGTCCTTCCTTCAAGGGAGATCAAAGAACATCCTTGGTAGGAAATGCTGAGAAAGCTGTTACAAAAACAAACAAACAAAAAACAATATGGATCCATGATCAAGTTATAGACATGAATCAACAGCTGGAAACCAGGCCTGACACACATAGTAATAGCTATGATTGAGTAGCAGTTGTGTTCTTGGCACTATTCTAAGTTCTTTACATGAATTCACTCATTTAAGGATCACATAACCCAACGACATAGGGACTATGAGGAAATTGGTCCAGAAGGTTAATACTCTGCTTGAGCCACACCAGTGGTGAGTGGACAAACTAGATATGGATCTAGCCTGCTCTGTCCATTAGCAGCTTCCACTATGGTAGACAGGTCTTATGACTGAGATTTCCAACATGGTAGCCACTGGCCACATGTGGCTTCTGAGCACTTGAAAAGTGGTTAGTGTGATTGACGAACTAAATCTTAATTTCATTTAACTATAATGTAGTTACACATGACCAGTGGCTGCCATATTAGAGTTCCTGATCCAGGCAGTCGATCTCCAAACTGATACTCTTAAACATTAGACTTTCCTGCCTTCCAAACCAATTAAAAAATTGGGAACTATTTCTTAGGAGAATAATAAAGATTTTAATTGATATCCTCAAGGACAAGAACACATGAGGAATTAGACTAGGAACGCAAGACAGAAAAGCTAGCTTAAATTAAGCAGTGGGCATTTGGGAGGATAGTAAAAAGGAAGGAGTCAAATACCAGCCTGGAAGTGGGTTCCTCTTGCTTAACCAGTAAGTTGTATTGGACATCATCAATATGAGCCTACTAAATCCCAATTCTAGACTCACGTGGGAAAACAAGTAAAATTCCCCAGACAATACAAGGCTGCATGACCCAGGGCAGACCATGATATTGAAGTCCAACTTAGAACATACATCCTGTTGGAATCTAAAATGGATATTTATTAGTTAAGACAGGAGTGAGCAAGGAACTCTTCATAAACAAGACATATTTTCACTGGAATTTTGGGGAAATGGCTTGGATAAAGACATTTGGAAGATGGAAGGATAAATACAATGGCATGCTTGGAAGGACAAACAAACTTTTTGGTGTATCTCCTGGGGACTGACATACAAGGATTAATCAAAAATGACTTCAAATTTTATAGGTTGGATCATCTGGAGGGTAGTAGGAGACAATTTTAGGGAAATTATGACTTGGCTTTGGGGTATGTGTGGATTCTGAAGCAACAGAAGGATAGATCAGAAGACCACTCAAGATCGCCTCCATTCTTAGTCCTTGATAATTTTGCTTTCCCTCTAAAGCCAAGAAATGAGGCCAAGGCAGAATGGGAGAGAGGCCACAGGATGTTCATATCACCACCCCAGTGAGGACAAACACATACCTTGTTTTCTTTGAGTTGACAGACATCCAGTGACTTCATCTTGGAAGTTATATTCATCTGCCCTTTGGAACATCCTACCCAATGACCGATTTTTTAAAATAGCTTCCCCTCCCCCCAAATATATTTGGCATACCTACTCACTGCAAAACATTTGGAAATTTCAAAAACAGAAATAAGGAAATGCAATCACACATAGACACACAAAGCACCACATACACATGTGTGTGTGTATCTTTATATAAATACATGCCTTCACAAGACACGATATGTATATGTTGCATGGATGGGCATAAATGAGCAGGTCTGTGTCACATAACAATGTTTCTGGCAATGCAAACTGAATATACGACTGTGGTCCTATGAGATTCTAATGGAACTAAAAGGTCGCTACCAGCCAGTAACATCACAGCTCCTGTAAGTCATAGTGTAATGCGGTACTCACAAGTTTATGTGGAACTGATATAAGCAAAACTATCCCAGACATATAAAGTCCAACACATACAATTATGCATAATGATGATACCTGGAAATGATAATAAACAAATACCTTACTGGCTTCTGTGTTTGGTATAGTATACTTATTATTTTAGAATGTACTCCTATTTATATATTTTTAAAAGTTTACTGTAAACCAGTATGCCATCATGTTAATGCCAGCAACAGCCTCAAGCATCCTGGTTTACTGCATCTTTGATTGCTTCAGGAGGCCACGCCAAGTGACGGACCTAGACTGTCAAGGTTTATGTAAGTGCCCTCCATGTTGTTGGCTCAATGACATCACCTAAGGCTGCAAAGGAAGTACCTTTGGGGAGAAGCAAGGGTGGGGAAGGCTGGAGACAGACAGGGTAGGACTGAGGGGAACTTGCACACTAATGCCTCTAAGCTGTCCTGAGGAATGGGGATTGAAATGTGAATATGGTCTGTGTGTGTAGCTAGTGAGCGGTTCAGTGGGCCACACAGGCACAGACACAGCACACCGCCTCAGTGGGCAGTCCTGCCCTCCCGCTTTGGTCTCCTGGGGGCACAGACTGAGGGGTTACTTCTGCATTCTTGGAGACACCCACAGTCTGTTATCAGAGGCGGGAGAGAGGATCCTTATCTGGTTCACTGTTTCATAAAAACGCTTGCTCTCTGAGAGCTTATGAAAAGCCCAGCTGCCTCGGTGTCCACACTCAGGCCAGGGAGAGAGGGGATGGTCTCTCCTCCAAAGCCAGCCCAACTGCACCAGCCTCCCATGAGCCTCACTCCACAGTCTTCCTAATGAGCTGTCCCCAGGAGGGGATGGCTACTTTCCACAAGATTTTGGCCACTCCTTGTTCCTTTTTTGAATTCCGGCTTCAGCGTTCCATGTCTTAAGTGCCGTCTGCCACCTCTGACAGCTTCTCAGGCGTAAAACATATGTTTGTTCATTATTTTGTTGTCCACAACCTTCCCTCAAAACCATCCAGCCCGGTCTCCCTCCCCACACCCTTTACACATATAATGAATTACCATTCCTTCAGACAACGAGGTTGCAAACTTGTGGTCTCCAAGGCAACGGGCTATCCTGGGGTGGGGGCCCTTGCTTGGCCAGGGATGGACTGGAAGTAAAGGGAGGGGGTGGGGAGGTCCAAGCAGAGATGATATCATTCCTGAGGCCTGGAAGCAGCCAATCCGCTTTCAAGAATATGATGTCATCTCCCCCACCCCCACCCCCTTGCCTAGGTAACCCCACTGAGAATTCTAGACAAGTATTGAACTCAAGTTGCATTGCTGTGAGAGAAAGGGGGCGGGGGGTGGCAATGGGGAGAGAGAAAGAGATTGACCGACCCTCTGGATGGCCCAGGCAGACACTACAGTCTTCACCAGCGACAGCCCCATAAAAATGTCATCAGCTCTGGCTCTCCCTGTATTACAACACAATGATTTCTTTGGAGAGAAGAAAAAACCCTAAGATTTATTTTGCAACCACACCCCCGCCTCTCTTGGAAGAGAAATACCAACCAACAACAAGTTGTGAATGAAGTGTCTGCAGATCAGTGCCCCCACCCCAGCCTGAGAACTTTCTGGATGGAACCAGGCAGACACACTCCCATGCACACACTCACACACACCCAGCTGAGCCACTTGCAGCTGCTCTTGGGAGTCACAGGGATGGGGAAAGGCTCAAGGTGCTCCATGGTAGGAGCCAGGCTTGGGAGCAAAGCCGCCCAGCCTGGTGGTGTAAGCACTTATAGCTCTGGGAGAGGGAAGTCTGTCCTCAAGACAATGACAGCATCTAGGGCTCTGTGCCAGGCTTCCAAGAGAAGCAAACAAACCCAGCTCTAGCTGGGGCGGGGGCAGTGTGCATGCTCATTAGTCAGCCTGCTGAAGTGTTACCATTCTGCAGGGGCAGGGAGAGAGTCCAGCCTCCTCTGCCAGCTTTTCCCCTTGGGAATGACAAGCAGGGCTATTTGGAAACTAGCACTCTAAAGTCTTTCCCCCAAATGCCAGAAGTCCAGGCCACAGGACAGAGTGTCCAATGGCTCAGACCAGGCCAGAGCTGTTGGGTCCCTGCCCTTGCCCTTGGATGCTGCAGAGAGCTAGTTCTCCCACCTGGTCTTTCTGGAGGTGGCTCACAGGGACCCACTTATGTTGCCTTTGAGGAAACACCAAAGCAATGATCCCCATGTCTGCACCGTGGTTTTACAAATACGGATATTCAAGGCCCAGAGAAGAGAAGGGACCATCCAGGGACCAACAGAAAATGACCCTCAGGTCTGGGGCTAGGGTCAAGACTGTCTCCAATCCACTGTTTGTTCCCAGGGACAAGTCCATGACTCTGCCTGGTGACCGCTTTCTGCAGAAGAGATTCCATTGCTACAGTGAGTTCAGGATGACCTCGGGCCCCATTCCTGCGAGCTGTGAGCAAGAGTTACTGAAGACATCCTTGGCCATGACACACACACACACACACCAAGAGAGAGAGAGAGAGAGAGTGTGAGAGGGAGAGAGAGAGAGAGAGTGTATACCAGGCCACAGTCCAATCCTGAAGAAACTACAATCCAGAAGGGGAGGTGAAACCGTTCATGAAAACTGTTCAACTGAGTGTTCTAGATGACATCTAGGAAGGAGTGCACACCTATATTTTAGCAAATACTTACAAGCTTCCTCTTCTATGACAAGTACTGAAATACGAACATGGCTGTTCTTCCTTCATGGCACTTGTATCAAGAGAGGGAGACTGAGGCTCTAAACACACACTGACTTCCCCAAGGACGCCCACAAAGGCAGAGTCTTGATTGAACTGACGGCACCTAGCAGTGTCTGGCATGGTAGTAGACGTATGATATATCAAATGACCAAGCGGAAGCAGTGCCTGGAAGGATGGTTCTGAGTCTAGAAGACGCCAGCAAGGAGGTGATGCCCAATGGGTCTTTGGAAGATGTATAATGATTTGCCAGGTGGAAGGAGCGGCGCTTCCTAAGTAAAGGCAGCAACATTTATACCAACTTGCTGTAGAGGAACAGGACAGAATGGGTTGGCTAAGATAAGACACAACCCCTACATCTCCATAGGGTAAGATAACAAAAGTCTGCTTCTGGGTTTTGAACATGTCCGTTGCAAGTCAGCTCCTGCCTCTGCTTTGCGCTGGCTGTCTTCTGATACAGGCTGATGGAGTAGCCACTAGTGGAATACTGGTGGCTTCCTCCCATTCTTCTTTCCTCCCCATAACCCTCCCTTCCTTCCTCCCTTCCTCCTGCCTTCCCTCTCTTGCTCCTCCTTCCTCCCTCCCTCCTCCTCCTCCTTCCTCCCTCCCTCTTCCTCCCTCCCTCCTCCTCCTTCTTTGTCTCTCTCTCTCTCCTTCTCTTTCCCTGTCTCCTCCTCACTTTGCCTCACTCCCCCTCCCTCCCTCCCTCCCTCTCTCCTTCCCTCCCTCTACCCCTCCCTCTCCCTCTCTGTCTTTGATTGGGTCTCACTGTGTTGCTCAGGTCAGCCTCAAACTCCTGAGCCCCAGTGACTCTGTAGCTGACACTATGGGCATGTGCCACGGTGCCCAGCTTATAACACATGCCTTCTGCCTGTAACAGGAGTCCATCCAGCCCCTGAGAGCCAAGAAGTCCAGTCCTAACATACTCACAGTAGGCAAAGAACTGGAAATATTTGACAGCAGCATTAAAGATTAGCACGTATAGACGTTAAAACCACCTTGGCATATTTGGGGGAACCTACCCTGTGAGCTGGAGCAGTCCAGGAAGACTTCATGGAAGAGGTGGTCCTAAAGCAGGCTCTGAAGCAGAGGCAAGAGCCGAGTGGGAGAGAGAAGGGAAATGCTACACACAGCAGCGCTGCTCTGATCCAAGGGTGGACTCTGGAATATAGCTGGTACCCAGCAGCTATATGGTAGTTTTACCACCTGGATGCTGATCCTTTCACCAAGTCAAGCAGAACTGATGCTCATGCCAAAGTGACAGGCAAGGCCCAGCCACCGTGCTTCCTCCAGTGTATGGTTTTAAAAATCATTTTAGCCAGCACTGGTGGCTCGTGCCTGTAATCCTAGCCACCTGGGAGGCTGAGATTGGGAAGATTGTGCCTTGAGGCCAGTCTGGACAAATAGTTTGGGAGACCTCATCTCCAAAAAAACCAAAGCAAAATGGACTGGATGTGTGGCTCAAGCAGCAGAGCACCTGCTTTGCAAGTGTGAAGCCCTGAGTTCAAGCCCCAGTTTGAACTCATTTGGGGAGACTTTCAAACCTATTAAAAAGTTGCAGAAATTGTCAACCCTGTCCCCAGAATTGCTTACTGTTAACATTTTACCCCATTTTCTCTCACCCTCTGTCTCCATGAGTGAGCAGGGAGCTCCTTTGTTTTCTGAACTATTTAAGGGCAAGGTACACACATTATGATCCTTTACCAGGGGCCTTCCCTAGCTCATTTCTGCTATGAATAGAATGTTCTCCAGTCGTGACCACAGGACAATTATCAGCCTCATAACTTTGCATGTGTATGTTACTTTAATCTTCATCCATGCTCCAGTTGGTCAAATAATTTCCTTTCTGCTACTGTTTCCCTCCAGTCAGGGTATTTCACTGACGTGCCATGTCTCTCTGATCACCTTTAACCTGCAACACCCCACAGTTGTGGGAATCTTTTATGACCTTGACCTTTTAAAAGAATACAGTCCCACCGACACCTCTTTTTCTTTTACCTTTTTTTCTTTTTGAGACAGAGTTTCATTTTGTAGCCCAGCCTGCCTCAGCATCCCAAGTGCTGGGATTACAGGTGTGTGCCACCAGGCCCAGCTTCTTTTAATAGAATGTCCCTCTGGGTTATCTATCTGACCTGAGGGTTTCTTATGAATAGATAGCATGTATCAACTGATACACTACATAGGTGATGCTTGTCTTCCTGGGGGAATCCCTTCTGGGGCACAGGATAGCATTTGTCCCCAGGTGACTCTGTCACCTGGCCGCCAACACATTCCCAATGTCCCTACTAATAATATCTGCTTTTGTAGTTTCTTTACCCCTTGTAAATAACCAGCAGCCTGAAAGGACAGATTAAAATAAAACAAATATTCTGTTCCTCCTCAAACTTCCTCCTTATATTACCTGTCCACTGATGGTCTTAGCTGATCCACTTTCCACAGAATTGCAAATGGTGATTTTCTAACTCCAGTGCTTCTGCATTTTACCTGCCAGTCCTCAGAATTCTTTCACCAAAAGACCACCCTTTGCCCCTACTTGTCTGTTTATCATCTGTGGGTCCATTGTCTGTTTGTCTATCTATCATCTAGCTATCTATCATCTATCGATCTATCATCTATCATCTATCAACCATCTACCTATCATCTATCTATCTACCTATATCATTAGCATGGACTCATGACTTCCATTTTAATCCATTATATAATTCATTTCCATACTACACTATGTTAATTCTCAAATTTGTGCCAGATTTGGCCAGCAGGAGCCACTTCAAACTGGCTTCTGGGTCCTTGTGACAAGGCCTCATTCTTTTAAAATTTATGACGCCTTTGTAATCAGTATAAAAAATGAACTTCTTCACCTGGGGGTCCCAGAGGGAGCCTGCAGCTGCTGAAGCATCGAGAAGGGTGAGTGTTTCCAGCAAGCAGAAGCTTCCTTCCACTGGCCAGTTCCCCATCCTGGGAAGTGGTTCTGCTGGGTCAAGGTGCTGATGAGCCCTTTGTAACTCAAACCCCCCAGCAACAGAAGAAACTCTAAGAAACCGATAGAAAGGTTTCTTAGGCCTTTCCTTTCTCTTTTTTGCCTTTCTCTTTCAGAGCTGTTTTTGGAACTAAGAGTAAAAGGATTTAGAGACACAGGGCAGAGACATGCTGCTCTAAATACCACATTCTTAAAATTTTTGTGGATTTCTGTGCAGTTTTTAGAAGCCTCAATACAAGGGTCCTCATTACTATCCTCATTTTGGGCACCAGAGCCTCCTACTCTTTGCCATGTGTCTCCATCCCCCACACCGATGTCCTCGTAGAGAATGTTCAAGTGAGGTTTCTTCCCACCGTACAGATGGTGAAACCTAAAAGCCAGGAGACTTGCCTAAGCTTACATGCATACCCCTGCACGTGGCCCCAACATGTGAAGTCACCCTGCCTCGGTTGGTTACCTAGACAGAAGCAGAACTGAACACCTCTTCACACGCAGGTTAGTCACCTCACACACTCAACAGTGCACCTGTGGAGGGTTTCATACCCAAGCAGGACCCCCTGGTGCACCTGTGGAGGGTTTCATACCCAAGCAGGAACCCCTGGTGCACCTGTGGAGGGTTTCATACCCAAGCAGGACCCCCTGGTGCACCTGTGGAGGGTTTCATACCCAATTAGGACCCCCTGGGCTACTCACGCTGATGGGGTCAGGCTCCCTGGTAAATCAAACAGCATGAGACCGTGGCTAAACCTGAAAGTCGACAGTGGTCATTGCCTTGTGCCCCTGGGTCCTGTCAAAATGACTTCAAGATTCAGAAGAGGCCAGGAAAGCTGTAAAGGAGGGAGAAATATCCTCTGGAAACGACACCAAGTGCAGGGCACCTAAGGGTGTCAGATGCCAGGCAACATGGGCACACAGACTATGGGTTAGGAGATGAATACCTTCCACGTGGTCAGTCTGTGCTGGTTAGGGGATGGCCCAGAGAAGATGCCAGAGCCACCTTGTGATAGGACTGCAGGGAGCAGTGAGTTATCTTGAGCCTCAGTTTCCCTCTAAGCAAAATGAAGAGGCTGAAGCACCCAACTCTGCAGGGGGCTGCTGATACCAGCACCATATAACCCTTACTTGAGTATTCCCTCTCTCCAGTGGCCTCACACCTTTCCTTTGTTTCAAAGATGGGATTTAGGAGGATTAGGAATATAGTTTAGTGATAGAGTCCTTGCCTAGCAAGTGCAAGACCCTGGGTTTAATTCCCCCCCCAACGCCAAAAAATGATGTGACTTAGAAATCACAGAACTGAGACAATTTACTTCAACCTCCACAAATTTCCTCTGTAAACAGGCTCAATGACACCTAAATCTTGGAGCTACGTGGGTTAAATTAGACCCCATATTTTCTGTTTGTTATCCCAGTGCCGTCCGATGCAATTCCCCAATCCACGCAAACCAGCACTGTGTTTGCAATTGGCCTTCAAAGAAGAAAGAAGGTAAAATGAGGTCATATATGGGTATGTCCCAATGCAATAGGACTGTGGCCCTTATAAGAAAAGATTAGGACACAGACATGCACACAGAGAGATGATCGCGTGAGCACAGGGGGATAACAAAAGTGAGTGATAAGATGGCCCTCAGTAAACCCAGGAAGAAGTTCTCAGAAGAAACCAGCCCTTCAGACACCCTGATCTTGAACATCCAGTCCCCATAACTGTGAGAAATGAACACATATTGTTTAAGCCACCCTGGCTGTGGAATTCACTTACAGCAGCCTGGGCAGGCATTGGTTTTGGCTTTGCCCCCCATCCATGCCCTTTCTTCTCCCTTTCCCTCTTTCCCCTCTCTGTTTTCCTGTGCACAGGGTTCCCACGGGCCTTTGTGGGATTCCCACAACAGAGGAATGCCGGAACCACTCATCGACAGAGGGGTCATCTGGTCCAAACCTCAAACCTCTTTGGCCAAAGTTCTGAGCCTTTGGCTCGAAAGCAAAGGAGGAAACCAGAAAAGACCCCATTTGCATTCTGCTCAGCTCTGCTGGTCACAAGTTTACCAACGAAGCCAGTCCATAGCCACTGATATCTGGAGCTGGGGGCTCAGAGCAGCAGTGAAAGAAAATCCCTATTTGTTGGCCTGTGGCTTCTGACGAACTGATTCTCTCTGCCTACTCACCCACTGCTCCACAGGCAAGGCTGCTGGGTACAGACATGGGAGACGCTGGCTTGGTGAGTCACTAGCAATTGGGGAAGCAAAGGCTTGAACTGGGCTCCCACTGGTCTGCAGGCTGGTCAGGCACTATGGAAAGCCCAGCTGGACCCAGGAAGAGCCCCCTTCCTCCTGAGGTCTCACATGGTGACCCTCAAGGCCTCATGTCACTGGGCCCTGGGGCACAACGTAGGGAACCCCTGGGAGGCACAGAGTGTCTGGGAAAAGACATGGGGAAGTAGGGGAAAGGCAGGGGGTGCTGGACCCCTGCTAACCATTCAATCTGGCTCCAATCCACAGGGCAGGCAGCCTGCACTCAGAGCTCCATCTGCAGCCCTGTTCCCATGCAACCTTGGCCTTCTCCCCACAGGCAAATCAGGGCATGTCCGGAAGTGATTACAATCAGCCACACTACCCGGAGAGCTGCCCCAGAGCCCAGCCAGGGCAAAAAACACACTGTTCTTCCATTTTATGAATGAGTAAACCTGTGTGCTTTCTATAAATGTCTGTGTAAATCATTGGTGGGCATTCCCCTCTTGGCACAAGAAAAACCCAACCCAGCCTGCTCTAGCAGCCTCTTCCCCAGGAGGGCGGTCCTAGGGGCCACTCTCTCTACTTCTGGGCTTTAGAGAGTTGCCTCTTTGCTGGTCTCTGGTTCTGCAGAGAAAACTGTGGCCCAGACAATGACTCAGCCCCAGAGGGGAGGCAGCTCACCTTTCCAGGGGCCTCCTGGGCCGAACTCCAGGGGAGGCCCAGCCAGACCCGCCGGGGATCTGGGGATCTTTTGTACACTCCTAACCATCACCGGCTGAACTAAGAAACTCTGCCCAGACAGCCCTGCACAGGTCTCTAGCCAGTGGCATTTTATGTAAAAGTCTCATGTCCACTTAACTAACAAGTAATCATTAATATTACCCCTGGCCCACGTAGCCAACTGTTAAACTGACACTAATGAAATGAGTCGTGGGCACCCTGACCAATATTAAAACCAAGTCAGAACTGTTGGCTTAAATGACTCGAGCTGATTTATACATCGGCCTTGCCTTTAACCAGAATGGTGAGCATTTGATCTCAAGATGCACAGACAGCTCCTCAGGGATAGCTTTATACTTTCTTATTACCTCTCAACCCCCACTGGATCAGACCAGACCAGACCAGACAGTCCCAGCCTTAATTATCTGTATCATACCAACACAGGGAAATGCACGGAAAATCTGGCATTCAAAATCACGTACTCATGGCTACGTGTGGCTTCCCTTTCCTATGGAATGGGTTAATTTAAATGCTTGGAGTCTCCACCACGGGACAAAGGAGAAGGTAGCAGCTCTGTTTGTGGAGGGGACCTGAGTCAACAGGTGTGGCCTACAGACCTCACCTCCTCCAGGCTCACCTATAGGACGCAGAAGAAAGTCAGAAGCCAGGAGATAGGGGAATTGTGCCAAGGACAGCCGTTACCTCTGCCTTTCCCCCTTCCCAAGCATGGTAGGGTCAGGGTCTCCCTTTAATTTAGAGGTAAATTGTGATGGGACACATCTACCCCCGAGGACACTACATTCACGCCAGCCGGTCATTCTCCTGGTCCCTCTTTGTACACTAGAGGCAGCCACTATCCATGATTCTCAGGCTCAGTGTGAGGGGGGGCAGGGAGCAGGCACATCCAGGGTAAGTGCAGCTGCAGGCACCATAGGTCTCAGGCAGTCAGAACCAGGAGCCAGACCAGGAAGGCTGGGAAGTCATAGCACTGACTGTGCCTGCACACAGATGTTGGAAGATTTTATTCCAAAGACTTTGGGGGCTGATGCTTCCCCAGTGAGCACAAGAGCTTGGAGGTGGGGGAGTCCCCAGTCTGTAGATAGCACCTGCTCCTGCCAGAGGTGCTAGTGAAGAGGGCCAAGTAAGGAGCCACCTGGCTAAGAGATGAGTGGAAGCAGGCACTCACCCTCCAATCCTGATAGACCCTCTGGGATTCCCCATCTTACCATGTAGCTCAGCAGACTGGCTGAGAACGTGTTCACGTGGAACAAAGACTCCAGAGGCTCACTGCTTAGCTTTTTTGTTTGGTTGGTTGGTTGATGGCGGGTTGGTTTGGTTTGGTTTGATTTTAATTCACTACATGGTTCTGATTTCCTGATCTTTCACTTTCTGTGTCTGTGAGTAAGTTATTAAATCTCTCTGAGCTTCTTTCCACAATAATACAATGGGCCCAATAATAACTATACTAACTCAAATGATCAGAGGAAATGACAGAGTACACGTAAAGTCCTTTGCACAGTGCCTGGTTCCAGGGGGCTATCTCACCTCCTGGCCTCTGGGCCAAAAAGTGACTTCTCCTAGCCTCACACCCTTTCCTACTCCTCACTCGCACATCCTCCTGCTGATTCTACTCAGACTCAGGTGACAGGTCTGGAAGCTGCTGGCTACCAGATGGCATGGGTCATGCCCAGCAATGACACTGCAGAGACAGCTCTCAGCAAGCCCATTTCCACCTGAATTGCCAAGGTGTGTATGCTGGAGGCAAAGCCTGCAGGACATCCCATTTCGCATTCAGTTCTCCCCCTTCCTCTCCTTCTGCCTTGCCTGGCCCAAATGACGCTGTCAGCCTGGCTTCTGCCTCTGTCAGGCCCTGACTCGTCAGGCCGGCTTGCCTTGGTACCTTGGCTTATCCAAACATCTTCATCGCTTTTCATAAATTCAATCCCTTCTTATCAGCCGCCCCATCAGGAGGAAGGGCAGGAGGGACTTGACTGAAGTGTGGGGAGAAAAGTTTAATTAGCCTTATTGCTCTGTGGGGTCACCCACAGTTCAATTGCCCTGCTTTCACATGTCCCCAATCACGTAGTGAGAACGCCAGCCCTGCAGCTGGGCTCGCGCCATGCTGCACACATCCTCCATGTCTGGCTTCTGCTTACAGGACTAGATCTTGCCCTGGCTGTGTGCTGGGTAGGAATCCTGAAGTTGGAAATTCATTGGCCTGGTCCTTTAGCACACAGGTTCTAAGATTTAAAGCGTCTTTGTGTATCACTTTATCTGGTCCATCTGGTGATGGTACCAACTGCTAAGACAAAACCTACCCCAACCTTGGTTGCACAAGTAAGCTCACCTTGCAGCAGGTGTCAAAACACCTATCCACATGCAAAGTGTTTTGGCCAGCCCTGTAAAGGCCTCCATGAAAATGAAGTAGAAAGAACCTCAGGGTGGGGTTCATGTGGTGCTGGATTCTGTCAATTTTACCTGTGCAACCTTGGAAATGTTTTGTCTTAAAAAGCAAAAAAGTGTGGATGGTGGTAATACCCACTTCTCCTTGCCTCCCATGTTTGTGAGCCCCAAGCGAGAACATAGGCAAATCTGCTTCCATCTGTGCCACACTCTAAACAAATGACATGGACCCATAACTATCCAGCCCACTCGATGAGCAGTGACATTTTGCCACAAATATCACGCCTGGAGACTGATTCTTCTCACACTTGAATTCTAACTCGACTCAGCCCTATCTCCCAAGTCCGATTTCTTACACGAAGCTATTGACTCATTCCCCAGCCCCTCCATGATGTAGGATTTAAAAGCTGGGCCTGATTTTTCGTGTTGTGACAACATTGCACAGACTCCATGCACACACACCTAGTCATCTAACTCTTCCTGCACACTCACCCACTCCAGGACCATACAGGAAGCCAGACACAATCATTCCCAAACCCCTTCCTTGTGCTTTCAAATCCCAAGTAATAGTCTCTCCCGTTTTTATGATAATAACCATTTCTTTCCAAAAGTTCTTCTCTGAACCAAGCCCTGTCTTAGCTCCTAGAAAAGGTCTTTGATTTTTTTCATGGCTGCCTAGGAGAGCTATAGATAGAGAGACCCTAGAATTTACCTTCCAAACTGGGACACTGTTGAGAAAAGTGCTCTTAATAGCTACACTGGGGAAACTGGTATGAACTGGGATGCGTTGGGAAGAGAAAGCAAAAGAAGTCATTCCAATAGCATGAGAAAAGTGGATGGACGCACTGGGTGAATGGAGGAATTAGTCATTTAATTCATCTTGTCATCTTTAGCCATCTTGTCCGCCGGGAGCAATGGAAACTCTCACCCTCAAGGTCAGCTCATTAATAGACCGCCGGGGAGAGAGTCCCCCTCCACCTTCAGTGCTCAGTCATGTGCCTGGCACATTGACATGCAGGCTCCGGAGAGGAGACAGGTCTGAGGGACACAATCCTAGATTCTGCAAGAGGCCCCAGCTCCAGCTGTCGTGATTATGATCACATCTGGCAGGCCTCCCGAGCACATTCTCATGCATTTGCTCCGTTGATCCCAGGCAGATAACACAGACAGAAGCATGCGCCTGAAAGGCCACCCTGTTGCACAGCACACTGGCTGAGCAAGAACAAAGACCATAAATGAAGAAGGATGTTTGCACTCTGCTTCCCGCTTGCCTGCAAACAGGAAACTCTGCAGGTCTACTCTGGTGAGCTTCCTCTCCCCAAAAGCTACCTCTATAGTCTAAGAGGTTTTATTTTTTTATTACTTATTTTTTTAATGGGCAGATCTTTCCCAAGGCACTCTTTTTTTTCCCCCTACTCTTTTGCTGCGGTAGGGAGCAGTGTCTGGGTGGTTCAGTGGGGAAATGAAGATCACGAGTGGATTCTCCTGTTTCATTTCACGTGGTCCTCAGCCTCTGCAGGTTGTACCTTCCCCATGCACATGGGGAGTCATCACCAGTGGGAAAAGCCAACAGCTGACCCAACAGAGACAGCTGGCAGACTCTAGCGGCCAGAGGCTTGGGAAGGAAGGAGTCAGAGATGGCAGGCTTGTGGAGGTGTGCTTGTTCACAGATGACAAGGATTGCAAAATGACGAACTGACTGGTAATGGGGATGGCATTCACAGCCACCAGGAAGGACTGGAGATCTCTCTCAATGGTGAAGGAAGATCAGGGACCAGCCACCTAGGAAAGCTGGACACCAAATGTGGCTGAGCATAGGACAGGGAGAAGCAGCTGGTGTCTCTGGAAGCAGTAGGCAGGACCCAGCCTTATTGCTTCGTGAGATTCTGTTCTGCAGGCTCAGCAGCTTCCGGGTCTCACAGTGTCCTGTTCTTAATATCTAAACTAGTACAAGGTACTAAATCTATATCAGTCAGGTTCTCCAAGAAACAGAACCAATAGGACATGTGTGTGTGTGCATACATATATATGTAAATACAGAGAAACACAGTTTTCTCATTGTATCCATGAGGGGGGTGGTTCCAGGACACCTACAGATACCAAAATTCATAGATACTAAAGTTCCTTATATAAAATAACACCATATTTGCATATCACCTACACATCCTTCTGTGTACCCTCTGTGTATCCTTCTGTGTATCTAATAAAATCCTACTCACGCTTCATTTTATGGAGTCTATAATATTAAACATGCACCAAAGTTAAATTTTGCTTTTGGGAACTACCTGTGTTTTATTTATTTATTTATTTATTTATTTATTTATTTATTTACTTTTCCACCATGCTGGGGATCAAACCCAGGGTCTTGCACATGCCAGGCAAGCATCTACCACTGAGCTACATCCTCAGCCCTTGAACTTTTTTAAAAAAATATTATCTGTCCACTACAGATACAGAAGGGATGCTGACTGGTGATAACTGTCCATATGAAGAGATTTGTTTGAAGGAAATGACTCTTGGCAGTTGTAGGGGCTTGTAAATTTGAAATCCATAAGGCAAGCTGACTGACTGATGACACTTCTGTTGTGGTCTTGAGTGGGACACTGACAGGGCAGGTGGGTGAGCTGGAGACTGGGGTAGGAGTTGATGCTGCAAGCTGGAAGCAGAATTTCTTCTCTGGGAAACCTCAGTTGTTGCTTCTAAGGCCAACTGATTGGATTGGCCCATCGACATTATCAAGGATAACGTCCTTTACTCAAGGTTAATGGATTGTAGTTGTTAACCATGTCTATGAAATACCTTCACTGCAACATCTAGATTAGCATTGACTGAATACTTGGCTTCTATGGTCAGGCCGAGTTTACACAGAAAACTCACCATCCCAATCTCACTGATGAGATGCTCCAAGGCCGTTTTGTAGGCTCTGCTGTGCTCCCACCCAAAAACACAATAAGCAAGTTCTACTTTCATTTCACAGTTCTCTGATGGAGACTATGTGCATTTCCAAGCCACCCCTCCCCACCTCATCCTGTTAGTGTATATTTGTCCATTAATGGAATTTAAGTTAGACTGAATTAAATTAGGAAAATTAACCCAACATCATGGAGAAGACACAGGTCTGGGAATCAGAAGACTTGGGGTCAAATTTAGCTCCATTGAATTGGTGATGGTCCCTTGCGCGTGCATGTATGCATGTATGTGTGTGTGCGTGTGTGTGTGTGTGTGTGTGTACAGTATACATAAAGTTGAACTGGATATTCTATGACCTTCACAGTGATTGTTATCCCCAGGCCTTTGGGATACATGCCTTAATCCCTCCTGGGACAGTTCTACCTTAAGAACAAGGCAGAGAACATGAGAGATAATTTTAAAAGCAGACATAGTAGATAAATAAATAAAAGAGATTAGATACATGAAATAGATTCATAGAAATATACCAACTATATTTATATATTAATATAATAGAAATTATATAAGTGAACATATGGGATAAGTGCTCCAGTGTTATAAGATTTGGATTTTCTTCTTTTATGTCTTAAACTCAGTTTTTGAAAAAGTCTCAGACAAAATCATATGCTTTGAACTTGGAATATAATTGTAAAAATGAGACCAAGACTTGAACATACTTCCCTCCACACCCAAAGATAACCCCCGGATCATAGATAGCAACCTAGACAAAGATAAAATTCCCAAAATGGAAAGAAAAAAGTTCCAGAAGAAAACCAAATGACAAAAAAAGAGTAAAAAAACTTCTCACAGTAGTTACAAAAGTGAATATTTTTAAAGTATTTCTTAATTTTTCCATCTGATTGGCAAAATTCAATTGATTAATTAGGCAAAGAGTTGAAGAGTTATTGGTATGACCTTCTCGATAGATTTACCAAATTTAAGTTATGGATGTTCTTTAAGATAGCATTTCTACATTTAGGTATTTATCCCACAGAAGCCCCCCATATGTGCACATATGTGTGCACATGCAACCTTCATTATAATCTTATTTATAACAACTAAAAGTTACCAAAAAAAATCTATTCATCACTGATAACAGAAAAGTAAAATACTTTATCATATATCCATTTTATGGAATATCATACTACAGTTAAAAAGGATAAGGTATTCATATATACTGACAGGGAAAACAGCAGAGCTGTGTACTGTGTCTTAGTCAGCTCAGGCTGCTGTAACAAAATACCATAGATGGAGTGGCTTATAAATGATGGAGATTTATTCCTCACAGTTCTGGAGGCTGGAAGTTCAATGACAAGGTATCAATATGGTCAGGTTCTGAGTTGCAGACTTCTGACTTCTTGCTGTATACTGTCATGACAGAAGGGACTCGCAGGACAAAGCTCTCTCCGGCCTCTTTTAGAAGGGAACGAATCCCATGCCCTTATGATTTAGCTACCTCCCAAAGTCCTCATCTTCCACTACCATCCCTTTGGGAGGTATATGAATATTGGGGGAATCCAAAATTCAGGCCATAGCATACTGTGAGCCATGTGTATGTTTTATAAACTCTAAATTTGTATACATACATTTTGTGCATGTGTGTGATATTTATACAAAAATGCCTAATGCCAGAAGCAAATGCACTAGGCTGTCCTAACAGCTACCCAGAGGAAGAGGGTGAGAGTAAGGCTGGGGAAGGAGAGATTGGTGCGTTGTTTTATTTATTTTCATCCAGAATGTTGTCACAGGCCAATTTTAAATAACGCCAAGAATAATGATGAAAGGGAAAACAAAGAAAATGTTTTGCCGTTCCTGTGGTTATTTCAGAGTCGTCTCAAATCCCATAAACTCCTGTGCAGGGGTAGCTAGGTGCCTGTGGCTCACACCTGTCATCCCAAACTATGTGGAAAACTTGGATTGAGAGGATCGAAGTTTCAGGTCAGCCCAAACAAGAAAAGTTTGGGAGACTTCCATCTCAAAGGAAAAAAGCTGCATGTGGTGACACACACCTGTCATCTCAGTAACAGCAGGAAGCAAAAAATAGGAAGATCACAGCTCAGGCCAGCCTGGGCAAAAGGGGAGATCCTATCTCCAAAATAGCCAGAGCAAAATGAACTAGAGGTATGGCTCAAGCAGTAGAGTGCGTGCCTTGTAAGTGCAAAGTCTTGAGTTTCAATCCCAGACTGCCATTAAAAAAAAAAAAAAAAGCAAAGGGGTTTAAACAAAAGCAATTATGATCTTAAGAATCTTCTACCGCATTTCCAGTTACTGTGTCAAGTCAGTTAAGTTGTCAGTGGGAAATGCATGGCATACTCAAATTAGGTGGTTTAGAGGTGTTTTAGTAAAGGAACTGTCCTTCGAGGCATGGATAGGTACAGGGAAACTGTGAGGTACAGTGTCCTTGTGAGGGGTTCATATAGTGAGGGGATCAGACACTGTTGAGGGAACAGTTGCCAGGGACAATGTGGAGAGATGGAGCAGGGAGGGGATGGTGACTACCTCTGCTTTCCTCTCCTCTCTGTCCCCATTTGCCATCCAAACTCATCATTGCCCAGAGCCAATCCACAGGGCAGGGAGAGTTTTGATGAAATTCATGCAGGTTAGTCTCCTGGGGCACAGGACAGGGAAGAGCAGGGTAGAGAGGGGCAAATGGGAAACCCACACATACAGTCCATCTAATGTGGGAGACACGCACAACCATGACTAGACTTTAGCTCAAATATCATGAACTATTTGGACATGTACATGTCTATGAGCCTGCACTCTTCTCCACCTCTACCACTAACCGGCCCCTTCTAGTCCAATCCCAGCCTCTATTTCTTGATCTGTGAGATGAGGTTCTTGTGTGGCCTCGTTATTTCTGAGGTGCCTTCCAGTTCTTACTGCCATGACTGTGAGCCTAGCCTCTGCCCGAGTCTTTTCCATCATTGGTAACCACTCGTGACAACTGTCAGCTCCACAGCAGGTCTGTGGGAAACTTTGTGCAGATACCACCTCTTCTTCTTGGCAAAAGAAGATAAAAGAGCTTTTCTAAAATGGGATGGTCCTTTAAAAGTCCTCTGCCTGGGCTCCCCACTGGGGTAGCCCAAGGAAAGTAAGTAAATCTGCACTGTTGATTCCACAGGTGGTATTACTGATTCATCACCTCCAGGCAAGAGTGAAGCTATGTGGCAAAAATAAATGACAGAGACATTACCTATTTTAGTGACATGTTCTCTTCTCTATGCTCCGCTCAGCTCCAACCCTCTGAATCAGGATGAAATAACTTAATTCCCAAGGAATGTTGTCAACATCCTTCATTCCTCATCCAAAGACTCACATCTGAGGAGCGCAAGGTACAATTCACATATTACTTGAATGTCCTTGCTCCAAAGAGGAGAATGGCCTTCTATACAAATGACCCTGTTGTCACTGGGCTCTGCCTTTCCAAGCCTTAGACTTGTTCTGCCATTCTCACAAAGTCAGCCTTTCCCCTGAAATCCCGGCATGTCTTTGCTTCCAGAGCATAAGAGCTTTTGGAGAGGTGACCTTGACCTCAAAGTGTACAAAAGCTGAGAAAGTCTGATTGTAGAAGCCATAGTTGTGGTACTACCTGCTCCCTCCATGGCTTAATAAAAAAGTCACTCCCCATCATTCTTCCTGCTGACTTTGGGTTTCAATATATGATAAGCTCACTAAAAGGCAGAGAGTTTGTTGAGCATTTCCTTCTAAAGTTTTGTGGCCTTGCTTGTAGCAGGTGAGCATCCGTGACAAAGAAATGGCATAGAGCCAAACAGCGGAAGAAATTGATACTGAATAAGGAAACATTTCTTACCAGTGAGAGAATTTCAGCTATGAAATAAGTCCCTTAGCAATTCAGGGCATTGCAAGACTCTGAGTCACACCATGTGAGGGCCGAGCTGAGATACCTGATTACCCATCCTTCCAGGTATCAGAGCTAAGAAAGAAAGTGAAGGAGGGTTTCAATGTTCTTCTTCTGCAATTGCTTGATTTTAGTTTTTAGAGGGTTATTTGGGTGAATTCTGAGCCTTGAATAAATACTCATGACCACAGAGATGAAAGCCGCTCTCTCATCTGTTGGCTTGCTAAGAGAAAGGAAAAGGACCGAGAAGCAATTGAGTATGAAAAGCCAGGCCAAACTATGTTCTCAAGGTTTTATGAACACCATTGTATTTTATCTTCATAACTGCTGTGTTCATTTCAAGATAAGGAAAAGGGAAATGAAATGTGTTTCCCAGAATCTCCAATCTGCAGGACTAATATTTAAGACTGAGTGTCTCTGATTTCTAAGTCCTTAGAGGCCCCGTCCACATCAACACACTGCCTAGTGTGGGCTCAGATGAGCTGGCCTCCATCTGGGTCTGATGATGATGGTCCTTTTCTATGTTTCTGTCACATGGATAGCACCTTTCCTCCCAGAGCTGGGGCTGCTTCCCTGCCCTCCTGGCTTCTGCTTGGCATCTGGCCATTGCAAAGGACAGAATTGCTAATGGAGAGAAATGAACACTCATCCCCATGGGTGCGTGATTATACTTTTTGCTGCCAAAGATAATGGAAGATGGCACCAATTTCTTAGTTCTCCCAGTTGGGCCAGCTCAACCTCTATGAGAAAGGGGAAGAGTCTCTTGATGAGGTTGGAGAGATCCGGGCAGGGAAAGACCCCAAAGCAAGAGTGGTGGGGTAATGCTGGTGAGATATTAGCCAATGCCCACCTCTGCCTCCTGCACATGATGACCTTACACTTCTTGTTCTTTCCTCCTTTGGTTGGAGTGGCCCTGTTGAATTTGCATTAAAAAAAAAAAAACAAAGAAATAATGAATTCTGGTTTGGGTATTTCAACAAAGACTTTTGAAATGTATAGCAAACAACTGATTTGGGATAACATATGGTGAGGAAGAGGAAAGTGACTCTAAGATAAAGGTGAAGAGAGACTCCCTTTGGGGGGAGGAGGAGCCAAGAGAGCCAGATGCAGAGCAGAGAGTGCGGTGATATTCTGAGAACCAAGAGGAGGGTGCAAGGGCACCGTGAAGAAGTAAGCAGAGGCATGTGGCCCTTTCAGGCCTCTGGTTAGAAACAAGAGACAAGCTGGCAGTGACCATGATAAGTTTCTGGGGGCCTCAATAGAGCCCAGTGTGGACAAGTGATGTGGACAGAGGGGGCACACAGCCCCACCCCCAATAGCAAAGCACTCCTCTAGCCTTCTTCATCTCTGATGCAAAAGGATGGGAAGGACCCTGAAACACCAGGGCTGGAAGAAAACAAACTTCTAGCCAAATTTGGTGGCACACACCTGTCAACACAGCACTCAACAGACTGAGGCAAGAGGGTCATGAATTTGAGGTCTATATAGTGAGGTCCTGTCTCAAGAAAAGAAAAAAGAAAGGCAAAGGAAGGGAAGACAAAGGAAGGGAATGGGAAGGAAGAGGAGGAGAGGGGAGGGGAGGGGAGGGGAAGGGACGGAAGTTCCCGTTCTTGCAATTCTAAATTTGTAAACTGAGGTTTCCCCCTCTCCCTCTGAGTCAGTTTGCTTTCCAAGAGAGACCCTGCTACCCTCTTCCTCTCCACACAGTGCATGGAGTTTATACATCTTCCCCTCCTTACGCTAAGGCTCCTGGGTGCCTACTTGCCCACAGTGTACCTACCACCCAGAAGATCCCTTGGTCTCACTGCCTGCTGTGCACACCTGGGCTTTTGCATTGATGGGCCTGTTTCCTTGAAATCTTGGGCTTCAATCTGCCCCAGAGAAGGATAGTGACTCAGTGACAAACCCAGCCCCACTGGGGTCCCCTGGGAGAGGAAAATTCTGGGACAGGAGACTAACGAAAGGAAAAGGACAATCTCTCCCACCCCAGTTCTGGGAACACCATATCTGAGGTTTGTTTGGCCACCCACGATGCTGGGCTCTGCCAGACCTGATAACCATTCCGGTTTGACAGGCCCCCTGGTGAGTGCCTTTGGCCCACCCCACAGTGCTGCTTTCCTTTCCTCTGGGACTCTCTGGGCTTTTGCCCTACCCTAACCATGTGACTTACATAGGCTTGAAAGGTGCCACTCAGCCAGTTGATAACAGGCAAGCTATAGGATCTCCAACCATGATATTTTTGTAATCTTGGAAGTGTTGTAGGATGAAAAATAGTTCAATACCTTGCATCAGTGTTCTCTGCCTTCTCCCCCTAATGACACATGTTTGTCTTTCTATGATGTTATTTGAGCACCTCCCATGTGCCAGGCTATGGAATGGAATCAGTCAAGGACAGACCTACGTACACTGTAGCCCTGCAGGACAAGGATGGAGATGCCCACTCAGCCCTCCCTTCAAGAAAAGATTCTCTTTCTGAGACTGGCTGACAATCTCCAGCCCATGTGTCATCAAAGTCCTCTTGAGCTTTCAGACTGAGGTATTGCTCTTCTTCAGATGGCTTGACCAATGACCCAGCAAAATGGCGATCCAAGGGCCAAGCTTTTTCTACCCCTAGGGAGTCCTCCAGTGGGCAGTCTCTGCTTCAAAGCTCCCTCAAGTCTGGCAGAGCCTTTTCTAGTCTCCACATTCCAATGACTCCCCTTGTCCAGTCCTGCCTCCTCCCCTTTTCTTTCCTATGGGTTATCCCCCAGTAAACTCTAACTCCATCTCAGCATTGACTTCCTGGGGATCCCCACAAGACCGTGGGAGCAACAAACCAGGATGAAGTAGATAGTGACCTGGTCTTGGCAAGATGATAGAGGTTGACTAGGTAGATGCCAGGTGTACCCAGACTTCCTAAGAAGGTGACATGAGCTAAGACATGAGGAGAAGGAGCGAGCTATGCTCAGAGCATCAGATGAAATGCTGAGGGCTGTGTGGTAAGGAAGAAGAGGAAGAGGACGAGGGGCATGCAGATGGAGCACAGTGAGTGGAGGAGAGTAAAATTGAGACCAACAGTGCTAACACAGCCTTGGCAGTCCAGATTCTCATACAGGTCAAGTTCAAGCATAACAGACCTGGGGGCTGGGGGTGTAGCTCAGTGGTAGAGCATTTGTCTCGCATACAGGAGCCCTGGGTTTCATCCCTAGCACTGAAAAATAAAAATAAAATAAAGATGACGATTGTACGTGCAACACAGTCCCATGAACAAACCCAGCTGTGATGAATAAGACAGCAGTAAAACAGGGCAATAATTTGTAATCACCTCACTACTCATGGTCCACTGGCAGCAGTGAGTGACCTGGTCTGGGCTGTGACCTACATGAGACAGGCTGGGAGTGATGGTCTATTCTGGCCACTCAGAAAAACATATCGCCGTGTGAGGCAGTGAAATGGATGTTGCTATGTCAGTACCTGCTCTAACTTGTTTTAAAAAGTGAATCACTTGAAAACCTCAGGATATTAATCACTGCCAGTCATTTGTTCCCTTGCTCATGAGTGAGGGTGACACACGCCCATGTCATTTTAACCTGGATGCTTCCCTAAAGCAGGGAGTGGGTGTCATCATCAGGGGTGGGGGTGGACAGGATTCCAGAGAGGTTTTCCCTAAATCAGTGGTTCTCAACTGGACATGATTTTGTCCCCCAGGGGCTTTTTGGAAATGTCTAGGGACAGTTTTGATTTTTGCAAAGAGGAACAGGCAGTTAGGATGCTCCCAGCACTTACTGGGAGAAGCTAGAGACACTGCTAAATACCCTGCAACACACAGAATAGCCCCCGCCACGCAAACCAATACCAAACGTCAAGAGTACCCTGAAGCAAGAGCCAAACTGCTCACTGTACTAAGAGATGCTTTCAGACCGTACTCTTCAGAGGGGGACAGGCTGTAGTCTGATGAAAACAGCAGGGCAGGTGTCCTCGGCATAATTCTGCAAATTGCAAACACATCATCAAACTAGTGCTTTGCTTCTTCATGGTTTAAATACCAAGAAAGATTTCCTTAAAAGAAACTTGAAGCTCTAAGGCCGCAGATTCTTTCTTAGCAGTAATCTTCTAAGTCCAGCTAATAGGGTTACCTGGGGAAAAATCCAGCAGAGGCCGGTGAGGGACAAGATGACCCCCAGAGAAGGTCATTTGCATTCCTATGATAATAATGTGAAATGTGACAGAGGGCTGCATTTTCATTAATTTTAGTCCCTTTCAAGACCACAGTTATTATTGCAAAAACATTGATAATGCCAAACACATGTGTCAAGCACACAGCTGGCTGCAGCCCTGGGGACCCAGGGACGTGGGAAGTAGTATGTCACCTGGGGTGGTGAGAAGTCAGCACACCCCCTCCCCAGTGTCCTCTGAGACCCCAACACACTTCTCAGCCAGTCCACTCTCTCTGTCACCAACCAAGTCCCTAGCCAGCCCAGCTTCTCCACTCCCCACAGAAACAGCCAGAATGGGCTGGTGGAGTGCCCACCTAGAAACAGCCAGAGCTGGTGGGGTGGCAGGTCTTGGGAAATCCCTGTTTAATTATTTTATTGGGAAAAGGAAAAGAAAAGGTATATTCTCTCATTTTGGAAGAATGCTTCATGATCGGCCTTTGCAGAGTGTGAAACTCCACACTGGCCTTAGCCAGCCCTGAGTTATGAAGTGAGATGCTCAAGCATCTGTACTTTCCTTCCAAGATTCCTCACCCACCCACCCTGCTGACTAGGGGTGGGGTCACAGTCCCACCTGCAGGTGAACACTGTGAAAGACCAAGAGCAAAGGCAGCATGGATGCTGCCAGTGTAGGGCTGGCCCCAGCCCCATACCCACAGCTCCTTGGAGGGCTCTTGTCCTAAGAATACCCCCCAGGGTATACCTCTCACTCTATCTCCACACTTGCACCACCATTTCTCCTGTGTCCTTGGGCTCTTACTCATCGTTTCTGGTTTCCAGAAATAGCACTTTTGGTGCCTCTTGCCTCCAGGAACAGCTAGAGCCCATTTTAGAAGTGAGGGAGTGTTTCTTCTTCAACGAAACTGGTCCAGAGACACCTGCACGTGGCTTGCACTTTGTGACTGGATAAATGAGTTTGCAAAAGTCTTCCATACCCACAGTCTTGCTGTTGTTATTTCCTCTTAAGTATGACAGAGCAGGTATTATTACTCCCATTTTTCAGAAGGGAAAAGTGAATCTCAGACAGTAGCTCTTCCAAGGGCCACAGCAATTATGAAGCAGGGTCATTGGGTAACAGAGCACTCTTGCCCCAGCAATACACAGTCTGCCCATAACTCATACTGACTGCCCAAGGACAGACAATCTTCAACTTCTTTTAACAGTTCCCTTCATGGACACTCTCTGCAAACCCCAGGCTCATGTGGCCCCTGGAGCCCTGGGGGATCTGGTTGCTGGATTCCAGATGGAAACCTCCATCCTCAGCAGGTGTCAACCTTCAGTTTTATGACAGTGCACTCAGCGTGGATTTTTCCCCAGCTGTCAGGCCCTGCTTCTACGGTTGAGTACTCTCCTAGGAACAGGGGCTCTACCTCTGCACCTGAACATCTACCCCTTTCTCCCCTGCAGCCACAGCACTCCCACCCCATCCAGGAAACTGAGGGGCAAGTGAGGTCTTGACTTCATCATTTACAGAAGAACCCAAATCTGATCTCTTCCCCAGTTGTTCAAAGCTTGAATGGCCTGACCTTTCAGGTCTTTGTTCTTGAGGCCGACCTCTTAGAAAGAAACAGCTAGTGACACATCTAGATGCTACTGTAGGTTGTGTGTTCAATCCATTTAATCATCACAACCACTCCATAAAGTAGGTGTTAGTTTCCTGCCCTGTATATGGATAAAGAAACTGAGTCCCAGAGTGGTCAGGTAACTTGCTCAAGGTCACATAATAGCAAGGGAGGAAGATCTGACTGGACAACTAATAAAGAAAAAAAAAACGCAGGACTATCACTGGAGATGGTATCAAGCAAGAAGAGCATTGACCATTTCCTTAGGAACCTCCAGAAAGCAAAATCATCTTCCATTGTCTAACATGCCATATGGCTGTGAGAAAAGGCGGTATATCTCAATGTATTCATCCAGCACACATATTATTAGTATATAACCATTCTTCCTTTGATTTTCTTAGTCATCTGGGAGTGACCAGGGTCATTGATGCTAGTTACTATAACACTCCCCAGATATCAATAGCTAATACAATATAAGTTCATTGTTCATTCATGTCACAGTCCAAATGGGAGCTTCCAAGTGGGATTCCAAATGATTCTCAGTGCTCAGCTCCTTGGATCTTTTTTTCTCCCATACCCTCAGGATAATGATGGAAAAGAGCAAGACACAGCATTGTGAGGACTTTGCAGGGAAAAACTGGAAATGGAGTGGATCAGCTCTGCCCAATTCCATCAGCCAGAAGCTATCAGCTGGCCTAAGCCAGGGTATGCTGGGAAATGTTGACTTCCAGGTACCCAGGAAGAGATTGTGGAATGGTGAGCATCCTGCTGGTCTCTACCATATGAGTGAATCCATTTCTATGTGCTCACTTGTTCCTCAGTGGTCATTCTTTTCCTCTTCAAATGTGATGCTCTGTGCTGAACATATTTCTCTTGACATGGCCTGCTCAGGCCAGAAGACTCTGCAATGTCACCTCCCTGGATCTGCACGCCATCTGTCTATTAAGGCAGCCTACAAGTATTTTAGTGTTTTTAGCAACAGTCTCACTGGTGGATCATATTATGCTTGTGGTCAACTAAAACCTCCAGATCTCTTTCATGTGAGCTGCTGCCAACGGAGGGCTCTCTAATCTACTTCTTGTGCTTCTGAATTTGAAACCACATGAAATTGAACAGCAAGGGTTGAAAGTCTTCCATCTTGTTGGTTTGGCTGAGGGCTGGGGTCTAGGGAGATCATCAGGGATCCTGGCGCTTGCATTCATCATGTCAGCTGAGCTTCTAGCCTGGTGTCATCTTTAGCCCTTCTTGATCTTCAGTCAAGTCACTGATACAAATTGAGACCAGAATGGAGCACAACTATGATGTGAAAAGAGCCTTTGATTGATACCTTGCGTATGGTTGTTTAACCATCTGGGAATCTGCCGAACAAGACTGTGATCCAGCCCACATTCACTCTTTTAACCAGACAATAAAGTCAAATAAAACCTCATTCATTTGGTGCTTACTCTTTGAAAGCATCTAATTTCCCCAATATATCATTCTTATTGAATTCAGTATGCTGTAAATCCTAACTAATCCATAGTCAGAGTGACTGATCTGAAGTCCTGCAGCTCATTATTAACAGAACCTAAGCTAGAATGTAGGTGTCCTGAACCCCCAGGCCCTCCCCACCATCAGAAATACAACGTGCACTCACTGTACCAAGACACACAGCCTTGATGCAGAAACTGACACTCAAGTGGCGTTATGCAACTGTTAGGGCCTTCTCTGAAATGTCCACATATTTTCCAACTTTCAGCTCCCCAGCTGTCAATCCATCTCTTCACCCGTCCAATTAGAAAGACAAGAAATACAACTGCCAAATATTGTTTTGGGTAAACCACCTGGAGTTGTTTGGGCATGACTCATGTCACGTGTGTGTTCCTGCTCATCAAGTATTTGGGGGAAGGCCTCCTGGGGACTCCCTGGACACCCATCAAGCCCCCAAATCCTCCCCATACATAGCCCCTGAGGTCACCCTCAGAGAGGAGGGCTGGTCAGAATTAGTAAAGACCTCTGTGGCAGAGTTAGAGAGAGCACAGCAGGCAGAGCTGCCTGTATTATTTCCAAGTACACTGTACCTCTGTAGGAGGGCACAGCCAAGAAGAGGTTCAGTGGATCTGATAAGAACCCACCCTAATTAACACACTAATTGCTTCCAAGCCCACATTTCTAAAAGCTTGAAAAGCTTGTTCCCTCAAGTAGACCAAAAACCTCCCCCTCTCCATCAAATATTATTTACATCATTTATGACAGAGCATTCAAAGATGAACACAAGACAGTGAAGTTGTTCTGAATCTGAATGAATGAAAGCCTTATTAATATGAACATATTTAAATCTGAGCTTGCAGTGTCTCATCAGAGAATGAAAAACATCATCTAAATTCAAGTAAAAATTTTTTTTCAAACTGCAAAATCATGTGTCTTTTGTTTATTTGATTTTTTCATGCTAACTTACTTAACCAGATAACTTTAGGGGCAGAATCAGGCACTGGGGTTTATATTTTGATTCATTTTCTCAACTAATCTTCCCCATTTAGAGGTGGGAAAAGTGAGTTTTAATGAAGCCACACAGTGAACAGTTAATCTGAGAGAAAACTCTAGCCTCTTATTCCAGCAAGACTTCTAACAGGACATAGGCAGAAACTAAAGCAGGCTTCCAAGGACCCACGGAAACATTGGGAACCTTTAAAGGAAAAGAAGTATTGGCTCCAAAACATAAAGAATTACAAAACCTATTTTTACCAAATGTTCAGTTACCTATTTATAAAATAATGTTGACAACTAGTCAACAGTCATTTAGTCAATTCTCAAAGCTATGTTATATTAATGAATATAATAAAGTTTAAATCATAATAGATCCTTTTTTTTCCTTAAATCTCAAAGTGACAAAAATATTAAGATCCCCTCATGCTCTTATACTTTAAAATTATACTTAATGTGGGGAGTGGGTACATTTTAGTGATCTTAATAGGATAAAGGGTGGGGCCTCCAAAAACACAAAGGTTTAGGGGCTCCTAATTTTCCACACTACATTGGGCTCCAGAACCTCACCTATAAGCCCTCTGTTATTCTACAGTTCATAGCATCCAAGTTCACATCTCTGTGATGTAACATAGGTCTGTTGTTCTTATAATTTTTATATTATTTTGCTCACCAACCTCTTCCATCTCAAATTAAGGACTTGGGGTAAGTCAGGGGTTGCTGGGGAGATGGTGTTGTAGGCTTATTGTGGTATTTCAGGATGATTGGGGCCAGGGCTGAACCACTAGGAACTGGACTCTGTCACGGGCTTAACAATAACCTGGCCCAGCTTGAAGGGACCAGATCACCCCTGGGGACAGGGACTATCCTTTTCCAGAAGGAGCTGGAAGGGTCAGTGGCACAGGAACTTGGCCAAACCTCATATCTAGCCACTTTCTACAGAGAATTCACAAGCAGAATTGCTGATCACCAGAGCTCCAGCTTCCTCCAGGTGGTGTCCAGGCCAGGAGTCCTGGGTATTGGCCTGGCTGTCAGGAGACACCATACAGCTCATGAGGCCTTTTTGTCTCCATTGGAAGCCAAAACAAACAAATAAAACCAAGTTTTTGGAGAAAGTTCCAGAGAACCAAGCTAAAGGAAGGCAGAGAGAAGTTTTAGGGTTGAGCTTGCATTAGCTCTGCTGAGCACCACTAAACAAAATACCAGTAGCATCTAACATTTTTAGAGTATTTTAGGGAAGGCACTTTTAATAGATATCATTGACTTGATTGTCATTCTACATGAGGCACAAATCTTCAATTGCAGTAAATAGGAAGATAAATCCAAACGATAAACATAGACACAAAAACAAGCATGATCATATACAAACTCAGATGTAGAACGTGTTTGTTACAGTGGAACTACTCTCTGGAACTCGGGGAAAGAGGAGAGGGAAGGAAAAGAGAACGATAGAGCATCAGTAGTGTTGTAAAACATAACATCTGTGTAGGTAGAGGATATAGGGATGTGTATTGAAAGCTGTTGAAATGTAAAGGTTGGGAGGTAAAGGGGTAAGGGAGAGCAATGAAAGGGTTGAACAGACCAAAGTAAAGTAGACTCACAGTGGGGATACTTTGAGAAATCCCTTTGAACATCAACTTAAATATTAATAATGAAAGACAGTACTGTAAAATAGGTACAGTGAGTATGGGGGTATTAGTGGGAGGGGGAACGAAGGAGATTAAGGTGAGGGTATACGGTTAATGGGCTTCATATACTTTATATGAAAGAGAACAAAGAAACCTCTTGCAATTGTTTTAAGTGGGGCGAGGAGGGGATTGAGGGGGAGAGATGAAGGGGGTGATGAAATCAATGTACAATATAAGTCTATTTGGAATTGTCAATATGAATCCCCCGCGGTATAACAAACATATCCTAATAAAAAATTTATAATTAAAAAAATATGGAGGGCTCAGGGAAGTTGAGAGACTGCTACAAAGCCACATAGCAATTGGGGGGTTCAAGGCCCTCACTGGCTCCAACCTCTAGACCCAAGAGTCATCCTCTTTTGACTAAAAAGGTTGGCTTTGGTGCACTGTGGGCTAAGCCTCCCAAAAGAAGTCAGCTCAAATCTTCCACTTCAGGCCATAAAACCTCAGAGCCCCAGGCCTGCTGGTAGAGAGCCCTGAATTACCCGTGTTCTTGACTCCAAAGAAGTGTTTGTGCATCAAAGACCTGGTGACTTGAACTGTGCTTCTCATTCTTGCCCTCTGATGTAGACCAGGAGCCTGACTCACGTTAGCTGTGTGGGCAGGTGTGGCCACACAGCCATGCTCCCCTCCCACCCGCAGCCATCCTGACCCTCTTGCGTGGCCACTGGTGGGTGGAGCAGCTTTCCAGTCAAACTGAGCCCCATTCTCTTCATGCATTGGAAACTGGTCATTTGTGCTGGCACGAGGCTTTTGGCCTCTGTCATTTTGGGGCTCATCGTAGAGGGACAACCACAGCATCACGTAGAGCCAGACTGCTGTGTGTTCTGCCCACCTTACACTTCCCAACATAGTATCCTGGACACTTGAGATTTACACAGCAACACAAGATGCTGCTACTAGACCGAGAGCATTTTAAGGACATTCAGGGAACAAGGTTTACTCTGAAACCATGTTGTATCCATAAGGGTGACCTCTCACCTTGACCTCTTCCATGTATCCATTTAATAGGCGTTTATTGAGGCCTCTCCCCTCAGTCAAGGACCCTAGTAGGCACCTGAGACACAGAGCCTATGCCTTTGAGGAACTCTTGGTCTGGTGGGTTAGACTTTCAATGAAACAGTTACCATCCAAATGAATGGATGAGGGAAAACATAGTGTGAAGCTAAAGCTAGGAGAAAAATTTGTCAATACATACGATCCAGCCTGGCATGGTAGGTGTTTAACTCATACGACCCATGCACTCCTCCAATACATGCTGTTCCCCCACGTCCTGACGTGGCCAGCAGCAGAGTGGTTTTCTAGCCAGACTAAGCCTCATTCCATCCATTAATTAGAAAGGAGCCCGTGCTGGAGAGAAGTTTACAACCTGGTTCACATTCTGTTTCCAAGTGAGCTCTCTGCAGGTCATCTTGGCCCAGTCCAACCAGAGAGAAATTCTTGTCCAAGTTCATGCCAGGACATGTCATCCCCCAGGAATATGGCAAGAGTTACCAAGACCTCACCTAAGGTTCTATCTCCCTAGATCCAGGAGGCTGAGGCAGCAAGCAGGGCACCATTGAAGGGAAACTACCTCACCAAAGCCAATATGACAGCCAGAAAGCTGAACCCCAGAAGTGCTCAGCACACTCTGCAGCCTTCTGGGGGCAGGGCATGGGGACCAGGAGATCAGCAACCAAAGGGCAGCTCTCCAGGCACCAGAGAGTAAGATGCCCATTTGGCTCAGTTCCTTCCTAGATCATGAGACACAGTGCAAACCCGGAGGCCAGCTGTGCCCCCAAGTGTCAAGTGCCTCCTCATGGTCCTAGTAAGGCTCAGCTGTGTCCAGGAAATGTGTCTGCACATGGAGCAGAGAGCTACCTCCCAGCCCCAGCCAGCAGCCAGGAGTAATGGCCAGCAGCAATGAGTTTAATTGTCAGCCCCTCCTGTGACTAACTGCAGGCCCAGCAGCAAGTTGGCCAGGCCTGGGTCAGGCTTCTCCCAAGGGAAGGGCAGACACAGCCTAGTCACTTGGCTCCAAAGGGGACCTATGGAATGGAGTCTGATTAGAGACAGGTCTGCTATAACTCCCTGGAGACAGTGGATACAAAGCACAAATGACTTGGAGGGAGTAGGAGGACAAGTAGGCCATAGGATGACTTATGTCCCTCTGCTAGGCTGACCAGTGTGCTAGGCACTGGGCTGGGGGGCTTCACTTTCATTATTCCATCCAATCAGGATCATGATGAAAAGTGTGCTTGGCCTTCTGTTTACAGACAAGGAAACTAAGGCCTGGAGAAGATCAGTAACCTGCCTAAGGCCACCCAAACCAAGTGACAGCACCTAGATCTGCAGCTGGCTCCTCTGACACAAGCTCAAGCTTTTCAAGTTATCCTAACAGCAGGGGTTGGGGACAACATGAACAAGCAGACCAGGGGCTGAGAGCAGGGACAAGACTTGACAATGTGGTCAGTGGCCTCAGCCATGCCATGCTTGGGATCCATGGAAGGATGACAGTGAACCCAAAATAGGAAGCCAGTAGCACCTGTTGAATGGACTCCCTAGCATCTCCCACTTGCCATTAGCAAAAGCTCCTCCCACTGTGGGCTCAGATCCAGACAGAACCCTTCAGGGGGGCCAGGCATCTTGTGTAGCCAGCAGAAGCCTCTGCCCCTAGGTCTCATTTCCCACCTCCTGCCAGCAACAATCTCACTGGTAGAGCCAAGCAGCAACTTCACCACCATCCCAGAGCACTGGTGCCTGGCTCCAGAAGCTCCCAGAAGCCTGGTTTGCTGCACTGTTGTATTAAAGGGACTCAGGGTAAGATCATCCTGCTTGGGGGACAGCAGGGCTTCTATGGAGCAAGGACAGATGGCCCTTCCCCTCTCTGGACCAACCACTTCCTGCCGTCATCAAACTCCCTCTTCTACACCCAAGTTATAGGGCACCAGGCAGCCAGATGGAGTTAGTACACAAATAGTAAGGGATGGTTGGCCTCCATGTTGCCTTCCATTTACCACAAAGGACCCCTCAGGAGCCAGAGGTGACCTTTCCCTGGGAGAGGAGGACTCAATATGGTTGGAGCCCCTGGACAGGGCACCCTGGCCCAGCCCACAGGGGTGTTGGCCTGTTCTGGGATGGCATCCCACCCAGAGCTTGTTTTGGGTGAATCACTTGGAAAGAGACCTGTAACTGTATCCTGCAGGCAATCACAGGCCAAGAGCCAGAAAGAAACCAGGTCAAGCTCCATGGAATCAGGCCACCAGGAAGCAAGGCTGGGAGCCCAATATTTGTGGAGTATCTTTTCCCTGCTGGGCACACATGGCGCATGGGAAATATCAACCTTCCAGGAAGGTTGGGCTAAACCCCATTGTGCAAATGAACTGAGATAGTAAGTGACTCAGTAATGGCTATATACATGACAGGTGTACAGCTGGGATACACATCCTCAGGTATGTCTGACTCCCACTCAAGATCATGAGTAAACAATTTGAAGGACGTCCACCGCATCTTCTTCCAAGCTCCAATTTCAACGCATAGCCATAGAAAGTGTAAAAGTTCTCCAGGGTCCTCTCACTATCAGAGGCTATGAACTGTTGGGGTTCAGAGCCTGTGACCCAGCTCAGGTCCTGCCTATGCACTGCACAGGTCACCTCTGTGACCTTAGGCAAGTGAATGAAATGAGGGATTCTATATACTATTCAGGACAGTGTTTGAACTTTGGAAGGGCTCCATAATTATACATATTATTAGTAATGTCATTGATATCAATATCAGACTGAATCTTAAACACCCAGATCACCTCACCAGACTTGCTGTCACCAAATCCCTTCCTCTAAACTCCAGCCAAAGACCAGTTTTCTGGCAGGCAGGTAGCTGATGGCTCAGACTAGTCCTGCAGAGGAAACTGAGACTAAGGAGAGGCTAAGAGAATAAAATCAACCTCCATCAGTAGACTACACACTCACCTCCCACCCCAACTAGACACAAACTTCTCCGTCCAAAACATGTTAAAGGCAAACATGCTTTAAGTCAGCTGCAAGCTCCCCAACTACCATCCCTAACTTTACCTGTGTAGCTACTTGGTGAACCTGGAAAGGAGCCAAGAGCTGGGAGTTCTGAGATCATCAGTGACTGGGAAGCCACAGGTGACACCGAAGCACACGGAGGGGTCCCCAGTGCAAAGACACACAAGCAATATGGCCTATCCTCAGTAAAATCATGCCTCTGGGGAAGCCACTCCTCAACTTGACCTTCTCCTGGGACACAGCCCAGCTGGTTGGGAGACCCTCAAAAGGAACAGAGTCAGACACAAGGCCCCCAGAACCTGGACCTCCTTCTATCCCCTGCCTGGACCATGCCCAGATCATCTCTAATGTTGAAAGTTCATGCAATTTTGAGAGAAATTAGCACCTTCACCCCAACTCACTCATCACTGGCCTCCACCACATCACAAAATTTCTTCAGGTTACCTGGTTCCAATATTTACCCCACTGTCCCTCCAACGAAGGAACGGCGTGCCCCATCTGCATATCCCAAGGTGCCCATGTTGCAACCCCCTTTCCTGCTGCTATAGTATTGGCAGCCCCCAGCCAGGCTCACAAGCACTGAGCAGGCAGCCCAGCTGGCCGAATTTCCCTCCAGTTCTTCAGTCTTACCTCCTCTACTTTGTCTCCACCCTTCACTGCTCCCCACAGCGTGGCAAATAATACCCTATTTTATATGGAAAACGCTAAACTAGGATCACACCTTTTACAAGATATTTCCACCTTGCAGCCTGAAATCAGATTTAACCTTTCTCCCATTCCCCATAGCCACCTTGCTGGTCCTGTCCTCATGTGTGTACACACACACACACACACACACACACACACACACTTCACTACCAGACTTCCCTAAGCCACTCTAATTGAAAAGGCATGATTTAGACTAATTGACAGCAGATGGATTCAACTGCAAAATGCAGAGAAGTATTGGTTGAACATGATTTATAGCAACGAGGCAAAACTTTCTCTTTTTTATATCTTTCTCTGAGCTCCATGGCCAACACAGCTCAGCAGAAATAAGAGGAGAAAAAAAAAGTAATTAGTGTTTAATTTTTTAACAATTTTTAACTCCCTTTTTAATTGTTTTACATAAACCTGTCCTAGAATTTTACAGCCTTCAAATCTTTAAGTCTGGTCCTTGTTTCTGGTTTTAATTACAGGGAGGCTTGTCTGGCACATTAAATTAGAAGAAAAAAAAAGGCACACACAATTTCAGAAATATTTTGCTGTTGGACTCCCAACTGAACATCTAATATTTCAGCGGGTGAAGGGGTAGGCTTGGCCCGGGAGGGCTGTGGTAGGAGCAGATGTGGACTGAGTGCTTCTGCCGCATTGTTGCATCAACGAAAACCTATGTCCCAGTGTTATTAGGAATGAAAGAGCAGTCAGAGGGCGTCTGTCTGATGGTGTGGGGTGGCCCTTGGGTCTTCCACACTGCTTTATGGAACTGGCTTCCCCAACAGCTCTGTGTACTTTTGCAGACTTTGGTCAGATTTTAGCCTCTTATTTCTGAAACAAGCCACTGGATCTTAGGCTCACTTCTTAGCAGTCCATTGAAGCAGGATAGCACTGTGTGTGGAAGACAAGGTAAATGGATTTCCCTGGTGCAGGGCTCAAGGAAAGAGAGTTTAACAGGGTAGAACCAGGGCACATGTATACCAGTGGCTATCTGAATCAGAATCTGCATCATCTTCCCAGAGATAGGTCAAGCAAAGTCTGGATTTGTACTGACCAATGGAGTTCTCTGTGTTGTCCTATATGGTAGCCACCAGGACTACCTATGGCTGTTTAAATTTGCATGAATGAATATAAATACCATTTAAAGTTTCCTTCCTCAGTTGCTCTATCCACATTTCAATAACTCAGTGGTTGCATGAGCCTGGGGAGTTCCATAACACATTGGATAGCACAGATATGGGACATTGCCACCTCCGAGGAAAGTCCCATTGGACAGGGCTGCTATTGCAACTGTGGTCTATGGTTAGCCAGTTCAAGCATCACCGGGAACTAATTAGAAAGTCAAGCCAACTCAGAACCGGCATTGGTGCAAAACCCCTGGGATTCCAGTACATATGAAAGGGTATGGCCTGCTGGCTGCTCAGGAGGTACATCTCAGAATTTCCCAAAGTATCCTGAAAGAGCTCTTCCAACTTGCAGAAGACACGTGCACTTCTGCAATTATGGGGAATTATGGCCAATTTTTCTTCTCCAAGCTTTTTTGTACCTCCTCTTCGTTTTCTACAGTTATTTTTAAAAACGATTCAGGAACATTATATATTACTAATAAATGGTTGTGTCAAACATGGTCCTACCAAGAATACAAAGACTTCCTTGGAGCTGAAACCCTGCTGGCATTTAATGTGGAAAGCTGGCTTCTGCCCCAACGGGGGGCCAGCAGGGAAAGAAGGTCACATCCCTGAAGCAGGAGCGTGGCTGCCTGGGGCTGGAGTAGGTAATGGTGCATGAATTCCCCTCAAGGTGCGCATGAAGACTGGGTAAGAGGTGGCATGCCATAAAATACCCTTGGAACATAAGCCTCCCAGAGCCAAGCCCCTCACCCCCTGCTTACGTTCATTAGCATGGAGACCTTATACCCCCTTGGCAGACCCTGCCCCAGCCTGCCCTGGGTTCCTGCAGGACTCCTGCTGGTGGGGGGGTGGAGGGCTGCCTGGCGCCGCTGGGTGAGCGACTTTGGGGATGGAGCCAGGCCAACACCGGCTCTCCACACATGGTCATTACCTCCCGAAAACCCAGGAGTTATTACAATTAAAACACATTGTGGGGGGAGCGGGGGCTGGGGGGAGGTCCCTTTAGGAAGGAATACTGAGGTTAAAAGAAATTAGAGTGGTTGTCATGGCAACTCAGCCAGGCCTGGGCCTACCCTGTGATTATTTCAAGGAAAACGGGCTGGGACAGGGTGGAGGGGGTTGTGCTGAGGACTGTACCCAGCTGCACAGTCAAGATTGGTGCTTTTCTCTTCTCAGCATGGGACACAGTGGCCTGGGAGAATTGTCCCAAGGCTGAGACTGGCTGGCTTTCCTATTCTCTGTAACTAACACTTATCATCTAAAGCCCAGGGGAAATGGTCCTCTGTTCTAGGGGCGCCGTTGGAGGAGAGTCCACACCTCAGGTCTCTGCTGCCTCTTTCTTTTGAAAGTGGGAAACTCCCGAGGGGATCCTGCTTTTACAGCTTCTCAGATGAAATGACCTGGCCTGTTTTCCTATCAGTTCAGCTCTGGCAAGCCCCAGGTAAAATCCAACCATCCCTTTTCCCAGGTGACGTCCAAGCAACCTGAACTTGGAGGCACAGGGGAGTGTAAGTGTGAGTGTGGGAGGGCCAGGAGTGCCCGGGAGGGGGAACATTTTGGAAGTAGGCCTATGATAATGAGCAAGATGAATTCTGTGCCTGGGATGCCTCCAGGGACCAGTGCAGGATTAGGGTCCCTACAGAATGTGAATCCCAGTTTGGCAGAGGTATAAGGCCTGTGAAAGAGAAAACAGTAATTAGCTCTCAGTCTTTCTGCTTGTCTGCTCCTGGCGAGGCTCAGCAGCCTGGAGCAGGTCTGGCAGACAGGCAAGGAGAACCTGTTTAGAAATCTTTGAGAAGAGGATGAGCTAGGGGTGGAAGGAGGCAACAGGAGGGAGCTATTGCAGTGTGTGCAGCTTCAAGGAGAGTTGTTGAAAAATTTCTACTTCTCCAACATCCTTCTCTCATGTCCCTTGGTACCACCTTCCTGGGGCTGAGGGCAGCAGGGAGAAGTCCACATGGTGGAATCTCAGGGTGGCTTTCCATCAGGAGGAAAATCTTAAACCTCCTCAGAACCTAAAGCTAGAGACCTCTAAACTACCTAAGCCCAGCCAGAAGATGGTATCTAGAGCTTCCTCCTCCTCTGGACCTTCCCTCCCTCCTGAAAAATGATTGTTTCCAACCCCAGGTAACCACTACCAGTCACTTGGTCCACCAATGGAGCTTTCCCTGTCCATATCTGCAAGGTCTGAGATGTCCATATGGAAAATGCATGGTCTTAAGGTTCAGCCTAAGAGCAAGACTTAGCCACCAACTCTGTGTGTAACCTTTGACAACTTGCTCAACATCTCCATTTCTGTATCTGTATAAACATCACTAATCACAGCATCACATGCTTGTGGGTGTTTCAGGGGTAAGGTAACTAGCCTAGATTGGTTTGCGTCTGAAGGGGTTCCCAGAACATTTGTTTTAAAATTGAGACAGTCCTAGGCAAATTGGAAGGAGTTGGTCACCCTACCAAGCACAGAGTGTGCCTTTATTGGGGACCAGCTATCACTTATGCATTATACACACACACATACACACACACACACACACACACACACACACACACACGTTCAAAGTATATATACACATATGTAGGTTGGGGAAGGGACAAAATGGGACTCTGGATAGAAAATTCAGAAGAACTAAGGTGATGGGTTAGAAAGCAGCAAGAAACTCATTTATTTCTGATATCTTATCATTTCTGGGGAAACTGCATGGCTTCTAGGAGACTCTTTTGTGCCAAGCACACCCAACTAGGGCTCCATCATGGGCTGGCAGGACAGCCACCTGGGATATGTCTGCAGACGTGTTGTCAGGCTTGGGGTGTTTCAAAGGCTCCAGGGCATGCTCCAGCCAGATGAGAGCTTTGACTTTGCATTTGCTTTTCCTCCTAGGAGCACTTTGTTTATTTTTCTGCCCTTGTCTCAGTTCAGAGGGCCTTAGATTGCCAGGGTTTCACTAACCCCAAAAACCCTCCAGGTGCAGAGTTCCCACCCAGATTGAAAACACCAACATCAAGTCATCTTGAAGAATTTTTGCCACTTAGCTCTTGGAACCATGGCTAAGAGGGGCCAGGAGAGAGATAACAAAGTGGTTAAAACCTCTCAGCCCAGCTTGAAATTCCAGACGCAAAGGCAGAATAATGCAGGCAGCTTGGCCTTGTAGGGGATTTTCAGAAGCCGTAAACATGTAGAGCAGACCAGCTTACAGCCCTGTCCCCAGCTTCATCACATCCAATGCCTAGCCTGTGGCTCCATGATCAGCAGGTGCAAGCTACCAGCTGAGCCCGGGGGGAGGCAGCAATGACCCTGTGTCTTCCTTCCCACCCCACACCTCACACCACCACCTAATGCTTGCAGGTGCAACTTGCATGTGGCCTCAACCACAATCTATTTAAGGAGCTTCACTCCTTCCCAGTCTAAACCTAGAGGAAGAAGGGTCACACATCCTGTCTCCTTCAGGATGGGGCACAGTGGGCCAGGCACAGGGAGGAGGCAGGACATTGGAAGGTGTTGACAAAGCAGTGCTCTCTCTTTTCCCCTTGGAGGGACTGAAGTTCTCTGGGGCTCAGGCTCCTCCCCTCTGGAGCTCCAGCTTCTGGGATTCCAGCAAGCTGGTTTCTTGGAGGCTAAGGTTTGAAGCCCAAGGAGCAGAGGGAGGCTGCCAATGGGTCCAGCCCTGCCAGGTAGACAGGCCAAAGACCCAGAGCATCACACAAGGGGCCTGGCAGTGATGCTGTGCTCATTGTTTCTACGTTATTATTTGATGAAAGATGCCCTTGGCATTTTAGAGACCAAGGCTCAATCCTATTTGGAAGGGAAACTTGAGCCAAAAATTCCTGACCCCTGGTTCACTGCCCCCCCCTCCACATCTCCATCTGTGCCTATTTCTGCAATTGCATATACCAAACCACTTTCAAGTCTGCTCTTTCCTCTCTCTCTCTCTCTCTCTCTCTCTCTCTCTCTCTTTCTCAGCAGGACTGCATTTTCTTTAGTGCCTTCATTTCCCATGTAGAAAGTAAGTACTAAATAAATGCTTGCCTACATCAACAGTCATCACAACTTTACCAATAGTTTTGTTCAGGGAGACAGACTCCCTGGTTCACAGGCCAAACTCCAGGCATTCAGGCTCCTCACCTCTCCTTTTCCACACATTTTGCTGAAGGAGTATGGGGACATGCTCCCTTGCTTTGCCACACCAATTAACAAAAAAACACAAGCTCTAGAAGAGGAAAATTAGCAAAGATTAAAAAAAAAACCTGAGAGACAAGAAGGAAAGTAATGTGCATATGTACACATATAACTTGAATTAGCATACCCCAAAGCCCTCTGGACAGAAACCAAACAGGAAATCCAGAATCATTACCAAATGCACTTCCCAGCCTGCCCTTCTCTGGCCCCTGGAGGTGGGTCAGGGATGCTCAGCTCCTGGCCTAGAAGCCGCAGGGAGGGTGGGGCTTTGATGGATTGATTGGCGTTTCCTTCCCCTCTCTCTTCCCTCCTGACCTCTGTATAGGGCTTCTCCATGGATGGCTGATGAGATAGGGCGGAAGCCTCTTGCTGCTGACACCTCCCAAAAGCAGCAGGGGCTGGAGTTTTTCCACGCAGGCCTCCCACAGTGTTGGAGCGGAAGGTGGCCGGCAGCTGGTCTCCCTCACCCCACTCCACAGAGAGCAGTGTGACGGCCCGGGCTTTGGGATCAAGACCTCCTGCTCTTAAGAAAACATATCAGAAATTTTGGCATCAAAATAAAATATGTGCAGAGGAAATAAGTAACCCTGTAGTAAAACATAGGCCCTAAGATCAAATTTAAATATCCAAATGGTGACCATGGGTTCAAGTTCATCCCCTATGGGTTATTTCATTTGCTCTGAGTTTGGCCAAGAATTGAGCCCTTGCTCTGTGCAAGCGACTTCAACTATCCATCACAGGTCAGCTAGCTCTGTAAAATGCCAGTAGTAAAACTCTCAGGCACTATGCACCATGTCCTCTCTGTTGAGACTGTTTAACTGTGACATGGTAGAGGACAAGTAGCCAGAGAGAATGCATCCATGAATGACACAGCTGTGGTCCGGTGAAACTTCATAGGAACAGCTGGCCAAACTTGGCCCAACGGCTGGTAGTGTTCCAATCCCTTGCATAGATCATGAACACAGGAGAATAAGACAATGGTTCATGCACACAGGCTTTGAAGTCAGGCAAGCCTAGCTCAGCTCTCTGCGCAAGCCTAGCTCAGCTCTCTGCGCAAGCCTTACTAGGGGACTCATCTTGGGCAAGTCACTTAGCCATACTCAATTTCCTCATCTCTAAACTAGGATGAAAATGCCTGCCTCACCAGGGTACCATGATGATTAAATGAACTAATGATTGTAAAGTGCTTAACACTCAATAAATGCTGACGTTTAATCATTCTCACAATGAGGGTAATTAAGTAGAATGGAAGGGAGGTAACCTTGAGCCTTTGGTCCTTATTGGAAAAGCCATTGTTACTGGATCTAACTGCACTGTTCCCTTGCACACCTGCGTGATAAGGATTGGCATTGTCTCTCTGCACAAAACTTCATTTCCTGTATAATATCCCAGATTCACTTCTTGACATTAAACCAGTAATTGCACATTAGAATAATCAGAGAAGCTTTTAAATCCCATTCCCCAGGCTGTAGCTTCCAGCAATTAAGTCAGAAGCTCTGAGAATGAGACAGTTTGCAGGCGTTGATGTATTTTAGAGCTCCCCAGATGATTCTAATGTAAAACCTAAGCTACGACCCACTGAATGACACAGATGCAAGAAATCAGGGAGAGTCCTTTCTCCCTTACTCAAGGTGTGGCCCATGAACCAGCAACATCCACTGCACATGGGAGCTAATGGGACATGCACAGTGTCAGGCCTCACCCAGACCTGTTGAATCAGACTCTGCCTTTGGACAGAGTTCCCCTGGAATCAGGTGCACATTCGAGTTTGAGGAACATGGTTCAATTCCATAGAGTACCACCCTTGCTTCAACATTAGAATTACTCATAGAACTTTAAAAATTCCTAGACTTCACCATCAACTCACCTGATCAAAAACAACAAAGGTGGAGCCAGAGTTGGTACTGTTCCCCAACACTTAATTTAAAAAAGTTCAAACAAAGAAATGTCATGCCCATGTACCCACCACCTACATTCTGTGATTCTCAAGATTTTGCTATGTTGACTTCATCATCTACCCATTTATTTCCTCACCCAATTTTCCGTTCATCAACCCAATGCATTTTTTCAATCTATGTCAAAGTAAATCACAGATATCAGGACACTTCATCCCAAAATGCTTCAATATGAACATCATTCATTTTTAACAGGGTCTCTACTTGAGAACTTAAAGCCCTACCTTGGGCATTCAGGAGTTATTAATCTAGTGAAAATCTTTCTCAAAGATTTTCTCTGCATGCCTTTCTCTGCAATTGTTTTTAAAAAGGGATGTCCCAGCATCTCCACACTGTTGCTTTCAGTAGTAAGAGATTTCTGGTGTTTGACTTAATTCCACCTTGCCCCATTAATCTCATCTGTTTTTTCCCTTGGTTAGATGTTAGTAAACAATCACTCACCACTCCCTCTACTCAATTTCTTAGTATTTATTTAATGATGGCATTAATTCTGCTCTGCCATGTCTCCCAAACCTTCCCTGGTGTTTTTCCTCCAATAAATATCGCCAAGCAAAATCTTCTAGTCTTTCAGCATCCCATCTGGGAATCCAATAGTGAATCTTCCACTTTAATTTCCCATTCTGTAGTCAACAACATTTGGAGGGACCTGGGGGTCCAGATGATACATTACCATTGCTTTTGGGTTTGATGTATCCTCCATCAAAGAGGAATGATTTCCCCTCACTTTTGATTTCTTTTCATTTTGAATTTCCCCTGGACAGTTACCTGCCTAATCCAAAGCTCTAAACCTTGAGAGGCAGGGCTGATGTGGACTCAGCCATGACCTCCCAGGTGATAGGGATGCTCCTAGTCTATGGACCACACCTTGAGAAAGGAAGAACGGACACTCTTGGGTTCCTCAAGCCTGTGTAGTTTGGCAAGTCTCTAACAAAAGATATTTTTCTGGCTAGTTCAATCCAGATAGGAGGCTGGCACTAAGACACAATACAGGACCATTTATTCTGGTCAGTAGTTCAAGTTTTTTGGAGAAAGAGGCTTACCATTTCACAATTTACCTGGCTCTTTGGGATCTTCCAGAATCTTGAGGTGGAGCTACAGCTTGTTACTCTTCTGCTGCTCCCCCAAGATACTTGGATAGTCACCAAAGCCTTTGGTATGAATCCCATAGGAATTACTGCCCCAAAGAATTGCCCACCTGTTTCCAAATGATACTTTCCACAGTCTGCCCAGGGGCAGGCTTGGAGCCTGAGCACACACAGCCAGGTCACTCCACCTCAGACAGAGATAACTGGATCTAACTGGGTCACAGAGAAGGTCACGCTTCAGTATTTCCACTTACAAATGCTTGAAGGCACATGGATTCTCTCTTTCTCACCCTTGCTCACTTCTCTTCCAGACCACCCACTCTCTGTTTGCATTGGTTCCCCCAACCTTGAAACCTGACACCTTCCTCTTTAGGAACCACCCATGTTAAAACAAATAAATACCCCCAAAGAAACCCACTCTCCTGGTGGTATTCAAATAAATGTCCCAGGCAGGAGTGAGTGTGTGTGTTTGTGTGTGTAGGATGCTCTGGGATTTCAGTGCCACTTGCTTGCCACTAAGGGTCCTTGGGCCAGTGCCTCTGTGCAGATCTTCAGCCACTACTTGGGAATAGACTAATAATGAAACCCCCCATAATGCAGAGGGACTGTATGGACAAAGGCAAGGGGTTGTGGCCACTGAAACTCAGGAAAGAAGAGGCAGAAGAGGGTGGGTATTATTCAATCAAAGATGAGGAACTGCAAAACATGCACAGATTACTCAGCCATCAGCTCTAAATCCCTCTGATCAGGGAGGGAGAGCTAAAAGCCATTGGGAGGAACTGGGATCAGTCCTTTGGTGAGTCACAGACACCTAAATAGAGCCCAGAGAGTCTCCTGCAGTAAGGAATGGGATGGGGTGGGGGGCAAGAAACAGGAGGGACCCATAAGTCAAAAATATCCTGACCTCTGACTCAATGCAGAAAACCACTGACATTACTTGGTTTCATAAAATTCGGACAACTAGGAATAAAGTCTCTGCTTTGTCACCACTATGCTGGTCAATGGAATAACTCACAAAAATGAGTCTAAAGCATAGCTGAGAAATCAGGGGAAAGATGACAGTCATCCCTGTATGAGATCTTGGAAGCTCTGCAGATGCCTCCTTTGGAGGCAGGGACAGGGAAAGTTCTCTCCAGAGTTTTGTCACATCGATTTATGGGTGGTTAAGGAAAGAGCGGACCAGATGTGCTAGAAAGGTGGCCCTATGCCACTAGTGCCTAAGGAAGAGGGGAGGGGAATGGAGACCACATTTCAAAAATAAACACAAACCCCAAAATAAACACTGTTAATGGAAATGACTAATCAAGGGTGTGCTGAACTTGGTGGTTCTTGATAAGATACAGAGGGAAATGCACTTGAAAAATAACAGATTTCCCCCCCTTTGGTAAATAAAGTCCTGGGGAAGAGGGCGGGGGGACCTGTGTTGGGTAGTGGGTCAGGGCTTCAGCATAGGTTTGCAGCACAGTTTCTCAGCCCAGCCTGATGGACAAGCAGGGATGCATTGTACTTTGTTGTGGGACTGTCCCTGCATTGTGGGATTTTTGACAGCATCACTGCTTCTTCTACTTATTACATACTGAGAGCACCCTCTGCCCTAGCTGTGACAACCAAAAATGTCTCTAGACTTTGCAAATGCCTCCTGGAAGGAGGCCTCCTGGAAGGGTAGGGAAAAAGGAGCAAAGTTGACCTTGGTTGAGAGTCATTGTTTTGTGGTCTTTTTTCAAGTTTTATTACTTGTGTGTGTGTGATGGTTTATTTTGGTTGTCAACTTGACTAGATTGAGGGATGCCTAGAAAATTGGTAGAATGATTCTGAAGGTGTCTGTGTGGATGTTTCCTGAGAAGACTGGTGTGTGGGAAAGCACCCTGGTGGTCAGCAGCATCCAATAGACTGGGGGCTGCAATGGAACAAAAAATAAAATGGAAGGAGGGAAAGGTGGCACGTGGGCATACTCCATCCTTCTTGAAGCATGTGTGTTTCTTGCTGCTTGCTGTTGCTGTGGACATCAGACTCCAGATTCTTCAGCCTATGAATGTGGACTTGAACAAGCAGCTCTCCAGGGGACTTTTGCGTCTTCCACCCAGGACAGGGCCTGCACCATTGGTCTCTGTTGTTCTGAGGCTTCTAACATCTTGGACTGAGCAGCTATGGATTTCCCCAAGCTCTCCAGCCTGCAGACGGCCATTGTGAGACTGATCAGCCTCTAATCATTTAACAAATCCCCTTTTATAATTATGTATTGGTTTAGTTTCTCTGAAGTACCCTGACTACTGCGTCTTTTATTGTCATATAATAATTGTACATATTTATAGGGTAAAATGTGATCTTTTGATACATGTATATTGTGCAATAATCAATTAGAGTAATTAGCATATCCATTACCTCAAACATTTATCATTTCTTTGTGGTGACTACTATTCAGTCATAAAAAGAAGGAAATCTGTCCTTTACAACAACTGAATGAATCTAGAGGACTTTATGTTAAATGAAATAAGGCAGGTACAGAGAGACAAATACTGAGAGTCTGATCTCTTTTATGTACAGAAGATAAAGAAGCCAAACTCCTAGAAGCAGAGAGAAGATTGGTGTTTGTGAGGAACTAGGTGACCTTGGTCAGCAGGTCAAAGTCATAGATAGGAGAACCACTGGTTTAATATAAGGGGCATAGCTACCCTCTATGAGAGATGGCTCAAAATGACCTTGCTCAGTGCTGAGTTCAAGCAAGTGTGGGACCAATTAAGTGCCCATGCTGCCTGGCCTGGAATGTGTCCTGTGGTACTTCCTACTATAGCCAGTTTCCCTTTCCCAGGGCCTCTGATCACTTTCCCTCCTGGCAGGAGAGAAAAATACTGAATGGAAGTGTCAGAGTCCCCACTCAACCCCCCAGTGTGCATGGTTCTCTGGGGCAGACCCAACCGTGGGTGCAGAGTGGTTAAGTAGAGATGCATGCATACAGAGGGAATAGAGGGAGAGTGGGAAACCATGTGCCCTCCTGGCTGTGCAGCTTTGTGAGGGGCCCAATGCTGGTGCAGTGACCTTTGGGATAGAGTTCAGCCTGACTCACCCTGTCTGGCCTGGCTCCTGTGGGCAGTGTATAGGCTGCAACCTCAATTGTCCCCTTGTTTGTATGAGTGCTCAGACAGAAAGGACAGTTGTAACTCTCCATCATCCACTCCTCATGTCACTGAAGAACAGAAAGGACATGGGTGGCATACCTGTTAGGGCCTGTATGAGTTTCCTCTCGCTGCTGTAACACATGCTTACAAACTTAGTGGCTTCAAACAAGAAAAACTTATTATCTGACAATTCTGAAGGTTAGGTGTCCAAAATGGGTCCTTCTGAGTAGAAACTAAGGTGTCAATAGGGCTGTGTTTCCTACACAGGGTCTAAGGAAAGAATGTATTCGCTTTCTCTTTCAGGTTTCTAGGGGCTACTTGCACTCTTTGGGTCATGGTCCCTTCCTCCATCTTCAAGGCCAGTGGTGTAGCATCTTCAGATTTCTCAGGCTCTATCCTGCCTCCCTCTTTTAAGGACTGTTGAAATTACACTGGGCCCACCTGGAATTATCTCCCCCTCTCAAGATCCTTTACTTGATCACATCTGTGAAGGTAACATGTTCATAGATTCCAGGAGAAGGATGTGGACTTCTTTGGGGGGCATTATTTTGTCTACAATATGGTCAAAGTCAATAAGCAGCTCCAGTGTCTGATACCAAGGTCAGCATGCTTTCTATTTGGGATTGAACAGAGATCAATAACTCACAGAGAACTGCATAGAAAAAACTAACATTCCAGATTTTATGGATAGAGTCTTTTGATGCTCCTCCTCAAACCACTCCAATAATGATCAGAAATGAATACAGGAACCTTCTTACTTTAACTGGGAAAAGAGGTTGAAACCTGCAGATCAGTTATCAAACAATTTTTGCCAGCCAAAGAGGGCCTTCAAGGCCCACCACAACCCAGATGGGTTAGCAAAGAACTCCCATCAAGTGAGATTAAAAAAAAAAAACAAAAAAACCAACAATGTGGTTTTATTCAACTGAGGACTGACTGGTCTGCTGATGGAGAAAGGAACACTTGACTGCATGCATTAAATAGTTTGACAAATGTCCTTTCAGCACCCGCTATGTTCCAGACCATGAACCAGACACAGGTGCACCAGAGAGAAGAAAGTCACAGCCCTGGCCTCACAACCTGGGGTGGGGCGGGGACTGTCATCATTATATTCACTCTACAATGAAGAAATAGATTTAGACACAAAAGTGATAGTGGTAAAGGCGGGCACAACCCAGACCTGCCTAACCCACCCTAATTCTTCTCTGAACAGTTTCCCTATTTGGAATTCCACAGGGTCTATTCTGCAAAAGAAATATGTTGGAAGCACTTCCCTGGATGTAGACATGATTGCTTCTTCCTGGAGAAGGTTAGGGGACAGTTTGGGTGGGAGACAGTAACAGTAACAGCTAACACACAAGGCAGATATGCACACTTGCCCTGGGTGCTCTGAACTATATGAACACACATCAGCCATCCCCACAACCCAGTGAGGTCAGTATTATAACCATCATCAGGTTAAACAAGAGGGCACAGAGATCAGCAGCAACTGACTAAATCACACAGCCAGCAGAGGTGGAGCTGGGATTCCAAGGCTGCACCTTCTCCTCTCCTTTTCTCAGCTAAGGCATCTAAGAAGAGGCCTCTCTGTTGGGCTTGTCGAGTCTAGGCAGTTGGCTAGATGGAAAGGAATGTAGCATCGCACAGGTTTGAGCATCTGCAGGTCACTAATGGCTGTGTGTTGCTGGCATCTCTGTAGGAGCCACCCATTGGCACCAGGACCAACAGGACCAGGATCTTGTCTGTTTGGAAGGCCGTAAAAATGGAGCTTATTAACAATGAGCAGGTGCACAGCTCTCTGCTGTTTCCAAAGCTCTCTGAAATCAGTTGCCATTGGTCTCAAAGTTGCTTTGACTGTGAGGGTCAATGACTATCATTGGCTTCAAGGATTAAGTCTGTAGCTGAGGGATAGCCAAGATGCCAACTGGGGTCCAACAGATAGATTAAACTGTTCCATGGGCTCCAAAGTGAGCCCCATATAGGGAGAAGTGGGACCCACTTCTCAGATCCTTAGTTTCTCTGGCAAAAACAAAGAATGACAAGAGGACAAGGGATTTGGCGAGGGTTTGTAAAAGCACTTTTGAGAAATCCTTTGGCCACGTACAGCTCTCTTGACCTATAAGGTCCGCAGTGAGCTTTGCTGTATTAACCAAGCTCCCCCTTTGTACAGGAGGGTGTACAGGAGCCCAGTCCAACACACATGCTGTCTTCACAGAGCAACACCATTGTGGTGTTCAGAAATCACCTCTGCTCCCCACTGTTCACATTTCTACAGAGAACCACAACACATGCCATCATGCACCCAGCAGCCTGGCCTGTACATCCTGAGTCCCACTCAACAGCACATGCTACAGAAGGGGTGTGCTGCCTGGACTCACAGAACTGCACACCTCATTTGCCTATGTCACTTTGCATAAGCAAGATTAGTTTCAAATGCTCCCACCTTGCCCAGAGTGGGCTGCCGGGATGGAGGGAAGGGGCAATGGCAAGGAAGAGACAGAGAAAGCTGAAGGGAAGGTTATTGGACTGGTCCCTCAGGCTGCTTCCTTCCCTTCCTCTCCTCCTTCACTCCCCTTCCCCCCAACTCAGAAAGCTCAGCGGAATCAGCTTTGCCTGCCTGTCTGGCACTTTCTTCTTCCCAATCTGCTTTCCACAAAAAAAAAAAAAAAAAAAAAAAAAAGTGTTCTAAATAGAGCGGAACTGAGCATGGGGCCGCAGCCCGGATGAGGTCTTCCTTTCCCCAGAGAGCCCAGCGCCCCACATGGAGCCTGGTCCACCCCCAATGCCTCTTACTCAAAGCATTCTTGACCCGGGAGCACCCAACCCTGACGGCAGGCACAAAGCTGCCACCAGGGGATTTTGCTTCTGCAGCATTTTGCCTGGGTGGCTTCCTCCTCCCACCAGGAATCCCAGATAACTTCCTCAGCCTCCACTGCCTGCATCTGCCCTGAAAGGCAGCTCAGAGAACCTATTCCTGGTGGATTCTGTGCCCTGTTCCAGGCAACCTCACCATCACCTTGCTCAGTGAGGTTGGGTGGCTCAGATAACCCACATGAACCCTAGTACTCCCTGGACTGAGATCTGAGAGCAGGGACCACCACCTCTCTCCCATTGCCTTAGATTCTCCAACAATAATTTTTATTATGTTAGAGTCTCCCATGACTCTCAAGGGAGCCTGAGCACCAGATTGAGGGTTTATATTTACAGCTTTCTTCTTGTTTCTAGAAGAGTTTACCCAAAGCTCATTCCCATCAGACACAGAAACTGCAGGGCCATTTTGGAGCCAGGCACAGCACACACCTGCTTTTGTGCACCCTCCTCATTAACGTGCACATCAAGTGCCATTCCAACACCATCCAGGTTTTATTAACGAGGTTCTCAGACCCTCTGCAATAAGAATCATACCTTTCAGTCCTTGGAGGAAAGGGTGCCCAAAAGGGTAACAAGCTTCTCTTGTCACCATGTTTCCAACTCATACCAAGGTGCCAAGCCTAGGTCAGGGGACACTGTGACAGCTCCAGAAGGTCTTTGGAAGGAGGGTATTGGGATGTCAATCTGCAAGAGCAGAGGTAGGCTGGGGACTCATGGGGAAGTTGTGATGGAATAGCCAACCCCCCACCAGCCCAAGCCACTTCCTGGTGTCTCCACTGAGTAAAATCTTCAGGCATCCTTAAGCCAAACTGATTCTATGACTTGCCAATGAGTCAGGGTCACTCTGGTCTTCATGGCTCTCTGAATTCTGCACCTCCAAGCATGTCAACTCATCCAACTAGGCACAGGCAAGGAACTCAGAAGATGAAATTAACTTTAGAGAGTATGTGGAAATTACTAATGCTTATCACTGTCAGCATGGGTGTACCTCCCTCCCATCTCAACATGGAAGGAAAACAGATGGCAGAGGAGAATGAGGGTATGGGAGGGACAGTTTGAAATATGCAAATGGGGAATCTGGACAACCCAGTGCACTTACAAGCAAGAACAACGCTATTCTGTGGTGTCTCTGTGGTTTTCTCCAGTCACATGCACTTCTGAGCTAGGAAACAGGCAGTCCCCTCCATTCTCTCTCTCTCAAGTCTAGCTCAGAGCAAGAAAAGATTAAAATGCTGAAACAAGGTATTTTTTTCCCCTCTGGATGAACTGTTTTACAATAAGCTACCTGCTGGGGTCAGGAAATGTGAGCTCGGTGGATTTGGGCTCACACAAAAGCTCACACAGAGTGTCACGCCAAAGTGCGCTCACAGAGAGATGGTCACCCCCCCCACCCACAGTCCTCTGCATCTGCCCCAGCTTTTATTGGCAACCACATCTCTCTTCTGCTTCACCTCCTTCACTCTTTGGTTCTCATTCAACCGGTACTATGATGTCTACAGGAGAGACACAGCTTCCAGCCAGCACCAAGTGTCCGCCATGTGGACACCACTAAGTGTGAAGGGTGACCCGGTGGGACAAAGGGGGAATATACAGGGAGGGGAGGGGATTGCTGCTCCCTAGGCACCCATAGAAAGCCTATTTTCTTTATAATTAGGTGTGTGATGCTCAAAAGGAGAATGATGAAAATCAAATAAATAGTCAACGGAAATAGGCGGCCCCTCCCTGGGAATGGTAACTGCTCAGGATGAAAGTTTATCCAAACATAGAAAAATGGTTCGTGCTGGAGGACAGGGAAGGGAGTGCTGCTTTACTGAAAAGGAAATTTGTTTATGACATTTTATTTGCTCCTTATTTTCTAATGCTCCTCTGGCCCCATGTCCTGTAAACAGACCAGCTTTTCCATTCTCCAGTGGTGCCAGGATAGCCAAAGACAGAACAGGCTGAGCTGGTGCCAGTCCCTGGGCCACTGAGGTCTCTTAGTTCTGAAAGCCTACGCCCAGGCCACGGGGTCTGTGAGGGGGACTTGGTGTGCAGTGGGCAGAGAAGGATGCCAGCTGAAATTGATGTGGAAATGAGAAGGCTGTCTGGCATGCAGGCTCCTCAGATGGCTTGAAAATCAGCTCCCTCTGCCCCCAAAGAGATGGCAATGGGAAGGGCTTCAAGCACTCCATGTGTGTGTCTAAGACTGTACCTCCTCCACAGGCTGTACAGGTATTCTTTGTTGGTACATGACACTGACAGTTCTGGAGAGAACTTGGCCTTCAGCAGAAAAACTTGTGACATTAGAGGCAAATGAAAGGAAGATGGTGCTGAGGATACCCAGGAGAGAGAGTCACTGTGCAGAGGCTCGGGTCCACAGCTCTGTGCTGTTCTCAATACCAAACAAAACCACCACAGTCAGAGAACCCAGGAGGCCCCCTGCACATGGTGAACACAGAGATGCACAGCAGAGGTTGGCATCTGAGTTCCTTCTTCCCAAGCTGGCACAGAGATCACTTGAGCAAAAGTGACAGCAGACAGGCCCATGTGGTTCTATGCTCAGAGTGCAGATTGGATATGTGTAATCTGAAAATCTGGATTTGAAATACTTCACAACTGAAACTTTTTGAGCAGTGACATGAGTGACAAGTGGAAATTTCATGGTCTAGTCAAAATGCAGGCATACATTCTAAAACTGCTATATGAAATTACTTTCAGGCTATGTGTGTAAATTTAGATTTGGGGCTCAAACCCAGAATAGTTCATTTTTATATGTGACGACTCCACAATCTGAAACAATTCCAAATCCAAAACACTTCTTGAATTAGTCAGACTTTACATCATTGTAATAAGTAACTGAGAAAAATGACTTTAAAGAAGGAAAGATTTATTTTCTCAGTTCCAAAGCAGTCATGGCAACAGGTGTGTGTAGTGGAGCAGCCTCTTCGTGGTGGGCAGGAAGCAGAACAAGGTCAGGAAGGAGATACAGTGTCCAAGGACATACCCTCCGTGAACGGCTTCCTCCATCCAGGTTCTACCTCCCGCCTTTTACCAACTCCTAATAAGGCTTTCATAAGAATCCATCAAGGGATTAATTCATTCATTAGGTCAGAGCCCTAATGATTATCTCTGGAAATGTCCTCATTAGATACTCCCAGAGGTGTGTTTACTAATCTCCTAGGTGTTTCTCAATCTAATCAAGATGTAAATTAAGATTAACCATCATGCTTCTATTTCCAGGCATTGTGGATAAGGGATACTCACAATGGATAAATGCAGGTAAAATGCCACTTTGATAGATTACTGTGTTCCTACTACTATTCTTAGTGTCAAGCCTGCAATAACGCAATCAAACCTTGCAATAACCCTAGGGAGTATGTTAAAGAAAGGGAAATTGGATCACCAAGAAAGTGAGTTACCCACTTGAAGTCTCTGCTGGAGTGAATCAGGCCCAGGTAGGCTGGAGCTGGAGTTCCACCTTGCTATCTTCTATCCTGCTTCCCTTTGAGAGTCACTAAGTCTGTGCAGCCCTAAAACCTCTGGCATTCACCATAGGAAAGCTCTAAACCTACCCACTCAGGCTTGCGACAATGGGGCATCCATGAGGTCAGAGCTCAAGGGCCTCAAGGCCAGTAAGGGGCACCCTAGTTGTTACAAGGGGGTTTGGATTATGTGGCAGAAACTGCTGGTGCCCACCAACATTTGTGTTCTCCTTTCTTTGACAGAGCTGGACACTTTCCAGATCTCCTGCAACGAGGTGGAACCAACAGAATGAGAGCAGAAATGACGGGTGGTCCTTCCAGACCATGGCACCCTCTCCCTACTTGCTAGCAGAAGAGAAGGAAGCCCTTGCAGGTGATGGTATCCTGAGACAGAAGAAGCCAGGGTCCCAACCTTTCTACCACCTGCCAACACATATGCAATGGAAGTGTAAGTAGGAAAAACTCAGGTGGAAACTAAGACTTCAGGGTGCTTTGTTAGAGCAACCTACTGTGACAAATGTGGTGGCCATACATAGAAAGGAATCCAAACATTGTGCTTCCCTAAGGGGCCTATGGGTTGCAGTGTATGGAAAATCACTGAATCTCCCTTAGCCTTAGCTTCCTCATTCATAAGAATGAAGTCTCAATACCTTCTTATAAGTCATCAAGAGATTCAAGTAAGAAGTTTTGCAAAGAGCTTTACAATACAAACCCCTGTAAAACCACTAGACTGCATTATTTCCTGAGCTGCCTGAACTTTCTTAGCTGAACACACTATGTTTCCTTCTTGTCTGAAGCCATTTCTAGTGATCATGGTCCACAGATGACATTCTCTTTATCCAAACTCTTGATTTCCTGTGTTTGTGAGGTCAGAGTGAGTGAGCTTTGGTGCCTGTCTTTCCAAAAGGAGGCGAAGTCTCTGCCTCTATGTCTGGCTTCCCTCTCCTCTGTTGTAGCCTCCTCTCAATGGGGTAGGGATCACACCGCGAGTAGCATAGACACTTCCTCCCTGGGCTTGCTTGTTGAGTGGTGCCTCTTCTATCTCTGCCTTTGGCCCCAGGTGGTAGGCTCAGGGACCCCAGGTGTGGTCCCTGTGGCAATGATCTGCCCAATGACATCCAACTTCTTTGCCTGTGACCTGCTGTAAGGTGAAGAGCAGGTAGCATGATCCACCCAGATCCTCCAGTAGTACTAACCACAAGTTCACTTGGCAAATGTGATTGATGGTTTTACCTGTGCTGGTCTTGTCTAACCAGACTGCACATAAAATCCTAAGAGGATGGACTACCTCAGATGTGGTTTTTTTTGTTGCTCTATGTTTTTCTGTATTTCTCCCTATTAGACAAGGTGAAACTCTCTAGAGATTGTGATCTAAACTTCTGAATTTATGTTTCTCTTTCCCACATTAAACATGAACCTTAAAGTTAACTGGCCAAAAAAAAAAGGCACATCCTATTGACTGCATGAAAACCAACTGAGCAACAGACAGACTTTCACCATTCTTCAGATAACACTTTATTGACTAACAGAGGGCAAAAAAAAAAGCAGACAAATTTGGTGGTACACACAGCAACAGATTACAAACAGGAAGAACCAACTCAACATCTTTCTTATGCATTTACCATGCAGAGCCACTATGCCTCAATTTTACTGGCTCTGAACCTGAGCTTGTCAATGACCCTGGTTCTGAATTAAACTTTCACAAACACAGCTTGGTCAAGGCAATTGATCTCTCTAAATCTCTGTCTTCTGATGATTAAATGAGGGAGTTTGTGAAATGCCCATCAGAAGGCCCGCCACATGATATGGACACAATTGGGTAAATCAGGGATAAATTTCAATGAATAAGGAATGCCCAGTTCCTGTTCGTATAGAAGAGAAAGACAAAGCTGGGGGTTGAGGATAGGAAGAGGATGTGCAGTAAATGACATACAAATGTATATGGTCAAGGAAGGAGGGACCAGCATTTTTTAAGTACCTATAGAATGTCATATGCTTTAAAAGAATATGTGAGTGAGGGGTCATAACTGGCTGCAAGGAAAGGAGAAATCCAGGAAGGTGTGCTAGAGATAAGCCTTGATGAATCCACAGGATTTTTATCGCCTAGATACCCAACATCTGTCTTTCAAAAAAATAGACTTCTCCATGAAGAATCGCCAAAGGGTTATCATGCCAGATATTATAGCTCGAATCTGGAATGTTTCTCGAAGTCTCATGTGTTAAAGACTTGGCCCTCAGCCTGGTGCTCCTGAGAGGTGGTGGCAACTTTAAGAGGTGGGGCCTAGTAGAAGGTCTTCATGACACCGGAGGCGTGTTCTTAAAGGGAATCATGGGACCCCTGTGCCCTCCAATCTCTCAGTTCCTGCCATGTGGTCCAGTCGTGATGGTTTGCTCCTGCCAGAGCCCTAAAGCAATGGATCTGCCCATCATGGACTGGAACCTCCAAAACTGTGAGCCATAATTAAACTTTCTTCTTCATAAGTTGATTATCTCAGGTGTTTGTGGTAGTGATGGAAAGCTAACACACAGAATTCAATAAAAACTTATTACTGGAATATGAGAGGAACTTTTGAGATTAAGCAATTCCAGAACATTCCCAAATTTTGGCTGCGTGTGCAGTAGGCAGAAGAACTAAAATGTCCCAGGCAGACTAATAAGGTGTACTTTGCACAGTCACCAGGTGTGGACCTGGACAAGGGCACTTAGGGTCTGACACAGAGCCATGTGCCTGCTGTTCTGTACCACACAGTGGACCTGAGTACCCCAGAATGGCAGGATTTAGAATAGATGGTTTTGTCCTGGGGATGTTTAAGCAAAACTTCTCTGTTGCTCATACTTAAAAACTGGGCAAGACTGTCCAGTCCCTCAGTCATCTGATAGTCTCTCCACAGACAGGAGAGGCACAAGCCCTGGCTGGCCCCTTCTTAAGCAGTTCATCTTTCAGCACATCCATGAGACCACCTGTCACAGGTAGATAAGAATGGTCACCTAGGATGGAGAGGTTACAACTTAGAAACAGTTGTGAACTGTTGCTTCAGATGCTTACAATTATGGTCATTCTGAGTTTTGGCTTTTTGTTTGTTTTTGTTTTATTGGCTATACTGAGGTTTGAACTCAGGGCTTCATGCTTGGGAAGCAGGTGCTGTACTACTTGAGGCATGCCTCCAGCCCTTTTTGCTCTGATTCTTTTGGACACAGGGTTTTATTCTTTGCCCAGGCCAGCCTAGACCATGAACCTTCTATTTTAAGCTTTCTGCCATTGCTGGGATGACAGGTGCATGCACCACACCCAGTTTTTTTCCCATTGAGATAGGGCTTTACAAATATTTTTGTGCAGGCTGGCCTAGAACCACAATACTCCTGATCTTGTCCTCCCAAGTAGCCAAGATGACAGGCGCCCAGCTGGTTATGTCCATTCTATTAATGAGGAACAAGGCCTTTGCCTTACAGCCTGGGACCTAACATTTCAGAGCCCAGGACATAGGATGGAGGTTGCCCAAGGACTACCAGGTGGTTCACTCCCTGGAGCTACCACAGCACAGGCATCTGAAACTTCAGGCCAGCCAGAGCCCTGGGTAAGATAGTTTATGAGCAGGACAACACATCCACCCCCCCCACCCCAATCCAGACCTGAGATTCTAGGAAAGGTGGGAGGTGGGGAAAGGGGCAAAGGAGGAAGAAAAGAAGGAGATAAAAACAAGTGAAGAAAAAAGAAACTTCAAGAGAACTTGATAATCCCGAGTACCCAGTGACAGGCGCCTGACGGCATACAAAAGCCAAAAGGCAGGTCCCAGGACGGGTCAACTTAAGACTTAATATTTGCCTTTCACTAAGCAAACTAATAAATCCCCCACGGTTTTAGCCATACAGAGCTCCCCGGTTTTATTTATTGGTCAAAATGGCAGGCAGGGTTTTTTTCTTGTCTGCTAGTCACCCAGGGGGTAAATAGTCCCTGTGCCACCCCTCCTGTCACTGGATGTGTGTCTATTTGCTTTCTTCCTCAACAAACTTGAGTTCAGTGCAACTGACAGCATGTGCAAACATCTTTGAAGTATTCTTTGGTAATGGACTTCCCTGGACAGCCCTGAGTTTGACTTGTGTAGAGGGAAAACCAGATACTTGTCAGGGAATGGTCAGACATCAGCTGGGCCAGGGCAAGGAGGGACCTCAGAGGATTGTCAAGAACATCCTCTTTCTTTCCAGGTCCCATTTCATTGATAAGAGAACTGACACCCAAAGAAAGGGCATGAATGACTTACAAATGACCTTGGAGCTAGCTGAAAAAAAAAAAAAAAAAAAGGCAGGTCTACTTAGTATCCAGATCTCCAGGTACTGCTTCTCCTCCAAGTTCACGACTCTCTTTAGGCCTCCTTCCACCTGCCTGGCATGTCCACAAACCGAACATGTAAGGGTCTTATCCAAGGTCCGTAGATGTTTCCAAAGTCACCCTATGTCCTTTAAACCACAGTCTTGTAAGCAGAGAGACTTGTTTCACCCCAAGAGCTTCCTATCTTTCTGGCAATACGACTCTCACCTTTTCCAACACAGGTTTCCCAGGCCAGTTAAAGAAGATAAAAGTGTTCCTGTGGGTCAAGGTCAAGTTTAAATGACATGAGAAATTCTCACAGGGAAGCTTGAACAAGGTCCTGGAGGTGCAGGTGGGGAGCTAATTTGAATTCAAGTTATGCTTATGATAACTGAGGAACGATAAGTGTGTGCATGCAGCATGTGGTCGGGGATGACTATAAACTGTACCATGGGCCATGTCTGATGTGCTCTTCCAGTACAGAACAAATCATAGTGAATCTTTAAGTCACCAACTCCTACAAAGCCAATGGCTTATGCAGTAAATATGACAGCATAGTGGATGTCAGAGCCAAAAGGTCACAGGAACCTGTGCCCAAAGCATTCCTTCATTTCACATGGAAGTAACTGAAGTCAGGTCTCCCTGACTCTCTGCTCTGCAATTTTTTACTAGCATGAGACAAAGAACTTGGATCCATACTGAGAAATGTAGGAGAGAAGGCAAATGCATTTAGCTCAAAATCTTATTAAGAAATTGACATTCGTAGCCACTCGGCAGCCCATAAATTGCTCATTAAAATTCTCCCATTTCCCATCAGCTTGACTATCACTCAGTCTTCCCCCATGTCTCCCACTCTGCCAAAGGCTGGATGTTCGTTCTCTGGCCAGATGTTTGAAAGGGGATTCCTATATTAGTCAGAGATGGATCTAGGAAAGTGTGGTGCTGTTGACCACTTCGGCCTCTGGGATTCTATGTGTACGAGAAGATTAGAAAAGGGGGAAGGGGGTAACTGTTGCCTTTGGATCAATAGCACAGCTTTTTCTGGAACCAAAGAATGAATTTAGGATCCACATAAGGGAACAGCTGAAATGTGTTCATCTTTAAAAAGAGAAAAATGGTAGAAGCTGAGCTAGCATTCCTCCAACGCATGGAGATTCTCATGAGAAACAAGAAAGTCTCTAGATGTTTGCATGCTCATTGCTACCCTAGCATGTAATTACCTCCTGTGGCCACGCCACGCGAGATGAACAGGATTAGTGCAGGGCCTGTGTTTCACCATCACAGACGCTCATGCCTGTCTTTCAGCAGAAAGATGGAGACCCAATCCCCTGCAAGCAGCAACAACTTCAGGATGCCATGTGGTCCTGAAAATCTCGCTTTTCTCACTTGCAAAAGAACATGTAATTTGCCTTTCCATTGTTCTCACTTGTCACTAATACCAAAAAGTGGGTTGGCACAACTTTGCCATCCCCCAAGTTCCACTCCCTTATCCCAGATAAAATCAGAGTCTGGAAAGGTAAGAGTGAGCTTGGAGGTACCACTCAACACTATCTGAGTTGAACTCAAAGGTTATCTAGGAGACTTTGGAAGAAAAGTACACACTGAGCCCCAATTTACACTGAGCCCTTGATTTTTTAAATAAATTCTAGAGTTCAAAGGGATTTCAGGAAGCCCTCTAGCCAACTTCTTTGCTCTCCAGACAGCACCATCCCAAAGATTTCAGCTCTTTGTCTCTGTCCAGCAAGGATGCAGACTTCTGTTCTCAGTTCATTCTATACAGCTCACACTTACATGAGTGTGTGTGCACAAACACATATGTGTACACACACACATTGTGGTCTATTTTCCACTGTTGCCAGTGGCTCTGTGCTGTTGCTTAATGAACTCTTTTGCTTTTATGAGAGATTATACCTGTAGGACTGTAACCTGTAAGTTATATCAGTAGGACTGTATTAGTGGAATTTCTAGTACCTTGAATTACTGCCATGCCCACTATTCACAATCCTCTTCAGGACATGGTCTCAGCTGGCTCATACACAGGGTTATATTGATATCATGCAAGCCTTATTTGGTCAGGATTGGTACCTGATCCAGTGGTGTCCATCTGTAGGCTACCCCATGGCCAGTGAAGTAACCACACAGGGCTCTGAATGGCAATTGGCCAAACCAAGCAAGACCTTCCCTCAGAGTGACAGCAGGTAAAAGAAAATTAGAGACATGCCATGGAGTCACTTAGTAGGGTAACCAATTCTTGTTTATCCAGTAACATCCCAGGTTTAGTCCTGAAAAGCCTTTTACCCTGAGACACCCCTTAGTCCTGGGCAGACTGGGACAGTCAGTATCCTTGAGCTTATCACAGCAGAGCACTCTAGTCAGAGCAGAGAATCCTGGTGCAGGGTGGAGGGTCACAAAGACCATGATACTGTCTTGCTACACTGGAAACCGACTATAGCTACTAGATATGCTGACTTTGGGTTTCCTGACAAGGCCTTCCTGGGTAGACACTGGAGCTGGTTCCCATCTGCCTTCTTCCCACTGAGACTTTGGAATAGATCACACTTATAGAGGTATAAGTGGGTCTCCAGTCTTCAAAACCGGAAGGAATTCAAGCAAAACAATGGCTACCACCACGTACCAAGGAAGGAAGGAAGGGAAATACACATAAACGCCTTTTAAATGTCAAAAGGACTAAACATCTCTGGAAGGTTCCTGTTAATCACTCTAGTGAATCTGAGATGTCAAGAAGGCCACCATTGCCCAAGTCATTAAACAGCCATACAATCACGTCATCTGCAATATACAAGCTTTAATTCTTTTGTTACAAAAACAAACTGCCCGTTCTTTTTGGAAACAAGAAAGTACAACATTCTTCAACTGCGTATTGGACTAGGTGGAGTCATGAAAGTACTAAGGAGTGTTTTCAGCCACATACATGATGGCTTCAGAAGGTAGAGAAGACTCAATCTGCCAGGGGTGAGTGTGTGCGATTAGCACACTCGAGGATAAAAGGTCCTAAGTAATTACTACCAACTCCAGCAGCTGCCTAGTCTGTCTGAAGCATTATAATGCAGCATGGTCCCCAACTGCTACCTGAGAGAAAAAGATGATCACAGCTGACTGTGTGTGTCTGTGTCACAGAAGATAGTTGGAGTGAAGAAAAGCATTCATTTTTGCTGTTCTGGATGCAACCAAACAAAGTAAGCTGATCATGAAGAGTTCCCCTGCCTGAGCCTTCTCCAACAGCCCTGAGGTCTGAGAGCCTGCAGAACGTCCACACCGACCCCAGGGTCACTCTGGCATCAGGAGGGCTGACTACATGTACCATTCCAAGACTGCCTGCCACACACAAACGCTGGCCTCGTTAGAGGAAGCAGGAACAAAAACTGCATCCCATTTGACTCAAGTGTGGTTAACTATTCATTCTGTATCTGGATGGAAGATAACGGAGCAAATAAGAACTGCTGAGTCCCAAGGCAAGTGTAGGAGGTGGGGGCAGGCAGGGTAGAGTTGGGAGAGAAACCTGGGTGTTGGGGACATGTCAGAAAGAGTGTCCTGGGCAGGTAGCAGTGGAGAACATGTCTTCCACAAGACAGAAGGTCATGGCCTAGGGTGATGAGTCTTCTTCAACTGCAAGTTGAACATCCTCCCACTCATTCAGGCCAATAAAGAGACTGTTTCTTAGGGTAAGGGGCTTTGATTTTTACCCAAACGTCCCCACAGTCTAGAAATTTCTTTATTCTCCAAAATAAGAGTTCTTGATCAACGAGTTCTTGCCTCTCAAGAGGTGACTGGGCCTCAGCCAGGTACTTCTGGGGGTCCTGGGGGTGTATGTTGGTTCTCCAAAGCTTGCTGGTGGGCAGTGCGGGTGAGGAAGAGCAGCCCTTGGTCAGCCTCTTTCCAGGCCCTGTGAACCAAAAGACAGCATGGAAGTTAGATGTTGGCTTCTCTTCTTTCCACGAATGCCCACAGTTAAGCATCACTTTCCCAAGTTTGTCTGTAATGTTCTAATTAATGCTGTAACTGAACAGAATATTCAAAACACAGTGTTTCAGTTAAGAAAATAAAGAGACCTATTTATACCTCTCAATGGACTCCCTGTACCCTGAATTGTACATCAGGAACCCCCAACACAAATCCCACCACCAAAGCCAGGACTTTTAAAAATACCACTGAATATAGGCAAGCAAGAGGAAGTAGAAAATAGTTTTTTTCAGCATGTCATCATTATACCTATGAGATATAGAGCCTGGGCCATGGAGGTGTTAGATCAGGAAAGCCAAGGGTGACAGTATCCGCAGCTAAAAAGACGGCTTGTTCCTCTCCTAACATTCACTCTGACAACAACATCTTTCTGCTGTCCAGACTCCCTTAGCAATGAACCAGAACCTGACCCAGAGTGGATGATAGTCCCTCAGAGGAAGGAGGAGAACGTAAAGCAAGTAAGCGAAGACAGACTCCAGCTCACCACAAGTCTCTCATGTTTTCCTCGCCTCCCACTCCCCTCAGGCATTTCCCATCTTTAAAATTGACTAGGCTCAGCCTTTGGAGTAAGGGTAGAGATAAACCAAGCCTATGAAGGAGGCTGCTGTCTATGCTCTGATTCTGCAATCACTATCAACCTACAAAGAGTAACTTGGACAGCTACAGATCTGTGTATCCACAAGTACCCTGCAGGATTAGATGCTGTGGATACAGAAATAAGCCAGACAGGACCTCATAGGCCATGGTAGAGGAGCAACACAGATCAAGGCCTTCCTCAGGTCAGAATGAGGCCAGGACAGCAGTATCTAGAAGGAAGCACCCTGCAGATTCTGGAGGAATCTGGAAATCCACAGGTAGAGAATGTCATGGCTCAGCCTGGTGCAAAAGCTGTCGTTCCTGCAGTGCTGGCTGAACCCTTGGCAGGGAGGGAGCCGCTGCTATGAGGTCCCACTGGGAAAAGTGCTAATCGCCTCAGAGGAGAGGTGTCAGATGAGGCCCCAGAGGGCTGAGCAGGGAGTAGATACTTAAAAGATATTTCTCTGCAGCAGAACTGGGGAAGGAGTCAAGACTCTGCACTTTTAGAGTCACGGACAAATAAAAAACTAAAAAGGCAGCCAATGTGCAGACACGGAGGCAACTCCATGGCTCTCTCATTGGTGGCCAGGAAGGAAACTGTGAGTCTTTGCCCCAGGTGCTACCCCAGCCTTCCAGACACTCCCTCTCATTTGGACCTGAAAACACCCCAAACAAACCCAAAGTTCTGTAACCTTCCTCTGCATTCCTTTCCCCTCCTGGGCAAGAGTCCTCTAAGATGTCTCAAAGACCCTGGAGAAGTCTTTTCCCCTGGGAGACACAGCGCATGGCTAGCAAATTAACTGGCAGCAACTGGGACTTCCTTCTTGTTGCCTGGCAACCACATGCACTTGGCAGTGGGACATTAAACACAGAGGGAATGTTGGGAGGCATTTGCAAAATAAAATAAAAAGCAAAACATATAACACCCCAGACTCTCATCCCTGCAGGCAAACCCAGCCAAGGGTAGTTGAAGGTGTGGAATGGGGAATCAGTGCAGAGGAAAGTAGGGTTAGGACATCAGCAGATCCTACCCCACACCATCAAACTCTTCTACGGATAGTATTTTTATTTGGCTAAAGACTTGCCGCTGTTAGCCTGGAGAAAGGCAACAGGAGGTACAGGGATTAGAAGGCACCAGAGAGCTGAAAGCTTACCTAGAATTATCATGAAGGTTTCTGAATCTGCTACTCATGGTGCTCCATTGGTGAAGCTACAATGGCCAAGATGACACAGCCACCTCTAAGACAGAATCTTCTCCCTTCCTCCCTTCCCACCAGGTCAAATCCCTCTGCACTTGACTGTTTTCATGCCTGTTGGTATGGCCAGGCTGTGTAGACAAGTCCTTCAATACACCCCCATGTACCTCTACATGTACGGTCTATGTTTGAAGCAGTCCATGGAAGAAATATGGAGACATGGAAAGGAAAAGGAAAAGCAGCAAGAGATTCCTGTGGCTGAATAATGGAGGGCCATTGTGGTCCCTGCAACCTGAATGGCAAAAAGGACAATGCAGATGTGCTTGAATAAAGGATTTGAGATGTGAAGATTACCTTACATCTCAAGAAAGGCTGGGGAGATTTGATGGCCAGAGGTGGCAGGGAGTGTGGACCCTTGGCAGGGTCCAAGAAGGGGGCCATGAGGCAAGGAAAGCTAGAAAGGCAAGGGATGGAGTCTCCCCTAGCGTTTCCAAAAGGAACAAGCCTTGTAGATACTTGCCTTTAGCCCATTGAAACTCATCTCAGGGCATACTGTGTACTTTCTCTTCAATTTTTTTCCCCAGCACTAGGGGTGAAGTCCATGACCTTAGGCACGGTAAGCAAGGGGTCCACCCACTGACATACATTCCCAGTCCCATCCCCATAGATTTTCACATGAAATGGAGCTAATCAAAAGAGGGAGGGCCCAGGATTCGGTTTAGAAATCCTTTAGGCTCAGTAGGAAAAGGGAGCATCTCTTAGAGCAACTGAGGAAAGCAGCAGCCTGGGCTTTGAAGTGGGCTATTAAATTATACCATTTGCTGACTGTATCTCAGGCAGGTGGCTTAATCTCTGTTTCGTCACTGCAAAATAGAGATAATATTATTATCTATCTTGCAAAGCTCTTAGGATTAAATGAGATAATACATTTAAAAAGCACCCGGTGTATGGCAGATGCCAAATAAGTGATAATACTTAGGAAAGATCAGGAAGGCAGATATTGGCAGAAGCTACTAGCTACCCAGTCTCTATTCTACCTTTTCTACTTGGTAACAGAACTCTCAATTTTGACTGTTATAGAGCAGTTCAGAGTAAAAATTTCCAGCCTCCTTTGCAACTAGACATGTATCTAAGATCTGCTAAGCTGAACTCTTGGTGTGATCCAGGAGAGGCTGCTCTAACACTTGAAGAAGCCCAATTTTTACCTGTCTGCCTTTCCTACCTTCTGTTTCCGTAAGAACAAGACAGTCATTGTGGCCTATGATTTTTCCAATTAAAAGTGGGAGTCATGCACCAAGGTGGTTGAAAGAAGATAAAAATCTGGATCCCTGGTCACTCCAGTGTTGCCGAGCTAACCTGGGATGGCCTTCCTCTGGATTCACATTGTATCATTGAAGAGAAAGGCTCTTCTGTCTTCGTTAAGTACTTGTCATTTTGGAGTTTTCTGGTAATCATAAGGATACAGTGTGTTACTTACTGATCTAAGCAGGTAGGATTTAGTTGTTTTAGAGCAATGGTTCTCAAAGTATAGCCCAGGCCAGCAGCTGCAGCATTTGTGATAGAAACACAAAATTCTGGGCTCCACCCTAGTTTTTGAATCAAAAACTCAAGAGTGGAGCCCAGCGGCCTGTGTTTTAACAAGACCTCCAGGTGAGTCTGATGCACACCTGAGTGTAAGAACCACTCTTCCAGAACAAGATTTCCCAGCGAGGCACATGTAGACTCTGACAACTCTTGTTGCGGGGAGCATTCCTGTGCACTGTTCAGCAATGTCCTTGACCTCTACTCTCTAGCACCCTCCATCCCTGTTGTGACCATTCAGAATGTCTCAGACACTGCCATACTGGGGGAAGGGGGGGCAAGACAAGGCAGCCACATTGCTCCCACTTGAGAAATTCTGCCCTAGAGGCCTGGCTCTTTCTTGACCTTGGCCTCACATCAGACTCACCTGGGAACCTTTTCAAAATTCCAATGCTCAGGCCATGCCCAGCCCTGTTGAGTCAGAATCGCTGAGGGCAGGACACAGCAGCTGTAAAGCTCCCAGGTGACAACCATTCTCAGAACTGCTGCAGACGCCACGGACACAGAAACTGTCTGTTTTGAGTTGCATGAAGGGTGCTGTGTCCTGCTGGAGGGAGGACAGAAGGTGCTTCCAGGCAGAAACTCTCCTAAGAGTGACAGGGTAGACTTGGCAACCAGCATCCCAGCAGCCAGATGAGGTGGAATTCCTGGCAGCTGTGTCACTTCATTTCCCATAAGAACAGGGTGGACACCTTTCAGTCTCTCACATGAATAACCACACAAAGCCTCAGTTTCCTCCCCTAATAAATAGAGAACACAATGATCCAGCTCCCATGAGGTGCAGTAAACATTAGCTCACCCAACAAAAAGAATTGACTTAATAAAGACAGTGATAGGTCAGTGGACCCTATCACAAGACCATGGATTCTCTTTCCAGCAGGTAAAATGTACAGGTCCTGAACCCAGGATACACCTGAGCAAATAGAGACTTCACAGATATACAATACAATATATATTCACAGATATATAATACAATGTTAAGTGCTGAAAATAAGCTTGGCCATGGGTCCATAATTGGGTTGAAAGGGAGAAGGAAGAATTAAATGAGAAACCACCAACCAAGAGAGAAGGAGGTAATAAACTGAGTTCTGACCCCTTGCAAAGAATGCAGGGACTTCTTTTTCATTCATTCCCAGCCTGCACTGCTAAAAATGCTGAACCAAACTTTCCCTTGCTTCCCCTGACCCAAATCATTAAATCCAAGATGTCAAGGTGGGGACAAGTGAAGGGAGAAGGAGGAAAGGAGGAGAAAGAGGAAAAGGAGGAGACAGAAGATAAGGAGAAGGAAGAGAAGGATGTGAGCAGAGAAAAAAGAGAGAGGGGAGGACAAGATGAGGCAAAGGAGGAGGAAGCTAAGAGGTTCTGATGGTCTTAGGTATACCACCTCGTGGCAGATCAGGATGAAATGGTTTCTCAGTCCTCTACCTATTTCAGCCCCATCTGATAGCCCAGGTAGGATGGGAGACCAATAGTGAGTCTATAAAATGTACGCAAAAGATCCGTGTGTCCATCAGAGGCTGCAGAACAAGGTGTGGAATCTTCCCACATGCCTTGCCCTTTCCCAGGACTTCTGCCTTCCATTCAGTCATCCATTTACTGAAGCTGACTGAGACAAGGAAGAATGAACCCAGCTTCCCCCTTTCCAGCAGTACCAGAGAGACAAGGAACCTGATCCCGACCATTCCCTTTTCTGTTCCCAGGGACTTCCAACAGGTGACTGTGCAACATGGGAGATCTGAGTCAAGGGCTTTGCTGCCGGCACTGGCCTCTTCCAGAACTCCCACCTCCCTTCCTTACCCTAACAGCCCTCCCCACAAACTCAACATGTATCTCCCACTTGACTAAAATCCCTGTTTCCACCCCAGCCTGTAATCCTTGTGTGCAAATGTCCTGACTCTGGCAAATGTTAAAAAATAAACTTGAGAAAGCTTCCAGATGCTCTGGTGTTCCGTTGCTCTGGTCTCCAGAGGGTAATGCATGATACACAGCATCCTGATGGCCCAGAGAAAACAAAATGTCAAAAGGCACAGCCTGAGGGTCAGGGGGAAGAGGAGCCCTCCCCCAGGGCTACAGTTCCACCAGTCTACCCATTAATTCTTGGCTGCAGAGATGCACCCTTAAGGTTCCCTGTATTCTCCCATAGTCCCCGACATCACATTCCTTCCACTCATATGCATGGGACACACATCTCTTGAGTTTATTCCATGTCATGCAGAACATGCAGAACCTAAAAGGTAAGCTTTTAGGTTTTGTCTTTTCTGAGCATCCAGCTCACTTCTCCATTACACTTAGGTCCACTGCCTTTGGGACGTAGAGGCTGGGATGAAAAATGACACAAGAGTGACCCTCATACTTAAGATGCTACCTGACCATTTGAAAAGAGATCTTAGGAACTGGACCAGCCAGAACAAGAGTTCGTGGCTTGCTAAGGCCCCTCTGGGGCTGGTGGCCTCTGATCTCCAGAAAGATAATTGCCAATGGGCTGGCTTATGCACACATAACCACACACGCACCCTTCTCAACATGTACACACCTGAGGGCCCAGAATTCTTTGCACAAGGTGACGCCTGCTCCCTTTGATGCTCGCCGGATGTGTTCCCATTGGGCAAGGACCAGACCTCAATAAAACCGGCATTATCAGGAGGGGGTGGTTTGTGATTGCACTGGTCTGTTATCTCCAGCTCCGGGTGGGGCTGCTTTGTGGTTCACCACTGAAAGGCATTAACTTATAGGTAGATCAAAGACCCTTCCGAACCTGCCGACTTGGATCCCTGTTTATCCCTTGGTGGACTGTTCCTAAAGATGGACTTTAAAGATAATAGGTACCACCACCTCCAGTCCCAGACTCCCCTGTGTCCTCTCCTTATCATAAAATATGTCCCCTGAGGGCCATCTAACAGCCAACCACGAGGCCTTCCTCATCCCTTTCTTTAGATGGCCCATTTAACAATGGTGGGTGGGGGCTGGGTTGAGCAGGTGCTCCTGTCCTCTTTGTGAATCATACCAGGGTGGTGGTTCCGGAGAGGAGGTCATTTATTACACACTTTCCTCAGGAGGAATAAACTGACAGGTGTCCCTCACCCTGGCCCCTGAAGTCCCCTCTTGGACTCCACAACTACCCGGATATTTGAGGAACGACATTCAGTCTGCAGTGAGGACGCAGTAGGCCTCTGCATTGTGTGGATCTGCACCACCAAGAGGAATTGCCCATGGGAGAAAAAGAGCACAGGCTCTCTGACTGTGGGTGCTGGCAGGGGTCTCGCTTCCTGAGTTTCCCTCAGCTCATGGAGCAGGTCTTTCAGGGACCAGTCACACTTTCTACTTTGTCTTGAGGCTACCAGGCTTACTGTCTGACCTGGAAAGGCACATGGATGGATGGATGGATGGATGGATGGATGGATGGATGGATGGATGGATGGACCAACCAATAAATATAAGAACAAATGAACCAGCAGTTCACTAGCAACATCACTTAGCTATCCTTAAAATTTGGGATGGACACGGGGCACAGACATTCATTCCTACCAATGAGAAAACAGTCCAGGTAGTGTCTCTCCCTGGTGACATCTGGGCTTAATGACAGGCAGTCAGATCAGGGTTCAAGTCCTGGAGCAGCCTCTTATCAGTTGTAGGCTTCTGGGCCAGTCACCTCGGTTCTCTTTCACACATCCACAAAGCAGGGTGATTAGTAGTGCCTAGTAAGGACCAAGTTAAACACTGCCTATTTCAAAAATAGTATTTGTCCTTATTACTGTCTTTCCCAATGGCACTCTATTAAAAAAATACACACTGCACATTTCCAAGGAAAGACACTGAGTCAATTCCATGGTAATTTTTATAATACAGGCCATGCCTAAGAGGCACATGAAAAAGTTTGGATCCGTCATCTGTTACTCCTTTATTTTGTCTTTTTAATCCAGTAAAGTTATTCTTAGCATTTGAATTCTCCTCTACCTCCGCGATTCTAAGTTCCCTTGGCCACTCCTAACACTTCTGAGAACTTGGGCAGATAAGCAGAGAGGCGGTGATGGACCCAGGGATTGCAAGCAGGGACAGGGTTTAAGGAGTCCCCACCATGAATGTCACAGCTCAGCTACAGATAAAAGCTTTATTCCCAAACAGTTAAGGCTAACCTGAATGTCAAACTTGAACTTTGTTATTAGCTAACATTAAAATGCACAGATACCTTTTCTTGTGTGTATAGGTGGCTCTGGGGATCGAATCCAGGGCCTGTGCATCTAAGCAGGTGCTCTGTCACAGGTCTACACTCCCAAACTGATACCCAACTCTTGTTTCTCTTCCTTGCTCCTTTCATCCTTGAATCCCTGGTCTATCTGCCTGTCTCACTTTCATTAGAGACACTGCAGCCTTCAGAGCCAGGATGGGCCACCCCTATAAGAAATAGTACTCATGGGGCTCTGCCTGGTCTGTCCAGTGCCAGCCCCATGTGGCCCGGCCAGCTGTGGCATCTGTGCCAAAGTGGCAAGAGGGACAGGCCTCAGCACCATTCCATCACGACAGGGCCAGGTTGCTACCCCAGGCTGCAGCTGGGCTCTGGGAGGCACTGGGAGGTCACATAGCAAGTTCACAGAACAGGCCACCCACACGGCACATCAGGGCTGCCGGACTGTCCCCAGGGCCAGAGCCGAGCTGGCCCTTGGCCCTGATTTGGAAGACTCCACCATATGGCTTCCCTGAGGAGAAGGAGAGAAGGAAAGCTAGGGGCAAGAACGAGCTGTGCTTCCTCTGGGTGTCAGGACCCTTCTCAGGCAGGGATCTAGGGGTGGTTAGCCTTTTCCCCAGCAGATCCAAGAAAAGAAAGAAGGGGGCAATAAATGAAACGAGTGACAGCTAACAGTGACATGCTAGAAAAGATTGGGCTCCCCCTCTGGGCTCTTCTCTCTCTAGCTCTTAGATGTGTTTTCAGGTTTGATCTGAACTTCAAAAACCCTGAAGTTTGGGTCACTCCACACTTCCAATTAAAGACATGAGTTTTCGTGTCTACAGAGAACTTTGACCAACAGTGTAGGCAGCAGAGCAAAACAGAAAGAGAATGACCTCTCTCCCCTCCCCCTAAAAATCTGGGGGTGGGGACAGGGAGAGAAGGAAGCAAACATCTTAGCAACTTTGTCCTCTCTGTCCACACCCCCCCAACTCCCCACCCCCCTGCCCCCAGAATCCTCTGTTGACAGCTTTTCTCTCTTCTGTGGTCCTGTAGGCCTCAGTCTTTATCCCTGTGTGGTAGGGTGGGGCAGAGATGGTCCAGGGGCAGGGAGAGAGGACGAGCTGAGAAGAGATGCCTTGGCACAGCCTCCCAGAACAGAGCACTGATGCCTCGTCTGGGGTCTGGGCGGAAGGCAACCTTCCCAGGTTGCCCGGCGTGCTAGGACTTGCTAGAAACCAGAGCTCTGGCTAGCAGAAGGGGGCGGACAGTGGAACCAGAATACAAAGGGGGCAGCCGGGGGCGGGGGCAAAGCAGGAGGAGGGGGAGGTTTCAGTGAATCATATAAATTAAAGACAGAAAGGATGTCAGGCCACCTTCATTTCCTTCCTCTCCTAATAGGAATTATCTCATCAGCCCGAGCCTCCTAGGGGCGAACTTTAAATGATTCCTGTAATGGGGATTTCAAACTATAACAACCCCCTCCTCACCAAGCCCATCTCACTCACAGGAGGGCTAAAAGAGTTCTTAAAGCTACAGCACAAAAAGAAGCCACTCCAATCAACTCTGAGCTGCATCTTTTCACATAACCTAGGCGTTGCTCCTTCCTCCTGTATGTCCACTTGGGGAATTTACTGTGAGAACACAGTCATGGATATGTTGACAAACTGAATAATAACACATTCCTCTGCTCTCTCTACCCCTGTAACCCCCCACACACACACAAAGAAAAGCCCCAGCAACTGGAATCTATGAATATTGCTTTTATGGCAAAAGGGATTTGACAGATGAGATTAAATTAAAAGATTTTTAAAATAACATTATCCTGGATCTGTGTAGGCTTTAAATGCAATCACAAGTGACCTTGTGAGAGGGAAGCAGAGGGAAATCTGACCACAGAGAGGAGAAAAAGCAAAGTGACCACACAGGCAGAGGTGTGAGTGATGTGGCTATAAGCCAAAGAATGCCAGCAGTCACCAAAAGCAAGGGACAATTGTCCCTGCAGTTTCTAGGAGAAACCAGCTCTGCTGACAATTTGATTTCAGGCCTTCTGATTTCAGACTTCTGACCTCTGGAACCTTAAGAGAAGAAATATGTGTTGTTTAAAACACATATTGCGGCTATTTGTTGCAGCAGTTCCAGGAAACTAGTACAATTGGGAATAAAGTTCTTGATACAAGGACTATCTTTAGAGTCTTATTTTATAGCAAAAGGAAGAAACATTACAGAACTAGCTGAGAGTGGTGGCTCCTGCCTATAATTCTAGCTACCTGGGAAGCAGAGATGGAGAGAATTATGGTTTAAGGCCAACCCTGGGCAAAAAGTACACAAGACTCCAGCCCAACAGAAAAAGTTGGGTGTGGTGGCGTGTACCTGCCATCCCAGCTACTGGCAGAAGCATAAATAGGAGGATCATAGTTTAGGCTAGCCCAGGCAAAAAAGGTGAGACCCTATCTGAAAAATAACCAGCACAAAAAGGGCTCAAGTGGTAGAGCACCTGCCTAGCAAGCATGAAGCCCTGAGTGGAAACTCCAGTACTGCACCAAAAAAATAAATGAAAAGAATGAAACGTTAAAGAACTGTCAAAAATGACTAAGTCACAGCCCTACAATGAAATACTAAACAACCAAAGAACTATTTCACCAGTAATAATAAAGGATTAACATCATAGAACTGAGGATGGTTCCTAAATAATTCTCTCGCTTCAGCCATCGAGGGTAGACGTCTTATACTCACCTCAGCTGTTAAAAGCTTCACATTGATTTGCAGTTAAGGAGGGCTGGCTCCCTTTCTATGAAGAGAGAAACAGAACTGGAGGAATTTAGTAGAGCGAGGTCCATCAGAGTCGAGGCAACCACACACCAAGCCTGCGTTAACAAATGGCCACAGAATGGTGCCTTGAGACAACAGGAATCCATACTCTCACAGGTCAGGAGACCAGAAGTCCAAAGTGAAGGTATTTTCAAAATTAGTTCCTTCTGGAAGCCCTGAGAGAGGCTCTGTTCCAGGCCTCTCTCCTAACTTCTCCAGGCAACCCTCTATGTTCCTCCACTTGTGGGTGCTTTACTCCCATCTCTGAGTCCATCTTCCCATCTCACTCTCTTCTGTGTCCCTGTCTTTTTTCTAAGGATCCTAAAGTAATTACAACTGCAAAAACCCTTTTTCTAAGTAAGATCACACTGTAGGGTTCTAGGTGGACATGAATTTGGGGGGGACAAGACTCGAGCACTACAGGTGGCCTGTTTCTCTCTATCTGTTTCTGTCTCTTGATCAGTTGCCACTATTAGAGTGGATGGTGTCAGGAGAGAGAAAATTTGACATCATTTAAGTGTTCAAGCAGAAAGTACCTATCCTGAAAGACCTAGAGGACGTTGTGGGTCTGGATGAGAGACGGAAATAAATAGCCCAAAGTAGTTTGATGTTATGAGCATTGTACCCGAAAAAGTGTCTGTACTGACAGACACTGTACTGCCCCATGGGAGGAGTTAGATATCAACATCCTTCCTTTCAATAGATGCGTGGACCCCTATGAAGCAAAATAAACTATAAGAAAGGAAATGCTAAGATTAGACTATTTGTATATTTGACAACTATTTACAGAGCACCTACTTGGTGTCCTGCAGTATGGAATAAAACCTGACATTCCTATGGGTCTCTCTCTTCTTGATGACAAGAAGATGACACCAGGACAAATCATAGGTAAGGAGATACCTAAGTCGGCACTCCAACGATAATGCGGACTGAGATAGGGACTCAATGTCACCAATGTATATGGACAGCTGGCGGATTCTTTGGGAAAACCTAAGAGTCAGGATTCTGGGATCACTTCTACACCTGCCCAGCCCCTGAAGGAAAGGAGCGAAGGCAGAGTAGCCAAGGGCAGGCTGTCTGCTCCTGCTGGAGCCCAGACACAGCATACCTGCAGCACACCCACTGAGAACTGGAGGGCAACCTCTCAGCTGTGGGAGGCCTGAGACGCTCTTAAGCCCCAGGTGGGTGCCTGGAAAGCCACTCTCCCTGGGGAGCCCAGGCCTCAGACTTTGCTTTGCTGTTAATCACCATAAGCACCCTGGTAGCACAACCCTGATCTGGGTGGCCCTGAGCCACTCCCAAGCCTTGTCACATGCCCAGTGATCTCAGCTGGCCTCACACAAACCCTGTCAAGTAAGCAAGACAGGTGTTGTTTATTCCTTTATGACAGGGGAAGCTCTACCAAGTGGAGTGGTTCTACGGATGGCTCATGGCCACCCAAGGAGCACGTGTCCCAGTTCCTGGCCCCATGCTCCTTCTGTAGCCCAGGAAGGCAGACGGCATCTTCAAGGCCCTCTGGATTGTGTGTGAACACTTGAGGGTTTGGCAGAGGTGGCAACACATATCAGGGGCCAATCTCTTCTCTCTGGTCCAGAGGCTTCCTTTCTAGACCCTGGGGACCCTGGCTTGCTAAAATTCCCATATATTTCTTCACCATCAGCCTTTTTTCCTCTTGCATGGCAGTGGGGATGGGAAGGGCATAGACTCAGGCATGACAAGTATGGCTGTCCCAGGCTCGGCTGCCCCTGGTTAGCGGCAAAACATACTTGTTGAGATTTGGGATGAGAAGCTACACATTTGGTACTTTCCCAGGCATGGAGAATGAAAAGACTAAGCAGAACTGGTTTCAACTCCTAGCCTGACTTTTGAGAGAAAGCTTTCCCCAGAGCAAGACACTCAGCCATCTCAAGGTAGCCTTAGGAGGTAGCTGGGTTACTTTGGAGCAGAACAGAGCAAAACGAACAATATCCTTGTCTGGGGCCAGAGGTTAGCAAGGCATGAGTTAAGGATTGTTGGGGCCTCAGAGGGGGTGGTGGCATTAGTTCCTTCCTGGCAGAGCCTTTAGGCTGACAGGGCTCCCACCACCTGAAGGTATTCAGTGCAGATCTGACCAAGGGGAATTCTGGGGCTGGCACCTGACATGGGAAGTCGAAGCTGGGCCAGCCCCACACTCAACCAACTCTGGGATACCAGACTTGGGCTGCTCCTTGTAGCTGATCTTCCAGCAGCTGGACAGAAGAGAGAGACTGTGGTTTCCCCTCCCCTGTGGCCTCTGTATCTTTGAGGGGCACCTTGGGCAACGCTAAGAGTCTAAGAGTTCTTCTGCATTTGGGGGTCAGGCAGAGAGGAGCTGTGAGAAGACAAGCAGTAGTCTGTAAGCTGTGAAAAGTCAAGCTGCCTCCAGCCATCCAGGCCAGCATACGGTTCCCATGATACTCTTACTGGCAGCGTTAATAACTAACCACGTCCCAGACAGGTGCTGGCGGCCTGGCCTTAGGAGTTCTCATTCAGGGTTGGAAATGAGTCATTTCCCTTTTATAGTTTGCTAGCAGCCTGAGTCACCCAGAGCCGACCCTTTCACACGAGCTCATACCCTGGCCGACTCACATGCATGGACGTACCTTAGATGTACCTGTTTCCCAGGTCAGCTGGGCCCTATGCGGCTGACCCTTGTAGACTGTGCCAAGTACCGTCCCCATTGAGTACTCTGCCCCTCCCCCTCCCCTCCTTCAACTGGCACAGTTGACTCACCGTCCCAAGAGGAGGCTAACGAGAGGTCTGAGGAAAACCAGGGCCTGACAGGTGGGCACACATGCCATGGTTAAAGTGTGCCTCACCTTTGACCTTTACCCTAAACATTGCTCTTTTACCCTCTGCTTAGAAACAAGACTAGAAGTGGAAAGTTTCAGAACTGAGAAGTCAAAGCACAAAACTATAATGCAAATAAGTCAACTTCATCACTCCTAAGAAAGACAGAGGCTACAGGTAGTTAAACAGTCCCATAACAGTGAATAGCTTCCCCACTGCGTGTGTCAGGTGGCGCTAAGACCAAGGCCCCAGGCATTTAGGCTTAGGTTGATACGGTGGCTTTGGACAGACACCCCCTCTCTCCTCTCTCCTATGGTCTCTCTTACCATTTTTTTTAACTGAAAAGAAAGATAATAAGAACTAAACAAACATATGAAAATGAAAAGAGGGAGATTAAAAATAAAAAGACTTCCACAAAATAGTTAGGGGGTTTACTTTCTTTTTTTCTTAAGCCTCAGAAAGTCCCTCTCTCTACCTGGTTTCTAAAACAGACAGTCAACACCAATGACCTCAGATTGGACAGCACTGGGTGTCTCACCATCAGGGCTCCAGGCAGGTGTGAGAGTGACAGGTGGGGAAAAGAAGACACTATTTCTTTGCTCAGGAGATGAAAATGGAGCAGGAGAGATGACAGCAGAGGCTGAGCACTGGGTAGTGGGAAATCTGACACCAGTGCCAGCCACTGGCCTTTTGGGTGAACTCCACTTGCTCTACTCACCTTCAGTTCTGCACTGGGCACCTCCGGGTGGGCTTTGGTTACTTCCCCATCTCTCAGGTGTCACTGCCAAACTCACCCCGGGGCTCAGAAAGCTGAGCCTGTGGCTGGCTGTCACACTTCCATGGAGCCCCCGGACTTTCCAGACTACATTTTGAAATGTGTTTGCAACAGCTGTGGCTTTTGTCTGACCTTCTCAGAGTGAGAGGGGCTTTCCCTGGTACACACGCCTGGCACATAGCATCTAAGAGAGCATCTGGCCAAGCTCCATTGATTGCACCAAGGGTCCACATGCCAGAAAGAGGGAGACTCCACCCCTGGTGCTGGCTCAAGGGACCAAGTGAGTCATCAGGACTGACCAGTGACCATGATGTCCCAGGGTGAAGGGGGAGGCCTGCGGAGGGAGCCTGCTGCAAGGACACAAACCTTAGTGACTCACAGTTGGACCCTGAAGGGAAGTTCCATCTGCAAGTCCTGGGGATGGCTCTGGTCCCTGGGTGAGCTCATCCCAGCACCATCGACACAGACCAGGACTCATTCTTGCTCCCAGAGCCCCAGCTTTTCACTCTTGATTATGGAGGAACTTGTGTGAACCTAAACAACTCTCCCTCTTCTCCTCCCTGCACATAATGGATGGAGCTGAGGAAAGAGTCTCAGATTTATAAGCAGTTAGAGTAGTCCCTCCTCCTGCTGATCTCACATGGGAGCCTTGGGGGGGGCTAAAGGTAGACTGTGACAGTTTTCCTAAAGGAAGTACATGAAGCTAGTGCAAGTGAATAGCACCATTTTAAGATCACTGCTTTTGTCTACGGCTCTGGGGACCCTGTTGTCAGGCTGCCATCCTGCTCCATTAACATGGGCCACTGGACTAGAAGCAGAAGTGCAAGGCACTGGGTGGATGGTGTCCCCAGAGGAGACATCCAGAAATACACTCGACCTTGATAGAAACACACAGGCACAGACTTCACCACTGCCACTGTCCTGTCCTTCTCCAAGTATTTCCAACAGAGCACATCCACATTTCTAAGGTTTCATCAAGTAGAAGCAGGACCTCAACTCTGGCTCTTCTGTCATATGCAGGAGCAATAGAGAAATTCCCCAAAGGAGGACACCAGGCATTCATTCCCTTATAGGCTTAGCCTCCAACTCACACATGGCTGCAGACATTTCCAAACAACCATCAACCAGTTCTTGCAGGTCCTCAAGGACACATTCTCAGGAAGATCTGTTGTATCCTGTACTTACTCTAGGACACCCACAGCCTGCTCTACCCGGATGCCCATTATGGCTACAGGGTGAGAAAGACAAAAGAGGCATGATGACTGACACATTCATGTCTACAGCTGTCAAGTCATACTTTCTTAGAGGGAAAAGGAAGATGAAAGGAAGCACGAGGCTGTAAGACAAGGAGAGCCCCCATGAAGCAGCGTTTATGACATGGCAATGTCACTGTCCGGTGTACCCCAAACAGGACTGGCACCCCTCCCTTCCCTAGCGCAATTGCCAGGGAGGAGGGCACCAGGCCTCTCCTCCTATTCATTTTTACCACTCTCTCCATTTTTCTTCTCTTTTGCCTTTTTTTTTTTTTTTTTTTTACTGCTGGGCCTATGCATCTGCTACTGTGACTCTTGATGGATCTACAGGGGGCAGGTGGGGGAAAAGGATCCTCTTATGAAGCCAGGATCCCACTGCCAGAGGCTGTCCTAAATCAGGCTATCATTGCTGCTGAGAAGCAAGTAGGTCCTGACTTTTTCCTCAGCATCACTATCTCCATCATTCCATTGTCACGTGTATGTGATGGGACAGGTGAGAAATGGGCACATTTGATGCCCCTCCTGTTTGGACCCATCCTCCCCAGCGGCCCTGTTCCTCTGGGCTTCTCTGCCAGCCCCTCCCTCAAAAGGGTCCTTTACACAGAAAGTCTGATCACAGTACACTTGGCTTAGAACCCTGCCATGGCTTCTAGCTCCCTTGGAAGCAAAGCCTGGAGCCTCCAGGCCCTTCCTAGTCTGGGTCTCACGCCCTCAGGTACCTGTGATGGGTTCCTAAATCTACCTACAGCCTTACGTGTGCTCCTGCTTTGGGCCTTGATGTTGCTACTCCTTCTGTCCCGAACACTCTTCCTAAAATATTTAAGTGTGCCCCCACCACAACTCCAAGTCACCTTTTCCATTCAATGCTGCAACCTGCCCTCCTCTCTCTGCATGCTCAACACATTTCAGCTACTTTTCCTCCCTTTGTTTTTATTTTTCCATCACACCGACACTTTATTACTAGATAATTTAGAGATTTCCCATTTTTGACTGTTTATTATCTGTCCTCCTTCCCTAGAAGGCAAGCTCCATGCAGCAAGATTAAGCTTGCTTTGTTCAATTCTCTGCCTAGGGCAGTCCCAGCAATGGTAGGTATCCTTCAGATGTCTGTCGAAGGAAGGGAGGGAGGGAGGGAGGGACGGACAGAGGGAAGAAGGGAAGGAGGAACAGATGAACAAAGAAGCAAACTACTCCCTTTGGGTGGAAGGAAGGAGCTATACCTTATGGAGTGACCTGGCATTAGGTTGAGGTCATCTGGGGAAGGAACACTGAGGGGTGGTGAAGCTGAGGGTGCTATTTTCAGGAAGACAGTGCCCATAGTTTGTCTGGAAATCCCCTTGGAGTCACTTATTAACCACCCCGACCCCAAGACACACACCAGCCACCAGGCACTAAGCCCAGACAGCAGCTAAAGAATAATTGAAAGCTGACTCCTGGCAGGTGCCCACTCCCACTAGTGAGCTTAACTCCTTGTCTCATCTCATCTGTGCTCCTGGAATCACACGATGAAGAGTGAAGAAGGGACAGTGTGGTAAAAGAGATAGCCGAGACACGGAAACGACCCCCCTCCCACACCTACCCCCTCAAGCCATGAGCAGGCAGAGGCAGCCCGGCAGGTAACATCTTGAAGGTGAGATAGTGGGCTAGGTGAGGGGCAGCCAGCCCCCCACGGCTCCTGTGGTTGTGGGTTTTAGGAAGGTGAGGCACATAGAGGGTGCAGGGGGAGAGGTGGTGTGTGTGGGAGGCACAGTGCAGAAAGAGTTCAGTCTTGGGGCGGGCTACAAAGCAGAGGGAGTGGAGACTGACGGGAAATGAGATGGACTATCCAAAGAGATCTAGTTACTGGAGACCTGAGATAGGTTTCATGTTGGGTTTAAGACAGAAGCTTAAGAGAGATGCAAATAGGATTACTTTGGGGAAGAAAAGACTGGAAGCTCACAGGTCAGAGACTCCAGTGGTTCTACAAAAGTCAAGACCAGAGGGGTGGCCAGAAGAAAGGAGTAGGGGGATCAAGTGGAGTAACATCAAGGCTTACTGTGCTAGTAGATGGGGAGTTAAAACCATACCCTCCCTGCTTTGTAACTGATCCATGTGAAATAAATTAATTAGAGTGGGGAAGGAAACTAATAGACAGGATATTTCTTATGACCCAGATCTTGGCTTTATGCTATTTTATTCAACTCCCCCGAGGATAGGAAATTAACACCACCATCTTACAGATGAGGAAACTGGGGCTTAGAAATTTACCCAACATCAGGTGCAGGGCTACAAAGATGGAAAACAAAACAAAACAGAAAAAACACTGACAGTTATGGAATATATATGTCCCAGGCATCAGGCTAGGCACTTAACTATGACTGCTCTCATTTTACTTCACAACCCATAAGAGATTTTCCTTATTACCCCTAGTTTATAGATGGGGAAACCAAAGACCACACAAGGGAAAGTTACAAGCCCATGGTCACAAGTGAGGAAGCAGTAGAAGTTGGTTTTGAACCCAAGCAATCAGGGCCCACACTCATTACCGCTATAGCAAATGGACAGTGACAAGTTTGTAATACAACCTGTCTGCTTCCGAATCCAGGTTTTGCATCACACAGTGCTCTGTAGGAGAAATAGGCAGATCTGTTGTCTCTAATCCAACAAGCTCACATTCTCAGCTTCCAACTCAGTGCCCATCACCAGTATTTACACCCAGAAGTGCCTCTACAGTGGAGGGAGAAGTCTAGACAGCTATGGCAAACTCGGCCCTTGTATAAAGGGGGCAACCACTCACTCCACATCCTGCATTATTAGGACCAGATTTTGGTCAGCAGCATTCCAGAAGGCTCTAAGATCCAGTTTAATCCTGCAGACCATCTCTGCACTCCTGAAGGCCAGCAGGTGCAATCCACCTGCTCCCTGTCTCCTGTTCCTGCAGTCTTTGAGTCACCTGCCTGAAGGTTCTCCCTGCATGTTGCCAGATCTCTGGGCTCTGCAGTGGACTCTATGTGTACACCACAGGAAGCAAAAGTTGATGCATGACCTGCCAGGCAGGTGTGGCGATACACTGTCACTGGAAATGGCAATAGAGCACAGTGTGATGCAGACCTGGCATTGAAACCTGGCTCCCTACCAAATTATCTGTGTGACCCCTGGGCCAATGGCTGCACCTCGGATTCTTTGTGTGTCGATTGGGTGTAAAAGCTGTGAGAGGTGCTAAATAGTCAACCAGAGAGCACAGCCTGGCATGAGTTACCTACGCTTACTGTTTGAACTTACAAACCTGGGTCTCTGGGCTCTCTCTGAGGGCAAACTGCCAGTCAATTGTATTCTGGGCTGACACGCAGTGGTTTTTAGGATGTCCATGCAAGGGGGTGTGCAGAGGAGCAAAGCCCTCAAGGCTAAAAGAGCCACAGGGATGCTGCAGTGCTGCAATGACTATGTGAAACTCACCTTGTCTCTTGGTCCTCCTTCTTGGCTGAAGCACCCACCAAGTCAGCAGGAAACCTGTGCTTCACCTAGAAAAATAAGGAGAAGGTTATACCAGAAACGAGGCTGATAATGAAACCCATCCTCTGGCTTAAAATGTGATCCTGAAGGCCCCCCCAGAGACACAGAGGCTCGATAATTGTTTTTTTTTTAATATAGAATAAAATCACATTAAGTCAAAAAGGGAGAAATCCATTTCTTGTGTCAATGATGAGTATGACAAACAAGAATATTTTCAAAGAAATATGTTTTTTATGATAATAAATGAGACCTGGAATGAACAAAATATAAATATTACATTGAATCCTCATTTTTATCAAGTTATAATACAAGCTAAATTCACAATAAACCTTGACTTCAAAACAATCTATTGCCTAGCATTATTGAGTTGTCCTATTTGGATTGGGTCTTCTACACTGGCTCCTATGATACTGTTCTGTACGTTCTGACTTTCGCATATGTCTGAATTCATCAAACAGGAGCATTAGGAGTATCTAGCTCCAGGTTTGGCCCATATCATGCTTTCAGTAAACATGCTATTATTTCAGTAAATATGCTATTATTAGTTATACATTCCTTTGTGGATCTCTAGAAAGCTAGGCTGTTTCATACTATTCATATAATTCCTAAACAAATGAACACTGACACAGCAGAGTTGCTGTCTTGTTGCTGCTAAAACAGATATTTAATCTGTAAATCCGGCCTCTGTTCAATCAAATTCAGACACCAGGAAGAGTCGTATTTCAAAAGGTGTTTAAAGATAATGGCCCCATTCTAAGATTCCCCATCATTAGGCTCAAAGAAATCAATTTAGACCCTTAGGATGGCAAATGAAAACAGAGAGTAGAAAGAAAAGGGGGAAACGAACACTATCTGATTTGAAACAGAAAACTTGTAACCTTCCCACATAAGACAAAGGACTGTTTGGGTGGCGTTTTATTCTCTACTGAGTGTGCATCACACGTCATCACTCCGGTGGTTTCTGAGTTCCTGAGGACAGGGTCTGGCTGGTCCTCTGAGCCACACTTGCCTCCGGAGCCCTCAGGGGAGGGAGACTTCCTGGCACCCCAACCCCCTCCCTTCCCCCAATGCCAGCAACACATTTGCTGGGCCTGTCTCCCACCACGGCATCCAAGATCATACCCCAGACCAACCTCAAAAGCAATAGGTCCTTGACCACAACACAAAGTACCTTGGCCAATTGAGCTTGGAAGAAACTTGCAACACTGGGAAACCCACTGGCCAACGAGCAAATACTAAAAATCTCATCACCAGGGACCAAGCAAAACCATACTCCACCCTCCAACTCCATCTGGCATCTGGAATGGATTCCCACTCAAGCTCAAGCTCAGCTGAATGGAAATACTTTGAGCATTGCCCCTCCAGGGGACATGGGAATTGTAACAGAAGGCAACTTTAATTCCTCACCCTGTTCCTAGGAAGTTTCAATTCAGCTAACCGCGTGGCAGAAATTAGGGAGAGAATAGTGCAATGTGATTGGGGATGAGAGTCTTCATGAAGTCACATTGGGTAGGGACCCCAGTGGCTCCTCCCTTGGAGAGCTGTAAAATCAAATCATCCTGAAGCCTGGTCCCACCCAGGAACTGGTCAACAGTGAGGCCTGGACACTGAGATGTTTCCTAAAAGCTCCACAGTGAGTCTCAGGATCCTCTGGAGATGTGACCAGCAGGTGAATGCAGTGAGTGTGGGTGGCAGCCTGAGGCACTGCATTCTAATGTGCTCCTGGCAAACCCAGCACCACTTTAGCCAGCACTCAGAGGTGCCTCTCTTGCATCCCCCTATTCCTCCAAGGAACCTCAAGCAAACCAACACTCTCCACAGTCCCAGCTTCTCCTCTAGGCCTGACGCGCTCTTCTGTGAGGCCCAGAAACCTTCCCAGGTGACTCTAGAGTGCCAGGTGAGTAAGGGACACTGCTCACAGCCCAAGAGATGGCAGCCATTCTCTTCTTTCTGTACTCAGTTCTGGGCAATCAACCACTCGCCTGAAGTGCACTTTGGAGCATCACGGCATTCAACAGAACATTTGCTTCAGCTCTTCATTTTCTGCAGTGCTGTGGTGACTAGGACCTCCCTGAGAGCCTGGCTACCCAGGGATCCGGACTTTCTTTGCTGGTGCACTCACTGGCTAGCATCTGCCCTGAGAATCCTGCTGTGACTGTGCACCACACACCCTCCCCACCATGTCAGCACAGTTGTATAGAGGACAGTGGGCCTGGTGCAGGCAGCATGTCCTCAGAAGCAGGCCACGTCCAACCCCAGACCTCAGGCAAGCTGCAGATTGCAACCAGCTGCCCACAGTCTGCCCCTCAATGCCTCCTTTCCTCTCAAACCTTGCATCCTACCCATACCAGTTCCTTCCTGACACCCCACGGGCTGCCTGAGCCATGCACCACCTAGATCCTGGCCCGACTACCACTGCAGAACACATTTGACCAAGACCAAAGGGCCCACTCTTCCCGATCCCTCTGACTGAGGTACTAGAATCAAAAGGCCTGCAGGTAAGGCCACAAGAAGACATCAGTCTGGAATATGCCACCTTCCCCAAAAAGTACACAAGGATCTCAATAAGCCAGGCTGAAACAGAATGGTCCCTGTGGCAGAAGACCAGGGAAGGGAAGAAAAAACTCATGGAAGGGGGACATTTTATAAGATAGAATCCTCTTTGGCTAGCACTAGGGTTGCGGTTTGGTGTCCAAAATAAGAGCAGGCCTGGGGGTGAGGCTCAGTGTAGGAACACTCACTTAGCATGTGCAAGGCTCTGGGTTCCATCCCAGCACTAAAAGAAGAGAAGAAAAATCAGATGGGAGTGACTTCTACAAAACAGGCTAAGCAGCTCTCAGGAGGCCACATCACTGTGTCTCATTTTTAGAAGTGTACCCAAGGCCAACACACACACACCACGCCATAGATACTTTCAGGGGCCCACAAAAATGTTCTCATTTTTTAAAAAGCCAGAACAAATTGCTCTAATAGGTAACAATGAATCTGGCCTGAATCCTATTCATCCTTGTACCGCTGCAGCCATAAAACACGATGTTTATTTTATTATTTTTTAATGGAGGAAGGGAACTCTGAAGGTAGAGATGCCTAAGGTCATGACCACAATAATTTGGGCATGCATTTGCCTACCTCCTTGGTAGGCAATCCCCCAACATGCCAGTCTTTCCTGAGACTCCTTGCTGAGTGGCCCCACTGTTGCCACTGCACGTAGTGGGGAAGATCCCCACTCCAGCCTGGGACATGCCCCCTGCAGTTTACTCTTTTCACTCTGGCTCTGTCCAAAACTTCCCCGGTCCACCAAGGGTGAGTTCACCTGAGGCCCGGCACCAGGACCATCACGGCTCCTACTCCCACCTGTGTGTGAGAAGCACAGCCTGGCGGATACAGCAACTTCGAAGCCCAAAACACAGGCACTTAGCCCCCTGCAGCACAAACACCAAGCACATATCACACCCAGGCCTATAAAAGATAATTATACAATCTGATCTGGCAAATTAGTGCCGCAGAACTGTCTAATTCTCACAATGAATTCAAGGGTTGGATCAGCAGGAAAAATTAACCTGGATCTTTATTGGGATTTGCCCCCAGGTCAGGATTAGGGTTCATTTATCTCTTTTATTTTCCTGCTGAGGGAGGGTGGAAAGGCCTTCTCTCCTGCCCGCCCCTCCCCACCCCAGCCAGGCTTGGCTTTTAGACAAGCCAGCTGCCTAAAGATCATTCCCACACACTGCCTGACTCCAGCTAGAATCAAATAAAGCACCAACCAGGAGGGAGAGAAAGATAAACAGATAGATGGATAGATAGATAATTTTCATAAGGAAGAGAAGTTTGGACATCCCAAATCAAGGGATTCATTAGCTGACACTAACTCACCACAAGGTAAACAAATTAACTGACAATCTCAGATGGCAATTTACCTCCTAATTATTTTGGCCCAACTCTGAAATGTTTACTTGGAGAGCACTCATATGTATTTTTCTAAATGTACTTCTTTCTTTCTCACCTCCTACCCCCACCAAGGAGGTGATCATGAACAGAAGTTGGTAGCTATCTCCGTAGCTTGTTAAATTGCCAAATCACCAAAGAATTGTGACCACATTGCCAATTTGCCAATGCCAAGGCAAGTTGATACCAGGCAAGGATTATCTTTCATCTTCATCTAACGAAAACAAATCCCATGGCTGGCCAACAAGCCTCGTTTATGTGTGTGTGTGTGCGTGTATATGTGAGTGTGTGCGTGTGTGTGTGTGCGTGTGTGTGTGTGTGTCTGTGTGTGTGCGTGTGCCTTTCTAAGGGTTCCCCTTGGGGAAGACAATTCCCTTCCCAAACTTCTAAGTCACTCTGGAAAAGACCATCTGCCCACAGTCTGAAAGACAAAGCCCTGGTCAATACAGAGGAAGTTAGCATTAACAGTATAGTAGGCTATAGCACATGTAGGTCTGTCAGAGAAATCAGGCTATGATGTAAGCAGAGGCTGAAACAACTTTCCCTATACTCGATATCCACATGATCTACCCACCAAATTATTTAAGTGTGCTTCTCTATCAGACAGACCTAGCTTGAAGAACAGATGTGTTTTTCCAAGCCTCTGTGTGTATATATGTATGGGTGGGTGGGGGGTGTTTACAGCATTTTTCTCTTTAAAGAGGCATGGGAACCAAGACCTTCCACTTTGGAATAGAATTTGTTGCATGTGGGCAATGTCACTTAAAACACACATGCATGGTGCTGTGTGTGTGCACGTCACTCATGTATATATATCAAGAATGACTTTATGGGAAAATGAATGGTTTTAAACAATTGCCTATGAGTTAAAGGGCTGAGACTGTTGTTTCTCGTGCCTAGTCCATGTGGATTCTTGGTGACCCACTTTGGAGTGGTGAGAAGGAAGGCCAGAACGGGCAAATGTATGTATCAGCTGCAGAGTTCTAGCCAAATTTCAGACTCCAATTCCAAAATGATTGAAACAAGCATGCATTTTCTGGGAGAAGATAAACATGCACTCCAGGCCAACTAGACTGAGTCTTAGAAGGAGAAGGGAGGCAGCAAGGAAAAAAATGTCCCTTTTCCAGTGCAATGACATGAGCATCATTTTGGAGAGCCAGCTATTCATTCTAGGTGTGAGCAGAGGGTACCAGATGGATGGGAGAATGCCAAAGAGCCAGGAAAAGTGATGCAGACATGGGGAAACACCTCACAGCATACTGCTAAGTGATCAAAGTCTAGTCACACCTGCATGAGTTCTAGAGGCAGAGTACAAGGCTAGAATCTTAACTTGACCACTGGCTAGCTGTGTCACCTTGGGTGCCTTCTGAGTGCCCATTTTCTCAACTGTAAAGTGCATATGCCAGTAGTGACTGCTTCTGAGCCATATGAGATCATGACTATTGTCTCTGTTTGAGGATTTGTTACAGGACTATACTTGTTTCTCTGTTGGTACTAAATTAAACCAATTCAGCTTTTGCGAATTTCCTGGGCCCCAATAAGTAATCAACAATGTTACATATTTCTATAACTATAAAAAAATTACAGCACCATGTGAGTTATAAAAATGCACAAGGAAAAAGAAAACGATTAATAGTAGCTGGCTCTAGGTACTAAGTTGATGTCTAAAGTGAACAAGCATTGTTTTGTTTAGAAAAAAACGCCACAGTATTTTAAAAAATAATAAAAATGAAATGGACATTCATTGTTTGGAACTAGAAATAAAACTATAAATATAACTTTTAAAAAACAGTAAAAGTAGACATTGCAAGATTGCTTGACACATTACAAGCAGCTTGAAGGCCAGGAATCAGAGAGCTGCAAGACCGATTCAAAACTGAGGTTGTCACTCTGGAAAAAAATTTGGAGGCTACTTAAAAAGCCAAACATTGATCTACCATTTGATCCAGCAATACCACTCTTGGGGATATACCCAATAGAATGTGACACAGGTTACTCCAGAGGCACCTGTACACCCATGTTTATTGCGGCACTATTCACAATAGCCAAGGTATGGAAACAGCCAAGATGTCCCACTACTGACGAATGGATCAAGAAAATGTGGTATCTATACACAATGGAATTTTATGCAGCCATGAAGAAGAACGAAATGTTATCATTCGCTGGTAAATGGATGGAATTGGAGAACATCATTCTGAGTGAGGTTAGCCTGGCCCAAAAGACCAAAAATCGTATGTTCTCCCTCCTATGCGGACATTAGATCAAGGGCAAACACAACAAGGGGATTGGACTTTGAGCACATGATAAAAGCGAGAGCACACAAGGGAGGGGTGAGGATAGGTAAGACACCTAAAAAATCAGCTAGCATTTGTTGCCCTCAACGCAGAGAAACTAAAGCAGATACCTTAAAAGCAACTGAGGCCAATAGGAAAAGGGGACCAGGAACTAGAGAAAAGGTTAGATCAAAAAGAATTAACCTAGAAGGTAACACACATGCACAGGAAATCAATGTGAGTCAACTCCCTGTGTAGCTATCCTTATCTCAACCAGCAAAAACCCTTGTTCCTTCCTATTATTGCTTATATTCTCTCTTCAACAAAATTAGAGATAAGGACAAAATAGTTTCTGCTGGGTATTGAGGGGGGGGGAGGGGGGGGAGGGGGGAGAAATGACCCAAGCATTGTATGCACATATGAAGAATAAAAAAATAAATTAAAAACAACAACAACAAAAAAACTGAGGTTGTGTAGACAAGAATACCCTGGGGTCACCATGACCTAGAGTGAGGCCGGGAGCAGGCACATCTAGGCAGCAAGTGCCACAGGACAATCTCAGAGGTAGCTACCATTACAGGCACAGGAGGGTGGCAGTTTCCACAGAAGGATGTAGTCAATATTGGTTTGAACCGTGAACTTGACCAAGAATCCTTAACCCAGCCGACAGGCCACAAGCCACAGGGTGGAACAGACCTGCTCAGTGGCATTTTCCACATACCTGTGCCATGACAGAGGACTCGGTGACACCTGAGTTTTGGTTCAGGACTTACAGCTCATGCCCTTCCTGTGCCTGTCACACAGCCCAGGCTGGAAGCAGAGGGCCAGCTCCCTGACAGTCTGCAGACGTGCTGCCAGAAATAAAGGGCTTGCTGCTCCACACGAGCACAGAAAAGAGTTGGCCTGAGCCTCAGAACCAGGACCCTGCATCCTTCTGCCTTTGGGTGTTGAGCATGCAGGTGATAGGGACAAGGGCCCTTCTGCAGTGACCCCGTCTCACGAGCTCCCTTCCTCTCCTCTTCCTTGGTTCCCTTCTGCCTTCTGGGTGCAGCACAGAAGCTGGATCTCAGTTCAAACTAATTCCTGTCCTTTCCTCTCTTCCTCAAACATACCCCAAATCCCCAATCCTAGTCTTTTTCCTAAGCCCCAGTTTGATAGTCACCTACAGGGCAGAACAATCAGTTTCCTGCTAGAATCTCAAATTTACTACATACAAACAAACACATCCTATTCCAGTTAACCAGGCTCCCATAAGAAACTCCTCGCTTCACCCCGATGGGAAACCCTCTTCTAGAATGGAGTTAATCACTCCATCCAGTTACTTCTACTAACTTTCATGAGCCAGCTTCTCATATACACTCCCACAGCTGTGATAACAGCTGAGGCCCTTGTCAACCCCAGGTCCAGGATATTGCCATAAATAATAACAATGATAGCACTTACTGAGTGATTACTATACCCCAGCTCTTTACAAGTTTTATTTAATTCCTTCAACAATCCTCCTACATCTTGTACCTCTTTTTGCCTTGTTCTTCATATTTTCCCTCACTGGCTCTAGTTCTCTGCTGGGAAGCTCTCAGCTCTTTGGAAACTCAGGGCCCTTGCACTTGCTATTTTCTTGAAGCACTCCAATCAGAAAGCACTTCTTCAATGACCCTAGTACACAGGCCACCCCAGCAGGACAACTCCTGTACTCTTCACTGTACTTTACCTAACCTGAAATCATATTTATTCATTTTATTTTAGTTCATGTCTCTGCCCATGGAATTAAGATCCTTGAATGCAAACAGCTTATCTTTGTTTTCTCTATTGTAGGATAAAACGTCTGAAATAGGTTTTTATGGATGAACAAATGAAAGCATATTAATATCCCTATGGGAAAGATCATTACCTACCAGGCTGGTAAGTATTTGAGTGTTCTGACTCCAGGGGTAGAACTGAGGGTGACCTCACTGCAACCATTCTTCACCTGAGTTCCTTGACCTCAGACTTGCCTGCCCCAGTCCATCTATGTAGTTCTCCCACCTTATCAGCCTGCATGACTCTGCTCAGCAGTCAACAATGGCTCCCTATTGCCTCCTACATCCAGACCCAACCCTTCTGCCTGGACCAGAGGCTACCTACACTCTGTCTCCTCTTTTCTCTCCAGCCTTGTGGGTAAGACTTCACTACAGGCATCTTATCTACTCGTTACTCGCCAAAGCTTCTCGGCTCTGCCTCTCGCCCACATGCCTGTCCCATATCCCACCACCCATGAGGAGCTGCCTGACTTTCTATCCCCTGCTTGAGCCTCTCAGTATTTCCTGCCTGGACCCCACATTTGGCAATAAGCTTAGGATAATGGGGGCATAAGTTATCTCTCTCTCTCTCTCCCCCTCTCTCTAAGGAGACCTTAGATTCCTTTAGGGTGGGCAATAGGAGCCTAGCGCAGTGCACAGACCATCAATCAGGACAGGACAGCCATACTTAACCAAGAGCATCTCTGCACCTTGGCACATGGCCGACCTCTGCCATGACAGAGCTCTCAGTCCTGGTTTAGCTGAACTTGCTGCTGTTGGTAGCTCTTGCATCCATCAAGGCTGTCCGCATTTGCCTCTGTCTGAAGCTGCAAACTTGGGTCTGATTTTTAACTCTCTCCTACGTCCTCCTTGAGCAGTCTTGAACTTGAGCATAAAGACAGAGCCCAACCCACGGTGCTTAAAGAAGCAAAAACAAAAGTTTACAAGTCCATCAGGTTTTCTCGATTTAAGCCATATCTGTGCCCCTAGGGAGACCCGCTGTCACGTTCGTGTCCATCAGCAGCACCAAAGCCGGCATCCCCCAGTAGGTCTGTGACGTCACTGTGGTTACATGCGGCACCCGGCCCACTGACGGCTGACCACAGAAGGTGTCCCAGGTCCACGCCCTCCATCCTGGTGCCAAACCGGAGCCCCCGTGTCTGGGTTTCACCATGTTTAAATGGAAAATAAAATGCTCAACTCAAAAACACTTTTCCAATGATATTTTAAGGAAAAATGAGATCACAGAAAATCAGGGAGGTAAGTTTAAATAGTGTGAACCCAGGCAACTTTTTTTTTTTTTTCAAAGAATTCCCTGAGAGGCTGGTCACTGGATACAGTGGGGGCAAATTTGGGAAGACTTTAATCCCAAGAGACCACCTGCACAGCAGCAACATTTACACCAACATGAAACTCTTAGGATGCTACAAGAGCCTGAGTCTCCTTGCAAATAGTCCACCCTCCCTGATCCTCACGTTCAAGGGGACCCCGAGGTCCCTCAGGTTTGCAAAAGCTGCCAACGGCCCCCTTGCCAGCCAGGTCAACATGCGCCTCTGCCAGAGATACCAAATGTTTCCTAAACCCACCCCAAGCCCAGCTCACTGGGCTATGAATAGTTATTAACATTAACTCATGGTATTAATTAAAAACCTTTCAGCCAGGCAAATTCTCATACTTTTAAAAAGTCATTTGGGCAATCGCCTTTCCATGCTGCAAACTTTCCAAACGACTGACAGGTTGACATTTTACAATGTTGTTTGTTTTAATCAAGAACGGGGGAAAAGCCAGTATGGTTCCCTGTTTCATTTTTCAGGTGCCTTGATTTATTGATTGGCAAATCCTGATTTAATAAGTGTAAGAGAGGCTGGGGAGAAGGTGGTCTCAGCTTCCTGGGTTGGTGTCTAGACAGCAAGGCCAGGCCACAGCCCTTCTGTCACCCTCAGCAACTCTCCCCACAGCCAGTTTCCCATGTTCCCTAAGTCCCCCTTCGTGACCTCCTGATCCCTACCGAATCCAGGTGGGCAGCCTCCATGCCTGATTTAGGGTGACTTCCTAAACCAGTACCCAGTGTTTATCCCAGTCCAGCAGAGTGGAGGAAGATCTCCATGTTTCTCAAACTTACTCTTCTGTTGTTGTGTGTTGTATGTTTGAGGCAGGACCTCACTACACAGCCCAGTCTGGACTCTAATTCAAATCCTCCTACCCTGGCCTTCTGAGTGCTGGGATTACAGGCATGCATCCCAATGTTTGCGTCTCATAATTTTCTTTAAAGTAGCAAAGCCCAGAGACAGGCTAGATTATATGAGTCTGAATCCCACCTCCACTTTTTGTAAGCCTTGGACAATTTTTCTGTGCCTCAGTTTCCTCATCTGTCAAAAGTGTACATAAGAATAGTGCCTATGTATAAGGCTTATTTGAGGGTGCAATCAACTAATATTTCTAAAGCAATTAAAATAGTGTCTGATGGATAATAAACACAGGGGTCCTGGGGCATACATGAGAAACCTCTGCTTGTTCTAAAAACAGAACCTCTTCAACTTTCCATCTGACACACATATGCCTGATGTGCCATGAAGCCTTCACCTTTGACGGAAAGACAAACAGGCTGTCCTGACAAGGCCACACTGAGTGCTCCCAGCTCCCTCTGCCAATGTCCAGGACCTGATAGATGACAGATAGCAACCTACAGGGAGGCCTGAGGTTTGCCTGGAGACTCACCTTCATCACTTAGTGCGTTATCAGGACCTCTCTGCAACTGACCAGTAGCGGCCACCCTCCCGCCCCACCAAGGGAGAAGGGATTTCTTAAAGAAAACCAACATGATGAGCTGGGGATGTAGTCCAATGGTGGAGTACTTTCCTAGAATGTGAGAGGCCCTGGGTTTAATCCCCAGTGCACACACACACACACACACACACACACACACACACCCCACCACAAAGTCCTCAAGCAACCTTATAACAAAACACAAGGCACAGGTGCGCAAAAAAAAGAAAAACTCTACTTAAAATTCCCTGCACGCCAAACAAGCATTTCAGTGTTGATTGAATGCCTACTGTGTGCCAGTTATTAGACCAGGCACCAGAAATACAGAGAAGGCAAGTCCCCAGAGTTCCCAGAGTCAAAGCTTAGTAGGAGAGGAGATATCAAAAACTAATGTTCATATTCTGTGGTATGTATAATAATGGATTCTGTGTGTGTGTGTGTGTGTGTGTGTGTATGCACATTGCATATAACATATATTTAATATATAACATCTCATTGTGCATGGCGAGGCTGGGGAAGAAGGTGGCTCCCACTTTCCTGGGTTGTATGGATGGGACATCTAGGCTTGTGGAAAGGGAAATAGCTGTGGGGCCATTTGCTTAGAGGTCAACTTGATTTGACACAAAAACAATGCTGGGGCCATAATGGTAGGAATGGCAACTCTGATACCTTCTAGCTATACCATCTCAGGCATGGCCAGGTACACTGCCAGGCAGCAGATGATCAGCCAATCGTTAGGGAGAAGGTGAGGAGGCTTAGCAACAGGTGGTGTTCAAATGAGGCCAAAGGGAGGTGCTTGGCTGGGCTCAAAGTCAGGAATGCAAGCAAGAGGAGCCTCACGGGAGTCAGGGAGAGCATGGCCTTGCGCCTGCATTTATGCTGTTCTATCAGCTCCATCGCTGAATCTGGACCATCATTCCTTGTCCTTCCTGTCTCCCAGGGGTGTCTGGAGACACATGAGAATGAAATTGAGGGTGGGGGCAGGGGAGGTAAGAGAGCTAAGATTTCAGAAGAAAGGCCGGCCAAGAGCTCACAGGCCAATCCTTCTACTTGTGGAGGTCATATGTGGGCAGTGCTTATGGGTTTCTTTGGATTTATCACAAATAGATAATAGAAAAGAAAAGAAGACATTTAACCAGGAAAGGATAGGCAGATATTTAAAAACATTAAACTAAAATCCAAAAGCCCCATAAGATGACACCTTCTTTGCTAGGCTCACTGATTTTAATACTTTTAAAAATGTTTTTATTTAGAAATAAACATACATTTTATTGAATCCATTTATTATTTATTTATTTATTCATGGTAGTACTAGGGTTTGAACTTAGGGCCTCATGGTTGCCAGACAGGTGCTTTTCCTGCTTGAGCCACTCTGCCAGCCCAAGCCTCATTGATTTTAAAGTCTCGTGCTATGACCAGACCTGGATCAGAAGATTGTTTAGTTTGGTTTTCTTATCTGAGGCCATCCCAGAGCACACAATGATAGGCCTCTCTTAGGACCAGACAGCTTGGAATCCAAGTTTGGCTCCTTCATAGGGCGACACTATTAGCTTTGGGGCTGTTCAGACTACATCTTCTTAAACCAAGAGTTGGAAGAGATGAGACAATGATGGAAGTTACCATGTGCCAGGCCACATGGGCCCCTCAGCCTCAGGCTACACAACTGCCAGGCATCCACAGGCATGATTTATCAAAGAAGAAGTCAGGAAAGGTGGTGGAGAGCAAAGAGAGAGAGATCCAACCTTGTTGAGCGTCTCAGAAACCCTGAACACAAGGATACACAGACTGCTCCAGAGAACTGGTTTGTACATGATGGCATGCATGAGAAGGAACATAGAATAAACGTTTACATGCTTTGTCTCCAGGGGCTTGGACAGCTTTAATATGCACAACCCATGCAACATATACTAACTACAGAATCAAACATTAATCCAAGACACGCGCAGGCAAAGTTTTATCAACTCATACAAGTGAAGGATCAAATGCATACCTAAGAAGGAGACTGGGTAGACCAGCTGCCTTGGATCTTTCAGAAATAAGTGCATAGAATTTCAAATTAACATAGGCATCCATATAAGTTTCTTGCATCACTTGCTATACATATATCTCCTTCCACGTGATTGATTAAAGTCCCCACACCATCTTCTTATGTTTCTCATGGCTCTTATAAGTTTTGTTTATATCACAAGAATTTGTTAGCCTATCTCAGTGGCCCTACTGGGACAGAGTTCTTGGGAAGACATGGTCTATAGTCAAGCCATCTTTTGGTGGTGTCAAATGAATGCAAAACATTTCAGCTTCTATTTAACAAATTATGTTCTCCAAATTTCTACTATTTAGTGTAGAAAGGAAAATTATTCTACAGGCTTGTGTGTAGGATGATGCAGAGGAGTACAATTCTGCCTCTGTTATATTCCAGGCCATTTCCGATGGTAACAGGCAAAATTTAATAAGAGGTGATCAAGAGATTGTTAAGAAAACCAGGGGCTGTAATGTTCACCACTGCATGGCTTAGGAGCCTCAGAAGAAGATGATAACACCTTCCAACCCTTTGTTGGGGGTGCCATGCCTTTGCACCAAAACCTTTAAAAACATATCAAGCAGAGGTGGCATTAGGAAGATGAGAGAGAAATCAGGTGAACAAGAGCCAAGAACCCCTCTCTGGGGCAGGTGTCTCAGCCTCCGAACTGTTGGCATTAGGGCCAAACCTTTCTTTGGGGCTTCCCTATGCACTGTAAGATGTTTGGCTACATCCCAGCCTCTACCTTCAAGATGCCAGTAGCCTCCCCAAGTTGTGACAATCAAAAAGGCCCCCAGACCATTGTCAAATATCCCTTCACTACTGGTCTAGAGACAGCTCTGCCACTGCTTAGCAATGGCACCTTCAGATTATTAGGGGCCTTCAACCTTTCTTCAAATGAGGAAGTTGGACTGGGACTGGTGTTCCCCAAAAGAAAGGTATCCCAAGTGGTACCTGAATAATTACTGGTCACACTCAGAGATGGCACTAAATCACCCAGACACTTTTCGCTTCCCTAGCCTCTTTCAGTTCTGATCCCAACAGGAAGAACATCTCCATCTGGTGCCATCTGATTATCTATAGTCAATGGAAATCCTTAGCAACTCTTCCATCTGGGTCTAAGGAGAGACAGAGGCAGCACTTCTCAGAGTCGGAGCTTTGAGAAAGCCATAAAATCTGAATCTTCTTTTATTTCATCCTATCCTCTTTGTCAAGTGATGCTGGATTCCATTTACGATAGTGATACTGAACTTCCTCTTCAAGCACATTTGTAAAGAAAAATACACAGAAGCATGTAGGAAAAATATCAAGAAATAGGAGTATATGGATTGGTATGGCAAAAATCATAAAAGTTCTTAGGAAGCTCTGGAACGGTTGGCTCTGCCCTTCTCCCACAAATTTCTAAGTTCCTATGGAACATATTATTGGATGCCTCATCTGGAACTCAAGATGACATGATATTAATAATTGAAACACTTTCTATTTGAGTTTCATCTATACTTTTGTTACATAGGTTGGCCATTTATCAACTGTTAGGAGGTAAACTGTAATCTACTCCCCCCCAAATTATATGAGGTCTCAAGACCTCAGAATGTGACACAATTTGGAAATACAGTCACTACAGATGTCATTAGTTAAGATGAGATCCCACTGAGGTAAAGTGGACTCAGAATTTAGTATGGCTGGTGTTCTCATACAATGGGAAATTAGGCAGACCCACACAGAGAACACCAAGTGAAAGCAAAGGCAGAAATCAGGGTCATCTTCTACATGCAAGGGATGCCAAAGCTAGTGGGGAGGCAAGGGACAGCACTCAGAAGGAACCAACCCTGCCCACATCTTGATCTCAGATTTCAGGTATCCAGAACTATGAGGGAACACACTTCTGTTGTTTAAGCCCTTTACATTTCCAAATCTCCATCCTCAGCAGGAAACACAGACACTTGCTGAATTTGTGTTCATTTAGAGACAGCCACTAATGACAAAAGAAATTCAAAAATAAAAAAACAAACAAAACCCTCCACATGTTTGCCTTACTTGTTACCTCTGCAAATTGCACAGGTTTGATATTTGCTCATTGGCTTTTCTTCTCTGGTTATCTACATCAACAGAATAAGAGCGTAAAAAGAGTCCCCAGGATGGAGGCAGAGCCAGCCCTAGAACTCAGGTCTCCCATCCCAGTCATTATCAACTAGACCCTGGTATCTGCAAGATTCACACGTCCTCCCTCAAAATGTCCCAGGCCTCTCTGAAGACACTTGTACTCACTGGGACTTTCAACCACAAGCTCTGGGGAAAACTTCAAAGTTCCTAGTACCAAGACAGACCCTTAGCTTAGAGGGATCTTGTAATAGGTAACAAAACACATAGGCTCACTGAGCCCTTCTGCAGAAAATCCTAAATTGATGTGATGATGTGACAAGCAAACTTGTAGATGACCAGGCCACTTGTCACATAGTTAATGACAGAAGGAACTAGGGATTTATCTTTTAGTAATGCTAAATCAAAAGTTTTAAGCATCTCCCAAGGAGCCAGAAGACTACAAGACCATCTCATTGGCTAGGAAAAATAACCCCATGGTGCTGATCACCTGACATGCAGAGATCAATAATCAGGCTTGAACATTAAATAGAATTCCTGTTTTGTCCTCTTCTCTGGAAATAGCCAAGTACATTTCAGAATCCACAGGAACACAGGAATCCAGACAGTAGGACTGCCTGACAGTAGGTAGGGTAGAATGTGCAGTGTGTCCACTCCCCCACATCCTACAGCCCCCACCTGGACACGTTAACTTTGGTACTGACTGGGCACCCCTACTAAATCAAATGGCACGCGGAGTGCTATGCTATGTAGGTAATAATGCCTATTTACTGCCTCTGCCAGAAGGCTTGTGTTCTAAACCGGGACACAGGTGACAAACAAGACATTCGCTAACAGACATCTGATAACAAATCACAAAGCTTCTGTAAAGAACAATGACAGGGAGACAAGAAGAGGATTACAGAGACAGCAAAGACCCCTTTTAAGGAAAGGACACTAGCTGATACCTGGACACGGCATGGTCAGCCATGGGAATTTACACAGGGAGCTTCCCATTGGCTGGACCCAATTTCTGAAAAAAAATTCAAGAGTAATAACTAGACTTAGGGGAACACAAGGCTGGAGAACACTAGTTTTTACAAACTGCAGGCATGACCCCAAGGTAAGGAAGGAAACACAGACAGCACACAGCAGCCCAGGCTCTAACACCCACCACAGAGCAGCAAACCCATTCTGGAAGGAGGAGGAGGGTTCTGAGTGCTGCTTTCCCTAGAGGGCTCACTCTGTCAAAGCCGCTTCCCTTAGTGGCCCCACTGGTTCTGGGAAGACATTGATGAGGGCCTCCAACATGCTTGCTCCACACTCTGTCAACATGAATGTGCAGCGTGGTTAAATTTTTAAAAATAAAAAGGAAGGTTCCCTGATTCCATGTCCCAGGTTGGGACAACCTCCCAAGACAAGCCTGGAAAATCCCTAGGCTGGTAGGTCACTGGGGCTCAAAGTCCTCCTCCACCCTGCCCCACCTGCCAACGGAAAAGTACTAGCATGTCAGTGCTGGGTTCCTTCCAAGGGTCCCTGCCGGGGACGTGTCTATGGCCCCCACAAGCAGTCCACAGGGAAATCCTGTCCTGCTGGATGAAGCCCCAGCGTCCCTCCCTGGCCCAGTTGGTTTCATACCTTTGAACAACTCTGTCCACCATCAATGGTGGCCAGGGGCCAGGAAAAAAAGCCCTGAAAAGCAGGGAGTCATTCATACCCAATGGCTCCCAGCGTGGCTGGGATACTGCCCATGGAAGGAAATGGAACGTGAAGATCTGATGGACTGAGGACGAGAAGGAAGCATTGACCCATACTCAGCCTGCATCATGCCAGAGGGTAGAGGCCCCATAGGTTACATGGCCATCGTGAAAGAGTTGCTGCTCTCAGATTACGGGAGGCTTTGGGATGGGTAGGCAGCAGTGGGTGGCAACAAGGCCTGGGGCGGACACTAGGACCCTCATGCTTCTTTTCATGAGATGACACACCTGACCAGTCAGGGCACACCTGGATGCTGGGCCTGGCCAAGCTTCCCAACAGTCACTCACTGTTCCCTGAGTGGAGAGACCCGGCAGCCACACTCCTCACACACAGTGGGTTTTTCTCCTCCTTGGTGGGCCACACCTTCCCCAGGCACATACTCCCTCTGTCCAAGTGTTTCGTCCAAGCCCCAGGCTGTGACCACAAAAAGTGCCCTTTTCTTTGGCGGGCTCACCTCAGACGTGAGGTCTCAGAGAGCCAAACCGCCCGCTCAAAGGACATCCCCGGCACATGTCTCTCCAGTCAGAGGGTCCATGGCTGGCGGCCACAAACAGCACATCCGTCCCCCACCCCGGGGCCCTACAGAATTGCTCCTTGGTTCTTGCTTTATGTATGGCAGAAAAGCAATCACCTAAAGGACCTATTGGTTTGTCTAGAGGGCTTCTGTTCCACCCAAAGCAACCTAGGCAAAACCCTGTAAAAACCAGGTCGTTGAACACAGAGCTTCAGGCTGGTCTCCCTCCACTCCAGTATCTCCGTGAGAATTTGAGAAATAAGGGGGTACCCTCCTTCCTTGGAGAGGGGAGCCACAGCCTCTACCAAATACACTAACGAGCTCCTGGGGGATTTCTCCCATCTGTGAGATAGAGGGGCACTGTTCAAGAGAGATTAGAGGACTGGTTTAAAATTTTTTAAAAAAATTTTTTTTGATCACACAAAACCTGGTTGTGAAAGGAAAAGAAAATGCCAGCCCTGTTTGACAGACATCAAATTTATGACCATTTTTTAAGCCTCAAGTACGTCACAAGAATTGGCCCACCCACTGTACTGCTTCAACTGTAAACACGGCCGGGTGCCCAGCCCCGCTCTCCCCTATGGGACCTGTGACCCTCCACTTCTGAACGGCCCTTGTTTCCCTGTCTTGGCCTCTGGTGGGTTGAAAGGATGCCTGGCTGTATGTATATGGAGAACACACCATGGAACTCTCTGGGCTCGACCTCCAAGACAAACACAGCCTGCTCACGCCTTCACCGTCTGCAGGCAGGCCGCAGATGTTAATAAACACGGTTGGGGTTTATGCTCTGCCCACCGATGTCTCCATCCATTCTACTCGACAAGTCAGGAGCTCATTTTTTTCCCCCTTCCCTTAACATACAAACTCAGTAAACTGTTGTAAGGTTTGGCAATAAATTTATGAATTTTGGCCTCCAGATGTGGCTGGAAATAAAAGTAAACATAGAGCATGAGCAACTGTGTTTCAGGTTTGTGCCCTAGGAGGCTGAGTCTGCAAAAATCAAGGCTGAGAGAGACTCATGTTCCCTTTGCAATGAAACACCAGGAGAGAGGTTTTCTAAAGACAGGGATGCAATTTGTCACAGCAAGGAGATGCCATGGTCCTTTCGAAAAATTCAGGATTAAGAAAATATTATAGGACAGAGATTTGAACCACCATCTGGAGTGCCACTCCTAATCCAATGCCCACTGGGCATGTGGGTGACGCATTCACTCTAACAGCCCTGGGTAAGACAAAAGCCTATAGGAGGCAAGTCCTCAGAACAGAAAGAACTAGAAAAAGTTCTATCAGGAGGTCTACTTTTCTGGGTCTATTTATTCAGAAAGAAGGGACAGAAAGACGTTCAGAAAAACAAGCAAAGGATCAAGGGAAAACTGATAGGTCTACTCCAAACACGAACCAATAGTTTTCATTGGTCTAAAGTTTTTATTGGTTTTATTAGGTCTAAAGATTTGTGGAACTTGAGGGCCTTTCTAAAGGTCTAGCTTAGCTATCCAGAGAGAGAACCAGCACAGAGAACAACATGCGCATCTGAAAAACACATTTCTGATGATTTTTTCTTTAGAGAGAGAGAACAGAGACAGACATGGAGCTCTAGGCATAGTGTTTGACTGAAGTAGAATACCGCATGTCTTTTTGGAGTTTATTTGATTTAGCAAGGTAATAAAACAAAAATTCATAAAGCAAATGTTTTCTTGGTAATAATTCAATGGAAATATTTGTAAAGTCTTGACCAACTTCGCATGCTGAAGATGGTCCTGGAAATGACTTTCCAGCAAGGGCTGGGTGTGACCTGATTGGGTGTAAATGTAAATAAGGAGGAGGGGGTCTTTCCAGGGTCTCCCTAAGTTCTAAAGGAGAGGCTCATAGTTCATCTCTGAACACCAAACATCATAACGGTGTCTTCATGAAACCTGGATCAGGCCAACTTCTGGTGACTGTTGTTTTGGGAGGTTACTAACTATCTACTTGGAGCTTACATGAAAATAAAAAGGTTTGGGTTTTACACATCTGGACTTCACATCACACTGTGTTTTGAGTGGACATTAGGGTTTCTTATCATTAGATAAGAAACCATGGGATCACTGAATTATATTTTCAGGAAGACTCATGGAAGGTCAACCTTGAAGCCCCTCTGTACTCTGGTGCATACAGGGGCCACAGGGGCCACAAAGCATTGAACTAACTGGCTCAGCTCATAGACCTGAAGTGTGCTTTAATATTTTTGGAATTAGGTGATGAGATGCAAAGACTGAGTGATTTTAAGATTTTATGTAAAAATCTGAATTTCTGGGTGATCTTGAAACATGGAAACCTGGCAACCCCATAGCTGAACTACTATACAATGACAAGTCACCAAGGCCGAGTTGCTTCTGGGCCTTTGAAGCAGGTTGTGTGCTCTGCAGTGTACTGTACCCCATGTCATGCCAAATCAGCCTCACTCACTCATTATTTATTACTATTAAAAAAAAAAAAAAAACCTCTTCTTGATAATTCTTATTTGATCTTTCTCATGTGGCAGTCAAAAATGGATGCTGATCCACAATATGGCGTGGTCAAAAGAGGCTCACAGATCAGAGAGGATTTAATGATTGACACTCTTAGATTTCGTGGTACAAGTTAGTAGCTGTATTCCAAAGTTCTTAACCATAAAATGATGTGGTTGGCTGTGTCTTGGATCTTTGCATTGTGGATGTGAATTATCACCAGCATGAAAGAATCTAAGAACATATCCAAAAGGTACATCTGTCTCTCCCCACACCACATATCAGCTTCTGTCATGTGTGGGTCACAATAGTCATGTGTTCTCAAGAGGCTTAGAATCTTTTCAAGGAGCTTACAATAGAGAAAGTGTGTCTTTGTCTAAGGACACAGGAAACAGTTGGAAGGGGTTCCCGCTGTCAAATCTAGGAGAATTTGAACACCAAAATAATTAAGCAAAGTAGTGAAATAAAACCATTGAATAATTAGGAATTCATGAGTCCAAACTAATTATGAAGGGGTGTGTGTGTGTGTGTGTGTGAGTGAGAGAGAGAGAGAGAGAGAGAGAGAGAGAGAGAGAGAGAGAGAGAGAGAGAGAGAATAGAAAGGAGCAGGCTAGTTTCTTGTTAATAGTAAAATGTCAAGAGCCAAATGATAAATGACAAGGGAACATAGGAGTTGGAAAATCACTTGCAGTCACTATGGTGGAGACAGGATCAAGCAAGAATTATCTCTGGATGCTGAATCTGAGAGGAAAGCATGGAAGAGGATCTTTGAAAAACCTTAAGGTCACAGATGGCTTGTAAGTTGCAAAAGAGGGGAAGAAATCAATTGTACAGCAGAGAAACCAGGCAACACCTTACTCAGGTGATCAAAATTAACACCTCCAATAGTAGGCAGATGGACATTGGGTCACCTCCAGAAGTGACATGCTGAGACTCTAAAGTAAAGTAGCATGGCTTAAGAATGCAGAAGCTCTACAGGAGACTCATCTCACCGACAGAAATAAGCATATGCTTAGGATGAAAGGCTGGAAGAAGATTTACCAAGCCAATGGCCCCCGAAAACAAGCAGGAGTAGCAATACTTATCTCTGACAAAGTAGACTTCAAACCTACATTGATCAAACGAGATAAAGAAGGACATTCCATACTAATAAAAGGGGAAATAGACCAAAAGGAAATAATAATCATCAATCTGTACGCACCCAATGTCAACGCACCCAATTTCATCAAACATACCCTGAAAGACCTAAAAGCATATATAAACGCCAACACAGTGGTTGTGGGAGACTTTAACACTCCATTATCATCAATAGATAGGTCATCCAAACAAAAACTCAATAAAGAAATCCAAGATCTAAAATATGCAATAGATCAAGTGGACCTAGTAGATGTCTACAGAACATTTCATCCAACCTCTACACAATATACATTCTTCTCAGCAGCCCATGGAACCTTCTCCAAAATAGATCATATCCTAGGGCACAAAGCAAGCCTCAGCAAATATAAGAAAATAGAAATAATACCATGCATACTATCTGACCACAATGCAGTAAAAGTAGAACTCAACAACAAAAGTAAAGACAAAAAACATGCAAACAGCTGGAAACTAAATAACTCATTACTTAATGAAGAATGGATCATCGATGCAATAAAAGAGGAAATTAAAAAGTTCCTAGAAGTCAATGAAAATGAAAACACAACCTACCAGAACCTATGGGACACAGCTAAGGCAGTCTTGAGAGGAAAGTTTATAGCCATGAGGGCATATATTAAAAAGATTGAAAGATCCCAAATCAATGACCTAATGATACATCTCAAACTCCTAGAAAAACAAGAACAAGCAAATCCCAAAACAAATAGAAGGAGAGAAATAATAAAAATAAGAGCTGAAATCAACGAAATAGAAACCAAAAAAACCATACAAAGAATTAATGAAACAAAAAGTTGGTTCTTTGAAAAAATAAACAAGATCGATAGACCCCTGGCAAACCTGACTAAAATGAGGAGAGAAAAAACCCGAATTAGTAGAATTAGGAATGCAAAAGGGGAGATAACAACAAACACCATGGAAGTCCAGGAAATCATCAGAGACTACTTTGAGAACCTATATTCAAATAAATTTGAAAATCTAAAAGAAATGGACAGATTTCTAGATACATATGATCATCCAAAACTGAACCAAGAGGAAATTAATCACCTGAATAGACCTATAACACAAAATGAAATTGAAGCAGCAATCAAGAGTCTCCCCAAAAAGAAAAGTCCAGGACCTGATGGATTCTCTGCTGAATTCTATCAGACCTTTAAAGAAGAACTGATACCAACCCTCCTTAAACTGTTCCATGAAATAGAAAGGGAAGGAAAACTGCTAAACACATTTTATGAAGCCACTATTACACTTATCCCAAAACCAGGCAAAGACACCTCCAAAAAGGAGAACTATAGGCCAATCTCCTTAATGAACATTGATGCAAAAATCCTCAACAAAATAATGGCAAATCGAATTCAGCAACACATCAAAAAGATTATTCACCACGACCAGGTAGGCTTCATCCCAGGGATGCAGGGGTGGTTCAACATACGAAAATCAATAAACGTAATAAACCACATTAACAGAAGCAAAGACAAAAACCACTTGATCATCTCAATAGATGCAGAAAAAGCCTTTGATAAGATCCAACATCATTTCATGATAAAAGCTCTAAGAAAACTAGGAATAGAAGGAAAGTTCCTCAACATTATAAAAGCTATATATGACAAACCTACAGCCAGCATTATACTTAACGGAGAAAAATTAAAACCATTCCCTCTAAAATCAGGAACCAGACAAGGATGCCCACTAGCTCCACTCCTATTCAACATAGTACTGGAATTCCTAGCCAGAGCAATTAGGCAAGAAGAAGGAATAAAAGGAATACAAATAGGTAAAGAAACTGTCAAAATATCCCTATTTGCAGACGACATGATCCTATACCTTAAAGACCCAAAAAACTCTACTCAGAAGCTTCTAGACATCATCAATAGCTATAGCAAGGTAGCAGGATATAAAATCAACATAGAAAAATCATTAGCATTTCTATACACTAACAATGAGCAAACGGAAAAAGAATGTATGAAAACAATTCCATTTACAATAGCCTCAAAAAAAATCAAATACCTAGGTGTAAACCTAACAAAAGATGTGAAAGACCTCTACAAGGAAAACTATACACTTCTGAAGAAAGAGATTGAGGAAGACTATAGAAAGTGGAGAGATCTCCCATGCTCATGGATTGGTAGAATCAACATAGTAAAAATGTCTATACTCCCAAAAGTAATCTACATGTTTAATGCAATTCCCATCAAAATTCCAATGACATTCATCAAAGAGATTGAAAAATCTACTGTTAAATTTATATGGAAACACAAGAGGCCACGAATAGCCAAGGCAATACTCAGTCAAAAGAACAATGCAGGAGGTATCACAATACCTGACTTCAAACTATATTACAAAGCAATAATAATAAAAACAGCATGGTACTGGCACAAAAACAGACATGAAGACCAGTGGAACAGAATAGAGGATCCAGATATGAAGCCACACAACTATAAGCAACTTGTCTTTGACAAAGGAGCTAAAAATATACGATGGAGAAATAGCAGCCTCTTCAACAAAAACTGCTGGGAAAACTGGTTAGCAGTCTGCAAAAAACTGAAACTAGATCCATGTATATCACCCTATACCAAGATTAACTCAAAATGGATCAAGGATCTTAATATCAGACCACAAACTCTTAAGTTGATACAAGAAAGAGTAGGAAATACTCTGGAGTTAGTAGGTATAGGTAAGAACTTTCTCAATGAAACCCCAGCAGCACAGCAACTAAGAGATAGCATAGATAAATGGGACCTCATAAAACTAAAAAGCTTCTGTTCATCAAAAGAAATGGTCTCTAAACTGAAGAGAACACCCACAGAGTGGGAGAAAATATTTGCCAACTATACATCAGACAAAGGACTGATAACCAGAATATATAGAGAACTTAAAAAACTAAATTCTCCCAAAACTAATGAACCAATAAAGAAATGGGCAGGTGAACTAAACAGAACTTTCTCAAAAGAAGAAATTCAAATGGCCAGAAAACACATGAAAAAATGCTCACCATCTCTAGCAATAAAGGAAATGCAAATTAAAACCACGCTAAGATTCCACCTCACCCCTGTTAGAACAGCCATCATCAGCAACACCACCAACAACAGGTGTTGGCGAGGATGCGGGAAAAAGGAACCCTCTTACACTGTTGGTGGGAATGTAGACTAGTACAACCACTCTGGAAAAAAATTTGGAGGCTACTTAAAAAGCTGGACATCGATCTACCATTTGATCCAGCAATACCACTCTTGGGGATATACCCAAAAGACTGTTACTCCAGAGGCACCTGCACATCCATGTTTATTGCGGCACTATTCACAATAGCCAAGTTATGGAAACAGCCAAGATGCCCCAGCACTGACGAATGGATTAAGAAAATGTGGTATCTATACACAATGGAATTTTATGCAGCCATGAAGAAGAACGAAATGTTATCATTCGCTGGTAAATGGATGGAATTGGAGAACATCATTCTGAGTGAGGTTAGCCTGGCTCAAAAGACCAAAAATCGTATGTTCTCCCTCATATGTGGACATTAGATCAAGGGCAAACACAACAAGGGGATTGGACTATGAGCACATGATAAAAGCGAGAGCACACAAGGGAGGGGTGAGGATAGGTAAGACACCTAAAAAACTAGCTAGCATTTGTTGCCCTTAATGCAGAGAAACTAAAGCAGATACCTTAAAGCAACTGAGGCCAATAGGAAAAGGGGACCAGGAACTAGAGAAAAGGTTAGATGAAAAAGAATTAACCTAGAAGGTAACACCCATGCACAGGAAATCAATGTGAGTCAATGCCCTGTATAGCTATCCTTATCTCAACCAGCAAAACCCCTTGTTCCTTCCTATTATTGCTTATACTCTCTCTACAACAAAATTAGAGATAAGGGCAAAATAGTTTCTGCTGGGTATTGAGGGGGGGAGCGGGAGGGGGTGGAGTGGGTGGTAAGGGAGGGGGTGGGGGCAGGGGGGAGAAATAAACCAAGCCTTGTATGCACATATGAATAATAAAAGAAAAATGAAAAAAAAAAATAAAAACAAACAAAAAAAAAAAGAATGCAGAAGCTCAACCTAATTGGAAGGAAACTTCAAATGCAAAATGAGACATTTTCTCTTTAAATAAAGGATGAGTGGGACTGTCTTGTTAGTAAACAAAGAAAGGTGGTGGAAAATTGCAGATTTAAGAAGGCTACAGAGATGTGACTGGTCAGTGTAATACCTCATGCTGGCCTGGATTTTGGACAGGAGGGAGATGGGATCCTAAAGGAAATGATTGGATCAAGTGACAAAACTGGAACATGGCTAGAGACTAAAGTATAAGATTCTTCTTAGGAAATACACACTGACATATTTCAGGTAAAGGTCAATGATGTATGTAACTTATCTTCAAATGGCTTAGAAAAACATTACAGTCAGAGGAAAATTGTACTAAAGCCAGTGAGATAAAGTAAAATAACAGAAGAGTATGGATAAAGGATTATGACTAGTCTTTGTACTACTTTTTACAACATTTGAATTTATTTCCAAGTAAAGAGTGAAAATGTGTGTGCGTGTGCACATGTGTGTATAAAAGCAAGACAGTGCAGGAGCACACCTGAAGTACCAGTCTGTGGCACAAGCCACTCAGAAGTGGCAGAATGAGACCCCTGGGCTGGAGAAGTCAGAAAGGTTGAATGTGGAGCACTGAGACAGCTCTTTGATTAAAAGGGCTGACTTCCCAATTAACAATATGATACAAGATCAAGCTTAAGTGCCTACTGGGGAAAAAAATACAGATTGCCCAAAATGAACCCGATCAGGGACATGCCTGGACTGTCTGCAAGGATCTAGATACCAGGTAACACAGCTTACTTTCAGAATGGGTCTAGGGTGGAAGCAGAAGTCCTTTAGTAGGAGGTGATATGCGTAAAAAGTGTACAACCTACCAACGTGTCTGATGCACCAGAGGGACGGGCAACTGGGAACCCCTGCAAAAGGCCACGTGGGTGGTCACCAAATGTCAGCCGCAAATTCCTGGGAAGCCACAAAGCTAACATCAGGGCTCCACAAGACCACAGACATACTAAGCATTGTTAGGATACTGAATATGCAACGCTTACCCAAATAGGTTGCATTTTCCAAATATTTACTAGGTAAAACATCAAATCCTTGCTCAGGTGATAGGAGTCCCTGAAAACACCTAATACCAAATGGGTCTTCAATACTCCTCAGGGTGAGAAGTCCCATGATGAAGCCTCAGCCTCCTGTCCAGGACATTCCATGACAGGATGAAAGAGGGAGAGAGGATTAAAAAGTGCCACACACAAAGCTTTTGGTCACACACAACACATTTACTAAAGAATGGTAGGATGTATTGCACTCCCAGGAAGAGCAGAGGACCAAGATCCAGCCATGTTTTTAAAAGGCCAATGTCACAAGTAGGCATTGGAGTCCCAGTGGCCAGCTGCAGGATGGCCAAAGGGGAAAACAAAACAAAACACAAGTTAATGTGCATACCCAAACATATTATTTTACTCTAATGGGTAAAGGCAGAGCAGAGCCCAGCCTGGGGCCAGAGAGCAGGAGGACACTGGACTTCCTGGTTCATGAACTGGAGAAGGTGGGCCAAAAGGGGGCTCTACAGAGCTGACATCTGAGGAAATGGCAAGGGGGCAGATGCAAAAGTATGAGGTGATATGCATAAGCCGTGTGGTGGGAACCAGAGAGGGGATTACAGCACAAATTCATCCCAGATTAGAGGTAGAAGAGGACCTAAGGGAGTCTGTGGGGGGTCAGAATTAAATAGCCAGGGGCAAGAAGGATGGAGAAAAGGTAGATTTTAAGGGGCGTGGAGAGTTGGTAGAGATGGAGTAGGATTTCCAGGAGGAAGGAATGGATGAGCTGTTCAAATAAGACAGAAGATTCACAGAAGAACTGCCCTCTCTAGATAAGGAAGGAGAACACTAAATGGCAGTGTTCTAGAAAAGTTTTGAACTAAGAAAGACCCTTATCCTTGCTTACAGACAACAGGTAAGGCAGCAAATTGGAGGGACAAGAGGGAGTAAGGATTTCCCTCCATTTTCTCAGTTGCAGGAATAATTCTTTGGCCTCAGCTAGGGGGAGAACTGCAATCCAGGACTTAGGCAAGAGTGAACAAGCAACTACCTGAGAGGCATGAAGAGATGAGGGAGACAAGCTCAACATCAAAAGTTGACTAAGGAGCTGGGGATATAGCTCAGGGATAGAGGGTCTCCTTAGCATGAGTGAGGTCCTGGGTTCACTCACAAGAAGAAAGAAAAAAAGAGAGAGAGAGAAAGGGGAGGAGAGGGGAGAGAAGGGGAGGAAAAGAAAGAGAAAAGTGACTGAAAAGGGTCAAGATGAGGATAATGTATTCACAAGCTAGAGAGGCTGTACTTCTGAGTTATCACATTTGTATATATTGTGATTGGGAGAGGGAAGGGGTTAAGTGAGTTAAGGAAAAATAAGCACAGACAGATTTGGGGAGGGCAGAGAGGCAGGAAGAGCCTGTATACAATGAAGAAGGGCAGGGAGGAGATGCCCAACTGAGGTCCTGTGCCTTGATAGGGTTATTTTTATTCTGACTGGAACCTCCTCCTTTGTTTTCACCCCATTCTATCTGCATATCATTTACCTGCATTTAGTCAGAAACCATGGTAACAAGGAAGCCTGAAGAAATGATTGAAATGTGAGGAGGACACAGTGCCACAATGGGGCCACCCTTCTGTTTTCTGGGAAACTGGATCCTTTAGCAACAAAAGGTGAGATGACAGGCAGGCCACTACTGTCTGTACTGACAACAGGATTTGACCTTTATGGACCAAATGAGCTGCCTGCAGCTGTGGCCAGGCAGTGAGATGGGGAAAGTGGGATGGGAGAGACAACTGAAGCCCAGGTTCCCAATGCCCTAGGGACCAAGGACCGCTCCTGCAGCTCACTCACACTGGGTTCTGCTCACATGGTTATTCCATCCACACATCCTGCAAGCAGTGGGTGGTCAAGTTCACTGGTAGATGCAGAGGATCCTGACCTAGTCTCTGCTGCTGCTTTCCGGTCATACTGAGTGGCTAATTGTTCTGCATCTTTTCCTCACCCATTCCTGGTGCTTCAAAATCTCACTGCTGTGCCCTATAGTCGGCCAGGATCCCACAGAAAGGTGCTCTGCACACCAAAATTCATATATTGAAATATTAATCCCCACTGTGAGGGTACTTGGAGCTGGGGTCTTTGGGAGATAATCAAGTCATGAGGTTGGGGTCCCATGATGGTATTTGTTCACATATATGCTCTCCCACACCAAGCTTGTCAACACAAAGCCAGGCACCAGGATCAAGAAGGATCCTGGCACCAGGCACCAGTGGCTCATGCTTACAATCCTAGCTACTCGGAAGGCAGAGATCAGGAGGATTATGGTTCAAAGCCAGCCCTGGGAAAATAGTTCGCCAGACCCTATCTCAAAAATACCCATCACAAAAAGGGTTGGCAGAGTGACTCAAGCATAGGAGCATCTACCTAGCAAGTATGAGACCCTGAATTCAAACCCCAATGCTGCCACAAAAAAAGAAGGAATCTAACCACATTGACACTCTGATGTTGAACTTCCTCGCCTCCAGGCTATGAGAAATTGTTTGTTGTCTTAGCCACTCGGTCTATGGCATCTTTGTTACCGCAGCTTGTATTGGCTCACACAAAAGATACAGGCTTCGGTGGTCTGCGTGGCAGTGAGTGAGGCTGTGCACTGTACCAAAGACAAGATTTAAAGCAAATCAAACACCCATGCCTTCTTCCAGGCTAAGAGTCCCTTCAGCCCATACCTGGGGGCATTCCCAACCTACACAGAAACACATTTGCATCTCTTATGCTCTTATTTCAGTACATCTTCTGCCTTGATTCATTCCACTGTGTGAAGAGCCACCAGAGGCCACACATCTGCCAGACAATCATCTCCCCAGGAGCCATAAGACTCAGAGACATGATAAACCTGTCCACAAACAGGTTTAAACAGTGGATGAATCCTGAAGATTTCACTTTTTCATGACTATTGTTTTAACCTTTGGGTAGCAGTACAACATAGCTGTTGTTGTCCTGCAGTTTCAGCATCCCAGGTCCACCGCACGGTCTCCTGGAGACCTCAAGCCAGCTCCTCTTAGCCACAGTCAGAAGCGTCTGAGATGAGTGCAAAGGAAATGTCCCGCCCACACCCACAGGCTCCCATAGGCACCAGGGTCCCTGTCACAGTGGTCACAGCTAGTGGCCACATACCCTTGGTCCTTAATAGCTCTGGCCCTGCCAACCACGGACATCTTCAAACACGCCTGCAAAAGGCACACTGCTGCAGCTCCATACCTTCTAACATCCTGGGAGACAAGGTTCCCAGGGAAATATTTTTCTCAAAGTAACGCCCTGGTTTGGGAGTGGAGGTTACCTACCATAGGAGAAATGAAAGAAAGGCATGGGAAGAAGAAGGGAGGGAGAGAGGAAGGGAGGGAGGGAAAGAAGAGGAGAGAAAGAGGAAGGAAAGAAGGAAGGAAGGGAGGGAGGGAGGGAGGGAAAGAAAGAAAGAAAGAGAAAAAGGAAAGTGAAAACAGTTTATGAAGGGTAGGGGGAAAGAAATAGCAACACTCTCTCTGTAAACTGGCCTGAATTTGAAACTTGGCACAAACACGAAGACAGGGCTGGCCAAGAGAAAGGTGTGGCAGGATGAAGGTCATGTCCAGGAGTCCAGCAACCGTAAACTGAAGTCCCAAACCCAGCCTTGCCTAACACCCAGCCAGGGCTGCTGGTGACTCACTTGGTTCTCCTGCCTTGGTGGCTCCATCCAGTAAAATACAGGACTTCTGACCTCATTGGGAAGCAGGAAGATCAGCTCATGTTTATAAAGCACTTTGAAGATGAAAAAGCCTGTGCCTAAAGGGGGCTATTATTATTGTTATAACTACCTGTGAAAAAAAGAGAAAATGGATTCCCATGCACGCCTGATGATTACCTTTGGAATCACGGAGCCTGAGGGGCAGGGAAGAGGTCCTCACAGCAATGAGTCTTAGTAGCTTATACTGGAGCCTATGGCATGAGGACAGTGCTTCCTGGAGTTTGGGATGGAGGACCCCACAGCAGCACCCAGTTTGGTTTTACAGATGGGGCACAGAGGGAGAAAGCAACACTTCCTTACATTCCATTTCTGGAGAAAGGGGCCTTCGGTGTGGCTGTGGCTGTACCATCTCTCCACGGGCCAATTTCCCTTCATTAGGAAATGAACTATCCCCCAACGCAGAGGCCCACAGACAGCAGGAGGTACAAGGTACAAACATTGTTTGGACTTCACTGCACTCATAATTTGCACATGGACTCTTTGAATGTATAAGAAGTGATACTGCTTCATTAAACTTCATTTTAAGATAACGTCTGTCTAAGTCACTTTTTCAACCTCAGCCCTATGGGCATTTTTGGCCAGATCATCCTTTGTGGTGGGGGCTTCCTGTGCATTGCAGGATGTTACGTCACCCCACTAGCCGCCTCGGCTGGAGGGACGACAGAGGCATCCTCCAAACCCCCAAAAGTCTCCAGAAATATCTCAAGGGATGGTGGGGGTCAGCTTCCCCCTTCTCCTCTGTCGAGAACTACTGATTTTAAATCAATTCCCAAAAAATGAACAGCAAACACAGTACGTTTAAAATAATAAAGGCTAAACTAAAATGACTCCACTTGGGGAACACCTCAACAGAGAAGCAATCTTGCTTGCATTTGTCCGCCCTAGTTCCAGAATCTATGACTTCAGGTCACAAGAGTAGGTGTGGGTTCTGGGCCCCTCAAACCCAAATACCATCACTCCAAATGACTCCGCTAATAGTGAGAGTCTGCTCTGTGTCTAGTAATGAGCAAGAGGTGTAACCATGTCTGGAAGTCACAAACAAGTGTTCAGAGACAATCTGCATTCCAGGCCCATCCCTGGGGCATGCCCTGCTTACCAGATCTGAGGACTCTGGGACACCTGCTTGTCATGCTGGAGTACCTGCTTAGAAGCTAGCGGAAGGAGACTCATGGGCGGTGGCAGGGAAGCCAGGGTGGGGCCACTCGGGAATGTCTGTAGGTCCCACAGAGCCTTTAAGACCTGTCCCATTCTTCCACCTTACCAATGGAGAAACTGAAGCACAGAGAGAAAGGCTCTGCATCAGATCCCAGGACAGCTTTAGTCAGGCAGCAATCCCTTCAACCAACCCTGCACCATGCACGTTAGGACACAGGCTAAAGAAAAAGTCACTGCCCTAAGACTCAAAACACGAGGCAAAGGCTTATAAATGGGTGGCTTTCAACATTTAAAACTCAGCAGAAGCAAAGCTACATAAATGAAATAATTAAAACCTGAGTTGGCAGCCACCCAGCAGGCGAGGAAAGCCTATTCCGTCACCACCTAGGGCCCCCAGGACCCTCCGGGGAGGCCCACAAGAGCTGCCATGAGAAGTGCCCGATGGGCCATCACCAGGTTTACACGGATGTTTTCCTTCCATCTCCCTCTCTCCTATCTGGCATTTTCATTCCTCACCTCTGTCTCCCCAGATCACAAGGAAGTTAAACTGTCAAGCTTCCTGGTTCATGCAAAGTTTAGACTGTCAATTACACAGATGACAGAGAAAATAAAGTCAAAATTTGAAGATTTGGTGTCAGTGCTGCCCCAAATACTTGTCTGTCTCAGGGATCAGTGCTGGGCATCCAAAAGGAAGCCCCACCTCACACCAGGGGTTCCTTGAACCATCGGTAGAAAGAATCCCAAGTAAACACAGTACTCCCAGTCCTTGGGCACTGCTTCCTGGGCTCCACCTTTGGACATGGTAGCAGAAGTCCTCCTGCATTTCTTGACACCCTAGGAAGCTGCTTTTATCACTCCCAGTTTTCAGAAGGGAAATCTGACATTAATATGGACCAAGGATGGAACTGGTGGCCCAATTCCAAACCCTGTAGAGCTGCTGCCCCCGTCAGTGTGCTTCTGCCCACACAAAGAAGGCTAACTTTGCCTGGTTGCCTTTACTCTGCAATCTAGAGCACCAAACGCATGGAGACTAGTGTTAGATATTAACAGCTGACAATTATTAGCCTACCAATGGGCTAGCTTATCAATCAACAAGTCACTATTCACCAAATCTACCACATGACACCCAGAGCTGGCCCTCCAGGACTAGCTGGATATGTGAGTTACCATCTGACCTCCGAGAACCTTGCTTTCTAGCACATGCAAAGAGATGCCACTGGGTGATGGGTGGTTCATAGCCAAATGAACAGCCTAGTTACTCAATGTTATGAAGTTGAGAAAAATCTCTGCAGGCTGAGGTTGCCCTGTGGAAGAGCTGGCTCTTACATGAGTCTGGACACAGGATCCAAGGCCAAAGGTAAGAACACAAATGCTGTGCCTTGTCCCTGTTATCTGCAGCCCCATCAATGACAAAGATGGTGTCCAGGATACTCTCAGATGATCATAAAGGTAACAAGTCCCCTCTGAAAGCAAAAGTAAAAAAGAAAACCAACAATAACGTGCAAAGTCATTTCTGTTCAGTTTCACCATGCAACTGATTTTTTTCTTAATAATAAATTCCTACTTTGTCTAGAAAAGCTTCACGGGGTGGGGGGGTGGCTATTCTTTATTCAAAAAGAATCTGCAGGGTCTTTATGACATGTCAGCACATTGCCAGGCTCCAGGAATAAAAGATAAGCAAAGCATAGATCTCACTTCCAGTCTAGATTGGGGACCTTAAAGGAATGTGAAAGTGAGTGAAACTTCTGTAAATCTATGACAGTTCTAAGTAAGGAACATCACCCTTCCCACTAATGAGGCCTTTACAGTTTTCCAAGTGTTTTGGAAACATAGTCTCTCTTGACCATAAAGACAAATGCCTAAGGAAGAATGAGCCAGAGTCAGGGCAGGCCCTCCACAAAGCCACTAAGTCACATTTGCCCCTGTGAGATCACCAGTCCAGGTACCTGATTAAGATCACCAGGGGGCAGTTTCCCCACTGCTTCACTCTTCCTAATGTACAGAGTGATTCCACTCAGGAAACCCACACAGGTGAACCCCAGGACCACCCCTCAATTCTGCCACAGTCCCAAGTGCCAATAAAACTCTATTTACAAAAACACAGGCAGGCAGGAATTGGCCCAAGGGCCACTGTCTGCTGACCACAGCCCTGGAACATTCTTCCCCCAGGTCACTGCCTGGTCTGTATCGAAATGTCACCTCCTGAGAAAACCTTTCCTGACCACACCCTAACAGTGCCCTCTGTTGCTCTCTATTTCTTCATCCTCTCTAGTTTGCTTTTCTTTTTCTCATTTATCACTTCTGGATCTTTGTGTCTGTTTAGAGTCTATCTTTCCTCCAGCATTAGAGGATATTTTTCTGTTTTGTTTCTCATTAGTGCCCAATACTTAGTAGGTGCTCAGTGAATTCCTTGTCCATCTGCTTCTGTCATCCAGCTATGTGCAGGTCTCCAGAAGACTTTAAAAGGTCAGCCAGGTTGCCAAGCCACCCCGCCCCCAGGCAGGCTGCGTGCAAACCCATCCCACACAGGTCTCGGTCTGGTTTTCTTCTTTCTTCTAAGATCTCCAGAGAAACAGAACAGTGTGATGTTCTTTGGATCTGAAGTCCAGGCCATTGCACTGTACCACCATGAGACAATTCTGTGAGCCAACAGCATTTGCTCTTAGAACTTGCCAATCTGTCAGAATATTCCACAAAGGTCTTTTTTTTTTTTTTATTCATATGTGCATACAAGGCTTGGGTCATTTCTCCCCCCTGCCCCCACCCCCTCCCTTACCACCCACTCCGCCCCCTCCCTCTCCCCCCTACCCCCTCAATACCCAGCAGAAACTATTTTGCCCTTCTCTCTAATTTTGTTGTAGAGAGAGTATAAGCAATAACAGGAAGGGACAAGGGTTTTTGCTGGTTGAGACAAGGATAGCTACACAGGGAGTTGACTCACATTAATTTTCCACAAAGGACTTTTAAATAAGAGGGAAATATTTTAAAGAGTCCCTCCTGAAAGATCACCCTCCACCCACCAAAGGCCAGTCCCACCTCCCTTCAAGAGACTGACACATATTTTTTTCAGCAGAGAATGCATCTGAATATTCTTCAAGCTACTGTGAGTCCTTCCTTCCAGAACTCCAAACTAATTTCTCCATGCTCAAGTAGTAAAATCCACCTCCCTAAACCTCAGAGCTTTCGAAAAGCCAAAATCCTCAACCACTGCACAGCTCACAAGATTTTACAAAGCAAATTATAATCCACAGCCTCCCTTTCTTCCTTATGAATCACAAGTCAGCTAACCCTCCACTGGCCAACCGACCATGGATCCTCCAGACAGGATCACTGGCTGCAGAAAAAAATCAGGAAGGACTCAAACCTAAAACACAATCCCATGGCATTTGAATCTGTGCTGTGCCCCACCCCTGGGCCACTTGTTTCTCTACCTCCCCCGTCTTTGGACATGACCTATCAGAGTTCATATGAGCACATCCTGGCCTCTCAGTCTCAGAGTTTTGGGCCACACTTTCTGTCCAACCGGTTCTGCCTTTTATTTTTGTTTCAGGGAGGATTATTGCCATGGCAATGTCCAGGTGACCAACGCAGGAGGGGGAAGAAACCCACCTGTAGTCAACCCTTAATCCCTTAAAGCAAAGTCTGTCAGAAAGTAGCAGCCCTGGAAAATGCGAAACTTGGCCAGTGTTAGAAAACAGCTGAGCTGTGACCGTCAGGAAAGGGTCCCTGGAGGCTGTGCACATTGCCCAGCCCAAGGAGGTTTGCTTGATGCATGTTTTCCTTTTCAAAATGAGCGTGGCAGAAAGGAAACAGAAAGCAGAGTCTGTGATTAAGAAAAAGGAAAGCGGTTTTCCACCGTGATTCAGGTAACTCTCCATGACCCAAAGATCAGCGGGGCACAGGCGCCTCCTATGCAGGTAGTGCTGGCCTTTTCTGTTTGCTGTGCCTACAATGTGGCCTTCCTATCAGGACTCCTACCTGGGGGTAGGTGGAGCAAACAAAGCCAAACCCAGTTCCTGGATATAGGCTTAGCAGCCAGTCCACAAACATCCTTGCCTGCTTTAGGAGGAACTGCTAGGCACCTGATACACTCACAGAGAGCAAGAGGAATTCACTGGAAATTTTCACCACCTATGTCAGGGTGACCCTCCACGGTATCCATACCATAGACAGATGGACTTATGAGATGACAGCTTACAAATAGGAACCTGTAAATGTGGTTTACCATTCTTAGAACAGTTTTTCTTAAGTGTTGTGTGCTCATAACAGCTATGCAGCAAACACCATAAATGAATGGGCTTCCCAAACCAAACCATGTCACCGATTCATATGTCACACCACCGATCCTCATCAGAACTCTATCTCAGCTCCCTGTTTCTCTTCATTTGATTGTCAAGGAGATCTTCACTGGATTCTTCTTCTTGACTTAGTTCTCCATGGAGACACACTATCTTAAAAGTTTTCCTGTCTTTACTAAGACAGGAACAGCTGAGGACTCTTCAATAGGAGAGCACCATAGGTTAAGAAAAATATTTTAAACAAATATAAAAGAAAGATGTAATGAATGAGTGACTGTTAACAGTGAGAAGGGAAAGGCTTTTTAGCTGAATGTGATGGTTTGGTTTGTTCTATGTGCTTATGGTGAGGCACTGTTGGTGAGTGCTCTTCCTTTTTTTTTTTGGTGGTACTGAGGTTTGAACTCAGAGCCTTCAGCATGCTAGGCAAATGTTCTACCACTTGAGCCACGCCTCCAGCCCTTCTTTTCTTATGAACTATCCAGGAAGCAACAGGCCTGTTGGGCCAAAAATACTGGAAAAAGTTGTCAGAGCTCTGAGGCAGATGCCTGGGATAAACTCGGCAGACTTCACAGGGCTGGCCTTGCCTTTCTGAAATCAATTAAGGGTGGCCAGCCCCCAGCCCCCGCCTGACCACATGATACATGTGCACATGCCAGACAAGCAGACATCGTGGTTGAACAGAGAATGTCTCGTGCAAATCATGGGTTTGGAGCAGGATTTTGCGGAGGGAACGTCTTTGAGAAAAATGTTGGGATGGCTGGTTCTGGACTGGAAGCCTGTCACAGAGCCACCCCTTCCCCCATAATGATACATGAGAGTTCTTGCCACCCTAAAAGGATCCCGAGGCAGACACTAACAGTGAGGTTCCAGAATGGATGAGACATGTCCTTTATTGCACACACGCGTACATACACACACACACTCATGAAAAGGTTCAGATTCCCATCTCCTTTGGCTGGATCTTCTCACCCTGAGAATCTTGGGTGTCACCCCTGGGAACAAGCTCCTCTGAGGCCACCACATGTGGATGAAACTCTTCTCCCAGTGACAATGATGTCACGTCTCCTGGGCCCTGGCTCCCTTGGGAATGTGTGAGTGGCTCCCCTGGGGCAAAGAGCAACTGCTTTGGGTGATTCATAAGCCCTGTTCTCAGTCTTGTCACCCTGGATTTGCAGTTTCCGTCCATTACTCAGCCTCCTTCCTGAGCTCATCCCAAGGGCTGCTCCACAGATCTGCAGGCTATAGCTCCAGGCTGGGCACTTGGCAAGCAGTGGCGTGTGCTCAGGACAGCCTCTTCCCCACCCCTGCCTTCTCTCCTCCATCAGAGCTAAGCAAACATGATAAGTTGTATGAAGAGTTGGGGGGGGAAGCAGAGGTGGGGGGTCACAGGGGGCAAGAAAAAAAATGTTCCCTCTATTGAAAAACATGAATTACCACACAGGTGGCCTCTTTTAAATCAGGAATGATACCCTCTGCTTGCTCTCATCAATCATAGCCCCCTTGGCTTTGCTACTTGTGGCAACAGAGATTTTGGAGGTCTAGGGTCCTGGCCACTTTCAATCCTTTCTGTAACAAAGGGCAGTCACAATGAATGCATGTGACTATGAAATCAAACTTGAGGTTCCCAAGCATTGCTCTGTTTCTACATGTGTCCCCCTTCTAGAAAGGGGAGAATAAGGTACTATACTCTCCATCCCATCCCCCCACCCCACTGACCCACAAGCCCTGCGCACTCTCTGCAAATATCTACAGAGTACTGTATTGAAACTCTGAGGTTCTTTCTGGGGGGAAAAATGGTATAAGCATCATTGTAGAGTTTCTCAAAACTCAGACCCTGATTCCTCTTTACTTCTCTTAATAAAAACAACAAAACCAAGATGTTTTGTTGGTAGGCTGTGTTCCAATCAACAGTAAGTACAATAATTTTTGTGCTCCTACCCTTTGCTTAACAATTACTCATCTAGAACAGAGACTGGCAAACTTGTTTTGGAAAAGGCCAGACAGTAGGTGTGTTTGACTTTGTGGGTAGCACGGTCTTTGTCAGAACTCCACAGCTCAATCATAATGGCCTGAAAGCAGCCATAAACAATATGCAAACTCACAAGCATAGCTGAGTTCCAATAAAACTTTATTGATGGAGCCTGAAATTTAGATCTCATACAACTTTCCCCTGTCACAAAATATTACTTGGAGTTTTTCTCTTTTTTAAACTTCAAATGTGAAAATGATTCTTAGCTCACAAGCTGTACAAAAACAAGCAGCAGGTTGGTTTTGGCCTGTGAGCCAGAGTTTGCCATCCTCCGTTGGAGAATCAAATATTTAAAAGGAAAGCCTCTGAGAGTTTTCTTTTGAAAAGAAATATAATAATCATGATAATGGCTCACATTTATTGAGCACCTGTTCCTTGAAAGGACTCAATATGGAAAACCTCTTTTCATTCTCTCATTAACACACGAGATCGGTAAATATTGTCATAGACACTAAGACTTATATGAAGACAGTTAATTTTGCCAAGTAGCAAGGATTTGAACCCAAGGAACCTGATTCCAAACAGAGACATAGGAGGCATGTGTTCAGAATCAACACACTGTATGAAGGAGGAGGGGATGAGAGGTAGGGTCTGAGAAGTCCCCCATCTTTGGGGGACCAACGTACTACTGAAGTCTCCTCCCCACTGAAGCAGTACCCCCTTCAACATTTTATCCAAGTGAAACACAGCTCAGATGCCTCCAAGAATTGTTTAGGAGGGGTGTACATTTTACAAACTGTGAGTGCCACGTTGTACAGTATGTCACAGACCTGTGACAAGGGGCCTTGTTTCAGGATGGGAGTCTAAGATCATTAGTTTCAGTTCTGCTAGATGAATGGGCCCACCACTGCCCTGTGAGGTTCTATTCCCAACATCCCCTCCGCTCAACCTCGGCCCCCTCCACTCTGGCTTTCCTGTATTCCATTTCTGTGCTTCTCCTAGCCCAGTCCTCCCCAAGGCCAACCTCCACTGTCCAGTCTGGATGCAAAATACCCCCCACACTGGGCTTCCTCCTGCTGCCACCCAGACAGTATTCTACCCAAAACAGGGAAGAGAGCTGGATGGCTTCTTTCAGTTTTAGGACCTCTGCCCAATTTCTTTTCCAGCCTGGGCACCAAGATGCATCTGGGTAGAAGAACACACTGCATAGCTACCGATGAGCCACCACACCCGGTGGAAAGCCACAGATCCTGGACAGAAACCAGCCACAGTGAGGAAAAGCTGTGTGATGGAGCAGCTCTCTGCCCTCCAGACACGCACACAAGCTCCTTCACCTTCTGGACTTCAGGAAAGGGAGGCCTGACAGCCCTGGCCCTAGCTGGGAGAGGCCAACCAGACAGGAGGCAAGCTTTTCATTATGTAAAACACTTGGCTCCTTCCTCTTTCTCTGCATCCTGCTAGCAATTTTGTATCCGGTTTGGGAATTCCAGGAACATCTGCAATTGTCTTTTGCCCAACCACACATGTGCAAGCTGAAGGACTCGGTCATGTTCCTACCTGTGGTGTCCTGTCATTAGCCCTGAACTGTGTGTGATTCGCTCCACCTTGACAAGACATAGAAAATCCCAGCTGGCTCCCACCCCCCCTCACCACGTGCAAACCAAAGGCACAGAGACAGAGGCACCTTTCAGATGGGGAGAAATGCCAGGTCAAGAGGGCTTGTTTGAACACTCCAGTCCTCTAAGCAGACAGACAGCACATGGTCAACACAGCACCCTCCCTTGTCCTCTCCCTCTGTGTGCACACTTTTAGGTGGCAAGGCCAGGGGGAAAAGTGAGGTGCAATTAAGTTCACGAGTAAGAGATGAGGCACTCGCTCGGTTTCATTCTGTTTCATGTAGCGATGATGTCTGCTTAGATCAGAGACTGTTGGGAACACAAGTATCCAAATTGCTTTGGAATCTTTGTCTCCTGCCTCTCTGGGCCTCAATATGCAAAATGGGGTAAAAAAAAAAAAGAGTGCCTATTTGTCTTTGGAACTCAATTAGTGTTTAACTTCCCCCTCCAGTGTCCCCCATGGCTCATCCACCTCCACCCACCTCATTGCTCTCATGTTTGGAAATCTACCTCTCCTTATTCTCCCAACTCTCTCCCTATGGGATCAGCCCAAGGCTAACCTTTCACTGGACACAGATGTATATCCCCAGGTATCCCCCAGGGGTGGGTTGTGACCACCCCTGTGCCAGGTCCACCCTTTGCTCCCACTTCTCCCATAATGCCAATCACACTATCATGTAACATCTTTGTTCACACGTTTATCTCCTGCCACTGCTCACGGACCTGACTCCATGCATGTGTTTATCCCCGCGTCTGGATATTACTGGATACAGAGTAGGAACCCCAGCAAATGTTTAAATAAACAAAGCACTAACTATGGCCTCTCCACCTATCTCTGAATACCCAGCTCCAGCAGCCAAGTAGGCATCTCCCAAAGTAGCACACTCAGAAAATTCCAGAAACTCACCCTTGCTTGCCCTCATGCTCTCCATCTTAGCCTGTTCCTTCTACCCCAATCTTAGCCCAGAGGACATTCAAGAAATGGGTGCTAAGCCATTTGGGAAGTACTGGTCACATCATCCTGGATACACCCTTTCCCCTTGAGTATTCAGTCCCCACACTGTCAATTTCACCTTCCCAGTATCACCTACTTTCAATCCCCCTTTTCTCCAGCACTACTGAAGACCAGGTCTAGACCTTCACTGCTACCCTGCTGTCCTCTGAGCAGCCCCTCCCTCCCCTGCATCTCCCCGTCCCCATTCCACACACAGGGTGCTGAGCAGAGCCAATCTCTAGCTCAAAGGCTTTCTAAGTTTCCCAAACTCCCAGGCCTAGCCCCTCCCCTTGTTGTCCCTCCCATCATTTAAACCCCACCTTCTCTACTTCAAGCCCCCAGTGCCATCAGCCTGTCCTGAGAAGGCCTGCCCAGACCCAGCCTCTGGCCCTGGGTACAAAGGACATTTCCACTTGAAATGGTCACTTTGTCTTTCCCATTCCAGTTCTGTCCTGGAAGCCTGCCATCCTTCAAACCTTCTCAAAACCTAACTGACAACTTCCTGTATATCCCCAATACAACTGTCACGTTCTTCCAAGGAAGCTCTTTGCACTGCTAGCCCAGGGCTCAGACACTCTGTGTTATGCCTGCCTGCCATCCATCCCCTATAGACAGGGACCAGATCTTACACTCCTGAAACCAGAAGCAACACTGCACAGAGCGGGTGCTCATATTATGCACACTCTTACCCAGCATGTGCATGAAGTCTTTTCAAACAGGCACCAGTGGGGTGAGCTGTAAACAATTTACCAGTGACCACCAGGCTAGCAATGGCTCACACTTTGCTCATACCATTTCAAATGAACAAAGCTGTCTGGGGGTAAGAATGAATGAGGAGTAAGAGAAACTGTGACAAGCCCAAGGAGGTGTTACTTTGCAGTTCCCAAGTCTGTAGCTAAGGCAATGGGAGGAACATCAGCTCAGAGTCCATGGGGACCCTACTTTTTCAAGCAAAGCCAGAGATCCAAATTTTCATGTGAAATATCCACAGTTTAAATATTGGCAGTGAACTCAAACCATTTTAGCACAAGGTATAAATAAAAAATAAACACACCCAATCCCAGACCTCCGGGGCTGCTGGCTTGTGAATTTTGCCCCAAGAATGCCTTTCTGGTTGAAAAATCTGTTAAGAAGACAAAGAGAAGAAGTCCTGAGGTTATGAGGAACTTGGGTCCAAAAGCAGGTTTTCTGGAATAAAATGTAACTTCTGATACTTTGAGGCAATTCCAAATGACCTACAAAATTCCCGTTCTTGTGTCCATAATGCCCACACAGCCAGGGCTCTGGACGGAGGATGTGCTGGGGACAACAGACAGTAGAAACAAACCAGTCATGTTTCTAATAAAATTCTCCTTAAGTAACTGTGGTTCTGATTTTTAAGTAATAATGATGACGATAAATTAAAGAGAGCAGTCCCTGTGGCTGCCAGCTCGAAGCTGCTCTCTGACAGAACACCCTAAAATTCAGACAGACATAAGTAGGAGAAATGACCCCAGTTATCAGGGCTCATCTCCCACTTCCCTTCCCATCCCATCCATAAAACAAGATGATTTATGAGTCAGAGTGAGGGACCTCTCTCTTCCCCTCTGCAAAATTTATTTCTCTTTAATGGGCTGCTGTGCCTCTCCCTTCCTTCTAATCACTCCCTATGTCTGTTTGCTCACTCTCTCCTGCCTCTGTTTTTTTCCTCCTCCAAGGGACAGGCAGCCTGTCAGGGTGGCAGAAGACTACCGGCCCAACAAAATGGTCACAGGACAAAAGAAACAAGCAAGCAGGAAGAAGTTGCCTTCAGACCAAAGGCACTGGGCAACACAGATGTGGGACTGCTGAGGCCCCCATCTGACTTTTATTGGGGAAAGTAACTTATTAGAAGAAGGTTAGTTTGGTCTTTGGTGAAGAATGGGAATGTGGCACCCAGTAGTGGCAAGGTACGGGAGAGGGGAGAGCAAAATCTCACAAGGGAGACACAAATGATTTATGCTCTTGCCCACAGCTTCGGGACTAATGGGGACCAGGATCTATAATTAGACAACCGCTGCAATTACTCCAAATTCCTACCCCTTCTTACTCCCACCCAATTCTTGCCCTCTCCAATAAGTGACTGCCCTGAACCCTGGAGGCAAGAGGTTAGAAAGTGAGGGGAGGGCTTAGAAGCTACATGCCTGCTAATGAAGGCAAGCCTCTGAAAGGAGAAGGTCTCTTCCAGGGGAGAGAGAGAGAAAAAAATCCCTCAGTACAAATAATCAAAAACACTTGCCTGTCATACCTGACAAAGCCTTTTGACTGACATGAGTTCATTTGGTCTTTATAATAACTCCTGCTCAGTCTACAGGACTCCACTGAGGCCTAGAGAGGGTCAATGACTGGCTCCAGGTCACACTGCTAGCTAGTGACAGATCTTCTTATCCCAGGTCTAGAAATATTCCTATTTAACTACACCTATTGAAGTTGTTTATCAGAAGACCAGATAAGGGAAGACAAAAAAAATTATAAAAGAGGAAAAGATTAACCTATATGGTTAAAATCAAAGATGAAAGGATCAAATTGAAATTCTGAAAGTCTATCTCAAATGACACTGGAACAGTAATAGTCAAGTACGTATTCTGCTATTTTTCTTTTCAACAACAGGAGAGCTTTTTTTCTGTGATGCCTCCCCTCAGCATCACAGAATTAATGTTCTCTCTCTTCCCTTCAGGCTCCAGATGTCCACAAGGAGGGACACAGTGCAGAGATTGTCAGGCATGACAGACTGCAGATCACCCAGAACTCAGGAACCCTCTGCCCAAACTCCCCAGCAGCCCAGTAACCAGATGGCTCCCCTGGGAGGAGTTTCTCTGGATAAGGCAAAGTCAAGGCTCTGCTGTGGTCTTCAGGCTCTGGATCTGCCCCCTCCCCTTTCTTCCCAGCTGCTCAGAAAGAAGGGTCTCCCTGGAGAGGGTCCATGTGTCACTGCCCTTGGACACGCCCATCCGGTAACCACAAGTGAGTCCAGTAGAAGTGAAAGGAGTGTTTCTGGATGTGGAGTGTGAAAATCACAGCACCAGCCATGGCATGCAGGAAGATGGAATTAAGACCAGGTGGCCCGGCACAAGGACTCCGCCCTCCCTGAGTAAACGCCAAGGCCAACACACACCTCAGACTTGGTAGACCAGTAGGCTGATCTCTCTCCCCTTTCTCTACTTACATGTAATTTGTTGTCAGGCTCTGGCCCTACCAAGAGCACCAGGGAATTCTGGGTGGTCCCTTGCCCTGATTCATGCAAGGACAACTTCCTCTATAGCAGTAGCAAAGCCTCCTCATCTCCTACCTTAGAGCTGCAGGGAATGAGCACTAAGCTAGACCTTACCTGGCCTTTGCTCAAATCTTACAGCCAGCTTTGGAGAGGACAAAATGAGACCCTTGCCAGGGAAGCATTTGCCCTCCCTTAAAACATCAGAAAGCCAGGCCAGGAGTGATGGTGCCTGTAATCCCAGCTACTTGGGAGGGAGGCAGTGATCAGGAGAATCCAAGGTTCAAGGACAGCCTGGGTTAAAAAGTTAGGATGATCTCATCTCAAATAAGCCTGTATGGTGGCACATGCCTGTGATACTAGCTATGGGTAGAAGAATCAATGTCTGAGGCTGACCCCCAAGCAAAAATGGAAGACCCCACCTGAAAAATAGAGAAAAAAGGTCTGGGGGTGTGGCTTAAGTAGTAGAACACCTGCCTGGTAAGCACAAGGCCCTGGGTTCAAACCCTAGTACCATCAAAAAAAAAAAAAAAAAAAAGAAAGCTGTGACAGTTTGAGTGACTGCCTAGCTAGGTTCCCTCCCGTGTGGGTCACCCACTCCTCCCTCAGACATCCTGTGGAGAACCAGGTTGGTCTAATTCTCAAGCTGACTGTGCACAAAGCCCTGGAAAGTGTTAACTGATAAGCAAGGTAGTAATTTAATCATTTATGTGCTTAAGTGTAGCCAACCCCTCCTAGGGCCTTCTGTAGGTTAGGAGAAGGTGATTTTGAGAGAAAAATCTGCAAGGTTCAAAGCAAAAGTTGCTTCTGATGCAGTTTCTCAATCTTGGCATTACAGTAACATTTTAAGCAGGCTCATCCTTTGCGCATTCTAGGATGTGCCATAACCTCTCTGGCCTCTGACCTCATGCTAGGTGCACTGTCTCCCTCAAAGCTGTAGCAACCAAAGATGCTTCTGGACATTACCAAATGTCCCCTGGGAGACAGGATTGTCCCAGTTGAGACCACTGGTCTACTGGTAGAGATGAAGCTGGACACAGGGCCTACTTCTGAGACCCCATCCGATCAGCAAGGCTCGAGCAAGAGCGTTTTAGAGAACTCAGGATACTTCAAGCCAGAGAACAAAATGGCTTCCAGCATCAGAAGAAAAAGTCAGGACAAGATCAGACTTCCGGAGTTCTCAATCCTTGGCAGAGGCAGGAGAAAGAGATCCCGTGGAAACCAACAGCCTCTTCTAAAGCCTTCGCCTTTTATTTAAAAGATGACCTGTCTCTTTGTCTCTTTGCTGCTGTGTTTTCAGTTTTTTGGCCATCATTGTTAACTTTAGTGTTCCCAATGTGTCTCCCTTTATCCTTTTTTGTTTCTCCTTGGTATAAAAGGAAAAAGAAACCTGGAAAGGCCCGAGTTGGGTTGTGTTTCCCTGGCAGGTATCAGCCCAGCCCCTGAAACCATCTTGAAGCTGGGACTCTGATTCAGATGAAGAGGAAACAGAAGGGAGGGATTGGGGGTAGCAGACTCTTGATTAATTGAGAAAAAGCAACCATGCCATGTTTCAGTAAGATTGCCCAGTGGAATGCTGGCTCTTTTTTGTGTGCTTGTTCCTTTGAAACAAAAGGGAATAGAGGAAATGACAAAAGGGTAGGAAGGAGGGGGAAGCTACAGCCAATGGATTAAGGGACAGAGCTGTCTGTGGGAGCCAGGGAGGGGGAGGAGCTGGTGGCAGGCCCTCCTCAAGGCAGCAGGGGGCGTTTGCTGAGTGGAAGCTTGCCCACATAAGTCTTTTATGTTCGTTTTGTATTCTTCTACAAGAAATAGTTTATCTCTAAAATTTAATCACTTACTCTTTCTCTCTAGACCTTTACTGTCCAGGACAGAAGGCACTAGTTGGTGAGCAGTGAAAAGGTGACAAGTCCAAACAGAGATACTACGGGTGTAAAACACATACTGTACTTTCCAGACTTGGTAAGAAGAAATACATATGATCTCATTAACAATTTTTATACCAATTACCAGTTGGAATGATACAATTGGGGAGATGTGGGGTTATATACAAAATGTATTATTAAAGTCAGTTTTCAACTGTCTCCTTTCTCCTTTAAATGTAAGCATCAGGAAGCTGGGCATGGTGGGTCAAGTCTGTAATCCCATGCACTCAGGAGGCTGAGGTAGGAAGACAGTAAGTTAAAGGTCAGCCTGGACTATGTGTCAAGATACTGTCTCAAAAAGAAAAACAAAACAAAAAAAGTGACACCAGAAAGTTGAGAAAGGCCAGCCTGTTGGTGGGTGGGTCCTGTTTCATTTCATGCAGCCCTGCTTTAAACTAAGAGTGCAGAAGCGGCTCTGTTCCGCCTGCCTTGCCTCCTTTCCTCCCTACAGATTCATCTTAGACCATTCAGGCCCTTTTCAAGAGTCTTTCAACCTTTCTCCCCTTGCCAAAGATATTCTAGGTGTCCTCTGCACACAACCACTGAGTTGACTTCTGTGGAAGATCTCAAAGTGGGTCAGGTTCTTGGATCAGAGGCCTCTTAAAAAGTGAGGTGAAGCTGGGAGCCAGTGGCTCATGCCTGTAATCCTAGCTGCTTAGGAGGCAGAGATCAGGAGAATTGTGGTTTGAAGCCAGCTCGGATAAATAGTTCACAAGACCCTATCTTGAAAATACCCAACACAAAACAGGACTGGTGGAGTGACTCAAAATAGTAGAGTGCTTGCCTAGCAAGCATGAGGCCCTGAGTTTAAACATCAGTACCATCAAAAAAATAAAATAGAAGTGAGGTGAGAAAGCTGGCTCCAGGGATCCAGCAACTCAGCAACCCAGAAAGGAAAAAGCCCCCCACCCTCTTCCAAGTCCTCAGCTGCCATGTTGGATTGGTTCCATGTAAGCAGCCCTGTTTTCACCTTCCACACAGACAGAAGTGACTTTTCCAGTTCTGCTTATCTTCCTAGTGACGCTAACCCTGCCACCTGTTGTCCTTCTATAGAGCGCAGCTTTCTTTTCTCTTTCTTGACTGACACAAGACTGTACGCCAAGAGGAAAGCCCATGTGAGGGGCTTGAATAGCAGATCCTGGCCCCTAAGCGAGTTCCTGCCCTGGACAAGGGCTTAAGCTTCTGGCTGGCCCAGAAGAGAACAATAGGATGTAGTTAACAACGGCATTTATTTGCTCATTCTCTCTCTCTCTTTCTCTAGAGATGACCCGCTTTCAGTCTGTTGGAATTATATTCCTTTCCTAATAAACTTTACTACCACTTTCATTACATTTAGAAGAAGGAGGAAGAAGGAGAAGGAAGAAGGAGGAGGAGGAAAGGAGAAGGAGGGAGGAGGGAGGAGGGATAAGGGAGAAGAGGAGAGAAGAAAGGAGAAGAAGAGAGAAGGGAGCAGGGAGAAGGAAGAAGGAAGTAGGGCATTTGTCACCCTAATCCACTGTATGGACTTTGACGAATATTTTTCAGCCAAAAATATCCGAGTAAAATCCATCCGTGGTCAACGTCATGATCCAATAGAGTAGTTCTCAATAAGGAGTAAGTCTAACACCCTTAGGAGATACTATGCAGCGTCTGAACACATTTTGGATTGTCACAACCAAAAATGCTTGTGGCGTTGTTTTAGAGGTGGGGAGAGGGAAGCAGAGGGAAAGCTTCTGGTATCCAGTGGGTGGAGGCTGGGGATGGTGCTAAGTATTCTATTATGCATAGGACAGCCCCTTATAAAAGAAAGTTATCTGGCTCAAAGTATCACTAGTGTCGGAGTTGAGAAACTCTACTGGGGACTGGCAAGCCCCCCACTCCCCATCACCAAGCTACAGCTTGCTCTAATCTCTGGCATCAAGGCGGATCCATCCTTCCTCAATACCACCTTCCAACAAACACACCTGGGACTGGATCCAGGAAAACCTGAAGGATCAGGGCAAGAAGAACAACTGGGAGAAGAAAAACAGTACAAACATGATTAAATAAATTAGCCCCGCTAATTACTGAGTGTCTAACTTAGCACCTGGAGCAACAGCTGGGACTGCACAGAATTGAGCAAACATCATCCTAAATTCAGGCAGGCTCTGAGAGTACTGATTTGCTCCTCCCTGCCTTCTTCTGGCAGAAGACTTGACAGAGAAAAAACCAAGCAATAAAGTCTTAGTACAGAGTGTCCGCCCTCTGGAGGTGGGCTCCCTGCAGTAACCTCCTTGGTGCACCTGCACACCTATATTCCCAGAAGAGACGATTGCTCAGGGCAATAAAAGCTCCTCTTGGGCTGAGGTCTTGCTGACTTCAGCAAGCTACTATGTCTCCTGCCTCCACAAGGATTGATCACCATGTACTTGTGAAATACCCAGAGAACAGCACTGCCGGGTCTCCTCAGCCTCGACTTTAACAGCTTCTCTAGTCAGTTCCTCTGCACCTAATTAGGTTTTCTCAATTTCTCAAGTCTAGATAACCTTGTAATTGTTCTACAAGGCATTCCCACGAAGGCCCATATCCCTGCACCTTACAACTGTAATTTCCTTCCTGAATTAAGACTTGGGTGTAACGAAGAGCTCCCCGAGCAAGTGCTCTTACCAGGCCACTCAGTGGCTCCATGTCACAGCAGTGCAGTGGCCAGACCATGGTACATCAGGCAATTCCCCAGAGCTCATGGCTGCTCCCTCCCAGTCACCTCCATAATGTACTTATGTTTCTATAGGGAAGCAGTGCCGGGACTCTGCTCAGGGGCCACACTTAATTGTGACTTAAAACCACTGAAGTGATTCTCCCAGATTCCATAGTTTAAGGGGTTAACTGGTGGTTCCCCAAAACATATACCTACATCCTAGCTCTCACAATCTGTGACTATGACCTTATTTAGAAAAGTGGTCTTTGCCAATGAAATTCATGATGTTAAGGTGAGATCACCCTGGATAACCTGGGTAGACCCTAAATCCAGTGACAGCTGTCTTTATAAGAGACAGAAGACAAGACAGACACTTCCATAGGTCCCAGTGAAGATGGAGGTGAAGACTAGCATGAAAGAGCCACAAACTAAGGAGAGCCTAAAGCCACCAGGTGCTGGAAGAGGCAAAGACAGAGCCCCTGGAGAGAGCACAGGCCTATACCTTGACATTAGACTCCCAGCCTCCAGACCTGTGAAAAAATGAATTCTTATTTTAAGCAACATAGTGGATGACAAGTTATTTCCAGTAGCCCTATCGCACACATGTTCAATCCCACTCCTAATCAACCATGTTTAGCATAAAAAATATAGAGCTTGAGTTCTCTGCTTATTAATTCTCACTTTCAAAAATGTGAATTCTTCCCAAATGTTACCTCAGAGTCTCTCTACAACAACCCCACTGAAAACTGTCCTTTCTCGATCCTTGCATATCCATCTGGGGGCTCCTTAACCTGATATTTTTCCTTCATACCCTTATTGTTCCCCCATACTCTCTATTGTTTGTGGGGGTGGGTATTAACTTTGTCTCCTGTTTGAATATATGATCCAAGGCATGTTCTTCTTATCTACTGTTAAAATTCTAGCAAGGACAATATCAAGCACATAGCTGATTCTTCATACTTGGTTATATGAAGTCGGAAATCCTTATTTTCAAAAGCAGAGATAGACAGCCGAGAATATTCTATTATATTCTAATTCCAAAGATTGTTTATTTTTTTGCAAATAAAATCTCCCAATCTCCCTGCACCCTCCCTTTGGATTGCTGAGGACTTTACACATCTGGAAGGCAGTGGTGGCTCCGTGAGTTAGAAGTACATCATGATTTGTCCTTGGGAAAAAATGGGAATTTTCTCTGTAGGGAAATTCCTGGTCTCCTGATAGATAAATAAAGCAATTTCCTAAAATGTCCCTAAATTTTTAACAAGTGTTTTAACTTCATTTTTTTTTGCACCTCCCACTTCTAGTACTTCCTTCAAGCAATTCAAATTGGGATGCACAATGGGTGACGATCCAGGGAACAGATGGAGCCTAAACATGCAGGGGTTGGGCTGATGAACAGACTTATGCTGTCCCAGGCAGCCAGAGGCCACAGGTAAGGCTTGTGATTTTGCTACACACCTGAGGACAATCAGGACATGAAATCACAAAGACAAGATCCAAAAGGACATCTGCTTTAGGGACTCTAGACCAGAGGACCTTCCATATAGAGAAATTGTACCCTTTGGTCACTAGGCAGGTAGAGGTCTGCTCTCCCAGGTGACCCAACAGGATCCCTTCTATCTGGTTGTAGAGCAGGCTCTGGTCTTTGTGAAAGGCAGAAATGGGGCCTTCTGTCTTCACTTGTTTGCCAGACTTTTGATCTGTTAGTAACATCACCAGGGTTTTTTAGGTTGGGATAATAAGAAAACAGAAATCTTGAAGATTTTGATTCAGGATTATTAACAGGAAAAATTGTGAATAACAGGAGAATTTGAAAAATTTCAAGAAACTTTGTCCTCCCCAAGAAATCCAAAAATATTATTTGTACTGCAGTCTGAATTCATTTTGGAAAGCTTACAAAATGACTTAGGATGGGGCTCTTTTTTTCCAGCCATCCATTGAAAATCACTGATTCACCATTTTACTACTCTGGCCCAAGGATCATGTTTGAAAAGAAATTCTTCCTTCAAGAGAAAGAGAAAAGAACAAAATGAGCCCCTGTGCTCATGGAACGATGCTTCCCAACTAGAGTCCATCGTCACACCTTCTGCTTCAAGATCAAATGGTATTTCATGTCCCCAAATCTACCATCTTCCCTCACATCACAGTGGAGAACTGAATCCAATAAAGAAAAGGACATCCCAGATGATGGTCTGAAAGCAATTTTCCTCTAGCCTCCCACTTGACACAGAGGGAAGTCATAACACAAAACCATGGTGCTGAAGTAGTGACAGTCAGAATATTGCTGTGACAGTCAGAAAAGGTGGCAACTATGAAAGTGATGCTCTACACAGCTTGTCTTACACCGTCACTCACCAGCACCAACCTTAGGAGGAGAGGCACCAGGAAGATGAGGATTCCAAGGTTCAGGGAAGAAAGGAACCACCATAGTGAAATTACTACCCACTGTGGTACTGGTTCGTGTCACCTTTATCATCTCGAAATTCTTCAGAATCGTCACTATCCTGACATCTAAGATACTCATTCTTGAACATTCAAATCTCATTCATTTTCACCTTTTCCTAGGATCTCATCATGCCAGATTTTCCTACCCCTCTCGGCATTTCCAAATTCCACGCCCAACAATGACCATCTCCTGGGAAAGAAAGAATGCAGCTCATGTCTTATCTCCCACGCCCTCACCCCTCACTAAACTCAACCCAACCTCACACTTTGAGAGGAAAAATGGGTCAATGATTTTGAGAACCTGGAAGTTATGTCTATCATGAGCATGCAACCAGAACATAGACAAGACCACGGCACACTAACACCCACATGTCAACTGAGCCCTCTCCGATTTTTTCCTGTAGTAAGCCAGCAAGGAAAAGCCTCCATTGCTGCCTCCTCACCAGCCAGCCCATTGTGACGCCCACTATGGAGCGAGTCAGTGGCCTGCTGGTGGCCCTGCTCCAAAGAAACTAAGCTGGCCACTGCTCAACATACTGCATCACCAACAGCAACTCTGTGTCATGGCAGCCTCCAAGTGTTGCCTTCTACCAGCCCAATGAACTCCAGGGCTCACGTTAATTAATGAAGTCTATAAGGAAAACAATGGGATGTTTTTAAGCATAAGCTTTTGATCAGACTTCAAGTCAGAAGTAACAGCTGACTCTATTTTCTCATTATTTAAATATATACTCTCTAAAACTCCTGTGGCCCCCCTGGATTTGTATTCTGTTCTACTGGTTAGAATACAGCAAGCATATTAACAAAAACTTACATGACCATTTAGTAAGCACTTCTATGCTGGGAAGAGAAATGGACTCTTCTCATGAAAAGTAGGTGGGTGGTTTATCATCCCAACATGGTAAATGAGGAAAGGGGTTAACTACCTTGCCCAAGGCTTGCAGCTATCAGCTGCAACCAGTACTCAGGAGCCAAGGCTGGCTATGCCCAGTGCCCCAGTAAGAGAGGAATGGGAAGAAGAAGAGGCTTTGCCCAGCAAAAGTGTCAAGTGATGCTCCTCATTGTGCCATACAATGCTGGCCCAGATGATAGAGCTGCAGAATCTCCCCTCCCTCAGACCCCCAACACCTCAAACTCATCTCCCCACTCACTCCTTAGGGTGCCGTCCCTTGACTCATCATGAAAACCAGAAGTCAATGGAAAGAGCAGGAAACAGAGTGACCCAAAATGTACATCTTGCTGTGCGACCTAGTATGTGACCTCACTCATCCTTATCTACTGGAAATCTGAGTGTTAGCTTGGCCTGCCTCCTCCACCTCACCCTCCATATAGGCCACCACGGCTGTTGACTTGTCATACCCAGTGTCATGGCTCTCCTCTTTCCTTTCCTTCTGCTAGCTGGTATTCATTTCCACCATTTCTTTTTTATTATTATTATTCATATGTGCATACAAGGCTTGGGTCATTTCTCCCCCCCCCCCTTACCACCCACTCCGCCCCCTCCCTCTACCCCCACCCCCTCAATACCCAGCAGAAACTATTTTGCCCTTATTTCTAATTTTGCTGTAGAGAGAGTATAAGCCATAATAGGAAGGAACAAGGGTTTTTGCTGGTTGAGATAAGGATAGCTATACAGGGAGTTGAATCACATTAATTTCCTGTGCGTGTGTGTTACCTTCTAGGTTAATTCTTTTTGATCTAACCTTTTCTCTAGTTCCTGGTCCCCTTTTCCTATTGGCCTCAGTTGCTTTTAAGGTATCTGCTTTAGTTTCTCTGCGTTAAGGGCAACAAATGCTAGCTAACTTTTTAGGTGTCCTACCTTCCTCACCCCTGCCTTGTGTGCTCTCGCTTTTATCATGTGCTCAAAGTCCAATCCCATTGTTGTTTTTGCCCTTGATCTAATGTCCACATATGAGGGAGAACATACAATTTTTGGTCTTTTGGGCCAGGCTAACCTCACTCAGAATGATGTTCTCCAACTCCATCCATTTACCAGCAAATTTTGATAACATTCCGTTCTTCTTCATGGCTGCATAAAATTCCATTGTGTATAAATACCACATTTTCTTAATCCATTCGTCAGTAGTGGGGCATCTTGACTGTTTCCATAACTTGGCTATTGTGAATAGTGCCACAATAAACATGGATGTGCAGGTGCCTCTGGAGTAACCTGTGTCACAGTCTTTTGGGTATAACCCCAAGAGTGGTATTGCTGGATCAAATGGTAGATCAATGTCTAGCTTTTTAAGTAGCCTCCAAATTTTTTTCCAGAGTGGTTGTACTAGTTTACATTCCCACCAACAGTGAAAGAGGGTTCCTTTTTCCCCGCATCCTCACCAACACCTGTTGTTGTCCACCATTTCTTCACTGCTTACAAGTCCTCAGCTTTTCCTCTCCATCTTTTTCTCCATCCCCTTTGCCTCTGGCCACTGTCTCCTTTGCTCCCACCCCATTGGCCTACACTTCCTTATACCCCAAAAGGTATTTCACTTTCCCGGTCTGCCAAAGACCTTAAGCCTTCAAAGTCTCCCCAGTCTCTTGGGTATCAAGCACCTTTCTCTCCACCCACAGCTCGTGTACATGAACTAAACCCCTGTGAGCTGTGAAGCGTGATACACATGCAAGGTGGAGCTTTCCACCTTACTCTGTAGTAGTACAATAGATAGAACAAGCTGTTCTACTTAAAGGAGGAGCTGAGCATCTGGGAGCCCCCTTAGTGACCCATGATTCCTTTCTATTATTTTAAATTATGGCCAATTTGACCAAGGTCAGCAATGTTTTTTGCTGCAAAGGGCCAGATAATAAAGATTTTTAGCTTAGGGGGCTATAAGGGCTTTACTGAAACTACTCAGTTTTGCTGTTATAGTTCATAAGTGGTCACAGACAGTATGCAAATGAATGGGCATGGTTGCATTCTAATAAAATATTATGTTCAAAGACAACTGTCAGGCTGCACTGGGGTCATGAGGTGTAGTTTGCTGATGTCTGTGCCAGAAGGTAATCATTGTGAGATAAAGAATCTGTCCTTTAGTTTTTCTTAATCTTCTGTTTGTCCAGAACCCTACTTAGTGAATATAAGCTGCCCTTGAGGAAGCTCCTTAAGGACCCATCTGGGAATAGCAAATCATGGAAAGGACAGGCTTTAGAATCATCTACACTTGAACCCAACGCCCCATTCTGCCACACATCAGCCCTACACAGTGGTTCTTTCATCTGAACCAGAGTTCTAAGGCAGCAACAGCACTATTTAGCTCAGCAAACTGCTGTGAGATTTAAATCACATCACAGTGTGTTAACTTTAAAACATACGAAGAATGCAGGAAAGTAAGCATGAGTCTAGGATGTGGCTAGTGAGATTTTGAACAATCTTTTAGGAGGGAAATCTATCCATCTGTCTGTTCATCTATGTATATCAAGAACCACTTCAACACATACTCCTCCTTATGGGAGCCTGGTTGTATGACGGAGATAAGTATAGACCTAATTTAAGGGTGGTCATTGCAGTGCTGTCTCTAATTTTGGGGACTGTAAACAACCTAGATGTCCAACAAGAAGGTACTGGGTAGGTCAGATGAATTAAATGCAAGGGACCACAAGGCAACTGTGGTCCACAGACCCACCCCGAGAGTACCCTGCACCCTTTTTGGGGAGACAGGAAGGTCCACAAGATAAATACTACTTTCATAGTAATACTGTGCTGGTATTTGCATTTTGGTGAAGTTCATATTTGCACTGACTGTGCTAAAGGAGTAGCAGGGGCCATCACCAACACTTCAGCATGAATACAGGTAATGGCAGGGAGAAAACTGCACTGATAAATTCGTGGTTATTTTTACTAGGTCTTGACCCTTGAGTATGGGTCTTATTTTAGTACTATAAATGACGAACAGGAAGTGTGCATACATATTTCTTGCACACAGTGGAATACAATGTTTGTCTAAAGGAAAAGCACTCAGGGGATTGTTAAATTGCCAGGAAAAGTAGCATTTTTCATTGAATGCCATTTTACCTGACAGACAAATGACGGGTGCATCACACTCAGGGAATCTGGCAGACCGTGTCTCCGAATGAGTTATGGATACCCATCATTTCCAGGGGAAGGAGAATTTGGACTTCTGACACAATGTGAGCCTCAATCAAGAATTACAATTTTAGACAATTTGAAACCATCACCAGGAGATAACTTTGTAATAGCAACAAAAACATTAAAGAATGGGAGTTTTTGAAACTATAAGATTTGAGGTCTTTATAGCTGGCAGACCTAAAAAAGAAAGAGAAATCTGTATTTTTCAAATGATGGATATATAATGTTCCAAAATCTGACACAGGAAAGGATTGCAAGGTTGACCAGTAGATATTAAAGGAACAGAATAAGAAAGACCACTAAAACGGTTTCAAATTTATGTGGCAACTAACTTCTTCCCCCCCACCCCACCCCCAGTGGTACTGGGGTTTGAACTCAGGGTTTTATGCTTTTAAGGCAAGCTCTCTACCACTTGAGCCACCACTCCTGCCCACAAACAGCTTTTAAAGCAATACCACTTGTCAAGTTTTGAGGAAATATCAAAGATGAATGCACATGGTTATCTGAAAAGGCTGATGCACTCTCATTTTTTCTATGTGCACATCTGGATGAGGCTGAATTTCCTTTACATATTTCACAACAACATGTGATTCCATAACTTTGATGCAGAAGCAGAAATGAGAACCCAATCATTTTCTATTAAGCCAGACAATGCAGAGTTTGGAAAAAAAATATTTAAACTCTGCTCTATTTGCCTTTTGTTTGCCCTATAAAGTAGTTTATTTTTCATAAGAATATTACAATATTAACATGCAATGGGTTTATTTCTTTAAATGAATAAAAATAAATTTCTTAATTTTTCAGTTTTAATGTCTGATATGGAAAAGATGAATAGTAACACTAACATAAAAAAGCACTTTGGGGCTCTCAATAATTTAAAGCATAAATGAGTCCTGTGACCCAATGTTCATTATAGAAAACATTTAACAATTGGAAAAATGCCCATGGGGTATTACTAAGTAGGAAAAAAAAAAAAAAACAGCTTGTAAAAGACATGGCAAATAAAAATGACTTTATCTTATTTTCTTCTTTGTGTTTTTCTAATTCTAATCTTTTGTTATTATATAGAATATAATGTACCTAATTTTCTATAGATACAATAGACAACAGAAACAGGTAGACAAATGCTTGAAAACTCATTTTAGGTACTCCTCTCCTCAGACTCTATGACTCAGTCCTAGACAGTGTCTGACACACAGTAGGTACTTCACAGTTCTTCTAAATGCCTTGGAATAATTTTCCATGATGACTGGCTGGCTTAGAATTAGTGTTGTGCCATTGCCATATATACAGAAGGAAGGTTTGTCTGCTTACCAAAAAGCCTACCTACCTACCCCCCCCACCCACACACAAATGTAGCATTAATCCATTCCTTCATTTCATAGTGCTCCCCACAATATGAAGGTCAACATTGAAAATATGCCTTTGGCTTAGACCTAAAATAACCTAGAGTCCTAAAATGAAATTTTTTGTCTTCTGCAAAGGACCTCTACTTTCTGCTAAATTCTGAAACAACAACAACATATTAAAACATAAAAAAGAAAGCCACAGAAGGTGGGCAAGTCATAAAATTTAACCCAGGTTTGAGAGAGGGGTCTCAACTTCAAAAAGCAAGTTGAGAACTGAAGTTTGAATTTGTTTACCTTTCTGGGATCAGGAAAAAAAAAATCATTAATAGCATTGCTCCCATATCATTAGAAGATGCTAAGAAAAGAATAACTTTTTAAAAAAACGGCCTGCTTGGTCTTTGGTCACCTTGCTCTCACTGGGTGGCCTTAAGTAACTAATTCTGGGATTTCTGTTTCTGGGGCCATAAAAAGACGCTAATGAGCACTCCCAGGGGAGCAGTGAGAAGCAGAGCGCTGAAGATGCCAGAGGTTGGTTCTGAAGAATTTCTGGAATGGGTATCCTGGATTGCAGAAGCTCCAGAGACCTCGCCGGGCACAAGGAGACACACTGCAACTGTGCTTCCTCCTGCATGGATGAGCTGTGAAAACCATCACTGTTGACACACAAGCGGCCACAGTATCCAGTCCTGCATCCCTGGGGCCCAGCATCACAGCCTTGGAGGCAATTTCCTGGTCAGACCCAAGGCACACAGCCCCCTTATGAGGTTTTCCATGCCACCTCTCGGGGCAGCTCTGGCAGGTCCACATCGCTCCCTTGGGCTGCATAATTAGTAGGCTTCAAGTCACCAGGCCTGGCAGGCTTGTGGTTGCCGGCTCCCAAACACAGCCCTCCAGGCCCCTCCTCAGCGGCGCCACTTCTGCCACCTCTCTGCACACACCCCCACCTTTCCTTCCCCCTGTGCCACCTCTCCAAGTGTGGGTGCCTGCACAGCAGCTCCAGGGCTGCTGCCACCCGTTCACACTGACACATTTCCTAATCCACTGGCAAACGCAGAGTGAGTCTGCAGAGCACTCCTGTCACCACCTCAGTGCCAAACTACATCTCAACTCATTTAGAGACCTCCTGAGCTGGCATGACAAGTCAGGAAAGGCAGAGAGCTAAAAGAATCCTTATCTGTCACCTAGAGGCTGTCCTCCCCTCCTCCACCCCAATGCAAGCTCTGCTACTTTTGGATGGTCAGGTCTTAGGAGGTCATTTAGTCCATGCCCCTGCCTTTGGGCAGGGCTGTCATTAAAATGAATGTAAGGCACAGCTGTGTGTCCCCACAGGGCAGACACACAGCCTCCCCTTGCACTGACTGCATGGGCTGGTCTATTGGGAAATGCAGTCACGCCCGTACTCCAGCATTTGACAAGTAACAGTGGTCACACTCCATGACTGTCTCCTCACCACCTAGAACCACAGTGGTGGAGATCCCATTCTCCTCAGCCCTCCGAGTCAGCCAGCCAAGGGCCAGAGACGCACACCAGTTCATGAGTTTTCCATTTTAAAGAACAGAGGTGAGAGAAGTCCTTCCTTTGTGTTCAAAAGTCTACTTTCAGCTTCAGCAAGCAAACGGATTTTTTTAATATAATAAAAAAAAGTTATACGACTTTAATTAAATGCACTTATTAAAAGGGTGAAATATTTGGAGAGGCTGTTTTTGTGCTGGAGGCACATTTATTTTCCAGTGTGCTGTAGAGTGTCTGCATCCGCCTGCTCTAGGCCATTTTTAATGCACAAATAAATCCGCACCTGACGTGCTGACAGATTATTATGCAGTGTGCAGCCAACAAAAGTAAACACAGGGGCAAGTTTTAACCTCTTGCAGTCCCAAAGCCTTCTCCGCTGGGCCCAGCTCAGGTGTACAAGCGGGCGATGGCTGGCAAAACCTTTCCTTCCAGTTGGGTATCATCCTTTCCTGGAGTCTGTCCCCACCAGGCTGCCTGCAGAGTGGCATGAGCAAGGGGACAGGAGAGCAAGGGAGGGGACAGAGAGGAAGATCAGCAACATGCACTATTCTCCAAGCACCCTGCCTTCCAACCTGTTTATCCTGTCACTGTCCCGCACAGCAGGCTGGTCCACAATCTGCCAGAATCCTCCTCGGTCCCTATGGCCAGCAGAGCCGGCTCTGCAGATGGAAAACCGGGCCAGGTGTTTCTCCCAGCTTTTCCCAATAAGAAAGTCAGGACATTTACTAGCAAGCTAAAGGGCAATCAGAGGGTTCCCAGACTTTGGATCTTCAATTTGAGGAGTGGAGGTGAAGGCATTTACTGAAAGCAAATGACAGAACTGCTCATCCCCTGTTACTCTGGTTCCATGGGGCTCACAAGGCAGTGCCTCCGCAAATCCCTAGGTGGAAACAATCAAAGGTTTTGAGTGGACCTGCCTGCCTCACGTGATGTAGGTCATCTCGTTCTTGATGGCACGTCCCTAGCACAGCTGCATGGCTACAGCCAGAACTTGTAGGACCTGGGTTTTTCTCATCTATATATGTCTTTAGCTGGAGGACTGAGCAGGGGGCAGAGGAGTCTGTGGGACGGAGTTATGAGTTCCCACAGTGTGTCCCGGGTTGACATTCAACCAGTCTATTATCTTAGGACTCTGTCACTTAAGATGAGTCCATGCATTCTGCAGACACAAATAATAATATCGTTATTGCAATTTATTGAGTGTTTACTGTAATCCAGGGCCAACGCTAAGTGCTTTAATACACTATCTCATTTTGTCACCAAATTCTCCAGAGTACAGCTCATGAGACCATCATAATTAACACTAATTTCAACAAGCACTGGGTTGCACAGCACTTTGGACAAGCATGTGTTATTACATTAATTTCCTAATAATCTTATCATCTGCAGTCACAGATCAGAAGCATGACACTTAGAAAGGCTGTGGTAAATGGATGGAATTGGAGAACATCATTCTGAGTGAGGTTAGCCTGGCTCAAAAAACCAAAAATCGTATGTTCTCCCTCATATGTGGACATTAGATCAAGGGCAAACACAACAATGGGATTGGACTATGAGCACATGATAAAAGCAAGAGCACACAAGGGAGGGGTGAGGATAGGTAAGACACCTAAAAAACTAGCTAGCATTTGTTGCCCTTAACACAGAGAAACTAAAGCAGATACCTTAAAGCAACTGAGGCCAATAGGAAAAGGGGACCAGGTACTAGAGAAAAGGTTAGATCAAAAAGAATTAACCTAGAAGGTAACACCCATGCACAGGAAATCAATGTGAGTCAATGCCCTGTATAGCTATCCTTATCCCAACCAGCAAAACCCCTTGTTCCTTCCTATTATTGCTTATACTCTCTCTACAACAAAATTAGAGATAAGGGCAAAATAGTTTCTGCTGGGTATTGAGGGGGGGAGCGGGAGGGGGTGGAGTGGGTGGTAAGGGAGGGGGTGGGGGCAGGGGGGAGAAATAAACCAAGCCTTGTATGCACATATGAATAATAAAAGAAAAATGAAAAAAAAAAAAAAAGAAAAAAGAAAGGCTGTGTTATTTTGCCCAAGGAATTCATCTCATGAACCAAAAAAAAAAAAAAAAAAAAAAGAAAATTCACATCAACCCTTAAGAACACAATTTCAAAATATAAAGGATAGATCAATTATGAACATTGAAGAAATAGTCTTATTTTTTATCTATGGATAAGGTTGAGGCTACATAAGTTTATTTTTAAAAGCAATAAGAAAATTTTGGCACAATGAAATGTGATTAAATAAACATAGGAAATTCCTGCCGTGGGTGGAAGACTGAGCTAGGTGACCTTCAAGTACCCTGCCAACACGTACCTCTTTGTCAAGCTGACCACTGGGAAACTGGGACCCGCCCCTGCTCCCAGCATTCGGGGAAGATTTGGGATCAGTTTCTTCATTCTCAACCTGCCCTTTATGGTGCCTGGGTTGAATGCCCCCTTCTGTGCCATTGGGAATGTTTGCATTGCAGCAAGGAAAGGAGAGAAAGGTGTAGCCATTGGATGTCTCTTGTGGGAACACTCCACTCTTAGGAAAGACTTAAAGCAATTCTACTCATGCTGAAAGCTTCTCCCACCAGCAGCCAGGAGGACTAGTTGGTCATTGCCTGCTAGATCATGTTTCCTGTGGACATTTGTCAATCTCATGAACTTGAGGAATGTCCTAGCTTATGAAATAGATGCTGACTCTTGCTCCTTGGAGCTAGAAACTCCAGGTTTCCTTCTATTCCCATCCTCTCTTGCATCTAGCAAGAATACTGGGCCAGGTTCTCCTCATCAATCACAACTGTGCTCTTCTTCGAACCTGAAGCAGTACTACACAGAAGCAGAATCCCTGAAAGACTCACTCTGGTGAGGGTGGGGTAACAATAAAATACTGTCCAACTGAAGGCGACACAAAAGGTGCAGCTGTGAGCATCCTAGCTGATAGGACAGAGGCAGGTGGAAGGGCACAGCGTCCAGCAGTCTACTGAACCCAGGGTCAGTAGAGCAGGCTGAGATGAACCTGCTCAGCAGCAAAGTGATGTCATCAGAGTGGTTTTGCACTGCTGGGGACATGTCCCTGGCTGCAGAGCCTCTAAGCTTCATGCAGATGCTAAGTTGTACAATCTGATTTTGATAACCCCCCTTTGGGTTTAAATTAGCCAGAGGTGGTTTCTGTTACTTGTATGCAAGAAGCCTGATAAATTTAAGATTCTATACAAGACTCCCTGCATTGGGACTTGGAAGTTTCAATACTGTCTCTTCGGTTGGGTTTTTCTAATGTTTTGCCTTTACTAATTTTAACTTTTGGTTGCAATAAAATCTACACCAGAAAAATACATACTTCCTGAGAAAACAGCTCATTGAATGTTCACAAAACAAGCACAACTATGAAACCAGTACTTACATTAAAAAAAAAAACACATTGCCAACCCTTCCAGAAGCCCACCTCCTGCTCACTTTGTCATCACCACCAAACAAAGGCCACGATCCTCATTTCTGACACCATAGGTCAGCTTTGCCAGTTTTTGAACTGTAAGTAAATGTGGTAACACAGTATGTCATCTTTATCTGGTCTATGTGTTTTTACTGTCTATCATTCAGTGTTACACATAGGAGATTTATCTATACTGTGGTACAGATACTGCTTGTTTGTTTTCAATGGTTTTATAGTATTCCATTGGATAAATATACCACACAGTTTATTCATTCTACTGATAGTCATTTGCTTCTAACTTGGGGCTACTACAAAAAGTCACTATGAACACTTTAGTACGTATCTTTGGGTAAAATGTGGATTTGTCTTTATTAGGCAAATACTGACATGTACAAAGGATGTATGTAAGTGCAACTTTATTATCAGCTTTCCCAAATAACCATATCTATTATATGTCTCCCAGACATCTGGGAGAGTTATTTGTAGTAATCCTTTTTCAAAGAATGATTCTTAATTGAACTCTCAGAGCAATTTTTATCCCCAAGATATAAGACACTGAGGAGGAATGAAAGGGTAAAGAGAATAATGGAGGTGAAGCTTCATATGGAGGCATTTTTCCCCTTCTTAAATGATTTCACTGAAGATGTATTAAGAAGGCCTTGGTGTTGGGCATTCTGAAACCAGCTTGACCTGGTTTAGTTAAATGATGACTGGTGGGTCAAGGGCACAGCTGGAACAAGACTTCTGAACTCTTGGCCTTCTAACCCAGAGCACAGAATTACCACTGGCCCCAGGAAAAGAGAAGCCTCGCACCCACACCTTATCCAGTACCACCACCTTCCATGGCAGCTGAGATGGGATGATTCTCCTTGGGTCAGTGTCACCAGCCAGAATGCGCAGCGGGCTACAGTCAGTTAAATCAGGCCAAGAGGCCAGGTGCAGTGAGAATGGCGGGGGGTGGGGAATGGAGAGGAACTGAATAAACTGAGAGCAAATGTCCAGTCTTAAGGAGATATTTATTTCTCAACTTGCTGATTTTTGCCATATGGGGAAAAGAGAAACCCATTGTTGCCAGAGTTTTTAACTTTTCAAGAGAATCTGGAAAACTGGATTTTTTAATGACATATTGTGATATGTAATATTGCAACCATTTTTGAGAAGTGAAACACTCAACACTATTAGCTAAACAAAACCCAGGCACAGATTAGCTCTGGCCCATTATTCACTAGTTGACCATCTCAGAATTTTGGACTGGCAAGGAGAGGTCTTCCGCTGTAGCACAGAACACACGTGATTGAAAACGAATGATCACAGCTCCAGAGAGCAGAGGGCAGACCCAAATTCCCTTCCCTACATGGATGGACTTCCTCCACATCCATGACCCTTTCTGCTACCCCAGCAAAGTCATCGTTAAATGCAAAGCCCTTAAGATCATAAACACCTCAGACAAGGGGCCTCACCCTCCAAGGAAAGCAGGTCTTTTTGTGCTTTTCTTCACATCTGGCAATTATGTGTCCTATAATTATTGCAAGTCACTAGCTCTGCCCCCAGCCTTATTTCCACGGCAGAATCTCTTTGAGTTGACTCCCTACACCTGAGCAGCTAAGCAGCACTTGGACAACAATTTATCCTGTAAGAAGTCTTCAATGACCCTTTTCCTTGACAAATCAGACTTAGTTTCCAGGCAGCCAACTCTCCAGGCTAGAATTTTCAACATTTTATTTGGCCAAGTCAGCTACAATTGTGTATATATAAGGAGACCATGTAACTCCACCTTCCTGCCTGTTCCCAACTCTCTCCAATCCCTCAGAAACCCTCTCTCTCTCTCTCTCACACACACACCCCAGTTCCAAGGCTGAGCAGGTAGAAACAACCAAGCAACACACATGTATGGGGATCAGTCTGCATTTTTCTCTTGACCTTCCCAACCACTGTCTGCTTCTTAGCTTCCAGGGCTATAAAACGTCAGGTGCTTGATAAGTATCTTTCAAATGTCCTGTAGCTCCCAAGACAAGTTTGCAAGACCTCAGGTATGCTGTCAGAAAAGAAGTGAGGAGCGTCTCTAGTTGCTCACCAAGGCCATGGAGCCCTGCCACACCCCATAGGCAGGTGCAGGCAGGTGTTCCCCAGACAGCAAACGAAGGCACAGAGAGGTGCTGAGGCCATGAGGGCAAAGGGCACTTGGAGAGGCAAGAGGAAAAGGCTTTTCAGGTTCCAAGCCTCTAACACTTCTATGTGCCTACCTCCACAGTGGCGACATATCATCTAGTGACCATGATAATTGTCCAAGAAATTTATAACCTAAGTGCTCAAGAAACATCAGCTATGTATTAGACATCTGACATCATGAATGAATGTGATTCTTGGGACAGCTCTGTAGGGATCACTGAGGAGTCTTGAGAAGACAGAATTATGCAAGAGCTTATTAAGTTAGTCTCGGAGGTCCTCAGTGGAGGCTGGGGGAGGGTGGACATATTGGGTTGTCATGACCCCACACATACAGTACTGCTGACATATTCTAAAGAGCTGTCAGAGATATTGAATATCTACATTGTACAGGACTTTTAACTCCCAAATGCCACCCCAGCTGAAATACACTGGGTTTCTGGAGGTTTTTTCAGCAAGAGCAGAGCCAGGGTCTGAACCCCAGACAGTCTGCCTCCAGAGCCCCTACTCTTCCCTACTGCTCCATTCTGTATTTTCAAAGCTAAAAATAGTTCTATGTGGACTACTTCCTCATGGAACAACAGAGTGCCCTTTCTCAAAGAAGTGTTAGCACAGAGAGAACACATCTAGATCTTAAGCAAAAATCTGTTGTCTTCCTCAATAGAGCAAAAGCTGTTTAAGCCGTATCCCCTCTTGGTAGAACACAGGACTCAGTGTTGCAAGTTGTGCCTAAGACTGCACTTTCACAGAACAGAGGGAAAAGTGAGAAGCACCAAGAGTCTAATATAAAGACCACATGTGCTTGAAGGGTTGAGTGTCAGGGGACAGTACTGTGACACAGTCAGTGCTCAGTGATGAAGGTGTACTTTAAAAGATGGAAGTGGTTCCATCTGAGGGAAAGGAGGAAAGGAAGAGGGACAAGAAAACCAAGTGTGCAGAGGTGAGAAAGCTGTGTGTGAGGTGGACAGGCACTGAGACCACCCTGGCTAAGCACAGGGAAAGCAGGGTTAAGCCCCAAAAGGCAGCATACTCAAGACCCAAGAAGGGAGTCCATCCGGATTCAAGGAACCCCCATCTATCCCAGCGGTCAGAGGAATCCCTCATGGCTGAGCGTGGTGGTTTCAGCAGTGAACAGACTGCCAGAGAGTGCAGACCTTCTCTCAACAGGCCTCGAGTGAGTAAGAGTCTCTGTGAGGAAGCCACCACAGAAATCACCACCAAGCCCTGCCAACCCCTTCTCAATACCCTTTCTTGTGTCCCACTGGATGGGAAACCATGCTGGGGCCAGAGGAAGGACTGAACCTTGCCTTATATTGTAGGGTCCGAGGGGCTCATTGAAAAGAAAATTTTGAGCATGGGAGTTTAACCACAGAGCACTCAGGTAAAAAAGCCCAGGGAACAGTAAAAGGGGACCATGGTTGGTGGTGGGAGGACGCGGTGGGGGGTTCAGATCCATGGTCTAGCAACAACCTTGTCCTTCTAGACACACAGTGAGACTGACACCTCTCCCCACGGGTGGTCATCTGCTTAGCTGGTGACTCCCAATGAAAATTGCCTCCAGAGATCCGTGCCTTCATTTCTGCCCGTACTCTTCATTTAGGCTGGCCCTGTGACCTTCTTTACCCAACAGAAGGTGGCAGAAGTAATGCTATGCCAACTCTAGGCCTAAGCCTTAAGAAAGTTTAGTAGCCATAAAAGTCAAACTACCCTACTAAAGGGATCAAAAAGGCTACATAGAGAAAAAGAACCATCAAAATGACATGGAAGAAGAAAAGACCAGAGTTCTAATGGCCCAGCCGAGCTTGGCTACCAACCAACCAACTCCCCAGAGGAATAAAGTCTCCCGAGTAAGCACTGGCCAGACTAGCAGAAAAACCGCCCAGCTAGGCCCAGCCCACATTCCAGAATCAGGAACTATTACAGGAACAGTTGCTGCTTTAAGCCAGTAAGTGTTGGAGCTGTTTGTTATGCAGCACCAGACATAACCTATACACTTCCACAAAGCCATAGGTTGTGCTAAAATACACTTCTGGTGCATGCCAACCATCTGACCATGCAGAGACCTGTGCACTGGCAGATTTGTGTCTATCCTTGGTGGCAAGAAAGTTCATATAATCAGAGCCACCACCATTGATCAATAGTTCCCCACAACCTACTGGTGCTGTCCAAGCTTGACATATAGTTGACATCTAAGTAAACATTTGTAAAATGGATGCTTAGAAATCAATCTGATTTTAATGGACCCCAGAGAAGCCCATCCAAAGCTCACGTGTTCCTGCAGACCTTCCCAGGGACTCATAACCTTCTATGTCAGGAAATGTTCTCATAAATCTGACCATAATCCCCTAGACTCCTGAAGCTCATTTCCTCTTGTCCAGGGTGGATGGATAACAGCTGGTCACTGTGTCAATGCTCACCAACACCGCACCTTCCTCAGCCCAGCCAAGTTCTCGTCCCAGCAGGAAAGAAGGCCCCACAGTTGCCTCCCATAAATGTGGTTCTTTAGCATTTTCTGGAGAGGTGCTGTGTCTGCTTAACAAGATCTCCTGGGATCCTGACACAATACAGATTCGGATTCAGGAGAGCTAGGGTGGGCTGGAGATGGTATGTTCTAGCCCAAAGACCCCCACTTTGCTGCACAGTTCTCTCCTTCATTTTACAGATGAGGGGGCTAAGTGAGAGAGGAAAGGAAGATCCAGAAGAGCCCTGGACCAGATCACTGAAATCAGTGAGGGAAACGGGGCAGGTCCAACCTCCTCAGCACTGGAAAACTGAGTCTGAGCACTGATCCCCAGCCATCTTGAGTCAGGTAGCTGTGAAAGACACCTAGAAAGTATCCAGAATTCTCCTCTAGGATTCTCTGCTGGAGACCAACTCACTGGGTCTGCCACAGGGCTCTGGGAAATTGTGTTTTTCAAAGAGCTCCATGGATGACTGTGATGCACAGCTAGGCTTGGGATTGGCTGTCTAGAATACTAAGACTCAAAATTCCTAGCTAGTCAAATTTATTAAGGGTGTTCTATGTTCCAGGTACAAACAATATAAGCTTCACTACAACTCCACCTGAAACATTACCACTGTTCACAGAGAGGGAAACAGACATGGAGCAGCTAAATTATTTGGTCAAAGTCACACTCCCAGGAAGGGGCTGAGCCACAGTCAGAGCCAAGTCAGTTTGACACCAGGCCTTATATCTCACCCACTATGTGCTATATCTAAAGAGATGGTAAGCACCTTGGGGCATCCCAAGGGGAAACTGTTTCACCAAGCAGACCAGTGTCCCTCAAGACAGAAGCCATGTGACACTAGTCTAGAGAATATTCATGCATACTCCTAGAGGGAGGGGCAGTAGGAGGCAATGTCAATCAACTTTGGGAATTAATCCAAATCACATGCATTTCTTTTTTTTTTTGCATGTGACATCTCAAAAAGAATTCACCAGCCAGCACAGCCAAGAGAGGGGTGCATTTTGCAATGTTCTCCAAATGCATTGGTTTACAGAATCCTTTTGTACAAAAGCATCTGAAGGCATGATAAGAATGCCAGGAAACAAACACCCTGTGTGAAACACGAGCAAGAGCAGCACATCCCAAACTTCAGTTCACACCCAAAGCACCTGAAAATCTTCCTAAAAGGCAGACCTGAATTCTGTAGTTGGGGGCAGAGCCCGAGAATCTGCATTCTCCCACGGCTGCTGAGGCTGTACCCCACTTAGCATGGTGGGGACCTCCCCAGGCCAGCCTTCCTCTGGCTTAGTGTTTCCAGCCCTAATGTGGCTTTCCGGAGGCTCTGGTCACTGGCTGCTTCCTCAGACCTGGCTCTGGTCCTTATATTCCAACTTTCACCCTGGCCCTCCTAGAGCAGCTCTGTCCTAGGGTCTGCACCCTGCTCTCTGTCTTTCCACACACCCATGGCACCCTGCCCTGGCCTCAAAACATCCTCATCTTGAAGGTGAAGTTCACGAAGTGGATGACCTGCCTCCCCCCCGTCTGTCCAAGGTTGCTGGGGATCAGTGGCAAGGAAGGAGAGGAGGTGAAAGGAGGATAAGCAGAGAGCAAGGAGGCCCCGTGAGGTCTTGTGACCAACTGGGCCTCCTGGTGCCGCCGAGGTGGCAGTGCCAACGCGCAGTGCTGAAATACTTGGCCTGTCTCCGGAGCAAACACCCAATTCAAACAGGCCTGAGTGTGTCTCCGAACAGACTGTGTAAATAAGGGGGGAGGAGGAAAAAAACCCAACTGGCCACAGATCCCGCTTTCAAACACGTCGAAACAAAATAATCCCTCTCTCGCACTTACTTGCTCACTCCCTCCCGCTCGCTCTTTTTTTAAAATTTCCATTGGTGCTGGGGCCTTGGTGGAGCCTGGCTGGCGGCGTGTTAGAGCCTGCAGCCTACCTGTCCTGCATAGGAATGAAGCCCTGAGGAGTTACGTGATATGCCCGCTCTGCAGGCTGGGGACCACAGCTACTGCAGCCAGAGTCCAGCAAACAGACCACAAGCTGTTCGCAGAGGCCACTGAGAAGGGACCTGGAGGTGGGGAGGAGTGGGGGACCAAGCTGTATGACCGATTGTGCAATGAACTGGACTTTGACCAGGGTGGCCCACTCCCCTAGCACTGAATACCACCCCTGAGGGCCAACAGCAACCCCAGAAAATAGGGGAAAGATCCCACCCTCCCCCAGAACAGAGGTGGATCTGTAAAGCTGGGCCCGAGGAGCCCTCTCAAACTCCAAGTGTGTGTACAGACAAGGGCCCAACCTGCTTGCGGTTTGTTTCTGGTTTTGTCTTCGGTTTGGAACTTTCTACAGGCAGGGTGGGGTGGGGGGCTGCTGTGTGCATGACTCAACTACGGACTAGGACCCATCGCCCCCTCTCCCGCTGCAAGTTGAAACAACTGAGTTGTCTTTCCAGGCTCTTGCCAAAGTCTCTTACTCAACCTTGGATCAAGACGGTGTTGGAGGGGGAGACCAAGAGGGGAATCCAGCAGCTCTCGGCCTCATGTCAGGCCCAGCTGTGGGAACTGCTCTGGGGCTCTCCAAACCTGAAGGGATCTGGACTGACTTGGAGAGGTGGGTGAACAAACCAAACCGGGATGGTGACTTGATCCTGGAACCTGAGGGGACCACACAAAAGAGAACTGAATATTGTTGGAGGAAGGGTGACAGTTCTGATTCCCGCCACCTCCTTCCTCTGCCCCGAGTCTTAGAGTCAGGATTCTGACTTTCTCCTTCAGACAGGCGAGCACTCTGCAGGCACGGGGAGGCGTGGTGATTGTTTACAATCGTCCTAAGAAGAGCCCAGGCATAGCTGGGTTAGTCCCAATAGACTGCTGCTAGACCAGAAGAAAACTCCAGGTCCCAAAGCACCAGTCATTATAATTTCATTGAAAAAATGCCAGTGGGAGGAACCTGTCTGAGATTATCCAGGTCCATGGGCAGAGCCAATGCCACACCCAGTGCAGAGTGCAATGCTTCCTTTTCAAATTTATAACAAAATCTTATACATTAATCTCTACTTCATATGGAGTATCCCTGTAGCACAGTCAGGGACTCAGCACAATTACTAAAGGAGAGCCCAGAAAACTGGGACGAGATCCTAGCTGTTAAGGAAATTGTGCCTTTGCTGAGGAGCTGTCTATACCCACTAGAGTTTCATAGCTGTCCTCTCTTCAGACTGTGTACCCTGAAACTACAAGCTGCCTCTCTCAACAGGTCTTCAGAACCAGGCATGGGAGTGGATTCCTACCACCATCTTGCACAGTGGAAACCATTACTACCCATTGCATAGATGGGCACATAAAGGCTTAGCAGATAAGCAACATGCCCAAGTCATATGGCTGTGACTTATGAGCCCACAGAGACAGTAAGCCCACCATGAATGAGCTGTGCACTTGTTCCCTGGCTTCTTTTTACCACCTTCCCCCTACCTGGAAGCCAAACTGCTTTTATCTACCTTCTCCTTCTCACAGACAGAGACTCCCAAAAAAGGGCAGGGGCCAGGCCTTCCTTCCAGCCTCTCTTGCTTGGCACTAGATAAGTAATATACCTAGGTCGTGTCTATTGAATAAACAGATATTTGGAAGGTGAGGAAAGGCAATATGATGCCTTTATTCAGGTATTTATCAAGTACCCACTGTACGTCTGTCACTCTGCAGGCCATGGGGACCCAGGTGGGTGAGCAGAGCCCTGGTCTCACGGGCTACACCAGGTGAGGGCATACAAGAGTCCCAAGAAGGTGTGCTGCCTGCACACATCCCTTCAGGGCACTCACAAGTTCCATATAGAACCAGGCACTGGAAGTGCATCCCCTCCCCCAGGTATTTATGCTCAAAGTGGAAAAACAGATCCACTCAGGAGAGAAATATGGAATTAAAAATCTACAACTTTCTAAGGGAAAGGAAGATTTCTGAGGTCTAACTAAGCTAGCCGGGCTGGGTACATCTTTCTTTATCCAAGAAGTTGCTCTCCTGACATTTATTTTACTCTGTGCAGCAACAGGCAGAACACACATGGCACCAAGACACAATGAAACACCACCACCTCCCCCTCCAGCAACTAAAGCTTCACAAAATGACCGTGTGAATGAGCAGTGGAGCAACTGGAACTCTCACACGTGGTTGGTGGGAGTGCAGACTGGGACAGACACTCGTGAAAAAGTCTAGCAGTTCCTTATAAAATCAAACATGTAGCTACTCTATGACCTATAATTAATTCTACTCCAAGCTATTTGGTACCCAAGAGAAAGGAAACCATATGCCCACAAGAAGTTTTGTCCGAGAATGTTCATAACAACTGTATTCAAACAGCCAAAACCGTGGAACAGGACAAGTACACATAGCATAAACTATGGGACAGTCACACAATGACAGTCAAAAGGAGTCAGCCTAGGATACATGCAATAACATGGAGAAGTCTCAAAAGCATCACATTGCATGAAGATGCAGTGATACAAAGGAGTCCCCCTTGTCCAAAGGGGGGCAAGAGCCCCATGGATGCCTGAAATTGCTGACACACTGACCCCTTTTCATGCTTTTTCCTGTAAACCCACAGCTGTGATAAAGTTTAATGGGTACTTTAGGCACACAAAGTGATTAACAACAATAATCAATAATAAAATAGACCACTGCGATAAAAATTATTTAACACTCGGGAGTTATTTATTTTTGGAATTTTTCATCTAATATTTTCTGACTGCTGTTGATCATCAGTAAGTGAAAATGAAGTCCTTGTCAAGGGGAGGCAAGTATACAAACGGCTTAACTCCATCTATGTGAAATTGCCTTAGACCAGCAACACCGATTCTGGCAGAAAAAAAAAAAGACATCAGAAGAGGAAGACCTGGGTGAGGGAAGAGATGGCAGAGACCATGTGGGAACATGCTGGATTGCTGGTATTTTCTGTAGCTGTGCAACATTTTGGGTTTGCTGCAGTATGGTGAATACAAAATATGCCTTTAAAAAAATCCATAGCCAAATAAGGAGTTCTAATTAATGATATGCATGCTATGGTATTTGGAAGGAAGTATTCCACTTGTGTGCAATGGATCAGAAGGATCCATTTGGGATAGATCAAAAGAAATTGGGCAGAGAGAAGCCTGGGATCGGGTTGGGTAAGCATCAAAGGAAGCCAATTGTGGACTCTTTGTGGTAAGGATGCAGATGCTGGCTGTAAAATTCTTCCAACTTCTCTGTGTATTTGTAAATTTCTAAAATAAAATATTGGGGAAACAGGGAGAAGATGAAAGAATTTCCTGAACAGCCTTCTGCAAAAGTTGATGCAGGAGTTCTCAGGGCTGCTTGCACAAACCTTAGCATTGCAGACAGAGGAGACTGGAGAGATGCAGGGAGGCCCTTCTGGCACACAGGGTGGAGAGACTCACCTTGTGATCCAGCTTAAGACCACAGTGAGAGCCACTGGGGTCTGCACTCAGTTACCCCGAGCAAGATGCAATTTCCTGTTCCATGGGATTAAGCACCTCGTGGGCTTGAAACGCCTCTCACTAAATAGCATCTTGATGAGTTAAGTGTAAATGAATCAGAAACAAATGGACTAAGTTTCTCAGCACACAGCCAAGACTGAAAAAATAAAATAAAATGAAAAGGGATACAGGGACAGTGACATCAAGGGTGGCAGGGAAAGGGTCTCTGTTTCACACTGTGCACGGAACTAGTGTTTTGCAAGATACTTGATTGACTTGCTGATCTTCATCCCAGACACCCAGGGCTTCTGGGCCCAACTCTTTAATATTCAAATGACTTTGAAAAATATTTCTCCTCCTGGAAAGCAGAAGGAGAGGAAATGCTTTGAAGCCCTCTGAGTTATTTCATTTTTTTTTTTCCAAAGGTAAGGCTGAGTATTTTTATCCAATATTAAATAAACATTTTTTTAAATGGTATGTTCAAAGCCTTTAGGCCTCTGAAGTTGGTTTGGGATTTTTGTTGTGTTTTGTGTTCTGAAGGGTAAAGAAGGATGATGCTTTTTCTTGCCAAATGTTCTAGAATCACAGACACGAGACCCAGGAAGCTAAGCAGCCACTGTGCTGTTACAGAGGAGGGTAATAACACAGTGGGGTTGAATCACAGGTGACCTGCGTTCCACTCACACAGCATTCCACTCTCTGCAGGAGGGCAACAGGCTCACCACCCTGGGGACACCCTTCCAGGACATGAGAGCGGATGGGAACATCTTTTATCAGGGTCGGTGACAATGGCCTTCTCCCAGGGACACTCAAAGACTTCTCCACCAACTCAGAAAAAAGGTGGAACAAAAACTCGTAAAGTCTTGCACCTCCATGCAAAGACCTGGACCGAGGTAAAAAAAAAAAAGGGTCACACCTATGAAGGATTTTCTTCACCTGGCCTAATTTAGACAGAGTCTATACAAACCCAACCCACAAGGATATGGAAATGGAACAGAGTAATAATAGCTCTCAAACATTCAGTCACTGGGTAACAACCATAAATTCTTATTAAGTGAATTAACAAACACTGTAACTCCTACATCAGAGAAGTGTAATGGTTTCAGACACGATGAGTTCAAGGTAAGACAGATGAAACACCAGAATCCGTTAGGAATGGAGTTCTCAGGGCCCTTACCCTAAATGACTGAGGCATTCGTAGTTAGTAAGGCTGTATCGCCTCATTTAATTCTGGCAAATGGGCTTATGAGATCAGGGTCATTAAACACATTTTACAGATTTTTTTAAAACTGAGCCACAGACAAAGTAACTGCCCAAGGCCACGCAGCTGGCAAGTGGTGGATTCAAACCAGGTCTCTGTGATTCATTCCAAAGTCCACACTCATTATCGCAGCCTATCTGGCCTGCCTGGCTGTACTCAGAAGAGTGAAGTGAACTTAACCCTGAAGGGTCCATGAAGTCTGATGGAGACAGGTTCTAGTATCAAACCAACAATAAAATTACATCTTGTATACCCCTTTCTTTTCCCAGACGGAATATCCTTTTTTTTTTTTTTTTTTTTGTGGCAGTATTGGAGTTTGAACTCAAGGCTTCATGCTTGTGACACAGGCGCTCTAATTTGAGCCACGCCTCCAGCCCTTTTTGCACTGGTTATTTTTGAGACAGGGTCTCACTTTTTGCCCAGGCTAACCTGGACTACAATCCTCCTAATGCAAGCTTCCCACCATGGCTAGGATGGCAGGCATGCACCTTCATGTTCAGCTTTTTTCCACTGAAATGGAGTCTTGCAAACTTTTTTTTTTTTTTGCCAGTGATGGCCTGGAACCCAGATCCTCCCAATCTCAGGAAGATGACAGGGATGACAGATGTGCAGCACTGCACCCAGTTATGGGTTGAGATCGGGTCTTACTACCATTTTGCCCAGGCTGGTCTGGAACCATGTTCCTCATGATCTCAGTCCCCCAAGTAGGTAGGATTACAGGAGTGAGCCACTGGCACCAAGCTATTACTTTTGTTAACGTAAAATAATTCTCAATAAAAACTACAAAATTAAGATCACCCATAATTCTAGCACTCAGAAGTAACTGGTTAATCTTTTGTTATTAAAAAAAAATCTTTCCAAACATTTTAAGTGTGCTTATATGTTTTTTTATTCTGGAATAATTTCAGATTTACAGAAAAGTTACAAATACAATAAAGATAATTCCTGTACATCCGTTACCCAATTTCCTCTTTACATAACTGTGACCTACTTTAAAAACATTAACAGTGGTATACTCACCAAACTACAGGTTTTCTTCAGACTCTGTAAGTTTTCCCAACACTGTGTTTTTCCTACTCCAGGATGTAATCCGGGATATGACTTTGACACTCACTCATGTCATTTTTAGACAGATCGTTTACACTCAACAATGCATCATGGACATATTTCTTCACCAGCCAATAGAAATCTATAGAAAAATCTGTTTCATCACTTCCTACAGCTCCTGCGGTGACGTTCCTCCTGACTAACGTTTCCAATGCATTCATTCTCACCGTTCTGTAATGCAGGGTGGGTGCACACATCCACAGGTGCACGGCTATCACATCACCGACAGTGCCCCAGGTGTGTCCTTCCAGGTCCTCATTCATTCTGCCACTCACTCCTCCCAAAAAGCCTGGACCCATTTTCCTAGGACCAGTAAAACGGTAACTTTATCTTAGATTCACTTTGGTCAACTTCTCCTTCCACTACCCTGGAGAACACCATAGACCAGAAAGAGTTGACAGCGTTAAAGACAGTCATCTCCCCCATAACCAGACTGACCACTTCCAAAAACCACCCAGAATTAAACTTTCATTCTCATTAACTCAAACTAGTACCATTCTCCTCTTTGGGCTTGACAGATAGACATCTTTAAGGTTTTGGTATTTTAATCAGGGAATTACTTTTGGGGTACCAGGGTAACCCCCACTGAGTTTAATTTCCTTCTCATCTCTCTATAGTGTCGATCGAAACTCCCTGAAGGAAAAGCTTTGAGAAGGCTCATGTAGTAATTCATGCAAGCAGGAAGAACAAAAGGATTTGATAGTCAGCAAAGTTAGATGCCTATTTTTTTTTTTATGGAAAAAGGAATAGGGGGAAGGACAGAGATTACAAAACCATTTACATATTTACAGATGGCTCAAACTGAGCTTGAACCAGGATGGGCCCAGCACACTGACTGTTCCAACAGAAGCCACATTTGATTCTGAGACTGCTGTTCTCGACTGCAAAACACTTTGTCCCCACGCTTAGAAATACTGTCAATGCTATACTTTTGGGATGACTGGAAAAGAGGTGGCTGGGAAGGCTTAGAGAAATTGAGTCCTGCCCCACGCTGGGGAATTCTTAAGTACCATCCTGACTTGCAAAAAAAGGAAGAAAGAAAACAAGCTACTGGTCAGAGGGAATGCTCTCCCCTGAGCCAAGCTCAGCTTGAATTAATACACAACACGACCTCTTAAAGGGGGATACTGCTTGAAACTAAGAGTCTCTAAAATGTAGCCGATGAAAAGCAACAGGAAGTGCAAAATATTCTGGAAGGAAAAGGGTGGCCACATGAGATATTTTCTTCACCCAGTGTTTGAAACCTTGTCACTCTGGTCAAAACTGCACCTTCCCCAAGCCCAAAATGCCACTGATCTTGGGCTGGTTGTCTCTCCGGGGCCTCTGTGGCCTGGTGGAACAGCTGGTAGAACCCACTTCGCTTTTGAATTCTTTTCAGAATCCACAGGAGGAAAAACATCTAATTGGTTACAGGGACTTAGCTTCTGCTCAGAAGACATTCATGTCCCCTTTCCTTGGGCCACTGGAAGACTTCAGATGAAGGACACAGATAACTTAATTGCTTTCACTAATGAAATCAGTAAGTTCTGGAGATCTAAGGTACAACACAGTGACTACAGTTAGGCATATACCTTACTCTCTTGACATTTGTTAAGGGAATAGATTTTTTTGTGTGTGCGTGTGTATGGTACTGGGGCTTGAACTCAGGGTCCCACACTTGCTAGGCAGGCACTCTAGCACTTGAGTCATCCCCAGTCCTTTTGCTTTACTTATTTTTCAGATAGGGTCTCACACTTTTTCCTGGGCTGTCCTCAGACTATGATCCTCCTGTTGGCACCTCCCAAGTATTGAGGGTTACAGGCATGTACAACCACACCAATCTAGAGAATAGACCTTAGACTAGAGATTTGACTCAAACAGTAAAATGCCTGCTTTGCAAGCACAAAGTCCTGAGTTCAAACCCCAGTTCCACTGGAAAAATAAAAAAAGACCAGATCTTAAATGTCATACACACCCAAATGGTATCTATGAGAGGTGATGGATGTGTTAGCTACTTTGATTGTGATAATCATTTGACCATCTGTGCACATATATCTCAAATCATGCCCTTGAATAGACACAATTTTTGTCAGGTATCCCTCAGTGAAGCTGGGGAAAAAAAAGCAAACCCAAAGGCTACGCTTTCTCGTTTGCGGATACAGCACTAAAGTAAGTACAGGAGCAGCAAGTTCCTACAGACAAAAGCTAAAGCTTTACAAACCAGACTGCTGTTTTCATGAGGCCCTTCCAGTGTGGACTGAGCACATTTCTGTGGATAGCCTTTTTAGATATATTTGGAGATTTCTGACATTTAGGAGATGCAACCTATCAACTTTTTATTGAAACCCAAGCAATATGAGATCAGACTGGAGGGTTCTGAACGTGTCTGACATATAGGTAGGCTGTGAGGAGCAAACTTTGAGAAAGGGACTCCCTCTCACTCAGGTGAGACTTTACCAAAGCTCCAAACGGTTACATGATGGCCTGCCAGTGCTGTGTGTGCTTACCCTTTTAATTGTAACTATTGATTACGCATCCTCTGTAAGCACAAACTGAAAGAGGAATGGGTAATATGAAAGACCTCCCACCTGTAAATAAAACACGGTGCTGGGATCAAATGCAACTTGCAACAAATTAAGCCTGACATTGACCGAGCTGCACAGAACTCCATCATAAAACACAAACCTCTCACAGAGGTGACACAAAGGACACCTCTCTGGGCAGGTGGTGGGAGGGAAGGACACAGCAAACTCCATGTGAGCCTTCCCAAGGCAGGACCCCTGTGGCTTTAGCCAGGACTCAGGGTCAGGCAGTGTGCGTCCAGTAAGCCACCCAGGGCTGTATCACAGCATACACAAGGCCTTGGGCTCTGGCTCCCAGGCCTTTGACTCTGATGGATGTTGGCAGCCCCAGGGCTGACTTCAGAGCACCTGCTAAAAGGATAGGGTCTGAGGTCCACAGGCAGCCCAAGAGGTCCCCAGGCCAGAAACAAGGAGGAATGATTTACAGACAGCCAGGGCCTCTGAAAACCACAAACTGCCTTGGTGCCTTCAGGTTGCCCAAACCCCTCTGCTCAATTATATATTTATTCTAGTTTAAAGCAAAAGCCTGTGAAAAAAGCTTGAATACCTCCAATCCCTCACACCCTGCATTGCTGCATTCATCTGGTCTTTCTTCCCAGCTGGGTGCATCGCGGAAGTGCACAGAGTGCTACACAGTAACTTGGGCTTCTAGAAAACTCCTCTCATTCTCCCAGGTCCTCCTACTGCATAAATCTGGACCTGGATGACCACCACATTTCCCACATCCTAAAGAAGAAAGAACAAGGGGCCACTGTGGAACATGGGTCACTTCTGAAGAGAAGTTCAAGAGTGAGCAAAACCTAAGAAGTAGTGTGAGAGCCCACTATTCCTAAGTAACTAGGAAGAGGGAGCGAAAGAGTTCAGTCCCTAATTCAAAGACCAGTTCCTGATTTCCTCCTGTCTGTCCATCCTCCCAGAGTGCAACAGAAGTGATTTACCTCCTGGTTCCTTCTACCAGCTCTCCTTACCATGCCTGCCTGGAGGTGGGCAGGAGATGAACAGAGTGGGAAATTCCCGGCTCCGGGAGATTCTTGGTAGTGGCCTGCGTGGCCTGCCCAAGCCAACTCGTTGCAGTGAACAGATGGCACGAGCTGACTGGGAACCATGAAATGCACTGCTAAGCTCCTGTGCCAATCTCTCAAGAGAGAGCCAAACCTGGCCACCCATGTTAACAGAGCTTGTTTCACAGGTGCAAAGTCCAGACAGCAGGTGGAGTCAACTAAGTGACAGAAAGGCAAACCCTGGGGGTTTTGGTGTCATTCATTCATGCATGAATTCAAGAGCCACCATGGGTGTGCAGATGTCTGCACACCATGCTGACTTACATTCCTTCAGGTAAACACCAGGAGAGGTAGAGCAGGATCATTTGGTAGTTTCTTTTAAGGAGCCTCCACAGTGATTTCCACAGTGGCTGTACTACTTTTCATCCCCACCAACAATGTACACAGTATATAAGGGTTCCTTTTTCCCTGCATCCTCTCCAAAACTTGTTCTTCGTTTTGTTGATAATTAAAAAAACAAAAATTAAAAAAAAAAAACAAAACAAAACTGTGTGCCAAGCATTGGAGACACCATGTGAACTAAAGCAACTACCTCCCTAGTCCAGTGGGGGGGGGTGGCATGGGGGAAAGAGACCACCATCAATCAAACAGACACAGTAGTGGCCAAGTAATGCTTGACCTCTGAACTGTGGCACTTTTTTAAAATTAAAAAATTAATCAAACAGACAACAATGTAAGACTGTAAATTGAGATGAAATCTCTAAGGATTGAGAAGAGATCATATGAGCTAGTTAACAAAGGAATAGCCTACCAGGGTAGAGACAGAACCTGAAGAAGACATTGTTGATCTGCTCTTGACTTTGAGTGAGTGAGTCACTTAATCCATCTGAGCCTCTGTAACATGGCCCACTACACTTGTGGCTGTTGGGAGGCATAAACGTGAGAATGTATTTCAGGACTTAGCTATGTGAAAAATCTCAATAGATGTTAGCTGGTATTAGTAGAAGGACCCCTTGGAATGAAGGCATCAGGCTTAAGACTACAGAGGCAGCCTCTGAGACTCCCCTAGCAAAACTCCAACACCCCACTCATCTTTCCCCATTGGACAGGCCTGGGCTTTCTCTGACTCTCAGGAGATTCAGACAGATTCCCTGCTCCAGCCGATTCCAGCCAGAACCTCTAAGCACTTCTGTTATTTCAGTCCTGGGTCTCTTTAAGCAGCTGCTGCCAACACTGTGGGGGACTCACAGTGATTCAGCCCTGGCCCTGAACAAGCTGGATGTGCTATTGCTCAGCCAGGACATGGCAGAGAGCCCGCAAGCTGCTGAGAGGGGACAAAGCTGTTCTCTGGGCCCTCTGAAGCTCCCCCCACCTTCTACAGACACACACTGCTGTCCAGCCCCACCCCCATGGGAGACTGAGGCTGGCTTCAGGCTCTTGAGGGTTTGAGACAAGGCAATTGTCCTAACAGAGAAATTAGGCAGAAGACGGAAAAAAAAAAAAAAAAAAAAAAAAAAAGGAGTATATTCCTATCTTCCTTCAGGCTTTTGTCTAAGGCAGCTGATCTGAGTACAGACAGAGTTTATGTCTATTTTCTCCCCACATAGGAGGCAAGACCAAGGAGGGAGAGCCAGGAAAGAGAAGGTGTCAGTCTTGTTCAAGTCTGGTGGTCCTGGGAGGTCTCAGAAGCCCCACTTTGATGGTAACTGGCCTATTTCCACCTCATTTCCAAGCAACGTGACACAAAATCCATTGGAACCCTATCACAGAGCCAGTGAACTGGAAGAGGTTGGAGAGCTCCGTCCAAACTCCCTGCACCAAGCATGTGGGAAGCTCACACAGAAAGGAGATGAAGACAGGATCTCTGCCCAGAGTCTATAGTGGTCCCAAGAAGAGAGTGAGGCCTAGGGTCCTAAAGGCAAGACCAGGCCACCCCAAGAGGGACTGAGGCCCAGAGGCTTTCTCAAGGGTGGTTCCTATATGACCACCTCCCTGTTTCATGGATCCGGATATGGATAGGGTAGGGACCTTGCTGCTAGTCACAAAGAGCCATAAGCAGAGTCAGGGTCAGGAGAGGAGAGAGTATCTGCCTAAACCTTACTGTGCACAAGTGATTTGCCTCCCCTAGCTTAGCTCTCTTTTTGTTAAGACCTTCCTTAAATACAGTGACAGTTCCCCTAAGTAAGGAAGCAAAGTTTCCCTTCAGTGTCCTGTCTTCCTACGACCACTTTTAATTATTCTCAAAACCATCATACCTAAGGGCTGTACACTGAGTGTGGCTGTCCCAGGTACTAAACTCTACGTGGACATACAGAGTCACAAGGCTCTGAACCTGCTATTCAGGGATATTGTACAAAGAAGCTTGCACTGAACTTTCTCAAAAGAAGAAATTCAAATGGCCAAAAAAACACATGAAAAAATGCTCACCATCTCTAGCAATAAAGGAAATGCAAATTAAAACCACGCTAAGATTCCACCTCACCCCTGTTAGAATAGCCATCATCAGCAACACCACTAACAACAGGTGTTGGAGAGGATGCGGGGAAAAAGGAACCCTCTTACACTGCTGGTGGGAATGTAAACTAGCACAACCACTCTGGAAAAAAATTTGGAGGCTACTTAAAAAACTAGACATTGATCTACCATTTGATCCAGCAATACCACTCTTGGGGATATACCCAAAAGACTGTGACACAGGTTACTCCAGAGGCACCTGCACATCCATGTTTATTGCTGCACTATTCACAATAGCCAAGTTATGGAAACAGCCAAGATGCCCCACTGCTGATGAATGGATTAAGAAAATGTGGTATGTATACACAATGGAATTTTATGCAGCTATGAAGATGATGAAATGTTATCATTCACTGGTAAATGGATGGAATGGGAGAACATCATTCTGAGTGAGGTTAGCCTGGCCCAAAAGACCAAAAATCATATGTTCTCCCTCATATGTGGACATTAGATCAAGGGCAAACACAACAATGGGAGTGGGCTTTGAGCACATGATAAAAGCGAGAGCACACAAGGGAGGGGTGAGGATAGGTAAGACACCTAAAAAATTAGTTAGCATTTGTTGCCCTTAACGCAGAGAAACTAAAGCAGATACCTTAAATGCAACTGAGGCCAATAGGAAAAGGGGACCAGGAACTAGAGAAAAGGTGAGATCAAAAAGAATTAACCTAGAAGGTAACACACATGCACAGGAAATTAATGTGAGTCAACTCCCTGTATAGCTATCCTTATCTCAACCAGCAAAAACCCTTGTTCCTTCCTATTATTGCTTATATTCTCTCTACAACAAAATTAGAAATAAAGGCAAAATAGTTTCTGCTGGGTATTGAGGGAGTGGGGGTAGAGGGAGGGTGCGGAGTGGGTGGTAAGGGAGGGGGTGGGGGCGGGGGGGGAGAAATGACCCAAGCCTTGTATGCACATATGAATAATAAAAAAAAATGAAAATGCATCAAACGCTAACAATGGGTAGATTTTACTGTATGTAAAATACACTGCCACAAATGTGACTTGAGAAAGAAATCTACAAGGTCCCCTTTCCTGATGCAAAATGCGCATACTCATATAATACTAGAGTGACAGTAAGAAGAAAAGAAACAGCTTTTCACTTGCTCTCTGAAGTGTGGCCTGTTTTTAAAAATAAAAATAAAAAGTTACCTCTTTTAGGACCCAAAAGTAAGTTCAGTTCAAACAACTGAGCCAGGCAATGGAGCCCTCCTTCCAAGGACCCCACCAAAGGACTTTGCCTGGTCTGGTCCTATCCCACTCCCTGGAGGGTCACTGAGCATCAGTCAAGAGTAGATGCCACAACCTGGCAGTGGGCAATGCCCAGAAAGCAGCCCACTCCCTCCCTTTGCACCACAGGACACACAGGCAGAGGGCCAAAGATTTGCAGGCATGGAACCGAATGAACAAAGAGGTTATGCAACTCACTAATTATGCACAACAGCCAAGACGGGACTTGACGTCATGAGCCCACCAACGTCTCCATAGCCTGCTCTGTGAACTCTCACAGTAAATAATATTAATTAATCAGATTAGAAACACATTATAATAAATAGTAATAATAATAATAATAAACATCATAATAAACCTTATAGAACTATACTGAACTTGACTCAGGCTTCAAATAAAAATAAAGTCACTTTTCCCCTAATCCCAAAAGGGACAGGGCACTCAGGCAATATTAACCCTTTCCTACTTTCTGAGCCCATTGTTTGTCACACAAGATTAACGGACATCTTGTCACCAAAGCTCTCCAAGGTCAGTCTAGAGGAATGGGAACATGGGCGAGTGGAGAATAGTTTCACGCTGGGAGGGATTCCAAAAATGGATGGCAAAACGAAAAGGGAAAAGAGAAAGGTCATGGGGAAATTTCGTTGCTGATTTGGATAGAAGCAAGGTTTGCTCCTTGTCTCAGACCAAACCACGATCTGAGGTGGGAGCCTGAAAACCAGTACATGCATCTAATTTAAAGACACTCTAAAGTCCTGTGCACTTTGTAGAAGTTGCCATAAACCCTAAAATGACAAAGGCCAGGAGGAAGAGTGGGGAATATGGCACTAGATCATATTTTAAGTCCAGATTTTATTGATGGTAACCAATTACTCTACAAAACCCACACACCAGACACTATACACAGTGAGTCATGGTTTAGTGCTTCCAGTCATCATCGCCCTAAAGGATGGGCACTGCCAACCTCTCATACAGGTGGAAAGGCCACACAATGAGGTGACATCAGAGCCTCCAAAGGACTCCAAAACCCCCACTTTCACTTTGTTTATAGTGATGATTCAAAGTGACGGGTTGTCTATATGCTGCTGAGTCCACGTGTCTAAAGTTGAGTATCCTCATGAGTTGTCACATTTTTGACACAGAGGATGGAAGGACAGTAGCCCATAGCGGGTGGAGGTAGCCTGGGCAAGGGAAACAGTGGTTTCAGGGAAAATTGAAATGACCTCCCCAAGTAGGCAGGGGAAACTCTCCAGGTACCAGACTGCTGATGGAGAGATCAGAGGCTCAGCCTGCCAGGAACAAGGAATCACCACCAGAAACAAGTTGAGCTACCCTACAGGTCCCTACCAATCGCCCCATTGTCCCTTTGAGGACTCTAAACAAAAGACAAAAGTGGATCTAAGAACATGGTAAGCATTATATTCAGTAAAGGAAGCCAGACACAAGGCCACAGATTGATGATTCTGTTTAAGTGAAATCTCCAGAAAAGGCAAATCCATAGAGTCAGAGAGGTAAATCAGTGGTCACCAGGGCAGGAGAGAGGGGTGATGGGAAATGACTGCCTCATGAGCACAGGATATATGCACATCTTCAGATGCAAGCATGAAGTGTGTGTGATTTTTTTGCAAAGTGATTGTAACTGAAGAATTTTTATAACCTTTTTTTTAAGTTCTAGAACTAGACAGTGGGTGATGACCATTCAACATTCTGAATGTCCTTAACTGCTACTGAATTGTTCACTTTAAAATGGCTAAAATGGTAAGTTTTATTTTCAATGCATTTTACCACAATTTAAAAAGAAGTGAATCTGCAAAGAACCCTTGAACTCATTCAATCAAACCTGGGAGTGTGGAGCCAGGCCTCAGGCGCTCGTGACCATGAAGCTTAGAACAGGACATTCCCCTAAGACCCTCAAATTCAGAAGCTCTATGTTTAGAGAGAGGGTGGGACAGGCAGGAACGGAAGGTAGAAGGCCGCAAGGAGCCAGCAGCTTCCCTCCTGCGTGGCCTCCTGGGCTCCGGCAGCTCTGGCCCCGCAGCCCCCTGGCCTCTGCCCACCTGGCAGGCCCTGTGGTTACTTTCTTGGCACTGGGAACCCAGTGTCCTTGGTCTGCATCATAGAGTCAACAACAATTTATCTGAACTGGGTGAACAAGGCAGCCGTAAGTGGCGGAACTCTGACAATATTTAATGAATCCGGGGGTGGGGACTCTTTGTGGGATGGAGGAGGGCTGGGGAGGAAAGGAATCAGAGAACAGGCTGAAAACTCCAGGGGAAATTCCGTGGAGGGGAAGATAAAAGGGGCTGTAAAGCAATCTTGACAGGTTAACAGACAGGTAATATTCCAGCGGTGTTTACTTAACCAGGCTAGTGCTCCATGCAGCGCTGAGGAAGCCTGGACACGGGAGCTCCGCAGCTCAGGGCTTCGGGAACAAAGATCCAGTCACAGAAAACCAAACAGCAGCCAGGCCCACGCTGGCAGCCCAGCCGGCCTCTCCCCCGGCTCGGAAGCAACCCGGAGATGCTTCCGGGACACCCATCTCGAGAGATAACTTCCAGCAGGGACCTTGCAAGGCCATCACCTGCAACACAACCTGACTCCTACCAGCTCCATGGCCAGGGTGAGGCCTGAGTGACCAGGGCCACATGACCCTCATCCCTCCCACTTCGATGCAGACCAGCTCTCCAATTCCTTGTCCTAGAAAGACAGAATTGCTGGTCCCACCACTGCCCCAGAGTTGTTGGATCAGGAACTTTAGCCAACAATAAAATTCATGTCAGCTCTAAAACCCAATTTATCCACCCAGATTCTAAGCTCTCTTCTGCCATCTCCTTGCTGTAATACATTGGATATGCTCTTTAACCTCTCTGGTCTCAATTTCCACATCTGTCAAATGGGACAATAATTCTTACAAGATTAATGAATGTATTACTAATTCTTAAATATGTATTGGTGTCACTGATACAAATAATATTTAACATATAATTATGATGAATAAATAAGAATAAAATACAGTACCTAGATGACAGGAGACACTCACTGTATCTTTGTTTTCTTGTAGAAAGAAGAAAAATTAGAAAGTCACCATCTAAATACAGCAGCACAATCTATAGACATGAGGATGCTTAATTTTTAAAAAATGTGCAAGCTATTGCATCTCCACCCCTGCTCTCATAGAATGGGGGGAAAGCATTTCATGGAGACCAACTGAAGTGTCATGCTGGCTGAGGGACTGGGGAGAAAACACCCAAGACACCCCCAGCTCTCTGAGACCTTGGCAGCCACACTGAGTAACTGGATACTGTTCCATGTTCCTGTATTTCTCAGAGAACATAAAAGTGTTCAAAGCCATTGAACCAGCACTCGAGGGGTGCCAAGACTCTGACTTCATTTCCTACAGGGTTCCCTGGCCTCTGTTATAGGACACTGTTTTGAGGTTGGATTATATATTTTTAAGTTATTTGGAAAATCATTGTGGCTTTAAATAATAAAATTCTGAGTGACATCTGTCAGCCCTGATTACCCAGAGTCTGCTAAGCAGCGTTTTCTTTCGTTTTTCACGTTTAAAAGTGCAATGAAGTAAGTGTTACCCAGAAAGGTTTGCAAGAGTCTGCAGGGTTATGTATTAAACACTCTATTGAAACCGGTCCCAAAGGCTTGTGCCAGAGACCTAGCTACAGGCCTGAGATGGCACACCCATGAACTGAGCTGAGAAATCCCAGCAGAGACAGAAGGTGGGGACCAGAGATGCCTGCAAAGAGTCACAGGGACATCTGGTCAACCTCCTCACTTCACCAATGGAGAAGCAGATGCCCAGTGAAGTTGAGGATTTGCCTCGCACCCACAGGTACCTACAAAGAAGCCAGGACATGACACAGGTCTCCCTCCAGCTTGTTCAGTACTCTCCAGGTAGTGCTATGATGGCTCGTCTTCTCTGTCTTATGATGCAGAACAGCACATTGTTGAGGTCCCCATCCTGCTGTACCAGTCGGAAGTCATGTCATGAAAGGGTTGCTCCACATGAATCTCTGCCCACCTCTTTATTTTCAGGATTCAACAACAATCCATACTCAGAAAAAAGACATCTTTTATGAGCACCTGGTAGTTGTCCATCACTGAGTCTTAATTAGTACAGGATTTGTGGTTTAGAAAATACCTGTGACCATCATAGCTTCAGTCTGGAAGGGGAAATGCCATTTGTAAAATGAGTGTAGAATTTCAGAGTGCAGGCAGCCTTTTTCTCAGAGGGCAGGGATCCCTGGACCCAAAATCTCCCCAGATCCTCTCCCACCATCAGCAGCAGCAGACCCTGGGCATGTGTGATTGGTGGGTACTTGCTATGCCAGAGGAAAATGCAGATACACAGGAAGATTGTGTCCAAAACTTCAGGTGAATGCCTGTGGGTGCCAAGAACACACCTGATAATTACACAAAAAGATGAAAAGTTGTAAAGAATCAAACTCAACTTTTTAGGACAGGGAGAGAAGATGGAGCTAGGTGTTAGAAACAAAGTCTGAATTCACCTCTAGACATTCTAATAATCTAATTTCACAAACACTCCTTTTTACCCCAAAGAGTTTGACCAACACTCATTTAATGTCTAAAATTTTGTTTACTCCTCAACCTCTCTCATCAGTACCTTACTTCAGTGTCCAGCACAGAGAAAGCAGTCAATGAATATTTGATGAACAGATGGATGAATTGGGAAGGTAAGCCTATTAAAGGAAATTATGAGATAGATACATACATATACATATCATGTTATGTAAAATGAGAAATGAGGATGGGATAGGAGTTCCATCCAGACCAAAGGAAACCCCATCTAAAAATTTCCAGGCTTTGAACCATCTTCCCAGAGATGGTTTCAAAAAAAAAATAAAAAACACTCTAGGACGTGGTGAGGTAGGATTGTTCTCCACATGTTATCAAGGAGAAAACTGGGAAAATAAGACAATGAGATGCTTCCCCCCAAGTTATCCAAATAAATTCACAGAAAAGTTCGGACTACCACTTAGCTTGTTCCTCTCCCTTTGTAGTTTTTATTCTCTTACTGTGGTGTTTTATAGCTTTGGCTATCCTCAAAAACATATCTTGCCCATCACGCTAAAAACCTTCAGATTCTACTAACTTGAGAGACAATGAAATGACCCCATAGGGCCTTTGGCCTTGCCAACAGCTGATATCTGAACCACGTCACCATGTGTGGCCTTTAAGCCCAGGCTAAACAAGCCTAATCTCATTTCTGGAAATCTAGGGAAGGTAGCTTGCCAAAAAAACAGCAGCACTAGACCACACCTCAAAGCTTTCTGTGCAAATGAGGAACTTCCCCACACACACACCCTACCTCCCCCAATCCACTTTCACCTTAGCTTGCTCATAGTTCCCATTGAAACACTACAATTACAGCAGGAAATCCCCAGGTAAGGCACAGGTGCCTGGTCTGGAACACAGTTTGATGCATCCAAGATTAAGAAGACTTTGGGTCCTAATACATTTGCATCACAACTCAATACATATGGTCAATCCATACAGTGGAATATTATTCAGCCTTAAATAGGAAATAAATTCTGGCACATGGATAAACCTTAAGGACACTGTGCTAAGTGAGATAAGCCAGTCACAAAAGGACAAATACTATATGATTCTGTTCATATGAGGTCACTAGACTAATCAAACTCACAGAGACAGAAAATAGAAGGGTGTGTGTGAGGATATGTGGGAAGAAGAGAATGGGGAGTTGGAACTTAAGGGGCACACAGTTTCAGTTTTGCAAGATTAAAAAAAGTTTTGTGGAGGGATGGTGGTGATGGTTGTACAACAAAGTGAATGTATCTAACGATGCTGAACTTAAAAATAATTTAAAAGATACATTTTATGCTATGCATATTTTACCAACATTAAACGTAAGAAAGTTTTAAAACCACTTTCTCCCTAATACCGTTAGAAGCAGGAAGAAGACTCTTCACCAGGTATCATTTCAAAATGGTGTTTCCTCTCACTCCATCCCTAATCCCCAAACACAGGACCAGAGGTCAACAGAGGGAACTGTGTGTCCCCAGGGGGGCTGTCACCCACATTCTGAGGCCATTTCCTTCTTCAAGGGGGAGCTAAATTCATTCCATTAAAAAATCATCAGGCAAGCAGGAAGCAAAGGCACTCACTGAAATCACATGGATTGCAACACGTTAAATATCCAAAGTCCACAGAGCTGCCTGTCTTGGAAGGAGGCAAAGGAGAAGACATAAAAAACCAAGAAGGAAGAAACAGCAAAGGCTAGATAAAGAGGATGTCCTAATGCTCAGGACACCAGGAGCAAGACTTCTAGGTGAGCCTGGCTCTCAGGGCAGGACTCAGGTAGGAGGTTTCTCTGGCATTCTCTCTCCTGCTGGGTCAGGCAGGCACCTCTCCAAGGGAACACACATCCTCAGCTTCTCTGGGAAAAGTCTGCTCCAAGAAAAAGAGAACATGTTTCACCAGACATGCCAGATGGAAGGACAGCCAGCTCTTAAAACGTGGACTATAAATGTGCTCGAAGGCTGGTTTTGCCCTTAAAGGAAATAAAATTTATGGTTTGTCAGATAAGTAGAAAGGAAGCCCTCAGAAAGGCAACCTGGGCAGATAAAAGTCTACAACTGAATAAGAAGTATAAACATTTCAGCAAAAAGAAGCTCCTAACCATCAAGGTGCATTTTTTAACTCAAACCAAACCTAGGCCTCCACAAGAAGGTGTCTCTTCTTTGTTAGGTGGGCTTATCTGTGGGGAACAGAGCAGAGGGACCCACCTCTCCCTGAGGCACTAGGCATGAGTTAAGCATTGTTAGAGCACTGTTAAAGAACTATTGACCTTAATGATAGGCCTTTATTGTAAGTACCGCTTTTACTGTTTATTTTTCCCTTAAATAAGCTAAGAAGTTGGAGGTGGGGCTATTTGGCTCCGTAACTGACAACTTTTAGACCCCTTCCTGTCTCTCTACAGCCTTGAATGAAGAGCTACCAGCCAAGCAGCCAGCCTGACTGCCCTCATGTTAGCACTGGCTGCTTTGAACACTCCATGGATGCCTTGAGGAAGCAACACAGCAACCATAGCCGCTTGCTGTCAAAGACACACCCTGGCTCCTGAAGGCACTGCCCCAGCCACCCAGTTTCATCGGCTTGCTCTGAATTTTTTGTCATTACAAGCCTCCATGAACTCTGGAGGACCCTGTAGTCATTTCCACCTTGGTCAGAAGGGAAGTAACTTCCCCTGGTGGTCCAGCAGAAAGGCCTGTGACTGGTGCAAACATAGCTCTTCATTTACATGAGGGACTATATCACGACTGGTACACACACAGTCCTTCAAGCTAGATGCAGTAGCTTATGCCTGTAAGCCTAGCTACTATCGATATGGAGGTCAGAAGAACAGCAGTTCAAGGCCAGCCCAAGCAAAAAGTTCATGAGACCCTATCTCCACCAATAAAAAGCTGGGAGCAGTGGTGAATGACTGTCATTCCAGCCACATAGGAGGTATAAATAGAAGGTCTATGGTCCAGGATGGCTAAAAAATAAATGTGAAACCCGATTCAAAAGTAACTAAAGCAAAAGAGGGCTTGGGGCCATGGCTCATGTGGTATAGCATGCTCCTAACAAGCACAAAGGCCCCGAGTTCAAACCCCAGTACTGCCAAAAAATTTCTTAAACCAACAGTCCTTCTAGTCCTGTAACGCAAGAAGGGTCACAAGATGCTGTAAGCTGCTGCCACTCACTGCTGCCAGAAGCCAAGGACTACGGAAGCTGCCAGGTACCTGAGCCACTGGTTATTAAAACCCAGAGCAGTAAGCCTGCAGCAATAGGCTGCTAGGGTTTAGAGTTGTAAGCCTGTTTCTGCCAGTCCATCCCCTAAGCCTTGAACACTCAGCAGCCCAGAGTTGCCAGCAATGGAAGAGCTTCTCCTCATCTACCCATGATTCCTATCTTTGTAGAGCAAAAGGATCCCAGCCAGCTGATTGGTAACATGGTGACCATATAGCTATGACAGAATATCCTACCCTTTTGCAGCATTAGCAATCACTACAACATGGTCACCTTAGGGGAGAGGAAGAGAATTGTTTAACTGAGAGGCGAGAAGATGGTGCCTTCCAGAATGCTGGAAATATTTGATTCTATCTTGCTTTAGATGGTGGTTACATGGTGGTTATATAAAGGTATACATATAAGCAAATTAATTAATGAGCTGTACACTTAAGATGTATGTACTTTACACACTTTTTTATCCTAGTAAAAAGCATACACACACACTCTCACTCTCTCTCTCTCTCTCTCTCTCTCTTCACCACAGGTTTGTTTTATGCCCAACTAGAGTAGTTGGTTGTTGACATGAGCCTCAGGTGACAATTCACCCCAGCTCCTAGTTGCCCCGCTGAGGATCACACTCTGGCTAGCCCCATCCACACGGTACCTAGAGAAAAAAGAACAAGTGAAACTCTAGCTTATTTCCTGTTTGGAGGGTTTTGCAAGACAAGACACTAAAACCAATGATCAATCCTTGCGCATCAAGAGCGCCCCAAACTGCTGAAACCTGTAATTGGAGAGTTTTTATAAAGGTGTCCCTTTCCTGCCCTAGAGAACAAACTGGAACAGACATCCTCTTCTCAACATGGCAGCTTTCCAGATGCCAAAACTAGACAATATTCTCACTTCACTCTCCTCTTATCCAGGCCACTCATTTATTCAACATAAAATATTTATCAAATGACCTCAATATCACAACTACCTCTTTCACACTGTGATTTCACTGTACTGGCTACCCTCTTCCAAATGTACTCTTTTTATAAGGGCACTAATCCCACTGATGAGGGCTCCACCCTTATAATCCAATCACCTCTCAAGATCCCCCCCCCAACTCTTAATAGTATCACATTGGGCACCAGGTTTCAACGTATACACTGGGGAGAGGCACAGCACTGACAAACAGCATTGCTCACAGCATTGACCAACCCTTAAAAACTATGAAAAGTATGAAAAAGGTAGATAGACCTCCCCCCCATCCCCATCAATGGTACTTATGCGCTTGGTACACAATCAGGAAGTGCTTTGCTTGGTCTTGTCCATTCTGATCTCCCCTTCCTTCCCCGAGTCCCTACTTGTCTTGCTGCTCTCATCTCTGGGAAATTTAAGGCTCTGGTTTACATATTCATCATCAATGAGTGGTCACCTCCCTTGGGTCTGATGAAGATTCCCAGGCCTGACTCCTGACTGGCTAAGTCAGCATCTGGGGTGAGGTTCAACAGGTGCCATGAAAAGCACCACAGCCGGAAGCCATGTGGCCTAGGAAACTTGGGCAATGGCAGACACTGGTGTGCAGCCCACCAAATTAAAGGACACCTGTCTTCCTGACACACATTTCTAACCTGGGAGGTTCCCCACCCTATACCACCTCTGTGGAAGGCACCAGGCACGACACATAAAGGGAGAACAGTGCTGCATACACAGTGTCCCTGTACTTGGGCTCCCATAATGCCCTCCTCATGCTTCACTCCACTTTCCCAATGTCCCAGGCTGCCCACCCTAGCCCAAGTCCACTCATTTATTCTGTGCTCCTTTAGGTGAGAGACACTTATCTGCCATCTCTTCCTTGCATGCCTCCCCTACCCCAGCAGAGTTTTCCTACCCTCTCCGTGGCTGCTCAGGAAGGAGCAGCCCTCTCAGCCCCCAGTCCCTCCTTACCCTATGGCTCACCCATGTCATGACCCCTGCTGGGAACCTAGTCCAATCCACAGTTGCCACCCCATCGGCTGATGACATCCTCCCTGTAGATGTGTGGCTTCCTCAGTGGCCATCCTTGATTCGTACTGCTTCTTGTCTCTTCCAGCACTATGCATGTGCCTCTACTAGCCTAGAGATAATCACAATTGTCCTAAAATAGCTAGTACGCCGAGTGCACACCAAGCCACTGTCCCAAGCATTTTATAATTGTTAACCACCCAATCCTTGCAAGTGTATATGCTAATTAATTTTAGCCTCCCCATTTTACAGGTGAGGAAACTGAGGCACAGACAGGTTAAAAACTTGCCTAAGGGTACACAGCTATATCTAGATGGTAATCTTCTTCAGAACCATGTGTGTGACTAATGCAGGTATCCTCTATGATGCTTCATTCATTCAATAGGCACTTACCCAACTTCCCTCTTAGTATCCATCCCTATTTGATTCACAATGGGTGAATGTAGGCTTTGTAAAGTGCCATCCTGAGTTGCCACCCAGTTATATTTCAGTCTAGGTGATCCTGGAGAGCTGCTCACCACCTGGAATCCTCTCCCTATTTGTAAATTGATAATGCTATGACCTACCTCTCATCCTGAGTGTTGGCTGAGGTCATGGATTTAGTTCAGGGCCCAGCACACCATAGGCATTCAACTAATACTTACGCCAAGTCTGTACATGCTGCCAGAGCTTCTCCCTCCCCAGTACACACACACACACACACATACACACACACACACACACACACACACACACACAGAGTCTCTCCATAGCCTTGCAAACCTGCAAACCCACAGTGTCCTCCATGGGGTAAGCACATGGGACACTCTGTCTTTGGGACTTCCTCCCTTGGAGCCTTAGAGTCAGGATTCATCCTTAAAATCAGAGCAAGAAAAATGCACCCACTGGGTGAAGAAAAGCCTTGGGGTCACCCTGGAGCTGGGCCTACGATGTCCCAGGCCTAAAGGAAACATGCTGTCTCCCCCCAACCACAGGACAGCATGGCACAAAAACCCAGGGAACCCCGTCACCTCTACCAGCCCCTTCCGGGAGCTGCTGTTTCTCCCTGACTTGGTCTCCTAAGGCGACCTGCACGCCTCATTTACTGCACAAAATAGAAAGAGCAGCCCTCGTGGCTCAGCCTGGGGCATTCATTTGTGGTTTTTATTTAGAGTCCTGCATACATTTGTGCACACAGTGATATGCCAGCCAGGAAGAATAGGCGCAGGTACGTGTGCACACATGGCATGCACACACACACATACACAGAGAAAAGCAAGATTTATTTGTAGGTACACAAGCCCCAGTTAAAGATAAGTCCATTCACTGTCTCTAAAAGAACTTACTAATCTTCGCTATTTCAACTCCAAGATGACTTTAAAAATAAACATGTAGTCAATTTAATCAACTTTCAAAGTCACACAGAACAGTACAGACAGTTAAAAAGTCTAGTGCCTTTCTCCCTTTGCTCCTAATTAAGCTAAGAATTTGAAAAAGGAGGGGAGAAATTGAAGAGCACATTTAACCTTAAAATCTGGTCCCCAGAGGGACCTGCGTCTAACAGTATGAGGTCATCCTCCTTTATCCCTACTCCCTGCTTGCTTTACCAAATTGGCTTCCGTCTACATAACTCATTCACAGATAATTTAGCCCTTTGGGCAGCCCTGTATCTTGTTCAGATGACCTCCTGCACCCCAGCAGTGGGGATAGGGGCAGAGAGCGCCCTACTAATAGGATACTGGTTGCTGAGGACCAAGAGGTGGTGGAATAGACAGACCAAGAAAGGACCAGCTGTACCATCTCTGCACTTTAAAATACTACACCTCCCATGCTCTCGCACACCCGAGCCAAAGGAAATGCTACAGGGAAATAACGGTGGTTGACAGGATGCTACAAGTAACTCTCTAAACACATTTGTTTCTCTTCTCATTCCCACAATCTTCCAGAACATCAGCTCCCTGACTCTCCCTTCCTGGTCACTCCTATCTCTGTCCTTACAGAAGAACCATGAGTCCTCTCCTTCCCACTCACATGGGCATTAAAAAAAAAAAAAAGTCCCTTGCTGGGACATCTGGGGCACATGACAGAAGAACAAAATCTGTAACAATGTTGCTAGATGTGGCCCCAGAGTTATCTAAATGCTGGGAAAATGAACGGGAACAACCAGGACATGTCCTCTGGCTGGCAGGGCTCAGGCCTGGAACCACAATTAGAGAACAAGGGAACCCAGGAAACAGACCCTGCTCTCCTTCTTGAGGAATAGCTGGGTTTGGGACCAAGGGACAATGGAAACTCCCAAGTAGTCTGACAGTCATCTCACAGTGGAATAAGGTCCAAATTCCCTGGGATTTTAGAGAATTATTCAAGGAGACATCCAAGAACTCTCCAGACCAACCTCTAGACATCCCAGGGGTATCAGCACCATGTCTGTATCTAGAACACCCCAGGGTATTCTCTTGCTATATGTAAGACAAAGGAAGAAAACGACTTATGTGTCTTGGTTAGACACCTCCCTCCACCTTCTCTTCAGAGAACCACCTACTCTGGCTGCCACTGCTCAGACCCTCCCAGCAAATGCCCCCTGCAGACTCCTAGACATATGGCTGAATGCTTTCCAAGGCACTTCACACAGAAGGTATGACAGGCAATTTTTAAAATATCATCTTCTAACTTCAAAATACATAGGTGATCCATAATAATTCCATGTTTCCAAAGTTCAAACCCAGCCATGGATTCAATCAGCACTAAACGACAATCACTTTTGAAATGAAACATACTCTTATCAGCTCAACACAGCATCTAAGTGGATAGGTTCAAAACATATCCCAAGTTTCACAGGATGATATTTATGCCATGTTTTCCTTTGACAATCATCATCATAAACGTTCTCTTTTTATCAGGAATACATGAAGAATATAAAATAAGAAAAGGGAGCATCTGGCAAGGTACAAGAGGGAAATGAGGGATATCAGCAATCAGAAAGATTTCTTGGAATACTACTTCCTGGCTTTGAGCTATGCATTGATTAGGTGCTATCATGGATTCTTTTCCCTTCCTTCAGGAAGTTTTCCTACCAACTAAAACAAATCAAAAGTCTGCTTTGGGGAGAAGCAAAGATAGGAAAATCATGGTTCAAGGACAGCCCAAGCAAAAAGCTGCTCAGAAAGAAGGGTCTCCCTGGAGAGGGTCCATGTGTCACTGCCCTTGGACACGCCCATCCAGTAACCACAAGTGAGTCCAGTGGAAGTGAAAGGAGTGTTTCTGGATGTGGAGTGTGAAAATCACAGCACCAGCCATGGCATGCAGGAAGATGGAATTAAGACCAGGTGGCCCGGCACAAGGACTCCGCCCTCCCTGAGTAAACGCCAAGGCCAACACACACCTCAGACTTGGTAGACCAGTAGGCTGATCTCTCTCCCCTTTCTCTACTTACATGTCACTTGTTGTCAGGCTCTAGCCCTACCAAGAGCACCAAGGAATTCTGGGTGGTCCCTTGTCCTGATTCATGCAAGGACAACTTCCTCTATAGCAGTAGCAAAGCCTCTTCAACTCCTACCTTAGAGCTGCAGGGAATGAGCACTAAGCTAGACCTTACCTGGCCTTTGCTCAAATCTTACAGCCAGCTTTGGAGAGGACAAAACGAGACCCTTGCCAGGGAAGCATTTGCCCTCCCTTAAAACATCAGAAAGCCAGGCCAGGAGTGATGGTTATGCCTGTAATCCCAGCTACTTGGGAGGGAGGCAGAGATCAGAAGGACAGTGGTTCAAAGCCAGCCTAGGCAAAAAAGTTAGTGAGAGCTTATGTCAAATAAGACTGGTGTGGTGACACATACTGGTAATCCCAACTACATGGGAGGTAGAAGTAGGAGAATTACAGGCCCAGGCTAGTCCAGACAGTGCAAGAACCACCCAAAACTCACTAAAAAGATAGCCCCATTGCCCAACAGAAAGAATCTGTGAAAATCACCTGTGTTGAAGGAGAAAAAAAAAAAAAAGTCCAGGTGGAAGCCTTGTTAGAGTGTGACTCTGGTTACGCACCAGGTCAGGTCACATCCCCACCATGTGCAAACGGTAGATAGCATACCTCCAGGACCAGCTGTCCCCTGGCCACATCTGGACAATACCAGGTCACAGCTCCCACCCTACTGCAGCTCACCCCTAAGAGAAAGAAAAAGGAAACTGTCTAGACCCAGCTACCTAACTCTTCTGTACATTCCCCTTCACCTCCAGCACAGGCACCTACGTGTCCTGGTGCCCTTGAGTGGTGGGGCCATACAAGTTCCAGACGACAGGCTGTGAGCAGTTCTGTCTCCTTTGCTGCAATGAACCTAGAAGTCCTATGTTCAGATGGAGGTGACTTAAGAAGTCAACCAGAGTTCCAGAAGCAAGGCTCCCCGTCGGCTGTATCTGTATTGCACATGTAGTGTGAATGAGGAAGGAACCTTTTTTGCAAGTCACTGACATCAGGGGATGTCTGACTGCAGCACAGTTCACATCCTGACTGAGACACTCAGCACCCAAGGTCCCTGAGATGCATTTCTTTTCTCATTCTTCCTCTTGGTAGGAAAAGGCCAAAATCCTTCAGCACAGTAGTCAAGGTTCTTCTGAATTTTTCCTTGACCCAACACACTCTGCTCCCAGCACAGGCTTCCTCCAGCAATCCCCTTCCTTACACTCTGTCCAGCCTGTGTGCTCCTGCGCAAACCGTTCCTGCTCCCTGGGGTGCCCTTCCACCTTTCCACGCTGAAGCCTCTTTGAGCACCTCCTCTCCTTCAGTCACTGAATGTCCTCATGAAGACACTTCTTGCCAGCCACAGACAGACCAAATCACGCAGTCCTCAGCATCCGAAGACATGCAGCCTCTCTTATCGTGCCATTGCAATGACCTGTGGACAAGTCTATCTGCCCAGTGGACGGTCCATCTTCCAGGGTGGCGACCTGCATGTACCTTTGTATCCCCAAAACAGAGCTCAGTGCCAGGCTAATGCTGTGTGCTTAACAAACATTTCTTAACTAAATTAACAAATGATTGCATTTTTCCCATGAAGATATAAAGTTAAGAGGTTTCCTTTTTACAAAAACCCACATCAAAATGTATGCCAGGTACAGATGTTTATAGGTATATACTCACATCTCAACCACAGGGCAGTCTGAGGAAACAGATGTTCAACCTATGAGCTGCTTAAGCCAATTTCTCTACTGTCCTTTTAGTCCACCAAACAACTGCGCTCACTCTCACTAGCTCTGCCTTCCCCTCCAGAAAAGGAGTCCTAAAGAACCCAGGACAGAGTGGGCTACAGGCCTGACTGGACTCCCCCAGATCATAGGTCCTGAACCCACACAGGTTCATTTTGAGCTCTGTCCATTACTCCAAGTCAAGTTCCCCAACTGCCCATCAATCAGGAGACTGTCACTGTCTGCATAATGACAACCCTAGACTGAGTAGACAAGCCAGGCAAAGGGCTGACAGTGTCCAAACCAAGGATAGTGAGACTGCCTGACTTGTAAGGACCAGAAATGCACTGATCATTATGCAGCCATGAAGAAGAATGAAATGTTATCATTCACTGGTAAATGGATGGAATTGGAGAACATCATTCTGAGTGAGGTTAGCCTGGCCCAAAAGACCAAAAATCGTATGTTCTCCCTCATATGTGGACATTAGATCAAGGGCAAACACAACAAGGGGATTGGACTTTGAGCACATGATAAAAGCGAGAGCACACAAGGGAGGGGTGAGGATAGGTAAGACACCTAAAAAACTAGCTAGCATTTGTTGCCCTTAACACAGAGAAACTAAAGCAGATACCTTAAATGCAACTGAGGCCAATAAGAAAAGGGGACCAGGAACTAGAGAAAAGGTTAGATCAAAAAGAATTAACCTAGAAGGTAACACCCACGTACAGGAAATTAATGTGAGTCAACTCCCTATATAGCTATCCTTATCTCAACCAGCAAAAACCCTTGTTCCTTCCTATTATTGCTTATACTCTCTCTACAACAAAATTAGAGATAAGGGCAAAATAGTTTCTGCCGGGTATCGAGGTAGGGGGGAGAGGGAGGGGGCAGAGTGGGTGGTAAGGGGTGGGGTGGGGGCAGGGGGGAGAAATGACCCAAGCCTTGTATGCACATATGAATAATAAAACAATAAAAAAATTAACAAATAAGTAATGAATAAAAGCAAAAAAAAAAAAAACCGAAATGTACTGATCAGAGGTATGCACATGGCTATCACCCTGCAGCCAGTTGGTTGAATCTCAGATACCTTCTCCTTGAAATACTACTGGGGAGACAGATACCCCAGGATAGGTCCAGCTATGTCACCTACCTGTGCAACTAGTTCTTGAACAACCACCAGACAACAGATCAAACCCCATGCCCTCCACCTTCCATGACAGACAGCCTTGGGAACCTGGTGATGAGTCATTTGTGCCACCCCATGGAGCATCTTCAGTAGGAGTGGCTCACAAAGAATGAACAGGCAGTCATTTGGTCTCTTTGTGACCCACCTGTGTGTCATCCCCACTCTTTCCTTGGATGTGGGTTTTCACACGCTTAGACCTCAGTGTTACATGAAGCCTAGCTAAAGGCAAGCAGACCAGGGTCAGGTCACCAGCTCCACCATCATCAAGTTGTGTGGACTCAGTCAAGTTACTTATCTTTGAATACACTTCTTCATTCATAAAATGTATATGACACCTACTTTGCAGAATTGGGGAAGGGACCAAAGAACCTGTGCAGAACACCTGGGTATCATACGTGGTCAGTAAACTATTATAGGAGTCCCTCTGATTCAAGGTTTCACATTCACTGGTTTCAGCTACTCAAGGTCAACCAGCATTACTGGGGCTGCAGGACCCTCCTCCTGATAATATTATCACTGGGTCACAGTGCCTACGTCATTCACCACCCTCCATCTCATCCTTCAGGCATTAGATTACCTCTCATCATGGACAGAAGGGCAAGTACAGTACAGTAAGCTCTTTTGAGAGAGATAGGGCTCAGTTTCCCATAACTTTGTTACAGTTTATTGTTGTAATTGTTCCATTTTATATTAAATTATTACAGTCAAGTTCTTACTGGACTTAATTTAGAAATTAAATCTTAGCATAGGTACATAGTTATAGGAAAAAATACTGGACTTACAGGGGTCAGTACTACCCGCAGATACAGGCTTCTACTGGGGATCTTGGAACATGTCCCCACAGATGAGTCGGAATGACAATATTACAGTATTGGTTGGAACACTGCATGTTCCAACCAAAAGCTCCCCAAGGGCAGGTCCTCTATGGCTATCATGGAGGGCGATTCTCAACACAGACTTGCCCCAGGCAGCACTACCAACACTCTGTCCCACCTGCAGGCAGGCTCTACCCGTCCACACCACAGAGAGAGAGCAAATACCCACATCCACCAGGACCATTGCATCAAGCTCCTCAAAACTATCACTGCGGAGTTATCTTCAGAGCCAAAATAACAAGGCCGTGTCTGCCATCCTGGTAGTAAAAGACACGGGCCAGCCACAGCACTGTAGAAAGTAAAATGACGACACTTACTGGGTACAGAGTCAACTATGGGAACATCGTGGGAAGTGCAGAGTCTGCCTAAGTGGGTTTTGGGGATAGCCACATCATGGATGGCGCATCAAGGAGTTCAAAGGCTCAGCTGTACATGCCTGGGGTCACTTCTGATTTTCACAGGCTAAGACTGGTCCCCACAGCCACAGACCGACCCTTCAACAACGTGTGCGTGCAGTCCTTTAAACGTGCTGTGCCTTCCTGTGCTGGTCACAAGGAATGAAAAGTCCTCAGTCAGCAGATCCTACAGACAAATCCCATGCAATGAAGCTGGGCAGACCTAAAAGGCAAACGGTCTCATAGGAAGGAATCTGAAGGCCACGGTGGGCAGCTACCTACCCAAGCCCCTCCCCACAGTCACCTGGGCCAGGAGGACGTAAATGCTGTCTTCTGGCTTGCTTGCTGAATGTCTGCTTCCACTGGTCACCTGCGGCTGTCTCTCTTCAGCACAGAAGGGGCTGCTCCCAGCTGATGGATGGCACTCAACTAAAACTAGTTCACACCCCAGTGTCACCTCGGGTGCTGCCTGCTGAGCCTCTCCCCAGTGGCCAGTGAAAGCACTTTTTCTTCTCTGCAAGAATCTGAGGAGTCTTTGCTCCTGTTTCTGCCTGAGGAAATTCCATTTGCTCCCATTTCTCTGCCTGTACCCTCCCCACCGTCTATACTTTAACCTGTTATACTAAAATAAATCCTTGCCGGAAAAAAAAGAATCTGAGGAGCCACCCTAGACAAGGGCACTTGGGCAGGAGGCCCCAGAAGTCATCCTGGACCTCTGTCGCCCTGACCAGCTACCTCTTCTAAGACTTCTCCCACCTCCGTCAGTCCCTGTGCCCTCTGCCCCCATCTAATGCCCCATGTCAAATCTTCTGGCTCCAAGGAGCCAGAAGCAGTGAGGACAGCAGTGAGGATTCTAGACATGCCCACAAAACACATGCACCTTGAAAGGAATGGTCTGAGAAAAGACATGGTGGAAACCATTCTTTACATGTCTTATGACCACAAATGCGAAATTTCCTTAATAAATACCCCTTGAAGATCCTTTGTTCAAAACTCCAGGGCTGTTTCTTACATAGCGTCTGAGATGGAAAACCCACCCTATAACCTCAGGAAAAAGAAATACACACAGCTGTAAGCCTGAGGTCCTCAGGTGCAGGCTGCGATGGACTGATGTGGACCAAACACACTCAGGGTGGGATTGTAGCAGGGAAGGTGAGGGGGGCTGGGAGCACAATGGTGAAGCGTCAAGCTCTGGGGTTCAGTTTTGCCCTGATGCCCCACATCTGGGTGGCTCTGGGTAGAGAAGAGTGACCTTTCTGGGCCTCAGTTTCCCACCACAGGGACCTAACAACACCCTCTTAACACAGTGTTTGACTCCTGGGAAGTATTTACTAACTGTTTAGCTTTTTAAAAAATCACCACTCAAAATAACATACAAAAATCGACTCAAAACAATTAGAGACTTACAGGTACAAAAATTATAAAGAAATGATCACCTGTGTTATCTCCATGGATCTGCACATCCACCCTACAGATGGGTAGGAATTCTCTCCTTTCTACAGAGAGAAAACTGAAACAGGCAGTATCGTGTGATTTCCCCCCAAATCACAGAGCCACATGGGGGTGGGGGTAAAAACCAAAGTCTGAACCCAGTCCATGTGACTGACTGCATGGCACATCCCCCAATCTCTCCCCGTCCCCATGCCGCCTGGGCCCCTGGGCACTGCAGACTTCATGGTGCCAGGCTTCCCTGGGCCATCAAAGGGCCCATGCAGCTGCAGTGACCATGGCGGCTGCTTCCTTTGTCCCTGTCCCTGAAGCTCCTTCCAGAGTCCCAAAAAGACACACAAGTCCTTGAGCTGCAGGAATCAACTAGGCAGTACAGTCAGCGATTAGCAGCAATAGAAAAAGATAAAAGTCAAAGTCTTCTTTTTCTGGACTATCGGTGCCCAACTGGCTGGGGAGAAGCCAGGAGGACAGCCTGGCCTGACTGTCCTGCCCTCTGCCAGGGTAGAGGGGCACCAGCTTGCTGAGTGCTGCATGGGGCACTGGGCTCCCTGAGAGCAGCAAGAAAGGTCAGCTTCAGGAAGACAGACCTGGGACTCCAATCCCCAACACGATGGGGTTCTCCAAGGGGATCAGGGCCCAATTCAGTGACCTCTGCACCCTGTCTTTCAGTCAGTCACCAAACCCTAGCCACCTAGAAAGTCTCTGCCCACACGCAGGTGCCAGGTTTCTGGGAAGGGAGCTCAAAGCTCAAAGGTAGGCAATTGAAGTCCCTGCTCTAGGTCTCCCAAGGAACAGCTAATTTTAAATGGGGGCTGCTCATTTTGCAAAACGAAAATGGCCAACTGTGGCCTTCCTAAAAGAGCCACAGATCCCAGTTCTGTGCAAATCACAGCTTCAGAGAAACGCTGTGGCACAGAACCCCTGCTGAGAGCAGTTTGCACAAGAAACTTCACAAGTGGATCTGTGTGAACTAGATTTTTCGGAACCAGCTTATTGAGGAAAAAAAACCTTCATCATGGATTAAACTAAAAAGCAGGCCACCAACTAAATGAATAAAGTGACCCCCATTTCAGGGTATGAAGGGGAACATCATGGCAATGGCAATAAATTTTGGAAAGAGATGTCAAAATAAAAGCCATTTCCAGGTGGGGAATGATGGTTGCTTTTAATTCTCCCCCTTTGTGTTTTTGCAGCATTTTACAAAACTAGTGCCGCAGGAAGGTTGCGACTGGATACAGTTTATCCTTGAAGGGTTTCCCTTCTTTTTTCAATTGTCCTCTTTCACATCGCTGAGGTAGCCAGCTTGCTTGAACTCTGTGTGCAAATACCCTTCTCTCCCAAGCCCAAGTTCTAGACGGATCTCTTGAAGCAAGGTTGCTACCGCGGAGAAACTTAAAAGGACAGACAGACAGCCATCTCTCCCCCAAGAAATTGTTCACCCAAATTAAATCATGTTCTTTAGCGTGATATGGACTTGCTAAGGAGTGATAGGGAAGACGACAGGGACACAGTGCAGGCTAACAAGCAAATCAAAACAAGACAGAAAGAAAGAAAGAAACATGCTTTCAAGAATAAAGTCTCTAAGGTGGCAAAGGTCTTCAGTCTTGCCAGGCCAGGGAGGAAATTCAACACCCAAGTCCCAAACTTCTTTCACTGGCGGGGGTTGGGGGGCAGCAAGCGGGGAGGTGCATGCTCTGAGCAGCGGCTTTGTGCTCCTAGCAGAACGGGCTGCAGGGGGCTGCACCCCACCAGCCGTGCGCCAGGCGACCGGGCACAGCCAGGCGCCGGGGTGACCGCTGCTGCCCGGCCAGGCGCTGGAGCGAGGCGCAGCGCCCGCGTGCGCGCGGTGGAGCCACAGCGCCATCAAGCGGCTGCTCTGAGAATGTCATTTGGGGATGGGCTCAGGCCCAGGGAAGAGGTCTAGGGTTCCCAGCTTCAAATGTCCCTGGGGGAAGTAATGGACCAGCCAAGCTGTCACTCCAGGCTCCGATGCAGGAGACTGAAGACGGACACCAGCTGTCCGGATGCGCTTCACACTCCAGGGCTGGCCTGGGATCCGCGGCCCTACAGGACGCCTGGGGATCCTTTCTCCTCCAGCAGAGGGGTCACTTTTGCAATCCTGGCTCCACCCTTTCCTTCAGCCACTTGCTCAGAGTTTTGAAGGTTTGGTTTGCAAGAAGAATGGGGCTTGGGCAGAGAGGTCATCTGAAGAGGCCTGTGGACCTCGTGCAGACCGCAGAGAATGGAGTTGCATAAAGAACCTACAGCTGTCACCAGGCTTGTGCCCAGGCCATGAGCACAGGGCATCTGGGCTGGAGTCATGGCTCACAGCCCTGCATGGTCCCCAACCATAGAACACATCTTTCCTGAACACAGCACGTGACTCCGCGTGCCTCGTGGGACAGATCTGGTCCTCAGAAACAAATTATGGGGTAAGTATGGGATCTCCATCCACAGACCACCAGAGGTACCCCAAACACATATGCACACACAAATTGGGAAAATACACCCTCCTGATACACAGGGATATGATCCAAACCCCACAGGGAGGTCCAAAACCCTTTCAGTTCAACATAAGCAAGGCACAGCAAGAGATTAACAAATTTAAGAGGAGGAGGATAATGATATGCTATAATAGAAGTTATTTAACACTTACGAAGTGTTTCTCTCTGGAATTTTCCACTTAGCATTTTCAAACCACGGTTAACTGAAATGTCAGAAAGTGAAACCGCAGATAAGGGGGACAAGGGTATCTATTAATGAGAATATAATAACATAATAACTGGATGTTTCAGGAAAGACCTGCAGCATTTGCTGTATGCTAATTCTTTTAGGCACTGTAATCTTCTTTAACCTTCATCACGACCTTAGGAGCCGGGGCTCTTTTATGATTTGTGTTTTATAGAAAAGACAGCACCCAGAAGTTAAATACCCAGCCCAAGGCTGCCAGCCGGTGAGGGGCAAAGCCAGGCCTGGATCGCAGCACTGGGGATGGACTCCTTTTCTTGCAGCCTCCTGGATCCCAGCCTTACACACACACACACACACACACACACACACACACAGAGCCAGGTTCTGTACACACACACACACAGAGAGAGAGAGAGAGAGAGAGAGAGAGAGAGAGAGAGCCAGGTTCTGTCAGCCTGAACCTTATTCCCTAGGAAGCCTGGGGAAACCGTAAATATGCGGGGAATGGAGGTTCTTGCCTGAAGGGCTGTCACCTCCAGGGCTGATCACTTTTGAGCCCCCCTCCCATCGCACCCTGACTGTGTATGACCCCCCCCCCCCAGATAATGCTTTGGCTTCTGCAATTGTCTGACTCAAGGTCACTCAACGACACGCCAAGCGCCAAGTACAAGGAGTGGCCTCAGCTCCGAAGCCCTGACACTCCCACTCCTGAAGCCCTCTCTGCCTCCTGCATCAGGACACCACACTGTCCAGGAACACTGTTTCTCACCCTCGCCTGCTCCTTAAACAAGCGAGGTGAGCAAAAAGGAAAGACGGTGACCTCAGACAGCCAGGAAGGAAGCTTCTTCCCGGACCTAGGGAAGAACTATGTGACTGACCATCTGTAAGCCAGGCACTCTCCCTGACCTGTTTCGCCCTCTTCAGAATTGGGATTATATGTTGGAAGTTATCTAAACGATGGACAGAGCAGGGCTCCCCAGTCACTGAGTCCTGGTCAGCCCCTCTGTCCTGGGCCTGGGTTACCTCACCAGGCGTGGCCTGAGAATCAGATCCCCAGAGGTCCCTCCAAGGGACTCATCTGGTCTAACACCGCTCTTTCATGGCTCCAGCCCGTCTACCTCCCTTTCTCCTGCCACTTTTTGAATGGCACCACTGACATGTTTTGTATTGGGACAAGAAATGGAGGCTTCCCAAATCCAGCCTCCAAAGCTCTGGAATCCACTCCCTCAGTGCAAGTCCTGTGTCCCACCGTGCCCAGGGGTCCTGGCCTGGCCCCTGGAGCTCCCATCGGCCTCCCCACTGGGAGGGTGAGCACCTCAGGCACATCTCAGATCACACCATCTCTCTGCCCACAACTCTCCCCTTTTTTCAAAAGCTTGGGATAGCAGACCCTGTCTCCACTTCATCTACCCAATGAATCTCCTGCAAGATTTACTCAGAAATTCCAAACTACTGCACTCCCCAAACAGGGCATTAGACACCCTTTCCCTTGTCATCCCTTTCTCTGCTATCTTCAAAGCCCACTAAAAATGTCACCTCCCACTGGAAGCCCTCCAGGATATCTCTCCATGGTTCAGGACCTGTACATACCCAATCACAGCACCATTTGAAGCCTATGATGTTAGGATTGATCTCCCTGTCCCCTGGACTAGGTGGTAAAAGGCAGGAAAGTACGATAGTCAGGACACCGCAGGACTCCCCAGCCCTATCTATCCTTTACCAGGGTGGGTGGAGTTCACCACCCCTGGGTGTCTGTACCATGGGGTCATGATGGCACTTCCCTTAGAGGTGCAGGGCCTGACACGAGCCAGTGCAGAGCAAGGGAAGTATAAGGTGAGCCCCACATGTAATTTTAGCTATTCTAGTAGCCACATTAAGAAAGCTAAAAAGGAACAGCTGAAATTAACTTTACCATTTCATTTAAACCAACAGGCCGCACGTCCTTCTCGATTTTTATTTTTAAAAAGTATTCGTAACTAATCTACGTTACTTTTGGAATAGGCCTTTGGAAGTCAGGGGTCATTTGACACTGACACACATCTCAGTTCACACACACGAGTCACATGAGAAGCGCTCTCAGGCCACGTGGGCAGCCAGTCCCCTGAGACCCCACTACAAGGAGCCTCTTGGAAACCCACACCTGGTTTCCCTGGATGGGGTCCCCCCCCTCACCTCTCCCCTGCGCTAATTTCGTTTCTTATCCTTTCACTCGCGGCTGAGTCTTGGCGATCCTCTAACCCAGGGTGGCTCTGAGTCCCTGCCACGGCCCTCCTGCCAATGGTCAGGTCCCATGTTCACAAGACATCACCCACTTCCTAATGCAGCCTCCCTGGGGACTTGACTTTGGGGCTGCACAGGGGTCTTCCCATTTTCAGTGACTAGACTAGCATTCTGGTTCCTTCCTTGGTCCGCAGACTGAGTATCCTGCAAGTGTGGGGTAAAGTAAAAGATGGAGCAGAATTAAACATGCTCATGGAAAGCCACTGTCAACAGTCATTCCCCCAGGACCTCCCATGTAACTACGGCTCAGAGTTTTCATCTCTCCTGACACGCACAGGTCACACACACAAGCTAATATTATTGTACCTGGCTTCGATTAAACAGAGCTTATAGGGTCTGGTTAATATACTTTGGGCAGCTGTAAAGTGTTGACTCTTACAATTTTTTTCTTCTCTGCTGTCGTAACTGTGTTGGCGTGTCATGGGGACCTCAGAAGACTGTGTGTGTGCACCCCTCCCCCATTCCTATGCTGAAATCCTAACCCCCAAAGTGATGGTATCAGTTGGTGAGGCCTTTGGGAGGTCATGAGGGTGGAGCCCTTAGGAAAAGGATTTGTGCCCTTACAAAAGGGACCCAGAGAGTTCCCTGGCCCCTTCTGCCAAATGAGGATACAGTGAGACAGCTGACAGGGTCTGGAAGCGGCCCTCACCAGACACCAAAGCCATTGGTATGCTGACTTCCAGCTTCAGGCCATGAGAAGGGTGACAGATGAAAGTGCAGTGTTTATAAGCCACCAAGTCTGTAGGACATCTTATAACAGCCCAGACAGCCCTTCCAGGTCCCTTCCCAGTACTCTCAGTACTCTGGAACTTGTCAGTTCCTGAGCTCAGAACCACGCCACAGCCTAGGATGCAATCACAGAACTGTGTTCTAGCAACATGGGCACATTTTGCCTCTGTAGGCACCTTTGTTCATTTAAAAAAAAAAAAAACAAAAACAGCTTTTAGCTAGCACTATTGGCTCACAACTGCAATCCTAGCTACTTTGGAGGCTGAGATCATGAGGATCGCAGTTCAAGGCCAGCCCAGGTAAAAAGTTCATGACATCTCCATCTCAACCAGTGGGTGGGCATGGTGGTGTGTGCCTACCATCCCAGCTACACAGGAAGCGATTCCAGGCCAACCTGAGGGAAAAAACAGCCTATGGTGGTACATACGTGTTGTTCCAGTAAAGGAGGAAAGCAGAAAATAGGAGGGTCACAGTCCAGGCTGGCCTGGACAAAAAGTGAGACCCCCATCTCCAAAATAACCAGAGCATAAAGGGCTGGAGGCGTGGCTCAAGTGATAGAGCACCTGCCTTGAAAGTGTGAAGTCCAGAGTTCAAACCCCAGTACTGACAAAAATAAAAAAATTTTTAATTATATTTTATGACTGCGTTGGTAAAAAAAGACAAAATTAAAATGATCTGGGTTGCATACATTATCATATATTCTTTATTACTGTATTCATTGATCTTCTTCAGATTGTAAAAAAATTAAAATTAAAAACATTTTCGTAATCCCTGAATCCCATGCAGATAAGACCATGCCTAGATGGGGGACTCCAGAGGTTGTCACATGTAAGGGAGGCAGGAAAACACGTGCATGTCACATGTTTTTCCCACAAAGCAGACGGCTGCAAGCCCTACCCAAGTCCTATAAATCCCACAGAGGTCACAGCCCTATTCTTTTCATTTAGTATTTCTATTTTGGCTGTACTAGGGTTTGAACTCAGGGCCTCATGCTTGCTAGGCAGGTGCTCTACCACTTGAGACACTCTACCAGTCCTGTTTTTATGATGGGTTTTTTGAGATAGGATCTCGTAAACTGCCTGCCAAGGCTGGCTTCAAACCGTGATCTTCCTGATCTCTGTCTCCTGAGTAGCTAGGATTAAAGGTGTGGGCCACCAGCGCCCTGGCAAATCTTCAGGTCAAGACTCTGTAGAAAGCGGACAGTGAGCACCCACCCATCCACGAGGCCTGCAGGAGTAGATCTGCATTTGTTCTGAGGATGGCACCTTCCTGCTGGGTGGCCTCTCCTGCCTCTGCACACTTCCCGTTCGTTGTGCAAAGCAGGTCAGCCCACGGGGTACAACAATCCCTCTGGGGAACTCTACACCCCAGCACATGCTGGGCATGGGACTGGGGCTGCATCTTTGTTCACCCCCGAGCACCCAGTGCTGATGCAGAGGAACTCAGTGCTTCCCGAATGCTCCCCATACCTTTGTTCACATGAGGATGCAGTGAGCTTACGCTGCACCCAGTACCCTAAGCACTGTTGGTTTAGTCCTCCCAAAGAAGCCAAAAGAAACAGCGTTCTTCATTCCACTTCCTGGATGACTTAAAAATTTGCCAAGGTCACTCAGTAAGTACGTCCTGCTCAAAACACATTTATTGTGCGGTAAACATTAATTAGTCCTATTTGATAACAAACAAGAAGTGAGACTTCAATGTGCAGACTGTCCACACAGCAGGCCATGACGTAGACAGTAAGAATGCCACCATCTGGTCAGTGCCAACCCAGGCAAAGAGTCTACAGTGGCCCTCAAAGGAGCCAAGAGACAATGGTTGATGTCATGGCTAATGGTGGGAATCCCAGAGCTGAGTGGCCTGGGTTGGATTCCCAGCTCTTTCACTTCTTAGCTCTGTGACCTGGAGAGCCAACTCAACTTCTCTGTACCTCGGTTTCCTCATCTGTCACATGGGACGGCACTATCTCCTTTTAACACTGTGACAAAATTCAACACATTAATACAAGTGCAACAGTGGCCTTCTAAGACGACCCCAATTCCCCACCCCCAACCCTATCTTCTTGTATTCATTCCTTGAGTGTGGCTAGACTTAGGGATTTGCATGGAACAAACAGTATGTGAAAAAAATTTAAATGGCCTCTTGGCTGCCTGGAGAGCCAAAGGCTCTACGTGGCACAGTCCCTGAGACAGGACAGCTCCTGCCCGCCAAAGCAGCGACATCTGATGTACACGCCCAGCCCACTGACTCCAAAGTCATTTAGCCATCTCCTACCCTGATGCATCTAGACCTAAGAGACCAATTCTCAGTCCCTGGAGAAGGGCAAGTCCCAGGGTGAGACCCTGACCCCTCTGGGTTTCTTACACCCTACGGCACCCCATGCCTCTCAGCCTGACCACCAGGGAGCACAAGAGGACAGGGGAATAAAGCGGGGAAGAAACAGGATGGCTCCCCACACATCACAGGTCAACAGTCCCCACAAGGCGCCATTGCAGTGGACACCATGGAAACAATGAAATGTGTAAGACCTGGTGGTCCAAATCCAAGTCCACCATGCCCTGCCCACGGCCTTGGAGACAGTCCTGAGCAAGTGGCCCTGTAGCAGCTTTCCCACCAAGCAGATAAGAACAATGTCTGTGTCCAACTTGCAGACATCCTTAAGTGCAATAAAGACCATGTGCCACCAGCATCTGCACGTGACCTCCAGACCTGTCTCTGCCATGCTGATACTTAGTGAAGCAGGAAGCTTAGTGGGCAAGGTCAGTGACTCCCTCAAAGGACCACTCACTCAGCTTCCTGCCCAGGGTGGCAGCCGAGCCCCTGCTGCGTCTCCCAGAAGGGTCAGTGAAGGGCCTTCAGCTATTCCAGAAGCATCGTTTTGGCCCACCATGGATGGAACCCCAGTGTGGGCCCTCCATGAACCCTAGTCCTTGTAAAAGCACAGCTTCCACTGAGTCTAAATCCAAGCTAGCAGTTGAACATACTCATTGTCACAGGCTTTAAAAAATGTGGAGCTGCAAGAAATGGTAAAGGACTAGTCCTTCAACACCCCAGATCCCAAACAGGACCAAGTGAAGGAATGGTGTGCTTTAATACTGATAAAATACATGACTGAACAAATGTAAGTAAGTTGGGGATAAGGGACAAGACCTCCTTAAAGAACTCCAAATAACATACATGGACAAGTTCCCCTCCAGGAAATGGGGCTACTTCCCCTTCTGTTAAGTCTCTTGGTAACTCTCTTCTAATGAACAGAACTACAAAAAGGAAAATATAGCCAAAAAGGTACGTATGTATACACACAAACATATCAGTGACAAAACCTGGCAGACGTATCATCCATGTGATCAAGACCAAGGCCACACTGATGTCATGGACCCCCAGATCCAATGCAATGAGAATTGGGGTACTTCACTTCTGATATTCTTCTCAATACACCCCCATCTATCATGAGAAAGCATCAAACAAACCAAAACTTTGGAAGGTTTGAAGAACATTCTTCAAAATACATGGCTAGTACTCTCCAGACTGTCAAGGTCATCAAAGACAAAGAAAGACTGAAAGAAACTTCACCGACCAGCGAAGAATAAATGCCACATGGGATCCGTGAATGGATCCTTTAAAAGAAGAAAGGACATTAGTGGGAAAACTAATGAGGCCAAGTCTATGGTGTAGTGGACAGTGCTGTCCCCATGTTGATTTTTTGGTTTTGACCAGTGTGTTATGATGGTATTAGCATGCCTGTTAACTATGAAGATTCTGATAACAGAAGCTACAAGGGGAGAGGCATATGGGGAATCTCTGTAACTAACTTGGAATCTTTTTATAAATCCAAGCAGATAATGTGTAGAAACCTTCAATATGCCTGGTATTGCACAGCAGGATACCAGAAAGCTGTACACGTTTACATCAGCAATAGCTCCATGGGGCCATCATGAAAGACAGCTGGATTGTGTCCCTAATTTTTTACTTTAGAGCAACTATTGGGTACCAGGAACTTTATTATTTTTAACTCCCAGACCACCATGAACAGTGGCCACCCTCTAAATGAAAAACGGGCAATGAGGAAAGAAAAGTTAAAATGATCATCACGTAACACTCAGGAGACCAAGTGACCCAGTGCAGACTCCAAAACCCAAGATCTTTGCCACACACCCCACTATGCCACTTCTGAACCTGGAACCACCAAAGAAGATTCTTCCTCCTATCAGAGTAAGTAACAAGCTCCCTTGGGAAAGGTGGTCTGTCCCATGGAGTGAGTTCACTCAGGGTAATGTGGTCCTGTGAGAGCTAGTACACAGAACAACCACTAGGTGGCGACAGAGCCCACCAATGCCAAGGCAAGGTGCCCAGCAAGTCAAGGGGAAGTCCCTAAGGAAGAAGGGCTGCCTTCCTGCTGGGCACAGCTTGTCACAAGCTAGTCAGTGCTTTTGCCTTGACCCAGATGCTTGTGAGAGTAGAAAAGAGGGGCTTTCCTCAAACCTCAGCAACCCTGGAGGTCCACCTGTTAGAAATAACCAGACTGGTACTTTGTTGGCCTTTAGCAGAAACTGGCAAACAGCTCTTGAGTTCCTGACCCAGTGCCACACACACACACCCCTCTGGGATGGATATTTACTAACCCTGAACAGACAGGTCTTGCTAACAAATAACCAGTATGAATGACAGACAGGTTCTGGCCCCCCGATCTCTTACACTGCAAGTGGTTCAGTTTGAGAACTAAATTACCCAGGTTTGAACCACAACTCTGTCATTTACCATTCATGTGATCTTGGCACATGGATTATCTGTGGGCCTCACTTTAGTCAGCTAAGGTCTGGAGAACCCTAAATGGAACAGGGGATCCCAGACTGAGTCCTCACACAAAGAAAGGATGTTAGTGGAGAAACTAAGAGACCACATTTACAGTGCAGTGAAGCAGACACTAGAGGGTGCCATGGCAGAGTGGAGCCCACTGGATTTGTAGATTAATAGGTGCAAGTCACTTAAATCCACCACAGGTTGTATCTGCTTTCCTGAGAATTGGGTCATTTTTAGTCATGTGAATGCTTTGAATGAACTGATTTAAACCTTTTCTAAGCTACAATTCTGCAAAGGAGCCCGACACTGAAGCGGACTGTGTTATCCATGAGTGGGGACAGACATCTCTGTGTTCTAGAGATAGTGATGTTGGAAAGAGTGGAGAGATGGGACCTCCCAGCCAAGGACAGGCCCCGCCACCTAACTCCCTCCAGGAATCCCCTGGTTTTCCCATGAAGGTGCCTTTGCCCCCACCTAGGAGAGCTGCCCTCCAGGGCTGAAGGGAACAGAACTTTAATTGTCACCAAAAACTCACTACCAGCATACTGTTCACAGTATGGTGGCAGAAAGAGGGTCCACCTGGCCGTGCTGGACGGGCAGGGTCCTCTGACTCACACTGGAGCTACTGGGACAGGAACGCTGGAGGTGGGGCAGTTGGCTCCACTCTGACCACCCCCTAGGTGGCTTGGAGGTGCTTGAGTGGATGACCACAGCTCGGGGCACTGCAAGAGCCCCCCTCATTACACCCAGTGATCACCGCCTTGTTCTGACCTTCTTCGGAGTTGCCTTTGCCCACCTGTTCTTTGGTGTTTATGTCACAGCCCTCCTTAGTGCAGGGTGACAATGGAAAGAACCCAGCTCCGTGAAGCTGGGGATCTCCTGTGAGAAGATGCTACCTCAATCTTGGGGCATCTTGGAAAGTCAGGCATCCGATAAAAGTGACAGTGCACAGATGACGTATCTACACAGAAAGATCCAGAAGTCTCTAGATTACTGCAGGCCAAATCCGTGACCCTTACAGCAGCCTATTTAATCCTAGCTGTGTCTGTGGCTTTATCTTATTTGTTCTTCCTTTATTTCCTTTACTCCCAAAAATAACACCTCTTTGACAAAAGGCTATGTGTAAATATGTTTAATCGTTTGCCAGAGACATGCCACTTTTCTACAGCTCCGACCAACTCGGGTTGAGAAAAAAGCAGGCTTGGATTTGTAGCTTTGCAGCCCCCTCGACTGGTGAATTGGAAGATACACTTGCAATAACACCATCGGGACACTAGAGGGCACCACAGCCCAAGAGTCTGACTGCCCTAGACCTGGCTCCTTGGAAGTACCAGGCAAAGAAAGGACCCTCCTTCCAGAGCCCATAACCATCTGCAGCAGACAGGACAGTCACCATCACCTCTCTGGACAGCCATCTGCCCACATTTGCACACAGGCCTAGACAGCAAGCAGATGCCTTGGGGCACGCAGAGCAGAGACACAAACCTGCACCATTCACTCTGCACGTTTGTAGGTAAGAGCTGAAGAAGGATGAGAAGGATGTCTCTGAGTACACACATACATGACGCTTCGTGGCACCTCATGTACACGTTTTTCTACCCACCCATACATAAACACACGCAACACACACTCCTCACTACAATATCCCCCAGGCTCCACAAAGCTGTTCCATCCCCTTTCTTGCAGATGAGGAAAGTGAGTCCTAAGAATGGACAGTGGCTTCCATAGCCAGCTGTCTGGGCCAACTAGTGGCAGAGGAGGCCCAACCGGGTCCAGGGTGGTTCCCATTTTTTCACAGCACCTCCCAAAAGACAAACACGAACCTGCTCTCAGTTCTTGGGAGTTCTGCCTGATAACCAGAGCTGGACTGAACCTGGAGCCAACTCTGCTGACTGAGCTCAGTGTGGGTCTCTGAGAGCCGGCCCCCATGGTCCTTATGGAAGAAAAGCTCCCACCAGGGTCTGTGACCGCATTAGCTGGCCCCCAATGCCTCTACCAGCTCTTCTTAGAAACGTCTGCTGCACGCTGTGCAGTCATGTCTGCTGCTGGGTCTCTCTATAAAAGGCACTGTGGCATGTGTGCTTATAGGTGAGTGCATGTACACACACGTACCACCCAGAGGTGCCACAGAAGACCTGCCTGTCCCATCCAGCACCTCGTCTGGTCACAATGGCCAGTCCTCCATCATTACAACTGGCAGCCCTAGTTTTCACCACCCAGTGCTGTCCTTCCCCACATTGACTAGGGAAAATGCAAACAAGAGACAAGGCATCAAGCCATGGTCCGTAGGGGCTTGTGAGCAAAGGGCAGGGAGGAAACTCCAGGCAGCATCCCCAGCCAGAGCTCAGGGGGGCTGTGACCCTCCCAGCCACACCATACGGCTAACAGCTAAGCCACCAGGTCCAGACCTCCCTGCAAAAATGTCACAGCAGGGAGAGGCCACAATTTTGTGTGTGTGTGTGATGACTCCAGTTTAGGACCAAACATACTGATGGAAAAAAAAATAGTCTTGCTCAAATTTTATGGTCTTAGTCCTTTTTTTTTTTTCCTCTATTAAATGCTTTCTGTCAAAATTCAATCTCCCAAAAATGGCTCCCTGGCAGAAAACAACACTAAGTCAACCTTCCCACAGCCACAAGAAAAGAATGGATCTATCGACACCCATTTAAGCTCCAAATGATGACTGATGTAGACAGAACACAGAGAACTACGTTCTTTGCCCCAAAGAACATCCATGTAATTCTGGAAACGTGGCCTTGCTAGGCCTGTGCTTAGAGCGGAATGTGACAGTGTCTTTCTAGCTGCCACCCTCGTCCACATCTTCACAAGGCACTGAGAGTCAGGGGCCGTGGTCCTAGTGCTGAGCCCCTTGGGAGGAGGGGCCTGGAACCACTACTTGGGGACATTGTTTATTTTTTTCTTTTGCAATACTGGGGACTGAACCGAGGCCTCACACTCCACCACTTCACCTACGCCCCCAACCTTTTTGTTTTTATTTTGCTTTTCACATAGAGTCCCACTTTGCCTAGGCTAGCCTCCAGCTCACAATCCTCTCCACCTTCCAGGTAGCATGGATTATAAATTTGCACTACTATTTCTGGCTTCTTCGCTCCCTTTATCTCTGAGTGAGGGCTCAGTCTTGGTGGGGGTGGGGGGTAGGAATCACAGCAGAGTCTGACACTGCAGCTATTTCAGAGGAACGATAAGAGCTGTAGAGAACAGAGACACCCACAAACGTGGGACCAGCCAGCAACTACTGCCACCCCAGAGGGGCTGCCCAGTGTGGCTGTGAGACACATTTCCATCATACTTCTAATGGAAAAAGTTTAATTATATTTAAAACTAGAAGAAGAAAGAACAAACCAGGGGCCAGTGGCTCACACCTATAATCCTAGCTACTCAGGAGGCAGAGATCAGGAGGATCAAGGTTCGAAGCCAGCCTGAGCAAATAGTTCGTGAGACCCTATTTCAGAAAAATCCATTACAAAAAGGAGCTGGTGGAATGGCTCAATGTGTAGGCCCTGAGTTCAAACCCTAGCACCACAGGGGGAAAAAAAAAAAGGAAGAACACACACTTTCAGGCTGAAGAAAATGTTTTAATATACCATATTAATATATTTATGTCTATACCCACACTGTGGTAAAGCAGAGTCGAATCTTGTTTTCAGTAGGAAGGGGCCCACAGAGCCAAAGGAGACTAGGAGCTGCACAAATCAGCAGCCTACAGCCTGAGTTTAGACCACGTGGGAGAAACCCCCCTTGGTACCAGGAACCCCTGCTTCTCAGTCTTGAGGATGGAGCCACTGCACCCAACCAGGATGACATAATCCACGTTACCCCAGAAGCACCCTGCTGCCAGGAAACCCCCCCTTCAAACTACCTTGGGGCAGGGCCTGCAGGGCCACATGGTTGTAGAAAGGCTAGCAAGGTGCTCCTCCCCTCACAAGGGGGTCGCACCCTACTAACCTCATCAGAAGTCAAAAATATCATAAATGGAAAATGCCTGTAACATAGCTAACCTATGGAACATCCTAGCTCGGCAACAAAGTCCCCCTCGATGTCACAGGCTGACTGAAAGCTGTCACTGCTGCCACCCAGCAGTTGAGAAATGATTGAGGATCACACCACACATCCCTGGTCCAGGAAAAGACCCAAATTCAAATTCTGAAGTATGGCTTCTATTGTGTGTGTATCACATTCGCACCTAGGGCTGAAAACTCTTAAGTCAAACCATCCTACGTCACGGACAGTCTAGAAACTCTGAGCTTTGTCCTGAAACGAATCTCATCTCAAGCTCCCACATCTCACCATGGCAAAATTCACACACCATAAAAGCCACCTTCTTACCCACTTTAAAGTGTACAGTGCAGTGGTCCCGCTGCTGTGCAACCTTCACTGCTGTCTAGTAGAGAACATGGTTGTCCCCACAAAGGAAACTTCAGACCCATTCATCAGTCACTGCCCCTTCCCAGCCACAGCCCCTGGCAACCCTAACCTACTTTCTCCATAAATTTGCTACTTCCAGGTGCTTCACATAAATGCAATTGTGCAGTCAGGTGGCCTGCTGTGTTGGCTTCCTTCTCTTACTGCCTAATGTCTCCATGGTTCATGCATGTTGCAGCTTGTTGTTCCTTTTTATGGCTGAATAATATTCAATTACATGCTATCTTTCTTCATTTTTTCCTCCCTTCCTTTAACAGGCATGAGAGCACTGGTAAGCAAAGGCTGGAACCACTATAATTGATATCACAAGACCTCAACTATGTAAGAGGTGTAGGTCCCAGAAAGAGGATTAGTGGGCAATTACATGTTTTATATCACAGAACATACAGAACTAGATCCATGTACAGACATTCTCTTTGGCTTCCTCCCTACCATCCTCCTCTCTCTTCCATTATTCAGAGCCCCAGGCAGCCAGTGCTCAATCAGCACTTAGATCAAGGCCTCGGGAACAGCCAGGCAATCACGCCTCCTGCCTTGAAGGTAAACTGGTCCTTCTCACCTGGGATTCTGGCAAATGCTGGCTGCTGATCCATAAAGAAGGGGGGAGATCCCAACAGAGGAAAGTGGGGGCCTCAGGAACAGACAGTGTTTCTTCATGTATGTAAGAATGGCACAGAGACAGATGGGGCCCAGAGAGAAAGGGGGGAGAGGTCAGGACCAGTGACCACCTGGACCACATTCCCCAATGCCCAAGAAGCAGAAGATTGCTTTAAAAGTGAGAGCTTTCCTTTGAGGTTTAGAGAGATGAATAAAGGAAGAACATGAGGCTCAGAGGATGGGAAGCAAGTTGACACCCCAGTCCCTACTGACCAACTCCACAGGTTTCCCCTGCTTTCCCCCGGAACACATCAGGCTGCAGACACCTGGCTGAGAGGACCAGGAATGGATAAGACAGTTACATCCTGTCTCCCAGCCTCCCAGGGGTCTCAAGGATCTGGCTAGAAATCTGGCTCTGACTGCCAGATGGGAGACTCAAGTCAGTGCAGGTGTTCATATTATTTAAATTTTTAAAAGGCACAGACATACAAAGCTGTTTACTCCAGCCTTGTGGCGAGAAACTTGGAAACCCCAAGGTTAGGCATTGGGGCTGATTAAGAAACAATGGCCCACCAACTAATCGGTCCTCTGACACCTTTAGAGGTCATTACCAAGGTAGCCTGTGTATCACCTGTACATCAAAGTGGAAGGAGGGAGATGCATAGAACACAATGGTTCTATGATAGCAATGTGATAAAGACATTTGTCAGAGCTCCAGGGACCCAGGTGCCAGTGGCTTACACCTATAATTCTAGCCTCTTAAGAGGCTGAAACTGGGAGGATTGTAGATTGAGGCCAACCCTGGGAAACAGTTCACAAGACCCCCCCCCCCTCACCATTTCCAAAAGAGCCAGAGCAAAATGGACTGGAGGTATAGCCCAAGAGGTAGAGTGCCTGCTTTGCAAGCAAACACATTTTGTCTTTAGGCCAAGTTGCCAAATCTTCTGATGCTGTTTAAATATCAGAGTTGTCAGGAGGAGCCCCACTAATGGCCCCCGTATTGCTCCCCTACAACTCATTTACCTTCCTGACATTTCCCATCTCCCCCTCCTGTTGCAAAAGGACTCACATAGACGAACTCTTTTAGGATAAGGGTCAGCGCCCCACCACAGTGCATGTGCGCACACACTCGACAGTTCCACTTAGCAGTTCTCAGGTCAAAGCAACTGGTGGCTCTAAGGCCAGGCCATCAGCATAGAGAGGACAATACAGCTTTTCTCGTTTGAAGGGTGTTTGCTTAACACTCCGACCTCCTGAGCCTGAGTGGGGTTATGAAGGAGGATGACTTTTCAGTGCCTGGAAGGAATCCCAAAGCAGACTGCTCACTTTGTCCAATTCTCCTGGTGCCCGGGAGTCCTTCAGGATGGGAGGCAGGAGCACAGAGCAGAAAGACAGAGGACAGCCAAAATGGAAAGAGGACACCGAGCAAACCTGGACAGTTGCATTTCTTTGAACATTGAACTTGAGCCTGAAAATCCATTTAAGAGAACAAATAGTCCCTAAGCTGTGGTTGTGTGCCAGGAAGGTCCAAGAACAGAACTCCCAAGTGCTGGTGGCTCATGCCTGTAATCCTAGCTATTTGGGAAGCTGAGATTGGGAGGATCATGGTTTGAGACCAGCTCCAGCAAATAGTTCTTGAGATTTCATCTCCAAAATGTCCATAGCAAAATGCACTGTAGGTGTGGCTCAAGTGGCAGAGGGCCTGCTTTGCTTTGTAAGCATGAAGACCTGAATTCAAACTCCAGTCTCACCAAAAAAAAAAGAACAGAATTGAAAAGTAGTCTTCAAAGACTTTTTAGGTGAAGTCCAAGAACAAAGCAAGAGAGAGAAAAATGGGGAGGCCAGTATGTGCCTGCACAGCTACAAGTCCATGGCTGGACACTGTTTCCTGGCCAAGCCCTGCTATCTGCCCACCCCAGTCACTCACCTGCTGCCAATCCACCTCCCCACACCATTTATAATAATGGTTCTGCAAAAGCCAAGTACAGACCAGGGTAAAAGAGATCACTGGGGTCTGTGTACCAGTAACTCACACCTGTGATACTCACTACTTGGGAGGATGAGATCAGGAGGAATGAGGTTCCAGACCAGCCTGAGCAAATTGTTCTCAAGACCCCCATCTCCAAAATAACGAGAGCAAAATGAACTGGAGCTGTGGCTCTAGTGGTAAAGCACCTGCTTCGCAAGTATGAAGCTCGGAGTTCAAACCCCAGTCCCACCAAAAAAAGAGAAAGGAAGCCCTGGGTAAAATGCATGACAGAGAGGCAGGATTCTAGCGAGATGCAAAGTTGTTCTGAGTAACAAACATGACAACATAGCAGGAGAAGAGATGACCCCAAGAGCATTTCCAAGAGATGGCCTCAGAGAAAAACACTAACCTTCTATGTCTGACAGTCCAGTCTGCTTAGCCAAAGCCCCATCCTCAATTGGACCTAGAGTTGAACTCAGCAACTCCCACCATCTTCCTCCTGCCTTTGACTATCAAGTGTGACAGCCACAGCTCTGCAGCCTCCTGACCTCCTGATGAGTGATGATGAGTGCTCTTTAGGCCACCTGCCACAGAGCAAACGTCCCCACCTTTCTGACCACACCACAGTCGTGTGACTCCTCACCATCCCAGCAACGCCGTGTGTTTTTCCACCCAAGCCTTAGTCTTCTCTTTCTTCCATCCTTCCTCCCTATGACCTGTCCTTCCAAGCACACCGATCTCCTTCACCTGGTTGCTGGTGGTCTTGCTCATTCCATCCTTAGATGACTCATCTGGAACCACTTCTTCCAACTCCCAGCTATGAGCCCCAGGATTTGGAGCTCCAGCCACACCACTTCCTCTACTTCACCTTCTCATTTTTTGCCTAAGTCTAGCATTCAGTACACCTTTGCTGAATGAATAAATGGCTACTCCCTTCCTGGCTCCCAAGATGGGAATTGGGATGACCTGAAATAATAATAAATGGACAGCTCATTTTTTGTACTCAACAAAAAGTCAGCTGGGAAGGGGAGAGATCAGCTGAAGCGTGGGAAGCCCGGGGGAGGGGAGGGAATGTGCCAGCATGCCTCCCCCCCACCCCACCACAAACTCCCTTTGGCAAGCCAAGAGCAATGAGATGGCAGTGAAGTCCTTCCTGGCTGAGAGGAGGGTGGACTGTGTTCCAATCTTCCACTTACTTTAATTGCCAGGAAACAGCCCTTCTCTGTCAGCAATTATGACTTAATTAAGCCACAACAGCCAAGAAGGAGGAGGCCAGGTCCTTTTAAACTGTCTGGAAAGGTGGGGAACAAGATTGAAGAGCTTCAGCAGGAAGTACAGAAGACAAGGCTCAGACCCGAAAGTGCAGCTCCCACCCCTCTGAACTCACCATAGGATCTGGTAACCCATTCGGTGCCAAGAACCCAAGAGTGTGGACCCATGTAAGGCTCACTGAAAAGTCAGTGGGAACAAAGGAAGCCAGACACAAAAAACTACATAGATAATTCCACTTACAGGAAATGACCCAAAGGGGTAAATTTACAGTGACTGAAACAAACCAGCAGTTGCCTGGGGCTGGCAATAGGACGGAGATGAACTTCAAATAGGCACAAGGGAACTTCTGGGTTGATGGAAATGTTTTATTAAAACTGTTTTAAGTAGTGATGATTGCACAACTTTACCAATTTACTTCAATTCACTGCATTATACCTCTATACTACATGGGTTTTATAGTATGCAAATTATACCTCAATAAAGCTGCTTTAAAAAAAAAAAGAAAGAAAGAAAAGAAAGCTGATGGCCACGTAGGCAACCCAGATGGAAAAGAATCAAGCATCACTCTCCAAGTGAGTCACCTTTCCCAAGTGAGTTTTACCAAGAAAGACGTCGTCCCTCAGGATCTGCAAACCCTAGTAGACAGCTGGTGGACGGTAAGACATGGACTTGAAGGTCAGGCAGATGGAGCTTCTCACCAGCTGTTGGCCTGCAGAATGATGCTCGTGACACTCACCTGAGTGCATGCAGCACAGCCCACAGCATTTTACAAGGCACTCAAAGTCACCTTTAGTCCTGTCCTTCCCGCAGAGCAGGTACTTACAGACCTTTGCACAGCACCCCACACTTTCCTCCATGCTTTGGGGGATACCAAAGCCACTGAAATCACCCTCTCTATTTCAAGTTTACCTGTTGAAAAACCTACAAAGTAGCTGAAGCAGCTGAGAGCCCTCATAACACAGCCAGGGTCAGAGTAACTGGTTCTAGAAAGCCAAAATGTGGAGCTGTGGCATGGGGGCAGAGGGTTCTCAGGAAGCCTTCTTACAGGGTGGGGGGGTGAGTCACATTGAAGAGAGACCAGGAGTGGGCTGGCAGAGTGGCTCAAGTGGTAGAACACCTGCCTAGCAAGCGTGAGGCCCTGAGTTCAAACCCCAGTGCCACCAGAGAGAGAGAGAGGAGAGAGACAGAGAGAGAGAGAGAGAGAGAGAGAGAGAGAGAGAGAAGAGCACCTAGGAAGGCCACACATGGGCTTCCCAGTCAAGAATCTTCCTTAAAATTCCAGCTCTCCCACAACTGTGATATCACACATCCAGGCCACAACAGAAATGCCAGGTTGCAGACAAATATCCTTCCAGATGTTGGAGTGAGGAGGAATGAGACTGTACACACAAAGAATGTCAGAGCCTGGCACAAGGTGGGTGCTCAGGAAGCATCAGATAAGGGACAGGAGGAAAGGCATCCAGAGTGGCAGAACACCCTGAACTTAAGCAATGTCCTAGAAAGAAAGGGTGGATGCGGAGAGGCCATGGAGGGACCGGCCTCACAGAACTGTGTCTCTTTGATCTCCCCTTTCTCCCTAAGAAAACCTCCAACCTAGCTGAGCATCTGCTCTGCTCACTTGGTCCAAGCTCAGGGTCCCACATACCAGCAATGAAGAAGCCCCTTGCTAAGCAACCCCAAACAGTTAAAGAGGAAGTTTTTCTTCCTCCAGGAGAAAAACATGTCTTTCTGGGCAAGTGTCTTCTCCCCAAGGAGAAGGCTTCACCAGCCTGATGTGGAAAGCAAGGTTTCAGGGTCACCCTCAGTGAAAGGTGGACCAAAGTGGAGAAAGGAAAATATCAGCCTGCAGCACAAATTGTGGGAGGAGGAGGCACTGGCAGACAGCCAGGGTCAACAGGGCCAGCTAGGAGCCTGAGCTAGACCTGGGCTGCCCCCAAAAGGGACAGAGAGAGCAGCAGACAGAGCTCTCTCCCCAGACAGGGGAAGGGGCCAGTCCTCCTCCACCTCTTCCTCCCACACTGAGTGAATATGCCACCTCTCCCTTAACTGCAAAAACTGTGGGCTGGATGATCCAAAAGTTGTGGCCAGACCATGTGCCCACAGGCAGGAAGAACCATGCCATTTGACATGGGGATGGAGTCCTTTCCTTTAGAGTTGACAAGCCACACTGACAAGTGGATGACTTTGAGCTGAGCCATATGACCTGTGTCACCTTCAGGATAAAGGAAGGCTACCTTGCAGGGCTGTCAGGAAGACTGATGTGACCATGGGCCACCTGGCTGGCAGCAGCCTCCAAGGTCACTAGCAACACTGCTTAGAGCTTAGAGCACAAAGGGCTTGGGTTTCAGTGTGGGCAGCACCCCTTAATAATAGCTGTGTGATCTACATCAAGTCACCTGCTCACTCTGTATCTCAGTTTCCTCATTTGTAAAACAGAGGTGACAATAATGTCTACTTTCTAGGGTCCTTGTGAGGAATACATGAGCACACATGTGTGTGCATGTATGTCTTGGAACCCACATGTGTATGCATGTATGTGCACAGGTGTGTATGCGTGTGTGTTAGGACAAAGCTTGGAACAGAGCATGTTATTATGTTGGTGATTGCTGGGATTAGCTAATTCTTTCAGCACTTTGGCATCTCAACCACAGCCTAGGTCCCAACAACCTCAACCATCTGTCTGTCTCTCTCTCTCTCTCTCTCCAGCCAGAGGCCACAGCAAGGCTAATTAGGACCCTGGGTTGTCCCAGAGTGGTCCTGACAGCACAGGTGCAGAGTCTGTCCAAGCAGAGTGGTCACACCCAGCACCAGGACTATCCCACAGGGCTTCTGCTGACAGGTGACAGCTGCCAGGCTCACCAATGGGGGCTCTCATGGTCGGTGGGCAGCAGTCCTGGGAAGGAAAGCCCATCAAGAAGTGGATGCCTCTCTTCCCAGTGCTGCTGTGCCTGCTTCTCACAAGAGCAAGGAGTCCAGCATCAGACCACAGAGGCAGTACTTCTGCCAAGAGAAGAGTGGCGGGCCACCAATCAGGGGTCTGAAGCCACCTGGTTAAAAAGAAAGTAAACAGTTAGAAACAAAAGGGAGTCCCTTTCTGGGAGTGCACATCGACAGGGGCCAGCAAGGACATGTGATAGAAATGAACTTGTGGGCAGGAAGTGGTCTTGGAAGGTCTCCGTCTCTGCCTTCCCATGCAGCCCCAGAACCACTGGTCCCCTCCATGCCCTTCTCTCCAGGCCCCACAGGTGTCCTGCAGGCCCTGGGGGTGTTTCTACCTCAGCAGTAACAAGCAAACTAGAGCCCACCAGGAGCCCCCGAATCAGGGCAGACCCTCCAGCTGTCCTTCCACCACAGGGGGACTCTGGAGTGGTATCTTCTCTTGGGCCACCCTCAAGGATCAGGAAGAGGTTCCCCCAAACTCAACCCAGAATACAACATATAGGACTGGCCACCCCAGAAACTTCCCTCCATCTAGGTGTCCTGGTCCCCTCGATCTCCTCTTGGGGCCTAGGACCCCAGAAAAAAGGCAGCAACTGTCCCCCACCAGAGGCAGCGTGGCTGCACCCGGGCCCTGACCTCCCTAAACAAAGGTACTTTTCTCCCTGCTCCTCAGGGTCACCACATTTTCGTCAGACCTGTGCTTGTTTTCTTTTTGCTTGGGCCCATCTTGGCTTGCCTCCCCCGGCACCACCATCCCCAGGAGACAAACCCCACATTGTTTCCTGAGGCCTAATAAATGACATCGCTCCCCCTCCTGCCACTAACTGACTCGCCCTCCCAGCCTTTCCCTTCTGAAGTCTCCCTTGTGCTAAATGTCCCCCTCCCCCAAGGAAAGAACAGGAGTCTTATGTCAAGCAGAGAGAGAGAGACAGAGACAGGGAGGAGACAGAGAAAGAGACAGAGCTCTGGAGCCAGGGAGAAGAGAGACAAAGTCAGTCCTGATCGTGCCAAAGAAGCACCCACCCCCGTGTGTGACCAGGTGAAGACTGTCCAGACAAAGGCAGAGTTGGTGGCCAACTCAGCCCAGCCCCTCCATCTGGCTCCTGCACAGGTGGTAATTAACAGTGATGAAGATAAAACAAGATTGTTCCGTAAGTTTTCCAAAACACATCCTCCATCAACAAGAAAGTTCCTTCTCGCCCCTTGAAAAAGGCAATGATGACAAGGGATGAATGAAGCCACACCAGGGTTGATGCTCTTCCCCCATAGTCAAGTCAAGTCAGTAAGGTTCCCAAGACATGCTCTAGGAGGGGGCTGTCGGCACCCCTAGTAGGCTTTCTCTACTGGGCTATGGGAAATGTGAAATACACCAGTGTGTGGGAGCAATGAGCCAATGCAGACTGCACAAGGACTGCTCTGGCCTGGCAAGGCTCAGGACTCTGTAGCCTTGGAAAGGTTTAAAAAAAAAAAAAAAAAAAAAAACCTGGAGGGAACAGCAGCCAACCCCACAGCCAGCCACTATAAACCCTGACCTCACATTCAGCCTTGCCACTCACCCAGGGGGCTGATGCGATCACAAATTCAATCACCTCTGATTACCGTGACTTTGGATCTCAGCCTGTCTCTTGCAGCCTTCAGTAAGTCTGCATGAGGCATGGGACCTCTGTGTCCTCACAGCCACCCCCGAGAGAGGTCCACCTCCTCTGGGCAAGAGTGAGGGGTCAGGATGACTCAGAAGCCAGGACAGGAAGGGCCTGGGCTGGACTTATAGGGAGATACAGGTGAAGAGCCAGGAGACAAATGAGTCCTCACACCTCTCACCTACATAGGTAATGCCAATTCACATGCATACCCCAAAGCTTTATTTGTTAGAGCTGGACAGAACCATAGGTATTCTGCCTAGGAAACCATCAGAGGCACAGACAGGTAGAGAAACATCTAAAACCCCCTACCCCTCTCCTCCTTTATCTGACCAATGTACAGGTGGATGGATGAAAATTAAACCTCTGTATAAAGCAATAAACCCCAACTTGCACAAAGTGAGGATTCGCAGGAAGGTACCAGTAAAGAAGTGACCAGCGCACACCTGGACAGGCAACCACTGTCTCCCCTGCCAGGGGAAGGAGGGTGGTGAAAAGCCATCTCACCCCCATCCACATCTACTCTTTGGCCCCTCTGGAGGATGTTGTTCAGTCCGGTGTGAGTGTCCATGGGGGTTATTCTGGAGCCCATGGTCAGCAGGGGATTGGATACAGTACTTCTCATTTTCTAGATCCAGTCAAAAAACAAAACCAAGAGGCAAGTGTCTATCCTCCATGTCCAAGATGGCGATACTTACTGTTCCTCCAAGTCTAGCGTTCGGCCCTCTTTCAACACCATGCCCAGTGTGCCCTTCCCCCACCCCCAAGGCAGGAACTTTGACACCTCTCCTCTGCTGTCCTCCCCAACCTTCTGCCCAGCTCCTCTCCTGTGTGCATTGACAATGGTGCCTCCTTATCCACATGACTATGTGAGGAGCATGGCCTATTTCTCATATAGCTTGCATTCTAGCTACATCCTGAATTCCCCACACCACCCCATCTCACACCTCTCCTGCACGCAGACACCTGCACAGGCAGGGATTTACCTGAGATTGGCAGGACATCACGTATACTGAGACCAGACCCCCGCCTCCCACACGTTCTAAGTCGGCAGAGCCCACAAACCTCTGCCATCTGCAAGAGGTGACATTCTCACCAGACAATATCTCCTGCACCACTGCCCAGCCTTTTGGGATGACCTACACCCAGAGGTGGTCCGGGCTCACATTCCAGGCATTTCAGGTAGAAGGATCTCAGGACCTGCATAGACAAGGGTGACCTGGGATGCTTCTGCTGGAGCGTGAGCCCCTGACCACCCTCACAGCTGTCATATGTGAACTAGAACTCTGAGCTCAGCCAGGAAGCCCACCTGCTTGCCACTGCACCCATCTCCTCCTAGGATGGGACAGAAAGGCACACAGACTAGAACACAGGGGCCCCTCACCCCGCAGTGCCCTGCCCAGCACACACGCACAGCAACCCCAGGGCCCACCACAGCTGCTGAGAAAAGAAATGGGAGAAAAGGGTCACAGGCTCAGGACTGGGGCAGGGAAGGGTCCCGCATGGCCAGAGTTCCAGCAAAGTTCCTGAATTCAGCTGGCCCCTCCCTCTAGGTCCAAACTGAGCAGTCCTAGGCTCTAGCCCCCTGCAGTCCCCTCACAGGTGTAAGACACACGGAGGAGGGATGCAGGGACACCTAGACACATACATTCACTCACCTGAACCTAAGTGGCTGACTCCTAGCTTGTGCCAGGTGAAGAGGTTGGGGAGAGGCAGGAACACAGTGGATAAAACCAAATCCCAAACCAGTTCCCAGAAGGCATGGGCTTTGCGGTGCCCCCATTTTTGCTCTAATCTCAATCTCCTCAGTCTCACCCCAACCCCAACAGCTGCCCTAGTCCCCTGGCTGGACTGGGCTGGGCAGGGTCTTCAACTACTAGGCATAGGCTCTAGAATCAGACAAAGCAGAGCTAGAACCTCAAGCATTGCTGAGTGACATTAGGCAGGTCACTTCCCGTCTCTGAGTCTTGCACTGCAACTCTGTAAGATGAGATGGTCTCATCAAAGATGTCATAAATTAAATGAGATATGGCTGCAACCCTCAGCACATGGTAGATGTTCAACAAACACTCATCTGACGTCCTTCCCTCACAAATGGCCAATTAGGGAAAAGTCCTGGTTTAGAGGACCAAAGGAAATGTCATGTATGCCACACAGGGTTATGACTCTAGAGGTGAGGAGTAGGGGGCTCCCCACACACCCACAGAGCACACAGATGGTCACTCTTATACCATGATGTGAGCCACACAACCTCTCTGAGGCCATGAGTCTTCTAAAACACACACAGCTGGATCCTGTCTCCCTGAATGGGTTTTTACCTATCCAAATAAGGGATAAGAAAACACACTCATGAGTGTGCGTGTGCACACACACACACACACGCACACACACCCTCAGAATTTCTCCTGCAAACCAAGACAAACTTGCCAAAGAGTTGCTCAAAGACCTCCTCCAGAGAGGAGGGCAGGGGTGGGGGTGGCGGGGACTCAGGATCAGTTACCTGATGGAAGAGTTACAATCCCAACGCCAAGATTTCCCCTAAAACTCAAATGATAAGATAATAACCCATAATGCTCTCCTGTGTCAATGCCAGACAGACCCCCTTCTTCTGTTTGTTCAGACCCCTGCTCTCCAGCACAAAGTCTGTATTGGTCTCCCTGCAGGGGTGAAAATAAAGGGGGTTTTGTCCTTCTCCTATCCGCCCCTCCAACCCAGGCTGAGTGAGTGTATCTGACATTGCAGGAGTCTTTGTAAACTGAGTGTCCCAGGATAAACGTTCCCTTAAGAGTCCCTTGGCCTGGGACAGAGGGACCCTCTCCAGAGGAGAATAGGGAGCTTGTTCCGATGGTCTTTTAATAGGGGGGGCGGGGTGTCCTCTGGACAAGCCTCCAGCACGCTCACAGAAGGGTCTCTGTCCCTTGCTACAATGGAGGGAATTCTTAAAGACACGGATGCTGAAATGGGGAAGGAATTTTTTTCCTAAGGGAAGGGGAGGGGGGTTAGAGCGGGAAGGAGGAGGGGAGTGCAGGACTTCTCATGCCCAGAACAATCCAGACTATAACAAGGAGCAACTGAACGGTGTGGCTCAGGAGCCCCACAGAGCACAATTCCCCTCCAGTCAGTGTTTCCTCTGCTTCCCACATCCAGGATGTGAACCTACCAGCAAGCAAAGAAGAATCTTGTGCTTATCAAAAGAAGGGCAAAGGCAGTTGGAGTACAGGTGTCTACCTTACCTCTGAAAAGGGATGAACAGAGCACTGCCAGCCCTTAAATAAATAATACCCTCTCAGATATCAGGGAAAATGGGTCATTTATGCTACTAAATTGCTTATTTTTGGCACAAGGTCACCATAAAAAAGACATCCCAAACTATCGGAGATGATATCTTATAAAGATTGCCCAGCATCTCTGTTTCATACCTTGATTTCCTTTCTGTTTAACTGGATACTTTGCCAAAAAGTTGAGTGTTGCTCCTGGAAGAGCCAGGAGTGCTTTGCCCACTGAGAGCAATCCCACCTCTCTCCTTCATTGCCCTGCTCAAGGCTATGTGCAGGAAACAGCAATAAGGAGAAGCCTTCCAAGCTAAAACTCATCAAGGAATCATCTAATTCCAAGTTACACAAAGAGGATACTGAGGCCATGAGATATATGGTGTGATGGGTCCAAAGCCACAAGGCAAGTAGCAAGACTAAGATGAGGGACAAACAGGACTGTGTGGATAGACAACCAGGCACAGGGACCACTCCACACAGACCAGTAACACCTTGGGAAAGCAAGAGGTACAGCTGCTTTTGTAATGCAATGTGTTTGGATTGCCAAGTCAAAGCCAACTGACCCAGCTCCCACCATAATCACAGCCACACACCAGCCAAACAGGAGAGCAGCATGAGCCCTCCACCTCCAAGTCACTGCATAGAGATTTAAGCTTTAAGGGACTGGGAAATCGGAGAATGAACATCTATCATGATACTGAAGAGGAAAAGATAAGCTCATGTAAAACCATCATGGCGGTGCATAGTGCTACAGATTGTAGGCACTACAGAAAATGGAGGCAGAGAAAGAGTGGGTGAAAAACTTTGCAAATGTAATGAACACATAGTCCCTTGGTGAGTTTATTCCAGTACAGCCTGGGCATCCACTGGACAAGAATATTGGATTCTATGTCACCTCCAACTTGGAGCCATCACCGGGAGAGGAAGGGAAGAGGAAAAGGATGTAGCTCAGGAGGCAAGGAGAAATTATCAAGACACAGAAAACAACTGGCTGAGACAGACCCATTGCAGACCCCAGGAAGGAAGAGGTAGAGGGCTCTGCCTGGCCTCCTCTCCCCATATCTCACTCTTGTCTGCAACTCAAGCCAACAGATTCCTCAGCTGGATGTTCATCCTGTCTTTCACACTGAAGCGCACACACCTCCTCTCCATAAGTCATCTCACTTATGCCAATGGAAACCACAGCCCAAACTCTACACTTCCAAGAAAAAAGCCAAAAGGGAACTGGGCCTCCTGGCTAGAAAACAGAAACTTTCTTCCCCCAATTAAATCCAGCAACATCAGAGCAGAGATGGATTGACAGCCCCAGGAAATAGAGCCATTGCACCATTTCTTTTTTTTTCAGATCACACAGGGTTTAAGCCAAAAAGAAGGAAAATATGTAGAAGGGGATGTAAGATTCAGTCAGTCTACCCAGTCTAGCAAATGGCGCAAACTCTAGCTCCAGTCTCCCTCAACCTCAAGACCACACATGGGCTCTATTCTCCACCCTCCCAGGCATGTCAGTTAAAAGGTTCTGTGTGGAAGGACAGAGCATGTGGTCCCTGATGGGAGTATAGCTCAGACGGGCAAGGATTTCTCACCATCTGACCTGAAGGTGATGTTGGCTCAGTGTTAGGTAGCTTTCCCCTCTTCCAGGCATAACATCAGAAGAGTGAGACCTCGCCTAGGTCTGCTCTGATCAAATGAGAATTAGAACCTTTCTCGTGGCACTTTCGTCAAACCCTGTCATGATGAATCAGTCTCTTTCCCGTCCCACTGAAACATGTGCCCCTAACCTCACAAGCCTTCTTTATTGAGGGTGCTGAGACCTTGCCCCAGAATCATCATTCTAAATGCCAACAATCACGTAAGATGTGGCAGGAATTCAACTAAGCAAACCCTGGCCTCAGCATCCTTCTTGGGATTTCCATAGGAAATCTCTGATCTGTCTTATGCTTTGGGCATGTGCATCCCCAGAGCAGCATCAGGATGGTATTGTGGGGATACGTAGTGGTTTGGAAGACAGACAGACTTGCATCTAGATCCTGACTTTGCTGTCTACCAGTGAGATATGATATGCAATGACTGAAAGCTTGCCAAACCAGATGTCACATCTGTAGAGAGGGATGTCAGGGTGGCAAGAAGAGGAAGAACTGGGGGGAAAGCCTTGAACCTGGGGAGCTGTTAATTAGAGATTCTCATGGGGGAGATGCTAGTAAATGAGCTTCCCAATTAGCTTTAGCATTAACTACTTCAACACTGACAGTTACAGTCTCATCTGCAGTGGGGAATGGGGAGCTCCACTCCCCCAAAGGATGCACGCCTCACCTCTATCCCTAGAAGGCAAAGGACACAGTTTTAAAGCTGTCAGTGGGTCACTAGGAAAAGGAGGTAAGGGACAAATCATAGCTATAGAAACTGATGAAATACATTTGATTTTCATTTCCAAAAGGAAATATCTAGAAGCTAGAAGGGTATGTCATGTGCCAACTTGCAGGCAGATCAAGCCTGGCTTTGAAACCAACAGGGTGACTGAACAAGTAACATAAGCTCTGGGAACCTCAGCTTCCTCATCTGGTAAGTGGGGCAATACCAACCACAATAGTCAGCTCTCCTTGTGGGATATATGCCCCCCTTTAATACACGACAACCACCCCTCTCCTCCCACTACACTACCTAAAAAGGCTTGTCCTAACTCAAGCTTCAGACAGAAACAATTGATCACCATGACGACGAGAAACACCCCCCCCCCAACCATGGCAAATGAGGACAGCTGGTAGCACCTGCCAGGGCCTCATGGCTTCCTTTAAGAGCTCACACAACCCATGAGCATGAGTCACTGCTCTACAGACAAAGCCTACCTGTGTAGCCAGCAGACAAAGCGAGCAATCCTGGGTCCCCCACCTTGAGCTGAATGGCCCAGAGATCAAAGCCATCTCTCTCACACGGAGCACTGGGAGACATCCTTCCAAGTTGGCACACGAATGTGTGAACACAAAAGAACCATCTAAATAAATCCACTTATGTGGTTGCTTCTGGACTGGCTCTGGGTCTGGCCTCCCTGAGCTCTGCCAAACCCAGGAGCCCAGGAAGAAGTGTGCACAAATCCATTGCCCACAACCCCTGTCATCAGACTTTCCATACTAGGAAAGGCCAGTATCTATCTCCCCGAGGTAGGCTGGGAAAAACACCATTGGCCCACAGATCCTGAGAATTAGGGAGTGTGCTTCCTTTCTTTGAAGAAATCCCGGACAAGAGGTGCCATTCCGAGCATCAGGTTGCTACTCCAGTGATGATTCTTTTGTGCAAGTGAACAAGAAACCAGTCATGGGTGAACAACCGCAAAGCTGGATTTAGAAACCCCAGAGCCAAACTGCCAAGTCCCTGTGCAGCAAGACGATGTCCCTGTGCAAACCTACCTTGGGCTCAGAGAGGCGGAGGAAGGAAACTTTGAGGGGCTTCCATCAGTCAGTTTTTCATGAGTGTTAGCATTCTCTTAGGTTTACCATGTAAACACCATGGTAAACACACGGGTTTGCTGCCCTAGAGCACAAACATTCTGCATCCCATCCAGGGTTTCAATTCATTTGCAGGAAGTCTTTGGTTCTTTACTTCCATTCTCAGAATCCTGGTGGCTCTAGGGAGGAAAGCTGCCTCCACCCACAGATCCAGGTGTGAAGCATGTGACCAGGGAAGAGCCAATCAATGGGTCCCATCTCCTGGCCACAGGTGTGGTTGGGTGGGTGAGGGCCAAGGGCAGGAATGCTAACTCAAAGGATTTGCCCTTCCTGCCCCCCTGACAAAAGAAAATGCAAGAATGGAGTTGTATACAGAAGAGAAGATGAAAAGAATCAGAGAAAAACAGAGGAATAAACACCACAAGCCCATAACCCCCGGACTTCCCAGTTATGTGAACAACAAAAACACTCAGTCATATAAGCTGGTTAGAGCTGGCTTCTCGGGAGCCTGAGACTCAAAGCAAGCCACCAACCTAAACACACTCCTCCTTTTATGGATGAAAAGAGGCCAGTGACTATACACAGTCCTAAGAACAGTGGTGACTGGAGCATCAGGACCCCATTTCAAACCATGGCTCTACCTTCAAAGCTGAGAGACTGCAGGGGTAGAGATGATAACACCCACATCCCAGGCTGGGCGGATAAAGGGAAATGAAGATCATAGAAGCGCCTCTGATCCTGGCCTTTTCTCCTTCCTGTTAGCAACAAGGCAGCAGGCACTGGCAGTAGAAGGGTATGTGTTGGACCTTTAAACAGGGATGGAGTAAAGGACTTGGGCTTCGTCCTGATTTTGGACACAAGCAACATCAAATGGCCAGTTCAACTGGTGAACCTTGAAGGCAGCCACACAGATTGGTGCCTTATAAGCAGTCAGGTGCCCAGGATGATAAGGACTGAGAGAAAGCATTTGGGAGGGCGGAATGAGTCAGGTGCCATCACAACAGGGGGACAGGGGAGAGGTAGGACAAAAAAAGAGGGCATGGAAAGTGATGAGGAAAACCCCAGGAAAGGCCAAATGGCCTGGTAGTCAGGGTGGAGCAAGAATCCAGGACCATCCCCACTCTCTGGTTAACCACATTCCTGGTTTCCACTTAGAAATTTAATTAAAACCCAAACACCTGAATTTCCCAGCTGGCTTGCCAAAGCCCACAGATTCCTTGAGATGCAGAAAAACCTCCCTTACTTAATCATGGGGCTGCTAAATAAGTCTAGTCTGAAGCCAAGGAAGGAGGGGTTATGGGGAGGGGTCAGAAGGAGGCACTCCCTCACCTTCAGAAAAAAAGAAAGACCCAGGCAAAGGGCAATCATTTTGTCACCTAACCACAAGAACACAGCTTTGCTGCTTGCTGATTAATTTTAAAAAATGAAAAGAAACATCATGTTGAAAAAATTAAAGTTGAAAAGAACCACATTTATGGTGTCTCCACAGCCCGCAGGCCACGTTCCTCTCACTTTGAGTAGGGAAGGCACAGAGCGCCTGTGAGAGCCATGCAAAGGCAAACACAACCTGTCCCCAGGGCCAAAAACACACTAACTGCAAATGCCTAATCCCCCTGGAAGCTGACAGGAGCTTGGGTGGACAATCACTACCCAGAACAGGCTGAGCCGTCCAGGTAGGACTCAGTCTTGAGCAGAAGACCTTAGAAGGGATCTCAACCCAGCCACCATGTGGGCTCTCCACAGCTGCTGCCATAGACATCTGACATCTCACCAATATTCCTGCCAGGAGCGGTACTGCACATCTATAACCCTGGCACTCAGGAGGCAGGAGAGCGAGTTCAAGGCCAGCCCTGGGCTACATCTCAAGACCCTGACTCAAAGGGGGGGTGCATTCCTTAAGCCACTCAACTGTGTAGAAGACAGCTCTCTGTTAAAAAAAAAAAGAGAGAGAGAGAGAGAGAGAGGCATGGCTCGAGTAGTAAAGCAACTCCTAGCAAGCACGAAGCACTGAGTTCAAACCCCAGTACTGCCAAAAAGAAAAATAATAACCACTTTCAGTAAAGTTCATATATGAAAATCTGACCCTGCAGAACACATGGACAGGAAGGATTCTCCTAGAGTTTTCCCAAATAGTGAGTCCAATCTCCATCCTCCCATGCCCCCCTCAGCACCCACACTTCCAAAACACCCACTTTTCACAGTGTGCCTCCCATTAGGAGTTAGGGTCTGTGGCGAGTTCTGCTGGTCAGGGTCTACCTGCCCTACTTCGCTCACCTGTCTAAAGCTACTCCTTTGTAAAATAGGGGACCCTTGACTTTCACCAGGCCGCTGGTAATGTCAGGTAGAATATGGACACAAAAGCACTGGGGAAAGCACAGTTCACACAGCCAGGACCTCGGGAGCACACTACGCCACCTGACCTCATAATTTAGAGAAAAAAACTCTATAGCCGAACTTGGGGCTGGGTGCCACCCATGCAAATCCTACTTCCCTTGGTTCCCTGGGCCCTTAGCTCCTGGTACCCAAAGCTTCTCAAGGCTAAAAGCACCTTACAGCCATTCGGAAGGTGAAGAAGGAAGAAAAGAAGTGGAGGAGGAGGGTGGCAAAAGGGAAAGGAGTAAGAAAAGGGAAAAGAAAGAAGAAATGCTGGCAAGAAACCAGTACCCTTTTGCACTGTTGGTAGGAACGTACAACGCCTCAGTTGCTATGGAAAACAATATAATTGCCATATGATCCAGAAATTCCACTTCTGGTCATGTACCCAGAAGCACCAAAGCAGAAACCTGAACAGATATTCGCACATCCACACTCACAGCAGCAGGTGGAAGCAACCTAACTGCCCAGTGGATGGATGGATAAACACACTGTGGTCAATAATACACACAACAAGACAATGGTCAGCCTTTAAACGGAAGGAAATTCTGACACAGGCTACAGCATGGAGGAGTCATGAGGACATTATACTAAGTGAAATAGGCAAATTTGGCAGGACAAATACTGTCAAATTTACTGAGCCAGGAAGTAGAAGGTGGTTTCCAGGGGCTGTGGAAGGGGAATGGAGAGTTACTGCTCAATGAGCACAGAGTTTTGGTTTGGGCAGTGGAAAAGAGCTCTGGAGATGGCTGGTGGTGATGGCTGCCAGAACCATATACTTAAAAATGAGTGAGACAGGGCTAGGGCTGTGGTTCAAGTGGTAGAGCACTTGCCTAGCAAGCATGAGGCCCTGGGTTCAATTCCCAGTACCTCCAAAAACTGATTAAGATAATATGCTATGCTGTATATATTCTATCACAATAAAACAATGGCTTAAACTTTTAAAAATCAGTGACATGAAGAAGGCACAGCTACAGAAACAATAATTGTCACTTAAAGCTCCTGAGGGTTTGGCTCACAATACTGAAGAAATTGTCCCCCAAAGGCCAGCATCTGGGACACCTTTGTTTCCATGCATAAAGCACTGCAGAGCCCCACCTCTAGCAAGACTGGTCCATCTGCAAGTCAGTTTCCGGTTGGCACCGAAGAACACTAAAGGCCACGTGTGGAAAAACCAAAGGAGTTACACCAATGTCTGAGAAAGCATCCAGCAAGCACTCAATATTTGTAGAATTAAGGAGAGAGGAGGTCCATAAATACTCCATAATTAGGGAAAGGGGGATAAATCAAAATGGATGGCCCTGACATCCCTAATCACTGAACAAAAGGAACCGTGGGGCAGACAGGGAAGGTCCTCCTGGCCGGTCCTACAAGACATTCTCAGTCCAATGAAAGCAAAGTGAAATGAGGTCTAGGACCCACTCTGTAGGAAAAAGAAGTGGGTCTCAAAACCTTTCAGGTGAGACCTTCATGACCAGGGCAGGTGCACTCACAGACCAGAGAGGTCTGATTGATTTCCCAAACTTGGGGACTGCAGAACCACAGCCCCTCATCACTCACCCAACACAGCCACTTCTGTGCAACCACACACAAAGACACAAAGACACCTGGTCTCAAGACTTCTATGCAAAAACCTGTAGCAACAAACCAAATATGGGAGGAGGTGATGATTCACATTACAAAAAGAATTCTTGGACAGAAACTTGCCACTTCAGCATTCTGCCAGGTTGTGTGATTCCTTGGGGCCTTTTGGATATCATGTAATCAACCAGGATTGGTTTTGTATAGACTCCCCCCGCCTCAATGCAACCTAGTCAGTAAAGCAAGGGAGCCCAAATGATTTGAACAGGGTGTACTTGGCCCATGGCACAGACGAAAGAAAAAAATTCACACAGGGGCATTCCTATTCTCTTGTGAAGTCAACTGTGTGCAGCAGCATATGAAAAGGGTCCTGTGTGAAGGACCCTGTCAGCTTCATGGTGACAGTGACATCACCTAAGGTAGTGGCCAGAAACAAGGAGCAGTGGTCTGCGTGGACATGCAGGCAAATGTACCAGGACACTGCCTAGTAAGCAGGCACCTCCCAAGCATCCGGGAACCTCACAAACCCAAGGAGAAAGATCTAACTTACTCCTGTGTCCCAGAACTGCGATTCCTTCATTAGTCACCTCAATGCAGCCACTTCTGTCTTAACCTGATTTTGAGATGTCTAGGTAAAAACCTGCACCAATAAACCATAAAAGTACACAAAGGGTCCAGACCAAGTGAAAGGGAGCCAGATGGCTTCGTGGAGGAAAAGAAAAAGCTTCATGACTAGGTAATCTTCAGGAGAAAAAGGCTCAATGGAAGCTTTAGCTGGCCAAAAATCAGTCATTTCCCTCTCTTTAAGTATTTAGGGAGCATGCCAAAAATGTGGCTCCCTAAGTAACCTCTCCCACCCCAGACACACCACAATAAAACCTCTGGAGGTGGAAGTGGGGGCGCTCAACATACTGATTTTTAACAAGTTCTCCAAGTCATTCATTCTCACAGCACAAGCCACAATTTTTTAAACAGATTGTGTGGGAACCAGGGAAGCTGTCTCACACTGAGCAGTCTGAACTGGGCCCACACGGATCTGAGAAGAGCTGTGGCTTCTGGGAAGGGAGGGGAAGGCCCACAAAGAGTCACTGAGGAGGACAGGTGTAGACTGCAGTACCTCTCCAGAGCTGTTTAGTCACAGTCTCCCCAAGCCCCCTCCCCGGGACACTTCCTGTTATGATCCTCACTAGCATTGGCTGGTTACAGAGAGAGAGCCAGGGAGAAACCAAGATTTTTTTTTCTTTCCATTTACAAGCTACAAAGCTGCAGAGGAAGGGTTCAGAGAGCCCAATGAGAGGAGAAAAATCAAGTATAGGCAACCAGTCTGGCCCCACACAAACGTCACCTATACTCTGTGAAGGTAGTCACTCTACACTGGAAAAGACAGAGTGACGCTCGATGCACACAGCCCATGGATCCTGGGCCAAAGGCTAAGTAGACTCATAGGGTTTTTTGTAGAGCATAGGAGAACAGCTGGGGGTAACCTAGGAAGGCTTCCTGGAGGAAGAGAGAGCTTTGTGATTAGGTGGGGTGGTGGCTTCAGCTGGCAAGAATCATTCTTTCTTGGGTTTCCTCAATTTCTTACAAGTACTTTTATGCAAAGACCCTGGGTCAGCCTCCATCCACATCAGCTGCTTCACCCAACCCCTTCAGGCTGGCTGCCTCACCCCAGATTCCCTACTTCTCAGGACAAGTAAATCCTTTAAAGAAAAGCGGAGTCACTCTCTTGCCCAAGATGACTTGACAATACTTTCAGTCCATTACAAGGCAAAAGCCCGTGTCCCTTTAGCTCTGCCCAGTGACCAGGAAATGCGGCCTTGGCTAGGTTTGTCTGCCAAGCACCCTGACACACCTGCCACTCCTGTGGCGTGAGTCACCCCTTGCAGGCACTGCACAGTGTACCTGTCAACCACGGAGTGAGTTGCTTAGTGGCCACTCTCACGCACACCGGATGTCATCCATCTACCTACCCCCCAGAGACATGTTGGGACAGACTGAGTACTAACAACACAGGCTTAGCAGAGCTTTGGGGAAGGGAGGACACAGAGATGGCTCTGCCACTTAGGGTCAGGGCCCCAGGGGTCTGCTGCTATCAGCTAGGAGGGAGCAAGTGAACCTGGGCAGAACCTTCCTGGGAGGTGACCTCTCATTATCAGACCTCCTCAGAGCAAAGGCCAGCTGGTGGATCCCTCTCAGCTCCCACTTTACAAGATGGCCTTGTAGGACTGCGTATGAGATGCTGGACCAGAAAAGATACCAGCACAATTGTAGGAATTTGAGTCGTGACAACTGTGAATTCTTGTGAATGTCCTGGGTTTGATCAATGCACCATGGATAGGTCAGATGTTAACAAGAGGGGAAACTGGGTAAATGATACAGTGGACACTAGGTATTGTTTGTTACCTTTTCTGCAAATCTAGATTTATACCAAAATCAAAGCTAATTAGATTAATTAGATTAATTTGTTAAAGGAAGAACAGCATTTTGAATCTAGCTGCCTAGGAAACCTTAATGTATGGTATTGCTAAAGCAATTCACACCATAGTCCTGAAGGCAAATGTTAACTCTCATAGCAATGCTGATTGATCGACTCTTCAGTGCAGGGAACCCAGAACAGAACAAACCCTGTATTCACACAGCAGCCATCTCCCCTGTGCCTCTGTGTCCCCTCTCCAAGATGAAGGACTATGTGATGGATAAGTGGCACCCTTTGCCTTCAAGTCCATTCAAATGTGTCCTCCACTAGAGGTAATCCTTTGACTTTACACCCGACTGACTTAGAGACCGTAATTTCCAGGGATTTTCCAGGGGTCACCATCCGAAATGTGGACCAGTCTTTGTGTATAAAAGGATTCTCATCAATCCTCTGCTTCTAAGGATGAAAGTTCGGAAACACCTTGGTGCCCAACAGTAGGGAAATTATCAAGCAAATTATGGTTCAATGCCCGAAGCAAGATAAAGTTTTAGAATCATTACATGGGGATGCATTAAAATAAAATTAAAGGAAGCCAAGTGATCCTACCCTGTAATCCTAGCTACTTGGCAGGCAGAGATCAGGAGGACAGCAGTTCAAGGCCAGCCTGGGCAAAAAAAGTGAGACCTTATCTCAAATATACCCAATGCAAAAAAGGGCTGGCACAGTGGCTCAAGTGGTATAGCGCTTGCCTAGCAAGCATGAGGCTCTGAATTCAAACTCCACTATTACCAAAAAAAAATTTTTTTGAAGGAAAAAGTGAGCAGGAAAGAAAGCTGTGCATATTGCAAAAATTCAGCAATAAGAAAACATGTACAATCACCACCATGACTGTGGGGATTAGATGTTTTTCCCTTCCTTTTTGATTTTTTTTTTGTAAAAGGGAGAAAGGAAGAACGAATGGGGTAGAGAGGCGTGCTGTGGGTCCTTGGTCAGTTCCCACAGTGCCTGTAGGGTGCAGGGTCAGGCTGAGCAGAGATGGGGACAGGATGACCACAGGAAAGGTGTTGCACCAGCCTGGGCAGTTGAAGAGATCCGGGAGGAGCCAGAGGCAGCAGAGGGCCCCAACTTCTAGAGAAGGGGCAGTACCAACAAAAGTCACCCTTTTTCCTTCCTGTGCTGCCTGGTACTCACTGGGGCCTGAACTCTGACCAAAGACAATCCCTGTTACTTCTGGGTGGGAAATGTATCATGAACAGGTTCCAAATGAAAACCTACAGGCTGCTAGTAGGGTTGAGGGTGGGCACCACAACTGAGAAAGCATCCCCAGGAAGCCACTTCCAGCAGGAAGGTCCTGGAGTCGACGACAAGTGCCAAAGAAGGAGACTGAAGAGGAGAACTCTGATATCATTCACTCAACAAACATCTATTTTGTGCGTTCACTGTGACAGGTACCAAGCTACCAATTTTGTGTCCATAGGACAGAAGAACAAAAGAACAAGGAGAGAAGGAAGCTGTGGGTGCAGGAGCAATTTCCTTTCAGTTCAGGACACAAAACTTAAATCCTCTCCCAAGAAACCTCTTCCATTAGCAATTTGCACCGAAAAGGGAGGATGGACGCGTTGGACCATACTTCTGCCATCTCCCACCCGTTCAGCAAACCTGGCCAAACGCGTTCCAGCGTAGCCCGGCGAAGACCCAGCCCTTGTAATAAAGCCATTCACCAAGCTTCCCGCCCCCTCCCAGTCCCACTGGCCTTTGTAGCCTTCTGCAAACGCTGCAACCAGCAGCGCCCCGGGTCCGGTGGGCAGCCACCCGGAACAGCACCGCTCCAAAGTAACGGGCTCTGAAGGCCAACCAGGCGAAAAGCAAGGGCAAGGGCCAAGCGGGTGCGCGAGGACGGGGGCGCTGCCGCAGCTAAGGTTCTGTCTCGCGGGGTAACCTACGGCTTGTCAGGACCAGAGGCTGAACGACGATGACCCGGACGATGGGGGTGGCCGCTGACCACAGTGACATGGGCGAATAAGCTCCAGATGAGGAGAAAGGATGACTAAAATAACCCCCCGAGATGTCAACTATGACAACAAAAAACCCAACACCGAGCCATTTGAAAAGCGACACGGAGCGGGGGCGGGGAGGGATCAAATCCCACCCCCCCTCCGCCCTCGAATCTTAAGAGGACTTACCTCCAGGTTAGCCAGCGACTGTTGGATGAAATCATTTAATCCGTGGATGGGGACGAGGTCGTGGGTCTTCTAAGCCCAGCTGAGATACACCAAGTAATCCATGTTAAGAGATCCGGAGCCCCCATGTCTTTTCCCAATGCCCTTCCAGTGCCAAAGCGCCGCCTGCCCTGGGGCTCTGCGCGGAGGATCTGCGGAGGTGGCAATGAGGTCGCCGGCCGAGGTTCCCAAAACCACAGCAGCGCAGTCCCCCGGGGTGGTCGCGCGCCGTGGGCAGGGCCGGGCGCCCCGGGGACCGGGACAAGCGCATCCCGCCTCCTTGAGCTCGGAGAGTACCCAGGCTGGACTCAGCTCTTCGCTTTTCTCCGCTGCGCATCGCCAGCGCGAACCACCCACAATCCGCGTCGGAAAAACCCCTCTTCCAATATCAAGACAGCGCCGAAGGCAAACCCTCTCTCGGCGGAGGGTTTGCAGGTCCGCAGGGCCCAGGTGGCCTAGGACCGGCGCCCACGCCGCAGGAGGGTCCCCGGGTAGAAGCACTGAGCCGCTACCGAGCGCTGTGGCGGCCGCGTCCTCCCTCAGGTGCACCGACGCTCCGCGTGCCCGCGCCGCCTACGCGCTCTGCGGCTGGCTGGCCCATTCGGCCCTTTTATAGCAGTCGGATGGAGGAGGGGCCTACGGGGCGGGGCGGGAGCGGGGCGGGGCGGGGCCAAGGTGCTTGCTGGGAATTGTAGTCTGTCTTCCCAGTCCCGCCCAAAGCTGAGCAAGAAGGAATGAGGGTTGCTGCTAACAGCGGTCCTCCCTTGCCCACTTCCTCCGTAGACAAAGCGGGGATTTTAATCCCATCGTCAGTTCCGCTAGGAACTAGCCTACATAAAGTGGATCACACCCACCCAGGACTACCAACGTTGGTGGCCCTGGAGTCAAACCCACCTGAGTGGCACGCCATGCCACAAACTAACTGTGTGACCTTCCAAAACGAGTTGTCTATGGTATATGCCCGGGATTCTTCATCTGAAACGGATGAGGATGTTAGTATCTGCTCCTACCGTGAAGAGGTGAACCCCATAGCACCTCTTGGCCCACACAGGGTGAACTGATCTCACCTTCTTTCATATGAACAACTGTAATTTCCTTACACTTGCTAAGTGCTAAGCACATTCAGTTTCAAAATCCTCCCATAAATCAGTTGCCACTCTGATACTCCCTTACATTAGAATTCTGGAACTGCCACTGCCCTTATTCTGCAGCCAGTGTCTGCACACAAACTTCTCATTCACTCAACACCTGCTACAGGGCACTTGCATAGCCTGGATCATGAGGCAGGAGTCCTCCCTCCAGCAGCTCACAGTCAACAAGAGGAGGAAGCAGCCTGGTGGTACATGCAGATATGCAAGGTCCTGTCTGGACCAGCCCCACTAAGCCCTGCCTGGTGACATCAGCCAACGCCTTCCTGAGGATTGGTGTCTGAGCTTAACTTAGATGGAGTGGGTAGGCAACAGAAACGCACAAACACAACAGGAAGGAAGCCTGTGCAGAGAAAACATTGTAGGTATACAGAAAGGGACATGGCAAGAGGGCCTTTGGATTCATTCCCTGGGGTGCCATAACAAAGTACCACAGACTGGTGTGTTAGAATAATGAAAAGTAATCTTCTCACAGTCCCAGAGGCTGGACTTCCAAGATCAGTGTGTTGGCAGAGTTGGTTCCATCTTCAGAGGAGTGTGTGGGAGAACTTCTGACATAGCTTTCCAGATTCTGGTGGTTTCTGGCTGCCATCAGGCTCCTTGGCTTATAGATGCATTACCTGCTCCTCCACCTTTACAAGCCTTTGCTGCATGTCTTTCCACGTGGTGTTCTTTTTGTACGGACACATTCATACTGGATTACAGGCTCCACTCCAGATGACTGCATTTGAACTAATGACATTCACAATGACTCCATTTCCAAATAAAGTTATGTTCCGAGGCACAAGTGATCAGGTCTTCGACAATTGAACCCGTAACAGGCCTTCCATGCCTTGCTGGCCTGGTAACAGTCACTGTGACTAAATAGTCCTTTTGATCAGAGAAGGAACTGATATAAGAGATGAAACCAGAAAATCATTGGGACTATGATAGGAGGGAACGCTCCAAGAGGGGAAGCCTCGAACATTTCTTCCCTGTGGCCACAATGGGACTTCTGGAGAGGAAGGGGACAAAGCATCCAATTTAAAGTGACAAATGACACTGGGATATGTTCCCTCAGGTAAGGGAAATGGAGTCCGCAAAGAGAGAAGTGGGGAAGGTGCCTAGGTCTTCCCTAAGCAGGGTCCTCCATTTTCCATCTGCTACTGTGATCAACTCTACTCCCATTCAAGTCACAGATGATAGGCAGGCTTAGAGTTGGCCATACACACCTGGCTCCCACGTGGTGCTGTGTGACATCTCCAGAGAGACAATGGCAGTGCAGTGCAGTTTGGCTGCTGTCTCCATTTTATAGACACAATTGTTCCATCGCTTACTTCCAGAAGAGCTGAGAACAAGGTGAATGTCACGGCCTCTGTAGAACTTCCCCACAGAATCCTGGGTAGAAGCCCTTAGCATTGCTACCAGAAACTGCCAAGCCTCTTCAGTCTTTCCCATAGTAGAGAGCCACATAGCCAAGATGGTAAAAAGGCTCCTGTAGTCTCAAAATGGTACCAGTGCCTATTGTTGATCTGCATGGGTTATTGGTTTTTCTACATTTGACTTCATTCCACTCCTCTGTCCTTTTAAATTTTCCCTCAGCACCAAGTCCTGTCCAGATGTTGTCCAAGGGAGAAGGGAGGGCATAAGGAAAAGGTACAGGAGGGCGAACATGGTGGAAGAACTATGTATTCGTGTGTGCGAAAGGAACAATGAGACCTGCTGACACTGTTCTAAGAAAGGGGGAATAGGGATAAAGGAGAATGATGGAGGGAGTGAATTTAAGATATATTGTAAGACTTTTGTAAATGACACAATGTACCCCCAGTACAACTATACTATACTAATAAATCAATAAATAAAATGAAGTCCTCCTCAGCAAATATTGGATATTTGAATGATTAGGGGGAAAAATGAAATTAACTTTAATTCATCATTCACTTCTCCTCATTGCTGTGAGATGGATTTTTTTCCCAGAAAAAGTTGAGAGCACATCTCTTCCTTGTTCAAAAATCTACAGATATATCAGTATGAACCCATGTTTAGCTAACAATAGATATAGCCTGATACAAATATTTATAGATATGTACGTATAAATGATTAGAATGCACAGACCTGTTTCTCTGCTTTCTCTACTGTCAGTGCCCAGTAGCAATGAACACTAGGTCTAATACCATTGTCCAATAAAAGGAGCCAGGGAGACTTGGAGAATGGCTAATTCTAGGATGGGAGCAAGGAATACACAATATGGCCAGGTGCCAGTGGCTCACAACCATAATCCCACCTTAGTTAGGAGGCTGAGATCAGGAGGATTGAGGCTTGAGGCTAGTAGCCCTGGCAAATAGTTCGCAAGACCCCCATCTTCAAAAATAACCAAAGCAAAATGGACTGGAGGTGTGACTCAAGCAGCAGAGTGTCTGCTTTGTAAGTGCAAAGTGCAGAGCTCTGAAGAGTTCAAACCCCAATCCCACCAAAAACACAAAAAAAGTAATATGCAAGATGAGTCTGGAACATCTTGTAGTTCCAGAAAGTCAGACAGTGCTAAAATACAGACATAGCACGCTCTCTCTCTCTCTCTCTCTCTCTCTCTAATGGTGTGAATATGGAAATAAAGGATTCCCCTGTGCAAAAGAATTCCAAAAATGGATGTAGGCACGCCCTCCAGGAGGTAGAGCATGGCTCCCCACTCCTTAAATGTGGGGTGCACACTGCAACTCCTTCCCAAGAACAAGGTAAGAAAGGGGGCAAGAGAACCCCTCTCCATCTCATCATGAGAAAGGGTCAGACAAATTCCAGGAGGAACCGTCTACAAAATCAAAAAATGGACATTAGCTAAAAAAGGAGGAAATCTGAACGAAGTAAGGACTTTAGCTAATAACAGTGTGTCAATATCGATTCATAATTGCTGTAGATATAGCATTCTAATACCAGCACCAGCAATAGGGCGACTGTGGGGAATATATGGGAACGCCGTACTATCTTTGCAAATGCTCTGTAAAACAGAGCACTCACTGTCTTGTGAGTCCTTTTTGAATTTGGTGGGAGGCTCATGGCTCTCTATTCCTTTCCATTCGTCAGTATTTCTAACTTTGTCCCCATGATCATGCTGCCTCTGTTTGAATGCGTTTCTTACACTTTAATATGTCTTCTCTAAGTTTTTTCGTGCCTGGCATGGTAATACGTACCTGTAATCCCAACTACTGAGGCAGAGGCAGGTGTATTGCTGAGTTCACTGCTAGCCCAGGCAAATGGTGAGCTCCTGTGTCAAAAATAATAAATAAGCAAACAAACAAATAAAAAAATGAAAGCTCTGGGGGGTGTAATTCAAATGGCAGAGTGCTTGCCTAACATGCTCAAAGCCCTGGGCTCAATCCCCAATATCACAAAAAATGTCTGTAGCTGTTCTAGTACTCATTTCCATATTAAATTTAAACATATTAAATTTCAAATAAAAATAAAAATTATAGAGGAAAAATACTTCCAGATGTCCCTCCTTGCACACAAAATGCTTGTAAACTCGACAGCCTGGCATCAAAGCCTGCTATGGTCCAGCTGTTTCTCATTTTTCACCCTCATCTCTCAGAATTCCCACCAAACACACTGGGTCTGAGTAAAGTATAATATTTGTTGTTTTCAAGCCAACTTTAGATTTCTCAGTCCTCACAGTGGTTCCCAGTACCTTCTATACACCCCTCACCTATCTCTACCTGCGGAGTTTCGGAGTATCTTCTCTGATGCCTTCCAGAAAGCCTTCTCAGATGCCCACTACCTGGAAGAACTCCACTGAAGCTACAAACACTGAGTTCTCTTTCAAGGCAGTTTCTTGAGGTCATGCCTCAAAGTCATTCCTCTTTGCCATGACTTTCCCGTCACCACCATTAAGGGTATTGCACCATTATTATGTATCTGAAAATTAATGGTGGTGCATGGCATGGAGTCCTTGGTGCCAGTTTGCATCTGTCTTTACCATCAACGCCATCACTGCAGACACTAAAGTTTCCCAAAAGCTTATCATGTGCCAGGCACTATCCTAAATACTGTGTATCTTGTCCTATAATCTCCCAAGATGCCAACAGTAAATCCTATTTTTTATTATTGTGCTGGGGGTACATTGTGGCATTTATAAAAGTTCTTACAATTTATCAAATATATCATACTTGAATTCACCCCCTTCATCATTCTCCTTTATCCTCCTCCCCCCATCAGTAGGTCCTATTAATAACCCCATACTAGAGATGAAGAAATCAAAGCTGAGAGCAATAAACCACCTTGTTCAAGGTGAGGCCTCTCTCAGAAGCACATGCCTGTCAATTTCCCAGCAGGGACAGCTGGATCTCTCAACAACACTGCACCTGCTGCTCCAAGCTTCCTTCCCGGAAATACATGCTCCACACAATCTGGTGTAAAAATGCAGTTGGACAGGCATAAAGTACATAGCACAGTACCCTGTCAATCATGAGCACTCAACAAATGCTTGTGATCTAGCCAGCCCACCTGTCTCCTGTCCTCCCTTCTGCACCTCACTTCCCCCACTGAGTTCTGCATCACCCATCCTACTCTTCCTTGTCCAAAGGAGCATTCCACCATCACAGAAAGTTCTGCAGCATCAGCATCACCTAAACCTTAATAAAATTGCAGAATCTGGGCTGGGGATGTAGCTCAGTTGTACTGCACTTGTCTAGCATGCATGAGCTCCCCAGCACCACACACACACACACAAAAAGTACAATCTGCAATCTGGCACTGTAAACCAAGCAACAGAATCTTTGTGTTTTTAAATTTTTATAGCTTAAAAAACTTTTTCAAGTAAAAACTTCTTGAACAGAGTATTTACTTTAAACAAGAAGAACATGTTCTCCAACTCATTCTGCAATGTTCTTCTTTCTGTTTTGAAGAATGTTCATAAATCTAGCAGTTCAAAGAAGAGAGAGCATTTGGAAACAGTTTGACACAGAAGAAACACAACAAAGTATGAGACTGGCTTCACAGCTCACATGGTGTCATCCCTCAGGTGACAGGATATGTGTATTGGCTGCTTAAAATATACAGATGAACATGGTGCTGACATCCAAAAATACCATGGGAGGATAATCAGACAAAAACCCAAAGCAAAGTATCCTGGACTGTTCTAGGGATTTGAGAGAAAATCTGTGGGATGAATTGCTAGGTTTTCTGGGCTTGGAGCAGAGATTCAAGTAACTGAAAAAAAAAAAAGCCAAACAAACAAACCAAAAACAGAGAGGCATAGACAGATTTCAGGGGGGAAAAAAGGTATGATTCAGTGGAATGACTGCTCCACAGATAACAAGAATTTTCAGAAGTGATCGGCCAGAATGTCATAGCCTTGTGAGAGACTTGTCAAAGCCCAGACCTTCCTGTCCATATCCCTTTCTGGTTTCAAAAGTACTCAATTCTCAATTATAAACAAAAAGGGCATTTATTGAGCACTTACAGTAGACCAAAGACTTCACAAACATTTAATGCTCATGGGAGCCCCCTGAGACAGGAAATAAGATTCTTCCAAAACTACACATAGTTGAAATATCCAGAACAGAGTAGCTTTCCTAGATCCCCAGGGTCCCTTCTGCCATCTTCCAGACTCCATCCTCCTGGCTTTATCCAGTGAACTCACTTCTCCTCTGCCTCCAGGACAGCGTCTCACCTTTCAGGTCCCTAAATTCTGACTCTTACCTCTATCACACCACTAATAGTATCCTCTCCAGAGCCCCAGGGACCTGCTAATCAATGGTGTCCTCTCTGCATTCACTGGTCCTGAAACCTCCTCTTCCCTTGCTTTGTCAACAGTATGCTGGTTACTGGGTTTCTGCCCTTTTTTACCAGGGAACGCTTCCTTCTGCCCCTAACCATGAGCCATCCCAGCTCTGATTCTGAGCTGTCCCTCATCTCTGTCTTTGGGTACCCAGTCCACTCTCATAACCAATCCTTTCCTACTATGTGGTAGGCTCTCCTCCAGGTTGGCCTCCTTACCTGCCTGCTGGGCATTTCTACACCCCCTCATCTCAGGTTGAGAATGAGCACCTTTACCCACCCACTGGTGATTCCCTACCTGAGATGCTCTGGCCTCTGAGTTTCCTAGTGACCACAGCAGAAAATTTCAGCCAGTGACCACTTTCCATTCAGCCATCTGTGGCTCTTATTTATTTATTTATTTATTTTCTTTTCCTTTTCTTGCTGCTTCAGGGTCATGTTCCTGGCCCTTGCTCAGTCCTTCACAGGAGCAGCTGATTAGCCTGGGGTTTAATCCCTCCAAGGACAGTCCTCAAGCATGAGAGAAGAGAGCCATTGGACAAATATCCCATCTTTTCCATCCTGGGATTTGGTCATTCTGAAGTTTACTCCACTCTGTTGCCCAGAGACCCTCAGTGAGATTCAGCAGAAACTCTTGTTAACCCAGGACTTACTGATTTTCTTCCCTCCCAGTTCACTCTGTGCTTCCAAAGATAAACTCCCAAATTCATTATGCATCAACGCATCTCAAATTAAAGAAGAATCAAAAGGAAGACACCACCTGCAGATCAGCTTTTCTTTCTAGATAGATAAGCAAAGAACTTATGCCTACGGTTTTCAAAGCCTCCCAGATGCTTAGAAGCATGGCTGATTCTTTTGCTCTTTCTCTTCCACCCTACAGTCTTTCTGAGATGCTCTGAAGTGCTTGTTTCCACTATTCTTTTATACCCACTCAAGTTCAATCCCTTACAATTCTCACCTTGATGATCCCTTGTCAGTACTCATGCCATGAATGTTCTTTGGACTTTTCTAGACTTGTCCTTCGGGCACCTCTGGATGGCTTTTCCCTCCCTCCTGCTCTACCCCAGTCACAGCTCTCCTCTCAGACTTCCATTTCATCTTTATCACTCCGCTCACGTGACTTAATTTACAATAATATGCTGGCTTTCACCGTTGACTCTAGCTATGTGCACTTCTGGCTCCTCCAATAAATAGTAAGTACAGTCGGATTGAGAGGGATATACATATCATATGTTTCTTTCTTTTTTAATCCCCTCTGAAGAGACTCAGTCAACATTATCTGGTTTAATTTGACTGACATGATTAAATAGCCAACAAAGTAAGTGCAAATAAATGCTGCTTTTGCAGGTAGACAAATGTACTCATTCCCCAAGTTGTACTGAATCAATCTCCAAATGTCTCACTCAGAAAACTCTTTCCAAAACTTGATATTACAGCAAAGTACCCAAGCTGGTAGAATTAATTAGCCTGTGCTTACATCATTCTACCAGTTAATATTTTTGGTGGTTTGTGGAATCATGCAGCATAAAGTTGGTGGTGTTGCACATATTAAAAGGATAGTGTGTGTGTCCTATAGGTTCTAGGAAGAAGGTGAGTGGGTAGCTTCCTGCCTTTAACCTGAACAAAGCACTCATTCATATATGCGACAAGCATCTATTTGGCACCTGTTAAGCACCTGGCACTATGCTAAGCACTGGGGACATAATGAGAAAGATGAGCATTATGGTCCCTTTCTTTGTTGGAAGTCAGAATACCTACGTGAACAACTAAATTAAATAATTGCATAATATGATAAGAACAAGGAAAGACACAAATCTGTCCTATAATGGAGGGAAAGAGGCTGTGACTAGGAAAGGTTTCTCTGGGGAAGGGACAAGCTACAAAAGCAATGGAAACCTGGCCATCCATCACTCGGTGTGCACACACCCTTACACCTGATCTGGTGATATGAGTGACTTGTCCAGTCAACGAAGGCTTCCTGAGACAGTCAGACTTTATTTTGGCTTTAAAAGCAGGTAGAGAAGTTTGGTAACAGGATGATGTGGAGGTGAATAAGTCAAAGGTGAGGATGAGGAAAAGAAGTGCATGCTCAGGAGATGATGGGAACAAGAAAAGGTTGAGCTCTTCTACAAGAAGTCAGAACCGGTGTGACACAACCTTACATCTGGGAATATGGCAGCCATCACTGTAACTGCTCAATTGAGAACCATATTTTCTCTGAGAATGGAGTGGCTTTAGACAGTCCCAGACTCCCAGGAGTGCAAGTCCCAGGTGATGGAGGGTATGAGACAAATCCAGAAAACACCTTCCTTTCACAGAACTAGCAAAATCAAATACAGCTACATGTATGGAAGCCCTGTCCAGATTTTTCAAGAAGCTTTATAATGCAGATATTCTCAAAGACATGAGTTCAGGTGTTCACCTCAGATGTCTTCCTTCTCCCTTCTCCATTGGCTCATTTCTTCCCTCCCAGGGTGTAGGTCAGACAGGTGGGAGATGTGATTGAGCAGTTCTGGGAAAATGCCTGGGCCCCACCCCACTCCTACTACCCCTGGAAGGAGGAGGTGCATATGGGCGCTCCCCTTGGAACACTGAAGCTTTGTTTGCTGGAGGTTCTGAGATCAGCAGCCCAATTTACCTCATCTAATGACAAAGGATCTGTCTTTGTCTTCTTTGCCTTGGGATTTGGGGAGGCTAGAAGAGGAAACTAGAAAGAGTGGCAGGAAGGAAGTACAGCTAATAATGGCTAACATGCATGTCCAGTCCTGTGCCCACTTCCCTGCCCCACTTACAGATGAGAACATTGGTTTATAGGTGGGAGAAATTTACCAGCTCACAATGTGGTTAAAACTCTGAACCAGATTTGAACTCAGCCTATTTCAAGTGCACGAGCTGTGGGTTTTCCCCTAACATCACCTGCCTCCCTGCGGGTCAAACCACAGCCCACCTGGAGAAATGGCTCTCTGTAGAAGAAACCCCAGGCAGGCAGAAGAGAGAAGGAGGCCCAGGTGCAAGTTTTGGGTCAGCCTTTAATAAGCAGAGACTGAGTTTCCTGTGGGAAAATAAGGGTAGAGGTCATAAGCCACAAAGTCTTTTCCATGGAATCTGAAGGAAAGACAGAGCTGATGAGCTAGAATAACAAACTGTCACATTTTCATTCATTCATTTAAATAGTTTTTGGCCTTAAAAGCAACTGAGGCCAATAGGAGAAGGGGACCAGGAACTAGAGAAAAGGTGAGATAAAAAGAATTAACCTAGAAGGTAACACACATGAACAGGAAATCAATGAGTCAACTCCCTGTATAGCTATCCTTATCTCAATCAGCAAAAACCCTTGGTCCTTCCTATTATTGCTTATACTCTCTCTTCAACAAAATTAGAGATAAGGGCAAAATCGTTTCTGCTGGGTATTAAGGGGGTGGGGGTTAGAGGGAGGGGGTGGAATGGGTGGTAAGGGAGGGGGTGGGGGCAGGGGGGAGAAATGACCCAAGCCTTGTATGCACATATGAATAATAAAAGAAAAAAAATAGTTTTTGAGAGACTTCCAAGTGCCAAGCCCATAGCAGGACCCACCACCCAAATTATGACCCTTTGGCCTAGACACTCTTGAGTTCTGGAGGAATTCATGTACTTCATTTTTTAAGAGGTACAAGTGAGTCCAGACAGGGCAAGTGACTCACCCAAACTCAGAGAGTGAGGCAGCAGAAACCACAGAGTACTACAGTCACATACCTGACAATGGGGTCTAATAGTAGCCCAGGCTACCCAAAGAAGGCAGGAAATGCCATTTGGTTCTAAACTGACTTAAGCCGGAAGCTGGAGCATACATGTGGAACCCCACTGCAGGTCTTCCTGGAATGTAAATAAAGTCAGCCACTCTGCAGGAGATGCTCTATGGAGACATAAGCTTTAATTTGCTGATGCACTTTGGTAAGACTGGACTTTGAGGCCAGCTCTGATGATAACTCTATCCGGCATCTGAAGTGCTCATTTCAGGAAGTTGCACCTCAACAGATATTCCAGCTAATTTGTCACATTGCAGGTGAGATGTTCTGTGCAAAGAAAACAAGACATTGGTCTGATTACCCAGGAATAGGACCTGCTAGGTATCAGGACAAATCTTCTCAGCCTGCAGACTACTGCCTGAGCCTTGCTCCTAGCCAAGACTCCCTGGGTAGGAGGCTGCAGGAGAGGAACACAGAAGGTCAAGGGGAATAAGAAATGTCTTCATCCTTCACTTGGAAGCTAGGGACAAGCAGTGGTCAATGGCTTCAGAGGCTATGCTAAGTGGGCACAGGGTAACAGCATGGCACATTCCACCACAATATCCATGTTCTCCGGTAGTCTCTGTAAGTATCTACCCTACAGTGACATATTTAAACATTTTCTCATGAATAAATTTAGAAGCGTTCCTTGGGGAGCCAGATTCTAGCCATGAATATGCCAGAAAGAAAACTGTGTTCAAAGACAAATGGCTCTTTTGGTTAATCCTGACCCATGTCAGCAGAGGTGGTCAGAAGTGCCTCCAAAGTCATTTGTCCTAGCCGGCTGTCAGTAGGAGCTCAAGAATGTGGGGCTTAGCTCCCCCTAAGAGATACTCTGCCCAGCTACAGGCTGGACGGTACAGCCTGTCTGGCTTCTCCAAGCCCCACAGGACGCTGAGGAAGATGGAGTACACATGATGTTTAGAAAGACGGGATGGAAAGAGAGAGGACGGAAGACAGAGAAGCAGAAAAGAACATTTGTGCTCCCAAAACACACCAATAAGGCAGTCTTTGCCCATATGGTTCACTCTTACCATTCAGCTCTCTGTTGAAATATGACCTCCTTAGAAAAGCCCTCTCCAACCACCCTATTTGAGGTCTCTCCCCTTCCTTGTTATCTTCTAATACTGTGTGCTGGAGGGCTGGAGATATCCTCAGCTCCTCATGCGTGGATGAGAAGAGACCCCTGCTGAGTTCTACTCCTGACTACATAATCCACCTTGTTCTCACAGGTCCCAATTTCTTGAGTGGGAGCAGCTAATTCACTCAGAAGGTGGAAGGATCTGGTACTGAATCTCAAAAGCAGTCCTGCTCTGCAAATCCAAACTTCCGCTAGGACAACTATGCCAGAAACTAGACTAGAAAGTGAGAGAATGCTCAGGTGAGATCCCCTGGTCCCACGCCAGTGGGATCCTCTAACCCAGCCCTGCTCATTAACGACCTAACTTTGGAGTCTGATCATCCCACCTGTCTGATCAGCCACCTGTCTGATGCCTAAGTTCATCTCTCAGGTGGTTTAAAGTCTGGCACAGATATCCTTAAAGCCCTTAACACATGTCTGCTTGTTCTGGCCTCTCTACCAGAGTTTTTGGGTTTTCTCCTCTCTAAATCTCTATTTCTAGAGAGATACCCAGCACTTATAGGTGCTTGTCAGATCTTGACAGAGCAAACACATAGTCATGACTGAGAGTCAATCATATGCTAGGTGTGCGGTGGATGGGATCTGATCCCCTCACACAGTTGGAGGATGGTGGGATTAAGCCCATTTTGCAGATGAGGAAATGGATACGGAAACTCAGAGTCACAATGATGGGGAGCATCAGAGTCAAGATAAGCAGGGGAAGTTGTTTCATGGTTTTATCTCTCAAAACCCCACTGGCAGCTCAACATTGTCAACAGCAGCTACTTCAAATGGAAAGAATCTTCACTCTTTTTCTTTGACAAATTGGTCTTTAGCCTACCTATTCTTCTTGGCTACCTGAGTCAAAAAGAAACAGAATATCTAAATAGATCTATAAAAAGTAAAAAGTTTTAAATATAAAAAGAAAAAAACATGAAGGGAGCCAGGATCAGATGTCTTCACAGAAGAATGCTGCCAAACGTTTAAAGAAGAATTAACACTAATCCTTCACAAACTCTTGAGAAAAACATCAAAGACTCAGGACCATTTTTCAATTCATAGGAAAACAAGACAAAGACATCATGAGAAAAGGAAATTACAGGTCAACATTCCTTATGATGTAGTTGCAAAAATTCTTGACAAAATACCAGTAGACATAATTCAACAATTATAAAAAGATTATACACCAGATTCAAATGAGAGTTATCTAAGAAATGCAAAGCTGGATTGAGATATGAATATCAATCAGTGTACCATACTATATGTGATCATCTCAATTTACACAGAAAAAGCAATTGACAAAGTCAAATGTCTTTTCATAATATAAACACTCAAACAAGAATCGGAAGGGTACTTCCTTGACCTGACATCTGGCATCTATGAAAAACCACAACCAGTAGCACATACTCAATGGTTAAAGACAGGATATTTTCTGGTCCAAAAAGATAGTGATGTCCACTCTCACAGCTTTTATGCAACATTGTACTGGAGTTCCTAGTCACAGCAATAAGACAAGAAAATTAAAGAGTCTTCAGATTGGGAGTTGACATGTAAATAACAACTACTAGAGAGGATGTGAAGAAGTTGGAGTCCTCAGACATTGCTAATGAGAATGTAAAATGGTGTTCCCATTTGGAAAATTATCTAACAATCCTCAGATGACTAAACATAAGGGTTTACTGTATGACTCAACAATTTTACCCTTAAATATATATCCAAGAGAACTGAAAACCTAAGTCCATATCGAAACCAGTACAGAAATATCATAGCAACATTAATAAGAATAGCCAAAAGATAGAAACACCCCAAATGTTCATCAATAGATGAGCAGATGAATAAAATGTACTGTAACCATACAAAGGAATACAATTCAGTCACAAAAGGAATGAAGTACTGATACATGCTACAATAGAAAGAAACTTTGAAAATGTTATGCCAAATAAGGAAGCCAGACACAAAGGCCACTAACTGCATGATTCCAGAATAGAAAACTTACAAAGACAGACAGTAGATTGTAATGTGGGGGTTGGGGGACGGGAGGCATGAAGAGTGGCTACTAAGGTGGAAATGTCCTAGAATTGGGTAGTCGTGATCAGTGCACATTTCGTGATTATACTGCAAATCACTGAGCTGTACATTTTGAAAACATGAATATGGAATGTGAATAATACCTCTGTAAAGCTGCTATTTAAGATAAAGATATGAAGGGCCTGGCAAAAGATTTATAAATTACAATCAATGCCAATAGCAGAAGACACAAATAGAGACATGAATTAAAGGAGAAAGGAAGAGCAAGACTCTCTTGTGCAATGAGGAAGACATAGCTCTGAGAGACAGCTACATTCTGGTGTGCCCTCTGAACTTCGAGAATAAGGGCCCCTTTAGAAAACACTGTTATTTCATGCTATCCGAACCGGCAGTGCCAGAATACCATTCTCACTGACACATTTAAAACAGCTGGAATATAAGGCTTCAGAACAAAACAGGAGGTCCAGAAATTTCTATCAAGCAACAGGGAACGAAGAAGTGACCATGCAACCTGCTTTCTGAGTCATGGGAAGTTTACTGATTTCCTACCATCACTGATTGCATTTCTACCTCACTGCGTGGCGCTCAGCCAGGCATTCAAAATTCACCTATAAAATGAAAGGGTGGGGCAACTCTCTTTCCTGTTCTAAAATCTAAGATCTGATTTGGTCCAACCCAGATAATCCAGAGTTTATGGAGCATAGTAATGTCTCTCTGTGTCCTTGAAGGTTTTATATCCTAATGGCCACAAATTAGAGGTCAGAAACAATGGGTCATGTCACCATTAAATACAATATTTGTTTCACACCTACATACTGTAACAGTGCACTGAAACTCAGCAATACAAATACACAGAAAGGAGAGAGGAAAATGTCACTTCCTGATGTCTTTGCTCAAATGTCCCATTTTTAAAGAGATAAGCCCCTATTTAAAATTGCAACTGCGGGGGGTGGGGGGGTGGCTGGTGGAGTGTCTCAAGTGGTAGAGCTCCTGTCTAGCAAGTGTGAGGCCCTGAGATCAAACCCCAGACCACCAAAAGAAAATAAATAAATTTTAAAATTGCAACCTGGGAATTCTCTCTAGTCAATTCTACTTTTCTTTCTCCATAGCACTTGTTAGCTTCCACTAGAAGGTATAATTTGCTAACTTCTGCTAACTATTTAGCATAATTGTTTACTAATTACCCACTTATCATTTGTTTCCTATAGAAGAAAATTCCTCTGATTATCCTATGCACCTAGCACTGTGCCTGGCCCAAAGCAGACACTAATTATAGATTTGTTAAAAAGTTGACTGAATGAGGCTCAGCCCCACTTTTTTGTTGTTATTTTAATAACCAAAGTTTTTATTGAAATTCATACCAAACAGATATGTGTAAATATGCCCACATGTGTTTAATTAGTGTAAAAAGATAAGAGTCAGCCCACCATATACACAGATGCAGCATCCACAGATGCAACCAACCATGGATCAAAAGTATTTGAAAACAGTTACCGTATCTGTATTAAACATGTAGAGACCTTTTTTCTCGTCATCATTCCTCAAGTATTACATCAGAACAACAATTTACATAGCAGTTACGTGTATTAAAGTAATCTAGAGACAATTTAAAGTATACTGGCAGATGTGTACAGGTTGTATGTACATACTACAACATTTTTCTACAGTTTTTCTTTTCCTCTGGGGGTCCTGGAACCAAATCCCCATGGACAGTGAGGGAGAACTGAGTGACACCATGGCTAAGGATATGAGATATGAGTTTACCTCCCCTGAGCCAGCATTCCAGCTCTGTCGCTTTTAAGCTTGTCTCTCTACCTGTTAAATGGGCACAGTAATGGAACACATTTCATATTATCAATATGTGTGTGTGTGTGTGTGTGTGTGTGTGAGCATAAGGATTAAATACGACAATGAATGTAAAGTAATTAGTCTGTCTAGAATAAAGTATGTGGTTGATTAATATTGGCTAACAGCATTCACATCCATTAATAAAAAAGGAAAAAATAAACAAGGGAAGGTGGAAGCAAAGGAAAGAAGGGAAAAAAGAATGAAGAGAGAACATGGGACAGGGAAGAAAGAAAGGAGTATCAGATAGTGACAGAGGTGGAGGAGCAAAGAGAGTCTTGATCTCACTGAGAGACTAGATGTATTTGAGGATGTACATAAATGAAGGTCATGAGGCAGCTGGGTTGAGTGTTCAGGAGTCAATCCAAACCAAGTGCAAAGCAGCCCAAAGGAGGGAGCCACTCTCTTACTCCAGAACAAGTGACAAGCAAGGAAGAACAAAGGGAATGAAAGAGGGCAGACCAGACAAGACAGTAGTAGGCCTGTAAGGCAATTCAGGAAGGAGACTTTGTCCCCCACTTTATGCTTTCAGGGTCCAGTTGCCCTTCTTTATCAACAAGACTATTAGAAGAGTCTTGTTAGGCTGGAAACATTTCATCAAGTTTGTCAGGATGGCTGACACAATGTGGCCTTTCTTCTCATAAGCTTCTCTTACATATGAAAGTATTCAGACATGAAATTCATTTCCAGTGCTCTGTATGTTGTACCCTTTAAATAGCTCATTAAATAGTTGGATTGTTCCCAAAATGAATGTGTGAAGATGGAGTTTCTGGAACTCAGAGTTCAGGCAAGATGACCAAGATGGAGTCTATTTTCTATGGGGACAACTTATCTACGCAGCCTTCCATGTTCTCTTCCTCTTTCCCAATGGAGCTCTGACTGTCTAGGACTCACCTCATGTTGACTCCATTGGAGCATCCTAATTCATTCCAGCCAACCAGCACTGGGCTTTTCCCTAGAAACTGTTACTGCTCTGGGGAAAGGGATTAGCGAACGTGATGTACACTAGCCAATGACTGAAAGAACACACATATATCCTGGGGTAGTGTAAAAATGTCCACCAATCCTTCACTCTTCTTCCCACTAAGAGATAGAGTCTAATTCCTGTGTCCATGAATCTGGGTTGACCTCAGTGACTTGCTTCACCAAGGAATTGTGCTTCAAGTGCCATTCCCAGATTTCTAAGCTCAATCACAAGAAGCTGTTCAGCATCTTGGAACACATGTCTGGAATCTTGAACCATCATGGAGGAGTGTGAGCAGTCTGAGAGCACAGTTTTGGGATCATCAGCTAAAGATGATACACTGCCTGTTCATTCTGATCCATTTCCACAGATGGCTCAGAGATATGACCAAAGTCACTCGGATGCTTGAGACTAGCCACCCAGTGGAATATCACTGAATGGCTTCCATAGATGGCACACGAGACAAGAATTGTTCAGCTAAACTTTGCCCAAATTCCTGACCTGCAAATCTGTGAGGTGTAGTACAATGTTTGTGACTTTGAATCACAAGATTTGAGTGGCTCCTTCACCCAGCCGTGTATAATTGCAGTATATAGAATATGTGAAGGCAGATTCCCTGTTTGGTGAGAGGTTTTCCTCTCCTACATGAATAAAGAAGTAGATAGTCTCTGTTATCATTAGCCGCCATCTTGCAGCCTTGTGGAAGACTATCCCTGGAATAGAGTGAAACTTGGGCTGGGAGAGCTGAAAGGAAAATGCCTAAGTCCTGAATCAAGTATCTATCTGCCACATCCACCAGCACTGCAGCTCATCCTCCCTTGAAACTTCTTGCTATGTGAAATAATCCATGTCCTCCCTGTCTAAACGAAGCTCCATTGGGCTTTGTGTCGCTGGTACAGAGGCATCTTTGATGAGTCACCAGTTGGGTTAACTGAACCAGGTTGAAGTCTGGAGATCCTAGACTACTGTGGCACTTGAAGAAGTCACTTAACCTTTCCGTTTACTCCATCTTGAACATGGGGAGAATTTCCCATATCTTTCCTTATTTTGCAAGATGCTTTAAACATCAGTGAGATACAAAAGACCTATAGAAACCTGAGGCAGTGTTGGTATTCATGACCTTTTATAAATACTATATCATGCAAGTGTCACATCAATTCTCTGAGGTGACCAGCACTCTTAGTCCTATTTTTTCTAAGATAAGAAATAAAGGTCAGGCATGTTGAATGATTTCCCAAAGTTATGCTGTGATGGAGTGGCAAAGTTGGATCTTGAATCTGTACCATCTCACTTTAGGCCCATTATGACATAATTCCCATCATTGTCCCAATCATCCCCTTATCATGCAACTAAGATGAATCCATTAGCAATAAAAAAAAAGGATTCTCCTAGTTTGTCACAGCAATTACCCAAGTTATTCATTCACTTATTGAATGGATAGCTTCTGTCTACAATTGGGATGATGTCTAATAGCATTTGTTGAGCCTAAAATTTCTTTATGCTGTTAAATTTGTTTCTAAAAATAATTGTTGTCTAAAAATGCCTACAACACACATTATTCTACCTAGCATCTCTCTTTTCCTTTGAAAACAACTCTTTTTACCCATACCCTGGTTCTAGCGGGAGCAGCTCTGTCCTTACATGGTCTTCTCCTAACCCCTTGGATATAGGTGATGGGTCTGAATTAAGCCAATTCAGAGTTCTGCGTTAAGATTTTTCCAGCTAGGACACGATAAGGGAAACAGACCCCCAGTGAAAACTGCAAGATGTCAAATGCCCAGTTCATGCTCATGTGTTCTCCCACCTGATGAAAGCAAACCTGCAAGGAGAGGGAAGAGAGCTTTGTGCAGAGAAAAACAGGGCCACATGCATACTGAAGAATGACTGGACTTTTGATATTTCGTTCTTTCTTTTGAGCTTATTTTGCCTCAGAATCCTCCCAATAAATTCCTCTTTGAATCCCTGCTAGTTCCAATTGGGGGTTTTATTATTCCTTGAAGCCCATAGCCAAGGGATTGCCCCTGCCAGCACCATTCGAAAGAAAGTGTAAATTGCCTGGAAAGAGTTGCTTCTACTGGGAACAGCAGCTTACCTTAGCATTAAAAAGGAAACTGTGAAGTTCCCAGGGATATCAGTAACAGATGGAGTATGACAGAGAAGGGCTCAGAAATGTTAAGAAGCAAAAAGATCAAGAACCAACAAATTTGTGTTCAGAATTCTGGAAGAAACCAAGGAAACTTTTACAAAATGCAAAGCTTTCTGAACTGTAGCATCAGTCTGTTTCTTACAAGGCCTGTTCCATCAGAAATATCACCCAGGAAAGAAGAAAGACACAGTTTGTTCTCTGTGTTTTTGGACTCTGGTTTTTGTATGAGTTGGGCTCCTGATGGTGCATTCAAACCGAAGGGTTGAAGAGAGTCTCAGACAAGGACCATTAGATGTTCCAGATGAGCAGAACTTGGGAACACCAACAGGGGGAGTTCAGAAACTCAGGGCCAGCACCAGTGGGAAGATTTGTCCCTCATCCACAGAATCAGAAGAGATGAGGTGAGCAGAATGTTTGCAGAATCTATAGACCACAGCTACAAGGAGCCCAGGCTACTTTCCTCTCATGCTGACCCCTGGCTGGTTGCGCGCCTGGCTGTCCTCAGCTGAAATCCATAGGACATGAGAGCATGTTGATACAATCCACCCGAGAAGCCCTTGGGCACAGGTAAAACCAATGGTCAGAGGGAGCTCACCCCATGTTGCTGGGAAGTCTCTAGCCTCGTGGAAGTATTAGAAGGGGGTACCCCAGACAGACAGCAGCCCTGATCTCACACCTGCTCCCTGCCTCTATTTCCAACTGGTTGTGAGATATCTGCCCCTTGCTGCCTCTCAAATTCTATACCCAAATCAACAACTTGTCTTGCTGCTTACCTCTGAGCCTTCCCTGGCACTCTTGATTACCACATTTCTCTAGATCTATCCTCCAGTCATCCAGTCTTCAAGTGTCAGGGCCACTTCCACTCTGCCTCTGAAACATGGCATTAATTGCTAAGCCGTCCCTCCACTGGCCTCTGCATCACCACCCTGACCATTCTGTCTTTTCTCATGTTCTGCTGACATTTGCTTCTAACTGGTTTCCACATGGCTGTGTCTCCCTTTCAAAGTACCTTGCACGCCATAGCCTGACAAATCTGCCTAAAATTTCCTGCGGGTTGTGAGTCACCTGCCTGTGCCTTCTCCAACCCAGCCCCTCATTGTTCCCCAGTGTGCCCCGTGCTTGCAGCCTCAAACTCTCTGCAAAACATTTCCCTTTGCCTGGGGGAGGGGCTGCCTTTCAACTTGGCCTCCTAAGGTGAGTTTTCACTCCTGCTCCCAAAAGACATTGATCTTTTCTTCCTCTCCTCTCTGTAGCTATTCAGCTGGAAACTTCCCCATGGTATGTATCCCATCCTACCTTACAGAACTGAAAATTCTTGTTTTCTTCTTTCTTGTTTCCTTAACACATTGTCAACTTGAGGACATAGCCTTGCCCTGCTGATTCTGTAGCTCATTTTGTTCCCACTACTGGCCAAGCAGCTGGTTCACTGGAGGTGTCTAATCCTGCACATCTAATGAGTAAATATGACTGTCACTTGAGAAACCTCTCAAGGCCTCCGGAAGCCATATGTGTATGTCTTGGTCTGTCTCTGTGGTCTATGTAATGATCCAAATCACGTAGGGTCCTAATGAGTTCCAAGTTGATTGGAATATACTTATGAATACAATACAAGTTGATTCAGAATACACTTATGAAAGCACTTTTCAAACAGCTTTATAGCACATCCAGGCTTACAAGGTTGGGGACAGATATCTAAAGATTTATTGGATCATTAAGTGACCTAGAGGACAATGGGCATTTTGCCTATCTGCACAGTGAGAGGACATACAGGGCACCTAACCCTCTCCCATGTGAACATTCAGCCCCTGGGCTCCATGTAATCTACAACTGACCAAAAGCACACGGGAGGTATGCACGAGCCTCTCTCCGGTCCATGGACTCAGAGAGAGGACTCTGAAAAACCTCAAGTCCATGACCATCGGCAGAGGTCGGGGGAGGGTGGTGGTGGGAGAGAAGAGAGGAATTGTCAAAACGCAGAGATTTAGTGTCTGTTTCTTTCTCCCTCTCTGCCTCCGTCTCTCCCTTCCACCCTCCCTCCCATCACTGCCTCCTGCACAAGGAACTATTGAGCAGGGACAGAACAAATGCTCCCTTATGCAGCTCCGTGGTGTCTCTCGGGTTGTCTGAGACAGCTGCCTGTAGCACGCTAGGGTTACTCATTACCAGACTCCCAGGCAGGAAAGGGAGCAAACTTAATAAACCGAACTAACCCTCCGCTCAAGTACTCCAGCCATAAATAAATAAATAAGTCAGGTGCACCAGGCGAAGGGGAGGGTGGTGAGCAGGAGTGGGTGGGTAAGGGGTGGCCATGCAAGTGGACCAATGGGGCTAAAACCCAAGCTGTCCTAAAAGGGGAGGAGGAGGATGGACAGAGGGAAAAAACTCCCTCTGGAGACAGGACAGAGGGGTATTTGTGCTCCTTGCTTGTCCCCGCCTTTGGAGTGGACTAGGGACTGCTGGCCATTTGGGGACCGTGCAGAGAACTAGGGCCTTGAGGGGAATGCAAAGAAAGTCCTATTTCTCAGCTGTCATGCCCCACCCCTCGGAAGTGTGGCCTGCTTCTGGAAATTATCAAGTGCTCATTGTAGAGGCAGTGTAACACAGGGCATGGGGCTTGCTTTCCTCCTGACTTACAAAGCAAATGGTCTCTCCACAGTTGTCCCGGCTCCCTCCAGCAGATGGGAAGGGCGGGGACAAGTAGAGATGCAAAAGGACTGAGACTACAATTTTTTTTTTTTTTTGATGGGACTGGGGTTTGAACTCAAAGCTTCACACTTGCAAAGCAGGAGCTCACAAAGCCAGGGCCCTACTGCTTGAGCCATACCTCAGCAAACTGGTTTGCTCTGATTATTTTGAAGATGGGGTCTCAAGAACTCCTCATCTGCACTGACCTTGAATCTCGATCCTCCTGATCTCAGCCTCCCAAGTAGCTATGATTACAGGTATGAGCTTCCAGCCCCTGGCCAGACTCCAAACTTTTAGAGTGATCAGTACTAGGGGTCTCTATTCAGGCAATTTTGCACACCTTCCTGACCACTGGGAAAAGGTGGGCAATGCCTGGAGATCTTTTAGATGGTCACAACTGGGAGAGAGTACTACTGGCATTTAGTGAGCAGCAGTTCTTATGCTGTAGTCATCCTCCAGTGCACAGGACAGTACCTCATAACAAAGAACAAACTGGCCTCAAATGTCACAGTGCTCAGCCTGAGAAGTCCTGCTCTCCCAACCTGTGTCTTGAAACCCAGGCCTCAGGCCAGGTCCCTCTACTCTGTCAGATGGAATCAGTCCTTAAACTTCCATGAATCTACTCACTCCTCCAGGGCAAATGAGGGCGGGAGGCAACAGCAATGCATTTACACTCACACCAGTTCCTTGGAGATCTGTGTGTGGGCTGAGGGGGCGGATGACTCAAGCATGTGTGATAGTGTGGTGTGTGCATGCATGCAGTGGTGTGTGTGTGTGTGTGTGTGTGCACACGCTTCTGTGGTACATACATGCAGTGGTGGGCGTACATGTGACGTGAGCTTGAATGTTGTGTATTGTGTGTGTGTGTACTATGTGTGTGTCCATGCTAGCTGATCAACGGCAGGGCAAGAAGACCAAGGAAGATTCCAGAGGAAAGACCAAGGGCTAGAGGCGTGGCTCAAGTGGTAGATTGCCTGCCTAGCAAGCACGAAGCCCTGAGTTCAAATCCCAATACCACCAAGAGGAAAAGAAAAAGAAAATTTATCAGCGGAAAGACCAACTGCTGACCAATGGGTGGACAGCTTGAGAAGACAGGCTGTGAGAGGGGGCTGTCAAGTTCAATTCCTGTCTCTGTTACCTAGGACATTTGTGACCTTGGGCAAGGTGTTTAACTTCTGTGGGACCCAGTTTCCTCATCTCTATAAAGTGGTAATAAAAGTGCCTACCTGTGGGTTACAGGAATTAGTGAAATCGCAGAAAGCACACAATGCTGGGCACAGAGCAAGCACTTAGTAGACGTAGTTCTTCTGATTAGTTAGCCCTGTTCTTCTGGAGTCTACCCTAATGCTGTCTGCACCATTCCCTGCCTCCCAGGGGAAGCCATTTGCCATAGACCGATCCCCTTCTCTGCCTAGGAGCCTCCTCTTCATTTCAGCTGCCTGTCCTTGGTGATGTCAGACCTCAACACTCCAGCTGTCCCTGGTGATTCTAACCCAGACAGGGAATAAAGGGCAAGCTGGTGACCGTCCTGGTGCCTCCCTCAGAAGTCAGGAACCCCAAGCCCTGCCTCGTAGCCCAGCAGACTTGGAGAAGCCTGGCTGAGGGTGCCCGCCTTATGCCCACAGCTGGCGCCTTCCTTCCTAGATCCCCAACGTTATTGCCACAATAAAGCAATGACAGGCCCTATCGACACTCAATCAGCCTGGCCTTCCCTTCACAACCGGTTTGTCAAAGCTACCCCTCCCTGCCTCCTTGTTAGCTCTACGCTTGCTTATCTGCTGCTGGAGACAGAAGTCTCTGGCTTAATTGTGGCAAATTAATTATTGAACTCCACAGCCAGCTCCTCCCCGTGCACACGACAATCCCTCCCATGCATGGCACTGGGGCGGGAATCCACTGACCTGGCACACCAGGAGCCAGCAGACGATGGGAGCACCTGGCTCAGGGGCCACATCCAGTCCACACCCAGAGAGGGATTGAAGCAGTGAAGTGTGAAACCTCTTTCCTCTTCCAGGAAGCCTCTCCAACCCTTGCTCATGACACTTGGGCAAAAGAGCACTTTTATAACAACACACTTTGCAGCCAACCACAGCACTGGAACCACGTAACTCACGGCCTTATTTCTTGGCCATGTGAGCACCTGGGCACAGCCAACCAAATGCTTAATCCACATTAAATTAGTGAATTAGTGTCCTTCCCATCTCCATCTATTTCATTGTATAATAGTTGGTATATACAAAAGCACAGGAATCATCCAATTAATTACACTTGAGGTGGGGCATGCTGCATTAATTGCCCTTAGGTGTCAGGCACTGCTTTGAGACCTTCCTCCTAAGAGGTCATGTAAGTAGGTACTGTTGACGTCAGTGCCTATCTTCCAGATAAGGCAACTATGGCACAGAGGGTTTAAGTCACTTGGGTAAGTCCCCAGTAAATGGTACTCCAGGATTCTAACCCAGAAGTGTCCACAGCCTGACAACATCTTATGCTGCTTCTTGTAGGATGCCACCCTTATGTGCAATAGTAAAATGAATACCTGGAATCCATCATTCAATACCAGACCTTAAACCTGGCCAGTCCTGACCTTGCCATTCCTTGTCTGCTCCTTCATGGTCACTCTTCTCCCTCTTCCCCAGAAGGTCAGGCCAACTGGCTTTTGTTCATTGTCCCTTTGTTTTCATTGTGATTTTGCTACACTTGCAAGTATCCCTAAACCACACGTTGTGTTTTTGAACTTCATAAAAAAATGGCCTTTAGTCACATGTGGCCTGCAAGTTCCCTACCCTGAAGATGTGAACATCTTTTCCTCTTCTCTCTACCTCAGCGCTCCCGGGTGTGATCTAAGCTATTTTAATTTATATTTAAGGAGAAATGTTGCAGAGGTCACAAAATAGTCCCTCCCCCATCATCTTTTTGGGGCACATACCTTTATTCCCTTCTTTTTCTAACAATCTAGAAGGCTGCCCACCATGAAGACTATAAAATGAGACCTACGTTTGAAAAAGGGTTTCTGGGGAGCCTGGGAATATAGTTCAGCACTGAGATAAAAATTTATGGGATATTTCATGGGATGACAGCCCATATTGTAGTGAAGCTAAGAGCTTTGGAATCAGGCTTTCCTGGGTTTGAACCTTCCTGTATTAATCAGCTATGGGCACAGTAGTGTTGCAAACAAACCTCCTGGGTGTTCAGTTACTTACAACGAGAGGCATTTATTCCTACCTCTGCAGGCCAGGTTAAATGTGCTTCTGAGACTCAACCAAGCACTTTGGCTTCGGGTTGCCGTTGGCTGAGCTTGAACCAATTATCAGTAGCTGCATCACAAAGAACCCTAAACCAAGTGGCTTCAATCAAGGACTGATGACTCATGATTCTTCCAGCTGATGGGGCTGTTCTCTGGCTGGGCTGCCTGGTCTCCCCTGTCTGGCTAGAGTCCCACACGGCCTCACTCACCTGCTCAACAGGTGGTACCAGCTACATACTGGGGCTCCTCCATCCTCTTGCATGTAGCCTGTCACTCTCTGGTAAGTTAGACTGACTTCTTCACAATATGGTGGGCTCAGGGTTCTAAAAGAGCAGGAGTTCAATATGCAAGATCTCTGAAGGATGAGGTTCTGGGATTCACATACTTTCCTTCTACCACATTCTATTGGTTAAAACAAGTCACAAGGTGGCCAGCCCAGATTCAGGTTGAGAGAGGAGAAACAGACTAAGGAGATTCCTCCCTCTTGACAAATGTGCAAGTTCTCATCACAAAGGGGTGTGGATTCAGGATAGTGAGATGCATGGAGGGGACAGGCAGGGAGGTAATTATTAACACAGTTCACCACAGTTGGGGAAAAGTTCCTTTGTGGCTTTTCTGGAACCAAAACTGAAAGGATATGAGTGACCTGGGATATACTTTTCTTGGAGGGAGGGACCATGGGAGCCCAAACCAAGCCAAACTGCAAAGCACCTCAAAGCTACTGCTCCTAGCATAGTGACTAACATTTTATTGGCCAAAGTCAGTGGGGGTAGTGGGAAGAGATGCGTGTGTGTGTGTGTGTGTGTGTGTGTGTGTGTGATGGTTTGGACATGAAGTGTCTCCCAAAAGGCTCATGTGTTGAAGGCTTGGCGAATTCAATCACTGAGAGGCAATTGAATCATGAAGACTCTGACTTCATCAATGGATTAATTCATGATGGATTCCTTTTTTTGTTTGTGGTGCTAGATATCAAATTCAGGGCCTTGCACATGCTAGGTAAGTACTCTGCAGTTGAGCTGCATACCCAGCCCTTGGGTTTTTGAGACAGGGTCTCACTGTGCAGTCCAAGCTGGCCTTGAACTTGTGATCCTTCTGCCTCTACTCTCCAGTATGGAGATTATAGGTGTGCCCCACCATGCCCACTGGATTCATAATTTGATGACACTATTGGAAAGTGATGAAAAGTAGGAAGTGGGGTTTTGTTGGATAAAGCAGGTCATTGGAGGTGTAACTTTGAAGTGTGTATCTGGTCCCCAGATTCTTCTTCCTCTCTCTGCCTCCTGTCTGCCAAGAGGTGAGCCACTTTGCTTCATCACAAGCTCCCTGCCATGATGTCTCAGTCAGGTACACTGAAATGGAGCCAGCTGACTCTGAAACCATGAGCCATGGTTTACTCAGTGAAAGTAGTTTACCTGAGGTATTTTGCCATGGCGAGACAAAACACTGACTAACACTGTGTGTGTATGACACTAAATAACAATCCAAGTTGTAATGACCGACTGTAACTTCTAATAGTAAAACATGGGGTCACATGGGGTACTCATCTCTTATAGGATTGTGGTAAAGCAAGGTGACCCACTTTACCTGGGACTTAGCAGTTTTCAGCACTGACAGTCTTACATCCCAAGAAACCCTTCAGTCCTGGGCAAGCAGGGATAATTTGATCCCCTATTTTGAAGACTAGGTGAGATCCTCCCACCAACCCCAGTTAGATAACATTGTGATGATGAGCCCACTCTACAGAAGAGAAAAGCAATTTTGCAGGACCTCTCAGATGGTCCATGGCATCACCAGTATTTAACCCAGGCTTCCCCAAAGCAGTGTCTCCTGCTGCATACTTCCCAGGAACTGCTTCTCAGCACCTCCTCCCTGAGGTCTTCTCTCCCCGGTTTTTATAATAGCCTCCATAGAGGGGACTAACTCCAACCTTCTTGGGTTTCAAGCACTCCATTTATGAATTGCTTCCATAGTTTGATTATGTCCCTCGAAATTTCATGTGTTGGCAACGTAAGCCCCAAATGCATGCAACTGATATTTTGAAACCACCTTTGAGAGGTGATTAGGATTAATAAAGAGGTTAGGATGAGGTCATGAAGGTAGAGTCCCCATGATGGCATTAGTGGCTTTCTAAGAAGAGGAAGAGAGGCCTGAGCTAGTGTGTTTGCTTTTCCTTACCATGTGATGTCCTTGCCATGTCATGTTGTGTTGTGTCAAGGACTCATCAGATGCCAGCACCTTGACATTGGATTTACCAACCTTCAAAACTGTGGGCTAAACAAACATCTACTCTTTATAAGTTACCTAGTGTTTTGGTATTTTGCTATAGTAATGAAAAATGGAACTAATACCTACCTGACTTCCCAGAGCCACTGGGAAAATAAGCATAAAAGTCCCCTAGGAGCAAGAGATGCCATCCCAGGTGAACCCCAATAGAGGTGGTTTGTTACCTTAGTTTCCTGAAGAAATGACAAGGAGAAGGCATGCTGTCGTGGAAGAGTATTAGATTTGGAATGAGAACACCAATGTGCTATTTAAGTCACCCATCTTGTTTTTCCATGGTGGAGATGAAACCCAGGTCCGTCTGCATGCTAAGCAAGTTCTTTACCACTAAGACACACCCTTAATCCTTACACCTGTCTTCTTGAATCCCTGTTTCACTGCATGTGCATCATAAGGCTTGAATTGCCCTTCTCACCGTTGGTCAATCAGATGAGAATGTGACCAGGCTCAGTCAACTCAAAGGCACATGCACATGGGAGAGGGGTAGGGGATGAGGCCTGCCCGAACATCAGGGAAGTGGTGAGTTGACTGGGATAAAATTGAGGATGATGGTAATAATGAGACTGTAAAGCACACATGATTTTCCCCAGATCCCCCAGGAAACCCCCAATCAGAACAGGGACCACCACTCCTACATCCCTGTCCTGGATTATTTCCTCTTCTGGGGGCATCCAGAGGACAAGCACCTTCAGATCGGAATGTTTTCTAAATACTCAACATCTGGAAAGGGCTGTTACAAAGGCGTCCTTTGTGTAGCCGGGAAATGGGCTGGCAATAAAACAGAGTCAGAGCCAGCAGAGATGGGAATGGCAGGAGGAGAGAGAGGGTAAGGGAGACGCACGGGCCAGGGGTTTGGGAGAGGATATGTGAGCATGAGGTCAGGAGAGGTGTGTGGCATAAGACAGTAAATCATGGTCATTGCTTCTCTAGAGCTTCCAGTGTGCCAGGCATGCTGTAAGTGCTTTATCTTAAGAACCTTATTTAAGAGAAAGTTTGCAAGGTTGGCAGGGCGAGGTGGCGGGGGAAGATATATCTGAGAGCATTCAGAGGTGAGGACTGCAGACAAAACATGGAGCAGAAAGCAGAGGCGCTAAAGCAATGTCTACATGCCCCTCACCTAGTTACTCTTTAAATGTCAACAACTAACTCTCAATCCCCTGACAAGAGCCACCTGCATTCCTTGAAAGTAAAATAGGTCACCCCCAAGAGAAAAGACCCAAAGACAGTGATATGTGGGGGTTCCCAGAGAACACTCAAGTCTTGTGTGGTACCCTACAGTGAGGTTTACCAGTTTTCAAGTTCCTTCCATCCCCCACTCTTCCTCCAGAAGATTCAAGGAGGCAGGCACATTTCACCGTGAACTTGAGAAAAGCCCCTTGTAGGAAAGACAGGGACCAAAATAGTGAAGTGTTGGAAGGGTGGGGGAAGGGGAGGGGAGAGAAGAAAGAAAAAGGGGATACAATGCATGGAGAAGAAGAAAAACAAAACAAAAAGTATGGACAACTTTCATTATCATCCTTAGAGAGAGAAAAGAAAGTAATACATCCAAGAAAATAAGGACAGAAGGCCACAAGAAGGGAGTTTATGGCAATTAGAGCTGTTGGAAATTAAAAGTGTGATGGCAAAAATTAAGTAGAAAAAGTCAGTAGTAGAACTGAAGGACATTAAGTGGACCGTGAGAGGGAAAAAAATGTCAGTATGACAGAAATGACAAGAGAATCACACCAGGCATTCTAAGATCCAATGAATGAGAATTCCAAGAGAGAAACAGAAAAAAATTGAGGGGAGGAAATGGTGAAATCAATAATATGAGAAAATGACCATGAGTTTCTAGTTTGAGACAGACTTTCTAGGGCCCAAGGCAATGAATAAAAATAGATCCATACCAAGACCCTGTGTCATAAAGGCCTCTTCCTCCATCTTCTGTGGGCAGTGGAGTCTTTCTCATACCACTTTAGTCTGACTCACTCTCTTTTCTCTCCCTTTTCCACTTAAAAGGACCCTTGGGATTATCCTGGCCAGTTGGGGAAACTCAGGGTAATCTTGTTTTGAGGCCAACTGATTGACATCTTCCATTGCAAACTTGAGTCTCCTTTGCCATGTAACAGGATGTTCCCTGGTTTTTGGGATTGGGACACAGACATCTCCAGGAGGCCATTATTCTGTCCACCATACTTGGTGTGTTGTATTTTCATACACAATCTGGGCCATTTTGCTAAGGCTAAAGGTAAGAGTAGATGTAAAGCTGGCAAACGCACTAAGGACTGCAGAATAGAGAGATAGGAGGAGGCAGGCTCCCAGGACGCAATGTGGCGGGTGCTCCAATACTAATCTGAACCTCCACTGTACTTCAAGTTCATGAGGAAATAAACCCTTATCAGGTTAGGGCATGGTAGGGAAGCTTTTGTTCCAAGAAGCCAAACACAAGCCTAAGGAAACTTTCATTTTCAAGGTAAGAAGTGAATAGGTAATGTCTCAAACCAAAAGGGAGAAGTGCCAGCACTGGAAACTAGAACGTAAATCCAAAGGAAATATCTCAGCTGGGATTAGAGAACCTGGGGAGTGGATTCCAAAGGAGGGAAAGATGAGGACAGCGTGTGCCAGACTTTCTCTAAACATGTTACTTTTTAGAAGTGCTGCCCGACTTCTTAAGCTTTAGTCATCTTTCACTTAATTAGAAATGTGTTTTTAATCTAAAACCATGGTGAAAAGATTCTGGGGCACAACCCAGATGGGGGACATCTTGGAGGGGCCTGGACCACCTGGGATGGCCTAACATGGAGTCCTTGGAGCACCAGGCACCCCAGGACACTAGTCTTGTCAGGTTGAACTTAAGGAAAACTAAGCTACAGCAGAGACTAAACGCACCCAGAAGGTCAGAATTGTTGACACCACTGTGGTATCTCCCTCCAGAAAATAATGAAGAAAAGGGAAATCAGCCAGCACACCAAGTACGACTGCTCATTTTGTGACAAAACCAAGATGACGAGACAGGGTGTGAGACCTTGCACTGTAGTTCCTGTGTAAAGACAGTGGCTGGTGCTACTGGACCTCCAACACCACTCCCGCCGTCACAGTCAAGTCTGCTGTAAGAGAACTGGAGGAACCGAAAACCAGTAGAAACCCTACCGTGTGCCTGCGATAAATGGGTTAACTTATGCAACAGAGGAAAAGAAAAGAAGGGAAGGGAAAAGAAAAGAACAGTAAAAGGAAAGAAATGGTGAATATGGTTTGAAGCATCTGTAGCCACCATCTAGAAGGGACAAGGAAAATACCTGCCCATGGGATGGCCTTGGCTGGGGTGGGTCAGGCTAGGAGAGTCCCCAGGACAACCCTGTGTGGACAGTATGGAGCACAGCCAGTTTCAGTTCAAGAATGGCCCAGTGCCCTGCTGTTCCTCCTGAGCTACAAAGGGCAGAAATGGGTGGAATCCCATTTCCCATCCCCAGCAAGTCCCCAATTTTAGGAACAGAGCTTAGTGGGACAAACCAAGAGAAGAAGAGTCAGGGCCAGTTTTCAGGAAGAGGAAAGTGACCACAGGCCATTCCTCATGTGGCCTCTGCTTCTCTGAGCTGGCCCTAGGGAACACAGCTGAGCTCTTTATCACCCAGCATTGCTCTGGCACACTCAGTGTGATACACCTGTCTCCACCGACAGGCAAATGAGTGGGTTCACAGGCAGAGGCCTGCCCTCCCAAACAATGCTCCCCTTTGTCCCCGCCCAGGGCTCGGGAGCTGCAAGGAAACCAAATCCATCAGCACTTGTCAAGGCTCTTGATATACACAATGCAAGCTACAAGCCACACTCCCCAGCCAAGCCCCAGGCTTCCAGCAGGGAGCTCTAACAGACACGCAATGTGTCAGTCACTTTCTCAAAGCTAAGGGCGGGAATCCGCAGAAGGGGGGCATGGGGCTCTCATTCCCAGAAGCCAACTAGAGCCAAAGAAGGTGCCACTGAAACTCTGACACATCGTTTCTTAAAACCAGCCCCAAGAGAGTGCTGCATGAAGAAAAAGCATTTCCCCGTGTTGGCACAGGCTCCCGCTATGCAGCACACATGATGTAAACCACGAGATGCACATCCTTGGTTCATGTAAGGACAGATCAGGGAAGAGGGAGGTAGGAAATGGGAATTCCCAAATGAGATTCTCTACCAAGACCCTCCTCTGTAGCCAGTGAGGTGGCAGGCTTTGCAGAAACTTAGGAGTGTTGTGGCCAAAGTGAACCTAGAAGCAGATTCCATGGACAATGCCCATGTCTTTTGGTGAATTTTCTGATGTGCCCTGCAGACCACTCTTGGCTGCCCCATTCTGTTGGGCCATCCATCCTCCCTTCCCACCCTCCAGCCAAGCGACCTCCAGCCACCAGGCCAGGAATATTACAGGCACTTTTCTCGGGCTAACAACTCTTCTTTCTCCCACACTTAGATTGACCTTGGCACTCAACACAGAAGAGGGAAGGGGACAGATGAGGAGGGTGTGGTCAAAGTCTTCAGTCCCCCTGGGGTGGGGTCATTGGCACCACTTGCCTAGTCCACTGGGACAAGGCAAGTTCAGAACTAAGAATCACGCTGACTCAGCCATGCTCCCTGGGTCCCACTCCTAAGCTAAACTCACAGGCTTATTTATGGAATGAAATGAGCTAATGAATGAATTTTGAGAAAAACACAAATTCTCTCAGAAATACAGGATGTTTGAGCCAAATATTATTAAGTAAGATTTTATTGTTTTTGGCCAAAGGCCACTGCTAAAAGCAAAGCAATAAAAGATATGCAATGTATAACTTCTATAAATTATAGTTGCCTAGTAAATTCCTGCAAATTTATTCAGTAAATTGTAGTCATATAGTAAATTATATAATGTTATTTTGTGTGTATGTGATAATGGTATCAGAGTCACATCAAAGAGAAATCCTTTCTGTCTTTTTCTGTGGCAAGGTACCAGAGACTGGGTGACTTAAAAAGAACTGAGGGTTATCTAGATCACGGGATGTGAAAGCTAGAAGTCCAAGAGCCTGGGGCAGGTTTCTGCTGGGTTTCGGGTGAGGGCCTTCCTGCTGTATGATAACATGCCTGAGGGCATCACATGATGAGGGGAAAAAAGTAAACCAGAGAGAAATTGCTTTGTAACAAGCCATTCCCAAGATGACCCATTAACCTTAATTAACCCATTCATGAGAGCAGCACCTCTGTGACCAGTCACCTCACCAAGCTCTCACCTTTCAAATATGTTAATGCATAACTTTGGGGATTGAGTTTCTAACACACTAAATTTGGGGGGACACATAGAAACCATAGCATTTTTCTTCCTGATATACATACTGGTCTATTTATGAATAAAATAACAAGATATCTTAAAAAAATTTTTTTTATCACAAGGCAGGGGGGCAGGGCAGGACTGGCTGGGGTGGATGGTTGCCGGAACTGGGTGATGAACTATGAAAGTTCATTTTGCCATTCTCTTGTGCCAAAGCTGTTTTAAGCTTTGAAATTCTTCATAATAAAAAAGTGAACAAAAACAAAATTTAAAGATCAAAAAGACAGAGCAAAGAATAAGTCTGTAAGTGAACAAACTTACGTGTGTGTTGTAAAGAAATGATAAAACCTGGTCTTGCTCTTAAATTGTAGTGGTTAAAACAGATTTGCTTCTGCTGTTTGTAACCAGACAATAAGAAGACTAAGTAAGCTCCAGCCTGTGTTGGACACTAAAACCATTCACCATTGTTGGTTGGATTCCAGAGCAGAATCTGGAAATATTTACCCTCAAAACACTTCTGTGGTGGTACCAGAAGTATGTCACAGAAACAGAGATCAGGCAAAAGGTCCTCTGACCTTCAAAAAGCTCCTAAATATAGGATATATTTTGATCAAGGAAATAGGGATGGTTTAAAAGAAAACTGCCACAAGGATGTGTGAGTGGAAGAGGTGAGTGGCTGACAATAGTCACTTTTAGTTATCCAGTACCCTAAGGAAAAGCCACCCAAATAACCTGAAGGATGTTGTGTTATTTTCGCATATTGTTTCAGAGAGCTGCAATTCCATTTTAACTGGTGCATTGCTCAAATTCATTATCTACTTAGTATTTTCTTCTTGCTCTTTTGTTCTTAGCAGCTCATGCTGGTTGAGGTTAAGATTAGAGGGGTAGGCTGGGTGCTGGTGGCTCAGACATGTAATCCTAGCTGCTTGGGAAGTAGAGATTGGGAGGATCAAGGTTCCAAACCAGCCTGGACAAAAGGCTCACAAGACCCCATTTCAACTAATAGCTGGGAACAATGGCATGTGCCTGTTCCCAACTATGCTGGAGGAGGACATGGAGAGGGTCATGGTTCCAGGCCAGCCAGGACAAAAAGTTTTTGAGAATCCATCTCAACAGAAAAAGTTGAGTATGCTGTGATGCACTCATCATCCGAGCTATAGTGAGAAACCTAAAGTAGGAGGACCATGGTCCAGGCTAACCAGGGTATAAAGCAAGATGCTATCTCAAAACTAACTAAAGTAATAAGGGTGGAGGTGTGGCTCAAGTGAGCAGTAGCATGCTTGCCTAGAAAGGGTGATGCCCTGAGTTCAAACCCCAGACCTGCCCAAACAAAAAAAAAAGAATTAGAGGGGTAATTTGGAAAGTAACCAGTTCAACACCTGAAGCATCACAGTCACGCTCACCTGCATGGCTGCTCTTTCTTTCTGATGGGCATGATCTTAACCTTCTTCTCAACTTATCCAAGCTTCGAACACTGGGTTGGCTCAGCTCCTCTTTGTACCTACCAAGATAATCTTAATGGGTGATGGTGCTGACCAACTCATGGGCTATGGATGACACAGGATGACCCCGAAAGAAGCAGAGTACCCATTGCTCATGGGTAACACCCTTGAGGGGTCAAACAGGTGTCACCAGCCTCCCTGACCAGTAAAAGGAGGTGGTAAGTGGAAGTGAGCTCACAATGGGAGCAGCCAGGCTGTGGGCGGCAGTGGCAGCCCCGTTTCCAAGACAGCCCTGTGGCCTACCTGTTGTTTGCGCCTTTCCAAACCACAAAGCCCTGCTGGGAACCCTCTGCCAAGCCGATCCCAATCTGCCATGCTATCAGCATTGTCATCTCTTAGACAGACACGCATTTAGTGCTGAGTTCTGAGGATGCTCCCGGCAGGAGTTTTGCCTTTTCCCAAAGCTGTTACTTGTCCATCCAGACCTACCAGGCTGATGGTGTCAACTACTTCTCCAGTCACTTTCTTCCCTCTTGGTTAGGATGCCTCTTCTACCCCAATTCTCGGTCTTAAGATGTGGCTGAAACAGCCACCTATGGTCGTCCTTGTCTCCTAAACCTGGAAAGCAAATATTCAGAATGACAGGGCCCGTGGAGGAAAACATTGAAACCTGACCTTCCCTTTGACCTTAATGGCTACACTATCCTGCTAGGAGATGACACTGTTTCTAGTCCTGGGTGTACCCAGAACTAAGAGAGGTGGCTCTGCAGAGACAACTGTGAGGATGATGGTAAGAAATTGGCGTTGGTTTTTCTGATTTGGAAAACATTTTACTTTTCAGCACCTGCCAAAAGGGTAGGTTTGCCAAGATTTCCACGTTAAATAAACACGCACACCTACACCACCCTTCCTCCCAAAAGGCCATAACCTATTAGGTAAGGAAAGAGCTCCTAGGGGATGATACGGGTTCATGAACTTTGCTGGTTTCCAGAGCATGTTCCATTTTAATCTCCACCAGAGGACCAGAAAACCAATTCTGCCAAAATCTCACATGAAAGTCTGGGCTCCAATACGGGAAAGTTAAGCCTTGGTTTTGACCTACGATATTTTTGTTTTAGTATACAAGGCTTCAATATTTAGTGTGCGTTTTTAAAGCATTGGGAGACTTTTAGGTCAACATCCTCTTATAGGTCTAGTAGTGGGACCATTTGTTTTCTGATGTCCCCCAATCCTTCTCCTTCCCTTTCTTTCCCGTAACAACCAATGTTTGAGGCTTAAACAGTCATTGTCACAGAATTTGTGCTACTGGGAGTTGATTTATAAAAGTTCCTGGACCAAAATAAAGGTAGAGACCAAAATTAAGGTATCGCTATCACTCCCCGGGGGTCTATGTAGAAATGGTAACTCGAATCCAAAGTGTCTTGGTACTCAGCTACAGTGTGCTAATGGGAGCTGGGCTAAGAGGGTGGACAGTCAGGCACGGTTCCTCGAGCTCTCAGCATCTCCAGTTCTTCTCACTGGGTCAAGCAAAGAAGCCAAGAGTTGGCCTCAGCCCTGACCCACAGTTCTGGGGGATCAGCCTCTGGAAACTTCTCAGAGAGGAGGGCAGAAAAGACCAGGATTCCTCAGGGCTCAAGCAGTACAGCCCATCTGCCATGTGGGATTGCAGGCTCTTCCCTGTTCATCCACCCCATCATCTCTCATTTTACCTCCAAAGAGACAGAATAAAATCACACCCTAACCACGTGTAGTTTGTGATGTCATGCTTGTCCTGACGGGTGAAGAGATGAACACGAAGATTCGACATCAACTGCGTGATCTGGCTTTTGGGCCAATAGCTGATGGCAGAGGTAATGGAATGTCACTCCCTATCCTGTCACATTTGGTAAGAGTCTCTTTTGCTAGCTGACACACTCAAGAGACTCCCTGCTGGTTTGATGTCATAAGCAGTCATGTTGTAAGTGCCCATGTGGCCAGGAACTTTGAGTGGCCTCTAGGGCCTGGGGAAGCCTTGTGTCAGAAGTGGTCCCAAGTCCTACAGGTGTAAGGAATGGAATACCGCCAACAACGTGAGTGAGCTGGCACGCAGGCACCTCCTTCAGGCTCCCGAGGAGCACAGTCAGCTGACATGGCAATGGCAGCCCGTGAGACTCTGAGTGGAGCACCCAGTTTCTTCTGACCCAGAGAAAGGGCAACACTGATGCATGTCATTTCAATCTACAAGTTTGTGGTAGTGTGTCATATAGCAATAGAAAACAAATACAGAGGCCTAGTAAGGTGGTTTACACCATAATCCCAGCTACTCTGGAGGTGGAAATAAGGAGGATCATAGTTCCAGGTCAGGTTGAGCAACAAGTTCATCAGACCCCCATCTCAACCAATCAAAGTTGGGCTTGGTGGGGTGTATCCATCATTCCAGTTAACTTGAAAGTGTAAATAGAAGAATTGCATTCCAGGCTGCCAGAAGCATAAATGTAAGACTCTATTATTTGAAAAATACCTAAAGCCAAAAGGGCTGGCAGTGTGGTAGAGATCCACCTGGCAAGTGCAAAGCTCTGAGTTTAAAACCCTAGTATGATGGAAGAGAAGGGAGGGGAGGGGAGGGGAGGAGAGGAGAGGGGAGGGGATGCAATGACCATTTCTCACCAGTTTACCAAATATAACCCATGTCCACAGGAAAAACATCACTAAATCCATAAATCATTTATGTAAGAGCAGTCTCTTTTTTAAAAATTGTAACAGGCTTGTTAGGGAATGAAAAATTTTATATTTCCCATATTCAGTTCAGTAAGTATTTTCACTGAAAAAAGCAAAAAGAGGCAGGTTCCTACTGAAGAAAAGCTTTAGAAAAGCTTAAAATTATGTATGTACTAATCTTGTATCAGTTCTTTGTTCTTTTCTATAGGACACCTGCCAGGGCATGCTGGGGACCAGAACAGGCTGCACACCAACCCCTCACCTCAAGGGCAAAGAAAGGGGCACACCTCTAATACCTCATGTCTTTCATGTCGGAGGGACGGTAGCCTTAGTACCCTGGGCATCCTCGAGGGTCCTGAGGTCTCTATGCAGTCCCTGGGGACAAACAGAATCTCTTCACTTTCAAGCTGCTGGCAGAGCCCAGGCACTGGTCGCTGGGAATAGATCAGAAGGGCAGAGGGCCAGAGACAGACAGGTTCAGGGTCGCCATTTCCCAGGGCCCTCACTGGCAGCCCAGGCCTGGCCTCCTGCAATCTCCATCCCACCAGGAGGGAGACGTGTTTCATTCTTCTCCTGCAGGAGAGAGCTGCATGATCTCGTGTGTTCCTCTGTCTCAGAGCGTGCCACCACCCCTTCTCGCAGTTGCTGGCCTGGACAGTATGGGAAGATGGCAGAGAAGTGAATTCGCTGAGTGGGATTCAGCACCTCAGGCCTCCTTGCCCTGTGCCAGAAGTCAGGGTACCTGAAAGCCAATGACGTCAGAGCTTCAGGGGTGCTCACTCACAGACGCCCCTTGCAAAGCACCGTACCTAATGTTGTTTGGTACTTCTGTGTTATTTTTCTCAAGCTCCCCAAATTGTATACACTCTGGGCTTCACAGATATACCCTTGGAAGGGACAAGCTGCGAGTAACAGCTCAATGACAGTGAGGGGTCCTGGGAAGCCAGGAGTCCTGCATCTGACCACCCTCCCTGCAGTCAGGCAGGTGACACGGATAGTGCGTGGTGTCCCTTTGCAGGCAGCCTGGAGGCTTCTAAGACATAGGGCCAGCCTCGTTGCCTCCTCTCAGGGTGTTGCTCTTTGTGGGCAAAGCTGGGCCCAGCAAAAGTCATCAGCTACCCGGGGCCCCACACCCCAGGACACTGGATGCCACCACAGGGAACGTGTGCTGTAGGCAGTCAGCCTCAGTTGGGCGGTGGTGGTGGTGGTGTGCACAGCTGGATCACACCTGGGGTCAGGCTGGGTTCACCCAGGACATTAGTGAAGGAGGGAAGGGGGAGACACCAGACATTGGGGACAAGACACCTATGGCTAAGGAAGACCCTCAGGCTGGGTGGGCACAGAGGTATGCAGGTCAAATCCATGGAGCTGTGTAGAACACACCACCTTTGTGTCTTTGCTGTGCATGTCACACCCCATGTAAAAGGAAAGGGAAAAGAATAGCCCCGTGGCTCCCGTTTTCTGCCTGGTTTCAGATTCAACCAACAAGCAGTTTCTGCATCCTGCTGCCACTGTGCGGTGAAAACCCACCTGCACTGCCTGGCACCACCTCCACCAGGGAGACTTCCTGAACCTCAACTTCCTCCTGCGTAAGTGGGGATGACGGGAAGGAACTCAGTAGGATTAGAGGAGGAGGTGAGAGGCAGAGCTTCCAGCTTGGCCCCAAGACTACAGTTAGACAATGACGCCTTCATCCTTTCTTCTCACAGCAGGGATTCAGAGAATATCCCCCCATACACTTGTCATGCCAGTCACCTGGAATGAGGGTCCATTAACAGCATCACGTGGAGGGAGCAGGTTGTTTCTGTCATCAAATAATCAGAGACATGAGGCCTGAGAGGCAGTTCTGTAAAAAAATGCCAAGCAACTTAGACACTGGCAAGCTCGAGTCCCAAAGTGGTGGACCCAAGGGGCTTTCTTTGACTGTCTTCAGTGTCCTCTTACCTCCATTAAGATTGCAAACATAGAAAACTGAAGGTAAAAACTGGACCCTGAAGACTGGCTGAGTCTCTACAGCCTTTTCAAGAGGACTCAGAGGACCAGAAGGGAGTTGTATGGGAGAATTTGACAAGCTTGAGTTCTCTGAATCATCAATCCTCAAATAGCCTCCTGTGTCCCCTCTTCTCCTGTCTTCTGAAGCCCTTCATGAAGACACTACAATTCCTTCTCCTATTTAGCAGGAGTCTCCCTGAAAGAGAATGCCAGCTCCCCATGCCACTACCCTCTCTTGTCCCCAGGACTGATTGAGTTATATACCAGCAAACTTCAGAAGAGGGTGGGTGTTTCAGTCAGTATACCATTGCTATAACAAAGTGCCTGAGGCTAGAAACTGTATAAAGAAAAGAGGTTCACTTAGCCCATAGTTTTGAAGGCTGAAAGTCCAAGATGGAACAGCTCCATCAGCTTGGCCTCTGATCAGGGCCTAATGGCAGATGGCATCATAGTGGGGCACATGCAAAAGAGAGATCACATGGTGAGACAGAAGGCAGAGAGAAGGAAGGGCCAGGTTCGCTATTTTATTGCAACCCTCTCTCTTGAAAACTGACCAGGGACTGATGAGAACAACCTCAATCCTTCCAAGGGTGATGCGCCTATGACCTAAGACATCCCACTAGGTCCCTCCTCTTTGCCTGGAGACCAAGCATGCAGCACATGCACCGTTGGAGGACACATTAAAACCATAGCAGAGGAACAGTGGCAAACCTAAATCAGGGAGGGAAAGGATTAAAAGCAACATAATTTCAGGATTTTTCTAATCTTTATTCCAAAATTGGGGGAACTATATATGGGAATGAATGCTTAGGGTGCTTGATAACAATGCTGCTGATGTGAACACTTGGTGCGGATTCTGGGGTTACTGTGCTGGTGTGAAAAACTGAGGGTGGCTTCTGAGCAAGCTTCCTGCCACATACTGGTCATCTAACCCACTCAAAAAACCCCAAGACCAGTTAGCGGGGGTTGAAGTGGGACTGAGCCAGGCTGGGTAAAGTCGCATGTGTAGCTCATTCCCCATGTACCTGCTCCTGACCCCAGCAACCCAGGGGGACGCTCCCCAGAACAGGTGACCAGGAGTGGCCCAGGGGGATAGGCTGTGGAGTTACCGTCCCAATGAGGAGAGTCGGTGAAGAGTAAACCTCCCAGTGGGGCAACCCCTTTGCCTAAAGGAAAGAAGGTGCAATTTGAGAAGCTATGCCAATTTATGACCAGTGATAAATGGTCTTTTCAAAAGGTGAAGGACTTGAAAGAAGAAAGAGTGGAGGTTTAGTGACAGAGAGGTTAGGAGACAAACACATGGCTTCACCTCCCAGAATGCCCCAAAATTAGAAACATTTTTTTATTGTTGTGCTGGGTGGGGGTACACTGTAGCATTCACGAAAGTTCTCACAATGTATCAAATATCTCAAATTCACCCCTTCCATCACTCTCCTTTATGCCCTCCTCTCCCCATTCCTGGAATAGTTTCAGCAGGTATCATTTTTGCATTTACATACATGTGTTTTTTTGCTTTTTTTTTTTTTAGTACTAGGGGTTTGAACTCAGGGCCTCAGTCACTCGTCCCGTTCAAATTTAGAAACAACTGTTCCTCAACTAAAAATTCCAAATTTCCTACTGTGGAGGAAGGAGGCACTTTGTGATTAAGTGAACAAGACCATCAACTCTGTGGCGACAGTTTTTGTGGCGACAGTTTCTTTCCCCGGGGTATGTCATTGCTTTCTCAGCTGATATATGGGCAAAAGCAACCATCTTTGTGGTGGTGCAAGCCTGTAAGCCCAGCACCCAGGAGGTAGAGGCAGGAAGATCTAAGTTCATGGCCAGCCTGGGCAGCACAGTTTCTCCTTTGCTTCTTTTGTGTTGGGAGTTGGGTAGGGGAGATGTGACATGTTAGATTCCCTGCATACTGCCATCCCTGGAAAGCAGGAGCTTTGAGAAGGACTCACGTAACACAGATCTTCCATGACAGTACTCCCTTTATTGATATTAATCACAGTTACGAGGTCTTATCCAGCAGAAAGAACAATTTGCATCATGAAGAACTAAGTACAGAGACATAAAAACAAAACACACACATCCACCAACCACTGGACCAGCTCATCTCAACCAATCAAACATCCTTTGAATGTCTTCAGTTTTGATCATCAGTGCTTAGGAAGAACAGACACAGACACAGCCCAGGTGGCCACTGGAGTCTTAACAGCAATTGCAGAGCAGAAGATTCAGCCTTGGAAGCAATCGTACATGTAAACTCAAGAGCTCAGGCATTGGTGCCACAATGCCAGAATGTCTGGCTCTGGGGCAGGCTTCCTGCCTTCTTGGCAGAGCCCACCCCAAGTCCCATACACTCCTCTAACCAAGGACGCAGGCCTCAGCTTTGTTGGAAGCAGACATGACCTACCACCCCCTAGTTGAGAAGCTCTGTGAATGATAAAGTAGGTTGGTTTCTAACCTAGGTGGAGTCATTCGTGATGGTCATTTTAGAATGTTAGTTTGGCTAAACTATACTTTAAAAAGGAAATGTAAAAATCTCTCTTCTCTTTCTGTCCTTTCCCCTTTCCCATCCTACAGCCCAGTGGCCAGACTCCAACAAGGTCTGCTGCAACTCCAGGTTCCTGGTCAGGTTCTAAGTTATTAGTTAGCAGGGAAGAACCTGCTATGGATCCCAAATGTCTGTCACTCACTTGAGCTAACTTAGTGCATCCCACCAGTAGTAAATGAAGGGTGTGAGCTGTAGCAATTTGCTGGTATCCCCAAGTCTCTCAGAAAAACAAAATAATCTCATCAAGATTACTGCCTGGGGTATTTGGGAACCATAATGAACCACTCTTGGGATCCATGGGTAGCAGAGGTTGCTGGTTAAAGCACACTCTGTCCCTATTTCACAGGGCTCACTGTGTCCTAATTCCCGAATTCCCCTAACTTCAATAGTGTCAATCTTGGCCTTAAAAAAAAAAACAATGGACTAGCTGACCTCTTTCTCCCTGTGTGTGTCCCCTCTGTGGGGGAGGCAGAGGAAGGTGTACTTCTCTTTGGGCTGGCTCAGTCTTGGAAAGCAGGTTGCACGCTTATGATGCTCTGGTCCCATCTAGAGATGGGAGCAGGAGATGTACTGGCCACCTGCTCCAAGATTCTAGGCCAAAATGCTCCGGGTGTGTCTCCTGGGAGCTGGCTTCTGGGGTGACCTTGAGGAGTCACTGCTAAGTCTAGTGAGGGAGATGGAAGGTAAGAAAGAAGGTGTTTCCTTAATCTGTACGCTCTCAGCCATCCTACCAAGGAAAGATTTCATTCGGTGATCAAAACAAAAATCTGTAGTTCCATGACAACTTGAGATTCCAAAGAAAACCAGTATCTCTCTCAAAGCAAAGGAAAAAATGGTCACAGGGTAATCAGAGCTGATCTTGATAAGGAGATGAAAGAAGGGAAAGAACAAGGTTTTAATGTGAAGAGAGAGCCTCGTGGTCCTGTTGAAGCCTGGTGCTTTCTGTCCTGGGGTCTGAAGCAACTTAGGGCTAGCCCAGGCCCACGTCCAGTGACATCATCACCACGAATCCCAGGATGGAGGCCCAGGATGCCAGCTTTCCATTACCGCTAGGAAGGAAGGAGAGGAAAAGCAGTTAAGACTGAAGGCCTCCTGAGGCCATTCTCAGCTGAAGGCCCTGTCTGCAGCATCCAGGTCAAACAGCAAGTATTCTGCTATGAATGATGGTGACATTTATGAGGGCCTGCTGTCTTCAGGCAATGGACTGACTCATGTAATCCCAAACAACAACCTCGCAGGGTCAGTATCTTTATCACCCCATTTTCCTAGGGAGAGGAGGGGGAAAAGAAGCATAGAGAAAGAAGTAAGTTGTCCATGTCTCTGGAGTCCATGTTGAAACAACAAAGAGCAGCAATTATTTCTTCTTTTTTTCTTTTTGGTGGCACTGGGGTTTGAACTCAGGGCCTTACACTTGTAAGGCAAGTGCTCTACTTGTCTGGGCTGGCTTCAAACCTCAATTCTCCTGATCTCTGCTTCCTGAGTAGCTAAATTTCTTAAAGATATTATTTAATCTGACCTAGTAGACTAGCTTCAAAAGTATTCTTCTGGCACAGGCCTGTAATCCAGCTATGCACGAAGCGTAAGTAGGAGGATCTTCATTCAGCCCAGCCTGGGTTAAAAGCTCGAAACCCTATGTGCTCAGGATACGTTCTGATCAAATGAGTTCTGATGGAAACAGCAGCACACAAGAACACTTGAGAATTTCCAGAGCAAGAGAGAAGCTAGGACCCGAGGCCCACGGGCACATGCCACCTGCTACAGGTGCGAAGCCAATAGGCAAGGAGTTGGGACTCATTCTTGAAATGAGCATTTGGCAAGACACACTGCCTGTACCATCAGTCTATCCATCTGTAAAATGGGGGTGAGAGACATTGTTCCGTTCAGTACAAGATCCTGGGTTTAAACCCCAGTATCACCAAAGAAATATTCTTCTATAAAAACCAGAATGAAACAAATCGAGGCTCCCTCTCATCCACCAATGCCCTGACGCCTGGCTCATAGCTAGATAATGAGATCACTGTGGCTAATGTCTTACAGCCACCTCTCTTCTTACTTCAGCCGAGAGAGAGCGAGAGAGAGAGAGAGAGAGAGAGAGGAGAGAGAGAGTGAATATACATAAATGGCTGTCTAGTTCATCAAGAGGTCAGGGCCCCCACTTACATGGCTGCACGATATCCCCTTGTGTCTTCCCCATCTGCCCTTTCCTACGTTTCTTTCAGTTTCAGAGAGCACAGGTGAGGAGGGGGTGGGAATGACCTTGGGAAGGGGCAGGACTATCTTGGGAACAGCAAAAGAGAGGCGAATGAAGAAAGGGCAGATGTGGAGGGAACGTTTTGGGCTGGGCCTGGGGTGGGGCAGACAGGCAGGGCAAGTTCTTCACCTGATCTGGGCTTCTGGGATGATGTCATCCATGACCACGTAGACCATGGCGCCAGCAGCAAAGGCCAGGGCATAGGGCAGGATGGGCTCAGCCAGTACCACAGCAAAAGCACCGAAGAGCCCAGCCAGGGGCTCTACCATGCCGCTCAGCTGCCCGTACCTAAGGAGGGAACAAGACACAGGCTACTTCAGGGAGAGTCACACAGACATTCTGCATGTCTGGACTATTAATTCAACCCTAGAAAACAGATGTGTGTCATTCTGCATCATATCTGAGCAAGGCAGTGCCAAAGCATGTCATGGTTTTACAGTCACCTCCCGCTGCTTCCCAGCTCTAGTAGACCCCACCCCCAATTTCCCTTAGAGTTTTAACTTTCCTTCCCTGCCTTTCTTCATGACAGCAAGACTGAGATATAATTTACAGACCTTATGATCGCGCCCATTTAATGTACATATTCAGTGGTTTTTCAGTATATTCACAGGGTTGTGCAAACATCACCACTAATTCTAGAATATTTTCATCATCCCACAAAGAAACCCCATGCACATTAGCAGTCATTCCCCCCTCCTTTTTCTGTGTATTTGCTGCCTGTGGATATTTCACAGAAGTGGACTCATACCATATAAGGTCCTTTTCAGCTGGCTTATTTCACTTGGCATGTTTTTAAGGTGCATCCCTGTCGCATGTGCCCTCTGTATGGATGGCTAGCATTCCAGCGTGTGGCTGTGTGGTATGCTATATATCTACTCATCACCTGATGACCGCATCAAGGGTAGGATGGCGGTTAGGAGTGGTATGGTCATTTTCCAAGGTATGTTGGGGGTGTCAGGCTGTGACTGTAACCTTCCTGGCAGGATGCCAAGCAGGCACCTCCGCTGCAGGGGTGTGTCTGTTTAGCTATGTGCACACTAAAAGCCTGATCCTCACCCACATGGAACCCATCTTGGATTAAGGTGGGATTTCTTCTGCTAAGAAGAAGCTAGCATGCATGGGTCTTCACTGCTTGAAATAAAATGAGCTCTGATGGAAACAGCAGCACACAGGAAACACTGAGAATTTCAAGAGCAAGAGAAAAGCCAGGACCTGAGGCCGACAGGCACAAGCCAGATGCTACAGGTGCAAAGCCAACAGGGCTGATTCTTGAAACGGGCATTTGGCAAGACACACTCCCTCTAGTATCAGTCCTTCCACCTGTACAATAGGGGTGAGAGGCATTGTCCCACCTAGCCTCCTCAGATGAGAGGACAGCTTGGGGGGACCGTGAATTCCCTGTTCTTCCTTGCTTTTCCCTGGCCTGACGCACAAAGTAGGTGTAGGAGAAGAGCCTGTTTTTGCTTCAGAATCCCCTGAGGGGGCTACTGCTTCCTGGCTCCCCATGCTTTTATGCACAAACCAGCAGAACTGGCAGCCCTTTGGTGTGCACAATTCCTGGCCTTGACTTTGTCAGCCTCAGGAAAATGTGGACTTGACTCCAGACCGGAGAGAGGAAAAGAGAGAGAAAACTTGTTTCATGTCTGTGTGCTGGCCATAAATGCCCCACACCTTCTCTCTCTTTCTTCTTGGTGTCTCAACTGTTTGAAATGACAGTCATGGCTTTGACACCCTAAGAAAATCTCTAAGGCCACCTGATTCTTGTCCCCTCTCAAGGCCTCTATTTGTAGACTCCAACTGTGGAGGCCGGTCATAGAGGGTGGAATAACAGAATTTAAGAATGTGCAAGAATTTGTGAGGCATAAGGTCCTCTAAAATGGAAGACATTGTAAAATTATTATTAGCGGGACTTTTAAGTGCTCTGAACATACATTGTAGAGTAGCATTTGTTTAAAAAAGACAAGATCGAGGCTGGAGCCCTGAGTGGAGGGCACAAAACCGTCTGTCTTATCAGACTTTTGGTCTAAGAGTCACCACTGATGAGCTAGGGGATTTCTGGCTCCTTGGCCTTAGCTCCCTTGTCTGAAACATGGAAACTGGGTGTTGATGTTAGAAGGGTACAGGGAAAGGCCTCGGGGGAGGGGGTGTGTGTGAAAACACACGGCACACATACAATAGTCATCATTACTCAGACACCATTGCCTAGCTCCTGTCCTGGCAGGTGTATGAGAGGAGCTACTGTGACTTGGGGCCATGTGGTGGTGGCAAACATGAGCACCAGCTGAAGCCTATGACGCTTAGAGTAGACGTACCCAAGGGAGAGAGAACCCAACGCACAGGGCGCTATCCATGGGAGCGTTTTGGGTTGGGCCATAACCACACTGGCTGGTGCTTGGAGAGGCCGAAGGTCAGGAGATGAGATTGTTTCTTGGGATTCCCCCAGCCTTGGTAGTGCAATATTTACCTGCCTTCTCATGTTCTACCAGAAACCCCAGATTGGCTTCTGACATGAACTTGTTCTTGCAGAAGGGAGCTCACACGAAATATGTGCTGAGTACTTTACATCCTGCATGACCCTCCTCTGAGGCCAACACATGACACACTCACCAGAAGGCTCGCCAGGTGGAGAAGCCTGCCCCACGTAGGGGTAGGCTGACAGCCAGGCCCTCTGGGAAATTCTGGATCCCAATTCCAATGGCCAAATTCCTGAAAAACCAAGAACACACGTGAAGGTTCTTGTCTTAAACCATGAACACACCGATATAGGGACCCTGGCCAAGGCCCAAGGCCATCAATTAGTATTAGGGAGCTACCTGGGGACCTGCAACAGGGGAAGGATGGAGAAAGGTCAGGACTGGGTATTAGGTTTTCTCATTGCTGTGACTAAATACCTGACATAAATAACCAAAGAAGGAAGGAGTTATTTTGATTCCTGGTTTCAGAGGATTCAGCCCATGGTTGCTTGGCCCTGTGCTGTTGGGCAGAACTTCATGGTGGCAGGAGTGTGTGGTGAAGGAATTTCTTCACCTTATGGTGGACAGGAAGCTGAGACAGAGGAAGGGGCTGGTCCAGGGACCAGGAATAACCTTCAAAGGCATGACCTTGGTTACCCACTTCCTCCAGTCACCTCTGAAAGTTTCCAGAACCTCCCAAAATAGCACCACCAGCTGGGGACCAAATGTTCAACACATGAGCCTGTGGGAGGTATTTCATACTCAAACTGTAATAGTACATGTGTAGGTGTGCTATGGTCGTAGTGGGGAGTGACACTGATCCTCCTCCTGCCATCCTGGTGATGCTCTGTCTTTAGGACTACAGTACAGACGGAACACAGTCACTGGTTTCTTTAGCTCAGTGGCGCTCACTGTGATCCTCTGGCCTTCTGCCTCTGCAGGACAGTGAGGGGCCATACAGCGTGACTGGGTCAACTGCTTGGTGCCTGTCTCTGAGCACTTGCTTCGGGCCAATGACGGGTTAGAATGCGAAGGGAGGGAGAAGCTGAATAAGACAGGTAGACATGCAGTACACAATCTAGTAAGGAAGACAAGACACTCATATAATCCTTAACTCTTATCCTGCATGCTGAAAATGACTACATGTCAACCAAATGTCAACTTTCAGAGGAAGCAGAAATGTGACAGGAGTGAAATGGAGTCAGTGTGAGTCAACAGAAAGGTAGTTTGAGCCTGTCCCCTGACAAAGAGATACTTTGGTGGGACAGATATCCAAGGTCATGAGAAGAGGGTGTTACATGGTAGGTGATGCTGGCATGTGGCCTGAGGGCGTTGTGGGTAGACGAGACAGAAAAGGGAAGCTCTATGGTCACTTGGCTTTCTCATCAATTGACTCATGTTTGTCCACCTTACTGCCACTAGGAATTCACCCATCAGCTGTGAATGGAGGCAAGGGAGTGCTACAGACCTGCACCTCTTTGCCTTCACTACACACTCCCTAGCACCAGGCTCCTTGGCTCAGGACACATTTGCTGCCTTGAAAGCCTATCAGGTCAGCTCCGCTGTTGCCCCTATTTTACCCTCTAGCAAAGAACACCAAAGATAACCCACAGTGTTAAACTTAACCCCACTGTATTTAAGGGCTGTGCCTCACCCTGTGCTTGCCTTGGACCCCCATCCCCCATGCCACACATCACATGTTTCATTTGGGGCTCACTGATCCAGATTCCCTGTGTGGGAGGGAGTTCCCACCCTGGGGGACCAGTTTATGGAGACTTTTAGAAAAAAAGACTGACCCTATCACAATCTTTAACTTGTAAACACTTAGTTGACATGTAGTTCATTTAGTTAATTCTCATCCTGTCCCTTCTTGATAGCTTTTAATTTCTCCCCTCAACATCAAAGTGACAACATTTGAAGAATTATTCTTAGTTTCTTAAGAGGGGGAATGTCTTATGACTAGCAGGGTCATTGAGCAAGGTTGTTCCTAAAAGAACAAGAGGACACAAACAGGAAGACACTCCTACCCTAACGGCCCAGGGCCTGCCCACCAAGAGCCCAGCCCTGCTGCCCTCTCCTACAAGTCCATCAACTCTGTCCGTGTTCTTTAGTGGGGTCTCATGTATGATCTAAAGGACAGTGATGATGCTCTATTCAGGCCAGATAATAAATATTTTGGGTTTTGTGGGCCATGGAGTTTCTGTTGCAACTACTCAACTGTGATGCTGTTTTGTTCCTTGCTTTTAAAGTATGCATGTAAATGAGGCAGTGGGTCCCACAGGGCCACCTGGCTTTTCCTCCTTTTCTGGGCCCCTAGCCACCAGTCCCCAGCCAGCCTATGGGATAAAAGGGTCAAGAGTCCTTTCTTTCTCAAAAGGCCCTGTGCTCCCTCCTCTGCTGTGGAGGGTGAGGAATTCCCAGGTCTGGGAAGGAGCTGGACTTAGGATCACAGTCAACAGGCTCTCTGCCACTTGCCTTTTGGGCCCCAGGTTAGGAATCCAAATCCAACTTTGGCAGCTATGGCAGAACTATAGCTACCAGAAGCTTCTGTTACCAGTTTCCTTTCCTAGAAGACACTGAACAGGAGCAGGGGGCATTTGAAATATATTTCTGGGAAGAAACAAACCTGAAGAGCAAATTTTTACCAACATTTCATCAGTCCTCTTTCTGTCTTCTCTGATAGCTCTGGCAGCAGAGCCCTTTCCCATCAACCTTGCTCTGCTTGCACCCCAGATAAAGGATAAATACATGTTTTCTTGGTCTTTTCAAAACTCTGAGTCCAAGGTTTCTTTCCAATAAGGAAGACCAAAGGACCCAACCAGGTCTTGTGGACCTTCTCTGACATGAAGGCAGCACTTTGTGGCTGGCTTGTAGTCTACTGCCAGTGTCTGCCCCCACCACATGCACTGGCAGGACCATGACTTACCCTAGATATGACCACAGAGTTGCCAGCCTAATGTGAACAGCAAATCAGAGGTGGCGCTCCCTGTCCAAAGTCCTGGCTATGACAGGGCGCTGACTGCAGCCATCCGCCAGGTAGGCTGTGGAAGCCTCCTCTGTATCCTGCCCTGATAAGCAGTACAGAAACCCCATTCTTCCACCCCTGGCAAGCCTCCTTGCTTCTGCCCTGCCTCAGCTTTGGCACCAGGCTTCCAGCCCAACCCAACTGGGAGCCACACCCTCTGGATCCTGCCAGGCCTTTCTCTGTAGGGCAGTGCTCCACTAGGCAATCGTGGAGTCCCTCATGAGCACTCCCCACAGCAAGGGCTGGGACCACAGCTTTTCTGTCCTCACCCTTTCCTACATGGCTCTTCTTAATTCAGCCCTTCTGTGCACATGCACACACACACACACACACACACATACACACACACACACAGAGGCACACGCACGCAAAGTGTGACATAGGCATGGGCCTAGCCCTTGTCCTGCTGCAAGTTGTACATCTTTTAGATGTTGGGTTAGTCAGTTTCTCATCACTGTGACAAAATACCTGACCTAGATATCTTCAGGGAGAAAAGATGTATTTTGCCTCGTGGTGTCAGAGGTTTCAGTCCATGGTCACTGGGCTCTGTTTGTGGGTTGGGGCGAGGCAGAACTCCGTGGCAAGGAGCAGGTGGTGGAGTGAAACTGCTCACATCATGATAGCCAGGAAGCAGAAAGTAGAGGAAGGTGGCCAGAACAAATAACCTCCAAGAGATGGAAGCATGTTTTATATTTTCTCTGTATAATGAAACCCACCAAACGCTGTTGGAAAAGGGGGAGGGGAGGGGGGACTAAGGGAATATGATAGAGGGAATGTACACCATATGCATCTGTGAATGGCCATAGTGAAAACCCCTTGTAATGTAATGAATGCAATAAAAACAGTAATAAAAAAAGAGAAAAGAAAAAAAGAGACATGACCCTCAAGAACATGCCTTCTGTGACCTAGTTCCTCCAACTAGGACTCACCTCCTAAACTTTCCACCACTTCCTAATAATGCCATGAACTTATGAATCCATTGATTGGGCCAGAGCCCCCGGGAGCCAATCACCTCTCAATGAACGGATCCACCAGCTGGGGACCAAGCCTTCAATGCATGAGCCTTTTGTCACACACTTCCTACCTAACGCACAGCAGGTGTTGACTAGGTAGAGGTCACCCAGTGGATGGTTCAGAACCTCCATGCCCTCTACGCCTCCTCGTCACCCGTGATTTGGGCCCACCGCTCTCACACCTGGCGACTCACTCCAATCACCAGGGAGCTTTGGCAAAAGCCAATACCTTGGCTCTGTTGTTTCTGATGAATTGTGGCCTTCGTATCTTAAGACTATGTGGCAGTGTTGACAACCATTGGCCTCAGACATGACCAAATGGGAAGAGGATGAATGTGGTGGTTGAGCCTACCTCCATCTCTGCTATTTCAATTCTCAACAAAGAGTGGGAGCCAAGGACACTGGAGGCCACTAGTGAATATATCAGGAAGACTAGGGTGGTGGCTTACTGTCTACAGAACCTGATTTGGGAAGCCCTGGAGGGAACAAAGGGCAGGAACATCAAAGCAGATAAGTAGGATGACAGGATGCAGCAACAGAAGTGATGGACAATAACGAGTGTGTGCCAGGGAGACACAGAAGGGAGAGACTGATAGAAAGGTCCCTAGGGGCATGGGGAACAAATTCTGGGCTTACTCAGGAGCACTCAGGAGCTGGCGAGGATGGGACACTGCAAAGAGGGAAACATGAGCAGGTGGCTTGGAGAAGGACAAGGCTTGATACCACCCCTGTCCACCTCAGCTCTATTGTGCACCCCTCAATGGCCTCCAACCTAAGCATATACTCCATGCCAGGGCTCTGGGTAAGTGGAGTAGCTTACCCCTCCTTCCTTGAAGCTTGGGGAAGGGAAAGCCAAAATGAGAGGTTTCCTTTCCCGGGCCAGCTAAGAAAATTCCAAGCAGTATTCAAAAGCAAGGGGGGAGCAAACCCACCCTGCCATGCCCCTTGGAGGAAAGAAGTTGCTGTCTTTGGCTTTTGCTTCCCAGCAGCACAAAGACATCATTACTGTTCTGCACCATGACAAGTTGATGTTAGGAATGAAGGGCTCTTTACAAAAAGCAACCACAGGCTGTTCTCTGACAGTATCCATTCCGTGACCAGCCAAACCCCATAGTGACCTGTCACCAGGATCTGACTGGGAAGAAAAAGGGGGACCAGAGTGAGTGGAGTGCCAGGAAAGAGCCTTCAGGGAGGGGTAGGAAGAGACCGGGAAGGCAGGGTGTCACTGGGGTGGGCAAGTGGCTCCTGGAGGTCAGGCTGTACCTGTAGGGGCAGAAGCAGTCCTGCTGGGGCCTCTCCTGGGAAGGTGAGCCAAGGGTCTGTCTCTGTGGAGGAGTTGCCTTTGGCTTGGGCATCTAGACTTCTCCTTTCCTTTCCCTTGGGAGTTGGCATTTGCCAGGGAGGGGCAGAGACACAGAGAACCACCAACTCGGAATCCAGGGTTGCGGTTTGAAACTGGGTTTGTTTTTAAGGATCATTTCTGATCCTTCTTCGATTTTTCTTTTTATTTCTTTTTAAACATGTAGGAAGGTTGGAGGTGGGATCACAAATGGCAAGCAGGAAGCGAACAAAGCACTTTACCCTGAGGGTTTGGGAGCAGAGGTGAGTGCCTGGCCTAATCTGACTCCAAGGGGTGCATCAGCAGGGAGCAGACCAATATGCTAAGGTGTGGGATCCCAGCGGGACTTTTGTGACTGATGGAATCAAGATGCCCAAGCATTCTGTCTCATCTGGGGCTGAGGAATTTCCTGGGGTGCAGGACCGACTGTCCCAGGACAACTGGGATGAGCTGATCACCCTAGAATCACCCAAAGGTAGGTGGCAGAGACAAGCCATGGGTGAGAAGCTGAACTTCTCACAGAGCAGGTGTACAGAATCCTGGAAGTTGAGATGTCTAAAAACCAAGGGCCTCAGCCAACACTTCCAGTGGTCTCATACAAGTTCTGACTTTTCTGCACACTTCTTCCTCTCTAGACAGTCAGCTCTCTGCACCCCACATCAGCCCATGGACACCAGGGTAGTACCTATGGGCCACTGTTTCCACCCAGACCTGAGTAACACCCAGAGGCTGGCCAGGCATAACAGGGGTGGAAAAGGTGGCCTCCCTGTAGGGACAGTGGCAGACACTTTGCTCTGGGTCTGGGCAGAGACACAAAGGAGCAATTCAGGCTGCATAGAGCTAGGAGGCAGCTGGAAACCCCCAGGGGTGGAGAAACCTGTGAAAGGGCAGGGGAGGGGCTGGGCTCACTCACAAATATTGACTCCCAGCAGATGGAGGGGCTGGACCGTGAGGGGTGCCAAGGAGGTGTGACTGGGGTCAAGGGTGTCCATTTACCAGCTGGACCGCTCCAGTCTTCTGCAAGGGCAGAAGCAAAAGCCTGAGGGGACTTTACTTCTTGCCTGTCATTCCGTGCCCTCCCAGGCTAGTAGAGGTTCAGAGGTACATGACCAGGATCCTCCCGGGCCGCTACTAGGTAGTGAGGGCTTCCCTGCCCTTGTCTTCAGAGGCTGCTAATTCCAGGTGGTGGATCATTGCTTTTGCTTTTACTTAGAGGCCTGGAGGCAGCCAGAGACAGGACTCCATTTCCTCTCCACACAGGGCTGCTCTCACATCTCCTGCATCTGACCCCATCCCAAATTACAAATTGGAAAATACTCAGGCTGTAAAGGTCCCCTTGAAGGTGACCTTCTCAATGTCTTCATCATTAAAGTGGAAAACAGAGGCACAGGCAAGTTCAGTGCTTTTGGAGGCTACTCAATCAGTAATGAGTCAAATACACCTGGGGTGGGAGCCCTAAGTGCACTGTTACAACCCAGCACCAATCTTTGCTCATCTGTAAAATGGGCACAAACCCCCACCCCCACTTGCAGGGAAACCATCACTGTGAGGAGCCAGTCCCTGGGCAGGTGCTCCTTACACAGCAGCCATTGTTAAAATTGCCCAAGGCCTCCAAATGAGGCAATGAGGAACAGGGCCTGGACTTCTGGTCTCACAGCTATATATAGCCTTTCAGTTCTGGGTCCTCCTGGTCAGAACCATGCCCTGCATTTGAAATGTGGCCAGCTGGGGGCTTTTCTCAGGAGTGACTCCAGAATCAGCCACCAACCACCAGCAAGAGCATGAGCAAGAACTCATACTACAAAAAAAAAAAAAAAGCCTTTAGGAAGGGCCCTGACTTCAAGGAAGTTACAGTGGAGTAGGGGGCAAAAAGCTACCACACAGTTTGGAGCTCGCCACTAGCATGAGGGAGGTGGCAAGTATAACAGAGAAGGCTGGCCCTGAAAACTTTGTGAAGAAGATGACCTTGAAGGAGGGGGACAACTGTAATAGACAAGGTGGGGGGAATCACACTTCAGACAGGACGAAGGAGTGGAGTAAGCAAATCTGTAAGATGACGGGGTAGGGTGACCCAAATCTTCTTTCCCCTCCTTGCCCCAAGTCAAAGCCAACCTACAACCAAAACCACAAAGCATACCAAGCCAAAGCCCATCTCTCCTCTATGGACAACCATCCTCTGAGTCTGGTAGGATCTGCTGACTTTTTAGGGGACTAAGCACTCCAGCCACAGCACAGGGCTCTTCCCAAGCCAAAAGCATAGGATTTTACCCCACGGGTCCTCACTCCATCTCCGGGAGGCAGACCCCTGTGCTGAGAGTGTTGCTCAGGGGGTCCCTTGAGATCTATCTATCAGCCATCAGCACTCAGCCCTTTCAAAAGGTTGGGCCTCTGAGCTTGGGGAAGCTTCCAGCGTGAGTCAGCACGGAGCACTGGGGAGCCCATTGCAACAACCTGCGGCTGAAACCAGCTCCAGTCTTTTGCTACCACACCCGTCGGAGGGAGCCTGAGCTCCTCCGGCTAGAATAAAAAATGATGATAATCTTACTGCCATTTATTGAGTGTTACTAAGCACTGGGCATGGTCTTAACATTTTACATGCAGCAACGTGCTTCCCACCCCCCCACCTCCTGTGTGTTTTCTGTCATTAGTATTCCCATTTCACAGATGGGAACTGATACGCAAGAGTTAGGTAACTAATCTTCAGGGTTACCCAGTAGGGAAGTGACAGAGCAGGTCCTCTTCATGCTTGCCGCCTGCTTCCACTCCCCTGGACCTCACACACACCATCAAACCATCATAGAGAGGGGTTACCTGGCTCAAATCCCCAGCAGGAGAGCAGGTACTGTCCCATTCTGGTCCCTGTCTGGATAGGGGGATGTTAACCAGAGACCTCCAGGGTTAATGGAGTGGGAACAGACATTTGTAGCAAGGTTTCCCAACATCACTTCTGTGAGCATTTGGAGTCACTAATTCTTTGTTGTAGGGACCTGTTTGGTACATTGTAGGACTGCTAACAGCATCCCTGACCTCTACCCATTGGGAGACAGGAGCTTCCTCCTACTAATCACAACCAAAACTCCAGACATAGCCAAAGGCCGCCTGCAGGGCACTGCCCCTAGTCGAGAGCCACTGACCCAGGGTAAGCAATAGTCAAGGAGAGCTGGCTTCCTCAACAAATGCCTGAATGGGAGAAACTGCTACAAGTGCACATGGAAACCCCCCCATCTCAGACATCCCACCGAGGACAGTTAGGCTCAGTGGAGCTGACCCCTCTAAAACTCAGGTGCAGCCAGGCAGATGGATGGGCTGAGCGTAGGAACACCTGAGAAACACCCGGACTTTCATCCTTGGCCCGAAGACCCTGGCTGTCCTCCAACCCACTATGACTCCATTTAGGAGCACTGTGCCCTTTGCATTCTTGCACATAGTACCCCCTGGAGTTGTGCAGTGGACATTCCTGCTTTAACCACAATCACAAATCGTTGCTCGCCTGGGGTTTAGTTATAGGTTGTAGGTGAGGCGCCTTCAGGGAAGGTGGTGGAGAGAGTCATGGACTTCTCTGGAGAATGGGCAAAGTGCACCCTGGCAATCTGTGACCTTGTTCTCCAGGCTACATTCTCTGGACGCTGGTTGTGAAAGGAGAAAGGAATATTCCAGACAAGCCCCACTTCACCCAGGCTTTCAGATCCTCCCAGGGGCGATGAGCGTGTGTGTTCTTGCGTGGCAGGCCCTTACATACTGTTTTGATTGTTATCGTCCTGCCCTGAAAGGCCTGATTGTTCAGGCCTGGCAATGACATCACCAGCTTCCCACTTGGGCAGCCTGTCGAGGTGTTTGATGAGCCTGCAGGTGGGAAGGGGCTGGGTGCTCCCCGCAGGGCTGCCGGGCCCTACCTAGATAGCTCAGCTGAGCTGGCTTAGCACGCAAGGGATCTTCCCCCACCCCACTCCTGCAGTTCTTGGAGCCTCATTGGTCCAGAATGGGAAGATGAGATGACCCATTCACTCCCTCAAAGTGGGTAGGGAAGAGCCCCAGGCGTTCAAGCCACGAGGCAGGGCGTAGGCTGAGGGTGATCCAGTCCACTGGCTGCACTCCTCTCCTTGAAGAAGTGCTGAGAATCCATGTATCTCTGACTCCCAGGAACATGCCCTGGGGATCTTTACCTGCTAAGTTTCCCCGCAGATAAAACCAACCCTAGGTGCTGGCCAGGAATGCTGTGCCAAGCAGTATGGTGGGGGCATGCACCCAGGCCAGAAATGCTCTTAACTCTAGTGCTATCAACACTAGCTCCAGCCTGGAGACCATGCAAACACCTGTCCACAACAGAATGAGTCAAACTGTGTTCCATTCACACCAGGGAGGGAAGACTGTGCAGTACAGGAGTGAAAGACCTGCACTACAGGCAATAGGGCGGGGGCACTGCACAGAAAGAATTTTGAGTGAAAGAAACGAGACACAAAATAGTAAATGTATGATTTCATTTACACAAAATCCCCAAACAGGCAAAACCAAGCAATGTCTATGCACTCACTGACATGAGTACGAGTGGCCAGTGACCACTGGCAGTTTAATTTGTTAATTGTCTTTAAGGTATTTGGAACTTTAGCAGAAACTAAAGACCCTCCACAGGCAGGATTTCGGTTCCTGGGTGGAAGTCACACTTTAGGGAAAAGAATGGCTTCCCACTGCCTTGTTAAAAGATGTTTTATTGTGATTGAATAAAGGCGCAGAAAAGAGCACATAGTGTAAGTGTTCTTTTGGATGAATTCTCAGTAACTGTCAAACCCATGCAATCCACATCCAGATCAGGAAACGGAACATTTCCAGCACCCCAAGACCCCCAGCTCTGGGCTCCCCCGACAGAGGGGCTCACCATCCTCAGTTCTAATAGCATGTCCTAGAGGATATAGGATCATTTTCCATTTTGTGGACACAGTAACCAAGGCCCACAGAGGTAAGCGACGAGCCTGCTCTCACGCAGCGTGGCTCACTGCGCTGAGTGATCTATGCTAGCTTCTACACTGCTTTCCAGAACACATTGTTCTTTCCAACACCACAAAAGGCAGAGAGAACAAGTGGCCAGTGGCAGCTTCAGGGAGGTGACCATCAACCTTGGAATCATCTTTGGCTACTCTATCTCAACTCACCCATAATCTGATGGGAATCCTGAGGGGTCAACCTTCTAGATCTGCCCAGAATCCAGTCACTCCTCCCTCTCCATAGCTACGCCATGGTGGGAGGCTCCATCATGTCTTCCAGGATTACGGTAATAGCCTCCTAACCTGTGTCTCACTCCTACTATTGCCCCCACTAAAGTCTATTCCCTGCGTTCCTTCCGTGTCTGGGTAGGCTGCTTCTCTGCTCGAAATGTTGCTGTAGCTCCCACTTCACTCGGGCAGAGACCAAGGCCTCCCCTGCCCTGCCATGACCTATGTGTTCCCACCTTTCATTCTTCTCTGACCTTTTTCTCCTGTTGCCATTCCCCTAGCTCTTCTTTGACCCCTGACACTCATTCTCCTTGCTCTTCCTCAAATATAAGCGGTTACTCTCTCCTTCAGGCATTTTCACTGGAATGTTCCTTCTCAGACATCTGTAGCTCACTTCTTTACTTCACCTCACTTTCAAGGATAGCCATCTGACCATTCCAAGGCTAAACCCTGAAAGACATTGTCACTTCTGTCTCTCTCTTGAGAGAGTTCTGGAGGAAGCCAGCTGTCACATCACAAGCATAGTCAAGCAGTCATACATACCAAAATGCTTTCTGCTTTAAGCCACTAAGTTTTGAGGTATTTTGTTATAGAGCAGTGGATAAATAATATACTCATCTTCTCAATGAAATCTACCCACACCCCCCCCCCATCTAAAGCCTGGTCTACTTTACTTTCTTCTTCTCCTCTACTTCTTCCCTCCATTCCTTCCTTTCTGATAGCATTTCTTGCCTTCTAACTTACTATGTAATATATTCCTTTTTGTGTGTTTATTGTTTGTTCTTTCTCCCTTGCCTGATCTGGCATCAGAACAAGTTAGGTCTGTCTGTTCACTGAGGTGTCCCAGCACCTGGAAAAGAGCCAGGTATATACAGCAGAGATGCATGTACAAATGCAGTCCCTGGAATTCTAGCGGTGCAGAGGTCTGCTCCCAGCTGTAGGGGATCAATCAGCAGAAAGCATGTCATGACTCGGAGTCTTAGTGTCTTCAGCTGTAACATAAGGAGGTTAAATTAGGCGACCCATAAGTTTTTTCCCAGATCCCAAGTTTTGTGCTTCCTACACAACAGCGGCATTGTGGGTTCTCCAGATTCTGGGGGCTGCAGAAACAGGCTTCCACCTTTGCCAAAGCTCACTTTCCTGTCCGTGCACATCTGGAAAGCCAAAACACAAAACCATCTCATTGTGCACATCTGGACAGCATAAACCAATCACTCCAAGAGGAAACTCCAAAACGGCTGCTCAGCAAAACTGCAGCGCAGGCCAAATGGGAGAGGTTGAAAGGCTCCTTTCTTTTCCACCCGGCAAAGCAATCTTCTGGGCACGATCTTAGGAGCTGAATGCTTTGCCTTTGCCGCTGAATACCATACGCTCTCAATAGCCTTTGACTGCAGTCTCTGTCACTTTGCTCTCTCTCCTGGCTCCTGGCCAATGCAAAACTTACAGAAAGGGATTTTTTTCCCTACCCCTTGTTTAGACCAAACTATACCTTCACTTACCCTTGGGGGATGTGGCCTGAGTTCAAAGCCAAAGCCGAACACCACCTGCTCCTCCTCCACTCCCTTTAGGCAGAGTGATTGAGCTGCAGGCCCAATACAAACTGAACCAAGCTTTCAGAGCTGTTGAGAAATCCCTAGCTATTTGCATGCAACTAGGATGGGCTCCCTCCCTCCATGGCTGGGAAGGGAATGGTGCCTGGCAGTATGTAGTCTCCTTGTTTGACAACCAGCCTAGGTCCCCAAAACAAATAGGAATGATTATTCCTTTGCAAATGAAATGAGTTTCAGGATACTGAAACAGCACAGGGAGAGGAGGAGGCGTGTGCACAAAGTAGGCGCTTCCTGTTGGCACCTTTATACCTGGGGATGTCAAAGTCTTGGAGAGAGAATGCCTTGGAATATGGGAGGCTCATATGGTGACAGGGAGCTTTTGAGTCAGTGTCCTAAGGCCAGCAGGGGATGCTTACAAGGAGAGAAGAAAAGTGAGTGGAGACCTTGGGGCAGAGTGTCTGGTTATCTCATGCTTCATCAGACCACCCTGCTGGGTACAGTTGATAGCAGCAAGACCCAGGAAAGATCTGGAAGCCCAGCCCTGGATCCTTAGCCTTCAGCTACAGCACCTCCCTAAAGCTTGGAACCTCCCACTAGTGTCTACTGAAGCCCAACAGCATCAAAAGCCAACTGCCTCTAAGTGCAGCAGAAACCAGGCAGGAAGCTGGAAAGGAAGCTAACAAAAGAGAAATCTTTTCCTTTCTTGAGCTCTGTGTTTTGGGACATGCCTTCCAACTAGCCAGGAACTTAGAGTTTTGCTGCTGGGAAATGATTGTTTTCTTGGCTTCCTAGTATGGATAGCCAAGGGTGCATGCAGGGTACAAGGCAACTACCAGCGGTGTGTAATCTCCTTGTTTGGCAACCAGCCTGGGAAATTGATGCCAATGTGGTGGGTGGGATCCCCCACTGGTCCAAGACAGGAGGTTGGATGCCTGCTGCTACCAGCAACACCAAGATGATGAGCAAAGAAACCACCCCACTCAGAGCCTTTTCTTCCAGAAATGCCTGGTGCTGACTGCAGAGGCACCTGGCTATATACCACACCAGGTGCACGAGCACGGCCTTCTAAGCCCCCGTGTCATGCCAGCTCCAAGGGCTGAGCTCTGGTCACACATCACTTCATTTCCCTCTGACAATTAATTTTCCTACATAGGAAATGTTATCAAGTCACACTATAGATGAAGAGACAGAGGAGAGGGTTAGCTTTCCCAAGTTCCTTACGGGTGCCATAGCTGAAATTCCAGCTCAGGTCTGCTGATTCCATAGCTCAAGGGCTTCGCCCCTTGAGTCCTCAGCCAATGCACAGCGAGGTGGAGCTTGTGTAGTGTGTTTATAAGAGGGGTAGTCTGTGATTATCAGCAAGAATTCATACCCTGAAGCCAACTTTTACCAACTTTCCACTGCGGGGTGGGCTCTCACAGAGGCATTGTAAAAGATCTGGTTGCCCTAAATATTAATGCTGAGTTAATCATTCAAATAAAAAGAGGTTCCTGGTATTTTCAAATGAATCACTGCCTTCTGACATACATCTGGTGGCCTTTTCCCTACTAACCAAGTCAGTAACTATATAGAAAAAGAATTCCTTGGCTATTTTTATAGGCTGGCCATAACTGGCTCCCATGGATGCCCCTGGGGGCATTCCTAAAGTGGCAAATCCAGCTTGTGGGGGGAGGCCGTTCAATATTGTCATCTCTGTAGCTCTTGCTAGTCATTCCACCTGGAATTTGCAAATCCTGAGCCTGGTGAAGAGGGGCAAGGCAGCTGGTTTGGGCTTCATTGGAGATCTGGGAGGCATAACTGAACATGGGCAGGAAGGGGAGAAAGGAGTGAGAAGTCCAAGGCATAACTGAACATGGCAGGAAGGGGAGAAAGGAGTGAGAAGTCCAAAGTGAGGAGAACACACAACCACTGTGTCATGGTTTGAATATGAAATGTTCTCCCCCATCCCCCAGGCTCATGTGTTGAATGCTTGATCTCAGCTGGTGGTGCTATTTTGGGAAGTTCTGGAAACTTTAGAAGGTGGGACCTAGTTGGAGGAAGTAGGTCACTGGGGTAGGTCTTTAGAGGTATTCTGTCCCTGTCCCTTTCCTGTCTTTTTCTCTGCTTCCTGTCTGCTATGAGGCAAAGAACCTCCTCCACCACAGGCTCCCAACGCCATGATGTTTTACCCAAGTGCACAGAATCAAGCAACTATGGACTGAACCCTTTGAAACCATGAGCCAAGATAAGTCCTTCCTCCCTTAAGTTGTTCATGGCTGGTATTTTGGTCACAGAGACGAAAAACTAACTAATGTATATGGCTCTGAAGGGGCATGAAAGGAAGAGAAGGGACGGGGCTAAAGTCTACCATGTGCCAAACAATCACAGCGACAGCTGCCTAGTCATCCCCCATATAGCCACTTGGGGACACATGGCATTCAGAGCACATCAACTCAGAGCTAAGACCTAAGAACCATCCTGTGTGGACGGGAGTCTACAGTAAGGTTCCTTCCACATTGGAAGCTGCACTCTACAGAGAAAAGCCAGTCCTTAGAATTCTTCCAAAATGCCAGCACCACACAGATCTGAAAGGCGGGAAACTGCTTCCCCTGGAGGAGCTTAAGGAGCCAGGACAAACAAAGCAATACTGAAATAAACAATGCATCAACCAACCAAACACGCATCTATAAAGGACATTAAGGGGTGATGAGAAAGGCTGAACGGGGCCAGTAGGTTAGAAAATTTTACCATATCCGCATTAAATTTCTACACTGGGATAACCATATTGAGAATCAGTAAGGAGAATATCTGTATTATCTTCCCACCTCAAATTACATAGGTTGTTTCTTTTAGAGACTTTTCAAATAATCAAATGTACAAATTCAGTCATTTACCATTTAGAAAATACCTACTATGTGCATAGTACCCAATTGTTTTAACTCTGTATGCCGAAATACTTTTAGAATAACAGAAACATTAGAAAAAGAACACATGCAGTTCCTGTATGGCTCTCACTCACACTTGCCCAGTGTTTGTGACATGAATATCTGTGACACACTGATCAGCACTGGAAAATGCACTGGTACACCACCACGACTGAGCTACAGTCCCACTCTGATCTTAGTGCTTCTCACTCTCACATCCTTTCGCTGCTTCGGGATCCAGTCTGGGAAACTACCTTGAGTCAGTCCTCATGTCTTCTTTGCTCTATTCTGAGATAGTTTTTCAGTCATAACTTGCATTTTTTGTGACTTTGAGGAATACTGGCAGTTACTTTGTAGACTATGCCCCAATCTGAGTTGATATCACATTTTTTAATGATTGGACTAAGATTACACCTTGGGGCAAGAATATCTAGAAGTAAACTAACAACTAACTTCCTTCTTTTCTTCCTTCCTTCCTTTCATCATTCCTCCCTCCCTCCCTTCCTTCCTACAGAGTTTTGCTATATAGTCCAGGCTGACCTTGCACTTATGATCCTCTTGCCTCCACCTCCCAAGTGCTGGGATTACAGGTGTGCTCCACCAATCCAATAGCACAGAATCCATTCATTCTAGGTTAGAAATCAGCAAAGAGCACTAAGGATGCTGCACAGGGAAAGGACAGCATGGGACCAGATGTGGTTTGCCTTGGGTTGGGAGTTGAGAAATTCTGGGGTCCCAGCTCTCCTTTAGGGAGAAAGAAAAGAGGGAGAGAGGGTTGCAAACCTCTAGCCCTTGAACTCAAGTTGAGCAAACCTAGAATCAGAAGGGCCAAAGCTATCTTTGAATCATGTGTTCTTCCTCTCTGGGCAAATAAGGTCCCACGAGCTAAGGTCATAAGGAGCAGTGTCTCTCCAACCTCCATATGCATCAGAAGCAAGGTTTGTTTGAGCATACACAGTCCCCAATGGACACACCATCTATGGAGACTTGTGCTGCTGGGGAAATGAAGTTACAAGGACTACTGTAATTTCTGGAGTCTTGAGTCATCTTCCTGGTGAAAACAGAGCAAGAGCAGGGACCACATGTGTGAGGAAGGATGGGAGGGGAGGAGGACCTCAGAAGGCCTTGCCTTGCCACTTAGGGCCATTGGAACACCCTCATCAACACTCCCATCAGGTTGCACGGTGTTCTCCTTTCATCCTGAATTCCCAGCTTAACCTGACTGAAGATCCTTTCCTCTTAGTGGATCTCAGAAGAGTCAAACATATTCATCAACCCACATCCCATAAGCAGAAGCAGAGGGTCCATGTTCCAATGGCATTTTTTGAATACAAAACATTTTTGAATACAAAAACATGTTTTTGAGCTCACAGTGAATTTGCCAATTCACAGTGAGGTTCTGTTATGGCAGGTTGGATGCCCGTTCAGCTCACAAAAGCCCATTGAACTCCTGCATGAGTAGTTTATAAGGACTTAAGTACCTTGTGGGTTATGTAAAATTTGTGGGGGAGTTCAGAAACTGAATCACCATTTCTAACGTGTTTTTTTCCCCTATGGGAAAATGCCTTCCCTGTGAACAGGGAGAAGGGAACAAGAGGGGACTAAGCTCAGAGACTGAATTCAGGAACATTCCTTTTGCTTTCAAACTCCAGGGAGAACATTCCTCTTGCCCTTGGGGAAATGGCAGTCAAGCAATTTAGGGAGTCACCAAGTCACAAATAATTCCTACTTTCTCTCAGATAAGACACCGAGGATGTGACAACAAACAGTGTGGATTCCTGTCCTCTGTTGCTCAGGGTCTGAGGGGGAACAGGCAGAGAGATGGGCAATGACCTCTCCTCCCCCTCCAAACCTCCAGGTACCCGCTCTGCAGGGGAAGGGCAGGAGAAATTGAACTTAGTGAGGGACAACCATGCCCAACCTTGGGCTTTTTTTTTTTAAAAGGTTCCTGAAGGAAGCTGGCCAGGCAAGATGAAGACCACATGAGGTCAACTGACCAGACACACCAAGCAGAGGCCAACAGGAAGCAGGAAATGTTTATCATGATTGGAGATGGAGCTGAGGTGGGGGTGGGGGAGAGTGGCCGATGGAAGGCGGGCTTAGAGAGCACATTGAAGATTTAGAAAAAATTGGGGAGAAATTCATCCAAAATAAAATTCACTATTTTCAGTGTGCATTTTGATGACATTAGTATACACTCACAATATTGTACAACCATCACCACTAGGTCCATAATAACCTAGTTCCAGAAAATTCTCACCATCCCCAAAGGAAATTCTATAGTTATCAGCATTCATTTCCCATACCCTGGCAACCACTAATCTGCTTCTGTCTCTGTGGATCTGCGCGCTCTCAATAGCACATAAAGAAAACCATACAATGTGTGGGCTTGTGCACCCGGCTTATTCCACATCATACAGCGTTTTCGAGGTTCATCCGGATTGTGTCATGTATCAGTATCCTGCTCCTTTTGATGGCTGAATAATATTCCATCGTATGGGGATGTCACATGTTGTTTACTACTTCGCTCACCGATGGACAGTTGTTCTTTTTCACCTTCTGGCTGCTGCCAATAAATTGCTCCTATAAGCATGACTTTTGTTCAGACACCGGGTTTCACTATATTGGGTGCATCCTGAGGGTGGAATGCAGTCACGTGTTCAGGATTTGTCTGAGAACCAACTGGGGGTCATTTAAGTGAGGCCCATGTGACTACGAGGATGTTTTCAAGCATTCACAGCGGCTGAAATGGATTGAGGGCTGGAGAGGGGCACTGGTGGCCAGAGGTGGGTATTAGTTCAGGTGAAAAAGACCAGATATGAGTTGAGGAAAGGAGAGAATTCATACTTCCATTTCTCCTCATCTCTTTAATCCTGCCATTCTCCCTGTCACGGTGACAGACATCTAGCCACAAAGGAGAAAGAAGCATTTTCCCCACTGACATTTTGTGAACTGAAGACAACTAATGAGTGAATAGCAGAGCCCACTGGGGACAAGGGAGGCTTATCCAGGTGATTTTGAACTTCCTCCCGGATGAACTATGAGAAACTCACCGATCTCCACCAAACTCTTCAAGTTTCTCTTTGCAGAGATCCCATTCTGTCTGAGGGAGTCTTCACTTCCCTACTGGTTGCCTATGACCTTGGTCATGGCCCACTCACCTCTTCCCTCCAAGCACAAGCTGATTTGCACCAAACAGGAAGTTGTCTGTTCCCATGGAGCCTCTGACATGGTCTTATCAGCCCTATTGTTTATATAACTGTTACCCTTTTGAGTCAGTCTCAAGTTCAAGGCAAAAGTTCTAACCTTCTCCAGTATAAATAACCTAAGACCCAGCGCATTCTCTTTTTTGAATACCAAAATCAAAACCAAAACCAATTAAGACTCCCAAAACAAAAATTTCAACAAAACAAAACCATCTACCTATACCTCCCTCTAGTTCCACTGTAGAGAACGAGCACAAATGTCTAAGAGGCACTTGGACAGTCTGCCCCCAGTCCTTACAATGACTGTTTTCCACTTTCATTCTGTTCTGAAGGGCAGTCCAGCAAGACCCTAGTCCCTCCAGCTGAAAATGTGTCAGGTGGTCATGTTGTCAGTGGCTTCTGGAGAGAGCTCTGCTTCCTGCAGAATCATCTGGGTGCCCCCCCACCCCATTCTAATTCATCACAAGTAACTGTGGGCAAAAGGCCTACTCTGATGTCCCCAAGAAGCTAGTTGTCAACAAATCCTTGATGGAAGGACGCTCAAGTTACACAGGGAGTGAGCCTAATTGATGGCTGAGAATGATGGCTTGAATGTTGATAAGCAATCACATTCTGGACTGTTGATATTAATGGAATGACTTAAAACAGCCCAAAGAAAATGACACTCCCAGTCTGAACATCCAAGGCCAAAAGCTCTTCTGCTCAACATATAGCAGGAGTTGATGATGAATAACCTGGTTTCTGGAAATTCTTGACACATTAATCCAGTCTTCCAAGACTGACCACCCCCATGCCCACAGACCCCAATAAAAGCTTGAGGTCTAGGGACCTCCCAATACAGGGTTCCTTCTTAAGCCTGCCCACTCTCCCATCTGGAGACTGTCCTTTCACTTTGCTTTGCATTAATAAGCCTGCTCCTGTTTCTGCCTCTTCAGTGTCTATCCTTGAATTCTTTCTCTGACCAAACCAAGAACATTCTGGCCCCTGGATCCTGTGACCCAAATCTGTCTGAGGGGGCCTTCTTTTCCCTATGGATTGCCTGTGACATATTTTGGGGGATTTTTATGAATCCAGTAACAGACAGATGAATGGATAAAGCACATTCCATGAAAACAAGAAACATGTCCCATGTCAGGATCTGCTTTGGGCTTGCTGCCCCATTTTCTTAAGGCTGATTTTGACAGCCTTAAGATTCTGTCCTGCCTTAAGAATGTCCAGTCTTATGAATGCAGCCTGTGGGGAAGGGGTATCTATACTCCGTACTTGGCCCATAAAGGCTCCCACTGAGAGGCAAAGGGTTGGTCTGGTAGAAAACCCCATTTGGGTAGGCAGAGCTGGAAAACCAAACTATAGCTGGAACTTGGATGTGCTCCTGGATAACAGGTCCCCTGAGAACACATATGTCCCTCGGACTCCATCGCTTGCACTTTCCTAGACTCCTCTTGGAGGTCTGTCAGCATGCGGCTGCATGCTTTATAAAAATGGGGGAATCATCCTAGAGACCCTTTCAATATGACCGATCTGACAAAGGGCTATCTGCTGATAGAGGGCCCTTTAAATCCCAAGAATTGTGCCCTCCAGGTGCCTGAAAGACTACCATCAAGCTTGCTTTCAAGGGTAGAAATGTGCAGAGACTCACAGGACAGGTGTTATGGTCTGGTTTGGGGTCCCAGAGAGTCACGGAACTATTTCTGCTGGCCTGTTAACAGCTTGTCATGCTGGTCCCTAGGCTCCCTCCAGAAGTGGGTTTGCCAAGCTTTCTCAGCGGCTCATGAGTCAGACTCTGGGTTTCTGTGACCCGGTCAGCAGAACATCCATGGCACCATGGGAGAGTCAGAGGTGCAAGTGACCAACTCATGGCCTGGAGGCTTTGCCCAGGCTAGTGGGACAGGCGCACCATTTATGAGCAAAGTAACTCATAATAAAAGCAAGCAGTAAATGTTAATGAGCCAACAAGCCAGGATGGAAAGACCTGTCTCTGTGACCAAGCAGTCTGATGAAGACACGGTCCTGGGGCCAGGCAAGGCAGGCCCAGCTAATACTGACAATGACCCATGATCCTAGACAGCTACTGTCAACTTTGGGGGGAATTTCTAGAGACCGCTTAGGTCACAGAACTAAACTAACACTGACTCTAAACTCTTTACCTAAACAGATGGGCAGATGTCTTTTATGGCAAGTGCCATCATCCACCTCTGTGAGGGTGACTTTGGTGAGCCTCCCTCCTGCTCTAGGTGACAGATGTGGTCCTTGACTGGGGTCACTCTGCATTGTTGGCAACAGGATGCTATGGCATCATCAGAGAGCTGGGGGAGGGGAATGGTGCGCTTCCTCAGAGAGAGCAGACAAGAGAGAAAGCATTTTGCTTCTGCAGTTTGTTGGTGCTCAGGCTGGGTCCTTGGTGCTTTCAAGTTGTCAGTGTGTCTGGACACAGAGCTTGTCTCAGGCCATGAGGGGTTACAATGACATATTAAACCCATGGACTACACGGTTACCATCCTGAGGACTGTTAGTTCCCTCTATTTTCACCTGAACCAACTCAGGATGGGTCAAGCATGGGCTAGAAATGATTCAGAGAAGGAAACTAATCATTTTATTTAGTCAACGAAAATTTGCCAAGTGCTTCCTTCGTGCCATGGACACAGCAGTGAAAGTGACAGACAAGGCCCAGGTTCTCCTGGAGTTGAGAGTAGAGAGACAATGTGCAAATAAAAAAGTGAGTAGCAGCCACCTCCACACATTGAACTATGACCAGCCATGAAGGACATGACCTTGGGAATCTACTGAAGAATTCAGGGAGGACCTAGTTTAAGAAGGGCAGTTGGAGACAGACTCTTTGAAGGGGTGAAATTGAAAGTAGAAACTGAAAAGCAAAAGGGATGGGGTGTTAGTGAGTGATCAGTAGGGAAAAAGAACTTTCTGTGCAGAGGAAAGATTAAGAAAGGCCAGCAGATGGGCAAGATCTGTGTGTGTTCAAGCAACCTGAAGTCCCGCTTGGCTGGAGTCTGGTGAGGGGGCAGTAAACTTGACCTTTATTCCATATGCCCTGAGAATTACTTTCAGGATCATGCAAAGGTCAGTTTTCATCATGTGCTGAGGACCAAGCCCACTCAAACACTGCTCAGCTTCCCACACAACCCACTTAAGGACAGTCAGCTAGGATTAGGGAATAATCTGGGAACACAGGGGAATTGCCTGATTAGGAAACAGCCAGATTGCTAACCGCTGTGTCAGATCCAGCCATGGCTAGACCCTTGGGCCTCCACCTGCAGACACAGCCTTGACTCTAGATATACTCAGGCTGTCTTGTCCAGGTATATGAGACCCAACATCCCTTTGCTGTTCTGAAAACAAGTGTCTCTGCCTTTTTCCTAAACTCAAACAAGTCCCTGCAACCCAAGTCTGCTGCTGGCATGCTTCTGGCTCAGCAGTTAGCTTTCCTACAATTCGAGCCTCATCTTGCTGGTTCCTTATCTCCTATTGCTGCTCCTGAATCGCTGGCCAGTGTCTGGAGTTCTACTATGTGGTGACCCCCACAGGTCACCAGATCCATCCTTCTGCCATTAGCCATTAAAGAAAAAGTACACTTATATTCCCTGGCCAAGCATCCATCCCATTGCCAATGGTCAGATGAACTAAAGGAAAAAACAAACTCTCTGGAGTCTTCTGGAATAGTTACTTGATGAATGAATGATGATGAATAGTTACTTGATGAATAGTTACTTGATGGGAATCCTTGTTTTTTTCAAATGAAATCTTGGGTAGGAGCATAACATTTAACACCTATGAGAGCAAAGTTTCAGTCCTCACCCTACCCTGGAAACTCAGAGCTCTGCAGGAGATAGTCTGCAAATGACTGTTGAAAATTCAGAGATATCAAGCCATGTGTGGGGCAAACAGCCCCATGAGAGTGGACTGGAGTGGGAGGTACATGATGCTAATGATGATGAAGGTAGTAACACGACAGTAGAGGTTGTCTCTTACTAAGCAAGTGTGCACCAAGACAGAGATGAATGCTCTACAGGTTCCATTGTGCAACTCCAAGCATCACTGCCAAGCAGGTATAATTACTACAATTTTAAACCAGCAGAAACTGAGGCTAAGTGACATCTCCAAGACCACACACCTCCCAGAGAGCCATGATTTGAACCCTGGCAAGTCCCACTTACAGCCAGTGGCACCCATCAGAGGGCCCATTGTATGAAGGGATCGCATGACTCCAGTTGAAAGACCCAGGCTGGGTGCAAATGGGGAAGAACCCAGCAGCTTTGGAGGCCACTTGAGGTGATTGTCAAGTGCTCTGGGCTGATTAACTGTGAACTTAAGGGAAGACAAGTGTGCTTTCATGCCGCAGATCTGCCCCGGGCCTGTTCGGGCCTGTTTCCGTACTCTGAATGAGGAAGCTGTGCTTTGCAGGAGTCTGGCAGAACAAGAATAGGCCTTAAGATGCCTGAATAAAGGGCCCAGGGGAAGTACAAAGTATGGCCATTGTTGGAGACTGAACTGAGTGCCAGGCTAGGAGAGGGCCCAGTGGCCAAGCATGATGGCACAAGAGGAAAGATATTAATATTTCCAGGCAGACAATGCAGCTTTGACCTCATGCTGGATACACCTCGACCCAGGTTAGGCTGATCCAATCATGGTTGCCAAGACGTCACACGTGTCCACAGCTGCCCCCTGCCCCTATTGGGAAAGATGCCTCCCCTGAGGGCTGCTCCAGGCAATGAGGGTGCACTGCCTGTCCCCTGGGTGTTTCCAGGGGCTCCCCAGGTGTTAACAGGACAACAGCTGGCAATGGGAGGAGGTAAGGGCAGGAGCAGTTCCCTATGTTACCTTTTGCAGGGTAAGAGATGGTTTCAGGCTGATCCAGGGTGGCAGTGGGACCCCAAAGGAAGAGATGCCATCAGTTAACATATGCAGATCCCTAGACCCAAGCTGCTGGCTGTGATGCAGAGGGATTAGGGAGAGGGGAGAAAGGTAGTTCCTCTAGATTCTGGAACTCATCCACTTCATCTGACTTTGTTCCCTGGGTGAGAATGTTAAGTTTACTTATAATATCTGTGCCAGATGCCTGCTGTCCTGTCTACCCCCAGGCTGACCAGAGTCTCTTCTGGAGCACGACCTGAGGTGGGACAGTCAGCCCTCCCTGACCAGTCCCTTGCATCATGGATCCCTCCTGAGCTCCATACAAATCAAATCCCCGTATGTATTTGGTGTCTTCTGCAAGGGCATGGCTTTGTAGGTGACATATCAGATACATGATTACTATACTTCATGCTGGACTATTGATACATTATTCTAGATGCAGCTGGGAAGATCAAATATCATCTCCTCTTGTTCTTCCAGGACATAAGTGGAGGAGGATCTGCTTTTTATAAGAAAACTGTCATCCTCTACCAGTGATGGTTTCAGCTGGGCCTATCAGGAGTTCACAGAGGTGCATGGGAGCCTTAGAATTACCATATAAACTAGCAATTCTGCTCTTGGGTATATACCCCCAAAGAATTGCACACAGCTCTCTAGCAAACATTTGTACACACATGCTCACAGCAACGTCATTCATTTACCAAAAGATAGAAAAACAACCTAATGTCCATTAAATTATCAAGATGTGACAAATACATAATATAATATTATTCACCCATAAAAATGAAAGAAGCACTGATACATGCCACCATGCAGAAGAACCTAAAAAACACTATGCTGAGCAAAAGAAGTAAGATCCAAAGGGCCACATATTATATGATTCCAGTGCTGCAAAATTGCCCCAATAGGCAAATCCACAGAGGCAGAAGGAAGATCGGTCGTTTCCAGAGGCTGAGGGGAGAGAGCATGCAGCGTGACTATTAATGGGTGTGGAGTTTCCTCTCCGGGCAATGCAACTCCTCTAGAACTAGACAGAGGTGGTAGTTGCTACTGCAAGTTTCACTTTAAGTTGCCTCATTTTAGGAAATGTGAACTTTTACCTAACCCAATAACACAGGGCTTTTGCAAAAATCCAGATGTTGATTCTCTGGGGATGGGGCTACTGAACAAGTTCAAGGGAGAGTCAGAAGTGCAGTCTGCACCACGGATGGCCAAGTGCAGGGAGAAGACACTTAGAAAAAACGCTGAGCTCAGTCCTGGCTCAAGCATGTCCTCATAGTGACCTTGGGCAAGTTGCTAAATTCTCTACACCTGTTCCTTTCTGTGTACAGTGACAGTGCTGCCCTGCGGTAGTCAATCTCCACTCATCTATAGCCTGCCTGACCCTGGCTCCAGCCTCTCTGAGACTTATTATTTAAAACAAATGGCCACCAGTGGCAGTCACTAAATCTGATGGCCAGGTGTCCCTTGACAGACTTATCTGCCATGGACTTCATCTATGTACTTGATGGTTACTTACCCAATACCCACTTGTGCCTGAAGTGCAAAAGTTGAAGTTTTTGCCCTCATTCCAGTGTTTTAGCCAAAATTCTAGTTTGGATCAAAAACTGAAAAAAGTGTGTTAAATAATTTCAGGTGTTCAGGATTAATTCCACTGACATTGAAACTGTGGACCTGTGACATTACTCACAAGTGGAAGTTAGCTGTGACTCACATCTGATTCATGTCCACGTGTAGACTTCCTTCCTTCATGAAGGTTCTCGATAAAACATTTCTGGGGCCTCACGTACACATCGATTTTTAATTTGGCTGGGTGTGTAACTCAGTGGTAGAGCACTTACTTGCCTGGCATGCTAGAAGTACCAGGTTGGATCCCCAGTATTCGTACCCCCCATTCCGTATACACACAAGTTGTTTGCACATATAGACACCTAGCCATGAAAATGTCAAAGTTAGTTCAATTGCACCAAATAGGAGGTGTGACCTTTGACCTTGAGGATTCAGGAGATAAGAACCAGGCTCTTCTGCTGAACATTCCAGTCTCCCCCCCCCCCCCCCCCCCCCCCCCCCCCGTCTATCTCAACATCTATCCATTTGTACTGAATGAAGTTTTGTTAGTTCAAACCCTACTGTAATGAGATGGGTAGGCTTTTGGAAAAAGATGTCCACCAGACTGTTGTGCACACAGGCTGGCTGGTGGCTAAAAGGGAGAGGGAAAAGCAGAGAGAATGGTATTCAGCCGGCCCAGCCACATCTCTGCAATGACTTGTCCACACAGTTGCTCTCATCTGAACTGGGCTTTAGACTAGAAAGGTCCTCTTTCCTAAACAAGACCCATTTGCCAGGAAGTGATAATGTTACACACAGTTTTAGTCTATCTGGCCCTAAAGAATCTCAGATTCTGTCAGCATTCTGTGGGCTTCATCACATGTCATATATCTTCATTCTAAACCAAACATCTAGACAACTTGAAATTAGAGTCCTAAGCTGAAAATAGAAGGCAAAAAGGGAAATGCCGGTTTGAACTTCAGAGGCACCCTCCAATCTGGTTTGGAAAGCTAAGTGCTCATTTAGGCATGCACTTAGGCCACCCCACCAAGGTGTGTGAGCACTTGGCTTTGAGAATAAGCTCTCATTTCTCCAAAGCTGTGCAGGCCACTCATTGTCAAGCAAGCCACAGCCTGGGAAATCTCTTTTTCATCTTTAATCAAAACGATGTTAAGGCTGGCAGACTTGCACTCTTTATCCTGGTGGCAACCTAGATGTTGGGTGGGTACTGGCCTGGAGAGAGCTTCAAAGCCTTTAAACATTATTGAACTATTTTCTTTAAAAATTAGATCAAAAAACCGTCTGTTCCTTGGGTGGTCCTAGAGTTGTAAGCATCTTGCTTTGCACAAGTGTGACAGACACCACATTATCTTAGGGAAACCACTGTACTCTCCACAGCACTGAGTTCAATAGGCACTTGGGAATCAATGCAAAGAAAACAACTGTCTCTGCCTTCCACCCATGCCTGCCACCATCAGCTTCCATGCCATGGTCATGCTACAACTCTGCTCAAGAAAAATCCATGGCTGCCAACTATTAGAAAGAGTTGGCAAACCTGTGGCCCAAGGGCCAAATCTCACCTAACCTGGTTTTGTAAACAGAGTTTTATCAGAGCCCAGTCACACCTATCCACTTATATACATTTACAACTGCTGCTGGCTTACCAGAGTAGAGCTCAGCAGCTGCCATTGAGATTGGCTGGCAGAGCCCAAAATGTTGGCTACTGGCTCTTTAGAGAAAGATGGTAGGTTTGCTGCTCCCTCCTCCCTGCCCTGGCCCTCCCCAGGGGACAGAGTCTGGTCCTTGCTCAGTCTGTGAGATGGACTGATATGTTCCATGCTTTAAAGTCCAGGGTGGGGAGGAGGAAAAGAGGCAGGGGGTCCTGCTGGGAATCTCAGCCTGCAGTCTCCTTGTACAGCCACGGCCTGAGGGGACGTGCAGCCAGGGAGGGGCTGAGACAAGCAGTAGAGCCTGCCTGCTGGCTCCTGAGATAGGGTTTCGGGGTACAACAGAGCTGACCTCACTAAATTCACAATGTGGTCCCCACAGGGCTGCAGAACATTCAAATGGGTCTGAAGGTGCCGATCCACATGGAGCTGTTTAATTTCCTATTTTTTTACAAACTGAAATAGAGCTGGAATTGGTTCCTTCCTGGTGCTGCCCAGGGCCCTGTGCCCTTGGTGGCTCCCTGCTCTGGTCCTTTTCCACAGGCTGCAGAGCAGTGGTTCCTGGCTCTCCTACGCTGTGGTACCTATGGTCCCTGCTGCTCTGCCATTGGTGGGTGGCTCCATGATGCTCCCCTTCAAGGCCACCATGGGACCTCTGGTTTTGTAGTGGAGCTGGCTTTGATGTTCCTTTTTGGTCACTTCCAGTGGTTCCACAGCTAAGCCATAAGGACCAGTGTCAGGAAAAGCATGTGCAATATATTCCTTGGGAGACCCCTCAGGGTCTGTATATCACAATCTGAAACAGCGTGTTTTCCTGTAACAGCCCATCTGTGAGCTAACCTGAGACTGGGGTCATCACTGGGTTACCTGGCAGGTGCTGTCACCCTGGCTCTGTGGGCCTAGAGGTGGGGACCCTGTGGACATCCATTCTGATATTGCCCCAGAGAGGGCCTTCATCTTGCTCACATTGAGGGGCCTGCTGTGAGCGGGGCTTCACCCCCCTCTGGTTTTGAGCTCAGAGCTTTTATGGCCCTGCCTTCATTCTCTCCCCACTTCTTGAAAGAGCTGCCCGTTTTCTTGGTCCTGCATGGATTCCTTGGTTCTCTGGAAATCAAGGGAATGGCCTACACAAAGGTCACAGGTCAGGGATGTCCCGAAGAGAAAAAGGAGAACTCTCCCCTCCCCCCCAGGCTGCCAGACCCTTGATTCAGGTCCCTGCCCCAGTGTTCCTCCTCCTGGAGGCCTTCCCTGAACACCCACCTAAACATAAGCCACCCATCACATATTCTGTCACACTCTGCTTTGTTTAGGCTTGATTCATCTCAGCATGCACACACTGCCCACCATTGGACAATCTATGTGCATCCTTGTCAGCCTTTCTAACCTAGCAAATGAACCCAGGAGAACAGGAGGCTTCCTGGGCTACACCCACCCCGACTCTATTCTGTGCCTAGACAATAGCCTCATGCCCTGTGGGCACTTGGTGAGTTACTGATGAAGACTTGTTTGCTCCTCTAGAGAAACAAGGGATGGTATAGGGGATTGAGCAGCGCTCCCCCCTTCCTAAATGATTTACCTGAGTCCCAGAAGCTGTGGACAGGACCTTATTTGGCAAAGGGGGCTTTGCAGATGTAATGAGGTTCAGGATTTGGAGACAAGATCACCCTGGATTATCTGGGTGGGTGGAGTGGGTGGGGTGGGTGGGCTGTAAATCCAAGGACAGATGATCTTGCAGGAGACAAACAAAAGTGAGACACAAAGAGGAGAAGGAAGCCATGGCAGAGAGGAGAACAGTGACGCAGCCACAGCCCAGAGAAGCCTAGAGTTACCTGGAGCTGGAGAGGTAAGGTCTTCCCAAAGCCTTAGGACGGACTATAGCTCAGTCAACATCCAGATTTCAGACTCTGGCCTCCAGAGATATGAGAGAATCAATTTCTGTGGTTCTAAGAAATTTGTCACAGGGGCCACAGAAGATGAGCACAGAGGAGGAAGAATGAGCAACACCTGGCCCCTGGACAAGGCGAGGCAGACCCTGAGATGGGGCAGTGTCTGTGAGGAGAGACAGACAGTAATCAAGCAAAGAAAAAAGTGTTCATCATTAGAGCTTGTGGGGAGCTGGAAGGAAACAGGTGGGCTGTCGGTTGGAGTCCCTGGGGTGCGGGAAGGAAGGCTGAGCCTTTCAGAGGAATTGGCATTTCCTGTGGGGTCCCAAGGACCAGAAGAGGTGGTGGAGGTGAGTCCACACCTGGATTCCCACCCTGGCCTGTGCGTCCAGCTGCTCCCCCTGCCCTCTGACCTTATGGTGGAAGGATCTTTGTAAAACACAGCAACGGCAGTGAGCACTGCACTGTGCCTACTAGGACAGTCTCAGACTGCAGGTAGCTGATGTTAATCCCCAGTCTACAGATCAAAGACCTGAGGCTGGGGAAAGGAGGGAGCGGCATCCTCCATGCTTAGCCTGAGATCTCACTCCCAAGTCTGTTCTTGTACCTCTGGGCTGAATGGACCGTGTCTCACTTGAAATCCTCCAGGTGTTGTCCACGGTCTAATATCTAAAACCCACACTCCTCAGCGCAGTGCCTTGTGCCCCTGACTCTCTGATTACCATGTAAAATTTCTTCTAAGCCACTGTCCCAACCCATCTGGAACCTTCTACTTTACACACATGAATCTGACCCCTCTTCTTAACACCTCCATGTAAATGCTTGTAACAATGACGTTGTAAGTTATAAATATTGCTATTATATTTTTACTGCCTATGTTTGGCTTGTACCAACTCAGCTGGATGCTTCAGACAGGTCTGGTTCATTGCCACTGCAGCCTCAGCATCTGCATTTTATACACAGAATTTGGGATCTTCTTCAAGGCTGGGGACGACAGGTTGAGTTCAATGCCTTCTACTGTATTTTTGCCAGCAGAATTTTTTTTTTTCCTAGTAAGTAACACCCAACTTTTATGGTGGCATTTTATGGTTTTGCAAAGTACTTTTGTACATTTCATTTTATTGCAAAAACTTTCCAGACATCCTCAGGTGAGAGATGTCTTTCTTCAATTTGCTTCCATTAAGAGCAAGGCCCGAGGGTGACTGGGCCGGGGGAGGAGGTAGCGGGCAGAGGCCCTGGCTCACCCAACCTCCCACAGCCACCATCAGAGCCCACTGCCCCCAAACCATCTCAAAGAAGCCAACCATGTGACCATCTAGAACAGGGCTGATCCCCTGGCTGCCAATGGGTCGGATCGCTGGTGGCAGGTGATCCCTCCCTCTGAGAAACACTGTCACAGCCTGGAGAACACGTCCCGTGGGAGGGACCTAAGTCTTCTGTTCCTCCACATCTCCTGGGAGCAAAACCTACCACCCCCGTGAAATGTTCTTCTGTCCCATTTGATGTCTACACTGGTCATAAAGATGGGTCCGGGAGGGATGACACTCTGCCCAGTCCTCCTGCCAAGGCCCCAGTCACAACCCCTGGCCTGGGGATTTATTAGTAAACAGGAGCCACAAAAACTCTTTATCACAGTCACAGCCTTGTCTAGAAACAATGTTGCCTTTCAAATTGTTTTCCGCCTTGGATGGTGAATTTATAAACTGAACTGCTGGTTAGGAACAGAAGCCCGGCTGCAAAGACTAACTGCCTTGTTCTGTGTGGGACTGATAAGATAAACACAGATAATAGCTCACTGGAGGTTGGGTACTTTTCTATATATGCTCTATGTCTGCATTTTCCTAGGCAAAGGCTGAAATTTGGGGGCTGCTTTTCAGATTAAAGGGAAAAGAAAAAACTATTTTCTGGATCTTTTTCCAGAAAGGAAGTTGGATATAATTATAAGATGTCAAGTTCGTCTCTCTATAAACAGTTCAGAAATGAACTAATCTGGTTACTTCCAAAATGGGGACCCTAAAACAGTGGTGAGTCTGGTTGCTGTTGCAGACAACTGGCAATGCTGGGCGATGACCATATGGGGTTTATTATGTGAGTTTCCCATTTTTCTGTGTTTACAAATCTGTGTAATAAAAAGGAAAAATAAGGCAGTTTGGCTGAATCATTGCTGGCACTGGGAGATGAGCATATGGAATTTTTTTATAGTATTCTCCTTTATGTATGTTTGTTTAAAATATTCCCTGGAATGAGGAGGAGACGGAGGACAAGAGAGAGGACAAGAAACAGGAATAGGACTCTGCTCAAAAGACAGTAGCTCAAACTGGGCTATGTCTGAGATAGGAGGTGGAGTTCCAGGCCAGCCTGGGCTCCATAGTGAGACCCTATCTCAAAACAAAACAACAAAAAAAATGGCTTAAAACCTCTTTTACTCTCACAATTTAGCAAATATGTATTTGTGCTCCATATTCTTCTGAGCTCTGGGAGAGTGAAGACCCTGTCCCAGATGGAGCTGTCATTATCTCCACAGTTCAAATATCCCTGCAGGTTCATTCCTCAAAAATGGAAGGGGATTTCGGGGGTGTGGCAGGGGTTCTTTGGAGGAGACTCAAAGCACTCGATCCCGGCCTCCTGGATCTATTCAGTCTGCTATTCCTCAGTCCTAGAGCAGCACAAGGGAGGGGGAGGGGCTTCAGCAGCCTCTGCAATGCGTGCTGGTCTACCCTGTCATCCATGAGTAACAGCTACCTATCCCTGAGGGGTGTGCCCAGACAGGTCCAGCCCCACTTGCTTGGGGCTGTGCTGCAAACACTCAGAACAGCCAGGTGCTACCCTGATTTCAAAGATGTTGGGATGGAGACTGGCAGGGGTGGCCAGTGTTGTAGATGTTGTCAGCAAGGGACCAGGAGACAGCCTTCGGTGTTAACTTCTGGGCGTGAGATTCATCTTAACTGCTGAGGACAGGCAGCTTGGCTACCAGATCACCAGCTTTTGGGTTTGCCATCAATAGCTAACCTTCAGGGGACTATTTTCAAAATCTGGGTTTTGATGGCATCTTATACCTAAAAATCAATCCATGGGAAATACCACAGTAAGGCTAGCCTGCCTGAGCAGTGCCCCCAAAACCTCACTTGTAGCCAGATAGGGAGTGGGTTCCCAGAAATACAGAAGCTCTTGGGAGAGGGAGGCTGAGAAGGTGGAAGCCTCAGCTTCACTTCAGCCTGCCGCAGGCCCCTTCAGTGCAATGGCATGGTGGGCTTCTTTGGTAGGAGATGGGCAAGATTTGGGACAGTGTCATTTTTTTTCCTTAATGGTACTAGAGTTTGAACTCAGGGCTTCATACTTGCTAGGCAGGTGCTCTACCACTTGAGACACACCTCCAGCCCTTTTTTGAGGTCTGGTTATATTGGAGATATCCAGTTTCTTTTACTGATTTAAAAACAAAATGTAAAAAAATAAATAATAAAAAAGTTGTGCCTGAAGAAAGAAAAAAAAGTTGTGCCTAAAAAAAATGTTTTGCCTGGAGATAGAGTCTCACTTTGCCCAGGTCAGCTTGGATTGCACTCCTCTTATTTTAGGCTTCCCATCATTGCTGGGGTGACAGGTGTGTGCCACCACGGCCAGGTTTTTTCTTCCTTTGAGATAGGGTTTGCAAACTGTTTTCGGGGTTGGCTTGAAAACCTCGAGCCTCCCGATCTCAGTTTCCTAGTAACTTTAGATGACAAGCAAATGCCACTGAGCCCAGCTATTGGTTGAGATGGGGGTCTCGGAAACTTTTTGCCTGGACTGGCCTCAAACTGCAATGCTCCTTATCTCAGCCTCTCAAGTAGCTAGGATTACAGGTGTGAGCCACTGTCGCCTGGCAGGCCAGCATCTTTTTTTTGAATTTGAAGTTCATATTTTGCATCTGTGCTTGTTTCTATGGAGACACAATGACCCTAAGATTCTTGATGGCTACCTGTCCACGACTAGGGCAGAGAGGTGACTTTACATCTCAGAGTCATAAAATCTCCCGTCTAATGTGGGCAGTGAGCACAGCTGCATGTAGCTTGAGCAGACTGAAACTTAAAAGTCCTAGGAGGATATTTGGCGATTCGTAGGTAACATCTAGAGGTGGCGATGGTTTCTGAGCATCTCCTCCATTCACTGTAACAAAATATGGGGCTAGAGGCTGCCAGGGAAGAGACAACAGAACCAGAATGCCATGGTCCTGTCCCCAAGGTCCACAGGCCCTGGTGGCAGAGACAGATACAAGCAGTCCAAAGTGAGTGAAGGGCTGAAGACAGGAAAAGGTGAGAGGAAATGCTGACCACATGGCCTGCTGGAGAACTGGGAGTTCCAGATCAAGGCTATGTATGGCACCATGGTGGAACACTCTCATGTTCCATCCCAGTGGTAGAGTTGGAAACTTTGGAAGAATTGCTGTCCCTTTGCAGTTCCCATCAAGATTTGGCATGACCCACAATGCCTTCCAAAAGGCTTAAGACCTGGAATTTCTCCTGAAGAAAGGGAGGCACGGAGGCGGCTGGCTGAGTCTCAGAAGGGTGGGCCCAGAAGAGATTGAGAGCAGCTGCTCTTTCTCCCTGAGGAAGGGGGTAAAGGGATGGGTGTGAGAGACGGCTGGACGGAAAGTCATGTAAGGCACAGGGCCAGTGAGAGCTCTTTTGGAAGACATTGATGCAGTTTAGAGAACAAAGACATTACTTGACATGAGCAGATCTGTGACTCACCCCCCCAGGCACCTATCCATACTCTGTGCATTTACACAGATTTGCACACTACTTTAATTTAGTCCTGGTGTGTTCAGTGGAGTCCCAGGGGGGAACTGGCTGCACCTGGTACAGTGCCTGGCATGCAGTAGGCCTTCAAATGTTTGAGGGATTCATTTCCCAGGGCAGTGGTTCTCAACCAGAGTGATCTGGTCCTCTGGGGGACAATGGACCCTGTCTGGAGATATTTTGGTTTGTCACCACTGTGGGAGGGGTGCTTCTGGTACATGGTGGATGGAGGCTAAGGATACCTGCTGAATATCCTACAATGCAAATGATGGAAGAATTAACCATGACAAAGAATTATCATCCCAAAGATCAAATGTTCCTAATGTAGCAATCCCTTTTGCATAAAAGCAGGAAGGGAGCCTGGGAGTGTGTATATGAATGCCTCTTTTCCAAGAAGAATGGATTCTCTCTGTCCTTGTGGCTTTGGGATTCTGAGATGAACAAAGACCTAAACAGGTCATGGGATCCTTTGAGCTCTTTCATTACCCCATCACCAGACACCACAGCCGTGAACTGTCCTGTTTTGACTCGACTACCCCTTCCTCCCACTTGGATTTCTTTAATAGGCTTTTCCTAAAATATTAGGGGCTTTCCATCAGGAGTGGATTCCTTCCAAACCATCAGGTAGTGAAAAGTCCCGCATTTGTTCCTACAGTTCCTGGGGAGTATAGCTTCAGGAGGAAGACAGACAACAACCTAACCCAGTGGATTGTGGTCAAATACCCCAGGACTCAAGTCCCAGCCTGCAGAAGCCTCCACGGCCAAGTCAAGATAGGCAAAGCTGATGGCCCTTTAATTACAGAAGTTCTAGGGAGCAAGCAAGGGGAGCGCTATCGTAAACACAGACAGGAAGTAAACCAAGGAGGATCTTTGGATGTGCCTTTTCCTGTCAGGGTGGAGGTGACAGCAGTAGGTATGATGTCCCACAAGGTTCTAAGATGGCCACCTATATCCTTTGCCTTGACAACAGGACTGTGACGCACCCAGAGAAAGGTTTCCTTTTCCACTTTTCTGATGAGCTTAGGTAGTTTTCCTAAGGTCAAACTGAAGACAAGGTAGCCCCAGTCCTTAAATCTTTTCTAGGAAACTGTAATACTTTGCCAACTAAGATCCACTCAGGGTTTTCATAGCCCAAGCCTCTGAACAAGTGTAGGAAAGACTTATCTTAGCTACCTTCCTCCTTGGTGCCTCTTTGGGACAGGCTCACAAATTAACTTCTCTTCATCTCTAAACAGAAAGCCTCATAACAGCAAGTGCCATTATTTTTACCATAAAGGACCTGAGGGTTGTCAGACACTGAACTGAGCACTCACACACATTAATTCATTAGCTCTTATCATCTCCCTCAGTGAGATATCCTATTGTCATCCTGATTAATAGATGAAGCAAGACACAGAGGACTTGAGAAATTTGTTCAAGGTTATGCAGTGATCAATGGTAGCTGCCTAGACTTGGGCCCAGGAAGTCTGACTTCAGAGTCTGTTTTTCATAACCTTATGCTAGAGAGTAACTCCCCAGTTCTTCAGAATATACTTCTTTAGGCTAAAGAAGTAAAGGAAGCAGCTAAATTCACAGATCCTCAGGACCTGTGAAAGGGATGAATTCAGTTTGCCAACTGCTAGGCAACTGACAAAATGTTTTTCTCCAGTGTGCTTTCCAGTGGGTGCTGTAAGGCTCTGAACCTGATGGTAGATTCTAGGCCTGCAGTGACACTGCCTACTCCACACCCCCCCTTCACACACACACACACACACACACACACACACACACACACACACACACAGAGAGCAAATGCATCATCTCTGGAAGAACCCATGGGCTCTACCATGAAGGTCCCCTCTCCTACCTTAGAGTGAACCAGCAGGTGCCTGGGAGCCCCATCTCTCCTTTTAGACCATGTGGTTTAGCTGGGGCTCCATTCTGAGCACCAGGAAGAAGAAAGAGACCTTGCCCTGTAAAATAAATGCAATTCCATCTCTGGTTACAGTGACTGGTCCAAGAGGGAGTACATGGCTCAAGCTGGTCTGATTGGATCTCAAGAAAGCTATTAAAAGGAGATGGCGTATTATTTCTGTTGGACTTGACCCTGGGAGAATATAGGGCTAGAGTTGTTACCAAGAAGCCATCTTGATACCATGTAGAACTGGGAAGAAAGCCTACGTTGAAGGAAGCAGAGTTGAGAAAGAAAAATACAGAGGACTGAGAATATAAGTAGAGCTCCTAGGCCAAACTGTGCCTGAAACCAGCCCCCTTGGACTCTTCAACTCTGTGAATCAGTAAATTCTCTTTTTAGCTTGGCAAAGGATGAATTGTATTTCTTTGTCTTGTAAATGATAAAATAAGAACTAAAAAATGCACTAAGAGTTGTAACTACACTACAATTATTGGGAACAGAGTGACAGAAATGGTGGTCAAAGCTCTTCTCCTCATACACTTTGATCATAAGGAAGATAGAAACTTTTGGAGAGCAGAGGGAATGTAATCAAATTTATGTGCTCTGCATAGCTAATTATCTCTGAACGTCTTCAGTAAACTCAAAGAATTGGTTCCTGTGTGAGCTGTTCATTGAACCACATCAACCCTTCATCTACAGACACTTTGTCCCCCTGACCCCAGCTGGCTACTTGTAGTTAAGGGTAACAGGCTAGACAAATGAAGGTAGAAGGGTTGGCCCATCTTCTCTACTTCAAGGTCAACATAAAAGGGTTTGGCATCCTAGCCAATAGAAGGCCACCTAACTTGAAGGCAGACACTGGACCATGTGCCTCTCCCAAGTGCATTTGCTAAAGCAAATCCTTTCCTTCAGCCAGTGACTTACTTTATGAATTCTGGAGTGAGACCATGCAGACAGGAAATATCAAACAAGTGTCCCCTCCTCTAGTGATTCTACTCTTTGTATATTTTTGTCTAATTTCTCAGCACTCCCCGCCCCCAGGAAATCTTTAGCAGTTCTCCAGCCCCCCACACCCAGACACTTGGCTGGCAGCCATGTGCCATCCCTGGGACATCTCATTTGAGTGTGAGGGATCAACTGGCCAGTTGGAGACTCAGGTGTGTGTGAGCTGATAGAAGTGGCAAGGAGATGCCAGCCACCCCCCAGGGATTCAGATGCCGGGCTCCCAGTGTTTGTTTTCCTGCTGATTGAATTACTCATGCCTCATTTGTCCACTTCCCTGAAACAATCTCTTTTGGATGCATTTAGAAACCCGAGTCTCTGTGGTTAGTCTGGGCTGGTTTCTATTTGAGGAGAAGGAGAGTTCACTTGTCTAGGGCAACGAAAAATAGATTGTCTGCTGTCACCTCTACTTCTTTGGTTCTCTCCAGGAATCAGGATCTTTCATGGAATACTTCCATTCCTTTGGAAGCTCCCAATGGGGTTCGGGCAAATCTTGCCAAATCAGTAGTGTTCCTAAATGATCCTCAATTCTCAGAGAACACTCTGGCACAGAGGGGATGAGAAACACATTGCAAGCTTAAAGGGCAGTGGCAAAACAAATAATTACCAAGCCTGTTGGTAAACAGACCTTTAAAAAGACAACTGAATCTAGCTTGTTCTCGCTTGCCTGTCAGATAGAATTTAATACCATCCTGTTTCTGTTTTTCTTCCCCCATGACCCAAGTTAGAGCTTGCTTAATTTCTGTTTACAGTGGGTCTCAGAGGGAAGGAGGGGAAGAGAGGCCTGGCCAGTGGGAGGAAGGACTCAGCCTCCCAGGGAGAGTACCCAGTAAACAGTGGTTCTTCACCAGCCCAGGTAATCAGAACTGCTGTGGGCTAAGGGCCTAGCATCAGCATTTTAAAGCTCCCCAGCTGACTGCAACATGCAGCCAAAGTTTAGAATCAGTGCTGTAGAACTATGCTCCAACCAGTATGGTAGCTGTGAGGGACGTGTGGGTATTGATCACTTGAAATAGGTGAACCCAAACTAATATGCACTATAAATAGAAAATGCTCATCGGCTTCCCAAGAGTTGGTATGAAAAAGAAAACGTAAACTATTTTATTGGCAATGTTGTTATATTGATTTTGACAGAAACAATGGGGGCCTGTCCCCAGTGAGTTAAGTACCTGTGTGGGCAGAGCCATGGGTGGTGCTGTAGGGCAGGTAAGAAATGGAAAAAATCACTCAAGGAGTAGAAAGACTGAAAAAAACTCATGTGTCTTCAAGCCACCCTTACGACATCAGCATTTCCATTTGTAAGGAGAACAAAGTCCCAATCATTTCCCTCGGCACACCCACACCCACACCCACACGGACACACAGACGTGTTCTGTTACACTGTCATGAAGTCATGCTTCGACTACTTTCCAGCAAAAGGGAAAATGGTTGGGAAGGCAAAGTCTACAGCATGGAATAATTGTTTCCAAGCAAAAGGCAAAGTTCGACCTTGGGGCCTCTTTTTATATGCTCTTCTCAAGTACGGCAAAAAATATCCTCCAGGCCCAACTGGCTTAAATGATAAAGGCTGTGTCAGTGACGGGCAAGTCAGCAGAATGCACGCATGAGAGTGAAATCTTTACAGAACAGCAAGTACACACAATGCTCTTGTGTCAGGCGTGGTGGGCAGTGTGACGGCCAATCCCCAGTCTGCACCAGTCCAGTGCCCTGGGGTTCTGCCGGACTCTGGCCCTTGGCTGCTTGTATTGCATTCCAAGTCAAATGTCCATAGCAAGTCTCGTGTGAAGGCTAATTTTACATGTCAACTTGACTTGGCTATGGGCTGCCCAGATATCTGGTCATACATTGCGGGTGTTTCTGTGAGGGTGTTTTTAGATGTGATGGACATTATAATTGGTGGACTGAAGCAGATTGCCCTCCCTATTGTGGGTGGACCTGGTCCAAGCAGGGAAAGACCTGAATAGAACAAAAAGACTAATTCTCCTCAGGGTAAGAAAAAAATTATCCAGCAGGCTGCCTTTGGACTAGTGCTGCCTCCTCACCTCTCCCAGGTCTTCTGCTGGCTCACAGTCTGATTTGACTTTCTGGCCTCCAGCATCCTGTAAGCCAGTTCCATACGATCTCGTTATAAACATGCCTTGTTGGTACTCTGGGAACCTTGACTGATATGTCGTGCCATCCCTACAGTCTCGCCTTGTAGCCCATCAGTTCATTTCCTAATATCAGGCATGGTCTCGGCCTTCCAGGAGTAAAAGCTGGACACTCAGCAGCTAAAGGGCTGGACCTACAGTAGCTGCCTGGAAGAATGGGAAACACAACCCCAAAGTGTGGGGAAGGTGGGCCTGGACCAAAGAAGCAGGAGATGGGAAGGAAGGAAACAAGCATCAGGTTACTTGCCCATCCCTTCTTCTGTCCCCTCTGCTCCTTCCAGCAGATTGTTCTGAGGTGCCACACTTCTAGCTCTTTGAATGACCATGGAGAGCACTGAGATTGAGCATTTGAGACACTCTGGCCAAAGATCTGTCTCGGATTTACTTTCTTGCCTTCCCTGTGACCCCTCTATTCCCCTTCCTTTACTTTTCTGGCAGTCACTCTAATGTGTCAATGTGGTGTTAGGCTCTGACTTCTCAGAGTCCCAGGCAAAGATATATATTTTTTGAAATTCATTTGTCTGACCAGGAAATAGTTGATCTCTAGTTTGACCAGGGTACCCTTCAATTGGACCAGAAGTGGATACCTGCCCCAGGTGATCTGACAGAGAGGCTGGTCTTTGACCTGTTGCTGGAAGGTCTTCTCTGAACAGAGCTGAGCTGATCTTAGCCAAATACCTTCCCGCCCTCACGTCACTAAAATGTAACAAAGGCCCAATTTCACTTGTTCATGAGGTTGTCCCTTATTCCTATTCTATTCAATGAACGTTCTTCACTTGAACTCATTTCTCATCAATGGAATATATAATTCCTTTACAAATGACCATATTTTCCTATTTGGGTGGATCCGTGACATTTTATTAATCATTGTAATTCAAAAACTTGCCCAAGAAATAATTGAACTACGATTTTTTCATTAAATTCACCCACAATGTGGTGACTTGTTTGGAGACACATCCTCAGATTCCTCCCAACCCAGGGCTTAGAAGTTTTGTTTGTTATTGTAATTGATTTTTGTTTTTGTTCAAATTGATCTAGCTTCTCCTTTGGGAAGACACAGAAACCCCAGAGGCATATTCTGTCAACCATGCTGTCACCTCCCCCTCCTCCGTCTCTTTCGGTCTCCCTCCTCTTCCTTTGCACCCTGGGAGACACTTCATTTTCCTTTCACGTAACTACTGTGCTTTTCTGTAACGCCAACTCTCTTACTTCCTGCACCTGAGTTTCTACTTCAGCGCCATGATATCACGAGTCCAGTTTCTTGTGGTTCTCTCCTTCTCTCTCTGCCCACCTTTGTTTTCTCTTTGACTTTGTATCATATTCTGTTATTGGTCCACCTCTGCTAGGGTTTGAGTGTGTATGCACCTCCAAATTTCTTATGTTGGAGCCTATGTATAAAGTCACAATTAAGTGAGTATGTCACGAGGGCTCCACCCTTCAGGATGTGATGAGCACATCCTGGAAGCTGAAAAGAGAGCCCTAGACTCTTGCTCTTCCATTCCTTCCACCATGAGAGGCTGCAACAACACATCCTCTGTGCGATGGAGCAGCGAACAAGCTCTTCACTAGTCATGGACTCTACCAGTACCTTGATCTTGGACTTTACAGCCTCTACAACTATGAGAAACAGATTTCCATTATTTATAAATTTTTTTTATAAAATCTGTAGCATTTTGTTTTAGCAGCGAAAATGGAGTAAGACAATCTTCATTTAATAAATTTTATAAGTTGCTACTCTTGTTTCCAGGAAGCCACACAGTGACTTCCTGATGATTTGAGTGTATAAGACTTTCTATGGTGTAGTCAGATAAATGTTTTTTTTTTCTTATTCCAGCTCAACTGGCTTTAAAATTAGGGGCCATTCTCCCCCAGACATTGCTGTTTGTAATGGTTAATCTTTCTTGTCAACTTGATCCGAATTAGCTACACCTAGGAGATTAGCAAATCACACTTCTTGGCGGGTCTGTGATGGCATTTCCAGGGGTGATTAGATTATGAGGCCTCTGACCTGATCAATGGTTTGATTCATTGAAGGATTCAATTGAGGTGGGGCTGCCTGGAGGATGGGTCATGAGGAGCAGGCCTCCCAAGAGTGAATCTTGGCTCCAGCTCTTCCTGTTTCTCCCCTTTGCTTCCTGGCTCTCAGAGGAGAGCAGAGCAGCCTTTTCCTCTACACATTCTTAGCGACATGATGCTCTGCGTCACATCTGGCCCAAAGTAATGGAGCCAGCCAACTGTGGAATGAACCTCTGAAACCATGGGCCAAAACAAACTTTTCCTCTTTTAAATAGTTTTTGTCAGGTATTTGTCAGAGTGACGGGAAAGTCTGACTAACACACTGTCTTAGTTTTCGGCATTGTTGAAAGTTTTCATCACACAGGGCTTCTGGCAACTTTAAACCAGCTGCCCCAAAGTGATTGTTCTGGAACATGAATCTACTCCTTTTAAAGCTGGTTCATGGTCTGCTTCCTTCGGAGATAGAACTGAGAGGTCCTCACAGAGAATACAATGGGTCCTGATTACCTGGGCAACCTCATTCCTGGTGATACTGGGGTCTGAACTTAGGGCCTTAAGCTTGCCAGGCAGGTGCTCTAGCACTCCAGCCAGGCCCCCCAGGCCTTTTGCTTTAGTTATATTTCAGGTAGAGTTTTGTGCTTTTGCCTAGTGCTAGTCTGGACCACAATCCTTCTACCTACAGGCTCCTACATGGCTGGGACCACAGGTGTGTGCTATCATACCTGGCTTACTGATTGAGATGGGAGTCTGCTAACTTTTGAATCAATCCCTACCTCCTGCATAGTTGGGTTACAGGCAGGAACCACTGCTCCCAGCCAATCTACCTAATTCTTGATCAAACTTGAGAACTCAGCTTGCTGACCTGAGGCAGATACTGTCTGTTGTTTGTCTAGCCTATACCTGTCCCTCTATAGGAAAAGAATCCCGGACTGTTGGTTCAGCACGTGCTGCGTGGAATAAAGACGGCCATCTGAGACCATGCGATGAGCTTCTGGCCGAAGAAATGTAGAGAAGAAATGAGCACAACTTCTGGATGGGTCCTTACAAGGACGAAGTATTCTCCTCCCTACTCCCTCTGCCTCCGTTCCACTATTATGGGATCTGGGAGTGACTGCTGGGTGCCATCTTGGACCATGAAGCTGGAGATGGTAAAGTGGAAATTTAGACAGATTTTAAGTCACAAGTGACCAGGATGGCATGATATGTAATTCTAGGTGAGAGAAACAAACATCTCGTGTATACCACTATGAATCTGGATTCTGCTACAAAGAGCCAACCCATAATCTAGAATCAGTACTGCAAGTAGAACACTGTAAATAACAAAGCCTAGACATGGGGCAATGGCTCAGTGGAAGCACAGAGACCTCAGACCACAGGTGATGAGGACACAGCCACTGAGGCTGTAGAGGTGGTCATCCTCGTTAGGTTGTGAACCACTATGCCCAGCTTTTTATTGGTTGAGATAAGGTCTCACTGTTTGTCCAGGCTGGCCCCCCAATCCCTACCTCCTGAGTAGCTAGGATTATAGATGTGAGCCACTGTGCCAGCTATAAAGAATTTTTAAACAGAAGGTAATCCTAAAGGCACTATGGAAAGAATATCTTCAGAATTCTTGGATCCAGGTATGATGGCTGGTGGCCCCAGCAGGAAGCAGTGCTAGAAGTTTAGAAGGTGGGTTTTCAGTGTGCTTTTTTCTAGCACTCTGCTGGGTGACATGAGGAACTTTCCAGAGCACTTAGAGGTAATCCTCCCCTGGAAAGCTGCTGTACTTCCTTGTTTCTCCATCTGCAAAGAGCTTGGTCAGGGGATTTGCTCTCGTATATTTTACTAAACCACAGAGAGAAAAAAAAATGGAATTTTACCATGAAAGTCAACACCATGGGTCTTGGAGATACGATCCCCAGCAGGAAGGAGCAGGCCAGTCACAGTGGAGGCCAGTGGTACAGACAGGTGAAGCATTGCACAGTGGTGAAATGGGGAGGTGACATCAGTCAGTACCGGGAAGGGAGGAGTGAGTCCAGGTGGGAACCAAGAGTGGAGATTCTAGCGATTGGGGGCAGTGAGGAAGGACAGGGAAACAGCTCAAAATTCAAGCAGACAGGCAGGCTTGAGTCCAGAAAAGGGGAATGCAGAGGGGAGTAGGCAGGTTCAGGCAGGTAGAACATAGCACCAGAGCCAGCACCCGTGCAGCACACGTGGAGACTTCCATGCCCACAGACCAGGTCGGGAATGGAGTCAGAATCCAGGCTGAAAGAATTAGGAACCAGAGACCTGAAGCCCAGGTTTGAAACTTGGATGACAAGGTGGAGTCCAGCACAGCTAGGGTGTCTCACCTCAACAGTGGGCACGCATTTTACAAAGGAGGCTGTCCTACTGCACACATCCGTGCAACATGCCCTGACCAGGGTGTGGGTGGGAGGAATTCCAGGGGAGGCAGCAAGCAAGCTCACCCACGGTCCTGGAGCGGGGCAGGCCATGCACTATACTTTTCTTCATTACATTAGTGATAGCTCAGTCAGCACAGGAGACGCCCACAGCGTTCTCATTCCTGCCCCTCACATCAGTGGGCAAGCTCCTCTTCTGCCTCTTCCTCCCTGGAGCCTCCACTCTGTGAAGGTGCTAACACCTACCTCGCATACAAACCCTAAACTGGACTCCGACTCCTGTTGGTTTTACTTGTTACATGCCACAATGTGACCCTGTCCTGAGTCTGCTTATATTACTTCGCCCACCGCCCTCTTCTCATGAAGAACTTCCATCCTTTTAGGGCAGGGCTACGGATTCCCAGGACTTGCTTATTCCTTCCCCAACACTGTGAACCAGCGACACACCATGTTCACAGAAGCATGACTCACAATAGCCAATAGGTGAAAACAACCAGATGTGGTCCATCCACGCAATGGAATATTATTCAGTCTTGAAAAAGAAACTCTGACGCACACTATACCATGGATGAACCTCAGGAGGGTTATGCTAAGTGACAAAGACAGATACAAAAGGATAAATGTTATGTTCTTCCACTGAGATGAGAATATTCAAATATACAAATATTGATGTCCCATGATAAAGATTAGAATAAACTAAGGCACAGAGAAGTTAACTGACTTTCCAAAGCTCATCCAGCTGACAAGCAACAGAGGCAGAGACCGTGAGTGTAGGACTACATTTCTCTCAATAACAGGTAGCGAAGGCAGAACAAGCCAAGGAAGAAACTGAGCTTCGAACATTCATATCCCATTGCTGAGAGTCAGCACCTCGCCGGAGCCCGTGCTGCACACTGGGCACCACCCACTAGCTTTGCTTCTGCTTCTGTTTACTCCTTGAGACAATACTATTTTACAGACGAGGAAACTGACGTCCAAGGCAGAGGAAGGGCTGAGTTTGAGCACCATCTGTGTTTAGCCTCCCTGGCAGCAAACAGAGAACAAGGGCCCATTGTGGCTACTGGGTGGCCCCCGAGCCTGGAGGGAAGGCAGGACCACGGTGTGCAGCTGGTCACCTCTTGTCACTGCCCTGGCTTCAAGTTGGGTTCATGGAGCTTGTCACTTGCCTGGCAGAGGAGGGACAGTGGCTGGATTCATGAAGCCCACGGTGAGAGGCGCACTTGGTTAAACAACAAATGAGGGCAATCTGAAACCTTTCCAGGTACTGTTCAAAAGCCTCACCCAGCATCTGTGTAGTTGCTCTTTTTCTCCCCCTGATTTCTTCCCTCTCTCTCTTTTGCAGGGCCACTCAAGTGGGCGTGTGGCACAGACCCTGCACCCAAAAGGACAGGACTACAGGCACACATCCCACATACCTGGTCACTGAGCCTGGCCCTGTGAACCTGGGAGGGTCCCTTCCTCCACAAAGTGTCCCTTTGCACAGTACAAAATGGCAAATGAGGCACATCATGACAGTCTTCAAAACATTAAAAAATCAAACTACAATATGATTTAGTAATTCCTCTTCTGGGGATGCCTACAAGAATTGAAAGAAGCCCTTGAAGAGATTTCGACACACCGTGTTCACAGAGGCATTACCCACAATAGTCAAGAGGTGAAAACAACCCAAGTATCCACTGACAGAGGATGAAGAAACAAAATGTGGTCTATCCACACAATGGAATATTGTTCAGCCTGGAAAAAAGAAACTCTGACATATGCTTTAACATCGATAAACCCAAGGAGGGTTATGCTAAGTGACAAAGGCAGACACAAAAGGATAAATATTGTGTTGAGTTGAGACTATTCAAAATCAGAGAGACAGAAAGTGGGCGGCTGATGGGAGGAATATCAGGAGCTGACGCAGGAGGGACTGGAGAGTTAGTGTTTAATGGGGACAGAGTTTCAACTGGAGAAACAGCAGAGCTCTGGAGATGGATGGTGGTGATGGCTGCACAGTAATGTGTGAATAAAATAATGTCACTTTAATTGTTAAGGTAGTAAATTTTGCTAAAAGTTAAAACACACACACACACTGCCATACAAGCTGAGAGGGACATCACAGAAGAAAGGACAAATGCTCTTTTTCTCCTGCTTGTGGAACAGGGGACCTTGCACTTTTATTATGCAGTGGGTCCTGCAAATTGTGGGGCTACCCAGCCCTCATGGCATAAAACCCCTGCACCTCCTCACTGCCCTAACTCTGCTTGACTTAAGCGGGTACGACATACTCTGATGCAGGAAATACACTGCTTGGGGGGGGGGCATGCTGCCCCCACAGAAGGGGCAGCGGGAACGGGGGTGGGGTCCCCTGGTCCCTCTTTGCTACTTTCCTTCTAGAATCCTGCTCTTGCACTATGGGTTACACTATCAGTACAGAGGAGTTTGCCAAAAAGACTGATTTCAGGGCCCAACCTTGAGAGTCCACTTGGCATGTCTGAGCTGGAGGCTGGAGGCTGGTCATTTTCACACTTGACCCCCCCAGGTGGGTTCAGGAAGTGGGGCTCTGGGAGCTGGAGAAGGAGACAGAAAACTGCCCACTTCCATTGTATCTTCTGAGTGGGGTGGTGCCCACTTCACCTTGTCTTTTTAAAAAGTTTTTTTTTTTTTTTTTTTAGGTACTGGGGCCTGAACTCAGGGCCTTCACTTTGAGCCACTTCACCATCCCTTTTTTGTGAAGGGTTTTTCGAGATAGGGTCTCATGGAACTATTTGCCTGGGCTGGCTTCGAACTGCGATCCTCCTGATCTCTGCCTCCTGAGTAGCTGGGATTACAGGCATGACCACCGGCATGCATTTCATTTTCATGGCCTGAATGCAGGTTTCCTCCCCAAAGGCCCAGACAACGTCTCTTCCCCCCTCCACCCTCTCAGAGAGTCACTCCCAAGACAATCTGGCCACTTGAGCAGCCACCAGGGATGCTGATCTGAGAAGCCCTAGGCCCAGGGCAGCAGCTGGACACCAGAGCTGAGGGCTCTGCTGAAGAGCTGGCAGCCTCCTGGACCCACAGTAGTGCCCAAGGGCCACTTTGGGTCAGGAGGCATCTTGCTGCTGGGTCTGGGGCAGCAAACATGGTCTGAGATTCGGCAAACGTCTGTTTGTAACGGTCTACCTGCTTATGTGCCGTAGTGTTAACATGGCCTCACCGGCTTCTCCATTCACTTCTCCCTTCCCTGGACTGAAAAAATCTGCACCTCCAGCCTTGTCCAGGCCCAGGGGCCTCTGCCTCCCCACCTGCAAATCGTGCACATGCATGGATGGCTGGGGGCAGGCCCACGCAGATGGTCTAGGTAGGGCCCCCACCCAGCCCTGGACAGAATTAAAACCTGACAACCTCTCTGATGGGATCACACCGAAGAAAGGAAACGCGTCTTTTAAGAACAGGCGGGAGGTGGATGACTGAAGTCCCAAAGAATGCTGTGGTTGAACCTTTTTTTTTTTTGTTGTTTGTTTTCTGGCACAATCTGTCTCTGTGACTGAGCTGAGAGGGCTGTGTTCCCTGCGACAAAGGCCTCTTTCTTACGACAGTTTAATAGCTCCAATACGGGGACAGCCCCACTCTCCCATGCACCCCGCCTCCCACCTGAAGGGGCCTGCCCTTGGAGAAGGGAGAATATGGTTGCTTTTCTGCCATTTGGCCCAAAGGAACTGAGAGAGACTTCAGGGGAAAAAAAATTTAAAACCCCAAACTTTAATCTCCTCCTGAAATCAAAAGGAAAGGTACGCACTACAAAAAGGGAGGGAAAAGCCAAATGCATTATTAGCATAGAGAAGAACTCAGATTCAAAAGTGACCTTGGGGCTCAGTGTCCCTAGGGGGAGAATATGGAGGAAGCTAAGTGGGAGTCAGAGGTCAGAAGCTCCAAATGGAGCAGAGGGAGGTCTTGCCTGTGGGGTTTAAGGTAGAATAGATCAGAGATCTATTCTGATGATTTTGGAGGCCAGAAGTCCAAAGTCAAGGTGCCAGCAGGGCTATCTCCGTCTGAAGGCTGAAGGGAGGATCCTTCCTGCCCCTTCCAGCTCCAGGTGGCATCTGGCACTGTGAGGTGTCTCTTGGTTTCCAGTTGTGTCATTCCAATTTCTTCCTCCATTGTCCACATGGCTACCTGTCCTCTGAGTCTCTGTGACACCACCTTCTCTCTCTCTCTCTCTCTTTCTCTCTCTCCTCTCCCTCTCTCTCTGTCAGGTCTTATAAGGGAATCCAGTTATATAGGACTTAGAACCCACTCTAATCTAGTATAAACTGACCTGAATTAATTCTATCTGTAAAGAGTCATTGCCAAGCAAGGCCACTTTCTCAATCATTAGAGGTATTAATTCTCAGGGTTAAGATTTCAACATATTTTTTAGGCACACAATTTTACCATCACCTCCTATTCTGGAGCTTCCAGGCCAAGGTCAGGGGACCCCCTGCTCAGTAGCAGTGTCCTCCCCAGTGACCCTGCCCATTATCCACCCACTTCCAAGAGGCAAGGCTGGGGAAGCAGGTCACAACATAAATGCCAGCAGATCATGTGGGGGCCCTGTCTTTGGGGTTTCCTCTTCTTTCCCTCCTCCCCTCAGCATCTCACTGTGCAGAGGCTGCCAGCGAGGGTTTTAGTTCTTACCACAGAAACAGGCAGGCGTCTGGAACAATGCTCAAAGCCATCCTTCACGTATGTATTTGCTTCCAACAGCACGGGCTGCAAAACCCGTTCCTCACTGAGGAGTTTTGCACACGCTTCCAACATGGCGAGGGAGACATGATTTTTAAAATGCGCCTGACGGTCGAATCAGAACTTCTATAGCTAACATTCAAAGGTCTCACACTGGTGAATTCCATGTTTTTTTTGCAATGGAGCTGATCCAATTTCTCTTCTGTTTTGAGAGACAGTTTTTAAAGCGTTAGGGTACAGCAGGCAATGATTTGGGAGGCAGAAGAGTGCAGTGCCAGAGGTCTGAAGCTGGGCTTTCTGAGTTCAAAACCCACCTCTGCCTGCCCATGTGCACCCTTGGGTACATTCCATATCTACATAATAGGTGTGACACTTTCTCCTGCACAGAGGGTTTTGAGACTTAGACAGTGAGTGTGGGTCTCCATGCAGAAGATCAGCTTCTTCTTATTGTCCCATGGCTGCCAGGAGCTGGGCCCGGGTGGCTAGTTCAAGAGCTTTGGAATCAGAGGGACATCCATTGAATGGATGACCTCTGAGAATTCCCCCGGCTTCTGAAGCTCCATAGTCACATCTCCACATTGGGGCAGTAGTGAGGACCAAGAAATCACATTGTACACAGCCCAGGAGTGACGAGTCTGCATTTAAGTGACACATGGAGACTAATGTCCTGAAGCTACCTCTTTTAGCTCTTCAAGCAAAATGCTCTAAAAGACAAATTTCCTTTCCTCCCCTCCCCACTGGAGCTAAAGGATGGGCAGGGTCCTGTTTGATGATCAGAGTTGCCTCAGTGATCTACCCTGGGAGACGATGCCTTTCTTCCTGAGGTGTCTCTAACCAGCTACTGGGGACAATGGCCAGGGTAGCAGTGGGAACAGAGAGAGGGAGGATGCCTGGGCCATCCCCAGTGCCTGGGAAAGCCACACAGAGAGCACGCTGCATTCCCAAAGGGCTTTGCGGTCCATCCCTCCCCCAGGCTGCTCCAGCCTAACAGAGCACACGTTGTGCAGAGACAGCTCCTGGTGCCAAGATGTCCGGCCCCTGTCGCCAGGGACTTGGGTGGGGGTGGCTGGGGCAGTGGTGGAGGAGGAAGGGGCTGCAGCATAAAGGATTCCTTGTGCTGCTGATGGGGGAGAAGTCACTGCTCCGCAGACAGAGGGGCGGCGTGGTGGCTGCCTTGTTCCGAGACAGTGACTTGTGCAGTTAGACTGGAGGGCCTGGAAATGAGTCAGGGGAATTTGGGGAGCAAAAGGCTGGCAGCCTTATAACAGGAGACTTAGGTCTTCTTACTATAAAGTCATCTGTAGGATTACAAGCAGGTCATTGATACCTAGTGCACACGTGGGTCTGGGACTGTGAGAGAACAGAAGATGTACCTGAGGTTCTGCTGACAATAGTGTATGGAATGAAGGAAACACACACAGCACCATGCAGGTGGACAACTAAGGGCAAGACCAAGGAGCACGAAAACTCTGTGCTAAGGCAGGACAGTGAGATCTTCCAAGAAGGCCACAGAGGTAGAGCAGCCCATGTGCAGAGGTCCAGAATCCAGCCCAGAGTGTGTGTTTCTCAAGCAGTGGGAGAGCAGGGCACCATGCACACCCAGAGAGACCCCCATTCCCAGGCCAGGCTCTGCACACCATGGGAGCTGCTTCTCCACCAGTCCTCCTCTTGGGCAGGGTGGAACCTGGGACCTGGGAGCCACAGGAATGGGCCGACACTCTATTCTGAAGTGGGTGGGCCAGGGAGCAAGAATAATAGTCATGCCATATACAGTCCTCGTGTTTGCCACACCCTGTCCCAGGTGCTTTTTGTAGAAAAATTCAGCAAGTATTGGAACAATCCATTGTAGTGGCTACTGTTACTTGCGCTTTGCAGGTTGGGAAATTGAGGCACAGAAAAAAAAGCAGCCCATCACATCGGACAGCCAGTCAGTACAGGGCCAGGATCTGAACCAGGGAATCTGGCTCCAGAACCCATGCTCTTAAATATTCTGCTACATATCTCCTTCTACCCCCAGAGGATCTGCAATAAGGGAGGCACAACAGGAAGCGACCACCCGCCCCTGTCCCGCTCTCTTGGGACAGACTTGGGCATGGGCTATGGGAATGTGGATGGGGTACCTCAGTGCCCCAGTTCTCTGGGTCTATAAAATGAGACTCCTCCTAGGTCCCACCTGCTGTGTGATGATTCAGTGAGAGAATGAAAGTCAAGGACAACCCAGGACCGAGTACCCAGCAAGCACTTAGCAGAAGCTACTGAGTCATCTCATTCCTTGTGATTGTGTGGGGCACAAACCCAGACAGAGGATCTCATGAGGGGAGGATGCTTCTGTGTTTGAGAAGTGGAACTTTAAAGGTTAAAAATAAATTCTTGGCCTAATCCAGCTCCTTTTTTTGGGCATGCTTTTGGTGCTTTTTTAAAACTCCACTGGCGCTGGGCAGTGACTCACACCTGTAATCCCACTTACTTGGGAGGTGGAGGTAGAAGGGTAGCAGTCTGAGGCCAGTCCAACTGGCCTGGGAAAAAGTGAAGACCCTATATGAAAGTGACTAAAAGGCAAAGAAGGCTGGGGGTGTTGTTCCAGTGGCAGAGTGTTTGAAGGCCCTGTGTTCAAAACCCCAGTTCCACCAAAACCAAGCAAACAAAACAAAGCAAAACAATAAGAACCCAAAAAGCATCCCTCTATTCCCTTCTTCAAAAGTTAAAGATAGAGTTATCACAGGACCCTAAGTGGCTCACTCTTTTTGGATACTATTTAGGAACTCAAACACTGAGATTCCTCTGAGGGCTGCGACTTCCCTCTCCCCAAAGCACCCCACCCCCCACCCCATCCTCCTCCCTTCTAGTTACATACCCAGGGAAAGATTCGGGGAAGCAAAACACAAAGGAAAATGTGTAAAACTGCATCATCCTGATTGAGCGAAACTGCATTTTCAACATATATTAAAACATAGTAGCAGAAGAAAGTAGATGGTCCAGAGCACCTCAATACTTTGTCCCCAGGAGTGCAAACGGACTAATGTGAATGAAGAATAAAGGTCAAGTATTATTGCACAAGTTTTCAGATTGTGAGTTTTACCAAGTTTGGACGAAGGGCAAGCAGGAAGGAAAGTCAGTTCTTGCCAGGAAGGGAGAAAGAGCCTTGTTCTGAGTTCATGAACTAATTTTTGGCAATGAACATGCTTTCTAAGAGAGTGATAACCTCATGAAAGAACTGAGTGACCGCGGGATGTCTCCAATGGCACCTTTCATCCAATGCCTTTACTTTGCAAGACATAAACGATGGCAGTCTTAAGCACTCTTTATATACTTCAGGAATATTTTTATTTGCCCACACAATCACAGATACAATCTACCTCTTGTGAGAAATGTGTGGAAACTGAGTGGCAGACTGTCAGGTGCTTGTTAGGTGGAACCATAACCATTTAACGGATATTACTGGGAGTACAGAATTCTGAAATGACCACCTCTCTTAACAAACCTTCTGGCATTTTCTTTATCTATGTTAACACTTTGTATGTGTGTGTGTGATTGGCAGACTTGCTGTCAGGACACGTGAATTACAGAACATTTTTCTTCACTTTAGAGTGAGACGCACCCCTGTTCTCCTATTGACCAGAAGAGACAGATGGCAATAACAGGATTTACCAGCGAGGCCACACACCCCCAACATACCCAATGGCTGCCCTAGACTGTGTTACTTGTGCTAGTAGAGGAAAGCAGAGATGTGTACAGTCCTAACTTCACAATGTCCAAATATCAATTTCAGTTTTTCTTTTTGCTATTGGGGGTGCAAGTTTACTTTCCTACTGACTTTTGTTCCACTAATATAATTTATTATTATCAGTCCTGGAAGAACAGAAAGTGAACCAGGAAAGTCTGCTGTACCCAAAGATGAAATTAGATGAGGATAAAAGTTTCTCATGACAATCTCAGGTAACAGGTCACCAGGTCCATCTGTCCACCCATTTGATGTAAAGATTTATGACCACCAGGTATGATGAAGGGCATACTTTGCATGCAAATGGCTTTTAAGTTCCAGACCATCCCCTGCTTCAGCTGGAGCGTTACCTCCAGGTTCCTGAGGAACACAGAGATTGCATTTGTCCACATAGATCTGGGGATGTGAAGGACAAAGTCCCTAAGAGGCATCCTGCAAGAAACACTCAGTCAAAAAAACCATGCATGTGCAACTTGTGGAGAAGTAGATGGGGACTGACAGAGGACCTGGCAAAACGTTGTCACCCTTGTCTGTCTATAAAATGCTGTTCTTGCTTGTAGCTCGAAAGACACAGTTATAGAATGCCACAGGAAGGAGGAGGACAGGGAAAGGAGAGAGAGCAGCAGCGCAGGTGCTGCAGATGGGTCCCAAGATGATTTGCTTATCCCTGCTCACTTTCCAGCCCCTGCTCCCACTTTGCCCCTTTTACTCAAGCTTTTGACTGCACAAAGCAGGCAGTCTCCAAGCTCATGAAAAGACTTTGAGGCCCACCCAAGGGTGGGGAAGGATCTTCCTGAGGTTTAAGGAGAGGAAAAGTAGCCAAAAGGGGTGACCTTGAAGAAGTCAGGGCTGAGACACCCTGGAGGTCCCTCTACCCTCTAATGGCCACGTGGTGACAGCCTTCTTTCTGGCAAAGGAAAGAGCCCCAGGATTCGGGGATCAAACGCAGGACTCCCATCACCCTTGATGACAACTTTCCACTCTGGGGCTTCAATTTCTTCACCTGGGCTCCATCAGGGGCTTCCTGCCAAGTGCAGAGGTGAGGCTGGTAGGGGAGGGTATCAATCCCATCCAGAATCTTGTTTGAAAAGTTTAAAAAAAAAAAAAAACCTTTAGAGGTACAACCATCTCTGAAGGCTGTTTCCATCCCACCGATGCTATGATTCTGAGTGTACTTCCTAGTCACAAAGGCTGGAGTACTTACCCTAAGTTAGTTTTCTCCAAAAAGATGAATCCCGGTAGAGCACTTGCCTACCATGTGCAAGGCCCTGGGGTTCAATCCCCAGTACCTGGGGGAGGGAGGGGTGGGTGAGGAAGAATCTGTGCTCAGTAAAATTCCCGTGGACTGAACAGATGGACAGATGGATGAGTGACTTGACACCTTGTTACCTGAGACTGTCCATGAGAAACAGTTTAATCCTTGTCAGCTACACCTATGTGTCCAGTACACTTTCTAGCTCACTTTCTTCACTTCCCAAGAATGGTATAATAAATAACATTACCCTGTAACAGTAAATGGGTCACACCCAAAATGACAAAAAGAAAAACTGAATTGATTTTGGGGACTCTCCCACACCTGTATTTTCCTCCACTGGAGTAGCTTCCTGCTCTGTAACTGGCCCATTTCATAATCCCCCCTCTATGTAGGCTAACATAAAAACTGTATTTTAATTCTCTGATGATGAATCTTTTCAGTCCTGAATTGAATGAAGTGTGAAATATTAGGGTCCAAACAACTACAATAAGAAGATGCTGCATTTTATGAAATGTACAGAGCACGTTTATAAATTCATATGTACAGGTTCATGGTCCTTTACTTTTGCAGATACAACTCCCTCATCAGCCAAAAATGGACTCATACACCAAGGTCTTTATTTCTTTCATTACCCTGCCTAGCAAGCTATGACGATAGACTACCGCATGGTGGCGCTGTCATTCGCTGCCTGCTGGTCAGCACTTTCGCATTCCACCGCAGAACTGGAGATGAAAATGTGAGGGAAGCAGCTGCAATAGATTACTCTGGCATTCTGGGCAAGACAGTGTGATAGGTCCAAGAGCAGCGCTTGTTCATGTAAGTGAAATTGAGAGCAGGATCTGTGAGTGCCAGATGAAGGCAGCAGGAGAGGAGTGAAGGTCAGGGAGGGGCAATGCTTTCCTGGAAGGGTGGAAGCCCCTCCCCAGGGTGCCTGCCTGCCCCCATGGTGGTCCTCCACTTCTCAGGCTGGAAACCAGGCTCCAGGGAGACTGGATTGGAAGTGGAGAGACCAAATCCAGAAGGCAGAAAAAGGTCTAGAGGAAGCGAGGATCTCCCCAGGATGCTCCAGTGGTCTGGGACAGTTGGTCCTGCCCAGGTGTCTAGGGACATCACAAATGCTACCACATGGGTACTTGGTGGGAGACAACAAGGGTAGCTCGTTAAAAGATAGTGAGTGAACAATAATCTAACCTGTGTATTTCAGCTCTTGGAGATCCCTCTCCACACAAATCTCACCATTAACTTCTCTATATATAACTTGCAAGCATGTTTTCAAGGATCTACTAGAACAAAAGTGTGTGTGGGGGGCTACCTGGACAGACAGACACACATATAATATACCTTTATATACAGACATATCAACTGGCTAATGTTGATTAATGTCCAAGAATGTATGCCTGCTGCCATTTCTATGTCAAAATAAATGGTGGTTCAGCTAACTAGTGTCTGCTGTCTTAAATGATGGACAATATTCCAACATATGTATTTTATTAGTTGGGGAAAAGGATTTATCTGGTTTATGATCTTTACTCTTTGATCTGGGAGGCAGACATATAAAGTTGATTTTGATGCCTCCATATGTAATTTAAGGAGATACATCAGCTCCAAATGTAGGCTAACCCACCAAGCATCCTTGGCCTAGTGTCTAGGCATTGGTGGCACTAGCTGGCTGGAACACTCACCAGGAGACATGTTCAGCCATATCTTGGGGATGTGCTTTGTGAATTATTCACAGCACATTGTAAAGTCTGCAGCCAACCTCCTCTGCTATGCACAGCCCACTCCAGGATACCTGTGGGTCAAGGTGTATTCTTGGACTACACACACCTCCAGCCATAGCTTGAAGTAGGAAATGGTATACGAAGCAGAATAGTTAAGCAGAAGCCAACTTGCTTTCCCTGCTGGTTTGAATTATGCCCGCCGTTGAGTGAGGGCGGGGGGTCTGCCCCTGTCCAGGGAACACAGAATGTGTTGGAGGTAATGGTGCTTGAGAAAGGCAAACTGCTTAAGCATCAAGATCCCCAAAGACGTTAAGTACAAGAAATTTCTTTGTGGTTGAAACAAAAAGAAACCACTCTGGGACCAGATCAGAAAGAAAAAAAGCTGTTTCCCTTGGACAACAGTCTGCCCTTGGCTGGTTGAGTCTTCATAACTTATGAGACACTGATTTCTAAAAGAACACCCCCACACTCATCTAGCCAGGAAAGAAGGTGGACTGAGTGCAAGGAGCCAGGGAGGGCTCCCTGAATGTAAAGTAGTAATGGCATCTGGACAGCAGGTGGCAGCAGTCACACACTGACACTAGGCTAGAAGCCTCCTGTGTTTCTAATCAGAAACTCCTGAAGTGAAAATAGAACAGTGTCTTCTTGGAATATTTACTTTTTTACTGTTTCCTCTCCCATGGTGGCGATGGATGATGCTGCAGGTGATAGATGAGACCCTCCCACTTCAAGATGCATTACAAACCGGGCACAGGGGTTGGAGGTACTGCTCAGTGGTAAAGTATTTGCCTAGCATGCCTGTGCAAGGTGCTGGGTTGGATCCCCAGCACCCCCCCAACCCCCCCCCCCACCACAACAATAAAAAACAGGGCACAAGCAGTTGGCATTAGAGGACTTAATGATGATTCTGGGCTAAAACCATGGATGTTGACCACTAATTGGGGGTAAGGGGAAAGGTATAAAGAGTCAGATAGAAAATATTTCCAGGTTTGCAGACAGTAGAATTTGTCAGCTCCTCGGCCTTAAGATTTCTGTGTCAATTGTTCAGCTCTGCCAATGTAGTGTGCAAGGAGTCACAGACAATGTGTAAATGAACGATGGACCTGTGTTCTAACAAAGCTTTATTTATAGATATGGCCTGTGGAGAGGATCAGACCGCATATTGCTGGCCCAAGAAAAGATTAAAATTCAAAGTACAGTTCCTGTTAAGTTCTCTTGTACCATTGTAAAGTCAAAACATCGGAAGTTGGGCCCATCTGTCTGCCCCAGGCCTATGCTGGGTAACTTCTGTACAGTTCTCGTAATTCTTCCATTCTCCCCTCCTATGTCACCTGAACTTGAATTCTCCCTTCCACACAACAATAAAATCCCAGTCCTTCCCAATATCAGCACCCCGTCCATCCCCCTTTTCTCTTCTTCCAAGCTGTGGAAACTCACACTGCGGGAGCTCAATAAACATTTTGTTCACTTGCTGAGTTCCTCACACTGGTTGGTCGTCTGCTCCTCCTCCCTGCAACCCAAGTCATTCCATCTCAGACAGATTCATATGTCCCTTCTCTCTGGAGTTTGACCCTGCACGGGGGGGCCCCCCTGGAGTTGCCAGCAGACTGATGTGCTTGTTATTCTGCTGCCTCAATGAAGTCCTCCCGTCTGCACCAGGGAGTTCCAGCCCAGTGGCATCTCTCTGGATCCTCAAAGTGCTTTGGACCTACCTCAGGGATGGCTCACAGTGTTACCTGCCCCTCATCATCCCCACTCATCCCATCTGGCCTTCCTCACACCCCCATGAAACAGCTCGTTCTACAACGCGCCCCTGAGAGCTGCAAAAGGCTCGCTCTGCCTACTGGTTGCTCACATCGTCTAGTTGGTATCACTCCCTTGGAGCTCAGACTGTGCTGATCTTCCGCTGCCTACGATTTTCACTGCCGCTGACAAAGTATTTTGGCTGTTTTCTGTTATGGATTTTCACTTACATCACACTGAGGTCAGGCAATGTGGCCTGAATGCTATTAATCTTGGGGTATTTATTCTTTCTCTGTAGCATAGCACCAATCAATTTTGGGAAATATGAACATGAGTGCTTAAAAAGAATGTGCTTTTTAATGGCTGGGTCCACTCTCCATGCAGTTTGTCTTTTATCTGTGTGGTTAATAAGAGGGGCATTAGACTTCTCCACACGACTGTGGCTGAGTCTGCTCCTCCCTGCAGTTCTGACTGTTCTTTAAGCAGTGTGAGCTCAGGTGGCCAGGTGAGCACAAGTGCAGGTTCATTGACCATCCTGGGCACAGCATCCCTTTTCATTAAGTATTGACCTTTATTCTTTATATGGCTTCCTGCCTTACAGTCCATGTTGCTACTAAAACTGCAATGCTAGCTTTGTTTTTATTAGTATTTTTTTTCATTCCTTTGTTTTCAACCTTTCTATGTCATGTGTTAGGAGTACCACACATGGAAGTGGATTTTAAAAAGCAAAACCTATCTCTTTTAAAAGATGAATGCAGTCATCTGATGAGTGAATTATTCCATTTTGTTTTGTATCTCTTCTCTCTTCATAGTGTTTTGTGTTCATTCATTCTTCCTCCATCCTATCTCTCCTTCTTTCTCAAAGTATCATTATCCTTTCAGATTCTCTAGCATATTTTATTTATTTGGGGACAGTACTGGGATTTAAACTCAGGGCCTTGAGATTGCTAGGCAGTAGCTCTACCACTTGAGCCAGACCTCCAGCCCTTTTTTTGCCTTAGTTATTTTTTCAGATAGGGTTCTGTGCTTTTGCCCAGGGCTTGCCGCAGACCTCGATCCTCCTACCTCTACCTCCCACATAGATGGGATTATAGAAATGCACTGCCATGCCTGGCTCACTAGTTTTTTGCCTGGGCTGTCTGCGATTCTCCTAACTCTGCCTCCCCAAGTAGCTGGGGTTACAGCTGTGAGATGTCACACCTGGTCCTAGCATAATTATTAATATCTTCTTTTTCCTTTCTCCCTGTAACAAGGGCTTATATGAATAGTAAACCTGGCCACCTGTATTTGATGTCAGTGAAAATGTCAATATGGCATAGACTAGGGATAGGCAAATGGCAGCACAAGGGCCATTCCTGGTTGCTGTGGATGAGTGTATATTGAGGTACAGCCACACCATTGGTTGTGGATTGCCTGTGGCCCCTTAAGTCACTTCCACAATATCAGTGAGTAGTTGTGACAGAGGCCATATGGCCCCCAAGCCATCCGGGGCTGTAAGAGAAAGTTGGCCAGCTTCTGCCCCAGAATGGCAGCTACTTGGCCTGGTCTCTGTTGAGATGGCAGGCCCCAGGTCTTCCAGAGCTGAAGAAGCCTTCTGTTAGCCTAGCTGTCATGTCTGTGCAGGGAATCAGTCTTCCTCTACTGTCATTTCAGATTTTCTCCTAGGCACTGGTGCTCCAAAGGCAAGAGTATCTACACGATGCTTTGATTGTACTTGACCCTGTGCTATTTCAATCTAGACTCATGTCTTTTTCCCTTTCTGGAAAGTTCTCACCCATTACTCTTTCATACTAACTCCATCTTCCTTATTCTCTCACGTGGTGATCCCTGTTAGGTAACACTAACCTCTTCACCCTGTTTTCTATGTCTCTTCACGTATCATTCACAAGCTCCATCTCTTTGCCTCTCTTGGCTGTACTGTGGGAGATTTTCTCAGGTCAGTGATCCACTTTATTAATTCCACCTTCAGCTGTATCTTACCAGTTAACTATTGTAAGTTTCATTTTCAATGTGTGCATTTTTCCTTTTAAAAGGCTCTCTGTGGTTCTTTTTTCAAATTCACCTGTTCTCTTGCAAACTATTTTATTTTATTATCATAGTCTACCCCTTATTAAATATTAAAAAGAATTCTCACTTTTGCAGCCTCATAGTTTAAAAAATTTTTTTTAAATTTCAGATTATACAGAAAAGTTCAAAGAAAGTACAGTTTTGATATACCTGGATTCATTTCTCCTTAACATCTGACATGTGATGCTATGTCTGCCACAACCAGGGAGCTGATTTTGGTGCATTACTTATTAACTACACCCCATGGTGTATTCAGATTTCATTTGCTTTCCCTAACGTACTCTTTCCTAATGTCCCCAGGGCTCTATCCAGGGCAGCATTCTACATTCAGTCTCACACTTTGTTTTTGACGATCTTGACAGTGTTGAGGAGCTGGTTGGGTATTTTGTGCCTCAGTTTGGGTTTGTCTGATGTCTTCCTCACATAGCTGTTTTATAGCTCTAGTTCTGTACTTGCAATATCTCCTTCATGGTAGCTTGTTTGTCTTTATTTTATTTTTTATCTTGGTGTAATCTTATCTATATCTGAGTTCCCCATCTCTTACCCCTGGTATCTTGTGTGTCTGGTTAATGGATCTCAGAGTTTTAGGTTTGCTCTCACAAAAAGTCTAAGCAAAGTTCTCGATGGGTCTGGGAGGTTTTGCTCTATGCTCTAAGTCACAGCAGTTCCTGTTTCACACTTCCCTATTCAGCCCTGGGGACATCACGATTTCACCAGCATCTCATTCTGACTGCCTTCTCCTCTCTCTGTAAAGACAGTAGTGGGAGTGGACACTTCTGAAAGCAAAAGTTTCATCCAGGAATTGCTGGTGATGTAAGGCAAGACCCTGCCTCACTGGGCAGCCACCCCTGCAACCCTTCTTCTGTTTCCACAAGGCCTGCCTCCCTGGATCCCGCACATGATCCTGACTCAAACACCCCAGAGTGAGGAGACAACTGGAAGCCAGGTCTTTCCACCTGACCGCTCTGCTTAAACAGGGACCACACTGCCCCAACCACATGCTTGGTGGGGGCCTCCCTCAGCCTGCAGGATATGACCTCTGCCTGTGCAGCCCACGGTGCAGCAGGTGTTTTCCTCATGGCAGCCTGAGGGGAAATTCTCACTTGCTGCTCCCTCTGCTCCCCCTCCTCCCAGGTGTGCAGCACTGCAGCAGGAGAGGAAAACAGACAGGAAGAGCAGGCCTTGCCTGGGGGCCGCTCTGTGTTTATCCCCCAAGAGTAAGACTGTGGGCATTCAGAAGGGAAGAAGCCAATCTGCAAACCCCAGGTGGGTTTCTAAGTGGGGAAATAGAGCTGAAGGGTAGGGTCTGCAGATGGTGCTTTCCTGTCCACAGCCTTCTCTGCAAGGACCTCGCTGCACCCCAGATACTCTGGACATGCAGTGATGGAGATGGCAGCACAGCCCCAAGGGTCAACTTTTCCCCCAGAAGCAGACACCCTGGGTGAGCAGGCTGTAAGGGCCTGGGAAAGCCCCAGTGATTCCTGGGTCACAGACAGGTTTACAAAGCTGAAGCTACAGAGGCCCCCTTGGAGGGGCTGTTGGCAGTTCATATAACTTAGAGAACCTGCTAGGTGGAGAGAAGGGAGGAACTGGGCTAGAAGTGTTTTTGCTCCACTTCCTACAGAAGTATTTATCCAGATTCACAGACAGTGCAGGTGACGGCACACAGGGATATTAGAGTTGACATTGAGATGTCATGGGTGCCCAAGTCAGAGCCTGGCCTGCGAGTGCAATGCCCGGGGCACAGCTGTCACTTGCAGACACAGCCCTTGTGGAGCGCGTGCAGTTTCCCATGCTCCGGGATGGCCTGGCCTTTGAGTGCTTATAAGGTCAGCCCCTCTGGGCTCTCACTCCCTGACACTGTCTGGCTTTAGAAGGTCCTCGTGGTCTAATGAAGTCAAGATCAAAATGGCTATGCCAAGAGGCAGAGTCAAGCTCACAACTCCCCAAACCCTGTGCTAGCAGAGTGGCCTGCAGGGTGCTTTGAGTCATAATTAGCCCTTGTTTCTGGTGACATTTCTTAAATTCTAAAGGCCCTTCCTTCCCCATCTGCTACCTCACTGATTTTCACAACAGAACATCATTTTCATGATGGTGCTGAGGATAAGGAGGAAATGGCTCAGGAGTCTGAGAGACTGAAGAAGAGGGGATTTGAGAACAGCCTAGAACACGCCAGCCTCCCCACACACTTGGAGCTTCATGGAGCAGACATATCTAACACGTACTCTCAGAATTCAGTAACCTAGTGACTGGCAGTGACTTCATTCAACATTTGGCTGGGCAAATAGATGCGAGGGGGTGATTAAAACACAGTCCTCAAGGGACATAAAGGACCCTCAGTGGCCCATGTAAGTCCAGCAGTCAGGAAATGATGGAAGAGAGGTTATGTGAGAAATACATTCCTGGAAACCAACAGACACAGGGCTTATCATCAAAGACGTGGTTCCACCATTTGCTTGCTGTGGAAAGCAGCACGATTTTGGATTGCACCAGTCTGAAGACAGCAGAATAAGCAAAATGCCATTGAGCCATCTGACTTAAAATTCAAGTACTTTAGGCAGTACATGTGCCATCTAAGGCCACCTCAGTCCCCACCATTCCCAACCATTTCCACTCATGTTTGTTGCCCCTCAGTTCCCCAAGGGCATTTAAGTTTGTGGCCTTTGGATGGAAGGCTTTGTTCTGCTGGCCTGTGGCTTGGAGGCTGCAGCAACTGTGGCTTTGTGGGCCCAGGAGGACCACGGAGAGCTCCCCTGCATGACATCAAAAGGACATCCTGTATTCCCAAGGTTGTAACCTCTGTTTTATCGCAAGGGAAGTAGGAGAGAGAAAGAATTTACAAGGCCTGATGGTTGTGTGTGGAAGGTGAGAGAAAATGAGCCGGGATGGGGACAGTGAGTTTGTCTTGGTCAGCTGGGTACAAGGTGGTGGCAGGGCACCCTGGAGGAGGGGCAGATACTATAGGACAGCAGATGGAGACAGTAAGCTCAATTCTGGAAATGCTGAGTGTGGGGATCCTGTGAAATGGCCACATGGAGACAACCAGGAGGAGCCAGCCACATAGGACCAAGTTCAGGAGAAAAGTCTAGGCTGGAGATGCACATGGGTGTCACCAGCAAAGAAATGGGAAATAAGACATGGAGAGCATGTGAAGTGAGAAGAAAAGGTGCTCTAGAGATGGAACCCCAGGGACAGCAGCTTTGAAGGATAGGTCACAGGGTGAGAAACAGAGAAGGGGACCTTGTGGGAAGCAGCTCAAAGATGGGAGTACCGGAGAGTCTAGTGATTTGAGCAGAGAGGAATTCAAAAGGAGAGAGCTGTGAAGAGCTTCAGTTGCTGCCTTGTGATTCTCGTTCTCTCTCGTTCTCTCTCTCTCTCTCTCTCTCACCTTTGTACATTTAACATGCGTAGAGTGCAGCATGGGATTATATTCACATTTCAGGACAGTTCCTGGTTACAGAGCTTCTTTGAACAACTCGGTGCAAACCTGCTTGTTTGATGGAGCACCTCTCTCAGGTGTGACCTTCACCTGATCGCATGCCCACCTTCGTCTCAGCCCCATGGGGCTGGGGGTGCTTAACAATCACACCTCTGTAGTTCACCCAGGTTAATGAGCACCCCTAGGTGCAGGGCCACGCCCTGGGTGCCTACCAGGCGCTGGCTTACCTGGCACTCTCAAAGGTGGCAGATGCTGTCTTTTCTACTGCCCCAAATCCGACTCCAACAGCAAGGCCTTCTGAAAGAGACACAAAGATAATGCGAGAGTTAGGAACAACTTTCCCATAAAGGAACACCACCATCCCCATTGCTGTCTCAAGTAAGATTGCGTTAGGCTACATTAACGGAACATCATTGTGACAGGAACTTAAGCCAGGGCCACAACTACAGCCCCAGGGGCCAAATCTGCCTGCAAGTTAAGAATGGTTTTTTGTATTTTTAAAGTTTTTGTTTTGTTTTGTTTTTAAATTTATGAGGCAAGTCTCACTACATAGCCTTGGTTGACCTCACACTCATTATGTAGCCCAGGCTGGCCTTAAACTCAAAATCCTTCTGGTTTCATTCTTCCTAGTGCTGGGATTATAGGTGTGAACCACTGTTTTTATTTTTTGCATTTTTAAATAGTTAAGAAAACATCAACGAAAGGATAGTTATTTCATGTCACATGAAAATTATATTACATTCAGATTTTAGAGTCAGTAAATAAAGTTTTATTGGCACATAGTCATGCTCGCTAGTGGATGATTTATTTCTAGCTGATTTCATGCTACATAAACAGAACTGAGTAGTTGTGACAGAGTTGTGTGTCCTGAAACCCACAACAGGTATTATCTGGCCCTTTACAGAAAGACTCTTGACTTAACCCATAGGGCTTGGCTTATTAGCTCACCAAGTGAACTTAACAAGGCCGACCCAGAACCCAAAGACACTGTTGGAGACACAGGCTTCTTAGGGATTTTCTGCTCCAGTTATATCTTTAAGGTTGCAAAGTGACTACGCCCTTCCATCCACTTCATCTATGTCCCAGACAAGAAGAAAGTGGAAAGATAAAACCTTTTCTCATGGAACCTTTGTCTCAGTACTTTGGAAGGGAAGCATTTCCTGGCAGACCTTCCCTTGCATCCCCTGGGTCAGAACAGCAACCAGTGTCCACCAAGGCCAACACCAGCCCAAGGGCCAGAATACTGAGACTTGGTGACAGCTCTGGGCCAGTCTCAATCCCTCCCTGGGGGTAGGGAAGGACTCGCCTTGACAACTTCCTCAGCTCTCCATATGCCACCTGAATAACCAGAGGCCTTATCAGGAGGATTGTGGCAGGTGACTAGGTCGCCAACACCAGAACCCCTCTGGGATGGCGTGGCTGTAGTCCAGCTTGAAGCTTGGGAGGGGTGACTCACAGGTCCTGTCCAGGGATGCTCCTGAGTGAGAGGGGCTCGTCTACTTTCAAGACTCACTGTCTCTTTGATTTCCCTCATTTCTTTCCTCACTTCCTGATCGGGTTGAGCAGGCCAAGGACCGGGGACTGTAGAGCTGAGTTCTGAAACACACGGGGACAAGGAGGCTGCTGGGCTCATTCTGTGTGAAGGAGAAAGAGCTCAGCTGGGACCCAGTCTGGCTCAGCATGAGACCACTATGGGGCTTACAGCCCAAAGACCCTGCTATGGGATAATGGGTGTCTTTCTGCCTCACTTTACCCTTTGTGCTTGCTTTCCTTTGGGGACCTCATGAGGTAGCTGTGGTCACCATCAGCTGCTGGTTGAGAATTTGGCTTTCTCATTCCTCATCAAATAACTTCCCACATTTCTTATACCAACAACCCTGGACTGCAGCCTTCTAGGCTGCAGAGAAGAATTGGAATTCCCAGAGAACAGATAAGTATGACTCTTGGGCCACTTCCAGCTTCTGAAGCAATGTGTCAGGGGGAGCTGTATGTATGGTGTACACAACAGCAGCCCACAGGGAAGTCCCTCAAACGCTCCCTCTAACAAAGTCTGAGGCCAAAGGAGGCCAGCAAGTCAGCACTACCAGAGGGATAAACTGTACAATCAAGGTTTTAAAACTTTGCTTTTGTTTTTCTGTGTCCACCTGATGTCAATTCATTTTTTTTTTTCTTAAGGCCTCAAGAATGCTGGCAAGTGCTTTACTACTGGAGCCATGCTTCTGTTTTGCTTTTGAGACAGGGTTTCTCTAACTTTGTCTGGGTTGGCCTCAAACTTGCCATTTTCTTGCCTTGTCCTCCAGAGTAGCTGGAATCACAGGCATGAACCATCATGTCCACCTCTGATACAAAGTCTTAATAAAGGCTGTACATCTGCAGAGTCCTCATTTGTAAAGTCTTCCCACTAGGGTGACTCTGGATTCCAAATTGGGCCTTGTTTGAAGATCCTAGTCTCTCTAGGGTGATTTCCCTTGGGAATGGGGGCTGGTGGACTTTTGCATGCTAAGCATGGGAGATGTACTTCATATATGAACTATAGTCAGGAACTGTCACCTCCTGGCTCCAGAGGGGAGAGGAAAAGGATGGCCTGAGATCCCGTGTGGGTTCTGATTCTGAGGTCCACAGTTTCTGTTCTCTGCAATGGCCTGCTGGTCCCCTTCTCTTCCAGAAATTCCCTCCAGAGAGGAGGCCATGCCTACAGGAAGAAGTCTTAATGGTCAGTATTTTAAGATTTGCCTGATGTATCTGACTGGCTTCAAGAAGAGATGGACAAGCATGAGATCCCATGTGAGCACCTGATATTGGCAGGAGCTGGATTTCAGGGCAGGCTGTGATGGAAATGTCTGAGGCAGCCTCGCTCTGTGCAGTGTGGCCCCAAGGGACATCTGAGCTGCTGCCTCCCACATGCAAGAAATCCAGTGTTTACAAACCTGCTGTCATCAGCCTTGTTTTGCACCAACACAGCGGAGACCACAGATCACTCCCAGGAGTAACAGCAGGTCTCCAGGGCAAAGAAAGGTCTGTGCCTGGGACCCCTGGCCCGCTGGGGACAACAGACGTGCAGTGCGTCTCCTTCCCTTTCAAGAAATTTGTTCTCTGAGGCCAACAGCTGGTTGGCTTTTTAGTGAAGTTTTCCTCTAATTAGTCATTTTAATGTAAATGATAGTGCAATCCAGAGCAATAGGACCTATGTTAATTAGCACAGTAACCCCATGAGTTGTTTAGCAAGCAGACCAGCACTTTGACATCTAAATGCTCACAATGGCTTTGGGATGGGCCAAAGGACCTGCTCAGAGCCACACAGCTGTGGAGGGACAGAGCCAAACCTTGAATCTCAGCCTCCATTCTGATCCCTTCCCTCAAGTGCCCTTTGACATCTAGTTTGCTGATTAGGCTTGTGGCTTTCCCCCAGGTGTGACATGGCCCTGGGGATAGCAAGTGCTGGTCTCTGCATCTTTCCATCCTGCAAAGGTATGGGGCAAAGTGAATGCTTTGTCCCCCTGACTAGCACTGCACCCAAGCCAGGCCACAGCGAGAGACTCCTTCACAAAGGAACATTCTACAGTAGTTTGCAAAAATGCACAGGGTGCTCTCTGTCCTGCTGGCCCATGGAGGAACCACAAACCACTGCCTCAAAAGCACAGGTCCACCTGGAGTAAGCAAGGGGAAGAGGAAGAAGAAGTAACCAGGGAGAGAATGTATTTGTTACTGTGCTCAAAGACGGAATGTGGTACCTGGGAATGAAACAAATGAGAAGCTAAGATAAATTACACATATGGAAAGAACATCAATTGGAGAAGCAAAGCAGACACTGAGATCAACAGATGGAAGAAGAAACCCACTGGGTGGAAAGGAAGGGCATTAAAAAGCCGACTGGAGCTCCTACCCCAGGTGTTCCACCAAAAGTGCAAATGAGGAAGGTAATTAAGACAGGAAAACGATGTGCCTGGAATATCAATAGTAAGCGGTTGTCACTTTCCACAGCTCCTGCTGTTAGCTCGGGTGCCAAGACAGGGAAAAATAAACTGCTGGGCCTGGCCTGCAAAGGCCAGCTAGTCACAGAGGGACGCCATCTCCAGGACAAACTGAGTACCAAGGAGGAAACTGCTGTGGCCACCTCAGCTGTGCCTTGGGTCTGCAAGAGGGGACGCGTGCCTCTTGCCATGGCCCTAGGCCTCCTGCATCTCCACTGAGGAAAAGGATAACATGGAGCCTTTTGTTGAGACACACCTGGCCTCAGATCCTGGTCTGTTACTTAAGGTTCTTGCAAAAATGGAAAGAGGGTGGCATGGCTTTGCTTACAGAGTGGTGGCATTAAGAGTGGTGGCATTAACTCTGGCAAGACCAGAGTTTCTTACTCTTGACACTTTGGGGACAATCCTGGGCTCAGAGATGCTCACTGTTGACACTTTGAATGTCCTTGGTGGCATCATCCCTGGCCTTTACCCATGAGATGCCAGTAGCATTTCCTTTCCCAGTTGTGACAATTAAGATGTCTCCAGAAGTTGCCAAATGTCCTCTGGAGGTATGTAGGGGAAGACCAAAACTTACAAGAGTTCAGAAACATTGGCCTAGAAGCTGGACACAGTGGCCCATGTCTGTAATCCTGGCTACTAGGGAAGCAGAGACCAGGAGGATCCATGTTTGAGGTCAACCTCAGGAAAAAAGTCTTTGAAACCCCATGTCAACCAATGGCTGAGTGTGGTGACATGCACCTGTCATCCCAGCATTGTGGGGAAGCACAAATGGAAGGATCATGGTCCAAGTCAGCCTGGGCATAAAGTGAGACCCTATCTCAAAAAATAACTAATGCAAGCAGGTCCTGGTGGCTCATACCTATAATCCTAGCTCCGTGGGAGACTGAGATCAGAAGAGTCAAAGTTCAAGGCCAGCCTGGGTAAACAGTTAGAGAGACCCTATCTCAACCAATAGTTAGGCATAGTGGCATGTGCCTGTCACTCTAGCTACATAGGAAGCTGAAATTGGGAGGATCATGGTTCCAGGCCAGCCTGGGCAAAAATTTTGCAAGACTCCACCTCAATGGAAAAAGCTGGCTATGGTGGTACGCACCTGTCATCCCAGCTACTGCTGGGAGCATAAAATAGAAGGATCACAGTCCAGGCTGGCCCAGGCAAAAAAGCAAGCCCTATTTCACAAGTAACAAGAGCAAAATGGGTTGGAAGGTATGGTTCAAGCAGTAGAGTGACTGCCTAGTAAGTTCAAGGCCCTGAATTCAAACCCCAGTTCTGCAAAAAAACAAAACAAAGCAAACACTGGCCTGGATCATGGTAGACATTCCACTCACATTAATTTTCCTCTCTGCCTTCTAATGGGCAACACCTATGAAAAATTTAAAATATTCTAGAACTCTCTTAGAGTTTAAGTAGATTGTAGAAAAAGGACTGCAAACAAGTATTTTCTCTTTCCATTGAGGGCTAACCACTTCACTTCTTAGTTTTAATGGCCTGGGGTGAAGTTTGCAGGCTCTCTTGCTGGTCTCCCCAATGCCATCTCTGTGATTTCAGCTTTGCCTGATGTTTTGGTCACCTTGGGCTGCCATAATAAAACACAATGGACTTCTTAGCTTATAAATAACAGCTCTCACAGTTCTGGAGTTTGGGAAGTCCAAGATCCAGACACTGGCAGATTTGGTGTCTGGTGAGGGCTCATTTTTTGGTTTATAGATGGTACCTCCTCCTTCTCACTGTGTCCTCACATGGTGGAAGGAGTGAGGGTTCCATCATGAGTCTCCTTTATAAGGGCACCAACCTCATTCAGGAAGGCTCCGTTCTCCAGACCTAATCGTGCCTCCCAAAGCCTTGACTCCTAATACCATCACATTGGGGGTTAAGATTTCAGCACATGAATTTCAGAGGGACACAAACATTTGGGCCACAGCAGCTGACATTCATGGGTGTTGGCAATGTCGCTATGGGGCAGGTAGAGAAGTAGAGTCGTCTGGGTTTAGTTGCTACCCCGGCTAGGGCAGAAACGGCTCCCTCCAAGCTATTATGGGAACACCTTCTTCTCCCACCCAGTACAGCTACCAGGTACCTTAGCAGGCGTGGGGCTTCTGAAAGAACATGGTTGTCCAAGGGAGATCAAACCAGAGCTGAAGACTGTGAGGCTTCCATTTCCCTATACACAGGGCTCTGTATAAGTCTCTTTCCACTCGTGAATGTATTCCCCCGGGTGGCTTTACAACAGGGCTGTCTCCTGGACTCAACTCACTAAAATCTGAGTGTCTCCGTGTGATCTTTTGAGGCCACACTCCTCCATCTTGTGCCTGTGCCGTGAATTCTTTGTGCCTCACGTGGGTGTCACTAAGTCTCCTTGTTATGTGCATTCACTCTCCAGCTGGGCCTCTGGTTCAAATGCTCACAGTATCAGTTCTAGAAGTTATGAGCAAAAGCAGTGTAGAAAATGTCCTGCTCTGCGGGAAATGAGGGAAGATCCTGTGACTTTGTCTCATTGATTTAAAAAAATATTAAAATCAAGACTGCAGTTATAATCCTGTAGAAGTTTAATAAATACTAAACACAGTCGCCACCACCACCACTATGAACAACAAACAAGCCCCAAGGGAGGAAGAATGACGGGAAATGGAATGGCTTAGTCATTTCCATGTCCACCAAGGACAGAGTAAGAGAAAAATGACTTAAATTGAAGCTCCAGGGATTTAAGCCAAGGGAAAAAAAAATTATCTTTGGGAGGAAGATTTTGAAACAGGCTGAAACCATTGCAGGAAGGTCAAGGTTATCCTTCAAGGGGTCTTTGAAGGATGTGTGACTCCCGCATTGGGATACTGATGTGGAGAGAAGGGTAGGCCAAGAAGAATGGACGGAGTGGCTTCTTCATGTTCCTTCTGCTCAGGTAACACTTCAACATTAACTATGGACTCAGTGCTGGCAGTCTCAGCATCTACTTGCATATTTGCGGGTCATCATTAAACAAGTCACAAGTCACTCATTAAAAAGATGGAAACAGAACCATGCTAGAACATCTACTGCAGGAGGGCACCACAAGGGCCGTGGAGACAGAAGACGAACACTTGCAGGTGCATCGGGAGCCTCCAAGGGGCACTGGGCAAGCTCAGCTTTGATTCCTCCTCTGTCCCTGCTGGTCTAGGAACTAACTGTCCACTAACTTGTGAGAGAGGCAGCATGCATGCCAGATGAGGGGACAATATCACACAATACTACACAGGGGCTTCCTGGCTTGTTTATCAGGAGGGTCGACAGATCTGGCTGTGACACACCACAGGGCAGGGCTATTGTTTCTAGCCTCGTTTGACTCCTGAAGCTTGGCGGAGGCTTCTAGGGAGACTGTCTGACCAGCGATATGCTGGTAACCCTGCCCAGCCTGGCTTTGGCCCCAGATGTCTAGCAGGAAGTGAAACCAGGAAATCAGGGACTCTGATCATATTACATGGTTATTAAAATCTTGGCAGAACCAGCTAGACATTGCCTAGGAATCCCTACGGAGCCTGGTAAAGGCTAGCTATTTTCTTAAACAAGAACTTGGGTTCAGTTTTCCAGTGTGGCTTCCTAATCCTCCTAATCCTGTTGGACAAAGTGAAGTGCTGTCAGAAATGAAAAGAAGTGTTGAATTCCAGAAAAGTCTAATTTAATTCAAATTCTTATCAATAAAGTTATATCCAAAGGTGACAAAGAGACACTGAAAACAGAAATTATGCTAACATAAATGCCCTGAACTTAAAATAAGCACTTCCTGATTACCATTTCCCAGGGTGTTTTAGGGGCATGTTCTAGGTCTTGAGGTGGACCCCACTGCACAGTGGTACAGCCTGAAGATGCACTCACCCCTAGTCCTCACTATCCATGCAGGACTGAGCTAGCTCCAGAAGGACAGGGGGAAGGCGACATTGCCTTGCAGCTGTGAATGAGAACAGACATAGGGCCTCATCTTTAAACATCAGGGGAAGAATCTGATTATACACCCACATCCAGGAGGCAATTTCAATTTGTTTTATTATTTACTTATTTATTTGGAGGTACTGGGGGTCAAACTCAGGGCCTTATGCTTGCTAGGCAGGTACTGTACCACCTGAGCCATGCCCCAGCCCTTTTTGCTTTATTTCTCACTCAGGCTTTTGCAATTTTATGCAGGACTGGACTGGGACTACAATTCTCCTACTTCTGCTTCCCTTGTAGCTGAGAAAACAGACATGTACCACCACTTATTGTTGAGATGGGGGTCTCACTAACTTTTTTGCCTGGGCTGGGCTTGAACTGCAATCCTTCCATCTCCACGTCTGCATACCTGGGATTACAGTTATGTACCACCATGCTGGGCTCTCAATTTACTTTGGTTTATAACAACCAGACAAAGATCAGATCAGATTCCTGTGTTCCTATGGAGCACAAGGAAGAGAATGCCTTTAATGGTACAGAAAATGTTGAGCTGTTCTAACCACCAGTCCTGCCTCGTGCCCAGACTCTTGCTTTTGGCCAAGTCCACCTCACTGTAGACCACCACTGCCCATCCCTGGGTTGGCTCTGGATCTACAGGAATAACTGCTGGCCCAGAGACACAGTGCAGATGGCAGAGAGCCCAGGTAGGGTATTGTGATCTGCTCTCTGAGTTATCTGCCCAGTGGAACCCGGGTGATTGGCAATTTTCAAGTCAAGAGACTGATCAGAAGCAAGGAATAGGTCAAGAGGGTTCTGACTCAGGAGGGGAACCCACCAGCAGAAGAGATGCCTTGGTGGAAGTCAGAAAATTCATGATTTCCTCTGTGGAGGTGGAGGGGTGCCATCTTTGTTCCCCACCATTCTGCTCCACTCAGGCTTTGGTGGTAAAGTGCTTTCAACCAAAAAATTTGCTGGCTTCTGAATCACAGCCAGACCAATTCCCTGGGCACAATGCTTCCTCTCCCCCTTCCAAAGGCCATGGCCCACAGAGAGCCATCTTGTTGCTGGGATCTGACAAATCTGCAGTGTGTAGGTTGATGGGGTTATGTCTTGGGGAACCTTGTAAGTTAGCAACGAATTGCTCTGGGGGCCACTGAGAATCTAAGACGCTCTACAAACATGAGCAGACAGGATGATGGCGATGGTAGGCAGTGAATAGTAGGCACAGAAAGGAATTACTTTTCCCAAGACAAGCAAGTCCCATGATAAGTGAGCCTCAAACACCCTAGCTGGGCTCTCTGGAACCTCAGAGAAACTGGGGCTGAAAATGGAGGCTTTCTAAGTGCCATCCTCACACCTGCATACTGAAGGCAACACGTGCCCAATCACTGGACCTAGGCTTCTCTTGTTCTGATCCTAGGACAAAACCATCATTGAGAGGGAAACCTGGCCACCATGACTCCATGCCCACCCAAAAGATTCACAAACCACAGGAGGAAGTCCCAGCAGGATTGCAGCCGGATGTCCCTCCTATCCAGAACTGCCTATAGCTGAGCGCACATCACAGACTCTGGGAACCCAGCTTCTCACCTGTGCACGGAAAGGTAAATATAGAGCTCTTCTTGATGGGAAGACTCGGATTCCTGGAACAAGCACAGACCCAGTGAGCAGGCCAGTGAGGCATTCCCTTGTAGCCCATTGGTGCCATCCACTCTATGCTACTTAGGAACCAACAGAGTCCTGCTGGAATGATCCTGGCCAGAGGGTCTTGTCACTCTGGGGAAGTGTACGGTGACTGATCTTTGCCATTCTTCCCCTGATTTCAGGTAGAGGCATCACACAGTGTAGTCCCATGCCTGGTAAAAGGAAAGGCAGCTTAGGGCCAGAGCCTTGGAATCACACATGCTGCACCTGTTGGTGACACCTGGCCTCACCCTGTCCCCCATTATGCACGATGTAATAACTAACTCTTGGACATGCTTTTGTGCGGGAAACCTTCAGAGGAGGAGTGCTTATACATGTTTATATAATTCCCGTGGTCTTGGCCTAAAGAAAATGGGAAGAGGATTTGTTTTCAACCTCCCTGGAGGACTTTTGAATAAAATTATACTCTGGCAGTTCTTTCAGGATGATGAATAACCTAAGATACAGGTTCATTTATCACTCCCTGGATTTGACTTCCACCAAAGCATTCTAAATACCAGGCAGCAGAAAAGGTTTGAAGCTTCAGATCATTATTCTGTGTTGCTACACTGAGGGCAGGCAGTGCCCTACCACGCATTAACTGGGGAGGGGACATTTCTTTTTACAAGTAGCAGTATTTCACCAGGAGGTGGACTGAGGAGGGGACACACACAAACGAAACAACCATGTGCCTTCTACTCAGTTCAACAGGTGTGGGGGCCTGGCAGCAGCCAGCATTGCTCAGGGTGGTCCTATGTGGTTTTGGCCATGTTGGCTACGCCAAATGAAGTCAGAGAAACTTGCATAAAGACATTAACTCAAGGTTTGAAGAGGGAACAACTGATGGGTTACAAAAGGATGGAGATGGTTTCTGCCGTGTGCATTGGAAAGAGATGAGGCAGGACATCTAACGGGCTGCTCTCTGGGTGACTCCCAACACACATGTAGGGTGGAAGGAGAGGCCTGAACTCAGGGAGCCACCTTGTCCCCACTGACGTGTATGAGGGGTGCAGGTCCCATTCAGGGCTCTCTTTGGATGATTTCATTCAGTCCTCTCAATAACCCTAGGATCCAAGCTCTGTAGGTAGCGCTGAGAGAGGTGGGGAACGGCCCCAGCACCCCGTGCGGTGTCCTCCCCAGTTCTCTAAGCTGCCTTTCGGAATTTCCTCTGTTCTAGCCCTCACCAGCATTCTCAACGCCTCTATTGATGTTGCCTCCATACACTTCAACACTGCTGTTCAGTTTTCTTTTTCTGAGACTTTTAAGCACATAAAATGCTTCATTTTAGATTCTCATTTTGAAACTAAAAAAAAGTCACTTTAAACTACACAGCTTACTGCTTTTTAACAGAAGCAATACTACATATACATGGCAGAAAGTCAAAATACTCAAAAAGTCTAAAATTATAAAATTCCTTTTTCCACTCATCATCCTTCATTGTCCTCAGGGGTAAAGTTATCTTTTTGTTTGTTTTTAAAAAAAAAACAATTTCTGGAATTCAATTATCTGACAGATACCATGTTAGTTAAAGAGTATGCTAACACATTCATTTTTTTAATTTAGCACAGTCTTGGTGCGGAGGGTCTGTGATAGAATTTGTTTGTCAACCTTACTCTGCTTAGCCCTCCTTCTAAACATCAAGGAATAAAACACACCTTCTTCCTCCGAAAGCTCTCTTTCAATTTTACTCTGTCCAAGCTATAGTGTGTAACACTGTTCTACAGAAATACTTCATCTAAGCTTTATTCTCAGACCAATCCAGAAAAAGAAACTCTAAATTGAATGTGAACTTACAATACTGGGGTGATAATGTCTTATTTCCTATATACTCATGTTGCTACAGGAAGAAAAACAGTCTTGAGGCTTTAACTCTTCCCATCTGAATAAGATGGTCCCAAGAATCAAGACTCAGTGGAGTCTTTCTTGATACTTTTTGACAATCTTCCCATCTTGTAGGTGATAACCCCTCCCTCCCTCCCTCCGTCCTCCCTTCCTCACTCCCTCCTACGTTTTTAATCAATCGTGGCAAAGTAAGCATCACATAAAAGTGGCATCTTAACATTTTTGTGCAACCATCACCGCCATCCATCTCCAGAAGTCTTTTCGTGTTGCAAAACTGATTCTGTCCCCATTCAACACCAACTCCCCCAGTCCCTGCACCCCTGTTCTTTCTGCCTTTGTGAATATGACTACTCTAGGAGCTGCATGGAAGGTGACCCCACAGCATTTGTGATGCTGCTTCCTAATATATCCTAGTTCCCCTTGCTTGTGTTCCTCCTTCATTTCATTAGAGGGCCTCCTTAAGCACCTATGGGACGTGTAGTGATCTACTTCTGCATGCATACATGCGTAAAAATAGGTTTGATTTTGCCCTGTGACTTGACCTAAAATTCTATGCCCCAAACGACCTCTCTTTAATATATTCAGGGCATTAGTCCGTCATCTTCTAGTGTCCGAGGTGGCTGCTAACCAGACTGTTTCTCTTTCTCTCTCTCTCTCTATCTCTCTCGCTCTCTCCAGAATCCCTTAAACCTTCTCTTCTTTGTTTCTGGAGTTTTAAAGTTCACCAAGATATCTGAATGAGGTCTCTTCTTCATCCCTACTCAGCATTTGGTCGACCCTTTAAATCTATGAGTTTGTTTTTCTTCAATTTAAGAAAATTTCCTGCAGTTGTCATTTTACATTTTTGACTTTGTGTCTAGGAACTGGAAGATTCTTTTCTATTTAAACTTCCAGATAACCAGCTTGGCCTTTCTTCCACAACACTCTAATCCATCTATTCATTTAACCTTAAAAAATGTTGGCAATTATAGTATCAATTTTAAAGAATTCTTTTTTACTTTCTGATTATTCTTTTTCCATCACAGACAGTTCTTGCTTTGTAGGTACAATATATATTCCCTTGAAGATCCAGCAAGACATATTTTTTACAATCTTTTTTGCCTCCTGGGTCATCTGTTTTCTCCAGGGTGAGCTGTCCTATTTTTTTTAAGGTGGGGTCCTTTTTTCACTCTTTGGGCTTTCTTCAATGAATGACAATCTTGTCATTCTGGGGCCATGGTCACAGATGCAAAATGGGGTTGATATGTAGTAGAAAGGATTACTTTTACAGTTGTAGGAGTCTTTTTCCTTAATAGGCCTCTCCAATAAATTTGGAATTTCATTTCAGGAGAAAGAACTTTAGCTTGGCCATCAGGTTACAAAGGATGATGGGGCAACAAAGGGAGGAGAGGAGTGCAAGCATGGTAAGATTAAGTGCCAATGACTTGCAGGTCATAACACCATATGGTGCTGAAAATGATTAAGTAGCATATCCTCAAAGCTACTTCCTAAGCAGAAACACAAGGAGTGACAACACTCTCAGGGTCACATGCATGGGAACATGCAAAGCCTCCCTCAGGAACATCCCAACTCACATACGCAGGAGCTCAGCAGAGAAGTGAGTGGAAGGGAGAGTGTGCAGGCATGAGGGAGTGTGCACAGGTGTTAGCTCACACACACTCAGCAGTCCAGCAATGATAACAGCAAAGGGGTTTGTGTGCAGGCATGAGTCTGCATGCACATGCACAAGTCTGACACATGCATGGATGCAAACAGACTTGGAAGACAGTCTTCTACACACATGGAAACAAGGGTGTAAACCTGGGTATTAGATGCTACCACACTAGGCCCCCCTTCCATAAAACTTGCCTACTGTACCTGCAGGACAGCTCCAAGATTGGGGCTCAAACCCAGGATGTTGTGTGTGCTAAGCAAGTGCTCTACCACTAGCTACAACCCCCAGCCCAAGCGACTGACTGACAAAAGCAGGAAAAGACAACAAGCAGAGGAGCTGGGAGATGGCACCTGTAACACATCAGTGACAGCTGAACAAGGTGCTGCCCAGCAAATGTCAGTAAAGAAGATCTTGTCCATCACTGCAAAACGCTGGCAAATGTGAAGTCCAGTGTAAATGCTGGAATATTGATTAAATGTGCAACTCAGTCAGCAAGGTGCTCACAGCCTCAAGGCCCTGTTTTAGCTCATGCCAGATTTGATCCAAGGCACTCCCAGGACAGATGGGTGGGGTGCACAGAAGTCTGCCCAGGGGCTGGGCCCTCCCACAACAAGTCCCTTCTCCAGGTTCCATGTCACAGGGGACACAGGCTGCTCCTCAACTTGGTCATCATTGTGTGGAATCTGCTCTTCTACCTGGTAGGTGCAACCCCATTTTCCTAGGAGGAGGAGACTAGGAAAGTGGGGTGTCTCCAGAGTCTGGGGATTCCCTGGAGGGTGCTGCTGTTTTGGATCCCAATGTGGGTTGGCGTTTTAAGATGTAGGTTACTGCCTCATACTATTAGGATGGTTGCTAGAGTGGGGGTGGGGAGAACAAATGTTGGCAAGAATGTAGAGGAATTGGAAACCTTGTACACTGTTGCTGAGAATGTAAAATGGTACAGCCACTGTGGAAAACATATGGCAGTTCTTCAAAACATTAAAGATAGTCCACTTCTGAGTATAGCCCCAAAAGAACACAGAACAAGGTTTCTAAGAGACACTTGCACTGTGAATAGCAACACTCTTCACTAAAGTAGCTTTTGGAAGCAATCCACAAGTCTATTGAAGGATGAATGGATAAGCATACAATGAAATATTATAAAAAAGAAAATTCTGACATACGATAAAATAGGAACAAGCCTCGAGGGCATTATGCTAAGTGAAATAAAGCAGTCAGAGAAGGCCGAGCACCATGGCCCAGGCCTGCAATCCCAGCTGCTCAGGAGGCAGAGATCAGGAGGATCACTGATTGAAGCCAGCCCTGGACAAACAGTTTGTGAGACAGCATCTCAAAAATACCCAACACAAAACAGTGCTGACAAGAGTGGCTCAAGTGGTAGAGTGCATGCCTAGTAAGCCTGAGGCCCTGAGTTCAAACCCCAGTATAGCAAAAAAAAAGTAGTCACAGAAGGACAAATACTGTTGTTTCACTCATATGAGGTCCCCAGTAGTCAGATTTAGAGACAGAGGGAAGAAGTGGGGGAATGAGGAGCTAGTGTGTAACGGACAGTGTTTCAGTTCTGAGATAGATGGTGGTGATGGTCCCCCCAGCAATGTGAGTGTACTCGTTCTGTGGAACTGTGCTCTTCCAAATGGTTAACATGGTAATTTTTATGTTGTATATATATATTCAACCACAAGGAAAAACTGGGGAAAAATGGAAGTTAAGATATTAAAGTGGTTTGAGGCCTAGAGTGGCAAAATGAGCTAAACTCTGAAGGGTAAGACCAGGACATATAACCTGTGATGTAAATCTGACTCTGACACTGATCAAGATGGCATGACACCCATCTTCTTACAATGGCTTTGTTGAGTTTCCCCTTTAGGCCCATCTGAGTTGTTTCCTGGTGGTGGGGAAGGTACGTACTGACCCCTCCCCTATGCTCTCATACAGCATCCCTGCTGAGCAAGGATGGTCCCAGAGCCAGGGCCGCCTGGAGTTGTCCCTCCAAGGCCATTCAACCTGCCGCACTGCACCTCTAGTGACAGGTGCACATATCACAATTCCATCCTGCATCTGACATAGTCTCTTTATCTCTTCTGCCTACCCTTCTTCACCTAGGAACTGCCTCCTCACCTTCATGTCTCAGCTTGGAAGTCCTCTCCTCTAGGAAGCCTCCACTAGTTCCTAGTCTGGGCTGGGCTTCCTGGAACATATTCCCCCTGCTTTTAATGTGCTGTATGCATATACCACAGTACCTCCCACATAGAGGACAGGCCCAAGGACACAGAAAGTGATCAGTAAATATTTGTTGAATAGCTGAACTTAATAACTGACTGGATCAACATAACAATCAAAGAGAATGATTGCCAAACTGGAACAATCCAGAAAACATGGTCAAGGAGATCAATCAATAAACAATAAGATAACATTTGGCTTCTAAAAATTAACTGAAATCTCTACTCCTGGGCGTGAACTTCTAGTCAATGAATAGTCTCCCCTTGTCCTTGCTAACAGAATTCTCATGTTGTACAGTGTTGTAATGTATCTGGTTAAAAACTTTACAGTTCTCCCATCTTCCTTGTGGCCAGAAGCGGTCCATATCACAGTTCTGACTAGCAATAGTAAAAATGAGGATATCTTGGAAAGTCCATTAACCTGGGCAACAACCCATTCTGAAGAGAGGTAAAGAAAGAGACATGATTTTCTTTCTTGCCTGGGATACGTGTGTGATGCACAGCCAGGTGATTTGGGACTAAAGACAATCAACCATGAACCCCATAGGGAAGGACAGTGGAGATGAACAATGAAAAAGGCAATATTTGGTCACCAGAGTAGCCCAAGACTGAAACTTCCTGGCCTTCACATCATGTGAGACACACGAATCCCGTTAGACAGATTTGGTTATTTGCAGTCAGAGCATTCCTAACTTGAACATACCAACTGGGACATTTCAAAATCCAGGACCAATATATTCATGAATGACACCAATAATAAAATGATCTTGGAGGAATTACAGAAAATAATTTAAGCTCCAGAAAGCAGAAAATGGCTGGATTTTCTGAATGCAGAGATTATAGACTATACTAACAAAAGAAATTGTTAGTAAACCACCCTACATACAAAAAAATCAAGGACAGGTTATTAAATCTGGTTTATGAATCTCTAAGACAAATAAGCAAACAAAGAGAAGTGGCAATCAAGAGAAACCAGCATAGACTCAACAATACTAGCATTTCAACTAGCAACAAAATCCTCTTCAAAGTACCATGTGTCTATGTTTCCTTCAGGCTTTTGATTCTCATGATGCCATATGAACACCATTTTTAAAAACTGGTGATATCATGGTGCAGTTAAGTGAATTCATAGCTGGCTGGTCGGCCACACTCAACAGGTGTAAGCTAATGAGTTACACAATCCTGGGGTGAGATAGGTAGAGTTAAGCCTCATGGCTTGGTGGCTGCTGCTGTCCATTCAATGTTAGTATCAACAAATCCAGCAGGGACAAAAAAGGGAAAATTAGAGGAGGGCACAAAGCCAAGAACACAAGGTAACAGGCTCAAAGGAACAAGACCTAGACATCTCAGAAGGTGGAAAGTGAACTAAAACATTTAGTTCAGATACGGAAGAAGAGATATCTTAAAAGCTATTTAAGAAAAGTAAATGAGATGTTCTGAATGTAGGCTTAAAGAACTAGCCAAGAAAAGACTGGTGGGCAGCTCTGGGCTTCATATAAGGAGGCATTCACTCATAATTAGCTACCCATGGACAGTGTCACAAGCCTCATTAATCAGGCTAACCACAGCAGGACTATTCGGCAGAGGCAGAAGAAGCAACCTCAGGCATGTCACAATTGGCAGTGTTGGAAGTTCAAATGAGTCTTCTCTCTGCACCCTAAACTTGTATTATTCCAAAACCCCCTCTCTGAGCAAGAGAAATGTTGCAAGCTTCCATTCTCTGTTGGATTCAAGGTAAAGTTTAGCTTGGTCTCCTAAGAGCATTGCAGCTTCAAAATTTTGAAGCCTTTAGATAGAGCGAGCCTTCCTCAGGTGACAAGGCTCCATCACTCCCTAACCGTTTGCACCTGGCCCAGTCCTATGTGTATTACTGCCTGGTGCCTATACGCACTCCCATTTGGAGTGCTGTTTTGGAGGTACCTTTGTCAGGCCTGTGTACCTTTGTTAAGCCTGGCTCAAGCATCCTTGACCCAGTCTATCAGAAACCTGACTTATGCAGAACCCACTTAAACACAACTAAAAAGAGAAAGGTCTCAAGTGAATTCTGGAGGGCTCCAGCTCTTCTACATGTTAAGCATTTCATGAAAGCATTCTATCTAATATATTTGACATTAAATATGTATGTACACACATATATATACATGTGCATATTTTATGTGCACAGACATTACATGTACACATGTGTAGTGTTTATGTACACATATGTATTTATATGTGCATGCAAGTATATGTACACACATGTCTATGTATGTATAAACAGATGCCTATAATTGTTTTGTGAATTTGCCACTGAGATATGAAGAACACAAATCTCCAAGTGTCTTTGATCATGGAATTCTGTTTTGTTTTTTCTCGACAGGTCTCATGATACATGAGCTTTGTGGAGCATATTTTAACATATTCTGATTAGAAAAGACATCAAGAAAAATAGCGTATTTTCTGCACAGAGCCTGTTTGGTCAGTCTAAGCCTGCAGCTCCCTCCTGTTTATGAAGCCAGCACTGGGCTTGCAGACAGAGAAACAGCTTCAGTTTCCACGTGGGACACTGAGCCATCCCACAGCAGCTGAGCTGAAGCCATCTGCAACCCCAGCCACCTACACATGCAGCAGCCATCCTCAGTAGTGCTGAGGGAGAAAATGTGAGCGATTCAACCACTGGGAAATCATTTAAAGGATGCCTTGGGATGTCAGTGGGGTGGATATGATCAACATGGGATGCATCCTCTCTACTTTTGTTGAGAACAGATATTCATGACCAAGGAGGTCAGCCACATAGCCCTGACCACCCACAGTCATCCTCTACCCCCACAGCCATCCCACACCCAAGTCTGTAGGCAACTCAAATCATGGCCTGGGGAAGCGATGTCCTCACACCACCTCCTATGTCACTGGGTCACTATTTAGTCTGCTTCCAGTCTCTGCAGGGAAAATCCTAGAGTAGAATCCTCTGGAAAGGAAACTGGTCTGTTCCTATTTGCTTGTTTTTCTGATAGAATCCCTTGCATGGGCCTCATTCCCTTTTATCACATTGCCATCCAGTCAACAGCCAGTCTGTTATAGGTCCCCAGTACTCTATCTTATCTGTGGAACAATTCAAATTGCAGAGTGTATGTCAAATGAAACACAATAAAACATGTTAATCAAACACCCCAACATCCCCCAACTTTCACCATTGCTAAAGCATCTCAAAGCAAGAGCTCAAAGGAAATGCCAAAGTCAGTGGTAGTGAAGGAGGTCATCTTTCGAGCACCTGCTATTTTTCAGCCACTATACTTCATGTTTTCAAACATACTCCTTCCAATCATTGTGCAGCAGAGATATAACCAACACCTGAGTTTTAAAGATAAGAAAGCACCTAGGTGTGGTGGCACATACTTGTAATTCCAGCTGAGGCAGAAGGATCATGAGTTTAAGAGCAACCTAAGCTATTAAAGTGAGTTCAAGGCCAGCCTTCACTAATAGTGAAACCATGTACCAAAAAATCTAAAAATTAAAATATAAGACAAGAAAGCTAGATCAAAGAGCAGTTAAGGGAAGGGCTCTGGGTCATACAATGTTTTACAACTTTGTCTATGAAGCCCCATTCCACTTTTCTAAGATCAAATATAAGTTTGGTCCCAACCCTCACCACTTATCCCCAGAGAAAAGGAAATCCATTTGATTGCAATTCCCTTTTAAGTCACATGTCATCAAAGAGTAGGAGGAAGCAAGGGAGAGCAGTCAGGGTGGGATTATTTCCATAAGGAGGAAAGAACAGAAGGAAGTCTACCATTAGTCAGGAATGGGGATGGTTATCTGCAAATATAGACAGCGGGTACAGATGTAGCTTTAGGAGAACCTAAGAAGCATGAGAGAGAATAAGTTGGCAAAGTCTGACTTTCCAATAAGGATGCACATATCTCTGAATGTCTGTTGCCAGTGCTCCCTACGGAACAGTGTTTGCTGCCTTGACTCTGTTTCCCCACTGCAGACCCTCCGACGCCTACCTACTTAAATCTAACTCTTTTCCAACCACAGATGGACACAGGATGCCTAGGCAGTCACAACCTTTCCTGTGACTTGAGACCATTCATGCTCATTACTGCTCACTGTAACTCCTTAGACTTTCAAAGATCAGCTATGTTGATTCTTATTGGGAAAAAAGAAATTGACCTTGACCTCCAGTGGATGAACACTTTATCTTCTCAGGGGCTCTCTTCCTCAACTGTGGTTTTCAGATGGCTGCCATGGGGTGGAAGCGGAGAAAACTACACCTGAATCTTTACAGAAATAATTTCCTAAAAACCACACACCTACCACCTCCAAGCAGGTCAGCCTGTCCTGAGAGAGGAGATGCCCCCCAGCATGACTTGGATTCTCATCCATCGTCCCCTCCCTCTCCTCCAGCACTACCAATGTGAAAATCAATGTTCTAGATTTTGGAAACCAGTGCTTTCCAAACGGAGCTCCATGGAACATCAATAATATTTAAGAGGGTTCTATAATCAAATGTTAGGTTGAATCCTATGAAATTGCTATTATTTAACCATTTTCATTTAAAAATTAGGATGCTGGGACTGAACGTGTTAAGCACATGATTTACTACTGAGCTACACCCCTAGTACATAACCATTTTTAGAAACAACAAAACAGCATTCTCATATAATCCAAACTAATGAATTCTGGAAACCTTGAATATTCTTCTCTTGAAGATATAGAGTCCACATTTACATTTTAAAGACCCAAATTCCCTGCAGTAAAGAAACCTATATAGCTTTGTTTCCCAAATGTATTTGACAACAGAACCCTTTTATCAGATAACACCTGTTAACAGCTTAAGAACTTGTATTTTTGTGGGAATAATTTTGAGAAGCACTGCCTGGGAAAACTGAGAATTAGGAGCTTTCTGAGATACTCACAGAACTGTCCTCTCCCATTTCATAACTGTATCTGTGTAAGATAAAATCCACTCATCCTTGTACTACACTCATTTAGTCAATCCACAGCTACTTACAGAGTTCCTTCTCTGTACCAGACACGTTGAAACATTAAGATGGAGTGGGCAGCTTGGTGTAGAGTTACAAGGGCTTCATGCAAGAACTCAGTTTTGACCTGAGTTGTAAAGTAATTTTCTAGGACAGAGATTAAAGGTCAGTGCCCCATCTGTCCACTGAGGCAAACCAAGGTCACCTATTCATAGCCAGTTCCATTCTCAAAGCACGCCTCCCAGGAACATCATGGTCCCTCTGGCAAATGTGATTATGCAGCCATTGTGTACTGCCTGTGCTACTCTTATCCTCTTCCATCTATCTTAATAAAGCTTTGCTTGGTTTATTCAGTGTCTTATGGGCCCAGTGCCTGGCTTTCTTCAGGCTGGTACTATTTTGCCATGTGCTTTGACAATACAATCCCAAGGGGAGGCCCAGAGTGACTCCCTAGCCTCTGTCGCACAACTCCCTCCTGGTCTTTTTAGCTCTCTCTGAGCCTGCTTCAGGTATCTGAGACAGAAGTTTCAAGGGGCTAAGTGAGGGGCTGTCTTCATGGCTGACCTAGAGTTGTGAGAGAGCCTGGGGTCTCAGAGACTCTGTGACTTACAGAAAGGAGAAGTGTACAGTTGGGAGGTGCGGAAGGGAATGCTGTGCCATCCTTTTAGTTTTCGTATCCTGGCCTTCCTACTGGTGAAAGTGGGAGTAGAAGCCAAGGCAACACTCTTCTGTGCTTGCCAAAGACAAGAAGCCTTATAGGATAATGTTCCTCATCCCCAAACCCCCTTGGCTCATCCGTAGCAATAATTGAGGTTGAGCCCTCAGCTGGTAACTGTAGGACCAGATGGGGTACTGAATCACTAGGGGGATAACAGGTTTCCTCCTATAGTTCTCAACCCTCAGGGTCCCCCTTCAATGACACTCGCCCAAGGCAGACCCAGTGCCCTCTGTCTCAAGTCACAAGAAGAGTCCCCATGGAACAATGGGAAAACCATGGATGGCTGTGGCAAGACAAAATGCATGGTGAGACAGGGATAAATGCCATCGATGCCAGAAGCCATGCTATTGGGATCTTGTGCTCTGGGTTTGGGTCTGATCCTATATCCTGGGGAAGTTGTGTGACACACCTACAATTTGTAGCCTATCAGCCGGAGAGTAAAATGGGGAATGGTATGGGTGGGAGTGGGGAGTTTGGGCACAATGTCCCTACAGACCAGCCAGAAATGGCCATGTAGCCAGTGACTTGTGGCATCAGTCTGGCTGGGGTTATGTGGACAGCTGAAGCCAGAATGTCCAGGGAGCTGGGTGCACTGGGGCTGGGTGCTGTCCTTCCAGATGAAATCACCAGCATTATTTCCTGTAGCCACAAACTTTTAAAAGCAGGCCAATTCCAAGGCAGCTATTTCTTAAGCCAGTAACAACATGCTGGTCATTTTTATATTTGTGTCTCAATGTGCCCTAAAAAGAGATTTTTTTTTTCACATCCAACAAAGGACATCTGACTCATAACTTGACACAACACTGGGAGCAAGATGAAATCTTCTCCAACCTCAAGAACCCACATACCACTCCAGCAAGCAGCCTATCCCTCCTCCTCCAGGGTCCAGCTTAGCAGGGATCTATAATCACTGGCAGAGCAAGGATAGGAATTAGCAATCTGCCAGGAGATCCTGTTGGCCGAAGAGGCCACAAGAGCTTATGGTAGAATGTGGGATAGAAATTTAAGAATGAGAGTGATGCCCAGTGAGTTTGGTCATTCACCAGCTGTGGGTCCCTCTGTGAATCACTGACTGTCATAGGGGCCCAGTGGCCTCAGCTCTAGACCAGGAGATGGTTGAGGATTGAGTGAGATAACATATATGAAAGGTTTCTCCACTATAAGGCACTATGTGATGTTGATTGTGAATTTCATCCTTTGTTTTGCTGCAGTAAAGATGGAAAGACAACCCAGAAAAGACCACAGTCCCAAGGGTACTTAGAAGAGGGATTGCTGGGACAATGGACCTTTTGAAAAGTCAGCTGTCAGCATCTCTCTCCCCTGCCCAACAGCCTTCACTGGTCGCACTCTGCCTTAGAAGGAAGTGAAATGTCAGTGCAGCCTGAAAGACCTTCATCACCTGGCCTTGTGTCTCCCTTCCTTTGCTCATTTTGTATTAAAGCCACCTGGGCTGTGATGGTTAATCTTGATTGTCACCTTGGTTGGATGGAGAGCCACCTAGGAGATTAATAAAGCATGCCTCTGGGTGTGCCTGTGAGGGCATTTCCAGAGATGATTAGATTCTGAGGGCTCTGACCTAATCAATGTTATTTTGGGGGGTGGGGGGGGTGGCTGGGAATGGGGTTTGAACTCAGGGCTTTGTGCTTGCAAAGAAGGCACTCTACCGCTTGAGGCATGCCTCCAGTCCATTTTGCTCTGAATATTTTGGAGATGGATTTTCTCAAACTATTTGCTTGAGCTGGCCTTGAACTGTGATTCTCCTGATCTCACCCTCCACCAGTAGCTAGGGTTACAGGTGCAAGCCACCAGTGCCTAGCTAATCAATGGTTTAATGTATTGATGGATTCAAAATGTGAATAGAGAGCTTGCTTAAGCAGCACATATGCTAAAATTGGAATAATACAGAGAATTATTTTCCTGTGTTTGGAATAGCATGCAAATTCATGAAAGTTTATGGCTATGAGTATCTACATCAAAAAAACAAACAAACAAACAAACAAAAAAAAACCCAGTGATCTAAAGTAAATAGTCTAATGGTACACTTCAAACTCCTACAAAATAAGAATAAGCCAAACCTAAAATTAGTAGATGGCAAGAAACAATATTGGGGTAGAAATGAATGAAATAGAGACAAAAAACTTATATAAAGAATCAGTGAATAAAGAGTTACATCTTTGAAAAGATTGGGTAAATCCTTAGCCAATCTAACTAAAAAGAGGAGGGAAAAGACCCAAATTAATAAAGTTAGAGATGAAAAGGGACTATCACAACAAACACCAATGAAATCCAGGTGATCACAAGGGAATACTTTGAAAACCTGTATTCAAACGAACTGGAAATCTAGACTAAATAGATAAATTTCAAGATGCATTTGACCTACCAAAACTGAACCAAGAGTATATAAACCACTTAAATAGATCTATAACAAACAATGAAATTGAAGTACTAATAGTCTCCCAACAAAGAAAAGCCTAGGACCCAATGAATTTACTGCTGAATTCCACCAGACCTTTAAAGAACTAACACCAATACTCCTCAAACTTTTCCATGATATAGAAGGGGAAGGAACACTACCAAAATCATTCTATGAAGTCAGTATCACACTCATTCCAAAACTGGAGAAGGATACAACCAAAAAAGAAAATTCTAGACCAATCTCTTTAATGAACATAAATGTAAAAAAAATCCCAAAAAATACTTGCAAACTGAATTCAACAACACATTAAAAAGATGAGACACCATGATTAAGTTGGTTTCATTCTAGGGATGCAAGAATGGTTTAATATATACAAATCAGTAATTGTAATATAGCACATAAACAGAATCAATGACAAAAATCACATGATTATCCCAATTGATACAAAAGAATCCTTTACAAAATTCACATCCTTTCCTGATCAAAGCATTGAAGAAACGTGGAAGAGAAAGAATGTACCTCAACATAATAAAGCCGTGACTTTATGGCTATTGTTAGCCGTAAAGGAAATGCGAATCAAAACTACCCTAAGACTCTATCTCATCCCAGTCAGATTTGCAATTATCAGGAAAACAAGGACAAATGCTGGTGAGGATGTGGTGATAAAGGAACGCTCATTCATTGTTGATGGGAATGTAAACTAGTGTGACCACTATGGAAATCAATGTGGAAGTTCCTCAAAAAAATAAAAGAGACCAAGCTTATGACCCTACTATACCACTCTTGGGCATATATCCGAAAGGTGTTTAAATCAATACACAAAAGAGATACCATGTTTGTTGCAGCTTTGTTCACGATAGCCAAACTGTGGAATCAGCCAAGATACTCAACAACTGATGAATGGATAAAGAAAATATGGTGTGTACGTGTTATTCAACCACAAGAAAAATGAAATTATGCCACTTGCAGGATGAAAGAGTGGAGATCATCATGCTGAGGGAGATAAGCAAAAAAAGGCCAGATATTCATGTTCTCGCTCATTTACTGAATTTCGACCTAAAATGATGATGATGATAGAACATGAATGTAAATGAGGGGCTCTCTTGGGAGGATGGGGAAGGGGGAGGGAAAAGGAAAGGACACTGAGGGGTGAAGAGGATTGCTGTATGCTGCATGTATACGTATGAAGACAGCATAATGAAGCCCACTGAACACTGTTTGGAAAAGGAGGGAAGAGAATGAGGGGGAATGGAAATATAAAGGAGGGGTGAACTTGTTCAAAGGACACTGTACACATGTATGGAATTATCACAATGAAATTCACTTGTATTATTAAGTATGCTAATTCAAAAATAAAACAAACACAATGTGCACTGACTGTTGGGAGGTGGCAGAACTGTGGCAGGCATGGCCTAGCTGGAGGAAGTGGGTCACTGCAGGTGAAAGATACAGCTTCTTGTCACTTTTCTCTCTGCTTCCTAGTTATCATGAGGTCATTAGCTCTGTCTACCACACCCTTCTACCACCATGCTCTGCCTCACCAGAAATAATGGAGCCAGTGGACCTTGAACTGAACTCTCTGAAACTCTGAGCCAAAAGAAATTCTTCCTCCTTTTAAATTGTTTATCTCGGTTATTTGTCACAGGATGAAAACCTGAACAACATATGGGCTTTCCAAATATTCATTTCCTTCCAACCTCAGGGCCTCCGTGCCATTGCTTCTGCTCTCTCCCCTCTGCCTGCTAAGTTAGCATCTGCTTGTCTCTCAGGCCTCAGCTTTCAGGTAGCTTCCTCTGAGAACCCCTCCCTGATCTCCATGCTAAGTCACGCTCACTCCTTATATACATTCTCTCTGACCTTCCACTGTCCTTCAAGACTATGGGAGCTGCATGTGTATTGAAATTCTTTCTTTTGCTGGCTTTTCAGTAGGTATTTACTCAGCACATATCTTGGGTCAGAAATTGTACTAGACACTTAGAAATAGCAGTAGATAAACCAGTCCCTGCCATTTTGGAGCCTTTTTTCTTAAAGGGGATAGAGAAGACCAAATCAACAGAGATAGAATTTACTGTCAGGAACTGATAAGCTCCATGAAGAAAAATAATGCAGAGCCAGAAAGAGCATTCTGTTTTTGACGAGATGGTCAACAGAGCTTCATGGAGGAGGAGCTTGGATAAGCATCCGTTGCCCATACTGGATGTGAGCACTTAAGCAAGGAGTGCTTGGGTCCACTCTGTCATTCCGTTGAAATTACAATAGGGTAAATGCATATGTTAATCAGCTTTCCATCACTATAATGAAATACCTGAGCTAATCAACTTCTAAAGAGAAAAGGATTATTTTAGGTTACAGTTTTGGAGACCCCAGTTCATGACTAGTTTGAATGTGTAGTGGAACAAAACTACTCATCTCAAGGTCCAGGGAGCAAAGAAAGCAAGGAGGGGTGCACTGTCCCCTTCAAGGGCACACCCCCAATGACCTAAAGACTTCCCACTGGGCTTTACCTCTTAAAGGCTCCAGTGATACTGGTGATACTTCCCAGTAGTATCACCTAGAGACTAAGCTTTCAAGACACAGGTTTTTGAGATCCAAATCATAGCAGTGAAATGGCACTCCCTCAAGGATCCATACATCTTGTTCCTGTGGCCATTCCTGGGGGCCACCAGGCAATGTGGAGGAGCCCCAGAGGCAGAGAGTAGCCTCCCAGCAGGTGACCCAAGCAACATCCTTCCCAGGGCTGTGTGCACATCTAAGGCTGACACTGAGGTCTGTTTTCTGTGTCTCTACTATCATTGGACCTGCCAACCTTCTAGGCCCAATAATGCTTCTATAACACTGGCATATGGCACAGCATTGCTGCAGCTGGATTTGGCTTGGCCTCCAGGAAGTGACCAGGCGGTAAGCAAGAAGAATTTTTAGATGTCATTTAACAAATGACTTCCGCTGGTAACCCTTCTTTGCTTACTACCCGCCCCAAACGGCATGTTAGTTCACAGTACTAGCAGAAAACCTTAATGCTAACTGCTGTGGTCCCAGAGCCCACCACAGTCTACAACCCTTTGGTCCTGCACAATACTCATCTTCCAATGTGTCTCTCACCTGCTGTACAACCAAGCAGTAGGTTGTTTTAAAGGTTCACAACCTTTAAAACCCATGTGCTATATACAATGGAATATTATTCAATTTAAACAGGATGGAAGTTCTGACCCAAGCTGCAATGAGCCTTGAGGATACTATGCTAAGTGAAACAATCCAGTCACAAAAGGATAAATACTGTATAATCCCACAACTCTGTTAAATTCATAGACACAGAAAGTGGCAGGGCTGCCTGGGGCTGGGAGGCAGAAGGCAAAGGGAAGTTTGTGTTTAATGGGTACAAAGTTTGGTATCACAAGAAGAAAAGTTCTGAGGGTGGATGTTGTTGATGGTTACACAACAGTATGGATATGCTCTGTGCCATGAAACTTTACACTTAAAATCACTAGAATTGTGGAATTTATGCTACAAATACTTTGCCACAATAAAAAGATACAAAATGCAGGAAACAAAACAAAAACAACCATGTGTGCTGAAGGAAACCAGAATGTCACCTCCAAAATAGGTTGGCTTGAGATACCTTAAAAGCAACTGAGGCCAATAGGAGAAGGGGACCAGGAACTAGAGAAAAGGTGAGATCAAGAAGAATTAACCTAGAAGGTAACACCCACGCACAGGAAATCAATGTGAGTCAATGCCCTGTATAGCTATCCTTATCTCAACCAGCAAAACCCCTTGTTCCTTCCTATTATTGCTTATACTCCCTCTACAACAAAATTAGAAATAAGGGCAAAATAGTTTCTGCTGGGTATCGAGGGGGTGGGGGGGGGGAGAGGGAGGGGGTGGGGTGGATGGTAAGGGAGGGAGTGGGGGAAGTGGGGGAGAAATGACCCAAACATTGTATGCACATATGAATAAAAAAATAAAAACAAAATAGGCTGGCTTGGCATACTTGAAGGCTCTTTGCAGAAAGTGATATCTGAACTGCCCTTTCCTGCCTACAGCAGGCCAAGAGGTTCCTTAGAGAAAGATGCCCTCTCTGAACCATGACAAGAAAAGAACCTTCAGCTCAGAGAGGGCCCCAGGACAATCTGCAAACCAACCTTCCTCCGTTGGCTAGCTTCTTCCCATCTGTTTGTCTTCTCATGGTTTCCCACCTCTACAGAGAAAACCACATTCCTTTGTCTTGTTATTCTTCTAAAATGCACTGCTCTTTGTTGAAGATGTTACATAAGCCCAGGACTTTTGCTGCCATGATATTCTGCCTGAGCACATGGGGCCAAGCAATCACAACTGAACTTTCTGAAACTGTGAGCCAAAACAAATCTTCCCTTCTTTAGGGTTTTCTCTCAGGTATTCCGGTAACTAACACACACTTGATTCTGCATATAACTGGCTGATTTTCTAGTAGACTCCAGGCTTGGGCAGCTGGGACAATGACTTATGACTAATCCGTAATAAACCCTTGCCCTGCTTCTAACCCTACCACCACACCCTCCCAGGATGTGCAATGCTTCAGCAAATATATCCAGATAGCTGCCTGCCCATTACAGGTGAGGAGTAGAAACCAAAGTGAGGAGAAAAGGAAGCAGAGGTAATCAATTCTGTCTGGAGGTTACAGCCTAGCAATTCTACCTGGGAATCCACTGTCCAGCTGTTGTAGCCAAGAGAATGGGAGAACACAGCCCCAGGCTCTGCCCGTCAGAACCCACCACCACACCTCCTCCCCCAGCAGCTCCAGCCAGTGGTCGAGGGTCGGGGGACCAACAGAGCTGCTCTCAGACAGAACGTGGGGCTCCTCCTGAAGGCCATTTTAGCTTCACTGAGACGCTCTGGGAATTGTGCTAGGATGAAAGGCGCTTCCTCCGCAGATCCCCTTCCTTCCTTCTCCTAGAAGGGGCCAGGCCTACACCACGGTCCCGGCGCTGCTCCCTCCCTTTAAGCCCTCGTAAGACTCTCCCTCAACAAATCACCAGCATGTCTAATCTTTTCCTTGGTACCTGATGCTCTGAGGACTTGAGCTGTTACACCATCGTGTTGGCCAAAAGAGTAGCACACCCGATAAACACCCAGCAGGGCAATGTGCACACCTGGAAGTAGCACAAGATCGGTGATAAATGCTTTGTGTTCTTTCAGACCTTATAACTTGCACCCTATGCGGTTCATTCAAGGTGTGTGTTAAGCTCCTGATGACAGAAAACACGTGTACATGGTTCACTTTAGAGTCAGGCAGGCTGGTACTTGCCACATTTTGCACGTGAGTAAACTGTAGGACATTACTATAAATATGTAATTTGGTTATAATTGATCTTAATGATGTTAGAAATAACAGACAGGCAACATCATTTAGCATGTAACATATGCCTGCCTTGTCTATACTTTTTATGTGTGTTGTTCATATTTAAAAAAAAACAACCCTGAAACAGGCCTACGTTTTAGGGAACAGTGAGGGCACAGGTGTGCATGGACTGTCATTTAGTGTGCTATAGGAGTTGACCCAGAAGAGGAAATGGGACTTATGGCACCACTGACCCCTCAGGCCCATCTTGCAGGAGAGTGTCCCTGAGCTGAGGCTCTGTGGTCTGGTGGGGATTGTCTCTGGTTTTGTGCCAGGCGCCATCAAAGAGAGGACATGCCAGTGAGTAATAAAGCGTGTTGGCTCAGCTTCCTAATAAAACAAGACTGTACTGTAATGTGCATCAGCCACGGCTGAGGCCAACTGCAATATAGAAACGAGAAAAATCAATGTGTGACTTAGCGAGTTTTATCTTTTAGATGTCAAACAATCAAGGAGAGTGTAACATCTGACACCATGTTAATTTAAAAAAATGCAATAAACTAGTCATCAGAGACAGAGAAGGAGTCAGTATGAATGGTCTAGAGGCAACAGTCTCCCCCAAATTTATACTCCTTTCCTGCTGGAAGGGGTGCTCTTCTATCTCACCCTGCTATGTCCTGCTTCCCTCCTCACATTCAAACAAAAGAGTCAGGCACTCTTCATTCTAACCAGGTGGTACACCTAAAAGGGCAAGCAACAGCCTGGGCTCTTCCTACTGCCCTTGAACCCCGTCCAACACAGCAGAATGGGGAGAGCTGGCCCACTGAGCCTGTGTGTAGGAATGATCTTCAGGGTGGCTGGGCCAGACTGACTTTGGTCATTTTGGAAGAGGTTTTTCTTTACTCTGCAATGCCCTCCACCCCAGTAAGGGTGGATTCTGGGGTTCCCACCCTTCATATCATACTTGTTTCTTCCTCATTTTACCTCAGCATCTGTTCCATAACCTGCACATCCAGCCTATTCAGCATCTCTAGCCCCTAGGGTCTAGTACAGTGGCACCTTCTAATTCCCTCTATCTGCTTCTTATGTGTGTTATTCCTCTTGACTATCAGGTCTCTAAGTTACTTAGGGGTAGAGATCATGGCTCTGCCTTGGGCACCTTCCACATGTCTTCGGTTTTGAAAGCTACACAGTGAGTGTTCAAAACCCATGTATAAAATGACTGACATTGCTCAAGAATCATTTTGGTAGAGTGAGGAAATGAACAAGGGAATACATTACTCACTTGGTAGGGCACAGCCAAAGGGTGACATGGAGCAGGAAGGCAAATGTGGCTGAGCCAAGGGCTTCCTGTGGTTGCACTGTGTTGTATGATGACAGACCTGTTTCCCACAGCTCAGGGATTAGCTTACAGAGGGAATGGGATGAACATGTGTTGAGGGAATGAATGAAATGAATGAGCAAAATGAAAAGAAAGAAGAATAAAAAAAACAGAGGACATGGAAAAGACGAAAGAGAATGCACAGACATGCTAAGGTCCGAAAGGGCTGTGCCCTGGCACAAATGAATTATCCTGAAATTCATTTCAGGATAGGCATGTTAGCCATGGACTATTCACCACTTTGAATGAATCTTCCACAGACAGGGAGATTGTCTTGCTCTAATATACACCCCCCACACACAGGATATAGAGAGTATCATAGGGTGTCTGTCTTCTGCAGAATGGCCAAAAGCACAGATTGTGACCTAGCACCAGGCTGGCTGACCACAGCTCTTGGCCACTTCCATAACCACTAAAATAGGACCTGAATAATTTGGCTCTTACTGATGTGTTGACCTGGAAAAAAGACATTCAAGCTTAACCATGGACTAGGTAGTCAGTTCAAGGAGGGGCTGGACAGCAAAGTATATACTTTCCCATAAAGATTCTGAACCAGTAGGGGCAGTCTGGACCACTGATGTACCCTGGACTAGGAGGTATCTCTCCTTCCTATAAGCCTGGACATGTAGTTAGAAGGCCAAAGAGCAAGGGAAAACATTAACAAAGCCAGAAAGCTGGCTGGAAAAACGTTGAACCCAACTGCTTGGGCTTTGTATCAGTCAGAATTTTGTATCACTGGGACATACCTGTCCCAGAACAACTTAAAAGGGAGGATAAAATTGTTTCAGTTCAAGTTTTCAGAAGTTTCAGTCCATCACAGGTGTGGAGGGCAAGGTAGAGCAGAGCAGTCAGGAAGCAGAGAGAGAATGCTTGCACTATGGGCTTTTTCCTTTTCCCTTTTTACTCCAGCAAAGTCCCAAGTCTATAGATGGTACCACCACATTCAGGGCTGGTCTTTCCCCCTTAGTTAATCTTCTCCAGAAATGTCCTCACAGACACACCCAAAGGTGTGCTTCACTAATCTCCCAGGTGTTTCTCAATCCAGTCACGTTGGAAATCAAAGTTAACTGTCACAGGCTTCCAACTGATTGCTCTGATTGCAAAATGGTGCTAACTCACCCAGATCTCTCTAGATAAGGAGCCATCCTTACATTTTATGGTGACACAGTTCATGGGAATGCAAATGAACAATGGTTCATTTGGTGGAATAGATAGCTGGGCCCAGAAGCATGGACCAGACATGCTTGTACCCCTTACAGGCAGTTTAGTTGTCTCTCAGTGGACAATCACCAGTCTCCATTATCTTATTCCACTGATTGATGCCTGGCTCCAGAGAAATTTACAATTAATAAGGGCTTGTGGCAGCTCACCTTGCCTCCCTAGAAGGGTTTGGTGGCAACTTTGGGAAGTAATAGCACTAGTTTCCAAGCAACCAAATTAACAGTTCTTCAGTTACAGCTCTTCATTGTACAGAACAATAGCTCCAGAGTAGCATATAATTAAATTGTCTAAAGCTTCACCTCCCTGGAGCAACCTGAACCCATTAAGACCCTCCTAAGACCCTTTTCACCAAAGAAAGGGAAACAGATGAGTCTGAAATCATGCCTCACCGGACTCACAATCTTGCATTAATCTCGTATGGCAGCTGGCCTTAAAATTCAATAAGCCAGGCAGTGACCCAATCAACCGCTGACAAATGGGCCATTTTGTGTGTCTCATTCTTTACTGAAGAAATCACAAAGCTTCTCTGATGAGGAAACAGTGGCCTCTGGTTTGAGCATCACCCATCTGTTGGGCTCTAGCTATGAACATTTGCCACTTAGGCTGGATTGCTTTAGTCCTCTTTGTGAGCCAACGTCCTCTTCAGTCTGGAGTGACTTAGAGCTCAGAGAATGCCAACTGCTTATTTCCTCCTCCCTTCTTTCTCTCTCTAAGAGACCCAAGGATTCAGACTTCTCCCTCTGTTCTGTTCTATGTTGGCAGTACCATCTTCTGATTCATGCCTGTCAAATTCTGGTGCATTCATTGCCAAGTGAGTAATGATTCCATGTTATATAGCAAGGAAAGAAGAGAGAAAGGCAAGAGAGAGAGGGAAAAGGAGAGGAAAAAAGGAAGGAAGGAAAGAAAGAAAAATCTTGTGGCATCTGCTCAGCTAGACAAAAACCTCTGATTTCACAGGCAGCAGATATCAAGCACCCATTTCTCCGACCACCCTACCTCCTTCCTTTGCTTGTTTTCAGCAGCAACATTACAGCCTTGACAACTCCTACTGTGGCACTTACACCAGGAAGCACCTTCTCTGTAACAGCTTGGTGATCCCAATCCTGGAACACCTCTGAGGACCCCGTCCCTGGAAGCCCAGTCTCTAGGCTGCAGAGCTCCCCACCCCTCCACTTATGCTTCTGTCTAAGAGCTGTCCAGCAGGCTGGTGGCTGCATTTTACCATCTGTGACGTAACAGAACACATATCTGGATTCAGTGAGTGCAGTGGGGCTGGGGATGCTATATCTATAATAGGTATGACAGACGATTCAAGTACAGTGGGCCCTTCAGTTTCATGGGTTCTGCATCATGGATTCAGCCAATCACAGATTGAAAATATCTGGGAAAAATTGCAGCTATACTGACTATGTACAAGTTTCTTTTCTTGTCATTATTTCCTAAACAATACAGTATAACAACTACTTATATAGTATTTACATCATATTAGGTATTACAAGTCATCTACAGATGACTTAAAGTATAAGGGAGGGTGTGATGAGGTTTTGTGCAAACACTACACCATTCAATATAAAGGACTTGAGCATCCACAGACTTTGGTATCTTCAGAGGGTCCTGGAACTAGTCCCCATAGATACTGAAGGATAACTGCACTGCTTACTTGACACACTAGGGAAGCAGTTGCAGGGCACAGGTAGACAAGGTAAAAACTTTAAGACTATGAGCTAATGCATATCCCAACCCAGTGGGCAGATCTACCCCCAATGGAAGCTTCTAGGAAACAGAAAGTCTTTCCTATGGGATTACTTCCTGCAAGATGATCTTGGGAGAACTGTATCAATCAGATTTAATAATTCCTTAGGGGCAGCTGCAGGAAGCCAAGCTACAAGGAACCAGCCAATTCCTCAAATCTCAACATACAGGAATTGCCCTGCAGCTCCAGCCTCTGCCTTAAGGTACATTTTATGGTCTACCTTGAGAGATCAAGCCAAATCCTTTCTACATCCATTGACTCAAGAAGCCACTACAGGGCTGGGCTGGAAAGTCGGGGTGAGATTTTGGCTTTTTCTTTTCTTTTTGTGGCACTGGAGTTTGAACTCAGGGCCTCTGGCTTGTGAGGCAGGCACTCTTACTGATTGAACCAATTCACCAACCCGACTCTTTGTTTTCTATTGCTAAAAGCCTAGTGCTGGTCTACTTTGCATCTGCGCATATTTTGGAACAATCATGACATCCACACAGAACTCCAGCACTGGGCCTGCCCCTAGGACCCCCTGTAGTTCCATGTAATTTACGAAACTGTCTTCTCCAGGCAGATGTCATGGAGCTGCCACATGTTCCCTCCCCCTAGATCAGCCCAGTCTGGGAAGAATTAGGAAATACAGATGGGTAAGACCCTCTGCTTGAGAGAGATGTGATTACAAACAGCAGGACTAGGACAGGACTGCCAGATGGCAGAGTGGAGGCACCACCCCAGGAAGTCTGCTTGGTGCCCAACCCAGACAGATGCTCAGATGTGTGGGGACCCACAGGTCGCTGCCTCCATTGTTTCCCCCTCCAACACACCCCACCATGCACTTGACACTTCCCAGTGTAAACCATTTGGGACCACGTAGGGCAAGCACTGATGAGTTGTTGACAGTACACGTGCTACAATGAGGAGAGTGCTTCCCAGGAAATTTGCAACATGAGTACACATGGTCTTATTCTGTTCTCACAAAAGCATCCCAAAGATCTTTTCCACCCAATTTTCCAGGTGGGAAAACAGCAGCTGAAGCTGCTGTTTCAGGCAGCAGCCTGTCTGTGGTAAAGTAAGTTCTGCCTTAATATGAGGACTAGGGCGTGAGCAGGGAAGCTGACTTGTGCAGCTCACTGCTATGTGACCTCTCTCAACTTCACTTTCCTCCTCTGTAAGATGAGGCCATCTGGTCTGCCTACATATCTGGGGGCTGTGAGACAAACTAAGATTGAATGTGTATCTGCTTCATAAATTGAATTTTCATTATTAGGATTTGAGATAGACCTGAAAAATATATTCAAGTGTTCAATATGGTGAAATCGAAACAACAACAATAATATCCTTGCTGTACTGTGTGTACTTTCACAAGGGCAAAGCTCTAACCGAGGGAGGAAAGTCCTAGGAAGAGGCTTCAGGTTTTATTTAGCCTTCATGGTAAGAAAGTCAGAGCAGAGGAAGAGTTACTTATTGGGCAGGGACCCATCTCATCAATTATAAATCACACCAAGGAATAATGTACTAGATTGGGTAATGTCTCCCCCAAATTCACGTCTACCCAGAACCTCAGAATGTGATTTCATTTGGAAACAGAGTCTTTGCAGATGTAGTTAGTTAAGATGAGGCCATACTGGGGTATGGTGTGACCTAAACCCAATACTGGCTTCCTTATAAGAGAAGAAAATAAGGATTCAGAGACACGAAGGGAGAAGGACATGGGAGACAAAGGCAGAGACTGGAGTGAGGAATAGATAAGCAAAGTTAGCCAAGGACTTCTGATAACCACAAGAAATTGGAAAAGTCAAAAAAGGGCCCTCTACTAGAGGTGTCAGAAGGAGCGTGGCTCTGCTGACATCTTGACTTCAGACTTCTAGATTCTAGAACTGTAAGAGTGATAAATGTGTGTTGTTTTAAAGCCACTCAGCATTTTTTTGGCCCTAGCAAACTAAAACAAATGGCACTCCATGGTTCTGAGGCAGGCACCTGGCTTTTGGTCTAGTGTTGCATTGGTCCTATGAAGGACACAGTATTAGAACTATCACTGCACCAAGGACACCACAGAGGCTCAATTTTGCAGAGGTAGTAGGACTTAGGATCCAAGAAGCTAGACTCAGTCATTAGGCCACACTGCCATGCAAGGCTACATCCACCTTCTCATGGCCGACTTTCCTGATTGGTATGCACACTCAAAAGGAGTGTGGCCTCAGTTACTCAAAACCATAGGAGCTGGACAGTCTAATTAGCATGGATTTTCCTTCAGTGAGGGTGAACCCTCACCTGTTGATATTTTCCTTTATTTTAATAGAAGTTGCTCCTAAGGGCAATATTCATTTTCCTGCATCCTTTATTTTATGTAATTTCTGCACTGATGACTCAGAATTGTCTTGGAAACATAAATTATTGTGTGACTACACAAAACAGTGATGGACTGAGTCATCTTGAGGCAAGAAAGGATGTCAGATCCTTGTTAGAGCCATCCCCAGCTGGTCTGCTCACGAAGGTGGCGTCTGTATGAGCGACATGTGGTCATCGACATCAAGCCCGCCTCATTACCTTCAGGGCATCTGTTTTCCTGGCTCCCAGTTGTCAAGGAGGCCTGTGTCCATCAGGACCTTTTCCCTTTCCCATTTCATTTGTCTCTTCTTCCCTAATCTAATGAAGGCTGGCTGAATCCCTAAGAACTGAGAAGAGGAAGAATAAACACTATTGTGTACTAAGTAGGTCTTGTACAGGTCAAGTTCATGTGCTTAAGGGCACTGTCTTCTCTCTTGGAATGCAGAGGCCTTCTATCCCACATTCCAGTTACCCAGGGTGTTCATGACCAAAGAGTGAATCTATCCTTTTATCTTGACCTCACTTACAAATACCCATTCTTGGGGACTTGGGGCAGGGAATGAATTGGCTCAGGCTCCCAGCATCAAAACCAGATTTTCTTCTTTTTTTTTTTTTTTTTCATTTTTCTTTTATTATTCATATGTGCATACAAGGCTTGGTTTATTTCTCCCCCCTGCCCCCACCCCCTCCCTTACCACCCACTCCACCCCCTCCCACTCCCCCCCTCAATACCCAGCAGAAACTATTTTGCCCTTATCTCTAATTTTGTTGTAGAGAGAGTATAAGCAATAATAGGTATCTATCCATTAGTATCTATCCATTTTTACCTACAATTGGCAGAGTGGCCTTTAAAGTGCATTTGATGACCTCTCAAATACCCTGGGACAAGAGACATGTTTAATAAATTCTTTCCTGGATTCTGCTTCCCTAGCACAAGAGCTAAGATATAATTTATCTAGCTCTTCTACACCCCTGGCTCCTCTCATTAAGACTGCTGGGGACAACCTCTACCTTCACCCAGTAGACACTGTGCCATCTCAGGGTGAAGGGAATTCACACCTTCTTGTCTCTACTCTTCTATGGTCTATGTAGTCCCCAGCCTGTGTATCAGCTGCACATGCAACCCATGGTGAGAAACATCCACGTGCAGTACTACTGTGAGAGCGGGGCCACCAGGCTCACCCTTAGCCCTGCTCCTTTCTTGCTCTCCTCTGGTCACTCTCCTCCTAACAGGGCAAGGAGTCCATGGGGTCTAGGAGGGAGGCCTATTTGTAGTCCACAACCCCTTTTGCTCCTTGAATTATAACGGGGTCTTGATTAACCCATGTTAATATGAAAATATCGTTACATCGAACCATTGTAAAGTCAGGAACCATTTATACCTGGCATCTAGGGATTCCTTCCCTAGTGACCACATACAAGGCTACATACATGGACAACTTCCCCGGGGTGGTCAAGTATTGACCATCATTCTCGTCTGAGTAGCCAGGGCCTACCAAGTGGCCAAGGTAAAGAAGAGCTAAACACCATTTTGTTGGTTTCAACCCAGTTTCTGGACTCTGGCAGACAGGAAGGAAGCAAGCAGGCCAACATCATTCAGAGAAACCGAGCTCCTGTTGGATGAATTAGATCTTTTCTGAGATCACCTCCAAACGAGACCTACTGTAAATACCTGGCTTCTCTTCATGGCTCAGGGGCTGATTTTAACATCTCTGAGCTAGGCATAACTATATCATGAGGAAATACCACCTTCCTGAGAGTCCTGACAGCACTTCTCAATTTCAATTCTAAGGTAAGAACTGATGGATGGGTTGAAAGGGACAATACTGACCTCATGGGCACTTATGACATGTCTGCTACGTGTCTTGCATATGTGCTGGGGACCACAGGGACACAGAAATGTGTCAGAGCCAGCCAGGGCCTTTCAGGTGCATCCTTGCATGTGGACTACAATGCTCTTCCACTTTTATCTCCTTTCTGTGTTAGTCAGCATTCTTTACTTCTTTAAAATATTTCTGAAAGTAATTTTTTTCTTTGTATTTCACATTCATCATCTTAGCCCAAGTTCTTATCACCAAGCCTGTCTGGCGTCTTGTCTCTTCCCCTTTCCTGGGCCTCACATACATCATCTTTGCCAAAGGAAAGGTAATGTAGCAACGCTGTTTTTGTGAGGAAACCCAGGGGAACAGCAGAAGTTTTCCACCATAATGCGAATCCTGAGTGTGCCATTTTCTCAACCTTTCCCCTTCTGATCCAACCCTTTTAGGCCAAGGACCCCTGCTTCAGAGAGCCTCTTTCTCCAAAAACTCCAGGGAAGAGACAACTTTTTACTAACATCCATCCCTCACTTCCATCTCTTTGGAAATGCCTTGAAGTTTCTACCATTTTTAGCCCAAGCTTGTGTGTGTGTGTGTGTGTGTGTGTGTGTTCAGGAATTGGAAATGCTGTTATCAACATTCTTAAACGACGACAGATACAAGATGTTTTTAGAGAACAGACTTTCAATACATTGGCTCCCAAGAATGTATTTCACTTTCCATCCAGCAACATTGTGGTGTGGGGGGGTAGAAGAACAGAGATTCTATTTATAAAAAGACTCCTTCATACTAAATGGATTGAATTGTATCTCCCTACCCTCCCCAACAAGTCCTAACCACCTGTCCCGTGAATATGAGCTTATCTAAATACTAGCTCTCGGCACATAGAATTAAGGTAAGGATTTTGAGATAAGATCACTCTGCATTAGGATGGACTATAAAACCAATAATAAGTCCCTCTAAGTGGAAAGAAAGAGAAATGGAAGGAGATACACGCATGGGAAGACACTGTGAAAATAGCAGCAGAGACAGGAATGATGTGTCTGGAAGCCAAGGAACACCAAGTACTGCCAGCAGTCGCCAAAGCGAGGGGGCAAGCATGGAATGGATTCCCTCTCTCAGAGTCTCCAGAAGAAAGCAACTCTGCTGATGTCTTGAGTTTGGACCTTTCACCTCCAGAAATGTGAGACAATATGCTTCTTTTGTATTAAATCGCTCAGATTCTGGTACTTGTTATGGTAGCCACAGGAAACTGATACACTTGGCCAAGTTCCCTAATATACATGTTCTAGGAACAGGGTCTAAAGGTGCCACTCTGCCAAGGGAAGTAGAGAAAGACAGTAAAAGGGCCAAGATACCACTCCACCAAAAGTCTTGTCAGTGACTACTTATGCATTCACATAAGTATGTGAATACTTTTGGTTTCTTTTATGGTTTGGATATGATGTATCCTCCAAAAGCGCTCATGTAGTGAAGGGTTGGTCCCCAGCTGGTGGTGCTATTTTGGGAGGTGCTAGAAATTTTAGGAGGTGGAGCCTAGATAGAGGAAGTAGATTATTGGGGTGTGTGTCCTTGAGGGTATCTTGGCCCTGGCCCCTTCCTATCTCTCTTTTTGTTTTCCATCCACCATGAGATAACAGCCTATGCCACACCCTCCTGTCGCCATGATGTTCTGCCTCACCACAGGCCCAGAATCACCACAGCCAGGACTATGGACTGAAACTCATGAAACCATGAGCCAAAATATCCTTCTTCCTTCGAGTCAGCTTTCTCAGGTATTTTGTCACAGTGATAAAAAAAAAAAAAGTATGACAAACATACCTATTTGTCTGTGGAATTCTTAGGGTCACAGTAACAAGCTATATATATACCTGTCAAGGTCACAGCCTGGTCAACATGGCAAAACAGAATTAGAGGAGAAAAAGAAAAGCTGCTGATCAACCCTACTTACCCTGCGGACCTCCAGAAAATGCCTTTCCTTCACAGAATGCGTCCCAAAGTGAATCCACAAAGTCACCCTTTCCTCCCATAATAGCTACTTTCACTGATGAAACCATTAATTTCCTGATACTACAAAACTTGAGTGATTTACATTTGGCTTTGCAGCCTCCAAACCAACATGGCATCAAGAACTGTGTCTCCTTCTGAAATGCCTCACAGATTCCCTTCTTCCTCTACTGATAGCAAAGATGCCTATCACTATATACTGCAATGGGTTAAACAGGTTTTTGGCATGCCAATCTATAATTCATCTCCCTAAAGCAACAAAATAATTACATTCTTTTATAAGAGCCTGCCATGGTTCCCTGTTACCTCTCCATCTATTGATGTCCCAGTCAGCCTCTGATCCACTAAACCTCCATGAACCAATAAGGTCAGCCTTCTTGGGACCTTATCCTTACATTCACCTTCATTCCCATTTCCGTGTCTTTGTGTCCAGTGTTCTCATCCCCAGGTTTCCCTTCCTCCTGCACCTCACCTATAAGAACCTCATGCACCCTCCAAGGTCAAGTCTCCAACTTCACTTTTCCCAAGAAGCTTCAAATATTTAGCTACCTCTAGAAACTTTCCCACTCTAAATTGTTCTAATAAGAACAAAAGTAAGTCTTCTTTATTTTTTTCAGGTTTTGCTATGTAGCTCCAGCTGAACTGAAACTCACAATACTTCTGTCTCAGCCTACACAGTGCTGGGATTACAAACATGCATCATCAAGCCCAACTTATACAATCTCTTTTATAATGCACACACAGGCATCTCTTGAGTCCCAGGCAATACTGGTGATATGAAGATGAATCAAATCCAGTCCATGCTCAGTGGGAACACATAGCCTGAGTGAGGAGTGGGGAGAGAAGCATGGTGAACAGATGGGTACAAGGTAGAGCAGTGGGTATTGGAGCCATTGGGAGCCACAGGAAGGAGACGCTGACCACAGCCCAGAAGGTCCCAACCTTTTATTCAGCTCCATTAGTTGTCTACACCTCTGCGCTTAGCCATAGGAACTTGTATTAGATCCTCAACTTAGAGGTTGTCCTGGTCCTCCTTCCTTTGGGAGGTCTCTTTGGGCCGGGATATTAGAGAATGTGAATGGATTGGCCAAAAGAAGAGGGGAAGGATCCACTCAAGACAGTGATGCTACCTGCAACAACTGGCTTTATTAGAGGGTATGGCCTCTTAATGGACGGGAAGAAGTTCTGTGTAACTGGGGCCAGGGGCTGGGCCAGAATGAAGAGACCAATGCTACTGTCTGAATATGACTGACCTGCTCTCCATTCATATGCTGAAATCCTCAGCCCCAAGTGGTTGGTATTAAGAGGAGTGCCTTGGGACATGATTAGGTCACCTGAGTGGGGCACTCATGAATGGGAGTAGTACCCTTAAATGTTTTCCTCTCCCAACAACTGAGGACAGAGTGAAAAGACACCAACTATGAACCAGAGCACAGGCCCTCATCAGCCACTGAATATATGCCTCCCTTAATCTTGGACTTCCTAGCCTCCAGAACTGTGAGAAATAAATTCCTGTTGTCCGTAAGCCACTCAGCGTATAACATCTTACTATAGAGCCCAAACAGACTAAGGTAGCTGGGCAGGGAGCAAAGTCAGGGCCATGTGGGAAGGACCTTCTATAACTCTACTCGTGCTGCCCCTTTCTATCATTGTCCAGGGCCTCCCTCCCTCCTGGCATATCAAGTTCAAGAGCTGGATATCTCCCATAGACACTCAAAATCAATGTATTCCAACCAGCAGACCCCATTTTCCACTCACTCTCTTCCCTCCTCATGCATTCCTGGTCTTTCTTGGTTGCTCGAGTTGGAAGCAGGAGCCATTTTTCATTATCCCCTCTCTCCCCATACCAACTGACTGCCAAGTTTAGCCCATTGTGTGTTGACTCTATCACAGGCAGATATTCCTAGTACCATTACTTTGTGGGAAACTGAGCCCATCCCATACATCCATTCTCTCCTTCCCTGGAAACAGAGTTTTAGTTGGACAAGGACTATCAAGGTAGGGATTTTATTTCCAGCCTCCCTTGCAGCTTGAATAAGGCTTATAAACTGACAAGACACAAATGCATTTCTATCACACATAAGCCACATGTTCCATACACCCTAATAACACGCTAAATAATACATGCCCTGAATAACCATTGCTTGTATTGTTGCAATACCCTCCCAAATGGTCTTTATTCTTATAATTTGTGCCTTTCAAATATAGTCCCTGTTAATGCTTAAAGATGGTTTTTAAATAGATTGGTCAAAGTCCATTCTTCAGGCTGTTGAACATTCATTTTCTCTACCTCATCAAATGAGATTCCTCCTCTCCTCTCTCCAACTATGGCTAACAATGGTCAAATTATCAGAATCCGACAAGAAGGTTGAAAATAGCCCTAAGAGGGCAGTGAGCACAGGCTGAAGCCTTGTGCTACAATCTTGTGAGTGAGAAACCAGAAGGCAGGGCCTGAGAACCGGAATCTGAGGGAACCATCACCCTATCCCATCTACAAACATATGGGGAGTTTCAGTAAAGACTGTGAGCATGCTAGAACAGCCAATGGAAAGTTCTATTCTTAGTTAACACTGTAACCACAGATGCCTTTGATCTTGGCTCTTCTAGACAATTAACCCATAGCCCATGCCAACAAATTTTTACATTTATCTTCCTGTCTTACTGTAAATAATCCAATTTCAAAGGCAAATGCGCTATGCACCCTCCTACACATGTCTTATTTTATACATCACATCATGCCTTTCCATCGAGATAGGGAAGTTGTCCTAGATACTAAAATAAGCCCCCTTGCCACACCCTGAAATGTTCAACTGGGTACAAAAGCAGAAGATTTAGGATAGATTCTGGGGCATTTTTCATGACTACAAAATACCCAGGATATTCCTCGATGACCAAGGAGTTCACATAGAAACTTCTAGGTCTGTCTTGGACTCCTTCCTTCTGCATGGATAGAAAGTGGGATGCATATTCAGATGTGAGATTGTATTAGGGAATGGAAGTACTGGAAGCAGGATACGAAGCATGCTGTGAGCCCAGGTCCTTGAGGCAGGCTCTAAGCAGAGTGGCAGTCCCATATCTCTAGGATTCAGTACAATAGGTCTGGTATCTGAGTATTGGGACAAATGCACCTGGCGGGCTTTTGAAATAGTATGCTACCAGTATACCAGTCGTCACTTTTGCTGTAAGTACCCAAAGGTTTCAAAGGAATTCTCTTCCTTTCAGCTGAAATACTGTATAGCTACTTCTCCTACTCATAGACTTCTTCCTAACTATTCAGATGATTACATGTTTAGCTAAAAATAAAATGGCTGTGGAATCTTGGCAGTAAAGATCATTTTTAAGGTAGCAAAAAGCAAGTACACAGAGAATCCAACTTTGCCCATCTAAGCTCACCTTCGTAGTCACGTTTCCGCTAACTCCAAAGTCACTGCTGATCCCAAAGTCACCGCGCCCCTTGTATATTTCATTGCCCTCCTGGGATGCAACGCTCACCCAGATGGTTCTCCCCATCCTTCCCTGGGTCCCCTCTCCGGGTCATGCCAGTTACTATGCAGTCTCATGGCACCATCCCCCTCTCCACTGTAGGCAGCTTTATCAGTCTTGAAATTCACCTTTATTTGTGTAATTCTTTAATGTCACTCTTTGCACTGGACTGCAGATATGCATGAGGTCAGGGACCACAATGTTTTATTAACCAAAACAGCCTTAACACTTCAAGCAGGTGCAGTTCAAGTAGCCCGTAATTTATTAATCATTGGTTCCCAGCAGTCAGCAAGTAGTCTCTAATTGAGTTCCCTGAGCCCAAAAGTTGCTCCCCACCCAATTAAGCCTAAACTAGCAACATTCTTCCTGAATCTCTGCTAGAAACTTCTAGATTTAGTCCCTTTGTTAAGCATCCATTTTGGATCAGCTCTCCCACCTGCTGTCTGCCATTGCCTTTCCTGGCCAAGTACATCCTTGGCTCTTGTTTCTGTGGTTTGAGAGTTTTTAAACAATCTTCCCCATCTGACAATGAAGCCACATTAGTGTCTTGGGAAATCCTTGAAGATTAGTCAATGTTTGCACACTTTCCTTAGACATGGAAGAGAAAAAAGAAGTCAAGGAAGTTGACTGATATCACACAACCAGTTGGCAGCCCCAAGTTATAATTTTCTATTTTTTAACTCTTGTTATATTGCTTTCTAAAAACCTACCTTTTGCTAGGCATGCTCAATAATCTGTCTGCAGAAAAAGGAATATAGAAATAATCCATACACATAACTGAGAAGCAAGAGGGTGCCTTATCATAATGGCCAAATACTAGCTCCATCCAAAAACTGGTGATGATGTGGGTCTGTGGTGTGCATACAGGCAATAGTATCCTAATTAAATGTTAAGTCCTACATGATGTGTGTGTGTGTGTACAAGTATATGTACATATACATATGTACACACATAGGTGTGTGGGTCTACATATGTACGTATGGATGGATGGATGAAAGCAGCACAATGAAACCCACCAAAAAACTGTTAAAAAAGAAAGGAGGAAGGGTTATAAAGAAAGAGTAATACACATGGGGTGAATTTGATCAAACTACATTATATGCATATTGTAAATATCTCAATGAGGCCTCTTTGTGCAATTAATTTATGCCAATAAAAAATTTCAAAAAACATAAATCTTAGACAACATTAGAAGCTGCAGACCCCATCCCAAATACTGGGAGGGGATGCTGTGCACTAACACTGGTCCACAGTGGAGTATGAGGCAAGGCTGGAGTAAAAGCAGGCGACCACCACAAACCATGCAACTGAAATGTGACCACAGGCTTCAGGTACAGTGATAAAGTCAGTTGTTATACCCTAGTATATTTTCATGTGTCTGTAATGTTATAACTCTCACCTCACGTGTCATCATTTGACTTTTCTCCCAGAGGAGAGACAGGTTTTGGGGTTAGAGTGATATTTAACTCTGCCCCATGCCAGGCAATCTTGATGTGTTTGTCATAACTTTGCATATGTGCCAAGCCTTGACACGAGAGAGAGCAATGGAGGATGGGCTACCTCAAAACTCAAGTCAAAGATCTTGTTGGGGCAAGGGGCAAAGGGCAAAGGGCAAAGGGCATGTGAGGCCAAGGATGGTTTTGTGATGGATACTGGAAGCAAGTTAACCTGTCACCAAGGTGAGGACCACCCTTGGAGCAGGCCTATTACCTGGAAGATGATAGCCAGAGCTTGGATTCCACCCTTCAGTTCACTTTATTTGATTTTATTTTTTAAGTTTTTATTGTTTTATTATTCATATGTGTATACAAAACTTGGGTCATTTATCCCCCCCACCTTCAGTTCACTTTAACAGACACTCATTGGTCACCCTCTGTGCGCAGGAGACTGGACACTGAAGACATAAAACAGCAATTTGATTAAAGGCCATGCTTTCTCTGAAGCATCTTAGTTATAAGAAAGAACCTTTGCGTTATGAGGGAGGTGTGGAACCCCATTCCCTGGGGGACGGATATTCAGACCCAGAGGCCAAGTATTACTGGAATAGGGAAAGATCTGTTAGTATGCAGATGACTCCCAACATGCTGAGTGAATAATTTGTGAACGTGACCAAATTTCACCTTCCACATCTGGTCTGGCAGGTCCGGAGACGTTTGTGCAGAAAATTTAACTTGTTTTTCTGATACCCCCTAGAGTATGAAAGATTGAGCTAAGGGAAATCAGGACTTCTGGGATGCAATGAAATATCAAACCTGTTGACCACCCAGGATTCAAAGATGTGAAGTAGATGTGCTACTTGCATGGGAGTGCTATGGTGTGGATATTTTATCCCCAGCATAAGGGGGTGGGGTAGAGAGGGCAGAGAGAGAAAGAGGGAAGGGAACAGAGGAAGGGAGAGAGAAAAAAAGACAGAGACATAGAGACACACTAGGATAGAAGCCACAGAAACTCTTCCTGACCTGGTCTCTAAGCTCACATACCACCTTTCTGCTTTCTCCTGTATGTTAGAAGCTAACCACTAATACTAACGTACCCAATGGGGGGAGAATTAGGCTCTGCGTCTGGAAGGAACATCAAGGGGCTGTGGACATATTTTTAAGATCCTCCCAATAGATGAGGTCAAGATTCCCTGCTAGATAGCTCAGTGGGCGCAACCTGCCAGGCTTCTGTAGCTTAAGACCAATCACAGTAGCAATAAACTCATGAGGTGTGTAATTGTCTTTCTTTCTAAATTCAAGTTTCTAGAAAAGCAAGGACTGTTACAGGGTATATTCAGCACAGCATTCAGTATGAGAGGGGCTCAATAAATATTGGATAGAGAAATAAACAAATGAATGAGTGAGTAAATAAATGAATGAACAAGTAATGAATGGAAGAGGAAATAAACCAGATGTAGAGAATGACTACAAGAAAGGAGCCAAAAATGATGGCTTTATCCACTGGCATGCTAACATAATCAGATACAAATTCCACTTGGAGCCACATGCCTCGTTTCTTTTGCCTGTGGCTTACATTCCAAGTTCTGAGGATGAAGCCCTGGGCAGCAGAACACTCCTTAGATTGGCTCAGCAGGCCTCTGACAAAACAAGAGACCTGTTTCCCGATATATGAGACACAGGAGCCTGGAAGTCACATCGCATTCATTAAATGAGGCATCCCTCATTGTCCTCCTGGGTAGTGATGGACTTCAAATCCACACACTCCCATTAATAGCACCTGGGGAAACCAGTTGGCCAGTTTTCCCAGCCTTCTCTTGGTGTCACCCCAAGTGCATAGGGAGGGGAAGCGGCTCATTGCTCTTCTATTTTGAGAATCCCAACCCAAGATTCTTGGAAATACCACTCTCCATGGGGTTGGGCTGTCGTGATGGACTATATAGCACTCTGAGACTTGGCCTCAGTAGGCAGAACCTTCCACCACTCTAAAGGATGTGTCAGATGAGGGGTGCAGGATACAAAGATGGACAACAGAGGAAAGGGACAGAGAAGGAAGGACAAAATGGAGAACAAGCATATTTCAACAGGAAGCTGAGAAAACAGGATCAAGGCCACAGAGGGGACCCACTATACCCAGAGGACACCATACACATTCAGAACCAAAGGCATCACAGGCTCATACTTGATACTGAGTATTGCCTGTAATGTCTGACACTATGAAGTGCTCAGTGTACAGAAGACACCTCACCCAAGCTCTGACTGTCAAAGTTCCTTGGGGAAATGACACATATATGGAAAGGATAAATGATGATATAATACAAGGTGGCAGATGCCATAGGCCAAAGAAGTGACTCACACATTTGTCACAAGGGAGCTGTCCCCAGGGATGGAGCAGTCCCTGAAAGTCCCCCAAGGGACTCAGGGCTTTAATCTTCTGCTATGGCCAAGTGGAGAAGCATTTGAGCTTGTCAGTGCCTGTGCGTGATGAGTGTGTCTCACAGTTTGATCTGCTTCCCATATGCAGGACACGGTAAGACTCTAATGCAGCCATCCCCCTCTATCCATAGGGGATACATTCCAAGGCCTCTGGCAGATGTCTGAAGTCACAGCCAGGACCCAACTCTACATATACTGTGCTCTTTCTTATGCATATACATCCATGATAAAGTTCAATTTACAAGTTAGCACAGTAAGAGATCAGCAAAAATAATTTAACCATAGATATTCGCAATCTCAGCATAAAATTTCTTTTTCTTCCCTTAAGTTCAGAACTTTTATTTTAAATTTTCATTTAAAAGAAGCACTTTACGGTTTCTCTTTGACATATCTAAATTTCAAGCACCACTACTCTTGTGCCTTGGTGTCGGAGACAAGGCTCCCTTTGTGAGCCATTCTGTCTTGACCTTGCCCTGGAACATTTTGCGGTTGTTCGTCTTCCTGGGACATCTTGCATTTCTCCGAACATCCCGTGTTCATGCAAATACCCTGCGGTATCGCGCCACCCGCCCGACTTCTCCACCTCCAGCACAAGATGGCACCGTCCCCGCTTCTCTTCCGGGAGTTTACCCTGCCGCCGGCGCGAATGGGCACCCTATCAGAAGTCCTATAGCAGAACCAGCCAACCAGCCCGCACCTCGTCGTACCCCTCACTCCCTCAGCACATAAATACCCCTGTGTGAACAATGAAATTTTGCAGCTTGATCAGAACTCCTGTCTTGCTGTCTCCTTCGTGTCTCTTGTCCCTTCATTCTTCCCCTTCTAGGTTCGCTACCCACGCTGATGTGTCCTGCAGGACGGGACACCTTGGGGCCATTGTTAAGTGCAGTAAGAGTTACTTGAACCCAAGCACTGCTTTACCACAACAGTCAAGCTGATAACTAAGACTTAAGCAATGAATGAAGGGGTAGCCTATACAGCACGGATATACTGTATAAAGACATGATTCATGTCTCACAAGGGATAGACCCCAGGTTGATAAAATATTTCACCATGCTACTCAGAACAGCATGCAATATTAAAACTTCTTAGGTGTTTAGTTGTAGAATTTTCCAGTTGGTATTTCTGGGTCCCATTTGTCTACATTTTTATCGGCTCCCTCCTCAATCACCCATTAAGCCTGGCTTATAGCATTCCTGGGCATCTCCAGCCCAAATCTTCCAAATTCCTGCCACCACCAGTTCCAAAGGCTTCTGGACCACACAGTCAGGTCATCACAGCAGCAACCCCTCTTCTCTTTTCTATGTTAGTCAAACTTTTTGTCACTGTGATAGATACCCTAGAGAAACAGTTTAACGGAGGAAGGATTTGTTTATGTCCTGTTTTCACAGGTTTCCGTCCAAGGTCAGCTGTATCACTGAAGTGAGGCAGAATGTCACGTTGGTGTGAGTGTGGCAGAGCCTGCTCACCTTATTGTTCCCAGAAGCAGAGCGGGAGTGCCTACTACATCTACGTTCGTTCCTCCTCCTTCTCGTTTTGTTCCATCTAGGCCTCCAGACAACTGGATGGTATTGCCCATATTCAGGTCAGGCCTCCCCTGCCCTCTGCCCTTAGTTAATCATTCCTGGAAATACCCTCACAGACATACCCAGAAATATGCTTTACTGATATTCTAGTCATTTCTTAATCCAACCAAGTTCACAGTTAAAGATCAACCGTCACATACTATTATGTCATGCAATGAACAATTATTCAGCAATAAAAGGGGAAAATATACTAACACATGCTACAACATGGATGAACCTTGATAACATTTTGCTAAGTGAAAGAGCCAGACCCAAAAGGCCAAAAGGTATTAAGAAAGGTCTACAATAAGCAATTTTACGAAAATAGCGTATTAGTGGTTGTCTGGGATAGTGAGGAGGAGGAGTTGGAAGAAGATAAGGGTTTCTTTTGGGGGTAATAAACAAAAGGGTTTCTTTTGTGGGGTGGCTGCACGATTCTGCATATAATGAAGCTGTTGAATTGCGTACTTTAAATGAGTGAATCGCATAGTTTGCGAATTATGTTTCAATGGAAATGCTAGAATTTACCATGTATGTGGGTGTCTTGAAGAGATCCTTTGGGGTGATGAAAGCCCTACAATCGGATGACGAGAAATGTCTGTACAACTCTGCAAATTTACTAAAATCATTAAAGTGTACATTTAAAACTGGTGAATTTTATGGTGCATCCATTACGTCTCAATAAAGCTGTTTAAAACAATTTTTAAAAAATTTATGATGTATATAAAACACTTTATTATAGGGTTGCAGTACATTCAGACAGAAGTGGCTCAAAAATATCCTAAGTCATCCATCAAAGAACAACAGTTCTGCAGAATCACCTTGAGGATGATGTAAGATATATCCCATCCCACAGTGGGATCTCGACACAGGGGAGCTATAATTAAGGGAACAACTCTTCCTGCCTCTGACTTTGGTTTCCGATGCTTCCGAGGTGCAGCAAATGCTTGGGTGGGCTAGGCCCAAATTGTGATCTGACAGAAATATATTTCTGGACAATGGAAAAATCCCACAGCCCATAGGAAATAAGGGCAAGGCAATCCTGCTTTTTACTTCTTCCAGGCACCAGGGATAAATCTCACCCTGCAAATCACAGTGGCTGCTTTGACCAGGAAAAAAAAAAAAAAGAAGGAGATGTAATGCCCAGGGAGTAGGGGGAGGCTAGAAAAATCATTTTAGCTGTTGGACAAGAGAGACCTTTCATTAAAAACCAGTAAGGCTCTGAGGCTGCCCTGGAAGAAACTAGAAAGAGACAGAAAGACAAAGGCCAGATGTGTCAGTTGGTTGCATTCCCAGGGTCCAAAGGACCCTGCTCCTCACTGTCAACAGAAGCCAACCTCAGGCTGGAGCATCCAGAGTGTTTCTCTGCCTGGGGACAAGCCAACTAGCCTGTCCTATAAGGGTCTTTGAGAGCAAGCATGCAGACTCATGGAGAGAAAAAAAGTCATGTCTTCCTCTCTTGTTTGTGGAATAGACAGGATTTGGTGATTGAAACAGAAAAGAAATTTCAATTCTGAGTGTGTTGCTTCTGTAAAGCCACCAGCAACCTGCCCCTCAAACATGTGGGCCCTCCTATTCTTCTGCCCTATGGTAAGAAGCCTAGGGACTGCTAGGCCACAGTGTTGCTGCAAGGCCACCCACTCCATCCAGCCTTTCAGATAGCTGAGGGCTTGGTGAGTGATCCACAGGTAGACTTTGCTGTCTGTGTCCCTGTCTCTACACCAACACATCAGGCATGAACCTTTCTCAGGTCAAAGCAGCTTTGCACCTAGGATCTGGGCCATGCCTGCTTAGACATGAAGCAACTTGCTTAGGAAGCACAAAGGAGCCACCCAAGACCTGTGGCCCAAGCAAGCCACCCTGGGGCAGCCAGGAGGCCACATGGCCTATGGGCTGCAGGCAGTTACAGCATGCTACATTCCCCACGGGAGAAGTTTGAAGGGCTAAAAGAGGGAGGCTATTGGTACATCAAGGTTCTTCCAGGCTTCTCATTCATTCACTTGGAAACAGTGCCTTCCCTGATAACCTCCCCAGCAGGGTTCGAGTCTCCTGGGGGCCAGATCTGTTTTTTCTACTTTGCATCCACACCTGGTACAGAGCAGCTCCTTGACAGGTATTTGGAAGAGTAAAAGGCCAGTCCTGCTTCACCCTCTAGGCCTCACTCTCCCTTAATGGCCTAGGGCAGGGAACATTTGTGTGCACAGGGACATACGGGTTCGGTGGGATTCAGGTGTTCTTATCTCAGGTGAGAAGCCTTTTAGATACCAGCCCTTGTGGGTCATACCCCATTCCCACCAACTTTAAATCAAAAAGGGCTGCAGTTCATAGAGAGCCTTGAAACTGTTTCTGTGCCTCCACACATTGTCTCCATACATTTTTATTCTGAGTCCTTATTGGAATGTAGAATCCTAGGGACCCATTATCTCCCTGGCCCAGTGAGCTCTGCCCAGTGCCAATGTCATATGAAGCTCTGGCCACACAGAAGTCCAGCAGGACACACACCTTGTTGAGGAGCACTTAATCCCTCTCCACCCTCGCTCCCAGCGTAGCTCCACAATTTAGAAGCTACAGTTCAGTGTTGGATACGATCTGTAACAAGGATACACTAGCAAGTTAATTTCATCTGTGAGACTGTGCACAAAGACACACACACAAAGCAGCCCAGCTGGCCTCTGCCCAACATATTATTAGCACATATTGGGGGCACATGGGGGTTTCACTGTGACATTTATACATGAGCTTGTGATGTATCTTAGTTAGATTCACCCGTCCATATTCTTCCTCACTCCCTCTCCCCCTTAGAACAATTTCAACGGGTTCATTGTTCTATCTTCATATACAAAGTAATCAATCATACTTGCTCTCCTTCACCCTCTCTGTTTACCCTCCCTACTCCCGCTGAGACCCACTCTCAGACAGGACCTGTTTGACCTTCCTTTCATTTTTTAAAGTGCATATTGATTGTTAAATGGGGCTCTTCCGTGGTATGTCACACACGTATGCATCATATTGTAATCAGATTAGCCCCTCTATTACTCTTTCTCTATCATCTTGTTCCCCTATTACTTAACAGCTTCAGTATATTTCGTTATACATCTTCATACACAGATGTGATGTATTTTGAAATTGTTCACTATCATTCTCTTTTCTTCTCTCGCCTCCCTGTAATCCCTTCAGACAGACCCACTATTGGTCATGTTCTCTCTCACCCTCACTTTTTCTCTGTGTATATATAAACTATAACTGGAGATTATCATGCTAAGTGAAGTAAGCCAGGCTCAGAAGGACAAGGGTCACATGTTTTCCCTCATAGGTAGAAACTGGACCTAAAAGATAAATGCACACATAAATACAGATGTGGTCTTGTATACAGATAATGTGCTTTTGAGGATAAGCATTTGTAGATGAGCAAGGTAGAGCGGTAGACATGAAGTACCAGCTCAGATTCGCCTATTCTTGACACCTGCTCCAGCCTGGTAGGTGTTCCGGGGCTCTGATGGCCAAGCTCAGGGGAGGGTGCTGGGTGAGCTTGGGCAGCAGCAGCCAAGGTTTGCTAATTCAGCTAACTGTGCAATTAGCATGTGACAATGACCACATGTGATGCCTGATGTTCTACTGTTCTATGGGAAGACTTACAGTCATGGTGCAGAGGCCAGCTGGGGCTGCTTTGTGCCTTGACTTTTTGCTTCCCTCTGTCCATTGGCTCAGATTTGCACATGATCTAATCAGTTCGCTTTGCTAAATGAGGCCGAGGACATCTTGAAAACCCAACAATACAGACAAGGGGACATGGCTCAGAGTCACCTTGTACCCCACCACTCTGGCCTATCATCTTTTACAGGGTGGAAATGAAGAGAGAAACCTGACCTGAGGTTCTCTTCCCATGGCAGGAGCCGCGAGTGTTAAAAAGTCCATACCTTCTCACTCCTTGGATTACCCCACTTCTCTCTCAGCCCCCACTGCTCCCAGCCATTCTTCAACAGCTTCCCAAGAAGGGGACCAGTCTGAGAGCATCTTTATTCTATGAGTCACAGTGGAATGAATCTGTGACTGGCTATAGAAAGTTCTAGATTTAAAACAATTTTTCCTCAGAACTTTGAAAGCCTTGAAATACTGCTGTGGAAATGTTTGGTTCTTATTCTGGCCCATATCTACAAACTCTAAAGATGGCATTTCTAAAATATTATGATGATGTATTTGGGCAATGGTCCCTTTTCAATTCTGGGCTGGGCACTTAGGAGGACTTTGATGTCTTAAAGATTCATATACTTCAATTTGGGAAAGATTTTATTATGTGATGTTCATCCTTTTTTAAGCTTCACTTTCCTCTTTCTGGAATGTCAGGTCAGTCAGTGGTAGAACCCTCCAGATTCATTTTCGTATCTTCTTTTCTCAGTTTGCGTCTTTGTGTCTTTTATCCCATTTTTCCTTCAAGAGTTCCACAACTTTATTTTGTATTCTTTTTTATTCTAGCTATCTCCCTTTTCCAAGTACTGAGAGCCTCCTCTCCTTAAATCTGATTGGTCTCTTTCATTATTGGCAGTTCCCTTTTTCTTCTCTCTGCAGATAGTAGTTACTCTTGTTTTATGTTTTCATGTGATCGCTGCATTGTTTTTGTTATCTCCATATTAGTATTTAGTCTAACTGCCATACTGAAACCATTCCTCAGAAGTCTATTCAGTCATGGTATAATAAGAAATATATTTGGTCTCTGTCCCTGGACCTTGGAATTTCCTGAGTGACAGAGGTGCCTTTTCGTATTTATAAGGAGTCCCTTTGACCACACCTGAATTTATGCTGATGAGATGACTTAAGGTGGGGCCCCTAGATAGTCTCAGGATGTCACCGGAAAGATTATGTGATTACAAGGTTGGAATTTTAGGCCTTACCTGCTGACTTCCCAGAATGGGAGGGGCTGGAGATTAAATCCTATAAAAACTCTTAATTAGCAGATCTGACCTGCTGCTGGGCGCCTGAAGGCATGGAGGTGAGAGGTAGCAGGCCTGGAGGGGCCCAGAAGCTCCTTACCCTCTACCTCAGGCTTCTCCTCTGCAGCTCTTCCTTCTATAGTAAACTGGTAAGCTAGCAAGTTTCCCTGGGTTCTATGAGCTCTTCTAGAAGATGACCGAACAGAGGAGGGGTCATGGGAGTCCCAGATTTTCAGCTGGCAAGTCAGAAGCACAGGTGGCAACTCAGAATTGCAAATGATGTCTGAAGTGGGGGAAGGCTGGTGGTACCCAAGCCCTTTGCCTATGAGAGCTGATGCTATCTGCAGGTAGAGTCAGAACCAAGTTAAATTGCAGAAGACCCAGTTGATGTCTGGAGAGACGTTAAGAATTGGTTATGGGGTGGGAACACACATTTCATGGCCAGAAGTTGTGTGTGTGAAGAGAGGAAACAAGGGTTTTCCTTCTCGCCAACCATATTTTATTGCAAGGCATTAAGAAGTGGATTGGAGGCTCACTGCATAAACCGGGCTTGCCAGGGAGGGTGTGGCAACACTCCAGGGGCACTGAGCACGGCTTGAGTAATCTTTCTGGTAGGTAGACAGCAAATATTAGCGTCTGGAGATCATTTCTCCCAAACTCTTCAACTGAAAGGCCTTTATTCTCACCGGAGGACACATTCTTGGTCTCACCTGTCTGTATTTCAACTTGGGTCCTCTTCTCCATTTCTTTCTGCCCTCCCAAGCCTACCCTCTCCTCAGATTCACTAGCCAGATGCACCTTGGGGCTCATTTATCCAGATAATAACTTGTTCTGGCCTTGGTGCAGGAGAGGCAGTTGCTTTTTTTTTTTTTTTTTAGTGTGGGATGAGGACCTAACTACTCTAGACACAGAGCTTAATCCACACACCTGACTGCTGTCTCATTTTGTCCCTACCTCTGCTCCCAGCCTGGTGTCTCAAACTCAACTGATGCATTCCAGCTTAGCACTTGGATCACGTCTTCCTCCACTCTGTGTCCATTGGCATGACTTTGCCTGTTCCCTCTCACTGCGCCAGGTCTCTGTCCCTATTGGTACACTTTTGTAGTTCCTTACTGGCATTTCAGTAAAGTTTTTTAGCTAAATCTGCCACTTTTGATGGAAGTTTCTTTAATTATTCTAAGTATGTTTTTTGTTTGTTTGTGTCTTAAAAATCTAGCAGGTAGAAAATATCAGTAATAATACCTGAATACTATGGTCAGAAAATCTATTTCCCAAATTCTGAAGGAGCACTGATTGATCTATTGAAGCTAAATATTTGCCTATCCTATTACCCAGCAATTCCACCTATAGGTATGCACACAAGATAAATGAGTATGTATGTCCACTAAAACCCATGTATAAAGTGCTCTTTGTGACTCTTCTCCCGGTAGCCCCAAACAGAAAACACTCAAGTGTCCATCCACAGTGCGATGCAGAAATAGTAGTATATAAAAACAATGAAATACCAGATAGTAAAAAAAGTAATCAGTTATTGCAACATACACAGGGATTTCAAAAATACAGTGTTAAGTAAAAGAAGCCAGATACAGAATAGAACATGAAGCATGATTCCATTTAAATAATATTTAAGAATAGGAAAAAAACCCTATGTATGATAAAAGAAGAAAGAATGGGAATTATGTGTTAGAGGAAGTTACTGCCTAGAAAAGGACATGAGGAGGCTTCTGAGTTGCTAGAATATTTTTCTTGATCTGAATAGGGCTCACATGAGTGTACACACATGTAAAAAATTTGAATTATATATTTAATATCTGTCTTATTGTATATATGATAAATCTCAATTTAAACAAAAGTAAAACAAAATGTCACTGTTTAGGTTGCTCTAACAAAACACAATAAACTGGGAGCTTATAAACAACAATAATTCTTTGCCCACAGTTCTGGAAAGTACAAGATCAAAGCCAGCAGAGCACTGTCTGCCAAGGGCCTCAGACTGCCAACTTCTCACTGTGTCCTCATGTAGAGGAAGAGCCAGGCAGCATCTGCGGCCTCTTTTACAAGGGCACTAATCCTGTTCGTAAGAGCTTCACCCTCATGACTGAGCTAAATCCCAAAGGCCCCATCTCCTAATGTCATCCCAGTGGGTTTTTAGGCCTCAACATATAAACTTGGAGAGCAGGGAACAGACGACACAAATATTCAGATGACAGTAATTAATGATTGCAATTTTAAAGCTTTGTGGGAAAATATTTTTCTGTGGGAGAGAAAAAAAAAGATAAACTACATGAAATCCAAAACCCACCAGGTCTCAGAAGTGAGGCTGGGCATCTCTGTTATCGGACGTGTGGCTGCTGGGATGGTCTGCCTAACACACATCTCAGTCCTCTCTACTTCCCCCAGCAAGGCTCTGTGGTGTCATCTTCTGAGCTTCAATTTCCTCTTAAAACAAAGGAACGACCTACATTATCCTAGGGGTCCATTCTAATTCTAAAATTCTTTGGCCACTGGGGAAAATTGAGATTTTTAACAAGAAGGTATTTTATCTGTTTCCTCCTTGTCTACAAGACACAGGCTTTCTTTGCCCTTATCTTCTCACTACTGAAGAGATGATAAGCCCTCAGCACCCAGAAAGCACATCACCTATGTCTTTTATACTCAACCAGTTCCATGTCACGAGTGTAGCAGACGCTGTAAGATGAAAAGCCTGATTTTGCCATAAAACATTGTATCTGAAGCAAAGCCTTCTGTCTATAAAGTGATGAAACTGCACCCAAATGAAAATTCTATCCACATGGCTGTCCAGCAAAAGGAGGCTTTGCAGAAAGTTATAATTTGCACCAACCAACTTTAGTGACCATTGAATAAACTGCATTTTCTCTTCTCTCTGCAAACATGATATTATATTTCCTTTGGTCAGAAACTTTAAAAAAGATGAAACATACTATTTCGAGAAAGTTATTCTCCAAGATCACCTTAGCATGACCAGAGATCATTTCTGAGAGGAGGCAGCACTGGAGTGATGTGATGGGCTGTCAGGAGTTCTCCTTGAAATCGTGTCTGGGGGTCAGGTTCAAGAATCACTGTCAATGTATCTGCGATATTCTGCTTAATATTCAAAATCAGAGCAATGGTAATAATTAATGGGAATTTGAATGTAGTGTTGGATATGACCTATAACAAAGATATCTGAGAAATCTACTGACATCTGTGCCATTGCAAAAGGAAAGGTCAACTGTGCACAAAGATTATGTGTTTCTTTTGAGCAATTTCAAAGCATTCATTGAGGAAGTAGAGACAATGACAAACATCATTCTGTAGTTCACATACCTGTTTTTTTTTTCCAACTGTGTCATTACCTAGCCTTGGATCAGTCAGTTTCTTGATCTGTAAACTGGGTATAATAGAGTAAAACAAATAATTTCCAAAGTCCCCTTTCTTCTTTTTTTTTTTTGGCAGAACTAAGGCTTGAATTCAGAGCTTCCACCTTGAACCACTCCACTAGCCCAATTTTTTTAATAGGATTTTTTGAGATAGGGTCTCTCAAACTATTTACCCTGGCTGGCTTCAAACTTCGATCCTCCTGATCTCTGCCTCCGGAGTAGCTAGGATTACAGGTGTGAGTCACTGGCGCCCAGCCCAAAGTCACCTTTCTATGTACTTTACTATTCTGTGATGCACAGATGAAAATTAAAATGATAAAATAAATACCAGGTTTGCTGTCATAACTCCCTCCTGTGTGGGGAGGTAAGCATCTTGGTACTATTTAAAGAGGACATAGGCATAGTTTTCATATGCAGTGCACCCCTACCCTCTTCTTTTGTGAAAAGCCTCCATCTATCTCCTTCCTATGCAGTTTTAATAGGATTGCTGCCTGAGTCCCTCCCTGCCCCCTCTGTTAGCCTCTACAATCTGACCTGGACCAAGCCAAGCAGATGTTCTCTTGAGATGGATGACACAGGGGCAGAAGTGGGTTGTTCTCAGTCACTCTGATGTCAGCCCGCAGATTTGGGGATTATTGTTACTTGGTTGTCCAAGGTATGGAACTTTTCCTTTATTTTCTGAATTACTCCTTATATTTTTCATAAACTGTTTCCTGTAACTCAGCTAGCCAGAACTGACCTCTGCTGCTTCTGAACTAACCCTCCTTTCCTCTCCACACTGTGGACTGAACACTCTGAAGTAATGCATAACTGAAGTCGCTTTAAAGTACTCTAAACAATGAAGTTTTTTTTTTTGTCTAGTTAAGATATCTTTTTCTCCAGATTAGAGTAAGTGGAGCAGTTGTACATTCTGAAACATAATTTTAATTTTCTGCCGTCACAGATTGTACCAGATGAACTTGGTAAAATAGCATCATTCTCTAGCATGCTAGCTCTGACTCCCAGCAACCACATTCCAGGCTCAGACCCTCAAGCTAGTTCTCTACAAGCATGGGCATCCCCAGAATCCTGTGCAGTTCCCAGCAGCAGCCAATCTGCCACTTGACCCTAAGAGAGGAAAGCCAAAGCTGGTAACTCTGCCTCTCAGCCTAAGCCCATCATGTCATTGCCTGACATAAGCATTTCTGCCAAGAAAACGATGAGCTTGTTTTTAGCAGGTGGTCAAAAAATATACCAGTGGCTAAGGCTTCACATATTATACTTTAAAGAGGAAACTGCCTCTAGTCGGGACAGGTGGGCCAGAGGAAGGCTGCAAAGCACAGTTCCCATTAATAAGGCTAACATCAATCTCCCTGCCAATATGGTTTTGTCAACCACCATTTTTGAACTTGACACTGACAGTACTACTTATTTCTGGGTTATAACACCACGAGGATGGCTTTCTTGAGAGAACAAAGCAAAACATCCAACGCAACTTTTTTGGTCTCAGAGCTATTACTGAGAAAAGTCACACATTACTCTCTCGTTTTACGTTCTAGAACCATCATGGCCAACACCACAGCCACCAGTGGCAATTTAAATTTAAATTAGTTAAAATGAAACAAGATTACATGTCCAGGGCCTCAGTCACACAAGCCACATTGCAAGTGCTCAAAAGTCCCATGTGGCCTTCGGCTGCCACGTTTAATAACATGGATATTGAGTATTTCTGACACTACAGAATGTCCTATTGGGCATTGCTGGTGGACTGGGAGGAGCTGAAGCCTCTGTAGGTGTTTATGAGGTCCCTCTGAAATGGCTCTCCAGGGGAAAGAGGAAGGAGAACAGAGAATGTGTCAGAGCCTGTGCTAAAGGTGGAGCCTGACCTCCTCGGGCCCTCTGACATGCATGCTACCAAGCCTGCAGGGCTCCTGGGACTTGCTCTCTGAACATATGTAAGAAGAGTCCTAAGATGACAGGTAGCTGGGAGGACTCCAGTGGTCAACTGAGCCCTGGAGCAGTCTGAATTTTCAGAGGGCAAAGGGCCAAGTTGACTTCTTGGAAGGTGACGGGACACAAACTCTCTCAAGATTTGCCTGAAAGGTCTTCCTAGGACAAACTGACTCTAATGCATTCTGTGCAGAGAGGAACATCAAGGGCAAGAAGGGCTCCTAGGTAGCCATCCATATGGGATGCAGAGGACACACGTAGAAACCCTGAAGAGCCCTAAAACTTAGGACTTATGAAAAAGAAGGTCCACATTTGGTAATCTGCTACTTTAAGAACACTAACTCTAAGTCCAGGAAAGACCTTTCCATACTTAAATGTTTTGTGATACTGTAACAGAAAGTTTGAGATTGGATAATTTATAGAGAAAAAAAGATTTTTACAGCTCTGGAGACTGGAAGTCCAAGGTTAGGGACCCTCACATGGTAAGGCCCATGTTAATGTGATATCCCATGGTGGAAGACAGAAGGCCAGAAGGCCAGAAGGCAGCTGTCTGTGACAGAGAAGGGAAGGGAGCCAAACTCATCCTTTTATCAGAAATGCACTCTCATGGTATCAGAATTAATCCATTCATGAAGACAGAACCCTTGTGGCTTAATCACCTCTTAAAGGTTCCACCTGTCAATACTGTTGCATTGGGGATCAAGTTTCCAACACACAAGCTCCAGGGGACATAGTCAAACCAATGCAGCACCTGACACCCAAACATACTCCCTTACTTCCTCTTTCTGTCCTCCTTCAATCCTGACAAATAAGGGTGGTAGGTACAAAACCAAGTAAAGGACAGACTGCCCACCTCTTTCTCACCGCAGCCTTCTCACTTTCAGACCAGGAGCTACTGGTTGAAGTTGACAGTGACGATGAAAAATAAGTATGTCAGTGAACATGCTCGTCAATACCCAAAATTACGGGAACATTGGTGTCTGCCCATGAAACTGCCTAGGGACAGGGAAGGGAGAGCCAACAGAGCAGATAAGAACAAAAATAAAGTCGTTCCATGATTTTATCCTTCACACTCAGAAGGTTCCAGAAAGAATGCACAATAAAGGTATAGCCCTGGTTAGGTGATGATAAGAGCGTGATGCTAACAGTGGCATGGGTAGCCTCCCGTTTGGGGATGTAATAGAAATACACGATACTTACCTCCATTTTTCATAGAGAGCTGGAGGCTCCGGAACTTGCCAAGGAACACGAGTGAGTAGCTGAGCCAGGATGCAAACCTGGCTGGGTCCTAAGCACGACACTGTTGCTTCAGCAAGGGTGTGGTATGGAGCGGGGGCCCCTTTTCAACAGGTCACTTAGGTACAGTGTTGGTTCCAACAGACCACTGTGTGGGACAGAGGCTGCTGTTGCCTTCCAAAGTCCATCCCCCACCTTTCCTTAGTAAGAGAACACTGTACTAGGATTTTCCAGAAGGCAAAGCACCTGAATTTAAAGTTGTCCTCCTCGGTACTAACTAAAGGAGCAAGTGATGACTGGAGCTCAAGGTACAATCTTGAACCATGAGGTAACCTTAAAGATCAAAACCACACACAAACTACAAAGTAAAAGAGATTTACATCCCTAATAGCGTTCTGTGGGCGTATCTGGGCTGGACTGCCTATCCTAGACTTCTTTAGATAAGAGGCAGTTCTGTTGTTTCAGATTTTCTGTATCTGCAGCCAATCCCTTATCCCATCAGAGAAGTCAGAAATCCTATAAGGGAAGTTACATAAAGTCCTGTGTGCTGCATTCAAAGTCACCTGCCCATGTGACTGAAGCTGGCTTCCTGGTTGTCGAGAGTATTTTCATTTCCAAGACTGTAGTCCTTCAGATTGGACTTGAACTTGGGGATCTCTGTGACTGGAGGGGGGTTAGGGAGTTCTACAGGAATGAAATTTCCAGACACAGCCCTGATCACTGGTGGGATCAGAGCAGTATTATTTTTTAAAAAACATCTCTTTGTTATTTCTTTTGCTCTTTCTTCCCCATTCCTCTACCAGGAAGAAAAAAAAATTAGCCAGGCAATAGTACATCCAATTCCCTTTCTTAATTAGAAGAAAAACATTTGTAAAGCTGTGACACAATTGCTTGAAGAACATTTGCAAATTATCTCCATGCACAAAGCCAGCATATTAAAGTGATGGGGGCTGCAGAATGTTCTAGGCTAATGGACAGGGTGCCTGCCAATTGCAGCAGGGAGCCTCTAATCCCCTCACTCAGAGCTGGCCATGCACAAAGAGGTGGAATATACAAACCACGCTGTTCCAGGTGTCAGCAGCACAGATACGAAATCTATCATCCCAAACCAACACTGCAGAGAGACTAATGGGCTTTAGACAAGCATTCAAATAAATAACCGTTTCCTGGTACTGGAGATTAGATTTTATATGCCACAGTCTAGGCTCAAGCTTAAGTGGAGAGATAAGAAGAACAGAGTTCTTTTTCCAAAAGTAAAATTTACTTCTAAACCACTAATAGGTATGCAAATAGCTTCTCTAGACTCAGGTCTGGGAAGAAAGCAGTTGGCTTGATCAAGATAATTTTCTTACTTTAAGGGTTCTTGACATTAGCTGTGGTCATGGTTGACTACGGCAAATCCTGGGGTCTCTTTCCCTAGGACGTGTTTGGTAAGAACAGGTTGGCACTTAGCAATTTCTTAATGGATGGTGGCTATGGAAATGTCCTAATGTCTCAAGACAACAGACCTAAGCATTTCATTTTTAAACAGTTCTAACTGTGAAAAAGTTGTTCCTTACACAGGTGGTTCATGATGTACAATTTAACATACAATTTTTTTCACCTCGTGAGTTTTTGACTGAAAGTGACTGCATTCAGTAGAAACCAGGCTTCAATTGCAAGCTAATGAAACAGAGATTAATATGTCTCTCTCCCCTCCTCCAGCAGCAACAGCGAGCCACACCTCCCGGTCACGATCACAAGGGTAAACAACCAATAATCAACAGTGTGCTAGGCTGTCAAACCTTTCTGGGTAGAGGTATTCGATAAATTACACGAGATTTTCAACACTTTATTGATTATAAAATAATCTGCACTCAAGGGTTTTGCCCAACTGTAGCCTAATGCAAGTGTTCTGAGCAGGTTTAAAGCTCTCTGAGCCTGGAGTAAAAGTTGATGTTCAGTAGATTGGATGTATTAAAAGCAGTCTCAGCTTACGATGGGTTTATCAGGATGTAACCCAACTGTAAATCAGGGAGTGTCTGTCCTGTGTCAACATCTATTCCTCTGTTCCTTTGCCTTTCGCTCCAGCCTTGGAGTGAATATAGACAAACCCAGACTGTCCCTTATAGAGGACCTCCCAAGACTTAAAGAGGTTTGTACCATCCATGGCTTCTTGTCTCTAGCCTGAAAGGTTGCAGCTTTTTATCCTCTGCTCCCGTGGCCTAGTTTCCATCCCAATTGGCTATAGGTTATCTTCTGTAATCCTAAGAGGTGAAGCCCTCTTCTATGCCTGGATAGCTGGAGGAGGGAGCACCCTCCAGGTGTAGACAAGTGACCTCAGATGGAGTGGCCATCCTAAGAATGACCTCTCAAGACTGACTTACACTTCCAGGGCTCGCATGGTGCCTAAGGGGCAGTGAATATTCTCAGATCTATATGGGTGAGTAAGCTTATTACTCATTTAAACCCCAAATTCTTCTTCCTGCTCCCAATATACTTTTATCATCTCTTTAGGGGCTCCAGTTTCAGAGTCTATTTAGGTCTTGTTTATATTCATTTCACCTGTTGGAGCTCATCAAAACTTCAGCCTATTGAGACCTTCTGGCTTAATGATTCAATCATTTCACAAATTACCTGTCCCTTTCAGTTTCATGATTAACTGTCACACCATTAATATATTCATCTAAGTAATTAATTATATTTGGCTTATTATCATATTATACATTTTCTAAAAACAGGTTAAACATCCTCTATCTAGTGTTTCCTGGAAAAAGAGTGTTATGGGTTGAATTGGTTCCCCCTCAAATTCATATATTGATGCTCTAAACCCCAATAGCTCTATTTGAAAGTAGAGTGATTGCAGAGAGAATCAATTAGGCTAGAATGGGGTCATAATGATGCAGTATGGGTCCCTCATTCAGTGTGACGAATGTCCTTATAAAAAAGGGAAATGAGGACACAGGCAGAGATAAGACACAGGAAAGGATGATGTGAAGAATCACAGGATGAAGATGGCTATCGTGAAGAAGCCATGGAGAAAGATCTGGAATGGATCCCTCCCTCAGTCCCCTCTCAAGGATCTAACCCTGCAAACACCTTCATTTCAGACTTCCAGCCTCCAGAACCATGGAAGATGCTTCCAAGGAAGAAAAACTACTTTCATTGCACTTAAAGAGAAGGGCATCTTAGTTGCTCAACTTTGACCTTGAGACACGAGGCCCCTTTCTTTCCTCCCCTTTACCCACAATATCTAGAGGCAAGCTTTAGGGTAAATACACATGAACAGGCTCAGAAGAAAACCATATTGTTTCCTCCTTCTTTTCCTCCAGGGCTTTCCAGGCACTGGTCTTGTGCATCAGCTTCTCTAAGGTCCTTCAGCAGCAGCAGCCAGACACAAACTCTACAGTCCTTCAAGAGACACAGATGGAGAGATGTCCCCATGCTGCATATGCAGCAACAACCTACTTCTCTGCCAGCAATCCTCCTTCCTCCCTCTGAGACACAAAGTAGTTTTCCCAAGCCTCATTTTAATTCTTAGGTCACCCATACTTACATCCTTACTTAAGGTCATTGCTGGATAGTAGAGACCTTTTTTTTCCCATTAAACTCCAACAGGGGACCTGGGAGCTGAAGCTCAGAGGCAGATGCTAAATTCTAACCAGAAAGCCCAGAAGTGACCAGGATTACTGAGTGCCACTCCTGGGTGTACTGCAGTGTACTTTGTCTTCCTGGAATTGCCACTGAGAATTTTCTAAATTCAGAAAATTTATAGCTGAATGGAAACCTGTAGAAAATAATCTACTGTAAGATCCTTGAACTCGATAATGAACAGATGAAATTCTAAGTGAGAAAAGCAAGATGAGAGGTACCACACCTCCATGCTTAGGAAGGATTTTTCAAGGTTAACTTCAAAATAAAACTTAAAATAAAAGCATAAGAAAAGCATAAAAATTCCCCTTTCTGCCTGTGGCACATTTCCTTCAGGGAAGGGTTTGAATCCTGCTTCTTCTAAGAAAGCCAGAAGTATATACTGTCCTACAAACCCTTCAGAAGAGTAATTAAACGAGGAGTCCGAGAATCTATGCAGACAATACACTCAGAGGTGCTGTACACAGTACATCATGGCTAGACCCATCCTAGGAACTTAGTGAAAGGTTCACTAAGCTTGATTAAATGTTCCTGGGGGTCTACAGACTCCCAACATAAGAACCGCTGTTGTGGGCACACATAAAAACATGGATAAAGAAAATGCGGTACATATACATGGTGGAGTATTATTCAGCCATAAAAAAGAATGAAATTATGTTGTGTGCAAGAAAATGGATGGAATTAGAGATCATAGTTAAGCAAAATAAGCCCAACTCCGAAAGACAGATATTGTGTGCTTTCCCTCATATGTGGAATCCAGGCATTACATATACAAATGACATGAATGCAAAGAGGTACTGGGGGGGCGACAATCGCAGCAGGGAGAAGGTGATGATTATACACACTCGTGAAAGTGACATATGAAACTCCTTAAAACTGTGACAAAGGGGGAGAAGAAGTAATAGAGGGGTGAGTGTGATCAAAGCACACTGTGTGGAAACAATGCAATGAGACCTCTTTGTACAAGTAACATACACAACAAAAAAAAAGATTCATCGTTAGTCATGAAAGACCACTCCCACCCACCAGGATGGATATAATCAAAACCACAGGTAACAAGTGCTGGTGAAGATGTGGAGAAGTCAGACCCGCAGATGTTGTTTGGGGCATGTCAAATGGCACATCTGCAAGTGTGCAGAGTACACAAGGATCAAGGGCTAAGCGGGCAGGGAGATGGGGGTGAGTCATGGGGAGATTAGAATGTATTTTTCTTTCTCCCATACAATGGAGATTGGCATAAAAATATTTCGTTTTGGTAGTGGAGTTCAGGTTAGATGGAGAGAGAAGATGAAACAAACAGGATGGGGCCCCACTAAAGTAGGGTAGTGGGTGGCTGGAAGGGGAAAGCAGGGAATAGATGTGGAAAGGTAGGAGTAGGAAACCCATGGGATTTGATGGGGAATGCAGTTCTGGAAGAAGCCACAACAACAGGGAGGTGTGTAGTCCAAGGACACCTGGGTGATAACCAGGACTTTCACCAAGATAGGACACGGTGTGAGGGGACGTCTGAAGGACACCTCGGCAGAGATGCTCAGCAGGTCCTTTGGAGCAAATGTCAGGGGCTCCAGAGACCCTGACCCCTCATCTCTCCCCCCTTTTCCACTCTACAAAATCCTTTCCATGTTGTTGGGGGTAATGCACCCCACTGTCTCCCTGCCTCAGGGCTCCCACTGTACTCACACCCCCACACAGAATTGACCTGATGCCCTTGCCTCTGCGTCACTGGTGCAGCAGCTGTGCCTCCCTCCCTCAGTAGTTATGTTTCCAGCCCCCTCGCTTGCCTGAGCAATCCTTCAAAACACCCCCCACCAGGGTTGGTAAAAGGACAGCACTGAGTGTGCTAAGGGAGGTCACCTGGTGGGCAGACCTGTTCAGTGTCAGGGGACAGTCAGAAGCAAGTCAGAGGGTCTCAGGAAGCCTGTGATGCTACTTAAGAGGGACACACAGGTAGGAGGAAGGGCGAAGAAGAGGCAGACAGGTAGGCAAGAGTACAGGTGGAGCTAAGACACACACACACACACACACACACACACACACACACACACCCCACAAATAAGAAGTCAAACTCCCAGCAGGCTTCCAGCATCAGGAGCTAAAATTGGTAAAGGAAGAACCCTTTAGCTGTGCCTCAACCTCCTCAGGGAGGTGGAGCATTTGGGGTCCAACTCCTGGATGTCACCTGTCCAGGTCCTCAGTTCACTGACACAATGGGCCAGAGTAGACAAGGTCTTCTGTGTCTTCAACAAGGAATCCCCTAAGGATGAGGACATTATGGACTTTTTCTCCCTTGAATCACAAACTCCAGAGTTAAGACAAAGACGTCTAAGGGTGCCACTGCCGCCATCTGAAACATTACTCAAATAATTCAAAAGTGACAAATGAAAGAACAGAATCATATTGCTTGGATCTCCAAGAGGAACATCCAAACAGCACAAAAAGAGAAAAGTGGGGACAATAAATCAAAAGTCATACCACAATAAAGCTAAGTGTGTGAGAGAGTGGTTGGGTACTGGGGTCTTGGCATCTGAACAGAGTCCGGAGAAAAATGGCTGCTTAATTCCTTCTGTATCATTAGTTGGTCTCTGACAGAACAATGTGAAATTTGATGCTCTGTTTGTCAACTTGGGTATTAACTTGGCCATGTTTAAGACAATGCATCAACTCATTAAACACACACCCAGAAAGGAAGATACTTTCTTCTAGCCATCAGAGCAAAAATCCTTTACTCTTCAGTCCAGCAACCTGAAGAAAAACAAGGGAATTTGTGGCTTGGTTTCCTTGACAACCTTATCTTCACTCCAGGCACCATCCCTGTCTCTAAGCAACAGGGCACTCTTCGGAATTACCAGGAGGTAAAACCCAGCGCTTACCCCAAGTCTTCTAGGATAAGCAAATCAGGGCAGAGAGATCGATTGGTGCCTCACAAGGCAAAGTACAAGGAACCATGAAAAAGTGTGTGGCCCAAAATACCCTTCCCTAGCTCTCCCCATCTTGTGCCCACCAAGTTCCTTCAGGCCTGAAACTCCACCTCTAATCTCTGTCCCCTTGGGTCACTCCCCTGTCCTCTAGAGGGGGTCAGTGATTCAGCCCATCAGCTGACTTCTCCCCTCCTCCCCCATCTGAACAGAAAAACCCAACATAGTTCTAGATTGAGGGAGAGAGGGTAGGCTGACCTTAGATAACAGGGCTGGAAAGGAAGTTAGGATGTCGCTCTCTCTGTGACTTCTGATTTTGCAAACAAATGGTGAAGCCTGGACAAAGGTGTTTGATTTAAAAAGAGGAGAAAAAACACTTATATTGCTGTGTTGACATTCAAGAAGACCTCATTTACCACTGAACACAGGATTCAGACTCCTCCCCCCACCCCCATGTGCCCCAACCTCTCTCCTAACATCTCTGAGCTAGGAAAAATTTCCGAGAATATAGAGCAGAGGAATAAATGAACAAACTCTCTGGAAATGACAGCTCTGATCTTTAACCAGAGCCAGAGAAGGGAGCTGGTAAGCACAGTTCTGCTGCTGAAGGAGATGGAATTTAGAAGTAGGAGCCAATACCCCAAGCTCTCAGCTGCTGCACCCAATAGTCAGGAAGACTGATATTGGTCTCAAGCAGGCTCACATCCAGGACCCCACCTGCCCTCTTAGCACCTGTGAAGCAGGGGGCAGGGCAGGGATGATTCCCCTCCCTTTCCAGGACTTAGAAATCCCAACCCAGCCAGTGATTTTCAAAAGAAGATGGAGACTACAGATTCTGACTCCGAATGCTGATTTTGTCATTGGTAATGGGGAATTTTGCTAGTTTCAGTTGCTATAATTCAATTTTGAAATTAACTCATGATCTTTGAGTTAATTTAAAATTTTGGTAATCCATCTGTTTGAGATTCTGCCCCTTATTCATTCTCTCTTGAGAAGAATTGTAAAGCAGAAGTGACTGCATTTATTTTCAAAACCCTCACTTGAATTCTAACATCTGTACCCCTGAAGCTGAGGAAAGAAGAGTCCATAAGGCTAAAGGGAAGGAAGCCCAAGCTATGGGAGTGGGCTGCAAAGATCCACTGTGTAGGGAGATCTAAAGGATTCTGAAAAATAAGTAGTCATGGGAGAAGAGGAGGTTGAGGGAGCAAAATGGGCTGCTAGGCTTATATAATGTGTAGGACATTGCAACATGACAAGCTTTGACCCAGGATCCAAGACAAAAGGAAATGGGTTCAAATGTATATTTCTAAAAGCTACCAGCCAAACTCACAACTGATTAGGATAAGACCCTGAGTCAGGAGGTGACACTGACACTTTGGGCAGGTAAAAGACAAAACACACAGGCCATGGGGTCATCTATTTGCTGGATACCAGAACCACTGAAGAATAGGTGGTTTGCAATAGCTCAGAAATCTAGGCGTTGGTGGGAGCTTAAGACTTGTGACAAGCTCTAGAAGCAGCTTTATGTAGACTGATTTGCAAGCCTTCCACCTCCTGGTCTATTCTGTGGAGGGGACCCTATCTATCTTTTGCTTTCTTCTCCCAAACTACCAGGCTGAGCTCATGCCTCCAACCAGGTCTTCATGTGAACAAGAGGATGAGAGGCCGAAGCATCAAAGTCAAGTTATGATACATCTATGCTAAACTGGGAACTCAACTGGCAATTACCTCCCCCAAAGAGTGAGACAACAGAGCAAAGAATGGACGTAGAAGCACACTTGGATGTCATTTTCACTTGTTGTTTTCAATCAGTAAAAGGAAAAGAAAATGGAATTTTGATTTCAGAATCCATCCTTGGTTAATTGTTATTTGTAGAACACAAATAACATTCTAATTACTTTCAACTCCACACCATAACAGCTATCAAGGGAATGGAGACGAAACAGAATAAATCGGGCTGCATTAAGTACATAAGTAATGTGCACTAAAATTAGCATACATGAATACGAATCAGCTGGGGCTATTATAGAGCATGCATCTCAACTGTTATCAGCTGATTAAACTTGTTATCTGCTATGGTTTCAGGACAATTTAGGCCACCTCCTCAGGGGGGAGAGTGAGACTTGTTACAGATGGGTGACTCCTTGGTGGACCATCTTGCTAACAAAGGTGCCAGGCATCTTCATAACCCAAAATTCTAGAAAAGTTACAAATTCTCTTTATAGTGATGTAAAAACACTGGAAAAGTTATCTTTGAGCCATTATGGATTATGGCTGATCTGGAATGTCTACTTACTGACATCATTGTTAGTGCCCTTGACTCACAGCCAGCTTGGAAGCAGTAGGGACCATCCTCTGTGTGACTTCTCTGGAAGCAAGAAAGTGTCTTAACATGGACCTCATTGTAGCATTTACCTGTGGTGGAGTCACCAGGCTGAATAGTTGCAGGGATGAAATCTAGCAGAAGAGGCCATGCCTCATACAAATCTCTGCCCCACATTCAGGGAGGTAGGTCAGTGTGATCGCTACCCTACCTGCTAGTCAGCTCAATTACTAGTGGGAAGAAAGACAGCAATCTGGTATCAGCCATTGGCCTTGACCCTTCTTACTGGCCTCTGCACAGGGCATTCCTGGCTGCTCCTTCCAAGCCCCTCTACTTTGATCGAAGCACTTCCAACCAGCGCTACAAGTCCAAGGTACAATGACAACTTTTGGGGTGTGGAGGACATGGAACGCAGGGTCTCTTGCATGCTAGCCAAGCACTTTTACCACAGAACTACCTCTCCAGCCTCCAATGGCGACTCTGAAAGCAGTAGATGTTAATTTTTAAATTGCATCATCTTCAAAGTCTATCAGGTTTATCAAGCGAAGGGAAAAACTATACTCTTGCTCTGAAGGTTTTTATTCACCTGTGCCAACCAATCAAGCTCCTCCTTCTGAAACTGCAGTGCAGTATGACTGGTGGAAAAATGGAAGGAGAACTAAGAGCCTATCATTAAGCAGCAACTGGAGTTCTGTGCTCCTCCCAGCAGCCAAGGTATAAAAAAGTATATACACAGGAAGTGACCTATGTCATTTTCACAAGGGAGGGACAGCTTTTCTATGACAGGTATTCTAAAATAAATGTCTTATTAAAGGCATTGGGTGATGAACTGGGCAATGTCCCTAGCAAAAATCTAAGAATAAATGTTGCAGGCATTTTCATACAACAATTAACGTCCTTTCCTCAAAACCTGGGTTGAGTGAGAGGAGCGAAGCTGACACAGAGCTGCTATGGTGCCTGGAGCGAGAGACGGGTAGGAGAAAATCTGCAGATAACACAGAGCACTCAGAAGAGAGGCAGAGGGGCTTTTGTCCTTGGAGTAGCTCTTCCCCAGCACTGGACATCATGGCGCTCACAGCCTGCTACACACTTCCCCTCCCAAGCCCATCTCGCAGAAAGAAGAGAATACACCAGAACCCACGTGAGCAAGAATGACAGCACCACGGGGCTGACTCTATACAATTCAGCATTTATTTTAAAAAAAGGAATTATTTGTAAGTTTTGATATTTAAATTATTTTATTTATAATGTACGCGTGACTGAGAACTGTCTTAGTCTGTCTTCCTGAAATAAAATTCTAAGGAAAACTCGGGTAGAATCTTAACAGTGAATAATTTGTAAAGTTATATTTTTTGGTTAAGGGGCTAGAGCAGTGCTGTCCAACAGAACTTTCTAGATGATGGAAATATTCTACATCTGTCCTATGCAGGACGGTAGTCACTATCCCTGTGTATCTTGACCACCTGACACTAAAGGTGGCTGAGAGACTAAATGTTACATTTATCATTTTTTTTTAAAATTTAAGTACAAATTTAGGTGGCTACCATACTGGACAGTGCACATCTAAAAGGTCTTGTTAAGGCAGGCGAGGTGGCAAAAACCTGTAATCTCAGCACTCAGGAAGATGAGGCAGGAGGATGGAGAGTTTAAGGACAGCCAGGGCTATATAGCAAGTTCAAGGCCAGCCTGAGCTCATAGTGAAACCCTATCTCAAAAAATTTAAATTAAATTTAAAAATAAAATAAAAGGCCTTATTAAAACCCTGTTCTATGTAGTAGCTATCTGACCATGGCAGAAAGATAGCTGGAAGTTACCAGAAACGAGTTGTAATACAAAACTGTATTCAAATTGTTTTTTCTTGAATTTACATAATAGGTAGGAGGATGATATAACGGTATAGATGTGGAAATGAGTCTTGATTTTAACCCAAATCTATGCGCAGCCTTAGGCTACAGCTTCCTAAAGGCAAGAAAGCAAGGCTCTGGCGGCCCTGCGTCTGCAGCCCAAGGCCAGGGACTTAGGGGATCTACAGTTGCCCTGCCGCTTCACTAGAGATCACACAGTAATCTCAGAGCTGTGATTCCTCCCCGGCAAGTTCACACAGTTCTCATGCTCACATCCAACAGCGTAATTTGGAAGTGTCCGCCTGGAGTCTGCTACCGTGCACACCCAGGAACACGATATGTTAAGCAAAATGTCATCCTGTACAGGAGCCCGCGCTAATTATAATGTCAGGCATCCCACTGAGACACAGATAATTAAAGGAGAGTATTACAGTGTTTTCAAACTCCTGGAAGTGAGTGAGAAGCGTCTTCAAATATGTGCTGGAGTTGGAAATGAAAGCTCTGTGGGGTGTCCCCATTAAGACCACTGTGACTTGAACCAGAAGATAGTCCTGGGGATCAAAGCAAGGTGAGGCAAAAGTCAGAGGCCATGACGGGAGGAAGGAAGGGAAGGGAATGCAGGTTTTCCAGGTCCTGCTGTGTTCAACCTTAACAGCCAATAACACAGACAGCTGTCAGGTCCCTTTATGTTGATGGGTAAGGTGAGATGTTAGGTCCATTGTACAGCTGGGAAGACTGAGACTCCCTCCCAGGTCACCTAGCTATGAAAACACTTGGTGGCTAAGGATACAAGTCCCAGCCCTTCTGACTCCAGGCTGGTCCCACCCCTGAAGTCAGTGACCTGTGTGGGTCCTGGATTGTCCTCACCTGGTGGTGGTAGATATGTGGGAGCCTCCTGGGTGTTCAAATTGTACCTCCCTGCGGGGCACCCAGGGTGGTAGTCCCAGGTACAGACAAGAATTCCCTTCCAGGTTGCCCTGCCCAAGTCTCCTGCTGAGCTGAATGCCGCAGACGGTAACATTTCATTTGGCAAGACAACAAAAGCAAGAAGTATTCCCTGAACTGTTCTCTAACTGACTCTGAAAAACACTGTGATGCACCAGAAAAGAAACAGAGCAAGAGACAGAGAGGAGATGTACATCACACCTGAGTGTAAGCCAAGCTCCACCCTTAATAAGTAGTTGCGTGGTCTTGGCTTCCATCTTTGTACCTCCGGTCTCGGTCTGTAAAATGTAAATCAAGGACACAGATATTAAATAATATACATGGAGTGCTTCACACAGTGTCTAGGACTTTCCAGAGGGCCCAGGAAGTAGCAACCTTTTGCATTATGATTGCATTTTATTCTCCCCAATAATTTGTGGCTTTGTGTAAGCACCCTGCTTAGTTGTTGGCTGAGCCAAGGCTGCTGACTGCTAGGAATGTTGTCCAGTTTCTGAAGCAGAGCAATGAGAAGTAGAACTGGCTACACCAGTGTTTTCCCTGCGAGGTTCCATATCTAATAATAGAATTCTCTACTCAATCTTTGTCTCAGGAAAATGAAAACTTAGTATGTTCTTCTTCCTGAAAGCCATAGCCCTGATCTTGTTCTAAGCGCTGCCCCTGCAAAGTCATCTTTATATCATGTGGAAACCACACTGTGCCAGCAGCAGCTAGTACCCCCTACCACCCTCCCTGTCCCCTGGCTTTTCGTCTGTATTCCATACAAAACCCAAATCCAAAAGCGATTGGCACACCTTTGGAAAGCAAGTCTATACCCCAATGCCTTGGTGAGTGGTACTGAGATTAGTCCTCAGTCACAAAGGTCTTTACTTATAAGCAAATTAGTATGGTAGCATGGAACAAAGGGGAGGAACTTAACACAAAAAGAATTGACTTCAAAGAGTTAAATATTTGATTTCCATCTGACCAAGCAATTCTACCCCAAGGGATATGCACGAGAGAACACATACTCACACAAATATTTGTACACAAAAAGCAGCACCATTCACAACAGCAAACATGCAGAAACAACCAAAATGTCCATCAATTGATGAATGGATATGCCAAGTGTAGTTTTTCCATAGAATGGAATATTACTGGCCCTTAAAATGGAGGATGCATGAGTATGTGCTGTAACATAAATGAACCTTGAAAACACAGTGCTAAGGGAAAGAGGCCAAACACAACAAGTCCCACAGCATACAGTGCATTTATACTTAAAAAGGATGAGTTTAATGGTATGTGAATTAGATTTCAACTTCCAAAAAAAATAAGCAGGGACAATTTCCTCAGTGTGGAAGGGTAAGTGACAAACCCTCAAATGAGCAATAGAGCTTGGAAATTACTTTTCTTTACAAAGCAACCACCATGTGATAAACTGCCACACAATGAAGTTGTTTAGGAAAAAGAGAAAGAAATTAAGAGAGAAAAAAAATATTTAAGGATGACATGAACCTTAAGAAATAAATGTATATCAGCAATAAACCAAAGTTATGGATTTCCTTTCTGCCACTGTGAACTAGCTAATCACAAAGAGCTAAAAGGTCACAGGAGAAGGGGTACGTGGTGCTAAGGTAAGTGGTGGGATAAGCGGGGACAAGAGGTTCATTTGATATGAATGACCCCATGCCCTGCGTGCCCAGTGCACCCACATGAAAGCTAAATAATTTTTATGTCTCTCTGACTGTTGCCCAACACTCTTGATGAAGGATCAGAGAATAAGTTGCTGAATGAACTCAACAAGTCTGAAGAATCACTTAGAAGCTCAAATGCAAACAGCCAAGGATGAGAAATGAAGAAGACAGAGCTAGCAGCCCAAGGGAGTCTGGGGGCAAGAGGAAGACTCGGGCTTAGATTTATGAAGGAATGATAAGCTGAAGAATCCATTTCAGAACCCAAGCTAAGTGTCTCTGTCTGCGTTCAAAGGCTCCTTTTAGTCTCTGTGGTCAGCCAAATAATGTATATCCAGGTCCTAAGGCATGAACCTACAAATGTTACCTATCACAACAAAAGACTTTTCAGATGTCATTATTCTGGGTTATCTGAGTGGGCCCTACATGAAGTCAAGAATCTTTTGAAGAAGGAGGCAGTGGGGATTTGACACAGAAGAGAAAGCAGTGTAATAGAGATTGGAGTTAGCAGCCATTAGCCAAGGATTGTCAGCAGCCTCCAGAAGCTGGAAGGGACGAGGAACAGATTCCACAACCACTACCACCTCCCCCACTAACCCTCCAGAAAAACGTGACCTTGCCAATACCCGACACTGGCCCACTGAGAAACTGATTGAAGACTTCTGCCCTCCAGAACTAGAAAAATAAATTGGGTTTGTTTTAAGTCACTCAGTGTGTGACAATTTGTTACAGCAGCCATAGTGAACTAATACTGTCCTCCATTCTGTTTCTAACTTGCCTAGGTTATTAAGACAACCCCAATAAGATTGTCTCTGACATAAAATCGTAATTGACTTCTATACTTTGGTGGGTGTGTTGAGGGGTAGTAGTGTCACAGTGGTTAGATGATGGGCGGTTCCCTTGCAGAAACATTTTTATCTGATCAAAAGTAGTAAGTATTTACTATAGGAAGATTTGTTATAGATCTCACCAGCATGAAGAAACTAAAAATTAGTCACAAGCCCATCAGCCAGGAATAACCAAGCATGATTAATATTCTGACGTCCAAATTTGTGTTTTTATTCCCTAAAACAAAAATCACTTCTCACTAAAACCTCCTGCATTCCTTTTGAAGCCATTATTAGAAACCATCAATGATGATAAGTCAAATAATTAAAATCAACTGTTCTGGAGATTAAAAAAAAAAACAACAACAGTGGCCTCAGGGTCTGTGTATGTTACAGCAACAACCAGCAAAATGAACTTGGCTCTCGACTCTAAGGGCAGGAAAATGAAAAGCATGTGATTTAACCCAGCTCTTCTGTAAACCTTTATAAAAAAAATCTCAAACACAGAGGAGGCAGCATCTGCCACAAATCATCATGACTCACAGGAGTCATAGTCCTCCCTTGGTCTTCCTGGTGGCCAATGCAGAAACAGAACGAGTCATCTAACTCTGGAATGGCCTCTCTTCTCTTAGAAAGAAAGGCAGGTATCAAAACATGCTTGTCATTCCAGGTGGCCGAGTATATAAAATGAATCAAATATACTGGACCTTCAATGTGGTGTGCCCTTGGATCCAAAATAGATAGTACATGGCAGTGCCCTTCTTGCAAGAAACTCTAACTAAGAAGGTGCAAACAATTTCAGATCATTAAAATAACTACATATTAGAGTGATAGCTGTCTTAACAGAAGAAGATATGGCGAACAGAAAGGTGTCACAAAGGGAGGGGTGATTAGCTTTGTTCAGTAAATGAAATTCAGGGGCTTGCGGGCATAGGTCAGTGGTAGAGCATGTGCTTAGATTTGCAAGGCCCTGGGTTCAATCTTTGGCACAGGAAGGAAGGGAGGGATTCATAATGTAGCATTTATATTACATTTCACAGAATCCTCTCATGTGAGGGCTGTGAGGAGCCAGGGTGACAATTAATACACCCCTTTGTTTTCAGTTGGGGTGGTGTTTGAACGAGATAACCCCTATAATCCCTTTAGACTTAAATTTAACCTTCTCACATACTAGCCATTATGTGGTCTGCTGTCAAGAAAATCAACTACTCTTGAAAAGAGATTAGTAGGAACTCAACTGCTGGTTGACTTTTAATTCCACTCAAGCACAGAAAGGGCTTTGTTTTCTGAGGTCCAGGAATGTCGGGAAAGAGTAGGAGCCTTGTATTGGTGAGATATTTCATAAAAAGCACTTTCAAAGACACTTGTACTCAGGAGGCTACTGTCTGGGGTTGCTTTCTTAGAAAACATGTCCTTTCCTCTGGACATTGGTTTCCAATGGACCCCAGCAGGTGTCCAAGCCACCTCCACCGATGCTCATGGGCAGAGGTCAGGGAGTGGTGGTAAACAAGCAGTCTCTGTGCTGTTTCTCACAGGCACCTGCCTTTTACAGCAAATATGGCAGTGAGGGTCCTGTGCCAGACACGTCATCTGTTTCTCCCCAAACCAGCTAAACTGCTTGCAACTGTATAGTTTTTTTTCCCTCTGTAGTGGGGATTCTTTCCTGCTTGAGGACTACAGACAGTCATGATAAGGTCTGCAGGATGTTGTGATGCTATGGTCTGAATGTGTGGGTACTCCCCCAAATTCTTCTGCTGAACCTATCCACCCAAGGCGAAGGTATTAGGAGGTGGAGCCTCGGGGAGCTGATTAGGTCATGAGGGTGGAGCCCTCCGGAATGGGATTAGTACCCTTATAAAAAGATACCCCAGAGAACTCCTATACCCTGTTCTACCACACGAGGACCCAACGAGAAACAGACATCTGCAGCCCCTAGGAGGTCCTCACCTGAGCCCAACCATGTCCTGACTTCAGACCTTCAGCTACCAGAACTGCTGGAAATAAATGCCTGTGGTTCATAGGTCACCCGGCTCGTGGCATTTTGTTATACCAGCCTGAAAGGACTAAGACAGCACCACCTCATGAAAGGGTCCTGCTAGGGTTTAGAGATGAAATGTCCCCCACTTAGGCTGTGTTGAAGGTTGATCCCCAGCTGCTAGCGCTTTGGAGGGGTGACTGGCTCACAAAAGCGCCAACTTTATCGATGGACCAATTCACTGATGATTCACAGCCAAAGGGGCCGTTAGAAGGTGGGGCCTCCCTGGAGGAAGTGGTTGGTTGGTCTCTCTCTCTCTCTCTCTCTCTCTCTCTCTCTCTCTCTCTCTCTGCTTCCATGAAGTGAGCAGCCTCCTCACCACATGCTCCTGCTGCTATGGTATTCTGCCTCAACACAGGCCCAAAGTATTGGAGCCAGCTGACTGAAACCTCTGAAATCATGCGCCAGAATCAACTTTTCTCCTTCAAGTTCATTTCACTCAGGAATTGTCACAGTGACAGAAAGTGATTAACGCAGGTCCATAGCTTCATCAGAGTCTTAAAGTGGATTGTAAACCACAGAGGGTGAAGAATGAATTTGTCCTTGCACACGTGTTACCTATTAACCCAAGTGCCCTGCATGTGTGCAAAGGCCCACAGGTGTGTCCTCACCGTCCAAAAACATTCAGGAGTAAAGGTACTCATTAACAAACCTTTTTCCTTCCGCATTGCAAAAAAAAAAATTAACAAAATGTCATCCTGAGAACATATAAAATTAAATCAGCAAAGACTAAAAACTTCAAAAAAACCCAATCATCCATTAGTCACTGTGAAAAGTCAATCTTAAAACCTAGAGTCTTGGGGAATGTCAAAGTTCCAGTTAAATTTTTAATAAACTATAAAGGATAGTGTTAAAGAGAAGACCTTTTCAAAGACAAGCTGGCTGCAGACAGACTCACCATGCACCCGTCAGAGGGCGTGCTGCTGCTAACGGTAACTGCAGATGAGCTCCCTTCTTTCTAGATGGAAGCAGAGACTGGAAACTCAATGAGCCAAGGTGGGGTCTTCAGAGACACACACATTTGTATTTAGACCCTGTCTGATTCCCTCCAGTGCCGTGGGTTTAAGTAATATTCACATGTCAAAGACTCACAATTTATACCCGTGGCCAGACTGCTACCCAGTTCCAAGCCTGGGCACCCAGCTGTCTGATAAATATTTCCACTTAATTTCTAACAGCAACCAAACCTCACATTGCACACTGAAGTTCCTAACAGTACCCAAAAGCTACTCTGCTAGGCCTTCCCAGCTCAGCAGACGGCAAGTTCATTGCAGCTCCTTTGCTCCCAGACCTTCAGGTCCCTTCTGCTCATCTTCTCTCAAACCCTATGACCAATTCATCAACAAATCCCAAAGGTGAGAGGAGACCCAGAATGGGATCCCTCTTGTCCCCTCCAGCATTCCCACCCTGATCTGAGCTGCCATTGTGTCTGACCTGGATTCTGCACACATCTCATTCCAGCACCTAAAGGGAGACCTTTAAAACCCGAGTGCAGTCATAAGCCTCCCTGTCCAAAACTCTGCAAGGGCTCATCACCCACAGAGCTAAACTGAAAGTCCTTACAAGGCCTTGGAGCTCCAGCTACAGGCTCAGCTGACACCCCGCTCTTACCTCTACCTCCCACTATCACTGCCGAGGCCCTGGCCTCCTGTCTCAGGGCCTCTACATCATGTTTTTCTTTACCTAGAACACTCGCTCTTTCCCAGGGATCTGTGAGGCTGACTCAAATGCAAGACAGTCTTAGAAAGACTTATCTGCTCTATTTGAAACTGCAAACCCTTTCTCTAACATGCTTTTCCTCTGCCCACTGAATCTTTTCTTTTTTTATAGCACTAGCCACATTCTAATGTGTTGTATAGTTCATTTATCATAAACTATAGTTTTAATTATAATATAACATATTATGCCATATATAATGCTAAATAAAATATTATATAGTATGTAACACTATGTATATTATATATAACATAGTATAATTAGTATAGTATACTATTACTATAGTATACACCAGAGATCTTGATGTTTTAGTACTGATAGAACCCAAGTGTCTAGAACACAACTTTAAAATGTAATTAATAAAAGACAAGGCTGGGAAAGAAACTTCCTTCCCACTGCTTGATCCAGGTCAGCCACCTGTGCTCCAGTATAATGAATCAGTGACTGTCACTACCTCATTTCAAGATGTACTTCTGCAGTCACAATAAAAGCCACAATTCTCAACAAGATCAGTAAGGATATTTCAAAAAGATGCACCCATAAAAAAAGCAAGTGCATCAAATACCAGTGTCACACAAAACTGAATTCGGTGTTTTTAAAAAGCATTAGGCAGAACCAGAGATATGTGTGTTTGTAAAAGGCACCCTCCACCACAGCAATCATGTAACAGTCACAAATTATGTTCCATACAATTTGGTACCAAATATGTAAAGAAAAGGACTCATGAGTAGAAATATCAGAAGTTATTTAAAGTAATTAGAATAGGAAGTTTGAATGAGCAGTGGTCATTGAGTAACCCAAAACATGAAGTCAAGAAAGGCTTGCACCCCCACCTCCACTTCCCTCCAAAAGGATCCATGTCACATCTGACCACAGCCCCTCTTTCAGCCAGACAACTGCTCTGACAAGTGGCGTTACCTGCAGGCAGGTGGCTGAGAGCTCAAGGGCAAGGTCTCACCTGGAACGTTGTGTATGGTGATGGCCAGGATGAGCAGTGCAATCCTTCTCCAGCTGCTGCCCCTGGGCTGCACCATGTTCTCTTGAGAAGCCACCAGGGGAGCAGGGCTTTCTGGAAGGCCTGCGGCCACCGCCTTCCTTCTCTGGTACGCCTCACCATTCTCACTCTTGTCTGAGCAAAAAGAGAAGGCAGGGAAGATAGGCTTTGAAAATGTGCAGGTTGACACCTGGGCAAGTAGCAGCAAGAGCAAAGCTTTCAAGACAGGCCATCTGTTTCCAAACGCTACGGCCCGGGTATTACCCTGACTGCCCATTCGTTCACTTGCACATCTGTTTATTCAGCAGACATTCATAGAACAGACATCCAGTGCCCAGTGCACAGGTACAAAAGGTACAAAAGACGAAAAGGTATCATCCTCACAGTCCCTACATGAGGCAAGCAATACTGAGAAGTGATTAGAAGCACAGATTCCAGAACCAAACCCCCTGACTCACTTCCTGACCTGGCCACTTATCAGCTGTACGGTGCTAAGCAAATGTTTAACCTCTCTGTGCTGCAGTTTCATGATTCTTAAAGATGGAGCAGTACTAGTACCTGTTTCATAGGGAGTTGGTAGGGATTCAATGAAGAAATGCAGGAAGTGCTTGTAATGTACTAAGTGATGGGTGCACTGATTGATACTGTCCTTCTTTCCCAGACCCTGATGGAATTATATAACAGGTGATCCTACTTCTCATCACCCTGAGACACAAGAGGGCCACATAGGCCAGGCTCAGCCAATCAGGTTCCCCCTCCAGAGACAACCTGGCAAATTGGGAGTGGTAATGAATCTGAAAGTTCATGTGATGTAAAAGCAGCTGTGTCAGAATGAAGAGAGGGAGACTTATAGTCAGACAGAGGAAGCAAATGTGTGTCAATCAACAGAGATGGGAAGCTAGAGATGGAGCCCAAGGATGCAGGCATGCTAGGCAAGTGCTCTATCCTGAGCTGTACCCCAGTCTTCTCCTTCACTATCAAAAGTATCCAGGATTGGAGGAGCCATTCTGTGTCCCCAGCTCTGGCCCACTGTCCATGCTCTTGACCAAGGGTGACAGGGAATCAGTGTTCCCTTCCCTTCTCCAGTCCCCAAATTTCCATAAGCAAGGAACTTTTGTTAAGAATCTATAAACTGCTCAACAACAAAAGTAAAGACAAAAAACATGCAAACAGCTGGAAACTAAATAACTCATTACTTAATGAAGAGTGGATCATCAATGCAATAAAAGAGGAAATTAAAAAGTTCCTGGAAGTCAATGAAAATGAAAACACAACCTACCAGAACCTATGGGACACAGCTAAGGCAGTCTTGAGAGGAAAGTTTATAGCCATGAGTGCATATATTAAAAAGATTGAAAGATCCCAAATCAATGACCTAATGATGCATCTCAAAATCCTAGAAAAACAAGAACAAGCAAATCCCAAAACAAATAGAAGGAGAGAAATAATAAAAATAAGAGCTGAAATCAACGAAATAGAAACCAAAAAAACCATAAAAAGAATTAATGAAACAAAAAGTTGGTTCTTTGAAAAAATAAACAAGATCGATAGACCCCTGGCAAACCTGACTAAAATGAGGAGAGAAAAAACCCAAATTAGTAGAATTAGGAATGCAAAAGGGGAGATAACAACAAACACCATGGAAGTCCAGGAAATCATCAGAGACTACTTTGAGAACCTATATTCAAATAAATTTGAAAATCTAAAAGAAATGGACAGATTTCTAGATACATATGATCATCCAAAACTGAATCAAGAGGAAATTAATCACCTGAATAGACCTATAACACAAAATGAAATTGAAGCAGCAATCAAGAGTCTCCCCAAAAAGAAAAGTCCAGGACCTGATGGATTCTCTGCTGAAATCTATCAGACCTTTAAAGAAGAACTGATACCAACCCTCCTTAAACTGTTCCACGAATAGAAAGGGAAGGAAAACTGCCAAACACATTTTATGAAGCCAGTATTACACTTATCCCAAAACCAGGCAAAGACACCTCCAAAAAGGAGAACTATAGGCCAATCTCCTTAATGAACATTGATGCAAAAATCCTCAACAAAATAATGGCAAACCGAATTCAGCAATACATCAAAAAGATTATTCACCATGACCAAGTAGGCTTCATCCCAGGGATGCAGGGGTGGTTCAACATATGAAAATCAATAAACGTAATAAACCACATTAACAGAAGCAAAGACAAAAACCACTTGATCATCTCAATAGATGCAGAAAAAGCCTTTGATAAGATCCAACATCATTTCATGATAAAAGCTCTAAGAAAACTAGGAATAGAAGGAAAGTTCCTCAACATTATAAAAGCTATATATGACAAACCTACAGCCAGTATTATACTTAACGGAGAAAAATTAAAACCATTCCCTCTAAAATCAGGAACCAGACAAGGATGCCCACTATCTCCACTCCTATTCAACATAGTACTGGAATTCCTAGCCAGAGCAATTAGGCAAGAAGAAGGAATAAAAGGAAAACAAATAGGTAAAGAAACTGTCAAAATATCCATGTTCGTAGACGACATGATCCTATACCTTAAAGACCCAAAAAACTCTACTCAGAAGCTTCTAGACATCATCAATAGCTATAGCAAGGTAGCAGGATATAAAATCAACATAGAAAAATCATTAGCATTTCTATACACTAACAATGAGCAAACGGAAAAAGAATGTATGAAAACAATTCCATTTACAATAGCCTCAAAAAAAATCAAATACCTAGGTGTAAACCTAACAAAAGATGTGAATGACCTCTACAAGGAAAACTATAAACTTCTGAAGAAAGAGACTGAAGAAGACTATAGAAAGTGGAGAGATCTCCCATGCTTATGGATTGGTAAAATCAACATAGTAAAAATGTCGATACTCCCCAAAGTAATCTACATGTTTAATGCAATTCCCATCAAAATTCCAATGACATTCATTAAAGAGACTGAAAAATCTACTGTGAAATTTATATGGAAACACAAGAGGCCACGAATAGCCAAGGCAATACTCAGTCAAAAGAACAATGCAGGAGGTATCACAATACCTGACTTCAAACTATATTACAAAGCAATAACAATAAAAACAGCATGGTACTGGCACAAAAACAGACATGAAGACCAGTGGAACAGAATAGAGGACCCAGATATGAAGCCACACAACTATAAGCAACTTATCTTTGACAAAGGAGCTAAAAATATACGATGGAGAAATAGCAGCCTCTTCAACAAAAACTGCTGGGAAAACTGGTTAGCAGTCTGCAAAAAACTGAAACTAGATCCATGTATATCACCCTATACCAAGATTAACTCAAAATGGATCAAGGATCTTAATATCAGACCCCAAACTCTTAAGTTGATACAAGAAAGAGTAGGAAATACTCTGGAGTTAGTAGGTATAGGTAAGAACTTTCTCAATGAAACCCCAGCAGCACAGCAACTAAGAGATAGCATAGATAAATGGGACCTCATAAAACTAAAAAGCTTCTGTTCATCAAAAGAAATGGTCTCTAAACTGAAGAGAACACCCACAGAGTGGGAGAAAATATTTGCCAACTATACATCAGACAAAGGACTGATAACCAGAATATACAGGGAACTTAAAAAACTAAATTCTTCCAAAACTAATGAACCAATAAAGAAATGGGCACGTGAACTAAATAGAACTTTCTCAAAAGAAGAAATTCAAATGGCCAGAAAACACATGAAAAAATGCTCACCATCTCTAGCAATAAAGGAAATGCAAATTAAAACCATGCTAAGATTCCACCTCACCCCTGTTAGAATAGCCATCATCAGCAACACCACCAACAACAGGTGTTGGCGAGGATGCGGGGAAAAAGGAACCCTCTTACACTGTTGGTGGGAATGTAGACTAGTACAACCACTCTGAAAAAAAATTTGGAGGCTACTTAAAAAGCTGGACATCGATCTACCATTTGATCCAGCAATACCACTCTTGGGGATATACCCAAAAGACTGTTACTCCAGAGGCACCTGCACATCCATGTTTATTGCGGCACTATTCACAATAGCCAAGTTATGGAAACAGCCAAGATGCCCCACCACTGACGAATGGATTAAGAAAATGTGGTATCTATACACAATGGAATTTTATGCAGCCATGAAGAAGAGCGAAATGTTATCATTCGCTGGTAAATGGATGGAATTGGAGAACATCATTCTGAGTGAGGTTAGCCTGGCCCAAAAGACCAAAAATCGTATGTTCTCCCTCATATGTGGACATTAGATCAAGGGCAAACACAACAAGGGGATTGGACTTTGAGCACATGATAAAAGCGAGAGCACACAAGGGAGGGGTGAGGATAGGTAAGACACCTAAAATCTAGCTAGCATTTGTTGCCCTTAACGCAGAGAAACTAAAGCAGATACCTTAAAAGTAACTGAGGCCAATAGGACAAGGGGACCAGGAACTAGAGAAAAGGTTAGATCAAAAAGAATTAACCTAGAAGGTAACACCCATGCACAGGAAATCAATGTGAGTCAATGCCCTGTATAGCTATCCTTATCTCAACCAGCAAAACCCTTGTTCCTTCCTATTATTGCTTATACTCTCTCTACAACAAAATTAGAAATAAGGGCAAAATAGTTTCTGCTGGGTATTGAGGGGGGGGAGAGGGAGGGGACGGAGTGGGTGGTAAGGGAGGGGGTGGGGGCAGGGGGGAGAAATGAACCAAGCCTTGTATGCACATATGAATAATAAAAGAAAAATGAAAAAGAAAGGACAACTAAAAAAAAAAAAAAAGAATCTATAAACTGGATGAACTTGCTCAAACCCAAATTAAGAAATGAGGGGCAGCTGTGAGGGTTCCATGACAACCCCTCCCTCCATGTGAGTGCTTGGTACAGCCCCTACCTCTTCCTCCTCCTGGTCACAAGAAGGCAGATTATCTCACCTTCTGGGTGTGACACTGAAAGAACAGAGCCCACTATATAAATTTGATTGTATCTGTGACCCCTTTTTCAGATGAACAGTCTACATGGAATACAGTGTCACATTTCAAAAAGAAGGAAATCCTTCCTTGGAAAATCATTTTGTATTTGTTTATACAAATCAAGAAAATACAGCATGAAGAGAAAGAAAGAACCAAAGGGCAAGTGAACTGTGTCCTCCCCATCTCCCAATCTGTTCTCTCCTACTACCAGCTGGATCTCAGTCCCTTGAAGAAAAAGGGGGTCTTGGCTGGGGGTACAGCTCAGTGGTGGAGCATGTGCAAGGCTCTGGGTTCAACCCCTGGCAGAAAGAAGGAAAGAGGGAAGGAAAGAAAAAAGGAAGGGAAGGGGAGGGAAGAGGAGAGGAGAGGAAGAGAGGGGAGGAAAGGAGAGGGGAGGGGAGGTGAGAGAAGGGAAGGGAGGAGAGGGGAAAGAATGTGAGAGGAGGGGAGGGGAAGGGAAGGGAGGGGAGAAGAAGGGAAGGGAGGTGAGGGGAGGGAAGGGAAAGCAACAGAGGGAAAGGGGGCTTTTTATTGATTCTTTACCATGCAAGGACACCAGCTCTCTGAGGGTCAGTAGCCCAACTCACAAAACTGATTGTGGAGAATGCAGGGTCTCAGAAGGACAGCAGCTCCTCCCAGATGATACTTAGAGGACATAAAGCTCAGTCCTCACAGTGTGGCATCCACACTGTGTGTGAGTGTGCGACTACCACTCAGTTCCGTCTCTTGTGATGGGGATACTAGGCAGCCTCCTGGACATTACATGTGTGTGCTGTGTGTTTCTGTGTGTGTGAGGCAGAAGGTGTTTTGTACATTTTAGGTTAACAATGTCTGATGACTCAGGCTGCAGAGGCCAGTCGGGAACCCGCACTGAACATCTGGGATTTTAGGGACAGGAGCAGAGCTGTTCTGAATGCTGCCTGCAAGCAAGGCTGCACCACAGTGAGGGCACGCAGCTTTCTCCCAGGGCAGTGGTAAATGCCATCATTCCCTGGACCCCCTCTGAGCACACAGGCCAGGCCTAACTGACTCTATTGGGAGTTGATAAGGAACCAAAAATAAAGAATCTCTTCCTTTATGGAGTTAACAATTTAAGAGAACACACACAGGGAGACAGATTCCTTTGCATCTCAGGGCAGGAGACACACACTTTCTAACCAGAACTTATTTTCGCCAGCATCTCCAGAGTAAAGTGTCTGACCCTGCTATGGGTGATGCACAGAGAGCAACAGAACTGGGAGGGGCGTGGGCAGTGCCAGCCCCATGCTGTGGCCAACAGGGACTGCATCAAGAGGTATTAACTGACGCCTAGATGCATGCCTGGCCTTGGGTCCCAACGTGTAAAAACTGATGTGAGTGCTCCCCTGGCAGGAAGCAGGAGGGTTCGAATGCCTGACGCACTCGCGAAATTTAAATACGTCACCATTTGGTAACAGTCACTAATGAGTCTGCATCGAGGAAGATTAGACCAAATTAATCATGACAGACAGGAAAAGTCTTCCAGAGCAACAGATGTTCCTGACTCATCAGCTAAGACTGGTTAAAACGCACATGCAACTTGTGAACTGCTCGCAAAGAATGACCGGGTGAGCACATCGTGGAACATGCAAGTGCCAGAGTCAAGTGACAAGATCCCAAGAGAGTTCCTGAGACGGGAAAGGCTTGAGCACTTTCAAAGGAGGGCTTGGCAAAGAGTCATAGGAAGGGCATTTACAGATGACATGGTCAAGGTCAAATCCAGAAACGAAAACAGCATCAAGCTCAGTCCTCACGGTAAGACCTGTTGATTCAAAGTGACATTGGGAACTTATCCCAAATTCTTCTCCAATCCTTACTGAAGCCCCATGAGGTCTGGATTCATCCCCTTTGACAAATGATGAAATTGAAGAACAGAGAGGAACAGAGTAACTTGCCCTGGTCACACTGCCAGTCCATGGTGGTCAGGGGGCAGCCCAGGTCCTTTTCATCTAGAGGCCACTGTCCCAGCCAGGGCCCCATGGTTGAGTGGAGCTGGAGTGGGGTAGAGGCAGAGGGGGGGTTGAGGGTTGATCTCATTTGCTCACCAAAAAAGGGTAGGTGGGAGTGGTCATGGCAGTAGAAGGTTGCAGAGAGGATCTGGTCGATTCTGGCTATGTGACACAGAGTGGGGAGAGATTTGGTGGGACTCTTACTCCCTCCTGTACACAAACCTGAACACATTACATGGAAATGGCACCTCTTAACGTCTTATATCATCTATTTCTAGTTGGAAGGCAGCTCTAAGTAGAAAATATTTATCAACACCAAGCCCAGAACACATGGCTATTAATTCTTCCAGAAAGGGAGAAACAAAAGACTTTGCTGTTGGAAACAAAGTTGCCTGTTGTCAGTCTTTTTTTTTTTTAGAATCAAGCATCTGAGAATCCACACAAAGAAGGGCCCGGCTGCAGTGGTCTTCAACCTTTCCATTCCTTCTTTCCCAGAGAGGCACTGCATTGCTACTTACTGAGTGGAGTTCACTGTGGAACCAAGACAAGTTCCTGGCTTACTCTTCCCCTGGAACCACCAGGTGACCTTATCTGAATTCGGAGTAAGTTCCCAATATCATCTGATGTACTTGCTTCCCTCTTCCCCAAAGCAGGGGATGGGATTCTTATCACAGCACAGCAGCAAGAGACATCTGGCAGGCACAACCCTGGGCCCAAATCTTGCTGCCTTGGAAGCAGCTCCCTTGTGATGTGACAAGCCCTGAGGTCTTCTCTCCCCTGGATGTAAACCATCTTGTGCTTTTAAAAAATGCAAGGAAAGCCACTAACTACTCTGTAGCAAAAAATGCACAGATGGTTTTGAAACAACTTTTGAGCCCTCATGGATTCAAGAGAATATCTTGGGAGGTAAATGTTAGCAAACCCTTGCTTTCAGAGCCCATGGGCCTGGTTATGAGGACACAGAATGTCTGTAGTCCCTGAGATGATGACTGGCTAAGTCCAATGGGCCCATCTCAGCCTCCAATGAATATGGTGGTGCTAATTAACAGATCACCAAGTCACAAGAGAGCTAGAACAATACCCCAAGATATCATTGCAGATGATTTGGTTGGATTAGCACAAGTAGGCAAATTCTCATGTGCTAAGTGCAGACAATTCCAGATCCCTCAGGAAAGGCTGCTTTCTAAACCTTATTACAAAACATAGGATGAAGTGCAACCAATGAGGCATAACCATTGTGTCGTCTATACTCACAAATGACATCAAAAAGCCAACCAAAAGTACAAAAGAAAAGGATCCCCTTACTTATATTTTTCCTTCTTGTTTTCCAGAGAATCAGCACAATTGGTGATGGGGAGATTCAATTATCAACATGAGTTATGGCAATGCTTGCTATGAATTTGGTTCTGATTCTTTAACCGTACATGGGATTAGAAGGACTTCTCTCGTATAGTTAATGTTAATTTGATAGTGAAATAATTACTTGACAGTGGTAAGCATCAACCTTGGCCTAGAGAAACCAAGACCTACAGAGACATTCCAACCACGCAGATGGAAATTCAAGGCAGAGCCAGGATATCTCTGCTCATCCTGGCAGAAAACCCTCAGGTTGGGGACATCCAAAACTAAAGAGCATGACTATCTCTACATCCATTTTGTTGAGCTGTAAAAATATAACTATATTAAAGAAGACATTCCAAAAAGGAAAAGATCCCCCCATCCCTAAAGTAACTGTTTTCACTTGTCGCTACAATTGAAGTGCATTGATGTTTTGCATGTCATGGAGAGAAGTGGTGAAAGGACCATGGTGTCTGCCATGGAACTACCACTCCATCAGTTATTAGCCAATAATAACTATTATTAACAATAATAGTTAATGCTTCACTCAGGAAAATTCTGGCTCTGTGCCTCCGTCTCCTTGCTGTAAAATGGATTTAATTAATCATATTGCATAGTAAGGTTGTTTTGAGCTCACAGAAAGTACAATTCATGTTATATCCAAATGTTTTGCTTTAAACTATATATATTAAACTATATATATATATACTAAACTATATATATATATATATATATACATTCTAAATTTCTTAGCCTCTGTGGCTCTCATTTTAATAGTGCTAGGGATTTTTGCTTAGTTCTGAGCCTATTATTATTTGCAAAGGCATTTCTTTCTTTTTTAATTCAAATTTAGTTTTTCTTTTCCAGGTGCTAAAAGATGCAGTTTCCATCTCTTGCCACATGGGGGCATACTCTTTCTGCTCCCTCCTCCTGCTCCCTCCCACTCAGAAAGGGCATCCATTCTGATAAAGGACCTTCATGACATGATGCACTAGATCTTTGTATTGTGGCTTTCTCCATCACATATACAATGAGAACATGTAAAGGGAGTTCACATGTAAAGGGTTCTCACTGTTGGTGGAGAGAATCTTCACACAGAGACCCTTCAATCTTTCATGTGCTTGGTTGTAACTGCTAGCTAGTAATCGGTTCCCTAAAAGTGAACTACAGTGGATCTGAATCCCATGTGTAATTTCCAAATGCAAAGACAAGTACATGAATTTCAAAATAAATAAGGGAAAAATCCCTTAATTTGTTTCCCTTCATTCTTTCCCATTTCCACTGCCTCTTCAAATGAATTTTGGCTTCAAAAGAAGAAGCTTCAGTTGAAATGGAGAGGAAAAACAAAAGTTGATTCTTAGCTTTTGATCTCCTGGTGGTTTCAGGAAGAAAAAGGATTTCAAGGGGGTGATTTCCACTCTGATAATCTGCTGTCCTTAGAACCTAGTGGGCACCAGAGCTCTGGCCTGCCTGGCCCTGGGCAGGTGGGTCTGCCTCACAGTGCCAATAAACTCAGTATTATCGGTTGGCAAGGGAGAGTAGAGAGAAGGAACGAAGGATGCTGTTGGTGCCTTCCCTCAGAAAATTCCTTTGCTTTTCTGAATCTTACCAGGACTACATACCCAACAGTGTCCACAAATCCTCCAGAACCCTTTGAGCTGCCAGTGTGTGGTTGCAAATATAAAGTCTTTGCACAAAACCAAGAGCAGGGCATTTGTTGGAATCTCATTAATTGAATACAAGTCATGAGTTTAGCAAGCCAGGCAGGGCCAGTTCTAGCCATCCATCTTGCCACTGGGCTCACAGCTCACAAGAAGCATCCCTGTCAACGACCTTGCTTGTGGTCACAAAAGTATGCTAAAGCAACCGTGGGAGACTTAAAAGCATACAGAAGAAAATGTATGCCACCCCTGACCATGCCACCAAAAAAATAATAACAGTTAGAGGTTGGCGTATATCCTGCCTCGCTTCCTCATGTGGCTTTTACACAGCTGAGCTATCATATTATATAACAATAGACGTCTTTGTGTTCCCACAAAAGATAACGTCAGCATTTCCCCATATGGTTAAATACCCTGTGAGCATTTCAAGCAATATATGTTATTACTTACATTCCCTTACCACTGGGCATGTAGGCTGTTTCTAAATTGTTTTCTTATAAATATCACTGCAAAAACTTTAACCTGTGCCAACAACCAGAAATTTGGACAAAGTTCCCAGAAGTTGAACTGTTGATGGCAGGGCCGTGGTGCATTTGTCTAATGAACTTCCAGGAAGACTGTGCTGTTGGTGGGCCTCCTTCCCGAGCAGCATTTGGAAGTTCTCACTCGCCATTTCTCAGTCAGCCTTTGATATTCTCGTGTAATAATAAATGTGCTCATTTATGAGAGAAATGACATTTCCCTTAATTTGTATTTCTTTGACTAAAGTGAAGGTGAACATTTCTCAGAGTTTCAGGCGTATCTCATTCCTCTTTTCTGAAATGCCCTTGGCCCAAATCAGGCCTCTTTCAGTAATGGTCATATGATTAGTCAATTCCTTACAGCTGGGTAATTTTCCTGTGATGCACTTATGTTTGTCAATGACTAACGAGTCCTAGATGGGAGTGGCAGGTATTATCACACGTCAGACAGATGTGGCCAAGTAGGGGTTTCAGCTCCAATTTTTTACTAATTCCTTTTGGAGATTTCTCAAGACCTTATGGTGCCTTAAAAAAAAAAAAAAAAAAAAAAAAAACAAGAGTTATCTGCTTTACTTGTGATGTTCTACATTATGGTCACAAAAGATAATTTTCTCAGGTCATTTTCTCTCTCAATATTGAAACGCTGCTTTTTTTCACAAGCAGAGGATATGGATGAGCATCTTTCACTCCCTAGACTCTCCCCCAACCCCAGCCCTGGGACTCATAAACTATACAGCAGTTTTGCAGACAGTATATTTAGCAAAAAGGATCTATTACAAGCAGAACCCCTGCTAGAGATGACAGATGATCAAATAAAATGAGGGTGTCTGGTTATATATAAGTTGCAGACTAAAGATGTTTTCATGTAAGTATATCCTAAATATTGCATAGGTTGTATTACACTAAAAAGTGTTCATTTCTAAAAATTCAGATATAACTAGATGTCCTGTATTTGTTTTGATACCCTAACTGTGCCCAATCTAGAGCCCAAGTTCTATGGAGAAAGTGGATTTGGGCAAATTGATTTCACTCTAGTTGGAAAGAAGCCACTCTTAGGACACACCGCATGGGCCATGCACAGCCTTGGGCAGAAAAATACCCAATCAGAGACCAGAGAAACTTCACGGGAATATAACTGAAGTATTTATTGTGCTTGGTTACTGACCTTTAGGCAGAGAGGCTTCTGGAGCTTAAGAAATATGATTATAAACTTATTTACAACCTTCCTAACTCTAAAGGATATTTCATTTATCACTCTAATAATCACAGACCACAGGATTCTTCGAGGATCAAATGGTGCCTGTCGGAGGAGGCTGATTTGATTTCCTCATCTTCTCAGTCAGTACATGTTTTTCCAAACACCCAAAGTCATCCAAGCCTTACCTTGGATGCTTATGAATAAGCAATTACTTAGCGACAACACAGATACAAATAGATCTGCATAATTGATGAAAATTAAACGTACATCAGAAGAAGAGATGGGTTTACTATTAGCTGAAGACATCTCATCCATTAAGCAAACCGCCCACTAAAATGTTCTTCATCCCAAGTAGCTAGGGAAAATAATTCCTACTCGCAAGCAAGGGAGCCAACGTGTCCAATAACATTCCAAGTCCACCTACCAGGTTGGCACTCACAGTAAGGGCACAAATAACCATCTCAGCACAAACTCATTCCTGTGAGTCCAAAAATAAATCCTGGTGGGATCCAGAGCTCCCTCTGTGCTTCTTCCTAGCCCACCCTGAACGTGCAAGTTCAGTACAAATGCCCTATGGCATTTTTTGCCCATAGCAAAAAAACATTTGCTTCAAGTAAGTCCCTGCATACTCTCAGAGAAAGGGCATTTCGGAGAACACCTTAGAAAATGCTTAGAAGCATTTTGCAAAGGACTTCCAACCTCCCCCTGCAAGATGGGATCCCTTTGTTTAACTCACATGGTTGTGAATTACCAGGTCAAAGAGGAGGTGAACAAGAGAACAGTCTCTCCTTCAGGGCTCACAACCAACTGTTCATCATAACCTAATTCTCATTTGGCTCACACCCCAAAGAGGTGGTGCTGCCCTGCTATCTTCTCTGATTCTGTAAGGACCAATTGCCTAGACCCTGTACCTTAAAGAATTGAGTGAAGTCCACCCAATCCAGCATCATGGTAGGCTCCACTCTAGAACAGTTGATTAGAATGTTTTGGAGAGGCTTAGGAGTCTGTATTGTACCAGCCACACCCCAACACTCACCCCAAGATAATTGTGACAGAGACTCAATTTTGAAAATTACCATTTTAGAATGCCCAGTGACAAGTCAGACCAGGTGCTTCCTCTGCACCTATATCTCCTTCTGTCCATTATTGCTGCCCAATTAGGTAATGGGCAGGAATACACTTGACCCTTAGGGATATCTAGGCACCTGAGGATGCATGTGGTTCTTTTCCAAACATACAGCAGAGAAGGCAAAGGAGTTTAAGACTACAAAGTGAAAAGCAACTGAATTGTCTTTCTAGAAACCATGATTTTCTTCTATCAAAGAAAACTCTCTTTTTAAAGGAGGCTATGTGCTCTCACAAGGGGAATAGAAAAGGAAGTGCAACCACAGCAGAGAAATTTATAGAAAAATAAATTCCCTCTCACCCAGGCATCCTCTCATCTTCCCTGAGTCTGTCTACCTGTCAAATCCACCCCTCCACTTTTCTTTATCATTTCCTCTCCTGTTCTACAAGTCAGTCGCCAGGAATCAAAATATGACATCAATGAAAACCAGCAGTTGCTATCGTCAGTTTACCAATTACTGATATTTTCAAATAGTACCATATTCTGTAAGCTACAATAAATACAAGAATATTTCTTCTGTCCAGAGCTATGTAACTAAAAAGAAAATGTGATACTAAATGGTGTAACACAGGCATTTCATGGTTTAGGTTGTAAACAATAAATGCCAAACACAGGAAAACCACTGGAGGAAACAGCACAGTAGCTGGTGCCTATAATCCTAGCTATGTGGGAGGTGGAGACTGGGAGGATTACAGTCCAAGGCCAACCCAGACAAAATGTTCACAAGACTCCATCTCAACCAACTGACGGGCACAGTAGTGCTTGCCTGTCTTCCCAGCTACCCAGGGAAGCACAAACTGAATGAGTGTGGTTCAGGCTGGCCTGGGCATAAAAGGAGACCCCCAACTCAAAAATGACCAATGCAAAAAGGGCTGGCAGAGTGGCTCAAGTGGTAGAGTGTCTGCCTAGCAAGCATAAAGCCCTGAGTCCCACCTTCAGTACCACCAAAAAAAAAGGAGAAAGAGGGAGGGAAGGAGGGAAGGAGGGAAGGAGGGAAAGAGGGAAGGAGGGAAGGAAGGAAGGAAAAAAAAAAGCAAAAGATAAGTTCATGCCCAAAGACTGAGCTTTTGCATCTTGTCTTTGTTACAAGGAGGATAAGAGGCCTGAGGTCTGACCTGGAATGTGAGAGACTTTGTGAGTTAGACCCAGCTTCATCAGAAGGGTGGATTTATCAGCCAGTCATTTGTGAGAAGGTACTGAGGGGCCACAGGGACACCCCAAGAAGGCTGAAGAACCCATCTTGGGACTCAAGGGGACCAAGAGGGACCAGGATTTTTCCTGCTCCGAGACAAAAGCCACCACAGAACTCTGGGTAGCACTTCTCTCCCTAGCACCAGACATCAAATGCCTTCACGGAGGTTGTCCCCCCGAACACCACCCTCCTTGATGGCTGGAACCACTGCCCCACCTGGTATGAGGCCAAGCCAAGGTCACCCATCTCTTTGAGAGAACCCAGGCAAGGTGACATCTGGAAGTCCACCATTTGCCCTGAAAGCAGGTTTTGCCTTCCACCAAACCTGAAAGGGTGGAGAGAAGAGTGATTCCCAAACATACCAAGGGATTTGGAGGAAGGTGGGGAAGAGGGAAGGAAAGAGTAGACAGCCACCAGAGGGAAGCCTTATTAAGTAAGGTCCTTAGATGTCTACATATTCAATATACCCATCCACGCTGGGTAGACTCCAGAACACCCTCCAGCACCAGCATTCCGGCTCCAGGCTGTGCCAGCCTCTGACCCTGTGGTCAGCCCCTGTGAGCTGCAGAGTGGGGCTATGTACATGGCTGTATTTACAGAGATCTATTCTAGCCCAAAGAATTCCCCAAGAGTTTCAGGGACACCATCCACCAACTGCTTGTGGAAGCGCAACGTCCACTGAACAAGGAGTAATCTTTGCCCAGAGGATTTGATGTCCCTTTGTACCTAAAATAAAATGTACTATTCCCCCTTAAAGTCCAGGGGCTCATGCCTAAAATCCTAGCTACTCAGGAAACAGAGATCAGCAGGATCATGGTTTGAAGCGGCAAGTAGTTTGCGAGGCCCTTTCTTGAGGAAAAAAAAAAATCACAAAAAAGGGCTGGCAGAGTGGCTCAAGCAGTTAGACTTCCTGCCTAGCAAGCACGAGGCCCTAAGTTCAAACCCCAGTGCCACCAAAAAAAAAAAAAAATTAAAATAATTTTTTAAGCAATGGGATCTCACTATCTTGCCCAGGCTGGCCCCTAGCTTCTGGTCTCAGTTAACCACCCTGCCACAGTCTCCCAAGTAGCTGGGATTATAGCCTACCACTGTGTTCAAATAAAGTATTTTCTAATAATACAAAAATCCTTGTGCTTTACAGAAAAATGAGGAAATGCCAATAAGCACAAAGGAAAGTTAGAACTCATTCACGATCCTGCAGTGACCACCTTTAAAACACCAATTTTTTAGCAGTTATGCTGGATATGTAAATGCATAGATGAACCCCCCCCCACACACACAATTTTTCAAGTGGACTTTGAAACATAATTTTACATAATAGCGAAGTGTAAACACATTCTAGATCATTAAATATCTTCCTGTGCCAGTGGTTCTCAGCCTAATTTCCTTTAGTTGCTAGAGGTCAAGAGGAGCAAAACGCAGAATTTCCAATAGCCAAACAGAGTACCAAAAATGTATACTCAAATTTTCTGTTAGAAAAAAAATGTGTGTTCATTGTCTAAATTATTTCAAAGTCAGGCACTACCAGCTACCTTCCAGTTCTCTACTGAACTGTGCTGCTTAGAACAATAAAAGCTAGCTGGACAGGAATTATAAATTACCACTTAAAAATTGGCCAAATGTTGTTTGAACTTAAAAGGGCCAATCCATCTTCCTCTGAGACGTCCATGGCACAAATGTTACCTTGATGAGCAGTTTTCTGAAAGCTGCCTTTCTAGGGCAGCTCGAATGGCACATTAGAGAGAACACGTGTGTGTGCAGAGAGGGAGCTCTCTTTTTGCAGCTGACTTTTCATAATATTCAATAATTTTCAAGTGCATCATTTATTGGCTGTCTATCTTAGGGTCCACCGCCCCTCACATCCAGAAACACCCTGAGAGAAGGCTGGAGTCTGTTTAGCCTCGTACCAAGCATGGCACATGGCAGGAATAATTGAGTATTTATGGTGTGTATCATGAGAGCCAATGTCTGCTCTTCCCTGAAATATCCACACACACCCTTGCAGAGATTTTGCTCATACTTTCAGGGACTTTGTGATTTCCGTTAAGGTTAAGAACCTTGTTCCAGAATATCCTATTTTATTGCTAGACCAGCACTATTTATCCCTGGCACTGTATGTTCATAAAGATCAAAAGTCCACAAACTTTTTGTTGAGGGCCCAGAGAGTAAAATTTTATACTTTGTAGGTCATTTTATCTCTGTTGCTAGTACTCAGCTGCACCTTGTAACATAAACATCCACAAACAATATGGAAAAGAGTCAGCATATCTGTGTTCCAATACAAGGGTATTTACAAACTAGGCTGCAAGGCAGATCTGGCCTACAGATTGTACTTTGCTGACTTCTGATACAGACCCTTAAAAGCAGGACTTTTAAGATTGCTTTGAGATTCGTATCTTTTAGTCACTGGTGGAATTTCTCCAAAGCCTTTCTGTTCCCCTAGGGACGTAATTGCCGATGTCCACCCAGGAATGAGTATTGCACAAGGATCAGAGGAGAAAGCCCTTTCCCGGACATCACAAAGTGCATTCTGCCACAGAGAACAAGCAATGGGCAGGCACACCTGTGTCCTGCAGGCAGTGAGAAGTGGCCCTGTGTTGGCAGAAACTGCAGGGCCAAGAAGGTGAAGCACTATCAAAGCTTCACCATGGGCTGGACGTACATAGATGGACTGGACGTTCATATCTGATGAGCACGGGCTCCAAAGTAGCCATTACCATATCATTGCGATGTAAATTCTTTACACATTATGCAAATGAAGCTAAATGTTTGTCTCTAAAAGTTTGTTTTCTCAATTAGCTAAATATTCCCCTGCAATGTTTTCATGCTATTAACGTAATCAAGAAACATCACAAACAGTGCACAGGTAAATGCTCACCCACACTGTGAAGGAAAAGCAAAACTCGGCAAGAATGGATCCCATCAAATAACATAGCTACTCTCCCAACCTGGGTTCTCCAGGAAAAGAGAACAGAGTAGATGTGTTACGCCAAATCTCTGCCAAGCTTTCACTATAGGTATGGAGCAGACAGAAAGAAAAGACCCCCTGGAACTCAGACAGGTGCATGCTGGAAGTTCCTGGCTCATTGCCAGGTTTCTAGTTTGCTACTTTTGCTGTCTCTCTCTCTCTCTCTCTCTCTCTCCCTCTCTCTCTCTCTCTCTCTCACACACGCACACACACACTGGATCATCAGAAGTGATTCAGATACATGGAGTCCACCTGGTTCCTTTGCCTAGCATGCCTGTGAGTTCTGGAAATTTCTCACTCATCTTTTCAGAGGATACACTGAAAAGATGGATGGAGAGGAAGGAAGAGGGAAGGGAAGAAGGGGAGAGAGAGAGATTGAGAGAGAGAGAGAGAGAGAGAATGCGCATGCATATTCTGGGGACTGTCATCAAAGCAAAGGACAGGGCTGCCATGTCCTTTGGACGCATGAGAACTGGTGTGTGTTGCAGGCATGCTCACCAAGGGGAACCGATCCCCCTGGCAGGCTAGCAAAGAGCCCGCAGCAGATCCTCCAGGTCTTTCTTCTCTCTCACCACTCTTCTCCCTCTTCCTTTTTTTTTTTCCCAGGTAAGTGTAGAAGGAAACAGGGAAGAGTGAACAGTTCTGAAGACTGAGAGCCTGGGCTGCAGCCTTCACTTACTTGTCTCTGAAATTTAATTTGGTATTTTTAAATTGGCAAATAAGAGTTTCACATATGTGCCCTCACTTTAAAGCAGCAGTTTCCCTGCCCCCACCATGTTCATATCTAAGCCCCACCATCCCTCAGCTTCCTCATTTGCTACACGGAAAGCATAATATAATCCAGGCTATAGGACTGTTGAGAGTAGGTGCAGAGCAAGCATGACACAAGCCACATTTCTGTAGCTTTCGCAATAAGTTTGTACTGTATTTATAAAAATACAAACAGGAAGACGAAGGGTGCACCTAGTACACCTAATCTATTCCTAACTTAAATCTGCCTATAGTGGAGAAAAAATGAGATCGTGATTGGATTTGGTGCAGAATTCTCTGTTACCATCAAACCCCAAATCTCCAACTTAGCAGAGTGGAACTGTGGCTTGCTTATAATGTGATCACTTTTAACATTCTGCAATCATGTTGACATTTTAAACTTTCAGAAAGGATTACCTGCTGCTAAGGATAATAGAGACTTTCCATCAATAAAGGGAGGAGGGGTAACCTTTAAGATGCTTCAGATTGCTTTGGAATACAAAGTAACTTTCCCTTTTGCCTTTTCTTTTTTTTTTTTTTTAATAAATTTACTCTCCTAATGTAGTTTACTTATGGTGACATTATACAAGTTTGTACTTCCTAAAAAATGTTACAACCAGGGAGAGAATAAAGTTAATCAGTAGCATCTCTAAGCCTGCTTATTTTATATAAGCATTGGTTAGTTGCTTATTATTCAGTAGACTATAGTAGGTAGACAAATGATTATAGATAGATATAGATAGATAGATAGATAGACAGATATAGATAGATAGAAGGATAATGGATAGATGGATAGATAGATATAGACAGATAGAAGGATGATGGATGGACAGATATAGATAGATAGATAGATAGATATAGATAGAAGGATGATGGATGGATAAATAGATGGATAGATAGATACATATGGATGATAAATAATAGATAGACAAGATAGATGACATATGTACACACTACCACATAAATACATGTATAACCTATATACAATATATACTCAATATTATTTCATTGAGTTACTAAGTTTTAGTTTCCTAGGTAAATTTATAGCTCCCAGCAAGAGAAATCCAACTTTCACTACCATTTTTCCTTGAGTTGGGGGCCACTGCATTTTCAAAGGATGGCTGTCTTTATTCACCCAATCCAATAGGTGATATGCTAGGATGCCCAACTGGCCTGGGGAGGGCATTGCTGGGTTTCCAGTGCCAGGTGGCAGGGTTCTCATACCCTCTGCTCTCTGCATTGGGTCAGAAGGGAGCTGTCAGGCAAAGGCATCTGTGTTGACCTAAGGTTTCTTGGAGCCAACAGAGCAAAGAAAAAACTGTTTCTGAGAGAGCAGGAATAAAAGAAATTAGAAATCAAATGGAGCGGGACTTGGCGAAATCAGTGTGGGAGCAAAGGGTGGACTCTGCCTGGTGGAATCAGTAGATTTAATGGGGCAGAGTGGAAACACACTTTCCTCTACTGTTCTTCTTACACAGGGACCACAAGATACCCACAAAGAAGGGTTTCGTTCCTAATGGGAACACGAATGCTACCTGCAAAGGGTTACAGAAAGGGGCGGTGTGGCTAATGAGAACTTTCTCTTCTTCCAGCTTCAGCTAAAGGCAAAAATGTCTTGCTGAAATGAAGGCTTTGGAAGAGCAGACTCTTCCAAGGACTCTACCGGCTGTTGTTCAGATAAGTGCTGTCCACACTCTGATGGAAAGAAGGGCCACAGGCCTAGGAGATGTAAAGGCAGCTGTCTCCAACCCAGCTGTAGCTCTAATCATACAAAAGGGATGGGAGGAGGGCCCGTGTGTGCGTGCGCGTGTGCGCATGATGCACTAGGAGTGATCTAGGAGTAGCTGGAGGGCAAAAGACTCTATTGAGCCCAGGTCAAGTTTAGGATCTTTCAAACTGGTTCTCAAACTCCAGCATGCAAAAAAGCAAATAAAATTTTTTAAAAATCCACTTAGAGAGCTGAAGGAAAGTGCAAATTCTTGGGATCCATGGTACACCTGGGCAGGGTTCTGGAGTCTTCAGTTCTGGAGTGACAGGCACTCTAGGTACCATAATTCAGAGGAGAAAGATGAGTCCAAGAAAACAGTGGAAGTCCATTAAGAATGGTTTCTAAAGCTTGAGCCCTCAGGAGCCCAGACCTCCTGCCAACTGTTCACTGGGAGTTTTCATTTGGGGGTCACTATTTCATTTGACTCACCTTCCCCGCAAAGGAAACACATCAGTTTTTGCCACAAATATCTTCCTCCCTTTGTACTCTCTCTTAGGATGACAGATTCTATAATATCCACTATTTACCAAACCAGGAACATGAATGAGAAAAAGTGTCAGTGTGGAAAGCCAACGGAACCCACTCTGTTCTGGGAGGACTCAAGGGAAACCCAGAGAGAGACTCACAGTTAGATGGCACCAAGGGCAGCTGGCTCAAGGGTGTGCTCCGCCCACAGGATGACCGGTGACATCTCTGTTCACCAGGTTCCCAAATCAAGTCTCAAGCACATAAGAAGGAACACAATGTTCTATCACTCAGGGATGCCTGGCACATGGCACATGTTCCTGAAGCCATTAGCGTGAAGCAATGATCTCCCCCACTTCCAACATCTGTCCCACAGTGTACCACTGAGGACTCACATCTGCAAAAGCCAGGTCCTGGCTGCACGGAGCTTGTGGACTCCCCATGCCAGAGGCAGGGAGCTGGAGTGGGCTTCAGAGCACAATGTGCCTGCTGCCATGGCAACCCACGATCAACCAGGGATGGGAAAGAAGGTGCTTTGCTTAATTGGAATCTGGGTGACTTTGCAACACAAACCCCAAGGAAGTTAATGCCCAATTAGGTTTTCTCCTGCACTCTTTTTCCCCTTTTCTCTCATGTCACTGAGTGGCTTTAAAACATCCCTCTCCTCTTTCCTCCCTAAACAAGCACTTCCAAAGATGAGCTACTCAATAAACCAGAGACTAACCCCCTCCCCCAAAGCACACTCTGGCACAATGCAACCTAAGATGCCCCACCCCTCAACACACACACCAGTTCTCTTCTCCTCGCTGTTAACAACAGCCTATCCATCTCAAAGGAAATTCTCTCTGTACTGGAAATCAAACTTAGGGCACATGCTCTACCACTGAGCTACACTCCCAAGCCCTCAAAGGAAATTCTCTTTGTCAGAGTTCTTAGGAATTCATGGCTTCACTGTACCACTTCATCACCTCACCTGGGACACCCAGGATGCCATTCTCCTGCTTTCATGTAACTTACAACTACCTGGAGAGCATTAAAATGCAGATTACCTCACCCCATTGCAAAAGAGTTGGGTTTTGCTACCAGAGACAGAGCAGAAACATCTGTACTTCTTTCTAGCACGCAAGGGAATTCTGATATGAATAGATCCAGGACCTACTCTGTTGGGATGTCGGCCAACACCTTCAAACTCTTCCCATTGGTTCCTCCTTTGTAAGGCAGGTTAAGCTCAGGTAAAGGTAGACATCTAATGACTTCACCAAATAAGCCACAGGCTATAAATGGCTAACAGGAGCTGCTGGTCACTGCAACAATGAGTCTCCTACCAGGATTTTGAATACAAAAAAACACATGAAAAACACAACGTGAGATCCCACTTATAAAGGTGTTTCTTCACCAGGTGCAGGGTAGAACAGGAAAATCAACAGGTTCACAATCCAGGACAATCCATTCTTGAACTCACACCTTAAAACCTTAGTTTTTACCCCCAAATCCTCTCCTTGCCTAATAGTTTATCAGCAGTCCTAACCTGCTGTTTACATCACTCTTGGTGATTGTGAACACTTGTTTGCATTTTTATTTTATTGTCAAATGTGTGGTAATGTCAAATCACAGATCTTGAAAAAGATACAACTTCGTGAAGCTCCAGGGAGTGAAAAATAGCCTGTTCTCCTGTGCAGCAGACACTCATGGGATGGTAATTTTGCAAATTTAAAATTCTACCACAGATGCGTCTGTTTCCAGCAAGATTAAGAATAAAAATAAACCAATACTCCTTCCACAAACACTTAGAAATGATGGATGAAATAAACAAACAAGCAAAAAAAAAGTTTTAAATTCAGGTAAGCACTTGTAACAAAGAAAGGAAATCATTACTGATGAGGAAAATACAAAACAGAGCCATTAACACCAAAACCAATTCAGAAGCCACCTTGAGGGAAACAAGAGGGAGCTGGCTATCACTGTCCACATGGGGGCAAAGATGAGGCCTTGACCCATAAAAGGCAGGGATAACATTCTACAAAGGCAAGACCCATGTAATTCTGTCACCACACAATTGGGTGAGATGGCAGTGGGGGTGGGGGGCGGGATTCACCCAGCAGCATACAGAGACTTTTAAAAGGGATGCTTACATGTTTCTGCCTGGCCTCTCCAGAAAAAAAAAAAAATGAATTTTGCTTAAAAATGAAACACCTTGGGTCTGCACCTTGCACATTCTGAGGTCTGAGCTGTCTCTTTCCATGTGGGTTAGGAAACTCCAGTTGGATGATATTCTAAAAACTGGTTAAGGTTAACATGACTACAAAAGGGTCTTATAGAAGCAAATGCAAAACCTCTCTCAAATGATGCCCTCATGATCCAGGATCCTGGAGATCCTTAAAAGAAAACAGACCCAGCACAGAAGGACTGGTGCTAAAAGTTACAAAGCCTAGGCTGGACACCAGTGGCTCACACCTGTAATCCTAGCTACTTGGGAGGCTGGGATCAGGAGGATCATGGGTTGAAGCCAGTCCAGGCAAATAGTTCACAAGACCCCATCTCCAAAATAACCAGAGTAAAGTGGACTGGAGGTGTGGCTCAAGCAGTAGAATGCCTGCTTTTAAAGCACAGAGCCCTAACTTCATTTCCCAGTCCAACCAAAAAAAAAAAAGGTCTTCTATGAACGAGGGTAGACACTGAAAACAGAGAAAGCTGTGACCTTTACGTGACAATCTTGCCATTTAAAACACAATATATGATGTGCCCAGCCTGATTAAAGACCCAAAAGAAGAAATGAACAAGGGATCACATATAAAACAGGTATACTAAAAAGAACCCACTAAAGCTCAAAGACAAAAACTACAGTCCCTTCAATTAAAAATCCAACAGGCTAATCGATAAACTAGAGACTAGATGTGAAATGCAGAGACTTTGGATGGCAAGCATTAAGTATAGGGAGATGAATGAGAGCACAGATCATGTATCTAGTCAGTGTTGTGTGAGAAAGAAAGACTATGAGGGAGAGGCAAACTTGCAGAGACAGTTGCTAAAAAGAAACTTTTCAGAAATTATGGTTTCAAGCCAGGCACCAGTAGCTCACACCTGTAATCCCAGATGCAGAGATCAGGAGGACCGAGGTTCAAGGTCAAGCCAGGGGAAATAGTTCCACAGACCCTATCACAAAACTACTCAACACGAAAAAAGGAGCAGCTCAAGTGGTAAAACGCTTGTCCAGCAAGCTTGAGGTCCTGAGTTCAAATTCCAGTACTGCCAAAGAAAAGGAAGAATGATTTTTTAAAACAAGTGTTCCCCTTAAAAGAGCACTGCAAGTCTTAAGTAGATGCACACGTATGCACGCACACATACAACACACACGTGTGTACTCACACAATCATATCATACTGAAACCACTAAAGTCAAATGGAAAAAAAAAAGTACAGGCAACCAAAAAGACAAAAACCTGAAATGAGGAGGATGCTGTAGATATTCTCAAAATGCTTACAGAGAATACAGCAGGTAACAAGATTCTTTAAATGGACAGACACCATCTAAGAAAATGAAAATTTCTGTCAACCTAGAAATTTAAATGCAATTCAACTTATCTCTCAAGAGTTGGAGCCAATTAAAGACATTTTTAGATAAGATTAAGTGAAGCTATTTTTAAGAGAAGAACCAAAGGCAATCTGTTTCCGAGTATGAATCCTCAGGAGTGTGAATCCACAAGAGTTTGGTATAAGAAGCAATAGTGAGCAAAGGAATTAGCAGAAATGTCAGAAAATAGAAGCAGGCATTCATTAGGGGGTAGGGACGCAATACCAGTGACTACTTTGGGAGGCTGCAAAAAAGGTAGAGGGAAGATGTTGGGAAAATAGTAACAGAGAGATAACGGGGGTACCAAGATAGACCCTTCTAAGGTCTTCCATCTGATTGCTAGGGAGGAGGGTATATAAAGACTCTGCACATCATTAAGTTAACTACGAATGTTAAAAAAAAAAGAAAAAGAAAAAGTAAAGGCAGCCGGGTGGAGGAGGCTCATGCCTGTCATCCCAGCTACTCAGGAGGCAAAGATCAGGAGGATCACAGTTCAAAGCCACCCTTGGCAAATAGTTCATGAGACCCTCTCTTGAAAAAAAATCCATCACAAAAAAAGGGCTGGTGGAGTAGCTCAAGGCGTAGGCCCTGAGTTCAAACCCCAGTACTGCAAAAGAAAAGATAAATAAACTGAATTGAATTAAATTGAACTAAATGAAACATTTTCCAATAAGGGATTTTAAAAGGGAGATTAAGAAAAATCAATCAATTCAAAGAAGTACCAAAAAAGGCAAAAGAAAATGCTTAATAATTAGAAAGAATAATTTAAATATGGAGGAGTATAAATTTTGGACCAGTCAGACCCAGTCATTCACAGACGCTCTCCAAGAAGCAGAGCTCCTGGCGTGTTGAGTGAAGGGCACATCTACACAGTGCACGCACAAGACCCACATGGCATTATGGAGCCATGGTTTGGATTAAGGGTCTCCCAAAGGCCTATGTATTAAAGCCTTGTTCTCCATCCTACAGAGTTTTTGGGAGGTAGTGAGACCTTTAAGAGGTGGGGCCTAGTGGAAGGAAGTAGGTCATTGGGGGTATGCCCTTAAAGGGGATATTGGGATCTCCCCTTCCTCACTCTTTTTTTGTTTCCTAGCTACCTTGAGGTGACAGATCCTCCTCCACCTCCTTCTGCCATGATGTACTATAGCATCACAGGCCCAAAGCAACAGGGCTAAGGGACCATAATCTGAAACTGAGGACCAAAGTAAACCCTTCCTCCTTTAAAATTGATTATTGCAGGTGTCTTGTCACAGTAACGTAAAGATGACTAACACAATTGGTATTAAAAAAAAAAAAATCAAGAGGCTGGTAGACTGAGATGACTCCAGCACTTTGGGTTCCCACATAAGCAAACCAAAACTCAACTTAGTACAAAATGAAACTTCATCTTCACCAGTCAGAAATTATTAACTATCCTCAACTAGGGGCTTTCCACACTGATCAATCAAGTAATTTTCTTTGTCTTACTTTTGGGCCAATTGGAATGTGGAAGTAAAAGCCAAGCTTGGGAGATGTTCCCATGAGTGAAATTCAAACCATGATCTGAGGAAAAGACAATCAGAAAGGTCCACAAAAGGGAGATAGCCAATCAAAAGTAGCCTACCCAAAGTATAAAGTCAACTCTTAACCCTGTCTCAGAGTGCTATGCTCCTTTAACTATGTGCCTACCACTTTCTTTTTAACGGTGCCCTGATAAATCTTTGCTTTCTCTTACCTCAGTAAATAGTTTTACCAACCTGCAGCTCTGAAATCCCCAACACTGTGGTGGATGGCTTCCTGGCTTATGAATTGCTGAAAGACCAAATAAACTCTTGCAAATTTAATGTGCCTAAATTTTACTTTTTTTTTTTTTTTTTTTTGGTGGTACTGGGGCTTGAACTCAGGGCCTCTTGCTTGTTAGATAGATAGGCACTCTACCATTTGAGCCAGTCTGGCAGGCTTTAAATTTTACTTTTAACATTAGTAAAGACTATCAGATTATCAAGAAACAAATGATTCCAATCCCAGGCTAACTATTCTAGAGGACAGATAAAAAAGAGAAAAAAAGAAAGAGAGGTAGTATCTCCTGGCTCTTGATGAGACTGGTAAGAGCTCAGTATTCAGAGGAAGACAATAAAACAAAACAAAACAAGACATTGTGCCATATTCACTTAAGAACATAGATGCAAACTACTAGGAATAAGAGGGGAACTATCTTTGGTATCTACCAAAACATTTCTATCCAAACTCTTCAGTAAGTATCATATTAATGGTAAAAATATAGAAATGTCCTCTGTAGAACAGAAGCAGAAATTCTAAAGATAGTGTCCAGAATTTTTCCCAATCCTTTTACAGACTGTGAAAACACTGGATTTCACTCCTGTGATCGGGCACAGTGGACTTTGATTTTTGGAGATACTGAGTAACTCACACTTGCTGGCAGACACTCCACCACTTGAGCCACTCTCCAGTTAAGGTTGACTTTAACATAAAGAGATTAGCCAGGTGGGCCTGACCAAAGCACATGAGTTCTGTAAAAGAGTTTTCTCCAGCTAGCCTCTGAAAAGATGGTCAGAAAATTCCCCTGGGTATTAAGCTCATGCATGTGCTCTGGAAAATGGCACCACTTCCAGGTAAATGAACTCTGATTGACATCCCTGACATTACCATGCAGGGAACAAGCAAGCACCAAGAATCTCTGCTGATGGAAATGGCCCTGGATTTTGTTGAGCTGTCTATCTGGAAGCATGTGGGATGAAGAGTTAGGTCCTCAAATATGGCTGACATGTTAAATAATGCATCCTGGGCAGCTTCTCCAGAGAATCTGCTGCTAGGAGCAGGGGCAGATGTATTTTTAAAAACTGATGTTCTTAATACAAAAAGATCATAAAAAAAAAAGAAAATGACACGGAATCCCACTGCCCAGATAGTCCCTGCTGACATCTGAGAGTATGAGAGTAACTCCTGGTAGTTAGAAATGCAATAAGAATGAAAAGGGTAGAAGCTGAAACCTGGAATCTCCCTACCCCACCCAATCCCTACTTAAAGATGCTAATGTGCCCTTCCAGAAAAGAAAAAGAAAATTATACTATCAGGACATACATCATCTCCAACATTTTTCTACCCTAATGAAATTGTATTTTTTGTAGCTTGCCTTTAAAAAATACATATATGTGCATATACATACACACACATTATGTATATATATATATAGTGTACATTTGCACATAGAAACTGCCTTATTCATTTAGATATGCTTGCAGTAGGGAAGGAATCACATTTTCATTCAACACTTCAGGTGAGTCTAATGAGTATATATATGTGGGGTGGGGGTGTCAAACTCTGACCTGGAAGACAGGTGTACTGCACATTGAACTCTCGCTGGTTTCCAATTCAATCCACGCTAAGGCCTTGGAAATACCTTTCACTTACCCAACAAGCAGAGCCCCAGAAAACCCTCTGAACACCCTGCCTCTCAACACCGTGGTCACATTACAAATGGATGACTCTGTTTATCCACCCGCAAGTTCACCTGATAACTGCCAGGGATCAGGTAGCATGGGCAGGAAATCATGCCCGACCTTGCCTCTGAAAATGGTGTGCCCAGAGGCCATTTGTTCATTCTCAAAGCATTCCGGGTAGACCCCTAAGTAGCTGCCCATTCATTTTCAATCTTGAATCACAGCTAAAGCTACAGAAGCAGCCTAGAGGCTGGTCTTCAATAGCCCTCTGCCCTTCCCCTCTGGGTCTCCTTGTTGCCCTCTCCCACAGATTTCTGGCTGACTGGTAAGTATCTCCAATGGTAATGTTGCTACTGATTTGCCCAAAGCATTATTTTACAGTCTCACTTACTGCATAATTGGAAAAGGTTTCCCTGTTAATGAGCCTATGTTATCCTTCATCTAATTTTCTCTGAAAATGCCCTCCTCCCAGCCTGGGGAAGACAGATGACCCCAGGTAGCAGGCAGCATCCTACAGGTGAAGGGTGTTGAAAGCTGAGATCCACTGCCCTGGACTTACAGATCTTCTGAGGTACGTCCTCAGTGGACTACCCACAAAGCACCTACATCCCTTAAGGCGTGCCTTCCAGACACAGGAATGCCTACAGTACAGGTGAGCACTACTCTGCTCCCTGGGGGCTGAGGGGAGGTGGAGAAATTGGACAAGGCAGGTACAACCCATTCAAGTGCCAGCTTCTCAGGCTTGACTGTTTTCTTGAACTGAGGGTGTAGCATTGGGTACTTTTAATGGCTGTGGCACAGAGAAGATGAGAAAGTAGGTCTGCAGAGTGAGACAGGAGATGGAAAGTAGAGACTGTGGAAGCAGAGTGTGAGGAATAAGCATGTACCATTGGCTTCACATTTCCCAATGCCAGTGCCCAACACCCACAAGTCTTGGTGGATCTCACTGCCCTGGCATTGTTTCCTTAGAATAAATTCTGCTTTCTTCCTTCAGCTAGTTCAAAGAGTTTTCCTTCCTTTCAACTACAAGCACACTTCCTTCATCAGGACAAAACCACAGTTGCAATTAGTCCTGATGGCTTATGGTATAATGAGAGAATAGGAAGTTGGAAATAATCATGTAACCCATTTGCTCAAGGCAGTAATCACCTGGGACAAGTGAGCATGAATGTCCCTTCAAGGCAAAGAGAAAATTCCAGACTCCACCGCATTTCCTGCTAGATGCAGAGCTGTCTATCCTCCTCCTTTCCCACTCCAGACAAGCAGTTCCCACTCACAGTGTGTGACTGAAGGGTGAGAAAGATGCATCCTCAGCCAGGATGGAAGATCAAGAACAAAGAGCAGGGACAGCTATTTGCAAGGCTGTCATGGGTATGCTGAGCAAGGCTGGCAAAGGGAAGATCCTGATGCTTCGTAATTCAAGTGCCTACAAACTTCTCCCGCTTTGCAGAAACCTGGTTACCAGTACAGAGAAAAAACATAGGTTCACCTTCAAAAGCCTGCTTCCAAGGAAACCTCCAGAGACAACTCAGAGAGGACAGAGCAAGCCCTGGCAGATGAGCAGAAGTGCTCTAAGTGGGGAGGGAGGATGGTGGTGGTGAGGGTGTTGTCTGCATCAGCCACACCCAGCAAGAGCCTTGTCTTCCATCCCCACTCCAAAGAGAAAGAACAGCCAGAGGCTTCAACCCAGCTGCAGATCAAGCAAAGAGAACACATGTATGGAGTTTGGGACCTGGTTAGTACTTAGTTCTTTTTCCTGAAAATGGGAGCAAGTGACATCTATTCACCAAATAAAGCTAAGGAATGTTAATGATTGCACACTGAATAAATGGGGGGGAAGAAAGGAAGCCCCACAACCAAAAAAAAAAAATCCAACCGGGCAGATATATTTAAAATGCAGTACAAGAGAAAAACAGAAAGTAAATCAGGCAGAGGAAAGGAGGAGACGGAAAAACTGGCAAATTAGGCCGATGCTGGAATGACATTTTCAAAGTGGGTGGGAGTCACAAAGAATGTAATTAAGTGAACTGTACACATTATTTTAAATCCTGTTCCCATTAACACCATAAATATTCCACTTAATTCATCATTATTGGATTTGCCAGAAAAGCTGCAGGGTAAAATTTCAACCCAAAGTTTAATTACACCCAGGCAGAGTGGAACATTTTTCATGTCCCCGAGAGCTGCCACAGGAGAAAGATGAGCTTTCATAATGGCCAGGGTGACAGGCACCATTCTGAACACAGCTGTCACCCTAGGAGGACATCCTGGGAGGCAGCGGGATCCCCAAATCCCGAGGTTGTCCAACAAATGCCAATGAACTTGCACAAGGAGACCGAATTTTATGAAAAAGCTGCTCAAATATAGTGACCCCAAATGCTCTGAAATCCATCTACCCTTCATTTCCTCGTCTCCCATGGATGTGCACCCATGGCCATGCATGTTTATGTGTGTGTATCATGTGGCTGGCTTATTACCCAGCTCACCTGAGTATTTTTAAGGATGCTCTACCCTGGAGTCAGGATATCTTTCCTTCCTCATTTCTTTCCTTTTTCCTTGTAGTACTGTCAACACCTGCTGTGTTGGCACCTCGTGTGGGGTGTCAAAGTGAAACCTGGAGTTTCTCCTTCTTGTTACCTTGACGCATCACTGTCCTCTGTCATTACCCAAGGCCTTCAGATCACTGGGAAGAAATACGAGTTAGATTATGATGGACAAATAGAGAATAAGCAGCGAACTACTGCAGAATTCTTACTGAAAGAAGTGGGCAATGGAGAGGGGTTGACTTCCCTTGGCTTCAAAGCCAAAGTCAAGTACAAAAGAGAGAAGGAAGCAGGTTATTAAGTTCTGAAAGTTGACTCTGCTTGTTAGAAAATAGTACTATCAAGGCCACATCACAGAAACTTGGAGCCTCTGGGAACATTTTCAATTTCCTTGTGTCCACAGCCATAAAATAAGCCCAAAGATACCTCATCAAGCACATAGTGAATGCAGGTCCTTGTTTAGGAGATGGGTTAAGAGGAAATGTGTAATGTTGGTGTTCTACCTGAGTTAGATAAACCTGAGTACCATCTTACCAAAAGATTCAAAAGAATCATTATTCATCATTACACAATGCCCTGTTTTCTTTAAATCATTGTAAGCCTCAAGTTATATTGAGAAATTCTGGTGTTATGGGCATACTTTTGATAGAAAATTCTGGAAAAGGCTTTGTGATCAATTTCCAATCTAATTGTCTATCTCTTGTCTTCGCTTCATGAACAACCACCATACTGGGTCTTTGGACAGTAATTCACAGGCAAAATGATTGGTGGCTTTATAATACAGCCCCATTTTCTTGACTCCTTTGAAGGGTGGGCAATTAGACTCACAGACACAATTACTTTCTATCTGGCCGATGTCACATTAAAATGGGCAAAAGAGGGGAAAAGAGGCCCAAACCTTTTCTCTGCGATTGGCTTATGATGCTCAAATGAAACACATACATTATTTTTCCCCCAATTATTCATGAAAGGTAATCAATGTTCGAGCAAAATCTGAAGCTGGGCAAGACAGAGAAATTGCAGGTAATTTTCCCAATAAAGGGATTTTTCCAGCTGCCCTACTCTGGAGCTCCTATTGGGAGCCAGTTAGACAAAATCCATGGTCTCATGAGGGATTTGAGCAGAGATTGGAACAAGTGAGCTTTCTCATGGGTTCATCTTTCACATCTGGGTGAGTGACTGGACTTTGCCTTCATTTTCAAAATGGCACCAGGGAATGTCTCCATTCCAGAACCAGAACTGCTCTTGGGCACGCTTTGACTCTGTCACACCTGTGCTGCTAGGTTTTGCTGTTACTGTAGAAGGGTATCTTGCTGCTTCACTACTCTTAGGGATTTCAGGAATACAAGTTGGCTCAGTAGGATATTTTCTTCATTTATTTCAGGAAAGTAAACTAGGTTCCCAGCCCCCAGGCCTCCTTGCTGTTTGAACCCTCTGCACTTGCTCCAACCTCTGGGCCTTTGCCCTTGCTTTTTCCTCTCGGTCTGGTATTCTCTTCCTTCCAGACACTTTCATCTGGCTCCCATTTCTCATTCAGGCCTCATTCACATGCTATCTTCTCAGCAAACAATATCCCACTGAAAACTCAACATCCCACCTGCCTTTCTGCTATATGCAGGGAAAATAAGTGTTCCCGACTTTCATACCACAATCAACACAGAATGCTTCGATAGCCAAATGTCAGGGGCTCTCTCCCCACCAACAAGCAATCAGTTCTGCACTGGAAACCTGCCGGGCATCCTCTAATTTGACGCTCTCTACCTGGAGACAGTTTCACATGTGAGAGACCCATAGGTAAGGGCCAGCCAGGTCTGACTTTCTCTCCATTGGCCACCTCCACCCTAGCAGAACCTACATGTTACCTAACGTGGAGAAGCAAATAATGGGTCACAAGACAAATACAGTGTTCAAGCGCTGAGGAATGGATTCTCTATACTGTACAGAATGCAAGCATGGGAATGGACACACTGTATAACTGGGCAAAAGTCACAAAACTCCACATGCAACTGATACTGTGAGTCCTCCGTCACAAAACTGAAAGCCTTAGAAAGAAAGGGAAGGATGAGAGTGGACAGTGTAATTATGCTATGTTTTACACAGCTCTTATTTTCAATTTTCTAGAAATCAACCTATGTCCTCCTTTTATCTGTGTTACCTCCCACAAAGGAATAAGAGTCACTGTCACTTCATCAGGCCTGAGGTTTTGCATGTGCCTTCCTGACCAGAGTCCCCCAGGGACCCAGACCTTACCTCTGTCCCCTGTTCTGATGTTTCCTGCAGAACCCCCTTGCCCTGACACCAGCAAGTTGGAAGTTTGATGGATACAACAGGTGTCTAAAATCCCACTTCAGACTCTAAGGCTGGCCTCTTTCCTGTCTGCTGAAGGCAGGTTTAGAAGTCCTGACATCCCCAGAGGTTCAAGGTTCAGTGTGAACCTGCTCTAGCAGCCTGTGCAGAGAACAGGGTATAACTAGAAGTGGTGGTCATGCCTCTTTCTTTCTATTTCACAGGCTTCTTAGTACCTGTGGGCACATTGTAGGGCACTTTATAAAGAGGAGAAATCTTTAAAAGTAGTAACAATGGAAAAAAAAAGTAGTAATAGTTGCAATAAACTGAACTTTCCTTGGGCAATTATCAGAAAAGAGAATAAAACTCCTAAATCAACAACCTTCTCTAAAACTAGTGGGCACCCTGGCTTGTACACACTCCTGGCAAGCTGGTGGAGAGCTGCCTTCCAAACCGGGTGGTATGTACCATCTACACTGTTAAACAAACACCCATGACACCTCAGCCAGGAGTAAAGTGGCGTAACCAAGAACACAGCCCAACTGTGTGTCTCTGATTCTCCTCCCAGTATCTCAGAGAGACTGTGAGCCCACTTACCAGGGACTTCGCAGAAATGACTAGTTGGTATAGGATAGCGGTGGACAGGAGTTTATTCTTCATGGTACTCACGCAATTAGTTGTTTCATCAGAAAGAACTTCTTAACTTCAGGGATTGATAGGTACTGGGTCATCAAAGTGATGAGAACTTCATGTCTACCTTCCCGATGACATTCTGAAATACCTTGAGTGCAGTCTCTCTTCCTAACCAGATGCACTTTGTTTCACTTCGTTTTAAGTCAACTTTTTAGTTTAGAACAGTTTCAGATGCACACAAAAGCTGCAAAGACAGTAGAGTGCTCTACTCCCCTCTCCCACGTTCCCCCTTGATTAACAGCTTAGCATTGCTATGGCACATTTATTACACCAGCAGAACAACCTCAACACATCACTATTAACTCCACGCTACACTTCATTTGGATTTTACTAGAGGTCCCCTAATGTCCTTTTCCTGGTCCAGGATCCCCCATTACACTTAGTTACCACATTTCCTTAAGAAATTTAGAATGTATATATATATATAGTTTAATATATATAGTTTAAAGCAAAACATTTGGCTATAACATGAATTGTACTTTCTGTGAGCTCAAAACAACCTTACTATGCAGATATGATTAATTAAATCCATTTTACAGCAAGGAGACGGAGGCACAAGGTTTTGATGACCTTGACAATCTAGAGAAGCACTGGTCAGGTATTTTGTAGGAGGTCCTTCAATTTGGATATTTCTGATTTTTTTTTTAAATGATTAGATGCAGGGGTTGGGGCTTAGAGGAGGAAGACCACAGAGATAAAATGCTCTCTTCATCACATCATATTGGAGTCCATACTGTTAAAAGGACTTATTTCTGATGAGTTAACCTTGGTCACCTGCCTGGCCAAGGTCGAACATTTACCACAAAAAGGGACCTTTCCCTCCTTCCCATTCTCTACTTCTTCAAAGTTAAGTGCAGCCCACACTCAGGGAGACAGGGAATTCCACCCCTTAAGGAGAGTGGATCTACATACCTTATTTGGAATTTTTCTGGATGCGCTTGTCTCTTCTGCCTGTTTATTACTTATTCAATCATCTACTTACATCCGTATAGACTCAGGGGCATTTATTTTATACTTTGGGTTGTAATCCAATACCACAATATTAATTTTGCTGCTTAAGCTGTTCCATTGGGGGTTCTTTCTGGTTGGCACCTATTCAATTACATCTTACTATCCCATCCAGAGTGGGAAGTCAATAATTAAGAAATCAAATGTTTTTTATTTCTGGAAGAGCCTTTGATCATCATACAATGAAAACTCCTCTGCTTCACGTGAATTCTTTTTTCTCCTACGGCATGAATAATTACATATCCTATTTTTAGAGCACCTGCTTTTTGACTATGAGACCCTATGTGGAACTTGGAACTTTCCACTCATGGCATCATGCTGACCCTCAAAAATTTGGGGATTCAGGAGCATTTTGGATTTTTGGATTAAGGAAGCTCACCTCGTACTAGGTTTTCAAAATTTTTGTGATGAGGGAATAGTGACTTTTTGCTGAATGCCTGAGTTGGGAACACAGCTAAGAAGCAGGTGACATTCAACCACACAGAAACTTATGAAGAAGCTGAGGCCCTGCCCCAGAGTATGACAGAAGAACTGGAGATATTACCCAAGAACATGAGCCAGGGAGCTGGAAATGGGTGGGGGCAGGGAGCTGTTCCTAGGAGTTCTCTATACACAAATCTGGCCAAAAATAGAGTATCAGAAAGGGCCCCCAGACAAAGTGGCCATCAGAGGCAGATTTCAGTTACACTGACGGCTACAGTTGGGCATGGATCTCACTTAACCACTCCCCTACATCCCTCACACATAATGGGGGCTCTGTCATCCATCTTAACATGGGAAAACAGAGTGGGAACATGGCAGATCTCTCCTCTGCAAGCCCCGGTGTCATGGCCAGAACTCATGTATGATATTAATGTACAATATCACTAAAACTAACTGACTATTGCTTCACCTGTTCCCTCTCCTAGTCCCAACCCTCAGAGACCATGTAAGCCTTGAATCTTTTATAGGATCTACAGGAAGGAAGAAGAATCCAGTGCAATGTTACTAAAATCTAGGACCTAAATAAACAGCCCTGAAAGACTTCAGCGTCAGCCTATCTCTGTGTATGGGGGTTATATCTATAAAGTTGAGTGATTCCTTTAGTTGTACTGCAGTTTCTTTGATTCAGTTACATTAAAATAAAATCAGATTTAATACTTACTTTGAAAACTGCATGTAAAGATGCACAGGCAGGTGACCAGAATTATTATTTTTTTAAACAAATGTTTATATTGATTATTTCTTGGAGGGTAGGACTTAGGGAGATTCCATACCTTCTCCTGTGGACACTCTATATTACTTAAATGTTTATAAAAGGCAGCCATCATTTTCGTAAACATAGTTAAGTTGAAATTTTAGAAAGATCATGTAGGTCTCCTCTGGTTCTGATGCTAGCACCTTATTCATTTCTTTCGTGATACCCCTACCAGTTCTAGCTACCTATATATTTCCATGTCTTTCCAGCACTAGGCTGCACAGCCCAAGAGTGAGGTCAGGGTCTACAAAGTGGATACACTACACATATTCTCTGAAGAAACAGCCAAAAGGGAAGCAACCAAGTTCATGTAATAGATTGGCTTCTTGACTGATATGTTTTCTAGAATTGAAAAAGTCACCAAGATTGACCCTGTCTAATTTTTTCTACATTTACATATAAAATGACAGAACAGTATCTGAATTCAGACAGTGAACTTTCGGAAACCCGCAGGGCTTCATTTGTAGTCTTTTACCAAGAGAACGTGAGGGCGGCAGAGCTGTCATCTAACAAATGCTTCCATATGCCAGGAGGAATGAGACATTTTAGTGCTCTGAGCTGTTTCTTCCAACAGTTTTATGTAGATAGATGATAAGACAATGACTAAGAGATCCTGCTTCTTTCCTAGAGCTCATTCCTGAACAGCACAAGGGGCTACTATACTGGCTCCATGGCTTGACCCCAGGAATAAGCCAACAGAGGGAATGCCCACTGGAGACTTACGAACTCAGCTGTGTTGACAATGGTAGTTCAAGGTTATTCAGGGGCAGGAGTCTCTTTTGTTTGTGACTCTCCTTCCCCTCTTCTAAACCTCTGTGCAGTAGTTAATTCTGCATGCCTCCTCTGGAAATGAGATTGTATATCTTTTTTAAATACTGAATTTATTTTAAACAATCCTGTCATCTTAAGTGGTTCTCTCATTTATCCTAGATAGCATGGCAATCCTAGGGCTTAAAAAAAAAAAAAGTGGTTTTTTATCAAGAGGTCCTGCTTTGAATTATCCCTATTTGCAGACAACGTGATCCTATTTAAGAGACCCTAAATACTCCACCACAAAACTCACAGAGCTGAGAAATACTTTCAGCAAATGGCAGGATACAAAATCAACATACAAAAATCAGTAGCTTTTTTACGTACCACTAACCAGCATGCTAAGAAAGAAATTGGGGAAACAATCCTATTCGCAGCAGCATACAAATAATACATACATACATTCACACGTACATTCATAAGAATAAACCTAACCAAGACCTCTACAAAGAAAACTATAAAACACTGAAGAAGGAAACTGGAGAATACACTAAAAGATGGGAAGACTTTCTGTGTTCATGGATTGGCAGAATTACACTGTGAAATGGCCATGTTTCCTAAAGCTATTTCCAGACCCAATGCAACCTCCCATCAAAATTCCAATGATATTCTTCAGAGATAGAAAAACAATCCTAAAACATATGGAATCACAAGACCCAGAATAAGAGCAAGAAGACCAAGCAGAGTAGTAGGTATCACAAAACTTGACTTTGAACTATACTACAGAACCACAGTAACAAAAAAGCATGGCACAGGAACAAAAACACACATGTAGAACAATGGAGTAAAACAGAGAACCCAGAAATAAGCCCATGCAACTATAGCTATCTGATGCTCAACAAGGATGCCAAAAACATAAACTGGGGAAAAGACAGCCCCTCTTTAACAGATGATGCTAGGAAAACTAAATATCCACATGTGGAAAACTGTAACTAGGTCCCCATGTCTCACCTTGCACAAAAGTCAACTCAAAGATTTTAGGAACTGAAACTTTTGAACTACTAGAGGAAAGGAGTTCAAGATACAGGCATACACCACACATTTGCTCAAGAAATGATAGCAAGAACTGACAACTGTGGTTGCATCAAATTAGAATGCTCCTGCACAGAAAAGGAAACAATTACCAGGATGAAGTGACAGCATACAGAATGAAAGAATGTTTGCCAGTCATTCATCTGATAGAAGATTAATATGCAGGAGATACAAAGCTCAAAAAAATTAAACACCAAAAGTACAAATAATCCAACAGTAAATGGGCAAATGAACTGAACAGATGGTTCAAAAAAAAAAAAGAAAGGAATATAAACATCTTTAAGCCATCAGGGAAATGCAAATCAAACTCACTGAGATTCCATCTTACCCAAGTCAGAATGGCTGTCTTCAAGACAACAAAAACAACAACAAATGCTGGTGAGAATGCAGGAAAAAGGATCCATATACGCTGTGGGAATGTAAATTAGTCCAGCCACTATGGAAATCAATACGCAGACTCCTCAAAAAATTAAAAATATAACCACAATATAATATACTGCTCCTGGGTATATACCCTAAAGAATCAAAGGTGGCATAAAATGGAGGCACCTACATAAGCATGGTTATTGCAGCACTAGTCACAATAGCCAAGTTATAGAATCAGCCTGGGTGACTGTCAATGGATGACTGGATTTAAAAAGAGTCATGCATATACACAATGGAGTATTGTTCAGCCACAAAGAACAAAATTATGTTGTTTGCAGGACAAATGAATGAACCAGAGATCATAAGGTTAAGTGAAATAAGCCAGACTCAGAAGGACAAGTGTTGCACATTTTCTCTCATATGTGAAATTTAGATTTAAAAAAAAAAAAGACACGAAAGCAGAAGGGGGACTATTTGGGAAGATGAAGGAGACCACTGGGAGGAGGAAGGGTGGGGGACAAGAATATGATCAACTTACATTACATACAGGAATGAAATGTAATGATGAAGGACTTGTGTGGTGGCTCAAGCAGTAGAACACCTCCTGCTTTGCAATGCAAAGCCCTGAGTTCAAACCCCAGTACAACCAAAAAAAAAAAAAAAGAAAGAAAAAACAGTAAAATATAATAATGAAATACATTATTTTGTACAATTGATATACATAATTTTTCAAGTCCTGCTTTGGTTGGGGGTCTTAAGTCTGACTTTAGGGAGTCCTGGAGATGACTCACATTTTGGCACGTTCCTAGCTCCAATGGGGATTCTTGAAAAGACTGGACAATGACATAAAGATGTTTGAGATTGGAGGAAAGCAACTGGGAAGTACATGCTCTCGTGAAGCCATCCAGTTATGGCATCATTACTTCTGTGTCTATACCCTTGGTTCTGCACATGTCATAACACCTTGACCCTGGACTCCTGGAGTCACTGTCTCAAAGAGCAAAGGTGGATGATGTAGAATATGAATACCCATCAGTGGATCTAACATCATGTCAATCACATCAACAAGGGGCCAAATGAATAGAAGTGTTTACCTTTCCTCAGATGGCTCCCATAGTTTTTCCCTAAAAAGTGATTCTTAGCTTTTTTCCCTGTGGTTACAGATATCATGCAGAATATGATGAAAAGTACTGACCCTCTCTTTAGGAAAATGTGCATGTGCACAGAGAAATATTTCATGCAACTCCATGGTTATTAACTAATTCTGGGTTATTAAGTCCCCTCCAGAGGACACAGGGTGACAGAAGCAACACGGTGCTGCATGAAGGGGCTTCTGGGCTTGAGAGACCACCACCCCACCACCCCACCCCCCACAATCTCACACCTTGGGGCTAGTGCCTAGCTAACTCTGATCCCATTATTAGAAAATTAACATTAACTGTTGAACACAGGAAAATTCACTTCATACTGTCCTTATATTTTTCCACAGACTTGAAATTTAAATCCAATGAAAACATAACTCACAGTTGCAGTTTTTCCTGTTGAGATTTAAGCTTTCCAACAACGGTTATTACTGAGGGCTGAAGAGATCTCACAGGCAAGGATAATAAAAGTCAAGGAAAGGCAAAACTAGTTTAGAAACTAAATTTATAGCACAGTACTCAAAACATTTTTTAATCATGGTGGCATCACACCATAATTACTCTGAATCACCAATCCTAAAAAGACAGAAGACCTATATTCTAACATTTTTTGGAACATCATAACCCCACTGCAACTTCACTGCCCCTGGAAACCTGTCACAGAAAGATACCTCCAGTCAGGGAGATATCAAATGAGGGTCATGTTTAAGCCATTGCTTAATCACAGAGCAAATGTTCTCAGCTAAGCAATCATAGCGACCACCTCAATGCCTCGTTAAACCCAACGAACCCAAAAATCTTTAACAACCAGAGCACCATCTCATTAAAAATGACACTGAAGGACCATGACACTAAATCCAAGAAAACTGAGTCCTCTCTTAGGAAAGACTGACAAAGAACAAACGGGATAAGAGAAAAAACTGAGCTAAGTGCCAGTGGCTCACACCTGTAATCCTAACTACTTAGGATGGCAGTTCAAGGCCAACTGGGACAAATAGTTTGAAAGACCCCCATCTCCAAAATAACCAGAGCAAAATGGATTGGAGGTGTGGCTCAAGTGGTAGCATGAAGCCCTGAGACTTCAAACCCCAGTCCCATCAACAAATATCCGCCCCCTCCAAAACCAAACTGCTCTGCAACACCCTAAGAAGCCCATTTTGCTGCGTGGCTACCACAAAACAGGCCACAGAGACATACCAGGCCCTGTGCTGCAGAAGCTCCAGTTCAGTGGGCAACAAACTACCATTACCTGAGTGAGGACCCCAGAAAGATACAATTTCTTCAAAAGGCAACAAAACAAAGCAAGAGGAGCAAAGAACAAATGAGGCAAACAGAAAACAAAGAGTAAAAAGATATATTCCAATCTAACCATATTAATAATCACATTAAATATGAATGGTCTAGAGGCACGAGTAAAAGGCAGAAATCTAAAGAATAAAATACTTAGGTATAAATTTAACCAAAGAAATGGAAAACTGATAGACTGACAATTACAAATATCGCTGAGAGAAACTGAAGTTCCCCACTTATTTATGGGGAGGAGACTCAATGTTGTTAGGATGTCAATTCTTCCAAAAACGTTTAATAGATGTAGTGCAGTGCCTGTTAAAATTTTTGCAGGCTTTTGTGTGGAAATTGATAAGCTGATTCTAAAAGTGAATTGAAAGATTAAAAAGACCTATAGCAGCAATTGTATTTGTCGGCTTTCTGTCATTATGACAAAATGCCTGAGACAGTCAACTAAAAGAAAGGTTCATTTTGGCTCAGAGTTGAAGAGGCTTTAGTCCACGGTCACTTGGCCCTCATGCTCTGGGCCTCTGGCAGCATAGCACAGTACATCATGGAGCATGTTTACTCATGGTGGCCAGAAAGCAAAAGCAGAGAGAGAGGGAGGGCCTGGGGCTCCCCTCCCCCCATCAAAGACACCCCCGCCCCCACTGCCTAACTTCTCTCCACTAACCCCCACCTCTTAGTTTCCACCACCTCCCAGCAACACCACAGGCTGGCAACCAAGCCTTCAGTACATGGACTCTACAGTAACAACTTGGGAAAAGAATAACAAGGTTGGAGGACTACACTATTTGATTTCAAGTAGTGAAAATGAACTTCAAAGTGAAGCTTTGCAGGAATGATTGTAATCAGTACAAAAATAGAGAAATAGGTCCATGGAATGGAGTAGAAGGTCAAGAAATACAAATATGATCAACTGATTTTTTTTTTTACAAAGGTGCAAAGGCAATTCATTAGGAAAAACAAGCTAGTCTTTTCTACAAATAGTGCTCAAACCACTGGATATCCATACACAATGGATAAACTCAATGGATTCAGACCTCACACCAAATATAGCAGACTCTTCACCAAAGACTATATGTAGATGACATATAAACACATGAAAAGAAACTGTACACTAGAACTTTCTCAAAAGAAGAAATTCAAATGGCCAGAAAACACATGAAAAAATGCTCACCATCTCTAGCAATAAAGGAAATGCAAATTAAAACCATGCTAAGTTTCCACCTCACCCCTGTTAGAATAGCCATCATCAGCAACACCACCAACAACAGGTGTTGGCGAGGATGCGGGGAAAAAGGAACCCTCTTACACTGTTGGTGGGAATGTAGACTAGTACAATCACTCTGGAAAAAAATTTGGAGGCTACTTAAAAAGCTGGACATCGATCTACCATTTGATCCAGCAATACCACTCTTGGGGATATACCCAAAAGACTGTTACTCCAGAGGCACCTGCACATCCATGTTTATTGCGGCACTATTCACAATAGCCAAGTTATGGAAACAGCCAAGATGCCCCAGCACTGACGAATGGATTAAGAAAATGTGGTATCTATACACAATGGAATTCTATGCAGTCATGAAGAAGAATGAAATGTTATCATTCGCTGGTAAATGGATGGAATTGGAGAACATCATTCTGAGTGAGGTTAGCCTGGCCCCAAAGACCAAAAATCGCATGTTCTCCCTCATATGTGGACATTAGATCAAGGGCAAACACAACAAGGGGATTGGACTATGAGCACATGATAAAAGCAAGAGCACACAAGGGAGGGGTGAGGATAGGTAAGACACCTAAAAAACTAGCTAGCATTTGTTGCCCTTAACGCAGAGAAACTAAAGCAGATACCTTAAAAGCAACTGAGGCCAATAGGAAAAGGGGAACAGGTACTAGAGAAAAGGTTAGATCAAAAAGAACTAACCTAGAAGGTAATACCCACACACAGGAAATCAATGTGAGTCAATGCCCTGTATAGCTATCCTTATCTCAACCAGCAAAAACCCTTGTTCCTTCCTATTATAGCTTATACTCTCTCTTCAACAAAATTAGAGATAAGGGCAAATAGTTTCTGGTGGGTATTGAGGGGGGGGAGAGGGAGGGGGTGGAGTGGGTGGTAAGGGAGGGGGTGGGGGCAGGGGGGAGAAATGAACCAAGCCTTGTATGTACATATGAATAATAAAAGAAAAATGAAAAAAGAAAAAAAAAGAAACTGTACACTATTAGACACTGGGGAAGTGCAAAATAAAACCATCCTGAGACACCATGCGTACCTATTAAACTAAAATCAGAAAGACCGGCCACACTGTGTGTTGAAGCAGATGTGGAAGAACTGGAACACAGACACTGCTGTAGGCAATATAAAAGGGCAAAACCACTATGAAAAGAGTTTGGTAGTTACTTAAAAAGTTAAAAAAATTCTTGTACTTTAGGATCCATCATTTCGCTCCTAGGTAATTATCTAAAGAAACATATGTCCACAGAAAGACTTGCAAATACATATTTATTGCAGCTTTGTTTGTGATAATAACCTCAAACTATAAATGACCTCAGGGTCTGTCAACAAGTGGATGGATAAACAAATCTGGCACATCCACACAATGAAATACAACTCAGCAATAAAAAGAAAATTATCTTGATTGTGGTGATAGTTTCACAGGTGTTCACATGTGTCAAATTTTATCAAGTTGTAAAACAGTAAAATGTCAATTGTAACAAATAATAATAACTAAAATGATAATTAAATATTAAGATATTCAAAATTATAGGCTTGTCCATGTCAATTATGCCTCAATAAAGCTGTTGAGATGTTTGGGAAATCCTGCATTAAATACAATTAAGTAAGTTCCTTCTCTATAGAATCTCCAGAGCCTATATATGTCATTTCTCAAACTTGTTCTTCCACGGCCTTTATTTTACTATCTTTTGTCTTCTACTTTATTTTCTGAGTATCTTATGGAGTTGCCATTCCATGGAACTGTTGGATCTGGGAACCTAAGGGTCAGATGAGTGAGTCAGTATCCCACCCCCACAGAGAGCACTATGAGTCCTGCACCCTCAGGAGGAGACACGTGGTCTCATAAATCTGCCATGGGGCTGATAAACAGAATGCTCTCAAAGTTGTTCACCCCCCATAAGAGGCAAAAAGACCAGCTCACTGAAGAGAGCCCATGCGCGTGAATCCACAGCCAATGGAAAGAACCCACCTAACCCTTACCCTAACCCAGGGTTAAAGCGTCCATAAAAAGCCCCAGTCTTTACTTGAGCAGGGAGCCACTGGTTTCCCGCCTCCATTGCACTGCTCTAGCTGTAGCCTTTCCTTTCTCTAATAAATCCTACTTTGTGTGCCAATCTGCTGCCTCATGAGCCAATTCTTTGGCCTGTGAAGGCAAGCACTCTCCACACCGGCCCACATTTCATTTTGGAAAATATGACCAAATCTGTTCCTGATTTTGAAATTTCTCAGTGGTAAATGACAAGATACCTTGTAAAATGTCTTCAGAACAAGAGAAGCCCCCTGTGTCTGCTCTAACATATACAGAAGCATCTCAGATGCCTAAATACATGTGTGCCCTTGGCCTTGCAGCTATAGGACCCCAAACGTCTCTTTGCAGCTACAAATGGTGCTTATTCCCCTCCAATTTCTGCTAACTCAGAGGCTGCTGGCTAGGATTTAATGGTCATGTCTGTCCCATAACATCTTCCAGCAGTGGCTGTTATTGTTAGTAATGATATTGCTAAATTATTTGAGCACACCCAGAGTATGGCATGCTAAGAAAACAGCTGTTTTTGCCAACTCCTTTAAGAAACACATCAGACACCCACAATCCAAGTGACAGGGAAAAGAGAAGTGCTCAGAAAATCCAAGCATGATGATAAGCACAATTGTACAAACTCTTAGAATGCCACAGTATGTGGTTAATTTCACTTGTCCACACACATTTTCTTTGACTACTCCAGGGCCAACCTCCAAGAGCTGCTGCTCTATGTGAACATCTATAAACCGTCTGATGGAGCCGGCCAGCTCTCTTTATTCCTGTAAGTCACTCAACCTCATGCAATGTTTAATCCACTAGCCTGAGTTTCATCTGCAAACCTAATCCCGTCAGGAATAATGTCTGGCTTGGGCAGGACGAGTCAGCTGCTTTTCCTGATGAAAGATCTCACTACCTGCTTAAAGTAGAGCAGGATTTTAAGGAGAATTATGGATGGGGTTCATCTTTTTCCCCCATGTCTTTTGAGCAGCTTGGCTGAATGGGTATGGTGAGCAAAACCTGCATAAGTCACGGGGAAAGGCTGGATTCTGCACAAAGCTACTTCCATGGTGTTAACACAGGCATATCCTAACCACCCAGCCTCATAGGCCTGGCTGGCTTTACAGCAGTCCATATCCACTCTATTTTTCCAACACCATTTCCTCTTCAAATTCTCTGTAGGGTCCTCAGCAGAGCCACTGCCATGAATTTGGCTGAAAAATTACAAAGATGACCCTAAGTGGCACTATCTTCAAGACTGAGCCAGCTGAGGTGCACTGCAGGAACCAGTCAGGTAATTAAAGGGAATTTGGGAGCATAATCCAGGTTCTGAGCTCTGTTCTCCTGGTGAAATGTGACTGATGCAGGGTAAGATAATTATTTTCTGAAGCTTGAGTAAGAAATGGCCCGAAGCACCCGATCAGGATGTAAGGGAGAAACAGCCAATAAAAATGTGTTCTGGCCTCATCAAAGACTTGGCCAGTGGACAGCCATAAAGACGGCTATTATACGTTCTTCCACCCCTCCCTCTAGTGGAGGGAAGGGGTGCTATCTTTATATACCAGACTTTGAAGACTGATGTATGACCTTATCCCATTGGATCCATGTAGGAACTGGTCAGTAGAGTGACTCTGCCCATGGAAAGGACAATCTGTTACAACTGACCACAGTGCCCTGGGCCAGCTTAGCTGCCCCACAGCTTAGATTAAAAAAGGAGCATGTCACTGCGGAATGCCACAGGCCATGTTGGTTCATGGACTGGGGCTGTTGCCTGGCCATTTGCAGGAACAGTACACTATTTTTTTCCTTTTTTATTATCATACTATAGTTGTGCTGGGGGTACATTTTGACATTTACAAAAGTGCTTACAATGCATCTTAGTTAAATTCACCCCCTCCATCATTCTCCTTTATCTCCAAACTCCCATTCTTAGAATAGTTTCAACAGGTGTCATTTTTCCATTTTCATACATGAGGACATAATATTTCACCATATTCACCCTCCTGCCCCTTTTCCTTATATCCTCTCCCCTCCCACTGCTACCAACCCCATTCAGGATATAATACATATGTACATGGAAATGTCATAATGAAACTCTCTGTATAGATATCTCAAACAGTGCATTCTTTTAAATTGGCTTTCAGACAAGGGATCCTCGGAGCATTACTCCTATTTACCTACTGCAGTATAGTCTCTCTGTAACCCCACTCTCCACTGTGGATGCCCAAATCTGTGGGTGCTCAAGACCCTTATATTAAAAAGAATTCTACAAAACTTGCATATAACCTACATATACATCCTTCTATATACTTTATATCATCTCCAGATTACTTATAATACCCAATACAATGTAAAGCCTATGTAAATGGCTGCTATGCTGTATTGTTTACGAAATAATAAGAAAAAAGTCTGGATGTGTTCAGTACAGATGCGATTTTTCAATATTGTCTATTCATGGTTGGTTGAATCCAGACACAGAACCCATGGATACAGAGAGCTGGCTGTTCAAAGCTGGCTCAGTCTTTAGTTTCACATATGTAGATGATACCTAGAGTTCAGCAAGGCTGACTGCTGGAGGCAGATAACCTGCTCTCAGCTTTAGTGTTCAGTGAAAAGAAACTATCACCCTATTCATTCACCTGTGCTGCAATCTTGCTTTAGATTTGTCAGGTGGCCTTCAGTTCTAAACCATTATGTTTGGTATCTTAACAACCAGACTCGCTTGCTATAGTGAAATATGTAACCAAGGGAAATCCTGACATCTGTCATGAACATTAGTTTAACAAAGTAAGCATGACACAATTTGAAACATATCAAATAAGACAGTATGTGTTCTTGAATAGAAATGGTGCAAACCATAAAACTACTAATGCTTTTCAACTTGATGGCTTCAGTAAAATCCCAGTCAAAATCTCAACACAAAATTTACACCAAAGGGGATTCTAAACTTCATCTGGACAAACAAAAATGCATAAGATGAGAGAGACTCATCACTAAATATATTATAAAATAGTAATAATTAAAACAGGTCTCTCTATAGAAAGATACTTAACTTTCATCAGATTTTTGCCACTTAAAAAGCCTGTGTAGACAAGGAAGTCTTGCACTTGTTTGATGGTGTGTGTATTTCCAAAGTGTCATGAAACAGAGCAACTCTTACCCAGAAGTCTCAAGAACTGTTCATGATACTTGGAGGTTATCAAAATGGAAAAGATTTCAGCTTCTAGATCTTTTTCCCTGCATTTTCAGATAGCAATTCTTTAGTTTCTCCTTCCCCTTTACCTTCAGATTTGATAGGCTGCTGTTGATAATGCAATGTCAATGTTTTCTGCATACCCCTCTACCACTGTTCACTATGGAGTCAACTCTTGTAATCACTCTTCTTCCATTCATTGATGATTTAAGCACAATTATTAAGAGGTCAGTATTCATATAGATGAACTATCGAATCCTTTGGTTTAGGTTCTTTATTTGGTTCCTTATCTACTCCACCTCCATCAACTTATCCTACACACCATCTCAACTCACTAGCCCCAAGGGCAACAGCTCCCAAATTGTAGCTGTAGTCATCCCAGATAGTTGACCACCTGCCTTCTGTATTTCCTGATTTTTCCTAGTGAGTCCTCAATCCAATCATTGTTTGATTCCACTGGCACCTCATTGACCAAACACCTTTTTCACTTCATCACTCTTCTGTGTCTTTACTTCCCTCCATATCCAGCAGTAGCCCGTTATAGCCACCCACTGGTGTACACTTGCACTCATGCCTAGTTAATGTCAACTCCCCATACACTGTGCACCTGCCCCCAGGATGCTGAACGGGGCTGGAGAAAAACCTACCACCATCAAGGCTGGCCTGACTTAAAAATCTCTCTGGGCTGACTAGCATTTCTACCACATTCCCCTCAGGAAGAAATGATCGCACATCCAAAGGTTATTTATTCTATGCTTTTTTTCCCTCCAAAAATGCTTTTCTCCTAGTTGCTGTTTTATATTTCTTATTTCATTGAGAAACTAGAAGAAAACTGCCTGTTACTGCCACCACCAATGCACCTGTGTTCCCATGTCTGCACCATTCACTCTGTGTCCCATCTGATACGTGGTGGACCATCCTTACTATTATCCCATTCCCTCTTCGCTCTCTAGCAATTCTGTTCCTGCAGTTCTCCAAGACCACCAATTTCTCCCTCACTAGTGGATTATTTCTATAGTATATGCCTTCTATATCTTCCTCTCAAAAAATCCTTCCATAGATGTCACAACTCTGTTGCTGCTTTCCTCAGTGGATTCTTCGATAGTCTTCATTTTCCAGTCTCTCTCTTTTTGACCCACTCTAAGCAGCTCCCCAACCCCACTGTGCCACTGAGGCTGCAATTGCCAGGTTTACCTCTGGTCTCCACCAGTGGTCACTTCTCAGATCTCATCTTGCTCATCTCCTGGCTTGGCACATCGAATCAATTCCCCATTCCTCATGTGGCTTCCATGGAACTGACCTCTCTTAGTATTCCTACATCCTCACTGGTTACCTTCTCCATTTCCTCTGCTGGATTCTCCTCAATGTTCTGATTTCCAAATTGAGGGTGCCAGTGCTCAGTCCTCAGCCCCTCCTATGTCTTGCCTGGGTCACAGACGCTGGCCTGTTCATTATCCCTCAAATACACCAACCACCTCTCAGCTTTCCCCACTAGTGCTCCCTGTGAGCAAGGTCCCCCTTCTGACAGACACTTCCTGAGATGCTCCCTCTGACCAGGATCCTTCCTCTACAGACAAGCTCCTGATATCCTCAGGTCTCTCCACTCAGGTCTCTTCTGAAAATCCACCTTCACAGAGAAGTCTTCCCCGACTGCTTTATCCGAAGTAACAACCCAGGCACACTTTTATCCTTCTGCTCTGCCTGATTTTTCCCCAGAGAATATTATGTACCTTTGTCTATTATTTCCCTCCACCAAAGGAGTATAAACCTTATGATGGCAGATGCTTTGTCCTTTTTTGAGCAATGATATAGCCCCATGATTTAGGATCATTCAAAATTGCCACCCATGGCATAAGTGGATGAATCAATCAATTAAGCAGCTGTTCATAAACCCAAGTTTAGAGCTGAAAAATCTACCTCTGTCTTCCAGTCTGCGGAAGGGGGAGGCGGGGGAGGGGAGGCTATGCAACAGGGCTGAGGAAGTTGACTAACAACTGTTTTCAAGTCCACAGCCTCAACCCCACAGAGAAAACATCCACAAAAAAGCCTAGGACATTTCTCCTGAGGGTCTCGCATTCCTCCCCTTCTAGCTGCATCCTCTCTCCCCTGCTTGTGCACATGGTAGGTGGCTCTGAGCAGCAGAGGAAAACGTCAGCATGCAAAGCTCAGAACGACTCTCATTGCCTTCAACAGATCCCTTTCTTCCTCTGTGACGACAACAGTCTCTGCTGAATCTATAATTTTCTGTTTAGGTAACATCTTATTTGCATGCTGAAACCATGTCCTTTTCCCTTTTACTGATGTAAAAGATTGCTTATTTCTAATTATATTGCAGGCACTCAGGGAATTCAAAGAGCAGAAAATATGTCAGGAACAATTTACAAATTGTGGCTATTTGTGTGCATGCTTGCCTGGACTCCAACAAATATAGAAAAGGGAAAAAAATGCTCATTAAGAACACCAGCTCTCCTCAGCAGGTCTCTGCTTCCATTTGTTCTCCCATCCTCACAAACCTAAACACTAAATGTGAATGTGCTTCTGGAAAAAATTGCTTCTCCCCAACCTCTTGATTTTTTTTGAGTGGGAGTATAGAAATAAAACCTTCCCCAGTTGCTCTCAGCCTGCCTCAGAAATTCCATTTCCCTCATATTCAAGTCACTGTTTCTAAAAAAGAAAAAGACTTTTTTTTTTTCTGTTTTCTTTAACTGAGATGTCTCAAGCACTGGAAAATTCTTCCCAGTCATACAAGTTAGGAGCGAATATTCCAGATGAGGGGATGAAGCTATTGTGCCTGAGATGGAGGGTCTCTATACACTTAGGTTTTAGCACATTGTAAGCTCTATTAAACTATAAGGAGGTCAAAGGTCTAAAATGTGCCCATCAGTTCTTTGCTATCTTGCCACAGCATTAAGAGAAGGACTGTACAGAACATTCAACATACTTTCAATCCAGGAACCTTCACGGATCCGTACAAAGCCACATAACAGCGCCAAAATACTTGGGTGTACCCATTACCTACAGATGTGGTTAGTGGTTGCTTGTTGACAGTTGCTTGAATTTAGGATCGAGCCCTCTGGAATGTTCTCTAGTCTAAATAAAAAAGCTTCTAAGTATTGTATAAGGCATGATCTTTTCGAAGTCCCATGTGGCAATATCCACTTTGCTTACTTCATAAGCTTTTAATTCATTCAAGGTAAGGGTTGGGTAGCAGTAACCAGTCACAAAGACTTGGTGCTACAGAGCTCAAATGTATTCTTAAGGACTCCAAGTAGTCAAATAAAATTCCCTTAATCTCATCTACTCCCTGAAAATACAATGACCCTGAATATAGATAGGGCAAATCTCCACTTTTCCATTAAATGTAAACTTTTGGAGACACAGATATGGATGTAATGATCAAACGTCTATTTGCAGTAATGAATTAATACCATTCCACAGGCATAATTAAGATACTATATAAAATATACTAAATTTAAAATACTACTTTTTCTCAGTCTCACATTTCACAAAACAATTTTATCAGTCAGCTTTCACACTAGTATTGTTGCATATACAAAAGACTTCAGTTATCAGACAATTTCAACAGCTCATAATTTCTGCTTCCATCTAAGTTATTTGATAATCCACATGGTGCTGTCACTAGTGATTCTGTCCTGGGCTCAGTTTCACACAACAGGGTAGTTTTTCATTTTGCTTTCACTCATGCTATAGGAGCATATTTGATCTGCACTAGATAACCACATTGATTAGCATGGTTTGGGTGCTATGTAAGGAACGGTGGCCTTTGACCTGGTGAAAGGCTGGAAGCAATTACATGCATGGATTTGGACAGGTGAGAAATGGGGCTTGCCTTGGCAATCATAAGAAGGGATTTGACAGTCCTAGCAACAGGTGACTCAAGAAATATTTATGAAGCAAAATCAGCAGGACTTGGTAACTAAATGGATTTAGAGATTAGAGAAAAGAAGGAGAGATAAATGATGCTTCTAGCTTGAGAAGCTGAGTAAATTTGGTTCCGTTAAATTCTTCCTGATATGAGCAATAAAGGAGACAGAGAAAGCTGAGGTTGGGGGGAAGGAGATCAGGTGATGTAGTCCATCACTGATTATAAATGGCTATTGAACAAATAAGTAAAGATACCAAGCAAGAGTGGGGAATATTTGACTCTGATATTCACCAAAGAAAGCCTGGCTGGAAAATGCTCTAGGAAGCTTCAACCTGTAGGTGCTAAGGACAGTGGTGAACCTGGATGAGATCCCCAGAAGAGAATGGAAAGAAAAAGGAAAAAAAAGGACCACTGATGAAATGCTGGATGGGGGTAAGGGTAAATAATTGAGTGGACAGACAAGGGAGAAAGAATACCAAAAAGAGACTGATAAAATGTCACAAAGGAAGGATAAGAATGATAACTGCTACAAATGCACTGGGAATTTCAGTGAAATGATTCCGCTTTCCACTAGAGTTGATGTTGAGAAGGTTACTTGTTGGGAGATGATGGGAAGCAAAGAAATAAGAACAGGTAATGTGGTCCTCTATTTTCACAAGTTGTGTTGAAAAATAAGAAAGCAGATGGCATCTGGGGGTAGGTGGCAGGGTAAGGGAAGACCTTTTATTATAGACAAAAGGTATATGGGCTGATTGAAAGAATCAGGACATAGAAGAAGAAAGGATAACTGATGGAGAGAGGAAGAGGAGGAGGAGACCAGGTGGGAAGAATGAAGAACTGACCTTGAACTGGGGAAACAGACTCCTTATCCCCTGGATCTGGAGGAAAGGAGGATGGCCAAAAGTAGGTCAGTTTAAAGCCAAAGGAGCATGGAGCTGTAGGGGTCCTCTCCTTATTGCGCAGGTTTTCTCAGTGAAACCAAAAGAGAATTGTTTGTTGAGAGTTAGGAGGATGAAGACTGAGAAGGAAGCTTTGAGGAGTCTGATAAAACTTTGAATAATATCAAGATCACAAGAGAAGGAGCTGATAAGTCTCAAGACCTTAGTGGAACTGGAACCCTGGAATCTGTACTGGCACACTCCCACACACATACATGAGGGTGTGTGATCTTTCTCGGGAACATCCTGACAAGCCCAAACACAGAAACAGAGTAGGTAGATTGTAGGATTGGTCCAAGGCTGAGGTCAAATTACAAGGTGTGGGGAAAGTGAAGGGTCTGAAGAGAGGAATCTAGAGAATCAAGGCAAAGACAGGAAAGGAACCAGAGACAGGAGGCATGATCACTGTATGAAAATGTCCAAAACAGAGGTCTCTGAAGGAAGGGAAATAACAAGGCACATGGAAGGACAGGATTTTGAGGTCAGAGGATGAGATATTAAAGTTTAAATCTGAACTGAGAACAAAGCTAAGAAGTAACCACAGGCAATGCTGCCAGAACCGACACCAGTGGAAGCTGGCAGCAGTGATTGGATTGCAGTGTGTTACCATGTTCTGCTTCCTCTTCTTCCAGGGCATATCTAGGGGGGGGCTGCACTTCCCAGGATTCCCCACAGTAGAGTGAGCCATGGACGCCATTCCAGTCAATGGAAAGTGGGCAGAAAAGATAAGCAGCATTTCTAGATGTGGCACTTGAAAGAGTCTCTTGCAAAATCCTCCTAGCTTATATTCTTCCCTAGTCTATAGATGAAAAGCAAAGGACTAAGTGGGTAACTCCAAGACCCTAGGAACCACCAGATAAATAGTGTCTAAGGACCTGAAGGACATAAGGTACATGGACCAGGGCAGTCATCAGAACCTCTCTCACAGCTTGCCTAAATGGGGCCATGGCTTGTCCAAGGAATATGCATTGGGGCTTTAGAAGCTGTTTGTTACAGCAGTTTTTGCCTGCTCTGACTAAACAAGAATGCTCCAGACAGATGCCAGGAATCTCAAAGAAGAAGGCCTTTAGGGCTAAAATAAGAGTAATATGAACACTGCCTCTGGTTCCAGGGCACCTGAATCAGAAAGTAGTATTCTAGGCTAGGAGGGGGCAGTACCCTGATGAGAGGCTCTTCCAGTAGAAATGATAAGTCAGCAGAGGACATTTTCCAGAAGATATAGAAGAAAAGGAAGCCAAGAAAGTAGACAGAAACAAGAGGGCTAAGGTAGGATGGGATGAGCTAGGCCAGACTGACCATGGGGGTTCTGGTTTTAAGTTCAGGCAATTGCACAGCAGCGTCTGAGACAGTGAGCACAGGGAAGAAATAATCACTTCGTGAGGCTTACCTAATGTGCCAGGTAGTACATTGGGTGTGGTCAAAAAGGCCCAAATTATTGGGAGAACCAAAATGTTGGACCAACCAAAATTTTGGCTAAATGATTTGGACTTTCCTCTTCCAATCACACACACACACTCACACACACACATACATACAAACATTCACACACACACACACATATTCCCAGGAGCTCACTCTGCCCCCACCTGTATCCCCAACTCCCCACCCTCAAGGCCTCACACTTGCTGCTACTCAGTCTGGAATGTTCTCTCCTTACCTCCTCCCCTCATTTCATGATTCCAGGCTCTGGCCAATGCTCTCTTTAAACTTTTTATCAAAAATACCCTCTTGGTCATTCCTTCTTTCTGGCTATTTCCTAGCTTCATTTTGTTTCTTTGTTTTTATTCCTACCTTGCATTATTCAACACAGATATGAACTCACATATACATCCAAACACATACATAATACACACCACTGTATGGCATTATTTTATCACCCTTTCTTAATTATAATCTTTATTATTATTTTTTATCCTCTCCCCACTAGTCCATGAATCTGGAATATTGCTGCTCTATACTGTGTATTTCTGCATCCCTGGGGCCAAGTGCAGTACCTGGCATACATATTCAGTAATAAAGATTTACTGAATGGGGTTGGAGAAGTCGTTCAGTGGTAGCCAGCTTGGCTAGCATTCATGAGAACCTGGATTTGATCTTTATCACCAAAAAAGTAAAATATATTTTCTGAATGAGTACTATGACGAGTCTTGATTCTTTCCACATATTGTACAAGATGAAATAAGCTTCTGTGGAAGTATGAGGGAAAACATTTAGAACTTTCTCTTGTAATTATAAAAAGTTATTGGGGATCAGAACAGATGTCAAAGGAAAACAGATTCTTTCTCTTGAGAGTCTTGGGAGGAAAAAAATTAGATAATTATCTTTCTTGGGTAGACAAAGGATGAAGAAAAATAGATTAAATAATATTGTATAGATCTTTCCAGATTGGAGAGTCAATTCCCCACTGATTTGGGGTTATTTTTTTCCCCTGACTTTTCTAAGTGAACAGCAGAGTAAATTGAATCTCTCAGTTCTGGGGCTAAAAGATGCTATAGATTTCCATAGATTTGAGGTGAGATAGCCTGATGCAGAAACAATTGGTCTATAAACTATCCATTCAGAAGGATCACACAGTTTCTGCAGTTAGAAAATGCTCAGAGAACACGTTCAAGATATTGCTTGGCCACTGCCCACCAAACTCCTTCTTCCAAGTAACCAAAGAGTTGGATCCAAAAGACAAGCTAAAGGGAGAGGGGCGAATGAGTGTAGCTTGTCACTCATTGTCAGCATTGATGTATTTTCCAGGGCAGTATCTCCAAGAAGCAATTATGTTAAATCAATCACCAGGAAATGAAGTCTTTATAATGATAGCTGTGACTTTGATTTCAAATACTGTGCCAATCAGAATGAGAGCTTTGGTTCCCCTGTCACAATGATCATTAATACCAAGTTCTAAGAAAACAATACCCCCTACCCTCCTTTTCCTCCTCCAAAAAAGAAGAGAAATAAGATAAAGGAAAATGAAGCACAATGCTATGGAATGAAAACATGTGCACCATAAAAGCCCAATATAGCAATAAGTCCCTTGGTTACCTATAATGTACAATTTGCTCTTTAAATTTCATTTCTGTTCTATTGGCCTGTGAAGCTAATGCTGGAAGGCCAATGGGTAAAATGTGGGGTGCCAGTAGGGCCTTAATTTGCTAACAAAACTCATAATATGAGAAAAACCATGGCTAGGAAAAGATTGATTAAAACAACACCCGAGGAGCTAAGTATGTAGCTCTGTGGTAGAGCGTTTGTATATATACATATGTATATACAGTGAGAGAGAGAGCAAAACTGCATTACCAGGTCTTTCTGAGGGGACTACAGGAGGCAGGAGAGGTAAAGAAAATGTTAAAGAATGAAAAATACTGAAACCCATCTATATCTGAATATAATACAATGTGCTGTACCGTAAGTTGTTGAATATTAGGGGAGCATGGTGATTGAGAATGAGGAAGTAATGGAGGTGAGGCGGGGGGAATTTGATTAGAACACAATACATACAGGCTTGAAGTACCAAGGCAAAACGCCCTTGGACTTTCAATATACACTTTAAAAACTGAAGGACAGGAGGGAGAAATAGGTCTTTTCTGGGGGTGGATACCAGTGGGAGGGGTGGGCACAAGGAAAGGGGGGATGAGGGTGAATATGGTGGATGTATTTTGTATCCATATATGAAAACAGAAGAATGAAAGCTGTTGAAATTGTTCTAAGAAGGGGGATGGAGGGAAAGGCAGAACAATGGAGGGGGTAAATCTAAGATATGTTGTAAGCACTTATGCAAATATAACAATGTATCCCCCCCCCCCCCGTACAGCTATTGTATGCTAATAAATTTTTTTTAAATATTGTAAATATTTCTCAAATGCCTGCTATATCCCAGGTACTGTTAGTACCCTGTGCTAGAAATACAGAAACAGATACAATACAGCATCTGAGTTAGAAGATGCAAGGAGCACAAGAGACTAATATGTGAACTGGTACAGTACAACTCAAAATAAACAATGTTGATAATAATATGTGGGGAGAAATACAGAAGGACTCTGGAAGAAGGAGCTGGTGCTTCAGCCTAAAGGAGTCAAGAGAGTTTCATAAAGGAGGCAGCGAGAATGACTAGGAAATTGACAGGCACTGGGGAAAACATCTCAAGCACAGATGCCAAATTCAGTAGAGAGACCGAGGCATGCATGGTGAACCTGGATGGCTGGAGCTGCAAAAGAGAGCCGCAGGAAGGTTCACCCTGTTTCTTAGAACCTGGCATAATGGTCTAGGAGTAAATACCTGAGCCTTTGCTTGATTGGTTTACTAAGATCAGAAGGTTGTTTCATTGGCAATTTCAAAGTAGATGCTGCTGGTGCCATTTTTGGGAATGAGGTGGACTACAAAAGACTGGGAGGGGACTAGCAGGACAAGCTGAAGATGGCCAGGATTATAGTCTGGAGACATCTGACCACACAGAGAAGAAAACACCCCTGTTCTGCCTTGAAATGGCTTAAACGGAACAAATATTCATGTACACACACTGTATATATCAGGAGATATATACAGAGAAAGAGCCCTGCCCGCTCTCCCCCTGAAAGAAGCAAACACTGGAGTAGCTAGCTAATCTACAGTGTGGTCCCCATTTCTACCTCCCTTTTCCCTTTCCTATTTTCTGCTTGAGTCTCTGCTCCTTGCCACCACCTGTTTGGTTCAAGGACAGAAAATTCCATTTTTACATTACCTTCAGCAAAATCCAATTGAGGATGTTCAATAAACTCTTTCTGTGTGAAGAATGGTTGGGGAAGGGTGTTTTATTTAACCAAATACTATAGTTAAATGAAAATTGCTAATATAGATCATGCACAAATTGCCAATTTTGAAAAAATTAGTGCTTAATAAAGTGCACACAATACCAAAGCCCCATTAAAGATTTTTTAAATCTTTTTGTTTGTTTTTTCAGTATGTGTATATATGATTCAGTACCTTAAAACTCAAAAGTGAATTGAACATATTTTATGGTACTGTGAAAACTCAACATTCAGGCTATGTGATTTTTTAATAGATGGGAGTTTTACAACTACAAAAGCCCATATTGCGATCTGAAGCCAGGGGAACACTTGGGGTAAATCCATATTACTTGCTCAATAAACATTTATATTATGGTGCCACAAACAGAGCACTAGAGGATGAATCAAGACCAAGCCTGTCCTTCCTCAAAGGGTTCCTTACAGAGGGGGACACAGATCTATCATCAGTAATATGTATTACTAGTTAATTGCAGTAACAGAAGCAAGAAAAGAGACAGAGAATCTCCAGGAGTGTGGCTCATGTCTATAATTCCAGCTACTCAGGAGGTGGAGACAGGAGGATCGCAGCTCAAAGCCAGCCTGGGCAAAAAGTTAGAGAGACCCTAACAAGCTGGCAGTGATGGCAACATGCCTGTGTTTCCAGTTCTGCAGGAGGTATAAGGAGGATGAGCATAGCAGGAGGCCAGTCCCAGGCAAAAAGCAGGACCCTAACTGAAAAATTACTAAAGCAAAAGAGACTGGGGATGTGACTTATGTGGCAAAGCACCTGTGTAGTCAGTCTGAGACCCTCAGTTCGAACCCCAGTGCCAAAGGGAAGGAGGGAGGGAGGAAGGGAAGACAAAGAAGAGAAAGTGCTCAGTTCTGCCCATATTGAGAGTAAGGAAGGGTTGGCGTGAGGGGTAACATTTAAGAAATGTCCCAACCAGTGGGAAGGCGTGCTCCAAGGATTCTATCCTCATGCCGTGTGGAAAGGGCTAAGGAAGAAGCCCTGTGGAATCCATCCCCAAACTTCAGCTGGCCCCTGAATCCTACTTGGCTTTCTTATCCTCAAACCAACAATCTCAGCCATATAAAGTTTTTTTTTAACTTAAACTCTTTTTTCTTTGTATCTAATCCTAATTTGAAGAGGGAATAATGGAATCCTATGGAAAGGCAACTCTTCTAGCCTTGGTTCTGGTTCCTCTCATTCCTTGCACACTACAGCCCCTCCTGAGTGCCCTTCATCACCCATAAAGTTTGGTACTGTTCTCATTACCCAGATGGGCAAGACAAACAGATTTGGGGAAGGAGACAGGCAATAGGGTCCTGTGAGCACAGGGAGAGAGAGAGACAGCAGGGAGCAGCCGCAATGCTCTTTGGGAGAAGTGCCTCCAGGGGTGTCATTAGAGCAGAGACATCAGTAAAGGAGGACATCTTGGGGAAAGAGTAAGCCCAAGAGTTCTAAGAAGAAATGACTGGGGTATCTGAGGATCTGCAATGAGGACAGTGAGGAAGAGTGCAGGGATATGGCAGAAAATGAGGCCAGAGGGCCAGCTGGAAACATGCTCCTACAAGGCCTGGAAGCCTATGGTTGGATCCTTGGACTTGGTTCTGAAACCATCTGATTTGTATTTTACAGGGTCTCTCGGGCTGCTGGACAGGGACCTGAATACAAGGAAGAAAGAGTAGGGACAAAGGGATTAATGAGGGGGCAGACATCACCCTCCAGGACAGAGAACGTGGTGGTATGCCGTTGGAGACAATCACTTGGTGAGAGTCTTCATCAGTATCTGTAATTATTGATGCAACAACAATAAGGGGCTGAGAGTGTAACATAGGGACAGAGTGCCTGCTTAGTATACTCAAGATCTCAGGTTCAATTCCTAGCACCACACAAAAGACAGAAAAAAAGAAGAAGCAACAGTATCTATGCTTGTGGGTTGTCCTCCCTGTGCTAGGCCAGTGGATAGCAATTATGTATCAGCAGCAATTACAAAGTCCAGCATCTCACCAGCAACAGTGCAGAGGGGACACTTGCTTTTAGTACCTCCTTCTTCCCAAGCAGAATCCAAGCCTCCAAATAACCCTTGCCTGATGCACCTACTAAAGAAAGAAAGTGCGTCACTCCCCAAGACTGTGTTGCAGGAGGTCATCTCACCCAAGAAATCACGCAGAACATCAGTAACAATGATAAATTGTGAAAAATTCGGTGCAAGAGAGAGGTGAGAGAGACAGATTTCTCCTTGCAGATTTATGAAGAACGAAAGCTGAAAGCCAATGAAGTGGCCTTGAGGATTGAATGCCAATGCAGGGGAACTGCAGGGGATGTTAAAAGCACTGTACCAGATTTGGGGACAGGGGTGTTGCTCACCTAGTCACAGTCCCCTGCATCCTGGGGAGGGTCCATGCACTGCTCGGTGTGAAATCTTAAGATTATCAGACACATAAGCTGCAGGTGGAAGGCAGAGGCTGGCAACAAGAATCCTGACCCTGTGGGCTTAGAGCAAAGACAAAAGGATCAGGTACATACCACCTCTGTATATAAGACGTAGAGACCTGGACATGGCACAGATGAAACAGACTACGTAGATAGGAGGACCAGGAAAGCAGGCCACAGGAGAATGGTTCTGGGCCACAAGGAGATCTTTCTGTGAAAACTGAGCCATTGTCCTCCCAAAGCAGGCTGTGCATTCCAGAAGGGAAGGGCTACATATGCCTTGCACAATGATCTATTCCCCACAAGGGCCTGGCATCATGAATACTGGCCCTGGTGGGTTGAACAACATCCCCTTCAAACTCCTGTGATCCAGAACCTCAGGACATGATCAAATGTCTGGGGTCATACTGGATTATGATAAGCCTCAAATTCAATGAGTGTGTTCTTGCAAGAAGAGGATAGGACACTCTGAGGAAGGCCATGTGATAGCAGAAGCTTAGACTGCAGTGAGTTAGCTATACATAAGCCAAGGGTTGCCAAGGATAGCTGGAAGCAATCAGAAGCTAGGAGGCCAAGAAGGATCCTGCCCTAGAATAGTCAGAAGGAACACAACCCTGCAGACACCTTGATTTCAAACCTGAAAAGATAAATTTCCATTGTTTAAAGTCTTCCAGGTGTGTAACAGTTTGTTTCAGAAGCCTTAGGCAACCAATGCAGCTGGAAGGGAGGGAGGGAGAGAAAGGAGGGATGGAGAAGGAAGAAAGGAAGGAAGGAGAGAGGGAGGGAGGGAGAAGAAGGAAGGAAGGAAGGGAGGAAGGGAGGAAGGAAGGGAGGAAGGAAAGAAAGGTAGGGCTGATACCCACCCACATGCCAAGAACAAGAACCTGTAGGTGGAAGATCTGGCTGACTTTGAGAACCAGTAATGAAGAAAGAGCCTCACATGCAGCTGGTGAAGGCCCAGTATTAACTTAAAAGCCACTTTCTTTTGGTGGGCACCCTGTGGTCTAGGATGGACACTAAGTATAATCTAGGGACTTTTCCTAAAACTACAAAGCAGATCCTGCCCTATAAACATGTAGAGGAACCCAAGAATTATTTGGGAATTTTTTCTCCTTACTCAAAAACAAAGAGTTACAGTTAGGGGAAAAGTCATTGACAAATTCCATCAAAGTGTACAGGAAAGCCATACATGGTGGCCTGTGCCTGCAGGGTCCAGCTACTTAGAAGACTGAGGCGGGGGGAGTCACTTGAGACCCAGAGTTCTGAGCCAGCCTGGGGAACAGAGCAAGAGCAAGATCCCATCTCAAACAAAGAAACAAGTCTCACAGGAAAGCCCACAGGAGAAACGTGTGCAAGGACAAGATTGGCTTCTTGGACTTTTTAATTTCCAATAGCAAAGCCCACTTCAGCCCTCCTGCTGGGCCTCTTTGAACCACAAATATTTCCTAGTCTCTAAGATACCCCTTGTCAGGCACGAGAACAATCGCCTACATTTGCTCGTGTTCTGTGACGGCCACTGGTAATAACCCTGGACCCTGTGACTCCCTCAATGGCTTATTTGCTGGCCTGTGGCTGCAGGAGGCCCAAGCCAGCCCTGTAGTACAAAGGGGCAGCTGAGCCTCAGAGAAATTAGCAGACACGAGATCTCCCAGAGTCTGAGAGCACCAGTTCATTTATCTTCATATTTTTTTCCCATTAAATTTGATGGGGGAGGTAGGGAGAGAAGATAATGGAGGAAACCAATCAGAATTTTTCAAAGTAATTGGGCTTGATTGGTCTTTTCATTTGTCTAGAAAGATTTGTCTGCCTTGGGGATTAAGGGACAAAATATCCTGAGATCTCAGCAATCAGCCTCCTCCCGGATCCTTGAGCCTTGGCTGGCCTGGCCCTAAAGCCAGCCACTTCCTGCCTCCTTCTCACTCCTGCCATACAAAATGGGAACCAGTGAGCTCCTGGGCTGGAAACCATTTTGCCCAACTCTTGGCAGTGTTGGCTATGGGAATAGGCTGGTTGCTCATCCAGTACATGCCAGGCTATGTGGGTACCCTGAAATGGAGAAGATCCAGCGAGGGTCTTGCTGGGGAGAGGCAACAGAAGAAGGCTCCATCCAAAGAGGTGAGCCCAGCACAAGAAGCCTAGAAAGGATTTTCCAGGAATAGGGGAGAGGTGCTTCAGGCAAGGGAACCCAATGCATACTCTGTGCAGTGAGCCTTCCCCATGTAGCGTCCAGAACGGAAAAAGTTGGGGAAGACACTGTGTCCTGACAAAGCATCTCTCATCTGCTTCCCTCTTGTCTCCATGACAGTAGTCTATGTGTCACCTAAAGATGGTAGCTCCAAACAGGCATTGGGCCCATTTGAGGAAGCAAGGGGAAAAGGCAGGGCATGCTTCAAAGTCAGCAGGAAAGTCACAGGGCCTTTGAGCCTTCCTGACAGGTTAAGCCTTGCATCCACGTGAGAAGCCCTGAATTCGAAGGGGACCTCAGTTCACTGTATTTCCTTCCTGTGGCTCTGATAATCCAGGAAGCTCAGCATGACAAAGGGGGGACATTTCAAAGCAGGCAAGATGGCTCAGGAGTAGGGAATTCTCCCATAATCATCCCTCCCAGATGGTGGGAAAGGAAAACATGGCTCCCCTCCCACTTTGGCAAAATTCAACTCTCATAGCAGAGTTCTTTACCCAAGAAAAGACAGCACATTCTAGAGTCCTCAGGGGAAGTGTGACCCAGGAATGTGGGTGCTTTGTGGTTCTGGGATGCTGGTTTTGCAGGAGTGGTTAGAGGGGGAAGAAACAAAAGAGATATAAGTGACATACATGCATAAGGGAGTGAAATGATTTAGCAGAATAGTGTATCAGACTGAATTGGCCCCTCCAGATATGCCCAGGTCCTAATCCTCCCTGGAATCTATGACTGTTACCTTATATGGCAAAAAGGGTTTGCAGATGGGACTAACCTAAGGCTCTTAAAATCAGGAATTGCCCTGGATTACAGGTGGGAACTGATATAATCAAACAGTCCTTGGAAGAGGGGAAGCAAGAGGACTCAGAGTCAGAAAGGGGTCATGTGATAACAGAAATAGAAGTTGGAATGAAGTCAAGAAAAGCTACAGCCTCTAAGTTAGAAGAAGCAAGAAGCCTCCAGAAGGATCCAGCCCTGCTGACACCTTGATTTAGTTCACTTCAGTGATTTCACACTTCTGATCTCCAAAACTAAATTACTGGTAATTTGTTACAGTGGCAATAGGACACTAACACAAATATGTTTAGAAAATAAAAACATGTGAGGCATAGAAGCCCCTTTGATGATTAGTAGGTGCTGGATGCTTGTTAAAAAGGCAAAGGGGGTTTTATTCAAGACTATGATAATAAGGAAAGACATGGAACCCAAAAGCAATGACAACTGTGGATTTACAGCCAATGAGCAGAGCAAGAATGTCAGTGCATGGAGGATTCTTGCAAAACTAGCTCAACAGGAACAGGATTCTTGTTAAAGGCTAGCCATGGTGATTGCATATCAAGGATGGGGGAGATTCTTTGCTAAAATGTGACTCAGCAGGCCAAGGTCAAGGCCAAGTCAAAAAGAAACCTCAGAGGAGCTTGACTAAAGTTACCCAGAGAAGAGAGTCTTTGTCCCTGGTCCTCAGTCCTTCATACCCTAAATGATATGGGTTGAGCCTGGGGAGAATGGCTACTAACTACAGAGAAGGATAGCAATGGCTCATGCCACTCATCATAGCCACTCAGGTTAGCAGGAAAGCTGGAGGCTGCTACTGATCACAAGCTTCCAGGTCCTCCCTATATCCCTCAATCATTCTTGGTTGCTGGGCGTGTGTTGCCGCTCCAGCCTGCTCCAGCCAGATTGTTGTGAGGGATTCCCCTCCTCCCCTGCCCCGCCTTCTTTGCTACGTGTCTTTTTTGTTGTTATTGCTTATTATTCAGTTTTTTTTCTGTTTTTTTCCCTGGGTGGGGGTCAGTCTGTTCAGGGGGCTATGCTGATCTGGCCCAGGGTTGTCTGTGGGAGTACTGTGTCCTGCTTAGCTCACCTTGTGGTCTGCGTCTTCCCAAGCCATCTGGGTGCTGGTGTCTGGTGGCCCGGGGACCCTCCTGGTTTCTCCATTTAACGTGAGGTGGAGATGCTACGCGCTGGCTGGAGGTGTGGAGGGGTCATAGTTTTGCCTCTTCTCAGTGGTTTTTCCTGTAAGGTGTATCTCCAGCGTCTCTCCAAGATTTTACTTTAGGAGGCACGCTTTCTGCTTCCTCCCTCTAGCCACCATCTTGGAATCGTCCCTCAATCATTCTTGAACTTTGACCACTGAGCTACATATTAATTGTGCAGGAAGCCATAAGTGATCCATATTACAACATGGCAATATGGGAACAGCTGGGAATATCTGCCACTTCTGGGAACACAAAGCATAGCCCAACTGGTCCCTAGACAAGCACCACCCTGGGCTGAAGTAAAGAATTTCAGCTGCACAGTGCAGTCATGCTCTCTGTCCCACCTCCTGGCTCCATCTCTTTCACTTATTTGTCAGATTTCACCTAGACTTCTTAGAAAGAACACAGCTGAGAGGGAGGGCAAGCAAAGAGACAGAGGTAGTGCCCAATCAGCCTTCAGGTGTCCAAGGTTGAGAGAGCCCCAGATTCCAGTCCTAGCTCTGCCTGTCACTTTCTGTCCAGTGATAGTCCCTGTCACTTTCTGTCCAGGTACTTGTAAATCAAGATGATCTGTGCTTAAAAAATCATTTCATCAATAGGTCCTGATCCACTGATGGTTCTTAATACAAGTTAGTGGCAAATATTCCAGTGTCTGTTCCACAGATACATACCCATAGGAAATGCCTCCTGAGTCAATGGCATAAGTGCAAACACAGAGCTCTGTGGCACATTGTCTTGGGCCAGCCCCCAATTCCAAGTCATTCTACTCCTTCCTGTTGGATGAACTTCTCCTAGCCTGATCCCAGGAGATTCTGGTTTGCTCTGCTCTTTAACTTCCCAAGAAAAGGTGCTCCTATTCCTCCTCTGGTGACCTGTCTTGGTGAACAAGATTTACCACTTCTATGTTGCTTTATCTACCATCTAGTGACAACCCCAAGCCCTGCAGCTACCACTCAGCATGAAGAGTGCCAAAGTCACAATACTAAATGCTGGTTTTAAGCTTATAACTAGATAGAGTGGACCAGAAGAGCCAAAGTGAAGTTCAGTTAGAAGGTACTTAAAAATGCTAGTAAGTCCAAAAAGATAAAGATTAGAAGAGGGGAAATTGGCTATAAAGATGAGTAGGTATCCAGATTCCAGGCCAGGAGTCTATGGGAGAGGAGAGGAAGTTGGCCAGCGGTCTGAGCCCACAAAAGAGTGTGAAGAGTCAGGATGGAGACGTGGCTACTCCAGGTGAGCTAGCACCACCTGGTGCTGGGAAGGTTCCCTTTAGACTCCCTATCAGAGCCAGAACTGTGCTCAAGGCTTTCAAGTCAGAGCACACAGGAAGAAAAAGTGGACACCTGCTGGAGAGAGGGCGGAAAGGCTGAATGCCAAGGAATTCCTGACCTGGTGTCCTGCAGGAAGATGTCCACACCAACGGTATTTCAGTGGCCTGCTGTGTGGCCCGAGATACACACTGATAGCAGAAGGTGACTTATCTACCACAGACCCATTTAATTGTACATGGCTCATGCAGATAAATCAGAATAACATCTACCAGCAGAGCTTCCTTAAATGAATCTCATTAAAGGCCTAAAATCAAAATCCATCTAGGTATTAGGTAACCCTTCCCCTGGGCCATGAACCTTACAGATCACTACGTTACCTCTTCATTGCTACCTGTTTGTGTTCAGCTGGAAATCTGCCCTGTAAACACAGATGACAAGTAGATAGAGAACACCCTTCAAGTGACAGATTCTGCCAGTAGGTCCCTGAGTCACATCCTGTACCTTAGAACCAAGGCCGCCTACTCAAAAATACCTGCTTCTGCCCAAAGGGCTCTGACTGTCACTTCCACTAAAGCAGAAAAGACCAGCATCCACAATCAAAGGGGTGGACTAAAATCCCACGGTCACAAGAGGAGAGATGTGAGGAGGGAGCGCTGGCATTCAGGAAGCAGTGACATTTCCCGTGTTTCGTCTCCTTGTCCTAAGAGGGCTTGCAAGAAAAACGCAGTCAGAAGAGAATGAGTCAGGAGGATGGTGTGAGGCCTCCTGCCCACTCACAGCAGCAGAACTCAAGTGGGGACCAGAAAGGGCTTCCTGTCCCACCAGCGTTCTGAAATAACTGTCCTTTCTCCTCTTCCACCTCCCCGAAAACAACAGACAGAACTAACTGCCCCCTGCCATCTCCATCCCACGACCAGTCCAATTTGGTTCCCCATTACTGGGTCCAGGATTATCTTCCGACTATGGATAAAATAATGTCCACGTGACAGGAGTAACCCAAGGTGTGCCAGCACTGGGCAATCACAAAAAGAGGGGAAGGGAACATATGGAAGGAGGAGACCAGCACTCCTGGGCTCAGGGAGGTCTGTGTGTTCAGGTTGGGAAGCCATTTGCAGGCATGACAGCATAGATGACAGGAGAGAAACAGCTCAAGGACAGCTTGCTCACATTTTCTCAGATGTGATGCTATGCATGCTGTGCCCTTGTCCCTGGGAAGGGGCTTCTGTGCCAGCCTGGTTCTTGATAACACTGCAGTGCAGAAATTTACTTCCAATCCTTTGTCACAGACCTGCCATAGATGAGACATCCACTGTCATCTGGCATCCACAGCTTGTCCCTCTGTTGCTGTCCTCACTGAACCCCAAGAGTTTTAGTGGCCAGGACAGCTGTTCTCTACTTCCTGGGATAGTCACTGAGTCCGATCTGATGACAATAAACTGACAGCTGAGTAAGGTGAGCCTCAGCCTCAGCTTGTGTGTTTCCGTAGCATTTATTTTGCTCTAGCTACAATGGCCTTCTTTTCAACAAACTCTGAGCTCATTCCCACCTCAGGGGAATGCATTTTCTGTGTCCTATACCTGCCCATGGCCTGGCAGCAAGCTCAAGGGGACAGGAGCACAGTATTCAAGGGCAAGGTGATGGAAGCTGAGGCAGTGGGCCAGTTTGTAGGAGCTTTATCTCCAAGCTGAGGACTGAGACTTTATCCCGGAAATGACAGGAAGACCATGACCGATTTTGAGCAGGACCGTGAGAACTAGAGACAAGATGCCACATAGCAAATTGGTAAGGGGTCAATGCAAGCATGAGCGGACTCAAGGAAATGGGGCAGGAACCGGGGGGTGGGGTGGGGGAAGAATGGGGAAATACTTAAGCACTCTTTAAGGAAGAGAATCTAGAAGGCAGAAAAAGCCCAAAGGTGTGGGATGTGAAACACTCAAAGATGACTTTCTGAATGGAAGCTGATAGCTTCATTTAGCAAAAGAGGGAATACAGGAAGGCAGACTTAGAGGGTAAGAACTAAACTTGGTTTTGAATGAGTCTGGCGGTCATGTCAGTCTGGACGTTTCTAATACACAGTTGAAAATAAAGGGTAGGGCTGAGGAAAAAGGTGTGTGCTCAACAGTGAATCCAAGTAGATTCACAGGCGAACTATGGACAATGGATGTTGCAGGCCCAAGAGGAGTCCTCACTGAGGCAGGGAAAATAACTTCCCAGGAGCTCTCTTCTCTCAAGCAAACAAAGCTAACAGGCATCCAAGCAGGACCCTGAACCATCTCTAGAGCAATAAATCCCCTCTAAGTTGTAAATAACCTGGCCTGGTAAATATTACAAGATAGCCTCCAGAAGAGGTGCCTATGGGTCTGTCTTGCTTGTTTAAAAAAAAGGGGGGCCTGCCACCAATCTGACCTCCCAGGTCAAGTCCTCTACTGAGGACCTAACGAATATTGGTCACATCTCACACAGACAATGAAAGACCTGAAAACTAGCATAAGCACATGTGTAGGATATCCCATGTTATGTGATAAGCTGTGCTAATTAAACCTGCCAGCCACCCTAACCCCTCTCTAAGGACTGCCGAGATTTTTCCCACCTTACAACTTACAAATTGGACTTAAACTAAAAAATCGATGCTTTTGTGCCACCTGGAAGAGCCCATCGTTTCCTTTGCTGTGCTTCTTTCTTTTCTTTTCTTTCAGTAAAGTTTTGCTAATCAATGTCTCCTTGCCATCCGGCAGGGGCCCATTGCTTTTCTGGCAGTGCTTTTACTTTTCTTTTCTTTCATCTTACTATTTCTTTCCTTTTCTTCCAATAAAGTTTTGTTACTGTTTTGCAATCTGTTTCTCCGTTCAGTTCTCTGTTCAGGTGACACAAAGATTCAGAGACTTCTGGTCTGGTATCTTCTTAGACTACTCAGCCTGGTTAACACCACGGAGCATGTGAGTCACTAGTGAGGGTGGAAGGAGAGGAGTACCTTCAGAGACAGGCCCTGGTTTGTCCTCTGGCTTTTCTAGCTACAAAATGAGCAAGTGGGCAAGTAAACCTCTCTGAACCCAAGTGTCTTCACCTCCAGCCAGTTCAGTCCTATGGTGGGTAGCTTACAGGTGTTTTGTGAGTTTATCCTTTACGATGTCTGCAGAGGAGGACCTAGCACAGTCCCCAGCAAACAGTGATCACTTTTAGAACCATCCAAGCAAGAAGCAGCAGACCTGGAGAAGGCAGTGCTCTTAAGAGAAAAGAGGAAGCGGCATTAGTATTGAGGCAGACCAGGACACATGTTTCACGCTAAACTCCCTATCTCAGCCCAGTGCTATCCTTTGTTGTTGTAAACTCTAAAACAAAGCCTTCAAGTGATTTTGCCTTCCATCATCCCTCAGATAGAAACTTGAATATTGATCACGTCCTAGCCTGAATCAGCACCCTAACCCAGGGACCACCCAAACACCTCCCCAACTTGCCAATTATTGGTGATCAAAAACTGCTCTGGTTTTTCCCTTCCCACTGGTTAGTGCAGTAACAGAAAGAGCTCTCTCTCCGACCCAGGCTTCCACCTGACTATTATGGCCTATTGTAACTCCTTTCACTCACCTTTAACAAACTCTTAGTATCACTCTCACCACACCTTCATCTTCACCTGGATGTACCCACATAGAATGTAAAAATCTAGAATTTCTGTTTACGAGAGATACAGGGAAGTCATGATCATTACATGTGCAAGACAGAATTCTCAACAGTGGCAACTTGGCAAATGGAGGGAGGAGAAGCTGAAGGTGCTGGGTTGAGAAAGGAATGGTAGGCAAGAAGGCATCAACCAAAGCACAGCATTGACCTTGGTCCCATCCATGCCAAGAACATGGCAAGTAGAAAATGAAACATGATGTGAGAGCTCTGCAGGATCCCACATTGCAGCCCTGACTTTATCACCTGTCTCCATGGCTCTGATCCTAAACTCCACCAACCTGCTCCAGACCTCCTGTTTGCACGGGTAATTAGATCCGGAGTGTAAACTTCTGAGGCAGCTGGACCACCTTTCCCCCTAGAAGTGCTTCCAGGATGGAAACAAAGTACTTTTCACAGCTGCTTTTTTTTTTTTCTCTTGAGTAACAAAGTAGGAATATAACCATTCTGATGCTTCCAGCTATTCTAGAAATTTCCAATTTATACTCTGAATGTCACAATGTCCTTGGCCCATATTCCATATTGGTAGAGACTAGAGAAAACCATTATGAGGTAAGAGGGCAGCAGGAAGAAAGAAATGGTAGGGTGTAGGGCCAACACATTATTTTTAGTGGAAAAGTTCAAGCATCCTTATGAGCCCACAAGGAGACTAAAAGAAGCCCACAGGGAGACTTCTGTCTTAAATGTAACAAAGAGAAAGACTAACTGTTGAAGCAAACTCCCAGCAGAAAAAGCAATGGAGATCAAGAATGCAGCTGCACTGACTAATCCTGCAGAAGGACAGGGGACCTGGCTTCCTCTGAGACTGCCAGGCAGGAAGCAAAAAGTCAAGATATGTTTTTTTTGGCAAGGGAACAGGAAGTGGATGGAGCCTATTCCCAGAGGCTCAATCTTTTCACTGAAATTGTAAAAAAGGAAAAGTCAAAAGAGGGGATGAGGTTGGAGGGTGGGAAGAGAGGTAAAGATTTGGACTGGTCACCCTGGAAACACATGAAAGAGTACATTTGGTATATGCTGCAAGTTTGAAAACCATTGTCCAAGATTCCTCCGAGGCTAGGGATCATGAACTTGACATGGAGATCACCTGCAGCAATGCAAGGGCTGTGTGCCACTTCTCCAGCAACCAGGACACTTCTGTCATTGGAGAACTAGAGAACCTGGTAGAAAAACCTCAGTCTGCATACATCAAACATCAGCATAACCTTCCCTTCCCTAGTCTTCAAATGTCTCCAGTTCCCATCGATGGGAAAATTTTAAATGTCAAAAAGTCTGACTATCCGCCTTGGAAAGTTAAAACAGGCAGTTGAAAAAGAAAAAGAAATTCCATTTATGAAAGTGTGAATGTCTAAGGCGTTGGTTCTTGGTGGTTTTGGGTTTGGGGTTTTTTCCATTCCAGTCATCCCCTTGGTTTTCTCATGGCACAGTTGGGTTCAGTCCTTTTTAAGTGGGGTTTCCTTTTTAATGGGTTTTCTTTTTATGCATGTATAGCCATCCTGACCTGACCTTGCAGATAATATCTGATTTTGGGAACCTCTTGTCATCCCCTTGTATTAGTTATGGCTTTTATATATAATATATGTAATGATGACTTAACATTTGTGGAGTCTTAGACACTCAGGGACTGCCCTCCCATGTGAGTTAACTCCCAAAGACAGTGAGGACAGTAGAGATTCCTGGGAGAGGGCCTCTCAGGTACAGGCCAAAATCTCCTCAGCCAACTCTCCCCAGCCAAGATGCTGCTTTCCTCACCCTCCATCAACCCGGGGCAGATAGCAGTCAGTAGGGAAAGCCTGCAGCCCACAGCTACCAGAACCATTTGCACTAGCCAGTCCTGACCTGCTCATCTGCCCAGCCTTGCCTTGCTTCTCCTGAGAAAGCCCCAAGGTAAGCTCTGGCCTCAGTGATCCCCTTGCTCCTGACTGCTGCTTCTGGATGTTTTCCTTTGGCCCTGTCTGGTGTGGCATTCTCCCTTCTTTTGGGACATGTAAGTCATAAATTCTTCTCTCAATGGCACTGGCCCCTTCATGTTGTCACTCAGGCATAAGTTATTATCTTGTGGGTAAAAATGAGACACTCCACTCCCCAGCCCACCTCACACCAACCTTTCTCCAGCCATCCCCCCACTCCCTGTCACCATGCATTTTGCCCATATGCTGGCACCTTGTTCATCCTGGCAGTGGGCAAAGCTGAACCAGGCTGGCAATGCCACAGGGCCCAGATGGTCCTGAGCACCATCAGCCTAGTGCAGCAGCTCACACCCCAGCAGCTCCTGGATCCACACCTTTCTGACTGCTTTAACTAAGTGACTTTGAAAAAACAAGTCTGCTAGGTAGACATTTTTAAGAAACTTGCACTTTCTCTTTGTGTAAATAGGAACCAGCCACCCACGCCCCCACAACCATATGCCAAAGTCTCGTGCTGTCTACTGAAACACACGTCCACAAATCTGCCTTGCCCAGGAATACGCACATAATACACAAAGGAGTCCTGTTTTTCAAGAGGGGATCATGTTTAGAAGTCACTTGTCTTTGAGAACGATGGGAATTCTGCTCAATGAGCGAGCACTCAATTAGCTGCATTTAAGGGCTCCGTTAAGCTCACCCTACATGTACTTAATCCTCAGGTGCAATCACAGAGGGAAGGGTGGATGCCACATTCAGATATGTTCATTCCACATGCACACACACACAAACACACACACACACACAGAACCTCAAAGACACATGAGAGGAAGGGAAAAAAGACCTTGAACCATCGTTTAGTCATCTTAAACATCCTACACATACATCACTAATGTCGCCAGTGCTCCAGGCTCTTACAAAGCCTTTCTACAGGTATTTCTGGGAGTCCTCTGGGGTAGTCCCAGGAGCTCACCAAAGTTCCATCACACACGGTACCTTTTTTTCTCTTCCCCCCTGAGGTGCTAGAGATTAAAGCAGGGTCTCATGCTTGCTAGGCAAGCACTCTACCACTTGAACCGTGCCCTTAGTCATTTTTGGTTTTTAGTTTGTGTTAAGATAAAATCCCATGCTAACTATGGGCAAGCCACAGACAGAGATCCTCCTACTTCCACCTCCCAAGTTGTAGCTAGGAATATGAGTGTGAGCCACATGCCCAGCCTCAGCACCTTTATATTGCCAGGTTCTGGGCCTTCTAAATTGGAGACAGCTATGTGCAGCTGTCACCATGAAGGGGCTGGGCACTGCTGCCACTTCTTCAGGATGCTACTGTCCTGGAGTCACCAGGCCTATACACTGCTTCTCTCTATTCTGCTTCTCACAAATCTCCTCTTGCCTGCAACCCCCTTCTGTAGTATATGGGCAGTAATCCAAAAGTCAGACATGGGCCAGAGGCCAAGTTCAAAGGACAGACTCCAGCCTTCCCCTGGCCACTGACGGTGTCTTGCTGCATGAAGGTGTACTTGTTTCTGTTTACCAGGCATGAGCTCTCCCAGGAGGCTCCCCTATGCCTCAAGGCAAGCCCACCCAATCGATTTTAACGACCATGCCCAAGCAGAGCTGAATGTCACCAGCAAACACGTCTTTGGCTCAAGTAAGGAAGTCCCAGGTTCCACACGCATAGGAGACTTTATATGTAATTAATACCTTATATGTGATTAACACACTTCAAACATTTGCAAGTAAAAGAAGGGTAAGCGGGAGTTGAAAGAGTAAAGGAAACAAAAGAACAAGTATAAATGTCATCATTTGTCAATGGCTGCCTGCTCTGTCCTAAGTGACCAAGCAGAAAGGGGTAAAATGACCCCAACTGGGGAGAGCAGCGACATGTCCCCACTGTGATGCCTCAGCCAGAACATGACAATAAAGGTGCTGGGAGGGGCCAGGTGAGCCTCCATGTTACCCACAATCCACCATCCAATGTTAGGCTTACTGACACACTCCCTGGGTGAACCTCTCAAATCATTCTCTTTGCCAAGATTTGCTAAGGATCTTCCAGGTGCCGAGGAAGGGTGCAGAGGCAAGAAAGGTTGGATCCCTGCTCTCTGAATTTATTTTACAGAGAATTGCTTCTGTTTAAAATGAATAGGATGGACACTGAGTTGGGGAAGGGCAGGTGGAAAGGAAAAGTGGAACCTGATTTGGGAGCAACCATGGCAAGTGAGGACCAGCGATCTTTCCTTCTCACTGGAGCATCTCACTGTGGAGAGACTTGCACAGCCAGGGAGCAGTTTTATTTCCTCAAAAGTTTGGAAATGGTGGCTAGGAAGAGAGAGGGAGACAATTCTGAGATAAAATTTCATTAGCCTTACAAATTTTCAAGGACCCTGGTAGCATGTGGACATCTATGAAATCTGCCTGCAGCTCTTTATTGGGCTGAGTACAAAACAGACTTGTGCACGAATCACTGTGAGGTGAGTCTGTAACATGCTAATAATGTCCAACTGAATTATCTGTTGCTAGTAGACCAGGATCATCAAGTGAGAGCTATACTGTTGTCTCCAGTAGACATTCTTGAGTCAATCCATCTGTGACCACCACCTATCTACACCAGGAAGGTCTCTGACTAGGATGAGGAGTTAAGCACTGTAGGTGGCCAAGGAATAGAATACGGCTAATGGGATCTGAAGACCTTGCCTCAATAGGACTGTCACCCTGTGAGACCAAAAGACCTAACAGGGCTGAACTCTCAAGGTACACCATGCCATTTGGGACACAACATTTCTCCTCTTGGGGAATCAGTATCTTCATCTAGAACAAAGAGCATTAAACCAGGTAATAACTTCAAAGGTCCCCCAAAACTGCAATGTCCCTGATTTCAGCTACCTGATTTGTTACCTGAGATGGAAAGCTTTCTGTCACTATGACAAAATCAGCTTAAAAGGAGGCAAGGTTTATTTTGGTTCAGAGTTTCAGAGGCTTCAGTTCATGGTCCCTTGGTCCTGTTGCCTTTAGGCCTGTGTCAAGGCACACATCACAGTGTGTAGGAAATTGCTCGCCTTGTGGCAGTCAAGAAGCAAAGAGAGAGAAAGGAAGGGCCAGAGTCTCAAGGGCACACCACCCAATGACTTCACTTCCTTCCACTACTGGAATCTCCTAAAGGTTTCACTCCCTCCCAGAAGCACTACAGGCTAGCAACCAAGCCTTAACACGTGGGCCTTTGGTGGACATTGAAGATCCAAAATATAACTGTAGCCCATACGTCTTTTTAAATTAAAACAAAGGGATTCTCCATTTGTCTATTTGTATACATTTTCCTTTACATTTGTCATACCCAGAAAATCTTATCTTTGACTTCTATGGAGAGCCTACTGGAAAATGCAGGGACTATGGTAGAGAAAAAAGTTCAAGTAATTTACTGGTGTGGTGGGTGTCTTTTCCAGTTTAATTTCCCTCTGCCAATTACTGGATCTCACCACCTGTTGCTATAGTTTGGCTCTTAAAGGCCCATGTGTTAAGCATTTGATCCAAGTCCAGGAAATGGGAATGGGAAGACCACCAGTGAGTGAATGACACTGGCATCAGAAGATATGTAAAGGAGCCAGGTATGGTGACACTCACCTGTAATCGCAGCACCTGGAAGGCAGAAGCAGAAAGATCAAGAGTTTGGGGCCAGTTTGGGCTATAGAGCAAAGTCTAGGTCAGCCTGGGCCATACAGCCAAACCCTGTCTCTAAAAACCAAAAAAAAAAAAAACTATAGACAAAAACAGGTAAAAGGAAGCAAGAAAAGTTTCTCTCTACTAGCCCCAACTCTCCCAAAATTCTTTTCTAGGTTTGTGCTACACAATGCACATAGTTCTGTTATGATAACACACATACCATCCAACGGCAGTTAGCCTGCCAAACACTGCAAACCCAAGGAGAGAGGGACCCTTTGCTGGCCTTATAAATTGTGCCCAAAATGGATTCTGTGTCTCTAAACCTGGCTTTCCATGTGAGTCACTTCTCAGTTTGTCACAGCATGCTCTTGAAATGTTGAGGAATAGACAAAGAATATGTCTAAAGAAATTCTCTGCCTTGTCTCCAAGATAAGAAGGGAGGGAAGGAAGGGAAAGGAGGGAAGACAGGGAGGGAAGGAAGGAGGGAGGAAGAGAGGGAGGGAGGGAGGGAGGGAGGAAGGAATTTGGGATAAACAGAAACTAAACAAACCACTTTACCATGATGACAGAGAGAGAGAGAGAGAGAGAAAGACAGAGAAAAAGAGGAAGAGAGAAAGAAGGGAGGGACTTAGACCACATCAACAAAGATGGACAGCTGGAGACATCACTCTGGTAAGATACACAGAGCATAGGAGTCAGAAAAGTGGATCTTCCTTAAAGAAGCAAAGAGAAGGTCAAGAATCAACAACCCAAAGGGACAGAAGTTCAGAGTCCTCTGACTGTGACCTGCAGTAGAGTCAGCGCTTCAGGGTGACCTGGCAGTGTAGCTGTCACCTGTGACACTCTAGCTAATCCCAGTGCCCTGCTGGGAATGCAAGATATGGCTGAAAGTCGTTTTCAGAGCATTTTGTTGACAAGGACAAGTCTGATTGCAATGAATTTCAAGGGCGTCCTCTAATACTTTTGCTGCTGTTAATTTCACTGCCCCAAATGACATTTAAGAGAAGTGGATCGCAAGCTAAAGCTTGGGTTGTTTTCTATTTGGGGAGAGCGGCTTCAGTAAATTTGGCTGATAGGGACATTTTCAAATGGGCTTCTCTCTTTATGCTCTCACTAAACATTTGAAAAACATGATTTCTCTGCCCAGTGAACATTGCCAGAACCATTTTAGACATAAGTAAGGGAAAACGCATGGAGGATATGGGGAAATGGTCTCCCTGGTATGATCTATTTCCAATACAACCACCAGGGTGATCCTCTTAAAACTTAAGTCAGGCCAAGTTCAAACTCCAGTGACTGGGGACCCGAAGCACAAAACCCAATGTCTCATGACTTAGGAGGGCTTATGTGATGTGGTCCAGGCTTCTTTCCCACCTCCTAAATCACATATATATGCCAAGCACTGTCAGTCCCACTGCATATGTCACCTGAGTCCCAGTGTGATAAGTATGATTACAGATATTCAATTAGAATACCTGTAACATAAGTGACACACAGCCAGAATTCCAAGGAGAGCTAACATGCAGGTCTGTGTGGATGCCTCCATCCTAACACACCACCTGCCAACAAGGATACAGCTCTACTTTTGAAGACCTCATGGTCAAGTGCAAGACAAGAACCTCTCACAATCAGCTGTACTGGGAGACAGACAAATGCTTAGAACTGGACATCAAATAATCACAGATGCACCCAGCTTGTACCTGGAACAGTGCTTCTAACACACCTCCAGATGCCCACATTCTTCTTCAAAGGAGCATCTGCATTTTCATTGATGGTATATACAGCTCTCTCTCACTCCAATAAACAACTTCAATAAACAACGGCTTAAGTGGAATTTAATGATCCAGAGCAGATAGCACTCTGTGCTCAAAGAGGGGGGTTAGAAACAAAAGGTTATGATTCCTTGCCAGTCCTAAAATGCATGCTTATTATCAAAGAATGAACCAAAGAAAGACGTGGTGGATAGATGGATAGGTGTGTGCATAGGTATGCCTGTGTGTGCCCTAGAGAAGAAGAAGGGAGACGCATGGAGGAAAAACTCACCCAGTGCACTGGACCCCTTCACAAACAGGATGTGCTGTTCCTTCCCTGGGGACATTCTAAGGAATTCCGTGAGCAACACCCCCACCAGGAGACTAACAGAGAGAAAGCTCTCCAAGAAAATACTAAACCTGCCTTCCAGATGTTGCTTAGTTTGGAGATGTGGGCCTGGCTTTATCTCAAGGGCTGGCATCATCAGCTCTTCCCTCTTGTTTTATCTTGTTTGCTCAAAAGGCCTGGTGATCAGGTGTGATGTTTATTTACCACACCTCAGCCCTCCTCTTTGTAGGCCAAAGGATGAAATGAAACAATTTAAAGAGCTTCACTGTTGTGATTTTTGATTCTAGAATTGGGCAATTCATCCTATAAAATAAGTGTTCCAATGAGCCAAGGAAGGAGAGGAGAATGACACGCCCCCCCCCCAAAAAAAAGGATCAAAGAGATCAGAAATAAAAAACAAAAAGCAAACTGATCTTTTCAAAGTCACCTTCCTTATAAGGTGGGGACAGGAAGACAGAACAAAGGGGAAATAAGTGATTAACATCAGTTTACTTCTTGCTACCTTTTTTGTGTCAGGTAGGGAACTTTTCTGATCATGCAGAGGGAAACTGGCCTGTCTGGGAAACTTGGCTGCTCTCTCTTTAATCCTGATTTCTCAAAAAGTCAGATTAAACAGCTTAGTTTCAGCTTGGTGACGTGGACTTTTAGCATGAGTGACTCCATTTTGACTTTCAGCCTGGTCTGTTGGGGCCCAGAACAAGAACTTAGTCTTGTAATTTTTATTTAATAGCTGTGATAATTATACAACTCTGTGTTATGCAATGTAATGTAAGGCGAGATGTGCCACCTTCACTTCCCTGCCCTTTGTCAGGGCTAGGCCTGTGAGCCTCTTGGACCAATGGAAGGTGAGTGCTATCCTGTGTACAGTGACTATAACCAAGAGGGAAGGCAGTAACATACCGTGCTGTATCACACTTTTTCATGCCTCCCTGCCCTGTAGAAGATTTTTGCATCCCCACCTGGGCTTGAAGGGCATCCCTATGAGCTGAGTATATTTCCCTGCACAGTGTCAGACATTGCCTTATGATTTGCTGGGCAAAACTTGAGGTGGATATGAACATATCACATCCAAACAGAATTCTGAGTTTTCTTTTTTCTTCAGTACTAGGGATTGAACCCAGAGCCTCATAGTTGCTAGGCGAGCACTCTGTCACTGGAGCTATACTCCCAGTCATCTTGTTTTCATTTTGTCATTGAGACAGGGTTTTGCTACCTCTGCCCAGACCAGCCTTGAACTCGTGATCATCCTTCCTCTACCTCCCAAGTAGCTGGGATTGTAGACATGTAACACCACGCCTGGCTCCAAGCAGAATTCTTAAAGGGCATCATACATTTCCAGCAGCTTTTCTATTTTCCCCCTGCACCGTGACACTGGGCATGTCCTTCACAGAAGTTGTTTCGTCAGCCGTCCGTCAGCCTGGGACCCCGAAGGAAAAAACAAATGGAGTAGAGACACAACAGCCTGCAGTTTCCATGTTATTAGGAAGCAAAAAAAATCCCTCATAATTGTGAACCATGAAGCTTTACAAGGTGCTTGTTATACGGCAAAGCTGGCTCACACAGCCTGCTACACTCAGGCAAATGAAGGCAAGGCCGAAACTGTGCAGCACATAACCTAGTGAAGCCAATTTGCCTGGACGCCCACGTGAGCCCTCAGGCCTTTCAATCCTCAGCCCTCCTGCGAAGCAGCCTGAGAGCATGATTGTCTCTCTATAAATGCTTCTGGAAACTTTGAGTAAATTCCATCATCTCTATGAGTCATCCAACAGTGAAAGTTAATAACAATGAAAAAAATCCAACCCGCAATTTTTATTTTTAACCAGCTATGCTTTGAAAAGCAAGTATATCTACAGCCCTCCTGATCTCTCTTCTCACGGCACTCTTACTGTGGCCTCTCACCCAACCTTGAGGGCTCCAGAGAACAAGAGAAGGCAAACGGAAGCCACAAAGGCCAAACAGACATGAGAAAATGCCATAAAAACATAGCACCCGGAATAGGGTTTGCCCCATGTCTCCTTCCTACTGAAAACAGCAGGGACAAATGAGCAAAGGCCACGCAGGCCCAGGAAAATTTATTTTGAATGTTTAGGGAAAGAAGGTTATTTTAGAAACGGTGGTGGTGGTGTTTCAGTGATGCCCAACCACACACACATACACACAATAAGTTTACTTTTGCTTTTAAATTTGGATTGTAAGTCAACTCTGAGTACCCTGAAAAGACTTGCAAGAGATTTCCAAAAGACCAGAATAATGCCTGCCCTTGTATTAGTCCGTTTTGTGCGGTTGTGACAAAAACCTGAATCCCAGTACTTTACAGAGAAAAAGAAGATTTTTTAGCTCACAGTTTTGGAAGCTTGAAAGGACATGATTGGGTGACACCCCCGCCCGCCCATCTGTTTGGACTCTGGCCTTGTTCACAACATGGCAGAGAAGCAGAAAGAGAAATGGCCATGAGCAGAAGAGGAACATGTGGGGGTGGCCTCACTGTATACCAACCCAGTCTATCAAGAACTAACTCGCTCTGTGAGACCAGCCTTGACCCCTTCCAAGGGCAGTGCTCTCAGTGATCTAATTACTTTTCACTAGGCCCCATCTCTTAAAAATTCCCCACTTCAACACTGCCACACTGGAGACCAAGCTTCCAGCACAGGAACCCATGCAAGGGACTCCAACCATGTCCACACCATGACAGCTGTCACCCTAAGCTGACCCCTCCCAGGAAGCCCATGCTCATTTGTTCAGATGAGTTCCGCCATGTTTGTTCATGTATCAGCTCAATGCCTTTTTCATCAATTTTTGCTCAGAAAGGAATTACTGCATGGCATGCACACCTCAGAATGTCGCCCAGCGGTACTGGGAGGTCTTAGTGGTTCTTTTGGCTTCTGACCCCAGTGGGCTGAGGCTCTGGTAACAAATGCATGTACTTGTGACCTAGCCTAGGAGCTGTTGGATGGAAGAGACCATTTGTCCTGATTGCACAGCTCCTAGCACAGAGCTGTGAATGAAAGTACTTCTTGAGGAGGACAATGCCGGCTTTTCTAGGCCTGGATGGGCTGACATTCACTGAAGTGTCTCTAAGTCTGTCACCTTGCTTTTAAATGTGCATGTATCAATGCACAAGAGAATGGAAGGCATTCTGTGACTTTCAGAAATACTGCTGTTTAAAAACACAGTTCTGGTGAGGTGAAGACTTCCTTGACCAGCTCACTTATCTCCTGAGTGAGCACTCATGGACAGGGACCAGCAGGAGTGCCAATTCCATACTGCAGCCATGTGACCCTGCTCACAAGCATGTTATCAGCACTTGCATTGCACAAGTCCCTACAGATTGCATTGGGAAGAGTGCATGGGGATCAGTTAATCTGTGAAATCAATGGGGGATTTCATCCCGTGCATGCAACAAGGGTCATTGGTACTGGGAAGGAAATATGTCAACACACATACATGCATACATACACATGAAAGCCCACCTTCCCCTTTCACACAGGAAACATCCAGACAAAGAGAGCATTTGTAGTGTCATCCTAAGCTTTACATGATAGCCTGAGATACATGGATTAACAAAGAAACCATCTGATTCTCAGTGAGTTTGAATTCAATGTGCCCAAATCACACTCATTGGTAGCGACAGAGTTTTAAGATTCCTGCAATGATGAGGAGGATCCTAGGCCTGTTGATTGGGCCCAGGATTAAAATAGCCACTCTCTAGAGACAATAAAGGAAATCAAAATCATGGTAGACTGGCTGGACATGTGGCTCAAGTAGCAAAGTGTTTGCCTAGCAAGCACAAAGCCCTGAGTTCAAACCCCAGTGCTGCAAAAACAAACAAGATCATAGTAGACTGTTTGTAATTACTATGTAATTGCTTATTTTTTGGTATCTGTCTCCGCCTCAGCAGAGCCAAGCTAGGAGCCTAGTTCACTGATCAGACTCAGCCAAGCAGTGTTTATCTCAATGAAGTATAAATGAGTGAATGAATGAGTGAATGAACTAATGAAGAAAACAACATGGAAGTTTTGTACAAAAGGAAAATAGAATGGTGAGTCCTGGCGATAGCAAACATGATCTTATGCCACTAGGAATGTGGTTGGCAATGATGAAACAGGGTTGATTAGGAATTCTTCAGTTAGTCCGCACTCTTACAACAGAACACAATTCCAAGTGTCTAAGCAACAGGGTTAAGAATGAGAATTGAAATGGAAATGAAGAAATGAAAAGCCAGATGGGGAAGAGGGGTAGAAGAAAGCAAGACTGAATCTTGTACCCAGAAAGTCTGGGCTGTGGCTTTGAAGGGAAAAAAAAAGGTGGAACTTCCAGTTTCCGGGTGTCCTGACATCTGATTTCCTCCTTTGCTCTCCCACTTCAAGTGTGCACCAGTACCATCCCATGGCTGGGGCCTCTGGCTGCACCACACCTCCCCACCATCTGAATCTCAGGTGACCACAGGAGGGAGATGGAACAAACAGAGGGAAACACCTGCCTCTGGGGACCAGGCAAGAGCTGGTCACCAAGGATCTTTGGGCTTTATTCATTTTACTCAATCCACAGACACACAGTGTGTGCCAGGCCCTGTGCTGGGCCAGTCCAGAAGAATTTAGGAATTGAATGTAAAATGCATGCGAGCCCACATGAGTGAACTTCTCTGGGGAGAGGGTCTCCAGCATGGGGACGGCAGGATGGCAACCAGTCCCTAGAGAACATTTCAAAGGGTCCCCTTGCTCTGAGCAGACCCAGCCTAACCTCTGCACCAGGAGAATCCCAGCAGGAGTCCAAACTCCTTGGACCTGGGATCCTTGTGCAAGATCCACCCTGCTTCCTTGTGGATGGCCCTCTGGGGCCTTTGTCAATGTCTGGGGCATCTTTTGCCCCATAGTCTAGAGGCTGCTATAGGTATTTAGTGGGTGACCGAGGTAATAAGCAACCTGCAATGTACATGACACGCCCATGCCACAAGAACTACCCTGCTCTCAAATGCAATAACTCAACAATGGGTGGTTTTCATCAGGTATTCAGATGGTCTAACTCTCTCCCTCCAGAAGAATTAAGATAGACGTTCTGAGGATGACAAGTGAGGGGTCATTCTGACAAATGAGAAAGAGGTGAGTAGCCACTTCAGGGTGTGTAGGCGTGCATCAGAACACCCTGGGAAGACCAGCAAGCTGCTGTTCGGCCAGCATTACCACTTAACTGGAACTTCTCAAATACTGAAGACACAGTTCAAGCTGGAAGCCACATTTCCATTTCTTAAAAGTGAGGGCAAACAGAAATCTCAGCTCTCAGACCATCACAGTAGAGACCCTTTTCCTAGCCTCCCCAACCCAATGGTACCCCTAACTTCCGTTAGGCTCTTTAGAAAGAAAATAACTGCCAGTTGGTTTAAGGAAGTCACTGTGCTTAGAAAGCAAGACACGTCTCTGTTAAATGCATGGTACTAAAGAGACCCCTCTGGGAAAGGCCATGTCAGCCTCAATGTACCAGTAAAAAGAGACGCAGAAATGTACCTGACTTTGCAAGGACATTAAAGGGGGGACATGGTTGGGAGGGAAAGGAGGAGAGGCAGAGGAAACAAAGCTCCCATAGCACTTCCTCTCCTGGCCAGACTTTCAGAATTTAGATTCTGAGTCAAAATGTCCTTTTCTGCTGGTCAAGATGTACAAGGGAAGCTTACATTTTGGGAAGCCCTCTGCATTCAGCATTTTAAGCCAGCTTTTGGAGACCCATGGCTTCCCAACAGCAGGTAGACAGAGAAGTTGGGGGCACCTCATTAGTTCTGGGAGAGCCACCATTTCAATTTTATCCTGGTTGTCACTTTTCCTTTTCCCTGGCCTTCCTGTTAAGCATTCCACTGGCAAAGGCTTTTTACTCAACCATCCCAATCCTGAAAGTTGGCTGAGCTGCTGGACTGCTTAATCCAATCACCAGCAAAAAATGGGCTCGTAAGTCAGTCCGGATAATAGGATCAGATGCCAGCTCAGAGTCATTATCCTGAGCTATCCTGATCTTCTCTAGTCCCAGACAGGTATAGAGTGGCAAAGGAAAGAAGCGCCCACAATTAAGAATCTTCAAGTTGAATAGTGTTGGAACATAAGACCCTACCAAAAGGAAAATTAATAGGGCAAAGCTTATTCCCAGTTGAGACAGACACAGTTTGACACTTGAGTGGTTAATGACTCTAATCAAGTAGGGCTGGTTGAAGGGCTGTCACAGAGACACTCAGAAGGATGGCTTCAAGGACAGGCTCATACTCCATAACAAATCTTCCAGATATCCAGACTCCTCACTTTCCTTCAAATGAATGGCAAGGGCCCCCACGACACATCTCTTGGATGAATTCAATTAGCACTGCAGGCTAATGGGCCTCCACTCTGCAAAGTCAGCCCAAAGCAAAGGCTTGGAAGACAAATTTACCCAGATCTCATTTTCCAGAAAAAAGGGAGGGGCCCCAAGGTGGGATCTACCCACATGGATCTCCATACAGAGAAAAGAGTTCCTCAGAAGAGCTTTTCCAATTACTGGTACCACTAAGAGCTGCTGCACTGGGGCTGGAAAAGGCCCCTCTGGGCCCCACGGAGCCCAAGAGGATCCTCCAAGGAGCTGCCCATGCTCAGAAGTGAGGGAGAGGCTAAGGGACTTCACTCCAGCCAAAGGGAGAGAAGTAGATCGTGGAGAGAAGAGCAAAGATGTTGTGTGGCACAAAAAGACAAAGAGGAGAGTGACAGAGGCCGAGAAGAAAGAGGGAGAGGAGATGATGGTTTCATCATCATGAGACGCCTTGCTAACAAAGTCAAGAAGTGCAGGTGGACCTCCAAGAAGAAGGGGAGAGGTTACCATGGCAACACACCTAGCAGAAAGCTCAGGCTGTGCAGCTACACAGGCCCTGTGCAGGCACCTGCCATCCCCATAGCTACACCTGACGAAACACCTGCCCACTTGGGAGACTGTGCTGTGAAGCATGTACGCAAACTCCTACTCCCAAACCTCATGAACTCAGACTGAACCTGCTCTCTGCTCATCTGCTGCCTCAGACTTTAATGTCACATAAGCCCCTCCCCTATGGGCCAGAGGGGACTTGGGAGTCATGGGCTCAGGTGTATAGTTGCTCCCCACCCCACCCGCCCCATGTGTCCTTGGTAGGGTCGTGAGCAAGGTGTCTTGGAACATAAACGGAGTCTCTTTCCAAACTTTCACACCACACAGGAGGCCATCCTACATCCAACTTCTCAGGTCATTGGTCACCAAACCTCTACTCGAATCCTTTCAGTGATGGAAAGCTCAGTCCACTGTCTGATGCAAAACTTACCACCTCAACTTTCATTCTTATTCAAAGCCTTGCTCTAACTCCTGGGCAGAGGAAAGAGGAAAATGAGCAAAGTCCATTTGGATCCTAGTGAACCATGTACCCCTATTACTGCCACATGCCCTGAGTCCACCTCCTGCTCTTCCCACACATGCATACGTCCACCACCCCAATCTAATTACTATCCTATAATTTTTTGCATGTTTTATGGTGCATTTTTCCTTACCAAATTTGTGCTACTTTGGGTTCTTTAGGAATTCATTTCTCTACTGAGAAGCCTCCCCTTCTAACTTAGGGGAGCAACCTATTCTCTTTCAGGATGAATACTCTGTGGCTGGGCTGTCCATCTCTGTGAGCAGCTTGCGAGCACTGCTCGATGACGGGAGACTCCACATCCAAGACCTGAAAGCTCTCCATACTGTCCAATATGGCAGCAAAGGCCCTTAGTCTAAGCCAAAGGAATCCCACATCCAGGCCCCCTGAGACCTCTGGCACTCTTTATTCCTGACTGAGGGGCATAAAATGACTAGTATTCATTGAGACTCAAAATACAGTAGGCACTACTCTATCTACGCATTTTACACGCATTACCTTAAACTATTTTCCCAGAATCTCCAAGGTCAAGCTAAAAGGTCAAGTCAGAATTCAAACCCAGTAAGGCTGACTCCAGAACCTGTTCTCTGACCTCCTCCAACTATACACCATTCGCATAGTACGACAACCTTCAAGAATGAGCCCAGTGGCTTTTCAGATAAGCATGCCTTTCACCTCCTCCAAGATCTACAGAAAACATCATAGGTAATGTTGGGAGACTGAATGCTTCCCCCTAAGGTCAAAATAAGGAAGAAAAGGATGCTGTCAATAAGGCAATAGAAAATAAGGCAAAGAAAAGAAATTAGCAGCATGCAGAATGGAAGAAGAAAACTGTCTTACAGATTTGACATAGAAAACCACAAAGAATATATCAAAAAAATTCTGAGAATAATTGAGCTTAGTAAGGTTTCAGGATTCAAGGCTAACACACAAAAATCAATAATATTTCTATATACTAGCAACAAACAATGAGAAGTTGAAATTTAAAATATAGTGCTATTTACAATAGCACCATAAAATGAGATGCAAGCAGGTGTAAAACTAATCAAACATGTAGGGTATATTTTGTGCTAAAACCCACAAAATACTGATAAAAGGAATCAAAGGAGACTTACACAAATGGACAGACAGTGTGAATAAAATGGAAGAGTCAGTATGATTAAGACACTGATTTTTTCAAAGTGATTTGTGGATACAATGCAATCCCCATCAAAATCTCATCAGGATTTTTATAGAAATTGTCAAGGTGATTCTAGAATTTGTATGTAAAAGCAAAGGAGTTAAAATAACCAATACAATTTTGAAAAAGAAGAACAAGCTGGAAGGACATAAAATATCTGATTTTTAAATTACTATAAAGCAGCAATACTTAAGAGAAAGTGAGAGACACAGAAGCCAAAGAATCAGAATGAAGAGTCCAAAATGAAACTACACAGTATGGTCGATTAAATTTTACAAAAACACCAGGGGAATTCAATGGTGACATTATTCTTAATAGGTAATATATCTTCTCAACAAGTAGTGTTGGGCAAATGAATATCCATATATATATAAAAGTCTAAACCTTGAACTCTGACATTTTATCTTAAAAAACAAAACCAAAAGAGCTCGAAATGGATCATAGCCCTAAGTGTAAATATAGAAAACAAGAGGAAGTTTTTGTGATCTTGGATTAGGCAAAGAATTCTTAGACATGACACCAAAAAATCATAACTTATAAAAGAAAAAACTTCATCAAAATCTGACATCATCATCATCAAGTGAGCTGGGAGTCGGTAGCTCAGGCCTGTCATCCCAGCTACTCATGAAGCAAAGGTCAGGAGCAGGTTCAAAGCCAGCCCCAGGGAAATAGTCCATGAGACCCCATCTCAGAAAAATCCAACACAAAACAGGGCTGGTGGAGGGGCTCAAAGTGTAGGCCCTGAGTTCAAGCCCCAGTACCACAAAAAAAAAATTAAAAAGAAACTTGACATCATCAAAATTGCACACTTTCACTTTGCAAAGGCACTCACTGTTAAGGGAATAAATGAATAATCATTTAAGTAAATGATTACCAATCATTTCAATAACCAAATACATAGAAATTACATGTCTGACAAAGGATCTGAATCCAGAATATACATAAAGAACTCTCAAAACTCTACAATAGGAACATAAACAAACATTTTTTAAATGGGCAAAAGATGTTGACAACAAAGAAGACATACAGATGGCAAATGAATACATAAGACCATACTGAATGCCTCTTAGGGAAATACAAATTAAAGCCACAAGAGACCACTACACTCACTAGAATGACAAAAATGCACAGAACAAAACAAAAAGCTGGCAATGCCAAGGGTTGGTTACAACAGGAAGCAGCTACAGCTAACAGACTGGAAGTTTCCTTGGTTTTTGTTTTGTTTTGGGTTTTCTTTTTCTTTCTTCCTTTTTTTTGGAGACATTTTTGCTATGTAGCCCAGGCTGGCCTCAAATTCACAGTCCTCCTGCCTCAGCCTCCCAAGTGCAGGGTTACAGGCATGCACCACCATGCTTGGCTGGAGTTTCCAGTGTATATATACACTTATTACAGGACCCAGAAATCCCACTCCTAGATATTTACCCAGGAGAAATGAAAACTGATGTCTGCACCAAAACCTGTATGCAAATATTTACAGCAAATTGCTCCTCAACACCAAAATTGGGGAACAACCCAATGCCTTTCAGTTGGTGAATGGGAAAATAACTAGTGGTATATAACAGAGTACCACTTAGCCATAAAAAGGAACGACTACTGATACTTGCAACATTGTGAAGGGTTAACAAATGCATGATGCCAAGTGAAAGAAGTCAGACTCAAAAGGTTTCACACTGTATGAATCCACTTAGGTGGCATTCTGGAAGAGGCAAAACTATTAGGGCAGAAATTAGCTCAGACATTGCCAAGGGTTAGACCAGGGGGTGGGGCTGGGATTGGGGCTTGACTAGAAGGGGTGGCCCAAGGAAATTCAGGGAGGTGATAGGAGCCAGGTGCTGGTGGACTCACACCTGTAATCCTAGCTACTCAGGAGGTAGAGATGAGGACAATCAAATTTCAAAGCCAACCGGAGCAAATAGTTTGCAAGATCCTATCTCAAAAAAATAAAAATCACCAAAAAAATGGGCTGGTAGAGTGGCTCAAGGTATAAGCCCTGAGTTCAAGTCCCAGTACCACAAAAAAAAAAGTGATAGGGATTGTTCAAGATCCTGATTGTATGGTGTTTATACAACTGTATGCATCTTTTATAACTCATAAAACTGTACACAAGAGAGTAAACTTGTTTTACTGTATATAAATCTTAAAATAATTTTTAAAAATATTCATACCCCTTGTGACCTGGGCAATTTTATAAGTATTCTTGGAACATCTGTAGAGCTTTTGAATCTCCTATGTTATCACTGTATGATTTTTAGGGGTTTTGAAATCAAGCTGCACATCAGATCGCTTTCAGAGACAATCACAACGTGATGTGTGGCTTCTTACTAACGCTACAGTAATGAACATCAATGCCCTTGTTCTGGTGAGGCCAGGGGTAGGGTCTAAGCGATATCTCCTCTAAAAGAAGCAGAAAAATCCCCTTATCAATTATCCTGGGTAAGAGGAGATGCTGGGAAGGAAATGGGGTTTTGCAAGGTGAGCCCTGGTATGGGGCCTCACTTTCTTTATTCTAAGTAGTAGTGGGCAGGTCTGAGGGTCTAGAAAACACTAAACCTCAAACTCTACCCCTGGGCAGGACTGAAAGCATAGAACTTAGTAAGGAACGTGGTAGCTAGCTGATACTCTTCTCTCTTTAAGGTTTCCTTGCTCTTCCCTAACCCTTGAATTAAAAAGTCACTCAACAGCCAGTCTCAGAGAGGCTATGTGACAGCAAGGACACAGTCTGAGTCCACATTTGAGCTACAGCAGGCCCACTAAGGTCAGCATGTGAGGACCCCTGCAGAATCTCAGAGAGCAGATGTTCTATGGGTGCTGAGACTGACTGCATGGTAAGCAGCCAGGGGATGCTTGGTATCCAAGATTGTTGGTTTATGTAGCCTATGTTGAACCATAAAAAAAAAGTGCCCCATATTTGTTTCTCAAGGAAGTGTGAATCTTCTTGAGGGCATGGCTCACCTGCTTTTAGACTCTTCCCCACTGAAGAGTACACAATCGCTCTTTGCTGAGATGGACTGGAGCAAACCTCCTTGTGGCCTGTTGAGAGTGCCAAGTGAGCCCTCTCTCTTGGGGAAGAAAACACAAGTTTCTGGTCTGGCTGTGTCTGAGTTGTAAGAGACCATCTCCCTACTTCCCTGGTTACTGTCCTCCAGGAAAACCTCTGCCTCCCCAACCACTGCATGATGAGTTTCAGGCAATGAGGCATCAAGAGAACTGAGAATAGGTTCTGTTTCAAATAACAACCACCCAACCAACCACCCACCTAAACAGCCAACCACCCATCCACCATCCAACCAACAATCTACCCACACAAGCAACCAACTGGGAGTCGTGGCAAGTCCCTGAACATCCAGCCTCAAAATACTACAAGCCTGAAAATCATATTCCCTTGAGACAACAGATTGAGTTTTCATACTCTGAGAGCTATTTTCTCTGTCTGATCCCAAGAGGGCAAAGCAGAAGAGAATATCAGAAGAGGAGACAGAAGGACAGGCAGCTCACAAAGAAGCCCAGGTAGGGCCGAGCACATCACTGACCCTTCTGCCTTACGGGTTACATCGATCCCATCCCAGATGCTGGTGCCCAAGTCCGCACCTTTCCCCAACCACTTCCATCTTGAAGGCTGAGTATTTTGACAGTGGCATCAATTCCCTCCCAGTGTCACAGGTTCAAACCCAGTTTCCATACCTTATCAGGCACTTTTAATAACAGGCAAAAAGAAAGAAAAGATTTTGAGGTGGGAGTGAATACAAACAAAGGATTCCTAAAGATCCTAAGTATTCAAAACCAAAGTGCTGGCCAAGCACACCAGTTCACAACTGTAATTCCAGCACTTGGGAGGTGGAGGCAGAAGCATCATGAGTTCAAGGCCAGTCTGGGCTACAAAGCAAGACTCGTCTCAAAAAGAAAACCCAAAAAACTAAAATGCCACCCTGGGTTTACCCATCCTTAAGAAATTCTGAAAAATAACACAAAATAATATGAAAAGCAGCCAGGCTGCTTTCTTTTTAGGGAGCACATCCTAAATCTTTGAGTTAATAAAAGCCCAGCAGGAATATTCTAACAAGGGCTGGTGCTACCCAGGTCCCTCATCTGCTGTTTCCCGAAAGCACAGTAAAGACACGTTTCCCTGTTTAATAGACTTAGGAGCTGAAATGAATGTGTCAGGCTCTTATAAAGACGACGGAGCCTGCTAACCAAGCAAATGTTACATTTCGCATAAGGAGACAGGATTCTCAACTCCTCAGTAACACTTAATGAATATGTCAAGCAAAGCTCCCGGCAGATGCTTTGAGACTCCAGATGAGTTAAAAAGGCTTTTATTACTGCCAGGATTAGTCAGTGTCCGTCTGTCTCTCTGTCTCTCTCTCCCTCTCTCTCACCCTCCACACACTAAGCTCCCAAAGCTTGGGTATGGGGTGATTAGGGAATAGGCATAGTCAGTCAGTGCACCCTATGGAAGAGTGTTCCCCAGGATACACATCTAACTGGAACCTCAGAACATGACCTTTCTTGGAAACTAGGGTGCTGCATGAACAATTAGTTAAGACGTCATCAAAGGGCATGAAGTTTCGGTTAGAAGGAAGTTTTTTGAGTGAATAATAATATAACATATATTTCAAAGTTGCCGAGAGCAGGTTTATAGAACGTTTGCGCCAGACACACACAAAAAGTAAGTGAGGTGACAGATGTGTTCATTAGGTTGACTAACCATTCCACAATGTAACATACATCAAAACACCACATTGTACCCAAGAAATATATATCATTATTATTCATTGTTTAAACATAAAATTAAAATTTTTTAATTTAAAAAAAGAAATGGTCATGCTGGGTTAAGATGGACCCTGAACCCAAAAACTGGTGCCTTTGTAAGAGAAAGGAGTGGAAGTTCAGGGCATAAGTACACAGAGACACAGACACCCATGTCACAATGACGAATGGGACATAGACTAGAGGTCCCAAGGACCTCTGGGAGCCATAAGAAGTTAGGAGACACAAGGAAGGGTCATCTCTCAGAGCCTTCAGAGAAAGCATGACTTGCTAACACCTTGATTTCAAACCCTGACACTCCTGAACTGTAAGAGAATAGATTTCTGGCTGTCACTGGAAGCTGCCAGGCTCGTAGCATTTTGTGATAGTAGCCACAGAGAAAGGGACAAGGTCAGGAGAGCACTTTTGACTGCATTTTCACACTACTCTCCCCAAAAGTTCCCCGGGCCCATTGTCTCAGATAATGGGGGCACCCTGTAATTTCACTGGCCGAGGGTACACACCTGCCAGCAATCTTATACCATCAGACTTCAAATCATTTGCCTTGCTTGCTAGTTTCTCTCCATCTGAGTGACTTCTCAGCTTCACTCTAGTCTTCTCCATCCTATTTCCCAGCATTCCTAGTGCTCCCAGGTCAGGCTAACATAGCAGCTAGAAATACAGCAAGAGAATCTGAAAGACAGAAACACAGAGAGCCAGGTTCTCTTGTCACATGGTTGTCTCCTTTAGGTTGACAACCAGCCATAGGAAGACAACGTTTCAAAGCAAAATAATTTAGTACTATGATGGGCTGAATTGTGTGACCCCCCGCCCACCACTGTCCAGATTCACGCTGAAGTCCTAATGCCCAGTATCTCAAAATGTAACTGTATTTGGAGACAGGACTTTAATGGTGGTTAATTCAGGTAAAATGAGGTCATTAGGGTGAGTCCTAAGACTGTGGAACTAGACAGATTATGGAGAAGGAGGTTGGAACAGATACACAGAGGTACAACCATGTGGAGACACAGGGAAAAGATGGCCACCCACAAACCAAGGAAGAGACACCCCAGGAGAAACCAACCTACTCTGCCACCACTTTGCTCTTAGACTTCCGGCCTCCAGAGTGAATGAGGGAAAGAATTTCTGTTGCTTGGGCCTCCCAGAGTGTGCTCTTCTAAGAGCAGTCCAAGCTGACTTAGATAAATGCCAAACTGCCTGCAGGCCAGACCACATGAAAATGCACTCTGAAATGACTGGCTAGCTCAGAAAATCAGGACTACCTTTTAAAAAGAAAAGAAAAATGGCAAGGAAGTGGGGAAAGTGCTGTTTGAGTACTAAGCATTTCTCAGATCAAGTGTAACACTCTTTGGAAGCCAAAGAATCTATAAAGTATCTGCCTGGTAAGAGACCACCAGCCAGGACATGCTCAATAGGACCTGTTCAATAAGGTATGTCTGCATTACTTTCTTTCTTAACACCCATGATACTAGGAAGCTCCTGGCAATTGTTGTTCTTGTTGTTGTTAATTTGCTCTCATTCCTCTGTAAAAAGTTTTGCATGCACATTTCAATAACCATTCTGTCCCATTCCCACCTTTTTAATAAAAAAATAGCCTGGGTTACAGGCCCCGATCCAGGCAGGAGGGTTGCTAATAAGTGGGGTGGGGGAGTCTAACTTAGCTGAAAGCAGGAAATTGAGGCAAAAAACCCAAGACCTAGAACACAATGGAGTCATGAAGACATGCAGTGTGGTGTGAGATATAGCCCTTTGCCTTCCAAAAGCACACATGTACACAAAAGACTTACACAAAATTCCAAGAGGCTCATGAACCCTTTGGTGCCCACAAACAGACCTCCAATGTGATCCTTTACCTAATTTATCAACAATGTAATTGTTCACAGAGATGTACATATTAAAATGTTCTCTGCTGCATCCTTCATAATAACAAAAGACTGGAAAGAGTCTAAAGGATTATCAATTTTGCAATGTCATGGCCAGTAATAAGAATGGGAGGGATCTAGAGGTGCCCCATACAATGCCAAAATGTATAGTCAAGTGCAAAATCACAAGGTATAGACAGTGGGTTAGTTATGGTTGCATAGATATAGCATTCCTTAAGAACACTCAATGAAATAGAAGCAGTGTCTGTGTCTGAAATGGGGGACTAAGCCATAAGTGACCTGAGGTTGGGAACAAACTTAATTTTTAATTCTTGTTATTACATTTTAAATGAAAAGAAAGATAACTGGAATGGATGGATGGATGGATGGATGGATGGATGGATAAAGAGAGGTAGAAAGGGGGGAAGGAGAGATACAGGGGAAGAAAGGGGAAGAAGAAACAGAGGGCAGGAGAAGGAAAGGGAGAGGAAGGGAGGGAAGGAAGGAAGCATGAAGAGAGAGAGAGAGAGAGAGAGAGACTACAGTTTTAAATTTTAAAAGAACCTCTGGCCTAGCTAAATCCCAAAATATCCCCAGTCTTGAGAATAGCTGATATCGTAAAATGTTTGGCATAAGACATAAATAGGAGAGTTATCTCATAAATGCTTTGCCCCGCTTGCCTGCTGCTACCACTCAGAGCAGCTGAACTTCCCTCCCACAGGGTGGCTTTTCCTCTTGCTGAACCAATTACAGGACATGATAACAGCAGCACCAATATTATTTTTTAAAGGCTGATGTTTCTCACTAAATACCCATTAAACCAATCTCCTTGCTCCAGTTACAGGGAGCTTAAGGGCAAATCCAGATGGTACAAATAATGCACATTCAGGCTCTGTGTGCATGAGGCTGGTCATCAAATAACCATTATCAGTGTTGAGAGTCCCCAGATGCCTGACAGCACAGGTGTGTCCAGGTGAGAAGAGATGGCTGGGTGCTCTCGGGCTGGGCAAACCATCTATGTACTTCATAAGAGCTGCATTTGCCTCTGTATCTGAACAGTTAGCAACAACTAGGAGGGTTGCCTGGTAACCTAGCAACAGGCTGTGCCTGGTGTTCAGAAGCAGGGGAGGGAACGGCATCTCCGACTACACAGCCCCAGCACCACTTAATCCTGGCTTGCCCAAGAAGAGCCAGCAATTCCCAAGGCTCTCCTGCAGAGCTGGCTCCCCCCAGCCCTATCCTTGCCATGGTTCCACTGGAAAAGGTCCATGGAAAAGGATGTTTGATTGACTGGCACTGAATCTCCACCACACCTCCCACCCGCAGGGCTTTAAAGATAAATAATAGAGATGTGAGGACGATCCCCAGGATTGATTGGGTTGATCTGGCTGGCTAGACAGGTGTCCTCTTCCTCCCAAAGCTTCTAGAACAACCTTCCCTAATGGAGAAGGACTGTTCTTCAGTCAAGGGCATACAAGTAGCTGTGCTCCTCTGCTAGCTCCTTCAAATGAGCTCAAGATGAACAATGGGATGGAATAAAGTCTAGTCAACTTTCTCATACTATAGAAAGCTCAGAATCAGGACTGCAAAGCCTGCAAAGGCACACACAGGAGCGGAAGCAGCATTGCCACTGAGAAGCCACAGAAAGGCCATGTGCCTGTGTGCACAGAACTTGGCAGGAAAAAATGACAATTTTAGGGGAGTACGACAACCAGTCGCATCACCAGAGACAGCCTTTGACTACACTTGGAGAAAAGGGAACAGCAAACAACACCTCAGTCATTCTAATTTAAGCTGGGTAAGATGTGTGACTGGAGGCAGAGGGCAGCTGTGGCATTCCAACCGTCTACTGCTTGAGCTCCTATGAGATGAACCTTACTTCCTCTTTATATCTCACGCAGGAAGTCATGGGAGGCAGGCAGGATTAACCAGAGTGGAGAAGACATTCCAGGTCCCCATGAATAATGCACACAGGACAGAATCTGAACACAGACCATTGAGCTCAGGCTATGGGTCGGCTGTAGCTTGCCTTCTTACATTTGCTTTTTCTGAGCACTGAACATCATCTTATCCTAGAGATGGTGAAAACACCAAACTGAAAGGCCAGCATGGGGAGGTGAAAGGCCTTTGTCCCCTTCCATCACTCCCATGAAGACAGTGACCTGTTGCCAACATGTGCTTCTTCAACTCACTCAGCAGAACATGCCATGTAAGTAGGGAGGTACTATTCTCAACGGCGTCCAAGAGTTATAGAAGTGGGAGACCTAAGGGCAGACACATCAAAGCACCTGGGACCTCCAGGATCAAACTAAGACTTCCTAAATAAATTCAAAAGAAAAAGACAGGCAGGTGGACTCTCCTCGAAGGAGCCAAATGCCCCCAGCAAAAAACAACTCCCAGGCATGTAGGGGAGAAGGCTGCCCCAAAGGCTGGAAGTAACACATCCCACAACATGAACAACTTCTCAAAGGGAAAGCAGCCCAGCCCAGCCGGTGCCTCCAGGATTCAGGAATTGCTACCCAATTCCTCTCAAGAGTCTGTTCTCGCTAATGCAACAGAAAAGGTGTGGCTTTGCCACCACTGTCTTTAGTTTTTCTGGCTCCAAATAATATCAGTGAGAGACACCTTCACCGTTTCCCAAATAAATCAAGATGATTGTAACATAAACAAAAAGAGGCATGCAAGATCCGTCAGAGAGAGGGGAAATGGAGAGACCAAAGCCGATTTTCTAAACCCAAATCAGCTCCATCCCCATCACACTGACACCTGTCAACTCATCCAAGTTAGACAGAGGAGCAAAAAGTACCACTCATTACTGCAAGTACACTGTGTAGGTGGTTTCCAGAACAAATGAGAAATGAGGGTACTGGGCCAGAATACCAGTTTAGCTCTGAACAGTGAGTGAACAACCTGTAAGGGCAGACAGAGCACCTGGCATTTCCCCCATCCTTCTACCACCAGCCACGATCTGCATTGCCTGGTACGGCTCAGCGTCTGTGGCAGGAAGCTTGCCTGAAAGAAGCCCAGTGCTACCTATCCGGATGGAAAGTGCACTCTCAGGGAGCAGCAGCGAGGGGCCCTCGGGATCAGACTTCTTCACCAACACAGGGTCCAAGTTCAGTGCCAGGGCCGTCTGGGGGTCTTCTGCTGCACCCTGAAACAAGAAGCAATACTGTCACTAAAGCACCTTCACTCCCTTCATCCTCTGACCCTTCTAGCCCACAGATACCAAGGCAAATGACCTGTGTCTGCCCAGGGCTAAGCTGGGCCCTTGCCTGAGGCCACTTCAGGCCAGAGTGGATCATTAGGAAGATGGGAAGTTGGCAAACAGTGGGGGTGGGGAGGAATGAAGAAAATTTTGGGGGTTCTAAAACAGAACACTGGGGAGTTGATGTTAATCCTAGAAATGGGAAAACATATATACTGGGAAACATAGAGGCCCACACACCAAACCCCAGGACAGAACTCATCACTGCTGGCACAATGAGCTTAGCTTCTACCCTCTCAACAGAACGCTATAGGGCTGGCCATGGTGGTGAACACCTGTATTCCCAGCACTCAGGATGCTGAGGCAGGAGGATCTAGAGTTCAAGGCCAGTCTAGGCTACATAGCAAGAAGAAGGAGGAGGAGGAAAAGGGATAAGGGAAGGGGAGTAGGAAGAGGAAGATGAGGTAGAGGAGAAAGAAGAAGAAGAAGAGGAGGAGGAGATAGAGGGAAAAGAAGGAGTAAGGGAGAGGAAAAGGGAAAATGGACAAGGAAGAAGAAGAAACAGTCCATAAGGCCAGTTCTCTCATATGATAGCCTCAGTATAGGATCCAAGGTCAATATGTTTAGGAAGTCACCATCTTTGCATTGCTCATGAGATCAAAAGAGGAAGAGACCCAAACAAATGCATTTCCAAGAGAGAAAATAGTGAAAGTCCCAAAGAACACACATATATGGAGTTAAAGCAACGAAGCCACTTATCCGTGTTATCTTTACTCAATTGAACTATTTGACATTAACCAGGCAAAGGTGTACATTTGGTCCCCATGTTTAATAAACATTTCTTGACCGTCAATTTTGTGGAAACTAGGTGAACAAGACCAAGTTCCAGTTCTTATGAAGCTTCCTTCAAGTTAGGAGCAAGCAGAGACATAATAAACCATGACCTCCTCTCCAGAAGCCATCAGTGGCAACCACACCACTGACAGTACCCAGGATCTCATCAGGAATGAGGCAGGTGAGGGGCTCAACCAGCTACACAACACCTTCACCTTCATCTGAAGACCTAGTAGGAGCTGAGGAAGATAGGTAGCACCATCGTCAGGGGCAAAAAACCCAGCAGTTATTTCTTGAAAACCAGATTTCACAATCTGTCCAGGTGCCTGTGGCTATATATCATGAATGAGATAGTTTACAAACAATACTTATCACCATCTGGAAGTTAGGAAGACCAAGATCAGGGGATGGGCAGACCCCACATCTGGTCAGGGCCCACCGTCTCTTCCTTCTCTTCCTCCTCCTGATCTCCTTCCCCTTTTTCTTCTTCTTTTTCCTGTGTAGTTTGAGTCACAGATAGCAACTTGGAGCCATGTCCCCTCATGGTGGAAGGGACTCGAAATCCCTCTCAGGTGTCTTTTATTGGGGCACTAATTCCACCTACTGAGGGCTCCACCTTCCCAAAGGCCCCACCTCTTAAAGCCACCATAGAGATTAGGATTTCAACAGAGGAATTTTGAGGGAACATAAAACATTCACACTCCAGGACCCAGCAAAAATAGTTTCAAACAAATAGAAATTTCCACTTACAATATGTGACACTAATATGAGATAAAGGCTTATGATGCAGTCACAGAAATGTATGCATTTCTAAGAACAGAAAAACCCTCTCCTTAGTTTCCTTACGTTTCTTCCATGAAGAACTTTCTGAGAAGCTTTGGCAGGCTGTGTCTTGTGCATACACACACACACACACACACACACACACACACACACACACACACCCTTTCTTATTTTCTCATGGCCATCAAGGATAAGAAATAGACCTAAAGATTCAGATATTTCCAACTAAATATTAAAATGATTCATAGCTCTTTCTCATGTCTTCTCATTTCTCTAATGAACTGATATCATCTGAATTCCTCATTTGCTACATCCTCTGTCATGAATTTTAATGAGTGCCAACATCTCATTTAACCTTGATTTAAAAGTTTAAAAAAAAAAGAAGCCTCTAGCCCTGTTTGGCCGCCACCAACACAGTCCTCGGGTCCTCTGCTGAATCCTGGGAAAGCCCCTTTGGTCACAGCAAGAGACAGCAGGCACTCTACATCATGGTCACGGCTGGCACTACAGATGGACGGGATCCTGGGCCCAGAAGAGGCTCTGAGCAGCCCACTCCACGCCTCTGCAGAAACCCCCTGCAGCCACCCTCCAGTGACAGCTGGTGTCTGTGTGATGTGCCATGGGCCACAGAGCCTCAGCTCTTTGTTTGTTTATGTGCTTTAATTATTTCTAATTCTACATCTCGGCTGACATCTGAGGGACCACTGTGGCACTAAAAGATGCGTCTCACCATGAAAGTGTGTCAGCTGACTTTCCTTCCTTTGTCTTCCTTCTTTTTATGATGTGATTGATGCAGAACTGGGGGAAAGATGGAAAGGGAACCGCTTCATTGTGTGCCAAGCTGAGGCTGCTCATTCAATGTGTGGCTGGCAGAGAGACACCTGGTTTAATTTAGAACAGTGGTTTTCAGCTGATTTTACACACCCCACCTCCCCGGGACCTTTGACAAAAGGGCATCTTTGGATGTCACACGTGGGTGGGCAGTGCTGGTAGTATCTCTAGTGGGCAGAGGCCAGGGATGCTACTTAAAACCCTACAACATACAGGACAGGCCCTACAGCAAAGAACGCACCAGCTAAATGTGAATAGTGCCAGGCTAGAAGCCCACCTTTAGAGAGACTTTAGATGAACAGGACCCAAAAGCTCCCTGTATTACTACAGAATAATGCTGGGAACTCACAGACTTTTTACTCTAACGAGAAGAATTTTGCCACTTCCTCTGGGAACACTGTCTGCCCTTATGTACTCAGTAAATTTTTAATTAAGCATCAATGTGTGCCTGAGCAGTTCCAGCTCCTTTGATACGAAAGAGCTAAGTCCTGTATCCTCATGAATCTTTCCTTCTCCTTCAACAGACCATAATAAACCCATTGACAGACTGAAAAAAAACAAGAGGCCCAGATAGTGACAATGTTAAGGAGGAAAATGAGCTCTGTGCAGATCCTCTGTGTAGCCATCCTCCTACAGGGGCTTTCAGAAATTCAAATGAGCTCGCCCATTATTCACAGTGGACAGGGCGGGCTCCTTGGGTTACAATGTATGAGGAAGCCTCTCTGAGAAAGTGACTTTTGAGCAAAGACGTGAAAATAGGGGAAAATAAAAATTAATACCCGCTTCCCCTCCAGATCCTTCTACCCCTCCATCAGTCTGTATTCTGGTGGTTGCTCTGATTTGTATCAGTGTTTGAGGAAGCAGGGGAAGGGTACTAAAAAAAAATCCCACCCCAACTTCACCTAGAAGCCCCTTTGAAAAGCTAGACCAGGACCCAGCATATCCCACCTGTGTCCACCCGACCTGTACCACCACCATGAGCTCCACCAACCACTTAGCCTTAAAAAGGGTGGGGCACCATTCACAAGAGCTAAGCTGTGGGCCCATCAACAGATGAAAGAATGAAAAAAATGTGGTATATATACACAATAGACTGCTACTCAGCCAGAAAGAAGGATGAAATCCTGTTATTTGCAGGAAAATGGATGGAACTGGAGGACCTGATGTAAAGTGGAATAAGCCAGACACAAAATGACAAGTACTGCCTGTTCTCACTCATATGTGGAAACTAACAATGTCTGCCCAAGAGGAGTGGTGACTACTAGAGATTGTGAAGGGTGCATGGGGCAGGGGGTTTAGACTTGATCAGTGCATGCTGCAGGCATGATTAGAAATATCACACTGAATCTCATTCATATGTACAGTTAATCTGTGTTCATTTTTAGAAAAGAATGGGGCAGGTGTGCAACATGGGAGCTACAGAAGCATCTCAGAGGGCTGAGCAGGGCAGCACCTCCCACATCCCCACACCTGGCAACTCCCTCCACCTGCCTTTGACCCCAGCCTCCCAGGGCTCCTTTCACACTCCCTCCTGGGAGTCCCAGCATTCCTCCCTATTCCCCACTCTCAAATGCTGATGAGGAAAACAGATAAAATATGGCTCCCTCAACTTCCAGGAACAGCCTGTTTTTGGTGGCTTTCCCTAATGTCCCTGGCAGTGGGGGTAAAGTCAGGTGGTACCTGTTAGGCCAAGATGGCTCTCGACCTGGTGGACTGACACCACTGTTCCCCCAGGCAACTCTGTCTGCCTGCCAGGCAGCTGGGCCGCAGGTGAAGTTTTCTACCCAGGTGAGAACACAGTCTTCGATAAACACAGCCTGGGCAGGAGGGACAAAGAACAGAAGGAGACAGTCCTTCTTTACTTTTCCCCTCATCTTCACTTGCTGTTCTTCCCTCCATTTCTGGGGCTAATTTATTTTAACCTCCCTAATGCTTCCTTACTCGCACTACCTCACTCAATTCTGTAACCCTGAGGGGTAGGCTAGAGGGGAGTGCATGTTCCCTTCCAGGGCAGGCATGTGACTGATGCCAACTGACTTTCCACACAGCCCTGAGGGTGCTTGGCTGCTCATGAGGGGTTATGAGTCACCCGCCTCCCTGTCCCCACCACAGCGCAGGAAGGCCAGGGAGGTTTGAATAGCTCAGGATTGCTGTGTTACCTTGCAATCCCAAATGGCACTGTGCCAAAAACAAGGGCTTATTCCCAAGTTGCATGAATGGTCTCTTTCCTTCTCCACCATTCCCTCCCCTAAGCTTCTCTCTCTCTCTTTCTCTTTCTCTCTCTCCTCTCTCTTTCTCTCCTCTCTCTCTCTCTCTCTCTCTCTCTCTCTCTCTCTCTCTCTCCCCCAATTCCACACAATTCTCCAAACCCAGCTCGGTACTGAAAACCAAGAGTAGACCACTGGAGGCAGGAAAGAGCACCCATCCAGGGCCACAGAGCTGGAGATTTCCGTCATTTTATGATGGAGTTATTATCATGATTATCATTACTATTATCATGCGTGGTTTAGGGCCAGTCTCTGGCTCAGAATAAACAGGGCAATTTTCCACCCACTCTGGGAAGGGCACGCAAAGAAGCAGGAGCTGAGAAGGAGGAGAAGACAGGAAGTGGGAAGAAGAAGCAAGACGGGTGAAATGAAGTGGCAGTGGAGGGCAGAATCAGGGAAACAGTTCTGTGATATGCCTTATATTAGGACAAAAAGCCACAGGAAACTGCAGGCACATACATCTCCTTCAAGAAAGGAAATTCACAGGGTGAATATTATACACACATGTATGAATAAAAACAGCGCAATGAAACCCACCAAAACTGTTAAAAAGGAGGGAGAGAAGGGAGAGTGGTTAAGAGTAATAAAGTCAGGGTGAATTTAATCGAGTATATTGTATACATGTTGTAAATATTGCAATGAAACCCTTTCGTACAATTAATCGATGCTAATAAAAAAATTTTTTAAATAAAATAAAATCCAGATGCTATTCATCATGGTTTGCTGTCCAGCGATAAGAAAGAGAACTGCTGATTAGTGAGCTCCAGAGCCCTAAAAGAAATGAGTCACCAAAGGAATAAGCTAGAATATCACTGATGGTAAACTAAAGTCCCTGCTACCCCCAAAATTCACTGCAGACAGCTGGACACGTTTGCTCCAAGTTGCAATAGCTACCTATGTTTTATATCACCTGCTCTCTGGTTCTTCCTTACTGGGGTCTCATAGCTACAGAGGGAAGCAGACCAAGCCTGATACCCACAGTGTGGAGAAGGGAGAAACCTGACCTTTCTAAGCCCACACACACCTGTGTTGGCACGTGGGGTGGGGGAGCTCTTCGATCTTGGTCCCTGGTATTGTCCAACCCAGGCTGTGTGGACTCTGAGCTTCCTGGGCCCCCTGGAGTGAAGGCTCTTTAAATGAGGGCTGCCAACAGGTCAGAACTCCTAGAGGAAGAGAAAGGCCAGGGGATTAACTGGCACCCCTGCCAGACTCCTCTAAAACAAGGCTGAGTCAGGATGCTACACCAAGGGGAGAGAGGACCAGGGACCAGGAAAGGAACTTCACTCCCAGGGACCCAGGCATTGATGGGGTAGGGTCTGCAGGCCACCTGCCTGGGGCCTTGCTGGAGCCCTACCTCTTCCCCACCCCCACCTCCCGACATCCGCACTTAACCCAGACACATGAGGTGACCTTGAATAATTGATGCTGTTTTTATGACTGAGACATTGCCATAATAATGACACTTGTAACACAATCTTAAATTATTCTATATAATGGGAAAAAATTAAATGTCACCCCTGATCACCAGCTAGAATATGGATGACGCTTACATAATAGATGACCTTCTCTGGAGGGAAGCCTGGCATGGCCTGCTGCCCAGGGCCAGGCTGGCTCAGGTGACAAGCAGCCAGCCTCAAAGCAAATGGGGATAACAGAGTGGTGTAGACACTGAGGTGGAGTGCACAGTCCTGCCTCAGGTCTTAAGGCCAACTGTCCTCCTTGCCTCAGTTTATCTATACAATCAGGGATTGCGGGTCATAGTCAGGAGCTCTAGAAGTAAGGAGAATGACAATTCAAAATACTGGATTCCTAGGCTTTTTTTTTTTTTTTTGGTGGTACTGGAGTTTGAACTCACGGCCCTGTGCTTGCTAGGCAGGCACTCTACCACTTGAGCCTCCGGCCCATTTTGTTTTAATTATTTTTCAGATAGAGTCTTGAATTTTTACTGTTGGCCAACCAAGAACTGCGATCCTCCTAGCTATTGCTCCTGCATAGCTGGGGTAACAGGCATGAGCCACCACGCCCAGCTCCTTCTGGCTTTCAAAGTACAATTTCTCTTGCCTTGTCTAGAACACCAAGATTGCACCTTTAACTGAGCTTCAGTCCCTTGTCCTTACCAAAACAACACTACATCCGATCAACTTTAAATTGAGGCAGGTTTAAAGCTCTCAATCACTCCCTGCTTGAGACTTTCAAAATCCTGGCTGAAGAAGAAGAACCTCACTTCCAGGAAGGCTTGCTGGATCACTCAGCCTTGTCTGGATCAAATGTCCCCACTCTGTCCGCCCCTGACATCCCAAGCTTGCTTCTGTCATTCATTTACCAAACTGAAAAGTAGCTTTTCAGGTTTGTTGACCATTCAAAACCACAAGGTTCTTACAGCAGAGGTCGTATGAGCTGAGGCTCCACTGTCAGGACCCTGTACTCTGTGTAACATAAAAAAGCTCTGAAAGGGGAGAGAAATGCTGCCCACCATGGACAGCCAAGATCTGGGAGACCACGGAGGGGTTCAGCCGTGAGAGATGAGAGGGATTCCTGCAGAGAGCGTTAGAAAGAGATTAAATAAATCATGATATCCCAGCTGATGGCAAAACGCATGGCTTTCTGGACTGGGGGTGTGACTCAGGTGGTAGAGCACCTGCTTTGCAAGCATGAGGCCTGGAGTTCAAACCCCAGTTCCAAAAAAAAAAAAAAAAAAGCACAGCTTTTCTATGCTCTAGAAGACTGTGTGTGACCATCAACATCAGTCCTGAGACCACCTGAGGACGGGTAGCCTGGGACTCTCCGCCCAAAGTGCCCAAAGTGTCCAGCTCCACTCCCCCGTCAGGCAGAAAGGAAGCAACCAAGGCAGCTCCTTGTTAAGGCTGGATTTTTCTACTGGAAACCCAGGCCACATCTTCCAGCTTCCTCCATCTCATCCTGGACCTCAGCATGAAGCCCCATCACGGAAGCAGTTGGTTATGGAAATTCAGCTATATTTAAATGGTGGGAGCGTGCTATTACTCAAGCCACCTTTGGAGGGGCAAAACCTTCTCCTATTTCTGATGCCAAATTACTATTCATAATCAAGCCTATTTTATTACATAAAACAGATTTTAAAGCACCACACAGCTCTGCAAAGACAGACACAGGTCTGTGAGGATCTGCAAAGGTAGCCCTCCAGCCACCAGGTAGACAGCCCTGTGCTCATAGTCCAGAGAGCTGGGAGTCCCAGCAGCGTGGGTGGCAGAGAGGCAGATGTAGCAGAGTTTTCCAAGCCATTACACTATTTCTTTTAGCTCGATGTGTGATTTTTTTGGTGGGGAGATGGAAACATAGTGGAAGGGGTGAACTTGTCCAGGTACGCTATATGCATGTGTAGAACTGTCACAATGAAGTCCCCTCATATTTCTAATGAATGATAACTAGAAATTAAATTTTAAAATGTAATTTTCCCTAAAACAATGGAAATCTAGAAGAACACAAGTGCCTAAGTATCACAAGGTTATTGCTTTCTAATCCACCCTTAGTGATTGATTACTCAATGCTTTTAATCAAATCCTAGACCTAGTCTTAGATGTCATTAAAACACACCCATCTCATCCCCTCAGACTTTTCTGGCTTCTCAACAGTCTGAGACTCTCCAGCCATCTTCGTAGACAACTTTTTCTGCCCATACTGAGGACACTGGAGCCCTCGTATCTTCCCATAAAAATACACGTGTTTCAGGTACGTATTGCTAAGGTAACAAAACATCCCAAAATGGGTAACTTAAAACTACCACCAGTTATTATTGCTGTGGAGTCAGCCAGGCATTGCTGCTGACCTTCCTGGGGTGCCTGTGTGTCTGGTCAGCTGGTGGCTCACTCAGGGCGGGTGGTCTGGCAAGACAGGCTGACAGCTGGCTGAGAAACAGCCCATCCTCCAGGGGGCAAGACTGAGGTCAAATCATGTAGTATACTTGATACTTGGCTTCCAAGATCAAGTGCAAATCAAGCCTCTGAGCAAGTCAGTGCCCATCGTTTCTGCAGAGATGGCTAAATTGTGGCACTTGTTGCTGGAAGGATCTACAGTGTGATGTTATCGGAGTGTGATGCCAATGGGGAAAGAAGCTGTGACCTCGTTGTAATTTATGGCAGCACTGACATACAAAACATGGCATTCAGTATGAGGAACAGGACCCATGAATTAATTCCTGGCAGCTCTCCATGGGTGTAGACTACAGACAACGGCTTTAGCTTAAACACACAAACTCAGTCTCTTTCACCTAAAATGGGGTTCCTCCAACAGGACACATGGACACACATTCTCAGATGTCTGAAAGTTTTATGAAAAAAATTTTTAATTTTTACTTAAATGATATTCTGAAGAAAAAGTAGTATCAGCCACGCTAGCGTTGGAGTTCAGTGCCTTTGTGTACATGTATATTTACCATGCCTGGGTACCACGCTGCACTGCCTTAACTGTGGAGACAGTGCCATAGGCAGGGCTGTTTGGGCCCAGAGCAAGCTGCATAGCTTCATGGAGCCCCACAGGGCTGATGTAGGTCTCCAGGTGGTTCTAGAACTGCACTGGGAGAGAAGATTCATTCCATCCAATGCCTTTCATGAGTTAGAGCTACCAGGACACAAGGGAGCTGATGACAGAAGCCAGCACAACTGGACCTTGCAGTTGGTGGTTAATTTTAGCAAAATATCTGTTGCCACATTACAAAAATATTGGCTTTGATTTTATCGATTTTGTTGCTTTGATTTGTCCTGACAAGTTTTTGGTTTTATGAAAGATCAAGAGCCAAAAATCTGAGGTCTAATTTATAGCAAACTTTATTCTTGTGCATATTTATGCTTATAAATACATATGTAATAGGACAGTAAAAATAACTTGACTCAGCCTTGGGAGATGCTTGGGTTTTATTTCCTTCAAAATGGACACATGTATTAGTCAACAAGGAGAAACACTGTCCTACAGCCCAGAACAATGGACCCTCTTCCTCCCTGTTTCCCTCCCTATTAACTACCTCTCAAAATACAGAAATTTCTCCATGCCAACTAATACAAAGAACATAAACAGCCCAGAGTGATTTAATAATGGTTTTTCTGTGCTCTACAATTACTAACTGGTTAAAATTAAACACTCTGGGGCTCGTGGAGTCAATGTAACACACTAGCCAAGATACCATGCAGAGCTCTGTGCACAGATAAAAATCTCCTTCATGATTAATTTTACCCTGTCCACGAGTTCCCAGAGTTCCCTATTTCATGGGATGCTTCAAGAGAAAGGATTCCCTGGAGAAATACATTTGATAAAGTCTATACATGAGCAGATAACGATTCTAAGAAATGCAACAGCAAAGAATGTGAGTTTTGCTAACCACGTATTATCTGGCCATACATCATATTCAGCAGACAAAGCCCTGGGGAACTGAGTTCAGTACAGCTCTCTTCTGTGCTTAGTGCTCAGAAAACTCAACAAAATACTTCTCCTCACACTGGAACCTGATCAGATTTTATCAAGGGGCAAAAAAGGTGGTTGGAGCCCTTGGCCTCAAATATCATATCACTTGGACAAATAAAGGTCTGTATTTATCATCTTTTGAGATGATTCACTAGAATACCACGCGCACACACACGCTCCTATCCCTTATGGGCATACCGGCTGAGAATGAGGAAAACCAAGAAGATAATTACTCTGTACAACCCAGCCTTTCCCCTTTCTTCACCACAACTTAAATAAAAATAAAAATGAATAAACCTTCTATTACCAGTGCTGGAAAGCAGATCCTTATCACAGTATTACAAAGGGGAAAAGGCTGAAGTCTGTTTGCCACCAATCTCTACGGCTTTCACAACCACATAACAATTCTCTCTTGACTCCAGGCGAAGGAGGGAGACTGAGAACAAATGCCCAGGGAGTCAACTCTTGGCAGTCACAACCCACAGCAGACCGATTAGGAGGCCTGTCCCCGTCGCTGCTGGTGACCAGCCAGATCCAAGGTGAGCTGAAGCACAGAAGACGGACAGGGTTGAGAAGAAATACGTTTGGCATTGACCCCAGCATTGTAGGTAACTTCTGTGCCTGCACAACTCTCCAGTCTACCACACACCAGGCCTCTTAACATGCTTTCTCTTTCAGTATTGTGCGTGACTCTCAATGTCCTCCAGTGATGTAAACACACAGGCTGAGCTGCATCCCTCCCCACAAAAATTCGTATGTTGGATCCCTAAGACCTGGTAACTCAGAACGTAGCTGTATTTGGAGACAGGGCCATAAAAGAGGTAATTAACTTAAAATGAGGTTGGTAGAGGGCCCTAACCCCAATATGACTGCTGTCCTCATAAAAAGAGGCAGTTTGGACACAGAGTCATGTGTACAGGGAAGACAATGTGAAGACACAGGGAGAAGACAGCCATCCTCAGCCAGAGAGAGGGCTGGAACAGCTCCTTCCTCACAGATCTCTGAAGGAACCACCCAGCCAATGCCTTGATTTCTTTCTGACTTCCAGCCTCCAGAATTGTGACAGAATAAATTTCTCATTTAAGCCACCCACTCCATGGTACTTTGTGCCAACAGCCCCAACAAACAAATACCACTGCTATTTGACATTTGTGGATATTAAGTGTTTATAGAAGCTAATAAATTAATCAGCATCATACTATTAATCAGATGCACAAGCAGATTCGAGTCCAGAACCTCTGGTTCCCAATCTCACCTCTCTCCCAGCACCATGCTGTTCTTGGCAGGCAGCCAGCAATGTGCTGCGGCAAATGAGGTTTCAAGAAGTAACACCATAAACATGGAGGCATGGGGCTTGCGTGGGCCTGTGCATACCCTAGGTGTCAAGTTGTGAGCCAGTGTATTCAGCAGTGCGAACCTGGAATCCACAGTGCAGGGCAATCCACGCTCCTCTTGGTATGGCATGAGTCTCTGGTCCTAGCGGAATCCAAGGGAATGGATCCATGGTCCTCACCCTTTTCTCAGCCTATATGCAACTGCCCACAAAATCCTCATTCCCCAACTACAGAGAGAAGGAGCTAAAGCACAGTTCTGTAGGGTAAGGGCCCAACCGGAAGAAGACCAGACCTCCAGGCTACAGGAAAAAACTGTCAGATGTTACTGCTGTTGTTAAAGAGATCCTAAGATGGAAAAGAGGACAAAGACAATTGTTCCTCGGCAAGGACAGATGCCCTCGGTGCAGTGACAGGCATCAGACAGCCACCCTGGAAATCAGCATCAGAGGCTCTGAGACAACCATTGGCTGTAAGAGACCAGGAGAAAAAGACTGCTCCTCCAAAAACCAAGTGAAGAGAGCTGAATGTTTGTCTCCTAAACTGTTTCAGGTGAAACCCAATAGTGCTCACAGTCTACTACGCAGAGGACAAAGGACGGGCTGGCGAGAGCAGGATACAGAGGGCACTGGGTGTAAGGAGGCCTACACAGTCACTCCCTCTCATCCTCACAGTCAATGTCACCCTCAACTCCTCAGTCTCCACCCACCCTTCCAGCAGAAGCCTTCCCAATAATATCCCATTGTGTAGTCTTGACTGCCAGGGTCTAACAGCTGTTCTGCTACCTCCAAGGCCAGGGCAGACAGCTTCATAGAAGGAAATCTCTAGCAGGGTATTCATCCCAAACCAATCCCGCTGGAAAATGTGGAATCAGGTAGACCATTCAGTGGGGGATAGAAGGGTGGGGCCAGGAAGGGATAGGCTTTCAGTGAAGATGGAAGATTCTGTACATTTTTATGAACCACTTCAAAGGGAAAGCTGTGGCTTTGAAGAACATTATTTGATTTCTTTTTAACAGAGTTTTATCCATGGCATCTCTCTGCTTGGAGCAGAATTAATTATTCAGCTTATCTGGGCTTGATGAGGGCTTGACAGCTGAGATGGTATTGAAGCAGCTTGCTTCTGAGGTAATGTTTTCCTGCTTTCTGCGGTGGGTACATGGGGACTGTCATCTTCCCCCTCTTCTCTCCCTTCTAAGCCTAAATTCCAAAGCAAACTGCCAAGCTGAGACAGACATGTCTCTGGGAAGTTTCCACTGCCATGTAACAAATTCCAAGAGCTTAAAACAGCCCTTGTTCGTATCTCTGCTTTCACTGGTCAAGAATCCAGGTGGGAGGTTAGGCTGAACCCTCTGCTCAGAATCTCATAGGCTGAAGCAATCCTAGGGCTCAAGCTGGGGTCCAGCCGAGAGACTCAGGGTCCTCTTCCAAGACAGTAGTTATTTGGAAGAATTCAGTTTCTTGTACTTGAGGGCTAAGGTCTCCATTTTCTTGTTAGCTGCCAGTCAGTGACCACGCTCAGCCCCAGAGGCTGCCCTCTGGTTCTCACCACATCGCCCCCTCCATAGGCAAGTCACAGCATGGCTGCTTGCTTTTTTGAAGCCAGCAGAGGCTTCCATCTTGCTTGTAATTTTTCAGACCTCAAGGAGGGTCTAGCCTGGCATCTAAGGGCTTTTCCAATTAGGTCATTCCAGTCCAAGGTGAGCTCCTCTTTGCTGGATTCAAAGTCAACTGATTGAGGGATGATGATGATGATAACTTCATGGAATCGAAACCCATCAAGAGAAGGATCCGTGGCCTGCACATCAAGGGTGTAACTTGGGCCTACAACAACGCCTCTCATGACACTGACATCTGCCCCCCTGAGATTACCAGGGTCTCCATGTTCCCTTAGGAGCCTAAGTCTGGGGCTATATGCCAAGAGTAGGTGCGGAGTTGTGCCAAATCTTTGCGACACACACTTTCAACCAGAGTTTCAACCTCACAGAACCAGTCCCATGCCTCCTGACTGATGCTATGTTTCAGAAGTTCTCAGGCTAGGCCTTCAGTTCAACCATCATGGGACAAGATGTGGCAGAGAGTGATCCCTTAGACACAGAACTTAGTAGCACACTTATGGAGACACAAAAATAATTCCTTTTCAAATCAGAAGGGAAAAATTAATAATAATGAATACGTAAAAATAAATCTAGCCAGAATTATTTTCATCTTTATACCAACACAGCAACACAGTGTGTGTGTGTGTGTGTGTGTGTGTGTGTGTGTGTAGCGGAAGGAATTCTGGAAGGCAGGGTCCCCAAGGTCCATGAAAGTCCAAAGGTGGCCACAGATGGGTGTGGCATCCTTTCAGGGTACACACACACCTTTTTAAAAAATCTTTTCATTAGTGTATATTAATTATACAAAATAATGGGTTTCCTTATGACATCTTCATATATGTTTGCAATGTACTTTGACAACATTCATCCTGCCATTCTTCTCTCTTGACACAAATGTTTTCTTTGCACAATGCAAGCTCTATGGCAATTCCAGAGAGCACCAGAGGCTGCCTCAGAAAGAAAGAGTCAAGATCTTTGCCCTACAAGGTGGAACCCTGGCCTCACTGCAATGAGGATGCTAAGTGACAGATCAGAGTAATTCTCAGGCCACTGTGAAACAGTGCTAATACACTAATTAGTTTGATGGGAATAAATTAGCTTAAAGCTACAAACATAGGCCAAGTTTGGTCCCTGAAAGGCCATTTAGTTTTGTCTAGATCCATGGTTACATTGGGCCCCTAATTCCCACCACTGCCTCAACGCTTTGAGTGGATAGCCACCAAGGGGATGCAAGGACTTAAATGAACTAATTAAAATCTTTCTCAAATACCAGAAAGCAAGCATAAAGCTATTTATTACTGACACTATCAACTGAATAATCACTCTGTTTTTTTAAAAGAAGAGAAAGAGAGGAAACTAAAGTAAAAGACTATAAATTGATCATAAGAGGTGTTAGTGTGTAATGCTTAAACATTTGTATACAAGAGGTGGAAAAATGCCAAGGATTGGGAGACTGCAAGGACAAGGTGATGCCAAGGTGGACAGAAGTACAAGGAAGAGGGAGAGGCTTAATGCCAGGACGATGACCAGAGACAGACAGTGGCCCCTCTGTCTCAACAACCCAAGAGCTGAGAATCCTGAACAGAGAGAAAGTTCTGTTGCTAACATTCCTGACTTTGTCACTTTAACTCTTCATAAAACTGGGGTATCCAGATTAGATGGCCCCTGAGGCCTGGTCTACACCTAACCACCAAAAATCTCTGAATTTCTAGTTCTAGAAAAATATATCAACACCCACTCCACAGAAGGAAGAATCAATCCAATCGCTTCTCCCCATAGCTTTCCAAGCTGTCATGTAAGGTGTAGTGCATCTTGAGGAAAAGAGCCCTTGGCTGCAAGGTGGCTCTTTATCCTGCTGGACCAGGTGACAAGCCCAGAAGGGGCAACAACACAGCCACTCAAGACCCTCAAAAGGGTGAGATGCAGAGGGAGGACATGGCCGGCCTCTCTACTAACCTGGAGTAGTGCTGCCTTTTCACAGGCAGAGTTTCCTTATGGGAACATCAAATGTGGTAGGCTCCATTACAGAAGAACACTGAGTTCCCGAGGTTTCCAGACAGGAGGTGAACTGAGAAAACTGTGGCAGTATGTGTAGGCCAGTTTTCCATCACTGGGACAAAATACCTTAGAAAAACAACTTTCAAAGAGGAAAGGTTTAATTTGGCTTATATTTTCAAAGGTTTCATCCACAGTTCCCTGGCCCTGTTGCTTTGGGCCTATGGGGACATCATGGCAGAAGCAGGTAACCAAAGAGGACTATTCACCTCTTGGCTGCTACGAAGTGAAGAAAATGAGGACGGAGCAGAGTCCCAGTGTCCCCTTCAAGGGCATGCCCCAATGACCTCACTTCTTCCCACTACACCCCACCTCTTAAAGGTTCCACCAACTCCCAATAGCACCACAGCCTGGGGATCAAACCCTTAACACATGGGTCTTTAAAAGAGAGACACTTATCCTAACCACAGCAAACTCACAGAGGTCAGGCCACGCCCTTTGGGCATCTCCCCCATGAAGACAATCTGTTGAGAATGACTACCTCCCCACCACACAAGGGAGCTGAGAAAACACACTCAGGTGAAAAGGTGGGAATGTTCTGGAAGTAACAGCACTTTCAGAAATTCATGGATCTGCTAGAGTGGGATATTGCACCTCTTTATTATAAGGAAGCACCTGCCGAGATAAACATGCATACACAAGAGTGTGGTGTGTGTGCGTGTGTGTGTGTGTACACATGTGTGTCTTTTTTACCTGGGAGACCTAGATAATGAACACATCACGGCAGACATTCTAAAAGTGTCCTCCACGTCAAAGTGGATCCCAAAAAGCAGGCAAAATGATGAAGTGACCACAGGTGACTGGGAGGGTTGAGCTAACTCAGGCAAGAAAAATCATACACTTCTTTTCCCAAGTGAGGAAAAAGAACCCATCATGGGAAGCCCAAAGGGCTGGAACAGAGCTCTTTGTAAACACAAGGCCATCATAGAGACATGGTGTCTCTCTGACACCTCCTCTGCAGAGCACTTCCACAAGGGTGTATATGCATTCTTGGAGTAGATGCACTGGGCCAATAAAACAGCTCCAGATTAACATGTATACCCTGGAGAAGCAGCCACTGCTGAGGTAGGTGGGGTCAACTAGAGAGGTCAGTACCTGGGTCCTGACTCTACTACAGGTCAGAGTGCCTTGTCTTTCTGTCTGCCGCTTGGTTCATTGCCACCCCTGCTTATTGTCATGGCCTTCACGTGGGTGAGTAATATGGGAGCATCATCCCTGCCTAACCTGTAGCACCATTCTACATCCTGACTTAGCCAGGAGTACTAAGGAGAAAAAAGATGGATGTATCCCCTGGGGAGCCTAGAAAGCAATGCTTGTTGCTAGTAGGAGCAGATGCATATCTAAAAAATTAGCTGCTGTCTAAGAAACCCCATGAGCCAGAGTGGGGAAACAGAAAGGGAAAGTAAGTTCCAGAATTTGGAGGGAAACACCCCCATGAAGGTAAAGACAGAGAACCGTCAGTCAGTGTCCGAAACAGTCTGCCTGATTCCAGCCATGTCAGGACCAACTCATGGAAAACTGGCTGCTTCATACCTCTCCTCCCCAACCACCCCATTTCTAAGGCTAAGACAATTATGAGGAAGGACCTAGTGGGCGTGTGAAGGGGTATAGGTCATGCTTAATTCATATAGAGGAAAGTGACTTATAATCTGTCAGCCCCCCCAACCCAGCCAGCCATCTGCCTCAGCCCAGGTTGGTAACCTGACCTGTTGGGCAGGTGGTGAGCTGAGCAAGGAACCACGTGGGTGTTCACAGAGGCCTTGCCTTCCGCAGGTCTAGTCACTGACCCCGTCACGCATGAGCACCCACAGACTACAGAACCCTGCGCAAAGGACACAAGAGGAAAGTGTGGTATTCATTCCCACTGAGTCAGAAAAGTGCATGCATCAGAGATGGTCACACAGAGCAAGATGTGACCAGTCTCAGCCACTGAGTAAATAGTCTACACACAAGCTGAGGACACAATCCCTGGGCACCCCAAGGAGTTAACAGAAAGGAAAGCATTTTTTAGGGGGGTTTCTTGACCAACTTCCCAAGCCATTGTGGTTCTGCCCCCTCACCACTGCCTGCCCAAGTGGGAGGTCATAGGCCTCAGGCTCATGGATAGGAAATGCACGGGCTTATGTGTCTCATAGGAAGAGAGTGCCACCAAAGGACAGACCAGTGTCCTGTGTTGTGGGAGCACAGGGTCCTTGGAGGTTTTACCCATCATGATGCCTCAGAGAACATGACCACAGAAAAGTTACAGGGTTAGCATTTTATTTTATTGGAGCCCCACTGTGGTAGCCTGGGCCAACGGGAAGAATGGAGAACCAGCTGGGTTCAGGGGGCACAGGACAAACCCAGTTTCAGTGGCAGCAACAAGGAACTGAGCCTCTCCCCCAGAGGACTTACCAGTGAGATCATGAAAGGGAGGGTTGTCTTTAGGAAAAGAACACACGAGGCAGGGGAGATGCTGGAAAGGGGAAGGGGGCACTAACAGAAAATCCTGGGGACAAAAACAAGACATCTCCAGAGGGCAAAGTCACCTCTTCATCATGCCTAGGAGCCCCCACCAGGAATCTCAGGCAGGAACAATGTGCCATTGTGTTTCTCCTTCTCCTCCCTCCTTCTTCTTCTCTCTCTCTCTCTCTCTCTCTCTCTCTCTCTCTCTCTCTCTCTCTCCCCTTCTCTCCTTTTTTGTCTCTCTACATATACATATATATGTATATATACTCATATCACACACCTATGTATTTTCCATCCCTATGTATATAAGTTTCAAGACATATGTGTGTAAAAACACCGAAACAATCCAGGAGAAGACTCCCAATTCAGCTCCCTGGTTACTGGGGAGACATTAAACACTGAGAATAAATGACCACCAAAGAGAATATTGGTCTTATCCTTGTTATCTTTAAAAATCTTGAAGCCCAGAGGGCTTATGTGACAGCAAAGTGGGTGCATCCCAACACATGAGAGCCCCTGGAATATGTTTTCTAAGGCTGGCAGGCCAGCGATTCCTCCTCCTTCACACGAACCATTCTGAGGAGACAAACATGGTTTTCAGGGAAAAAGAGACAGTCCAGGGCAGACCCAGCATCCACACCACATACTTGAACATGGGGCTTCCCAGTGTGTTCACAGCACTTATTTTTTGCCCAAGTAGTTTTTTAAAGTCCTAAGCCATTTAGCCTTTAATCTTCCAGCAGTTAAAAAGCCAGTATTCACAAAATGAGTGAGAAAAAATAATTAATGAGCAAACCATGATAAGTGTCTGGGGTTAAACCAAAGTATAACTCACTCTCAGAGTGGGAGGGAAAAGGAGAGGTGGGGGAGAGGGAGGGAGGTAGGGAGGGAGGGAGAGGAGAGAGAGAGAGAGAGAGAACATGACTGTATTAGTGAGTCTGCCTGAGGGGACTATGAAGAGTTGAGAGAAGAAAACAGAAAGATAGAGAGTGGATCATATTGAAACGATGTGTTTGTGTATGAAGACAGTTTAATGCAAGGCACTGTAAGCTGATGAATAACGGGGACAGGGCGATAAAGAGAAAGTAACAGACGGAGTTGATCCGATTAAAACACAATATATACATGTGTGAAATACCAAGGTGAAATGCCCGCGAACAATCAATATACCCTTATAAAAAATGAAGGACAGGAAGGAAAAACGGGTCCTGTCAGGGAGTGGGTACCGGTGGGAGGGCAGGGGTAAACAGAGAGGGTGAAGGAGGGTGACTACAGTGGGTGTATTTTGTATTCATGTATGAAAATAGAACAATGGAACTTGTTGAAATTGTTCTAAGAAGGCAGAGAGGGGGGTGAGGGAGAATGATGGAGGGGATGGAAAAAAAAAAAAAGAGTATCTCCCACTCTCACACCCCACCCCTCAACAAGGAATTGAGTTTCCAACTGGAGCCAGGAGGCAGATTGAGTTGTAACCTCTCCTTCAATTCTCTGCTTCTCATGGACCCACTTTCCTGCCTTCGCATTTGCAAGACTGTTTATTAGGGCCAGGAAACATGAGCTCCTTAGAGCATTCAGCAGCCAGCCACATCTCACTAACACAGGCTTCCCCTTTCATGTCTGAAACAAAGAGAATTCTGAGCAGACTTTGACTGAACTACCAGAGATGCAGGGAAGAGATGCTGCTGATAGGAGGAAGTTTCTAACGGCCCCGTCAGCTTCTTGTCTACATGATATTCAGGCGCTGGACATCTTGCTGGAGCAAGCTAGCTGATGAGAATGAAGTCAGCTGTAGGACACCAGTATTTGCCCCCAAAGACGCTCATCTTATGCTTATTAAAAAGACAACAGGGAATTGGCTGAGAGAAGAGCAATCCAGGGGCCCTGAGTCAGGGGATATGTAAGTCCTGGGCCACCTGAGGTCTCTAGCCAAAGCTTCCTACCAACGCAAGACAGGGAATAGTAAAGACTCGTTGCTCCCTCAGGGGCTACTTCCAGATGGTCTCATGGGCACCAGGCATCTTCAGAACAGGTGCACGGGGCTCTCTCCTTGGTCCCTTCCTCCACTGCACCTCTGCTGCTGGTGTGGGACTCACAGGGTCCCTGATGCCTCACCAATGCCCACACACAACTAGTCATCTACAGACTGTGTGTCATACCCCAGAGGCCTATTTTCCTACCTCTGAATCCCCCAGACTTCAGACCTCTTACTTCTCCTGGTCTGTCTCAGAGATTGTTTCTCAATCTCCATTTACTACAGGGCGTGATCCTGAAGGATGGAGATCAAATGCAAAATAAGTAAATAAATACTTGTTTACTATGGCCATCTCTTGCAACAGATTTGGGGATGGCTGAAGACTTGAGTATTCACCATGCTACACTCATGCACACACACATATACACATCTCTCTCTCACTTGCTCTCTCTCTCTCTGAAAATGGTTACTTCTCTGGCAGAAAAAAAGCATCTTTAGGCTGATTACTTAGCCTTACCTCCCACAGGAAATGGCACAACACCCAATTTTTATAAAAAATTCAACTCTTTATTTCCAACCCCTTTCTGGTCAAGAGTGTGTTTTCTCCTTTTCCCTGCCCAGATGGAGCACAACTGTAATAATCACACAACTGATGTGCCACTGGGGCTTGTGATCAATAGCACTTCAAGGAAGTTTGGCTCCCAAAGGAGTGAGAACAAATGTGAAGGGAGTTGTTTGAACCACCCGCTTCCATCCTGGCTGGGAGAGGAGCCTGAAGGGCATCCTCTTTCCCCCCAGGAAGATAACCTGGTTACAAGCTCATGGCTCCCTGAATGCTAACCCCTCACCACACCTAACTGGGTACAGCACCCAAACATTTGCTGTATGAAACTAAAGAAGAGAAGCCCCAGGGCATGGAGGAGATACAGACTCCAAGTTGGCCATTGGGGGCACAAGATTTTATCTACAAAGCATCTGTGGTGTTCACAACAGATCCCAGATTCCAACTCCAGAACAAAGGACGCTTGCTTCAGGTCCAAATTCTGTTTCCAACCTGCCGGGATCTGAGCTTCTCCCTAAAATGTGTGCCAAGAGTTAGCAGGCTAGCTAGTAATAAGCCCTCCGATAATATTAGCTGTGATTACCATCACCATCATCACGATTAAAGGAAATTCTACTCCTGGGGCTATCATGGGAACAGAAGGAACGGGAATGAAAACAGACTCAGTGCACTTGTAACAAAATCACAGTCACTCAACTCTAAGTGAGCATACAAAAGCATGCTCCACAGTAGAACAGAAAAAGACAGCATGGTTATCAACGCCATTGCTGTCTCCTTTCCCCGTGGATGACAGCTATCGTGACATGTTGTTTTAGGAGAACTAAAAGCGAAAACCTGTGGGCATGGGTGGGAGGCAGGGTACACAGCCCAGCCAAGCTTGTGCATCACAGTATAGATGGCTCCCCCACCCTTCCATCTGATAGATGCACTCTGAGGCCTCCATCCAATCATAAGGCTAATGTTTACCCAGTGGAAGCAGTATTTGTGTACGTTGCCATCTAAAATCCAATATGTATGGAGACAGAAAAGAGCTGCTTGCTTATGAGGCATGAGGGCAAACACAGCCAGCTCTTTAAAGAGCCATTCAGGTAATCAATACTCTCTCCCACCTCCATTTAGGGGCTCTGAGCCAACAACCAAGACTTAATAATTACTTTCCATCATTACAACCCTTGGAGAAGCTTCAAAAGAAAAGGTCACCATTTTTAACTTTGCTCCCCTCTATTTGCCAAACAGATTATTTCCTGGGCTCCGTGGGGCTCCCTTTCCAGACTGCAGCAACCAAAACAGTCCTCATGAGGCCTCTTGGAGCTAGCCTTGGACGAAGAACATTGTTTTGCCCCTGAAAGCACTTTGATCATCACATTTAGTTGTCTGGCCTGGCCCTCACCTTCTTGGCCAGCGTCAAGTTGTGGCCAGACCTCCTGCTGGACCTTCTGCTTTTCTTTCCTTTGTTCAGAACTCAACACTTTGTTCAGAACATTGTGGTAGGCTGGTCCACAATGAAGAGGATGCTGAGGTTTGCTTGGCACCATGAGGTCCTTTAACTTAAGTGCTCTACAACCCCCACACGGACTCCCATCTGAGCCCCCTGTGCCCACCACGACACATCCAAGCCTTCTTCTGCTTGTCCCTCTCTTAGGGAACCTGAACTAAGAGAAACAGAAAAATTACAGAAGCCCTCTTTTACACAAAAGTCAATTTGAATAACTGGTTTAAAATTAACTAGATTTATTACGATAACTAGATTAATGAGAATAAACAGAAAGCCCTAGCAAGGGCCCTAAACATGTGAAAGGCTTGTCTGGCTCAGCAAGAAGGCCAAGGGTCAACAATTCAGCTGTTACAGTGGCTCCAGCACTGCCAGGAGAGGACTGGGCACCTACTGACTTCCAGCTGTCACCCTCAGTGATGTTTGGGCCCCAGGTACTGCCACACAGTTCCAGAAAGGAAGAAGGGGAGGAGAGAAGCCCTACATATGGACTCTGTCAGTCCTGTCACCTGGTTCCCATGGCTGCAAGGAGTCTGCTTCACTGGAGATTTATAGTGACATATGACTGGGTCAAACAAAACCACAGTTCTATTAGAAAGGAGGAACAGTAAGTAGATATGTGATAGGTGTGAATGTGTGGGTTCTCCCCAAAAAACTGTGAAGTTTCAACTCTAAGGTAATGGTATTAGTGTGTGGAGGGGGAATGGGAGTAACTAGATTCAAGATTACAACAGATTAGATCCTTATAAAAGAGGCCTAAGATTCCTGCCCCTTTTACCATGTGAGAACACAGCGAGAAGGCACCCTTTACAAACCACAAAGTGGGTCCTCCACAGATACTGAATCTGCTGGCATCTTGATCTTGGACTTCCCAGCTTCTAGAACTGTAATAAATTTCTGTAGCTGATAAGCCACCCATTTCTTGATAACTGCCCAAATGGCCTAAGACAATAGGCATCAGTTCAGTTGCCATAACAAAAATAGAAAGTTAACAATGACTAAAGAATGATAGGCCAAGTATGGTGGCTCAAGCCTGTAATCCTAGTACTTGAGTGGCAGAGATCAGGAGGACTTTGGTTGAAGGCCCGCCCAAGCAAAAAGTTCAACCAATACAAGCTGAGCATGTTGGCGTGTGCCTGCCATCCTCAGCTATACAGGGAAGCATAAATGGGGGGATCAAAGTCAAGTCCAGCCCAGGCATAAATGCAAGACCCTATCTCAAAAATAACCAAATCAAAAAAGATTTGGGAGGCGTGGCTCAAGTGATAGAGCACAGGCCTAGCAAGTGTGAGGCCCCAAGTTCAAAACCTTAGTGCTGCCAAAAAAAAAAAAAAAAGCTGCACAATTATTTCTTATGTCAAAGTCCTTGAGGCTAGCCTGTGGAAGGCCTGGTAAGGAGGACAGAGATCAGCAAGGACTGGGGTTCTGAGTGAATGAGAATGAACATATTACTATTCTTATGAAAATTAGCTATTTTAATTATTAAATTAACTTTTATTATCCTAACCACTCAGCTCCCTTGAAAGAACCTTGAGTGCCCTCCATGGGAGTTCCTCATTCCAAACTTGGAGAGCCACCACTCTAACCTCATACCTCCCTGACAAATGACCACAGGTGTCCGACGCTCTAACTAACAACTTGCTCTCAAGGTCCAACACTCTCACACACCACATCCTAATTTTCTAAAAAAAAAAAAAAAGTGACACAGACTATAGAAAACTAAACTTGGGGAAAAGTCTTAATTTGTAGTAAGGCAGAAAATTTTTCTGTTGGTTCTCAGGATTGTACATTTCCACCCCTGGGCCAGGTATATCAGGAAGAATTTCTAAAATGCTGTCCCAAAGACCACCGTCCCAAACCTGTGACAAGCCATCCACTCTATGACTGAGGTGTGTTATGTGGCATGGCTGACCTTACCCTGTCTGGGCCTTAAATGCAGATGCTTTCTCTGGTGCTGACAGAAAGGGAAGTTGCAGACATTGGGAAAAGAGACAGCTTCTATGCGCCATGGCTGGCTTGAGGATGGGGCTATGTGGGAAGGAATGTGGCTGGCCAAGAGGGGGTGAGAGAAGACCTAGCCAACAGCCAGCCAGGAAAAGGGGCCTCACTTCTACAATCCCACTGAATTTTGCCAGTGGGAATGAGCTTGGAAGAAGACTCCAGACTGAATCCAGAACACTGACGTCACGACTTTAACCCTAACAGCAACCCAAGGAAGAACCCAGCCATGTCTTCTCAGACATCTGACCTCAGAACTCTGAGCTCATACTTGTGTGCTATTTAAAGTCAGTACATCTTTATTCATTTGCTCTATACCAGAGCAGGGGAGGCAGTGAGTCCCAGGCCAAGTGGGTGTAGACAAAGTCTTCTAGGATATACTTGAGGCAACAGGAGAGCAGCCCTTGCTTGGGTGAGATAAGCCAGGGAGAAAATTGAGATGAGCCCCAGCAAAAGCATCAGAGAAAGAGAAGAAGCTGAGCGATGAGAGGGACTCAGGAAGACATGCAGAAAAGAACCACAAGGTGCTGGCACCTTCCAGAATTTCCCCCAGATTGACCACTAGAACAAAATAGAACAAAATCCCACCCTATACCCCGTAGTAATGAGTTTGGAGAAATCATAGTCATATTAGTGGACAGTTCCCAAGGTTGATGAATGCTTCATTCAATACAGCAATAAAGTGACAGAGACACCATGAGCCGTCAGCTGCCTGGGAGAGTCACAGTACCAGACACCAACCACACTGGCCTTTGTTCCCAGGGAGCTCTCCCTCCCGCAAAGCTATGGGAATGAGAACCAGTGCTGAGATCACTTTCCACCAGAAGAAAACTAACAAAATGTCAGTCTCCAAGCTTCTCTGTCACCATTGGCTTCCCGGTCAGAATGGCCATTGGGAACCTTCTGGGCTACTGGCCAACCTGCAGACACAAGGAGAATTACAGGGAGAATCTGGGATGCCCCCAACTTCCTGGGGCCCAGGCCCCATCTGCAAGCCTGTTAAACAGAGCCCTCATCTCCCCTGCCTTCCCTCCCTTCCTCCTTCCCTCCCTCCCTGCCTTCCATCAGGTGTTTCTTGACCATTCTCTCATGTCAGTCACTGTGCTGAGCACCAGCAGAACAAGCTTAACAAGTCCCTGTCCTCAAGGAGCCTCCATTCTGGTGGAGAAGACAGATGGTAAGTAAAATAACAGACAAAGAAACAAACTTGGACACAAAAGATGATGGTAAGTGCTAGAAAAGAAATGAACAGGGAGGAACAGGCAGATTGGAGGGGCTCAGAGAAGAGGGGCTGTACGCCCGGAGGCAGCCCCTCACCGAGTTGCTCAAACACTTCAGAGAGAAGGAACGGCAGGTGCAAAGGTCCATAGGTGGGACAAAGTTTGGTGAGCTCTAGGAGCAGAAGGAATGGCTTTATTTCTAAGTGCAAAGGGTTTTAAGCAGGAGAATGCTGAAATGTGATTTCTCTGTGTTAAAGACCCTTCTGTGTGCTGTGCAGAGAACAGGCTGGGGTGCAGGGCACAGACACAGGGTGACTTGTCACAGTTCCTGCCAAGAGAATTCCAGGGAAGAGCCAATGATGGATTGGGACATGGGCACCAGAAGTGGAAAGCAGCGGATGGATTCGAGACCTGTTGGGGAGAGAGCCAATAGCACCTGTTTGTGAGAATGAAATGAAATGACAAATTGGCTCCATTATTGTCAAACACTCGTGGCCCAGTGACTCTGGGAAAGGCACGACTGCTAGCCTGGGACACAAAGTGGAATGTTCCCCAGTTCCTGCCTTCAGTGAGGTGCCCAACTAGCTGGAAACATAATAGGAAAAGACTTTTAAAGGCTCCACTTGCTTGGGCCAAATAAGGGACACAGATGATTGAAGCCACACAGTGAGAGAGAGGAGTGTGAACACTGGAAGCTTGTCCGACCAGGAAAACCACCCATTCTCACCTGGATCTTGAGAAGCAGAAGGGGACAGGTGCGCATTCTAGGAGAAGGCACAGGGAAGGCATGAGAGCAGTCAGGTAAGTGAAGCACCATGGAAACTGAGCCCCTCCAGACACTCCTCACCCCCTCCCTTGCCAGCCAAACTGCAAAGAGGCTGTTTACCAATACTCAGTCCTCTAACCCACCCCCAGCTTAGGACCCAAATAAGCCTTGCCTACAGCAGAAGCAGAAGGTCTTAGCAGAACTAAGACCTCAGACCCAGAGCAGACTCCCACCCAATGCTACTGCCAAGGTATATGGTGGTTACCCCCTGTGACCTGTCCCCTACCCAGTCCCCAGACCCACTTACTCACACACCAGCTCTCCTGCTGGGAGAGCAGCCTTGACCTCCCCAGCCGGTCTTCTTGGTTATGACCATGACACCCCACCTGCATCTCTAACTCTAACAAAAACTGGACTGGGTGAGCTGCTGGCAGGGCAATCTGCCCCTCCTGGAAGAACATTCCAGAACCAGACCCAGCTCCCACCTGCATCCAAGCATTTTTACTGTGTATAAATCCCCAGTGTCGCCTCTGTATACCCTGGACTCCAGATCACTGCAGGTAGACACTGGCCGGGACTGGCCTCACTTTCTCGTGCTCCTTTAGATGCTAGCTTCAGAGGGCTGGACATTCTTTCCTTGGAAATTGCTTACAGCCAAGTACAAGCTTACACTCCCCACCTGCCCTAACACTTTTGACTTCCTTCCGGAGTGATCAGTCCATGCCTCTGAGGTTCCAGAACTATTTATCACTCACCAAAGATACAAAAAGTATCCTGTGACACTCTCACAGATATGCATGTCTAACCTTCTTTGTTTGCTTGTTTTTAGACAGGAACTCAAAGACCTTGAACTTGTGATCCTCCTGCCTATGCCTCCCAAGCTCAAGATTACAGGGGTGTACCACCATCCCTGGCTCACAGAGTCACACCTCTCAATCTTTGATATGCACCTGAACTACATGAGGACCTTGGTAAACCTGGACTCTGATTCAGGGACTAGCCAGGGCCTGAGATTTGTCGGCTTTTCTAACAAGCGCCCAGTACTCCGAATATGCAGGTCACAGACCACACCCTGGGCAGGAAGGTGTCAGCCAGAGGAGAGGAGAGCAGCCCAGAGACAGTCCTTCCACCATCCTCATCCACCTGGTGTTAAGGCCTCCCAGTCTACTTCCTAATGAACAGAGATGACATGGTGATGTACACAGGTCCGACCGATTAAAGAACCAAGACGCATGAAGTACCTTGCACCCAGCAAGTATCTATATGCATGTGAGAAACAAGGTTCTGGCCCCAAAGATGAGCCCTACTGAACTTAAAACAAAAGACACATAGAAGTCATCCTGGATCTTTTTCTATGCCTGTAGCTGTTGGCCAACTTAATCTGTCATTTCCTAAAGGATAGGAAGAAGGACTCTTACCTGGATTGTACAATGCTTACCCCACTTCAAGGGATGGAATGAGTGCTTCCTGGCAAGGATGTAGTGGGGTCAATGAGGAACACCTCTGGGTTGCTTCCTTAATTACTACAAAGTGATGCAGAGATGTACAGAGCTGGGACGTGGCAAGCCCAGGAGGACACCCCAGGATTCCCCATACAGTGATCATTACAACAGAGTTCACCAACAAAAAATGCATAAGTCACTGGAGCACAAGCCAACATCCACAGAGCAACCAGAAGGACCCACCAGGCAACTCAACTAAGTAAACAGCAACACACAGCAGCAGGATGCTGGGGGAGCCTGAGGATGCTTTCCACCCTGCCAGCAACAGATTGACTGCCTTCCTGCGTCTGAGATGAACTAGGACCAGACAGGCCACTTGTCCAAATATTATACCCCTAAGTGGATGCCGGAACCTCAGCCCTCTCCCAGTCTGGCTGTATACATCCCTCTCATCTGGCTGACTCCCAGCTGAGGTGAGGCCAAAAGCCTACATCACAGCAGACCCCAGCAAGAGGACCAGGGGGAAACCCTTGAGCAGAGAGCCAGCAGACACTGTAGGACACGTGGTGAAATCAAGAAGAGACACAAACAAACCAGCAAGAGTTTTCCCACTGGAAGGTCACAGCACTCCTGGGAGGGAAGGAGGAAGAAACATGAAGATGTAAGGGAAGGTCACATCCCATCAAGAAGAAAGTCCAGACCCTCCGAGGGTTGGGACCTGCAGAATCTCTAGGCAGAGAAAGTGCCCTGGAAATTCCCCATCCTGTAGGTTCCTTCATCCTGACTTGCCCCTTATAGAGAAAAGCTGGCAGTGCAGAAGAAGGAACAAAAACATAATACCTGGAGCTGTGGCCACTGGTTGTGGCTGGATTGCAGAGAACTCACTTGTCAGGGTGGCGAGGGAAGGCCTCACGATTCTAAAGTGAGCTGCACTTGGCGTGCTGTGGTTCTTAGGCTTCTTCATTATTTTCCTATAGCTAACCAAGTATCTAAAAACACCAGTCTATCTCAGAGAAGAAGAACTAGGCACCTGAGACCATGCTCTCATACTGAAGAGAAAGTGGTACTACTGGTCAAAGGTAAAGACCAAGGAAAAGGTTGGGTGCCTGCCACAGAATCTTCCTTCATTCTAAAACCTACAGGCTCTGGTTCTGTCTAAATAAGAAGCCAACCCCTCTCACAAACAGAGCCTCACTTAAGATAATATTCGCTAATATTTTCTGAATGTCAGGCACTGAACCTGCTTTATGTGGGTATTTTCACTTACTCCCCTCAAACAATCTTATGAGGCAAATAATATTTTTATTCACATTTGCTCAAGGAGGAAACTTAAACTCAGAGAACTTAACTAACTGTTTGAAGGACACCAGGGAATCTAGGAGAGGTTGGGGAAGAAAAGCCAAGAAGTCTACTCCAGGCCTGTGCTCTGACAACCATGAACCGTGCCACCTCCTACATCCCACGGCCCTCACAGAAGACGTCTTACACTCTGAACTTGCTTCCTGGTCAATCCTTTAGCACATAACACAGCTCTCTCTTTTTGATGTGCCTATACTGCAATGTCCCCGACTTAGGCTTCTGGAGTGTCACCTTATTGAGGCTGTAAGCCCAGCCCACTCAGCAATTCTAGGTCACTAAATGGACCACTCCTTTTTCTGCCTATGCCAGGCATCCCCAACCCCTTCTGGGTTCGCTGTTCTATTCCAGTTGTAGACTGGGTAGTTTTTGCCAACAGAGTCCAAGAATCTTTTTTTAAAAAAATTATAAATACACACAGAGAGAAAGAAAGGATTTCAATAGTGTCTATGCCATTGTCCCTTTGATACAAGCCCAGGAAAGTCAAGGGAAATCCTGCCAAATGGTCTTGGTTCATTTACTCAGCTGCTCAAGGATGCTGAGTTTGATTGGCAATGGGGTATCACTGCTCCCTCCCCATTTCTTCTCTGCAAATGTTTTGCTGAGTTAACTAAAAGCCACTGAACTCTCCACTGGGCATGCCTTAAGCTATGTTTCCAAGCTGGCAAAATGCCTCCTGTCCTTTGAGTGACTCAGAAAAGACTGGGGTAAAGGAAGGTTGCTGCTGAGGTCAGGAATACCTCTGGGGAGGTTTTCTCTGGACTGTGATTCTTTTCAATGAGATCCCACATGAATTGAGAAGGAAGAGAAATCATTTTCCTGCAGTGTCAGACTTCCTCCAGCTTCCTCAGAAGCTGGTTCCCACTACGAAGACTGGACATTCAGCAGAAACACACCACAAGGCTGCTCCCATTTGGGAGCATGGGGCTGCTGTGCTGCTCTGAAGAGTCGGCTGGTTGCAAGCTGTCCACACAGGAACAGGATTTGGGGGCAGCCTGCCTTAGGAGAAAGATCTGTTCCTCAATGTCAAATAGGATTCTAGAATCCATTCTTGCCTTGTCCTTAGTCTTCCTCCTTGGTCTCATTTTAACAGCGAAATAAAAAGATTGCCTTTTTCATCAGGCTGTTCAGAAACAGAACACGCTGTGTCGTGGAACCCAAGCTTCCAGTCCCTGAAGTTGTCCATGGCGCAGGAGGAGCACCCATTCAACAGGGTGAAGCCATGATTCCTGTGCTGGGTAGGTTGTTCAGTTGGGGTCACCTCTTTCCTCTTTAGGTTTCTCCTAGTGGCTTACGTCACCACTCACACTCATCCCCTCCCCACACAGCACCTTATCAGACTTTTCAACAATCCCTCTCCTGTTACACTAAACACACAGTCATCCAAATTTCTGCAAAGCTCAAAGATATGAACAATAAATTGTCTCCACTGACCTGCAGAAAATTATGTTAGGGGTTTTGAAGTCACACAGAACTGGGTTCAATCCCCAGCTTTGCCATTTTTTTTGTTTTTTTGGCTATTCATCCTTGGATATGCTATTTAACTTCCCCAAATTTAGGTTTCCTCAACTGTAAAATAGGAGTGAACACTAACCACCTCATAAGGTTACAAAGTCCAAACAAAATCATCTGTGCCTTGTGCCCATCACACCGCCTGCCATAAAAGGCATCTCTCTGTTTATTTTTTGGTTTTGTTCTTTGGGGGGGGAGGGTTATTTGTTTGATTTTTGTGTTTTTGTGTTTTTTGTTTTTGCAGTTTTGGGGGTTGAACTCAGAACCTCATGCTTGCTCGCCAGGTACTCTACCACTCAAGCCACTCTGTCAGCCCTTTTTGTATTGGTTGTTTTTGAGTAAGGATCCTACTTTATGTTCAGGCAGGCCTAGACTGCCACCCATAGCTGGGATGACAGGCATGCACCACTGCACCTAGCCATGGTTAGGATGGGGTCTCACCGAACTGTTTGACTGGACTTGCCTTGAACCTCAGTCCTCCCGATCCCCACCTGAATTGTAACCAGGCACAACGACTCATGCCTCTAATCCTAGCTGCTCAGGAGGCAGAGATTAGAGGATTATGATTCAAGGTCAGACTGGGCAAGCAGCTCACCAGAATCCATTTCAACCAATAATAGGCTGGGCTGGGCATGATGCTGTGCGCCTGTCATGCCAGCTACACAGGAAGCATAAATAGGAGGAGCGTGGTCCAGAGGGCCAGGCAGAGACACAAGATCCTATTCAAAGAAATAACTAAAGGAGAAAGGGCTGGAAGCATGGCTCAAATAGTAGAGCACCTGCCTAGCAAGCACAAGGTCCTAATTTCAAACCCCAGTACTGCAAAAAAAAAAAAAAAAAAAGTGCACTAAGAGCATTTTTTCCCTACTCACTCCTCTATGGGTTGTTTCTCTGCATCTCCTTCTATTCCACAGGTTGCTCCTGGACAAAATAACCTACTCAGAGAGAACAGGGCAGATAAGCCCACCCAATAACAGAGACTCTGACAGGTTTTGGCAATTCCTCACCCAGCCATCAACGTCCTGACTCAGCAGCTGCCCCCAAATTTTCCATCTATCCTGTGGCCTCCAATCAAAAGCCAAATACTCATTGAGCAGCTAGTATGTAGAAAGCACCAAACTTGCCATGATAGGAGAGACAAAGATGTGTTACACATGGCTGCTGCCTCTGCAGGAGTTTACCAGTCATGCATGCAAATAATGCAAAACAAAAGTAGTCTCTGGAAAGCACCATGTAATACAGGCAGGATCAAAAATGCTATCAGAGGCAAAGAAGAGAGTTAAGAGCACCAACAAAAATGTTCTAGAAGAGGGTCACTTAAGTCAGGCCTCAAAGAAGGCCTCACAGACAGAGTCCAGGGACAGAAGAAATCAAATAATGGCGCAAAAATGGGAAAACACCTCCCCCAAAAATGGAATTTAAAAATCAGGTGGATTCAGAAGTAATGAAAGAGCACCGGTATTTTCAAAAATTGCATAAACTGGATTCCAGAAACCAATCACTTTTTACATAGAATCCCCTAAAATTCAAAACCAGGGGTCATAAGATCAGGTGTGTGGTGGGACCCAGGTGAGCTACCTCAATGAGCAGGTAGCTCATTGACAGTGTGCTCACTGTCTGAGAACTGAGGAAAGAGGGGAGGCAGGACTAGAGAGAAGCTCAGGTCTCCCCAGGAGGACCAGCAGCCACTCAACTCCGAGTTTGGCTGAGCTGGAACATCAGCCCCCCATGGGGTTGCCAAAATGAGAGATCAAAACACAGCTTCTTACTTACCTGATTTTTAAGACTATTCATTCATGAAATGCTCAGTTTGGATGAAAAAAGAATAATAACTGCCTAACATGAAACTAGAGCCAGATACCTGGTGAAATGCAGAGCTCCACCACTGCTCTGGCACAGGCCCCTGAAGGAAGGCAGAAGACCCCTGGAGTCACTTCTGGTTCTAACTATCCAGGATCTAACTCCTACTTAATAACTGACCTTGGCCTTCAGCCACGGGAGAGTCAGAGGAGACCTGCCTCATCTCCTCACCTTCTATCGTGCATGTGCCTTTCTTGACTTTCTCACCTGGACTCTACCTGTCCTAGCCTGGTCACACACCTACATGTGGCACTTGCCCCATGTCACGGTCTAAGTAGAGCTATCCCCCAGAAGAGAATTAATCCTCCCTCTCCTATCCCCAGCCAACTCCTACACTCCTTCAAGGCCTTGAGCTCATAGTCCATGCTATCAGCACACTCATCTGCAGTGAACACAAGCCACTTCCTTCAGACTTGAACTGCCTGATGCCCTCTGGATGCCCGGGTTTGTCTCTTCAGAGAATCTACACCCTTCAGGAGGACATGGGTTGCCCTCTCAATCCCACTACAATGCCTAGCATGGTGCTAGGCTCACAGTCGCTGCATATCAACTAAATGATCAACTTAACAAAAGAGAAGATATTCTAGTCTATGCCCTGTCACACTGGATTTCTAGTAAAACAGCTATTAAACCCCTAGATTACACAGCCTTAAAGACAAGATGACAAAAACATGACTGTTCACACAAAAGCCACACTCAGGGAAAGCGAACCTCATTCCGTAAGGGGAGAGAGGGAGGAAGGGAGGGAAACAGGGAGAGAGGGGGAGGGGGAAGAGTGGGGGAGAGTGGGGGAGAGGGAGAGGAAGAGAGGGGGAGGGAGGGAGGGAGAGAGAGAGAGAGAGAGAGAGAGAGAGAGAGAGAGAGAGAGAGAGAGAGCCTCCTAAGTAGTAGGAAATCAGGAGGATCACCATTCAAGGCCAGCCAGGCTGGGAGTTTGAGAGATCCCATCTCAACCAGCAGCTGGGCACAGTAGAGTGTGCCTGACATCCCAAGCTATAGAAAAGGCTGAGATTGGGAGGATCACAGCTCCAGGCCAGCAAAAAAGGTCACAAATCCAGGCCAGCCTGGGCAAAAAGTGAGGCCCTATCTCTGAAACAGCCAGAGCAAAAAGGGCTGGAGATGAGGCTCGAGTAGCAGAGCACCTGCCTCTCAAGCACAAAGTCCTCAGTTCAACTCCCTCCCCACCACTAAAAAAAAAAAAAGAATTCCTTGTGCTCATGAATTTCCCCACATCCATCCCAATTTCAGTGTCAGATATGGCAGGAAAAGATTTTTAATTATTGTTTGCAATGGGGCTTTATTCCATAATTTCATTGCACCATTGGCTTTTTGCTGTTCCCAGTCAGGCAGCCCCGTCACTCAGATCAATCTTTCAGGGAAAGAAAAGAACAGCACAGCACTAAATATAAAATGCAGACTTTACTGCTAAGTGGGATTGTGAGGATGACAGACTCAGCCTAGAGAAAAAACGATATATCTGATAATTAAAAGCCAGATTATCTAGGCAATAAGAGAGAGAGAAATGAGACAACGAAGGTATAAAACTTGGGGCAGGGGGACTAAACAAACGTTACTTATGAAGATATTTTTGTATATGTACAGATCTCAGAGATTCACCTAAAGAACAATTACTAACAATAAAAATATTCAGTTTGGTGACTCAGTACAAAATTAGTGTGAAAAAAATCAGTAGTTTTTCTAAGCAAAAACAAGAAGCCAGATAAACCATGCTGTGAAAGGGAAGGCCCCATGTGCAACAGTAACCAGGAAAATGAAACACCCAGGATACACTGAAGCAAAAATATGGAAAGTCCCCCTTATGGAAAAACTGAAAACGCTACTGAGGGACATAATTAATTACATCCATCCATAATGGAGTGGCATGCTTTGTTCTTAGAGAGAAACTCACATGGTCACCAACCTGTCACTTCTGCCTAAATTAATCTATAAATTTGAAACAAAGCTTGTTAAACTACCTGAAAGACATTTTTAGAGCAAGAAAGCTGTAAGAATAACCAAGAAACGTTTGACAGGGAAAAGTAACATATAGGGACTAACAGATAATAAAACAATTTTCCAATGACTGAAACAGTTACAGTACCTGAAAAGACACACACAAAAGATTAGAGCAGCACAGCACAGTAAAAATAAAATGTAATTCAAGACCAACTGGGCTACATAAGAGAAACCCTGTTTCAAATGTATATATGTATGTGTCATACATACTTACACATAGTACATATACATAGCATATACACATGTGTGTGAGAGTCAAAGAGAGAGAGAGAGATGTGAGCCACAAACAGAAAAGAAAGAGCACATGGACATATCAATATGGAACTCTTGTCCAAGCAGCAGTCAAATCAGGGTGCAGAGCAGTACTGACATGGTCATACAAACAAACATGCTTAGGTAGGCACAGGGTACCTCTGGAAGCACAGAGAAAAAGCCTTTATTGATGCAAAATAAGTAACTGGGAGTCGGAGGTGAGATAGACTTTGTCATGGTCCCTTCTGCATCTTTTGAAAGGTGAGCTGTGGGCACACCACTTTTTGTTTTGTTTTGTTTTGTTTTCAACTGAAAGCCAGGGCACTTCTGCTAGGCTTGATAAACATTTCCAGCAGTGGGAGGGAAGTAGGGAGGCTGAGGGCTGGTGAGTCACTGTGGACAAATGAGCCCTGAGATCTGCCTACTGCCTACACCAGGTCCCATAGGGATGGAGAAACCACAGAATTCCCATATGGATTTGGGAATCAAAGAGCTGAGGCCCCAGGAGCCCTTTGCTGAGTGGAGCTCAGGAGAGCAGCAAGCTCTAGAGAGGCAAGCATGGTTTGACTAGGCAGAGACCCCTGTGAAGCCTTAGGTTCCCTGTAGGTTCCCTATGGCTCAGCAGGGCACTGGAATAGTAGAGTCATCCCAGGAGCCTCGACACCACAGAGATAGGGCAATCAGGGGGCCAGCCCATCAAATTCTACCAATCAACAGCAATAAGCCAGTCCTGCCCTTCTTCCCCATGAAGGAGAGTGGCCCTCAGAGAGCTTCTTGTAGCATCCTCATCATACACAGCACAGAACAGAGAACAAGCCAGTCCACCTGCAGAAGTAGCCAAGTGACCTGAAGGGGCTTGGTACCACCCAAGGGCTAAACCAAGCCCACTTCCTATCTTTATAAATAAAGCTTTATTGGAACTCAGCTATGCCCACTTGTTTGCCAGCCAAAAGTATTTCTCATCAGGCCCTTTGCTAAAAAAATAAAATTAAATTAAATTTAAAACAAAAACTTTTCTGACCCCAATCTAGAAAACACAGATCAACTCAACTCAGTATTAAGCCATGGGACCAAAAGGGACCCACATCAGATGCCTGTGGCCCCCCCAAATTTCCCTGACATTATGCACTAGGCAAGAAGTGGGGAGAGGTGTGGGACTGAGTTTGTACATCCCAAGCAAACAGGAGTGAAGAAAAAGATACTAGTCCTGGTGGGTCTGCAAACTGAGATATACACTCATGATCCTACACAACTGTAGTTATGTCACTGCCATCCCCAGAAAGGGGTTTCTTGTTGGATCAGGCCAGCAAACAGCAGGGCCTTGATGAAGGGGCAGGGTGAAAACTGAATCAGACTAGAAAAGTTCCAGGTGCATCACCACTAAGTGACTTTACTTGTGACATTACTTAGCCAAGTCAGCTGGGCAGGCACTTCTAACAAACTCAAGGAACAAGATCCCTTTTCCCTGGGCATTGTGGGGTACAGATGTCCTAGGCATGTAAGCCCAAAGGATTCCCATAAGCCTAGGATCGCATTCAGGAACGTAGCAGTTCTTCCAGCAGGGTCCCAGGGGACAGCAACTTCAGCAACACCCAGGAACTTGCTAGAAACACAAATTCCCAGGGGCCCTATTCCAGACCTCCTGAGCCAGAAGCCCTGGGGGTGGGCTTAGCAGTCTGTGTCTTAGCAAGGCCTCCAGGTGAGTCTGATGGACACTCAGGTGTGAGAACCACTGCACAAAGCAATGCCTCTTACAGGAGCAAGAAAGGCAAATTCACAAGGCACCTGGTTGCCATTCCTTTGTGCCACAAACTATCTTATCAAGCCCTGAGTCATCCACTCCCACTGCCCCTCCACACCCCGCCCCAGAAACAGAATGCCAAACAAATAACAAAGAAGGTCATTTGTTTATCGCAAACGTAACAATATCCATTTATTTCTAACGCTAACAATTCTGCTAACCAATAACTTTAGTGAATTGCATGCACTGCAACAACCTTCATAGAATCAATTCTCTCCAGTTAGGAACAAAGCGGTCTGCCCCCGAACAACTCCACCCGTATTGATTCATCCATCAGAGCGCAGCAGGAGGCCCGGGTGTGAGCTGGGCGTGAGTACAGTAAGCTGTCCGAGGCTGTCCCCTCCATAGGAATGTGCCCACTCATCCCTGGGCCAGGCACAGGACAATGATGTGCGAATGTAGCAACAGCCTGGGAGGGAGAGCTAATGGGACTGGGCAGAAAGACCTGGCCAAGTGAGGATCCCGCAGACCGAGCCTATGGAGGGAAGAGCAAGTCACACAGTCACCCTCTAAATCTCTACCCACAATAATGCTGATGAGTGATGAGGCTGTATTCGTTAGTGATGTTCATTTCCATCCGAACTCTTTGTGTTTGCACGGCCCCCATACTTTTCGGTATTGCCTTTTATTTTATTTGTTAATCCTCCAGCTCTCTCTGTTATGGATTGAACTGCTTTCTCAAATGATGTCATAGTCCTAGCCCCCACTGGCTTAAATGTTTGGAAACAGAGTCTTTGCAAACGATCAAATTACAATATGGTTGTCAGGGTGGAACCTAATCCCCAAGGACTGTGTCCTTGTAAGAGGAGGAAATTTGGCTAGAAACAGACACACAGAATACCTGGAAGACACACAGAAGACTGGAGATGTGTTACCATAGGACAGGAACTAGGAAAGAGGCCTGGAGCAATCCTTCCCCAATGCCTTCAAAAGGAGTCTGGCTCTTCCATACCTTGATCTTGGGCTTCCAGAACTGCTTTCTAGAAAATTCTGATCTGCAGAACTCAAGCCATACATTTCTGTTGTTTAAGTCACTCCAATTGTGGCACATTGTTAGTCAGAGCAGCCCTAACAAACTGATGTACCTTACTAGGAAACATCAAGTTCCTTGAACAGCAGGGTGGCCCCTAGAGCCATCTTGGAAGGTCAGGACCTGCCAGTTATCACACAACCACTAAAGGGAGATATTGAGAAAGTGACTCAAACTGTGGTTGGGGAATTGGACAGGGTGGGTCCCAACACTGTCAACACATCTAAAGGTTTTTAGAAATACAGAGGTCAGTGCCCACCTCGAGTCTCCTAAATCAGAATATCAGAGGGTTAGGTGTGACGTGCCACCTGCCAGCCACTGGTGCACAGACCCTTTCAGCGCCCTTCCAATTCAGTGACAGCTATGCCACCTCCACCCCTGGCTACTGCGATTAGAGTCCAGGAGCCAGAAGTCTCAGCCATCCCTGAGAGCTGTGGGACACACCAAAGACCTGCGCAATCAAACCTATCTTTTCATGAGATCACGAGATGAACTGGGGGCACACTCTGGTATAAAAAGTGCCTGAAGATGTTCTGCGGGTAGAAGTCAAGTGACTATGACAAAAGAACAACACATCAGAATGAGTTGGGAGGCAGCACTGAATAACCGTCAAGGGCTTGGGCACTGCAGTTGGAACTCCTTCCAGGCCTTAATTCTTTGTTCTGTATAATGGGGTGATGTGGGGTCTGCCTCGTGGGGTCGTGAGGATTGAGATGGGCAAACAGAGCTCTGAGCAGTACCTAGGCACAATGTATTCTCAATACATGCTATCTAGACCCAGGAACAACTAAAGGGTGAATGGCTTATTATCTCCAGGTTCAATTACTACAATTTGACATATGAGAAGGGAAATTATAAAAGAATAGAAAGGACCCTTTTGTTTATACTACCCTGAGATACCCCATAAGCTGGAAGCTCTGTGACAGGCCTCAGTTTATCTCTTATTACATAATCAACAAATGTCCTATGTATCCAGGTAGATTGAGTGGGGCACAAGGCTCTCAGATTTGTTACAAAAATAAGATGGAACAGACAATGAACCCCAGGAACACTAAAGAAACCCATGTGGGGGGCTTAGTAACTCCCATGGCAAATTAACCATTAAAAATACACCCTATGCCCCCAAGAAAGGAACAGAAATGGGCTCTTAACTGGAGCATGGGGATTGCATTAGATTTCTTTCTTTGGAAATCTTGAGAAAACCAGAGATTTTTCTTTGACTAAAGACAAAGTCCTAAGTCCGTACCCATTTCTCTTCTTCCAAAAATTCATGAAATTTAGAGAGACGGGTGACATTCTGAAGTCAAGCAGACTCACTCTCCCTCATCCACCCAGCCATCCAAAATGACAGCTATCTAACAGTACACGTACACGTACACTACCAGTCAGGTAGACCTACCAGTTACCTACTGGTAGAGGCAATTTCTTCCCATGTTCATATCCTGTGTCCTAAAGAAGCCCAGCCTACTTTACATTATTATAAGATCACACATCCTTGGATGATGGCGTCCATTCTAAGTACTGTGTTAGTCTATTTCCTCACTATGCAAATGTCATAGATGTACTTACACAGACTAAGCCAGCTGTGATGTTAGGAAGTGACTAGGTGACCTAACCTTACAGCACCACAGTCTGACATTGACCAGAACATACGTCATTCTGTGACATTCTGTGACATTTGCTTGACATGAATGGTTTAGAAAGTGTCCATAACTGCTGGGAGTGGTATTACACATCTGTATTCCCAGTGCTCAGGAGGCTGAGGCAGGAGGATCACAAGTTCAAAGACAACCTGAACTACATTGTGAGTTTGATGCCCTGCCTAAAAAAAAAGTATCTACACCAGAAAGAAGAACTACAGAAAATATATGAGGGAAGCCAGTTTTTGCTTTGTTTCTTTGTGTGCCAGCTGGAGAGATCTAAAACAAATGGGAAAATCCATATGCTTGTGTTTGGTTTTATAGAAGCAGTCACTATAAAAAAAAAAATAACAATAATAGTCAGGCACTAGTGGCTCATACCTGTAATCCTAGCTACTCAGGAGGCAGAGATCAAGAGGACTACAGTTCAAAGCCAGCCTGGAAAATAGTTCATGAGACACTATCTTGAAAACACCCATCACAAAAAAGGGCTGATGGAGTGGCTCAAGGTGTAGGCCCTGAGTTCAAACCCCAGTACACAAATAACAATAATAATAATAATAATAATAATGTCTTACTCTGCCACTGACTCTCCATTTCTTAAAATGGAGGTACCATATTTGGAGAAAACCTTCTCCCTCAGTAAATTAAATTGGTAAGTCTGACTACAACAGATGCCAACAAATATCAAATAATCTTATTTAAAAATGGGCAAAGCCAGATGTCCCACAATGAATGGATTAAGAAAATGTGATACATATACACACAATGGAGCTTTATTCAGCCATAAAGAAGAATGAAATTATGTTGTCTGCAGGTAAATGGCTGGAACTGGAGAACTTCATGTTAACCAAAGTAAGCCAGGCTAAAAAACACCAAATGTTGCATGTGTTCTCTCATGTGTGGAAGTTAGACCTGTAATTTAAATGTATACGTAGAAATATGTATATATATACACGTGTGTGTGTGTGTGTGTGTGTGTGTGTGTGTGTGTGTGTGTGTGTATTGAGAGAGAACAAAATGGTGTTAGTGAGTCCATCTGGGGAGCTATGGGAGGTAGGAGAAAGAAAATGTTAGCGAATGAAAAATATTCAAACAGCCCAACTATATCTGAATATAATATAATTTGCTGTACCGTAAGCTGTCAACTGTTCAGGGAGCATGGAGGTAGAGAATGAGTAAGTAACAGGGAAGGAGTAAGTTTGATTAAAGCACCATATATAAGGCCTGGAATACCAAGACGAAACCCCTTTGGATGATCAATATACACTTAATCAAAAAAGTGAAGGTCAGAAGGGAAAAATGAATCTTTTCTGGGAATGGGTACCAGTGAAAGATGGGTGAGCACAAGAAAAAGGGGGAATGAGGCGGTATACGGTGGATGTATTTTTTTACCCATACATAAAAATAGAAGAATGCAGCCTGTTGAAATTGTTCTAAGACATGGGTCGAAGGGAAGAGGGAGAACAATGAGGAAGTAAATCCAACTAAGAAATATTTTAAACACATATGTAAATATCACAATTCATCCCCCTGTACAAGTATTATATGCTAATAAGATCATTAAAAAATGGGCAAAGCACTTGAATGGACACTTCTCCAAAGATGACAGACAAATAACCAATAAACTAAGAAGGTGCTCGAAATCTCTGATCATCAGAGAAATGACCATCAAAACCACAGTGAGATATCGCCTCACACCAGCCAGGATGGAAACAAAAAGTAACAAGTGTTGAGAGGATATGGAGTGACTGGAACTCTGTGAACTGGTGGTGGGAGTCTAAAATGGTCCAACTGCTGTGAAAACAGTATGGAGGTTCCCCAAAAGAAGTAAAAATAGAACAATCATCACTTCTGGGTATATATCTGAAAGAATTGAAAGTAGAGTCTCAAAGAAATAGTTCATAACAGCATACCCCCAACATCCAATAGAGGAAAGTGACCTACTAACCAGTAAATGGGAGCTAAAAAGGATAAACACATAGTGGAATATTAGTCTGCCTTAAAAAGGAAGGAAATTCAGTCCTATGCTACAACCCAGGTGAACCAAGCCAATCACAAAGTCAAATACCGAATGATTTCCCTCACATGAGGTACCTAAGACAGAGTTCACAGAGATAGAAAGGACACTAGAGATTGCTGGGAGCTGGGAGCTAGGGACAGAGAGAAAAAGGGAGTTGTTTATTGGGTATGGAGTGGAGTTGCAGACTTACAAAACGAAAAAGTTCTGGAAATCAGTTTCACAACGCTGGATACAGTTAACACTTCTGAATTGTACACTTAAAGCACAACAGTAAACATTGTGTCCTGCTTTTTACCACAATAGAAAAATAAAAACAGGACAACAACAATAATAAAGAATCAGCGTTCTCACAAAAGGCATTCTCCAGTGTGCCCTGACTCTAGATTCTCTTCCTCTAATTGTTTAACCCTTTTGTTTGCAGTGGAATGACTGTCACCATAAGTCTTTGAGCAACCATCTTGCTTTGTAACATGATAACAGGAACGTTAAAAGCATTCCATTTATGTCAGATTCTTTTCTTCATACCACCCCAAGATATGTCTTCAGAATGGAGATTACCTTTAAATAATCCACTCTGGGGTCTTTGGTTTTTTTCCTTCTAATACAATTTTTAAAGGGCACCCACTGTTATGAGAAATTACCATTGTACTTGAGATATACATTAACTCAAAAGGACAATTTGTCATGTATCCTCACCCTGGTAGTTTATCAAGCCAGGCTGTGAGCAATGCTAGGATTTCTTTTGTTCTACTGTTTCAAGATATAGCATGTTGCAGTCACTAAGAGAAAGTGATAAATTCCCACCTTGAAAATTAAACAGGTCTTTGCATGGAGCATCCATCAGTACTTGACCCTTATGTACTGCTCTCTCAGTGGTGGGTTTCACATATGTAGATGACAAAACTTAATTATTAAAACTTAATTATTTAGGGACATAACTCATCTAGAATGAAATGAATGCTGTTGTAAGAGGTTCTCTAGCAATTTCTTTTGTCTTCATCAGCGGAGTAATTTAGCCTTTCAATGAGAAGTCATCCTAAATTACCCAATGCAAAAAAGCAGAAAGAGAAAGAGAGAAAAACGCTACACATATTATCAGACATTTGCAGATGCTGCTGTGGATGGCTGGAGCCTCTCACTACGTGACAGGCGTGACTTCTCAAAGGGCTCATCTCAGACGCAAGCACCAAGCTGCAACGTCATCAGACAAAGAACTTGGGACGTATTCCTCTTGGTCTTACAACTGGAATATTAAAGTCAAGTCAATGTGGTACCTTAAGAATTACTCTGGATAATGTCTTCCAACAAGTTACAAACCCAAAATCTGCTAAATTCAAACAACTTGATGCTCAGTAGTAATTAAACTTAGAAATGTAACAAGTCACTAAAAAATGAACAGGAAGAAAACACAGGGGAGACTCAAGCATGAAGGTATAAATAGATTCAAAATACACACACACACACACACACCAAAATCTTGCAGACTTTTTTTACATACAAAAATTTAGAATATGTAAGTTTCAGGACTGTTGAAAGCCAGGGACTGTTACTACAAAATATAGAAGAAATATTTTGCTAACCGTTACAGGAAAACATAAAGCCACTGATCTCCAGATGATGTGTCACCTTTGATATGGTGTCACTTACTCATATTCCTCCTTAAGAAACTCTTTCAGTTTATGCAGCCATGAAGAAGAACGAAATGTTATCATTTGCTGGTAAATGGATGGAATTGGAGAACATCATTCTGAGTGAGGTTAGCCTGGCTCAAAAGACCAAAAATCGTATGTTCTCCCTCATATGTGGACATTAGATCAAGGGCAAACACAACAAGGGGATTGGACTATGAGCACATGATAAAAGCGAGAGCACACAAGGGAGGGGTGAGGATAGGTAAGACACCTAAAAAACTAGCTAGCATTTGTTGCCCTTAATGCAGAGAAACTAAAGCAGATACCTTAAAGCAACTGAGGCCAATAGGAAAAGGGGACCAGGAACTAGAGAAAAGGTTAGATTAAAAAGAATTAACCTAGAAGGTAACACCCATGCACAGGAAATCAATGTGAGTCAATGCCCTGTATAGCTATCCTTATCTCAACCAGCAAAACCCCTTGTTCCTTCCTATTATTGCTTATACTCTCTCTACAACAAAATTAGAGATAAGGGCAAAATAGTTTCTGCTGGGTATTGAGGGGGGGAGCGGGAGAGGGTGGAGTGGGTGGTAAGGGAGGGGGTGGGGGCAGGGGGGAGAAATAAACCAAGCCTTGTATGCACATATGAATAATAAAAGAAAAATGAAAAAAGAAAAAAGAAACTCTTTCAGAAATGTAGAAAAGCACAGAGAAACACCAAGATGAAAACCCATAGGCCCATATTGGTTAAATAAAATATTACACATAGAATTGAAGGTCCTCCTTTCCACCCCCGCCAATCTAGAAAAGATTGTGCAGATCCTTCATGGTCTTATTTGTACATTTCCCATGTCATGCTAATATTTTTATACGTCTCTGAAAGCATGCACTAGTATTTTATATATTTTCAAACCTAATCAAATAATATTATAACATAGCATTTTGCCACTGATTTAGATAAATGGCTATTCAGTGCTCCATCTTATGGGTTTACCATAATTTAATTAGCCATCCATCTGATGACTGACATTTTCTCTATTTCTAATTGTCCACCATTACAAGACAGTGCTGCAACGAACATTCTCATACATGGCTCTTTGTGTGCTTTCTTAAGAACACTGAGATAGCCAACAGCTAAAGCTGGAATTACTTGGTCATTGCATATGTACATCTTCAAATTCATTAAATGTTTTTTATTATCATTATTTTGGTGGTACTGGGGTTTGAACTCAGGGTCTCACGCTTGCTAGGCAGGCCCTCCAGCCCCAATTTCACTAAATATTACCCAGTAACTCACCAAGCCAGCTGTATCAATTTGTATTCCCACAAATAGTCCATGCCAGTTCCAATTTACCCAAATCCTGTTTTTTCAATACTTGATACCATCAAACTTATTTCCATTTTTGATCAGATTTAATAGGTAAGGGTCTAAATTGCGTTTCCTTAATGACCACCTCATGAGCATCTTTTCCTAGCTCACTTTTTAATGAGTATGGTCTGCCCTTGCCTTGTTGATTTGTGGGAGCCCTTTACATTTTCCAGTCATCAGCCCTCTGTCCATTATAGGAACTACAAATATCCTCTCACGGGCTTTGACTTGGATTTCACTTTACAAAGTCTTTTTATCATAGAGAGATTTTTAATGTCATCAATTGCTTTATTTTCTCATTAGTGGGATACTCATTAAAATCACATAGAGAGCTTTTAAAAATGTTGATGTTTAAAACTAAGCTTCAGTGGCTGAAAGCAACAGTTGTCTGGATTGATGCAGGAGGATGGGGCGCCATGCCAAAGGAGGCACAGGGGAATCTGGGGATACGAAAGCCTTCGATTTGATTGTTGTAAAAATCATACAGGTATGTGCACTTATCAAACGACATCAAACTGTGTATGTAAAATGGGTGCCTTTCATGTAAATTGTACCTCAGTGCAGTAGACTGGAAACACACACATGCTGGAGCTCCACCATCGACAATGTGACTTAGAATCTCTGCAGGTGAAACTGAGACGCTCTATCTTTTAAAATGTGTCCGTACACACACACACACAATGGAATATTATTCAGCCATAATGAAGAATAAAATCAGCCGAGCACACTGATGGCCCACCTCTGTAATCCTAGACACTTGGGAGGCTGAGACTGGGAGGATCACAGTTTGAAGCCAGCCCAGGCAGATAGTTCTTGAGACCCCTCCCATGTCCAAAATAACCAGAGAAAAATGGAATGGAGGTGTGGCTCGTGTGGTAGAGCACCTGCTTTGCAAACACAAAGCCCTGAGTCCAAATCCAAGTCCCCATAAAAAAAGAATGAAATCCTGTCATTTACAGCAAAATGGATGGAAACTGGAGGACCTAATATCAAGTGAAATAAGCCAGACACAGAAAGACAAATGCCTCCTGTTCTCTTATATGTAGAAGCTTTACAAAGAAAAGTTAACTTAATGTAAAATAGTGATTACTAGAGGCTGAGGAGGGTGGTTGGATAGAGAGAGAAGTTGGATAACTGGTATGAAAACATAGTCAGATAGAAGGAATGATTTCTGGTGTTCCATAGCACAGTGGGGGATAGTTCACAGTAACCGTGGGGGGGGGCAGGGGGGGTGTAGGGGGGCAGGTGTGGGTGTGTGCGTGTGTGGGTGTGGATGTGTGCATGTGAGTGTGCGTTGTGGGTGTGTACATGTGTGTGTGTGTACAGGAGACACTCAGGATCTCAGGCTTGCTAGGCAGGCACTCTACTACGTGAGCCATGTCTGTAGCCCTTAGTCTTGCAGTTTTGCCAAGCCCAGCCTGGTCCACAGTCCTCCAAGCTATGCCTCCCACATAACTGGGATCACAGGCACATGACACCACACCCAGCTTAACAGCTGAGATGGAGTCTCACTAACTTTTTGCCCAGGCTTCCCTTGAGCCCTATCCTCCCAATCTCTGCCTCCCAAGTAGTTGGCATTACTGTGGCATGCACCAGAGCGCCTGGCCCTTAACCTATGATTTATTTTATGAAGACCTAGAAGAGAGGAGCCTGAAGGCTCCCAACATAAAAAAATGAAAAGAAGGCTGTGCTCACTATGCTAACTTAGCACACACTGATCGATCACACACATGCTGAAATGCCTCAGTACACCCCCTCAACATGCACAATTAACAGTTGTGAATCAAAAAGTGATTAAAAAATAAAGAGTCCACAGATGACTACAGTGTACAGCCAGGGTTGGGAACTGCTGTTCTGGGTGTTTGTAAACCTGAGTTGTTTTTTGCCTATGATGTAAGGTACAGATCTAATGCCAGAGGGAATGGCGTTGTGTCAACATTTATTGACTGAGCAATCCTTTCCCCAGTTCTTGACACCTTGGCGCTGCTCTACACAGCAAGTTTCTATAGACACACAAGTCTGTCTACAGCCTTCCTGTTGGACCCTGTACAGCTAGGTGACAATGCCATACAGCTTTGATTACCAGGTTTTAGGGCCTGGAACATCAAATCCTTTCTCTTCTTCCTCCTTTCTCTCACCCTCCTTGAAGCACCTTGGTTCTATTCTTGGTTCTATACACTTCCATATAAATTACATAATTATCTTCACAAGTTTCACCCAAAAGCAAGTACCTGCAGAGTTTTTAATGAAATGACTGAATTTATGTCTGAAGAAAAATGGCTGCTTTTTTTCCAGTGAGTTCTCTCATTGATAAATATCTCTAGTTTCTTTATATCTCTAGTTTCTTTTAGGGCCCTTAAAAATTTGTTTCTAATTTCCTCTCTGAACATCTTTCAATAGCTTATGTGACTTACATACACAGAGCCCAACCTGGAAACAACTCTAATGCCCACTGACAGCAGGATGAAAAAATAAATTATGTCGTATGCATATGGTAGACGACTTATACAACAGCCAAGAGGAATTAAGATTCTTGATATCAAGCATTTATCAGATGTACAGTTTTTAAACAGATTCTCTCGTTCTATATAGGTTGTTCACCCTGTTGTTTTCTTTTGCTGCCCACAATCTTTTTAGTTTGGTGCAATTGCACATGTCTATTTTCTGCACTTGTTTCCTGAGCTTTTAGGTCTTGCCCCTCCCTACCCCCGAAAAAAAAAAAACTGCCCAGTAAAATGTCAAGAAATTTTTTTAAATGAATTTTTTTTGCTGGGACAACAAAGCAGATGTATTTTATCTCTAGGATAATGAACAAAAGAAGGAAAATGTACAAGAATACACACAGAATGTTCCCATTTATACAAAGTTGAATTACTAAGTTATGCTGTTTAGGGAAGTATACATAATGGGGGAAGCTATTTAAAGAAACAAAAAAGCAAGTAAGCGAATCAGAATAGTGGTGACTCACCAGCAGGGAGGGAACGTGACTGATCCAGAAGGAATGTGAGGGGCGTGGGGAGGGCTCCTAGTCTTTACCTAGTATTAGTGGTTAACAAAAGCACTTACGTTAGAACCATTCTTGATATCTCTGTTGTATGGATGATTGTGTGTATATTTTACAATAATAAAGTTAAAAATGAGTGGGAAGATGGTTAGTTTGGGCCTATATTAGTTAAAATTGGAATTCTGTGGAAGTTAAGTGGTGCCCCACAAACAGGATCCAGCTCACTGTAAACAGAAGGTTCTCTCTGGACAGGGGCTGGAGGCACAGCCTAGACACGCATGAGCTCCAAATCTTCTCTGCAGAAATCATAGATGGTACTTCCAAATATATGTCTTATACAAAACAGTTTCTTAATGCTTTCAGCCTCTCCATGCTTTGACGTAGATTTTTTTTTTTTTTTTTTGGCAATACTGGGGTTTGAACTCAGGGCCTCACGTTTGCTAGGCAGACACTCCACCACTTGAGCCACTCTCCATGCTTTGAATACACTGTATGTTGAGGAGGCATGTCATTTTGACAAATTTCACATATTAATAACCAGAGTGTGGTACTGGTTTCCACCTGCGCACAAAGGTGATTTCTACAAAAGGCTCGCGATAGCCGGTGAGGTAGCAAACAGCCACTCCTGTCAACATCCATGCTCTTTCTTCTTCCTAGACACAGTGAGATTGTATTTGATACAGCCCTGCCTACCTGCCTTGACTTCATCGCTCAACACTGTCACTCTGCACAGCAGCTTCAATGATGAGCTGAGCTCTTTATCCCTCTCTGCATCTATGCCCTTGCCAATGAACACAATGTATGTCCCCTTCCTAGGCTCAGCCATGTGACTTGTCTTTCATCCAGGTAGATGTACATGTGACTCAGAACTGGCCAGGAGATGGTGAGCAGGTATAATGAGCACACATCGGGCCTGACCCACAAAATCTGAATCCTACCCCAGAAGCTCCATTGCTTGTTGTGTTCACTTGTCAAGGAAAGGGAACAAACCCACCCAGCTCCCTGAGATGGATAATTCTACATGTCAACTTGACTGGGCTAAGAGACACCCAGATAGCTGGTAAAACACAATTCCTGGGCATGACTGTGAGAGTATGGCCAGGAGAGACTCCCATGTGAACTTCAGACTAAGACAATCCCCCTCACCAATGCCTGTGGCCATCATCCAATCCTTCAAGGGCCTGGACAGAAGGAAAAGATGGAGGAAGGGGAATTCACTTGCTCTCTGCTGGAGTGGAGCCATCCATCTCCTGCCCTCAGACTTGATGCTCCTGGTTCTTGAGCATTCAGATTTAAACTGAGACTTACACCATCACCCACTCTCTGACTCTCAGGCTCAGGATGAAATACACCACGGGCACTTCTGCTTCTCCCGTCTGCAGATGGCAGATCCCAGGCTCCATGGGCTCAGACATGATTTAATATTTAATTAAATTTAGTACAGGATTTAACACACTTAACCTAACTGGAATCTAACTGTTCCAGGAAAAAGAGAACACAGACATTGGTGGGAATGGCTATTTGCTACTTAACTGGCTACTGCAAGTTCTATGAAGTCAAGACCTTGTCTAACTCACTTTGCATACAAGTATAAACTAGCACTATGCTTTGGTGATTAATATGCAAAATTTGTCAGATTTAAGACTTAATACACTCCCCAAGCCAATTATTAAAACTCAGTCTAGATTTCCCCCTTGCTTCATTCCCCACATCCAATCAATTACCAAGACCCATGGTTTTCTTTAAACATTTTTTTAGCTCTACCTGTAATTTTTCTTCCTTATGGTCACCTGAATTCCCACAATCTTGTAGCCTCACCTGGTCTATTGTAGTAGCCCATGTCTGGTCCAGGACCCTCTGCACGGCCTTCCCTTGCCCCAGAGCCATCGTCTGCAATACAAATCTGAAGATGTCACTCTCTGTGCCAGTACTCCTCACTCTCACCCTGGCCGATGGGACAGAACCTTAGCTTTTCATATAACATGCCACAGCCTTTCTGACTCAGTCTGCCTCTCATCACAGTCATGCTGTCCATGGCAGGAAACCTACACATCTGGGGAACACCATTCAGTCTAGTATACTCATTCCTCAATGCTGGGCTCTGCCATATGACTTGCTTAGCCAATGATTTGGGGACAGAGGATCAGTTTGTGCCTAAGCCTTAAGAGGTCTTGCTGTTTCTGCCCTTCTTTCATGGTCTCACCAGGAGAAGAGCAACGCCCTGGCCCAAGGCAGATTACAGACACTTGGAACAGGGCCACCTTATCTGCAAACTTGCAGCTTAACACTGCCAAGATCAATGAACCTAACCCCCTACAGCTGACCCACAGGTGCATAAGGAACACAGCTCATATCAGGACAGTCCATCCAGCCATAGCTGATCTCTATTGTATGTGCCATAGGGACTTTGGGATGGTTGTCATACAGTGACAGCTAACTAATATATGCATTGTGTACCACAGCCTCAAAGAACTGGTCAGCCAGCTACAGCTTAGCTTCAGATACGCTCTTCCCTTCATCTGGAAGGCTTAGCCCACTGTCTCCCATCAAGCACAGCCACCTGGCAAGTGTCGACCTAGGTTTTAAGTCTTAACTCATACTCCGACTCCAGGAAGCCTCCCGTGACTCCCCCAAGCAGACTGGAGTTCCCACTGTATATTCACGCCTCATTCTGGAGAGCAGTCACTGCTCCATTTTTCTTGTTTAGATAATTATAAGCCTTTTGATCTTTGGCACCAGAAAATGTCTGGCCCCCAAAGTTGGCACTGAATAAATCAGAGAAAACAGAGGCCTGGTCGGAACAAGGCAGTAATTGGTAATAAGGAAAGGAAAAAAAAATCATGGCCTAGAAAGGCAGACTGCAGAAGTCTGGAAAACATCTTTAAGCCCAGCCTCACATCACAACATGGTTTTGACAGGCGCAGTATGGCGTCCTCCTCAGGGTGCAAACCCTTACCCAGTCACTGGGTACCCAGATGATTCCTATTGGAACAACTTGGTAACAGTGCACAGAAAGCCACATGGGATTCCCTGGTTCTGGGAGGTGGAACTTTTGAGAGCTGGTGACATTGTTTGCAGCCACAGAAAAGGGACTAAAGGAGGAACACAGCAGTTTAAAGTAGCTGTTGTGAAGATGCTCCTGACTTCGGTGTGATGAGAAAGGGACAGGTAGCAAAAGTGGTTGTAGAGTCTCTCTGAGACTCTACAAAAAGGGCAAAAGCGATGACGGTGCAATTCAGAGAGACCGGCATGTCAGGAATGACATCAGCACCTCCTCCCTCCTAAAAGCAGGGTGGTAGTGTTCATTTTCCAAATTACATCCTTCACTTTTTGACTGTCCCTCATTCTCTTGCTGATACCCTCAAAAAACGTGCTCTTCTACCCAGCTGTATCTCTGGCAGAAGCACATTAATATTTGATCTTCCCATCCTGCGAGCCTACTGGAAAATTAAAAACCAGACTGGACTCCCAAAGGCCCTTCCAACCTGGAAATCTCATGGGGCTTAGCACTCTGTGGGTAAGATCCCCTCCGGGCTGCTAATCCTGGGAGATAAGCTGAGCACCTCGAAATCAAAATTATCAAAGGGTCTCACCAACGAAGGCCTGTTGAGCCCTTACCTGGGGAGATCATTTGTGACGCGTGTTTTGGGTGCTCTCCAAGCAGTAATCCTGAGCAGCCCTTGGCACATGGGCATGGCAGACTTTGCTGAGAAGCCTCTGAAGGTGGGAACCCATTTCCTGCTGGTGACACTGCCCAGCGCAGCAGACAGCTTCCTTTCATTTTGGTCATCCTGTTTTGACCCTTTTCTGTGTCTAGGGAATTGCTCACTTTATGGAGTGGAGGATGACGACTTCTTTCCATCCCAGGAGGTCTAGGTACTAGACAATCTTTCCTGACATCCATGCAGCTAAGCACAGCCACATGGCTGGGCTCTGCTTACCAAAGGCACCCAACTCAGCTGTCTCGGGAATGGTGAGGCCACTGAGCATCTCTCTCTCTCTCTCTCTCTCTCTCTCTCTCTCTCTCTCTCTCTCTCTCTCTCTTCCTCCCCCTCCCTCTTGTTCTCTGTCCCCTTTCCTCTCTCTCTTTCTCTCTCCCTTTCTCTAGTGTTGGCTGACCCAAAAGCAGTAGTGGTTGCATCCAAGTCAGGCACCCAGCAAGGATGTGGCACAGACAAACATAGGTTTCTGGTGCTCCGTGGTCCACAGCAGTTTGCTCAAGAAGCAGTTCAGTGGCTTGGTTTGGTGGGTTATTCTTAGAAGCTAAGCCTTGAGCCTGGTTCTCCAGCTCCCTCCTACCCTCCAACATTCTGGGAGCTACTCAGTGTCCTTTCATTAGCTCCATTCCTACTGAATCAGCCAGAGTCACCATCTGCTGCTTGCTATCCAGAACCCCGGCAGGTAGACACACTCAGCTTTACCTACAATGGCGTGGGGTTCATGACTAACTGAAGTTCACAATCCTGCACTGTCTCTCAGTCCAAATGGACCTTCCCACAGCTCTGTGACACTGGGCTGTGCCTTGCGACCTCAATTTTTGTTTTTTCCCGCAGCCATTAGAGATGTTAGGAGGAACCATGGGGCTTGGAAAGGGACACTTTTCTTCCTTCTGCTGACTGCTGTTGTGAGCATCATCCCAGCCATGTCTTCACCAACAGCATCTACGGTGCATAACTAGCTTTGCTGTGCCCCAGCCCAGGACATCATCACCAGCCTGTAGGCATTTCCTCTCGGACATCTGAGTTTCAGCTCTGAGGGGGCTGTCCTCTGGGTTCTTAAGTTTTAACAATTTCAACTTCCTCCTTTATTTCCTCATCCCTAGGGTGGCAGCTGATTTCTGAAGTTGCTACCTCTATGATACTTTAGAGACCCTTTTGGCTTTAGCTAACAACTTTGTTCCTCGGCAGTCCTTTGTTCAAATAACTGGTGTGGTTTCCATCTTGGATGAGACCCCGACTGATAGATACCAACCTTTATAAAAGCTAGCAAAGAGTATCCCATTTGCCCCCACAGAAAAAAGAAACAGACAAATAAGAAAAGTTTACAGGCTATGGTTTGGATGTAGTCTGAGTGCCCCAAAGGCTTCAAGGGTTAAAATTTAATCCTCATTGTGAGGCATTCAGAAGACAGGAACTTAATTCAACTATGGTATTTGGAGGTGAACCTTTGGGAGGCAATCAGGATTAGACAAGGTCATCAAGGTGAAGACCCCATGATTGAATACTGATGGCTTCATATGAAAAGGGACAGGGACCAAGCAGACACATACACACATATGTGTCCTCTGTCTATTGCAGTATGGTGCCTTGTGCCACCTTGGACCTGCCAGCAAGAGAGCCATCACCAGATGTGGTCTTTCAACCTCGCACCTCCAGAACCATGAGACAAAATAAACTTGTTTCTTTATGACTTAGGCTTAGATGTGGTATTAGCAACAGAAAACAGACAAGTCAAGAGGTAAATTATCAAGCTTAGAGGGCCTAGAAATGAGCTCAAGCAGGTTGCCAGTGGCTCAAGCCTGTAATCCTAGCTACTCAGGAGGCAGAGATAAGAAGGATCGAGGTTCTAAACCAGCCTGGGAAAATAGTTCCTTGAGACCCCTATCTTGAGAAACTCCTTCATAAAAAAGGGCTGGTGGAGTGGCTCAAGGTGTAGGCCCTGAGTTCAAACCCCAGGACTGCAAAAAGAAAAAGAAAAAAAAAAAAAAAAAAAAAGGAAATGAGCTCAAGCTACACAAGCCCAGCAAGCAAGGTACTATGTGCACTTGGGTAGTTTCTGCACTGTGGGAGACCAAGGAAAAGAAGACCCAAGGCATTAACCAGAGCCCTCAGGGTTCTCTGCACCAGGGCAATGGAAGGGATTAGAGCCAGGACAGGGTTCTGGGCCTGGGTAGGGACACAGGGATGACTGATGGGATGGAAGACTATTGGGCATAGAAAAGGATGGTGATATCATACCTACGGCCCTCGGCTGTGCGCCACAACTGAAATCATGGCAATAGCACAGTTGCCAGTACTTAGTGAGCCTGTGGAAGGTCAAGGTGCTGAGCAAAGCACATCTGCCTGCATTTGCACGGGCATCTATTCCAAGATGCCTTCTACGGCAAGGCACAGCATTATCCCAATGTCACTAAGAAAGAAAAGCATGCTGCCAATCAAACAATGACCTGCAAGAAGCACCCCAATTTTAAAGATGGCAAAATATGAAAAGATGCTTTTCAGAATCAACGAAACATGCCAGCTGGACCAATCTTTATTTTTAAAAAAATTCCTTGGAAGTAGGGGCAGTGAGGCTTAAAGGGGCAGAGGCCAAGTAACAGTTGAAGGTGCCATGATCAGCAAGTGGAAGCGTGTGGGAGTGATCTCAGACAGTGAACTGCAGAGCCTGTGCTACTGGCAACTCTTCTCTGCAGCCTTGCAGCTCATTTAGAAGTCAAAGAACCAAAACTCTGATTGAATGTGTGCAAAACAAGAACCAAACTCTGATTGAATGTGTGCAAAAGTCACTGATCTAGTCTGAGCTTTTAGATGTCCAAAAGCTATTAACCACCAGCAGTGATGGTTGGTCAGAGTCAAAGGAAGGCCTGTCACTGCTGAATTCCCTTCAGGGGTGCAAAGCTTCCCAAATGCCAGGTGGAGCAGGAACACCAAGGGAGAACTGCAGATGCAAACCATAAGCGTTTCCTATGGCTTCTTTAACAAGTTGTCACAGCTTTAGGGGCTTAAAATCCATAGAAATTCACTCTCTCTTATGAAGGCCAGATACCCAAAATCACTCTTTAGACTGAAATCAAGACACCGGCAGGGCCACACTCCCTCTGGAGGCTCTAGGGAGGAATCTGCTTCATGTCTCTTGCTCCTGGTCTTGTCACTCCAACCTCAGCCTCTACGGTCAAACTACCTCCTTTTCTTCTGTTCAAATCCCTGACAAGGACATGTGTGATTGCATTTAGGGCCCAGCCGAGAGATAATTCAGGATTATTTCCCCATCTCCAGATCCTTTAGCTTAATCACTTCTACAAAGATCCTTCTACCACGTCAGGTAGTCTTCACAGGTTCTAGGGATTAGGACGTGGACACCTTCAAGAGCCATTCTTGAGCTAATCTCACAAACTAGAGCTGGAGTGGTACTGGGGCCTCCCAAGCCCAAGATACCTAAGCAAGTATGTCCAAGGTGCTAAAATCTGAGCCTATACTCAACTTTGCTGAGTTTTCAATAGTTAGAAGATAAACTTTACCCAAAAGTTTTCTAGAAATGTAAGGATTACCCCCACACACATAGGAATGGGAGTTTCGTTTGCTAAGGCTACAAAAGGCTGACAAATGGCCTGAGACAGGGCTGGCCAGGCTTGTGAAGCAGAGTCCTGGGTGGAAACTGATGGAAAACTTGAACCTCACAAAGAAACTGTGGGCAGAGAAGGACAAGAGTGGTGTCTGTTTCAGTGAGAAGGCAGAGCAACAAAGGGAAGGGGCAGAGGATACCTCACAGACACAACTGGAAAGGACGACAGTGGGAAGCCAAGCAAGGGGCTAGGTAGCTGCAGACAGTGGCACTGACCAATGCAAGAAGCACAGAAGGACTGAGTCACCCAAGATCTGGGACAGCAGGCATAGATTTTACAATTGCCTTAGCTCCAGTTGTCACAACAAAATACCAAGCACTGGGTGGCTTATGCACCAGGAACTTACTTTCTCCTAGTCCTGGGGCTGGAAGTCTAAGATCAAGGTACCAGCATGGCTGGGTTTTGGTGAGGGTCCTCTTCCTGGCTTGTCTTCTTGATCTGTCCTCAAATGCCAGAAAGAGAAGAAGCTCTCTAGTGTCACTTCTTATAAGGGCACTAATCATGAGGGTCCCCTCCTCATGACGTCATCTAAACCTAATTACCCTCCAAAGGTGCCCATCACACTGGGATTGGGATATTCACACATGAATTTGGAGGGTCATGGTTCAGTCTCCAGCCATAACCAAGGTGTCCCATGAGGTTGGTAGCCTAGTAGCAACCTTCTAAGTAAAGTAAGTCTAATTATTTGAGGTTAAGGCACCAGGCACTTGGAGGTTTCCACCTCAGCTGGTCATATTATTCTGATGCCTGACTGACCAACTGGTCATTGTTGCTTTGAACCATAGTAGAAGTGACAAAGATGAACTGTGGTATAATCTATGGGCAGAAGTTTCCAACTCATTCCTTTGGGAGTGATAGAAGAAATGGGCCACCTGCTCTTGGAATACACAAAGAGTCCACAAGAGACATGAACAGCAAACATCACAAATTCAATCTCTCAATGACAGCCAGCGGTTGGGGAGAGGAAGGAAGGGGACTCACTAACTGCTCAATGGGCATGGGCTTTTCTTGGGGTGATGAAAATGTTTGGGGACTAGATAGCTGTGTTGTTTGCATAAAATTGTTAATGTAGGGCTCGGGGCATGGCTCAAGTGGTAGGAGTGCCTGCCTAGCAAGCACAAGGCCCTGAGTTCAAACCCTAGTACCACCAAAAGAAAAAGAAAAAAATTAATACATTGAATGTCACTGAATTGTTCAGTTTAAAATAGTTAATTTTATGTAATATCAATTTCATCTCCATGAAAATTTTTTAAGCAACTACTCCAAAGTCCTCAGTACTTTGCCCCCAGATACTTCAGTTTTCCAGACTCCTACTGTACTGCTAGCTGCCTTTTCTGGATTATTCTGTTTCTCTTACTTTGTTGAGCATTGAAAGCCCCTGGGGACCTAGCTTAAAATGAAGTTGCCTGTGCCTCACACCAGGACTCTTAAGCCATTGAGTATAGCATGGAGCCTTGATTTTGGTGTGGTCCAAAGTTTGCAGTCCACACAGACAGGCCTTTTCTCCCTTTTCCTCTTGAGACTGACCATAAAACACCTGCAGAAAAAAAGCCTTCTTTCCATCTTTCCTGAGTCCTTTGAAAAAGGAACTTTGGTCTCACAGGGAAAAGGAACGTATAACACTTGAATCTGGAAGTTACCCCAAATCCAGCACCTTAACAAAAGCAAGTCGTAAGTAGCCTTCAGCGGCCAGCAACCTTTGCTGGATGTCAAGAGTCCTTCGGGGGGGGGATAGTTCTTTTTTGATGCCCCAGTCCCAGTCCGGACACAGAGAATCAGAACCTAAAGAGGGAGACCCAGGTGTCAATATTTTTCTAAAGCAACACAGGCAACTTCCCCACCCCCAGCCCTCCCTTCTAGCTCAAAAATGCAGATTGTAAATGCAGCATGAGGCTAAAGCTTCCTAAGCAAACACAATTATGAAAGAAAATAATGAACAACCAAAGAACAGATCTGAAGTTTGGATTAAGATTTGCATTTTGATTCTCTTGCATGTTTAATTATTGAGCCTTACATTTGTAGTGCTGAAAAAGTGGTCAATTGTAAGGGGGTCTGCTTCCATTACAACTCACTAGCCCCCTTCGTAAAGGATCACATCTGCAGGGTCTGTGGCTGACTAGGGCACAATGATGGTAGAGCAGGTATGTCTCCACTGCATCACAGTCAGGAGGCTGAGCACAGAAAGGCCCAGCAATCCGACCTAGGAGTCCATGCAAATCCACCAGCAGTGCCCCTTTGCTGTTTCTCAGAAACCACAAGGACACCACACAGTTCACACCACTGCCCTCATGTATTTGTGCTCACTTATTTCATCCACGCCAGCCTGCAGCTCATCTCTGCAACCTGCCCCTCTGACTTAAACCCAGAACCCTCGCAGTCCACCTCATCCTCCCAGGGCCTCTGCCCCTGCACAGGGACAGCCTCAGTCTGTCCCCTCAGAAGGCCCTTCAACTCAGGAGATAGCCGGGTTCACCTTGACCTGACCCATGCCTCTGGTGTTGTGGGAGCATTCAGTCCTTGATCCTTCTCTTGACATAATTAGCCCATCAGATCTGTCCCGTTAAGAATCAGCTGGGTGACTATTAAACAGTAGACCCCTCAGCATTCTGTCTACGTAAGTAGACAGAAAAAGCAGCCTCCATGCCTGCGCTGCCTCACCAAGGCCCAGAGGCTTTTGCCAGCTTTTGAGGGCCCAGTTCCATCCACTCTCAGCTTTGTCTGGGTGCAGGTTTCTCTTGACTCTGGTCTAGGCATGAACCCTGAGCCCACCTGTGCCAGTCTCCTGGCTCATGTACTCATGTGTCAAATCTCCCTTTCTCTTGAGGGCTCCTGCCAACACTGTATAGATCTCTCTGGCCTCCACCCTGCCTCCCATTCCCGACCTCCTGTAAGCATCACAACTCAGATCCATTGCTATCAACACAGACATAACACATGAGTTACAGACCAGTCAATGTGTGTAGAATCAATGTTTCCCAAATCAACTTCACTCCCCTTTGAATCATTCTTCCCCTTCTAAATAGTGTGCTGTCATCCTACAGTGGCATGGTCTCAGAGCCACTCAAGTTTGAAAACTAGGACTGGTCCTGCACTGTCTTTCCTCCATCTCTCCAGCCATCTCCTCCCCATGCCTCCTCCTCCTGCATGTCTCTTCAGCAAGCTTCCTCACTCTTCTCACCTTAGGCAAATCCATGCCACCTCTGGGTGGATCTCCCAGTGAGCCAGTGGGCCTTTTGTCTCTTGACCTTCTGATCATTCTATTATGTGGTGTCAGATTCACCTACAAAAACACCACTGGAGAATGTCACAACCTATACAAGCTCAAGGACCAGCACCTTGCATTGGCATGTGTACTTTACAGATTAGAGTGTGTTAATGCACCCTGTGTTTTTGCCATCCCATTCTCTCCCATAACTTACCCTTTACAAAATGCTAATGGAATAGCACTTAAAGAAGGGAAGAGATGGTGTTTTCCCATCTTATACCATGGCATCACCAACGAAGGTCAACAGAGCCCAAGGTTATGGGAAGATGGTTCTCTGTCTGAGCTCCACTATCAAGGTGCTTTCAGACCCAGCTAAGGTCACAACATCTCCAAGGTCACTTTTACCATCTGTATCACAAGCTCATAATGACTATTCTGCCTATACGTTTTCTTGAAGGAAAAATGAAATACATGACAACATGCCCAGTTGTTAAAACGTAAACTATTGCAAAGATCCATTAGACAGTGTTTCTTCAAGCAAGGTTCATAGGTTACCTTACATCAGAATCTTATAGAATACTTTATTAAAGTACACATCCCTTCTTCCACTCCAAATCTCCCAAGTGAGATTTTCAGGCTGGCAGAGCTTCAGAAAACTGTGTTTTAAAAGCACATCATTCTAATGCACACAAAAGCTTCCAAACACCAAATCCTCTCAAGGAGCACTTAATTGCATTGTTGCAAAGAGATGACTTTCTAAATGTAAGCAGTCTCCTTGAACTTGAGAAGATTCAAGACAGCCAGGGCAATACTTCAGACCCCTTAAACCATAGCTAAATCTAGTCACCTTCCCAAGAGTGTCAGCCTTCAGCTTATTTTCTGAATCCCCAGAATCCCAGCCATCATCCAATTATCCTGATTCCTGTTATCTGAGGGAACACTCCATTAAACATCAGGATCAAGAGGCTCCAGCTCCCTACTCAAGTGCCTACTAATTAAAGCCTTTAAAGGAAAAGTGTGTGGCCAGAAGGCAGCAAAGATTCTAGAAGCAGATATCCATGCTACAAAAAAGAAAAGCAGAAACTTTTGCCCAGAAACACATGAGTAAAAATGCTTCTTCTTAAAATGAACTTACAAGTTAAATCACCTTCATTTGAAAGTCAAGGGATCAGAGGGAAGAGAGAAAAGGGGGAGGAAGGGGGGACAAGATCACCTGCAAAGAATCTGGAACCAATGTTTCAAGTTAAATCCATCGTGACTTCCTGTTTTAGTCTTGATGAAGTAATAAGTAAACCACTTTAAAGGAGATGAAGCAACTATTTTCAGGAATTGGACAATAGACTGTGCAGAGCTGTGACCCTCACAAGAAGGGAAACACACAAAGGATGCTCAGCACTCACCTATGCACACTGTGGGTTTAGCACATTCCAAACTATGCCATAAAGAAATGAGTGGAAAACAGAAAGAGATTCACATTCAAGATGGCGGACACAGCCGGTGTTCACAGGGCAGGGTACCACAGAGAAGGAGGAATAGGAGCTCAAGACATCTACCAAGAGGTATCTTGAGTTGCTGGCTAAAACCTAAGCTATGCTGTGCGAATAGAAACACTAGGAGTCCTGGAAGAGAATCATTTCCTGGGGACTCTGAGCTGAATGGAGATCATATGGTACTAGAAGAGGAAGTTATTGAAATTCCAACTGCTCATAGTGGAGAGATCTCACGGTTGACCCCAGTCATTCAGTGAAGGCTATAAAGATCCTCCTGAATGATAGAGCTATTCTACTCCGACAGAAAAAGCTAGTCTGTTCCCATCCCAGCAAAGCCCAAAATCAGGCCTTTGCAAGATCATGTTGAGTCACCAGTAAGTTAACAGCCAGTCAGAATAAAATCCTAATCTTTTTGAAATGACAAAGCCCAATCTCTCAAAAATATAGTACTGACAATGTACAATGTAAAATAAAACATGCCGAGTGGCTCAAGTGGTAGATCACCTGCCTAGCAAGCATGAAGCTCTAAGTTCAAACCCCAGTGCCAAGAAAAAAAATTAATAGTCATGCAAAACCAACAAAAATATGATCTATAACAAGGATTTAAATCCAAAAGGCCAAAAGGAATGGACCCAGAGTTAATAGAGATGATGGAATTAGCAGACCAGGAGTTGTCAACAGCTATTACATGGTCAAGGATTAAAAGGAAAAGATGAATGTAATGCATGCATAGATGAAATCTCAGCAGAAAAATGGAAATTTTTTAAAAAAGGAACTGACAGTACACTTCAGCATCTGTGGAATTTTCACTATGGAACCCCCTCATACTATCCATGTATGCTAATCTAAAAATTAAATTTTAAATAGGAACTAAAGGGAAATTCTGTAACAGAAAATTTTATTATCTAAAATGAAAAATCTCCGGCACCAGTGGCTCATGCCTATAATCCCAGCTACTCAGGAAACAGAGATCAGGAGGATCGAGGTTCAAGGCAAGCCCAGGCAAAAAACAAGATCCTACTCAAAAATACCCAACACACAAAAAAGGGGCTGGTGGAGTGGCTCAAGTGGTAGAGCACCTGCCTAGCAAGCGTGAGGCCCTGAGTTCAAACCCCAGTACCATCAAAAATAAATAATTAAATAATGAAATGAAAAAATCCATCCAGGTGTGCAGCTTATGCCTGTAATCCCAACACTCAGGTGGCTGAGGCAAAAGAATCATGAGTTCAAGACCAGCCTGGGCTACAAAATAAGACCCCATCTCGAAAAAGTCAAATAAAAAATAAAATTAAAGTCCTTCAATGGTCTTCATTAATGGACTGATCACTGCAAACAGATGAACCAGGGCACCTGAAGACCAATCAATAGCCATGTTCCCATAAAAGCACCTAGAAAAAAAAGAAGGAAACTAGAAGCAGAGGTCAATGACTTAAGGAACATTATTACCCAGTCAAGGGAATGAACGTGTGTGCAATCAGAAAGAGGGGAGAGGCAGAATGAGGTCAGAAATTCAGGCTAATTTTTTCATTTGATTTTAAAATATAAATCTCCAGATCTGAGAGACGTAATTAACCAGAAAAATACGGCCACTGTGACCCCGAAGAAAAAGCTCCCCACTCCAACAAAGCTCAAGACCAAGCCCTGACACTGCATGTAATAACAACACACTCAAGAGAGCAACAAAATTCAGATTCAACAACAAACAAACCACATGCCTAGAACATGATAAAAAATTATGAAGCTAGGCACCAGTGGCTCATCTCTATAATCCTAGCCACTTGGGAGGCAGAAATCTGGAGGATTGCAGTTCAAAGCCAGCCCAGGCAAATAGTTCGCTGGAGGAGGCACTGTTTTCTCTCTCCCTCCCTTGTTAGAGCGAGCTTTCTCTCTCACTCCTGGTTATTACCAAACCTAACTGGGCTTAACTGGGGGCCAGTGGAGATTCAGAAAAGACACAGGATAGACAGACAGACAGAAAGTGGGGCCAGGTGTGCTGGGTGCTCAGGTGGAGACACCTAACCCTCGATTGCTTCTTTTCTCTATCTTTATTCTTTAAGGCCTTACTCCTTGCAGTTCTTTAAAGCCTAGCTTAAAACCTCTTTCCTGAGACTAGCATTGCCCCGTGTTTGCTCTTAGCTTATCTTTTTTTTTTTTTTCATTTTTCTTTTATTATTCATATGTGCATACAAGGCTTGGTTCATTTCTCCCCCCTGCCCCCACCCCCTCCCTTACCACCCACTCCACCCCCTCCCACTCCCCCCCCTCAATACCCAGCAGAAATTATTTTGCCCTTATCTCTAATTTTGTTGTAGAGAGAGTATAAGCAATCTTTAGCCTAATCACTCTGAAAGTCTTTTGCCCCAGGCTTGCAGCTTTTCTTTAGCGTTCTCTCTTTAGCTTTCTTAAGCCTAGGTGCTCAGACTTGCAAAGTCTCGGTCCTCTATCTTGTACTGTCCCATGTTCTCCTTGGCTTTTCTTTAGCTTCTAAAGCCTATGTTAAAGTTCTTTCTTTAGCTTTGCTTTCTAAAGCCTGTGTCAAAGTTCTCAGTGCAGACTTTCTATCAACCCCTTTTTAAGCCATACTTTTCCCTTCAGCAATTTCCCTTTAGCAATTCTTTTCCCTTCAGTAATTCTTTTCCCTTCCAAAAGCTTCCCACACCAAAAGGCCCAAACCAAAAGAATCAAGCCAAAACCCAAGCCAAAGCCCCAAAAAACCCAAGTGGCAAACACAGTGGAGCAGAGGCTCTTGGGGAGGGGTGTGACATTGTAACAGGAGAAACCTGTGTTCCTGCTTCTCTGAACACAAGCTTAGAGATGCAGCTGTTCTGCTTTTTTCTGTTTCATGGCCGGGGCTGTGTCTATCTTGACCTACAGGTAAAAGCAATTGCCTTGCTTACATCCAGTTCTCATAGGCTTTTCATAATTTGCTCTCCACAGTTCACAAGACATTATCTCTAGAAAACCCATCTCAAAAAAGGTCTGGTGAAGTGGCTCAAGGTGAAAGCCCTGAGCTCAAACCCCAGTACCACAAAGGAAAGGATGACCGTTGTGGGTGCTAAACAGTCAAAAACGATGAACAGAAAGAAGACCATGCATCGTAGCCAAAATGATAAAAGTTAAAGTCTTAAGAGAAGCCAGAGAAGAAGTCACAGCACACACAGGAGAACAAGCTAACTTATCATCAGAAACAACTTTAAGCCAGAAGTCCTTGGAATGTCCTTTTTTAAATTTTTTTTTAAATGTCATCTGTAAAGTCCTAAAAGTAAATCCTATTAACATAGAATTCTATATCCAGTGAAAATACTCTTCAAATAATAAATGCAAAAATAAGACGTGTAGATAAGTAAAAGCAAAGTGAATTGGCCACAAGTATGCCTGAATCATAATAAATGTTTAGAGAAACAAGGTGAAAAAATAACAATTTGGGTCTAATAAGGACCACAACTGAGAAGCATGGAAAAGTGGTAAGACTGTGGGCAACTACAAAGATTTTTACTAATTTTAAATTTTATTTTAAAGACAACTGACTAAGGCAAAAACAATAGCAACATGTTGAATATTTTATGCCGTATGAAGAAACAAAATGTACGACAAGAAAAATGTACAACGGACCTAAGAGGAGTACTGGAAGTACCTAGCTATAGGTCTTGCAGAAGACGGGAAGCGGCACCATGCTAGATGGGGTCATTAGGACACTGGTATTCCTATGGCAAAGGTAACATTTGTTAAATCGAGTAGTGAAAACAGAACAGAACACCAAAATCCATCTCATTAACCCAAAAGCTGGCAAGAAGGAACAGAGATGGGGAAAATAAAGAGAAACAGAGGGGGCAAATGTGATCAAAGCACACTATGTGTGTGTGGAAATATCACAATGAAACCCATTTGTGTGATTAATATACACTATTTTTTTTTTAAAGAATAGTGACAACATCAACAAAGAACCAAATAAAATAAAAGAAAACACACAGTAAGATGTTCGGCATGAATGTAATCACATCAATTAAATGTGAATTGATTAAATGTCCTAATTAAGAAACTGACCTCAGACTAGATAAAACAGTGAAACCCAATTAGATGTCTAATTGTTTTAGTCTAATTTTATTAGACTAAAAGTACGAGAATGGGAAACTCACACCATACAGAAGATGCTGCAGCGCCTGTACTGATATCAAAATGAAGGGCTTGAGGGCCACGAACGTTGTTGATTTTCTTCACTGAGAGTAAACGTGAGGAACCACACAGGCCTCCTGCTGTCTAAAAAGGTGTCCATTCCGAGTTCTCCTGGGAAAATTTTCAGAGTTCCCTGAGATGGTAGAAGAGAATTCCTCAAATTCTTTAGAGCAGGTGTTACAAACTGAGTATTTGTGCCACTTCCACCCCAAACCTTCATCTACTGAAGCACTGACAATGTCCAATGTCACTGGAAACCCTTCGGAGGTGATCAAGGCTAGATGAAGTCAGGAGGAGGGGTTGCCATGACAGCATTACTGTCCTAATGAGAAAAGGCCTCAGAGAGCTCCCTCTACCTTTCTCTCCCCATGTGCAGATATAATGAGAAGGCAGCCATCTGCAAGCCAGGAAGAGGGCCCTCTCCGGGAGCCAAATCAGCTCACACCTTGATACTGACAGTTGTTTAAGCCCCTCCCTCAGTCTCTGCTGTTCTGTTACAGCAGCCCACACTGCAGCATCAGGAACACACTTAGGCCACATCAGCCTTGTCATTCACCTGGATAGTATTTCTAAAGGGAAACAAAGGACTCCTGAAAAGAACCTGGGAGAACTTCTGCTTCAGCTGTTGACCCTAATCCGCTATCACTGACCCTGAAAACCTAAGCCATTCTCTAGGATCGCTAGCCAAAAGACATTCTGAAATCAGCTGCAGTCCCTGGAGCTGAAGGCAGTGCCGTCTATGTCATACCTGGAACCGTTCACCAGCCAAGTGCAGGCTGTTCTGTGGGTTGTACTGATTCCAGGGTTGAACACCAGCTTCTAGCAGAGGCTACTGCTGTCAACCTGCCCCCGTGCATTGTGTGGACACTGCCGTCCTATGCAACAACAAGGTGCTTAGTTCCTGGGGTCTGAGGGATGGACGCCAGCCCGAAGAGTCATATGCGTGGCCTTCATGTCTGCTGTGCACACGTGCGAGTGTGCAGGAATGTGTGCATGTGTGCACTATCCATATGCAAGTGTGTGCGTGTGCACACCCACACACACTTGCGCCATCTTCCATGACCATTCACTATTTCCATGGCGCTGCTCCACTGAGTGCTGCTGCATCTGCCACCTGACCGGTCCCAGCCACCTTTGGAGGAATGAAGTGCCAGTTCAGAAGACATGCCCACCCAATGCCTTCACCCCTCCCTCCTCATCGGCCATCTTCACTATCCCCTACTGCCTGCTGGCTCCCACACAATTCCATGGTGACTTCTGGATATTTTTCAAAAACATGTTGCCCAGCTCAAGTGATAGCAAGAGGACAGGTCACCACTTTATGGTCCATCATAAGAAAAGATGCTCCACCCATGGGAAAAAAAATACAAGTTCTAGAAGGTACCAGAAATGCCTGTTCACATTTAAGAATCCCTGCCACGCTTATTATAACTAGAACCATTTGGTGCTTGAGGAGTCCCCCTCACCAAGCTGGCCTGAACTGAAACAGCAGCCTCAGTGTGTGTGTGTGTGTGTGTGTGTGTGTGTGTGTGTGTACTCACACTAGTCCCCACGAGGGCCCTCCAGGAATAAACAACATTGGCAGAGGCAGGTTTCTGAACCCTGGTCAAAACCCAGAGCAGGCACTCTCTGGACAACGCTCTTATCCACTGTCTACAATGCTGCAAGTCATTTTCCTGCAACATCAGTAAGCCAGGACTGACACAGCGAGCACAGAGGCACACAAATGCATGCAGCAGTCTTCACCACGTGCCCTAGAAACAGCAAGTATACAGGAAGAGCAAGAGCACATGCATACATTCTCCCTCCTACGTGTGCATTTGTAATCCATCCATGGAATGGGTAAGCCACAGGGTTTTGATTATTTTGTTTATATTTTTGCAGTACTAAGGCTTGAACTTAGGGCCTCAGGCACAAGGCAAGTACTTTATCACTGAGCCACATCCCCAAGCTAAGCCACTGATCTCTCAAGGAATTAGCAAGCACATTACATTAGGAAGTGGCCTCAGCCCCGACTTTATGCCATCAGGACCCAAAACCATACCTGAGCATTTTGCTGATGCTCAGCAGACTCCTTGCTGGACACCTGACAGCAGACTGCCTGAGTGTGTCCTTGCTGCAGCCACAGGAGTCTGTGGAAGGTTCCAAAGGCAGAAAACACCTCAACCATGGCTTCCACTTGCACTCAGAAAAGAAACCTGGTGCCCAGGAGATAGGAATTCCAGTTCCATCTGGGCACCATCTTATGAAGGTGCTATGGCTGTGGGTTCAGTGTGCCAAGAGTCCCCGGTGCAGTGAAGCATCCTGTCCGACACTTCAGAGCTCTCCTTGGTCAGAACGCCCCCCAGACACTGCCTCCACTGCTATAAGTCCACAGGTTCTCTCAGCTCAGAGCTGGGGAATTAATTACTGCCATGGATTTATAGAGTGCCTTGCCCCTCAGGGCACACCCAGGCAGTCTGCTGTCAGGTGCCCAGGCACCAACTGCCCACGTCCTCCGAAGACATCCACAGAATGGGCCCCTTCCTTACCAGTCATCTCTCAATCTTAGTACAAGTGGCAAAAGAAACTGCAAAAATGTCCTGAGCTGAATTGTGTCCCTCCAAACTTGTACGTTGAAGCCTCAACTCCCTGTATTTCAGAACATGACTGTGTTTGGAGACAGGGGCTGGGAAGAGGTGATTAAACTAAAATGGTGCCACAAGGGAGGCCCTGGACCAATCTGACTATTAGCCTTGTAAGAAGAGGAAATTTGGACACACAGAGACACCAGGGATCTGTGTACAGAGGAAGACCATGTGTGGACACAGAGAGAAGGTAGCTATCTGCCAGCTAAGGAGAGAGACACTTGATCTTGGACTTTCAGTTGTTTAAGCCATCCCACCTGTGGTATTTTGCCATGGCAAACTAACACAAATGTGTAGATAGGTAAGCAAGAGGTCTAGTTGCAAAAGACTATATTCTTTGGCCTGGAACTACCAAGTCACCCCCACATAACCAGCCATTTTTTTTTGGTGGCATAACTGGATCCCCACCAGGAAGACCCTGCTATGACTGTAGAGGCTCTTTGTAGCCCAGCCAAAATGTCAGCGAGCAATCTGCCCAGGGTACCATACAGGATAAAACAGAACTGTCTATCTCAAACCTCACAAAGTACTAGAAAGAGCCAAATCTAAAACTGACCCAAAGGACCAATTTTCACTTACACTGTAACCCGAGGTGAGGCGGGCTTTACCTGACAACATTAGGCCTGTCTTACAGGCTCTAAGGTAGAGGCAAGACAGCTCTCCTTTTTGTGTCCTGTAAGATGTACTTCTCTCTTCTCCCTCCCTCCCTCCCCCCCACCTTCCTCTCCCCTCTTCTTCTCTGGTGAACTAGAATAAGGAATGCTAATCATGCAGGAAATCTATGAAGGAGAGAAACACATGCAAACAATGCCAGCACTCCTCTGGGGGAGAAAAATGGTCCTATGCAACATCTGTCACTTCCAGACGGCTGACGGTTTCCCTGACTGGGGAGCTCGGACAAATTAAGGAGAGAGCTGAAAAGGCAGTAGCCACTTACTAAACTCTTCTGTCCCCAGTAGCCTGTCTGGGCAGCACTATGGGCCAAGTCCTCTCAGACAGGAGAGCATCCCAGGCAGTCACAGACACCAGCTACCTCCCCTCAGCACTGCAGCCTCTTAGGCAGGAGATGTCAAGCACCAAGAGGGGGAAGGGAGGGAGAGGGAAGCACACAGCTCACAGGAGAAGCCTGCCAAAATAGGAGGCAAGCCACAAAAAGCAAGTAGCACCAACACAATGTGTTGTCATTTGTTTTGCAGAAAACACCAAACAAAATTCCATTTCCAGACATACACACACGTGTAAGCACAGAGAATCACATAGGGAGATGGCTGAGCAAAGTATACCGAGATGAGAGAATGCTGGGCAGGCATCGTGGTACCTGAGTTTGAGCTTGGGGCCTCGTGCTTGCTAAGCAGACGCAAAGCCAAGTCCTTTTTGCTTCAGTTATTTTTCAGACAGGGTTTCACATTTTTGTCAGGAACCCACCTCGGACTGTGATCCTCCCAATCTTCACCTCCCAAGTAGCTGAGATTATAGGTGTATACCACCACACCTGGCATTAAAATTATTTTAAATTTAAAAGCAACACAAAAGAGAGTGCACAAACAGATTCCAATTGGGTATAAACATATGTGCATACATATGAGAGAACAGAGTAGGGACAGCTCAATGGAGCCAGGGTTCCTGTTGCCATAAAGTTGATACAAAGTCTACTTAACCAGGCAGGCAAGTGGGGCAAGTGTTTGCATTTCAGTATTTAAAAGACACATCATAACTACACTGGGTTTTTTTGTGATAGTGGAGTTTGAACTTTGGGTCTTCTGCTTGCTAGGCACGTGCTCTACCACTTGAGCCACACCCCAGCCTTTCTGCTTTTAGCTTGTTTTTCAGCTAGGGTCCCATGCTAACTTTCCCTGGGGTTGGCCTTGAACAGAGATCCTCTTACCTCTACCTCCTGAGTAGCTAGGGTTACAGGTATGTACCACTATGCCCACCTATAACTGGTTTTCTTTAAGAAAAAAAAAGGAAAAGAATGGTAAGACACCCATTAAATTGATTGGTCTAGAAAAAGTACCCATTGAACTGATGACAGTAGTTGACTGGTAGTCTGGGGAGATGGTGAGGAAAAAGGAGGAAATTTCACATAAAAAAATCTACAACATTTTTAGAATGAGATTTCTGTATTGTTTTGATGTGATCCTAATAAGGCTAAAAAAGAAAGACACAAGGCCTTGGGGACAAACACAATAGAAAAATCACTGCTTTAAACTGAAGGTGAAGACCCCACCTGTGGCCACCCAGATCATCTCACAGTTACAAAACTGCAAAGATCATAAACTCGCCAATATCCCGACTGCTGTTTGATGTCCTTTCTGCTTTCCTAGGGCTGTCCTCCAGGGAACACTGGGCTCAGGCTGACCCCCCACCAGCCCTCTTCCCGAGCCTCACAGGCTGCCCCCTCATGGCCTACGCCCCGCCTCCTCCCCTTTCATTAAGATACCATTTGGCAAAATCTCTGTAAATCCCAGTCTGTTCACTTCCCCTTAACTGATACTGCACAAACCTTCTCTCCTTTATCCCCAGACAGATAAATGGAAATAAAAACCCAATTCAGAGAGCGACTCGATGCATCTAAAGTTAACAAAGCCACTTCAGCTCCAACCTGACAGGCCGTGATGAGTAAAACCCTTTTCATGGGCAATATTTTGCTTCAGTTCCAATAGAAAGAGAAATAAATCTGAAAAGCTGCCAGCATAGCAGTGCAGCTAGGGGACCTGGCCACATGTTAACCATTTCCTTCCTGCCAAACCCAGGGCTTTCCTTCCTTCACTTCCTGGACATAACCAGGGTCATTGGCTCTGATGGCCCCAGGCAGCGGGATTGTGCTTGACTTACTTGTCAGGACTCAAGTCAGGGATGGCTGTGGGTCCCTCAAGCCACATTTCTACCTTCACTTATTTCTCCAGGTGAAATAACACAGAGACTCACTTTCTTTCACCCCATCAAACTCTAAGCATAATCCAGGGAACAGAAAGGAGACAAGGGATTTTTCTGCAGACAGGTCTCCTTTTATCCCTGGGCCTGTCCTAAAGGAAAGGATCACACCAATCAGAGCTGCAGCCAACAGCTTTCTCACTACCAACTTCATCCTCATCCTGGAGCCATCTGCTGTACAGTGGGGCTTTGTGGAAGGAATTGGGAACTGAAAAGATCCCAAGCTGAATTTGCCCATATAACTTCCCACAGCCTCAAAAGCAGCTGGTTCATAAATTCTAAGAGCAACGAACATGCTGAAAACAAATTCTCGCCCCCCTCCCCCGAAGTCTATACTCCCTGTGGGTGCTCAATCACAAGGCATTAACTCTCACTCCACAAAACATCTTCGAAAGATCCAAGCTGCTGCCCTTTTCAGGCTTGGTAAGCAAATTAATAGTGACACCAAGGGAAACCTTCAGCTGGCCTCATAGTCAAGGTCAATACACTGTTTCTAAGCACGACTCTTTCGATCACATTTGTATTCAGGGACTGCAGCAATTAGAAATACTGCTTATCTATTAAAGGGCTTTTGAGACAAATTCCCCTTCCCACATTAATAGCAAGAAATAATTTCTTTCTAAATGTCCTAGAACAGATGTTTACTGATTTTTCTGCCAAATAGCAAAGTTCTGGACACTAAAGACCATCATGCCTCTTTCTGAGCCCTAACCCCCCACCCCAACATTCAGCCCTGTCTCCCAAACTGTTCCTGGTTTTCTATATCATCTATCCAGGGCTCACCCTGGGAGCTTCTCTATATTCAAAGCATATATTAGAACAAACATGAGTCAAAAGGTTAAAAAAAAAAAGCACACTGCACAGTACGGATTGGCCAATGACTATTTACATGTGCAGAGAAAGCCCCTCTGTTCAGACAGCTGATCAAATACACCTGACGCCAAGCCTGACACCTCTGTCATGCCTGCCCTCAGTTCCATCATAATTGCAAAAGGTCCTCAAAATGAGGCTGGCTTAGGAACCCAAGTGGGCCCAGGTGAGAGGCTTGAATGGGCCCAGCAGGGGCTGTACAGAGCCACTGAGCCTGACTTCTGTCTGCTGCTCAGTTCAGACCACTGGTGACAAGACCCTACTGCTAGGGCAGGTAGGATAAACTCCAATAGCAACTTCACACGTAGCCAGGTGGACTAAAGAGTGCAATACAGCAGCTCACTGTAAGGACCTCTGGAAACCACCTCTAGATACACGCAATGGCAAGGGTGACAAATGTCCAGGGGGCAGAACAGACACTGTCGATCAAGCTTCCAATGGGAAAAGAAACGAAAAAAAGGACAGATGGTGTTTCCTCAAACCAGTATCACAACTGTTCATCAGACCTTCAGATCCAACTGTCAGATCCAGAAGATAGTCCCTCAGTCCTATGAGCAAAGCTTTCGTTAGCCTCAAGGGCCAGAAATCAAGATCCTAGGAAACCTTTCTCTTTCTCTAGTCAAGAATTTAAGGAAAGAAAGAAGACAAGGCAAGGCCAGGGTTAGTGGTTCACACCAGTAATCTCATCACTTGGGAGACAGAAGCAAGAAGACTATAAGTTTGAGAGTAGCCTGGGCTACAGAGCAAGATGCTGTTCAACAGGTACACATCAGTTGACTCCTACCTTACCAAGATCTAACAGAAGAAATAGCCTTTGACCTCATTCTCCACCACATGGTTCTTCCCATACTTCTTCCCTTTCTGGGTGAGCAGGGAAAGGAGGCAGCAGCTCAGGAGTGCTTCTGCCCAGCCTGGACTTACTGAGGTAAGGCTGCATGTGCCTGCCTCATGTCGTTATTGGCATCACCCCTTCTCCTCTACCAACAGCAGTGTCTTTTGTTAACGGGGTTTAGCCAGGGGCTTGCAGCTGCCATTGCATGGCCTGGCCTTGGCTCTCTCTGGAAAGCCATCACTGCATCCTTCGGGCTGTGGTTCATGCCGGGCTTCTCTGGCAAGTACAAGCTCATCAAAAATCCAATTCACCAACCTGATATTAGAGGGAAAAGCCTAAAATCTCTAGCTCACACTCAGTTTTGGTGCTTTTTTAGTTTGTTTTTTGCTTGTTTATTTGTTTGCTTATTTGTTTTACTACATGGTCCCTCAATAGAGTAATCCTCAAATTATAGAAAGGAAAACTGGAGCTAAGAGAAACATAGCCAGAACATGGCAGACATGGCAGTGAGCTCAAACCCAGAGCCCTGCTGTCCAACCTTTCCATCTACCCCTCCATCAGCCCATGTTCATGTGCTGCTCTGTCAAAGGTCTTATGCTATAGCAGGGTGTGTCATTACCTTCCTAATGACATCATAACTCACCAAGGGCCAGGACCAAAACATGGCCACTTCCTTCTCCTGCATCAGGTCTGCTCACATACACAAATATTCAGGACCACACAGAACAACATCAGCTGCACTCTACTTGTAAAGAAATCTGACGTTCAAAATCTGAACTTACCAAACATAAATCAGGGGATGATGAGACCTAGCACCAAGAGAGCACATTCTTTACGGAAAGAATCACCATTCAATTCCTTGAATGCCTTGTTACCAGTTTAGACACCACTGGCTACTTAAATAAGCATTAATGGGTGTCTCAAATTGGAACAGAAATAAATGTATTGCACAGAGGTGGGCGTCTCCTGACAGCACAGCCCAGAGGGCAGCGGTACTCACCAGGTGAGGCATCAGGAGGTCGGCCAGGTAGACGAAAGCAGCTCCAAGGGTGAAGCCAACAGCCACTGGGAAGAAGGCAAAGGCACCGAAGCCCCCAGAGGATGTAGCCATCTCAACCGCTGGGGCCAGCAGAGACCAATAGGAAGCTGCTAACATGACCTGGCAAAAGCACAGTGAGCAAAATAGCATTAAACCAACCCGGAAGCCTTCCAAGTGGGGACCTCACTTGTATTCTATGATCAAAACGAAACCCTACACTTCATCCCACAGTAGGAACTATCCCAACCAAAAACCCAATCCCAGAGCTAATGTTCCTCCTGGAACTACTGTTATAAGAACCTATTTTGGACTGGATAGAACTGACCTGGGAAGAGTGAGTCCAGTCTGCTGTCATCTAGGCTCTGAATCAGTGGTTCTCAACTAGCAGCAATTTCAACCCAGGGGACATATGGCAATGTCTGGAGCCATTTTCAGTTGTCACAATGGGAGTAGAGAAGGAAATGGCTACTGGTGAGTAACCATTTCTAGAGAGTAGTGGTCAACAGTGCTGGTAGATATTCTACAATGCACACCATAGTACCTGACAACAAAAAATGTCCTGGCTCCCAAGGTTGGTAATAACATTGTTGAGAAATCCTGTTCAAACTGCTCATGATTTCATGAGCTCCACTGTATTATAACATAGCTCTAATTATTACAAAGATCTTCCACGTGGTGAGCTGAAATCTGTCTCCCTTCCATTTTTACCTATTAGTTCTTTTTCTGCTAACTGAAGCATCAAAAATATGTCTTTCCTCTGTGATATGTGACAGCCTTTGAAATGTTTGAAGACCACCAGCAAGTCCAAGTCAACTAATATTTATCAATCACCAAAAATTTCCAGGGCCAAGATTTACATTTGACACCCTGTCTTATCCTCACAACCCTACAAGGCAGTCGTTGCCTTCCATTGCTCCTTGTAAAGAAACTGAAGGCAAGTTGCTCCTTTTCACATAGACAAGAGGTGGCAGACCCCAGGAACTGCCCAAACAGGACCGCGAGAAGAAATAAAGAAGAGAAAAACAAAGGCTAGTCTCAAATCTCTCCAACGTCAATTTGGTAAAAGGTCTCCAGCACTGACCAAATTAAATAATCACCCATGGCTGTTTATTCTTATGCATGCTGTGACATCTTCGTGGCTACAGTACACCCACCACCCGTTCCAACTGTATGACAGTCATCGCCAACATGGAAAATGTTGAATGGTTTTCTAAAAATTACTTAATTATGCCTTGCCTTAAAAAAAAAAACACCTGCATCACCCATCTCCAAAATAACATTTGGAGTGACAGGACCAGGCATAGCAGCAGCAATAAAGAACAAACCCATGCATAAATCATAAATTCCTTCCTTCCAGCCATCGTTCACACAGATCCTCAAGCAGTAGGCCAAATTCTCACAGCCAAAAGTCTTGGTGCCTCTTCAGCACACATGGAAAACTGCATCTGCCTCTGGAACTCCCAGACAGAATGAAAATGCCTCATCCAAACCAGAAGGGTGCTGAGGTTGACCAGCTCAACTGCATGAGCCAGGTTGCCGAAAAGTCCATCACAGGAAGACCAAGGGTTCCCCACTCTCTGTTGTGGCCTCATCCATTCCTTTTCCACAATTTGCCTCACTAGCTTTAGAACCCAACAGCCCTTATAGCTATGCATCAGAGAGGACTTATACAAGGTCACAGAGGTCAAGATGTCCTTATTCCTCTTTGTAAACTTGACCCATCTAGTAACCTCTCTCCTTGAATGTTTCAGGGGCTCCCATACAGCTGCACCTTCAGCAACTCTGAAGCTGTATAATCCAGGTAAGGCCACTTACCTTCTCCTCTCAACCCTCCCAAACTCATTTTGTCATGAAGGAACCCAGCATGCTTATCAGAGTCACTTGAAGTACTTCCCCAGCCTGTGCAATCATCTCCTTTTCCACACCAAGTCAACATCTTCTGTTGTAACTCCCTTACATCCTTCTGTATCACTAAGTACCAACCTTCTTTTTCTGCCCCTACATGTGAGAAACACAAAGAGTTCTCATGGACAAGCTACTCAATGTGGAGCAGAAAAAAGTGTCTCTCGGAGGGGGGCGTGTTGGACACTGGCATGCTGGCATTCGGTTCTCCTCTCCCCTGGGAATCACTATTCTTTATCTCTCCCGTCCAATCTGTAGGACAAAGTTGGATTACTTTTCCTTGCCAGCCTCCCCCACAAACTGACAAATGACCAAAAACAATCTGTAAATGGTATTGGGCTGTCTGTGTAAAATGACAGTACAGCCCAAATAAAAATTAATTTATTGGGCATTTATGGTAGACAAGATGACCACATGTTAACAGTCAAAACTTGTGACTATTTCACCTCACATGGCAAAAGGAAATCTTCGGGTGTGATGAGAGGATGCTCCTGGATTACCTGAAAGGGGCCAATGTCATCCCAAGGGTCCTTATCAGGGTGTGAGAAGAGTTAAGGGTCAGGGGACCATGTGATAACAAACCAGAGGTGTGAGTTCCTGTATATGAAATATTCAGAACAGGTAAATCCATGCAGACAGAGAGCAGACTGGTGGCTACCAGGAGAAGGCGGGCAGGGGAAAGTGGAACGATTGCTTCATGGGTGTGATGAAAATATCTGGAAGTTTACACAGGTGATGTTTGGACTGCACTATGAATGTCCTAACTGCTGGTGAACTGTAAACTTCACAATGCCTGGCTTTATATTACGTAAACTTTTATCTCAATTTTAAAAAAATGCAAGTTCTTTTCTTTTCCTTTCTTTGCTGACACAGTGACTATCTGAAGTTCGTGACCAACCGACCACTTTAGAGGAAGCCAGTGGTCATCATCCATGTCCTTCACCTTGGGAAAACAACAGTACGTAACACAGAAATTTGGGGAGAACTAACCAAAATGTACAAGACCACATTGGATGTCAACTTTGTATTTAGAGTCAGAACCCATTTTGGTGGCGAGTTTGGCATGATTTATGATTCCCTGGATTATGCAAAGAAAAATGAGCCTACACACAGACCCGGCAAAGCATGGCCTGTGTGAGAAGGAGAGACCTCAAGCAAACAGCGGAAAGAATGCAAGAAAAGAGTGAAGAAAGATTCAGGGACTGCAGAGCCCATGGTGGTGCTGGTAACAAATGAGCTGCAAGTTGGACAACAGCAGAAGGAGTAAAAACTCTGCAATAGCCTTATCTATGGCAATTGCACAAATTTTTCACGAGAGGATTAATGAACTGTACAAGCTTAAAAAAATAAAGGTTAAAGCTGGCTTAACCAACTGGCCCATGCTGTGTGCTGAACTCTCCAGCCCCCTCATAAGGTCTAACACTTGTATTTGTGACAATGACAAAATGCCAAGACCTGTCTCAGGTGCCATTTCTTCCAGGCACCCTGGACCCCGAGTCTACATTTATAACAGGAAAATGCAGGATTTAGGACCAGGTCCAAGTTTGAACCTTGACTCTGCCACTTACTAGTTCCACCACAAATTACTTGAGGTCTCCACTGCTTGATGTGACCAACTGGAAATGATACCACTGGATAGGGTTATTACAAGAATCATGACGCAATGCAGCCACCATGCCAACCCATGTGCTGGCAGGAAACAGGTGATGAACCGGTGTGATTCTGGATTCTCCCCCTCCCTGAGGCTGCCTTCACTAGACACGCTCTTCCCACTTTCCTCTGCTCCCCTCTTCTAGGGCCTGTTTCCATCTCACTGGATTTGTGCTGGGTGTCCAAACTCCCTGGCCCCCGTACACCCCAGGGCTTGGACAGAGCTTTGAGCAGCTCTTGCTTGCACTTGATTAAAGAATTTTTTAATTGTGCAATTTTAAAAAATGAGGGTACTAGTATGAAATAGAACAAAGAAACTACTTGCAATTGCTTTAAGAGGGGTGGGGGGGCTGAAGGGGAGAGATGAAGGGGGCAATGTAGCTAATGTACAATATAAGTCTAATGGGAATTGCCACTATGAATCCCCCCTTAACGAATATATCCTAATAAAAAAAATTAGGCTTCATGCACTAGAAATTCCAGCAGTGTGAGACTGAGGATTGTGTGATATTTGATGCCTAAATGAGTTCCCCGTCATCGTTGCTAATGCAGGCAGTGATGGGGGTTGGGAAACCCGTGATCAGGAAATGATTTAACACTCACTTTTTAGCTTATTGCCTAAATTTTAAAGTGACTTTTACCTTCCAAATTAAGTACTATACAGACTCACACTTAAACGCCTTTGCTCCTCGACAAACACCAGCTGATTAATTGTTTAAAATGATGGATTTTCTTAGAGGTGTAGAAAGAAATCAAGGTTTACTTTCCAAAGCTCCGTGGATAATCCACTGAATGGTCTTCTGGTAGACTCAGACTCTGTTGAAAGGGACTTTCACAGACTACTTAATCCAAATGTTTCCCTTCACAGATGGGAAAAGTGAAACCTCAAGAGGTGCCATGGCTTTCCCAAAGTACCGAGCAAGTTGATCCCACCCACAGCTGACTGCACCATCTCCAGATCAAATTAGTGCAAACCTTTACCCCTACTGGACCCAGGGTCTTTTAAGAAATTCTAAAAGCTATAACAGTAGGACTGTATTTAAGTTATTGCCTCCCCTTATCAGGCATGAATCCCAGGATGAAGTTAGAAAGGCTACTATCAAAAAGACAAAGGTGTCAACACAGTAGCTCACTCTGTAATCCCAGCTACTCAGAACACAGAGATCAGGAGGATTTGGGCTCAAAGACAGCCTGGGCAAAAAGTTAGTGAGACCACACTTCAACTAATAAAAAGATAGGCATGGTGGTCCACACATTGTTATCCCAGCTAGGTGGGAAGTGTAAATAGGCCTGCCCAGGCATAAATGCAGGACCTTATTTCAAAAATAACCAATACAAAAAGGACTGGAGGAGTAGCTCAAGTGATAGAGCACCTGCCTAGCAAGTGCAAGGCCCTGAGTTCAAACCCCAGTACCATCAAAAAGAAAAGAAAAGAAAATGATAAAAGGACCTTCACGCTGTTGGTGGAAATGTAAGTTAGTGCAGCCACTGTGCAGAACATATGATCCAGCAGTCTCACTAAGGGGTATCTATCCAAAAGAAATGAACTTAGTAAGTCAAAGGGATATCTGCACCTTCATGTTTATCAGAGCACTATTCACGATAGCCAAGACCTGGGATCAACCTAGCCATCCATCGATCGATGAAGAAATTGCAGAATACACATACAATGAAATACTATTTGGCCATGTAAGTGAATGAAATCTTATCACCTGCAACAATGTGGCTAGAACTGGAAAATATGATGCTAAGTGAAATAAACCAAGCACAGAAAGACAAACAAGGCATGATCACAAGTAGACTCTAAAAGAGCTGCTGGAGGACAGACCACACCATGGATACAAAGTTACAACTAGGGGGAAGAAGTTCCACAGTGAGGTGGCCATAGTTAACAATAATGGAATTAGATGCTTCCAAATGTCAAGAAATGAGAATTTCAAATGGTCTCAGAAGAAAAGGATATTTAAGGTGATAAATATGGTTATTACCCAGATTTGATCACTGCAGAATATATGCATGTATAGAAGTACCACATTGTAGTCAACAAATATATATAATTATTACATGTCAATTTAAAAAATAAAAAGTCTGGAATGAATCAATTTCAGAAATAACTGAACACAACTGATCCACAGGTATTCTCAAAGTTGTGATATAAACTACTCCCGGAAAACCCAGAACCAGACATTTTTTGGCAACTAACAAACACTGGTAATGAAACTGTTAAACACTTGCCTCTGAAAGATAAATCAGACCTCACAAATCTCAGTCTATTAATAGTCTCTAACTGCCTTAGAAGTAGGTAAAGAATTAGGCATTGAGGAGCTCACAGTATAATCACCCCCTAGTGTGTGGCTGACACTGGGGGTTTGAAAACAAAGCATTACACACACACTGTGTGTGGATAGCAGGCACACCAGACACACCTTCCTCCACAGTGAGCCATATTTAGAAGACTCTACATGTAACTGGGCACTGCTGGCTCACGCCTGTAATCCTAACTACTCAGGGGGCAGAGATCAGGAAGACTGTGGTCCAAGCCAGCCCGGGCAAATAGTTTCACAAGACCCTATCTCAAAAAAACCCATCACAAAAACAGGGCTAGTGGAGTGGCTCAAGTGGTAGAGCATCTGCCTAGCAAGTGGGAAGCCCTGAGTTCAAACCCCAGTACTGCCAAAAAAAAAAAAAGAAGAAGAAGAAGACTCTGCATCATGTACTATGTGCCCTGGGGGGTGTCCTGGAACAGAAGACAGACATGAATGGGGAAACTGGTGACATCCAAATGAAGCCTGGAGTTTAGGTCATCATGATATTCTAATGTTAATGTCTTAGCTTTGACAAGCATGAATGTTTATGTAAAATAGTTACCTTAGGGGAAACAGAACAAAAGGTACACAGGAATTCCTCTTATTATTTCTGAAACTTTTCTGTATATCTAAAATACCTCCAAAGGAAAGAGCTTACTAAAAATTAATGACAATATAAAAGTTACAGAGGTTGGGATAAGATTGAGGGAGGTCAGCCCAGATAAGAGGCATAAACCAGGCAAGCAGAGTCATGAAAGCAGCCAAGAGCACCCCCGGTCAGCTGGAAGTGATCAGGCTGAGATTTCAAACCCAGACCGAATTTTAAAACCATGCTACTGCCGGGCACCAGTGGCTCACAACTGTAATCCTAGCTGCTTGGGGAGGTGGAAATCAGGAGGACCGTGGTTCGAGACCAGCCCAAACAAACAGTTTGAGAGGCCCCCATCTCCAAAATAACCAGAGCAAAATGGACTTCAGTTGTGTCTCAAGTAGTAGAACACCTGCACAAAGCCCTAAGTTCAAATTCCAATCCCACCAAAAAAAACAAAACAAACATAACCAGGCTCCTAACCCCAAAGCTACATGCTTGGATGTTTGTAATGTTTTTTGTTTTAACAGAAAAATAAATTTTATGAATAAATTATCATGGCACTTCAAAACAGTTGGGGGAAAGTAAGTATTCAACAAATAATACTGAAACAACTGGCTTGCCAGTTAAGTAAAAATCAAAACTAGATCTTTATTCATTTTACTACAACACATTAAAGAGTTTGGGAGCTTTTTTGTTTTGTTTTTAAATTCCTTAACAAACTATAGTATTTGCAGTGTCACCTAGTAAGTACATCTAATAAGAAAGTAATTTCCTTCTAATAATTTTCAAATATTTGCTCTGCCAACGTGAACTCCCTAGTCCCTTTGGGAACCTAACAAAATGTAAGTTGCAAAACTTCTAGTCAAACGTGGCCAACGGAATAAGCTGCTCACTGCTACATTCCTGCTGCAGTGAAAGTCCAGGACAAGAAGAATCCACAGGGACAGACAGAAGCCTTTGAAATGAGAGTACAAACAGGCCCACAAAGAGGAACTGGGGGAAGCTTAGGTAAGAAGCAAATAGACTACAGATTCTTCCTGCATGCCACACAGCAAGCAACTGTCCCACCAATATTCAGGGGCTCCCAGCTGAACCATGGAAATGGTATCATGACAAAACAGGGAAAAAGTGACAGTCTATGTGTTGGAATGGGGACACCCAGCCTTCCCCCACATCCTTACCCAATTTTACAATGGAAATCCAATGGGATAAAGTATCCTGGGTACAAAAACTCAGTCTTCAGAAATGTCTCTGTGTGGTAACCTAACACCCACGTGAGCTATGAAGACTCCAAAAATCGCAGCCTTCGTGCCAGGGACCCAAGCAAACACTTAAAATCAGCAGGTATCTGCAAGCTCTTTTTCGTGTTCCTAGAGAGTAAATCCCCATTTTCCTTCTGTAGTTCTCACAACCTAGCTCATAATATAGTCCTTGTTCTCAAAATACCATGCCTCGGGGGTCCTGTCCTGATAATGCTATTAATTTCCCTCTGGTGTCAGAGGTACCAGCACAGTATAGTCAAAACCAATCAGCCAAACACCTAGCCCCAAAGCATGCAAAGCTTTTTATTTCTCCTTAAGTGCTCATCTTGGAACAATTTCAGCTCTGCAAATAGAAGAGAATTTATGAAGAGCTTCTTGAGGGATGCATCAGAGTACTGGTGTCAGGGCTACTGCGAAACATTCCCTTTATTATTGCAGTGATGGTTTGAATACTGAAAGAAAAATCTAAGCCACAAAACAAAATCCCCTTCTTAATAAAAAGGGGAGAGGAAATGATGGCACTTAGTCCATTACCATGCATCGATGGCAGTATCAATTCCCCATGCCTCTAAGGAAGGTGCAAGGAAGTCAACAGAAGACGGGAACACACAGTTCCTGTCTGGAGACCTGCTCCAGAGTAGGCCCTCCACAAACGTGTGTTAAGGAAATGAACACGGACTCTACACTCAAGAAGCTACCGTGTAATTAAGGAGTAAGCACAGGCTTGCAATCCATAAAAAATCAAGGTAATAATTATTCCCTAAGTACAGAAGCCAAGTGATGTCTCTAAGTTCTAGCTCCAAATCAGATATAAAAAATTTCAAAGTCAATCAACAAGTACCTAGTCAATGACTGTTAATAGACATTATGCTAAAGCCTGGGGACCAAAGGAGAGGAAGGAAAGACCCTAAGTACATCTGGGTCCTGACTTTACCAAGAGCTAGCTCTGTACCATGAGAGACTACAGAAGACATCCAAAATGATAAATAAGGAAGTCTACAGTCATTCCAAGAAATGAGATGCCAATGTAAAAAACAAAACAAAACAAAACCTCAATTTGGCAGCACTGGGGTTTGAACTCAGGGCCTCACACTTGCTAGGCAGGCACTCTTACCACTTCAGCCATTTCACCAGCTCTTTTTCTGTGATGCACATTTTTGATAGGGTCTTCTCAGCTATTTGCCCAGGCTGGCCTCAAACTGTGGTCCTCCTGGTCTCTGCCTCCTGAGTAGCAAGGATTATAGATGTGAGCCACCAGCGGGTTCTTCAAGGCTGGCCATGGTTTGGAAAGAACACCAGGGAGGGATCTTTCTAGCTGAGAAGAGAAGAGGGGGCTGGGAAGTGAGCTGTGGAGACATCAAGGAGATTGGCCTGGTTGAGGAAGAGGGTGTGTGCACGGGTACATGGGTTTGTATGGTTAAGAAGTCTGACAGCATGGCTTGGACTTCAGACAATAGGCAATGGTTTCCAAGTCTGGCTGCACATTAGAATCAACTGGAAATTTCAAAATAAAGATGCTGGCGCAGCCTGGTGAGACACATCTGACAGGGCCAGGGCATTTGCCGTGCATACAATGTTTTAAAGCCCCACAGGTGATGCGGGAGAAGTGCAGCCAATGCTGAGTAAGTGGGCAGTAGGGAACCACTAGGGATCTTGAGTGGGGTAAGGGAGGCATCTTGGAAGACTAGCTTAGCATCATGATGGATGTGAGAGAAGACTGGGAACCAATGGAGCAGATGTGAAGTGGTGAAGCATGGAGAGATACTGGGAAGAAGGAAAGAATTTGCATGTGACCCGCCAGAATGAAATCACCCATGTCCCTTTAATATTGAGTCACTTGATCAAAAACTCATGATGAGTGGACACCTGAATGTTGCACTGAGTCAGCTTTCAAATCTGGCATGTCATTTATTAGTCATGACTCAACTATGAATCAAATTCATACAGGGGCTATATCTATGCCTAATTTGATTTTATCAGCAACCCCTCATAATATATCAGCTTCATATAATTTTACAGAATTAAACTTAACAGCTCTAAATTATAATCAATTACATTCAGCTTCAATTACAGTTATTAATTATCACAGACTTGCTTGAATGACCTAACATTTCTTAGTACACCTACCCAGTGCCGGTAATGGGCAGAAGTTGGGCTCACACTCTCCCCAAGACCATTTTCCTTGAAAACACACACACACGTACATGCACACATAGACACATACATGCACACACATGCATGATCTACCATATGACCCATTAATTCCTCTCCTAGACAGTTACCCAAAAGAAACAGAAACATATGTCCACACAAAGACTTACACAAGAATGTTCACGGCAGCTTTATTCACAATAGCCCCAAACTGGAAATAGCCCAAATGTCCATCACCAAGGAAATAGATAAACACATCATAGTGTATTTGTAAAATAAAATCCTCCTTACCAATAAAAAGAAGCAAAATACTGATATCATAGCAATATTGGATGAATCTCAAAATCACTACACTGAGTGCAAAATGACAGAACACACACACACACACACACCAGTTCCACTTAAGCACAAGAACATGAAACACTAAGCTATGGTGACAGAGTCTAGACTATTTGATTGGGAGGAGGGCAGAACTCACCCAGGGAACAAGAGCTCGCCCTGGGACAACAGGAATGTTCTCAGTCTCATTTGGGGTGGTGGCTGTATACCTCGGTGCACACAGGGGGTGATGTGGGCAGTTGGATAAGAGCCAACCGCCTGAATCTGGTTTTTCAAGAGGAATGAGAGACCAAGATTTTTCATGGAACTGTTTCAAAACTGAGATATTGTTGAGCTGTAATTGACATGAACTACACCTAGTTAAAGAAAAGGTGTTGTTCTAACATGTGAATGAACCCATGAAACCCTCGCACTCATGATACTGAATGTACCTGTCTCTCCCACAGTTCACCTGTGCCTTTTATTATTAATCTCTGCCTTCCTCCCTGGCTACTCATCAACAAGGTCAGTGATTTGCTGTCTTTCACTATAAACTTGTTTGCCATTTTTAGACTTTTATATAATTTGAACCATAAAGTGTTTACTTCTCAGACACTTTTCTCCCATTTGTCATTATTACTTGGAGATCCAACCCTACATACATGTTTGAGTACTCATTCTTTTTATTACTAAGTAGTTTTATATGGATATGACATAATTTGTTATTCTACGTATTTGGGTTTTTGGTTTTTTTATTTATTGTTGTACTAGGGTTACATTGTGACATTTACAAATGTCTGTCAATATATCATAGTTGAATTTACCCCCTCCATCATTCTTATTCTGCTTGCTATTACACCTTTGGATTGAAGACAATGTAGGATAACTACATGTAAACCTGCAATTAATACTGCTGTTAAAAAAAAAACTCATTTGGCTGACAACTAAGGTCTGAGCATATTACTGTAACGAATTGCATTGGTTTTTAAGTCTCAGGAAGGTCAAGTGCATGGCGATTCTGATGAGCCAACTTTGCTCCACGAGCATCATGCTTGGCTTCTCTGTTCTAGAGTCCACCCTGAAATGGTCCCCTGGACTATGGTAGGGTCATCCAATATAATCTGCAAGTAGTGACAAGAGCCAGGCCCAGAGTAGAGAGCCAAGCTTCCAAAACCCCAAGCACCATCAGTACTAGACAAGCATAGCAAACACACTCAAAGGGGCCTCCGAGCATCCACTCTCAGGGGCTACAGGTCCTTGCTGTTGAAGTCCTAGGCTACCTTAAGTTTCTTAAAGCAAAGACAATCACCCAAGTCATGCCTGGGCTTCAAATTTACTGACCAACAACTTAATTCTGGCAACAGAGCTGAAAAAGACTTAGCCACAAGCCTGGTTCTGCTCCAAATATAAGCTCCCATTTCCAAGTGCACTCAACTCAACAAACATTTAACAGGTGAATGCGATGTGTGGGAAGCCCACCGGGACTGGAGCACCCATGGGCAACGACCTTAGCCACACCTTAAGCAAAACCATTATGCTCCAAAGTCAAATAATATTTAGGGTTTTTGTCTGAGTTTAATGTTTGCCTTCCACACACCCATTCCTTGGATGAACAGAGGAGCAAGTATACTAATTAATCCTTCTTTCAGGGTAGATTCAGACCAGATAAATGAAGAAGGGTTCCCCAAATCCTACACCTTGCTAAAATTATTAACTGCATTATTAAAGAAAAGAAAAAAAGCAGGGTGATGGTAGGGGACATGCTTATCAAGTCCTTTCACCAGCTGGTCACCAAGAGGGTGTGAACATGTTGCCCCTACCAGCCTCTCCATGGCACCCAGCCACCAATCCGTCAGCACCTCTCGCCGTGGGACTGCTGATGGACAACTGAACCAGCTGGCCAGGCCTCCCCCACCCAACACTGCCACATACTCACGCTGTTTCAATCTGCCTCAGGTCTGGCAGCTCAGCAGGCATCCCCTGCCAGCACTGGAAGGAGGACAGCAGAGGAAGGTGTCTGGCTCCATTGGCAGGAAATGCAAAGATCTGGGAATGAGCTCTCCTGTCCCGCAAGAGAAGTGGCAAGTCACCACCTCCTGTCTTTGTGCCTCTCTCTCAACTGTGGCAAGACTCGGGGACAGGACCTTCGAGGTCAAGGGGAAGAAAAGAGGCCGCCTCTCATTCCAAAGCCACACTTCACTCCACCAGTGACTCACGGAAATATGGCTAGTGCAAGTGTTTTCAGTCCTAACGTACCTGACGGATGCAAGAGACCTCACTGGTTTGGTGGCAGTGATTCCTGAGAGAGGGAGAGAACCAGTAAGGAGTGACAGGGCAAGACCTCAAGAGGGGACTGGATATAGTATGAAAAAGCATCCCTCCTGGGATTGCCTGCTTTAGCAAAGAAAAATATAGAAGGGCCTAGTTAAGTTGGAATTTCAGATAAACAATGAATAAGATGTTTATACGTCTCATACAATATTTAGGACTTACTTAAACTAAAAACCCATCCATTATTTATCTAAAGTTCAGTTTAACTAGATGTACTCTGCATTATCTGGTAACCCCACATCTCTCTGTAATGCTGGAGCACGTCCACTATATTTTTTTCCTTCCATTCTCTTTATGGAAGGTAAGACAGCATGGTGGACAGAAGTTATGACTTTGAAGTCAGACTACCTGAGTTCAAGTCCAAGTGCCACCATTTAGCAGCTTGGGGATATTGGGTAAGAGATCAAGCTCTTGATTGGGGGGGGGGGTTACTATTTCTTCATATATAAAGTGTAATTAATAGAAATAATAGTAGCATGTAGAAATAATGGAATCAATTCTCCTGGCCCTTAAGAGTTGGCTATTAGGTCAGGCATAGGAGCCCATGCCTATAATTCCAGCAATCAGGAGGCTAGGGCAGGAGAATCAAGAGTTCAAGGCCAGCCTGTATCACACAAAAAAAGAATTAAATATTATTGTTATTCTGTTTCTTATATGGAAAAACCGAGTCACAGTGAGGCTAAGTAATTGAACCAAGTCAAAGAGCTGGTAACTAGCAAGGCAGATTCAAGTCCAGTGAGTGGCCTCTTGTTTCCCTGACCACAGCCACAGCTATGCCAGCCTCCCTGACCTGGTGCTTATCTCCTGGGGTTGGCATCAGGGGCAGTAAATGGGCTGTGCATGGGAAACACTCAGCAGAAAAACTGGCCCATAAGAACCAGAGAGCACATGTTTGTTCCTATTTTTGCTGTTATGACAGCCAGTGATCTGAGAAAAGGGTTTGACTCAAAGCCTTGTGATCTACATGCTAGAGTTCCTAGGGAATTCAAGCCCAATTTACTCACCCTGAAAATTCATGGTGCCCTCGACTGAGAAGAGAAACCTCGGGGGAGAGCAGGTGTGGGGTGGGATGCAGGAGGAAGAAAGGTAGAATAGGCAAGAGCTATGGGTAGAACTTGGCAGGTGAGCTGTCCATCAGCCAGCCAGAGGGAGATGTAGAACAGAGGGGATGGCAGATGCTGCAGGCAGGTGGAGAGACAGGTCAGGAGGCTGCACAGCGACCTTGCCTTCAACTGGGAAGGAAGCTGCTGCCATACTGGAGGCAGAGCTGCTGAAGGCAGAGGAGGAAAGGGGGCAAATCAGTGGTGAGTGCAAAGCAGACTGAGTGCAGGAGAAGGGAGAGAGTAAAAAGACTGCAAAAGGTTGAGTTCAAAAGCCTCCAGTGAAAATGATCATTTAAAACTTCAAATTGAAAAATGAATGTAAATTTTGTCTTTCATCACAAAAGAAATGCCAAAAGGTATGAGGAAGTGAGAAAATCCATAAACTCGCCTATAATTGAAGAAACATCAGGGAAAATTGTATCACCAGGCTTAGGGCACAGCCTCAAGAATCAGACAGACTTGAGGATAAATCCCACAGATTCTGGGACTCAGTCTTGTCATCTGTAAAATGAGAACAATGGTCCCTAGCTCTACCATGTTGTGAGAACAAAATGAGCTAACAGTGCTCCTGGCACCTGCTGGGCACAAAGAATGCCAGCTATTACAAATGCAAGGCACCATCTGTTACCCATTTGAAAATGATTCTTTAATGCAAGCCCTCAGTATTGCTGAGGAAGAAAACAACATCAAACAAACAAAAAAAAGAAGAAGGGTCTCTGAGGGAAGCCAGAGAAATGACCTTTATGAAAATAATAACCCAGGCAGGTGGAGTGGCTCAAGTGATAGAGCACCTGCCTATCAAGTGTGAGGCCCTGAATTCAAACCCCAGTACCACCAAGAAAAGAAAGCAAAAAAAAAAAAAATCATTAATATCAGAGAGATAGAATGCACAGAATAAGCCCATGAAAAAAAGCATAGATGATAGAGGGGAAAAAATAAAAATAAAAAAGCAGGGAAAGATGGGTGCTGTAGCTCACACCTGCATCCTAGTTACTCAGGAGGCAGAGACCAGGAGGATTGCTGTTGGAAGCAGTCCAGGCAACAAGTTGAGATGCCATCTCAACCAATGACTGGGCGTGTTAGCACACACCTGTCACCCTAGCTACTCAAGGAAGCACAAATGGGAGGATAAAGGTCCAGTATAGGCTGTACATAAAGTGAAGACCCTAGCTCAAAAATAACCAGAGCAAAAGGACTGGCAGGGGCATGGCCTAAGTGGTAGAACACCTGCCTAGCAAGTGATGTCCTGAGTTCAACTCCCACTATCACCCAATAAATAAATAAAAGCAGAGAGAACAACAGAGTTTTCAAAAACTGAAACTATGAAAACAACCAAAAAAAGACACATTTACCAGTTTTTGGAGTTAAAGTCAAGGAGATTTCCCATCCAACTAACAAAACAGACAAAATTTGATACACAAAGAAAGAAGAAAATGAGGGACTGTCCAGAAAGCCGAACAACCGACTAATAAAACTGACAAAGAACAGAGGGTCTGCAGGGACTATTAAAGGATGTCAAGCGATGCTTACCAGAGCTGAAGGACACAGTAAGTTTATTATGAAATGCGAGACCAGATTTCTCAAGAAACAGAACAGTAGCTACTTCTGGAGAGAAGGGCAGGTCCGTGGAAGGCGGCTAGGAAGAACTACTCGCTTTTTCCTTTATAAGCCATTTTATTCACATTTGCTCTTTCTAGATGTGTACATCTATTCCCTTGATTAAAAGAAAAGATTCAAAACCTCAGGACCAACTTAAGGATTCCAATAAGTAGGGCTGGGTCCGTGGCTCAAGCGGTGAAACACCTGCCTAGCAAGATTCCAATAAGTGATTTATCTAAAAAGTCACGGTTACACGCCAGTTTCCTGCACTTTGATTTTACCTCGACAAAGCAAACACCACAGTGAAGCCTCATGCTACAGAGAATTACAAGCCACCAAAATGATGAGGAAAAGCCCAGAATGATTCAGGATGCTGTGATCCCATTTTTTATTTTCAATTATATATTGAACAGAGAGGATGGAGGACGCTACCAAGAAGAAAGGGCTGGAGGGTTCCATGAGAACGTAATTAATGAAGATGCAGAAAGGGGCACCTAGTAACATGTTACAGCTGGAGGGAAAATGGCCTAAGACCATGACTTACACCAACCCTAGCCCCTCAGGCATCTTCTACACGTTCCACGTAACAATGGTCAGCAGGGATTGACACTTGGTGTGGACCAACCACTGTGCTAAAGGCTTCTAGCGCATTTACTGATCTCACTGCACAACAGTGCTCCAAGGAGGGAATGGATCACCCCACCTTACAGATGAGGAAACTGACACTTACAAAGTCCCAACGCACACAACTAACGAGTAAAAGAACTGGGTTCAAACCCACGCCAGTGACTCCAGGGTCCATTCTGATGCCGGAGCAACTGACCATCTGCTAGAAAGAAGGCTTCTGCCCTCAGTGCCCACTGCCCCTGCCCTGAGCTCACCCCATGCAGTCAACAGTTTGAGACATTTCCTGGCATGACTACATCCTGACAAGAGTTCGTCCTAATTAAATCATGGGAAAATTTTCAAAGTGCTTCAGAGATGTAATGAGTTTGCATTCAATTAGTTTCCTCCTTCATTGGGAGAATCAGTAATACCAATTTTCTTGTGGACTCGGTGGGGAGCGTTTCTCACTGCACATTCTGAGACCATAGACTGATGCTCCAACATACAATGGTGTCTGAAGAAATTGGGCTGAGCCCAGAGGCATTGAAACCCAAAGAAAAATTCTAACGCATATGCCACGCACATTCAATGCCTGCTTTAAAAATACATGCAGCCCCCACCTGCACAGCCAGGGCTCACCAATGAAAAGGACAGTCCTTCCAGTTTGGGGAGGAAGACAAGCAAACAAGTCACTGGAATCTACAGACAGGTGTGGGGGTGGGGAGGAGGATTATAGACGCTTATCCAGGGGGTTGAGAAAAGGATGAAGAAGGGGAAAACTCCCTTAAGGGCAAGGACGTGATGGCTAAGACTAAAAGGGACCAGGATCTGAGAAGGGAGAGAGAACAAGTGACACTCAGGGCTTAGAAGCCAGGTCCATGACAAAAAGGTGTAGCTGGAGTAAGACAGGCAAATTCTCCCTAGGACAGGTGTCAACACTGGTCTCCCATCCCAACCCCCACAGCACCAGGAGTGTCCCTATCCCCAGCCAGTTGGAGGCTGGATCTCTTTGGCAAGGGGGAGTCATGAGATAGGGTCCCATTTAGGATGCTCCATGTTGACTTATGGCATTGGGGAGGAAAGAGTTTGTGCAAATGTTGAGGTCCACTAAGACTCTGAAAAGAGGGCAAGTCTTCAGGCAGGTAGGGCCCATCTTTCCTCTTCCACTCATCCATTTGCGTATTAGTTCATTTGCTCACTACATTCAAAAAACAAAAAAAGGTATTTATTGAGAACTCCCAAAGTCAGGCACACTTCCTTAGCATCTTTGCTGATCTGTTCTTTTAAGATTTAGACATGTCCCTTCACCCCTGTTAGGGTGTTCTCTATCCTTCTTTTTCTTCATCCTTCTCTGCTGTCTGACATGCTATACATCAATTGTACAGGGCATCCTGTGACTCTCTGCTAAAATGGCAGCCCCACAGGGCAGGACTTTTTATTTCCTTTGTTCACTGTTTGTCCCCAGTGCCTAAAACAGTGCCTGGCACACAGTAGGGGGTAGGGGACTGTCAATAAATAGTAGTTCAGTAGATGAATGATTTAGAAGTTCATGGGCAGCCCAGTCATTTAAGACACCCAGTTTGGTCCAGGAGGACCCAACTGAGCTGCCTTCTTTCCCCCACTGCTGAGCATCCCATAGACAGATGAGACAAAGGATCCATGTGGATGCAGCCCCCTCTTCATCTATTATATGCAAATAGTAAAATGTCCAGCTACAGAACTATTGCAAGAATCAGATGAGATAACGGATGGGAAAGGGATTTGAGAAATCCAAAGCAATAAAGCAAAGTCACCTCATAGTATTAGGGGACTCAGGATTCCCTAAGACAAGTGTTCCTTGCCATCAGCTTATGGACACCTTCACTCCATGTAACTCTGTGCATAATTACAAATTTGAAAATCCATAATCTATTTAAAGTTTATGCCCAGGTAATGACTGTGTGTCCCTTCCTCTGTTTTAAATACAATACTAATCCGTTTTCCCCTTGTTTATACATTTAACAGATATATATTTTTTTCCACCCTCCTGGAGAGCTAACTCACTTAGCTTCAGGCTGTCATGGTTCATTTCTTCACAAGATCAGAGCTTCTGAAACTGAGAGAGGTTTCCAAAGAAATGCTAAGGCAGAAAAGAAAAAAGGGAGAAAAAAGAACAAGCATCTATGCACAGGTGAACATGCAGTCTCTCCTCCCTGTTGCCAGATGCACATATCTCCCTGGGGCCTGATGCGCTGCCCTCTTGCTGACTGATGGGCCTGTAGAAATCCAGAACCATGGCTCAGGGACCCAGGCTAAAGTCAGATGCAGGATTAAAAGCCAGGGTACCCTGACAGCAAAGATCAGCTTCCACCAGCCAGCTATTAAAACGCTTGCCTCCTGAGGATTTTGTTCTCTCTTTTCTCTGTAGGGCACAGAAGCATTAAACAGTCAGGACTGTATTTATCCTCTCACCACTGGCACAAGGTAGGAGAGGAAGGATTTCAGCCTCATGAGGCCTTGAGATGCCTGGAGGTTAAGGGACTTGTTGCTACTGTGAGGATGATAAGCAAGACAGTTAAAAGCACAAGCTGGGCTCCAGACTCCCCATCTGAGCCGAAGCACTCTTCATTACTGTGGGGATCAGAGTTCTGCTTCCCAGCCTCAGCTGCCCAAAAAGGGGTTCATCTTCCCCAAGGAAAGCAGCAGTATTACCAAGATACTTATGGGCATACCCAAGGCCCCATTCCTCAGGGTGGGAGTGACCACAGTGGGAAGGGTGGAATGAGGTCAAGAAAACTCCTCCCTCCATTTGGCATCCAACATGGGGCTGACAGACCTGGAATGTCCCTGGGAAGGGCAGCAAGCACTCATTCTTAGCCTGTTGCATGAGTGCTCCACTCTCCATCTTTCTTGCCACACTCATGGGGTAATGAGAGGGATAAGGACTTGCCACTGGTGGTACCACTGCTCTGCCACTGCTCTGTCCAAAAGTCTGCTCAAAAAGCACAGGGTGAGCTTCCTCTCCATCCTTCCCACTCTCAGCAAAGGTCACTTTATACCCATAGATTAGATTATAAAATAAGACAGACTCTCCCCTATAACGAGGAGGTTGAGTCTCGATTCTGAAAGAGAACTTTTTTTTACCATATGCAAATTAACAAAATCAAGCAATGTCAACATGTAGAATGTAAGGGAAAAAATGGCATTTCTCCCCTGCCTCTTCCAATTCCACAGCCTGGATGGCCCTGTTATCAGGAGGCCCTAACACATAGTTCTGAAAGATCACATTTCTGTTAGCCAGAAAGTGCTATTTTTTATTAACGTATATTAATTGTACAAAGGGTTCCACAATGCCTATAATGTCTGTCAATCACATTTACCCCCATTACCCTGCCCTTTTGCCCTCCCGCTAGTTCCTCCCCCAAACAGTCTCTCTTACATTCATTTCATTTTTTGTTAAATCTAGATTCCATATATGGGAGAAAGAGACTGGCTTATTTTCCTGACCACAGTGATTTCCAGTCCCATCCATTTTCCTGCAAATGACATCATTTCATTCTTCTTCTTCTTTTTCTTTTTTTGGCTCATTTCTCCATTTATTAGAATTACAACATTTGGAGAAGCACAAAGCACTTGTTTGACATGACTGCAAAGTTATCACAAATCCCAAACCTTTTAGTCACAGATACTTCACCTCAGTTTAAAGAGGAAGCTTTCTAAACATCTGAGTTAGCTTAGTACACAGACCCTGAATATGTGACTACATACGTTTAAATGCCTGTCCTTCCTGCTCTAACCTCTTCTTTAATGGAATCCAGCATTAAAGGGATTGAAATGTACAGGTCATGATGCACACACTTTAGAGGGACAGGGAGATCAGTGTGCACAACATGGAGATGCAGTGTGCACACATTCTGCAGGATTCACTGGGCCATCTGAGCCTCCATGGCCTGTGCTGTCCATACTGGTGCCGTCTGGCTAATTTTCTCCAGAATGTTATTCACCCGGAAACAAGGTGATTAGATCTGCTTGTGCCATGTTGGCAGGAATTCTCGTGTTTCAAAATGAACTATTCCATCAATCTGGTCAATAAATCCATTCATACGTCCTTCTGTTATCATCTGAGAGGCTATTTTTTCTGCCTCAGCTGCAGGGATCTCTAAAAGAGCCCCAAGTTCTTCAAAGGTAATACTATTATACAACTTGCTTGCAGACAACAAATTGTGTTCAATAACAGCTCTATCCAAGATGCTGGAACCATCAGCTATAGTTGCTTTTTGGTGAGGCATCAACATGGCGGCAAATTTTTGAAGCTGATTTCCTCTGATGATCCTGTCTAGGTACATTTTCTCTAGAATCCCATATGCAGCAAGTTGCTGACACCTTTCATCCTTAAAAAGAGTAGACAGCATCCTCGAGCGCTGCTGTCCTGCTGATGCTAAGATGGTGCAGTGCAAAGCATGCTTTAAGGCCTCTGGTCTTTCACTTTCATGGACTATTGTCTTGTAAGACAGCTCATTGTACCCTTGTGCAGCTTCAGTAAACTTTCTTCTATAATCAAGAACACATGCATAGCATACCTTATAATGTATCTGTAACTGTTCATTGGTTGATTCATTCTGAAGCAACGATGCTCGGTTTATGTAAGCCTCTGCCTGAACAGGATCATCATCCTCCAGATACAGCCTGGCGATCTTCAAGTAAGTCTCCAGTTTATAATCTACATTGTACTGTTTTTGTCCTGTTTCCAAAGGAATTCCCACCAACACTTGGGCTGCATTTCTCCAATCTTCTTCTTTCTCATATATAGATGCAAGATGTTGTCTTATGGAAGCAACCTGCTCCTCAAATGAAATGACTCTAGGCTGGATCTTTTCCAAGGTAAAATGGTAGAATTCTTTGGCTGTGCTATCAGGCAGGTTAGGGAGATGTGTGCAGAAATCAGTTAGCAACTGTCGTGAGATCACAAGACTGACATTCTCACTGACCATTGTTTCCACAAAAGCTTTCAAAGCTTCTAGTTGTTCTGCCCCAGATAACTGAATGCTTTTTCTAGGATCTGACGATACTCGCCCACCAGATCTTTATGAGAGCCGCTTGAATTCATGAGCTGAGCCAAATCCTGTCGCACAGCGGCCGCCATCTTTCTTCCAGCCCAGTCACAGCCTCATTCTTCTTAATGGGTGAATAAATACTCCGTTGTGTGTATGTACCACACTTTCTTTATCCAGTCATCCACTGGTGAGCACCTAGGCTGATTCCATAGTTTAGTTGTTGTGAATCGTACTGCAATAAACATGGGTGTGCAGGTTATCGCTACTGTATGCTGACTTACATTCCTTCAGATATATGCCCAGTGGTGGTATAGCTGGATCATATAATAGTTCTATTTTTAGCTCTTTGAGGAACCTCCATACTGATTTCCATAGTTGCTGGACTTCTTTACATTTCCACCAACAGTGTGTAAGAGTTCTCCCTACCACCCCCAAGACCATCCTCACCAACATTTGTTGTTTGTTTTCTTGATGACTGCCAATCTGACTGGGGTGAGTTAGAACCTCAGTGTTGCCTTGATTTGCATTTCCTTTCTGGCTAAGGGTGTTGAACATTTCTTCAGGTATTTATTAGCCATTTGTACTTCTTCTATTGAGAACTGTCTGTTCAATTCATTTGCCCATTTATCAACTAGATTATTTGTTCTTCTGGTGTTTAATTTTTGAAGCTCTTTATACACTCTGGATATTAATCCCTCTAATAGCTTTTACTTGCAGAACAACACAGCCCTTGGATAAAGAGTTTAGTCCAAACCCTTCCCTTTCAGGAGATCAAAATACCTATGACTGATCTGGGCCCTCAAAGGTTTTGCTTCTCTGCTGCTCACAGAGAACAAACTAAGTTTGCCTGGGGCTCAGTATTTCCTCCTTGGTGTTTAGGCGGAAAGCAAACCAAATAGAAACTTAGTCACCTTTTCTCTCACTGGGTGGGAACTGGTGCCCAAGGGGAAGTTCAGAGACAACACTGAGAGAGCAAGATAAAGGATGGGGTCAAGCAGATGCTGGGAATGGCACAGGAAGGCACTGGGCACCAAAAGGAATGTTGACACTGGAAGGATCAGGATCACCTGGAACCAGCATCCTGCCAGGAAGGAAATAGAAAAGCAGGCCCCCATGTTTTGCAGATTCCTCCCTTTAAGAACTAGAGTCCATCCACCACCCCTCACCCCACCCTACCCCCTTGCCCCTTGAATCTGAATGGGTCTGGTAACTTTCTTTGCCAAGAAAATGTGTTTGAAGTGGTTTGGGGTTAGTTCAGAGTCTGGGTCTTCAGAGGCCCTGCAGTTCCACCCTCAGCCTCTGGGTGCTCTCCCACTGCCAGATAAGGAAGCCAACGTAGCATTGCTGAGGTCCAGTCAACCAGCAGCACCAAGAATCAAACCTTGCCAGGGACACCGTGGTACATCTCCAGTCTAGGGGAGCTGCCAGGTGACAGCAGCCTCATGTGTGACCTAGGCCAGGCCAGCAGAAGAGCCACCCAGCTGAGCCCACTTACCCCAGAGGCATAAAAAATAGTAAGTTGTGCAGGGCAGATGGCCCATACCTGTAATTCCAGCACTTAGGAGGCTGAGGCAGAAGGATTGTGAGCTTGAGGTCAGCCTGGGCTACATAGCAAGTTCAACACCAGACTGGGCTGTATAGAAAGACCTTATCTCAAAATGAAAGACGAAGAAAGAAGAGAAGAAGAATAGGAGGAGGAGAAAGAGGAAGAAGAAGGAAGAAGGAAAAGGAGGAGTTGCTGCTGACAAGCCACCACTCCAAGAAGCATGAAGTTTGACGTGTGTTGAAGCATGCAGGGCACATCTACCACATGTGAAGTATGTGGGATATGTTTGCCTTATATTGACCACACAGCATCCTTTGCACCTACTTTGGCAACACCACTCAACTTGCTTTGGAGAAACCACTCGTCCTTCCATTTTAGTCATTATTAGCCTTTGCGTTCTATTCTATGGGGAAAGAGAGGGGCCAGAAGGAGGGAGACCCGAGGCTGGCCAGTTCAGCCCTTGCATCCCCTGGCCACAGGATTAGTCTTTAAGGATGAGCACATAAACCAAGTCAGGCCAGCTCCTTGATGACCGTGAGTGTCAATGCCAGGACCATCTGAGCCATGGGAGAGAGGCTTCACCTCTGGACTGGAGCCTGGGAGGATATAGCTAGACTACCTAAGAGAAGAGCCACACAGGGAAAAGCAGGGCCAAGAGAGGGAGAACACCCTGGTGCCCGGATGTCCTCTCCATCACTGTCCAGCTTTGCCTGAGCCCAGCTCCAAACAGTTCTATTCCTCCTTACACCAGATTGAATGAAACTTTCAATTCTTTGAGACATCCTGGCTGACTCAAAGAGATCAAGGGACTTATTTTTATTGTATACCCTGTGTAATACTTGAATTTCTTACCAAGCTCATGTATTACTCCTTCATTTAGAAGGAAACTAGTCAAAGAAAATATAACACGACTCATCTTAAAAACTACAAAATAAACACTGAAAGTATAAATCAGGAACAGCATTAGGGCTCAAGGTTCTCTATGTACCAGACAGTGGGACAAACTGCCTTGCCTACCACTTTCAGTTCTCCCCTCCCTTTCAGTAAAATGATTCCAACGTTGAGTAAGGCACATTGCCGCATAGCTAAAGGGCCATGTCTTAGCCTTCCTTGCAGCTACATTTGATCATATGAACAAGTTCTGGCCAATGAAATATAAGGAGAGCTGCCATGCAGGGCTTATAGGCAACCTCTCTCCCTCCTGCCATTTTACCGCCTGGGAGGCAGCTGTGATGACCAAAGGTCTAACAGCTACTTTGTCCCAGAAAGACAAAGCCTACCCTGTAGGGCATAGCAGGGAGCAAAACAGGACCCTAGATCACTGGTGACTTTGTGATCCATCCTTCTTTCTCAGCCACAGTCTCTGGAATTCTACGGGAAAGGTATCTTTCTTGTCTAAATCACTGTATTTCAAGTCTCAGTTCATCTTGGTCAAATCTAATCAGTACGGATACAGATCACCCAAAGGAGAGCAGCAGGAAACATCACCAGCAGTACACTAGCTGTAGGTGTCTGGTTGCCATGGAGACCACCCCAACACATAGATTCCAAAGTACAAACCCACTCACATGAGAAAGACCTGATGTAAGCCTGAGACTCCCCTTCCCCATTCTGGTAGAGTTCCCCTCAGCCCACAAGCCAGACAGGGATGCCAACCCTTCCTCAACCTAGGAGAGGCAGCCCCAGGAACACAGCTGCCACAGTAGGGTCGAACCTCTTCTGATACTTCACCATCAAAAGACTGCTAGTGAAGCCCTCGGGGCCCTCTAGCAAGACTGTCTTGGCTCTCGCTTCCCATCTCTGCCTCTGTGCAAGGTCAAGGCCTCACCCTTACCATTCTAAAGCAACACAACAGTCTTCAACCTGTCACAGCTGCCAGCAAGCAGCATCCCCTGCATGCTCCTTATGGCCACTACCAGCTACCCACAGAATTCATGTCCCCAAAGCATAGCACTACTCCTGGTTCCATCTCAAAAGCCTCCAGGACTCCCCTCCATCTAGAGGACAAGATCCAAATCCTTTTCAAAGCACCCCAGGTTGTCGCTATCAGAGCTCCAACACCTACCTCTCCAGTACCACTTCCCACCCAAGCCAATTGCCAGCACTGGTTCAGTCACTAGTGTGTTTCTGATATGCTGTTCCCTCTGTCTATAATTCATTTCCTCACCCTCCTCCTCATCCCCACCTGTCAAAACCCAGCTTGTCCTTCCATTTATCCACAAAGCTCTCTCTAATTCCCCAACTAGAAGTAGCCTCCCTGTGCCTAGGTTCTTGGCACCTTTTATTCATTACCTTCTTCAAATCACATGCCCATCTGTATTGTGACGACAGGTGAATGTGACTCCTCTCAGCAGATGCTGAGTCCCTTGAGGCGAAGGATTACATACAGTTGCTTTCCATCTGCTCCCACAATGCCCAGCATGGAATAGGTGCTCACTAAATGGTTGATGGACTGGCCTGAAGACAATTCTCTGCCTGCTCCTATATTTGGAGCAGCCGCTCTCCAAAAAAAGAAAAGCAACAGTTATTGTGCAAACAGAACATGTCTGACCATGTCTAAAATTATATTGGCCCTTGATGAGGCTTTGATTACAGGCTCTTCTCCCCTCTTGTGTGTAAGCCAACACTAAAAAGCAGTAATGTGTGATCCAACAGCCGCCTCTCCACAAAGCACTTGTATTAATAACGTGTAACAGACTTGGCCTTGACATGCAAAGGATAAAGGACAAAATTAAATCAATTCTAACTCTGGTCCTAAGTATGCAGTAAGAGTATCTTTCAAAAGACTTTCACTCAGCAACTGCTTTTTAATGGGATTGGTACCAAGATGCCTAAAAAAAATGATGTCAGCTACTCTCTATTATTTAAATTACAACAGAAGACACTGAGATCAGATCATTTTCTAACAAGCCAGCTAAACTCAATTAGGTTACAAAAAAAAAATTGTAAAGTCTTAGTTCACTTTTGTCTTTGGGAACAATCTACACTCCCACCATCTGTCTGGATTCGGGGGAGCATTGCCCTGTCTGATGGCAGAGATGACTCCCACCAGTCCCTGCCAGGCCTGAGGCTTTTCACACATAATATGTAATACAATGAGCATTCATGCATCAAGTGAGAATTTAAACCCAAGCATCAGTTTTCCAATCAGTGAAGAGCCAAGGAACACAGAGGAAGAGCCTATGTTCCCAGCTGGTGGCTGTCCAATGTTGCCTGACCAACTGGAAATGAACTGAGAGTATGACAGCTGCCCACTTCGCCAGGATTGGGAGCCAAGGCCACTGTCAAGTTCATGGTGGATTGCAATGGGAGCTGCAATAGACAGGGCTGTAGCTGGAGAGAGAGGCAGCAGTCTCCTCATGGGTTTCTCCAACCCCAAGGTCCAGCACCTTCTGACCATGGCCCCTACCCTAAGTATTGACTCAGTTCAATTTTTAGCCTCACAGCTGCTGGAGCCTTTGGAGGGAGTCTGTTCAGCCTTCAGTAGACCACAGTACCCATCAGAATGACAGCTCTTAGCACTGGCTGCACAGTGTAGTCACCAGGAGCCTCATCTTCCTAAATGTACACCACCACCACCAAAATTCAGATGCAGTCAGTACCCAGGGCATTGAGGGCCAGTGTAAACACTCTCCAGGGGATTCCAACATGCAGTCAGGGTGGAGCCCACGGCATTGGAATGAAGGGAATGTCCCCACAGCCAGAGAGCTCTTGGCACAGAGCTGTGGAGGACATCAGATCAAGCTAGCTCACTCTGCTAGACCACAGATGCTAAAGGCAATTGCAAAACTGAGTGGGGTTGGAACTGGGAAACCTAGTTTGCTTTCACAATCTCAAGCTGCATGCTTCTGCCCTTGACCATCTCTCTTGAAACCCTGTGTCTTATGTGACATGGAGAACAGTGCAAGAGCCCATGTAACTCATGCTTGGCATGTCTCCTGAAGAGTCTCCGAAGGACTCTCAGAAGAAGAGGAGCGATCGCATGGAGTTCATGAGTCAAGGCCAGGCCCCTTTTGGAAGGGTCCACCACAAAGTCAGGCATTCTCCAGAGAATCACCCACTTGGAAAGACCAGGTGCTCCAGGCAGGATTCTAGGGCCCCACAGTCAGGCCCTGGCAGCACAGGGCCGTGGTCCTGTCCTTGCTGCTCAGGCTCTTCACAATGCCACCCAGCCTCAGAACATTCTGCCAAAACCACTGCGTCGGAAGCCGGCAAACCTTTTCTGTAAAGGGCTAGATATCTGAGGCTTTGGGAGCCAGAGTCCTGTTGCAGCTACTCCAGTCTGCGATTGCAGCGCAAAAGCAGCCACCCACATTATGTCAACAAATGAGCATTGCGTTCCAATAAATCTTTATTTACAAAAAGAGGCAGTGACTGGATTGAGACCACCCATGCAATTTGTACACCACTCCATTAGATCACAACTTCTGTAAGACAAAGACTGTCTCCCGCCCCTCCTCAACTCCCCAGCACTGGGCACCATGACGGGCATAGAGCAGGTTCTCGACAGATGGATGGATGAGTGACTGGATGAAGTATGAACCAATCATGTTAGAGACATTTCTATTCAACCTACCCGTTCCTAAGGACAAACATACACAGTGTGACTTCAGAGTGCTCACATTGGACTGTGTAATCCTTAGCCTTCCGTCCATCACTTGTACAATTCCCACCTCCTCTTTATAGGACCAGAGAAGGATGCCCCAAGCAGGGAGGGACAGATGTGCCACAGGTGGATGCTCCAGTTCCCCTCACAGAAGGCCCAGGCCTGCAAGGCAGAGCAGAGGGGGAAAGCAGGAGGCAGCCTTCTAGGCTGGGAGAATGAGGCCAGCAGTGGACCCCTCACTCCTCATGCAGCCTGAGTACCAATGTGGGAGAGAGGGAACAGAGGATGAGGAAAGGAGGAGAGGGAAGTGGCCATTTGGGAGGCTCTGGCAAGCCTCAGGACCACACAACTGGGGCTCAGCAGGGCCAGAGAATACACGGGAACTCTTCCACCAAGACAAAAGCCGTTACTTTCCATCACCGTAGAGGAAAGGTGATATATTCGTTACCTCCCCACACTGTTGATAACGACACTGGAAATCTAAAGCATGAAACTGAAAAGAGAGAATACAGTAACAATAATCTGTCTCGTTCCTGAGTGGTTCTCCTCCTCTGCCTCCCTCACCTGGCCTCCTCTCCTTGATGTGAGACTGCTCTCCTGGCAGCATGGTCAGGAGGCAGGAAGCACTGGGCAGAAAAGCCCTGGGCTAGCTGGGACATGTTGCCCAAGATGAGTGGAGGGCCAAGGATGTCCCCACAGTACTCTAGAGTCCCCAGAAACCACTGGCGTTCGGGGGCCAGGAGCACCTGGTTAGAATCCGAAAAAAAAAAAAAAAATCAGAGCCAGTGGTTCATTCCTGCAACCCTAGCTACTCAGGAGGCAGAGACCAGGAGCATCACAGTTTGAAGCCAGCCCCAGGTAAATAGTTCAAAAAAGTTCATTACAAAAAAAGGACTGGCCGATTGGCTCAAGTGGTAAGAGTGCCTGCCTAGCAAGCATGAGGCCCTGAGTTTTGGGCCCCAGTGTGCCCAAAAGAGAGAGAAAGAGAGAACCAAAATGGAGGAAAATAGAGGTCTTCCCATTGGAAACTGGCCATTTAAGTTCTTAAAATAAAATGCCAACTACTCCATCATGCAAACCCTACTGGTCCCAACCCCCTGATTACAAGAGTTTAGAAAAGGTGTCACTGTCTTCCAGCATTGCCGTACAGGAAGCAACATGACAGAAGTCATACGGATCCCATAAGAACAGTACCAGGGACCCTGGAACAAGGCCATGAATAATGGGTTAAAAAAGCCTCTTCCCCACACACCACACTGCATTGGCTGTCAGGTGGGACCCCTGGGGCAGGGAGCTCAAAATCAACCAAAATGCTATGGTTTGGAGGAGCATTCCCCAAAAGGTCCTTGTGGTAAAGGCTTGGCCCTAGGGTGGTGCTATTGGGAGATGATGGAACCTTTGAGAGATGGGGCCTTATGGGTGATCCTTAGGTGATTGGGGTCATGCTTCAAAGGGGATTATGTTACTCCAGTCTCTTCTCTTTTCTTCCTGGCTCATGAAGAGAGTGATTTGTCTACCATGTGCTCCTGCTGTGACATGTTACCTTGCCAGTGGTTCCAAGTAATAGGGCTGTTCAGTTATGAACTAAAACTTTCAAAATCATGAAGTTAATTGCCTCTGGTATTTTGTTAGAATGATGGAAAGCTTACAAAACACAAGCCAATGCTGATACACCTCTTCACCTCTTTATTGAATGCCCCCCTAAAAAAGGCAGCTTTAGGCCTAAGATAGACAGCATCATCTCTCTGGTCATCTTTCCAGTACAAAACAAGAAACCTGCAGAGAGTAGAATTTAGGAAACCCTGGGGTTCTCCAGCTCCCCAAATCCTTAAGATGCACATTTAAGAGAAGCTCCACATTGGACAACTGCCCCAAAACCTCTGAGGTGATCTGTCTGGTCTGAGTGATGCTGGGAGTGGGGACTGCTCCTGGGAGTGGGGACTGCTCCCAGGGTAAACATTCTCTACTATCCTTCATCCCTGAGAAGCATCATATTGGGAGACCATCTTGAAGTCCTTACGGACTCCTAGCTTGGTAAGGAGGGAAACCATTGCTCAGAGAAACAGACAGCAGTGATCGTCAGGGAGCCCCAGCAGAGCCCCAGAGCTATGTATTCCTTCCTACAACATCTTCCCTGTGCACTTTGTCTGTGGTCCAGCCCACTTTACTGTGATCCAAAGACCCCATATTCCAGTGCCATGAAACAGCCCATTAGGACACATTTGTTGCCCTCTCAGGTGATATGAAGGAAAATAGAGAGGAGCAATTATTTCTCAAACCAGGGTCTGTAAACCCAAAAAACCAAAAAGCTAGCATTTCTAAAACCCAATCCAATGGTCGCTCCCTCCCCTGGACCTTCTACCTCTCATATTTACTCTAGAATGAAACTTTCTGGTGGCACTGGCTAAAATATCCTCTACAATTTAAGTCCATTTCTCCATGGAAATGGGGCACAGCTGGCCACCAACACCCCTCCAGACTCAGAGACCAACATGGAACAGCATCATTAACTTCCAACAGTGAGCAAGTCATTTGGAGAAAACATGAATCACTACTTGCTGCATAAAAGCAGACTTGGCCAAAACCTCCCCAAGAAAATCTTATCTTTCCTAAGAAACCTTCTCCCCATGGGACAGAATAATAGATGCTAAATTGCCTTCCATGCCTAGAAGCCAGCTTCTTGATTGGCAGCCTGTCTTTCTCTTCCGCAAGTATCATGACAATCATATTTATTACACACAAGTGCTTCGTGTTTGAGAAAATGTGCAGGGATGTGGGATTCCCAGTTGGTTCAAGCAATAGCAAGGAGACACACCACCTAAGCAAAGAGAAGGAAACAGTGATCCTCCATGTTTCAGCCCCTCCAAACTCATCCGGACATCTTTGGGGATCATCACTGCTTTCTTTCTCACTCACATGAAAAGATATTCAATTACATGTTTAAGTTTGCCATCAAATCATATCCCTGAGTAAATAGGCCAGAACCTGACATGCTTCACAGCTGCCTTACAATGAAAAGATATGTGCCAACCTGTAGTGCAACTCACCTCTATACCATCCAGAGCCAAAAAACTCTTAAGGAAACATCCAGTCCATTGTCCTCAGCTGTCAGCAGAGTCAACTGAGGTTCAGGAACACCAAGGAGCTTGTCCAAGGTCACTCAGCTAACTACTGGCAGCCCTGACTTCTCATCGGAGTCCTAGCACTGCCACTGTCTAGTAATTTTCCATTCTGGATAAGTCATTGTTGTCCCTAAACCTGTTATTTGTCTGTAAGCAGAAGCAGCTGGACCAGACCTCAGCAAGGAGGCACTGTGGTTTAATGGTAGGAGCTCTACAGTCAGACTGTGGGTTCATATCCTGGTTCTGCTCACTGTGCTTGCAAAGTAGGAGTAAATCAGAGTACCTGTTGTGTACTTCATTGACTTGTTGTGAAAATTAAATTAGATGACCTAGGTAAAGTGCTTAGCAGAGCACCTTGAACACAATAAGGCCTAGATAAATATTAGATACTACAATCATCTGAAATATCCAGGTTTTTTAGTTGGATTTTTTTGTTTTGTTTTGTTTTGTTTTGGCAGTGCTAAGAGTTGAAGTCAAGGCAGTGCTTGCTAGGCAGGCACTCCACCACTTGAGCCATTCCACCAGCTCTTTGTGTGTTGGTTATTTTTGAGATAGGGTTTTGTTTTATGCCAGGAACATCCTAGATCACATCCCTCCTGTTTGTGTTTCCCCATGTAACTGGGATGACAGGGGTGCATCACTCTGCCTAGCCATTGTTTAAGATGGGGTCTTGTGAACTTTTTGCCTGAGCTGTACTCAAACTGCGATCCCAGTCCCCACCATCTCTGCTTCCTGAGTAGATAGGATTACAGGTGTGAGCCACTGTGCCTGGCTGCAATCTCTAGCTTTAAAGTTGTATTACTCTAGAATTCTAACAGGGAACAATGACTACCTTTATTTTTTTAATGGTAGCAGTTCTCCATATTAACTCAAAAAAAAAATCAAGGTGAGATACAGGTACTGAGGAGAGAGAAGGTGATTATTGGAGACGTGCAGGGTGACTCAAGGAATCTGGAGAGAAAATGGTTAAATAGATTCCAAGAGGAGTCATTTAAGGAGAACAGATTCACACTTCCAAGGCCCTGCCAATGAGGAAAAAGAACCTGTGAAATACATTGGTCAGCATTTAAAATCCACATGTCCCTTGTCCCAGGATTCTCTCTTACAGAAACACTTATTTTGGTGAACGATTAAGATTGTGCACATGCCACGTCATGTTAGAAATGTACCACAATGCACACATAACACGCATTGTGCAGGTGTCTGTGGGAGGCACAAGGGGACCCCAGTCAACCAACTCAGGGCCACTTCTGCCATTTTCAAAATCTTTCCTCAAAGCATCTCATGGATGGGTTGGGGAAGACTTTTTCACATCTTTTCACATCACTCTCTGACTAGAGATGACACCAAAATGTTCTAGACCAGGGATTCTCAGCCTTGGCACTAGCGAAGCTTTGTGAATTTTTGTGACTGTGACACATCCTGTTCTGGCCATTGTAGGATGTTCAGGACCACCCCTGGCCACTGCTCACTAGGTACCAGCTGAGATAACCAAGCATGCCAACTGCCGCCTGGGGATAAAACTGTCCCCAGTTGAGAACCACTGCCCTTGCTATATTAAACACAAATTAGTCCATGAAAAGTCCAGGCAATTATGACTTAAAGCCACCTGGGCTTTATCATCTCTTCCCGGTTTGGAGAAGCAAGGGTGAGAATCCACTTCTAGTGATCAGTGCTGCCGAAGTTTCCTGGATTTGTGTTCCAACTCTCTCCCACATCACATTTTAAATTTCTCTGTATATTGTGGGACCTGCCAGGAGTTTCTTTATGCACCATATTCATGGTCAATTCCACAAGAGTAAATGATTTTTCTCACGAATATACATATTTAACTTCCAAAATTTCCTACTAACTACTTCAAATATTCCTACCAACTATTTCAAAATTCAGAAGATTCTCACAGTTAAATAAACATGCTAATATAGTGACCTCGTGATTTCTTTATGCAAACTATATCTTAAATGTTCGTGTTTTTAATGCTCTAAAATTTATTCTTACATGTCCTGAAGACTATCACACTCTCTTTTTGTTGGTTTGCTTCCTTTCTTGTTTGATATTTTTTGTCTTTTGCTTTGTGAATCTGGCAATAGCTTTTGACCTAAAAAGAGTATACTCTAGAACAAAACACCCAAATGCCTGTCAGAAAGAGAAGACAGCATAGAACATGGTTCTTCAGATTTTCTATCTGTGTACCCACTATAGGAATGTTGGAAAGCTAAGTAGCCTTTTCCTCATTTAAAATATTTTCATTTCATAGTTCAAAAGATAATGAGTTGTATACATGGAACTGTTTCCTCAGAGCTTGGGTGTGACTCAGTGGTACAGCACCTTCCTAGCAGGTGCTAGGCCCTGGAGCCAATCTCTAGCACTGAAAAAGCAAACAAACAAAACAAAACAAAACACAAACTATTTTATCAGTCCTCTAAATATATCCAGCAGGATCTAAATGGTATAAAGATTTTTTTTATCCCCACCATTATTCACTTAAAAATAATATATAAACTAAGCAATGTTCCTTTATGGTTTTGGGGGTTTTTGAGGGGGTAGATTTTTTTGTTTGCTTGTTTTGGTTTTTGGAGGGGAGTTTTGGTGGGACTGGGGTTTGAACTAAGGACTCCACGCTTGCAAAGTAGGTACTCTACTGCCTGAGCCACACTTCCAGTCCATCTTGCTCTCTTGTTTTGGAGATGGGGGATTCGTGCACTATTTGCCTGGACTGGCCACAGTCCTCCCAATCTCAGCCTCTCAAGTAGCTAGGATTATGGGTGTGAGCCAGCACACCTGGGAGTGTGCCTCTGTTTTATGCACTATGTTGTTTGTGTGTTATATTCTGCCTAAACTTCAAAAAAAACACCATGAGTAAACACTTCAGCAAGTCAATCAATTTACATCATTCTTTGTCTGTCCTTGATTTGTATTTCAATTTCAGAACTGCATTCTAAAGCAACTTATATTTCATGCTAGAAAATCTGTGATTGATTTATCTTACTACCTGTTGAAGACCGTGCAGCCTGACTGGCTGACTAAAACCGGATGATTCTGGAGATGGATTGGTGCATATGAAGAGCCAAAATGACCTTGGGTTATCTTTGATCTCAGTAATAGCCATTTACTACAAACCCTTTATGTGATGGACATTTTTGTGACTATCAGGTAAAACTTTTGGATTGGACTGTTAAACTCGGCAGACCAGTAGCTTTCAGCAGCCCGAAAGCCACGAATGTTATAACACCTGACTACAGAAGCGATTTCCCCGCTTTGCTGAAACCACTTATCTGATGTGCCCCCCATCACTCACCGGATGTCCTCACCTGTGTGTTTGGTAAATGCATTAATTTATGACTTTCTTTTGTTCTGTGACCATAAAAGTTCATGTGACCTCTTCCAAGTAGACCATGTCATTCAGGGTAATCTGAATCTGTGCTCCTCAGCCACAATCACTCAGATTAACTATTCTTACACCCTTCTAGCAACAGCTGCACTTTGCATCGACCGTTCTCTATCATCTAAACATCTATATACATTTCAATTGAATTTTTCTTAATTTCCTGTGAGCCTAGGTTTTTAATGCTTAAACAACAATTACAATACCAGCAAAGAAGAGATTTATAGCAATAAAAACAGACAATCTTTAATTATTAAACATTAAAAAGTTAAATATTCTTGGAAATGCATATCTTAATGAATGACCCCTTTATTTTTTTCAAGTCATTCATATATCCGTGAATAAGTATTAAGTAGCCATTGTTAGATTAAGATAGGGTTAAGTATCGATTTTACTTCTATTTTTCTTTGCATTTTTCTCTTCATTAACTTAAGCAAAAAGAAAAGGTATTCATGCAAATGAGAAGATGGGGGGGTCTATTATAATACTGTCAGTCTGTTCTTTGAGTTCTTATTAAGTTACAGGCCCCACGTCCCAGAGTGGCTCATCATGAGAAATGACTTTTAAGGCTCTCCTGACTGAGCATCTGATTAGATCCACCTTCAAAGGCCGGGAAAACATCTGAATTGCTGAAGGATCTGGGCCCAGGGATCAGTGATGAGGGTCCCTTCTCCACACCACCACTAGCATCCCAAGGGCCCCTCTGTTCATGATGGGAGGCCTTGCTGCCCAGAGACAAGGTAACAAGGCAAGGGCATGTCTTTCTTGGGTGAAGTGAGAGAGCACACCTGTGTGAGGGAAGGTGGGAAAAGGGAGCCAGCTCTTCCAGATCATTCTCAGAGCAGTTTTAGGAAAGAGAACGAATGCAAGCTGAGGACCTGGAAACTGGTTCTGTGCCCTCTCTGTGTACCTGAGTACAGCTGGGAAAGTCTGTGTCATAGAAGGACAAGCCCTAATCTGACAGCTGCTGACTTAGATGACCTGAGAGAGGTCCTACCCCACGACAAGTTTTTCCAGATCACAGGACTATCAACAGTGCAGAAAGGAACCAAATCATGATCAACTAAAAGGGAAAACACACAGTATGTACTTTCTGAAATGACTGATGCCACCACCAGGAAGTACTCAGGCTTAAAAAATGAAATCTGAAGTCAACCAAGCCTTAGTTCTAACTCTTGGCTTACAGGAGAGAGAGAGAGAGAGAGAGACAGAAAACAGAGAGCCATGTTATTCAACACCACAAGAAAGCAATAAGCGAAGTCCAGAATGTGCAACATTCTAGAGACAAATGACCCAGTTTCTCCAACAAATTCCTAGTTAAAAAAAATTATGCTAAAAAAAAATTAAATTTAAAAAATTGCTGAAGAACAAAAGAGACTAAGAGACTTAAAAGATGTAACAAACTAATGTAACATGAGGACCTCATGTGAATCCCAGTTCAAGAAAAACAATCTTGGAAGGCCCCTTTGGAAAAATGGAGGAAATCTGAATTTACGTTGGTGTTAGATTATAGTAAGGAATGACTGTTCACTTTGACAGGTGTGATGATGGAAAGGTGATTGTGTTGGGGTTTTTTTAAGTCACTCAGAGATGTGTATTGAATTTACAGGTGAAATTACATGATGTCTGAGATTTGCTTTTACAAAAACATTCTTAACTTCCCAAGAAGGATAAAGGAAGACAGATAAAGTGAGATTAGCAAAATGTCAATCATGATTGAAGTTGGGTGATGGGTACCTGGGGATGTACCTTAGAATTCTATTTGTTTGGTTTTTTTTAATATCTATAATAAAACATCCATTAGCCAGGTGTGGTGGTTCACATCTGTAACCCCAGCACTTGGGAAGCCAAAGGAGGAGGATCGCAAGTTCGAGGCCAGCCTGGGCTACATAGAGAGATTCTATCTCCAAATACAAATAATAAAATAAAATAAAACATCCTTTAAGAAGGAAGGAGAGGAGAGAAGGTGGGGGGCACTTAAGTACTGTTAAGTATATTATGTACCAGGCTAGGCCGTGCTAACACCCTTCCTAAATACTATCTTACTTTCCAAGTCTTCAGGCAGCCACTGAGCAGACCTCCTTCACTATATAAAGAGAGGCAGGCACATCCAATCAGTTGGAAAGTGAATATGGTCAGTGATGGAGGAGAGGCATTAGCACTTAAAGAAAGAACTCAGAACCATCCAGGCAATAGCCCTTGACAGAGAAAGGCCAGAATAAACATATCTCCATTGACATTTCTCCTGCTACATGCAACTTACCCCTGCAGCAAACCCAAGACTTCCGTCTAAGATCCGCCTCTGAAAAGGAAAACGAGAAGTTTCAGTTTCCAAGGGACAAGAAGATGATGATGTGTCCTGGACCAAGAGCAAACCAGAAAGCCACTGAGCCATGCCTCAGCTGGTAAGCTTCTGAGTTTATAAAATGAGCCACGAGGTAGGGCCAATCAGAAGTATCCTTTCAGGGTGTGCTTGGGAGGTCCAGGCCCAGGTATTCTCTCTTACTCAGCTCCCCCTGGGGATTATGACCATGAACACTGAGTAGGCAGCTGACCCAAAAAATGAAAACTTTCAAGGCTTGGTGAGGAGCGTGTGGAACAACCAAAACCCTCACCCAGGTGAGAATGCACACTGGCACAACCATGTCGGAAAACTATCTTGTAGCACCAGTGACAAGTGCCTACAGTGCATGTCACTTCCAAGTAACAACTAAAAGAAATGCATGCTTGGAATTACTATTTGCAAGAGCCCAAATCCCCGATAGTAGAATGGGAATGCCACAGAGGACATATACATACCATAGACACCATATGGCAATGAGAAAATGCCTGCACACACACACCACATATAGTACATTCTGTGAATATGTGCATACGTATATATACATTATGTACACATCATATATACACATTTTATATACACACACACACATCTCACGAGTAGGCAGAGGCACTAAGCAGACTGGTAAATACACAGGGTAAGTTCAGCCACACACAGAACAGGACCTATTATATGATTACTCCATGTAAATAAATCAGCAAACAGGGAACACTCCCCTGCTGTTGTTGAGTGGGAGAAGGATCACCCCTGAGTGGAGGGTGAGGGTGGGGTAGGGCTGGACAGGGGCCTGAAGGAGCTGTGAGGGCTGATATTTGATCTGGGCTCTAGTTTCACATGCAATTGTGAAAATGATCAAGCTATGCACTTTCTACTCTGCATCTAATATTCCAATGGGAAGTTTTTTGGCATCCACCAGAAGAGGAGTGAATAAACAAAATGTGGTATGTACATACAATGGAATATTCTTCAGCATTAAAACAAGGAAATTCTGGCACCTGGGACCTCGTGGTTGCACCCGGAAGACATTACCCTAAGTGAAATGAGCCATCCCTGAGCACAACTCTTCACCTGTCCAGTCCATGGCAAACACCATTTTATTTTCTATCTCTGTGAATGTGACATCTCTAGGCATCTTATGCACTGAAATTCTGGTGCTCTGTGATCCTGGGTTGAGAAGATTTGAGTTCCAAGTCTCCAATGACGGGAGATGCATTAGTCGGTGGGGCCTGAGCGTGAGCAAGGGGGATATGAGCAGAATACAGGAAGTACACATGGGGTAGGAGTGGATAGGAGCATGAGGGATGAGCTGTCCCTTATTCATCCAAGGGAGAAGAATGAAAAGCCCTAGAGCTGGGGTAAGCAGGAAGTAGACCCCTTTCTCTCCCCTCAAGGCCTTTTCAACTGTCCCAGCTAATGCAAGGCCACAGGGGAGGGCAGTGACACTAATCTTTCTGGGTCCTGCACTGCACTGTCCACTAATGGAAGCTAGAAGTCAGGTAGTGGTTAGAGACTGAATATCTGGGTTCCTCGCCCCCACATCCTGGAGTCAGGTCATCAAAGGCAGGGGAGGGGCAGATGACAATGCATCACCTGTGTGCAGCAAGCAGGCACCTGTTCTCCTGACCTAGAAGGGAGACAGGCAGGGAGAAACCTCACCACCCACTCACCACCCACAGGTGTGGCCAGGAATCTCAAGAACTGCCAAGCTTCTGTGTGGAGGGGCCGGTTCAGACCTTGCTAAGGAGGTCCCCAAGAACCTCGAGGTACTCACCTGTCCACTAGAGAATATGAACACAAGAGCCGCTCCAGCCGCTGTCATAGCCCAGGTGAAGAAAGTCCCCAGCAAGGCCTGGAACACAGAGCTGTGGCCTTGAAGCATGCTGGATACAGCTGTGTGCAGAAAGAGCCACAGGGTGAGTCACTAGAGATCGCTTTCAGTGACATGAACATGTCCTTGTGCCTCCTAACCTCCCTGCCTAAGTTGGCTTCCCTCCATCTGGATTGGTGGCATGCACCTTTCTGCCACACCAACTCAACACTCCTCAAAGACCAGGCACACAGGTCACACTGCTGGTTCCCAAGGCATCAAAAGCCATCTAACTCTGAAAGGAGACACAGAGGCACCTAAAGAGAGGCCAGAGAGCCCTCACAAGAAGTTGCAACACTAGGAGTAGTTTCAAAGAGAAGAAGCTCAAAGAATGTAGATTGTGTAACCTGGACCAAGAGGGCTCCCCTAGAGGACATGTTGCAGCCTTCCCTACACATTCTGCCTCACACTTGCCCTTCCTGTCATTTGTGGTCAGTCTTCTCCAAATACAGGTGACTAGCTCAGATGCCCCTTTAAAGCACTTCCATTAAACTCCAAATCACACCTTCAGAGCTCCCCATGAGGGCCCCTGGGCTGAGGAAGGGTAAATTCTACCCACTGACCTTCCATTTCCCCTATCGACTCTTCATGCCTGTGTCTCCACTGAGCCCTGCACAGGCACCATGGTCCAACTCAACTCAAACCTTTATGGCACCTTCAATGAGCCCCAGCTGGTCCTGTCTCCAAGTCTCTGCTTAGGCAGCTTCTTCCTGCAATTCCTTCCTTCCATAGCTGCAGCCATCAGAACCCAGCACCCTCCTGGTGCCAACTTCATGATGAAGACTTTCCTCATCCCATACCCATCCATCTGCACATCCTTGCTTTCTCTGTGTGGCCTGCCTCCTTCAGCTTTTCTATCCTTAGCTGCTTGAGAGCAGAGATAATGCTTTTCCACAGGTGGTATCCCTGTGAAATAGAGCTTTGCAGCCCCTGAAAAATATTTGCTGATCAGAAGGAGCGCTTACCTGGACAGGACAGTCAGCAAGGACACGGAAACAGACCCATGAATGACATTTCCCCTGGCCAACTCAGCATGCTGCTGCTGACACTGAAGTGAAGCTACTGCCCACCAAAAAAAGAAAATCAAATGCCCTTGCGTCTTCTTTGAACCCAGAGAACTTCCTACTGATTTTAACATGCTTAAAGTCCTAGCTCTGAAATGACAGCAAGTCCCACCTCTCCCTGTGGAAAGTTCCAAGGCAGAGGAGCCTACTTATTGAACAGCCTTGCGTTCCAGTACACAAACACTGGGCTTGGGGCCTCGTCTCAAAGGCCTCATTCAGCTCTCCCTTGGCCTTCCAGCCCCCACAGGGCTGGACCTGACCCCACCAGCCTCAGCTCTGCCAGGCATGGTACAGAGAATCTAGGAACCCTGGGTCTGCAGATCAAGAGCTAAAGACGTCACCTCTATTGACCCCTCAGGAAACCACGGCAGAGGTTACCATAGGCATGGTAGACCAGGCCTATGCCAAGGGGCTCAGCAACATAGCCAGTTCAAACCTAGGAAAGGCTACAGGCCCAGGTGATTCCCAACTCAGCCCCTATGCTGGGAAATGTATGAGATAAATAACACCTATGGATCCAGATTGTGGTCCCCATAGTCTAAATCAAGCTCAGGATGGGTGACTGCTCCAAACCATGAAAAAAAGATCATTTTTTTCTTTAAAAAAAAGCCACCCTTTTACATCCATCACTTTGTCAAGTCACCCTAAAAAGACTGGTCTGTTTATTTTTATACCTAGACATCTGGGTCATTACACCAACCATCTAGTCTAGCTGTTTGTGGATAAAATTTTAAACATTTCAATAGACAAGGTCGAAGTTAGCATTCTCTTAGTACTTATCACCCAGACAGGTCATAACACAAAACACCTTTTGTTCCTCCAGGAGTCAAATGTGTCTTTGTCAGCTACCCAAGAAAGCAAACAATCCTCGTTTGCCAACAGGCCAAAGTCAAGGTGGATTCTGCAGGTGGGGGAACAGCATAAAGGAGCTCGTGGGTGCTCCTGATGGTTAGTAGAATAGGACAACCCTCTTCTAAGCCCTTCCCCACTTACACCTGAGCACAGTAAGAAAAGAAAAAGCAAGACCACATTCTTTCCCTCCCAACAAGAACAGCATTTAACACGGGCAATGCAAGCCTAGTGCCCCTTGGAGAAGTTTCTTCCATTTGCTGATTGACAATCTCACTACTCATAGGGTGGTCTGAGAACCAGCAGCAGTGGTTCCCCTTGGGAGCTACTTAGAAGTGTAGAATCAGACTGCACCTTACCCAGTTTCGGGGGGACCTGGGTGTGGGAAGCACCCATCTAAACCTGGACAGCTTCTAGAAGACTCAGAACTTAGCAAGTGAATCCTCTTGCCCTGCAGGGGATTGGCAAAGCTGATAAAAACTTCCAAGAGAGCAAAAGTTGTCTCTCACAGGTAGACCTTAGGAGCGGGGCACACCAGCCACCGCACCTGCAAAGCGACTTCCTGAGCTGGACATTACTATTGTGAACCCCAACCTGAGTTAGCAGAAGAGAGGCTCTTTCTCTGCCCACTCCAACTTCAAAGAATCCAACACAACCCTAAGCGTGTGCACATTTCTGCTGCAGCAGCCCACACGAAGTGGTCCTGGCTCATAAAACATTTCTTTTTTTTTCTTCTGTTGTTTCCTCGCCCCCTTTCAAACCTGTTGCTTTCCCTTCCAAGATGCTGGTAAGGTGGAGGACTGGAACCCTGCCTGGGACTTAGTGAGATGGCACACAACACACTGATGGGACTCCCCAGGGGAAGCCAGCAGAGGATTCAGAAGTGGGCCGGTCTGCCTGTGGAAAAGTTCTCCACACCTTGCTACTCAAAGTGTGTGGTCCGCGGACCAGCTGAGCTGGGAGTTGGAAACGCAGAATCTCAGGCCTCTCCCAGACCTGCTGCAGGTTTAACCAGATTCCTGAGAAAGCCCAAGAGCGAGGGGAGGGACCTCCAAGCTGCTGCAATTGCAGCCACCTCCACTCCCAGGGTTCCTGGGTCCCCGACACCCACTATGAAGTAATGAATGAAGAGGACTAAAAGGATGCGTGTCACTGCGTTGTCACTGCCTCCAGCTCAGCCTGGAGAGGGGCCGAGAGGGGACCGGGCCCCCTCCCTCCTCTGCCACCTGCCAAAGCCTTCCTGCTCCTTCTCCAGTCCCTCTTCTCTCCAAAGGCATCCCCTGGCAAGCTCCAGGTCGCTGCCCTAAAGTCCCACACTCTTGTCGTGATGTCCCCGGCCCCCGGGCCTCCAGCCCAACCACAGGTGCTGAAGGAGAGAAAAGCCGACTCACTAGGGCGGCCTCTCTAGCCCCCACTCCACTTCCATCGGCCCCGCCGCTCCCGCTCGGCCGCTCCACTCCCGCAGTCACTTCCTGCTTCCCTCCGGCACACGTGTCCCTCCAGCCGCCAGGCCCCGCCCCGAGAACGAGTAAAGTCTCTGGTTCACAGCCATCTGCCCGCTCCGAAACAGGTTGGGGCGGGCAGACCAGACCCCTGAGCCCAAGAGCAGAGCAGCCACCACCGGCGCTGGGCAAGCTTCTGCAGGCATAGGCCTGGTGCAATCCCATAAAATAAATCTCAAAATAACAAGATGATTAAAATCACTCCTGAAAATTTAACGCGAGTTTCAAGAAGCACGGATCACGGCGCTAGTTAGCGTTTGATCCCCCATAAAACTTGAGAAAGAAGAGATGCTCTGGTGGTGTCATCAGAACACCTTCTATTACTGATCTGCCTACATAGAAACGCCTGGAAGGGCTTTGATAGAAACCCCCCAACAGTTAGGACAGATCTGGCTACCCTTGACATTGGCTCTATGTGACTGATAAACCCATGGAAAGAAAGTTCTAACCAACCTCTTAGCTAAACACCATCAGAGTAGCCCGGTACCACTGGACACCACACATCAAGCCTGATCCAGGGAAGAGCTCTTCTGAGGGCTTGAAGGAGAAACTGAGGCAGCACTCTTTGGTCTAACATTCTGAATTTGTGCTACAGATGCTCACAGAGGCATGAGAGCACACTTCTGTTGACATTGTACTGCAACATCACATGGAAGCTTGAAGAAGCCTGGCCACAGATGAGCAGGAGCCCCTGACCCTCCCAGGCTGTGGGAATAGTCACTCTTTGCAGTTCAAACATGACAATGATTATTCTGAACAAGACTGCAGAGAAATAGGTCAAAATATCAAAGCTTGAAAAAATGTTTCCAAGACTTGCCAGGCCTAGCCTCTAGCACACAACCGACATTCCCTGTCCAGGTCATAACATGGCTTAGAAGGAAGACGTGGAAACGATAGGTATTCTCATGCCAAAACTTCTGTGATTATTTAAAAATAATGTGGAGCTGGATCTGTAGCTCAGTGTGAAAGCACTAACCTAGTATGTGTGAGGCCCTGGGTTCCATCCTCAGCACTGCAAAAATAATAGCAATATGGAATTGAGACTTTACATAGATTCACACTGGCCTTTTACCTACAGTTACCATAACTGGTGAGGGTTTAAAGTCTTTGCATATTCTCAGGAAACCTCTGGAGAGGCCTGAGACAGATAACCGCACAGACAGAAAGCCTCATGCATGGAAGGGCTCAAAAACTCACTTGTCTAATTAAACTGAATGATGACCCTGCAATTGCTCTGTTCCCTCTGCTCCTCTAAGTGGAGCTAAACCAGCAAGGTGATTTCCCAGGAACTTGCTTAATAAGACTATTTAAATACAGGCGGGGAAAGACATTGATCACCTCAATGCTCTCATTGAGGAAAGGATAGTTTGAACAGACTCATGCTTGTAATCCTAGCTACTCAGGAGGCAGAGATCGGGAGGGATGGCTGCCAGCAGAAAGAGGTTATCCATTTCAACCGTCAAACTGGACATGCTGATATGTGCCTAGCATTCCAGGTAGGAGGATCTCTGTCTGAGGCTGGCCCTGGGGAAAAACTCAAGCCTCCATTTGAGAAACAACTAAAGCAAAAAGGGATGAAGGGTGGGAAGGGAGTTTCCAGAGGTAGAGCACCTGCCTAGCAAGCACAAGGCCCTGAGTTCAAAAAATCATACTTCCAAAAAAAAGAAAGTGGACTTTAATGCAACTAATCAAAATGATAAACACTAACAGCATAAGGAATATTTACAGTATTACATTTTGTGAAAAAAGCAGTATACAAAAATACATGCCATTTGTCATCACACCAGTAAAACACAGCAAGTAACAGAAGACCAGAGAGGACACCATACTAATTAAAGTGGGTGGGGCATTGCATGATAACAGAGTACAATCCCCTGACCTTTCCATAACCTTATGTTCCTTTCATAATTCAGAAATACTTTTAAAAGGTATAAAATAGGCTGCATACAAAAATTAAGGCTCGTTGTGCTTATATAATAAGACTAGTAGCAAAACCCATTGAAGAAACCAAGATCCTTGGGTGGTGGAGTGGCTCAAGTGGTAGAGCACCTGCCTAGCAAGCATGAGGCCCTGAGTTCAAACCCCAGTGCCACCAAATAAAAATGAGAAAAAGAAACCGAAATGCCTAATTCTTAGCACAAGACCTTCAGTATGGGAAACAGATACTCTGCTCTCATGTCCAAAGCCTCCTGGATGTTTAAACATGCAGAACTTTGGAAACCAGTTTCCCTCGAAAATTTCCACAGTTGTTTTAATCAATCATTTCCCAAGAATTCTTTTCCCTTCATTAACTTTTCAACAGGCCAGCTGCAGAATGAGATATTGTTCCTGTGACAAGAGCCGGAGGCCTCTGGAAGATGCCTTCCTCCTGATCACTCCCTCCCTCTTGCCCAGGCACCCCAGTCCCTTGGGGCCTGCCTGTCACCACCAGGCCAGCTCCTCTTGCTCTGTGAGATTCCTGACCCTTCCTTATCAGCCTCACAGACAGATGGCTGGTGAGCCCTGGCTCACACAGAGCATCTGAGGCTGGAGGAGGCTCCAGAACCATTATTGACCCCACCATCCACCAAAGACCCTGTTCCTGGAGATCCCGAGTGCAAAGTGTCTACACCTCAACATCCTTTTTCCTACTCCTTCAGCCCCAGAAAGGTATAGATGCTGGGGTTTACACAGGCCCTGGACATACATCCAGAGCTGTGGCCTCCTTGCAGCTGGACTTCAGGATGCTGTATCCTGAAGTACCTGCTTCTGGGGTGAAGAAGGCTATGAGTTCTTCCACAACCTTCTATAGATAAGATGGGGATGCACCATCCAGTCTTTTTTTCTTTTTTGAGAATCTCCCTTTGTAGCCCAGGCTGGCTTGGAACTCACAATCCTTTTACCTCAGCCTCCTGAGTGCTGAAATTACAAATATATACCACTATGCAGTCCAGCCTATTTTAATAGCAAAATTTCTTTGTATTTTTTTAACAAGCACTATTTATCTAGGATGTAAGCAATTCTGTGCTGACTAGAAGGCTCTGGTTATTATTTCCCTAACCCAACCCCCAAACTAGATGGCTTGAAAGAGATTTGCCAGGCAAAGTATGTTAGCTAAGAATTCTTTTTTTGCCTCATTTTTTATTCATCAAAAGCACACTGAAGCAGCTACCAATCAGAGCTTCGGATCAGCATGACAGACCAGGCTACACAACCGAAGGGCTACAAATTGGATTTTAATTTGCCTTTGTGTTGCTCAGCTTTTGGAAATATTAATAATTGATAAACATGATACAGGCAGTCCTTCAAGCTCAGGAGCCCTGTGCTGGAAATCACTCCTGAAGGGCAGAAAGAATAAATGGAACCCACAGTTCACAATCACATAAATATATCCACCCAAAACAGCTAATTAGCAAAGTAACATTGCTCTTCTAACATGTGGGCCAATTAGGGTTTTCATCTCTAGAGGGAATTACAATGAATGTGCGCTACCCCTCTGATGAGCAGAAAAGACACTCCATAAGTATTTGTCAAATAAATGAACAGTGACCCACAGTTTTTAAGACAATTAATTTTTACAGTGCACACTTCAGGGCAAGACTTCTGGTGAATGATCTCAGATCATGTCCTAAACTCAAAATTAATCAAAGTAACTGCAGCTGCTGTTGGGGAGGCTGGGAAAACCATAGGTGATAAGGCTGGTGGGGTCCTGCAAAGCTCATCCTGAATGATGTCCCCCTTCAATGGTGATCATTATCTAGCCAAGGGCTACCCCTCCCCCAGAGCCCTTACTGGCCAGGCTACGGTTAGTATCCATTAGGACCTAGAGCCAGTGCTGGGAATGGAACCCAGGGCCTCAATCAATGACCAGACTGAGAAAAGAAGAGAGAAGTTAACCCATAGTGTTTGATATTCCTTGAGGCTTGGCAAGCGCTCCACCGCTGCTAAGTGACGGCTCACACCCCAGCCCAAGTTCTCATTCTTGATGGGAAGACTAGTTTGAACAAAGGCTCAGAGGTGGAAATTAACCACCAGGTTTTGAACAACTTACAAAGACACTGGCCAAGTCAACACAGAGGGGAATTTTAGAAGGCATGCTTATTCTGTTCTAGTTTATTTACAAACCTATATCCATATAGACCCCATATAGATCTAGCATTGCGGCCCTTGATTATATAAAATCTTGGACCTTTTTGTAAAAAAAATGATATATGTATATTTCTCACCTACTAAGCAGAGAAGTTACTTAAGAGTCGGAGGCCAAATGTGGTAGCTCAAGCCTATAATCCTAGCTACTCAAGAAGTAAAGATTGGGAGGGTCACAGTTCAAGGCCAGCCTGGGCTGGGTGCCCAGGGTTCAGGTCTATAATCCTAGTTACTTTGGAGTCTGAGATCAAGAGGATCACAGTTCAAGGCCAGTCCAGGCAAATAGTTCACAAGACCCCATCTCGACAATAGCCAGAGTAAAATGGACTGGAGTTTGGGTTCAAGCAGTAGAGTGCCTGCTTTGCAAGGATGAAGCCCTGAGTTCAAACCTTAGTCCTACTCACCTCCCAAAATAAAAAAAAAAAGCCCAGCCTGGACAAATGGGAGGGGAGCATGGTCCAGGCCAACTTGGGCATTACACTGAGACCAGACCCTATTTCAAAAATAACCAAGGCAAAAAAGGGCTGGGGGCATGGCTCAAACACCAGAGTGCCTGCCTAGCAGCACAAGGGCCTGAGTTCAACCCCCAGTACCACACATAAAAAAAGCTGTAAATATGTCCTACCTTTTTTCTTTACATAAAACTTATTTCCCAGAGGATAAAAACTGTATGTCAGGAAATACCGAAAGTTTCAGAGTAGGTGTATGGCCCACTCAGAGGAAAAGCTGGGGAAGAATCTGGAAGCAGTGGATAACAGAGATGAGAAGAAGAAAAGGCTGGAATTGAGGGACTTTTTTGTGGGGAATGCACATTTCAGGGAAAGGACTCACAATACAATCCTGATCACAGGAAAGATGCCCTGATGTCAGCCAGTAGACTTCATAACGAGACACGAGGTTCTATTTCCAGAACAGAAGAAAAACTTAAAATAGCTAAGTAAATCAAATCCCCACCACACCAGGACTCAGAGCCTTCCTTGTTAATGGATACTCAAAAAGCCCAATCCAATCTCTCCCCTTGGGAATTCTGAGAGACCCTCAGGACAACCAGTCATCCTGGTTTATGCAAGACTTGGATTTCTTGGGATGGAGAGTCTCAGTTTTAATTGGAACAATTCTGAGCAAACCAGGATGAGTTGGTACCCGAGGGAAGGAAACCTGACCATGTGTGTGTCCGCCAAGGGCTGTCTTGAAGTTCACATGGAAAGGAATGGCCCTTCCCCAGGCTGGGAGACACCAAGTCAGGTGAATGCCTTGCTACTCGATGTGTGGCCTGTGCGTGGACAGCATGGACCTATCCCGGCAGCCTGTTGAGATGCAGAGAGTGAGCCCCACCTAGAGAAGATGCATCAGATCCCAAACTTCAACAAGATCCCAGGAAATTTCCTATGCACAGTGATGTGTAAGGGGCACAAAGCTGTGAGATGGAATGTGTTCCTTGTGCCTTCCGTGAGTCTGTGCACCTGCTGTTTCTTTTCTTGTCTCAATATCAGAGGGAGCCACACCAACAGGGTACCAAGTGAGTTCTGGCTTTTCATGAGCAATTGCAGCACCGCACGGCACTAGTCCTCCATTTCCTCTCTTTGTTCTCTTCTCCAGGTTTCGTGAAAGAGTGGAAAAGTCCAGAACAGCATCTTGAGCTCAGTAGCTGCTTTGCTCGTCAGGCCAGGGCTTCTCAACCTCAGTACTGTGGACAGTCTACACCAGACCATCCTTGGTGGGGGTCTGGCCTCTGCCCACTGGGCGCCAGTAGCACTTCCTGCCAGGTGTGACAACCACCATTGTCTCCCAACATTGACCAGTGTCTCCAAAGAGGCAAAATAATTCCCAGTTAGAAACCACTGGTTTGTGGGGTGCCAGTGGCTTATACCTGTAATTCTAGCTACTCAGGAGGCAGAGATCAAGAGGATTGTGGTTCGAAGCCAGATCCAGGCAAATAGTTTGCACAAAAGAGCATGCCTGTAATCCCAGCTACACAGAAGGCAGAGGTAGCAGAATCACTGTCAAAGGCTAGCTAAGAAAAAAAAAGTGAGACATGGTTCAAGTGGTAGAGTGCCTAACAATTGCAAGGTTGTGAGATCAAATCCCAGTACCACTAAAAAAACAAAAGAATAAAAAGAACCACTACCTTAGACAAAAAAGAGCCACTCTTAAGAAATGAGAGCCAAAAGCAGAAGAAATGTGTGTACTCCTGCCTGCCACGGAGTTCATTAAAGTCTTGAAAACTAAGCCAGGGTGATCCCCTACAGGCTCCAGAGAGAACCAGCTGGGGGACCAAGGGCCACCCCTCATCTAAGGCGAAGCCTTCTGTCAGTGACACTAATGAAGGCAAACAGCCTCCAGCTGCCATTAGCTCATGCCATCTGCCCTTCCACCTACAGCCACTCCTTATTGTTTAATCCACAGAATGCAAGAAAGGCCTTTCGACTTTTTATTAGTGTGTGGTGCTGAATCATTCTGGAGGCTTTCTAACAGCATTGTTATTAAAAAAAAAAAAAGGCTGGGTAGTTTATGTTAGGATCACCAGAGTAAACCATCTGGCTCAATCCTCAAAGAAGTGAGGCCAGCCCAGGCCTGGCGTTCCCGGCTCTGCGACCCATCATGGGTGAGTGCTGTTTCCTATCTACACAGTTCCAGAAGGCTGGGGACCGCCAATAGGCTCCTACCTCTGCCTCCAGGCTGCCCGGGGGCTCCCCCTCCCTCGAGGCATACAAAGTAGGTAAACTATATATTTTGCCAATTCCAAGACGCACTCTTTCCTCCCTCTTCCCCTCCCCTACATTGGGCATTTTGGAAATCTGGATTCATTTTGCAATAACTTTACAATGCTGTCAACCAGGTGGCAGGTGGGAAGCAATCATGCCCTGATTGTACTCCACATCCAAAGCACTGGCATAAAACCTCTCGGTACGCCCTTGGAAGAAAGAACTCTCTTGGCCCACACAGAAGATTGACAGCCATGAAAAGGGGAAGGGGTGGGAGAGATCAGGTGTCTGAAGGAGGCAGAGTGAGGCAGCCCCGCTCTGTGTTCAAAGTGTGTGCCCTGCACCAGAGGCATCAGCAGGAAATGCAAGTCCTCAGGCCCTGCCCCAGACTTTCTGATTCAGAATCTCTGTGGTGGGGTCCAGCTAGCAGCACCAGGCCCCCTTCACATATTCCTGCAAGCTCCAGCCAAGAAGTGCTGTTCTATTTTTTTATTTTGTTTCATTTTGTTTGATTGTTTGAGGCAGGGTCTTGCTAAGTAGCCCAGGTTGGCCTCCAACTCACTATGTAGCCCAACCTGACCTCAAATCCCAATCCTTCTGCTTCAGCCTCCTGAGTGCTGGAATTGCAGACATGAGCCACTATACTTGGCTTCCACATGTGTCTTAAATTTAGAGATCAACATCAAAGGCTTTTAGTTCTTTTAGGGAATCTTTTAAGTGCTCCATTACCAATACGGTACACAAGGACTATACTGTATGAGTAAAAATATTCCCTGGAATTTTAGTGACATGAAGAAGTTTTAGGAAGTGATTCCTCTTCAATTCATTTAATTATATTCCCTTTGTATGCATGCATAATATGTATTTAATGTATAGTTTCCTTTATGGATATGCACAGTATATGATAAAATGATGTCTAAAAGAGTTCTCATAAGAATTAGTATAAGCAAGTATTATAGTTTGGGACTGTTTTTCTTTTTCTTTCTTGGAGGTTCATAAAACAATAGAGCATCCTCAGATTGGTAGAGTCTTAGACTCAATAAAATGTGAGATTCTGCTACCTGACTTTGCTGATCTAACCTACATAACCTAGATTTCTGGTGACAGACTTTTAACCTTGTCTTTCACAAGGCTAGACCACAACTAGTCACCATCTTCTATGCAATAATGTATTTCTTGCTCAAAGGGGAGAATTCTGCCTTTTTTTTTTTCTTTTTTTGTGAGACTGGGGTTTGCACTCAGGGCTTTGGTTTGCCAAGCAGGCATTCTACCACTTGAGCCATACCTCTAGTCCATTTTGCTCTGGTCATTATGAGCTGGGGTCTCTCAAAGTATGTACCCAGGCTGACCTTGAGCTGTGATCTTCCTGATCTCAGCCTCCCCTTAGTAGGCAGGACCCAGCATGCTCACCCAAGGCATGATAGCAGAAGGGGTATAAGACATCAGCGTGCTAAGCAGCCCCACGTGACACTATGCCTATAGCCACCAGCCTTTCCACCTTTTGACCAGATTTCTCTCTTTCTTGGGAGCCAGTTTAGCCCTCAGGGCTAGGTGAGCTCTTGGCTTCCTGGGTGGTTACTATGGTTTGGATCTGGCTTGATAATATGTTCCCCAAAGCTTCACATGTTGGGAACTTGGTCCCCAATGTGACAGTATTAAGAGGTGGTGGAACCTTTAAGGGGTAGGGCCTGGTAGAAGAGAATTGGGTCACTGGGGACGCTGCCCCCAGAAAGGATTAATGCTGGTCTCACAGGGTGAGTTAGTTCCCTTGAGAGTTAGTTGTTATAAAAACAGAAAGACTAAACCCTGAATTTCTCTGGCTTCCTGTCTTACCATGTGATATATCCTTCCACCATCTCGAGATCAACCATCTTAATGCCATCACCAGAGGCTGAACCAGTGGGAACACCCAATCTTGGACTTTCAGCCTCTAAAACTATGAACCTAATTAACTTCTATTCTTTATAAAGCACCCAGCCTCAGGTATTTCATCATAGCACTAATAGGACTAAATGCAATGATCCTATAAAAATTGATTAGAAGTTAAAACAATTGTTTCAGAGCCAGGTAGAGGCAAGCTGGATGGTACAGAGACTAGAGGCTGGTGGCTGACATCACACATGCTGTGAAGGGAGTTCTGTGCTTCCCAGGGAACAGCAGTGCCTGAACCCACCAGCCCATTCTGTTGAAGCCAGCCTAGCCTGAAAAGTTTTACTTCTTCCTCTTTGAGCATCACAGAATCAGAAGGCTCAATTTCAAAGACATACTTCAAGACCTAGAGGCATCAGTAAGTTGGTAACTTAGCATGAGGCACTACACAGCACAGTGCTTTTAAACACATAGAGGTGACCCCCCAAATAATCAGAGGGGCTAGGGACATGGATCCTGGGAGCCGCATTTGAAAACTCAAGTTATATGCAAAGATTTCACTGACTTGTCTTCAGTTGGAGTGGGTAAGGGAGAGTGGTGGTAGTTGTGTTGTGTTTGCTTGTATATCTGTCTTTCAATGAGAATGCTGACCCCAGGGTACAAAGTCAATGCTGATACTGCTCAATCTTGGCTCACCAGCACCTAAAAGAAGTGAATCTACAAGTAGGTGCTCTATAAATAAATGTGTCAGATTCTACCTTAGACCAGAGATTCTGGTTCTGCCTCCTCCTACCTCCTTCTGTCTTAGACCACAGATTCTCACCTGGTCAGGATGAGGCTAAGGGTGGAGAGGACAGGGGACATGAATCAGGATCACTTAGAAACATCTAAAAGTGACCCACAATAGCTAACACTTAATCCTGTGCAAAGCACCATTGTAAGTACTTTTCCTATAGCACCTCACTCCGTCTCCACAATGACCTTATGAAATGAGTTCTTGACTCCCTGTACAGATACAGACTGAGGCATTCCCCACACTACTGGCTGGAGTTTCTGAGATGTGCTTCCACTGCCAACGTCCCAACATTGACAAAAAGTGCCCTGGGGACACTGTGGAGATGGAAGGGCTACAAACCTCAGGTGTGTCATGGAAGGGACATGGTGCAGCTCTGGCTTCAAAGATTGAACCGAATCAGTGGTGTTCTGCTGGATTGGGACACATGGAACAGTAAAACCACAGCATTCTCTGTAACCTCACCCACAAGCTGACCTGTAGCCTCTTCTTGGACACAACTCTGATAGGGACCCTGCTACACATTGATCAAAAGTGTGGAGCAGGGCCAGGCATGATGGTTCATGCCTATGACCACATCTACTTGGGAGGCAGAGATTGGGAAGATCGTGGTTCAGGGCCAGCCCAGGCAAAAAGTTAGTGAAACTTTTTCTCAATCAACAAATAGGGCGTGGTGACACACATTTGCTATCCCAGCTAAGTAGGAGGCATAAGTGAGGTCCTGGGCAAAAAAAGTGCAAGACCTTATCTGAAAAATAACTAAAGCTAAAAAGGGCTGGAGACGTGGCTCGAGTGGTAGAGCACTTGCCTAACAAGTGCAAGGCCCTGAGTTCAAAACCTAATACAGCCAAAAACAAAAGCAAAAGATGTGGGGCATTTCTAGCCTCTGGCATCCTTTCCTATCACTTAAAGGCACAGCCAGTCCACAGCTCTTCCTCTTCAAACCCAAAGACTAGTGCTTCTAACTATTCTTCCTCTCGCTCAGCCAAGTGCCCCTCAACCCTTGTTCTCCCCTAAGGGTAAAGGCCCAGGGCGCTGTGATAAGGACGAGGAGAGTTGGCCCTTCCTGCTCCCAGGTGGGCCCAATGATTCCATCCATGCAGACTTCTTACTCTCCCCATTCCGTGCCTCTTAATCCTCCTCCAACTTGGAGGATACCAAAAGGACAAATGAGAAAGAAGAGTCTCCCATACCTACCACTCTCATCTCTTCCTTCCTTTCTTCAGAGATAAAGAGTTCCCCTACCCCTCATCATTGCCAATAGAGGTAACCACTGGTAATAGTGTGAAGGCTAGAAGTGTGGCTTAAACAACAGAGTACCTGTCTAGAAAGTGCAAAGCCCTGAGTTCAAACCCCAATGCCACAAAGCAAACCAAAACAGTTTGACATATTCTAAAATGTTTTATATGCATATGTAAACACATATACACATACACACATGTGTGTTCCCCTTTCTGTATAGTATAACATGAATACATATCATTTTAAACACACCTAATTGGGTTATTCTGTGGGCAGCTCTTGAGCCCACCTCCTTGCCCAAGCATGGTGGGGGGATGGGTTGTTAAGGTGCCAGCGTGCCCCTGGACACACCTACTGTCCCCTAAGCCAAGGAGAAAGTAGAGGAATGAGCACCAACATTACTTTGCTCTTTGTAACTCACATCTTCCCTCCAGGTACACACACACCATCTACTGTGCACTCTGTTCTAGGACTGGCAGTTTACCCACAAGCCTGGCTTTGAAGTCTTTTCCTTCTTTGTTATTTGGAAAGCACAAAAGTAAGGAGAGCCTCCGTAGTCTTTTGCTGTAATTTTCCTTCCTATGCTCTTCTGAAATCTGCTCAGCAGATTCACAATTTCAGGTTCTACTCTAGATACCTAACTTATCTTGTACAGGAGCGTCATTGTCCAGCAGATGACAGCCAGAATTCATATTATTCCGGGTGATTTCTGAAAATGGCCTCATCTCCATCTCCTGCACTGCCCCATCCCCATTTTTCCTGCCCTTTGCCAAAGATCCACAATGAGATCTGTGCCGTTTGCCTTCCAGTTCCTAACCCCCCACCCCCAAATCCACATGAGTCTCATGGGACCGGAAGAATAAGTGTTTCCAGCCAGCATGGGAGGTCAGAGGAGGTCGGTGATGGCACTGAGCAGCCCAAAGCTGCTTTAAGATGATTTTTTCAGCTGGGTACAGTGACCTTTCATTCCATGTTTATTTGAAAATGACCTTTAAGCAGCAATCAGCAGAAATGAAATGCTTCAAAGGAATAAATTAGATAATGCAGATGTTCCCTAGTGGTAAGTTACGCCCAAGGAATATAGCGGGAAATAAAAGCAGCCCAGCCCTGGGAAGCCAAGGGTTGCTCTATGAGCTAATCAGTCAATACAGTCCCCCAACCTCTTGTCAGCCAGTCCAGAATGTGAAGCCAGGGTGACCTGGGCAGGAAGCAGGATTATTTCTCGACTTGAACCAGTTGATATTTCATTTTGATTTTGTTTGGAGCAAATCTTGGATACCCAAGATGAGATTTGCCAAAGGGGGTGCTCTCCAAGCCTGTGAGCAGGTGGCAGCATGGTAAGCTCTGCATGCCATGTCCTACCTAGCCACCAGTCAATGACAATGGAAGACTCATTACTGGGCGTCTTCCATACACTACGTGCTCTGCTAAGAGTTGGAGAGGCTGAAATCCTACAGAAATTCAGCCCCTCAAGGTCAAAGACCAGGAGATAACTGAGCTGCCAGGCCTATGGGAGGCGCGATCGTCCCCACTGTGGTTGTGTTTCTTTGTGTGTGTGTGTGTGTGTGTGTGTGTGTCTTCTACTCTGTGTGCTCTGTTCTTTCCCTGCTACTCTCTTCCTTCCCAGGTGGTACCAAATGGAGATGCTTGGAGTTTCACAGATCACTCACCCTGAAGCAGAACACCTTTGAAAGGAGAACACAGAAGCTGGGACTCACGCCTCCTCCACTGTCTCACCAGTGAGCCCCAGGAGCTCTTGGACACCAATCCTAGGCAAGTGCCTCTTGCCTGTCCTGAGGAATCTGCCAGGGGACCCCCTGGGGAGACCCACTGAGGGAAAAAGCAGCTTTCCTCCTGGAAAATGGGATTCCACCTCCAACCTGAAACCTCTGCCAGCCCCTGACTGCTGCCAAAGCACAGGTCACCTCACAAAAGGGACAGAGGTGAGACCAGAGCCCCACCCCACCCCAAGGGTACACCTGGTCCCTGATCCAGCTCCACTAAGGCCAGCAGAGCAAGACAGGACATCAAAAGACACCACCGAGAGATCCAGAGGGTACAACTGGGAGCCAGAGAGCCCCAAGGAGGTGAGCCCTGGAACCCAGGACAACTGAGCAGATTACTCTCTTTCAGTGAGTCGAGGATAGAGAGTTTTGAAGAGTCTGAACAAGAGGAAGGGAGTACTTAGCCCAGCCAAGCTGGGAAGAGGACTGAAGGGAAACTACAATACCCTCCTAATGTTACTTACAGTAGGTTAGAACCTGTGATCACCATGATCACAGCCCCCCAAAAGAGTCAAAAGCAGAGAGTCAAACAATCTTTGCACAGAAATGTTCCGAGTGGTACTATTGACAACAGGCAAAAGTGTAGAAGCAACCCAAATGCCCCTCAAACAAGGAATGAACAGACACAATGAGCATACCCATGCAGTGGAATATGATTTACCCACAAAAAAGAAAAGATGTACTGCTGCACATTACAACGTGAATGGACCTCGAACACATGCTTAGTGAAAGAAGCCCCAGACAATGTGATTCTATTTATACGAAGCAGCAGGAGTGTGTAAGTTGACAGAAAAAGGCAGATTGCTGGTTGCCGAGGACTGTGGGGAAAAGAGAACGGGTAGCAACTGCCTAGCAGATATGGTTTTATTGTAGGGTGGTAAAAAATGTTTGTCACGAGATAGATAGAGGTGATCGTTGCACAACTTTCTGCTTGTACTACCTACCATTGAATTGTTCTCTTAAAATGGTGAGTTTTCTCTTTTTTTTGTGGCACTGGGGATGGGACCCAGGGCCTTAGCACATTCTAGCAAGCAGTCTATCACTTGAACAATTTCCCCAGTCCTTTTGTTTATATTTTGGTTTTGAGACAGGGGCTCACTTTGCCTAGGCTGGACTTGAACTTGTGATCCTCCTGCCTCTGCCTCCTGAGTAGCTGGGATTACAGCCATGCATGCCCCACCATGCCCAGCTAAAATGGCTAATTTTGTGTTACGTGAATTACACCTCAGTTTTTTTTTTAGAAAAATGATAATTAACTTTGGGTTTCTCAGATGCATTTGCCTGACCTGGGAGAGGTGGTGAGGGCCGCTCCCCCATCTCTATCTTAGAATGCCTGGCGCCACTTTGAAATGTAAACACAGTTAAATTAAATTCTTTTCTTATTTCCTTGGTGGAATTATATGTTTATTTGTTTATTGACTGTCTTCCCAAAAAAAGGCTATGACTCCAAAAGAGCAAGGGCTGGTCTGGTTCAATGCGGTATTCCACGCTTTAGCCTTGGGTGGGCACTCAGTAACTGTTGTTGAATGAATGGGTGATGGAACTACCTAGACTCCCCTGTTTACATTATCCTTTAAAAAAAAAAGCTTTTAAATATGTTGGAGAGAATAGAAAATGATGTGGCTACAATGGAAAACAAGCTGAAAGTTTCTCAAAAAATTAAAACTAGAATTACCATCTAATCTAGCAATCCCCACTTGTGAGTGTACTCCAGAAAGAATTGGAAAGAGGATCTCAGAAAGGTGCTCGCTTGCACACCTTTGTTCACTGCAGCAGTATTCTCAATAGTCAAGAGGTTGAAGCCTCCAAATGGTCAATCAACAAATGAGTGGATAAAGATATTGGTCCATTCACACAGTAGAAATTATTCGACCTTGAAAAGGAAGAGGATCACATGACATTGATGATACAAACTGGTTTCATTTCCATGCAATATCTAACAGTCAAATTCATAGAATCAGAAAATAGAATGATGAGCTCCAGGAAGTAGGAGAGAGTTGGAAGTGAGGACTTGTGTCACAGATACAGAGTTTCACTTTTGCAAGATGGAACCTTCTAAAGATCCGATACACATGTGTATGTAGTGAAGAACTGGATGCTTCGGAATGGTTAAGAAGGAAATTGAATACGCGTTTTCCTCACAACTGGCTATACAAAGCTATAGACAGATGGACATATAATTTTACACTTTTGTTTCATAAACAAGCTGGTGAGGGGGCAGCTGAGCCCACGAAAGCCCTGCTGCCTGCTCTTGACTGGGGACCATCCTGGTGGGTGGCACATTGGGAAGCAACGCCCTTGAGGACTGCCAGCACCAGCTCCTGTCTCCAGGAGCCCATCAGCACAGACTGGAAAAGTGTCATGTGGCTGGATGGAGTTTCCGGGGGACCATCCAAACCAGCTTATGAAACAAGAGTCGTTAACAAGAAAAGTCAGCTAAAGTGCTCTTTGCCAAGAACTGGGTTGCACAAAACTTGGCTCTAAAAATGTCAAGCTCAGTTGACGAAGTGGTCTCTCCTAGAAGGCAATAGGACCCTACTGCCCTTTCAAGGACCAAGCAGGAGCCATGGGGACATGCCAACTTGTACCATCTGAAACACTCAATGGAAGGGAGGAAGCAGTGAGGGAACCAAACACTCGGGAGCACTAGTGCAAAGATTGGCATACTGCAGCTCACAGGCCCAACCTGGTCATCGTCTGGTTCCAATAAAACTTTATTTAGAAAGTTTTATTGGAATACTCCCATGACCATTCATTTGTGCATTGTCTATGGTTGCTTCTGCTACAATACAGAGTTGAGTAGTTGTGACAGAGACTGTATTGCCCACAAAGCTTAAAATATTTACTTTTGATCATTTGCAGAAAATGTTTGCCAACCCCTGCTCTAAGGAAAGAAAACAGTGCCCCCTGGTAAAGGAGAGATTAATGCTTCACTGTTCAGTCAAGGACCAAGAAGCCCCATCTGCTCCCCTCTGTTTTCTCCCACCGTTCTACATCTGAGTGGAACAAACTCCCAGATGTGTTCAAAGCATCACAGAAAATCCCCAGCTGCAGATAAGGCAAAAGCATTTATAATTGGTTTTTGATGCTAATAGGAGTCATCCACTTCCCTCTCTGTCCCCTGGCAGATTTATCTTCCTAATCATGCATGACTTAGGCTGACGCGCTCACACTCCCAGAGCACCCCAATTCCTACTGACTGCAAGGTAGGGAGGCAATGTGGATGCAGAAACCATCAAAAGGGGGCTGAACGCCAAAGGAAGGGCCTGCCTCACCATGCAAGAAAGCCCAGGGCCTGGCTGGAATTAAGAAATAGGGGTTGGCTGAGTGAGGTGGCTCACACCTGTAATCCCAGCTACTTGAGAGGTAGCAATCAGGAGGATTGTGATTCAAGAACAGCCCAGGCAATAATTCACAAGACCGCATCTCAATAAGCTCAGCAATGTTGGCACACGCCTGTGATCCCAGCTACATGGGAGGCGTAGGAAGAAAAACTACAGCCTGAGGCTAGCCTTAGGCAAAAGCACAAGACTGAAAAATAACTAAAACAAAAAGGAGTGGGAGTGTGGCTCAAGTGGTAGAATGACTGCCTATAAGGATGAGGCCCTGAGTTCAAATGCCAGTACCACCAAAAAACAAAAACAAAACCAAAAACCAGTTTCTACTGAATGCATATGACTTTTATACCACTAAGTCCAATCATCATAGGTCAGGAATGGTCTGTACTATGAACTAAGAGGAGGAGGTGCTTTCTATAGCATCTCAGAGTGAGCAGGACGTCTGTGGCCATTCAAGATGGTCAGTGTCCACCTCGCCACATGGGTGAGACTTTGCTCTGTTGGCATCCCTCAACCTCTTCAGCACTGGCCAGCCCACAGGACCAGGAGGAGTGGTCATGCCCCTTGCCCAAGATCATCCATCCCACACCAGGCCAGCTCTGGACATGGCTTTCTTCTTTGCTTATTTAAGCTTCAAATAACCCCACAGTATAAGTTTGATCCCTATCCTACAATAGTACCCAGCCTACAACAAGCTCCTGGAATAATAAATGAATAAGCATTTGTTTATTCACTGACTATTTTTTAATGATGTTGAATAACTCCCCATTTTACAGGTGAGGAAGTAATCGAGTAGAATTGCTAGACTTAGCAAATAAAAACACAGAACATCTAGTTAATTTAAATTTCAGATAAATAAAAACAATTTTTAGAATAGACATTGTTGGAAATAAAGTCAGTCAGTGGTGGTCCGTTTCGGAGGCAAGGCATTTACCGCTGGCTGCTAGCTAGCATGTCAGCCTGTGGATGTAGGGGGAATGCCAGCTGATGAGGGAACTGAAACTGGGAGGGTTAAGTCACAACAGAGTGAGCAAATAGGGAAAAACTCATGTGCCAGAAAGCACATGTCACAGGGAGACCTTCCCACCACAAAGGAAGGCAGGTACCACCCAAAGTCAGCCTCTAGAATTTGACCAATCCCAAGAGAGGCAGATTTTAAATAACCGCGTAGGAAATCTAAGTGACTTCTGGGAAAAGAATGTATACCCCATAGTATTCAGACAGTGAGGAACCTGGGGAAGGACTTGCACACTAGACAATATCATGCTTGTCATAACCACTTCCTGCATGTCTGCTTCCCAGACACCCTTAAAGTCTCTTTCCCACTGTAGTCCACGTCTCTGAGTCCATTCATTGAGTTGGATAGCTGAGCATATTTTCTCATAGACATAACCCAAATATTGGATCACTGGGTGCCCTGCATTTTATGTAGCAACCCTGGAAAACAGGGGCTGATCAAGGAGGTTTTGTTACTTGCCGAAAGTCCTGCAGCTAGGAAATGCCGCAAACACTTTGGAGTCGGGCAGTGAAGTGCTTGCTAGTCCAGAGCTGAAGAGCCTGGACCCTGGGCTGTGCTGCCTCTCCTTCCTACCCCTCCTGTGCCCTTTCAATGCGTCACTGTCAACATGTCTATCACATTCCTAGACAAGCTCATCTAGCAGACACATCAAGCTGTCCGTGAGAACCCATTCTCCTATTTCCTCCACTAAAGAGACTTTAGTTCTTGTCTAGGCACATGACCCATGTCCCTGGGACAGGGACTATATTTCCCAGTAACGCTTGCAGCTATCCAAGGTCCTAGGATTAAACTCTAACCAGGAAGTGCCCTATCCTAGAAGGAGGAAATAGGACTTTCTCTGCTTCTTCTTTCCTGCTGGTGGGAGTATGAGGGGAAAGCTATCACTGTAGCATCCCTTTTGGACCACAAGGGAACTTGAAGATGAAACAACCTCTAACTCTGAAAGTTTGTTGAAAGGATGTTTATTATATGCATGAATAAGTCTCTGCACTCTAGACTCTGGCCCAAGGGGCTGGAGGCATGGTTCAAACTGTAGAGTGCCTGTCTAGCAAATGCAAAACCCTGAGTTCAAATCTCAGTACCACCAAAAAAACAGGTAAGATTCTGGCCCAAGAAGTCCCTCTTTTCACTAACTTCATGGGAAATCCCAAGAAAATACATGATTGGAATTTTTACAAAATCTTTGGTTTAAATACATCGGCCCGTGGTTTGATATCTCTGAGGGGAAGGAGAGGATGACTGGCAAAGAATATTTATCTTTCTCTTGGCTATCCTCCAGACACTGAAATTTCAACAGTGGTTCAAGGCTGACTTAGGAGTTATTAATGACCTACCATTGCAGCAATACGGAAAATCAAAAGACTTCATCACAGAACTCCTACCATTATGTAAATGCAGGGCCACTTGGGGGAATGACTAACTATGAAATTCATTATAAATAATATTTTCATCCCAGCCTTCATGGCCTTTGGAAATTTCAATATATGACCCAATTCATTAGCTAACATCAACAAGATCCCCCTAGAATCCTTTCTAAGGATTTCATAAAATTTTAGGCTTAAATCGTTCATGCAAATATCTTGTATTATAAGTCATGCAAATATCTTGTATTATTTTTAAAAGCCTGGAATTTCTGAAAAACTCTCTTAGTCCTAATGCATTTTTTAAACTTACCATCATTTTATTTATAAAGACACCACTGGATCAAAGGTACGCAAACTGAATATATTGAAATACATGGCAATGTGTGTGTCTCCACTAGAATTTTCACCTGTATGTAATAGAAACTACCTCTGACTGTTTAAGTGAAAACAAAATGATACTCAATAACCATATGCTCAGGAAGGACAGAATGGCCAGACATAGAGGACAGCCAGCCAGAGGTCGATCTAGGCCAGTTCAGGCAGTCAGCAAGACCTCATCTCAACAAATAGCTGAGTCTGGTGGCACACTCTTGTCATCCAGCTATGCAGAAAGTGTAAATAGGAGGATTGTGATCCAGGCTGGCCTGGGCAGAAGTGTAAGATGCTATCTCAGAAATAACTAAAGCTAAAAGAGTTGGGGACATGACTAGAGTGGTAGAGTGCCTGCTTAGCCAGCACAAGGCCCTGAGTTCAAACCCTAGTATGGAGAAAAACAAAAAACAACCAGGTGCAAAGCCATAATTGCACTACAGGACTAACCAGTGAGAACAGCAGGACGGGGTCACGCATCTTCTAGAGGCTGGACATAATTGCTGCTGCTGCTGCCCTCACAAGAACACTTTGCATGGTCCCTGTTTCTTTCTGTCACCAGCTTTGCATCCAAGGCCATGTGCAAGTGTGTGTGATTGCGATGTCCCACTCATGGCACTCATGACCCGGTTGCAAAAGAGACCACAAAATCCCACACCTGGTGAGTGAATGGCACCTTCAAGTATAAAAGTAGACAGTTTTCATGCTGGGACACCAGAAAAGACAAATGTCACTGTGTGTGGTTGGTGCATGCCTGTAATCCCAGCATTTTGGGAAGATGAGGCAGGAAGTTTGTAACACACAGAGTGTTTGGAGCAAATTGTCTTCTCAACCAAAGTGCCTTTGGTCATATGTCCTGTGAGCAGTTCAAGGTGTGGTGGAGCACTGGCTCTGGTCCCACAGAAAGTGCTTCAGCCTCAGGCGGACAGAGCCGCTGCTTCACAAGCAGCTGAACCACTGATCCATGGGAAACTTGTTGGCAGTTGCTGGGCAATGCTGCTGTCGGGTGGACAGTTCCTTGTCCTGTAGTCACCTGCTGGCTGGACACCAGCCCAGCACTAGCATGTCAAACAGCAGCCCTCCCGGACAGCCCATAAGGATGACCTGACAGTGGACATGGGTGGGGGTGGGACAAACGCATTGTTTGGGGCCCAGCAGACTCACAGGCTGATTTGGAAAGCCCTTGCTCACTGTCTGGTCCCTCACAAAGACCACTGTTGTCTAGAGTGGGGATAGGAGAAAGATGAAAACTAAAGCTCCAGATGTCTGAATTTCTTTTCCCTCTTCTCTCTGACTCCTGTCCAGCTGATGGCACATTTTCCTAGTGGCAACTGGTCAGGAAGATGAAGTGAAATGGTACCCGGACCTTCTGCTTGTCCCCTCCCTGTAGAACAGTCCTCCTCTTCCCATACCTGGTCCTCTTCCAGAAGCATCTCTGGATTTTCAGAGCCCTTCGAGGCCTATTGTATTTCACTTCAGCTTTCTGGAAACCCACAGGTGTTTCCAGGTGATTCTGGAGTCCTTCCATGAGCCTGGGGATAGTACCATCCTCTCTGATCACCTGGGATCGACTCCACTGTCTCTACCTGGGCTCTCAGTGTCCAGGGAAAGTGAGCCAGGGTGTGGAAAAAGAGCTTGGCGTTGGGAAACAGTGGCTTACGTGTGGCTCCTCACACATGCAAAATGTAACCGTGTGACTTGACTATAATGACACTTCACAAGGTGTTCATCAAATTGTCATGTTGTACAGCTTAAATATACAGTTTTCATTTGTTAGTGATATGTCAATACAGCTTGGAGGAAAAGAACTTGAACTTCAGTATCAAAGTGATTCCAGTGGTGCATTAATTAACCTCAAGAGCTTAAGGAAGTTACTGACTTCTCAGGGGGTAGGTGGGGAGTTCATGTCTCCCAGGCAGAGAGCAAGGGAGGATTCAGTCCCGGAAGTGCCACCACTGGGCAAGGTGCAAAGAAGTTGCCCAGCAAACGCTTACATCAACTCTTTTTCCCAACCTCTATGCACTGCAGAGACTAGAATCCATAAAGAGCTCCTCCCGCCAGCCCTAGCAGGAGCATTTGAACATGACTTTCAAAGGGACTTTTAAAATACACCTGCGATGCAGAGAAAGTCTCACATTGACAATGTTTAAGCCACCCTGCCCAGCTTCCTGCGTAATTAAACAGAAATGGCCCCACATCCCAAACCATTAGTCAGGGACCTTTTTAGCTGCTGTCTTGCTTTGATCCCTCCTGGGATAACTTTGAAAAATGCTTTGTCAAAGAGAGACATGGCTGGGAAAAGCCGCCCTACACCCTATTCCCCACTCTGGGCAGGTCTTTATTACACATTGCATTTGCATGGAAAAAGGACTAATTCTTGGTTCTAAAGCAGCTTCAGGGCTGGAGGAGTGGCTCAAGTGGTAGAGTGCTCTAGCTAGAAAGCCTAGCCATTGTGAGGCCCTGAGTACAAACCTCAGTACTGCAAAAAAAAAAAAAAAGAGACAGAGAGAAAGAGAGGGAGAGAGAGAGAGAGAGTTTAAAGTAGCTTCAGAAAAAACTAAATTCTCCCAAAACTAATGAACCAATAAAGAAATGGGCAAGTGAACTAAACAGAACTTTCTCAAAAGAAGAAATTCAAATGGCCAGAAAACACATGAAAAAATGCTCACCATCTCTAGCAATAAAGGAAATGCAAATTAAAATCATGCTAAGATTCCACCTCACCCCTGTTAGAATAGCCATCACCAGCAACACCATCAACAACAGGTGTTGGCGAGGATGCGGGAAAAAGGAACCCTCTTACACTGTTGGTGGGAATGTAGACTAGTACAACCACTCTGGAAAAAAATTTGGAGGCTACTTAAAAAGCTAGACATTGATCTACCATTTGATCCAGTAATACCACTCTTGGAGATCTACCCAAAAGACTGTTACTCCAGAGGCTCCTGCACACCCATGTTTATTGCGGCACTATTCACAATAGCCAAGTTATGGAAACAGCCAAGATGCCCCACCACTGACGAATGGATTAAGAAAATGTGGTATCTATACACAATGGAATTCTATGCAGCCATGAAGAAGAACGAAATGTTATCGTTCGCTGGTAAATGGATGGACTTGGAGTACATCATTCTGAGTGAGGTTAGCCTGGCCCAAAAGACCAAAAATCATATGTTCTCCCTCATATGTGGACATTAGATCAAGGGCAAACACAACAAGGGGATTGGACTATGAGCACATGATAAAAGCGAGAGCACACAAGGGAGGGGTGAGGATAGGTAAGACACCTAAAAAACTAGCTAGCATTTGTTGCCCTCAACGCAGAGAAACTAAAGCAGATACCTTAAAAACAACTGAGGCCAATAGGAAAAGGGGAACAGGTACTAGAGAAAAGGTGAGATCAAAAAGAATTAACCCAGAAGGTAACACCCATGCACAGGAAATCAATGTGAGTCAATGCCCTGTATAGCTATCCTTATCTCAACCAGCAAAAACCCTTGTTCCTTCCTATTATGGCTTATACGCTCTCTACAACAAAATTAGAAATAAGGGCAAAATAGTTTCTGCTGGGTATTGAGGGGGAGCGGGAGGGGGCGGAGTGGGTGGTAAGGGAGGGGGTCGGGGCAGGGGGGAGAAATGAACCAAGCCTTGTATGCACATATGAATAATAAAAGAAAAAGGAAAAAAAATAAATAAATAAAGTAGCTTCAGAAGGGCCTCTTTGTGAGGGAAGGCAAGGGAGAAAGTGAAAGAGCAGTGGGGATCTAGGCGTCTGACCCATGTCATTTACTGTGCCAAAATTTTAAAATATTAATATAGAAGATGCCACACCTTAGTCCTTAGATAGGGAGGAGGACAAGAGAGAAGAGATGAAGTACCTACTGGTGTCAGTGGAGCACTTGGCATTGTCATTTTGCAATGTGTTACCCAAAGACCACTATTGCTTCCTGTGGAAGACGGAAGCAAGAGCAGGAGCCTGCCTGCTGGTGGACACCAAGTGGCTAGTTGCACTTGGAGGAAGAGGATATGTTTGCAGGCAGCTACAACCGTGCATGGAAAAGACTAGAAGGCATTCTTATGGAGATTGGGTCTGGGGAGTGTATGTTTTAGTATGTATTTTCTACTCTGCATTTTTCTATGTTTTGCAAGTTATTTCGGTTGACAGCATGCAATTCTTTTGTAACTAAAATATTTAATTTGCTTTGTTTTTCTTAGAAGAGATGTGTTTCTAATGCATGGTCACCAGAGGAGGAGTTACAGGTGGAAGTGGGGCTGGGGAGCAGAGGGACAGGTAAGGACATAGGACTCATTCTCCCCCCACCCTTAGATCTTCCCAGAAAATGGCACCAGACCTCAGTTTCCTGAATGTGGCCCCTAAATTCATATGCTGAAGCCCTGATTCCCAATTTGGGATTTGGAGGTAGGGACTTTGGGGGGGAGGGGTGATTAGGTCATGAGAGTGGTGCTCTCATGAATGCCCTTATAAGAAGACACATGGAAGAGTTGATTTCTCTCCACACCATGTGAAAATACACAGTAACCCAGGAAGTGGGTCCTCACCTAACACTGGATCTTGGGCTTCCCAAACTCCAAAACTGTGAGAAATAAATGTCTGTGGTTTACGCTGCCCCGTTTATGGTATTTTGTTACGGTGGCCCAAGTTAGGACAGATGGCAAGAGCATGGAAGAAAGTAACAGGCAGGAAGAGGACTGGATCCTAGCAGCCGGTGAGAGCCGATCCAACCATAGCCTTTGTTTGTTCTCATTTGGATGGTCTCCATCCACTGTCAGACTTCATTGCAGCTGCAAAATCCATATTTCAAAATGAGACCATCTTCAAGGGAACCAGTATTATTAGAACTTACACATGTCTTGGAGAGTGCAATTCAATTCATAGCTAAGATTCTTTTCACCTTGACCTTGGACCTGCCTGCTTTTCCTTTCCCTTATTTCCTTCCATAGCAAACTACCCTCTACATCCCCAACAGGACACCACTCTACTATCAGAATGTGCCACACAGTGTTCAGAAGCAGTCTGTGTGCCTCTCCTGGATGTTGCATGGTACTCCATGCTTAGTTGTCTTTGAATTCAGGGAGCCTAGCATGGTGCCCAATACATGCAAGTGACTGGTTAAGCCACGTGGCCACACACACTCTATCCACTTTGTCCACCTGGAAACTTCTTTCTCACTCTTTCACACCTCACTCCATATGAGTGCTGGAGTCAGCTTGTGGATGCTTCCGGGCTCCCCTCCCTCTAGGCAGAAGCAGGATCCCCTGACATTTTATTGTATCTGTTTGCCCTCCTGGGCCTTGAGCTCTCCGAAGGGGTTGTGTTTTTAATCTCTCTGTCCCCAGCAAGGAATACAGTGTCTCAGTGGGAGTTCAAAAAGTGTGTGTTTTATGGATGGATGATTCTTTCACACACATACACAATAAACTCAAATTCTTCCTCCTCCTTCCATGTGCACCTGACACCCTAGCCACATCTGGTATTTATGAGTTTCTCCAATCATAGAGCAAGAGAAGCCCTGCTTGCTCTCTACTATGGTTTAAATATGGTTTGCGCTCACAAAAAAACTCATATGAAGAATTAATTCCTCCATGTGGCAGTGTTGGAGGTGTGGTCTTGTGGGAGTTCTCTGGGTTGTGGGGGCAGAGCTGTTACGAATAGATTAGTCATCGTACAAGAGTGAATGAGTTCTCACGCTTGTGGGACTGGACTAGTTGCCGTGAGAGCCGGTTGTGATAAGCCAGGTTACCCCTTGGGTTTGAATTCTTCCACTAGGGCTTCAACACAAGGTCCTCGCTTGACATGCATGGCCCCCTGATGCTGGACTTCCGGCTCCAGATATGTGAGTCAAAATAAACCTCTCACGTATTTAAAAATGTACCAAAACACTGTCCTAGTCCATCATTCTTCCTAACTCTTCAATCTCTTCCCCCACCCCATCTCATTATGTACATATAACATTTACCACCTCTTATAAAAACTCTTCAGCCATATGCTTTCCTCCAACCAATCATGGCTGTCTCCCTCCTCTTCTCAGCTAGTTACTGAAAGCACTGCCTACACTTCTGGCTCCACCACCTCCTCTCCCTTGCCTCCTCCTGTCTCGACAGCTGCCATCTGCCTTTTGCCCACACCGCCTTCTGTGGCCAGAGACTTCCTGGATGCTAAATCCTACCTTCACCTTTCAGTTTTCCTCTTCCCTATCCCCGCCCTGTGAAACTCCCTCTCCTCTCATCATCCTGGACAACCCTAGGGTCCTCTCTCTTTCTCTCTCAAATGTTGGCTTTCCCCATTCTCTCTTCTCATCTTTATATTCTCTTTGGGTGCCTCATCAACTCCCTCATTTCCAACTCCCAGATTTCAGTGTCTAGCTCATTTTTTCCTTCCATGGAATCTAGACTCATAAATCAAACTGTTTTCTAGGCACTTCTTAGCTGTCCCCCAGGCATCTCAAACTCAGCTAGCTCACTCTCTTGCCCGCAGTGTGCACTCCTGTCTATTGCACTTGGGGAAAGGGTGCAGTACCTCCACCCTCCAGTCACTGCAGCTGGAAGTCTTAAAAATCCTCATCTTCCCACTGCATCCCTGATCCTTTGTCCCCTAGGGCACTGGATTCTTCCCTCTTAAAGCTGTCAGATATATGGTCTTCTTTCACACCCATTGCGACAGTCCAAACCCTTGACAACTCTCTCCTGAGTAACTCTAGCAACCTTTTAGCTGGTCCCCTCCCTCCTACAACCACTGTTAGACTCCTGTGATCCATTCTTCCACTCAGTCTATTTATTTCCAAGCAAAAGATTGAGCATGTCACACTTTTGCTAGAATTCTCCATATCCTTCAGTTGGATGCCAATTTCCTTAACGTCCACCCTGGCCATTCTCCTCCCCACTCCCATTTCCTGTATGGCCCAAAGGTAATGACCTTCTGCTTTCACCAGACTCATCCTTGCCTAGGGTCTTTGCATATGTTGTTTCCTCTGCTCAGAACACTCTACTCTAAAATTTTCTTCTTATCCTTCCTTCCAGTCAACCCAAATAACCATGCTGCTGATGGACATCCTAACCCCTCCACCTCCAGTGTGGGCATATGTTGTGATGGGTGACTTTCTGTCTTAGTCAAGCAGGTGCTGGCACAAAGCAGGTACTCAAAGTATTCAATTAAGTGAATAGAGGGACAGACTGGGGACCTGAGAGGCACTGGAAAGACAGCAGGAGGTGGTGGCCATCTAGGAGGAAGACTCAAGGAAGAGAGAATTTCAAGAAGTAGGAGGAGGCAGTCTGTTTAGCTCAGTGGTAAGACATTGGCCTAGGACATACAAGACCCTAGGTTCAATCCCCAGCACTGAAAAAAAAAGTGGGAGGTGGTCCATTATATCACTTGGCCCTGGAAGGCCAGCTGCTGACAACCATCTGTCATGTGTAGAAACACTAACTGGAAAGAAATGGTATTTCCACATATCTGAGGGAGACATTCCACTTTGCTAGTCAGAGTCCCAAACCCCAGAAAAGCAATCCAGCCGCAGGGAAAAGAGAAGCACAGTAGTAAGTCCACCATGGGCTAGACCCTTTGGTCACCAACCCTACCATTAGGGCATTATGAATATGAGCTAGAGTGGGCACCAGGACATCTTTGGGTGGGAGCCATGTAGTAAGCTGTCCAAACTGAGTAATACTTAGCCAACCAAATCAATGACCAAGTCCAAAGTTAACCAGATTAAGAATGCTTAGCTGTGGGCTGGAGCTGTGGCTCAAGTGTTAGAGCCTGCCTAGCAAGTATAAGGTCCTGCATTCAAAACCTAGTACTGCCAAAGGGGGAGGGGGAAGAACACTCAGCTGGTTAAAAGCAACTAAACAAACAGAAACTGAGCACACACACACAAATGAATAAAGCCAAACCAAACAAAACTCAAGTGGGGACTACCTATTCAGATGTCTGATAATTTTCTCTTCTTCTTTCCAAACTATTCTAAAATTACAGTAAAAAAATTTTAAAGCAAACATTTTAAGGGGAAAAAGGGAGAATGACAGAAGAAATGACAACAAACAAGGAAATGCCAACAAAATTTTGGAAGTTGGATAATAAGCAGAGAAATAGCTGGTGCTGCAGAGTAGAGCAATGAAAAACCAGCCTGAACAGGGAAAGCCAACCAGAAACAGTCCATCTGAGCTGCAGAACTCCAAAAATCTCCAGGACTTGGAGACTCCAGGCAGAGTTGGAAAGAGAGAGATGGTTGATGGAGTTTATGACAAACAGCTCCTTCCATTCCTTGCCTCACACTGTATAGATTCCCCTACCTCAGGTTTTCTTCATTTCAGTGGGTTTACTGTCTGAAATGGTTAAAACCTACAGCCTGTGGTCTTGGGTTTACTAGAAAGTGAGGATGTGGTTATAATACGCCAAACAAGGAAACTAATGAACATCTCTACACCAAAGAAGGAATCCTAAGCCAACATCTCTTATCTGGCTCCACTAACACTAGTAGCCAGGGATAGAGAACTTCAGCATCCAGGTTGGGGATTCTGGGAATGCTGGTAGACCAGTGAAAGGACTCTAAGGATTAGGGAGATTTTCCAGCCACTTGACCTTGACCTTGACAATTCTACAGTGACTCCATCCCTTGACAGTTGCACTTGTGTCCAAAGAGCTGCAAAAGGCATTTTAGAATTTCTCTCTCAAATATAATTAAATCAAGGGCCGCCAAGGACCTCTGAAGGAAACTCTGAAAGACGAACACAAATAAGATAAAGGGATCTGAAGGAAGCATAGGAAGTAGAAGAAAACTAAAAATAAGCAAAATCCTTAGAAATTTGAGATTAAAATATCGAATTGATGATATAAGAACAGAGCGGATATAAAAAGGGAATGATTAGAGACTAGAACAAGCTCTTGGAAATGCAAAATACAATAGCTGAAATTTTTAAAAGATCAACAAAAGGGTTAGAATGAAAGATCACCTAGAAAGTAAAATAAAAACAATAAAGAGGTAGAAAAGAAAAAAACCAAGGGAATCAAAAAACTAGTCTGTCTGAAAAATAGGAGCACCTTTGACAGACTGCAGAGGCCCCAGAAGAGAAGTAATTACAGAGACTCAAAGTAATAACATCTTCCAAAAAGAAGGGACATAAGTTTCAAGATGAAAGGGGCCCACTGAATGTGAAATACAACAAATAATAATTTTAAAAAAGTGATTCGCCCCAAGGCATAGCTGCATGGAATTTGCATAACACTAGCGATGAGAGGAAGATTCAAAAAGTTGGCAGGGAAAGCAAAGGCGTTGAGCACTCCAACAGCCACATGGGAACCAGGGTACAGTGGATGAATGCCTCCAAAACTCCAAGGAAGAGAATTTCCACCTGGAGACTAGGATTGCGTACATGGTCGTGTCATCAGCCTAAAGTGAGCATAAAATAAGGACATTGTCTTAAGCATGATATCAAAAAATCTACCTTTGACATATCTACTGCCACCTAACAAATCACCCCCAATTTTAATGGCTTAAAACAGTGGACCTTTATTATCTGTGAATAAGAAATTTGGGAGTGGCTTAGCGGGGTGGTTCTGGCTGTGAACATCTCCCAAGGAGCAATGAGGGAGTCAGCTGAGGCTGATGAGGCTTAAGGGTCGACTTCCAAGGTCATTCACGTGGCTGTTAGTTGGCAGTTCCAGCATCTCACCACCTAGGAACACTCATGCCATGGCGACTGGCTTTCCTTAGAAAGATGATCAGAGGAAAAGGAGGAGAAGAGGAAAGAAGAGAAGAAAAGAGGAGAGAGGTCAGAAGAGTTACAGGAGAGAGCAAACCAGAGAGTCTTCAAGATGAAAGCCATTCTTAATACCCTAATCCGGGAAGTGACGCCATCATCTCCATTGTATTGTATTGGTCACACAGAGTGATCCTGGTACCATATGAGAGGGGCCACACAGGGTGAGTACCAGGAGGTGAGCTCAACAGAGGCCATCCTGGAAGTTAGCTGCCATGCACCCTTCCTCAAGGAGTCCCTAGAGTTGCTCCACCAACACAAGAAAACTAACCAGATCTGGAGCAAGAGCAGAAACACAGAAGATGGACATTGGAAAGAGAAAAGGAAACCTCAGACCAGTAATGAAGGGTTGCACTGTGCCTCACACTTTGAAGACAACTGCTTCCAATTGTGCAGAAGAACAATGGGGTCCAGGGAAGAGGCCTTCAAGCCAGAAATGAAAATGATATGTTGAATAAATTTTCAACTGTCAGAATTTGAGGACAAATCATTGAGAGTTGCATAGAAAAGTAAGCAAGCAAGGTTTTTTGAAAGGAGAGGTAATCATTAACTCTAGGGAAAACAAAAAGCGCTACAAGAAAAGAGGCCAGCAGAGAAAAGTGCTTGGTTCAGCTTTAAATGACATTTACAAAGTTATAGTAGTGTAAACACTGGCATTGATCTGACAAAAAAAAAAAGGATGGTCACTATAGGGAAGGGAGGAAGGAAATTCATCATATAAGCAGTGAGTTGGGCATCTTTTGTATGGGAAAGTCAACAGAATCTAAAACAGAAAAAATAAGAAACAGAAGCGCACTTGGACCATGTATAAGATGCACAGGTAAATTGAGTAACAGAAGAAACAGCAGGAAGAACTGAAAGCATTTGTCCTTAAGGAGTGTATCAGAAACAGAGAAGGATGGAGAAGGACTCCACTGTTTTTCACAATCATTTGACTTTTTAAGCCATCTATATATATAACTTGATAAGCAAAAAAATTAAATTTAAAATAAAAAGATTTTACTGGTCAAACAAATCCTTCTACCATCTTCTACTGAAGATCAGCTCATGTATCAGCATATATTTTACTATCTATACTGCTAACTAGGGAGAATGATGTAATTTTAGGAGAAATTAACCAGGATGAGTAATTCAAGCCCACTAGGCAGCCTCTATCCACTCAGGTCTATGGCGCAACCCCCCCTCCTACCACACTACAGAAATGAATCAAATCCTCGCAAAGTCATGTACCACTAATTGCTTTTTGACAAACTGCCAGTGTTGTGGCAAGATACCAAAATCAGGGACAAAAACAGTTTTAGATATAAAAACCCTTTACAGTCTCTACCTTGGATAAAATGTAAGAGACCATGAAAAACACTTGATTTCTGGAAGGTCTGCACAGGCAGGCCTCATCGAATGCAAATATTGCCTTGTATTCTTCTTGCTAAGGGTTTCTGGGTTGAGGTAGGGGCTTCTGGGTACTCTTTCTCTGAAAGGACAAAGTCAGAAGTTTGATCTCAAGACTTAGAAAATAATTTTATCCCCTTTTCTCTGATAAGCTCTTTTTGTTTATTGACTGGATGGATGCATGGACAGATGGATAATAGGTGGATGGATGGATGACTAGGTGAGATGGATGACAGATGGATGGGTGGATGTGTGGATGGATGGGTGGATGGATGAAAGATGAAGGATGGATGGATGGATAATGGGTAGATGAATGGGTGGATGGATGATGGATGGGTGGATATGTGAATGGATGGATGGATGTGTGGATGGATGGGTGAATGGATGGATGAATGAATGGATGGGTAGATGGATGAAGGATGAAGGATAGATGGATGGATAATGGGTAGATGAATGGATGGCTGGATGATGGATGGCTGGATGTGTGGATGGATGGGCAGATGGATAGATGAGTGGATGGATGGATGAGTGGGTGGATGGATGGTTGGATGGATAGGTGGTGAGTAGTGGGTGGATAGATGGATGGATGGATGGACAGATGGATGAAGGTGCTTACATCTATGTAGGAGGATCACATACAGATACAGTCTTCAGAGATATGATCATATTGTCAGTTGCCTGTTCTGTGCTTTTGGTTTGTTTATTTGTGACAATAACATTAGAACTATACATCAAACTGGGTGTTCACTATTTCTAAAGTCTAACAGTCATATAGTACTCAAAAGTGCTCATCACGAAAAACTAAATATGCACTTGATATCTCCATTGCCAAATCATTTTTGGAACTTGTCTTTGAAAATTCATTTTGGAGCTGAAACCATAATGTTTAGAATAGATTCATGGGTGCCAAATCTTTACAGAGGAGTGATGGATATGATTTTTTAGAGCCAGCCACATTCTGGTTAAGTTGTTTAACATTTTTAAATGCTGTGTATACATAGAAAAGTTGTATAAAAATTGTTTAAGCTCTGCTTACCTGAGCTTATTTTTCTAAGGACCCTAAGGGAAGCTTCGCCTCCCCGCCCCAGTCACCTGCTCTGTCTGGTCATGTTAGGATCCTACTCACCTCTCTTAGGAGGAAGGCCACCCCCTAAGCTTTGCATCCAATTGTCCAAGAGTCCAATATTGCAGCAGGTTGGAAACAAAGTCCAGGAGTTGCTGGGCTTCACAACCTTAAATAAAAGTCTTTCCAAGGTACCCCAGCAGCTCAGCAACTAAGAGATAGCATAGATAAATGGGACTTCATAAAACTAAAAAGCTTCTGCTCAACAAAAGAAATGGTCTCTAAACTGAAGAGAACACCCACAGAGTGAGAGAAAATATTTGCCAGCTACACATCAGACAAAGGACTGATAACCAGAATATATAGGGAACTCAAAAAACTAAATTCTCCCAAAACTAATGAACCAATAAAGAAATGGGCAAGTGAACTAAACAGAACTTTCTCAAAAGAAGAAATTCAAATGGCCAAAAAACACATGAAAAATGCTCACCATCTCTAGCAATAAAGGAAATGCAAATTAAAACCACACTAAGATTCCACCTCACCCCTGTTAGAATAGCCATCATCAGCAACACCACCAACAACAGGTGTTGGCGAGGATGCGGGGAAAAAGGAACCCTCTTACACTGCTGGTGGGAATGTAGACTAGTACAACCACTCTGGAAAAAAATTTGGAGGCTTCTTAAAAATCTAAACATAGATCTACCATATGATCCAGCAATACCACTCTTGGGGATATACCCAAAAGACTGTGACACAGGTTACTCCAGAGGCACCTGCACACCCATGTTTATTGTGGCACTATTCACAATAGCCAAGTTATGGAAACAGCCAAGATGCCCACTACTGACGAATGGATCAAGAAAATGTGGTATTATACACAATGGAATTTTATGCAGCCATGAAGAAGAATGAAATGTTATCATTCACTGGTAAATGGATGGAATTGGAGAACATCATTCTGAGTGAGGTTAGCCTGGCCCAAAAGACCAAAAATCATATGTTCTCCCTCATATGCAGACATTAGATCAAGGGCAAACACAACAAGGGGATTGGACTTTGATCACATGATAAAAGCGAGAGCACACAAGGGAGGGGTGAGGATAGGTAAGACACCCAAAAGACTAGATAGCATTTGTTGCCTTCAACGCATAGAAACTAATGCAGATACTTTAAAAGCAACTGAGGCCAATAGGAGAAGGGGACCAGGAACTAGAGAAAAGTTTAGTTTAAGAAGAGTTAATTTAGAAGGTAACACACATGCACAGGAAATCAATGCGAGTCAACTCCCTGTATAGCTATCCTTATCTCAACTAGCAAAAAACCCTTGGTCCTTCCTATTATTGCTTATACTCTCTCTTGAAGAAAATTAGAGATAAGGGCAAAATAGTTTCTGCCAGGTAGCAAGGGGGTGGGGGAGAGAGGGAGGGGGTGGGGTAGTTAAGGGAGGGAGCAGGGGGAAGGAGGGAGAAATGACCCAAACATTGTATGCACATATGAATAAAAAGAAAAAAGTCTTTCCAAGGTAAAAGATTGAGTGTCTGGAGTGGCACAAAGAAAATTGGTTTTGGCAGCAGTGACAGGGACAATCTGTTGGGGAAGAGGTCTGGCTGCAGGAGAGTGAGGTGGGAGAGCGGGAGGGGGAGGAGGAGGAGGAACAGAAGCACCAGCCGCTTGGGGCCATGGCGGGGTGAGAGGAGGCACATGAATGACTTGCGGGTGGGGAAGCCTCCCACGGCTCCTTCCCAGTCTGGCCATCTGTTCTGGGACCTTGGGCAGGCGGGCACCGTGAAGCTTGGAGACTGGCAACTGGACCAGCAAACAAAGCCCACAGGCTGGCTGCCCCACAGGGAGAAGGGAGAAGCCATCACTGAATCTAACTTTGGAAAGTGGCCAGGGCCCCTTCCTAGGCTTCATCCAGCTGAACAAAGCCCCTCCTGGCCCTGCGATAGAAACTAGAGCCAATACCACCAGTGCTCTAGGGAGCCATCTCCAATGACAAGGAGGAAAAGTGCATCCTTTCTGCCTTGCAGACACTTCTGCAGCCCTCAGCAGATGTCACATTTGGGGCTTTAGCATACAGCCCAAGAAAGTAAAGAAGCTCCAGGGACAATTTTTCAACACCCTTGTCCAAATCCACTTGGCTACAGCAGTTCCCTTTGTAGAATTTGTACCTGCCAGGAGCAGGGTATGGTGGTGTGCACCTGTGTTTCCAACTATTCAGGAGGCTGAGGCAATTGGGTAATTTGAACCCAGGAGTTCAAGATCAGACTGGGCAACATAGCCAGGCCCTATCTCATAAAAACCAAACCAAACAAACAAACAAAAATATACCTGTCCCCTTGCCTCCCCCTCAAGCCTTCTAACAATCTCATTCCAGACAACATAGCAAGAAGCATGCTCCAGGAAGGCTACCCTGATCTCAGATGGAGCCCTGGGAGACAGATGTCAGAATTGGTTGCAGAATTGGACTGGTTTCGAGATTTAATCATCATTCTGAACCTGTCCAATCTCCATCTCCTCCCCACATTGGCAGGAGACACAGAGGGGAGGAAGAAGAGAAAAGCAAATCTGTGGTGTGGGCTGGGGGGCTCCATCCTACAAGGCCTGGTCCAAGTACAGAGGCCGCCCTGGGAGTAAGGAATTCTGTGTGCTCACCCCACCCTGGGGCCAGCAAGGGAACTGCAGCCTCTTTGGAAACAGGATTTAAAGAGGCCATCCAACTCCCTCCTCCCCCAACTCAAGGGTTTGCTTTCCACAGTCTCAGTTTCTTGGGGTCAACTGTGGTCCAAAAATATTTAGTGGATAATTCCAGAAATAAACAATTCCTAAGTGTTAAATAACTTTTATTACAGTGCATTTTAATTATTCTATTTTATTGGTGCCTAATTTATAAATTAACTTTATCATGGGTATGTATGTGTAGGAAAAAACATAGCACACACAGGGTTTTGTACTATCCACGGTTCCAGGCATCCCCTGGAGGTCAGCTGCAGTTACTGGATCAACTCCTGGCTTTGACCTCTTGGTGGACAGAGGCCTATTGGCAGTAGAAATGCCTGACTCTAAAAGAAAAAGCTCGGTGCTCTGTGATCAGAGAGGAAACACCACTCAGGTGAAGCCCACCATTTTCACACATCAGGCCAGCATCTCCACAGAGACACCCCTGTGGCTAGGTGCATCTTGAAACCTCTTCAAAGCCCTCTCCATGTACCACTAAGAATGAGCTATCATTTGGGTCACTAGCACAGGAAGAAAAGGACAAGGAAAATGTCCTGTCCATGGAGGGAGGACAGGGTGGGGCTCCTGGTCAAGGTCCCTGGCCGCTGGTGACATACAGGCACACAGACCCAGTGAGGGAAGATGCCAGAAATAGGGGAGTGATCTGATCCAGTGCAGTCAGTCTATCACTTGGGCCAGGATTACACCTGGCTCTGCTCTCCCTTGCTCTATGCTCAGATAAGACCATTGAGACCCATGTACCGCTTCCAGCCCATTGGTGACATTGTTGCCCTCGTCACAAGCCACAAGATACTCATTCCTACCAGAGCCAAAACTTTGCAATCAGCACCTGCAAGAGGGCACTGAGGGAGCCCTATCCCACCCTGGCATCCACTAGCAAACAAGGGCATTTGCTACCCAAAGAGGCTTTGCCTTATGAGAGGCAAAACCACAGTCCCACCTGTGAGCACAGCAGAGGTTCCCAGGCCCTGCTGAGGTCGCTGTGCCCCTGGCAGGATTCCCAGGCTGGGCTGAGGGTGCAGGGAGCCCACGGAAACCTTGGCTTAGAGACCAGCTTCCTTGGGCGCCGCCCAGGGCAGCCTTTCTATCTCTCTCATCCAAACGTCCCCCCACCTCTAAAATGAGATGGCTTAACTTCGAGAGGCTTCTCAGCTCTAGCTGACATGAAAGCTATCTGGGGAGCTCTAAAAAGAATTATCTGGGCTCCAACCCAGGCCCATTAACTTGGAATCGCTGAGGATGGAGCCAGCACAGCCTTGGTTTGGAAACCTCCCCAGGTGATTCTCCTGCACAGCCCGGGCTGGGTCATTGCTGGGAGTCTATAAATCCTCCATTCTTAAGAGGACGCCTGCCTTGGAGCAGCGTGACCCCCCACCCACATAGCAGGGAAGCCACAGGCACTTCTAGTTTTCTGGTTCCATCTGGAAGGGGGCAGGAAAAGGAGCTGGAGTAAGACTGGCTGGTGGTCAGGACCTCAGAGAACTTGGAAATAATACAGAACCCATTCACAAAGACATCTTGAGGCTGGGTGAGAACTGCAGGGAGAAGCCCTTAATAATTAACGTTATTTGTCAGGGGAAGAAACCGTCCATCCTCCGTGCTACCGGGCTCCAGAGGACGGATAGGCCCTATTCACTTGAGAAGGCGGAGTGGTTATCGTCTGTTACTTGGTAGCTGTGTGGCCTTGGGCAGGGTACTTGACCTCTCTGTGCCTTGGTTGCTTCCTTTACAAGTGAGGGTATTAGTTATGCAATGGTGCTCCATAGATCACAGTGAAGATTCAGTGACTTAATATAAACAATCTAGTACAGTGCAGAGCACACAGGAAACTCAGTAAGTGTTAAAAATTATCCACAGGGGAAAATAAATTGTGAAACACCGGGGCAAAGATCAACAGGTTTCGTTACTTCAAGACTTCTCAAAAATGACAACACTACTACCACCAAGGACAAGAGATTGTTAGGAATGACCAACTGTGGGGAGAGAAGTGCTCGGACAAGTTGAGGGGGACCCCTCACAGCCCACATGGGTGGTGTTCCTGTAGAGGGGGTATGAGTCTGAGATTCAGAATAGTCGATTGACTCTTGACTTTTCTACTACCTAGCTGGGTGACCTTGGGCAAGTCACCTGGCCTCTCTGAGTCTTATATCTTCATTTGCACAATGTTGGGGCATGAGCTATAAACCTAGGGATATCTAAGGTGGCTTCTGGCGCCAGGATTTCATTTCTGTGTACTTCTGCCAAAATGGGGGAGGGAAGAGAAAAAGGAATAATATCTAGTTCATGACCCCTGGTTCTAGACTTCTTTGGGAGTGGTTTCCAAAGAGGTTCAAATGCTCACTCGCTCACTTAGGATGGAGGATACTAAGAGAGAATGAATGGTGATGGGCCAGATGCGTAAGCATCATGGGTTGGGGAGGGAGGAGGTAACGAAGGTGCTCACATTAGCCCGTGTGCATCTGAAAAGACCATTAAGCACCCTGTGCCCAAACGCCACACATTTAAAGCATTATGGTCATTACATCCTATGTTTTCCAAACTAAACATCAGCACCCACAATGTGAGAAAGGATTTTTTGGTGTCATCAGGTATGCCACAGTGTCAGAGAGAGAATGTGGATGTCGACCTTCCAAATTTTGTAATGCAGATAATTTGTGAGGCACAAGGGACAGAACAACTGAAAACAGGAGTATCCTAGGAAGCCAGTACTGCCCCTCTCCCCCAGTTCATGTTCTGCACTGCAGGTGTTGCTCTTTCTCCATCACTGGAAGTGACGAGCCCCATCTTTGGCAGTCCCATGGAGAGGAGGACAAGAAACAACATTGGAAGTTTGGATCAGCGTCTAACACTCCCAACCAGGTCCAGCTCGCCTCCTGGGGCTCACACTCTCACTTTCCTCCAGGCTTAATTGCAACATTTACTTATACATTTTACAAATCCACCAAATTGATTGTAAAGGAAAAATCCCCCCCCACACACACAAACTAATTTATCGAGCTTCTAAAGACATAATGACCTACTTGGGAGTTTGGGGTCTTCACCGCAGAGGTTCTAGGCTGTGAACTTCTCAAGGCAAGAGTGAGCTGAGTGCATCTGCTATGCGTTAGTGGCCAAGCACTAGCCTGGCCCTTTGTCCGGACCCCTGTTCTTAATTTCCTGCCACTTATTGTCCCTCTGATAAGTGGGGGGGGAGGTGTTATTTAATTGCTTTAAAGATATCAAGCCACTAGGGAGGTTATCTCCTCCTCAACCCCTCTATTTTTCTGGCTCAAGGTTTTGTTACTTAGTTACTAACTCAGCCACAGAGGGGAAAGAGAACCAGACACAGCAGCCTAGACCTCACTCCTCAAATGGGGACAGAGTTAGGGGAGGGGGATACAAGTCAAAAGAAGAACCAGGGGTAGGAACTTGAGTTGGCTGCTGGGCACAGGTGGCAGCGCCATCAAACATTCACAGGTGGAGGAGAGATGGGGAGTCATACATGATCTAGACAAAATCAAGGATTTCTGGAGATGATACATTTTCTGTTGTCAGAGTCAAAGTGTTCAGGTACCACTCAGCTAGCTGCAGGAAGATAGGTGGGACTCAGATGGTCGGGGTCAGTGCTTTTCTCCAGGCTGGACCTGCCCAACTTGTCCTATGGGGGGGAGGGGCAGGAGGGAGACTTCACAAAGAAAGTGGGGAAATTTCACTATATTTGGTCATTCAAGTTAAAGGCCATGCAGACTTGCCCTTTAACTCAAGTTGCCTGGGAGTTGATCCTCCAGGGACAACCTGCTTTGGCTGGTGATTCTCATACTAAAACTTAACACTCTCAAAACCAAACACGGGACATCACCCCTGGGAGTCACCTTGTGTGTAGAGGAGGAATCAGATGAGAGTCAGTGGGTCATTCCTTCAATGCTGTAGAAAATGGTGGTTATTTTTCTAAATGATAGATGAACTTGGCATCAGAAGTTAGAGAACTTTTACCAGATAGTGTGGTCCCAGGGAAAGGAATTCGAGGGCAGAGAAGGCACTTCCTGCATCTTCCCCTCTTTCCCTGGAACCAGTAGCGTATTTGGTTTTAAATTAGAGGTGGCAACAGGTGTTGTAACGACTATGTGGCCAGAGGATTTGGAGTTTCCCTGAGCTCAATTCCACGACTATTCTTCTACTCTCAGCAAATAGGAAGCAGGGACCACCTCTCTTCCAGTGAACTGCCCATTCCAGGCCCTCTACCCCTGTACACAGGAGTCTAAAGGCAAGCTGACTCCCAGGCTGACTGAGACATCAGTCACTCCACCATTTCCCACCTAACCCCTGTGTATAGGATGGCAACATGTGAAAGAGATGAAGCCAGTGGTAGCTCCTGATTTCCATCCTGAATAGCAGCACCTTGCTATTTTACCTGGTGGTTCCTTTCCCATGTCACTCATCCATCTAAGGTGCTGCCCCACTGCTAAATGGCTTCTGGACTTGTGCTGTTCACCAGTGAGCTGGAAATTGGATTATCAGTAGGATGGACAGAGCAAGACAGCTCAGTCCACGGAGAAAGCTAACCGGAGTTTATTTTCCGATTTCTCATCCTCTAAAACTCTACCTAGGACGATGTATATGTATGTATGTATGTATGTATGTATGTATGTATGTATGTATGTATGTGTGTGTGTGTGTGTTGGGTCGGGGGTTAAGGAATGAAGGGAGAGGGAAAGGGATGGAGGGAGAGGGAGGGAGAGTTTGGAGGAGGGCTAGGAAAAGGGGCTGCAGGATTAATTATGACTTATTAAACTATTGGAACACAGGCTGAATCATTGCAGTAAAAAAAAAAAAATAGCTGCAACTTGAGGTGACACATCTCCCACTTCTTTCTGGTCCCCTTTGCTCCCGGCACCGCGGGCACATGGGCCGTGCTGTGCCAAACCAGCAGGTGCTGACTGACAACTAAAGCTGTATGGCCCCCAAGCCTCCAACTGTGGACCTCTGGGGGGCGTGGGATTTCGATCCCCCTGAGCCTCTGATGGCTCCTGGAGCTGAATCTTGGAACCCAGGTGCAGTCACACACCTGCAAGCCTTGGCAGCTGCAGGAGAAGTGCTTTCCTCCTGGCTCTTTTTCCTCTCTGCCCTCTCCGTTTTTGCAATCTTAGCCCTACGCCCTGAGCCCAGGACTGGCCCACGGAAGACGCCGCTTTGCAAACTTGTGCGACTAAGAACATTAAAGAGGTCCCAGAGCAAGTCTGGGTCACCCCAGCCGCCGCGCGGGCTGCGTGGAACATGCTGGGTGAAACAGAACCGATTCTATGAAATCGGAGAAAAGCAGAGCGTGTCCTTGCCATGAGTCCTGAGGAGACCGAAGTCGCTGCACCCTTCACGCCCCCGCATGCAGGTGGGCTCCCCTCCCTCCCCCGGTGCCCGCGAGCTCCGCCGGCTGCCATCAGCAGGATTCTCCACTTGTCTCACCCCTGTCCTCCTACAGGACCCGGGGGGCGGAGCGAAGCCGCTGTGACGTAACGCGAGGGGGGCGTGGGGAACTGCACCGAGGGGCTCCCGCCCGCCTGGGCCAGTCCAAGCCGCGCAGCTACCAGCGGCGCGCGCGCGCTCGCTCGCAGGGCCACCCCAGTCCAAGCGCCAGTCCGCCAGGGCGCCGGTGATCTGTGGCCAGGGAGGCTCTCGGACGCGCAAGGGGCCGGCGGGAGCCGGCGCAAGGAGGCCGAGGGGCTGCGAGCCCCGGTCGCCGGGCATCTGCCGAGCTGCTGCGCTCCTGGGCACCCGAAGAACCCAGTTAACGGATTGCCCAGGAAAAGCAAGGTGAGGTGTGTGTGTGTGTGCGTGTCGGTATGTGTGTGCATGTGCGTGTGTGACACAGAGTCGGAGACAGAGGGACAGAGATGGAGGGATAGAGAGAAGCGCACTTAGGCACCTGTGTGCATCTGCGCTGATGATCGCGCGCCCATCGGTGCGACCTGCTGTAGGTCCCGGCGCACGATTCTGCGCCCTTGTGCCTTAGGGTGATAGTGGTGGGAATGAACGACAGCAGGTACCCCGGCGTGAGTCGGGGACCGTAAGATTTGTCTGCACAGCCTCTGTACGTGTGCGTGGCATATGCCCTGCAGCTCCGGTGTCCAGGTGGTAGCTGTGATGAGGACAACTTCTTTCCCAACCACCTCCAAAAGAGCTCTGGTGCAAGAAGAGAGAGGCCAGGGTGGTGGGAAAGTGTCAGGTGCCACCGCGGGGTTCCTGCGGATGTGCACCCCGAGACATCCCGAGCCTGGATTGAAGAGCTGATGGGGACAACGAGCGGAGGAAAGGAGAGTCTCCCCTGGTTTTCCTCGCCCACTAGGGAGGCGGATGGAACGCGTCTGGGTCTGGCTTCCCCGTCCCTGGCAGAGATCATGGTTTGCCTAGATTGGAGAGCCCCAACCGTTGAATGTCTAAGTCCTCAAGCGACCGTCGTCGCTCCCAGCTGTCTCTGGCACCTCAGTCCCCTCTGCGTTAAGAAGCTAGATGTGCTGGCACTTCAGCCTTCTCTCTCCCTTCGCCTTTCTGGAAATTGTTGGGGATGCTTCATGAAACCTTTGCTCCGGGGGTCAGCGAGTTGATGGCGAGGCGGAGGGTTTTCCAGAACCACCTTCATGGTCCCGACACTCGCCTGTCCCCGCCCTTCCCCTTTGGCCAACGTCGCCGGGGCTTTTCTTAGGTGCTGTAGCTCCGCGGTGGCCCACACTGGGCTGTTGTCTCTCTGCCGATGAGGGTTCAGGCTCCAGCCTCAGAGAGAGACCAGGCTGGGTTTCAGGAGGGAGCAGAAGTGGGGATTTGAATGGGAGAAAGATAGTGGGAAGATGGGAGAAGCTAAGGCTAAGTAGAATTTAGGGGGTCCCTACCCCAACTCTCCTTTGGGGGAACTGCAGTCTGTCTGGGCAAGAGACCATTGCCACCCTCCTCTCTAACAGAGCCAGGATTCATCTCAGAGGAAACCAACAACCAGGCCATTTCCAGTATCTAACAACTCTAAGGCCTGAGAAAATAAAGCAGAAAATCAAAGTTACTGATACAGCTAATCTAACCACAATTCAACAAGTATCGACTGGCTGGCATTTGGAGTCCACATTCTGTAGGACAAACGCGAAACGGAAGTCACAGGGAGGGCTTAGGCAAGCTGACTTCTTTGTTAAATAATACTCATCATATTTAAGCTCAGCTCTTCCTTGAAGGAACTCCCACCCCCACACCCCAACCCCGCCCTATTCCCCACTGCTCCCTATCCTACCTGCTCCTCCACCTTGAACAAGGCTCTGAGCCCTGGCCCTGACTGCCTCTCAAAAGTGGAGGTGTGCTACTTCTCTGCCAGTTTCAGGAAAAACTGTCCCCAGGCACTTTGGTCTGGAAAGGGCAATTAAGGCTAGAAAACAGCATTCAGCCCTCCCTCACACCCCCTGCACTACCGTCATCCCCCAAACTCTAGACAGGGTCTTCAGCCATTGGAGTGTGACCATTCACAGTACATAGATGGGACCCCAAGCAAAGCAGATGGTTAATGAACATGCTGATTGCAGGCAGCTTGAACAGGATTCTGGGTCTGTAGAATTAAGTAAGTGACAAGATGTTTAAAACACAGTGGCAACTAAGTTAACCCAGGGTACTAAAAGCATTTCTTTCCAGCTTCTGGTTTTACCAGCTGCCAGCTTTCACATTTATACCCAATGCAGATGTGAAATCCTGGATCCCTAAAATACCTTGCAGAAACATCAGCCACAAAGCCCAGACCTCACTCTGCAGGCAGCAATGTGGTGGGAAAATTAGCACGGAAGGAATAAGCGACGCACGGGCAGTAGAGTGAATCAGAGGCAGTGAGGACAAAGATACTCTGGTACTTGCTGCTGGTAGAGCCTCCTTCAGTTTATCTGCAGTCTTTCTCATCATTAAGCATTCACTCTCTGATCTACACTCGGGTAACAGGAAAAGTCCCCTGCTGGAAGGAAATGTAGTATCCAAGTGAATTATTCCTCACTGTGTGCTGGATACACCACCCCTTGGCCATCTCCCCTCTTCTTAGATTGACCCTCTGCCCTGTTTTCTTGCTTTGTTTTTGTCTTTTTTTGGTCAGCTTAACTGAGGCCTGGGAACATGCTAGGCAAGCACTCTACCACTTGAGCCATGCCTCCAGTACCGTGGTGCTTCACTCTGGGGCTTGAAATCAGGACTTCACACTCTGTGGCCTGACTACTTAAACCACACCTCCAGTCCATTTTTGTTCTGGAGATGGGGACTTGGGAACTATTTGCTGAGGCTGGCCTCAAACCTCAATCTTTCCAATCTCAGCCTCCCAAGTAGCTAAGATTACAGGTGTGAGCCACTGGCTCACAATTCTGCTTGCTTCACTCCTCACATGTCCATGATGCCTTCAAATTCATCTCAGCATGCTTGTCTGAATCCCCCTGGGGAAGGAAGGCATCTGACATCCTTTGTTCTTATCTGGGTGCAATTCCCACCCTACTAGAGCTGGCTTCCATGCCTGTCTCCTTACTAAATGACTGCCTCCTGGGTGGAGTATGAGTACCATCCATGTTTTTGTGCCGAGCACAAAGAAGCCCCCCAGTGTTTTTTGAGTAGGCTGTAGATAAATCATTTAATTATGGGATGACCTATTGATTTATAGTGCAAGTCAAGCCAATAGTGTCATCTTTTCTCAGATTGGTGGTAACACAGAAGTGAGTTGCTTCAAACCAAAGCCCAAGTATCAGCCATTTGTTTTCTCTTCACTGAGCATCAGATGTGACACCATGAAAAGCATAGAAGTCTTAGGGCTAGGTGACCTGCGTTCAAATCCCAGTTCCAACAATATGGAAGCAAGTTGCTGAAACTATCTAAGCCTCAGTTTCCACATCTTTAAAGTGAGAGTCATTACCAGCCCCATGATGGTTGGGGAGAGGAAAGAGATAGTGGGTGTGAATGAGCTATATCAGGGTTTGGAACCCTCTGTTCACATCTACGAAGACCCTGTATCCCTTATGGGGCTCCTGGTTTTGCCCTTAATCAGGGAATTGCAGGCAAGTTCTGTAGGGTGTTAGGAACACCCTGGAGTAGCACCAGTTCAGGGGACTTAGGTGAGGTCCTCCTCGTCATGAGAGGGTCAAGCACTGGGTACTGGAGAAACAAAAGTGGAAAAAAAAAAAAACTAAACTAAAGCACATATTTTAAAAACAAAAGTGAGCCAGACTTTTATTTTTAATATTGAAGACTATAAATTGTTTCACTGTGTAGGCAGGTTTCAATAAATTAGAGATAATGAGATGGTAGAGGGAAAAAAGTAGGGAAAATAACATTTATGAAGTTCTGATTGTGAGCCCCACACCAGGAGAGGTGTTCCACATTCCTCTCCTCATTTAACCTTCACAACAGCCTGCGTTAACAGGAGTTAGAGCAGTGAGGAGGCCAGGCCCCAGGTCACAGGGGCTCAACAGTGGAGGTCAGGTTTGTTCTCCCTCTATATTCTGGGATTTTCCCATCAAGTTGTTGCAGAATGGAAAGATAAGCAGGTGGAGAGTCTGCATAGATTTCCTTGCAGGGTAAGAGGTTCAGAAAGACAGCTTCAGACCTCTCTGAGGTCAGGGGCTGAAATTCTCCAAACCCTGCCTTTTAACAGTTTGGACCAGTCAACTCCTTAGGGGTCAAAGTCTGTCTTTGAAGCTGCAACCAGACCCCACTAGTATCATCAAAGATGATGGCTTACCCCAATCCTTCCCTCACCATGGGAAAATAACAACACACCTGCACAGCAGCCCACAAGGGTGGGCTGGTAGCTGTACCATTGATATAGAAAGATATAACACGTTTTTTACTTTAAGAGTCTGTGTGAGAGGAAAATCCAGAAAGGTGCAAAGTGGGTGAGAGCTTAAACAGCCTAGGACTGATGGGCCACTCTTCCTTTTCCCTTCCAGATGTCACAGTGGATCCTTGACCTCCAGGGCCCATTAAGGTGAGAACAGATCTTTGGGCTGGTTGGCTCTACACTGAGTGAAAAGCAGTCATGGAGATGGCGGAAGGGGGACTCAATGGGAGCCAGGCATGGCTGTCCTCTCCATTTGACCTCAATGGTTCATTGGTGGCAACCAACGGCTCAAACCAGACAGAGCCATACTACGACGTGACGAGCAATGCAGTCCTCACACTCATATATTTTGTGGTCTGCATCATTGGGCTGTGTGGCAACACGCTTGTTATTTATGTCATCCTCCGTTACGCCAAGATGAAGACCATCACCAACATTTACATCCTCAACCTGGCCATCGCGGATGAGCTCTTCATGCTAGGACTGCCCTTCTTGGCCATGCAGGTAGCACTGGTCCACTGGCCCTTTGGCAAGGCCATTTGCCGAGTGGTCATGACTGTGGATGGCATCAACCAGTTCACGAGCATCTTCTGCTTGACAGTCATGAGCATCGACCGCTACCTAGCTGTGGTCCACCCCATCAAGTCGGCCAAGTGGAGGAGACCCCGGACAGCCAAGATGATCAATGTGGCTGTGTGGGGCATCTCCCTGCTTGTCATCTTGCCTATCATGATATATGCTGGCCTTCGGAGCAACCAGTGGGGACGAAGCAGCTGCACCATCAACTGGCCAGGTGAATCTGGGGCGTGGTACACGGGGTTCATTATCTACGCTTTCATCTTAGGGTTCCTGGTTCCCCTCACCATCATCTGTCTTTGCTACCTGTTCATTATCATCAAGGTGAAGTCCTCTGGAATCCGAGTGGGATCCTCCAAGAGGAAAAAGTCTGAGAGGAAGGTTACCCGGATGGTGTCCATAGTGGTGGCTGTCTTCATTTTTTGCTGGCTCCCCTTCTACATATTCAATGTCTTTTCCGTCTCTGTGGCCATCGATCCCACCCCAGCCCTTAAAGGCATGTTCGACTTTGTGGTGGTCCTCACCTATGCTAACAGTTGTGCCAATCCTATCCTGTATGCTTTCTTATCTGACAACTTCAAGAAGAGCTTCCAGAATGTTCTCTGCTTGGTCAAGGTGAGTGGCACAGATGATGGGGAACGGAGTGACAGTAAGCAGGACAAATCCCGGCTGAATGAGACCACAGAGACCCAGAGGACCCTCCTCAATGGAGACCTCCAAACCAGTATCTGAACTGCCTGGAGAAAAACAAAAACAAAAACAAGACAAACCCTGCTTCCTGGCAATGGGCTCTCACCCTTTTCCTTCCTCCCACGCATCACACTTGGCTCCTAGAACAGAGGACTACTCAGCATGACTCCACTTCAGAGAACAGTGTTTGAGTTGGCTTCTCTGATCGAAAGCTAATGTATTACACTTATTACCTCTCCCTTAAAGTGAACATTTAAATGCAAGCAGACAATTCAAAGCCTGGAGATGAGGAACTCATGCCTGGGTATCACCTTTAGAAGTGCTGAAGCCCAACAATAGAAAAAAAAAAGACTTACCTGTGTGTATGTGTGCTTACACACAATATGTAATCTTGTGTTCTGATATTTATGCTTGTACATTACTACCTAGTCTCTGTATGTTCGTTACCTAAGTGTCTTGTGATCGTGCACACAGCATAGCAAGTTCAAGTGTGTGTAGTGTATAGCAGAGTGTACATTTACCACAATATGGAGCCTGAAGAAATGGACTTACCGCGAGGCTAATCAAGTTTGAGATTCAGGGATCTGTTGTGTTGCATAAGCCTTTCCAAGGCCCAGGAGGGGCCTGAGTGCTAAATTCATGTAGTCATGTTTTGTAAAAAGAGTTGTGGAAGTAAGATATTTTTGTATTCTTTCTCTTAGGTGGCCCCCCTAAAGCTGTGTAAGCCTCCAGCCTCACAGAACCTGCCTCTGCCCCTGGGTATTTGTTTCATTAATTTCAGGCAAGTTAGGTCAAAGTCAGAAGAGAAAAGGAGAAAACATTTGAATATTTAGAATATAAATTCAAAGTTTCCTGTTCTCAGATACACTCAGTTACTCATTTACTCAAAAGGACTTAAATGGCTGCGGTCATCAATCATTGTATTTATCAAGACAAAAGCCTGCTTTATTGCAAGATTGCATTCTTTTCCTCTCAAATTGCTTTGCTTTTTCTTAGGGAGCCAAACGGGAGAAAGTCACTAACCGAAAGGCAAAACAATGGACTGGGATTCTTGTTAGGAAACAATTTTATTCTCACCCCATGCAAATAAATGAATAAGAATGAAGCAAAATGATACCTTTATGAGAAACCATGAAATTGCTTTCTTAAATGCCAGAGTTGGCTTCCCAATGAAGGAAAATGGAAATGTAATTCAACAACTCCTCAAAGGGACTTTTCAAAAGGGCTTTATACAAAGCTGGACATTATGAAAATCACAGTGCATACTGAGGACCTGAGGATACTCTTCATAAAACCCACTCGCCAGTGTGTATAATATACAGGAATGTGCAGTTGCGAACGTTGGAGGAGCCCTGTCCTTCACAGGTGTGGCCGTGCCACCTTCGTCACTGACTGTACACACAGAAGTGTCATGACTTTTATGCTACAGTCTCTCTGAACTATTTCTCAAGAACTACTGTGACAGGCACTTCACACCTTCAGTGGCATTTTTTTTGTTTCCCAACTGTAGATAGGCTGTTATAAGCAATAAGAAAAGAGGCAATACCCATTTTATTGACAGATCACAGTTTCCAGAATATGAAGCAATACATACTTGGGGTCAAGTGTGATGGTTCATACCTGTAATCCTAGGTACTCGGGAAGCAGAGCTAGGAGGATCATCGTTCAAGACCTACCTGGGCAAAAGAGTTCGTAAGACCCTATCTCCAGAAGCAAGCTAGATGTGATGGTGCATGCCTGAAATACTAGCTACTCAGGAGACAGAGGTAGAAGGATTTTAGTCTGAAGCAGGCCAGGCAAAAGTATGAGACCCTATCTGAAAAATGGAAGAATGAGGCTCTGAGTTCAAAACCCCAGTACTTCTCCCCCACCCCCCACCCCCCAAAAAGAACTATTTAGATAGATGTTTGCAAGGTGTCACCAGCTATGACTTCTATACGAAAGCATTGCTCTTAATGTCACACACAGAGATTTTACCGTACTTAAGAGTGAGCTCTCCTCTTCGGGCTCCCTAAGCAAGTGGTCAGAATGACTAAGTGCTCCACCTGTGGCTCTCCTCCTTGTCAATATGATTCTCTCTGTCTGGATCATTCGCACCATCTCATTTGCAAAAGTACTTACTGTGGCTTGGAAATTATGTTCAATGAGGGTTATGATTGACATAAATTGATACAAAATAAAAGAGGGACAGTTATAAGACAAGACTACAGGGAAAGTTGTTGCAAAAAAATGCATACAGTAAAATGCACATTGCTATTAAAGACAAAGTCAGCTGCACGTTCAACTTAGACTTGCTTCCTGGCAGCCATGTTGAACACAGCTTCTTTTTCTCTTTAAGCAACATAAAGCAAAGATTTGCAGGAAGCACTGTAAACTCATTTTCACCATTATCATAAGATGTCCCAGGGTCTTTGGATAAGTGCTGATTTTTTACTTAGGGAAATGATTCCAAAGGACCAAGAACTGACAAACATTTTCAAAGCAGATAAGAGTAATTCTATGGCATTTATAACCAGAGAAGCTGTGTCCACAAAGGCTTTGACTCAAAGCAGCCATCCACAACCTCAAAATGAATGCACACCCAGTAAGTGGGGATGTTCAACAATAGGATAATCATTTGAGGGCAGAAAGGACCCTCAAAATCAATGCTATAAACTAGGCATGGTGGTACATGCCTGTAATCCCACCTACTCAGAAGATGGAAGCAGGAGAATCACAAGTTTCAGGCCAGCCCAGGCAAAGTTAGTGAAACCCTACATCAAAAACAAAAAAATACAAACAAAATGGCTGAGAGGTGTGGCTCAATGGGTAGAGCACTTGCCTAGCAAGCCCAAGGCTCTGGGGTCAATCCCCGCACTACAAGAAAAAAGAAATCAGTGCTGTAATTCCATCCAAATCAGCAATCAGGTTTCCACTATCTGGAAATGCATTCTCCATCTTTTGAAAGATTTTATTTCAAGGATGACTTGTTCTGTGGTTTTTATCCAAAAGAGGGAATAAGTTTTTAATGTAAATGTTAACATGACTTTAATTCAAAAAATTTAATCTCTGCCTCAATTCAACATCATGAAGATAAACCTGGATGCTGGGAGGGAATTAAGAAGTACTGCACCCCATCAATTTTGGGAGATCTGATCACCTGGGGTCTGCAAGCCACTACTTCCTTCCATTGGCCATGGTTGGTGAGAGCCAAATCCTAAGTGGACTTAGTGAGAATGTAAGGATTGTTTAAGATATTTCCTGACATCGTGGCCATTGTTGAATGTGTTAGCTTGTGTTTCGGTAGCAGACAATTGGGTCACATTGAACATGGAGTTGAAATTTGGTGGGGCTTGTGCCATAAGCTGGAGCAAACTTTGATGACAAGAAGAGGACAGAAGATGGAGAAACTGCTTGTAGAGGGGGACTGTGGGCTGGTGGTTGGGACTTCCAGAGCTAGCAGTGAGCTGGTCTCTCTATTTGCTTACACGAATCTAACCTCCTTTCCATGATAGAGCCTGAGTGTTGCTTGCCAAAGCCTTCAGTCCCAGCTGCGCTAGGTAAGAGTGTGTGCTGGCAAAGTGTGCAGGTCACTTGAATGGGAAGGGGGACAATGGCTGTTGAGACAAATGTTCCTAATAGCTCCAAATATGACTGTTCAATGAAGACTGCAGGAAGGAAGACAGGAGCTGTGGCCTTGTTGAAGAAAAGTGGCAAGAGAAGCATGCAAAGTTTCTATCTATGATGGGGAAAGCCTGATAAGTGTTTCTGAAGTGTGTTTCATCACAGAATCACAAGAGGTGACAGGTCCACAGCTGAGCTTATCAGTCATGATTTAGAATCAACCACTCGTTTCATCCACATTTTTGCCAGATTCAAAAAACACCAAATTTCTCATCCAAAGTTCTAGCAAAGCAACCCTTTACCTAAGAGTTATTTTGTTTCCTCTGTGTGAATTCCTGGGAACATTCTCATAGGGGGAGACTCTCATTTTTTCTAGTAGCTCATCAAGAAAATAGTTACCAGGGAACATGTTCAAATCACAGCTGCTGTTACAGATTTGGTGACCATTCACACTGAGAATACCATCTGAAAGCACCCCGCGGCCACCCCCAAGGCCTGCTCATCCGTGTCCACTCAGCAGCAGTACTGGCCGGTCAGCTTGCTGTTCTCCCGTAGGTATCTTGGGTTGTACCTATTTGGACTGTGCTTAAAAACAAAGCTAAATATTAACCAAGACCTAGCCAAACCGACTATAAAGCATTATTGATTCTCCCAAGATAGAAGTGAGGGTGATGTCATTAAAATGAAATGCTGTAGCTGGATCACCCAGCTCAGCAAGCACCTGCCTCCTGTAGGACAAAGACTTATGGGCCAGGGGCTGGTGGCTCACACCTATAATCCTACCTATTTGGAAGGCTGAGATTGGGAGGCTTGTGGTTCAAGGCCAGTCTGGGCAAATAGTTCTTGAGACCCCCCCCCATCTCCAAAATAACCAGAGCCAAATGGATTGGAGGTGTAGCTTAAGCAGTAGCATGCACACTTTGCAAGCATGAAGCTCTGAGTTCAAATCCTAGTCCCACCCCCCAAAAAAAACTTGAAGCATGAGAAAACTGAGGCCCCCAACTCAATTCTAGTGGATGGAGATGTAGTTGACATGCAGATGAGGATGGGCTTCATTTCTTCATTTTACATCTCTTTCTTTGGGGCCGGGGGGTGGACATGGACGTTTTTGGTGGGATATGGGTATGTGGTGAGCTGAGGGCTCACTTCCATTCCTGATATGGCCAGAACCAAGAGAAGAAGAATGTTCTGGTTAGGGACAGACCCTATGGTCTGGTTTTGACCCTTTCAAAAAGCCTCGTCAGAGATGGGCCACAAGGCCCACTTCCAAAGAAACCTGAAATGTCATCCCATGGCCTTGTGCACGCCAATTATTTGGTGATGGGAGCCACCATTTGCTTAAGCAATGGAGAAGGTCCCTTGGCAGTGACATCACTGAACAGAGGAAGGGAGGGCTACAGTGGGCCCAGCCCTAGGGATTGCCAGGTCTACCAAAGAAGACTGCCTTAGTCCTGGACACAGATCCCTACAAGAACAGATTATAGAAGGTCCAGTGCAGGGGCCCTGGAACGACACTGACCAGTCTTAAGTGAGGAGGGACAGTATGGGACCAGCAAGGCCGTTCCCGGACAGCCCTCCCTCTGCTTCACGGATGGCTAGTGGATCCCAACTTGTCCCCAGGTAAGGGGGATGTTCATTACTGAGTGAGCTGACATTTTTCTCAGCGTTATGATTATTAACAAGAAACCCAAATGGCCCTCACCCAGCACAAGCCAGGCTTAACTGTTGTCTCAACGTTAACCAGCATCCCCTTCTCAGGAGGAGTAAGCAGCGTTCTAAGGCGCTCAGGTCCGCCGCCATTGTTCTTTCACTCTAGCTCGTGCCCTAAGAACACACACTCACTCACGCGTGGTACCTCTGCATGCAGGTTCTACATTGGAACACACGATACAGGTGATATACATGCATGAAGCAGAAACACTCGGGCATGTGCCTGTGCTGTGAATGCCTGGACACATGAGGCGCACATGTAATACACGTGGGAGGCAGGTGTGACACACAGTGCACACTTTATGTCATTTGGGTGAAGCCTGAATTGGACATTTTCTGCAATGGCCTTCCATGGAGGGAGAGGACAATAGTTTGATGAACTTATCTGAAATCTAGGGATACTGCAACCATTTTTTTCTAGACTGATCACAAAGTGGGGAGGGAAGTGTACATCACACAGTTTTTACACACAGGATTCTGTGCTAGATCCCAGAATGCAGGCCTGGCCCCAGCCGGCCGGCCCTGCTATAACTGGCCATCTCAGTTTTAAAAAACAGAGTTGGCAAGAGGGTGTGGACGGTGACTCCCAATCTTCCTCACTAGTCAACCAAGTGAAAGCCTGTGTACTTCTGCATGCAATGTTTTTGCAGAAAAGTCACTGAAAATAATTTTTAAATTGTTCCTCATCCAGGTCCTTAACAGACATTTGGCTCCCAGCCCCACCCATGCTTTTTAACACAAAACAGCGGTCAAGTGCTTTGGCAAAGCTGTGAGTCTCAGCCACCAAGCAAACAGTTTGCGTTTCCCTTCCTTCCTGTGAGGACGGCTCTACTCGGGTCTCCTGGGTGTAAAAGCAGGTCTCCCTCACTCGTCGTCCTCCTGTGGTTCATGTCTATGGCCGAGGGTGGCTACATCAGCTCAGCCACTGACTTTCTCAATACCTGCCAGTTGGGCGGGCAAGAGGGCACTGCCACACCCTTCTGGGACAAGCCGAGTCTGATCTCCAGGGTTTGTGGCTCAAGCTTAATCCTGCTTGCGGAGTTCCAGCTGTGCTGAAAGCCTGGCGTGCCAGACGCTCATGGAGAGAAGGCCTGCTCTCAGTGATTTCTTACTTTGGATTCAGCTTAAGTGTTCTGCAGCAGATTAAAATAGTCTCCTAAATGGCTCTTCCACACTCCCCAGAGATGCACTCTAGAGGTGACAGAGAAGCACTCTTTCTTTCCCTTTCCTTCATCTCCGCCCCTTTATATGACCTTTTGCTTTCTCTGAGTTCCAAGGGCTTGTCTTGTCCACGGCAGCAGAATGAGGCTCCTCAGCCACATGGTGTGAGGCTCTGCAGGGGGCTTCCTTCAACAACAAGTCCATTCCTCCTTGGCCTTCACCGGAATATTTCCAGTCAAGCTGAGCAGACACACAGTTCGGGTTGGCAACCAGCGACATGGTTCTTAGCTGGTAGAAATGAGCATTTACAAGGTAGGGGTTTTGAGGACTTCCTTACTGTCTCCAGGACCAATAAAGTAAATCCTAATTGCTGGAGAAGAGCCAAGTGAGGCACTGGTGTGGCAGGTCCCTTCACCAGGAAAGTCTGTTTTCTGAAGTTGGTCTCACCTTAAAGGAAGCTAGGTGCAGGCAGCAGCATGCACCTGTAGTCCCAGCTACTCAGGTTGGAGAATTACTTGAGCCCAGGAGTTCAAGTCTGGGCAACATAGTGAGACCCCATATCAAAAGAAAGTGTCAAGGTCAACAGAGGCCTAGGTGCTCTTGGTGAAATCGAGCCAGAGTGTCACATCTTTTAAATTTAGTACATCAGCATTCATGTCCTGTAACTATACCTTCCGCCTGTATTTCAATACAGTATTCTCAGGTTGGGTGTGGGGGTCACGCCTGTAATGCCAGCACTAGGGAAGCAGAAGCAGGAAGATTGAGGGCTTCAGGCCAGCCTAGGCTACATAGCAAGACCCTGTCTCAAACAAACAAAAGCAGCATTCTAAAGAGTTTATATTTAATTTTTAAAAGTAACTTCTCTTCTTGAGAGCCCCATAATAACTCCTTTAAGCCTCTCCTAAGAGACACATAATTTCCATAAAATGTGGCTGTGAACCGATATTCAGGGCTCAAAGTAGCAGAAGTGTCGGTGGTCCAGATCCAGGCTCCCTCTTTCTCCATCTCTCCCTCTTTTTGGACATCATATGCCTTTGACAGAAGCAGTTTAATACACAGGTGGGCAGGAGCAAAAGACTCCTAGTTAGAACAACCACCTAATGAAGACTGAGTTCCCATCTGTTCCCACTTGGAAGCCATCAGCCAGCCCAGGCAGCCTGTGAGGTTTCAGGAGCAGCCGCCAGGCTCACTCCATCTGACTGCCAGCAAGAAATGCTGGACAACTCGACTGCCCAGAATGACTGGGACTCCCCCCTCACCGCCCCCTACACACACATTGGAGTCTCCCACTGCTGAGCAGTGCGTGTGGGGAGCTGATCTCTTAAAGCTGGCTGGACCGTCCTCCTCCTTCTATTCCATAGTCAGCCCAGCGTCACTCTCTGGGTGTCACTCACGCAGATTTTTAAAAACAGGAAAGCAGTCATCGCCAAAGGAGAGGGAACATTCTTTTTTTTTTTTCTTTTCGGTGCTGGGGACCAAACTCAGGGCCTTACACTTGCCAGGCAAGTGCTCTTCCACTGAGCTAAATCCCCAACCCTGAGAGGGAAGATTCTTAACACATGCTCCCACGTGGCACAGCCCTTCCTTGGATCTTGAGTGGGGCTGACACTGTTGTGTGTCCTGTGGTGGAGATCACGAAGCCCTCCAGCTCCTTGCTGCCCGTCTTTGAAGGCTAACTGGACAGGAAGCCTGGGACATCCAGGAGAAGCCTTCAGGCTGCAAAAAGTTTCCACCACCCGATGTAGTTGGCAGTTCCATGGCAGGAAAAGGTGCGGACGGAGCCTGTCCTAGACTTTGCACCTTCTTACGGCATTTTGATTTTGGTTCTTCTTGCTGCTCTGCCAGCTCTGCATTGCCAGTGCACAGATGGAATAGCTTCCGAATGAGCCTTTGTGACTGTGGGTGTTTCTCTGTCACAGAAATTTACCTTCCTATTTGCTCTTAAAAGTGACTGTATAGGGGCTGTGGAGTGGCTCAGATGGTAGAGTACCTGCCTAGCAAGTATGAGTTCAAACCTCAGTACTGCAAAGCAAACAAAAAGTGCAACAAAAGTGACTGTAGTCCTAAGAGTAGAAAACAAAAGAGGCAAACATTGCTTTCTTTAGTGACTAACTTCGTAGACAAAATTTGCAAGTATACAGTGTTATAAAACACATTCCCAGGACATTACATTCTTCTTCTTCTTTTTTTTTTAGTACTGGGAATTGAACTCAGGGCTTTGAGGTTATAAGGTAAGCTCTCTACCACTTGAGCCATGCCCCCAGCCCTTTTTGCTTTTTAGTTTTTCAGATAGAGCCTCAACTTTTGCCTAGCTGGTCTGATACCACAATCCTCCTGTCTGTGCCTCCCAAGTAGCTGGGACTACAGGCATGTGCCACCACATTCAGCTTGGTTTTTATTGTTGTTGTTGAGATGGGGGTCTTGCTAACTTTTGCCCAGGCTGATCCTGAACCTCCATCCTCTTGTCTGCACCTCTTGAGTAGCTGGGATTACAGGCTCGAGTCACTGTACCCAGCAAAATCACACTCTTAGTCTGAGGGACTCAGACTGGGGTCTGTGCATTAAGCCAGCTATAGGAACTCATCTCTGAAAGGAAAAGGGGCGACAACCCAATCTTCCAACTTCCCCCAGAGCCTGAAGTGGAGATGGACTTTCGAAGCTTACAATTTGTTTTAAAACTCAGCCCAATGAGAAGCCTATGAAGTCCAGATTCTGACAAGTTCTCAGCTATCATTTGGGAACCAAAGAAAAAGAAAAAGAAAAAAAAGCTTGGAAAAAAGGCAGCTGTTGGCCTGTCTTGTTTTTGTCCACAGGCTGCCCTGTTGGGTTTCTTCCACATTGTCTAACTAAGCTAGCTAAATCATTGTAAGGCAGACATGGAAGCAGTGATCTACAGTGCCATAAAGCCATGCCAGGTCTTGGTGACAGTAAAACTAACTACAGAGAAATGCCAAGAGTTTAGAAATTAGATCCAAGAAAACAGCTGTATCATCTTTTCATCCCACTTTCACCCAAATCCAAGTAAGTTTCCAGCTGCTTAAATAGTCTATCAATTAGACTGCTAAAGTCAGGAAAGGAAAGTCCCAAACTGGCTGCTCTCTACACACCAAGCCCATTCTAAGCACTTGATATGCATCATCTTGTTCAATTTCTGTAAGATTCCCATTCTACAGACAAGGAAACTGAGGCACAGCAACTATGTCACTTGCCCGGAATCCAAGCTAACCATGTCTCTGAGCTGCCCTTCCACCTGATGTGTGACCTTGAGGAAGTATCTGATGTTCCTGAAGCCACACTTCCGCTTTTGCAAAAATAGGCATAACATCTCATGCTTCACAGAATTTCAGATTGGGTGAAAGAAAAATATTTCCTTAAATGTGTCACATTATCAGAAAGAAGCACCCAGTAAAGATTAGATTCCCCCCCACCTTTTTTTTTTTTTGGTGGGACGAGGTCCTCACTGTGTTGCCCAAGCTGCCCTTGAACTCCTGGGCTCAGGTAATGCTCCTGCTTCAACTTCCTGGATAACTGATGCTATAGGCACATGACTGTTCACAGCAGGCTCTCCTCACCTTTGATCAGAGCAAAAAAAGGCCAGAAATTTCTTGGTTGTTAAACAGGTGATCATTTCCCCAAATTGGCTAATATTAAGCCTTGGCTTCTAATCCTGCCATTGGTGACGCTCATGAAACTAGAAATGGGACAGCAAGTGGGGGTTCAGGAGAGCAAAGGCAACTATGTCTACTGAAGGTGGTTGCAGAAAGGTGGCACACGCCTTCCACTGCATGAGGAGTGTCCCTTTCTAGATAGTGGACTTGACCTCTCTGCTAAGCCTAACCACACTTTGGCTTCCACCAGTGTGGGCCAGGGACTGCCTCCCACCTCCCTACACAGGCCTTCTATTGCCAAAGCAGTCTAGAAACCAAGCAGTTCCATACCTGTCACAAGTCAGTGGGCTTTTTTTGTGTTTTAAATCTTCCTCCAGTGCAGGACCCAGGATGGCCGGGGCCTGGTGATGCCACTGTCTATCTTGGACCTGTAGCCATCCATATCATTCAACACAGGAGCGAGGTACAGAGGTGTAGTCAGGTGTGAGTGAGTCAGCAAGGGATGGATGAGGGATCTGGAGACTGGTCGGGGTGCATGCTTTGCCCAGTCCTAGAGCAAAAGGGTGGAAGGATGACAAGAGACCCCAGAGGGAGAGTAAAGTAATACATACTCACCAGAATCTCATGGGATCCCGTCCATCCCCATGGCTGAGTCCGTCAAAGTCAGACAGCAAGCGCGCCAGCAAGGCCTCCAGGACATGGAGCAGAGGGGGTTACAAATCGGATAGGGTAAGCGGAGGAGGCCCACAGAGAAAGTACAGAACTCCATCCCCATGTCAAGCTATCCCCCCTGATGGTCTTAGAATGGCTGGAGCAATGTCATTAAAACTTCCACCAAGAGTGGCTGGGGTTGTAGCTCAGTGAAAGAAGAATGCTTGCCTAGCATGTGCGATGCCCTGGGTTTGATCCCCAGCACCAAAAATTGAATAACCACTTCCATCAAGATACAAGCACAAGTGAGGGGCCCTCGGTATTTCTGTGCTAGAAGGGCTCTAACTTTAAATCCTAAGGTATTCAGAAAATAACCATTGGATTGTGGGGAGCTGGAAGAAGGACAGTGGCTGGCATTTCCAGCCCTTCACATGGTACTGGAGGTGGTCAGTACTCAGAGGCTCAACATTGCTTTGAGCATGGACATCAGAGAATCCTGCTCATGGTCTCTTTGCAAGCTACAATGTTAGATGTAAACATTTCCAATGTAAAGTGCTAGTAGGGTACTTTGCTATTTCCTCATCTGTACCAAAAGCACACCCAAAAGTGAACATAGCTGGCTGTGATGGCACATGCCTGTAATCTGCCTGTAATCAGGAGACAGAAGCAGGAGGATTGTTGATTCAAAGCCAGCCTGGGCTACATAGAGAGTTCCAGGCCAACCTGGACTTCATAGTAACATCCTAGCACACACACACACACACACACACACACACACACACACAAAAGCAGGTGCTAAGAGTGTGGTACAGTGCTTCCTTAGCAAGTTCAAGAGCCTAGTTCAATCTCCAGCACCTGAAAACAAAGAAACAAAACCAGGATCAGACTATTCAATACAAGTTAGTCAAATGGTTGCATTTTCCCCAAAGCTCTATTTATAAAAGACCCAAATTACAAATTTTCTCCTGTCTGAGAAGCCTTATCATCCAGCCCGATCCAAGTGGGTTTGATGTTTCTGATTTATCCTACAGAGCTTAAACAAAACCAAAGAAACTTTACAACTCAGTTTCCATCCCAGGTAGGCTGACCCGAGTCCTAAAGTCGTGTGAATCCCAGGATGGGACATGACCCTGCCGTGGCCCGTCCGAGGAAAGAGAGACCAGAAAGGGGCTTCTTCCAGGCTCTTTCTCCAGTCATGCTGGTCCCAAGAGGAAAACAGCCAACTCCCCCAACTTTTGTCACCAAAGCTGAGTATTAAATAGTTAGTGGTGGCCACAGCATTTCTCTAGGTCAGATGAGGGCAGTGTCCCTGGAATATGCAGAGTTCTGTCCTCCCAGGGAAGACATTCAGCCAGTGGTCAGGGACCACCTCTCTCTTGGATCTATGCTGACCTTCAGTATTGCTATCTTGGAGTATAAATCTGTGTGTGCAAATAGACTCATGCTGCCCAGAAACATCCAGACAAGAGACTAGAAGGTTCACATGGATGGAGTCATTCCTAATTCCATAAGCAACAATTCAAAAATCCAAAGAAGTCTCATAAATGGAGCAGGAGGGGAAGGCTGATGTTAGAATTGGACTATGAATGAATGAAGTATTTTTGAAATTAGAGCAAATGAATGTCATATTCAGAAACTACAGGGTAATGTGTAATGTGACTATTCACACATTTGTTAGCATGTCAATAAGTTACTTTATTACAAAGTTATCATTCATGCATTCACCAAATATTGAGTGTACTGTATGCCAGAGACTGTTCTAGAAGCTGGGAATTCATTGAGACAAGACAGATTAGGTCTCTGATCCTTGTTATAGGAGACACCCAATTAAAAATGTATAAATAAATGAAGGCCAGGTGAAGTGGCTCATGCCTATAATCCCAGCTACTCAGAAAGCAGAGACAGGAGGATCATGATTTGAAGCCAGATGGGCAAAAGTTAGCTAGACTCTATCTCAAAAACAAGCTGGGTGCGGTAGTACAAACCATAATCCTGGTTACTCAGGAGGCAGAGGTAAGAGGACTGAACTGCAAGGCTAACCCAGGCAAAAGTGAAAGATCCTATCTGAAAAACAAACTAAGCGTAAAAGGACTGGGAGCATGGCTCAAATAGTAGAACACTTGTCAACAAGTGCAAAGCCCTGAGTTCCAACCCCAGTACTGCCAAAAACAAAAAAAAGTTCAAATAAATGAACTTGTAATTTCAATACAGTGACAAGAGCGATGAGGAAATACTTAGTCAATAAAGACTGGCGATGAAGGACATGGGTTCCAGGGCCAGAAAGCTGGTTTACACCTCAGCTCTGCTACTTCCTCAATGATTTCGGGCAAATTACAAAACCTCTGTGGCCCCATTTCCCTCCCCAGGAAAGTGGAGATAAGAACAGGATCTACCTGTGAGGGCTCCTGTGTCCAGGAGGACTGAATAAGGTCACTCATCCTCAGGGCTTCTGACAGTGGCTGACACATAGTGGACATATGACAAGTGTTATTTTTTAATTCCTTTACACTAGGGTGGTTCAAGTAGGCTTCCCAGAGGAGGTGACAGCTATGTGGTGATCTGGCAAAAGAAGCAGCCAGAATGCAGACCTTAGGAAGGAGTGAGCCAAGCCTTGTTTTATAGAATAAAGTAAGACCAGGAAGTCTGGAGTTGAGCAAGGGAGGACAAGAGGCAGGGTGTGGGGAGCAGGGGCAGAAGCTGTGCAGGGATTTGAAACATGGTTCCTCCTCCTTAAACACAACTACTGCTGGTCTTCATCTTCAAAGAATCCCAGCTGTCTGTCCCCATTGACAGAGACAAGGACAACAGACTCCTGACCTCAGCTTATGGCCTGTATCAGCAGGAAGTAGCCAAACACCATTCCCCATTCCCTAGAGATTTTAGGTTCCCTAGTCCTTGAGTGGGGAATGCTAGGTAGCAGCTAGCCACAAGTGATGGGGACATGCAAAGGAAGCCTAAAATGCACAGTTCTTCCAGGCCTATGAGAAAAAACATTGTAATTAAAATTTCCAACTCTTAACAGCCCCTGATAAGGTCAAAGTAGCCTATGAAGGTCATGGGATGACCCAAGACATTTTGAGTCCCCTCCACCCCCAAGGTCATCCAATATCAGTTCCTGAAACAAAAGCTCTTTACTCAACAACAAAGACCCAGGCCTGTAAACCAGACCCTCAGGGTCAGGTGGACCCAATTATTTTGTTCATGGTAAATCTGCAGACCTACCCTAGCCAAGGGACTTAATGCTCCAAGCCCCTTCCACCTCAATAAAAAATGGTGCAAGAATAGAAATAATTGTTGTTCTCACTCTAGAGACAACCTGCTTTGAGTCTACTGAAGGTGTGCTCCTTTCCTAGTAAAGCCTACTACCACTTTGACCACACCAAACAAAACCTTTTGTGTTCCCCACTGCATCCAGTACAGTGCCAGTTAATACAGAGGAATCAAATGGACCCTCGTGACAGTGGAGGACATGACGAGTGGAGTGGGAACCTTGCCATCACCATCTTGAGCCCAGGTGCTAAAGACATGTGAAGCCCAGACAGAGGGACTCCCTTCAACAGGGGCGATGCCTGCCTGGCTATTTGTTGAAGGCAGTGTCTCATGTATCTGCAAACAGTTAAGTCAAATAACCACCCCTTCCACCACAAAGGTCACCTACAGTAGACACAGGCTGATAAACACTGCCATAAAGATAAGATGTCAAGACAACTGTATTAGGCTCTCTTAATCCCATCGGCATCTCAGTCAAGGGAGATTTGATGTCTGAATCCCACAGGGGCTATCACCAGGCCATGGTGTAGAATTCAATCTTCTGTTCAGCCCAACATGATTTTTATTGACACACTCTGTCCTTCATCAAATTTCTCTCTCTCTCTTCTTCTCTGTTAATTTTTTTCTTTTTTTGATGGCAGTGGGCTCTGAACTCAGGGCCTCACGCTGGCGAGGCAGGCACCCTTAACACTTGAGCCGTCCTGTCAGCCCTTCTCTGTTAATTTGTGATTGGACTGCTCTCCTCTCCTTATTCCTTCTTGCTTTCTCCTTTTCCATTTCTCATTTTCATTTTCCTAAGTAATCATGTCTCTTCCATCTCTTCTCTGGGCACAGGCTCACTCTTCAGATTCTACTGGACATGCAGAAATGTTCACCTTACATCAAGAAGGCTTTGAAACAAGGGGCGATATGGATGGGAACTGTTGATCTTATTGTTTATAAAATTGTTTATCAACTTTGTTGGTCTTATTATTTCAAATATTCGGCAACTGATGTTAAAAGAGCCTTGTGCCTTTTCCAGTGCACCCTTTGTGTAGATACTTTGGGATTATGTGACATATAAGATGATATATTTTGCAAATATTTGTTGCATCATTTGGTCTGAGAGCCAAAGTCCATAGAACCCCCTTCCCAGATGTCAGACCACACATTGCACCAAGGAAGAGCATGTGGTATCTGTGAAAATCTGTTGGAAACCTGTGTTATTCAGTTTTCTGTCACCATAACAAAATACCTGAGGTAATCAACTTACAAGGAGGAAAGGTTTGTTTGGGCTCACAGTATTGGAGGTTTCGATTCATGATCAGTTGGCCCCACTGCTCTTGGCCTGTAGCGAGACAGCACACTGTGGTGGTTGAATTTGGCAGAGAAACATCACTAACTTCAAGGCCAGGAAGCAAAACAGAGCGAGGGGGAGCCCTAGAATCCCTTTCAAGGGCATCTGCCCAATGACCTAAGACCTCCCACTACACCCCGCCTTTTTAAGGTCCCAATAACACACACCAGGGACCGAGCCTTTACTGTATGGGAATTTGGGGGAGACTCAGCATCCAAACTATGGCAAAACCCTTCTGTGTTAAGCATTACTCTGGCTTGATTTCTATATTCATATTGAAAAGCAAGCAGAGGCCAGGCATGGTAGCACATGTCTGTAATCTCAGCAGTTGAGAGACAGAGGCAGGAGGATCTCAAGTTCCAGGTCAATCAAGGGCTACATAGAGACACCCTGTCTCAAAAAAAAGAAAAAATACATGGCTGTTTGAATGTTCTGAATAAGATAAGAATACATACTGACAGACCTGGCAAAGACAAATATGTCAGAACATGTCCCCAGCTTAGAAAGACAGCCCTCCAACATGCCAACACTTGGCCATCAGGCATGGCCACCCCAAATTCCTAAATTCCCAAATCCCTAAGGATCCCCAAGCTGCCTGTCTAACTGTAGAGATGTGGAGATTGGGAGGATCTTGATTTAAGGCCAGCCCAGCAGAAAGTAAGTGACACCCCATCTCAACCAAATCGGCTGGGTGTAGTGATGTGTGCCTGCCATCCAAGCTATGCATGAAGCATAAAAAGAAAGAATGTGGTCCAGGCTGGACCTATGCAAAAGCACCTAGAGCAAAACAAGGCTGGAGGTAGAGTCCTGCCTAGCAAGCACTGTGCTCTGAGTTCAAGCCTCAGGACCACCAAACCCCCCAAAAAAACATCACCACCAACAAAAACCTGCAGAGACCCTCCCTTGGGCAGAGGGCAAGGACTAGTGTGAGAACTGTCTGAATGTTGCTCAGAAGTGTCTGTCTCTTGATAGTTTGACATTTTCTTTGAAGCTAATCATGCAACAAGAAAGATCAAGGGCTTCTACAGTCAGACTGGCTGGGATCTTGAGACAGGTTTGGCCACTGCCCAGCTCTGTGACCTCGGGTTACTTGGTCCTGCTGGACCTTGGCTTCATCTATGAGTGGCCATGCCACTCACATATAAGACTATTGAGAGAATCAGAGATAATATATGCAGAGGGCCTCGGTGGTACTCAAAATCACACCTATTATTCTGAGCAGAATGCCTAAGTTTGATTTCAGGGGCCCAGGATAATCTAAATATAGTCTGTTAAACATCTGATATTTAAAATGCTGAAACTAAAGACTTAAGGTAAACAGATGAAAGCTTGACACGAAGAATCACACTCAACACACACCCACACTCATTCCTGAGCTACGGCAATAACTTGTGCCTCCTAATATCTTAAGCAAAAAGACTTTAGGGTCTCATCTCTGTCCCCTCTTTCCTCAGCACTGTTCCTGGTCCAGCTGCTGAAGCTGAGCTCTTGGCCCAGTCCCTGGTTTTGGTAGTCCCAGCTAACATGCAGAAGGCGAGGCTGTTCCCTGAATGCTGGGGAAAGGAGAGGAGGCTTGGAGAGCAGAGTCAACACACTTCCTGCAGGCCCCAGGAGCCTTTCCAGTGTCCAAGCTAAGGAGAAAGTTTGCTACAGCCTCTGCAGTTGTTGGTTCTGCAAGGAGAGGAGCAACAGTGGCATCTTCAGGACAGTCAAGGGAACTTGACCAGGGAAACAGCAGAAAGGCAGAGAAAGCAAGCCCTAATTTCAGAACACACTGGGCAGTAGAGACCGTCAGCCGGCACTTGGCCTTTGCTTTACCTGAAACTGCAGGTACTATGTACAAATGCAAGCCACCCCACAGGAGGCCCCACCCTAACTGACATGTGGGCACTGTCGCCCTTGCTCTTAGAAAGGCTCAGCCAAACTCTCACAGAGCTGGAAGCTTCAGGAGCCACAGTCAGTTTGTGTTCTGTGGCAACCCACAGGCCCTGGTTTATGATTTTCAAGGAAATGAAATTTATCATCAAGACACTGGCCAACTCACAAAACTTCTTGGAAAGCTGGGGAACAGGACTGAGGACAGGCAGGAACAGAAGGAAGATGGACATTCTGAACCCAAATGAAGCATGCCCCAGGTTGAATCTGGAGGAACATCCTGTGATGCCCACAGCTGCCACCAGCACTGGTACATGGGAGCTGCACCTGGTCCCACTACCCTGCTGCGCCTGGGGAGTGGCTGTTGTAGATTGTACCTGTGCTACCACACCAGAATGGAATCTCCACTATCACTAGTCCACTGAAGCCCCAGCTGGTTGTGTCTAGAGGGCTGGTAGCAGATCAGAGGCCTGCACAGATCTGTAAGGAGTCTCGAGTAAACATCCTGCCAGACAGAGATGAATTCCCCAAACACAGAACAGATTCTGCAAATGCTCAGCAGTGGAACAGCAGTCACTGCCCCTTTGCAGAATGGGGTTTCAGAGACGGCAAATTGCAGCCCAACCACCAGGGGGCTTCTGGGTTTTGGGGAAAACCTGACAAAATAAAAAAGGGCCAGGGACTTAAAAATCTGAATTCAAAAAAAGGCCTAGGTCACTTACTTATTCCCTGGGTTTTTGTCATGCATAGGATGGGAATATTAGTCCTACCCATCCTGCAGACAGAGCTAATGCATATATCAAATTAGATGCTCTTGTGGACCGGCTTCGGAAACTACACTGAGTAAATCCAGTTGCCGCTCAAGGTCTCAGGTTAACCATCTGTAAACTAAGAAGGGTGCCCCTATACAGCTCACCTACTGTGAGGTAAACTGGAGCATCATAAGCTAATGGTTTGTTTACAGATTGAAATTCGCTGATGTCTGGGATTTGCTTCAAAATAATGGAGGTGGTGGGCAGGAGGGGAAACCAGGATGCCTGTAGATAAGGCTGATCCTGAGATGGATTGTAAGTGTGGAACCTAGCTGGTGGGCACATTAAACCATCTTCTCTACCTTACTGGAGGTATGAAATCCTACATTAAAAAACTCTTAAAATTAAGGGTCTTCAACCGACTTAGGAAAAACAACCCAGAATCTCCAAGTTTTATTAGGACTGGATCAGCTATTGGAGTCTTCCCACCCATCAGGGGTTATGGTGGTTCCCGTTGCCCTTTCTTGACTGGAAGGCTGTATCAAGGGAAACATCTTTTGTGGCTAAACAATGATTTGAGACAAAAATGGAAAAGCCCAAAAAACTAACCAGAAACAAAAGAAGCAAAAACCCTTTGCGGGACAGCCTTTGCAAATAACCCATTCCAATGAACAAAAACGGACTCAAACTCCGCTTTTTCTAAAATTGCACTCAGCTAAGACCCTAGAAAGTAGCAAACAGGCGGGGTGCCGGTGGCTCACCCCTGTAATCCTAGCCACTAAGGAAGCAGAAATCAGAAGGATCATGGTTCAAATCCAGCCTGGGCAAACAGTTCAGGAGACGCTATCTCGAAAAAACCCAACATAAAAAAGGGCTGGCGGAGTGGCTCAAGTAGTAGAGCACCTGCCTAGTAAATGTGAGGCCCTGAGTTCAAACCCCAGTACCCCAAAAAGTAATTTAAAAAATAAAAATAAAAACAGCAATGCAAGGTCAGCACCGCCTACCACCACTCGCCCGGGCCTTCCGTCGCGTCCCTAAATCCCGAAACAAACATGGCTGCCGGCGGAGCGGAAGCGCTTCCGCCCCCATCCAAGATGGCGGCTCAGGGGGCGGGGCTGGCGGGCGGAAGTGGCCGGCGGGCTGCTGCTTCGTACACCATGGCAGCCGCGACGTCTTCCCCCTCGCTGAAGCGGCTGGATGTGCGCGACCCTGCGGCGCTTTTCCAGACTCATGGGGCGGAAGAGATCCGCGGGTTGGAGCGGCAGGTTCGGGCCGAGATCGAGCACAAGAAGGAGGAGCTGCGGCAGATGGTGGGCGAGCGGTACCGCGACCTGATCGAGGCGGCCGATACCATCGGCCAGATGCGCCGCTGCGCCGAGGGGCTGGTGGACGCCGTGAGGGCCACGGACCAGTACTGCGCCCGGCTCCGCCAGGTCGGCTTGGCCGCGGCCCCGGCCCCGGCCCCGCAGGTCAGTCCCGCCCCCGCCCCCGCCCCCGCCCCCGGCCCCCAGGTCAGTCCCGCCCCTCCCCCGGCCCCGCCCACGTCCCGGTCCCCGCACTCTGCGCTGGAGCCTTCCCCGACCTCGGGCCCTGATCCCGCGTCTCACCTGGGCTCCCTGACCCCCCTTCCCGCTTCGGCTGCAGACGCCAGGGTTCTGTGGCTGGTCAGCTCCTTCCTGTGCCCTGTCCCCCGGGTCCCAGGGACAGCCCGCTCCCTTCCCCCCACGTCATCCATTCCCCCTCCCAGGCCTCCCTCCCCATCCCTTCCTTCCACGGTGGCAGACAGCTGCCCCAGCCTTGCGAGTTGGGGGAGCGCAGGTTGTCAGGCCCTCCTCTCCTTTTTAATAATGAACATTTTCATTTTAGGCAACTTAGGCTCTTGTTCCTGTCTTCTTCCCCCCAAACACTTAATGATTAGACCCCATGTGGACACTTCCCAATATTGGAGCTACATCTTGAGTCCCTAAAGAATGTTGATCTAAACCAGGCGCCAATGGCTCACGTCTGTAATCCTGGCTTCTGAGGAGGTAGAGATCAGGAGGATCACGGTTCGAAGCCAGCCCAGGCAAATAGTTCTCACGAGCCTATCTCGGGGGAAAACAAACAAACAAACAAAAACTTTCACAAAAAATGGTGGAGTGGCTCAAGTGTAGGCCCTGTTTAAAAAAAAAAAAAGTTGAAGGTTGGACAAAGTGAAAGGGCAAATTGTGCTTCACCCTTGGAGCACTTACTGTGATATGGAAGAAAACTTGCAAAAATACAGTCTAGCTACCATTGGGAATTTTCTCATGCTGCCTGGGTTTCAGAAAGATGCAGGCCAATAGATGGGGATAGAATTACGCATAAGAGGTTGGAAATCCTTGGGAAATTGTGACCTCACTCCTCCCTAAGGCAGTGCATTAAGTACCTGCCCCCCCCCAGCAGGTGGCCGTACTTAATCATTCTTCTAAGCTTATGGCTAACTTAGACAGGCATGGTAATTCACACTTGTAATCCCAGCACTCAGGAGGCTGAGGCAGGAGGATCTTGAGTTCCAGGATAGCCTGAGCTACACAGTGAGACCCTGTCTCAAAAAAAAAAAAAAAAAGTAAAATAAATGAATAAAAGGTTGACTCGTATTATGCTGGATTTTAGAAATGTATTGATTTTTGTAATTGTTATAGCTAATGTATTCTCAAACTCACAAAACTTAGTGTTTTCTACTTAAAGTCACAAACAGAGGTCTCCCAGTCCTTGCTCTAAAATAAACCCATGGAAAGTTGATGAGAAAAGTAGAAATTTAGAATAGCGGTAGAAAATTTTTTTTGACATTTTTTTTCTTTTATTCATATGTGCATACAATGTTCGCGTCATTTCTCCCCCCTTCTCCCCGTAGAAAATGTTTTAGGATAGGGTAATTCCCAAAATAATTGTGTCCACTTACTGTACGAGTTCTGAAGAAAGTCACTTTAGGGTTGAGTCCTTTTCAGAAAGGAATGATCTTAAGGACAGATGAGATTGTTGTCTTTATCCAACTATGCTGCTGTAAAAATAATTCATAAAGAACAGAAATTCATTTTCTCACAGTTCTGGGTCTGAGAAGTTCAATTTCAAAGCAGCAGCATTTGATGTCTGATTAGGGACTTCCTGCTGTGTCCCCATCTGGCTGAAGAATGTGAAAGGGCCTAATCCCTTCCTGAGGGGATGCTTGAGGGCAGACTGAGTGAGGGGAGGCCTGAGGACTGAACCTGGTGAAGATTTGGTACCAGAGTGGCAAAGAATAGCACAGAAGCCCATGATACCCTCAAAAAAAAAAAAAAAAAAAAAAAAAAAACAGGAGTAAAAGTAGGAAGGCTGAACATCAGAAAAAGGAGGAGGAGGCTCACACAAGAGGTAGCTCACAGGGCCCCCTGCCATCCAGACATCAGGAGGGTCACTGGTGATCAGATGGTGAGGTAGGGGTTTGCATCAAATCTCCATGCCTTGCCGAGTTGCGCTGAGTATGACTTAATGAAAGCTTTGAGTCCTAATAACCCTGATCTCACCCCAAGTCTGCAGAACTCTGGCCGTGCTTTTGTTTACTCTTCTGACTTCCTTCTGCCCTTCACTGCAGCCACAGCTGCCATCCCAGGAGAAGTTCTACTGCATGGCTGCCCAGATCAAGCTACTTTTAGAGATTCCTGAGAAGATCTGGAGCTCCATGGAAGCCTCCCAGTACCTCCATGCCACGCAGCTCTACCTGCTTTGCTGCCACCTTCACTCCCTGCTCCAACTGGATTCTTCTAGTTCCCGACACAGCCCTATCCTCTCTCGGTTTCCTATACTCATCCGGCAAGTGGCCGCTGCCAGCCACTTCCAGTAAGTGCATTCAATGCAAAGATCTCTAGTGATACCCAGTCCTCACAACTACAATTTATGGAGTCTGTCTTCCTTCCTGATTCACTAAGGCTCTTCGTCCAAGATGTTGAAGATTCCCTGTTAATCTCTGTCATCATCTTCCAGGTCAACCATTTTGCATGAAAGCAAGATGCTGCTCAAATGCCAAGCTGTGTCTGACCAAGCTGTGGCCGAGGCTCTCTGCTCTATAATGCTTTTAGAGGAGAGTTCTCCCCGCCAAGCTCTCACTGACTTCCTGTTGGCCAGAAAGGCAACTATTCAGAAACTTCTCAACCAGCCGGACCATGGTGGGTGTGGCTTCTTTCCAAAATTTGGTCCCTAAGTATGGGATGGAGCAGGGTGAGCTGTGGGAGATGAGGAAGCCAGAGTCTGTTTTTAACTTTGCTAAAGGAAATTATTTAAAAGAGAATGGTTTCTTATAGGTACTGGCATCAAGGCCCAGATCTGCTCATTAGTGGAGTTGCTGGCCACCACTCTGAACCAAGCTCATGCCCTTTTTTACACTTTACCGGAAGGTCTGCTGCCAGATCCATCCCTGCCCTGTGGCTTGCTCTTCTCTACTCTGGAGACTGTCACAAGCCAGCATCCTACTGGTGAGCCCTTAACAAACCTTTTCTGTGGTTCATTCAACTGATAACTTACCCAGTGTCTGCCATGTGGCAGCTACTGTGCCAGGCTCTGGGGGATGGAGTAGTGAGCTGGACAGATAGGCACCCTTCCTTCCAGAAGGTCACAGACTAGTGGTAGAGGTAGATATTGAACTCACAAGTATGTAAATATCTGTTTGATGTCAATCTTTGTCATCACTACAAATGCAAAGTACCAGTTGCCTGGGGAACATTAAATGGAAGGATCTTAAGAAGATCTAATATAGCTTCAGTGGGGGAGGGGTGATAGTTAATCTGAAAACAAAGGTTGAAGAGTTAGGTGAGGAAGGCAAGGAAGAGAGTGCCAGGCAGAGAAGAGGAGTGCAGTCTTGAGGCGACAGGACGTTAGTGTATTTGACCAGCTGAAGGAAGCAAGTAATGGTGAAGTCAGTGGAGTACAGGAGGCAGCATGGAGGGAAACTGTAGGTATGGTCGGGGGCAGATAATGTAGAGCCTTGTGGGCTAGGCTTGGAAGCTTGGACTTTACAAAGAACAGTGGATGGCCTTCCAGGACCTTCTAGGCTTGATGTGATCCCTCTGTTACATGTTCCTGTGCATCCCATCCCAGCTGTAATTGAATGCAACTGGCTTTTATGTGTCAATGGAATTGGTGGGGTAGAGGGATGGTGAGAGTTCATTTGGGAAGCTGTCACCATGGTCCAGGGTCGGAGAGGGGGGTCTAAGAGGACAGCTTAGACATCTGCTGCAGAGGAGAGGATTTGACGATGGCTTGGCTGGGTAGGGTGTTGGAAGGGAGGTATCCAAGATAGCCAGAAAAAGAGCTGCCTTGGATGGGCTTGTGATGGGCTCATACTTCAAAATGTGGCACTAGAGGATGCTGAGACTTAGAATGGAACTGGGAAGTTGGCAGGTGACTTGAGTCGGGTCACAGCAGCGAAAGGTGTGCCTGGAGACCCACACCTGTGGTATACCTGCATATGGCGGTACTTCAGCCATGGGAATGGATGCTGTCAATAAGCAAAGAAATAACAGAGGATGAAAACAAAAAGAGCATTGTTCCTTGGAATTCTAGGTCTCCCAGGTCAGATAGAAACATCAGCAAAGGGTCCTAGGAGCTAGAACAAAGCCAGAAGAGAAAGTTGTACAGTGTGGTTATGGCCAAGAGAGAGGCAAGTATCAGTCTCATCTTTGATAGGTTTCCCTTTCTCCTAGGGTACCCCTTTCTTATGCTTTGCCTTCCCTCTGCAAGTTTGTGTGACTAGATTAGCCCTTTTTCAAAGTGAGTGTTGGCTAATCGGTTCTGGCATTTGGAAAACAAGAACAAGGGACCTCAGAAAGACCCTGTGCCTCAAACTCTGAGGGGCCTTGCACAGTATAGTAAATGGCAGAACCACCAGCAATTAGCTAAGCAGGACAGGTGGTCAGTTCTTCCCTTAGATTCTTAAGGGGTAAAGGAGTGTGGTGTGGAAAGGGAAATGATTAACTTGTGCTTTTTTGATGACTTAAGTTCCACTGTTAATGTTAAGGGCTGCACACCTGTATTTGCAGTCATTCAGGGAGCAGAGGCAAGAGGATCACTGGGGACCAGGGTTGAAGGCCAACTTGGGCATATAGGCAAACCCTGTCTCTAGAAAAATTAAAAAACAAGTCAGGGACTGTAGAGCAATCATTTCTTCCTTCTACTCCTTTTACCCCCATTCTTTTCCTTCTGGCCTTTACCATTCTTTTCAGCCAGTAAGATGGCCAGGGTTGTAGGGAAGCTGCCATACTCCCTGATGACGGAGGACTTGGACACATTCTATAGTCCTCCTCGGAGGGTCCAGTTTGACCTGTACAGAGAAAACTTAGACCTTTGGAAATTCCTTCTGTGCCCATTTAATATGCTATTTAAAGTATGTCCTAGATTTATTCCTATGTGCTCCTTTCTCTAGGAAAGGGCATCAGTATCCTGCAAGGGGAGATGAAGCTCTGCGGCTGGTTCAGACACCTTCCTGCATCCATCACTGAGTTCCAGCCAGCGCTCCGAACCCTCGCACATCCCATCAGCCAGGAATACCTGAGAGACACACTACAGAAATGGATCCACATGTGAGTAGCCAGAAAGAGCAAACCTAAGGCTGGCTTGAACTCCATGCAGCCTTGGATGGGGCTATACAAGGATTGAACAGAGAATCCCAGTCACCTGGGCGACATGGCACATGTCAGCCACCCACTCAGGGCCCACTACCACCTTTGTGGCCATTTAGCACCTACTGCAAGAGATACAAGGAAGAATTTTTTTTTTCAAAATACTACATAGAGGTTTTCTCTTTACATAAGATGTCTACAACCCTAAGTGTTTATTTAATATGTTGATTTTTGAAGACACTCTGGAGCTCCAGACTTACATCCTCAGGAAGGCAAGAGTTGGCCTGTGGCTGCAGACTCCATGCTCAAATGCAGCCAGAAAAATGCAGTGTTGATAGGTATCTATAAATGTTCTGAATACATATGTGTATGAACCCAGGTACAGGTTTTCAAATTGAGTCCTGCTGTATTTCTCACTAATGTGTGAAACAATAAATCCAGTGATGCCCAAAGGAAAATGGTCTTGTTACAGGTGTAATGAGGACATTAAAAATGGAATCACTAATCTGCTTATGTACGTGAAGAGCATGAAAGGTCTTGCAGGGATCCGAGATTCCATGTGGGAGTTGCTTACCAATGAGTCTGCCAGTCACAGCTGGGAGGTGGTGTGTCGGCGGCTTCTGGAGAAGCCACTGTTGTTCTGGGAGGACATGATGCAGCCACTGTTCCTGGACAGGTTACAGGTGAGGTGGAAAGGCATATGGGCCACCATTTCACAGCCAACTCTAGTGTGGTCTTTTGACTGTCTTGGAAGTCTCCTATCACTTGCTGAGTGTATTTTCCTGTTTACTAATAATTTCAGATTCTAGAGCTGAAAAGAAGACAACAGTCCCTGTTAGGTGGTATACATCTTTGTTCTCTACCACGTTAACTTTCTGAACATGGTGGGGAACATTCATTCTGAATGTGGGACAAATTGTCATTTGGCACTCGTTTTGAAATTTCCTTTAGGGATTATGACTTGAACTCTCCTTTCATTTTCTTTTAGACTCTGACAAAAGAAGGCTTTGAATCCATCTCCAGTAGCTCCAAAGAGCTTCTGGTCTCAGCTTTACAGGAACTTGAGAACAGCACCAGCAACTCATCAAATAAGCACATCCACTTCGAGCAGAATCTGTCTCTCTTCCTCTGGTCTGAGAGTCCCAGTGATCTGCCTTCTGATGCTGCCTGGGTCAGTGTGGCAAACCGGGGTCACTTTGCCAATAGTGGCCTCTCCATGAAAGCCCAAGCAATTAGCCCTTGTGTACAGAACTTCTGTTCCGCCCTGGATTCCAAACTGAAGGTTAAGTTGGATGACCTCCTGGCTTACCTTCCCTCTGATGATGCTCCACTACCCAAGGATGCCGCCCCTGTGCAGCAGACCAAGAACTCGGCCTTTGACAGATTTGCTGATGCTGGGACTGTGCAGGATATGCTGCGGACTCACTCTGTGGCCTGCATCAAGCACATCATAGACTGCATCCAGGCCGAGTTGCAGAGCATCAAAGAAGTTGGGCAAGGCCAGCAGGATGTCCTCCGGGGCACCAAGCTGCATGCAGTGCTTTTCATGGCCAGGCTTTGCCAGTCCCTGGGAGAACTGTGCCCTCATCTGAAGCAGTGTATTGTGGGAAAGCCTGGAAGCTCTGAGAAACCAGCAAGGGAGGCTAGGGCCCCAAAAAAACAGGGAAAAGGGACAGCTCAGGAAATCCTTCCTGGGCAGGCCAAGTGGCAGGAAGTGAAGGAAGTCCTCCTCCAGCAGAGTGTGGTGGGCTACCAGGTCTGGAGCTCAGCGGTTGTGAAAGTGAGTGACTCAACTTCATAGGATCCCTCGTTTGCCTCACATGTATTACTCTTCAGTAAGATCCTTCTATAGTAAGAAAATAACAATGCTTGTTTCATAGTTAACTTTCACCTTATCTCTGCCAGATAGCTCAAGTATAAAACCTTTTCCAGGGCTAGAAATGTGGCTCAAATAGTAGAGTGCCTACCTCGAAAGTGTGAAGCTCTGAGTTCAAACCCCAGTGCTGCAAAAACAACAACAAAAATTTAACATTTGTTTTTAGCCTAGATACTGGAGACTTTTTTTTCTCTTTGGTACTTTTGTGGTTCTGAGATTGGGTGCTCTATCACTGAGCTATGACCCCAGCCCATGTTTTTAGCCTAGATTTTATAGATAGAAGACCTGCATTTTTTTCCTTCCCATCAGACAGGAATGAGTCTTTCTGCCTAGACAAGGGTCCCTATTTCCTGCTCTTCCTTGTAAATACCACAATCCCTGTGGTCTCCACTGATCTCTTAGGAGGTGACATTAGTAGAGTAGCCAACAGCCACATTCCCATTGCTCGTAATGGTAATTGGTCAAAAGGAGAGTGGCACTGACCACTCACCTCCCATAATCCACCTGAGCAGCTTCAGCCAGGTCTTGCTAGAAGCCGTAAAAATCTTGAGTCCCTGAAGGACTTATGTGGCTATTTGTTTTTTATCTCCAGGTTCTGATTCATGGATTCACCCAGTCACTGCTTTTAGATGATGCTGGCTCTGTCCTGGCGATGGCTACCAGTTGGGATGAACTAGAAATTCAGGAGGAGACAGAGTCTGGCAGCAGTGTCACATCTACTATCCGACTCCCTACACAGGTGGGCCTGTCCCACTGACATAGGGACCTTGGTTGAAGAAAGGAAAACTCCTCTGGGAGAAGAAAATAATTTTAGAAAATCATGCAGCATCTGAGTAGCAGCTAAAAGTAATGTTTATAGTTACTATGGTGTCAGAGTGGATATAAGATCAATACATCAGTTAATGATTCTTTCCTTTTATAGCATGGGTTGTATGTTAGCTAGAGAACCTCTTACCCTGAAGTGAAAACAGCAATGCAAAACACAGTGTCATCTGCCAGTCAACCTCAGACCATGGAAGAGAGGACTTACAGGCAATGAATCTATTGACTGGTCTCCCTAAGAGGGCGTGTGTGCCTTGTAAGGATAAATAGACCCACTTTTACTTCATGTCACTTAATTGGCGCAAGTTGGCAACTCAGTGTTCCTTTGTTTTAGCCATCGTGGTACGTCCAGTCCTTCCTGTTTAGCTTGTGCCAGGAAATTAATCGGGTTGGAGGCCAGGCCTTGCTAAAAGTGACACTGCAGGAGATGCTGAAAAGCTGCCTAGTTCAAGTAGTAGCTGCCTATGAGAAGCTGTCAGAAGAAAAACAGATCAAGGTAGGTGTCTGAATGCTTTCCCATTAGCAAAGAAAAACCTTAGCTTTTCCTTGGATCTGAGCAGTTCACAACAAAGGTCCACAGTGTATCACCCAGCCCAGCCTTCTGGTCCTATAAATGTGCTTTATCGTGTTAGGTGTGGCTTCTAGCTCCGCAAGTTTACAGCCAGTCTTCATGAGAAGGCAGTTAAGGACAAGTGAATTGGAAAAGCTTTCATAGTAAAAAAGGTCCAGCTTCCAATCCTGGCACTGCCACTGGCTCACTGTAGACTTTGAGCAAATCATTAACATCTTGGTTTCCTCAGGATCAAGTAAGAGATAAACTGTTCAAGTTTCCCTCACCCATAAAATGGAGCCCCCATGCCTGCTGCATGGTGTGAGGGAGGAAGGAAGGGAGGGGTAGTGGCACAGCAGAGCTTCAGCACAGGAGGGAAGGTCCTCATTAAGCGGGAGTCCTTATCTCCCAGCCTCCACTGCCCTCCTGCCTTCCATGGTACCTTTGCCCTTGGCTTACATTCCCATTTCATCAAGAAACATGTAAAGACTGGGCCAATCTGATTTGAGGAAGAATTCAGTCAAGTCTTCTGGGCTTCTGAGTTCATAGTACCTGTCCCCTCAGGCCAGAGCCTTGTTCCTTGAAATGACCATCTCAGCAATGAGGCCCTTAAAGGCTGGGTATCATCCTTGCTGTTAGGTTTTTAGTTTTAAGACCAAGTTTCTATTGTAACCTGCTTGTTGTTGTGCAATTAACCTGGCTCTGTGAATACAAACAGCACCTCTGAAACGCCAAGCTGTGGCCCAGCCAGGACCCACATCTGTTCATTGTGCCGTGTAAGTCACGTCTCAGTGTGCTGGAATTCATTTGCAGAAAGAAGGTGCATTTCCCATGACCCAGAATCGGGCCCTACAACTCCTCTATGACCTGCGCTACCTCAGCATTGTTCTGACAACGAAGGTGGAGGAGAAGACCAGCAGGAGCAAACCAGACTCCAGGTGTTTTATCTTCTCCTGGGCACCCCAATGCAAACACGGCCAGTCTCGCATTCAGGAAGGTTTTTCAGCTTCACAGTGATGTCAGAGTGATAAGCATTCAGTAGAAACCATACTTCCAACTTTGAATTTGGATCTTTTTCCACATTAGTGACCATCTCTCACAGTGGTGGACAGCATCAGTGAGCCTTGACCCCTGGGCAGCCCCATGACCATGAGGGAGGGAAACCACACTTTGCCGTGTCCTGTGTTGTGACTCAAATCTGTGTATCAATTTGAGACCTTCAGGTTAGAGTAGGTTTATTGGAATGTGACTCCATCATAAAGTGAAGGAACAAGCCAGGTATGGCGGTGCATGCTTACGATCCTAGCACTCCTGAGGATCGAAAGTTCAAGGCCAGTCTGGGCTGGGTTGTGAGACCCTGTCTCATAGATAAGTTGAGTATCTGTAGCCCCTTCTCTCTTTCCCAAGACAGTCAGCTTCTTCCTGGACATTCATTGGGTTGTCCTAAACAGTGAGTCTCACGTCACCAGCAAGTGAAATAATGGCAACCTGCTGGATAAATGCCACAGTCAAAGCGAAGCAGGCAGGACCTCATGACTCTGGTATAATTTGAGCTCTTAGTGCCTTTTCCATGGGGAAGAAATGAACTTGACTTAGAGCTCATGTCAGGAACATCCTGACAAGTACAGCCAACAATTCAGTTTAAATAAAATCCACTGCCAGGATTTCACTGCTAAAATTGTATTTCATCCTAAAAAATGTGGAAAATGACCCTGATCCTTTCCTTAGAATTGAGAAAGTGACTGACTACCTGGAAGCTCTCATTGATCCATTTGACCTGGATGTTTTCACGCCCCACCTCAACAGCAACCTTAATCGCCTGGTGCAGCGAACTTCCGTAAGTCAGGTCAAAGCCATGTTCAGTGTGAATACAGTGCCACTAGCTCAAGTTACAAAGTGAGTCTCCCTAGGACTCAGCACTCCAGGATGCAGTGTTGAGGTGAGGAGAGAGCCAGACAGCTGAGTGCAATTACAAGCCCATGAAGAGGGTTAGGTTAAAATCTCATGCTGGGGAACCATGTTCTGACCCCTTTGGTTCTAAGTAGCCATTGCTAAAGTTTTACCCAAGCCTCAGAAAGAACATGGGTGAGATTCTGGCTGGGGCAGTGATAGAAAGTAATTGTGAAGTGTTAGAACAGAAGTACATTTCCCAAAACAATGGTTACAACTAAAGTAGTGATTCATTACCTCTGGGGAAGTGATTTTCTCGGTTCAGACAGTAAAACCCGTGTATCTTGCTGTGCTCCCTTTCTCACTTGTAAGGTTCTGTTTGGATTGGTTACGGGTACAGAGAATCAGTTCACCCCCCGGACCAACACATTCAACTCCCAGGAACCCCATAACACACTGCCACTAGCCTCCAGTCAGATCAGGTGAGTGATTCAGTGAGGTTCCTTTGGGCCCCCGGGCTGCCTGTTGATGCCACTAAACTGCTTCCCTCTCGTCTTGGAGGTTTGGACTCCTTCCACTGAGCATGACAAGCACGAAAAAGGCTAAGTCAACCAGCAGAGGTGTTGAAACACAAGCCCAGGTTAGTGTCAAAAGCAAGAGGTTCTTCCTCACGTTCTGTATTCATCTTCTACCCAGCCACCCAGTCAGCTCCCTTTGAAATAACTGATAAAAAAACTGAATAACAATGCACTAATGCTGCTTTTAATGGTGGCACAACAGAGAAGGTACAAGGTTTTACTAGCTTGAGCTAATAGAAATTTTAAAAGCTGCCCATTGACATTACCTAGTAGCCTTGTAATAAAAATGTATCCCAGGCTGCAAGGATATAGAAGATATGCAGGACAGAATGGAGGTGTTATATTTATTTAGTAGGGTAAAAGAATTAAAGAGTTAACTGCCAACTTGACATTATGATGGACTTACTTAGAGAAAATAATTTTGTTCTGGGGATGGTTTCATCTTCCATGTCTTTTAGGTGGGTGGGAAATAAAAGAAACTTTGTTTCCTCAAGTTTTACATTTTCTTGTTAATACACATTTTGTTTCAGTAGGATGCCATCCATTAAGCCTGCAAGAGTCCTCCTGGGTATTTCTGAATTGCGTTGTGTGTACGTGTGTTTGAGAGCTCAAACAGCTTGTCTTCTTACAGCATTTAGTTGTTGTTTGCTTTATTGTTAAGACAAAATATTAGCAATGTATCCTTTCCATATTCCCTGCCATAGAGCCCATTAAGATCCAGAGTCCTCATCAAATATCTGGTTTTAAAATCTGGGAGACAGTAGTTAAAAAAAAAATAAAAAATAAAAAATAAAAAAAACCAAACCAAAACAAAGACCAACCTCTTGCCAAAACCCCATGTTCCATAAACATAGCCTGTGCTGAAACTTTCCCCATTAACATGTGTCCACGTCACACAATTGGCCCTTAAATCCTATCCCTATTAGAGGAACAGACCATGGAAAGATGGGTATGAGTACTCTTCTCCTAGACAGTCCTCGTTCTCTGATTTTAGTTGTCACAAAATAAGAGCCTGTCCTGTTCCCTGTGTACTTTTCAAGTCCTGACAAACAGCAAAATCCTTTCTAGAGCCATCTGTGCTTCTCAGCTCTGCTGCGTGTGCTATGTGGCCTTCAAGTGGAGTGGAGTGGAGGGTGAGCAGGCAAGAGGCTGTGGGTGGTCTCTAAGGCACTTCCTCTACATCCAATGGCAGGTTGGCCCCCCAGCACTCTCCAGAGCAGGTGACCCGGCACATCCTGGCTCCTTGTTCAGACAGCTCATCAGCGAGGAAGATGACTCTAATGCGCCTTCATTATTCAAACTTGGCTGGCTCTCTAGTATGACTAAGTAACATGGAAAAACACCCATACTCTAAATAAATACTACTGCATTGTTTTTCCTAAAGGTGCCTCTGCTCATTTGTTTCTAAACCACACCAATTGTTCCTGTTTTGGTGATGGAATGTGCCCCCCCCAGTCACTGGTAGGGGTGACCTTAAGCATAAATCCTCATCCAGTAGTTTCACAGAATTCGTCACTTGTCAGTTCAGGTGTTAGTGCAGGCAGCTTCTGCTTTACCAGCATTCAGTCATCAGTGCCTCAGTTACCAACACTGAAAGGTGGAATTATCAGTGAGATCACAGAAGCTGCTGATGGAACAAGTTTGTGACTAAGACAAAGTCATTACATATTTTTTGACTTGGAACTGTGCAGTATTTTCTATTAAAGTCTGAAGCGCGGGCTGGAGGAATATTGATACAGAAGTTATCTGGGTATACAACAGACTGAAGGACATTCTCCATGGAAATACAAACATCTTACAAAGAGGAGACCAGGACTAAGGAGGCTGCTTCATTTCCACAGTCTAAATTGGATTATTCTCCTGTTGCAACAGGAGAGTACCTTCCATAAGAGGTAGTATGGCAGTTAATTTCAGTGCAAGACTGAATCAAGCTTTCTATATTTTGGGAGAAACTTAGCTTTCTTCATGGAAACTAGGTACTCTTTACTATTTATTGAATTAAAAAAAAATGGAAGGTCTCGCATTTTTAAAAGGCCCTTTTACATAAAGAATTTCTAATTGACAGATTTGAAAATGAACCTGAATGGACACACTACAGATGCAACACACAGGTGAAGTTTCCTCATACCACTACCTTGACATGGATTTGATACCCTCCCTTAAAAGAATCCTATAAAAAAATTGCTTCAAAGCCCCTTTGAAATTGCAATAGTGCAGCAAAACCACAAGTAAACAATTGCCTGTTAACTTGTTATTCCAAATATAGACTGAAAAGCCAACAGGCATTTTTGTGTGCAATTTTTTAAAACAAATTTTTAAGTTGAAATATCAAATCTGCACAGCACTGTCCCTTCACAGAAGGCAAGAAACTGCTGGCCTATCATGTCGGAGGCCGTCCCCGGTGCTGTAGACTGTGAAAATGGGCCTCCCTCAGGGTCTGGTTGATGTGGAAGTAAGGACCTTGGCACAGTGCAGACTGCTCAGACACCGGCTGAGGGGTGTTGGGGCTGGATCCCGGCATGAGTTGGCTTAGGCTGCTCTCTGGCCCACTGGCCCTGTCGGGGCTGTTGATGCTGCTGCTGCTGCTGCTCCCGCCACTGTCGCTGCTCGAAGACTGAAAGGAAAAGGAAGAGCCAGGGTCACCATCGGCCTGTTTTGCTGCCTCAGAGCTCGACTGTGGTTTAAAGTGCAACACTCTAGTAAGAGTCTTCTTCCTGTTCAGTAGACGAGCACCAGAAGAACACATAATGGACTTCCTGGCTTACCAGGCCTACTCTCCTAGAAATGGGTTCCTCACAGCTATCCTGGTGGATCCTGTGGCTTAGGATTACCCCACATTTAGGAGTGGTGGGTCCAGATTCAGGCACAGATCTCCCACTCCACATTGTTCTCCACATCTTAATCATTTTACATATCTCTGCTTGCTTTAAGATTTATCCTAGTCATCTCCAATAATGAGAGAAGGAAGTTCTGAGCCTCCAAGGGAAAGTGTCAGTCATTGGTATAGGGAACAAAAAAGTATTCCTATAACAATTAAGATGGACTCTGGGCATGAGATAAGAGAAAGACTAAAAATCTATGCCAATTTTGTGATAATCTCATCTTGAACACAAATGGTGTTCTATAACCACTAGGTACAAGGTAAACTCTCTAAAGTTATGTTCACATTTCTGCAGTTCAATATGCATGTGTGTACATAAGCATGCTGATTTTTTCTTTTTTTTCAACTAAATGACTTTAGCCATCTTGAAGAAGCTACTTGCAGGTCCATGATGAAAGCAAGTCGCTCTCAGAAGTTCCTGCTGGACATGGCGGTACATGCCTGCAATCCCAGGACTGTGAGTTTGAGGTCAGCCTAGACTAAATAGTGAAACCCTGACTCAGAAACAAACAAACAAACAAAAAACGAGACATTCCTGCCTTGTGATACTAGGATTCTCAAAACGGAAAGTAATGCTGCTAAGGATCTACTTCAGAATATGGTACTCTACAATTTTAACAATGAATTTCATTAGCACTTCTCTCAATTTACAACTCAAGACAATACTGTACTGAAAGGAATCAAGGCATAAGAAGTCAGGATTCTAATAATTAACGATTGGGTATATAATTTTTTAACGTGGCCCTTTAATGCATCCAAATTTATGTTCCCTTGGACCAGGACATCAATTTTGTGCTTTTTTTGGAGGGGAGGGGGACAGTTCTGGGGATTGAACTTAGGGCCTCATGCTTGCTAGACAGGTACTCTACCACTTGAGCCACTCTGTCACCCTAAGACATTGGTTTTGTAGTCACTTTACAACTAGTAAAGTCTACACATATAAGACTGGAAAGAAAGCAGACCACGGTAGCCATGTTAGAGTAGAAGGATTATAGTTGCTTATTTTTTTTCCATCATTTACTCTTAACTTTTTTACAATGTGGCTATCACATATTTTCATTATAAAAATAAACATATAAATAAAATGTTTCTGATGCTTTTAAAATCCTAGTTCCATCTATTTTTTGACCAAAAGTATATGTAACTATGAATATAGACAACTGATCTGAAACAGCCAAAAAAAAAAAAAAAAAGGCAGTGTTCACAAAGCACCGATCATTTATGCTTAGAAACCAAGTTTCATCATAGTCTACAGGTCATTTAGTGCTACTTAACACAGGCTTCACACCTCACGGGTGCAAGCAGAAGACTCTCTGTAATTAAAGTCATGAAAGGATTATAATGGGCTGAATGAAGTCAGACAGCAGGGTTAGCTGCAATTACATTTACTTAAAAAAGACTTATGTCAAAGCCAATTAAAAGACAGTGCTGGTGGCTCACATCTGTCATCCTAGCTACCTGGGAGGCAGAGATCAAGAGCATCTGGGTTCAAAGCCAGTCCAGGCAAATACAACACAAGATTTATCTCAAAAAAACACAGCACAAAAAGGGATGCTGGGACTGTGCAGTAACTCAAGTGGTAGAATGGCTGGCCAGCAAGTGTGAGGCCCTGAGTTCAAACCCCAGTACTAACCTAGAATGGCCACATACAATTTGAAAAGGTCATGACTGTTTTTAACAAGTAGGTCACTACTTGTGGATCAGAAACGCACCACGCAGAATGCTTTGTTTCCTCTTAGTCTGTTTTCTTTACTGTTTTTCTTTACAGGTACTATCTGAAAATCAAGGCAAGAACTAGAATCAGTTTCTATTGAGTCAAATTTTCATCTCAAATCATATCTATTTCACACTGTAACAGCAAAGGTGACACGACTCAGAAAAGGTAAAAGTTCCATAAAATCAACAAGTTAGAAAAGGATGCTGTTCAGTAACTATTTTTTAAAAAAGTAAGTATACCTACAATTTCTAGTCCATTTAAAAAATCTCGTAACTCAGCTTTATAATGACATGTATAAAAATGTTTAGTGTAGCCTTATTTATAATGAAGTGAAGCCCTAATCCCTACTTCATGGACATGAAAAGCCCAGGATGCCATAAAATCTCCAGGCTTTTGCCATGCAGGTGGCAGTTTTGCGTAATGGCTGCTCCACTGTACTCTGCCAGCCTACAGAGGAAAAGCCGGGCTTTCAGCCAAACTAAAACACCCTGAATCAAGACAAGTGGGAAGCTGCCCCAAATAACACATTTCAGATACTTAAAGAGACTTCTAAAGCTGCTTCAGTGGTAACCACTTGCACTGAGCAGAACAATATACTTTTAAAATAAAAGAGCACCTACATAGGATCCAGGCAAATAACACTTTGTTGCTTTAACACATATGAAATGTCACACATAGGCTACTGTCTTACAGACAAGAACAATCCATTTCTTTCAAAGACATTCTGGTTTTTCTCTGCCAATTCAAGCTAGGCTTCTCACTAGGAGGGAGGTTGTGGGAGGACGTCTAGAGATGTCCAGCACTTTTTGAATTGGGGGTGAAACTCATTAGCAGGTAGCAGCCAGCATTAAAATAAAGAAAAAAAAAGTACACTGGCAAGGACGATTGTTCTGTGAGGCTTTTAATTATTCACAAGTACATTTGTTATATACAGGGCCACAAAATAAAATTCCATGGCACAAGGTCAACAAGTCTGACGGTTATTGCAATCCATCATAAAATGTTGGTCATCAAAGCAGCCTGCTTTATGGATGAAGGAAAGAACATTTACTTTTCTGGGTTTTGGGTTTTGGCAGTATGAGGAAGCAGATGGCTTCACATTTGCTAGGCAGGCACTCTACCACTCCAGACATGCCTCCAACTTCTTTTTTGCTTTGGTTATTTTTGACATAGGGTCTCATGTTTATGCCTGGACCACGATTCTGCTATTTAAGCTTCCCACATGGATGCCATGATAGGCACACATCACCACGCCCAGATTTTCTTCTTCTAAGGGGAAGAGAAGTCTGTTTGTCCAGGGGGGGGGGGGGGGGCCTTGGACAGTGATCCTCCTGATCTCTACCTCCCAAGCAACTAGGCATGAGCCTGTATTTACTTGTAACTTTAAAGGCACAAAACTGAGTTTTAAGTCTTTATCAGTGCCTTAAGATATATACAGAAGCAAAATTCTTTTTGTCTTCTAAAACCAAAAACTTGATACAGGAAAAATAAATTACCCCCACTTAGTAGTTTTATATATATATATATATAATTACATATATAGACACATATATGTAGAAATATATATACATATATATAGGGGCAGTGCTGGGGTTTGAACTCAGGGCTTCACACTTGTTAGGCAGATACTCTACCACTTGAACCAAGCCTCCGGCCATTTTTGGTCTGGTTATTCTGGAGACAGGGTCTTGCTTTTTGCCTAGGAAGGCCTGGACTGTGATCCTCCTATTTTATACTTCCTGCTGTTGATGGGATGGTAGGCGTGTACCACCACATCCAGCTTTTTTCCACTTACATGGAATCTTGCAAACTTTTTTGCCTGGGCTGACCGACTCTGTGATCCTCCTGATCTTAGCCTCCCAAGAAGCTAGGATTACAGGCATGAGCCACTGGCATCTGGTACCTAGTGATGCTGCTTGGAATCAGACTGTGGAAGGAGAAGCCACTGTTTGGTGTTGCATGCTTCTGAAAGTTCATTCTCCTACCTTAGGACAGAATTATTTACACCCGATCTTGAAAAAGCAACATCATTTTACCTAAAGAGAAATGAAAATCCAGACTTTGGGACTGACAAGGACCCACCAATAGGAATTGTATCTTAGTGGTCCTAATTCCTTAGAGATTCATCAGACTTTATCTGGATCGACAGTTACAGAACTCGTTTTCTTTTCCCTGAGTTCTCTGTTTAGACTTAGCACTGACATCTGACTCTGTATGGTATTTTCATGGCAAATTTGTATGACCAGTCAGAGAATAAGGCCATGATCTATAAAATAAAAACCCCTTACAAATCATGGAACACAAGCAAAGTAAAGGTAAATCCATGAGGACTATGGCCAATAATCACTATCAACAATGTACAAAGGTACCTTTTTTTTTTTTCTTCAGTGCTGGGGCTTGAACTCAGGGCCTACACCTTGAGGCACTCCACCAGCCCCTTTTCTGTGATGGGTATTTTCAAGATAGGGTTTCAAGAACTATTTGCTGGGGCTGGCTTTGAGCCTTGATCCTCCTGATCTCTGCTTCCTTAGTAGCTAGGATTACAGGCGTGAGCACCAGTGCCTGGCTCAAAGACAACTTTTAACCGTAAATAATACACAGAATCCTGTTTTGAAGACCTATACAAAAAGGGAGGATCTATGTTAGGCAAGATGAAGTCATTGTAGCCTTAGAAATGCAGATTCCTGGGTGAGACCCAGAAGGAAACTATCCTGATAGTCTAGTTTGGGATCACCTGTGGTCTTTAAAAAGTACATACCACAGCCCCCCTTGGGACCATGCTTAGTATACAGCAGAGTACCAATTGTTCTCATGTCCAACTGCTACCCAAACAAATATGTGTGCCTACTACGCATAAGGAGGCATTTCACTAGAATACTTATTCAGTGAACATTTACTGAGCCTAAATAAGGGGAAGAGGGTGGCAATCCAGCCATCAGTGAAAGCAAGCATTGGGAAAGGCTTCATATAATGATTCTCTCCTGGGCCTAGAAGAATGAGGAGACTTTTAATAGGCAGGGGCGAACAAACTGGAAAAAGCAAACTCAAAAAGTGTCCTCAGGGAGAAAAAGCTAATAGTGTGGTGTGGTGTGGCTGGATCCACAGCAGGATTTGGTGAAAGGCAAAACACACAAGAGGGTATGTCCAGATTACAAGAGCTGCAAAGTCTGCACACAGAGGTTCTGAGCATATAAGCCATGCTCAGGTCTACACTTGGGAGTGAGGATTCCAAGGGTGTGTGTGGTGAATGCGTTTGCAGAAGAACAGAGCTCCACTGGGAGCTTTCCTCATACACTAAGCAGGACGCCGCAGATTGTGGAAATGTAAAGGTGTATGTGCCACACCCCAGAGGAGCATGGGAAATACTCCAGAAGGAGGTGCAGGAGATCTAGTTGCCTTGCACCCAGGACATGCATGGCTAATAGCAAGTGCTCAGTAAATGTCTGCTGAAAGACCACTGGTGAGTTGTCTGTGAAGTTTTAGTGGAGTCAGCAAGAGCAGAAGGCAGGGCAAAAGGGAGATGATGAGAAAGTCTGGGAACAAAGGGGACAATGTGGAAGCACACAGGAAGCTGAGAGAAAAATAAGGTGGAGTGCAGGTTAGCAGACCAGAGAGTAAGACAAACGTGAAGGTATGAAATGGGAAAAATACTAGAAAAAACTTTCAGGAGCCTGGAAAGAACACATGACTGAAAGGCAAAGGGACACTCACTCTAGTGTCCTTGCAGAGGGAAAGATGTGTAAACTGTCAAGCAGAAAACACAAGTCCAAAAAGCTCATTTTCTTAGTCCACAGGGCTCAAATTATTCAACAGAGACCAAGAACTCCTGGTTCCCACCTAGGCTTGCCTTTAATTTTATTTTTCCAAGGTACTAGTTTAGTTTAAGAGATAACCCATTTGGCACATGGCAGAAACTAACTGCACAGGCAGAAATTCTAATTGTTGAGTGCTCTGTTTTCTAAAAATAGAACAAGAATATACGGTATATTTATTATCTAGAATCATACTTTCTCTCCTAACTGGAAAAGCAAAATCAACACAGCATTTGTGTGTACATGTCTGGGTGTTGAGCTCAGGGTCTTGCACTTGCTAGGCAGGTGCTCTACCACTTGAACAACTTCAGCAGCTCTTTTTGCATTGGTTATTTTAAAAATAGGGTCTCGCTTTATGCCTAGGCTGGCCTGGATTGTGATCCTTTTATCTGTGCTTCCTGGCATAGCTGGGATGACAGGTGCATGCTACTGCACCCAGTCTTTGTTGGTTGAGATGGGGGCTGGACTTGAACCTTGATCCTCCTGATCTCTGCCTCCCAAGTAGCTAGGATTAGAGGTTTGAGCCACCACTCTGGCCAGCTTCATCACAGCATTTCATCTTCTTTCAAGTCCCAGCTTCCTTTTACCCCCATCTCCCCATTTACTGATGCTTTTAATTTACGTGAACCTCAAAAGTAAAGAATCTCAAATGGAGCCTACTGGCATTACACCTGTAATCTAAGCACTAAAGAGTCTGAAGCAGGAGGATCATGAGTTCAAGGCGAGTCTGTCTACATAGCAAGACTCTCAAAAAAAAAAAAAAGAAAACTCACCCATATTAGAGTCACAATGAAGTTCATTTTCATTCTAAGGCTGCAGGATCTGGATTAAATTTTTTTTTCACTCTTTTATTTTCCCATGAGATAAATAGCTGCAGAGATCTCATTAGACACTGTGAGCTAGTATAATTACCATCGCCATTTTATGGATGTGAAAACTGAGGCCCACTGAGGCCAAGTGACACACCCAAGACTACTTAGAGTTTAATATTCTTCGCTTCTGAAACCTCTTCCCAAATCAGGATTATAACCCAGGTCTCCAACGCCTAGTCCAGGACTTCCTCCAAACATAGCGCATGCTCTTTCTGCTATGCTTACTGAAGGTGGGCCCTGTCTGAGAATTTGGGAAAGCCTGTTTAACTGGAGCCCTGGACCCTCTGGGTAGGGCTGATTGATATCCTTGGTGGGATGAAGTCGCTCTGACTCAGGACCAAAGGCCTCGCGGGCTGTCCCAAGACAGAGTCGCCTTCTGCCACCCCCGTCATGCCCGGAGCCCGTTTTGCCCTGCTCCTTTTGGACACAGTCCCTACCGGGGATGGGGCATCGACCCTCGCCCCAAAGGAGTCACAGCCTAAAGGTTAGTCCCGAGGGAGCCAGCAGGGCCCGAATAGGCCACAAGCTGGAAGCAGAAGAGGACGGGACTGGATTAAATTTTGTGAGAGATAACCTCAGACAAGTCTATTAGAGCATCTAAGTGTAAAGTAATGTCTAAGTCCCCCATAACTTCAGAGAGCTCCAGGTCTGCTAATGCTAGTGAGACCATCAGCCTCCAAATTAACTCCATGGGTTAATTAAATAAGGAAAGAAAATGCAGGGGATAAGTTTCTTGTCTCCATGAATAAAAAAAATCCTTATTTTCCCTTATAAGGTGAAGTTGGACCACATACTGTGTTTTAAATTCCTTCCCAGCTGAAATACTCTATTACCTATCACTTCATTTTCTTTAAATTTCCATGAGCCAAAAAATCCCCACCTATAGAAATCCCCACCTATAGAAAAAGATATGGCTCTGTGTCTCTGTACCAGAGGCCTTAGCATTCCATTTCAGAGTAAATGCTGGGGTGGCTTGGTACACTGTGAGCGATACCATGCGTCACTCACATTTTAAGGACTTACACAGTGAGGAGCAGTTTCTTGAAGTGTACACTGCCAATTAGACCAACAGGCCTGTTCCTCCAGTTTGTATGGATCTTTTAAGAAGTTAATTTTCAGAGTTAGTCTGTTAGAACATGTCAAACACATACCATTAACTGTTCGCCCAGACCAAAACAGTTCTGTCCCTAAGGATGCACCTACTACCTAAAACAGACTCAGCATCAAACTAGGCAAAAACTAAGGCCTTTAAAATACCATTTTTAATCATTACTCTAAATATTCCCATCATCACTTAAATTCACTTAATCACCCGATACTCATATATATATATGTCTGTCTGTCCATCATGCTTCTGCTCCCCCTAATAAAGAACACCATTGGGCTTTTAGTACTTCTTACATCAAAACATTTCTCCTAACAGAGACAAGGAAAAAGGTACTTACTAGTCAAACCACTTCTGTTTTATCTCCACATTTTTTTTACCCTATTTGATGTTACTTCACAGTATCTTAAAATCAAAATGGTCTTAGAAAGCTAAGTTAAAGAGAAAAAGGAGGGAGAGGGCCTTTGTAGTTTTAAAGGGTAATTTTATTTACTGAAGTAGAAGCACTTTTTATAAGGCATACAACTAAGTAACAGAAGTCAGATTTACAGAGGAACTTCTATTGTAATTTGTAGATAAAGACATTAAAACTGAAAGCAAAGCACATCACTCCTATTACATGTGAGATATAATTCAAACTAAAAAAGCCAGCCTGTAAATTAAATCTAGCCAATCGTGTACCACCCCCCAACCCTAGTGCTAGGGATCAAACCCAGAGCCTTGCACATGCAAGGTGTAACTCTACTACTGAACTACATCCCAGCCCTTCATTTTTTGAGACAGGGTCTCACTTTGTAGCCCAGGCTAGTGGTAAACTCTCAATCCTCCTGAGTACAGGAATTATGAATGCACCACGATGCCCAGCTGAATCTAGCCAGTTTTTACTCATCGTTAACTGCCCAAATAACCTTTATACAGGAAGACAATCTGGTAAATCATTTTACTCCTTGCTCACTAAGGAGAAAACCAGGACTGGAGTTGTGGGTTAAGTATAGAGTGCCTGCTTTGTGAGCATGAAGCCCTGAGTTCAGTCTCACCCAAAAAGAAAAAAAAAGAGAGAAAAACCAAGCCTGATTTTAGGTGTTAACTAAAATGATTTGTTAGAATGACTTTGCAAAAGAAATTTAATCTTATATTAATAAATTATACCTCAGTTTAAAAAATAGTATCCTAAGGCCTGTAAGTCATTAACTTGAGTCACTGGAGTTAAGATCCAAAGTCTTCAAGCACCAATTAATTTTGATGAAAAAAAAAATCACTAGATACCAGTTTTTTCTTTGCTTTTTCTTGCTTTATTTGCTTTCCAAATAATACCACATCAAAACATTTACCTGGAAAAATATTTTCTAGCCAAAAGACAGGTGGAAGAAAATTACTCTTCTCAGTTCCTATGATTCCATAGAAGCCTAGGACCTGCTCCTGGATCTCTTTAGTCAAGTCTTTCTGAACATGTGTTCTGTCTTCTGTGAGGCAGTGGTACACAGCTAAGAGCAAACCAAGCTCTAGGGCCCAACTCCTCCTTTGCCTCCTACTGGCTTGGTAGCTTTGGGCAAGTGACTTTATTTTTCTGTGCCCCAATTTTTCCATCTGAGAAGTGGAAAATTTCCTTTTCCTACTAAAATGGGAAGTAAAAAATGCACATATAAAGCTTCTCTCTACATAATAAATCTGCAAGTCAGTTTCCACTGTTTAGCCCCCTATCTAGGAAAAAAGACGTGTATACTATTTCTGACTTACACAGTTCTTTGTATCATAGTTTAATAGCTGAATATAAATCAAACACTTTACATCTTATTTCCCAGTAATTGTTAGTATTATTATATAAAGAAAAAAGTAACTTATAAATTAATTCTAAGTAGCCATTTTAAATTTCTCTTATAATTTAAACGAATTCCTTACAAATGAAATCTCAGGTAACAAGAATTCTAAAATTATTTTAAGTATTTCAGGAAAGGAAGAGGAAACAGTTTCTCTGAGTTATTCTCAAAGAAACTTATCTTGTTGGCCCTTCATTAGAGTTAAAAGATAACACTTGTTAATATTATTATTTTATCATATAAATTATTAAACTTGTTTTTGTGCTACAAACCTACAACTATTCCAGTAGAGAAAATGGAAAATGAAAATTATTCAGAGTTCAACCTTCCATTTCAAAAGACAAACCCCTGCCTTTGGTCTCTCCAGCTCTCCTGTAGTCCACTTGTCTTCACTACTTGTTAATATACCAGTGGGGAAGGGAAGCACAGCAGATCACAGCGCAGATAACAGGCCATGCTGGTAAATGCTGGTAGGCAACACCGAAACTAATGGTTACAACACCCTATCAGTGATCTGCCACTGAGTGCAGATCAAAACTATTCTACTGACCTTAAGTGACAATGAAGACAGTCTAGTCTCTATTTCAGACTAATGATTACAGGGTATGCAACAGCTGAAGATCTTTGGACATGTAGGAACAAGATACACGACCCAAGAGTAAAATAACAAGACACTATTCTCTTCTGTGATATCAATGCATAAATTGTAGAAATTGAGTGAAGGTCATTTTCTACAAATAACAATTGAAACAAACAAAAATCTAGGACTAAGATGTATGCCTTAGTTGAAGTAAGAGAAAAGAACTGTTTAAAAACCAAAAATAACAACAGTTTCTATTCCTGTTCTGAGGCATGAGAACTAGCTATGGGCTTGGGATGTGGCTTAAGAGCACCTGTCTGGTACGTTCAAACTCCAGTACCACAAACAAAATACAAACTAGAAGGAAAAGATTAATCCAAAAAGACCTATTCCTTTGAATCAATATGAGGTAATACAGCAGGATTTTCATACATGCAGAAGAAACTCTGATGCTAAAACCATGAAAGTAATGTCTGCACACTCTTAATGAAGTCTTACAATTCAAAGAATTAACAGAGATTTGGTTTATCATAAGATGCTTATGGCAGCCTCTGATTTTTGGTTTTCTTTCATCCCAGACATTGCTCAATTATCACATTAAACAAAAGCTCAATTAGTTTTCTCCCATCCAAGTACTAACCAGGCCCAACCCTGCTTAGCTCCCGAGATCAGACAAGATTGGGTGTGTTCAGGGTGGAATGGCCGTAGACTCAATTACTTTTCTGTTAATTATTTTTTTTTAAATCAGGTAAGATTTTACAGGGTGAAACAAAGGCTATAAAAACCTAAGCCTCACACAGGATTCTAAAGTGAACTTGTTCATTAACTGCTCCTGCATGAATGTTCCCTACATGACAGTTACTGATTTTCCCCCTTGAGGGTGTCATTTTTGGGTTGCTGGTAAAGAAAGGTTGTATCTAAGTTAAATCCTATTATCAGGAATTAATTAAAGTGCAATTTACTTTGGTGTCTAAGAATCCTGCTGTAAAGTAAGCTACGGCTTATGAGTCTTTGTCACTGTGGCACTTCTCCATTGGTGTAACAATGGTTTAGGGTCAAAATGTTTAGGTGAGTAATAGCAGCATTACTTTAATGTTGGCTTCCTTTCCCCACCATTAGAATAGCCTTCCAAGTGCATGAAAAGATTTCTCCCCAGTGGCAGGAGCTCTTTCTAGAATGAGCACTTCAAAATGGGATCTTGCATTACGCATACCTTATATATTCTGCATTCTTAAAGCTTCTATTGAACTCAAGCCTAAAATATGTTTATCTTAAGGACAATTACTTATAAGCAATCAAAAAGTTGGTTGCCGAAATATAAAATAGAGGCTCAAAGATGGGCTTTCAAAGGTCTAAGAAACATCTGTGAATACAAGTGTGTGTGTGTGTGTGTGTGTGTGTGTCTTTGAGAGAAAATGAGAACATATGCTTTGCTAGGAAGAGGCTGCATGAACTTCCTTAAAGGAGCCATGACTCAAAAAATAAGTAAAAAGGGCTGAAACTATTGCAATCAACTAAGATCACGTTTATTCTCTAAATAAATTCCTTTTAATCATACAGCAGAAACTGGGTTACTGAGTTCAAGCAAAGAAAACAACTGAGAGTTAATGACCACACTTCCTACCTCTGTATCCCAGGAATCCTGAAGGACAGGGTTTCTACTGCTCCTTTTGGTCTGCGGGGGAAGATGGTTGTCTTCTTCACTGCCATTCCTTCTTCTTTTCCTGAAATTAAAACACGAGGGGAAAAAAAAAAAATCCAACAATTGGTCTTTTAGAGACTAAAATGTAAACCATGACAAATAAATTTGCCCTCTTGCCTGGAAAAGTTCACCACATGACATGCCAATAGGGTAAAAGCTGGAAGCACACATCACTGGCACTAAACAGAAAGACGGGTGGCAAGGTCAAGCTTAAATTAGTAAAACTAATCTCTGAAAAGAAGCTTAACAACTATACATGTCCGCTGGGAATAAAGTAAGAAGAGGACTAAGCTTTCACACTCAATTTCGGTTTTCTTCCTTCCACACACTCTGAAATTACAAGTTCAAATTACCTAACCTTACTCCCATATGAAAACATTGGCCTGTTTTCTGCAAATCCACATAAAAATGATTCTACGAGAACATCACAGGTTGGTGGCAGATTCTATAGTTTTCTTCATCCCTGTATCGTTGTCTGTCCCCTCCCCCCCCCCCACTATTATCATGCCCCTCTAGAGGATTCAACTACTTTTCTGGGCCATCACTGGAAAAGCAACACTTGGTCACATTAACTTGACCTTCCTGGTAAGATTATTAGCTTTGTAAGTTACTTCACTTCACTATATTCTTAGAAACAGTAGCACAAACTGCCTAAAATGTCCAGGTTTTAAGAAACATCACTTAGTTCAAATACCAGTACCACAAAAAAAAAAAAATCACACATCTTTCTCAGATGGGTGAAAGGCAAAGTTTGTTTGTACTCGCCAAGAATTAAGTGGAGTCAGAAGGATTACTAAACCCTTTAGAAAACAGAAATAAAAGCTGAGTGCTGGTGGCTCATGCCTGTAATCCTAGCTTTTTGGGAAGCCGAGATCCAAAAGTTTGCAGTTCAAGGCCAGCTAGGGAAAAACTTCAGGAGACCCCATCTGAACAGAAAAAAACTGGGCATGGTGGTGTGTCCCTGCCATCCCAGCTAAGGCATGAAGCATAAAATAGAAGGATTGCAGCCCAGGCTGGCGTGGGCAAAAGGCAAGACCCTATCTCCAAAACAACCAGAGTAAAAAGAGCTGGAGGCGTGGCTCAAGTGGTAGAGTAAGCCTGCCTACCAAGCACAAAGCCCTGAGTTCAAACTCAATACAAAAAACAGAAAATAGAAGTTAAAGGAGGTATAATTTTAAACCATATGTCTAGAACTATACTGTCCAATATGGTAATCACTAACCATGTGGTTAAATTTAAATAAAGAAAGATATAATGGGTGTGTGGATGATCTGGCTGCAATATCTATCACCCCACTGATCAGCAGGGTTGATTCAGCTGATGTGGCTGTCCAGGCAGGTGACCTCTCCTCTCTCACTGCTCCATGTGGGTCCCTCCTGAAGCTGCACACTCAGTCAAAGAGGTCAATCATCCCCAATAGAGGACCTTTCTTCGGTGAAGGGTATACGAGTAGCTGTGCTTCCCTGCTAGAACCTCCAAATGAGATCTCAAGAAGAAGAAGAGAAAGATCTCAAGAAAGATGTAAAATCCAGTTCTGAGGTCAACCTCTAGTACGATTTGGTCATACGTAACTAGTGAATGCTGCAAACACAGATGGAAGAAAATTATTTTGGGCAGCTCTGACTAGAGGTCACTATGCACAAAGGACAGCATCTATTATAATGAAATACTTAAAGGTTCCAGTTTTTATAGTTAAGAGACAAAAGGCAAGTGAGAAAGACAAACAGCTTTTTGGAAATTACTTAAACCTGGAAGCTGTACATAGAATACAGTATACAGTTATAAGCTTTCTATGTAGGTAGAGTTGGCTTATTGTGACAGGAGCCCTTAATCCTAAGGTTCTGTGTTTTGTGTAGAAGTTCTGTTATCACTCAGCTCACTTCCCTGTACTCTGCAACATTCTGAACATATCTAACTTTATTAATGAGTATGACCTCAGTTTCGGTCTGAAATGAGGAGGTTAGTGTGTGATTCTGATAAAGCTTTAACCAACTTGCAGTGGGCTACACCATTTACCTCACTCTAAGATTCAGTTATTTGTAAAATACGATCATTTTGGCCCCCTACCTTTCTCCCCGATTAGATGGTACTAACACATATTTCCAAAGTACTTGAAGGTTAAAAACCAGATGAATACCAGGTTTCAATAATCATTAAGTGGATATATTATAAATGTGAACCAAGAAACTTCTATTTCACCCTAACACCAGCAGAGAATGTATGTGGCAATGTGCTGCGGTAGCAAAGCAAAGTCTCCTGGGAGTCAGTTGACACCCAATGGCAGGAGGCTGTCCCTCAACTCTTATCAGTATGCCAACAGCTAGCTGATCATGCTTTGGGTTGCTGAGTCACTCTAACCAAACTTAAAAGCCTAACCAAAATTTGCCATTACCTCATTTGTAATAGGAGATATGCTTTTTCAGTGACAAGAATGTCAAGGGGGTTGCATGGCAGAAAAAGTCTAAGCAAATGACCTGGTTTTGTGGATTTCAACTGAACTCTGGGAAAGTCGCCTAAAATACCCGTTTTATGTTCAGCTGATTTCTTAAGGAACCAGCATTATCTCTTTGGCCTATGATAGTCCTCTCCTTTGGGAGGTAGTAGATTAAGAATGAGCCTTACCTAGTCCCATTCTCCTTTTTCTTAGCTTTTAGCAAGATTCCATCCCAGAAACACTTTGCTTTCACAATCTTATTAATAACTGACAAGATTACTGCTTCATGCTCACCTCTAGCCATACAATCAGTGAGATTATAGCTCTTTGACACTAATGCCACAGAGCAGGCTATAATTTTGGCAGGTACCTTGTAATTGATAACATATGCCCCTTGCTACCTAGGTACAATGACTGTTTGACATCTGTTGCTCTGAAAGATGGCTGACTCCATCTTTCAGAATGAATGAACATTATTTCATTTCTCTCTAACCTTCTAGTCATCTTCTAGAGCTTGAACAGAGAATTCATCTTTGGTTTTTTTTTTTTTTTGTGGTACTGGGGCTTGAACTCAGGGCTTATCCCTCGAGCCATTCTGCCAGCCCTCCCCCCACCCCTTTCTTTTTTTGTGAGAGAGTCTCTTGGAACTATGTGCCTGGGTTGTCTTCGAAATGCCATCTTCCTGAGTAGCTAAGAGTACAGAAACTGGTTTTCAAAACCGTTTTTTAAAAAAGCAAAAAGCCAGTCATGCATATAATTCTAGCTACTCAGGGGGCAGAGATCAGGAGGCTCACAGTTTGAAGCCAGCCTGGAGCAAATAGTCAGGTGACCCTATCTCAAAAAAACCCATCACAAAAAAAGGGCTGGCAAAATGGCTCAAGTGGTCAGAGCGCCTGCCTAGCAAGCATGAGGCCCTGAATTCAAACCCCAGTATCACCCCCCCAAAAAAAAAAAGGTTAAAGAAAACCCTCAACCCACATAAAAATTAGGAATCTGTTATACAATAGACTTCCTTACCACACACCCACCTCTCTATAGCCATTGCAGTCTACTGTGGAATAGTTTCAAAACTCGTCTTACATCAACCCTTTATCTTACAATAGAGGAAACAGATCCAGAAATGTGAAGTGACTTGGAGACAGTAAGACAGCTGGAGCTGGCAAAACTGGTCCATCAGAAGGTGAAGGAAAAGGTAGGCAAGAAAAGCCTGTTTAAATTAAATGACTTCTTTTAGAGTAAAGAAATTAGCAGTATAAACATGTGTATGTGTAATACATACACAAACAAACATCATAAACATTATTTGTGTATATATTAAGTTAAAAAGAATCTGCTATAAGTAAATATAAGTACAACATATTCAAATTATTTGTGTACAGTACTGGATAAAAGAAACCTTTTTTTGTTATGAAATACTTACACACATTTTTCAGATCCGTGAGACACCTCAGGAGAATAACAGAAGAATAAACTGGGCTTGAGAACCAAAAAAGTGGCAGATCAGGCTTACTGTATCTAAAGATTGTTTCCTAATTCTGATAGCAGGTCTGTGATTGGGCCCTAATTCAACAACCATGTTAATAATTGGCAAGATACTGGTTCATGTTCCTCCTTCTCTGCACAACAGATCAGATTATACCCTTTGGCATTAATGCCACAGTCAGATTATAATTTTGTCAAGAACCATATAATTTCAAAGTTACTCTACTTTTCTACGCAGGTAGAGGCTTTATGCCCCACTCTCTACATGACACAAATCAATAGTCCAAGGCACTTTGTGGACTCTCTAAATTTTCACTATTGACCAAATAACCTCAGGATACTTTGGAGAGCCTCAATCCCATGAAATAACTATATTTCAGAAAAAGTCCTTACAGAAAAACTGTTACACTCACATCCAATGAAAACAAGGAACTAGAAAAGATCCGGCTTAACCTATCAAGGCAGTCCTATGAACCACCTTACTCACTTAAGCCTGAGACTGTTAGAATACAGGCGAGAGCAGTCAATCTGGAAAGACCCAGGGAAAATCGGCTAATCTTTCCAAATGTCTCTTCACCAGAAAAATGAAAAAAATCACACCTGGTTACCTATCGGTGTTCACTTTAAACTCCACGACGATTTTTCTAATGTGAAATAAAGCTGATCCTCTTCACTCCGGATAACACACACATCCCAACTTTCCCCTCCCCACCTTCTTGTGCAGGAAAATAAAGAGAGGGGAAAAGAGAAAAGTCTCAGCTTGGGAGGGACTAACCTCGCGGTGACCGGGCCAGGCTCGGTGCTTGCTCGGTAACCCCATTCCAGCCTCCGCAGTCAAACGGCTTCGCACCCACAGTTTAGAATGCCGCCTGTTAATGCTGCAGCTGAGGGTCACAGCCCAGCCGGGCACAGTCCAGCGTCGGCCCTAATCCCCCGGCTGCCGGGTTAAAGCCATCCCCCGGCGTCCCTCCCCAAATCAGCCATTCCTCCCATCCCCCACCGCCCTCATTTACGACCGGGGAAGCTTTAGGGCCGCACTCTCTCCCCGAGGCCGAACAGATCTCGTTCCAAACAGGGGAAGACAGAAGAGGAAAGATGGAAAGTGGGGAGTCCCAGACTCGGGAAAGTCACCCCTCCGGCTACCCACAGGGACCAAGTGTCCGGTCACTGGCTCATCTCTCTCCTCCTCCTCCGACCGCAGAGCTCCACCGGACAGAGGCTTCCCGGACTCCCGCCACGGGCACCCACTGGGCTCCATCCCGCAGCTCCTCAAGCGAGGGGCCGGAAAAGAAGGGGGGTCCCTTCCCACCTCACCTGGGGCGGAGGCGCTCGCTCATGGCAGCTGGTGGAGGGGAGCGACGCGGCGCCGCCCCGCGCGGAGAGCGGACAGACGGAGTTGTTTGCCGGAGACCGCCACGCCCACCCCCTCGGGCCTTGGCTCTCGCCGCCGCGCGGGTGGAGGACGCCGGCGGTGAGTACCCCTCGGTGGGACCCGTACCACCGCTACTTCCGGCGTCTCCGCGCCCCCCCATGTCGCACCGTCGTGGTACCGCCCTCCTGAGGCTGCGCACTGGCGCGATGCCGGCCGCGCCGATCTCTAGCCCCGCCCCCAGGAAGAGGCGGCCTCGGCGGGAGGGGTGAGATTCGAAGCTTCTGAGAAAGAGGACCTTCGCGGAGGTGGCCCAAGCTTTCGCCTGTCACAGCGAAGGCGGAACACGGTGTAAAAGTGAAGCCAGGTATCAAATAAATTAAATTATGTCACAGTAAGTGACACAAACATTTGACTTCAATCTCTGTGGGGTAACAGTTAAAAAGAACTAGGCGAGCGCTATCAGGCAGTGTGCGGACGACCTTCCGCTGGTCACGGGTCCGGGGGTTGGTAAAGCGCTGGTGGGCTGCCGCGGGGCGTCCACGCAGATGCTGACTGGACCTTGGGGTCGCGGAGGTGCGGGCGTTCCTCTGCGGTGAGTCTCGAAGGGCTGGGCTCTTTCCATAGCCTTCGTTCTGGGTCTGGGGAAGACATCTCGAGGCGAGAGGGGAGTAGATTAGGTGCGGGTTACCTGTGGCCTCGGATGGAACCTGTCCCGCCCATCTGCTGGAAGGAGCTGGGACCGCTAAGAAAAGGAAGGGATGGGGAAGGAAAAGCGGCCGGGAGTGAGAGTGAAGAATTAGTGTAGACTGCGAGATCTGCCGAGTTCCGAGCTCTCTGCTTCCCGGAACATTCCCGGGAGCTGCCGGGCATCAAAATAGCCCAGTTATTAGTACTGGAGTCAGTGCAAGTGTGCTCCCCACCTCTGATCGTGTCTTCCACAGGCTGACGTTCCCAGTGTCTTCTGCTGCACCCGGGAACTCGGGAACAGTGGCCGGGAAGCATGAGGCACCGGGAGAGACAGTCACAAAGTTAGCATCGTTCTAGAGGAGCTCGGGTAAGAAAACAGATGTCGCCGTGAAGTGCACTGTCCAGCAGCATGACATGCGGGGTGGAGTACGGGAGGCAGATCTCAGCCCTTTGTTCAGTTGGTAACGGAAAAGCCCAGGGACTGGCCTCAGTTGTGTGTGCTTTTGTAAATGGTCCATAGCTTCCATCACACCGTCGATGTTACCCCCAAACAAAGTAAGAATCGTCACTTGGACTGTTGGCAGAAACCAGTTTCGATCTGCACGACTTCCTTCTGTATGAAATAGGTGGGTTGGTTGCTGTGATAAATGAATATTTTGTAAATGGTTTCAAAGTCTGATCTATTTAGAGGTCGGGAGATGTTTTGAGTCGCGGTACTGTATAATATTTGCGCATTCATGTGTAGATAAAGGACTCATTCATCAGATATCTTATTTTATGTTAGTTTTGGAGACTACAGCTGTCCCTGCCCTCTGGAATTTTAAAGAAACAGTAAGAAATGTTCAAAAAGAACTTTCAGCTGAGCTTTGGAATTAAACATTTCTCGACTCTGGAGAGTCATAGAAGTACAAATCATGCATGGCATAAATGTTTAAAACTTTTTTACATACATGATACACGTTTAACAAAGATGTCAAGGTAAACAAATTTTCCAGTAATCAATTGTACTAAAAACTATAAGTAAAAAACTGGGGGTCAGGTCCCAGGAGCCTAATCCTAGCTACTCTGGAGGTGGAGATTGAGGTTTGAAGTCAGCCTGGGCAAACAGTTCTCTAGAACCCATCTCCAAAATAATCAAAGCAAAATGGACTGGAAGTGTGGCTCAAGCAGTGAAGCGCCCACTTTGCAAGTACAAAGCCCTGAATTCAAACCCCAGTCCCACCAAAAAAAAAAAAAAAAAAAAGATTGGAGAACATTTTCCTTGTTTCATTTCTCATGCTCAGATTATGGAAGTTCTAGTATTTTCTTTTACATGCCAGTGGGGCTTCTTTATCACTTTGGAAGGCTCTGCCCTAATCATTAATGTTTGGATCCTTCCTGCCTGATTTTTTTTTTCTTTTTGTAATGAAAGTCATAGTAAAGTTTATTGGGAAAGAAATACACTTTCAGTAGACTAAAAGCAGCTCACTGCTAGAGTGAGAACAACAATACAGTAAAGTTTATTAGAATAGAGACATTTTCAGGAGTGAAAATGAGTCATCTCAGAGAGGTTGAGAATGACTTAGTTTTTTAGTTCATCATTTCATCCTTGAGTGATGTGTTTAAAGGTTTCTAAATGATTTATTTGTGTGTACAAAATATCTAGTTGACTTACATAGCAAGAATCTTACTCTGGCTTGTATTTTGAACATTGTTTCCCTTGACTAGCCATTAATTTATTAGATGTAAGTGTTTCATCTTGCTCACCTCCTGTTGAAAAGTCTGTCTTACATATGACTGATTTCTAGGAAACTTGAAGAAATGTAAAATGCAAGCATAAATAGAACGAGGAATGTTTATCTTAAACTAGGCTATATTTTCTGTTCTACCTCTGTACAAAAAAGACTGGATGAAAACAAACTTTTAAAGTTTCCTTTACAAGCATGAGCCCTGAGTTCAAACTCTAGTGCTTCCAAAAAATAAAGAAAGAAAGAAAATTATTACCTAAAGTTTCCTTTAACCTAGGTTGTTCCAAATTAATTTAAAATCTAAGGCTCACATAATATATTGGTATCCACTGTGCAAGCTTTGTGTTCCTCATTATCTCACATTTACCTTTTTCAGAAGGAAGATAAGTGATACTCAGCCCAGAATGGAAGTGTGTCCTTATTGCAAGAAGCCATTTAAACGATTAAAATCCCACTTGCCACACTGTAAGATGATAGGGTCAACCATACCTACTGATCAAGGAGTTAATCAGTCCAAGCCAGCTACACCTCTACATGCTAAAAAAGTGAAGAGGCTGACCAAAGACTTAATTAAAGTTAAAGGGGGAGAACTAGAGACAGAGAGTGAAGAAAGAGATACCAAATTGGTAAGCAAGAAACTAGGACAGACAGTTGAATCCTTTCCACTACTGGCAAAAGCAGGTAAAGACATCAATGACAAAAACCACCTCTCCTTCAAAATGTTAAAACACACTGAACCAAAGACTCCCTTCCAGGGAGGAACTAAAGCTTCTTATGTGTTGGATAACATCTCTCCTAAAAGAGAACTTGCCAAAGATTTGCCTAAATCAGAGGAAAGGAGATGTAATCCTTCAGAAACAGAAGCATCTTTACTGGCTGACTCAACGGAACCTTCTTTGTTGAATCAAGATAGAAAATATATCTCAGCCACATCTAATGATGTACAAGCCACTTCTGTGAGTCTGAAATTGGACACAATTGATCCCCAAAGACAGAGGCTCCTAATAAAATTAGTAAGTGTGCCTTCTAGTGATTATCATCGTCCAGAGAATCTCAGCAATGGAGTTCAAAGAATAAGAGCATCAGTGTTGAGCAAGGAGAGTGATTCTGCAGGAAGAGGTTACCTCCCAGGGGTCTCTACTGATGTTAAAAACACTGAGGCTCAGGAAAAGAACTCAGAATCACTCATTTTAGGCCTTCACACTAACCCACTAGATAAAATGCAAGTTAAGAACCAAGAAAAACAATTTGACCTTGGAGTAGAGGTATGTGGGAGCAAAGGAAGTGCTGAGAAAAGTGTGTCTGCAACAGAAATGCAGGAATGGACTTCTGTGAGCCGTGGCTGTGAGAGCTTCACTGGCAATTCAGCCACAGACGGTAAAGCACAAGATGAAGACCCACTTACAAATTTGGTCACACCACAGGAGGCAACTTATGATATGTTTCTTCCTTTGTCACAATCACAGGCTCAGAGTCTTGCCTCTCTGGCTGTAAAATCTCTTCAAGAAGAGAAAGCACAATTCTGCAGTCATAATCAAAGCTCTGGTGTAAAGTTATTACTAGAAGGGAAGGAAGAAGCTTCTGTGGAGCCCCAACCTGCCTGTCAACCTCAAGCATTGCTGCCTGGGTGCCAGCGATCTTCATGCTCTACCCAGGATCACATTTCTCAAAGCGCCCTCATCAATCATGTTGCTGCTGACAGGAAGACCCCTTCCAGCTCCATGGGGCTGGAGTGGTTTCCAGAGCTCTATCCTGGTTATGTTGGACTAGGGGTGTTACAGAGGAAGCCTCAGTATTGGAACTCAGTGGCCCAGAAGCCTTGGCGTACCAGCTCCCCATGGGGAGGTCTGTCAAAAGGTAAATAAGCTTGTTTGTAAGGGCCATCCAACCCATTAAAATGTTCCAGGCCTTTTGAATAAGGGCCAGAATACCGGTATGTTTGTTCGTTCAGCTTGTTTTTGCCTGCGTGATCCATTGCACTGAACTTAACTGTTGGGAAGACATTACTTCCTGGTCCAAAATCAATGGTCACAATCAGTCATTCTCCCTTTCCCTCCACCAAGAGTTGAAGGAGAGGGGAAGGAGGAAACATGAATGAATGTGAGGCCTATGGGAAGAGAACAAACAACCTAACATTCTCATTATCAGAGTTCCAAAAGAAGAAAAAGAAAAACTGTGGAGCTGAAAAAATAGTTAAAGAAAAAGAGCACTTGCTTAGCATGTGTGAGGCCTTTGGTTCAGTCTCTAGAACCACTAGAAAGGAAAAAAAAGAAGGAAGGGAGAGAGGGAAGGAGGAAAGAAGGGAGGAAGGAAATGGCTGAAAATTATCCAAATTTGGTAAAAAAAATAAACTTACAGATTCAAGAAGTCAAGCAAAATCTGGGCACTGGTGGCTCACACCTGTAATCCTAGATACTCAGGAGGCAGAGATCAGGAGGAAGAGAAGCCAAACAAATACCACATAGGACAAACCTGTATCCATGCCCAAATATATTAAAATCAAATTTCTTTATTTTATTTTTTGTTCTGCTGTGGAACTTAAGGACTCACACATGGTAGGCAAGTGTTCTATCACTTAGCTACATTCTCTCCTTAACATCAAGTTTCTTAAAACTAAAGACAGGAAACATCTGCTTAATCATGTGCTCCAGGTTAGAAACTCAGGGGGACCTACTGAACTTCCAAGCTCTGTTAGATCTTACCCCCACCCCCGCCAGTACTGGAGTTTGAATTCAGGGCCTACACTTGAGCCATTCACCAGTTATTTTTTGTGATTTTTTTTTTTTTTTTTGAGATAGGCTCTTGCAAACTATTTTGCCTGGGCTGGCTTTAAACCTTAAACCTGATCTCTGCCTCCTGAGTAGCTAGGATTACAGGCATGAGCCACTGGTTAGGTTGTTAATCTTGATAGCAGTTGAATTTATACATTGGAAGGAGGACAGCTGGTAGAAATGAGTGGGTATTCAAACTGAACAGACTTGAAAAACCCAAAAAGATTTCAGAATGCACCTAAGTAGAACAACCACTGGATTCAGAATTCAGTGAGGACCAGATTGTATAAGAACTAGGCTGCAGGTTTAAGGCCAAATGCAGCATCTAGAAACTTAGAATAGCAAAGAAGTTAGAAACAGAAGCTGTTGGGGTAAGACTGCCTGTGTAGGAATGGCAGTCAAGGCTGATAGGTGGAAGTAAGGCTCAGGAGATGACCCAGTAAAGATCAAGAACGAGGTATCGAGGATGAGGCAAGAAAGGGTATAGGAGCCCATGCACTGGAAGAACTAGGCCGCAGATTCTAAGACCCAGGAACAGTCCCAGAGATCTAGCCTGGGATCATGAGAGAAAGACTTGGGGCGAGAGACTGGACCTTAAAATTGATCTTTGCTATCAGTTTTCAAAAGGTACTCTGGGCTATAACTGGATTAGGTTAACAAGAGGGTAGAGTGCCTGTGTAGCAAGTGTAGCCCTGAGTTCAAACCTCAGTACTGCCCAAAAAAAAAAGAGGGAAGGCCAAGGCCCAAGTAGGAGCCAGAAAGTCATTTTGAGTATCCTTGCCTTTTTGGGCTGAGTTTCATCTTCATTTATTTTAAGACAGTTATGCTACAGATCCCAGACTGGCTCTGAACTCTTGATCCTCTTACCTCTGCCTGAATGCTGAGATTGCAGGTGTGGACCACCACACCCCCCTAACCTTTGTTTTTTGTTTTTTTGTGGTACTGGAGTTTGAAATTAGGTCCTATACCTTGAGCCACTCCACCAGCCCTTTTTTTATGATGGGTATTTTCAAGATAGGTCTCATAAACTATTTGCCCTGGCTGGCTTTGAACCTTGATCCTCCTGTTTTCTGCCTCCTGAGTAGCTAGCCACCAACACTTGCTTCTTACTTTGTTTTCTAGGGGCATAAAGTAGCATTTTGTCTCCTGTATAATGGTCATTGTTGTTTTCATGCTTATTTTGACAGGAAACGTAACAATTCAGAATAGGTTTGCAGGGCTGGAGGCATGGCTTAAGTGGTAGAGTGCCTGCCTGCCAAGCTTGAAGTTCTGAGTTCAAGCCCCAGCACTGCCAAAATAGGTTTGCACCTGAAAAACTGCTATCTTCCTAAAGGGAGATATTTTTCCCTCTCTGGTGTATTTTGCACTGAAATGTACTCACTAAATTCCTGTCTGTGTGGTATCAACTGCCTTTTGTGTATTATAATTCCTTTTCTTTTTTCAGTGCTGAGGATTGAATCCAGGGCCTGCAGTATGTTAAGTATGTGCTCTAACACTCAGCCATACCCCCATCCCTATAATTATCCCTTTGTAATGGGTTTCAGTGTGAATGTGTGTTAAGGAAAGAACGTTGCTAGCTAAAGCTACACTTTCTCAACTACTTCAGTAAATACAGGGTTTTGTTCTATAAACAGACCTACCACCTAGGCTTTTGTACAGAGTTGTAGTCTAGAGGTCAAGCTCCTTCTCCAAGTTAAACAGAGACTTAGTGATACATTTGTGATGCTTTGGAGTTTGCAGAGTGCTTCCATCTTCATTAGGAGATAACGAAATAGGCATAGAGAGGATAAGTGTTTGACCGAAGTCATGTTGCTCATGCTTTAAGGACTACGTTCACCATGCAAGAGAACGATCTGTGTAAAGAAGCCAGCATCATTCTTTGCCTTGTTATTTCCTATGATTATTTTGTTAGCATGTTTACATCTGTCAGAACTTTTATCACACCTGCTAGACTCACCTCTGTTTAGTTTGTTATTCTTTCTCTGACAAACCAAGACCAGAAAACCATTGGTAGTAGACATTACCTACCTAGCACTAAACATGGAGAAAACAGGTGCAGGAAAAATGTAAATAAGTAGCACAAGCCTTTCTTTTTGGTTCTACTTAAGCAATTCATGTTTTGAACACAAACTGAAAGGTTTGCTGGCCTAGCATGTCAGTGGGGTACACTGACTGTAGGTAGTAGTCACAGGAAGCAGTAGTTTATAATACAGGTTGAGCATCCCTAAGCTGAAAATCCAAAATGCTCTACAATTGAGATGTTTGAGTGCCAGCTTATGTATAGCAGTCCTGGAAAGTGGAAGATCCCAAATCTGACCACATCTGATCGGTTACAGTCACAACCCAGGCTCCTAAAACTGTTGTGTAAAGGCTGGGCACTGGTGGCTCACACCTGCAAATCCTAGCTTTGGGAGGCTTTGGAACCATGGTTTGAGGCCAGCCCCAACAAATAATTCGTGAGGCCCCCATTTCCAAAAATAACCAGAGCAAAATGAGCTGGAGTTGTCGCTCAGGCAGTAAAGCTAGAATTGTCTTCAGCTGTAAAGTATAAGGTATATCTGAAAAATAAATTTTGGGGAGTGCTCCTCAGGTAGAACTTGCACTTAGTATGGTCAAGGCCTTAGATTCAGTTCCCAGCACGCACACACATACACGTGTATATATAATATATATGCAGAGATTCCAAACTATTTTTAACACAATTACTCTAAAACACGGTCCTAAGTTTTTCAGGTGGAGGATACTCAGTGGCTTTAGCAGCTGACAGGACTTCTACATACCACCTGGTTAAGCATATGCATGAGGATCATCTAGGCAGTAGATTCAACAGTTGAAAATAAAGTCCAAGCCAAGTACAGTAGCTCACATCTATAATCCTAGCTACTTGGGAGGCCGAAATCGGGGTGATCACAGTTATAGAGGCCAGCCTGGGCAAATACTTCAAGAGACCACATCTCAGAAATAACCAGAGCAAAATGGACTGGAGGCATGGCTCAGGCGGTAGAGCACCTGCTTTGCAAGCTTAAAGCCCTGTGTTCAAACCCCAGTATTGCATAAAAAAGTCCTGATCAACAGGGGCTCCCTCTCCCTTTTGATAAGCTTTTATTGACCTAGAATTAATTTGACTTTCAATGTGTAGTTAGCTGCAATCCAATGCAGAGATCAGTAATCCATGTGTTTAGAATATACTTTTCCCAGGGCCTAGCCCTGGGAACCTTGGCACTGAAGGTGGGGAAGGGGGTGAATTTAGATGAATTATCATAGTGGCTTCTCTTTGGAACCACAGTTCCTTTGTTGGAAAGAAGTTCGACTGATGTAAGGAGTTTGGAGCCTCTGACTGGGCCTGCAGCCTCCACCTACCCTCTAATGAGGCTCTTGGGAGTGATGCACAAAGGTGAGCTGGAGCAATTGTTAGGCTCTGAAGCTGCCTACACGCATTTGGAAAAGTTTGTCTTACTGTAAATTGTTAGAGCAAGGCTACAGAAAAGAGAGAAGTGATAGTCTTCTGTTTGTCAATTTTCATTTTGGAGTCAGACATAATTAAAAACACGCAAGCTAATACAGTAGCAGGTACCAATCATTTAGCAGCTTTTGCTTTTTAATACCTACCCATGCCTCTCACTGCCACCTAGCTCCGCCCTCCATTGCCTACAGTGACCATGCCTCCTCCCAAAGTCAAGACAATGCTAGACCTCCACTTACCCGGTTACATTAGCCTCCATCCCATGAAGACTTTAATAAAGAGTAAGTCATTTGAATTTATTAAAGTCTTGTGCATTTTAGCTTTTTTACTGTTTAAAATAAATGTATGTCTGTATGTGTATAAGTTAACTGAATAACCCACATATGCCAGCACATTCACTGTAACAGTTACCCGTGTCTTTCTTTGGACAGGCTGGATCAGGTGCAACACCACCATAAAAAAGAGTGGAGTTGGTGGCATCACAATGCTGTTCACAGGATGCTTCATCGTCTGTTGTAGCTGGAGTTTCAGGCATCTGAGTAAGCTGTTCTACATTTTTAACCTAAATTACAAGTCACCTGCCATTTTAGGGACTGAGTGGCTTCTCATGTTAGAGTTTTGCAGTCTCTGGCATGCCCTAGTAGAATGAACTATTGCCTGGGGCTCTGGGTCTTTTTGTTAGGGGCTTTTTAAAAATAATAGCCTTTAAGATTTGACTAAAATTTAGTAACTGTGCCTTTACTGTTGTCACTGGAGATCTGGTAGTCTTGTTTTTTTCCTTTTGTAAGCTGTTCCCTGCCAGAGGGAAAGTGTTCTCCTTGGTGCCTAAGATCTCCTTTTTCAGCATGGAAACAGATAGCTTTCTGCCACAAAAGTTGTGTTTGGGGAAGAACCAAACACAACTCACTATCCATGTGCCTGAGACTTACAGCATCTTAACTTACACTTAAGTATTTATTTTGGTTGTTTGGTTTTGCTTTGCATTTTTGAGATGGAGCTTTGCTATTGTAGCCCAGACTGGGGTTGAACTAATGTTCCTCCTGCCTCAGCCTCCCGGATGCTGGGATTACATGCAAGCACTGCCACACCCAATGGCCTTTAATATTTAAAAACAAGCACGCCTCCCAAATCTTAACCAGCAGAAAATCTCTTTTAATTCAACGTAACTTTTCTTCATTTCTTAACTGTTATGTTATAAAAACAGACCTAAAGGTTTTTTAAATTATAAATAGTTTATAGAAGGCTATCAAAAAATTCCAGTATTTTTTCCATAATTTAGAAGAAAAAAGAGCCCACTTTCAGATGAAAATTTCCAGTGTAAAAGCATAAGCAAGCCGGACACCAGTGGCTCACGCCTGTAATCCTTTATACGTGGGAGGCTCAGATCGGGAGAATCGAGGTTCTAGGCCAGCCTGGCAAAGGGTTCACAAGACCCCGTCTCCAAAACAACCAGAGCAAAATGGCTGAAGGTGTGGCTCAGTGGTAGAGTGCCTGCTTTGCAAGTACGAACCCTGTGTTCAAACCCCAGTCCCACCAAAAAAAAAGAAAAGTGTAAGATGTAGAGGCCAATATAATTCACACACTGGATTGCAAGATTTTTTTTTAAACATCAAGATTGGGTTCTCTTTGGGTGTTTTTGCTAGTTCCGCGCCTGGTAAATAGGAGGGCAGGTCACACAACAGGAATGGGGCTGCCAGCTCTGTAAGAGAAACCTGGCTGTTGGTGAGAAGTGTGAATCCATACATTAACAGAGCGGATCAAAAGCAAAGTTGTTTCTCCCAGAAAAAAAGGGCTTCTCTTAACAGTTGTACTGATCTGAAAGGGATTCTTTAGTTCCTGTGGGCGGTTAGACATTAGTAGATGTGCTGTTTTTCATATCCCTAAATCAAGACTGAGGAATGTAAAGCAGAAAGTTATACCCAAGACTATTTCAAAATTTATAAAAGGAAAATAACAAATGATCCATAGAGGTAAAAGAGAAAGTACATGTAGCCTCTTGGATCCTTACGTTTATCTCTGTTTGTCCAAAGAGTTGCAGCGCTGGCGTAAGTAATGACCTGGACACCACCTAAGAGAGCTGTGGAGGTACAAGGGGAGCACAGTGGAGATGAATGCAGAACAGATGAACCATTTAAATTTGTACTGGGGAGGAGGGGGTGTAAGAATAAACAGCTTCTCAAACAGTCACGTAGGACATCTTACTGAGGCAGACATGTCTGTTTCTGTTTGGATGCTTCTTTGGCTTGCTCTCAAGTGACTGCAAGTTATTGAAAAACACAAGTTTGGGTGTTTAATCATAAGATTGTTATTAAGGAGACAAGATGATAAAGCTTGTCATTTAAATTATGAAGCTATTTCTTGCTGGGTGTGGTGGTACGTGCCTATAATCCCAGCACTCCAGAGTTGGAGGCAGGAGGATTGCAAGTTCCAGGCTAGCCTAGGCTCCGTAGTGAGACCCTGTTTCCAAAATTAAAAAAAAAAAACAAAACTATTTTTCAATCCTTAATGAAAACCAGTTTTAAATCTTTCTCCCTAAAATTGTTCTCTATACCTGGTATTTTACCATCCATTTGTATGCAATACTAAACTACATATGTACTGATTCAAGATAGTATCCAAATTGACAAACAATGAGTTTACATCAGGCCTTCTTCTGGGGATCAGCAAGGCTCCCTGTGTTCTTAAGTAGATCCAACAGGTGTGAGAAACAAACCACTGGGATCTGAGTTCGGGTCAGCCTGTAAGAAACTCTCATAAATATTCCACTTTTTTTGCAGGGGTGGGGAGTGTTTCCTGGGACTAAAACTTATGACCTTGGACTTGCTAGGCAGACACTTTAACACTTGTGCCATGCCCTAGCCCTTCACAAATAGAATGTTAAGAAACTTTTTTGCAGTACTGGGGTTTGAACTCAGGGCCTCACACTTGCTAAACAGTGTTTTACCACTTGAGCCACACTGCCAACTCTTAAGGCACTTCTTGTTCCTCTTCATTGTGAGTGAGTACATGGCCTGTGTCATCTCTCCCTGGAACTTTAGAATCCCACCCCATGGCTTCTCGGGGATGTTTATAAATGACTCAAATTCCTTTCAGTTTGTCGGTGCTTATTTGAGCTAATGGATTTTCTGTCTCTCTTGTCCCCATCAAAAGATTTGGTGTCTTTGCAGTTTTTGATTTTTTTCTTTGGCTTCCCGAGAATAATGTGGATATTTACAAGAAAGCTTTAAGGAGGGCCTGCAGTATGGCTCAAGTGGTTGAGTGCCTGTCTAGCAAGGGTGAAGCCCTGAGTTCAAACCCCAGCATCTCAAAAAAAAAAAAAAAAATTGCCCTTGCTAGATCCTGGTGACTTCTGGTTGGTTGGGAGACTGAGATCAGGAAGATCATGGTTAAAGGCCAACCTGGGCAAATAGTTGAAGAGATCACATCTCTAAAATAACCAGAGCAAGATGGCTTTAGGGGTATGGCTCAAGCAGTGAGCACCTGCTTTACAAACTCATATCCCTGAGTTCAAACCCCAGTCAAACTAAAAAAAAGCTTTCTCCAACCCTTTCCAACACGGTTTGGTTTGGCATAGCGCGCACGCGTGCACACACACACACACACACACACACAAACACTGGCATTGCTTGGTTTTGCATCACACACACAGGCTTCGCTATAACATCCTCGTTTCAAAAACAGGTCAGTCCCCTTAGGCCACAGCTCCTTCAGAGCTACAAAAAACAAACAAACAAAAAAAGTAGCTGCAACTTGTACATTGTTTCCTTCTCTCTTAAAACCTGGATTCTGGATCTGCTTCACTTACCTTTCCTATTCCCAGTCCCCAGCTCCTGAGTGGGAGTAATTTAATTCTATAACAAATTCTCCTGGTTAAGGAGAAGATGCTCAGAATTCTTCCTAGGGAAAGAAATCCCAGCAAGAAGGAAAGATTACTGTTATCTAGACATTAGTAAGAACGTTGCTGAACATTCTTAAGAGGAACGTTGACTCAAGAGGTAGAGCCCTTGCCTAGCAAGCGAAAAGCTGGAACACACATACTTCACTAGAACCCTCCCAAAACAGTCTCTCCTTTTAAAGGGTTTCATGCCCATTCTCTGTAAAGTGCCTCCATTTAAAATGAGACACCAGAGATTCTCTCTGCTCCCTTTCTGTCCATCTCAAGGTCAGAAATTCTTAGGGAAGAAGGTAGATAACAGCCTCTCAACTATGTTCTTTCCTAGTCCCCTCCAGCAGAGGTCAGCAAACTACTGCAGCCACTGCCTATGGTAAACCAAGTATTATTGGAACACATCCTCATTTATTTGGTCAACTTTGCTGCTGTAGAATGAAACAGTCATAAAGTTGTAACAGAAACCATATACCCCCAAAAGTTAGAGTATTCACTAGCTGGTCCTCAATAGAGAGTGCGCCAACCCTGGCCCTAGAGTAGTATGGCTCCTCCGTGTGTTGGCGTGACAAAGACTGGGTCAGTGCCCTAAAATCCTTTGGGTTAGGGAACAGTTAAGTAGGGGAAAACCTTTCTCGACTTGTCTCAAGTGCCCTTTGTTGCACCATAACCACCCGTTATACCCAAGTGCACTGGTAGCACAGTGGGGTAGTTTGCCACCCCTAAGGTTTTTATCAAGAATTTTTATGTCACTATAAATAAGCTAGTACCACTTGTCACAGTCAGAATGCCTAGACATGAAAAGGTTTAATCACAGTATCTTACATCTCTGAAAATCAGTTCCTTATGAGAAGAGTAGAACTGCTTTTTCTTTTGATGGAACTGGTTAATTTATTTATTTACGTGTGGTACTGGGGTTTAAACTCAAGGTCTACACCTTGAGCCACTCCCCTAGCCCATTTTTTGTGATGGTTTTTTTTTTTCAAGATAGTGTCTCTTGCAAACTGTTTGCCTGGGCTGGCTTTGAACCTCAATCCTGATCTCTGCCTCCTGAGTAGCTAGGATTACAGGCACAAGCCACTGGCACCCAGTTTGGGACTGGAGTTTTAACTCAGGGCTTTGCACTTGCAAAGCAGGCCCTCCCACCACTTGAGGTATAATTCTAGTACATTTTGTCATGGTTATTTTGGAGATGGAGTCTTGCCTGGGTTAGCCTCACGCTGTTATCCTTCCAATCTCAGCCTCCCATATAGCTAGGATTACAGGCATGAGCCTCCAGCACCCAGCTAGAATTGACCTTAATGACCACTAGTCCTTAGGGGGTGTCATATTGCCAAGATTAAGGCAAAGATAAGAGCCTATGTTAATAGGAAGGGGGCTTTGTTTGGTAATGTCAGTATCAAGGACTCTATCTCCCATGTAATAGGAAAGAGCAAAGACTCTTCAGTGACTTCTTGAATTAGTGAGAATTGACTATTATGTCTTTTGAGACAAGATCTCACTATTTAGCCCAGGCTGGCCTCTAGCTCTCAAAGCCCTGCTTCAGCCCCAGTGCTGGGACATGTGCCACCACACCCAGCTGAGAATTGTGAATGTGTGTAACTTTGAAGAACCTGTTAAAAACAGAGTTCTTTATAGCTTCTTCCAAGTGGTGGAGAGAAAGACTTCCTTGCCTTATTGCTGCCATCAGAGGAAACACTGGAGGCCCTTTATCAAGTCCTGTGAGAATCTGTGCTTCATGGCCTCATAGTTTAAGAAAGGTGTCGGGAGGAGTGGCTGACCAATCCACTCTTAGATCTAAACAGCATCATCAAGGAATGTTCTTTACTTCACTTCGCAATGTGGATGTGAATTTGCCTTATGAGGATTCGTCTAGGCAAACATCCCTCAAGTTGATGTGCACAGCCAGTCCCACTTGTGAATATGATCTGGCAGGACGCCTATAATTCTAGCTACTCAGGAGGCAGAGATCAGGACTGTGGTTCAAAGCCAGCCTAGGCAAATAGTTTGTGAGACACTATCTCGAAAATACCCATCACAAAAATAGGGTAGAGTAGTTCAAGGTATAGGCCCTGAGTTCAAACCCCAGTACTGCAAAAAATAAGTAAGTAAAAGCATCATCCAGAAAGACTAAGACTAGAGGTTCTTCCAAAATTTTGTTCCAAAATTGAACAGTAGATGAGTAAAACTGCCACGTGCAGAAGCCAGTGTACTTCAGGTGTGAGGTGAGTAACCACTCACCTCTTCATAAAACAGGAGAATGAAGCATGTCTTTAACACTGCTTGCCCTTTTAAATGACCTGAAGGTTGTCTCTTAAGATCATGTTCCGCGCCTTCTGCGGCACTGATGGGAGCTTCCTGGGTGAGCAACAATGCTTAGGTTTTGCTTGCAGGGCAGCGCCTTGAAATTCTGACCCAGTCCTCCAGCAGCGTGCGCAGAGATTCCTCCTGAGACTCCAGACCACCCTCCCATCCACCCTGCAGAAGAGTTCCACCGTCCCCAGACTGCTCTGGACTCAACAGGACCAGCACTGAAGGTTGTGCTTCTGCAGGTTGGAAATATGGCCCCACTGAGCCCCCAGGTGAAACTCATGCGGTCTGTGTGAGGCAGATGAACTCTGAGCTGCCTGCCTTCACTAATCTTGAGTAATAGCTGAAATGCTGAGTTTATAGGGAAGCCACATTTTTTTTCTAAAAACTTTAAAATATTGAGCTATTAAAAATAATGTTGAGCTGGGTGTGTGGCTCAGTGTTAGAGCACTTGCCTAGCATACATTAGGCCAAAAAGTTTTTTAAGAACATTGCTTGATTTTTGGAGCTGGGTGTAGTGGCTCACATCTGTAATCCCAGCACTTGAAAGACCGAGGCAGGAGGATTGTGAGCTCTAGGCCACAAAGCAAGATCCTGTCTCAAAAAAAATCATGTTAGGGGTTGGGGTGTTACTCAGTAGTGGGGCATATGCTTAACATGCACGAGGCCTGCCTGCTTTTCCATCTCTCGTGCCACAAAAGTAAGTCAATAAAGTAATCTGGATTATCTATAGGCTGTTCTACACCATGAAAAACCCACATCTTACTGTCACTACTCTTTATAATAAAAGTCTGTTTTCAAAATGGACTATTTTCTGAGCTCATCATTTGCCTCTTCCATATCTTCATCTGAAATGGGTGGCTGTCCCCTTGGGTAGGTTATCCAGTTTCCCAGAGCCTCCTCTATCTGGGGAGAGGTTTTTTTTTTGTTTGTTTGTTTTGTTTTGTTTTTCTTTTTTGGTGCTGGGATCAAACCCAGGGCCTCACGCATGCTAGGCAAGCGCCTTACCACCAAGCTACGTCCCAGCCCAGAGCCTCCTCTATCTGGATGATAAATTAGGGAGAATTATGTCTATGTTGCAGAAATTTGGAACCTCCGTCCATTCTAGCAAGGAGTGACACAGTGGAACTCATTCTCATTCATAGCAGCTGCTCAAAAACCCTTGAACCCAGGAAGAGTGGCCCCATTGCCATCCATGCTTGTGTCCACCAACATTTGGGTGCATGTCTGTGCCAGGTGCTTTGCAGAGTCCTTTACATGTACTGTCTCTACCTAGGCATAGCCCTGTGACGTGGGTGCTCCTGATCCAGAATGGAGAAGCAAGCTTGAGGTTAAACACGGCCTACTTCTCTAGGTACTGTTGTCACACAGCCCAAGGAGGCTTGAATTGGCATCCAAACCCTCAACTCTACTCTTTGGCCCATGTTCCTTTACACAGCCTTGGCTCTGACCCTTTGCTTTCAGGAAAACAGACAGCCAGCTCCACCAGGCCTGCCGTGTACCTCTTGTTGCTTTTTTTCCTTTCTGTAAAAGTCCACCGAGACCCCCCCTTTCTCCAGTGGAGTAAGTAGCAGTGGTGTCTGAGATATATAGCAGCACAGACAGTGTCACATCACACATCCGTCACTGCCTTCCCTCTCCTGGATGAACCTTTTTCGTACCATCTCCTGCCAGAAAACCCCATAAAAGGCACAGAGTATATTCTTCTACTTCAGCCATAGAGGGAAGCAGCTATCAACGTTCATATAACCATTTGATTTAATTGCCAGTTTTCAGCAGTCCTTGAGGCCATGTGCACAAGAACTGCTGTGTGCGCCCTGTTCTGTCTAGGGGAGCATGGGAGCCGTGACCCTGCAGTTACCACACACTGGAGCTTGTGGTTTCATACTTTGCTCCCCCAGTTCATGGATAACTCATCCCTGCCAGTCAACCTGCAATCCTGTTTAATTTTCAGCAACTGATTCACACACAGAATAAAAGGAAATAAACCCACACACAGCAGGCTGCTTCTGCACCTTGTACCCTGGTTAGGCTGACAGCAGGCTCACTGGAATGCTGCAAATGGAACCCCGTAGTAAGGCCATCGGGCATCTTCACCAGATCTTCAGTTCCCCAACCACAGGTTTCACATGACTCCTACCAGTGAGTCTTAGCTGCACTTACTGGCATCATGGCCTGGTTTGGGCACTAAAAGAGAAAATGTCAAAGGCACGATCTCTTGTAAATTCATATCTCATGTGAAAAAATCCTAAATTGTCTTGGGAGCATAAGAGAGCTGGCTTTCTGAAGAATTCAATGGGTTTTTATAAAGTTGATCCCATTTCAAGCCTAAAAGAGACTTCATCAGGAGGTTAAGGCAGGGGGATCACTTGAGCCCAGGAGTTTGAGACACCACCTCAGACAGAAAGACCTACCTTGAATTCAAGCCTAGCTTTACAATCACAGAGAACAAAGCTCTCTTTCTTGTTTTTGAGACAGGTTTTCAATATCTAGCCCAGGCTGACCTCAAACTCATGATCCTTCTGCATACGCATTCCAGATGCTGGGATTATCAGGTGTGCACCACCACGACATCTGGCTCAGCTCTGGACTTTCAAAAGCTCATAAAGCCAAATGTACATGGAAGTAAATGGGCTGGTGGAGTGGCTCAAGCAATAGAGCACCTCCCTAGCAAGCGTGAGACCTGAGTCCAAACCCCAGTACTGCTAAAAACCAAACAACCAAACGGTTGTGCCTTTCTTACCTGTCGTCTTTTGATTCTTTTTGTAGAACAGAGAAATTGAAGTCCAGGATAATTTAGATTTAATCATTCTTAATGTCATAAAGGTATGACTAAAAACATGACTTTTGTCTTCTGGCAGACCAGAAGGTAGCAAAAAAGAATCAAGGTGCTACATTCCCTCCCTTGCCAATCTGCCCCTGGCCTGCAGACCCTAAGGACGTGATGTGTGAATAACTCAGGATTAATGGGCACCAAAAGGGAAATGAAAGATGTTTTACTCAGCCTTTAAAAGAAACAGGAGATTCTGCTGGGATTATGTTCTTGAGACCACACTTGGGCTTACTGGTGTCCCCCCATTCTTTTGGCTCACTCAGCTGAACCAGTGCAGGTTCTCATCTGCTGTCAAGGAAGGAGTCAGCACTGCCCGCCTGCTCTGTTCTGCTCAAACCCTGCCCGGTCAGCTCAGCCACTCACCTGTAGCACAGACTGCTCTTGATCCCTGACAGGTGACAGGGCAGGTGCTTCTGGGCCATGCTTTCTGGTGGAGGAGCAGACACACTGAGGAGGCTTACAAGCTGTAGCAGAAGCAGGAGGAGCTGAAACCTGTGGCCTGTTGACAAGCTGCAGAGAAAGTGAAGTCATGACATGCCTATTTCAGAGACCCTCTAGACATGGAGACAATGTGAATGCTGGGGCACTGGCACAAATTCAGACTCCTGCTGGGTCTCCAAATCCCTTTATTTAGCTGTGCATCCTGGGCAGTGTTGGGATTTGAATTCAGGACCTTGCCCTCGCTAGGCAGGCACTGTGCCATACCTGATATAGGCATGGAGCCATGCCTCCATCCCTTTATTTAATTTTAACTCCAAAAGCATGCCTTTGAAAAAAGTTAGAGCTGGGCACTGGAGGCTCATGCCTGTAATCCTAGCTACTCAGGAGGCAGACATCAGAAGGAACATGATTCAAAGCCAGCCCAGGCAAATAGTTCATGAGACAATATCTCGAAAAAACGCAACAGAAAACAGGGCTGATAGAGTGGCTCAAGTGGTAGAGTGCCTGCCTAGCAAGCATGAGACTCTGAGTTCAAACCCCAATACCACAAAAAAAAAAAAAAAGTGGGCGTGTAAATTCTCCAGAGGCATCCCACCTTCTATCAACAGTCTACCTCAACCACAAGGGCTGTCTTCCTCCCCAAAACTCAGTAGTTGCTCCCAGTACACCTGTTTGGTCTTTGTCAAACTTAAATGGTAGTCCAATATTCAGTCTCCCAGACCATGGGAGTAAGAGTAAGCATTTCAGACTCTGCAGGACATGAGGTCTGTGTTGCCGCCACTCTACTGTCAGCTCCCAGAACAGCCATAGGCAGTATGTAAATGCTTATGTCCAAAACCATTTTCTGTTGCTGTCACAGAACACCTGAGCTTGGCTAGTTTGTAAAGAAAAGAGGCTTATTTAGCTCACATTTCTAGAGGCTGAAATCCAAGATTGAGAGGTCTCATCTGCTTGGCTTCTGGTGAGGTCCTCATGCTGCTTCATGCGTGGCAAGAAAGTGGAAGGACAAGCAGGTGAGTGCAAATAAAGGTCACTTTGGGACAAAGGAAGCGAGAGGAATTGGAGCACTCTGAACTCGCTTTATAACAATCTGCTGTCAGTAACTGATCGGGTCCCATGAGTGCAAGAGCACGTTCCTATGAGACCACCTTAATGTATTCACGGAGGAGCTGGCATTTTTCTACGATCCAGACTACCTCTCACAGGCCCCAGGTCCAACACCGCCTCAACGATTTTGGTGGAGACATACCACATTCAAACCATAGCAGGCAATAGCAAATGTGAATGCTACTCTGTCCCAATAAACTTCTTACGAGCACTGGAATGATCATTTTCATGTTCAAAAAATTCTTACCCGCCCCCAACACACAAGCACATCCTCTAAATGCATCCTCATTCTCTAGTTGTAGAAAGGCAGGCAGTGGTGGGCTGGGGAGCTCAGTGATAGAAAGCTTTGCCTCACACGTGCAGAGCTCTGGGTTCAGTCCCCAGGTAGTGGGCTGGGTTTGGCCTACAGGTTGTAGTTTGCTGACCCTTGACACAGGTTCCCACAGATGCTTGTTGCCATGGGGAGCATATATGTTGCCAGGGCAACCAGGTACATTTCTGAATCAGGGATGGCCTTGGTTCAGAAAACTGACTCTGAACCTTAAGTCTTGACCTGGGCTCCATTTTCTTTAACAAAACCACAAAGTGCTACCCAGTTAAAGGAAGACCTAGGGGCCGATCCACGCAGTTCTATCCAAGGCAGAGATAGAACTTGGGGAGAATCTGGGAGGAAACACCACATAGAGGTGCCCAGCAGACGTTACCACGTGTGCATTTTGTAAGATCAGCAGATCCCACAAGAGAGTGGATGTCCCTTGATAGAGCACTGTGCTAGGGAGCAGGGACAAGTGCGGAGTGGAGGGAGGTAGACATACAGGCACCCCGCCTGCTGTGCTCACCTTCACATAACTCGGGTGGAATACCAGATGCATCTTAGGACTAGGGGAAGCAGAGAGAGAATTACAGGCGCTCTCGCCTTCCTCCTCCTCGTTGGCATGCTATGGAGCAACCCGCTGCAGACTTCACCTCTCAGGACCCCAAGGGAAGGAGCCCTCATCCTGGGAGCAAGGGAGAACCGCAGAGGGCTGGGGTGGGGTGTGGGAAATGCTTCTGTTATTTCCAGAACAGTTTGTGAGAGGTCTGTCTGTCCCTGGCATGAGTACTCGTTAACAGGTGGGTTGGAGTTCATGTGGTCAGTACTCCCCAAGGTCAGGCAGCAATGTAAGGAAAACTCTTTGTCGATGGACACTTGCCAGGCTTAGCCTTCTACCTCCAGCCAATGAAGGTACAGAAGACTCTAGATCCAGAAGGCTGGGCCCAGCATACTTGTAGGAGTTGGGATTCTAGCGATGATACTTACTGTGCAAATTGACACTTGGGTCCCTCGGGGCAGAAGCCAGTGAAGTAGTTGAGACACACTGTTTGTCGGACATGTCGGTATTTACACAGGGGACCTGCTGGGCAAGAGCACATAGCCAAGGATCTGTGTCATCCAGAGAGGAAAAAACACGAGTGTGGGCTCATGGGGAGAGTGTAGTCAACCTAGGTTCCCCATGGAGTTGGGGAATATAAATCTTGTACTTTCTAGGCATCCTGAAGCCTGGGGAACCAGAACCTTGGTCCAGTTGACAGTGGAGCAGAGCAGGTAGCCTGCTCAAGGCTGTGGCTTCCATCACCAGCAGCCCCCTCCCCAAAAGAAGGTACAGCTGAGAAAAAGCTAACCCTGTGATCTTATTGCTCCTCCTCCAGCAGCCTTCTGCCACCAGCCCCTCCCAAACCAGCAGAGCTAAGAACTCAGTAAGAACAATGTACCTGTGAACACAGGAAAAGGACATACATGATACAAATGACCCTGGAAGGGAACCCTGCCTCCTAAGTTTGGCTGGAAGCAGTGGGAAAGGTGGCTTGATTAAATGACACTCTGGGGCCCCAGGTGGGCAAAAAAGGAGAGAAGCACCACAAAATGAGGTGAGTGTCACATGTCAGGCTTCCAATGGCAGGTAAGCAATTTGTTCAAAGTCATGCTGAAGGTAGGACTTGAACCCAAGTAAACCTTGCCCAAGAATCCCATTGTGCCCCACACCAGGCTGTTTCACTGTGTCAGGCACAAGCCTGGGGAACTACAGAAAGGCCTTCTGCTGGGGTGTCAATGTGGCAAAGAGTCTCTTGGGAAATATGGTCTCTCCCCTGCTGAGCACCCCCATCCTAATCCTCCCCACTCCCCCACCCCACCGGGCCGTGCGTGTCAATGCCTCACCCTCCTTGCAGAAACCTTGGTCATACCAAGGGCAGTCCTGGGATTTGAAAGCTGGCTTCTCGTGGCGGAAGGAACACTCCCTGTTGCTGCAGTCACCTGAAAAATCCCAGAGTTCTTTGTATATAAGCAGGATTTCGCTTCCCCAACCGAGTTGATTTTGCCTCTCACATATGTGTCAGTGGCCTTTCTTCTGATTGTCCCCAGCCTTTTGAAGACAGCAAATTTCTCATCCTTCCTGCAGTCTTAAGAAGTGTGGGTCCCACTAAGAGCTGTAAGCAGGGCATGGGTACGTACACATCTGGAAGAGGGGTCAGGGTTAATTGTCCAGAATGAAGCCCCAGAACTCAAGGGATCTAGGAGTACCAGAGAGGTAGGAACAAGGAGCCCTGATTCTTCATTTCCACTAAGACTTCTCAACTGCTTCCAGAGCCCAGTGGCAGGTTTTCTCAGAGGAAATGCCACAAGTATAAACTGCTTCCAGTTGACGTGAGGATGAATGGGCACCCCAAAGGGGCAGGGATAGCTGTACTAAGCCCATGCTCTCTCTGTGGAGTAGGTGCCTGTGGGCACAGGCTGCCCCTAGTTGCTGTAAGAGCCTCTTAGGTTTCTCTTAGGAAGAGCTGAAGGAAATGGGGAGGATTCAGTCCAGATCCGCCTCCTCTGAATGGAGAATTTATTTCCAATTTCACCCTCACTGAAGTCCCACATCTCAGTGCTCTTCAGAGCTAAAAGGAACATTTTAGTGTCTATCCCTCAGTTTTCAAGCTGTTCCAGAGAGATCTATTTCATACACTGGGCTTCTGCAAAGCAAGGTTCCACCAGAAGAGGTCCCCTGACTCCTGAGGGTTTTGAACCACCTGCCATTCTTTCCCAGCCCTCTCACTTCATAAATGAGGACTCGGTGCTCACAGAGGGGCAGTGTCTTATGTACGTTCACTCAGCTTCCTAGAACTGATGAAGGGTTGACTTGCTAATTATCAGTGTGCAGCACTTCGTAGAGTGCTGACCCTGGGCCTGAGCCTTCTAAGGATCCAAGGGACCTCACCCCTAGGGCTAGTCAACATTTGCTAGATGGAGAACCTGGATGCGCGACTCTGCATCCCACTTCTTGTCAGCAGGTGGCAGCATCACCTCAGCCTCCAGTCAGCCTGGCAGAGCCACCAATACAGGTCCCACAAGCAGGGTAAAGTCCTGGACACCCTTTCTCCTTCAGCTACAGCCTCACTTCCCCAATAATAGTTTACGAGTAAAAACAATTTGTATCCAAGAAGGATGATAATTTTTTTTTTCTTGCGATGAAGGTTTTGCTTTGTAGCCCAGGCTGGCTTTGAACTTCTGGTCTTCCTGCCTCAGCCACCTGATTGCCGAGATTCCAAGTGTGTACCACCATGCCTGACAAGAATGATAATTATTTTCTATGTTAATAGAAATATTCATTTACTGAAAGAACAGAATTATAGGTTACATATTGTAGTCGTGGTTTTACACATCTGTCCCCTGATATAATCAGAGCTATCTGAGGAAGAATGGGACTTTGTCCTGTTGCCATATTCATGCACAGTACAGTGCCTGGTCCCCAAATGAAACCAACCAAGGGTTATTGAGGGACAAATTAAGTGGCATCTTAAAAAGAAATTGCCTTTGGCAATGACCAGGGAGGCCTGGGCTCTCAGATAAACTGTCCTTTTATTCCAGGAGGACTTGTGTGCAGCCCTCATGAATTACCACAGCTCTCAGCTGCCAGGAGCAGACAGGTTAATACAATGCATGCTGGCCTGGGAGGAACTTTCCCTGGCCTTGGGGGATGCTCTGCCTCCTTCCACATACCCAGGACTCTCTGATCAACTCTTAAGGGGACCAGCCATCTGTGGGTGTCCCTGGAAGTTGGTCCTGAGCCTCCTAAGTGAAGGGTATCCCTGAGGATGCTCCCTGTTCTCTCTCTCTGTGCCCCTCTGCAGTCACTCTTTTAGAACACAGTTTGTAGCTGAGCGCCAGTGGCTCACACCTATAATCCTAGATACTCAGGAGGTAGAGATCAGGAGGATCGCAGTTGTCGGAAGCCAGCCCCGGCAAATAGTTTGCAAGACTATCTTGAAAAACCCTTCACAAAAACAGGGCTGGTGAAGTGGCTCAAGGTGAAGGCCCTTGAACTACTGAGTTCAAGCCCCAGTAGTACAAAAAAAAAAAAAAGAAAAGAAAAATAGAACAGAGTTTGAGAAGCACTAGAGTAGATAATCCTAAAGGCCCCTTCCAGTTCGGAAAAGCAATGAGCGGTGCAGTATCACATTTGCAGACTTCACTCTTTAGTGAGGTGAAAAGTGGCTGCCACTGCCCCCTAAATAGCCTGGATGACAAAAGAAAGACTTGAAGTCAGAAGATAGGTAAGGCGCTGGAGTGGAGCTGACCACACAAGGTAATTTTAGGGCCCAGACTTCTGAGTCTCATGTTTTATATTTACGGTTACCTTTTACTTCCAACGAGTGACGCTGGCTTTCCATTTATAGAAGCAAGGCAGTTTTCTTGCAAAATAAAAGTTAGAAATTGCAGCTGGGCACCTATGGCTAACGCCTGTAATCCTGTCTACTCAGGAGGATTGAGGCTTGAAGCCAGCCTAGGCAAATACTTCACAAGACCCTGTCTCGAAAATACCCAACACACACACCAAAAAATAAAGGCTGGTGGAGTAGCTCAAGTGGTAGAGCACCTGCCTAGCACACTCAAGGCTCTGAGTTCAAACTCTAATGCCACACACAAAAAAAGAGAGATAGCAAGATAGTTGACTGAGGACAATGCAAGAGCCTTGTGGGTAGGACAAGCATAGTGACAGCAGCAGTCAAATGCCTCCCTTCTGGGGACCCCTGGTCTGGACCCAGTGGGGACTGAGAGATGACTCATTTGAGACTTATTTCCAACTGTCATGCTGCATGTGTGGTACCCAGGGCTGTGGAGGAAAAAAAATGCCTCCTTCCCTTTGGGGCTTACGGGGGGGACCTAAGCCTGGTAGATTGCAGACTCAGTTCTACTTTCTGAGGGTTCAGAAAACCAGGCAACTGAGGCTCAGACAGCCCTGGCTGGCCTTTGGGACACGCCTGGCCTTCTGTAGATGCCTCACCATCACCTCCAAAAGCTCCAGGGCTCCTACTGCCACCCTCCGGGGCCAGGTGGGCATTACCAAACTTGGAGTGGAAGTAGCACACAGGCATCCTGGAAACGTCGTAGCGGTGCAGGAACCTGCAGTCATCACCCTTCCTGCACAGTCCTCGCAGCCAGTGCTTGCACACCACGCTCTTCTCACCTCGCTCATGCCGGAGTGGACAAAGCTTCCCTGCAGATCAGAGCGCCTGCTGGAAGGCCCCACTTGCCCACTCTGGCTGGGCCCAGCTCAGTCCTCGAGTTCCCCAGGGGATGTGAGGCTCATCCCCAGTTGCCCTCCCTGTGTCCTGTCACCTAGACCCTGGGAGGAGCTAGAAGAGAAGCCAAGACAACCCATCATAGACAGCCGTTCCCACTTCCATACCCCAGGCCTGGATCATCAACCCTTCTCCCGGTAGCAAATCCCAGGAAGCCCCAGGCTCAGGACAGCTGCTTCCCCCACGGCACCTGACACCCCCACTTCCTATCAGACAGCAGCCTTGGATGTCCTGAGACATAGTAAAAGCTTGTTGAATTCATGACTTAAAAAAAAAAAAATGCTGCAGACACTGGTGGCTCATGCCTGTAATCCTAGCTACTTGGGAAGCTAAGATCTGGAGGATCAAGATTCAAGGTCAGCCCAGGCAAATAGTTTGCAAGACTCCATCTCCAAAATAACCAGAGCAAAACTGACTGGAGGTGTGGTTCAAGTGGTAGAGCACCTGCAAGCTCGAAGTCCTGAGTTCAAACCCCAATTTGAAAATAATTCAAATTTTAAAAATTAAAAATTTTTTTAAATGTGGTAAGTTGTAAAGTACCTATCTAGCAAGCATAAGGCCCTGAGTTCAAACCCCTATATGACCAAAACAAACAAACACACCCAACAAAAAATGTGAAGCTTTTTGATTCCATGGAAATGAAAGAGCCAACTTGGTAACAATTAACAGGGGACCTTCCATGGCAAAGTTAGATTTAATTCATGGTTTCGTGGTCTTCATTCAGTAGGTACTGCCACTGGCAGAGAGGACCAGCCTCGTGCATGGCCGACTCTCTTGCTGCCTCTAGGTTACAGAGAAGGTATTCTCTTCAAATTCCCTTTCCACGGTCACTGGTGGCTCATACCTATCATCCTAGCTACTAAGGAGGCAGAGATAAGGAGAATTGAGGTTCAAAGCCAGCCGCCTCCTGAGATCTTATCTTGAAATACTCAGCACAAAAAAGGTCTGGTGGAGTGACTTAAGTGGTAGAGCACCTGTCTAGCAAGTGTGAGACCCTGAGTTCAAACCCCAGTACCGCCAAAATAAAAAATTTAAAAATTCCTTCCCTCACACCTGGCCCTGTGTTGGGTGTTTTTGAGATAAGGTCTCAAACTATTTGCCTGGCTTTGAACTGCAATCCTGGGCTGGTAGAGTGGTTCAAGTGGTAGAGCGCCTGCCTAGTAAGTGCAAGACCCTGAGTTCAAACCCCAGCACTGAAAAAGAAAAGAACTGTGATCCTCCTGATCTCTGCCCCCTGAGTAGCTAGGATTACAGTGTGAGCCATGGTACCCGGCAACACAAATCTACAGGTAGGCTGCAGGAAGGCTGGGAACTCCTAACATTGGAGGCAAGATTTTTCTGGCATCTGTGTGTTTTTATGGGAAGAGCCTTAAAGTGGCCCATGAGCCAGAAGAGAACTTGAGAGCAGAATGGCTGCATTTTGGGAAGGGACTAGGCAAGGGGATCATTTGATCCGCAGTCCAGGGGCAAAGTGGCTAGACTGTGGCTAGAGCTACCCAAGTGCATAAGGAATGACTGGGACAACTGACCAGTTTCTTTGTTGATTCAAAGAGAGAAGGCAGTCACTCTCTTTATAGGCAGGAGGGTAGGAGAGAATAAGGTCTGAAGCCTCCTGAGAACATACAGGTCACAGCCCAAGATCACCCCACCTCAGCAGGGAAGAAAAAAGGGAATGCCCCTTCCAGGCAGCCCTGCTACCCTAATGCAAATGCCATCAGAGCTGGAGGTGGCTCAGCAGAAAAGTGCCTGCCTAGCAAGTGTGAAGCCCTGGGTTCAACCCCCAGTACTGCCCAAAAAAAAAAAAAAAAATGCTGCACTGCAGTGGCTCACACCAGTAATCCTAGCTACTGAGGAGGCAGAAATCAAGAGGATCATGTTCGAAGCCAACCCAGGCAAATAGTTTGCGAGACTCTATCTTGAAAAAAACACATCACAAGAAAGGACTTGGTAGAGTGGCTCAAGATGTAGGTCCCGAGTTCAAACCCCAGTACTGCCAAAAAAAAAAAAAAAAATGCCACCAGGGTTAACAGGCACCTAAAAAAAAAAATTCTGCCTCATTCCAGTGATCCTTCCCCAAGTACAAATTCCACACCCTATCTCAGGCCAGGCAGAGACTCTGTTGATTCCTGTATGACCTTGACAGCCTCTGATCCTGCCCAGCCTAGGTCTGTCTGACTCACCTTTCTCACAAAGCCCTTTAGCGAAGAAATTGCACACAGCTGAGCCCGACTCTGGAGGGGAAGGAAGGGAAGAGAAGTGAGTCCCCAGCGCTGCAGCTGTCTGGAGGTCTTCAGCCCCTTCTACTAGCAAGTCCTACCCAACACCCCATCCCCGCCCCGAGACTGAGGCCTGAGGGCCACCAAGTACTGTTTGGAGGCTGGCCCCAGAGCCAACTCAACTTAAACCTTCAACTGTGAAACAGAAAAGAAAGAGTGCTCCAGGTCAGCCTGGGAGCCCAGGAGGGCAGTGGCTCCTCTAGAAACCCTGTTCTGTGGGTTTCTTTCTCAATCTGGAAAATGGGTTACCAGAAGCCATAGAAGAAAGCCAGAAAGAAGGGGGTCACCCCCTTATGGGGCTGGGGAGGGCAGTGGGTCCTGCCTATACTCACTGTCCATGCCCTGGAAAGGCAGGAGCCCAGTGCCTGTCTGCAGCTCCACATCCTGCTCAAAGGCAAAGGTGAAATGCTCCAGCCCGGCAATGACCTCTTGCATCTTCCTTCTGCTGGGGCTCCTACAGCTGCTAAAGGCCCTGCAGGTGGATCCTTTATAGCTTGTCAGCCCTTAAGGGGCCAGGGCTTGATGTCCCCCTTCCCCCCAAACACCCAGGAAGCCAGTAACCAGGTGAAGGCGTCTCTTTAGCTGGGTGTAAGGGGGGACAAACTGCTTTGGTACCCTCCCATGCAGGTGCAGATGCCACAGAGCCCCACACCCCTACAGGATAAGCAAAGACCCACAGCTGCTTATCTGTGCATGTCACCAAACCTGTGTCATACTGAAAATGTGAGGACATAGCTATGGATTAGCAAGGCAGGTGTGGCACAGACTGAACACAACAGGGCTGTTTGAATTCTGCCAGAAAGTGGGGGGCTGAGGGTGTGGGGCAGAGGGGGTAGCCCCTCCACCTTCCCTCTCTCTGCATCAGGTGCCTGACACCCCTTTTCTGCCTGAGTGACAAATCCCAGTGGGGCTTTTCATGGGAGAGAGGGAAAAACGAATGAAGACAGAGAACTTGGAAGCAGTCTGATGAATGGTGCTTTGTTTACCTCGCACACAATCTCAAACTTGGCTGGCAGGTGGAACCAATCCAAGGCACAGGAGGCCTCCTAGCTAAGATTCCACTGGGCCACCCAGTGCCTCCCTACCCCTGAGAAAGTGCTCTGTAAACAAAATCCCCATGCAAAAGTGTTCAAAGGAACACTTTAGGGCTCTTAATTGGACGAGGTATCCCCCCCACCCCAATCACTCTGGCCTCCAGCTGGCCTGGCCTTTCCCGGAGCTGTGTTGCCAGGGCCACATGGACCTTTGATGCCCGTAGAATCAGAACAGGAGTGACCTCCTTCTTAGCGGGGAGAGGTGAGCAGTACCCTGCAGGCCTGTGGCTGGGCCAGAGTGAACCAGCCTGCCAGCTTTGTTTCCTGTGGCTCTAGCACCTAGATTTGTTGTGATTTTGAAGTCCAGATCAGAAAAGAAAACAGGAGAGAGAAACAGACACCTGGTGTGAGGCAGGGCTGGGAGAGCCAGGGAAGTGATCCAAGACTTTCCCAAGCTTGGGATGCCCTTGACTATATACCGGGGGTGGGAGGGGAGGCAAAAGGGAGCTTCAGGACTGCCAGGAGGTAGGAGCCTTTGCTTCTCTTGGCCTTACTCGCATGCATTGATTAGATCCCATTCATCTGTCACCATTAGCTCATTTAAGGCTTCCACCACCCTGGCAGGGCAGGCAGGGCAGACAAGAAATCAAGGCCCAGAGAGGCCAACGGCACACGGTTAGGAAGATGATAACAGGAATTCAAATCCAGATCATCCTATTTCCTCCATACAATGCCCTGAGCACATTTGTTGGGTTGGCGGGGGGGGGGGGAGTGGGGGGGAGTCCCTGCCCTCCTGGATGGCCCAGGACACAAACAGTGAACACTAAGATAAGACAACTGAATGATAAGGGGCCTGAGTGGGGGAAGGAGTGGTGGCAGGGGGGGCACTAGGAGGAGAGTCTGGTGTTGATGGGGAGAATGATCCAGTAGAGGGGCCAGCAGTATAAAGGCACCGGCAGGAATCAGAGGGCAGCTTGAAGGAGTTTGGTGTGTGAAGAAGCTAGAGGGCTAAGTGGGGTTCTTAGGGACTTTCAGGGGGCTGCCAGAGCTCTGAGGGGAAGAGGACGAGCACCTTGGAAAAGGAATGAAGGGGAAAACCAGTGGGAAGGCTACTTAGAAGGTGAATGAAAAATAATCACTGGAATGGGAGGTATAGGCTGAGGTGATTTCTGGTACCCTGAAAGAGTTAAATTGGGGATGACCTTGAAGGGGACTCCCCAGGTGAGTCTCTTCCCTCTAGGCTCCCATTTCTCTCTTCCTCAGGTCAAGGTCTTACCCCCCCAACAGGGGCTTCCTAGCCCCCCACTTGCTTGGCCTGCAGAAAATGCTCCTGGCTGTGGTGAGCACAGGTTCCCTCTCCCATTGGGTCACCATTAATACAGCACAAAAATGAGGGGACTTTGCACTCACAGATTCAAAGTCCCCTCTGCAGTAGATTGAACGGTCTTCCCCAAAAAGTCCCAAGTCCTAGGTGATCCCTGGTACTGTGAATGTGACCTTATCTGGAAACCAGATCTTTGCAGGTGTCATTAAGTTTAGGATCTCAATATGACATCCTTGGGGCTGAATGTGTGGCTCAAGAAGAACACTTCCTGGCAAGTGTGAGGCCCTGAATGCAAACCCTAGTGCCGCAAAAAAAAAAAAAAAAAAAAGATGTCATCTTGGAATTAGGGTGAGTCATAAACCCCACAACTGGTATCTTTATAAGAGAAAGAGAAGAGGGAGATCTGACTTCAAAGAGACATGGAGAAGAAGGCCACCTGAAAACAGAGACAGAGATTGGAGCCATATAGCCAAGGATTGCTGGCTGCTGAAAACTAGGAGAGACAAGACACAAATTGTCCCTCAGAGCCTCCAGAAGGACCCAACACTTCTGGCACCTTGACTTTGAACTTCTGGCCTTCAGGATGTGAGAAAATAACTTTCTGTTGGTTTCAGCCCACACTTTATGGCCACTTGTTATAGCACTGTTGGATTTTTAGTTCTGGAAGACTTCACCTCTTCTACAGATGAACAAATAAAAACACAGAGGAAGCCAGGCGCTGGTGGTTCACACCTCTAATCCTACCTACTCAGGAGGCAGATATCGGGAGGATCGAGGTTTGAAGCCAGTCTGGGCAAATAGGTCACGAGACTCTCCTGTTTTTGAAAAAAACCTATCACGAAAAAAGGGCTGGTGGAGTAGCTCAAGGTATAGGCCCTGAGTTCAAAACCCCAGTACTGCAAAAATAAATAAATAAATAAATAAATAAACAGAGGAGTTGGGTGACTGCCATGTCTCCCTAAGGCCAGAGAAGCTGCCCTGCGCCCCAGTGTACACTACTTCATAGCTCCTGAAGTGGGCCGGTACCCTATAGTACAAAGACAGAAATCGAGTCCCAGGCCAGTCCTGGTGATGCCCTTGGGTCCTGCATTCAGGACCGGGGAGCAGGTCCCCCCAGCCAGGGAGGTCCCCTCTGACACTTGCCCACTCAGTTTCTGTGCTCAGCAAGCTAGTGCACAGTAACTGTGTTGTCATTTACTAATTAATTCACAGGTTCAAAGTGGACATCCCAAATGCAGCACAAACAGCGGCTTTAATTTTTAATCACCATTATTATGCGGCTCTTACTGAACTCTGGCTGCAAAGTCCTGGATCGCTATGCTGCTCCCTTCCCTTTACAAACGAAGCGCTCTGAAAAGCAGGCGCTAGGCCCACAGCTGGAGAATTCTCTGGCTGCAGGGCCTGGAGAGGTCAGCGCACCCAGTCCCCTGGGAGCCAACTGCCACTACCATGCTGTGACCGGGCATGGCCTCGTCCTCCTCCCTTTTATCTTGGGGACCTGATTTATCCTGCGCAAACTCTGACCTCATGGAAAAGGTGCAGTCTCTAGCATGGAGGGGTAGACTTTGAATCTGGGCTTTGTCGGCCATCAGTTATAATCCTGGGCCAGGCATCTGATGACCTCTCTGCACCCCAGAATCCATTATCAGCAAAATAACTGGCAAAGTGCTGCCTCCCTACAGGGCTGTGGAGAAGTGAGAAGTACCTGTGAGTGTCTGACATGGGGGAGCAGTTTTATGAGAGTTGTCCTTCCATGAGAAATGGGACTTGTCTGATGCCCTTCCCACCCCCAGGGAATGCATGTGGCCTGATGTTTACCCAGTGTCCTGCCCCCAGGTGCCACCCTGTCTTCAAGTTTATTGAAGCGTCCAAGTTTGTTCCCAAAGGCCCCAATAAAAATTTCTCTGGAGAGTTGTGGGGGTGGGGTTCCCAGCTTATTCAGCCACTACTGTAGGATCTATGGTGTTGGAAGCTAGAAAGCCCTGGTGTTGGGAGGTGGAGGAGAGCAGGAATTCCAGTGACCCACAGCTGGGACTGTTCAGGGACAATGACCCAGTATGCCCTGCCTTTTTCACTGCTGTTTGTGCTCCAAAGGAGATGCCACTTGGCTGGGATAGCTATTGACATCACAATAGCCACTTGAAGGGCACAGCAAGAAGACCCAGCACCCAGAGCCTGGTGGCTTTGAGTCAGTTGGTTCTAGGCCTGTCCCAGGCTTCCCAAAGACCATGAGCTCAGATCAGTGCAACCCCCCAAAGCCAAGCTCCTCCCAACACCCCACTTACATTGCCTCTCCAGGGCCAGTAAGACAGCCAAGATCCCTGAAGCCTGAGATAGTGATTGGGGCTCTCATATGGGTCCTGTCGTTGGATAGTCAAGGGAACAGGACATTTGGGGCTCAGGGAGTCTTCCCTGGTCTGAAGGTGTGTGTGTGGGGGAGTCCCCACAGCTTTTCTTCTTCGATGCTGCTGCCATGTCTCCGTTTGGTCTTCTGGTCTTTCTTCCCTCTTCTGGTTCTGTGCCCAGAGGCCCTGCAGGCTGAACAGAGGTTTCCCAATGGGCATACAGGCAAATTTCCACAGCCCCCATACATTAGGGAAAAGGAGCCCATGGCCTGCAACTCAGGGGAGGCCCCAGGCTCAATATCCTATTGGCAAAACCAAATTGGCAGACATGGCAGATGGAGCCAACTCAGGGTAATACTCTGATCTCTTCCTGTACCCACAGTCCTTCTGGCTCCCTTCATGTGGTTTCTGGACCACCTAGGCTCTGGGGGGACAGTCATTCGTTCTTTCATGTACTCAAAAATATTTTTCAACTTCTACTCACTCTGGAAGATTCAGAACGAACAAGTCACAGCTACTTGCCTAGGAGTATGTGGTCAGCAGAATAATGGACCATATCCTAGTACCCCAAACCTGTGAACATACTTGTCAAAAAGGATACCTGTCACTGTGCATAGCAAAAGGGAGCTTGCAGATGAAACTCGAGTTAAGGATCTAGCTGGGCATGGTGGTTCACGTAGGCAATCCCAGCACTCAGGAGGCAGAGGCAGGAGGATCCTGAGTTCCAGGCCAGCCTGGGCTACATAGTGAGACCCTGTCTCAAAAAACAAATAAAAAAAGTTAAGGATCACCAGGTGCCAGTGGTTCACACCTGTAATCCCAGCTATTCAGGAGGCAGAGATCAGGAGGATCCAGGTTTGAAACTAGCCCAGGCAAATAGCTTGAGAGACCCTATCTTGAAAATACTCATCACAAAAAGGGCTGGTGGAGTGGCTCAAGGTGAAGGCCCTGAGTTCAAGCCCCAGTACCACACACACACACAAAAGTTAAGGGTCTTCAGTTGGGGAGTGGACTATCCTGGTGGGCCCAATATCATCACTGGTGTCCTTGTAAGAAGGATGCAGGAGGGCCAGAAGAAGGGAGAGACAGAGATGGAGAGATTTGAAGTTGCTACACTGCTGACTTTGACAATGGAAGAAGGGGACATGAGCCAAGAAACACAGGTGACCTCTGGAGGCTGGAAAAGGCCAAAACCAGATTCCTCCAGAATCTGCATAGAAGGCAGCCCTGCCCACGCCTTGGTTTTAGCCTACTGATAGTCATTTGGACTTTCTGACCTCAAAAACTAAGCTGTGTCGTTGTGTGTTAAGCTACTGCATTTGTGGTCACTTGTGACAGTAGCAGTAAGGAAACTGATACAGAGGGGGCACATAACCAGTAAGTAGGCGGTTCACCCCAACCGTGTGGCGATGACGCATTTGCAGAACTGTTGCATGGCTGCTGGGGATCCCACGTGAGCATCACGGGAAGGCTCTGGGAGGAGGGGAAATAACACTGTAGACAGGTAGAGGTGGCACTGGTACGATGGGTAGCAGCAGAAGTAGCAACAGCAAAGCAATCAGGAAACCACTTCTGATCTTCAGGGCTAGATCTGAATCTGAGGCCTGAGGAATCATTGAAGAACCTCACCTTGCAATGTCCACCAGATTTGCTCTTTAGAAAGAGCCCTCTGGCTGGGTGCCGGTGACTCATGCCTATAATCCTAGCTACTCAGGAGGCAGAGATTAGGAGGATTGAGGTTCAAAGCCAGCCTGGGCAAATAGCTCACAAGACCCTATCTAGAAAAAAACCCAACACACAAAAAAATGGCAGGTTGGTAGAGTGGCCTAAGTGGCAAGTAACCTAGCAAGTGTGAAACCGTGAGTTCAAATCCTAGTGCCTCCAAAAAAAAGAGCCCTCTGCCCACAGATTCTCTAAGCCGTTCTCCAAAGAATTCCCAAAAGCAAGACATCCTGCAGCCCAGGTGCCAGAATCCAGCAGCTGCTGCCCCAGAAAAAATATTCTTCTTCCAGGCCTGAGGCATTTGGTCCTTTCCAAAACAGAAAAAAAAAAGACAATTAAAATAGACCATAATTGTTAACAAAGCTGTAACCCAGTGGATGGTCTTGTCCCCTCAGGATGCATGGCCACAACCCAGGTTGGGAGGTGGTTACAGAACAGGGACTCAGCTACTGAAGGTAGACCATGATGGAGTTATTCACCCAGGCCTGGCAGACTCCATTCAGCTTGATGGATTGTGAGGTCAAGGTCACAAATTTGATCTGCCTTTGGGTCAATTGGGTCTGGAAGAAAAAGTCCATTTTCATCACCACAGACTGCCCTCCAGCTTGTTATCTCTAAATAATTTTTGGGTCACAAGGCAGACAGAGTACAGATGGAAAAACCCTCCAGGCCCCAACTATTGACAGGGAGTCCATTGTGCCCATTTGTGCACAAAGCCCAGCGGGTGTGGTTAGCAGGAGCAGGCAGCAGAGGTGGCTTCCTCCTCTCAGAGCCAGGCTGGTGCTGGAGGGAGACTCAGCAGAGCACAGGGAGGCCCACCTATTATGACCTTCCCTCCCATAGAGGGTTCATGAAGCCCGCTGTTGCCCTGGCTCTCACTTCCTTTTTTTTGTTGTTGTGGTACTGGGGCTTGAACTCAGGGCCTACACCTTGAGCCACTCCACCAGCCCTTTTTCTGTGATGGATTTTTTTGAGATAGGGTCTTGAGAAACATTTGCTCAGGTTGGCTTTGAACCTTGGTCCTCCTGATCTCTGCCTCCCGAGTAGCTAGGATTACAGGCCTGAGCCACTGACACTGGGCTTCTTTTTGTTGTTTAAACAAGATGGCTTCTTGGTGAGGCTTTGGATGCCACACTAGGCTGATGACGTCACATCCAGATGTGTTTTCTCTAGACAAGAAGGCAGCTGCTCGCTGTCTCTGTCAGTTCAGGCTGTTGTAACAAAATTGAGTAGTTTTAAAAAAAGAACCTTCTCTCTTCCTTTTTTTTTTTCTATCTTTTTTTTTTGCAATGCTGAGGACTGAATCCAAGGCCTTGTGCATGCTAAGCAAGCACTGTACCACCAAGCTACATCCCCAGCCTGTGGTTTTTTGAGATAGGGTCTTGCCAAGGCTGGCCTTGAACTTGTGATCCTCCTGCCCCAGCCTCCCCAGAGTTGGGGTCACAGGCATGCAATGCCATGCCCAACTTCCTTTCCTCTTCTAAGGACACATACCTAATCATTTGGTCACTTCCCTCATGATCTAAACGTAATCACCAGCACTATTCTGTTGAAGGTCGATGTAAATTTTGGGAGGAACACAACTGTTTAGTCCTCTTTGAAATGGCTTCTGCTGTGGTTTGGAAATTATCCCCCCAAGGCTCCTATGTTAAAGGCTTAGTCCCCAGGGTGGCACAATTGGGAGGTGGTGGAAACTTGAAGGGGTGGGACCTTGCGGGGAGGTCTTCAGGTCAAGAGCATGTCCTTGAAGGGAACAGTGGGACCCTGCCCCTCTCTTTAGCCTCCTAGCCATGAGGTGATGGTTTTGCCCTACGCTGGGCTCCCATCATGATATGCTGTCTCACTACAGGCTTCAAAACAACAGGAGCCAACGGGCACCAGGGGCTCACGCCTGTAATCCTAGCTACTCAGGAGACAGAGATCAGGAGGATCATGGTTGGAAACTAGCCCTGGCCAAATAGTTCGTAAGATCCTATCGCGAAAAAAATCCTTCACAAAAAAATAAATAAATAAAAGGAGGGCTGGTGGAGTGGCTTGAGGTAGAGGCCCTGAGTTCAAACCCCAATACTGCAAAAACAAAAAAACAAAACAAAAAAACAGGTGCAGATGGTGGCTCACGCCTGTAGTCCTAACTACTCAGGAGGCAGACAGCAGGAGGATCAAAGTATGAAGCCAGCCCGGACAAATGGTTTGTGAGACCCTATCTCGCAAAAAAATAAAAACCATCACAAAAAAAGGCTGGCCAAGTGGGTCAAGCAGAAAGAGCACCTGCCTGGCAAGCATGTAGGACCTGAGTTCAAACTCCAGTGCCACCAAAAACAAAACAAAAACAAAAACCCAAAAAACAGGACCAACAAGCCGTGGACTGGAACCTCCAAAACTGTGAGGCAAAACAGACCTTTCTCTTTATAAGTTGATTCTCTGATATTTGTCATAGTGACAGAGCTGATTCACACAGCTTCCAGTCACCTGAGACCAAACTCTAGTTCTTCCCACCCCCGATAGCCAGTCTCCTTAGTCTTCCCTCCTTGAACCATCACCACCCCCAGGTGCTCAGGCCAAAAGCTGGGTGTGTCCTTCACTCTTCCAGAGCTTGTCTTGCTCTTCACATGGTGGTTCCCCCATCCTTTGGGTCTGGTGTAAATGCTTCTTCCTTGGGGGAAGCCCCCCCATCACCGTATCTAAAAGGAGACCCGGATCCTGCTCTGTTCAGTGCCCAGTGTGTTTCCTCCAAAGTTCATACCACCATAGCACAAACTCAGTGCTGTTCCCACCTTCCACTCTCAGCCCTGCAGGCCAGGGTCCATGCTTACGACTTCTGCAGCTGGCTCAGCGGCACAGGGCCAGGGCCCTTGGTACTTTTAGGGGCCCACAAATATGTTTTAATTTCTCCTAAAACCCAAAGAAAATTTGTAGACCAAAGAAATGATCTTAATATATGATATTAATATATTCTTTTATTTATTATTTATTTGCCTATCTAATTATTTTTGTGGTACTGGGGTTTGAACTCAGGGCCTACACCTTGAGTCACTCCACCAGCCCTTTTCTGTGATAGGTTTTATCAAGATAGGGTCTTGTGAACTATTTGCCCAGGCTGGCTTCAAACTGTGATCCTCCTGATCTCTGCCTCCTGAGTAGCTAGGATTACAGGTGTGAGCCACCAGAATCTGGCTGAATATATTCATGTTGAGACCAAAAGTCATAAGTAGAACTTTATGGGTGTAGGTCTGGGGTTTGAACTCAGGGCTTTGCACTTCAGGTACTCTACCACTTGAGCCATGCCTCTAGTCCATCTTGCCCTGGTTATTTTAGAGATAGTCTCATGAACTATTTGTGCAGGCTGGCCTTGAACTGCCATCCTCTGGATCTCAGTCTCCCAAGTAGCTAGGATCACAGATGTGAGCCACCAGCCCCTGGCTGCACTTTGATAATTTTTATGGGGGGAGGGGTCCACAAAAGTCACGGTGTCAACCAGGGACCACATCTGGCTTGTCTACTGTTGTACCTCCCAGCACTCCAGAGTGGGTGGCATACTGTAGGTGCGCGATGCTTTTCTGACAAATAAATAAATCCGCACTGTGATGCCTTTGGAGAGAATACAAGCGCAAACTCTGTAGTCAGCCCTCATTTGGCCGAGCAAGGGAGAAACCATGGTAGCAGGAAACACTATTGATGCAGCATGGTCTCCCTAGCCAGCCAGGGGATGCCATCAGCCACCCCTGCCCTATGTCTTTGAAGAGCGACTTCAACCTTCTCAATGCATTCTCCCCATCCCTGACTTCAGGATGACAAATTAGAAAGCTGTCTCTGCATGATGAGTTTGAGACTAGCCTGGGCAACATAGCAACACTGTGTCTCAAAATGCCAAAGAGAGATGAGAGAGAGAGAAAGAGAGAGAGAGAGAGAGAAAAGAAGAAGGAGGAGGAGGAGGAGGAGGGAAGGGAAGAGGAGGGGGAGGGGAAGGAAGGGAGGAAGAAAGAAAAAGAGAGAAAGGAAGGAAAGGGAGGAAGGGAGAAAAGCAAGCCATCTTCCTGAGTACGCCCACATGGAAGCATTCTACTGACCAGAGAACTGCCAGTGTTCTCAGTCAAATAGGTAATTCAAAATGTAGTACATACATCTTCTCCCACGGGCCTCCATCAATCTTTTAATGCTTTGAATAAAAAACATGTGAATTGAAAACATTTTTGTATTTCTTAGACTGATGTGTGTGTGTGTGTGTTTCATACCTTCTCTAAGAGATCTCAAGCCCCAGAATGGACATTTGGGGACATTTTGACTATAAGAACACTCCGGCATCTTGTGGGTGGAGGTCAGGGTTGCTGCTGAATCTAGTACAATATATGGCTGAGTCCCCAACTACCGTGTCTGGCTTCAGATGTCTGCAGAGACCTCCTCCTCTGGAAGTCTCTCATCTGTCCCCGTGAGTGATGGATCACCAAGGTCTGGTCCTCCTCAGACTTGGCTTTGCTGATCTGTCTTGACATGGAGCCCTTGACCTCTCCTGAGCGCCTTTGTGACTGCAGCTACGCCTTCGTTGGCTCTGCTGCTATCACACCATATCCTGGGACTGCTGGACAACAGTGTCTGGGGAGGTCAAGGTCAGGGAGCCAGCAGATTTCCAATCCAGAAAAATACTGGTTCAGCTTCCATCTTGTGTGTGTGTGTGTGTGTGTGTGTGTACACATGCTGGGGATCAAAACACAAGGCCCCCTGCATACTAGGCAAGAATTCTACCACTGGGCCACACTCCTACCCCATGCCCCCACTTTAAACAGTGTATTTACTTACTTACATTATAAAACTTCACATAATTGTACATATTTATGTGGTAATCCGGTACATGTACACATGCAATGGGCAGATGAAAGTAATTAGTATTTTCTTCTCCTTAAATATCTACTATTTCTTTGTGTCTGGAACCCTCTTCTAATTCTTTATAAAATAAATAAAAAGCTGGGTGCAGTGGTGGCTACACCTGTAATCCCAGCCATTGGGAGGCTGAGGCAGGAGGATCGCAAGTTCAAGGCCAGCCTGAGTTACATAACGAGATCCTGTGTCACAAAACAAGAAATTGGACTGGCAGAGTGGCTCAAGCAGTAGAGTGCCTGCCTGGCAAGCATGAGGCCCTGAGTTCAAAGAGTATTATCTCCAAAAAAAGAACATTGCATTGTAGTCTGTGGATGACAGCCACCCTCACCCTCCTGTGCTGTAACTCTCACAGTATTTTGGTCTTTGTCCAATCTCCTCTGCCCCGTACTCCCCCCACACCCTCCAGCACTATTCTGCTCTGTACTATGAGGTCAACTTTGAAAACTTCCACGTGAGTCAGAGCATTCGGTATTTTGTCTTTTACCCACAAATGTGCCTGGTTTACTTCATTTACTACTCCCAGAGGTCCTCTTTCCTAAGGGCCCTATTTCCCTTCCTAAGGGCTCCACCCTCATGACCTCATGACCTCCCCAAAGCCCCACCTCCTAATACTATCACCTGGGGCGGGGGGGTGGGGGTGGGGGTGGGGGGGGGCAGGGTTAGGATTTCCACATACGAATTTGGGGGTACTCAGACATTCAGACTATTGCAATCTATTACCAGACTGTTGTTGAGTGTGTTGCCTGGGACACCACCTCTTGGCCCTTTACAGATCCCGCAAGAATTTTTTTTAGAAGGAGCTGAGCTGCTCCCGGGTTCATCTTAACCTTGCAGGTTTCAACTTTCTGAGTCTTGAAATAGGTAGATTTCTCTCTTTGCTTTGACTGACAGGGAGCTCAGAGTCCAGTGTGCAGCCCACATTTGAGAGCCATGGAGGCCCACCTACAGAGCATTTCTACGTAAGTCCTCTCGGTTCATCCTACTGTTTGTTCTAGCACTGTTTTCTCTCTGACCTATTTTTTACCCCATTGTATTTTATGTATTTTTGTAAGCTGCCTCCAAACCTTTTTGGAACAAAGGGGACATAAAAAGAAAACAAAATTCAGCAGAACCCTTCGGCCTTGGCAGGTATTTTTTTTAAACATGCCAAGTGTCACTTTAGGGCTGGATTCCTAGTCTCCTCCTGTCCCTTCCTGGGATTCTCCCTCTGGGAGAACAGCAGTTCAGTGGGTTATGGCAACAGGTTTCAGAGGCCAACCATCCATCTGCAGGCAAACACCTCCCCTGCCCCCAAAATGTTCTTTTCAGTCTCCCATCTGGTGCTGGCCTGAAGCCACAGGGGCCTAGAGGAGCCCGCAGAGGGGATGGGATAAATGATCGGTCTGCTTTTATTCCTAATTTTCCATTCCTGCATCCTAAATCAGGGCCTCGGGACCAGTGATGAATTGTGTACAAAGTTAGCACTGCAGGTGAGGGGCATGTTGGGGGGTGAGGGTGTCACTTGCCTAGGTATGAAGAGGGTGGGACTCTGTGGGAAGCTGTCGTGTGAGGGTCCTGGTGAGCCAGGCATGGGGAAGGCCAGCCCCTCTCTCTCTCCCTGGCTTCTGGCATCTTCCAGCCACCCCCAAGGCTATAACCCTCCCAGCTCCATCCAGCAGCTGCTGTCACAAAAGGCCCGTTCCTCAACCTGTCCCTTACCTGCCAGGCCAGAGCCAAAGTTGGCCCAAAGATTTGCTCCATCTCTGCTCTGTTCCACTCAGTCCCTTCTCTCAGCCTTGGTCTGGGGACGGGGCAGGAACAAGATCCTAAGCTTTAAAGATCCTAAGAACCCTGGCTGCCTTCCAGTAACTCACCTCCCTCTATTCCTCTTGTCCGCTTGTTCCTGGGAGTGGGGTGCAGCCTTGGCAGAGAGAAGAGAGGGTGGCTTAGGTGTGTGTGTGATGATGGTGTCAAAGGTGAACACCATGCAGGACCAGCCTGGATACCAGCAGGGGCACAGGCCTAAGGCTACAGGCTCTACAGGCAAATGGGGCAACCACAGCCCACCCAGGTTCAAAGCCAGCCCAGGCAAATAGTTCTCAAGACCCCGTATCGAAAAACCATCACAAAAATAGGGCTGGTGGAGCGGCTCAAGGTGTAGGTCCTGAGTTCAAATCCCAGCACTGCTAAAACAATGCCAGGGTTTGAATTCAGGACTTCACACTTGCTAGGCAGACACTCTACTGCTTGGGCCATGCCCCAGCTCTCCTACAGAACATTTTTCAGATGAGACTTGAGCTGGGCATGGTAATACACACCTGTAATCCCAGCACTCAGAAGACAGAAGCAGAAGCAGGAGGATCTTGAGTTCCAGGCCAGCTTGGACTAACAGCAAGATCCTATCCCCAGATGAGACTTGCTCTGTGGAAACCCTAGGTTTCTCAGGTGAACCTCAGAGGAAGGACCCCTCCAATCCCAAGGCACCCAGGAATACTGACTCAGTCTATACACAGGCTCAACTATGACTTCATTGCAAACAAAGCTTCTGACACAGCTTTGAAACCAACTGAATGAACTAGCATGTAATTTTGAAGTTGAGGAGACTGAAGCTGCCCAGATCAGGGCCAAAGCCCCCAGCAGATCTGGGCAGAACCAAGAGTGGAGTCCTGTGGCTAGGCCCCTTCTGCCTGCATCTCCTGTTCCTGTCTCCTGGGTCCATGGAGCCCCAGCAGGAGATAAGCTCCTTAAAGCAAGCCAGGTCTCCCTGCAGACCTTGGTGGGGTAAGCTTTCCTGCCATGATCAAAACAGATGCTGGAATTGGGTGCTGGTGACTCAAGCTTGTAATCCTAGCTACTCAGGAGGCACACATCAGGAGGATCAAGGTTCAAAGCCAGCCCCTGGCAAATAGTTCACGAGACCCTATCTCGGAAAAAAACATCACAAAAAGGTAATAGTGGGGTGGCTCAAGGTGTATTCCCTGAGTTCAAACCCCAGTACTGCAAAACAAACAAAAAAACAATGAAAGATGTTGAGGCTGGCCTGGTTGCTTCCCTAGACCCTCAAGAATCCTGGGTGTGGGTGTGAGTGGAGTGGCTTTGCCCTTGTGGGAGGTCTACACCATGTCTGGGAGGGCCTGCTCCATGTGGGGGGTCTCACTGTATCACCTGGGCCTCACCCTAACAGTTTCTTCGTCTCCCCAATTGCCCCCTGAGCACTGTCCCGCCCTGCTCATAACTCCTCTTTAAACATCCCTCATTAGCTCTAATGAGCCTGTCTAGGGACATAAGGACCTGGGTGACATTTTAATTATGCCTATAATTGCTTCCCAGGGACAAGATGAGTGGGGAGTCCGAGTTTCTCTGTAGATGCTCAGGGAAGAAGGGCAGAGCTCCACCAGAACTCAGCCAAACTGGGATTCCCTTGCATTCCCAGAGAACAAGAGGGGCCTTGGCTAGTGAGAACTGGCCCGGTGCCATTCCCTTCTTACAGCCTCCCATGGCGGAGAAAATGTGGGTGTGGAGAAGAGAAGGTGATGAGACAGGAGCTGGGTAGAGGCAGGTAGAGAGGTTAGCTTGTCCCCACACCCAGGGCAGACGCACCTTGACCTTGTTTCCCGACAGGAGTGGTGATAAACAGGTCGTACTGGCGTTTGAACTCAGGGCCTCACATTGGCGCTCTACTTCTTGAGCCATTCCAGCAGCCCTGTTTTGGGTTGGGTTTTTTCAAGACAGGGTGACTGCGATCCTCCTGATCTTTGCCTGCCAAGTAGCTAGGATTACAGGAGCGAGCCACCTGTGTCTGACTCTGGAGAAGAGAGGTTTTGAATTAAGGATGATCTGACTCCAACTCTGAGTAATTGTATAATTTTTGGAGAAGGCAGCCTTGGCCTTCTCAGCTCATTTTTTCATCCAGGAAACGAGATGCAGAGATTCCACCTCACTGCCTAGCCAGGTTGAGCAGAGAACATACCGCCTGTAAGTCAGTTCTTCAGGTCAAATGGTAAATGGAGAGAAAAGGAAGAGGGCAAGGAAACCCCTTCCTTCTACACCACCCCTTCCCCTCATGCCCCCTCACCCCCTGCAGCAGAGACCCCTGAGTGCAGAGTCATGCAAACCACATGTCACTGTGCCTGTGCTCCAACTCTGCAAGATCGACAGGGCTCCCACCTTCCAGAGGGGGAAAATGAGGCTCAATGCGGCTCCGGGACCAAGAGCCCCCAACCAATCAGTAGCAGTGGGGCCACCAGAGTCCCAGAGCCTCAAGGGCCTGCCCTGGCAGAGGTCTCGTCCACCCAAGAGGCTTGAGGGCCGTGTAGGAGGGGGAGGAGAGAAGCTCTTAGCCCCAAGACCATAGGCAGCCCCAGCAGCCCCTCTCTGACCATCCCCTCATTCTGAAATGAGTTACCCCAAAAAGCAAAGGCAGGTATCAGGTGTGCTAGCGGGCTTTTTAATGTTTCCTTGTTGCTTTATCAATATCGTGGAAAAAATACAAAGCTTAGAGCCTGGGACTGACCTGGGTAGGTTTCAAGGGCCGGGAGCTAGCTACCAGTCAAGTCACAGAAGCACCTGGGCGCCTAGTCAAAAACCAGGTTAGTGTCTCAGTTAGGGTCAGCATAGGTCCGGGCAGGATGAGGGAGGCAGAGCCAGCCAGGCCACCACCATCAGCTGGCTGGCCCTGTGTTGTACTTCGTTCCTTCTCCCCAGCCTCTCTCAGGCTACACTAGACCAGGAGATGGGTCAGCCAGTTCCCAGGACAGAAAAATAATCAGCTGTCACCCCTGGGGCTCATATGCCAGTTCTTACTCAGTGCTCTGGATAGAATTTCAGGAGCTGAGCAAAACTTGAATTTCAGAAAAACAACAAACAACTTTTTAGCATGAGAATGTTCCACATAATAAGCCAACAGAGTGGGTGTAGTGGTGCATGCCTGTAATCCCACACTAGGGAGGACTGAGGCAGAGGGATCTGGAGTTCTAGACCTACTATGGGTTAAGGAGGGAGACCCTGTCTCAAACAAACAAACAAAAGTCTTTTGTTAACCTGAAATTCATATTTAACTCAGTCTTCTGGGGTTTTTTGTTGTTGTTTTTGCTGTTTGTTAGATTTTGCTAAATCTGGCAACCCTCCCCTGGGGCCCTGGGCCCAGCAGTGGGGAGTGGCTGAGAAAGGAAAGGGAAGGTCTTTCACAGGGTGGGGGGCGGGGAGAGAAGTATCCAGTTAAAAAGACAGCTCCCCGTGCTCCCTAGGAATGATCTATCATTTTTAACAATCATTGTCCAGAATTTTTCTACACAGGCGTCCTTCAGCTGTTGATAGCTATGAGAGGGTGGGGGCCCAAAACCGTGGATACCCATCCCGCACAGTTCAGGACACCCCCAAGACTTGAGTTCGCTAACAGTTACTACGCATTTCCAAGCAGACTTGGTATAAAGATTTCCATTCTCCTTCTAGTGGATTAACCACTCTACTCGGATGAAAATCCAAGACACCTTCCATCCTCCATCCTGTCCTGGCCCCTGGACAGGGCTAAGTTTAGTGTACAGGTCATGACTGCCCCCTGATCCAGATGAACCCCCAGAGGCACCAGGCTTCCGGTGAGGAGCCAAAGGTCAGGGAGAGAGGGGCTGAGCCCTGTGGTCACCCTGGCCTCCTGTTGCCCACATCTTCCTGGTGGGGCACCACAGAGGCTGGGAGAAAAAAGGAGCCAAGTGTCCGTGCAGGGGCTGCTTCTGGCTGTCCTGCGATTGCTGCACGAAGCAGGAACTCAGATTGACATCTGGAATCCATTTGAGGCCAGGCCGGAGCAAAAGGGTGCTCCACAAAGTCAGGCAACCAGTGGGCACTAAGGCCACCTCCCCAAGCCTTCCAAGGGCTCTTGGGCTCAGCCGGTGCCCCTTATTGGCGAGGTCCAGGGTCTATGGCAGATGTGGGCGTTTGGCTGCCCCTGAACGGTAAGGTCAAGGGTCGCACTGGGGTCGGGGGTAGAGAAAAGATGCTGCACGAGCTTCTGGCAGCGACTTTCTGCTGGCCTCACACACGGATCTCATCCTCTTCCTCCTCGTCCATGAAGGAGAATTCCTTGTCAGGTTGCCTGGGGGGAGCAGCCCGGGCCCTGTCCAGGCCCCGGAAGGCTGGGCTGCGCTCCTCCAGGACGCCCGAGGTGCAGCTGGACAGGGAGCTGCTGTCCCGTGTGGTGTGGCTGCCCACACTGCGGGCTGAGCTGGGGCTGGGGGCTGCTGCAGCCCACCCCTCGTCCTCCAGAGCATGGGGGGCCAATGAGGGCAGCTCTTGGCTGGCTTTGCCTTCTGGTCTCCCTAGAGCAGGGGCCGCCTCCAATGAAGAGGGAGCCTGGGACCCGCTGCTGGGGCCTTCTTCGTCCCGGTAACCACCACCGTCTTCCTCGGGGTCCCACTCATCCTTGTCCATGACGCTGAGGACGTCACCCAGCATGGAAGGCCCCAGGTCGATGTGGAAGGACATGATGGACTCCGCATGCTTCAGCCCGTAGCTGGTCTTGGGCACAACGGGCAGATCGGTCAGGTCCCCAAAGGCCTGTTCGTCAAGGAGGGGATCGGGAGAGTGGGGGCCCGTGGCCCCATTTCGACGGGGACCTGCCTCCCCTGCTTCTGCTTCGTCCCCAGCATCCGTCTTCTTCACAGGGCTGGAAGACAGGCTCTTGGGCAGTTTGCTGGAGCCCTTCTCCGCGGTCTCCTTCTCATTGAGCTGGGGCAGGGACATGGCGTTCTTGACAAAGAGTGCTGAGTCCCGCAGGGAGCCCAGCATGTCTCTCTGCTCCCGGTCCCCCCGGGTCACAGACTGTGACCGCTTGCTACCCCGGAACTTCCGAGACAGGAGGCTGCGTTTGGAAGATGAGGAGGAAGCCTGTTCATCCAGGGACTCTCTGTCCGGCTCACCTGCCTTGCTGTTGAGGAAGGAGGTGTCCCCAAAAGCATCCCCAGCCCGGCCCACGTGCATAGTGTGACGGAAGTCACCCAGCGGGGCACTGATCATCTCAGCTGTGAGGTCCACACGGGAGCGGCGCTTGGAGTGCACCGAGCTGGACACCAGCTGCTTGAGGATGGGCATCTTGCCGGCTGGGAGGGGAGGCGGACTTGCCCTCAGTAGCAGACAGGTGTGGGGTCAGATCTCAAGGTCAAATCCAGCGAGTGGAGAGTGGAGAGTGGAGAGTGGAGAGGGTGAGCGTGAGCGAGCTAACTGGGAGGTTCATAGGCCTGCAAGCAGAGGAGAGAAGGCAAAGGGTTAATACAGGCTGGTCAGGCAGCACTGAGCCCATCCACCCAGGGCTGTTCTTTAAGGCCAGCTCTCCTACCAAAAAGAAATTAACGGGAAATGGGCCAGTGATCCATTTCCTAACACTGCTCATTTCTTCATTCCCCAGGATCCCGGGGTAGAGGGGTGAGTTTGCAAATCTGGCTAGAGTTCAATACCAGAGACACACTGTCCCTGAAACCTGAGACAGAAATCGTCTTTCTTCCGAAGATGCTTGCTGCTAAGGCAAACACCACACGCAAGGCGCTCAAGCCGTTTCAGGCAGCCGGTCTGAAGACACACTCTAAGTTCTTCCTGTTGTCTAACCTCAGTCCCCGTGGAGTTGACGGACACCTCGGCCTGAGCACAGCCTTCACGAAGAAGAAAATGCGCAGGACAGGCTTCAGGAGACAGAGACACTGCCCAGTCTCTCCAGGCACGTGGGCGGCCCGACTCTTTCTGAATCAGAATTGGGGTGGAGCTGCTAGGACCCACAGAACCAGCTCCCTGGCCTTCCAGCCCTTCGCTGGGTGTCCCATAAATGTTGATCCTGCCTGTGACATCTCCACCGGTCTGCCTCTCAGGGTGATCGAGACTCGGAAACTCCCTCGCAGTTTCTTTAATCATGAGGGGCAGAGGGTGGCAGGAGCTAGACCCTAAATACCAACTCCCCCAGTCAAGATCTGCAGACCCCTGGGCAAACCGATCAGAAATCCAAAGGACAGCAGAGGGGACAGCCTAGGGGAGCTGGGGGTGACACTCACACATTTCCAAGGTGAAGTTCAGTGTTGAGGCCAAACCAGTCCCTTTTTCCCCAGACAGGTGGAGGTATGGAGAGATGGGGTGCTGGGTCCCCAGGTGCCTGGCAAGGTCCACCCTCATTTCAGACCCACCCGATCCACTGCAAAGTTCACACAGTGGGGGTGGGCCCAGGCTGCCACCCCTCCCCGGCACTGTCCCAAGCTAGGCCACCACACCCCAGCTATCTGCCTAGCAGGTCCTCCTGCCTCTTTTCCTCCTTTCCTGTTCTTTACTTCTCCGCTAAAACCGACCCACAGTGCTGCACCCCTGGATCCAGTGACCATCGTCCTGACGTCCCTCCTCCTCACCATCACTCACACTCACATTGTCCTTTCTTGGTTGGTTCTGATCCAACCTGAGCTCCTGTACCTATCAGAACCGCCCTGCTGCAACCCCCGCACAACACATCACCACCTGTGCCCCCGACACACCCTCAGGGCCCAGGTGGAACAAGTGCTCTCCTGAAGCCGTCCTCGCTCACCTCTTCGCTCCCTCCCCACCTACCTGGTATGGCAGTTTGGATGTCCCTTCTCCAGGCAGGCACCTGTTACATTGTTCTATCCCCGCTGGCTGGACTGAAACCTTCACACTGGGCTTTGAGCTTCCAGAGGGCTCTGACAGGTCTGTGTCACCAGTCCTGCCCAGCGGTGTGCTGTGCACCATATAGCTGGTCTTCAACACCAGCTGAGAGACTAACCCCTCCCCGCTTCTGCCTTCATTTCAGCCCCTGGGCTCCAGCCTGACCTCTCTGTGCCCCCCCTCCCCCCCCTCCTCCCATGCTCTCTTATTCCATGCCAAACAGCCACCCCCAGTCTGATGGCTCGCCACTAGCAAGTACCCCTCATCAGGCCCAGGCAGTCACACTGCTCATCCTCCAACAAACACCAAGTTCCCGAGGATAGCAGCAGGACCTAGGCGGTGGTGAACCTGCCACACAGGTGGCCTGGGCGTGCTTCAGGGAGGCCCTGGGTCTGGCCCTTTAAGATGGGTTAACTCTCCCCCTTCCCACCAGACCCTCAGGAAAGCTAACTTCCCCTAACTGAAGCCTGAGTGCCCCTTGGGCCCCACCCCCACCCTTGTCTTCACCTCTACCCCCAAACGAATCAGACAGTGAACACCCTGATAAACACTTTCTGCAAAGGGTCACAGAGCAAATATTTTCCCCTTTGGGGCTGATGCAGACTTTTGCCATAGCCTCTGAACTTTCACTGTAGCAAGAAGCAGCCACAGACAATATGGAAACAAACGGGCAAGGCTGTGTCCAAATAAAATTGTATTCACAGAGAGCTGTGGGGTTGGCGACATACCAAGGTGCCGTGTAGGTGGTATATGCCAGGCCCCCAAAATCTTGTCCCATGCATCTCTTCCATTTGCCTCTTCCCAGGTTGTGTACCCTTCATAATAAACCAGTAAGTGTGAAAAACAAAACCAAACCACTTTTACTTACAAAACAAATGAAAGGACAGATTTTGGCCTACACAAAAATAAAGCACCAGGCCAGGCGTGTTGCTCATGCCTGTAATCCCAGCTACTCTGGAGGCAGAGATCAGGAGGATGGCAGTTTGAGGCCAGCCTGGGCAAAAGAAATTAGCAAGACTCCATCTCAATCAATAAGCTGGGTGTGGTGACACAGTGCCTGTCATCCTAGCTACAGGGGAGGTATAGGTAGGAAGAGATCAAGGTCTGAGGCTGGCCCCTGGGAAAAAAATGTGAGACCCTCCAGCTAATGGCTATGTCTATAATCCCAGCTACTTGGGAGGCTGAGATCAGGAGGACTGAGCTTTGAGGCCAGCCCAGGCAAATAGTTTCAGAGACACTTTTTGCAAAAACAATACTGAGAGCAAAATGGACTAGAGGCATGGCTCAAATGGTAGAGCTCCTGCTTTGTAAGGGTAAAGCCCTGAGTTCAAACCCCAGTCCTACCAAAAAAAAAAAAAAAAAAGCGAAAGACCCTATCAAAAGCAAAAGCAAAACAGCTGGGGTATGGTCCAAGTACCAGAGCACTTGCCTAGTAAGTGCAAGGCCCCGAGATCAAGCCTCAGTACCAGAGAAACAAACACAAAACAAAAAACAGAGAGGCAGGAGGGGGCTGAGAAGAGGACTGGGTGGGAACACAGTGACGAGTGTTGGTAAGGGCTTACTGTAAGGACAGGGACATCCAGACCTGGGAAACCGAGCAAGCTCTGCGGTCCCATCTGAGGTGCTCATGAGAGGGAAGGAGGGGAAACCACAGGCCCAGCTGCCAGGGCTCACCAGAGATATGCAGGCCTCTGTGACTACCCAGCGGGACCCAAAGTTCAGGCCACCACAGCTACAGGTCAGGTGGACTCCTCACCACACCACCAGCTGCTCTTCTCCAGCACTGCCTTGTGGGTAGGGCTACAGGAGGAGACAGTGAGGACACACAGTGAAAACGTGTGGCACTGCCACATTCACATATACCCATCCTAGGTCAGCCTTGGCCCTCGGGATCCTGCTCTGTCCCACTCCTCAGAAAGACAGTGGCGGTCTTCCCAACACCGTGTGCTTCCTGTGCTCTGGCTCCTGGGGACATGGGTAGCAGGCTCTGTGGCTTGTGCTAAATCATCTTTAATATCCAGCAGGAGAGGACTCTGGAGTCAGGGCCTTGATGGAGTGCTCCACCCATCCCACCACCCCGTGAGGAGGGCCGCAGCTCCCTGCATTTGGGGTGGTGGGAGGCGAGCCTGGGGCCAGCGAGAACTCACTCAACAGGTTGTTCTAAGTCCTTGGTTTCACTGGCACAAGTGACAGTCACTCTAAGCCTCTTACAGACAATAATGTGGGAGTGAGGACATAGACAGGGTGGTTTAAGAGCAAGGAGGTAATGGGTTATTTGTTTCAGTCACAGGCCAGGGCGTCCTGGGGCCAGCAGCAGCTCAGGAGGCCGTGAGTGTCCACTCAGAAGGGGACAGGCCCAGGAGCGGCAGCCTTGGGAGGAGTGTCGCTGAGCACCATGACTCAGCTCTGGGGAAGTGGCTAAAATAGGCTGCCGTACAAGAACAGGCAGCCACTCCCCAGAGCTACCCCGGAAGCCATGGCCCACTGTCCTGGCTCTCCTGAGTCTCCGGAGAGCTGGTTTCTTCCCACTCAGCCTACTGACTGACCCCAAAACCTTCCCCTAAGGCAGGAGCCACAAGTCCTTTCTGGTGGGGTTTACACCAATCACACCCTCAGCTCAGCCCCTGAGGGGAGCACCCAGGACAAGCCTGGCTTGGACCATCCTCTCTGGCAGGTGCTCCTCCATTGACCAGCTCAATGGTCCCTCCACAGGGGATAGACTGGACTAACACACCCCACACCAAATGCCAGGGACCAAATGCCAGGCAGGAGCCAGGGACAGGCAGGCAGGCCTCCCACTCTGCAGCTGACCAGTGGCTCACCTCAGTACACAGAGTACATACTTCAATGCCCAATGCCACAGCCAAGGGCAGCAACCCCCTCCTCTTCTTCCCATCTATCTCATACTAGCAACTAGCATGGAGAACTTTTGGTGATCAGAGGAAGCTGCCCTTCCTTTACTCTTCATTCATTCATTTATTCACAACCTACTTGCCAACCCTCACTATCCATCTATAGCCAGCCCTTCAGCTCTGTGAGCTCATCTGAGGACTCAGTCAACCATTGACTGGAAGCCTTTGGGGAAAAAAAATTGCATCTTGTTCTGAACATGTACAGATTTTCCTTTCTTCTCTCCTTTTTTTGTGGTACTAGGATTTGAACTCAGGGCTTCACCCTTGCTAGGCAGGCGCTCTACCACTTGAGTCACTCTGCCAGTCCTGGTTCACGATGGGTATTTTCAAGACAGGATCTTGAGAATTATTCACCCAGGTTGGCTTTGAAGCTCAATCCTCCTGATCTCTGTCTCCGGAGTAGCTGTGATTACAAATGTGACGTATCAGCGCTGGCAGATTTTTTTTTCTTATCATTCCCTAACCAATACTGCCTAATCACCATGTTAGACCTTTTACATTGTCTTAGGGGTTACAAGGAATCTAGAGGTGACTTGAAGGACACAGAGGATGTGCATGGGTTATATGCAAACACTGTCCATTTTATACACCGGACTTAAAGAGTCAGGATTTGGGTATCCAAGGGGGTCCTGGATGAGTATGCTTTTAAGTCCTGGGGACAGAGCAGTGGAGACAACACGCTATTCTTCTGGGGCAGTGCGGGTGGGTGGCAGATGGGAGTGTACATTTGTAAATAAAAACATTTTCTCCTAATCTTCAGTGTATTCAGGGAAATGGGGTGGGCGTGGGTGAGGTGAGAGTGGGGACACCATGGGAGGCTCCTCTGAGGGGCACCATGAGCTGAGTGAGAAGGAGACAAGAACAGTGCAGGCAGAGGGAACAGGTGTGGTGTTTGAGGAATGCAAAGAAGACCCATGTGGCCAGGGGTCAGGTCACACAGGGTCCTCTCCATCAGGGAAGTGAGGAGCATTCTGGGTGCATAAACCAATGGCCGTGTAAGCATGTCTCAGATCCACTGTGATTATTTGGAAACCCCTGGTGGCTGCTGGGATGGGAGCCACGGACTTAGTCAGGAGGCTGTTGTGAAAGTTTGGGGCAAAGAGGAAGTGTGGGTGGGGGAGGGCAGGAGGTGGTGTGGCTGAGGAGGATGGAAGGAACCGCATATCCAGGGCATGGTTTGGAGGTGGGAACCTCAGGGTTGCCGAGGGCCCAGAGAGCAGGTGGAAGGAAGGGAAGGGAGGCATCCACGTCTTCAGGACAACTCTGAGCTCCAGGTAGCCGACTTCAGTATGACTTGGGATCTTTTGGCTTCATGCACACTCCTGGGAAGCCCTGGGATTCGATCGTGTGCTATTTGCACAAGGAGTTTAAGATACACTGACTTAGAATACTGTACCTGACCAGCCACAGTGCCCAGAAATAAAAGCCTGGGACGGGAATGTGAAATATCACCCTCATGACTCTGTGCCATTTAGGTGTCTGCGTCAAGCATCTCCTTAAGAGACCTGGAGGTGGTGGGACCAGACTGTCAGAGCTGGAAAGGACCAAATTGAGGGACTTGCCCTAGGTCATGGACTGAAGCCAGGGTTTGATTACCATTTCCAGGGCTCCAGCCTCTAAAGTAAAAATGCACTAGCAAAAGTGTGAGGGCATCTTGTTTGAAAAACAAAAACAAGCCCGGGGTCAGTGCCTCATGCCTGTCATCCTAGCTACTCAGGAGTCAGCGATCAGAAGGATCGCAGTTTGAAGCCAGAATGGGCAAATAGTTCATGAGACCCTATCTTGAAAGAACCCATCACAAAAAACGGGCTGGTGAAGTGGCTCAAGGTGTAGGTCCTGAGTTCAAACCCCGGTACTGCAAAACTTAACATGCAATTCATGTGGATGTTTACGTATGCGTGTACAAAATTCTTCCTTTTTTGTTGTTGTTCTTGGCAGTACCGGGGTTTGAACTTGGCCTAACGCTTGCTAGGCAGGCACTCTACCACTTGAGCCACTGTTTTGGGTTAGTATTTTCGAGATAGGGTCTCAAGAACTATTTGCCCGGGGCTGGTTCCAAACCTCAATTCTCCTGATCTCCTCCTCCTGAGTAGCTGAATTATAGGTGTAAACCACCAGCACCTGGCTTAATTATTGCTTTTTGAGACATAGTCTCACTATGTAGGCCAGGCTGGCCTCAAACTGACCATCCTCCTGCCTCTGACTCTGGAGTGCTGGGATTACAGATGTACACCACCTCACCCAGCTTTTATAGGTAATATCCATAGCTACTGTCAATCTATGTCCTGATTAATAAGTTTTCTTTCTTTTCTTTTTTGCAGTACGGGGACTTGAACTCAGGGTCTACATCTTGAGCCACTCCGTCAGCCCTTATTTTGTGAAGGGTTTTGGAGACGGGCGGGGGTGGGGGGGTGGTCTCTCGAACTATTTGCTGGGGCTGGCTTTGAACTGTGATCCTCCTGATCTCTGCCTCCTGAGTAGCTAGGATTACAAGGGTAAACCAGAAGCGCCCGGCAACTTTTCATTCCTTAAGAAAAATCTGTACAGGGTCAGCTCTCTATATCCACAAACTCCACCTTCATGGACTCAAAACAACTTTAGGTTAAAAATACTTAGAAAAAAACTTCGTCTATACTGTACTAGGGATGGTTTGAGCATACTTGAGAATTATGTGGGTTCTATGCAAATATTACCCCATTTTATGCAAAGGCTTGAGCATCTGTGGATTTTGGTAGGGGAAAGGGTGGTGGTGGTGGTGGCTGGAACCAACCCCCGCCAATACCAAAGGACAGCTGTGAACATGCTGGTATGTTTTCCCCGAATGCCAGAGGATTTTCCTGCATACCTCTGAGGGCGTTAAAGCTCCCACAGTGTCACAGATTATCCTACCGTATGACCTTGATGAGGCTGCAGGTACAAACAGAAATGACTGGTAAAAGGTCACAGAGCTCACGAGGGACCTAGGTGGTACCACAGCCAGTCTTTTCCCCAGTCTAAAGGTCTCCCCTCAGATAACACTTGCATTGGCTCACTGCCACGTGCCACCTGCATCTGTCACTATCTCCTTCAAAGTATGACCAAGGAGAGGGAGGGACAAGGACCTGCTTCCCACTGGGCAGGGAGAAAGTCACAATATCCTGATCCAAGAGCTGCTCAGAGTCCTAAAGATCCACTATGGCAGTTTCCTCAGCAAGTACAAGTCAGCCACCTCCGCCCCGGGAGGTGGAACGGTATCAAGGGAGAAATGCCCCGTGCACAGACGCTCACACCGAAGCCTCCCTCAGCACAGCGCAAGACGGGACAGAACCTGCAGCTCAGCGGTCAGCGGACAGCTGAGCAAACGGGGGGCCGTGACCTCGAAGGATGCTCAGGCAGTCATGAAAGATGCTGACAGGGAACACGGTTCCCCGCCAGGCATTCAGCGGCAGATGGAGAAAAGGCAGGTCGGGTAGCCGCTTATACACGGTGGTTACAACTCCATCAAACGGGCATTCGTGCACGAAGACGGCACTAGCAGGCAGAAAAATCAAGATGTCACCTTAGGCTCCAGAGGAAAACTGGCTTTTTACAAAAGTTCCCTATGATGTGGCAAGGCCGTTTTAATAATAATAATGATATAATAATAATAAATCCCAAAGTATCAAAGGCTTAAGGGAAAGACTTTCAATTTCAAAACCACCTTAAAACTCAGCAGCTGTAAGACATCAACCAGGGACTGAGAAGATGGTCCCTCCAAATCCCTCCATTCACATTCCTTTGTTTCTCTCTCTCTTTTCCTCCTCCTCCTCTCCTTCCTTCTCGCTTTCTCCTGAAAATCTTCCCCTGAAGTCTATCCTGTCTCCTTCTCCCCCACCCCAAGTCACCCCCAAACTAGAGATGTTTATCAGGCCTTCCTTTTATGCTGTTATGCAGGAGGAGAAAGTGGGTGATCCCTGCTACTCTGGTGTAGGGCACGGAGAGTGTAAGGCCCCCTCTTCTGTCAGAAAGTCACTCCTCAGCAGCTGTTTCCTGGTGCTTGACCTCCTCAGCTGAGCAGGAGATGAGTGATAAAGTCACTCCCACCCTACCGGAGCCTGGCCCCCATCCAGTGACACTGGAGCTCCAACTTGGAGGCCAGCCTCCCACAGGACAGTGGGATCCTATCAAAGATATCCTGGGCAAGTGAAGGCTCGGCTTCTGCCGTGCCTACAGCCCCAGCTACAGCCATGCTGAGGGAAAACAGGAGCAGAGGCCACACAGGGCAGTGAGCACGCCATGCTCCAGCAACGGGCCATGTGCAGAAAAGCAGTACTGTCAACACTTCCCCTTTATGGGGTGGGGGCTTGCTGGGGATCAGGTATTATGCTTCTGAGCCTCAGAGCAACCCTGCAAGATGGGTGTGATGATCAGCCCCATTTCACAGAAAGGGAAACTAAGGCTCAGACGGGGAAATTTCCTCATTCCCTCTCACAACTTCCAAACAGCGATGTGAGCCCATTTCTGGCTGACCTTGGTGTGCACAGTTTTCTGCCTGACCAATGTAGACGTCTGCAGCTGAGAATGTGCACGTGGAGAGAGGGATAGGGTGGGCTTGGGGAGGCTCACTTCTCAGACTCCAGTAGCGGTCTCCCCTTAGGGATGGGTGCACTTGAAGGCTCCTCAAATGGGACCTTCCCAGTGTTCTGACTCCCTGGGAAGAAAGAGTGAGACGACCAGCGGGAAGCAGAAGCCAGGTCTCTCTGGACACTTCGGATGAGACGAGGCACACAACCCTGCCTCAACTGCTTCTCATACACCCATCTTTAGCTTGTGTTTCTCGAGACCTCCAGCTCCTAAGGAGGAAGCCCAGAACCCTGACCCAACCCCACTCTTACAACCGCAGGGCAGGCACTTCCTCCTCCCTCTCCACGCCAGTCAATCCAGGCTAGCCATTGCCCAGCCGCACTGGCACGTCCCAGTTCCTAGAGATAAACATCCTTTGTTTTGGTGGCCTTTTCCTGGAAGGGAAAGTGAACAAGGCCCCCGATGTCACTCTATCCTTCCCACAGCTGCAAAGTGATGCACGGTGCCCAGCCACCCTGGCGTGGGGGACAGGGCAAGAGAAGGAAACTGGGCAGGCAGGTGAGTCAGTCAGAGCAAAGCACAAAGGGTGACCTGGGTACAATAGTCCATAGGTTTTGCCAAAGTCCCTGGTCAACTTCAACTTGTACAGCCTTATACACTAATCAAGCTTATGGTTCAGTCTTTGGGACTTGGAACATAGACCAATCAATCTTCTGCAACCAATCAAAATTCTGCCTCCTCCCCTCCATTTCTCACTCTTTATCTGCTACATCCATCAATATAGGCAACACTACCAACATGAAACATCTCTGCTCCTGGTGTTCACCATGATTTTTTTTTTTTTGCAGTGCTGGGGATCAAACCCATGGCCTAATGCATGCTAGGCGAGCACCTTACTACTGAGCACCAGCCCCTCCAGCCACAGGGGCGTTCAGTCACTAGCAATTTAGGGCTACCGAGTGCTCCAAATGCAGTAAGCGAGACTCAGGAATTCAATTTTAAATTTTATTTAATGTTAATTATTTTAAATTGAAAAGGCCAATACTTGATTTGTTGATGGGAAAACATAAGCCTGTTTGGAAAAACATGTGTGGATCTACTTTTGACAGTAAATTTTATGAAATCCAAACACCCATCAAGTACTTATAAAGTTTAGCATGTAAATTGGTGTAAAATATGCATTGGATTTTGAAGTCTTCATATAAATCCCAATGTAAGTGGTGTCTCAATAATTTTATTTATTTGTTTATTCATGGTGTTGAACTCAGGCCCTTGTGCTAGGCAAGCAAGCAAGCTACCACTTGAGCTATGCCCACACCCCCAACCCTTATTTATTTATTTTGGCAGAACTGGGGTTTGAACTCAGTGCTTCATGCTTGCTAGGTAGGCGCTCTTCTACTCGAGCCACTCTGCTAGCCCCTTTTTTGTGAGTGTGTCAGTCAGGATAGGGTCTTGCAAACTATTTGCCTAGGCAGGCTTCGAACCATGATCCTCCCTATCTCTGCTTCCTCTGTAGCTAGGATTACAGGTGTGAGCCACCAGCACCTGGACTCGGCCTTTTGCTTAGCCAGCCTGGGATTGTAATCCTCCTATATTTCTGCCTCCCAAGCAGCTGTGATCACCGGTGTGTGCCACCATCCCCAGCCCCTGTTTAAGTTTTAATGATTACGTGGAAATGACAATATTTTGGATATCGTAGGTTAAATTTGAACATTTTTGCATTTCTTTAGTTTTTAAAATGTGGCTACTAGAAAACTTTAAGAAGTTACTTGTACGACTAGCCACATATTCCTTTTTTTGGGGGGGAGGGTAAGGGGTGCTGGGGACTGAACCCAGGGCTAAGCATAAGCTTTACCACTGAGTCTGTGACCCCTGGACTCCTTGCATTACATTCGTATTGAAAGTACCATCCTAGAGGGCTGGTGGAGTGGCTCAAGTGGTAGAGCACCTCAAGTACAAGGCCCTCATTTCAAACCCCAGCACCACCAAAAGAAAAAAAAAAGAAGAAAAAAATGCATGTGAAATTACTGTCTTATGGCTGTTGTCACTGGATTCATCCAGATATTCTCCATTTGGGAATTTATAGTTCTTACAGTTTATAGGAAAATGTTACCAATAACTCAGACAGCCTGAGTTGTAAGGAAACATGCTACAGCTTGGCTAACTGACCTGTTAGTTGCTGGAAGATATAGGAGAGGGAGTCAAGGGTAGTATAAACAGTGACCTATGTAATTGGGCGAGCTCTGGAATGAGCACCCAATTACACATCCAGGCTGTGTGCTGAGGGACCGCTCTGGGCTCTGGGAAGGTTATTGCAGACGCTCCCCAGCCTCAGGCAGACAGTCCCTGCTCGTGCAGCAAACTCTCCCAGGCCATGGGTCACGGAGGAGGAAGTGTAAGAAAGAACTAAACCAAGCATCGGGGAGATAGTTTATTTTGATGGAACCTGCTTCAGGGCTGGCGGAGTGGCTCAAGTGGTACAGTGCTTGCCTAGCAAGTGTGAGGCCCTGAGTTCAAACCCCATGCCACAAAAAAAAGAAAAAAAGGCTGCATTTGTCTTGACTGAACTGCTTTGAGGTGCTTACGTAGTAATGCCTTGTCCTTGTCCTCAGTCGTTGAGAGGCTTCATCTCATGTATTCTTCCCACCGATCCCATCGATCACCATGCTCTAGATAACAAATCTGAAGTTTAGACAGTTAAATGATTCTCCCAAGTCACAGCTGGTAAGGACAGAGCTGAGAAGAATCCAGATCTGCCCGATTCTGAACTCTGGGCTTTTTCCACTCTAACATAAGAAATATTGGGGTGGGGAAGGGTCAGAAGGATCAGTGGAGCTCTGATGATGGCTTTCAGTGCTGGGACACTGACAGGAGGGACACAGTTTTGCACACAACTTCCTGTTAAAATCTCCCAGGTCTGGGGACCCCATTCCTTACCACTCCAGTGAAAGTACACATTAATCCCAGAAAACAGACCACAGATGCCTCCCTCAGGAGGCCCATTCTGTTGGGAGCCCCTGCAGCCACCTCTATTCTCATTCCAGAACCATCTGCCTAGAACCAGGGGAAGGAAGTGAGCAGCAGGGCAAAGGAGAGAGCTTCCTTCGCCCATTGCCTGGGAATGCGCACAGCCCCAAAAGGACGAGAAAGGAGCCAAGAAGACCAGGAGCCAGTGACTCAAGGACATCCGGCAACCTCACTTGTTTACAGGACCCTTCCTGGAAATGTGTGTTTCCGGGAGCCTGCCACCCAGTGCAAGCCACAGCCACCCAGGGCAAAGGCAGGAAGAGTGCCTGGCTTGGGGCCAGACTGCCCCACAGAGAGGACAGGCCTCTCTGGGCTGTGGATTGCCTTACTTCTGGACAAATGGGCCCCTACACTGTCTTTGAAGGAAGCCATTGGGCTTGAAATCAGATCTGCCAGGTCTTGTTTGGTTTCACTTTGCTTCTCCTAGGAGCCAGAGCTCAGCCTGAGGAGTGTGAGGTACAAAGACACCTTGGGGTCTCCAGAGGGAGTCTGGGGGGTGGCAGATCTGGCTCCCTCCAGTGCGTCCTGGCCCTGCCAGAGCTTAGAGAGCAAAAGCCAGACTCCCCAAGTTACAAGCTGGCTTGCCACATCAGGCCCATTACTTGTGCCTCAGTTTCCTCAAGAGCTTTCACAGAAATTGATAACCTCAAATACCTGCTAGTGTTACTGTGGGAATTAAATAAGATAACATATAAGAAGAGCTTAGCATAACACCATACTATACTATACAGGTGATGCTGTGAGCTCTCTCTCTCAGCAGGTGCCCATGCCTATAGAGGTGTAGGGCAGACTTCGAGCATACCCAGTGCTAGAAGTGGCTACTAGCCATTCCTGTCACTCCTCTAATTTTAAACAGGACCCATTATTAGCCCAGGACACACACCCAGACACAACTAATCCAAAAGGCTCCAGGGTGCAGTGTGAATTGCCCCTTTCCCAGTCCTGGGGATCCCTGGATTGGCAGGATCCTCCAAGTCCCTGACACGCAGGTATAGATTCTGTCCTCCCGCTGCAGTCCTTCCCAGCAGTGGGGTCAGGCAGCCTTGGACTCGCTTCTTCTCCTCCCTTCTTCACCTCTGACCTTTAATGATACAGGAAGGAGAAGTCTGGCTTCTCTCAGGCAGGATTTAAGCTCCTGATTTCAGTTCGATAAGGTGGAGTTGAGGAGAGAAAAACTCCTCATTCCTCCCCAGGACAAGGGTGAGATAAGTCAGGAATTTGGGAGATGCTGGGTGCTACCAGCAACAAACAAGGCGCAAAACTTCAACAGACTTTTCCTTTGCACCTACCCAGATAGGTGTCCACACACTGCGCCTCTGCTCACTACCTGCCTTCTGGGCTCTCTGTTCCTCACCTTAAACTCCATGGGGGCAGGGGTGTCCCTTCTCTGGTGTTTTGGGGCTAGGGGCAACAATGCAAGGAAAGGGGAGGGTTACACTGAGTAGGGACCAGAGAGAAACCTGTAGTACTGAGAGGAAGGGGAGATGGAGAAGTGGGAACATAGAACTGGCTTTACTGTCACAACTTGGGAAAAACCACAGCTGGGATCCAGATCAAGTTACTGTGTGGACACAGGTAAAGGGAGAACCCAGAGACTCCTGAAGGGAGCTGGAGGCTGCCCCAGTTGACCTCATCCACCACCCAAGGAAAGAGGATGGGGGTTGAAGCAACTGTGGCAGAGCACCCAGATGCCCACAGGTCCTTCTTGCCCTGGACTGCTGCTTTTCAGATGCCCTGAGCCCTGATATGAAGGAAGGAGAAACACCAGGTCTGCATTCATGATACTCCCAAACCACTCTTGCCTGAGTCCCCAAAAAGGAGAACCTTCCTCAGCTTGGAAGGCAGAGTAGAGAACACCAGTTCTCCTGTTCCAGGCAAAGGACGGCTCTGGGTGCCAATGCTGCTACTCTGGCATGAAGCCAGAGTAGCGCGCTGCCAGTTCCCGGGGAGGCTCCAACGCTAGCCAGCTGGAAGGAAGCCCAAGACTCCTACTGGAGGCAACTGTAAGCCGGGGCCTCAGGGGCATGGTGAGTGGGAATGTGGGAAGCTAGTTACTGAACTTCCTCCACGTGGACAAGGCAGGCCTATGTCCAGCCACTCTCTCCAGCTCCTCCCTGAACCGCCATCCAGGCCCTGCCCAGAGAGGCTGGCTGGCATGTGCCTAGCCTTCCGGGAACACCTCGGAATTACTGGCTGGATTTGGTGGTCTGGACCATCTGCGGGACCACCCCTCATTGTCCCCTGGCTCTGAGATTTGATCCTTTTTCCCAAGGTTGAGGAAAAGTCTCCAGTACACAGGTCAGAGGATCTTAGCATGGCTCAGGTCAGTTCTCTCTGCTCTCGGGACAAGATTGCTCAACTATTCTCCACCCCTGCCTTATTGCTGGCATCAACCCAGCTACCCTGTTCCTCCAAGGGACAGACTCCTCCCCCACATAGGGACAAGCGCCTCTGAGTCTGTGGGAAGTCCAGCCAGAGCAGGCTGGAGTTGCTGCTGCCCCACAGCCATTCTGACACACTGGCTTCAGACCCATTCACTCCCAAATTGGGTGGGGGCAGAGATAAAGGAAAAGAGAGGGAAAAGGGGAGGTGCCTACATCAAACACCTTGCCTGTCACAGCTGGGCACAGCCTGTCCTGGCCACAGAAATCAATCAACCACTCCAAAGGGGCAGGGGGCAGGAATCCCTGAACCAGAGCCAATCTGTAGTCCTCCTAGAAAAGCTCAGGACTTAAGAGTCTCTTCTTTCCTGGGGATGCCTCTCCCAGGTCAACATCTTCCCACCCTACCCTTGCACCCCGGCTTTATAGATGAGACCCTCCTCATGACTCATGCTCTCCTCCTCATGACTCCTGCTCTCCAGGCGGTGAGGTGTCGCCTGTCAGTTCCAAGAGGCAAGAAGACAGAAGTACACTGGGTGTACACATTGGACTGGGACAAGCATTGGTGTGGGTGAGCACGTATGAGAGAGAAACTGGGGAAGTGGGGGGGGGGAAGAAGAAGGGTTAAAAAAGAGAGGAAAGGGGGCTCAAGTGGTAGAGCATCTGCCTAGCAAGCAAGCAAGGTCCTGAGTTCAATCCCCAGAGGGGCAGAAACCCCAGAAAAAATAGAGATGTTCAAAGCAGAGGTCTGAAATATACAGAAATTGACGAATCAGTCCTCATTGAGCAGGGACCCTGGGAACTCCAGATCATCTGTGGGAGAACGGTGCTGAGACACCCCAAATCACTACTTCCTGGAAGCAGGCTCTCTTTATCATTCCAGCTCCCTCCTAGTCCCTGTGGGGATCATCAGCACCCTTGGGAGGCCAAGGAAGACCCTCTTCATGTATCCCAAGGTTTCCTGTTGTGGGAAGGAGCAGCTGCCTCAAGGAGTGGAGAGGTGAAGTTCAAGTGGAGAGTGTGAAGATAAACCACACTAAATCAGTCATACAAGGCAGCTGATGAAAGCTCATGGCACAGGACACCCCCACACTCAGTAGGATCCCAGCTACCCAGCAGGGATGGCACCTCACAAGATCCGGGTGAATGCCCCATTATTGCCTAGGGTCCCAGAGCTGCCCAGAGGCCTGGCTCTGCTTCAGAACACCCCCATTTCATACCCCAAGTGGGTGGTTAAATCAGATCCCCCTTCCTTTGTGCCTGTTCTTTGTTCTCTTAAAATTCAGTCCATCCTGCTGGTGATCCCCTCCTCCAGCCCAGCCTCTGAAAGGGGGCGGGAGTTGCTGCAGTTATTAGAAACCCAGACTGTGCAAAGAAGTTGTATGGCAGAGGCCCCCTGCACCAGGGCCCCTCATTGTTTATGCTCCCTGGATCAGGGGAGGCTTCTCTGGTCCAGATGGCTGCGGGGGGTAAGGATAGGGTAAGTACCTCTAGGGAGGGCAGCGGGCCTCACTGGAAGGAACCCTCAAGGACTATTTCCCCCATTCTATTGCTCAGTTACCTGGGCAAAGAATGGGCGCTTAAGACCCAACTAGGGACATGGGAGCCGGTCAGACTGCAAGGGGTAGGGTGGTGGAGATGGGAGAAGTTCCCAGACAAGGAAAAAAGGCAGCATTGTATTTCCCCTCCATTTTCCCAGGGAGAAAAAAGAAAACTTCCAAGCCCAGGCCGCAGTATCGCATTGGGCGAACACAAGGAACCTGGTTTAAGTTAGCAGAGAGCCTCCGCCTCCCGCCTTCCCCGTCTGTCTGTCTGTCTGTCTGACACACACACACACACACACACACACACACACACACACTTTTCAGTCCTCCCGGGCCAGGCCACTCACCAGCAGCAGCCCGGTTCCCTGCAGGACAGCTCCTGGGGACGCACCACCGGCCAGGGGCAGTTTAATGTCTCCGGCTGGGGGCGCTCCAGGAAGGGGGCGGAGCCAGAGGCCGCGATCGGAGCTCAAACGTCCCAAGCGGGTTGTTAAATCATTAACCGACCGCTCCCCGCCCGCTGAACGCACCCCGCGCGCGGCCCCCAGCGCAAAACCACCTCGTCGGTCCCAAAGGAGCCGCCAAGCTCGGCTGGGCTCCACCCCGCCGAGAGGAGCCTGGGCCTCTCGCGGCCTTGGCCTCCAAGTCTTCCGAGGGAGGCGGGCGGGGCTGGAGCCTGGCGGGGGAGGGAAGGGCTCCAGGGGGCGGAGGAGTATTTGCTCCTTAGGCCATTCCCTTTCAGGCAGCTCCTTTCCTTCTTTCTCCCCGGCCGGGTGACATTGGGTGGCGTGTACTGCTGTGTGTGTGTACGAGAGCCAGAGCGTGTGTACGCGCCTCTGCCCACAGGCGAATACTCCGGTTCTTATTCATGGAGAACTCTGCGCACACACGCCCCCCTCGGGGAGCCCGCGGGCTGCGCGCCGATTGTTGCGCTCCAGCCCACACCGACACACACCCCATTCCTGGGCAAGGGGTGGACCTTTAAAACCTGCCCCCTCACCCCACCCCGAGCAGCACGGGTGACCAGACCAGCGGCTCCCAGAACGGGGAGAGGAAAGCCCAGGTCTCAGCCACCCTTTCTTCCCCACAACCCGCTCTTCTGGGACACGATGCATGGCTCTGGGTCCCGGGCACCCGAGCCGCCCTGGCCCCAGCCCAGCCTCCCCGAGAAGGGCGCGGTGATGAGAAGCGGCGGGTGCCGGGGACCGGGGGTGTCCGCGCCCTTCATCCCGCCCCCCTCCCCATCCCCAGCTCTTTCGATCCTCTCCGCCCCATGGCAGGGCTCGAGCCCACCCAGGCCTCACGCGGCTTCACGGCCAGAAGCGAGTGCCGGTCGCCTACCTCGGCCCCCAGAGCCCCGAGCGCGGGGCAGACGAGGCTGCGCGCTCCCCTCGGTGGGCTCCGCTCCGCGGCGGGACGGACGACCCATGGCAGCGCCAGCGTCTGTTTCGCTCTCGCTCTCGGGCTCGGGTGCCGGGAGCCGCTCGGACACTCCCCTCCCAGGCTCCTCCCCGCCCTCCCCCGCCCAACTCCGAGCCCAAGTCACGCCGCCGCCGCAGCCAATGGTGGCCGGGAGCCCCGGCCTGGCCGCTCGGCCTCCTCGGTTCAAATCTGAAAGCCTGAGACTTTCTGATCTCCATGTGGGGCGGCCTGGGCGGGCCAGGCTTCCCCGCGTCTCCACTCCCCACACCCCACCCTGCGTTCTCGTAGCGAAACCCGACGTGGGGTTCCCCGGAGCCAGGGGCGCGTCTGTTTCCGAGGGCTTGGCGCGAGGCCCTCTTAAGGCTCTTCCCCATTTTGAACAATGACAAGAAAACAAAAACCCCTGCCCAGGTGGCATTTCTCACTCCTACTCTCTGTCCAGGACCTCCTGGCTCCTGGGTTGACTGGAGACAAGCGTCAGAGGACGTGCAATGGCCGGCGTGGAGTGCGTGCCAGACTCTTACTGGAAACCGAGGGCAGGAAAAGCCGGCCGGCCGGAGGCCAGGCCGGGACTGGGCAAAGGAAGGGTCTCAGCAGGGTGGACCTGTCTTTGATCGTGCGATCACTGAGCATACCCAAGTCTTTGCTCAGAAGAATCCGCTGAGACTAAACTGCTTCCCGGAACTTCAAGGGAGATTAACTCCTGAGTCCCAGGACCTGGTCTTATGAGAAGCAGGCATTGGGCTCTTCTCTTCAGAGGAATAGTGTCCAGGTGTGAATGACTGTCACAAAAGTAACAAATGCGGCTTTGAACTATTCAAGAAAAGAAAAGTGGAGCCAGCACCAAGAGAAAGCTCTCTTGCCATTTGCAGCTCAAAGTAGGAGTGGAGGTGGCCAGCGCCATAACCTGGGGTTCCACAGCCCCATCTTCAGCTTCCTTTGGAAACACCGCCTTCTCACGACTTCACTTCTCCCTTTCCCTCTGCCTCAGAGAGCAACCGGCTCTTGAAATGTAATAGTGCTGTCAAATTCAAAACTAGGCACTGGGGGCTAGGGGCGTAGCTTAGTGGCAAAGCACAGTGCTTACCATGCATGAGGCCCTGGGTTCAATCCCCAGCACTAACAACAAATAATTAGACACTGTGGCTAGATACGGATTCAGAGCAACCCAGAAATCATGGGTTCCAACCTTGGCTGGATTGATATGGGGAAGTTGTTCCTCCTCCCCATTCCACCCTAGTCTGGCTTTCCTGATCCAAGGAGTGTGAGTTCTGCTTCTAGCTCACCTGAAGGTGGTCAAGATGGAAGAGACACACCGGGAGCCTGTGGCTCATGTCTGTAATCCTAGCCACTCAGGAGGCAGAGATCAGGAGGATCAAGGTTCAAAGCCAACCCCAGGCAAACAGTTCTTGAGACCCTACTTCCAAAATACCCATCACAAAAAAGGGCTGGTGGAGTGGCTCAAGGTGTAAACCTTGAGGTCAAACCCCAGCACAAAAAAAAAAAAAAAAAAAAAAATGGTGTAAAGGGCTTTGTGAATGTGAAGCAGAGGCCAAAAGGAGGAAGTTGTTATTATGACCTGTTACTGGATTGGGCTGCTATGGAACTCCTGGACTGGCAGGTTAGAGAGGATTGGAGGAGGCATCCCTGCCTTGGAATTCCAGCTCTGTCATTTATTAGCCCACGAGTTAACCTTCAGCTTCCCATCTGTAAAATGGGCACAGTACCTCTTTGCCTCCCTTATTGGGACGGTTGTTGAATGAGCTGCTTAAAGCCTACAGCAGGCTCCAGGCCATCTACTGGTTACCTCTGCACCATTAGTGGCCCAGTCCATCCCCTGCATTGCTCCCAGCTTGGCACCTCCCTCACTCCTGGAATTCAGGACCTTTTCTTTGGCAGCACAAGTCTCATTCTATTCTAAAAATTCTTTCCAGATTTTCACCTATTTCCTTCCAGGCAGAACAAGTTATCTTGTTTTTTTTAGGGCCCGTCATTAACAATTTGTTTTCCTTTTTTTTTTCCTCCAAAAAGATCCTTTTTTCTTTAACACCAACCCAACCCAGGAGCCAGCAGTCCATCTCCAGTTGGGGAAGGGGACATATTGTCCCCTTCTTACTCCAGGGAACAGAGTCATTTCCTACAGGTGATCTAGGGCTTGGCCAGTGGGCTTGGCTTTCTCTTGCTTATCACTGGGGCTGTTTTTTTTTTCACAGGTGTCTGGGTTTGGCTTTGCACGTCAATCAAGCATACCTCCAGGACAAACTCTTCAGGCCCCCTGCAGTTCCTCCACCCATTATTCAAATTCTAGCACCTTTCACAAACATTTAACCTTAGCAGAGGTTTGTCTTGGTCACTGACAATCAAGGCCAGCCCCTTTCCTCAGGGTACCTGACGTGGACATACACTCACTGTCCGGGGGAGGAGCCCAGTTCATGGTCTAGCCCGCTGCCTAGCACTCAGGGGGTGGCCCTTGACTAAAAGACAGTTCTCATTTTCCCTTGCTGTTCAGAATCCCAAACCTGTGGACTCCTCTCTAAGAATCCACTGCAGCTAAGGTTTAGGCTAGTGCTATATTGGATAACCAGAGAAACCCAACAAAGTGAAGAATTAGAGGCTGAAATACTTACCTGGAAATTTCTGGCAAGCTCTAAGCCCCAGATTTTGGGGAGGGATTTGAGGTCTTAACTGCACCTTTAGTGTAACCTGACCTATAATCCTTTAGGCCTGGGCGTGTGTCTCTGCCTGTCAGGGGCCGCTGGGGCCTGCCTTTGGGACTTGGGCACAGGGATCTTGCAGTTGCATGGGCCTGCCCTTCCCTAACCTGCCCTCCATTCCTCTCAGGGGTTGTTACAACATCAGGATTTTTCTACATGTTATTTTGCCCCAGTCCTAAAAGGACTGGCTAATTCCACTTCCTTACAGAAAAGTTGGAAGCCACCCTCATTTTACTCTGGTGTTTGCCATAAAATATGGCTCTGGGCACATCATTACCTTTTTTTAAAATTTTTCTATTTTCCAGTGCTGGGGATCAAACTCAGGGCCTAGAGTGTCCTAGGCAAATGCTTTACCACTTAGCCATACCCTTGCCTTCATTTCCCTTTCTGAAATGACCTGGTCTTCAAGGCCCCTTCCCATGAGCACAGTCTCTGCCTTCCAGTCTTTATCCTGGAGCCGCCCCCTGCTTTGGATGAGACAGAGATCATCTAGGGTCTTGGGATACACACCTCCAGGTGTCACCAGTGCTTTGATGTCAATAGTTTGGGGGCCAATGACCCAGGTCAGGACTCTCTTGCCTCCGGACAGAGGCCTCTTCATTCCTGGGTTCTCTGTTTTTGGGAACCACCTGGAACCCTTCCATGGGCTGGGCCAAACTCTGCTGAGCAGCTCGGAAGATCCCCAGGATACCAAGCCACTGGCCGAGCTCCCGGGACTCAGGGGAAGGGCCTGTTCTCCACTGTGGGGAAAGTACTCTACCTGGGGGCTTTAGAGCCAGGCTCCAGGCCCATGAATCCCACCCTCTGAGGGAGTCAAGACACATCAGGGCTCTGGGTGGCCAGGGAACACTAGGAAGCAATATAGTGGGTGTTCTCCAAAGCTCCTTGGGGACAGGAGAGTGTCTCATTTGTGTCTGCATCTGCAGATGGCCAGAGGAATGAATGAGCAGGGCCCAGAGCCCACCTCCCACCTTATCCTAAACTGAGCCCCGAGATGGTGAGTTCTGCTGGCCACCTGCAGGGTCAGACATTCCACCAGAATGGCAGTTCCCAAGAGCTCACAGCACATGTGGCTCTGGTAGCACTAGAGGCCACTGGCCTAGAGAGATGCCATGTACCAGGATGGGGACTCTCTGGGGGCAGGAGTGACTGTGGGGTTGAGCTGAGCCCAAACAAAGGACGAAGTGGGTAGTGGATGGGCTGTGAAGTTTTCCAGATGTGAGTCGAGACCTGGGGGCTTCTGGACACCTGGGTTATGCTTACTAGTTGTGTGAACTTGGGGGAGTCACTTGGTCTGTGAGTCACATCTGTAGGGAAGGCTTGGTAACAATTCAGCCCACAGGAGGTTCTCAGAAGGATGCAAGGAGGTCAAGCATGCGATCTTGGTTGGTGAACTGTCAAGTCCAAGGTAAGACCAGTTTACTATAAATGTTGCTGAGTCAAGCTTTAGACATCTGGGCATTGTGGCTCTTTCTAATTCTGCCACAGAAAGGACAGACAGCCCAGACTTCCCCCCCTGCACCCCCCGCCACTGTCCTTTAAGTGTCCTGTCTGTCACTGGGCACTGTCATGCTATTAACAGGCTACCCTTCACCATTAAGCTGGGACATTTCCAAAAGAGCAGGTGATCATACTAAATTTCCTGTCCATCCAAGAGGGAGAAGAGTGTAGGAAGAAAGACACAGCCACAGTTCTAGGCTTTGAAAATGAGCATAGACGTCAAGTAAGGACAGTAAGTCTTAGAAGCAGGGTCCCTGCGAGGAATAAGTGGAGTGATCTCCAGCTCTCTGCTGAGCCTCACCTCCCAGTGACTGCTGGGAGAAATGAGAGAGCCTGGCCCTACCCCTCAGCAGAGGCCTCCTCCTGGTGCTCCAAGGCTCTGTAAGTCTGTAAGTCCGGGACCAGATCCTTGTTCTGAATCCCGATGTGATCTTAGGGAAGTCACTTGAGCTCCTGGGCTCAGTTTTCTCATCTGTATTTTTGGAGACATCAGCGGCATTGGCCTGAGGTAAATGGCAGGTCAGAGCGCAGCACAGAGCTAGGGCTATATGGAGGGCTCACTATGTGAGTGCAGCCAGTCTCAAAGTTCAGGGAACACAAGCGTGTTCCCTGGTGTCCATCCTCGCACAGGACAGGCCCTTCCCCCTTAGTGTTTCCCAGAACTGAGCCAAAAGAAAAGCAAGAACAGCATTGTCTGCAGGAGCCAGGCCTGGGCTGCTGCTGCTTTTTTTTTTTTCTATCTCTCGATGCCGGGGATGGAACTCGGGGCTTCATGCTGGTACCCTACCACTGACCTGCACCCCAGCACCAAGGCCTGAGCGTCGATAAGGACCCTGGTGGGCTTTCCCAGAGGAGCCTGGCCTTTAGTCATTATTTCTGGGCAGGGGCTCTCCTACTGAAGAACAGCCTGTTAGCCAGAACCCTCCTGGGCCTCCAGATGGATGGAAAGGACAGGAACTAGAGGGCGAAAAGCAATTGTGTGTATATCTGGAAAAGACTTTTCTTCTCCCAGCTTCAGCGCAATGGGGCTTCAATAAGGTGCACTTAGAAGATGCAGAGGTCTTACTGAGTGCTTCATTTAGTTATTGAGTATTTTACTAGATGTTAGGCAGTCTGCATCTCAAACCTATGGAGTGCTTGCTATCATTGTTCCCATCTCTCAGATTAAAAGCAGAGAAGACTGAGTAACTTGCACAAGATTTCACAGGTAGGAATACCAGATCCCAGGTTAGGAAAGCCTGGGTAGTCAGGTCTAACTGCAAACCGGAAGAGGACAGAAGATCCCTGAAGAAGCACGAGTGATCTTGTCGAAGCATGGTAGGCAAGAGGGGGCTGCCAGGGAGACTGGGCAACATCTTTACCGTGTTGGCAGACTCTGATCTGCCCAGGAAGGTTCACTGTCCTTTCTAGAAGACTCGGCCTGCTTCAAGGCACTTCTTAGAAGGCCATAATAGTGGCTGAAATCACTACCTTTGCCACTGCCAATTAAATCACTTCCTGGAGCTCCGTGCATGGCTTGGGGGTGAAGAAGAAGATGATTGGAGCTGAAGGCGTCACTTGGCATCCTCTCTGTCCCAATGTGATGTGACATCTTTGTCCTGTGTTCCAAGTGCTTAAAGGAGCAATCCCTTCAAGGCAGGAGACCCTGGTGCCTGTGTCTATGCCTTTGTTTAGGGGTGCTCCACCTTCTCCCCTTCCTTCATACTAAGCCCCAAGATCTTGGACCTCTGGGCTGGACTTCTGATGCTTATATACTTTGTCCGACCTTAGCCTCTACTGTTTTTTGCCTCTGGCATGGAAAGAGAGTCCCTTTGTCCAAGGAGGCTATAAAAGTCATCTGTCTTGCTCTCCAGTCTAGACAAACCAGCCCAGAACCAATGGTCAATGAGATTGTGTCTTCAGTCAATAGCTGCAACCAAGGGGTGAGGGGAGAAGGGCCTGACGTCTCTGTTCCTCCTCCTCCTCGTTTGCTCCAGTTTTCAGCTTTCCTAAGTGTGGTCTTGGTGCATGCACATGTGTGTGTGTGTGTGTGTGTGTGTGTGTGTGTGTGTGTCCTTTGGTCCTGGGAAGCCTTTGAGTCATAACAGTAACTCAACCGAGACCAACGTCAAGGCTAATTCACACATCCCAGCTTGATGACTTGGTGCCGCAGGTCGCTAGCTCTCTCCATTCCCCCGGCCCTCTGTCAACTCAGCCAGCCAGTTGCTCTCCACCAGTAGTTGTAGTTAAAGGCAAGCGACATGTTAGGTAAGCTCACAGTGTGGAGTCAGGGAGCAGAGGGTCCCAGGCCCAGAGCAGCAGCGTTCCTGAGTAGCAAGTGACATGTCCAGGAGTGACATGGCATCCAGAGTCCTCCAGCAAAGCAAAAGTTTGTCCAAGGTCACTGAAAGGCATCGGGAGGAGAAGGCCAGGGTGAGGCTGCTTGGGGGCCTTGCAAGATGACTCTGTCATAAGCTAATGCCGTGGAAACTTGCAGAAGACATTCCCCCCTTTTGAGTTTGGCTGCTTCAGGGAGAATGATATAATATTGGAGATCATCTCAGCCACTCACTTTATAGACCAGAAAATAAAATCCAGAGGGATGGCACATAGCCAGTTACTAGCAGAATCTGGGAGTGAAGAGGAGCTCCCCTACCCCCTGGCTGGCACTTGTTCCAATACATGGGTGCTTGCTTCCCCCCAACTCTCCAAGTGAAGCTATACAAGATCTAAAATAAATCTGGGTGGTCCTGTAGTGTTTGGAGTGAGGGCCCCAGTCCCATACTGCTTAGTCTCAATACTGTTTTTGGGGTACTTAGAACTGGGAGACCCTAGGCCTTCAGAACACTGTCTGAAGGTCATGACACCAATCACAACAATAGCAAGCCCTCAATACGTGTCAATTTCCATAAGATGCACAACAGGCTTCCAAGAGTTTTCCGTGTAGTGGCCCATTGGGTCTGTGAGACTTACATGGGTGGGACTGTAGGACCCCTAAGCTTTGCAGAGTGCCTTTTTCTATGAGTGTGTCTTAGCAAATAGTGTCTCTTGGCACCAGGAGTCTTAAAGTGGGATCTTTGCTAGCTGAGGGTGACTTCTTGCTCACATATCCATCCTCACCTGGATAATCCTCATCTCTTCCCCACTCCTATCCCCTATTCATCTCACCGCTATCTCTCTCTCCCAGAGTTTGCAGAGAAGGCCTGGTTCCAGGCTGGGCAGTTTTTTGGCCTTACAGAACCTAAGTCCAAGCTGGGTGCCGGTGGCTCACACCTGTAATCCTAGCTACTCAGGAGGCAGAGATCAAAAGGATGGCAGTTGAAAGCTAGCTGGGCAAATATTTCTCAGGACCCTATCTCGCAAAAACTCATCACAAAAGAGGGCTGGTGGAATGGTAGAGCACCAGCCTAGCAAGTGTGAGGCCCTGGATAAGACTTGTTGGTCTTATCCAAACTGCTGGCTGGTGTGTCAGAGATAGCTTGAAGATATATTCTGTTTGGTGCATGGACTTGTTCCAGTTTGCGAAACGCTGTCCTCCAAAAACAACCATTTTATTATGCTTCAGGTCTTGATTTTTTTTTTATTATGCTTTTTGAGTCCAAATTCTGTGAATTTGGTCAGTGCACAGAAAAAGCGGCCCATTTCTTCTGGTGATATAGGAGATTTCTGCTTTGAAGGCTGGGTGTGCACCAGCGGCAAGAGGCTGGAACCATCTGGTCAGAACACCTAAGCATGGTCTTTGCACATAGGATAGTTTGGGCTTTCTTGCAAGATGGCGGCCAAGTGCCAAGATGGAGAATGTCAAGAGAAGCAGGTGGAAACTGTATCACCTATTGGTTTCCTAGTGTTGCCACAACAAAACACCACAAGCTGAGTGGTTTAAACAGCAGAAATTCATTGTCACACAGTTCTGGAGCCTAGAAGACTGAAATCTAAGTGTCAGTAGAGTTGGTTCCTTCTGAGGACAGTGAAGGAGAGTATGTTCTGTGCCTCTCTCTTGGCTTTTGGTTGTCTCAGGCTTTCTTTGACTGATGAACCACTCCAATCCTCTTTCATGTGTATGGTGTGTGTGTGTGTGTGTGTGTGTGTGTGTGTAGCAGTACCGGAGATTGAACTCAAAGCCTCACACTTGCAAAGCAAGTACTCTTTAATTTGAGCCATATCCCCAGCTTTTTCTCTTCTTTCTTTCTTTAAAAAAAAGTAACAGTAAAGTCTATTAGGAGAGGAATACAATTTCAACAGACTGAAAGTGGGTTGATTCTAGAGAGAGAACAAAGGGGTCACGGGAGAGAAAAAGAGAGAGAGAGAGAGAGACATTTCCTGTTACCCACACAAGAAATAACTCCACCAGCCTTTTCTTGCTTATTTATTTATTTATTTTGGCAGCATTGGGGGTCGAACTCAGGGTCTCCCACATGCTAGGCAGGTGCTGTATAGCATTTGAGCCACACCCTCAGTCCTTGCTTTAGTTACTTTTCAAATCAGGTCTTGTGCTTTTTGTCTGGGGCTGGCCTCAGACTGTGATCCTCCCACCTATGCCTCCTGCATAGCTGGGACTACAGACATGAGCCAACATGCCTGGCTTGAATGTTGAAATGGGGTCTTTCTAACTTTTTGGCCTGGGCTGGCCTCAAACTGCAATCCTTCCAATCTTCACCTCCTAAATAGTTGGGATTGCAAGTGTGTACTATCACATTTGGCCCCTGCTATACCACCTTGACTTTCTCCCTCTGAGTCTTCTTTTTTTTTTGGTGGCACTGGGGTTTGAACTCAGGGCTTCATGCTTGGTAAACAGGCCTCTTACCACTTGAGCCACGCCACCTGCCCTTTTTTTGTGATTTTTTTTTTTTTTGAGATAGGGTCTTCTGAACTATTTGCCTAGGGCTGGCTTCAAACTGCGATCCTCCCGATCTCTTACTGAGTAGCTAGGATTACAGGCATGAGCCACCAGGGCCTGGCTCGGACTCTAGTTTTTGATGGGAACAACATTCGGGGTATATAAGATGGGAAGAATGTGAGCTGGGGAAGTGGCTGAAGTGGCAGAGCACCTGCCAGGCAAGCACAAGGCCCTGAGTTCAAAAAACAAAAAAGGATGGAAAATACTGGATATTGTATCTATTTTTAGAAGATACAATCTGTCACAAGCTTGTTTTAAAAATATGTATTTTTAGTTGCTAGTATTTAAGCATAAGGGGAATTTACATAAATTTGACTTCTAATTCTTGCAAAATCAGAAGTATCTGACAACTTTGGATTCTCATTTCCCCATGTCAACCACCACGGAGGGCGGTCCCTTTTAGGAGGCTGGAGGGTTCTCCAAACGACCCACTTACTTCCTGCCTCTCCCCTCTTCTGGGGTCTGTTGTCAGTTACATTGAGTCACTGTTGTCCCCATACACTCAGCTGTTCCTCTCATGCAGTCCTCGCAGCCTGCTCCCTGGTTATCTGAGGGTGTGCCCTCCACCAAAGGTGCTGCAGAGGAAGCTCCCTGGGGCAGAGCCTCAGGAACTCCCTCTCTGGTGAAATCATCTGACCATGACCTGAACAACCCCACTCCCCCCCACCGCCCCCCTCTCCCCCCACCCCAGTGCCACAGGGGCAGCAGAAGGGAGCCGAGCCTCTGATTCACAGGACTGGTCTAGGCAGGAGGACCGGGCTGGACAAGCACAGGCAGCTGGTTGATTACAGAGCAAAGGATGAGCTGGGGGTGGAGAAGCCTCTGGAAAACTGCAAACAGATGTGCTCATCACAGCCACCCCGGCCCCTCCCGTGGGTCTCCTCCCAAGAAATGACATCTGGACTAATTTAGAGGTGACTTTTCTGACCTCTTTCTCAACATTCCCAGCCATTTGAATCTTCTAGAACTTGCCCAGATCTTTTCTGCTATGGGCCACATCCCTTTAGGATGAAAAATGCCATGGAGGTAACCAGTGCCAAGACGGTCAGCACAATTTCCATGGCCTCCTAGGACATGTCCAGTTCCATGTTGAGCTGGACAATAGGTTTCTCCACCAAAGAGTACAGCCCAGGTCCAGAAATAGGGAGTGGGTCTGGCTGTTCCGGTTGCCCCACAGGATCGTGGGCAGGTCCATCACCTTGGAGAGCAGAGCCCTCTGCAAATCATGTTTTATCTGTCATGGTCCCCAGGCATTGGGGATGTCTCTGGAATCCTAGCTCTGTTACCTGTGGACAGGTTATTAGTCTCTGCCCCTGTCTTTGTCAGAGTCTGCTGCTCACCCTGTGGCCCAGGCTGGTCTTGAAGTACCAGTACTCCTGCCTCAGCCTCTAGCTCCCTGAGTGCTGGGATTACAGACATACACCATACCAGGCCTTCTCTGTAAGGTTAAATGAGTTAGTTTATGCAAAGTGTCCCTGTGGCCGCCATGGTTATTTATACGTGTTGATGGTTTTAGGTTTCTTCCCCTGTCTATTGTCTATCCTTGGACTGTTAGCTTCTAGCACAAGTTGGACAGTGTGGAGACTTGCATTCCTCTTTGCACTCCCAAAGTGGTGCAAGGACAGTGAGGTCCTAGGCAATAGCACAGAAGCACTCTCTGCCTACTGTGTCCCAGCCATGGTGCCAGGCCGAGAAAGCAGCGGGTCCTGCCTCTACCCACGGGCAGGTGGGCTGCACCGCTCTGCTCGCCACTGCTCCACTGACATGGCTCTCCTCCACCCCTTGCCTTTATGTTAGATGGCCACAGATTGGTTGGTGATTTTTGGTCATCAACATCTGTGATGAATGTTTTTCAGGTTTATGACCAGGTCAAGTTTTTCCTGACCTCAGGGAGGTGACAGTTTTTTGGCTGTCAGTGAGAGATGGGAACAATGGAAAAATGGGAGGATAGAGGCCAGAAAGCAAGCATCCTACAGTTGCCAATTTAACCCAGGGCTGGCTGGAGTTTCCTAAGAAATCTAAGATGGCTGGTGGGGGAGGGAGCAGAAGGGAGACCAGAGGTCCCTGGTCCTGGGATTCTGCCAGCCACTGGGAGTTTACTGAACTTAAACTCCCAGAGATAAAGGATGCAGATCGGAGCTCTAAAGATTGCTTCTTTGCTTCCTGGGACTACTACAACAAATTGGCACAAACTGGGAAGCTGAAACCAGCAGATACTCACAGCTCTGAAGGCAGAAGTCCAGATCAAGGTGTCAGCAGGGCTAAGCTTCCTCTGAAGGCTTCAGGGATGGGTAGGGGATACTTCCTGCCTCTTCCAGCCCCTGATGGTTCTGGCAACCCTTTCATCCATGCATTAGCTTCTACCAGTCTCAGTTCAGCCTCTGCCTTCACATGTCCCTCTCCTCTGCGCGTGTCCCAGTGTGTTCTCTCCTCTTTACAGAAGGACACTGGTCATAGGACTTATCAACTTCATTTTAACTAATTAAAATTTTAACTAATTACATTTTAAAGACCCTAGTTCCAGATCACATCATCTTTTGGGGTGCTCAGCAGATGTGAATTTTGGGGACACTTCTTAACCTATTGCCCTAGCCTTGACTACCTTATCTGGGGTCACACCAGAGCCCTAAAAGTGTAAACTTGATTGCTAGGCAGGATTCCTAATCCTGCCTGTTTCTGTGCAGCCCTGGGGCCAAGAATGATTGTGACCTTTGGAAGTAATTCAGGAAAAAGGAAAACCAGAATGACATTTATATACAATGAATAGATAACTTATACTCATTGCATAAATTATATACAACTTGTGTCTGTGTCCATAAATGAAACCAACCTGAAACACAGACAAGCTCACTCATTTATGTATTTTCTATGGCTATTTCCACGCTGTGGCAACAGAGGCTGTGACAATGTTTCCTGCCTGATCCACCACCCACCTAGGGTTTGGCATTCTCCCCGAGTGCCTAGGTTGCCTCCTCTGGGTTGGATAGTGTCTAAGCTCTGAATTAAGGATTCTTAGTGGTTAAAAAATGGGGCATCATGAAGAGGAATGAAATCTTATCATTTGCAAGTAAATGGATGGAACTGGATAACATCATCTTAAGTGAAGTTAGCCAAGCTCTTAAAATCGTATGTTCTACCTCATATGCAAACAAATGCAGTAATATTATTGGAAATGGGTCACACACTAAGGGGAGAACACGTACAGGAGGAATAGGGAAAGGTAGAAACCCAAAACTTGAACGTGTTTGATGTGTCCACTGTAGAGGAGCCAATACAGTAACCTTAAAGTGACAGAGGTCACTATGGGAAGGTGACCAGGAAGTAGTGAAGAGGTCTGGTAGAGATGAATCAATTTGGGTTGTAATACACACTTGTGCATGGAAGCAATGCTAGGAATCTCTCTGTATAGCTATCCCTATCTCAAACTAGCAAAAACGCTATGTCTTATTATTGCTTATGTCTTCTCTTCAACAAAATTGGAGAAGAGGGCAGAACAGGTGCTTCCAGGAAGCGAGGGGGGATGAGGGGGAGATGGGAGGACAGGGGAGGGAGTGGAGCGGGGGGCAGAGGGGAAAATGGTCCAAACAATGTATGCGCATATGAATAAATGAATAAATAAACCAAAAAACAAACAAACAAATGGGGGGGGGCACATCATGGTGCCAGACCCTCCAGGGTTCGAATCCTGGCTCTGGCACTTCCACAGCAGGTCCCTTGAAGATAAGATGTGCTTACTGGTAAGTGAGGGAGGTGCCACAACTTGTGCACACTGTGGGAATGCGGCACTGCTCAGCTGTGACAACTCTAGCTAGCTCTGGAAGTTGCAAACAACAGAAACACAAAGACGACCTCAGAAAACCCCACAATTCTGATGAAGCTCTTCCAACTAGTGTTTTCGGGTCTAATTCCACTCTTTGAAGCCACTCAGCAAAGAGTGCATGAGTAGTAAGAGAAATGCCTTGGGTACAAGAGTGGAACTTTCCATGGGGACAGTGACATCAGAAGACACAGGTAGACAGTGCTGTGAGCCTGCAGCCTCTAATTTACTCTCCACGCTTGCTCTGTGTCCCACGGGGAGGCTGTTCTGCATGGACTGCATCCTAGGGCATTCGGATTCCCACAGGGGATTGGGTTTGGATTACAATTTGCTCAGCAGGAGAGTGGAGTGGCAGGAGAGCCAGGTCCAGGAACTGTGGATCCCGGTGCCCTCCCGGCCCTTCTTGGGCACTCTCCTTCCCTCCAGCCTTCTCTGTCTTCAGGGCCCAGCAACCTCTCCCTCCACTGGCCATGTAGGGCCTGGTTGAAAATGACATCCATCTGTCACTCCCCTTGGGCCTTGGAGTATCCATGTATCTTCCCAACGTCTTACCCATAACTCGGGGGGGTCTCATCTGAGTGATCAATCAGATACACTCTGATTGACAGGCCTAGCTCTCCCCTGAGACACCCCCAAATTTCTAAGATTCAGAAGTTTTCCATGACATGACCCCCAACTGAGAAGAGTCCCAAGGGAGGGTAGAGCAAGACTTGATGACGACGAGGCAGAATCGTCACCAAAGCCAGGGCTCTTAGATGGTTCTATCTCAGAGTCGTTTGTCATGAATAATAGCAATGATCCCTTACCTGTGGATCCCTTATCTATGGCTCGCAAATGACGTTTACATGTAACCTCCCTTCTAATACCCCAATGCTTTCTGTGAGGGGTGTAGAGCAGCCAGCAACACCCCCATTTGCTGGAAAGACAAAGCTAAAGTTGTGTGCTGTTTGCCTGAGCCCGCATCTCTGTGTAGAGATGCACAGGCTGCAAATCTAGCAAATGAAAATAGAGAACATCTAGTTAAATGTGAATTTCAGATAAATAATTGATGCCTCAAACTCAAGATCCTCCTCCTTCTGCCTCCTGTCGCTGGGATTGCAGGTGTGTTTTGGGATAAGTATATCCCATGCAAAATCTGGTTTGTATTTTAACCTCCTCTTACCTCCTTACTTAACAAAACCTCCCTGCATAACCTGTGAAATCCAGAGTGTGCTGTGGCTGCTTTCTCTGTCTGTTGACTCCAGACAACCTTCATTGCCAAAGTCCTTTGCCGTCAAGGTCAAGAGAGAAAAAGTGTAGCTCTGGTGGTTTGGGGCTTACCTTGTCTCATACAGGAAAGAGAGAGATGAGAGTCTGGGGAGAACACTTCTTGATGTCCCCTCTGTCTGAGAGGTTACTCTTCTATACTTGGCTCCATGAATCAGACACTGGAGAAGGTAGAAGTTGCACCCACTCCACAGATGGGGTAGTGGAGGCTGATGGCGGTTGGTCTTAATTTTAAATGGAAGTTGGAATGAGTGAGGACCCAGGTCTGCCAATCTCTTTTGACTAACCAAAAGAGTCTTTTCCCATTTTGCAGGTCTGGGAGCTTTGAGAACCTCCACTGAGTTCTAAAAGAGCTTGTTGAGTTTTTCCAGGCGAGGTGACCTTCTCTCAGGGAAGGGACGTGCCATGTACAGTGCAGACTAGTATGCCATCGCACATTGAGGCTCCTTGCCTTTGAAAGCACTGTTTCTCCCTTTATTTTTTTTTTTTTTATTATTCACTTGTGCATACATTGTTTGGGTCATTTCTCTCCCCTCTTTTTTTTTTTTTTTGGCAGTACTGGGGTTTGAACTCAAGGCCTCATGCTTGTTAGGCAGGTGCTCTACCACTTGAGCCACTTGAGTCCCTGCCCCCTCTTCTCCCCACTTCTTAAGCAGATTTACCATAGCATTTGTCTTTGGCCTTGCTGTTTTTTGTTTTGTTTCATTTTGAGATGAGGTCCTCCTTATGTTGCCCAGCCTGGTCTCTAACTCCTGAGCTCAAGCAATGCTCCTGCCTCAGCCTCCTGAGAAGCTGGGACTACAGAGTGCGCATTTGGCTGGAGCTCTGTAGACCTGGATGGCTCAAATCCATGGCCACTGCCATGGCTAGGCGAGGCCAGCTTGGAATTTGAAAATGAAGGAGGAGCAAGATTGGAATTCGGGAATTCTGTGAGGCTTCTCCAAGGTCCAAAACAAAAATGCTTTTTGTCTGTACTGACCCTTCTGGTGATCAAAGTCCTTCTTCCCTCCCTTCCTCCCTCCCTTCTTCCCTTCCTCTTATTTTTTTTTTGTTGTTGTTGTTTTGTTTATGGCGATACTGGTGTTTGAACTCAAGGCCTTGCATTTGGTAGGCAGGCAGTCTACCATTTGAGTCACTCTGCCAGTCCTTTTTTGGATTGGGTATTTTTGAGATAGAATCTCCCAAACTATTTGCCCAGGCTGGCTTTGAACCATGATCCTCCTGATTTCTGTCTCCCAAGTAGCGAGGATTACAGATGTGAGCTGCTGGTACCTGGCTTTTTTTTTTTGCGGCACTGGGGTTTGAACTCAGAGGTTTGTGCTTACTAAGCAGGCACTCTACCACTTGAGCCACTCCCACCAGCCCTCTTTTTTTTTTTTTTTGAGACAGGGTCTTGCTATGTAGCCCAAGCTGGCCTCAAACTCGAGGTCCTCCTGCCTCAGCCTTCTCCCATTACTGAGGTTTCAGGCACAGAACACCCAGCATTTAAAGTCCCTTTTTTCAATCACATTGTTACCTTTGGTCTTCCAGCAATCTCACTGGCGGTGGTGGGTCAGGACTCATGAATTTCCCCTGAGAAAACAGGAGGCATTTTAAGTCTCGCCATTTGCAAGGGACCATTCTAAAACCAGCCTCCTCTTCTGACTCCTGTTATTATCCTTTAACCAAGCATCCTCAGACAGGGGGCCTGGAGTTACTTCGAATGTGGGGGTGGGGTTCTAAGTTATGTGTAAGATAAAAATTATGTGTAGTCCAGATTACCCTTGAAAACCTCTTATCAACTTGAAAATTGGTGGTAAACTACAGAATATGTGATTTGTGCAGTAATATAAACCAAAGCTCTCCTTTCCGACCTCCTCTCAACCAAGCAGATGGTTTCCTCTGTGAAATACGCTGGGGCTCCAGTACCCTGCACACTGAAGGCAGTACCCTGCACGCTGAGGGTAGTACCCTGCATGCTGGAGGGAGTACCTTGCATGTAGGAGGGAGTACCCACATGCTGAAGATAGCACCTTGCATACTGAAGGCAGTACCCTGTGCTCTGAAAGCAGTACCCTGCATAGTGAAGGCAGTACCCTGCACACTATACCTGGAGGTAGTACCTTGCACACTGAAGGTAGTTCCCTGTTTTCTTTCATGCTTGTATACTTCTGCTGCTCCCAAACTGAGTCATGTGTTTACAGTCTTCTCAAATTTGTTTATGCCATTTGTACTTTTTATAGTAATTATATAATTTAATAAACTATGATGTAAGTGGATAAAGTACGAGTGGAAAAGGAGACTAGTTATCTCTCTGGAAATTATGTTGACTGCTTTGGCAAGGGATGCTGTAAAAAATAAGAGTGTGCTGTGGAGTGGCTCAAGTGGTAGAGCCCCTGCCTAGCATGTGTGAAGCCCTGAGTTCAAATCCCAGTGCCACCAAAAACAAAAGAATCCATAACAAATAAGAGTGTGTTGGATCCATCCTGGACAAGAACTATAAAATCTCAAAAAGACAATGCAATTTGGATTCTGCTTTTAGCCACCCATAATTTCTCTGTTCTTGCTCTAATTTAAGGAAACAGAAACAGACTGGGCCTGGTGGTGGCACGTCTACAATCCTAGCACCCAGGAGCTGAGAAAGGAGGATAGAGAGTTTGAGGGCAACTTAGGCTATATAGTGAGACCTTGTCTCAAAAACAGAACAGAAAGAAACTGGAATGCAGTCTAAGTCAGTGTGATTTATGCAAAATAGACAGTAATAAAGAACTTCATACTTGGAGCTCATTCTCAAAAAAAAAGAGAATAACTCCATGGCTTGACATCAACTGAGTGGTCAATGAATGAATTTAGATTTGTGTGTTTTAAGTGAAAATAAGGTACTTAAGATATATTTTAAGATATATTTAATAATGAAAGGGTGTAGGTGGATGAATGTGGTGGAAATATTGTGTACACATGTATGTAAATGGAAAAATGAGACCCGTTGAAACTACTCTAGGAATAGGGGAAGGAGGATAAAGGAAATTGACGGAGGGGGTAAATTCAACTATGATATACTGTAAGAACTTTTGTAAATGTTACAATGTACCTGTAGTATGACAATAATAAAATCAATAAAAGTAAGATATATTTATGCATTTTCCTATGCTTTAATTGTATATTGATCAAGCCCACCAAGAAAACAATACCCCAACACAAACCAACAGCCAGGTGCCAGTGGCTTACACCTGGAATCCTAGCTACTTGGGAGGCTGAGATCAGGAGGATCATGGTTTGAGGCCAACCCAGCAAATAGTTTTCGAGACTTCATCTCCAAAATAACCAGAGCAAAATGGACTGGAGGTGTGGCTCAAGTGGTAGAGCACCTGGTCTGCAAGTGTGGGACGCCCTGAGTTTAAATCCCAGTCCCAACAAAACAAAACAAAACCACCAACCCAATCATAAAATGATTTCTGTCTTTATTCTCTTTCCCTTGAGTCCATACGACAATTTATGGGAGATAGGTGTACCCATAAATTTGGCAAATTAAACCCTAATTTTAAACTTGGGTAGGTCCTTGGGGTTTGATCTCCCAACCATACGGTTTTTCTCATGACATCCAAGTCACTGGAACCTAGATGCTGACTTCATAGGAATTTAAAAAAAAAGGGGGGGGGAGATGGAGGGGATGAATTTGAATATGATATATTTAAGAACTTTCGTAAATGTCACACTGTGCCTCCAGTACAACAATAATATAATTAAAATGTAAAAATAAAAATGGGCAAGAAGTTGCCTTAAAATATCTGAGAGTCAGGGCACATCTCCAGAGCTAGCCTACGTTAGTACCAAGGCTGGCTCTGGCACTTCCTGAGGGCAAGTCACTTCATTGTTCTCTGCTTCAACTGCTGTGCTTGGTGGCCTCCAGGAGGATCTCGGGAGTTACTGAAGGTGAAGTGATTAGATCGGTGAGGTCACAAGGAGAACGACATGTAAGAGTTAGTTATTGCTAACATTATTATTGCCATTATTAATCACCACCACATGCATCTGAGAGGCTCTCATCCTAAAAAGGTAAAATAAATAAAACAGCACATTTTATTGGAAGGCATCCCCATCCACCCACTTATGATTACGAGAGCAGATGGGTTGGACCCAGGTTCGCTCTGCAACTCTGCTGAAACACCGCTTGCCTAAAAGTGGGTGTCTGGGAATGGATTCCTTGAACATGCTACAGGGACAGGTGTTCCCCTTCACCTTCCAGGGAGAAAAACAATGAAGGCTGCTTCAGAACTCCAAAACAAAAGTTTATTTATAAAATACTGACAGTTTGACAGGACATGGGACTTCTCACGGTGTAGATTTCAAATCAATTTCTTACCTGTCCTTTAAAAAATAAACCTGCTAACAAGCTATATGACATATAGATATATATTTTTTCTTACAGATAGACACCTGCCATATGAATACTCTTCCCATAATTTTTCGTTATATCTTTTAAATCAAAAAAATAAAGATTTATGTTGATTTTTGTTTTTTGGAGTCTATATGGGTAAAGAAAGGTGCCACATTTAAATGCTTTGGGTTATTCTTATGGAAACAGAGAAGAGGGAGTGGTCCCAAGGGGGCACCTGTGCTCAGGGTGGTCAGGGTGGGTGTCCCTGGACAGGACCATACAGAGGCACTCAGGAGCTGGTGATGGTTGCTCAGAGGGTCTCCCCAGCCCCTCTCCTGTCCGCTGGCCCCTCACCCAGTGCAGCACTTTGCTGTGCTGTCTGGGAAGGTGAGGAAGCCCCTGCCCAGGGTGGCCTATCGTGAGGCTCTGGCACCTTTAGAAGCTCTGCCCAGGGAGGTGTGGGCAGCGACAGAAGGCCTCAAGAAACATGTCCTGGATGAGGCAGCTCCACTGTGCCCAAGTTTCCTCTGACTCACGGCAGTGTCACAAGTGGGGGCGGGGGTTGGGGAAGAGAAGGGGAGGCAATGTGGGTTTGTAATCTCCTGGAGCCTTAGGACAAAGGCGCTTCTGGAACCCAGAGACTCTATTTGGTTTGTCTTGGCAGTCTGGGTGCAGAGGAGGCATAGCCAGGAGGGGCAGAGTGGCCCTGGGGTGCCAAGAGTGGGCTCCTGGATACACCTCCGGATTGCTTTAGGGCACAGCAAGGCGACACCAAAGGAGCCAGGTGTGTCCTACTGTGAACCTGCTTCTGGCAGAGTCACACCAGCAGGGCCCTGGTGTCACTGGCTCAGGAATCAAAGGCCAGGAGGGCTCCCTATCACCCGTGTGCAGTGCCCACCGCATCCTAATGTGGCCAGGTGTCCGGGAGGAGGTGCCAGGGGCCTCCACTGCCCAGTAGATATGTAAACATGGGGAGAGATGTCTTCTTAAACCAACCTAGACTTCCACAGCTGGAGACCCACTGCAACTCCAGGTGCAGCTGGGGCAGTGAGGTGACATCTCAGGTGACTGAGGGGGACCATCACCTTGGGCCCAGCCTGATCCCTGGGTTCATCTAGGAGTTGTGTTTTGCAGTGTCCTCACCCTCTTGGGTACCTCAAGTGCAAGTTACCCAGGTCACTTGTGCCTTATGGGGGAAAGGCAGCTTGGGCCATCCAAGGGGCCTGCAAGAATTCCTTTGCTATCACACATGGGTGTGTGTTTTGTGCACATCTGTGCATGTGTGTACATGAGCACGGATGTGCACGGGCTCCATCCCGAGTGTACACATGGTGCTAGCAGGTGGGAGCAGGGAGGGGACAACTTAGTGCACCACGTAATTCATTAAAGGCAAAGGAAAAGTGGCCTCATGTGCAATACACCACACACAACACACACACACACACACACACACACACACACACACATCCACACGCACACGCGCGCGCGCGCACACACACGTTTTTTACTTACCCCTGCTTCCTCTCCAAAACTCCCTCACTGGGCTGAACTAAAGTAATTCCCTAATGCAAACTGGGAAATTCCTTGAATGGTTAAACCCTCAGCAGACAGAAAAAAGCATGAAGTTGTTTAAAACATAAAAAAAAAAAAAAAAAAAGCGGGAAGAAAGAAAGTGTAAGGACAGTATGACCACAGTGGCCTCTGCAGGGATGCCAGCTGCCGTGGAGGGCTGGGTCCAGCTGACTGGACTCAGCCTCTGGACAAGTCCGAGGCAGCCCTGGGCACCTGACTCCCTGGAGGAGTGAAGGCTCAGCACTTCAGTCTCCTTTGGGGAAAATGGCTGGGCTTTCTGGCCAAGATCCTCTATGGAGAAGGCCGCTTGTGCACAGCTGGGTCACCTGTCTGCTCACCAACAGTTCCCCATACACATTTCCCAGGGGACAGGTGCTTGGGGAGGAGCCCACATGCTCTGAGTGTGCCCTCTCCTGGGGCCCCTGATCCTGACTTCCCTCTTCAGTGGCCATTAGCACAGTGAGTAATTTGGGGCTGGCAGGGAGGGGTACAGGCTCTTTCTTCCCTTGGCTTGTCTCCCCAGTCCCCCATATGAATCCCCCCTCAACACTTCTACTCACTCACTAAAATCAGGCATCAGCGTCTGCTGGACAGGGCCAGTAAGACACACGCAGAGGGCACTGCCAGCAAGCCCTGTGCCACGAAGGAGCCTTTGCTGACTTGGATGTACCCTTGTGGGGCTGGCTTCTCTGACACAGGCAGCCACCCATCCCCAGCAGTGGGATAGACTGTGGGCCAGCTTCACAGGACTGGTTGGGGTTCCTGAGAGACCTCAAACAACCCAGGAAATCTACAGAAAGACTCCTCCGTAAACCCTTGCACTGGAAGCCCCAAGCTGACGGGAAGATCAGGCCCCCAGAAGCGGCTTTTAAAAGAACATTCCTTGGAACAGACTGTGTGTGTGCAAAAGCTTTCCCTCCTGTTAGCTATTCTTGTCTCTCGATCCCATCTGACTGGCCTCTCCTGGCTGGGCTGACTGTGTATCTTAAGACTGCACTTCCTTACCGGCCCCTCCTTGCTCCCAGCTCTGGCCAGGCTGAGCCCAGCCAGGAAAACATTACTGGGGATTGGGGTGACCTCTCACTCTGTAAACTGGGTGCTGGGCACACTGTGCCAATTGTGACTGCTCCAGCCTCTGGACCAGGGACTCGGCTGGCCCTTGGGTTCCTGTGCACTGTGCTTAGGAGACTGGGTGGAGAGGAGAGGGACACAGATCTGAAAGCTAGCGTCCTGTTGGGTGAGGAGACCTCAGAAGGATTGTACTGGACAGGCTTCTTAGACCTTTTTCTTTGCAGGTATAAAGGGGATGTGTGCAAGTGTGCACATGTGTGTTCTCTATCTGGGGGGAGAAGTGTGTCTGCCTAGACAGCGACCCTCTCCTTCAACCTAGGCAAGCTGAATAGCTTTGTTTTGTTGTCCCATTTTTTTCCTCCTTGTTTAAGTGTGGGGCAGGAGGTGCCTCGACTTGAATCAGAACAGTCATTCGTACATTCCTGACCTCCTGCAATGCCCTACAAATATCCCCCAGTGTCCCAGTGCCCAGCCAGCCCCTTGTACCTCTGTGCCTCAGACCTCACCCCTCCTTTGCCCTCAGGATAAGTGGATTCAAGCACAGGCTCAGTGTTTGACTATGTAGGGCGTCTCCCCCCACCGTGGGGCCCTCATCCTTGGATTCCCAATTAAAAGAAATATATGCAGGAACAAGGAAGTTGAGAAGCAGATTTTCATCCTTTGTCCCCCCCCCCACCCTTTTTTAAAAATAAACCAAATGCTTGGTAGAGAAGCTGAGTGAGGCAGGTGAAGGATGGAGGCTGATGGACAGGGCAGCCAGGTGGAGAGGTCATGGGACACCTGTGTGGGGAGGTGCAGAGGGAAGGTGGGTTTTTCCTCTGGGGAGACCCATCCTTTTTGCAGAGGAACAGCAGGCACTGCACCCTGGGGTGCAGCATAAATCTGAAGGGGCAGCTGGCTAGCTGTCTAGAAACTTCTAAATTCCTCAGCCACACCTGCCTTACAGCCCTCAGGCCCTTTGTCCTCTTTGTATTTACCAGGATTCCCACCCCCTGTGTCCTCTGGAGCAGTGAGAGCCACAGAGCCACATCTCCAGCCCTGTGCAACTCTCCAGGGAGCAGTGGACACCACAGTCTCAAAGCCAACCACTTGGAGGCCACCACACACATCCTCCTGTGGTAGTCTTCCCCTCCTTCTCCACACTGGCTCTGCTGGCTCTGGAATCATTGGAGAATAAACGGGAGATGAAAAGTTGACTTGGTTTCTTGGTGTTTTTGTTTTCTGGCAGGCGTGGCGGAGAGTGGTGAAGGAGGATTTTGGTGTTGTTTTCTTTCTTTTTCTTCTTCTGACATCAAACAAATGATGAAAATCCTGCTATAGGAGCCCGGGGACCAGGGGCGAGGCTGCTGGGAGGACGGTAAAGGGTGCTCTGCTGACTGGGAGGGTTCGGGGGGTTTTGGGGTGTTGGAGTCCGGCTGGCCTTCGGCCGGAAGAGGCTGCCCTGCTGGGCACTGTTGCTGTTGGCGACAGTGACGTGGTCTGGCTCACCAGAGTCGCTCTCTGTGTAGCTGTAGGCCTGGGCTCTCGAGATCCCCTTCTGCTGGCGCCTCCAGGAGTTGTAATATGTGGGGTCGCTGATGTAATGGTTGACAAAGGAGTGGGCCTTCTGGGGGTTCGGATCGACCTCATACTCGCTGTCACTTCCCTGGGAAGACAGAGAATCCAGGATGTCAGAGGCCTTGTGGGGTCAGGTCAGTGTGGTCAGGGTTGGAAGGCATGGAACTCTCTGGCTCCAATCTCTGTTCTTCCTCTTTCAAACCTTGGATGGTGAGCAGCTCAGCAACCTCGCCACCAAGTAGGCAAAAGGGTCTTTAGTGCCCACTTCTGGCTTCCTTCTGAGCACAGCCTGCATAAGAAATGTCTACACAGCGCTGCCATGGAGCTGGTAGACACAGTCTGCACCCCCTTTATCTATTGGGGATATGGTACAAGGCCTCCATAGATGCCTGGAGTCTCAGGTAGAACTGAACCCCCAAAGGTACTATGGTTCCCCCATATTGGGATAACTTTTTTCTTTTAGAGATAGGATCTTGCTATGTAACCCAGGCTGGCCTCAAACTCCCGATCCTCTTACCTCAGCCTCCTGAGTGTTGGGGTCACAGGTGTGGCCACCATACTCAGCTCTATGATAAAGCATAGTTTGTAACATAGGTACAGCAAGAGATCAGGAAGAATAATAACAAAATAGAACAATTATAACAGACTGTCATCAAAGTTATGTGAATGTGGTCTCTGTTTACTCCTGGAATTGTCCACTTAATATTTTTAGGCCATCGTTAACCAGGGTTAACTGAAACCACAGAAAGTAGCTAGGTGTTGGGTGGCTCATGTCTGTAATCCTAGCTACTTGGGAGGCTGAGATAGGGAGGATCATGGCTTAAGGCCATGGGGGAAAATAGTTTGCAAGACCCCCTCTCCAAAATAACCAGACCAAAATGGACCGGAGGTGTGGTTCAAGCAGTAGAGTGCCTGCTTTGCAAGAGCGAAGTCCTGAGTCAAACTCCAGTCCCACCAAAAAAACAAAAAATAAAACACAGAAAGTGAAACTATGGGGACCACTGTATTTGGTAGAAATGGAATACCCAGTGTCTAACCTTTTTCCATCTCACAAAGTCAATCATTTTAAAGTACATGATTTGGTGGCATGTGGTGTGTTTACCATGTTGTCCAACCATCACTTCTTTACTTTTCTTTTTTTTTTTGCAGCACTGGGGCTTGAACTCAGGGTCTCAGGCTTGCTAGGCAGGCTCTCGTACCATTTGAGCCACTTCACCAGCCCTTTTTTGTGATGGGTATTTTTGAGATACGATCTTGAGAACTGATCTTGAGAACTGTTTGTCCAGGCTGGCTTTGAACCACAGTCCTCCTGAACTCTGCCTCCAGAGTAGCTAGGATTATAGACATCAGCCATCAGTGCCTGGTCACCATCACTTCTCTCTAGCTCCAAATATTTTCATCACCCCAAAAGTGCAACCCTGGACCTATTAAGAAGTCTCTCTCCATGTCCCCTCCCCGCTCAGCCACAAACCTGTTTTCTCTCTTTAGGGATTTACCTGTTCTAAATTCTTGACATAAATGGAACTACACAATACGTGACCCCTTGTTTCTGCCTTCTCTGATTTAGGACTATGCATACCAACTGGGTCCAGCCTGATTTACTCTGTGACAGAGGACACAGCACGGGCCAGATCAAGACCTTGGTAGGCTTGAGGCAGTGAAAAGTACAGGTGCCTACCCATGTTTGATCCAAAATAAAAGCATGGAAAATGTCAACAAAAAGCTCTGAATTTTTATGACTCTGAAACTTTTTTTTGGAAATGTAAAATATTAAATTATTCTTAAACATTTTATGATATTCTGCTGTCTCAGGCCCATGCTGCCTTCATCTGCAAAAGACAAGAGTCAATCTGGTTGCAAAATAAAATCTGAATTATGAAACTTAAAATATCATGCCACTCTCCCCTACACCAAGCTCCCTGCATTGTTTTGAGAACAGATAAGACAACAGATGGGAACTCTGAAACTACAAGCTCTGATGTTGGTGAATAGTACACCCAAGGAAATGCAGCTCAGAGGCCCCCACCTGGGCTTCCTCTCCCCTGCCCAGCTATCACTCCTGCCTCCTTGCCCCTGAGCACCAGTGCCCCTGGCTGAGGCAGCTATTGTTTACTTAAGCAACACATGTTTGGGCTTGGGGTGGGGGGGCGCCCCGGGAAGACAGCTAGCCCAACACAAATGAGTTTGAGATAATCTCATGTGTCCTGCTTTACAGGTAGAGAAGCTGCAGCAGGGACCTTATCCCAGGGTCTGAGCCATGGAAAATGGAATGCACAGTTTGTTCTCAGGCCCTCAAAGTCCTTTGTGACATCTTGACTCTCAAGAGATATGGCTTTAGTGTATAGAACTATAGTGATGCCATTACTGGGCAGGTGCTCTGAAGGATGGTACAAACCCTCTGACCTACATTTCTGTAGTTGTTTTTCACACCTCAGTGCTGTAGTTACTATTGCTATGTGAGCACTCGTGCTGCGTGGGTACTGACACTGTGTGAGTACTAACACTGCATAAGTACTGACACTGTCTGTGTACTGACGCCAGGTGAGTGCCAATGCTGGGTGGGTACTGATACTGTGTGAATATTAATGCTGCATGAGTGCTGATGTGCGATGGGTTCTGACACTGCCTGGGTACTGATGCTGGGTGAGTGCTGATGCTGGGTAAGTGCTGATGAGAACCCAAGTGCAGAAAGGGTGAGAGCTTTGCTCAAGGCACTGGTCTAGTTGGACTTCTGAATTTGCAGTCTTGATTTTCCAAAGCAAGTGCACGCACTTAACTCCTGAGTTACTGTGTGTAGGCTATAAGATGGGAATGATAGCCCCCTGCCGACCTCCCAGTCCGGATTAAATACACCCCAGTTCATCTGCTATTTTATGATCGCTGGCCCTTCCTTTTCTCTCCTCAGCCCTCTGTGGCTCCAGCTTCTCTCCTTATCAGCAGGGGGTGTTGGGGGGGGGACACCTCCCCTAGGAGGGCAGCGCCCACAATGGAAAGCCCTACAACTCAAGGCAGCACAGTACAAGCTCCTTTATTTGCTGCCCAGCTGCCCACCCAGACCCAGGACAAAGACACATGTACGTAGGAGGCTCCATATGGCCGAGGCCAGCCCGCAGAAGGCCATAAGGCAGGAGCGTGTGAGGACTACAGGCTTCCTTAGAAGTTAGGACTCTCTGCCAGCTAACCAGCCAGCAGCTACAGAGGTTCTAGAACTTCAGCTAGCTTCAGGCCCTACAGTGAATGAGTCTCTGGTGTGGGAGGAGATGGTGGCAAGGCCCTTGCCAGTGGGGTGAGTTTGGACCTATCACTCTTGTATTCAGCCTCTGTCCTGGTCTGTACAATGGGTAAGTCCTTACTTGTCACAGATGAAATGAACCAGCACAGGAGAGAACAGGTATTATTAGGGAGAAAGTGGGAGGACAGAACTGCAGTGAGAGGCTTTGAAGCCACCCTGGGGAGGAATCAGAAGGGGCCAGGGAGCAGGAGGATGACTCAGTGCCCAGGTCTCTAAAAAGGGGGAGAAAGTCCAGCTCTTTCCCCCCAGCTTTCCCCCACCAAGAGTGGGGTGTGTCTGGTTTGGGGGCAGGGTGGGGCCTCTTTGGGTCTCCTGGGGGCCCAGGTCCTGAGGCCCAGTCATCCAAATTGCCTCGACCCAGTGGCTGCAGTCTGTTGAGTACCTACTGGGTGCCAGCCCCTCTGTGGGACAGCAGTCCTGACCTGGGCAGGAAGCAAGAGGAGGGAGGTAAGGCCGAGTATCTGGTTTGCCCCCTCCCCCACCTCTCCAAGGCCCAGGAGGGGGTCTTCGCCTCAGCCAAGCGGCTGTTCCTGCCGCCATCTCTGTGAACATCTGTTTCTTTTCGGGGTGGGGGTGGGGTGAGAAGAAAGAGAGCGAGGGGAAACCAGGAGCTCCTATTGCAGCTCTCAACTCTGCGGGCCCTCCGTAATTGAATGCAGCTTCCCAGGAGCGGGCTCAGCACAAAGGGGGCTTTCAGGGGCTGTCCTGCCAGGCCATCAGGCGACTGCTTCAGTTCCCTGGCCTCTTAACGGCTCCTCAAAGCCACTCAATCAGCAATTCTGGAGTCTGGGGAGCTGGAGTGGGGAGGGGCAGGTAGGAGGGAGGACCCAGAAAAAAGACTGGAACAAAAAAAAGGGGGAACAAAGCCAAGCCCCTTTGGCTTTTTGTTCATCTCCTGTAGCACTCAGCCGGTAAGGGGGTGGGGAGGCTTGGAGGACAGGGTTGAGACTGGGGCCAGGCTGGGGGGGCCTTTGTCCTGTTGGAGCTCTCAGGAACGTGCTGCCGCAAAAGACAGGGAAACCACCTTGGGCAGCTCCTTCAGAGACAGGAAGCTAGAGCCCCCCTCCCCCAACTGCGGTCCCAGAGGCTCTGCCCTGTCCCTGCATGTGCTGTGCACAATGCTTTCACTCTGTCCCTGTCCCTTGGGTGTCCTAACCCAGGTCAGTGGGCATCTGTGCAGGGGCTGTGACCTCTGGGATTAGAGGTTGGGGGACAAGGTGCTATGTGTCTCTTGGGCATCCTTGAAGGACCTCACAATGTCTCCTTGAGGCACAATTTTGTCAGGGGTCTGGACTCCCTGGGCTAAAACAGCTGGAAATCTCCCAGGAAATGTCCCTTGACAAACATCAGCTCAGACACAGTGTCAACTGTGCCCACCCTGTGAGCTGTCGGGATATATGTGGACAGGAGCCTTGAAGGCAGTCCCTGGAGTAGGGTTGGGCTGAGTAAAGTCTCCTGTGCTTCAGTCCCCTTGTGCTGGGCAGCCAGACAGTGGCCTTCAGAGCCAGCTGGCTTTAGTCCCAGCTGCCTGCCTTCCTGAGCTCTGTGGCCAGGGGCATACTGCTTGACTTCTCCGTGCCTCAGTTTCCCCATATTAGATGAGGACCATTCCACTCATTTGCCGGGGTGCTTGGGCATTAAATGAGAATGTCCAGGGTCTCCGCTCCCCGGACTCTCTCTGCATGTCTGTCCTTCAGCACAGGGCTCCCAGGGTCTCCGTGGGTCAGGCTAAGGAGAGAGGGAGATGGGGCCTGGGCTGAGCCTGTTTGACAGGTGGTCTAACCCCATGGACAAGAGGCAACCCAGATAAAAGATCAGAGACAGTCAGCAGGTGGTGGCCCTCTGGGGACAACGACCATCACTCCTGACACAAACCTGCATTCCTCCTCCTGTGCCTGGCCCTGCACTGTTCACATCAAATGAACACCTCCTCCTCCAGGCAGCCCTCCCTGTGCTTCCTGGGGACAATGGCCTATTTCCCAGGACTCCTCACAGTGCTTCACCTCATCACTCCTAACAGAAAGATGTCTGTCTGGGCACAACTTTCTTCCTGCAGTTAGCCACTGGGGTTCCAAGATGTTTTAGTGAGAAATGAAACACACGATTATTTCTATACCTGAGTGGAGTCTTTTTTGCTTACTACTTGAGCCACTGCTTATAAACAGTATCTGGTACATTTGGTGGCATGGAATAGGTAGGTGTTGAGTAAGTGCATCAAGGAATGAGTGAAGGCATGATGAATGAATGAATGAGTTCCAGGGAGGGAGAAGCCAGCGTTTATTCTTCCTCAGTGCCACTCAGGGACCACCCTGTGCAGGGACATACCAGGTATGTAGGGCAGATGCGACAGAGGGCTGGGTGGACTTGAACTTGTTGTAGGGGGTGGGGGCTCCCTGTCTTCCTCGTCATCTTTACCTGGAAATGGCCAGACGGCCACCAGTGCCTCCTGGAGGGCTCTGAGGACTAAGTAGTGACATCACCCATAATCCCTGGAGCTCTCTCGGCTCTTAGTAAGCTCTGCACACCCTCGATAAATAGTGCAGAAAAATGGGGACTTGTCCTGATTCTTTCCTACTTGCTTTTTCATATCCTTTAATTCCATTAAAATGAGGGGCAGACTGAGCTCGCCAAGAACTAGGTATCAAGATTAGAAGACGCATGCCGTGGGTCTGCCATTTCTTTCCCTATCAGATCTATTTGTGTGCTAAATATACATTTTTTTTTCTACTAAACTCGGGCTGTTATTTTGAAAATGGAGTTGGAATGCAGCCACACTGCATTTTTAGAAGCTGCATCAAACAAGCCATGGGTTCTGTAAATCTCATCTTTGGGTGTGTCTTCCCTCTGCCCAAACCCCCTTTCCTGCACCCCTTGAGGCAAGCCCTGAACTCCTCTTTGTTCCCGCAGGGAGAGCCAGCCCTTCCCTCTCGAACCTTTCACCACAGCCTTCTTACGGCTTTTCTCTCGTCCTGCCACGTGTGTGTGTTTGTAAGTCAGATTGACTTTTTGTTTACGAACCTATCACAGGAAGGAGGCTGGGCAGATTTCCTTCAGTGTTAGGAACATTTGGATGATCTGACTGAGAATATAAACCAGCAGCACACTCAGGGGCCTGGGGAGGAGAGTGGGTTCAAAAACATAGGCCATGATTCTCCAGAGCCACTGAAACTGAGGGGCCAGGGCAGCTGAGGATCCTCAGGGACATGGGGAGAACTGGCAGCAGCAGCATCGCCATTGTCCCCAATGACAGTCACAGTGGTGGATGTGCCACAATACAGACACTGATTTGTGATCCAGTGAGTTCTGCCAGGGTGTGCTTATGGGTGATGGAGGGGGCCAGCTGCTCTGTCTCCAGGTCTGTCCCCTCCAGCCTGGGCCATGTGTCAACCACCTCCATGGCCAGAGTGTCCTCGAGTACTGAGTTGAGGTTGGGGTGGAGCTCAGTGGTAGAGTGCTTGACTAGCATGAGCAAGGCCCTGGATTCAAATTTCCAGCATCAGAGGAAGGAAGGAAGGAAGGAAGGAAGGAAGGAAGGAAGGAAGGAAGGAAGGAAGGAAGGAAGGAAGGAAGGAAGGAAGTTGAGGAAGGACTAAGGAAAAATCAATGTCTCTCCCTCCCTGCACACCTGCTGTAGCTATCCCTGTCCCCTGCCCTGGAAGACATAGACACCTAGGTCCCATTGGCTGTCAAGCCTGGAACCAAAGAGGAAAGCAGTGCAGCTGAATCAGGGTCCTTTCTTCCTGGTAGGAGCTGCAGAATCATGGGGCCCCCTTGGCAATACTTTAAGGGCTTAGGTATGCCAGCAGTTGGACATTCTAACAATGGGAACGGAATACAGCAAGTACAGCAGGGGACAGTGACAGATGCCATCCCATGCTGAATGTCCTCAGCATCTTCCCGGGCTCTCCCATCGCTGGGATACCAGTGCTTTGGCAACAACCTCCTGGAACTTGGACTACCTACCATTGCCCTAAGGCCAAGTGTCTGATTTTCAAGAACAAGTCTACAGCCAACAGACCAAAATCTCCCTGGGCTTTTCCCAAGCTGGTTAGGAGCTAGATACCACCCGCCTTGACTTCATCTCACCCAGTGCACGTGCACTGCCTTGTGTGGGAGAAGGGCCACCAAGGACCCTTCCTAGAGGCAGGGTCACTAAGAGGCAGAGCCCAGGCACCGAATTACAGCTGTGTACTACCTTTCAAATGAGCGTCTCCCCCACAGCAGCCCCCTGTGGAGTGGGACAAGCATCCCACCATATCATGCTTTGTTTAAAGCTGTGGGGAGGTTTTCTTGGGAATAACTAGTGCCCAGAGCACATCCTCTGAATGTCTGTTTTGATTCTTTGAGGATGGCTTTGAATTTCTTTTTTTCTTAAGTTTTTTTTTTTTTTTTTGGCAGTACTGGGTTTTGAATCCGGGGTTTCACACTTGTTAGGCAGGCACTCTACCACTTGAGCCACACTGTCACTACTTCCTTTCTTTTTTAGAAAATCTCCAGTTATTTGCCAGATATATTAAGCTGGAGGAAGGGAGGGGAGTGTTTGATCAGCAGGATCTGAGGCTTCCCTAGAAAGTTCTGCAGTGAGGTAACCCTACTGGCCCATATCTGGGCTTTGGGACAGGGCAGAACCGGGGACCAAGCCTGACTCTGTAGTCAGGATCCCTGGTATGGCACAGCAGCTGGTCTGGACCTTGGAAGTTAGAATCTCAGGTTGCCAACTCATGTGACCTCTCTGAGCCTCAGTTTCCTCATCTGAACAAAAAGATGGTACTAATGCCTGTCTCTGAGGGTTGTCACCATAACTGGGTGAGCACAGTCCTCAGGGCATGGGGTACAGTCATCAGTGTGACTTTGAAGGAGCTACACTTTGAATGTGTGAGTTTGGGTATTGTTCAAAATTAAAAAAAACAAAACAAACACAACTTTATAACCACAAAATTTTGTTTTGCCAGGTATGGTGGAGCACATCTGTAGCTCTAGCTACTTGGGAGGCTGAGGCATGAGGACGACTTGAACCTGGGAGTTTGAGGTCAGCTTGAGGCACAGAGTAAGACCCTGTCATCTTAAATACAACAACACCTGGGCATGGTAGCTTGTGCCTATACTCCTAGCCACCTGAGAGGCAGAGATTGGGAGGATCAAAATTTGAGGCCAACCTCAGGCAAAAAGTTCACAAGACCCCCATCTCAACCAATAAAAGCTGGGCATGGTGGCACATGCCCGTCACCCCAGCTGTCGTGTGAAGCATAAATAGGAGAATCATGGTTCAGGCTTGCCTGGGCATAAACATGAGACCCTATCTGAAAAATAACTATAGCCAAAAAAAGTGGGGAGGGGCTGGGAGTGTCGCTCAAGTAGCAAAGCACCTGCCTAGCAAGATCAAGGCCCTGAGTTCCAACCCCAGAACTGCAAAACAGCAGCAACAAAAATAAAATAAAATGGAATTTAAAAAACCCAAGACTCTTTGTCCCTCTGTCTTGAGTGTGTTTCTACTAAGCACCTTAATGACCATTCACTCCTTTAATGATCATTTAGAGTGCCCAGGTCCCAGGGACCCCAGGCATACAACAACAATCAGAGCTGTCACATGCTCCCGCCTTCATGAAATCAGCTTTCAGAGCAAATAAACCCACCCCACCTCAACTGAGCCCCACAAACCAGCCATTCCCAACTCTATGGCAGGTCTCCAGAACCTGGACCAGGTCAACTAGCCCTAAAAGGAGCGTAGGCGTTGCTGTGACAATTGCCTTTTGGAGCCTGGGTCTTCCCCTCCTCCCCAGGATAGTGCTCCAGGAAGATTGTTTCCAAGTTGCTATGGAGACAGTGCAACTGATGGATTTGTTCAGAACAACTCAGACCAAGAGCCAAGCAGAGGAGCTGTTCTCCCAGGCCAGATGCCCAGGGCGGGGTGGGATGGGGGAGCAACTTCTGAAGTTGCTTAAAGCACAGGGATTCTGTCTTTAAGGCTGGGAGGACATTGGATGGCCTCATGGCCCTGAGACTGCTCTGTGTCTCTGGGAGTCCCCTCCAAATTCATGCAGGAACAGTGACAAATACATTTGGGGAAGGACCCAGGCCTCCATAGACCATCCTTGTAAGTCCCCAAAATGTATGTGGCCATCCATTTAAATGCACAATAAAAGATACCCTAACCTGAATCACAGATATTAGAGAAGCTTTGTCCCTCCGTCAGGTCCCTAGGCTAAGTTGGAGTCTCTGTCCCTGTCAGCTTTGAGCTGGGAGTTGAATGGGGTTCCTGGCTCTGCCAAGCTAAGCAGTAACCCTGGGTGGAGGTGAACAAAACAGCCACAAGTAAAAGGCCCTCAGCCCACTACAAGGTCCCAGGCCTCCTGGCACTCTTACCACCAATAGCCCTGTTCCCTCCTTGCCCTCTCCCAGGACCAGGCAGAAAGGCCCAGGGCATGTGACACAATGGCCTTTGGAGGCTCCTTCGTCCACAACCGCCACAACCATGAGGTTTGGTCCAGATAGAGCGGGCTGGAGTGGGAGGCTGTTCATTGTGTTTTTGGAATGTACTCAGTACTTCCCCCACAGTCTGGCAGTGTCCCCGCCTGACCCACCTAATGGCCGCTTTAAAGCTCTGTGTTCCAGGGCACTGTTCCCTCAACATAAAATCTGTCACTTGTGGAATGTTTGCTGTGGGCCCAGCCCTGGGTTATTCTGTGCCTCATATCAGCTACTCCCCCCCACAGCCCCATGGCAGAGCCTACTACCACCCTGCCTGCTCTGCAGGTGGAGAAACTGAGGTTCCGAGAGGTTACCTAGTACATCCAGGACATTCCAGCTTAGAGACAGTGGAGCCAAACTCCGGACCCAACTCCAAAGCTTAACGCCTCCCTGGTCTACACTGATCCCGTCTCCAGGACCTCTGAGCCACCATGTCTGGACCTCCTTTGATCCCTGAGGGGCCGGACTGTGCAGTTCTGGAGATCTGTGTGAACTGGAGCTAGAGAACTCGGGGGTTGGGGAGTGGGGCTGTGTGGCTCTATCAAGTCTAGGGAACCATGCACTGGTGGTAGTGGAGCTCATGTGATAAAATCCCTTTAGTCTTAGGGGAAAACTCTGAGACTTGGGAATGGCAGCTGGCCCATAACTGACTTCTGGGCAGTTTCTTGGGTACCCTTAACTCTATGGCCCCAGGAAGAGGAAAGAGTGAAGGAAGGAAGGAAAGAAAGAAGGAAGGAAGGAAGGGAGGGAGGGAAGAAGGAAGAAGGAAGGAAGAGACAGAAGGAAGGAGGGAGAGAGGGAAGAAGGAAGGAAAGGAAGTCCTTGTGATGGGCGTCCACCCAGGCCTGGTCTCCAGAACTGCCTCCCTTTGTCCCCCTGCTCTAGGGTGCTGTGTTCTTGCCTGTCCTGGCCTTCCTGCCCCTCACCTGGGAGTCAGAGATTTCTGAGGGCTTCTCGGTGAGACTGCTGCTCTCTGCTGGGATGAGGTCGTTGTACTTGGTCACATCCTCATCTGAGTAGTGGAGGCTGCCTGGGCTGGGCCGTGGAGGGGACCTAGAGACAGTGGGAGAGAGGCTCAGGCAGGCCTGGAGGAACACAGGGGCCACCAGCCCCTCCTCCATGCCGGTTCTTCTTCCCTCCTGGGACCATGCTCCACAGGCCTGGACGAGGGGGAAGAAAATATGTGCCAGGCTAATGCTGTCTTGGCAACTTGGGGGTGGGTGGCACATTGTCACTGTGACATGTTCAGGCTCTGGGTCCTGGGGCTGGTTTGGTGCAAACAGATTTCTGTGTGTCCAGAGGGGTATGGAGGACACACACAGGCTCGATGTGTGTGCACCGTGGGCGGGAGCAGCAGGGCGGCCAAGGGGAGGTGAGGCCATTGGTGAAATGCCCCCCACCCCTTGTTCCATGCTGCAGGGCCAGGAGTCAGCCTGGCGGGACAGCAGTGACCATGCTGGGCCTGGCTGGGCTGGCCACCATGGCCTCAAACAGCAATTTCTCTTGAAGGCTGGATTTGGAGAAGGATAAGAGCCTACAAGCCCCACCCCTCCCCTCCCCTCTGTCCCTCCCAATGAGCACACACATGGCTTGTCCCTCTAAGAGGAGACAGAGAAGCTTTGTGAGTTCTCCCTGAGAGAAGCTGACTCCCCTGAATGCTGCCTCCAATGAGCCTGGAATGTCAATAGGGCTGAGACTGGAGCTGAGAGTCCCCCTCTTGGGCAACCAGGGGCATAAAAGGGCCACGTCTTATGAGGGGTGGGTCAGGTGGGTCCCAGCAGTAGCCCCTGCCCTTGGAAATGGGCATCCTGGTGGCTGTGGGGAGGAGCCTAGGAGGGTCTGTGGTCAGAGAGGAGTCAGGAGAAATAGAAGCTGGGCACACACAACTGACCCCCACTTTTCCCTCCTGGCTGTTTTCAGAGACACGGAGTGGTGGCAAGAAGTTATCCTCTAAGCAGCAAAAATATGGACCATGACAGAAAGCTCCCACACTCTTCTAGATGGGGAAGGTATCAGCAACAAGGGGGAGCTCCTGGCACCTCTAGTTAAGATGTGTCTGCCCAGTGGGCCTTGGCTGGACACAACCTACCTGTGGGGCATGTGACCATCTGCAGGCTTGTTATTGGAGCAACTGGCTCTAAACAGCCTCAGGTTGACTTGAAAAACTTTGCAAGTTGTTTACATTCTGCTGCCATTGACAGGACCCCTTAGTCCCTACCTCCTTGTGAATTTCCTAGCGCACCCTGAGCCCTGGCTGGGTTCGGTGGAACCAGTGCAAGCATCTGTGTGCACAGCCTAGGTTTTGCTGTGTCTTTCTGCTGACTGTTTTCAGCCTGAGATTGGCTGCTGTTTCTTAGGACTGAGCAAGCAGGCACTGCCTGCTCTGTGACTTTTCCCAGTGTCCTCCAGAGCCAGCACCTCTGGGTCCTGGAGCCTCCACCTGTCCTCCCCGCCCTCCTCCACCCCATGCTGAGGGCTGCTACCTGGTATATAAGCCGTTCTTTCTACAGAAGGAGTTCTTGACAGACAGCCGACGGTTGTTGAGTTCCAGGGCAGGGAAACTGCTTTCGTCCAAACTCAGCATCTCTCCGTGGCCTAGGGCTCCAGACTTGGCATTGCCTCCTGGGGGGTAGGAGGCACCCTTTAGACCACATGGTCTCCTTCTCCCACCCCATTCCCTCACCTGGCTAGGCTGCCCCCCTTCCTCTTGTTAGAGCTGAGACCCAACTAAGAGTCTGAGTTCATGTAGGAACTTGAGGTTGCCCACCTGAATAGGTGCAGTACCAGGAGAGAGACCTGGCCACCCCTGCTCCAGCTGCTCCAGCTAACAGGGAGAGCAGTGAAAGTCAAGTGCACCAGCAGGGCTTGATGCCGCTCACTCACCCGAGTCTGTCTTCTTGGCGTACTTCTTGCTCTGGCCTCGGATGATGAGCACGAAGACCAGAAGCAGGATGAAAATGAGGCCCACAAGGGCAATGACCACCAAGAACCACCACTCCTCGTAGAAGGGGTTGGCTTTCTGGGCTGGAACATGGGTGTGGGAGTCAGGTACAGGGTGTTCCATCGCTCCTGCCTCTGAACCTCCTGCCCCGACTGTGGCCCTAAGCAACTGTCATGTGACTTATGGGTAGACAGTGTCTGTGCCCTTGGAAAGGTGGAACTTACAAGTTTGGAAGGACAGTTCTTCTCAAATACCAGCTCTGCTGACATGTTGGCAAAGGACTGCCTGGAATGTTTGTTTGTTTATTTGTTTCGTTTTTGGGGGTACTGGGGTTTGAACCCAGGGCCTTGTGCTTGCTAGGCAGGCGTTTTACCACTTGAGCCACTCCGCCAGCCCTTTATGGGTTGGGCATTTTTGAGATAGGGTCATGCTTTATGCTTGGGCTGGCCTAGACTGCAATCCTTCTCTTTATGCTTTCCTATGTATCTGGGAATGACAGGTGTACATCACCACACCCAGCCATTGGTTGGGAAGGAGTCTCCTGAATTCCCCACCACCTGTCCACCCCCAGCCTCAAATTTTGATCCTCCCAATCTCTGCCTCCCAAGTAGCTAGGATTATAGGCTTGAACCACCTTGCCTGACCTGGAGCACTGTTTTTTCTTTTTGTTTTTTTTTGGCAGTACTAGGGTGTGAACTCAGGGAGGGCCTCACACTTGCTAGGCAGGTGCTCTACTGCTTGAGCCACTCCGCCAGGCCTTTTTTCCTTTGGATATTTTTAGGATAGGGTCTTCCGAACTATTTGGCCAGGCTGGTTTTGAACTGTTATCCACCTGATCTCTGCCTCCTGAGTAGCTAGGATTACAAACTTGAGCCACCTTGCCTGGCTTGGAATGCTATTTTGAGAAGTGTTCTTAGGTTGCTTCTGGATGCATTAAGAAAGAGTGCTGGGATTGATTGGTGATGTCTGCCAAGGACACAGGAAGGGAGACTAGCAATATGCTAGCTACTTTTTCTTTTTTTTCCCCCCTTGCAAAAAAAAGTCTTTGACAGGCCAGATTTGTGAGGGGAAAACTTTCTCTGACCTGCAGGGGACCTGGAAGAACTTTTCCCAAGGTTCAGTTTGAACTGATTTTTTTTAACTGGTGGCAGAAGCTGAGCGAGTTGGGAGATACAAGGGGGTGCTTAGGTGCCTCTTCCAGGTACAGCTCCCCTCCTCTCGAAGCCCCTGGTATTGTGCTTTCTGTGCTCAACCTTTAGGAATCCAGGTTGCTGCCCTTCTGTCATCAATGACCTCTGTTTCCCGATTTGGTTCTTTCGGCCTGGCTGGGTTTCTGGAGGAGTTCCTCCAGTGAACAGAAGTAAATTCGGAGTTGTAGCTCTGCCTTGGGCGATATCAGTGATTAGATTTGGGGTGTCAGGTTTAGACATGGGGGCCTTTGTGGGCCCCGAGACATGCAGGATGGGAAGAAAGAAGAGAGGGAAAGGGGAAGACAGGGTGGTGAGCGTGGTCCACCGGGGTGCTGCTCAGGTGGATCTAAGAGGACATCACGCGAGCTGCTGCTCCACAGGAGGCTGACCTTGTCTGTTCTAGGGCATGGGGGGAGCAGTTTCCATGGAAACAGTTTATGGTCTGGTACCCTTGAACCTCTGGGTAGGGAGCTCACAGGTGCTATCATCTTGGGTCCATTGCTTTGCCCCTACAGGGCTTCTGAAAATCCTGGAAAGGGGACCCCAGAGCTCCAACCCCCCACCCCTCAATTTCCCCTGGCACTGAGAGCAGACGCAGGCCCTGGGCCCTGTGCTCACTGCTTTGGGGAATTGAGGGATGGTGCACTTTGGTGGCCACGCCAATGCTCCTGGTGCCCCAGTATCCCTCCTTCTTGCCCAGAATGTCACCAGGCTCTTCTGTGCAGCTCCCCCACTCCTCACCCCACAGGCCGGTACCTGGCACAGACTGGGAGGGGCTGCTGGGGGTGCCGAAGCCATAGTCATTGACTGCGATGACCCGGAAGTCGTAGCTCACGCCAGGCTTAAGGATGTCCATGCTGAAGGTGTAAGAGCTCACCTCCTTGGGGATGTCCTTGATCAGGATGTCCCAGAGCCCCTCATCTGCAGGAGCACACAGGGGCCACACTGTGAGGATGGGGAGCTTCAAATCCCACCCCTTCCTGGTCTAACTGTGGCTCCCGGAGGACAGGCCTGGCTCAACACTGGCTCACACTGGCTCTCAGGACTTCCTCAGGTTTTATTTTTTGCCGTACGGGGGTTTGAACTCAGGGCCACATGCTTGTGCTCTACCACTTGAGCCACACTGTCAGCCCTGAGGGGGAATTTTTTTTTCTTTTGGTGGGACTGGAGTTTGAACTCAGGGCTTCACGCTTGCAAAGCAGGCATTCTACCGCTTGAACCACACCTCCAGTCCATTTTGCTCTGCTTATTTTGGAGATGGGGTCTTGCAAACTATTTTCCCTGGCTGGCCTTGAACCATGATCCTCCCGATCTCAGCCTCCCAAGTAGCTAGGGTTACAGGCGTGAACCACTGGCACCCAGCTGTAATTTTTTTTAAGACACTTTTTGGAGTGTCTCTTTTATTCTTTTTTTTTTTTTTAGAAAAAATTAGAATATCTGTAAAACATTTAAAAAATACATACTATGCAGAAAATGCTATGGTAAGTAACTGCAAATCTAAAATTAAAATTCTCTACACCCTGAAACTTTTGTCTCAAGATATTTTTTTTAATTCTTGTTCTTCTAATTTTTTTTTTAGCCAGGATCTCACTACATAGTCCAGGCTGGCTTCAACCTCACTCTACTGTAACCCAAACTCATCTCAATTAGCACTCCTCCTGCCTCTAGTTCCTCAGGGTTGGGATTACAGGCATGAGCCACCATGCCTGTCTCCAAGACTTCTTGAACTGCACGACACCACAAGTGGTATTTCACATACAAAACTATTAGATATAGCATTAAAAGTTACCACTGGGCTATGCATATAAGATACATATGAAACATGAATGAATTTCATATTTAGACTTGGGACCCATTCTCAAAATATCTCACTATGTATTTGTAAATATTCCAGAATCTGACAAAAATCCAGAATCTGAATACTTCCCATCTGAAGCATTTTGGATAAGGGATTCTCCACCTGTACCATCACCCAGACAAATAGACTCATCATCTTAGCACTTGTGTAGGCTGAACTCTACATTTTCCACTTCCTGTGTTGGGCTGGCAGAGTGGTTCAAGTGGCAGAGTACCTGTCCAGCAAGTGTGAGTCCCTTAGTTCAATCCCCAATACCACCAAAAAGCAGAAAAAAAATTGGTAGTTGGGTATGGTGGTGCATAGCTGTAATCCCTGCTACTCAGGAGGTAGAGGCCAGCCTAGGCAAAGGTAGTGAGACCCTGTATCAAAAATGAAACACAAACAAAAGGGCTGGAGGCTCAGCTTGAGTGGCAGAGCACTCGCCTAGCATATGTAAAGCCCTGGGCTCAATCCTCAGGAGAATTGATGGTAAACATGACGTAAGAGGTTTTCATCATATGGAAATTTATCACTGGAGCATAGTCCTTCATTTAGCCAGGCTATTTTGCTAATCCCCCTCTCTACCCAAAACATTTATAGATGAACACAAGAGGGCTCTTTTTCTTTTTAAATAGTGAGAAGGAACCTGGGTTGCCCAGGAGGGTTTGGCCAAGTGTCCTGGATTTGCTAGGGCCCACCATCCTTTTTTTGGTGAGTAAGTGTGTGTGTGTGTGTGTGTGTGTGTGTGTGTGTGTGTGTATGTGACTGGAGTTTGAACTCAGGGCTTCACATTTGCAAACCAGGTACTCTACCACTCAAGACACACCTCTAGTCCACTTTTCTCTGGTTATTTTGGAGATGGAGGGGGGTGGTCTCTCGAACCATTTGCCCAGGCTAGCTTTGAACTGTAATCCTCCCAATCTCAGTCTCCCAAGTAGCTAGGATTATAGGTGTGAGAAACTAGTGCCCAGCCAGCCACCATCCCCAGGTACACCTCTTCTTAGAAGCTGAGATCAGGAGGGAAAAGGCCATGGAGGGCCAGATGGAACCCTTGTCTGTTCTCTGCCCCATGCTGTCCCTTCTCCTCTTTATCGATGGTTCCGTGGGCCTTGCCCTGGTGGGACCTAATTCATTCTCACCTTACAGAGGAGAGGCAAGTGTCACCAGGACCCAGTGGCATCTATCATGGTGGCAGTGAGGCCAGGAGAGGCCCTGGCCAGATGCTCTGTACAGGGCCACTGGGGACAGGCTAGCTCCTGAACAGAGTCTGCATCCTTGGATCAAGTCACCTTGGGCACTAGTTAAATCCTCCTTTCACGGAGCTGCAGGTCTGAGAAGGAGCTTGGTATGTGACGCTCACAGTCCACCTTCCCATGACCTGCTCCAGGACAGTTACCCAGGCTAGTGGTTCCTCTAGGCTGCTGAGCCATGGAAGCAGAGGCCCCTAACTCCCTCTGGCACACCACACCATGGTTCCTCTGGCTCCATCTCTTCTTCCCATTGACTCCTGAACTTTCAGAATGAGCAGCTCATCCACCCGGAGGTCCACTCCCCAACTCCAGTGCATGCTTCTCGGGCTGATGGATTGTCACACTTCCTACAGATCCAGCGGGTGAGTCCAGGGCGTGAGTGGAGGTGCCACCATGTCCTTATCATATTTCTTTCTCTCTTTTTTTGGCAGTACTGGTGTTTGAACTCAGCTAGGCAGTTGTTCTACCTCTGAGTCACACCCCCCAGTCCTTTTTGCTTTAGTTATTTTTCTGCTAGGATCTCTCATTTTTGCCTCCCATGTAGCTGAGATCACAGGTGTACACTACACCATCCAGCTTACTGATTGAGATGGCATCTCTAACTTTTTGCCTGGGCTGCTATCCTCTGATCTCCACCTTCTGAATAGGTGGGATTACAGGTGTGAGCCCCTGTGCCTGGCCCCTAGCATAATTTTTGAATTGTGGACCAGTGTGTACCAGGACCTAATGAGGGCTCCCTGCCCCTTTCCAAGGTAGACCTCACCAACGGAAGGCTACAGGGGCCTTCTCTGTGTTCAGAGCTGTCCTCACCGAAGGCCCCAGAAGTATGAGCCTTGGCCTCCATCAGGGGTGTTTTTGAGCATCCAGCTCAGACACAGCTTCTTTTTGTTTGATTCTCTCTCTCCTCCCTCCTCCCTCTCTACTCTCTCACCCCTCCAATCCCACCCCCTTTCTCTCTCTCTTTCTCCTCTGGGCAAAGATCATGCTTACTTTCTATTTGTATAAATTAGCACCTAGCACAGGCACCTTCTAAGTATGCACTGAATAAAAGTGGAGACCTTTTCCCCTCCTCCCTCCCTCCTTCTCTTTCTGACAGGGTATTGCAATGTAGCCCAGGCTGGCCTTGAACTCATAATCCTCCTCTCTCTGCCTCCTGATTGCTGGGATTACAGGTATGGTCACCAGGCCCCACTTCCCTGGCCTTTTCATAGCACTGTGTGTCCAGTTTTAGTGATTTATACCTTGAAATGTAAGCACTGGGGCACAAACCCATCTTCTATCTGTGTCTTTGGAGCTCTCTGCAGAGCAACTGTCCTAATGAGGATAATGACAATGATGACCAACAGCTGACTGACTATTGTCATGCACTCTCTGTCTAAGTGCTTTACTTTTCAAGCCCACAGCAATGGTGAGAGGGAGAAACTATGGTCTCCATTTTATAGATGAGAAAACCAAGGCCCAGAGAGAGCTCAGTTTATCTTCCCCAGGTCACACTGCTGTAAGCAGCAGGGCTGGAGTTTCAGCCCAGAGCTGTCTGACTCTTGGCATTGAACTTTCTCTGGTGCCCAGGACAGATCTGTGTGCAACTGGGAGTTAACTGTGCTTGACGGCCTTGGCTTGTGATCCTCCTGCCTGCTGTTCATCCCCCCACTAGTTCTACCCCACACAGAGACAAAAGGTGGGGCCCGGGCAGGGCAGTGAGGTTACACCAGAAGCTGCTGGAATGTCCCTCTGTGCCTTTGGCCTCCAGCCCTGGGAGTCCAGCTGATGTGCAGGGCCAGTTCCACAGGTCTCTAAATCCAGGAACCAGTCCCTCCCAGGTCTGCTCTGCTCAGCGGCTCTCTGGCCTGTAGAAAGCAGGCATGCTTAGCTGGTTCAGTGTAGCATTGAGCACAAGCAAGGCACAGACAGGGCTATTTCACTGAAGATGGGGAGGCTGTAAGCATGAGGCAGCACAAAAGAAGGGGTAGGGACATGGGGCCTGCTCTCCAGCAGTTTAGTGCAAGCTCATGGCATCCTTGGCCCACCTCTCGTCACTGCCCTCCTGCCTTTTTCATCATCTGAATGATAGAGCCTGCCACCAGTCCCTGGCACAGCTTGGCCCTGGGTCTTCATCAGATATTGGCTCGATCCTTCCTCGATTCCACCTGTGTGGACCAAGTCACAGCTCCCAAACTTGGAACAGCAGAGGCTCCTGCTGGGCCTCCCAGGGAACGCTGGAAAATCCACAGGCCAGAGTCTGGGGCCAACATTCCACAGCCTGGCACCAGGTCCATCAAGTTGAGTGGAATAAACAGATAAACAGGCACAGGTCCTGGCTGGGAGGCACAGGCAGTGGTCCCCTGGCCAACTCAGCAGCCGGCCTCAGAGGGAGGGACCATCTGGAGCGGGGAGAGGGCCAGCTCCTCGTGTAGCTTGGTGCATCTGAGCTGCTAGATGTATTAGTTATTTGGAACGGCGATTGTTAACATAAAATGAAGGCAACAACAGGGATAGAAACTCCTGGAATTATTAACTCTTTGTTATTGGGATGATGAATACCCAGCCTCCTGGAGGTATTAACAGTTTGTCACTGGGATATTTCAGTATTCCCATTAGAAGTGCTAGCTTCCGATCTGTTCAGGTCCTTCTCATCATGAGTTATTCACTCTTGGGGTTAGAACCGCAAAGTCTTGTCTTTTCTTTCTCAACCTCAATCCCTTAACCATGGATCCATGAAATACAAAGAACAAGCCTGTGGCTCTTGGCTGACTCTGACACCTCTGATTAACTTGGAAACCTAGCAACGGAAGGAGCTGAAGCCCCTGCTTATAAGTGGAGCTGCAGCCCGGAAGCAGGTGTCAGGACTATGGTGAAACAGGAGCGGAGAGCAGACCCCTGGAGTGACTTATCAGTTGCTCATCTCCTGATGGCTTTAGAAGTTCTTGTGATTCGATTTCAGGCTTGACAGGAGAGGTTGGTACAATTACAAGAGCTGTGAGAAGAGCTGTGAGTGCAGAGGCATTGCTGAAAGAGGCAGCTGGGTCTCCTTAGTTATTGGCATCCACCAGTGTGGTCACGCAGGGTGGGGTGTGTGTGTGTGTGCGGTGAACATAGGTATTTAAGCAATGGGAGCCAAACCCTTTCTCCTCTGGCTTCTCTCTCTCTCTCTCTCTTTTTGGTGGGACTGGGTTTTGAACTTAGGGCTTTATGCTTGCAAAACAGGTGCTCTATTGCTTGAGCCAAATTGCCAGTCCATTTTGTTCTGGTTATTTTGGAAATGGAGTCCTGTGAACTATTTGCCCGGGCTGGCCTTGAACCTTAATCCTCCCAATCTCAGCCTCCCAAGTAGCCACAGGCATGAGCCATGGGTGCCAGGCTTCCTCTGATTTCTTGAATGATTCTCAACCCAACTTGGTCTGCACCTGGTGCTAAGACTCATTCTTTGGGGGCTCCCTGGGAATTCCCTAAGCAAGAGCTCAGTTCAGAGGGGGCATTTCCTACTCACAATGGGGCCACCTTAGCTTCACCTGTAATGGCGCGAGTGCCTTTTCAGGTGCAGGACAGACACAAGCACAAGTGTAGGCACAGGAAAGCAGCAGGAAGTAAGTTGTGGAGTCCCAGCCCCAAGGGAGACGGCAGTGCCCACCTGAAGGCCTGGCTTCTATGACGTAGCGGGTGACAGGCCCTTTGCCGGGGTCTCCACTGGACCAGTGGATAGCAATGGCGGAGCTGTATCGCACGATGATTGGCACTCCTGGTGGTCCCGGGGCACCTGCAAAAGCACACACAGCGGATGTATGGAATGCATAAAGGTCACCCCACCTGTCAGCCTGTGCTGGTGTGGGGGGATGGAGACTGAGCTACAAAGTCTTCAGGACCCTCTGCAAGCACTAGAGCCCAAGGAGTGTCTTGGGCAAGCCCTGCCAGGTCGTACGACATACTGTCTCCTCAGGCTCCCCTCAGCTATCTTCCAAATACCAGGGCAGGAGAGACAGCATGAGATGATGCCAGGAAGCACTCCGGAGCAGTCAGAGGACCTGGGGTTTTAATTTCAGCCAGAATTTATCACACGGTTGACTCTGACCCATTCCGAGAGCCCTCCGAGGGAATTTCAGTTTGCCCATCTTTAAGGTCCTTCTGGAAGTAATGATCTAAGGGATGTATCATGGGGCACAGGAGAGGGTGTGATGATGGCAGAGGGGGCTCGTGGATGGAGGGTTGGTTTGAGGGAGGCTGAAGGGCCTTCTTTGGTGATGTCATCAAACCTCCTGCTTGAAATCTCCTGCTCCCTAACTGCATTTGCTATGAGATTAGGGGAGGAGAGAGTGGGTTCAGGCCCCAGGAAGCCTGGGGAGGAAACAAAAGGGCACTGGGCTCCCTGTGGCCCTCCTGGCACCACGTATGTTCAGGTAGTATTCTATAACATTGGCCAGCAGGGAACTGGAGCAGGAGCAGGAGGCTACTTCTGTAGATGGAGAGGTGGGTCAGGTCTCTGTCTACAGACGGTCCCAAGCCCCTTCTTCTCAAGGGGAGCTTATCAGTGTAAACATGGTACCTGTCCCCTGGGTGCTGCTGTCTCTGAGCCACAACCCGTGTGCTTTCACCCACTGAGTCAGCTTCCCACAAGACCTGGAGCTCAGCATCCCCACAGCCTAGCACAGAGCAAGCATTTCCCACGTGCTTGTGGGACTAGGGTACCAGGCAGCGAGTGGCTGACTGGTGGTCTGGTGCCTGCCAGCAAGAGAGCACAGCCCACTATCTCAGTGAAGTCCCTCTGGGGCCCAGGAGAGCTGACTGGCAAGACAAGAGGCCACGGATTTGTCCCACAACATCCAGTCCTGACCCCATGGCCTCTGAGAGCGGTCCTTCCTTCCCTAAGGAACACCCTGCAGCTCAAGGGGGACAGAGCCTGAAAGAGATGCAGAGGGCTGGGGGTGGCCTTCAGGACCCTGGATTCTTACTGCACAGGACAATGCTCAGGGCTGAGGGAGGTGGCCCAGCTGCAGCCTGGTATGGAGAGAAAAAGACAACCTGGCTGTGTGTTCTCCACCCCAGCCCCCTCCTCACCCACACCACCTGTCTTTCTGAGTGTCCGCCATCCCTCCTCTGGCTTCCTGTCCACCCTCCCCTCCCCCACCTATTCCCTCCAACCTGGGATACTTAAAGCTGGAACAGCCCATCCTCCAGGTGGCCCTCTCTTATCCCTCAGACAGTGAAAATCCTTCCCTTTGCTTGGCAGCTCTCTCTTCCTGCTTTGTCTCTTGAAGTCTTGGGGTGGGGCTGGGAGCAGGTAAAGGGCAGAGCTGGGGCAGCTCCCAGGTGGGGTGCCTCCTGCGGTCTGGTGGGCTTTGTTCTAAGGGGGCTCAGGACCAGATTTCCAGAGTAAGACATGGAGAATAAAAAGTGACCATAAAGGGAAAGTAAACACTCCCCCCACCAAGGGGAGGCCAATTGGGCCCGTGGGGAAGGAGGAGGCATATTTCTGGGGAAGTTTGGGATAGGCTGGACACTGGCTCAGTAGAGTCCCCTGGAGGTAGCCTCTGTGTTCAGGACAGGACAACTTGTACCTGTGACAGGGACAGTTTCTGGAGGGGCTGATTACATCACAGCCTCCCAGGGTTCTTATGATTCGTGCAGATTGCTGGTCCCCCTCAGCCCCTGGATATCAGAATCTCTGGGTCCACCCCAGGAATGTGCATTTTAATAAGAGGAAGGGTGACTCTTTTATACCCCGCTCCACAAGCCACTGGTGGTGGCATGAGTGTGTGTGTGTGGGGTGTTCCTAGGATGTGGGAAGATGGCTGTGGCCTGGCCAAAGGCAGGGGACTGCTAGGCTGCATCCTTTCTGGACAGAATTGATGGAGGCTGAGGTGACAGAGGCTGGTGATTAGGGAGGAGGCAGCAAGTTGAAAACTGGGTGCAGTAGTGTACGCGTGTAATCCTGGCACTTGGAGTCAGAGGCAGGAGAAACATGAATTTTAAGCCAGTCTGGGTTTCATAGCTGACCCTGTGACAGGCTAGGCCAGGCCATTGTGTACTGGGCCTTGGCAGTGAGAGGAAGGTCTGCCTCACTCTAGGGGGTCACAGCATGAGGATCCCAAGGACTTGGATGCCATATGAATCACAGAGTCCAGGGGAGAAAGGAGGGGCACTGGGGGGGTGCTACTAGGACAGGGGACAGGGAAAGGGGACAGGACGAGGGGGTGAGTGAGCTCCGCACTCCCCACCTCGTCTCCAGGGTCTAGCACAGCTCTTGACAGCTGGGGACCCCTCTGACTTGGTGGGGGGTAGGGGGGACTGAAGGACCTGGTGCTGAGGGCAGAGGTGCATGGCTTCCTACCTTCTCCTGGGCCCGTGGTGACATTGGCTTCGATTTCAGGCCCGTAGGTGAAGGTCTTGGCTCTGATTCGAAACCTGTAGGTCATTCCCTCTGCCAGGTCCTTCACCTTCAACCACAGTGGGCTGTTCCCCTTCACGTCCACTGTTACAATCTTGCTGACCCCTGGGAGGAGGGAGGGAGCAGTGAGCAGGGACTGTAGTGGCCAGTGAGAGCAGGGCTACTGAGGCCACTGGAGGCCATGAGGGAGCGGCAGCAGCTGTGGCCTGAGCCCCTGGGGGCTGTCACCCATGCTGAGTCACAGAACTGGGTCCTGCAAGAGATTCTCTGGGGGTGCGGGGTGGGAGTGGGAGAGGGGAATCTGCATGGTTGGCAAAGTTTGAGAAAATCCCTGTCCTGTTTGTAATGTCCCTTAGAACGCAGATTCCAGGGACCACCTGCCAGGAAGTGCTTTTATTCTGATACCACAAGTCCACAGCTGGAGGGGACTAGGGTGACCAGCTCCAACTCCTACCTGGCCCCAACCTCAGTCCCATCTCCTGGTTCATCTTTCTTCCTGCCAGCCCTGTAAGCTGAGTTCCATGGGCTTCTATCATCTACACCCCTGAGTTTTCAGGGCAAAATTGAGGACACCCTGGCACTCCAGGTCTTAGTAACCAGGGGCAGGCTTTTGTGTGTGTGTGGGGGTAGTTTTTAGGAGGTGGGAATGTGTGCTCTGTGCATCCCAAACCCAAAGCTTCCTTGAAGGCTGGGCCATCTTTCATTCCCCTGTCAAAGGCGCACGCAGTAACCATGGAAGGAAGGGTTTTGCAGCCCATGTGAGGGCTAGGGCCTCAGCACTGGCCCTGGGTGTCTTTGGGCATGTCCCTTAGCTGGTTTCACTTTGTTCTTCTACTGAGTCAGGGTATCAAGAGTATCCTAGAAAACTGGACACAGTGGCTCATGCCTGTAATCCTAGCTACTCAGAAGGCAGAGATCAGGAGTATTGCAGTTCAAAGCCAGCCCAGGCACATAGTTCACAAGACCCTATCTTGAAAAAAAACCATTACAAAAAAAAGGGCTGGAGGAGTGGTTCAAGTGGTAGAGCGCCTGTCTAGCAAGCATGAGGCTCTGAGTTCACCACCAAAAAAACCAAAAAACCAAAAAAACCAAACTCTTAGACAAGGATGTTAGGTTCACATATGAGGACAGAGCACCTGGCACGTGGTTAGGTACTTGATCTATTTATTGAATAAATGAATTATTGGATGGTGGAGCAATGCAAGCCAGAGGGAATGAAATGACCCCCTGGATCTGGAGTACCTGCTTTTTGACATTGCTGAACAATCCCTCATCTGCCTGGGCTTTGGCTTCTCCTCCAGGAAAGGGGGTGCTGCTGGCCTGCCCCCCAGGCTGAGGCATGACTTGGGGCAGACACTGTGCTGGCCAGTTGGGGAATTGTTCAGCCACGCTTATTAGCCGCACTGTTGCAGGGTGGATGGGAATAAGTGAGTAGAGGACTTCAGTCTGGTCTAGATCCTGCCTGACGGAGACCCCAGGAAGCAAAGTGACCTCTCTCAAAGTGGCCAGGAGGAGGCCACTGTGATGAGAACTTGTGCAGGCCCCTGCATTTCGTCCCTCTGACCTCTGTCCTGGCACTGTTCCCAGGCCCTGCACCTGACTGGCACTCCTCCTGGGGCCTGGCTCCAGTTCTCTCTCACACAGTTCCACTTTGCAGAATGGCTGGTGGCACCCAGGTGGTGGCAAGGAAGACTGAGGGACATTGTTCCCTCCACTGACCCAGAACTGCTGGCCTCTGGGACATTCCCAGGCTCCACCCCTTGTTCTTGCCAGGCTCCATTGTTGGGAGGGGTGGGAATGAGTCGGGGGACTGCAGAAGTGGTCACTTTCTGCTACCAGGGCACCACTGGAGGCCAAACACACCCTAATGTCTCGCTGCACGTAACTAAATCCTACTCTCAGTCCCCTGGCCTCTGAGGATGGTTGTCAATGGCAAGATAGCAGTGATTTTTAGGCACTTTGTTCACCCTGGTCTTGGTCACATCACCTGTGACTGGGCAGGAAAGCTGGCAGGTTTCTGTTGTCACTGTTAGGGTCAGCCCAGCCCTACCTGAGAGCTTGGAAGTGGGGCAGGGCCCTGGACAGGACATGGAGGGAGGGGTCTAATAAAGACAGCTGGGGTGAAGAGGACACAGGTGCAAGGACAGTCTTTTGTAGAGCAGGCTTTTTTTTGGTGGTACTGGGGTTTGAACTCAGAGCCTACACCTTGAGCCACTCCACCAATCCTTTTTTATAATGGGCTTTTTTGAGATAGGGGCTCATGAACTATTTGCCCTGGCTGGCTTTGAACTGCGATTCTCCTGATTTCTGCCTCCTGAGTAGCTAGGATTATAGGCGTGAACCACTGGTGCCTGGCTAGAGGGGGCTTTTGATCTGAGGCTCACAGATGGCAACAAGGATACACTGACCCCCAATATTGTGCATCTTCCTGGGGAGAGGCTCCAAGGCATTAATCAGATACCCAAATCTGAGCCTTCAGGGCTAACCTGGAGTAAGGCGGAGATGCTTAAGTTTGGGAGGGGAAAAGATAGGGCTGGAATGTTAGGGGGTCCCCTTTCTTGGGGGGACCTTCCACCTGGGGGTTGATACTTTGGTCGGACTTCTCTTCCTCATTTCCCTGCTTCTGTTGACTGGAGGGGAAGATGCATTTAAAAATTTTCTGTAACATAGAGCGAATTTGACCAAAGTACATTATATGCATGCATGTAAATATCCCAATGAAACCCCTTTGTAAAATTAATTTATGCTAATAAAAAATTTAAAAAATAATTATTTGCCTGGGAGTTGGGAGGTCTAGGTTGCGGTTCCAACTTTGCTCTCACCTTGCTATTGTTTTGCCTTGGAAACGCCCCTTCCCTGGGCTGGGCCTCAGTTTCCCTGCTTATAAGACAGACTCTCACTAAATCTAGCTAGTGTGTGGTGACCATGACAAGGACATGGGTTGAGATCACGCCCTTGCAAGGCAAGGTGGGCTGGGTGGGAGGGTCCCACTCACCATCCACTGGGGTGCAGGGCTCATACACCAGCCTGTAGCCTTCCAGGATACCATTGGGGAACCGTGGGGCTTCCCAGGACACGTTCACCGAGGTCGTGGTCAGTTCGCTGAACTTGACAGAGCTGGGAGCACTGGGGGCTGCAGAGACAGCGAAAGGTTTTTGTTTCCTCTTTCTGTTCAAGTTCAAAGCCCTAGGTTCAGATCCAAGAAACTAGTGGGAGTGTTTGGGTCCGTGCCCAGGAAGAATGAGAATGCAGGGCTTAGCTCAAGAAGAAGGCAAGAGGGGTCAGTGGAGGCCATTGGACCTTTCCCTTCTTGGTGACATCATTAGCACTCAAGTTTCCAATAGCAGAGGCCCAGGCAAGGGGAGAAAAGGGATGTTAATTTTTCCTTAATGCTGGTGAGTTTGGACTTCCTCCTCCTATGTGGCTCTGAGCCCTGGCTGGCAGCAAGGGACAAACTGTTATACTCCCAGGGCCACTGAGGCAAAAGGCCATTTCCTGGCTTTGTGGGGTGAGTTTTTCAGCCTCCTTGCTAGAGAAGGCAGGGGTGGTGGTGGTAGTGGTGGTGGTGGTGCAATGGTGGTCCTGGGGCCTCAAAACAAGAGGATGCCAGAATGAGAGGACATGGCCTTTTGCTCATGCCTGGGCTCTAGGGCTTGTCACTGAGACACCATGCTGTCAGAAGGCGTCAGAGCCAAGGACAGTCCCTTTTCTTGGACTAAAAACCCTGGAGCGACCCTGAAAACATGGGGGGACAGAGTAGAAGGGCAGGAAGCACCCCCTCCACAGCATCCCGAGCTGGCCGGCTGGATGGCCAGGCTGTTATTGTCCATCGCTGCCTCCCCACTGAGCTGGAGCTAATCAGGATCTGCTTCCGGCTCCAGCTCTGGGAGGCAGCGTCAGTGAGTGGCTTTGAAGGAGGGAGGTGAGCTCAGGGTCCTTTCCTGCCTCCCCCAGGCTTCGGGGATGTGGGACTGAACACTTTGTCCTGCTGCCACAGCACCGGAAGCTTCCAGACTCCCGGGGGCTAGTATCCGGCTGAAGGCAGTAACAAATATGACTGGGACAGACAGACAGATTTGCACATTCAGACACTGACACTTAGCCTCCAAAGACCCTGGGGAGCCGGTGAGGGGAAAAGCTCCTAAAACCAGGCCTGACCCCAGAGAGGATCACATCTAAGAACCAACTCCAAAGGTCAGGGAGTCCCCGGCAGAAGGGACCTCATTATTCATAAGAGATTCTAGGACCTCTTATGGATACCAAAACCCGAGGATGGTCAAGTCAGTCCCTTTTATAAAACAGTGTCATCTTTGCCTGTAACCTATACACTTCCTCTTGTACTTTTATTTATTTTTCAGGGCGGGGGATGGAACCCAGGGCATTGAGCCACACCCCAGCCCCTCCCATACACTTCAAATGATCTCTAGGTTACTTACAATACCTGATGCAATATAAATGTTGCATGAACAGTTGTCATGCTGCGGTGTATAGGAAACAGTGACAAAAGGTCTGCACATGTTCAGTACGGATGCTTTTTTTGGGGGAATATTTTCAGTCTTTGGTTGGTTGAACCCGCAGATGTGGAACCCAGTGGAGAGCCAACTGTATTCAAATCCACAAGGAGAGAACTCGTGGGGTTCTGCTCCCCACGACCTCCTGGAGGACCCTGGGCAAGATGCATCCTTTCCAGGACAACCCTTGCTCCTCGTGAAATGGGGGTGACGCTATACTGTCTGCCCCAGGGTTTCCAGGAGGATCCAGTGCCATGCTTTGGACCCTGTAGGGCTTGGTCTGTACGTGTGGGCAGCAGGATCTTGACCTTCACCCTCTCCTCAGCCCTGCTCTCCATCCAGTACCAGGACTCCCTGCCTCTGTCCTCCTTTCCTCTCACATCTCTGCCAGAGTGATTTTTTCAAAACTTTAACCAGATCTTGTTGCTCAGCTGCTAAGCTTTCCAGTGGTTTCCTATCACATTTAAATTAATCCGCTCCAACAGCCTGGGGACCTGACTCTCACCCGACTTTCTTGCAAGTGCCTGGCTTTCTCTCCATTCCTCTAATCCCTTCCAGACCCCAGGTCTTTGCACCTGCTGTCCCCTCTGCCTGAACCCCACTCTCTGCCCAACCTCCAGAACTTCCCATGGCTGGCCTCTTCTTACTCAAATCTCAGCTCAGATGTCACCATCTGGGTGGGGCCTTTGTAGGAAGACCTATCCAAGGCCATCCTTTCCTGTGCCACCCTTCCATGACCTGCTTTTACTGCCACCTGTGGCCCACTCATCTGTTTGCTTGTTCCTTACCATGCGTCTCACTACCATGGGGACTTGTGGTCTCTGTTGTGTCCCCAGCATCAAGCACAGTGTGCACTCACAGAAGACACTTGACGTATATTGATGGGATGAACAAAGGTGGGGGCGGGGGGCAGCGATAGAATAAAGGAGGAGGGAACCAGGCAGGGAGTGGGAACGGTAGCCGTCCCTAAGGCGGCTGTCTGGGGCCAGGCACTGGACGGTTGAGAGCTGAAACTCTCTCAAGTTCATGGGGACAGCTTCTCTTTTCTGAGGGTCCAGGTCTGGGTCCCTTTTTGCAGGCCGTGCTCTCCCACTCCGCAGGGCGTCTCATGGGGCCTGGGTACCAAGCTTAGATCCTCTGTGGGTCAAGGCCATTGTCTGCAGTTTTCCCAAAACAACTCAGAGGCCAGGTGCGTCCTCCTGCCCCACTGCCCCCTCATGCAGATCTCCTCTCCCCAGGGTCCCCCTCCACACCTGCTTGCTGGGTCTGGCCCCGGGTGGGGGTACTCCGCGGCCCGTCGCCTGCAGCATTGAAGGCTGCCACGCTGACCATGTAAGTGGTGTAGCCAGTCAGGTTCTTGAGTTTCACGCCGTTCTCAGCCAGGAAAAGCGTCTTCACCCGCTCTGTGAGGTTCTGCCTCTGGGCTTCCCAGAAATAAATCTGTAGGCACAGAGGATTGTGGAGTGAGGGGCATGGCGGTACCGGGCTTCCCTCCTGCCTTTGCCTAACCCAGCATCTCTGAGGCACCTTCACTGTTGTCATTCACCCAGGAAGTATCTAAGAGGTGTTTTAGAAACCCTTCCAGAACCTTCCTTTCCATAGCTAAGACCCTGGCCTCCACTACCTTGCAAACGCCATAGCTCCCATGTATCTTGGTGCATTGCAGCATCTGTAGGATTTAGCATCAGGATACAGACAGGACACAGATCCTGGATATACCTACCTCTCCTGCAGGAGTCTGAGCCCAGGGCAAGTGCAGACTCCATGGTGCCTGAGCTGGGGAGGGACAGAGCCATGGCCTCCCCCAGGCCTGCTGCACCAACAGCTGCAGGTTAACAAGCCCTGGTGATCCCTGTGCACACCACAGCTTGCAAATCCCCTGGTTATGCCCGTGCACACCACGGTTTGCAGGCTCACTGCAGAGGGAGGCCTGGTTAAGATGGCGGATGGTGTAGGGTCACATCGTGGCTGCACCCCTTACTGGCAGAGGGACTTGGCTGCACACCCACTTCCTGGAGTCAGCATGAGGGACGGAGGCCATAGGATTGAAGACTATGGCACAGCGTCCCCCTAGGAACTGGCCAGATTCTGAAGGCACCGTGTGGCTGCAGAGGGTTTTAGGCCAGGGAGGCAGCAGATCCCTCACAGAGCTTCCACTGCCTCTGCGTCCAGCGGGGGCTAATACTCCCGGTTAGCCACGCTTGCAAGAGTCTCAAGCTCATTGAAGAACTTTGAACTGCGGCTGCCCTAAAAGCCGCAAGTCAATTTCAAGCCGTGATTGGAGGTCATTTGGTGCCACCTGGCGGCCAAGAAGGTTTATGTAGGCTACTGGCTTGTTAATTTCGGTTTCTCGGGAGGAAGCCAATAAAAGGAAGAAAGCTAATGACAGTCGCCCTCCTCTCCTGGCCTGTGTGAATGCTGGTTAGGATATCTTGTTACCAAAAGGGCTGCTGCTTTCCAACCTGCCTTCATTTTTCTTTTGGCAGATTTTTTTTCTTGTGTGGATAGATGAATGGGAGTTGAGGTGATCGGTCATAAAATCACTTATCCACTAGCATGTCCATTTACATCCGGGATACAACAGTCCACAAAGCTCCTGCTGGATTTAGTGTTTAGGGGAAAGGTCGAGGCTAATGTTAAATATTCATGTGTTAGCTGGCGCCAGTGACTCACTCTTGCTGTAATCCTAGTTACTTGGGAGGCTGAGATCAGGAAGGTCTCAGTTTGAGGCCAGCCTGCGCAAAAGCTTTGTAAGACTCCCATCTCCAAAATAACCAGAGGAAATGGAGTGGAGGTGTGGCTCAAGTAGTAGGGCTCCTGCTTTGCAAACACAAAGCCCTGAATTCAAATCCCAGTCCCACCAAATACATATCTCTATTTATCTATCTATCTGTGATGTCCTGGATCAGTTCCTGGGACCTTCCAGGTTTCCGCAGCTGGGAAGAGAAGCCAGACAGCCAAGGAGGATGAGGAGGAGAGCGGAGTGGGAGAAGAACATGTGTGGGAAGAGGGAGACACGGCTGCGAAGTCAGGCAGGGTGAGGCGTGTGACTTGACCACAGAACTATCAGTGGCCTCAGCAGGAAGCACTCTTGTGGGGTGGCCAGGACCAGAACCTATGGGAAGGGGCTCACTGGAGAATGAGAGGAGAGGAATCAGAGGTGGCAAGTGTGGAAAACTCTTTTGAGAAATTCTGTGGTCAAGTAACCAACTGAAGAAACAGTGACCACTGGAAATAAACGTGGGGTCAGAGAAAGGCACAGAAAGAGGAAATGTTTCAGGATGCATTTGTGCAGGGCAAATTACAAAATGGTAAGCCGTGATGCAGGGAGAGAGGCTGATGGCCAAAACCGTGCCCTTGGGGAGAGGAGTGTCAGGGTGTAGGACGCAGGGGCAGCACAAAAGCAAGGCGCCCACAGCAGGTGTGTCTTGTGTGTGCTGAGATCAGCCAACTTCTGTTAGATGGTGACTCAACAGTAAGGGGGACTTCTGCAAAGTGCACAAGAGGCTGAGCCTGGATCCCGGTCCCCGAGGAAGTTCTGGGAAGTGGTAGTGCCCACCATCTTGGTCTACATGGCTCCCTTATGAGCCATGCACTCAGAATCACACCTGGCAGTGGATTCTCAGCAAACATTTGGTGCACGAAAGATGCCTCCCACAGCAGCACGGCTGGCAGGGGAGTGGATGACTGTAATCACCACTGGCCATCTGCTGTTCTCAGTTCCCTGCCCTTCTTTTAATTGAAGCATAATTGACAAATAAAAATTGCATATATATTTAAGGTATACAACTGAATTTTTTTTTCAGGGCCAGGGCCTCTTGTGTATGCTAGGCAAGGGCTTTTACCATTGGGTTACATCAGAGGCCTTTTTTTTTTTTTGATATTGAGATAGGGTCTTGATAAGTTGCCCAGGCTGGCTCATTGTATAGCACAGGCTGATCCCGAACTTGCAATCCTCCTGCCTCAGCCTTCCAAGTAGCTGGGATTTTAAGCACGCACAGCTTGTCTGGCTTTCATGTGTTTTTTAGTACTGGAACTTGAACCCAGGGCCTTGCACATGGTAGGCAAGTGCTCTACCACTGAGTTACATCCTGGCCCCACAATTGGATGTTTTGCTACAGGCATACATTGTGAGACGTCACCACGATCAAGCTGATCAGTGTGCCCACTTGTCCTTTCTTTTCTTTTCTTTTTTTTTTTTTTTTGTGACACTGGGGTTTGAACTCAGAGCTTTGCACTTGCAAAGCAGGCACTCTACTCCTTGAGCCACACCTGCAGTCCATTTTGCTCTGGTTATTTTGGACATGGGGGTTTTGCAAACTATTTGTCCGGGCTGTCCTCGAACTGTGATCCCTTCGATCTCAGCCTCCCAAGTAGCTGGATTACAGGCGTGAGCCACTGGCATTACCCTTTCTTTTTCACGTGGTATGAAAACTTATTCTGCCTAACAAGTGTGAGGCTCTGGGTTCAAACCCCAGTACCACAAAAAAAAAAATAGAAGCTGCCCTTTTTGGTAAATTTCAAGTGTCCAGGACAGCAGTGCTACTATGGTCAGCACGGAAGACACTAGATCCCCCAGAACTTGCTCTTCCTACAGAACCAAAATACTGTGGCCAGCTCTCTTCATCTTTCCCAGTCTCTGGCAGCCACTCTTCTACTCTCTGCTTCTGTGACTATTTTATTTCTCTGGATGCATATTTGACAATTTTAGATTCTACATATAAGTGAGATCATACAGTATTTGTCTTCTTGTGTTTGGCTTAGTTCACTTAACATAACATCTTCTGGGTTCATGTTGTTGCAGATGGCAGGGTTTCCCTTTTTATGGCTGAGTAATATTCCTATATATACATATGTGTGTGTGTATATAGGAAACATTTGGCTGTTTCCACATCTTGGCTATTGTGGATCAAGCTGTAGTGAACATGGAAGTGCAAATATCTCTTGATTTCAATACTTTTGGATACATTCCCAGAAGTGAGATTACTGGATCAGATGGTAACTCTATTTTTAATTTCTTGAGGAGGCTCTAGACTATTTTCCATAGAGGAGCTGTGCCATTTTACATCCCCACCAGCAGTGAACTTGAGTTCCAGTTTCTCCACATTACTTGTTATTTTTTGACTCTCTTTTTTTTCAGCAGTACTGGGGTTTGAACCCAGAACTTTGTGCTTGTGAGGCAGACTCTACCACTTGAGCCACACCTCCAGCCCTTTTTGCTCTGGAGAGGGGGGTCTCACTTTTTGTCCAGACCAGCCTGGACTGTGACCCTCCTATTTTTCATTTCTCACCATGGCTGGGAGGACAGGAGAGTAGCATCACGCTCAGCTATTGGTTGAGATGGGGTCTTGGTAACTTTTTTGCCTGGGCTGGCCTCAAACTGCAGTCCTTCTCATCTCTGCCTCCCACAGTAGCTAAGTTTACAGGTGTGAGCCACCAGTACCTGGCTATTTTTTTTTTTTTTGACTTTGTGGTAACAGTCATTCTAACAGGTGCATGATGGTACATCCTTGTGGCAGTGCTGGGGTTTGAACTCAGGACTTACACCTTGGGCCACTCTACCAGCCCTATTTTTTTTTTTTTTTTTTTGTGATGGGTTTTTTTGAGATAGGGTCTCACAAACTATTTGCCTGGGCTGGCTTCCAACCATGATCCTCCTGATCTCTGCCTCCTGAGTGGGCGGGATTACAGGAGTTAGCCACTGGTACCCAGCTACCTATGTCTCACTTTTAAGTATGGTTACTTGTGCTGTGCTTTCAAGTTGCATGAGCTCCACACGTGTGTTGGCTGTTACCTCCTTATCAGACTTCGGTCTGTAAACATTTCCTCCCGCTCTGTGGGCTGACCCCTCACTCTGCTCACTGTTCTCTGCTGTGTCCCTGCTCTGTCTTGCTTCATCTCCTACAACTGACTGAGCTCCAATCCTGGTGAGATTTGCTGACTGGCCTGGAGGAGAGACAGGATTTAAATTCAAGGCACAGCCTGGCCAGCCACCGTGCCACCCAGCCACACACCGCACAACCCTACAAGGTCGACCTTCTGCACCCACAGGGGTCCGTTCCAGGACTCCCTCAGATATCAAAAGCCAAGGTAGCTTAAGTCCATTACATAAAATGGCGTTAGAGTTTGCATATGACCGTGTAACCTAAATCGTCTCTAGAGTAGTGGTCCCTGATGCAATGTGACCAGGGTGAAAGGAGACTGTTGGTTGTGTAGGGAGAATGACAAGAAAAAGTCTATATGTGCTCAGGACAGGTGCAATTTTTATCCTTGAGTATTTTTGATCCCCAGCTGGTTGGATTCATGATGGGCAGCCTGTGGACATGGAGGATGGAAGGCAGGCTGAGTAGCTGTTTTGTACATCCTTCTCCCTTCCCCCAGCTCATTCCCAGCAGAGGACCCTGTGGGAAACTGAAGCACTTTGTTACTTCTTGCCCTGTGCTAATACCTCTGTCTCTGTCCTGCCATCATGATTCCTTTGTTTATCCCCCCCTCAGTGCTAGGGATGCAACCTAGGGCTTTGCACATGCTAAGCAAGCACTCTTCCGTTGAGTTACATTCCCAGTAGTTGGTTTATTGAGACAGGGTCTTACTATGTAGTCCAGGCTGAGATTACAGGTGTGATCCACCATGCTCAGACTGCTGGTTCCCTTTAAGGCTGCCCTGAATATGTTCACTCAATTGCATTCCCTCTCGCCTACATGAAGACATCACTCCACCAGAGCTTCCTCTCTTCCTCCCTCCTCTTTTTCTTTGTCTAGGATCCTGTCTTTTCTTTTATCTTTTTTTATTCAGTACTGAGGTTTGAACTCATGGCCTTGCTCTTGCTAGGCAGGGGCTCTACTGCTTTACATGCCCCCAGCCCTTGTCCATATCATTTTGATTGGTGCGCAAACAAGTTGTGATCTCTTCCATCCTGAAAGCCCCTCTGTGGTCACATGACTTTCTCCAGCTTCCACCCATCGCTCTACTTCTCTTTAAAGCAAAACTTCTCCAAAGGGATGTCGTGAGCACTCTCTGCCTTGCCCCGTCCTCTCAAACCCACTCCACGCAGGTCCCAGCGCCAGCTCCTCATGCTCCCACGTGAGCTCAGAGTTGCTAATACCATCTCCAGGGCTTCGCAAGTGTTTTCTGGAAACGCTAATCCATATTTTAGGCTCTGCAGGCCTCTCAGTCTCTGCTGCAATTACTCAACTCTGTCCTTGTGCAAAGGTAGCCATGGCAATTTGTAAACAAATGGGCCTGGCTGTGCCCCAATAAAACTCTATGTACAGAAGTGTGGTGGGGGCAGGACGGGGTGTGCACGCCTGTAATCCCAGCAATCAGGAGGCCACAGGAGGATCATGAATTCCAGGCCCATTTGGAGCCTGTCTCAAAACAAAAAAGCTGGTGGGCTAGACCAGGTTGGTGGGCTGTAGTTTGCCAGTCCTGTTCCACTGGACTCTGGCCCGATTCTAGCATTTTAAATGAAGTTATTCAAGATCTGCAGACCTACATTGGCTGTAGCTTTCTTTTAGCTCCTGGATTGCACTAGCTCCGTCTGTCTTTCAGTCAGAGCAGACAGTCTGCTTCTCCCTTCTTCCAGAAGCGCAGTCTTCCCGCGGGCTCAGAGTCATCGCTCACTGCTTTTGGTCCCAGGGTCCCTTCTTTTGTGGTCTGTGTTTGTCTAGTCTCCTGGTTTTGAGCATGATCTATGTCCTGGGACTCCACAGTTCACATTTCCAGCCTAGACCCTCTCTCTTGAGCTCCAGCTGTGTCCCCAACTCTGCTCTGTCCCCCTCTCAAGGCCAGAGGTGTCTTGATGTCAGCACATGTGGAGCCAAACCTTTCCCTTCCCTTCCCTTTGTCTTCCTTCCTTCTCTCTCTCTCCTTCCTTTCTTTCTTTCTTTTTTTTTTTTTTTGATAAGACTGGAGTTTGAACTCAGGGCTTTACACTTGCAAAGCAGGCTCTCTACCACTTGAGCCACACCTCCAGTCCATTTTGCTCTGGTTATTTTGGGGATGTGATCTTGTGAATTATTTACCCCAGCTGGCCTCAAACTGAAATCCTCCCAATCTCAGTCTTCTGAGTAACTAGGATTACAGGTATGAGCCACCAGCGTCCAGCTTCTTCCTCCTTTTCCAGCCCTGTGCCTGGCAGCTCTATCTGCCCCTTGCATCCTGGTCTTGGATCTGGCCTTGCCGCTTCTCCTGCCCTCTGTACACCCTCTCAGCTCTGCTTTACCACATAAGGGGAGAACCACCCTTGCTCACCCCAGCTCGCCTGTCAGAATCACCATGACATCTCTGGATGATTCAGGTCCCTTCTAGGTGGCTGTGCTTTCCCCATTTCAGACTGAGCTCCAGAGTGACTCTCTGGAATTCTGAGCTCCCCGTGTTTCTCCTCTGCCCAAGCCCTTCCTGGCTGTCATCTCCCTCAGAATGAAAGCCCCAGCCCCAGGGCTCTCAGCACTGTGGGCTGCTCACCCTTCTTCCCCTTCCCATCACGCTCCCCCCAACCCACTCCTGGAGCACACAGGAGTTTGTGCACACTCCAAGCACCGACCTACCCCAGGACCTTTGCTCTTTCCCCTCTTTCTGGACTGTTCTTCATCTGGATTCATGTGACACATGCCCTGTATTCCTTTAGGTTTTTGCTCACACACTATTTTCTCATTAAGTCCTTTTCCAATAACTCCATTTAAAATGTCCAGCCTTCTCCCCATCTAGCTGCTTTGTTCACTGCTCTTGGGTGGTATTGCTTATTCTGTATTTTGTTGGTTTTTAGCTCATGTTGTCTGTTTGCTCTCTGCTTTACTCCTAGTACAGAGAACAAGGCAGGGCACAAGATAATTGCTTGATAAACACATGCTCCTGAATGACTAAAAGACAGAGGCTCTCGGAATGTGTGTGAATGTGCTGTCTGAGCGCGTCCCAGCTTAGCCTGACTTAAACAGAGGATCGCTGGAGCTGGGCTCATTGGTTAGTGATGTTACCATGTCATTCACGCGCCTGTGACTGAGTGCAAGTTAATTTGTTGGTCAACATGCCTCCAGGAGGCGGCAGTTCCGTCTCCACAGCTCGCATGCAGGTATGGCCAAGGATTTTTTGGAACCTGTAGACATCCGCTGTGTGCTATATAGTGCCTGGGAACCCACACATTTCCTGGATCTGTGTGTGAACTTGCAACTTCCAAACCTCGACAGTCTAGTGGCTGCCAAAGTGTTGCGGGCTCTGCCTGGCACCTTCTTCTTTTCTCGGGAGGCATGTGCTAAGGGTGCAATATTTAGTTTTCCCAGCTGGTGCTCCTGGGCAAAACCTTGAGGGTGTCATCCATCTTCAGCGCTTCCTTGGCAAGGCTCCTGCTTCCTCCCTCCCTCCCCCTTCACCCCAGATGGAAGAGACTCCTGCGCTGGATTCTGCCTTACATTGGGGTTACCCGTCTTTAATTTTTTTTGTGCTATTGGTGGTTGAACTCAGGGCCTTCCTAGGCAGGTGATCTACCACTCGAGCCACACCTTAGTCTTTTTGCTTTTAGTTTGCTTTTCAGATAGGGTCTCACACTTTTGTCTGAGCCAGACCTTGGATTGAGATCTACTTACCTCCACTTTTTAAGTAGTTGGGATTACAGGCATGTGCCACCACATCTGGCTCTGGGTTACCCTTTTTTTTGTGGTACTGGGATTTGAACTCAGGGCCTCATGCTTGCTGGGCAGGCACTCTACCACTTGAGTCACTCTGCAAGCACTATTTTGTGTTGGGTATTTTTGAGATAGGGTCTTGCGAACTATTTGCCTGGGCTGGCTTTGAACCACCATCCTCCTGATTTCTGCTTCCCAAGTAGCTTGGATTACAGGTGTGAGCCCCCAGCCTCCAGCTTGGGGGTTACCTGTCTTAACAGGCTGTGACAGAGTAAGCACTTCACCTTGGCTGAGACTCCGTTCCCACCTGTGGAATGAGGGGCTGGGCCAGGTAAACCATAGAGTCCTTGTGGCTCTCACCCTTGCCACCCCACCCCACGCCCGGGGTCATTGCACTGGGGCTGTTCTCTGGAATAATAGCCAACCACCAGGAACCAGAGTCCCTGGACAGTGGCTTGACAGGCAGGCCTCCAACACGGCTGAGGGCTGCACATTTCCTGTGCTCTAACCGGGAGGCAACTTCACCCTCTTCCCTAAGCCACTTTGTCTGGGGGCTGTGTGCTCAGCTTCCTCTTTACCCCACAGGGAGAGCCAGAGGCCTGGATTCTGCTGCTTGCTGTTTTATGGACTTGCCAGGCCACCTAAACTGGGTCTCAGTTTCCTTGTCTAATCTACCAGTTTTCTGGGGCTTTCAAGATTCCAAAGGCTCTATGAACGTTAGGGACAAACTGCACCCATTATAAAGTGTGACACCATCCAAAATCTAGAAATGATTTTTTTTTGGCAGGGATGGGACTAGGGTTTGAACTCAGGCTTCATATTTGCTGGGCAGGGACCCTACTACTTAAGTCACTCCGCCAGCCCTTTCTTGTGATGGGTTTTTCAAGATAGGGTCTTTTGAACTGTTTGCCCAGGGCTGACTTCCAACTGTGATCCTTCTCCTGAGTAGCTAGGATTATAGGCGTGAGCCACGGTGCCTGGCTAGAAATGATTTTTAAGCAGAGATCTCTGAATACTAACTGGTGGTGCTTTGCAAATTGGCCATCTAACTGGTATTAGTGTTGTAATTAGAGGGGCCAGTAACCCCCTGGAGGGGTCTGGAGTGATGTATGGGGCCTGGAGGTGGGTGGCAGGCTGCTAAGATGTCTTACACCCCCCCAAAGTGGGGGTGTTTGGTCAGAGCTCCTTGCATCTCAGCTTAACTTGCCTTTGGGACTCTGGCAGGATGAGTGCCACACTCCAGCTGCACAGTATTTCTGTCGCTGGGTGCAAACACTGAAGGCAGCAGGTACACAGCAGAGCTGGAGGGGTGAGCTGGCTGTAAGGAGGAAGGGCCCGGGACTCTCCCACCACCACCCACCCTCCAACCCGGCCCCTTGCCCCTCTGCAGCCCTTTGCTCTGCCCGAGGCCTGTACCTTGTAGCCCTGGATGTCTCCATTCTGGCTGTCCAGTGGGGGTGGCTCCCATGTCACATCCAACTGTGTGGCCAGAGCACCATGGACAGCGACGTTTTGGGGTGCTGCTGTGGGCACTGGCGGACATGGAGTGTAGTGAGTGAGTGGACTCCAGGGAGGGGGAGGTGAGTCAGGGAAGGAAAGGGACCCGAGATCCTATGCCTCCCCTGGCTGGACCTCATGGAGTACTCACCTGCCTCCCCAACAAAGACCTCCTGAGGGGGACTCAAGGGGCCCTCACCCACAGCGTTGTACACACTCATCCGAATCTCATACCGCCTGTGCTTGTTCAGGTCTGTGGGCGACAGTGGGGGAGGGGAAACACAGTGGTCACAGGCCCTGCTGTGGGGGAGGGACGAGACATCCTTGCAATTCTAGATCCCTGTGTGAAGGGTCAGCAGAAAACAGGTAGGAGATGGGGCCTCTTGGCCTTGGGTGATGGTATTGTCCAGCTGGAGACTGAAAGGGGCAGTATTAACAGTTCTGGGTGCCCAGGCCAGAGGGTCAGGTCCTCCCTGTGTGCCTTCTTTCCACAATGGCGAATGCAAGTCGTTTCCAGCCACATCTCAACTTGGGGCCCCACCCATCCCCACCTGGGCCTCTTGAATGCTAAGAGTGTGATCCACCACTGGGCTGCACCCCCAGTGTCCTGCCAGTTCCTTTCACAGGGAGCCTCAGCCCTGGAGGGAAGGGACTTATTGAAAGTGAGTTCTAGGCCAACAGACGCCATGTTTTCACCAAGTTTGGTGTGCTTGGGTAAGGATGCCTTGCAGAGGCTAGAGAAGGAAGCCAATGCAAGAAAACTGGCTCCATCATGCTGGGTGCAAGATGCTGTCCGTGTTCAAGGTGGCCCAGAAGGTCCCCACCCGTCTGTATTCTTCTCTCTCTGGCTCTCCCTCTCCTTCCCAGGTGGAAGTTCTGTCCTTGGGCAGGCACAGGGAAGGAGGAGGGTGGGTCAGACTCAAAGGAGTGGGCTTTCTCCTGAGTGTGGAGCCCTGGGCTGGGAAAGAGCCCCTTCCCGCCACCCACCCCCCCACAGGGAGTTGAGAAACAGAGCGAGGGTGGGGCTGGCCACACAGGGACAAGCTGACAAACAGAACTGCACAGTGCTCCCTGCACAAGCAGCCTTGGACAGAGAGGTAACTGGGCTCAACATGCCTTAGACCAGAGGAGTTGGGCAGCAGCAGCTCCTACTGTGACCTGCTGCCATCATCCCCCAACCTGCACAAGGCTGTGAACGTCCTTTTTCATCCCACACAGAAGATAAACTTGGGGACATGTTCCCTGGGAACGCCGCCTGCTTTGTATGTTACAGGTGAGCCTGATCTTCAAGTACCCATGGTAAGCACAGAGCTCTGCCTGGGGCCAGCTGTTTCGGGGGACCCACTCCCCATTGCTACACAGGGCTGCCATGCAAGGAGACTTACTGTCCAGCTCGTACTGCGTGAGGCTAGGCCGGGTCAGGTTCCGCATGGAGTATAAGGCTACAGGCCGGGGAAGGCAAGGACCAGAGGGAGATAGCAGACAGAGGTTAGTGCACACGTCTGCCACAAAGAACCCAACCAGGGCAGGATAGAGTGACAAAGCTGGTGACTGAGCTGGCAGAGGGACAGTTTCCAATTCTTGGTGCTGAGTTAGGGGCCAGGATGGGAGGAGGGGAGGAGGCAGCTCCCAGGACACTATTGTCTCTGTCTGGGGTGTGCACTGTGGTGCCCAAAGTCACAGGGAGTCCCTCAGAGTCCAAAGACCCTGGGGACAGCTCTGGGGAGGACCCTCTAGGCTCAACTGACTCTCTTGTTTCAAGATGGAGCTCTTGGAAATCCACCATGAAATACTGGAGCCATTAATTTCCCTCATATGAACCAGAAACAATTTCACTACCAGGAAATATGATTGTATTATACACAGGCTATATAAAACCACAGCCACCAGCACATGTCAGCCCCCCAAATAAATAAGTAAAAAGGAAGAAAATAACGTGAGCTGTTGGATCAGGTACTTCGAGTTTTTCTATTAATATTCCTTTGCTGCATGTTCAATCATTTTGTTGTCTGCTAACAGTCCCCAGAAGACAAGGCTCAAAAGGCTTGGGAAAATTAATGGAGAGGGTCTTAGCCCTTTCTCTCTCTCTTGCTAGTCTCTCTTCGGTGAGCGCCCCCCGCTTGCAGGACCCAAATCCTTCTGTGCTCCTCACCTTCCTGTCTACATCCCTCTCCCCTTCAAGAATCAACATGGAGCCCCATGGAGCCAACACCTATGTGCGCATCCTTTCCCAAACTGATGTTCACCTGCATCCCAGTCTGCCTCCTTGTTTTAGCCTCTCATCTGTTGCTATGTTACTGAAACAGCCACCAACCTGGTCCTTCACGCCCCATCTACCATGGCTGAGCCATCACCCTCATGCCCTAGAGTTCTCTCCTAACACAAAAGTCCACTTGCATCTTTCCCTGGCTCACGACTCTCCCTGCATTTCTCCCTGTGGTTTCTGTCCTGGCTCCTTCCTTCCTCATACGGGCAGGGCAGCGGCCTCCCTGAGGAACAAGAGGAGGCCTTGACTGCTGCCCTGGGGGCACCCTAGCTTTTGAGGTACTTTTTTCCCCTATGCTGAGCTCTCCTCATTGCCTGGCCAACCTGGAACCATCCTCCTTTGTCAAGGGGTGCTTTGCTGACCCTCCTGGAGCCCTGTAGCCACACTGCTGTGCCACTAGCCCCAGGCATCTGTTCCAGGGTTAACTTCTCCTGCGCCTGGGCCCTCCTTGGTCTGCAAATTCCAAGAGGGCTGGAACCTGTCGGCTTGATCTCTGGGGTGTTACAGGTGTCTTGGGAGAGGCAGAAGGTGCTCAGTGAACAATGGGATGGTGTTGGGGAGGCACACACGAGGGAGAGAGGCAGGCAGCAGGGTTGCAGGTTAGGGGATCTAAGGGACCTGGAAGCTTCAGAGCAGGGAGGTGGGTGTGCCTGCTCCCCCTCCTCTGAGTCCCTAGGAGTGACACTCACAGGTGAGCTCGGCCCACTTGGCCCCTGGGTTGTTGATGCTTCGAAGAGTGAAACCCCTCAGCCCTTCATACAGCAGTTCCCGGTACCGGATGCGGAAGCCCAGAGGGATACCATTGATCTTGTCCTCAGTTGGTGGCTGCAGGAAAGGAGGCAGGACATGGAGAGGGGCTCTGACTGCTGTTCACCCCACTCTGCTGCCATCTCTCCTCACCATGCCTCCTGATGCATCACAGCCCCAGAGTGGACACTGTGTCCTAACCAGCAGAAGTAATCAGGGTAACATGGAGTATTTTTAGTTCATTGAGCATTTCCAATGAGTGTTCCCTGTGAGGTAGGGAAGGGCAGGAATCACCGTGCAATCTGCCTTCGTCAGAACAGGAAACAGGCTCAAAGATGCTCAGATGCTTGTCCACAGCCACCCAGCAGAGATGGAAATACAACTTGGACACATAAGTCCAGGAATTCCCTGACCCACCTCGGTCCTCCCCAGGCCTGTTGCTCACTGCTCACTACCTGGCCAATACTTCCTGGTGGTTCCTGTGAGCTGAGCCCTGTCTGTTCTTCAGCAAGTACAAGGACGAGTGTGCCTGTGTACACTTGCTGTCCGCTCCCCGTCCACAGCTGAGTTGAGAACAGGCTTTGGGAGAAGGTGGGGAAAACTTTTTATGAACCTCTTTTAAAAAATCTGCTGAAACTGTTCAGCCTTTTATTAGTTCCTTAATTGCCTTCCTGGCTGCAGGGGCATGTCCCTGCCCCCCTCTGCTAGGTCAGCTCCAGTCTGCTCCAACCTCCCCCAGCTCAGGTGCGGCTTCACCAGGTCATTTCCATTTAGGGGGTGTGGGAATCCTGGGTCTCAGCTGCACACAGCTCAGGCTGGGGCCAGCCCCTCTCATCCTGAGAATCAGGGACAACAGCTGGCTGCTTTGGGGTCTTGTGGGTGACCTGCTGAGTCCAAGACTGGGCTTCCAAGAGCATCGGAGGGTCCTGAAGGGAAGGATGTGTGGGCAGCTTGGGTTGTCCAGGCCCTGGCAGAACAGGCAGTGCCCACTGAAGAGCAGGCAGCCAAAGGAGGCATGAGGGAAGGGACAATGGGCTCACCGTGACGGGCATAGGTCTCTATTAAGAATCTCTTTAGTGGGGGCTGGCAGAGTGGCTCAAGCAGTAAGAGCACCTGCCTAGCAAGTGTGAGGCCCTGAGTTCAAACCTTAGTGCTGCTAAAAAAAAAAAAAGAATCACTGATCACTGGGTCTGGGTTTCATGGAGACTTGGGGACCCCCAAGTCCTAAGTACCTTTCTGCCCAAGGATTCAGAGACCTGGAGTTACAAGGCTGATCCTGCCACTCATGAGCTGACTTGGGGCTGTGCACGTCCCCTCCTGAGTCTCTGTGCTCAGAGGCAGTAGGGGTGACAGCCTCTGCCTGGCATGAGTGTCTGGAGGTGGAATAGGTGCATGTGTGTACAGAATGCACCACGACAGTCGCACACTTGCATTTCTCATGCCTGTCTGTTGCTCTGGAGAGAACCTGGGAGAACCTGGGCCCAGGCTGCCCAGGTGAGGCCTGTTGGCTTCGGGTCCCAGTAAGAAGCGTATCTGAGTCCTCAGAGATGAACCCACCCTGACTTACCTGCCATCGGATTAGCACAGAAGTGGTGGTGTGGGGCGTCACTGAGAGGATGGTGGGTGCTTCATCGGGGGCTGCAGAGAGAAGCAGGCAGGTGGGCTCCATGAGCTGGGGCTTCAGCCCCAACCAGGAGCCCATGGGGACCAGATTCTGCTGATACTGGACTAGCAGCTGGTCCTACTAAGTCACCCTGTATGCTCGCCAACCCAACTTCTGCAGAGCAAAGGGCCAGCCTGGGGCAGAGACCTGACTCCAGTCCAGACCCAAGGGTCCTAGAGCCCCTCCACTCTGTCCCTTAAAGCCACAGGGCTTATTAGGATGCTCTGTACAGGCACCCTTTCCCGTTCTCTGGTGGCTGAAGGGACATCAGAGAAGGAATACAGTGGTATGCCAGGCTGGGTCTGGGGCCCCAAGCCCCTGGCAAAGGCCGCTTCTGGTCCAAACCTCCTAGGGCTGCAGGGCCCAGCTGGCCTGTGTCCTCTCATCTTCAGACCCCTCCTCTCCCAGAATGCCCAGTACCCAGGAAGTAGCCAGGGGCCAAGAGCAAGAGACCCAAGTAGGGAGTGGCACTGACCGGCCTGCAGGGTGGTCAGCGATTCAGACTCCTCGCTAAACTCACTGTCCCCGATGTCATTGGTCGCCTTCACTCGGAACTTGTAGGATGTGAAGGGCTTAAGCCTGTAGAGGAATTGGGGTTCAGTGATCAAGATGTCTGTTAGACTTAGAATATGAATTGTGGTCCCTCACCTCCCTACCCCCTAGGCCCATGTGTTGAAGTCTGGGTCCCTGGCTGGTGGCACTATTTTGGGGAATGTGGAAACTTGAGGAGGTGGGGCCTAGCTGGAGGAATTTGGTCACTGGGAGTGTGCCTTTGAAGGGCATATCTTGTCCCTTCCTCTAATCCTTCTGTATGCTGGCTGCTGCGATATTTTGTCTCTACTCAGGCTCAAAGAAATGGAGCCAGCCAATCTTGGACTGAAACGTCTGAAACCACGAGCCAAAATAAACCCTTCCTCCTTTTGAGTTGTTGTTCTTAGGTATTTGTCACAGTGATGAAAAGTCTGACTCATACAGTGTTCTTGAAGACCTTGCTCTCCTGAATTCAGTGAACTGGGGTGGGGGGGTGCAGGGAGCAAGGTTCCCAAGAGAGAACCCGAACTGTCTCCAAAAGCCTCTCTCAGCAAATGTCTTTCTTCTTGATTTACGGGGGCGGGGAAGGTGGGGAGGAGAGGATTGCTCGAACTCCTGGTCACGTCGACTGGAATATAAAAAAATACAACCAGCAGGAATTAAATTGAAGGCAGAGTTTCGGAGTGGGCTCTGTGCCCCTATTAAAGATGGGAGGAAGATGCTGGCTGGGGAGAATTGCTAATGAAGGATGGCAAGCACTTGCTAACAGCAGCCGGCCAGGCTCCAGAAATAATTAAGAGGCAGCCTAATGGGGCTCCTAGAGAGGGGGAATGGAGCTGGAGAGAAGACAGAAGACAGAGTCCTCCTGGGTGGGGCAAGCTAAGACAGTTTTGGGGGCCAGGCTGAAGGTGTTCTCAGAAGCTCTGTGGTGAATACTGGGGGGACCACCAATGAGGGTGGAGATGCTGGCATGGACCCCGCCTCACCTGTCCACAGTGAAGGAGGAAGCATTGTGGCTCACGGAGGCTGAGTGCAGTGCCCACCTGCCACTGGGCAGCTCGCGAGTCTGGACCGTGTAGTAACGCACTGGGGACAGCCCGTCACTGCCTGGCTCCCAGGACAGTAGCACACTGCGTGCTTTCACATCCTCCTGCTGCACCACAGGCTTGCTGGGGGGCTGGGGGCGGTCTGGGAGGTGAGAAAACACAGGCGGGGGAGAGGTGGGGCCTTCTCAAGAGGAGAGGGGGTGCCCTAGACTCCTGCTGGCACCCCTTTCCCATCCCCACTTCCACGCACATGTCCCTTGCCTAGTCTTTGCCAGCAGCCAGCAGCTAGCAGCTCTCCTGGTCAGAGCCCCACCCTCAGCTGCTAGATGCCCAGGTGTCTGGGAATTCACATCTCCCTGTTCTGCACTGTTCCTGATTGAGAGGGATCAAGCCATTCTTCCCTCTGTGGGAATTCACTCACACCACGCCCCAGCTTGGCTTCCTTCTCCTCGCAGCCTTCCTCCTCCACCCCTAACTGTGGCATTACTGGTGTTTGGACTGATGCTTCTGGATGTGCATGATATGTACTTAGCTGCATCCCTGGTCTCAATGCCAGGAGTATCTCCCGCAGCTGTGACAAATGAAAGGCCTCCAGAAGTTGCTTTGGGGAAAGGAAACCTTTGCTGAGAACCACTGTTCATTGCGTTTTCCTGGAAATATTTTCCAATCAATCAGGGCTCAAGGCCTGCTTGAGTCAGCTTAGGGCATCAGGGCAGGATCTACCAGGACTCTAGGCTCAGCCCTGATGGTCCACCCAACTGGACAAGGCCAGTGCTGGGAGGGGGAGGGGAGAAAGAGGGAAAGCCCTCACTAACCTTCCCTTTAGAAAACCAGAGCCCAGAAGGATTCTGGGAAAGAGGCTCTGCAAGTTGGTTACACCTGTCTCTGACACTGACTCCACTTTCAGTTCAGACTCACTAGATAATCCCAGTCACCCACTAAGAAAGCCTCTGAGCATTCAGGTTGGCCGAGGAGGATTGCCTTCAGGTGCCCTCCAGGGACCCCCAGCCCCCATGGGCAGTCACCTCTCTTCTCGGTGGTCACCACCAAGGCTTCAGCAGCCTCTCCCCAGCCTTTGCGGGTCTGGGCTGTGATGCGGAACAGGTAGACAGACTCTGGCTTGAGACCGGTGGCTGTGTACTGGCGGGCGCTGGGTGCCAGCACCTCCACCGTGGCAGTGTTGGCTGTGGTGGCGTTGAGCCGGTGTGTGATCTGGTAAGCTGTGGGGAAGGAAGGAAGGGGCAGCGCTGGACAGCAAGGCAGGCTGCCTCCAGCACCTTTTCTCACTGGCCACAGCAGCACCTGTACTTGGGTGTTGCTGGCTGTGGTTTGTCTGCCTGAAGCCTTCATGGTCACTCTTATAGCCTTGGCTGCACTTGGGGAGAGTGGACTGTCAGTGGCATAGGTGGGGACTCAAAGCAGTGTCTACAACTCCCATGTCAGCCAAAATGAGGAAACTGAGGCCGGAAGAAGCCAGACCATTTGCTAGCAAGTGGCTGAGCTAGAAGTACAGACGACCTTTCAGTACTAAAGCACTTGACACCTCTGTCACTCTGTCTTCTGGAGACATGGCATGCTTCCTGGGTGGGTGTGCAGGAGAGCAGAACCCAGACCCTGGAACACATAGGCCAAGCCACCATTTGTGTGCATACTTTCTAGTTTTTTTAATTAAAAAAATTTTTTTCTTTGAGACAGGGTCCAGACTGGCTTCAAACTTAAGATCCTCCTGTTTCAGTCTCCTGAGTGTATTTTTAATTTTTTTGTTGTTGTTGTTGCAGACAGGGCCTTTCTATGTTGTCCAGGCTGTCGTCGAATTCCTGGGCTCAGTTGATCCTCCTGTCTCAGTCCCCAGTAGCTGGGACTACAGGTGGGCTCCAACACGCCCAGCAGCTAAGCCATTAATGTAAAAGTGAGGGGCTGATGCCATGGTGGGAAGCAGACTTGTTCAAGTTCGCAGAGCTGCTGCCTTTGACTTGGGTGTATGCACTGGGGAGAAACTTGAATGTGAAGAGAAATTTCTGATCTGTGCAGATTGCCCTCCCTGTTTCCCCAGCAGTGCACCCTCACTTGGCCCCACTTAGGGGAGAGCCACTGAGGTCTACCAGTTGGTCAGCTGACTCTAGGCATTTGGAGGCACAAACCCAGCCAATGGTCCTTAAGGGACCTGAACTTTGACCTTGCCCTCCAGCAGATAATGTTATAGGCAGAAACGTCAAACGGGAAATATAACTTAGATCCCATTCATAAGGAGATATGTGAGCACTTCCTGGGCCTATCCCATCTCTTGTCAACATGAGGGTGTCTCTACAATCCTTTATGCAGTCTCCTTCCTGCAGACATGGCACAGGAGAAGGCATGCTTACCCAGGATGATACCGTTCGGTGTAGCAGGGGGCTGCCAGATCAGCCTCACAGATGTGGTCCTCACCTCTGGGAACAGGATGCCCATGGGCGGGCCTGGGACTGCAGGGGACAGAGGGGGAAAAGCTGACAGGGAGGGTGCTGCTCAGCCCCAAGCCAAGTTCAGCTCCAGCAGAGCAGCCCAGCGGGGGCAGGGGAGCCAGGGCTCAGTCCAGCTCAGTGGGTGTGGTGCAGTGTTCCAAGCCTGGCACTGGGTTAGGAGCCAGGGATGGGAAAAATAAAATCAACAAGGTTTCTACCCTCTGAATAGAGATTATGTGGCAGGGGCCCAAGGTTCCTGCCTCTTTGGACTCACTGTCTGTGTACACACTCTTAGAACTGGGCAAATGGGCTCTGACCTGAATCTGTGCTTTATTTTTAATTAATTAATTTTTGCGGTACTAAGGATCTAACCCAGGGTCTTGCACATGCTAGGCCAGTGCTTTCCTACTGAGCCATGTGCCCAGCCCCAACTTAGAAAGCTCTGCCCTGACTTCTCTCCACCTGCTGGGTAAGGTGGCCAAGGGAAGAGCTCTCCCTGAGCCTCCATGACCTCTCTCTCCAGATCTCACTCTGGAATCCTAGGATCCTGAAAACTCCTTTCCAGACAGTCCCAAGCATACTTCCAGGGTCTGCATGGGCCCACTCCCCAGATCTACTGCCCTAGGGCAGGCTGTGTGCCCCTCAGCCTAGGGACCCAAGGGGCCCGCTGTTTTAGAGGAGTGGATGGAGACTGGGGAGGATGAGGGGAGAGGGTAGGACATGGAGGGACCAGGGTAGGGGGAGCAGTGACTGGCAGGGGTGGGGAGGCGTCCCCTGTGATGCTTTATTCCAGTACAGAATGCCGAGGAGCCTGAGATCTGTAAACGTGAATGTGACCTTCTCGGTCATTATATGGGTATATTTGTCAAGGCAGGAGGATAGAACATATTTAATTTAACAGCTCATTAGCTAGATTTATAACTCTAGAATATATAGACATATGCTATTTGGGCTTTTGCACTCCTTTCTGGACCCTGCAAATCTTTGCGGTGGGCAGGCCATGGGGAGAAGGAAGGGCAGAGGGCCTTTCCGTCAGCTTGGGATGGCGAGTTTTGTCATAGGGATAAATGCAGATGTCGCTCTTTTGCAAACAGGACCAGGAGGCTGGAGTCCAGGAAAAATCAAGACTTAACTCAAAGTGAACCTGTCCCATGTACTTGATCCCGAGAGGGACCAAGAAAGTGGAATCAGATGTCCAACTGCCCTCGTGTTGTCCTTTCTTCCTTAGGGATTAGCACCCTCTTACAGAGGGGTTAGTAGACCCTAGTGACCACAGGAGGAGCTGGAGGTCATAGCTTCCTCTCCTCTGGGGCAGGGTAGGGCACCAGGAGGCGAGGCTGCGGGGCAGGATGGAAGGCTGCTCATTCCGTCTCGCGTGGGTCAACTGAGATTTGAACTTACCATCATCCAGCGTCCGCTCCAGTACGGGAGGGTGGCTGGGGCTGCCGTCCCCCACGCGTGTGAAGGCCAGCACCCGGACCTCGTAGAGCACGTACTTCCCTAAGCCTGTGAGTTGGACACTGCGAGATGAGTTGCCTTCTACCAGCCAGAAGCTGGGCTGGGAGTCTGCGTCCTTCTCCTTGTATATCACCTGCCAGGGCCCAGCACAGGTAAGGGCCTCAGTCCTGGGTCTCACCCTGCTAGTACTTGTCCTGGGTCTAATCCAGGGTAGGGGTATGGGATAGGCAGACTCAGGCTTCTTGGAGTGGCTTGGCCCCAAGAGAACGTGGGGTAATTTCAAAGCTGGTGCTCTTGGAGGGCTTGGGACACAAAGATAGACTGGCTATAGAGCCAGAGGTCCCTTAATGGCATCCAGGTGGGAAGACAGGCTCAAGGTCACAGAGCTAGTAAGGGCAGACATCAGCCCATGTCTCCCAGCTTGTAGGCCAGGGCAGGACCTTATGGCTAGGCCCAGCTTTAAGAGGAATCTAAAACATAACAGAAACCAAAACTGGGCCCATCGGGGGGCTGAGAGTGAGGCTTGGGCTGCCTAGTATGGCCTCTGGGGAGAGGGGGCATAGCTCCAAGGACCCTGGGACTCACTGGAAGTCTCTCCACCCCTAAAGGAGGCTCCTTGGCTGCTGCGGTGACAGGTGGGTGGGAGGTTGGGCAGATCTTTTGTGTCTACTATAGGGAGCAGAGATCCAGAAGGTGACAAAGACAGGGAGCCCACCCGCCTCTGATGCAGAGACACACCTTGTAGCCCAGCACAAGCCCGTTGCGATCGGCTTCAGGGATCTCATTCCAGCGTACCAGCATGCTGCTAGAGGTTGTGGCCAGTGCGGACACGTTGGTGGGACCAGAGGACGGGACTGTGGGAGACAGGTGGAGAAAAGGAACTGAGGACCCCAAGTCCTTCCTGCAGTGGAGGGGGTGGAGCAGGACATGGGCCAAGAGAGGAGTCAGCTTGATGCTGTCTGCTCTATGTATGGAAGAAAACATGGTACAGCTGGTCCCCAAATTGCAAATTATCCTTCTAGGATGGCTCGGGGCTTGGAATGTCACCAACTCTGTGTCTGGCTTCAGCTTCGCCTCCCTCATTATTCTTTGCTCAGACTGTCTTTAGATGAGCTTGCATTTCCTGCCAGCACAGCCAGGAGGGGTAGGATGGGGAGACTAGGAATGCCAAGAGAGCTGCCTGTCATTTTCTTTTTTTCCCTCTTTCCCTTTTTTCCTTCCTCCCTCCCTTCTTTCCTCCCTCCCTTCTTTCCTCCCTTTCTCCCCCTTCCTCCCTTTTTTTTTTGCAGTCCTGGGATTTGAACTCAGGACCTCAGACTCACTAGGCAAGCACTGTACCACTTGAGCCACACCCCAACCCTTTCTGTTTTTAGTTTGCTTTTCAGATAGGGTCTTATAACTTTGCCTGGTCTAGCCTCAGACCTTGGTCCTCCTATTTCCATCTCTTGAGTAGCTGGGATTACAAGTGTGTGATACCATACCCAGCTTATTTGTGAAATAGGATCTTGCTAACTTTTTACCCAGGCTGGCCTTGAACCTTGATCTTCCTGTCTCTACTTCTCAAGTAGCTGGGATTACAAGTATGTACCACCATGCCCAGCCCTCCACCTGTCATTTAAAAGGTGCCAGATAAAAGTCACAGGGCTGCGGACCACATGTGGACAAATGAGGGCTTCTTTTAGGTTGGGCTCATGGTCTGTAGATGACCCCTTGCTAGGCCCCTTGGAGCTTCTGGTTGTGTTTCTGGAATGTTTGGAGAGTGGATCCTTCCCTGAACCTCCATCTCAGGTTCCTTCAGGCACCACTAATGTCAGGATTAAAGCTGAGGAGTGGGAGGTGGGCAGTTTGGATAGTCAGACAGCTTGGTATTCTAAGAGTCCCTGACAGTGGGAACAGTCACAGAGGAGGAGCAGGCACTGGGGGCCTTGGTGATATGGCAATATGGCAGGGCTCTCTGCAGTGCTCCAAGCACAGGAGAAGCTGCTCGGGCTGTCTTTGGAAACAGCCTTGTGTGCAATTCAAAACCTCCTGTTCAATCGGATGGCCCTGAGGGCAGAGAGATAGAGCAGTACCTGATTCCCGGGTCCTGCCCACCACCATCTGGCTCCAGGGTCCACTTCCAATGGCGTTGAAGGCCTGGACCTGGACGCGATACTCTGTCCACTCCTCCAGGTCTTCAATGGTGTACTCCCGCTCCACTCGGTCCTGGACCACGTGGCTCAGAGTTTTCCCATGGCCATCTGACCGGCTGTACTTGATCTTGTAGCCCACAGACTCAGGGTTCCCGTTGTATTCCATCTCTGGGAGAGGCTATACCAAGGTGGGGATGGGGGAGGGGGAAGGTGATGTGAGGGAGGCTACCCTGTCCAGGAAGGGCTGCCTGGGATGGGGGGGGCTTGTGTTCCTTTTCCAGGGAGCCTTTGAGGGGACCCAGCCCACCACCTGAAGTCTAAGCTGTCCACGTCTGTGACAGGTGCTCTCTCCCTCGGGGTGTGGCTTGGGTTGGGTAACGCTGTGTTTCTGATGGTCCCAGCTCTACTCCAGGCTGCAAGGAGAAGCAGCCTCATTCTTTACTCCCCTACTCGGGGAGATGGTCCTTTTCAGGAGGCTCAAAGGCCACCTATCCAACACTGTCATGAGCATGGGCTCTGGCTGTCACCCCTGCCTGACTCCCTGTCTCAGGCTGCCAACGCACACTTTATTAATTGCTTACCACACCTGTACTTGGCTCATGCTGCCCTTGGAGGAGTGGGCAAGCAGAAAGGGCCTCTGTCACTGCCAGGAAGTCCTGTTATCCAGCAAGCCTCAGCCTGACCTGCTGCATCTTTAGCTTCCTTCTGGTTTGAGTCTTGCCATAGATAAAAGGCAGATTCCTTTTCTGGGTCTTAGGTCTGGGCTGGAGGGCCTGCGGTCACCAGTTCAAGGTTGTTTGGATGACCCTGGACAGTGTTGGTAGGCAGTGGAGGGGCAGTTCACTGGGAGAGCCGTTGACTTTCACTCCTCCTCTGAAAGGGACAGAGTGGAGCCGGGGCGTCCACAGCCTCTCTTCCCCCATTTTACTTCTCAAGGCTCTAAAGGTCTACAGTTCACAGCTCACCGTATTCTGACCCACTTTATTCACTCCCTCCCCTCCAGCTCCTGCTGCTCCACTCACCCTCTCTCCCACCCCTCCACAGACACTTAGTGAGGGACCAGAGGCCATTAAGACAGCAATCAATGACCCGAGAGCCTGAGACGGGACTGGAATGGGGCTTTCCTACCTGCTAAGGAGAGGTAACGGGCCATGCACCATTAAGCAGGCCTGAGAGGTGCTGGGCTGCAAGGCACAGCTACTGTCTTCTCTTCCCCCACCCCCATCTAACCTTCGATGTTGGAAAGCTTCAAGTGAGAGTCAATAGGTAAGTTTGGGCCAGCAGGGGGTGGTGCAGAGGCTGCAGCGGAGGTCCAAAAAAGCTGCCTAGGTGCCTGCCCACCTATCCACAGTGCCTGGGACTACTGCACTGTTCTGAAGGGCAGTGCTGCTGGGCACCTGCCACCTGGGAGGGAAGCCATAATTGATAACCAATGTTAATGGAGGGTTGATGGTGCCAGGGGCTCTCATAGCCACAGGCCATCCCCTTCAGGCTGTCCCTCTCAGCGATGGCCATCACAGCTCCAAGGTACACCTGGCTCACCGGGTGAGCCTTTTTGCAAACTGTGTCTTGCACACTCGTGAGAGATCTTCCATGGAGACAGAGAGCTGTGTGCTCAGAGGAGCCTGTGGAGCATTGTCAGGATGGATCTCCCCTATGCCAGGATTTCGGGGTACGGGCAGCTCCCCATAATTCTGTGTCTAGGAATTCTCCTTTGTTCCACATGCCTCGGGGGACTGAAGCTTCAGTGATTCTGGGCATCGCTGGTCCTGGGAGACAGCAGTGCACTTAGTGGCTAGGGCTGTGGATTTTGGGGTGCAGACTCTGGGCAGAATCCCAGTCCTGCTGTTAAGTGGGAGTGTGGAAGGATGTGCGGTCCTGGGCCTGTTGAGAGCATTCAGCACTGGACTTGGAATAAAGCACCCAGGGCAGCGTCTGGCAAGAGAGAAAGCCTCAGTGTGCTAGCATGCTACCTCATGCAGGGCCACCTTGGTAATGACCGTCAACATATAGCCCTGAGCTCTGAGACTGTCTGGAGAGCCTGATGGCCCCTTCCAGGCCACCTCCACCTTAGCAGCAAGCAGGTGCCTATTCTCTGATAGAGCATGGGAGCTGTGTGGCTCCTAACTTCTCTGAGCCTCAGTTTTCTTAACTGTACATTGGGATGATGTTATATCCTCTGTAGTCCCTGGGAGGATTAAATTTAAAATGCTTGACACTTGGCAATGCTCACTAAACAGCAATTTTTAAACTCCTTCCTCTCAAGGGGCTTATTTCTTCATTTGGCTACATTTGACTGTTAGGTTCTTTACTAGGTAAGTAAAGAAGAAAAAAAAGAAAAAAATTTTAAAAATTAAGCAATTAAAGAGAAAGAAGCATAGACATTCAACGTGTGCCCACTTTGAGGCATGACAGCAGCTGTGTAGGGTGGCCAAGGTTGAGAGACACCCACCCCACTGCCCTCAAGGGAGTCTTACCATCCAGCGGAACCACAGGCTGGTCTCACTGGCTGTGCGCAGAGTTACGTTGGCTGGGGCCATGTCTGGGGGTGCCTGGAGGGTCTGGATCTTTCTAGAAGGCTGACTGGGTGGGCTAGTGCCTACAATGTTCACCTGGCGCATTCGGAAACTGGGTGGGGTGGAAGGGATGAACAAAGTGGTGAGGGAGGACTCCAGGGTCAGCCCCGGCTCCAGGGGGGCAGACCTCACTCACCCCATGCCTTACCTGTAGAAAGTGAAGGGGTTGAGGTCAGGCACTTCCAAGGAGCGCACATCTGGCTCATTGCTCAGTTGGTGGATGAGCAACCACTCCTCTCCCTCCCCGACCACGCCTACCTGGAAAAGGGGGACCTTTAGACCTGTCCAGCCTGCAGGGCTGAGGTGGGGTGCTCTGAGCCCCAGCTCCTAGAAGACACTATTCTGCCCAGAGAAGGTCTTGGTCCAAATCCCAGGACTCACCTGGAGGACACCAAATGGGCCAGCATCTTTCCAGGCCCTTAAACAAGACTGCAGGTATGACTCTGAGCCATCTTGCATCAGAGCCCCTTGAATGCTAGTTCCAAACACCACATCACACCCAGTCAATCAGAATCCCTGGGGGCAGGGCCAGTAATTCACACTTTTAACAAACTCCAGAGGACAGTCTCCCTAACACCCTGGGGTGCTTCTCACCCTCGACCAGCTAAATTTGAATTTCTGGGAGGGGAACAGGGGTTGAACCACCAAATGAGCCCTGAGAGAGCCAAGGGCTCACAACCACTGGCTTTTTTTCCCCTACCAGACCCTGGAGGGGATTGTGTGCGGGTGTTCTTATATGCACAGGTGAGGTGCTGTGGAGACAGGATAGGGCGCTGTGGGCATTTTTGGTGTACAGATGGACCCCAATTCACCATGGTTCAAATTAATAATTTTTCAGTTTACATTGGTGCCAATGTAAATAGAAAGACCTTCTGGGAATCTTTCCAGAATTTTGGTCTTATCCAGGGTTAGCCATATGCAGTCCGATCTTCCCTCCCAGGGCTCAATGTCCAAGTGCAGGTTAATGGAGTTCTGGCCAGGTTTTAGGTAGGCTGGGTGGGGCTGGGATTTTCAGTAAGTTAGTGCATTAAACACACTTTTGATTTATGCTGTTTTCAACTTATGATGGATGTACTGGGAATGTAACCCCATCATAAGTGGAGGAGCACCTCTATTTGGCCACGAAAATTCACATTGACTGAAAACACCCTGATGTGGGTCTGTCCCAGACCTGGATGGTAGTGGGGGGCTCTCTGGTCCCTGGGGCTCCCCTCCAGCAGGTTTTACCTGGGCCTCCACCAGCCAGCGGGAGATGGAGGTCTTCCCATCGTACCCTGGCCTGAACTGCAGGGTCACAGAACGGGGGCCAATGTTGGAAATGCCCAGGTTGGTGGGGGCACCAGGGAGCTCTGAAAAGGAGAACAGGGTAGGAAAGGAGATCAGGTGAGAGTGTGGCTCCACATGAAACAGGATGTTTGGGCAAGGAGGGGGCTGTGTGTCCCACTGCTCCTGTAGATGGTTCAGCAAAAGGATGGCCAAGGCCTCCTATGCCAACATCTGCCATGCACCTGTGTCCTGTGGAGAGCCATGCTCACCCCAGGAGGCTGAGACAGATCTGGGGGGCAGAGGGGACCTCTGCAAACAGGGCCATGTATGCCAAGGACGTCCCTTGGCCATTCTGGGTGTGAGAGAAGTGGTCATGAGGCCTCATCAGCTAGGCTCAGAGAGAAACCTCCATACCCAATAATGGCTGAGGTAGATGAGGGACAGAGGGGGGCAGGAAGCACCTCCTCTTTTCTAATCAGGAACCCTGGGGCTTCTGAGTCTCAGAATGAACAGTAAGAGCACAGATTCTGGAGTTGGACTGTGTAATTTGAATCTGACTCCACCACTCCTAGGCTGTGTCTTTGCGCATGTTACCATTTCTCTGTGCCTTAGTAAAATGGAGGTGCTAACGACAATACCTACTTCAGGGTCATTGTGAGGAGGCAGTGAAAGCCCTTAGCTCCAGGTGTGGTCAGCACTGTGTAAATATTTCTCATGGATATGTATCGCCATTGGGAGTTGACTGAACCTCAGGCACCTCAGACATCTCAATCAGCAGGTACAGGGATGATGACCAGGTCACACAAGCACAGCCTTACTGATATGCCACGTGGTTATCTAGTCCAGGTGGGGAAACTGAGGGACACAGGGGACACTTGACCGGCTCTAAGTCACAGAGCTTGTCAGAGGCAGGGCTGAGACTAGACTCCAGCTTGCTGTTTGTTTATGCCCAGCGTCCTCTGCCATCTCTTGCACAGCTGGTCCAATTTGGACTTTCCGGGTGACAGTGAGAATTCTCCTGAATCACAGTGACCATTGCCCAGTGTGGAGCATGGTATAGGAAGGGAACAGTAGGGCAGATGAGACCAGGACAGTGTCCTCCAGGGGCCTCTGCTATGCAGTGAACTATGGACAGGGAAGATAGCAGCAAGCCAGAAGCCTCCATCCAGAGCCACAGGGGTCCTGGGAACCAAACCTGCTCAAGGGAGGACCCTGGGCCCATGGAGCCTTGCCGAATAAAGGCCAGCATTCCTGCAAGACAGGGTCCCTCTTCAACAAGATGCTGCTCACAAGAACAACAGAGGCCAGGGTCTCCCTGGCAGAGGCACCTACTTGGAGGCACCCCAGAGGAGATTGTGGAGGCAGACACCTGGCCCTGGCCTTTGGAAGTCATGGCGGCCACCTCAATGGTGTAGGTGGTGAGCGCAGTGAGGCCTGTCACACGGTACTCCAGGGTCACATTGGGCAGATAGTGAGTCACACGGGTGTTGGTTCGGTTGTATTCCTCCCAGGAGATCCGGTACCCTGGCAAGAGCCCACAGTGGTGACATGAGCTGGGCTGGGACCATATATTGGCCTTGACCCTTGCTCTACTTCTCACAATTTGGTTCGGTTTAGGAGATGCTGGTCTTCTGCTCTGTTGCCTCATGGGATGCTACCCGTGGATTGGGATTATAGGAGAGACATCCTAGAGACACCTGGGGTCCCGGACTGCACATGCTAAGATGTGTTGCAGAACGGAGGTGCCAAGACCCTCCTCTGCGTAGGTCCGCTGGAGGTCTGAGTGACAGGTGACCTTTCCCCATCCCACCCTCCAGTTCGGGAGCCCTGGGTGCCTACCTGTGAGGATGCCATTCTTCGCCGCCGGTTCCTGCCAGCTGACCTTCAGTGAGGTGTCCAGGATGTCATCGAAGCTCAGGTGTCCCACGGGCCCTGGCACTGTTCCCCAGAAGGCCCCCCACCCGCCCAGTGCCTGTTAGAGCCAGAGCAAGGCACCCTTGCCCTGGAGAGGGTGGGTGGGGATGGAGCATGGGGACCGGTGGCACCTACCATCTTCATGAGTGCGCACCAGCTGGGGGCTGCTGCGGGGCCCGTCCCCTGGGGTGGTGAAGCAGAGTACAGAAGTAAAGTACTCAGTGAACTTCTTCAGACCTGACACGAAGCCCACGTGGATGCTGTCCTGGAAGTTGGGCCGGGCAGTCACCATGGTGACCTCCTCCTGCTGCTCTGGCTCCCAGGCGATCAGCTAGGGAGAGACCAGCAAGCATGTTCCAAAAGAGGCCAAGTCCTCTGCCACAGGCTGGGCCAAGGCACAGTGTCAGGAGCCCAGTCCCTGTGGTACCTTGTCCCAGGAAAGGAAGCAACAGAGCTGGTTGCCTCTCAGGCCACTGGAGCCCTGTTCCTCCTGTATTCACCCTGATGTGCTGTGCTGGTCCACTTCTGAAGCCTCTGACTTCAGGCAGGGCACAGTGCTCAATGCTTCCCATAGGAACTTGTCACCCATTCTCACAGCCACCCTACGAAAGTTGCATTTAACCAGAACCGGTTTCATGGTTTGCAGGCCCGGTACAAAATGAAAACAGAGCCCCCCCCCACCTCAAAATTTATTTCCAGATGACAGCAGAGAGCATTTAGCCAAGCATGGGGCCCTTCTAAGCCTGGATCCCTAGGCAACTGCCAGGTTGCACACCCATGAGGACAGCCCTTTATTTTACAATTGAGGAAACTTAGGCTCAGAGAGGCTGAGTGACTCACACTATGTCACCCAGCCCTGGGGGAAGTGGAGGCTCTTAGATTCCAACCCTGGGATCTTACACCTTTTCCCCATGGGCTGGGGCATTGTCACCTTTGGAGTTCTCTAAGGCTTGCATCCCACAGAGCTGGGAAATTTAGTTGTGGATGACTCCCATCCTCCTACACTTGTTCCAAGTTGGGATTTCCACCTTGAACATCACCTAGAGGTGGCGAGTCAGCACCACGCCATCTGGAACCCCATCTCTTTCTCTCCTGCACCTTCCTCTCATAGGCCTGCTGTCTCCCCTCCTCCGTGTCCTACCTCCTGCTCTCACCTCCTGTGCTTGTTTTCTGGGCTCTTCAGCTGTCTCCAACAATGACAGCTGGTCTCAGAGATTTCCTCATTTATTTGAAGTTGATTAAATAGCAATTAATGGTGAAAAGCTACACTTGATGAGTTTTAATAAGCAGGGTATTTATAGATAAAAAACAATACCACACCAATGTCTCCTGATTATCTCACGCCTATAACAATGCTTAATCTTCTCCTTTTCAGGGCCGTGTGTTTATAAAGGATGTTTTGAAATTTAATTGGTATTGTGAAAAGATAGCCTATAGCAAGTTAATTAGACACTAATTAGACCCTAAAAATACCAATCAGAAATACTAAGTGGGATTTAATAAGTATGTTAAATACCCTCTTTATTTCGGTTATCTCGTTTCAGAGCAATTAAATTGCCCAACTTCATAGGAGTAGATGAAGAAATGAGTTTAATGTTTTAATTTAATTTAATTAATGTAAATTTGAATTAATTATGTTGTTGGAATTAATTGTTTGGAGTGTTCCCCTGTAAGTGTAAAATTTGGGTAAATATTATTTTATTGGGCTTAAGCTAATTACAATCACTATCTTTTTTTTTTTTTAATAAAGGAAAAAGAGTGTCTTTTCAGGTGTCTTAAAACAGTGTCATTGGGCCTTATCTACAAAACTGACCTGCAGGGGGTGCACATGACGAGGGCAGTGGGGTTTGGAGGACTGACAATATTGACTGACGATGATACTTTAGTTCCACACCTGATGACCAACATGGTGGCAGGGCCCTGGCTTCCTGACGCTGCCTCAAAATGTTTGCTATGAGCTAATGTAGGGTGATGAAGTTCCCAAGGCTCCTGGGAACTGGTTATGGTTTGTGTCTGAGGTGTCAAAAGGCTCATGTGTTGAAGACTTGGTCTTCAGCTGGTGGACCCAGTCACTGAGAAGGCTTGGATTATGAGGGTTCTGATTTAATCAATGGATTCATCCATTGATGAGTTCATAGCTGAAGGGGCTGTTAGGAGGCGGGGCCTAGCTGGAGGAAGTTGGTCAATCCTCTGGTGAAGGAGCACATCTTGGTCTTGGCCCCTTCTGTTTCTCTCTGCTTCCTGGCTGCCATGAAGTACACAGCTGTGCTCCTCCATATACTCCCACCATGATGCTCTCTGCCTCCCCTCAGGCCCACAGCAATGGAGCCAGTTGCCCTTGGCCTGAAACTCTCAAACCAGGAGTCCAAATCATTCCTTCCTTAAGTCATTTTCTTAAGTACTTTGTCACAGCAATGAAAAGCTAACTATCACAATGAAACAGGCAGCTCCTTTAGAGAGCAGAGGCCCCATCTGGCAACTGAGGGCAGTGCTCCGGCTGGGGTAGACTGGAGTGGGGACGTGGAATGTGTAGCTAACGTGGAGAGGAAGAACACTCTCCCAGTTGGCACACCTAGACCTGAGTGCAGCTCTGCCATTCAAACTTTCTGAGCCCCGGGCTGGTATAGGGGATAGTACTGGCCACGTTGCGAGGCTATGGGAGCAGCAGAGGAGGTGGGGGCTGCTCCTGTGCTCAGCAGAAGCAGCTCTTCAGGGCTGGAAGGTGGATAGCATAGAGAACCTCTAGCTGCTGGGGTTAAAACACAAGAAGGGGGGAAATCAATATTTCGCCCCCTTCTATCTCTCTGTGCTCACATGGAGTCACATAAAACATTGTGAAGGTCATGCAAGGAGCCAATAATACTGGCCACTTAGATGCAGAGAGCTTTGGGGTTGGTGCAGTAGAATCAGGCAGGTGGAGGATTAGGGTGGCATAGAAGCTTTCAGCTGTAAGTTTACCTTTAGAATCTTATAAATCTACTTCCTGTTTAAAAATAAAAATTATAAAATAAATCAAATGGAGATCATTTAACAAAAGTAGTAGAATTATATGCACATTTACCCTTTGAGCCCACAATCTCACTTCCAGGAGTGTATTTCAAAGGTATACTGTGAAAACAGAAAAAGGTGAAGGCTTGGTCCCCAGCTGGTGGACCCAACATTGGAGAGGGGTTTGGATCATGAGGGCTCTGATGTAATCAATGGATTAATCCATTAATGAATTCATAGATGAATGGGCTATTAGGAGTCAGGGCCTGCTTAGAGAAAGTGGTCACTGGGGTCACAGCCGTGTCCCTGACTCCTTCTGTCTCTTTTTGCGTCCAAAGTTAACATAGCCGAAGACTGGCCATAGGAAAAGACTGGGAAGAGCTAAATGGCATGTCGAGGGGCTGGTTGACCAAACTATATGCTGGAATACATTCAGATGCAAAAATGGAGGAAGGCTGGTCCTATGGAATGACCACCAGAATAGTCTGTTAAAAAAAATAATGAACAAGGCTGATGGCTCATGCCTGTAATCCTAGCTACTCAGGAGGCAAAGATCAGGAGGGTCATGGTTCAAAACCAGCCCTGGCCAAATACTCAGAAGACCCTAAGCTGAAAATACCCAATACAAAACAGGGCTGGTGGAGTGGCTCAAGTGGTAGAGCACCTGTCTAGCAAGCATGAGGTCCTGAGTTCAAGCCCCAGTGCCACAAAAAAAAAAAAAAAAAAAGAACAAATGAAGTCTGGAGCAAAAGTGTGGGGAAGACACTGTCATTTATGTACCAAGGGGAGGACACACATTTATATACATCCATGCACCTGCTTTTAAAGAAGTAGAAAGAAAAGACCAGAACAACCCAAACAAAAGCACTTCAGCCTCTGGTAGAGGGAGAGGATTCAGGTTAAGGCTGATTATTTTTGTTTGTTTGCTTTTTGAAATTTGCTTTGTAGATTTGACTTTGGAACCATGTAAATTTTCTACCTAATTATAGAACAAAATTAAATTAAAAAAATCAATCCCTAAAAATCGAAACTGAAACGAAGCCAATGAACCTAGCAGGGCAAAATTCTACTGAGAGAAAGCATTTCAAAAGACGCCATCGCACAGCTGTGCTACGTGCCATCACCGGGACACACCCTGGGAGCAGAAAGGGTAATCTGAAGCTGTTTTCAGTGATCCTCATATCCACCTGTTGTTCTGGTGTGCGTTTGTGGGGTGAAGCAGTCAGGGAGTATGTGACTGGTGTAGAACTGGGTTTTCAGTATGGAGAAAAGAGATACAGAAAAGGCCAATGAGCTTACTGAAAAGCTTACAGTCCTGGAAAGCATCAGTATGTAGATTATATTTAAAAAAAGCATTTCCTCCTAGCTGGTCACTAACAGGCTCATTAACAATAACCATGTGGGAGCAGCCAGCGCCCCAGGGTCCGATTGTGATATTTAGCCATCACTGACTTCTACAAGGAAGCAGAGCCCCTCGAAGAGAAGGCTGGTCCTCAGCATGAGGAAGGACATTTTAGCTTGGAACATCTTGTCCTGCCAGACGGCAAGGAGGTGATCAAGACTCCTGGGCCCATGTCCAAGGACCCATGAGCCAATGTGAAGATGTCCTTTTGCTATCAAGAAGAATAATGACAGTGAACTAAAGATGCCAGAGGTGTAAAAATCCCCAAGTACGTGCAAAACCAAACCAAACCAAAAGACACCCCTTCCAACCCAAGTTCACTGTCACCTTAGGAGGTGCTGAGGGACCAAGTCATTACACTGGTAAGTAATGGGGAAGATTGGAGCTTGGAGCTTTTCCCAAATGAACTCCATGTTCAGGTAGTCAGCTGATAAACAGGAATTAAAAAAAAATTTCAGCTGATAAACCCGGGGAAAATGACAGTGTTTGTCCATCTCCGTTTTGATTTGCTATTAAGATGACAGGTCATTCAAGGGCTGTCAATGGCCCCCAATCTCAGAGAGAGAGAGAGAGAGAGAGAGGACAGCCAGATTTTGTGCCATTTTTTTTTTTGATAGAATCGGGGTTTGAACTCGGGGTCGTGCACTAATACTAGGCAGGAGCTCCACCACTTGAGCCACATCATCAGCCCTTTTTACTCCAGTTATTTTTCAGATAGGGTTTTGTGTTTTTGCATAGGGCTGGCTTTGTATCTCGATCCTCCCATTTATACCTCCCTTTTAACTAGGATTACAGGTATGTGTTTCCACACTGACTTATTAGTTGAAATGAGGTCTTATTAACTTTTTTGCCTGGACTAGCCTTGAATGGCATGTGATCCTCCCGATTTTGCGTCTTCAGCAGCTGGGATTACAGATGTGAACCACCATGCCTGGCCCAGACTTTGTGACTTTTGATGGAAATATACAACACCATCTAGGATGCAATAATTTGGGAAAAATAAATGGCCATCAAACCTGATGAATCTCCTAGGATGGCCTCAAACTTGCTGGATGAATCTTACTGGCCTCTAGCTTTACCTTCCAATTTACTGTAAATACAGCATTCAGAGGAATGTGCTCAGTAACCCCACAGGATGTGATCAGCAAAATCCAGGCTGTAGAATTTTCTCTAAGACAAATCACTAAGTTTCTTCACCAAATAAATTACAAGAAAAAAAAAAGGGAGAGAAAGAAACTAGAACAGAGACCTTAAAAATAAACCGATTGCCACTGTGCTGACTGCATTTAGTTCCTGCAGCAAATAAACCGACCAGTAGCAGAAATTATGTGGTTATCAAAAAAAAAATTGAAAGTTGTCTGGATATCTAATGACATCAGAGGGACTGTTGACAACTGTAGACATGATAATGGGGCTGTTTTGTTTTAAATAGAGATTTTATCTATGACTATACTCGAAGAAACAGTCATGGATGACACAATTCATTGCCTGGGGTTTGCGTCAAGACATTCCAGGAAGAGAGAAAGAATGCGGGGAATAGGTAGGACACTGCTGGCTGTGAGCTGCTAATTGCTGAAGCTGGGGTGGGCACATGTGCTCACTGTGTTGTCCCTCTGTTCTTGGAGATGTTTGGAAAGTTTCAAGACTAAAAGAGTAGGGAGCATGCGTGGTGGTGCATGTCTGTAATCTCAGCACTGAGGAGTCAGAGGCAGGCAGAGCACGAGGCCAGCCTCTGCTACACAGTAAGTGTGAGGCCAGCCTAGGAGACATAGTGACACTGTGTCTCAAAAAACAAAACCCCCAAACAAACAAACAAAAAGAGAAGGGAGTCCATTCTTGCAAGTGTACAAGGGACTGCTTCTTTTCCTGTCTGTGATAGAAACACTGATGGTCAAAGAAGCAGGAAAAGAATTCCCTACTGTTATTCATTTTTACTGCAAAAACCCAAGCTGTAGTTATCATTAATATCGTATATATTTTCTTGTTTTCCTTGGCGGTACTGGGGTTTGAACCCAGGGCCTCACATTTGCTAGGCAGGTGCTCTAATTCTTGAGCCACGCCTTCAGCCAATATTTATTTTCTTTTTAATGTAACAAAAAGTGCAGGCTCTGGTTCGAATCTGAACTTTTGAGTCTGAGCAGTTTCTCTGACCTTGAAGAAGTGACTTCCCTCTGGTGCCTCAGTTTCTCCCTCTGGAAAGTGGGGCAATGGTCACAGTATTTCTTTTCTCTTTCTTTCTTTTGAAGTTACTGGAGTTTGAACTCAGGGCCTTGCATTTGCTAGGCAGGCTTTGCACTTGAGCTAGGCCTCCAGCCTTTTTTTGCTTTTAGGTTATTTCTCAGAGAGGATCTTGTGCTTTTTTGCCTGGGACCAGACTAGGACTGCTATCCTTACCTATCCTCCAGCATAGCTGGGATTACAGACATGCACTACCACACCTGGCTTGTTGGTGTGAGCTACCTCACCTAGATTTAATACTCATTTCTTAGGGTTCTTGTGCAGCTTGCAGGAGAGAGTGTGAGGGGAGTTTGGCAGGCTGCCTGGCACACAGAAAGTGATCATAGACAGGATTTCCTTTTCTTCTTCCACTTGCTCCTGTGCTCAAAACATGGGGCAACATACACCACTGGCCTTTAGGGAGTAGCTTCTGGGCCTGGGAGTCAGCAGGTGGGAGGGTCGCCCCCCTCTGGCTCTGCGTCACCAAGGGCCAATGGCCTAGTTGTCCTGGTCACTGGCTGGCCTTCCAGCCCTTGGAGAGCTGTTTGCCTTAGCAGTTTATGGCTAAGTCCTCCCAAATGTAGAATAAAGCTGTGCTTAGGCTTAGCAGCAAGAAGCTAATTGTTCCCAGCTTGGCTCCTGTGCTCTGTGGCCATGCTGGCCCCTCCTTTCTTCCTCTACCTTTTCCCCACCTCCCCCATGTACCAATTAGGAGCCATTTTCAGATGTGTGAGCTTTGGGCTGCTGCCCTCTGCCCCAGGAACGTTCTGCTTGGCTTTGGGTTCTTGGGAGTGAAAAGGCTGTGGCTGGCGGGTCCAGCTCTGGATCACCACTCCTTATTGTCTGCAGGAATATTGTCTCTGCAGCTGAATCTCATTCCCTTCCTGCCCAGCCTCCCCCACCTTACAGTAACAGTGGCTAAGCTGCTGTCCTAGAAATGATCTTGGCTCTGGCACTTGCGCAAAGGGAAACGGGAGGCTTTGGGAGGTGGGCAGCCATCACGTCAAGGTCACCAGGTCCCTGGACGCAGACTCAGACCCATTAGCTTCCCAGTGGCATGCCCCCAAATGCTCTGTGTCTGTTCCCACATCTAGATGGCGAAGAGGGCATCTGGCCATGGCCCACACCCACTTGGGGCAGCCCTTTCAAAATAGTGCCCTTTCCAATATGGTGAGGACCAGGTACTCTGTGGTCCATCTGCAGTTCTTACAGGGGACAGGTGTGATGCTTGTTGGGGGAGGAGAAGAGAAACCAGGCTTGGGATCCTTGGGGACTTTCAACACAGTTAAAATCATTGCAAGCTGCCACTATAACGGCTATTATTGGTTGTTATGGGCTGACCTGTAGCCTTCAAAAATTCTTTTGTTGAATTTCTAATTCCAGCACCTCCGAAGGTGACTTTTTGGCAACTGGGCCTTTAAAGAGATGATTGAAGTTAAAGGAGGTCACCAGGGTGAGCCTTAATCCAATGTGACTGGTGTCCTGACAGGAAGAGGCAATATGGCACAGCCACACGTGGAGGGAAGACCACACTTGTACATAAGGAGAAGATGGTTATCCACAAGCCAAGGCCAAAGAGAGAGGCCTCCCAAGAAACCAAACCTCCCCGCGCGTTGACCTTGGAGTTCTAGCTCTAGGAACCATAAGCAAACGAATTTCTGCTGTTCAAGCCCCACCCCAGCCTGTGGTATTCTGTGAGACCAGTCTTAGCAAACAAGTGATTACTGCAGGAAACCTGCCTTATTTCACAGATTCATTGCACAGTTCTGACCAAGCATGGTCAAAAAAAAAAAAAAAAGGTAATATTATACCACCAAAATCTCTTTCTGCGTCTGTCATAGGTTACGGATGTTATCTTACTTAATCTTCAAACCACCCTAAAGAACAGGTCTTATTGACATCTTCTGTCCCAAATGAGGAAACTGAGTTTGTGTGCCTCAGCAGCTATCTCAGAGTATACAGCAGGTGCTCAGTAAGTACCTACTGGGCCTGGAAGGACTGAAGTCCAGGCACATACAAGAACTTGTCCAGTAGCTAGCAAGGGGTGGAGCTAGGATTTTAGCCCAAGTCTGCCTGAGTCTGAATCCCATGCCCTCAACCACACCCTGCGCGGGTCAAGTACAGCCTGAGGAGACCTGGCCAGCAGGGTGCTCAGCAGAGCCTGGCCGTGGCTGTCACTGTGAATGCTGGGTTGTTCTGATGGGCCAGGATGACACCCAGGTGTCCTGACCCTGAATAGACCAGGTGTTGTTTGTGGCTGGGTGGTCAGCCCCTTTTGGCAGTCAGGGTGCTGTCCACTGTCCCTGAGGTCTGGGTGTGGCCTTGGAGGAAGGCCATGCGTCCTCTGCCTTTATTCTGTTTTAACCCTTAGTTTGCTTGGGCTCCCAGTTTCGGAAACAGAAGGGGAACCTCCTGCCCCTTCCCTGACCTTCATTCTGCCTCCCCAGCCTCCACTTTCCTGAGACCCTCGAGGGCTTCCTCCTGGATGAGGAGAGACCCCCCCCACTCATACCTTGTAGCCCTGGTTGATGCCGTTGATGAACTGGGGGCTGGGGGCGTTCCAGGTGAAGCGGATGGTGGTGGAGTTGGTGGCTTCCGCGTGCACGTTGCCTGGGGGGACCGTGGGAACTAGAGGCGATCAAGAGACAGGTGGGGGGAGGGGCATTAGTCTACCTCGCCCAGCACAGTGGAGAAAACATGGGGAGGGGGTTTGAAGACTCTGCTTTGCACCCTGCTGTCTCCTTTCTGGCTGTGTAGACTCGGTACACTAAGTAAGTGCCCTCTTTCTCTGGATTAATTCGGGGAAAATAAAACCGGCTTGCCCCACCTCTCACGGTACTGACTGATGAAGTAACAGACATGCAAAATCCACATGCAAGATTGGGGAGTTTCAGGGAGAACAGGCAATGTAAGTTGTCCCATGATCCAGGCATTGTGAGTGTCACAGAAAGTCCCTGTAGCTGGAACCCCCCTTCCTTTCCCCCTGACCTCCTCGTCTCCCCCTTAGCCCACCCTGCAGGTGCCAGGCACAGGGTGAAGAATCCACCCAAGGACAATGGGGAAGCCTGGTGGATGAAGGCTACATGGGTTGGGGTGCTCAGGACTGGACAGATGGAGGACTGACAGGCCTGGGACCTGGAGAAAGGGGCTCAGCTGCCCGCTCCTAGTCACGGTCTCCACCCACCTCCCTGCAGTGTCCACTCTGTCACTTTGCTGCTGTAGACACCTAGCCCGGCACTGTTGTAGGCGGCCACCTCAATCTCATAGTTGGTCCAAATGATGAGGTCCTCCAGCAACAGGTTGTTGACATCAGCATCCGTGATGTTCTTGAACTGGTACCCGACAGGCAGCCCGGCCAGGCAGTACCTGCGGGAGGAGGCACAGGTGCAGTGGATTTGGGGTCAGCTTGCATAGTCGAGTGCCCAGGAAACTGGAGTAGTGCTGTCCACTAGAACTTTCTAAGATGCTGGAAATCTTCCTTATCTGTGCTGCCAACAAGGCAGCCCCTGATGGATGTGGCTGTCGAGCACTCAAGATGTGCTTAGTGCAACCGAGGGACTGAATCTGAATTTGATGTTTTTATTTATTTATTTATTTTGGCAGTACTGAGGTTTGAACTCAGGGCCTTATACTTGCTAAGTAGGTGCTCTACTAGTCAAGCGATGCTCCTAGTCCTTTTTGCTTTAGTTTGTTTTTAGGTAGGGTCTAGACTGAGATCCTCCTACCTCTTCCTCCTGAGTAGCTGGGATTACAGGTGTGTACCACCATACCTGCCTAGATCCTTAACTTTAATTGCATCTGCAAGGTCCCCTTTGTTATATATGGTGACAAGTGTCCCTTTTGACACATATAGTCACAGGTTTAGGGGATTAGGATGTGGACTGTTATTCTGCTGATCACACTCTCCTGGACAAGGGGCTGTGACTTTGGTATATTTTAATTGCTATATGTAGCCGTAGGTGACTGGTGGTTATCTTGCTGGATAGCACAGGTCTAGGAGCTGTGTCAGGACCATTTTTGATGGGAGAGGAGGACGTGGGCAGGTTAGCTGGCTGCAAATCTCTGGGGAAGATGTCACAGTTCTCAGCCTTTGAAGGTGATGATAGGAGAATAGTCCCCAAGGCTGGCTCACTTTTTTTCTTCCTCTAGGACAGTGGCTCCCTTGCCAAGGGGCACTGAAAAACACCTGGGCTACCTGTGTCCCCATGTTTACCTTCCACCAGAAACCAACCCAGAGTAACAAAGAACTGAACCTAAACAAACAAATTTAGGGAAGAGATTCTGCATGGGGGATGGATAACTCAGAGGAGAACCACAATGCATGCGTACCTTCGAGGCTAACCATTGAAAAACCAGAGGCATTCCAACACCCCAGAGCTGTGGATCTCCAGACCTGAGCGTGCATCAGAATCACCTGAAGGACTCCTTACAACACAGAGTGCTGGGCTGCCCCCAAAGCTTCCACCAGTAGATCTGGGAGAAGGCCTGAGTATCTGTATCTTCCTTTCTTCCTTCCTTCCTTCTTCCCTCCCTCCTTCCCTTCCTTCCTCCCTTCCTTTCTTGTGGGACTGGAGTTTGAACTCAGGGCTTCATGCTTACAAAGCAGGTGCTTTACCGCTTGAGCCATACCTCCAGTCCATTTTGGAGATGGGGGGGGGCGTCTATCAAACTATTTACACGGGCTGAACTTGAACCGAAATCCTCCTGATCTCAGCCTCCCAAGTAGCTAGGATTACAGGTGTGAGCCACTGGCACCCAGTGAAGGTGCATTTCTGACCAGGCTCAGGTGAAACTGATGCTGCTGGGACGGGGACCCAATGTGAGAACCACTGCCCTTTAGGATAAACCAAAAACCACAACAAAATGGACTGATCGTGAAGCAGCAAAGGTAGCAGACTTCCACCCAGGGGTGGACATGTGCAGGAAGGAGACTCGTGGAGTGGCCAACCAGAATCCAGAATATGGATGGAGTATTCCCGGCAATATCCAATATCGAACTAATTTTAATTCAGGAATACTGTATTTCCGTAACCCCTCATAACTCTTTCTGAGGTTACTAGTAAAGTACCCCAGCCAAATGCGAAAAGAAAAGTCTATATAACCAGGCTTCATTTGCCAGCAAGAACCAAAGACGGGACTTTAGTTTTATGGTCAATTCTTCCCTTATCAGTTTCTCTACTCATGGTCCCTCTAGAAAGAAGTCTGGTCCTGATGGAATATTCTTGGTCTCCCAGGGCTTGATCTGGGATAGTCACATCTTTCTTCTGTTTCCCTGTGGGTCTGTTCCTATGTCCACCCTGACACAAGACAACCTTGCCTTCCACACAGCCTTGGAGGCTCAAGCATTCCTGTTGTTTTGCAAGGCTGTTGCTGCTAGAAGTTCTAGAGGTCTAACTTAAACCCTTCCTGCCACAGCCTGGCATTTCTTGTGGCCTGGTCCTGTTAGCAAGGATCTACCATGAATTTGCTCTGTTTTCCAATCCACTCCTGATCTTCTGCCACCCCTTCCCCCCCATGGCGGGGCTGCCCCCTCCTGTGCCCCTCCTGCTGCTAGAGTGACACCTACCTGATGATGTAACCCTTGAGGACTCCATTCTGGTGGCTCTCAGGAGGTGGCTGCCACTGGATCATGATGGACTGGTTGGTCCGGCCACTGGCAATGACATTCTGGGGAGGGGCCGTGGGGGGTTCCTCGGGGAGGGAAACCCTAGACCAGCGAACAACAAAAGCAGGCAGACCTTTACCCTCAGTCTCTGAGGGACAATACAGGAGTATAATGGGGCATGAAGAGGCCAATCCTGCCCTACTCAGTTCCTGGATGATTCTGCACACTTGCTGTGTGCTTTTGGGCAAGTCACTTAAGGTCTCTGAGCTTGTTTCTGTAAAAGAAGTGCGATGAAGCCCCACTTGCCTGCCTTACAAGACTGGTTGGGGCTCAAATTATACAACATATGAGTCTTCAAACCACTAGAAAACACCAAACGTGTATTTTTGGTGCAGTTTGTGAAGAAAGCTACAGTTGAGGTTGAGGTGGTCAAGGATGGCCCATGTTCTAGGAGTATTAGTTGCTTCCCACTGGCCCTCTGGGGTGGACCTTAATTCTGCCCTGGTACCTGACCAGCTGAGCCCCATGCTGGGCAGGTGGGCACGGTGTGGGGGAAGGAGCCAGGGCCCCCACCCCCTCCTGGAGCCCAGCGCCACCCTTCTTTCTCTGGCACCACTAGGGAACACAGTGTTCTTCCTAAGTGTATTTTTCACATCACTGACACTTAGCCATTAAAAACAAAAGTTAATTATTTTCGATGAATGTCTTTCTCTTTTTGTTTATTTTTATATTCTTGCTTTCTGATGGATAGCTTTCCAAAAGGAACTGGATACTCCATGTTTTTGGAAGGCCTGGGTGAGGGCGATACAACCTTTCTTCCTGGTAACTCAGAGCCATTAGCCAGGAGATTCATTGAGAAGGGGAGTCAGTGGAACACAGTGGGCAGCGGGTAGGGAGGAGCTGGAGGGCAGGCTCCCCTGTGCCTTGAGGCCTCCCTGCTGTGGTTCTGTGGCTTCTGAAGGACTGGGGCCATGTCTGCTTATTTACTGTGCCACCTCCAGGGGCAAACACAGCCTGGCACATAGTAAGTGCCCAATAAACAGGGAGCAGCTCAATTCTCCTACAACTGCTCCCCACGCTGCGCTGGAACCCATCTCTCCTTCCTCCCAGTGGAACATCTTCTCCCTGGGGGGGTTGCTATAGGGAAAGCCAGATATCTGAGCTTATAGGAACTCTGGCAAACCCACCACGATTGACTGAAGCTGGGGTTCTTTTTATAGGCGCTGAGGGCATTTTTTTTTTTGAGACAGGGTTTCATTATATGGCCTTGGTTGGCCTTAAACTCAGTATCCTTCTGCCTTAGTCTCCTGAGTACTGGGATTACAGGCATGTACCACCACATCAGGTGTGCAGGGAGGGCATCTTTTGAAGAGCCCAGTTGCACAGCTTTGGGACATGTGTTTTGAGTCACAGCCATTCTGACCTCTTGCATGATGACTTCTTTCCCACTAGAGGTGGCTGCTCACTCTGTGGGGTGAGTTGGATAGAATTTGCCCTCTATATAAGAGGATATTACTGTGTGATGCTTTGATATGAATCACCTGTTGTTTTATTAAATGTCCATTGTCTTATAAAAGTTAGAACCTTCCCAAGGTCTGGCGTCAGGCAAGACATTGGATCTAGACAATGGAAGAAGACCTTGCACTCCTCTGGAACTTCCTGTTCCTTTAATAATGATGGTTGGGAAGCAGAAGCAGAACGAGGTAAGTCTTTGAACTTGACTCAAGTTGGTTTGTGCTTATCATACACCATGCTCTGCCTCTGTCATCTCATTTAATCTTCATACTGTCCTTGAGTGGTCACCATGAGTGTTATTACCCCATTATACAGAGGGGAAAACTGAGCCAGAACTTGCTCTGCAGCTCAGCCCCACTCTCCATGCTGGTTTGGAGGCAGGCACTGGCTTGCCTTTGCCCCTGCCCCAGCTGGAGTCACAGAGACCTTCCCTCACCTCTCGGTGTCCTTGCTGAACTGTCCTTTGCCCACATCGTTGATGGCACAAAGACGGAACTGGTAGGATCGTGCAGGAACCAAGCCCTTGACCATCACGGAGGTGGCTTCTGGGTCCACACTGGCCAGCAGTATAGTCCAGGGGGCATCTGTAGGGACAGAGGGTGGGGGTAGAGGTGGCCATCTTGGGGAATGGGTACAGGACATGCTTTTTACCCTTCATTCCCAGCAGGGCCAGCCTTGCTTGGGCTGGCAGGAGAGGGAATGCCTTGATCACTTGGCTCAGTACAGGGAACCACATCATTTTTCTAGGTCCTGTGAGCCATGTGACCCGGGTGCTGGAGGGCGCAGGGAGGGAGTAAGGGCTGATGGGAAATGAGATGTCCTCATCTTTCTCCCTGAAATTGATGAGCTCTAGGCAAAGTGTGTTGAGAACTATTCAGATTATACTCGATAATTTTGGAGTTCACAGCCTGGGACCTTGGAGAATAAGCACAAAAACACAAATAACAAGCCCAGTCTTTGAGGCTGCTGCTGTGCCAGGCCCTGTGGTATGCCCCTCCCAAGCAATGGCCTGACAGGCAATGGCCATGGCTCCCTTCACAGGTGGGGAAACCAAGGCAGGCAAGGGGACTAGCGAGCGAGGGGCTGAGACTCTGGCCTGGCTCCAGCTCACACGTGTGAGCTGCTGAGGGGTACAGGAACCTTACTGTTCTCTGACATCTCCAGGACATAGCGGATCAGAGGGCTGTTGCCGTCGAAGGGTTTGGCCCATGTCAGGTTGATGGCTCGCCTCTCCACGGTGCTGAGCATCGCCACAGGGTGCTCAGGGGCATGGGGCAGCTGCCTGGAGGAGAGACATGTGTGGAGGGGCCACCCGGAGTGGTCCATAGTCAGGGGATGGGGCACTGTGGACTCAGGTTGGGTTCTGAACTTCCATGATAACTTGTGCTTGACACAGAACATGTGTCTTCTGGTCACCCACACATAGAGTCTTCTTTCTGGAACTGGAGCCCAAGTCAGCCCGACTTAGATCCCTGCTCCTAACAGGGACTTCATGAGCTGAGGGAACGGCCTGCAGGACCTGGGCAGGCCTGGGTCACACAGGACCTGTGTCCTGACAAAAGGGAGCTGGTTGGCTCTGAGTCACCCCACTGCTATTGTTGCTTCCTTTGTCCTTACCTGACTCGCAGGTGTGCACTGCGAGAGTCATTGCCACCAGCCGAGAGCACCCGGCAGGTATATGTGCCAATGTCCCCCGACCATGTCTGTGAGATGTGCAGGGAGCCATTTCTGTCCAGGCGGACACGGGGATTGGTCTCCACAGCCAGTGTAGCCCCATCCTTCTCCCACACATACCTATGAGGAGGAAAGGCCAGGAAGTAAAGGCAGGTCAGGGAGGTTCCTGGCATGGGCTGACCTAAGGGTCATCTTGGCAAGAGAGTACCAGGCAGGGGCGGTCCCAGGCCACAGGGGTTCCTCTGGGACTGGGCCTGGGTGGAGGGCTGGGGAAAGCAGAGATCTTGGAAGCTCATTATTCCTGTGGTAGGGGCACCTCATCCAGGAACATTAATGCGTTTAGTCATTATTGGTCATTTACACCTTTGGTTCAGGTCTGGGTCAAAGCCGTGTAGCTTTTGGCCAGGAGCCATTGCAAAACAGCCAGCACAAAAGAGCCAGCAAAGGGTATTCTTTTGAAGAGGCTAAAAGATTACAGCTGGAGGAAGAGTTAAAGTTCCTTGTAGACTACATTTCGGAATTAGTTTTATGAGGGCAATCATTAGATCAATGCATCACTGTGACAAATTGACTTTAGTGTCCAAAGAATCACTTTCGCTTCCGTCAGTCTGTACAAAGGGCGACTTGAGAAAATACACACACACTGGTGCCTGACAATGGGAAATATCTCCTCTGGGATTGTTCTGGAGGAGATACAGCCATTATTGTGTCACCAGCACGCTCAGAGGGCCAGCTCCATGGGGGTGGAATGCCATGGGGTTCCCCAGGGAAGATTCGCCATGGGACTCAGGACAGTGTGAGGAAAGGGGTGGTGAGGAAGATGCTCCTAGTCACATCTGGGTGACAGGGTAGTGCCGGCCACAAGGTCCTAGAACTATCTGCATTTAGAGAATGGTTAGATTATCAGTGTGAATGAGTGTGTGATGTTTTAAATCTGAGTTTAAACAGAAAAATACAAAGTACAGATAAGAAAAAAAATAAGTAAGGGAAAAAGGAAATGAACAAAGAAAACTCAAATGTTTTCCAAATACTGGGGAACCATGATTAACATGTAAACTTACACCTATTTTCCAGACACTTCTCCCCACCTGGACAGGTGGTAGACTGCAGTACCACTGTGCTCTAGACTCAGGTGCTCAGGTCAAAGTCTGCCTCTGCCAGTCACCATTTTTGTAATCTTGGGTGAGGTTATTTAACCCTGATATGCCTCAGTTTCTCATCTGTATATGTGGGAATTAATACCATTCATCTTATAGGGTTGCAGAAAGGATTATGAAACTAATATAAAATACTCAAGGTAGTGCCTGAAATATGGAAAGTGACCGATAAAAGTTACAACCAGTATTCTTACTGACTCAGTTTATTTACTTGATTCTTTCTAGTGACCCCATCCATCTATCCACATACCCACCCATCCATACTTTTATCCATCCATCCATCATCCATTCACCTACCCACCCATCTATCTGTGCTTCCTTCCATCCATCCAACCGTCCTGGATTTTATCTATCTATTCACCCACGCCTTTTTTTTTCTTGGTGGTACTGGGGTTTGAACCCAGGACCACACAGTTACCAGGCAGGTGCTCTACCACTGGAGCCACTTGCCAGCCTTCCTTCTGTTTTTCTTCATCCATCACCTATTCACCCACCCACCCTCCATCCATCCTTCCATCCATCCATCCATCCATCTATCCACCCACCCATCCATCCACCCATCCAGCCATCCATCCATTCACCCATCCACCCACCCATTCATTCATGCTTCCACCTATCCATCTACCATCCATCTATACACCGACCCCCATCCCTCCCATCCCACCCACACTTCTACCCATCCCATTTTTAAAGTTGCCTTTTCCTCTCAACAAAATAAAATGTACTCTTTTTAATGTGACATTTCCGCACCTGGCTGGTTGGTTTGCTCTTAAATCAGAGGCATGGTGTGTTACCGTGATCGCCCTGCATTAGTTGATTTCCTAATGGTAGCTGTCTAGCAAACTTCTATTATTACAGTTAGTGCTGTGAGGAACATCCTCCCAAACCACTTCCTCAAGGATGAATTATCAGCAGTGAAGTTGCTGAGCTAATTTTTAAGCTTTTAATACATATTTACAAATAGACAACAGTAGTCACCTTCCATTCATCTCTGCATCTAGAAAGAATCAGCCTTGCTAGTGTTCATGGGGTGGGCAGGACTCTCCTTAAAAGCAAGTCTAGTTGCAGATTGTAAAAAAGTCCTGTTTAAGAAACACCCATGGCACAGACCATCTTTGCTTTGAGATGTGATGCTCCAGGAAGCATATGTCACTGCTCAAGAAGTATCAGCACCAAAGTCACTGAACTTGAATCTAATTAGAAATATAGGGGATGGAAGAACAAGTTAACACCATAAAAAAAATAACTAGCCAAATCCAGAATGTGGGATAGCCTACAGTGGTGTCAGTAGATGATGGCCCACTGCTTGTTTGTGAAAATAAAATTTTATTAAAACACAGACATGTTCATTTGTTGTCTATTTGTACTACAAATAGAGTTGAGTTCTGGTGGCAAAGATCCTATAGCTTTTACAGCCTAAAATATTTACTCTTGGTCCTTTACAGAAATAGTTTGCTGACCTCTGTCTTATAGAACCTGGTTTCTCCAACAAATCAATTACACAAAAACAAAACAAAAATTAAAAAAAGAGATGAAAATAAAAAGGAAGGAGTCCTTTCCACAAATGGTGCAGGAACAACTGGACATCCATACTCAAAAAAAAAAATGATTCTAGTCACAGACCTCATTTACGCCCTTCACAAAATTAATTCAAAATGGATCACAGACCTAAATGTAAGATGTAAAGCTCTGAACTCAAATTCCTAGAAAAGACAATCTAGATGACCTTGCATTTGGCTCTGATTCTTTAACTCCAACACCAAAGGCATGAGCCATGGAAGAAAGAATTGATAAACTTTATTAAAATTAAAAATCTTCTATCCTTCCATAGATACTGTCAAGAGAATAAAAAGAGAAACCACAGACTGGGGGAAAGTATTTGCACAATAAATATCTGATAAAGCACTGTTATCCAAAATATACAGAGAAGTCTTAAAAGAAGCTCAAGTGTAAGAAAACAAGCAACTGATTAAAAAAATCCTTGACAGACATCCCTGATGGATGAAGACACACAGAAGGCAAGGTGCGTCTGAAACGACGCTCCACATCATTTGTCATCAGGGAAATGCAAATTGAAACAGCAATGCAATCGCCTCCCCAGTGATGAGAATGGCCGAAATCTAGAACTGCGCCATCAGTCAGTACCACCCGGGGATTGCTCAGGACACTTTTGGCAGGAAGACAAAATGTGCACCCCTCTGGGAGTTAGATTTGGTGGTTTCTTATAAAAGAAACTCTTACCCTTATTTTCCACAAATGAAAGTTAAAAAAAGAAGAAAAACAATCCCTAAATCCATTCAACTCGGAGAGGGTAGGAATTTTCCAAAATAATTTACAATTATATAACTGGCTGTTAAACAATTTTGATGAGTGGATTTCAGGGGCCCTCTTGACTCTATATTATAATAGACAGTCCTCAGCAAATCAAAGATGTGTAAAAATATTCAGTTACAAGGATGTTCATAATGAGATTTCTTCATACTAGCAAATATTTCAAAATAATCCAAATGTCCAACAATGGGGAACTGGTAACACAAACCATGCCGTATCTACACAACAGAGTCCTACATAATCGGGTAGCTGAGTTGACAGAAAAATATTTGACATGGGACGAGAGGGACAATAGGCTTTTAAGGGGAAAAGCAGATTAAGTCAAGGGACATTCTAGTTTTTTAAAAATGGCACCCAATCTAGGTGCCAGTGGCTCAAGCCTATTATCCCAGCTGTGTGGGAGGCTACGATTGAGAGGAACGAGGTCAAAGGGCAGCCTAGGCAAGCAGTTCCTGAGACCCCATCTCTAAAACAGGCAGAGCAAAATGGCCTGGAGGCATGGCTGAAGTGGTAGGGTGCCTGCTTTACAAGCGCAAACCCGAGTTCAAAGCTCAGTCCCATCAAAAAAGAAAAAATGGCACCAAATATTCTTGCTGAATCTCTAGTTCAGGAGAACAGACAGCTCTACTTCTCTTTTCCTTATTATTATTGCTATTTGTTTTGGCGGTTCTGGGATTTGAACTCAGGGCCTTTTTCTTGTTAGGCAGGTGCTTACCACTTGAGCCACTCTACCAGCCTATTATTTTTTTGCTTACCTGCATTTTCTATGTTTTCTTCCTAAAATGGAATGAATTCATCGTATAATAAAAAATAAAAATATTTATTCATATTAGCAATGCTAATTCAAGGTTTGGTCTAGGTCTGTGCCCAGACACCAACTGGAAGCATGTTTTCTAGAACGGTTTTGGAGGCTTTTCATGTTGGCAACCTGCACCCACCCCGGCCTCACCCCTGGAGCCTGCCTTCATCCTGGAAATGTGTCATTTTCTGACTGAGTGGCCAGCACTTTAGTGTGATCTGGTTGTCTACATCCTTTCTGGTCTGTCTGCTCAGGGGATCCTGATGTGTTTTGCAGATAGAACAAGTTTTCTTCCTTCCTTCCCCTCCCTCCCTTCCTGCCTTTCTTCTTCCTTTCTTGGTGGACTGGAATTGAACTCAGGGCCTCACACTTACTAGGCAAGTGCTCTACCACTTAAGCCAGGCTCCCTAGTCCTTTTGCTTTTTCAAGTTTGTTTTTCAGATAGGGTATTGTGCTTTTGTCCCTTCTGGCCTCAGACCAAAATCCTACCTCTGCCTCCTGAGCAGCTGGGATTATACACATGCACCACCATGCCTGGCCTGGAACAGGTTTTCTATCCTCGTAACACATTAATAACTGGGAACTTAAAAAACACCGAGATCTCCACCCCCACCTCCCCAGCTTATCTCAGGAAGACGGAGGGCTGCAAGGTACTTCACCACATTGAAGACAGGCTGGGAGGGGAGATATAGGACTGCTCATTTTGGGAGGATGAGAGACCAATTATTAAAATGATTGTCCTAGGTTGTTAATTTCACTCTAGGGCAAGGACCCTGTCCAGGAAGCTGAAACAGGGGCTCCCCCGCTGTAGGTTGCTGGGGGCCTTAGAGAGTGGGTGTGCAGAAACAGGGAAAGAGACCCTCAAATACCTTGGTTCATCAAAATTACTAGAGAATAAAATACACAAGGCTTTTCCAAATAGAATCAGGTGATATTTTTCTAAAAAAAAAAAAATCAATTTAAAGTGTTACTGAATTAATACAGCTTTTTGTTATTATATATATATTTTAAATTCATAGTTGCTGAATGTGCAGCTTCTCCATTACGTCCAGGTCTGAGGCTCACAGCAGTAGGGGATGTGGGTTCTCTCTAAGGATATTAATTTTTTAAAGAAAAATTGAACAAATCCAGGAAGAAGCACAGCCCAGTTTTTCTGCCGACAGTGGTTCTGCTACGTCTACACGATCTCAGAGCTCATGTTTGCATTTGTCCTGGCACGTGATAATTGTCGTAAAGGTCAATGTTGAATAGGGAATATCTATTTTCTGAGAATGGGTGTTGGTCAAACCTTAGATTCCCTTATGGACCTGGGCTCTGGGCTCTCTTGCAATGCTGCCGACAGACTGTCCTCTGCTCAGTGACAGCAGATGGCGCCCTAGGATGCAGTTGCCTCTTGCAGGGAGTGAGTGGGTATTTCTCACCCCCTTTCCAGCCTCAGTGCCAGCTGTGTGCCAGTGGTATCCTCCACTAGAGACAGCAGTGCACGCAGAGCATCTTACTCCTAAAGAAGAAGTTACATTTGTTCCTCGGCCTTTTGGAGCTCACGGGACAGAAGGAAGGGACACTCCTCCTAGGTTTAGTTCTTGAAGCTTTTCTTGGGGTTGGGGTACGGGTGGGAGTTGGCCCAGGTGTCCTTGTCCAAGCTGGAAGGGGCCCTGGCGTTTACACCTCTCTTGGCTTTGTCCATCCATAGCCTCTCCAGTGGCTTCCACAGCAGGACTGAGTTCCCTGGAGGCCACAATCCTGTGCCAAAGTCCTGGCTTCCCCATGGGGGAGGGGGCGACCTTAGTTTGGGCACTTGCTCCTCACATGCTTCTCTTGGAGGGTCACCCTCAGGGGTGAGCACCTGCCCCAGGAGACAGAGCAGTCCTCCTACCTACATCCCTCTGCTGGGAATATTAAAATAAGGCATGAAGATCGTAGGAGGCTTACGTTAATTACTCTACCTCAAATTAGCCAGACAGTCTAAAACTTGGGGTAGGGTGAGGAGACGCTCCTGGAGCCTTCTGCTCTCATTAACCCAAATGTCTTTTCCCTCCTTCCCTCCCGCCTCCGTTTTTCTGTGCCCATTCCTCTTTTCTGTGCCCCTTGGACTCTGCCTCAACTCAGCTCAAGGTAGCTTAGTCCCCAGGTGAATACTGTATCTCAGTCCTGTGAATGGTCCCCCAAGGGTGAGGTGGCCCTAGTGGTGGCACCTACATCCCTGGCTTTGTCATTGCCTGGCTACATGCTATCTGCTACCCTCTGGGCTCTCCCTCCCTCTTGCCCGGAGTTGGGGAACATAGGGTGAGTACCTGATGGTCACTCGGGGGTCATGGGTTACTCCACACACCATGGAGGCCTGAGTACCCTTGATGACGCTTTGGTCCTGCGGCGGTTTGGTGATACGAGTGCGGGCTGCAAGACAAGGTGGGGACAGCACAGTAAGCGGAGAAGTGGACTGCAAGGCTGGGTGTGACCAGGTAGACGGAAGGGACAAACCTTACGTGATCTGGAGCCCTGTGGCTGGATGCTGAGAGTAGAGGGCAGAACCCATTCATGTCTGTCATAGTGAAAGTCTCAGAAGGGTTAAAAAGGACAGTGTACCTCTAATTAATTAGTGACACTAATTCTTGGAAGCCATGTGCATAGTAGGGGTTCACTGAATTTTGCTCACAATTTGGGGGGCATAAGGGATGGAGAAGCAGTAACCTGAGGGTGACCAGGGCCATCTGCCCAGCCTATCAATGACCTGGCCAGGGTAAAAACAGGGTCCACAGGTGGTCAGTCTAGCGTTTTTACCTATCAGGCCCCCATGGTCAGCCTAGACAGGTGGACTGTGTGTCTTAAGTGTGGACCCCAAGTTGGAAGAGGCTTAAGAAGTTCCGTGATGGCGGGGTCAGCATACTTCAGGCCTGGGGCCAAGTCTGGCAGGTGGCCTGATGGGAAAGTAAGCTCACTGGAATGTGACCTCGCCCATGGGATCATATACCGTCTTATGGCTGCTTTCTCAGCAGCACAGAAGTTAGCTGAGTAGCTGTGACAGAGACCGTCTGGGCCACAACCTCTAAAATATTTACTCTCTGGCCCTCGCAAGAAAAAATTTGCTGATTTCTGCCCAAAATAGATGAAGACAGCTTCACCCCACAGCTCAAAAGTCCTCTCAACTCAGCCAAGCATGGCACGGGTTCTCCACCCCATGACCTCATGGGCTGAGCCTTTGTCTCCTTGTCCCTGGCCTTTGAATTAATTTGTCACTGTCCCTGTGACAGAAAGAGCCCTGGCGGGGGTAGAAACATCATGTAGAAATGCTGGCCCTATGAGCGTGTCCATTTAGTGTTCCGTGTCATCGGCACCCACAGGGAGGGGGACACCCGTGCACAGACATGCGAAGCCCCCAGACGCAGACACTCACCCCACACCACCAGGTCTGCTGAGGCCTCGTCCACCCCCCGGGAGTTGGTCGCCAGACAGGTGTAGGTGCCGGCATCAGAGATGTGCGTGGGGCTGACCAGCAGGCTACCCGACTCCAGCAGTGTGAAGCGAGGGAGCTGGATGGAGCCACTGGCCAGGATGCGTTCTCCTGAGGGTGAAAGGGGGGTATGTGTCAACCTGCAGCCCAGCACCCTGAAACGGCCCGTCTCACCCTCCCTCGTCACCCCAGTAAGGGAGGTCTCAGTAGAAGAGAGAGCAGGGCTGGGGCCAGGGCTTTGTGATAGGCACAAGGTCACAGGGCCACAGGGTAGCATTGCAGCCCAGGCTCCTGATGCCCCTCATCCACCAGACTGTCTGCCATATCCCAGAAGCCAAACTCTGTCTACTGAAGGGAGTGAGTGGCAGCCCAGAGGCAGGGTGCCAGCCTGGGCTGGCAGGGAGGTGGGAGACAGGCTGACAAGGTGGTGATGGACATCCTGCCTAGGACAGGACCTTTCTGAAGAGTCACCTTCTGGGGAGCCCAGGACAGCAACCGATGAGAGCAGCGAGGATGGGATAGGGTGGAGAGAGAGTCAGGGTGCCTCTGCCAATGCAGAGGATGGGCCTCCTGCAGGGGGATGTGGGAGATCTGGGGGTGCTGGTGAGGGGGGCAGGAGGGAGAGAGACAGAGAGTGAGACAGACAGAGACAGAGGCAGAAAGAGAGAGAGAGAGAGAAGGAGATAGAGAGAGAGACAGGGAAACAGAGACACAGAGACAGAGAAGGAGAGAGAGAGAAGAAGAAGAGAGGAAGAGAGAGACACAGAGAGTGAAAGAGACACTCAGAGAGAGACAGAAAGACAGAGAGAGACAGAGGCAGAAAGACAGAGACACACAGAGACACAGGAGGAGATAGAGAGAGAGACAGGGAGACAGAGACACACACGCAGAGAAAGAGAAGGGGAGAGACAGTGAGAGAGAGAGAAAGAGAGAGAGAGATAAAGAAAGTGAACTCATATATGCAGGCGCAGCCTGAGAATGCAACTTTACTTTAAGGCCCCCATGTGGGATATCTGTGTGCTGGCAGGTCAGGCGTGGACGTTCACACATACGTGTGTGTGTGTGTGTGTGTGTGTGAACTAGGGATGCATCGCGTGTGTCAGGGGCTGTCTCTGAGCATGGGCCCATGCCTATATTCAGTCTGCAGAATTTATTGGGCACCTCATACTCTGAGGCCCTGGGGAGACAGCTGGGGATCAAGCTGAAACCCTCCTTGCTTCTAGGAAGTGGAGGACAGTGGAAAGTGATGGAAATGAATGGCTTCTCTGGTGGGTGGCAGGTGGGGTGGGTTGGGGGAATGGGGTGGTGAGTCTGGGGGAAGCACCAGGAGCAGAAGCTGGTGGATGGTTGGGAGCAAATGTCTGAGCTGCCTGGGGAAGGAGGAAACAGCTGCTGGCAGCCCAGTAGCGCTCATTATCACACGCCCACCATTTGCTAGTCTTTACACTTTCTCAGGCACGAGGCTCGTCCTTCACAGGCATGCTACCATCCAGTCTTCCCGCCACCCTGAGTACGAGTGCTAATGTCCCCAGTCTACAGTTGGAGAGAGTTTATAATTCCCCAAGGTCGAAGTTTCTACAAGACGCAGATCAGAGCTGGTCCTTGAGCCCAGTAAGGCAGTCTCTACCGCACACTGTGAAGTGAAAGATGTCTTCTTGGATTGTGCCATGCACTTCCAGAACCTACACTGTCACATGGCAGCACCCTCTGAGTTCAGTCCATCTACCTTTCTGCCAGGTGATCGCTGGCCGGGGTGCCCCTGAAGTCTCACACGCCAGTACCACTGACATACCGTCAATCACCGTGCTGTCCAGGGGGCCCCTGGTGATGTTGGGGGCGATACCTGCAGTCAGAGACAGAGGGTCTCTTAGTCACACCCTGGAAGAACCCCCAGTCAGACAGCCAGGAACTTTGAGCCACAAAGGGTCAGGTCCTCCCTCCCCCTGCTCTCTAGGTGTTGTAGGGCCCTCTGCGGGGAAGGACTAAGGCCTCTGAGGACCAGGTGATGTCAGCCTCTGCCTGGCTCCTTCAGGCTTCCATTGAGAGGAAACTGAGGACCCAGGGAGCAGGTCACAGCCCTGTGACAGGGCAGTGGGCTCATCCTCCACTGAACGTGGACTTGGTAAAGGCAAGGACAGCTGGGAGCTATCTTAGCACTGGTTCTCCTCTCTGGAAACCTGAGCAGGTCCTCTGTTCTAGAGTAGTCCCTTGAGCCCTGCACCAACCTAGGGTCAACCCCAGCAGAGCTGGTTTTTCAGCTACTTTTCTCAAAGAGCTGGAGCATCATTGGTGGCTCTAGGACACCAGGGAGGACAGAGCTATGGGTGTGACTGGCTGGTGACACCAGGCTGCTGCGATTCTATTTCTATATAATGCACATGCTTTCCCCAAGACCCCGAGCTGGCAGGTGGGCTCAGGGACAGGATGAGGGAGGGACCAACTCACTGGTGACGGCCAGGTAGGTGGAGGTCTGCATCTCGCCGGCTGCGTTGCGGGCAAAGCACTGGAACATACCGGTGTCGTCGGGCACCAGGCCACTGATCTGCAGGCCGCCATCACCTCGCTGCCGGAAGCGGGTCAGCTTCTCCACCTCCACCACCACTGCATCCTTGTACCAAGTGATGGAGGGCGGAGGCACACCTGAGGGGATACGAGGGCCGCCATCGGCTCTCCTGTCTCCTTCCCCACTGCGAGAGGGCCTTGGCGTGTCTTGGTGTCTAGAACCTTCTCAGAGGTGTCATTTGGAGTTTAGAGAGAAGGGAAGGATGTTCTTAGAGTGTCAATTATCAAATTCCTTGGGATATGGTAGGAATTTCAGTAAAAATTCAAAAGACTTCAGACCAGTGTACCTCACAAATGCTTGATTGGACAAACAGATTTAAATTTTTTTTTTTTACTGTAGGGCTGGTAGGGTGGCTCAAGTGGTAGAGCACCTGCCTGGCAAGAGTGAGCCCTGAATTCAAATCCCAGTACCACCAAAAAACTCAAACCAAAACAAAAACCAAATTTTTTTTTACTGCCATGTTTAGCAGACCTTTTTGTGTGTTGTGGATGCTTCCAAGTGGAGGAAACCCACTTTACTACAGAGCCAGTATTAAGGGAGCAGCAGAAAGGCCACCATTCCTCAGGAGCTCCAGGAAGCCCCCTCCTATCTGGTCCAACGATAGAGGAGGACCAGGCTCTGCCATTCCTCTGCCTAGCATGGCCTTCTAAGAGGCATCCCCAGTCTTCCCTCCACCAGCCTCCCCTCCTCCGCTCTCTGCTCAAATGTGACTCCCCAAGGGGTCCCCACAACGCACATCTTCTCACTGCCACGTCTCAGAACCGAGGGTGTGTCTCACGACTCTCTTGCTTAGTGGTACACAAAATAATGGGGCGTCTTAGAACCTGTGGCTCTTTAGGTGAGAGGAAAGAAGGCTCATGTGCTAAAACAGCAGGGATCGGCTCTTTGGTTCATTCTAAGTCTGACTCGAGGACAATGTGGCACTCGGAAGTCCTCAGATGGTGTTTGCTGTGAGTGAGGGCATCTTTGCCTTCCTCTGTGGTGTCTTGGGAGGGCAGTCACCATTCCTGTCTCTCCAGTGATTTTCTCCCTCCTACCAGGCCACGTTTCACCCTTTGGCTCAGTACCCACCGTGCCCTGTCGTGTGCATGGCTGTCTTTCTCATCTGCTCCCCTCTGGCTGCCTTTCGGCTCAGCTGAGGAGGAGGGAGGGAGAGGAAGGGAAAAGTAGCAATTCTCCATTGATGTGACATTGGGGGTTAAGTAGGAGTAGCTGGGGGAGGAGACAAAGCCTCAGGGCCCAGCAAACATGAAAGGCAGCCGAGACCCACCTAGGCGAGAGTACTCAGGTCTCCGAGTTCTGACATCACGGTGATTTGGCATTGTCTACAACTCTTAAATTATGGGCAATTTGGGTCTGTCACCTGTCCTGAAATTATGATAATTTGGGTTCATTTGTAACCCTCAAGTTTCGGTAACATGGCTTGATTTCCTGCCTGAGATTACGGTAATTTGGCCTGTTTGTTTCCCTGGGGTGCCTGCTTTCAGCCAGCCTGACACTCCACACAGGGACAGGGTCTGGAGGTGGAGTGGGGCTTAGAGATGTTGTTGGAACAAGGATAGGAGAAGCCGAAGGTTGGGGGTCCATGTCCTCGAGTCCATGCTACCGTGTTACCTTTGGCCCGACAGGGGATGTCCACCACCTTCTCCATCTCTGCTGTGATGTGGCTGTCTGGTTCCTTGACAAACTGAGGAGGCTCTGCAGGGGGAAGGACCCGGGAGGGGATCAGAGCCATGCTCCTTTAGATCCAGCCGCTGTGGGGGCCATGCTGCCTGCCCTTGCCCTCCCCCCACCCAGCCCCAGCGCCCCTGCCCCATCTCACCCAGCACAGAGAGGTAGGCACCCCGGGCGACAGGGGCCACACTGCTGCTGCGCAGCATGGCTTCACACTCATAGTAGCCGGCGTCACTGACCGCGGGATTGGGGATGGTAAGCCGACGGTTGTAGTCGCTGATGCCTCCAGACACTAGCTCCCCATCCTTCTTCCAAATAATGTGGAGCTTAATCAGAGGCCTGCAGGGAGGGGGAAGACGGGAAGGCTGGGCTTCAGTGCACAGACTTCCAGAAGCAAGGCGTCCTGGACACTTCCTGGATGTAAGCTGTGGAGCAAGATCCTTCAGGGCTCCGAGCCTCAGTCTCCTCACCTGTAAAATGGGGTCACTGCACCCACCCTGGTTTGTTGTGAAGGTTAAGTGTGTTAGCACGAAGCACTTGCAACAGGGGATGGGACGTGGTGGTAACCGGGGCTGGGCTTCTTCCCCCTGTTCTCCTTGGTTGCCAGGCCCTCCCTCTACCAACGAGTGTCTAGGAAGGAGCAAGGTGAGGGGAAATAACAAAAAACACAGCATGCAGACAGAGACAGACAGACAGATAGACTAGCCCCCAGCTTTGAGAGAGACCAAGGGCGAGTTTGGCCCCTGCATTTCCAACCCTCCAGGATCTGGTCTGCCCCGAGCTCTCCTGACCAGAGGGTAGAGCTTCTTCAGGGGGCTGGGGTATCAGAGGGTCCCTGGAAAAAGGGGCTCTGTGTGGTGTGGTTCCTTCCTCACTGCGGGACTTCCCAGGGCCTCAGCGTGCGTCTTGGCCACCTTTCCCAAGTTGTGAGAAACCTGAGTTTCGTGGAGTGTGCTATGGGAACCCGCTCTCCAGGAGTCCTTGGCTGGAGGTGACCTTGGGATCCTCGGCCTAATTCCCCACCTGTGACTGCGGTTTATCCATATGCTCGCAGCTGGGATCAGTGCTTACCCTCCCTGAATGCTTTACGGTGAGGTTTGTCCGTGTCATTTTCACTTTAGAGATGAGGACACTGAGGCCCAGGGCAGGGCTGTGAGCACAGGCCTTGGGACAGCCAATTACATCTCAAATCTGCTATGTGTCAGCTTGGTGGCAGTGGGCAGGTTGCTTGCCCTCTCTGGGCTTTGGGGTAACGACACCTGTGCCATGCAGTGGTTGGGAGAGAGGAGGTTGTGCAGGAAGCACGTAGTATACTGTTCCCAGTATGATTTGTTTCTTATGTCTGGGATGTGAGGGAAACCATGGCACCTGGCCTAGGTCTCCTTCCTACAAAGTCCACGCTCAGGACTGCTGTGTGAGTCCTCAAGCTTTCCTTGAGCATGTCCAGCCTGCAGGTTCTCTGCTGTGACAGGCCCCCTGCCCCTCTCTGGGTAACTCCGTGTCCAGAGTGTGTGGCCCTTCCCTCTAGCCCTGTCGCCTGGGCTGAAATCTGTTTCCTGGGGCCTGGTTCTAGCCTCTTTTGCCCAGGAGAATGAGGTGGCCTTACTGAGCATGACAGCCCTCTGCGACAGCTACCATGGTCCCCGCCACCCTCCACTGCTCTCCCTGTGCCCAGTGCTGTAGTTAGGAGGGACAGAGAACGAGTGAGAAGGCAGCACCTACCTGGCGTTGGCCACACACTCCATGGTCACCTCTGAGGTCCCGGCTACAACGCTGGTGTTTTTGGGTGGGATAATGATGGTTGGTGCAATGGGGTCAGCAGGCCCCCCAACATCTGGAGAGAAGTCAGCTGTTAGCTGGGGTAGAGGTCAGAAATCCCTACCTGGCCAGGCTGATGCCACAGGAGATCTTGGTTTTCATGACATGGAACAGGTGGCCACAGAGGCAGCCCGAAGAGCTGCACCTCTGGACACCAGCTCACGACTGTCATTCATTCCCCAACCCCCTTGGCCTTCCTCTGCTGACAAGCCACACCTGAGTGTGCCAGGGAAGTCCACTGGGATTCTCTAGTTTCAAAGGCCTCCCCACTCTTTTCATAAGGGTAGCCTTGCCCCTACCTCATCTCTCATCCTTCCTACTGCCCTTGAAATCCTCCTCTCTGCCTCAGTTTACCTTGCTTACTTCCTCATTGTCTCCTCTACCAGAATCTGAACTCTCCGTACTGAGTTGAATAACGTCCTCTCTTCCAAATTCATGTTCCTTGGCAGTTGCGAATGCGATCTTTCTTGGAAATAAGGTGTTTGCAGATGTAATTAGTTTGGAAGAGGTCACATTGGGTTAGCACTTGGGCTCTAGATCTATGTCCTTATGTACAAGGAAAGGGGGACTCAAGACAGGAACACCCAAGAGAGAAACCATGTGAAGACAGAGGCAGAGACTAGAGGAAAGAGTTCTCAATGCAAAAAAGGAGCAGCAGGGCACTGGCCAGCACTAGGAGCTGGAAGTGGCAGAAGAGGACCCTTCAAGAGCCCTCAGAGGGAGCAGCTCTGCTCACACCTTGCTTCCAGACTTCTGCCTCCAGGACTGTGGGAGGATCAATTCTTGTTGTCCTAAGTCATCTGGGTGGCTGTACATTGTTACAGAGGCCACAGGAGGCCAGGCCACTCCCTCATGACCCCGACAGTTCCTGAGTTGAAGCCCTAATGCTACTATGGTGGCATTTGAAGGTAGGGCTTTTGGAATTAAATTAGGGTCAACCGAGGTCATGAAGGTGGGGACCCTGTAATGGGATTAGTCTTTGTAAGAAGAGACCAGATCTTGATTTCTCTCTTTCTCTCTCTTTCCTCTCTCTCTCTCTCTCTCTCTCTCTCTCCAAGACGAAGTGAGAAGGCAGCTGTCTGCAAGCCAAGAAGGGAGCCCTCACCAGCCCCCACCATGCTGCCTCTCTGATCTCGGACTTCAGCCTCCAGCCTCCAGAACTGCGAGAACACATGTGTCTGTGGCTTAGGACCTGGCCTGTGTGCTTCCTTGTGGCCACCTGAGCTGACTCACAGTCCTGCTGGCCGCTGCGCAGTGAACTACGCCTGGCACATAGTAGGTGCACAGACATACTCCATGAACAATGGCCGAAACTCAAGCTATGTCTGTGTACCTCCAGGGTAGATGACAGAAATCAAAGAGAACTTCCCATGAATGGGTTTTATTGAAAGAGAAAAGAAAAGAAAGAAACAGGTGAACTGTTTGAATGGAGGTAGTGGCATTTCCTTTCTCATTTCTTGAACTCTCTAGGAGGTCGCCAGGTTCTTATCTTTGTGGGGCAGCCTAGGCTCAGTATTGGCAAAACTCCGATATTCTCTGTGCACCTGCTCCATGGTTTGTAAAAATACAACCTGCGAGGCCCTTTTCTCTCACGACAAATCTATCCAGTTGGCCCCTTGCCAGGAGGTTCTGGAGGCAGCGGACTATGATGGCCTGCATGGCTCTGGGGTGGGATGTCCTCTGTGGGGCCAGGAGGAAGGCATTCAGAAGCTCCATGACCACTCTGTGCTGCCTGGTCAGCCCTGCTATGTCTCTTCAGCAAGCCCAGAGCTTGCTAAAGAAAAAAAAAAAAGGCTTGGGAAGAATAGGAATAAAATGTAAAAATAAAGTAAAATGAAGGGGCCAAGAAAGAAGCATATAAAGTAGAATAATTGCAACAATATAAAGCCTCATGTAGGTGCCATAAAGAGCGATCGGATTGAGAGCTGCTGATATAGCTGAATCCATAAAAGTGTGCTTTAAGTTGTTTATTACACGCCGATGCGCAGGTACCATGGCCTGGATTAATGGGGCACAAGGAGGAGACAGACAGAGCCCAAGCCTGAGTGCTCTCCATGCTGCTGGGTGAACAGACAGCCATGGAGGAAGGTATGCTGCAGGTGGACAGGTGGGTGGGCCGAGATTAAGGCTGGCTTATTGTGGTTTGGGGAAGGATGGAGGAGACACCGACACCTGGCAAGGGTCTCTGGAGCATGTGGCTAGACCCAGGAGGCCACTGCAGGGCTGGAGGGACAGATTCCCAGGTTTCTGGCATGTGCCTCCAGGAGACCTGAGGGCTGAAGCAGAACCTCAAGGATATCCTGGAAGTAGATGACTTCATGGAAGATGCTAGAATTCCAGGGGCACTCAGAGAAGCAAGACGAAGGAGGGGCATTCTAGAATGGAGCACTGTGAGTGAGGTCAGGGTGGTCCTCAAAGCAGAGGGACCAAGAGGGGAAGGCATCCATAGAACGGAGCTCATAGATCCTTCCCAGCTGGCTGCTCCTCCCCAGAACCCTCCCCTCTGCCTCCAGGAGAAAGGGTTGAGCACTGCTCATGGGTTCCAGTGCTTTTTCTAGCTGAGCAAAGATGGGTCCTCAGAATCTTTCTTAACACAGTGCAGCCAAGAAGTCAGAGCTAGCTTGTGAGCTGAAACCCACTTTCCATTCCTGCTGAACAGAGTGTGAAGGCAGATTTGATTAGGGTAAGTTAGGTCGAGACCTGATGGCTGAGGACTTATGAGCTTAGCTCTGAACTGGAAGTTGGTCCCAGGTGAGAGCTATGGAAAGGACAGACAGGAGGACAAAGTAGACAGGGCATAGGATGTGGTGATGACCTTGGGGTGGAGGAAGAGAGAGGGGTCTGTAGAGACAGGAAGCCTAGAGACAGGGCCCCTTGCACAGAGCAATGAGAAAATCAGGGGGGAACTGGGTTTCAAAGGAAGGCAAGTTTGGATTTTGTCAGGCTGTTTGAGCTGGTGGTGGGATGTCAGGACAGATGGAGATGGTCAGAGGTACCAGGCTGGAGTCCACTGGTGGCAGTCATTTGTGCAGATGTGCAGATGAGAATGGTAAGGTCCAGGAGCTGGGGACACGGAAAGCATAGGAGGGACAAAGGTTGAGCGCTGGACCCTGGGCTGGCTCACTTCAAGAGGAGGAAGTGATGGGGAAGAAGGGCGAGTGTCCAGAATGCCAGGTAGCGAGTGGGAGCCAGGACAGGGATGAGACTGAGACAGCTGTGAGGAAGAGTGGTGCTTAGGTGACAACTGACAAAGTAGGGGAGGGTGGGAATATCAGATGGCCTTCAGCAACCTGAAAGGGATATTTGTTTTCCTTCTGAGATGAGGCTATGTGTGGTGGACGTGGCATAAGCTGTGTGGTCAGGGAAGCCTGGGAACAACCCCTGCTTTTGCCAGTGGTTAGCGAATGCTACTGGGAAGTGAATGACGTCACCTCTCCAGGCCTGTTCCATTCCCTCAGTGGCTTTCTTATCTGTAAAGCACCTGCTTAAGAGGACGGCTGCAGAGAGGAGACAGGTGAGCCACGGGCACCGACAGTGCCAGGAGCAGTGAGAGCAGATGTGTGGGTGTGAGGCGAGGGTGACAGAGGCTGTGGTCAGAGACTGCTGTGGGTGACATGGCTCACCTCTGCAGAACACACCCGGCTGTCAGGTGTTCTCTGCGGGGGAGGTCTGTGCCAAGTCACTTTCCTCTACTGGGGGGATGGGACAGCGCAGTCATGGTATGCAGGATGTATACCTCATTAAACTCACGCTTTGGATGGAGGCTCAAGCAGGGACAGCACTCCAAGCTGGAAAGGACAGGATGGCTAGAAGTCAGGAGTCTCCAGGGGGACCCTATCAGGACCCAGCTCATTCCCTTGGGGTCCCTGCCATGATAGCTGGGGACCAAGTCCTGACAATTTGGAGGAGATCACTCAGTTTAACTATGGCTCAGTGCCTCCTGACCACAGTTGGGACGGGAAGTTGGCCTGTGGTGGTCCTGGAGCAGGTTTGCTATGAGTGAAGTCTGCTCTAGCCTCAGTGGGATATTGAGGGGAAAGGGGCCCCAGAGGGCAAGCCATGAAAATCACAGGCAACCCAAGCAGTAAAGGGGTGTCTTCCAAGGAGCTCCTGACAGGGATGGGCCCTGGGGCAGGAAACAGAGAGGGGGCTCCCCACACAGGGCCAAGTTGGATCTAGTTGCCAGGGACGATTTTCTGTGATTATTCTCCTGAGTCACCTCAGTTCACCCTCTCATCCATGCCCTAAGCAACATTTGATAGACGAGGAAGCCTGGGCCACAGTTTCTGAGAACAGTGACAAGACTGTAAGCAGTCCTGGGCAGGTTTGCAGGACACCTGTTCTCCAGCTGTTTGGAGCCCCAGGGCCCCAGGTCCTGAAAACTCACGCCATCCTATGTGGGGCCACCAGACATATATGCTGCCACACTCCTGAAATATGGCTGGTGCCCCTTTGATTTAATGAGATTTAATTTTAACTAATTTACATTTAATTAAAAACAGATCCCCAATTCAGTTATCAGAATACTTTTAACTACGTATGACTTGGGCATAAGCCTCTACCTTTTCAGCTGTAAATTTTATGAAGTCTAAATACAGATCACGCATTTCAGATGAAAATTTAGCATCCAAATTGAGATGTGCTTTAAGTATCAAATACACACGGATTTTAAAGACTTAGTATGCAAAAAAAATCCCCCAAAACCCTGATATAAAATATCCCATTAATATTTTCTATATTGGTGGTATGTTACCAGGCTATTTTGGATACATTGGATTAAATAAAATATATTAATAAAATGAATTCTACCTGATTCTTTTTACTCTGTAAGAAGTGGGGTGACTGGAAAAATTTTAAATTGTATATGTGACTCACATTAGAATTCCCAGGTGTGGGGCTACCATCCAGGTGTGGAGTTTTCAGGACTCTGATTGTCAAAATGAGGTCACTGGGTTACCCCAGGAAGCTCCTGGGGGTCCCAAACTTACTCCCTCATTCTCCATATCCAAGGAGCCAGGGCTCCCCCGGGGCTGCTCTGGAGCTGGGGCAGTGGTGCCTGGATCTGAGCAGAGAGGAGGGAGGGGGAGAGGAAGAAGGGGTGCAGCTCGGAGAGGCAACTGAGGGGAGCCAAGCTAGTGGTGGGCGAAGTGGCAATTGCTCCTCAGAAACTGGTAGGCAGACAGGCAGGCAGGTGGGGAGATTTGTGTCAGCGTGAGGAATATGGTTTTGAAGTGCAATCACTTGTGGGAGGGGAAATTAGCTAAAAATCAGCCGATTCTGCTCTTGATCTTGCACAAATCACCTCGCGGGAATAGGAGCTAAGGGCGCTGGGGTGGGAGGGGCAGTGAGCTGGGTAAGGCTTGGCAGATAGAGGGGAACAGAAGGGGCTCTGTCTACCTCCTTAGGCCAGCTGGAGGGGCAGGATGGTTGGACATTGAGCAGAGAACCAGTGACCCTACAGTTAGCCTGGAGAGTAGCTGGTTTAGCTACCACGAGGAGGACTCCAGCCTCAGGTCTCAGGGTAAACCGAGTCACCTAGGAAGATCATCCAAGCCTTTGACTTGGATCATGAGCCACTCTGTATCTTTGACATTGCCTCTTAAAAAAATGACAGGGTTTGTATTCGCAAGGCTGAAGCGTGAGTTTGAGACCAGCTTGGGCTACCTTGAGATCTTGTCTGAAAAAAAAAAACAACCCAAAATCTGTGTTCCATGGACTCTGGGGAATATAGTCATCACAAAATATCTGGGAAAAGCATCTCCCTCGATGACTACATTCCTTTTTCCTATAGAAACAGCAGCCCAGCTTATGCGTGGGCAGGCCCAGGCTGCAGGATTCAACTGAGGCCATAGCTCAGGTCAATGTCAGAGGTTACACTTGTGACCCTGACAGGTCAGTAACCAGACAGATTCTCCTCCCAGGCAGTCAGGAACACGGGAAGCGGTCCTGTTTGGGTTTAGAAGGCCCAGGCATGGGGATGGCAGTGTTGGGAATATACTAGGTAGTACAGGCACTGGCTGAGGCTAGGATCTGGGTACAGACATGAGAGGGCCCCAGGCACTCTTGTCTTGTCATTGGTGGGCGTGTGCCAGTGTAACCATGCATGATAAATGAGACTTTCTTTGGGAGTGGAACTGGTACAGATGTGGAGGGACATGAACATCTGGCTCCCCCAGCTTGTGTGGTACTCGGCTTGCAGCAGGAAACACTGATCTAACCCCATGTGTTCACAGCCTGGACTGTACCCTGGCCACTCGCCCACCCATCTTCTCTATCCTGGGGATGGAACCTGGAGGGAGGGAAGGGCCAATCCTGCAGGGGAGAGCCAGGCCAGGGATGATGTTTATGCTGCAGGCTGGACAAAGCACATGCCAACAGGCACCCTTTGATGTCCTTCTTGCTGGGCTGGGCCCCTGCACCTTTCTCTCCCAGGGACCAGTGCATCTGAGGATGGGCAGACGTGGGACAGCCTGTGTTCCTGTAGTGGGGGCCGCCTAGCTCTGAGCAGAATAGTGGTGTGTATGTCCCAGTTGAACAGAGGCAGTTAGCGTATTTCTTTCAAAATGAGCTTCCGATCTCCCTGGTTGCTCTCTCCATCCGCACCTGAGCCCGCGGGTGGCTGTAATCCACATGTGCACATGCTATTTTTCTCACTCTGCTCCACCCTGTTAACAGTCAAGCTGAGCGTCTTCTCTCCTGCAGGGTGAGCCTCTTCCAGCACTTAGCTCCCTCCTGTCTCTGACCTGGCACTAGCTTGCATCTTCAGTGGTGCTCCTCCTCCTTGGGAGGGCTCTTCCCCCTGTGTCCCTAGCCTTCCCCCCATCCCCACCATTCCATCTTCCCAATGGCCCCCTGGAGTCCCATTCCTGAGATTTAATGACTCGCTCTGTGACGGTCCCCGCCCTGTGCTCACTTACTCTCCACAGCAAGAGTGATAGGCTGGCTGGTCTTGTTATCCCCGTTCTTGTCATTAACTGCCTGCACGTAGTAACGGCCTGCGTCGGGAGCCACCGTTGACAGGATGACAAGGGTGTTCTCCAGTGTGATGGCTCTGGGAAGAGGAAAGGGATTCTTTTGACAGGGGCCTGAGGGACTTGGAGCCTCCAGCCTCTAGGGATTGTGACTGGAGAACTGAGGTAGGTGGCCTGACAGTACACTCCCACCCCCTGCAGAAAGGAAGAGAGGGGGCTGCCTCAAAGAGTGCCCCTTTCAGTCCTCACCCCAACCACTTACTGCCTAAACCCCAGCTACTCTGCGTTTGCAGAGAACCCCAACGTGCTCACTGCACTGGTCATTGAACCCCACCACAGTCCTTCACACCCACGGGTTGAGACCATCCATACGAAGCCTTCCCAGCCCCCACCCCAAAGCCGGCCTAGGGACCTTTCCCACAAGCCACCGTGGAATTCTGTCCATCCAGACACCGAAGAAATGTCCATGGAGCAAATGGGTGACCAGTGAGTATCGAGCCACTATAATGATTTTGGGAATGAGCAGAGTGGACTGGAGGTACAGCTCAAGTGGTAGAGTGCTTGCCTAACATGCACGAGGTCCTGGGTTCGATCCCCAGGTCAAAAAACAAACAGCTCCCCATTGCAGGTCAGGGCCTTAACCCTCATCCTAAATTTGTTTAAGCAGACTCCTGAAGCATAGACTTCTGGGGGCCCATGTCCCTCTAGTACCCTTCCTGGGATCAGTTCCTCTAACCTGAAGCCTGTGACCGTATGTGAGGCCTGGTGAGCTGGTCAGCAGGGAGGAAGGTGGTAGAACGTGCTGAGGACTATGGGCCTCTGCCCCTGCCCCACTGGCTGGTTCCCTTTCCTGGTCTCCTGTCACGTAGCCCCTCCTTGGGTCAGGCTCCAGGCAGGAAAACAGGGAGCTGGGGTCCCCCTTAAATGAGGCTGAAGTGGCTCTGAGAGCACTGCCCACACCAGCTCTGCCCAGCTCCTCTCACCCATTCTCTCAATGACAAACAGAACCATTAGTTTGCCAAGTCTATCTCCAGATTGTAATGTGATGTGCCCGAGACAGCTGTTAAACATCCTTAATGTTAGTTTAACAAGGACAAATCCAGTTGAATTCTTTTCAAATTTTCCCATTAGGTGAATATTACAGAGTTTTAAACAGGCTCTCAAATAAACATCCCCACTAATGCCTCGCTGGCCCAGCTCTCTCCCAGCCTACCTGTGCTAGTCCCCCGCCCTCCTGGTTTGGGGCTAAGACACACCATCAGCAGAGCTCTGCATAGGAGGGAGGCAAGCCCAGCTGCCCCAATGTTTAGGGACCCTATTGATGCCCCATTTATTTTTTGCTTTTTTTTTGAGAACTCTTTTTTTATCTGCAGCTGATGAGGTGATAGGATGCAGGACCAGAGGTATATGTATGTATATATGTATATACGTGTTTGGCGGCAGTACTAGGGTTTGAATTCAGGTGCTCTACAGCTTGAGCCACACCTCCAGCCCTTTTTGCTCGGGTTATTATGGAGATAGGGTCTTGCTTTCTGCCATTGCTGGGATGACAGGCATGTACCACCCTGCCCAGCTTTTTTTCCATGGAGATGGGGTTTCGTAAACTATTTTGCCCAGGCTGGCCTGGAGCTATGATCCTCCCAATCCCAGCCTCTGAAATAGCTAGGCTTATAGGTGTGAGCCACTGGGGTCTGGCAGGACTCACATATTTTAAAGGTGACAACTTGGGACTGTGAGACTGGGATTGGGATAGTGACCATCTTCTCACCTTCAAATCTCCTGCAGGGAACTTGTCCTAACTGAAGCTTGTGGGAATGACTGAGGGTTGGGGCAAGGGGCCTGAGCTGTGCAGGGTGGTTTGGGTAGGGGGTAAGCTCTGGAACAGGACCCAGCCTCTGAGGGGCATACACTTCCTTCTGGCTGGGCCTCTGTTTCCTCATCTATGCAAAGGTGGAAGCATGTGTTTGCTAGGATTTCCTCCAGGCTGACACTGAGGGACTTCGTTTAATCCCCATTTGGTCCAAGGCCACTGTCTTCACCCACCTCCATCACCATCACCTTGAGCACATAGTCTGGCTTCAGGATGGAGCAGTGGGATGTGGGGTCATGCAGTTCCAGCTGCCCCAGTCACACCTACTGCCACAGTACTACGGGTGAACAAAGCCTCTCTAGTTTACCCCCCTGTACTAGCTCTTTTGGCTTTCAGAGGAGACACCTCAAATTCTTTTCCTCTTGACCAGAAGGGTTTGTCCACCTCCATTTTCTCCTTTAGCTGTATTTTGTCAACATTATGATCGATCTTTCTAGGTCAGTAGTTCTCAACCAGAGTGACTTTGCCCCCAGGGGCTATTTAATAATGAATGTCTGGACAACTTGTGGCTGCCACAGTGGTGGAGGTGCTACTAAAAGCTGGTGGTGGCAATCAGGGATGCAGCTAAGCGAGCATCCTACAATGCCCAGGGTGGCCCCACAGGGAGGGTGGCTGGACCTGGACGTTTGAGTATATGGTGGAGTGCTATGGTTTGGATGGGGTTTGAGTGTGTCCACCCAGCTTAACGTGTTGAAGGTTTAATGTTCATTTTGAGGTATTCAGAGGAGAGGTTTAGAGGCAAGGCCTTTGGTAAGTGATTAGTACTAGACAAGGTCATCAGGGTGGATACTCCATGACTGAATCCTGGTGGCTTCATAAGAAGAGGGAGAAGCAAAACCAAAAGTGATCAATTCCATAAACACAATTAATACTGGAGCATTTGTCATTGTGTAAAATCATAATTATCTCTCTCTCTATGCTTATTCAACTTTAGGTGCCTCATTTACACTTTCTCATTAATATAAATCAGTGAGTAAAAATTGCTTATATATTGATGTAACAACAACAACAAAAAAAAACGAGGGAGAAGGAAGGACCGGAAGACACACACTCACATAAGCCCTGCTTTTCTCTTGCCATGTGACCCTGCGCCACCTCAGGTCTCTGCCAGCAAGAGGATCATTACTAGGTGAGCCTCCTCTACCTGGGACCTGCAGAATCACGTGCCGAAAGAACGCTCTGCCCTTTATAGCTCACTCAATCTGTGGCATTGTGTTATTAGCAGTAGCAGATGGACTGACACACTGACATATCCTGTTCTAGGTAATATGGCCCACCTCGGCACCAGGCTCCCCTCCTGTAGGGTACCATGGTTGCCAGGCAGCCAGTGACACGCTCTGTAGCTTCCCATGCAGGTGATTGGTGTGGCTGAGCTGGTGGGATGTAGAAGGAGGGAAGTGTGGAACACGGGCACTCCTGTGTCATCCTCGTGAGGCTCTCTCCCCTCTAGGCTTGGAACACGGGCACTCCTGTGTCATCCTTGTGAGGCTCTCTCCCCTCTGTTGGAGCAGGATGACTTGGAAGGCTTATGCAGATTAGCAGAGCCCCAGCAGCCTAGCTCTGAGTGACTGTTGCAAGAGCTGCCCCTTCTGACCCTTGCTTGAAGTAGGACTTTCTTGATGGGCAAACCTTACCTTCTGTGGTGTTGGGTCCTGGGTTCTGGGATATAGTCATTACTGAAGCTGGCACTGTCTTTATCAGCCCCTGGAGGGCAGCACCTGGCCCGAAGCCTGGCTTTGGGTTCTTAGCATGGAGTGGAGCAGGAGGCACAACAGCCTTTTGATTTGTCACCCTGACCCCACCAAGAGGGAAAGGAAGGTCCCTGGGCTCACAGGTAGCCATTGGAAGTATGCTGCACCTCAGTTCCAACATGCACGCTGCTGTTGATGGCCCTTAGTAGGACATCCAGCCTGCTGTACCCCAGATGCATCCACACTGAGAAAAGTTGGGGGGACACAGATAGCAGTACTCAACCAAGTGGGAGCTGGGTCATACTTTCCATCTGTATCCTTGGTTTCAATTTACTAGGCCTTTTCGGCTTCTCTGATTGGCTCAGCTCCCACCCCCACCCTCTGCCCACTGCTCCTATTCAGCCAGTCCCCTTCTTTCAGCTCCATGGGGGCCTGATCCATAATTTAATTAAGGATAAAATAAGTCACCCTAGAGTGTGTGCAAAGCTCCCGGCACTCATCTCTGTTAGAATCCTGTCTCCTTTTCAACAGCGAGCTGTGGGACTTGGTGAGGTGGCACTAATCCCTATCCTGCCTGGTGGTGAGAACCGTACTCCACGGGTAGTGGTGCCTTCCTCGCCTTCTACACCCTCTGGCTGATAACACTCATCAGATACAGAGCTCGAGCACGCAGACACCAGGGAACTTGCTTCTGGGGATCCTTTCCACTTGGTTATGAGTATTAATCCACTGTAATTGCCAAGATAAAATCATCCCACAGTTCTATCATGTACTTGGTAGCAGCGTTTGTGAGAGTGGTCAGGATGGGCACATATATGTGCAGGCCAGGATTGCTCCAGAAGCTGGGAATGAGACAAGTAGTCAGGACAGGGTTAGGAAAGGGTCGATGGGAGTGAGGCTGGAGAAAGCAATTTCTCTACCATGGCAAATGTAGTAGGTAAGTGCCAACATGCTCCCTCCTGCAGCCAGGGCAGACATTGGTAATTGATCAAGGTACTCTTTCCCCTGAGTGTGAATGGGGCCTCAAGTCCTTTTCAACTCGGTGTTCCCAGCAGCCACTACCAATTGTCTTGTAGGATGTCTTCACTGATACACCTGGGCATATGAGATTAAACTGAGAAAGGGAGTTAGGATGGGGCTGGGCTCATCTACCTGTCCCCACACCTGTGTGGCAGAGCCTCTTCCTTCTACAGCATATAGCCATGTGAAGGGTGAGCCATTTTGATGGTTTTGTCCAGCCTTAGTTGGGCCTAAGGAAGCCCATTCTGACTCATGTGGGATGAATCTACTTGTTGACCTGGGTTGCTACTCTATTTCTTCACCTTTCTCTATATCCACACCCCGTGCGGTGTGAGTGTGGACCTGTGCGTCTGCAGTGCAACTGAGACACATGGCACAGTGTATGGATACAGAGAGCCTCTTGCCCTTGGGTTCTGCCACATTCTTGCTTCAGCCAATGGGATGCTAGCAGAGGCCTAAAACAGGTACGTTTTTGTTTCTTCTCCTGCTTATCAGCAATTGCCAGGAGAACATGTTGGGGCTGGCAAAGGGAGGATGAGGCACTTGCAGCACAGCCAAGTCACCTGTCTTCTAGTAGGCTATTCTAGATCAGTCAGTAGCCAATCAACCCCAGACTAGTGACAGCCCAGCCAAGACCAGAAGCACCTAGCCCACCTAGCCTAAATCATCAACCTGTGTACTCATAAGAATAATACAGTTAAGTGCTTATTCTCTTAGGTGTTTTGTTATTGAGGCTGTAGTTCTGGTATGTAGATACATACCAGGCATGGTTCTCAACCCTGGCTGCATGTCAGAATCACCTAGGGAGTTTCAAAAATCCCAATGGCTGAATTACTCCCATTTCAGGGCATCCTGATCAGTACATTTCAAAGCTACCAAATGATTTCCACAGGTAGGCAGGATGAAAATCCCTGCATCAGGATCAGCTCTCCAAAGCGCACTCACTCCCTCGTGTCTGTGCAAGTTCCAATGTGTGTTTCACAGAAGGGCGAGAGTTAGAGAGACTGACTCGAGTCTGGACAGCCAGACCAGCTCCACATCTCAGCAGCAATGTGAGGTTTGGCAAAATCACTTAACTTCAGGAACTCTGCTTTATTGTGCAGTGGGGACAAAGCCAGCCCCTTCATGGGGCTGTTGTGAGGGTTGTCTACTCAGCAACTATTTTGGGAGCATGTGCTCTGTGGATAGAAAGGAAAGGAGACTGAGAGTGCCTCCTTCCTCTCAGAGCACAGCTGCCCTGGTGCAGAGGGGATGTGTGCTTGTGGTTAGCAGAGTCCCAGAATATAGCAGCCACTCAATAAACGACAGCTGCTGTCACCACTATGACAGCATTAGGTAACAGTTACTGTGCTTCTATCATGGGACTTCTTCCCCAAAGGCAAGAACTGTCCAGCGCTTCCTCCACAACCTACAGACCAGGTTGGGCTCCAGTCAGTCTACAACAGCATCTTGATCAGGTCTTTCTGCGAGCAGGGGAGAGTAGGGAGCACAGAGAAGAAAGCCTTGGCTGGCTCAGGACTCTGAGTGGAATCCAGGGGTTGGAGGGCGGATGTCTGCTGGAGCAATGCTTTGCCCCTGGCCTTCTGTAGAGGTGAGGGTATTGGTCTGCCACCCCTGGCCACAAGCCAGGGACACAGAGGTCTTTGTGCCCACCGAAAGGGCTGCATGTTTCCCTCCCCTGGCTTCCCCTGACAACACCAACTCCAGGAAGCCAAAATACACATAGCCCTCTCACCCCAGCTCACACCCATCCACACCCACGCAACTGAAACGGTGGGCTCTCCACTGCCCCCGGCGCTGCTGGCCTGACTCCGGGGCCTGTCACCATAGTGATGGTGTCTTTGTTTGTGCCTGTTTGGGGGGTTGTTAATTCCTCTTAAAGGCAGCTAGAGGCAACACCCTGGGATTCCCAGGGAGCCCCAAGTCCTCGCATACATGTTCCAAGAAAGTCCCTTGCAAAATAAACTTCTGTGGCCATCTGGGAGGTCCCCATCTGGCTATATCCCAGAATTGCTGAAAGATTCTTCAGGAAAGGCTGTCTTCAGCATTTGGGGGAGTTTATCTGGCCCCAAACCTTACCCCATGCCAGAACCAGCCTCCCTCCAGTGCCCCCCAGAGCTGGGACTCACATTCGGCTGCTGGGTGGGATCTTCCGGCCATCTCGGAACCAGGTCACCTGAGGCCGGGGGAAGCTGGCGATGCGTGGTGCTCGGATGACGGCAGCTTCCCCATGGGTGACACTCTGGTGCTTTTCTCCCTCCTCGAAGCTCCCCATGTCTGCAGGGAGAGAGTGAGCAGAGGTCAGGGGCTGAGGCCAGCCTCAGGGATCACCTGGTTCCTGGGTGCGGAGTGGAAGCAGCAGAAAGATAACATGGCAGAAAGATGTCCACAGGGAAATGGCCATCGTGCTCAGAGTACCCACGCTGGCCCACCTCCCCATCCTCGAATCTATCACTGTGACGTACCTGCTTTGGTGTCTGGGTTTTATACTCATTTATAGCCATATAGCCTTGACTCAATTGATTTGTTCAACAGCCACGAGAGGGTGATCATCATTTTACACATTTTACAACCCAAAAACCTGTTCGAATGGGTTCAGACAGGTGAATTAACTAGGAAGGGACAGAGCCAGGATTTGAACTCAGACCTTGAGCTCTGGAGTCGGGCTGCTGTTCTCCCTTCCCTGCCCTGTGGTCCTGCTTTGGCACAGCAGGGCTTAGATGTGGGGTCACAGGTAGGTGTTGGGCCACATTTCTCTGCCAATAGGGGCACAGCGTGGTGGGCACACTGCAGTGAGTGAGATCTTGGATCTTACAGCATCTGCGCTGCAGAGAGGATTTCCTTCCTATGCCCGGGGTGCCGAGTGTGAGGTCTGGTTGCTCATATGTGCCAACACAAACAGTGCATTGCTCTTTTTAAAGCATGCCACCCCCTGCGCCAGATATGGAGGAGGACTTTTCTCCTGGTTCTGCTCTTCTGCCAGCCAGGAGGGAGACAGAGAGCAGAGGAGACACCCAGGAGGTGCTTCCTGTTCCCTGGCAGCCTGTTGCTGGGCCAGAGGGACTGATTCACACCACAGAGGCGGGCAGTAGGCTTTGGGAACAGGCGTCTGGGTTTCACCTCCACACTTAAAAATGAATGTGCATCCTTGCTACTCCACATGTGGTCTATGACAAGCACTGTTTGTCCTAAATGGCTGTATGTCAGGAATACTGCAGAGTTTAAAAAAAAATGCCAATGAGTCCTCCAGCCCTGCAGCTTCTGATTTCATTAGTATGGGATGTGGGGGAGGGGGATTCCATTCTGGGAGTGTCCCATGTCAGCCCATCTCCCCATCTTCTAACCCATCACCATGCTGGCCCTGAACCTTCTGGGGTGGGCGGGACCTGGGCCTCTAAGGTTTCTAAATTAGGCCTCTGATCTCTAAAGTTGCTTTTCTGGTTTGATCATAACCTTTCTGCAGACAGCCTCTTGTGGTCTGGGTCCTTCAGAGCGCCAAAATTCCACTTCCAACATTTGCTGGGCATTTCTGCCAGGAGGGGCCCTTGTCACCTTGCCAAGCCCAGCCTCTTGTGCTCTGGTCCTTGTCCCTGCCCAAATCACCTGAGCTCAAGTTGGGGGTGCTTCCTTCCCTGTCTCCATGAAGTCCTCAGCTCTCCTCAGGGATGCCACTCCAATGAGTAAAGACCCCGGGATCCAGCCCCATCATTCCAGCCACAGATGCCCACCATGGCCTCCTACATTCGGATCCCTCTTACACACCAGACCTGGTCGCTTTTCTGACCACATGGCTCACCTGTTTGGGGCAGTAGTATCTCCTAATTGTGCCGGAAAAATCTATGTTATTTTGCTTGGATTTGAGGTCACTCCCTAATCGGACCCCAACTACCCTTTCCTGCCTTAATGCCCACACCATGTCCTGCCAGCCATTACCCACTGCAGGGTCTCTACTTTTGCCTAGAATCCTAGAATGCCACCAGGGTTATCCATGAATCGCCCAGGTATAGTTGTTCTACAGCATCCTAGACGATGGAGCCTACTCAGTGCTTCCAAAAATACCATCTGTTGTTGGCATCATTGCTCTAAATTTGGAACACAGTTTGTTAACAGCAGCTTTGGAGACTTTGAGACTTGAGTTCAAGTCCTAGCTCTGTTGCTTATTTGCTATGACACTGGACAAAACTTTTGACCTTGTCGTGTTTTAATTTCCTTTTCTCTAACATTAAAAGTTAAAAAGGGTACCTTCGTCATAAGTGGTACTGAGATATGAGAGAATAGGTATGTGTCAGGCTGTATCTTTTCAAAGCTTGGGACTACTCCACCAATAGAACTTGCTAGAAGTGATGCTATATGACTTTGAAGGCTAAGTCATCTAAAGGACACAGCTTCCACCTGACTTCCGGTCTCCAGACACTGGCCCTTGGGGTCCAGTCACCATGTTGTGAGGAAGCTCAATCTAGCCCAAGCAGACATGGGAACAGCTCACAAGAAGAGGAAGTAAGGCCCCCAGGTGACAGTCAGCCTTGACATTAGACACCTAAGTGAACAGTGAGCCCTCAGGTCATTTCAACTGCAGCCTTCATGTCTTCCACCAAGACATCAGTCATTGCAGAGGAGAGACTAGCGGTCCCCACTGTGCCCTGTCCAGGTTCCAGACTCTAAGAATAATAAAACGTTGCTGTGCACCACTGTGTTCTCGGATAATTTGTTACACAGCCATATAACTGGAAGAGTCTATAAAAGTGCTAAAGAATTATATTTAATATCTTCAGTATTAAAATATTGGAACCTTATGCATTTTTCATGGTTTAGTTTAAACATTACCTTCGCAACAAAGATTACCCCAAACCATCCAAACAGAATTAAAAAGCAGACTCGTCGAGCACTTGCTCCATGCTGGGTGTCTTTCTAGATAGTCTTCTCATGCATCAGCTCATTTAATCCTCCAATAACATGGCAGGCTCCATTTTAATAAGTATACATTTTTAGTTGTTTATTAATTTCCATTACTTGGTTCTGTCTATAAAAGATTACATAAATAAATCACACTGATTTCAGTTCTTACAATAATTTTCTCTATTTAAAGAACTTCACAGAACTCAGGAGCTATATTTAAACAATTTGAAGCAATTTCATGGCAATAGTGTTTCTTCCTCCTCTCTCTCTTTCATTAGCTCCATTTGGTCGGTGAGGAAATGAAGGTTCATGAAGGTGGAGTGGCTTTTCCACCATTAAGCAGTTAGGGCTGGACCAGCCAGCCTCCCTTGCACACCCTCCCTGCCTCATCATGACTCACACTGTGCATTAAATCCTCTGTGTCATTTTTTTATGTTTAATCACCTTCTACTAGGTGCTAAGCTTGGACTTGCAACTATGCTCTGTTGCATTCGTGAGAAAAATCTCTACAGACCATTGCTCTGCACACAGTAGGCTCTGTCTGAATCCAACAGCTCCTTATAGGGCCTCACTGTGGGTCACACAGACTCTGTGGTAGGCGCAGAGGAGAGACCTGGCCTCGACTCTCAAGAAGCTTAGAGTCTGGTTGGGGAATCAGGCATAAGCAAGCTAACGCCCAAGGAAACGTCCAACAACATCTGTGCCAACGGCTGGGAAGGAAGGGACACGGTTCTTCTGTGTTAGGCTGTAGCAGGAAAACCTACTCCAGGCTGGGAGGTGGGTGAGGCATTGTTTAAGATGAGACATAAACAAGGAGTAGGTGTAGCTCCGTGTGTGTGTGTGTGTGTGTGTGTGTGTGTGTGTGTCTGTGTGTGTGTGTGTGTGTGAGATCCAGAGGGGAAAAGTAGGATGACCAGGGAAGTGGGAGAGAATGGGAATCAGCAGAAATAAAAGATCACCAGGTCAAGGTTTGGGCGTGTTCAGGCATGGATGGATGTCGGATGGAGACATGGAGGGTCATTCAGGTGAATAGATGGATGGTCACGTGGATGGAGAAGCAGATTGACAGAGGGTGGGTGGTTGGGTGAGTGGAGGGATGGATGGAGAAAGGAATGGGTGGTGGGTGTCTGTCTCTTTGTATGGTGGGATGGATGGTTGGATTACATATGTGTGTTTTTGTGTAAGGGGGGATGGATGGCTGTATGTATGTTTGTATGTGTGGGTGAGTGGATAGATGTATTTATGTATATATGAATGTGGTGGGATGGATGGTTGGATGTGTGTATTTATGCATGGGTGAATGGATGGTTCTATGTAGCTATATGGGTGGGTGGATGGGTTATATGTGGTATGTACATAGTTTATGTGTGATATTGTATGTACATGTGGGTGGGTAGTTGTATGTATGTGCAGAGGGATGTATGTATGAATGGATGATTGTGTGTGTATATGTACAAGTAGTGTTATAGATGGTTGGATGTGTGTGTGTGTGTGATGGGAGGTATGGTTGGGTATGTGTGGATTTGTATGTGTGTAGGGATGGATAATTGGATGTGTATGTTTGTGTAGTGATGAATGGTTATATGTGTGTGTATGGGAGGTGGAATGGATGGCTGGATACGTGTGTGTGTGTGTGTGTGTGTGTGTATAAGGATGGGTGGTTGGATGTGTGTGTGTGTGTGTGTTTGTGTGTGTGTGTGTGTGTGAATTGTGTGTGTATGAGAGGTGGAATGGATGGTTGGATATGTGTGGTTGTACGTGTGGAGTGATGGCTGGTGTATATCTGTATATGCATCTGTATATTCAGTGTTTTGGATGGAGGAGGAGGGAGCTCAGCTGGCCTTGGTCTCAGATGGGTATGGATCCCCTTCTCCACCTCTCCATCCCACAGTCTCCCATCTCATTGGTTTCCAGGCCCCAGTGCCCTCCCATTCTTTCCACTACTCTCACCTGGGCTCCCTGGGTTTGCTCAGGCACGAAGCAGGCAATGTCTGTGTGTGCACATATATGTCCCCTGCACACAACCACGGATGCGCCAATCTGAAGCAGTGAGAGGCTGCTAAGAGTGAGTCAGCCCAGCCAGTCAGTGTGCAGAGTGGCCAGAAGAAAGGAAGGGGTCAGAGGCTGGGGCCTGGGATTCCTCGGGGAAAGTACTTCCACTCAGGTCAAAGCAGACAAGGCTCTATTCCGCCTACTCTGAGCGGCTGCTCATCTACCTGCCTGCCATATTATGCCCGACAGGGCTGATCCAATCTTCCCAGCAAATTCTGCCAAAAGCAAGAGTGTGGGCCTGGGGGCACAGCTGGATGTGCCTAGAACTTATTCCTGATGTCTCTGTTACAACTTAAAAGGTCCTGGAAGTAGGCTTTCCACTTCAGAAGACAGTCACCATGTTTATTTACTTTAAAACCATTTTTAAATCAGGAGCTAGGTCATGCATACAAAAATGAATATAATTATATGTATAATTTAGAGAAAAAGAACAAAATAAACACCTTTGTACCCACTGGCCAGCTTAAAAACCAGAACATGTCAACACCTTGTCCCTTTTCTAGGCTCCTCCTTGCCACACCCCTGCCCACTCCAGGGTTGTCTCCTCCCCTGGATACTGGGGTAACCCTGCCATTACTTTTCTTTCCATCTCCCCATACACGGTTCACCCTTAATTCATGGTGACCTCAGCCTGTCTTTAAACACTTATGCCTGGGACTAATCCATATGTCATCCCTGTGGTGTGCTTTTAGGGTAAATGATTTTGTTGTGCTCCACCTGGGCCTTGCCCTTACTTTAGTCATTTTTATAGCTGCATGGAATTCCATGAGTCACCAGGGCACAGCGCTGCTGTCCTGCAGAGACCAGCCCCTCCTTGGCCCTTCAGGCACTCAGGCTATGGGGACCTTAAGGCCTGGGTAAAACAGTGGGATTGCTAGGCTGTAGGGTATACACACTAATCTTACTAGTTGTGTCAAACTGTTTCCTGAATTTCATCAATTTACCAATTTACATGCCCACCTGTGTGATGTGGGTTTCCACCCACACGTGGTCTGGTTGGCCTCCTTGGGTTTTGCCAACCTGGTGGGTGTGGAATGGCATTCCACTGGTTTTATGTGTCTGTCATGAAAGCAATGCATCTCCTTCCACCAGATTCTGTCTTGGTTCTGTGGTATTCATTCATGATTTCCATTTCACGTTGCCCACAGCTTAGCATGCCATGTCTGTCCCCACCTCCTCAGCTTACCTTCTACTAGTCTCTGCTGCCCTCACTCTGCTCCAGTCATCCTGGCCTCAAGACCCCTAAGTCCAGCACAGGACCTTTGCACTTGCTGTTCCCCCAACTTGGAAGGATTTTTCCTTCATCTGTGTAGCTCAACCACTTTCCTTGAGACTTGCTCCGCATTACTTTCTCAGTGGTCACACTCCACCTCCATGCCAATTAAGACCCCTGTCCCCATTCTCCATCCCTCTCACCTGGTTACACTTACTCCCCTCCATGGACCTTATATACATATTATATAGTCACCATTAGCTTTTGTCTCCCCACCACCTTCCTCAAGGGCAGGGACAGGTGTCTTGCTTTGGTCCCCTATTGTGTTCTCACTGCCTAGAACAGTGCTGGGCATATCCTGGGCATTCTGTGGCGATTACTGTCATTTGAGGGTGATCTAAGCATTCAGGTAAACAGATGCTCCCCGAGTGGCTATGAGGCCCCTTGCAGTCCTGCATTTCACACTCACCCCTCAGATGAGGAGGAGGCATGTTAGCATCAGCCCCAGCCCACGTGACTGCAGCTTGATCCCCTCAGATCCCGTTTGGATGAGTGACTGCCAATTTGCTTGTAGCAAAGAAAGTGGCCAGGCTCCCAGGACAGGTCAGGCCCCCTCATCTGTGGCACATGGCTGGATTTGGTGCTAGTGGGTGTGGGGAGGCTTGGGGATATTGCCCAGGTGAGGAGACACAGATGCATCCATAGGACCTGGATGTGGCACAAAGTTTGCTCAGAGGAGCCTGGACTCTGGAGGGCTCTCCCCACCCTCCAGTCATGCATCCCACTAGCAGAAAGCTGGTAAATTTATGGAGACTTTAAAAATACAAAGAAGAGACTGTGCGTGGGGACAGGAAAGGGGCCGGGGGTGGGGGTGGGGGCAGATGTTTTATTGACTTCCCCTTAATTGCTGTAATTAAAAACATGTAAAGAATCTTTTTTAAATGACTTTGCCATTATCATTAGTCGTTAGCACAGCTGCCTTATTAATTTCTCATTAGAATCCAATTCATAGGCTCTCTTTGGGAAGGGGTGGGAGCCAGGGGTGGGACCTGCTGGCTCCATGATCCCTGGAGAGAGGTGCAAAGTGTGGCTGCCACTGGGAACCCAGACAAGACCTTCCCTCCAGGAGGCAAATACAGCCAAGGAGAGGAGAGCAATGGGCTAGGGGAAGGGAAGTTGTCATGTCCCACCCACCCCCAGAACTGTGCATCTGTGTAAGAAGACAGACGGACAGACTGACAGATGCAAAGCCTGCAAGAGTCCCAGGGCTGGGATAGGGAGGTGAGTAAAGCACCCCAGTGCCGAGTCTCAGGGTTGTGCAGCGCACAGCAGCATGTCTTTAAGTTGGGCACCTCAGCGTCTGACCCGCCTCCCCTGGCCCCAGCCTTGCAGAGCAGAGGGATGGCTGGGAACACACCCAGCTAGGTGCATAGAATGACAGCCATTGTGAATGCCTCTTCCAGGACACGTTTCCTGGCTGACATCTTTAGAGAAGGAAATCTACTCTTCCCTGAGGGTCGTTTGGGATGGTTTTTGTGCTCTGATTCATTCGTCCTTGCAACCACCCAGTCACAGAGGGGTGACTCTGGACTTCTTGTCAGACTGTTCTCTCCTCCAGGCTGGGTCCCACAGGTCTCGACCTGAGAGTCATTTTTAATCTTATGAAATCAGAGCTGAAATAGGGCCCATCTTACAGATGACGAAACTGAGGCCAGAGAAGGAGGGATGCACCCCAGTCCTATGCTGGTTGGATCCCAGCTTGGGGTGGGAATTCGTGCTTCCTGACCTCTGTTCCCAAGCATGGCCACTATTTAAGGCATCAGGGTCATGGCCTGCTGCAAGGAGCCCAGGAGCTATGTGGAGGGATTTTTCATTTGCTTGTCCTGCTGTTAGCAAAGAAAGTCACATGGTGGATAGACACCCCCCCCTCACATGCTAGCTGATGTTCACCCCTGGACAACATCTCTTTGCAGGGCTGTCTGGACATGGAATATTACAGCCCTGGGAGTGGGGTCCATTTGAACACTACCACTTGATTTTTCATTTCTTGCCCCCAGGCAGCAGGTGGGGTTGTTTTGGAATTGGACAGTCATGGGTTCAAATCCTAGCTCCAGTACTTCCTAATTCTGTGACCTAGCCCATTCTGTTACCCTGCCGAGCTTTGGTGTCCTCACCTGTAAATGGGGGTAAGGATTCTCTGTGCAGGTTGATATAAGTACCAGGGACAATGGTGTATGCTGCCCAGCAGAGTGCAGACTGGGGGACATGGTCTAGCCTCATCTCTTCTGACACTCAAAGAGAAGACCCCAGGTGAGACAAGTACATTCAGTAAGAGAAGGGCCTGGGGAGGTGCCACCCTCCATAGTTGCCCACCTGGGCACTAGGGCAGCCTTCCCTAGCTTGTTCTCGGAAGGGCTGGACAGGGGTTTCCAGTGCTCTCTAACTTCCTGGCTTTAGGGCCCAAAGGCTGCAAACCTAGGTCTCCACTTTTGGACGCTGTGGGGGAACTGCCACAGTGTATGTTGTGTCAGATCCTTGCCTGGTCAGGGGTTCAGCAGCCTGTGGCCAGGAACGGGGTAACGTGAGACTCCCCTCCTCCCTCCCTCAGCCCCTTTGAGCTGGCATTAGCGATGGCTTTGAGAGCCATCTGGCCCACCCATCTTCTGTGGGCCAGAGCTTGGAGCAGACTCCTCACCCCTCACTCTCCAGAGTGTGGACTGAGTGGTGACCTGGAAGGTATTTCTGATTGCTCACATGTGTGTGCACATATGCACACATGCACCATTCTCTCCTATAAAGAGCAGACTGAAGCAGCCATGCACATCTGTACAGATGGATGTACACATACTACACGTACATGGATATTCCATGTGCACATATTTGTATGCAACATATACATGTTCTCTCAAACATATGTACATATATACTTATATACATATGTATACATGTATATAAGTCAATAGAGAGGCAGACTGACCCAGACACGCACTCAAGCACTCTCATATCTTGTGCACACACTACACAAACACACTCATTCTCATCCTCTCTTCCCCCATGAACTGAGAGGCAGACCAACTCACACAGCACACTTGCACACACCTCGTGCACACAGTCCACACACGTGTGCACACATGCATGCACGGCCTCTCTGGAGGCTGGCCAGAGCTCCCCTGCCCCTTGGGCTCTGGGGCAGGCTAACAGAAGCACCAGGGTGGCCTCTGGTGCTGACAGCTGCCTGAATCCAGCGCTGTGATTCTGGGCTTCTCTGCTCTTTGGGTATAAGTTGAGTTGCCTTTGGTGCTGATTTATGGGCCAATCCATCCTCCACTTTTGATTATGGCTATTTTCCATAATTATCATTAACACTCTTTGCCTCACTTGAGATTTTCTTTTTAGATTTTTCTCCCTGACTTCTCTCCAGGTAGCAGGCCCTCCCCTGTGGGCTCCAGAAGAGAGGGAGTCCTTTCTTGTAAACTTTCAGGGCTGGCTAAAGATTCCCACCCTCCCACGACCCAAGGGCATCCTTAGACCTCTCCCTCTAAATGACCCAGCATGACGCAGTCCATAGTGAGCCTCCCTTCTAGCAGCAAGCAGATGTTTAAGGAAGAGGTAGGTCTGGGAAGGGGATACTGAGTCCTGGGGCATGTAGCACCTCAGATGCCTTTGGCTTCTGACAACTCAGAAGTGATGGAGCTAAGGAAGCCCTCCTGACCTGAGGAAGCCTTTCTGAGGGTTGGTGGCATTGGAGGGAAAGCTGTCACCCCAAAAGCTTGGTGATGGCCTACTACTCTATCTTCATCCCTCTTGGACCTGGGAATCCCAACTCATCATATCTCTCTCCCTGTAGAGTTCTGGACCCCCTATTTAAGGCATCTCCCAGCACCCCCTGAAGGTCACCGGGACTCCTGTGTTGTTATTGCTCTAGGGCCTAGTGAGCTGGAGGATGGGAAAATCAAGGTCATGGGGCTCTGGGAAGTCTGCCAGGAAGAGAGTTCTAGCTACGAGGTTCTGGTTGGCCATTTTGCACAGCCATCTCCCCATTTCCCCATGTGTGCAGTGGGCCCTGGAGGACGCCCTCAAAGCTAGGGGTGAGGACCCTGTTAAGAAATGAATTGGCTGCACAAAAAGGGTCATGCTCTGTGGAATGAAGTGCCAGGGAGCTCTTGACTCTCTGGCCTTGTCACAGGGTCACAGCATTAGCAGATGTGTGAACTGCTGATCAGTCATGTAACTGTAAAGAGCTCCCACCCCATCTCTGGGCCTTGGTTCTACCAAGTTTAAAACGAAGGGACTGGCCTGGACAAACGGGAAGGGCCACCACTGGTTTGCAGTGGGTTGGAAGGCCATATTGGATTTGGCTCTGCCCCAAGCTCCCCATTGTACTCACAAGCCACCTGGACCTCGGTTTGCCGCTGGAGCAGGGCCCCCATCCGATTGCGCACAATGCAACGGTAGAAGCCAGCATGGGTGCGGTCCAGACTGGTGATCATGTACCTAGGAGACAGATGACAGCCAGTGAGCAAGTCAGGCAGTTGCAGGTCAGAGGTCATGGGGTTACCTTCTTCTGGAATGAAGAGGACCAAGGAGCTCTTGACTCTCCAGCCATGTCATGGGATCACAGATAGGTTCTTGTCAGTAGGGGTGGGGATCTTCCTGGGAGCCATGAAGCTTTGCTCAGCCAAACAGGAAGTAGCCTGCACTTCCCTAAGGATGGGAGGTGCTGTGCTGGTGTCCTCTGATGGAAGCTGCGGTCCTCTCCTGCCTGTGACTCACAGGACTAAGAAAAGTGGGAGCACTTGGTTTTTGGCCAGGCACAGAATCATGCTGTAAATATTAATTGAAATGGATGGAGGTGACAGAGGCAGGGAAATTGACATGTCTTCCTCAGTGCTCTGCATCAGTCCTTTGTAACATTACTGACAGCGTGGCTGCAGCTTGGTGGAGGGAAGAGGGTGGGGCTCTTAAGCCAGACAGGCAGTGTTTTGCTGGTGGGGGCTCTTGGTCAGGTGCTGGCTCCTGAGACACTTATCACCCAAAGAGCAGAGTCTGGCATTGGGGGCAAAAGGCAGGAGAGCAGGTATATTCACCTGGCAGAGTCAGGAGGGTGGGGGTCAGGGAGGGGAGCTTCTGACAGCACGGCATGTGTTGATGGGGCCTTATGGTATAGAAAGGGCTGGGGCCAGGGCTTAGCTTCCTGGTAGCCCTGGAAGATCATCTTTCTCATTTCTGCTGCAGAAACGAAGGGTTTGGCCCTGTGATATCTCTCCCCAATCCCTGGGTATCCTAAGGTTTTTTCCAGTTGCCTTGGTGGACAAGCCAACTGCCACCTGTCCCTAGTATGCCAATCCTGGGACAGAGCAGCCCATTCCCAGGAAGTGCCAGTTTTGTTTTTCATGAGTCCTGGTCACAGCTTATCATCAGAAAATCATCAGAAACATCATCACCACTGCCACCATCATTACCATCTCTGTCATTGTCATCGCTGCCACCACCACCATCATTACCACTTCCTATTCATAACTACCGTCACTATCACCATCACCATCATCACCACTGCCACCACCATCAATACTGCTGCCATCACCACCACTGCAGCCACCATGATTGCCATCACGGTCGTTACCATCATCACCACCACCACCACCATTAATCACCTTCCTCTCCATCACCATCACCCCGTGATCACCATCACCACCATCGTCACCATTACTACCACCATCACCCCATGGTAACCATCTCCATCATCTCCATTACTACGGCCTACCCAGTGATGACACAACAGCTTGCCCTTTCGGTGTCCCCTCTGTGCCTCAGATGCTGCATTAAGTCCTTTCCATGCACTGCTTCATTTCACATAGCAGTTACCCGACTGCTGGCTATCACGGACCAGTAACACTTTAAAAAAACCAGGATCAACATAAGACTGTCAACTTTCTGCTTTACCGAGATCATTAAAAGCAAACAACCAAAAAGCAAACAGAATCCTGCAACAAACACTTTTTAAAAAGGATACTATTAAAAAGTGCTGGAGAGAGAAAAAGAAAGAAATGGTCAGCACTTTACCTAAAAAAAGGACATTTCTGAGATGATGAAAAAGAAACGTAATCTCAGCATAAGGCAATTTGGACAAAATTTTAAAGTTTGATTTTATGCAAAACCCACTACACCACAATTACATTGCTCATTTTTCTCCCCACAGCTGCAAACTGCCACAGGTTGGTATTGGACAGCTGTTGACTTAATCTCTGCACAAACACTATGGAGGAGATGCTTTTTATTAGCACCTCAATTTAGAGGTAAGGTTATTGAGGTGCAGAAATTCCTTGGGATTGACCTGCAGTTTCACATGCAGTAAGAAGCAGGGCCAGAGTCCCACTGAGACTTTCTGACTCCAAGCCTGGCTGAGGTCACATCCTAAAGGGTCCCACTTTCCATCTGGGAACTTTATATGCCTTACTCACAGCTGGCTCTGCAGCATTATCCAGAACCTTCTAGCTGCCCCAGCACCTTATCTCTGCCAGCAGCTGCAGCCCTTATCTGTCCCTGGATACTGTGTACAGTGTGATGTTGGGGAGAGAGCAGGTGCCCAAGCTCTGGTAAATGTGTCCCTTCCTTTTCCCTCATCTTCAACCCAGCCCTAGTTCTCAGTTCTGCCTGCTGCCCCATCTCAACCCAGCCCAGAGAAAGCGGCTTTGGGTCTCTCTAAAGTGGCAGAGTGACTGAGAGAGGCAATGGAAGGTGAGGTGGATGGAAAGATGCTCTACTTTTAGAAATGGAATCCAATGTTGTCAAAAAGCACCAGGGGAAGAAAAGAAATAGAACTAGCCAAAAACCCATGAGCAGGTGCTTGGTCTCTGTCATAATGAAAGAAATGCAAATCAAAACAAGCCACTGTTCCCATTTCAGATTGTCAATTTTCAGGTTCGGTCAACCCAATGTTGGCAAGAGTGAGGGGAAGGGTAAGTGTGACCTCAGGTCTGTTGGTGGCCCTGCAAGTTTGTCCAGCCTTTGGGACAAAACCTACTACACTTAAACTATGCAAACTCTTTGACTCTGGGACTATTACACACCCGGGAGCGCGCCTTTGAGCTATACTTGCAACAATGTGACAAAAATATGTAAAAAGATGTGCACTGTAGCATTGCTTGAGATTGCAGAGATAAACAAAGAAGAACTGGAAGCAATCTAAGTGTCCATCAAGATGGAATTGGGTCAATAAATGATGCTGTGGTCTGAGAATGCACAAAGAACACCTGTGTGAGAGGAAATAGAGAAGGCTCCGAGATACAAGGACGCAGAAAGGAAGTCCAAGTGAGGGGAGGGAGAGGGTTATGTGCATAAAAGCAGAGCTCACTGTTAGGAGTCAGAATAATAATGTTGACATAAAAGTTGATATGTAGTGGTACAGGCTACAAAGTTTTTTTTTTCCCTTTGTGGGACTGAGGTTTGAATTTAGAGTTTCCTGTTTGCAAAGCAGGTGCTCTACGGCTTGAGTCACACCTCCAGTTCTGGTTATTTTGGAGATGGGGTCTCATGAAGTATTTGCTGGGGCTGGCCTTCGACCTCAGTCTTCCTGATCTCAGCCTCCCAAGTAGCTAGGATTACACGAGCGAGCCACAGTGCCCGCAAGCTACAAACACTTACTTTAATGTTTTGGATCATGGAAATTGACCCAAGAAAAATAATTTATTGTCTCTTCCACCTCCCCCCCAGATTCAAAGAATAGTGTGCTGATATAATTCTACTTGGTATGATGCTATTTGGGTAAAGTGAGATCATACCTATATTTATGTGTGTGTACACAACAACACATATGCAAACACACACACAATCACACAAACACACTGGTATGTGCACAAAAATTTTTTGAGATGGAGTATACAGAACATGTTAACTGTCTTTTGGGAGAGGTATCCAGGATGGGGAAGGAAGGAAACTTCTACTTTTCGGTTTTATGTCTTTCTGTGCCACCAGACTCTTTATCGTATACATATATTGCTTTTATTTTAAAAAATAAACTTTAAAAAGTGCACCGCGTGCATATAATTTAAGTATACATTATAAAAAGGGCACTGGGGACTCATTGGACCTGGATTTGTTTGCTGATGTCAGTGATGCGTGGCAAAATGTAAACTTTAACAAAAGTCAATTTCTGCAGAAGACTCTGTGTCCATTTGCTTCAGCCAGACACCTTGGGGACATGAGGAAGGCTGACTGGTTACTGGTCTGTCCCCTCCCCAAAGCCTCCCTTCTGTCCCTCGTGCTGGAGGGCAGGTACTCTCTGGCCCTGTGCAGCCCTTGCCTGGCTCTTCCTGCCTCCCTCTCCCTGGGCTGCCTTTTCCACGCTCCCACCGGAGAAACCTATTTCAGACTCACAGGCAACATTATTTAAAGGAAGAGCTCCACCCACTACCTCTCCTACCAGGGGAACCCGCTTCACAACACCCAAATTGCAGGTCTTCTTTCCCAGCCTCCCAGGCAGGAGTGGGGGCGGGGAGGCGTTGGTAAGTGTCTTGGTTTGCAAGCCTAGCACACTGTAAGCTTCCCCCAGTAGTCTAACAGCTTTCATTATCCCCATTGGGCTCCCCTTCGGCAGCAGCCAGGACATATGCAGCCCACAGCTCTGCCAGCCTCACAATTCATGGCTACAGAGGAATCCAGCTCTATACAGGTCTCCACCACAGACAGGGACATGGAGGAAATGGCTTCTGAGGAAGGGTCCCTGGGGCAGAGTCCACAGGGAACCTGCCAAGAGGAAGTGTGGCTTAGGAGAAAGTACCAGGACTTTCGAGGTGGGGAGGTGTAGGCTTGACTTTCATGTTTGCTGTGTGGGCAAGTGCGGGACCCCTTTGAACCTCAGTGCCCTTATCTGTAAAGTGGGGATATGACAGGCATCTTTGATGTAAGCATCACCAGGTACGTGACAGGGGTTGCACAAATGCTGACTGATTGAGGGAGCAAACGTAAGAGGCAGAAGGTTCTGGATAACATGGAGACTCTCAGAGAGGAGGACCAAGGGAGTGTGGCAGGAGCCCTCCCCCTAGGGAGGGGATCCAGGGGGAACTCCACACCTAGCACCAGGAGAGCTTGGATTTCCTTGCCCAAAGCGTTCTCCCAATCCAGTCACCTCCATCTGCACCTCCAAGGTGGAGGGTCTGAGGCTGGCTCTTCCAGGAAAGAAGAGCAGTGATGGCGGATAAGTGATGGCGGATAAGCAGCGGCCAATTCCTGGTTGACCAGCAACCTCTGCTCCATCCAGTGAGGAAGACCCATAGAAGTGTAATCTCCAAAGGCTGGGTACACCTGGATTCACTCAGCCCCAGTCCCCACAAAGGACTGAGGAAATGTTTTCACCTGACTCAAAATCCAAAGAATAAAAGAAACAGTATGCAGCAGCAAGTCCCAACCACCCTCGTGCCCCAGCCGCCTGTCATCCCTGTCCCACCACACATGCATGGAGGAAACTCAATGTTATTAGCTTCTTGAGTGTCTTTTTAGAATTTCCTTATGCAAATGCAAGCAAATTCAAACTTCCAATCCCTGCCCTTTACCAGCAGGAAACCTGGCCTCCCGTTCTGCCCCTTGCTTTGAGCAGGTGGCATTGTATCTTGGAGATCTTCCCATGACTGCCATGGCAGACAGCTGCAGAGCATGGAGAGATCTTGCTGGATGGAGGGAGTCACAGGCACAGGGCATTAGGCCAGGCTTGGGGTCAGGGAAGAAAGGGGCAGCAAAGGAAGTCACACTAAGAATCCCCATCCAGCCTCCAATCTTTATCACAGCGTGTCCTGATTTAACCTGGTGGGATCCTGATGCTCAGTCCACTCTTCCGGGATGAAGAGAGAGGCTGGTGTTGCACAGCACACCAGCAGGGAGAGAGACCGGGACAGAAAATTGGATTTTTAGAGACAAGTGAAGAGCAGGGGGAGAAAATAGCTGCCTAGCAAATGTGGCATCTTCTCCAGCACCCGGGGAAACACACAATGCCCTTTTTGGTTTGAGTCCTTGAGTGTCACGGTTGATATTTAAAATGATTCTTACTCACATTAAATAAGATATTTCAATTCCACGAAGCTGTCAGGAGCTGATGCGGACACCAGAAATAATAGGCACACTCTCCTTGTATTGTCCTGGTTAATAAATCAGCCATCTGGAGATGCGCTCGGGGTGCTCACGTGGAGGAAGGGGGTGTGTGCACGTGCACACTTGTGCACACACATGGAGCATACATGTGCACACACAGATCACACGTACACATGCTACATGTGCACAGGCAATCACGCACACACGCACACCTGCTATATACACCCACAGTCATGGAGCCCTCCTACCTGCAAACTCATACAAACACATTTATGCACACACATGTGCACACATAGGCAGCTGCATCACCATGTCCACTGGGGGTCAGCAGGGACCGTCTGTGCCCAATGCCTGCAGGTGTCACCATAGACCGCTGACCCACACGGCTTTCAGGGACAGTAGAGGGCAATTGGATTTGGGGACCCAGGTTTTCTTCCCACTTCCCATGGGCTTTTGGACAATAGGCAGCAAGCATCACATTGTGTACATGTCTGTGTGGGCACACCCAGGGAGCCCATGTCTGCAGCTGGGGGACATGGGTGGTGGTACTGAGGCATGGCCAGAGGTGGGTCGGCTCCACATTGGGAGTTTACTTTTGCAAAAGGCCTTCAGGCAAGAAGGCAAAACCCTGTCCATGGTTATTCAGAGGGAAAGTAGATGCTATGTAATAATAGTAACAATATATCATTATGCAATTAACACAATAGCTATTATTATTATAATAAGAAATGTCTGTCTCTGTTCCGATGGCTTGAACACATATCAACTCATTCAATCCTCACAATACTGTAGGAGGCACTGCTTAACATAGACTTCGGTTTCCAGATGAGAAAACTGGCTCCAGGTCACACACACAGTGAACAGGAGCCTGCCATGGGGCAGTCTGGCACATAGAGGACACGGACCTCAACTGCATGTGTGCCAAATAGCTTGAGGTGTTCATTACTGGGGTTAACTTTGAAGAAGAACAATTTCCTGTTGACCCTCCTCTCCCTTCCACATGGAGAGACTGCAGAGGATGGAGGGAAAAGGGGTGTGGGTGAGCAGGGCTAAGAAATGGATCTGGAACTTGTTGGTACAAGCTGTTGCTAAGGACTGGCCAGTCTAGTGACAGGGGAGACCAGGGAAGAAGGAGCTGGATGGCTCAGGAAAACCTGTAGTGGCCCTTTTGACCACAGAAAAGGGGGCTGGGAATGGAAGAGGCTGAGACAGTTGGAACTACACTGCTTGGATGAAAAAGCTTTAGGAATACTGGATTTCTTCTCTGGATGCAGCCCCAAGGATACTGACCACATGGAGGTGAGTGGAGGTGGGAAGAATGGGGGCGGAAGAATGAGAGAGAGTGACATAGAGACAGAGATACCCAGAGACAGAGACAGAGATACTCAGAGAGAGACAAAGACACACAGAGAGAGTCAGAGACAGACACAGAGAGACAGATAGAGACCAAGAAATGGAAGCTCTCCTGCACAGGAAGTAGATGGAGCCTGAGGATGACGTCACGCTGCACCCATGGTGAGGCCCAGCAGGGCAATTCAGAAACAGTGATTTCTGCTCTTCTATTTTAAGAGTTTTCCGTCCCGTGCTGTAATTCCCTCCCACGACTTCGGTGAGAATCTGACACACACACTGGCTTCTGCTGATGGTGCTCAGGAAAAGATGCCGTGCTCCTGACTGGGCGGGGGTGGCCAGCTGAAGAGGAGGCAGCAGCCTGGGGAGGGAGGAGCTGCCAGAGGACTAAGGATGGTTCCAGAGGAGCAGGAACCTGGAGAGGTGGCAGGTGGGCCCAAGTGAGGTGGTAAGCAAGATCTCTCAGAATCCTTGGTGGATAGGAAGGGTCCTGGACTTGTCACCTCCAAGAGGGTGGACATTTGGCTATTAACAGACCCTCAGAGGTAGGGGACATGGGCATGGTAGCTATCCCCCACCATCCCGAGCCCTGCAGGGTACAGGGGTGGCACCCATAGTGGAGAGAATGCGGAGCAGCCCATGTTGTGATGGCTGACTGTAAGTGTCAACTTGGTTGAGTTAAGGGATGCCCAGGCGGCTGGCAAATCATGATTACCAGATGTCTGAGAGGGGGTGTCTAGGAGAGATCAGTATTTGAATTGGTAGACTGAATAAATGATGATGGGCATCCTCTAAGCCTAGAGGGCTGGAATAGAACCAAAAAATGGAGGAAGGAGGAACTGGCTCTGTCTTGAGCTGGACTATCCATCTTCTCCCGCCCTTGGGCGTTGGCGCTCCTGATATTTGGGCTTTTGGATTCCTCAGTTCTTAGGCCTTCACACTTGGACTGGATTATACCACTGGCCTTCTTGGGTCTCCAGCTTGCAGAGAGCAGACTGTGGGATTCGGTGTCCTCATAATCACACAAGCCAATTCTCAGATTAAATCTTATATATGTGACATATCATATATATAGATACATATATGTCACGGTTTGGATATGAAGTGTCCCCATGAAAGGCTCACGAGCTGAAGGCTTGGTCCCTTGTGTAAGCAGTGTTCAGAGGTGGGGAAGTGATTGATCATGAGCGTTCTGCCTTCATGCATGGATGAATCCATTAATGGATTCAAAATTTGAACAGACTATTGGGAGGTGGTAGAACTGTGGAAGGTGGGGTCTGGTTGGAGGAACCGGAGTGCTGGGGGCGTGCTTTGGTCTCCTGCCCACTCTGAAACCATGGGTCAAAGTAAATCTTTCCTCCCTAAGTTGACTCTCAGATATTTTGTCACAGAGACCAACAGCTTTCTAACACCATGTGTTAGACATATTCTGTTGTTTCTGTTTCTCTGAAGAGAAACAGACTAGAACCGATGGAACATGGTGGTCAAGTCTGTGCTGGGTCAGACATCAGGGTCGGTCCATTCCCACCTCCACTCCTCCACACAGGCACACAGTGACACTGGGACTTGGAGCATGCCAGGTGCACTGCCTCACAGTGCAGATGACGGGGAGGTGCAGGTAGCAGCCAGCACTGGCTCCGGTCACAGGTGGCTAGAGTTCTTTCCTCTTTTATTGCATCGATGATCCATTCTTCATTAAGTAATGAGTTATTTAGTTTCCAGCTGTTTGCATGTTTTTTGTCTTTACTTTTGTTGTTGAGTTCTACTTTTACTGCATTGTGGTCAGATAGTATGCATGGTATTATTTCTATTTTCTTATATTTGCTGAGCCTTGCTTTGTGCCCTAGGGTATGATCTATTTTGGAGAAGGTTCCATGGGCTGCTGAGAAGAATGTATATTGTGTAGAGGTTGGATGAAATGTTCTGTAGACATCTACTAGGTCCACTTGATCTATTGCATATTTTAGATCTTGGATTTCTTTATTGAGTTTTTGTTTGGATGACTTATCTATTGATGATAATGGGGTGTTAAAGTCTCCCACAACCACTGTGTTGGCGTTTATATATGCTTTTAGGTCTTTCAGGGTATGTTTGATGAAATTGGGTGCGTTGACATTGGGTGCATACAGATTGATGATTATTATTTCCTTTTGGTCTATTTCCCCTTTTATTAGTATGGAATGTCCTTCTTTATCTCGTTTGATCAATGTAGGTTTGAAGTCTACTGCAGCATGCAGGGACTAGCTGGGCACCCGACTCATGGTAACCTGACACCACCTCCAGGAAGCAGAAGGCTCCCCAGCAGGACGGAAACCAGCTGCCCTTGCCTCTCAGCAATCTGCACCTCAGCCTGAGGGTTTCTCTCCACTTTTGGTCAAAGTGTCACCTCCAGGGCTCTTTCTCAAATCTCCTCCCCCATCTTCTCCTGCTAGAGCTGCTGCACTTCTCATGACTTAATTTGGCTTTCTGCTTGCTGGCATGGTCTACCCTGAGGCCCTGTCTGCACCGCCCCCCAACTGGGCCTAGCACAACCCGTGTTCACTGGACACTTTCCAGATGGGTGAGTGGAATGACCAGTGTGGAACGCTCAGTAATACTCTGGATGTTGTCCACAACTAATCCCCAAAGCCTGTGAATGTTTTATTTTACATGGTATTACGGATTGAATTGTGTCCCCCAGTGCTGATGTCCTAAATCTGGACCCTGTACTTGTGACCTTATTTGGGAATACTATCTTTGCAGTCATGTTAAGATGAGGTCATTAGTGGGGACCTTAATTCAGTGTAACCAGCGTCCTTATAGGAAGAGGAGAGATGCAGAGACCCTCTCATTATCATTCCTCCACAATGATAATGGAGGAAGAGACTGGAGTGATGTGGCTCCCAGACCATGAGTGCCCTGGATTGCCAGAAACACCAGAAGCTGGGAGCGAGATCTGGAATAGATCTTTCCCTGGAGCCCTGGGAGAGGGCACAGGTCCTGCCCACACCTTGATTCCAACTTCTGGCCTCCTGAGCATCAAGAGGATGAGTTTTTATTGTTTTAATCCACCTCATGTATGGCACTTTGTCATGGCAGCCACAGGAAGTCAGTACACAGGGAACAGGGACTTTGCAGCTGACTGAGGGTCCCGAGATGGGGAGAAAATCCTGGATGAACCAGTGGGCTCAGTACATTCTCAAGGGTCTTTTTGGGAGGAGGCAGCAGAATCAGAGTGAGAGGAGGACCTGTGACAATGGAAGCAGAGGCTAAAATGATGTGGGGCCACAAGCCAAGGAATGTAGGTGCCTCAAGTGGATGGGAAAAGCCAGAACAGGGCTGTCCCAGGGAGGCTCCTGAAGGAACCAACCAGCCCTGCAGGCACCTTGACTTAAAGGTTTCTGACCTCTAGAACTGCAGAGCAATATAGCTACATCATTTCTAGTCATTAAATTTGTAATAATTTGTTTCAGAAGCCCCAGGAAACTAAACCAGCTGGGTTTACTCCAGATTGGGGGTGGAATCAAGCCAAGAAAACACTGTCTAGGCAAAGGGCTGTCATCAAAGGGGCGATGGAGTCAGGGATAACAATGGATGCCATCCATTCTCTACAAGCCTTAAGAAGCAGCCTTGGGTCCTGATCCCTGGATATAGGAAGGACCCTTGGGGCTCAGTGTGCCCTGGTCTGACTGCTTCTTCATTCAGGGTCCCTGCCCCAGATTTCAGTATTTCCAGTGAAATGCCTGGCTAATATGAGCATCCCTAAAACTCTCTACTTCAGCCCAGATTGGTAAGAAGAAGCAGGTAGCCTGGAGGCTGAGCCCACTGGTGCCTGAAGGTATCTCCCATCCAAGTACTAACCAGGTCCAACCCAGCTTAGCTTCTGAGATCAGATGAGACCGGGAGTGTTCAGGATGGTAAGGTCATAGACTGAACGTGTCACTTGAATGAGACATAACCTGTGGGATTGTATGGCCCACCTGTGATGGAAGTGGAGGAGGTGCCTCCAGGCCCCCCAGCCTGCTCTGGCCTCCGAACACCCCTGATCCTTTCCCCAGAGGGTGAGGGGAGACCATGATGATCCAGTGGGTTCCCAGGCCCCGTGGTCAATGGGAGGGATGGCGGTGTTGTCAAGCTGGGGACTCCTAATATTGAGGCAGCCCTGGCTTGTTTGGTTTGGGTGAGTGTCCATCCCTGTGACCTTCTGTGCTAACTAATTGCTCTCAATGAACAAGGACTTCCATCAGCCCAGGGATCCCCACAGAAGTCTGGCTGGGTAAGAAAAGGGGTGGGAGCTGACTGACCAGTAAGGGAGAGGAGACCAGATCAGGGCTGGGAGTCATAAGGGGCCACTCAGCAATGATTATCACTGCTTGGGACAAAAGCAGGGACTCCCCACCCCCAGCACCCACAAAACATGGGTTCTGAGCCAAACAGTTGACATGCATTACCTTATTCATTCCCAAAGGTAGAGGGAAACCCTCTCTCCATTCTAAAGTCTGGGCTCAGAGAGGTTGAACATGTTGCCCGAGGCCAACCAGCTAGTAGGTAGCAAAGGAAGCAGGAAAGAATGAAGAGCTAGAGAGGATAGCATTTGTTCAAGGTGCAAGGAGTTAATGTAAAGAGGTTTCAGTTTGGATTTAAAAAAAAAAAAAGACTGAGGAAGAAGAAATTCTGAGGTTCGAGGGAGCAGTGTAGTTTTTTTTTTTTTTTTTTAAAACAAAAAGAAAATTGAAAAGCAAGCTGAGAAGAACCTTGCCTCTTGCTTCGATGACAATCATGTTTGGGAATTTCCCCCATGGCTTCCTGCATGGTCTCTGGCTCAGGAGAACTGTCCCTCCATCCATCCAGCTCTGCTCCAGGGCCGGGAGGACTCCTTTGTCCTGAGCTCCTGGCACCTGGCTGAAATTCATTACGATCCTTTTCAAGCTGAAGTGGATCAGAAAGAAGCCAAATTAAAACAAGGTGATAAGGAGCCTGCTTGGAAATCAGGCTTCAAGGAGCTGAGTGGCTGGTGCTGCGTGGCCTGGGAGAAGGCTGCCAGCAATGGCCTCGGGTTGGTCCTGGCTGGACCTACCCAGGTGCAGGGCGGGCTGGGCTGAGAAGGCTCCTCCCTCTGCTCCTTGAGGAGAGGAGTGAATTAGTTTCCTTGGGCTGTTGAAAGGAAGTAAGAAGAACTGGAGTGGGGTGGGGTGGATTAAAATAGCAAAAATTTCTCTCATCTCTCTGGAGGCCAGGGGTTTGAAATCAAGGTTTTTGCAGGGTCACACATCCCTTCTAAAGGCTTGAGAGAGGATCCTGCATGTACTTCCCAGCTCTGGTGGCCACAGGCATACCTTGGCTTGTGGCTGCATTGCTCCAAGTTCTGCCTCCTTCCTGTGGCTTCTCCCCATGTGTGTCTGGCTTCCCAAGGTGTTGTCTACTTTGGGTCTCTTTCCTCTTATAAGGACACCATTCTATTGGCTTTAGGGCCCACACTGACTCCAGCAAGACCTTGTCTGAACTAATTATATCTGCAACGGCTTTATTTCCAAATAAGGTCTCATTTGGAAGTTCCAAGGGTGAGCAGTTCAACATATATTTTGGAGGAAGGGGACAAGTTTGGCCCATAACAAGAGCTCCCCAGGGACGTTCATCAGCCCAGAACTAAGGCTTGGGCCTCAGGGTGACTGAGATATCAGGGGTGCCTGGGTCTTTAGAGATGGGGGTGGTAAGAGGGCTGATGGAGGGCGGGGGAGCTGAGGGCAGGAAAGGCTGTGGGGAGGAGATGCTGTCCAAGGAAGGTCCTGAGGCGAAGGTGGGGATGGATGTGAGAAAGAGAGCACTCAGGACAGGGAGTCATCGAGTGTGGCTTTGGTCAGAGAAGAGCATGGGCAGGGGAGACGCTGAATGCATTGGCCTGCCAGTCCCCCAGGGTCTGTTTGGGGTTTTTCCTAAGGACAAAGAAACAGATTGAAAATATTAGGCAGGGGTGTAAAACAAGAATTGGCAAACCAGAGCTCATACTCCAAATGTACGGCCTGTAGCCACTTTACGGTAGGTGTACTAAGAAAAGTTTTTATATTTTTAAATTTTGGAACAAAATCAAAAAGGAGAAAATCTTCATGATAGGTGCAAATTGCATGTAATTCAAATCTCAGCATGCAAAAATAAAGTTTTATTGGCATGAAGCCACTGTTTGCATTGTCCACAGCTGCTACTGTGCCACCAGGGCAGAGCTGAGTATTGCAACAAGCTGTTGTAGCCCTCCCACCACCCGCTCTCAAACAGAAAGGATTGGCCAGGCCTGGCAGAGAGCGGCCAGGTCTGTGTTGGCACAAAGCTCACTCCAGCAGGTGGAGAATAAAACTGGAGTCAGTCAAGGGCAAGGTTGGGGCCAGTTTGGTCTTTGCCATAGACCAGAAGAGAGATGATGGGGCTGACTGTGTGAGATGGTGCCAGAGGTCAGGGGACTGCTGACTCTGCACAAGGAGATGCCAACGGCTTGGGTGGGTGGCAGTTCAGTGCACATGGCTGGCTGAGCTACAGTAAAAAATGGGGAGGAGCTAGAAAGGGCTTGTGGGTGAAGGAGGACTATGGAGGGGCTTTGTTTTAGTTTAGATGAGAGATTTGAACAAGTTTAAACAAAAGATGAGGGGAGACGTTAGGGAAGTAGAGACAGGGAAAGAGAGGCAGCCGGTTCCTGGGGGAGAAAGGTAGAGTCTGGGGTCCTGTGACCACAAAGAGGGAAAGAACCAATACAGTGTTTCTTGTTTTCTGGAGAAGAGGTGAGAGATTGGAGACAGCAGTCATGGAGAAGTGGACAGGCCAGAAACTTCTTCAAGGCGTAAGTGAGGCCAGCACCTTGACTTTGTATAGGTGCTGTCTGCACAAGGGGCAGGCTTCCCGCAGCAGGGCTCTGTGGCCTCTTGGAAGAAGCAAGGTGGATGAAAGTTGGGATGACCCAAGGTGGAGTCCTCCAGGAAACTGTGACAAATGGCCACAAAGGCAAGAGAGCTGGAGGCTCTGACACGACAGAGGCTGAGCTGGTGATGTCTGGGCCCCTGGCTAGGGAAGCAAAAACAGCTTCAGGAAGCTGCTGGATGATGAGGGGAACTGGCTAAGAGGCAGAAGGTTTAGCCAGGTGGTTCACCCAGGGGTCTGTCACAAGGACAAGGCTGGGAAGTGTGGCCAGAGAGAAGGAAGTGGAATTAAGGTCTGAAAGGAGAAACAGTTCCAAGTGATGGCAAGGGACATCTGTCCTTATCACAGTTCCAAAGAATCAGTCTTAAAGATCCCCCCATGTGACCTCGGACAAGGGAGTAAGCCTTGTTAAACCTCAGGCACTCCATCTGTACAATGGGCAGAGTAAGGGTGGTTGCCTCATAGAAAACACAGGCACAGGCTGGTCTGCTTAAGGCTTGCTTTGAAAGCATGCATTTGTGAACGCGGTGGACAGACAGGAGAATGAAATGAGCACCATGAATTTTGTATGTGTGAGGCATGATTTTGTCTCCAGAAAGAACAGGTAAAAGCGGAGAGCTGGACTCAGCTGGCTGAAGCAGAAACCTTATAGGCAAAATGTTCTCACCTCAGTGTCCTCTGTTCACTGCGGTGTTGCCCACCCACACCTGGCCTTACAACTTTCTTTTCAAGCCCAGACACCCTCCTGTGACCACTGAACTCACAAGCTGCACGTTTTCGACACCGACTTCCCAAACGCAGGCAAGCCCTTTCTGAATCAGCGCACAATACTCGCCGCAGGATTTATGCCTTTCTTAACCATTTAACGTGTGTAAAATTGTGCAAACGTCTTTGTTATGTTCCTCTCTCTTTATAAGTGTCACTAACAAAGACTCTGAGGCTGTTTGCCTCACCCCATTTCCCCCATGAGCCTTGTGGATTTTTGCATGGTTTAGCAAAAACCGTGAAATTTATAAACATATATGAAATAATTGCAGAACTGATTCCAGCTGCTTGGCATTTTTTGCCTGAACTCTAGTGAGCATGCAGGAAATGTGTTATGTTGCTCACTGTCATAAGAATCATGTAACCCCTTCTGGAGAGCCTATAAGGTGTCGGGTTCCAGGTATCAAGAGTGACAATGACAACAATAGCAATGCTATCGCCTCCATGTGTCACGGAACCATCCGCTCCTTACATTTAGAACATGACATTGCTGGTGCCATTCTGTTTAGAACTGCCCTGTTCCCCAGCTCCACCTTGGTCCATTTGTTTTCCATTGCTGGCCACCAAGACCACAGATGGACCTCCCTGGAGGTAGCAGGGAAGGATCGCAAAATCCCTGGGAACTTAAGAGAATTAGGACTAGTCATCTTTGTAAAGAAATGACTTTGTTGTGTCTCCTTAAATTATCACAAAGTATAATAGCTAATTAATGTCAAGTGGGGAGGGGGCAAATGTGCACTAGAAGCATTGCCAGATGGGCATAGGGTGAGCTGCTCTGCTCAGCTGCCCGGGCTCCTGCCTGGCCTAGCCCTGCTCTCTAGCTATCTTCCCCAGAATCCTCATTTCCCCAGGCCAGATGTTTGTGGGGTTAAGGAAGGTTGAGAAGCCTGGAGGGTACAGCACCATTTCTCAGGGGCTCCTGCACCCTGACTGGCAGGTTTTGGGGAGCTGGGAAGAGGCCTCCCTGGGTAGTTGGTCGTTCCTGCTGTCAGCAGCCCTGGAGAGGGAGGGGATGTAGGATGAGGCACTCATTCCCCTTCCTGGACAGACCTGACTCAAGGTCAGCATCCACCCACTACCTGTGGCTAGGCTTCAGGTGTGGTTGAGTTTCTCAGCTCTCTGGGAGCTCTATCTACATCGGCATCACCATGATATTACGATACATAAATATACATTTTTATCCACAGATCCTGGTTCATCACAAGGGCAGTCACAGAAACTAGAATTTCTTTTCCCTAAGGTTGGCCACAGAAAAGACCCCATTTCAGAAAGGGTACTGCCCCACACCCGAGAGGGAAAAGTTTGCACGGAGGTGCCAAGAGGAACCCAGCACACAGGCCTTGCTGGGCCTCTCCACCCACTCTAATGACATCAAATCACCCCTTCTTGTCCAGTTATATTGCTGCACGGTTGCTCATCGCTTCAATCACACCTGTTCAATTGTCTCCCTAAAAACCCAAAAGGCCAGGATTGGGAGAGCTTCCGGGCACCCACAGGTGTGGTAGTTCCTGGAGGATGGCATCTGAAAAGGGCAGGGAATCTTCTGCTCCTTTTCCCCATGCCTCTCTTTGTGTCCTTTCTAACATTGTTTGTAACAAACTGTGACCTGAGCGTTTCCTTGAGTTCTGCCAGCTGCTCGAGTGAATTATCGAACCCCCATTTATGGCACAGTCAAACCCTTCACCTGGGGCTTGTGTCTAGGAGTGAATATGGCAGGACTGAGCCCTGGGCGGTGGAATCTGATGCCGTCTCTAGGCACAACAGTGAGAACACTGAAGTTGGGTAGAAGACACCCAACTGACATCTGCAGTAGAATTGCTCACTTGCTTGGTGTGCACAGGAAAACCCCACATCGGAGGAGAAACTGAGTCTGAGTTTGGAGTTTGTTTTCCCCATGCTCACTATCTATGTCTACACCAGCCTACTTTGACTTGGCCAATAAAGATACAAAACAATGAAAATAGAAAATCCATCATTTTATTTTATTTATTTATTTAGTACTGGGGCTTGAACTCAGGGCCTACACCTTGAGTCACTCCACCAGCCCTTTTTTTGTGAAGGGTTTTTTCAAGATAGGGTCTCACAAACTACTTCTCCGGGCTGGCTTTATAAACTGCGATCCTCCTGATCTCTGCCTCCTAAGTAGCTAGGATTACAGGCATGAGCCACGGGTGCCCCGCTCATTTTATTTTTTTAAAAGACTGTTTTTTTTTGTTTGTTTGGTGGTGGTATTGGGGTTTGAACTCAGGGCCTCATGCTTGCTACGCAGGCATTCATTTTACCACTTGAGCCAGTCACTCTACCAGCTGAAAAGACTGTTTTTAGCTCCAGAGGAGTACTTGAGAAGGAAGGTTTGATCTGCTGAGCAAAGACAGCCTTGAGAATCATCCTGACTTGGATCAGTTCTTAACTGGCCTGTTACAGTGTGGCTCAGGCTGGTCTCCCCACCCCCACAGGGACTGGGACCTGCAAGCTCACCCCAGTGTCCCTGAAGGCATGGTATATAAATAAGACCCAGAGGAGGTTCAACAGCTTGGACAGACCACCACTCACAGAACCTGAGAGCACCCCACCATAGCACAGCACAAACTGGTCCCCAGCAATCACTCCACCTATGGAGCTCTGCTCTAGGGGTTGGTCAGCACAGTGGAGAAGGAAGGATTTAGACCGTGCATTACTTGCTGTGTGACTCTGAGTCACACTTTCTCAATCCCCCTGTGTCTCTGTTTCATCATCTGTAAAATAGCAGTAATAACAATAGATACTCCTGTGGCCAGGCACTGTTCTAAGCCTTTACCTGTGAAAATGCATTTATTCCTGACCTATGAGGTCAGAATTATATATAAATTTGGCAGATGGAAAAGATGAAGAAATCAAGGCACAGAGATGTTAAGTAACTTGCTTGAAATCACACAGCCAGCAGGTGACAAAACCCCAGCCTGCTGTCCAACATTTTGGGCTTTCAAACCCTGTGCTCTGGCCCCTACTGAAGTATATCTCAGGGATAGTGAGATAGTCCATGTCCCATGCTTAGGATAGGGCCTGGCATAAGGCATGCCTCATGCACACTCAAGTTAGCAGCCACTGTTCCTATCAATGCTAATCTTACTTGTTTATTCATTGTCCTATAAGAAAGGACCATTGCCCTTTATCCCCTGACCCCCAACCACCCCAACACTGGCCCTATGCCCATGCAGCTAGACAAACCCTTGCCCTGCAGGCAGCCTAGGGCAGAGCCTTTAGCTGGGGCTTCCTAACACCAGTACCAGGGCTGTGACAGGGCTGCTGTGTGCTGTGCCCTGGCCCTGAGTGGACTCCTCTTTCTGTCCTCCAAACAGCTGCTCAGACCTGTGTAGCTGGCTGCAGAATCATTTCCACCACCTATGACCTCCTGGTCTTCATCCAGCACCACCTGTCCCAACCCATTCTCTCTGTACTCTCCAAAGTCACTCTTGCAGGTGACTTTGGAGGCACCTCATGGGGGAACCAGACCAGAACCGCATTAATGAGGCCCTGGAGACTGGTCTGGGAGCAGCCATCTGGAAAAGGTGATCGCTGCGGGCACCGGGCACCAGGCAGATTGGAGCAAAGGCTGGGAAACTGAAGAGCACGGCCCCAATATTCTGCAGCAATGCCCAACATAACACAGAATGTGTTTCCCTGCTCCCCAAATCTGGGTGCTTCTGCCACAGAATGTGTGACACTGGGCTCAAGAGCCTTGCAGCTTCTACATTCACCACTCAGATGACAACCCTGGGACCACCATGACACGAAGGCTACAAATCCACACGAGAAGAGGGGCCCAAGCCCCCAAGAGTGGGCCAGAGCAGACTGCAGTGAGCACAAATGTAGGAGAGTCTAGGGGAGGCCAGCAGAGAAATGATACATCACAGTGGTTCAGGCCACTAAGTAGGGTGATTTTCTATGCAGAAGGTCACCGATCAGAGGCCATAGCCAGGGTCAGGCTGGTGGGCTCCCATGGGGCAGGCCCCCACTCCACGTTCTCTAGGAGTACTGGATGAAGGAGCAGTCATGGTGGCTGGAGCCACTGGACATAGTGTCAGTTGTCCTCCAGGCTAGTGCTCCATCTCCTTTGGGAGATCATCTTTCCTGGTTCTTGTTCCCTGTTTTGAAGGAAGAATGGCCTCTCCCTCCCCAGCCCTCTGTGGCACACTAGTGCCCAGGCCCCACCTGCTCTTCTGCTCACATGGACGTGGAAAATGCAATCCCCACACCTGCTCCATGCCTACTCCTAGGAGCCTCTGCCACTCTGGGGTTGGGGGCAGCCCCTGAGTGGAGACTGGGGTTGAAGTTCAGAGCTACAGAAAGCCCAGCTCTCCAAAACCTGGAGAGCAGAAAAGTGGGCCTCAGCAGAGCCTCCTCTTGGGAAACAAAAACACAGGGGAGGGACACAGGAGAAATCCCACAAATGGTTCTGAGGGGTGCTGGTGGAGAAAGGCAGTCAGACATGAAGGCTGCCCTCAGAAAGCAGGGGCCATTACTGACTCCCCAGGCATCCGTCTAGGCTATTTACCTATCTGGGCACAGAGCTGACTCAAGATCTGGTTAGGGGGTTGGTGGAGTGGCTCAAGAGGTAAGACTGTCTGCCTAGCAAGTGCGAGACCCTGAGTTCAAACCCCACTGCCACCAAAAAAAAAAGAAATCGAATTAGTTTCTGGATTTTGGCTGAGAGCCAAGGGGGCGCAGGAAGACCCTGGAGCCTGTGGGAAGGGTAGATCCTCAGGGCAGCCAGCTCTCCAACCCCGAAGAAACAATCTCATTTCCATGCTTTGAAACATCCCAGATAAGAAGCATATGTGCCTCGATGGAGCCCACCGCCCCCTCCGTCCCCGTGGACCTTGCACGCCCTACGCATGGATGGTTACCAGGGATTCAGGCCAAATCCAAGTATGTCAATTTCAGGTGATGAATGATCAAACCCTTCCTAATTTGCATGTTAAATTTCCTCGTGGTGGAAATAAACAGCCTCAGTTCATCAGAGAAGTGCTTTCCTCGGGAGCCTTTCATTAGAGGGGCAGTCAGCACTTCATTTGCATGTTCTGCTCTCTGGGGGGCCTGGGGTGCAGCCACTGGTCCCCAAGGCTGCCTGGATTGGCCGTGGAAAATGCATCAGTGGTTGCGAAGTGGGGGGAAGGTGATGAGGGGGAGAAGGGAGGACGTGACTGGGCATGCACACCTGAGCATTCCAGACTGTTCTCTGTGTAGAGGAGCAGGTAAGGGGTTCCACATTCCTCACTCCACCTTAATTTACAGTGGGCCCCTGGGCATGTCATTGCCTTTCCGGGCCTCAGTTTCTGCCTCTATAAACAGGGAAGCCTACTAACTGCTTTGCGGTTCTCGGGTCTCTCTGTGAGAGGGACAAGCCAGAAGGGGAAATGAAGGCACACAGCACGGCTGGGCGGCACTGGGGTCAGGCTGTGTGTCAGCTGGGGCTGGGGATGGATATGCAGGGCTGTACATGGACGGTGTCTGGGAGACAGCAGCTCTTTCCTGCCTGCCTGAGTCTCAGAGGGAATGACCTCAGGGCTGTGATGCCCCCCGCACTGGGTGCTTCTGTGAACACACAGGGACAAGGAGGTGGCTTGGAGGATGTCCACAGGGAGTGAGGGAGGGGTGGAATTTCTGAGCCAGGGAGTCAGTCACTGCTGTGCCCTCCCACCTCCCCCCAACACAGTGAATTCCCTCCTGTCCCCAGGTGCCCAGCCACACTAGGGAGATGCCACCAAATCCAGTTGGCTCGTGGCATCTTTGCTGTCTGCCTGACAGAATGCTGCACAGTTGGGCAGCCCAGGGAGATCTGAGCAGCACCCGGTGGAGACTCAGGGGGCCTGGGTTTCAGTCTAATTCTGACGTTTACTCCTACCCTGTTCCTAGGAAGTCATTTCTCCCTGTGAGATGGGGAGCCTGGCCTAGATGCTAAGTGACTCTCAAGGGTCTTGGTCTCTATCCTCCTCATCCCCAGCACCCCACTTCCCTGGGCTCAGGTCCATCGAGGTGACACCCCCTTCAGTCCCCAGTTTCCTTGGGAATGGGGCCATTAAGGAAAAAGTGAGGAAACATGTTACCATGGAAACTGAGCCAGCCAAGGTTTTAGAGACTTTGGCTTCCTTTTCTGCCTTTCCTCGTACGCTGTGAACTTATTAGTTTTAATTGACATAATTATTGCAATGTCCACCCGAGGCACAAGGAGCCAGCTGTGCCTCTTGCCACCCACCACTGGCCTTGACTCTCGGAGGCCCTCTCTATTCCCTCTCTCCCTCCCGTCTGCTTCTCCTCTGGCTTTTCCTGTCATTTACAGTAGACCCTGTGGTCCAGGCCTGGACCCCCACCATGTCCAGGAGGCCAGACCAGGTGTTTCCGGGCATCTCTGGGGACTGGGTCTGTGGTGCCACAGGGAACCAAGATCCACAGCCACAGCTCATGAACTCTTTCTACCAGTGCTTCTAGCAGGGCTGCCCAGTTTATATGTTGGGAAGCTGGGACTGTGCCCCTGTGGCTTGGCCAGACACTTAGTCTCTCTGACCCTTTGTCCTTGCAGGTGTGCAGTGGGATGTCACTCCTCGCAGGTGTGCAGTGGGATGTCACTCCTCGCAGGTGTGCAGTGGGATGTCACACCTGCCCTGCTTGTCTTGTGCCAAGTAGCAATGGGACATTGGTAAAGGCCACCTCTGTGACAAGAAGTGCCATCCATTTGGGTTGTTATACAAGGAGAACAGGGTGCTGAAGAGGCCCCCAAGAGGGACCAGAGGGAGGCCAGCCAGCTTTGTGCTCCCCTCTTCCAAGGCCAGGCCTGCTGTGCCCATGTCATGCTAGCTCCCTGACCCCAGCATGTCAGGACAGCTCTGGATCCAGCTGGGAGAGGTTTGGGGACACCAGTGCCCTACCTCATTGTAGGACATTGGTTCTTAATGCAGAGTGATGTCCCCAGGGCACATCTGCAGGGTCTGGAGACACATTTTGTTGTCATCTAGTGGATAGCAGTCAGGGATGTGGTCACAGCTCACATGCACAGGAAGAGTTGTCCTTCCCCTGATGCTAACAGTGCAAAATCTTGCTCACAGTCAGCATAGGCTGTGGTCTGAGGGTCCTTGGAACTGGGCTGCCACCCTTGTGTAGGAGGTGGGCCCATGGGTGCCAAAGGGGCTCTTTGCAGTCTTCCTCCTTAGTGGGAGGAGTCAATCTCCGGGTCAGGGGAAGGACATGGAGCCAGGCTGGGGCCTTCTCCTCCTCCAGGGCTACCTCCCCCATCCTCCCTGTGGATTACGACATTTCTAAACTCGTTAACTTTTAATTACTACCTTCCCTCTGCCTGAGCACACTGGCTCTGTGCCACATACATCTCTATTAAAATTCAATTGATGTCCATCATAACTAATTCCTGTGTTTCGGCTTTCTCATGTCAGCCTTCAATTTTCTGACAAGATGTCCAAACTCATGGCCGAATGGAAGCAAATGTCCAAGAGACTGGCAGTGGCAGATGGAAGCTGCCCCAAATGAGGAAGGGAACTCAGGTTTCCTGGGACAGAGGGAATTTGGCTGTGGCCAGGAAGAAGTAGGGGACACCTAGTCCACAGGAGAAACAAGGTGGGAGGGGACCAGAGTTACTTCATTGTGGTTGTCCTTTCATTTAGAGCCACGAGTGACCAGATGTTTCTGTGCATTTGATCTTTTGTGACATTCACAACCACACTGGGAAGTAGTTTTAATAGTCTCGTTTTACAGACTGGGCAACTGAGGCAGGATGGGGTAAGTGAGGCAGGTGTGTTAAACAGCCCGTTAGGGAAGGGAGTTGGTGAGAGGAGACTGGGGAGGGGAGCAGGCCCCGAGTGTTCAGCGATAGCCTAAAGATGGTCACCACCTTTAAGATGTGACCTGGATGGTTCTTCCTGTCACTCCAGTCCTCCCTGGGCCATCCCATGCTCATGGTGTCCCTCACTTCCATGGTTGGTGCTGGGCATCAGAGGACCCACAGTGGCATGAGCATCCCTGCCTCCAACTCTCATCCCACTCATCCAGAGGGCTCCCTGTGCCCATGGCCACCACCTGTGCTCCGCTCACCGGCTCTGCTCCTCAACTCCCTCCCGCCCCCAAGGTCACCAGCTCCCCCTCCTCCCTCTCAGCCTTTCGCTGTGTTCAGTTCAGCTGTTTCTCACCTCCTTTATTATTATTTATATTGATTTCAGGGTTTTCTTCGTGTCCTGTGCTTGCTAGGCAGGTGCTCTACCTCTCCCCACTTTCTACTCAGCTGCCCAAGGGTAAGTCCACAAAATGTGCATCCAATCATGTCTTTCTCCCGAAAAAGACAATTTGAGGACTCTGTACAGCTTTTGGCAGAAAACACAAGTTCCCTGAGATAATCCCACATGATCTGGCTGGTCCGCTCTTCCGTGTCCTGCTCCTCCCTGCCTCCTTAGCCATGCTGGCTTCTTTTTGCTCCCCTGGCCTCAGAGTGTTTATCCCTGTGGCTTCCTCAGCCTCCCCCTCCTGCCTGGCTAGTTCTTGGGTCTGGGGAGTCCTCTTTGGAACTTTCCTGACATCTACTTTCCCTTGATAGCACTTGTCAAACCTGGCACTTGCCAACACTGGCACCATTATTTAACCCTGCTTCCACCCTGATACGGCAAGGAGGGCAGAGGAGAAGTGAGAGACATCGCGGCTGACCTTTCATCCTCTCTGAGGAGGCTCAATGCATCCCCTGCCTGTGTGTCCCTCTCCAGGTCTGTCCAAGGCTGTCACACGCATGGGCTTTCTTTTCCCCGTGGCTATGTCTGTGAGTTTCCAGACTTTTTTTATGGTTTCACTGTGAGGGACATGAGTGGAGCGGGCCAGAGCTCTGGCTCACCTGGGTTCCTCTCCATACCATCTCCTCCCCACCCACAGGGCAACTGTAGACAACTCGGGCTGGCCCCTCAGAAGGAGACCTGGTTTCTTGCCCTTTGGAATAAAAGGACACCCAGTGATGGGGCAAGGACAGGAGGAGCCCAGTTGGGAAGTCTGTAGGTATCTGCAGGAAAGATATCACACTTGGGTCCAATAAGCCTCTTGGATCTGTTGCCTGCTTTCTGGGTGACCCCGGCAGGGTCTCTGAGCACCAAGCTCCTCATTTGCAGAACGAGTGTAATAACACTCAGTGCATGGGGCTGTCATGGGATGGGATGAGGTATGTAATGTACTTGGCACCAGCGAGCCCAATAGACATTAGCGCTCCTCTGGGTAAGAGTCCATGTGTGCACATGTGTGTAATTGCACAGTATGGACCTCACTCATTTTTTTCCTACTTAAGTGTGAGAATAATTATAGGAGAGGTCTTACCAAGGTGGCGCAAAATAATCTGGAAATGGCTTCACCAGGCCATGGACACAAGCATAGATGGTTCTGGCCTCTGCAATCCTTGTGGGTACACTAGATGTAAACTAAGGCTGAATCAACTCAGCCTAGTAAGTGGCTCTGGAGGGAGGAGATTGAGAGGAGGCACTTGGGGGCACTGCCTGGTGAAGAGGCTCCAGTAGGGCCTGACCTTGCTGGCTTGGTAAGTCACCATCCCATACAATCAGAAAAGTGCAGAGTACCCACAGGTTGTGCACAGACAGGCCTGTAATCATGGCCTGGGCCTAGAGACTGAAGGACTCGCCTTCCCACGCCCTAACAGGTGCACGAGACCTTGTCTGTCCCAAGGAATACTGCGTCCCTCCCCAGCCCCTCAGCACGCTCACATCGGTCACTTTGTGAGGCTGCATCGGTCACTTTGTGAGGCTGGGTGCCTATCGGAGCTGTAGTGGGGCTCTGACCTTTGGGAAGCGCTTCCTGACAGTGTGTCCCACTCATGTGGGAAAAGGGATTTCTTTTGGTTCTGGTCAGATTTTGTTTTGTGCCTGAGGGGCACCGTTCCAGCTGACAGTTACTATATTTCTCAAACCAGGAAGTCAGGGCTGGGTTCAAAATGGACAAAAATTTGCTCCCACAAGGTGTTCTCACAACACTTGCCGCAGTGGAGTGCTTTTAAAAGGACTTCTGGACCACAGCAGTGAGGTCGGAACAGGTGGGCAGAGCCCCAGGAGAGTGAGTTGGAGACAGATCCATCCATACCATGTGTCCTGGTAGGTTGGATATCAGATTTGCTCTTGATTCTATGGAGACGGACACCCTGCAAATCCAAGTGCCATTTGTTTCATGTCTGACTGTAGAATCTCATGTGGTCCTGACGATGACCTCTGGGGTCAGCCTCACCAAGAAGACGATGGTATCAGAGCTGCTAAAGTTACCCAAGGTCATAGATTGTACTCAGGCAACCCAACTCCAAAGTGTCCTCCCAGTAATGGATGTGGACACACAGCCGCCGCTGTCAACCAGTCATGTGTTCCATAACATTTAGGTCAACAATGGCCATATCTATGCTGATGGTTCCAGAAGATCACAATGGAGCTGAACAATTCCTAGTGCACAGTGACACCTGACATGTACTACGACGCCTCACTCGTGTGTGTGATGATTCTGGTGTGAACAAACTCACTGTGTTGCCCATCTTTTTAAAGGAACAGCACACGTGATTGTGTACAGGGCATGGTACTTGAGAATAAATGACCATGGCGAGTTCATGTATCTACTATGCTATAATTTTATCATTATTTAGAGTGTATTCCTTTTGCAAATAAAAAGGTTATTGTAAAACAATTGCTATGCTATGCCCAATTCATTTTGTGTTCACCATGTCTCCTGATTGCATCAAAGACCACGTCAAGTGATTGCCCTCACCACTGAGGTTTCTGTAGGCACACTCTATGATGTTGGCACAATGACAAAATGGCCTAAGGACACATTTCTCAGAATGGATCCCTTACATTAAGCAACACATGACTGACTTAGATAGATGCATGAGACTGTTTTTGTGCAACTGTCACACACACACACACACACACACACACACACACACACACATTTGGTTACAAATCCTGCCAGGCTATTCACAATAGCCAAGTTATGGAAACAGCCAAGATGCCCCAGCACAGACGAATGGATTAAGAAAATGTGGTATCTATACACAATGGAATTTTATGCAGCCATGAAGAAGAACGAAATGTTATCATTTGCTGGTAAATGGATGGAACTGGAGAACATCATTCTGAGTGAGGTTAGCCTGGCCCAAAAGACCAAAAATCGTATGTTCTCCCTCATATGTGGACATTAGATCAAGGGCAAACACAACAAGGGGATTGGACTTTGAGCACATGATAAAAGCGAGAGCACACAAGGGAGGGGTGAGGATAGGAAAGACACCTAAAAAACTAGCTAGCATTTGTTGCCCTTAATGCAGAGAAACTAAAGCAGATACCTTAAAGCAACTGAGGCCAATAGGAAAAGGGGACCAGGAAGTAGAGAAAAGGTTAGATCAAAAAGAATTAACCTAGAAGGTAACACCCACGCACAGGAAATCAATGTGAGTCAATGCCCTGTATAGCTATCCTTATCTCAACCAGCAAAACCCCTTGTTCCTTCCTATTATTGCTTATACTCTCTCTACAACAAAATTAGAGATAAGGGCAAATAGTTTCTGCTGGGTATTGAGGGGGGGGAGCGGGAGGGGGTGGAGTGGGTGGTAAGGGAGGGGGTGGGGGCAGGGGGGAAAAATGAACCAAGCCTTGTATGCACATATGAATAATAAAATAAAAATAAAAAAAAAAAACAAAACAAAAAAAACAAATCCTGCCAGGAATGAAGATGCTCAGAGATTGGCCATGAATACAAACTTCTTCCTTTGGATTCAGGGTAGGAAACACAGTTAAATTTATGGCAGTACTTGTACTCTTATTTTCTTTCAACTTGTCGAGAAAATGTAGTCATTTCTCTGCCTGAAAATTGGACATTATCTCCCTGCTTAAAGCCAGGGTTTGAAAAAGACTAGAAAGTCCTCCATAGAAAGTAGTAGCCAGAGAGCTGTGAGACGTCCAGCTGGCCACCCTCTTACATAGTAGCATTTCCAGCATGCATTTATTTAAAAGGGGACCTGGAACACATTTTTGAGCCAAAACCAAAGAAGTGCTCAGAATTGAAGGGACACACAATCCAACTTGAAGGGGCTCCATTGGCCAGATTTGAGTTACTACAAGCACTGAAATGAATAATGACATGGATGAACTGAGAAGCACTGGGTGAAAATACATATATTTGAATATATATATTTGTTTATATATATTATATTTTATTCAATTGTGTATTTGAATAAAATATAACCCATGAGTTCATACTACTGATACATTATTTTAAAGGGAGTGAGAAGATTTTTTTTTTTGTGGTCCAGAGGGGTTTTGAACTTAGGGTTTCAGGCAAAGCAGGTTCTCTACCTCTTGACCATACCTCCAGCTTAGTTTGCTCTGGTTATTTTGGAGACAGGGTCTTGAGAACTATTTGCCTGGGCTGGCTTGAACTGCAATCCTTCTAATCTCAGCCTCATAAGTAGCTAGGATTATAGGTAAAAGCCACTGGTGCCCAGTAAGAAAAAGAATTTTTATAAAAGAATGACAACTAATGTGAGCCAAAGAAACAATGGGAAATCTCCTTATGGCAAACACCATGGTAAGAATTGATTTAGGTAAGACTTGTCGATGGAGGGTTGCTGGGGAGGAGAATAATCACTACATAGGTCACACATCAATTACAAAGGAAAGAGATACTGCCACGCCTTGACGATGGAGACATGACACATCATCTTGACGAGGTGGTCAAACCAACCACTATCTCTCATGGGCAACCTGATGACAGGTGCCTTCTGGCATGAAGCATCCAGGGCACACATCTATGCCACATGACTGCCAAAAGATTTCATGTGAATCTAAGCCTGAGGATATAACGGGACACGTCTACACTGAGGGAAATTTGGCAAAACTGGCTGGACTCTCAGATATGTCAATGCCACAAAAGACAGGAAAAAGCAATCAGGATAGCTCTAGATTGAAGGAGAACAAAGAATCATGACATATGTGCAGTTAATCCTTGATTAGATCCTGTATCCAACAACGACAAAGTGGGTAGAACACTGGCTGAAGAAGTGGCTGTTGGAGCAAGTGGAGAAGTTTGAGTATGGACTGTGTGTTTGGTAGCAATGTTGTGTCAGTGTTAAATTCTCACCCTATTGTGGTTCTGTGGGAGAGTGCCTTATTCTTAAGAAATATTGCTTAGTATATGGAGGGAGGGAGGGAGGGAGGGAGGGAAGGAGGGAGGGAAGGAGAGAGAGAGAGAGAGAGATTGCAAACAACCCTCACCCCTGTGTGTGCCTGAAGGGTGGGGAATGCCTATGTCCCTAGAATGGATGTATATGGCAGGCCTGGACAATTGTGGTGCTATATGCTGCTGCCCACTGTGATGATCTGAGAAGGGAAGGGATGATCTGAGATGGGCCAATCAGAATCTTTCCCTGGGACTTTCTATGTATTCAATCTACTTAGAAATCATGCAGCTGTAGCCTGTGACACCTGAAGTTCTCAGGGTCACTTACCACATGAGAACAAAGTGTGAACCTAAATGTGGGCACAGTTGAACTGCCTGGAAGGAAGTGTCCAGCTCTAGGTTCTAGGACAGTTCCCGGAACTGCCAAGACTCTGGAGGCTCTGACCTAGTTCTGTGGTCTATTTGCAGTGTCTTATGTAAATGACAAGGTGTAATGGGATGTATTATGGACAGGGAGAGAGAGAGAGAGACAGAGAAAGAGAGATAGGGAGAGAGATTGAGAAAACACATGTGTACAATCAGGAGAAGGCATTTGGCTGGGCCCCACAGGAGAGAGGAGATTCTGAGAAGGGTAATTCTAAGCCAAGGCTGGGACAGTTTGGACAAAGGTCCAAAGGTGGAGAAGAGGACTGTGTAGGAGGTCTTCTGAGACCCCAAGCTGGTGTGGTTCAGACAGAGCGGCAGGAGGGAAGGAGATGCCACCATCAGGAGTTCTGGGGCCACGCTGAGAGTGGCAGCCATGGCCTCATGGGCACAGCTAGTTTTTGATTAGGGGAACCTCCTGACTGGCCTGGCATTCAGGCATCTCATTGCCACCATGCCAAGTCAGCCAACACTCCTGTGGTGACAAGGCAAAGGGACGAGTTTCCCAAGTGGTAGCTCATTTGTTTCCCCTGAATGACTTCCACCCAACACAGCTATAAAATGGAATATTTGCATTCTCCCCACTGCTTTGTTTTCTAGAACTTGCAGAGCACAGTTAGCAGAAAGATTGCTAAGGATACATATTAAGGAAGCGGAAGCAATTGCAGCAATCCTTCTTCCATGAGCAGCACGGTAGAGGATGGAAAAGAATCCAAGCTCTGGAGTTAGACAACTTATGTTTGAAGCTGGGCTCTACAATCTGACCTTGGGTGAATTCTTTAACTTCCCTCAACCTCAGTTTTCTCATCTGTAAAATGGGGAAAACAGCAGCCTACTCACAAGAATGTTGGCAGGATTTGATGACATCATTGCAGAGCACATGTCATAAGGTTTACCATCAAATAAATTCTTCATTGACAATAGTTATTATTATCATTACCACATTAACAATTGCATCCTGACTTCTACCTGGATGCTGCCAAGGACGAGCTGAGCTGACAAAAGTGACTCATTCTGTGGGTAAGCAAGACTGACACTTGAGCTGAGCTAGGCTCTGCTTCTGGATGGTGCCCATCCTTGTGTTCTGGCAGCTCAAGACATTACGTGAAGGGCCCTGAGAAACAGACTCTGTTCCTCCAGGGCCTGGCTCCAGCTCCCTACTGCAAGTCAAGGGTAGGCTGGAGGCTGTGGCCCCACTTGCATCCACGGTATGCAAGTATATTCACCATCCAAGAGGATACAGGGGTTTTTCAGATATTGTCAATGGGCCCAAAGGCACCAGGTGGTGGGCAGGAGTGGTTCTGGGCCCATCTGAAAACTTTCACTACTCAGGGAGGCTCCTCTGGTCTCCTCACCTTAGCCAGAGGCCCAGAGCAGACAGCCCTGGGTCTCTTGCTTTGGTGGCCCAGGTCTCCTTCCACAGAGGGTCCTCCTGCCATGGCCTTTCCTGTTCCCTCCTTGGTCAGCATGGCCATAAAACACCAGCCTATCCAGTCCAGGGTCCAGGCAGAAGGGATCTGGGGGTGTGCAGGGGTCACCCTAAACTCTGATCTCCCTGCTATGTGAAGGAAAGGATGGTTCTCTGCAAAGGACAGCTCTTCAAGCAATCAAACCCATTCCTCTCATCTGCATTCCTGTCCCTCTCGGCAGATTTGTATCAACATCCCCAGGGCAAGACAATCTTGTTTCCCCAACAAAACCAATTATGCACATCAGGCCTGGGGATTAATCACAAGTCACAGGGCTGGGAGCCAATAAAAAAGGCAGAGATGGGAGGATAAGAGTAGGAGGAGGGGCACTGTGTCCCTGCTCAGCAGGGCAGGAAGGAGGTTGGAGGCCAGGCAGGGCTGGGGGAGTAGCCGCTTCATCTACCATACTGCTGTCAGCAAGCCATTGTATTCTGCCTCCTTCCTCTTTTTCCCCATTTGGCTGTGTCCTGGGTAGGGAAGGACTAGTTGGATCTAGTGTTTGGACACCAGAGCACACATAAGGAGTGATAAACCCTCAGTGGGCCACCTGCATGTCTCACTCCTCCATTGGACCAAGGCCCCTCCAGTAGAGCCCCCTAGAGATATCAAAGTTCTTGTAGGTAGGGAGGTAAGGAAGGGACTCTGGTCATACCCACAGCTACAGCCACAGATGCTGGTGGAGTCCCTACCTCCAACATGGCCTCTGCCCTGTTCACTATTACACAGGTACCACCAGCCATCTTCTGCTGGGATCAACGGGGGCAGGGGTGTCACCTCTGGGGCAGGGCACCCCAGCCTCCCAGGAGAACTGGAATGGGAGCCTGTAGTCAAGACTCTGTTCCACGATGTCACCCAATCCCTCCACCCTCATTTCCCTTTAGATTCATGGCATCCTGGCCAGGAAGACAGGGGTAGGGACTGGGGAGGCTTGCCTGTACTCCAGTGAGAACTTGGTCAGCTCTCTGTTGTTGTGGAGCCACTTGAACTCCAGTGGCCAGCTGCCCTCGGCCATGCATGTGAGCACCAGGCGATTCCCTTCCAGGTGTACCTGTGTCCGCACCGGCTCCGTCTTGAAGTACGGGGCCACATCATCTGCAGGAAACAGGGGTACAAAGTCACCAGTTAGTGGTTGCTCAGCTATATGTGTGGTCCATTCAGTACCCAAGGTGGATGGGGCAGGTACAGTCAAATAACTTGCCCAAGGTCATATCACTTCCCAGTCATGACTTGAACTTGGGTCAGCCTGACTTTACTGTGAGTCCTTCTCACCTACCAAGCAGAGCCAAGTCTCCAGCCTGCCAGACTCATGGCTTCTGCTGTGTCACAAACTAGGCCACCTTCTGTCTCTTTCTCCTTGGAAGCCCTGTCTCTTCCTTATCCCTTGCTTCTGGATTTCTCCTTTCAGAGTGGAAGGAGGGAGGGGCGGGGTGCTCTCTGGGCTTAGCCAAAGGATGTATTCATTGCACCAGGTAAGCAGAGAGGTGGGTGGACATAAGATGCATGTGGTGGCCATCCCTGTCCTGCTCTCTAAGGCTGGAGAATCCCTCAAAGGTATCAAGGACAATTCTATTCAGTGGGCTCCCTCCGCGCCTTCCATCCTGGGCCCCTGACCAGCCTGCCTTACCCTCCTCATTCATGGCAGGACAGATGCCTGGGGAAAGAAGTCCTGCTGCTCCAGTCAGGGGTGTGGGGCTGAGTGGCTGCCACACTTCTGCAGTCACCGCAACCCTCTGGCCTGGCTCAGCCCCTCAGAGCAAGAGCTCCCATGGCTCTTTTTAAAAATATATTTTTATCATTAGCATATTATAGTTGTACAGGGGTACATTGTGACATTTACATAAATGTTCACAATATATCTTAATTAGAATCACCCCCTTCATCTTTCTCCTTTCTCCTCCCTCCTCCTTCTAAGAACAATTTCAACAGGTTTCATTGTTCTATTTTCGTACATGAATATAAAACACTTCCATCACACTCACCCTCCTTTCCCCTTTCCTTGTACCCACCCCATCCCATCTTTTGACAGGGACAAAAGTTTCCAGACTTCAGGGACTGCTCAGGCTAACAGCCTTAGAAGGAAGAAGAGCCTCTGCCCCTTTGGCCAGTGAGGAAGTGAGAAGCAGAAGTAGACAACGGGATTGAGGGAAGGAGGGGGAGGTGGAAGAAGAGGGAGAACAGGTCCAAGCCTGTCCTTGAGACATCTGCCTGTTGGGGGTGGGGTGGGACTAGGAACGGGAGCCAGCATCTGGTAACATTAAGAGAGACTCCATTGCTTGCTGAGTCCCTCATTCGAGGGGCTCTCACACATGCCCTTTCCCCCTCCTGGAAACTCCATGACTCCAGGGGCTACAGCCCACCTTTTAGAGAGGTTACAGTGAAGCCTGAGGGGTTAGAAACCTGCACAGTGTCTCACAGGAGGGAGAGAGGAGCAAAGTCACAGACTGGCTGCAGAGGCTGAGCCCTTGATGGTATGTCGCTCAGGGAAGCAGCACCATGGGTGGGAGGAGGGGATGGGAACCAGGCAAGAACACAGACTCAGAGCTTGAGTCCCTGGATCTTACACTTGACAGCCTGAGAAAGCTTGTTCCAAAAAGCACCATGCAGCATGAGCTCATTTAGTGAGTGCCCACTGTGTACCTAGGACCTGCCACAAGCAGCTCAGTGGCAAACCAGGGGTCAAGTCCAGGTTTCTCAGGCCACATCCACAGGACTTCCATAGGTCCCACGTGCTCAGAGTCACAGAGGAAGCCACTGGCAAGGCAGGCCTGGATTTCCTGATCTCCAGGCCAATGGCAGGCATCTAACCTGTGTGTGTTCACCCCACTGCTGGCTAGACTTAGTTTCTCCATTGGTGAACATGCAGGAGAAATAGTTGCCATAAAGGACCAAATGAGACAGTGGTGACAATGCTGGTCCCATGCCTGGCCTGGAGTAGATATTCTGTACACCACCATTTCTTTCCTGAACACTAACATGTGTATGTCCATAGTAGGGGTGAATACTGTCATCCTCAGTGCTGGCCAATGCCCTGGGTCAGAGAGAACATCCCCCAGTGAGCTTAAAGATGGGGAACCACCAGACACACTCTTCTTTTGGCCAAGGAAAGGGAGAAATGTAAAGGAAGAGGAAAAACACATAGTGTCAGGGGTTGGGTGGGGTAGCTTAGAGCTGGTCAGAGTGGGTCCCCTCCCCACCCCAGGCTAAGCCCCAGGATCCTTGAATCTGTTCCTCCTCTCACCCTCAGGAGTGTCCATGATCAGGTTCAGCCTTTGTTTCCAGGTCCTACCTAGCACGAGCATGGATTTGTAACTCAGCAGAAATCACCATGTACTTTGGGAACCCTTTAAACTGACCCTGCTGTGTAGCTCCCCCAAACCTTGCCCCCCACCTGCATGTCCCAGGGTTCAATCTTACAAGTGCATAACTTGTGAAAGTTTTTTTTTGTGGGTGTGTGTGGGGGCTCTTCCTTGAAGCCCCACCATTCCTACCCACTCTCACTGTGTGGCCTCCAGAGAGCAAGCCTTCAGCTGGCTCAGAGAGCAATGCAGGCCAGAGGCCCCCAAATGCCCGCTCCAGGGTGTGTCTGACCAAAGATGTCTCAAAGCGCAGCTCTCCATGGCTCTTAGCAGCTGTTATGTACTGCCTGAGGAACTGGTGAGAAGATGCCTCTTTCAGAAGCATGACTACCAGCTCCTGGTCCCTACCAATGGTGCTGGTGACTCTGGGGTCCAGGCCCACTTCTGGCTGGGCAGGATTAGGTGGCCCATTTGCCAGGGAAAGTGACTTGCAGCCCTCCCAGCAGCCAGCTCGGCTCTCAGCTTAACAAATGGGCACATCCCCACTTCAAAGGCGCATTCATATTCCCCAGCAGCTTTGAAGGGCCCTTTGAATCGTGTCTTGAAAAACCCTCTGTTCGTGGCTGTCATCGCTCATTTGTTTTAAAACAATAACATTCACAGCCTCCAGTGACTAAATACCTGCCTTGGGTGCAGGGCTGGCTCAGAGCCAGAACTGCGGTGTTGGTGCGTGAGAGGGCGGGTGTGTGCGTTTTGCACACACTCTGTGCCTGGACACCCTTGCCTCTGAAAGTCTGCTCACAGGCAATTTGCTCCCAGGTTTGCATTTGCCAGTTCATTCCCCAGGCTCTAGGAGCAGGGCAGCCTGGACGAGTGACTCCTCCTTGGATGGGTTGATTCCAGTGGCTGCTGGAGATAATGACTCTGGGAAAGGACAGGGGAGGAAGGTCTTCCCTGAGCACCTGCTGGGTACCAGGCCCTACACTCAGTGTTTCCTATTGCTCCTCTCAGGCAGCACAGAGGGATTGAGTCCTTTGTGGTGAGTGAGGTCACCCTTTCCTGCAATGTCCCTGCCCTCTGGCTACAGGGATCCTGGAATGAGATCCCCATGCAGGACTCAGGGTAGTGGCAGGAGGTCCAACTAGCCAAATGATCTCCAACACATCTGAAAGCAGGCCTGCTAGGCACCCTTTCCCTCTCAATGGGAAGAGGATAACCTAATGGAGGAGAATTGTGGAGAAAAAGAATCAACAGTATGAAGCTGCCATTCTCTTAAACATTTCCTCATTTCAAATGCACACAGATTTTTTTTTAAATTAGACAAAGTGATTCTAAAGTTCACCCAAAAACAACCACCACAAAAGAACAGCCAAGAAAAGTCTGAAGAAGACTGAAGACTGGCCTGTGGAGGAGGGGAGATTGGCACAGACGTGCCAATCTCATGAAGCTGTGGTAATTTAAACTACGTGGTCTTCACGAAGACACCAATGAAGGGATGTCTCAGATCCCAGAAATAAACTCCAAAGCATATAGGGATTTTTAATACATGATGAAAACAGAATTCCAATCATGGGGAAAAGATCAATTATTCAACACATGGCTTGGAACAGCCAGGGAGCCATGTGGGAATAAAAAATAAAGTTGAATCTTTCCTCACACTTTACCTCAAAATAAATGCTGGAGGGATGGGATGTTTTAAACACGAAAATGAAATTCTTAAAAGAATGAGGGGAAAAAAAATCACAGAAGTTTAAAAATACACAATGCCAGCAAAGTGAAGAACCCGCCAAGTACTTTCTAAGTACCACACAGACTACAGACGGTCAGAAACTAGAATGATACCTTGAACTACGTGAGAATTCTGCACAGGGGAAAGAAAACCCATCCACACAAAGATGTGACAAAGAACAAATTGAGGGGAGATATTTGCAACTCTTACCACCAGCCAAAAGCTAATTTTCTTGATACAAAAAAATGTTCCCACAAATCAATAAGAAAAAGATTAACAAACCAATGGAAAAATGGGCAAAGAATATGAATGATTCAAAGAAAAGAGCTACAGATGACTCTGGGACACATGCAGATATGCTCGGCCTCGTGATAAGATGAAGGCAAAATAAAACTGAATAAGATACTGTTTTTTCCCTATCACATCAGCCAAGATGTACACAAGGGTGATACGCCACTCTGGCCAGCTTGCAGGGAGGGAGACAGGCACTGGGCACCCTGTCTCATAGGCCTGGGACTCAGTGCACCATCTTCAGAGAGCAATGTATCAACGCCAACAACACATGCGTCTTCTGGTCCCAGCTCTTCAAGGCATTTATCCTCCACAGACAGTTGTGTATGTGAAATGGTAGCATTTCAGAGCTGGGAGAGCAACAGTTTGGATATAACAGGAATGCCTGTCCAGAGAGAACTGGGCAGAGAAACAATTGTGCCTCTGATGACAGAATTCTCTGCAGCAGGCGGACCTGGAACAATCTTTGAGAGCCTCCAATAAGCAGCAAACACAAGGTGCAGAATCTGCCATGGCTCCTGTAGAAGTTGTGCTCCAGAAGCAAAAATTGATTTGCTGTGTAGCTGTAGGGGATGCTTTTGGGAGAATTGAGCGTTGGGAGACCACTTACCCACTTTGTGGTTTTGGGTCACTTTTAGATTGGAGACCACAGGTATAAATTTTATACTGTGGACCAGGTATGAATTGCTTTTTTTTTTTTTTTAAATGTAGTTCAAGCTGACCTTGAATTTGTGGTCCTCCAGCCTCATCCTCCCGAGTGCTGGGATTGTAGGTATTCACACCACATCTGGCATGAATTGCTTGTTTACAATCAGATATGCATCCAGGGCACACATGCATGTAAGTGTTCAGGGTGGGCAGTCACAGACTTGGAAGGACAGGTCTTGTGTATAATTCAGGGATGTCACATGGCTAGGGGAATGGTTCCTGATTACCAGAGCCAGAGTCTCTTGAAAGAAGAGCTGACTTCAGAGGTCAGCAAGAGGTCTCAGCCCAGGGCTTCCTTCTAATTTCCCGTAGCAGGTCAGGGGTCCCTGGTTGCCAATTTTCCCTTGATATGCCCACTAAATACACCCATTGTCATCCCTAGACTCTAGGCTCCAGGCTAAATAGCCCCATACATAAGCTAATCTCAACATAAACTTCGCCCCTCCTTCCAGTCCCTTGCAAAATAATGTCATCTTTCTCCAGAATGGCCAGGCTCCCTCCATCTCACCCTCCAGGGGATTTGACTTCCTAGCCTGCCTGGGAACTGCACCTCCCACAAAGCTGGGAATTTTAGCCTGCAGGGTGGAGGAAGCCAGGGGTGAAGGCCTCTGCAGTCACCTAATTGGTCAAAGGCTGTCCACTTGCCCCCCAAAGTAGGCTTCAGGGACACTGGACATACACAAATTCCCTTCCAGCTCTGAGACCTCCCCAGACCTCTCCTCCAGCGGCTCCCTTCTATAATCCTAATGATGGCTCAGCCAACTGAGTGTCCCTGGAATGCCTGGGAACAGGGTGGGAGGCTTTGGTTCCTGGTCTTACAAACGTCTCTTCCCCTATCTTCTGGTCCTGCCACCATCACCTCTGTCTTGAATTGAACTCCATAGCCCCCTGAGGCTTGGGAGCCTGCATGTCCAGGACAGGGGCGACTAGGCCTTGAGCGTGATGGGTCCTGGGTCAGAGGGAGCAGAGGCTCAGCCTTTCCCCAAAACTCACTTCTCCCTGGCCCTAAGTTTCTGTTCTTGCCCCCTTTTCTCCATCCAACTGATGGAATTTCTGTACATGCAGTCTTACGTCCCTCACCTCAGTTAAGAACCATGAGACTTTCTCAAGGCAAGGAATACTACTGTCCCCACTTTACATATGAGAAGACTGAGGATCAGCAAGCTTCTGTGACTGGACTCTGTCCCAGATATCACCAGGGGCCTGTGGATTCCAGAGCTCCAGGTCTTTCTGTTGCTGACACAAGACTCCCAGCAGCTGTTCCACCTTTCACATCTGACCTGCAGCATCATGGGTGGTGAGGGAGGGGCGGGACATTCAGGGTGGCTGGTAGTCTTTCTCTGTACTGGTTCTGAGGTCACAGACAGGCTTTCCTGCTTCAGCTTGCAGGGTCATGGCCTCAGCAACCTGCCCTGGGGTGAGGGTACAGGTGACCTGGCTGGGGAGGACTTGGTTGGTTGGAAGGACAATGGGGCAGACACCCAAGGGGATGGAGCAGGGTACAGAGGGATGGGCTAGTGAGTGACAGGCAGAGGAGGCTACAGATGAAGGAGGTTGAATAGTGAAGATACAAGCAGCTAAGGCTTGGGGGCTTCTTGGAGGAAGAGGCTGAGCTGGGGACCCTACCCCACAACTCTGCTCACCACAGACAAGACACCCAGGAGCCACCCCTTTCCAGGGGTCTGGCGTGAAGGTCCCAGTGGGAGAAGTGTTTTAAGCCCTACTTCCTATGCTACCTAAAGCTTGACATCATGCACTTTCACCTGCTAGCCGTACCTGAAACCCTGCCCTTACCTAAAAACCTGCCCCAGAGGCTGCCAGAAGAATCAGATGGCTCAAGTGTGTGGAGCTGGGGCCACAGTGCTAGGCCACTTGAGGGTCCCTGTGCTGCCATATAACCTTTGGGGCAATTCCATGGAAAGGAGGTAGGGGCAGGGGGCAGGGACAGTTATGATCCCTCACCCATTTTCTACTGCTCAGCATCACTGCCCTCAGGAGCTCAGAGTCTCTGAGCGGAGTGTCCCACCTAAGAGCCCTCCAAATTCAGCTCCCTAGGAGTCAGTCACTCCAAACTGACTCAAGAATAGGGCATTGTCAGGTGTGGTGGTTTCCTGCCTGTAATCCCAGCACTCTAGAGGTCATGAGTTTGGGAGTTCAATATCAGCCTGAGCTATGTACTGAGTTCCAGGCCAGCCTGGGCTACATGGGGGAGACTGTGCCTCAAATAAAAAAGCACATAAATATAAGACTTAAAAAAAAACAGAACTTGGAGGCTTGGACAAGGATGGTTTGAGCCAAGCTCAGGACTGGGGTAGAGACAGCTTGGGCCTCAGGAGGGTTTACAGACTTCTTTGTGGATTTGTCTCACAATGTCTGTGACTCCTATAGGTCCCTCTGCCACCTAAATCCTGGTGGGGGAGGATACCGAGTCTGGAAGCTGCCCAGGGGCTCAGGAACAGGTGTTGAGGCCAGAGAGGAGGCTGCCAGGGCCCTGCTGGCCTCTTTTCTCCAGGAGAATGTTGCAGGGGCACAGCAAGTGTTCTCTACAAGGGACCCAGGCTCCCAGCTGTTCCCCTCCTTCCCACCACCTGGGCCAGCCAGCATGCCTTCCCGCTCCTGCCCTACCCAGTCAGGGCCTTGAACACCCTAGGTTTCCCACCCCCCCCTTCCCTTTTCCCCACTGGGATCCACTAATGAGATGCTAATTATGCCCCTCCCCTGCCTGGCCTGTCTCCAGGCAGATGGCTGGCCTGCTCGGGCCTCCATGCCAAGTGCTTCATTAGCCACTCCTTAATCTAACCATCCTCACCAGTGACCTTCAGGAGCTGCACCTTCTGATGCTGGGGGCCTGGGAGGGCACAACAATCAATTATACCTCAGCTTCCACGCAGCTGCTGCTGAATGAATGCATTTCTTGCTCAGAAAATCGTGTTCAAAAGCATCTAATGGAACAGATCATCAATTTGTTTGAATACACATGTAATCTGATTAGGGGGGACCTGGCCACCAGAGCATCTGGTGCAACTGAGCCTCGACATGGCCCTGGGGAACTGTAAGTGGGCTGGTGGGCTCCCGTAGAGGAAGGAAGGGTGTGTGCCAGACCCTACCTCCCAGTCTCCCTCCAGCTGGGTCCATTGTAGAGCTAGCCAAAAAGTTACAGAGAGAAGAAATAATGGCATGGATGCCAGAGCCTGGGTTGACAGTTCCTGTTCGTCTAGAGCCCCAGCACTGGGCATGGCTCCCTGGGCCAACCAGGTGCTAAGCAAGTACCTGGTGAGCGAATGACAAGGTCGGTCCTAATAAGGTTCATAAAATCACAGGACATGAATAAAGTTGTCTCCCAGGCAAGGGTTCCTTAGAGGAAGAGAGTGTCATGAGCAAAAGCCCTTGGGGATGGTGCTATGTGATCTGGGGTGGGACTCAGGCTCCCCCCGGGATTCTGTCCACATCCCGTGCAGCATCTTCCTGGAACGATGGACACAAACTGCCATGAGGTGTTGTGGGAGCTTCCTAGGTCTGCCTAGGAAGCTTGTACTAGTTTGAATAGTGACCCTCCCCCCCCCACCACTACCCAAACTCATGGCCTTCCTCAAACCTTAGCATGTGACCTTATTTGGAAGTAGAGTCCTTGGAGAGCACTAGAGTCATGGGGGCTCTATATGATGGCTATCTTTAAAAGGGGGTTGGATGTGAAGCATCCCTCCAAAAGGCTTGTGTTGAAGGCCTGGTCCCCGATCCATCAGTGTTCAGAGACGGGGACATGACCGGATCGCAGGGGCTCTGCCTTCCTCAATGGATTGCTGCACTGATGGATTCAAAATGACTCTTGGGAAGTGGTGGAACTGTGGAAGGAGGAGCCTGACTGGTGGAAGTAGATCACTGGGAGTGTTTTTGAAAGATCTATCTTGTCCTTGGCCCCATCCTGTCTCTGCCCTGCTTTCTGGCTGCCACAAGGTGAGCTGCTTTGTCCTACGACATGCTCCCTGCCACGATGCTCTGCCTTGCCTTATAGATCCACAACCATGGAGCCAGTTGGCCATGGACTGAAACCTCTGAAACCTTGAACCAAAGATCAATCTTTCCTCCTTTAGGTATTTGTCTCAGTGATGAAGAGTCTGACTACCACAAAAGAAGAGACAGAGGGCAGAAGCACACAGGGAGCAAAAGGCCTTGTGAAGGCAGAAGCAGAGACTGGAATGATAGAGCTACAAGCTAAGGGGTGTCAGCAATTGCTGTGAGCCACCAGGAGCAGGAAGAGGCAGGACAGATCCTCTCCCAAATCTTCAGAGAGTGCCTGGCTCCTGCCTGTGCCTTGATCTCAGACCTCTGACCTCCAGCACCATGACAGAGGGAGTTTTGAGTCACCCAGTGCGTGGGGCTGTGTTGTGGCAGACCTAGGAAGCTCCCACAACACCTCATGGCAGTTTGTGTCCATCGTTCCAGGAAGATGCTGCATGGGATGTGGACAGAATCCCGGGGGGAGCCTGAGTCCCACCCCAGATCACATAGCACCATCCCCAAGGGCTTTTGCTCATGACACTCTCTTCCTCTAAGGAACCCTTGCTTTCCTTCTTTGCTGGGAACACATTGGTGTTGGATCCATATTAGCTCCTGCCTGGCATCCTTTAAAGCTCAAATGCAGAGTCTTCTCTGACATTTTTCCTGATGTCTTCTCCATATTCCTCAGACTACTGAGGGTAGCTCCCTTACAACATGTAGTATGAACACACCGTCACGTGTGTTGAGACATCCATGTTAGTATGTCATCCACTGGCTCCCTGACCTCCCCAGCTCCAGAGCCTGGTGCTGACCTACACACAGGAGGGTCCAAATCCATGAAGGAAAATGTGGGCCATGTGACTTGCTATGGCACTCGGCCGGGTCACTTCCCTTGTGGAGGCTGACCACCCCACAGGATCATTCTGCTTCCTCTGGCTCTGCCATTGCAAGACCTGAGTAGCTGAGAGCCTATGGGACCATCTGGGCTCAAACCCAGTGGGCTCTGCCATTCCTCAGCCATGTGGCCCTGGGTATCTCTCCGTACCAGTGCTGCACCTCATTCTTCTCTCCTGGAAAATGGGATGACAGTCGTGCCTGGTGAGAGGGGCCAGTGCAGTCAAAGCACCCAGGAAAAGAGGTCATTGTTATTCTGCACGTTTGCTAGTGTGGCCTCTGCAAACCCCTCTGGCAGCCAGGGCCTCCCGCCTGGACAGCACAGGTAGTTAAAACCAGAAGAGCCCCAGCCTTGCATGGAAAAAAGATGGTTCTCATTTCCGCCAGGTTTATTTTGCAATTAACAGAAGAAGGGAGTCCTTTCTTATGCCCCCATCTGAGGGTTCAGAGATTAAACTTACACCATAGATAGAATGTTTTTGTCTAATGGTGCTATCATTATTTCAGTGTGTTCAGATTCATTTGAGCTATAAAAACAGCGATAATAAAATTTTCACTTACACCTGAACTTCCTCCCAAGAAGCGCTATTGTATCACAGGGACCACACTTCTGTTCCCCTCAGTTACCCCCAGGAAGGGGTAGCTTGGAGCAATTCCTGGGGTTTCTGGTAAGGACTTGAAAGCGCCTGGAATCCATAAAGTTCGGCTTTAGGGGTCAGCTGCCAGGTGCAGGGTCTCTGTGAAGACTTGTCCCCATCCTGACCCCATCACTCTTCCAGGTGATGCCCTCAGGGTTCCCTACAGGTGACCTCTGACCTCTGTTACCACATGAGTGCCTTTCCCCAGCCCATCCCCTGAGCCAGGGGACTGTGATGGTGGGAAGACACCAGTCTCCCAAATGTGTGGGGGAGACTTCTGAGAATGTGGGGGTCTCCAGAGTCCTCCCCCTTGGCCAACAGTGGTGTCACTAGACACAGGACACAGAGGCTGTGCTATGAGATGGATCAGCAGTCACACGGTCTGCTTCACATAGGAATAGGTGACCCCTATTCCTCCTCTTGTCCATCTAGGAAAGGACACAGGACAGAAGGGAAGACAGGGGGACAGGCACCAGTGAAAGTGACTAACTTGACCCTAGCATCGATATCCAAATATTGACAGAAGGTACCCTCAGCAGAGCAAGCAGCAGGTGTCTTAGAGCCCTGGTCTTGTCACCCGGAAATTAGGTCTTTCCACCCAATTTCAGTGGCTTTTCCCCCATTCCTGGTGTTAGGATAGGGTAGCCCAGCCCAGAGAGAAGGGAAAGAAAGATAGCATTTGCTGAAAGCTTGATCCATGAGAGTGCCTGAAGCCTTCTCATTTAGTCCTCCCGGCTGGCTTGACAGAGTGTCATGATTTCTGTGCCTTCATCTCATCTGAAGCTCAGAACAGCAAGGGGCAGGTCACGCAGCAGTCAGTGACAGAGTTGGGCTTGAACCCAGGCCCCCTGCCAAGGCCTCTGATCTCCCTTTGGGGCAGGGCTGGGTTTGATCCCAGGCAAAGAGTCCACAGCTGGGCCAAGGAGGATGGAAGTGCAAAGAGCCAGCTGTTCTCCCAGGCAGAGGCTGAGAGATGGAACCGGCCGCCAAAGAGGAGTGTGCATTCATCAGGCTGGTGACCCTGCTGTACCGGAGCTTTGTGGCGTGTAACAAAGACTGCAGAGCAGAAAATTGGAGTTCAATTTGCCGTCTATCCTGTGCGCAGCGCTCAGCCCATTCCAGTCGCTGGCAGGCACCTCTGCGCTTTATCATAAATAATAACACACACGGCTCTATGGCCCTTTCCGCAGTTAGAGTCCCTGAGCAATTTACAAGCTGGATTATACACAGAGGCCTGCACACGCCTGCCACAGCCACACGTAGCCCCACGCAGCCCTTCTCTGGCCATGGCTGCAGATCTCCCCGACTTGCCTCAACCCCTTTCCTGGCACATGTGATTGTAGAAAGCTGCCCAAGCCCGGCAGCCCTGCCCCTCACTGGGGGGGAATTCAGGGGCTATGGGCTCCTTTTCCTCCTGTTTGAAAGAGGCTCAGGCTATCCTGTCCTCTAATTAGCATTGTCCCTTGTCTGCACGCCCCCATCTCTCTCCTCTCAACTTCATGGGGACAGTGAGGGTCTAATAGCAAGACACCCCATTGCTTCTCGGCCTTTTGGCTAAGATCAAGTGCAAGACACCCCTGGGCACAGAGGCACAGTAACTTGTCTAGGGACACCACATCAGCTGCTGTGCTGAGATCAAAGCCCAGGACCACCGGTCCCTGTCTGCTGTCCACAGAGCCACGTACAGGGAAGTCTGCAGAGGGGGACAGACTGGGCTCCCTCTCCCACTCTGAAGACTCTCCCAGAGGGAGGGACCCATGCAGAGCTACAGGGGCTCCAACCACAGTCACTTCCAGCCATCAGCACAAACTGAGGTCACATACTGCAGGGTGCCACTTCTAGGAGACATCCAGAGTAGAAAAGTCCCTAGAGACGGAGCTCAGGCTGGGGCTACAAGGTGGGTGGGAGAAGGGGAATGGGAGTGGCTGCTTAATGGGTACAGGGCTTTCCTGGGGGTGGGGAATGCTTTGGAATTAAGTGGAGTGGTGGTCACACACTGCTGTGAAGGTGCTCTGTGCCACTGAGGTGTTCATCCTGAAGTGGTATATGAATCTGAGCTCTATTGAAAACAAGATGAAGAGGTGCGCCCCTGACCCCAGTCCTTACATGAGGGAGACTGCCTATGAGTCCTAATTGCTCCTTCCTGTCATAGGAAGCTCAGCCTTAATCAGTCCTTCCATGGCCTTCCAGACCCCTGGGGGTAACTTCTCCATGCCAGATGCTGTCTTCCTCTCTGGGGCCTTGAGGGGGCTGGAGGTACCCTCAGGCTCAAGTGAGAGGGCTAGAAGCCTGAATTAGTTTCAGTGGCCCCAGCCTCTGCCCATTGACAGGCTATTTTGAACAAGGACAGAAAGCCTTGGCCTTGCAGAGGACATACAGGGTTGAGCCACAGTTGCTTGGATGTACTTCCTGACATCGTGCCAACACCTGAACCTCCAGAGCTACAGTGTCTGGCTGCACCTGGGGACATGACATTCCTCCCAATGCCATGGGGGTGAACAAAGGTCTAGGAAAACCTGGCCTGGCTGAGGGCTTGCCACATGGGAGTTGTATGGGGCCAGCTCTGTGCCTTAGACTCATTTTATTATCCATACCACACTGTGACACTCTGGGGTCCCATTTTCCAGGAGGCACTGAGGCTGGTGGAGGCAAACCAACCCAACATGGTGGGAAGTGGCTTGGTGGACCCTGAGTTAGGTATCTTGGTCTTTCTACAAACCCCATGTCATCAGACGGTGCAGCTCTGAACAGGACCCCCCCCCCCCACAAGATGGAATGCAGGGCTTTGCCCCAGTGGAGCTCAGACGGGGGAGGATGGGTTGCCACAAATGCTCTGGGGTCCTGGTAGCAGGTGGCTTTTCTGGACAGCAGCCTGGCCTGCCTGCTTGGGGAAGCAGAGGCAGTCTGCTGAAGGGTGGTGGGGTTGTTGGTGGGGACAGAGGACAGGGCAGGTCCTCTGTTCCAAGAGGTTGTGTTCATCACCCAGACTTGGGAACTATTGGAACTCCCAGCCCTGCCTCTCGGCTCTGTCACTTTGAAAACACAGAGCCCATCTGTTGTACATTAAAGGTGGCAGACCAAAGGCTGCAGGGGAAGGAGATGTACGTGGACCCCACTGTCAACCCTCTGATGGTTATTCACAGGGGAGGTCAGGGGCCTCCTCCCCTTCTGTGGCTCCTTTTGCTTCTCTTGCTCAGTTCCACATCCCTCTTCACAGAAGCCTGGGCCCTGCAGCTGATATTGAGTAAAATGAGAGTAACAGAGACATAAGAAAAGTCACACCAGTGAGACAGTAGGCCAGGTCCACCACAAGCATCTGCACAAGGTAGTGATTCACATAGAAATGGGATTTGTGGGCTGAGAGCAGGGGCTCATGACTGTAAATCCCAGGTAGTAGGGAGGCAGAGATAGGGAGGATTGAGGTTTGAGGCCAGCCTGGACTAAAAAATGTGAGACCCTACCTGAAAAATACCTAAAGCAAAAAGGGCTGGGATGTGGGCCTAAGTCATAGAGTACCTACCTAGCAAGCATAAGCTCTTGAGTTCAACACCCTCCCACAAAAAAAAAAAAAAAAAAAGAGATGGGGTTTGAGGTCCTGCCTTTGGTCCCCACCACTAACTGTGGGTGAGGTGCAGTAGGAGGCAGCAGCTGAACTGGACCTCAAAGGAGCCAGGTGGAAGCCTAGCCCTATCCTGACTCAATCCCTAATACCTGGAACACCTTCAGCTGCTGGGGCCTCAAAACTTCTCAGGGGAGAGGCATTTGTGGCACTGAGCTAGCTCACCTTCTCTGGCTGGCAGATGGAGAAACTGAGGCAGAGGACTCTAAAGGAGAATTGAAACTCAGATTTTCTGATGCCAAGGCACCCCACTTCACATGACAGCATTTGGGTCCATTTTCCCACCTGTAAAATTGGGCCCAAGAGCTTGATAGACATTCACTGTATTTTTTCCAAGACTGGGTTCTGCATCTGAGCTTCCTGAGCACGTCTGGCTGGACTTAAAGAGCCCGTTCCCTCCCCACCCCCAGAGAGCCCTCCTTGATGTGGGGGGAGGGGTGCTTCTGAATGCACATCAGCAGCTCCTACTATACCACTGCTATGGGTTGAAATGTGTCCCTCGAAAAAGATATCCTGGCAGGGCATGGTGGTTCATGCTTGTAATCCCAGCTACTCAGCAAGCAGAGGCAAGAGAATTGCAAGTTCAAAGCCAGCCCAGTCAAAGTAAGCGAGACCCTATCTTGTATAGCTCAAGTGGTAGAGTGCTTGCCTTGTATGCATGAGGCCCTGAGTTTAATCCCCACTACTGTAAAAAGATAAACTGAACCTCTAACCCTGCCTAACCCAGTATAACTTGACATTGCTCCAGGGAGAAGACAGCCCAGGAGGACAGAGGCAGAGGCTGGAGCAATGCAAACATAGCCAAGGGACACTGATGACAGCCACAGGAACAGGGACCTGGAGAGCTGAGGATTGATTCTCCCTGGCAGACTTCAAGGCATACAGCCCTTGGACACCTTGATTTTGGCCACCTGGCCTCCAGGACCGTCAGACAAGAAACCTCTGGTGTTTTAAGCCACACAGTCTGGGGTACTTTGTTAGGGCAGCCCCAGGAAACTAGCTCACTCCCTCACTAGCACCTCCAAATACAGCCAACCTTGAGCAGAGCTCTCCCTTCTATGGAGCTTTTCTGGACTCTGTCCCAGCAGAAGTGGCCCTCCTTATGTGCTCACATGCCCACCATCACAAGTACAAGCCCCTAAACTTCTGAATGACCCCCAGGAACCTAAACTGTTAGAGGACACATCTCAGTCCTTGTACCTTCAGTCCCTTATCTGGCAGAGTCAGATTTCAGTAAATACTGAATGAAGGAACAAATAAAAGGAACCCGCTAGTCTCCAGAGGGTTCTGTGATGACTCCCACCTCTCCCCCACATCCCCACCATCACTTCCCATTCTTGCTGGTCACTTCACACACAGGCCTTGACTTGCCCTCCCTGACCACCGCCCGCCCCCTAGTCACGTCATGCCAGCAGCTCTGCAGTGGGGCCTGAACTCAGCTAATGGTGACTGACGCCATCCTGAGCAGCAGGGAGTCCGTGGCAATGGGATTGGCAGTTTGGCAGGAGGCACCCGTGTGATGGATGGCCCTGCACCATAGGCCATTTCACATTCATTCCCCGGAAGCCAAGCCCTTCTGGGAAGGAGAGCGGCAGGCCCCCCACTCCCCGCAAACCTGAACATCTTCCCTTCTTTCTGCTGTCTCCTCCTTCCCAGAACTAAAGCCCCTGCCCAGCCCCGTGGGTTGGGGACAGGGTGTATACAGTTCATGGGCTCAGGAAGCAGGTGAGGCATTCCTGTGTTCCCTTTTTCTGGCTGGGAAACCCCCATCCAGAGAGGGGTGTAAAAAGCCACATACTTGCTGTCCCCTCTCTCCTCTGGCTGGGCTGGAGTCCCACCTTCCTAGGGCCTCTGTCCATGGTTATGAAGTCTAGTGGCTCAGCTGTCTGCATGTGATCACTGAGCTCATGCAGTATGACTGTCCCATTGTGCACGTGAGAAAACTGATGCTATGCTCAAAGACATGGTTCAGGTTGCTCCGATGGCTGGTGTGGGCTCTGGGATTTGCATACAGGGCTGTCTGTCTATAAGTCCATGTTCCTTCCGCTAGGTGGCAAGAAATGGGTTAAAAGGGGGAATGAAGTCAGCTCTGTCTTCAACCATACATGGGTGTAAGAGAGGCGGGATAAGGGCTTTGCCTCCTCGTGAGAATTATAAATGGTTCCCATTGGCCTGGGTTGGACTGTGATTGCTTGGGAGATGACAAACAATCACCTGCCTCATGTGGTTGGGACCACGGACCACCCATGTCCCCTAGGCCTTGTGTGATACGCCAGTCAGGCTACGTCTCCAGGCTTCTTTCCCTTTTAGGTCATGGGCAGAAAGTGAGAGAGGGCTTGGAACCAAGAAGCCAGGAGAAGGAGGGGGCTTGTTCCAGCACTGTGAACCCCAAGAAGCTCTCTATGGGGAGCTGACACAGGGGAGAAGGAGGCCAGAAGCAACCATGAGGTCAGGGGATCAATTCAGTAGGGTTGCAGAGACCTCTGTTCACCATCTGCTCCATAGGACAGGAGGGCAGGCCTCGGGCTGTGGTTTGGCAATGGCTGATCCCAGCATGGGAAAGGGAGAGTTTACAGGAAGGCTACAAGTTACAGGAAAGGACAATAAATTAATGTAATAGGGCTGTTTGGCTGGTGACAAGGGATAAAACATGTGGTTCAAAAAAGCCCCACGCGAGATTGTCAACAGGATGAATGAGAAGTAGGAAAGGGTAAGAGAAAGAATGGGAAGGGGTCTCGCAGGGCACTGGAGGGAGGGAGGGATGGAGCAGTGACTGTCAGCCATACCGCAGCCTCCCAGCCCTCAGCTCCTCTTCCCTTCAGATCAACATCTTCTTCTGGACCCCCTCCCTTATATACCGGCCCTGCTCCCACCTTCTTTCCCTCCATCCCCACCTCCCACAAAGCCCCTATCCTGCCTGTAGATTTTTGGTGCCCTTGATGTTCACCCCATACAAATGCTATTGGCTCTCAGCCATATAGCCCAGCATGCACTTCATCCACTCATTCACTTAGAGCTCACTTCCCTCACTCAGCAAGGGCTTTCATGCCAGGAGACATGGCAGTAAGCAGGAGGACACCCAGGGCCTCAAGAGCTCCCAGGCATCCAGGGAGATGGAGGAGCCATCTGGCTATGGGGCAGCACGCAACATTAGGCCTGCTTAATTAGGGGACACAGCTTGCTGGGACACAAAGGCCACCAGGGCAGGTGTCCCCAAGCAGCATCCCAAGGGAAAGCAGGATATAAAACCAGGTAAGGGAGATCAGGAAGACTTGCAGGCAAAGGGTACCATTTGTGAAAAGTCAGGATGCATGAGGCATGGTGGTTTCTGGTAACTTCTGGTATTTTGAACGTGCTGGGGCTGGAAGGTGCAAGGTAGCAGCTGTGGGGTGGAAGAGATGAAGCTGGCCTGATGGGTTGAGTCAAAGGCCTGACTTCTCCAGTGAAGAGCTGCATGACTGGCCTTGGCTGAATCAGTTAGCCTCTTCCAGCTGGTTTCCTCAAGAAGAGGAGAAGGGCAATAGTCATTGCTTCCTAGGAGAAAGACGTATCTCCTAGCCCTGTTTCTGGTTCTGAATGAATGAATGAATGAGTGGTGAGGATCAGGGATCCAGAGCATCAGGGGTGTATAAATTATGCTAAGGCACTCAGGTCATCCTGAGGGCAGTGAGGAGGCCATGATGAATCTGACTGTGTGCATGTGAATGCAACAAGGACTTGTTTGGGTAGCAGGGTCAGCTCAGGTCCCCAGGCCTGCCAAGGGCTCCATCTCTGGCCTCTCCCAGCGAGTCCCACACAGTTCAAGGAGAAGATGAAGAGGTGACAGTTCTGTGTGACCTTTGATGAAGATGGAGTGAAGGACTCTCAGCTTCTCAGCACAGGGAATCTCAGAGTCATGTCTCACTCATTGACCTTCAATGCTTAGTGCACATCAGCCATGAGCCAGGCAGGCCCTGGGAACACAAAGGGGAGGAGCCACAGCCTTACCCAGAGGCCCTGGTCAGCCTGGTAGGGCAGAGATACGATTCACAGGCAAGAGATAACTAAGAGTGTGAAGAGCCACTGAGAACTGCTCGCTGTGATGCAGGAACTGGGTGATGGGTACATGGGACAACTCAGGCCACTAAGCATTGGCAGGGCAGCCAGGGAAACTCTATAGAGGAAGGGGACAATGCTATGTGGGTCATCCATTCATTGATCAAACCTAGACTGTCAGCTCTGCACCAGAATGGGGACTAGATGATGGCGTCTTTGAAGTCACGGAGTTTAGTGTCTATCAAGACACATGGGTGTAAGATGGAGACTTTAAGAGTGAAGGTATATGGAAGCAAAAGTGTAAGGGGTGATGCAAAGAATGAATAGCACAGAGGAGAGACTTCCTCAAAAGGTGACATTGAAGCCTAGACTGTAGCTGGGCAAAGAGCAGGAGTGGGACCTGACAAACAGAGAGGGAACAGCAGGTGAGAGAGTTTGAGGGGTGGACAGATGGCATGGCCCCCACACTCTGATCAGAACTGGAAGGAGCTCCCTGTGGCTGGGGTGCCATGGTGGTTGGGGTTAGGGAGGAGAGGGAGACGGAGGTGGAGAAAGCATGGACCTCTGTACTAGTCTTTTTAGCAAGCTGTGTCCAGGGACTGGGGCTTCATCCCAAGGGCCACAGGAAGCCACTGAAGTGACATTGCCAGACAGCTGTGCAGAGGGACATGGGTAAAAGAAGGTAAGGTGTATACTGAGAGCCCAGTGGGAGAGCCCAGGGTAGAGATGACCCTCCACGGGGAAATGTGTCCTTTCGGGCTTGGTTTTCTTTTCAGCTACTTGGGGAAAATATTTCCCTGTCTGGAGAATGATGCAGGGGAGGAGAGAGCTGGTGGTTTAGCTGATGGCAGCAGGAAGCATGAGGCTTAGGGGTTGTTACTGAGCTGTATCAAGGTTTGCTGTTAGATTACAGGGTGGGGTTGCCCGATGGTGTCTTAGTCAGCCTTCCATCACCATAACAAACATCTGTGACAATCAACTGATAAAGAGGGAAGGTTTATGTTGGCTCATAGTTTTGGAGGTTCCAATCCATGACTGGTTGGCTCCATTGCTTTTGGATCTATGGCAAGGCAGCATATCATGCTTGATCATGGGCTGGAGCCAAATTTCTCCCGTTATAGCTAGGGAACACAGAGAAAAAGGAAAAGACCGAGGTCCTACAATCCCCTTCAAGGGCACATCCCCAGGGACCTAAAGACTTCCCACTAGGCCCCACTTCTTAAAGATTCCACATCTTTCAGATAGTGCCAGACTGGGCACCAAGCCTTTACTTTCTGGGGGACCCTTAAGATCCAAACTACAGTAGAAGGAGAGGGAAGGGTCAGTAGTATTGAGATCAAAATGCAGGAGTTGTTTTTAGGGAAAAGGTGCTGAGTGGTTTGGGGAGAGTTGAGGGCAGCTAGCTATTCAGGCACAGTGTCCAGGTGGATGACCTGAAACTGTGGACAGAGAAGGGATGTGGCGCCATCAGTTAGTGGATTTAGGGGAACTGGAGCAGCACACCTTACAACATTTCCCAGAGATAAAATAAATGAGATAGGGAGCGGGGAGAGCACTGCTGGTAATTTTCGCAAGTCTCACAGGTTCCTTTCCATTCTGGGTCCCCCAGCCCCATTCCTAGTCTGCAGGTACAGCGAAGGAGCCAGCGTGCATTAAGTGCCTGCAACACGCCAGGTTGTCTCAGGTGCTTCAGATGCATACAGTCCACAGGATGATTCTTCAAGGTCATTACTGCTCCTCTAACAGATGGGGAGGCAGCAGTGTAAGAGGATGAGGATCCCAAGGTCCCCTGGGAGTGAGTGGCAGAAGAGGACTCATATTTGAGTCTTGTGTCTCGAGGACACCTTTACCTCCACACAGACCTCTATGTGAACAGGGAGGCATGCCTGCCTTGTGTCCTTCTAAGAATGAGGCTGTGCCCCCCCATTCCTCCATTGCTGTCCCACTGTCACCTGGCTCTCGGCACTATAGGGCTGTCATCCAGTGCAGTAGATCCGTCTCTCTGTGGCTTAGCCACTCACATTGCATTTATCCCTGGAAGGTCGCCACTATCATTTCTGGGTGAGAAGAAGGGTGAGAGGAGAGTCCCTCTGACTGTGCCACTCACAGATAACTTACGGACCAATCAATATGGCTACTGCCCTTTGGAGCACAACACCAACACAGAAGGAAAGCGCCCTGCTCCTGCACCTCTGCCTTTGGTGTCCCTAACATGTGCAGCTCCTTTTGGTGGCTCTCACGAGGCTTGCATGTTCTTCCCATTTCTTTCTTGAATCTTCTTATATCATTTTGGCCATTTGAGCCTTCTGTAAATACCTCCTTTGGGGAACTTAGCTTTCTTTTCAGTCATATGGGGAAAATAGTTCCTTGTCCAGAAGAAAGATGGTTCTGGGAAGAAAGGTAGTTTTGCTTGTAGCAAGAAGCACTTATGAGTAGGCACCAGGGAGCATGGCCATGAGTAATGAGGAGGCAGGCAGCTGAGGTGCAGCAGAGGGAGGACTGGGTTAGAAGGCACAGAGGTGGCGCTTGGGCCCATGAGCTGGGCGATATTAGAAAATAAACTGCATCAATCTGTGCCTCGATTTTCTCACTGAAAATAGGGTGGGTAGTTTTACAATGAAAAATGGGATGATAATTAAACAGGTCAGGCAAGGGAACTGGCATAGGGAGGGCTTAAAATAAAGGGCAGCTAAGTTAGGCCAAGGTACTGGGTTGAGTGGTACTCGGAAAATTCATTGCACACGGAAGCTCAGAATGTGACTTTATTTGGAAATAAGGTTTTTGCAGGTGCAAGTAGTTAAGATGAAGTCATACTGGATTAAGGTGGGTCTTAGACCCAATGATGGGTTCCTTATAGGAAGGCTGGGGAAGAAAACCACGTGAAGACAGGCACAAGTTGGAATGATGCACCAACAGCTCTAGTATATTAAGGACTGCCACAAATACTAGAAGCCAGGAGAGAGGTGTGAGTCAGATTCTCTCTCAGAGCCTCCAGAAGGAACCAACTTTCTTGATACCTTGATTTTGGACTTCTTGCTGTGAGATAAGACATTTATTTCTATCTTAAAGTCACAAACTTTGTAGTACCTGTTACAGCAATTATACGAAAGCAAATAGAATTGGTAATAAGGTGGTGGGAGGAATATTTCCTTAATCCTGGACCCATTCCCATCTGCCCAGTAGGGTTGAGTGAGGTTATGCATGGAGGTGGGACAGAGGGAGTCAACTTGCCCATCCACAGCTTCCTTTCCAGTTGCACCAAGCCTCGAAGAGATGAGAAGAGCCAATTTCTTTCTGCTTCTTTTTTCAGCCCTGGTGTCTACTTGGGGTATTCCTCTCCCTAGAGTCCATGGAAGTGTAGGGGTGTAAGCCTGGGCAGAGTTTGGGTAGGATGGGATCTCTACTCTTGGTTGGACTGGAGCAGTCATATCAAATAGTACTACGCGTGCCTGTCTTCCATGTGCCCCACAGTCTTGCTGTCACCTAGCTTGTGTCAGCTTTTTTCCCACTGTGTCTTAACAAATGTCATGGCCCAGTGCTACGGCTTGAGTATGGCTTGATGCTTCGGAACCCATGCTGGACTTTAATCCTCACTGTGAGGTATTAAGAGGATGGAAAACTAATCTGACTATGGGGTTTAGAGGCGGGGCCTTTGGGGGTGATTGGAATTAGATAACGTCATTAGGGTCGAGGCCCCATGATTGAATCCTGGTAGCTTCGTAAGAAGAGGGAGAGAGCTAGGCATGGTGGAACATGCCTGTGATTCCAGCACTCAGGAGGCAGAAACAGGAAGATAGTGACTTCAGGGCTAGCTTTGTTAAACCAAAAAAGAAAGGAAGGAAGGAATGAAGGAAGGAAGGAAAGAAGGAAGGAAGGAAGGAAGCAGAAGAAAGAAAGAAAAGCAGAAGAAGGGGAAAAAAAGAGAAGACACACACACTCTCTCTGTCTTGTGGCATGTGATACCCTGTGCCACCTCAGGACTCTGACATCAAGACCACCACCAGATGCGTCCCCTTGACCTTGTATCTCCAGAATCAGGAGCCAAAATAAATCTTTTTTTTTAATATCTTACCCAGTCTATGATATTGTGTATTAGCAAGAGGAAACAGACTAAGGTGCACCATATTCCCTTCTAGAAGGGACCTGCTTTTGGCCTACTGCTAGTAGGAACATCACACTTGTGATGACCCTCAGCTATGCTTATAGCTCAACACCTGTGGAAATTGGGCCCTCGTTCCCTTGGGGGCTGCTGCAGGGCTTTGGGGTGCCTGACTGCTGGTCACCCCCCCCCCCCCCGTGCTCTCTAAGCCCTGTTTCCATCACTGCCTCCTAGTCTGCCCCCTTCCTGCTCTGCTCTTCCTTCCCCTCTCTGCCTCCTGCTTTGCACTTCCTCCTCCGGCTCTGACATGGTGGGTTTCCAGCTCTCTCTCTGGCCCTTCTCCTTCCCACCATCTCCGGAGGTGAGCACATCCACTTTTCTGGTTTCAGTAGCACGCAGGTGAGCATGAGCCCAGGTCTTTAACCCTGATTTTTTTTTTTTGCCTGAATAAGCTAACTGTACTTTGATCAGCTCCATGTACACAAGTTTAAAATATCCGAAGCTGAACCTAGGTCTCTTCAAGCTTACACAGCCCCCTAAATGCTCTAGTATGGTGAGTGGCTCTGCTAGCCCAGTCACCCAGACTGGAAACAATGGTGGCCTTTTTTGCCTTTTTCTCCTCCCTCCCCACCCCCATCACACACTCACCCACCCAAGGCCTTCAGCCTGGCCATCTTGTTGTAATACCTGCTCTCTCCCTAGCATTTAACACAGTTCTAGGCCACAGCTGGCAGTCAATACATATTTTTTTTTTTTCATTTTTCTTTTATTATTCATATGTGCATACAAGGCTTGGTTCATTTCTCCCCCCTGCCCCCACCCCCTCCCTTACCACCCACTCCACCCCCTCCCGCTCCCCCCCTCAATACCCAGCAGAAACTATTTTGCCCTTATCTCTAATTTTGTTGTAGAGAGAGTATAAGCAATAATAGGAAGGAACAAGGGGTTTTGCTGGTTGAGATAAGGATAGCTATACAGGGCATTGACTCACATTGATTTCCTGTGCGTGGGTGTTACCTTCTAGGTTAATTCTTTTTGATCTAACCTTTTCTCAAGTTCCTGGTCCCCTTTTCCTATTGGCCTCAGTTGCTTTAAGGTATCTGCTTTAGTTTCTCTGCATTAAGGGCAACAAATGCTAGCTAGTTTTTTAGGTGTCTTACCTATCCTCACCCCTCCCTTGTGTGCTCTCACTTTTATCATGTGCTCATAGTCCAATCCCCTTGTTGTGTTTGCCCTTGATCTAATGTCCACATATGAGGGAGAACATACGATTTTTGGTCTTTTGAGCCAGGCTAACCTCACTCAGAATGATGTTCTCCAATTCCATCCATTTACCAGCGAATGATAACATTTCGTTCTTCTTCATGGCTGCATAAAATTCCATTGTGTATAGATACCACATTTTCTTAATCCATTCGTCAGTGCTGGGACATCTTGGCTGTTTCCATAACTTGGCTATTGTGAATAGTGCCGCAATAAACAATACATATTTGTTTTGAACTAACAAATTAGCTAGTCCTGCCGGGTTTGTCCCCTCAGTATTCTTTAAACTGGCAGGCCACCCTGCCCCATCTTCTTCATTGCTACTCTGGATTCATCTGCCAGGCCCTTGCTGACCTTCGGCCATCTGTCATTAGCTCTATCTACTTAATGAAAGGGGTTTCTAACCATGTGCTTCCTGTTCAAATTCCTTCTGGGCACCCCATGGCATAAAGGATAAAATACTCCTTTTTAACAAGGAGTTCTTAGCCCTTTCTGTCAGTGAACCAGACACACGGTAGACATTCGGGAATTTTTGGCTAAATGGAGAACTCACTTTCTCGTCATTTCCTACCAAACCACTCAGCCTTGCTCCTGGCCTTGGCTCCTGTCAACCCTGCCTGGCTTCTGCCCGCTGACCACCAGAACACTGTCATCAGAGCCCCACAGAGCTGAGGTCACATCTTTATCATGTCCCATTATGAGTTCTTCGTGTACTTGCCTGTGGTCCCCAACAGGGGTGATTCTGTCTGTCCCACCTTCCAACTCCCAGTGGAGAGATGGTCCCTCTGGGAGAACCCTGGAGGTAGACAGAGGTATCTTTGATTGTCACAACTTGGGAGAGGGGGATGTCAGTAGCATTTAATGTGGCAGTTAGGTTAAACTTCTTACGATGTCTAGAACAGCCCTATAATAAGAATGGTCTGGCCTAAAATATCAATAGATGAGGCCAAGGAACCCTGAGTTAGACTTGAGAGAGGGGCACATCTAGCCATTTCTACACTCCAGGGCCTCGCCTTATGCCTGCCACATAGTAGGCCCTCAAGGTATGTTTGCCAAGAGAATATCCTACACTCTACCCTAGGCCTGAGGTGAAATTCAATCACTTCTGCAAATGGGAGGTCCTGGGCTGCAAAGGCAGGTGGCTGGCTGCCTCCCAGGCCTGGAATCATGTGGCAGGGACAAAGACAGCTGAGAGCACCATCCTTCAGAAATACACTCGCTTCCTCCAGGAACCAATGTTGTGACCAACTTGGCTTACAAGTTGCCAGGACCACGGTCATGTTGCCAGATGGTGAAATTGCCCTCCTTACCAACACCGACTGCCAGGCAGAGGAGACAAACAAACCTGTTAATTAGGCTTGTAATGGCAGCTGCAAAGGGGACAGTTTCCCCCAGGAAACGGATGGGCTGGAGACTCCTCTTATCTCATCAGAGATGTAGTCTGAGGCTGGGCTTTGTCACTTTCAGAGGAAGGAAGGCTGGTCTCACTATGGCTGTAACCTGGGCTATAGGGAAAGCCTGGCTAGAGAGAGGTGAGATTTTTCTTCAGTCACAGGCTCCCCAGGGGTAAGGGATGGATCAGTTAATTCTCTTAGGGCTCCCAGCACAGCAGTGTGCCCAGACAAGCACTTAATAAAAGCATTTGATGAGGAGGTACATGCAATCAAAGCCTCCTCTCCTCTCTCAAGTTCAGCTTCCACCTCTGGTCCTCTTTGGCCATCTTCCTGGAGGTCTTTTTGCTGGTGCCTTCCCAGGAGCCTCTTTTCCAGTCCTCCAAGGAAGTCTCATTTTTGCCCTGCCAAGAAAATCCCAAGGAAGCCCTCTCATCAGTCAATGTGCCCTTCGTTTGGTATGTGTTGACGAGAATGTGCTAGAAACTGTATCTTGACCCAACTTCGCAGCATCTCTGTCTCTGTAACTGAGGATGCAAGTCATCTGGGAGATAAGGCATGCTTGGGGCCCCTGGGTCTCGGTGGCTTGGCTGGGGTCCACGGGCAGGTTGCCAGGCCCAGAGAAACAACGACCCCAGAGCACACAAGCACATCCCCTGGTAGTTTGTCTGATCATTGGCCAGTGGCCAGCAACACAGGCTTGTGTCACCATCAGGAGGCCAAACAGTCTGGGCCATCCCAAGTCCCTGGACACAGGCCCTGGGTCCTCCAAGGGGACATGTCTCCTGCCAGATCGTCACTATTGCCCATCTTCATATCCACTTTCCCAGCTACAGATGGGTCAGTGACACTTCCCCAAAAGAGACCTTCTTGCCTCAGGCAAACTGAGGAACCCACTCGAGCCTCAATCCGCACCTTCCCACAGATGCTGCATCCCGGCCAGGCCTCTTCCAGCTGCCCTCCGGCTCGGGCTCCTGATGACTGTGCCCCTGAAGAAGGGGCATTATTGCTAATGCCTTCTCTCCCCCATCTGTTGTGATTGTTTACACTCCACTTGCTAATTAGAGACTAATTAGCTTGGTGCTGAAATTCATCACTTTCCAAACACAACACGGCAGCAGAAGGAGTACAGGGATGCAGGGCAACATCTGTACCTCTGCTTGGAGCCAAGTCGCCATTCTGCTCCCCCTCCTTCATCCTCCTCCTCCACCATCCTTCCAATGGGCTTCCGGAGGGCCTGGGCTTCCTGGACTTCCACCTAGCTCCCCTAGCACAGGGCAGTGCATACCATGTGCAGTTCAAAGGCTCAACACACTCTCATTGAATGAACGAATGCACGTATGTATGAATGATTCATTCATATGTGCATTCGTTCATTCAATAAGGTCAGGTCCATTCATTCATTCATATGTCCACTCATTCGTTCAATGAGGTCAGGCCATTGTAGATGCAACAGAAGGATAATTGGGAGAAGGGGAATAGAATTAACTAACTGGTGGGCAGAGAGACCCAGAACTGCTCACGATTCAGTGGAGGATGACACTGGACATGTCCTCCAATCCAGCGCCCTGGGGAAGAGCATTTCTGAGAGGGGGTGGGCTTAAAGAGATGTTACAAGCTGACATCTGACCTCTGGAAGGCCTTTGGGGGATTGAGTGGGAGGTACAGGACAGAGTGGGGTATGAGAGAAAAGACAAATAGGACAGAGGACAGAAGATACCATTACAAAAGAGGAGGCAGAAAGATGGGCAGAGAGTGAGAGAGCAGGCAGCTGAGGGGAAGGCCAGAGGGAGGCCTTGGAAGAGCTGGAGTTGTGGCGCTAGCTCAAGTGAGGAAGTCTGATTGCATTCAAGAGAAATCTTTGTGGCCTGTGGATTGAAACCATCCATTTGCATGACAGCCAGGAGTGGGGCAGCCCCAGGCCCTGACCTCCCTTCCTCTCATCTTGGGCAGAGCAGCTATTACCCAGAGCTCCCCTCTTCCAATTAGGCCATGGGCAGTGGGGGTGGCTCTCTGGACTCCCCTGCATCTTCGGGGGCCCCTTGTGGGGATGCTCTGAGGTCAGTGGCCGCTGGGCAGGGTGGAAGGAGCCCAGAGGAGGAAAGTGTACCGAGACTCCGAGGGGCAGTTTTGTCTACAGTTCCTGAAAGAGCTGGGCTGGTCTAGGGAGCCCTCTTGGACAGCCTGGAATCTTGGGTGGGGGGAGTGGAGCCTCGTTTCTGCATCTCTCACAGGTACATCTCAGAAGACACTGCCGATACACACAGCCCTGCCCAGGTGACCTCAGCCGAAGAGTCCCATCTGGAGCATCAAGCCCACAGGCTGGCTCTCACTGCGTGTGGGCCTTGCGCACATCTCCTTTTGCCCTCTTAAAGAGCAGGATTATAGGAGTCACAAACACCGACTTAAATCTCCTACCCCAGCTTCCTTGCTGTGCAGCTCAGGATATGCCAGCATAGCTTCTCTGAGCTTCTGTGAGTGTGACAACAGTGACCTCCTGGGGCTGCCCTTGGGAACCAAGATGACAGTCTCATGGTCCTAGTGCCACTCCTGATGCTCCACATGAACTTGTTGAATGAGTGGCAGGAGGGACACTGCAGTCTGGCTGCCCCTGGAGAAGACATGGCACTTCCTCCTCCTGTTTTCTTCCTCACAGGCCACAGTGCCCTAGCACCTCCTCTCCAGGAGAAAGGAAAAAGCTCTGACAGGGACTGGCTGCATTTGCCAATTTCCCTGGTGCAAATGTTCCCCATATGGTCCATCAATGGGACATCAAGGGACAGCAGCTCCAGCACCCCGCCACACGTCACCAAACAAGGGTATGGAGCAGAAATCCCTCTCTCTGGGGATGCAACTGGCAGGGGGCTGTTGGGGACCTGGGATCAGGTCAGTTGAGTCTCTGGAACACAAAGCTGCTTTGACCAGAACTGTTCCTTGTCCGTGAGTGGACCTGCCTCTGAGAGGGGAGGAGCAGAGGGCAGCTGGTGGGACAAGCTGTCTGTAAAGGCCACATCCAGCCACTAAGCAACCTTTCTTCTAGTTCCTGCCCCACCCTCCACATGCAGCTGACACCTGTCTGTTCATCCTACAGGGCTTACCACATCCTTTGAGCTCTGCCTACACTTGCCCACGAGCCCCAAACTCTGCCCTGCAGTCAGTGGACAGAGCATAACTGGGCTCGGTGCTTGCCCTCCCACCTGGGGAGAGGCCAGAGGGCTTGGGACACAGCCATGCAGACCCCTCCCAGTCTCAGCACGTCTGGGTGGGGCCCAGGAAGCTGCATTTCTGTCAACTTCCCAGGAGTTGCTGTTGCTCCAGGGACCATATTTTGCTCTGGCCTGGAGCAAGAGTCAGCCACAGGCAGTTGGTTGAGATACAGCACGCTATGCTGGGTTGCGGAGGCCCCAGATGTCAGGGGGTCTGACATCTACCCCAGAAAAGGCCACAACTTGACTCATTGTTGACTTTTCACTCCCAAGCGCTCCCTTATCTAGTTAGGGGACAACCTCAAGCCTTGGATGGGACATGGTTTCCATCCCACCCTTCTCCCCTCTGCACTCTCCAAATTCCCAGGCTGTGCCACCTAGGCAACCTCACCTCTCTCTGTTGCAGGGCTTGGTGTGCCGATGCCTTTGAGGAAAGGGAGAGCCGAACAGGTGGACCACGGAGAGATGGCTGGGGCTGCTGCTTGTCGCCCTACAGTCAGCTGAAACCTGTACCATAGGCTGATAAGGGTGTCATAAAACTACATGGCACAGAGGTAGCCCCCATGGGCAGGTAAGGGGAGAACTCAATGGCACAAAGCTAGTTTCTGCTTCACAGCCCTGGGCATGCTGGGGCAGGCGACAGAGCCCACTGGGGACCTCTTTTAAGAACAGAAAATGATGCAGACAACTGGGGCCCAGCCCCCTGCCTTCCTGGTCCACCTCCCCCTTCCCTGATATTCTAATCTCCAGGTCTCTGAGTAGCTAATCCCCTAATGGGATCAAAATATCCATCTCTGTGCTTTATTTATATAACGGGGGACAGGAGGCCTTCTTATAAACAGTTCAGGGAGGGGTAGGAGTAGAAGTGAAATCCGGGGTGCAAGAATACTGACCCACCCGAGGGACACACCTGGGGACTGAGGGTGGATCTGAGCAACATGGGGTTCAAGTCAGCAGCTTGTGATAGCGATGTGTGTGTGTGTGCACCCATGTGTGCCTGGGTGCTCAGTTAATGCTTAGCCACAGATATTAATCCCTTTTTATGCAAAGAGACGATGGATTGTAAGCCCCGAGAAATCAAGCTTGAAACTGTGCCAGCCTCATGCCCTGCTCCCCTCACCCCTGCCAAATGGACACGTCTGTTAACAAGGGGGATAAACAGAGAGGCCACCAACTCAGGTCCCCAATCTGTCGATTTTGATTTGAGGCCTTTCAGAACTGGATTTCTCACATACCTGTCCCCCCCAGCCCCTGCCCACTGCCTTCCATTACTACTTTACTCCCCACCCCAATGCTTTTATCTCCCAAAGTGAGACCTAGTGACCTGACTTACGCAATGCCTGCCTTTCATGGCTCCAGGTCTGCTAATGGAGAAACAGCAGGGTGGAGAGACAGAGGCTTGTCCTGCAGCAGGACAGGGGCTAGGGGTTGGCACAGCAGACTTTGGCCTGAGCAAGAGGGGATGTGCCTGGTCTGAGGAGGGCTGACCAGCTCTGGCACACAGGAACCACCTAACCTTTGTGGGCTACTTCCTGTCTCTAGTGTGGGTAGGAACTTGCCCTGAGACAGCCCTCTGGGGACACTGGGTCCGGCAGGAAGTGAATATTTGTAGTTAGAGCCAGACTTTTAAACCAGAAATTGTTCGTCTCCCATAGGTGCCATGACTGTGCCCATTTTACAGGTGGGAAAACTGAGGCTCAGAAATGTTATGCAACTTCCAAGGTCGCAGAGCTTCCTTTGCAGGTCCTACTGCTGCTCTAAACTGCAGGGGACTTAATTTCTGCTCCATTGCCACTCTGATCTCTGTAACCCCAGGAATGTTATGGTAATATAGTGACCCCTCAAGAGGATAGTGTCAGGTGGCCTCAGGAGAAGGTCAAGAGTGCAGCTGGGGTGGCCACCATTGTCCTGTGCAGATCCATACTTCCCTGCCTTGGGTCTTCTGGAGTCTCCAATCCCAAAGAGCAGAGGAACCAGCTTATGCCTTGCTTTACCCCCTAAATCTCCCAAGGAAAGAAGAAGGAGCCTTGGGGACACTTCCTTGTCACTTGGAATTTGTTTTGCTATCACTCAGTGGATTGGCTGAGTGGGTCGCTTCCAGGGGAAAACCGAACTTACACAGAGAGAGTGAGAAATCATTTGGTTTGTCATCAAAGAGAAGTGAAGTCTGCCAAAGAGGCACTGGGAGGGCCTGGCCGCCCAGTGGAGGGCAGGGAGATGAAGTGCTCAGCTGCACATTGGTCCCCTGCTGGGGAGCACAGCGGGTGGCTGGGACAGGTGGCTGGCAAAGAGAGAAAGACCAAAGCTGGGACTGGGTGCTGCAGGGAGGCCGAGAGCATGGCTCAGCCCAGGGGCTGAGGTGAAAGCAGGGGACAGAGTTCCAGGGCTATGAAGTGTGTGGCTTGCATGGGAGTGAGGCCCTGTTAGGGGCTGAGCTGTGTCCCACTGAAAGACCCCTTGATGTCCTCACCATGTACCCAGGAATGCGAGCTTAGCTGGACACAGAGTCTTTACAGATGTAACCAAGTTGCTATTGTGAAGATGGGTCCTGATCCAGTAGGACCAGGATCCAAAGAAGAGGAAGGGAGTGCAGCACAGATGCACAGGCATGGTGACAGAGGCAGAGACCAGAGGCTGCAGCTGTGAGTCCAGAAAAGCAGGATGGGGGTCGCACGTGCTGCTGGGAGGAGGTCAGGAGGGGATTCCATCCCAGAGTCTCAGAGGGAGCAAAGTCCTGCTGACTTTCAACTCTGGGGGACGATAAATTCCTAGTGTTTTAAAGCCACCTTGCTGATGGGACTTTGTACTGCAGCTGGGGAAAGTAATACACAGCCAGAGAGTGAATTCCATCTTTCCTGGTTTCTCCAGTGAACCCCAGACCCATGGCTTCTGCACCCAACCAGCCACTTGGCTGCAAACCTGGGAGTCATCCTTCATCCTCTGTCTTCTTTCACTATACATCCAGTCAGTTAACAAGTCGTGTGGTCACTTCCCCCAAAAGATGTTCCAAGTCCATCTACTTCCCTGGTCCCACTGTCATCTTTTACCTGGGTGATCCTCCCACCTGCTCCCCCTACACACTATACATCTGCTCTCTTACAGCAATTGGGGGAACATTTTAAAAAAGTAAGCGTATGATCCAGCAATCCCATGCCTGGGTACAGATCCCAAAGAATTGAAGGCAAGGTCTCAAGGAGATATTTGCACACCATTGTTTAGAGCAGCCAAGAGGTAGAAGCAGCCCAAATGTCCACCAAAGTATGAATGGATAAACAAAATGTGGTAAACGCATGCAGTAGAATAACATCTGGCCTTAGAAAGGAAAGGGCCAGGCATGGTGGCATAGACCTGTAATCCCAGCTACTTGGGAGGCAGAGAGAGGAGGATCAAAGTCCAAGGCCAGCCCAGACAAAAGCATGAGACCCTATCTGAAGAACAAAAAGCAAAATGACTGGGGTGTGGCTCAAGTGCTTGCCTAACAGCCTGTAGGCCTTGAGTTCAAACTCCAGTACCACAAAAAATTAAAAGAAAGAGAGGAAGAAAGGAAGGAGGGTGGGAGGAGGGAAGGAAGGAGGAAAGGAAAGAAGGAAGGAAGGAAGTTGAGAGAGAGAGAGAGAGAGAGAGAGAGAGAGAGAGAGAGAGAGAGAGAGAGAGAGAGAAAGAAAGAAAGAAAGAAAGAAAGAAAGAAAGAAAGAAAGAAAGAAAGAAAGAAAGAAAGAAAGAAAAAGAAAGAAAGAATTCTGACACTGGCTGCAATATGCATGGACCTTAAAAACATCATGGTAAGTGAAATTAGCCAGTCACAAAAGGACAAATATCACAGGATTCCACTTATATGCTGTCCCTAGATGATGGAACCCATAGAGACAGAAGTAGGATGGGGGTTGCAGGGGTGGGGGAAGTGGATGGGAGTGAGTATTACTGGGGCGATTTTCCTTTGGAATGATGAAAGTACTCTGTGATGCTTCTCACACAGAAGGTGAACGTACTCACTGCAACAGACCTGTACCCTTACTGTCATTAACATGGTAAAATTATGTCCTATATTTTTTATAATAGTAAACAGCCACAAACACTCTCCCATACACTCCCAACCAGCCTTACAGGAAAACTGGAACCTCCTTCCAGGATCTGGGTCTAGGGGCCTCAGTGAACCCTCCTGCTCCAAACAGTCTTTTGCTGCCCTCTTGCCAAGCCACCCTAGTCCCCACCTTGAGACATGTTCTCCCCTCCACCTGGGTAGCTCTTTCAGCTCAGGTCCAGTGTCACCTCCTCAGGGCACCTCCCTCAGCCATCCAGCCTAAGTTGTCTTTTGCATGGCCTTGGTTTGTTCTTGTCCCAACACGTCACTACCTGAGCTTATCTGCTCATGGCTTCCTTTTCTTGATCTGGCTTATTCCACTCTGCACATGCTCCATGCAGGTTCCATGGTGTTCACAGCCACTTCCCAAGGTCTGGAGTAGAATGAGGTCAGAGAAGGTACCCACTAAGAAGAGGAGAGGACCAGGGGTGGACAAAGCTGTGAGTCACCCATGGAAAGAAGGAAGGGTAGAAGGAAGGGCAACCCAGAGAGGCAGGGACTCCCCAGAAACACCCCAGGTTGTTGAATTACAGAGGAAGAGGAGCCTGAAGAAGATCCTAGGCTATTTCCCTGACTTTTGGGGAGCTTCCTTGTAGCCATCAGAAAATTCTGAAGCCTTTGGGAGCCTTCCCAAGGTACAGAACAAAGGGCAATGCAGACATGGCTCTCGGCCCACAGGGAACCTTCACACAAAGGAAGACATGGCATCTACAACAGGTCAGGCTCCTGCAGGTGCTCTGCACTGTTTCCCTATTTCCCTGTCACACACACACACACACACACACACACACACACACACACAAATGAAGCTGAGAGAGTGACACTGCTTGCTCAGTAGGACCCCTCAGTGATAGCAGCCAGCGTCTGGCTGTGGCATCAGGGTCCCTGCTGTTAACTCCCAGGCTTTCCTGCCTCAGCTGCAGATGGTCTCAACCCACATGTGGGGAATCAAACGTAGTGGACAGACTAGTTGTATGCAGGGTGCAGGGAGACTTTACCATGTGTGCATTAGATGCAAGGTTAAGTAAAGACAGACAGAAAATGAAGGGCAGCTGCTCAGTGAGTCCAGATAGAAGAGACCACCCAGTAGTGGAAGTGTTCTTTTTAGTCAACTTTTTATTGGTTTCTATTTAAAAAAAGTTGTGAAGATAGTTGCAGAAGTTCCCACGTATGGAATATGCAGTTTCTTCTGTTCTCAACATCTTATGTCACCACGACACCTTGGTCAAAACTCATGAGGACATATCGGTATGTCCTCATTAACTATTACATCTTCTATTCAGTCTTTTCAGCTTCCTGCTAATATGGCTTATCTGTCCAGGATCTGATCCAGGATGGCACATTGTGTTTAGCTGTTATGTGTCCCCAGGCCCAAGACAATGATACTTTCTTATAGTTCCTTGTTTTGGTGAGTTTATAGTTTGAGGGGTCAAGTCTTCAGCAGAATGTCCCTCCACTAGGGTCGCTCTTTGAAGGCCAGTGGGAAGGACATTTTATGCACACACATACATGTGTGCGCACACACACCAAATGTTAAATAAACATACTTCTTTGAGCATAATTTTAATCCTTCCTGCTATAACTTCAGGAACATGTTATATCACCTGCCTGATGGCAGTGGAGCCCAGGACTAGGTGTGACAGTTACTATTACTGATCAATGAAGTGACAAAGGTCAGTTAGGAAGGGCAAACTTGAGGACACCTGTCTACCAGTAGTGGAGCCTCAGACTTGGGACTGTGTCCTTTACCTCGTCACTCTTTGGGCTGTGTCCTACTCCTCACATCAGACCTTGGCTGGGGGTAGGGGGTAGGTGACAAGGGGACATATTGGTGGTCCAGTGTCCTCACCAGAGCAGGGCCAGGGCTGATCCCCTAGAGCTCCGTACCTAGCCTGAGATGGAAATGCCAAACTGAGGCTACACTAGCACCCTAGCACCCCCCCAGGACCCCACTGCCGTCATCTCTGCCCCACCAGCACTCACCCCACCAGCATGGTCTCTGTCTAGCAAATTGCTGAAAATCTGCTGTCCATGTCCTGCCAGCATGGGCTTGTCCAGGGTCTCTGCCATCTGCTGTCCAGCCTTGCTGTGGGGACATCCTGTCTCCTACTCAGGCTGGAGCCTTGGTGAGGGGGAGGGGCTGGGGCACCCAGGGTCTGCAGGGGGTGGGCTGTAGTGTGGGGACAGGGCTCACTGCCAAGAGCTCTGTGTCCTTCTGAAAGACGGAATGGCGCCAAACCCTGGCTGTCCCTGCTGGCAATGGCGTGCAGAGGCACAGATAATCCCCAGGCTGTAAAAGACACCAGACTGAGCCAGGCCAGATCTGACAGCAGACTCAGCTCATGGGGCAACTCACTGGGCACTCCATCTCCCTCCCTCTTGACATTGTCCCCTCTGTCTCTGTAGGGCAGTGCTACTTCCGCCCCACTTTACAGTTGAGGACACAGCTAAGAGGCAAAACTACCGTCCACTGTCCCCTTGCCAGCTAACTTCAGGGCCAGAACTTGCCCATCCTCCCTTGTCTCTCCCTGCTGGCTCTACATTTCTCCTGGCATGTTTACCTTCCTGATTTAGTCTGCTTTTGTTTGGTTTGATATGAAAATGAATTTGCCCAGAACGCACAGTGACAGAAGGAACGGGTGTGAGGTGGAGCCCCATGGAGGGACAGGAGTGTGGGGACATTGAATGACAAGCAGTCTGTCATTAATGGAATCCACCCAGGGAAAATTGGGGATGTATCAGATACCACTGTGAGATTCTAGTCCATTGTATATGCAAGTCTTGGCCTGTTCTTGGCTGTGCACCCGCAGGACAGCCCTAAACCTCTCTGAGCCTCAGTCTACTGAGGTGATGGCTGCACATCTTTTAGGGATCATTGTGACTGCAAACTACCAATTGTCACCCAAAGACGAGGTTGTATTTTAGGATTCTCAGCTCTCAGGAAACCAGCAAGTCCCCAATGTATTAGAGGAAGTGTGCTGGCTCCAAGTCTCTCCTGGAGATTGCGGGCTCTGTCCCTGGGCCTTCTGGAGTAAGTAGGCTGGAGGAAGGAGGCTGAGGTGGTGACTTGCCTAATAGAAGCCAGGGCTGTTCTTGACAAGGACGGTGACTCCACGGTGGTGTGGTCCTCCTGTCTGCACTTCCCTAGAACAGCCTTGGCTTGGCCTCCTGGGTACTCACCCTGGTGGAGGGGCTGGGAAGCAGCTTGAAGAAATGAGGGGAAGCCTTTGGGATGGGATCTCCCAGCTGGGCAGGTTGGGCCTATATCCCCCAGTGAGGAGGTAGGGGCAGGGAAAGTCCCCAAGGGACGAAGGGAATTGCAACCTCCAACAGCAGGAATAAAACCTGAGACACTAAAATGGAGAAGCGTGGGGCTTCCAGGACTCTGACAGTGCTGGCCAGTGCGTCTGATGCTTGGCCACCATCCATGGGCCTGCAAGAGGCCTGAAGCTCACAAGATACGGTGGCCTTTAAGTACAGAAAGTATTAGATATAAAATTAGGTACGAAAGTTGCTAGCAGGTGAAGCCCTGAAGTTTCATGAGAAACCTCATGATCCTAAGGGATTGCCCAGAGGTGACTATCATCCCACAGTGGCTCAGAAACCACAAAATTCATTTAAAAAAATTCTCCTTCTTCCTACGCCCCTGGGGTGCATGACTCGTGAGCCCAGGGTGGGATTGGCATGGGTTCTGGGCTAGGGTCGGTTCATGGTAGTTAGAGCTGCTCTGGGCGTTGCAGACAACTCCCCCAGGCTCAGCTTCTTCTTTTTTTTTTTTTCCTCATTTTTCTTTTATTATTCATATGTGCATACAAGGCTTGGGTCATTTCTCCCCCCTGCCCCCACCCCCTCCCTTACCACCCACTCCGCCCCCTCCCTCTCCCCCCGCCTCAATACCCAGCAGAAACTATTTTCAGGCTCAGCTTCTTAAGAGCATCATGACTGTATGAATGGGAGAGCAACTGTGGCCTTGGATTCACTGTCCTGCTGGGGAGGGAACATGTCCTGCATCTCTCTGTCCTCCTGTCTAGGACTAAGAAGAAGGGCAAGGTTTGGTGGATGGAGCACCCTTCATGGGATTGCAGCAGTGATAGTTCCTGGCAGGAGTCAACTCTCCCCTTTCCTCCCACGTGTAGTGTGTGTAAGGATGTCCTTCCTATGTCCCCAAAGGAGGCACAGCAGGATGGGGCCAGCAACCTTCCACCTTCCCTGGGCAGGGACTCAATCCTCTGAGGTCAGATTTGTTCCCACCCCACTCCAAGTCCTCAACATGCAGAACCACAGTCCATTTAAACATAAATGATGCTGCATGGAAAGTCACTCTTTAGAGGGAAATCTCAGATCCCTAAGGCCTCCTGAGCTGGACACTGCCATTATTACTACAGGGGACAGTGTGCAGAGGTGTGCACCTGGAGACAGAGGAGGCCCAAGCAGCCCCAAGAATCCAGGTCAGCACAGCGGTGCTATGCTCAGCGCTTGGCTCATGCAGAGCCAGGGTCAGGGTTAGGCAGTCTCTCCCTTCTTCTAGAGTCCAAGCTTCCGATTGGGAGGGTTACCCAGGCTAGGCCTGTTTTCCAGGAACCCCGGAGCACAGGAGCAGAGGCAGCCATGCAACAAAGCATGACCTAGACCCAGAGTCTCACGTTGGAGAGGAGGAAGACACACTTTTTGCAACTTTGGGCTGAGGAACATCTGGGGGCACAAGGAACACTCAGGAGGAAGTCACCTTTCAACACGGTCTTAGAAGTGAGTGAAAAGGGAAGTGCAGAGAGAAACAAGAACGGAGTGTCTGGGGTACAGAAGGTAATTTTATGGAGCCACAGGTCAGGGCATCTGGAATCAAGGAGCAGCTAAGGTTTGTCTCACTGCGATGGCCACCTGTGCCTACTGAGAGCCTTCCCCCTCTCATGAGTTCACTGGGATCTGACAGCACCCTGGGATGCTCAGGGTGCAGTGTCAGTCACTTCCTCCAGAAAGCCTTCCCAGACTCCCAGCAGGTGGGCTATCCTGTCATGTATGTTCTCACAGGTCTCCCTCTTCAGCATGTTGTCATTGCCATTTTAGCACCTGTCCCCTCATCAGCTCTGTACTCCACAAGGACAGGGACTCACCTGGCTCCTTTGATCACGGTGCCATTGCTTGAGTTTGCAATGGGATCTGCCTCATTTAATTGGATGGATGGATGGATGGATGGGTGGGTGGGTGGGTGGGTGGGAGGGTGAGTGAATGGGTGGGTGGATGGATGGATGGACAGATGGGCAGGTTGGTAGATTATGTATGTGAGGAAGTGAGGAAGAGAAGATGGAGGATGAGAGAGAGAGAGAGAGAGAGAGAGAGAGAGAGAGAGAGGAGGTACCTAGCAGTCCCAGCATCCTGTCAGTCAATCCAAGAATCATGCTAAGTGTCACCTCAGCTAGCCCCTAACCTAACCTTTCATTTCACAGGGTAGAAAACAAAGCCTCACAGAAGAGAAATGGCTCTCGTGAGACTTCTGGGGGAACAGGGAACAGCCAGGGTCAGAACCAGCTCTGGGGCCCCCACACCAGAGCCTGTCAATCACCCAGGCTGCAGGCCAGCAGGTCCTTCACCAATGGGAGCAAATCACAGATCTCAGACCACTGGGAGCTCTCCAACCTCCCACCTATCCTCTGCAGATAGTGCTGTCCCGAGGGCACACCTGCCATCAAGTCTCCTCCCTAGGGCCCCCACCTGGATGTCATAGCTGCTCTATCTTGGGGTTCCCCTGCCCTAGATGAGATGCAGAGAGCAAACCCCACTGGACTGAATCTCTTCTCCCTTCCCAGTTATCAGCCTGCTGCCTCCCCCTGGCCCACCCCACTTCCCACCATATGTAGGTAGGTCCAGTCGGCAGGAGGGGACCCTGTGGAGGACTGATTGTGTCACCATCTTAGAGACTTTCCTCCTTAATTAATTAATGTATGTGTCCCAGAGCTACTTGAGAGACAGTGTTGGGGGATTAGGAATAAGGGGAGGTGAAGAGGTGCCAGGGTGAGGGTCAGGGAGGGGAGAGAACAGGAGGACAATCAGCTAACTGTGCCCTGCTGCAAGCAGGCAAAAGGGCCAGAAACAGAGAGGCCCCATCCCCCCTTCATACTACGTCAGGGCCCAGAGGCTTGATTAGGAATTGTCACACAGGAATGTCACAGGGAAATGACTAGGGGACAGTGTTACCATTTCCAGCTGTCCCCCCAACCTGATTAATCCAATTAACAGGAGGCCCCACTGGGCTGCGTGGTACAGCCACCAGCTGCTCTCAGGAAGGTCCCGTGACTGCCCCAGGGACACACAGCCTGTCAGTGGGGATTGGTTCTCGTCTCAATTCTTCTGCTGACCTCACAGTGTGCCCCGGGGTGGAGCACTTGACTAGCATGTGTAAGGCTCTGGGTTCAACCCCCAGCACCATTAAATTAAATGGAAGTGGGGGTCTGGGGAGAGGCTGGGGAAAGCTGAAAGGGCTTTGCAGCAAAGGTTGGGGAGTCCTGGGGGAGTGAGCAAGGAGATAGGCAAAAGCCTGGCTGGAACCCAGCTGTCCCCTCCTCTCTCTCTCCTCCTAGACTGTGGTGGATGGCTGAGGCAGAGTCACACAGGCGGTGGAAGAGAGAATCAATTAATTCATTAGGCTGACATGTCTGTGGACATCGCTCCCGGGACTCTACAGGCCTGGCAGCCAATGGTGTTTTAATGGGCACTTTTGGTCTGCTATGACACCTGGGCCTGCTGTCACTTCATGGCAGGGGACAGGCTTAAGGACATAGAAGCCACAGGCCAGGCAGCATCCTGAGGCAGGCAGAGCAGAGAGAGCCAGACAATGATGACGTATCCTCAAGTAGGGAAGGAGCCACCTCTCCTGGTCACTGCACAGCCACATCTCTGTCCCCATTTGACCAGGATGGAGCAGGATCTGGAGAAGGCCTGCTTGGGGCTGCAACCCAGGCTGGGCGGCAGGTGAGGCCCAGAAAGCCCTGCCATGTTGACAGGAGACACACGTCCTCTCTCTGTCTGGGGGCCCTGTAGGCCCGTCGGAATGGTCTGTCCAGGTGACCTATAAGTCCTTTCTAGTCTGACATTGTAGGTCATCTGATGGTGAATTTACATTTCAGAATCTGTGGGCTTTTTTTTTTCTTTTCTTCAAATTTCTACCACAGGAGGTGTCAGAGGCCTGAGAGCAGGGCAGCTCAGAGAGGTCCAGGAACTGCTCTGTTCACAAGCCTTGGCAGCCACAAAGCTGGGACACAAACCCAGATTCCCTGGGTCCCCAGTTACACTCTTAGCCATGTCCCTGTGCTGTCTTGCTGGGATTCAGGACTTAGCTCCAGAGCCAGATTGGCCAGTTCTACACTGTCTAACTCAGGGGACCCGATCTGCTTTTGGCTGAGTCTCCTCTCATGGACACAATTGCTAAGTGACACTGCCAGAGCCTACACAGTGTCCACTCCCTCGGGGCCTGGACAGGTTGCAGGCTTTGGTCTCTGGCCACGTGCTGGGGGTGGGGAGGACAAGCCTCTGTGTGCTGCGGCTGCTGTACCAGTGGTTCAGAGCAGGTGGCTGGAAGCAAGGGAGCCCCCATGGGGCGGAGGCCAGGGCAGAGGCCGTGGGCACTCAGTAAGCCCCACCTCCTTTCCCCACCTCAGACAGGGACTCCTGACACTGCAGACAGGGCAGATCTGTGAAGACCCCTGCAGGCTCTCACTGATCTCTTGGTCAGAGGACAGGAGGGGACATCAGGGACTGTGCTACATCCTTTCTACAGCTCTGACATCAATCAGATCAGCTGGAGTAGTATTGCCCCACTTTACACATTGAGGAAACTAAGATTGAAAGAGGGTGTCACATGCCTAATGACACAGAGCATGGAAAGCGCAGTGGTGGCCCTCTGTCCTAAGGAGTGAGCCCTTTCTGTTGCCTAGAGCTTGGAAGAGCCCAGGGATGCTCTTGCTGGTGGGAAAGCCACCTGGCCTACAGTGTGACCTGTCCTCCAGATCTTGCTTCCTTCCTCCCTCTTACCCCAGGAGCTCCTCCTGCTGGCAAAGGGAAACAAACAATCCTCATCCCATTTTGGGGACATTGAAACCAATGGCAAAGTCCAACGAGCATAGAGCCAGGACTTCTCGGGCTCTCTATTGACTGGCCTCCCATTGTCCCTCTGCAGACCAAGCTGTGAGCAGCCTAATGGCCAAGCTCTTGGTGCTCAGAGGGCAGTGTGGCTGCTCCCAGAAGGCCCTGGATAGCCTGTCTCCTCCCTGGGAAGCACACGACCTTGAACGCTGCCCATTACTTGGAGCCTAGGCAGAGGGAAATCAGCCCTGCTCGCTTCCCATCAACCAATGTGGAGCCTCTGGGTGACTGTAGCCTTTGACCTGCATGCTCAGGTACCCCAGCAGGGGATAGGCACCTGGAAGGTGGCTTCCATGAGGCCCAGTCCAGCCTCCTCTGGCCCTAGCTGCAGGCAAGGTACCCTAGATGTGTCATGCTTGTCAGCAGCTGCTGCTGTCAGCTTTCTTCCTCTCAATGACGACCTGGCTGCCTCCTAAGGAGACACGTCAAGGACTCCTGTCATATGACGCCATAGGCCTTCTCATTGTTCACAGAGATACCAAGAGACAGCAGCCCCCGCCCTGGCCCTGCAGCTGGCTGATAAAGGAATGATTTCCCTGCCAAAGGCAAAAACCAGCCAGCAGCAACCTTTATTCATGAGGAAGCTCTCAGCTGACAGAGAGGCAGAAGTGAGGTGCAGGGAGGGGATCCAGGCAAGCGGGCTGGGAAGACAGGAGGCAGCTGTCTCCTTCAGGCAGCCTTCCTTGATAGCTACAGAGCAGAGAGCCAGCTACTTAGGGTCACTCATATTCAGAGAAAGCATCCCACAACTGCTTTATTGCTCAGGACTCTATGGGTTCTTTTTGTCCTTCAACTTGCACTGAATTAATTTTTAGTTAGGTAATTTGATGCTTTATTCATTCATTCCCAAACCACTTCCAGAGCCCCCCCCCCCCCGCGTGTGTGAGGCATTGCAAACCAAGATTCAACCCTTGCATCCCAGACATAAGCAGGCACAATGGAGTACCATGTGGGGAGGGAAGCGGGCTTGATCCTGCCTGGAGGAATCCAGGAAGGCTTCCTAGAGGAAGGGGTGTTTAAGTCAAGCTCTGAAGGACAGACAGGAGTCACCTAGCAGAGATGCCCTAGGGGAGGGGACACACACATGGAGATCAGAGAGGAACAGAAAGTGGTGAGAGGGGTGGGCCGAAAGGTAAGAAGGTGACAGGAAGGTACCAAAGGCATATTGATCCCATTTCTATATCCCAAGATAACTCTGGCTGCAACTTTGAGACCTGAGATGGAGGCCAGGTAGGGACTGACCATGATCAGGTGACCAAATGAGACAGTGGGTGACACCAGTGGGACAGTAAGAAACAGATGAATTTGTGCACTTCCTGCAACTCTGTACCCTGTTCCTGTGTGATAGAATCTTATGCTTCCAGGGCTCCAAGGGCAGCTGACATCTGTCCCCACCACCCAGACCTGCTCCATGGTTTGCCTCCTCCGTGACTGCCTGTGTGCTTTTCTGGTCTGGGGTCCCTGGGCATTTCCAGATCAGGGTGAGATGGCATTTTGCTCAGTGGGGGGTCTGAAGTGGGTGCAGTAGAGGGCAAAGGGCAGGGTGGTGGCAAGGTGACAGGGTAAGGAGTACTGGTTCTCCCTCAGCTCCAGCCTCCCAGCCAGTCTGCTTCAGGATCAAAGGTGGAATACATTCAGCTAGATGCTGCATCACCAGGAGGGACCCTTAGCTTGTTAACCCTTTGGTCTGCTGGGAAAAGAGCTCCACGACTGCAAAATGAGGAGCTGCCCCAGCACGGCTGGACCGGTGTCGGATGACAGCTGTTTGGAGAGGTGGTAAGGCCAGCGCAGAGACCAGCTGCACACAGCAATCTCACCTGGGTGGTGGTACAGCCAGGAAGGAGACTGGAGGGAACTGGGAAGGACACCTATCTTACAACCTTTCCCACCCCCAGCCTGGGTGTGCAGGCCCAGTGCCTGCAGCCCTCTACCAGCCATATTGCTCCCTGGGATGGCTGGGAGCCAACAGGACAGGTATCTGGTTAGAGTCCAACTAAGCAAACAGAAACTACTTGGTGTCTTAACAAAGAATGAATTTGCTACAGGGAACCGGTTATAAGTACTGAGAGGGCTGAGAAGTCCAATGGGGGACAATGGGTAACGTGGAGATCAGTGACTTAGGAAGCCTCTGCTAGAAGTGGGGTTCTTAGAGTCCCGTGAGACATCTGTCCACCAGGAACTGAAATCATGAATCAAAACAGCCACTTCCAGGAGTGCTTCCACGTGCAGACAGAGGGAAGGAAATACCCCAACTTCTCTCTTTCTCCCACCTCTCATCTCCTGCCAGTGTCTCCCATTTGCCGAACCCAGCTCGAAGTCAGCTGCCCCCAGAGCCAGGGAAACCAGGAAGACAGACTCTCGCTGTTCAGGCCACAGCAGAGCAAGGACAAGGGCAGGATTTGAGAGGCAACAGCCTAGGAGGGCACATAAGCCAGGGACTTGGGGCTCATCTTGCATTCCTTCCTGCCCAGTGCCCAGGGCTCATCTGGCATTGCTGGTCAATGGTGTCTCACTCCTAACCAGCTTTGGTGCCTTGGAGATAAATGCCCAGTCGCTGCTACCCAAGCCCAATTCATCAACTCCCAGTGGCAGGTTGCATGGCCAGAGACCTTGCCCACCAGGAGCCTAATCTCTTAGACAAAGAACAGAAATGCAGCTGGAGCCAGAGAGACACATAACACACCAAGGGCAGTCACCAACTGTCTAAGTCAGCCTAGGGGAGCCTTGAAGCTCCTGCCAGCAATGGAGAGGGAGTGGCTGATGCCTTTGGGTTTTTCCTACCATGTGTGGTGTGGGTTGGAGGTGGGGTGGGAGTCCCAGGAATCTCAGAGCTGTTTTAGACCATTCTCCTGTCCTCTCCCAAATCTATCCTGGACCAAGCAGCCTGCAACACAGCCTTTCCTTATGCCCTCCCTCCCTCCCTCCCTTCCTTCCTCTACATGGAAAAAAAGCTCCATAGCTCTGCTGTGCTGGAGCTACTAATACAATGGTGAGCAAGATACAGTACAGCCATGGTCACTGCCCTCACTGGGCTTACACACTAAGCAGTCACAAAGGTCCACCCTGCCCTGAAGCTTTCCAAACCCAAGATCCAAAGGGGAACTGAGACCCAGCATCCCTGAGCCCCCTCTCCAGGCTTCCCTATTCCTGGCAGATCCTTTGAAGTAGAGGAGAATGGGGAGGAGGATGAAGGGGAGGGCCCTGTGTTCAGAGGGTTGTGATTGGCTGCCACCATGCTGACAGATGGGCAAAGAGACCAACTAGAACTGTTTGCCATCCAGAGTGACAGCCTCCAGTCGGAGGCAGATGTCGCTGCAGTCCCCCTGCCAGCCCCCACCCCTCGGCCAGCTTCTCCCCCCTGTCTGGGGAGCATCTCTAAATCTCTTTGACATAAAATATCATTGGAGAGCCGCAGCACAGAGAGATTAAAAAACAATAAAGAGAGAGCGAAACTCTCTACTATAATTACCAGCCTCTAGCCGGCAGCAGCAAAAAAACGCACTAAAATTTTAATAGGAACCACTGCATTTAATTTAACGACACATTTTTTCAATTACCAGAATAATTGTTTTATTCATAAAATGAGTTTCAATAAAGAGGGTAATTTTCCTTTGTTTTTATTATTCATTTGTGCAACATATTTGAGATAGAATCCCCTCATGTTAAGCCAGCTTGGTGAAGACTCATGACATCTGTGTCATGAGCTGGATGGGAGGGGGAAGGGCACCCAGTGGATGTCTGCATGCTGGGGTGACAGGTGAATTGGTGGAGGCTCAGGCCTGAGAGCACTAGGCAGGCCAGAGCTTCCATTCTGTCTGGAGAGCCTCCCGGAGCACCCTGGGTTCCTTTCCCAGACTCCCTCTGGCCTCTCCTGGTTGCATCCTCTATGTGTTTGCTGAGCCCCATAGCCACCCGGAAGTGAGCCTAGCAATGCAGGGAGGGAAGCAGGTGCTCAGATCCTCCAAGACAGTCATCCTGTTAAGCTGTGTCACAGCCAAAGCCTGGAACCACTTGGAGGAAGCGAGAAAGGTAAGCAGAGATGACATGCAAACAAGACAGCCTGTTGCTGGAGGACTGAGAATAGATGACACCCAGGGACCCCAAGCTCTGTCTCTCTGCCTCCCTGTGTCCAGTCAATCATTATAAAGATTGACCTGTCTTGGGTGCCCACCATGTACCACTTGAGTTCACGTTCCGGCTCCCAACCAAGTAGGCATTATGTTACATACACTTTACTTTTTGCTTGTATCTTAATTTTTTTGCAGTGCCATGGAGCGAACCTCAGGCCTCAAGCACTCTACACTGAACTACTCCCCCAGCCTGTGTTACACCCACTTTAGAGATGAGAAACAGGCACATAGTTTAAGTCACTTGTCCCAGATCACAATGGTGGGACATGGGGGAAAGGATTTGAACTTGGCTGACTGTGGAGCCAGCCGTCTTGGTGTGGGCTGCCTTTCAGCCAGAGCTCTGTGGAGACTTTATCTTTGAACCAACTCATTTGTGCTTCTCACTCTGGCTTCGTTTACACTGCACTCTAAGCTCTCCCTGGCAAGCTCTCAGCTCAAGAGCTATCACCCTGAGCTTCCGGCTGGCACTCAGAGATAGAGACTGTCATTGGGAGAGCAGCCATCAAGGAGAGACTGGGTCTATTTGGGCCCTGGGTTCCTGGAACACCTTGGTTCATGTCCTTTGGGATTGGCTGCAGTTCCAAGGCCAGGGCAGATGGTTGCAGCCTAAAGCCACTTTTTCCAAATGAGCTGATGCAGACATCAGGGCCGATGTGGGGGCTGGGAGGGAAGGGCCAGAGGGAGCTCTTGGTTCCCCACTCTTGGTGTGGAACTGGCGCTGAGCATGGAAACACCCTCTGGGGTGGGGCTATGTGTTTGTTCTGGGCTTCATTAGGGCCAAGGGGAGAGGAGGGATGGGGTGGGTCACAAGATCCAGAGGCAGGAACCTGAGGTTCCTTCCATAGGGAGATTGATACTGACTGACCATTTTTAGTGTTGGGCTTTATCCATGCATCACCCCATGGAAACTCTGGAAAGCAGACCTTATCATTCCTGTGGTGAAGACAAGGAAACTGAGACCTCAGGAGAGAGATCAAGTAGGTCTTTCCCACAGTCACTGAGCCAGTGAGCATCCCAGTGGACAGCCAGCTCCAAGTCCTTCTGGTCATACCCTCCATAGGGCAGTGTCTTCTGCTGGAAGCCAGCCTCCAAGAGCCAGGATGACATGGATGGAAGGAGAGGAGAGGAGGGAGGTCTGAAGCCCAGGGTTCCCCCTGGGAGGGGGTTAGCCATGCCCTCCACCCTGCTTGTGCCTACCTGCAGCCAGCTCCCTGCCTCATTACAGCTCAATCTTTGCATAGAGATACAAATCACCCCCTTCCCCAGAGGGCACAGGCAAAGGAGCATTTCCTGAGCCCTTTTGAGGGCTCCCAGTGTTGGAAGGAGGGAATGGGATGCAGGGGGAAGCACCCAGGTGCTAGTCTGCTATAGAAGCCTCCTCAGGGGACAATTTGGTGGCTCCAACATGTCCTGTTGGAAACTTGGCTCCTTCCCATAGGGCACATCTCCACCAGTGGGGTAGAGGACAGAAGGATGGAGTGAGAAAAGGTCACAGGGGAGCTCTGGCCCTATATCTCCATGGAAAAAGAGCTTTTATGTCCTCCACTTATGTCTAGGACCAGCTGTTCCACCCCTGGGGCAGGTCCACAGCTGGCATCAGCCCATGAACTCCACCCCTACTCAGGTCTTCTGTTCTTTCCAAGGGGCTCTCTGATGACTTTGGGTTCCTGGAACAGTGGCTGTCAACCTCACCTTTGGAAGCCAGTGCTTTGCACAATGCTGGACATACAGGTGAGCTAACGGGCACTCTCCCCTATGTAAAGACACCAAGGAGAGTGGCCTCAGAAAAAAATAGCACCCCCCAAACACCTCCATCTTGTACTTCTATTCTCCAGAACTGTGAGAAAACAAATTTCTGCATGTTAAGTCACCCAGTCTAGTATTTGTTACACAGTTCTAGCAAACCAATAGACATATTTTCATAGCTATGTCTTCCCTTCTCCTGCGGTTCATCTTCCTTCTTCTCTGCAAGCATGGGTTCTGCATGTAAGTCCTGGCTCCAAGCCCACCTTCTCCAGGAAGCCCCCTCTGATTGAACCCATTCTTTCCCCTTCAGCTTTGAGGGTCTTTCAAGTGTCTTGTTTGCTGAGTATTGATTTACACTTAATCATGTGTTTTTCTATAAAGTTACAGAATATGAATTGAATGGATTTTGTTACAGGATGGAAACTGAGTTTTCTACAGCAAGGGCAAGTGCCTCTTCCATCTCTGCAGGCCTCTCTAGATGCCCTGAGTTCAGTCAGAGGCTTAGTGCCCAGAGGAATGGGGACGCCAATCTTGTCCTATCCCTGGGTCATCCAAGAGCTTGTGTTTTTCAGTTGTGCCCCCATCCCTGAGATGGGGACTATGGGCACACAGTTCTGTCCCCCAAGAAGATTAGAGTCAAGCTGAGGAGACTGTGGGGGCCAGAGAGAGAAGGAGGAGTAAGGGAGGCACTGAGTATAGTGATAGGCCAACGAGGGACTCTATCTTGACGTGGCCCTGAAGGGTGGCGAGACGTGGTTTGGCTGAAGACAGGAGAGTGAGCACAGCACAGGTGGGGAGATCCTACCAAGGTAGACCATGTAGAGTGGGATGCTGGATCTTGGATGCCCCCAGCTTCTCCCCCATCTAGGTACCAAGGATGCTGAGACCCATGAGAAGTAGGGCTTGCCAAAGTTCGCTGGTCTTCACCAAGCCCAGTTCAGGGGACATGGAGGTTACTATTCCAGCCCCTGCCACCAGTTAAGCATGCCAAGTTCAGCCTCTCTGTCTCAAAGTCCTGGAGCCCTATTGGGGAGGATGAGTAAGGGCCCAGGTAGGGGGGATGACTGCAGGGCTGCTGGGCGCCAAGATCACATTCAGAGCAGATGTCGGTGGATTAGCAGCTCAGCCTCCCAAAGCTGCCCAAGCCACTTAATATTCTGCAGACAGGATCGCTTCCCTTTCATAAAAAGCAAACATGGAGTTGAAATGTTGCAGACTCCAAACACCTGGGGAGGTCTGCTGTCTCGAAGCCTCATACGTTGGGAGAGAGGTCCTGCGAGTGAGATAAAGGGATGAGAAGGAAGTGGGATCAGCCCTCTTTACTGGCAGATGGTACTGGACAGTCCTGGCCAGGAGGGAGTCTGTGGGGCACACAGAGGGGCCTGAGCTCCCGGGCTCCAGGGATTTTTTAAGAGACACAGGGGCACTGTCCAGGGGGCTGGGCTTGGGTGGACAGTAGGCAAAATGATGTCACCACACAGAAGTCACTGCCAGGAAATGACACATTCAGGGACCATTCTTCTCTCTCTTAGTGACACCAGACATTGAGGACAGAGGCACAGCTGCTGAGGCGGATGGTAAGATGGGAAGCAGCAGTTTCTTCCCAGACAACAGGTCCACAGAGCAAAAGAACCACAGCTTTAGCTGCCCATGAGCAAGGGCAAGAAGCCAGCAGAGTGGCTCAGGAGCATGCTGAGATTTGAAACAAAGGAAGGTGGTTGCTTGGACTCAACACAACTCTTTACCCAGGTGGGAAAGGAGGAGAGTGGCCCTCAGGGTCCCTTGGCTTTGTCTGAAGAGCCAAGTGTGTCACATCTGTGCAATGGGACAATGATTATAATGGAACCTCCCTCCTAGGGTCTTGTGAGAATTGCATGAGTCAAAATGCCCAAGCAGTTCAGTACCAGGCCCGCAGTATGTGGCTTGATAAAGGAAATCACCGAGTATGGAACCAATGTCAACCTGCTCCATTCTCTCAGCTGGGAAAGACCTGAGTTACAAAGTGCAGATTCTGGGGCCGCCTGCTGCAGGGTTTGAGTTCTCCAGGCTATTCCGGCTGTGCAAAATGGAGTAAGTCACTTAAGTTCTCTGGGCTTCAGTTTCCTTATCTGTAAAATGGGAATAAAGATCATGTGTTTTGCGCAACAGGTAAGTTCTAGGTGACTGAAGCACATGGGATAACATGATAAATAGCATGTGCTCCACAAAGGCCCACTGGTCCCACTAAGCCAGGCCACCTGGCCACCTGGCCAAGGCCTAGGTCAAAGGCCTTTGCAGGAAATGCTCTTCCTCCTTCCCTCCTTCCTCCTTCCCTCCCTCCCTCCCTCCTTCCTTCCTTCCTTTTCTTCCTTTCTTCCTTCCTTCCTTCCTTCCCTTCTCCTTTTCTCCTCTCTCTCTCTCTCTCTCTCTCTCTCTCTCTCTCTCTCTCTCTCTCTCACACACACACACACACACACACACACACTTTATTTCCCTCCCTTCCTTCTTTCCTTGTTTCTGGCTAAAGCTCTTCCTTCTACAGACCACAGAGAATCCTAGGCCCCCAAGAGCCCCAGCGGCAAAGCCCTGCCACCCAGATTGACTCCCATCACTAGTTAGAGTCCTGAATGCAGAGTTCATTCACATTGACTGCCTTAGTAAGATCTGCCTGTGTCTCTACCATGTAGACTTTGGCAGGCAACTCCGGACCAGCAGTAGAACGGACAGCTGACATCACCTGGCTTTGCTCATTCTTTCGCCCCTCACTCCAGGCCTCCCTGGCTCTTCCTTTCCTAAAGTCTCTTCGCCCTGCTGCTCTGTCCCTCTATGTCCCATCCTGGGGGCCTCAGGGGTGCTCAGCAGTCCCAGTTCCAAGCGTACCAGTGAAGTAGGACCAGCTACTAAGGAGGACCCCCAAGTTCTGCCAGGGAGTTGGTAGAGAGCAAAGACTTTTCAGCCCACAGCTTGGCCATGCAAATGTGGAGGGAGCCAGTGAATCTAGGGACGTGTGGATGTGATGGGCTCTGCATATGGTTCTGTCAGATCTCCTCTTCCAGAACGTCTCTGTTAATGACAGTGGCCCTGTCCAGGCAGAAATGGAAAGGGACATGGATGCCTTAATCCTAAAACTAACTTCAGCTGGATGGAAGGGAAGGAGAAAAGGAGAGAAGGAGGAAGGAAAGAAGGGAGGGAAGAGCGATCAAGCACATTTCCTATGTCTTCATGGCACTTTAAAATGTCCCCACGCTTTTACATTACGCTTGGGCACTATTCACCCACTAGATGAAGAAACCAAGGCTTGGTGCCTTCTCCACACCACAGCTGAGCCAAGTCAACAGGACTTGGAGGGCCTGAAACAGAGACTCATGACCTTCCCATCAAGATCCTGAAGGAAAACTGCAAGTGGGGACCCTGCCCTCCCCTGGATGGGCTTCCTTGCTGGGCTCCTGGAGTCCAGGTTCCCCTGTGTTACACAGTGATAGTATTATTCAGTACCAGTGCCAGGCCCACAGAAAATGCCTTGCCCTGACTCTGCCTCTCTTGGTTCCAGGACGAGTCTCATGTCAAAGAAAGAAAAGTCAGACAAGAAACAGGGAGAAGGGCAAAAGAAGGACATGAGAGGGATGGCGAGCACATCTACCTCTCCCCCTTCCTGGTGGGACAGAGTGGGAGTGAAAGGTTGCTGTCCCCTTGCCGGTACTGGGACCTCCCACTACACTGGGGTGCAGGCCGCAGTCAGGTCCATCCAAAGGGCAGATGGAGCCCAGGAGGGAGGCAGCAAGCCAGTGGAGTTCATCCTCTCTGCCTGATGCTGGGGAAACTCATTAACCTCCCTGGGCCTTCCTTGGATTTGCTCAGTGGCAAGGTAGGGTGGATCTTAATACACACAGCACAGTGGTGAAGAGGGTTAGATGAGATGTGAGCAAGGAGCTGACAAATGGGAAATTGCAATATGCAGTACAGTGTATTATGATATAATATGATATGATATGGTATTATGCAAAAGAATGTAATCATTACTTTATAATGTGTATTATAATTCTCTTTGTGGGCTCTGGAGAATGAGAACTTTCTGCTGAGAGAGGAGGTTGGAGGGACACGAGGAGCACTAAGCTCTAAGAAAGCATTCAGGATGGTGTGGGGGCAGACTCACCACCCTTTCTTTACTTTCCAGGGACCTGCCTGAGCAGGATGGGTAGATCAACTCAGCTCCTCCCTTTTCCTCTCCCCACCTCCCCACCCTTTCAAGAACAAGTGTCAGGATGCCTGTGCTCCAAGGCCACACTGCCCCAGAACCCTTGCTAAGATCACAGAGGCAACTCACAGCCTCAGTCATAGAGCTGATCTCCTCAAGATTGGTAGCCACCCTTATCCTTGCATTGCTCTTTCATCTTTCCACCTACTGGACTCAGTGAAGGTTGCCTCAGAGTGGGGTGTCATGGAAAGCTGAGGGGTCCTCTGGGCTGTCATACCACGAGAAACATGTCTTTGTATGGAGTCTTGTCATGGCCCTATCTCAAATGGCAGTGCCACGTGGAGGCTGGTGAGAGGGCTCCAGGCCCATGAGCAGCTGAGTTCAAAGCCAGTCTTAAGCATGTTACTTAAGCTCTTAGTGCCTCAGTTTCCTCCTTAGTAGGAAGCAGTCTACTGGTTCTGAACCACCAGGATAAAAGATACACGGGAGTCCTTAAAAATACCTAATGACAACAGACCGCTGCTCCACTGGAATGACTCCAGGGCCAGAGTAGGCTGGATGTGCTCGCCCTGCAGCTGAGCCAGGTGCTAACCCTTCAGCTGCTGGAAGCTGGAGTGTCACACCAGTTACTGATTGGCTGTGCACATACAGCAGAACTTCAATATTCAAACATCTGTGTTGCTGAGGGACGCTGGGGGGACAGTGGGGAACACAACCCCACTTACAGGGTTACTATGAAGACTGCAGAGCTCTGATTCAGAAACACCAAGTCTTCCCTAACAGTAGGCAGCAAGGACGTGGAGACAGGACCCCCTGGGGGGGGTCAGGACAAGGGCTGTGGGGGAAGTGACTTTCTTGTCCCACCCTGGTTGGGCACAGTGTATCTGTGGAGCCCCTTCTCTCCCCACTGCCCACAGGTTCAGGAAAGAGGAGAGCCACCGCCTTGCCCCTGGTCTCTCTATTCAAGCTTCTGGGGACCTGGCAACTTCTTTGCAATTTGGCATTGCTAGCTGCGGCAAAGACAGGCCAAGGGAGGGGCTGGGGAGCTATTTCAGGCCTGGAAAGAGAGTTGTGGTGGGCACCACAGGGAGACAATGACAGGGATGGCAGGGCTGGGCACCTCCTGCTGGCTCTTCTCCTTACCCTGCCCACTCCCACCCTGTGGCCAGCCCTCAGCACAGATGCTGATGAAACCAAAGCAGGAAATGGGAAGTGGAGGAGAAAGACCAGGAATGAAGCTGGGTAGGGAGAGATGATGTCAGCACAGGGCTGATGGGAGGTCCCCAAAGAAAGGGTGGCGTGGCTGCAGAGAAGCAACCAAGAAGATGTGGTTTTCTGGGCTGCCACGGAGAGAGGGTATTTGGCCTTCTTCTTCACGTGGTCAGTACTGTGTGGTTGTTGTCATAGGCACAAAAGGTACATGACACAGGCGTCATTTGGGGGTGTTTGGAATCACTGTGTCACAGGCCACCTTCTTCCTGCATGTGACCCAGGACTGGGCTCTGCCCTGGTTCCAATGGCTATGGGGCTGGATGAGAAGCAAATGAAACTAGAGGCCCCTGGGGATGGTCACTGTGGAGACCCTAAGCTGCTTCTCCTGGTGTCTGTGCTGTGTTTGGAGGCTGGGATGAGAAGAAGCAAGTGAGGCACTAGACACACACAATGTGAAGGAGAAGTGCCCCAAAGTCTCAGTGATCAAGATAAATAGCGTCTTAATGTAACATTTCCAAAAGTTCAAATTAATGCAAAAAAAAAAATTCTACTATGAACAAGGCATTAATGTTAAAGTTAGACACATTCTGTCCCCCCCCCCAGCCACACACAAGGCTAGGCTAGGGAGGTGAGCAAAGGGAGCCAGGAAATAGAGGGAGGGGTCCCCCATCTTCATGGAATATTTGATATTTCATTCATCAGGGAATATCTGAATTAATCTGGAGTTTCAAAATGTTCCATTAAAATATTATTTGTCTTGATTACTGAATTTTGGGGGGGTTACTCCCTTAAATTTTGTGCTTGGTCTCACTCTGTGTTCTTTTTAGAGCCAATTGACTGCCCTTCCTCTAAGAATCAGGCTAGGTGAAGATAGGAGAGGCTAGCAGCCACCTGGACTCCAAGGGGAACACAAGGCCAGAGACATTTCAAAGGAGAAAGAGACATGAGCTTGGCGTGGTGATGCTCACCTGTAATCCCAGCACTGGGGAGGCTAAGGCAGGAGGATTGTGAGTTCCAGGCCAGCCTGGACAGCAAGACCCTGTCCCCCCAAAAAAGACATAGCACAAGAGGACTGGGGAGGCCATTCTGAGAAACTGTCCAGGCACAGGGGAGATGAGACTGGACTTTGGGGCTGGAGAAGTCGGGAAGGGGTGAGGGAGAGAAGTCTAATGTGTTGGAGTAAGTTAAAAGAATGAACACCCATCAAGTCATTCAGTTCTGAATGTGCACGGGCCGCTGTAAGTGCCCTGTCTGTGTTCTGACCATTTTATCAGCTATTGCTAACTCATCACCTTCTAACAGCAGCCCTGGGTGGTGGGAATACTTCCTTTTACCAGTTTACAGATGAGGAAACTGAGGAACCCAGAGGTAGGGAGGTTGCAGTGCTGTGTGGAAGCCAGAGTGCCAGCCTGGGCAGTCTGACTCAGACCTCAGCATGCTTAACCGCTCTGGGAAGGGGGAAGGAGGACAGGAGAGAAGGACAGCTCTGCTCAGATGTGGCCAGATAGCCATATGCCTCCACCCTGGTCCTGCCCACTGCTGGAAGGAGGCTTGGACTGGTGCCTAACCCCCAGGAGACTCCAACAGAACTGGACTGAGCTGAAGCTAGCCACGGCCAATTTTGCTGCCAGTCACAAAGGTGCTCCCCCACCACAAACAGGCAAATCCAGTTTTTATAAATCACATTATAACTCAAATGTCTTAGGGGAATTTACAATTTTAAAAACATCTTTTGTGTCCCTTTGTAACTGCTCTCAGTTTGAAACTCTGGGAGCAACTTTGCAGGAATGAAGTTCTGGAAGGTTCCATTCTAGGGAGATATTTTTTGGAGGGAAGGAGCAGGTAATAAAATCCTACTTCAAATGCCCTAGGTGAATTTGTATTTCTGTAAATCCAGACTGTGTCTTCTTGGTTTCCTTGATGCTGTGTGTTGACCAACAGAGTAGACACTAGTCATGTAGTCACTTATGTTTCAACTTCACTTAATCAAAATGTAGTAATAAAGAGAAAATCAGTTTCTCAGCTGCACTGGCCACATATGGCTAGTGGCTACCTTATCTGGCAGTGTACTAACAGAACCATATAGAAAGTTCTACTGTACAGTGCTGGCTTAGAGTGCAAAGTCCACCTCCATCAGTTTCTGCCAAAGGTGAGGTACGACTGCTTCTTCTCCTAGGTCTGAGCCCCTGGGTTTCATAGTCATCTTGAGCAACTGATTCAACTAATCCTCCAGATGTATGTGAGACCCCAGAGGTGTCAGGTGTCCTGCCCTGCCCACTGCCATGACCTTGAGAGACTAAATAGCAGGGCTTTGAATGAGGAGGAGAGGCTGCTGTCAGACCAACCATCCTTCAGAAAACAGTTACAAACCAGTGCCTGAAGGTAGTGGAGGAAAACCAGAAGCAGGCAGACACTGGAGGGCATTGATCTGTGTTGGACAAGAATGGTACAGGTGAACTTCCATAAGCATGGGGTTTGATTTGAGGTCAGGCTAAAATCCAAACAGAAAATCCAAAGTCTTTCTGGCTTAAAGAACTAGAGGAAAGAGTGTAGTTACTAATCCCAGCAGTTGGAAAGTGAGGGTAGGAATCTCAAAAAAGAGGGAGGAGACTCAAATTCTATATATAAATTCTACACAAACCTCAGGCCGACCTCTGAGACATGCATGCATGGGGCAGAGTTCAAGCAGCCCAGCAAAGGCTAGCAGGACTGGACAAACATATCTGTTACTGCCCACCAGGGGGAATGGGGTTTGGAGTGAGTCCAGAGAAGTTTACTGTTTGCTTTTTTTAAAAAAAAGTCAATACACTTCAAATTAACATATCAAAATCCAGAGACTCTATAATCTGTCATTCACAATGACCAGGATGCAGTCCAAAATTTTTGGGGCACATGAAGAAACAGGAAACTGTGACCCCCAACGCAAGAGAAATAGCAGTTGATGTGTGCAGGCTAGTCTAAAACAGTTCTTGCAATTGTTCTCGAGGGTATAAATGAAAATATACTCAGAATGAATGAACAAACTGAAAATATCATAGGGGAAAAATCTATAAAAAAGAACCAGAAAACTTTCTAGAATTGAAAAATACGTAATCTGAAATGAGAACGATCAACAGAAAACACCCAGCCTGTGGAACTGGAAGTCACGTTAAATTACAAGCCAGACTGAGAAAGGTGACTATCACATGTTCTCTCATATGCAGAACCCAGATGTGAAAAAAACAATGAATAACATAAGCATGGAACAGGGGGACTATTTATTTAGGGTGAGGACTAGTGAGAGGGTGAAGGGATGAATATGGTCAAAGCACTTCCTAGGAATGTAAGAAAAATAGAATGATGAAACCCATTAAAATCATTTTTAAAAGGAAGTGGGGATGAGAAAGAGTGATAGAGGGGTGAATCTGAGCAAAGCACATTTTATACATTATGGAAATATCACACTGAAACCCCTTTGCACAATTAACATATGCTAATAAAAAAAGAGGGAAAAAAAAGTATTCCCTGCACCAAAATAAAAGGAAAGAAAACATTCAGCCTGAAGAATAGTCAGAAAAAGATTTCACATTAACATGTCCACAGAAAAAACAAACAAACAAACAAAAAACCAAACATGTCCACAGAAATAACAGTAGCAACGACAAGTCCCCAAGCCTGAGCCTCAAAGTCTAGAGGCTCTGGACAGACTGAAGAGTGATGGGGGTCGCACAAGTGTCTGATGTCATAGGAGTTGATTCCTTCCCAAATCTGGACAAAGACAACCTGCAGATTCTGGAGGCCCAGGGAACCCCAAACAGGAGAAGCAGTGTGAGGTGCATTAACCCAGCGGTTTGCAGCAGGAGCAGTGGACTGCACGGGGCCCATCTCCCCGCCGACTTCTGTGATCCATTGCACGACACTCCCATTTCTTCCTTAGACGTTCATAGAGGGTTGCACATGAAAGAAGCATGCAGTGGTTTTCATAATTCTACACTTTCACCTTTACCCTCCTCCTCACACTGATATCCACACCCAAACATTTAAAGTCTAGATTCTGCGCATCGGAGAGAACGTGTGATATCTGTCTTTCTCAGTCTGGCTTATTTTGCTTCATATGATCTCCCGTGCCATCTATTTTCCTGCAAATGACATGATTTCATTCTTCTTTGTAGCTGAATAGTACTCTGTTGTGTACACGTACCAAATTTGCTTTATCCCTTCATCAGTGGGCACCTAGGCTGATTCTGTATTTTAGCTATTATGAATTGTGAAGTTGTAAACACAGGCATTTGGGTATCTTGACTGTATATTGACTGGAAAAGGATGAGAGGGAAGGAGAGAAGGGGTGAATTTAATTGAGATATATTGTATGGATGTGTGAAACCCCTTCGTACAACTAAAATATTCCAATAAAAAGAATTATTTTGTAAAATTTAAAAATAAGCATCCAGCAGGTACTAAGTGCCTTGCATAATTTACATTCACAGTAACTTCCTGAAGAACCAGGAATTCTGGTCTCCCATTTCTTTGCTTACTCATTCATTAATTACAAAACCAAAAACTACACTAAGGCTCAGAGATGTCGAGTGACTTACCCAAGATCTCACAGCTAGGAGTAAATGGTGGAGTTGGGTTGGAAGTTCCTTTGCTTTTCTTTATTTTGGTGGCCACTAACCCTGGTTACACATTGGAATCACCAAGTACGGGAGGGTCTTTCAAGTTCAATCCCTGCCCCAGACTAATTAGATCAGAACCGGTGCAGTGGGGTCCAGAGTTGGTGGCTGCAGAGAGGCACACAAGGAGACATAGCTCTCTGGGCATTTGCAGAGGGGGCATTTGGTATTCTTCAGGCAGTGAGGGAATATCCTTGCCCATAGCAGAATCGAGATCAAAGCCAGGTCTGCCTCTAACACCAGTCTTCAGTGCACCCTATTTTCTTCTTTCCAAGGTCCTCTCAACCCTCTCAGGGCTGAATCCAACTTAGCTCTTTGTGGTCCCTTCACCAGGGTGTGCCCAGGCCTCTAAGACAGCTCTCTCAGTACACCCCAGCCCACAGCCAGGGTTCAAGGGTGACAACTGTGAGTCCTGGTGTGGTCCCCAGTGGTTGCTTGTGCTTAGGGAACTTGGGCCCACCCAGCCCTATCCTGGGCTCATTGATCTGGGTCCCGAGGGAGCAGGTGGGACCTGGGCCCAGGCAGCTCCTCAGAGCTCCCAGCAGCCTGTGTGTAATGACCACAGAAAGCCATTACAGCTCACTTAGCCGTAAACAGCTCTCCACAGCACTCATTAGGGAATCGAGGAGCCCAGAGCTCTCCTCTTTGAGTGAGGGCGTGTGTGCAGAGCCTGACTACGCTTTCTTACTGGAAATGCAGTTTCCCGTGCCTGCCTGGCCTGACTTCCAGGAAAAGCGAGCCTGGCTAGGGCCTGGCCAGGGTCCTGTCCTCACCTACCGTCACCTGCCCTCTCTAACCCATGGAGTCTCACCCACAGCAGTGGCTCTCTCCTCCCTGGGGGCATTTGCAGCCTGCAGGGATGAGGGAGATGGGTCAGGGAGAGCATTATCTGTCCCTTTGACAACTTTCCATGACCAAAATGACCTGACATCCAACCAGGAGAGGACAGCCAACCACGCACATTCCCTTGAGGGAGGCCTAAAACCCTGGAAAGGCTGGGCCAGGTGAGTTCCTGTACAGACTCCCCTCCCTTAGTGGTGGGGACATTTCAATCACTGTTGGGGAAGCTAGTCATCGCTCAGGCCTAACTTCAGGCAGGTAAGATCTTGGGGGTCTGGGCTTTTCAAAGAGTTTGGCCCGGGTCCTAACAAAATCTTCAGAGGGACCCAGCAGATAAGCCGGAGCAAAAGGCAGTCATCCAAATGGGAGTGCAGGGGTTCTGAGGCCATCTGTGTTGCTGTGCCTGCATTCCCTACCCTGACCCATCCCCTACCCGCTACAAAGCCACGGCACCTCTGTAGTGGTAGAGATATTCCACAGGACACGGTTTCATGACACTGTCCTGCTGTCTGTCTCTTACTGTCTCCTGTCCTGGAGCACCCATCCTATACTTCACTGCTGACTCCTACAACCCTCCATCGCTTGACAGACCCCTTCCAAATCCCTCCCAGTCTCTGCCATTCTTTTCCTCCTCAGCACATAGTGTTTTCTAATTATATTTTTTAAGTTATTTGTTTTCTGTCTGCTCTATTATGCAGATGGGGATCATGTAGGTTTGTGTCCTTATCTCCAGCATGAGCCCAGGGCTAGGCCCACAGTGGGCAGCTGGTTGGAATCTGATGAATGAGTAAATGAATGAATAAGTGAATGATCCAAACAGATGATGTCCAGCTTGTGTCTGGAGAAGAGGGGTCTGCATCTCACTGTCATTGCCAGTCCCTTGTCTCAATCCTCATGGGCAACTTCTCTTCCATCTATGCCCTCTCCCATCCTGTCAGTACCTGCTTGTTCTTTATCTGGAAGCTGAGATATCCAACCCCTCCACCCCGAGAAGACTCCAGCCTTGTCAAACAACCCCCCATCATGGTCCCTTGTAATGGTTGCCTACTTATCTCCCTCTCCTTGGACTGTGAGGCTGCGGACAACACTTGCCTAGGTGCCCTATGCTGAGGGAATGAGTGCTTCTATGGGAGGCATCACCTTTTCTGGAAACTGACCACTTGGCCATGGGGCAGCCTCTCTCCATGCTCAGCTTCCAGTTAACTGCCCCATGGATGCTTTCCTGGTACCTCAACAAAACTCTCCAGACAATCTGATCTGGACCAGCAGGGATTGGCTGGACCATGGGGGAGTGGGCATCAGAAGTGGCCAAGACTCCTTTTTTGTATTAAGATGTTGATGTGTTTAAGGAAGGGACAGAGGAGTCCCTGAGCTCTAGGCATTGTGGGTTGGGGCCCTAACCTCCAGATTCCTACCTAAAGGACTCTGAGACCTGGCTGAGGGCCAGTGGATAAGTCAAGTTCCTTATCATTTTCAATGCCCCATAGACTACTCTGGGTCACCTTCCAATCCATTCCCTCCAGAATCTTCTCCACCTCCACTATTCACCCAGGTGCTGGGACTCTAATGAATCCTCTCAAATTCAAATCTCAAAGATTGATCCAATCTTTCTCTCATATCCAATGCATCAGCTCAGCACATCCTGCCAGTATGACTTCCAAAATGCACCTTGGATCCAATCAGTCCTCACCATGCTGCAGCTGGCACCTGGCTGGGACCACCACCATCACTGACTGGACCAGAGCCTCCTCACTGGTGTATCTGTTGCCCTCTGGCCTGCACCTCATCCCCACATGACAGCAGAGGGCTCGGGTTAATGCAAAAATCACAGCAGCTGCAGGGCTCCCACTCACATGTTGATAAAACCCAAGTCCACACAGCCACCCTCAAAGTCCCACGGACTGGCCACTGGTCATCTGCCTTCCAGGTCCCAGTGCTGTTGATCCTAGCACTGGCCAAGTCTGACCCTTTATCAGGACTGGCTCTCAGACGGGTGCCTTTGGCTTCTCCTCTTTCCTTTCACCTGGGTCCCAATGTCACCTTTTCAGAGAGGCCCTCCCCAACCATCCATCCTCATCATCATAGTCATAATACTATTCCGAGCCCCACTGGCTTTTTCATGACCTTCACAGCCCTGCCCCTTCCTGCCACTGCCTCTTACACCTGAGTACTTCAGGATTCTGTGCCCATCCCCCCAGCATGGCAAGGGCATTTTTCTGTGTCTTTTTAACCCTTGACCTCTCAGCCCTAGACCAGTGCTGGGTACATAGAAGGTGATAAATAAGTAGTTGTTAAATGAATGAATTAATATTTTTAAAAATTCCATTATTGACTCAGCAATCAACCCCCTTTGGTCAGATTTTCCCGGAGAGGTACATCAGACAGCAGCCCGATCACACCTGACATCCCATGTATGCACATGTGTGTACATGCACACGCGTGTACATGCACACACACCAAATCCCCAGCCCCCCTCCCCTTCCTTTTCCTCCTCCCAACTGTCAACTTCCCTGCAGCCACACAGACTATGAGCCTCGTTTGTCTCCTTTTCCCAGTGGCAACAACTTAGGGTACTTACCTGGTATGTGAGTGTGTGTTGGGTGGGGAACAGAGCTGTCTATGAGGGCCAGCTCCTTCTTCCTCATCAGGCCCAGCTGTCAGCCAGGAGCCAAGCACCCCCCCCCCATGAGTATAGCTCTCCTCCACCTCCCCCTGAAGCAGTAGGTGTGCTGCGCGGCCTGCCCCAGCTTCTTTAGTAAGCACTTAATGACAAGCTGGCCCCCCCCCCCCCCCCCGACTCTCCACGTGTCTAGACACCTTCTATCACTATGACTTACGCCAGGGATTAGACACTCACATTAATATGGCCTCTTGGCTCCAAGAGGGTAAGTCCTGAGTCTCAGGAAGTACAGCTCTCTGGAGGAAACCCGGTGGAACAGCCCAGAGGCATCTGGGCTTAGAAAACACCAGCAAGGAGTCTCTGCCTCAGCCCAGACTCGCCTTAGGACCTGGGGAAGCTGCTGTGTCCTCTGCTTACGTTAACTCCACCATTGCCCTTCAGTCTCTGACAATCAACCTTCCTCCACCCCTGCAAGAAGGAGGGTGGGCTCTATCCAGGCCTGGAGATCTGCGGGATTGTGATAACTACTGGGAATCACAGTCCTGGCTCTGCTAGTTGCCCTCGGGACCATCCTGGGCAGGACACTCAGGCTCTCTGAGCTCCAGGCTCCTGAAGTGTGCGATGGGCTGAGACACCTGTCTCACAGAGCAGCTGCAAAGGTCAAAGCCACTGCTGAGCTCTAACCAGAACTGCAATCATTCTTGTAGTCAAAGAAACCCACAGGTGTCTCCTTTGTGAACTCCACGTGGGCCCCAGTCACTCCAGGGCTCACAGAAGTCACTCAGTCACTTGTTCATTCCCTAAGCCAAGAGTCCTGCTAGATTGGGACAGGTGGTAGGATGGCACGGCTGAGAGCAAGGAATCTGGAGCAGACGTGTTTGGGGGCTGAAGCCTTGCTTCTTGCAAGCCACGTGCCCTGCAAACCACGTCATCTCTCTGCCTTTTTGTTCTGTAGCTGCAGAATGGGGTCGTCACATTTATCTCACAGGGTGGGGTCAGGATTAAACGAGTTAATATGTCTACTCGAGCATTTAGAACCATGCTTGGCAAGCATGATATGATTGTTGTCAGTGTAATTATGGAATTAAAAATGAATAGACAATCTTTGTGCTTGAGGAGCTGAGCCTAGCGTGGGAGATGGAGCCTGTACCCCAAAGCCTGCAGTGGTGCACACACAGCAGTGTCAGCCCTGGAGAGGAACAGGATGTGAGCTGGGGGCTATGGCTCTTGTGAGGGAGGTGGGGCCTGCTCCTGAAAGGCCCAAAGTCTCATGGCGGAGGGGAAATGCACAGTGAAGAGCAAAGTTAACCCAAATTCCACAATGTGGGCTCTCCACCATGTCCTGGCTCTGAGCTGGGGATCAGGGAGAAGGTCTTTGGTAAGATGAATGCCTGAGGTGGGAGGAGAAAGTGCATCAGGGACCAAGGCAGGGCCACTAGGTTCCCATCAAAAAGAACCAAAGAGCAGCCAAATCCCCAAGGTGCATAGGGGTTGCCTGGGATGTCTAGGGCAAAGGTGTGTGAGAAGATTTAGGATGAGACAATGGTGAAGATGGATGTCCCCGGGATGGGAATGGCACTCCAAGGATGGGAAGGACATCCCCAGCTATAAAAAAGACTGGGCACAAAGACCAGAGGCCTTTGGATTAGTCCTGGAGACCCAATGCAGAAAAGAAGACTAGAGGCTATGGGCTTGGGTCTGGTGAGGTCCGTAACAATTGTCTCCTCCAGATGACAGCCTGTAAACAGGGACCAGACCTCTGACCTCTGTCCAGTGGCCTGCGTCATGGGTATGAGTCTGAATAATCCAGGAGGAGTCCCTGGTGCTAGGAGGTACCAGAACCCTTGCTTTTTCTGTCACCTGGAAACAGTGTGGTCCCTTTACAAGACAGCACCGTATTGGGATACAGGAGACCTGGGTTCCAGTGTGAGCCCTGGGCCAACTTGCTGGTTGACCTTGAGCTGCTGCCATGCCCTCTGGGTAGAAGAGGGTGGGTGCTATCTTACAGTCATTTCTGGCTCTAACACTCCAGGGATCTATCTAAGCCCTGGAGGTTCTGCTCAGGGCTGTGAGCTTCTGGGAGCAAGTATCTCTCTCCACTGTCCTTTCCTCCAGATGGGGCCACCAGCACCTGTAGGTATTCTTCACCTTGCAGGATTTTACCGAGCTGACACTGACAGTGAATCTTTACAGACATTGCTGTAAACCCTTCATCCTTAACTACCTTGCTCTGTACTGGCAGGCAACCCCAGGGTACCACTAATCCTGCCCCTTCAGCATCCCAGGCCTTCTGTGCAGTTCTGAGAACAGCCCAGACTACAGAGACCCAGAGGAGTCCACGTGAACCTGCAAGGACAGGCTGAGGCCTCTGAGCAGCAGAGGGCTCCCATCTCCCAGGGTCCTGCTCAGTCCCACCAGCATTGCCTTTCAGGGAGCATGTCCCCTTCCACAGACACAGACTGGCAATGGAGCTGTCGACCCCAAGGAGCTTTGGAACAATGATCATGAAAGTGGTCCCTGGGAGCTGGAATTCAGGTTCAGGGACAGTGGAGAGGGACCTGTACTGTCCACTGCACCACTAGCTGTGGGTTATTTGCTTTTCAGAGATCTATGATGGCTTCAGTTGAGTTTATCCCAAAGACCCTTAAATCTGTTTGCACTAGAATCCCAGTCATTCAATTTATTCTTTCCTCACAAACATGCAGCAAGCATTACCAGGACATCAAAGGCACGAGGCTAATGCAGCCCCTCAAGAAACTGAGTTTAAACCCAGGTGCGGTGGTGCATAACTGTGATCCCAGCTACTCAGGAGGTAGAGATAGGAGGATCACAAGTTCAAGTCCGGTGTAGGCAAAGTGAGCCAACCCTATTTTCAAAAAAAAAAAAACAAGCAAAAGTCCTGGGGCATGGTTCAAGTGCAAGAGCCCTTGCCTAGCAGGTCCAACATCCTGGAATGAATCCTGGTACTGCAAAGGAAGAGAGGAAGGGAGGGAAGGAGGAAGGGAGGGAGGGAGGGAGGGAGAAAGGGAAGGAGGGAGGGAGGGAGGGAACTGAATTAAGTAGAAAGGAGAAGTTTCCCCCATTAGAGCTCTGGGGACAAGTTTTTTAAAATGGGGTTGTTTTCCTTCATTTTGACCAGCCAGGACCAGCTCTCCCTGACAATGGAGCTCACGACTTGGGGGCCAGTCCACTGAAGCCCGAATCCTGCCACCAATCCTACTACCTTGGGCAAGTCTTAGATGTTTCTCTACCTCAATTTCCTCATCTGTAAAACAGGGATAGTGATCATATGTGGTCAGCAGAATGTCCCCAGAGATGTCCATGTCTGAGTCTCCCAAACCTGTAGATCTGCTCTGTGCTTGGCACTGTTAGAGGAGGGACGCTGATCAGCTGGCTGGCTGTACCACAGAGAAGTCATCCTGGACTCCCTTGTGGCCCCATGTCACCGCAAGTGTCCTGAAGTGCAGAAGCAGCAGCAGAAGAGAGAATGTGGTCTGCATATGGTTCGTCTCTCTGGAACTTATATTGGCAATTGATCCCTACAGCAAGGCACTAAGAGGTTGGAAACTTAACTTGACCATGGTCTTTAGAGGTGGGGTCTTTGGGAGGTGAGTAGGATTGGGTAAGGTCAGCCCCACCATTGAATCCTGGTGGCTTTCTAAGAAGAGGAAGAGACCAGAGATCACCCCCTCTTTCTTATTATGTTATGCTTTGAGTTACCTCAGGACTGTGCCAGCAAAACGGCCACGACCAGATATGTTCAACTTTAGGCCTCCAGAACCAGGAACCAAAACACATCTCTTTCCTTCATAACTCACTCAGCCTGTGGTATTGTGTTATTAGAAACAGAAAAGGAACTAGACAAGAACACAACCTGAGAAAGACTCGGTGGCCATTGCCGGTGGGCAGATAGGCTGCAAGGGCCTCTGGGAAGAAAAGGAAAGGATCTGAGTTCTCCCCTACAGCTTTGAGTTCTGTGGACATCTTGATTTTAGCCCAGGAGGCCCATGTTGGACCTGCAAGAACTGTAAGATGGCAAAAGTGTGTTGTTTTGAGTTATCAAGCTCCTGGTAATTTGCTATAGCTACAGCAACCACAAGAAGCCAGTCAGTTACTGTGATGCCTACCTGGGGTAGGGGTGGTAGCAATAATGACTTCGTGACACAGCAAATGCAATCAACTGGTAGCACTTGGGACACTGTGAGGACACACTTCTGTGGGCCAGGCCTAGGAGTTGTCTCCTACTGGAGACAGCATGAAGGTCCAGGAGCCCTTGGGAGAGAGGGACACCAGGACAAAGGGTCAGGTGTTGGGGCCTGGAATTGGGATGGCAGTAGGAAGAGCTGACCTGGCTGTAGTTGTTAGAAGGCAGGGTGATTCAGCTTCCTCCACCCAGCCATTGATGCTGGTGTCACGGTGCAGGCTGGCTTCTCTTCTCCTTTGCTGCCTTGTCCCAGGATTGTCACAGCCTACCCAGGCCCTGCACCCTCACTTATCTCTGCCTCGTATCTGCAAGGCCCCAGAGTCACCATGTTCAAACCCAAGCATCCTCATCTCAGGCATCCTTTCCAGGTACCTTCCACTGGTCAGATCAGGGACCCAGGAGCCCTCCCAACCCTCCAGGTTCCCCAGTATCCTCATTAACTCCTCCACCTCTTTTTTCTGGTATTCTTTCTCATCACCCACTACCACGGCCCTGGCTCAGCTGCTGCCATCTTTGTCTGCCCCTTCAAGAGCCTTTTACTTGTCCCCAATGTGCTCATGAAACCCGTTGTCTTCACCATGGCCCAGGACCACAGTGATCTCTTCAAAATAAAATCCAGGCTCTTAGAATGGAGACCACGACTCTTATTGGGGTCTGTGGAGTCAGGCCCCTGCTGCCTTCTGCAAGCTCACAGGGCATCAATTTCTGGAATTTTCTCCAGCTCTCTCATCTACCACACAAGATGTGGTACCCTGCATCCTGTCACACAGAAAGCTCACACAATGCTCCCCTGTCTGGAAGCATCTCCCCCTTCTCTGTCACTGTCTTTTAGTCATTGCTTAGAATTGGGCCTGAATGACACTTCCTCAGGGAAGCTGTTATGGGCTGAATTTTGCTCCCCAGAATTCAGATGTTGAGGTCCAAGCCCCTGGCACCTCAGAACATGACTGTGTTTGGAGATAGGGTCTTCGTAGAAGCCATACAGGGGGACCTAATCCAGTATGACGGTGTGTTAATAAGAAGAGGAGCTGTGGACAAGCACAGAGCATGACCATGGGAGGACCCAAGGAGTAGGTGGCTGTGTGTCTGCAAGCCCAGCAGAGAGGATGTCAACCAACGAACCTTGCTGACACTTTGATCTTAGGCATCTGCCCCCCCAACTGTGAGACAACAAAGTTCTCTTATGGCCGCCCTGGCAAATGAATACAGAAGTCTTCTCTGGTGTGGGTGTCCTTCGTTCTAGACTCTTCAGTCCTGGTCTGTTCTTTCTCAGCGTGTGAGGACCTGTCCTTATATGTTCTCTGCCAGATTCCAGAGTCCTGTTTTCTTCCCTTGCTTCGCTAAGGACTCAGTTTGCCCTTTAGACCGAAATCTGTCACACCACTTCCCCCTGCTTACGTGTGGCCGCTTGCCTTGTGATGTACCCTGAGCAGGGTTCACTGAGCTGTCCCCTCCCTCATAGGGACAGTGTTCCTGAGCACAGCTTGCGTCTCTGCAATACAGAGGCTGTCTGGGACCTGGCTTGGCTTCAATGTTGTGAGAATATGCAGTCACACAGCATTCGGTGCTCAGAAGTGCCCACGCTTGGTTTCTGAAATTTGCCTTTGAACTTGAGCTTTGTAAGTGAGTGCTGGGGAGCAATGTGACATAGGTGGGGGCAACAGAGAGATGCAGAAGAAAGGGCAAGACTTTGGTGCCTCTGACAGCACTGCTTCCCGCATCACAAACAAGCTCCCCACACAACCATGTTGCACAGGCCCTGTAGGTCACACAGCTTCCCCAAGAGGAACTCAGGAAAAGCTCAGCCCCCAGATGCGGCTAAGGCAAGTCTCTCCCTCTGACCGAGTTCTTCAACCTCCCAGAAGGGACTCTACATTTGTTCCCACCCCTCACATTACCTTGATTCTGACCCACAGGCCACCCTACTTGACTCATCTTTGATAAGCTTACAGCCAAATGACTCCCATTACTGGTGACTCAGTCACTGTGCTGATGCTTTCTCCTCTAGGAGGGAAATGATGTCCCTTCACCAGTCGATGCCCCCTGGACAAGCCACCACTGACCCCCTTCCTTTTCCTCCCACTCATAGGAGGCCATGCTCCCAGAATGCCAGCATGGCCAGGTGACTTCATCCAAGGATACCTGGAGAAAGAACCCCTCTTCTTCCGGAGGAAAGCCCATTCCAGTCGTGACCCACCTGACTCGGTCTCTCTGCAGCAGTGGCCTTTTGACTGCTGTGGGCACTGGACCCAATGTAGGGTGGGGGTGGTGTCATTTGAGGAGGGAGCAGGCAACCACTGGCACTGTCACCTGAGGGGCAGTCCAGCCTACTAGGGGACCACACGGCCCACACTGTCCCTCGGAGAAGGCACACGAGCCTTGCTGAGCTCTGTCCTGAGCCTGGACTGTCTCCTGATGCTTCTTCTACCTGGGGCCTGGCCAGGGCTAGGGTGGGGCCCAGTGGGTGCGCCCCTCTTGTGTACTACCGAGAACCCCATTTTGGGCTAAGCCAGGATGACGCCTGACCTATGGGGGCGTGGAGGGAGAAGAAACGAGGTAGAGAGCAGGTTGCTCACTGAGTGGGCACGTGCGTGGGCACGAGTGTTTTGCTTTTTCTTCATACTGGCAACAGCTGGTGCTGGATCTCAGAACCTGTGGCTGTGACAGTTATCAAAATGTTTACTGTATGTCACTATTAATAATGCAGAAATCTGCCAGCCTCCCAGGCAAAAAAGAGTGTGATGTCTGAGGGCCAGGCTCCCTGGAAGGGTCCTATCTCTCGCCCACTCACCCCTGCCTCCTACCCAGCAGGTAGGCCTTCCATTTCTCCTCTTGCTCAGCTGACACTTCTCTTCCTGGGAGGCTCCCCCTTCTGCCTTTCAGACTTAGGCTCTAGATCTGTCCACACAGAAAGCCTTCCAGAAGGTTCCGCCCCACCCCCCACCCCCCACCAATCAGTGCACTTTTACCCTGTAGGCAGAAGTGTGATAGGGAAGGCACATGTCTGTCTCCCTTCCCACCCCTTTCTGTGAGCTCCTTGGAGCTGAGATATTTTCCCCTGACTAGCTTTTTTTCAGTCCCCCAAATGTAGCAAGCATCCTCCTGCCTGCCCCAGGACCTTTACACATGCCATCTCCTCTCCCAGGATAGCCATCCTTAAGCCATTTGTCTACTACATATCTTTTAGGAACAGTTGCCTCCTTTGGAGAGCCCTCTGGGGCTCCCTGTTCCATTCTAGGTCAAAGATTGCCCCTGTTGGATATTTTCTGAGTCCTGTAACTTCCTTATGGGGCCCATCACTGTAGTACATAAATAAGTTTTAACTCAACTTCTGTCTCTCTCTGGAACTCCTGGAGTGTTGTCTTGCCAACTGTTGCTTAGCATACAGCCATCAGTCATTGACTATTCAGAGGATGATTGAGAGGGTGCTGACCCGTCTACATGCAGACTTTGACTCTTGATGACAGGCGGTAACCAGGAAGCCCACCCGGCCGTGCTTATTAGGAAAGGAGATGTGATGTGGTGGGGGCCACTGGCTTTTGGAAAGACAAGGCTGCAGCCCCATGGGCTGGGGGAGCCTTCATTAGAGGGACCAGGGTGCCTCTGGGCTGATTCCCTAAACAGGCAGACTCTGGTGCAGTGGTCACTCTGGAGACCTGGGCAGCTAGGCATGGCTGCTGGGCACCCAACCCACTCCCAGGTCTTCTCCTGGCTCTAGGACAGGTGACTGTCAAGTCATAGTGTGTAGGTGGGAGTGGGGGACCAAATATGGTGGGTCGAGTTGGGGGGATGCCCCTTCAGAACCATCCCCCCAAAGAGGCTGCTGGTCCTTGCAGAACAGGGCTGGGTGTGCCCGCCCTCCCAGGACTTATAGGACCTGCTGACCTGTCCCTAGGGGTGGCATTAACCTGCTTTCTCCCAAGAAGGCCACAGTCAGTGATACAAACAAGACTGGTACACCTGTGCACTGCCCTGTCCTCTATCCTGGATAGGGTCTGGAGAGAAGTGGTCCCAACGGGGGGTATCCATGGAGCATCTGTGAACCAGGCACTCAGCTGAGGACCTGGAGCCCAGACAAAGGACCTGGGTGGGGATTTTCTGGGTGCCTGTGGTGTGGCACCAAGTGTCCCCACTGAGCCTTGGTTTCCTTAACTATAAAATGCAGAGGCTAGGGCCTGTGCTCCAGCAGAGCTTCCCACCCTGCTGCTCCCCTGCCCCAGTCTCTGATGCAGAACAGGGGGTGATTTAGAAGAGGGGGATTCAGAGGTCACCACGGGTTGATTTGTGGCCTGTGATGGATGCTGATGGTTACTCCTCAGTGGTCCCTGCTGATTAGAAACTAGTGTCGGGTGCAAGATTAAAGCCTGGGGTGAAGTGGACGGAGGAGGTTCAGCTGTGCTCAGGGCTGGCTCCAGCACTCCATCACAGGAAGGTCAGAGAGCAGTGACCCAGCCCTGGCTTCTCACTGACCACTTGCCTAGCACACTGAGACACCAGCCACTGAGGCTGCTCACCCACCCAAGCCAGGAAGTGGTGCTGTTCCTGCTGCAGATGAGAGGAACTGATGCTCAGAGAGGTTGAGAAACTCGCCCAGAGCCACACAGAGCCAGGATTTGAGTCCACATGGTCTGCTTCAGAACGCACATTCTTTCCCTCGAGGCACAAGCCTCTGGTACCGCAGGACAGGGTCTATAGAAATTCAGTGAAAAGGGCTAAGAAGCAGGAGCTTGTCCAAGGCCATCGAGCTTTGTGCACTTGAATAACTCAACGTTTTTCTAGACCACTGTTTCACTTCTGTCAAATGGATGACACGGGGCTCACCTGGGTTTATTACAGTGCAGATTCCTGGGCCTTCCTGACACTCAGATCTGGCTGACGCAGGTCAGTGGACCGCATTCTGACAACACTCAACTAGGATGACTCGAGTTCCTTTTAGATCTCAAAAAATATAACAGTTAGAAGCCTGTGGGGGAGGGGAGCACAAGTAGGAGGCAGAGACCACAAATCAGAACAGGCCTGATCTTCACCCACCAGGTAAGGAGGTGCCAGCTCAGGACTGGGGTGTTCCCAACTTAGCCATCCCACCCATCATCCAGGCCGGACAACCTCCAGTCCACAGGGAGTGCCCACCTGCCACACGCTATACACAAGCCTCCACTTCTTCCTCTTCTCTTCCTCCTCCACTTCTTCCTTTTATACTTCCTCCTCCTCTTTTCTTCCTCCTCTTCTCCTCTTCCTCTTCTCCTTCATCACTTCTTCCCCTTCCTCTTTTCCTCCTCCTCCACTTCCTCCCCTTTCTTCCTCCTCCTCCTCCACTTCTGCCTCCTCTTCTCTTCCTCCTCCTTCTCCATCACTTCCTCCTTTTCCTCTTCCTCCTCTGATTCCTCCTCCTTCCCTCCTCCTCCTCCTCTTTTTCTCTTCCTCTTCTTCCTCCTCCCCTTCACTCCTTCCTCCTGTTCCTCCCTCACTTCCTCCTGCAGCCTCTCCCGCTGCTGGCTGGCTCTCCCAGCCCACCTGCCTCTCTCCTTCCTGCCGTCCTTTATTTATTCCCATTCTCTTCAGAAAGAGGTGCGTGTGTGGCTGCATCGATCCATCCACGTCACTCACTTGGCTTCACTCCCCGCCCCCTTCCAGCCCTCTCCCCCTCGCTGAGACCAAGAGCGTAAATTCCTTCTGGCGAGTAATTAAAAGCAGCCTCTCCCTTAGCACCAGTGTACTTGTCATAAATTAATAGCAGTCTTCTTAATCAAATCTTATCTTCTCCTCGAGCCATAAACACACGGAGCCCGAGTCAGTATCTCTGCGCACCCAGCCATGAAATTTAATTTCTGATGTTTCAGCAGACTGCGTGGGGTGGGTGGGAACCTGTTCTAGGGGGCCACCCTAACTTAAGTCCCAGCCCAGACCCCTGGCCAACCAGCTGGGTTGACCGAACTGCCTCCTCTGATGTCTGGGGGCGGAGCACCCTGGGCTCTTTCAACCTGACCACTCAGCAGTTTAGGTGCTGTTATTATAATCTCTGGCCTTGGAGGGCCTTTCAGAGCTGATATTCCATTTGACTCTCATGACAGCTCTATGAAAATGTGATTGGGGGTAAAAGGCCCATTTGGGAGATGGGAAGGCCAAGTTTATCATGTTCCTTAAAGACAGATCTGGATGGAATTCCTGCTCTGACACTTTCTAGCTGCCTCTCTGACCCTCTGTTTCCTCTTCTGTCTAAGAAGACAAATAATGCCTTCTGCAGCTTTTTTTTTTTTCAGACATGGTCCCACTATGTGGGGCAGGCTAGCCCTTATGAATTTATGATCTTCCTGCTTCAGCTTCATGAGTGCTGGGATTACAGGAGGGAGCCACCATGCCCAGCTTTCTCCTGCAGTTTTCATGTGAGAATGAGATAAAATGTCAGTACAGTTCATGGTCCATAGCTGCTGGCTAGGGTACAGACCTTCCACCAAATGACTTGCTTAAGGCAATCCATCCAGTTACAAATTGCTGGAGCCTGGATATAGACTCTGACTCAAATTCCATGCTCTTGGAATTCCACCTCCAGGCTCTAGAGCCTAGGTCACTGGGCTGGGTCTCTGTTCCTGCTCCCCACCTGCCAAATGCCCACCTGTGTGTCCATAAGCCACAGGACTGAGGCAGAGCCTGGAGCCAACATCTATCATCTGCAGGGCAGAGGCTGGGCATAGATACTGCTGCCAGTCTTACTGCAGCTGCTGAGTGACTGCACTGCCACCACCTCAGGGCAGCTCCTGGCACGCCTCTGTCCACGGTCGCTGGCATCATCATCGTCCAGAGCAGCTGAGAGTGAACATCCATTTCTCTTGGGCCATGGGGCGCCTGGGGCTGTCTGCACATTGTCTGTTCCTCGCGCTGTGAGTCATGTCATCTTGGTGTGGCTCATTCACAGATGAGACAGGACTCACACGCGATCACTTCTGGATCCTATGATTTCCCATTCAGAGTGAGTGCTGCCTTCTCCCAGCCCTGCTGGCCTCTGTGGGGAATGTGCTTTTCTGTCTGGATCTGAGTGTCCACCCCTCAACTCCTGGGCAAACAGCCATCCTTCCGCCTGTCAAACCTCAGTCTGACCTCTCTGGATCTGGCTCCCCAAATTTCCCTGCATGCCTCCCTCTCTCAGCAAAGGCTTCCACTGCCCTTTGAGCTGCTGTTTTTGCTTTTCTGTAACTCTTCACGTTCACCCATAACTCTTCACAACCTTGAGGGCATTGCTCCAGGAACTCCACTAGGGTCCTGCAATCCTGTCTCTGCCTCACAGGGGCTACTAAGCTCCCCGTCTCTAAAGCTGACCATGGTCACAGGACTCAAAGTGGGGTCCCAAAGCAGCAGTCCCTGGAAGCTTGTTTTGGAATGCAGATGTGTGGTCCCGCCTGGGGCAGGTGGATCAGGAACTCCAGGGAATGGGGGGACCCAGCAGTGTGTGTTTTCAGAAGCCTTCTGGTGCACAATCAAGCAAAGAACTAGTGCTCTCGGGCAGTTGGGCTTATCCAGGTGACTGTGGCCCCAGGGGATAGTAGCAATGTCCAGAGGTATTTTTGGGTGCTATGAGTGGCTTGCAGTGGAGTAGATCCAGGAAAGCTGCAGTGCACAGGACAGTCCCACCTCACCGAGTGATCCGGCCAAAAGGTCACAGTACACTGTGGACCCCACCAGGCTGGTCTTGCCAAGGTCACTGCCATCTGAGGAGCATGGGACATTACGGTGCCCTCATTAAGGGCCTGGGAGGCATAGCTCCAGGGCAATGCCCAAGTACACGGTAGACCCAGGGAAGTCCTTCATAGCACCCACCTGACAGGTCATGTAGAGGGGCTCGTTGGTATGAGGGAAACTATAGGCATCACAACCAGGCACTCACTCAGTCTAGTTTGTGCCTACTGCATGCTCCTCGCTAAGCTGCTCCACTGTTGGGGTAGGATGCAATGAGTTCACACTTCAGCTTGGAGAGATTAATGCATGTACACACATGCATGCAATGGACATAAAACATGCATAATGCATACGTGCACACATATGCACACATACGCTCATCTCTGAAGGACAAGGTGGCACCTCTTTTGGTGCAGGGTTGGAAGTGCTCAAAGTATTCGAAGGAATAGAAAGGGAGTGAGTGAGGCACTTCCGAAGACTGGGCTTTGAGGCATGGGCTTACTGAGCTGGGAAAGGAGGTCAATTAAAAGCAAGGGGCAAAGAATGTAGCCATGGAGCCAGACAGACGTGGCTCTGGAATCTGCTCCACTGCCTGCAAGCAGCGTGATTCTTGGCCAAGCCTCAGTTTTCTAATCTGCAAAATGGGGACAGTGCCACTGGCCACACAGCACTGGGAGAGGATAGAAAAGAGAGCCGGTGGAAAAACCCCATTTGTAGTGCTGTTCCTAGTGCACAGCTGGCTGGCCCTGGTGCAGGGAATGCTCTGGGCTGGCCTTTGAAGTCTAGGACCCGAGGTGGGGTGGGAGGTCAGGCAGGGCAGGCGAGGGAGCAATACCACAGCGTCATCCCCAGGCAGCAGGCACAGTGTGCTGGGTTCTGATTAGCCCGCAGAGGCCCTACAGATTAGCAGGTGTTACGAGGTGCTAAGTACCATTAGCACCTAATTACGCCTTTGTCCTTGCTATAATCAGGTGAACGGCAAAGGACTGAGGGGGGGGGAGCCTTAAAGAGAAAGCAGGCAGCTGTCTGCTGGAACACCTGCAAATGTGTCCCTTCCCTTCTGAAAGTGGCCTCTTTCCAATGGCCACGGAGCCTGGGGGAAACCAGGTGGCCAGAAAGGAGGCTCCCCATACAGACAGAGACGTTTAAGTGCCCAGGGCGATTGAAGTCTTGGCTCAGTGGAGCCGGTGGGGGCCTTTGAGAAGAGGAAAGCCTTTGATGAAAGAGGATGTTTAGCAAGACAAATTGGACAGTTGTCTGCAGGATGGATGGGGAGGACAGGTTGGATCAGGGGTCAGGCAGGAGGCTGTTCCCGTAATTCAGGCGTGTGCTAATATGGCTGAGTACCAGGAACACATGAGGACTGACAGGGCCTGGCAACCAACAGCTCCTTCCCAGGCATTGTTTCCCCTGTGGGAGATGATGCTTGAAAGCCTGAGGGTCCCACAGGAAATACACTGACTCAGTTGGCCTTGCCAATCCAGAACATGAGGGGAAATCCAGGGCAAGCTGTGGCACAGAGCTACTTGCTCTGCCCCATCGGACCCAGGGCCGCTCCTTCTGACCCTGGCCTCTTAGACTTGGGGTTTCCAGTTGCAAACCTGGAGAAAATGTGACCCAAAGACTAGGTCTCAGGATTGAGCCCACCTATGGCCTGGCAAACCTGCCCTGCTGCATCAGGACCACCCAACCCGTGCTTTAAGTGCGGGGTGACTGCTTCTGCTCTGCAGCGTGTCCAGAGGGCAGGGTGGGCCCTCGGAGGTCAGGGATATCCACAGGTGACTGGAGGTGCTTAGTGTGTCGTGTGGGGGCTTCTGGTCAACCCCCAAGAATGTCTCTATTCCTCTAGTCACCAGCACCCCCTCTTGGGCTCCATGATATGGGGCTCCCAGGCAAGCCAAATGCAAACCTAGGATGCCCAGGTAAATGAGAATCTTCTTTCAGATTCTGGACTATTAGGGTTGGGTCTTCAACAGCCCAGACCTACAGGGAATACACTATGTAGCTGCAACATCAGAAGACTTCTGATGCACAATCAAGCAGAGAACTGTGCTCTGGGGCAGTGGGGCTCACCCAGGTGACTGTGGCCCCAGGGGCCATGTGTCTTTTACCTGAAACTCTATCCTGCTAGATATCCCAGGTGTGCAAGAACAAGAACACAGCAGGAGAAAAGTGCAGTGGGCACCAGTGCCCCTAGGTTCCCTGCAGCTCTCCCCACAAAGGTGGACGCATGGCCTTACAGGTGAAAAACATCCAGCATGACAAAGAGAGACCAGAACAGCGTGGTGGAGATTCACATAGAGATCAAAGGCTGCCACAAGCATACCTGGCTTCTCCAGGGACACGGACTACCAAAGGGCCCAGTCTCGGTTTTTTACTTGGAAGAGGAGGAAGTGAATCTCCAGGGCCCCTTTCAACTTGAACCCTGACTTGACCTGGTCTACCTACCTGCATCTGTGAGTATACATTCAGGAATTGCAGCTGGTCTTCCCAATATCCCCCGTGACACACAGAAAGGCAGATCCACAGCCAGAAAAAAAGCACCTCCCACAGCCACAGCCAAGCCTCCAGGCGCTTGGCACCTCTGCCACTTGGAACGACCAAGACCCTAGGTCCCTATCATGCTGGAATTAGAAGCCAGCTACATGTGGCCGTCCTGTACCTGCTGGCAGGATTATACCTGTATGATTACAATGTGTAAGAGCAGATTTCACGGCATAATAAAAATAAAATGGTCAAAATGGAGTGGGAACCCAGCCAAGAGGGAAAGTTGGAAGGAGTCTGTGGCCTTTTTATTTTATAAGCAGTCCAACCCGCATGGAGGCTGTGTCGACCTCCTCCCCATGCCCCCGCCAGCCACCAGCCATCTGTCCCCATCAGCTCCCTGCCTGGTTAGCTCACTTCCAGAAATGTGGCTGTCTGGAGTGCAACCGAACATGCTAGGAACCATCAGGGTTCAAAGCAGGGGCAGGAAAGAGGGAGGAGAGGGCTGACCCCAGGAGGCTGGCTGAGGATGCACAGGTAAGAGGGAAGACTGGTTGGGCAGACATGCTGTGGTGCGACCTGGACTTTCCCTGCCTCTGCAACGAGAAAGGGGGGGAACGTCCATGTCTAGGGAGGGCCCCCTGTGCCCCATTCATGACACCAAGAGCATCGGGAACATACAGAATCAAGGATCACAGATGCATGGCTTGTCTGGGTGCCCTTCTCCCAAGCATTTTTGGGGGTGTTAACCCTTGCTCACTCCAGTCATGCTGTGTTTGCATCACTGAGTTCAACTGCTCCAACCTGCTCATTCGTTCTTTTTGTTTTTCTTTTGGGTCTCACTATCAGTTCAGGCTGGCCTTGACCTTTCTGGGTAGCCCAAGCTGGCCTGGAAGTTTTGATCCTCCTGCCTCTGTTTCCCAAGAGCTGGGATTACAGGTGTGTTACCATGCCCAGCTCCAACCTGCTCATTCTACATACAGTTGTCCCTCCTTTTCTGCTGGGGGACAAGACCCCTAGTGAGTGCTTGAAACCATGGATGCTATTGAGCACTAGACATAGTAAGTTTTTCCTATACATACATACCTAAGATAAAGTTTAATGTATAAATTAGGCACAGTAAAAGATTAGTAGCAATAACTCATCAAAATAGAACTATGCTGATATGCTATAGTAAGTTATTTAAAACAAATTATTTTTAGAATTTTCCATTTAATGTTTTCAGATTGTGGTTGATCTCAGGTGACTTACGGTGAAGCTGTGGGTAATGGGCACCGTGGTACACTCAGGGAAGGTGTGGGGGCCCCTGAACACTCAGCATATTATCCTCCCCTGCATTTCTCCCCAGCTCCTGCTGCAGATCTTCCAACAGGCTGGGTGGTCTCTGTCCTCATTCCCGGTCAGGTCCTTGCTAACTGGGGCTATGTCCTGTGCTGGTGGGGAGTTCTAGGGACCCCTGTGCCAGCTCTATATTTAGAGCTGTCCCCGAGGGTCCAGGCAGGTCAGAGGCCTCACACTCTATCCAAAACTGTGGCTGGGGACACAGACACAGGGTGCCTTGGTCCTACCACATCCTCTCCACAAGTCAGTCTTGCCCCTTACTGGGCAGGAGGCTCTACCCATGGGACAACTACGGTGGGCCAGGGGGGAAGAAGGCCTCCCAGAGGCCCTAGATAACCAGGAACAGCATCTACTTTCTTTCTGAGGGACCAGGGAGGACAGGGGTGACTCAGGACTCTGGAGCTGGACACCCAGCTCAGAAGGGTCAGTGCTCTGGGGGGAGGAGCGGACGGCACCCAAAGGTGAACCCCTTCTCTGCAGTGCCCCCACTCTGTCCCACCCATACGATGCCTACAGATGAGATCTGGGGTTTCTCACAGTAGGTAATCAGAGTAATTGGATCACGGGAGGTGTTAACTGGATTAACCAGGAGGCTTCCAGGGCACACAGGATGAAAGTAGTTATTACACAGCGTGGGCTGGACATGTGGCAGGGGCTAGCTCCCCACCTTCCTCTCTCCTTCTCCTTCTCTCCTGGGGGAGTGGGGGCAGAGGCAAGGGGTGTGCAGCCAGGGCTTGCGGCCTTCTTATTTTGTGTCTGGCTCCTCACTCACCCTCGCTGGACATACCTCAATAGCCTTCCTTCTCTGAGCTCTCAGCATGCATCCGGATCTATGTTACATACTTTTCTGAACTAGCTTCTTTTGCCCTGCACTGGGAATTTATAAGGCAGATTTCAATAGCCCCGATAAGCAGAAGGAAAAATGGAGGTGAGAAAATGCCCTGTAATTCACAGGAGTAAGTTTGGTAGTATTTCCGTCTTAAAAACACTCTTCCAAAACCTCATCAGACCAAGTATCCCTGACTTCTGGGGTCCAGCTGGGGTTTGCTGGCCTCTGAGGCTGTGCTGGGCAGGGAGGGAGGAATGTTGGAGAGGATTTGGGAGCTCTGGGGAAGGCCAGCCACCAATCTCCAACTTCAACCATATCAGAATGGAGAGCTGGCCTTCCCCACCGGGCACCAGAGGACCTATGTCCCGTCTTCTCAGCAGCCTTCCTCCTGGGTCCAAGGATGCCCCCCTCCCCACATACTGCTCACTAAGATCCCAGAGGCAGCCAGGCACTAGTGGCTCACACTGTAATCCTAGCTACTTGGGAGGCTGAGAGCAGGAGGACTGTGGTTCAAGGCCAGCCTGGGCAGAAAGTTCACAAGACCAATAACTTGGTGCAGTGGTATTCACCTGTCATTAAGCTATGACTTAGTTCCGGGCCAGTCCAGGCCAAAAAAAAAAAAAAAAAAAAAAAGTTTGCAAGACTCCCATGTCAACAGAAAAATGCTGGATGTGGTGGCATGCCTCTCATTCCAGCTGAGGTAAGAAGTTTAAGACAGGATGACCATGATCCATCTGGCCTTGGCAAAAAGTGAGACCCTGTCTCCAAAATAAGCAGAGCAAAAAAGGCTGGAGGTGGGTTCAAGCCAGAGAATGCCTGACTTTCAAGCATGAAGCCTGAGTTCAAATCCTAGTGCTGCAAGAAAAAAGAACAGATTCTAGAGGCAAGACCATTGCTCCCATGGAAGGGGGTGGGGGGTGTATAAGAAACTACAGAAGTAAGCAGGAGGCCCAGCACTGTGCTTGCTCCGGCAAGGCTCCCTGCTCACTCCATAATGGAAAAAAGAACACTCACCAACTGCCCCCGTCCACCGCACACAAATGCACACATAGACATCACACATGTATGCAGCTTACACGAGGCCCTCTCTGCACCCCTCTCCAGCACTTGTCAGCATCCAACATAGAAACATTTCATTCTTCTGTCGGGTCTCCCCCAGACCAGAAGGTAAATCAGCTGTGTGGCCCTCAGCTCCATGGCTCTCAATTCTGTCACTCTCAGCTCTGTGGCCCTCAGAGATCCTGCCCCACTTGCTTCCCTCTCAGTTCCTAAGATGGCACCTGAGAACAGCGGCCTCCCTTGGCCCTTGCTGAATGAGTGAATTTGTGAGCGAGGGGGGTGTGAGTGAGAAACAGTGAGAGGTTGTGGAGGGCAGGGAGGAAAAGGAGGTGACAGATGAGCATTGGGAGATTCAGTCTTGGGCCAAGGGCAGGGCACATGCAGGGGACTGGTGTAGTGACTGTGATTGTGAGGGAGAGGGGTCCTGAGTAAGAGGGGGAAGCAGAGGTGGGTATTGGGCGGTTGGGGGGTAAGGTGGTAACAGGCTGGTTTATTAACACCACTTGCTGTAAGATCCCCCTGACTTCTGGCTCCTACCTGAGGATGCGTTCCAGGGACACCTGGGCACAATATCAGTGTGTGGCAGGCTGAGGATGGAGGGGACCCTGTGCTGCACAGAGACTACCCCACTCACACCCCTCAGAAATGTGCTTGTGGCCCTCAGCTCTGAACAATAAGGACATCACCCTGAGCAGCCTCAGGAGATCAGCAGAGAGAAAGTTGCCTCCACTTGTACTAGCCAGTGCCACAAACTGCCTTTAATGAGGTGTGGAGTCAAGGAAGGTGGCCTGGGCCCAGGCTGGCCCCAGCTGGCCCCATCAGCTCACCACAGCCCCAGGGACTGACAGAAAGCTGACTGCAGGGAAAGCTGCTGACAGGGAGCAGAGGTAGTCTGGAGCAGACTGCTGCGGCAGTATCTGTGCAGGCCTGGTGTATGCCTTTGAGTCCCTGGCAAGGTCCATCCTCCCTACAATGCATGGGAGCAGCCAGGAGTGTAGTGAGGGGTCAGGGGTGCTGAAGAGCCTATCCTGAAGGACCCCAAGCATCTGGAACCAGCCACCAAGCAGCTAGAGGGTGTGGTAGACATAGCCCAGTTGGGTTGATGGGGAAGCCCTTGCATCATGGTGTGACAAAAAATCAGAGGTCATGACCTTGGGGAGACCAGTGAGACCACCAAGTCAGAGGCTCCCACTGACTCCACATCCCAGACACACATCCTCTCTTGCCTGTGTAGACATGCTGGCCTGTCCTGGGCAGAAATAGACATGTCAGGAAGCCTGATCCAAAGTGGTAGAAGCCACAGTGGTCCTGGGTGGCTTTGGGACAGAATGACTAGTAATCTGGGCTACATGACAAAAGGTGCCTGAAGTGGTGATCAGCAATCAGGTGAGATGTTGGCACACCTGAGGCCCTATCCCCACTCAGATGGGTGACTAGGTGGTGGTCCTGGGGAGGTTGCTTGGCATGGCACAAGTTAGCCAGAGCTAAATGCCTGAACTGGAGACCTCCGGCAGGTCATAGCACTCAGTCTCTGTGAGCCTCAGTGTTCTCATCTCTCTGTAAAGGTTTGTATGTGGTCACAATGCATTTTACTTGCCAATAAATTCATGCAGCTGTGTATTGATACAGTCTCCCTGTCCTCCCTGCCGTGTCCTGGCCTTTGACCGGGGGCACTGTTTCCTGCTGTGCTGTGTCCCCAGCAGTCTCTGAGGATTCCCCCATGAAGATGATGAGGAGGGGGAGGAGTGGGACACACCACAGAGTGACTGACTCTCCCACTGCCACCCTGATCAGTGGTCCCAGGTGCAGCTCTGCCACAGTAGCAACATCAGAGCAAAGGAAGATCAAGCTGCCTTGGATGGGGGAAAGCGGGGGAGCCTCATCCTCGGGCTGGCTCCTTGCCTCTGACCACTTCCTGCCCAGAAAGGCATGGGCAGGACCGGATGGACCCTAATGTGCAGCTAAGAGCCCAGGGGCTGTCTCCTTACTTTCAGCCTGTCCCTGCTCCATGCTGGGGGGACCAGGCCCAGCACACCTCAACACAGTGCCTCACCTGAATTGTACCTGGGCTTGCAGGGTGGAAACTCTGCCTACATGGGCCTCCAGCCTCCCCTACGACTGACACAGGAGGGAAAGCTGGCCTCAGGGAAGACAACTGGGTTGCAGTAAGATTTCTGGACCTGGACCCACTCATGATCAAACCTCAGCCGTGCCCCTAGAATTAATCTGACCTGGGGCAAATTATTTTATGTCTGTGCTCTTGGTTGTAGTAAATGGGGATCACAATTCTTTGCTTGTAGGCCTTGAAATCATGTTTGTAACTCGTGCAGAAATCCTCAGTATAGAAGGCAAGACTTAATGCACCTAGGACCTCCCTATACAGCTAACTATTCTCTGTCCAATATTACAGATGAGAAAACAGAAGCTCAGAGACTTTGGGTCACAACTCTGAGGTCACCTAGCTGAGTGAAGAACTGGTCTCAGGTGTCCCAAATGTAGGATTTTTCTCATTATTTTTCCCCAGGGAGAGGGTGCTAGGACCCTCATTCTCACCCCTACCCAGTCAGCACTACCACCCTCCTCCACCATCAGTATTTGGGAACCAGCTAAGCAAATGCTCAGAGATAAAGGGATCTGCTGAACTCAGACAGCTTTCTCAGCTTGGGAGAAGGGATAGGGGGAGTCTTCACTCTGTGTCCGGGTCAGGCCACTTGGGCACATAATGGCAGCTGTATGGAACCATGCAGGGCTCCAGTGTCAGAGGCCTCCCTGACAGTCAGCTGGCCAAGGCAGCCCCGTGTACCAGCCAATTTTTAATCGTTTATTCTCCAGGCTTGTTTATGACGTGATAAAATTCATAACAGATAGTGCCTGGCTCCCCTGGCTTCCTCCCACCTGGCTCTCACTCCCTGGGGATACAGCTCCGCTCTTTATAGAAACCACTTGCTGAGCTGGACCCACTTAAAGCCTGGGGCTGTCAGTAAATGGGCCTCCCAGAGAGGAAGCTGCCAGTTAAGTGTGATGCACAGCACAACCTGGATAGCTGGCCTCTTCTCTTAAACCTGGCCCTGCTGGGTCTGCAGCTTCCTCCCAAGTCTGCACCCGTGCCATAGTGGGGCAGGCAGGAAGGCCCAGGCAGGTAGGCAAGGGACCTGGGTTCTGTCAGTCTGTAACAACCATGCATAGTGAGGTCTTGGGTCAGTCACAGTGCCTCTGCCTCCATTTCTATAGCACAATGAGTAGATGAGGGGATCAGTGATTCCAGCCCTGTTTGTGTTTTCTTCAATTAGTGGAACCATTTCTTTAATTAAAATTTAGGCAGGTCCCCAGTAGATGAGAACAGATGTTTCTGGTTAAGGAGCAAGTAGAAAATGTGGCACACACCTAGGCAGGATCAGCTCTCTCCTTATTTTTCCAACTGAAACCTTCTAGAAGGCTTAGATGCTTGTAGAAGGCTAAGTCTAACATTGTCATTGTTGTGTCCTGCACAATGAACCTGGCCCAGTGCTTAGTGCAAGTGGACAGAGGGAAGGAGGAAGGAGGGGAAGGAAGGAAAGGCGGGAAGAAAGAATGGGTGAGGGAGAAAAGGAGGGAGGAAGGAGAAAGGAGGAGGGGATGATAACATTCATTAAACCATTTTCTTCTTTCTTTTCCTTCAAGTATAGCTCAACACCCAGTCATCAGACTGGACCTGATGGCACATACCTGTAACCCCAGCTAGTCAGGAGGCAGAGGCAGGGGAATCAAGGTCCAAGGCCAGACCAGACAGAAGCACAAGCCCCTATCTGTAAAGCAAACTAAAAGAAAAGTACCTGTAGCACGGCTCAAGGGGTAGCGCACTTGCCTAGCAAGCATGGGGCCCTGAATTCAAACCCCAGTACTGCCAACCCTTCCCCGCAAAAAACCAGTCCTCTACCCCAAACTTCTCGGCTTGCTGCGTGGGACTCGGTAGAATCAGCCCCCTAACCAGGCCCTGCCAGTGCCCAGTCTGCTCCTGGTCTCTGGAGAGCTAAGCCTCTGGTCTCTGGAGAGCTAAGCCTGTGGTCTCTAATGTGAGGGCTAAGAGCCCCTGCGCTGTTCTGGGGGGTCCTCCATCACAGGGGGTGCCAAACCCTGTTTACCAACAGAACCAATACATTCCCCCACACCTATGGTCATTTGTCAAAAGTGAGTGAGCGCTGTTGCAATGAATACAATAAAAATCCACTTAGAAGTGATTCTGTATCCACAGCAGCCCTTTGTCATGACGTGTTTCCTCAAACTGTGCTTGCTACATAAACAGCCACAAGCACATGGCAATGCCTGCTTTTATCTGGCACAGGGGCCTTTGTGCAGGAAAGGAGGGGACGCTGGCCCCATCACCCGAGCCTTGGGTGATCCAACTCTTCTCCTGCTGCTATGGTTCCTGCTTTAACCCTCGGTCTGTCCAGTAGCTCGGGTTTCTCCCCAGGGTCCCAAGGACAGCAGCTGTCTGCTGGCCAGAGGCCACATCTGGAATTCATCCTCTTCATTAAATAAGTGGCTATTTCCCAAGTGCCGGTTCCCTTGATCCCCCCAAAGCCCTGTTCATGCTGCTAACAAGGATAGTAATTTGTCCATTAAACATAGGACTGCCTTCCAACAGGCCTCCCACTACTGCCTGCCCAGGGTGGAAGCGGAGGCCGAGCAGCCTTTGTGTCTAGGGTCAGAGCTGCCCCACTCCAGAGGCACTCAGGGCCTCTCCAGCACAAAGCCCTACCTGCTCTGGTCACTCAGTCCCTAACTTCCCAAGTGACTCTGAGGATGTCTGGTTTGGGGACAGGCCATCAGGCAGCCCTGCCAGATCTTCTCCTGCTCTGTGACAGGGTTTTGTGGCCATCCAATCAATGCAGACAACTCGATCTGGCATCGAGTCCCTGTGCAAACCGCAACCCATCAAGAGGCGTTTATTGTCCTGAAAATAAACAGTTCCCTCCCTGCCCACCCCTCCAGCCCAGTCTGTCCCATCTCCACTCCCCCACCGGGTACCCTTCTCCTGTCCTTGGAGCAGCTCAGACCCACTAATCCAGGCTGCTGCTCTCTCCTTTGCATTCTGGTCTCTGCCCAAACTGGCCAGGGTCCACCGGGGACAGGAAGCAGGGAGCCCAGCAGCCCACCTGAGAGAGACCTGGGGCCTTCAGACTCTGGGCCTTCACTCATGATGGGAGTTCAGCCACATGGACCCATTGAGAGTGTTCTTCCCGAATTCATGTCAACCCAGAACTTCAGAATGTGACCTCATTTGGAAACAGGGTCATTGCAGAAGCCAACAAATTAAGCCAAGGTCATTCTGGAATGGGTGGGCCCTCATCCAGAGATGGTATCCTTCTAAGAAGGGAGAAATTTGAATGCTGACTTGCATAGAAAGAAGATGAGGTGAGACAGAGACAGAGAAGGCCACATAACAATGGAGACAGAGTCTGGGGTGATGTGTCTGTAAGTCAGGGGGTGCTGAGTATGGAAGGGAAGACCCAGCAACAGGGATGGAGACATGGAACCATTCTTCCTCAGACCTCTAGAACAAGCCAGCCCTGCCCACACCTTAATTTTGGACTTCTGGCCTCCAGAACAGTCTTAACTCCCCAGCTTGTAGCATTTTGTTGTGGCAGGCACAGGAAACTAACACAGATGGGTAGGGAGGGTGGGCAGGTTTGGGAAACTGAGGCCCAGAATTTGGAATGATTCACACCAAGATCACAAAATCAAGACAGGGACAGTGCTGAGGCTGGATCTTGTGCCCACTAAGACTCCGCTGTGAGATCCAGAGACTAAGAAGGAGCTCCAGCCTCACACGGCAACCGTCTGTCAGGAAGGATGCTGGGTTGGGGACCAGAGCATGGGTGGGACCAGGACACTTTCCTTCATTGTCCTCATAAGCCATCACGAGGTCCCCATGAGCTCCTCACTTATGAATCAGTGTCTAAGAATCTCTAGTACTTAGCAGGGTACCTGGCATCCAGTAGGTGCTAATTAAAGAGTGCATGGGTGGAAGAAAAGATTTTTTTATGGCTTTCCTTTACAAAACCCTCCTTTCTGGATATCATGTGGAAATGAAGTTGGCTGACTGTTCCCCCAACTCAGTCTCTTAAATCCCAAGAAATGCACACAAGGAGCTCTGTTAGGGCCTGGCCCACCCTTCAGGAGGGATGCTGCTTTAAAGCAGGTTTTCTCCACCCTGCACTGCTGCTGGTTTGGGCTGGACTGTGCTTTGCCATGGGGCCACCCTGTGCCCTACGGACTGTTAACAGCATCCTTGGCCTCCACCCACTCAGTGCCAGGGTTCCTGAATACTCCTCCCTCAGGTTGTGACCACCTGAAATGTCTACAGACATTGTCGCATATCTTCTGGGCGTGCAGGAATGACAAGGGCATATGCTGCTCCCAGAGCCTCACCTTTGGTGGAGAGCATAGGGTTGGCAGGATGTGTGTACATCCTGGGAGAGGGAGGAGGGACCAGTGCAGCCAGCCAGCCAGAGCCTTCCCTGCTTGGAGAAGCTTCCTGTTCGAGGGGGTGTCCAGCTAGGATTGGGCCACAGTGTGCCAGAAAGACTTCCAGCTCTGGGTGGAGAACTCACACTGAGCACCAAAGTCCCTTCCCCTACAAGATTTTAGAATGTCCTAGCACTGACCATACCAGTGAGATGAGATGGTCGACCCCTGTCTTCTCTGAAATGCAGCCATCCCTGGGTCCCAGGACAACCAACACCCTCTGACCAAGATGCCACATCAAAAGGACACGCTTCCCAGGTGTAGGCAGCAGGGGCCACACTGCTCCCATTCCCAACTCTAAATCCATAAGCAGGGCAGAGGCCACTCAGGCTTCAGAATCCTAGGCTAAGGACTTTTGAAACAGCATGTCATGGTCCCTTCTCCTGAAAGTGACCCTAGCAGAAAAGCAGAATAGGTTCCACTTCACTGAAAAGGAACCAAGGCTCAGAGAAGTTAAGAAAGTTCCAGCGGTCACACAGAGATGTGAGTGGCATAGCTGGTATTCCACCCCAGGTCTGCCTGGCTTCTTCCAGAACACAGGCCCTGGCATATGCTTGATTCTTGATGATGTCGGCTACCTGGGCCACTTCCTGGGGGAACAGACGCCAGTGGTCACAATTAAAATCCTCTGGCTCAAAGAGAGTGGGGGAAGAGGCTCAGAAACTACCAACAACGTCATTTGGCAGGAGGACAATGCCAGTCTCAGAACCCAAGGCCAAATGGGCAGCAGTCCCCTGGAGTCTGCCACATGTGGGGAACGCCCGCCGGGGTAGCTCCTGGACACAGGCGCCAACACGTCAGATGCCTGGCCACAGTGTTTGTTTCCAGGGTGAGGCTGGGAGCAGTTTCTAGGTGGGGGTCTGTAGAAGTCCCCCGCTGTCACACATACTCTCTTGAGGGGCCCCCAGTCACTCCTCAGAACAGAGCTCCATTCAGCCCATCCAGCCAGCTGACCTGCACAGCCAACGGCGCACATTCCTTTTGAGAAGAGTGGAAAAGTCAACCTGGAGTCGAACACCGGGTTGGGGCCAGCCTCTCTCACCAGCCCACATCCTCACACCCTTCCCAGGAGGGCATAGCACACTTGGGCACAGGAAGTGGACCTGGCATTATGACACCCCCAGCTTGCCTTGGAGAGCCACCGGCCCATGACACTGCAGAGCCACTATACCCAACACCCCCACCACAAAAGACCAGAAAGCCATCAGCCTGAAAGGATGAGTGGTTACTCTGGACCCCACAGACACCTCCCTTTCAAAAGGTACCAAAGGCAGGAATTCAGCCAGCAAACTGTCCCCAGATCCAGGACACTGACAAGTTTTTCAGTATGCAGTTGGTGGAAGCATTCATTTTTACAAGATTAGCCTATACTGCTGAATTTAAGAGAAGCATGTAACTCCTAAACAAAACCTCTAAGTTAGAATCTTATTCCCCTTTGAGAACAGCTTGGGGCTGCCACAGGCTTACTCTCTATCTATCACTGTTTTCAACTGGGAAAGACAGGGAGTGGTGCAGGAAAGAGGGATAACACCAGGCCTCTGCACTGGTGACAGCTGGATCTCTCACTGGGACAACAGGCACATGGGTGTAGAAATTGGGGGGTTCACTTTCTAGTTGCTGTTGAGGGAAGAGCTGAGGATTTTGCAGATGTGCAAGTTCTTGGGCTCATTACAAACCTCCTAGCAAGAGCCATAGTGAGGATGACATCAGCATAGCAATGGCAACTGAAGTCATGGAGTAGGGACACTGGCAATGTACACTTACTGGACCACTGCAGAGAGAGAAGGCCCCAAAACAGACCTAGGAAAGAGAGGTAGAGGGCAGAGGATCTTGTCTCCTGAGAGTTTAGAAGCCAGGAAGAAAGGAGAGGTCCCCACCAGGCAGGCCGTCAGAGGTCCCACGGTGACCCAGAGCTCAGGGTCACCTTCATCTGGAAGCCTCGAAGTAGGGATGAAGGCTGGCTGATGGCAGGCAGGGAGAGGTATGGCAAGTAGTGATGGCACCTTCAGGAGGCTGGGTGTGCTGGGAGATGAGACAGGAGAAGGTGGTATGCACTGCTGAGATGAGACTGAGCAGGTGTGTGTCAATGGCAAGGACCCAGGAAAGAGGGTGAAGGTACAGGCAAGAGGACCTGGGAACAGGAGAGAGGCTGGACCCAGGCTCAGTGGAGGGCCTGGCCTTGGCCACAGGAGGTTGGGGGAGGAGGAGAGCAGACGGGGGAGTGGAAGGGGCTCGGTGAAGGCTGAGATGGAGGAGGACTCTGTGTGAGGATCCTTAGAGAGGACAGTCAGGCCATCGCTCAGGGCTGAACAGGGTAAGAATGATCAAACTCCTGACCTAGATTTTCCTGCCTGAGTTGGCCGATCATCACCTTCTGGTGGAAGAGGGAGTTCCTTGTTATCCAACCCCCAGCATGGACTGGTGGGGAACTGAGCCTAAACCAACAGATCACTTCACATGGGTATACCAACCCTTCGTGGCATGCTTGGTACACAATAGCTGCTCAAAATGTGTATGGAGTGACTGACTGATCAGCAGTCTCTTCTCTCAGCCTATACATTCAGTCTCTGAGGATTCACCAAGTCTGAGAAAGCTAATACTCCACTTCCCTGCCAAGCCAGTGAGACCACAGAAATCTGTGGAGTTGGCTTTTTCCTTCCTATGTTTTAAGGAAAACACAGGATTTACTCAGACCCAGCAAACAAAATAAGGTGGCCTGGTAGGAGTGCTGATGCAATCCAATTAGCAGAGATGGGGCTGTGTTGGTTTCCTTCACAAACACCCTATTTATTTGTGGGGTGTTTTGGGAGGGGGCACGTAGAGCTTGTTTCTTATTACTTTGCTTCACGCCTCAACTAACACGGACAGACTCATGATGAAAGCCTGTGGTTCTCAGAGGCAGCTACAGGGGTCCAAGGAGCTGGGCGCAGCAGCACCAACTCCCTGGGAGTCTGGACAGGCAGGGGATCAGGATAGACCACGAAACTCCTCTTCTAAGGCGAGCAGGAGAGCTGGAGGTGTGTTACAGTCTGGCAGAAGGAAAGGACAGCCACTAACATACAAGATAAATAGGCAAATAATCTGACATACATGTTGTGAAGAGAAGGAAGACACCGTGCAGGGCAAGTAAGGGGTCTGGGGTGTGAGTAGCAGGTGCCAGACACGAGCTACTGTGTTTATAGGGGAGCTCCTTGGAGGAGATGCTCCAAGATAGAGCCAAGGAGTTACCTGGGGTACAGCATTTGGGGCAGTATGACCACCTGACCTTAAGGTTTTACAGTGTCATGTGAGTATGAGGGACAGAACAGAGGCCACATGGTTAGAGCTGAGGGCAGATGACAGAGGCTCACTGAAGCAATGGTAGGGTCAGACCTCAGGGGCCTTATAAATTATGGGGTGAACAATGGCTTTTGTGCTCAGGGTTCTATGCCATACACTTTGAGCATGCTCTGGTTCTCACTGCTGTTGTTAATATTTTATTTTAGAACAATTTTAGATTACAGAACAAAGAGCAAAGATAGAACAAAGAGTTCCCAGATACCCCACCACCCGGTCTCACCCATTGTTAATGTCTTGCCTACTACATAAGCTTATGTACCCTAAGAAATCAACTTAGATACGCTACTATCAACAACACCCCACAGAGATTTCAGACTTCCCAGGCTCCCCCCACCAATGTCCTTTCCTGCCTTGGTGGATCCTGGATGGGACACCAGGATCCCCTTATTGCACTCTGCTATCATGTCTTTTCTACGCTGTGGTGTTTCCTCAGTTGTGTCTCATTTTTCATGACCTTGACAGTTTTGAGGTGTATAGGGCAGATATTTTGGAGCTGGTCTCCCAATTTGGGTTTTATCAGTGTTTTTCTCATGGTTGGCCTGAGGTCATGGGTTCAGGGGAGACCACGGAAGTATGGCGTCCTTCCTATCTCATCAGAGCAGGTCCGTGCTGTCCATGGGACTCATCACAGGTGATGTTAACCTTGATCACCTGGTGAGACAGAGTTTGCCAGGTTTCTCCACTGTCAAATGGCTTTGTAAGTTTCCCTTTCTGTATGGTGCTCTTAGCAAGCAAGTAGAGGAAGTGCAGCGTGTGCTCAGGGAAGGGGTTACATCTATTTTTAAGGAGTGACTATGGCCACTGTTTAGTGGGACAGGGTTACTACCGTGGCTCTGGACTTGAGGATGTGGCTGGGACCAGGGTAGCAGCAGAGAAGGTGGTGATAAGAGCTGCCCTCTACACACATCACTAGAGTATGCCCCATTCATTAGACTATTCCATTGGTAGGCCCAGGGGGTGTGGGAAGGGGAGAGAGAGAGGGAGAGGTCGTGGGAGGGAGGTAGACAGCAGCTGAGGATGACTTCAGGTTTTGACTCTGGCCACATGTGTCTTGGCATTGCCCTCCCCAAAGCCCGAGAAGGCTGTCACAGGAGAGAGGCTGGGAGGTGATCAGGAGCGCGTGAGACTTGAGAATGCTAAGCCGGGAGGATTTGGCCATCCACATGAATGAAGAGTTGGATGCATAAGTTCAGAATCTGAGAGACAGGTCCGGGCTAGAGGGATACATGTGGGTGTCATGGGCACAGACAATGGATGAGATCACCAATGGCTGGGCACACAGGGGAAGAGAAGAGTGTACAGGCTTGAGCCCTAGGAGGCCCTGATGTCAGAGGCTGAACTGGCAGGAGGGGCCAGGGAGGGAGACACAGAGCCAAGAGCTGGACAAGCAGAAGTCAGTGTAGGACAGAGAACCAACCCAGCAGCTGTGGCAGGGCGCAGGAGTCCAAGCCTGAGGTGGCTTGGAGGAAGGGAAGAGGGGAGCCAGAGGCAGGAATGTTGACAGCTTTCTCAAGACATTGAGCAGCACAGGGAGGAAAGAAGGGTATAAGTTGATGGGGAAATGGCTCAAGGAAAAGTTTGTTTGTCAAGATGGGAGACACCAAAACTTGTCTCCACTCCTGGGAGTGACCTCAGAGAGATGCTTCTCATCCCTCTGTGCTGTGTATAAGTCTACCAGGGTCTACCACATCCCACAGGAGCCTCGGCCTGGGGAGGGAGGTAATGGTAGGGCCAAGGTGGTAGGGAGAGAAGCTGTAAGAGAACTCCAGGAAACCTCCAGTGCCCCTTGGCGGGGCCAGGGCCCACTGACCAGCATAGAGCACTCCCCAGGGCACTTGGGTAACCCTCCAGAAAGACAGGAGGCCTAGCACAGCAAGGCTGGTGACTCATCCCTGCTGGACCCCCAGGGCCCTGGGACAGGCACCTGGGAAGGGCCCCAATGGCAGGCCTGGCTAGAATTTGTACTTCCCTAGTGCTTAGTGTCCTCTGCTCCCATGGTTGCTGGGATGAACATGAGGAATGTCATGGTACCATGAGTGAGATCTGGCTTGTCAGGGCCTGAGCAGTTGTGAGACTCTGTATAAATTACCAAAGGTCCCTCAGCCTCAGTTTCCACTGATGGTTACCTCACCCTCCTTCACTGGGCACTCGTGCTTTTTCTCTAAGCTGCAACATTGGAAAGAACTCGCAAATGCCTACATGTTATTAAGGTTCTGTTAGGGGGGACCCCCTGTTCCCACTTCAGTTCTGATGGATTCCACCCACTCCACTTCCCCTCCCCCTGGGACCTAGATCTTTGCCAGCTTTGAAGGGGGACAATACTGTATGACCCCTGCCCTTCTCCCAGACCACATGCTGGGAGATGCCTCAAGATGCCAAGGGCAGAGGGAGCTGTCTCCTAGTTCTGGGTTCAGACAAGGACTTGGACTGGACCCTGAATGGGGAAGAGGAGCAGGACCCCCCCCCAACTCGTGCTGCTAGTCACAGAGAGTTTAAGGACCAGAGACACCTCCCCCACCTCAGGAGGAAGCCCACATTACCCATCAGCCACCAGGGAAGTCTCCCCACTGTACAGTTGTGAATTAAACATGCAGCCTAATGAGTTGATTTTATTAGTTTGCAAACGCATTGAGAACTCGTTATCAAAATAAACATCAATTCCTTTCACCCCTGCCGCAGCCTTTCCAAGAGAGCAAAAATTAATACAAGTATACAGTGGCCGCTGGCTGGCCCTGACCCAGCAGCAGGTGGGTTGCCAGTTGGCCAGACAGGATGGGTCCTACTACTCCTCACAGGTCCTTGTGGCCTTACTGGAATGGAGGCGGAAGAAGAACCGAGGAATGGAGGTTCTGCTACTCATGACAAGACCAGGGTGACCATCTAAAGGTCCCAGCTTTCCTGGGTTAGGTCCCTTGCTCTAACCTGACCACTTCAGGGTGTGGGGGTATGTGCTAAAGGAAGGGCCCAGAGGCCTAGATGGGATAATAATAATAATAATAATAATAATAATAAAAAATAGCAGCATACTGGGCCAGCTCTATGCTGTGTTTTCTTTGATGTCCCACCAACTCAATGGGGTCAGAAAAATGATCCCATCTTTCAGAGAAAGACACCGAGGCCTGCCCACAGTCATGTTGGGGAGCAGGAAGTGAAGGCAGCTGGCCCAAGGGACTTAGTTACCCAGGAGACTGTGCCTGCAGAGTTGATTGAGAGCCAGTTAAAGGCAGTAATCCCTTGGATGGATAGGGGGGCAGGAAGTTGGACAAGGTGACCTTTGGAGGAGCCACAGTCCTCTGTGGCCTCCAGTCTGGTTTCCCTGGAGACGCCAATTGTGGCTGCTCCCTCCCAACACACCCCTCCCCCACCCTCCAGGTGCCCTGCTCCAGGCCCCTGGGGAGAGATGGTTTCAGGCTGGAAGAATTAGCCAGGAAGCCAGCAGGACAGGGGCTGTATTGTCAGGCTGTGCAGTCCCTGCTGTCTTTGGAAAGGATGTTCTAATCCCATTTCATCCACTTTCCATGGCTGTCAGCTGTTTGCAGGCATCAGGAGGCAGGTTTGTGAAATTGGAGCCATTGTGCGGCCCCTCCCCCCACATGTGCTCATCCATCCGTCACCCTGTCCTGGACCCCTTTGTTAGCCGGCCAACCCCCTTGCAGTGGCATCTCACCCCTCCCAGATGCCCCACCTTCCCTTCTATTTCAGGCTCACAGCAGGCCAGGCCTGGGATGTGTCAGCCAAGCCCCCTGTGAGGAGGAGGGGGAGGGGACTACAGGAAGGGGGCTTCTGGGATTCCATCGGGAAGAAAGTAACTAAGGTCCAGATGCTTGCTGCAAATGAGGGACAGAGAAGGGGGCCTTGGAGAAGTCGAGGGTCTGTAACTAACTAAACTCATCCTCCACAGAGCAGCCAGAGAGATCTACCTATTGAGAGAGAGAGAGAGAGAGAGAGAGAGAGAGAATGAGAGAATGAGAGAAAAACCCTACTGCCCTACCCCTTTGGCTCACAGGACACAGAAGATAAAGTCCAGCTTCTGGAGAGGCAGGGCCCACTCCAGTTCCATACCATCTTCTGCCCTGCCCTGGCTCCTCTCCCTGCTTTCCTGCTGTACCTGCTGGACTCCATGTTGTTTCCAAGCTTGTGCAGCCTTTCCAGCCATCAGGCCTTTGCTCTGGCCATTTATCCTGCCTGGAGTGCTTCCCCACTTCCTCTGCAGGCCTGGTCCTCACTACCCAGCTGCATGGTGCAGTCCAGAGATGGGCCCAGAATGGACACGTGCCCATCTCCGTTTTCCCAAAGACCCACCATTCCGTTAGTGTTCCATTTAAAAGTTCTGTTGGGTTTATCAGGTATGGTTTGCTTCCCTGAGATTAGGTTGCAAGTCTAGGCCAGACTGAGGTCTGGACCAAGAAAACAGGTATTTTTGAAAGATAGCTCTTGGAGGCTGTTCCTAGATTGTTGTACAAATGTGGCTGACATGGAGTAAGTGCTCACTGAGTACTAGCCTCTGTCGTTATTATTCTTGTTCTTGTTTTGATTTTCCAACCCTGTGTACTGTGCCAGCACACAATGAGCACCCACTTAGTGTGAATACTGTTGCATCATGAGTATGGGATTCTGTTCTGGTGAAGATCTAGCAGGGAGCCGGGCACCAGAGGTTCATGCTTATAATCCTAGCTACTTGGGAGGCTGAGATCAGGAAGATAGCAGTACAAGGCCGGCCTGGGCAAAAAGTTAGCAAGACCCCCATCTCAATCAATAGTTGGGTGTGGTGGCATATGCCTGTCCTTGCAGATGGGCAGGAAGCTGAGATTGGGAGGTTTGTGGTTCCGAGTCAGCACAGGCAAAAATGTTTGGAGACCATCTCAATGGATAAGAAGCTGGATGTGGTGATGTGTGCCTGTCATCCCAGTGACAGCAGGAATCCTAAAATAAGAGGATCAAGGTCCATGCTGGGCAAAAAGTGAGGCCTTATCTCCAGAATAACCAGAGCAAAAAGGGCTAGAGGTAGGCTTGGTTCAAATGGTAGAACACCTCCTAGTAAGTATGAAAGCCCTGAGTTCAAACTCTAGTACTGCCAGAAAAAGATCCAGCAGAGGACATCATTGGTTTTGCCTCCACCTTCTGCTGGTGATGAATTCAAGGACCCAGAGGGAAAGAACAGCTGTACTGTACTTCCATGATTTCACTGTGGTTTCCGTGACCCCAGATCAACTGTGGTCTGAAAATATTAAATGGAAAATTCCAGAAATAAACAATTCATAAGTTTTAGTTTTATTATAGTATATTGTTATAGTTATTCTACTTTATTATTTGTTATTGTCATTGATCCCTTACTATGCCTATTTTATAAATTAAGTTTTTTCATAGGCATGCCCATTTAAGAAAAAACAGTATATATAGATAAGGTTTGGTATTATGCACCAGGGGTCTTGGAAAGTGTCCCTTGCAGATAAGGGGGAAAGGCTGTAACTTATCTGAGGTCCCCAAATCGGTCACCAGCAGAGCTGAGCCCCAACCCAGGGCTCCTGACATCCCAGCAAGGTACTACCTGCTGCTCTCCCACCACAAGCCACATCCATGTGGGACCACGTACTCCCAGAGGATGAGGTGAGCCTTTCCAGGCTCTTTGCCCAGCACTTAGGGAACACCTGGGACGGGCAGGTGTTCTGGGTTCATGGTGATCACAGGGAAGGAGGGAGACCAGACATCCTCCTCAAGCTCTGTTCCTTTCTTCATCTTCATCTTTGTCCTGCTCACCATATGTGACCCAGGGCCCAATACTGGTGGCTGTGGGGTTGGTCTGGAATAAAACTTGCTGGGTGATGCTCAGGATGGCTGTGTGGGAAGACGTGGCAGTTACAAACCAGTCATGTGAAATAAGCAACACATGCAAATATTCATGCCAGATAGTATCCACACATCCAGGCACATATGTGTACATACACAAACACACAAAGCATATGCAAGCATGCACATATACACATACATGCACACATAGCGATACATGTGTGTGCACGTGGATATTTATATACACATACACACGCATATAAGCACATGCATTCACACATATATACACAGAGAGACACGGGCACATGCACAGAAACACACTCCTTCCCTCTGGATCCAAGCTCGTTGGATGCACAAAGCACCCCATCACCCAGTTTCTGAAATTGGTGTACCTCCTCTTCCCCACAATGCCATGAAGGGACCAAAAGGCAATCCACGTGGATGTTCGCATGCAAACTGACCTCAGGGTGCTGGAAAATTGCACTCAGCTGCCCAGCCTTGCTAGCCTCCTTGACTTCCTCACCTTCTCTCCCTCTCCTGAGCTGGGCAAACTTCTATCCCTTGTCACCCTGCAGCCTCCTTAGCCCCAGGCTAGAGCCCACACACATGGGCAAGCTTATAATGGAGAAAACCAGGAAGTGAAAGGCAAGTGCCCCAGTGTCTGGGGGGGAGGGGGGGTCACTGGTGTCCTGTTCAGTGCTGAGCATGTGTTTGTCTTTGCTTGATTGGTTGGGTTGGTTTGGTTTGGTTGGTTCTCCTGGCTCCATTTCCATGTAGCAGCAGATCCATTTTCTGGAGTAATGGAGTTTTAGTCCTTGGTATTTGGGACTGGGAAAATGAACGCTCCAAGTTGGTATAGAAGTAGGAAGATGAGAAACTAACTAGTCAGCTAGGTTTTTTTTTTTGGGAAAGCATGAGTTAAAGGAAGCCACTTTTCTCCTCAGCCCAGCCCCAGAATGGTACAGTAGAGACGGGGTGGGGCGCTTAGCAGAGGTGCTCTTTCAGGTCTCAGTGGGATGCCTGGGGAATGATGGGGCTCCAGGGACCAGGGATCAGGGCCCAGAGGCCCCCTCTGAAGTGGAACAATGGAACAACTGAGACTGGAGAGGGAGGATGGGTGGGCAGAGAAGCTGCTCTCCCAGGAAGGGTGTGGGGAGGAGAGGGAGGATTTTCACACGCCCACGCCTGGCACATGGGAGCAGTGGACAAATATTTATTGAATGAGAAAAAGAAAGAACAAATGGCCATAGCTGTGAGCATGCTTGTAGCTGTGGTGGGTGAGATGGCTGGCCTCAAGCTAGTGAAGGAGATGAAGGGTTGCAGAAGGGAGGGGAGCAGGCTCAGCAGCAAGGACTTAAGTCACCATGGAGAGGTCTATCTGATTCTAGACCAGGGTGCACCCACAGGTCTTTCTTGGAAAACCTTCACCGTGCCTCTCTAGAGAGTCCTGGGGGGGCACCAAGCCAACCTTCTCTTTCCATGACTGCTTGAATACACTCTTGGTCTTCAGCTCAGGGTAAGCCCAGAGACCCTGGGGTTCCTTCTGGCTCATGGCTGACCTTGAACTCCAGCAGTGTGGGGAGAAAGGCTGCAGGTGGCACTGCCTGTAGACCTTATTCCTCTGGCTGCAGGGAGCGCTTCCCATCTAGCACACCCAGGCCAGAGTCTCCAGGAGCAGGGAACTTATGATGGTATGTGTGTTGCGGGGGTGGTGGATTGGTGTGTGTGTGGGGGGGGGTTCCTGCTATTTTCTTCCTCCTGAATGATTTACCACTCCTCCCCAGCCAATACTGCTCCCTCTCCCGGTGAATTAACTGGTTCTCTTGAAATCATAAATAATTAGTGAGGCTATCCCCAGCGCCACTTAACAGTTTATGTTTTCAAAGCACTTTATGCCCATTAACCAAAGAATTCTCGATCCACCTCCAGGAGAAAAGGACGACAACAAGAGGGGCCTGAGGAAACTTCTGGAAGTCATCTCTTCCACCCCCCTGCCTCTGGGATATGGAAAAGCTGAACCACTCCTAACCTCTAAACAGCCTGGCTTTCAGAAAACATTTTCAATGCCTTAAACCAAGCAGAACAGATGAGCCATAACCATGACAAGCTGCTCTCTGGAGTTAACCTCCAGCCAGCCAGGCACACCAAGAAGCACCTGAGGTCCCTCAGAGTGAGGTGGGCCAGAAAGGGAGCCCAGGATGGGACACAGAGGTGCTTAATGTCATCCAAGACACTCCAGGGGACCTGGAACCTTAAACAGCTTTCCTCACCTGCAAGCAGGGAAAATGGTAATTTGCTGAGCAAACCCACTCATTAGTGTGCAAATGACATAGTTTTAATACTAAGGAATGTCCAGCTTAATCTCAACTCCCCCCATTAGTGTGCAAATGACATAGTTTTGATACTTAGGAATGTCCCATTTAATCAGCCTCCCAACCCCCACCTCACAGTTTCCCAGCCACATTTCAAGTTTTACTTCTGGTTTGGGACAGAAACAGCCATTCATGCCAACTTGGTCCTTCCTGTGGGTAGGGAGAGCTCAAGGTGTCTGTTGATTCATTTACAGTGAGCCAAACACACCCTTCCTGAAAGGCAGCAGGCCCACCCAGACAGTGGCGCCAGAAAGAGTCACAGAGGCATCACTCCTTTGCCCTTTAGAGTAACAGCAACTAAATTATTCCACAAGGAGCTACTGAAAACCTCTGCATGACGAGGACAGGCCTGAGAAACGAGAGGATAAAGGACTCTCCATTTCTGCCCTATTCAGGTCAGGGCATATCTCTCTAGAATCTATAGGCCACCTACAGCCTGATGGCACAGGGGACCCAGGAGAGCAGGGACCAAACAAAAAGTGCTCTATAGGAAAGTACCCGTACAGGTAACCTCCCAAAACTCCCCACTCCTGCCATCCTCACTAAGAACCAAGGACCACAACAGTAGGTAAAAGGGCACAGATGGGTGGAGGGCCTGCTTCTGGCATAGCTGTGTAGACTTCCAGGACAGCCCTATAGTTAACAACTATAAACTCTGGACCAAATACCAAAAAACAACCACTGGAAGGCATAGGGGAGTGAACCACAGCAGACAGACTCTGGACAGGACTAACTACACAGAAGAAATGGATGGTGTGATGTTTTCATGGCTCTTCACTTGAAGGCATGATGAAGTCAGCACAGTTCCCAGAACTAAACCTTCAACAGCAAAGCCATAGGAGTTAAATTAGTGTAATGCCACCATAAGGATAGATGTAGAGAATGGAGGAATATAGAAATAAGTCTATACAACTACAGCCAACTGGTGTTTGACAAGGTCATCAAGAACCTCGATGGGGAAAAAAAATAGTTTCTTCAACAAATGGTATCATCATGTTGACAAGATAAGCCAAGCTCAGAAAGCCAAATACCACATGTTCTCACTCATACGTGGAATGTAGACCTATGATGATAATAATAGGACATGAGCATAAAAAGAGGACTGGGGGGATCACAGGAGAGAGAGGGGGAAAGGAGGCATGCTAAAGGTGAACACAATTAAAGTACATTACATATTTCTGAAGATAGCATAATGAAATCCCCTAAATACTGTTTGAAAAACATAGGAAGAAGAAAGGGGAGATAAGGGAGTATAACAGGGGAATTTAATTAAAGTACATTGTATACATCTATGGAAATATCAGAATAAAACCCCTTTGTACAGTTAATGTCTGCTAATAAAAATGGTGCTTGAAATCCCAAAACAAATAGAAGGAGAGAAATAATAAAAATAAGAGCTGAAATCAACGAAATGGAAACCAAAAAAAACCATACAAAGAATTAATGAAACAAAAAGTTGGTTCTTTGAAAAAATAAACAATATTGATAGACCCCTGGCAAACCTGACTAAAATGAGGAGAGAAAAAACCCAAATTAGTAGAATCAGGAATGCAAAAGGGGAGATAACAACAAACACCATGGAAGTCCAGGAAATCATCAGAGACTACTTTGAGAACCTATATTCAAATAAATTTGAAAATCTTAAAGAAATGGACAGACTTCTAGATACATACGATCATCCAAAACTGAACCAAGAGGAAATTAATCACCTGAATAGATCTATAACACAAAATGAAATTGAAGCAGCAATCAAGAGTCTCCCGAAAAAGAAAAGTCCAGGACCTGATGGATTCTCTGCTGAATTCTATCAGACCTTTAAAGAGAACTGATACCAACCCTCCTTAAACTGTTCCACGAAATAGAAAGGGAAAGAAAACTGCCTAACACATTTTATGAAGCCAGTACTACACTTATCCCAAAACCAGGCAAAGACACCTCCAAAAAGGAGAACTATAGGCCAATCTCCTTAACGAACATTGATGCAAAAATCCTCAACAAAATAATGGCAAACCGAATTCAACAACATATCAAAAAGATCATTCACCACGACCAAGTAGCCTTCATCCCAGGAATGCAGGGGTGGTTCAACATATGAAAATCAATAAATGTAATAAACCACATTAACATAAGCAAAGACAAAAACCACTTGATCATCTCAATAGATGCAGAAAAAGCCTTGATAAGATCCAACACCATTTCATGATAAAAGCTCTAAGAAAACTAGGAATAGAAGGAAAGTACCTCAACATTATAAAAGCTATATATGACAAACCTACAGCCAGCATTATACTTAATGGAGAAAAACTGAAACCATTCCCTCTAAAATCAGGAACCAGACAAGGATGCCCACTATCTCCACTCCTATTCAACATAGTACTGGAATTCCTAGCCAGAGCAATTAGGCAAGAAGAAGGAATAAAAGGAATACAAATAGGTAAAGAAACTGTCAAAATATCCCTATTTGCAGATGACATGATCCTATACCTTAAAGATCCAAAAAACTCTACTCAGAAGCTTCTAGACACCATCAATAGCTATAGCAAGGTAGCAGGATACAAAATCAACATAGAAAAATCATTAGCATTTCTATACACTAACAATGAGCAAACGGAAAAAGAATGTATGAAAACAATTCCATTTACAATAGCCTCAAAAAAAATCAAATACCTAGGTGTAAATCTAACAAAAGATGTGAACGACCTCTACAAGGAAAACTATACACTTCTGAAGAAAGAGATTGAGGAAGACTATAGAAAGTGGAGAGATCTCCCATGCTCATGCATTGGTAGAATCAACATAGTAAAAATGTCGATACTCCCCAAAGTAATCTACATGTTTAATGCAATTCCCATCAAAATTTCAGTGACATTCACTAAAGAGATTGAAAAATCTACCGTGAAATTTATATGGAAACACAAGAGGCCACGAATAGCCAAGGCAATACTCAGTCAAAAGAACAATGCAGGAGGTATCACAATACCTGACTTCAAACTATATTACAAAGCAATAACAATAAAAACAGCATGGTACTGGCACAAAAACAGACATGAAGACCAGTGGAACAGAATAGAGGACCCAGATATGAAGCCACACAACTATAACCAACTTGTCTTTGACAAAGGAGCTAAAAATATACGATGGAGAAATAGCAGCCTCTTCAACAAAAACTGCTGGGAAAACTGGTTAGCAGTCTGCAAAAAACTGAAACTAGATCCATGTATATCACCCTATACCAATATTAACTCAAAATGGATCAAGGATCTTAATATCAGACCCCAAACTCTTAAGTTGATACAGGAAAGAGTAGGAAATACTCTGGAGTTAGTAGGTATAGGCAAGAACTTTCTCAACGAAACCCCAGCAGCACAGCAACTAAGAGATAGCATAGATAAATGGGACTTCATAAAACTAAAAAGCTTCTGCTCAACAAAAGAAATGGTCTCTAAACTGAAGAGACCATCCACAGAGTAGGAGAAAATATTTGCCAACTACACATCAGACAAAGGATTGATAACCAGAATATGTAGGGAACTTAAAAAACTAAATTCTCCCAAAACTAATGAACCAATAAAGAAATGGGCAAGTGAACTAAACAGAACTTTCTCAAAAGAAGAAATTCAAATGGCCAAAAAACACATGAAAAAATGCTCACCATCTCTAGCAATAAAGGAAATGCAAATTAAAACCACACTAAGATTCCACCTCACCCCTGTTAGAATAGCCATCATCAGCAACACCACCAACAACAGGTGTTGGCGAGGATGCGGGGAAAAAGGAACCCTCTTACACTGTTGGTGGGAATGTAAACTAATACAACCACTCTGGAAAAAAATTTGGAGGCTACTTAAAAAGCTAGACATTGATCTCCCATTTGATCCAGGAATACCACTCTTGGAGATATATCCAAAAGACAGTGACACAGGTTACTCCAGAGGCACCTGCACACCCATGTTTATTGCAGCACTATTCACAATAGCCAAGGTATGGAAACAGCCAAGATGCCCCCCCACCGACGAATGGATTAAGAAAATGTGGTATCTATACACAATGGAATTTTATGCAGCCATGAAGAAGAACGAAATGTTATCATTCGCTGGTAAATGGATGGAATTGGAGAACATCATTCTGAGTGAGGTTAGCCTGCCCCAAAAGACCAAAAATCGTATGTTCTCCCTCATATGTGGACATTAGATCAAGGGCAAACACAACAATGAGATTGGACTTTGGGCACATGATAAAAGCGAGAGCACACAAGGGAGGGGTGAGGATAGGTAAGACACCTAAAAAACTAGCTAGCATTTGTTGCCCTTAACGCAGAGAAACTAAAGCAGATACCTTAAAAGCAACTGAGGCCAATAGGAAAAGGGGACCAGGAACTAGAGAAAAGGTGAGATCAAAAAGAATTAACCTAGAAGGTAACACCCACGCACAGGAAATCAATGTGAGTCAACTCCCTGTGTAGCTATCCTTGTCTCAACCAGCAAAACCCTTGTTCCTTCCTATTATTGCTTATACTCTCTCTACAACAAAATTAGAAATAAGGGCAAAATAGTTTCTGCTGGGTATTGAGGGGGTGGGGGAGAGAGGGAGGGGGCGGAGTGAGTGGTAAGGGAGGGGGTGGGGGCAGGGGGGAGAAATGACCCAAGCCTTGTATGCACATATGAATAATAATTAAAAAAAACACAATCATATTAAAAGGCAAATTTAAAAAGAAAAAAAAATGGTGCTTGGATAACTGGAAATGCACGTGCAAAAGAATGAAGTCAAACCCCTGTCTCACACTGTACACAAAAATCAACTCAAAATGGGTCAACATCCAGAATGTAAGAGCTGAACCATAAAACACCTAGGAAAAAAAACCAGAGTTTGATCTTGACTCCGTTGCATTTAGCAATGGGTTCTAGATATGATGACAATAGAAAAACAAAGCTAAGTTGGGCTTGATTCAAATTAAAAGCTTTGATGCATCAAAGAGCATTATCAAAAAAGTAAAAACATAATCTAGAGAAAATATTTGCTAATCATGGCCTAGGATCCAAAATATATAAGGAACTCAACAGCACTACTAAAATCAACATACTTTAAAAATGGATAAAGGACCAAGTAGAAATCTCTCCAGAGAAGACAGACAAATGGCCAACAAGACATGAAAGATGGTCAATGTCATTAGTCATTAGGGAAACCCAAATCAAAACCAGAATGAGCTATCACTTCACACCCACCAGGACAGTTGCAATCAACCAATGGTAAATAACAAGTGCTGGTGCGTGGTGTAAAGAAACATAAACTTTGTGCATCGCTGGTGAGAATGTAAAATTGTTCAACAACTGTGGAAAACAGTTTGCTGGATCCTCAAAAAGCAAAACCAAAAAAACAAAATAAAAAAACTAAACATAGAATCGTCATATATTGAGCAATTCCACTCCTAGGTATATTCCTAAAAGAATTAAGAACACGTACTCAGACAAATATGTGTACACGCATTCACAGCCACACTGCAAACAATAGCCAAAAGGTAGCTATGCCTGAATATCCACAAATGAATAAATTAATAACTAAACAAATTGTGGTGACTGCACACAATGGAATATTATCCAGCTCTAAAAATGAAGGACTACAACATGGATGGGTCTTGAAAATATGATACTCAGGGAAAGGATCCAGATGGGGAGTGAGTCCATTCACATGAACTATCCAGAACAGGTAAATCCATACATACAGATTGCAGATTGGTGGTTTCCAGTGCCTGGAAAGAGGAGAAATGGAGGAACACTGCTTAGTGAATACAGGATTTCCTTTTGGGGTGCTGGAATGTTTTGAAACCAGATAGAGATAGTGGTTGAACATAGTAGATGTAGAAAATGGCACCAAACCGTTCACTTTAGAATGGTTAATTTTTTTTTTTTTCTTTTTGGTGGCACTGGGGTTTGAACTCAGGGCCTCATGCTTGCGAAGCAGGCGCTCTACCACTTGCGCCACTGTGTGTGTCATACAATGGTCAATTTTATGTGAATTTCACATTAATTAAAAAACCACAGGAAACTCACAGTCTAGAATTCAAGGCAAATGTGGCCATCAGAAAATCAGAATAGGTTTGGAAGACAATCAAAGAGGTGAACCCCAGATTCTCTGTACAGACTCTGCCCAAATCTCTGGTTGATTCTTTAGTCGTACATATTTAGGATGGCTGCAAGTAACCCAGCTTAGGATAAAAGAACTGAGCTGAGATTGGGGTCACTGCCCCAAGAGATAGCCGATCAACAAATTCTCACTAAAGCAAGTATAAAGTCAACACTCTTTGAAGAAATATAACAGAATTTAGATTCCCCACAACACACACACAGATGTAGTCTGCATACAAAGAACCAAGAAAATGTGACCCATCATCAAGCTAAAAGACAATCGATGATACCGACCCTAAAATGACTAGGTGTTAAAATGAGCAGAGAAGAACTGTAAAGCAGCTATTATAATTGTATTCAGTGAGAGATATGACAAGATGGTCAGAATGAATGAGACGATAGCATTTCACATATATACGTGTGTGTAGGTATCTCCATGTAGGAATTTTAGAACAGGAAAATAAAACTGTGTAAAGCTAAAAATTCACTGGATAGGCTTCACAAAGGAATGGAAACAAGAAAGTAATAAACTTTAGAAACTATATCTGAAGAAATTATTAAAGTTGAAAAGAAGAGAGCAAAAAGATTGAAAAAAGTGAACAAGGACAAATCAAATCATCTAAATAAGTGTTAGTGAAGCCCAAGAAGGAAAGAAACAGTGGAACTGAAAAAAAATATTTGAAGAAGTAATAGCTGGAATTTCCCTAAATTTGGTAGAAGACGTAAATATACAGATCCCAGATGGTCAGTGAAACTCAAAGAGTATAAAAAAATAAAACAAAAGCAAACATGACTGGACACATCATAGTCAAACTTCTAAAAATCCAAGGATAAAGAGAAAGGGGATAAAGCATTTCAGGTCATCTTCTCATCTGGCCATTCTGTGTACCCCAGCAATGAGACAAAGAAGAGGGGCTTGGCACAGCTCCAGAAATGCATCCTTATGTCTCTAGAGTCAACTTCCTGTCCCCTGTCCTATACTGTACAGGTACGTGGTATTCCATGTTTCTAAGCTTCAGAAGGTTTTCCCCAGTCTTCTTCCTGCTTAGCCATGGGCTGAAGTACATTTCTCCCTGTTGAGCACAGAGGTCAACTGAAGGAGGTAGGTGGCAATCCTTTCATCTCTGGGTTGCTAGACAGTCAGTAACATACTGGAAGTGGAAGCCAAGCCCCGCCCTCATGCCACATTGTCCCCATGTCATGTGCAGGCTGATCCCCCAGCAATGCAGAGGTCTCCCGTCCCTCTGTGATGGCATCTGACCTGCAGCTTGGCCCTCCTGGATTCCAGAAACTGTGTTGTTTTCGTGTCCAGGACAAGTTTTCTCTGTTCAGGGAGGGAAGTAATAGTTCCCAATCCTTTTCCCCCTCCTCATGGTTCATATTTGAGTAGGAGGGAGGTGGGAAGTTCTGTGGCCCATGCTGAGATGAAAACCTAGCCATCACCCCACCTGAGGCCAAGTAACTTACACAGGGAGGTGGTCATTTCTTACCCTGGCTCTTGCCTCCCATAGGACCTCTGGAGTCCTTCCATGGGACAGGGGTCCTGAAGGACCACAGGGGACCTTCCAGATTGAGGGTGGACCAAAAGCAATGTTCAGGTGCCACCTGTCTGCATGGGTGGGGTTGAGGCTGGTTCTGCTTTCTGGCTTTGAGGTTCCTGACCTCTAAACTCTTCAGCTTGGAGTCTGAGGGCCTTGACCTCCTGGTCCCTTCCTGGCTGTTTCCCAGAGGTAACAGGGGCCCAGACTCCCACCTCACGTGTCCTGCTCTGGCAGAACCCTCATGCCTCAGATCCTTCCTAAGCCTGCATCTCTACACTCCAACATGTGTCTTTATGTAGGCAGTCTGGCCTAGGTCCAGGATCCTAGTGCTACCCAGCAGCTCAGGGCTTCTCCAGTGCTCTGGAAACCAACCTTATGGAGCCTAATCAATTCGCTGGTAGAGGAATAGGGAGCCCAGGACCCTGAGGGAGTAGAAGGAGGAAGAGGAGGGAGGTGAGTGGGGAAACTGGAGGACGAGACTGTAAGTTCCACTGTGCTGCCTCTCTGCTCTGTAGGCACAGGGATGGGGCAGGGGGTGCTGAGGCTGGCTTCTTTTCCCTCAGTTACCTGGCTGTCCTCTGTCACCTGATGCTCAGCCTCTAACCCCCTCAGGAACTGAAGTCACTGGTCCCCAGACAGGACTCCCTCAGCTCTCTTCGCCTGTGGGCCCAGGCTGGCTGTCTAATGGATCCGCACTCACACCATAGGGAGTTGCCCTTAAATAAGGGATGGTTCCCGCAGAGCAATCCTGTGCTGGTCCCTGGAGAAACTCAGTTTTGTTTATTTAAGAGGTGATTCTTTTTCATGTTCTCTTTCCTGTACCAAAGACAACCCTGCAGACAGCCACTAGCAAAGCAAAGCAGGGCCTCTGAGCTATTTGTCTAGGAGGAGGACTGGGAGGACTGTCAGGCCCAGCTCAGGCTCCAGGATCCCTCCTTGTGGGGTCAGGGTAGAGGGACACAGAAAACTGGGCTTCAAAACAGTGCAGCATTAGGCAACCAGCAGCTTCTTCATAGGTAGCCCTGGGAAGATGGTGGAATTTAGAGGTCTGTACTTTCCTAAACTAGCGACAGCAGTGAGTGAACTCCTGTGCTTCCCAGAGTCTGATGGGCATACCTGCTACCTGGGAACCCTAAAGTGCAGGGACTGACTCATGGGGTCGGGGACAGGGCCTGAGATTCTGCATTTTGAACAACTGCTAGCATTGTGGCTGCTGCTGCTGGTTTGAGTATCGCTCTGAGATGCTCTAGGAACAGGACATTCAGGCCCCTGGATTGTCCGGCTTAATGTGGGAGAGACTCATCTAGATTGACGGAGGTCATGGTGATGGTACTAACAGCCAGGGGTATTTCTTGAGCACTGTTAGCTACCAGATGCTCGTACCACCACAGCACGAAAAGACAGACTCTACCCAACCTTGCAGGATTTTCCTAAACTCCCTCAAAGACTCAGCCAGCCAACAAGGACAGAGGACACACATTCTCTGAGTTTGGATCTTGAATGTCCCTCAAGATCCATTTGGTAATGGTCTGGTTCCCAGCTTGGCACTAGTGTGAGGTGGTGGAAACTTGAAGAGGTGGGGCCTAGTGGGAGGTCTTCAGGTCATTGGGGGTGTACTGTTAGAGAAGATTACAGGACTCTGATCCTTTTCTTTCTTTTAACCCCCTGATCAGAAGCCAAGCAGTTTTGCTCTGCCATATGCCCCTAACAGTATGCTCTGCCTTCTCACAGACCCCAAAGTAAAAGTTCAACTGAAACTTCCCCAACGTGAGCCAAAGTTGACTTCCCAGTATTCATTATTGTGATGAAAAGCTGACTAACACACTGAGCTATATGTACAGTTGCCCGACTTCACAGATGAGGCACCTACACTGTCTTGCTGAGGTCCCAGAGCTGGCAAACAGCAGAGCCAGGATCCCCACCAGGTGTGCACTGGCTTCAAAGCCTATGCTGTTTTCCACACAGCCTCTGATGAGGTGAGGAGCCACAGACAGAGAGCACAGCGCATACCAGACAGGACCAGGCAAGCAGGCACCAGACACTGAATTCCAGATCCTGCCCTTCCATTCCCCAGCCTCCTGAACGAAACTAGAGACTGTCATGGAGAAGTTTCCAGATTACTCACCATTCTTCTGCCTCACCTTTGTCTTACCCTTGGAGTGTGAGTCAAGAGGGGCACCTTGCCTGTTGAGCCCTGGAAGACAGAGCAGCAAGGAAACAGATTCCCAGGCAGCTGGGTTTTGCTTCACAGAGCAGAAAACTGGAGACTGGAGGGGGGGGGGGATCCATGATAGTCTCCCCAGTGGTCAGGGCAGCAGACTTGTGCAGTCACTCTGGGCCTGCAGTCTAACACTCCCCTGGCATTATCTGGACATTCCTAATCATTTCCTAGCATTTTCATTTTGTACCAGGCCCTACAAATGATGTGGTCAGTGCTACATGTGAGATAGAAAACATACCAGTCCAGCTGGACACACTGCCAGAGAGGATCTGTGACACAGTGACCAAGCAGCCAGGGCTGGGCCTGGCGGAGTAGAGTTCCATTAGGCAGGCTGGTGCAGGCCCACACACATCCATGGTGGTCAGAGACCCAAGGACTAGAACTCACCAGAAACTTCAGGAGAGGACAGAGTGAAGAGAGCCTTGTGAGGGCTGAGAGGAACAGCCCAGAGCACAGACCTCCTGTCCTCCCCACTGGTCTGTGACAAGCTAACCAGCTGGCTGGGGCAGGGGAGGGGAGGAGAGGTACAGCTGCCTTTGGGCCTTGGCCTCACCAAAGAAACCTCCACCCCAAGGACACCAGGCCCCAAGGGTAGGGCAGATGCAGTTCAGCTGTGCCACCCTGTCCCTTGGGCCTCCCTGGAATCTGAGCCAAGCCCTTCACTCCCCTCTGGCGACAGGCCATAGGGGAAGGAAAAAGTCAAGGAGATTTGATTCCAAGCAGGGAGGATCCCTGTTTCCTTCATCCTCAACTGTCACTCAGACCTGGGGCAGGAACCAAAGCCAGACAGTCACCCCCTCGGGGGGCCACAGTTCCCACCAAGAGACAGGTGCTGGCATCAGACTGAGCTGAGGAAGGAATGTGGAGCCTGGGGCAGGAATGCAGCAATTTCCTTAGGCCCAGCATAGTCTAGGAAGACAGCGTGGGGCAGGAGAGGGTGCTCTCGAGTCTGGGGATAGGCCAGGGATCTCGACTGACCCAGGGGCCTTGGCTATGGCTGGATTCCCAAGGGGGGTCTGGTTGACCTATGAGCTTGGAACCCTGTGCTGGGTGGGTCTTTGAACCTGGTGGTCCTGACTCCATCTTGGTTCAGAAGAATCTTGCATCTTCTGACCCACTCATAAGGTTGCCGAGAGGACTGAAGGAACTAATACACGAGACATTTAGAAGGGAGCCTGGAAGAGGTGAGCACTGTTTTCACAGTGGCTGTCACTGTTTCCCACCCACCCCAAAGCACCTTTCTTTCTTCATTTTTACATCTCTGAAGTCAGAATGCACCTGGCTGTGGATTAAATGGCACCATGTTTTTTCTTTCTTAGGGACACATAAAATTACCCATGTTTTACAACTGATGTTGTAAGGGACAATGACAGTGATTTGCGGTGGCAGCGATGGGTCTGCATCTTTCAGCTTCGCCTTCTTCCATGTGAGCTGAGTCCTGGGTGCCCCCAAGCTGGCTGTTGTGCATGAGGACAGGTGGGACCAGACACTGAGACTCCAGGGAGCTGGAAAGGGGAGGAGGGCTGAGCACAAGGTCATGGGCAGAGGTAACACAGCTGGTTGAGCCCTAGCAGATGAGTCAGGAGCACAGCAGGCCTCGGGCAGGATGAGAGTCCCAAAGCAGCCTCTGGGCCTCGCATAGCAACACCTCCCATGCTAGGTCTAGTACTGAATATTATACCAGACAGTCCTCCCAGCAGCCCTCTAAGGATGAGGGTGTCTGTCACCTGTTTTAAACCTGCATTTAACAGACATGGAAGCTGAAACTTGGCTAATCTGGTCAAGACCATTTAAACTCTAAGTGGCAGAGCAAGGCTGAGGTACAGGCCAGCCCCAGGAACATGACCTCCGTTAGGGTTTCAAGAGGAGGCGGAAGAGGTACAGATGCTTCCCAGAAAACCTAATGGTGAGGAACACAGGCTTGGAGCCCAACCCAGTGTCTGTTGGACCCTGATCTACCACTTAAAAGCTGTGTGGCTTCAAGCAAGTTGCTTGAGCTCTCTATGCATCTGTTTCTTAATCCATATAATGGGGAAAATATTCCTTCTCACAATGAGAGGATTGAGAGGATCTGAGGAAGAAATTCACACAAGGCATTTGGAATGACATCTGGCAGGTAACAAAGGCTCAGCTCCTGTGGACTCTTGTCATTGTGCCTTGAGTTCTAGGTGACTCCAAAAGCCAATTGTCTGGGAAATGCATTGTAGGTTCCTGGCACACTGCTCATGGACCTCATGTGTCTGAGGCCAAGAGCTGGAGTAGGCCTGTAATCCCAGCTATGTGGGAGGCAGAGATGGGAGAATCATAGTTAAGGCCAGCCTGGATAAAAGTTAGTGAGACCCTAGTTCAAAAAGCAAGCCAGATATGTTGGCTGATGCATATAATCCCAGCTAGGCTGGAAGCAGAGGTTAAGAGGATCGCAGGGACACAGGCTGGCCCTGGGGCAAAAAGCAAAAGACACTATCTGAAAAAATAAACTAAAGCAAAAAGATCTGGGAGCATGACTCAAGTGGTAAAGCACTTCCCCAGCAAGAGGGAGGCCCTGAGTTCAAGCCCCAGTCCCACCAAACAAACAAACAAACAAACAAAGACTTGGGATAGTCGAGCCTCTAAGCAGGATGGCTGGGAGCTCCACCCCAAACCATAGCAGGCTCTCAGAGTCAGAAAACAGGAGTGAGGATCAAGAAGTTCTATTGCTCTCTCACCTCCCACTTCTGCTGATGTGACCAGCACCATAGCTCAGATTCCTGCGTGGGGAGCCAAGAAAGACAACCAGAGAAATCTCAGTTCTGCCCAAGGTGGGCTTTCCAGCTAAGAAGAAATTCAGGGTATGAAACCCAGGCTCCCAGGCTCTGTGATTTGGGACATCTCACTAGTCTCTTTCAGTTCCATATCCTCCTCTATAAAACACGGAGGCCTTTGTAATCTGACCCTAGTGATTCTGAGTTCTACATTCTTAATTCATTCACTGCCCCTTAAGGGAGGAGGATGGAAGGAAGCCATGAACCCAAAACGCATTTACACTCATCACACATGTGCATAGAGGGGTGATTCACCCGGCTTTTGTTTGTCCCCCATGAAGTTTGTGCAGTGCCTATGAGATGATACAAGGGTCCCTGAGGACAAGTTGGGGCCATGTCTGAGGAGCCCCTCAGGGTGGCCCAGCACAATCTGGCCTTAGTGACTAGAGACCATGAGGTACACATTCACCGCCCACAGAGTAAGGATGAAACCGCCCAGTGTCCTAGGGAAGGTGGGGTGCCTCCTGTCCTACGAAGCTCAGCTTTGGGTCGCCTCCCCTCTGTGAGGACCCATCCAGGCAGCATTCTCAGGTCATCTCTCTGGACTCTGGCATCACAGGTTCCTACCTGCACTGAGCACCTCTCATACTGCTGCACGTCACTGACCATCTGGCATACAGTAGGTACTTAGAAAATGCTTAAAAAGCAACTAGCTTTTGTTACAGGTCTTTGTAATCCACAACTCACCAGGGTCATCTTGGAGCCTCAGCTGTGCTCCACCCTCTCCTAGGACAGAAGCCTCTGGACCAGTTTTGTTTTGTTTTGTAAAGTGGGAGAGTTTATTGAGATAGAATAAGGTGGGAGAGTAGAGCCCCTGGAGTCGGGGTGGGGGGGGGGCGGGAGGGTCCCAAAAGAGGGTGCCAAAGAAATGATGTGATCTGAGGTTTTTAATCCAGTCTCTCCAGGGCACGGCTCAATCTTCATGCTAATTAGGTGTGCAGAAAGTAGCATTTTGGTTGGCTGTTCCTGAAACGATCTGATTGGTTGGTCCTGATCCTCACACCATCCGTCCTGCCTTTCCTTCTTCCCACCCTTTAATGGACCAGTTTTTGATTCATATATTTTATGGAAGGAATGGTTTGGATAAGTGCCCCAAGGCCCATATACTAAAGGTGTGGCCACCACCTGTGATGCTATCGGGAGGTGGAGGAACCTTTAAGAGGTGGAGCCTAGGGGGAGAAAGTTAGGTCACTAGGGGTGGATCTTTAAGGGGATACTGGGACCCTGGCCCTTCCTCTGTCTCATTGCCTTCAGGACACCATGAGAAAAGTAGCCTCCTCTGCTACATGCTCCTACTAGGATTTTTGTGACACCACAGGCTCATGGATCAAAATCTCCAAAACTGTGAGCCAAAATAAACCTTTTCCTTTATTAAGTTGATTAGCTCAGGTATTTTGTTGTAGTAACAGAAAACTGGTGAACACAGACGTTAAGAAAAAGAACTTTCTGAGAAAATAAAAGAAGAATGAGGGGTAGCCTCTCACTCCCAGGTGCCAGGTCACAGGCCAAGTTCATGTGTTAATCAACTGAGCTTCCCATAGATTTCTGAGGTAGAAGCAGACACTGGCCATCGAGGCAGAAGTGAGTTGGTCCAGGCACCACCGGGGCATCCTCACTGGGGTCAAACTTCTAGGCCAGGCCTTCTCAAAGTGTGGTCCCTGGACCAGCACCAGTAGCACCTGCGAACCTGTTCTAACAAGTTCAGAACTGCTTCAGAAGCTCTGGGGTGGAGCATGGGAACTTGCTTGGGATTTTGATGCCAGCTCAGGTGAGAGACTCACCACTGCTCACCCCCGACTCCCTCACCAGATAGTGACACCCAGGCCCCAAGAATGTGGCTCCCAAGGCCCCAGATAGGACACAGTCTCATCCCTTCCATCCTGCCTGCTCCAACCCACAGATGCCCAGAGCCTCAGCTGTTACAAGTCTGAGTCTCCTCCCTTCTTTCTGTCTCCAGCATTCAGGAGGCCCGTCTTGGCTTTGTTTGGACCCTGCCCAATGCCCTTCAGGCCCTTCCACAGCAGAGGGGAAGAGAAGCTGCAGTTGACAGCCTGCTCCCAACACTGGGGCTGAGCATTCCACGTTCCTGAAGACACAATGCGTTCTAACATCACAGGCAAGGTGGCGGGCTGGCGTGGGGTGTGTGCAGACAATGGGCCTTGTGTTCCCCCCACGCCTTCCTGTGGGCTGTTCTGGAACCAGGGCCTGTGAGGGAGGAAAGCTAAGCCATCAAAAGCACCACTATCCACTGGTTGGTCCTGCTTGCCTCTGCCTAGGACCAGACTGGGGCTGGAAAGGCTCTCCCCACATCCTCCCTTCCTCCTGGAATAGCACCATGTCCCTTGCTCCTGATGACTCCCAGAATCTTCTAGGTTCCCCATTCACCATGGCCTTAGGAGAAAAGGGTACAAAGCCAACATCTGCCTTCTCCTCCCCAGTGTCCAGACCTCCTTCTTCCTGGGGTAGGGGAGACGAGTAGTGGATGAAGTTTTCCAGCCCCCCGAAGCCACAGCTGGCAGCGTCCGTCTCTTGGTGGCTGATTTCTCTTCATTAGTGCAATCACATCAACACTGACAGCAGCGTATTTATTTCGGCCCTGATGACAGCCATTTCTCACCCAGTGGTGCACAGACTGGTAGCTTGGAGCAGAGCTAATGAGGAACTCCCCTGGTCCTCCTCCTCAGTAGCTTGGGGCTGCCATGGCCTGCCTGCCCACCCACCCCCTTCCTGTAGACCCTGCACCAGGGCAGGGAGAGGGGATTCCACTTGGAGAGTTCATGGGTCACTGGACAGAGCAGAGCTATCCAGAGCCAAGGAGCACAGTAACTGTGGGAGGAGGCTACAGGGCTGACAGCAGTAAGTGTTGGGCCTGATCTCAGGGCACAAGCACTTCCTCCATTCTGGGTTCTGAGTCTGGGAGCCAGGGCGGCCAGAGACAAACAACGGTGCTGGGCCAGGATGGCTGCCCAATGGGGGTCTCTCGGGACACAAGAGGCATTGGGAAGAGGTGATGGAGCCTGGTCAAGAACACTAAGTTAGTGCTGTCCGGATAGAGTGGGGTGTCCAGGATGAAACTACAGGAAGGCCCTGCTGTACTGGAGGATGGTCTCTCCTGAAAGATAAACGTAAATATGCCACAGAGAACCCATACATTAATCTATTATCAACTGTTTAGTTGTTAAGGTGAATGTTTTTACGGGAATCTTTCAGAAAGCCTCCAATTTATGGGAGTAGCTTTCACAGACACTCCAACCTGTGAAGGAAGTCAGCCAGAAAATATAAATGTTAATATTGTTAGCATTGATGTTCAGAAACACTCAGTGACTTGACAAGGTCACTTAACTTTTAAGAAAGAAACAATGAATACGGGTCCACTGCTTCACAGGAAACTGGTCTTTGATCTGGCCAGTAAGTCCAGTAGCCTCGCTCAGTTCTTCTGGAAGGCACCCACACATGCAGGGCCCCGTGCAGAGGACTGTGATCCCTAAGCCCAGCACCCCGAGGACTCTGCAGGCTCTGACTGGTGGCCCCGAGATGGAGTGTTCAGTCCAAATCAAAAGGATCAAAAGGAGGAGACCAGAAGACAGGCCCTCCAGTGGTCTGGAAAGACTAGGTGAAGCTGAAGAATAATCCAGAAACACCGACCACCTGAGCAGCAGTGGCACCTGGGCAGGGATGACAGCCTGGTGCTCACACCCCCCATACTTGGCACCATGACTCTCACAGACTGGCCATGCCAGATGGCTATGGTGGCCCATAGCTGATAATGTTCGGGATACAATTGCTTTAGAAGGTAAGTATGGATAGAAAACATTACAGAATTTCATTTTTTTCCAGTGATGGAGTTTGAACTCAGGGCCCTATGATTGCTAGACAGGTGCTCTACCACTTAAGCCATGCTCCATCTCCCATTATAGAAAATTTCAAATGCAGATGGCTGAAATATACATGTATGGCCTCTTAGAGCCTTAAAGATGATATGACCCAAGAATTCATCTCATCCAAGTTTTCGAAGCAGGATTTGATATACACCCCAGAGGGTCCCCTTAGGGAAGACACACCACATCATCTGGGTTGAAAATATTCTTTGTGTGCTAAAATGGAATTCAGAGAGACTGTGGGATAGAATGCAAATTTGCATTTCTTTAAAAAGTAGAATAGAAAAAAGGAAAAGGTCATACTGATGGAGAGCAGGCAGCTTCAGGTCACATGGCTTCAGGCCACTTCAGGACAGTGCCCCAGCTCACTGTCCACCCTCCTCCTTCGTTACAGTCATCATGGAAGAGCCTGGAAATTCTTTCTTGATGTTCCCATGCTCTCCCAATGAGAGCCCTCTAGCCACACAGGTCCCAAAGCCTCAAGATGACCTTGATTGTGGCGCCTGGAGCCAGCATGGCATCATAAGTTTGTCACTTTCTCTCTGACTTCACTGTTACCCCCCCACCCCCAGCACCCTTCTTTAAAGGGTTCATGACATGAGGTTCATTAATTGGGAAAATTAATTGATGTCTAACATCTCTATCCTTGCTGTTGAAGGGTCATTATCTGACCTCAAGGAGTTTATAATGAGAGAAATCAGTCTCACATGCACATTACAAGATCATCCAGAAACGGCAAGGCCAAAGGACCCAACGAGGTATCCAGCCCACAGACATCCTGACAGCGTGGAATCTTTGGGGCTGTGTTCCAACCAGTGGTCAGGGATGGTTTCACAGAGGACTGTGGGGGCACAAATTGTGTCTAGGTCAGTGGAGGGGACGAGGGGTCCATAAGGAGACAGAAGAAGGAAGTATGTTTGGGGCTCCTGGGTGGGGAGGGCCGTCTGAGCTTGGAGCAGGCTGGTGTGTGGCAGGGGAGGTAAGACTGCAGGGGTGCATGGTGACATGGTGACAGTGTGGGAGGGTGGTGTCTGTGAGCAAAGGATGGTGCCAGGCCCTCTCACCCAGAGCCTATGACTAGGGCCCTGTGGGCAAGCCAATGCGGCATTAGGTGGGGCGGAGGAGGCCATCTCAGACCGCACCAGCTGCCTCGTCCCTGTGCCCACTAAACTGGAGAGAAGCCTTTGATCACACAAGACTGGTCCCAAATCTCTTGGGCCTGCCAGCCCAAAGCAGTGTGGCGAGTACTTCCTGAGGGTGAGTACCTCAGCCATATCTAAGGCAGTACCCTGAGAAGCAGCTGGCCTGTATTCTGTCTCTCTTTTATCTTTTTTTTTGGTGGTGCTGGGGAATCAAACCCAGGGCCTTGCACATGTCAGCATCTCTTTCTTACAAGTCAAGTGATTTTGGCAAGTTGCAAATGCTTCTGAGCTTCAGTGCTTACAGTATAATGTTAATACTTTGTGGTCACAGATTGGGCTGAAGAATGAATGGGATGGATGTGAAAGGCACCCATAGAAACTCGAGGCTTATGAAAGGAAAGTCAGACCATTCCCTTTAAGACCTAAACAGCTGATTATAGCTTACTATGCGAGTTTTCTGCTGAATATTTGCATTTTAAGCTAGACACAGAGAATGTCTTAACTTAATAAGTAAATCCCTAACAGCACAAGTATAGAGACTCCTAGAGGTTTGTGAAGGACATAGGGAACAGAAGTCTTTGGGGCCAGAACACCTGTCTAATCCCAAGGCCAAAGCTGACCTTGTTCCCTACCCACCAAGATGAAGATAATAAGGACAATGTGTGAGAACACTTATTCAGTATTTATTACACACTGAGCGTGGTCCCAAAAGCTTAGTAGTCATTCCTGCTACAATTCAATCCAACGAGGTAAGTAGGACTCTATTCCCATTTCATAGAGGGAGAAACTGAGGCACAGATAGGCTGTATCACTCATTCAGGTCACCCATGCTATAAACAACAGGTAGGATTAGAACCCAAGGAATCAGTCATGCATCAGGCTCTAGTGGCCTGTGCTGCCCTGTGTGAACCTCTAATGTCACATTCTGGTTTGGCTCCCATAGCTGAATGCAGGAACTGTAGAATACGTGTCAAATTCACCATGGTTCATATTGAGCTATGACAATGCATGCCAAGTGTCTGGGTGCCCAGCCATATTCCCAACCCTCACCCAGATTCTGGACAATACTGCCATCACTTCCCTGACTTACACCTCCAGAGATGCTCAGGGGAGTTTCCCAGGGTCCTGGTTCCAGAAGGCCCAGGAGAGTCCTCATTATCCAGCCTAGAAGCCGAATTCCCTGAGTGAGCCATTATGGTAAATAATATTCCCTTCCCTCAGGATTAGCACATCATCAAAATTTCATGGCCCCTCTGGGTCACTAATCACTTCCTAGTGGCATCACATTTTAATTGCCTTTCTTCAGCTCTTCCTCCTGCCAGCCCCACACCTTGTTCAGTTTTGGAGATTCCTGTGTGGCTCTGTCACACAGTGACTTGAAGAAGACTCCTCCAATAGCTCTGGGCCATCTGAATCTCAGGCAGGGGGTGGCAGAAAGAAGAAGAGTCCTGTCATATTCTGCCAAGCTTGGGCCCCATGAGGACATGACAAGCAAGAACTAGGAGGATTGGGAGGAGGAGGTGGAAATCCGAGACCTGTTTCCAAACTCTACTGCCCACCCTGAACCAGTCCCATCACCTAACAGCAGAGCGGTCTGAGCATCTCACTGGTGAATGGTCTCTCATTGAGAAGACAGTGAAGGAAGCCATGGAGATGCCTGGGGCAGTGGCAGGACCGGTATTGGGATCACAGACCCCTGGGTTCATCCTGAGGCCTTAATTTCCCAGTTGTAGAGTCCGGAGCAGTTCACCATTCTGATTGTTTTTTTTTTTCCTAGCACATGGAAGTCTGCACTTCCCAGCTTCCTTGCTGCTGGGTGAGACCATGTGATCTATACTGGCTGATAGCTACAAGAGGAAGAGAGAAGGAGTGAAGTTTTTGAGTTTTGATGCAAGTTCTCCCTTCCCCTGCACAATATCAGTTGAAGACAGTATGCATCTGTCATAGATGGCATCAATCCAAAATTGTCCACCCCTCCACCAAGCCCCCTCCACATCATAAAGATGGGGCATAACTAACCAGGATTCAGGAGGGATCCTGGGGCCACCCAGCCCAGAGTCCAGGCCTGCTAGAGGCAGCCTCTCCTGTGGGGTCAGAGCCAAGAACAGCTGGGAGAGGAAGGGAGGAAAGTCAGAGCAAGGTACCTGTGTCCACAGCAGTGTGACTCTGTTCTACCTGAGCTGAGTCTGCAGCTGCTGGGGAAGAACCCTGACTCGGGTGTGCCGCTGCCCTGTGCACTGAGGGCTCCATGGCAAGAGGAGTCCGTGGACACTTCAATAAGCCCATCAGCTGGCCAGATAGGAAGCTGGAGAAGTAGGCAAAGGCCAGGAGACAAGGGGCTGTGTGCCTCATGGAAGTGTTCATTTATTCGTTCACTCATTTATTCGCTTCATCCACTCATGCTTATTGAGCTCTGATGTGCCAGGACTGTCCTAGAGGCTGGGAGCACAGGAGTGAATACAGCAAGAGAGATACTAACAGTCAATCAACAAGAAAGTCAACATGCATCAGCAGGACAGTTCTCAGAGGTGTCACCACATGGGTGCTTAAGAATGGGCAAGGGACATTAGGACAGAGTCCGAAAAAAAACAAGCAGTAGGCTTGCAGACACAGTGAAGACAGAGGCTGAGTGCAGGGAGAGGAAGGACTGAGCTCTGACGTCCTTGTAGCCACGTGACCAGAACATTATCAACCCTTAGCGTTTATAAGAGCATCTTGGAAGTGATGTTGGATAGTCTCATTTAATCACAAAAACAACCACAGGAGGTAGATATGGTTATTTGAAACTCTGTTCTCTCATTTCACAGATGAGGAAACTGAGGCTTGGCTCAGCATTGCCCTATGGAGGATGTGGGGCTCAAAGGGGCAAACACAGGCCAGAAGCCCCTGCCATGCTGGCAGCACCCACATAAGAAGGGCCTTGCAGGCTCCTGGCTCAGCAGGGGACCTACTGGTCCATACTCCTGGCCCAGGATTCTGACCATTCAGGGACTGCAGTCCCCTCTCTCCTTTCTCCTGGGACCCTGAGCAGCCCCGGGCAGCCCACTGGTCCTGCCTACTGTCCACCATGTGGACAGCTGGGGGTGGGGCTATGGGAAGGAACCCAGGATGTCTCGGCAACCGGCTTGTTTTCCTTTCCATTACAGGCAGTGGGCCGCTCCAGCAGTTGCTGCTGGCCCATTTGTTGCCATTGGCATCCCCAGGCCCCAAATTACGATGACTAATTCCCACCGCTTAGACAGCTCCATGGCCGTCTGCAGCAGCCTGCTCCAAGGGGAGCTGGGGTGGAAATCCCACAGCGGCACAGCAACACCCAACATCAATTCCAGCTCTGTTTCCTGACTCCCCAAGGGGCCAAGAATCAGGAGGGATGGAGAAGGAGGGCCCTTGAAACCAAATCCTCCTCCACCATAAAGCACAGCCATCTAACAGTCAGCTTGCAGAAGGCAGTGAGTCCTCTGTTGCCAAGAGTGAGCCAGAAGACCAGATGGCCACTTGTCCTGGGCTTGTGGGCAGAGGGCAGCTCTGGATAACCTTTCATGTATCTTTTAAGTTTAGGGCAAATGATTCTGCTGGCCCATAGGATAGAGAACAAGCCCACTCTCTTTTACCTAGCCTACAGCCCAACTGCATCCCAGGGTGGTAGGTCAAATGCACACCAATATGCAGTTGAACACATCATTTTAGAAGCAGCTATTTAGGCCCTGTTTAAACACAGGTCTGCTGTAAAGGATTTGGCCTCTTTCCCAGCCTCCCTTCCCTGATGGAACGAGGTTCCTGGCCCCTACTCTGGCCTTCCAGTAGAGGACATGGGGGAGAGGTGTTCAATAAATATTTGCTGAACAAATGCTTGAAAGGGAGTGTGTTCAAGGCAGGTGTAGGCTGCCCATGTGATCAGGCCTCTGGGTAGGCTCTTGACTCCGAGTCCCAGGCAGGAAGTCGACTGCAGCTAGTGAAGGCACCAAACTCTATCACTCATCTCACCACACTGAGAATGTTGCAGACTCCAGCCAAGCTGGGGGCACAGAGTCATAGGAGAACGGGGTAGGGGAGTAGGGGCACTTTCTACCCTGCTCTTGTATGAGGCTTTTGACAGCTGAGCCCCAGGCAAGCATGACACTCAGCCTCTTGGTAATTAGCAAGAGGCCCTGATCAATAAGTTATTTTTTGCTGTCAGTAATTAATAATTACAGCTTAGCCACACCATGTAATTAAACTTTCATCCCGCTCCCTCACGGGCTGTTTGGCTTTTACTGTGATTAGCTCCTAGCACTAAACTTTCTCCCTTTGGAGCCCTCCCGGAGCTTCCAGAGCAGGAATTTCCAGGCCTCTGTCAGGGTTTCCACATTGTCTGGTTCACTCAGCAATGATTCCATCTTGTTCTTCTCCTCCCAGGCATGATTCTCTTGAAAGAACCTTCTGGACCAGGGGGCTTGATGGCTCCTGCCCTCCTTCCCGCCTCTTGGGCTGAGCAGGATGACTTCTAGCAGAGATCAAGTTTGCAAGCACAAACAAACTCTCTCAAGGCACTTGGGAAAATGAAAACCCAGATCTTTCCACACCCAGGAATCTGCATCGCGCCCAGCTCCTAGGACCTCAGAGCTCAAGGGCCACTACAAAAGGAAGTTTGCACCTTGTGTGTATCAAGCCCTCCTGGGATACCTTTAAATCCTCATGTAAGTCTGCAAGGGGGGAGTTACTATTTCTGTTGTACAGATGAGGAAACTGAAGTTCAAATGGCTAAGAGCCTTGCTAAAACATCTCTGCAGCTACCTTCACCTCGGGTGGCAAAGTCAAATGGATCACAAGAGCTTCCCTTCTTTAAACTGCCAGTCCATGCTCTTTCTACAGCGTCACTGCCCTTTACCTGGGAAATGAGCTGGAATGATGTGACTTCTCATTGTGGGGAAATGGCCAAATGGTAGCTTTCAGTGTAACCAGGTGATGGACCTCAGGTTCAGCACCTGGGGGAGGGGGGGGCTAGACGAACTCTAGATAAAATCTTGCTGTGGTAGCCGATGGAGGTTTGTCTCAAGGGAGGAAAAGCGGCATGGTCCCTTACCCCATTCTCTGTGTCACGCCTGAAGAATGGGGCTCATGAGCTCAGAAGTGACAGATAGTGCTAGTGAATTAAACTACCCCCCAAAGTATTAATGGCATAGCCTCAGACTCAAAGAAACTCAACTCCCTAACCTCAAAGCAGGTAAGAAATGACCCTGTCCCTAGCCCCATCCTCCAACCCAGCATGGCCCCTAACTGGGGCCAGAGACCAACTTCCCACAATCCTCTGCAGGTCTGCTGCCTGGAGATAAATGGAAGGAGGGGGTGATGCTGGAGAATAAACACTGGAAGCCAGAGAGCACAAATGGAGCAGCAGCGCCCTAGGCATCCAGACACTCAGAAGGCAGCAAACAGGAGAAGCGGGAGAGGGAGTGAATCAATCAGTGAGACCTTCACCACTCCTGACAGGCAGGCTCGGCTCTTCGCACAGGAAGCACAGAGACAGGAGGCAAGACATGTGGCATCTTGGCCCCCGGAGGACGGGCAGGTGTGGAGTGGGGCAAGAAGGTACATGAAGACCCCAAAGGAAGGACCACCAAGTACCCTGGAGACTCCACAAGGACCTGGTTATAACTGGGACAAGAGCCACCAAGCCAAGGAAGGTAGATGACGTTGAAATATGTGTAGACATGAAGCTAGAAGGGTGCTAACAGGCTGGCGCTCCTCAGAAGCACCCTGCCTGAATTTTGGCATCTCAGAACAAACCCATAAGTTGCCCAGACTGGACAACAGACTATTCCTATTCTGCCACACAAAGAAGTCCTATTCAAGGACACTCCAGCTGCAGCTGGTCTTGGTCAGAATTCAGCTGGTCCCAGTCCTGACTCCAATCCCAGATCTTGGACTGGTCTTGGGCAAGTCACTTAATGCCACAGGCCTCAGTTTCCCCATCCATCAAATGGCTACTAGAATAAGATGACCTCAGAGGTCTCTGCCTGCTAGAAGAGTTTATGATGATCATAAAAATAATAACTTTAATTACCTTACATTTATGGAGATCATTACAAAAAGTCGAAGTGCTTTTACCTAAATTACCTTATAAAATTCTCTCCTCCAACCCTGTGAGCAAGAGCTGATTATTTTCATGTCTTGGCTCTGGGGATTGCCTGGCTCTGGGCGCTCTGGGGGGGGTCCCTTCTTCCCTGTGGGGACCATGACCCCAGAGGTGGAGTGAAACCCTGTCTGGGTTGCATCCTCCTCAGTCTGGCACCCTGGGTGCATCCATTCCTCTCCAGAGTCTGGAAGAGGGATTAGCAGTGGAGAGTCGCAGCTCCAGTCCAGACTCCGTCTCCCTCCGCCCCCAGCAGGCGCCGCTCGGACACCGCGGGCACAATCGCTTGGATCCATGAACCCCAAAGGCAAGAAAGAATCGGCACAGCCACCGTTCTCCGCCAGGACCCGCCGGGAGGTCGGGGGGACTTCTGACTATCCACCTCAGGAGGAGACAGGGGAGAACACACCTCCTCGTCCTTCCTAACCTTCCCACTTCAAAACCACTATCCCTTCTCCACCGCCAGACTGTTCCAGGCAGCCACAGGTCAAAAGAGCTGCTGCGAGACAATCCAGCGACCAGTGGAGGCTGGAGGCAGGGGCAGGCTGCTGGGTGTGGCCGGGGGTGGGTGGAGGGAAGCCCCAGACCCTCCCTGGGCACCACCCCCCGTGGGTCCGCGGCTGCACCCGCTGTCCGGTTCCAGGCCCATGCCAGGAAGCACCCCTAGCCCCAGTGGCCAGCCAGGCGCGGGCTCCGGTACATGGCCAAGCAGGGTAACTGCTCTCCAGGGGCTACCAAGCCGGCACCCAGCAACCAACTCCAGGACCTTCCGCCCTAGCCCCTCGCCCAAGGCGGCCAGCGTCCAACAGGGCCTTGCCCTTCCCAGTGGACGCCGAGCGGATCCAGGAGCCGGGCCTGGAGAGCTCAGTGGAATCGGACGTGGAGCTGGGCACGGAATGGCGCGCCCCTCCCACCCCACGCCAGTCCGAGGGCTCGCACAGAGTGCAGGGGACAGGGGAGCGCCCCTCCCACCTCACCTTAGGCTCTTCTCAGCCCTTTCGGGCGACTTCACCTTCCTCCATTCAGAAGCCACAAGTCTCAGGGAGACTGCCCCACCCGAAAGAGAGCCCCAAAACTCGGGGGAGGAGGAGGCTTGAAACTCCCAGGAGATGACTCTGCCGTCCAGGTACCCCAGGAGTCACCCCTCCCCCCGCCCACTCCTTATCCCTTTCCCAGTCCCACGTGGGGAGGGTCCCCTGTACCTTGGCCTCTGGCCACTCGGATTCGATGCAGAGCCAGCAGAGTCCAAATCAGTAGCCTCCACATGGTGACCGGTAGGGAGGGGTCCTCCAGAGTGTCCTTCCCCTCTGTCCTGCTTTATAATCCTGTGGGGTCCGGTACCCCGCGACTTAGTCCCAGGAGACAGGCCTCGCGACTCGGAGTCCGGGGCGTACTATGTCCGGAGGGGCCGCGCTGGCGACCCCAGTGCTTCCTCCTACTCTGCTGTCCAAGTGCGATCCCGGCGGCGCGCCCGGAAGGCAAGGGGTGAGCGAAGAGAAAGAGGCAAAGCCGTCCTCTCGAACTCGGGGCGCCTCCCTCCCTCCCTTAGCACCTCCAACTCCGACTTCTTCTCCCAGGCAAGGCGACCTCTGCGATCCGGCCAGGTCGCTGGCCTTGCTCCGGAATAAGCGGACAACTTCAGGAAACTTCCTCCGGTGGCCACGTTGCCCGCCCCCCGCCCCTCCCCGCCCCCTGGTTGGGTTCTCCCGGCCGACGCAGTCACCGCCGTTCCAGGCGCCCGGCCCCCAGGACCCGTTCCGAGCCGATCGCGGCAGCAAACGTGGATGCCGGGGTTCTTTCAGGGGCGCGGGTTTCGGGGGGCGCGGTTAGCATAACGGTCCGAATCTCCCCGGAGCTGAAGTTTTCTTCTCTAACTTTGCAGGAGGCATCTGGCGGGGCCGAGCCACCCCTTTCGGCTCCACAGCCCTCACGCCGAATCCGAAGACTCGGGTCCCCCACCTCCGGGGGGCTTTGGGGTTGGGCGCTCCCGCGGTTCCGAGCCCAGCCGGCTAGCAAACTTTGCGGGTCCTGCGGCCCGGCGCGCAGCTCTGCGAGCCCATGTCCGCGCTAGCTGCGGGCCGGTAGGGGCGGTCGCCGGGCTCGGCGACCCGGGCTGGAGCTGGCGCTCGGGTGCGGAGCCTCCTGCGGGCGCGAGGATGGAGATCGCCGGTTCTGTCCTCCGCCGCGCCCTGGCCGGAGCTCTCGGCGAGACGCACGGAGAGCCCGGCTAGAAGCCCCGGCTCCGGGGCTCTGCGCCCCCTTGGACGCCTGGCGATCGCCGCCCGCCTGGGCCGGAGGAGCTACGGCCGCCCCAGCACCTCGGCCGCGTCGCCGTCGCCGCCCACCTCGGTCGTCGCTGCTGCCGCCACCGCTCGCCGAGCCCGCCGCCCTCCGCTTCCCAGGCTCGGCGCCCTGAGAGCCGCTCCTGCCTGCGCGGAGCCGGAGCTGCGGGGGCAGCGTGAGCCGGGAACGAGCGCGGCGGAGGCGGAGACGCGGAGAGGGGGGCCGAGCGCTACCCCGTGGCCGCGACTGGAGAGCAGCCTGCGCGCCGGGAGGGGGTGGCGGCGGCGGCGGCGGCGGCGGAGGCCCCGAGCCAGACCCGGGAGCGAGCCCCGCGGAAACACAATCCGTGTGCGTGGCCGCGGGCGCCCAGCGTCTCCGAGACCCGCCGGAGGGCAGCAGTGCCAGCCGCGTTGCGTGCCAGGGACAGAAGCGCACCGCTCGCGCTCAGGCCTTGCCTTCCAACCTCGTCCGGGCACCCCTCTCTCGAAGGCCTCATCGGGCTCTCGTCTTTCCTTGCAAGGAACCCCTACACCCTTCCCAGACCTCAAGTGGCAGAGGCGGAGGGGAGGGCGATTTGGAGAAAAGGGGTCCCGTCAGCCGGTTGATTCCAGTTTCCCCTTCCCGGTTCAGATTCTCAGATGTCTGGAAACACTCAGGGGGCAGAGCAAGACAAAAGAGAGGCAAAGAAGGCTGAGAAAGTGAAGTTGGTGCCAAGGCACATGCATTCTTTGTTTATTCTTTCTTGTGAGCTCCGTTTTTAAACGGCAGAAGAATGGGACATTAGCAGGGAGGACACAAAGGAGACAGCCGAGGTGTCCTCCCTTCTGGCCCCAGGGAGGAACCAGCAGGACCAAGTTAAACAAACGTTCCTGGGCACCAGGCGCCTTTGCCTCGGTGGACCCCTTCCTCCATTAAAAAATATTACAATACTCTGTGGCTGTGCTGGTATTAAAGACAAACATATTGTCACACATTAAAACATTTCTTTCACCCAGAAGTTAATTTTTTTCAGATTTTAAAAGAAATTAAAACATTTTTGTGAGCCCCTAAAGGACAGTGGTTCCTGGCAACAATTGCCTGCTGAGCTTGATGAAGAAGTCAGACTCACAGGCTTAGGAAACCTTCATCTATGCCTGTGCTTCTCTCTTTTCTCCTCTAGCATCCACCTGGTCTGGCCCCATCCCTGCTCTGTCTCCCTTTTCTGGTCTTTGAAGTGTAGGAGCCTCTCTGCCTCCTGATTTTGTGGACTCTGCCCCTGCCTACAACCATCATGATTAGAACAGCCTTTCTGATTACTGCCAAACAGACATCACCACCACAAAGATTTCATTACTGGTACACTTCCAATTCACCTGCCCTGGAGGACTAGCTATGGGAGTCTTCTGGAAATGGATATAAGCTAGCCTGCTACCCTTCAATCACGCAATTCAAACATTTTGCCACAGTTTCCCTGGCAGCTTGTGCCCAAGCCCATCAGGCTGGTTGATTCCTAACTGGAAGGGCTTTGGGGGGCAGACAGCCTAGATGGGACCAGCTCTCCCTCCCCTGGGTGGCTGTGCCCCTCCCATTCACTCTTCAGTGATGCTCTGAGGCACACCCCCTACACATCGAACACACACACACACACACACACACACACACACACACACACTCTGAACACCCAGCTGAGAGCTCAGAGCTTTCCCAGCCTGTCAGGTGCTATTGCATGGCTCGCTCACAGAGGGGGCCTGAGAGCCAGATTTGCTGGGAGCCTCTCTTCAGCCAGCAAAGGAGCAGTACTCAGGCTGTGTCTCTGCTCATAGAGGCTAGGAGTTCATGTGGACACAGGTGTCTGAACCGTGATGGGGTCCTCCCTGTTTGCATCCAGTCCCCAGGGTTGCAGCAGCCAAGAGTCTGAGCTGACTGCTCCTAGGGTCGTGAACAGCATTTGTTCCCTTCCTAAGAACAGGCCTCTTGCAGGATCATGTGCAGCCCTACAAAACTTCTGAAAGCTTTGCCCCCAAAGGCCAGGTTAGGGGACCGAGAAGGGTTGGGAAGAGGAAGGATGTTCCCTTGTCTTTGCTGGCAGTCCCCAGGCATGCCTGTGTGTCAGAGAGAAGAGAGGGGGGTACCTTCCCAGCAGCTCTTATAGCAAATCTATCTCCACCCGTCCGGGATTGAGAGGAGGATCCAGGCTCTTTGGGGCTCAGCCTATATGCACACAGGAAGGAATCTTTCTTTTTATCAGAGTTTTGCTGGCTTGGGAGGAGACTGGCCCAGGAACCTGCCACTTTGGGAGGGACTCGGTCTTGGGAAAGTCATTTGCAGCTGCCATGACCTCATTCTTGCCACCAGTGGCATAGTTTGAAGGTTGCTCAGGATGGAGCTACACCAGGTGCCCCATCAGGAGGTTCTGCATGGCTTTTCCAGGCTCTGTCTCCCATTGCAATCCTGCTCCCTCTGATTTGAGTTTCTGCACTTCTCACTCATTTAGATCCCATCCCCCTCCCTCCTCAGGGCCAGCTCCTTGTGGGAGAGTCTTCCCTCCCTACCTTTGGCTCAAAACTCCAGGGGGCTGGGCAGAGAGCAGCAGGATTCATTTCAAAAGAGAAGGAAGGCCTGGCCGCACTTTCCAAGTGGATGTGAGATGGAAATGTTAGGTTTCTCCTAGGAGAAAATCCACAGGACCCCAGATAGGACTCCAGTCTCTGCCTCTCAAACCACAGATGCTCAAGGGTTCTGGGGAGGGGGAGTCACTGCAGACTTTTGTTAGGGAGCCTCTGAGGCTAGAGGTTTCCCAACCTTGGAGCAGGAAGACACAGACCAGGGCCCATACTGGGTGAGGCTACTTACTATCATGGAAAGTCACAATTCTCCTTATTCCTTCTTCTTTCACCACCAAACCCCGCTTCTGCTCCATTTCACACACAGAAAGCAAAGGGCAAGCTGGGCAGTCAGCTTTTCATTGTGGTTACTGTGTCATTTTTTTTTTCTTCTATTTTCAATCTTAGATGTAACAGTAGCTAGAACAGAGCGTTCAATTACAGGATCAGACTGTGTGTGCTCCATCAGCTTGGGATCCTGTCAGGGACACCCTGGAAGCAACTAAGAGTTTCCACTCTCTACTCACACCTACCCCCACTCCCTAAACCCTGGTGCTCTGCTGCCAACATTGTTGAGTGCCACCCCCAGCCATGAAGCCCACTCCAATAGCTATTTTGCAGGACTAGACTTAACTCAATCTATAAGGGAAAAGAAAGAGGCCAGAGGACAGCTGGAGCTGAAGTGAACTTCAAGCTGTGGGGTTTCAGAGCGAAAATGTGGATACACCTGTGCACCCTTCCCAGCCCCACCATTCCAACAACTCATACCTCAGTTTTGAGGCTGTTCTCTGCCTGGCTGCACTCGGGGATGCTATGGGCAGGACTGAGCAAAGGCCCCCCAGGTTAGGAGGCTTCAGCAGAACCATCTCTACTCCACCTAAGGGAACCCAGAAAATGAATTGCCTTGAAACCCAGACTTCTGGTAAGCCATCAATGGCATTCTTTTCTCCTTTGTCCTGTTTTGAAGATAGAGAAAAGGAAGGACTGGAACAGATAGAAGTGGTTTATTAATCTCCATTGGAAAAAGAGAGGCCAGGGGCCCTCGTCTTAGCCAGCTCAGGCTGACATAATGAAATTCTGGGTGGCTTTAGTAACAGATGTTCATTTCTCACAGTTCTGGAGGCTGAGACATCCAAGATCAAGGTGATGGCTGACTTGGTTCCTGCTGAGGGCTTTCTTCTTGGTTTGTTGAGGTCAGGGAGAGAATGAGTCCTGGTCTCTTCCTTTTTTATTTTTAAGCAAGGCTGGCCTCAAACTCTTGATCCCCTGCCTCAGCCTCCTAAATGCTAGGATTACAGGCATGTGTCACTATGCCTGGCTCTTCCTCCTATCAGGACTAAACCTATCATGTGGACCTACCCTCATAACCTCATCTAAACCTTTCACCTCCCAAAGGCCTCAGCTCCCTAATGATACCACACTAACAGACAGCTTTAATTTGTGGATATTGGGCAAGTCTCATTCAAGCTCCACCCCCACTCTCAATGACTCATTGCAATTTGCCTTCATTCCCTTAGGAGAAGGGGCCTTGCAGGGCAGTGCACATTCGTGGCTGAGCTATAATGCAGTCTGCACCATCATTAGTGAGGGTTGGGCTCCTGGATTCTGAGCCTTGGGATCTGATTGGGCCAACACTTGCTCTGTCCTGCTTGTGCCCACCCATTCCCCTGGAAAGTAGGACAAGACACCTGGACAGATGGGGGAGAAGATCCTCAAACCATGAATACTGGTACAGAAGTACTCTCCGCCATGCTGGTCAGGAGCCAGATGCAAGCTGGAGCAAATAGAGTTTGAGACCACAGTTTTAAACAATAAAACTGCTAAATGTAGGCTATGCGGAGACAGGGAGAGAGTGAGGAGGAAAAATAAGAATGTTCTATATCTGGGTGTGTTTCAGCCATTGGGAGCCACAGGCACAGCCTGCAGGGGAGGGTGCTCAACCGTGGGCTGGAAGGTACCATGCTATTGCTGGACAGGAGAGGGTGCTATAAACATGCTGCTAAAAAGCTCAGGAAGGAGGAAGTTGGTTGGGACAGAATGTGTACTTTGTGGTAGTTTCAGAAACGAAAATAAGAATCATTCTATTCAGAAATGTCTTTAATGTGTCTACCATAAAATACACACACACCAGAGAAGCCTGCCTCTGGGAGGGCTGGGACATTGATCTTTGAGTTGGACAAAGATTTAGAATCACTTTAGGGCCGTTCAAAATCACAGAGCAATGAACTCTAACTTGAACAAGGTTTATTTAATCTGCCAAAAACAAGAGCAAACCAGTGGGGCTGCCTTTCAGGGTCATCAGAGCCAAGTTCTTGCACCTCAAAGTGTGAGTGCCTTTGATCGGGCAGTTCCAAGTGAGCTGAACTGACCTGGTTGACCTTTTTAGCTGAGCTGCACACAGCACCCCTGGACTTTGCTCTTGCTGGCCCATGTGCATGGAATGCTTTCTCTCCAAATGTCCATGTGGCTCCCTCCCCACCTTCACCATGACTCTGTTTAAATGGTACCAGACAGACCAGCAAGGCCTCCCTGCCAATCACTTTAAAAGCGCATCGTAGGGAGATGTTTGAAGTAGTCAGCTCAGGAAAAAGAGACGTGCTGACTCACCACTGCTGCCTGCCCTCCTCCAGCACATAGTGCTGTGTCCCTGTGATGGCTGACCAGCCATGATGTGTACACACACACACACACACACACACACACACACACACACACACACACACCGTCCCTCCCTATCCGCCTTCCCTACTTTTTCCCCTTTCGCCTTTTTATCACCATCCAATCTACTCCACTACAGATTTTACTTGTTAATTTACTTATTGCTACAAGCCCCCTGAAGGCAGAAGCTTGTGCCTGTTTAGCTCTGTGCAGGATGCATGCTCAATGTAATCAAAATGATGAGAGAAAATACACACCAAGTGTGAACAGCCTCTCGACTTCATTACTGTGTCTTTGCTTACGCTGACCTTGCAAATGAAGCTATTTACACCTCAAATGTGTGTTTTCCAATATTTGGATTTACAGCAAACACACAAATCCCTAAAAATTAACCCAGTATTTGACTAATATCTGTAACATATACAACCACATGCATTCATTTAATTTCTAAGGAAAGAGTTGAGAGGCAGTATGAGTTTTATGCACTAGGCTACTTCTCATCAACTCTGCACAGTGTACACATCCCGGGTTATGCTCTGACCAAGACAGACCTGTGCACTTGGTTTCTAAAGAAAGAGCAGTTCTCTTTATAAAACTTTACACTACAGAATTCATAAAAGTTACTGCATACAAAATATTACTCTATTTACATTCTAGGACTGGCAGCCTCCGGTGTTCGGCATAAGATGGAGGCAGTTTTTAAATGCAAAATGTAAGGTGGACAAGAGCTAGGACACAGTGTCAGAGAGAGCTAAGTCTTCGTCCCTTCTTATATGAAACGAGACCCATGAAAGTAGCTGCCTTGTAATGTCGTGAAGATTAAGTGAGGTAATCCACAGAGAATCTGGCATCTACTAAGTACTCAATGACATGTATTATTGTTATCATTATTTAAAAAATCATTCCTCAATGATTGCTTAGCTTTTAAAACAATCTGGCAGTTACTTTTCAAGGTAATAGAAGTAAACTTTGTAGAGAAGAGGTTGGTAAATTACAGCCTGTGAACCAATCTGGCCTGTTTTCTGTTTTTATAAATGAAGTTTTGTAAAGTTTTGTTGAAACTCATCCACACTCATCCATTTGCATATTGTAGATTGACTAGTTGATATGGTTCTTTATAAAAAGAGTTTGCTAATTCTTGCTCTAGAAGACAATGAAGGCAAGTCATCCATCCATTCTTTGGGCCTTAGTCTAGGTCTGCTCTCCCCATTGTCTTGCAGGTAGAAGGATGGGCCAGCCTGAAGCAGTATTGCCTGAAAGCATCTGAGGGCCAACTTTTTATCCGGTTAACAGTCACTGCTAATAGGAATCTATAAAAAGTGGGGCAGAGAACAAATCTACTCTGTCTTGGGTACAGAAACACCAAACTGGTTTGTTTAAACCACTTTCTTTGCCTCAGGACCCAGCAGACCCCAGGCCACCCACCCTTAGTACCTTACCAGACCTCTCTACACTTGGTCTTCCCGCCGCTTTGAATCACTACCTCTTCCCCCTCCTTTGACTTGGCTGCTTTGGACTAATGGTCCCCTCCACCTTCAGACCCCACCTTCATGATCTCCTGACTTAGGTCTGACCTGCCGGGTCTACCCATGGCCATGCACTGATGCACACAACAAGTCATGTAACTGAACATTGAGAAGGGTCTCTTTCCTTTTCCTTCTACCATCTTTCCTAAATAAGACTAAGTCTCCATGATTGCTATGAACTCAACATGTTGAAGGTCTCCCTAGATGCCTACTCCCCACCCAGATTGTCCTCACCATGTCATCTAAGGCTGCTGTCCTTTGTTGTCCCATTCCTCATCCTCATAACCATCCACCTCACCGCCACTGCCTTCTGTGGAATCCCAATCCCTGCCTCCTGTTTTCACCTCTCTGTTCTTAACTGAACTCTGATTTTTGCCTCAAGGACATCAACACACTGCTTCCCAGTATAGGAGGGGCAGAATCCACAGTTCTGCTTCTCCCTCCATTTGGTCCCAGTCTCTGCCTTGTCCTTGAGTCATTAATGGCAGGACCTATACCCTATTCTTAAATTACTCTGCCTAACTCATTCTCTGTGTCATTTAACTCGACTTCTAGATAAAGCCTGCCTACCTCCACTGCATTGCTGCCTTGCTTCTTCTGAATTTCAGACTGCCATTACTATGACTCACTGAGAGATGAAGTGAGAAACCTTCCGGAGAAACAGAATCCATGAGATTCTTGTTCAAAAAGTCATGATTGGCCAAGCATGGTAGCAAATGTCTGTAATCCCAGTATTCAAAGGCAGAGACACAAGGCCAGTGTGAATTACATAGCAAGACCCTGTGTCAAAGTAAACAAAAGTCATGCCTCACACCATTATGTGTTTTATATCCTCCAGTGGAGTGATAGTTTGGTTGGGTATATAAAATCCCACTGTTGAACAATACTGGGGGGCCCTGTGTTTCTGTCAAAATCTATGATACCAGTTTTATTTTATAGCTTTGCAGACAACCTGTCTGTTATTTCTGAAGAGAACTCCTTATTCTGAAATTTCACCAGGTTGTTTCTGTCTTGGTATTTTCCCCACTTGTCTTCCTTACTCTGGGGCTGTGAGTTTTCATTCTCTTCTAGGATGTTTCTCTTGACTTTGGTTTTGATCACTGCCTCTCCTCCAGGTTGTCTGTTTCCATGTCGTAAGACCCTCCAGGGGCCAGCTGGAAATGAAGCTCTTAGGCCTCACCCCAGACCCACTGACTCAGGATTTCTACTTTAAGAGGATCCCTGAGCAACTGTATGCATTCCATTTGGAGAAATGCTGTTTTAATTCATTCTCACCTCAAATGTGCATGAAGTGATAAAGGCTACATATGGGAAGAGCCCTCACTTGTCACCACGTCTGTCCCTGTAACCACCTTGGCATCTTTTATTCTCACTCCTGGGGACCCTTCTCTGTGTACCTGGTCCTCTCTGTTGTAGACAGTTTTTTCTCTTCACTAACTCTTTCCATAACACCTTTAAATAGAAGTAGGTATTTCCTGACTTAAAAAAGCTTTGCTTGACCCTTTTGCCCCTTCCAGCTCTCATCCTATTCCACAACTGGCTTTTCCTGCCAAATTTCATGAATTCATGCAAAACAGACTCTACCTCTTTTCTTTACACAACACCCTTCCTCAACCCTAGAAATCTGGCTTCTGACTTACTCACTGTTCTGCAAAACTTTCCCAGAAAGGTGTTTTTTTTTTTTTCTCCAGCCTCTATGCTTAGTCCTTCAGCAATGTTGGCTGTGGCTGACCACTGTGACCTTCCAGAAAGTCCTCTCGCCTTGACTTTCAGGTCTGTTTGGTGTTGCCTTACCCCACTGGAGGAGGAGTGGGGGTGCCCTCACCTAGGGTGACCTCCCTGCCAATCATGCCCAGCTGCACTTTGGGGGAACTGACTCCAAGGTGTATAATGATCTAATTATTGTCACGTGCTCCTCATCTTGTCCAAGCAGACCAAAAATTACCAGGGCAAGGATAAAGTCTTGGGTCACTGCAAATGATGGCTGGGGTTATTTCCACTGCCCAAGAACAGTCGGATGATGGTCTGCTGTTCCACCCCAGAAAGAAACCCCTTTCCTTCATTTTCACAAAGGTACCGGCAACTGTCAAAGCCCTGTGCCTGGGGGCTACATGTGCCCAGAGGGGACATTCTTTCTGATTTACACAAAGGTGCTGTACCAGCTGCAGTCTGTACATCTTCTGTGTTCACTCTAGTATTTATTCCATTTGGGAGGCATTGCTCAGGGCAATTGCACTCTTGCCTGGGAAAGTCGCCATCCTTTGCCTTCCATAAAGTGAGAAAACCTTTCAGAGATAACTGCTGAGGGTTGGGTGTGGAGGATCTTGTGGGCATGAGAGAGTAAAACTCACTCCTCAAACAGGATTGACTCCCTGGCTGTCCACAGACAGATGTAGCCCCTCCTGGGAGGCTGGGTGGCTTCTTTCTTACCTGGTTTGCAGCCTGGGCCCCCTCCTACCAAGGTTGCAATGGTAGAAAGGAGGAAGAGGGAGAGGAGGAGGGAGGATGGCAGAGGCCAGCTCTGAGCAAGTTCTTAGGAGTTAATTCCTAAAGCTGAATGCTTCACCTACCCCTCTCCTGCCCACCTCACCTCTGATTCCCCAGGGCTCTCCATCTCAGTAAATAGTACTTCTTCTCTACCTAATGCTCTGACCAGAGCCTGAGGGCCATCCTTGGTGTCTCCCTATTTTACTCTCCATAGTCCATCCATCACCAAGTCTGTGCTTTTATGTACAAAATAGACCTGACACCTACCCTTACCACCTGCTCTTCTGCCATAACCTGGCCCAGCCTCCAAATTCTGCATGGGCCTCTAAAGTGGCCTCCAAATTCTGTCTCCGTTTATTTCTCCAGTCCATTCTGTGTAGAGAAAGCTAGGGTGATATTTTAAAAGTAAACTGCATCAGGGGGTTCTCTTGCTTAAAATTCTTCAATGTTTGATGCTATTCTGAGATTAGTGTTCTATGAGGAATAATGTTATTTTTGGTTATTTTTTTCCCCCTGAAAGAGTCTTTGTTTCCTAGAGGTACATAGTGAAACAATATGGTGTATTGTATTTTCTTCAAACTCGTACCGGATGGGCAGGGAAGGGAGAACTTGGCCATGCTGAAGTGAGGCACGTGGGTTTTCTTTGTGATTACTTTACTTTTGCATGTGTTTGAAGATTTTTATAATGAATAAGTTAAAACACAAATTGTAAGGATTCTTCATTACTCCTAAGATTTTCAAAAGAAACCTGCAAAGATTCCCCATTACTCATAAGATTAAAAGAGCCACACAAACATCCTCAGGGGGTCTGCCAGTCCTTGCCTGATCCTGCCCTGCCAATGCTTCCCGCCTGTCTCTTGCGATCCACGCCCTGCTTCCTCCTCCCTGGTATCTCTCCCTCAGGCCCCTTGCATTTCCCTAGGATGTCCTGCTTCTGCCTGGTGGCTTTTCACAGCATTTCCAAGGCCAGGAATCAGGCCAGCTTTCCCCAGTCCCCACTGACCACCACCTGCTAACCATCAGGTCTCATTTAAACTTCACATTTCAGAAATTCCCTTTACAACGTACTGATGTCAAGGGGACCTCCCCAACATACTCTAACACTGTGCCCTATCATTTCCTATCTTGGTGCTTAGCAGAATTTTGGTGTGTCTTCTCCCCCATACCCCACCCCAGACCCACATTCTGTGAGAACAACATTCATGGTTATCTTGTTCCCTGGTGTGTACACCAACAGCCAGCACAGTGTCACAAAAGGACAGGAGGGTGGCCACCACACCCTTGGTCCTCTTCTGAAAGAGGTAATTAAAACAAGAATTAAAATGAAAAAACAGAGCAAGGAGGCAACAAGCCACACAACTGCTCTGCCAGATGAGCAAATGTTAATTCTAATTCATATACCATATTTTTATGATACTTATCTCTTCTATACAGGAATAAAAATGTGGAGATAAAGTTAAACTTTTGAATTTCCCTCTCCAGGTGCAGCCCCTTCCTTCCCATAAGTAACCACTATCATGAGTTTGATGGATATTCAGTGCCCATTTTGTGTATTTTATTATAAATGCATGTATCCATAAAATAATGGTATTTTTAAACAAAAACATTAGATGTTACATAAAGCTCTGCAACTTATATTTTCTACTCAGTGTTGTCATATCCATATGTGTTTGCCTATATATTATGAGTTAGCTCAGCCATTGTGACTGTTACACAGCAATCCGCTGTTTGAATACACTTCTGCTTCCTTATTCATTCCATTAATGAGATATATCCCACTTATCTCCACTTTTATCTCGGTCTGACAAAAGTCTGGGAAGAATGTACTTGAGCGTGTGTCTCCTTATGACAGGTTTCTCATACACATTAAACGGGCCCGAATCAATGCACAAGAACAGGCCAGGTCGTAAGGCAATGGGAGCTCTCATATGCTGCTGCTGGTGGTGGGAGCACAAATTGATATAATCATTTTAGAGAGGAATTTGGCAATATCTAGGTAAGATAAAAATGTTCAGCAATGTGTCCCAGCAATTCCATCTGTGTAATAAACGCTATCACCAAAGGTAAATTATGTATTTCTTTTCTACTCAACAGAAAATATGAGATATATAAATTCCTTCATGACTTAAAGTTTACAATGTGCTTTGATATATATCATCTAATTTGATATTCACAAGCAGAGGAGGTCAGTATTAGCCCTTTATTATAAATGAGGGAACAGAGGTCAAGTAGGAGGTCACACACCTGTCCTTTGCTACTGGGACCCAAATCCCACTTGTCTGACATTTTTTCCCCTGCATTTTCTATTAGTCCACCCTTCCTCCGTGGGTTTTTATGCCGTGAAGAAAACTGCCAGGCTCTGGGTACTTTGTGGTAGATAGTGCTAGGGCTCCACTCACATTTCCTTCATCAGGCCTGTCCCATTCCCAGGGACTGTAAGTATTGGCTGTTGACAGGTCATAGGAACCCTTGGCCATCTATAGAAGCCTTACTTACTGAGAGTGCCTGAAATTTTTCCTCCATCCTCCTTGGCAGGCGGTGTCTTAGCCAATGGCTAGTGGATACAGGTATGCAAATCTGGCCTTATTGCCTCCAAGGAAACATTTATGCTCCAGAGCTCTTCGGCTGAGAAGGAACTTCAGCAGAATTCACATCTTTGCCCAGCTTGTTTCCCTTCCTTATTCTGCTTTCTTCACTTTCCCCTTCCTCTTCAGAACATTCTCTCAAGAAATCACGTGCAGAATTCCTACCCCATGCTCTGCCTCTAGGGGACTAGTTCTCAACCTTGAGCACGCATAGAATCACCTACAGGCTAGCTAAAGTTATTGGCTTCAGTTGCTATTGGGAAGGACTCAAGGATTTGCATTTCTAGCAAGTTCTCAGGTGATGCTGAGGCTTCCTGATCCAGGGGCCACACTTTGAGAACCACTGTTCTAGGGAACCCAAATTAAGACAGCTGATGTCAGGAGAAGCAGACTCTAAACAAAGGATTCTGGAGTTGGATGACCTGCTGGCAATGAGCACCCCAACATTCATGGCAAGGGGAGAGTTGGGAGCATGTGGTGGTAATATAGTTTCTGAGACAGCTTGCATTTGGACAGGGATGTATTGGCTTTCACAAGATTTCTGGCATTTGAGCAGTATAGCAGAGATAGTAATTAAAGGATTGTGAAATTGAGAAGCTATTTCTGAGAGCCAGTGGAGCAGAGAGAGAGAGAGAGGAGAGAGAGAGAAGGAAAGAAAGAGAAAAAAATGAAGGAAGAAAAAGAGAAAGAAACAAAGAGAGAAAGGAAGAAAGAGGAAGGAAGGAAAGAGAGAGAAAAATGAAAAAGAAAGAAAAAGAAGGAAGGAAAGAAAGAAGAAAAGATAGATGACAGAACCAAGTTGGTTAATCCCCAGTTTAGAACAGAGGGTGGAAGGCATAGACCTCTTTGGTGGTGATGCCCTTATCTTCTGGAGCTGAAAGACTGACCACACTGAAAACTAGACTTACAATCTAATTTCAAAAGATACAAATCTCAGAGAAGTTCAGATTCCCAGCCTTGACAAATCTCCTACAAAAATCAGGGTACTAGTGGGGAAAGAGTAGGACCTGTGTGTCGTGAATGTGTAGCTGTGTGGCTATGATAAGAAAATGGAGAACTCCCCTGAACCCTCATGGATTTCCAAAGTGGTCTACTCCCCCTTGTTAGAAGACAGTCCACTGACTCAGTTAACTGAACATTAGAAAGAATATCCAGATATTTCAAGGGTCAGAAGGGGTCCAAATTGGCTAGGATGTCCAAGGGCCCAAGGTGCTATTGTGACTCCCCTATTAGACAGAGACAAATGAGGCCAGGAAGTAAACAGATTTCTAACCTAGGGTCATCTCACCATGGGCCCAACTGGTGGTCATGTGACAGGTCATGAATATAGAGTCAGAATTACCACACTTAGAAGCCAGTACAGTGTTCATCTTCATTTCTTAGTCTTTGCTTTGTTGTGGGAAGTGCTGTGATGGTAGCAAAGGCCAAGTGGACATCGTTGGAAACTGGCAGCTACCACCCCTCTCACCTGACCAAGACAGTAAATCACAATATGTATTGCACAGTGGGATGAATAGCAGAGAGTACCTAAGACTTACAGGATGCAGGGGTGGCGGTCCTTATCATATTCGTGTTGTCTGACCTCTGTAAAACCCTCTGGATCATGGCAGATGTCTGAGAACTTCCTCAAGCTTAAGTAAGTACCAGCCCCAATTGTGGCTACTGGCTTACTGTAGTATCTTTAGTAGAACGAGTTAACATATCTTATGGTATGTGTGCAGTTGTGGACCTGCCAAGTGCTTTCTTTTCAGTGCTGCTGTAGATGGGAGATCTTGAGTAGCTTATATTTCTGGGATACGCAACAGTGAGTATTCAGTCTTGTCCCCGAGCCATACTAATTCTCGTGCTCTCTGCCTCAAAATGATCTGCTGTCTGGATGTTCCACAAAACATTGGTCCACCATGTGGATGATATCATGTTAATTGGACCTAATAAGCAAGAAGTGCAAATGCCCTAAAGGCCTTGGAAGGACTTATGCTCTCCAGAGGGAAGGAAATAACCTAACAAGCATTCAATAATCTGCTATATCAATACAGCTTTAAGGAATTCAGTATGTTGGGACATGCCAGGAAATTTCCTCCAAAGTAAAGAAAAGTTGCCGTACCTTGGAACTCCTTCCAGATATATTCCACCCAGGAGCTGCCAGGTTGATGGAGTAGTGGAATGGCCTCTTGAAAGTGCAGCAAGGGCCCCAGGTGAAGAGGATATCTGGTGAGGGTGCATGTGTACTTGTCAGATCTGCAATACTAAATGAAGTAGTGGAGGCCACTGACTCAGAGAGAGAAAGCTTCATTTAGCTCATAGTTTTGGAGGCTCAAAGTCTGACACCAGGCAACACCACTGTTTTAACCTTTGATGAGGGCAATAGAAGGTGGCATGTCATGTTGGGAGTGTGTGTAGAAGCAAGCAATCACATCAGGAGCCAGAGCTGAGAGAGAGAGCATGGAGCCAAACTCAAGTTTTTATAACAATTTTCTTGCACTTACTACCAAGAAGTCCCTCCAGAACTACTTCCTGAGGGCATGACCCCAATGACATAAGGACCTCCCATGAGGCCATACCTCCTAAAGGTTCTACCACCTTCCAATAGCGCTGCCCTGTGGACCAATCATTTCGCATAAGGGCCTTTAGGCAACACTCAACGTCCAAACCATGGCACGGTGCTATACTTCAGGATATGGTCTGCCAATGATCTTGAGTAAATGATCATTTTTATAGCCATGTGTCCCTGGTACACAGGCTTGGGAAACAGAATAGAAGTAGAGGTTGCTCTAGCCTCTACGACTCCCAGTAACTCACATAGGTAATTTGAACTTCCTTTCCCCGCAACTTTAGGTCTGTGAGTCTGGAGGTAAGCTCCCAGGAGGATGACTCCACACAATAAGCGCTCCCTAAATTTAAAGCTGTGGTTGCTTCCTCTAGTCATTTTGGCATCTTCATTCCGGGGGGCCAGCAAGCCAAGTGGGAAGCATTTTTCTGATTGTCACTGGGAGATAGAACTGCTGCTATGTAACTGGGAGGAGCACGGTGGACACTTAGAGGGAAAGCTGAAGCATCTCTTGTAGCCTCGTGCATGTTTTTAATAGCAGTGGCCAAGTACAACACTTCTGGTATGATAAGCACAGTTGACAAGGGCTCTACCAACTAGACTACCAGTGGAGGGTAATGTGGAGTGGGTACTGGAAGAGGGGGTAGGTGATGAGTATTAGTTATGACGTCAGGTCTAACTGGAACAGGGAGAGAAGTGTTTGTCTCACTAATCTTGTTCACTTAAGTTTCCCCAAAACTTGTGTCCAAGCAGAATTCCAGACAAGTTCACCTTGTCCAGAATGAACTCAGTGTGGAATACAAGCGGACTTGGGTTCTTCGATAGCACAGACTGTCATGGATGCTGCTGTATCTTCCCCTAATTCCTTTTGCATCTGTGTTGAGTGTTGACTTCTGCAGCTCACAACTGGATTCTTGCCCAGCAAATAGACTTTGGCCACCACGAATTGCCTGGAGGTCCTGGGGGTTACATGCTGTTGTGGATGGGGTATGAAGTGTCCTGCTCAAAAGGCTCATGTGTTGGGGCCACGGTCTGCAGCTAGAGGTGCTATTTTAGCTGGAAACTTTGGGAAGTGGGACCTGGGTAGAGGAAGTATGTCACTGAGGGTAAGTGCTCGCAGGAATATTAACTCTGGCCTATTCTTGTCTCCCTGCTTCCTGTGTGCCATGATTCTCTGCCCAAGTATGGTCAAGTTACCATGGACAGAACTCTGTGAAACCCTGAGCCAAAATAAATCTTTCCTTCTTTAAATTGTTTATGTCAGCTATTTCATCATAGCAATGCAAAAGTAACAAACACAGAAAATTTATACCAATGAAGTGAGGTCATTGCTACAGCTACCTGAGAATGTGGTTCTTAAGCTTTTGGAATTGGTTTGTGGGAGGGATCTGGAAAGGTCTGGAGATGAGGGAGCATTTGGGCTGTAGCATGGTGATTGTTGGCTGCTTTTAGCTAGGTTTATGGTGATCATTAGGAGCAAAAAGGCAGAGCTGAAGGATTTGAAAATGTGTCGTCTGGCCAGAAAAGGAGTTGAAAGTTGTGGACAAGGAAGGAGGGTGTGGTTGTTAAAGAGATTAGTGCCATTAAAAAGAAACCAAGCTCTTCACACTGAGGCAACAGGAAAGATACCTTGAGGGCATCTCAGAAATTGACTAGATGCCACCCAGTGCATCCAGTGCAGGCTCTAGGGTGTAAAATTGTAAACTCCTTTGGAAGACTTTCCCTTGAGAAAAGAGAGCCACAGGGCCCCCTGCTCACACAGAGATGTCTAGGGAAGCGTTTTTCCTGGGTTTAGCCCCCAGGGGTTCAGGCATCCAAGGCAGCCTGGCTACTGCTCAAACTGGCAGCAAACCTTGGCATTGTCCACATGATACAGGATTTGCAGGCATGCAGAATGCAAGAATTACAGGGTCATGGAGGCTTCCACCAGAATTTCAAAGGAAGGCCTGGCAGTCCAGGGAATGTGGATATCAGGAAAAAGAAGCCTTTGTATATATGAAGCTGTGAGGTGAAGCCTAAGCTGCAGTGGCAACCCTAGGAAGTCACAGATGCCAAGAACATAAAGCGTATGGCAAGGAAAGCCACAAGCAACAAGTAGAGTCACCCAAGAGAGAGGCCATCTGGGTTGCAAACAGAAAAGCCACTGGAATGGGACTGTCCATGCCAGTTGGAGCTCATGTCACAACACCATGTGCTCTAGATGCTGGACGTGGAACTACAGGATTTTGTGCTTGCCCTGTAGAGTTTTGGTTTTACTTTGATACAATCCTTCCTTGCTATTCTCCTATCCCTCCCTTTGAGAATGGGAATGTTTCTTCTGTAGCACTGTATCTTGGAAGTATGCAACTTTCCTTTTGATTTTATAGGGACTCATAGCTAAGAGTTGCCTTGAGTCTCAGCAGAGACTTTGACTTTGGTCTTTTGAACAATGTGGGAACTGCTAAGGTTATGAGAATTCATGGAGATGGACTGGATGAGTTTTGAATTATGAGATGAACATGAGCCTCCTGGTGGCCAGGGATGGAAGACTGTGCTTTGGATATGAAGTGGAGTTTCCCCAAAAAGGCTCATGTGTTGGGAGTTCAGTCTCTAGCTAGTGGCACTACTTTTGGAGGTGGAACATGTAGAGTCCTTGAATGTATCTTCAACCTGGTCTCTTCTTGTCTCTCTCTCTCTCTCTGCTTCCTGTCTGCCATGATTTTCTGCCCAAGCATACTGGGCCAAGCAAATAAGGATTGAACCCACTGTAACTGTGAGTCAAAAAACAAACACCACTTTCCTCCTTTAAGATTTTTAAGTTATGTGTTTCATCACAGTGACACGAAAGCAACTAACACACATACCTTCCCACATACAGCAGAGCCTACAGCCAATGACACTGATGTTAGGGTACAAAGCCCAAGACCTTTCCGCAAAAGGAAGCTCTGTGGGGCCATCCATACTCCCGGCAGCCTGGTGGGATCAGGCTGAGATTTCAGCTCATACTTTTGCTTCAGTTCTTCCTCTTCCTTATTCTGTGTTCCTTACTTCCTTACAAGTTCTTCTTCCTAGGGGAACTCCCTCAAAACATCACTTGCATAGAAATCTTTGTCTGGGGCTCTGCTTCTGATACTACAACAGAAGACATTCTTCTTTAAGACAGGGTCCCTATGTGGCCAAGGCTTGTCTGGAACTCACTATGTAACCCAGATGGTCTCAAACTCACAATCTTCTGCCTCGGCCTTACAAATGCTGGGATTCCAGATGTGCATCGCCACACCCAGTTTGTGTGCCGCCATGCTGGGCTTTGTCTTTTAAAAAATATTTCTCAAGGTCCAATATACAGGAAATGGTCAGTCTCTCCCATCACTCACATCCACCCCATTAGCCCTTCCCTGGGTTCTCTGGAGAACATGGTAGCAGTTGGATGTTTCATTAATTTTGTCACCTTCTTGTGTGTGCATATGAACACATGCACATTTAAAGGGAGGGGTGAGGATAGGTAAGACACCTAAAAAACTAGCTAGCATTTGTTTCCCTTAACGCAGAGAAACTAAAGCAGATACCTTAAAAGCAACTGAGGCCAATAGGAAAAGGGGACCAGGAACTAGAGAAAAGGTGAGATCAAAAAGAATTAACCTAGAAGGTAACACCCACGCACAGGAAATCAATGTGAGTCAACTCCCTGTGTAGCTATCCTTGTCTCAACCAGCAAAACCCTTGTTCCTTCCTATTATTGCTTATACTCTCTCTACAACAAAATTAGAGATAAGGGCAAAATAGTTTCTGCTGGGTATTGAGGGGGTGGGGGGGAGAGGAAGGGGGTGGAGTGGGTGGTAAGGGAGGGGGTGGGGGCAGGGGGGAGAAATGACCCAAGCCTTGTATGCACATATGAATAATAAAAGAAAAAAAAGAGAAAAAAAAATAAAATTAAATTAAGTTGGATATTTCTTTTTTAAATATAAGCTTTATTTGTAGATGATTTGAGAATCTATACTAAAGACTCCAAGAGAATATACAAACTCTGAGAACTAATAAAAATTTTAGAATGGTCTCAGGATAACAAACCAACATACAAAGGCAATGGCATTCCTACAAAAAACAATAACCAGTCACAAATATAATTAGAAAAAAATCTCATTCACAGTACCAAAGTAAGATACCTAGACATAAGCCTATCAAAAGATGTACACATTTCTTTGGAGAAAATAGTAAGTTGGATATTTCCACACATATTTTTCTGAGACTTGTTTCATTTAAAAATGTTTCTTAGAAATCTTTTCATGATAATACATATGCTATGGTTGGATATGAATTGTTCCCCCAAAGGGCTCAGGTGCTGAAAGTTTGGTCCCCAGCTAGTGGTGCTTTTGAGAGGTGCTTGGATCATGAGGACGCTAACTTCATCAATGGGTTAATCCACGGATGAGTTCACGCTCAATGGGCCTGTTTGGAGGAAGAAGGTCACTGGGGGTGGGGGGTCTGTCTTTGAATGGTGTATCTTATCCTTGATCTCTTGCTGTTGCTCTCTCTGCTTCCTGGCCATCAGGAAGTGAGCAGCTTTCCTCTGCCACCCTCTTCCACCATGATGTCTCCGCCTTGCTACAAGCTTAAAAGCAATGGAACCAGCTGGCTGTAAACTGAAATTTCTGAAACTTTGGCCACAAAAACCTTTCTTTCCTTAAGTTGTTTATCTCAGGTACTTTGTCACAATGACAAATGCAACATACCCACCTTGTTTTTTTTTTTTTTTAAGACTATGACATTTATAACATGAACTGGTCATACTATAACTTACTTAAATACTTCCCTTTGGGAAAACAATAAGTACCCAATGTTGGAGGTATTGAATAAAGGGAATTGGTTATCTGGGGAAACAGGAGAGCAGAAAAGATGCTGAGATAGGCCCGATGTGAAGCCATGCTGAGGGCTGAAGTCATCATCTCATAGTGATTGTAGGAAACAGCCACCAGTCCTAGGGCAGCAGAAACCAGGACTTGCAGACAGTGTGTGTATGGGGGTGTATAGTACTCAACAGTTTCTGCTTAATAAAATTGATCAATAAAAGAAACGTCACCTTCCCGACTTCATCTCCATTTTTCTGGTTACAAGTAAATAGTAAGTACTTCAAAAATTACTTGTTGGCCTTAAGTTAGTTTGTTTCATTTGAGGCTACATTACTAATTATTAATTTTTAAATTGAGCAGTTTGGCTTTTCTTATTTATCTCCTCCTGAGTATCTGGGATTACAAGTGTGAACCACCATGCTTGGTCTTGAGTTTATGTTTATGTGTGATATGATGCAAGGCCTAGCTCTCCTGAAGAAGATGAGCACAATTAACTGTTCACGCTACCCTTTTTCTGCTGAAATGTCACCTGAACCTTTAACTAAATCAACACACACACTAGATCTGATTTGGCCTCTGTTCTGTTCATTTGATCTGCTTTGCTATTCTGTACCATTACCAATTTATCTCAACAACTGCCTTTATGAGATGGTTTCTATCTAATGGGTGAAACTTCATCGTGCTTCTTTTTCAAAAATTTCTCAGCCATTTTTGCGCATTGCTTTTTTTCCATATGAATTAATTGTTAAAAAAATTATTGTGTGGGTTTTAATCATGATCACATGACTTTATATATTAATGTAAATGGAATTTGTGCATTTTCATGGTTGAGCCTTCCCTCAGAAGAAGAATATACAGTCTTCTTTCCCCACTTCTGTGAAGTTTTTTAATTTTCATCATGTATACTTCATTTTTTACATGGCATAATATTTTTATTATCATATTATTGCTGTTCTGGGGGCCCACTGTGACATTTGAAAAAGTTCTTTCACTAAATCATAGTTGAATTCACCCCTCCGTCATTCTCTTTTATCCTCCCTGCCCCCCACTCCTGGAATAGTTTCAACAGGTCTCATTTTTCCATTTTCATACATGAGGACGTAATATTTCCACTACACTCACCCTCCTACACCCTTTCCTTATATCCTCCCCCTTCCCACTGGTACCAACCCCCAGACAGAACCTGTTTTACCTTCCTGTTCTCCATTTTTTAAAAAAAAGCATTTTTGTTTGTTTAAGACAGCTATACAGGGAGTTTCATTGTGACGTTTCCATGTATATATGTATTATAACTTGAATTAGTTCATCTCCTCTATTTTTCTCATTTCTATCTTACTCCCCTTCTTGTGGTGGTCTCAATAGGCTTAAAAATTCTATATTCATTCTTGTATAGAAAATGCATAAACCATATTCACCTTCTTAACTTCCTTCTTTTACCTGCCCTCTCCAATTATGACTTCTCCTTAGAGTGACCTGGTTTTCATAATACTGCTTGTGTTTGTTTTGGTCTATCTCCCGGATCTTACCATATATGTTTTAAGTTTGTCTGGGTACTTTGTAGTTTCTGTTTATAAATGGTATCCATATTTTTCTGTGAGATTTTTCAAATGATTACTGCTAGTGAATAGAAAAGCTATTGGATTTTGTATGTTGACTTTAATTCCAACTTAATTCTATATGCTTTAATAGCTTTTCAGTTGAGTTTCCAACCTTCTCTGGGTAGATAATCATATTGTATGCAAATTGTGACAGTTTGGTCTTTCCTTTACCAAGATTTTACCTCATTTTTGCTACATTTCTGTGTCAACTTAGTCTACTTTCCACCATAATGTTAAATAGTAGAAATTAATAGCGCTCGAAAGTTTATTGAGACTGTTTTTAGTAGGAATGATTGCAACATGTGTCCATTAAGAATGGTATTTATGGTTAGTTTGCTGTAGTCAGAAGGAAGTTTTACCAAGTTGGAAAACTTCTTTTAGTCTTCTGTTTCAGTGGAAACAGAAGAGACTTACACAATAAATCAGTAGATGAGTTCAGACTTCTGTCTTAGACCATTTGTGTTGCTACAGGTACCTAAGGCTGAGTAATTTATAAAGAACAGAAATTTGTGTTTTACAGTTCTGGAGGCTGGATGTCCAAGATCAATGTTCTGGCGTTGGTGTCTGGTGAGAACTTCTCACTGCTTCCAAGAGGGTACCTTGTTGCTGTGTCCTCACATGGCAGAAGGCCGAAGGGCCAGAGAGCCCAACCTTAAACAATGAGTCCTTCTGTGTGGGTGCTAATCCCACTCGTGAGGAAGGAGCCTGCATCACTGATCACCACACACCAGCCATACCTCTTGGTACTGTTGCTTCGGGCAGTAGCTTTCAACATGGATTTTGGAGGTGACACCATCATTCAAACAATAGCACCTTCCTGACCAGTGGCCATTTGAATTACCCAATGAGACTGATTACAAAGTTAATTCATTTTCCCTCTGGAGAGGAGAAGGAAACAGCACTCCCCACTGCAACCTGGAATTCTGCAAGATGGAACTTTGTCTTAACTGCCAATGTTTTTATTAGAAAATGGTCTGGGTTTTATCATTTCTCTCTTTACTCTTCATGGAAATGTTCAGAATGCTTTTCCCTTTAATTTGTGAATATAAAAATTACATTACTATATTTTGCAATATTGAACCATCCTTAAATTCCTAAAACAAATTCAACTTAAGTTTAATATATTTTTCTTTTCAATCACTGAGGAATTTGATTTTTCACCATATCTTTTGCTCTACATTTCAATAATGAGGTCAGCTTTTTGTGCTTCTCTGGGTTAAGTTGCAGGTTGTGCTAGTGCATAAAATTCATTAGAAATATTTTCATTTCTTTCTATTCTCTTGAACAGTTTCTCAGACCCAACTGCTCCTTGAAGATTTAGTAAAACTCAGTCACGAATTCCTAAGCAGCATGACCTTGAGTCATTGTCTTGCTTGACATCACATTCATTTCTTGACCTTCCCTACTTTGCTTGGAATCTCAGGAAACTGCATTTTCATTTTCAGGCAGCCTTGCCTTGGGGCTTCTTGGTGGGTTGGTCAATAGGAGGCACTGGTTAAAAAATGGAAGAAGGAAAGTAGGGAGAAGTGATGGGGGTCCCTCCTTGTTTCCCCTGCTTTAGAGCATCTCTGACAGTGGCTGCATTCTCTTTATGTCTTCCATCACCATTTTCAGAGAGTAACTTTTTATTTTATATTTTATGTTTTGGAAGCACTGGGGTTTAAACTCAGGGCCTCACCTTCGCTAAGCAGGTGCTCTACCACTTGAGCCACTCTGCTAGCTCTCTGTCACCCTTTTCAAACTGTCCCTGTGGGACTGCCCCTTCTAGAGGAAAGTCCTCCCTTTGTCCTTCCAGCTTCTGACTATTGGTAGGCAACCCTCTTAGGTTCTTTGGCTCTGCCATCACCTCTATAACCATTTCCCTGTATTAAACTCCCTTGGTTAGAGATACCTAGATTCCTACAGACTTTTCTTACTCATACAGACCTTGAGTTGATCTCTCCCTCATATCCCTATTGATCTTTTATTTTTTCTTTTTAAAATTGTATATTGACAAATTATAGTTGTATGTATTTGTGAGATACAAAATGATGTTATGATTTTTGAATACAATGAGGAATGATTAAATCAAGTGAATTAACCTATACATCACCTCAAATACTTGACATTTTTGTGATGGTAACATTTGAGATTTACTCAGTCACATTGAAATGTCATTTCATTTTTCTTAACGAGTCACCTATTCATACCGAGTTTCAAATTTGTTACAACATAGTCATATATAAAACTCTCCTATAATTTTTAAGATCATCTTTACTTCAACAGTCTCTCTCATTTCTATTCTGAAAGTTGCTTATTTGTATGTGTATGTGTGTGTTTCATGATCAAACTTGTCAAACATTTGTCTACTTTATTAGCATTTTGCTGCATACTTTACATAAATCCTTATTTAATCTTGTATCAACTTCACAAAAGAAGTTTATATTATGAAGAAATGGTAGCAAAGAAAAGCATTCCTTTCCCCACTAGAAACCACACATCTACTCAGGTGCAGAAGTGAAACTTGAACTCGGATCTCTCTAAATTCAAAGCCAGGGCTTTCCTTGCTACATGAGACAGCCAGAATACTTGGAGCCAGATTAAAAGGATCATCATGAAAAGGCTTGACATTTTCTACAAAGAACATGGATTTCTTTTGTAATTGGGAAAGAAGTTAACTAAGCCTAAACAAATAATTATAATAAAAATAGGCCTTAAAGAAGAGGAAATGTCACAGCATAGCAACTTCCAGTTGGAATGTTTATGAAAGGGAGGCACAGGTCACCAGGCAGTCACCTCATCCTGCTTTGCCCTGGGTTTAGTAGCTATTTTAGACCTTAATCTCCCCTTCCCTGCAGTTACTCCATCTTCAGATGCTGAAGTTCCCGGAAAGGCGAAGGTCATGTTCATTGCCCCATCCTTGCTTCTTCTGGCATAGTTGATGAACTTGCTTTGGGAAGTGACCACCTTGCTACACCCACCACAGCTCCTGTGGCTGGAAATTCCACCTTTTCTACTTTCAAAGTACATGCTTAAGGTGGCAGGAGGATTTGAAGTTCTCCTTGCAGACTGGATTGACCCCTGCCGGCAGTGTAGCTTGCGTGATCTCCTTGGCCAGTACAACCAGAGAAGGATCACTTTCCATTCCTACTTCCTCTCCACTTCCTAGCTCTGCTTCTGATAGCAGAAGAGCCCTGAAACCTCCTCAAATAGCCGCGTGCTGGAGGGAGGGACTGCAATGCACACCACGGTATGTATATTGATTTCTATTTTTGGTTCTTATCAAGATTTATTTTTCATCCCTTCAGGTAAATAGTGACCTTGGACTCACCGCCTTCCATATTTGCAGCCTGGGTCAATGAATCTTGGTATTGACCTGGGGGGCCATCGACAGCTGCTTATTGTTGAGATATTTCAATGTCAATAAGTGGCCCCATGGAGGTGGGAGGGGGCCTGCCCAGCAAACCCAGCAGCTAAAAACCAATCCCTTTTCTCCCAGTTGTCATCTTGGCACAGAAGGGGTTGGTTCTAAAATTGATTAATATTCCTGCAGGGAGTGGGAAAACAAGCTCCCAACCTCGCCTGAATCCTGCAAAGAGAGCGTTCTCAGAATCGCTATCCATTACTAAGAAAGGACAGAAACGCCCATGCATATTCTGTCTGTCTCTCCTCTCCCTCCCCTTCTTCTCCCTGTCCCCAGTGTTACATTCAATCCCATGAGAACATCCAACACTTTGGAAAGAGATACTTGGTTACAAGAACTCCTCTTTTTTTTTTTTTTTTGCTGTTGTTGGTTTGGGTTTTTTGACACAGGGTTTGATATGTAGCCCATGCTTGAATCCTGCCTCGGCCTCCTCGGCTGGGATTACAGGCATGTTCTACCATACCTGGAACCCAGACTTAACCTACCTGAGACCTACCTGGTTGAAGATCAGGCAGGCTGGTGTAGTAAAAGCAACTAACATTTCAGCACTGGACACTCCTGGGAGCAAATCCTGGTTTTACTATCAGTAAGCTGCAGCCTTACCTGAGTGTAACCTACCTGCCTTATGCAGACTGGAAACACAGTCTGCGTGTGACTGGCACTCAATAGGTGCCTCATCAATCCCTGTGTGGTGGGTTTGTTATTATTTACCTTGCTAAGCTGAGAATCGACACACTACATTTGGAATCCCATCTCTCGTTTCTTGGCATTCCCTGCTCAGTACACTTTCTGTAGTTCTCACTCACGGGAAGATTTAAGGGTCTGACTCTTACTCTCAGTCTTGTGTTTATCTGTCTTCAAGGACCCACTTTTGCTGTAAGCTCACTGATGTGTGCACCTCCCGTGCTTGGTCGGATTGGCAAATGTAGGAGGACGGAATGAACTTGGGCAGAGCTCTCTGCGCCAGGGCAGGAGGCTGTCCTCTCCAGTGGACAGCACTGACTCTGCTCCCTCTAGAGTGGGTGCTGTGGCTCACTTCCCTACCTACAGGCTTTTTCTCCCTTCATTTCTCTCTGGTCACCTCAACCCTTCCCTCAGTCCTGGTAACGGCATTCCCCCAGCTCCTTTCCCCAGGTCATACCTTGCCCTGGGTCACTTGAACCGTGAGCACAGCCTTGTAGATGATGGAGAAGGAGGGAATGAAGGTAACATCCCTTGTTGTACCTGGAGGCTACCTTCTAGCCAGGGTGGTGACTTGTCCTGGTATCAATAGAGAGATGATGACACTGAGGTGGGTAAGAGGCTGGGAAAAGGAGAAAACCCAGGTAGGCACTTTGCTTAAACCCAGGCAGTTCATGGAGTGCTTAAAGCAACCCTAAGCAGAAGGCATAGCATACCCATTTTACAGATGAGAAAACAGAGGATAGGAGGGTTTAACATCTAAGGTCAGATTCTAGTCGCAGACATAACCGAGCAGTTGTGTTGCAAAGAAGGATTCTGAGGGCAGAGGAGCAGTAGGAAAGGGACATTCTGGCACGTGATTTGGCTGGAGGGCTGGCACAGATGCACTTTGTACCCTGATCATGTCCTGGAAATTCTAGACAGAAGCACAGAGCAGCAGCATTGCTTCTGGCCATTTCCTGGCATTGCAGCTTAGTCCTGGAAGTCCACTTTCCCATCAGAGTAAATTTTATCAACTGCAGGCCAGCTTTGGCCAACCTCAAATCCTCTGCTGAGCACTGGACACCAGCTTGTGCTGCCAAAACTCTAAACCTCAAAGCAAACACCCAAAGCTCAGAAAACTAAGGCTGAGTTACAAATTTGCATATTCAAATAAGCTCTTGCTCCCCCTCCAAACCCCACCTTCCCCAGCAGAAAGTAAAATATCACAAGTTAACAGGTGGTCCCCACATCTAATGCTGATGGAGCTTCAGGACATCATCAGGGCGGGAGTTTGTCCACTCATTTCTTTAGGCATTAGCTCCACAGACTTAACCATGAGTCAGCTGGGGACTAGGACCTGAACTCGGAAGATAAAGATTCATGTGTTCATTGGATAAGCACATCTGTATATCTATGGATGATTACATGTGTGCATATAATGGATACATACATGCACATACATGAGTGTGTGCATTTCTGTGTGTATATATGTATATAACTTATTAACCACAAGTCTGGCCCTTGAGGGATTCAAAGTTCAGCAGAGAAGACAGACATGCAAACAATTAGGATTTAGTGAGAAAAATAGCTTTAATGTTGGCAGGATCAAAGAACAGAGGAGATGAGAATGAGTGCCCAGGGCTACTGGGGAAATTGGGAAAGACTTCAAGGGGAAGGTGTGGAGGCTGAGTGAGCATCTTCTAGACAAGAGTGCAGGAGCTGCCCAGACAGAAGAGACTGTACACCCCTAATAATTATTTATTAGGCAGCCTGCTTCTGGATGGAATGGAGCAGTTGGAATGTAGACAGTTGTGAAAGGCCACCATTCTCCTTTCTACTCTAAAATCAGACAAGCTGGGTAAGTTGCATAGTTGCATCTTTTAAAATTCATCACAGAGCTGAGGACTCAAATTTACAGGCTCTTCCTAGGACAGAAGAGACCCATGACTGTGTGGCTGGGAGGAGAGCTAAACCTGCCACACATGGAGGATGACAAAAAAAAAAAAAAAAAAAGAGTCAGACTTTAATTAACCTTTCATAGTCACACAAAGATGGCATGGTAGAGCTGGGTCACACCTTCCAGTTCCTTCCCATGAGTATGGCAGTGACAGAGGGCAAGCCAGGATATTTGAGAAATGTCCTTGGTGTACTCCAGGACATCACCAAGTGCGAGGCAGCAGCTACCCAAGGGACAGGGACGGAGAAACGGGTGCAAAGAGATTACTTGGCACAGAGCAAGGAGTGGATCCAGAGAGCTGAAGAACTCCCCAGGGCGACCCCTAGCTAAGCATTCCTCAGATCCTAAGTCCTGACTAACCCTCAAAGCATTTGGGGTCCGCAGTAAGCTATCTGCCCCAATGATGCTCATACTCAACTCAACCATAGATTAAGCTGACTCAGCCTCCCACCTCCATGAGCAATTATGTACTTTAGCCTTCACTGTTCTTTTATGCACAATGTCTGAGATGTAATTAAAAATTACAAAACACTTGGTGAAGCAGAATTATATGCCCTATAATCAAGAAGGAAACGAGCCATTGGAGCAGAAATACAGCCATCCCACAAGTTGCAGTGAACTAACAAGGACTTCAAAATGGCACTTAATATATTTTAATGGATCCAGTGTGACAGGTGAAGAGTACATATGAGCAGAGAACACATGGTGACTGTTAGCATCAAACTACAGAGACCCAAAGGTTATCTTAAAACTGGACTGTACTGTATGATAACTATAAACTTTACACAAGGATTTTTTTGGCAGTATAGGGTTTGAACTCAGGGCTTTGCACTCACTAGGCAGGCTCTCTACCCCTTGAGCCATGCCTCTAGGCAACCCCACTTTTTTTTTTTTTTTTTTTTGCTCTGGTTAATTTGGAGATAGGGTCTCACTTTTTTGCCCAGGTCTGCCTGGCACAACTCTCCTATTTCATGCATCCTGCTATAGTTGAGATGACGGGTACACACTACCCTGCTCACTCCCTCCCCCTACACCTCCTATGGTGATGGGGTCTTGCAAACATTTTTATCCAGGCTGGTCTGGAACTGGGATCTTCCCGATCGCAGCCTCCCACATAGCCGAATGGCAGCTACGTGCCATTGCACCCAGTTATTTAATGATATCAATAGTAGACTGAACACAGTGGAAGAAGGAACCAATGGACTCAAAGATAGGTCAGAAGAAATTGTCTAACTGAAAGCAGAAAGAAAAAGCAACAAGAAAGTGAATAGATCATCTGAGCCCTGTGGTCCAGTATCAATATGACTTACACTGATGTAATTAGAGTCCCAGACAAGGGGAGAAAGTAGCAGAAGAAATATTTGAGCAGATGATAGGCAAGAATATTCCATACTTATCAGGGACATTAACCCACAGATCTGAGAAGTTTCTTAATCTCTAATCAAACAAAACCTTGTTTGACTGGCTGTGGCATAGTCAAAATGTTGAGAACCAAAGGTAAAGAGAAAATTACTAAAGCCACCAATGAAGAGAAGCATAACAATTAAGAAAAATAACTTTGAAAGTGTTAAAAGTGGAAGCACTAAACTTTCAATCTGGAATTTTATGTCCAGTGAAAACACCCTTCCCAGATGAAAGTGAGAGACAGACATTTTAAGATGACAAAACCTGAGAGCTTTTTCTCCTGTGAACCTTCCCCACAAGAAATGCTAAAAGGATTTTTTTTAGGCTGAAAGGAAAGTCTCACCAGATGGAAGCCTTTACCTGTGCAGAAAAATCACCAAGGCACAAAGCCAAGGATGGAGCTGGAGAGTAAAAGAATTCCCCAGGGGACCCCAAACCCAGTGAGAGAGAGAGAGAGCGAGAGAGAGAGAGAGAGAGAGAGAGAGAGAGAGAGAGAGAGAGAGAGAGAGAGAGAAAGAGAGAGAGAGAGAGAACTCTCAAGTTGAAAGATTACCCAAAAGTGTAAACCTGAGGATAATAAAACATTGCATTTATATTTTATGTAAATATATTTTACATTTTCTGCTGAAGACTACTGCTAATGTACAAATTAAAACAATGTTTTGTTTGGATTATTTCTTGTGTGGAAGTATAACCTGCAATGGCCACAACATGTCATGTGGCAGCAAGGGTTTTACATTATTGTAAAGCAGCACAAAATTATTTGAAAGCAAACTATGTTAAGCCGAAGATGCATATTATAGCCCAGAGCAAAAATTAAATGAAGAGATATTACAAAAAAAATCAATGGAAGAGACAACGTGGAACCCTGAAAAATAACTAATCTAAGAAGAAAGCAGATAATAGAGAACAGTGGGCAAGTAATAGGATAGATCAAAAGCAAACACTGGTGGAGTGGCTCAAGTGGTAGAGCACTTGCTTAGCAAGTGTGAGGCTCTGAGTTCAAACCCCAGTACTGTTGAGAGAGAGAGAGAGAGAGAGAGAGAGAGAGAGAGAGAGAGAGAGAGAGAGAGAGAAGAGAGAGATTCAGTCAGTTCAAAAGCAAACACTAAAAGGAGACTAAATTCAACCATGTCAATATTCCTTATAAACTATGATGGACCTAATTCTCAAATTAAAACAGAGATTGTCAGATCTGGCTACATACTGTTTATAAGAAACACAATTTAATATAAAGTCATGGACAAATTAAAGGCAGAACAAGGCATGAGAAATCCAGTGATTCCAGAGGTTATCAGAGTGTACGTTTGAAAGAGGAGCACTAGCGGCATTCCAGAATCTTGTTTTGTTTTTTTGTTTTTTCATTTCTTTTTGTGGTGCTGCGAATGGAAGCCAGGGCCTGGTAAGTGAGTGCCAGGCAAGTGCTTTGCCACTGAGCTCTCCCCCCATCTCCATTGCATTTTGATAAAAGGGCGAATTTGTCAAAAGATCTAAACAGCCTTACATTTGTCTGTATCAAATAGCAGAACTTAAACATATGTGAAGTAGAAATAAAGAGAGAAACAAGCAAATGTACAATCATTCTTGGAGATTTTGGCACCCCTAACAAACAGACAAAGCATCAATAAAGCACATAAGATGTGAACATTATTAAATGACTCAACGTGGTCGATGTTCATGGAAAACAGCTGCACTCAGTAATGGCAGAATAACTTGCTTTTCAAATGTATGTGAATATTCACTAAGATTAACTATATGCAGGATCAAGGGAAAAAGTCTCAAAGTTTAAAAAATGAAACCTCACATAGATTATTCTCTAAGCCTTACATTATTAAATCATAAATCAACAGCAATAAGACTCTAGAAAACCTGCAAATACTTGTATATTAAGTGATATACTTCCAAATAATCCATTGACCAAAGAAAGTAATTAGGAAGTATTTATTATTACTGTTATTGTTGTTATTATTACTATTATTTGGTGATATTGGGCTTTGAATTCTGGGTTTCATGCTTGCTAGGCAAGTGCTCTACCACTTGAGCTACATCACAATACTTTTTGCTTTACTTATTTTTGGAATAGGGTCTTTCATTTTTTGCCCAGGCTGGCCATGGACTCTGATCCTCCTACTTCTGCCTCCACTATAGCTGTGCTTGCGGTATGAGCCACTGAGTCAGACAGAAAGTATTTTAAATTAAATTTAAATGAAAACATAATATATCAAAAGTAGAGAAATGTCTTAAGGGAAATTTATAGCTTTAAAACTCATAATATAAAAGAAAGGTTTAAAATCTACCTGAAGAAGCCAGGGAAAAAAAAACAAATTACATCCAAACTGGAAGAATGGAAATATTAAAGATAAAAGCAGAAATCCATGAAATAGACAATGGAAAGTGATAGATAAAATCAATAAGGATGACCAACTAGCAAAGATTAATAAAATTGATGATGCCCAGCCAAATGATAAAGAAAAAAGAAAAAGAGAGAAAGCTCTCTTTGTTGCTCTTATCAGACATTAAAGAGACATCACCACTATAGATTCCACAGACAAGAAAAGGATGATAAGGAAATATTTAAAAAAATTATATGGTAATAAATTTGACAACTAGGTAAAATGGAGAAATTACTTGAAAAAACACAATTCATCACAAGCAAACAGAAAACCAAAATAACCTTACATTGTTATAGAAGTGGAATATAAACATAAACGCTTTTGCACAAAGAAAATAATAGCTCCAGACAGCTCTACTAGTGAATTCTCTCAAACTTTTAAGGAAGAAATCATACCTGCCCCACAGGTATAGGAGGTGAAGGAACACTCCCCTACTCAGCATAGTCTCAACACCAAAACCTGATAAAGAATTCAAGAAAAGAAAATTATAGCTGGGTGTGGTAACATACAGTAACTCAGGAGGTAGAGGTAGGAGGATCGCAAGTTCAACACCAGACTGGACTGGATTTTGAGTCAAGACCTTGATGAACAAAAAACTTTATAAGGGCTGGAGGCATGGCTCACGTGGTAGTGTGCCTGCCTGTGAAGCCCAATGCCTTGAGTTCAAACCCCATTATTTCCCCCCTAAAATTATAAGCCAACATTCTTCATGAACTTAAAAACAGAAAAAAGCCCATAAAATTTAATCTATCAATATTCTCATATATTCTCAAGATATCTATCAATATTTTGAAAGGATAATCTATTAATAAGTGGAATTACCCCAAGAATACAATGTAATTGGTGACATAACAGAATAAAGAAGAAAAAGCATTGGGCAATTGCTTTTCATGATTAAAAACCCATATTTTTTGGCATCCTAGAGAAAAGTGACCTTTTTCAATTTGATGAAGGGCATCTATGGAACCCAAGGTTAATCAGATTTATTGGGGACCTACTAAATGTTTTTCCCATTAGACTTGAAAGAAGGCAAGGATACCCAGCCTCACCACTCCTACTCAGCCATATGCTCAAAGACAAGCCAATGCAATAAGGCAAGAAAAAGAAATGAAAGCTACAAAAACTGAAAAGGAAGAAGAAAACTGTTATAATTCACAGATGACATCATTACAAATTACAAAATTCTAATGCTTTTCATAGAATTAGTATGTGAATTTAACAAGATTTTAGAATAAGAGGTCAAATATACAAAATCCAGATATCTTTATGTATTAACAATGAGCAATTAGGGAACACACTTTAAATATGGTATCATTTAAAATAGCATAGGAATAAAATGCCCTGTAGATAAATTGAAAATAAGATGTAGAAGACCTCTACACTGCAAAGTCAAACCTTTACTGAGAGAAACTGAAGACCTTATTAAATGGAGTGACATGCTTCATTTGTGGATTAGAGGAGTCAACATTTTTAAGGTATCCAGTCTCCCCAATGTAATCTATACATTCAATTTAATCCCAATCAAAATCCAAACAGGCTCCTTAAGAGAAGCTAACAAACTGTTCCTAAAATGTACATGAAAATAGTAAGGACCCAGAAGAGCCAGTTTTGTGTGCATACCGTGTGTGTGTGCAATTTTGTTGGTGGATTGTGGTGAAAATGACAGGAAACAATAAAGTTTACCCAAGAGATTTAAAGCATAGACCCACAAAAAGGGACTTGTATAAGAATGTTTGAGGCAGCATTATTTGTAGAAGTCCAGAACTAGAAATTACTCAGATAAAATCGCATTTTATCTATACAATGGGATACAACTCAATGATTAAAAAAAAAAAAAAGTGAGGGGCTGGAGGTGTGGCTCAAGTGGTAGAGCACCTGCTGAGCAAGCATGAGGCCCTAAATTGAAACCCCAGTTCTTCAAAACAAAACAAAACAAACAAAAACCTTGAATCACCAAGGATACATGCAAAAGAGATGGATCCCACAGACACGCTGAACAAACAAGCCCAGACATCACACACTACACACTTTATGATTCCATTTTTAGATTCCAAGCATAGGCAAGGCAACTCTGTGGTGACAGACGTGGGATAAGCATTTGCTTTTGGGGGAGGTTGCTACTGACTGACTGGTGAGAGGCTGGAAGGAAATATTGGAGGTGATGAATGCTCTATATTTTGATTTGGGTAGCCATTGCCTGGGCGTACACAATTGCCCAAACCCACCAACGTGTTCATTTTACTTTATGTAGGTAAAATTCCAATATCAGAGAGAAGGGGAGGGAGAGAGAAGAGGAAAAGGAAGGAGGAAAGGGAAGGTGGAGAGAAACTTCAAAATTCCAGCTTAATGCGATATATGGACCTTGTTTGCAACACAATTCAAATCAGCCAAGTATAAAAGCCCATTTTGAGACAATCAAGAAAAACGGATCCAGAACCGAGTAACAGAAGGTATTAAATAATTGCTGCTGTTTTCACTGGGTACAAAGATGACATTATTGCTATTTGTTAGTAATGCATATGGATGTGTGTGGGTGAAATGATCTGATACCTGAGAATTGCTTTAAAATGCCTCAGCAAAACAGGTAGAGAGGGAGAGGGGGAAGGGCGGGGCACCGTGGTCACTCCTGAAGTTGAATGAGCGAGAACCCAGGGCGGAGTATTCTGTTAATCTCTACCTTTGTGTCTGTTTACAATTTCCCATTCCAAATGTTGAAAATACAATTTAAATTAAAAAATTAACTGGGAATTAGGTCGGATCATTCCTCTGTCCCCAAATCCTCCAGCGCTCCTCTCTCAGAGGAAAAAATCCAAAATCTTTGCCATTTACATAGAAATCTATTAACGGGTCATGAAATAAATCCAGTGTGTAAGATTAGCATGTTTATTACATGAAACAGAACAAAGTGGCACAGAAAAGCAAAGAGGAAAAATGGTAGAGAGTATTGCGTGTATAATAAAGATATATGTTGTTATACAAAGCTATTTGAGTAAGTCTGTGCACACATGTGTATGGGTTTTTTATTTTCCCCCAGTGGATTGTGGTTAAAAAACACTTGAAAAACATCTTTACATCACAACCTCCCTAAACCTCATATCTCTCTGCTTGACTCCCCACCCCTCACTCCACTCCTGCCATATAAATCTTGCAGTAAATTCCTGCTAGCTCCTTCCCCGGGCATCCCTGTGGTTCCCTCCCTCCTCTTCAAATACCTGCTCACAGGGTGTGCTATCAGAGCACTTTGCTCCACCCACCTTCTGTGGCATCACTCTCTATCTCACTGTCACTTTGACTCTGGTTCTTGGAACTTACCACCATGTGACCTGTCCTCTGTCTATGGAGTTACTTTTGTTTGTGTCTGGAGCTGGGGATTGAACCCAGGGCCTTGCACATGTTTCAACTGTGCAAAACTGTGCAAAACATTAGCCAGGAGAAGCACGAGGTCCTATGTGAGTGTAACAAAGGAACCTAACTGTGTGTAAGTGGCGGGGGGTGATGTGTGCATGAGAATGGTGGACATCTCATTGTGTGTACATGGTGTGCTTTCCTGCCTACTGTAGGTGTGCTTGTGTGCATTTGAGGATGTGTGTGTGTTGTGTATATTTATGTAAGGTGTGTAGCATTTGTATATTTGTGTGTGTGTGTGTGTGTGTGTGTGTGTGTGTGTGTGTGTGTGTGTGTGGTAGGTGAGGTTGAGGGAACATTCCCTCAAAGAGACCTTCCTCAAAACAACATGCAAACTGAGACCCACAAATCAATAATAACAGAGAAATGGTACAAGTAAAAGTGATGGAAAGACTGGGACAGACCCTTCACCCAAGGCACAGTTGAAAGCCCATCAGCAAATTCAAAGGTACTCAGCACCATTATAATCACGGATCTTGAGATTGGAACGGGTCAGTACACACACACCACCAGAAGATAAGTTAGGACAACTGACAGCAGCAAATGACAGCACAGGTTTGGGAGGACCTGGAACTCACGTGCTGCTTGTGGCTCTGGGAAAATGATGGCTTCTAATAGAAGCCAATCAATTTGGACATGACTGCTCTATTCCTGGGTACTTGTGCAGAAAAAATGAAGACACATGTCTCTAAAAAGACTTCATGTATAAATGCTCATAGTGGTTGTATCAGTAGCCAAAACTGGAAACGCTTCAAGTGTCCATCAACAGAACAGATGCACAAATGAAGTGTGTCTATAAAACAGAATAGAAATCAACAACAGAAAGGAAAAACTATCCACACACATCCATGAGAGGCTGAGGCAGGAGGATTGCAAGTTCAAAGCAAGAAAGCAAAAAAGAAAAGAGAAAGAGAGGGAAGGAAGGAAAGGAAAGAAAGGAAGGAAGGAAGGAGGGAAGGAGGGAGGGAGGAAAGAAAGTAAGAAAGGAAGGAAGGAAGGAAGGAAGGAAGGAAAAGGAAAAAGAAAGAAATTTATTGTTGACAGAAATACTCCATGTATCTTGATTTGAACGATGGTTATATGAATGTACATATTTGTCAAAATTCACCAAACTGTGCACTTAAGATCTAGCCACTTACTCACCATGTGATCTTGGACAAGCCTCAATTTTCTCACCTTTAACGTAGAGGTAATTCTAGCTTTTTCCTCAGCATGCCCTTGTTTATGTGGAATAAAGTAACACATGTAAAGATGGTGGCAGAGCTCCTGGCACAGGGTAAGGTAATCCTCTCCACTGCTGCAGAGATGGGTTTACTGAGCCCCTGCACTGCCCAGGGCCTCCCTGGCTTTGCTCTTCTGAGCAAAGGTCTTGTTCCATTTGGTGCTGGGACCTGAGAAGTTTGGTTGCTCACCAGCTTCTGCTGCCCAATCTGAAAGACCTTGTCAGTCCTCAGATGCAAGGGGAGGAGCCAGCCAGCATCAGTGCCCCCCCATCCCTTGTTTTATTTTTATTAATTTAATATGGGTCAGCTATTTACACGAATAATTGTTGCCATGCCAACCCAGAGAGCATCTTGGAGTCATAAGATATTGCCCTGTTCCAGAAGCCACTATGCCAGCTGCCTCTGTGGTCCCTGTCTCCTGTGCCTGGGGCCCTCTCTCCTTCCCATCAGTTCTCTCAGGTGCTCTTTGTGACACTTGTTTCCTGCCAACCAGTCCCTGAAGAAAGCAGGACCCAGGTCCTTTGGATTGCCTTCCCACTGTCCCCCATAGACCTAGCATCTGTCAGCGAATGCTGACAGATGATCAAGTCACGTGAAACCATTTTATTCGTCCCAGCCAGCATGGAGAGCTACTGCAGAGAGCTGAGGGGCATGTAATTTGTTCTGATCCAGACTCACGTTGGCATCCTTCATGGATTCAGAGCCCGCTGCCCTGTCCCCATTCTTTGTTGTAACTATGGGGTAACAGGATGCTCTGTTAATGGATCAGTGCCCTGGAGCTCTTGCTGCCCATGGTGGCATCCATGGGGCCCCTTCATCAATGTTTTCTAGGAACTTACTAGAATGAGGAGCCTTGGGATCAGTATCTCTGTAGATCAGAGTCTATATTTTACCAAGTTCTTCAGATGATTCTTATGACATTGAAAATTTAAAAGAATGCTTTAGTGTGCTAATGTAAGGGATACCTATCATCAGCCAATCAAGGGCACAAGCTTTGGAATTGGTGACCTGTGCGTGACTTCTGACTTTTGACCCACACAACATATGCAGAGGGAGTTCCTCCATGCATTGGGCCCTGGGGTGCAATTGTAGGAAAACAAGGCACAAACCCTGGGACACCTGCTGCCTGGTGGTGGAGGTCCATACTAGTGAATGTGTAACCATATGGCCTTGAAAACAGTGGATGCATTCCACTCGTAGAATGAATGGATCTATTAACTTAGTAGGGATTAAGTGAGGGCCTACTCTGTGCCAGCTGCTGCTGTGCACAGAGAAGCACATGCCATGGAACTTGACCTATGCTGGAAACTCAGGGAGGGTTTCTCTAAGAAAGCAGAGAGTGAAGGGTGCATTAGGGTTCCCGGAGAGAGGAGTGGGGTGGGGACTTGCAGAAGGCTTCATCAAAGAGAGACAAATGTCACATTGAGCCTGAAGAATCCCCATGGGATGTAGCACCTTGATGTGGCTTTGTTTTGTGAAGCAATGGCGCTGAAGCCAGGGTGGATGGTGGAAGTGTGAACCAGAGGCAAGGAAAAGGAGCGGTCAGGCAAAGTCATGGCTTTCTGGGGGGTGGGGAGGAAAGAAGAGCAAGGACAGCTGCTGGTGTGAGGCAGAGCTTATTCCTGGTAGCCGGGGAGGACTCAACTTTTGATTTGCTGTGTGAGCTTGGGCATGTTGCTTATCATCTCTGAGGTCAGGCTTTTCTTTCTTTTTAAAATGGGAACAGTAGTAGCTAAATAAAAACCAACCCCTCTGAATATTAACATGGGGAGTCTTCTTACCAGTGGAGCACTCCCACATGGAGAACTGCTGGAGGGTTGCAGAGCAGACCTGGGGCTCTAGTGGGCAGTCCCCATCTGCTGAACACCAGGAAGAGAAAAGGAGGCAGGGAGATGGGTGGCAGTGGGCAAATGGGCAGGAGTCCAAGCACTTGAGAAGTGAAGGTGAAAGTGAGCACCACATCCCTCCTCCAAAGCCCCAGCAACCCTCCCTCTCACAGAATGGTCATGATGTGGGGGCCAATAGATACCTACAGATTTCCATATCAGGTCTGATGCCAATCAATCAGCCAGAGGAGGAGCCAAGTTGCAGGGAGTAGCAAGCAGAAGGTAGACCATGGGTGCTCAGTAGGTTTGGGCATGGATCTCTGACATGGGTAGAGAAACCAAAGTCTCCAGCCCAGTTTACCCAATACCTCACAGGACACCAAGAGCCCAGCTAGAGTCTAATTAGACATGCTATGGGGAAATGGAGGCTGTGCTGCAAAAGCTACTTTACAGAAAATGACACAAAGCAACTTTGTTACCTTCATTCATTCTCACAGATTAACAACCATACATTAAGTACCTGCTGTGTGCCTTGTGCACTGTGGTGGGCATTAGTTACAACACTGAAGGAAATAGACATGAATTCTTACTCTCTTGGAGGTTACATTGTAGCAGAGGGAGACACACAAATGAAAATACACCATGTATTATCTGATGATGGGAGCCAGGGAAAAAAATAGAAAAGATTCCTTTATATTGTTTTGAAGGAAGGAGAGAGAGGCCTGGAGCGGGATGTATATGCCTGAGTGGGGAGTGAGGGTCACTGAAGGTAGGTGGTCAGGGAAGGCCTAAGTATAAGGTGACCTCAAGGAAGTGTATGGTGTGGGTGAGCCCTGAGGACTTTTGGGGAAAGCTCATTCCAGAGAGAGAGAACTTAGCAAAGGGCTTTCTATAAAGATGGATAGGAAAGCCCCTGGGTTCAGCAGGAGGCTTGGGACAGGTAATCACAGGTGAACGTGACTGTGGGCTCAGAGTTGCAGGTTTCACAGTGAAGTGGGATTGAGCTGACTTGGTAGCTGAGATTTTATATACATAGGAGAAAGGAGGGGAGGAAACTCAGATAAGGAAAATGGTCAGGTCAAGGACACAGAGATTTGGAGGACAGTTCATCTTCAGACAGTACAAAAATCACCTCCCTTTAGAGGTCTTTCTTGATTCCCTCCCTACACCAAGACCTACAAGAGTACTTCCTCTGGGCCACTCTGAACCTTGTATCCATCACCTCTAGCAGCTCTTGTCTCACTGCATTCTGCTCTTTATTTTCACATGTGTCTATGCTGGGAGACCGTGCTCTTTTCCTGGATTTGGTGAGGTCATATATTTATGATGTCCAGTGTCCAGCACAGAGTTGCCACCTAGAAAGAGAGTGGCTGGAGGTGGGCAGAGCATGGAAAGCAGGTCAAAGAGAGGATTAACAGAGGATTGGGGAAGAGAGTCTAGCTGTGCTGTGGATGGTTTCTAGAAGGAGAACTGACACAGCATCATGAACCAGTAAATGATCCATGGTGTGGGGTTGGGGAACCTGCACGAAACATGAGCAGAGAGAAGGAAGAGGAAATGCGAGGGAAGAGAGAACTCATGGAGAACTTAGTCATTTACTGCAGGGCAAGGTATTGTTTCAGAGGATCCCAAGTTCAGATGTTAAAAATGGAAGACAGGAGAGTCCTCTAGCAGGCAGTGTGATGTTTACCTCACTGATTCCTGGGAGAGTGACTTTTAGATGATGCTTCAGCTACTAGAATTTGAATAATAGAGTTAATAATAATGTATGCCAATGGCTATTAACATCTACCAGTGTCAATGCCGAGAGCCTTTAATGGAACCTGGAAATTTGTGTACGAACTGTTGATGATGGTGATACACCTGGCGAACGGGACCACTGCTGTTCTAATGTGAGGCTGGATTCACAGAGCTCTAAAATAATGATAATGATGATGGCGAGCCTGCTTTGTGAGAGCATATTAAAATCAGATTAATTAGTTAATCTAAAATAACAATATCCATTAAGATCATTAGAACACCTTCACACAATTTACTATCCCAACTGTAAACTTCTCACAGCTTTTCTCAGGAAACATCTAATTTAATTTATGTTCATAATGTAGAGATGAAGTTCCCCATTTCTGTCCTTCATTTGATAAGCATTTATTGAGCACCAACTAGATGCCACATGCTCAGCTGAGCCTGAGGGATGAAAAGAGGAATAGGACGAGACCCTGTCTTTGGAGAAGCTAGTCCTTCAATGAGGAAGACCACCTAGGGAACAGTCAGTGATGACTTGGGGTAACAGGAGAGTGCCCAAGAGCACAGAGGAGGTGTGGACAGCTTGTTCTAGGGCCAGAAAGGCTGATTAAAAATAGAAACAAGCATTAACTGACAATTCCTGGAATGATGATTGTGAAGACATGGCTGATTGACCCTGAACTCCAAGTTTGTCAACTTGTGTTTGCCATGAGGCAGGAAGCTCAGATGTGCACATGGTAAGGAGAGAGTCCAGACCACAATTCTGGACTCTCCTCTCTCATTACACTCAAAGCTCTGTAACTTGGCTTTAGAGCCTGAGTTCCTCTTTGTGCAAAAAGGCTGAGAGGAGCCCTAAAGAGATCCTTGTCTTTAGAGGGGTCATATTGAGGGAGTGGTGAAATCAGCTTCTCCTGTCACACCAGTCACATTTTGCCCAGTCAATGGTAACACTGGATGAATGGTTGCCATATTGGATAAGCTCATGAGGCCCTTGCTTGCCTCTAGTGTGTTTGCTTTTAAGCCATCTCTCCCCGCTAGGCTTGAGAAGTGAGGGAGGTGGCTCTTGGTGCAGGGAATCACCCACGCTAAGGGCCTGGGGTGGTAAAGGATTCATATGGTCCAGATCTGGTAGAGATCAGCATTGCTGAACTTTGATGAGAGGATTGGCCCAAGGTGAGGCCAGAGAAGGGCCTGTGGGAAGTTTGCACTCCATTATGAGGGTGATGTGAAAACCCTAAGGGTTTTCAGATGGGCGTTCACATGGCAACATTTATATTTTCAAACAAATTCCTCTGGCTACTGAGTGAGACTGGATTGTAGATGAATCCCCAGACCAGCACTGTCCAATAGAACTTTCTTGATGTTAAAAAAGTTCAGGAAACTTTGTGCCATTCAATGTGGTTGCCACAATCCCATGTAGTCATGGAACATGTGACTGGTGTGACAGAGGGGCTGGGTTCAGATACTAATTTAAACTTACCTGGCTTCATGTGGCCAGTGTCTCACTAGACACAACTCCAGACACTTCTCTAGAAAGGGGGAAGACTGGGGGGTTTTATCCCAAATCCCCATTAACACGTCTACCTTTGTTCTCATCTCTAACTTCATTAGGAGGTGTTCTGAGAAGCAGAATGCTGGGTCAAAAGGAAGGCACACTTTTAAGATGCTTTCCAGAGAAGGTCTACAGGTTTATTCTTTCCCCATGGCAGCTTTGGTAGAAAGAGCTTGCTCCCTATGCTCACTGACATTGGATATTAACTTTTGTTTTCTCTAGTCTTCCCCAGCTTGAGGGATAGGAGAGGGTGATCAAGGAGCTGACTTTAAAGGCAGTCTCTCTGCCTCCTCTGACTTCCCTACCCACGGCCCTCCTGAGGGTGTCCATTGTAGCCATCAATACTCCCAGAACATTTTCAATAATAATAATAATAATAAAATCCGTGGCATTGCTGTGGATTCCCTAGACCCAGATCAGCCCCTCTGCAGGGCAGAAAGGTACACACCAGGAGGAGCCTGCATTTCATCTTCTCAGCTCCACCTACATCTTCTCATTCCTCAGCATTATTTTTCAATTAACACCCCCCACCCCAGTTTCTCATTTAACAGAATTATTAGTAGTGAAAATATTAACAATAATGAAAAATATTGACTTTGACCACCCCGTCTGCCCAGAGCCCCTGCTTCCCCATTCTGTGTAATTAAAAAGCAAGCCAAATGTGCAAATAAAAAGCCTGGGTGCCCCCTTTGGCCTTAGAGGGGACACAGGAGGATCACAGACCCCAAATAGGCCATTAATGCCACATCAGAGCCACTGGCAAATATGAAATAAAACAAATGAAGCTCAACTGCAAGGGAGGAGCTTAATAGATCTCACTCAAAGTGGCTTCTCTTCCAGCCCTAAGCTGTAACCACAATGACCGATGTTGGGGGGTGGGGGAGCCTGGCTCCAAAGGAGTGCTCAAGCTCCATCTTTGCCCTGATGGTGGTCCTGAGTCCTGCTCCCCTCCTCCCCTCCCATAAAGGCAGGCATTGTGGATCCCTCTCACCGATTCCACCTGTTTGCCCTTTGGCACAGCCTGGCCCTGTCCTACCTTGCTGCACTGAGGTCTGACCCACTGCCTCCCTTCCCACCAGGCTCAGGGCTTTTTGCTTGACACTCTCTGTTCCCACTTTCTCAACAGCCTTCCCTCACTCTGGCTGTCTTTATCCCTTTCTTCCTGCAAAGCTTCTCTTCTGTGGCATCAGTCCCCCTCAGCACCAGCAGCCTCTCCTCCTGCAGCCACCCTTTGCAGAATGTCCCTCCACAAGAACCCTTTCTGGGGTCTTGAAGGTGCTGAATTCATAATTGAGCTCTAACCTTAAGTGGGTTGTTGACCTTAGAAGAGTCAACGCCTCTCTCTGGTCTTCAGGGAACCCCTATGCAGAAGGGTGGCTCCCTCATACATAACCCGTTCTGAGGACTCCGCAAGGTGCATATGCAAAGAAATCTTCACAGCCATGTAGTGGTAATTCCACTAATGTTTAGTGAACAACCTTCTTAGCCCACACCTTTCCCTACTTAAATGCCTACTTTGTGGGGAATATTTTGGTTCTCATATTGCAATGGGTATATTCTTTGTCTTTTCCATGTGTTTCCCTACTAGACTGGGGTGATCTCAGCTTCCTTACAATGGTTGGTATAGGACTTTATGTGCCGGGTCTGCCAAATTTTTCATGCTTACACAGGAGATGGGTGGATTATTGGATGTGTTGCTTTCCCTTCCTTCCCTGGGAAACTGCTTAGCCACAATTCTAGCTGTCTGGGACTTCTACAGAGCTGTTTGCCAGGATGGTGGCAAAGGCTGTATGTCACTTGCTTCTGGTCTACAGGTCTGACATCAGGTAGCATTTTTCCCCAGCCCTAGATTCAGTTTCCACAGCATTATGATCTGTTCTTTCTCTGCTTACTCTCTTATCGGCCCATCACCCAAACCCCTAAAGTGCAGGGTCCCCTTACACCTGGACGTGCTCAGTCTGTGTCTTGGGGTCTCCTAAACTTGGCTGAGAAAGCTGAACACAATCTGAATTTCTAACAATAGGGAGCCTGTTGTATAAATTACAGTGCCCCACGCTCATTTATGATGTATTTTCAATGCAAAAAGCAGGTGGTAAAACAGTATGTAAAGCAAGAACTTATTTTGGTTAGGGGAAAAAAACAACTATATATGTATGAGCCGAAAATTGCCTGGACGCACGTACACCAGGATGTTAGCAATGGAGTTTTGTTTCTTTTTTTTCTGGGTGGTGGGCTAACAAAGGAGTTTTATTTTCTTCTTTGTGCATATCTGTAATTTTCTGATTTGTTTACAGTGAGTATATATTTCTTCTGTCTCAACTAAATAAACAAATAAAGAAAAGCACCACTGGTCTCCCAGGCCTCGTTTGCATACATTTGCATCCATTCTATCAAATGCTATCCATCAAAGCTCTACTCCATCAGCCTTCAAGAATTGCAGAGGCCCTGTGTGCCACCAATCATTTGTGATTAGAAGGCCAGGGTGGCCAGTGGTCCCTCTCCTTTACTAGGACCCTGGCAAACCTTGTCTGAGATCTCCAGCCTGGCCTCCCCATCACATCCTCCATGCAGCATCCCTGTCTCCAGGAAAGTGACACTGGCCCTGAGGCAACAACAGCTCTGTTGTCACATTTCCAACCTCGGAGGTGGCCTGCTTCCACACCTTTGGCACATCTCACTGCTTTGACCTTAAGTGACTGATTTTCCCTTCTTTTTCCTTTTCCCAGATTCCTCCTCCCTCTTCTCTCTTGGCTGCAGTTGTCTGAGCCAGGCATCAGAGCTGTCTGGAGCATGCCTCCTATTTTCGTACTTTGTGAAACTGGAGGCTACAAAGGGCTGGGAATACAACGCAGCTCTCACTCCTGTGACAACGAGCCTTGTCTGTCTCCTTGCCTGGGCTGGGGCCCGAACACATCTCCAAAATAGTTGCAAAGCATAAGCTAGGTAAGGCTTATACCCACTGACTGGAGTACATTTTATCTGATTGTTCATCATTGGAAAATAATAGGATCAAGGACACACACACACACATACACACACACACACACACACACACACACACGCGCACACACACACACACACATGCACACACACACACACACACATAGGACCAAAAGTCTTCTCAGAGGCATCACTACCTTGTCAGATGCACCTGCTCTTAGGTCAAAGGAGCAAGATATACCTGTTTTACCTGATGATGTTCAGCAAGATGGAACTTAACATTCTAGGATGTCTCTTGACATATAACCCCTGACATTTATCCTCAGCAGGGTATAAGTTATGGAGCATTGACTATGGCTTAATGGCTACAGCCATACTCAATCCCAACACAGAGACTAGTGTGGCCCTTCCTGAAAGCACACAGCCTCCACTCCAGTCCTCCTCCCCCCATATATGAGCTGTGTGACCCAAGTTCTTCATGCTTCAATGTCCTTGTCTGCCCCTTAGGACAAAGTAGCCCCTGCCTCCTAGGCTTCATATGAAAATTAGATGAGCTAACATGAATAAAACACTCAGAACAGTGTCTGGCACTTACAAGTACTCAATGTAAGTCAGTTGACTAGGTTTTCTTTCTGACAAGCCAGGAAAGGGGGTACTGTGGTGGTCATAGCATTGGGAAACAGGTTAGTATTTTATCAATCATTGTGATATCAATAATCAATTCCTTGTAGAGTCACCTCTGTGTCTAGTGGTCACTCTGTGTGTCACACCTAGCTCATTTCCAGGAAAATGAAGATTTAGACCTAGTGCCCACATGACTCTCTGGCAGCAGGTAAGCAGTGGGTGGTGAGGCCAGAAGTCTTTCCTGTTCAACTCCAAAGCTCATTGGAAGTTCTCCCATGGGCCAGGCCTGAGTCCCCTTCTCTGCTGTATGTCTTGTTCTGTCCTTCATGGACCATCATCTTCTGCAAGATCGCTCTTCCCGTCTGAATAAGAAGACTGAATGTGTGTGTTCTCTCACACTCCTTGGTTGAAACCCTATCTCCAGTGTGGTGGTATTAGAAGGTGGAGCTCTTTGCAGGCGATTAGGTCACAAGGTGGAGTCCTCATGAACAGGGTCAGTGAATGAAGCCACAGAGAGCTGCCTTGACTCCCCTACCACATGAGGACACAGCAAGCAGGTGCCACCTATAAGCCAGGAAAGTGGCCCTCACTAGATGTCCAACTTGCTATTACCTTTATCTTGGGCTTCTCAGCCTCCATACCTGTGAGCAATAAATTTCTGTTAAGCCACGTGGTCAATGGCACTTTGTTAGAACAGCCCAAGGGACAGGACAGCAGGCTGATAGCTAGTCATTCTCTCTTCTCCTGGGGTCCCACTTTCCACCTGTCCTGGGCAGGGGTAAAGCTTGTCCTGCTGCTGTCGAGTGGAGGTTTGAAGGAAGCCACCAGAGTCAGGGAGGTGGAAGTGCTGCAGTGTCTGGGAAGCAAGCCAAGGACAAAGGTGAGGAGTGGGATTTCGGAGCCTTGGTTCTCCTCTCCTCTGCTGAAACTGCCCCACCTGCCCTCCTTGGCCGGGGTGCCAGGGGAGTGAGCTGGGCTTCCTTCTATTCCCACATGGAGTTTGTGGGAGGAACAATAACCTTGGTCTTGGAGGTGCTCAGTTCCAGAGCTGCTTGTCTGATCTGACTGTAAGCCCTGGGGATGAGGGGAACACTGTCTTCTTTATGTCTTGTCTGGTGTCAGCCACAGAACAAATAGCAACAAATAACATTGATGATCATCATAATGAAAGTGGCAGAGGACAGGTGGGTTGCAGAACACAAGGATGCTGTATTCCAGGTGGTTCCTCTTGCCTCTTGTTTCTGGATGTGGAGAGACAGGAGCCACTGCTCTCCCAAGGCTGACTTCATGGCCACACTCTACACAGGACTCTGCCTGGATGTGGTTGGTCCCTGGGTAGGGGAGGACCCTCTGGATCAGAGAGACTGTAAGACACAAAACTGCTTTGTGGACATGTGCTCTGTCCATGTGTGACTGGAAATCCCCCTAAAGCAGTGTCCACAACAGGTCACCTACCTCCCTGATCTCGCATTGTCTGTGTGACCCAGCAGCCAGGCTCTGGGTGCAGCTGTTCTTCATGCAGAGAGGATGAAGTCTGGTCTAAGGCTGTGACCACCTACTGGTCCCAAGAGCAGGATGAGGCTGGGGACAGTAGGGACCCTTGACTCTGACCTTGGGAGGGTGAACTCTTTCTCCACTGTTCTTCATCTGCTTCTTTGCTACCAGCAGAGCACGCCCACCCTGCAGGTGCCCTGTGATGCATTGTGGTGTGGTTGCCCTCCTGCAGCATACCCCTCTCACAAACACTACGGCCAGGACCCAGGCAGAGTGCCCCGAAGCAAGGATGACCCTGCTAGAGCGCCTCTTTTCGGTACTGTTGGTGCTTGGCCTGATGCCCTAATTCGGTTGGCAGCATGCCTGCCTGATGAAGGCATTTGAGAAGGGCTCACACCTGACCTTGCTCTGGAGGGCTGTTTTTCCCACTCCCGTGTGTGTGTGTGTGTGTGTGTCTGTGTGTTGGTGGGGGCTGGTAGTGGTCCAAACCCCTTGTCCTTGGGGGCAGGAAATGCTCTGACTTATACTCCAGAGCTCCCCTCCAGGATGACACTAGATTTTCTCCAAACAAGCTTTGCCCAGCTGCTGTCTCGAGCTGCCCCACTGCTTGCTCCCTCATGGAGTTCCTCTTCATACACCACTTGCACAAGAATCCCTTTGCCAGGCTTTGCTTTCAGGAAAGCCAAGATTGTGTCCATAGGAGCTGGTGTTTGTGGTTAGGCAGTGCAACTAGACCCCCAAGGCCTGTCCTCCATCCTCTGGGGTGCTGAAAATCTCAGGATTCACTAAGATGACCCTCATCTGCCCACAGCACCCATACATGTGCACAACCACACCCACATGCACACACACGTACATGACCACATACAACCAACCACCCTTTCATGCATGCAAACTCATGTATATGAACACACACAGTGATGCATAGGTACATGCACACATGCACATACAACTGCATACGCTTCAGATTGGGCTTTGATGAGCTGTCTCCCCTCTGGTGGCTCCTGTGGCTCTCTGGAATTCGAAGGGCAAGAGAAGTTGGTTGCCAAACCTATGGCCTTGCCTCAAGGCCAAGGTCATGCTGAGGGCTCAGCTCCTCCTCCCCTCTGCTTCATTCTCACTTTCTGTGGAGAAGAATGGTCTCCTAAGAAGTCTCTAAGGTTGGGAATTGATTCTCTACTTCCACATGCATTTTGCCTCCAATTCAGAGCATAAAAAACACAACTCTGCTCTCATTGATCCTCATCCAACCAGCAGCAGCTGGAATCAAAGGGGCAAGGGCTTCTGGGGGCTTCCCCAGAGTCTTCTGAGGCCCAGGGAGAAGTCCGGCTTCAGAGGAGCTGCTCTCTGTGTTCACTGTTAAGATCTATAATCTGTTTTGTTTGGTTCTCAGTTTGTTTTTTCCTCCTTTTGAGGCAACCTGCACCGGCACAGGGGCTTAGAGCTGCTCTCTTTGTGTAGGAGTTCTTTCTGCTGGGAGGGGTCTAGGCTCATTCTTTGTGGATAACTTGTTTACTGAGCATCACGCCTCTGCCTTGGAACCTGAAGGACAGACCCCACTCAACAGTTTGGGTCCCCCTCCTGCAAGCAACCTCAGCACAGATGGTTTGAATATGTTGCTCAAAGTATGTGTGTTGGAAACTTCATCCCCAGTGTATCAGAGTCGGTGATTAGGTCAGGAGGGCCTCATGAATGGATTAATGTCACTATCAAGGGAGTGGGTTTGTTATTATGAGGGGGGTTGTTATAAAAGTGAGTTTCTCTCTCTCTCTCTCTCTCCTTTCTCTCTTCCCCTCTCTTACCCTTCTTACTTCTACCATGGGATATCATAGCAAGAAAGCCCTCACCAGGTGCCAGCACATTGATCTTGGACTCCAAAGAGACTTTTTCTCTTGTTTGTAAATGATCCAGTCTGTGTTATAGGAGCATAGGCAGCACCCCAAGATTGCCCATGGTCAGATCAGAGCTCCAGACCTTGATAATATGGCATCTGATGGTCACTCACTGGAACTGGGGCTCAGGTGGAGTGAGATAAGACCAGCCTGCAGCAGGCTCCCATCTCTTGACTCATGAGTCCCCCAGAGCTGACCTTGGCCCTGACCACCCTCTGAGGTGAAACTCAGTGCTTGCTCCTGGGTCTTTCCTCATGAACCTCTTCTTTGTTCTTCCCAGCAGGTGCTTTTTGCTTTGCTGTCCCAGCTAGCTTGTCCTTGGCACTGCACCAGTCTTGGGGCCCCTGCCCTTGCAACCCTCCCCTTGCATGACCACTCTTTTTCCTACCCACCTCTTTTCATAGGAAAAGAAAACCTACTCCAGCTTCAGAAGGATGAAAATAACTCCATGTTTCCCCACCTCCCCCCCCACTTTGTTTCTGCCCCCAGCCCTGGCCTCTCCCGTAGGAATTGGGATTCCTATGTATTATTGGCTTAATTGTGTCTCCCTAGATTTATATTAAAGAATTGTTGCAGTATCAACATCTTATTATCTCAGAGTGTGACTGTATTTGGAGATAGGGTTTTACAAGGGTGCAAAGTTGAAATGAGGCCATAAGGATAAGCCCTAGTACAGTGTCACTGGTGTCCTTATTACAAGTGGGATCTTGGACTTCCAGCATCAGACTCAGCCTCCCAGGCTGTAGTCCTTTGTCACAGTCAACTGAGGAAAGCGGGAGAAACAGCTACTTTGCTAACCCACCTGTTAGACAGCAGGGATGAGCCCAGGTGGGCAGTGAGGAGGACAGCTACAAGTCCATACTCATCTCTGGGTGGCCTTGGGCAAGCCCCTTGCACTCCTCATGCATCCATTAATCCACTACAAAATAAGATGACTGCAGTGCCTATGTCACAGGGCGGTCACCCAAATGCAGGGTGTGTTTTTGCAAAACAGCTAGGACTGTCTCCAGCACTGGGCAGCCCCTCCTCACCGAGGAGCTGCTTCCCAAGGGTGTTGAGCAGCAGGCTGAGGGGGAGATACCATGCACACTCTTTGCTCCCAGGCTGCCCCCTGCAGGGCAAGGCTCTGTAAAGGAGGCTGCTGCCTCTAAGCCAGAGAAGCAGAAGTTGGAGGCTCCTAGAGCCAGAACCTCAGAGGGTTGAGGGCTGGGTTTGCACACGGACTCCTGCAGTTGTCCATGTTATGCAAGGGACACCCTTAGCCACCCTCATACTGCAGGATGGGGCATTGCCCGTCTCTTGGCAAGGTGTGCTCTTGGGGCACACTCTTGGCAAGAGACTACCACACAAAGGACAAGTCCCAACTTCTGCAGTCACACACGTGGGCATGCATCTCTCCTCCATTTCCTAGCCGTGGAACAGGCAGCTGACCATTGAATGTCTGTCTTTCCATCTCTTCTTTTACGACTGAAGGGCATCGGTACAGCACTCCTAACATTGACCATGAAGTGGTATTTTATGTACCTCTTAGTCATAATGAGAGGTGACAGCTATCAACTGAATAGAATTTTTTTTTACATAGGACTTGTTAAAGAAGGTGAGACCCATGCCAGAAAGGAGGGTGTGCTTTTAGATATTACTTCTCCAGACTGAGCCCTTTTATGGAATAACACTCGACTGTTGACTGGGAGTATTTGTGAATGTTGGGAGTCCTGTCAAATCACAGCTAGTTCCACTCTGGTTAATGGATTCAGGATTGTTCCTATTGGGAAATTATATTCAATGAGGGTCTGCCAATAAAAATGTCTATCAATTGTCACTTTGTACAGTGCAAGGACTAATGGTCTTAGGGCTGGCAGAGCCTGGTGACAGCGAGGGACACAGGTGTGTGGGGACCTGATTGACTCCATGATGAGGTGGCTCTGCAGAGTCTCTGCTCCCTGTGCTGCTGCTCACCCAGTACCCTGCCTGCAGGCCAGGCAGGGGGACGGGCTGTGCCCAGATGCAGAAGAGCAAGACAGGTCAGAACCGGTGTCCAGCTGGCAAGAAATGACTAGCCGGGGGACTGAGCAGGCCTGGGGGAGCCGACTGAATTCTGAGCTTCCCGCACGTGCTGCTCTGTCAGGAGAGTGGGAAAGGGTGACCTACTGAGTTGATTGAAGTTTTATTAACCTGCCACCCACTAAGGGGAGTAAATCAAAGAAGTCCTGATTATTGAATCACTCCCTTTAGGGACCTAGACGTTGTCTCTGCCCCAAGTGCCCCCGGCTGCGTGACGCAGCATAAAACACAGTCACCTCTCTGTTGTGATGGGCGCAAAATCAGGAGGCTGAGATAATTAAATTATATTTCTTCTGGGCTTTGAAATACACGGTGTGTGTCTGGTTGCTTCTGCTCCTTGTTTTTGTTCGTTTCAGCCTGTTTGTTTTTCTTGTCTTATTTTTCTCTGCCTGATATGGAAATGGGGTTCACACCCACAAGTGGACAACCAGTGCCCCTGAAGGTGTTGGGTGGGGACTGCAGAAGAGTCAGCTCAAAAGAAGAACGAGGAAAGTCATTGTCAAAGACAGCTGGTGGTCCTGCAGGTCACCACCATTTCTAGCTCTCATGTTTAACAGAACTTCCGGCCTTTGTTGCACTTCCTTTCTACGCTACTTCCTGAGCTTTCCTTCCTGCCTTCCTTCTCTTCTTGATTCCATTTGCCTGCATATATTTATATTCACCTATTCCTTGTTTATTCAATAATTATCGAATTCTTGCCCAGGTTCCAGAAATTCAATGGAAGAAGGAAACACGGCATTGTTCCAAAAATGTATCAAATTGCATCAATCAAATATAGCTACAGCCAGGCACCCTGGTGCATGCCTGCACTCCCAGCTACACGGGAGGTGGAGGCAGGAAAAGAGCAAAGTTCGAGGCCAGCCCAGGCAAAGGTAGCAGTGATACAACAAAATTAAAAACAAAAAGGCCTGGGGGCATAGCTCAAGTGGTAGAATGTTTACCTAGCATGTACCAGGCCCCCAGCAATACAAAACAAAGATGGCTGTCAAAATAACTTCTTCCCACTTAATGGTAAGTGGTCTTGCCATTGCCCCACCTAGGGGTGGAGCCTATGTTCTTCTCCTTGAACTTGAGCTGTTTTATAAAATTCCATGACTCTCTTACAATGAGTAGAATGTAGATGAAGTTATGTGACACAGTGACTTCCAAGGGCAGACCAGAAAGCCATCAGTTCACTTTGGGAGCTGTAAGAAGTTTGAGCACCATGAAGCCACCAGGCTGGGGAGGCCTCATTGTAGACCACACCCAACTGACATCTGATCCAGGTGAGAGCTGTCCAGCTGGGCCTTCCACAAATTCCTGACCTACAAAATCAAGAGCAAAATACAAGGCTTATTTTAAACCACCAAGTTAGGGCTCAAGGAATTTACCATCTATCTGGGGAGACGAATATTAAAGTCAGCTACATATATCATATATCTTGTATCCCTGAAGAATTCTGCAGAATTATGAGAGCACATTGGCCCAGAGAGGTTGGTGATTGACTAAGCTCTGAAAGAAAGACAGGATCTTAACAGGGAGTGAGCAGAAAAGTATTCTGGTATGTGCAAAGGTCCTGTGGCAGGAAGGAGATACTGAAGAAGGTCTGAGAGGCTGCAGGGTGAGGGCAAGGAGCGATGAGAGAGGAACACAGTGTCATTCGAAGGATCTGAGCATTATAGGAAAAGCAGTGGGAAGGCAGCCATGGGTGGCTGGAAGCTGCAGTGCAGGTGTTGAGAGGGATGGTTGATGAGGATGGTGAGCGTCATCTCGGAAATGGCACTCAAGTTGAAATGATGCATGTGAAACCCAATTATCCAACAGCACTCGGATGCCTGTGGGGGCTGCCTTCCTGCTGAGGGAGTTGATGCTAATCTTTCCTCAAAAAGGCCACAACTTCTAAGTTAATTGCATGACTTTGGGTAGGTCATTTCACCTCTCTGGGGACTGGACTTGTATGGATGATTTATAGGTCCTTTCAAGTTTTGTGAGTCTGAGAATCAATCCTCAATGACTTTGCCATCACGAATAAAGCAAGTGCTAAAACCTACATAAAAAGATTAAACAGGCCAACGACACGGAATTATATTTAATACGATTCATTATTGTAAGGCACTGTGTACAAAGTGATCTCTTTTCTCCCGAATGCAAGCCTTATTTTAATGGCAATGCAGGAGATAGGAAAGGCAGCCACCACGCAAATGGCCAGTGACTCCCTGGGAGATGTCTGGTCAAGTCCAAGTGCAGCAGAGAAACAATTGTGGCCTGCATGGCCTGGACACAGACCTGTGTTCCTGCCTGACCCCTCATAGGGCCACACGCTAGTCCCCAGTGCCCAACACTGGGCAAAACGTGAACTGGAGACCACTGGAAACTTGAAAATAATGATACCCATGGATGTGAGGTCCTTACTGAGATGAGACCTTGGACTGGTTATTTTAGAGCTCTGAGTGGAAGTTTTATCTCAAATGGAGATGAAAGTACCCTGACCTACCTTCAAGGAGCGATGCAGGGACGAACTGAGATAATTCCTGCAAATTGCTGTGAACTGTGTGCCTGGCATGTAGCATGTGCGGAATAAACGTTGACTATCATTATTCCGGCCCATCCTTCGGCACTCGTCTTGAATAATTGAAGCTGTGCACAGCTGAGATTACAAATGTCAAGTCCACAAATGCCAAGGGCCTGCTATATGTATTTATGCTTAAATGAACTGCTCAGAAAACACAAGGCAGGTTCAGGTCATCCCAGTAATTCTTTTTGCTGTTTTTATATGGTCCCTAGTTAAAAATAAAACCAAAACAACATGGTAAGTAATGTTAAAGAGAGATGGCCCAGCCCAGGGGGACAAAGGACATTTGAAGTTTCTGTCTAAATAACCAGCAGGGTCTCTTCCTGTTTGGGGATGTGTGGGTTTGCGCCCCAGTGGGGAGGAGTGAGTACACGCACACGCACACACATGCACACGCACATCCCAATGATGAGAGTCATCTGGAAAATTAACTCTTGTTTCCTTGGCACAGTCCTGTTCTGCTCTCCAAGATGAAAAACATCATGCCTCCTGCATCCTCAGCCTCCTCACTCCTCACTGGTGAGGGCAAGAGGTGAAGCAGGGATGGCAGGAGGGTGGGAGGGTGGGTGCAGCCAGCAAGGAGACCTCAATTCTACAGCAGAGCCACAAGACCCACCCCCCACCCAGGCTGGGGCCTGGGCAACGTGTCCACGGGGCCAGTGAGATAAAATGGTTGCATCTTGGATCCATCTAGACAGTAAATTTTTGAGTCCCTATAAGCTAAAATCAATATTGGCACAACTGTGTGTCATTAAAAACTAAATGAACATGACAATGCCAAAATGCTGCCTATTAAACAAATGAGTTTTCTCTCTGCACAGGCACAGCGGGTTATTAAATTCTTTATTACAGGAACATCACCATTTGAAGGGGGTAAAAATACGTCTTTATGAGTCATCTGTATGTGAGCTGCAGCTTAGCCTTGCTGTGATCCCCTGCAGAAACCCTGGGACTCATCCTCCTTCACTTCCCATGGGAGACAGGGAGAGAAAGGGCACTCTGACACGTGGTACCCACACCCATGTCCGGAATCCCTCCCATCATCAACAAATACTTATCCAACACCTATTATATTCAGGTATTCCATTTGCTCAGATCAAGACACTTGCAACTGTATCTTATAAAAACCCAGCAGCCGGTGACCTAAAACCCAAGGATAGTTAGTTTTTCCCCTAACAAGAAGCCTGGAAACAAGGTGGATTCAGACTTGGTGTCATGACTCAGTGATGTTATTGTCACTGAAAATGCTGTCATCTGTTATTCTCCATTCTCAATGAGATGCTTATTTCCTCATGGTCACAAAATACCTGCCAGAGCTCCAAATATCTTGTTATATCCAACATCGGTTTCTACTCCCACACCTCATTGTTTCAGGAAGTAAAATATTTTCCGGCTGCCCTGGAAGGTCTTCCTTCAGGTCCCATTGGCTCCAAGTGGTGCAAGAGCTCTAGTCCTAGCTATAAGCAGGGTGTGTGTGAGGCAGGGGGGGATGTGACCCCTTGGAACAAGCATGAAATGTTGTTTGCAGGCTCTCTCTGCCCCTCTAAAATGGTTTCCTTTCCTCTTGTGCAGGCATCTGTGATTCCCTTGGCTCCTTGCTGCCTGGGTTGCTTGCGTTTCTCTGCTGGCTGCTGTGCTGGTTTTCTGTCTAGGTCCCTAGATCCCCTCACCCTTCCAGCCTGCTCTGGGCTCCCCAGGCCAACTTTCTTGGAGAGTTTCAAGGGCTCCCTGGCCTTCTGGCTTCAGCTGGGATAGACCATTGGGAGGTACAACTAGTGACCAGAGGTTGGAGGACAGGGAGTGGGGGGGTCTTTCTTTCCCCAGCACCCTCCTTGCAGCTTCTGCAGTTGTTCATGTCCCCACTAAAGGCCACAGCTCCTGCCAGGCTGTCATTTTCTACAGCAAGTCTTGCCAAGATTCTGGCACTTGCTCCCTTGCCAGGTGAAGAGGCTGGATGGGAGCTACTCTCCCACGCACCCTGGAGAAAGTGTGACCATGCCAGTTCTCCTCTGGCCAGTCTTGGTACATGCCCACTGGGAGTTCTCGTTGGCACCGGGAGGTGACTGTCTTCTCTGCTGCAGCTCAGGGTCATTCAGCTGGGTCTGAGAAACAGTGATTGAAGACTTTGCACTTTTGCTAAGTTATTGCTCTGCATTTTCACGTGGCCAAACAGATGGGGAAACTGAGGTATAGTTTGTTCAAGGTCACACATTGTTCCAAGCTGGGCTTGGATCACAGTTCTATCTCCTGATCTCAAATTCTGTTCTCTCTCCTTGAGGTTGTTGTTCCTCGTCTCTGCTTTGAACGATCCTGGGTTCTATATGCTGAAACGTGGAGTTCATGCTACGGGTGACGGGATAATGAGCATATTTTCTCAGTTTGTAGCTAGCATACTTCAGTGCACATAATTTCTTTGATTATTCTGTTGTTTCCCAACTTCTTTCAGAGTCTTTTGGCATTTATCCTTTCATCGATACCAGAATCTCATATAAACTCATTACACAGTTAATTCCAGTACCTTGGTAGCTAACAGAGTTCTGCCCAGATTAGCTTGCACCTCCCTGTGCTGTCCTGATGAGACTTTTTCTACAATTGTTTTTAGACCCTGAAATGTTAATCTAGGCATTTCAAATTCTAAAGAAACTGAAGACTCCCAGGAGTTGTGTTTAGAAAAGGGTGCAAATCTGCATCTGTATATGGAAGAGAAAGAATTGGGCTCCATTAGTCATGCCTGCCGCTGGCAAGGAACTGGGCACAGCTGACGTGTGAGCCATTATTTCAACCAACACCTGACCCAGTCCTGTCTCTGCAGAAGAAGAAAAGTGATTTCAACCCATCCTGGTCTTGGCACCCTTGGGATGACAAAGGTTCAGGAGAGAGGCCAAGCTGGCTTTGGTTCCCCCCCTGTGTTAAGTGGCAATCAGAATGTCATTAAAGATGATCACATGGTACTATTTAAACATTTTTTATAGATGTGACAATGGCCAGCTTTCATCTGCAGACCTTGACCACTGCTCAGCAAAGGGCAGCAGCTCAGCTTACATGAGGAGAGTGTGGCTGGCTTGCAGTGTGTTGGTCATCCTCACTTGCTGGAAGGTAAGGGTGAGTCCCTTTGAAGGTGATGGCCATTAGAGGAGTGCGGAGGGATGGGCTGTCCACTTCTCAGTTGGAAGATGATGATAGCAGGAGGAGCCCCATATCCAGAAAGGTCGGGGGCACATGGACACAGTGACCCCTGCTGGCAAAGGTAAGAATGACAGGGGCTTGCTTGCAAGGGATGTAGGTGATGAAGGACAGAAGGGGGGGCGGGGCAGAACAGACTGATGAAAAAGAGTCTCTTATGACTTGTCTTTTCTGTCACCCCCCTCTTGGTCCTGTAATATTAAATACCAGTCCTGAGAAGGAATGGGGGGAGAGTGTGACAGAGAACATCTGAGCATGACCTTGAACCTTGGCAGCTCTCATCTTGCAAGGGCCAGAAGGCAATGGATTGATGAAGGCCAGCAGTGGGAGCCTCGGAGACAATGGGACATTAATTCAAGGGTCGTGGGGAGAGACCAAAAGTGCTCTTTGTGCATTCAGGCTTGGTCTTAGAGTTTAGTAGTGACTTGTCCTGTTGCTCAATCGGCTAGAGAGGATCTCCTGGGGATGCTCTCTGCCATCTTAGGGAACAGTGTGCCATCCTGGAGGCTGGAAGAGGACAGACGCCTTATCCTAGCTGTCCCTGTGCTGGCCCCTTATGCCCATCCCTCCAGATTTCCTGCAGGTCCCTCTACACCTCCCCATCTTTGTATACAGCATGTCATTCTTCCTGTCTGAATGGATGCTCTTCTCCTGGTCCATCTGGTCTACCTAACTCTGCTTGGTTATATCCATCTTGTCCTTGGCTTAATGTCTTCTGAGACTATATCCTGTTGCCCAGGCAGAGCTAACGGCTTCCTCATTTCCACCCCTGCAACAAGATAGTTATACTAAGCACACTGTGTAAGAGTTACTTATTCATATGACAACATCATTACATGAAAAACGGCACCAGCTGTGAATTGTTGGGCACTTCCTCTGTGCCCTACACTGAGTGATGGGTATGTTTCATACTCACGACAGAGCGGTGAAGTAAATACAATTATTATCCTTCTTAAGAATGTGACAGTGGAGGTCAGAAAAGATGGAGAGATCACACAGTTACAGTGGTTCCCCCTTACCCCAAAAAAACCCTTGATTTGTGGCACTTGCCAATTTCTGTGGTGTAAATATTGCAGTAATGATGATTTCAAACTACCAATGCATTCACATTAGCTCACAATATTCCTGAAAATTTAATAATTGACTCTGAGAAATGTGAAACAGGGTCCCCGAGGACAGTGCTCCACACTTTGGGTACTAGACTGTGGACTGCTTAGGAACAGGGCCTGGGTTTTCATCACCCTTTATTCCCAGTGCCCAGTGTGGTGACTGGAGCTTAGTAGATATTAAACTAATGTTTGTTGGGGGAGATGGACTTTCTGAGCATAGAGGGCCAGTGATAAAGGGTGCCTGGACGGAGTTCCTAGGAAGGACACTGCCATTGTCCTTCTCCACTACAGTGAACACTGTCCAAGAGGCTCAGGAAGAAAAGGATGGGACAGAAACTGTGTCAGGAAGATTCTTGGGGTCAAACCACCACTGGGCCCTGAGCTGTGTGTGGTCAGGACAGCAGAGGCTCTGGGCTGAGAACAGATGTCACTTCTGGGCATCTGACAGGATGGGGCATTTGAAGAATGGGGAGCCAGGAGAGGTCCAGACCCAGGTCTCAGGTCTGGCTCCCATCACTTGCCAGAGACAGTTCCTCTAGAATAAGCAGAGGGGCTGTTGCAAAAGCAGGTAATGGGTGACATGGCTGTCACCATGGTCAGGGTGGATCAAAATGGACACACAGGGTCCACCTTGAATGTGTGTATGGAGGCAGAGAAGCTGAGGAGCATATGGGATAACCATGTGTGTGGGGGGGAGGGAGAGAGAGAGAGAGAGAGAGAGAGAGAGAGAGAGAGAGAGAGATTTATCCCCACAAATGATGTTGTTCTGAGAGTTTCTTTTATCTGTTGGAGGCCAAGAACAAGACATTCATAGTTAGCAATGAATTAGTTAATACACTAATCAGTGTATTAACATTGGTTGAACAGGGCCAAGGTCAGGGAAGCAGGAACTGAAGAAGGGACTTCCCTAGACAAGGTGGCAATGGCCATGATGGGCAGCCTGGGCTTACGGACCCTGAGGCCTTTGGAAGATGAACCATGTCAAGACCTTAAACCATTTCAGGGGCCAGAGACGAATGTATGGAAAATGAGCTCTGGCTAGAACAGTGAGTCTCAAACTGGAGTGTGCATCAGACCTACAGCTTCGTGGGTAAGTGGCCTGTACAGTGGCCCAGGTCCCACACTCAGAAAGATCCTGCCTTCAGAAGGGTTATGGTCTGCTGTCACCACCTGAAGATTCTTAATGCTTTTTTGAACAATGGGTCCTGCTTCTCATTTTGCCCTAGGCCCTACAAGGGATGTAGTTAGTGTCTTAAAATCTGCATCGCCTCTTCCCCAGAATTTCTGATTCAGAAGGCCTAGGGTCAGGTCTGAGAATGTGCCTTCCTGACAAGCTCCCAGCTGAGAACTCAGAATCCTCCAGCCAGAAGAATGAAGTAGCAGCACAGGATCAAAACAGAGGCAGTGCCCATCAAGACAAGCTCTGAGGCCAGGCCAGAGCCGCTGCCACTGAGGCAGATGTCAAGAGGGCTGCGAAGCGAGTTCAGTTCACTTCAGGACTTTATTTCCCAAAAGGCAAGAAAGCCAAAAGACTTCAACAGATGGGAAATTAGTGAGGGGGGAGTGTGTGAGAAAGGATGCACTGTGTGAGACCTCAAAGATCGGGCCTTGCAAGGAGTGAGCAAGTTTAAGGTCAAATCAAGGGAAACTGAGTCATGGGAAGAAAATGCAATGGGCACTGTCCCATCAGGTTAGCCGTTCAACTATGGCTTCTTGGACTTGAGAAGAGGAGGTTCATCTGCAGAGCACTTGTGGTGTCTGCTGGATGCTCTCAGCCAGGAGTGGTGAGTGGAATGGCCTGAACCCAGGTCCTGGGGTGGTGGAGTCCTGGGGTCAGCCAGGGAGTCTTCTGCCTGAAAGAGCTTCTGGGAATATTTTTAGCTCATTCTCCACAAAACAATTCCTTACTGACCTGTGCTGGAGCCCAATCCCACCATGTCTGCACTGTTTCTTCCATATAAAGAAAATTGGTTTTATCTGGATATTGCCGGCCTCGTGTAGCCAATGACTGTGCTTTGGAAGGTCCAAGGGCCTCATCAAGATTGCTTGGAAATTTAGTGTGTATTCAATGTACATGTTTTTTCCTGGGGAGAGGATCCAAAGCCTTCATCAGGTTCTCAAAGAGTTCTGTGACCCTTCATAAAAGGATTTATTGAAAGGATTTGTCCAAAAGGGGGATTATCCAATAAGTCATTGGGGTCATTGACTAACTCTTTGGAAAAAAATAAAGCTGGATTTCCATCTAATTCCTTATATCAAAATACAGTCCAGATAGATCAAGGATTTAAATGTTAAAAATTGAAGCAATAAAAGTTCAGGGAGAAATTTGGGTAAATATATTTATAACATAGGTGTTGGGAACCAGTTTTCAAAGTGGGAAGCAAAATTCGGAAGCCAAATAAGAAAAAAATTGATTAATCTAGTTCAGAAAAAGTAAAGCTTTAGTGTGGGGAAACAAATACAAGGGACAACTGGGGCAAAAGACAAGGGGCAAACAGGGAAAATGACTCATGACAACATGAGTCACAGACAAGAAGTCAATTTATCAATTTATGAAGCACTTAGGCAACCCATGAGAAAAAAAATCAAAATAACCAAATACTGTGATGTACATATTACAGGGCTGGGCAGTGTATGCTAAGGGAATGCAGAGTCCATATGAAAAAGATGTCTAGCAATGCACTAAATAATTACAGAATTGCAAATGGATAGCAAAAGTGGGATGGCTATTTTTTTAACTTCACTGACTGAAATTTATATTATACGGGTGTGTGATGTTTTATTTGGTCTCTATAGCTGATATTTAGATTATATCTGGTTCTCAGATAGTTATAAACAATATCACTAAGAACAATTGTGCAGCTAAATCCAGGATTGTTTACTGAAGATAAAATTCTTAAAGGAACACCACATTTAGCTTCACGTAGCCAATTTGAACTTTTCCAACGTGATCAATCAGGGCTGTTGTGCAGGATTTGCAGCCCTTTTGGAAATGGCAGCTCTAGGTCTGCAGATAGAAAGAAAATGGTAAATAATGTCAGTCAATTGGTATCTCATGCATCAAGTAGTTTACCAGGGACATCTGCGTTTATTATCTTATTAATGCTTACATCCACAAGAAATGAAGCAAGCATCTTTGTCCCATTATACAAATGAGAAAACAGAGGATCAGAAAGGTTTAGCAACTTCTCTAAGGTTGCACAGTAAAGCAAGAGTTGGGATTCTAGTGGGGCTTAGGTCCTGTAAGCCCATGTTTTTCTCACCTTCCTAGAGGGCAAAAGGTCACATATTGTTGATGTTGAGCTCCTGGGGTTGGGGCCCAGGAAGAAAGACACTGACAGGATGTTGGGTGTCCTCAATTGATCCTACTTACAATTTTCCCAAAGCTTGGCTTTGCTTCTCCACAAGGGAAAGTTCTGGGAGGGAGGCTAAGGCTCGTCTCTAAGATTGTGCAAGGAATGGATGAATGGATGCCAGATGGCATCGAGCATGGGGAAGTTACTCACTTGATCTGCTCCTACCAACCTCCCCTTTTCAGTGCATTTAAAAGCACCAGTCAGGCCAGAGCTAAGCTTCCTGTGCCTCCATGTGAACATAAGTTTTCCTATAGCTCAGCAGCAGGAAAGAGGTGTCTGTGTTTTCTTTTGTCCTAGAGAACTTAAAACCTGTTCTCTAATTGCTCTTCTGAGCCCTCCTAATAACCTCTTTCTTCTTGAAGAAAGCCGACCTAGCTTCCTACCATCTACTTGACCAGATCGCTCCTTTACCCCAGGTCACCCATGTAAGTAATGGGGTTCAGGTCTTCAGAGTTTTAAACACCAAAGAGCAAAGGCACAGTGTTACCTTTTAAATAAGTGCTAAATTTCCAACAAAGTTAAAAGGAGTTGGGAGGTTCTGAATTCATTTCCTAAGAGGAATCTCAACACCAAACCATAGCCATATCTCCAGTCTGCTGCAGGAGCCAAAGAAATAAACTATGATTCTGAAAGCAGCCAGTACAAGCAGAGAGATGGACCATCCCACCCAAGTTGGAGGCAAACCATACATTACTTTCCTTACTCCACCATTACTCTAGAGTGGTTGCTTATGGGCTATAATTATTCCAAAAATTCTAAGGGCACAGAACATGAGAGACAGTGTAGGAAATACCAAAAAACCTTTTAAACAATATGAATATTCTCGGACCAACCCAACAATTTCCACTCCTACAAATTTATCTCGACAAAATAATCTGATGTGCACAAAGATCTATGTACAATCTGTTCTCCAGCATCTTTTATACTATCAGAGAAATGGAAACGAACCAGTTGTTCAATAGAAGGGACTGACCAAGAAAATTAATGTGGCGATTAGCAATTAAAAATTATGTGATAGGAATGTGAGAAATGATCAGAATATAACAGTGAATGGAGGGAGGAGGAGAGATAACAGCACAGAAAGTAGGATGTGCAATGTTTAATTTAATAAAGAAAAGATATCAGGAGAAGAGGGAAGAAGTCTGAAAATCTAAGTACCAAAAAACGTTCGTGTTTTCCTCATGATGATGGAATTACAGGCAATTTTTCTTTTCTATGTGCTTTTTGATTTTCCATTTTTACTACACTGAGCTCCCTTAGTAATTAGGAAAACCATTTTTTAAAAGAAGTGACTCAGGGTTCTTTGGTCACAATAGGCTGCAGTGGGTGCAGTGGTGTTCCCCATGGGGCTCACAGCTGCCAGCCAGGATCCAGGATGAAGGTGGTCTGAGAGCTGCTCAGCTCTTGGAAAGGTGAGCCCGACTCATGGATTCATCTCCTGTGATCGCTCTTACCTCACCGATTCTACTGGGGACAATCAGTATCCCAGATACCCAGCCTGTTAGACACAGTGTCTGATTGAAGATCGAGTTCCTCGGATTAGTGCTGGGTTGAAAAATGACCCATGAGTCCCCAGAGATAGAGCAGAGCTGGAGCAGAGCGTGGTATTTATAACCCAGCCTCCCAGCATGGGGCTTGGACACCACACAATTTTGACAGATAATTCTCATGAGAAACTTTCAGTTTCCATTTGATTATGGGCTCATAAACACAGATAGCAATTGAACAGAGTTAGGGCTCTGCCTAGATTGGACCTGCCAGGGCCCAGGAAGCCTTTCTGGATGGTTCTGGCATGCCCATCCTGCACTGCTTCTGAGCAGCGCTACAGGTCTACGTACGCTGTGAGGTGACTGTCACAGGCCCCACATGCATCCTTCCTGTGGGCATTGGCCTCTCTTGGCTTGTCTTTCTTCTAGATCATCCAGTCCTACTTGGCTTTGGGTAATAGATATGGCAGCTGCAAGGTTCAATCAGCTTCACTTGGGGCTCGCCATCCTGCTCTTTCTTCCCACTCATTCATTCAGCACTTGACATTATTGAGCAGCTGCTGTGTGTTGGAATGTGGGTCTAGAGGTGCCAGGTAAACCTACGAATGCAGAGAATGAAGTCCCACTATTACCCTCAAAGAAGCCATGCTCTAAGGCAGTGTCACATCCATTAAAGGACTAAGGGGACATGAAGCCTGCACTGTGAGGAAGGGATACCATTCACTCACTTCGTCTCCATGAAAGTGTCTAAGCACCTACCCTGGGCCAGATCCCATGAAGACTAGACAAAGGCAGCACAGTGGTCAGGTCCTGTGTCTGTCCTTGTGCTACTTATTGTCATTGATCTGTTGTGGCTTTACTGCTTCTTTCTCCCTCTACCTGTGGTGACAATATAAGGAATTGCCACAGGACCCTTGAGCAAGGGGACAAGATGACCCCATAGCAGAGTACTTCCTCTGGGGAAGCCCCTATCCACACCAGAGTGTTTGACTGGAGTGAAACTCACATATACCTATTATCCTATGCCAGGCAGTCCTCAAAGCACTGGAGCAGCATGTATGCTAAAAAGGGCCCAGTCCATAGGCTCAGGGAGTTTCTGTCCTGCTGGGAGAAAGAGAAAGGCAGAGAGCACAGTCAGAGGAAAGCACATGTGTAATGAAAATGTGTCAGCTTCAGAGAACAGCAAGGTACAAACTCAGAGCCGAGACAAGGTGGGAGAGGCTGGTGAATGGGCACCCATTTCACACACAGACTGAGGCGATGGCAGTGGGGACCATGGTGGCAACAGAGGAGGTGGCCAGAGGTGACTGGTCTCTAGAGTCACTTGGAAAGTAAAGCTTTCAGGGTGAGGGTTGTGAGAGGGAGAGGCGGTGGAGAGAGAGGGGGTGGAGGAGGTTCTTACGGTTTTTAGCTTGAGAGCTAGGAGAGGCAGCTGCTGTTGACAGAGGGAGAAACTTAGGGAGGAGCAGGTGTCAGGAAATGCTACCTCTACCCTCACCTGGGTCACTTTGCCCTCTGTCCCAGGAACTCCTCATTTGCCCCCAACTCCAGGTCCCCCAGCCAGTGCCACATAGTCTTCATGTCAGCCAGTACGTCTGCCTCACAGATGCACCACCTGCACTGGGCTCTGTGTCACCATTGCAGCCACCAGCAGGGAAATGTCTGCCCTCTCCAGGCTCCTTGTCTAGTGCAAACAGTGTGGTGTGCCTTGGCTCAGAGCCCAAGGCCACTGTCAGGTCCAGGACATAGAAGTAAGGTTATTTAGCACCATCCCTGGGCCCAAACACCTGAGACTGCTATTGCCTCTTTGCTGGGTTCCTCGTACTTCTGGCTGTTTTTCTCTTGAAACATCCCAGCCCACCCAGTGGTGCATAAGACCCCCGCCCCAGGCCTGATTTGCACCAGTCTTTTTTGTGTACCAGCTGCTTCAGGGTAGATGCTCTTTTCATCCCTGCTTTTGGGAGGCCCCGGCTCCGCTTTCTGCACAAACACACATCTGGACTTCTTCAGACCACATGACAGGAGCATCTGCTGCTGAAGAGAGAAGGCCACGGAGGCCCTTTTGTAATCACATCTAATTGTCGCCAGCCCCAGGGCACTTGCATTTTGGTTATGGCTTTAAGGACTTCCAAGATGTTTCTAGAAGCATATGATTGCCCAGGGGCCAGCAAACCTTCTGTGGTCCAGGTGGCAGCAGGATGAGGGCACAGAAGGGTGCAGAGGCAGCTGAGACACAGGAAAGAGCCATGTGCTACTCTGTCTGAGACTCCCAACTTCTCTTAGAAAAGAAGAGGAGGACAAGGGGAGGGCAGGCCCTGTTGCTGATACCTTCAGTGACCTGTGGCCTTATGGCTTCCTGGGTCCCCTGTTGCCGTCTACCTATCTCTCTTGCTTGAAGGCTTTATCTGAAGCTGTAACTGTTTGTGTTACAGGGAAGGGGTTTAACATGCAGTATCCCTCACACTCAGCAGGGAGGACTTGGAGGCATCTGTTTATAGGTTCCAGAAACCCCTGTGGGATGAAACTCCAGCAGAGTTGGCTGGATGACCTGTTCCTCCTGGGCTGTCTGCTACCCCCTGGATCACTTCCTGTCTCCCCAGGGTGCACCGGGTCCTCCTCTCAGGACCTGTTATTGAGTGAACCCAAATGAAAACCAGCAATAGTGAACATCAGCCTCTACGGATTGATGGCTTGTGATTTGAGCAGTTCAAACGACACCAAGAGCTCTTAACCTGCTCTGAGTACAGCTCAAGTCCTGGAAAGGTGTGTGTAACCAGCTCTGCAGAAGGCACACCCCACAGTCACTGAGCGGAAGTGTTCCTCTTTCCTCTCCATTGGTCCCCAAACAGGCACCCCCTTCCTCATCAGAATCTTAAACTACTTAAGACTCCATTCCTGAGCCAGGGATCTTGGCAGAATTTAGACAGCTAATTTTTGACATCATTTAAGATAGTACCAAGACAGTCTAAGGGGAAAGTACCACAGGCTCAACCTCAGCCAGCTGCGTAGAAGTGGTTCATTCATTTGCAGCTATCTTAGTGAAGCAGGACTTCTGGAGCCCACAGTTCCTTGGCCTCATAATGCAGCCAGCACGTTTGTTTCCTATGCAATGGTGACATTAGACATGGTTCAGTCATGAGATTGTGGAAGCCAGCCATTCATTTTACAGCATGGGAGCCAATCCCCAATGACTTTGATGCACGAATGATACATGCAGGAATTTCAGGTGCTCAGGGTTCTTGAGCCCGCTCTGAGAATGAAAGCACAGGTGGACTCCAACAGCAGAGGTTGGGAAGATTTTATTTGTAGAGAAGAGAAGAGAAAGACTGCATAGTGGAGAATGCAGGGGGACCCAGAAACCAGTGATCCCCCCGGGGCAGGGTTGGGGATTGGGTTTTATAGCCTTTTTTGCATTATCTGGGGGCAGAGATGTCTATCAGGTGCAGACAGACGTTTTCTGGGAAGGAGAGGTGTCTCCTTGATCACTTATCACCTTTTGGGACCTCCTGCAGTCTGTCCTTCAGTCCTTCAACTTATTTGTAACTCCCACCAAAGTCCACCCTGTTCTCATGTTTCTTGAAGGACGGATAGTCTTTACAAATATTAATATAATCAGAGCTTCAACTTGCTGGTTCTTTATCTTATAGATTCAACCAACTGTAGAGAGAAAATACTTCTAAAGATTGCATCTGGGCTAAACATGTACAGATTTTTTCTTGTCATTATTCCCCAAACAACATAACATAGCACTACTTATACAGCTTTGAGATGGCATTAGATATTATAAGCAATCTAGAGACAATTTAAAGTGTACAGGAGTATGTGTACAGAACACACAAACACTGTGCCCATTTAATCCAGGAATTTTGGCATCTGTAAGAGACCTGGGACCCATCCCTCATGGATCCCCAGGGCCAACTATAATTTTTTCCATCCTGGCACCCATCTCAAACATCCTTTGTGGAGTACAACAGAACTAGCTAGCAGGAGGACCATCCCTTTCTGGATCAAGTTCAAGGGCAGCAGGAATTGAAAGAGGGCCTAGAGTAGAGCACGTGCAAATGGTGTCTCATTTGTAGTTGGTTGAAAAGACAGATAATAAGCCATTCAGACTGATCTTTTGTACCTTCAGCTTTGTGACTGAGTCTGTTAATATTTGGACAGATGGGCCTGCTCACAAAGACTTCCGTGGATACCCTACAACCATCCTGCCTAGAGTGGGTGTTTGTGAAAGAAGAGGTGACACAGACCTTCAAGGCATACCTGCCTTCTCACAGGAGAAGCAGCCCCGGCTGCCCAGCCAAGAAGCTGTGGCATTGACACCTCATTCTCTACAGGGAATTCTCTCACTTAAGCAGACTGGGTGTGAGACTTGGAGGGCCAGCGGCCAAGCAGGGGGAGTCAACATCCGCTCTCTCAAGCAAGGTGCTATGTGCTGAGGCCCAGAGGGAGAAGGACAGGATAGGAAGGGGCGAGATGTCAAAGCGTCAACGCTGAATGTATCACAGCTCTGGTTGACACTGGGCTGAGGCTGGCAGTTTCTCCAAGAGCTGGTGCTAATCTGAAAAGGCATCTGACTTACCCAGCCTATCTCTTAGTCCCAGACTTATCCAATCTTCTTCCCAAAGACAGGCAGCCAACACTGTGCCCTCTGCAGAAGGCTGCAGCTGGAGAGAGAGCACTGTAGGCATTGTACAATGTCCCCAGCGTCGTTCAGAAACATTCACCAAGCTTAGCGCTAGGCTAGGGCTCTGCACAGAAAGAGTCTGAGACACACTGGTCCCCCTGGGACCACAGCAACACATAGCAGATGGGAGTCTCATCAATCCATCTCCTGTGTCCCAAGCAGACATAATTCAGGGACTTCTGATGTTCATCTAGAATACAGCCTCTGAATCCTTCTTAACAGTACAATCCCACAGGCAGATAACAAGATCCAGAGCTGACATCCAAGGTGAAACTTATTTTTCACGTCTTCCCCAGGGTTACATTTGAACACTGATTCACTCACTGACACAGATAAACATATAGCAGTCATGCAAATACCTCTCTGCCTCTCTAAGAAGTGTTTAGTGCTTTGTAACTGCACAGATGATTGCTCACTGTGCCCAAAAGTGAAGGGTTTTGGCCACACTGTGGGTTTCAAATGATATTTTTGTATAATTCATGTCCTTGAGTTTGACCCGAGAGTCATCCTCACTTGGGTTGGGACGGATGCAGCCATCTTCACTGGCCTCTCCCTGAGGGTGGAAGGTATGGGTTCTAGACAAAGGGCAAAGCAGATGAGACTGGTGACTCCTCCCCTCTGAAGCTCCTACCCCACCTCCAGCCACCTCCCTACTCTGTCTCTCAGGAGTTCCTGGGAATGTGATCCTGCAAATGAAGAGATAGCACCATCAACACCAGGCCAATAATAGCACATGTCCCCACACACGTGGATCCCCTGGCCACAGTTCTCTATTTTTCTATGGAAGGTGCGCTTACATGCATGAACTGGGGGATAGGGGTGCTATAGAGCAGGAAGAGAAAGTGGTTCCTTCCCCTCTGTAGGGGTCAATCCCTTCCTCAGCCCTGTGTCCCTCTGGCTCCTCCCACCAGTCTCACTCACATGTGCAGATGTAGATAGATGGGCTCCTGGCTGGGACAATGAGGCTCCTGGGACCTAAGTAGTGAATGAATCCTCGGCCTTGCTTTCAGCACAGGTCCAATGCCCTGCAAGGACCTTTCTGTTTGTTTGGTTTTTTGAGACAGGGTCTCTCTATGTAGCCCAGGCTGGCTTTGAACTCTCAGTCCTCTTGCCTCAGCCTCCCAAGGGCAGGGATTACAGGCGAGTGCCACCATGCCTGACTGTGAAGGCCTTTTAATCTCCCTGGCAGGGGCAGCTCCTTGTCTCCTCTGGACACCAAGACCCGCTCAGAGCGGCAGTGGAGCTGCTCTGCTCAGTTTTTGGCAGACCCTGAGCAAGGCTTCCTCCAGCTTCTGCTTCCCAGATGCACCCACCCACTCTGGGGACCTTCTGCAGCTACAGGGATGGGAACAGTATTCAGACAGTTACATGTGGAAGGCAGTTCTGACATCTTAGCATCCAATGGAAACTCCCAGAGGGGAAGGGACTTTCTGGAGTCTTTAGTTTCCTGGTCCTGGCTAATGTCCCTGTGGTTGGGAGAGTAGGCGCAGGTGCTGGACAGATGGTGACCACGGTCAGCACTGGCTGGGCTCTGAGCCTTTTCCTGAGTATCCATGGTGAGCGGGTCAGGCAGAATAGTTTCAGAGTCACTTAGGGGAAGCCCAGGGAACCTAGAAATGAGTCATATAGAGAGTCTTGGGCCAGGCCCTAGGGAGCATGGGCCCAGAGAATCAGATCGACTCTGACTTGCCAGTGATGCAGGGACCTGAAAGCTGCCTCTCACCTAGGAGATTCAGGCTGTGACTCTGTAATAGACTCAAACCCGTCATCCAACAGCTGGGTCTTTGCCCTCACCCCAGCACAGAGAGGGCGGTGGCACACTTCCATCCTATCAGCCAATACTGCAAAAATCACTTCTATTTAAAATGCATTAGGATTCCAATTTGCAACAAATTTCCCTTCCAAAACCCACTTGGCTTGACAGACATTATGAATGCTGGCTGCAGGGAGAGGACGGAGCCCTGGGCCACAGAGAAGGACCTAGCAAGGAGTGCCACACAGTCAGGTGGAAATCTGCTTAGGAAAATTGGGAAGAGTGCTGAAGTGAGTGATTGAGAGTGTGTGTGTGTGTGTGTGTGTGTGTTGAAAGGCCTGGGGATGTACAGGTGCAGCCCAGTGACAGGTATGAGAGCCAGAATGCCTGATAGCCATACAGAGAGCAGCCATCACCTCCCTCACACTCAGGGTGGCCTGGTGTTTTCACTCAGCTCCTTGGTGTGTCCTGTGCTCAACTGTATTGGGCAGGTATTATTATGGCCCCATCTTACAGATGAAAACACTGAGGGCCAGAGAGACCCAGTAATACCTTCCCACTGCTGGTGACAAGCCAGCAGTGTACTGTCATGTACTTTTTGGGGCCTTATGCTGAGTTTCCCCCAAATCTGCCACACTCAGGCAGAGCTGGGCTAGGCTAGACAAACTTCTAGAAGTGGGTTTTAAGGCCCTGACAGGCTCAGAAAGCCTCTGTGTTGATGGTGATCCCTGTGACCTTTGCCAGCCAGGGATGTTAATCATTTTCCAGGCCACAGGAATACAGTGTGGGCCTTGGAAACTATGACAGCTTTGTACATTTATTTGAGTTCCTGGCTCCATGGGCCAAGAAGGCAGCAGGTGACTGACTCGTAATCTGAAGGGTTTTTGTAGATGTCCCAGTGCTTGATCAATATGGAAGTCTGTCTTCATTAAGGTCCCAGGCAGAGGCACAAAGCAAACTGCTGGGCACCTGAGGTCCTGGGCTTAAGCTCTCTGCCGGGGGCTCCCAGGGCCTTGGCTCCCCAGGGCCAGGGCAATTCATGCAGAGGAGCCAGGTGGGCTAGACCATGTGCAGCCAGGCAGAGAACACAGCCTTACTTCCTCTCTATGGAGAACTACAAAATCAGCTTCTGGTGGCAGATGGCCAACTTTGACTATGGCCAAGTGAATGGCAGGAGGGCAGGGGAAGGGCAGCAGGCAGCTCACCGGTCACCCCCTTGCCAGTGCTCACTGAACCATGCAAACTCAGGCATCTTGGGGAGGGCAGAGCAGGCCTGGCTTCCCTGCATGGAGTCGTGGCTAGCAGGTGTGGGGCAGGGCAGTGGTCGTGCGGAGTTGGGAGGTCAGCTGGAGGAAGAACATGGACAGAAAAAAGCTTTCAGTTCCCCTGGCCAGAGATGACAGAAAGTGCACCTCAAAATGGCTTCAGAAAAGCCAAACAGGAAGGAGTATCTCTTACTGGGTCCTTTTATTCAAATATCCATGCCTGGTAGAATGCAAGAGCTGGTGGTGTCACTGGGATTTGGTCTCTCAATGTCTCAGTTCTGTTTCCTTCTGTTCTGGCTTCTCGCTCAGATAAGTGAGGCAAGATGGTGGTTCAAGCTCTGACCTAAGGAAAAGAGCAAGCTTTTCTTCCTCAACCAATAAAAGCAGGTCTGAGTGTGAGTTGAGTCATGTAGATGTCCTCGAACCAGTCCTGTGCCTACTGATTGCTGGCTCAAGGAGTTATAGGTAGTAGGGCCAGTCCCACAGAGAACCAGGTAGAGGGAAGAATGACGCAGGCCCAGGTTTGACATGGATATGGACACTGGGTGACTCAGGGGACAATCACGGCCCCTAATGGGAACAGTATCAACCTGGATGGGTTAGGAGCTGGTAGTTCTTGGACAGAGAAGCCTGTGCCTCTGGGGAATGGGAGGTGAAGTTGCCTGGGTATCGATTGAAAGGTACTGAAGGTTTCATTCAGAGAGAGAAGTTATTAGGCACTGAACACAGGAGGCCTCTGTAACCCAGGTTGGCAGCCCTGCCCTCACAAGGGTACCAGGTGAGAATCAGTGGAGGTACATGTGCGTGTGTGTGTGTGTGTGTAAGCCCACCAATAGCTGATAGACACCAGTCTTTCCACATGTGTCCTTGGATTGTCTCCATCTTCCTGGGCAGCAGAAGAGGCGGATAGAATTGGGATTCTATTTAACAGGCAAGGCAGGGATGCATAATGCATGTGGTAGGTAAGTGGACCACTTCTGAGACCACGCCATCTGGGTTGGTTTCTGGCTCTAACATTTTTTAACTGTGCAACTGTAGATCAGATGTTCAACCTCTCTGTGCCTCAGTTTCCTTGTTATTGACAGGAGCCGATATGGTACCTACTGCACAGTGCGCAGTAAGGAGAAATGGGCTGGCATATGTGACACACTGAGTAGACTGCTTGGTGTGTGACAGGAAGAGAGGTGTAGGACTGGTGTCTTGGCCTTCTGGCTTCACTCCTGTGATTTCTGGAGACTGGTCACATGTGTGCTGCTCTGAATAGGTTGTCCAGTGGAAGGCTACGGTTTTTCTGTGAGCACTCCTTCTGCAGCCGGAAGCAGAAGCAGGCTGGAGATGCCGGGGGACCCCTAACTGGTGCTGAGCTGGTGAGCCGTGCACTGCACTGTTACTAAACTGCTCGGCTGACACTGCAAGTCTGAGCAGAGCTGGGGTGCAGCCCTTCTCCCATCATTGCAACCGAGGCCAAGGCCTCTGGGGGAGGGGCGGAGGGTTTGGCACTTCTCTTCCTCAGAAGGGATAGAAAGAATAATCTGGAAGACAGCGGCAAGGGCAAATGGAGTGAATTGGGACAGGTGGAAGGAAGTTGGGCTGTTTGTCTGCCAGGGAAAGAGGAGAGACATTAGTGCCCTGCCTACTGAGTAGGGGGCATGGACCAGAAGTATCCTTATCACCTGGAAACCCCACTAGAAATGCAGAACCCCAGAAGCACTCCAGACTTACAGCATTCTGGCCTGCTTTTTAATAACATGGTTTGAGAAGCACTGTGCTAGCTCTTGTCACCCCTGGGGTGGTAGCAGCTCCCCCAGCCATGCTGAGTAGTCACTGAGACTCCAGAGATCTAGAGAAAGGCCCAGTGGCACAGGTCAGAGGGCTGAGCACTAGCCCCTGCCTTCTCATGCTACCTGTCCACTGTGGTGTTAGCCAACAGTGCCTAATAAAGTCAAATGCAAATTAATGGAAATGAAACATCTCCATTGCATTGAAACATTTTAGTTCCTTGGTCACATAAGTCCCACCTCGAGTGTTCAATAGCCACATGTAGCTGGTGTCTACCATACCGGGCCCTTGGGTTACAGGACATGTCCATCTTCAGGGAAGGTTCTGTTGGGCAGTGTTGGTCTAGAGTTTGATGGGTAGCCAGGTGTGGTGGGCTACCTTACCAGCCCAGTTCTAACTGAGCGGCAGCTTCCTTCCTCCGGTGGCAGGGAGGGTGGGTGTATGTGGTAAATATACAAGCAATGGATGTGTAGAAACTCAGATGTGGGGGCGAGTCACAGCAGACAGGAACATCTGGTGAAAGGAGAAGCAAGGCTTGTGTTAGCTAAGGTGAGAAGTACTGGGAAAGAATTTAGAGATCATTTAGCACAAAGCTCCCCCTCACCATCCCAACCCTTCATTGCACAAACCAAGGCCTAGAAGCCAGAAAAGATGCAGTGTCTAGATGAGGTTGGGTTTGGATGCCAAGCCCAGTGTTTGACGTTCTCTCCTGGTGGGACAGCTAGACAGACTACTGTGAAGAAAGATTCAGTAAGATAAGACCATTCTAGAAGGCAAGCTGCTACATCTAGACTCTTGGCAGGTGATGGTCACAGGGATGTGGCTAGGTGAGAGCGATACCAGGAAAGGACATTTTAGGCAGAACCAGGTGATGGTGGGCAGCTGGTAGGAAGAGGACCTGCACCAGGAAGGACCTGGCTTATAATCCCAGCTACCATGATATTATATGTCTCCTACATATGGTAGAGGCTGCAGAATTTCCCCAATATCCCTGTTCTCTTTCTCCTTGGCCCACATTTCTGTGCGGCTCTCTTCCCCCATCAGCTAGGTGGGAGCAAGGGACTGAGGTGTAGCCCCACAGAGCAGAGGAGATCCAACCTAAGCTGCAGGGATGCTGTCACTTCCAGGGCTAGGCCTTAAAAGGCTTTCTCTCCCCTGGCAGCCCAGTCAGATGAAAATGGCACAGTGAAGGACCCTTGACCCTTAGAGACAACTGAGATACTAAATGGGAGGTTCCAGGCTCCAGAATGTAACATCCTGACTGGTAAGCTTTAGACCATTACTACAAGTATGATAATACCAAGAACTTAGGGGACGTTTGTTACAGCATCCAGTCTGCCCTGATGAATACACTGGGTTTGGAGAGTGCTCTGAAATTCCCATCTCCCCAACAGATAGCACAACCTATATAAGATCCTTGTAGGTCTCTGAAGAGGTCATTCCCTTCTTCTCTCTCCCTTTGTTTCTCTGTTCTTACTTCTTCCTGTCTAGGAGTTTTCTTGTCACCTCCCATTGGTCCCTCATTTAGAAACAGGCCTTGTTAAGGTGGCTTTAAGTTTCTATCATATTCATGGGGCTGTCAGAGTAAGAGGGGATCCCTGTTCTGAGGCTATGTCCCTGCCTGTCCACCTCATCGAGGAAGTCTGGACTGCATGTCTGGCTTAGGAACTATCCTATGCATTCTCATAAAATACAATCAGTGGTGCTCAACTTGGTCATGCTTGCCATGTTGTAACATCCTGTTCTATGCTTGATCGTGGTTGACTGTGAGATCCAGAGAACTCCTTTGGTTATGCCGTGTGCTCAGCAAGAGCCATAGATACCCACTGTGGCCTCCAAAGCGTCCCCTCCTCGCATTCATGCTCTGTGTTGTCATGACTCCCCTAGTACGAGTTAGATCTGGTGATTTCCTTCTAATCAGCAGGATAGAGCAACAGTGATGGGGATTAGGTCCTGTAGGACTTGCTTACTCTCTCCGGTAGGTATACTCTTATTCTCTCTTGCCTGATGACATACTTTGATGAAACAAGTTGTCATGTTGGAGAGGCCCCCATGGCAAGAAATTAGGGGGGCTTCTGGCCAAAGCCAGCAAGGGAGTAAAGCCCTCAGTTTACAACCTATGAGGACCTGTGTGCTGCCAACAACCAGGGAGTGAGCTTGGAAGGAAATCCAGCCCCGGTCCAGCCTTCCGATGAGACCCCAACCTCAGCCAACACCTGATTCAGCCTGTGACACAGGTCATGCCAGAGAACCCTACTGAACTAGGCCTGGAGTTCTGACCCACTGAGGCAGTGAGGGAATGACTATGTGGTGTGTTAGGCTAGTAAATTATGGGATAATTTCTTATGCAACAATGGATCGCAGAAATGCCACTGGGGAAAATACATAATGAAGGCAGGGAAATTGGCTCTCACCATCAAGCAGGAGTGATTGGAGTTGGGTTAGTGGAGGATCTGGAGGGGAATAACAGTACTGGGTGGCAACAGGAAGATGATCAGAGAGATAGCATGAGGGACCTCAGGTGGGACAGCCCAGAAATGGTCTTGTGGGCAGCCCCAGTAGATTATTGGGCCTCAGGTGGGTGATAGCTCCCTTAAGTCTCTGCTCCCAAGGCCAACAAGCTCTCACTCCACATTCTGTCCACACAGCTATAAATATTAAAACACACCAAAGGAGAGGTTGCAAAATAGAACTGTGAGCAAGATCCAGCTCTGAGCTGCAGAGAGGCAGGGAGGAGGAATTTTCTCTTCCCATTCCTCCTTCTGTAAGTTTATTGCAGAAGGTGCTGCTGGCGATAAGGAGCAGGGAGTCTGAGCTCTGCAGCTTGAGAGGGAACACCCACCACCGAGGGTACCCTGGAGAGATGGGGAGGGTGCCACCTAGTCTTGGGCCCTGGCCTACTTAATGAGTAACACCGAGAGGCTGGATCTCCACCTCAGACCATCCTGGATGCTTCTACTAAACAGAGCTCTGGGGTTCCAGACCTGCTGATGCCACGTGAGGTAAAACGAAAGCAAAAAGGTGGTGTCTTCCAGGGTGGGCAACAGTGTGGTAATCTGGTCTCTCCTGCCCAGACCTGAGCTCCACAGCAGGACTTCCCTCTCCTCCATCTTAGACCTATCTTCCCAGATATGTTTTCTTCCTCCTTCAGCTGGCTTCTTTTGCATTCCTGTGACCAGCGCCCTCATTTGCACACAGTTCATCCCCCAGGAGCCCCGCCTCTCTCCTTCCTCTCTGTCCCCTCAATCCATCCCATCAATTGGGTTCACTTTGGGATATTGCTTTGGATTCATTACCTCCCTGTTTAAAAATCTTCTGTGTGGCCCAGAACACTGGCAGGACCAAGTCCAACACTGTTGGTAGGCAGGCCCTCGGGTTCCCTTTCCAGCTGTCCTGCAGGCTTGTTCCGTTCCTGTGCCTGCCCTCTGCCTAAGCACACCCAGAGCTCCCATCTTTTTCCCTACCTTCCTCCCAGCCCACAGGACCTGACCAATTTCCCCCCACATCTTTCCCTGTACAAATTCTACCCCTCCTTCCTTGAGACCCAGGTCAAATCTTACCTCTTAGCAAATCCAACCCTGACAATGAAGCCCTAAAGCACATTCTCTGTCCTCTGAACTCTGTACAATTTTAGCCTGTGCAATTCATTTGTTAATTAATTGTGCCCTGTGCTGCCATGAGGCAACAGGTTTTTTCCTTTGCATGCTGATAGTTAATTCTTTGGGGGTAACTTAATTTGCTTTTTCTTGTTTTCATCAGGGCCCCATTGCATTCCCCACAAAGTAGAGACTGGTCATTTTGGGGGTGCAGGGTGCTTCATGGCATTTTATTCTCTTTCTCCAGGTCATGGGACACTGTTCTTTCACATGCATTCATTCATTGACGTCTCCTCACAGATCTTTTTGGGATCATCCTGAGCCCTTGGGGTTGGTCCTGAGCCCTCTGCCTTTCTCACACTCCACTCTCACCCCAAATAAGATCAGCCCCAGTCATTCTTCCCACTATGGCTTGCACACTGGTGCCATAGTTGTCTCCAACTTCCGCTGCTTCACTAAACCTCAGGTCTCTAGAGCCAGTTTCCTGGTGGACCTGTCAGCTACCTGCCCCACAGGAACCTCCAGTACCATGAGGCCACATGGCCCAGCCATTAGATTAGTTTCCTAGGGCTGCTGTGGCAAAGCATCACACGCTAGGGGCTTAAAGGAAGAGTTGGATTCTCCCATGGTTTTCAGGGCTGGAAGTTCAAAACCAACGTGCTATAGAGGCATGCTCCCTCTGAAGGCCCTGGGGGAGTCCTTCTCTGCTCCCTCCTGGCTTCTAGTGGCTTCCGGCTGTCCTTGGCATCCTTTATCTTTGGTGTCTCATTCTAATCTCTGCCTCTGTCTTCACAAGATGATATTCCTGTGTGTCCCTCTGGGTCTTCACCTGGCCTTAGGAAGACACCAGACTCTGTTTGCTCTTTGCTCCTGTGTCCTTCCTTTTCCTCTCTCTCCATACTCCAGCCAACCCTCTGCATACCTCCTACATTCCGTCTAGCCTGACCCTCTCCACTCACCTCTTTCTCCCAGCTACCTGCACCTCCAGTACCTGCACACAAGCTGGAGGTGAGGGGCTCTGCCCATTTCCTGTCACCTCCTCCTCCAGACACCTGCATGGAGACATGGCTTTCAAGAAGTGCTACATAAACTTTCAGTGGGGAGACTGGGGAAGGGGTTTGCAAGGAAAGAGGGCAAGTGAGCACAAGGCCCTGGACAGGTCCTGAGTGGTAGAAGATACTCAGTGAGGAGCAGGTATGTCAGCCAAAAGCTCCTGCCCTCAAAGGGAGAGGCTGGGGCAGAGCAGCGGAAAGCTAGCACCCGGTCACCCTTTATGATGTACAGACAGGTCCCCTGTTCAAGGACTGGGTCCCTCATGACAGACCCCAAACATAATATGGACACATGGGGAGAGAACAGAAGTCATGACCTTTCTATAAATGTCAAGGCCCTTTTGGAAGGCGGACAGGTTTGTGGAGAGAGGAGAATAGAGAAGAGTGCTTAGGAAGGATGGGGGAGAGCCATGTTCAGTCTGGATCTGGCTTGCCAGCAGCTATGCATTTGTCATCGGTGATGTTCTCGTCCCTGGTATGAGTTCCCTGTGGCTGCTATAACAAATGATCACGCATGGGTGGCTTACAACAATAAAAATTTATTTCCTCACAGTTTTGGAGGCAAAAATCTAAAATAAGTTTCAATGGCCAAAATCAAGGTGTGGACAGGCCATGCTCCCTCCATAGGCTCTGGGGGAGAATCTGTTTTTTGCTTTCACCAGGTTCTGGTAGCTACCAGCATTCCTTGACTTGTGGGTGTGCCATTCCAGGCTCTGCCTCTGTGGACCCATTGCATTATCCTCTTCCGTCTGCCATCTACTCTCTCTCTTGACTGCACTTGGGGTTCATAAAATAATCCAGGATAGTCTCCCCATTTTAAGGACTTAATCACATCTAGAAGGTCCTTTAAAAAAAAACATATAAACTAATACTCACATGTTATAGGGATTAAGGCATGCTTCTCTTTGGGGACTGTTTTTCTGTTTTCTGTCTACTATGTCCCCTTTGGCCCTTACAGACTATGGATGAAGGTGGAGATGGGTCTGGTACCCTCTCTTCCTCCTACACCTTATGCTCATTATGTTTTAGAAGCTCAGCTCCACTTCTCTCCCCTCCTCTTCTTCATTTTGGGGTCCACAGTTCCATGGAGCACCGCTGTGCTCTGTGTTACTGGAGTAAGCAAGAATAAAGCCCCAGTCTACTCTATTGGAAGAATTCCCACAGGGACAGCTGGTGATGCTCTCAAGTAGCTTGGGTGAGGATGGGTAGGTAGTGTCCTGGGGTGCCCAGTCTCAGATTCCTGTCTCTGTCCTGATGGTGATGGCTGCTTCATGCTGAAGAGGAGACAGGGATCAGTTCCTGGGCGCATTGTCTCCTTGCCCATTCACAAAAAGGGAACTGAGCTGGCCTGAGCTCCTGAATCCATCAGACCACAGATGGGCCTGGGTCATTGTTGGCACCCCCTGGGGAGCTCCCAGTGCCCTGGCCCTCGCTGGGGAGGAGAGACTGGATGAGGACCATTGTCCCCATATACAAGCAAGGGCAGCTAATGAGACGACCATCCCCTTGCCCCATGCTGGGGACAGGTGTAGAAGAAAAGATAGCAATGAAAGACTGAGCTGCAGGGAGAACATGTGATTTGGAGTCAAAAGCTCCCCTCCTTGTGTGACCTCGGAGAGTCACTTAATGTTTCTGAGCCTCACTTGGTTATCTGCCAACCATCAAACAATAACCCCTCCCTCCTAGGGTGGCTGGAAAGATGAGCAGAGGAAGGTGCTCCCCACATGCAAAGAACTGTTGTTTTCCCAACGGCTCTATCCTTCCTGCCAAGGGTTGTATGAACCCGCTGTGATATTTAGAGGCTTCTAGAATGGGATGAGGTCTGGCGACTGCTGTTACTCCACACTCTAAGGAGATGGAAGGAAGACAAGAGGGGGAACCCTAAATTCATTCACCTGTAATGAAGGTCCAGGGTGGGGCAGGGGCTCCTCGCTCTGGCTCTGATGCTGTTTGTTATTCTTGGGCGGAAAATCCCCAACCTGATGGGGCTTGAAGCGGGCTGTCTGCAGTGATATTTGACAGGATGATGGATGGCGACCGGGCCCGGTTTCTGACGCGGGAGCACAGACTCTGCATTCTTTATCTGGAGCCGCCGGCGGCGCAGGCTGCAAATAAGCAATCCAGTTACAGGGATCCCTGATAAAACTCCATTATGGGCCAGGAGACAATCACGCTGGATTCAATAACTCGGCAGGCTGGGGAGCCGAGGGGCATGTTGGGAAGGGAGTGCTGCCACTGGGGAAATTTTCCCTGGACCTAGAGGCTCTTGCACTGGGAATTCCATAAAAGTCACCAAGCTGATCGCAGACACAAACCACCTCTGACATCCAATTGTCTTTGCCATTTGAAATGCGGTGAAAATTACAAGGCAAGGTGGCTGAGGGCTGTGCTGCTGCCAGGAGGCTGGGACCTGAGAGCTGGAGTCTGATATTGAAGTCTGGATTCCACCTTCAGGTACTTGTCACCAGGAAGCCAGTTGAATCACCAGGCTCACTTTTTGGTACTTGGCTGATTCATCAGGACCTCTTTGGTGCCCAGTGTGGATTGTACAACCCTCATCTCTTAGAGATTTAGGAAAACTTGACTCAAGTCTTTGGGGTCAAGCCTGTGGCAACAAGGACTTCATCTGGACAGATACGGACACAAAACATAACCCCTCACCATTTCCCAGGAACCATCCACTGGCCTTGGGAACATTGACGTTCACAAGACTGGAGGATGCAGGGCAGGTGCCACCAGCCAGCCTTCCTCACTCCCAAGCTGGCTCCCCTGCCTTCCTGAGCCTGCTCCATCTTCCACCCTGACCCTTCCATCAGCCTTTCAGCTCCTCCCTAGTCTTCTGCAGATCCCAAAGTCTCTCCAGCTTCTACCTCAAGCATCCTTACCGGGACATTTTCAAAGCAAGGCAGTTCCCTAAGAGGAGTTTTGTAGCAGCTGCAGGGACACATGGGCCAGGCACTCTGGTATGTTTTGTATGTCGACTCCTTCTCATCTCTCGGTGAGGTAGCTGCTGTGCCTATTCCCTACTCCACCCCCCACTTTTGGGAGAACTGGGGATTGAACTCAGGGACTCAGGCTTATTAAACCCTCAGATCTTTTTCATTTAATTTGTTTTTCAGATACAGCCTCAAGCTTTTGCCCGAGCTGGTCTGGACCAAGATTTTCCTACCTCTACCTCCCAAGTAGCTGGAAGCACAGGCACCACACCACCATGGCTGGCTTGTTTTTCAGATAGGGTCTCACTAAGTTTTTCCTGGGATGGCCTTGAACCATGATCTTCCTGATCTTTGCCTCCCAGTAGCTGGAATTACAGATGTGTTCTACCATGCCTGGTCTTGTGTATCCCCATTTTTGCAGATGAGAAAACCAAGCCACAGGTAAGTTAGGTACCCTGGTTAAGGTCACACTGTGAACCCAGGAAGTCTGGCTCATGTCTTGTCACCACTGTCATCCTGGACATAGATGGACCCTGGAGAAAGGGCTTCTTCCTCCTCCTGGAGCCCTCCCTGAGCCTTGAAATCCTCCAGAGCTGGTGAGTATCATCTGGCTTTGACCTTCTCTGCCAGGCCAGGGAGCCTGTGTCCAGCTCATTTAAGGCAGGGTTCCCTCAGATTTGTCTCAAGAGCCCACACCAGCGCTTCCAGAGATGGGCCTTGATTAAATTATCATTCTGCCTCAATTCTGGAGACTGTGTCCAAACATCCCACCACGTGGGTTCCAGGCTTTGGGCTTATTCCTGACTTCTACTTCTAAACCTTCTCCCGATTTCTGAGCTCATGTCTGATGATGACATCTCTAATGTCAGGAGCCTCACCCTGCAGTATGGGAACCTAACCTGCAGCCACAGTCCAGAAAGACAGCAGGAAGGGAGCTGGCCAGCCGGACACTCCCAGGGTAAAACTCCAGGTCTACCAGGAGTGGCACTGGCAAGTCACTGGACCCTCTGTGCCTTTGTTTGTGCCTCTGTAAATAGCACCAGTGAGGATACCTTTGTGCTGTGTTTGTGGGTTTAAAATGATGGAGGCCTGTGGAGCCCCGTGCAACCAGGCTGAGGTAGCATTTGGAGTCCACTTCCATTCTCTGGAGCCGTGCTGACTCTTCTGGCCTTTTCTCCTTCCCTTTCTCTTCACTGCATGGCCCAGCTTCTGTCCCCTGGTAGAGCATTGCCACCGAAACTGTCACCTCCCCTCACTATCCCTGAGTGAGGATGGGCGAGCCAGCAGGGTGTTATCAGCATAGCAGCCTGATCCCTGCTTCTGGGGCTTCTGTCCCACTTCTGGCCTGGGACTGAGAGAGACGACACAGCAGGCCTTGCCATGCAGAAGGAGAGAAATAGAAGTAGCCTGAGGTGTACACCTGGGGCTGCCCACTGTCTGCCCTGACCACCACAGCACCACCATGTGGGGCGGGAAGAGGGGTTGCTCACATACACCACAGCAGTCAACCTGACATTTATCCTGGATGGTACCACCTCTTCAGTGCCCTATTGTAGGCTGAATTCTGTCTCCCCAGATTCATATGTGGAAGCCCTAACTCACAATACCTGAAAATGTTAATGTGTTTGGAGTCAGGATCTTTAAAGAGGTAATTAAGTTCAATTGAGGCCTCTGGCTCTAATCCAATATGGCTGGTGTTCATATAAGAAGAGATTAGGACACAGACACACAGAGGAATGACCACATGAAGATGAAGGGGAAAGCTATCAGGCCATCTACAGGCCAAGGAGAGGTGCAGAAGAAAATCAATCCTGCCAACACCTTGATCTTGGACTTCCAGCCTCCAGAATGGTGGAGAACATTTCTGTTGTTTAAGCTTGTCAGCCTGTGGCACTTTGGTACAGTAGCCCTGACAAAGAAATCCATGAATGGAGCCCAGCATCCCATGCAGGTGACCCACAGGCTTCCACAGCTGGGCGAGGGGAGCCACGTCCAGCACAAGGTGCAGAGGCAAACATTGAAAACAGACAGGGCCTGGGGGGGCAGAGGCAGTGAGATGCCAGTTGGTCCCCTCCTTCTAATACAACAAAAAACCTGAAAGGGGTCAGTGAGGCACATGGAATTTGGCAGGACCTATGTGGGCTAGAAAATTGTCCTGTGACTGTAGAGTCAGACCTGGTGCTCTGCCATCCCCAGGAAGCCCTGTCCCCTCTCGCTCTCAGACCCTCAGGAATACAAGGAAGCAAGAGCCTTTCAGTCACATTTCTTGCCATCCCCACTCTGCCTCTCTCTGCCGGGCTCTCTTTTCCATCCTAGCTTCCTCCCCTGCCAGCCCTGCAGTGCCAGCTCTGGCCTGCGTGGACCTGGTGCTGGTTCCCTGCCCTTGACCTCTATCTACACCCGCCTGTTCACAGCGCCATCAAACCCACCGTCACACGGGGCCCACGCCCCTGCACACCGAGGTCCTTTTTCCTACCTGCTCATCCACAGCTCCTACAGAACTGGGAACGCACAAGTTCAGTTCCTGCATGGGGGAGTTTCTGTGTCTTCCCCAGCACAGGGGGTAAAGTCCTTGACTTTGTGGTGTCTGTGACCGAGGCTTCCTGGAGTCTGAGCTCATTTCCCATTCCCCCTCACGCAGCCTGTCCCTGAGGACAAAAAAAAGCCAACTGTGAGCTCTTAAGTGTTATTTCTTGTGAGGCCAGAATTCGACTTTACATTCTCTTTTGTTTGTTTGTTTGTTTTGTTTTGTTTTTGAAGAAACACTTGTTCAGCAACACTCACACTGTTGTTCTCTCAAGGACTAAGAGATCAATCATTTTCTTGTGTTCTCTTTCAAACAGAACTTTGAGTGGTTTTGGATGCCTCCTCCCTCCTCCTCCCTTCTCCCTCCTCCTCTTCCTCCATCTCCTTCTCATCTGCTTCCTCACTCTTCTTTCTTTTCCTCCTCCATCTTCTCTTTCTCTTCTCTCTCTTTCCTTCTCCTCTCTCTCCTCTTTCTCCTACCCTCTCCTCCATTTTTTGATGTGTACCTTGTGCCAAATATTTTTCTGTATATTAATGGCCCTATATGGAAAAAGGTGCCCACTTGGCCAGACACACAGGACATGTCTACTTGGAAGGGCTCTCAATAGCTGGAACAGTGATACTGACATTCTGGATTGCAAGGGAGATAGGGCAGGGAAGAAGGTGTCTAGGCAAGCTGGGATGGGGGTGTAACCCAATTGCTGTGACTCTGGGGTATTCCTCCTGTCCTCCATCCTCCAGTGGAGGCAGCTTCCTCCAGAGCCAGACCTCTGCTTCCCCAAATTTCCCAGGGCCCCACCCACATCCCAGCCACTGGATCCTGCACCCACCTGGCCCCTTTCTTGCACTGCTGGCCACTGCTCCTCCCCTCCCTTCCAACCTTGACCTCTGAGATGGGTCTCACCACTTGGTGTTCTTTCACCTTGGGTTGGCTTCAGTGGTTCTGCAGTGAGGCACAACCACTTCCTTCCCCCAAACTTCCCCCTGAACAAGCAAATCATCTGTTTTGGTTCTCCCTGTGTCCAGCCTTTTTGTTACTGAAACAAAATGTCTGGGACTGGGTGACTTATAAAGAATAAAGGTTTGTATGGCTCACAGTTCTAGAGGCTGGGAAGTCTGAGAGCATGGTGCTGGCATTGCTGGGCACCTGGTGAGGACCTTCCTGCTTCATGGTGACATGGTAGAGGGCATCACATGGCAGACAGCAAGATGCCAGCTCAGGTCTCTCCTCCTCTTCTTATAAAGGCACTCATGTCCTTATGACCTCATCTGATTCTAATTACCTCTGACAGGTCTCACCTCCAAATACCATTTGACATGGGTAAATGTGGAGATGAAGTTTCCAACACATGAACTTTGGGGAGACACATTGGAACCACAGCAAGCCTCCTCATGTCTCTCTCTCTCTCTTTTGCAATGCTGAAGATGGAACCCAAGACCTTGCTCATGCTGGGCAAGCAGTCTACCACTGAGCTACAAACCCTAGCCCTTGTTTTTTTGAGATGGGAGTTCTGCTGATAGCCCAGGCCAGCCTCAAACTCAAAATCCTTCTGCCTCAGCTTCCCAAGTGCTGGGATTATAGATGTGTAGCACAACACCTGGCCTTACTTTGTCTTGATGGTAACTTTCCATTAGGGCTGGCAAGAGTTTGCCATCTTCCTTCTAAGAGCCCTCAGAAGAGGCAGGAGCCAAGGAGGGCAGCAAAGGATGCCAGTCCTGTTCTGGGCCAAGTGACAGTTCTCAGTAAGGATGGATGGGGTGCTGCGACAGGGTTATCCCCAGATCAGCCCAGACCATACTCCTCACCCTCCCCATGCACTCCTGCCCTGTGTCACCACTCTGCATGATAGGCACAGCACTGTCATTGTGCTCCCTGTGCATGGGACTTAATCAGGTCTCAGCTATTAGTCCCCACACAGTAATTGAAGCGGGCTGATTGGACCTGTCTATTAGGCCCGGGAGCTGCGGGGAGACTGCTCTCGGAGCATTTCCTCAGCCTACTAATCTATCTGTCTGGCATTTTATCTGGAGCCCAGAGCTCATGCTTGAGCACCGAGGCATTTTACAGTATTATTATTACTTAGCACTTATAACACACTTCATCAATGAGAGGGCCGGGGAGCCGCAGCTGCAGCTACCAAGCTACAGATGGAGAGATAAAGGATCGGGGCGCCGGCTGCGTCAGATGTGATGCCCGTGTCTGTGGGTTCCTGTAATTTGGTTATTAGCGATGTCTCTCCATTAGAAACGTGCCTTCTTTCTTCTGATAAAGGAAATCGGAACGGGAAGCACAGAGAGGGTGCAAAGCTGGAGGAAGGATGCACAAGGAGGGCTTAGCTTGGAATCGTCCCGGAAGCAGACCTGAAGTGGAGCGGAGAGCAAATGGTTCATGTGAGAGGGAATCCCCAGAAGCACACTGGGTGGGCGGGGAAGAGAGTCGGGGAGAGAGGAAGTCCAGAAAGTGTGCTGTGTTACTAATCAAATCACTGTTTGGGGGAAACTGGAGCTTGGAGAGGCCATAACAAGCACCTCAAAGTTACTCTGCTAAGAGCAGAGGAAGCTAGAGTTTTGTGGGGTTTGTTTTTGCAGTGCTGGGGATCAAACCTAGGGGCTTTAGTATGCCAGGCAAGTGCTCTACCACTGAACCACGTCCCCAGCCTGGACTTGGAGTTTTTATTCTGCAGATCCAATCTGACCTTGGCCAGATGTTGATATCCTGGGATATCAACAGCTTGCCTGCTCTTGGCCCCTCCCAGGACTGAGAGAAGCCTTTGGCTGGAGAGTCACAGATGCCTGCAGGGGGCCAACACAGGTATTTTGAGCAGAGAGCGAGCCCTCACCTCAACCTCTGCTGCCTTTGTGGGTCCCTTGTATACATTTCAGGGCCAGAGGCCACATCACAAAGTCCAGGCCAGTGTGTAGGGGACTGAAGACTGTCCAGCTGTTCTGCCTTCTCTGAACCTACCTTGAGGGGGGTTCAAATGCCAGCTAGGCCCCTGTAGTTGTGTGACCTTGGGCAAGTGACTCACCTCTCTGACTCTTTCCCTGTCTGTGACGTGCAGTATAATACCACTGGCAGGATGTGTGCCGGGGTTGAATGGGACAGTGTCATAAAGTACCTGACCCCGCACATGCATTTTCCTGAGCTTTCTTCCTTGGCTCTTCCCCACACAGACCCCTTCCAAGGCTCACGTTCCCAGGGTGGGACTCCTTCTGGGGACACTTTGCATCCATGCCAGGCCGAGGGCAGGGGGCTGACCCCACCAGCCACTCCTGCACCTCCACAGACATTTCCCATGGTGGAAAATGTCCCTAGTCACGGGGCCAAGGTAGAACCACATGCATCCCCTGGGGGCCAATTTATGCAGCAACTTAAATATCTTTTAAAACTCCTTCCCCTTCCGGCAAAAGTGGGAAGCAGCCGCTGATGCTTGGAGCCCTAGGCTCTTCTTCAAAGGGTATCCCCATGGGTGGCTGGAAAACTTATTAGGAAAATTCTTTTTTTTTTTAATTTCCTTGGTTGCAGAATTCTTTCTCCTGCCTCAGCCCCAGACTTCCACAGAGTAATCAGGGAACCCATGGAGACCAGAGATCTCTAGCCCCCCAACAGGGTCCATAGAAAGACTTCCTAATCTCCCCCACTGGCTCCAGCACCCCCTCTTTCCCACCTTTCCCCTCTACCAAGTGTACCACTTCTTCCTGGCCATGTGCGTGAGAGGGGAGCTGTCTTTATGGTCCAACAAGTATATGAAGCAGGAGCTTGGTATCTCTCTATGCAGAGGATGACATTAAGTCAGGAAATAACCATTCTTGGAGCCTCCTGAAGGGCCTGGCAGAACACCTGGGCTGGAGAGCTGTTGCCACCTGGCGGGGGGCAAGGCAGCATCCGAAAGTCCTAAGCTGTCCGCCGGACCCAGGTAGCTCTGTGTTGCATCTGCTAGGGAGGGCATCCATCAGACTGAAAGGTCTGGAAGCCCTATATCATATTAAGGGCCCATTCAGGGTGGATGAAGATGAAGAATATACAGTGGGCCTGGGGAAATCATCCATCCTCCTGGAGCATCCCAGGGGAAGACAGGGAGCTCTGGGCAGGGAAGAGAAAGGACTCAGGTAGTAAAGCAGTGAAGAGGAGCCTATCCAGTGCCCCTGAAGACAGACCCCACAGGTTTGCAGGGTCTAGGCTCTTAAGTGGGTCTGGTTCCCTCCCCCGTGCCGAGCTCTCTGCCTCTCGCATGGGGTCATCTTTCTGCCAGGCCCTGAGAATACTCAGGCACTATTTCCGAAAATCAACTCATCTGACCTTTCCCAAGTCAGGGCCACCTCTACTGGGCATTGCCAGCCACCTTTCTCCTTTGTCTGCACTGGCTGCATTGTAGTCCAGGGTAATCTGAGGACAACCATACATAAGGGGAAGGGCCACCTGGTTAGGGTTGGCTGGGAGTAAAGACAAGGAGAGTGAGAAGGGGACAGAGATCTGCTCTATATACTTTATCTTGGGGCAGGTACATTGGAGCCTGAAGCTCTGGATGCTGCCCAGAAATCAAAGCCAGGAGAGGAGGGTAGGATGTGTTCCCTAGAGAGAAGAGAATGGGCATTTATTGATTGCTTCTGTGTGCCAGGCACCGGGCCAAGCTCCTTGTGTGTGTTATCTTATGTAAGGTTAGCATGGTGGCCAAGATATTGGATTCCAAGTCCATGGAGCCGGGTGAGAATTCTGGCTCCCCTTAGCTCCAGGCTGGGTGGCCTTGGGTAAAGAATTTAACCAATACTAGCTCTGGTTTGTTCACCTATGAACAATTCATGGGCCCTCCTCCAAGAGGTGCCATGGCAACTAAATGAGATTGTGAACCATGAGGATGCATCCTATGAGTGTTTTTCCTTCTATTATTTGTGACCATATGACACAGACCTTGTGCCTTTAATTTTGGTACACATAGCAGCCCAGGTTCTGAGACATGAAAGAAACTGTTGCAGGCCACTGAGTCAAAATGGCAGAGCTAAGATGAGGCAGGGCCTAGCATTGCCAGAATCCCAAGGTGAGGCCCATGTCAGACTCCTTCAGCCTCCAAGGGGAAGGAGATAAATGAACCCAGGGTTAGAGAGATGCCCACCTGCTCAGCCACATTGGCAAAGCCAGAGCCACCCGGCTGCCAAGTTCCTGACGGCCAACAAGCTGGGCGGGGCCCTTTTCTTGGGGCTGGCAGAAGAACTTCTCCAAGGTAGTCCCTGGACTTGGAAGGCAGCTCTGCAGGGTCAGCATGGACTCTTTAACCTTTGTGGGCTTTGTCCTTCAGCAGCCTGGAGAGGGATGGGCTCTGGGAATGAGGAGGAGGTGGAGACTGCACGCACTCACTCACTCATGGCAGGATTGACTCTGGATAAACAATTACAGTCTATTTACCTCAGACCATATGGTGTTGGGGAACAGGTGTGCAGGTAATGAAGAGCCCAACTTCAATTAAGCGTCTGGGAACCCGGCCGGATTCCCGCTGAATCTTTTGCTTGGGCTGAGGCCCACTTACAAATGAGAGCTAAAAGGACTAAGGCTCAGTGAAGGCTGAAGTGGGGCATCTGGACTCTTGAGCTGCTGGGTGGGCCCCAAAGGTGCCTGAGATGGCTTCAGGACAGGGATGGCCAATAGCTTCCTGCTGGCAAGTGGGGGAAAGCCTGGAAGACCTCATCTGATGCCCCTTCCATGGAGACAATGGATGCATCTGGAGTTATGAAGGGGAATGTACTTCACAGCCATTGATCTTTTGGCAGAACCACTCCAGGGCCCCTCAGGAAAACTCTGCAGAGTCCTGTGAGACCAGGAGGAAGGGTCAAGGTCCCAACCATTCAGCCCATAATTGTGGGTACCTACTATGTGCTGAGCTAGACCCATGGGCTGAAGAAAATCGACAATGGCCTGTTCTTGTTGAGTTTATGTTTTAGGGAGCTGGAGATTTTAGATGTGTGAGAGGATGGAAAGACAAACACTGAGTCACTGTGAGGAAGGGAATTTCAGACATCAGTACACACTAGGAGAGTAAACCATTTTGTCTGCCAAATGAACTCCTAGCTGGCCTGGCAGGCCCACCTCAAGTAACCCTCTCTTTGGATCCTTCCCAAATACCTCTAGGGGCCAGTCATCATCTCCTTGGAGTTCCTAGTCACTCCTGCCCACTCCTGTCTTACTGCACTTTTTAGGTGGCTTTGTATTAGCTGCTCCTGTGCCCCTCCCTCTGAGACACTCACCTTCTCCAGGGAGGCAGCATGTCTGGCTCTTCTGCGTGCCTGGCCCACAGTGCAGGGTCAGGCAGCAGACGGGAGGGTTCGATGAGTGATGGTGCATATGGTTCCAAACCTCTGTAGCCCCAGCCTCCTGGGAGGGTGGTCATCCAGCCCGCAGTGAAGACATCATCCATTCTGGCCTCAGAAGGTAAGCTAACAAACAAACAGCAGCTTGGGAGAGTGCCAGCATTTGGAAGCGCCCCCCCAACACCTCTTCTGATCACAGAGCTGGGCAAGGTGCCCCTCCTAAGTGTTCTGGAGGCTGCAAGCTGAGCCAAACAGAAGACAAACAGCTCCCGTCCCCATGGTGGGCTGCTGGGGTAGAACGAGGGCACACGTTCCAATGAATCTCTCATGTCAGTTTCCACAGCAGAGTGATGAGGTCATGTAAACAGGGGCCGTGTTTTTCTAGGAAGCCGGGTCTCTTGACACTAGTAAGAAGACAGAAATGGAGATTTTTTCATGCTTCTTTGCCTGGTGAATATTTTTGTTTGTTTTGAATCTTGGCTTTATGCACAGCTTTAGGAGCTGGCCAGTCAAAACCAGCACCATCTCAAACCCCCCTGGGGGAAGACGGCAAGCAATGTCTCCCTGTTGTTCACTCATGGCCTGGCCCTCGGGTGCATGCACCCCTTCCAACCCTTGGGGATGCCAGCTCACTCTGCAGGGCTCTCTCCAGCTTTGCCTGATAATAAAGCTGATGCCTTCTGAAAGAAATTCCTGGTTGGGTTGCAGGAAATGGGTAACAGGTGATTCTAGGGAAAATTGGGGTGTCAGAGGAGGGACTTGCACAATTTCTGGGGTTACAAGGTTTCCAGAGTCAGAATTCTGGAAGTCTCCAGCCCTCCCTTCCTAACACAGAGGGCAGGAAGCAAACTAAATGAGTTTGGAAGTGAGAAACAAATTGGATTTTTAAAAAATGCTCTGGCTGTAATGATTGGAGTGGTTCTTCATAATCCTGGAGTAGAAAGTCTGTCTTGAAATCTATGTTTTGTGTTGACAGCTTCTCCCTAATGGGCAAGATCTCACACATGATAGGGCCATAAAACACACAGCTCGGCAGGCCCTGCTGCGTGTCTGATAAGGGAGATGGACTGAGCTCAGCACAGGCAGAGGACACGGGGCAGCACAAAGTCCCCATTCCCCTGGCCCTGCCCCTTTCCCCATTTAGGCTCCTAGCCCTTTGCCTGCTCTCAAGTAGGTAAAGAGGGGCAAGGGAAAGAGAGGGGCAAAGGCAAAACCCTTGATGCAAAATGACCCACAGAGAGAACTTTCCCGAATAGCTGAAGATAAATCCCATGCTTTTCAGTGAAAGGGTTCCATGTCAGAAAAGTCTAGGAAAAACCACTTCAGCTTGGAGGAGTCTTGCGGTAAAGAAATCCACTTGGCTTTGCTTGGCCCCAGGGTTCCCAAACTTACTTGGCATCAGAGTGCAGTTTTTCCACAGCCCCTCGTGGATGTCCTGTGAGACCAATGTTTCCCAAACACACGGTGCTAAACGGAGTTATGTTCATTTGCCAGAGCTGCCATGACAGCCTCGGGCTGCTGGGGGCTGTTGTTTACAGCAGAAATTTATTCTTTTGCAGTTCTAGAGGTGAGAAGTCCAAAATCAAGGCTGCAGCACAGCTAGCTCCTTCTGAAGTGTGAGGAAGGGTCTGTCCCTGTCATCAATTCTTGGCTTATAAAGGGGGCTTTCTCCCTGTGTCTTCACACGGTCATCCCTCCACACATGTCTTTGTCCAAATCCCCTCTTCTTTTGGGGGAGGGCACCCCTGGGGTTTGAACTCAGGGCCTCATGCTTGCTAGGCAAGCACTCTACCACTTGGTTCTTTTTGAGATAAGGTCTCACTTTAAGCCTGGGCCAGCCTGGACTACAATCCTATTTGTGCTTCCCTGTATAGCTGGGATGCACCCAGCCATTGCTTGAGATGGGGAGTCTCATGAACTGTTTGCCTGGGCTAGTCTTGAACCATGATCCTCCCAATCTCTGCTTCCCAAGTAGCTAGGATTACAGACTTGAGCCACTGCACCTGGCTTAACTCTCCTCTTCTTATAAAGATACCAGTTATACTGGATTAAGACCCCCTGTAACCACCTCATTTTAACTTATTTGCCTCTTTGAAGAGCCTGTTTCCAAACACAGACACATTCTGAGGTACTGGGGAGTGGGGGTCAGGGCTTCAACATATGAATTTGATGGGGACTCAGTTCAACCCACAGTAAAGGCAGTGGGTCTTGGCATTATGATTCAGAACTTAGCATTTATGGGAGCAAGAAGGGGGAAGAAAGGTGGGTATTCTGGCACAGAAGACCCCGACATGCCCACCCCTACCCTATTTCCAGCACAACAGTGATGACTGAGCAGTAACCATGTTTGTGGAGCAATTTAGAGATTTACAAAGGACTTTTCTGTCTATCAGTTACTTTGATCCTTCTAACAACATGCAGGGCAAAAGGTCCTGTTAGTATTTCCAAGTGATAGCTTTCTGTCACTGTGGCAAAATACCTGAAAAAAAATCAACTTAAAGGAGGAAAGATTTATTTTTGCTCAGGGTTTCAGAGAGGTTTCAATCTCATTGGGAGTGTACCCAGTGGCATTACCTCCTCCAATTAGGCCCCACCTCCTAAAGGTCCCACCACCTCTCAGTAGCATCATCAGTTGGGGACCAAGCCTTCAACACATGGGCTTTGGGGAACATTTAAGATTCAAACCATAACACCATAAAACAAAAAGAGAATATCCACACTCAGGGAGGTTGAGTCACTGGTTTCAGGTCACTCAGTGCAGTCAGAGACTAAACTCAAGTGAGCTTAAAGAACCAGACATGAGGACCAGTGGTGGAGCAAGACCCTACCTTCTCTGGAGTGAGTATTACTGCCGCTGGCAGCAGAGGCAAGAGCCATCTCAGAATAGCTCAGGAGGGACCCTGCCTGCTGGGGCCTGAGGACCCACAGGTGGCACTTGTCCTAATGAATCTGGGCCCATGCTGGGGCCATGCTCACCTCCTCCTAGCTCAGATGGAGAGCCATTCTCTGGAGCTTCCCAGGTGGCTTCAGATGAGTGTATCCTGTCCAACACTGTAGGTGCCTGCCCATTAGAACTGAAAGCAAATGGGAGGAAGAATCAGAGAGTTTTCAGCTGTCTGTGGTTCAGGCTAGGGAAGAAGGGCATAGCCACATTGGCTTCCCCTGTCCCGACTCAGAAACAGGCCTGGTGGGAAGCATTTTCCAGGAATGGGCAGTTCCAGTATGAGTGTGGTGAGGAAAGCCACAGAATTTGGTGCTCTGAAGGCAGGAGAGGGTGATGGCTGATTTAGCAGCCCAGGGAAGCCTGTAGACTGGCTTTGACTTGGCCCGTCCTGGCCTGGCAGCCTGCTGCTTATTTCCTTGGCACCAGTTGGTAGTTTCAAGAACCAGGCATGTCCCTTTCCACCAGACCAGGAGCCTGTTCTTCACAGATTCTTCATCTTGGTGAGAAGCGGTGGTGACTCTCTAAGTGACCAGGCCACATGCCTGTGGTCTTGAAGCTACCCCAGACTCCCTGGGCATTGTTGCTACATATGTAGTCCAAGAAGCTTGGCCAAGGGGTGCAGCAGTCACTTGGGGAGATGGAAGGGAAGCCCAGTCCTGCCTCCTGGTGCTGATCCATAGAGCTGGGGTAGCCCATGCACTGCCAGAGCCTTGAGCCCATCCTTGGAAAGGGGACGTGAACAGTGCTTCAAAAACTGCAAAGCAGGTGTACAAATGAGGGTGTCAGTAGAGCCAGGAGGGGGAGGAAGGAGGAGGAAGGGTGGGGAACCTGCAGCCAGGTGCCCAGAGGGCACCACACTGGGCAAGACTCACCCTCAGCCTCCACAGGGCCTTGTAAGAGGTCCATGGAGGAGTCCCAGAGGATGGTGTTCTCTGCCTAGAAAAACCTCAAATAACTGTAGTACTTGTACCCCACCCAACTACAGAGGGTGCTGTCTACACCAACTATGGTGCCTTCTGAATGAAGGGCAGGGGCTGAGGCCCTCTGGAAGGGGAATTCTTGGCCATGTGCCATTTCCTTTCCCCATGACTAGCCTTGACTCTGCACTAGTCAAGGAGGGGGTTGTGACCCTGGGACTCTGGTGGGGAAGTGGTCCCTCACTCCCCCAGAAAGCCCATTCATGTTAGTGGCTCAGTTCTAGAACAGTTCTCCAGAGAGGGGCCCAGAAATATCCAGGCTGCTTTCTGTAGGGCAAGGTCAGTTTAGGGAGAAGAATGTGGGACCCCAGCTGTATACTGAGGAGGTGCTTGTGTTCTGGGACTCACCTTGTACTTGGGTGAATCTGGAGGTGAGCATGGCCTTCACCCCAGTCCCATCCCTGCTTTTGGAAACCTCCTTTTCCAAGTTCCCTGCCCAAATGACCCCTGCCATCCACTGCAAGCCACCCTTTGTCCAGCATTACCTGTGGGTTCACATTGAAGACCTGCTTCAAGGACCATGAGTTTGGTTTTGCTTGGGGAAGATGAGGTGGATTGAAGGCATGTCTTTAGGTGAATAGATGGTGAGGTTGGTTAAGTGGTCACCATTCAAAAGATCTGTCAGAGTCCTGTTAAATGTGCAAATGAGGCCTTGATTGGAAAAGGAGTCTTTGCAGTCATAACCAGGAAAGGGTCTCAAAATAAGATCATCCTGGATTCAGGTTGGGCCCTAAACCCAATGGCAGAAGGCAGGAAATTTGGGAGGGAAGAGAGAGCCCTGTGAAGAAGAGCTAGAGATGGGAGGCTGCAGCCACAAGCCAGAGACACCTGAGCCTTCAGAAACCTGAAGATGCAGGAAGGATCCTGCTGTAGATGATCTCTGGAGAGGGTGCAGCCCTGCAGGCACCTCGATGTCAGACTTCCAGCCTCCTCAACTGTGAAGGCGCCATTTCTGTTTGGAGATGTGCCTGGGTTTGTGGCAGTTGATTAGAAAAGCCACAAGAAACTAACAGGGACATGATGTTAAAAAGAGCTTGATTTGTTCTCTGTGGGGCCAGAGACTGAATGAGGTCACTTGGGAGGGAGTACCAGTGGGTTGTCTCTCAGCCCAACTTAAGGAAGAACTTTCTAGAAGGATAACTTCCCAGCAACACTGTGGTCACCATGGGCACCTGACTGACCACCCCTTGGAAGTATGGTGGATGGATTCCTGTTCACTTGGGGAGGACAGATTAGTTCAATGACCCTCCTTAAAGGACACCTGCTGAATGGGTCCCCCATGCATATGGCTCACATCATACTCAAGAAAGCACGTCAGCACATGGGCATGAGGACAGTGTGATGACAGGAATCACCTCGAATCGGCTCTAATTTCCTTTTCAAAAAGTGACATTATTTGCACTTGTTGGTACCGTGACTATTGCTGTTAATAGTAACTTACTTGCAAATGTCGCATTCTTCCGCATGACACATCGCTGAGACTTGACACAGTGGTGAGAAAGACACACACGGCCTTCTTGAAGGTGAGACCAGCTTTCTCATGCTCGGTGTGCTGTGCAGTCCCTGGCACCTGCGCCAAATGCCGGTGGGACTTGGGGCTGGGTTGGACTTGGGATTCTGCATCTCTCACAGGCTTCCAGGTAAGGATGATGCAGCAGGTGCATGAACCACACCTTGACTGGCAGGGATCCAGTGAGGTTTAAGCAGTTTGCAGAATATCTGGAGCTACTTCTTTGGCAGGGGGCAGAGGAAGGGGGCATTCTGTCATCTTGCTACAAATAGGCCAGAGTAAAACGCAATAATCTTAGTTGGTTTTGGTTGCTACAACAGAATGAGATGGGGTCATTTATAAAGAACAGAAATTTATTGGCTCGTGGTTCTGTCTGGAGGCTGGGAAATCTAAGAACAAAAGAACAAGGCACATGGTCAAGGCGTCACAGCACATCACCCCATGGGGGACAGCAGAAGGGCAAGAGAGGGGGAGGGGAAAGGAAGACCAAGGGGAGGGGAAGGAGGTGGGGAGAGAGCATAAGAGGCAGCCAAGCTCACTTTTATAACTAACCCACACTTGCGATAACTAATCGTTTTCTACTGTAACAACATTCATCCTCTAAGTGAAGGCAGAGCCTCATGACCCAATCACCCTTATTAGGCTCCACACCCCTGCACTGCGGCATTGGGGATTAAATTTCCTATATGTATATTTTGGGGGACACATTCAGGACTTCCCTTTCTAGGAATGCTGTAGAAGAACGAAATAGGACCCAGGGTGACTGAGGTGGACATCCTGGAGAATTGTGGACTGGGAGAAAGGAATTTCCTTTCCCCATGCAGTATCTTAAAACTGGGCTCATCCTGTCCAGGGTCAAAGGACTGGAGAAGACACTAGGGGGACCTTAGTGCTGTGTGCAAGCTCTTGCCTTTACTCTTTCTTCCATTGATCACAATAATTGATTCAAGGTTTTGTTTTGGGGTTTTTTTGCTAGTACTGGGGTTTGAACTCAGGGCTTCAAGCTTACCAGGCAGGTCCTCTGCTGCTTGAGTCACACCTCCAGCCCTTTTTGCTCTGGTTATTTTGAATATAGGGTCTTGCTTTTTGCCCAGGCCGGCCTAGACCACGAGTATCCTATTTTACTCCTCCTACCATGCCTGAGATGACAGGCATGCACCACCATGTCCAGCTTTTTCTGTTGCAACAGGATATCATAGACTTTTTCTTTTTTACACCAAGGCTGGCCTGGAACAGCGATTCTCCCAATGTCAGCCTCCTGAGTAGCCGGGATGATGGGTTCACATTACTGCTCCCAGTTATTATTGAGATGGGGTCTTGTGAACTTTTTGCCTTGGCTGGCCTTGAACCCCAAGTCTCCCAATCTTAGCATCCCAAGTAGTTAGGATTGCAGGAATGAGCCACCGAGCCAGATTCAAGTATTCATTTATTGCCTGCTTTGCAAGTGAGAAAACAGGCAGAGAGAGGGTAGTAATGTGCCTGTGATGAAACTGGTTTTGGATGGCTTTTGGACTCCAGGGGAACTGGATTGATTGTCATGCTACTATGCAGACTTCCAGAATTCTAGACTCTGGACACGGTTTCATGTCCTCCTGGTCTTGCCTATGCCTCCTAGGCCTGGTATAGCCAACCCGCTGGGGGTTGGGGATCCCTGAACATGTCTTCTTCCCAGATTCCCCCCCTTTCTGCTCAAGTTGGTCCCACGCTTTTGCCCAGAGCCCTTCTGCTAGATTAGACACACAGGGCTCCTGCTTGGCTCTCTGGCCAGTGCTGTATGGAGGGGAATGTGCCTGCACAGCCACAGACAGGTTGGGATTCTGGGGAGAAAGAGAGTCAGCCTCTGGATACCTTGTGGACTGCAAGCCAACAATACTCACCCATTTCTACACTGCTTTCTGGAATATGCAGCTCCCCAGGTCTCTTCTGACTTTCCAGGTCCTCAGAGCTTCCCGCTGCCCTCTCTGGTGGCCCTGAGTGGAAAACAGGAGGCTGGTCCTGAATAGGCAAAGGAGCCTCTGCTGGTGTTTTGGGGGGCAGTGACATGCTCTCCAGAGTTGACTCTTTATAGTGAGATGCAAGGACCTGAGATAGGGGTTCAGATGTGTGAGCAGCCAGATTTGGGGGATCATGGATGACCCTGTCCAAAGGAGCTCTGAGGAGCAGGCAGTGACCTTTTCAAGCCACTGGCTGGTGGACTAGTGTTCATCCACCACCACCTTGCCCCCCAAATAGCATAATGGCAAGGTCCCTGGTACCCCCCGAAGAGGCAATCACTACGGAGGTCCTAGTTGTTTCCTAGGGAAACAGGACAGACTCCAAGAGAAGCAAATAAGCCAATTAAGAGCCCAACCCAGCCCATTGCTGGGGCCCCAGCCGCACCCGCACTCATCTTGCAAGGCTGCTGGGAAGGTACAGTGTGTCCTAATTACACACTCCTTCATGATAGGCAGTATCAGAGATTAAAGGAATCAAACCAAGGGGCTCTCCAGTGGCCCCTCCCCCAAGAACCAGAACGCCTTGTGAAGGTGATTACGGTTCCAAGGCAATGGTTAGAAAGATAATTTTCCCTGGGCCCGAGCTGCGTGTCAGTATTGCATCTGAGCAATCTTGTCTGGGCTCCTCAGATTCATTTTCCTTTTTTGTTGGCACTGCTGAGCAGAAGAAAACAAATTAAATGCTTCTCCTGGTACCCACCTACCTACCAGCCCCTACCCAGGGCCCTTCCTGATCTAGGAAACTCTTTTCTCCATCTCCTCCTCCTCCTCCTCTTTCTCCTCCTCTTTCTCCTCCTCCACCTCCTCTTCTCCTTCGCTTTCTCCTCCTCCTTCTTCTCCCTCTCTTTCTCTCTCCTTCTCCCACTCTCTCTTTCCATCCTCAATCTTTCTTCCTAGCTGTCCCATTCTGCCCCTGCTTGTCCCTGCATCTTTGGTCGCTACATCTCTTTTCCTTCACTTTCTTAGACACCTGTTAGAGATCACAGAAAAGGAAGCCACTATGGGCTGCTATTTCTTGTCTCTTTTCTTTCTAATAGTCTTTAACAGCAATTCTAATGGCCAGAGACTGAACACTTGCTTCTTGCAGCCCTGAGTGGGAACTTCCCTGCAATGGCTGATTCCCTTCATGCTCTTATGCCATGATGGGGAACCTGAGGCTTGGGGACTCTGTGACTTGCCTGGGGTCAAATGGCTAGCAAAGGTTGGACCCCGGCCGATGAGCTCTGGCTGTAGAGGAGCTGCAGACAGATTTAGTCCACACCTGAGCCCAGGGAAGGAGGAGGAAGGAATGGCTGGAAAGGAAAATTTGATAGCAGGACTGGAAGGCACTCTGAAACAAAGAGCATCTCCTCCAGACACAGAATGCTGGGCATCAGGGAAGCAGGAAGTCAGGGTTCCAGGACCTCGCTGCAGATCCTGGTAGTCCCCACCTGACTTCACTGCTGTGATGATTGACACTTGTCCCTGACTTGCTGCTGCAATAGACTATCCTCTCAGATTCAGGAATACATATGTTTCAGGTGCCCTAGGGCAGAGCAGTGGTCAGGAACTGGTCCAAACCTTTGTTACTCAGAGAGGGGCTGGGACTCTCAGAGGTCATGTGACTTGCCCAAGGTCACTTGGCAGGATGGGGCCAGAACCTAGATTCCCTGCTCTCCAGTCTGGGGGTCCTTGGCCACTTCTCTGAATCTTTAGTACCTGCAGGGTCTTTGCCAAAACCAAACCTCTGGAGGCGGGGTGTGGCTCAGTGGCAGAGCACATGCTTAGCATGAGTGAGGCCCTGGGATTCATTCCCACCACTGCAAAAAGTGGGGGAAAAGCCTCTAGAGGAGGCCTCTACCTCTAACACACCCCCACCCCCACCCCCATGATGGCAGGGAGGAAAGACACCCCAAGGAGTTTAGAAGAAGTGGGCATTGGCTCTGACAGTGACTTCTGTTTCTGGAGGTGCGAAGATGTGGCTTGGGGTTTCACGTGGAAGGTTTGCTAAGGCCACAGTGGCACTCACCTCCTGAGGACAGTGTCTGTTGGGGAGGGGTGCTGCAGGGAGGAGGAGGAGGCAAACCCAGCCTTTCTCTGGCTTCCTCCCTCCCATCTCTATCTTGCAAGAGAGCATCAGGCAGGGACTAGGGACTTCAAAAGCAGCCATTAGACGAAGGCAAGCGACCTGCTCCAGTTAATGTGGAGTGTCTCCATTACCATAATAACTAACCACTTAATAACCGGCTTCCCCACTAATTCTAATTGAAACACGTAATGATATTTCCGGGCGGAGAGTGGTAAGCTCAAATCTTAACAGACATCTCCAGGGGCCCCCAGCTTCACGTGGCAAAACCCGTGGGTACTCCTTGGGTATTCTGTTGGAATGGACCGAGGCACCAGACAGCAGCTCTTGTACGACTGCCAGCAACCGCAGCTGATGATAAAAGCCATTAAAGGTCAGCTGGGAATAGAAAACTGTTTATGTTAAATGTCACAGATTAAGCCACAGAATGGGCCTCAGGTGGAGGCAAAGGGTGAGGTGAGAGGCACTGGTCACTGTGCTGCCTCTTTAGGGGCCTGAGGAAGGTGGGGTGATGTGAGAGGTGGGCTGGAGGCCCAGGCAGCCCTTGAATTGCTGGCTGCTGCCAGCCTTGGGAAGCAGGTGGATACCAGTAGCCACAGGTGATTGGCCAGGCTGGCTGGCTGTTAAGGTTGCTAGGCGACCTGAGCAGAGGTTGAAGAAAGAGGACAGAGTCAATCTGTACCACAACATCACTAAAGTGGACTGGGCTATCTCCAGGAGGTTGAATGGGATGGGAGCTAAGGACATTGTGAGGGAGCCTAGGCAGACTGGGGGCCCGCTGCTTCTCCCTGTGTAGAGTATTGTCCTGAATTCGGTGTAACTGTGCTTTCCTGTATGGGACAAAAACAAACTCTATTCAGCCAGAGGCAGGGGACTGCAGAGACCAACTGCCTGCTCCCTTCACCACCTCCCTGTGGTCTTGAAGGATTCCTGTAGCTGGGATGGGAGGGGTTCCTGGCTTAGGAGGCCTGGCCCAGGTCCTTAAGGGCAGCACCGAGAGGAGTGAGGACCCCAGTAACATCCTTCCCTAGGGAACCAGTTAACAGGTCAAAAATATCTCCTAGATGTTAATCATATCACTCGGACCCCACTGAGAAAAGTCCTACAACTCTTGATGACCTTCCTGGAGCTTGTGCATTTGCAGGGTGAGACAGAGGCTTCATTTCTGTGTTTTTCAGCTGCCCACCTGGCCTCTGATGGCCCTACTGTTGTATCAGTTGCTGTGTGTACAGGAATGCAAACCCATTTTAGTATTGGTGCAAGAGACGTAATTAGAAGGTTCATGGAGTTGGGGGAGAGAGCAGGTTAGATATATAGATAAGTAAATCCCACCCCAAGCCTTAGGTAGCAGGAGGGTAGCTATGGGTCAGGAGGGTAGCTATGGGTCAGAAGTGCCTATGGCATGATTTCCTTGGTTAGTTGGGATAAATTGTTACCATCTGAAGGAACCTGAAGGAGACATTCTGTGGCTGTCTCCTTCCGGCACCCCTGGGAAGGGGACAGACCCTCACAAGCCCAGTGGTGCCCCAGAAGGCCCTCTCCTTCACTCTCACTACTGTTGTTTGCCTTCAGAATGACTGGGTTGGAAATGAGTTGGCTTAGAAGGACCCATGGGAGTAAAGGAAGGATCAAGAGAGACCCCGGATGTCTAGTGTCCAGGCACTGTAGCAAGATAGTAGTCACTATGGACTTGTGGCATGGCTCAGGTAAGGGCAGGGCTTTTTGAGACAAGCACTAGAAAGAGTCATATTCATTCCTGTCACCAAAAGATATGCCTTGGCTACGACTCTGCACCAGTCCAGTGGCCAGCACTGGGACTATAATGCTAAATAAGGCCATTATCCCAGCTTCAAAACCTCACTGTGAATGAGATCGATATGTTCCTGAATAATTATGGTTGTTAACTGTGACTAGGAGAAAGAGAGGTACAAGGGACTCGGAGTGCTAAGAAGCATGACCCAGTGTTTGAGCAGGAAGCAGAAATAGCTGGGTGCTGGAAGGGCCAGACTGAGCTGGAAAGGAGGACCAAATGTGAAGGGCTTCAAATCCTGTGCTTAAGAAATTAATTCTGCTTGCCGGGTGCTGGTGGCTCACGCCTGTAATCCTAACTACTCAGGAGGCAGAGATCAGGAGGATTGCAGTTCAAAGCCAGCCCAGGCCAATAGTTCCACAAGACCTTATCTTAAAAAAAAACCCATCACCAAAAGGCTGGTGGAGTGGTTCAAGGTGTAGGTCCTGAGTTCAAGCCCCAGTACCACAAAAAAAAAAAAAAATAGAAGAAGAAAGAAATTAATTCTGAAGAAAGCAAGAGAGAGTACCACTGTGGTGGGCAGCAGAATGAGAGGACTTGACTGAGATTTTGGAAAGAATGCTCTAGAAGCTGCAGGGAGGATGCCCCAGACACTGGTTCTCAGCTTTGACAGTGTCAGCATCGTCTTATGAAAACAGATTGCCGCCCTCCACCCCAAGACTTTCTGACTCAGCAGGTCTGGGCTGCAGAGGAGAATTTGCATTTCCAATCAGCTAGCTCCCAGGGGTCACTGTGGGTCCAGCAACCACACTTCAAGAATCACTGTATTCATGACAGAGGAGCAGAAGGAAAGGAGACCAGAGGGAAAGAAACGGTAATAATGTGAGCGATGAAGCAGTGACCAGGGGACCTGGGAGACCGTTCATGTCTCTGGCAGGCGAGTAGGAGGGACAGAGCCCCAGTGTGGACAGCGGATGGTAGAATCATGACGCGATCTCGAAGGAGCTAAAGCACTTTTCCAGTGATGGAAAAGGCCAGGAGTATAAGACAGAGAAACTGGAAATGGGATCCCAGGCAGGGCTGAAGTCCCAAGGGAACAAAGTCAAAAGCCAGCTATTGAGGCTGAGGCCTGGGTAAGCAGTGGGCCAGGACTCTCTAAGCTTCCTTGACTGCAGACAACAGGGCCCTGGGCTGAGAGGCTGCTGCAGTTCCAGATGGGGCTGGGTTTGAGGATCAGAAGGTCACAGGGTTGTGAACACAGCAGATCAGGCCCAGATGTAGCATGGTTGAAAGAGATTGGATTCCCCGTGTGTGGGAAGGCTGAAATGTCCTATAACTGGCCCCTAATTTGCCGTCCAGGCATCAAAAGAGACAGCCTCCCTCAGGACCAAAGCCCATTGACACAGACCCTGTGTCCTTAGACCAAAAGTCCTTAGACCTGGCCAGATGCCTGCAGGAGGAAGACAGCTCCTGAGAAGGGTGGCGAATTCGTCTGGAGCTGAGCAGTAGGCAGCTGCTCTCATTGTCTTCTGTAGCCAGCCAGGATTGAGTAAGAGGCTGGAGGGGACAGTGGGGAGCAAATGGCCCAGGAAGAGTCCTCCAAATAGACTCTCCCACCAATTTCCTGGTGTGGATAACCTCCAGCTGCTGCCTCTATCCCTAAGGCAGTGACTTCACCAGAACCCTCAGCACACTAATCCTGGATCCCCAGGATCTGGGGCCATTCAGGTTTTGGCTTCCAACTTTCTGAACCCACAGACAGACCCAGTTCCCTTATACTCTGGGCTGCTTCACTCTCCTGCCCACTGTCACTACTGGGGTTTCCGTCCCCTCTCCACCCTCTCCACACATAGCAGCTGGCCCTTATGTGGGCACACATTGTCTCTCCTGCTACCAATACTAACTCTGACATCTGGTCCTAAAGCCCAGTCTCATTGCACTGACAGCTGCTTTCGGACCAAGGTTTCTTTCCAGCCCATGGTCACTTTAGAGGAGGCTCTGTGGGTTCCCAGGGGACAAGAGAGTGTCTCTGGCTGAGCGGACCTGTCTGGAGGAGACTAGGAGGGCAGGAGGCAACCTAGAAAGAGGAGAGACAATGAACACACACCTGGCAGGGCCACTGGGATGCCTTGAGGGACCAGTCTGGGTTTGCTTTCCAGTGCCCCCTATAGGCAATTGGCTGCTTCCTTCTATGACAAGGCTTACTGCAAGCCTGGAGCTGCTGGGTAGAACAGCAAGGCCAGAATAGGTCACCAGGCCAGTTTCTGTCTCTGTTGAATGCTGCTGGCCTGCAGACAATCCACCTTTGGCTCAGCAGGCACCCAGGAGCACCATCAGAAGGGAAGATAGGATTGTAGGAAATCCTGAAACCTTTCTGCCAGGACTATCCTGAGAGATCCAAACACTGAGACCCAAACTCACTCTCCATCACTCTTAGAAGCTAGCATCAATGAGCACTTACTGCAGGTCCAAGTCGGCTTCACCAGCTCCATCCCCTTTATTGCCACCATGACCCTGGCTGGAAGGACTATGACGATTATTGTCAATTTGGGGGTGAGAAAATGGAAACTCTAAGAGTTCAATACTTGGCCCCAAATTACATAGCAAGGACTGTCTGCCCCCAAAGCCCATATTCTTAACTATGACAGTCTCACAGCTGAGCAAAGTCCCCACTGGGAGGCCCTTAGACAAGATTGGGGCTGCCCACAGGGCTCCTCACCCACTGCACCGAGGACTCACAGACTCATCACAGTCCTACTACTGCAGCTTCAGCCCCAACACTTACCTTTAGACAATGTCAGCAAACTCCAGCTGAAGGGCCACCACTGCCTCTTACCTGATTGCATGGAATGCTTTATACCACTCATGTAAGCACCGCCAATGGCTGCTCATGTCTGTAATGGCCAGCTGAGGAGGTGCAGAGGGGACTGTGGTGACCGTGGTCTACGGTGCCAAGATGGCCACATTTAACCTTTACAGAAGGCGTGTTGTCTGAGCCTGGGCTGCCTAAGAAAATACCATAGACTCAGGACTCAGGACTCCTAACAGACTCGTTACAACAGACTCATTAGTCCAAATTTTGAAGGCTAAAGTCTGAGCTCAACATGCTGGCATAGTAAGTTCTGGTGAGGAACCTCTTCCTAGCTTGTAGATAGCCACCTTCTCACTGTGTCCTCACATGGCAGAGAGAGAGAGAGATGGAGGGAGAGATGGAGAGAGAGATGGAGAGAGAGATGGAGGGAGAGATGGAGGGAGGGAGGGAGAGGAACAAGGTGGGGGGAGGCTCTTCTCTTATTAGGGCACTATTCCCTCTGTGAGAGCCCCGCCCTCAGGAGCTTATCTAACCTTAATTACATCCTAATGGCTCCATTGCCATATCGTGGAGGGTTAGGGCTTCAACATGTGAGTTTTTGGGGAACACCACATGTCTAGTTCATAACACATTACCTATCATCTTCAGTAAAAACACAAACTTGCCAGTGTCTGGCAGAGTCCAGATGGGCAGGGGATGAGGGTGGTGTGCACATGTGCACATGTGTGTGTGTGTGCACCCCCACACATGCACGCAAAAGGCCCCTGACCCCAGTGCAGGCTCTCTCCTTGCTCCCCTTGGAGAAGAAGGTGTGGGTGTGGCGTGGGCAGAGATCTTTCTGAGGGAGATGGGATTAGAGGCTTTTATGGCCATAACTGCACGGTGGCTGCTGCTGCCGCCTCAAAATTTAAGTAAATTTCCCCCTAATTAAGCAATTATCTTGGAGATAGCTGCTCCAAGCTCCGGGAACTTTTTGTGGAGGGTGGGGAGCAGCCAGAGTGGGGGTGTAGCATTTAGGAAGCCTCAGATATAGAAACACCCTGACTGCAAATTACCCTGCCAGCTTAGGCAGCAGTGGTGCAGGGCACAGAGCAGCAAATGTGGGTGGAGAAACCCGCCCCGAAGGCCACTCTGCTGACCCTGGAGCCAAACACACACACACACATGGCAACTGACTCATCGCAGGAGACCTCAGCCCACGAGAGTCAGACTGGATTCCAGGGAGAGGAAGGAGAGGGAGCCAAGGCGTGGGCTCAAACCAGGTTAGAAAGGGCGGCTCCAACCGGGGAAAGCCCCTGCCCCACACCCATAGCCCTGCCTGGAGCTCAGAACTGGACTCTTCCCACCAGGAAGACTTTGGGAGAGGGGAAATAATCGGTGATGGTGGGAGGAGTAAGTGAAGAGTACAGTCCTCCTCTGCAGGTAGATGGTCCCCAGGCCCCACAATCTCTTCTGAAAGCCTGAAGATTCAGCTAAGGTTGGACATAGGATACCCAGCAAAACTGGAACTGTAGAGGAACAATGCAAAAATTTGGTGCAATTACGTCCCAAATACTGCTTGGGACAGACTTCTACCAAAAACTTGCTTGTTTAATTTTATTGTTGAAGTTAACCAAGCATCCAGTAGTTTCACTTCCTAAATCCACCAGATACCTTCTCCTCACAATTCCCAAACAAGGAAATGGTCACTTGGATCTGCCTGAGGCAGCCCAGGGAGGGCTGGAGGCACCAAGAAGTTCCTGGTTCTGGAATTCAGTGCAGAAAACCAAAAGTGCCACGCTGCACTGATCCGGATGGAGGTGGTGCATAGACCAAACAAGTCAGAGACAGCTTTGTGCCCTGGGAGTGGAACTTAAGAGAGAAAGGAAGGGAATAGAAAGGAAAGGAACAGGACCTTGGCTTTTTAGTGTTTTTTTTAAAAGGACAGCTATTGGCGGAGATACGCCTTTGTGAAAGGGAAAATGGCAACAGAATTGACAGGACCATTCGGCTGCTGGTGCCTGCAGAAAGTGGAGTTTCCTCCCCCCACCCCCAACAGAGCATTGACTCCACCCCCACATAGATCTTTCTGTGGGAACCAGAGAACAGAGACGTCCCCCTGTTTTCCTGATGGAAAACATTGCCAGGGATTACAGGCTTTGATCCCACATCAGCAAGCATGAAGGAACAGCAAGTCTAGGTCCCACCGGGGAGCCAGGTGAGCAGGTGTAAGCATGATGGGGCTCATGCAGGGACTGCTCAGTCCCCAGTTAAACTCAGAGAGGGGGACCTCACTGCCCCAGCATGGTCACAGACCCCAACATACAATTGATGGACCCCCAGGATCATAGGGCATAGTCTGGAACCCAGAAATTGTCTCTGGTACCCTTCCTTGAAGAAGAAGGGGATGCAACAGTTGGAGTCTAGGATATTGTGTCCCCAAACCAGCCTCTACCAGACCAGGGCTTGGCTTGCTGGGCACCGAGTAGACATTCCTTCCCACTGCTGCTCACAGTGAGCACTGGTTAGAGTCCATGACGGGCACACTAGGACCCTGAGGATCTCCTCAAGGAAGTTGTGGCAGGTATAGTCAGGACCATGCAGCAGAGCCAGGTTTAACTGGGGAGGACCCCAGGAGAGCCAGGCACAATAGCTTTAGGATCAGACACACAGAATTCTCCTGGTGATCCTACCTCCCTGGCACCCAGCCACAACAAGTAGGGCTCTAGGAAGCCCCAGACCCACGGAGTCCAGCAGGCTGCAGTTGATGAAGGCTGCTAAAATCTACGCTGTGTTTATTTATTCCCCAGAAGTGCAGTGGGAGCTGCATAAAGAAAGGACTCTGCATGCAGAGACCATAAGAAGAGAGTTTAGTTTTTATGCAGTGGTAACCTGGGGAATTAATTCCCGGCTGACAGAGGTCGCACAACAGTAACTGAGAGTTAAGCAGATGTCGCCGAGAAGACCCTGGAGAGGCATGGGAGAGAGCACTGGTTTTCTGGTGGTCAAGGCAGAATGGAGCTGGGCTGACTGAGAGGTGGGAGGTGGTTTGGTCTGTGCACTGAAAAAGCACAGTAAAGGCGAGGGTTTTGGAGACTCAGTAACTCAGGGCTGATCTCATTCAGGTCACATTTATTGGGCACCTATTGTATGCCTGGCTAGAAGCTGTGGGCATTACAGCAGTGGGTGAACTGGGGGCCTGGTTTTCAACACTATATTTGTACCAGGGACCCCACTAGCTATGACTGGACCATGGGCTTGGCACAGACAACGTGGTGGGAATCCAGACTCTGTTGATTGAAATTCAGCTTCCTCTACTTTTAAACACCTCGGGTGAGGAGGTTTAATCTATCTCTGCCTCGGTTTCCTAACCTGGAAATAAGAATAATCCCAGGAGCTGCTTCATGAGATTGTTCTGGTGACTTATATTGTTAGAAATGTCCTTGGTACAGCGTGCCCTATCTCAGGGCATGTTCTGATGATCAGTTTTGTCACTTTTGAGCAAGTTCTCTGATGGCTCAGGTCCATCCACTGAAGAAGTCTAGGAAAGCTTCAGAGGGGGATGACTTCTGATCTTGGTTTTGAAGGACGAATAAGACCCACAAATGGTGAAGAGAGGTAAGGGAAATTATGGAGGTGAGACAGCAGCACTGCAAGGTGTGCCTGGAACTGGAGGCTTGGTATCCTTGGGGTGTCCTGGATGACTTTGGGAGCCCCTTGATAAACATATAAAGCAGAACCTTATATCCAGGGTGCTGGATGGTGGGCAGGCAGAGACCCTGTGTGTGGGCGAGGTCAGGCCAGGATACCAGCTCAGCTGCCCTGTCCCTCAGAATCCTGAACAGGGACAGGTAGCTGTTTTGGCTGAGGGCAGCAGCCCTCACCTCCAAAGGTACCATGCTAACTGGGTCAGAACCTCAGGAGGGGGAGAACAGTGAATATTCTTCAGAACTCAGCAAGAGAACAGACCAAAGCTTCCCAACAGAAATATAACCCAAGCCACATTCATAGCTTTACATCTTCAAGTGGCCACGTTATAAAAGAAAAAAGAAACAGGTGAGATTATTTGTAATAGCATCTTTCATTTAACCCAACAGATGAAAAATATTAGCATTTCAACACATCGTAAATATAAAAGAATTATTCATGAGACCATGCACATTTTCTTTTCCTCAAAACCCAGTGTGTATTTCGCCTTTCTCATACATTGTTAGCCTGGTGCCTGGGGCTCCATAACCATGCGTGACCATGGCGACCATACAGCACAGCACTGGGCTCAAACATCATAGAAAACCTTGAATCCGGAGATGGGCTCTTTCTCCATGGCCTCCTGCGTGTGTTCTTCATACAAATCTAGCCACAATGATGACAGAGGGCTCTGGGTGGGTCCAGTGGTGTCTTAAGACACTGTTCAGGTTAGCTCTCTCTGCCTTAGTTTTGTCATATGGGAAATCAGAATAATCCCAGTAGCCATCTTGTAAGTGTGTTCATGGAGCATCCCAGCTTCCTTCTGTCTGCAGGGTGGGATGGAGGGCTTGAGTACCTAGTTCCTGCTGCCCAATGACTTCCTCTCCATGGCTTCTCCCACCATCCTGAGAATGAGATCTTGGGATGGAGGACACAAGAAGAGCTCCAGCTGGGAAAAGGGCAGCTTTGGTGATGAGAGAGGGGACCGTTGTGTTTCTGCCTGTCACAGGACAGAAAATACACAAAGCTAGAGCCTCCCCTTTCCCCAACACACAGGAACATGGAAATGTCACCATGGAATTGGGTTATTTGGTGCCTACCAATATGCAAGACACTGTTTTAAAGGTATGATGAGCCCATGTAAACCTACAACCACACTTCAGCTAGGTCCTACCATTATCTCGATTTTAAAGATGAGAAAACAGAGGCACAGAGAGGCAAAGCATCTTGTCCAAAGTCACACAGTTGGTTGGTGGGGAGGATCTGAACTGAGTGGAGCTCCATCAAGGTGCCAGCCCTTCCCAACTGCCCTCAAAGCTCATAAGTTCTCTGTCACTAGGAAACGATGTCATGAGGAGGAGGGAAAGCAGCGGGGAAATGGAAAAGCTGGGATGCTGATCAGTAACGGGCGACAAAGAGGGAGACGGTGCTGTCTGGCACCACCACACAGCCAGTCCAGATGGTGGCAAGCCCACAGCCACTGGCTGGCTGGATAGGAAGAGGAAGGGGTGAGGACAGGCAAGTTCCCAGCAGACAGTTCTACAAGGAGGGTCTCTCACTCCACCCAGAGACAGTGCCCAGGAAAGGGAAGCCTATGACTTCATCACTGGGCCGATGCCAATGACATCACCAGGAGGGCGAGGAGCCAGGCCCAGCAAGTTATTTATGGAAACGGCTGGCGGCCAGGCACAGCTCCTGAGCTGTTTCAGATGTGGTCGGATAAAGCCTCCAGCTGGCCCAATGGGGCCTCCAGGGCCCTGCAGGCAGAGGAAGAAGGGCAAAAGCCAGGCCTGAGATATCGCCTAGCTCATGGGCGGAGAGGGAAGGGGGGCTGTGGTGGAGCTCGCTGGGCGCATGCTTCTCCCTCCTGGAATCATCCCATTGTCTCCATCCTTTGCTCCTTGGGCCTCTGCAGCCCATCCTGGAGCTCTGAGACCATGAATTGCATTTGCATGTGGGAGCATTGTGGTATATCCCTGTGCATGTGGGGGGTGGGGGAGTGCACAGAACTAGCAGGGAGGAAGAGAGGGGCCACCAGGGGAGAGGAATCACTGTAGAAGTTGGGAAATGTAATTTCAGTGGAAGATACAGAGGCACTTATAGAAGATTCAGCCGAACCAGACAAACCTTTCAATCCATTTATCAAAAATGCCTGCAGCTCTGCTTCTGAGCAGGTGCAACAAGAATAAAATATTGAGCAGAACCAGTGATTGTGGGACTGGAGGAGACCAATAAATAAGAAGTTACTGAGATGTTCGCCCTGACCTCAATGGGTTTGCTCAGCCCATACCTCCACCCATCACATCCTGTGGACTGATGGGCGACAGCGGGTGGTAGGCTGCCAGGACCCCCAGGGACCAGATCTCTGGCATTTTGACCTCAGACCTGAGGGAAAGATGTCATGAGGAGTCTAGGGAAACCTGAGCAGCCAAGTCCCTGGAGACAAGCTTGCTGGTGTGTTGGCTGCACAGGGTCCACTTCTCAGATCTCCTGGGCTTGCTAACTGCCTTCCTTCCCATTAAAGTCTTCCAGCAGGAAATGGAATCCACGTGACCTTGAATGAAGCTTGGTTGTGTTAGGGTCTCTGCATGAGGTGGCATGGGTAAGGGATTGGGGCCAGGTAGTGACAAGGGGACCCCCAAACCCAAACATTGAGTTTCCCCTCACCTCCCATGCCATGACAACTTGGGCACCCCTCTTTCATGACACTCTTCTTCAATCCCAGAATAGAAAAAAAGAATTTTTTCAAAGACTCCTATACTTGAGCCAATAAAACAGGATGGCCCATTGATTTCTTTTTTCATTTTCAAGTCCACAAAAGAGTTATGGACATTGGACATTGCCCCCTCTCCTAGCACACACAGGCTATCCAGGTGCTCAGGGACCTGCCCTGCCCCTCTCCCCTCCCCTGCTTCTCTCACATCAGCATCACCAACCACCCAACCTATAACACAATCTGAACGGTTGCATCTCCATGTCAAGATCAAAATTCCCCTTGTGGGGAGTTTTGAAGGGGTGATACCATTCAGGGCAATGGCAGCGGGGGTCCATTCTCTGAGCTGTCTCCAGTGGATATCAGGGTCAGAGGACAGGTACAAGCCACTGGTTCTCTGGGTTGCCCAGCTAAGCACTTAGAGTGCAGGAAACAGGATTAACACCCAGCAGGAAGTGGAGGGGTAAAGGTTAATGAGGGAAGCACAGATCACCAACTGGCTGCTCCTGGAACCAAAAAGGGGACCTTGGCTCTGCTCAGAGGGAGCAGCTAAAATCACATTGTCACCCTGCTTCAAGACATGCAGCATATGGGAGCCTCACATTTTCTAGAATGTTCTTGGGCAGTAAATGTCCTATCCACACTTTGCTCCTCCAGGAATCTGCATCTCTGCCATATTGCAGCCTCTGTTCTCCTTCTTGTTCCCAAGGAGCTTGGATTTTCTGTAGTTGAACCTAACTGTACCCTGTCCCTCCCTCTTTGCCCTCTCCCACATCTTGGGGACCCAAGAAGGTCCAGCTTAAGATCCAGCAACATGCAATGTTATTAAGCTCACTGACCTGGCAAAGGCTCACATTTGCAGAGAGGCCCACAGCTGCAAGTAGCACCAGGCTTCTTGCTCCAAGGGCACCCTCCTTCTTCGACAGGGTGGTGGAGGTAGAACAGCAGAAAGGACTTCCCACCAGCTATCATTCAGGACTTTTAGCGACAATTCCATACTGGGTAGCAATAGGAACAAACAGAAATTAAACAGGGAATGATGTTGCATTTCTATAAACCTGTTAAATGCCATTCCAGCAGCTGCTGGCCCCAGGACCCCTTCCCTCTCCTTGCTTCTCTCCAGCCAGGTTTCCATGCTGAGCAGGCCTACGTGTGGGAGGGGTTGGGGAGGAAAGTTGCCAGGGCAACCATCCCAGTTCTCTCTTTCCTCTGCCTTGGGGAATCAGGAACAAGAGGAAGAAGTCATTTTTTTCTTGGGTTTTCTGGGGGAGCAGCCTCACAGGACCAAAACCATTCGAGGTGCAGCACCAAGGAGAAAGATCTGGTCTTGACCACCATCTGCTTCCTAGCTGCTTGTGTTACAGGCTCCTTTAAAGACATGCATCCGGGGTTTGGATGTCATTCTGTTTTCAAAGCCTTGTTTGAGGAGGGGTGTTCAAATGTTGACAATGAGGACAATGATGATCTCACCATGGGCTTGCTCCATGCCAGGTGCTTCAGTCGGCTTCTCTCTTTAATTAGCACAGGGAGTCTATGAAAAAGTTGTTACTAGCCCTATTTTTCATACAGAACAACTGAAGTTGTTGACACAAGGGAGCAAGTGACAGATCCTAAACCCAGGATTGTCTGGCTCCCATGCTATGCTCTGTTCCACACACTTTTCCGTGTCTGCAGATATGTGGCTGATGTCAGGAAAGGCTAGAAGCCAGCCTGAGTGGCCAGTCCATCTCCCAGGACAGGACCAGGACTTTAGGTGGGATGTGGTAACATATCTCAGTTCGCTTGGGGTTAGAGTTCTGTACCCCGAGGACCCCCTGGAGCAGTTGCATTGCAGAAGAAGGTGTATCCTGGGAAACAGGAAGCCTCTTCCAGTCAGCTGATCTATGGTTCTGAAGACCACTGGTTTGGTCTCCTCCTTTTGCACTGGAATCCCCCTCACCCTCAGTCCTTCACCTGTTCAACCTTGGCAGCAGGTGAGCACCACACCCCTGCCTCCTGCTATGCCTAACCCTGACTCTGACACACCCCAGCCCTGACACCTCTGCATCTGACTTCCCCAGGGATGGTGAGTGAAAAGCGCCTGATGGTTTTCTCAGCCTCTTGTACCACCACCGATATTCACACTCTGTAAGTCAGGTCAGAAAGGGATTATGGAGGGGGCTGAGTTTGTGCGGAAGTGGCACAGGAGCCCTGGCAGCTGGAGGAAGCTGGTGAGGTAGGGAAAAATGAGACAAAGAAGAAAAAGAAAAAGGCAAAACTCATGGCCAAAAAAAAAAAAAAGTTCAATCAGATTTGTAAAGGGCACAATTTACAAATCCGTCACATATTTTACTAGGCTGGGATTTGCGGATTAGCCTGTAATACTTAGGCGGCTTTTTGTAATAAAACCCTGAGCCAAGGCAGCCTTGGGGGAGGAGGAGGAGGAAGGAGTTTTCTCTCTCTATCTCCCTTTCCTTTTCCCAGCATTTTTTGATCTAGGCAGCCCCATTAATCTGTGCTTTATCTGCCTATGGAGAAGGATTGAGCTCTTTATTGGATTTTTGTCAAGAATAAATGATTTAGTTTGGGATATTGTGGAAACGATTTTTGTGGTATTACACCATCTAATAAATGAAACAGCAGGGATCAATTCCTTTCTTGCGATGTGTTCAACAGGCAGGGTGAAATATGCCCCACAATTATTTCGTATTGCACTCCATAGATATTTATAACCAAGTGTGACTGCGTGTATGGGGCCGCCTAGGCGTGGGCACCTGTCCTGGGCGGTGTGATCCATTAGACCCAAAGCATGACACTTGGGACTCACACGTCGAGCCAGTTGGAAATGCAGATCAGATTCAAGTTAGGAGCTGAGGCAGAGAGAAGGAATCAGTCCGAGGGTAAGGGTCCGAGTTGGGAGACTGTATTTACCAAGGCCCTTGGGCTCAAATGCTTTTCCTGGATAAGAAACTAACAGGGTGAGACATCATTGCCAAAACAGGACTGGCAAACACCCAATGTGTGGGGCCACCATGTAGAAAACTAGAGTTCTACCTTCCCTGTCCTGGGCACTTGAGTCCTCATTCCATGGTCCCCTCTCCCGGGACATTGCTTCAAGGGAAAGTGTCTGGAAGTACTTGGAGGTGAGAGCTGGCTTTCTGCCCAGGTAGGCTCATGGGGTTTATATCCCTGAAGGCTCACAAATATTTATTGAGAGTCTATTAAATGATAGTGCTTAGCACAGACCTGGCACAACGTAAAACATATATAAATGTTTGTTCACAGATTGACTGATACCCGGATGTTCCCAGGATGCCTTTCTCAGCTCCAGACACACATTGTCTTCACAAAGTAGAAGCAGGGATGGGTAAGGGATAGTAGCATGATTGGTGGGACCCAGTCAAGAGGTAAGAACACTACTTCTCCACTGTCACCAGATCCCTGCTCCAGAGAAAAGGACACAATGGTCTACACAGGTGGAGAGCCTGGGACAGATGGTCCTGGGTGACATGCTTCCCACTCAGGCTTCCACTGACAGCACCACCTTGGCTCTGACTGCCGAAAATGGTCCTGTTAGTCCATGTGACCATAAGCACTATCTGAGAAAATGCTGTACCACCGTGAGCTGTGTGTGCTGTGCCTCGGGTGTGATGTGTAGTAACTATTCACCAAATAACCATCTGAAGGAATGGATGTCAATATTGACTGGGATTCTTCAGTCCACTGCCACGATCAGAGTTCTTGGAGCTTGGTGCTAATGAAAGGAGTCTTTTAAGTATCTTTGATATGAAGAGTTTCTTCTGTCTGAAGTTCAGTTTGGAGATCATTCCCTTGCAAAGAAATTTGGATACTGGGCCAGGCATGGTGGTGCATAGCTGTAATCCCAGCTTCTCAGGAGGAGGAGGTAGGAGGATCTCAGTCCAAGGCCGTCATTGATCAGGACTAGGGTAAGGCTGGATTTATGACACCATTTCTGCAACTTCCCACTAGGAGCACTCAACAGACTTTCCTTCTACCTCTTGAGGCTGGCTTTTAGGGTGTCATCTTGGGTCTTGGCCTTGAGCCCTTTGGGTCCTTTAATGCTTCTCCTGACTTGCTAAATGGGCCTCTGATCAGCTGAATACGGAAAGCATCAAAACCATTCTCACTGGGAAGAGGGATGTAGCCTGCCTGAGGCTCTGGGTTCCAGTTGGTCCCTAGCACTGCAAAACCAGAATTATTATTCCAGCCACAGATCCTTTGGAAGTTCTTCCCTTGGATTACTGTCATCCCAGAATGTCAGGCTGAGATTTCATCCTCAGAACGTGCCACATTGCTGGAAAACAGACTTCCTGTGTCTCCCCCTAGAGAGAGGGGTCCTTCCAATTTCTCCTTCAGGCAACACAGCTCTGACCTCATGGATGCTTCTCCTCCCCCGCCCCCCACCCCGCACTGCACATTCATCCATCTGGAAACGTTAAACTTTCCAGAATGCCACCATCATTCTCCATGTCTACAGCCACTACGATGACTGAGCCACCACCATCTCTGGCTGGGACTCCTCTCCGCCCTGGTCGGGTGGCCCATTCTCAACACAGCTCCTGGGGTGAGCCACCACCGCTCCAACCCTCCAGAGCTCCTCCTTTCCCCAGAACAAGAATTAAGTCCTCAACCATGGCTTCAGGGCCTTTGCAATAAGACCTAAGTAGCCATTCTGCCCATACTTCCTCGCCCCTGCCCACCCCACCTTAGTCACACTGGCAGGTCTCCTTTATCACCTTGAATTTTTATGCAAACATCAGGAGCCTTGGGTAGAGGATAAGAACACAGACTGGAGCCACAAGGATTGGACACAAGTTCCTTTGCTACCACTGCTAGCCATCCAACCCTGCAAATGTGGGCTCACCTCTCTGTGCCTCAGTGTTCTTCTCTGTCAGATGGGATGAGGGCGTCAGTTCCTAGGGTTGCAATGAAGATCAAGTTATTTAATTCTTGTACTTAGAGCCTGACACAGAGCAAGTGGGAAAAAGGCAATTATTAAAAAAATTAATACCTACAGCTGACATCAATCACCCTACTGAGACATGCCACCAGCTCTTTACCCCTACCAGCATCCCAGTCTCCCAACTGTGGGGACGTTTACTCACTGCGTGCATTGCTTCTTACTACACAACTTACTCATATTTTATACTTTATTATTCACTAGTTGTCTCCCCCAACTAGCATTGCTGGAACACAAGCTCTATGAGGGCAGAAGTCTGTCTCACAGACCTACCCAGTGCCCAGTGGGCATTTAGCAAGTGTTTGTGGGTCGAACACATAACACTTTCATCCCATTAGAACCTTGTGATCACTTTTGAATGAATGCTTTTCTGACTATACAATAAGCTATGCAGAAAGTTCCCGAGGGAAAAGTAGGCACTGCAGAGACACCACACTGAACACAAGGGGACAAAGTCAAATTCTGGGTCTTGGGGTGGGCCGCCCCTAAGAGAAGTCCCTGAGATCAGGTATTGTGAGTTTTCTCTGGCTGCTGGGACAAATGACCATAAATGTGGTGGCTTAAAACAACAACAAATTATTATCTTACAGTTCTGGAGGTCAGAGACCCCAAAATGGGTCTCATGGGGCTGAACCGGTCTGCAGAGCTTGGTGTCTTTCTGGAGACTTCTCAGAAGCTCCTTTTAGCATTTGGAGGCTGCCTGCGATCCTTAGCTTGTGGTCCTTCTGCCAGAAACCATACTGTGCAACCTCCCCTCCCCTCACACCTCTTCTTTGACCCTGACCCTCCTGCCTTGCTCTCACGGGACACTGTGATTCCATAGGACCCAGCTGGAGAATCCAGGGTATTCTCCCTATTTTGTAGTTGCATCTGCAAATGTGAATTTGAGAGTTAGACAATTTTTAATAGGGAAAGTAGCCTGATGTCCCCAACATAAAACAATCTGGATAATAATACGTATGTGTATAATTTAATCTTATCTTTTTAGTGCTGAAAATTCCTATGTGCATAGACGTGTACATATCTTTGGATGAATGAACATCTTTAATCTGAAATCCCATTTGCAAAGTGCTCCAAAATCTGAAACTTTTCAAGCATCAGCATGACCCCACACTGGAAAATTCCACACCTGGATGGGAGGTGATGGGTTGCAGTCAAAATACACAAGCTTACTACAAATGTTGCCTAAAATTACCTTCAGCCCATGTGTGTAAGATAAATATGAAAGAAAAATGAATATTGTGTTGAAACATGGGTCCCCTCCCCAAGAAATCCCATTATGTATATGCAAATAGCCCAAAATTGGGGGAAAAAAAATCTGAAACACTTCTGGTCCCAAGCACTATGGGTAAAGGATGCTCAACGTATGAATGCACAGTTCTCATACACATGCATAGTATAGAAAGCTCTAGAGACCACACATGGCAAATGATGAACAATAGTTATGCTTGAGTACAGCTTTCATTTCTATATAATTTGGATTTATTTTTCTGTATAATTAGAATTTATTTGTACATGGAGAATTCTTGTGTGTGTTTCTGTATGTGTGTGTGCATATTTTACTTTGAAAAGGGTTTTAAATGAAGAAAAATTAAAACTGGACAGGATAAAGGCATATTGAAAACCCTTGGTGTATTTCTTTCTAGTGCTCTTTTAACATACAGCTTGTGGCTGGTACCGATGGTGTAGTTTTAATACCTGACCTTTTTTGGGGGAGGCCGGAGGTGGGTAGGACTAAGGTTTGAACTCAGGGCTTTGCACTTGCCAGGCAGGCACTGTACAGTGTGGGTCATGTCCCCAGCCCTTTTGGCTCTGGTTATTTTAGAGGTAAGGTCTCACTTTTAGCCCAGGCTAGCCTGGACCACAGTCCTCCTAATTTACCCTCCCTACCATCGCTGGGATGACAGGCATGCACCACCATGCCCAGCTTTTTTCTTGAGATTGGATCTCACAAACATTTTTTGCCTAGGCTGGCCTGGAACTGTGATCCTCCCAATCTCAGCCTCCCAAATGGCTAGGATTATAGCCATGAGGCTAACTTCTTAAACTTAATTTTGTATTGTGAACATTTTCCATGCTATTAAAGATTCTTTGCTTATATATTTTAATGGCTGCATAATATTCCTTCACGGATATAGTATCATTTATTTATTCATCCTCCATCCATTCCCCTCCCTAATCTCCATTAATATCTTAGCTATTTGGATGAGAAATGGTGGCTGTCAGTTCCTAGTCAATGAAGGTAGAGCTAGAACGTATCCAGAGAATATCAAAGTCACTAGTTCATGACTATGAAGAAGACACAGACCAAAGAAAATCAGTTTCTCCAAGGTGTGTCCCCCAGGTTCAGAGGCACTTTCTGTTGTGTTTCAGGAAGGAAGGTGACCTGAGCGGTATCACCTCTCTCTGAGTCATCTCACTCAGGTCTTCCTGCCCCCGGCACCTTTCCTGGCAGGTGCCCTGAACAGAGCCACCTGGCTTTTTAGCTCATGAAAAAATAAGTTCACGATAAAAATAAGGTTGAGATATGAGTTTAGTAATGTTCCAGAAATAAACCTCCCTGGGCCTGGCTGGCGGTCCTTTTGTAGGTGAACCTACCATTCACCTACCAAAGGTTGGCTTTGTGTGTTGAACAAGAAATGGCGGGGGGGAGGGAGGATGGAAGGGAAGAGAAAAGAAGGGCCTGATCATTTTAATGGGATTTCTAACCTAAATGACAATCTCTCTCTGTAGCTACTCTGGGGGACTGGAGGGGGAAGGAGCTCAGGAAGCTCCCCTGCACCCAGAGACAGCTTCCCTTGCAGCCCAGTCCAGCTGTTGGCTGAGGTCAGGTACTTACAGATGCACAGGAAGAGCACTGACCTATTCCAGTTTGGTATCCACCCAGAAACAGAGGTTGCCCTAAGACAGCTTCCCTCCTTTGGATTAAAACCTTTGGCATCAAGCAGATCCTGGGAGAAGAGGCTAATTGAGGGTAGACTTACAGTCTCAAGTTTGCCAAAAAGAGGGTAAGTGGAGCCCGTGGGCAGGAGTTGTTTAGCTCAAATCTCAGCCTCTCCACACTGTGGATTCAGCTGTTGGGGAGTGTGGGCAGTGCCCTTGGCTCGATCCTAGTAGCCAAGAAATGGGATGCTTGGTCTAGCCTTCAGAGAGTTACACTCTGAGCTTACCACGGAAGTAGAAACTTGCATGAACACAGTCCTGTGCTTTGAGACTCCTTACTCACCATCCCCTCCCTCCCTGGGTCAAGATGATGATCTTTCCAGCCACAGAACCCACCCTCCCAAATAGGCTTTCCAGAACCTCCTGTGCATCTTCCTCTCTGATGTGTGCACACACCCTCTGCCTCCACCAGGTTCTAACCTTTGACCTTCCTGATTCCCCAGTTCTGTCTCTAGCAAAGCAAGTGCTGGGCACACCTGGCCGAGGCAGGGCTGAAACATCTGGGCTAAACCAGAAGACAGCTTACATAGGGCTCAGTCTGGGAAGCCAAAGACCCTGATCTAGATTTGAGTCTGTCACAAAGTAGCTGGATTCCCCAAGTACAGCCTGCTCTGTTCTATTCCCAGGCCTCATCACATCCCCTACAGGTTACAAGAGCTGGGATACTGGACTTCAGATACCACTGACTCAAGCAGACTGTTTTTGCTGGGGGATTGGCTTGGACTGTGGTCCTCCTCCCTATGCCTCCCACATGGCTGGAGTGACAGGCACCATGCCCGACTTATTGGCTGAGATGTGGTCTTGCTACCATTTTTGCCCAGACTGGCCTGGAACCCTGATCTTCCCAATTTCATTCTTCTGAGAAGCTGGGGTCATAGACATGAGTCATTGCACCAAGTCTCACACTTCCTATTTTCTTTATTTTTTTAATGAAGTTACCTATGCTCAGGGAACTCACACTTGTGGCAGAACCTGGCCTTGAGCTCTGACCTCTGGGTGTCAATGTCAAGACCCTACTTTTCCCTTGTTTTTAAAACTATGGAATAGAAACAGTAGCAGGAGGAGCCCACAAGGTGGGGGGCGGTGGGGGAGGGAGGAAGAGGAGCGGGGGACCCTCTAGAAAGCTGACTCCAGGTGGATAAGAGGTTTGCACGCCCACCTATAATGTTGACTGTGGACATGACAGAGACACCCAATCCAAAGAGGCTCTGCTGATAGAGCCATAACCAAGCCTTAGGGCACAGCTCCTGCAGTGTAGCTCTCCAGAGCCATAAGGAGACAGCCAGATCCCAGGCCTGGGAGGCTCCCCACAGCTCAGGCACGGCCCCTCAGTGGTGGAGATGCCCAACAAAGCTAAACACAGTGGCTGATTCTCAGCCTCTCCTCCACCCTGCCCTTCCTTCTGGCAGCTGGGAAACAGGTGTTGCCCAATTTGAAGAAAACACTCAGCCCTGGCGGCTTGACACAGACTATGATTTTAAAAAATAACACTCAAGTGCAGGAGGTGCCAGCACCCCCAGTCTAGTCAGAGCTGCTCACTCAAGTAGAGAGGGGCAGGAATGGGGGCTGTGGCAGAGCAGAGTTGGGCATAGTGACCTTCACCAGGCCTCACTCTTTCTTCCATCTGCACAGGAGCCTGGAGACCCTTCCTGAGCTGGTCTGGCCCCAGGAGCTGATGGCCAGCAGGACAGAACTAGGGCCTTGGTGTACCCCTAACCTCATCACGAATCCTAAACTTGCCTGAGGTTCTACAGCTCTCTCCAGCCCTGGTATAGGAGCCTGTGGTACGGGTTTGCAAGGTCTGGAGCTCCCCTCCTCTCTTCCCTGCCCCTTTTCCTCCAACCCCTTTCTCTGGAAGGTGGAGCCAGACCAGGTAGGTGGTGACCTGGGGAAGGGTGAGCGCTCTCTCCTGTCCTGGGAACTGTGAACCTCCATACAACTTGCTAGGGGAAGAAGCAGCAAGGCCACACTGCATAGGGTGGTTCCTTGGAGGGTTTCAATACTCAGGGGGCCAGGTTCTCAACTGTCATGTGGGGCTTTGTTAAACACACAGATCCTGATTTGCTGGGTCTGGGGTGGAGCCCAGGCCCAGCATTCCAACACGCGCCTGAGGAATGCTGCGTTCTTGTGTGTAACCAAGGCAAACACGCCCACATGTTGGAACCCTGAGACTAGGTTCCACCCCAGCGTCTGCTGTAATTGGTCTGGCCTTGGACATCAGGTGATTTGAATGTACAGTCCAGGCTCCACTACTGTTGGATGGAGTCTGGTCACAGCTGACAGAGCCCAAGGGCCTCAGCACACCTATCTGGAGAACAGAGCAACTGAAAACCCCTCTGAAAGGTGACTCAGAAAACTCATCAGAGTAAACGCACATCCTTCCTCAAACTGCTCAAAACCACAGGTTGAGGGAGCTAAGCAGGGAATTAGAAAGCCCAGTGGCTGAGAACTGTGGCTTGGATGTTGACAAAGAATCACATCCTAAATTGCTGATGTTAAGAGAATGGCTGTGACACACAGCACGATCTTGCTGACCTGCAACCCCAGGATCCCACAGAAAATAACAATCTCGGTCTGATCATCCAGGGCCAAACACTCCCTCACCTGCCTCACCCCACCCCCCACCTAACCTGTGGGAGGAATTGATGACACATAACCTGTTTTTCCAAGACTGACCATCCCCATCTCTGCAGACCCCAATAAAAGCTTGAGGTCTTGGACCCCCATCCCCGCTCCAGCCCAGTGCACCTTCTCGAGTCTGCCCACCTCCTGTTTTGGGTGCACCTTTGCTTTGTTTTCACTTGGCTTTGCATAAATAAACCTACCCAACCTCATGTCAGCACAGCAGCACCGCACCCCAGTGCTCAGCTGCCTGCTGTTTCACTGTGTCCTAATAAACTTGCTTCTCCTACTTGCTTGTCTTGGTAAATTCTTTTACCAGCTCCCGGCACCCAAAAATCCCCAACACAGGTTATTTGCCAAATGGCACCAACATGCTGTGAGTAGGGACCTCAATGGCTTTGTTCTTGGATACATAGAGTCCAGTGCTGGGGACAGAAGAGGGACAGGGCGTGGATGGCCAGGGACAAGCTTGGGAATGGATGTTGGCTTGTGTGGAGGAGCACGCCCCACCCATGTTACAGCCTGAGCAGATAGGGTGTTGGGAGGAGAAAAGCCCAGATTTGGGCAAAGGATGTTTTTTTAGTGGAAAGCATCCATTCCCGCCCTGTGGATGGAGATTTCTTCCTTGGCAGAGAGGGTGCAGAGGAAGAGCATCTTTCATTCCACAGAAGGGCATCTGCCTGTCTCCCACTTGTAGCCAGGATTGAAATAGCCTTTTCAGATCATCCAGTTAAGCTGACGCTCTGCCACCCCCCCATCCCTCTGCTGGGTCCCCCCGCCTCCCCCCACTCCCCAGCAGTTATCTTGGATCCAGCAGAACAGCCCTATCTCACCGCCTCTTACAGCTGTCTCTTCTCTCAATAGAGAGACTCAGGGCTCCAAAGACAGCCCTGGTACAAATAGCATCAGAAAGACAGACAGGCTGGAGCACAGGGGAGGGGCAGGGCACTGCAAGACTACTGGGCTGTCCACAGGGTCAGCCCTGCCTAGGGGCCCTGTGACGTCCAGGGCACATGAGGGCTGGGGCGAAGAGTGATCAGAAAATGACACAACTTTTAAAAAGCATCACTTTAGAGTATGAAGGTAAATGCCACTTCTGGGCCAGTACCATTTCCCAGGCTGGGAATGAGATAATGAATTATCACCCAAGGAAATGAACCCACTAATAAATTCCAAAGCAAAGCTGGGGGAGGTTAAACTCCATTTTAAAAAGTTACTGGCGATTTGATTTATAAAATGTCCTCTCTCCTTGCCCCCTGGGGTTCCATCAGTTCTCCCTGTGTGCCCCTGTCACCCCCACAGGGCAGTTCTCCATATCGAGCACCCCCCCACACTTGCATTTGATTTTTTTCCTACCCCACGTGAGCCACTCCCACTCCCAATGGAGTGTAAAGCCCACGAATTGGGCCAATTGGTTTTGAGAGCTCAGTCCCCAAGGAAAGGCCACTAAGAAATCTGTCTTCCCTAAGAATTCATTCCGACCTCTGAGCCAACAAATTACAAGTAGGACCAGCTTCACAAAGGCAGGGTGCCTTTGCTGTTAATCATCTTAGTCCTTATATCTCTCCCGATTTGGGGAAGCTGGCTGGCTACATTTTCCTCTCTGTGGCTCCTCTAATCCCTCTGCAATGCTGCAACCCCTACCATCTCAGCAACCCTCCTTCCCTGTCTGAAGCCATCAGACCCCTGCTGTCTGACCTCATTGCCCGTTTCCGAGGTGACAGGCCTGTGATATCACTCATGGAGGCCTGTGAGCCTTCAGGTGAGTAGGATGAGACAGCAGGTGCCCAGGAGGGGGAGGAACAAAGACCTTGTTTTTGTGCCATCATCCCTTAAAAAATGGAAAATGGGGGTAGAAATGGAGGTGAAGAGGCCAAGGCCAGGTCCTCACCACACCCAGGCTGCTTTGACGTCACAGTTCGTGTAAAGGGGGCAGCAAGACGTCCCCAAGCCCCTTCCCCAAACGCCTATGCAGTCCCACACTCCTTCCTGAACAGTTATGATTTTAAGTCATAGAATGACGGAGGAGGGGCGCCAGTGAGTGCCAGGATTCAGGTTCCCCAGTGGACCCATTTTCCTCAGTCAGCTCTACACACCTTCCAACAGGTGGACTCGAAGTCCTCAGTCCTTGCTGTCCAACCTCATTGCCAAGTCTGCACTCTCTGGTCAGCTCATTCATGTCCCCAACTCTAACAAAAGTCAGGCTCCGGGGCTATCTTAAGGCAGCCTGGGCTCTGTAGGAAACCCCAGAGCTAAGTGGCTCTCAGAATGAGCCTCAACTAGGAACCATGGATAGAATTTCAGTGAGGATAGAGTGGTTCCCCCAGCTTCCCTCTGCACAGTGTCCCCTTTGTTCCTGCCTTGCCCCTAGAGGAAACACAGCCCACTTAGGTAATTTACCTGCAGCCTGAATTACGTAGACAAATTAGGCTGACTTGGACTTCAAGTGTTCCAATTTCCTGTGTGATTTGCACAGGATTTGTGAGGGGGACTAATTCTGATTTTGGAATAAAACCCTAAAACCCTGGTCCTTCACCTTTCCCTCTCACCTCCAAGAACAGGTGAGGGGAAGCAACATGGAGCTGAGTGGGACAAGAAACATAAGTCATAACCGAAGCAGGCGACAGCAGAACCCCAGGCAGTCCCTGGGGCCAGGCCCGGCCTTAGCTTCTCCTTCTGAACCTGCCAGCAACGCAAAGGTAACGGCTTAGGCTTAGGCACTGCTCCAATGAGAGGTGGGAGAAGAACTTAAAAACATCAATGTCATTGATTGTGTAAGCCAAAGGAAAAGGGAGAAAGAGGATTCCCACAGTCCAGCCAGGAGGCGAAGAGTTAATCCTATAATCTAGTCTGCCAGGGAGCAAGGCAAGGGCTGGAGCTATTTTCTCCCCTAAGCCTGCATGCAGAATGCTTGATGCTGGGGTGACGCTGAGAAACCAGACTATTTGCAAGCATTAATGGAGTGCTCAGGGCGGATAGGGCCTGCCCTCCAGCCATGGCAAATTCCAAAGGACACAGCAGCTCGCCCCTATTTTCAATTACAGCGTGGATCCCCCCCACACACTTTCCAATTCCTTCTTTGTCCTCTCCCTCCCCCTTCCCCAAGTACAATTCCTGCTGGACTTCATGAAGTCCTGTAAATGCCTGATGACCTTTTCAGAGTTGGACCGATTACACTCAAGTGAAATGGCTTAAGTATGGTAAAGTTGCACACGCAAATTCTTCTAGATGTCTGAGCACACCTCGCTGCATATTGAACTCACCTGGGGAGTGTTTCAAACTATTGGGACCTGACCTCTGCTCCCATTCTGGAGTATGTATGATTTAAAGGGGATGAGTGCAGTGGCATTTTTAAAACGCTTCCAGGTGATTTAAACATATAACAAAGTCTGAGAACCACTGAACTGGAGGGTTTAGGAGTCTTAAATTGTTTGATGATGAGTCTCTGGGCTGAAATTGATTGACTTTGATATGCTACTAATGACAACAAGACACAAAGATTCTATTTGCCAGGCAGGCCACTGCCTTGCAACAACATAACTGAGCAAGGTTTTCCTGTGAACACTACTGTAACGGATCTGAATGAGAGTGGCTGCCAGTATAGATTTGCACAGAATAAAGTCTTCACCGAATTGTGATTTAGTTGAAGAAAGATGTGGTGGGAAGAAGTAATTAACATTTCTTGAATGTCAGTTGTGTGCCAGGAACTGTGTTTGGAAGACTATGCTGAAATTCCATTTATGTTTTCCATGCTTATGGTAGATGGATGTCATTCCATTTTACAGATGAGAAAATTGAGCCTCAGAGAGGACAAGTGACACGCCCACGATTCCGTCGCTATTTACTGCGAGAGACAACATGGTCTCTCACATTTCTGCATGTCTTGCAAGCAGAGACCTGGCTGCCCCTGTTTTGAACGATCTTTGCACATGGTGGACAGCTTGGGAAGGTAGAATTTCACCCTGGAGCTAAGTGTGGGCATGCTTATTGTCCCTGGAAAAAGGTTTCCAACCTCCAAGCTCAGGGCTCCTCTTTTATAACAATCCACTCGGTGTGAACATGTCACCTGGCCTTCATAAGGCATAGCCATATGGGAATATGGCTAGAGGGACTGGCACAAAATGATGCCACTGGGCTACCACTATTGCTGTCCTTTGTCTCTGATCCATGCGTGTCCCATCTTCTGCCAGCATCTATGAATCAGTGGCAAACCAGGTTGGTGTGTTAACTTAGAAATAAGGTGTAATCCAGGTCCTGCTCAGTTCTGACCATGACCTTGGATTCAGCATCCTAATCAAAATCTCTTTCCCTCTAAAACCTGTGCTATTAGGAGATGGGTGAGAGGCAATATTAAAACAAAATATGAGTCAGGTGCTGGTGACTCACACCTGTAATCCTAGCTACTCTGGAGGTAGAGATCAGGAGGATCGAGGTTTGAAACCCAAGCAAATAATTTGTGAGACCCTAATCTTAAAAATACTCAACACAAAAAAAAGCTGGCAGAGCACCTGCCTAGCACAAGCACAAGGCCAAGTTCAAACCCTAGTACCACAAAAATAAATAAATAAATAAATAAATAATTCAAATTCTCCATCAGCGACTGTTTTTCCACTAGATATAGAACTGCCTGGATGATTTCCCTTTCCCTTTCCATGAGATAAAGAAAAAGACTGAATCTGTAAATCTACATCAAGAGTTAAAAGAAATCAAAACTTCAGTCCAATGAGGTCTCATTGGTTCCAAATTCAAGTTGAGTTTAAGCTGGAAGCTGGGTTCTTTTTGTTTGGTTGGTTTTGGAGTTAAGCTTGTGATCTTCCTGCCTCTGCCTCCCGAGTGCTGGGATTACAGACATGCACCACTATGCCCAATGCTAACTTCTTTTTTAAGATTTTACTCAATCCCACCATAATAGCCTGTAGGTCTGGATATGCATAGTTGGCCACAGCCTTTCTCATACCCACTCACCCTGTGGGTGTCAGACGCCTATCACCCTCTTCCGCCTACTTGTTTTTCAAATTGGAGATAAGTGATTTTTTTGTCTGGCGTTGATGCTCATGGGCTCCTGTTTGTGATCCTTCCTCTTTGAGGTGGGAACTTTGAGAAGACAGATGGTGGTCACATTGAGCCTCTTTCTCAGTGACTTCAAAAGCTCTTTTAAACACCACTCGTTACTTAAACCAGCCAAGTTACTGGTGAGCTCCATCATGAGAGGGAGCTGCCTCAGCACTAATTCCCTTCCCTGTTAATGAATGAGAATGTCATACACAATGGTGATTTCTAGCAGCAGGTTCTGTGTAATTTTCAACTGTTAATTGTTGTTATTAAAATTATTAAAAATAACTATTCGTTGTATGCCAGGAACTTTTCAAGTGCTTTATAAAGTATCTTAAGTCTACTCAACAATTGTAAAGGAGTGTTTTCACTCGAAGAAGTCAAGGTGTCAAGGAGGGTGGATGTCTCATCTATGGAGTTAGTAAGTGGCAGGGGTGAGACCTGAAGCCATATCTGTTGGTCCCCAAGTTGAGATTTTTCTACACCTATCTGCCTCTTTTTAAAAACAGCTTTATTGAGATATAATATACATATTATACAATTTGCCCATTTAAGGCATACAATGTTAATGGTTTTGATAAATTACCAGATATATGCAACTATCACACAGTTGAGGCTAGGCATGGAGGTGCATGCCTGGAATCACAGCTACTCTAAGGCAGAGGTAGGAAGATCATGGTCCCAGGCTGGTCCCTATTTGAATAACAAACAAAAGGCAAAAGGGCTGGAGGAGTGGCTCAAGTGATGAAGCATGCCCTGAGTTCAATCCCCAGTACCACCACCAAAAAAACCAAAAATGAACAAAAAAACCACAGTCAATTTTAGAACACTTCATCACCCCCAAAGAAACCCTACACTTTAGTTGTCACGCTCTACCCCCCTCCCCAGCCTCAATCAACTTTATTTTATGAAGCCTTTTTCTATAGAAACCAACCCTTTTCTTTTCTGTGTTAACTAGCGCAGTGCATTTATATGTGCTTACAAATTGGCTACCTCTTCAGGTTACTGAGAGGTTCACTGTTGTCCAAAAACCCTGGTGCCTTTTCTCTGGTATTCCCCCACCTTGGACTTTGTTATTCTCACCTTCTCAAAGACCCCTGAGAAGAACCTTGGAAGGACTCAGGGGGCACAAGGTGGTTTTATTGCTGCATTAGTAGTTGGTCTTAGGAAGCAGGTGTCCATTATGGATTGAAGGTGAGAAGGAGGGGGACCATAGGAAACTTCTCCCAGCCTGGGCTCATGCCTTCCTTGCATCTTATGAACAGAAAAGACACCTCCTTATCCCTTCAGACACAGTTGCACCCCTGGAGATGGCTTTCATTAGTCTTCTGACAAGGCTGGCTTGTCATTAGTCTTCTGATGAGGCTGATGGAGAAGGCATTTTGCCCAAGGATGACTTTACCATCATTGGCTTAGGGCAGCTGACTCTGCCAGGAGTCTAGTGTGCATATGTGTTCCCCTGAGCTCCTTAGAGGCTGGACCTGATGGACTTGGGTACTTGAAGTTTTAGTTGAGAGGGACCAGGGGTGGCCTGGTAGCCTGGGGAAGGGGTACAAAAAGAAGGGAAGGCAGCCACACCAGTGGAAAACAACAAGGAACAGAGTTACCCCATCCAGGGTGTTTTTTTTTGTTTTGTTTTGTTTTTTGTTTTATTATTCATATGTGCATACAAGGCTTGGGTCATTTCTCCCCCCTGCCCCCACCCCCTCCCTTACCACCCACTCCGCCCCTCCCTCTCCCCCCCACCCCCTCAATACCCAGCAGAAACTATTTTGCCCTTATTTCTAATTTTATTGTAGAGAGAGTATAAGCCATAATAGGAAGGAACAAGGGTTTTTGCTGGTTGAGATAAGGATAGCTATACAGGGCATTGACTCACATTAATTTCCTGTGCGTGTGTGTTACCTTCTAGGTTAATTCTTTTTGATCTAACCTTTTCTCTAGTTCCTGGTCCCCTTTTCCTATTGACCTCTGTTGCTTTTAAGGTATCTGCTTTAGTTTCTCTGCGTTAAGGGCAACAAATGCTAGCTGATTTTTTAGGTGTCTTACCTATCTTCACCCCTCCCTTGTGTGCTAAAGCTTTTATCATGTGCTCAAAGTCCAATCCCATTGTTGTGTTTGACCTTGATCTAATGTCCGCATATGAGGGAGAACATACGATTTTTGGTCTTTTGGGCCAGGCTAACCTCACTCAGAATGATGTTCTCCAATTCTATCCATTTACCAGTGAATGATAACATTTCATTCTTCTTCATGGCTGCATAAAATTCCATTGTGTATAGATACCACATTTTCTTAATCCATTTGTCAGCAGTGGGGCATCTTGGCTGTTTCCATAACTTGGCTATTGTGAATAGTGCCACAATAAACATGGGTGTGCAGGTGCCTCTGGAGTAACCTGTGTCATAGTCTTTTGGGTATATCCCCAAGAGTGGTATTGCTGGATCAAATGGTAGATCAATGTTTAGTGTTTTAAGTAGCCTCCAAATTTTTTTCCAGAGTGGTTGTGCTAGTTTACATTCCCACCAACAGTGTCCCATCCAAGGTGTTTAGACAGTAATTCCCAAAAGACCTTGGTGGAGGGCTCCCCCAGAGCACACCTGTGCTTCAACTCATCTGGTGCACTACACTCCTGTGGGCATGGCAGCTTGATGCACTTTGGGGAACAGTCCTCAGGCAAAGCAGAGCAGATCCCAGCAGCTGGAGGCTGGCCAGAGTCCACAGGACCAAGTCCAAGGGATGTGGGTGGCGCCATCAGCACCTGCTTGGCCCTATTTAACTCCTGTACATTCAATGGGGTGGAAACGCAGACTCAGCAGAGCACACTTCTGCTGGGGGCTCCACTTTCACCCCCTGAGGATGGTCATGGTGCCTCTTTCCATAGTACTGAGGGGCAACTAGGAGTTGATTAAAAGCTTTATCAAGAACCAACTAGTAGACCAACATATTTCACTGCCAAAGCTGGAGAAATTCCTGCCAAGCTTTGCAGAATTTAGAAGCCCAGAAAAGATCATCACCACCCTGGTGGTCCAGGGTAGAAGAAGGAGTAAGGAGTAAGCTACACCCTGCTGGGGACAGAAGTTGAGACTTCAGTTTTCCAAAGCTCATCAGAGTGTCTGGCTACCCAGAACTCTGATAGGTTCCCCTGTCCCCCTGCCATGTCCCCTCCACAGGAGCTTCAGGGCCAACAGGTGGCCTGGCTGTGCTCAGGGGCCTGAGCTGGAAAAGCCAATCTTCTCCCTTAGCTGATCCTTGGAAAACAGCATGTTGGGGCCTCCTCTCTTCCTGGAATGGAAGGAACTTTCTAAATCTGGGCAATCCAAGGTATTCTTTCATTCATTTATTCACTCACTAACTTACACATGAATGGATTATCTTCTATGGGTCTCTGGCAATGGGACACAGTGACAGAACATGTCAGTCTCGTGTAATCTAGACTGTAGCATGAAGCCTGCAGCCTCCAGCCCCAGCGCTGGCCCTGTGGGGTAGGGAGCATGTCTCAGCTATGGCAGTCAGCTTTTGCAAGCACGCTTAGGAGAGGAGACACAACCCTGCCATGTCCTCAGACCCCCACACTGACCCTGGCACATAGGAGGCACTCAAAATCTGTGAATGAATGGATAGGTATGTGCCTTTGTGTAAAGGCCAGACCCTGGTGCATACCTGAAAGTGCCTATACCTGGATCTATATGTTTGGCTATCGATTCACCTGTTTCTGAATCTATGTGTTATTGTATTCATAGTTACATAAGTATATATGCATCTGTCTCTTTCTCGCTCTCTCTCTCTCTGTTTGTGTGTGTGTGTGTGAGAGAGAGAGAGAGAGAGAGAGAGAGAGGTCCTTAACATGTACCATCTTCTCTTCACAGCATTTCAACAGAACGAACGTTTTTGCTTCCTGGTATCTGACTTCATAAGCCCCATCTGCATTTCCACACATGTATAACTCCCCAGATTCTCAAATATTTATACTCCTATACTTAAAATCTGTGAAATCTCTCTCTCTCTCTCTCTCTCTTTCTCACCCTTTATATACTTGGGAGCTCTCTCTCTCAGTCATCAGCCCTCTCTTACCACCTTATTTTTTTGTCCCCATGTGTATGTACTTGTGTCTGTGTATGTATATGTGTGTGTGTGTGTGTACGTGTGTATCTACACACACATGGTTAAGGAAACTCCCAAATGGAGCCATATTTTTACTTCTAAGTTGGGATCATGAAGGGACACAGGGGAGGCACCACCCTGGTTCTATGACAAATCCAGCAGAGATGGGCACGGTGAGCAGAGATGGGCACGGTGACCACATCACCCATCCTGAGCCTTGGTAGCTCAGAGGGGAGGGTCTGCCTCCGGGAGAACTTCCCCATGCTTCTGCGGAGCCTTGCAGCAGGAGGAACTAATTGGTGTTTGCCCAGGGCTTCAGAGAGAGACAGTGAATAAACATCAGCACTGGCTGGCTTTCTAGTGGCTTAGGGTCTTATATCTGAGAGGTTATGATGTCTTAGGATGCTGACTGAGGAGAAGAGGAATCCCACGAGATTTTTCCACCTGACATAGTCTGTGGGCCCCTTCATCCCACACCCTAGAGCACAGCCATGAACTACCATGTCCCTGACCAAGAAAAAGTTGGCACCTCTCAAACGCAGCTCCTGTGGCTGAAATGCTTTTGCTGTACACATCCACTGATTCATCTTTCATCTTTCGGTTCAGCTTAAGCATTTCCTTTGACTCCCCAAGGCTGATACACAGCCAAATTCTAGGCTCAGAAAGGTCCCTGCCCCAGCTTCTGGGACTATGGGAAGAGTTTCTCACTCTAGATGAATTATCTGTTCTGCTAGTTGGCTGCTCTACTCAACTATCATATTGACCTTTGAAACCCAAGCACCTGCACATCAGTGGCCGAAATGAACTTAGGGGACAAGCAAGTATGGGTCAAGGGTGTAGATGATAGGAGGAAGAGCAGGAAGTAGTATTGATAGGAACTGTAATATGTGCCTTACAGGTATAGGCTAAGGGACCCTTATCTAAAGCATGTGTGACCGGAAGTGTTTTGGATTGGGGATTTAAAAAAATTGGGGAAATTTTCATATAACATATATAATATGATATGACATATAATAAGATATCTTAGGGAAAAGATCCAAGTCTAAACAATATACATTTCACATATACATTGTACACATAGCCTGAAGGTAATTTTACATATAGTTTAGTGGACCTGCATTTTGACTGTAATGTACATGAGGTCAGGTGTGGAATTTTTCACTGTCATGTCAATACTCAAGAGGTTTCAGATTTTAGAGCATTTCAGATTTTGGATTTTTTGGATTAGGGATACTCAACCTGCACTCTCATTGATTTTTCTTAGCTCTTTCATGAAGATGGAATCATTGTCCTCATTTTACTCATGTAACTGAGACCCAGAGAGGGCAAGCAACTTGCCTGGAGTCTCCAGAGCTGAAGAGTCATTCCAGGTGTGTCTAGCTTCAAAGTTGGGGCTCACAGGCACTGTGCTCTGAAGGTATCAAGCCATGAAATTTATGTGTATTAGAAAAACAAAAGTTCTAACAAACAAATTCTATATCCATCAGCTGAGTCAAGTGCTTGAGGACTTGCAGGCTAAGCAACTGGTGAGAGAAAGACTCACCAGGGACCTACCATCCTCTCTGGCTGCCTCCTCTGGATGCCTACCATTTCTGTCCCAGCCTTCTGGTGGGCCTGCCCTGTAGAATGAATGCCAGGATAGAGTCCTGCCTGGTTTCCTGACATGCTACATTTGTGCAGATTTACACTACAATCATAAGGTCTTCTTCCCCCCGTATCCCTTCCCCCTTTCCCAACCAGACCGTAAACTTCCTAAGGAAAGTGACCAGAGTCCCTCCTTTGGGACTGTCTCAGAGTTGTTATAAGAACTTTTACTCTTTGAGGTATGGGTTGTCATCTCCCATTTTACAAAGGGGAGGAGCCTTGAGGCTCAGAGAAACTGGGTTGCCTGTCTGAGATCACCCAGTTTGTGAAATGAACCTACAAACAGCATTCTGCCTTTTCTAGGATGGGTATTCTGAACTATGAAAGAAGTAGCCACTTCCCCATCTTTTTAGCCTGGGATAGAATAATTGGTGCTTGCCCAGGGCTTCAGAGAGAGGCACTGAATGCACATCTAGCTTTGGGAGTCTTGGAGTTTTATTTCAGAAAGTTATGATATCTCACATTCTGACGGGGGAGCTGAGGAATCCCCTCCTCCTGGAAGATTTTTCCTGGCTGAATTAGGCTAGAGGAGGCATTCTCGATGACCGGGAAAGAGCTACTGAGAGCAGTAGCAACACTGGACCTGATTGATTGGGACCTTGAGAAGTCCTAAATGAAGTGAGGGCCTTTTGACTTTCAAAATGAAATCCTGATGCTCAAGGATCAGTCAGGGAATCATCTTGGGTGCCTCAAGGGTGGGACTCCTCATTTCCCATCAGTGGCTCAGTGAATAAGTAAGGCCAAGTTAACCAGTACCACATTTGTATCCACGTGGACCTTACCATTCCAGAGTCAGGTGTAGCAAAACAAAATTATACACCCCAAACTTGGCATCCTGAAGAACAGAGGAAGAAAGTGCCTGTGAGAAGGACATCATTGGGACAGATCATGAGGGTGGCACCTGAAGCCCTGTGTTTGTCTTCACATCCCCTCTCTGCCCCTCTCTGCTCCTCCCCTCTGCTCTGGATGTGACCCAAATGGAACCCACCCACCTGCTCCCAGACTCTCTGGTTTCCTGATAGGTTTGGCCAATGGGGATCCCTGGCCAAAGATCTGGGAGGAAGGAGTGAGGCCAGGTAGTCATTCCCCTGGGCACTGTCCTGCAGGGTGGACTCTAGCTGGCTTGGACCACCAACCAAGGGCACTGCTCTTGTGTGTATGGCAGCCTCTTTCTGGATTTTACCTCCAAGGAGGTGGGTGCATTCCCTTGTCTTTTGGGGCTTTTAGAGGTAACAGCTCAGGTGTTCCTCACCAAGTTGCTGGCTCCTGCCCACCCTTCCTTCACCTGTGTTAATAAACCCACCCACATCATCTCATTTGAATGTGTTTCCAGTTTGGACCATGTCTAATCAATACTAGGATGGCTTAGGGGACTTCATCACCCCAAACTGAGTTTGGTAAGAGTCTGTGCCAACTTGTTTGTCCTCATTATTGCTAGTGTATGAGTGAAGATAGGAATTTTGTCTCTTCCACTTTACGAAGTGTCTATTTATTGTTCTACCTGAGAGAACTGTCTCATAGGTTGCTCAGCATATGATATATATGAGTTTCTCAAGCCAATAATTGTCCCTGAGGGACAGGCAGGGTGTCAGCACAGTATTCTACTCTTCACTACCTTAACACTGTTTTTCATCTTGAGAACTCTGATAAGAACCTCAGATTGCAGTTTTTATTGACCTACTGACTTCTGACTTTGTGGGAGGAGTTGGTTATAGGCTGGGAGTTAGGACCTCATAATAGGCGGGCAGCTTGGTAATGTTCTGAGTGTCGGGTATGGCATGAACCCTGCAGATCTGGTGATAATTCTGAGCAAAGGAAAAACAAGACTGTGTTCTGGTCTCTTCCTTTTAAATAGATATCATAGTATCTTGAGATTCTTGTTGACTTGTCTGCATAGCCCTCTTTTGATTGAAAAAAAGAGGAAATCAGGAGTTTCTGCTTTGTTACATTACCTCTTCAATGTCATAGAACAGCAATGAACTCATCAAATTGCATCTTCTGTGACTGTCAAGGTGACAGCTTTAGGAATAACTACTCTAAAACAAAGCACGGTGTTTTGGGTAAATGTACCTACCACCCACCCAGTGTTCTGGGTTTAGATCTGTATTACAGGTTTGTCTCTGTTGTTACATAAGGATGAATGTTATGACTGTCCTGTAGGCAGCTCCACCTCCATAAAATCAGAGGCACGAGGATCGATGCTGCACTTTTATCTATGATCCTGGTGAGCACCGGGTATTCTGGTGCCATGGTTTGGATGTATCTGACTGTCTCCCCAAGGCTTCATGTGTTGAACTCAAACCCACCGTGAGATAGTAAGAGTGTGCAAACTTACTCTGACTATGGTGTTTAGAGGCAGAATGTTTGGAACGTGATTAGGACTGGACAAGGTTATCAGAGTGGGCCCCTATGATCCAGTCCTGGTGGCTTTACCAGGAAAAGGAGAGAGGCCAGACAGTCACACATAGACACTCTTGTGCGCTGTCTCTCACCATGTGATGTCCTGAACCTTTGTGGGATACTGTCAGTAAGAAGGCAATCACCAGATATAGTCCTTCAACCTGGGACCTCCAGAGACATGAGTTCTTTGTAATTCATCCAGGCTGTGACATTGTGGTTTTGGCAATAAAAAATGGGCTTAAACATCTTTCTTTGAAAAACAGCCATGCCCAAATCACCTTACAAAACCTGGGGACTTTGAGTGCTGGAGCACAGCTATGTTGTTAGAATGAGAAAGTCGAAGGGCCATTGTGAACAATCCTCCAACCTCAGTCACTGAAAAACATGATGGTTTATCTCTCCCTCAGATTATATGCCCACATGGCCAAACTGGGGCTCAGCCCCCCCCACCACCCCATGTCACCAAGTCAACTCCAGGAGCCAGGCTGCCAGAGCTTGACATGAAATTTGGTCAGTCAACACCTGGCACACCTCACTTTTCCTCACCTTCCATTGGCCAAAGCGTGTCATGTGATGGCTGGTAGTAGGTGGAGAGTGTGAGCCTGCCAAATTCCTGAAAGGGGGAGAGCCCAGATAACAGTGATTGGTGCTAGTGACCTCAGCACTGACCATCTCTTGGGACAGATTCTAGCACTGTTCATGGAAAGGTGGCATTTTTTATTAGGATCCTTACTATTCACTAGGGCTGTCACAACAGAGCACCACATAGCAGGTGACTTGAACAGTAGAAATTTGTTGTCTCACATCCCCGCACACCAGAAGTCTGAAATCAAGGTGTCAGCAGGGCCACACTCCCTCCAAAGCCATCAGGAGACCCTTCCTGCCCCTTCTAACTTCTGGTGTACCAAGTGATCTTTGGCTTGTGGACAAATTACTTCAACCTCTGCATTTATCTTTACATGACTTTTCTCTGTGTGTCTGTGCCCAGAGTTCCTTCTTTTTATAAGGACATTTGTCACTGAATTAGGCCCACCCTACTCCAGCCTGCCCATATTTGGACTTGATTCCATCTGTAGAGGCCATATTTCCAAACAAAGTCACATTCACAGGTAACTGGAGCTAGGGCTTCAACACAGCTTTGGGGGAAACACAATTCATCCTACAATAGACACCTAACATCTGTATGACTGGTTTTCTCAAGACATGAGTTTGGTTTGGTTTCTGGTGGGCTTTTCAAAACCTCTGCATGGGCCTTAGCAGCATGCATGGTCCTCCCCTGCCAGATAACAGACCATTGGAGTTTTTGCTGCTCAAGTTTTATCAAACGCTGAGCTGGGAAACGGTCACTGAGGCTCATTAGAAGAGTGCCCAGCTAATTGCTCCATCCCTGGCTTGCGTATTATTTGGGTTTTGTTTTTGTTTGGTTTTTCAATTGCTAGTGCTTCAGCTGTGGCACTCCTTTTTCAAATAAGACTATAAGGAACTCTTAGCAGCCCAGTCTACAAACCCAGCAAAGGCTGAGGTGCCCAGTTTGAGGCAGATGCTGATGCGTGGGAAGATTGAGCGCCATCTTCTCCTTCTTGGTCTTCATGGCAGTCACTGTGTCCACAGAACAGTGTTGGCAGGCATGACTCACCTGCCATCTCTTCCTTCACCTTGAGTGGAATCGGGAAGGCCAGGGTGGCTCCTGTGTGGGCCTCACCTGTCTGCCTGCCTCCTGGCTTCTTCCTCTCTGAGGTGCTGAGCGGTGGATGTTGGAATTCATGTACTATTGCCTATTGCCTCTAAGCTGTTCCTGATACTGTTGAGCGTGCATGGAACTGACTGGCTCCACCACAGAGCTAAGATCGAGAGTCCATCCCTGAAGAAGGAAAAGAAAGAGTCCGCCCACTAGGACTTAATGGACTGGAGGAAAAAAAAAAAAGAGAGACTCAGTCTGACCCAGTCTGGTCTCCCCATCTCGCCTCCCTGCACTGGGACAGGAGCTAATGATGTCCTCCCTTTGCTTCTCCTCGCCAAGCAATGCCTTCTCTGTGTGTCTCCTCCCTCAGGATCTCCTGGGCCAGGTGACAGGCCAAAGGCAAGACACTGGCTCATCTTGACCCCAATGCCCTTTGTTCACACTCAGAGCATCCCTAGCTGTTCTCAAAGCCAAGATGGAGAGCCCAGAGGTCACTCAGTAGCCCCCACTCCCTGGAGTAGCCCCAGAGTAGATTTCTGGGGCTTTGGAGAAGTTGAGAAACTCAGCTAGTCATCACCGCTACTCAGCATTAGCTGTGAGTCAGGAATGGCTTATGAAACAAGTTGACAGTGAAATCTCACCTATACCACTACATCCAAACCCCAGGGCGGGGCCCCAGCATCTGGGTTACAGGTGACTCGGATGTGAGTCCAGGTCAAGAGCCTAAACATTCTGGTTTTGTCCATAATTAGATCATCTCCAGGCTTTGGAATTGTCTGGCTGAGTTACCCCAGGGCCTATGTTTAGAGACCCTTTACGACTCATCCACACAAGCCCCGTCCCTGTGTTTACTCCAGGAAGGATGGATCTCTCAATGTGAAGTCAGAATCTGCTGGATGGAGATCCAGCCCATGAAAGCTTTGTTTTCTTGGAAAATGAGGTACAAAGGACAATGAGAATTTTGTGACTGATCATGTTTGTCCTTATACTGGCTGCTTGGATGCACAGGTTTAAATGTGTGGTTTGATTTTCACGATCACGTGGTTCCTCATAGATCCAGTGGCTATATCCATACCTTTGCCTCTGACCTTCATTCCTCCTTTCCATTATACTTCATTACTTCATGAAATTATACATGAGTGCCAGGAACACATTAGGGGGCAAAATGATTTCTCTGTTTATTTTTTTAAAAACCCAGATTTGTGGATCTGATAAGGATGGTGGTGCTTTTCCTCAGCCAAAGGAGAGCACGTGTGGGTTAAAGAGAGCCCTGCAGGCTGCAGGGCGCCTCGTCTGTGCTGTCTCCTCCAGGAAGCTTTTCCTGATCACCTGGGCAGACTTTTCTGCCTCATGCAGAGTGAGTGACGTGAACATGTCTTCTCCATTAAAATAACTTGTTCAACACCAGTCTTCCTTACCAGACATGAGCAAGAGCCCCGCTTGACTTTCTCCAGAGTATAACATCAGTGCCTAGCCACAGCCTGCCGTAGAGTAGATGATGATCAATATTCACTGGATGAACATGGATAGTTGCAAACCTTGACTGCTTGCTGAAATATACCTGATGAAATAAATGCAAAGACAACGTGTTAAGAAGGTGACTCAGGAGCACGGAAAGGGAAAGGAAAAGAAAAAGAAAGGTAGCAAGAGGGAAGAAAAGATTGGCTGGCTGAAATCAAGACAAAAAGGATTCTTTCTACTTTAGTGAGAAGGGCAGTGGGATTTGAGCAGCTGTTTACCAGGATCTCACCTAAGGATCCCAGTCAGGATTCCGATTGATCTCCATGGTGGTCTTACAAGGCTGGTCTGTTGCCCTCACTTTACAGAGGCAAAGCCTGAGACTCAAGGCACCCAAATGGCCTGAAATCCACAAAGCCTGTGGTGTCAGTCCATGTCAGGTTTGAGTACAAGAGTGTGGAGACTTCAAAGCTGAGAAGCTGACCTGTGAGCCTAGGGCAGAGGCCAGAGTCCGTGGCCATGCCTGTGGCTCATTCCACAACGGTCCGACCCACCTGCCTTGTGAATGGGGCTCTGCTTACAGTGTGTCTCTTTCCATGCAGCCACTGGGTGAGCAGCTGTGCAGGTGTGACAGAGAAACAGGTGCAAAAATGTCTCGTCACCCACCTTCAGTGAAGATGTAGGGTTATAACTGACAACCGACTGGGAGTCACCTCCCTCCTTACCTTGCCATTGAGCTGGGGTAGTAGCAGGTGTTGGGGAGAACTGCCTGCAGAGGGGCCAGCTCGGCTGGGCTAGAGAGCATCAGGCTGCAACTGGCAGGGGGACCAGAGAGGTGGGTATTAACTGGGGCCTTGCTTCAGCAATGCAGCTCGACCTATGCACTTGAGGGCTAAGGTGGCTCTCTCTCCTCCCAGCTGCAGTGGCTTCTGGGTCAGAACTCTTGCCACTTGTAATCCAGCCTTCATGGGAGGGAAGACGCCTCATGCAGACAAGGAGGGGAGCGCAAGTATGTGTTCCTAGAGTGGGGAGACCACATTTGCCCTGGCATGTGTCTTTTCATAGAGTGACTTGGGGACTCTGGCCAAGAACATCCAATGCAAAGCCTTTGCCTCCACTCTATCTGTCCATCATCTAGAACTTAATTCCTTATTAGAAACAAAAACAGTAGCCAGAACACAGGAGCCTTGGAGAAATTGCCAGAATTTATGGGCTTTGGAACCCCAGAGACACTGACCATTTTAATCACTGTCCTGAGTCCTCTTCCAGTCTTGGATTTAACACAGCAGCCAACTCTGTTGACTCAGGAGGGGGAGCATTTGATCAGGGCAGCTAATCTAGAGCTGGTCCAACCCAGACTTGTAGCTCTTAGGGTCTGCTCAAACTTCTTGTTTTAGCAAATTTCTCAACATTTGCAGAGGGGTGGTTTATTGGATTCCACCTTTTCTTTGGATTTATAGCCCTCCTTGTCCTTTGTCGACTATAATCCAGCCATTGCTTCTAAGGAGTAGAGCAACACATGACACACGATAGTTTTCATAGGATGGATACATATGGCACAGCTGCAAGAACTTCCCAACAGGAAGGTCTGGGACACAGACAATTCATAACAGCAGCTCACTTGGTCCCCTGAAGTGTTGAAATCTTGAAGGATTTGCATCTTGGGCAAAGAATGGAACCAGGATGGTGTCCATGGGTGTTCTTGGTTCTCTGATTCTCCAGTGGCCATGTCTTTGGCTAAAATCTCAACCAAGTGTGGAGGAAGGACTGTTCCTAGAGCAGGGTTTTCTTTGCTCTTAGGATAATGGAGCAGAGGTTGGAAATATGGCCCCTTCCAGAGGTATTGCAATTGCACTAGTTGGGGCGAGGGACAGGGAGGGAAAATGGCAGTGTTGCATTCATATAGAGCCAGAGCACCAGACGGCCCTATTGGACCCTGCACAAGAAGGCTTAGTTATAGTTGCCAAGCCTTTGCTTCCCTACATGTTAACCATGTCACAACCAATCTCTCTTGGAGGATCCACATTGCTGCTTTTCCCCTTGGACCTCAGGCCATTTGGAATGAGAACGGACACTGGGAAGTCATCCTGCACTGTCGCCACTCTCTGGGGCCCTGCATTTCCTTCTTCAGGGATAGGAGATGGCTGTTTTCAGACCCTGATCTGTTCTCAGGACACAAGCTCTCAGCCAGTGCATGGTGGGGCTCTCCCCATTGCTCTTGTCTGCAGCATCCAAGCAATGCGTACAGAAGAGTTAAGAAGATCCCATGTAGTGACATGGTCTCTGCCACCACAGTCTGGTCAGAGGCAGACTCAAACACTCCACCAACTCAACACTAAGACTTGAATCAAAAAATCAAAGGATATCGAAAAAAGGCTACATAGGTATGATTCTTACCATAGAGCATTCTAGAAAAGGCAGAACTATAGCCACAGTAAAAAGATCAGCACTTACCAGGGGTTCAGGGAGGAAAGGAAGAACAAGGGGAGCATGGGGAAATTCGGGGCTGTGAAACTCTTCTGGATGGTCCTGTGATGTTAGATACATGACATATTTGCCCAATAGAACATGCAATACCAAGACTGCACCCTGATACAGACCATGGGGTTTAATCGTAATGCCAGCACTATCTCTCTAGTTGCAAGACTGTACCACACGAATGTAAGACACCAGTAACGGGAAACTGATGGGGTATTTGGGAATTCTCTCAATTTACCACTCAGTTCTTCTATAAAACTGAAACTACTCAAAATCATAAAGTCTATTAATGGAAAAAAGTGCAAGGGGAAGAAATAAAGAGAGGAGTGGTGTCGTGGGAAGGTCCCCTGAGGACTGAGTAGAGGGAGGAGGTGTGAGCAAAAAGAAGAAGACTAGAGACCATTGCCAGAGAGGAGTGAAGCAATTTCCCAGGATCTCCACCCAGAACCCAAACCTGCCTCCATGTTGGACCTGGCAAAAACCTTGTAAGGCAGAGACTTGAGAAGAGGCAGATTGAGAGGGAAAAGGAGAAAGTGTGGAGAAGCAGCCAGGGAACAAGGTCCCTGGTACAGAAGTCACAAAGCACAAGTGCAATTAGTCAAAAAAGAACTTGAAATTAAAAAATGATTCCAAGCTAAGGAGGAGAGTACATAAGTTACTGCAGCCTCAAGACATCTATGAATAATACAAGTGCTGTGAGGTAGTGGAGCCAGGGTATAGTTAATTAATATGTACAAGAGCAGAGATGCACTTGAAAAACAATGGCACTGCTTCCCCCTCGCTGGAAGGAAAAAATATTTCCAGAAAGACTGACACATTTATTATTTTCTAACATAATTACCTTACCTTATTGTGGAGCGTTCGGAATGGAACGCATTAGAGTTGCTAAGCACCTGCCCGGCTCCCCTTAATTCGGTTTGGTTTGGTGTAAGCTCAGCAGGTAGGATGGGCTGGCAGGGTGGAGGAGGGTGGGTCTTGGAGAGATGTGCCATGTGCCTCACCTACCTGATGCCCACCATCAACTTCTGGCCACCTCTGTGAGCTGGTGACAACTTAAGCTGCAGCTGTTGCAGACACCTGAGGGGAAGTGGCTTCAGAAACAAGACAAGCGAAGTCCTGAGCTACAGAAAGATGGGCAGGTGGTTGGGGAGAGTGTAAATGCTTGAACACCAAGCCCAAGACCAGGACAGCTTGGTGGGGAGCTCCTCAGTCTTCCTGGGGTTACTGGGATTTGAGAGAAGGTATGAACATTAGTCTGTTACCCGCTGTCCTAGACCAAAGACCAAAATTCACTTTGCCTCTGAATCTCCAAGGGTGCCTGTGATGGTTAATCTCGGATGTCATCTCAACTGGATGGAGGGTGCCTAGAGAATTGGCAGGTCATTAAGGGTGGGTGCATCTGTGAGGGTGTTTCCAGAGAAGATTGGTGGTTGGGTGGGCAAGCCCAGTGAGGCAGACCCTCTTTGGCTGTGGGCAGGTGACATCCAGTTGGCTGTGGGTCCAGATGGTGGTCTCTCCTGCCCTGCCCTCCCTCCCTCCCTACTCCTCCTTCCCTCTTCTGTCACTCTCTCCCCTCTTCTCTCCATCTCTCTCCTCCTCTTCTCTGTCTCTGTCTCCCACTTTCTCTCCCTTCTTTTCTCTGTCTCTGCCTGCTCTTTTCACTCTCTCGCCCCTCTTTTCTCTGTCTCTGTCTTCTCTCTCCCTGCCTTCCTATTTGGCCATGTGATCCTTTCCTCTTGAAGGTACCCCCGCCATGATGCCATCTGCCATGAAGGCAAGGGAGCTCTCACCAGAGGTGAAACCAATCTTGGACTTTCAGTCTCCAAATATGAAATAAAGAAACTTCTTCCCACATTACCCAGACTCAGCTATTTTGTTGTAGCAACAAAAGATGAGCTAAGGCAGTGCCAATGGAGGGCTCCAACATCCCTGCTGCCCAATGTTCTGAGTCAACCTCTCCGTCACTTCAGACAAGAGGCATGCCCATCTCTTTCCTCCATGATGAAGAGCACCTCCCCAAGTGGAGAGATGACCAATTTACTCTTTCCCTAGTCTCCACTGGCTCTGTGCCCTGCCCAGCCTCCCTGCTCCTCCCCTAATGGCACACACAATGAAAACCACAAGTGGAGCGAGCACCCATGCTGCCAAGGCAGGCCACTCCCTCCTGGGCACTCCCCATCCTTGGCTTCAGGCTCCACTTTTGGCTACCCACCCTTATCCACTGTTTCCTCAGTCTCTTGCTCCCCTTCCTCTTTACCCTAAACACTGGCTCCCTCCAGAACTGCGCCCTTGGCTCACTTCCCTTCCCGTTTTCTAAGCTCTCCAATGGCTTGACTTTACAGATAAATGTCTTCTTTAAAGCCCAGCCCTTTCCTCTGAGCTCCAGGATTTGTAAATTCAGCTGCCCCAAACAGAACACTTTATCTTCCTCCCTGAATCACCTTCTCCTCCTAGTTCCTGTTTCGGGAGCTTGCAACTCCTGCTCTTACAGTTCAGAAGCTCAAGGCTTTCCCTTCTCTTCATCTCTCACATTCTTCTGACCACAAAACGGATACTAAGCCTAAAATCTCCAAGGACTCTCTTTTCTGACTCCACTGCTCTTTCTTGAATAGATTTGTGGAGTAGCCTCCTAGCTACCCATCCTCTCTATGGGTGGCCCAGAGGCTGGTGCTGGCATACATAACAAATAGTCACTCAGTGAGTAACTCTGTTCTTCCTCCATCTCATCATCACACTGCAGCTGGTCCTCTTCCTAGATCTAGAGATGATTGTGTCTCCCCTGCTTAGAACTCTCCATTAACTCCCCAAGACCTACAGGATCGAGACCCACCTCTGGGCTCCCATGGCTTCCCCGCCCTGTCACCCCTTCCCCACTGGGTACCCATGGCAATACCACCTCCTGTGGTCTCCATGAAAAGGATTTCTCTCGAGTGGTTGTGCCCTGCATGTGTCGTCGTTTTTGCCTGGAGCTCAATTCCATTCATCCACCATCTGATAAGGTCTATGGAAACCTAAGAATCCCTATGTGGTTAAATCTTGCTGTGTAATGAGTCACCCCAATTATAGTTTTGTTCCTATTCAAAGAATTATTTATTCTTTTTCCATTGATGCATATTAATTGCACATGGGAGGGTTCCATTTTGATATCTGCATACATACATAACATGCTTTTATCAAGACCCCACCCTGCTTTATAAAATCTTTCTGGCATTTTTTTGCTGCTTGAACTCAGAGCCCTGCACTTGCTAGGCAGGAGCTCTACCACTGGAGCCACAGTCACAGCCTTTTCCTGCTTCAGTTATTTTTTGGGGTATGGCTCAAGTTTTTGTCCAGAGTCAGCTTGAGACCACTATCCTCCTACCTATGCCTCCTGAAAGCTGGAACCACAGCATAAACCACCACGTCTGGCTTATTGGTTGAGATAGGGTCTTGCTGCCTTTTTGTCTGGGTTGGCCTCAAACTAATATCCTCCCAGTATCAGCAACTAACATCCTCCCGATATTGGCTTCTCAAGTAGCTGGGATTACAGCTGTGAGCTACTGCACCTGGCCTCTAGCAATTTTGAAGATGGGTTTCATTAGTAAAATTAATCCAGGAAAAAAATAGAGAACACACTGGACCACACAGGCATAGTTAATAACTTTATAAATGGAACTCCAGCAGCTCAGCAATTAAGAGAAAGAATTTACAAATGGGACCGCATGAAACTAAAAACTTCTGCACAGCAAAGGAAATAGTCACTAGACTGAAGAGGCAGCCCACAGAATGGGAGAAAATCTTTGCCAGCTATATATCAGCAAGGGATTAATAACCAGAATATAAAGAGGGCTCAAAAAAACTAACCTCTTAAAAAGTCAACAGCCCACTGAATAAATGGGCAAATGAGCTGAACAGACAATTCTCAATAGGAGTACAAATGGCCAATAAACACAGGAAGAAATGTTCAACATCCCTGGCCATAAAAGAAATGCAAATCCAAACCACATTGAGATTCCACCTCACCCCAGTCAGAATGGCTGTCATCAATAACGCAAGCAACAACAAAGGCTGGCGAGGACGTGGGGGAAAGGAACCTTCATACACTGTTGGTGGGAATGTAAATTAGTGCAACTGCTGTGGAAAGCACTATGGAGGTCCCACAAAAAACTAAAACTAGAACTACCATAAGATTCAGGCATAGCACTCCTGGGCAGGTATCCAAAGGAATGTGTTCCAGGATGCAACAGAGTCACTTGCACACCCACGGTTCACAATAGCCAAGCTGTGGAAGCAGACAGATGCCCCACTACCAATGAATGGATCAAGAAAATGTGTCGTCTACACACACTGAGTTTTACTCAGCCATAAAGAATGCAATTATGTTGTCTGCAGGTAAATGGCTGGAACTGGTGAACTTCATGTTAAGTGAAGTAAGCCAGGCTCAAAAAGCCAAAGGTCGCATGTGTTCGCTCATGTGTGGAAGCTAGACCTATAGTTAAATGTATATATAGATGCATATATGAGCATATATATACATACATATACAGTGATAGAGCAAAACTGCATTAGCGGGTCTGACTGAGGGAGCTACAGGAGGCCGGAGAGGTAAAGAAAATGTTAAAGAATAAAAAATACTGAAACCCACCTATATCTGAATATAATACAGTGTGCTGTACTGTAAGTTGTTGAATATTAGGGGAGCATGGTGATTGAGAATGAGGAAGTAATGGAGGCGAGGGGGGGAATTTGATTAGAACACAATACATACAGGCTTGAAGTACCAAGGCAAAACACCCTTGGACTTTCAATATACACTTTAAAAACTGAAGGACAAGAGGGAGAAATAGGTCTTTTCTGGGGGTGGGTACCAGTGGGAGGAGGGTGGGCCCAAGGAAAGGTTAATAAGGGCGTATTTTATATCCATATATGAAAACAGAAGAAACCTGTTGAAACTGTTCTAAGAAGAGGGGAGGAGGGCAGTGGGGAAGAGGGAGAAAGATGGAGGTAAATCTAAGATATACTGTAAGCACGTAAGTAAATGTCCCCATGTATCCTCCTGTACAATTATTACATATTTGTACATTTTTTTAAATTTTAAGAAATGGGTTACATATGACCCCTCTCCCCCCTCTTTCCCCCTCCCACCTCCTTCTGGCTCCTCCCCACCAAATTGTTCCCCTTTTATGTTCATGTCCTTTTGTCTTCTTTAGATCTAGATTCTGCATATGTGAGAAAACATGTGGCACTAGTCCTTCTGCATCTTCACTTAACATGGCGATCTCTAGTTCCATCCATTTTTCTGCAAACAACATACTTTCATTCTTCTTTATGGCTGAATAATACTCCATTGTGTATATATGCTACATTTTTCTTTCTGTCCATCTGTTGATGGGCACCTAGGCTGATTCCATAATTTAGCTACTATAAGGCTACAATACACATGGATGTGCAGGCGTCTCTATTGTCTGCTGACTTGCATTGCTTTGGGTATGTGCCCAAGACTGGTATAGCAGGATCATATGGTACTTCTGTTTTTAGTTTTTGAAGAACCTCCATAATGATTTCCATAATAGCTGCACTAATTTACATTCCCACAACAGCATATGAGTGTCCCTCCCCACCACATTCTCCCCAGTATTTGTTACTTTCTTCATGGTAGCCATTCTGACTAGGATAAGATTGAATCTCAGTAATGTTTTGTGATTTTTTTGAAGGTACTGGGTTTGAACTCATGGCCTTGTGCTTGCAAAGCAGGTGCTCTAACACTTGAGCCACACCACCAACCTCTCAATGATGTCTTGATTTGCATTTCGTTTCTCTCTAAGGATGTTGAATACTTCTTCATGTATTTATTAGCCATTTATACTTCTTTTGAAAACTGTTCATTTGCCCACTTATTAAATGGTTTATTTATCCTCTTGGTGCTTAACTTTTTGAGCTCTTTATATAGTCTGGATATTAATCCCTTGTCAGAACAATAACTGTCAAAGACTTTTTCCCTTTCTGTAGGTCATCTCTTCACTCTGATAATTGTTTCCTGGGCTGAGCAGAAGGTTTTTCATCGGATGCAACCACGTTTGCCAATTCTCACTCTTATCTCCTGAGCCATCAGAGTCCTGTGAAGAAAGTCCTTGCCTCTACCTAATCTCAGAGTGTTTTCTCCAGGAGTCTCAAAGTTCCAGGTCTTACATTGAGGTCTTCGATCATTTCTAGTTAAGTTTTGTAAGGGTAAGAGCTGTGGGTCTAGTTTCAGTCTTCTACATGTAGACCCCTGTTTTCCAGCACTGTTTATTGAAGACATTTTTGATGTCTTTGTCAAGAACCAGATGGCTGTAGCTGTGTGGGCTTATTTCTGGGTCTCTTTTGTTTTCCATTGTTCTGTGTGTTTGTTTTTGTGCCTGAACCATGCTGTTTTTGTTACTGGGGCTCTGTAGCATAATTTAAATTTAGGTACGTGATGCTTCTAGCATTGCTCCTTTTACTCAAAATTATTTTGGCTCCTCTGGGTTTTTGTGCCTCCATATGAATGCTAAGATTGTTTTTTCTATTTCTGTGAAGCATGTCCTGGGGACTTTGACTGGAATTGAAGTGAATTATTGAGGATTTTAAAGCACTTTATTGGTGTATCTTAGTTCTGGCTTGGGTAGGTGGTTCTTACTTGTGTTCTCTCACACAAGAGCAGTGAGACACAGCTGGGGTTGGAGTCTCCCTGGGGGCGTTCTCAACCATACATATGACTGGGACAGCGAGGCTCTTAGCTGTGACTGTGACTGGAACATCCACACATAGCCTCCACACATGGCTTGGGCTTCCTCCCAACATGGTGGCATGGCCCTAGAACAAGCAAGAGAGAAATCAGCAGAGGCAAAATGGCCTTTTCTGGCCTTCCCTAGAAAGTCTTGCAGCACCACCTCTACTCCATTCTGCTCATTGAGATTGTCACCAGGGCTTGCCCAGGTTCAAGGGAAGGAGACATAAGCCCCCTGTATGTGTGGGATGGAAATACAGTCTGTCACGTGTCAATTCCTCCTCCAGGAAGCTTTGGATGCCCCCTCTCAACTCCAGGCTACCCTGATCCTACAACTCTCCACTGTATGTACCTCCATTATTGTCTGTCCTTCACTCTGACCCCATGAGGTGGGCCTATTTTTTATTTATCTTGTGCTTGGCACCTAGTACTCATGCTTGCAAACTCATGACTGAACGAGAGACTGAGCATGACCCCACTAACCTGTAGTGAGGACTTTCTTTCCAGAGCAGGCCAGGTACATCCCAGGACAGCCACCACTCAGGTAAGTCCATTCAGCACGGCTTGCCCCATACAAGCGTGGGAGCTGCCGGCAGTTGTGCACAGATGCAGAGCCTCCATCCAGCCTCTGTATCTCCCCGGCACCACAGCCATCTTCATGCGCCTCTTTTAAAATATCCAGCAGTGGGACGAAAGGGGGCTCACTAATAAGGGGAGAGTTCACAGTGGGGAGGGCGGAGGCAGGGGTGCTGCCTCCTCCCCTCTGCCTCCTGTCTGCCTCCACCTCAACCCACTGGAGCCTAGGAGGGCAGGAATAGCCCTTCTCATTTTCACCACCATTCCCCAGCTGCCTGGCCTGGATCCCTGGGCCTCTGGAACAATCGTGTGCTGAGCCATTCAGCTGGGCAGCTCCCTCGTGGGCAGCCGGGCCCACTGCCTAACAAGCTGTGTGTGAGGGGACAGGCCTGAATGACTGTAATATGAACCATGAAAGTGGATATTTAAGGCTTTATTACAGGGTGAGGACTGCTAATTGCAACGTTCCTTTCAGGAAGCTGGAGCTGATGAGTTTAAACCCAGGCACCCAATTATTATAACTCTGTCAGCGCAGAGCAGGGGAGAGGCGGGGGAGGGGGAAGAGGCAGCTGAAGGCACAATTACCTGAACTTTATCCAAGGCACACACCGCCAGCCTGGAATTTACAAGGAAGATTGGTGCTGCACGGAGCTTCCTCCCTGTCACAGCTGCATTGTGGTGATTACCGATCCCAGCCCTTCTCACCCTCCACTGGGCCTTCTTGTAGAAGAGGTGGCTTTGGGGGACACCACCTGACACTCAAGCCAGGGACACTTAGCCCCTGTGCCGAGATTAGAGGTTATCCAGGGCATCTTGGGCTCTCAGTTTGCACTTGAGAAAGAGGCTCAGAGGGAACACCTAGGTGACAAGCTGGGCTTGTCACCCAGATCAGGTGCAGGATTTGTACTGTTCACCTAAATCCAGCTTAACACTCTGGTTGTGTGTTCCCAGAAGTAAGTCAGGGACATGGGAAGCACCCAGAATCTTCTTCAAATTTAACCAGCAGGTCTAGGTGTCATCCACCATGTGCTTGGGAATGAGGCTGAGTCTTTTCATGTACTCATGGAGAAAGAAAACACTCCTTACTGGAGAGATAACTTACAAATAGTTTCATCACAAAATTCATCGTCACCATGCTCCAAGAATGCTCAGGTTTCATCACAAAATTCATCGTCACCATGCTCCAAGAATGCTCAGCATTTCAGGTCCAACGTGGTGACCCACACCTGTAATCCCAGCTACTCAGGGAGGTAGAGATCTGGAGGATCGAGGTTAAAGTCCAGCCCGGGTAAAAAGTTAGACAGGACCCATCTCAACAACTAACTATAAGCTGGGTGTGGTGGCCCATACGTGTCATCCCAGCTACTTGGAAAGCCTAATTAAAAAGGAATGAGGTACAGGCCAGCCCTGAAAAAAGCTCAAGTCCCTGTCTCAAAAATAATCAAAGCAAAAGAGGCTGGGGGTATGACTCAAGTAGTAGAGTGGCTGCCTACCACGCATGAGGTTCTGAGTTCAAACCTCAGTACTGGGAAATAAATACTTAGTGCTTTACCTTTTACAAAGTGGTTTCTGACATTCATGAGTTCAAATGTTGAGCACTAATGAATGCCAGGCACTGGAGATATAGGAATGGCAAAGATGTCTCTGCCTACAAGGAGCTTTCAGCTTTGTGGGGAGACACACAAGGCATCCTACAATTGTAAAACTGCATAGACACACACACCACCACCACCTCTTTAACTTAGTCACCTAAATTTAAGTGATTACACATAAAAAGCTTGGTGCCAACTCAGCAGTACAGACAGCAGAGGCTGGAACAGTTTCCAGATGGTGGATCTCACCACTGCACGTGGTGGTCAAGGGCAGGTTCACAAGGAAGGCAGCTGTGACGGGTGGGTAGGAAGTCAGAAGGGAGAGAAGAGGTGGGATGCTTTCCTACATCCAACCCGTGGAACCATATCTGAAATACTGGCTTGTCCTTGTCCCCTTGTGATGGCAAAGTCAAAGCAGTGTAATCAACATGCCAGCCATGGCCAGTAGATTCGAGATGCCCCAGAACAATGGTGAGGGGCTGAAATCTGGGGGTCCTTTTCTTCTTCTTACACAGGGCATCACAACAGTCAGACTGTTATGAGAGTAGAAGGGCAAACCACCCCCTCTCCATGAACTTGTGCTTGACTTTTAGTCATGGTACGCAGGCCAAAGAGACCTGATCCACCAGCAGATGTCGTGGACTGAGATGCAAGTGTGGTGTGATGGTTAATCTTGGTTGTCAATCTGATTGGTTTGAGAAGCTTCTGGGAGATTAGAAAAGCACACCTTTGAGTGCACTGTGAGAGTTTCCAGAGATGATTAACTGAGCGGGGAAGATAACCTAACCTTCTCTGAATGTGGGCGGCACCACCCCATAGGTGGGGGACCTGGGAGGAATAAGTGGAAAAAGGAGAAAGCCCCCAGCACAAGCATCCTCTCTCTTTGCTCCCTGCTGCCATGATGTGAGCTGGTCTACCACAAACTCCCTACCATGATGGACTGAAACTTCTGAAACCACGAGCCCAAACAAATCTTCCCCTCCCCTTAAGGTTTTGCTTGGGTATTTTATCATAGTGATGAGTAGTTAAGTAATACCTATGGGAAATGATGAAATCAAGGGTTTGCCTCTTAGACATGCCTGTTAAATAACCACACAGAAATGGATGGATTTGGATAAAGAAAGTATTTTTAGGAATAAAGCTCTTATGAACATTAGCATACAAATCTTTGGACACACAAATTTTCACTTCTTTTGGGTCAATGTGCAGAAGTGGAATTGTTGCGTTACATATTAAGTTTATAATAAATTGTCTTTCTTCTGCCTCAACATATGAATTCACAAACGTTCAGTGTATAGCATCCTGGGAAAACACATTCAAACCACAATGAGATACCACTGTATGTAACTATTAGAATAGCTGCAATTAAAAAGCACTCCACACCAAGGATTTGGTGAAAATATGGAACTCTTGGTATTGGTGTTCAGGAGCAATGTGTTGGTTGTCAGTGTTATAGTTTAAGAGTCCTGCCGTATGAGTGATGATGATGGTATATGACCCCATGACACCGGAGGAAAACACAAGGAAAAAACAGAGTGAGAAAGAGAAAGAAAAAAAAAAGAAAGAGGAAGAGAGACAAGGTGTGTGTGGGTTCACTCTGGTGGGGTAGGTGCCAGTCAAAGAAAGGAAGGAAAGACAAAGGAATGTGGTACCCTGCAGGGGAAGAGCGAGGTGGTTAAGGAGAGAGTGGGGCTCAGAGCTGGAAACTATAGAGATCAAGTAAAATGAAAACCAAAACTGAGGACTCAGGTTTCCCACATGGAGGGCAGGGTAGGCCTGTCTTGAATAGCGGCTCTAAAACCCAGTAGAAGTAGTTGAAAAATTAATCATAACAGCACTGCACAAGTAAACGAAGCTTGACCCCTACCTCACACCATTCACCATTTAGTTGGCACAAAAGAGATCTTAGTATGAACTTTTTATGTGCACTCACTTGTGTTTATCTGGTTAAATTAAAGGAGGTAATGTATGCCCACACCTCAATCCAGCACTTCCCACACTACAGTATAATTGCTTGTTGTCTGTGTCTCTTGCACTAAACCATGAACAACAGAAACAGAATCCGTCACCTTTTTGCCCCTATTGTAATTTGAAATGGATCATAGACATACAATCTAAAACTATAAAACTTCCAGAACAAAATATAGAAGCAAGATTTGTAACTCTCAAATAGGCAAAGATTTCTTAAAACACAAAAATCATGGGGAAAAAAGTTGTACTTCACAAAAATGTAAAAAATTTCTCCTCTTCAAACACACCCTTAAGAAAATGAAATGGTAAGCAACAGACTGAGAGCGAACAGTCACAATGTGTGTGTGTGTGTGTCTGACAAAAGACTTGTATCTGGAATATCTAATTTTATAACTCAATAAGACAGTCGATTCAATAGAAATACAATTTAAGCAGGCAACCCCACCCAGCAAAGAGAAGCACATGAAAAGATGTTCACTGTTTCCAGTCATCGGGTGTTCTAGTGTGTCTGAGCCACCATAACAGGTTACCATCATCCAGGGGCATATAAACAATAGAAATTTATTTCTCACAGTTCTGGGGCAGGGGAGTCAGAGCACTGGTAGATTTGGTATCTGGGAAGGGCTGACTTCCTGGCTCACTGAGGTCCATCTTCTCACTGTGTCCTCACAGGAATGTCAAAGGTGCAAAGTTAAAAAAAAGAAAAAAGGCACAAGACAGGTGCAGTGACTCACTGCTGTAATCCTAGTTACTCAGGAGACTGAAATGAAGTGGATTACAGTTCAAGGCCAGCTGGGGCAAACATTTGCAAGACCCTATCTCAACCAACAGCTGGGTATGGTGGTATGTGCCTGTCATCACAGTTGAGATCAAGAGGATCGTGGTTCTAGGTCAGCCTAGGCAAAAAGATCATGAGCCCCTATCTTGATGAATAAAGCTAGGAATGGTGGCACACCTGTCATAGGAGGACTGTAGTCCAGGCAAGTTTAGGGAAAATGTGAGACTCTATCTCAGAAATAACCAGAGCATAAAGGGTTGGATGCATGGCTCAAGTAGTAGAGCACCTGCCTTAGCAAGAGCAAAATCCTGAGTTTAAGCTCCAGTACCATGAAAGAAGGAAGGAAAGGAAGGGAAGGAAGGAAAGAAAGGAAGGAAGGAATGAGGGAGGGAGGGAAGGAAGGAAGGAAGGAGGACAGGAAAGAAGGAGGGAAGGAAGGAAGGAGGGAGGGAAGGGAGGGAGGGAATGAGGGAAGGAGGGGAAGAAGAGAAGGGAAGGAAGGGAAGGAAGGAAGGAAAGGAGGGGGGGAAGGAAGGGAAGGAGGGAAGGAAGGAAGGAAGGAAGGAAGGAAGGAAGGAAGGAAGGAAGGAAGGGAGGTAAGAAGGAAAAGGCACAAGGTAGCTCTCTGAGGTCTTTTTCCATAGGGCACTACTCCCATTCCCGAAGATTCTATCCTTATGACCTAATCACCTCCTAAATCTCCTAACACACCACCATGGAGATTAGGTTTCCAGTTATGGCGAATGTGAATTTACTAGAATTTATCAATAGCACTAGGACAGGCACCTTAAAACCACAAAGCCACTACTCCACATACCCATTAGGGTACTGCAGTTAAAAAGCCTACCATACCAAGAGTTGGTGAGGACATAGAACAAGTAGAACTCTCATGTGTTGATGGTGATGGCAAAGCAAAGTGTTTCAACACTCTGGAAGACAACCTAGGCTTGATACATTTGAAAACGTGTGTCCAAAGACTTTACTCCTTAGAGCCCACATGAGACACAACGCAGAGGTCCACCCTTGGGAGGTTGGGTTGGGTGCATTCATGCACTGGAATCCTACTCTGCGATAAAGGAGGATCAATGACGGTTACAGGGAATTCAGACCCATGGCACCAGACCCCAAAGTGTACCCACCTACTTTTCAGTATGATGCCATTCATATGATGTTCTAGAAAAGACAAAACGAGCCATTGGGAAAGTGGATGATGGGTCTCCTGGGCTGGTGGTGGGAATAATGACTCCAATTTGGTGCCCATGAGGACACTTTGTGTGGTTTTTGCGTCTGCAAAATGTATGTATGTGTTGGTCAAAACTGATCTGGCGGTAAGTTTTGTATGTAAATTATATCTCAATAAAGTTAATTTTGGGAATGAATCCACCCAGCAGTACGATACCATAGGCTTTGTACACACATTTCCACCTATGTGTGTAAGTACACAGAAGGCATTCGGAGGAAGACATACTACGTGACCGGATGCTTACTTCCAGGTGGATGGAGGGGGAGAGCGCTGAGTAAGATAAGTGGCCAAAGGGACTTCAGCCTTCACGACAGTGCTTTAATTTTTCAAAAGGACAATGTGCTCACATATTACCTTATACTTAGATTTTCAAAGAGGGAGCAGCCGACATACACAGAGGCTGTTCTGCTATCAAAACTCTATCAAATGCCTTTTACCTGTGTGGACCACCATTGCCTTCAATTATTTATTGAGCATCTATATCTCTAGCAAAATAAGATGAGACAAGATTCTTCCTTGCTCCACTCTGACTCTTCCCTCTGTTCATTCTCAAGAAGCCAGATGGCCTCAAGCACTACGCCCCTCCACCCCCACCCAATTTCCTAGCTGGGGGACCGATTTACACAAATGCTTAAGCCTAACTTCTTCAGAGCCATAATAGAACCTGTAGGGGTCCTGAGGGGCTTGGTGAGAAGACAGAGGTAAAGAACTTGGCAGAGGGTTTAATAAATAAGAGCAGGATTAGTATTTATTATTATTACTGGATGTTATTGATTCAAAGACACTGATTTTTTCATATTTTGCCATTTCTGGAATTGGGCACATTTTGAAATCAATGTCATAATTTATTTGGCAGGTGTTTTTCTTTCTAGGTACATAAAATAATAGTGCACCTTGCATTCAGTGGTGCCTCAGCTTCTGTGAAATATTGGGAGAGCATCTCCTACTCAGCTGTGCTTTGAGTGTCTGTCGATATTTAACCAACATTAGAAACAGAGGAAGCAAGGCCTTGTGCCAGCCCAGGGAGAAGGGGAAAAGCAGGATTGATTTCATTAAAACATTACTGCTCTTCCCTAACAACAAAATGTTCCTTGTGGTACAACTGTCTCTTGCGGGAAGGCCCATCCATTGCCCAGTGGCTTCTTGGGTACCACTCTCTATTTGCTGTCATGCCACCTCTTCCCTGCATGGGCAAGGCTGGCCTCCTGGTCTTCTTTCGGTCAGCCTCCCTGCATCCGTCAATTGAACTTCCCCTCTCTGACCTTAGCAATGACAATCTCAGGCATCACTGGGGTGGTCCTTTACCCCTTGCCCTTGTCCCCCTACCAGAGCCCTAAGGAATTCTGAATGTGCACCAGATGGATTCTGGTTGCCAAGCTGCAGATGCTGACCTTGGCTAACTGCTACAGAAAGGGAGATGGCAGAGCTCACAGAGTTAATGGGAAAGGTAGAGAACCACTCTGGGAAAATGAGCAGGCCAGGGAGGGCAAGCAACAGGGACAAAATGACCTGAGGGCTGCTTCTGGCATTGCCACCACAGATGTCCCCAGCCCCAGGACTCCCAGCCAGTGCTACTTCAAGATGGGACTCAGTTTCCCCCAAGAGTCTGCATCACTTCCCCAGTACTCAAGATCCAGATGGGAGGGTGGAACTATTCAGCCAGCAGTGTGGACTTCTGGGTGCAGAGTGGGGCTGTTGGTCCTCCCTTTTGCTGTCCACAGGCATCAGGATTTGGAAATGTTGCCACGTAAGAAAGCAAGGACGGACGGGGCTGGACAGGTGAAAGATGGTGGCGGATCCCTGCATCTGTATGGAGGATGCTTGTGTCCAGTTTGGTACCTTGTCACAAAATCAGGCAAGCAGAACCTTCTCAGGATCAGTGGGCCAAAGGGATTTGTCCTATGCACTCCCAATTATCCTTCCTTAAAAAATAGACATAATAGCAGTTTAAGAAAGCGGCTCTGGAAAAAGATGTTGCTGTATTAGGATTGCATGAGTGGTGACAAGTCAATTCAAGCCATAGTTAAAGAAACGAAGTTGCTTATGTCCTCTCTTAACAAATGCTTAATTTAGCAATCATAGTTAAAGCTGTGGTTCTCACAGCAGGGGTGTCAACCCAGAACCTGTTAGTAATGCAAATTCTTGAGTCCCTCCCCAGACCTGTCACATCAGACCCTCAGGGGTGGAGCCCAGGCACTTTGCTTGCACAAGCCCTCCAGGTGAATTTGATCTCTGAAGTCTGAGGACTGCTGGTTTAATCTTAACCTTGACTACACGAGAGAATCACCTGGGAGCTTTCAAGCCCCGTGCGGAAGCCCCACCCCAAACCAATTAACTCTGCTTGGTGAGAGAAGAGGCTTTTAAACAAGCTTCCTCAATGACTCCAGTGTGGTTCAGGGACATAGATAAAACCCATGATTGTTTAAAACGCCTCAGAAACTCCTGCGAACCTCTCAGCTCCTTTTGAGAGTAAATTGTCATCTCTGGTACTGTGAGATTTTAGCAGCTGTCACTTCTCTGCAAAACTGATCCACCTCAATAAAGGAAAACTCAACCCTTCCTTTAGTGCCAGGTGGTCCCCATTCGGGGACACAGCAGCTATCACCAGCAGCTGAAGCCTCCTTGCCGGTGTGGAGTGTGGAACGTGGGGGAGACAAAGCTTTTGTACAGCCCACCTTGCAGACTGCTCTCCCTCCACCCTCCCAGATGGGGGAATTTTTGGAGGACAGCCAGGAGGAAAGAGGGTACCCACACCCCCATCCTCAGAAAAGCCCCAAGAAGGCTTCTGGTAGCTCACCTGGGCCCAGGGCTGAGGAGCTTGGCCATGACCAGAGTTTCAAGAAGGGGTGCTGGGCAGATCTAGAGCTGCTATGGGTTGGTTTACTCTTTACCCAGTCTCATGTCAGTAGAGTTTTCATATTTGGGTCCATATGTGTGGTTTTTCTGGTGGTACTGGGATTTGAACTCAGGGCCTGTGCATGCCAGGCAAGCACTCTACCACTTGAGCCCCCACCCATCCCTTTTTGCTTTAGGTATTTTTCAAATAGGGTCTCACATTTATGCTCAGGTTGGCTTGGACTGTGATCCTCCTATTTACAGTTCCTGCATAGCTGGGATGGCAGGTGCATGTCACCACACCCAGCTTTTATTTTGAGAATGCTTGTGTTTTGCAGGAAGCCAGAGACAAAGTTAAGCAGCCCCCACCAGACCTGTGTTAAAGGCAGCAAGACGGATTTTATCAAACAACACACCAGCAGACTGCTCCATGCGGACAGAGCTCCAACTAGGACAAGGAGGACTGACAATTTTAAAGGCAACAGGGGGACAATGGGAGACAATGGAGAAATGGGAAAGGGGAATCAAAGAAGGACTGGGGGTACGGGGTGGGGTGGGGTGGTGTGCAAAATTACAGAAGGAGAAATAGGGACATGCACCTTTTGAGGTCTGGCAGCATTGCATTATCTTGAGCAAAGGCTCATGTCACCTTTAGGAAGGGACATGGCCTTGTGCAGTGGAAGCCAGGCTCAGGACTGGTCAAGTCTCTTAGCATGTGTTTGTGTGAGACTTCTGTACCATGTGACAGTTCACAGTTGCACAGGCAACAAGGGACAACAAGAGGAAGGGAGAGCCAGACTTCATCACCTCTGCTGAAACTCTGCTTGTGCCTAGCAGGGCTTGATTCCTTGGATACTGGTTGAATGGACAATTCACCGTGTGTCTGCCCCCCTGGTATTCCTGTCTGGGTGAGATTTAGCCAGGCTGGGCGAATGGGTCCATACTCACAGTGAGTCTATGCTTTCACATTTTAGTAGCAAGGAGACATTGCCAACAGGCCTGGATGGGTTAGGTGGGTTCCAGTCCTCTTTGCATCATGCCTGTCAGCTTCAGATAAATTAATCTCACTGTGTTTGCATTTTTCCCAGCTCACAACGGGAATAATATAGTATTCTAGCTATTTGGGCCTGTGGAAGAATGAATAAGATTTCCCAGCCAGAATCCAGCTTCCACATGCTTTAATGCCTAGGAAGAGTCATTTGCTCTTCACCCAAAATGGTCATGATAGTTTTGTCCTACTGTCTGCCCCAATGTGAGTTCATATCCAATGTGTTGGAAGCTAGAATGTCTCAGCTGCACAATGCCTTTCATAATTAAAAACTCAATAAAGTCCCTATGTTCTGAGGGTCAGAGACCAAAATGTTGCATTGAATATCCATTTTTTTTTATTTTTGGTGAGATTGGAATTTGAACTCAGGGCTTTGCACTTGTAAAGCAGGCACTCTACCCCTTGAGCCACACCTCCAACCCATTCTTTGCTCTCTTTATTTTTGGAAATGAGGGGGGTGGGTCTTGTAGCTATTTGCCTGGACTGGCCTCAAAGTGTGATTCCCCTGATTTCAGCTAGGATTATAGGTGTGAGCCACTGGTGCCCAGCTTCCATCTTTCTTAATGGGAAATGAGGGACAGGGCTTCTAGGAGAGAGCTCCATGAGCTGCCTACGTCAGGGACAGCCTCACATCAGAGTCAAGCTGCTTTGAGTGACCCTCAGATCCCCAGGCCCAAATCACCACCCCTGGGAGTAGCCTGGGACTCTGAATCAGTTTCCTGAGCTGATTCGAATGTGTATTAAATGTGGGGTTCATAAATGTCCTCCATAGGAGCCAGACTGTGCCTCGCCACCACCAGCCTAAAAGTCAACATGGAATCCATAGCAATGAGATTCTTTCTCTAAGATCCCAGAATCCAAGGTCACCTGCAACCCATCATGGCCCCTCAATACTCTCTTCCCTTTAGTCTCCCTCAGTAGGTCTCAGTTTCCCCATTTGCTAGATGGATAAAGACCGTGTTTTTTTCTTTGGACTTCCTGAAATGGTAGACCCCAGTCCTACGAGGCACACCTGGCTGATCACACTTACTTGGCACATAACAGCACTTCTTTAAAAAGAATAGAACCAAAGTTCTAGAACCACAGATTTCAAAACCAAAAGAAAGCTCTAAAACCACACATCTCCACAAAAGACTAGGGACAGCCCTTGTTAACATAACATAGTTATAAATTAAATTAACCAAGCTCTAGAATATTATACCTATCACCCTATTTTAGTTGTGGTGGATCATCAAGTCAGCCTAAACCAATTAAGTCAGTCTTGGTGGTGGTGGTATACATGGTCTTGGAACATGTGTGCTGATACAGTGAAGGTCACAAGAAAGACAATGCATTGATAACAAGACACGGGGTAATTCCCACAATGCCCCTCAAGACAGCAGAGCACCTTCATTAGCATACAGCTGCTTTCAATCCCTGCCCTGCAGGTGGGAGCCACTCTTCTTCCCTTTGAAGCCAGGTTGTGCCCCTGCTGCATCTTCACTGAATTATCCCTGTGGGGCTCAAAGGAAGTGCTTTAGCGAGAGCCCTTTCAGATTAACATGTAAAATTTAATTACGGAAGTCCGGGCTATCGTGGTGTTTAAAGCCATTTTACTAAGCCTGGGAGTTATAGTGGCCTTCCCCTCCTGGGTGTAAGGAGGCCCTGGCAGCCTTTGATCATTAACTGCTGAGAAAAATCTCAGTTTGCATATTAAGGTCAGGAAATTATCCTTTCACTTTCCTCATTAAATGGCCAAAGTATTCATCTTGTGGAGAAAGAGCAATTCTGAAACTCCAAAAGCAAGTGGGGACCTCCAGAGGCCATGGGTCCAGGTGTCCATCTCTAAGTGGCTCCAAAGCAAAATTCAGTAATCAGAGAAAAGGCAGAGGTACAAAGGAGGCAAAATCCCTGTCCCCAGGGAACTCCAAGGTGACAAGAGAGACAGACACAAGACACACCAATTAACTCTTTGTTTGGGGGCATTCCCAGAAGAGATGGCACTTTCTCCGGATTTTGAAAAATAAAAAGAAGTTATTCTTGTGAATAAAGGAGTGGGTAGGCTGGGCTCAGTGGTTCTCACATGTAATCCCAGCTACTCAGGAGGCAGAGAGCAGGACAGTAGTTCAAGTTCAGTCTGGGCAAAAAAGTAGTGAGACCCCCCCTCCCCCAACTCAACCAATAAACTGGGTGTGGTGGCACATACCTGTGATCCCAGCTACTAGGGAGGCAGAGGTAGGAGGACTGAGATCTGAGGCCAGCCACAGGCAAAAACTGGAATTGGAATATTATGAAAAAGAGGTTAGCCTAAGGGAGAGAAAGGGAGGGTAAAAGAAGGAAGTTGAGAAGGTGAATATGGTTGATGTACTTTCTATACAAGAATGAATCTAGAATTTTTAAACCTGTTGAAATTGCCCTAAGAAGGGGACTAAGGTAGAAAGGAGAAAAATAGAGGGGATGAACCAATTCGTGTAATAATACATATACACAGGGAAATGCCACAATTAAATACCCTGTATCTTAAATATACCAAAATGCTTTTTTCAAAAAAACGGAGACCAGAAAGGTAAAACAGGTCCTGTCTGGGGGTTGGAACCAGGGTGAGAGGAGAGGATATAAGGAAAGGGTGTAGGAGGGTGAAAATGTTGGAAATATTAAGTACTCTTGTATGAAAATGGAAAAATGAGACATGTTGGAACTATTCAGGAATGGGGGAAGAAGGATAAAGGAGAATGATGGAGGGGGTGAATTCAACAGTGATTTATTCTAAGAACTTTTGTAAATGTCACAATGTACCCCCAGTGCAACAATAATATAATAATTTTAAAGAAATTAAAAGACAAAATAAATTTTTTTAAAGTTCCATAAATTTCTATAATCACATATGGTTATTATATATCACTGTAGTGATTAATGCTGTCTCTGAATATGTAGCAACTTTTATTTCTGCAAATGCCTAGTTTTGTCATTATCATGTCATCATCACTGTTTAGGATATGCCTTTAACACTTTAGTAGCATAAATAAATGTTTACTGAATAAAAAAAAACTGAGGCTGGACACTGTAGCAGTGTCCAGAAAGAGATGTGTAGCCCTTAGTTCCCAGACCCCTCCCTGCAGGTGCAGATCTGCACCCAGGTCCAAACCCCAGCTCTGTCCCCATACACAGAAGGATGGTTTCTTCCTCAGCCCTAAGACCCTAGAATGAAGACAGTGCGGCAGATGAGTGGATTTAGAGCCTCAAATGAATTTCAAGATGAGTAAGAACAATCGCAATTAAAATCAAATTTCCAGGAGAGGATCTGATCTCTTTCAAGGAGAAAGTGGGCCTGGCCTTGCCGGCAGCCACAGCTGCTCCTTAATGGGGACTTAAATGCTACACACAGAGAGTCAGGCGCACACATCTGGGAGATGCCGCCACCTTTGAAGCTAGTTTTGTGAGGCTCTCTCTCCATGGGGGACCAAACACAGGTTTTCATTACTCACAAAGGCAAAAAAAAAAAGGTCTTTCTCTCAGACAGATCTTTGCCTGACTCCTGGCTTTCAACCTCTCCAGGCTGTCTCTGTCCCCTCTGGTGGGGAAGATGCCAGCTGGCTATTTGTCCTGTGGCCCCTGTGAGAATAAATGAGGGCTGGGGGTGGGATGGGGGTGGTGGTTGGTTAGAAACTGTATAAGAGCTGTGTTAGTAGTGTATGGAATTCTGATACCCATGTGTCACTATTGGCTCTGTGTTGTTGTAGATGAAGAAGATGAGCTCAGAGAGGTGATGGACTGGCTGGAGGTCACCCAGCTGGTAGGTGGAGTTTAAACCTGGGTCTGTAGATCACAAGGCCTGGTGGTTTCCTTGGATTCAAAAGTCCAAGGAGAAGGAAGGAGGCAGCCCAGGGAGATGAGAGGCTGCAAATGGCTCCATCCCCTCTTCCCCAGCCCTCTGGCATAGTCAGAGTTCCTAGACACTGGGTAGGGTCATTTCTTAGTTTAGAAGGTCACCTTCTCTCTGCCGTATGTCTGGGACATCAGAGTGAGCCCAGGACAAGGCCTGTAAGGAATTGTCTGTGTGGGGCTGGAAAAAAAGCTGGTTTCCCTTCTTCTTGTCAGGCAGGGCTCCTATAGGCAGATCCTGTAAAACTAGGGTGATTCTTCCTTCCCCCCAGGGGACCTCTGGAAATTTGTTGTCACATCTGGGAGACTGGAGAGGGGAGCAGTATTAGCTAAACGTTCTACAATGAATAGGACAACAGAATTATCCAGCCCCAAGTGTCACCAGTCATATGGTTGTGAAACCCTGCTGTGAAAGATGCTGATCTATGGGGAAAGGGACAGGAGCCCCTCAATTCTGGTTCCCTAGACCTATGGGATGCAACCTACCCCCCCCCCAGCCCCGCCCCGCAGCCAGCTGACTAACTGGTGTGGGGTGTACCAAGGCAGTGCAGATGAAAATGCCTGGCCGCTTATAAAAATGATTTAAAATTCTAAGAGGGTAAGAACAGCACATTAAACCTTTCTGAACACGGGGGCCTGGGGGACGTACAAGTCACCCGCCCAGGAAGTGGGACAAAGCCTTCCGCGTGTGCCTAGAGCCCTCCTGGGTATCCCATCTTCAGAAGGCAGGCTTGCTTTTGCTCTGATGTGCGTGGTTCCTCCGAGGCAGTCCAGGCAGGACACGCAGAGTGCAAAGCCTGCTGAGAATCTAAAGTGGCCAGCTTCCTTCGCTCTGCAAAGAAAAAAGTCACTTTTGACTGCCAGGAAATGAAGAAGCAGGCGGAGTGGACTGCCTGGGAGACACCGGGTCCTCCCTGCTCTGACTCTTTCTTAGGAAGGAACAAGGGTCAATATGCTGGGAGGGTTTCCAAGCACAAAGCAATTAAAAAAGGAGGGGAAACTTGGAGAGAAAGCCTTTTCGTTTCCTGGATATTTTCCCTGAAGTTGGTGGCCCCCAGGGCTCAATAGCCTGACTTCTCTCCTTTTTTGTGACATTTCTTCTGCAGAGGGCCACTCTGACCCTCACCCTGGGCAAGGAGGGGTGCAACCAGGGCTCTAACTCAGGGATGGGTCCTGAAATTACCTTCTCTACTTCCATATTTAGAAGTCACCCCAACTTCTCCCCCCACCATTTGTTTCACTCATGCTGCTTTTGTTTTAATTCTGTTTTCTTAGGCATCTGACACTGTGTCTTTGCACACCACCCACCCGACGTGCCTTAGGTTTGGCTGTGGATACAGGAAGGCAGAGAGGAGCCAGGGCAGGAACAGCCCCTGTTGTCTCCTCCACAAAGTGCCCACCACCAATCATGCTCCTCATAGGACAGGAGAGAAAAGCCCTGCCACCTGCTCTTGAGGTGCCTAGCTGAAGATCTCCGGAACTACCCTTGCCTTTCAGGAATGGAGGGAGGACAAGGAAGGCTCAGGGTCTGGGGTCATGATCACAGTCACTGTCACTGTTAGCCAGGCCTCTGCAGCTTGGGCCCAACAATGGTGGCAGTCACCACGAGCACTCAGTGCCCACTGTCACCTACAGGGAGTCAGCAGAGTTTGGAAGCTGAGAGCACCTGGAATGACACTCTCAAGGCTTCCAGTTCCAACTCTGCTACTTACTGGCTGTATATTCTCTCTGTGACTTTGGTTCTTTGTAAAATGTGGGACCTACCTCACCAGAGTCCTTATAAAAGAGCTTAACTTTTACATAGTGCTTAGAATAAATATCCTCTTTATGAGATTAGTCAGCCCTTCTCTCCACTGCGGCCCTAAGAGGTGGTCCTTTATAGACAAGGATATGTGACACACAGAGAAGTTGAGACATGTGTCCAGAGTCACACAGCTGGTCTGGAGCAAGCCTGGATTCAAACTCAGCCCAGGCTTCTGCTAGGTCTGTGGCCTGTCTCTGAGGTGAGGATGGAGCTTGGGCACGCAGACACACACAAGTATTGGGTCAGGAGACTGGGAGCAGGGCCTGGCTTGCCCTGCAACCAGCATGGGCTCCGTTTCTTCACCTGAGAGGATTTGGTTGCCCTGGTGCTGTGGGTAGCTCTACAGTTGTGTGACTCCAAGCAGCCAGGTTGCCTCAGTTTCTAGTTGGTGGCCTAGCCCCAAGCCTGGCCGTGGGACAAGGAAAGAGCCAGTTGGAAGAATTGCTTCCTGGAGCAGGTGGATGGAGGTGATGGCTTCCGGGCTGGTATGCTGAACCTGCCATCAGCTGTTACTGACTCACAGAGCCAGCCTAAGGGACAGGGCCCTGCAGAGTTGACATGCAGTGAGTTTAACCACTGCTCTGGTACCTGCCAGCCCCTGGAAGGTTAAGGGTTTTGTCTGCCTCTTTCTGCCATGGCACTCAAGGTAACGGGGCTGTTTGCCCAGAGCAGCCACAACCAGACTTCCTCTGGGGCACCTGCCCAAACCTCCCACGTGCCCCTTCTCACCTCTCTCCAGGAGAGGGCACAGGCTGGGTGGAGCTGGTCCAGCATCTTATGGTTTGGACAAGTCCTTGAGCAGGGCAGTGGTTCCCTTGCAACTTTGGAGGCTCAAATCTGGAGTTGAGATGCCAGCAGGGCCACACTCCTCCGAGGGTGCTGGAAGTGGATCCCTCGCCTCTTCCAGCTTCTGGCAGCTGCCAGCAGTCCTAGGACTGCAGCTGTATCACTCCAATCTGCCTCTGTCATCATGTGGGCTTCTCTGTGTGTCTGTGTTCACACGATCTTTGCTTTGCACATAGCTGTTTCTGCTCCCCTTCTTACAAGGACAATAGTTACAATAGGCTGAGGTCTCACTCTACTCCAGTGTGACCTCATTAAGTAAGTACAACAGCAATGACTCATTTCCCAAAAAATCATCTTCTGAGGTTCAGCAAAATCATGAATTTGGGGGGACACTATTGAACCCAGCCTGTTCTCCATGTCTGGGCTCCAATATCCCTTTCTTCCCACCCACCACCTCCTCCCAACCCAGCTTCCCTCTCCTACCACATCTTACTTTTTTGGCACCTTTACCCATTGTGATGAGATGGTAGTGGTGACTTACCTGGGGGAGCTGTTGCACACACTTGTAGCCCCAGCTATTGGGGAGACTGAGGCTGGAGGATTGTGTGAGCCCAGGAGTTATGCATCGTATCAGTGATGTACCCACTTCTGCTTTAACTACAGTCCTCTTGTCTACCTTGCTCTGCACTCTGATTCCGCAGCCCCACTGCCTGGCTCAGGGTCAGTCTCCAGGATCTAGGAAGGAAGCAGGAAAGACCCCAGTCCCGCAAGAGGACGCCTGGGCACTAAGCATGCTGAGGCATGAGCAGCTGGCCAATGCCTTGGTGGTGACTGTGTGGCAAAGCCTGGAGCACAGACAGAGCAATCACCAATGTGCTTGATGTTGCTGGTGGCTCCAGCCCAGTCCAACAGCCTCTGTGACAGCATCAGGTATCTGATCTTCCAAGCATGGGTGCCAGGCAGGTAATTCAGAACACATGGGTTGATACCTCACAGAGCTGCAGAAAGACTCCTAAGAGGGCCAGCCTAAGGGCTGTGGATGAGAAGGAAGCCCCTCCATCAAACTCCTTCCCAGTCAGCCCAAGGGGATGCTCCTCCCATGCAGGGGACAGACTTGGATCTGTAAAGGAACCCAGGATCTCAGTCATCCCAGGCCACGAGGACCAGAGGTGTTGAGATGCCTGAGGCCTAGGTGCTGTACCCAGCAAGCTGAGCCTGTCTTCTGGCCGTCTGCCTCCCTCAGCTCTGCTGAGACTGAGACAGAGGCAGGTGATGTGGAGCTGGATATGGTGAGGAATCTGTCATGGTAAGGAGAAGTTTTGCACGGGCGGCAGCTGTGCCAGCATCGGCATGCGTGCTCTCTGGAGCCTGTGCAGAAATAGAACCCATGGGCTGTGGCAAGCAGGCGTCTGGCATCCTGTGGCAGCTGATCTTCGATTTTAAGGCACCTGCCAGGAGCAGAGTGGGACTTGGTGAACCAAGGTGTAATATCACAAAAGTGGCAACTCTCCTGCCTGCCGTTCTGGGGCCCCCTCTTTTGAAATGTGACTTTGCAGCTTCTCCTAAGACATGGAGTCTGTCTGTCTTGCATTCCTTCCTTAGGGCTGTTGAACTAAGCTGCCATAAACTGTGTGACTTAAATGACAAAAGTCCAAAGTCAAGGGGTCAGCAGGGCTGTGAAGCTGTAACAGGGATTCCATCTCCTGTCGCTCTCCCAGCTTCTGACAGTGACTGGTGGTGACTGGTGGTCCTTGATTTGTGGCTGCAGAACTCCAGTCTCTTCCCTCACATGTCTTTCCTTGTCTCTCAGTATCTCGTTCTTGCCTTCATTAGCCACTGGACTTAGGGCTTACCCCAAACCAAGGATGATGGACAATAAGGTGGAGGTCACTACACTAAGTATCTCTGTGGAGACCCTATTTCCAAGTCAAGTCACATTTTGGGGTTCCAGATGGACATGAACTCGGGGGGACACTACTCCGTCTACTACACTGCCCCTGAATCAGAACTGACCTGGTATTTTGCTATTGCCAATACAATATGGTAGACATGACAGTGTGTCCATTCTATGGCCATGAGGCTTCTGCTCTGGGGCTGACCCCAAGACCACCTGTGATTGAGGTTGAATCAGCCCTGAAAGATAATCTGGCATGCAGAAGTCCCCGTCATTCTGCCGACCCAACCAAGAGCACCCTCCACCACCCAGTCTCCCTCCTACCCACCAGCTGTGCAAATGAATCCAGTTGTAGTAGAATCCCCTGAGCAGTTGAGCCTTCCAGAAATCAGCAACCCACCGTCAAGCCTGAGTCAATGGCTGTTTTGTACCACCAGGTTTGGGGCTATTTGTTACACAGCAACAGATGACTGATTCACAAGGTATGATTGGCTCAGGGTAAATGGGGGAAGAGGGTGTTATTTCCAGGGGCTGCCTGGGAATAACAAAATCAATGGATTAAGACCTAGACCATCTGCTGTGAGCTGGCTGTCTAGACATCTGAGCCCTCCGAACAATGAAGCTGCCGAATTTAGCAGCACACACACACACCCATACGCCTCCTAGCATCCCTCTGCCAGGCACACAGTGGTGCCTAATAAAGGCATGGAGATACTGCTGCTACTGCTACTGATTGCCATAGAAGCTAAAATCATAGCCACGAGATGCAGGAAGAAAAACGAACAATCCCCTACCAGCCTCTTCTGCTCGCTGCCTCTCCACCTGGAGTGTGATGAGGCTGCCAATCGGAGAAGTTGCCAGTTTGAAATCGCAGAGATGGGGCCCCCCACCTGGCCAGGGCCACCAATTAAGAGCCTGAGAGCCAGCCGCCAGCAGGAGCCTCAAAAATGCTGGCTGAAATTAATCACTTGCCTTGCAAGGGTATTTATTTTCTCCTTTATACCTGGAGAGAAATGGACCTTGAACTTGAAATTTCCAGAGCAGTAGGCCGAACTTTTTGGCTGAATGGTAACAACTTTCTTTTAAAGTACAACCATTTGCTCGATTCAATTTCACCATTAAAGGACAATGGCCAATTTTCTGGGGACCTAGGATGTCGGTTTTGTCTAAAGAGTGTTCGTGTGGGGAATTTACTAACCTGGCTGTGATTGACCATGAAAACAGGTTATTTAACAGGATTTAAATACTGTGCTGAAACTCAGCAGCAGTGAGGTGACAGTGGGAGAGCTGGAGCTGCTACTTCCCTTCCCAGGCTTAATGAAGGAGGCAGGAGAAGATGGGAGATAAGAAATAGTGGCCAGGTCAAGGACATCACAGGACAAAGGATGAGAGGACCCCAAGAGAGGACAGAGGACACCTGCTTTTTTTAAAGGTTGCATTAAAATATGTGTGTATTCATTAATGGCTTCCTTACAAGTTTTTATTCAACAAGTGGTTTTAAAGAGTATGCTATAAGCTAGGTATGGTGTGATGAGCCTCTGTGGTCCCAGCTACTTGGGAGGGCACTTTATCATGGAACCACATCCACAGCACAATCAAACAATAGTATTTTTTTTAAAAAATAGGGTGTCATTTTAAAAAAATAGGCCACGCAGGCCTCAAATTGGCGATCCTCCTACCTCAGGTGGTACAGATGTGCACCACCAGGTCTGGCTCTGGAGCCAATTCTTAACCTAATTTTTTATTTTTTTGTGTGGTGCTGGGGCTTGAACTCAGGGCCTACACATTGAGCCACTCCACCAGCCCTTTTTTGTGATGGGTTTTTTTGAGATTGGGTCTTGAGAACTACTTGCCCTGGCTGGCTGCCGGCTGTGATCCTCCTGATTTCTGTCTCCTAAATAGCTAAGATTATAGGCGTGAGCCACCGGTGCCCAGCTTAATCTAAGTTTTTGATGCTCCTGTCCTTAATTCTATACCAACCACCTGAACGCCCCCTCCCCAATATGGGCTTGTCAAATGAAGGGAGAGATAGGATGTGGGAATTAGGTTGGGAGGCTGGTTCTTCTACAAACTGGCTACAATCCTAGGGTACTGTATGGTTCCAGTTTTCCCCTCTGTAAAATGTGAATCATTACAACTAAATGTGTGATCACCTTCAGAGTCAAATGCGAGTGCAGGTAAAGTCCTGGCGCAGTGCGAAGTGTCCTTTCTTCTTCCCTCTTGACCTGGGCTCACCAACGGGGCTCTCTTTGTAAAATCTGACCAAGCCTTTAGCCTATTCCAGCAAGGCTTCTCTGTTGCTGTCCTCCATGACACGGTGTAGTGTGTAACAGTGAGGGTTGGGGTCAGACTTAGATTAGGACTTTGGCGCCATGACTCTCGGCAGTGAGCTAGCAAGTGGGACATCTACCTCCCTCATTCTCAGAGTCTCATTAGGAACAATGAATGCTCCCTGGGCTGTTAGGGCCAAAGGCCTAGGGGAACCCCACAGAGTACCCTGTCCTAGGGGCTGGCACAGGGAATGTATTTAACAAGTGACAGCTGTTACCTTCATCGTCAGGAACCATGATCATGAACGAAGCCTGTGTCTTAGAACACTGGACATCTATCTATTCTACAACTGTCATTGATTAAAAATAATCTTTGTTCTTATTTAAACATATGAAGCATAAACATCCCTGTCCAGGTCCACCTCAGGGAAGGTGCTGTTGGCCTCCCATGCAGAGCCCTGCTCCTTCCAAGTCAAAACACTTTGACATCCCGACTCAATCACTTCATCTGCTCATAGCTTACTGGGTTCCCTCCAGTGCACACAAAGTGTCTTTGAAGAGAGACTGCACCTGGCGAGGGAACAGAAAATGCTCAATTATCAATACAAATGCCAGCGAGGAAACACATGTCCCTGTTCAGCTGGAAGAGTGTGGCATCTGACCTGTTTGCAGGACAGCCCTAACTTCGCCTTCTGTTTTGCTACCTAATTTCAAAGTGGCTTTTCATGCAAAAGACCTCCTGAGAGAAATGGAGCTTTGAACCCATCAGGGCGAAGGGGAGAGCGGGGAGGAACAGCATAGGAACAGCCCAATACCCCAAATTAGGGTGTGCGCGCGAATTGGGGCTAAGGCAATGGGAGACACTGTCTGGTTGCTAAAATATTTCAATGGCTATGGGCACAAAGTATGGAATTTTTGAAGTCAGAGTTGTTCTAAAGAAAAATCCAGGGTGAATGGTAACCATTGGAGGTCTAGGGAATCTAATTTTGAATTTGAAGTTTGTTGCAAAACAGCAAATTGGAAGCGAGTTACATATAGAGGTATCCAGCCCCCATTGACAGCCGGCCTTAACCATGAGACATGAAGCTGCCTCTTGCAATCTCTCACTGCCCCACCAACTCTTTTCCTTTATTACTTGTTAATCAGCTGCCATTCGTTATTGGATAGCTAGTGGGTGTCTCCGAGGCCTCTTCTGAGCCTGTGGGATCAGGACCAATGCCTGCCTCCTCTGCACAGTGTCACTCCCTTAGGGAGGTGCTATATGTTTGCAGAGTGAACAAGTGCTAGTACATTCTTGGGACTCAGTGTTCTTTAACTTGGAAGGAAGGAGGCAAGAGAGTCAGCACCAAGAAATCTTGCTGTCCGGTTAGGTGCATGAGTAGCTCTCTGTGCTCCCCATGAAACCAGAGTTTTGGACCCAAGGCCTAAACCCCTGAGATTCCATATGCCAGATCTGATCACCTGCCCATGAACACCAAGTAAAGAGGTATGACAAAGACAGAGAAAGGAGGTGCAGGACATGCAGTGGGAAGAGGCAGAGGAAGCACTCAGCTCATCTTCAGCCATCTTTGGGGTACAGACATGAGCTATAGGTTTAAGTAGACAAAAGAACTGGGGGCAGGGAACAAAGGTATGTATAGCTAAACAGTCCCCATCACAGGTGTGGTCTTGACTGGTAGAGCAGTCTTGGTCAGGCAAGGTGGTCTGGTCCAATTCTGGGACGTTATTACCTGGAGGGAGTAATCTGATTCCTGTCTGAGAGGATTACTCTGGCTTGGAGTGTGAATTGTTCTTACTGGGAGGGTGGCAGCTCCAGGTGGCTCTGCTTCCTTGTCATAAAGATGTTATCAGTTCTGTCTTTTCTAGAATCCAAGGTGATTCCAAAGTGACTGTAAAAAGAATGGCTTAGAGCAAAGACAGATACAAAATGGAGGCAGGGATGCCAAGCTTCTCCTATTTTTAGTTAATTTGTAGGCCCAAGTAAGGAGTCAGTGCTTTTCAGCAAAAGCAGTTTGAGCATCTTTTACACTGATGCTGCCACACCGGAGGGAGCCAACAGCCACTGTGGATGGGGTGGGTACCAAGCACGGCCACAGTCAGCTACACTTGGAACTCAAGAGCATCTTCCATCGGAAGCCATCTGGTTCTAGGAATGTAATCACATACTCAGAATCTGAGATGTGGTGGGAACCAGGAGTGGGGGCCCTGGGTAGTGGATCATCCACTCACTGGCCTATTTAGGCCCTGGCCAGCCCAGGGGCTGTCATTTTGGCCAACAGGGAGATAATGAGGACCAGGGTTCAGTCCTTTCCTCCTTCCTCCTGTTTTTCTCCTGGAAGTCTCTGAGTCTCATTACCACGTCCACCCTCTTCTGAGGTCTGGCCTCCAGTGAGCCTTGGCAATGTCAATCAAAGCCAATAGAGAGTCTCTAACTTGCCTTGTTGGGCAGGAGGAAGGTGTGGATCTTGAAAGCGGGGTGGGGAAGAGGAACAGGGAGAATAAAAATACCTAGAATTACAAAGGAAAGCAGTTATAGTGAAACACAGCAATCAAACCAGTTTTAAACTCTCTAGTAATTTGTATTTTAAAAGCTGAATGTATGGTAACTTGTGAGCTCTTTTATTAACAGGTTAAATAACCAGATCTAGCGGCAGCTCTAATAACAACCATAATTTCAAAGCAGTGATGAGCATAAACAATATTTTGAGATCTCTGCTATAACTGTAGCATGATATAAAAATATCTGTGTTTTCTAATGGTGCAAAAGTCTTAAGTGCTGCTCATCTTCTGTAGTTGGTTGGCTATAATCATAAGGAAGGGAAATAAGAAATCTTAGTTAAGGCGAATGAAAAGAATATAATTCTCCTCATCCAAACTCTCAGACTTCCTGAATTTTGTCAAGGTCCTCAGGATACAAGTCCATGTTAGATAGGTGTACATTTTGTGTCTGTGTTCCTGCTCCCAGCTATGTCACAGAGAACCTGGCCTCAGCAGGCTATAGGAAATACGTGTGGCGGGGATGAGGTGATACCATTTTCATCCTGGAAAAATGAACAAATTTTCCCAGTTATAATTTACCTATTTGATTCAAAATAGACACTAATTTTCTGAAAGTACAGGCAAAGGCTGTTTGGACATCTGGTCTACCTTCTTGTAGGCCCTCATGTAGCTATAGCCATCTGATCCACCAATTCACGGCATTCTCAGAAACTCCTACTCCAGGGCAGTCCTATTGCTAGCTTCCCTGTTGCTAAAGCCACCATAGAGGAGAATAGGGCTTCTAGCCTCCCTCCAAGGTAAGGTGTGGGGTGAGAGCAGCTCAGATACAATGTTCCTCCCAATCCTGACCCTCTTTGATTGGCTGCTGGCTCAGCTCAACTCCACCTGTGGAGCAGTCCTCCAACCTGCCCCAACCCTAAGCAAGGAGATAGGGACCTGGGTCACCAGGACAGTTGGAGAAGGCAGTCTATGGATAATGGCCACATGGCAAGGAACACTGATCCTTTGGGGTCCAGAGGCTGGGGCAGGGCTGGAGAGCAAGGACATTGCCAGGGAAGTCTGGCACTGTGCTAGAGCCAAAGGACAGAAGGGTGAGAGCTGTTCCAGGCAGTTGGGCATGTCACATAATTACAGGAGAAAAATTAGGCTGGAGCCTGGCTCTCTCTACCTCTGTCTGGGTGATCATCGCCCTTATTATAAAGCAACTAATTATTAGCCTGGCTCATTAGCAATTATAAATCTTGAACTCCAGAACTTCATTAAAAAAATGACAAGTTAGAACTTAATTATTTTCCCAACTGCCTGGATGATGCGAAGCATTTACACCCCCAGCCCCCATGGTTCTTGGGAACAGGGCTGGCCATCAGCTACAAGGGAGGGGTCTCTGCATTGCTTTGCAGCCAGAAACCTGAGTGTTCCCACAGTGACTGAGAGCAAACACCCCAAGATGTGAGAAGTGGAGGAAGATGGTGTTTGGTCCTCTCCCTCTGCTTTCCAGTAAAAATAGAAACAACACATTTTTGGAGTATTTCTGCGTGCCAAGTACTTGCCATGTCTTGCCGAATTTAAATCTCCTCTCCATCACCATGTGGTGCTGATGTTAATCTCCATTTGGGGATGTCAAGCCTGACATCTTGATCCCTGGCCTAGAGGTCATGAGCAGTCAGCTCAGGTTGTAAACCAGGTTGGCCACACTCAAAGCCTATATAAGCCGTTATCAGCTGTCACACATCCACCACAAGTCTCCATGGCTCCGTAGAGGGCCAGTGAGAGTCAGGAGCCTCTACACACAAATGCTCCCTGAGATTTGCCTGCTGAGGGAGCACACGGCATGTGGATAGGTGGGGATGGAGTGAAGAATTCATCCCCATTCTTGGTGCTGACTGTGGTATCTTTTCTGGCCTCCTTGTCTTTCCTTCTCTCTAATTCTTCCCTTCTTCTCTCCTTCCTGGGCAGTAAATGAAAAGTGGAACATGGTGGAAGAGCTTGCAGGAAGAAGCTCCTTTTTGATTAGGTAGCCCTTTTTGCCTTTTTTTTTTTTTTCCTGGTATTGGGGTTTGAACTCAGGGCCTACACCTTGAGCCATTCCACCAGCCCTCTTGGTGATAGGTTTTTTCAAGATAGGATCTCACAAACTATTCGCCTGGGGTGACTTTGCACCACTATCTTCCTGATCTCTGCCTCCTGAGTAACTAGGATTACAGGTCTGAGCCAATGGCACCGGCCTTTTTGCATTCTTTGTTTCCCCCTCTCTTTCTGCCTAAGTAGATGACTGTAGCTGGGAACAGCTGCCTGAGATGGGCCAGCCAGAGGTGGCAGACTAAGGCATAAATCCTCAGACCCAGGAGACAGAGGAACACCTGCCAAGTCCAAAGCAGCCCAACAAGGTAAGAAGAGCCCTTGGTGCAATTAGGGTGTTTGGTGCCACCCTAATTGTATGGCTTTTACAGCGGCTGTGTTTCCCACCTGTGAAATACAGGGGATGAGCTAGACGGTTCTTCCAGCCCCGATGTTGAGTTATATGGTCCAGTAAAGGAACTTTTGGTCAGTCTGGCCAGCAATTCAAGCGGACTTAGTCCCTATGTGCATAGTCTGAGGTTCATGACCCTTCTAGGAAGCTATCACAATATATACCCAGACCATAACATTTGAAGAAATGAATGATTTGTGTGACTTTGTGTATTTGACCCTGTGAAATTAAGTGGGAGTGGGGCTGAGGAGGAGGGAAAATGGTTACGGGATGGAAGAATGGTTGCTAGTTACATATGCAGTTTTTACCATGGGTTCAAATCCCATCTCTGTAAGATACACGGTCTTAAAAATCTAAAGGATTAATAGGATGCTGAACTGTGTTAATCAGCTTTTCATCACTATAACAAAATACCTGACACAAGCTACTTATGCAGAAAAGAGTTTTATTTAGCTCACAGTTCTGACTGTTCAAAATCCAAATGTCATAGTGCAGGCCCTGTGGCAAGAGCTGCCTTTTGACTGTGTCACCTCATAGCACGTAGCAATGGCGGGAGTACATGCTGGAACAGCCTCATGATTACATCTCAAACTAGGAGCTAGAGAGCTGGCTGGGGCCAGGCTTGCTCCTTTTATTTCTTTATAAATCCAGGGGTCACATAAGAACTACCCCCTGAGAGCACACCATCCCACGATGACCTGGAGACCTCCCACTAGGCCCCATCTCTTAAAGGTTCCACCACCTTCCAACAGTGCCTCTCTGGGCACCAAGTTTCCAATATGAACCTTAGGAAGGGCACAATTACACTGTACCCAGCATTGCCTGAGCCCTGAGGACGCACCATGGATGTGCCTGCTCCTTACCTCCTGCAGACCTAGGAAGATTCCCCAAAGGAAGTGGCCTTGTCCAAGCGGGCCAGATGATCACGGAGCTCAGCTAAATGCAGCATGTCCAAACGCCAACTCACAAGGCAAGAAAAAAAACCCGGAATGTCACTGAGGGAGAAATCTCAGTGAAGCTGGAGGGAATCTGCAGGATTCCTGTGGCAAGCAGCTCTGGGCAGGTGGAGGGGCATGGCTAAATAGTCACGGTCCTGCTCTCACAAAAGGGTGGAATGCTTGGTTACCTGAAGGACTTTTCCATTTGTGAGGGACAGAAAGCCTGACAAATTGCTAACAGCAATCTTGCTACTGACCTTTGGAGGCTGATACTTGGGATGCACTTAAATGCTCTATGCCACAACCACCCAAATAGTATCTCCATTGTACAGAAGGGGAAACTGAGGCACAGAACAAGGGTCCCATAACTGGGGCACAATGAAGTCAGGATTTGATCCAGATAGTCTAACTCCAGGGTCCTTTCCTTTAACCACTGGGCTGAGCCCAGCTGGGGGAAGAGCAAAGGAGGCTCTAATGGCAGAATATTGTTTTCTGCTATGCCCAACACTGGTCTGCAGTGTCCCCCCACACACATCATCATAGCCCAGTCCACTTCCATGGGACACTCCTGGGGACGAGAAGGGGCCCCAGGATAAGGATTGAGTCCCTGGGTGGTAGAGACCATGTGGTACCCATTCCCAGACCCCAACTCCTGTCAGTTCCCTGCCTGTCCTGGGGATGTGTGATGACAAGGAGCACAGCGTCCTCTGCTGGCTGAAACAGGAATACACCCAGGCCAGGAGAAGCCTAATGGGGACTCTAGAGCAAAGTTGTTTAGAGAGATGCCTGGGAGAATTCCTGGGACTTTGAGAACAAGGAGAAAGCAGGAAAATAGGGTAATGATAAACTGACAGTTGAGCCCTAGAGTCTGGTAAGGGCATGTGAGGGACCCTTGAGGGCTAAAATGGCCCCTCTGGGGGAAGACTACAAGTGGTCCAAAGCAGAAGTGGGTAACCTTTCTACCTAGCGAGCTCCCTGTCTACCCAGGTATTCAAGAGAGTCTAGGTGAGCCCACGGCAGGCACCAAGCATTATTAGATGGTAGCAAGGTCAACAACCCGATGAGCTGGATCCCATCCTTAGGGAAGGAACTGGAGGCACAGAGAGGTTAAGGAACTGCCCAAGATCACACAGGGCCACAGCTTGCCTTGGGCTGACCCCACGGCAGAGTCCTCATGTTCATGGCTTGCCCTGCCCTGACATGCCCAGATTGCAACGGAAGACCCCGTGTTGCCTAAAGACCCCAGGTGATGGTCTGATCGTCCCCAACAAAACATGTTGAAATTTAACCTCTCTTGGGAGGTACTAAGCTGGTGGAGGCTCAATCTAACCATGGTATTTGGAGGAGGAATCTTTGGGAAGTAATTAAGGTTAAATGAAGCTGTAAGTGTGGATCCTCTAACCAACAAAACTGTGCCTTTAGGGGTTTTCTGTTTTAATTGTTTTAACACTGGGAATGGAATCCAGGGCCTCACATATATATACTAGGCAAGTGCTCTTTACTAAGTTATACCCCAGCCCAGGACTGTGGCTTAATAAGAAGAGGAAAAGAGACATGAGCTAGAATGCTCAGTCTCTCCTACTACGTATGTCTGCGTGATCTTGGGGCTCTGCAAGAAGGGCCTCACCAGATACAGCCATCTGATCTTGAATGTCATGGGCTGCAGAACAGCGAGCCACATGAACCTTTTTTCCTTATAAATTACTCAGTCTGTGGTATTCAGTTATAGCAACAGAAAATGAACTAAGCTTCAACTGCCCAGAGCCCTGGCCCCTGTTACTTCTTCCCCAGCTGTTACCTCAAGCCTTTGGTTGGGTTGGCCTGGCTGGGACAAAAACCAAAATGGTATTTCTGACTCAGGGCTGCTCAGAGGCCAGCAGCTCCTCCCTCAAGCTGCAGGGACCTGTCCCTGTTCTGCAGATGGTGTGTCCCTCAGGGCTGCTACCTGTCGCTCCCCCCACCCAGCCACCTGGCTGTCAGTGGGTCTTAGGGAAGCCGTGGCAGGTGATGGCTTCCTGCCTAGGAACAGCACCTCTCAGCAAACTGACAGGTAATTGGCCCCTAAATCCCCTGTGAGACATGGGGAGGATGAGGAAAAATTACGGCTGTGGAACTGAGTCTTAAAAATTATATCACCTTTGCTGACAGCGTAATTACTCCTTCTTCTGGAGATTTACTGCAGCTCTCCAATTCTGAAACAGCTGAGGGATATTTTAAGGGCTCTTCCTTCTCCATTCTTCCTCCTTTCCCCTTGGATTGCAGAGACTGGATTCCTGGCGTTCTCCAGCTTCCCTGTCCCTCTTAGGAGACAAAATGGCCCTGGGCTGGCCATGGGAAGGGCCACCCCATATGCAGAGGGGATGGAGACCATGAAGAAGGGGCTTTGACCCAGACTTACTGGGTTTGGCCACCCAGGGCAAACGATCCTGAATAAAGCCCTGGCCACCTGCAGGCACTGCAAGAAGGGATCTTTGGCACAGAGCAAACTGTTAGCCCTAGGGGTCAGTCCCCATCCTCCAGTAGCAGCCGAGTGTGTGGAAACACCTGTCCTGAGGATGTTTCACGGTTTCTCAGAGGGTCTGTCATGGGATAAGCCTCAGGTACCACCATGGTCACCTGTTCATTAACCTACCTTTTGTTAGCTTCCCTTCCTTCTCTCCCTCAGTCTCCCACCTGTCATATGCATCTTGGGACCAATGCCCAAATCCTGGTGTGTGAATCAGCTTTCCATTGCTATGACAAAATACCTGAGATAATCAACTTATAAGAAGGAAAGGTTTATTCTAGTTCATGGTTTCAGAGGTTTCAGACTGTGGTCATTTGATAGTGTTGCCTTTGAGCCTGTGTCATGGCAGAGGATCTGTGCACTTGATGATGGCCAGGAAACAGAGAGAGAGAGAGAGAGAGAGAGAGAGAGGGTGTGGGGGGTCAGGGTTCCCAGTTCCCTTTAAGGGTATGTCCCTAATGACTTCCTCCAGCCTGTCCCCAGCTCCTAAAGTTTCCACCAACTCCCAATAGTGCTACCAGCTGGGAAGAAAGTCTCCAACACATGAGCCTGTATGGAAAATTCCAGATCCAAACCGTAACACCTTGTTTCAGGGTCAGCTTTTAGGGAAATCCAAGCTTGAGGTGTCTCCCCTATGCCTGGCCTGAGTGTTTGTGGACACTGACTTAGTTGGAAGTGGTGCTGTCTGAAGGAAGCAGAGTGGATTGGATGGTCCTGAGGACCCTCGTTCTACTGAGCTGTACCACTCTTGAGAAGTAGTGTTCCTTTCCCTCAGTATCAAGAGGGGGATTTAGACACCTGAACTCGAGAAGCCACAAATGTCTGCCACTCTTTCTCCTGCCTCTGGGTCCACGTGTGAGTGGACCTCTGCACAGAGGCTGGGTGACCTCTGTAACTTCCCTAAACCCTTGGCGTTACCATGGGATTTGGAGCGCTGGGGTTAGAAACACCCACCCTGGTCCAGAATCCAGGGCATCAGGAATCAAACTCTGGGCTGTTGTTTTCAAAGGCTGTCAAACCAGCACTCCGAGAACTGGAGGCAGAGGTAACAGGATGTCCCAGGCCAGCCCCAGCAAGCAATCAGATCTCTGCTGAGATTGAAAAGACAGCAGAATGGTCACCAAATTCATGGCCGAGGGCCAGTGGAAGGAGACAAGGCAGTGTCTTAGGCCAACAGACTCAAGCCACTTCAAGAAAGCACTTTTGGAACTCTGAAGGGTCAGGCATTTGACACAAGTCAAATGCAACAGGCTCTTGTTTTAGACACAGCTGTGAGGGCACAGATGGGCTATGGACATGAATATAAGCTTCCCACGGCAGCCAGAGCCCTCCCTTACCAGCTAGACAGGAACTTCCTTAGACAGGCACATCCACAAGACCTGGTGAGGCCTGGGGGTGCAAGCAGGGGCTCCCAGGCTTAGCCCCCTGGCTTTTCTACATGATCTCACCAGCACCCTTCACCACCTAGTCATGTTAGTACAGCCATAAAAAGAACTAGCACGTGTGACATCCCTACGGTTGGTCCAGTACTATTTTCCATATAGGAGCTCTATCTTCAGATGAGCTACCAGGAAGATGGTATGACTACCCCCGCTTTACAGAGGATGGAACACAGACACAGAAAGCTTAACTGACCTGTCCACCATCACGCAGTTTCTTCATTGCAGAGGCAAGAATTGAACTCAGGCAGTCTGGATGTAGAGCAGGCTTCAACCGCTAGTCAATTGACCTGGAAGTTAATAGCTCTAAACATAGCTTAGGAACATGATCTTGGAAAGTAGTGTCTCTCCCTGACCCCCGCTGCTCTTTGCTTAGATCTTGGTTGTTTTCCCTTGGTGCCCCTGATGGTTCATTTTCTGTGTCAACTTGATGGGACTGCAGTGTGCCCAGACACTTAGACAAACATGGCCAAGGGTGTCTCTGGAAGAGGCAAACAGTGAAATTGGTGGGCAGAATAAGGCAGATGGCCTTCCCATTGTGGGCAGACCTCATCCAGCCAAGTGAAGGGCTGAATAAAGCAAAATGGCCGAGTAGGAGGGAGCTCCCAGGCCCAGCTGCTGGAGCCAAGACATTAGCCTTTTCCAGCTTTGCACTCAGATTGAGACATGGGTTCTTCTTGGTCCTGAGCTGCAAGCTCTTGGGCAGGAATGTACAGAAGGTCTCTCCTGGGTCTCTGGCTTCTGATCTGCCAACTACAGATCTTGGGACTTTTAGAGATCTGTGAGCTAGTTCCTTATGATGAATCTATTTCTGTACACACACACACACACACACACACACACACACACACACACACACTCACTCACGCATGCATACACACTCCTGTTGGCTCTGTGTCTCTGAAGAATTCTGACTAATACTGTGAGGTTGTGGCCTTTCCTTTCTAAGTACCAGAGGACCCTGCTTCCTTTGGGCATCCCCAGAGGCAGAGGCCTGCCTTGGATGATAAGGCAGCAAAGAGCAGATGAGGGTCTCCCCGAGGGGACTTAGCCATCGGCACAGGGAAGAACAGTTCAGAAGTGCCCTGGGCATGGATGCCAGGTGGACTTGCTTTGGGCAGGTCCCACTCCCAAAACAGCAATAGAGCAACATAACAGCAAAGTGCATGCTTAGAACTATCCAGAATCCATGCTTGGAATGACCCAAGGTTTGGAAAACAACCCCAGCAACTGGGTCTTAGCAGGCCTGTAACCACTTGGCCAGCCTTCCTTGCTTGTGTCCAGGCTTGGACCAGATGAGTCCTTTCTGGACTTTTGCTCTAGAGCCGGCCATCCAGAAATGAGATGAGTGAAGAAGCTGTGGTCACAGTGGCAGTGGCCACCATCCAGTTCCCAGGGGACAGCAGTCCCGTAGTAGCCATTGCAGGATCCTGTATTGTGGGCCCATGACTTGAGGTGCTCCATGGAGGTGGTAGAGGGTTCCTTGCTGGACAGTCCCAGTGTGACTTTGGCTAAGGTTTTGGTCATGAAGCCAATTGTTCCCAGAGATTCTGCAATCCCCCAATATCCTTTCACCAAATCTCTGTTGCTTAAATCAGCCAGAGTCAATTTCTGCTGTTTACATCTAGAAGTCTGAGGCCAAAAAGAAAAAGAAAAATAGAACTCTGAGGCCAGAATCTAAACAATCTACCCAAGTTTTCTCCTTTAGCCCACTGAGGTCTTGAGAAAGGCAGCTTTATCACCACTGCAAAACTGAGGCTCAGAGAGGTTGAATAATTTTGCCCAGGACACACAGCTTTGGCTGGAGCTAGGATTCTAACCTGAGTAGCTTCAAAGATACTGTACTCTCAGACAGGATCCCTTCTTCTGCCTGGATTCTTTCCCCACCACCTTAATTATTCCCATAAGCAAGGGAGAAAGAGAAAACTCCTGCTCCGGAGGGACAGACGTAGGAGCCAAATTGGTTCTGAGCTGGATGCTTTTTCTCCAAGACTTCAATGAGGTGTTGGCGGCTCTTTAACTCCAGCTGCAGTGAGAACGCGTCCCTAATATATATTCACAAGCTAGAAATGAAAAGCTGCTCACTGGCAGCCATTAATCCTAACTCGGTGCTCCACACAACATGTGATAATCTGCCTAATGCAGAGGTACGTTAGGGCTGGGGAATGGGAGTGCACCCAGCTCCCCAGCCAGGGGCATGTGTCTGAACATCACTGCCACGTTTCTCTCTCCACCCTCACACTCTAATGGCCACATCAGTATTTCGTGGCTGTCTCAGCACCAGTGACAGAGAAATGAACGAGCTGGCACTGAGCTCTAGGAAGCACACACTGAGAGAAGTCAGAACTTGAGGAATTTAAGCAAACAGCCCCACCGTGCCTCGTTTCCCGCACCCACGACAGGTGCATTGAAAGTCACTTTCCTGGTGAGGGTGAATGGAGATGGTCATTTTTCATGAGTTTTTCATTTGCTGGGAGTGGCCCCAAGTGAGAAGTGTACAGGATGAATCTGGAAGGGTTCCCCTGACGCTGCCTGGGAGTGAACCAGTTTGCAGAAGGGTGAGGACAGATATAGAGCTCTGCTCAGCCTGTGTGACCATGGAAAGGGTGGCTGGGCCCAGGTCTGATGGTCTTATAGATCACTGGCGCCCCAGGGAGACATGGGATGGGGAGGCTGGAGGTGTGTATCCAGTCGCACATGACTGGGCTGAAGCTGTAGGAGGAGGTTAGTATGCCAGGCACAGGCTTCCAGGCCTGGGCTTCTCCACAGCCCCTGTCTCCTCCATGGTCAGCACTCCTCACCCTCTCTTCCGACCTCTGACCCGCCACTGCCATGAGCTGCAGTTTACTTCCCCTCTGCAGTAGGAGGCCACCCAGAGGGTGCCTCACTCTCCAAGCCTGCCTCCTGGAAACTCAGCAATGTTGAGCCAGCTTTGAGATCCAGCTTCAGGATTCATTTGGCCTCTGTTACTTTGCAGAATAAGGCCTGGGTGAGTCACAAACTCTGAGCCTAGGCTTCGTGTACACTTCAGAGAGGTGTACCCGTCTTACAGGGTTGTAATGAGACTAAATGGAACTCTGTGTTCCCCACGTATGACCACGGCTGTGCTCTAAAGAGTGACACTGGTCCCATGGAGGCCTTTGGGTTCTGAGACCTTGATGGGTCAGTAGATATGGAGATGGGCCTAGTGTTAGGGTGAGAGCCCGAGGAAGCTGGGTTTCTCTACATTACAGGAAATTTGGAGGGGGGAGGGAAGCAGGAGACAGGAGTGTGGGGAAGGTAAGGAATCAGAAAGATGAGAGAGGAGGTGGGGCAGTACCAGGCATAGAGTGACAGGGGAACAGTGACACTGCTGTGCTGGCCAAGGAGTGATAAGCAGGAAGTGGTAGGATCCTCCCATGTCCCCCAAGGCACTGAAAGTTGGAGGAGTGTGGGAAGAAGTTTTCCTTTCATCTGGAGGAATCAGAAACACTTGGCTGCCATGTGGTACAGGTCACAGATAGCATGCAGGGGACAGTGGGTATTTGTGTAGCAATGGAATCAAATTCAAGAAGCAAGGATCCAGAGTTACAGGGGGCCATAGGGCCATGGCTGGGTCTCCTTTGGGTGTGAAAGGAGCACAGTCCACTTTGTCCAGCTTCAAAGGGGCAGGGAAGGATTTGGGAATCCACCTGGCTCCTCATGGGCTCCCAAATCTTGATTTTTTTGCCCTTTCCACCCTAAAACTCAGCGCAAATGTCCCAGGCTGAGGCCTAAAGACTGTTCTAGAGAGATTCCCCTCTGCCCTGAAGCAGGGAGGGGTCCCTTCTTAGAGGGGTGACTCATGACTGTTCTCTCCAGCCTGGAGCCATGAGTCTGGACAGCGGAAGTAGGTAGCAGCTCAGGCTTCAGAGACAAAGTCTGTTATTGTATCTGCTAACACAGGGTGACAATACCAACCACATAGCCAACACCAAATTAGGAACTTATAAGTCATTAATTACACTTGTCGAATGACTCATGGAAAGCTGGGCTTTGGGCAGCAGGTTTGCTGCCCTAGGGATCTGGTGTAAACCCCTTCAGTCTGAGGAACTGAGGAAGATCCACGACCGGCCAGGAGATTCCCCCCACCCCTAATCATTCCAGGATCTGCTGCTCTGAAATGCATAGCCTCCCCCCATCCCCACCCCCACCGCTCTTCTGCAAACTCAGAGGATCTGGAGCCAGGCACTCGGGTACAATCCCACTCTGGGTTACCTTGAGCAGATTGTGGACAAACCCTCTTCATGCCTCATTTTTCTCAACTGCCAAATGGAGATAATAACACCACCTGCTCTGGCAGGGAGGGAATATTTTGCTGTTAACCTCTGTGCTCCTCTGACGTGCTATAGACTGAGTGGGCCTCAGTCCCACTCCTGTATCTTGGCAGACCACAAGCAAGATCTGGGCATAAAAGAGCTTGTAGCTCTTTAAGTGGAAAGAGAGGGCCAGAAGTCAGATTTCCATCATTCACCCTCCAGGAAGGAGTCTTCTGGAGGAAGGAAGACACAGGATTGGAGTTCAGTGCCACTGTCCAGCCCCAGGCAGGCAAAGGACACTTCATCTCATTCCTGGATGAGTGTGTTTTTTTCCTGTATCGCTAGAACTTCCTTCTGAATCCCTCAGGGTTCTAGTTGCAAGCAACAGAAACCTACATGAAGGGAATGTTTTAGAAGACTATAGGGACACATGGCATTGATGAAAAGGTAAAGTTTGGAAAATAGGGAGCAAGTAAGTTCTGGAAGCTGGGCAACAAAATCTGTGACACTTCTACCACCATGATTGCTGGACACAACTGTTGCTCTAAAGGCTACCCCAAACAAGTTCTAACTGTCCTTTTCATGTGCATGCCTTTTCCCTGTGCATATCAAAGTCAAACTGGCTAAGCCTGATCACCTGACTAGACTCTGGCTATCATGACTGGCCACGCAGGGTCACCCAACTAAGCCCTGTCTTTTGAGAATGGCCAAGCCTGGCCATCTGACTGAATTCTAGATGTTGGGATTGGTCAAGTCAGTCACCTGACTGGCTCTAGTGGTCAGGATTGGCCATATTGTGGCACCTGACAGGCCCTGGCCAAGCTTGGTCACCTAATAGGACTTTGGCTATTGGGATTGATCATGCCAGGTCTCATGACTGGCCCTTAGACTGAACAGTGGACTCAAGGGAACTGTACCTTGTAAACCCTGCCCCAGATGTCCAGAAGTCTTCATCCTGTCCTTGAAAACTTTCCCTTTACCTCCTGCCCAATTTGCCTGCTCGTCCAGCTGGGGAAATGCCATATTAGCAACTTGCCCACGTTCTCCACTTAGGCCAGATAAATTGGAACCATCCCTTGGGAAGGAAGGACAGCGAGGATGGGCTCTATTACAAAGCAATATTCTGAAGGAGAAGGGAGCCATTTGGACAGGAAGATGGAGCCGGTGAATTTGGCTTGTCTTCCTGCATCGGGGGCAAGATTGATTTTCTTCATAAATACTCTCAGTGATCTTGAGCTCCAAAGCAGGCAGCAAATGGCCACTAAAGAGTCCCCTTGACCTTCCCTGTACCCACCACTCCTGCAGCCATCCTGCCCCAACCCTACCCCCTTCTTCCCTACTTTACCAACTTCATATATTGAATGAATGGAGTGACCTTGAACTTGGCAGGAACCTCCAGACCTTACCCAGTTCTTTTAACCAGCTCTCCTACAGATCTCTTTCTCTCTTACTCAAAGGGGGCCTGCCCCTGAAGCCAGGTGGCATCCATGTGCCCCAGCACTGTGCCTTCCCAGGGTAGTTGTGAACTCCTAACTCCTTCCCCACAATCTAAACCTGAGTTCCCCCACACAGCCCCAGCCCGTCACAGCCATGCTGTCTTCATTGACTGATGAGAATAATTGGTATCCATTCTCCAAGGACCCTCTCCATGTGGATCTGTAGACAATGGATTTCAAATTGATTTAAAGCCTGTGTCACGCTAACTTAAAGAAAAATCCCCACAGAAATTAGCCAGTTTAACATTTGGGGGATGCTTAGTAAACTCTGCACTGGGTAATCACAGAGAGGGGACTGTTTTCCTAGGAGAACATAGGGAAAACAGAGGTGCCAAGGAAGGGGGGAACACCCTCCCCAGATAAAGACCCAAGTATGCATTGCCCAAGGACACCAGTGCCTTGCAGCCACTGCCCTTCCAGTCCACCTCTCCCAGGACTGGATGAGAATGGCTTTCTGTTGGCTCCAGATTCATCCATCAGAGCAGATGTGTGCCAGTTTGGGCTGTAGTTCTGGCCCTGGTCATCTGTTGTCTGGATTGTCTTACCAGTTTTCTGTGTCCAGTCTCTTCCTCCTTCAACCTACCTCAGCACAGCCGCAAACAAGTTGCTCTCCCAAAGAAAGGCCTTGTAATGTTATCCATGTTATCTACAAGCTACAGGTCATAGTCTAAAATGAGACAAGCAAGGCTTTTGTCTTCCTGGTTCATCTCTCACACGCCTGAGCTCTTAGACCACACCAAGTTTCACAGGCCCACACAGAGCAAATTCACTTCCCTCCCAGTACCCTGCTGGCCACCACTTCCACAGAGCCTCCTTCAGAGAGATAGTCACTCCCCTCGATGTGCATCTGGTCTGTGCACATTCAGTAGCTATTAGATTACATGTAGATCCTATGTGGAAAGGCCCCTTGACAGCCAGGCAGATAGAAGCAAGGCCCGCCTCCAGCACGGGGCCAGGTTCATGGCTGATGGTGGGTGAAGTATGAGCCACCAGTATGCTGCAAGCTTTGGCTAGAGGAGATGAGGAGTCATAGCCCCATTCTCAGGGAGATGACCCACAACTGGAGGCAAGCTCTTCTGCTGCTCTTTTTTCCACTGGAACAACTGGCCATGGTGGGCACCATTTTTTCTTGGTCGGTACCATTTTTTCTTGGTCGGTCACCAGCATTTATCTGTTCAGTATTTATTTGGGGTAGAGTCTTTGTTAGGCACCTTAGCTACATCACTTTGCTCAATCCAGTGTTCTCAGTAGAACCTGGGAATCTGTTAGAATTGTACGTTCTTAAAGCCCTCCCTACATCTATTGAATTACAGACCCAGGGGTTGGCCCAGCTGGTTATGTTGAACAAACTCCCAGGAGTGCCATGCACTCAAGCACAAAACCACCCTAGAGGAATTATTGACCCAATTTACAGGGAAGGACACTGAGGTCAGTCATGCTAGGTAACTCATCCAATGTACTAGTCAGCTATTTGTCACTGTGACAAAATACCTGAGAAAACAACTTAAAAGAAGGGAAGGTTAATTTTAGCTCTGACTTCATAGGCTTCAGGTCATGGGCTCCATTGTTTCTGGGCCTTAGTGAGGCAGAGCATCGTGGCAGAGAACGTGTGGTGGAACAGAGTTGCTCACATCCTGGCAGTCAGGAGGTAGTGGGGAGGAGGCTCCTGGGACAAGATACATCCTTCAAAAGCATACCTCCAGTGATCCATATGCTCCAACTAGGCCCTCCCTCCTCCTAGTCCGTTCAGCTATGAGTTCATCAATGAAGTAATTCACTGATGAAGTTAACGCCCTCATTATCCAACCATTTTTCAATAGCACCACCAACTGAGGACCAAGCCTTCAATAAATGAGCCTTTTAGGGGACATTTCATATCCAAAGCATAGCACCCAGGATCCCACAGTGAGACTGCATCTTGACTGGTAGGCTGAAAAACAGTCTCCCAAAGATCTACATCAAGCCCTTGGGTCTTGTGATTGTGACATTATCTGGAAAAAGGGTCTTTGTAGACATAATTAAGGCTTGTGAGATGAGATAGACCCTCGATCATTGAGATGCACCCTAAAGGCTATCACAGGTGTCCTCATAAAAAAAAAGGCAGAAGGAGCTTTGATATCCACAAAGAAGAGGTCATGGAACAGGGCAGGGATGGGAGTGGTGCAGCACTGTAAACCAGAAGAAGCAAGGAGGGAAGTGGACAAGGAGGGAAGGAGGGAAAGAAGGAAGGAGGGATTGTTCTTTGGAGCCTCCTTGAGGAGGCTGACACTGATTTCAGCCTCTGGCCACGAGAGCCACAAGAGAATGAATTTCTATTGCTTTAAGCCACCATGTGGTTGGTCATTTGTTACAGTCACCCCAGGAACCAAATACAGAAAGTCCCAATGGAATGGTGCCCCTCTTGGGACTCTGGTCAGACTCTGAGGACAAGGAAAGCAATATGGCATCTTTTCAACATGGGGAGAGGGGCCTGCCCATCCCCACTAGAAAGACCATTCCCTGAGGGCAGGCCAGAGCCCTTGCGTGTCTTTATATCCTCATGCTCGTTAAGAGGTTGATTGAATGAAAGATTTTCATCTCAAGCCTCAAACCACCGAGATTTCAAAGCTGGCTCCTTTTCAGGGTTAAAGTTCTCAGGCAGGAAGAAAATCTCTGTAAAAGTTTTTTGAGGCCAGCGAAGGTAGTGATTCATTCCCTTTGAGAGATTTCTTTTATATGTTCATCTCTGAAGTAGCCAAATGAACGGAGCTGTCGGCGCACTTGGCATGCTGTAATGTGCCCGAGAAGTACCTGGGGAGCTTGTTAAAGGCAGTTCGGATCCAGCCAGCCTGGGCCTAGGCTGGGCTGGGCCTGAGAGCCTGCATTTGTAACAAGCTCTAGGAGGAGGAGGGATGCCTGGGCTGGTGGCCCATGAACCAGGCTTGGAGTGGCAAGGCTATAGATTGTTGCTCTGGAGGCCACTGTAAATAGAAGGAAACTGAGGCAGGGAAGGAGAGGGTGCTCCCCAAGTTTCCAGAGCTGAGAATCAATATGTGATACAAAGCACCAGCCTGGATTTGTTAGGGTGAGAAGGAGATGGAGGAGCTTCCATTTGGGGTAAGAGCCCCTGACCCCTGCCTCACTTACAGCCTGGTGGCTCTGCTGCCCAACCTCCTCCAGATTTTAAAACACACGTCAGCTGCCAGGCTGATCGATAGGCCCGCTCATCTGTGAGGTTTGAGGCTCTCTCCACAGATGTAATCAGGGCTCCCAAGACGTCCTGGCAGCGGGCTTGTGGGGAGGGAGTGCGGCAATACATTTAATCAAGGAGCAGATGGGATGCTGATAGAGTGTGTAGAAAAATCAGGTTTTTGTGATAACATTCTCTTCCCCCACTCAGCCTCCGCATCCCCTGGCTTCTCCAGCAGGACTCCCAGAGCCAACTCCAGCCCTGCCCTTTTCAAAGATGTTTTTCCCAAGAAACTTAAGGCCCCTGGGGATGTGAGTGGGGGCTGGCGGGGAGGAGATGCTGCACATGGAGCCTGGTTCCCCTTTCTAGCCATAGCCCAAGGAGGCTGGGAAACTGGGGAGCTGACAGGCTGAGCACTAAATACTCCACACAAAAGGCATCCAGGGAGCTATCACCAGAGACTCCTGGTAGCTGCTGGAGAGGAAACGGGGCTCATCTGCCTGTTTCATCCTTGCCCACTGCCAAGTTCACGAACCCCCAGCCCCTATTTCTTCAGGAGGTAGCTAGGTCCAAGAGAGGATGCTTGGAGTGGTTCTCACTGAGGGTGTCTTTGTCCCCAGGGAACATTTGGCAATGTCTGGAGACATTTTCTGATTGTCACGACTAGGGTGGGAGGCTGCTCCTGGCATCCAGTGCGTAGAGGCCAGGGCTGCTCTAAACAGCCTACAACGACAGGACAGCCCCACAATGAGAGTTATCCTCACAAAATGTCAGTAGAGCCCAGTATGAGAAATTCTGCTCCACAGACAGCCAGGCATTGCCAGGGGCTCTGCTCAAATCCACTGACCACTTCTAGGTGGACTCGTCGACTTTTCTCCCCATCTTGTCAGGTCCTCAGATAAGCACACTCATGTTTCACCCAGGTCCCCCCCTAACATTCGCACGCGCGCGCGCACACACACACACACACACACACACACACACTCCAAAACATGTGGCATTGAATGGGTCTTGACAAAGCCACAGGACTTTCACCTCCGGGCATACATGAGCTCACAGTGATGTGATAATGCCACTCCTTTCACAGCGGTGTGATTTAAATAGCAGGTTGCTTGTAAATAAATTAATGATGGTGTACTCCTCTCTCCCCACCCCTGAAGGCTGGATCTCTTATTAGTTTCAGGAAATCCACTTATAAGTAGAGGTTTGATGTGGACAGAGCCCTCCCTCCTCTCTCAATCTGTCCCCCTTTACCCCCGCCCCATTATGGCCACTGGCTGCTCTCTGAACCAGGCTTCCTCTGTCACAGGCCCCAGGGGTGCCAGGCCATGTCCCTTGGACCTGCTGCCTAGCTGTCTACCTCCTGGGCCTGATTGTGCAGCTACCCAGAGAGCAGACTTCCTGTCTTGGGGGTCACCTGCTAGAACTTGGGGTGACTTCCTGAGGCAGCAGCCTAGAGAATGTTCTTCCCCTCTTGCCCGGATCTTCCTAATAAGGCTTTGGTCTCCATACGATGCAGTATCAGTAACAACTGAAATCTTCTTAGTCACTCTGCTTGGTAAATCTCAAGTGCTGAGCTCACCGCATTTAACTTGTATCGTCAGTTCTCTGCCATTCTGTGATGATATTTTATCTCCATGTGACAAATAAAAAAACCGAGTCTCAGGGGTTAAGCAACTTGTTCAAGGTCACATCGCCAATAAATAAACAGGACGGACTTAAATCCTCAACTGAACCCAAAGACCATCCTCTTAGGAGCAGGCTCCCCACTGTCTCCTTGGTCACTCCTCAAAGTAGTCCATGCACCCACAGCGTCTGCATGACCTAGGCCTCATTAGATATGCAGAATCCCAGCCCTGCATCTGTACTTTATATTAAAGACCCTGGGACTCAACAGTGTTAAAGTGACAATTGTGCAGGGCGAGTGACAGAGGGAGCAGAGCTGGAGTGAGAGGAGGGTAGGAACATGTGTTGGAAGAACGAGGATTGCCAGGGCAGCTGTGGCAGCTGCCGAGCACGTCTGTGCCAGTTCAGTCCAGCAAGCATCTTACCTGCTGACTTCCAGGGCTAGACATCTCCTGTGTGTAGCCACGTCCCAGCCTTCTGTCTTTGGATACTCAATCCCTCCTACTCCATCCAATTCCCTGGTCCCTCATGCTTCCCTGGACCCCATAGAGGAAGACAAGCCCAGTCTCCCATCTGCAGGACCAAATTCCCTGCTTGCTGAAAACTGCCCATCCGTGTTTTGTTCGTTTGTTTGTTTGTGTGTTTTTTTGGTTTTGTGTGATTTTTTTTTTCCTGTGACAGTCTTTCCCTCTCATTGGAAACACTTTCATCTCCTGTTTGCGCTGGGACTTGGGGCCTCTCCAGGGCCTCCGAGGTGTTGTTTCTGTTACCAATTAGAATATAAAAGTGCAGCCATTTATCAAAGATACATAGAAGGCAATACACAGGCTGCACTGCAGAGAGGCGTGCGTCTGCAAGCCCAGCTGTGGCTTCCTCTAAGGTGTATTGTGCACCGTTTCTAACTTGTGTGGTCATGAGGCTGGAAGTGCATTTACAGACGTCTCCCTGTAATCAAGAGGCTCACTGCCATGGGGAAGTGGCATTATTGTCACTTCACATCTGAGGCTGGAAAGGAAGACCCCCTGAAGTCCTATAAGCATGCATATGATTACAGCTAAGGAGAAGCTGCCAGTGAATGCCCACTCTAACCTGCCTCTTCCCTCTCCCCACCCCACCCCCAACATGGCCAAGAACCAGCTGAGAACTCAAACCCTCCATCTGGGTGCACAAGTCTCAATGGACTGGAAAGTCCCAGGAACAGGTTGTTCTAATGAAATATTGTGGTTCACAGGATTGATACATACACTGTGGATTTATTTATATACTTTAAAACAGTGTAGAGGCTCAACTCAGAGACAAGGAAATGTATCATTCTCAGGAGGTGACTCTATTATAGTGGAAACTGCTAAAACTTGGTGGCACTGAGTTGCTACTTTACCACTTGGTGACTCCAAGCAAGGATCTTCAAATAGTTTTTAAAGTTGTCCTACTGAAAACAGGCCAGAGTAACTCAGTGTTGTTGGGAGGTTGTATTGGGATCAGCAGGTAGGAGTGGCAGAGAAGTTTGGATTTATAACAGTTATTAACAGTGATTGCTAACATTCTTTAACCACTTAAAATGTTCCAGGCACTCAGGATCCTTTTCCTCCTACCCTCAGCTGCCACATTAGTCTACAGATGAGAACCTTCTGGAACTTCCTAGCCCCAGTAAAGCATGTTGGAGAAAGGTGTTCACTCCATCCCCAAGGAGAAACAGGACATGGTTGGGAGGAAGTGACATCAGCTGAAGTGTCCCAGCCAGGTCCCCTCTCTCCCTGGCACTGCCTGCTGAGAGCTTATGAGAAGGGCAAGCCCTGGCTTGGCCATCTGTCCCAAGTGGGACAGGGCTTAGCTTCCCTAGGCCAGCCTGGAGGCCACTGCTGTCTATCTCCTGGTGCCAGCTCACCCTGCCAGCTGTACTGGGGTCTGCAAAGCAGGCAGTGACCCTTGGGCAGCTGACTTGCTAAGGGAATGAATCCAGATCCTGCTGGGTGGGCCTAGGTCTCCCTCAGGCAAAGGCAAAGGCAAAGGTCTGGACATGAGAGAGGAGTAGGGGAAGAGGCCCTAGGAGCATTCTTCAGAGCCATGGACTTTAAACAAGGGACTGCAAACATCTTCCGTAAAAGTCCAGACAGTAAATGGTTTTGACTCTGTGCTCCAGTCTCTTGCAACTTCTCAGCAGCCACAAACAATGAAGGTCTATGGCAGCTGTATGCTAATAAAACTATTTGCAAACACAGGACACAGTGAGGCTGAATGTGGAGTCCTAGGACAGAACTTGCCATCTGCTTTGGAGCTGTGGGCCTCCACTGAAAATCCGGTGGCTCTGATCTCCAGCTGACTTTGGGGTTCCAGAGGTGAGGTCAGGAAAAGGTGAATGTACCTCATTTTTCACTGGCACCTCCCAAATCTCCCCCACAGCACCCTGAAGGCCATGCCATATTATCCTTATGAGAGTTAAGCTTAGCACCCCTCCTAGATTCCTTCTGGTGGTGACATTCAGGTTAGAGCCCCGTCTCGGGGACTCCAGAGTCTGCATTGGTGCTGCCAATCAAGCTAGTCATGAGGAAGGAGGCTTGACAGCCAGACCTGTGCAGAGGGGCAGTAGCTTGGGGCATCCCCTCCTGGTGGCATTTGGTGAGGGCTGCCTGGGCCCTCACCACTGACACTGGGCTCTGCTAAATGACAGTGGGGGACTGCTGTCACTGTGACTTGCTGGTCTGCTGATCCATAAACATGGCTTTCCATTTCCTTCTTTCTGCTCTTTCCTGGCTCCATTTTGCCTCCTGGAGGTTAATGCTTTTTGCTTTGTACCTTCATTTTTATCCCCACAGTGTCCAGAGGAGGCTCTACCACAGAGGTCCAACTGCCCAGCAAAAAAAAAGGTGAACACAGGGGCACAGTCAGGAAGAACACACCAAATGCTGGGAGTGGACCCCAAAACCCCAGGTGGCCTTGGTCCTTTTCCCTTGTCCCCAAATGCAGGGAGCACCTGCCTCCCAGGGAGGCTTGGTTTTTAAAAAGAATAAGATGCAAATCAGTTGTCTGACTCTAATATGAGAACCATGCCCAGCGGGAGGTCCCCGCCACAACCTGCCAACGCTGAGAGGGAGGAAGTGGTAACAAATGCCATCTCGGTAACAGTCACAGCACAGTGTTTCAAGGCAGGAGGGCAACCTGGCCCCTACACAGGCCTCTCTTATCAACAAGCTTCTGAACCACCGGCCACAAGGCATCCCTGCCATTTTCCAGGTGGAAATGGAGTCTGTTGAATGCAGCCAAGCAGGGGCCTACTCAGAGCCCTGACTACTAGCTGGATTGCAAGTCTATAGTTCTAGATTCCTTGAGGTCAGGGTTCTGTCTGGCTTATCCACAACTCTATTCCAGGGTATCACACAGGGTCCAGCACACAGTCACTGCTCCAGAAACATGCATGGCCTGGATCCGTGGGTATGGGATATGGGAAAGTTGCCGAATCCGACAGCCCAGACCCCCGCTCTTTTACTCCTGTGTGCCCAGCCAGGTACCAAGTTACATTGGCTCTGCAGCCAGACACCAGAGACGCTCCAGGGAGATGAACCTGAGGTCTGTGAGTTAGTGATCCACCTCCTAGGAGGCAATAAAAAGAACTAATAAATTTAGAGTCCATGGAAGGTGCCAGCAAAGTGAGCAACACTTGTTTACAAGTGTGCATGGGTCTAGAATCTTCAGAAGGGAGCAAGTTGTCTAGTGGGAGTCTCCACTGGACCAGACCAACTCCAGTGCTGGGCACTGGTGGGTCCCAAAGCAGGGCACACGGTGGAGCAGGTCTTTCCACAGGGATTCAATGGCCAGAGCACTGCACTGCAGGGCTGGCTGGCAGCAAGCGCAGGCTTTAGCCACTAATCTCTGCCCAGAGTCTTCTGCCTGCAAGGCCCAGGTGTGGGGGGACCAGCCTCTGGCCTAGCACTTCATCCAAAGATTAGGGCTGGCATTTCACAGAGGTCTGTGGCCTGGAAGACCAAAGCTCCCCTCACTGACCTTCTACTTTTGATGCTGACTTCATTTTGGCTTCCAGTGAAACCTTACATCTGCAGAGAGAAATGGACTTGGAATAGGGCTGGTGTCAAGTCCTCACTTAGCAATAACTTCCTCACAGTCCCTATGCAAATTCAGCCTCCAAGGAAGTTTCTTCATCTATAGAAGAGACAACATATATAAATAGCCAAGCAAAATAACAATTAGACAAGAACCTAGCCTGCTGATATTAATCATGGATTTATGCTCTAGTCTAGGTAGCATTGACAAGGGAAGGGGATGGTACCACAAAATGAGGAAGACCCCCATAGTTTCCGCCCAGCCTGGTAGCAGGGCCAGGTCTCTGTCCCTCCTTTCTGGCCATTTCCTTTCACTTTTGACTCCACTGATCCCTCCAGCCTGGTACCAGCTAGAGGATCAGAGAGAAATATTCAATCTATTCAGAGAAATTTCTACACAGCTGTCTCTCTCTCCCACCCATTTAAACTCAGGGCCTTGTGCTTACTAGGCAGGCCCTCCTACCACTTGATCCACACCTGGGCCCTTTTTCTTTTACTTGCTTTTCAGACAGGGTCTCACATCCTGGTTTGGCCTAGACTTCAATCCTCTTATCTTTGCCTCCTGCATAGATGCGATGACAGGTACATGCCACCACACTCAGCTTTTTAAAATTGTTGTTGAGATGGGGGATTCTTGCTAACTTTTTGCCTTGGTTGACCTGGAATTATAATCCTCCTGATCGCTGCCTCCTCAGTTCCTGGAATTACAGGGGTGAGCCACCATGCCCAGACACAACTTGCCTTTCTTTACAAGGTCCTCACTGTAGGCTACTTTATAGCCAGGAAATGTCCCTTGCCTGCTGCTGTGGGGGACATGAAGGTCCCCCTCCTGGAAAGGCTTGCTTCTCTATGGGAGAGGTAGTAAGAACTGCAGGGAGCAGATGCCCTTGGCTATGGGGAGTGGCCACTGGGCAGCTCTACACTGGTGATGGGGCAAGTTGGGGTCCAAAGACTTAAAACTTTTGGAGTCAGCTTTTATTTATTTACTTATTTATTTATTGGTGGAACTGAGGTTTGAACTCAGGGCTTCACGCTTGATAGGCAGGTGCTCTACCACTTGATCTACTCCACCAGTGCTCCAACTTCCACGTCTATAATCTTATACCCTTCCCCTTTCTTTGAGGGGCTGATCTCCAATAAACATCACACACCTGCTTCTCTGGGGTTTGTATCTGGAGAATCCAACCTAGGAGCCACCTCCTCCCTATAGAGGTACCTCACTGTGCCCTCAAGACCTGGTCCCCAACAGGAAGTCTCCCACCCAGGAACCCCAGCAGTCATCACCTTCATTGGTTCCACCTCTGACCCCCAGCTCAGAGCAAATGTTACCTGGAAGTATCTCTTTTCTTTTCCCTTTTTCTTTACAAACACCTTCATTTCCTGCTGCTGGGTGTCTGGGCAATTGTTTTCCACCATAAACCACAATACAATTCCATAAATATGTTATTTATCCTTCCTATTATTATTCCCCATTATTTATTTCTGAAACTCTATTATTAAATCTGTAAAGTGTTCAATGATACACTGGCAATGAAAGACACTATATAAAGGGGAGTTTATTATTATTATTATTACTCTGTGATTAAAACAAGGAAGAAAAATGAACCCTATTAAATCAAACTGGATTCCCTTCTGCCCGCAGGGGCCTCTGCTTGGAGGTGAAGGACGGGCCCCTGGGGCCACACTGGGTGACGGCTCTCCTCCACGTTGGCTGCTCTCCCAGCTCCTTCTTTGTCAGTGGTGGTGACTGTCGGGGACACTCCGGAGAACCGTAGATTTGCAGGAAGCTGAGGTGCCGGGTGGAGTTAGTTCTGGGCAAAGTGAAAGCGATTCCGTTTGCAATCTCACTTTTGCCATCAGTCACTGCTGGTGACATGAAGAGGTAATAGAAGTGCCCAGGAATCCTGCATTTTATTTCTACTCGGCAGCATTTTTCTTGCAGGGGAAACATAAATTCGGCTGATTTTTGTGCAGATTTTGCAAAATTAGTCTCCCTCCATCTAGCTCAGTATATATACCCTTGATGCAGGGACGGAGGGATGGTTCTTCCCTGAGATAGGACAGAGTCTGGTGTAGGAAGCCCCATTCAGGGAAAAAGGGGAAGGAACGGGAGGCCCCATGAAGAGAGAGACACCTAATGACCATACAGGCGGAACAAGAGGAGACTTTCTGCACCACCTGCCCACATCTCATCTTTCAGAGCAATGCATCTCAGACTGGGGTTCCCTAGACTCCCCAGTAGCATCAACATCACCAGGGGCTTGTAAGAAATGCAAATTCCAAGGTTCCGCCCTGACCCACTGAATCAAAGGCTCTTGGAGTGGGGCCCAGGAATCTGTTTTAACAAGCTCAGGAGGTGATTCTGCTGCAACTCTGATGGCAGAATTGGAGAATCACAGTCCAAGTTCATTGCAACTCCAAGTGCGAGCCACTGGCCTCACCTGGTTGCTTGTTAGAAATTCAGAATCTCCAGCTTTTCCAGATCTGCTGGACAGAAGTCAACATTCTCACAAAAATTCCTCGGGCAGGTTTTTCACCCATCACAGATTAAGAAGCACTAAGTTGGTATTTTTGCCACTCCGTGCAGGTGTGGTGGACAGGGGACAGGAGAGCTTTTGAAGGTGGAACTACGGGTGACAGAGAATCAAGAGGACACTGAAGGATAAAGTATCTGGGGCATTGGAGTTGAGTAACTGGGGGTTAATTAGAAAGACACAAACAATTGAATCTGACTGGAATTTTTCCCATGTCAAAGGCAAAAATCATCTCAACGGGCTGAACTTGGAATGTCTGACTCCTTAGGAGCCAAACTGACATCTTGTCAGTGTTGTCAAATCTTCATGACATCCTCAACCAAGAGAAAGCACGGTAGTGCATATGATTTGATTATTTTGTGATGGACTTCAGATAATTTTATATACTATGGGATGTCACAAAATCTAGTGCACTCATTGACAGGTTGGGATCCGTTGCTACGGCAACTGGTGAATGAGAGTTGAGACTGGGAATTTGGACCTTGTCTCCCCCGCCCACCCCCTGGCCCTGCCACACTCTGACCCACCACGTGACTGGAGCCAAGTCACCCCACTTTTCTATTGCTGGTTCCACTTTTTAGATGTTTATTCTATCCCAGGCCCTGTAGTGTCATTTAGTCTTCAGTAAGGTAAATGTCACTTTTATAGAAGTAAGAAGAGAGGGCAAGAGAGATAAGGGAATTTATATATGGCCACATAGCTCTGAAAAGATTGAGCACGGTTTCAAATCCGGGCCTGAAAGTTTTATTTTCCCCCCAGCTTTATTAAGGTATAATCGGTAAATGACAATTGTACATATTTGTGGTGTATAACAGGATAGTTTGATACATGTAGACACTATGAAATAATTCAATCACACCAAGTAACATAACTACCACCTCATATCCTGATTTTTTTTTCTTGTTGTAAGAACAAGATGAAGACTGCTGGTGATTTTCAGGTTACAATACAGTGTTATTAGCTATAGTCACCATCCTGTACATAGATCTCCACAACTCACTCAACCTGGATAACCAAAGCTTGACCAATAGGTGCTCATTACCCTCCACCCCCACCCCCTCACACCCACCACTTCTGAGTGTTTTTTAACCCACACTATAGACTAGATGGTCATTATTCCCTCCTGCCTTAGTTTGCCCAGGGATGCAGTGGAGATTATGACGTTCATCTTCGATTTCCTTCCTTTGTTTGTTGGAAAGGTGAGAATTCATAGTTCTCAAGGTCTTCTGATCACAAGGGAAGGGACACACCCTCTGCCCAGTGTGATGTTTGGCCCAAGCTAATTGGGATGGCTGATGATCTTTCTGCCTGCTCACTTCCTGTGTCACCCTGCTTGTCAACTTTTTTGACTGTCGCCCTGCCGTTTCCCAAAGATGCAAGAAGTAGAAGTGCAGACATGACAAGAAGTTAGCTTGGCAACTTCCCGCTGGGCTGGAAAACTATTAGTGGTGACTCGCAGAGGATGAGAGGGCCATGATGAATGGAATCTTTAAATTACCTCAGGGTGACACTGCTTGCTTAAGCTAAGTACTCTTGGTGGCACCTCAGCTGGCAATTGTTCATTTATTTATCTTAGAAGAACTGATTTTTGTACCCACATACTTCTTTATCAACTCCAAATGCTTCTTAGCTCAGACCAGCTCAGACACCTCCTACCATGGGCATTACCCATCGTTACTTCTCAGAACTGACTTCTGCACAGCTCACTCTCCTCTGCCAGTGACCAGGTACAGTTCCTTGAACACCACATGTGACATGCTCAGGTATGACCTTCCACAGAAACACATCTTCCTCAGAGTGGTTCAGCCTGGAAACCCTGAAGACAATGAATGCTCTGGGGGGATGGTCATTGCAAAACATCCCAGAGGGCTGAATGTCTACATTTAGGACCTTGGGAGCCCTCAAGCAGTTTCCTGGGACCCAACCTATTGGCCCATATTTTCACTGTGAGGTGGAGTAAGAGAGCCAGTGTTATGGTTTGGACATACGTTCGAGACTTGGTCTTCAAGTTCAGAGGTGAGACTTTGAGAACTGATTGGACCTGAGGGCTCTGACATAATCAGCGGGGGAATGCATTGATGGATTCATGATTGAGTGGAAACTGGAATGTGGGCCTGGTTGGAGGAAGTAGGTCTGTGGGTGTGTGTCTTAGAAGAGTACATCTCAGTTCTGGCCTCTTTCCCCATCTGCTCTCTGCTTCCTGGCTGCCCTGAGGTGAGCAGCTTTCCTCTGCCATGGCCCCCTGCCATGGTTTTTTTGGGCCCACTTCAATGAAGCCAGTCAACCATGGACCGAAAACTCTCAAAGCATGAGCTAAAACGAATCTTTCCTTCTTTAAGTTGCTCTTCACAGGTATTTTTGTCCCAGCAATAAAGAAAGAACACAGCTAGGAAAGGGCAGTTTGCAGCAAACTGCTGCTGGAAGACTGACCCAAGACTTGGGACGATCCATATACTCCAGCGAGTGGCAAGACATGTCCTTCCCCTGGATCCTGAGCAATCAAAATGGCAGCCACCATGACTGAGGACCCACCTTGGGTGACACTGCAGAGTGCTTGAGCTGCATCCCAGATTCATCCTGAAGACACGGACCTCCCCCTGGTCTGCTTGCTGCTCCTTCTCTCTGCTGAGGGTGAAGGATCTTTTCTGGAAGGGCTCTCGTGGGTCGTGTGGCCTCGTTCCACAAGTGAAGGCAGCCACTTGCTCATGCTCACAGCTGGCTCACGCCGCATCTGCTATTAAAACTCAGGGTGTGGAGGACTTGTTGATTGAGGAAACTTGTTTGGACCAACCACAGTGAGAGGTAGGGATTTACCTGTCCAGAGGGAGGCCCCGCTAAGCCACCAGCCACCCAGTGAGCCAACATCTGTGGGGCAGATGCAGGCATGCATTCATCCATCCATCCACTCACTCATTTGTTCTTTCAACAACCACATGTGGCCTACTCTGTGCCAGACATGGGGAATAGTTTGTTCCCTAGAAGGATTACCAAGCTAAATCACCAGCTCTGTGTCTAAGGAACAGGATTGCCTGGGAAAAGACCTGATAGGCCCCCACATGTTTACTGAATGAATGAATGAGTGACTGAATGAATGAATGAATGGTAAGAGAGAAGCCACTGAAAGTGTGAGGACCAGTAAAATCAGGGAGGGGACCTGCCTGCCTGGTACCTAGATGTCCTGAGTTTGTGTCCTAAATAACCAGCAGTGTTACTGATCTCTCTGGACATCCATCCTTCTTCAAACTGCACTTAACTTTCAGGTGTTTGGTTTTCTCATCACCTGAGGGCCAAGTCCCTCCCCATCAGCCCACCCCATCCATGGGGACCCTGGCACAATCTGTCACCGGCTTTGCTCGGCACCTCGTCAGTGCAAATCCAGGTTCACTGAGGGGGTCATTTATTTTCTCCTTGGAAATGTCTGGGTTGTCAGAGTTAACGGTGAGTTATGAGACTAGGGGAGCCTCAGTTTCTTTTGGGCCATATTTCAACCTGGGCAGCCCCTGATCAGGTTTCCCCACTGCAGCTATGCTGTTCCTCAGTCCTGTCAGCCCTTCTGTTCAGCCAGAACTGGGGATGAAACCTAGGGAAGGAAGTCCCTCCCTGAAGTTGGGTCCACAAGCCAGTCTTTTCTTTGCATGGACATCTGAGAAGTATAGTGGTCAGCCTTGTAAAGACTATGACTGGCCTCTGCTAGGCCCTCACCTCTCAGAACTCATGCCACACTGACCACCAGATCCACTTTTCTCTGCTGCTTCTGGTGGTTGCTCTCTCCTTTTGGGAAGGAACATCAGACAAGGACAAGTCTTTACCTGAGAGGTCTGAGTCAAAGCTGGCCCCCTTTGCTTCCAAGTCTGCTGTCGGCAACCCACCCTTGCTGCCTCTTTCGCCCCCAGCCACTTCTTCTCCACCCACATGTATCCCCTCACTTACTAACGCCAATCTATAAAAATAGGCAAGTGGTTTCTAGCCCCTGCAAGAGGCAGACACAATGACAGAGCGACGTGGTGCGGCGGTAACAAATTGTCCGTATTATAACACTTTACATCTTGATATCCATTCTCCTCAACGGGCTTATCTGTAAACTGACTGAATTCACACTGGGATGCTAAGAAAATAGCTGTCATATAATAGATGGGGTCTCCCAGAAAATGAACATTTACAAATGGCTGTAGCATTTACTTAAAATGTCATGCCAATTGCTTGCTGTTGTCTTTATGCAATGAGATTGATTTTACTGCTCCTTGGAGTCCTCAGCCTTGATGGGTAGTTTTTAATGCAGCAGGGAGACGCTTTTTGTGTTTAATCTATAAATATAGCATGCAAAGGCATGGGCTCTTTAAGGTGCAGTGAGAGAGCAGCCCAATCTCTTTTTCCAGGATCCCCCTCCCTACCTTTCCCTCCCTGGAGAAGTTGGACTTGGGTAGGGTCTGAGTTTGATCCTATTCATGTATTCAAATGTATGCAGATGTATGCATTTTGTTTAACAAGTTAATTCATTTGCCAGGCCAGGCAGTTAGGGGGGTTTCACTGTGTAATACCACACTTGGTTCTCTCTTCCACACCCGATTATGCCCTGGGGTTTTACTTTCACAGTTTGTAGACTTGGAGCCTAATATGGAGTCATGGTAGGGGCAGCTTGCTTCTTGGAGCAAATTGCTGTGGGGTCTCCTCAAGATGGGACCAAGGGCTCTGCCCAGCTTCTTGGGGTCCTGAAATGCCACCTGGGAGACATTTCCTAAGAAGTGGATATCCTTGGATACCACACTGTGTCTGCATGGCTCCTGAAAAGTCACTTCCTTTGGCTGGCAGCTCCAGATGGGGACACTTGACTCCATCTCATCCTTGGCCCTAGTACACCCTGTTCCTTCAGAATTCTTCATGTCCTCCTTGAGGAAGGGGAATGAAGAACCGAGGGAGAGAGGGAGGGGCGGAGGCACTGCCAAAGCTGGCTGGGGTGACCTACATTGAGTCTCCTTCCTGTCTCCCCAAGGAGTACTCCCTCAGCATTCAGGTGTCCCTGTGAGGGAACAGCACCTTCGTCCCAGACATGCACAGGGTTTGCAATCTGGGTGAAGTCAGAACTGCTTTTATATGCAGGCGTGTCCTACAACTGAGAGGCACCTGGCCTCTTAGCCACCGCACCTGGCATCGGTCCTGTGGGAAAGCTTGCTCACACATCAGTGCCCAGGGAGCGTTGCAATTATCTCTACTCATTTGTTCAGCACCCAGTTATTGAGCATCTACTATGAGCCAGGGGCCAGGAGAGTCAGTAGAGAAGCAGGATAGCTATATTCTAGTGGGGGATGAAGACTCATCCATGACAGCTGGGACAGGCATGGTCCCTGCTACTCGAGAGCCTGTAGGGGGTGGCTTTACTTGACCTTGGAACAGCAGCCTGGGGAAGCTTTGGGGGCAGGCTTCTTGAAGAAAGTGCTAAGGAAACTGAGGGGTAGATGGAGCTTGCCAGGCTGGGGTTGAGAAAATTTACATAAGCAGAATATTTTCAGGCAAAGGGGATAGTATTTTCCAAGGGACTGCTCAGAGAGGACCAGACACTGAGTCACATGACTAGAAAGAGTGTACAAGATCAGTTTCTTTAAGCCCTTTACCACTGGGGTCCTCTCTGTGGGAAATTTCACAGGTGGGGAAACTACAAAAATGGTCAAACCAAATCTGATCCTGCCCTCCTATTGGGAGAACACACTTGCACAGAAAACAATAACCTCTCAGATGAATTCAGGACAGCTGTGGTTGTCAATGCTGCTCCAAGCAAATGATTACACAGATCTAAACAATGGTTTAGATTAATCAATCTCAAATGACCCTCAGTGGAGGCAAGAAAATAATAATAAAATAAAAAGCTAATGTGTTCACAGCATCATTAATTACTCAGCTCTGGGACCTCACACTTCCTTAGCACTCACTGAACGGTAGAAGGAAGGAGAGACTGCTGCCCCGTATTCTTTGCACCCTCATGTCATGTTCAGATGCAGAGCTTCCACTGGAAGTTGGGGTTCACCTTGTCTGCTCCTCATGCAGAGGGGAAACTGAGAGCTACAGCCAGCAGAGCCTGGATCTAACATCATAGGAGAATTGGTGCCTTCATAAGCACTAGACAGGAAGGTTTTAGATCCTTTTGCACTGGTCAAGCTTGAAAGGCAAATGCTCTCTTCTAAGGCAAGCAGCTCAGACACTTCCTTGAAAAGTCTGCTCCCACCCCCTGTGCCGGAGGACCCCGTTACCCTGGCAACCACTGATGGGTGGGGGAGACTGCACTGTAGCCAAAGGCAGTTATGGGTAAGCCAGACACCAGGGAGACAAATGAGAGCTCCATATAGACACTGACCATATCGGCTATCTATTACTGGGTAGCAAGTCATCCCCAAACTTAGTGGATTTGAACAAGCATCCCTATATCCTCTCTCATAGTTTCTGTGGGTCCGGAATTTGGATGGACTACAGTAGGAACCTGTCACTGTTCTCTGATGGCCAAGGCCCCAACTGGGAAGACAAGAAGGCTGGGAGCACCCCCACAGTTTGAGGCCAGAATTATCTGGAGGCTTCTCCACCCCCAAGTCTGACGGCTGATACCTGTCATCAGCTGAGATCTTAGCCAGTGATCAGTCAGAACAAGGGTCTCTGCATGGGTTGATTGGGGCTTCCAAACAGCATGGCTGCTGGGTTCCGAAAGCGAGTGTCTCCAAGGAGCTCAGTGGAAGTGCAGGTGGGTTTTTTAAATATTTAGTCATCTACTCCTAGAAATCATTTAATACCTCTTCCATGTATTCTATCAATCAAGGCAGTCACTGAGGTCCTCCCCAGATCAAGGGGGCTGGGAGGGGAGGGTCAAGGTGAGGTAATGAAAAGAGCCCATGGAATGGGAGATACTATTAGGTCATCTTTGGGAAATGCTATCTGTTTAAGCAGTGTGTAAGCAATCTATTCAAATTCATTTAGTTGTAAAAAGTAGATACAGATGATTGATAGATGGATGATAGGTGAGATAGATGAGAGAGAGAGAGAGAGAGAGAGAGAAAGAGAGAGAGAGATGAACACCTATTGCATGCCAGGCACTGCACAGGAGCTCCCCCGTGTTCTTTTCTGGAGTTTGAAGGGAAGAGCTGCAGCTGCAGAGTTCCCTCTGGAGAAGCAGACACAAAAAAGATGGTGTGTGGCCAGAGGATCCCTGGCCACTGGCCTTTCCCCAGAGGCAGCTGCCTCTCTATGCAGACACATCTGTGCACCCTCACCCTGGCCCCCCGGTAAGGCAGGGTGAGGGCTTCATGGCATTGCTATGACAACACAGAGTCTGGCTGGGCCTGAGCTCCAGCCACATGGTGCACACAGCCCGAGTCCACAACCTCCCACGGAGCAGGTCACAGGCTTCCTGTTCATCCTCTTGCTGAGCACAACCCAACACAGTGGTCATTGGCCCTTTGCACATTCCAACAGCACCATGTCTCTCTCCTGCTCCTATTATAGGCGTGAGCCACCACCATCATCTTCCCCCCACACTGTTGACTCTTGAAGGGCCCTCAGAGGCCACCTTGGATGCTTCTAGTCATGGACAGCCCACTCCCACCCATGCCATTTGCAGACAGCTGGACTCCTTAGGAAGTTCTGCAATCTCATCCCAAATGACATGGAACTCATCTAGGTCCCACTGTGACATGAGTGCTTCCCTAACCCCATCAAAATAATTGTGCATTAAAAGGATCTCCCCAGGCAGGATCAGCATTTGTGCTTCTTTGTAAACAGGAGCCTTTTAGAAAGTTAATTGTGGCAGTGGAAGATGATAGGGACTTCCCAGTGCGAGGTGAGGCTTGCTTTAATGAAATGACTGGGGGCTACCAGCGCCTGATGAGGGCAGGGGGCCATGCAAGAGAGAGCTGGATTGGGCAAGAAAGGGAGGGAGGGAGGTCATGGCCCAGGAGGAGCTGTTTAGGACTTCAGATCGGAAAAGGAGGTCATGGGGAAGCTGGATAATTTGTTGCTGAACTGACTTGATGAGGGGAAAGGCTAGAAGGAAGGGCAAGAGAAAGTAAATACCAGGCCATTAGCATTCCTAGAGGTGGCCAGAGGCCACAGAGCTCCCCTCAGGGTGCTAGATGGGGAGGGTGACTGCAGGGAAGCTGCTACAAGCAGATGATATACTGCATAGCTCTGGGCTCAAAACAGAGACAACTGCTTGCCCAGAAACCTGAGGCAGAAACTTTGCAGCTGGCCTGGAAGATAGAAAGTCAGGGTGACATGGCAAGAAAGGCTGTGCTATTCATTCATTCACTCATTCATTTGTTTATTTAACAGTCCCTGAATTGTGTTCCCCTACTAAGGGACTGGGGAGGAAGTGGACCCACAGCCTTGGCCCAGGGTGAACTGAGGTGGTGAGTCTGCAGATAGCCAAAGGTCATTCTTAGCAGAGTTGAATATGCAGCACAGTTTGCCCTGAGAAGGGAACATTCCATTTTGGGGTGCATAGAGCCAGAGAGGAAGAGAGCTCCTATGTGGTACAGGACACTTTCTGTCCCCCTGCAGCTCAAACAAGCCAGACCCTTGCTTAATGTCTTTTTAGTGGCTCTCCAGAACTTTCTGCATCTGCGTGAACAGCTCACTTTGAGCTCCCCTATGCAAGTCTCCTGCCATCAAATAGTCACCTTATTTAGTCTTCTCTCCTGTCTATCAGCTGAGTCTCTCCTGATCCACCCCCTGGGCCAGACCTGCCTCTTTGTATAGTCAAGGAAGTTACTTCGGGAGACTCCCCAAACTCTGTCTAACCCACAGTTGAGGGGGCAAATGGGTAGCCCCCATTCCCCTTGTCTTGTAACTCTATAACTCAGTGGCTTTCAACAGGGGTGATACTGCTTGTCCATGGGACATTTAGAAATGAGGTAGGGGTGGTGGTCACAATACCCCAGGGATGCTGCTGGCATTTGGAGCACGGGGACCAAATATGCCCACCATTGTGCCCTGCACAGACCACACAGCAATCAATCACCTAGGAATCACTAAGGTGTCCTGCTGAGAAATATGAAGGGGCTTTACCAACTGCCCTCCACCCTCCCTTGCACCTACTCTATGAGACTGTTAGGCTGCCAGGAAGGATACCCTAACTGTGCAGACCCACTTAGTCCTTCTGGCCTTTCTCTGTCTTTCTGATCTGTGGCAAGATTTCCACTCAATCTGTTCATTCTGGTAGACAGCCTAAGGCCACAATTCCACCCTGCAAGGTGGAGGCAACGCCTACCATTGTGTGTATGTGTGTGTGTGGGGGGTGAGGGTATCTTCAATTCAGTAGAGAGTTTATGGCAGCCCATTGTGGCCCCACAGCTATGCAAAGCCAGCTTTTATGGACAACCAAGCTGAGACATTTTTAACTTCCTTAATCTGATGCCTGGGTCTGTCTCCTAACTGGTTCCAAACTCAGAAAACAGATCAATGTGTGGTCTGCTGAGAGCTGGGTGCCAGTGACTTGCACCTGTAATCCTAGCTACTTGGGAGGCTGAGATCAGGAAGATAATGGTTCAAGGCCAGCGTGGCCAAAGAGTGAGTGAGACCCCATCTCAACCAGTAGTTTGGCAAAGTGGTGTGTACCTGTCATTGAAGCAACATTGAGAAGCTGAGAAGTGTAAGATAGGAGGATTGCGGTCCAGGAGGGTCTGGATAAAACATGAGATTCTATCTCCAACATAACCAGAGCAAAAAGGGCTAGCTAGAGGTGTGACTCAAGCAGTAGAACACCCATCTAGCAAGTGCAAAGCTCTGAGATCAAACCCCAGTACTGCAAAAACAAAACAAAACAAAAAAAAAACCCACTGAGCAGGAGAATGGTCTGGGTCTGGAACCTACAAACCCACCCAACAAAACTCAGCATGTCCTGCCCACCCCCAAGCAGGAGGCTCCAAACACTGAAAGCACTTCCATGCATCTTCATCACTGGCACTGCAAGTCAGAGTTCTGCAGAGATCAAGAGTGAGGGCATCTGGGTGCCACCCTGAAGTCACCGTGCAAGGGAACCAGAAAGAAATTCCTTTCCTTCTACTTTAGGGCTGTCAGGGGAGGGCTACACACACATGCCTCTGCTATATCTGATCAATGGGAGAAAATTGTGCTTTCTTTTTTAAATTGCTCTTGGTCAGGAGGACACCTGCACCCTGTGCACCTTTTACAGCTGTTCTGATTTAGGCTCTAAACCAAAGGAAGACAGATTTATCACCAGCTTCCCCCCTGCCCAGGCCAGAGCTATCCTTCTGACCTTGGTCAAGGTCAAAAGAGAAACCAGTCTGCCCTGGTTTCCCTTCAAGTCCTTTCTGCTTCTTTCTGGGTAGCTGTGGGGACTGTGGAGTTCAGGAAGCCGCCCAGAAAGAGGTGGTGCCTGCCATGGACCCCCTGTTGGGGTGGGAGGAAGCCTCACTGCTCCAGAGAGAGTGAGAAGCTGGCCTTGTCCAGCTGCTCAACCCTATTGGGCTAGCTTGGGTGGGGTGCAACCTCCCTGTCCTCCTACCTTGACTGTTTGAAACAGGCCCTTACTTCATCAAGAAGGCAACTGACAAGTGACCCACCCTTGTTTCCTGTGTACAGGGACCCTCAAGGAAGGAGCCTGTCAAGGGGCCTGGTTCTTTCAGCTTCAGGACTCTGGGCCAGGATGTGCTAAGCTGCCTTTCCAACTCCCTGGGGCACTGACCAGGAGCCAATTTGCCCCCCAAGGGCTCCAGGCAGAAAGACAGACTCTTGACTCATCCTCCCAACACGTCTGTCCTGACCAAGGAGGGGCTTCCTGGAGATGAAGGCAGAAGGAGAGATTGACTTCTGGAAGTGTTCTTGAGCCCATATGAACAAATCCAGCCATGCCTGGCATAGGACTGCCCTGACAGATCAAAGCTGCTCCAAGGGTGCTCTCCTCGTCAGTCTGGAATGCCCACAGCCTGGTACCGGGACGTCCCAGGGCTTTTCAGCCTGGCTGGAATTAGAGTTGGCCCCCTTAACACCCTCTCTCTACAAGGCCGGTAAGAGCCATTTGAGCAGCCATGGACATTCACTATTTCTTTCCCACACAGTCCCTCCCAAGGCTGTGTTCCTGCTCCAATTGGCTCTGGCTGGCTGTTGTGGCCTGCAGTGAGGAGTGGTCCTGGGGGCTGGTGGCTCTTACAGAACTTTAGGGACTCTGATCTTCTCATCTGTCTCTCTTCCTCACCCCACTCCAATCTTCACCAGGTACTTCAGCTCCCAGAGGGCTGGGACCAAAGGGAAATGGTGAATGAGGAGGAAGCTTGGTCATGTACCCACAGATATGTGAAACCTTCAGGATCATGACAACAGTCAAACTTGAAAAGGGTTCTAAGAAGGGTGTGAGCAGCATACTCTCCAAGTAACTCTCATTTTTGGACATGGCATTTGGCAAAAATCAGATTGGACCAGACATCCAGACTGAGAAGAGTGGAAAGAATAGAGTGACTGGATCTTTGCAAGACCACAAAGTCTTGGTCTCCAGACTTCAAGAAAAGAGGTGTGGGCCCAAGACAGGACTTGGAGGATGATGAAAGTAGTAGAAAGCCTGGCCCTGAAGATACTGCAGGGGCCTTCCCTGTTTCCTCCCTTCCCTCTGAACTCACAGGACAGGACAACAAAACTCTGAGTCCCAAGGCACCCAGTGGAGCCTACCCTGCCTGACCTCCACACAGGACTCAGGAGCCTGGGCCACCTTCGGGGACCCCTGGTGCCCTGCAGTCTGCCAGACCCCTGTGAGCAGAGAGACAGTGTCACTCTGGGCTTCGGGGAGGAGAATGATCCATGAGCTGACACAATAGATAGGGACAGATATGGTTTGAGAGACTCCGAAGATGATATTACTCAGCAGGCACATGCTTTTCATCTGGAACTTATTGGAAAATCTTGCTCGGGGGATCAGCTGCCTCCGAGGCTCCAACAGCCAGCTCCTGTCCAATTGGCGGGAAGACCCTTTACAGTATTACTTCTCAACACCATGAGCACTGTATGTTTCCGACAGGATAAGCCCACCACAAATTAATACCTGGGGCAGATCCTAAAACACAATTCTTCCCGGCTGCAATAATTCCAGCCAACCCCTCTATCTGCCCTGACAGATGCAGTAAATCTTTCATCATTGCAATTCATAGATTGTTTTTCTCCTCTGGTACCTGAAATGGTCCAGACAATGAAGTTTAACTCCTTTTATGATTATCAATGTGCTTATGGGGTACCTGTGCTGCCTGCCCCACCAATAGCCAGCCAAGGGTCCCTCAACTACCGTACGGGAGCCTTCCACAAGCTGCCGGCTACCATCTTCATCCCAGAGGTAGACAGCCCCATGCAGGGGTGGCAGTCAGTGGGCTGATGTCAGCAAGGTTTCCCCATCTCTGAGCTGCTGAGGGGGTTGGCCAAGGATGAAGGAGACTGCTCAGTTCTGTGGTTACAGGGACCAGTGGAGACAGCAGAGAGGACAGGAGACACTAGCACCCCCTGCCTGCCCTGGTGATAGCCAAGGACAAACAAGTAAAGTGACAAGGTCTGGGTCCAGAAGACTCTCAGAATGTCCATGTGACCTCTGTCTGAGGTGCTCCCACAGAGTCTACCCTGGGAGAGCTTTCAGATCTCCTGCGGTGGGTGCTTCCTTCATGGGACACTCTTCTCACTCTGTTCCACCCCAAGGACTGCACAGAGGCAGGGATATCCCCTCACCCAACTGCTTCCTGAAGACTTGGGGTGTCCTAGCGAGTCCAGAGAAGCACAGCCCTACCCTAAAAATGCTCTAGACAAAAAACAGCCATGCACCCTCTCCATCCTGATCATCTGTTCTTGAAGAGCCAGCCCCTGCCCTCAGCTTCCCCAGTCCTATCCCTTCTTGCCAATTCTAGAAGGATGACTTTACTCCACTGCTCATCCAGGGCCTCTTTACCCATGTTGACAGGTCTCTGCAGTTGCTCTATAGAAGCCCATTCCCAAATTGCACAGTTTAAATTATACATTAGCTTTTTAAACAGTACTTTAGGCTGACAGGGAGACAGATTCTTATCAGTGGTGAATGCCCACCTCAGGCTGCTGAATTTCATCTTGGGTTCTTGTGACGGGTAATAACTCTTGCTTCCCTCCCTCTATTACGAGACATGGCTCTGTTCTTCCTCTACATGGAGGGCCCGGTGACACACGTACCAAGCTCCAAGGTCCCAGAGTTCCCAGAGCTGGGAGGCTCCTCAACCACTCTAAGTCTCAAGCCACCACCTGTGCCCTTTCTGCTGTGGCAACTGCTGGCAGGACCAGGACTCTGTGATGACCCTCAGTGCCCATGCAGAAGCAGATGACACAGTTACTCTGCTGGGGACATATGGACATTTGCTTTCTAGATTCTGACCTCCTATTAATTACTGGACACAGGCACATTGTCACCTGCTCTATGATCCTAACACTTTTGGACAACTGGCTGTTCTCAAAGGAGCAGATGGCTCCCTGGGATTGGCCTCCTGTCCATTTTGCAGAATTTTCTGGTAAAGCCTGCCCTCCTCACACTGCCTCCGGGGGAGCTGTCTGCTTTCCCAGCCCTCCTCTAAGATGCCATACTTGGCCTGCCCGGGATGACTTCCAACCCCTCCCAGCCAGGGCTGATGGCCCCACTCCCTGCAGCCTTCATTGTTCCCTTCCTGGGCAATTCACTGGCCCTCCCAACCCCAAGGTCCAGGTCCTTTGGGAAAAGCTCTGTTAGAAGCTCCACAGGTGGCATGGCATGGAGGCCCCAAAGCTTAGCTTGAGGATGCAGACTTTGCCACTGACCTTGGCACTTGGGAAATGACAGTGGCCTGTGGCTCTGCTCTCACGAACACGGGTACCCCGGGTGGTCTACCATGTGAAAAGACTTCTCAGACTTCTCTGTCCTAGATCAGTTGTTAAAGGCCAAGATCAATTTGCTTCTGAAAATTAGGTAGATCAATATGAATAGCGCTGTCTGCCAAGGAGTATGCCTTACCCCTCCTTTTCTTCCTTCCTCTCCCTCCTGGATCTCTCCACCCTTTCCATCCTGTTCACAGGACTCTCCATTCCTGAAGGAGCCAGGCAGGGTCACTCTGGGTGAAGGGACATTGGACTACATGGTTTCTGGAGCTGGATCCCTAGCCCTTCTCCTCAGCTGCCTCCCTAGGATGAAGCTAATTTCTGAAAGCTGCACCTACAGACTGAGCCCCAGGCCAAAGTCACAGCCTGAGACTAGCCCCGGAGTGTGGCAGAAGAAAGTTAATACTAGCAGCCATAGCAGGCCCAAAGTTCCAGTGCCTGGACGTGGCACTGAAGTCCAATGACCTGTCTTAAATCATGCCTCTGTTCACAACAAGTTATGCGACCTTGGACATGGGTGATTAATCCACCAAGTGTCAATGTCTTCATGTGCTCACCTGGGATGATGTTGGGTTGCTGGCTGGTGCAGAATAAGTGTCCAGTTATTAAGACTCCCAGCCCACAGATACACAAGTACTACTACCTGCCAGACACTGGTTGAAACACTTCATCTATATTAATTCACTTATCCTTGCAGTAGTCCCATGATTACCATTTCAGAACTGAGGAAACAGAAGTCCAGAGAGGTCAATAATATTCCCGAGGTTGCATAACTAGGATTTGAAAGCAGGAAGTCCGGGCCAAATACCCACAGGCTTCACCCCACCATCATTTCCACTTTGTGTTCTGGGGCAGGGTGCCTGCCCCAAGAGCTCTGGATCAGCCCTTACAAACCCTCCCCTTTGTCTAGGTGGTTTCCAAGGTGAAGAGGAAGTCTGGGGCTCTCCCTTGGGGTTGCTGCCTGCAGAAGTGCCAGCCACTGAGGGTGATTTCATCACATCAAGCCTGTCATTCCTACTATGCTCAGCAGCCTGGGTTGGAAATGATGACAGAGTAAAATTTAAAAGCCCTGAGAATGGACTATTATTCTTATCAGTGCTAATAGAGGTGAAAGCATTTTATTTTCTGGTGTGAGTATGGCTCCAATAACAAAATGCCTCACTCCCTCCTTCCCATGAACTCCCACTCTCCCAGCTTCCAACAACTTCTAAGATCCCAGAGTCTGTGTTCATGAGGGCCTCGCCCAGCTCTCTGTAGAAGTTCCCAAAGGCTGGGAGGACAGACTACTGACAGGTGTGGTGCCTGGGCCCCCATCGGACATCGTTCAGCAAATGAACGTCTGAGACAATGCACGTGCTGTCCTGGTTCCAGGGACACTGGGATGAGAAAAGCAGAGCCCTTGCCCACACCAGCCTCCATTTAGTGGGGGAGACATGCTGTAGCAATATCCGGTAAATATGGAATGCCATCTGAGTTAATGACCCGTGCTGAAGAGCACAATAAAACAGGGCAGGGATAAAGAGCAGGGAGGGAGTGTATCAGTCAGAGATGAGGCAGGAGGCAGACCCATCCTCAACTGCTGTAATGGGGGGAATTTAGTAAAGCGACAGAGATGAGGACTGGGTCAAGAGCACCATTCAGGATGGCCAGTTAGTCTGGAAGTGAGCTGCTACCACTCCTATGATGAAAGGGCAATGGAAGAGGGCAGTTATGAAAACACAGAACGAGCTGTCATCAAAGGGACATGACCACAGCTAACCTGCTGTCCACTAAGAGCGAGCTAAGGAAAGTAATACCCCACCAATCTTCCTTCCACCCTCCAGCCTTGTGCTGGGCACTTCCACTGACCAGGCCACCTGAGAGGCAGAGGGCCTGGTGTATGCGGCCACTCAGCCTCTGTGACCCACACCACAACAGGTCCCCAGGCGTTGTGGCCTCGAGAGCCCAAGGGCAGTTCAGACCTCTGCTATTCTGTGTAGGACATCAGGAAGGATTCTCTAATAAGGGGACCCTTGTACAGAAACCCAAGACATCCCTTCCAGCCTCCCACTGACAGTCACTGCCCTGTTATCCTGGTTTCTTTTCTTAAAGCTAGCAGCTAATCCATCTTTGCACCTCTGAAACAAGAAGAAACTAGAAGGAGCTCCCCCTCGTGCCCAGCTACAGTAGGGATAAGGCAGGTGTATGGGGTCTGCCTTTGCCGGGCTTCTAGCTACAAGACCCCAGTGTGCTAAGGGCCAGTGGAAGTCTCTCTGGAATGACCCCCAAGAAGTCTCTGCTCATTCCCAGGAAAGAAGGCGAAGCCACTGGAAGAAATGAGCAGGGCTGGGCCTTTGTCCCTTCCTTCCTTGGCACATTAGTGGACAGCTACAGGCAGCGCAATGTTCCTAAAAGAGGGCTCTGCACCTGCCCCTCTGTGTCCCCTGGAGGCTTCCTGGCCACGCTGGGTCCCTCAGGGTGCCTCCTGAGCAGAACTGCACCACACCTCCTGTCCATGGGAACACAGAGAGAGCTTCACTGTGTCCCACCTCATGAAGCCACATGGTCCTCTGCCACATGCAGATCCACCATCCCAATCTCCTCCTGGAGTCAGTAAGACCCATGATTTCACTCAGAAATTGGCTCACAACATTTTACACACACACACACACACAAACACACACACACACACACACACACAGATTTCCATCCCAGGCTTCTATGCAGGGTCAAGTTAACTCTCTTGGGATCCTGAGACTAAGGGAGGTTCCTAGAGCCCCACACACATTACGCTCTCCACCATCACTGCCTGTCATAGCAGCCACCAGCAGGATGTGCCCTGTGGCTGCTCATGTGACACCTGGAGCATTCTCAGTGCTACAAAGGGGAGATGGTCATAGATTCTTTCTCTTGCCTTTGCCACATTTATTTGCTCCTTCATCCATCCCTTTACTTCTTCCTTAGAGGGTCTTCCATACCTCTTCTCTAAGAGACCCTTCCAGAGGGCATCTCTATGGCAATGTTTTGTGCAGGTCTGTGAGCTTTCCACTCCTCACTCTTTCCTCAGAGTAAGAAATCAAATTTATTCAGTTGGCTGGCTTGCCATTGCTGTTGGAATAGATTTGCAGCTTCCTACGGTGACCTACAAAGCTATACACCATGTGCCTATCTGGCTCTGCTGCACATCCCTCTCCCTCTGGCTCCCCATTTCCATCCACATCTATTTTCCTTCCTGTGCCTGATACACCACGCCCAGCTCTCCTCTGTACTCTGTACCCAACGCTCTGTGGGCCTAGGCTTATTTTCAACTCTTGTCATCTACAAGGGTATAATGATCCTTCTTGTTCCTCAGGTCCTAACTCAGAAGTCACCTCTTCATAGATGTCCTCCTTCACCACCCCAATAATGAAGTCACTCTACTCTTCCAGATCAGTTTCCTGGGACATTCCTGACTCTGGCACAGCACAAAGGACCATTTGTTGATTGGTATTGTTGGTGGTGGTAGTGGTAGAGGTGGGGTGTTGGTGGTGGTGGTAGTGGAGGTGAGACTTGGTAAATGATGGTGGGGGTAGAGGGTGTAGATTGTTTGTGTTGACCTGTCTTTCCCATTAGGATGCACACTCTTCAAGGTTAGGAATCTAGGCTGTAGTTGTGCAGCAAAGAATCAACCTTGTTCAGGGAGCAGTTTGTCATGTGCTCATGGTTCCTGGGAAGTTATCCCTAAGCCCTTGGAATATGCTGCCTGAGTGTTTCTGATTACCTGGGGTCTTGGGCCACACCTGATGGTCTATGCTAACAGTGTGATTTATGTAGGAGAATGGAGGGCCATGAACCTCATGGTATCAATTTGAGACTAAGGTCCATCCACCAGGCAATCAACTGTCTCTACATGACTGAACCCCAATAAATCTCTGGACACCAAGGCTGAAGTGAAGTCCCTGGTTATCAATGCCCCATAGATATTGTCACACATCATTGCCGGGACAGTAGATACCATCCACAGCTCCACTGGGGGAGGACATAAAAGTTCTACGCTGGTCTCTGCAAGACACTAACCTGTGGCTTCTTCTGATTTTCATCTGTGTCCTTCACTGTCAAGCCATCACTTGGAGTATAATGGCTTTTGTTGAGTTCTGTGAATACTTCTAGAGAATTATTGAACTTGAGGGTGGTCTTGGGAAACCTTGATCTTTTCAGTACTAGTCACAGCTATTTCCAGGAGCCTAGGACCACACATGGAATGCAGTAAGTGACCACGGGGCATTTATTAATAGTGAATGTTCTTACTGACATAGGTCTCCAGCTGTAGCCAGCATCCCTGGGATAGCTCCTCAGCTATCCCTGGGATAGGTCGTCAGCCACCTGTAGCCTCCTCCTGCACACTGAATCCAGTCCCACAGGTGATCTCTAGTTCCCACAAGGGTTCTTGAGACTCTGGACCTTTGTGCAGTCTGTGTTCTTTGGGATCCCTTCCTGTCCACTACTTCCCCGATGTCTCACCATCCTTTCAGGCGCAGCTCAAAAGTCATCTTCCCTGGGATACATCCCAAAGGCCTTGCCCTCTCCAAGCCTTGTCCTGTCTAGGGCCTGTCCTCCCTGGACCCAAATAAGCTGCCTACTCTGTATTCCAGGGCAGCCTGTACTAATGCCGATGGTGACTTCTGTCATCTGGGCTGTGATTGAAAAAGCTTCTGTTTAGTTCCTCTTCATAAAGCTCAGCTGCATTTAGACAGATCTGCTCAGATAATAGCACTGAGCTCTTTTGAAGCCGGGAGCTGTGTGTTTGATCCCTGGAGCTTCACCAGTAGGCACAATACCTAGCATATAGTAAAGACTCAATAAACGTCTGTACTGGCCACATAAGGAGAGGTAGGGTTGGAGGAAAATCACTTTAACCTGATGACTGCAGATCAGCACTCAGCACCATTTTCAGAAGCTAGATCTTCTATACTAATTCTGACCCCCTTGGAAAGGGGTTGGGGACAAAGCTATCAGGCCACTTTCTCAACAAGCTGCTTTGGAGTAGAAGTGAACTTACCTGTATGTGGACAGTAGCCCACGCCTGTTACATTTGCAGAGTGCTCTCCTTGGACTTGGGTTGTGGGCAGTGGGGCTGACTGCTCTCTCCTCTGTGACAGGTACCAGTTGTCTAAGAGGATGTCACCTCCTTGCATAAGCCATCTCCTGGTATGTGGGCTGGCCTAGTGACTCATTCTAATCAAAGGAACATGGCAAAGGCAACAACATGTCACTTCTGAAACTACTTTTGAAAAATTCTGTCTTCTGCCTTGCTAGCGGCCTTTCTCCCCTGTTGGCTTTCTTTGTGTTATAAGTAGCTGAGGGAGGCCTCCAACCAACAGCCAGCTGGGAACTGAAGCCCTTGGCCCAGTGGGAAAGTGGGAAGGAACTTAATCTTGCCAACAGCCACAGAATTCTTCCCTAGTCGAGCCTTCAGATGAGACTCTGTCTTTGCACCTGTGAAAGGTCCCAAAGCAGGGGATCCAGGTAAGCCACACCCAGATGCTTGAACCACAGACCCCAAGAGATTGGCTACATGTGTGTCTTAAGCTGCAATGTTTTAGGGTGAATTATTAAATAGTGGTAGATAACTAATGCACTCTCCCAATCCCAGGTCACACCTAACTTTTCCGTTAACAGCACAATAGGTAAGCCATAGACTCTGGAGCCACATGGTCTGAGTTCAAATCCCAGGACTTGTACTTAGTATCTGTGTGACCTTGGGCAAGTTACTTAGCACAGCTCTCTCACTAGAGGCATGAGAATATTACCTAATGCAGGAGGGATCCTTGTGAGGGTTAGATTAGATCATACATGTGCAATTCGTAGAGCAGCACCAATATTTATAACAGTTATCAGTATCCATTGCATCACATGAATATTGACAGTGTTTGCTATGTTAAATCACCATGGTGTAAGTTCTTGCCTGCTTTAGCAGGTACAATCGATCACCTGGCACCCACACAAGCCGGCTCTTCCACAAGTCAGTAGAAGGAAGGCTGTGGTCCAGGAGGCAGACTTCTACATCTACCTGCTGCAGCTGGGAAGTCAAGGCCAGGTCTCACAGCCTGAAGGCCAACTCCTCCTTTCTGCCCAGCACTGGACCACCTGCACTTTAGGCACACCAAGAGAGGAGCCACACACAGGTCTAATCATTTCGCTGTTTGCAAACACATTCCCAAACAGTTGGGATCCATTCTCCATGATTGTTAAGGGGAATTCAATACCGAATCATTACAGTTAAATCCCATCATGGATGGTCAGAACATAAAACAGTCCTCAGCAGGAACACACCAATGCAGCCGGAAAGCCGTTGCTGGGCAGTCATCAAGACTCACAGCTAAGGGCTACCTCCAGCCTGGAGAGCTCTAGGCTTGCTCCTGGCCACAGAGTCCCCACATCCAAGATAGGGATCTTTTGGTGGGTAATCACTATGCTGGAACAGGATAGAGTCAGTTGCAAGTTTGCTTTGGAATTAGAATGGTTTTTCCTGTAGCTGTCACCATAGTTCTGGGCACGTTGTGACAAGTGTCAAGGCTATGTGGTTCTCATAGCACACAGGTCTCCATGGCCTGTGCATTGACGAATTGTAAGTGAGAAAGAGTTGGTAAGGGTGGGGAGACAGGGTCACATCTTTCCTCTACAAGGGCGTGAGGACCTCAGCTTCTATATCTTAGGGATTTTCCCAGTGTGCATTTGGAAGTTTGTCCCAGCCTGGAGCCAAGTGACCTATCTGCAGGCCCAGCATTTGGACGGATGTCAGAATTCCTACATGGCAGGATAAGAGGAAAGAAAGCATTCTAGCAACAAGAATCTGACCACATTCATGTCCTGGGCCATTGAGCGTCTGTAACTGGCTTCCCCTGATAGAGTTTGACCCCCATTTTCCTTTTTAAATTGCTTGTGGGCACACAGACACCTTTGAGACTTGGTATCACCAGTATTCCCTTCTGAGCCTCCCCTGGGACTTGAGTCTGTGTGTCTGTCCTCTCATTCCTGTAAGGAGATGATGCAGAGATGGTAACAAATGAACGGAACTGCAGGTGCCTGTTGCCAGCATAGGGCCCGGTGTGTGCACACGCGTGTGTGCGCATGAGTGCATTTGCATGGATGGCTAATGAGCAGCCGCAGATATCCTCGGGAAAGCAGGATCAAATAATTGCTGTCAGGGTTATGCTTCTGATTAGCTTCCTATTCCCAGACCTAATTGTCCAATTCAATAGGCATCTGCTATTTTTCATAAATGTGTTTGAACTTCACAAGCCAAGTGATTTCCTTTTTTTTTTTTTTTAGCAGAAAGTCAAAAACTCAGGGAACAGTACATTTTGCATCCTATCTGGTTTCCCTCAACCCAATAATGAACTTCTGGAAAGGAAGGTTAAACAGAAGCCTAATGCACAAACATTCCAGTGAGCCCTCTTGCACCAGTTCTGGGAGTTGATTTCCACTTGCTGCACATGCTGGATCATGTGTGAGTCAGAAACAGCATGCTTTGCACTGGTACAGAATTTCTCCCCCTCGAACCCTGGTATGTTGCGGGGGGGAGCAGCATACCGTGGCAGAGGAGCCCTTGGTACCTGTGCGGGGCTGGAATCTGAGCCGCAGTGCATGCACAGTCTCCAGGAGGCAGTGTTCTGGGTGGTGAGGATCTCGGTAGGTTTTAACCTGTTTTCAGTGGGAAATGCGATTGCAAAAGTTTGCAGTTTATTACCTCTGGCTTCCTGCAGCAAGGAACAATGGTGGGGGAAACACAGGCAACTTTGCAAGGAACTCACCCTGCCCTCACTGGTCCAAACCACTGCTTTGTGAAGCAGGAGGGTGTGTAAGTGAGCATACATTAGGCTCCAATAGTGAACAAGTCCAAAGTCTCCACTGCACTGACATTAAAAATCTTTTCCTATTTCCTGTCATTTTCCATAGGGCTTTGTCCCTGCACTGCAATCATCCTTGCTCTGGAATCTAGGCTGATAAAGCAGCCACCTCCAAGAACTTGACTGATCACCACACAGAGGGAAAAGGGAACCATGGTGGGTCTCACATCAGCAATTAAATAGACAGCCTTGGCTGGGCATGCTCTTGCTACTAGGAGATGGAGACTGAGAAGATCATAGTTGGAGAACAGCCTGGGCAAAAAAGTTAGTAAGGACCCCATTTCAACCTCTAAGCATGGGATGGTGTTGCACACCTGTCATCCCAGCTACTCAGAAGGCTGATGTGAGTGGATCACAGTTCGAGGCTGGCCCTGGGCAAAAGTATGAGACCCTATCAGAAAAATAACTGAAGCAAAATGGGGCTAGAGTTATGGCTCAAATGGCAGAGTGCCTGCCTGGTAAGTGCATGGCCCTGAGTTCAAACTCCAATACAACCAAAAATAAATAAATAACAACAGTCCAGAGGTGACACAGTGCATTGGTCAAAAGTGTTCACATGGCTCCATCCAACCACAAGGGGCTGGCCAATGCAATTCTACCACACACTAGGAATACGGAAAGGTAGAATACTGTACAAATGGCACATGCCTGCCACAAGGGCAGGTGAGGTGGCCCTATGAGATTGGTGAAAGCAACAAGGAGACAGATTTGATTCTTTAAGAAAGAAATGTCCAAACTTCCAGAGCCTTCTGTGAGTGGAGAGGATAGCCAGAGGGGGTAGCACAGCCATCCAGAGAGTAGTTCCAGAAATAGCTGGGTGTGGAATTAAGCCTTTTAGATAGCTTCCAAATGAATGCAATCAGCTTCCATCACTCACCTGGTTTTAAATAACCTTTGTGTTGTGACTAGAATGCTTGTGTCCCCACCAAAACTTAATCCCAAATGCAAAGGCACTAAGAGATAGAGCCTTTGGAGGTGATTTTATGCCATGAGGGTGTGTCCTCATGAATGGGACTAGTGCCTTTATAAAGTCCCCTTCCATCCTTTCCACTTTGTGAGGGCACAGCGTTTGTCCCATTAGGAGGGCCCAGTTATAAGCATCATCTAGGAAGCAAAGCTTAGGCCCTCTCTAGACACTGAACCTGGTAAAGTTTTGACCTCCAAGTCTTCAGCACTGTGAGCAATAGATATCTGTGGTTTATAATTTGCCCAGTTTAAGGTATTTTGTTATGGCAACTTAAATGGACTAAGGAGGCCTAGGCAAAGGGGTTGACCAAACCAGCTGCTAGGTCCAACTGGGGAGGTCCCTAACACTTAACCCAAGATGTCTCTAAAGCAGAGAAGTCTGGCACAGATGGAGCCCAGGCCAGGTGGGAGCCTCACTCTGCCCTGTTCATGGGTGGCCAGAGGGTCACATTTAATACACAGTCAGAACTTTATAAAAGAGGCAATATTGGTCCCCACTTACTGGGCAGCTGCTATAGCTCATGCTGAGTTCTTGGCCAACACAACCTCGATGTGATCTCATGGTGACTGTGAGAAGCAGGTGCCATCATCCTGCTTTAGGAAGCGGAAATTCACACAGACCAAGAAGCCCACTGGAGATCATTCAGCTTGTAAGTGGCAGAGCTGGGTACCCAAACCCCATCTTTCTGCTTAATTTAAAGATATTTATGTAGCACTTTGAAATGTCAAACGTTTTCATTAAATCGTCTCACACTTGGACTGGCAAAGGGACACCAGGATCTTTGGGAGACACTTTAATCTCAATCAATTAGGAAATCAAGTTGTTCTCGCCGTGTGGCGATAAAAGAACACTTTAATTTTAAAGCTAATTAAATATCAACAATTGGAATGCAGCAACAGACACTTAACCTGCAGTAACCCATATTTATTAGAATATAATGCATTGACTCTGGATATGAAGTGAGTTGTAGTCATTTTAATATCAGCTGTCACAGACCAGCGGCTCTCTTTTGTTTCACTCCAGCACAGTTATCTCCCAGGCTCCACCGGGATCACTTCAGCTCCTGCGCTCAACACAAGATTAATTAAGCTAGAGCTTTGCACAGGATGGGACAGAAGGGTGCCAAGGCCCCAGGCTACAAAGCCATGGACCCAGGGAGTGAGGCAGAAGCAGCTAAGGAGTTGATCCAGGCCCACGTGGGCTAAGGGGATGAGTCTGGGTCTGGGAATGAACTAGCTATGATGCTTTGGGCTGCAAGTAACAGAAGACAGAAAATTCTCTCTCCACCTAGCAGCACTTGAACAGTAGGGGTCTTTGACCTCCCTCAAGGAAGTCTGGGAGCAGGTGGGGTTGCAAAATTGGACAATTCAGAGACTTGGTGATGTGGCGGCCATTCAAATGCTCTCTTCTGCCTACTCTGCTATCCTCAGCAGGTGCGTGATGTCACCTTGCTCAGTGTCACAGTGGCCACTGAGGTAGAGTGGGGAATGTCCTCGTGTTCATCTCCTCTCTGTTCCATGAGTTTGGAACAGCGTTAGATTTACTGAAAAGTTACAAAGCCAGCACAGAGAATTCCTGCACACACTTCACCCTCGCCCTCTGTCATTAACTAAACAGCAGGTTCCATGTGGACTGCACTAATGTTCCACTAACGTCCTTTCTTTAGAGCCAGGGTCTCACCCAAGGTACCACATTGGATTCAGTCATCTTGTGTCCTTGCCTCCTCTGCTCTCGGACAGTTTCTCAGTCTTCCTTTTGTTTTGATTCCCTTGCCAGTTTCAAGAAATGCCTGTCAGGTGTTTTGTAGAAGGCACCACCATATGGGGCTGAAAGATGTTTCTCTCATGGTTGGGCTGGGGTTGTGGCTTTTGGGGAAGACTTCAGCAGTGAAGACATCCACATAACTTATCACTCATGACATTGACCTTGGTCACCTGGTCAAAGCACAGTTTGCAAGTTTTCTTCCCCCCCTTCCTCTCTCCCCACCACCCTGCATCTCTTCATTAGTGAGGAAAACCTTCCCAGATCCCTCAAACTCTAGTCCCTGGGTGCTTATACCTGTGCCCTTCATGAGGCACCTGCAAAGTGAAGCAAACCCTGTCATTCTCACCTGGGGTTTGGGTGAGTGAGCGGGGGTCCCCAACCCCTACACCTTGATCAAAACAGGTTCCTGCTAGTGTGAAAGAATGGGGCAGAGTGTGGGAGCTCAGAAGGGGTTCAGCAGCAGTCAGGCAGGTGTCCGGCAGTGCCTGCCTCTCAAAGCCACTTGTGTGCCCTTGGCTCCCTGTCCCAAACCTCTGGCTCTCAACCTTGCTGCTATGCTGTAGAAAAACAAGGGAAGGCATCAATGGACCGGAGCAAGTCAAAGAATCTCTCCATGTTGACACTATTCTGTCAGAGTAACAGTGCAGACCCCGGAACCAGACTGGTCAAGTTCAAATCCTGGTTATCTGTCAACTATCAGCTGTGTGACCTTGGGAGTCCATTAACACTTCCTGTGCATCAGTGTCCTCATATCCACATTGAGGACTAGTCCAGCGCCTCCCTCCTAAGGCACATGAGAGGGCTAAATGAGTACACAGTCAGCCTGTACAGTATGATTCACTTTAGATTGACTCCAAAGACATGCAAAACTAAACCACATACTGTTAGGAATGCAAACGTGTGTGACAAAGCCATCTGGAAGACTGAGAGAAAATGGGACAGCAACAAGTCAGCAAACAGCTTATCTCTTAGGGGAGAGGCCCAGGGGCTCCAATACCAGGGCACCTCCCAGCTACTATAATACTCTTTCATAAACTGGGCTCGCAGGAATTCGCTTTATTAATTTGTGTATCTTACACACACATTGCCCATCCTTTTTGCATTATGAATTATTTCATAATAAAAATAACCATCTGTCAGGCCTGCGGCTTCCAGTTTTCAGGGGTGAGAAGGAGCTCTGTGGTGCTTACAGGAGAAAGCTGGGGTGCCGGCTGGCAGTGGAAAGAGAATCTGCCCTGAAAATCCAGAGGGAACGCTGTGTGTGGGTGGACACACACGCTGTGTGTGGGTGTGTCAGGCCCACCCCAGCCTATGTAACCTTGATCAAGTCACCTCTCCTGGTCTCTCCGTCTTCTGCAGTGAAATGGAAAATCAGAGGCCTTTCCCTCCTGCCAATCAAGATTTGGAGACGGATCTAGAAACAAGCTCAATGACAGTGCTATCCCTTATATTGCCAGTGTTGAAAGCCCCCAGGCAGGCAATAGGCTTCTAGCCCACTCCTCCGGACTCTGCCTCCCACAGTTTGCCATCACAGATGAGAGAGGTCCTGTTCTCTGCCCTAACAGACCCAGGTCAGCCTTTGGATCTGTAACTCTGTCATCTGGTCACCTTTAGCATCTGGATTTCCTCATTCCTTCCTGGTCTCCAGCCCTTGTTCCTGCTGCCCCCAAATGGAGGATTCTTCGGTTCTCACATCCAGAAGTGACACATTACCTTTGTTTCCCCTCCCCAACCTTGTGAGTGAATTTTTTGTTGCTGTGACAAAATACCTGAGATGAGCAGCTTAAAAGGAGAAGTTTCTTTTGGCTGTGGTTTCAGAAGTATCAGCCTATGGTTTCTTGGTCCTGTTGCTTTGGCCCAGTGCCTCATGGTGGGAGCAATAAGAAGTCGTGGTCACCTAATGGTGACCAGAAGAAGCAAAGAGAGGGAGGGGAAGGGGCTGTGGTCCCAATGTCCCCTTCCAAGGCACCCTCCCAATCTCCTAACTTCCTTTCACTGACCCCCACCCAAAGGCTCCACCACAAGTTGGTGGCCAGGCCTTTAACATATAGGCCTTTGGGGACACTTTCCAACCACAGCACCCACCACAGATGGCTGGTCAGAGAGTTAGGTGACAATTCACTTCCAAGATCTGCCCAACTCAGGAAATTCTAGCACAGTGAGGGAGAAAGAGAACACATGGCTCATCTCATGGGACTTTAAACATGTCCTTAGCTGTTCAAGGAAACTGACAGTCACCCTGCTGTGACCGTTACTTGAGGCAACAGGTATGGAGTATTTAAAGAACCAGAGCAGTCTGACTTACCCATCCCTGACATCTCTCAGGCAGTCAACAAACAGCCATGAGAACTATTAAACTACCCAGTAAAAATTGTTTGTATTTAAACAGAATTCATAGCGTTTTTGTCTCTTTTCCACTGACTTTTTCAAGCATTTAACTGTTGCCCTTGGTTGGTTTCATCTCAGAGTTTGCTGGAAGCCATTTAATCACGTACTAGACCTTGATTCGTGATCTAGCACTCTGGAAATAGTTCCAGGAAGAAGAAAGCAGAGAAAAGAGGTAGCCGTCTACTTAGTTAGAGAAGAATTCCAGGAAGACAGTGGCTGGTCCAGGTCAAAATGAAGGTTGCCATACTGATTCTCCTAGCATGGCACCTGAGGAAAGGAAAAAAAATGGAGTCTGTTTAATGGGAGTTTGTTTGCCTTGCTCTGTTCTCTCTTCTCACTGAACAATAGCGGGGCACCAGCCCTGAAGTGGAAAGCAAGAAAACATGTGGAGAAGGAGCACAAAATAAATTTAAGGATTGCACCATCAGAGACTATTTCTGTACCCCATCTCCCTCCCTAAGGGAAGACACTGCCTACAGAGGACCAAGTGATTCCTTTTTAAGACAACTTTGGCTGATGGAAGGCGAGTCAGAGGAGCTCTGTGTTGGGAAGAATTCTGCAGCACATTCCTGGCTGAGCTGTGATGGAATGGTTAGGTCTGCTCTGGATGCAAGAGGATTGTCATAACAGCACTTATGACCGTGGCCTTGAATCTGACCTCTTCTTAGTTCACCTAGAACTTTGAAACATGACCAGAGTGAGCTGGAGCAGATGGAATAGCTGCAGACATCAGACAAGACAGGCAGAAGCTAGAAATGTGGTGGTCTAGATGATTTCCAAAGTCATCGAAGCCTTTCCATACCTGGATACCTTGTTCTGCTCTTGTTCAGGATGGCAGACTGTCCCCGTGTCACTGTGATTTCAGAGGATTCCAGTACTTCTGCCCCATGCCCAGGTATTAACCTCATCCTTGGATGTGCCTAGAGAGGTCCAGCTTCTATTTCTTGGGTCTGCTGTTGTGCCCAGAACCAAACTCTTACCCACAGTGGGGTTCAAGGTCAAAGCCTTAGAGTTGCATGCCTAGGTTTATATGTTGGCTATTTAACTTTGACCTCTAACTTCACCTACTCCATCTGCAATATGGGAATAAAAACAGTCCTACCTCATAGGAAAATGACCATGTTATTTACGCTTTAAACAAAAGGTCAGTTATGAGAAGGATGCATAATTACACTGGAAGGAGGAATCATCCCAGAAAGCCCTGGGTGTCAAACACCCTCCGAATGGAGATGCAAACAGCAAATTGAGTAAGTTTTTGTGTATGCAAAGCTTTCTGCTATACTTGTGCCCCTCTCTCCAGCATCACCATCACCTTCCTCTCTTCTGGGCCATGTCCACCAGCACTCAACCATGCACCAAGAGACAGCTCTGTCTTTTTTTTTCTTAGGCAGTACTGGGGGGTTGAACTCAGGTCCTAGAGCTTTCTACGTGGATTCACTCCACTTGAACAATTCTGCCAGCTCTTTTTACATTGGTTATTCTTGAGATAGGGTCTTGCTTTACTCCTGGGCTGGCTCGGACTGTGATCCCCCTACTTGTGCTTCCTGTGTAGCTGGGATGACAGGTACGCGTCACCATGCCCAGCCATTGGTTGAGATGAGGGTCTCGTGAACTTTTTGCTCAGGCTGGCCTCAAATTGCTATCCTCCCTGTCTCTACCTCCTCCCAAATAGTCAGTTTGAGCCACTGGGACTCTGTCTTTAAAAACTTCCCAGGTCCCTGACCACTACCTAGTACCACAGTGCTCTGCCCCTCTTTATAGGAAAACTCCTTCTCCAGGCCTGCCATTTCCCTCCTCCAGGGGCTTCTTCAATTGGTGACAGCCAAAGTCCTCCCCACATGACCTGTCCCCTGCTAACCTCTACCTCCTCTGCTCTCTGTCTCCAGCACTCAAGCTTCCAGCTGGCCATCAGACAAGCTCTTTCCTACCCCTTGGCCTTTGCATTGGCTATTCCCTCTGCCTGGCACACTTTTCCTTACATTTTTGCATGACTCATTTCCTTGCTTCATACATTTCTCTGCCTGGTTCTTCATAATACTTCATAATCCAGTAGGAAGTTTGGTCTCTTTCTCTGGAAGGCAAATTTCAGAATCAAGGACTCACTTGCTCACTTTGGTGTCTTCAGAGCCCAGAAGAGTGCCTGACAAATGGCAGGTGCCCAACAGCACTTTCAGAGTGAATGAAATGGCAACCAGTAGTATGGCTTATAGAAATCCATTGCACACATCCTCAGCATTAATAGGAGCATACAGAATTATCTGATTAGCATTTAGCAAGCTGACTCTCGGCCTGCTTGGCCCACGCCTCTGAGCCTGCGTGTTTCAGGAGAGGCGTTCTCCACCTGGAAGGTGCTTCCGTCCTCACTTTTCCATATGGATTCACTGTATTCCCTGGGTTTCAAGCCCCTCTGATATGATTACCACTAGCAACACAGAGCTGCAACATAGAAAAGAGCTCTGCCACCTACCGGGCCCAAAGCGAGGCATCCACTGCCATTCTTTGTCACACACTTCGCCCACTCGGGCTTTATTTGAGGATTAATTTCACAGCCAGATTGGCCCAGGAAGTAATGCCAGGACAAATTCCAGTTCAGAGGATGCCAGTGGGTCCAGAGGAGGATGTATGAGGCTACAGGGACTCCTGCCAACCTCCACCTGCAGGCCTGGGCTGGCTCAAGGCTCATTGGACATCTCCAGCCTCCAGGGGTGGCTGTGGCTGAGATCTTAGTCCCTTCACAAGTGGGATGAAAAGAACTATGTTTCCTCACTGGGTCCTCTGCTCCTGCCCCTCTCCTCCCCCAGTGTTGAGTTGGACCAGGATAGCTCAGCCTTCTTCCCAACCCCAGCACAGGCTGAAAACTGCCCTTCTCCACTGGGAGCCTTCCAAGGCTTTGCCTCAGAACTTCGGGAATCGGGCTGGGCTGGACACCCCACTGTCTCTTCTGGTTCTGTAACTTTGAGCAGGCCCCTTGACCCAGGGCTCAGCAAAGGATTCCCATCATAGACAGGAGAGTAAATATTTTAAGCATCGGAGGCCACATAGCCTCCGCCATGACTATCCAATTCTGTACCAATAGCAAGAAAGCAGCCATAGACACAGTACGTAAACTAATGGGTGTGGCTGTGTGTCAATAAAACTTTATTTACACAAACAGGAAGCAGGGCATATTTGCCGATCTGTGATTTAATCATTCCTCATCTATAAAACAGAGATAGTAGTATCTTAACAGGGTCCTTGAGAGTTGCTAGAGACAAAAGTACTTTGAAGTGCACAATAAAGGCTGGGGTGTTTTATTTACAGCAACCCCTTCCACCATGTACCCCAGAAAAGCGTCCGGTCTCCTGACAGCCCAAGCAATGCTCAGAGGTTGCTGTGCTCCAGCCCATGACCGTGACTTTGACTCTCCCCAGAGGATGCAAGCCTGGGCCTGCTGGGTTACTGTTTTTTACAGCCTGCCAATGGCCATCTACACTCTGTGGTGGCTGCAGGATGCAGAAGGCCTGAGTGGGGGGTCTGGTGCTAGCTGCTGATTAAGCTGCACAATGATGGCACCCCAGCCCAGGCTGCAGCCCCCTGCCTTGTCTTCATTTGTGCCACTTTGTGCTTGATTTTTCTCCTCTGCGGTCCCATTGTGCTTTTTTCTGTTTTCTTTATTTCGTTCATTCTGCCTCCTCCTAATCTGCTTAACAACTTGCCTGGCTCCCCTACTTGCTTTGCCACTGTTCCCACTGCTTCCCAAGCTTCTCCTCATGTCCCTAATAGTGTGCCTGCACCTGCATTTAATAAAAGCTGCTGACAGGGAAATCCGAGCTAACTGAATTACTTCCTCATTAAATAGCACAGATTCCCATGCCCCTGTGTGTGGTGTGTGGAGACCTCCGCTGCTCTGCTTGGTGGCAGATGGCTGGGCACCCCTGGTATCCTGGGTCCTGCAGAAGGCAGGTAGGGTTGTGGGCGTCTCTCTAGGGTGGGTCCCAGCTCTGTATCCTTATCCCATCTTCCCAGACATTCAGTTCCACAGCCAAGGAGTTCCACACAGCAAGAGCAGGGAGAACAGAAAAAGGGGATGACTCGCCCAAGGTCACCTAAACCTCTTCTTCCCCCTTATCCCAGCAGAGGCTGCTGGCTTTGACCTGGACTTTGACTTGGTTTAAGGAGATGTCTCCAAAGGAAAGGAAAGAGGTGCTGAACTCCAAGTCCATCTCACCACCTCCTTTTTCCCCATGGCCCTGTGACTACGGGACAACAAGGACCAAACACCAGTCTCCCTGCTGGGTCCTGTGGCTGGTGGCTGGGAACTCCTCCCTTGCCATGTCCCCTTGCCACCACCATCCCATCCTGCAGTACACCAGGCCCCTTGTCTTACTGACCATGCCCTGTCTGTGTGGCGCTATGCAGTGCCCAGCAGCAAGTAAGTGCTGTGCAGGTGCAGCCAGCAGGGGAGCAGAAACCAAGATCCTAAAAGCTGGCTTCATTCTGGGGTTTTTACTCCTCCTTCTGTTTAAGAAAGCACGATAATGGGCCTATGGCCCCTGGGTATACTTACATGGAGAAATTAAGGCAAAGAAACATTGACCTGGTCAGCATTGTAAAGTAAAAGAAAGTGTAGATTTCCTGAACAGCCAAGGAGCGCGGTGTGGGAGAAACCAGTTAGGGACATGTCAGAGAGGTTGGGAGGAAAGGAAAATAGACTGGCGACAGCTTAGGGGAGCTGGACATGATGGCTGAATGGGCCAGAAAGATGTCTTAGACCACAAAGCTCCTGCCACCTCTATCGAGTCATAAGATACGCTGGCCCGAGGCTGCACAGCTTACCTAATATAATCCAAAGTTCCTTCAAGAAACCCCTTCCTGAGGCTAGGGCTTCCAGTAAATGCCAGTTGGTAACAAGGCATTCTTTCTTTGTCCCCCAGACTGTCCAGTACAGTCGTCCACGCCTGCAGGCCTCTGCCACCCTTGGCTGATGCTGTCTGATCACAATGCAACCATTTGAGCGTGGACCCATGGTCCCTTTGCACTATCACATGCGTTCAGCAGGTAGGTGGGTGACTTTTGCCTGAGGACGTCCAGGTCCTGGGGGGTGATGCTGCTGCCCCCGCCATTCTGGCTATTCACTTGGCCCTCTCCAGAGGGGGCTGCCTCTCTCTGGGATACTTGTTGAGCCTGTTGACCTGAGTGCTGTCAGTCCTCCTCTGGCCAGCCAAGAAAGGTGCAGTTTTCTGAGGGCCTCTGATCATTGGCACCATGCTTGGCTCCCCCTACCCCACATCGCCCACGTCCCTGCCCCTGGCTCTGAGGTCTGCATGCCTAAGACCTGTCCAGAGTTTGTTTAGTTGGGGTCCTAGTGGGTAGCCGTAGAATAGAAAGTGAGGTCAAAATGTGCTTGCTGGGACCTGGTGAGTCTCAGAAAAGGATAACTCAAAGAATGGTGTTTTTACACATTGAGCTGGAGAACCTGCCTCAGAGCCAAGGAATCTCTGACCTTTCCCCGCCCCTCCCCACATCCCGCAATCGTATTGTGACCTTCTTGCTCTCTGGAAGCACAGGGAGAGGTTTCCTCTGAAGCTCCTGTATCTAGTGAAGGAAAAAGTTTTCTCCCTAAAGGATGCGAGGTGTTATGAAATCTCATGAAGCAGGAAAGATGACCGCTTGAGAAAACACCATTCCTACAGCCAGAGGGACTCCATCCCAGATGGGTGTCTCCTCTTATGGTTATTTGTTTTCCCTAAAAACTCACTCACTATCCCTCTAACGTTTACCCACAGCCCCCGCCTCTTCCATCTCTTCTGTAAAGAAAGTGGTTTAAGCCTCAGTCCTCTGATCTTCTTCAGTTTCATATTGCACATTGAGCTGTGTGCTCTTGCTCCACGTATCTTTCAGTTTGTTTCTGAAAGCCATCAGAGAATGGGGGCGTGGAATTTCCCTGGTCCCAGCAAAGCCTAGGTGAAGACTCCCTGCCCCATGGGGAGCAGCCTAGGAACTGAGAAAATCACTCTGACATCAGAGGGACACAGAGGTGCCCCAATGTAACATGAAACCCATAGGGTTTCATGATGAGAAAGGAGGGCTCCCCTTTCTCATCTGGGTGCAGGTTCCCTCAAAAAGGCACCCGGAGACAAGGACTTGGGTGCAGGTGGTTTCTTTGGACAATACCAGGATGCATGAATCACTGGTTGGACAGGCTGTGACAGGACAGAGATAGAGGTGAAAAAAGAATATCACTGTGGGCAATAGAACCTCAGTCCTCCGGGGCACCTGCTCAGGAATCATGGTGGCCATCCTTTGGGACTGTCCCCTAAGGCATCAGGAGCTGGTACATACAGCCTGTGACTGTTGCCCCACCTTGGCTGAGTGTCACCTCTGAGGTACTAGATTCCTGGTCCACTAGGCTGTCCCACACATGACTTGCACAGACACTCTGGGCACTGGGGAAGATCTGAAGCAGAAAAGAAGATGGCCATAGGAACTCCAGGTAGGAGGCTGTGAACTTCAAGATGGTTGCAGATTGGATAGCAACAGTATTTGCAATGACCTCCAGTCCTGACATCCCCAGCTGAGCCTACGGGGGACTCAGTCTCCTAGCACTGCTAGTCGGCGTGCTGTGGTTTACATATGGTGAGTCTCTCGCAAAGGTTCTTGTGTCGGAAGCTTGGTCCCCAGTGTGGCAGTGTGGCAGTGTCACGAGGTGGTGGGACCTTTAAGAGGTGTGGCCTAGCGGAGTAGGTCGTTGAGGGCCTTTCCCTGGGAAGGAACTGAAGTAGTTCTCTTGAGATGGTTGTTATGAAAGTGACCCTGAGGCCTGACTCACTGTCTGGCTGCGTGTCTTGTCATGTGATCTCTCCCTCTAGCTGTCACTCCTGCCTCTATGCTGCCATCCACCTCCACCACAACTCCTCACTAGATGCCAAGCAGGTGCTGGCCTCGTGTCCTCGAACCTCCAGAACTGTGAGTAAGTTAATCTCTTTTCTTTATAAAGTACTCAGCCCTGGGAATTTCATTATAGTGATGGAAAACAGATTGATACATTGTGCAAATGAGTTGGGAGAGTGTGCACTCAGTCCCGTCTTCTCCACATGTTCCTGTTTCCATCTTCCAACTGTAATATTTAAACAAAGCGACAGTAAGTGTCCAGAGAATAAATTAAGACCCATAGTTTTGGCTTTTGAATGAGGCTGCCTGTCTGTGAGACAGAGACATGATGAATTTAGGAAACTTTTAGGTTCCTATGACAAAGAGTTTATAGCCATAATACATAAAGACCTGCCAAATTAAACAAGAAAGCAATCACAAGCTGATAGAGAAAATAGTCAAATTATATAAGCAGGCAATTCACCAAAAAAGAACATGCAAATTGCCAATAAATATCTAAAACTATTTCAATCCCATTCATAATAAAATTTAAAACAAGGTAATATGTGCTTCCCCCAACACATTGGCAAAAAAGTTTATGGGACTAATACTAGCCGGGGTTGGTGAGGATGTGGAGGGATGGTCGTTCTCAGGCTGCCCACTCTTTTTGGATAATTCTCAGGCACTAGAAGTCAAAAATGAATAGCAAGCAATCCCCTTGACCAAACAGCTCCCCTTTGAGGTGTAAGTCCCACAGAGCTATCACCCTAAGTGCACAAAGATGTGATGTACAGAGAAAGCTAAAGTCGGTTATACCAACAGGATTCTAGACATCTGTCAGGTATAGATAGGACATGGTAGGACATCCATGCCCTGGAATCTTATGCAGCTATTAAAAAGAATGATATAGACTTGTCAGAGGGCCATTAAGGAAAATAAGCAGAGCTCAGAACAGTGTTTTATCATGACTCCTTTTTTGCAGAACATACCATCACCTGCATTTGTGAATGTGTATATTGAAGAATTCCTGGTGAGACACACTCCTGTTGTTAATAACAGTTACTTCTTGAGAATGAAATCAGAATGGGTACAAGTTGGGGAGGGATAAAAGTAGAGGGTGCAGTAGAGAGGAATTTTTAACTTTCTGGACTATTTTGTTTATCTTTATTATGAGCGTGTGTTATTTATGCAATTTGATTTTTTAAAACCCAGTAAAATCTAAAATTCAGCAATGAAGTTCAATGTCAGAAGATGGAAACAACTCTCAGTTGCCTAACTTTGTCTTGCTGGCTCTTATTGAATAACTCCAGGCCCATTCACAAATGGGCCTCAGACACTTACACATCTCTAGTTACACATCTTTTAAGGCCCAGCCTGGCTTCCTGCAGGCTTTTTAACATGTATCAGTTAGCTACTGCTGTGCACCAACCATCCCAAATCTTGGTGACTTAAAACAGCTACTAGTGATGATTTTTAGTGAGTCTCCAGGTCAACTGGGTTGAACCCAACTGATCTCAGCTAAGTTTAATAATACATATATCTGTGCTCAGTTTCCCAGTTAGCTGGTCCAGAACGACTGAGCTGTGACAATCTGACACCTCATCTGTGTGCCTTCCATGACCCTACAGTAGCAAGCTAGCCTTGGCATGTTCTCACAATGGAACAAATGTGAGCATGACAGAAGTGCATGAGTCTATGTGGCAATGCACAGTACTTTTACAGGCTCTTCTTGGGTCAAGGTTACTATTGTTCCTTGGTCACATGACCAAGTTGAGATTCTTGGGGAGTGTAGGAGGTCATTACCAAAGGATCTGGGTATACGTTGATCATTCCCAGGGCCATTAACACAGTCATTCTACCAGGCAGACCAACTCAAAACTTTTAGCTGTCAGGGATGACTGGAAGCACCCCCTTCTGGAGGCCTGAAAGTCTATCACTGGTTAACGCAGCCTCCTCTATGGCCAGCTCAGCCTGGGGTTGAAGAAGTCCAGACTTTCTGCCACAGGAAAGGGGATTACAAAATAAATCACAGGTATCAGCATCTGTTTGTGAGTGGATTGGCCACTGGACATGAGCCAGTACTCCAGCCTCAAGTGGAGACCCAGGGGGAGCCTGAGGGGGAGAGGACATGGGCAGTGGGGTGAGGAGAGGGCAGAGCTAAACACCCACCAGAACAACCACCAAAGGCCTGCGTGTGAATTGTCCTCAGCACCCATCAATCAGAAGCTGTCTGCCCCCTGCCTCCCCTCGTTCCACCTCCAGCCTCCCTACCCTACCCTACCCTACCCACCCTGCCTAGTGAGCATATTGAGCCAGGAGCTGATTGTGCAGAAACTGCCATTTTTACCTTTTCCCCAGGTGGCTGCAAGTCTACTTCCTGCTCAGAGACTGGGGACCAAGTTTGCCTGGCATCCTACACTCATGCTTTCTCCCTGTCTCTAGCCCCAGCCCCAGCACATGTTCACTCCAACAGCTCCTTGCCTCGTCCGTGAGGACTGTTGGTGGAGTGATAGATTCTGCCGCTCCTCGCATTCAGGAAATATTGCCGTTCACTTCGCATTTATTCTGCCCCTCATCACACAGGGAGACGAGGCCGAGGCAGGCTCCCAGCCATCTATTATCAGTTTCTGCTGGAGAAGGAGGACAGGCTTGCCCGGGAGTGCCAGGAGGTGGGCCAGGGCTGGGGAGATGGAACTCTCATTCAGTAAGCCACTAATATATATTGGGAGTCAGCTGTGTTCCTAGAGCTGTGGACACTGAGAGGACAGCAGAGAGAGGGGGGCATGGGGGCTGGGGAACCCACCACCCACACCTGTCTCCAAATGGAGGGCCACACAGGTTGGGTGTAAGCTTTTAGAAGCTGGAGCCTGGCCCACCACTAGTGAAATTGCCAGGGGGCCATTTGAAATTGGGTATAAAGACATCTGTAAAGCCAGGTGTGGAAGTGCATGCCTGTAATCTCAGCTCTTGGGAGGGTGAGACAGGAGGATTGTGAGGTGAGTTTGAGGCCAGCCTGAGCTACATAGCAAGACCCTGTTTCAAAAAAGAAGAAGTTTATGAATATGCCCTTTGTTCCAGAAATTTCACTCATAAAAATCTAGGTTTATAAATAAGTGTGTTCAGAGCTATGTCAAGGAGGGTTTGCAAGGGGTCATTATGGCAGAGAAACAACTGCAAACAACCAGGTAGGACAGAAGGAGCTCAGCAACCTGTGGTCTATCCAGGGAATGGAATGCCATGCCAACATTTAAGTCCCCATGATAGAAAATGTCTACTGACAATGCAGAAACAGTTCGCAGACCACCAGCAACAAATAACCTCCAGTATGTCGGTGTATTTCCTTCTGGCCACAAACAAAATAATAAGATGCTATTTTGTTGCCTTTTGCATCCCCCTTTGCCAAAAAGGTCTAGGGAAGTTTGATACAAAAGACTGGAATTCTAGAGAGAAGACACAGAGAAGTGGAAGCCTGTGGTCCCAAGAAGACTCATCTTGTCACACAGACCTCTAACGAAGGAGGTTTATCCTGAGAACCTTAGAACTGAGCATCATTTAGGAAGGAAGTCAAATGTGTAAAATGACATAGAAAGATTTCCTTTGGAAATGACTAAAAACCATCCCAGTTTTGATAGTGGGGACACACGATACTGGAAACCTTGTGGTGTGGGAAGGTCCTTCTCACCGCTTCGGGGTGAGTACCTGCGCTACCGAACATAGTCAGGTTTCCCACGGTCATATAAGAAGCTAGCTTTTCATCTCCATTGCTAGCTTCAGATACCAGTGGCAAAATCCCCAAGTATTACCTGCCTGCTAGGAATCCCAGCTCTCCTACAGATGCTGTGATGGCACAGAACTGCCACCAGGAGAGTCTGTTTGGGCTCCTGTAAGTTCAGTGCTGTAGGGTGAGTCTGGGATGACCAGGAGAGCATGCTCTGAGTGCAGGTGTGGGCAGCTCTGATGACCAAAGACTTTTTGGAGATTGAGGGAGGTTTCACCAGACTGATAGGGGAAAAGCAAAAGTCAACAATGGAGGCTCAGAGAGGTAGTGTGACTTATACCGCATCACCCATCGCTATACGGAGCCTTGAACTTGGGAGATGCTCTGGCTTCTGCAGGGCCAGATGCACCACCAGAGGTTCCTAAGTGCCTCAGAGGGACCAAGGCTGGTGAGGGTAGGCAGGAGACAGCCTCCCAGCTCCACTTAGATGGAGTGTCTTTCATATGCCAAGTGCAGTGGAGGAAAGTCCTGGCTCCCCTTACACATTTGCATGTGTAAATGCGCGTGTATATATATTGCTTATTAGAGTCAGTGGAATTTGTATTTTAAGGGGATTGGGTTGCTGGGCATGTTCTTTAAAGCTTTGGACTCAAAAGGAATTTTCCAACTTTAATGTTGCTGTCCCTTCATACAGTAAACTTTTGGCAAAAAGGAAGGGGACACCGAGCTGGGTGTCCAGACAGCAGTGACCTTGGGCAGGCAATAGCTGCCCAATGCCTCCTGCTCCTGATCTGCATCACTTTCCCTGCTCATCTCACAGGACTGACTTAGAGTCACAGGGCAGATCATTGTCACAGTAGGGAGAAACCCCTTCCACTCTGAAGCTTATTAGCATCATCATTCCTGCAACCCAAAGAACAGCCTCGGGCTCATCTCTGCCACCAGTGTCCTCATGTGCTACTTGTCTCTGCCCTCCACCCAGACAGAGAACCTGGCATGTCTTCATGCCTCCCCAACTCTCCACACAATATCAGGGATCCAATCAGACTTCTCTAGAGAGATAGGAAGCTGGCACTAAAGACCCCACAAGAGCCAAAATATCCACATTAGCCACTTCTGTGTACAGTTCCATCTCTTGCCTTGTCTGTACAATTAGACCCATTCCCACCATCTCTGTCTTCAGACTATCTCAGCTTTCCTCTGGAAACTTCTGTTTCCCACCTCTTATGTGTTGAATAACTGAACTCTGTTCTAGCTCTGACCCCCACATTTATTCACTCAGCCCACTAGGATGCCAGGCCATCCAAAACCTTCTTGTGAGTCAGACTCCTGTCTGAAGAAGATAGTAGGACTCTAGACCACAGCTCACCTGTCCTTTTAACACTCTATGTCACAATGGAGCATAAGTTTACTTCCCAGCCTGTTCATCAGCACATCCAGCACCCTCGTCCCTTACCCAGCCACTGATTTAATGACCATAAATATGGTTTCCCAAATATCCTGAGGGTCACCACTGTTACCACAGAGACCCGCTGCAGGAGTGACAATGACAATGAGGCTTAGCCAACTGGTGCTTGTCCTGGCCCAGTACTTCTGCATGGAACAAGGAGCGGTAAAACTAAGAGCATCTGGAAAGTTGGACAAGGCAGAGGGACAGGGGACAGGTATCTCTGTGGCTGATAAGTCTGAAGGATGTAGATAGGTGGGAGAACAGACTCATCTCCCATGCTGAAGAATTCTAAATAATTGGTGCAGCTGTTCCACCTGTGCGAGGAGAAAAGCTCCCCACTCCATGGAGCACTAGGACTGTACCTAGTGATTTTCCTCCAGAAAGCACAGTAAGTAAAGGGAGACAAAAAGGATGGTTTTTGCAGTGGAGAAACCCAACAACACAACCTGTTATGCGTCCTTGATGTGATTTGATGAGAGGGGTATTTTACTCTGTGTTCTTCCTCCCTATTACATATCACCCCAGAAAATGTTGAGGAAAAAAAAAAAAACAGAAAACCCCAATTGAGGAACATTCCAGAAAACAACTGATCAGCTTTCTCAAAGCTATCAAGGTCATCAAAACTGAGAAAAGTCTGTGTTGCAACAGGAGATGTGACTACTAAGCACAATGTGGTGTCCTGAACCCAATGTCCTGACATTTGAAAGGACCAAGGGAATCTGAATAAAGTGTGGACTTTAGTTAGTAATTGTAGTTAACATTAGTTCATTCATTATGACCAATGTATCATACCAATTAACATGCTAATGATAGAAGAAACAGTGTGAAGAATAAGGGAACTTTAAGTGCTACTGATGTGATATTCTGTAAACCTAAAATTGTTCTAAAAGAAAACATTTATGAAGAAAAGTTTGCTTTGGTTATCATATCCATGCTTCACTTAAAACAAGCAAAGGGACTGGTTTGCGGCATTAGGTTCCACATACATCACCAGATTGTCTGGTGCTAGACAACTTCCTTGGGTAGCCTAGCAGTGAACCCACATGGACTGTAAGAAACACATCTAGGCCAATGAAATGCCATTTGTAAGAGAAAATGAACTAGACTGTCCCACTGAGTGCTCTCCACCTTCACATGCCCCTCAGCGAGTAAAAATGGGCTTCCTGAGGCATCTTGACTCCTCTAATTATTGTGTGACCCTGGGCCATTTACCTCCCTCCGCTAAGCTTCAGTACCCCCAACTGTCAAACAAGCATGAAGTAAGGTCATCTCCCTAGAGAGCGCCGAATCCTAACCACTAGACCACCAGGGAGCGTCAGGTCATCTCCCTAGAATGGCACACACTTATTAAGCACAAAATAAATTTTGCTGTTACTATGAAGATGATTACCTCTTCAGGGGCCACAGACATGGAAGCTCCTATTAGCCCGAATATCAATCTTGTTTGTCTTGTCTTCTGATCCTTAGGGACCACAAGCGTATCTGGGACATTGTAGATACTCAATAAATGGATGGTTACTCAGTCATGGCTCTTGTTCTTGACATTGTTCCCTTCAGCTCCAGATGTCTTCAATAACACCAACACTCTCAATCTTCCTCCCTACCACACCAAAATTCATATTTAATGCAAACATTACATGTAGATCATTCTGCCTGTGAACACTCATAGCCATCCTACCTTGTATGTAACAAGGGAGAGTGGACCCTTTGCATTCCGCTGCTATCCTGACCCTGTGCTCCCATGCCGAGGGTCCGGATGACGGAAATGAGTAATGCGTGTGACTGGCACACCATCCCACACACCATGGAACACCATGAACTTGATGCTTCCTTTTGGGGAGAAACACACACAACACATACCTCTTTTCAAATGCAGGGATGGTACAAGAGGGAATATACACGGCACCCAAACAAATGAAAGCCAGGACAATCTTTACCCTAGGAGTTTCTACTGGCATTTGGAGAATGAGGACTTCTATTTTGATGGTTGTCTGGCAGGTGAGTTGGGAGAAAAGTGTTCAATCTAACAGAGCCCCTCGTGAATTGGAGACCACAAAGAGTGTTCATTAGTGAAGGCCTGGCATGCAGACATCACCATATAGGAGGCAGAAGGGAAACTAACCTATCCCGCTCAATCTTGGCATTGAATAAAGGGAGATGTGGGGGACCAACTCACTAGAGACTTTATAACATAAGCTAATACTCATGTGTGCTTATGGGCTTAATTCTAGTTGCCTGCAGTCCAAAAGACCTCAAGAGGAAAATTAGATCTAAAGTTGTCCTAGCTTGGCAGAGCATGGGAGAAGCCAATACCCGTCCCCTCTGGCAAAATACTTCCATGTACTTTATAGAATACTTATAAAGTTCTAAGTAATAGGGAGGCCCATAGACAAAGCACTTGTCAGAGCTCCACAAAAGACAAAGATAAATGTTTTTAAAGAGGGAAATGAGAATGAGAAGCTCAAGCATAAGTCTAACCAAAATTCCAGAAGGAAATGTCAGAAAAAATGGGGATTATAGAAAAAAACCTGATCATAGCTGGGAACTTTCAGGAATGTTTTGTAAAGCATATGTTTTCATACCCAGAAAATTCTGCTGGGATTTTTTTTTTTTTTCAGCTATTTCTGGATGGAAGGGTTGGAGCCTTGAAAAAAAACTTGGCATTTCCACTTCTTAGTTTGTAGAAAGTTGCCAAAAATGAATATACTGCTCTCATCCTAACAAGAAGAAAAAGTTGGATAAGTGACAGATTTACAACTTTTCCTGAACTCGTCAAAGAGCTGAGGTCACAGGTAAATAAGTCACCTGAAATTCAAAAAGGAACAAGCCCTCCGAAGGAGAGAAGAGACACAGAGAAGACCTCCCTTGTCACAGCATGGGGGGAAGAGGTACTAGAGCCCAAGTAGTAAGGACAATAGACAGAAAGTTTAAAGAATCCTGAAGGCCAAGTGTAGGGTAGAGCATCAGTCTGAAATCTGATAAACTGGGCTTCCTGTTCTTTAAAAGCTGCTTCCTGCCAGCCACTCCCAGGCGCATCTGAGAAAGACTGGCAGGAGAGAAAGACACCTGAGAGAGTCATCACCGGCTCTGCAACCTGCAGTGGGTTATCCTCTGCTACTGCCAGGGAAACAACTTCTTCCCAGGATCCCTGTCCCTTAAGCAAAAGCCTTAAGACACTAAAGGAGGGACTGCTGTCCCTTTGCCCGCTAGGTTCTGGAGAAGTGAACAGTCACTGTGGAGGTGGAGGGGGCAGGTATGAAGCCCTGTTCACTTTTCTGTACTCATCCCTCCTACAAAACAAAAGCCATAAAACATTTGGGGAGGGACAGCAAAGTCTTTTGCCATAGGCAGACGGATGTGATTGGGGAAAAAATAACAGGAAAACCATCCAGTGCTGGGGGAGGAGCTGGTGTCTTGAGCTCAAGCACCCAGAGTCGGCAAGTAGAAGCCTCTTATCTGTGGGGTAGGGTCAGGAAATCCCCATTCAAGATCAAGTTCAAATACAAGGTAGTTTGGTTACTAAAAGAAGAGGACAAAAGGACCCACAGTGCTGACAAGGCTTTACCCCCTGCAAAGTTGAGGTGCATAAGGGCCTCCCTAAAACTGAAACTGGGCAAGGAAACAGGGAATCTTCCTTCCCCTCCATAAGCCTTCCTGGGAGTCAGGGAACAGCTGTCTGTTGCTGAGGGAGGGGCAGAGTGTAGAGAACCCTACACTGTAGAACACTAACCCCTTGAAACACACTCCAGGACCTTAGTGCCCATTCCTAACTAGAGCAGCCCACCCACCACTAAACGACCCTCAAGGCTGTGGTCCACAGAAGGTCACCATAGCAGTGGGAAAACCCAATTCCACACTAGTCACCTGAAACAAGACACATATCTATTTCTAGACATAAGTATTATTTACCACATGCTAGTCGGTTCTGAACGAGATGTCTGATATTCTATCAACAATTATGAGACACAGGACCAAGTATGGTTGCTCAACCTTATAGTCCTGGTTACTTGGGAGGCAAAGATCAGGAGGATCTCAGTTAAGGCCAGCACAAGGGAAAAAGCCTGTGAGACCCTCATCTCAATCAGTAAAACTGGGTGTTGTGGTCATTCCAGTTACACAAGAAGTGTAATAGGAGGAGGATGGTCCAGGCTGGTCCAGGAATAAAGTCAGACTTTATCTCAAAAACAACCAAAACAGAAAGGGTAGGTGGTGTGGCTCAAGTGTTAGGGCACCCACCTAGCAGAAAAGATGCCTGAATTCAAACTCCAGTACCACCACAAACAAAAAAAGAGAGAAACACAATGACATCAATCATTGAAAAGAAAAAAACAAGCACAAGAATAAGACTCTTATGTGACCTATTAGACTGATAGTTTGAACTACCAGACTTGTACTTTAAAAAATAGTTATGGTTTCTTAAAATTTATTTTTTAAACAACAAATTAAAATCTTACATATTTCTCATATACAACACAATGTTTTAAAATACGTCCACATTGTGGAATGGTTTAATCAAGCTAGTGAACATATGTATTGCCTTGCCTATCTATTGTTTTTTGTGATGAGAACACTTAAAATCTACTCTATTAGCAATTTTTAAGAATGCATTACACTGTTATTAAGTACAGTGACCATGTTGTAGGACAAATTTCTTGAGCTTATTTGTCCTAACTAAAATTTTGTGTCCTTTGAGTAAAAAAAAAACTGTAATTAAAATGCTAAAAGATCTAGTGAGAAGGTGGAAAAATGCATGGGTGGATGGAGAATCAGCTTCTCTGTGAGAGAAGACCATCTTACACTCTACTGGGAATGATAGAAATTAAAAAAGACAATATCAGAGGCTGGTGGAGTGGCTCAAGTGGTAGAGTGCCTGCCTAGCAAGTGTGAGGTCCTGAGTTCAAATCCCAGTGCTGACAAAACAAAAGACAAAGACTTCCTTTGGCAACATCACTCATGCACTCAACACAGCAAAATGTGAGGCAGTAGAGATTATGCAGATGGAAACACAAAAAGAAAATAAGACTCCACTAAATAATCTCCAAAGGATCATATCAAACAGTCTCACATATACACAATTGAAGTCCCTGCACGGATATTTTTAAAAATCAAGGAGAAATAAAGACTTCAGACAAACAAAACCTGAATGAATCAATAATATTAACACAACTGGAAAACAAGACAGTTAAAAGGAGTTCTTAAGGCAGAGGGAATATGACGTCAGGAAGAAACTTGAATCTACACAATAAATAAGAACTCCAAAAGTGGCTGAAAATAAGACAAATATAAAAAATATTATTTTCTCATTTTGATCACTCTAAAAATAATTGTCTGCTTAGAGAGCAAAACATGAACAATATCTTGGGGTTTATAACACATGTAAAAGTAGTACATATGTCATCAATAGCATAAAACATAAGAGGGAAAATTAAAAATATAATGCAAAGTTCATAGTTGTGAATTAGTATAATCTTATTTGAAAATAGACTGTCAGATATTAAAGATGCATGTTAAAAACTCTGGACAACACCTAAGATATTTTTGAAAAAGAATAACAAATAAGCCAATAATGGTACCAAAATGAAGTAAGTAAATGAATAAAATTAATCATGAATCAGCAGAAAATAAAAAGAAACTGGGGCAAACACAAAATATTTAGCAATATGGGAGATTTAAATCAATCCTAACATTAAACAGAAATAATTGAAGTGCCCCAACTACAAGGCAGAGACGGTCAGATCAAATAAACGAACAAGACCCAACTACATGCTGTCTATAAGAAACCTACTTTGACTATAAATTGGTTACAAGTAAATTGATGGGGAAAGATACACTCATGCAAACCATACGAATATTAATTAAAGAAAACTGGTGAACATAGTAAAAGTAGACTTCAGAGCAGGGAATAATATTAAAGATAAAGACAGACATTACTAAAAGCTGGAGGATGAATCAACGAAGAAGGAATAATAATATAGACTTCAAAGCACATAAAGTGATGACTTTTGAAGCGGGAAAGGAGTCAGTGTATCTACAAATACAATTGGGGCGTCAATGTGCCCATCTCAGCAAAACTGAGATTAGCAAACAAAATCAATCCAGACATAGAAGACCGAAACCATACTACCAACTTGCTGTAACTGGTGTTTACAGAAGGCTCCACCCAACAACAGGATGTGACATTCCATCTATGTACACGAGGAGCATCCAACAGGATAGAAGATGTTCTGCCCCAAAAAATACATCTGAAAAGCCTGGAATTACACAAAACACATTCTCTCACAACAAATATTAAAGAGGAAACCAGCAACACAAAGATATCTAGAATCAACAAATAGTTGAAATTAAGCAACACACTTCTGGTAAGTCCAAGAGGAAGTCACAGAGAGATTTAAAAGTACTTTTTAATTGCATAAAAATAAGAACACCATAGGAAAATCGGTCAGATGCAGCTAATGCTTCAAGGGAAGCATAACATTCTATGCCTATATTAGAAAAGAAAAAAGCCTCAGAGAAATTATTTAAGTTTTGATTTTAAGAAATTATAAGAAGATGAGCAATTTAAACCCAAAGAAAGGAGAAACAAAGAAATAATAAACTATGAATGAATAAACTTAGACTGGAGGCATGGTTTAAGTGGTTGAGCACCAGCCTAGTAAGTGTGAGGACAATTTCAAACACCAGTACCACCACCAAAAACAAAACAAAAAAGGCCCAGAAATTAAAAATAGTAGGTAAAAGTGAAGGCAATAAAAACTAATTCATTAGGAATACCAAACTCTAGCCAGACAGATAAGAAAAACAAATAATTAATGAAAAGACAGAAAAGGCCATACATCAAGTAATTACCAAAACTGACTGTGTGCTAGACCACAGTGCTGGCCTCAACAAATTCTCCCTCTAATACATTCAAGAAAGAAATTTAACAATAAAAATACACCCATTAAAAATCCAGAGAGCTGGACATTTTAAAAGACCTAAACATAAATGGTCCAAACAGGGAATTAAAATGAAAATTTTAAAAATGGAAAGATGAATAACTAAGTGCTAACAAATTATTCCTAATTAAAATTGTTGGTGTGGGTGCAACTAGTGCAGTATTTAGGAGAAAATTTACAGTTTTAATTACTTACATTAGAATTAAAGAAACACTCAAAATTAATGATGTGCACCCAACTGGAGAAGTCAGAAGAGCAGCAGAATAAACCTAATGAATAGGAAGAAAATACTAAAGAGCAAAATTAACAGCACAAAATAAAGTTTGCATCAAAACCTAAAGTCAATTCTTTGGGGGAAAAAAAACCTTTTAAAAGACCATTTTCTTGCAAGATTAATTAGAGAAAAAGTAGTGGGAGAGAGAATGAAAAAGATAAATAATATTAAGAATTAAAATCAGATCATAATTGCAAACAATGCAATGATTAAAGAGATGAAAAGAGGTTATGAAAAACTTTGCAATAAATTGTAACTCTTAGACAAAATGGATAAATTCTGGAAAAAATGCAACTTACCCAAGAAGCAGTAGAAACCCTGGAGAGTCTAATGACCTTTAAAGAAATTGAATTATTAGTTTAAAATCTTCCAGGAAGAAAAAAAATAGGTTCCAGTGATTTATCAGCAATTTTTACCAAATGTTTTAGGAACCACTCTTGTAGATCATTTAAAAAAAAAAAGAAGAAGAAACCTGCCCCAGATCTTCTTAAAGATAACATAATCGTAATTCCAAAACTAGACAAGGATAGTAACAACAAGGAAATCATCAGTCTAATCTCACGCAAAAACAGAGTCAGAAAGAATGGGTCATTCAGCAGCAGCCAGTTCCAAAGTCTCAGAGGTCTGTACAGTCAAGGTTTGGTTCTCTCCCATGTCACAGTAACACAAGGAGCCAGGCTGCTTCCCTCTTATGGCCCTGCCACCCAGAATATGTGGCTTCCAGAGTTGTTACAAAAGGGCAAGAAAAGGCTGTGGACATCTTACAGGATGTTTTTAACATCCACTAATAGAAGTGACTTACATCATCATTAATGGGCTGTCTTATGTCCTCCCAAACTCACGTGTTGAGGTCCTAACCCCAGTACCTCAGACTGTGACAAAACTGGAAGATGGCACCTTTAAAGAGAGGATTAACATGAAATGGGGTCCTACGGGAAGGCCCTAATAAAACATGACTGTTGTCCTTATAAAAGAAGAACTTAGGACCCAGAGGAGCACATATACAGAGAAAGACCCTGTGAGAATGCCGTGCGAAGGTGGCCACAGTTCTCAGAAGAAACCAAACCTGCCAGCACCATGATCTTGAACTTGTAACATCTAGAACTGTGAGAAGTAAATTTCTGTTGCTTAAGCCATCCTTTCCGTGGTCCTGGCAAACAAATACACTTATCACTCAGTTACTTGGTCCCAACCTAAATGCAAAGGATTCTGTGACAATTGTTCTCCCTTATCCCTGGGAAAAGTAAGCAGTGGGTTTAACCCATGGCATGGTCTCTGCCCCATAAACACAGATGTAAAAGTTCCTAAACAAATTATCTCCTCATTATTTGATAAGAAAAAGACAACCAACCCAACTACTGCCCAATAATGAAAAAGCACAAACAGGCACTCGCTAGGGGAGACAGCATGGTGGCCCGTAGACATAGGCAAAGTCGGGAGTTACTCTAAGTATGGTTCTCAGAGCAATAGCATCGGTGTTGGCTGGGATGTGTTGCCAACCAGAAAATAGAAAAAGAAACCCTACAGAGATACCATTTCACACCTACCAGATTGAAAAGTCATCAGTCAATTCCAAAAGATGATGAAGGTATGGCCCAACAACAACCCTGTCCTCCACTGAGTGAAAGTGAGCACTTTGGAAAGGCAAGCACCGATTTGTTGTAAGGATGAATCCATGCTTACCCCAAAGTTCACCAATTCCACTCCTAGGTCTAAACCTAGGTATGCAGGCAAAGCAGTGCCTGTGGTTTTGTCACAATGCAAATTCTGGCTCAGTCGTTCTGGAGGTAGACCCTGAAATTCTGCATTGGATATCCAAGTTACTACTCTGAGGACCATGTTTAGGGTAGAAACAGGAGTCATAGAAATCAATATGTACAGCAGCATTCATACTAGCCCAAATCCCAAACTTCCACCAGCAGTAGACTGAGCAAATAAATTATAGTATATTCATACACTGGAATACTATTTAGAAGTGAAAATGAATGAGCCGTAACTACTCACATTAAAAATGGATGAATCCAATAAATACATTGCAGAGCAAACGAAGCTGGGCACAGAAGAAAATGTATCGTATGGTTCCATTATACTATCAAGTTCAAAACTCAGGCAGAGCTAAATAATGTATTGTTTAGGAATACCGATATGCCTGGTAAAACTTTGCAAGTAAGGCAGTGATTAGTGTGGAACTCAGGGCAGCAGTTAGCTCTGGAAGAGACAGAGGGGAGTGTGACGGGGAATAAATTCACAGGGGTTTCTCCGGGACCAGAAGTGCTCTAATTCCCGTGCTCGATGTGTATATATGAGTGTTTTAGTTTACTACTATTCTTTAAACTGTATGTAGACATTTTATGAAGTCTCTAGAATAAAAAAAGTAGCAAGAAACCTTTTGTGTTTAAGTCCCAGGTGACTAGTAAAATAAACCTAGTGAATTATAAGAAGTCTGCATTCTGAGATTCAGGGTTTACTCACACCTCTGAAATAAAGCACACATGCACACCTCCACTTGCAAGTCGTGTCGTACTGGAGACTGAGAAACTCAGAGAGAAGCTCACTCTTTCAATCTTAGACCTCCAGCCACAGACAAGAAGCAGGAAAAAGCAGAACTGCAGAAGAAGGGTGGGGGGCACCCAGCACAGCAACCTCAACATGGTACAGACGAGCGACAGAGAGGACATGGGACTTTGGCTGGGGCAGACTAACTTCCCAGAGCAGTAACTGAAAAGAGAAAGAGCAGGGGGCAGGGGCTGGGGACCCATCATCCCCTCTTCATCTGTTTGGGGACCTTGCTAGAAAAATCCCTTTCTGAAACCCCCATTATACCTTCCCCTTCCCACCTGCAAAGGTGTACCCCACCTGCAGCCATGGGAGCCACAACCAGTCAGCTTGAACTCCTAAGCCACTAGTTGTCTAGTCTGAGCACAGAGCCTCTGGCTGTAAACCTGCCACCCCCATGGTGGGCATAGGACCTGGACCAGACCTCTCCCAACTCCATACTGCTGGGAGCTTAGCGCAGCAATTCTGCCTGCTCCTCCCTGATGGTGAGATTGGATTTTAGTTGAGGGAGAAGCAAGATATAAATACATCCTGATGTACTATTAATGTCAATAATATTAGTGTAATTATTTCCGGAGTAGTCAGATTCAATAAAAGCAGCAGTAAACAAGCCTGGAGCAGCCACCAGGTGAGTGCCTTGGGGGTTCGCACAGCTGGCTGGCTGCTGCTGTCACTTGGTGTATGGCTGCTGCTCTGCTGTGTGCCTGCCCCCACCTGCTCCAGGCCCTGGTGCCTTCGAGGAACTGAGCAAGGCAGCCATCTACATTCACAGTGACAAATGGGCCACATATGAGTAGGAATCCTACATGTACAGATGAGACATCTGTGAACTCAGAGTCTACAGCACAGTGCAGCAACGCAGCTGAGACTCCCTGAAGTCCCCGGAATGCTGGCTTTTCTTCCAACACTTCTCACGGCGTCATGACTATCTGCTTACATGCCTGATATCCCCCTAGCCTCAGAATTCCCTACAGATGCGGACCAGGAATCCCAAGTGTTCACGACAGTGCGTAGAGCAGAGCAGGGCACCACAAACATCCAGCTGTGAGATCATCAGTGCCCCAGCTTAGCTGGGTGGAAGGCCAGATGCTCTGGTAGCTAAGCATGCAGCTCTGGAGTCAAGTGAGCATGACATTGATGCCCTTTTCTTTCAGTGACTGGCTGTGTTACTTTGGGTAAGTTTTTCAACCATTCTGAGCCTCACTTTCCTCATTTGTAAAATGGAAATTGTAATAATCCTTCTCGTATAGGGTTGTGAAGATCACCAGAGAGGATGAATGTCAACTAAAGTAGCACAGTGTTGACTGGGCGCCAGTGGCTCATGCCTGTAATCCTAGCTACTCGGGAGGCAGAGATCAGGAGGATCATGGTTGGATGCCAGCCTGCACAAATAGTCTGGGAGACCCTAGCTCAAAAAATATCCAACACAAAAAAGATTGGCAGAATGTATCAAGTGATAGAGCACCTGCCTAGCAAGCATGAGGCCTTGAGTTCAAACCCCAGTACCACAAAAAAAAAAAAAAAAACCACCAAAAAATAGTAAAATAGCAGTGTCAAGCATATATACTTATAAGCATATTTTGTCTATGATCACTGGAGAGGCAGTGCAGTGGAGTGCATAAGAGCCAGACTCTCAGGGTTGCATTCCTGGCTTGGCCTCTGTCTACCTGTGTGACCTTGGATGACCTTGAGTTGGCTAGGTCTGGATTAGGGTGAGCCAAACAAGACACCTTCAGTGTAAAACTAAGGGGCACCTCTCCCTTGCTGTCCCCTCACCCTGTCCCGTTGGATGAGGCACTTGCTTCCCTGTCACACAGTACGTGATAAATGAATGCTAGCTACTCTTTTGTCAACAAACATTTCCCTGGAACAATGGTCTGTGTAACAAACTGATCAAAGCTGTGAAAAAAGAGTTAAGCTGAGCTCATCATGGGGACACAGGGAGGACACAGGAAAGGGATGTCTATGAAGGACCTGGGGTGCTGCTGTGTCTTGTCAATCAACTCCATTGTCCTGGAGTTCCTTCTGTGCCTTGCAAATTAAAAGCATTCTGACTGCGCAGGTGTTAGAAGGTGCCAGAAAGGAAGCTGGGAATTCAGTCCAGGAGGCCTTGAAGGCCACATTAAGAAGTTCGGCTTGGCTCTCGCCATTTCTGATCCCATGATTCCTACTTGGGAAATCAAGTGCCTCGTGCTTCTCTTTCACCCCCCCATCCTTCCCTCTGTCTCCCTAGCCAGGTTCTTCTTTCATCCAGACTAGAAGGAAAAGAGAGAAGAGTCACCCTGGGCGCTCCTGTGCAGAGAATGTAAAATATTCAGCCACTGGCTTCCCTCCAATCTGAAAGAGATAGTGTCCACTTTATTTTTTAAAAGGATTAAGCGTTCTCCTTGCCAACAGCTACTGACCTGGGACTTTAAGCAAATTTGCATGAAACACTCCCTCCGGCAGCGTCCTGCAAATGTCTCTGCTCTCCTGTTCTGCACCGAGGCCTGTATATCTTTTCCCTGGGCCTTCCCGGCTGAATTTTAAAGAGGGTTTTAGAGAGCTTGTCATGACAAGGGTTCTTCAGAGTCTTCTAAATCATAACACACAGAACCGAGAGAGGGCTATTTCTTTTCCCGACAATGATTTGCCCACCCTGGTTCAATGACTCACCCAGCCCGGCCACAAGCTAAGAGACATTGCAAGAAATGTGAAACTTCCCATCCTCAATTTTCCCTCCCCAAGAAATCCCTCTCAGTCTCTTTCTCCCCTCCCCAATCTGTCTTCCTTTCTCTCCATCATAAAATAATAAAGCAGACCCAATTGCATCTAAATCCTCACAATTGCAGGAGAGGGGGCCAGTCAGACATAAACTACTAAGTGGTTGCAAACTCACTTACAGCTGATTTTCAAAGGAATGAGGCATCTCTGCCACAATATTGCTTTTCTCATCACCAAATGGGGCCTTTGCTTTGCAACTTGGAAAAGCTGTCAAAACAATCAGATTTGGGAGGCTGGATGGTGTCTGCAGTCCAGCCCCTCCAAGAGATGGATCTCAATGGTATCCTCGGGTGCCTCCATATAACCATGGTGGAGGTTGTGGAAAGGGGGAGATTATGGGAAGACATGGTTAGTTGGGCCTGGAGCCCAGGGCAGAGCCAAGGTCAGGATACACAGGCCACCATAGTCCTCAGCTGCAGAGACAGCTACAGGAAGATGTGGTCATGGACCATCCACCAAGCTGCAAGAAGAAAGGTGTCCACACAGGGTCTTATGCTCCTTCCTGGAATTTCACAGGTCCCCTGACCCTCTGCAGCCTTGGCATGGACTAGAGCTCAGGGTGGAAACAAAACCTACCTACCGCCCAGTTATGTCACAAACCATCCCAGCCTGTGCAGAAAGAGGAGATTAGGTAAATCTGCTCCAATGTGTCTTTCTAATCTCTAGTTTTAAGGGCCAGATGTGGTGGTGCACACCTGTAATTCCTATAATTATTTTGGAGGCATAGATAGGAGGCTCACAGTCCAAGGCCAGCCCCAGGCAAAAATGCAAAACCCTATCTGAAAAATAAAGCCCAAGGAAAAGGGCTGGCAGATTGGCTCAAGTGGTAGAGCACCTCCTAGCAAGCGCAGAGCCCTGAATTCAAACCCCAGTACCACCAAAAGACAAACGAAAATTCTCTAGTTTTAGGACTTCCAAAGTAACAGACATGAAAGTAAGTTAGAGAAGCTTCATAGAGAGACTGAGTCTGTCCTCTGGGGCCAGGGTACTCGTCAGGATTCTTGGGACTACAAATGACAGAAAATCAAGTCTAACTTGAGCAAGTTTGGTTGAAGCAACCAGTAAGTTGGAGGTGTTCGGTTTCTATGGCTACTGTAACTATCACAAACACCATGGCTTAAAACAACACATATTCATTATCTCACAGTTATGGAGGTCAAAAGTCCCAACACAGATTTGTATGTGGTTGAAATCTGGGTGTGAGCAAGGCTGCATTCCTTCTAGAAATTGCAGGGAAGAGTTCATTCTCTTCCTTTTCTAGCTTCTGAGGATAACCACATTCCTTGGCTCAGAGATCCTTTCCAGCAATGTCATAACTTTGACCTTTGCTTCTGTTGTCACACCTCCTTCTCTGAGCCTCGCCCTTCTGCCTCCTCTGTGATTACACTGAGCCCACCTGAATAACACAACATAACCTCTCCTTTTCCAGATCCTAACATAATCAGATCTTCAATGTCCCTTTGTCATGTGAGGCAGCATATTCAAAGACTATAGGGATAGGGATGTAGACAGATTTGGGCCATTATTCTTCCTACCACATGGGGACTGGACTTCAGGCATAGGTGGGTGCAGGGACTAAAATTATCATCTGGTCTTTGGATCTTTACCTTTGTACTCTGCTTCCTTTGTTAGTTTCAGTCTCTACATCATTTCAAATAGTCTTCTTCCTTGAAAAATGGAGACTTCTTCCAAGAAAAATGCTGTGTGTAACCCTGAATATTGCATTACAGATTAGTAGATAGCTTGGGAAATAAACCATCTTCCCTCCCCTCTCTTTCTTCATCCTTTGATCCAGTCATCAGTCTCTATGTAGACCCCTGAAATTAAATAAGGCTTCCTGTGACACTTGACAAGAAAGATATTGAGAAGAGAAGAGAACATCCCAGCCAGGTTGGGGGTCAGTTTACCTAATTTGTGTATTCACCAGCACATACCCATTTTGTAATGGGTATGTTAATACCAGACACATTAGCTCCAAGGGCCCTAGCACCACAGTCTGGTATTAGTTCTGTCTTTTAAAGACCAGGCCAACCACACAGAAGCCACAGGTGGAAAATCCCACACCTGCTAAGCCTTGGGTGTTGACATTTGCAACTAACCATAGCTTCTAGGAGCCATTCACCTCCTTACTGTCTTCCCTCCTCCCCACCATGGGATGATAAGTAAGAGTCATTTTAGTCCTACCAGGCTCCAATTACAGCAATGAGGAGCTCTAGATGGGTTAATACTCATACGTGCACTCAGATAGTTGAATTAAAACTGTAGTCCTTACTTAGAAGCCACAGGAAGGGTGACCTTACATTCAGGGACAGACCTGGTGTTCACCTGTTGTCCTGACAGAATTAACTGCTCTCTTCTCTCTCAGAGATGATAGATGTTATTGTGTTACCCTAATACTAGCAAAATTAGGAAAGAACTTATTTTTCCCTTTGACAATTCAGCATATTCCTGAGGCAGGTGGGGGCTCCAAAGCAGCAGCACAGGGACATCTCCCCCCCCCCAAAATAAGTTTCCAGTCCTCTTTATGCTGGTTTTTGCCCAGGGTAAGTGGCTCAGTGGTAGAGGGCTTCCCTAGCATGTGTGAGGCCCTGGGTTCCATCCCTAGCACTGCAAAAATTACTGAAGCAACAAATAAAGCCAGAAATAAACAAACTATTCCCCTTGTAAGGAATTGGGGGGCCTGTGAGATGGCTTTCTTGGAGCTGTCACCAGCCTCAGCTCAGACCTCTGAATCAGCAAGGGCCCACCCTCCTCTCTCACCTTCCTTCCAGATAACAACTCAGCTGCTCAGAAAAAGCACGTTTGCAACTTTTCCTTGAATTGACTTATAGGAATGCCTAGGCCACAGATGCATGAATGGGGTCATATGTATGATGTGTGTGTGTGTGTGTGTGTGTGCAAGCATGCACACGCTTGCTTATGTGCTGGTTTTTCTTTTTTTCTTGTTAGTTTGACTTTCCTTGCCACCTTTCCACTTTCCCCACACAGAACTATGGGAAACCCATGTTAACGTCCCACTAGGGGGCCTTCCGTTCTTTCCCTCACAAAATCATATTATCTTATATAAATGCAGCCATCCCTCTCTATCAGCAGATGATTCAACCAGGACCCCCTCAGATACATATTTTACATACGTCCCAAGCATGCCCTCTGTGTGCTTTCACGCACCTCTAATAAAATGTAAACCATAGTTACACTGTGTTGTTTAGGGAATGATGACCAGAAAATGCCTACACATGTTCAGTACAGATGTAATTAAAAAACAAGTCAAATGGGTCATTATTCAAGCAGTAAAGAGCTTGCCTAGCATCCTCAAGGCCCTGGGTTCAATCCCCAGTACCCCACGCACATGAAAAATTTCTACCCAAGATTGGTTGAAGATGTAGCTATTAGAAACTAGATACAAAAGGCTAACTATATAGGCACACACACACACACACACACACACACACGTATGTGCGTTTATATACACCCACATTCATTCACGTGCACATACAGGTACTTATTACAGGTGTATAATGGCCTTTTGTCATTGTTTGTTTTACTGAATTAGATGATATTCAGTCTCTTGTGTCTTGCTTTTCTTACTCAATAATACCTTGGGGAACTCTCTGGTGTAGCTGTAATTAATTGTTTTCCATAGCGTAGCACATCGTCTGGTGTGAACATTCTGTAATTTATGCACCCGGACACTTCAATGTGAATATCTGCTTTGTTTCCTCAGGAGAAAATTTCCCACAATCACCAGCACATAAATGCATTACCTTCTTGCCCTGCTGCCCCTGACTCAGAGAGGATTCACAAATCTTTAAAAACATGTGTCCATTTGAAGAAAGCAATCAGCTGTCATTGTCTTTCAAAATGTCGCCCTGACCCACCTCAAGCTGCAGGCACAGTTTAGTGGCCTAGTTCCATCTGCATTTGATCCTGATTAGTGCTTTTTAGTCTCTCATGTTTGCTGTCTGAGCATAATGCTGGATCGGGTGACCAGTCAAAGGCTGGGTCCCCACACCAGAGGTGCTTTGATGTATCAGAGAAGGCTCTGTCTTTAGAACTGACAGACATGGCTTCGAATGCTGGCTCTGCCACTTGAAGTTGAGAGAGGTAGAGAAATACTCCTTCCCCCAGCTCAGACTTTCTCGCCTTTAGAGCCAAAAGAGTGGCATCAACCACATAGAGAACTCAATAAGATGATGCATGTCCAGGTCCTGGCCCCAGGGAGCCCCCAGCCCAGGTGGCTCTGCCCCACCCACAAATCAGATTGGGGCAGGGGAAAAGGTTAAGTCAATCACTGGTGACTGTTTGGGGCAAACAGTCCAAGCCTGAGAAGCAAACAGAAACAAGTTGGGCTTGAAATAATTGGATGCCCTGCCTTTGTGTGTTTAAGGCAGCTCGTTGTCCAGAGTGCTGGCAAGCCCAGACTGTGCTGGTGGGGAGGTGGCTGAAAGCAGGGGGCTGATAGTACTTTGAGGATCTAAGAAAGGGATTTGGGGACATTTCCCTGTCTGGCAACAGAGGCCACTTCCTGTCCCCTCCCTCCCACTTCCCACTTTACAGACTCCCACCACCCCTGCCACTTGCCCTGCTCAAGTGTAAAGACAGAAAGACAGTCTCCACACCTCAGGCATGCTGTGAAGTAAAAGTTTGTGTTCCCCCAGAATTAATGCTGAAGCCTGAACCCCTAATGGGATGGCATTTAGAGATGGGACCTGCTATAGTTGGGATATGGGACATCTCCAGAGGCCCATGTGGTAAAGGCTTGGCCACCAGCTTGGTGCTATTGGAGGTGGTGGAACTGTTCGAGGTGGGGCCTAGTGAGCAGTTTTCGGTCACTGGGGGACATGCTCTCAGGTGGATCCTGGGACCCTGGTCTCTTCTCTCTGTGTCCTGTCCATGAGCTGAGCAGCTTTGCTTTACCACACATCCTCTGCCATGATGTGCTACCTCACCACAGGTCTGACAGCAACAGAACCAACCATGGACTGAACTCTCCCAAATCACCAGCCAAAATACATCTTAAAGCCGTCTAACGCAAAGTTCTGGGAGATGATTCAGGTTAGATGCGGTCATGAGGGTGGGGCCTCCATGATGAGATCAGTGACCTTTTAAGGAAGAGGGCAAACAGATAAGTCTTTCTGTGTGTCTCTCTTTTTTCCTCCTTCCCTGTCTATCATCTCAGCAAGAAGTTGACTATCTGTAAACCAGGAAGATGGCCTTCACTAGAACCAAATCCTGGCACCTGGATCTTGAACTTCCAACCTCCAGAACTGTGAGAACTCAATGTCTGTTGTCTAGAGCTCCAGTCTGTGGTACTTTGTCACAGCAGCTCAAGCTGGCTGAGACAGCAGCTACTTTTCCTTTTGAGGATGCTGAGAGGAAAGGCCAAGAGAGTGTTGCCAACATATCTGGTACCCAGAATTAAGTCTTGTAGCCAACAAAGGTTGCCTGGCTCATTGATTGTCACATTACCAGCAGACTATAGCCAAGACACCTGGAGAGGTATCTGGAGTGCTGACAGGGTACGGGAACCCATGAAAAATTCTTAATATTCATGGAAAAACGAGGAGCATGTGTGGGAACCCAGAGAGTCCTTTCTCTCCCTCCCACTCCCAATATTCCCATTACTAAGCACCAAACTTGGCTTCCAAACTAGCATTCAATGCCCATAGCCCTTGAGAAACTCCAAAATCCTGATTGCCTTCCCTGGCAGCCTTCTCTAAGTCACATCCCTCAACACTCCTCTCCCATCATCCCTGTCATTCACACCCTTCCTCTACCTTCACATCACTCCAGAACCTAATAAGAAGCCTTTCTGCTGGACAACTCACCCAGGACTCTGAGATACCCCTTTGTATCCCCAGTGGTGCTAAGTATAGTCTCTTGCACACAGTGAGTGCTTTATACGTATCAGTAAGACATTGATCTAAAATAATAGGTAGTGACCATAAGCAGATGGAAAGAAATACTGGGGCCCAGCAGTTGCCTCAATAAAAAGAATGTATGAGTCCCATCCCCAGCCCCTACCTGTGTGGGAAACCCCAACGCCCTCCAGAGAGATGGATTCCATTGCTGTTAATTACCTAGACCCCAGGGCTTTATTCGTTCAGTCATTAAAATCTCCAAAAAGGAGTCACATTAATGGCCATCCACACTGTTCTTGCCCCTTAAGGTAAGAAGATTTATTGCCCAAACTTATATTTTATTGCGCACTACCGAATAAAAATGATCGATTTCCCTGCCCGCCTTACAGCATCCTTCTACAGTTATTAAAGTCTCTAAAAATGTTTTCGCTTAAAAAAAGGTTAAAAGAAAGAGAGGTGAGCCCAGGAGAAGCTGGGAATGCTGGGCTGCTGAGGGCCATCCATCTTGTCAGCTCTAAACCACATAACCTTGATGTCACTATATTTTCTGCTCATATCCAAATTTACAATTTGCCAGCCAAGGAGATGGAAAGACCAAACTTCCCTGTTGGAGGTGAATGCAGGGAGATTCTTAAAGAGCCCAAAAGACTGGAGGAGCCCAGCTCTGAAAACCCTTAAAGGCATAGCTCTTCCTCTTGACTCTTAGCAATTTTCCCTGAGTTGGGAAACCCTGGCCTCTAAGGGCAAGAAGAAGAATTTCAACTCCAGGGCCTCAAACACTTTGGATCAAGAGCCCCTTTGCTCTCTGTTCACTGAAGAACAAGCAGGTTTTCCTCTTGCCAGAAATTCACTTGTTCAATTAGGATATGGGAACCTTGGACAAGGCACCAGATAAGACGTAAGCCAGAGCAAAGGGGGGATTAAGCTAAGGAAAAGGCAAAGAGCCAAAGTGCCGAGGGCAGCAAGCCCTGCAGAGGTGCCGATGTGTATACAAACACCCAGACAGGCGGCTGCACATCACTCATCTGTTCCCAGGAACCTATAGGTCCCCAGGAACCTTGGTTCACCATTTTGGTAATTTAATTTCACTAATGTCACATAATACAATTGTATATTACTCATTTCCCTGGTATATTATGAATTCCTTCAGGACAAGGATATGACTGGTGCTCTCTCTCTCTCTCTCTCTCTCTCTCTCTCTCTCTCTCTCTCTTTCTCCCCCTCCCTTACACACTCACACACCCCCAAGCAACTTGGGTACTCTCTATCAGGATCTACTGAAGCCTGTCTACTTGAGAGTGGTAAAATTGCATTCTAAAGTTCCGTAATTCAGAATTCATTACTAGGTCAATCTGGTCTCTTTCCAAATTATTGTCCATTAATTAGGTCTTCCCGGACTTGTTTCTGAGTGAATCTGGACATCTGTCCTTTACTTACAGCCCATTTCATACTCAGGCAATTCCATTCTGACTTCTGGGGTCTCTACACCCTGGATCGGCCTCCTGGCAGGCCCCCTCCACCTCTCCAGGTTTCCCAAGTTTGCAAGAGTTGAGCATTCTGTCTTGGTAGCATTTTCCCAGTGTGGCCTGGAAGACAGCCATGAATCTGTCTCAGGCCATTTGACTCGGGTTCACAATGCCAACCTTAACAGACACTTCCACCAAGCCTGACTCACCAACGATCTAAGCCATTAACCAGGCAATATTAGACCTCCCTGTCTCGGCCTCCTCTGTGGGAATGAATGCAGAGGAAAAAGGGAAAGGAGGGCATAGAAGAAGGTAGAGTCAACACAGTGTCTGTCTGGCCACTTGACCTCCCAGACCCCAAGTTAAGATGGGGAAGCCAGTCTAGCAGGGGAAGGTCAAGACTGGAGGACCAGGTGCCAGGGCTCAAACACCTGCACATATCAGATCCACTCTCACCGATATACCCCATGCCCTAGGGGGCACACTGCCAGAGTGGGGTGGGTACATCCTCAGGGTCAGCCTTTGGGCATTGTTGGGGGCCCTCACACTGAGTCCGAATTCCCTTGAGCACATGTCCTGGGAATCCAATCTGGAATGCTTATAAGACTCTCCATTTCTTTTAAGAATACATGATAAAGACAATGATGACAGCAACTAGTGATGACAGAGCTCACTGAGGATCAAGCACTCTGTCAAGTACTTTCAATGTCATAACGCATATAAACCTCACCACTACCCAACAAGACAGACACAGTATCTAGGTTCACTTTCAGAGGGGAAGCTGAGGCCCAGAGCTTCTGGGAGCTCTCCCAGGTCACACAGCAGACCAGGCTGCTTGACTCCGTACCTTGGCTCTAGTCATTGCATTTAGCTTCTGGGAAGCAAAAATGAAATAAACTGAAGAGACCCTAGCTCAGAGTGACCGTAAGAATCAGCATCTCTTTGTTGGCAGCTGTTGCACTGGGAGGACGGGCCTCGAGCAAAGCAGAACGGTCATCCCAGGAAGGCCTCACCAGGACCCAGACATGAGGTAGTGCCTTCTATTCCTCCTAGAAAGAGCAGTGTCTAAGCTGCTCCCCTTAGGCCATTTGGCTTGTCAGGTCCAAAAACCTTTCATCACTGAGGGTCTCAGCCAGAGCCTCAGCTGCAACTCCCCAAGCCTGTGCCAAGTAGCTGTGCTCAGGGGCTGCTCTCCAAAGTCCCCTCATGCACCATTAATCCCTTCCTACACAGGACAGACAGGATGGGACAGGGTGAGGTAGATTGATGGGATAAGATGGGAGGGAAGGGATAGAGTGGAGAAGAGTCGAATGGGACAGGAATAGGAGGCAGAATGAAATGGAATGAGCTGGTGAGGGGTGAGACAGAAAGATGGAAGGAAGGGGTGAGAAGACATGGGACAGGGTAGGATGGGAGGGAAGGAATGGATATCCCCAATCTTAAACTATCCACAGGCTCAATCACCCTGTCCTTCTAGAAAAGTAACAAATAGCCATGAAAAAAAAAGAAACATCCTTATAATTCTAACACCTACAGCTTGTAACCCAGTGCCATTGACCTGGGCCTGGAAAAGCTTCATCTTGGGCATGAAAGTACCCTCATCCTCAGTCCGACTCTAGAAGCTTCTTCCCATCTCTGTGTGAGTCTTGGACCCCGACCCTCAGGGACTCACTTGTCTGTTAAGGCCCAACTCAGAGCCCACTTCTTTCAAGGAGACTTCTCTGACAGCACCTTCCGTTCACACATTCCCAGCTCTATTTTGAACTTGTCACCCAATTTAACACTTGCTTCTGTACAATGCTGTATTGATCTTTAATCTTGTAATCCAGATATACAGCGTACAGCCTGTGTTTTTGCCCTGTGGCAACCCCAAGTGGATTTGATTTTTTTCAACATGTAAGAAGCAGACTCGTAGAACTGTGGAACATTAACCCTCGTCTTACAGATCTGGAAAGAGGGGCTCAGAGAAGTTAAGGGGCATGTCTGGCACCCCATGGCTGGTGACCCGGAGAGCTGGGATGCCCAGAGCTTGGTTCCTAGCTCCCTCCTCACATTGCAGGGAGCCCCCTGTCTCCATTGAGGTTTTCCTAAAGGCAGGCCCTTTGGCAAGGAATAGAGCGCCAGTGGTTTATACATGGTGAGAGAATGGAGAAGAGAGGAGCTAAGAAGGAGAGACCTTAGGAGGCCTTAGTGAGCAGGTTACCACTCAGGGCAGGGACCCCACCATCTAGACCTCCAAGGGGCTTATAGCGCTCATGAGGAAGCTGGGGTCTATCTCCATGATCCTCCCCTCTCCCTCAAGTGGGAAGTCTGCTTTGATGGTTCCAGCCTGCCCCATGGGGCTGCCCCTCCCATGACAAAATTCCCTCTGGGCTGTCATCAAGATGGAGAGGTTCCACATGTGTGAACTGTGCACGAAGGCTGGGTGTCCAAGGAGGGAGGGTCTGCCACATCCAGGAAGCCTTTGTCCATCAGTGAAAGTAGAACGGGTACCCTGGCTTCCTTTCACATCTGCATCCATTCTTTTTGCTTCTCCAAAATGTCAGATGGAAGGAGGGCGACCCCCACCTTCCCTTCAGGTCCCTCTCTGCGGCCACCTTCTATGCTCAGAGCTTCCAGTGTGGCATTGTCTGGTATCAGGGGAAGATGAGGATGAAATAGACCTCTCCCAACCTCCCTCACCCCCCATGGAGGGCTGATTGAGGCCTGGGGGCTGAGTGGCAGGTTCTATGGATGGGGCTCTCCCAGGGGCCCTTAGAGGGAATACCAGCAACAACTTCATCAGCACCATGTGGTTTGCTTTCTTAGCAGGAATCCTGTGCACAGTCCCTGCCTCTCTCCACATGCACACACACAGAGGCATGTATGAACACACACATACAGGCATACACACAGATGCATGCACATGTGGAGCATACCTGTGCAGGAGTCAGCACACCCAGATTCCAGCCTCCCCTGTCTCTAACACATTATGAGTTCTGGGTCAAGCCCCATCCCTCACAGGGACTTATTTTGCAGGGCCCCAAGAACACCCAACCTCCTGTCCTTAGAGAAGCAACCACCTACAGAGGGAGGGCAGAAGCATCTTGAGGACTTGCCTCACTGTCACTTCCTCCACACCATGTTGTTGTGCCAGGCCAGCCAGGAAGAGAGAAGCAGTGTGTGGTGGTGGGCAGCCTCTGCTTTGCCCTTTGTGAAGCAGGGGTCCCTGTTTAGGTGGACCCACCCAAACAGCCTGGCAAGGAAAGCCCGCCCCCCCCCCCCACACACAGGCATGGCACACCAGACAGCATTGCTCTCACCATCAGCTGAGAGGGTTGTGTCACCTAACACTTGTGTCGCTATTGGCTTCAGGACAGCAAACAGAAAGCTGCCTGTGACACTGTGTGGAACTGCAACCAGGTCCCTGCAAGCAGAAGAACCTTTGAACAGAGCCCTGCTATCAAAGTCCCTCCCAAGATAGCCGGGTTTCTAGGAAATAGACCTCCACAGCAGCCACCAGCCTTTGAAGACAGGGCTCACATGGCCAGCTGGGTAGAGGACACTTCCAGGGGAACAGCAGTGTGCCAAGTCCCCAAGCTCCCACCCAGGCCAGCCCACAATGAGACTCACCTTCCAAGAAGAAGGCATCGCTTTGCATTTGTAGTGTTTGGATTTCATTTGCTGAGATTAAGAAAACTGTTCAGAAAGCATACCTCATACTACTCATCTTTTAGCACTCCCCAGTGTCCTGGCTAATTGGGTTATTCTCAGCAAGCCCCAAGTGGGGAAACTGAGGCTTTGGGAACAGAAAAGACTGTCAAGATCATAAGGTGAAGTCATCAGCTGCTTTGTGCCTCTGATACTCATTGCTCACCGGGCCCTCTGACTCCCGGGTCAGGAAAAGAGCAGGACCAGGGTGTCAGGGAGGCAGAGAGGCTGCCTGGAGGCCAAGGCATACCCATCCCTGCCGGCAAGGTGGGTTGTGACCAGCAGCCCCTGGGAATAGGAGACAGAGGTTTTCAAAGAATATATAAAGAAAAGAATAATGAGATGGAGGGATACTCACATGATTCAAAACACTGTCTCCTGCAATCTCTTGCCATCGTGTGTCCAGTGCCCCCTCCTCGTGTCTTCCTTTTTACATCAACATTCAATCATCTTTTTCCATTCACTTCATCCCTTCCATTTTTATCTTACACTGCCCGTGAAAATTGGTGTGAAATAAAAAGGCAACTCTGCCTACAGATGTAATCAATTGATTTGGCAGGTAGTCCACGGGTACCCAGGAAGAGGAGAGCCAATTTTCAATGTGGACATCCCCCCACTTTCCGTTTTCTTTCTCTACTTTCTCCCTTCTCGTTTCTCCACCCCTTTCCTTTTATTTTTTGTGTCCCTTTTCCCGGCCTGCCTTTGGTCTTCTTCTTATTTTCTGCTTTGGATTTAATGGGAATAAACTAGCCAATGAGTTTCCCTCTTCTTACTGTCTTATTATTAGTTTACATGAGAAGAGGTGGTAGACAAGGTGTCTGTCTTTCCTGTTGTCTCTGCAGATGCTCAAGGTCTTGAAGGATTCCAGCCTCCCCCCTCCCCCCGCAGAGAGAAGATGGGTCCATAAAACTCATCCTAGAATGGAATGATTCACCAGCATCCCGGAAAGGAGGAAAATGTCCTACCTGGGAGAGCCCCACACAGTTGTCCCTGGGAAGCCATGAGGGACCCTCAAGGGCACAAGTCCCTTATAAAAAATGGCATAGGATTTGCATAGAACCTGCACGCTTTCCCACCTGGACTTTAAATCTTCTCCAGATTGCTTAAGGCACTTGATACACTGTAAATGCTATGGAAATAATTGTTACACTGTATTGTTTAGGGAATAACAGCAAGGGGGAAAGTCTACATGTTCACTACAAATGGAATTTTTTTCTGAATGTTTTCTACCCACGGTTGGTAGAATCTGAGGTTGTGGAACCTATGTAGGGACTAAATGTATTTTCATTCACTAATTTGTTTTTTTAAAACTGTTGATATGGACCAGGCACTGGGGTTACAGAAATAAATAAAGCAGTTTTAGCTCCTGCCCAAGTACCTTGCCTGGCACATAGTAGGCGTTTAATCCATGGTGATCACTGTCAGTTACTTTTATTCTGGGATCTGTATCATAGTACAACATAGTGTTCAATAAATGTTAGTTTCCTCCCTTCTAGAGGCAAGAGAAACTATATTTGTACAATGTCTATTTATTGATCTTTGTTATTGTTTTAATCCAGGAAAGAATGAAGAAGTAAAACAACCATGTTCACCCTGATCTAGTCTAGATTAGAAAATAGTCTTAAACACAAGTAAACTCATAATTAAAATTTGTGCTAAGTGATATGAATGAAAAGCACAAGGGGAATACAGAAAGACTTTAGAAAGGAGTGGGGATGGAGCTAGCATCTTGCATAAAGGAGTAGCATGTTACTCTGTGGTTCTCAAACTGAGAACCCTCAGCAACCACAGCAGCAGCACCAGGAAGCTGTTAGAAATGCAAAGTCCTTCCCTCCATACTCCATAGCCCAGCTACTGCCTCAGAACCCTGGTGAAAGCCCTCAAGTGTGAGAACCATTCTTGTACACTGAGACTTCAAGGGAAAGGCAGAGTTGGCCAAGTGGAAGAGTTTCCAGGCAGAAAACAACAAGTGGCAAGTCCCTGAGGCAGGAAAGACCCCTAAAATGAGACCAGTATGACTGGGGTGCAGCAAAGGTAGGTGAGAGTGGGGTTGGAGAATCAAGACTGCGCTCCTTAGAGACAACAAGAGAGTGTGGATTTTCTCCTAAATCCACTGCGATGCCCTGGAGGGTTCTGAGCAGAGGAATGACAGCACACAATGTTAGTATAGACTCCTACTTGTCAGTAGCAGGTTTCCAGTTGCTCCTGGTCCTTTCCCACCCCCTGCACCTGTTGGATGGGCTCCTTCTGGGCCCCTTGGAAGACAGCGCCCTCATGGGGCTGCTCAGGGGCAGTGCAGGAGGTGGTGAAAGGAGGTTCTTTCTATTCCATCTATGCCTTTTGATATCAAATGGGATTTTCTAACTGTCTGCATATATTATTGTCTTTTTTCAAAAGTCAGTAGGGAGCAGCTAAACAATGGGATTATAGGTTTTTTTTTCTTTTCTGCTCTGCAAGTTCCTGAGTTTTATGATATATAAACAGCCAAAATTTTATAAAGCTGGTATTTATCAAATACTGTTATGTGTCAGATATTTTGATGGGTGACTTCACACCACACATTCAGCAAATATTTACTGAGCACCTGCTGTGCCACAGGCACTGTGCAGGCCTGAGGTAGACAAAGAAAGAGACCAGCACCCTGTCTCCAAGAGGCTGCTATTCCAGGGGCAGAAGTCAGTCCAACAAGCACATTTATTTAAAAAGCAGAGCCAGAGGACTGGGTGCATAGCTCAAGTGGTAGAGGTTTGCTTCCCAAGTACAAGGTCCTGAATTCAAACCCCAGTATCGCCAAAAAAATTTAAATACTGGGCTTGATGACTATGCCTGGAATCCCACACACCTGGACTCAGGACCCTAAGGCAGGAGTATTACAAGTTCATGTCAGCATTTGCCTAGGAAGGAAAAAGAAGCATGCCAGAGTAGGCTGGCCAGAGAACACCTAAGATGGTGGTAGCTGGACAAAGGCTGAAATTAGTAGGTCAATGAGGACCAGGAAGATATGAAAGGGAAACAGTGAATCCTCAGGCCAGCACTGACCTGGGCACATGTGGCTTGGAAGATGTGAGGAGCAGATGAGCTTGGATGGCTTTGGTCTTTTGTACTGGGCTACGTGGGAGCCAGTGGGCATGAGGTGGAATGAGATGCGCTAAAAGGGTTCCTGAGCTGCATGTTAAGACTACCCCATGAAAGGGGTGGACTGGAACAAGAGCCATGAGCTCTCAGCTGGGTGGGAGATGGTGGGAATGGGGGCTGCAGCAGGACCCATAGAGGGACAATCAGACCCCTGATGTCTCTGACCTGGGAGCCAACAGGATTACTGCTGGAGGGGATAAGGGGAGAACAAACAGGGCACCAGGATGACATTGGTGGTTTTTGACCTGAGCAACTGATAAGTACCATTACCAAGTATGGACCTGGCAAAAAGTTGGGAGGGTGAGTACAGGGAAGGGTTCCTTGAGGGGAAGACCTTACTGGTTAATTTCATTATGAACATGTGAAATTTGAGGTGTTTGGATGCTCAGGGGGCAGACACAGAGAAGGGCTTGGATGTGGGGAGACTTACCTGGGGATGTGCCCATGAGGAGGCAGCAGGAAGAGCCTTTGGACTGTGGTGAGGGCTTGGCAGTGGTGAGAGGAGAAGGGAAGGAAGGAGGTGGGGGGGAAGCACTGCACACGGCACAGTCTGAACTATCATATGAAGAGTCCTTAAGTCCAAATTTCCCTTTAGATGTGACAGACCAGCATCCCACAGGAATGGATCTGCCTGGCTCTGCCCCCTGCCTTCTCCACCCCAGGCTCCATCCCCAAGAGCTGGGAGAAGCCCAGGATGTGTGGTGTTTGCAAGCCACCATGGTGGGGCCCATGGAGGGCAGTGGGGTGTTGATTACCATGGCCCCATAACAGAGCATATGAGTGGAGCATTTTCACAGCCACCACCGCCTATTAGAGCTCTCGGTGGAGATATTGAGCAGGCAGTTGGATATATGAGTCTGGAGTTCAACGCAAGGTCCAAGCGAGAGATAAAAATTTAAGTCTTCAGCTTATAAATGGTATTTAAAGGCAAGAGAATGGATGAGCGAGTGCATAGCTGGCGAAGATAAACCCTGGAAGGACTAAGTCCTGAAACTCACCTGCATTTGAAGGCTGGGGACAATAAGGTGACCAGGAAGAAGGAGGGAACCCAAGAGCCTATGAGGTCCTTGAAGTCAAGTAATTAAAGCATTTCCAAGAAGAGGGAATACACCTTTCAGAATCCCACAGTTACCTCCTTCTTGGCCAGACATGCAGCAAGGTCTCCTTGCGTGTCTCAGTGCTCACAGATTTCTTGTCTGTAGTTAGTGGGTGCCATGGTGTGCTAAACAGATCCCCTTCCCAGGGCTACACAGCCATCTCCTATCTGCTGGGAGTGTTGGCTGCTGACACCCAAGTTTCCTCCCCCCTCCCCAGAGACAGCCTGCACTCAGTGACTGCCATTTGGGGGGCCTGGAAGGGCCATCTGTTGTAGTCACAGAGCAGAAAGTAGCCTCCACCAGAGTACTTGAGGGATGACACAACTTCAAAAGTCCATTGGGTGCTTCAGTGAGCAATAGGAAATTCCCAGATTCTCTGGCCACTCTGTTCTAAGTTGTGACCCACTTCTATCACCTCTGGACACACATGTCTCCCTTTTCAGGGTACTTTCTTTTCTATAGCACTTATTTTCCTTCCAACTAAAATTTCCTTACTTACATGTCCGCTGTTGTCCATTTTTCTTCTTTGCTAGAGTGTCAGCTTCATCGGCAGGGATTTGTTGTCACTTGTTGCAATACAGGGACTTGAACCCAGGACGCTGTGCATGGATGAGTCTGTGCTAAAGATGTGCAGCCCAGCACTCCCATTTATCACTGGAATCACCAACCATCCCACAGAAACACAGTGGACCAGACCTGCAGCCACATGAGAAGGCCACAAAGGCTACATGAGGAGGTGACTTGATGTCCAGGATGCAGAGTCTGGGAGCAACCTTGCTTGAGGACCTCTGCTCCTCATCTGCCAGACAGGATGGTCGAGAGTTCCCTCGAAGCCTCCTGCAGTGCTGCCTGCTGCCCGTGAATCTTGCCCTGTGGATGGAGCCTGTAGTCCAGTCTGAGTCCAAGACCATGCTTCTAGGGGATCAACAGCATCTAAGAGGTGCTGGTGAGAGGTGGTTCCTTGAAATCAGTATCCAGTAAACCCTAAAAAGGAAGACATGATAAACTCGCTTTACACTGAAGGCTGCTCAGGAATAAGAAGCACAGAGTGAGATCCTGTGTAGATGGCTCCTTCTGTGAGGATCACTCAGGCAGGGCCAGAAGGAAAATTAGGCAGTCCCAACCCCACGGGGGTTTAATTTGCAAAGAACAAGAAGTAGCTTGGAAACTATCAAGAGTGGCACCGTGCAGCTGACTTGGCACAGGCTGGCATTCTAAGTGTGAGGTACATTGAGCAGAGTTGGGGTGAGCCCGGCAAAAAGGGTCTTCTTGAGGAAGTGAGACTTCAGACTTGTGTGAAAGGCTGGCACAGACATCAAGGACTCAGTCATCCCTGCTGGCACTGGCCTCACAGGCTGTGCCAGAAGCCTGAATCCAGCATCTTCCAGCCATGTGACTGGCTGAGTTACAAAACCTCCCTCCTGGAACCTCAGTGCCTTGCTCTGTAAAATGGGAAGTGAGTGAATATGTGTCTGGAACTGTTTACTAAACTCCAAAGCAGCGATTCTTGAAATCTTGGAGATTTCATAGGGGAAGATATTTTCCAAAAACATGAGGCTGATGTAAAGATTTGACTTTCTATTTTGCCACCTGAGGACATTAAAACACAAACCAGCCAGGCACTGGTGGCTCTTGCCTGTAATCTTAGCTATGTCTTGGGAGGCTGAGATTGGGAGGATCATGGTTTGAAGTCAGCCTGGGCAGGGAGTTTGTGAGACCCCTTCTCAACCAATAACTGGGAGTGATGGCAAGCTCTCTTGTCATCCCAAGTTATGCAGGAGGCTGAGAGTGGGAGGATCATGGTGGCCAGCCAGCCTAGACAAAACAGTTTTTGAGACCCCATCTTAATAGAAAAAAATGGTGAGCAGGAAGCTTAGAATGGGACTATCACAGTCCAGGCTGGCCTGGGCAAAAATTGAGACTCTATTTCCAGAGCAAAAAGGACTTGGAGGTATGGTTCAAGTGGCAGAGTGCCTGCCTAGCAAGCTCAAAGCCCTGATTTCAAACCCCAATCCTGAAAAAAAAAAGACCAGCAGTACTTTGTCCATTGTAACTATTATATCATCATCAAATGTGGGACACACTTTATGCTTTATGCTAACTATGAAGCCAGTCCAAAAGTTTTGAATAAAAGGCAGTCTTGCAATTTTTTAAAAACAGCATCCTAACTTATGGGGAGATGAACTTATAGGAAAAACTCATTGGCCTGATCTCATTTTTCTAAAGGCAGGACAATTTTTATGAGAACGTTATGGGGTAGAACACTGGGAAAGAGGACGAAGGTAGACAAAGGAGTTGTCCCTTGGGGTGGGGTGGAGCCAGAGTTTCAGAACCCCTCTCCCCAGGGATAAGAGAAGGTCTCCACCAACCTACTTACTACCCAGCAAGGAGGCTTCTGCACAACGCTGCTCCCTGGCAGGAGGTAGGGAGACAGCTCCCTTCTCCCTGGGAAGAGTGACAAGCAAAGGCACAAGTCAGATCTAATTGGCAGTCACTGTGGCCACAGCAGACACTCTGGTGACAGTCACAGTGTGCTAAGCACTGTTCAAAAGGCCCTTGGCTGATAAAGGAAAGAAGTATTATCATCTTTGTTTTATAGCTTGGTAAACAGAGGCACAGGGAGGCTCAGCCACTTCCCCAAATGTCACAGCTAGTAGACAGCAGAACCCATCCACGTGTGGAGCTGCCCTTATAGCTACCTATGGCGTGGCCTGGAGGAGATGACCAGGTGGCTCTGCAGGTGCAGAGGCAGATCTGTAGCAGAGTCACTTCCCCACCCCCGGTGCTCACAGACAGTAAAGGCTACCTTCCTCTCTGAGTTCACCTACTACTGTGGGTTGGATCATGACCTCTAAAGAGAGGAGGCCAAGGCCCAGTGTCCCCAACCTGGAAAAGTCACCTTATTTGGAAAAAGGACCTTTCCAGATATAATTAAAGGTCTGAGAGGAGATCATCCCGGATTTAGGGAAGGCCCCAAATCTCCTGAAAGATTTTCTTATAGGAGACAGAAAAGGAACAGCCCCATGGCGGGGAAACAGAGGCAGACTGGAATGATGCTTCCACGAGGCAAGGGGAGCCAAGAATTGCTGGCCAGGCCACCAGAAGTTGGGCGGAGGTGTGCAAGGGATCTTCCTTCAGAGCTTCCAACCGGAACAGCCCTGCTCTGGCTTGAGTTCGCACTTCTGGTCTCCAGAATCGTGGGAAATAGGTTCCTGTTGTTTTAAGCCACCAGTTTGTGGTACTTTGCCTTGGCATCTCTTTCCTACTTCCTTCTGGCCACCTTCCAAATGTCCCCCCATCTCCCCCCCAGCTCCCAGGAGAAACCCAGCGAATTCTGCTACGCTCCCTCCTCCCCCTCCCTCCCTCCCTCACCTTCCCCCTTTCCTCACTTTCATCCCACTGAACCCATCATCAAAATGCTGAATCGGTGAGGTCCCCATGGCAACGGCTCTGATGCCAAAACCCAGGATTACAACACCAGATCCGCCAAAGAAACACTGCTGGGAGATGGGGCCGGTGGGGCGGGGCGCTGAGTGTGAAGACAGTGGGCCGAGGGGACAAGGACCCCGCCGCCGACCCGCGGCCTTAGGGAGCCGAGCGTTATGAGAACAAAGCGGCCAGAGGACCCTTTAGCTGGATGGCCAGCAGGCACAAGAGGCTGGAGGAATCGCACAGCTCAGGAAGCCTCTGCCTTCTGGGCCCCTTCCAAAGACGTGGCTTCTGTGGCCTGGGGGCGCCCCGCTCGCCCCTCCCCTTGCCGGGCTCCGGGTGCCCGGCCTCGCGAGCGCGCAGGTGCGTGGGCCTCCAGCTCCCGCCCGCCCGGCCTCCTCCCCGCGGCCTCCCCGGCTCCCGCCGCACAGCGCCCCCTGCCGGCCGCCGCCGCCGCCGCGCCAGGTGGGAACTGAGTGGCCCAGGCGCCCCCTCCCGCCTTCAGCGGCTCAAATCAGTGTCACTTCCGAACATGTCCCCATTCCCCGCCCCACCAGCGTCCCTCTCCATTCCCTGCCCCCCCACCCCGTCTGTCCCCACCCACACGTCTCTTCCCAGCCTCCAGCCTCGCGTCACTCCTGATTGGGATTTCAAGCCATCCAGGCCCTTCAGCCGGCCTCTGCTCCCCGGCAATAGTGCCATCAGGCTCTGCCACTCCACGCCGAGCTCCCCAGAGAGTCCCTGCAAGGTACACAAGGCATCCTCACACTCAGACAGGCAGACACACAGACACATCACACCCAGACTCACACAGACACACACAGACTCAGTCATACCGTCACCCAGACACTGGCATCACACCCCTCACAGACAGTCACACGCACAGGTGCAAACAGACATGTTCACACGCATCCAGACACACTGGCTCTCAGGAACTCGGTCCCACTCACAGACACCACCACAGACAGCACTGACACACAGACTCACACTCATACAGACACACCCTGACATACCACAGGCACCCAGCCTTGCTCACACCCACACACTCACACACCCACATTCACAGGCACCCGCACGTGGACAGAGGCACGCTCACATAGAAACTCACTCGCTAACCGACACGCTAACACAGCGAGGTGACACAGAAAGACACACTCCACACTCACACAGACAGACAGACACACAACACCCAGAGACACGCTGATCCCTTCCAGGGGACTCCTGCTTACTCAGCTGTCCAACAGCCTCCATGCATAGAAACTATCAACAAGCAGGCCGGGAGGTCCCCAGGTATGTGCAGAGTCAGAACCAAGCTAGCAGAACTGCCTGTTCTATACTACAGCCTTGGCTGCCATGACCACACTCCCCATACTGCCATTTCAGGGAAAAGGAGGAAAGAAAATACAGGAACTTTCCAGAAAGATCAAGAAACCTCCAGAAATCTGCCTGCTTGTATATTAATACAATAGTGACAGATATTAAAATGCTTTCACTACCTGCATATGTCCTAAAAAGGGGCACAGGCTCGGCTCTGTTTCCTTGGACCCTGGCTAAATGAAACTGAACCAGTGAAGAAATGGACAGCCCAGAATGCTCCAGTGTGAGAGCCAGGGGAGACCCTGGAGGGTATCAGCATCCTCACTGATACTTCCCTCATCTGTGAAATGGGGCAGTGCTGGCACCAACACCATAGGCTACCGTGAGTATCAGTGATGGGAGCCACATGGCATGCTTGGCCCTGCACCTTGCACACGCATGATGGCTGATGACGACTGAAGTGAAAGAGAATCTCTGCCTTACCCATCTCCCTGAGTGAATGGGTGACAATGTGGTTGGAGCCCAGGACTCTCTGAGTTGAGCCAATCAGATGCCTGACTGCCCTGCTGTTTTTTAGAACCTTCATGGTTCCAGGCCTGCATCCAGGCCTGCCCATCACCAACAAAGCACCAAACAGCGCCCCCTAGGTATTGCCCCAGGGACTGTCCAACCCATGGGGGACCTCCAGGGGCACAGGGCTCAAACACAGGCAGTGTGCACCTGCAAAGGGAGGGAGGTTCCTCAGAGTTTGCAGGGACTCTAGGGTTTTTGCCTCCCAAGTTGGCACCTGTCTTCTCTCCCGTCCCTCCTCCTGCCAAGCTTTATAAAGCACACCAAACCAAATACCAATCCTAGTCTGAGATCTGGGTTCCAGGCCAGATCAGCCACTGGCAGGTTCTGGAACCTCAGACAAGTCCCTCGCTGTTCCAGGGCCTCTTTCCTAGAACACTTCCCAAGTCCCAGACAATTGCCAAGTTCAAAAATTCCCTGAGCTCCACTAAGCCTCTGGCCAGTGTCGCTGAGGATATCCCTGTGGTCACATGGGGTGGTTTGGGGGCCCTCAACACTTATTCAGAGAGTCTAATGTCAAGGGCATCATCTGCCTCTCATTCCCACCTGCTCAGCCCAGACCATCACTGCCTCTCCCTCTGGTCTGTGGTCATGTTGATGCTTGGTCCCCAAGGTAAGGGTGTGGAGAGGAGGTGGAGCCTCAAGGGAGGTGTGTGGATCCTGGGTGGAGCCCTTGCAAGTGAGTTAGCACCTTTCTGGAATAAGTGGGCTCTCACTCTCATAAGACTGATTTAAGTACCAGGAGACTAGATCATTCCACCTTTTCTGCATTTGTTCACCTCCTATCCATTTTGCACCATGAACTGAAGTAGCACAAGGTCCTTATCAGAAGCTGACCACTCATAGTCTTCCCAGCCTCCAGAACTGTGAGCCAAAGCAAACCTCTTTTCCTTATAAATTACTCAGTGTCAGGTATTCTGTTATAGCAACAGAAAATGGACTAAGACATTCTATGTGGCCCCTCCTACAACCCTCTCAAGGTGCTGCAGTCCTGGGAGAGTTCCAGGTTTGCATTCCAGCACGTTCTACCACCTGTCCAAGCTGTTCTGTTGTGTGCTGCATGGTAGGAGCCAGACTGGCCCATCCGTTTCTATCTGGCACTGAGAGGGGTCACCTTACGTGTGGAGCAATGATGAAACTTTCCAGTGATGCCTCCTGACTGGACCAAATTTGACTTTGATAATGGCCTGAGACTCTGTATTACTCTGTCACAGAAATTAAAGGAGCAGTTTGGCACAATAAAGAGCCGTCTGTTCGGTGGCCTGCTCACCCTGGCCAGCTTCCTCCTGCTATCTTTTCTGATAATGTGGATAAGAATCCTTTCACAGCAGGCAGGCAGGATAAATTGCTCTCCTGCACAACAGGCAAACACTGAAGACAGCCGCCCTTCTGCCTCCAGGACACACAGAGTGAAGGAAAAATAGCTGCTGGGGTGGGGGGCGTCTCGTCTAGCAGAAGCATTTCTGTCCATCAACTTACTTCCTGGGTTTATCTCTTGATTCGCCCCACTCCCATCCCAAAGTGCAGAAGCAGAGCGCATCTCAGGTACTAAAAATGTGCTAAGTGGTTCTCCAGGGTTATCTGGGGAGAGGTGTGCAGTGGGACTGGAGATGTGACTTTCTAATTCTTAATTTGTGCAAATATTTGAAAGTTTCGGGGGGGGGGCAGTATTGGGGAATTGAGCCCTGGGCCTTGTGCTTGCTAGGCAAGCACTCCACCACCTGAGCTACACCCCCTGCCCTTTTGTTTGTATTTTGTTTTGGAGACAGTCTTCCCTACTTTGCCCAGGCTGAGTTCAAACTCTAAATACTCCTGCCTCAAACACAACAATGGGATTGGACTTTGAGCACATGATAAAAGCTTTAGCACACAAGGGAGGGGTGAGGATAGGTAAGACACCTAAAAAATTAGCTAGCATTTGTTGCCCTTAACGCAGAGAAACTAAAGCAGATACCTTAAATGCAACTGAGGCCAATAGGAAAAGGGGACCAGGAACTAGAGAAAAGGTGAGATCAAAAAGAATTAACCTAGAAGGTAACACACATGCACAGGAAATTAATGTGAGTCAATGCCCTGTATAGCCATCCTTATCTCAACCAGCAAAACCCGTGTTCCTTCCTATTATTGCTTATACTCTCTCTTCAACAAAATTAGAAATAAGGGCAAAATAGTTTCTGCTGGGTATTGAGGGGGGGGGGAGAGGGAGGGGGTGGAGTGGGTGGTAAGGGAGGGGATTGGGGCAGGGGGGAGAAATGACCCAAGCCTTGAATGCACATATGAATAATAAAAAAATAAATAAATAAAAATAAATAAATACTCCTGCCTCTCCCTCATGAGTAGCTGGGATTATGGGCCTCGCCCATCCTGCCTGGCTTCTTATATATTTTTGATGTTTTTGTGTTTTTCTAATTATCACAAAACAAGCATTTTCCCTGGGGATGGGAAGGCAAATGTGGAAGTACCTGGATTTCATCTTGGTGCAGTCTTGCCAAGTTCCAAGCAGGGTGGGACTTGGCTGGGGCAGGGTTTGGGTAGGAAAAGGAGAGCCAAGAAGGATGAACTCTTGGGAGAAGGGGATAGCCACTCCCCAGCTCCCAGCATCACATCAGCCTTTGGATCAACTTTGTGGGGCTACATACAGACCATTTCTCGGTGGCATCTCAACTCTCTCTGCTGTGTTGTTTACTTATGATGCTGGCTCTTCCCTGAAAGGGCGTTCAGTGCACACCCCAGTCACGGCGCGCACATTTGAATTTCACAAGTGAAATTCTCAGCCTGGAGAGGCTTTGCTGAGCTGCTGCCTTCCTCTCTGTAGGAATTGTGGGATTTGTCTGATGACCTGTGGGGGCTGTGTAGAATCAAGATCTAAAATAATAAATACATAAGCGTAAAGGGGAGACTGCGGGAGTCAATAGGAAGAGAAAAGGAGAAAGGAAAAGATGTGGTGAAGAGGATCAAAAGTGTGTTTTAGATACAATAGATAGATTAGGTAGACAGATGGACAGATAGACAGATGGACAGACAAATGACAGATGATGATAATGACAGATAGATGATAGACAGATGACAGATAGACAGATGATAGATAGATGGATAGTAGATAGTAGATAGATATAGGAATACACTCACACACAGGAAGACGGCATAAGGAAGCCCACTAAGCCCTGTTTGCAAAGCTTAGGGGAGAGTAAGGGGGTGAGCACCCAGAGCACCTTACGCACACCCTACGGAGATAACACAGTGAAACCCCCATGCACAAGTAGTATGCACTAATAAAACAAGAAAGAAAGAGAACACTTTCCAATGGTGGCTTTTGAGCAAACTGGAATTGACACTGAGAATGACAGATGCAAGAAGAGGTCCCATCAAGGAGGTGACATGGCCCAGAGTGAGGATGCTGCTTGCAACACAGCTCTGTCCCCGAGGACAGTGTGGTCTAGGGCTGGGACCACACTGCAGAGAGAGCGCTCGGGGCCTCGGCTCTGCAGCCCACCCCGGCCACCAGCTCCCCCATGGCTGCTTGCACCACTGCCACCGAGGATGCAAAGACCTGACTCTGCTGAAGACAGGTCACCTTGAGGAAGTACCTGCTCAACACTCTGTCGGCTCAAGCTGCGAAACCTGTCAAGGCTTGCACATCCCCGGTCCAGGCCAGTCTTGACTCCTCACCTGACAGCAAAGCCCCAGGGGTGCCGTTCTCAGACAATTCTTGGCAAGATGCCTCCAGATATTACAGTCCTTGCAGGACTATGCGAATGACCAAGAGGGAATGAAGAAAACCAGCACTGGCGGCACCGTGTCTTCATTCGGGAAGAGACTTCCCTGATTATTCCCAATGAGGTCCTGAGCAAAAGTATTCACAGTCACTGTCCCTTTTTCCTTCCTTTTTATTGCAGGAAATGACCAGTGCATGCACAGAAACCAGGTAGAGTGATAAAGTCAAAGAGCAGCCATGTTTTGGCGTTCCGCCTCTGACACTCTTCTACTTATTTCTTGTGGCTTCTAGGTAAAATTTATCTGCACTGAGCTAGGCATTGGTGGTTCACACCTGTAATCCTAACTACTCAGGAGGCAGAGATCAGGAGGCTCGAAGTTCAAAGCCAGCCCAGGCAGATAGTTCCTCATCTCAAAAAGCAAAAACAGGGCTGGTGGAGTGGCTCAGTATAGAGTGACCGCCTAGCAAGTGTGAGGCTCTGAGTTCAAATCCCAGTATTGCCCCCAAAATGTATGTACATTGAAACGCACAAATCTTCACTTTGCAATTTTGATAGATGGATATGTTCATATAACTCAATCCTGAGAGCATTTCTACCTCACTGGAATCACACAGAGTTTCTTTGCAGGGACTACCCCCCTCCCTCCATCAAGCTGCCCGTTTTTTTAAATTATAGCTTCATTTTACTTGTTCTAGAAATCACATGAGTAAAACTGTACACTGAGCACTCTCACGTGTTGGGATTCTTCCTGTCCACACAACTGCAGCAAGATTATTCCATGTTGTCATGTGTAGCATTAGTTCCTTTTTCATTGCTCAGTAGTCTTCCATATTTTGTATCTACTCTTCTGTTTATGAATACTTGTATTCTTTCCAGTTTGGGTTATTATGAATTAACTTTTTTCTTTTTTTGGTGGGACTAGAGTTCGAACTCAGGGCTTCACACTTGGAAAGCAGGCACTCAACAGCTTGAGCCACACCTCCAGCCTGTTAGTTTGGGTTATTATTAACAGAACTGCAATAACATAATTTTATATAAGATTTTTGTGGTCATATATTTTTATGTCTCTTGAACAAAAACATAGGAGTGGACTTAGTGGATCAAATGACAGATAAACAATTAACTTTATGGGAAATTGTCAAAACATCTTCGGAAGTGGCTGTGACATGTTACAGTCTCACAAGAATACATGCTACTTCTGGTGGCTTCACATTCTTGCTGACATTTGGTGGCGTCAACCTTTCAGTTTTTGGCTTTCCTACTGAGTGTGGCTATGTGCTGTATCTCACTGTGGTTTTAACATGCATTTAATGACAACTAAAAAAACACTGATGCTTTTATGTGTATCTATCGGTCATTCATCAATCCTCTTTGGTAAGATGTCTCAGAAAGCATTGAGCTATTTTGCCTTGAGTGTCTGTCTTTTTATTGTTGAGTCATAGACATTCATTCTGCATTCCAAAACAAGTCCTTAATCAGACTCGGTGGCTGCTTCATTTTCTTAATCATATCTTTTGATGATATCTTCATCTTGAGAAGCTAATTTATATTTTTTCTTTCATGGTTATTACTTTGTTTCCTGCCTAAGCAATCTCTTACCTGCCCTAGACTGCAAACAGTCTCTTTCTTTTATTCCCTAAGAGCTTTGTAGTATGAGTTTCTGTGCGAGGCCGTCATTCATCTGATATTAAGTTCTGCATAGTGTAGGAGGTAGACATTGAAGTTCTTTTGTTCCCAGGCGGACACCCGTTTGTTCTAACAGCATTTGTTACAAAGATCTTCCTTTCCCTTTTGAAATGCCTGGGTGTCATTGTCAAACCCTGACTGATCACGGGAGCGAGAGTCTATTTCTGGACTCACTGTTCTGTTTCATTGACCAGTTATTCTGTTATTGTGGGATCACTTCGTAGTGGGTCTAAGTTTAGGAAATGTTGAGTTTTCCACATTTGTTCCTCTTTGTCAAGACTGGCTGCTTGCTCTGAGTACTTGGTTTTTTCATACATTTCTTTTGAGACAGGACCTCATTGTGTAGCCCCTCATTGTGTGGCTTTGAACTCATAATCCTCCAGCCTCACCCTCCTGAGTACTGGGATTCCAGGCATGTAAAACTAGGCCTAGCTACATATGAATTTTACAAGCTTATTACCAATTACTGTTTTTTAAAATTCTAGGGAAAATTTGAATAGGATTGAATTGAAACTATAATTAAGGGACAACTTACATCTTAACAATGTTGAGTCATACAGCCCTCAAGCATGGTATATCTGTTCATTCATTCATGAAATAATAATTCTTATTATAGAAATTACAAAAACACATTATAGAAATTATTACTATAGAATCTGTCATTTCTCTCAACAAGTGTTTTGTAGTCTGATTTAGAGAGGGCCTACAGATATTTTGATAAATGCATTCCTGCTTTGGATGTATGGCATGCCCCTAAACCTCATATGCTGGAGCCCTAATCCCAAATGTCAAGTGATTGCATTTGGAGTGACTAAGGTTAAATGAGGTCATAAGGCAGGTCCTGATATTCTGATAGAATTGGTGGCCTTATAAGAAGAGGGCTTTCTCTCTCTCTCTCTCTCTCTCCTCCCCACTCTGCGTCACCCCCACCACCACCCCAGGGACACAATCCTAGGAAAGGCCCTGAAGAGCACAGTGAGAACTCAATCTTGTCAGAATACCAATCTTGAACTCTTCCACACTCCAAAACTGTGAGAAAATAAATTCCTCTGGTTTAAGCCCCTCAGTCTATGGTATTTTGTTATGGAAACCCAAGAAAACAAATTATTTCATGTTTATTTTTTGAGGGATAGTTTGGCTGGGTATAGAATTTGGGGTGGCAGACTTCTGTTTTTTCTTTCATCACTAACATTACTACTCTACTGTCTTCTGGCCTCCTTGGTCTCAGACGACAGGTCAGACTTCATGGGGTCTCTTAACAGACAGTGCTGGTCTTCTCTGATGCTCGTGGGAGCTTCTTTGGGTTCAGCTCTTTCATTACAATGAGCCTGAGTGTGGATGTCTTTGTATTTCCTCTGCTTGGAGTTCATTGAGGTTCTTGGACCTGTCCATTGATCACTAAGTTTTAGGAGTTTGCAGTTCTTGTTTCTGCAAATATTTTTCTGCCTCAGTTTCCCTCTCCTTCAAGTGCAAGAATTAGGCATTGTGCCCTGGCTTGATATTGTCCCATGAATTTAGGAAGCTCTGCTCATTTTTATTCCATGATTTTCTCCCTGTTCTTCTCATTGGATCATTTGTATTGATGCACCTTCAGAGTAACTGTCTTTTCTTCTTTCATCTCCAGTCTGCCACTAAACGAGTCAAGGAATTCTTTCATTTCAGTTACGTACATCTTGGGTGTAATATGACACTACCCAACACAGTAGTCATGATATGTTGAAGCTCAAATTGAATAAAATCCATCTGTGGTCCACTCACAGTAGCGGTGGTAGTGTTAGATGGTGTGGACACCGAGCTTTCTGGATGGCGTTATCTAGAATTCTCATCTTGCTCTTCCTGCTCTGCACATACTCTCCATTAAGTCTTTGAGCATCTTTATAATGGTCTGAAATTCTTTAACTATCATTTTGCAGTTTCTAGATCAACTTGGATCTATTTTTTATTGTTGAGGGTTTTTTCTTCTTGTATAAGCAACATTTTCCTGTCTAGTGATTTTTGATTGGCTACTGGACATTTTGATTGATAGGTTGTTCAGACTCTGAAGACTCTTTGGTTCTTTTATCTAGTTATTCAATCTGGCAATTAAATTGACTATCTCAGTCTTTGAAGTTCATCTCCCCTTTGAGTAACAGCAGCAACTAACGTCTTCACCTTGTTCCTTCAGCTTCCAGTCACTGTTCGTCTTCCTGGAACATGATCTTTTTTGTAATCTTCTAAATATATACTTCTTAGACGTGCCAAGAACTTGGGTGAATCTCATAGGATGTGAGCTCACTCTGGGAGCTTACATCCTCAGAGGAGCCCTTCTTTCAATGATTCCCCTCTTAGGTTTCAGACTTTTTTCCCACCCTCAATGCTGTCATCTGATCCTCAAGTCAGTACAGCTGTGACCCTCTGCCACTTCAATTTGTGCACAGATTTGGTGGTCAGAAACAAAACATATACTTCCCATACAGTTATTCTCCAAGGGTAGATGCCCCTCCAACTTTTGCCTACTTTGATTACTCCTCTGTGCTCTTTTGTATTTTCCCGGGGTTTATAACTGCCATCTGTGCATGAGTTAGTGGGAGCAAATCATTATACTATTACCAATAGTCACCACACTTTTTTTTCTCTACCGTGCAATAGTCCCTCTTATCAAGTTTTTTTTCTGCAATTTCATTCACTTGCAGTCAACCATAGTCCAAAAACATTAAATTAAAAATTCCAGAAATAGATTATTCATAAGTTTTAAATTGTATGCCATCCTGCCCAAGACGAGACTCCTGTGTCCAGTGTATCCACACTGTATATACTACCTACTCATTAATTACTTAGTGTCCATCTAGGTTACCAGAATAACCTTTATGGTTTCATAGTACTTGTGTTTAAATAACCCTTATTTTATTTAATAATGACCCCAAACCACAAAGAGTAGTGATGCTGGAAATTTGGATATGTCAAGAAGAAACCATAAAGTGCTTCCTATAAGTGAAAAGATGAAGGTTCTCAACTTAATATGAAAAGAAAAAAAGTCATGTGCTGAGGCTACTAAGATCTGTGGTCAGAACAAATCCATGAAATTGTGAAGAAGGAAAAAGAAATTCATGCTAATTTTGCCTTTGCACCTCAGACTACAAGAGTTATGGCCATGGTTTGGGATAAGTGCTTAGTTAAGATGCAAAAGGCATTAAATTTGTTTGTTATATGCAGACATGTACCACATAATGGTGTTTGGCCAATGACAGACCACGTGTACAAGCATGTCCATAACACTGTGACAGAGCTGAAAACTTCCTACCGTCCTGTGATGTCATGGCCCTTAAGACACAGTAGCACAACACATTACTCACGTGTGGTGATGGTGATACACAAAGACCTGCTGTGCTGCCAGCCATATGAAAACTCAGTACATACGACTGTGTAGAACACATAATACTTGGTAGATAAGAAATATATTATAATTAATGTATTATCAAACTAGGCTTCTTATCAGTATTCTAGAGCCTATGCCTACTTATATTTATTAAACGTATGCTGTAACATAGCATACTGTTACACTACATAAAAGTAGTTATGTTTATTGTATCTCTTTTTTATTTTTGAAATTTTACTTTAACTCTTTTATATCAGTTGGTAACTCTAACTACTAATTACCCCATGAGCTAATAAATTAATATAAAATGTTAAGGCTGTAGATATGATTAATACATTAAGATATCCACTAGTTCATCATGATTAGAATAAAACTGAAAGGCATGGTTTATATCATGGATTGTGTAGTATCTATCAAGACATACTACCAAAGAGTAATTGCTACACTTTACACAGCATACAGAATCAGCATATGTGAATAGCTTAACTTTTCATGACTCATACTTTTGACATTTAATAATTAGATGTTTTGGGGTTTTGAGTGTACGTTCATTGCTGCCCTGTGGTGTTTCACAGGTGTGAATCTGTACATTGGTCAGATTAGCCCCCTCTATTGCTCTCTCTTCTTCCCGTCTCCCTTCTGCACCTGTTTTTCAACAGCTTTCCACGGGTTGCCTCAGTGGAATTGTACCTCTTGATTGTATCAAGGAGTCAGTGATCAAATGGATTAAGAAAATGTGGTATCTATACACAATGGAATTTTATGCAGCCATGAAGAAGAACGAAATGTTATCATTTGCTGGTAAATGGATAGAATTGGAGAACATCATTCTGAGTGAGGTTAGCCTGGCCCAAAAGACCAAAAATCATATGTTCTCCCTCATATGTGGACATTAGATCAAGGGCAAACACAACAATGGGATTGGACTTTGAGCACATGATAAAAGCGAGAGCATACAAGGGAGGGGTGAGGATAGGTAAGACACCTAAAAAATTAGCTAGCATTTGTTGCCCTTAATGGAGAGAAACTAAAGCAGATACCTTAAAAGCAACTGAGGCCAACAGGAGAAGAGGACCAGGAACTAGAGAAAAGGTGAGATAAAAAAAGAATTAACCTAGAAGGTAACACACACGCACAGGAAATCAATGTGAGTCAACTCCCTGTGTAGCTATCCTTATCTCAACCAGCAAAAACCCTTGTTCCTTCCTATTATTGCTTATACCCTCTCTTCAACAAAATTAGAAATAAGGGCAAAATAGTTTCTGCTGGGTATTGAGGGGGTGGGGGGGAGAAGGAGGGGGCGGAGTGGGTGGTAAGGGAGGGGGTGGGGGCAGGGGGGAGAAATGACCCAAGCCTTGTATGCACATATGAATAAAAAAAAAAAAGGAGTCAGTGATGACCCTAGACCACTGAGTTTGTGTCCATGTGTTCGTGTTGTTTACACAACAAAATCACCTCACAATGCATTTCTAGAATATATCCTCAACACATAACTGTGTAAGAAAAACATAATAGCACAGGGTTCAGTGCTAGCCATGGTTTTGGGCTTCTACTAGGGTCTTGAAACAAATCCCTGATAGACAAGGAGGACATCTGTGTGACATTCGCCCGGCTTGTGGTGAAGACTGTTGACACAGGGGCCCATGACTTGTGGAGAAGTTTCTCCTCTCGGCTACATGGAAGACACACAAGTGGCTTCGTACCATCGGCCATCAGAGTGCACGGTGCATCAATACCTCTGTGGTAGAATTGTCAGTGACTCAAAGGAACACAGAATACGTGCGTGAACACCGGCATAGTCCCACTGGACGCTCACGTCAATCCTTTTCAAAATTAGAAACATAAACTTTGTGCTTTCCTCTAAGGAAAGAAATTATAGAGCTTGAATATTTAATCAGCATTATTATCACATCCATCTAAAGAATTCTCTTTAAACCACCTAGTCGTTTCTTGAGCTGGGGGTGTGGCTCAAGTGATATCGTGCCTGCCTAGCAAGCACAAGGCCCTGAGTTCAACCCCCAGTACTGCAAAAATCCACCACTCCTATCTCTAGGTCACGTAGTCAACACTGTACTTGTGGGTGCTGAGAAGTCATACAGTGTGAGCTCAAAGTCCAATCTTGCCACTTTTTAGCCATATGGACTTGGTGGGGGCTATCAATCTCTTGAATATCAGATTTCTTATCATAAAATTGGGACGATGATAACTACCTTGTAGGGTTGTTAAGACAGTGCCCACCATGACGAAATGACAGAGACTCTCCAACTTCCATTTCCTGCCCCCGTCTTGTACATCTGCTTACAGAACATGTGAGGTGTGGAGGGAAGGTTCTCACCAGCCGTGAGAGTGTCCCCAGATTCATCCACAGCTCATTGTGGGAATGGTCCTCTAGACACTTGCCCCTTAGTCCGGGACTCCCTGCACATGGCCTCTTCCAGTTTCTGAGGGCTCCCTCATTTTCCTAGTTTCATGGAAACTCTACAACCTCTGATTGCTGGTGTGGAACAACATTCCACCACACGCCTCCAATGTGTGAGATCATCCAAGAACTAAGTTCCATGTATTCAGATAGAAAATTGATGTGTCCTCACTTCCATCTTACCTTCTTAGGCTGCCAGTGCACACCCTTCCTAAGATGAAATTTGTTCCAACCTTTCTGTGCTGCCCCCCAGACTGGACCAAAGCTTCCAGCTTTCCTGACACTTTTCATTCCTTTTGAGCTTTTCTTCCATAAAAGGCAACCATTGTTGAACCACTTTAGCGCCTACCGGGAAAAGGCCTTCCGTGGCGTGGGATCCATCTGTGAGCATCTGCCGCTCGAATGTCAAGCAGTTATTGACTCCTTGGTTTGTGTGAGTGCTTTGCACTGCTCTGTTTCTTACAGAGCTGCCGTGCTTCTGCACAGAAGGAGAGGTGACCCTGAGGCTCCAATTACTCACCACTCAAGAACAATGTCATCTCAGGAAGGAACAAAGCACAAAGTGACGAAGAGCTTCGTTCTGTCTTCACAGGAATGGAGCTGTTCCACACTCCTCTATGCACACCTGTCTCTACAAACTGTCCCCGCCACCCCAAGACTCCTGGGGGGATTTATTTCTAACCACAGGCCTCTGTATGCCCACCCACAGAAGAGACCTGTGTTCAATTCTTAGGATTAAAAACAAAGGTACACAGGACTGAGCTGCTCATTGCCCATCGGTCGAATCACCTCCATGGTAAGTTATGGACTCAATGAATAATAATAATAATAATAATATTAATACATTAATAATAATGTAATACGTGCTATATTATATATAATAAAATAATAATAATAATAATAATGAAAAGTTATTCAATGAATGAAAGGCAGAACCAAGTTCTCACTTCCTAAGAGGGACCAGGAATTGGGCCACCTCCTGAAATCTGTCCATGGTCCTCTAGCCTCCCCATTTTGCAATCTATGTCCCAGCAAAGTCAAGCTGCTTGAACTTGGCTTTGACACATGGGGCTTCTTCCCCTCCAGACCAATGCTCAAGGGATCTCCCTGCCTGGAAGAAAGACACCATGTTGATTTAGCCAGTGACTTCTGAGTCAGGATGCTGGTGGTCATTCGAGTCCAGTCATTGGCTAGAACGGGCAAGTAAGAGAAACTCCACCTCAGGTGTTGATAAGAGGCATCACCAAGGATTTGCACCAAGGATGCTGTAAGGATCTAGAACCAGGCTGAGAGGAAGCAGATGCCCTTATGGAAGAACTGGTTAATTCCAAACAGACACTTCTGGTTTTTGTTTGTTTGTTTAAGAAAGGGTCTCACTAGCTCAGGCTGGCCTCGAACCTGTAACTTCCTGTCCTGAGTGCTGGGATTGCAGGCATGTGCCACCACACCCAGGTATCAGATGTCACTTCTTTGGACAGGAACAAGCACTGACCCCATGAAAGCTTTTCATAGAAGACCCACTGTGTGCCACACAGAATACAAAGCAGTCCATTATACCTTTTCTCTAATGCTTACAGCATAAATTTTACAGATGAGGGAACCAAGGGATGTACATCTTAAGAAGCAGAGCTTGAGGCAAGTGAAATGGCTCACACCTGTAATTCTAGCAACTCAGGAGATGGACATAAGGAAGATCAAAGTGCAAGGTGAGACAAGGCAAAAATTTATGGAGACATCTCAACCAATAAAAAATGGCACAGTGACGTTTCCTGGGAAGTGTAAATAGGAGGAACATAGTACAGGCCAGCCCTGGCATAAAAGCAAGACCCTATTTGAAAAACAATGAGAATAAAAAGGGCAGGATGTGTGGCTCAAGTGGTAGAGTGCCTGCTTAGCAAGCTCAAGGTCCTGAGTTCAAAATCCCATTATTGCAGACCCAGAGTCCATCCACCTGTGTTCAGTTCTGCATCCACACATCTTAGCTCATGACCTCTGTGCCTCAGTTGCCTCATTTGTAAAAGCTATTAGTGCTGAGAAGAGTTCAGTCCTGTAATGCTCTCTCCTCTGACTGCTACATATTAAGAGCTGAAAAATGTTAGTGCACCAGCAAGACCTAGCAAGGTCACACAAAAGTCCTCCTCCGGTCCTTGAACCGTGCAGGTCAGAGAGCACTAATGCAGTGGGCCCAATGTCAGAGAGCCCAGCGTCACTATGTCAGGCTAATCTGCCGTATTTTGCTTTTGGATGGAAAGATAAATACACCTTTGTTGAAGGCCTGCCTCCTTCTCGCCTGCTTCCCTTCAGAGATGGCCACTGAGGTCATCTCTGGTTGAGTTCTTTTCCTCTTCCCTGCAAACTTCAAGTCCTGAACCTAAGAGCCCTCACTCTTCTGAGGCGAGGCAGCCTGGCGGGTTTATCACAGCCATAACTCTTCTGAATAGCAGCCGTTACACTACAGCTACCAGTGCAGGACTGGTTCTTCTGCGCCCACTGCTCTGGGCTCATAAATTGCTACAGGCACTTATTTAGTGCCTACTGTGTGTGTCTGCAGACGCCTGCCAAGTGACCCACCCTCACACCAGCATCACCACCCTCCCTGTGAACATGTCTCACTGTTATCCTTGGGTGGAAGCTGACTCCCTTCCAACCTTGCTCCACAGTTCATAAGCGAAGAGGCCACTCTCACCCCCCAGCCCAGCCTCTGCCACCTTCCCACCATCTTTACTGGTGGCACATAAGCTGGGCAGCACAGGCTCCCTGATCTGTTGCATCTTTGACTGACCCTCCTCCAGCCATTGCCCTCTCCATTCTTCAAGTCTGGACCCACCATCAGCACTCCTTGCTTTAGAGGTGCTTTACTGCTCTCCTCTCTACCTGCCTGATTCTTCTGTATCTCTGAGCGCTTCCTTCTCCCCAATATTCTGTTCCTAAGTCTTGCCACCTTCCTCAACACTGCCCACCCCACATCTATCAAATCACTCAAAGAACAAACATTGCTGCACCCCAACTTTGCATCTCCATCCATGGCAGCCCCTAGGCTCCCAAAGAGATAACCTTGGAACCCCAGATTCTTGGGCACGTTACTGGCCTGTAACTCCTCCACCTTAAATTCAGGGAGAAATGCAAATGGAGGAACTTGAAGTTGTGTCTCTGCTGTTGATGAGTGTCTCATTTCTGTTTTGGAAGAGACAACAGGTACGGTCTGGATGCTCAGATAGCGAGTGATGGTCCATTGCTTATGCAATTCTGATCAAGCTGGTTTCAGGTGGGTTCGAGAATAGTCCTTGCTATTGCCAAGGCACCGGGGAGCTCCCAAGCACACACAATAGGTGTCAGGCAGGCTTCTGCACACATGGGTGCCCACCCTCCCATCGTTTCCCTGGGCTTATTTTTCTGTGGTATAAAAGACCACAAAGACTTTCTGAGGCAGTCCTCTTTGTTGTTATTAGTTGGTGAGCATTGAAGGGGCGAACAATGCAGCTTGTTCTTTTGCCTCTCCAGTCCCAGAGATTTATTTTCTAGAAAAAAAAATTTTTGTCATTGTGTTGAAAGAACTCAAGAAAGACCAATCACTTTCCTTTCTGTTTTAGCTGAGCATAAAACTGGATCTGCAGGTGAGCCTGGGCAATCCACTTCCTCGTGGTGGCTTTGTGGCTTAGCTCAGAGGTAACTGGCGAATCTTCCCACTTGTCTTTGGAAAATCATGAGCTTTGCCTCAAAACATACATGCCTCAGGTGACAACCAAGACTCAGGACTGTAGCACTGGGCACCTATGGGTGATGATGCTGGTGATGAGTGCCTGGCAGTGTGTGTATGTGGGGAGGTTCCTGTCCTGTGCTCCTCAGGAGGGTCCCCTATGCTATGGAAATAGAAAACACCCAGTTCTCAAGAAGTCATTGTTATCTTGCTGATGCTGAATGTCTCTAGCTGGACACTCTACTCATCCCTGTGACTCAAGGACCTAGATTATGTGAGATGCCACCCTAGGCAGGGAAACTGGATGTGGCGACTCACACTGGCCCACTTCTGGGGACCCAGGAATGTCCCACTCTGTGTCCACAGCAGGGACAACTGCACTAATGGCCACTGTACTTTTCTTTCCTTAGACTCTCTGTCTTTCCCACCCGCAGAGGTCAGCAGGGCTCTGACCACACCTGGGGCTCGGGGCGTCCAGTTGTTCTCCATTGTGGTATGGAAAACTCTCTCGCACTTCTCTAGATCACACCACCATGCAGGTGAAAATTGAGTCACAACAGCAGTTGGAATGGAAGGGGAAGAGGAGAAGAAAAGGAGGAGACAGGTCTTCAGTAGCTCCCTGGCTGACTCCACACAGACAGAATTGTAGAACTCAAACCTTATCTAATCTCTCCTAGTCGAAGCAGGGCAGGTCGCCCCTCTACTCACCTCGCATTGCCTGCTGTGGTCCCTTTTGGGCTTTGGCCCCTGCAGGGTGTCCCATGTCCCTTTTTCCTGGGTATGCCATACCCATCCTGATGCTCCTCCATTCTGCCTGTGGCTGCCCCTCCTGAACACCCAAGCGCCCACTTGCCCTGCTCACTGGGACTCTGGGGCCACGCCATGCCCTGTGCTGTTCCTCTCCACTCTGCTCTGGTTCCCTTCCTCTCTCAAGTTCAAAGAAGGTGACAGCCCTTGCAACAGACATGGTTGGTGCCCCAGCCACACAGCCTTGGCCTTCACCATTCCCACACATGCTGGCAGCTTCCGTCTGCAAACACTCACAGGTCAACCTAAGAGTTGTCTCTGGAAGCAAGAGCGTGTGTCCAGCCTCTCCTTGGGCAGTGGGCCTGCCAGAAAATTAACTCCCCTGGAGATCTGGTGGAGTAACATCCCAGCTCCTCCTCCCCTAGGTGGGACTACCTGGAATTATGTGCTGCATCCTCCCAGAGGGCTGCCGAGGGATGAAGCTGCAGGGTGTGGCCCAGAAACACACCCAGAATCAACTGTCTCCCCTTCAGCACTCGTGTCCCCAGTCCCTCACCTGTGCTTGATGGCATCACCTCCAGGAAATCTACTTCTGCAGCAATCAGGAACACTGAAGCTGCTACTGCCACCTCCTGCCCCTCATGTCCCTGTCCTCTGATGTCCCCCAGAGTCTCACATCACCCAAGCCACCCATTGAAGCATCATTACCAACCAAGGCAGGATGGGACAGGGAGGGCGATCCCTTTCCCATGTCCCTTTGGCCCATGAGATGCCCTGCAATTGCAGCGGACATCTCATCCCATTCCCAATGCCCTGCAGAGAGTCACATGACATCCACTCTTCATTTCTGTCGGTGTCCACTTGGCCCCAGGGCCACAGTGTAAAGTGCCAGCAGGTAGCAGCCTAGAGACTGAACCTGTGTATATATGTCCTGAACCCTGGCCTCTAGGTCCTACCAAACACTTCTTTGTCCCTGTCTTCCCCAGGCCTGTGCTGGGAGCCCATCCAACAGAGACAGGTCACTCCTACTCTAGGCCAGCACTCTTACACAACATGCCATCGATCACATGGCAGTCATGATAACCCAAGCCCTTAGCCTGAAAGTATCCAAGCCTAGCCCAAGTTTCCCGTGGAAGTTTTTTTTTTTTTTTTGGCAGTACTGGGATTTGAACTCAGGGCAGGTGCTTTACCATTGAACCATTCTGCCAGCTCTGTTTTGTGTTGGGTATTTTTGAGTTAGGGCTTTGCAAACCATTTACACAGGCTGGCTTCAAACCATGATCCTCCTGATCTCTGCCTCCAGAATGGCTGGGATTACATATGTGAGCCACCTGTGCCTAGCTCCCATGGAAGATTTTGCAGCAGGATGAATCCTTAAAGGTCAAATCTGGGAAAGAAAATTCTTTCTTTTTTCGTTTATAAATATGTGCATACAATGTTTGGGTCATTTCTCCCCCCTGCCCCTACCCCCTCCCTCTCCCTCTCCCTCTCTACCCGCTCTCTTCCAGGCAGAAACTGTTCTGCCCTTATCTCTAATTTTGTTGAAGAGAGAGTATAAACAATAAGAAGAAGGACAAAGCGTTTTTGCTAGTTGAGATAAGGATAGCTACACAGGGAGATTCCTAGCATTGCTTCCATGCACAAATGTGTTACATTCTAAGTTGATTCTTCTCGAACTGACCTTTTCTCTAGTTCCTGGTCCCCTTCTCCTATTGGCCTCTATAGCTTTAAAGTTTCTGCATTAGTTCCTTTACATTGAGGACATCAAATACTATCATGGTTTTTGGGTTTCTTACCTATCCTCATACCTCCCTTGTGTGCTCTTGCCTTATGTAACCAAAGTCCAATCACCTCGCTGTACTTGCCCTTGATCAAAATTCCACATATGAGGGAGAACATACAATTTTTGTCTTTTAAGCATGGCTAACCTCACTCAGGACGATATTCTCCAGTTCCATCCATTTACCAGCGAATGATAAGATTTCATTCTTCTTCATGGCTGCATAAAATTCCATTGTGTATAAATACCACATTTTCTTAATCTATTTGTCGGTAGTGGGGTATCTTGGTTGTTTCCATAACTTGGCTATCGTGACTAGCACTGTAATAAACATTGGTGTGCGGTGCATTTGGAGTAGCCTGTGTCACATTCCTTTGGGTAAATCCCCAGGAGTGGGATTGCTGGATCGTATGGAAGATCTATGTTCAGATTTTTTCCAGAGTGGTTGTACTAGTTTACATTCCCACCAACAGTGTAAGAGGGTTCCTTTTTCTCCACATCCTCGCCAACACCTGTTGGTGGTGGTGTTGCTGATGATGGCTATTCTAACAGGGGTGAGGTGGAATCTTAGCGTGGTTTTAATTTGCATTTCCTTAATGGCTAGAGATGGTGAGCATTTTTTCATGAGTTTTTTGGCCATTTGAATTTCTTCTTTTGAGAAAGTTCTGTTTAGTTCACTTGCCCATTTCTTTATTGGTTCATTAGTTTTGGGAGAGTTTAGTTTTTTGAGTTCCCTATATATTCTGGCTATCAGTCCTTTGTCTGATGTGTAGCTGGCAAATATTTTCTCCCACTCTGTGGGTGTTCTCTTCAGTTTAGAGACCATTTCTTTTGATGAACAGAAGCTTTTTAGTTTTATGAAGTCCCATTTGTCTATACTTTCTCTTAGTTATTGAGCTGCTGGGATTCTATTGAGGAAGTTTTTGCCTATACCTATTACTTCCAAAGTGTTTCCTACTCTTTCCTGAACCAACTTTAGAGTTTGGGGTCTGATATTAAGGTCCTTGATCCATTTTGAATTGATACTAGTACAGGGTGATAAACATGGATCTCGTTTCAGTTTTCTGCAGATGAATAACCACTTTTCCTGACAACTTTTGTTGAAGAAGCTGTTGGAAAAGAAAATTCTTAGGTGAAAGCTCAGACAATTCTTAGAGCTGTAGCAGTGCAAATGATTTGAAACCACTTGATCTTCTAGCCCTAGAAGTCTATGGTAGGGATGGACAGTACTGGCTTCCAGCCAGGCCTCAAGCTGCCTGGAGTTAGTCATGAGGTAAATAGGGGGTGGTGGCCTGGGAGTTGGGACAGGCTCTCCCTTGAGCCAGCTGTGCAAATTGGAATTGGGACCTGGCTCAGCACCTCTCTGAGCCTCAGTTTCCTTATCTGCAAAGGAGAGGTTTGCACCACATGATCGGGGTCCCTTCCAGCTGCATTTTTTTTCATTGGTTGGTTGGTTAGTTAGTTGATAAGTTGGTTTTTTGAGACAGGATATCACTATGTAGCCCAGGCTGGCCTCGAACTCTAGATCCTCCTATTTTAGCCTCTGGAGTACAACCATGTGCTGTCACACCCAGCAGCATGGTTTTAATAAAGGAAAAGAAAAATTCTTCCCTTTGTGAAGAGCTCTGCAGCATCACCAAAAAAGCATTTCTCCTCTAAGGATTTTTCAGGGATAGGGAAACTATTAACCAGTTAAGCAAGGAATACAGAGGGTGGAATCCTAGGGAGACAGGGAGGGACAAAATGACCCGAGGCTGGGGGCAAAACTCATTTTCATCCAGACACTCTCCTGTGAATCTTTACACCCATGTCAGACACTTCTATGAATCTGTCCACAGGCTGGCCTCCAGGGGCTCAATTCCCACTGACCTACTCTGATGCACCCACACCCTGAGAGGCAGAAATAGCTCAGGCTGAAGGAAAGGGGGGAAGGGGGACCAGAGATGGGACACCAGGATAATTTGAAATAAATGAGTAGATTAAAAACCACAAGCTACTCCATCAGAGCCCAAAAGGCAAGCCCACAAATATCGATGCTGAAGTGTGTTGAGCTGTCCATCCGGGGAGGCCAGGAAACAAGGAAGCTCTCAGTTCCACCAAAGACCTGCTCTGAGCCACTGCCAAGGTGGCCACCTCCGTGAATGTGGCTTTTCCTAATGGATGCGGCCTTCAAATCTGCTTTCTAGGGTCCTCAGGTGACTGAGAACACCATCTACCAGCGGAAGAGCTCAGGAAGCCTCCTCAAGCTTTAAAAGCTGCTCTTCTGTGGCTTTCCCACCTGGGAAGTCTTGGGGAATGGAGGTAAGAGAAGAGTCAGGGGGCCACCACCCTCCTCTCCAGCTCAGTCCCCAGGAGAGGGGCCGCCTGGCAGAGAGCAGAGAGAACCCCTCAGTATGAAGGAACATCATCACCTGCCTCCTCCACGCAGGACCATCCAGAGGGAGGAGGCAGCCAACAGGGTCAAGTTCAGGCTAAAACCCCATAGGTGTGGAAAACAACTCATTCCACCTTGATGGCTTAGAGACTACAAGCTGGGAAAGGTCTCAGAGACCAGTCCAATGGATCTATGGGTACATAGGTCAGAAATGAAGAGTCACTAGAATAAGAACGAGATTTGGTACAAGCTAAAATCTATACACACTGGTCATTTCTTATGCAATCAGCAGGCCCTGTGAGAGTCCAGGGACCTACTTCTGATGGTGTAAGGCAGAGGAGACTTGGTAAAAGTACCGTGCCAGCTCTCTGGTATCAATCTGTGAAGGGAAAGAACCACAGCAGCTAAAAAGTAATGGGAACAAAGCCGAGCCCAGTCAGTGGGAGAAGGGGAGGAGCCTGAGTAAGTGGGTGTGAGCACAGGGTCACGAAAGGGCTGTGGTCTTTACCTCTTTGGCCCCGTGGTCTGTAATCCTCCATATTTCCTCTGAGTGATGTCACCCAGAAGACTCTTGGATTCCCTTGTTAAGTGTCCTCCCTTGATTCTACCTGGTCACTTACCCACAGGTCCACAAGGACAGACACTGGATTTGGGGAAAGTTATAATGGGGATATAAAGACCAACTCTATGCCATCTGCCTCCAGGTTGTGGGTGTGACAGAGTCTTGAAGATGACAGTCACAAACTTACTAGCAAATATTAGACTCATTTGAATATAACACAACAGACAACCGAGCAGTCACATAACCAGCTTCTTTCTCCTTTCTGCACTTGTGCAGGGTAAATGCTCCAGGACTGATAGGCAACTCATGGTGATCAGATCTTAGATGCTATCTGTCTTCTTGCTACTGCTAACATTGTCCAGAACTTGCATGGCAAGGCCCCAACTTGGCCCAAATAACTGCTGGAGTCCCAGCCATTGCCTTCCAGGCAGCAGGGAGGGAGAGAGTGGGAAGGGCAGCTCAGGGCAGAGTCTGCTCAAGTTACTGGACGTGGCCTTTTACACCCCACAGATGGGATTTGTTCTCATGCATGGCTGCTTACAAAGCCAGAACCCAATCTTTTAGTCAGTGTCACAGGGATGCCCTTAGTAAGGAAGAGAAGGATTACAGCTAGGAGGCTCCTGTGTCCTCTGAGCTTCTGGCTATGCAACTGAAACCTCAATTTTGTACATCTGTGAAAGGAGGCAAATCTGGCTCCATCCCTCCCCCAAAGAGAAGTTAATTAAAACCAAAAGGAGAAGAAAAGGAAGAGGAGAAGTCTTTAACTCCCAGGAAGGCAAATAGGCTAGCGGGGGGCCAAGGCAAACACAGGAATGCAGCCTGGCCTGGGTTCCCTGCTGAAGTCAGTACTCCAGGGTAGCTGGCTAATTACAGGCTCCCTGCCATGGAGCCCTTTGAAACCTAAGAATTCTTTTGAAATGTGACTAATTACCCCCTACCTGACTTTGAGATTATGAGGCCTTTTCAAAAATGAGCCTCACCTGGATTGCTGGATTGCTGCCTTTCCCAAGCAGACTAATGGCGCATCCAGAGCAGTTGGGTGGTGAGGAAGGGGCTTTGGTCAAATGGACCAATGAGAAGCATAACATCCAGGCTTCCCAGTCGGACCTCCTCCTCCTTGACAGCCCAGGGTCTGAATTGCTAGGGAGGAGCCTTTGAGTTCCCTGCACCATGGGGTGGTGAGGGCTGGCAGGGCTGGAAAAGCCACGTGGAGAGGACAGAGAGGACGAGGATGTGGAACTTGAGGGTAGTTCTCTAAAAGCAACATGACACTCCTTCTTCCAGGCACAGGGTCTACAGACAGTAGACCCTGATGATGCTGCCTGGGGGCCTGGGATGGGGACTAAGAAGGAGGAAGGACATACAAGGCCATTGTTTACAAAGGCAAGTCCAGCCTCCAAGACAGCACCCTACAGAGTGCTGACCTGACCATAGGCAGCTCTGAGTCTGGCTGTCTACAAGTCTGGCCTGGGAGGTATAGGATAATAAACCCTCATTGAAAAGACAGAATGTTCCATTGCACCATGGAATGGAAAAGACCCAGGGGACATTTTTCCTGTGCTCACATTTCCATAGAGGCTTAGTGAGCACAGACAACAAGTGAGACTGAGGGGAAATCAGGAGATGACATGCAGAGATCCCGTCACACGTTATGAAGAACTCAGCTGTAATAGTCCTTCCAGTGAAGGTTATATTTGAAGGTGCTGTGTAGGATGACTAGGAGTTCACTGGGTGGACCAGGAAGAAAGCCCACAGGTGTGAAAGGATAAAGGTTGTTGAGGTAAATGAACTGACTGTGGATGTATATGAAGGACAGTGACCTGGGATAAGGCTAGAGAAATGACTAGTCCCAGTCACTGGAAACTGCTGAGTCATCCAAAGGATCTGAATTGTAGCCAAAGGCAATAGAGAGTCATTGAAGATATTAGCAATGAAGCAGCTCAACCAGAAGCACAGCTTAAAGCAAGCATGCTGGCTGCAGAATGGGAAATGGACTCAGGAAGAACCTTTTCACAGAAAGACAGGTCAAGGGGTAACCAGGAGTTCTAGGCCAGAGGCCTAAATGCAGGGATACCACATGTCAGGTCTGGCCACTTGTCCCAATGTGCTATATAAAGAGAGATGAGTAGAAGTGAAGGGCAGAGAAACGCCAAGGGAAGAGTAAAGTAAGCACTTCAGCCCATCTCCCAGGCATTAGATTCCTCTGTTTAGAGGTAAACAGAGGAAGCACAGGGGCGGGGGAGAAAGGCATGCAGAGCTGAATGGTCCCAGGCAAAGCATGGCCTGCTTGGTCATTATCTCAGCTCTGGTTCGGCTCGGGGATCCAGAGAAGTTGCTGCAGCTGTCATCACTTGAAGGGAGCAATCTGGTCCCCAGAGATGAGTCCCCCTGCTCCAGAGGGCAGCCTCCTCATTACAGGTGACTGTCCTCATTTGGGGGTGGTCTATCCTGTGATGTCTCTGCTGTTTTTTCCCTTGGGGGGTAGTTTCCATCCCTTTTTGTAAAGATGTTATCGGTCAGTCCTGTCCTTTCTGGAACCCAAGGTGAGTGCAGGAGGGAGACTCAGAGCAAAGGAGACAGATGAAACATGGAGGCAGAGATGCCAGGCTGTTCTCCTGCTAGAAGCAGGGAGCCAAAGTGAGGAGTTGGTGCTTTTAAGCAAAAGCAGTTATAAAGGAACCACTGCAGGAATGGAGGGGCAGGGGACAGAAGGACCCAGCAGAGGAGTGTTGCCAGGACTCAGGGCGGTGGGGGGAGGCGGTGAGGGGGCTTGGATAGGCCTACAGTGACGCCCAGTTTTCTGGCGTGAGTGGCAGAGCCAATGGTTACACTCTTAGCTGGGTGAGAAATACAGAAGGAGGAAGAAGTTTTACAGGGAAGTGACAAGTTTGCTTTTTGACATTTCAATTTTGAAGTGTCAAAGGGACCTTTGGGAGGACAGGGTGGGAGGCGACTGGATATGTGGCATAGGCCCATGTGATTCTGATCTCTTATGTCATTTATATCACAGGTTGGTTGTGTTTTTCCAGGCCTCCAGGAATCTGTCTGATTGCATCTAAAGGAGGAAAGTAAGTCACTTCAGGGGAGCAGATTCCTGGCTGGGATGGAGAGGGAGGATGGGCGGGAGTCACTAGAGAACACCCTTCCCCATCCATGACATGGAGCTCTTTGGGACTGAGCAACACACACAGCTACAGGACAGAAAATATTTAATGGAGGCTCACATGGGAAGCACAATGTTGGTGAGAAACCATGTCTCCTGAAGAGGCCTCCAGTTGGGAAGCCTCGAGCCCTTCTTCAGCAAGCACAGACCCACAAATGGAGGGAAAGAGGAGGAGACAAAGTTGGGATTGTGGTGAGGCAGTCAGTGATGAGGACTCAATGGCTGGGGGTAGGGGGCTGGGAACAAGGGCAGGTAGAAGGGAGTCAAACCCAGGACCCAAACAGGCTAGACCAATGGCTGAATGATCCAAGGATGGGCTACACCAAAGGCTGAATTGGTCAAGGGCAGGTTAGACCATTGGCTAAGTGATCCAAGGGTGAATTAGTTCAATGGCTGAATGATCTGAGGATAGTCTAGATCAATGGCTGAATGACTCAAGGTTAGGCTAGATCAATGGCTAAATGATCCCAAGGATGAGCTAGACTAATAGCTGAATGATCCAAGGGCCAGCCAGACCAATGGGTGAGTGACCCAAGGATAGGCTAGATCAGAGGAGACCAGCAATTGAGTCTTCCAGAAGCAACCCTACCATTACCTTCAGTGACTGGAACACAGGTTGTCAGATGCCTCACTCCTGTCAGCAGGCATCCACTCCTATCTACAGTCTTCTCTGAGTGCCTGGTCTACTTGTTCCCCTCCAGCAGGCCCATTGTTGCTATTCCTGAGACAAAGACACTGTGAACAGACAGGTGACCCCAGCCAGGCAGAGCACTCACACCTCATCAGTTGCCTGACACTGTACAAAAATTACAAGGCTATTTATCCCCCCTCTCCAGCCAGAATCCTGACTCAGAGTGATAAGCCCACTTCAAGGGACATTGCCAAAGTCAAGAGGCTTTCTCAGTGCCCCAGGCTTGAGGCCAGAGGAACAGTGCTTCTGAAAGGACAGCTTCCAAGTGTCAGCCTGGAGCTGACCATTCAGACAGGTGATCCTTCCAGCTAGGGCCAAGGTAGAGTGGTGGCTACTTGGGTTTTTGCAGAGTGGGGAGACAGTGTGGGGGAGGGGGGTCTCTGGGAGAGAAAAGAGGACACAGAGACAAAGAATTGGGAGATGGGAAGGGGGATATCACTTCCTGGGTCTAGCAGCATCTCCCCGCCATTGCAGAGTCCATGGACCAATTATTCCATCAAGTTAGATATTAGAGAATCCAACTTCATTACAGCTTCAAGGCGCACGAAACGTTAATCATGGGAACCTTGATATTCTGCAGGAGAGACTCACTCTGGGAAGGAAAAAAACACACTTTCATTTTCCTTTGAGGTTAATAGAAGGCTAATTTGAAAGCACTCGGTTAATGAGAAAGCTAAAAATACCTGCAGTACGATCACATGACACAGTCCCAGCCTTGGTCGCTCCAGCCTCTCCGGAGCTCGGAATGAGAGAGAAGCAGCTCCGCAGACCAAGGACCACAGCCTGCATCAGGTGGGACAGGGACACATCTGTCCCTAGGCTGCGGTGTTGGCAGAGAGAGGAGAAGACATGGAGGGGTCTCTGTAGTCTCTGTGTCCAGAATGAAGTCCCCAGAGCTGCACGGAGGATGGTGGGTTTCCTTGAACCATGGCTCCCTCTTCCAGTAAGGTGGCCCATGGGACAGTTAGAGAGGACGCTCACTGCATGGAAAGACAAGGGTTCCGCCAGGGAATCACAGCAGCTCATCAAGACTGAAAGTCATTGGAGCAAGAGGTCTGAGTTGGAGGGAAGGAGAAGGTGTGGTCTAACCTGGCCAGGTGGGCTCCTGCGTGCACGCCCATGCATGAGCCCATCTGTATTAAATCGAAAAGGGAAATTGGATTTAAGAGAAGAGAAGCCCTCGGAGCTGTTAAGAGGGGGAGAGAAAGGTTCTGCACGTCTGAAAAAATAATCTGAGAGCTCACTGACGAAGCCACCAGGCCTGGTTTACTCCAGCGCCTGTGCTTTGCTGAGAGCCTTGGATGATGGATGTAGGCTGGAAGCTGTTAAGGCCTGAGGCCGCCTCCCTGTCCCGGAGACCCTGGACACCCAAAGAGGCCACTGTGGGCCTCTGTGCTTATGGAAGGCTGAGGTTCCTTTTTCTTTGCAGCCCAGGTTTTCCAGGGAAATGGAGAAGACAGAAAGACAATTGGGAGGAGGGACCTGCCTGACCTCTGCCTCCTTGCCCCAGACACATGTTGGTACTTTCCAGAGCTGGTTCTGTAAGGGCACTAAGGTGATCCCCCCCACCCCCCACCACTACTGCGTGTGCCATTTTCAGCCACGACTTCCACCAGAGGCCTCTCTGTCTCCCCCTTACCTACATCAATGGCATGCTTACTTCCCCTGTTTCCAGAATCCCATTAGCAGATGTTTTTGGTGCTTTGGGTGCAGAAACACACCCTAGCTTGCCTCCCACCCTCCTCATGCTCCCCTCCAACCTGAACCAGCTGGTGAAAGACAAGGCCAACCATGGCCAGCAGTAAGTGGATGGCGGAAAGCATCCTCACTCTGAGCTTGGGAATGCCAGGGAATTCCTCTTTCCTGGGCTCCAAGGTTAGAACACTGAAGCCCACTCTTTAACACGTTCAGCTAGCATTTAGGAAAGGCCTAAATGAGAGAGAGCACAGGTGTGCCCTGCCTAGGGAGATTACACTAGACAAATAGACTTGGTAGAGTGCAAATACGAAATGGTTTAATGTGTGTCTGTGACTTCCCCCCCAACCACATTTTGTCCAGCCTTTTGCCTACTCCCTTAATGACATTTGGCCAAATTATATACCTCTCAGCTATGACGAGTTATCAGAGCCCTCTCATTCATGTATTTAGTTTGTCTCTGCAAAATTCAGAGCTCTGGGCCTCCCTCTTCATCTCTAGTTCAATAGGCCAGACCTGGCCCTGGCTGCATGAGTTTGGAGGTGGAGTGGGGGATTTGCGCCATCTATCGCCCCCCTACCTGAGCAGGGTCCTCCAGTGATGAGGGGGCCAGAAGTCCTCAGAGGCTAACCTTTGCCTGGAGGTCTCTCTAAGTCTGACCAACCAACCCTGGCTCTTCTGTTAGAATGAGGGTCACATGGACCACCAGGCAGATCCACAGCCCAATTCCTTAATCTGGGACATCAGGCTCCTACTGAGTTTGTCACATCTTCCCCCTCTGCCAGCCTCTTACCCCTCCCCCAGCCAGAGCTCTTCCTGGGCAGGGTACCTGAAAACTGGCTAAAACCTAGCTCCCTTCCATTCAAGGCAGGGTCACACAGTACTGCCCACCAGCATCCCTTCCTTGGACTCAGCTTCTCCAGCTCCCCACCCCCACCCCCGCCATGTTGGGAGCAAGAAGTGGTCAAAAAGTCTGTTGTTGAGGCTACTGGCCAAGGCTGGGAGTCTCCATATTGTGGGGAGAGACAGGCCACCTTACAGGAAAGGAGAGGAGAGCCTTTCTACGGTCTGCCTTCCCCTGGTTGCGGTGGTCAAGGGAGATGTGATGTTCAGAACAATGGGCACCTGTTTTCCAGGCTCATTCATTAACTCATTCAGTCCACAGCTTATGATGTTGGTATGGTTGACATCTTCATTTCAGAGATGGGGAAACTGAGGCATGGGGAGGTCAGGTAGATTTTCCACTATCTCATGGGAAGTCCAGTAGATGGTTCCACAGACATTGCCCTCAGCCACACCTCAGCACCGTCTGAGCCCTCAAGGTAAAGAAGGAAATGTTCTCCAAACGTGAAATTGGGGGCACCGAGCCCGCTCCCCTTCACAACACTATGAGGGTCGTGACAGGGACACCTCACCTATTCAGGGGATGGGCTGAAGGCAGTTCAGAAAAGAGACCAGGAAGGACCAATCACACAGCAGGAGGCACTGGGCTGGTGGAGAGAGGAGGAAGGGATGGAGCAGAAAGTAGAGAGATGAGCCACTCTAGACCAAAGCAGCCTGTGCAGAATAGGAGGCCGTGCTGAAGACATGGCATTTGTCCTAAGAGCAGCAGGAATCAGAACTAGGACAGGCCCAAAAGACAGGGCCTGAGAGAGAAAGAAGTCAGCCCGTGTCACCCAGCTACTGAAGCAAATGGGCCCCTCCTCCCCCTTGCCTGGCTTCCTAAGGCCACTCACCCGATACCTTTCAGGGAGTAAAGGAGGACCTGGAGGAGATGCTGGAGAGCTCCTAAAGGGACTTAGCAGCTGAGTAGCAAGGGGACATCCAGCAGAGACTTCAGCTCACCCTTCTTCTTCCCTGAAAGTTGCATGCCACTCTCCAGAATCCCTCCCGCCTGGGGAATACATCGTGCTATGGAACATAACCCTGTAATGTGCAGCTAATGTTCTGTGCACAGTTACACAGCAGCGCCATCGCGGGCTTGGTGACAGAGGACAGAACGCCACACCCCTCCCCACCCACAGACAGAGCCAGCTCAGGCTCCCAGAACAGCAAAAGGGGCCTGGTGCCAGTCTCTAAGCAGCTGCACAAGCCCATCCTTCCTAGGAGACCAAGGATGAGGCCAGGAAATGAGGTGAGATGGCCCCATGGCACTTAGACCAGCAACCAACAGATGTTCCTAGAACTAGTTCTCACCATTCCGCTCTCCTAGTATCCTGCATGTCTAAGTTCTCTTTAGGCTTCATTCTGTCTGACCTTCAGAATGACCCCTGGGGTCATTGTGTTTTCCCACAATAGAACCCCACAGCAGCCACACATCCCAACTGGGAACTCAAACTCTGCCATGGCTCATTCCCCAGTTGTCAACCCTCTGCCAGGATGAGAGGCGCTAGGAGTGCCATTTCCTCCTCCAAGAAAGACTGACGACAGTTCCATTTTCCAGGCTTTGTGGGGTTTTCTTATGGGCAGAAGAACTTCAACGTGGCTGTGCTCCATTGGGCTTCTCCAGCAGGGTTTGTATATAGATGTGCACAGAGAGAGAGATGAGCTCTAAGGAGCTCAGTGGAATGTGGGGGCTGGCAAGTCCAAAATCTGCAGGGTGGGTTGGCAGGCAGTTGAAGTTCCAGTCAGTTCAAAGCCTATTGCTAGTGGTGTTCCTTCTTGCTCTGAGAAGGATGGTCTTTGTTCTGAGCAGGGCTTTGACTGATTGGATGAGACCCACTGGTTTATGGAGGCCCATGTGCTCAAAGTCCAGCCATGTCAGTGTTAATTTCATCCACAAAGTAATAGTTGACTGGGCATTGTAGCCCAGCCCACGTGACATATAAAATTAACCACAGTGGTCAACATCTTCCATCATGGCAGCTATTCTGGGCAGAGGCTGTCAGCACCATGGATCTATGTCATGGAGTGTGGCACCCATGACTGGTTTTGTATGTGCATGGTGCATCCTTGGGAATCCAGGGTCTCATGAGGGAGCATGGCATATACACAGCTGTAAAGGAGACTGATGGTCCAGGATACCCCAAGCTGTGCTCAGACCCTGGGACCAGAAAGGCCACTTCACTCACCCTTTAGGACCCCGTGGAGAAGGAGGTGGTCAAAACTGGATTCAAATCCTGGCCACACCCCCAACAGAACAGTAAGTGAAACTCCCTGAAACTCAGGGGCCTCACTGAGTAGGAAAACGACCTGACCACATGGACCACACTGAGCTGCTGAGAGTCTGAAACACGTTAATGGAGATTGAGCACCCAGCTGGGCTCAGCCCAACAGCACGAGCTGCTTCAACTTTGCCCACACGAAGAGCACGTCCAATGCAGAGAAGAAACTTAATTAGGATTGGAAAAATGTGAATTCCAAGGCTTATTAAATTCATGATATTTTTACTTACCATGTACCAGAAATATATTTAGCAAAGCAATTTACACCATCTCTGACTGATGGATCGTGGTTTTCTAAGTTGGGTTTTAAGATGTAAATGGGCTCCAATCAGAGCTGTGCTGGTAGGAAGAAAACTTCCCCTCCACAGTCCTGGTGCTATGGGCCCCCAGCCTCACTGGGCAGCAAACGGCTCTGGGCTCCCACCCTCTGCAGAGGCTCTGCTGGGCCTGCCCAGTAGAGGGATGGGGCTGGGAGCCCCAGACAATATAATAATGACGATGATAACCACTTATCAGGTACTTGCTATTGAGGGTACCCTCCAGCATCTGTCTTTCCCCCACACCCAGCTAAGGGCTCCCCAGGCACAGAACTTACCAGCTGGGCCACCTTGGGCACATTAACATCTCTGGCTCTATTTTTCTCTCTGCACTGACACTCAGCCCAGTCTCTTTCGTGTCACCTGCCTTTATATCCACGTGTAAGCATGGTGGTGAGGGTTGGCTGGACCTACCCTACCCCCCACACATGCAGGAGGTCCAGGCAAGGACCAACAAATTCTTCCAATGAGATGGAGGCTTACTCCACAAAGTCTCAGTGTCCCTCAGCACAGAGTCTTCCTGCTTCTGTTTGTGACCATCCTCCCCCTGCGGTGCCCTTGCCTGCAACAAGGGCTTCCTGGAGTAGAACAAGCAGCTGGCCTGGACATTTTATTTACTGAAATAATTTGCTTATGAGCTAGATTTTAAATGCAAAGCTGAACACCATCCCCACTCAGATGAAATCATCACAGATTCCAAACTTCTGGGTTTCTGTGGACACAGAACACCCAGCTGAGGAGGCTGGTAAGCTCAGGAGCCTCCTGCCTGGCTCAGTAACTGATTCCCAGCAGAGGGGTGGGACAGAGACATTCATTGCAAGGGGAGCAGGAGAGCCAGTGGAAAGACCTGGGCTGCTACCTCCAAACCCTCGGGAGGAGTTAAGAAGCCATGAAGCCCCTCTCCCATAGCCGCCCATGAAAGGCCAACTGCCCCATTTCCTGCACCATTCCCTGCTTACTCCCAGGACCACTGGAAACCTTCCTCCTCAGGCTGCAAAATGACACTTCTATCAGGAAGCCCCTCTGGATTTTCCCAAGTGGAATGACTCCTCCTTCCCATAACCCCTGTTCATTTTGAGGTTTTGTTGTAATTATGGACAAATCTGTAATTCATGGAACCTGAAAACCAGAAGCTCCCAGTCGCCTTGGTCTTTTGTCTTCTCGGACCTTCCCTGATTCCTACATGTCGCTCAGTGTGTTTACTGTATACAATGGCCACTCCAGAAATGCTTGTTGACTTGAACTGAGACATATTCTAGGGGTGTTTTTTGTTTATTTGTTTTGCTTTTTAATGATTTCAAGTGAGAAAAAAAGTCTTTTGTTACAAACTACAACCCAAGTAGAATTAGAATACATGGGAGGAAAGAACACTGGCTACAGATAACAAGGCAAAGAGCCGGCCAGCTGCGCCTCCTGGACCACTCCCATCCCACCCACTCCTAGGGCCTCAGAGTAGCCTGGACACCCACCACACATGCTTCAAGTCCAGCAGGATGCTGAGGGCCTGAAGAACCATCCCCCAGAGAGGACAGCCTGCCCTGGAAGGTTCTCAGAGACTCCTGCGTTGGAGAAAGGATCCAAGAGTGTTATGTAGACCTAGAATTAGGGACCTAACTAGGGAATGAAAATGCAAGTACATCCCTTAACAGTTCTCAGTAGAGGGGGAAGCAGGGACAGAAACCCACCCCACACAGCCCACGTGTGACTCGTTGAGATGTCACACAAAAGGCTTTGTGGCACAGGCATGAAGCAATGGCTAACCTTGATACCCCCCAGAGGGCCCAAGGTCAGCAAGGGCCTGGGTGGAGACATGCCAACCCCAAACTTTCTCTCTGTTCTGTCCCAGACCACCTGGCAGTGACCTTCTTCTAACACTCTGGCAGGCAGTTGGGGCACTCACTTTAAAAACCAAAGGAGGACTCCGAAGTGCCTTTAAACCTGCCATGCAAAGAAGTCCCAGGCCATGCCTTGGGGCTGAACTCCAAACAGGAAGTTGGGCTGTCTTCCTCCCTTGATTTTGCAGGGATTGTCTGTAACAGATGTGAGGTCCTCTTCCCTGTGGCTGGATTTCTTCTTTGAAGGGTGGATGTGGGGCTGGGGGTGTGGCAAAGACCCTCATGGGTGACCTCAACCTTGCAGGGGCTGAGCTCTGGGCCTCCAAATGCCTAATGACATGAACAGATGCTATAGAGACTCATCAGGTTGGCACCCAAAATGTGCACACTCTCATTTCTGGGAGTCCCAGGAACACAGACCACAAACAATTAAGCTTGCTTTTGCCCACACCATCAGAGCCCCCGCTGTTCTAATAGCATCATTCCCTCCAGAAAAAGCACACACTTCTCTTCCTGGCCTCTGCAGGCATTAAATAATATTAATAACACAAAATAAAGAACACTGAATATGCTTGCTATTTTCAGATGATAAAAGTTAATGCATACTGATTAGGGAAAACCTGCAAACATGCAGAGAAGTCTAAGAAACAAAACTAAAAGCATGTGATCCAGCTTCAGCGGTAAACACTGTTAACACTTTGCTACATCTGCATGGAGACAATCCCACTGTGTGCCTGTGTATGCACATGCATGGGAATATATACCTGCATGTGTATATCATAAAGCACAGTGAGGGTCATTCTCTGCATTTTTGTGCTCTTCTCTTTTCAGTTAACACAATATCATGAACTTTTTCTCACCTAGCTAAAGTCTTCAGAGCTTTCTTATTTGTGGCCTCATCTCCTACTCGTGCTTGGATCCTATAGAGGGCAAAATCTGAGTCCAGGAGAAAGCACTCAGCTCTGGAGGAAAGAATGACAAGAGCATACATTAGTCCAGAGTCAACAATTTATAGTTAAACATTTAAAAGGCAAAGGGATTCACAGTTGATCAGAGAGTCGATGCATCAGAAGGTTGGAGATAAAGCCATTGCTGTTAAGTTCCAAAGGCTTAATGCGTACAGCCACCTCCTGTATCCTCCTCAGTAAGCCCACCTGCCCCATGGTTGTGACATCTTAGAGTTTCCCCATTACTGCCTCCTGCTTGCCTGCTCACTCCCCACCCCCAGCAGATGCCTTTCACCCTTATGTTGATTCTTTAGTCAGAGCTCATTAACATTCCTCACCACACTTCTAGGCACTGATGCCAAGTCTGGCTTCCTGCATCAAAGTCTGGTGAGATGAGGCCAGAAAGCCTTCAGGAGAGGACAGGAGGGTACATGGTTGGTATAGGCAAGGTGGACTTTAAGGGCTAATGTAGAATGGGACAGTCCAAGGTCAAGCGCTGGTGGTGAGTTGGAAGTTTGTGAGACAGTCATGAATTCAAATTAAATAAGACCTCCTAGCCATTTCTGTTTTTCTTTTTCTCTGTGGTTTTCAATCAGGGGTGATCTAGTCCCTCATGGGACAATGGTCCATTTGGAGACATTTTGGGTTTTCACATCTGGTGGAGGGCAGAGGCTAGGGCTGTTGTTCAATATCCTATAATGCAAAGGGTGGCACTAAGTGTAAGAAGGAGCAAACCTGCTTTCTTCTCTCATCTTTGATCATGATAGCATACATACGCTTGGACCCTTCCAGATTCTTGTGGGTGAGCCAATCACCTCTCAATGATTGGCTCTACCAATTGGAGACCAAGTCTTCAACACACAAGCCTTTCGTGGAACACTTCATATCCAAAGTATAACATGGGTAAATGAGAATCAAGAGAGAGATTGAAGAAGAAATCTTCCCTCCTCATGGTTTATAAGAACTGGCATTGGGAAGACACAGCAACTCTGAAAACTGGCCTACGGAACCTTCATGATGGAGAGAGCATAACTTTCAGAGCAAATATGCAGATGAAGCAGGCAAAGCAAGAAATATGGCTACCGTGCCTATGTTTGTGTCACTCCACCTCTTTTCTCAAGGTATTTGAGAGCGCCTGGAAAAGGCCTAACATTGATGTGAACTTAATCAGCAGAGACTGTTTTACTTAAGCATTTCTTGAATGCTTATCGTATACAGAGCACTGTATTCCTGCAGCTAGCATATTTGCTGCCATACAGTTGGCACATAATATTTGTCTGTCTTGGAGAGCTAAGAAAGAGTGGGAGATTGTCCCTGCAGTCAAGGAGTTTGTAATCCAATGAGGAATATGTGTGGGCCAACAAATCGTTCAAGACAGAATGAAACAATCCATCACCTGGCCCATCTTTGGTATCCCCCTGCTCAGTGCACAGTGAAGACAGCTCCCAGGTCAGAGCTTGGGAAATTTCCTCCTTGAGTGGTCCCCAAGAACTACCAGGGAGGCTCTTCCCAGGGCAATCCAGCTTACCTCTCCTTTTTCCTTCTGTAGAACCAAGTCTACAGAACAACGATCTTTTTTTGCTCTTCTCTCTCTTTCTGCAGAAGTCAGGCTCTCTGCTGGTAGTGGGGTAGCCTTGGACTTTGGAAGCCAGCAGATCTGGGGACACTGCACCCTTCTCTTCCCAGAGGATGCAGGAACCTGGGTACTGAGCCTTGGTTACGACTTCTGTAAAGAGAGTTAATTTTGTCTCCCTCAGGGGGTGGTTGTCAAAGCACCCAGCAGTGGGCACCCAGTATGGGTACCCAATACACTGTCTTCATCCTGGGACAGGCTGTGCACATATCAGCAGGACGGGCATTAAAGCACTCGGAGCCAAGGGCCCTGGCCATATCAATTGCCCCACATCTCCCTAGTGTGTAGTCCAGAATTTGCCTGTGGAAGGTGCTAAATAAATGTCTGTTAATTGGGGATTTGTTATGACAATCATACCTTTAGGACCACAAATTGGGACATGTCTGACAAGGACAAGTATACCCAAGGCAAGAACAGATGGAGCACGTTGAATGAGGTGTCTCCTCCAAGGTCTGGCTCTTTGGGTCCCCAGAGAAGCCCTGGAAAGCTGTAGGTCTGAGGCTTCCCTGTCACTTTCTGGCAGTACTATTTTTTAGGGGGAGAATGCTGGGGTCCAGAGAGAAATTAAGATGGTTTGAGCAGAGCCATAAGAAATATTATATTCCAAAAACTAGCTCCCAGCTTCCTCCTTCAATACTTCTCCTAATTTAAAAAAGTATAAGTTAAAATAGGAGAAAATTGATCCAAAAAGCAAGAATATTTCCCATGATGCTCTGATTGTTCAGGTGCCACATAGGGAGGTGGGTGGAGTTGGAGGGACATTCTGGGCTCAGACTAGACATCAGCAGACATCTTCTGAAAAGTGTCAGATGGTAAATCTTACAGGCTTTGCAGACCCTTGGGTCTTTGCCATAACTACTCAGCTTTGCAATTGGTGCAAAATCATCCATAGATGATAAGCACATGAATGAACATGGCTGTGTTCCAATAAAACTTTATTTATGGGCATTGAAATTTGAATTTGATATTGCCACATGTCATGGAATTATATTCTTTTGATTTTTCCCCCATCATTTGAAAAGTAAAAAATGATTCTTAGCTCACAGGCGGGGAGAAACAGATGCTGGGCAGTCTTTGGCCCTCAGGCTGTAGGAACCTGACCCTGGCTCTAGAGATTTGTGATTGTCACTGGAAACTGTCACATTTTCTCACCGCATACTCTCATCTTCCTCTTGAGAAAAAAACTGTAGACCCTGGGGAAATTCCTGTTCCCTCAGTCAAAAGGCTCAGACTCATAAATAATGCTCTGACTTCTCTGAGAAGCTTCTAGGCTGGCTTGCCACCCCAGAACCAGAATATAGACTAGTTTTGCCACTAACAGGGGTAGATAGCTAGAGATCAAACTGGAAAGGTGTGCTCTGATCCATCAAACGCCCTGGCTCCAGGAACCATCCTGTGACTCCTCCAGCTTGAGCACAAAAGAAAACAGTCATGCTTGGACTCTCTCTCTTTGCAGAGAGCCCGAGAGGCTGGATGTCAGAGTGATCCCTGCTAAGGTACAATACTGGGCATTTGGTGTGTGCCTTTACATTTGGTCTTTGTAAATTTAACTTAGGAGCCTTGACAGTTTCCCTTTCATATTGTGGCAGAAATAAATGGGGAGCAGGTGCCCCAGGAACTAAGACAAAAGAAGTTCTAAGTCCACAGTGGAGTGCAAAAGAATGACAGAGAGGGCTAAGATTTGGAAGAAATATCAGTTATCTAAACAGTATGCAGAGGCAGCCTGCATGGTCTCATTATCTACTCCCCTGTCTGTTTTAATATTCTGGTTAGAGAAGCCTGAGAAACCACCAGAGAGGCCTTAGGGCTTGGAGAAGATTTGGCTGGACCTAAAAGAAGCCAGCCCATGGGGAGGATAAATCCAGAATAACCTGGAAGCACACAGACACGTGTTCACAGACAGACACTTTCATTCATTCATCAAATATTTATTTCCTGTGTATTATGTTCCAAGCTCTAGGCTACATACTGGGAGAATGAAGTTGAAAAAGACTTGGCCCCTGCCTGCAAGGAGCTGGGGAGCAGAGTGAGGTTGGCAGATATGGGTTGGAAGATATCTTAGGAGTGTGAATTGTCAGGACAGGGGTGACCCAGGGATGCACCCAACACTACAACCGTTCTGCTTTGCAGAAGCCCAGCCATCTGCAGCTTACCTAAGTCTTGAGCACCTATCCTGCCCCTGTTAAGGGTAGGAGATAATACTCAGTAGGTCCTCCTGAGTTGGCCCACTGCCACATCAAGGCCCCAGGAGAGGGGCCAGTCATGGGCCAGGAACTTTACCTGCAAATCCTGTGTCTCTCTTCCTGCTTGGAAGGTGTCTACCCAGCCTGCCCTGCCCCAGGAAGGTGGCAGCAGTGGACACAGTCAGGCAGGAGCAGAGGGAGAAAGCAGATCCCACAAAGCCTCTGCACTCTGCCTGCTCCCTCCACTCGGTCAGCACCCGGGTTCTGGCATTGATGGTTTCATCCTTCTGAGGAGGAAAAGAACAAACGTGGAAGATAATTGTAGTGGAACGGCTGATAAGTAACGTTTGGTCTCCTTTTTACAACTATTCCCTAGGGCCCCATTATGGTAATTTTTCTTCTATAACTGGCAAATTGTATAACGAGTCAGATGATAAACCAGCAAGCAAGGCAGAAATTTGCATTTTAATACAACTACTGGTACCATTCCCCCACCCCCATCTTGGGGAGGTCAGGGCCTCTCTGTTCCTGGGTCCCCTGGCACACTGCCCTGTTGGCTCCTCCTCGTACTCGGAGTGGGTGAGACCGGAGCACTCAATAATGTAGCATTTTTGATGAAAGCATAATATCGGCTTTCACAGAATTTATGTAGCATGAAGATTAAGACCAGACTTAGAATCAGCTGGCCAGCACCTCCACCACTTACTGAAGGGAGCCTTAGGGGAGGAGCCTTAACTGTGCCTCAGTTTCCTTTTCTGTCAAGTGGGGATCATTTGATTACTTGCATGAGACTTTTTCATGGATGCCTGCTGTATAACAAATATAATAGATCCTCTTCGCTATAATTAACAGTATCAATGCCATTACTAATGGCATTTATTGATAAAAGTTGACAGGCACTGTTCATATTGATTATTACTAAATGCTAATGTTGACTATTAATAAATGCTAATATTAATTGCTAATGAGTATGGATCATCTTGCTGTGGTGGTGATGGTGATGAGTACTGCTGATAAATGATAAATATTATTGGTAATATACAGGGGTCATGATGAGGATGAGGGGTTCTGGGAAGAGCCCTGGGTTCACACAGCAGCAATTCTGGTCAAGATCTGTGATCAGGGCTGGGAGTGTGGCTCAAGCCATAGACAACTTGCCTAGCAAGTGTGAGTCCCTGGGTCCTGGGTTCAATCCCCAGTACTGAAAAAAAAAAAACAAAAAAACACCCTATGATCAAAAGTCGGTCCCTGCTTCTTAGTAGTGTCTTGTGCTCTTCTACATCAATGCCACCCCCTTCCTGGCCACCATGATGCCTTTTGATTCAGAGTCTAGGAGTCCTGGAAAGGAGCTGAGGGCACACAAGAGCCAGGTTATAGAAGATCACACACACACACACACACACACACACACACATCACCATCACCAGCTCTCTGACCCAAGACTGCTCAGGCCACCCCTGAGCAAGCTCAGTTTCAGGAATTCTAGAACCTTCCACCCATATGGAGTAGTGAAAAGAATACTATCCTTTTAGTCACTTTGAAGTTCTATTTCCCTCACCTCTGTCTGTGTAACTTTGGAAAAGCGAGTTCATTTCTAATTTATAAAGGGGATGAAAACAATGTGCACTGCCTGGAGACTTGCAAGGGTTAATGGAGACTGGTGCCTGGCACACCACACACACCAGCTGAATCCAGCTGACTCCAGAGGGGAGGTGCTCACACCCAGACAGCTTTCTGAGGTGGTTCCATTTGGCAGGGACAGCCCGTCCTTTCATGCTCAAGAGAAGCCTAGTGGGATGAGGAAAATCCTGCCAAAACCCTGGGATTATTATTTCAGCTCCAGGAGTAGAGTCTCTGGGGATTGACATGCCCCATGAATTTATGGATCAGGGCCCTGCCAACTGTCATCCAAGGGAGGTAAAATGTTGTCTCGTGGCCAGTTTTTTGAGGGTTATTTTTAGAATGTCTTCTAATCCCTTGAGACTATGAGAGGTTCCCAGTCAGAGCTGGGAACTGAGTTTGTTTTTGCATCTTGATGAGGTTTTGTCCTCTCACCAAAGTGTGATTGGAGCTGCTTTTCCTAAACAAAATGAATCTCAGCCCACAATGAGGACCTGATGGAAGTGGTGTCACAACTAAGATCATTTATTCCTTCAACAAATATGCAGTGACCTACTGTTATGTTCCAGGTCTGATCTCAAAATAGATACCACCTCCCACCTCCATGGGACTTACATTCTACACACACACACACACACACACACACACCACACACACACGTAAATAAAGGAACAGATGAGTTGTGCAATGGAAAGTAGGGCATTATGAGAAAACCGAAGGATGGGGGGATCATATTGTAACATGGGCAGGGTGTATGTGCAGAGTGGATTGTGGTCCCCAATTTTCCACATCTTCCTTTAACAGAATCTTACACTGCTTGTAGCAGTGCCCCTCCCACCCAGAGCAGATACGGTACATTTCCCCAGCCTGCAATGCCGGGCCATGTGACTCATTTGGGCGGGCCAATGGTATGCTGGCTGCCATCATGCCACCAAGGCTTTGCATGTGTTCCTGGGCTTTGGTGTAGCCTCTCGTGCCTCTGTCATTGTCATGTAATAAGCAAGCCAAGTAAATGAAGACAGGAGAATAGATACAACCAACCTACAGTCCAACCTGACCCAACCAAGTCACAAGTTTGTGGACTTACGGACCACAAGCATGAAATAAGATTGTGTGTAAGACCTCTGTGTTGGCTTTCTATTGCTGCCATAATAAACTACCACAAACCTAGCCACTAACATAACACTCATTTATGATGTCAACTGTTTCTTGGGTTGGAAGTCTGGATTGGCTTCAGGTTTCAAAAGTACAAGATCCAGGTGTCTGCTGACCTAACTATTGCTGGGAGCCGGGGAAGACTCCGCCTCCATGCTCATTCAGGTCTCTGGACAATTTGGATTCCTTATAGTCACAGGACTGAGGCTCTCACTTTCTGGCTGGCTATTGGCTGGGTCTGCTGTCAGTCTTTGTAGGCTTCTCTTTGGTTCTTGCATGTGGCTCTTAGGTTTCAAAACCAGCAGTGGCATTTGAAGCTGTCTCGCATTTGGACTCTCTTCTCTTCTGCCTTTCTTTCTACTTTAAGGGGTTTACATGACCATACTGAGCTCACCTGGACAGTCCAAGATAATCTGGGAAGGCCTGCAGAGTCCCTTCACAGCAATACCTAGGTTAGTGTTTGGCTGAATAACAAGACATTGGGATGTGGGGAAGCATGTTTAGGATTCCATCTACCACAGCCTGTAATTTGGCCATGGGGCACTATCACAACAGAAACTATGCCATCAGACAGTCAAGTCAGGACTGATGGAGAAGGGAGCATTTGAGCAAGGGCCTCCTTAGGCCCTCTTTTTCCTTCCTACTGCCTTGACTTGAGCTACTAAACCCTGCCTCAGTCATGTGTCTGGCCACAATGCCTAAGGAAGGGCAGCATAAGACAGTGGAAGAACCTGGTCTCCAAATAGCCACAAAGAGCAGAGAGTCCCAGCATTCAAGTCACCCCACAAAGATTGAGTAACACAGAAATGCACTTTGTTATTTAAACCATTGTGTTGTTGCTTAATGGTGATTACAGCAGCTCAGTCTTCTATCCTTACTGATACAAAAAATCTTTACTACAAAGCAAATAAACCAATGGATGTGGGGATACATCAGGGAAAGAAGGAGTGAGTTTTACCAAATAAATCCTGAAAGGTACATTGAAGAGACAAATGGCCTTAACCTCTGAAGTTACAAGACAGACATACATACACAACAGGTACATAGGATGGACAGAGTGATGGAAAACCGACAGCTAAGAGTAAATGAAATACAACTGATTAGAGGCATCACAGCAAAGAAGGGCAGATTCAACACAGCCAAGGGGAGTCCTGGGAGACATACTGTGAGAAACAAGAAGGCATCCCGATAGGATACCCTTCGCCGATATGGCCAGACAAAATGGGGACAAGGGAGGTGTTAATTCATTGGGAAGAGACTGGGGTGGGATTTGTCTGTGCATGTAGCTGTCTCAGGACCTAAGGCCACCACATATGGTGACCCAGAAATGGCTGTTAATGGATCTCAAAGGAAGCAGTCGCTTCCCTCCACCTCCCATAGACTAGGAGACACCCCCCAACTTCAACAGCAAAGCAGAGATGAACACTCTTCTCATGAGCACATGAATCCCCAGAATGTTACTAGGTTGAGTTTCTTATCATTCAATCAACATTTGCAATGCTGGGTGCAGCGTGGCCATAAAGGTGGATGAGCTATGTCTCCTGTCATTACGAGGCTTGCCAACTCGGAGATGATATAAGATATACAGGTGGGAAACCAGAATAAGAAGGAGACATTGATGTGCACCACAGCAGAGTATAGGAAATGTTCTGAAAATTCTGAGGAGAAAGATTACTTCCTGCTTGGGTGGCTGGGAGGGGCTGGAGAGGAGGCAGAAGGGAAGGTGTCCAGGCAACACAGAGGGCGTGGCCGTTAAGCTTGACGCTTGAAAGAGATGGAGGATGGAGGCATCCTGGCGATGCACCTGTGTGAACGAGCTTGGGAGGAGGAGAGTCTCAAGTGGCACTGGGATGGAGGCAGGTGGGGGAGATCAAGGTAGCCTGGGCCTGATGGGGAGGGTTAAAGAGTTGGAACCAATTCCATAGTTTCACACCACCAGTGGAGTCCCCTTACTCCACACTGAAGGACAAAAAATAGATGCTTTGTCAAGAAGCTTCCAGAAGTGAGAACCAGGATGCCCTCTCCACTGTTCCTTGTTCTGAGAACCTGGAAGCCCAAGGGATGTCCAACGCTGTCCTCTCCAGCCCGATGCTGGAATGCCACCTCTCCTATATCTGTGACTTCATTCCCTGGAGCATAGCCTGTGCAGGAACAAAAGGGAACTCTCCCTCATTGTCCCAAATCCCAGTGCTCTCCTCCCCAGCCCAGCATGACCTCCACTTCCTGTGGGTGGTTAGGTTCACTCACACAAGGGGCACACCTCTGGGACAAGCTGAAGGGAGGGAGAAAAATCAGTGGAGTGGCACCTTCCCATTTGCTGGGGAAAAGCTCTCCCCACCCCCACCCCTTTCCTATCAGGGCCTCTCTGCACATGCCCAGATCAGACTGTTTCCTGTTAGTGCCCCCTGTGCCCCCTACCTCTCTGAGCCAGGAGACCTCAGGCCAGAGGCTAGAAAAATACCCCAAACCATCCAGCACCAAATTTCCAAGGAGCAGTGGTCCTAGTGGTTAAGCTAGAGCCTCTCAAAGCTCATGAGCTGGTGGGAATTAGGGAGTGGGGAATGGTCCTCACCTTCTCCTTGTCAAGGGGAAGAATTGAAGGCTGAGGAGGAGGCCAGAGCTGAATCTTCAGACCAAGTGGACCTCTTAGCACACGACTCTCTCAAATTCTCTTGTCAAAATGAGACAAACTGTTCTTTCAAAAGTCCAACCAGGGAGATGTTAATAAAACCGTTCCTACTGAAAAGTGGGGAGGGGGGAGCCAGACACTAAATAATTGAAATTCTTGAGAGCTTGTGCGGAGAGACACAATGTTCTTTGCTGTGTGTGGGAAAGGTTAATAAACACCGGTGACATTGGGCAGCTGCTGAGGACTTGCAGTGAGCATGGACACTTCCCCGAATGATACCTGAGCTTGGGTTTGTGCCCAAGGCCAGCACACCTCTCAGCTCAGTTCCTCTGTTCCTGTGCTCAGTCTTCCAGCCCCAGGAGATATGCCAGGGGCACCTCAGGACACAGAGGGACATGCAAGACTAAATCAGAAGACTGTGCAATATCCTCCCCGACCCTCCACTTGGACAGAAGGGATGGATCCAGCCTCATCTTGATTTTCCTTAAAGGGAAGCTGGAGAAAGAGGGGAGGTTGTGTTGTGAGTCCTTAGACCCACTTCCAAGTGTCTGCTCCTCACCCCTGCGAGAGACCACCTGCTCCACGTCTGTGGTCTAGCCATCGCTCCTCACAATGCGATGTGAGTCAGCCATGACTGATGTCCCAGGTGGGCTAGAGCATGGACAGGCGTGCACCCAAATGCTCTCTGAAACTCAGGAAGCCAGCACTAGAGCTGAAGGAAGACCGACAGGCAATGACACTTTCCCCAGGTACAATGCTGCCTGCCTATGGAGTCTTCAAGCTGAAACTGTCCCTGTGCCAGCCTCATCCTGCCCAATGCCCAGAGCTGCCAGCTCCTGGCTGCCAGGCCCCGGGATGTTTCTGGATGCTGCTGGGCGTTTTGATCGCCCCAGCAAGTGCCTGGCAACAGCGGTTTACTATCTAAATGCCACATCCGGAATCTGACAGGGAAACAAGTGCTTGGGTGGCACCCAAATACAGCATCAACACAGACACGCTGACATTTCCATCTTCCCCTCAGTCTCAGGAGTCCCTGTGTGTGAGAGAAGCCACAGGCAGGAAAAGTAGGTCACCCCACTCTCGGTGGAATGGAGCAGGTGTTCAGCAGCAGCTCAGCTACCTGCGTTGAGGTGGGGAGTGTGTGTGCAGTGAGTAAGGGAGGGGCAATCCCTTCACCGCATCCCCCAACAAGTGGCAGCTGTGAAAATGGCAAAATATTTGGCTCTAGGTCAGTGGTTCTAAGCCTTGACTCTGAAGGAGCTTCAAGGGAGGGAGGGAGGACGATGGGGTCCGGACCCCACCTAAGACTAATGAAATCAGGCTAAGGGACAAGGCTGAGGCTAAGACATCACTAATCTTTAAAAGTTCCCGAGGCATTCTAAGAACATGTGGTCACTGATCTTGGCAGGAGCTGGATGACACTTTCCTTTGCGGTCCTTCCATGGAGAGATACGGCTGGAGGGAGAAGGTGGTGTGAGGCTGAAAGTTCTAGCACTTGTCTGCTTCTGCAGTCTTCCACAGAAAGACCACCCCCACCCCCAGCCAGGGCCCTTTTCCTCTCCACTTATCTGCATTTGACCCACATCTTCAAAAACCCGACTTCAATTCCTCTTCCTCTGATCCCCACAGCACTCAGTGTGCACTTGCTCATCTGGAAGGCTCTGCTGTGGTCCGGTCCTGTTTCCATCCCTGTCTCCTTGTTTAACCATCAGCACTGTCGGGACAGATACCAGTCCTAGAGACCAGCCATTCTCAAAGTGTATGTCTGGACCGTCATTGTCACCTGCAATCCTGTTGGAAATGCAGATTCTCATTCTTTATCCCACACCTACTTAGAAACCTTGGGTATGGGGCTACCAAGCTGTGTCCTGCTAAGCTTTGTGGATGGTGCAGATGAGAGCTATGGTCCTAGCTACTCAAAGTGTGGTCCCCAGACCAGTAGCCTCAGCATCAGCTGGCACTTGGATAGACAGGCAGAATCCCAGGCCTCAATCAGACCCCTCATTTTCAAAAGGTGTGCAGGGCATGTGTGCACAGGGAAATGGGGAGGGGTGCTGCCCAACCAGGGAATGCCTTGGCTGACTCACTGGAAAGGAAAGTGCTGGTGAGCCTCACCCACCTGTCACCACGAGGACCTCACCCCCAGCTCTGTTTCAGGGACTCACAGCCTTTAGCATAAGCTTCAGGTGACGGGACCTGAGAGAGGTTTGGGAAGGTACCGAGAACACACAGTGCAGCCCCTTCTGCCTGAGTGAGACCAAGTGGACAGACGTGACTCAGAGCATTGCATCTGGTTGTGGCATCCTGCACTGTCCCTGAAAGGTGAACCAGTACTGATCTGATCCCCTCAAAACTGCTCAGGGGGTGCATGCTTTTAAGGGTCCACCCCTGGAATGTGACAGTCTGAATTGTCCCACAGTTGTCATCTAAGCCATCCGTCTCTCTCTAAAACCTTGTCCCTTTTGACCTCTCCAGGCTTTCTCCTCTGACATGTGCTGGAGTGAAATGGCATTTCTGGTACCTTAGTCCCAGAAGCAGGGCTCGGGCCAGATGGAAAAGACAGAAAGGAGGGAAGAGAATTACGTGGGATCTCTCTGACTCCATGCTCTCCCGTTCCCTCGCACTCAATTCATTTCAGCACGAACTGGAGCCGATGCTGGGTAACACAGTGCAAGCGCACTTCCTCCCTCTGCCCCTGCCGACCTGTCACATTAGAAGTGATTAAAAATTTATTCAATACAAGCTTGATAGTCAATTGCCAGCCTCTCCTGATAGGTTATAAATAGCTGCTTTGAGTCCAATTTGAGGTTTTTGATTTAAAAAAGGAAGAAAAAAAGTAAGCTATCAGCCAGCCAGCCATGACTGAGTCAGACTTGTTCCTCCTCCCCTAAAGCCCATCGTCAGAGGCCATTACTACTTTCTCCACTCAGAGAATATTGTGTATGGAGCTTTAATGCCCCCCAGGGAAGTGAGGCCACTACAGGAAAAAAAAAAAAAAAAGACGTATTTCCATCTCTGTTCCAATACGCACAACCTAATTAAGATTTTATAAACATTCACCCAACAGGAAAACACACACACACTCACAGGCACCTAAATTAGCAAGGCAAATACATCCAGATTAAGTGGTTTTCTTGCCTGTTTCCGTCCAGCTTTAATTAGACGTCTGTCACGGGGAGAGTGTCACACAGTGGAATTGTCTCATTTTGATTCTCCAGGTTTGGGTTGTTGGGTTCCCACATCCCTGAGTGCATCTACCCCTTCTCCTGGGATCACAGCAGCTCTGCCTCCGCTGAGCCTCTTTCCCCAGAGTCTGCACCTCTTGCCTGCTATTCTGTCCCTGGAAGAAAGACGAGCCTTACTCCAGAGTGGTCACATCCCAGGGGCCTCCATGTGACATCTGCTCACCAGGAGCCTCCTGTTGTGGACTTGGTCTGCTATGGCATTGCATGGTGGCAGCAAGGTCCTGCCAACACACTCCAGACACCAGGCTCTGGGAACAGAGAACACAGTCCCTGTGGCCCCCCAGTCCCCAGAGTGTCAGCAGTGCAGGTCCTGCACCCCGGGATGTGGTCTGGGGCTGCTCTTACCATGCTGATTTCTTCTCCTCCGTCCCTACTGCTGCGCTCTCCCTGCTGGGGAAAACATGGGAGATAATTAGCTTCCTGCCTCTTTCTTGTCCCTGGGGCTGTTTAGGAAAGCGCATTTTCTTCACATGTGTAGAAAATTAAATCTGTTGTGTTTTTTGAGGAGCGGGGGGGGGAGGGTTGATGGGGTATGTCACTCACTCATTTGGACAGATTGGGGAGTAGTGCGGGGCAGGGGTAGCTCCAGTCTTCTGACGCCTGAGTGAATGCTTGGGGATGATGGAGGGGTTGGAGGGACCAGCCAACCTGGATAGCAGACCTGGCCTCTGGTCAGCCCCCTCCTTGGAGCAACTCTTGTTTCTGGAACCAAGCAACCTCTGCCCCTGCCAGATGACAGCTCATGAAAACAGCCCAGGACTGCAGGCTACAAGGAGACAGGAAGAAGAGAAGGGCTGAGTTCGGAGATGATTGTGGTGCATTTGTGTGTGTCACCTTGACGGCTGACATGTCATCCACAGTTAGACCCAGCACTCTACAGCAAGGCGATGCTACAAGCATCCTCTGCACATCCCTGTGGTCACTTAGGGACCGGGGCTGGAAGAGTGTCTTTGAAGATACAGGGTCAGTGACCCCTCTTGAAAGATGATAAAACTGAGGCCCAAATTACCCAGGATTTCCACACTCAGGAAACAGAGAAAATTCATTCATTGTCCCCTCTGCTCAAGAAGACTGAAGGTTCTGCTCTTCTTCCTGCTAAAAGTGGACACAGAAGCAGAGAAAACTGACGCAAAAGTGAGCAGAAAAGTGTTGGACAGATGAAGACTTATTTCAATGCAATGATAACATCTCAAAGAGTCTGACGTGGAGAAAGAAGAACATAACAGACTTGTCTTTAGGGTATTTACAGTCCGAACAGAAAATGAGTAAGAATGGAAGCTGCAATGGTCAGCCTGCTGGATCAAAGGCTGCCAGCAGCTGTAAGGAAAGGTGGGCTGCCCGCCTGGCATCCCAAAGCTTTGCAGCCTAGCCTAGGCTCCCTCTGGATCCTGCAGGCAGACAGGCACCCACCTGGATACCCAGCTGTCCTCCAGGGCCACCACTCTTCCCCCCCACCCCAGGACAGCTGCAGCAACCACAAAAGCAGCGGTGCTCTCCTGCATTAGCTGAAGTGACACTCACTTTGTATACACATGTTTACAATCAGGGCCAGATGGTAAAGTGTTGGATCCGTTTCAACTCCACTCAAGCAAGCTTAGCTGAGCCAAGCTTTGCTCGTGGCCCAGTAACAGCAATGTGGGAGGGGGCACCCCTTCCTCAGATACCCACCCTCAACCCACTCCTGATCTGAGAGGATATTTATTAGTCCTCACTTAGAAGTAGCCTTAGCCTGTCAGCTGTCAGAACCTTTTTATCAAATCTCCTGAAATTCTACAGACGGAAGAAAGACACATAGCCCACTCTGATACCTTCCAGAGTTTCTTTCCTTTTTATTTTCCTTTTTTGAAAAGTGAGTAAATAAATAAAGAAAATACACTTGATGGAAAGGAGCTTGTAAGCCATCACTGACGACAGTGTTTATGTTGCCAAATTATTTGTACTGGCAGGAAGAGAGGGCGGATCACACTGAGCCATTATTTCTCAAACTATGAAGGTAGAGCCTTAAGTGACATGAGAGAGAAGAGGGAGGGGAGGGAGGGTACTGGCACTGTGCCAGAGTCAGAGTTGAATGAGTCTGTGGGTTTCCACCTGCTTCCTCCCTCAAGGAAGTGGTGATTGGCCCATGAGAGACAGCTGCCCTCTGGGGACAGAAGGAAGGGGTCTGCCAGCCAGCCTCCAGAGCTTCCAGCTGGTGGGCCTGACAGGAAGGGGGGTGGTTCAAAAAGTGATGGAGACCAGCCAGCACTTACCCCCACTGTAACTCATCTGAAAAACATCTCAGGCCCAACAAAGGCCATCATACCTAGGAACAATATGGAAGGGAAGGGAAGGGAAGACGGGGAAGGCAAAGGAAGTTTTTATAAAAGGATTTGGGAGACAGGGAGTTAGAGATAAACTCTTGTTATCTTCAGTGATGGAATCACATGGTCTGAGTAGAAAGTCACAGTTTGGGTGAAGAGTGTTCCATAACTCCCTCCACCAGAACAAAGACGTCCCATTCAAATGGTCCTTCTGGGAGGCTGGGCATTTATTCCAGGGGTGTAACCATTATGCAGAACACCTTAGTTTTTAAATTCACCTTTAAAAATTGCCTTTAGAGTCCATTCAGGAGAAATGTCTTACAGGCAATAGCCACAGATTTGGCTATGGGTGTAGGGAGAAGGGAAGTGGTGACAGTGGTATGGCGTTGGTGATAGAATTCTGAAATCACTTGTGCCATGTTCCAAATGGGGATTGACTGATCTCCTTCCCTAACATATCCAGTTCCAAAGAACAAGGTAGCAACCTCGAGAACGTTCGAAATATCTGCCTGGGATGCTTGTTCAAGGCTGTCTCAAGAGGCAGATGTGGAATGATCTCGGCTCTGGCAGGTACTGGGCACTAGGGAATTCAGCCTAGAAAGAGGAAGGACAGATCACATTCTGGAAAGAACATGGGGACACATTGACAGGGCACACATTCAGAAGTCAGGCCCCAGCCATCCCCTTCCATTCACTTGGCCATTTCTCCTGAGCACAGACCAGAGCCCTACTAGGATTTCAGTTGTATGGCTCCATGTTGGTCACTTTGAATTCCCCAAGGGCAAAAGAGTGCCCAGTACATAGCAAAGGCTCAATAAAAATGTGTTGACTGAATGGACCGATGACACAATATCAAGGTTTGAAGTAAGAAAAGGCGAGAGAGACCACTACCCTCTAGAATAGCCCCAAGTACCCCACCTCCTGGGATTCACAACATTGTGTAGACCCCTCCCACATTGTGCCAGGGTTGATTTCCATGACCAACAAACTTGGAAGTGGTGTGTAGGTTATAAAAGATACAGCACGTGGGGGAAGGCAGGTACCATGTCATGAGACCCCCTGGAGAGACCCAAATGGAAAGGTGCTGAGGCTTCCTGCAAGCGGCCAGCAAGAAGAGGTCCAGGCCTCCAACCAACTGCCATTGGAACCCACCATTTTGAATGTGGTTCCTCCGACCCCATCAAGTCTTTGGTGACAGCAGTCCAGGCTGACATCTTGCTGCAACCCCACAATAAGACCTTGGACCACATCCTTCCTGGATTCCTGACTTCAGAATAAACCTGGAGATAATACTTGTTTTTTGTCCCCTACATTTGGGGACAATGTGTTACACAGCACTAGGTAACTAACACAGTGAGAGGATGGGGGGAAATGCATGTGTATATCACAACGCTGTGTTTTACCCCCAACCTTGATCCTGTCTTACAAACATCTCTTTACAAGGAAAAGATGTGTGGTGTGGCTGGTAATACCTAACCTGCCATAAGGATTGCAGGTTGCACAAGTTTCAAGGTGCTAGTACCCATCAATTCAATGATGCTGATCTTTATATCCACCCCCACCTCCTCTCTGATACCTTCTCTTTGAGTCAGGAGAGATGGTTCTATTTCTTTAAAGATTTCCCTTTTGTCTCATTTTGTCATTTGACAAAAGGAGTACCTTGGAGCCAAGGTATCAGGATGACACCTGGCTTATTCCAGGAGCTCGGTAAGCATCTGATGACTGACTGAATGAATGAATGAATGATCCGGGCCTGCTTATGATTGTGCTAACAGGGGTTCCTGCCAAGTTCTCTTCACTAGCCCTCCCTGCTGCGATCAGGGCCCAGAGTAGGGTGGGTGAGAGAAGGAGGGGTTAGATCTACCCATCATTATTTCTCAAGCTAATGAGCTGGGACTGAGAAGAAGTAAAACGGGAGGACTGTGGGATGGAGGGCAAGCCCAGAGACTTTTCTGCCCATGATTATTTAGAGACACAGTGGCAAATTGGGAGAGAGCTGGTTTTCATTACTGGATAATGAGCCCAAACGATAGAAGAAAGGGCTGGCTGGCAAGAGGAGAAGAGAGGCTTTTTTTTTTTTTCACCCTCCTTTGCCAGGCAAGAGCCAAGGAAATTACTGAGTCCCAGTTAGTGGGCTCCAGCAGAGAGGTGCACCTAGCTGGGAGGAGGTAGAGAATTCAGATGTGTGTCTTTCATTTTACTCTAGAGAGAATAAATGTATCATTGCCTTAGGGACAAGGAATTCCACCTTCAGGCAGAGACAGCTTCTGCCTGTGGCTGCAGGTATCACCTGGGCCCTGCAGACAACTTCCTGAAGTCCTGAAATTCTTGCTGAGCACAGAGCATAACACCTGCCTGAGGCCTGAACATAAATAGCAACCACATGCCAGCACAAGCCCAAGCTGGGAGCCCCTGCTGCCCACCATGGAAGCTGGTACCAAGGGAGGAGCTCAACTGTCTGCACAGTGCTCCCTCAGGGTGAGGAGTATGGGCCTGATGGGGAGGGAGAAGCCAGGGTCCATCCCAGTATATCACTGGCCAGCCTGGTCGGTTGTCATTGCAGAAACACTGGCTACCAGCACTTGGAATGGACCTACAGCACATCATGACCTGCCTGGACACAGGACATTGGGAAGCATGTCCCAGGCCTTAGGCCTCTACTTTTTAGGGTTTCCAGATTTTGCAAATAAAAAAAAGAATATCCAGAAAATGTTGAAATTTCAGATAAATGGCAAGTGGTTTATTTAATATAAGTATATCCCAATTAACATATAGGGTATACTTGTACTAAAAATTCTTTGTCATCAGAAATTTAACTTGGCATCCCACATTTTATCTGGAATTCCCGAGATGAGTCCTCTCTATAACTCACCTTCCTGCCCTGTCCTGTCCCCTATAGCTACAGGGAATGAGGAGGGGAGGACAACCATTCAAGATACTGAAGTCTGTCTCTGAATTAGCCTTGGAGGGATGCAAAGACGGATGGTGTGGTCCCAGTTACTACTGCTCGGTAACAAAAGTCCCCAAAACTTAGTGGCTTAAATCACCACCTTTATTGTGCACCTTCATTGACTCCATGGGAATTGGACAGGCTGATTGGGGATGGTGTGTCTCTGCTCTGTGATCTCTGGGCATTCAGCTGGGAGGATTGAATGGCCAGGGTACTCAGCAGCTGGGGCTGGACTCCTCTGAAGCACCTTCCTCAATGTCTGCTGGCTGATGCAGATTGATGCTGGAGCCATAGCTGGGCTCTCCACAGGAACTCTAGTACCTTAGGTGACCTGAGTTTCTTCACATCATGGAAGCCTATGGGTAGTGAGACCTCTTACATGGCAGCTCCGAGCTCCAAAGGAAAGTGTTCCAAGCAGAAGGGGTCAGGCCTTTTCTGACCTGGCTCCAAAGTCTCATAGCATAGTGTGGTCAATCAGAGCGTCCAGTCATGAATCCACCCAGATTTGAGGAAGAGGGAATAGATCCATCTTCTCAACGGCAGGGTTTCAGTTTGTGAACGTGTTTGAAACTCACTGGTAATGGAGAGGAGGAGGAAGTAGGAGGAGCTCTGGTAAGGGAGTGGGGTTCACAGTGGAATCACACATGGGAAAAAATCTGATGAGGACAAAGGGATTGAAGAAGGAAGGACAGGCAATCCAAGAATCATGAAGCCTGGGTATGAGGAGGACCAGGGAAGCTAGTGCCGATGTCACCGGGGATGGGCAAGGGAAGAAACAGTGGCCTACGGGCAGAGAGACAGCAGCGAGGTGTGGGAGTCATCAGAAAACATGGGAACCGCTCCGGGCTGCGGATGGTTTACACTGCACTTCATCAAATCGTCTGCCAGCACAATTGCATGTGACTGACACCATCTGCATTGATCCTGCTCACAGTCCCCCAGGCTTCCTCTCCACTCCCACCCATCTGCAGGCCTGTGTCCCTGCATCCCCTGTCTCCACTCCAGAACAGAAACATCTGCCTGCCACAAAGCCCCCTCCTCCCACCACCGCTGAAGACGGGTTTGGCTGCCAGCTCAGAGCCCAGAATCAAGTCCACAAACCCCAGAACAACCTCACTTTGATGAAGAGTTGGGGGCACGGGGTAACAAGTGATGTCCTCAAGATAGCGGAGAGTATGGTTCAGAACAGAGGGAAGGGGAGGTGGGGCTGGGGGGCAACAAAGGCCCTGTGCACTGCACGGCACACTCCATCCTTTCCACTCTAACCCCTGCTTTTGAAAGGGATGGAGCAACCTTCACCTCAGGCCTTTTCGCCCAGAGCTTCCAGATGCTCCCAGCAGCCCTCTTCTCCCCTCTCCCCCACCAGCCCCACTGTTGTTTGCAGTGATGGGAGCTGCCACTTGGAGATCATGCCTGTTGAAGCTCAGTTAATTGGATTTTTACAGGATCCCGTCTTGCTGCCCCATCCTTATTAAATGGCAGAGAGGAGTGGAGGAGAGGGGCAGCTGATCACAGCCAAGAAGAGAAGCTTAGGACAGTGGCCTCTTCATGCAAAGCAATCAATGCTCAGCCTCCCTCAGCGTGCCACCTGCCCATGTAAGGACTCAAAAAGCACCTGGGACATAGGGGGGCTGCAGACAGGATAGCCGCCCTTATTACTATTCTTTCATGATCAGAAAGGTGTCATGTGACCCACATAGCACAGAAGCAAGCATATGTGTGTGCAGGAGTGAGTGCATGCTCACACACATATGTCCACATGCATTCACACCTGGCTAAGTGCTGGGCAGGCATGACCTGTTACCTGCTCAAAGGCCCAGGTGTGCAGGGCCTCAGATCTGCTGTCTTTGCAGTTTGGATGGAGGCTTGCCTCCAGTTGCTGAGCCACCCAAGTCTTACAAGGCCCTGTCTGTCCTGTGTATGTCTGTCCTAGCATATGTATCCATGTCCTCTCTTGCATCCTGGGACAAGAGATTTGGGGGAACACTGGAGATTTTATTCCTTCCCCCATTGTCCTAAATCCATGATTTCAGGGAAAAGGGTGCTGGTGAAATTGGCTAGTGTAGGAGCTGGCTTTATTGTCTGCACCCTGAGGTACTGTCACTCTACCATACCTTTGCCTGGCCTCAGGTAGGCAGGGTGCTTTTATTGCCCCATGACCCCAGGTGGCTGTGGTCAGTGGAGAAGTGACCATATGCAAAGCACACAGAGGCTGGGGAAGAGTTTGCATGGCCAGTCTGGCCCCCTCAGGCCATTGCCACCACCAGAGAAGAATTCACCTTGATTGCTTGCTGGTCCAAGGAGGATGAAATTTGGTGCAGGACCTGACTTCAGTCATTGCCTGGAATCAGACAGGCCAGTTGAGCTGAGTCAAGCTGCCCTGCAGAGGATTAAGGAACATGAGCAGGGCAGCTCACCTGTGTGCCCTGCTGGAGTCATGTGGCTGTCCCCACCCCATGCCACCATAGCTGTGACTGTCTGATATAGTACCTCTCACCCTGCATTCAGAAATACATTCTAGATGCATCTAGAACTAAGTGAACAAAATCAAAGCTGAAAAAAGTTTTTGAAAGACTCTCAAATCTCAAAGTTACAAAGAAAGAAGAATGGTGGATATGACAATGTAACTATAAAATAATGCTGTGTTGTAAAGTATGATAAACAAACCAAAACTGTACCATAACACCTTCCAAAAATGAAACCTAAGCTCTGGCTCCATTTCTTTTTTTCCTTTTTTGTGGTTCTGGGGTTTGAACTCAGGGCCTACACCTTGAGCTACTCCACCAGCCATTTTTTGTGAAGGGATTTTTCGAGATAGGGTCTTGCCAACTATTGCCCAGGCTGGCTTTGAACCAGGATCCTCCTGATCTCTGCCTCCTGAGTAGCTAGGATTACAGGCATGAGCCACCAGCACCCAACTGGCCTGGTTTCTTTACGACACTGAAGCTAACACTCATGGAGGGAAGATGTTAGGAATTAGGGCAGACTTCCTTGGAAAAGGGTAGAAGAAGGTTTTTAACCAGACATCACTAAAAAGATTTAAAAAGAAAGAAAGAAAAAGAAACCACCTGTAGAAATCTGGGGTCAAGCAGAAAGAGGGGAAGAGCCAAAAGGAGAGTACTGGGAAAAGAAGCCATCTCCAAGTTTAGGCCACGTGAGTCCACCCTTGCAGCAAGTGGTCTGATATGCAGGTCCAGCCCAGAACTACAGCAAGGATACTGTTCAGATATCTGGGAGCTCTTAGGCTGGGAACCATTTCTGGTACTTTGATTCAGGGCTGGCAAGTCCAGTCAAGGTTGTCCTGAGCTTGGGTAGGAGCTGTGGTTAACTTTTCCAGCAGGAGCCCAGCCAAGGTATTGATGGGCACCTGTGCAGCCAGCACTCTGAGCCTGCTGGTGACATGTTGTCATGGCAAATTGGCCTCCAAGACAGATGCATTCATATCCCTGTGCGCTCTACAGGGATCACTAGCCACCAGGGTATAGATAGATGAACAGTGCCTAGAGGGATCAGATGCCCCTGACCCCTGGGACTGGGCACCAGGCCTTTTGGCTAGGGATTTTAAAAAAGCAGACATTTTGTCACAAAAAAAAATAAAATAAAATAAAAGGCCACAAAGTGAATCCATTCAAAAGTTGGAAAGACATAAACGCTTGCTTGCGGCTTTATATTTTAAAAGAAATGACAAATTATGAAACAGTTTGTTTTAGCTTACATTTAACAAAAGCAGGCTTGGAATGCAACTCCTTTTTAATTCTTGGAATGAACAAAGAATAAAATGTTGATTCGAGGGACATAATTTTTCTGACAAGATTGTCTGATAGCGTTATACAGCTGCCTTGATTTCACGTTTGACTTTCACAGCACAATCATAAAGAGGACATTTTTGCAAAAAAAAAAATATTTGAAGGCATCATCAATTTTCCCAATGGCCTGTCTTAATCCTCTAAAATTCAAATCTCTCTCTTTTGAAGTGCCTGTCATCTCATCAGCCTTGTAGATTCCCTCTGCTGTAATTGTTAACAGGCTGAAAATGCCACCGTCTCCTCATGCCTGTACCGGTGCACGTGGCTCAAGTGATTTTCTGTAATCACTTTGATCAACCGCAGGAAATTGTGCATCTTTTGCATTTTGCAAAATTTGAAATTATACTTCTGAGTGTTTGCAACATATGGCTGACAGAAACAGACTAACCCACGACCGTGACGGCAAAGGGTGGGAAAATATGTGGGTGCCGACTGAGAGGGCTGTGGGAGTCCAGACAGTCTATGAGGTCAACCCATGAGTGGATATTTTTGTGTTATGGAAATTTCTTTTTTTTTTTTTTGGAGATAAGGTGTTGCTATGGATTGCAGGCTGGCCTTGAACTTGTTATATAGCCCAGGCTGACCTCAAACTCTCAATCCTCCTACCTCAGCCTTCCACATGCTGAAATTACAGGCATGAGGCACCACACCTGGCCCTGTTATGGCAACTTTAGTTTTCCTATTCAAAAAAGAAACTCCATGGACTCAGATTGGGAATTAGGAAAATGAGGACCCCTGTATATGATTACGGGCCATTGACCACAATATATAAAAAGCTCATACAAAGCAATGAGAAAAAAATTGGACAGAAACAAAAGCCTTTTATGAAAAACAAGAAAACCAATACGAGAGACTAATAACCATAAGGAAAGATATTCAGCTTCACTGTAAACAAATGCACAACAAAGCAATATTTTGCCATCAAATGAATGTTTTTAAATTATAATTCTCCATCCAGCTAAGGCTAGAAGAGCGAGGTCTTCCTTACACAGTGCTCTGAGGTGCAAATTGGTAGAAGCTTCCCAGAAAGCAAATGCAAAGCTGTATCCAGCCTTCAAATTATTTCAGCAGCATCACATTTTTTTTTATAAAATCCCATGTTGCCTGGGCATAGCCTCACAGCATTCTTAAAACGAACAAAGACTAAATCAAATGTTGATTTTGAGGGCGTAATTTTACTGAGAGAAAAAAAAAACCCCGTCTAGTGGCACAAAACAATATCCTTCACTTTGAGTGAAGTTAATTGCTTTTCAGCTCTCTCGAAAGTTTGATCTCTCACTCGGAGGCCACTTTGCACAGGAAATAAAGACTTTCCTCTCTGGAAAGTCCCTACAGGAAGGATGACGCCCAGCACAGCTGGCCTCAGGCACCAAGTCGGTAGCAAGCCAATCCTGCTTGGCCTCAGGGCTCCTACCCACCTGCTCTGTCCCCTTTCTTCCACACCAAAGTCCACTGACTGTGTGTTCTGGGCCTGAGAGTCACTCCTGGTATTGAGAGGCTGGATGGTAGGTTCTCAACAGACAGGTAGTCCACCAACAGGCACCCATGGTATCTCTTGGTGGCAGGCGAAGGAGATGTTAAAATTTTCTTCCCATTTTCTGTGGGTTTATACATTTCCACAATGAGTGAGTATCACATTCACAATCATAAAAGGAGATTTTTTTTTTCTTTTAAAGGAGACAAAAAAAGGGGAGCAGCAGGAGCAAGGCACAGAAATAGAACAGGGAGGAGAGGTAGAAAGAACACGTCAGGACCAGTCAGAGGCCGGGAGCTTCAGAGGCAAGTGGGTTGGGTGGAATCATACAGTGAGGGCCCAAAATTAGCTGCATTGAAAGAGTGTTTATTCTAAGCCTGGCATGGTGGCACACAACTTTAATACCAGCGCTCAGGAGGCAGAAGCAGGAAGATGGCAAGTTCAAGGCCAGCCTGGGCTACACAATGAGACCCTGTCTCAAAAATCCAATAATAATAATAACAAAAATAAAAAGAAATAAAAGGGTTTTCATTCCTGGAGGCACTGAGAAGCCAGGCCACGCAGGGCACAGTGGAGAAACAAGTTCTCTGGAGAAATCACTAGCCTGCTGAATCAAACCTTACCTTCAGCACACCCTATCTCCGGACTTGTCAAGCACAGGCACCAATGAATTCTCTTTATTTTTTAAACCACTTTGAGTCAGATTTCCCATCACTGGTAACAAGAAGTATTATTACTGGTAGAATTCCGAAGGGAATGTAGCTTGGAGTCAGATGTTAAGGGGACCTGCCATTGTGTTTCCCAGTTAAAATAGGGCAAGTCCTTTTAAGTCCCAAATAATTTGCCACTGAGTCTTCATCTTCTTGTTGATGAAGGGGGATGCCTGTGGTCTCTCTCACCAGCATAAGGACAAACATTTTTGGGGTATAATTAAGACTTAAGTGAACAGAAGATTTGAATTTCCCAAGTCCTGCCCTCAGGGCTACATTTCATATGAGGGTCCAGTCAGCAGGGAAGTGTGGAATCAGCCTGCAAGGGAGGATCAGTTATAGGGAAGGGGTGGAGGGTGCTATTATTGTGCAGATTCAGATTCAGTAGGTCTGGGGTACAGCCTGGGACTCTGCATTTCCAATAAGCTCCAGGGTGACAGGTGATTGTCACTGAGGCAGCCAGGAGCTAGTCAGGTCAGGGACTCCCCTGTGGCTCCACTCATAGGAGCATCACGTTTAACAACTCAGGCTCTGTGCTGGCGAGTGGCTCAAGTGGTAGAGTGTCTGCCTAGCAGGTATGAGGCCCTGAGTTCAAATCCCAGTACAATCCAAAAGAAAAAAAAATCAAGAACTCAGGCTCTGGTCTCCCCACAACCCTTACCAACTGGGTGACCTTCAAAGTTGTCCTCAAAACCTTGGGTTCTGGTGTGAATGTGTGGCGATCCTAAGAGACCTGCTGGGAAGCCACACGAAGACTCAGCACAGGGCCTGCCATATGCCCCATAGGTAGTAGCCATTTCCTCTCATGACCCAGACATGGGGTCTGGGATGCGAGTCACATTACAAGGAAGTCACTTTGTGCTTTGGTAGCCAGAAATAAATGAAATGCAATGAAGAAGCTCGTTTGGAACCTTTCAAAGAGCATCAAAGGTCATCTCTTTCATTCCCCATAGCCACACTTCAGAAACATAACTCTCTCATTTCTGCTCCGCCCCCACCCGCCTTTACTCTGGCCCCACAACTCGTGTCAACCATCCATTTAGCTCCCTAGTTTCCTTCTTAGCCTTGTTGGGGTGTGGAGGGGTGTTCCGTTTTTTTGTGTGTCTTTGTCTACTCCCCAGCACTCTGTTGAGTCTCCTCCAGTTAAGAATGGAAAAACTCAACCTCAGTGACTGCAACCCCAAAAGGGGACAATTAGGCAGACATAACTCAGAGGGAGCCAGTGGGACTGGTGTTGAGCAGGACCGTGCTTACTGAGGACCCAGCTCCTCTTCCTCTCCTGGCTGTGCCCCGCCTTGGACTAGTGTCCTCGGGATCCGCAAGAACGTGGTCCAGTCCAGAGGGAGGGTCTGCCAGCCCAGGAGTCAACACAAAGGCCCAGAATTGCGGCTCGTTAACTCTGATTGGTTCATCCTGATCACGTGTTCATCCCTGAACCAATCCCAGCAACCCAGAGGGTGGGAGCGTCTTATTGGCTCAGTCCAGACTCTGTGCTCCTGGTCTAGGGGTGGAGTCAGCTTCAGCAGAACTGCAGGCCTGAGAGGGAGGGTGAACGGTGACAATGGGGACTGCTGTCACTAAAAGGCCAGTGCAAGCTGGGCAGGAGAAACCACCTGGGCATAATCCACCATGCTGGGAAGTCTTTCCTCCTTGACACATGCGGAAGGAGCCGCGGGAAAGTGAGTGTCCTTGGGCTGAGATGCCCTGGCTGTGCTACCCGTGGACTGGCTGGTGGCCAGTGTATGAAGCATCCACGTCTCAGAACCTGGGTGTGTATTACATAAAGCCAGTACTTTCAACATGCCGTCCCTTCTCAAAACCTGCCACAGGGCTGGAGTGTGGCTCAGTGGTAGTGCTTGCCAGCCCTGGGTTCCAACCTCAGCATCTCAATAACAACAACGAAAACTTCTCCGTCTGACATTCAAAGTTCTCCATCACTCAGGCCATATGAACCACCTGCATACCCTACCACCCCCTTGGGATGGTGTCCTTTTTCTCCCTGTCATACAGCATGCCAGTGCCCTCTGTCATCTCTGTGCCTCTGTTCCATAGCCTCCCATCTGAGAAGCCCTCCTCTCTGCCTTACTAAACCCTGGTGGAAAAGAGTCCCAGAAGAGGAGGCCAGGGAGCCAGTTCCCATCCCGATGGTCACATGAGTGGTCAACCTTGTGCCAATCATTCAGCCTTTGGGGAGTCTCAGTTTCTTGCCAGTTGGCACAGCTGATGGGACAGCTTCTGCCCACCCAGGTCAAAGAAGTGGTTGGGGGAACTAATGGGAAAAGCTTTTAAGAGCTGCCTTGACAAATGAGAGTGGACTGTCTCTTCCCAAGGAACAAGCCCAGGTTGTGCCACCTTCTGAATTGGCCAGAGAATGACATCATCATTTTCCCAGGGTCTCACAATTCTAGTCCTGCTGGTCTCCATGCTAAAGCAAGACAAAAAAGCAATGTAGAGTTGAAGGGAATAGTACCCCTGAAAGCCATAGGAAGTCCTTTTAAAGGACAGGCCCATGAAACACCCTGGATGCAAGAAGAGCCCTTTGCAAGTTTCCTCAGATGTCAGCTGCCACATGCCTTCTACAAGGGAGCCTCCAGACAGGCAGGGAAGGACTTTTAACACCACAAAACTCCAAACAAACTGTGTGGATGGGTTGTATGAGTCAGCTCAAGCTCCTATAACAAAGTACCATCAACTGGGGGACTTAAACATTTATGTCCCCATGGTTCATGGTTCTTCTCAGCTGGAGGCTGAGATGGGGAGAGGGTCCCCTTCCTGGCTTGCAGGTGGCTGCCTTCTCACTGTGTCTTCATGTGGCAGACAGACAGCCAGCAAACTCCCCGCTGTCTCTTCTTATAAAGACAGTAGTCCCATGATGCAGGCACCACCCTCATGACTTCATCTCACCCTAATTACCTCCCAATGTCCTATCTCCAAATGCATCACACTGAGGTTAGGGCTTCCATACAAGAATGGGGGAAGGTGCTAAACATTTAGTCCAAAACGCAAACCTTGCGAGAATCTTCCATACTCTCCATTTAAACCCTAAGCCCTCTGCTCCCCGTTGCCCCCCTCTACCCTCTTAAGCTGGTATATAAACCCTTACCCCTGGCTATGCATAGAACTGCTCCTTATAGAGTGCCCCCCCCCACCCGATGTGAAATAAACCTGATCTTTTCTCCTGCTAACCTATTTTCATTTAATTTGCAGGCCCCTAACCCCTGACCTTTCCCTTGGTAGAGAAAAAGCCAAGCAATGTGAGGTTGTAAACATGTATTTCTCATTTCTTTAATAAGGTTGGTGAGAGGGCAGAGAATGTCCTCCCCATCTCAGGGGAAAGCACAGAAAGCAGCCCACACCCACATCTTCTTTCCTCTGACTGTGCCCCCTCCCAGGCATGGCTCCTTTGACTTTACCTACATCTGCCTCTGTCCAAGCTGTCTCCCCTCACACTAAGCTCCTGGCTTCTCTCTGCATACCAGGTGCTCTGGTGGAGGCTGGGACCAAATGAAAACCAATCGGAACTTGGTCAGGAGAGATTGTATTCAAAGGATTCTAATTGCAAGGGGACAGCTGCGCCACTGCAGCAGGAGCACTTTCACCATGAGATCTGCTGACATCTCGAGGGCCAGACAAGAGCTTTCTCTCCCTGAGAGGACTGAACACAGCTGGGAAGAAGCAGGTGCAAGAGTGGATGAAAGGGTGGAGTGATTGGAGGGAGAGCAGAGAAGTTCACCCTGGGGCCAGACCATCCTCCGGAGGGGCTGTGAGCAGGCAAGGGCTGGGGCTGGGGGAAGGGAATAAAGGATGCATTCATCAGGAGTTCTTAGTGCTTGCGGTGGGAAACCTTAACAAATGGAGCTTCCCGTGAGTAAGTTCGAACAGGAACACAAAGGTTACCTGGGAAGCTGGAGCACTAAATGCTAACCCCGCTGTCATTCACATAGGCTTGTTAGAAAGTGCCTTGTGTGACCCTGACCCTTAGGTCACTGCAACCCAGGCTCCTGCCTGAGTCAGGGGAAGTTTACTGGAAAGTACCTGACAGCATGCATCTGCAGGCTCACCGAGCAATGTGGGAAGAAGCAGGCATCCCTGGACAGCTCAGCGTGGCTGTTGGTGAGTGTGTGAAGATGTGCTCCTCCTCGTCCCCTCCACCCCCTGCCATGCATGTGTGACTAGAGGGCAAGTCTCTTGAACCATGTTCAGAAACTGTCACACTCCAGCCCATTCCCTTCACCACATCCATTAACTGGAGGTGGTGAGAGATGAACCATGAAGTTGAGGAGCCTGGGAGAGCAGTGCCATTCATTTAATGATGTAATCTTGTCCCTCCCTCCAGTGCTAGGCAATGAATAAATTTGTAATCACCATCTCAAGGGTGCAAGAAATGGTGCATGACTTTATTTTCTTTAAGTCAAATCCAATCTGACTCCAAGTCCCATCCCATGAGGATAGCAAGAAACACAGTCATATGCAATGTTGGGGTCCCCTGCCACCACTTCAGGTCATATGAAGGAGACAGCAATCCTTACAAAGTGAAACTTTTGGGGTGCAGTTTACACTGGTCCCCTGAAATCCAGCTGTTCTCTAGCAATGGTGCCAGGTTAAGGGTTGGGCTCGGTGGAGGCAGGGGGGTTTGTGGCTGCACCCCTACTCCTGACAGCCCCTACCCACAGGACACCTCAGAGAGCTGGCCACAGAATTCAGTCCTCCTCAGGAACAATCTCCCTTCTTTTGCAACTCCCATTCATCCACGCAAAGTTCGAGCTACTACAACAAAGCACCATAGACTGGGGGACTTAAACACCAGGCATTTGTGTCTCCATGGTTCTGGAGCTAGAGGCTGAGATTCAGGAGCCAGCAGGTCCAGTCTAGGGAGAGCTCTCCTTCTCGCTTGCAGATGGCCGCCTTCTCACTGTCTTCACATGGCAGAGAGACAGCCAGCAAACTCCCCGCTGTTTCTTCTTATAAAGACAGTAGTCACATGATGCAGGTCCCACCTTCATGACTTCATCTCACCCTAATTCCTCCCCAGTAGCCCATCTCTAAATACATCAAACTGGGGATTAGGCACCAGCATCATGTCCTGGATGAGCTGAGGTTTCTCTGGAGGCCAGGAGAGAGGAGGTCTTCCCAGCTTGTACATACATCTCTGCAGCTGCCCCAGGATGAGAAGGCAGAAAGACCACAGCTGGGATGGAAGAGTGGAATATATGGAGAACCTCACCATATAGCCCCAGACACTCCAAATCTCCCTCTGCAGTGGAGGAGCATGTTGAGTGATATCCCAATACACTGTCATCCCATGTGACTGCAGAAAGAACTGAAGGCATTAGGAGATTGTGGAGAAGGGCAATGGGACCCCATCTATTGAACTGGTGGAGGGACAGCCGCTGTGGGGACCTCAGGAGCTGTCAGTCTGTGCCATGATAGCTGAGAAATTCCACAAAGTTGACAAAGGAGTCACGGCCCTGCCAGGGTTGCTGTGGCACCTTCCTATCTGAGCTGCACATACTCAGCCTTCCAGGCTTGATTCTCTCCTCTGAGCACCAAACCTCTCCCAGGTCCACGGTCTGAACTATCAGATCACCTTTCCTCTCTCCTCCCTCTATCACCTCACCCTGCCCCCTCCCACCTCCTCCTTCTCAGGCCCCCTCCCATCCTTCTCTCCCAGCCCCCCAAACCCTCCCCACACTAAGACATATTCACCAGAGAAGTAAGAAAGAAAGGGTCTGCTGCGATGCCTCCCTGCTCTGCCTAGCACGCCTTTGAAACACTGAGAGGTCCTGCTCAAGCCTAGGGTTACCACGGTCAAAGCTTCTACCCACTGCACACTCCACAACCACCCCTGCCACCATCCCAGTGGCATATTCTGCTTAGGAGAGCAGGATGTAATGTCTGGTGACATCTTAAGTCCCAAGCCCATTGCTCAGGACACCTCAGTTTGGGGAAGTCATGACAGTTCAGACTTTCCCAAGTAGCCTCCATAGCTAAGCCCCCATCCCTGCTCAAAAGACCCTGGGCACTGATGTAGGAAAACTAGCAACCTTGGCTCAGATTCCTCCCCCGGCAATAATAACGGTAATAACTGCAATTAACTGAGTGTCTGCCCAGATTGATTCTTCACAACCACTCTGAGAGGGAGAGTGTCCCCTTTACAGCTGAGGAAAGGAAAGCCCAGAGAAATGGCTTTCCCAAATCTGTCCAGTTCTAAAACTGAGAGGAGAGGAAGACTCAAGTGTCAAATGTTTTTTTAGGTTGCAACTTTGTTACCGGGCAGAGGGAAACATGTCAGCTGATATGTGGTGAGTAATTAGCCTGGAGTCACTAACACCAGAAGGAGCTAATAGCCCTGAACAAGTAAGTTTTGATGTCAGGAAAACCATGGAAAGGGTCTAAATGGCAGTGAGTGGGCTGGGAAGTGGGTGACTGGTGGCAGACACAGTGATGTGCAGCGTACAACCTGCACAACCATATACAGCTCTGGGGAGAGTCGATACCACCCAGCTCTGCCACTCTGCCCACGAGGGCGGGGCTTCTCCCATATGAGCAAGTCCTGAAGCTGGGGCGGGGAAGAGGAGGGGTGGGATTGATGGCGTTAGGATGCACATTCGGATTCTGTAGTTCTAACAGCCATAGGCGATACGGATGCTGCTGGTCCATGACCACACACTAAGAAGCAAGGTTGGAGGGTGGTTCCAATCTCCTGAGAGCTAAATTGCCATGATGAGCCGGCCAAGGCATCTCCACCTCCTCAAAGTCCCTTCCTGAATTCTCAGAAGGGGCCATCGATGCCCTAACTAGGCTGCCCGTGTGCAATCAAACCTCACCACAATGCACTGCAATCGCTGGCATGGGAGCAGCACAGGGAACCAGAGGGACCGAGGAAAGTAATATCCTCACAGCCTGGGGGGTGTAAATAATGAAAGTCAGATCCATAAGTAATTACTTTTTAATTAATTAGGAATGATGAATAGCGAAGACCCAGCCACTCTCGAGCGGAGTGGTGTTAACAGTAATAGCCTGTTCGTTTCTCTGCTCAAATTGATTTGCTGGGGGAGGAGGCAGAGGACAGAGATCATCCTGGATCTTGGGGACAGAGGAGAAGGGCAAGGCCCGCAACCCCTCTCAAGGCAGGGCCCAGGACCTCAGCCAAGGTGGAGAAATCTCTTTACTTCACTGCAGTGTCTGCCCCTGGAGAACAGCCATGAGAAGAAAAGGCTGCATTGTTCACTTTCAAAGTTTTTGCAAACTTACCTAATTAATCTTCACACACCTACTGGGAAACAGCTAGTGCCCCTTCCTCTCTGCTCAGCAGGGCAAAGCCTTTGGCCACGAAGAATGACCATAGCTCAGACTGGCTGCTCACCAAAGCCAAACCAGCTGGGTCCCAGAGACCCTTCCCAAAGGCCATGGGATCTAGGCTGAGAGAAGAAAGGAGGCCAGGTGACTCGAGGGAGTTACAGGGATCCAAGTTGTTTTCCACTCCATGCCCTAAGTCTGTAAACCCCAGACCCCACTGACACTGCCATCCTTTATACTGGTGCACTAAGCCTGAACACAGGACCATTCTAGATCTTCACCCCCCACTCCCCACCTCTGGGAGGAATTACATCATTCAAAGAAAGGAAGAATGACCACCAAGCACTGGCTCTTCTGTAAAGGAGGCAACACTGGGCTGTCAAAATGTGAACACACTCTGCTCCCCCCTGCTGTACACAGCCTCCCCTTCATAGAATTGATGGGGTCTCCCCTTCCCCAATTCAACCACTGAGGCAGGTGGGAGAGGGCAGGGCAGATTTTCCTAAGTCTTTGAAGGAAAGTGAGTGAGGCCCACCTGAAGCACAAACATAAGGTCGCCCAAACATCTCCACACCTTGGCTGGCTCTGCCTCCCTCAGAGGTGAGCCCACTAAGGTCCTCGCTGTCAGGATGTGGACATTCCTGCACACCTCACAGGTGTGACGCTGAAGAAGAGACATCCCAGAAACAGGTGTGTCCACCACACTTTAGGCAGCTCTGAGGCAAGGAGAGGATAAAGAGGGGAAAGAAGAGAGGGAGAAAGGGAGCAAGGAAAGAGTGGCTTATTCTGCACCTGATCTCAGGCCAGGTTCTTAACACCCCTCTGAGGGAAGCTTTCTGCCCCCATTTCCAGGGCAACCTTAGCTTCCCCACCTGCACAGATGGAACCCACAAGGAGCAAAATATCCAATGTTTCTGAGGACCAGCAACAGTCCTGCCCTCACCTCAAGGTCCTCATCCCACCCTAGCCCAATATCATCCAGTCTTTATTGGAAATTTAGGTATTTTTTCATGATGGATTGGGGGGGGTGCCTTAATTTTTATTTTTAAAATTTTTGCACTAAAATATTATCTAGAACACACTTCCCTTCTACCTTAAACCTGCTGCCCAAGGACAGCGTATTAACTTATCTCACCCTGCTTTTTTTTTGGCAGTAGTGAGGTTTGAACTCAGGGCCTCATGCATGGAAGGCAGGCACTCTACACTTGGGCCACACCCCCAGCCATTTTGCTTTGGATTATTTTTTAAATAAGGTCTCACTTTATGCTCTGGCTAGCCTGGACCACAATCCTCCCCGTTTGCGCTTCCCTGCATAAGCTACCATGACAGGCACATGCCACCACACCCAGCTTTTATTGATTGAGATGGCGTCTCCTAAACTTTTTACCTGGGCTGGTCTTGAACCACAATCCCCCTAATCTCTACTCCTGAGTAGCTAAGATTACAGGTGTGGCCACCATGCCCAGTCCTCGCCCAGCTCTTGTGTCTTGAAACCACATACAGAAGTGAATAAAGAGCACCAATTTTGGAATCCAACATGAAACTAAATCCAGCTCTCCTGGTACACCCTGCTGAGCCTCAGCTTCCTGCTTATGCCTCTGCAGTGAGACCACATGTCATGATGCCAGCCATAGCACCACATCAGTAAATGGCAGCTCCCTTCTGAGCCCACCTCTTCCCTATTCCCTGCCCTTGAATGCAAAGGAGGGGCACTCATAGAGTCCACCAAAGCTAGGCAGGGACCACCAACTTTTCAAACATCCCAGGTCTTTCTTTGACAAGAAGAAGGATGAACTACGGATTCAGTGTGAAAAGGGAAAACCAATCATTGAAGCAGTGTCAAACCAATTTGTTTGTGTTAGTTGCAGCCAATTAAACTTAAAAAAAAAAAAAAAGATACCCCAGTTTGGCTCTCTTAGGAACGTTGATTTCTGGCCAAATGGTTAAGAAACACCTTTATCTGCCCTCACCTGCAGCCAAAAGAGAAAAATAGAGTTCAAAGTCACTTAGGCATGGTGTGCAGATAGAAACCAACTAGGAAGAGGGGGTCTGAAAACCCCAGCCCTGAGAGGGATGTGTGGAAGGATGGGGGAAGGGAGACCTGAGATGCTGCTCAGTGTGCAGTCCAAGGGCAAGGTCCATAGTGTCCCAGGAGCACGTTAGGAATGCAGCATCTCAGGCACAGCCTGACTGCTCCAATAGAACCTGCATTTTAACAAGACTCCTGGTGGCATTTGTGTACATAGCACAGGTGTGAGAGACACTGTCTTGACCACCTTGAGATCCAGCCATCCTGGGTACATCTTCTCCAGGCACCAAAATCAAGGCTCCTTATAGCACCCCATCAACTCAGAGTCACCCCATCCATTTCCAAAGCACCTAGCCATCCACCAGGAAAGGTCTGACTTAACTCCATCCTTCCAGGTCAATTCTCTACCCACCGAGGCTGGCTGGGGCCCAGGAGCTGTCCTCTGGTCCCCTGGGGGATTCGGCCAAGAAGAGGCCCGGCTAGAGGTGGGAGTTTGAAAGTGGGAGTCCTTGTCCCCACTCTCTCTCTGAAAGTTTGTGGCTAATCCATGACTCCACAGCCCTTCTTATGGCCACATCTGTCAGTTGCCTTCTCCAAAACTGAGCTCTGACTGGGTTTTGTTGTTGACACCCCCTCTTCTTGTCTTCAGGCCTGAGGGTGACAGGTTTCCTGGCTATTCCCTGGGCATCCCCCTCTCCTTGTTGTTTCCCTTGGCCCTACTGTCTTCATTGACTTTGTTGTTATTTAACAGTCAAAAGGCGGGCAAATCAGAAGATAACTCCTGTTGAAAAGTGTGTTAAGGGCCTGGTGAGGTGGCTCACACCTAAAATCCTAACTACTTGGAGACAAAGATCAGGAAAAGTGAAGTTCAAAGCCAGCCCAAAAGTTATCTAGACCACAACTCAACCAACATGAAAGGCATGATGGTTGTATCTTCAACTCCAGCTATGTGGGAAGCCGTAGGTAGGGGGATTGCTGTCTGAGTCTGTCCCCAGTTCTTTGAAAAATAACTAAAGCAAAAACAAAAGGGCTGGGGTCATAGATTAAGTGGTAGAGCACTTGCCTAGCAAGCTTGAGACCCTGAGTTCAAACCCCAGCACTACCAAAAAAGAAAAAAATAGTAAGTAGCTTACTAAACTCACAGACCCTAAGAGAGGGAGTGTGACATCACACTATGGGAGCCACACTGGGAAGTAATGGGGATAGGTCAGGAGGCAAAGGGAGGGGAGGACAAGAGTATTTACTGTGGTTTCCTTAGGAGGAAATGGGCAAGGCAGGGTAAGCAGATGCAGGATTGGTCTGTTGAATTCTTTCAGTGACCTTGGGGACATAGAGCTGTCCCTAGTTCTTGGCACCTGGACCTGGAGTGACTAGGGCAGGTAGAAAGGGGCCAAGACTGTGAGCATTAGTAAGAGAGGCCATTGGAGTAGAGACTCTGGATCGCTTGTCTTGTGTTTGAAAAGCTCCATCACAGAAGGAAATTATGGGGACGAGAAGGGAAAAAGCTAAGGCAAGGTGGCTCAGGTACCACCCTGTGATCCAGATCAAGGTATGTCTGACCTACTGTGCAAGGCAGATCTTAGAGCATCAAATTTATAAACACTCAACCATGCTAAATCCATCCTCCATTAACCCTTTGTGTGTGCCAGCTGCTACCTGCAGAGCCCTGACAAAATCAAAGGCAACCTATGCCAACCTTCTGACTCTGTTCTCTCCAACCTATGACCAAGTCCAGGGCTCATATAACCCTGAAACAGAACTGGAGCCCTTTAGAGGGGTGTGCATATCTAATAGTTATTTTATAGGTGATCCCCCAAAAAACACACACAGACACAGCAAGGCTTGTGCACAGTCATGCACGGAAAAGCAGGAACAAGCAAGAGCAAAAGGGACAGAGTGGGTACAGACTGAGTTCCTTCCCATCCCCTGAGAAAGTGGGTCATGGTCTCTCTTCTGTGTACCACCCAGTCTCTGAACTCTGGTGGAGGCCAGGAGCCAAACATGCACTGAGCAAGCTGCTTGGGGCTCCGAGGCTAAGGATGACCAGATTTAATAATTATTTGTGATCTGCACATTTTCTGCAGCCCGTGAAATAATTGCATAGGAGAACTGGTGGACAGAAGAAAACCATAAATGCCCTCTCCTTTCAGCATTAAAACAACAAAGCTATAGTGCTCCCTGCAATTAATTAACACTCTGTCTTATTAGCACCTTTATCAACTCAGCCCAATACAGTGCAGATACATTGGCACATAAAGGAGCCAGGGCCTGGAGAGAGGGGCCTTCCTGAGCCCCTGCTTGGGGGCAGGGAGCAGGAGGATGACTGTGTGGAGAGAGGAGGAGAGAGAGCTGCCTGTCCACAGACCAGGACTGAGTCTCCTGGGCACTGAGCCAATGGTAGTAACCCAGGGAATCTTGCACAGACAAAGAAATGCCAGCAACTGGCAAGTAGCCAAGCAGAGGGAGGACACCTGAAGCATAGGAGCTCTGAGGCACGGTGCCAAGGCTGGCAGGCAGGCATGTGACCAGTGGTCCCATACTTAGAAGAACCCCACACATGGGGCTTGAAGTTCTGAGGCTGCCTTTTTAAATTTCTTTACTTTTTTTTTTTTTTGTGACAGTAGTTTTATGTAGTTCAAGCTGGCCTTGAAATAAGATCCTCCTGCCTTAGTCTCCTGAGTCTGGAATTACATGCATGACCACCAGCCTAATGCTTTCCTTTTGAACTGGGCTCTAAAAATGATGTAGCTGGCTCTGCCTGCTCTTCTGGGGTGGTACTCGGGGTGTTTTACAGGGCTTCCCCAGCCATCCAGCCAGCTGTGACTACTACATTCAATCCCTCAATGGGCACATTGGACTGTGCCATGTGCAGGACTCCAGGTGTGGTCCCTTGGGGGATGGGGGGGTCACAGCCCCCTCAAAAAACTATAGCCCTAGGGCTCCATTACCCAGTCCCTGCAAGTGTGTCCCCATTTCATGACTAAAAAGTCCAAAACTACTTTGAAATAACAAATGTGTTGGGAAACAGACCTGAAGTCAAACTTTAAAGCCCAGAGCCCTGGCTGGAATTTACTTAGCTGGGGAGAGCAACTGGGTGGAGGTAACTTAACAGCGGGTGGGACCTGGTAGGCTTAGAGGTGCTGTTTCTTAAAGGTAGAGTAGCTTGGAGATGGTGATTAAACAGACAGGAGCTGGAGTCAGAACTCCAGAAACTTCTGGGTCTGCTAAGTCCATTAACATCTCAGAGCCTTAACTTTCTCAGCTGTAGAATGGCACCTTGAAGGGAAAGAGGGAGGAAGGGAAGGAGGAAGGAAGTAGCCAGGCAGAGTGGGGATGCATCCCAGCTCCTGAAGGAAAGAAGGAAGGAAGGAAGGAAGGAAGGAAGGAAGGAAGGAAGGAAGGAAGGAAGGAAGGAAGGATTAACAACACAGCAGGCAAGAAAGCAGGTGTTCAGAAGCAGGAAGAGTGAACCGGAAAGATGAAAGCCAGCAGAATGTGTCAAAGAGCCTCATTGCTGTGGCCTACCAGACTCCCTCCACTCTACTGGGGAACCAACTGGCAGCCAAGTAGTATGTCCCTCAGAAGGACAGGCCCTGAGACATTGACCAAGCAACTCCCATCCCCTAAGGATTTCCTGGTTTTCTGTGCACATCAGCTGGCATGCTCCAGCAACAACTGGAGAAAATTCCTAGGAAAAAAAAAAAGAAGCATGTGAAAATGCTTAAGATAGGATGGGCTCCTTACAAGGGCTAATGCATTTAATCCTACCTCACCCCTAAGTCAAGTTTTATTACTGCCCCCCATTTTACAGAACAGTAGCCTGAGGAATAGAAATATTAAGTCACCTGCCCAAGGAGTCATAGCTGGCCCATGGTGCTCCAGATAGGGATAGCTGGGCTTAGAGCCCAGTTTGAACCAAAGGCACACTCCTCTGTCCTGGAAAACTGGCTCAAAGTTCTCTGCTCTGACATCACCCAGGACCTTGGCCTCTAGTGAAAGCAACTTCAAGAAGGAAGCAGAAGACCAAGTGAACTCAAAGAACCCAGTGCATGCTGAGTCCTCAGGGACCAGGGGCAGGACCAGAAGCAAGGAAAGGAAGAGGGACCTTAGCAGAATTCTGGGTACTGGGTTCCTGGCTCGCTTCCCCACTGCCTGGGCACCATCTAAGTCTGGGTACCTGCTACCAGCTACCCCAAGTCCCAGGAAGACAGAAGCAGTGGGTCCAGCTGGTGGACAGGGCACATGTCAGTCCAGCTCATAACAATCCAACATTCCCTGGAAGAGAACCAGAAGTTGAATTATCCAGAAGGCCTGATCCAGGACCCTGCAGAAATTTCAACATCTAGACAACGACCATGATAGCACAGGAAGACCTGAAGACATCCACAGTTCTCCTTCCCACCCAGCCCTGGGTCTGGCATTCAGAAGTGACACATCTCTACCTCCTAGAAGAAACACCTTCCTCCATCTTTCCCTGGTGTAAAGAAACCAAAACTCTCCAGTATAAACAGATTTGGGCCTGGTCACATCCAGGCCTAGCCAAACCCTGAGGCTGCCTAGGACCATTTTTTAATTCTTTTGCAATCAGCATTTTCCTTTCTTCATTTGCTGGTTGAATAATGCAGCCTGTAAGAAAAAGGCCCTCAGCACAATTCTGGTGCTCGTTTACAATGAAAATTGGGAAAACGGCAGAACGCACGCTGCAAAATGCATTTAAAAGAAGATGATTCGATTGAATTTGGCAGCTCTGATATCCAGGACCAGAAGGAGAAAATCTGTCTATGATTTGAACATGTATAATTAAGATGAAAGCCTTAAGTACCGGGTGCATTTCTTAAGATGTCACTGGCTCTGTTGACTCCAGGCGTTCTGATCAGTGGTGCAGAGCATTTATTTCTGAAATCTGAATAGCTGTGAGTTAGATGCCTTTTTAAAAACCAGCACCATGGAGCCAAGGCAAATGAGACACCACACAGCTCATCAAATGGGGTGAAGGCAGCAGGGGTGAGGCAGGGAGCCCAAAGAGCCCCTCAGGGCCTGCTCTTAGCTTCCCCAGGCTACATCCCTAAGCCTTGGAGGTGCATGCAGAGTTGGATTCATTCCATGTGTCCTATTTTGGTTCTTTTTCTGGTACCAATGGAGGTGTCAGGGCCCTGGCAATTGCTCCATCCTGAAAGTAGAGAGCACACGTTGAATGCTGGATTATAAATTTTCAAAAGAAGCAACTGGGTACAGTAATCCCATAGTTTCACTTGCTGGGGTTCCAGTCACCCATGGGTCAACCATGGTCCAAATATATTAAATGGAAAATTCTAAGAAAACGCTGATAAGATTGAAAGCATGTGCTGTCTGAGTGACATGATGGAACCCCTCACTGTCATATTATTCCATCCTGCCTGGGATATGAATCTTCCCTGTGTCCACTGTATCCATGCTGTATATACTACCTGCCCATTAGTCACTTAGTAGCCGTCTCAGTTATTAGACTGCCCTGTTGTGGAGGTATCCCAGTGCTTGTATTCCAGTAACTCTTACACTCAGCTAATACTACATCATGGTGCCTACATCATTCACCTCACTTCATCTCTTCATGTAGGCACCGTGTCATCTCACATCACAAAAAGGGCGATTAGTACAGTACAACAAGATATTTGGATATTGAGAGAGAGTGAGGGAGAGAGGCCACATTCACATAACTTTAATTACAGTATATTGTTACAATTGTTCAATTTTGTTATTAGTTGTTAATCTCTTACTGTGCCTAACTTTTAAACTTTGCCATAGTTGTGTCTGTCTAGAAAAAAAGGTAGAGTGTGTAAGGTTTGATAGTTTTGGAGGCTTCAGGAGTCTCTGGGGGTCTCCATGCTTCCCCATAACAATGAGGGAGGATGGCTGTATTGCAGAAAAAGCCTTGTAGTAAGAATCAGCAGAACGAAGCCAAACCCTATTACCTCCCTTGCTAACTGTGGGCAAGTTACTTAGCCTCTCAAGCCTCAGCTTCCTCATCTATAAAATGGAGCAACATAACAGAATTAGGACAGTTAGGGCTCACGTGATAGACCATCTGCCTAGTAAGCTTGAGGCCATGAGTTCAAACCCCAGTACTGCTAAAAAATAAAAGAATTCGAACAATTAAATGAGGTTTTCCATATAAATCCCAGCCTCCCTATCACGATCTGTGGTTCTTATCTCTGTCTTCTGTCTTCTCTCTCAAGCCACCCCTAGTGCTCTAGCCCTACCCACCCCCTCTCATAGTCCTCTGAAACTGTGAGCTCTGTGAAAAGCAGGATGTTATGACAAACCTCCCTTGCAGTGTGAGATGACTCAGTGGCAGAATTGCTGGCAGCCCGACAGCCTTCTCCATGGAGAGAGCTGGGGGCTTTGCAGAGATAACTCACAGGTGGCACCACGAAAAAGAAAGCTGAGACAGGGATGGGTCACAGACGGTGCCTGCCACATGACTTGTAGCTCACCATCCAAAGGGGCTGGACTCCCCTGAGACTTCTTTTTTCCTTTTCCGATACGAGAGGAGGAAAACGGTCTGAGTCCTGGCCTCGCTAGAGGCCTGGGCTTCTCAGTATAGAAGGCAGCAGCCTGTGTTTGACTCAGGTCACTCTCTCTGCTCCCTGAGTGGCCAACCCTTTTCCAGAGAAGGGACAGTGGGGAGAGGACAGGCACGAGCCTGCAATCAGGGGATGACTGCAGAATCCAGCCCTGCAGACCCCTCATGGGCTGCTGCAAATTCCCCGAAGTGGCCGAACTCCATGGAGATCTGGCCAGCACTTTACGACACATCATGGTAGGTGGCCCTGTGGTTGTCACCCAGTCTGATCCCCAAGTCCAATAGCACAGCATCATGTGATCAGAATAATCCAGCCTCACTTCCAGCAAGAAGCCTCAGCCATGTAACAGGAAGGAAACTTCCCACCAAGAATGGCAGCTATACACAACAGGGGCAGCTCAAATCAGGTCTGCACAAGTGGGGAAACTGAGGTTTGCTGTGGCTCAGCAAAGAACTAAGCACAGTGAGAATCCAGAGCTCCTGTGCCTAGTTCTATGCCCAGACAATCAGGCACACTGCCTGCCTAGATTCCAGAGTGTTAGCATCGATGGGTGACTTCAAGTGCCCCAGCTTTGCCTCTCACCATCTGTGTGACCTTTGGAAAGTTACCTAACCTCTTTTGATCTGTTTTGTCACCTATAAATGGCAGCAAAACTGCATTTCTCAGAAGCTAGCCTGGCAGAGCAAGTGCTAAGTAAACCTTATTTCTCTTTCCTTTCCTTTCTTGACTTCCCTTCTCCTCCCCTCTGCTTCTCTTTCCATCCTCAGAGCCTCTCACAGCTCAAGAACATGCAGGCCTTTGGAGATGGCACAGGCGCAGTGCTGTGTCATGAGACCGAGGGCTAGGACTTCAGCAATTCCATCTGATGGGGAGGCGGGTCCTGGACCAAGAGGAGCAAAGCCCCTCTGAATCTCAGAAGTCCTGTGGCTCCTTCCCCAGGAGCAGTGACAAAGGCCTTTGTCCAGGGCCTTCTGATGTAGCACAGCATGGAAAATTAATGTTCTGATTTCATAAGCCTTGTTCCTTGCTTTTTACCCCCAAATCAGGCATCGCTTATGGGAACTGAAGCGATCCCAACAAGAATGGGAAGAACCCAAGAGAGGAAGACAAACAGTAACCAGCAAAGCGCAGAAGTTTGGTCTTTGAGGAAGTATGTTTTGGCATGGCTTCTGAGAGCAGGCTTGTTGCAATGCCAAGGAAAAGTTGCTGTTCAATGCACCTAAGCTGTCCAAAGACACAGGACTAGCCTGGCAGGCATGATGCTGAAGGTGACAGTCAATCTGATGGTGTACAAGCAAGGAGAGCCTGCAATACAACCAGGAGCACAGGCAGCATCCACCATTGACAAGTGGGTGGGTCCAGGAGGGGTGAGGGCCTGAAGTCCATGGCAGACCCCAGGGTTCCCTGCACCTCCCCATCAGGTTTGCATGCACCTACCAGGGAGGCCATGAGTGGCAGACATAAGAACAAATGCCCTCTGGAAGTGGCAGAAAGTCCCCTAGGACCATTTCCTTAGGGATTTTATTACCTAGCAAAGGAGAAAAGAGCTACCTAACACCTGCCTCCCAAGCTCTTGACTGCACAGTGTGAAAATGTAACGTTCCTGGTTTCAGGTGTTTTGTTTCTTGTTTTTGTTTGTTTGTTTTCAATCTTCCAAGTCAGTACAATGATGAGAGCAAGGGAAGGAGTTTTATAAGGCTAAGAACTGAGTGAAGAGAACAGGACATATGACACGCCATAGAAAGACTTCATTCAGAAGTGGTTATGCACAGGCACGTTCCCCCACTGTCAGCAATGTCCTCTCAGAGAGGAGGAGCGTCTTAGTCCCTGTCACAGTAAATAAAGAAGAGCTTCGGATCACAGGGCCTTCTGCAAGGTGGGCTTCATTGGGAACATTGAATAAGAATGCTAAAATCTGTTTTTTAATACAGGGTAAGCATCTTAACCTGAAAATCCTAAATCCCAAATGCTCCAAAACCCCAAAACTTTTTGAGCACTGATAAGAGTCAACAAGTATAAAATTCCACACCATAAAACTTTATTTTATGCACAAAATTATTATTATTAATTACTATTATTTTGTGGTACTGGGGTTCAAACTGAGGGTCTTGTGCTTGCTAGGTAAGCATTCTGCCATTTGAGTCACATGCCCCCAGTCCTTTTGGCTTTTAGTCATTTTTTGGACAGGGTCTTGAGGTCTTGTCTAGGGCAACTTCAGGCTATGACATGACCTCCTACCTGTGCTTCTCAGGGATGAGAGGTACAAGCCTCCGTGCCAGTCTTGCACAAAATTATTGAAAATATTGCATAAAATTATGTTCAGGCTACGTGTATAAGATGCACACGACACATAAGTAAATTTCAAGTTAGATATGGGTCCCCTTGCCAAGACATCTCATTATGTAAATGCAAATATTCCAAAATCCCAAAAAATCCCATATCCAAAATACATCTGGCCCCAGACGTTTCAGATAAGAAAGACTCAGCTTTTATATGCATGGCCTTCTGTGCCAGAGGCAGTGCTTAGCTGTGTAGTCTCAGGCAAAGGACAAAGCTCTTTGCAGCACTATCTGCCTCATAGTCAGGACCCCACTGTTTTCCATCAAAGCCCACCACCTGCTGAAAGGGCTGAAACCCTAGTACACACACCAGCACCCCCTTTACAGTCTAGATGTAAACATCCAGCCAATCTGGCCAACCAACACCAAGGGAAGCTGTTGGAAATCTCTGGAGAAGATTGTCCTCACTGATCTAAAACAAGGTGGGGTTTTGGGGGGGGGTGCTGGAGGTGTAGCTCAGTGGTATAGCATGTACTCAGCATGCACCAAAAAAAACTAAGATAAAAGAGAGAGAGAGGAGGGAGTTGCCCTTGCTGGGTGAATATGGCTGGGCAAGAAGGGAGGTGTGGAGTTCTGCCACCCCCTGATGAAAAGGAAAGGCTCCAAACTGCAAAGAAGCGCCGGGAACCCTGCATCGCTGGGCTGTAAAGCATCCCTAGGACGCACACTCCAGATTCTTGAGTGAGGACCAAGCTGGGTCACTTTTCACCGGATGTTGCTACCAGCAGTAAAGCATGCCCCTTCCCTTCCCAAGCCCTGATGATGGTCTCAGCAATACAGTAGAGGAGGCAGCAGGACCAGAGCTGGAAGAGTGCTCTGATAGGGCACAGCACACAGGAAGCGTGCCAGGTGCACCCCAGAGAAGGGATGGCCATCCCATGTGGCCCCTGTTTTTACTGGCCAGACCCAAACCTTGGCCTCCTAATCCAACCACATCTGCAGTTTCCTGAGCATTCAGAGGGACCAGGAAGACCCCCAGGCCTGGGGTTTAGACAAAGCCTCACAAGCTCAGAACACCCAGTGGCCGGAGGAGACCTGATCAAACACGGGAGCTGTCAGGATGAGAGGGCAAGTAAGCCAGACAGGCCGTGAACAGCTGACCCCTCCAGAAAATGCTGCAATGGCGAAATGCCAGGCGAGCTTCATTTCCAACCCCTGATTTCATTAATAAGATAATGATGAGTCATTTAACTTTGCATCTGAAGAGTTGAAGCAAATTACCTGTGTCTATATTGCTTAATGACAGAGGCACTAACAGGACCTCTGCCGCCCGCGGAAACCAAAGCTGACCTATTACAGAGGCAATTTTATGCCCTTGGGTTTACCACTTGACTGAAACCATCCATCAGGCAGGGAACGTGCCCCCAGCACCACCACCACTCCATGGGAGCCCAGTGTCCTCTGCCATACACCCCACCTCCCTAGTAGTTTCTGGCTTTTTAACCAATGATCCTGTGACCATAAGTTATTTCCTGGATATGAACAACTGAGCACCCATTAGCCAACTCTCAGGGTACAAATGCTCTACGTTAGTGACATTTCCCCAGGGAGGCATCTATCCGAGCCACATGGTGTCATGAGCTTCTCCTCCCCATCCACAGGAAATGCCAATGCCATCCATGGCCTTCTGAGCTAAAGATTATGATAGAAGTTAGGGCACAGTGGGCCCCACAAATCCTCCTAAGGCCAGAGAGGCTTTTGGGGAGTTTTCAGGTTTTAGGGTCCATAGACTTTTTTTCTTTCATTTCTTCTGATTAATATATGACTCCAAAAAAAAAATAAAGATACAGTTCCAATACAGTAAAAGCCACCATTTTCTAAAAGTGGATGGCTCTGAAAGTTTTACAGAAACATGGCCATGCAATCACCAAAACATTCAAGTCACAGAACTGTACCCAGGAAGTTCCCTTGCACTTTTCGTGATCGGTTCTCTTCCCAGGCTCAGCTTCCCCATCACCAGTGGCCTGTTTTCTTTCCCTGTGGTTTGGCCTTTTCCAGCACATCACACACACTGGGCGGCCCACTTAGTTCACTTAGTCACTGTGTTTGAGAGGCATCCATGCAGCTTGTACATCCATGGTTTGCTCCATGTTAGTACTGAGTATACTCTATCATGTGGACATGTCACAGGTGGCTTCTAGGCTCCAAGGATGCTCAGTCAGTGCCTGTCTATTACTACAACTAATCCTCAGAAAGAGTCTGAGGCAGGCATTCCCTTCTCCCATTTTAAGAGTAAGAGCACAGGATCACACCACTAGAAGGAGAAGTGATGGAGCAGGTTCTGCTGCAGGAGCAGGTTCTGCTGCAGGCGCAGACATGGCTGTTCAGTCCACCATTCATTCTGCCATCCACTCATTTATTGAACAAGCACTTCAAGAAGCCCAGAGACCAGGCCACAGAGACCAGGCCACGTGCTTGGGAGCTATGGAGAGCCACACTCAGCCCCTGACCCCTGGCTTGGGGTCTGCTTGCCTGACAGGCAGGGAGTTCTTGTACCTGATGCTGAAGAAGTTACACGGGATGAGTGTGGGACACCCCACGGAAGGACCTGCTTGATTGAAGGAGAGAAAAGACTCAGCCTGCCCTGAGACTCTGGGGAACAAGCCAACAGTAGGAGATATAAAGAGGAGGAAATGGGAGATGCATTTTCCCAGTACATGTGTGCCCTTGAAATAATGAAATAGCAGGTTTCAATAGACAGACATGTCAGCCGAGGCTTGTAAGTAAACAGAGTTGTCCCCAAGTGCAATGTCTCCATCATTTGTACGTGGGTCACAAAAGCAGAGAGAGGATGGGGGTGGGAGAAGGAGGGGACTTTAGTCCAGGCATTATAGCCGGATCTGTTCCAGATTCACGGCCCTGACGCTGGCCATTCCTAGGGGGGACACCCTCTCACAGCCTCCCTAACAGTTATGAGTACACCAGATTTAGGATCTCCGAGAGAAGGGATACCAGTGGCCTGCGATCCTGAGGCTCTGTATAGAGGCTAGACTTCTCGGATTTGCCCAGGTTTCTTGGTCTGAACCACAAGAAGGAACCAAGATGTGTGTGTGTGTTGGGGGGTGCTCTAGATCCTTCCCACCATTTAGGAGTCCGACAGGTCAGTCAGTCAACAGTGCTGAGACTCAGTTTCCCTGTCTGTAAAGGAAGGATGCTGGTACCCATCCTCAGAGCAGGTTACATAGGATCATTTTAGATCTTGGCCTAAGCCCTAACACAGCTTAATCGCCAATGAAAAGTAGCCATCATGGCTGCTGTGTCGGTTTCAGCAAAGAGCCCTCAGAGTGAATGTGCGTGTGCAGTCCCTCCAGGAGTGGGAAAGGCCATGCTGAGGCCTGGGAGCTCTGGAGAAGGTGGACCCTCTTGGAGATTTGGGTTTCATTCACCTGGGCCTTAGGACAGTCATGTTGTCTGAGCAGCTCTGCCTGCACCAGGCTTGATGCCTCTTTCCTCCACCTGTGTGTCCCTGTCCTACCTGTGAGCCAGCAGAGGGAGGGGTGCTGGAGATACACAGACTCTACATCCCACAGTCTCCTATCCTAAGCATGTGGAGCTTGTGGAGGGGTAGAAAGGACTCTATTAAAATGGATGTCAGCACTCTGGTCAGTCCTCACCCAGCAGCTTACGCTAAATTATTAAACATCAGCAAGGACGCCAGGGGCTTTGCCATTCGCTAACAAATGGCTTTCAGCTGAATCTCTGCGTCATCTTGATAGAACATCAACGGGGAATGAGCAATGCTGGGAGCTGGAGGGGCCATGCTGCAGGAGGAACTCTGCTGCAGCCCCCACAGGCATAAACCACCCCGTCTCTCCAAGTGCCTCCCACTCCCCTTGTCCCAAGGGACTCTCTGAGTACAGCAGGGCTCCAGACTGCCCAGGGTAGCACCTACAAAACTCAACATTGCATGAGGCTCTACTTTGTGCTCAGTGTTTCACACAAATTATTTAGTCTTCATGGAGATCCCGCAAGAGAGGTGTCCCTAACATCCTTTTATAGATAAACAAATGGGATTGCCAAGGGTTGCGCACTTGCTAAGTAACAGAGGCAGAGTTGAGACCCTTGTCCCTCTGATACCAACAGACTGTCCTTAACTACTCCACTGTCCTGTCTTCTGGACCACCATCCACACACTCAGGGGCCCACTTTCAGCTCTCCCCATCCTAGACCCCACCCCAAGCCCATCTAGCTAAGTGCATGGGGAGACTCTCTCACAGGGACCGAGATACCAATGTCCCCGGGGAGATCCAAGGGAAAGAGCAGAGGAAGAAAATGACAGTAGAGAACCTGACCTCCCTGTCTGGGCAGGCTTCCTCATGCGTGGGAGACCCCAGAATGTAATGGGTTCTTTGCCAGGATCCAAGAGTCATGGTGAAGTGGCCGCCATGGGCCCAGTCCTCTGCCTGTCCCCTGGTCTCTGAAGCAGTGTCCAGACTGTCCCTTGTCATTACTATTTATTGTAATTGCTGCATTTTATTAGCACTTACTCTCTGCTGGGTATTAGGGTAAAATGTCACCTCATTTAAATCATTACTAAAAAGATTCTTCATAAGGAAGAACAATCAGTGAAGAAATCAGATCATGGTGACCAGAGGCCCCTCAGGCTGGGACTGGTCCAGGGACCTTAATTTTGTTTACTTTTCAGCTGAATGGAGCTATCTCAGGATAGAAACCCCAGCCAGCACTGGCTGACTTCCAACTCTTTCAAGAGCCCCAAAGCACCCAGGTTAATGGGAGAAATGGCTGAAGTCTGGGATTTCCTGGGGGATTTCTCTTCTGGCCTGGGGCTGGCGGGGGGGGGGGGGGGGGGGCGGGCGCTAAGAAGAGAAGACTTAGACCAGACCCTCTCAAATACAGTTTCTCCTGAGCCTCTGCAGCCTCAAATGTCTCAAAAGGACCACACGCTGACCTTGGACCCTGCCTCTGCCTTTTGTCCCTCGTGGTCGAAAAGAATCCACATGTCCCCCGAAGAAAGTGCCTCGGCCCTCCCCACCCTCACTCCTCTGCCTCTTGGTTAAAATCCATGGAATTTTCCAGCTCTGGGGAACCAGCCTAAAACCTTCCTGGCCAGGCGATCTCACAAATATTCTGGTTTCCCAGTCCATCCTTCCTCCATTTCTGATCTTCTCACTGCATATTTGCATCTTCCTGAGCAAAAGGAGTTGCATCCAGGTCTTCGCCCTCTCCCACACCCCGAGAAGGAGAGGTGATCTCCTTTCTTCTCACACCGGCCTTGGGCAGAGCCAACACTGCTCTTCCAAACCCCAAAGGGAGGGAATCCTTAAGGCTGTTGGTTATTAACAGGACTTGGTGGCATTAGCAGGTGAGAACGTGGTAAAATATAGATTAGAGGGGGAAAAGCCAGGAATCACACTGCCATTTGTCCTGTTACGAATGTCATTATGCGTTCCATGGCAGCATATTACTGAGATGATTAGTAGCATCAAATGACTTCTGAAAAATGGTTATGTGCCATTAAAAGCATTAGTCTATCTGAAACCAGCACAAACAAATGGCCGTGCAAGGATGACTCATTAGTGGGGGAGTCTGGGAGAGGTGATGAGAGCAGTCTGTGTGCCAGGCAATTAGCACAGTCAACAGGTTGGGGGTCGAGGGCTGCTGATCCCACAGCCCTGCCTCGTGGTGGAAGCCCTGGGCCCTGGTGGGGCCAGAGACCTGAGAGATTCATACTGCTCCTGGGGAAGCCATGGGGACTGAGGGTTTGGGATCACTTAGAGGGAGCAATGTCCCAGCTGTCCCTAGCATCAGGACAAGGAAATGAGAGTGATAGCCTGGCAGAAGATCCAGAAGATCTGGGAGAAACAAGAAAGGGCTTAAGCACAGAGGTATGCGGTGTGATGGTGGAACTCCATGCAGAGGCCTCTGGGGGAATTTTTTAATTGACTCCAGCCAAAAAAAAAAAAAAAGGCTTGGAAATCACACAATGTAATTTATAACGACAGGAACATTTAGAGAAGCTATCATTTGGGAGATTAAAAAACATTTTTGAACATATACCAACAAAATAGCTTTGATGTGACAGCAAAAGAAGGAAATAACAAATATAAAAGGTTGTCGTATCCAAGTCTTTTAAGTATCAACCCCAGCCTCCAAGTTTGAGGTGCATGCCACCTTGGAGTTCACCCACCCGGCAAAGCCTTGGTTTGGAGATGTGAGGACTGAGTGACCTGACTCACCCCTCCTTCTCCATCTCCACATGTATGCAGGTGCATCCATCGGGGGGCGCTCCATCAACATCAAAGCAGGCTGCACTCAACCTGCCATTGGGCAAGCTGGAGAAGTCTTAAGCCCCACCCTTCCATCTGGCTCCCATCTTCCCTCCCTTTCTTCACTTCTTCCTTGTTTCTCCCCCATCCATTCATCCATTCAGCAACATGGGTGGACAGCCTGCTCCAAGCCTAGTCACCAGGCGTGTCGAGCTCAGCCCAGCACCCACCAGCTCTGCAACTTCATGGGATGGTGCTTCTCACCTCTGGGGTAGGTCTTCCCCACTTAGTTAATCTCTGGAAATGACCTTTAGACATTAGCCTGAAGTGTGTTTTACTAATCTCCTAGGCATGTCTCAATCCAATAAAGTTCACAACCAAGATTAACCATCACAAGGCCCCAGTCTAGCCCACCCCCTGTCTATTACAGATGAGGAAACTGAGGCTCACAGAGCAGAGCCAATAGTCCAAGGCCAAATGGCTACTGGGGACCAAACCAGGCCAGGAACCAAAAGCTTCTGAAAAACAGCTTCCCACTCTTGACTTCTCTCTCTCTCCCTCTCCCTCTCTCCCTCACCCTCTCCCCCTCCCTCCAACTCTCTTTCCCTTCTGTCTCCTCTCTCTCTCTCCCCCCATCCACTGGAGGCCAACCGCAGTCAGAGCTCTAAAGAGGCAGCAAAGCCTCGGCAACCAAACCTGGATGCTGTGAACGCTGATTGACACCTGTCACAACCCCAGCTGCACCAGGCCTCCAAGGCCAGCCCATGACAGCCTTCCTCCTTACTGCTGCCACCTCTCCACTTGCAGACCCAGAGCATCCACCAGTTCAGAAGGTGGCCAATTTCCACACGCCCTTCATTACTCTCTTCTCCCCGCCCACCCCCCTCCCCAGGCCTCACTGAGGATGAAGTCCAGACACACTGTTCTTTACCATTACTGAACTTGGCTTTGGAGAATTTGTTTTGAGTGGGGAAGGCTGTGACAGCAGCACAGAAGTGCTGGCTGAAGTTGTTCTATTAGAAAAACATGAAATCTTTTTTCTCTGCTTATTTGTTTTACTTTTTTTCCTTCTCACTAAGACAGAGAGGAAAGTGATATTTGAGGATGGCTTTGTTTGTGTCTTAGCTACAACAGGTCATGAGTGCTTGTGAGGTTAGTCTGCTGAGGTTCAAGCCCAGCTGCTATAAAAGATTAAAAGCAACCATTTCTATGACCTCTGCTTCTGGAACTGACTGCCCTTTACCTCCTTCTGCTCAACTGTCAAAAAATTAGTAAGACTCCCAACATCCTGGAAGCTCTTCAAGATGTCTAACTTCAGTCTCTCCTGCTACAGCTTACTCCTTTTTATTTTTCTTGAGTCAAACCAATTTCCATTCTCTCTGCAAAGGCCACTGATTCACAAGAATGTTATGGTCTCTCTTCCAGCAATCACGAGCCCCCAGCAGCCCTCCACTTGGTTGATGATGCTGATGTCAAGGGCTGCCTTGTGGGAAATGCTGAGACAACACCTGCACACATGTTGACATTCTCTGTCATCTGCAGGATGTCCCTCAGGAACAGTTACACACACACACACACACACACAGAGCAGTATTTCTGGTGATTTCAACACGCCGGGGTCATCAGTCACCTACAGACCCAATGCACATTACAGACCAAACATTGGTGTCCCCTGAAGTTCATAATGAAGCCATAACTCCCAGTGTGATGGTCCTTTGGGAGGTGGTTAGGTGTAGTTGGGGTCATGAGGATGGGGCCCCTAGGGTGGGATTAGTATCCTCATAAGAAGAAACACCATGGAGCTAGCTCACTCTCTCTCTCTCACACTCATGTGAAGATACAGTGAGCAAGCAACTGCCTGCAAGCCAGGAAAAATGGCCTCATCAGTCCCCAACCATGAAAGATAATTACAAAAAAAACAATATAAAGATAGAAGAAAGGCTTTCCTCCATCCGTCAGAATCCTACCTGATTGCTCAAGGCCCAGCAGGTTCAGGTCTGCAGAAGCCCTGGTGAATCCAAACGGGATCTGAGTAAGAAGAACAGAGGATATGAGATTGTGCTGTTTGTCTTTTTCCAGAAGACAAAAACGTCTGCCTGCCAGGTCCTGGAACCACCTGAGAGGTTGTCCTGACCAGCAAGGGCAGCAGCATTGCTGGAGAAGCAGCCAGCTGGGGAGACCCCGCTTCCAGGAGCAGCTGGTACATTGCCATGGGTTCAGGCATCCTGGTCCACGGAGTAGTTGCCTTGGGCATGTTGAAAGAGGAGCCTTTCTGGCTATCCAGGTAAGCAAGGAAAGATTGCTGGGGAGTAGAGGGAGAATCACCAGGCCCCATGGAGCCACCTGCAAAGTCGCTCACAGCACAGCTATATTGACTTTAAGAGATGTGCCCTATCTCTACCAGCTCATGTTAGTTAGGTGGCAGGGATATGGGGGATGGGGTGGGGGGAGGGGAAGTGCTTACTGCCACCCCACACATTAATCTCCATCCAACCCAGGAACTCAGGAACTCCATTTTCACAGATGGCTTCAGCAAACGCAGAACTCAAGATTCCCATCAACATGGGGCAATGCTTGGAACACCCTTGAACCAGGAAGAATGGCTGTCTCCTACCTCTTATGACATCTTCAGTCACAGGTCTTGCCTGACAAGATCCCCGGTCAGTTTGTCTGGCTGTCTCTTGTCATGTGTACCCACAGTAAGTCACAATTGGATTTTTCTCAGATTGGTCAAGATTCAAAAGCCCTCCCAACACACCCAAGTACGGGGGTCCCCCACTGGTCACTAGCCTAGAGGGCCTGATTACAGGCTCTTTCCTGGATCCCTTTGTCCCTTCCCCCACTCCCCAATGGGCCAGGGTGACTAACCACCCCTCTGGCAAGCTTCTCTTTAACAATTCATCAGCTGCAGCCGACACAGGTAAACTGAGGCAGCTTAGGGATAGGAACATTTAGGCCTCCTTCAGCCCAAATATGCTGAGCCTGTGAAATGTGGCTCCCAAACTGCAGCTGGACAAGAACTCCCCTCCCATCCCCTTTCTACGCCGCACCCCCTCCCACCCCGCCCCAGCTACCCCAGCCTCCTAGCAGACTGGTCTCAAAGCCCCCTCCCACCTCCAAGGCTCAGCCTGAGAATAGAGAAGAACACACAGCCCCTTCCTGCTTGCTCTCCTCCTCTTCCTCCTCCCTGCTTGCTCTACAACCAACCCAGGAAAGGGGGCTGTCCTCCCCCTCAGATGCTCCCTCTTCCACCACCAGAGGGCACATCTGTGCCTAGGGACCCAAGTAACAGACAGCCATGCCAGTGTCAACCTGTTAAGTGGGAGCTAAAGGGGACGGGTAGTTACGGTGGAGGGAGTGGATATAATGGATTTGGGGGCAATGGTGGCAGTTATGGCAGTGGTCCTGGTTATAGTAGAGGAGGCTATGGTGGTGGTGGGCCAGGATATGGGAATCAAGGTGGTGGATATGGTGGTGGTGGAGGAGGATGTGATGCTTACGATGAAGGAAGGAATTTTGGTTGCAGTGACAATGGTGGCGATGGGAACCATAATGAATTTGGAGATTATACTAGACAACAGCAGTCAAATGATGGGCCCGTGAGGGAGGGACAGTTTTGGTGGAAGAAACTCTGGCAGTCCCTATGGTGGTGGTAGATACGTTAACACAAGTTATTAAAAAGAGAAGAAAAGGGCTCCAGTTCTTAGTAAAAAAGAGAGCGAGGAGTTGTCAGGAATGCTACAGGTTACTTTGAGACGTCATCTCAGATGCATTAGAGAAACTGTAAAAATCTACCAGGGAAGGACCAGTGATCCTTAATCAGAAAAGTCCTGCAACTTACACAGAAAGCCCCTGTCGTTCAGGACCAGCATAGCCCCAGCTTGCAAAAAGGGCAGCTGTTCACTAACGCAAGGTAGTGCCAGTTTGGTGCACATTCTTGAGGTCTTTTATCTGCTGTAGCTTTTTCTTTTTCCTTTCTTCACATCAGCTATGCTGTCCTATAAATTGTGGTAGTAGTACTAGGAATAAAAAGTTAAAGACGTTTTGAAAATAAATGAATAAACAGGAGCTAAAGGATTGTGTCAGGAAATGGTATTCTTCATATCAAAAGCTAAATATTAGCTCCCTTGTCTCTGCATTCCCCTGTGGCCACCATGGTCCTTTATCACCCCAAGGCTGGTAAGGCTGCCATGCCACGCAACTTAAATGCAAAGGAGAAAGCTCTTTAATACACCTCAAACCACCACTGCTCGTCCTTGGGTCTATGTCAGAGAGAGAAGCTAGGAGCAGAGTTTTCTGGACAAGGCATTAGGTCTGGAAGGTTGTTTCTGCACTGTGCTGCTGTCGCACGATAGTCACGCTCATGACAGGCACCCAGCAACACAGACTGGGTTTTATGAGCATGTCCACAGTTTCCCTGGGCCCAGGGAACAGGTTTGAGCTATCAGTGTGGCCGTGCATCTGGCAGATGATCCAGGAACCAGCACCCAGGTGATCCAGGGACCAGCACCCATGGGTGTGGGGTAGAGAACCAGATGTTCCTATCTGCCCTCAGAGAAACATCAACCCACACACACCCTGCTTAGCTTTTCCTGGTGGCTCCCTGACCACACCCAGCCTGACAAGGGCAGCCAGGCCATTTTGTCATCACTGTGCCCAAGTTGACAGCTTTGCCCACATCAGTTACATTTTGTGTTGGATATTCCTGATGACATCTTCGAAGCCTTTCATTCACAGGTAGGTGATGGGCAGCTCCACTCCTCTTGGCTCTGGTCCCATCCACACTCCCCTTAGAGAATGAGACCTGCTTGTTGTCCTTCCTGCACTTCCACACATGGGATTCCTCTACAGGCTACTGTCCCAACGACCAGGACAAAGCATGGCAATAGCAATGCTATGCTTTGGATGGGAAATGTCCCCTAAAAGGCCCCTGTGCAGAAAGCTCGGTCCCCAACAGGTGGCAATAATTGAGAGGATATTAAAATCTTGAGGACATTAACTTCATCCGTGGATTAATTCATAACTGAACAAACTATTGGGAAGAAGCTGGTCACTGGGCATGTGTCTTTCAAGGGTGAGTCTTGTCCCTGGACCCTTCCTCTCTGTCTCCCTGCTTCCTGGCCACCATGAAGTAAGCAGCTTTGCTCAACATGTCCTCCTGCCTCCTTGATGCTCTGACTCACCACAGGACCCTAGCAACAGAGCCAGTCGACTATGGACAGAAACCCCTGAAACTGTGAGCTAAAATAAATCCTTCCTCCTTTTAAGTTAATTTGCTCAGGTATTTTTGTCGCAGTATTAAAAATAAAAGTAAAACTGACTCACAGAAGCAAAAACAACCCGTCCCCTACCCCATAGCAGCAGCAGCTCCTTCCAGGAAGTATCTTTGCCCAGGAATGGGCTAAGGGCATTATATGACTTACTTAGAATTTCCATAGCTTCTCTTGTAATGTTATTCCCATTTTATAGATAAGATCGAGGCTCCAATGGGAAAAAACGGGTCAAGTCACATTACCAGAAGACTGGACCATGGTTCTCTTTTTTCGTCTGCTTAGCCAGCTTTTTTACTCAGAGTGTTAAGGGATAATTTTCCATAAAGATAAGATCGTGAATCTTGAATTGTAACTCATGTTAAAGATTTTATTTGACACTGGATACTGGTGGCTCACACCTGTAATCCTAGCTACTTGGGAGGCTGAGATTCAGAGGATCATGGTTTTAGGCCAGGCTGGGCAAATAGTTAGTGAGACTCCATCTCCAAAATAAGCAGAGCAAAATGGATTGGAGGTGTGGCTCGAGTGGTAGAGCACCTGCTTTTCAAGCTCATGTAGTATTAATGAGGGAACCAGACAGATGTTACAACCAATCCAAAGAGGTCAGGAGAATCTAAATTTACATGGAATAAAGGAAAGTGGAAGCAAATTTACAAATAGACTGGAACTGGCTTTTTCCTCAGGAAAGAGGTAGTCAATGGAGTCACCAGACAGAATTTATTTGCATGTCAATCGACAAGAATTATTTTGCATTGTTATCGGTTATGTGCAACTCACAAGGTCATGAAATACCTCAAAGGCACTAAAAGACTAGAACAAATAGCCCGTAAGGGTGTACTCTAAACAGCCTTGGTCTCCATCGTGACACCAGGAATCCATTTTGCTTATTCCAGATTTCCTTTCAGGGGTGCTATGGTTTGAATGTGTCCCCCGAATTGAGTGTGCTGGAAACTTGATTCCCAGATTCATATGCTGAGGTATTAAGAGGTGGGGCTTTGAGAAGTGATTAGGTCATGGGAGGGGGTGCTCCATCCTCCTGAATAGATTAGTGCAGTCATCCCAGGAGTGGGATGGTGATCTGGAGAGCGAGTTGTTATAAAGCACAGATCCTCACTTTGCTTGGCCCTTCCACATGCTCCCTCACTCTCGTCATGTAACACCCTCTGCCATGCTCTTGCATAGCAAAAAGGCTCCCCAGCCTCCAACTGAGGGAAATAAAATTATTTCCTTCATAAACTACCTCCGTGATGGCAGCACACAGCAGACTGAGACCAGGGGCAAGTGCTTCACCAAAGTCTGTATGATCTTTGCACCTTACTCCTCCTGGTAATGGTTGATGTAAGGCATGGCCAATCAGAGTTCTTCCTGGGGACTGACTCATGGACTGAGCAAAAAAAGGTTATTTCGTCTGGTGTGGTCAGGCTAAGGTAGCCAGCCACCTGGAGGAGGGAGAAGGTGCTGATGAGCACTTACCATGTCAGGTGCTCTTTCAAACACTTCTTATGTGTTTGTCCATTTAATATTCACAATAGGCCTATGAGGAAGGTATAATTTTTGTTCCATCCCACAGATGAAGAAGCTAAAGAATGTGCCCCAAATCACATTAGTATATGTGGCAAGGCCAGATGCCAACACGGGCAGATTGCAGAGCCAATGCTTCAGGCTCTGGGCTATCTTTGCCTTACGAGCAACCTGGAAAGAAAAGTAGAGGTTAAAGAGTGATGGGCAAAGACAAAAGGCAAGATTACAGATGGGGCTGAGGGTATGTTCCAGCTTCTACAGCTCTGGAGCCCTTAGGAGGTTCTAGAGAGTTCTGGAAGGTTCTTCCTCCCTCAGATTCCTGAAGCAACCTCAGCATCCTTTCCAACAATTAAAGACACTACCCCAACAGCCTTTATTTTATTTTTTTATTTTTGCTTAAGCTCCTTTGAGCAACAATTATTTCATAGAGTCTTGACTTGAAGGTTATTAAGTGACAAAATTGAGGGTCTCATACAAATGGACCTGCTCCCATCAGCTACCAGCTACAGCCCTGCCCATTGATGCTACCACCACCTCTTCACCAACCACATGCACTGTACTGAAGCATAAATCCAGTTAATGCATCCAAAAAAGGAAAAATCAAAATGTCAGATCTGCAGAGATGGTTCAATTGAAGGAATATTGATTGTCACAGAGAATATTCTTACTTTATTCACCTACTTAGGTTGCTCCCCTAGGCACATATGAATTCATCAAATATTGTCACAGTACATAATAACACTCGTTCCCAGCATTGTTGTGACTACTCGGGCTCTGATCCTGTTCATGATGCCCTTCCCAGTTGGAGTAATGGTGGGGGAGTAGAGGAAGGAAGAGAAGAGGAATCATCAAGACATTGCATTATGGGATTTTCCCCAGGGAAAGGCACATTCCCGCTAGCAAGCTAGAATTTGAACCTTGTTTTTCTGACTCTGAAATCAGGACCATTTCTACCCCACCATGCCTTTCACTACAAATGGTGGCTCAGATCCAGCCAGAACCGGAGACAGTCTCTTGCCTTCTGCTTTGCTCAGTCAGTACCGTGGATTATGCACCTACTGTTTGCCAAGGTCAGGGGAGAGACTCAAAACGATCTATAACTCAATGCACACATCAATGTGAAGACACAGAAAACCGATTTTTAGAGACTAGCCGTTGAAATTGTCAGAGTGCTGCAATGGAGGCATGACCCCTGACCCTCCAAGGTTGCTTATTGAATTGACACCAGCACCAAGAAAAGGCTGAAGAATTCTGATAAAATAGCACAACTCTCACAAGGAGCAAATTAGCCCATTGTGATCAACATTTCTGAAAAACTGACCAAGAAGAGGTCTGGGGAAGCCAAGAACTGGAACAGACTTGCACAGAAAGTTCTGGGCTCTCTCTAGACACTTTCCAGGAAAACATGGAGTATTTAGACCAGCCTTTCCTAATTGTGTCCCAAGGATTGAAAAGGTTTGGGGGAGGGGGTCACATAAAATTGGAGAACATAGAGTTAATTAAAATTAACCAGATTGCTTTGGTTCAAACCCTGTGTCATCTTAACAATAGTAACAACCTCTATTGACTGCAGCTCAGTGCTCCAGCACCACTCATGTATGAGCTCATTTCAGCTCAAGACTCTGAGAAGCAAGTGCTGCTGTTCTCCTGTTGATAAACCAAGGCTCTTGAGAGTAAGTGACTTGCCTAAGGTCAAACATTGTTGAGTGATGAGTTGAGATTAAAAACTCTAGCATCCCCAGTCTTGGCCTCTTCATTGCATGCACAACTCCAAGAGGCAGATGTAGAGCACATGTATTCCCAGACTTCACCTCTGCACCTCCCATAATTGTCCCAGAGCATCTCCTGGGACTCATGAGCTATGCAATATTTGAGAACTGGTTTCAAATATTCACTTCACCTGACTGTCTGGATTCAGAGACTCTCCCACTAAGCACTTAGAAGCAAGTACAAATTGACATGGTATCAGAGTCACTTGAGCAGTGCTGATCAAAATCCAAAGGTGGGAGCCCCTGGGGAGTCCACACATGGTGGCTGCACTGGGGCTGGTATTCCAGCCTTCAGCCCTCCTCCCTAGGCTGTCTTGAAGCAAGTAGCCCAGAGAAACCAGAGGAACTCCACCGTCTTTCTCCTTGCCACTACCCCTGGCTGAACATCAGTTCTGGAACTTTCCAACCAGAGGCAGAAAGAAACTTTCCATGGGTTGAGCGAAACCCAATGCTTACAAAGACGTTAATCACTTTAGGCAGCTGCCCCTCTCCCCCTCCCTCAGTTTCTCCACCCACCTGTAATTTCCAGCTTGATTTCATGCTTTGGCTGGATTCCCCAACAGGTGCATGAAGAAGGGGATTTTATTCCCAGGCGCTCTTGCCAAGAGCCCATTCCCTCAGAGGGAGAGGGGAAATATGGCCTCAGTAGGGGAATATCAATAGGAACTCATGGTGGGAAGATATAGTTGGCCAGAGCTGCTGATGGGGTAATTAATTCTACTTAAGTGAAGTGTTACTAACAATTAAATGTGCTAATTAAGAAAAATTGGATCAGCTGTTGTCAGTGTAACACAGAAGCAGGAGTGCCGTTGACACATGTCTTGGGCAGCTTCCTGCTGGGAGTGGATGGGACTAAAGGCAGCTGACACTGTCCCTTCGTGGCCCAGAAGAAACCAGAGGTGCCAGGAGCTGGAGAGCCCCCCACACACACCCACACAGGAGGAAGCAGCAGACTTGGGGGTGTCTGTTAAATGACAAGTCCAGGAGGCACCAGCAGCTGCAACGTAGGTCAGAGGGACCTATGCCCACCTCGTGCAAAGTCCTGGAAGACCGTGCCAGATGGGGGCAGCAGAGAGCACCTCTCGGATCAGTGGGGAGATACTGAAGTCTGATGGCAAGTCTGAGGGTGGAGAAGAGACAGGGAAAGAGGCCAGATCAGGAGTCAGGCATTGAGAGGTATCTGGTGTTTGGTAAGCAGGTCTTCAAGGCTTAGAACTCAAGTCAGATGAGCAGGCAGCACAGCATCATAGAAAGAGATAGAACTGGAAGACAGGTGCACCAGTTAAGGCAGGATTCCTCCGCATTGCACTAGTGGTATATTTGGAGTGACACAATTCTTTGTTGTAGGGGATGATGTTCAGGCCTTAAATGATGTTTAGTAGCATCCATGGTCTTTCCCCACTAGATTCCAGGAGCACCCCCTGGATCCAGTGTCCAGCACAGATATATATATATGTGTCCAGACATTGCTAAATGTCCCCTGGGGTCCAAATCACCCTTGGCTGAGAATGACCAAGCTGACTGAAAACAAAACCTCAGCCACTTAACATAATGAAGGCTATAGATCACCACGGCATCATGCAGACCAGGCCCCAGGCCCCTTGCAGCTGCTAGCCCACTGCCCCAGGCCTCAGGTTCCTCCCTGCATTGGCCACCTCCAGTTGGACAATGAGCTAGGGGACAGACTGCAGGGAGTCTGGGAGACTTTAGGGACTGAGCCTGGAAGTGACTGGCCCCACTTGCTGCGAAGGAGAAACCTGGTCCAGCTATGTGCAAGGAGGAGACCCCAGACACAGACTGACAGCCTGCCCACCTATGCAATGTCAGCTCCCAGTCCTGGTTCTAACTGCCAAAAATGGCCTCTTTAACCCTGGCCAGTCCCTCCTCCAGGCCTCAGTCTCCTTCTTTTCAAAAGCCCCTTCCATAAACAAAACATGACTATCCAATAATGGACTATATATATACTTTCAAAATGATTATTTTTATGTTATGAGAATTTTGCCTCAAAAAAAGGCCCTTCCAGCTCTAAGCTTTGGCAGGGCAGGAACTAGGCAAAGGCACCCAAAAGTAGGAAAATGGTTCTGTTCTCCCCAGAGACACACCCCAAATGAATAAGAAAAGGCCTTCATCGCTGCTTTGCCTGTTAAGTGATTGCCACAGAAGTAAGCTTTGCAATCTATATGACTCGCTATACCTGTAAGGGACATTACTGTCAAGGCTCTAGATGTGACCTTGTTGGTATTCTCCTGAATGCAGAGAGGACAGCATGAGACACGGAGTGAGTGAGCTGCATAAACACATGTTCATTAGGACAGGCCCACACAGAGATCCTAAATAGTGGCCCCAAACAGCCACTATTATTAAATTAATAACAAAGCTGTATTCCTGGCTTCCTGGGTGTCTGACACCATATCACCCACCTGCCTGCATCCACTCAGCCAATTCTTTCTGCAACGCTGATTAGGACTTTTACAGGTGAGGAAAGGAAAACCAAAAGGCTCAATAATTTCCTATTTAGTTTTCTATCACTAGGTAACAAATCATCCTCAGACCCAACAGCTGAAAACAGTGATTCTCTCAAAGTCCTGTTTCAGGAGTCCAGGCATGGCTCAGCTGTGCCTTCTGTCTCAGGGACTCTCACAGGCTGCAGTCACAGGGCTGTAGTGTCCCCTGAGTGTTCAGCTGTGAAAAAAGTCACATCCAAGCGCACAGGGTGGTTATCAGGATTCTGTTCCTTTAAGGGCTATTGGCCTGAGGCTCTCAATTCCTGACCTTGTGGATCTGTCCAACGTGGCAGCTTGCTTCATCAAAGCCTGAAAGCTGACAAGGTTCTAGAATCTACTCACAAGACAGGAATGGTGATTTGATGTAGCCCAGCCACAGAAGCTATCCTGTTGGTTAGAAGTAAGTCACTGGCTGAAGACACACTCAACGGGAGGGTTACACAAGGGCGTGAATCCCAGGAGACAGGGATCAAGAAGAGACTGGCTCAAAGTCTACCCACAAGCTTTTTGAAAGGTCCTCAGCTAGTGAAGAGGCTAGCTGCCTGCACCCTGGAGTTTTCAAATGGGCTCAGGCCCACCTTTTTGCATTACAGTTTCTCCATGTGCCTCCAAGTTGGGGGAGGAATTAGGAAAGGGATGCAAAGGAGAGAGCGAGAAAGCAAGAGGTCATTCTGCAAAATGGAAGACGCACTGGGCTCTTCCTGACCAGGTCATGTTGATGAGGTTAGTCCTGCAGGACTCAGCCCAGAGCTCACGCTGCCCTCTGTAGTAACGGGGTCCTCATTAGAGTCGTGTGTAGAGCTGCATTTTAATTGCCTGGCAGAGCCCTGAGCACCTTCAGAGGAAGCTTTCCACGTCCTCCTCATCATGACTATTAATAGGCTGGGAACATTCAGGATTCCTCAGGCCCAGGCCACAGCCCCTTCTCAACACAGGCAGCTGGAGTCTCCCTCGCCCTGCTTTATACCAGCCCTGTAGTCCTGCTACCAAGGGCAGCCCCTGGCTGCTCCCCAAAGCTGGTACAGTGTGCACCAAGACATGGACCTTCTGAGTACCTGGGAGACAGGGACGGAGGACCTGCTGGAGGGAAGGGCCACATGCCTCAGCCCTGTATTCCTGGCAGCCAGCACGTGGGTCTCAGTGGATGTGGAATGAATCTCTAGCTGCCACAGGGATCTCTGTGCAGATGTGGTAGGACACTTGTGAGGCCAAGTTTGAGCATGGAAAATTGGTCTCTGCCAGCTTCTCATTTCCTGTTAATCTCTGAGTAAGAGAGATGCTTTCAGGGAGTCTCCCATGGTCGTGGGACCAAGGGAGAGGTGAGGGCACCTAAGATAATCAGGCCATGTTTTTGTAATTACCTTCATGTTGCCGCATTGGTACACTCCCAGCATCCCTCCCCACTTCAGTAGTGGAACCCTGCAGTGCCTCAAACCACTTCCAGTCCCAGTGGCCAGGTCAGACGTGAGCCCCTGCCCTCTGTCCCTCCTCCAGTATTTTCTCTAGGGATTGCCAGTCCTTGAAACACAAAGATCTTTTTTTTTTTTTTTTTTTGCCATCATAGAGAAGGACCATTTGCTCTTCAGCCTTCTTCTATATAAAACTTTTTTTTTGCAGTCCTGGGATTTGAACTCAGGGCCTCACACTTGCTAGGCAAACACTCTGCCACTTGAGCCATGCCCCAATCCTTTTTTGCCTGTTAGTTACTTTTCAGGTAGGGTGTCCTCACACCATGATCCTCCTACCTATGCCTCCCACATAGCTGGGATTACAGGTGTGTGCCACCACACCACAATATATAAAATTTAATAATCCCGGTGTACGTTGCTCTCTCTGTTCCATTCTAAGGGGTAGATACACTGATGATATAAAGTGAGTCCCCTGACTTCCTTGTCACTAAAACAGAGCTGACAACAAACTTCATAGCAGGCAAGGCTCCCCCACACCGTCTGCATCCATAATGGTTGCCACCTAGGGACCTGCAAAAGCAAACAGGTAACAACACACACACACAGCAGGCTGACAGCTTATGCCAAACGAGTGGCCTAAAAAGCTACTGTCATTTGCACACCCTCCCTGGGTTGGACAGGCTGGATTGCAAGGCTAGAGGGCATGTCATCCAAAGGTCATGGAGACCTCTCAGCTCCTCCAATAGAAGTTTTGGCCCTAAGAAGTTTTGGCCAAGCAGGGCCAGAGTCAGCCCACCCTTCCCTATCCTCCTTCCTCACTTGGCCCTCCCTTTCCTCAACCCTCGGCCTCCTCCTTCAGCCTCCCCAAGCCCTGCTTTCCTGTACTGGGAGCAAGGGAAGCTCATTGAATTTTTGCAAGTACTTTGCATGGCGTCTGATTTACAATTCATAACCTGGATTATACTGCAAGTTCAGCCTTCCGGGGTCGGTGTAATTTAGATCTTGGAAATATTTGCCAGGCTTTCCATTCCCCTGACACCTGAGGGATTGGAAATGAATTCCACCCCTGGAGGTTTACTGTTTGGAGGGTGCACAGGAAGGGGATACAGAGAGTTGACAAAAGGGGTGGTAGGGAGGCAGAGCAGAGACAACCGAGGGGTGGGGAAGAAAGAATGTTAAACACCAGTGGGAAGGAATGATGACAGACATGAGAAAGAGAGGCAAAGAAGGCAGGGGGAACAGAGCTCCAATCACTAGTGCCCAGTGGTGGCCCACAGCTCATAATGTCAGCATTGCTGTCCAAGGGAAGTGACTTGTCCCTGTGGAGTCAACTAAGGTTGAAGCAAAATATCCCATTTTCTTGTCCTACCTTGATCCCCGCCTTTCTGGAAGAAGGACAAATCCCCTAACTGCTTTTTTGAAAAAACGTTTTATTGAGATATTCACATACCGTACAATTCACCATCAAAAGAGTGTGCTGACATGGCTTCCAGTACATTCCCAGAGTTGGGTCCATACCACCTCAATCAATTTTTGAAATTTTACATTACTCTACAAAGCAACGCTGTACCCCTACGCTGACCACCTTCCCATTCGTTTCCCAAGGCTGCTATAACAAATTCCCACAAACACAGCCTTCAAACAACAGAAATTATTCTCTCACGGTTTTGGAGGCCAGAATCTGAAATCAAAATGTCGTCAGGACTGCATTCCTTCCAAGGGCTCTAGGAGAGGACCCTTCCCTCCAGCTTCTGGGGGCTCCAGGTGGTCTTTGGCTTCTGACTACATTGCTCCATCCTCTGCCTCTGTTGTCACATGGCCTTCTCTGTGTGTCTGAGTCTCAAATATCCCTCTGCATTCTCTTGTAAGGACACATGTCAGCCAGTGGTGCATCTCTATATTTCCAGCATTTAGAAGGTAGAGGCAGGAGGATCCCAAGTTCAAGGCCAGCCTAGATGACATATGGAGCGCCTGCCTCAAAAAAAGATACATGTCATTGGACTTAGGGCCAACCCTAAATCTAGAATGATCCCACATTGAAATCCTCAATTGTCTCTTCAGAGAGCTTTCGAAAAAATAAGACCAACTCCATGATGGACCTGAGGAAAGAAAAGAAAGAAAACCATACTCGTGGACCCGAGGGGTTAGAACATGAACCTATCTTTTTGGGAGGTCCACCAGTCAACCCACTATGAATCTCTGCTCTTCCTGTTTTCTCTACCCCATGGCAACCACCAATCTATTTTTTTGTCTCTATAAATTTGCCTATTTTGGACATTTTATATGAATGGAATCAGACAATGTATGGTTCTTTATGACTGGCTTCTTTCACTTAGCACATTGTTTTCAAGGTCCACCCAAATTATAGCATGTATCAGTACTTCATACCCTCTGATTGTTGGGTAATATTCCCATGTATAGCTACACCACACCTTAGTTATCAGTTGATGGACATATGGATTATTCCTATTCTTGGGCTATTCTGAATTATGCTGCCATGAAAATGCATGTACAACCCCTAACAACGTCTAACATAAGTAAAATAGTGAGAAATTCACATTTGCCTTCTCTAATCCCAATGAGCAGAGTATGCAAGAGTGATGGGACATCACTTGCAAGATTAGGCAGGAAAACACTTGACCTTGAGCTTGCCAAGTGTTCACTCAAATGAACAAGCTGCCATGTCGTATGCTGCCCTGTGGTAAAGAACTGAAAATAGCCACTGGCCAACAGCCCTCTTGGGACTGGGGCCTTCCAGAATCCACAGGAGGGCTGGGATGTAGCTCGGTGGTACAGCGCTTGCCTAGCATGCATGAGGCCCTGGGTTTGATCCCAGCACCAAAAAAAAAAACCTCTCCCCAGAATCCACAGGAGTGAGCTCGAATGCCAAGGCTATCCATTAAACTCCAGCCTCCGCCAGCAGCTTCACTGCACCCTTTGTGAAGCTTCCTGAGTCAGAGCTCCCCAGGACCCCTACCCCATAGACTACAAAATATAACGTGCATGTTGGTTTAAGCCACTGAGTTTTAGGGCAATTTGTTATAGATTAATAAATACCCAATACAGTGAAGACAGAAGAGAAAATAATCTTGGGAGAGCCTGCAGGGTTCAGGTTTTGGGGGACTGGCACTTGCCTTCCATGAGCTGGTGTTTGGAGAATTTGGGCTGTGGGTATCCCAACCCCAAATCTCAGTAAGTGATTTGGTTTTCTTTGTTGGGGTGGAAGAGAGGTGCTGAGTTAAACAAAGTGGGACAAAATGAGGTGTATTATGCCATCCTCCTCCCTCTGAAGCTCATAGCACTGAAGGGAGGAAAGTGAGGAAGGAGCAGTGCTTAACACCAGATTTGCCCAAAAGTAGCACATAGACTTGGGTCCGGAAACCAGATAGCTGGGCTTCCAGGACCCTGCTCTTTCTAATATGCCAGATTTCCCAGAGGCAAGGAGAGGACAGTTGAGAGTGTAAGTATCTGAGGATGAGAAAATGTCAAGACCTAATGAGAATATCAAAGTATAAAAGATTGTATTTCCCTAATATCAGCCATCCTAATGGTCTTCTCACAGTGTGACTTTGCCACTCACCTATCAAGAAACGAGGCAATGTCCCCTTCCCTTGGATCTAAATAGATCTTAGTGGGCTAGGGACATAGCTCAGTGACAGAACACTTGCCTAGCATGAGCAACACCCTAGGTTCAATACTCAACATGGCAAAAGCCACTAAATGAACTTCAGTGACGCCTTCAATCAGCAGGAGTGATGCTAGTGACTTCCAAGACTAGAACATAAATGGTGATAGAGCTTCCACTTGACTGTCTTTTGGGATACTCACTCTTAGAACCCAGCTGCCTTGCTGTGAAGAAGCTCAGCCCATATGAAGAGCCCATGTGTAGGTGTCCCAGCAGACAGCTCAGGTTAGTGGCTCAGCCAATAGACAGCATGGGAGTGGGACATCTTCCAGATAACTCAAGCCACCATTTGACTGGAACCACATAGAAAACCTGGGGAGAACTGACTGGCTAGGACCAGATGAGCCTAAGCCATGAAAGATAGTAATAGTGACCATTTGTGTTTGATACGACTAAGTTTGGGGTGCTTTGTTACACACCTATAGATAACCCAAACAACAAAGATGATTGAGAGACAGAAGATAGATAGCTAGACAGACGATAGATAAATGATAGATAGATAGATGAAAGATAGAAAGAAGGAGGGGAAGAAAAGCAAGGATGGAGCAACACAGACATCAAATGAACACTTATTAAGCCAGACACTAGATCAAGTGATTTATTGACATTATCTACCTTTTAATCCTCACAGTAATCTTATAAGGTTAGTATTCTTCTCCCCGTTGATAGAGAAACTTAAGGTCAGAGAGTTTCAATGATGTGCCTGAGGTTACAAGCTAACATGGAACAAATTCTCCTGACTCCAAAGTCCATGTTCATAGCAAACCAGGTAAGGAGCACAGGTGAGAAGAGAGGGTGGGAGACTGAGGATGAAATGTGATGGAAATTCCAGGCTTTATTAGCTCAAGCAGATCATTACCACTCAGTATAGCACCCTGACCTCTCTTCTGGATGACTCACTTCAAGATTTTTGTCTGCAGCATGCCTTGCCCCTAACTCCTCTTGAGAACTACAAAAGAATCCTTCTTTACCTAAGAACAAAGAAGCTAAAAGAGAAAGCTGCTAAAGACCCTGCTGTGCTGTCTTCTGCCCCGGAAAGCTGATGGCCAAAATAAAAGGAGTTGTTTTGCTGTTGTTGAGATGATGGTGGTGATGGATTAGGTGGCCATGGTGGATAGTGGTAATGGTGCAGGTGGAAGAGGTAGCAATGGTGGTAGTAGTGATGGTGGTCACCATACTGATCATGGAAACCATGGTGGTGATGATAGTGGTGGTAGTGGTAATGATGGTGGTGGTGGTGATGGGTGGAGGTAGTTAAAAACCCATGAATCCTCTCTGCAGAAAAAGGAGTGCTCTGGCCAGAATCAGGCCAAGCTCTCTCTTCTAAAGCCAAGTCCAACAAGAGAAGATGGGTTGGCATGACACCTGTAGAATACAACTGGTTATGTGACACCTTCTCAAACTCTTCCAGCACCCAAGAACATGAGTGGTATTGGCACTCACCTTCTCTCCTAAGTGACTGTTCTAAACCTGGTTCACCTCTGGGACTGATTCTGATGCTAAGTCAAGGACCCAAGGCAAAAGGCAGGTCCTTGCGTGTAACTCATTTTCCCCAATGCTCAGCACAGTGGCTTGCCTATAATAGGCCTTGAAAGCATATATAAATAAATCAACCCTTCAGCAAGCAGGGAAGGGGCAGAACTATCCAGGCTAGATCCCAAGTCCTCACTGTCACTCTCAGGAAGAGGTGTGTTAGCCTAGAGAGTGGGCAGCCTGGGTTTCCTCTAGGACAGAGATGGCTTCAAGGTCCTGCTAAGCATAGGAGAAAATGCAACATAGCCACATTAGTCAAAGGTAAAGGGAGGCTGGTTGCTGGATAGGCCTTTCCTGTGGCCTGGAGAAAGCAAATCTCATTTTGTTGCTAACAGCTAATGCTTCTGGTGGCTGTGGTGTATACTGTTTTGAAATTTTACACAAGTTTACTCATTTGAACTCACAACAACCCTATGCCATATGTACTGCCACCATCATTTTATGGAAGAAAATCTGAAGCTATAAGGAAAACAAGCAAGTCACCCACAATTCCACCTCTAGTTAGTAAGTGGCAGAGCTGGAACAAACCCAACCAGGCAATCAAGGCTCCTAACCACTGCTCCACACAGCCCCAAGATTCCTGGATAACCTGGCCTTTTTCCATAAAGCTGTTACATTCAACAATGACTTCAACCCTACCTGGTGGTGGACCATCAGAGTCCTAGCTGGAAGCCATTGGCATTCCCTGAAGAAGTGATGGAACAAGAGTCCTAACAAAGGAACTGTAGAAATGGTGAGGCAAGCATGGGGACCCAAGGAATTGGGGACACAGGCAGGGCCTAGCAAGAAAGGGACGCCATCACACCTTTGCAGGGGAGAGGGGAGAAGGAGAACTTAGAGACACAGATGGTCATAGGAGAAGACACTGACAGCCACTGACCAACTACCCCTGCAGGTTAGGAACCAAGATCAAATGTCCCATTCTCTCTGGTCCCACCCTCTGAGCTCCTGTTTGTGCCACAGCCAGGCAAGCCAGAGCCAAGGCTTAAGGACTCAGACATAGCCCTTAGAGGCCACCCCCAGCCAGAGGTAGAGAGGGGAAGTTCAAGAGTATAGACTGAAGAAAGTATAGCAACTTGCCCAAGGTCACCAGCTCAGAGGTGGGGGCCAGATTGATTTGACTCCAGAACTTCTCCTGCAGTCACCACTGTGGCCTGAGTCACAGTGAGAGCATTTTGGCATGTGCACATCGTCGGTATAAATGATCATCCAGAAGGCTGCCAGCAGCACCTCGGTGTTTTTATAATGGGATTTTAATTCACTCCCCCATCACCCTGCTGAGCTGAAAAGCACTCCTGTTTGTCTACTGCTTGTTAAGCTGTTGCTTAAAACCAGAAACAGGAAGCAGCCCCTAGAGTCCACGGTTGGCTGCTGGGTGGCCACTCACAATCCCCAGGGCCAAGCTTCTTCCTCAGGTATCCCCTGCCAGAGCTGCCTCGCACCTGTGGCCAGAAAGAAGGAAGACGAAGGTGTCTTTGGAAAGGCGAGAACAGCCTGCAGCTTTAGGACACTGCCCAGCAGCCAGTGAGCCCAGGAAATGGTCAGCTGCCCTGAGCTTGGGCAATGTCCCCCAGAGGTACCAGATTCCCAGCCAGCACCCCAATCTTTCCCATCTCAGGGAGCAACACCACCACTTACCCAGCTGTTCAGGCCAGAAACCTGTGCCCAGACCGAGCCCTCTTTCCCCCACACCCACATTCAGCCATCAGGCTGGAAGATTCCTATCTAAACTTTCCACAGAACCAAGACCCAGTCCCTGTCCAGCCTCATGACATGCTGTGCTAGGCTTTGTTTCTTGGGACACTACCATAAATGAAATTCCCTTTAAGACAAGAGGTGCTCTCCTGCAAATTTGTGCTTGAACTGTGTTTTTGTAAATTCCATCCCAGCTTGCCATTGGCATTCTGAATCTCTCTCTGAGATTGACTCCCCAGTGACTCCTTACATTTTAACTTTCTCTCCAGCCCTGGGAAAGAGCCTCAAATTCTCCAAAAGACATTTTGCCCTGATCCTATTACGCTTATGAACATGGGTTGTGTCAGGGTTTTCTTTAAGCACTGATTTGTGTATGCAGTTTTGGGGAGCCTCCCTTGACAGTGGCCCTGATGACTGTGCTGGTCACTCTCCACTCTCCCCCCCGCCCTGCACCCCGCAACCCTTCTCCCATCCTGGACATCCCACAACACCATCTTTCTTCCCTCTGCTCTGCACTCTGGAAGGGCAACCTCTACAGGCAGTATCAACAGGGTCCTTTGTCCCCTACCTTCTTCTTCCACCTGGCCAGTCCCAGGCAATGGCAAGAGACTGAGGGCAGGAGAGAGAGAGGTGTGGTTCTGAGAGTGACTTTTTCTGCTGGGGCCACGGCTCCTGTTGCGTGGCTCTGGGCTCCAGCACCACTGCTCCTTTCCCTTGCTCCTTTGTACATAAAGGTGGTAAGAGTCCCTTCTTATTCATCCTTGGATGTATGCCATACAGTGTCAGTTCCCTTACCTCTGCTCACAAGTCTATAAGTAGCCTCTCCATTAAACTGCCTTAGCTGGAACCCTTTGAGGGTGCCAGCTGGGACCCCACCTGGTACAATGACAGTCGTGATAACTATGTTGCCACACTCAAGCTCAAAACCCCAGACTCTGGCCCCACCCAGGGTTCCAGCTAACTCACTTCTAGCCATGGGTACTTTGGAGGCTGAGAAGATGCCTTGGATCATGAGGGGCCACCAAGACAGGTGGGGTGTGCACGCCCAGGGCTGGCTTTCTCAACCTCAACCCTACTGACGTCACAGGCTGGATGGCTTTTCTGGAGCCTGTCCTTACATCTGTGGTCAGCATCAAGGCAGCATCTGTGGCCTTGATCTGTTGATGCCAGGACCACAGTCTTCCTAGCCATGACAATGTCCAGGCCTTACCAAATGTCTCCAGGGGCTGAGCCGCCCATGGCTACAAACCCACCCTCTAGGATGATAGAGGTGAGCTGAAGGCTAACTGGGCAGGTTTGCTTTTCAGAGAGGGGGACAGACAGAGCAGCAGTCCAGAAAGGGGTCTTGGGGGCAAAGTAGGGGATATCTATGGAGGCTCCACCTCTTGTCCCCCAGCCTCTGGTGACTGGATATGGCTCAGGTTTTGAGAAACCCACTCCACACCCTCAGTTCCATGCCCTGCCTGGCCCTGGTGCCTGCACAGAGAGCCCAAAACAACTGGCAGCTCCTGGCCCTCAACCCACACTCCCTTCTTCTCGCCCCTTACCCGCCTTGAAATGATTTGGGGAAGCAGCTGGCAGGAGGGAGTACAGCTGCCGCTAAGTTATCCAAATGATTTATCTTAAGATTCATGCAGAATTCATTGTGTGGGGACCGGGGTGAGTTGTGCTTTAATATTCATGTAGATTTGGAAGAAATGTTAATCACGGGTTTGGGTAATTTGCACTTTTGCTTCATTCTCCTCCTCCCGGGTGGGTTAGCCAGCCCCCTAAGCCCCCTCTCTCCTCCCCTCCTGTGTTCTGGATTCTTTCCAGCCCACCGTGGCAGCTGGGGTGGGCTCAAAGACTGCAGGGGCTAGGGGTGGGGGCTGACCTGCTGTCTCCCCTGCCACAGCACCTTCAAGTTGGGAGGGGGTGTCAGGATGGGCAGCGATGGGGAAGAGCCACAGGAGCCCTGGGACATCTTGACGGGAAATAGATAACCTGCTATAGCAACCAGATATGTGCAAATTAGCATTGATTAGTCTCAAATTAACAGCTTGGACATTTCAAACCCAAAACAAGGCCTCAGCTCTGCTCTGATCTCTCTCCCTCCCTTCCTCCCATGCCCCACTTCCGACTGTTTCCCCTCCCCATACTGACAACTGTCTGGGCCTGATGATGAGGAAGGTAGGCTCCCTGGGGAGAGAACAGAGGGACCCAGTTTGCATCAACACTCTCCTGCCTCTCTCACTTCCTCCTACTTCATGGAGGAGAGATGTTTCTGGAATTTGTCCAGGCTCTGACTGCCCAGTATGGCCAGTCTTTCCTCCCTGCCCTAGTTGGAAACCCCCCTGGCATCGGGGAAAGCTCCATCTGACTCCCTTTAGGACATGAGGCCACGCCCCAAGAGCAGGTCTCTCCCTCCCTCCCAGGTAAGGTGGAAACAGCTGGGACAATCCCAAGGGTGATGTCATCAGGTCCCAGGAGGTATGGTGGAGTCTAGAAGAGCCACAGAAAAGTCCCCAGATTCCAAGCCAAGGATCCAGCTCTCTGCACTCTACCTTCCCTTTCACAGAGAAGAAAAGTAGAGTCCAGGGACAGAAAGCTGGAGCCCAAGTTCACACAGCTAGCTTGCAATAGAGGAAGATCTAAGTCAGACGCCTACCATACCAGGGTTCAGGGCCCTTGTGAACATCCAAAAGAGAACGATTTACACAGGTGGCACAGGTGAATGAAACATAGAGCAGCCAAAGGCGGACAGAAGCTAAGGAAATAGTGACAGCAGGAAGCAGCTTCTTCCCAGGCTGGAGAGGCAGAAGAGGAGAAGGCATTAGCAGACTCTGAAGTCAGGTCTTGGTATAAGCTATCCACAAAGAGCAGGAGCAAGAAAGAAATACAGCAGTGCTGGAAAGAACTACATGGGCTCCTCAACCCTCCTTGCCCTCCCATCTTTCAGACCTCATTGCCCAGAGCCAGCCAGGAGTCCATTGCCAGGGTCAGCCCCCGGAGATGCTGAACAGAGGAAGGGAAGCTTAAAAAATGGATCTGAGAACAAGCAGACACTGACCAGCATAAACACTTACAGCCCAGACATGGTCCCCTTCCTCTCTCAGGCCCTGTTGGGGCTTGGCAAGAAGGAACAGGAGGAAAGGCCCCAGAGGAGGGGCCTGGTGGGGCTGTCCCATGCACAGTACCAGAAGAGACCACACAGCTGGGTTTGACAGAAAGAGGGGAGTTGGAGGTGAGGGAAGGTGGGTACTGTCACCTTCCCGGTTGACTCTCTCTCCTTTGGCTCCTTCTTCCCTTTCCTGCTGGGATCTGATCGGCTTCCAACCCCAGCAGCTGGAGTGACCTGCCACTGCCTGTCAGCTTCCCCACTGCCATGCAGCTCTGACTGGGCCCAGAATAATAATCAGAAAGCTACAGCCACAAAAGAAACACGCCATAGCCTAGACGGCCACCCCTTCCCCTACCACTGCCATGTCTGTGAAGACTGGGAGTCCAACTCCCTGTTCCACCCCAACACATACTGCACCTCCACCTGGAGTTGAAGTCTCTTGGGCCAAACTATGTCAAGATGCAGAAGTCTGTTATAGCCAGTCCTGCATTTCCCAGGCTCAAGCCAGTCAATTGGAGTCTTCCCTGGGACAAATTTGTTAGAAAAATGGTATTTTGGAAGATGTATTGATTGTAACAAATGTACCACTCTGGGGCAAGACATACACAGTGGGAGAGGCAGGGTAGGGGAGGTGTGTGAGAATTCTGTATATTTTCTATTCAATTTAGCTGTGAAGCTAAAACTCTAAAAAAAAAAAGTCTATTTAAAAAAAAAAAAGGTTAGACAGTCTTTCAAAATCAGGGGGAAAGCCCTATAAAGACAGATGCAAATATAGAAAAGGAAGAAGTACATTCATAATTTAATATTCAAATATTTCTGGATGTGAAATTGAAGGGCAGAGAAATCCACTTTGCAAATTAAGAGCTATTCATATGAAATTATATGCGGGATTTTTTGGGTGGTGTAGGCAGGTAGGCACTAGGCATTTAAAGTCCAAGAATTACTTAAATAGCTTTAGCTTCTATGGAACATCTTTTGCGTATAACTATGAGATGGTATAAAAGGTCATTTGTAGCTATCTTTTTAAAGGTCATCTTTATTGAGTTTGAACAAAATGCACACAGTTATTTTTAAAGAGGATACTTTGCTAGCAAAGTGAGAGGTGTGACAGCCTGCAAGGCCAGTGGTCATCCTGCCTGTGCCATGGAAGAGCCTATCATGAGAACTGGTCTGTTTAGACATTGGAGGAAGAGAAAAATCAAAGAGACCTGACCAATTGTTTGTACCTCTGGAGATATCTTTGCCTAAAGTGACCACAACTCTTGGAATTTCCAGATACAGGGATCAATAAATTCCCTAATTCTTTTACTTACAATAAGAAATCCCTTCCAAAACACAAAACATGGATGAATGAGTATGCAATCCCAAGCCTTGAGACAGAAGGAAACAAATGCCAACTCTTGTTCCTGAGGTTCAAAATTAAAGAGATCTTGATGAACAGGACAGGGTGGAACAGTATGGCCTCCCACGAAGCTGAGCCAACAAAAGACAAGTATCCTTTGATTTATTCAATCATCTTGTGAAGAAAAGGAGTCCAGGCTGGTAACCCCTCTCAGTGCCTGGCTTACGTGTTCAGGCAACACAGCAGACATGGCTAGAAGGGAATGCAGAGGTGGGAAGCTCCCCAGAGCACATCAGCCTGGAACACTGACTTCTTAGCAGTTGGCTGACCAAGAAAGTCTGAACTAAAGAGAGCTATGACCTTGATGCTCTTGGGAGGCATGCTGCAGCCTTGGCTGGGAGGGAGACCCTGAAGCCCCTGCCTTTAGTGTCATCCATTGAGCGGCACCGGACCAGTCTGCAACAGCGACACCATGTGGTAGTGAGACGTAATGGCAGCAACATGGACAGCAGGTCAGTTGTCTCCCATTTCAGTGGGTAAGATTGCTGCCGCCCTCAGGGTACTGGAAATCCATGAAGTTCTCTGACCAGTCGTGTGAGCAGAGCCACAAGAGGGAGATCCAGAACATTTTGAGGATTCTAGCAAATAACTGGGGGGAGGGAGGGAAAGCTGCCATGTATTTGCATTCCAAACTGGAAGAACAGTCATACATTTCAAGCTAAAGCCCAGAGGTCTGATTCAAACTGGGGCCGACTTAGTGCGTACCCTTGTGAGTCATGCTCACTTTTATTCCTTTACTGGCACCTCCACCCCCAGTTCTAATATTCTAAAATTCTGGGACATGACGTTTAAGGGATCTTATCGCGCTGGGGGAGCCTGAGGAGGGCAGATCCCCATCCTGCAAACCAGACTCTGGATTAAAGCACTCTGTATAGCCCCCTGCTGTCAGATCAGATGGCTCCACTCAAGGACCCCCACCACAGCACACCTTCACACCCTGGGGCTAGAGGAAGTCTCCCAGTTCAGCATCCTAGGGCGGGAGCTCCTTCCTTAGTGTGCTGTATCTGGGCCAGCACTGGCCAATCAAGACCACCTCCTGCAAAGTAGTGCTCACCTCCCCACTCCAATCCTAGCGGCCAGGACATAGACCTGACATCCACCTGACACCCCACGTTCACCCTTCTCTGAAGAAAAAGAAAGTAAGACAAAACTTTGCACCAAGGCCTGGCCGCTGGGCTACAGTGTGCCTGCCTGACACCAGGCAGGAGAGGAAACCTCAGAGTCAAAGGTTCTGAGCTAGAAAGAACTTCTGGTGATATCTTTCAGTTTACAGACAAGGAAACTGAGGTCAGCAGGGGAATTAACTCAGGCAAACCTCCAGAGAGAATCTGTGCTGGAGCTGGTAAAGGCTGGGCCTCAGCTTGCCCACCTCCTCACCCACAATCCCTTCTCTGTATCCCTCTCCTCCCAATGCCACCTTAGACAGGGGCTCCTTGGCACACCATGACCAGATGGTGCCAGCAAAGCACCAGCTGGCCATGGAGGGTAGGTAGCACACTTCTCCAGCCAGCCATCCCTGCCCTCATGCCCAGGGATGGACGGTTCTGAATCCACAGTAATTCCCTGAGCTTCCAAAGGCCATGCAAGCTTTGGAAGCCCTGTTCATAGGACGGCAGACTTAAGGGGGATTTGGGTTGAGTGGGGAGAAAGAGAGTGGAGGTGCTAAGGCCCAAGGTTGTGTTCCCAGGGGATTGGTTAGGGATGCAAAGAACACTGAATGCCAAAACTAAATCCAGGCTCAGACATAAACCCTGTCCCTTCCTTAGAGGGAAAATATATGAGCCACTTTCAATGAAGGCTTTAAATAGAACGTGTCCAGATGTTTTAGTGTTCTCTTCCCAGGACAGGCCCCTCGATCATGGAGAAGATGGCTTCTCTGAGGAGGGACACCTCTAACTTCACCTGAAAACTAGACACCTGGCCTTGAGATTTGCTCTGAGAGAGATCAAGCTGTTCAGTGGACAGGACAGCTCAGGGGCAGGACCATAGGGCATTGTGACTTGGCTCCTTCCTGGCTAGGCCAGCTTAAGTGTTAAGCCACTGAGACTTAACACTTAAGTTTTATGTCTCTGAGTTCCAACTTCCTCATCTATAAAATGACCAAATGGCATCACCTACGTATGAGTTTCCTTTAGCTGCTGTCATAAATTGTCACAAATGTAAGTGGCTTGAAATGACACACATTTATCTCACAGCCTCATAGGTTTGAAATCCAACATGGAGCCAGGCGCTGGTGGCTCACGCCTGTAATCCTAGCTACTCAGGAGGCAGAGATCTGGAGGATCTCGATTCAAAATCAGTCCTATGCAAATAGTTCACAACACCCTATCTCAAAAAAAAAAAAATCACAATAAAATGGCTGGTGGAGTGGCTCAAGCAGTAAGAACACATGCTTTGCAAATGTGAAGCCCTGAGTTCGAACCCCAGTGCCACCAAAACAGAAGAAAAAGGTGTTGGCAGAGCTGCCTTCCTTCCAGAGGCCATAGGGAAGCATTCTTTCCTCGCTCTTCTGCCTTCTAGAGCCTCCCGTTTCTTGACTCTGTCTTTTTTCTCCATCTTCCCAGCTAGCAGTGCAGCTTCTCTCTGATCACTCTCTGTTGTTACAGCCCTCTCCCTGACCCCTCTTCCACCTCGAAGGACCTTGTGATGACAGTGGGCCCACCTGAGTCATCCAGGATAAACTCCCCACCCCAAGACCCTTCATTCACATCTTCAAAGGCCCTTTTGCCATGTAAAGCCACATAGTCACAGGTTTCAGGGGGATTATTATTCTGCTGACCACACCTACCTTTTGTGCGGACGAGCAGGTTTAACAAGATCCTGCACAGTGCCTGGTACAAAGAACCATTCAGCAAAAGGCAGCTAATTTCATCTTACGGTATTTTAAAAGGGCAGCTCCACCTGACTGGTGACACACCAGGCCCCCTCCCCCGCACATATACTACAAGTGTGCCAACAGAGCCCAGGGGCACGCAGGCCAGACCCACTATCTGCTCTGGCTCTGCACACAGCCCACCTCTGGCACAGACTCCAGATGCAGCTGTATGTTTTGTTTACACCCAGGCATTTGTGTTTTCTTCCCTTGCCACAGATGTTTACACAGATGTTCACATGCTAATGGACATGCATGCACATACATGATCTGAGCTCAGCAAAGCACGCACGCACACACATACACGCACACCTGCTATGTACAGAAATGTCTGCACCTCGCTAGACCCCACCCAGCAGACAGAGCACCCTGCTCGGATAGAGCACTGCCTGCCCCCAAGCAGACTGAGCTGCCTCTGTGTCCCGAGTCAGATAATTCCAGGAAACCCCAGCTTGCACTCAACAGCCCCTCTCCATCCTGTTCTGGGTGCGACCCCCTCCCCCTCCCGCTCCCAGAGCCCTGCTCTATTGATTGGCCTTGCAGCTCAGCAGCCGGAGATGTGCCCCAGCTGGAGGAAAACACTTGTAATTTATGGAGTGTCTGATTTTTAATCAGTTTTTTGTTCCTGTGCTGTAATTGTCCTAATTAGATATACATATTTTGATGAAGGTTTTTCCAAAATAAAAATTGTAATCGAATCTTGCTTGACATTCTTTACACCCACTCACTAGGATCCAAACTCACACAGCAGCATAATTTAGAAATCACACATGCAGCTTGGGTATCTCAACACGCCCACTCCGGGCCACTGCAGGGCCGTCCACTGGCCTCCTCAGGTTGGATGGCAGGCCCCTACTAAACATGATGCCGCCTCCAAGTGCACCATCATGGTGGGGCAGCCCTCTCCCTGTGGCTTGGCAGGACCTCCCTAGGCAGGCTCTGGATTACCAAGCCCTGATGTGCCTTCTTTTTTTGCCTGTGCTTCTGCTTCTGAGGACTCCCCCACTCCCATAAAGAAGTGAGGGCATCCCACAGGCCTCAAGAGCAAAGACTGACTTCTGCCATCCCCATCCTGATAAATAGTCACAATTCCTACTGCTCCCCCAGTAGCCATGTGTGCCAGGCTCTGTGTTTTACACTCATTAGCCCCAGTGTACATGATGACCCTCTGAGGGAATATTACAGAGGAAGAAATAAAAAACTGAAGAAGGCAATTTGCTTGCTCACAGCAATAAGTAGAAATGCTAGCTGGGTGAGGTAGTTCTCATCTGTAATCCAAACTACTCAGGAGATGGAAATTGGGAAGATCAATATTCAAGGCCAGCTTAGGCAGAAAGTTGGAGACATCCCATCTCAATCAATAAGCCAGGTTTGGTGGCAAGGCCCTGAGTTCAAAAAACATTTTCTTTTAAGCAAGCAGAAGTGCTACCAGCCAAAACAATGAGAGCAATGGTTGCCTTTCTGGAAGAGTCAGGAGGGGCTACAGTTCTCCCTATGGATGTGAGACCCACACAGCTACTCTTGCCCCAGGACCCCTAGCATCAGTGTGCACTTGATCTTGAGTGGCTCATGATGTAAAATTCCTGCCAGGAGGGGTCTGCAGTTTAGATCACATGTGGTATAACTGTGTCTATCTAGGACCTGGAAACCCAGGTCCGGGTGTCATTGTCCTGCCAAGACTGACCATGTCAGGGCATGTCTGGGCATTGTCAGTACCCAGACTGGCTGGGGGACTGTGAACAAGAGCTGGTTCCACAGACCCCACAGCAAACACACCAGACGAGTGGACCAAGCCAACAACTGTGCTGGTTCTTAAGTCATTGAGTTTCAACCCCAAACCCACCCAGCTTTAAGATTCTGGGCCTAGGACTCTGCAAAACATATTCTGCCTGAGCTCCATAAAGCAGGGGACACTAGAGAAGACAGAAAGAGGCAGAACAGGGGCTTGCTACTTCCTCTTTGCTTCTCCTTCCTCTAAGGGCCACACTGGCAATGGGTCTTCACCCTCTCAGTGGAACTCATCCCATTCTCAGTCATTGGTCCCAATTTGCAGCTTTCTTTTCCTATACTACCCACTCTCAGAACTTTCCTTTTATCATATCATATCCTTTCAGTTCTCCAATACGTGCTTAACCAAGTCCTTCTATTCAATTCTCTCTGCTAAAGTAACTGACATGGTTTCTGTTTTTTGTTTTTTTTTTTTACTGCAGGGCACATGCAGGGCACAGTGCCCAACTTCAAACAAGAAAAGGTGTGTTGAGAGGTGCAGTAGCCACACCCACATTAGGGGACATAGGCCATTGACCTACAGAACTGAGCAAAGAAACAACAAAAAACATACGTCAGCCTTACCTGCTCACCTATGACATCTGGCTGAAATAATGAAAGAGTAATGAATGGTTGGGCAGAAGAATGAGTGGAAGGAGAATGGTCAGCCATGGCCAGTCTGTTTTAAACCTCTCTTCTTACAGGGTACAGCACAGTCCAGCTAGGTTAAAATCATCTGGCAAATCTGGTTTAGTAATGGTCGCAATGACAAGATCAATTGCCCTCTGTGATAATCTGTCACAGAAATAGTAATGGAAGTAATATTGGGTACAGGACAATGAGCCTACAGTGTGTGGTAAACAGGGTAATTCATGCTGATCCCAAAATCTCAGTGGCTTAACACCGTAAGATTTATTTCTCACCCAATTGAAGTTGAATGTAGTGACTGATGGTCAATCAGTTCTTCTGGGTAATCAATTCTTCTTCAAGTGGTAACTCAGTGACCCAAGTTCCTTCAGTCTTGAGGTTTTGCTGTCCACAGGACATCCTGCAAATCCTCTGTTGGGTTATCTGGGGACATGAAGGATCTTGTACCCAATGCTGAGCGACCTTGGCCTGGACATTACACTTGTCATTTCCATTCACATTCTGTTGGTGAGAACCAGTCAGATGGTGCTTCCTAGATGTAAGAAAGACCAGGAAAGACAAGTCATGACTGAGTCGTGGTTAGTCTACACCATGAAATGGTAACACATTTTTTGTCGGTCAGCTAGCCACTTCCTTCCCCATGGGGTATGATATTGAGTTGATGGTATGATATGAAGAATATCCTCAACCTAGACAGACATAGGCTGTGTCTGTTAAACAGGTAAAATACAGAAGGTGCATTCTACGTGGTGGGTAACTACCAACGCACAGGACCTTGGCCATGTGTGTCTTATGATTGAGACTATGAGTTGCTTTCAGTCTAACTAGTGAGCAAGGTTTAGTGAAACAAGAAGAGACCCATAGAGACAATGTATCCACGAATCTCTGGGGTGCCCATTAAGTTGCACAAATGACTGGACTAGTAACTGTTGCTGCCTAGATACTCCTTAATTCCATCCCAGTAGCATCATCTTAATCAGATGTTCTGAACTGGTCTTTGAAAGGTCCCATTATTACTTGAAGAATGGCACCTCCATCCAAAAGTTGTGAGAGAGTTTTTTTTTTCCCAAGGAAAATCTAGGCAACCTTCTGTGTAGATTGGCTGTAGAGGACGTGGCCTAGCATCCCTTCCCTACCGGTTCACTCTCCACCCCCCATGTCCTGAGCCTCCTCCCAATCTAGCAGGAATAACTCCATGATCCCAGCCTAATGTCCCATCTCTATGGTATGGTGATCAGTTAAAAGGAGACTCAAGAAAAATCTTTCCCTAGAATAAATTTACAGATACTGAGGAACAAAATAGTTTTTCCCACTGAGGGGAGAAAATGAACTTGGGCTACTCATGGCCATGTTTCTCACCATCCAGAGAGATCTGTCTCCAGAATGAAGCCAAGCAAAAGATGAAAGGCCGAGGGAGCAAGAGCTCTGAGTCCTCAGTCCAGTCCCAAAGGCCAGGTCGCTGCTGATCTCACAGAATCCCTTGCTCTCCTGCTCATGCTGGTTAAGTTGGGTTTCTATCAGTCACAAACAAATGAGTCCTGGATAATACACTGCCCTCACAGAGCCACACTCAGCATAGCTGCACATCTCTGCTTTCCTGCAGAGACAGAATCAACTGTGGAGTTCTTTTTTTTCTGGAAGTACCAGGGTTTGAATTCAGGACCTCATGATTCTAGGCAGGGACTCTAGAGATAGTGTCTCACAAACTATTTCCCTGGGCTGACTTCTATCCACCATCCTTCTGCTCTCTGCCTCCTTAGTAACTAAGATGACAGGAATGAGCCACCGGCAACCAACTGTCTGTGGAGCTCTTAAAAGTAGATTCCCATGCTTAATCCCAGATTTAGGATCCAGAATCTCTGGGGATGGAGCCCAGACATCTGTATAACACTGTCACAGACTCTGATGCACAGCCTGTGCAAGCTTGCAGGAGGGACCACCATGTCCCACTGGCTGGTTCCTGGTTCCCAGCCTTCTGAAGAGTTTCACTCTGGCTGAGTGTCACACTTGCAGGAGGAGAGTAGAGTGTATGGACAGGGCAAGGAGGCCACTGAGGGCATTCGAGCTGCTCTTCCTCTGATGTGTTTTTCTGAAACCCGGGTGTTTAATCAGGGAAAGAGCAAATCCATGAGGGATGTGCTGTCTTCGGCAGTGTGGAACCTGTCATGTGAAAGAGGGGCAGACTGACTTCATGGTGTCCCAGAGGCCAGGCCTTCAACCAAGGGCATCAGAGTGCCAGATTTTAGCTAAACAAAAGGCAAGAACTTTCCGGCAATTAGAGCTGCCCCATAGTGGAAAGGCTGCCCCAGAAGGTAGTAGGCTGCCCAGCTCAACAGCGTGCATACATCAGTAGCTTGCCATCTGTCAGTTGCTCTGGCCCAAACTGTCATACTGGACAGAATGCTGGACGAGCTGCCCTTTCCTTGCCAAGATGCTACAATTCTAGAACGTGTTCTGGGGACCAAAGAGGCCACATACACCAGAGAAGCTGAGTAGCCAGAAGGGGAGAGATGAACACAGGTTTTCTGGGACAGATCCATGTGACATAAAATTCACAAGGGACCTAACGGGTACACAGGCATCCATTACACTTCAGGCTACCCCTGAAGTCAGGAAATTTTCCTTTATGTATCTTGGTTTTATTTTACTGTATTATTGTGATTGTAAGTTACTTTTACAAAGAGGAGAAGTCCCAAGTATTTCCATTTTGAAAAAAAAAGTCAGTAAACTGGCTGACGTCAAAAAAATTAATATTAATATAATTAGGTTTAATGAAGGAATGCTGTGGATGAGGGGTATCATCACAAGAAAAGTCATAGTCCCTCTGTCTCTGTCCTTCCCCTGGCCCTAAATGTCAGAGAAGCCTCCATACCCAAATTATGCCTTCACTCAGGTTCTCAACCTCTCTCAGGTCCAGGAATCTAGAAACATCTCTAACTTTTTTTCCAGTACTGGGATTTGAACTTAGGATTTTGTGCTTGCTAGGCAGGTGTTCTACCACTTAAGCCACACCTCCAGCCTGAAGCATCTCTGAATATGCTCCTTTATTTCTGTAGCCAGGAGAAAGCCACAGTCCATGAGCCAGAACAACCAAGGAGGGGGAGGAGGGAGGGAGACAAATGCCTGGAAAAGGGACATTTACATCTAATCTTGTAGGGAGATGCCAAGAGAGAAAAGCAGGATGTATGACACAGTCCCACACACTCAGGTGACATACAACTGGGATAAAGCCCTGGTCAGGCCAGGACTCCGTCACTTGCTAGTTACAGAAACCAAATTCAACCAACTTAAGCACAAGGGAGAGCTATTGGCTCCTGCAGCTGGGAGGATTCTGGGATATCTCGTAGGATTTCCATCTTTGTTTTGGCAAAAACTAACTCTAAGACTGACTCTCTCTTAGATGCTGGTGAAGATGGCTGGCCACCTGACACCTCACACTCCCTCCTTCCCACTGCTGCATCCTCAGTAAGAAAAGGTGCCCTCTGGCAGGATTCACCAATGTCAAAGGAAGGACTCTGATTGGCCCTGTCCTCATGCCCATCTCCCCTTTGACCAATCACATTTGCCCAGGGAGTGGGGCTCTGAGATTGACCAAGCATAGGTCACATGCCTGACCCTAGGGGCTGGGAAGAGTGGATGGCACTCTATATTAGGGTCTGGGCTCAGCTTTGGGATGGCCTGCGGAAGGCATTAAGGATTAGGGAGTCAGTAGGTGGTGGAGGAAGGGCTTGAAGCACAGAGGAGGGGACCCCTCATCTCCCTGTGGGAAAGTCCTGGTGGGTGGGCTGAGAGTCAGAGTGGGGCTACCTCTAGAAAGAACTACTGGCCCCTGGTCAGGAAACTCTGCCTTTAGGATATAGAAGGGTCCATCAGAGGTGGCTGAGGGTGGCTTCTCCTGACCCTTAGAGGACAGACCCAGTGGGATTCATTATGCTGGAGCAGAAGGCCTCAAAATCCAGCCCTGTACACACACATTCACTCACATAGACACACTGGTACTCACATACCCTCTTTCACACAGTCGCACATGATCTCACCCTCTCTCCTCCCTCTCTCTCCTCTCTCTCTCTCTCTCTCTCTCTCTCTCACACACACACACACACACACACACACACACACACACATTTGTTTTTCCTTTTTGGTTTTCTGAAACAGGGTCTGACCTGGAATTCACCATCCTCCTGCCTCAGCATCCAGAGTGCTGGGATTATATGCATGTATCACCACACTAGACACACACACACTCACACGAACTCATTCCCCTCTGCTCCATTGTCCCTTTGAAGGTGCAGATCATAACCATCCAGCACAGGCCTTGAAGAAAGCGTCCAGGGACTGGGTTCCCCAGGCTCCAAGAGGGATATGGCCTGCCTGGCTGCAGTCTCCTTCTGCCTGGGAAGGCCCTGTCTGATCTGATGGGTAACCTGCTCTGTTTCTAAGCCCTCCAAAAGAAACAACTGTCTCTGGGGGAGGAAAGGAGAGAGACAATTCCATCTCAAGTCACCCCCAGTGGTCAAGTGCAGCATCCTGCAATGAAAGGTGTCTATGTCCACCCGCCTGCCTTTGAGTCCCCAGACTGTCACATTGACCGTGCACCTATAGTTCTCCTGGAATGCCCTTCCGGTCATCTACGCCACCAACATGGAGACCTTTCCAAAGCCACCTCCTCCATGAAGTCATGGAAAATCACACCCTTTTACCCAAGTCTTCAATCACTTCCACTCTGCAGGACCCCTTCTGGCCCATTGGACCCTGGTTGGGTTTTAAGTGACTGTTGGCTCTACTAACCCAGATCCTCAAGGACATGGGCCGTGTGCATGGGCGCCACGGCAGCCGGGGCTGGCTCAGTGCCAGTGCACAGTGGCTCCTTTAGATTGCACTGTAGAGGCCAGGCACATGGACTATTCCATCTCCCCTTGGAAGACATCAGCCCACAGCCTCCCTCCAAAGCATCCATTTCTTCACCCCAAAGCCACCCTTTGCTGTTAGCTGATATTTTTGGGAAATAAGCCAAGCACATCCAAACTCAGGGTGAAATGTTTCTTAAAATAAATACCCTCCCAACCAGTCAATTCATCCAGTCAGATGGGCTTTGCTGGCAGCCAGGAAAGTGAAGGCAGGAGCTGCCAGAGGAGGAGGAAGGGGCTCCCAGGGACAGTGAGAGGTGAGAGGGTGGGGTTGCGTGCATTACCCCATTCCACACTGTCCTAGAAAGTATAAATGGAGCCCACTACGACTCGGCATCTCAGACGCCTATCACAGGCAAGATTAAGCAGATGATTTGAAGGCTAGCTCTGGACTGGCAAAGATGAATGGTGCAGAATGGCCAAAGCCTGTCCATCCACATAGGGAGGGTGAAGAGCCAAGGCCAATGGTGCTCAGCTGAGAAATGGTGATCTCCAATGGCCCCCTGCCAAGGCCCAAGACATGCATGGGTATCAAAGTGAGAAGGGGGATCACTGGAGGTCACCAGTGGAGGAATGGAGGATGACCCTCCTGACCCCATCCCAGTCTACCACAGCTTCTCCAGAGTCAGCTTCTTCTTGGGGAAATGGTCATTACAGCAAGGGTAGGGAAGGGCTCTGCTCAGCTCCATACCTGAGGTATGGTAAAACCTGACCTCCTCCCAGGAAGACTGCAGCCCACTTCTGCTTCCAAAGAAGGTGACAGCTCATCACCAAACGCCTGGGCCCCTTTCTACACAAAGCTTCAACCCAGCACAGGTTCTCATGCAGAGCAGGTGTACAGATGTTTCAGTACACACACACACACACACACACACACACACACACGCAACCATACACATGAGTACATATCTGAATATATGCATGTGTGTGCATTCGTGTGGTGTCTGTATGCATGTGTGCATACACATATGTGTACATGCAGGTTTGTGTGTGCATGCATATGCAAACGCACGTGCACACATAGACACACACGTGTACACATAGACGTGTGTGTGCACACACATGTGGATCTGAAGTTTCACTCATACAGCCATGCGGAGCCTTCATTTCTTCCCACACTTCATTTCTACCTTCAGTTGCCAGAAAGAGATGGGCGCCCTTTTCAGATGCTGGAGACAAAACTGGGAAAACAGGGGAAGGCTCTTCCAAACTTAAACTCACTGGGACCATGTCCCAAGAACCCAAAAACCCAGTCTTTTTATGTTGTTGCCCTTTGTCCTTGCAGGGGACACTCCTGACCTACATCCCAGGGAGCCTTAGGCTGCCAACTTCTTCCCCCAAACCCACCAGCAGGATACCAAGGAATGAGGATGCTCAGGCAAAGAGGTGGAAGCTTCTCCCTTTGATCTTCCTAGCTTCAGAGGGGCAATTGAGAGCTCCTCCGAGCCTGGCAGGAAGGGACATGGAAGAAGCCAGAGAAGAGGTAAGAAGTGAAGCGGGCAGCCTGGCGGCCTTGGCAGCATGAGCATTGAGTCATGAAATGCAATTAGGGCCACCCATGCTTAGTCACCCTCCCTCTACAGCTTCTTGTGACTTGGCACACTCTTTGGAGGATGCTCCAAGCCGCATTAGTTTAGCATGCTTTGACCTTGAGTGTCTGCTACTGCACACACATCCCATTGGCTGTCTTCCATTTGGACCGGGACAAGTGGGGGCCAGGATCTGAGTCTTCGTTGCTTTTGTAAAGCTGATGCTCTTGACTGAACTGTAGCCTGAGTCTCTGTCTCCATGTCAGGCTGCGTGAGTCCCTTGTGCATTGAGCTGGTGAGACCTGCTCTGTCCTTAAAGCCATCCTTCTCCTCACTCACTCCATCCCTGCAGGAAAAGTTGGACTGGACTTCAATCCTTTGGTTGGGAGCAGATGTCCTCTGAGATGCATTGTGTCTGTGAGTGAGTGACTGAATGAATGAGTGAATGAATTCACCGCTCTTTAGCTGAGCCCTCCCCATGCTCACCTCCTTTATTTTCTCTTTTCCTTTAAAAGTTACATCTGCTCTCTTCTGCCCACTCCCTTCCTCTCCTGTCAATTTATCTTCCTCAGATCCAGTCTGGAGAGAGCCTAATGAGGAGGGTGGAGGGACCTGCAAGTTCCTCTTCCCCATCTACTGCTCCCTGCCACACCTCCCAAAGATACAGAAGAGCACCTCAGGTCACCTTGTCATCTGAGATCCCCAGTGCTGCCCCACTCAGGAGTCAGACTCTGAACTGAATGTTCCTTCACTCAGCAAACCCCCCAGGGGTTCTCTGCACACCCCACCATCCTGACTGAGTCTGAACTGGCTGCAATACATGAAAGAAAAGGAAAGAGCCTTCCCCCAAATTGACAGCTCCAGCCCCAGGTACAACATCAGGGCTCTCAGCCAACCCAAGGGAGTCAGCCAAGGGAGGACAGAGAAGAGACCCTCCTCTTCTTTCCAAAAGCCTCATTCACTCTTCAGAATCCTCTCCCTGCTACCATCCTATGGAAACCTGTGCTAAGTTAACCCAGAAAAGGAGCAGGTAAGAGATTCATGTTAAACAATAGCCTTATACTTTCACTGCAGGGTATCTTCTTGGATGGTGGGCTGATGTCTCCATCTCTGGTGACCAGTTGCATCAGTCCTGGCTGCCTGGAGCACTGCAGAGAACAGGCCCCTGCAGCCACCTCTGGACTCTGATCGGTTGGTGATGTCTGCCATGGACACAAGGAGGGAAAGTGATTGCTGGTTTGCTGGATCCAGTTCAAAAGGACTTATATAGAAGAATTTCAAAACTGGGAAACATGGGCCCTGTAGACCATGCTCTGATTAGGCCAAGCAGGAAAGCAAAGTCAGACTCTCCAGTTTTGCGTACTTCTACCCTCACCCCACACAGCCAGCTAAGCTGAACTCAGAGAGATGGATGCACGACTGTAGTCAGTTAGCTCCCAAAAGCTGGTAGAAGGCATGCTGGAAAGATGCATGGCCCTGGACCGGGCAGAGGCGTGCTCTCTCTGGACAAATGAGTAGGCGTAGATGAGTGGCTATGGAGAAAGAGAACAATGTTCCCTTCTTTGTTCAAGGTCAGGGCTGAGGTGAGTGAGGCATGGTTCTGATTCGTTTCCTCAGATGACAGTGGTTCCCAGATGACCCTGCAGATAGCATCACTTGGGAGGATTTTAAAATGCACAGATGCTGAGGCCCCACCCCAGAGATGGTGGCTTAATTAGCGCAGGCCACAGTCTGGGCTTTGGGACGTTTTAAAAGCTCCCCAGAGGATTCTAATGCACAGACAAGGTTAAGGCCACAGGGGTGGGTGAAAGGAGTGTTAGGAAATGACATTTAGCCACTTCTCAAACTGTAATATGCATTCAAATCACCTAAGGATCCTGTTAAAATGCAAATTTTAATTTCGCCCTGGGGTGGAGCCCAAGAACATGCATCCCTAACAGATTCTTGGTGACCTGGTGCCTCTGGTCCCAAGACCACACTTTGAGAAGGAACGACTTAGGCCAGTGGTTCTCAAAGTGTGGTCCCCAAACAGCTCCATCAGTATCACCTGGGAACATGTTAGAATTACCTTTTTTTCTTTTTTTTTTTTTTTTTTTTGCTGGCACTGGGGTTTGAATTCAGGGCCTCATATTTGCTAGACAGGCACTCTACTGCTTGGCCACTCCACCATCCCTGGAACATGTCAGACATACACAGTCATGTTCTAGTCCCAGACCTACTGACTCAGACTCTTGAGTGGGGCCCAGAGCAGGTTCACACTAGGGGCAGCAATTACTGACAGAGGCTGGTCCCTTGCCCCACAGACACATGTCACCTTCACCGGCAGGATAACTTCAGAACAGTCCTCCTCATTTATTTATGTGAGGTACTGGGGACTGAACTCAGGTCCTTGCGTTTGCTAGGCAGGCCCTCTGTCACTTGAGCCACACCGCCAGCCCTTTTTGTGTTGGCTATTCTTGAGATAGGGTCTCGCTTTATGCCTGGGTAGGCCTGGACTTTTGTTTGTGCTTCCCCACATAGCTGGGGTGACGGGCACATGCCACCATGCCCAGTCATTGGTTGAGATGAGGTCTCATGAACATTTTGCCCAGGCTAGCCCCGAACAGTGATCCTCCTGATCTCTGCCTCCTATGCATCTAGGATTACAGGTGTGAGCCACAGCACCTGGCCTCAGAAGGGCCCTCTTGGATACAGCTCCCCTCCTGATCCACTGGGGTGAGTGTTTTCAGGGTGAGAGCAAATGTGGAGGAATTAATGAGTCCATATGTCAATCTCTGGCAGGGAATAAATGCACACAGTAAATGCACAAATGTCTAGCTTTCAGGCCCCAGGGAAGAAAGGGAAAAAAAAACACCTGAAGCACACCAGCCATGGAGAGATGGAATTCAATTCCAAACTAAAAATACACATTATTTATCATTATCTAGAATGAGATTGGGAGGCCATTAGCAAGTATTTTCAGGCTGGTGCAGTTCTCGGTAGCAAAAGCAGTGAGCCAGAAGGGTTGTTGCCCTACATTTCCTTTTGTTGCAGTTACGAGGCAGCAACGCCAGTGCACACAAGCCCCGCGCCGCTTCCTCCCACCGGAAATGAGTTCCCATTATCTAGAGACTGGTGGGGAGGGCACGGGGCTTCTGGAGGGGCAGAGCTGCCTCCATTGCTCAAGAGGAGAGCTTAAACCAGGCAGTGTCACTGCAGAGCCATGTTCTCAGCTCCCCAGGTGGGGGAGGAGCACAGCACAAGCTTGGTGGGTTCCAAAGCTTCCTGAGTGTACCCCAGGGACAGAGGAGGGACTTGGGCTTGGCAAGAAGCGGGTGGGAGGCTCCAAAGTGACTGTGGCTACCCCTGCCTGTCCCCTTCCTGGGAGGCCAGGAGACTTTGCCGAAGAATGTGGGCAAGTTACCAGGAACCCACTAGCCAGGCAGATCTGAATTTGAACCAGCCTTAGGAAGCTGGGGAATAGCCCAGGAAAGGTGGCAGCTAGTTTTGTGTACATAAGAATAAAGCCAAACTACACCAGAGCAGACTGGGGAAAGAAGGAGGGCAAGCAGGAGGGGTACTCAGCAGGCAGCAGGCACTGCTTCTACCCCAAAGAATCCCCAAGGGACAGAACATTTGGGGAGGCAGAGAGTATGGACATGTGTTTCCCTAAAGAATCTTACAGGGATGCCAGAGGCTAATATCTCCCCTCCCCCTTCCTTTCCCTGGGCCCACGATGCAAAGGAAAATAAAACAGGAAGTTTTAAGTAGGAACTTTGGGGCAGACAAACATGTGATCAAATTTGATTTCCCTACTTAGCTGTGTGGCTTTGGGCAAGTCACATAGCCACTCTGGGCCTCATCATCTTGTTTATAAAATAGGACACATAACAGTCATCCACACAGGGTTTGTAAAATGCTTGGGGGTAGGCACAGAGAGGGCACTAATAAAGCAGCACTGAACTGAGTGGGTACGAGCCCTTTCTACCCCCATGCTGCTCACTGTCAGCTCTACGGGCTCTGTGCTTCCTCCAGAGGTTACCTCTTCTTTCCTTCCAGGGTCATTATGGAGGGAGAAGGAAGAGGAACGGCAAGGGAGGAGGAGAAGGTCCTGGAAAAGGCCAGCACTGCCACTAGAGGTCACATCATCTGCCATGAGTCTCAGGTCACTGCTGGATACCACCTTCCTTGTACAAGTGCAAATGATGGTGTCCTGGACACAGACCGCTTCACCAGTGGGAAAGCCCCACCGTGGCTGGGCTGGTGTAAATCAGTGGGGCGAAGAGGTTACCCACCTGAGAACACTAAGCTGCAATCAGGAGATAAGGGTTCCAATCCTGCTCCCAATGACCACTGTGCAAGCCCTTCTCCTGCTTTTGCACTCATTCACCAACATCCTAAAGCACCCACCGTGTACCAGGCACTGGGGACAAAGGAGACAGAGCTCCCAACCTGGTGGCTCACACCCAACAGCCACTCTGTTGAGCCGCTGTAGAGGTGCATTCATCAGGTAGACACCAGGAAGCATCCTAAACACTGGGTGGTGAGGACATGTGCCTCCCAGAGCTGCTGAGACCTGAATGCACTCTTCCGGGCTCCATGAGGCTGGCTGTATTTCTCTTCCTGTTCTTTCTACAATGCCTGACAATCTGGCAGGCTCCCGGGTCCCCAGGAGATTTCAGTCTTCATATTGCATTGTCTGTCCGTAAACCCGATTACATGAAATAGCCCAAGTGAGCCTCTGGGCCTCGCAGCCTCAGGAACCTCTTATCGGCTGTAGGTCAATCCCTTAAAATGCTGTTATGAAGACAAAATGAAAACCAGTCAACAAAACTGAGGAGTTGAAGGAGCAAGTAAATTCAGCAAATGGACCATTTCACGTACTGGCCGTGGGGGAATTGGATTTCAAAGAAATGACCTTCAGGGAATTGGGTTCCTCCCGAAAGGCTCCACCTGAGCTCCAGGTTGTCCCTGGCCTGGAGCAAGCTGCAAGACATGCCATGGGCAGGCATTGCTGCTCGGCCCTTCCCACCATCATTCTAGAAGTCATGTCTGTGCCCCATAACCCTGTTGCTCCCACTAAATCCTGGACACTGGTTTCCCAGCAACTGGGAAAATGACCTCAAGGTCATTTAAAAAGCTCAGAGAAGGCTCCGGAGATTCATAGGATGGATAAGCGAAGGGAATAATGTCTGAGAGGGGAGCTTGATCATTCTGCCCTCCAGCAGCCACTAAAACTATGTGGTGGCACTTGGTCTCCCAGCGACAGCCCCTGAAAAGCACCAGTCATCGACAGCTCTTCCCCACCTGTCTGGACATGTGGTGTCATCAGGGCTATGTCTGGAAGGCAGGGTACTAAGGCCAGATGCACCTCTGTCCACAAGCAAGTCACCCCTGTCTATGGGATGATAATCTTTGTTCTATAAATTATGGGGTTTTTTTTTTCAAATAGTAGTTTTAGTCATTTTTCTATCACTCTAACAAAGTGCCTGAGCTAATTAACTTATAAAGAGAAAAGATTTATTTTGGCTCACAGTTTTTGAGGGTCCAGTCTGCGATCAAGTAGACTCTCTGTTTTGGGCCTGTGGTGAGGCAGCACATCGTGGAAGGAGTCTGTGGTAGAGCAGAACCACTTACATCAGGAGCTGAGAACAAACAGAAAAATAGGATGGGCCAGGGTCCTACAATTCCCTCAAGGGCATGCCCCCAGTCAACTAAAGATTTCTCAGCAGGCCCCACCTCTTAAAGGTTCCACCACCTCCCAATAGGGCCACGCTGAGGACCAAGCCTTTACCACATGGGCCTTTGGGGGTCATTTAACATCTAGACAAAAGCAACTACCGACCTTCACCATTAGCTGGTCCCAAACCAGCTGGCGTCCGTCCCTAGCCTCTGGAGACTTACTAAACACCAGTAACTCACTTCACTTTCCTGAGCTCCATCTTTGATGGGCAGAGAGTCTACAAAGATCTAGGAATGCTTTAAGAATCCAGACTGAGGCCAGGCAAGATGACTCAAGTCTGTAGTCCTGGCTGCGCAGGAGGAGAACATTGGAAGGATCCCGGTTCAAGGCCAACCCAAGCAAAAAGTTCATGAGGCCCCCATCTCAACCAATGGCTGGGTACAGTGTCATACCAGCTACACAAGGAATCACAAAGAGGAGGATCATGGTCTGCCCAGCCCTGGCATAAAGCAAGACCTTCTCTCAAAAATAGCCAACACACAAAGGGCATGTAGGGTGGCTCAAGGAGTAGAGTGCCTGCCTAGCAAGCAAGAAGCCCTGAGTTCAATTCCCAGTACTGACAAAAAAAAATTCCAGACTATCTAACATGGCAGCCTTCCTGCTCCCAGCCTGGCTAAGGGTGCCTCGTGGCTGAGAGACAGAAGTCCTCAGCCCTTCCCACTTTGTTGACTTACTCTCGGGAGAGGTGGGCACAGCTCTCCTGCTGCTGTCTTTTTCTACTCGTGTGATGACAGGCACTCTTGTTTTTCGCCCCAGGCTGTTCTTCCTAGCTGCCTTTTAATTGAGGTAAAAACATCACAGAATTTACCACTTTGCATGAACAATTCAGTGGATGTTAGTAAATTTGTCATCAAAATTGCCATGATTTTGGTGGTCCCCTTGCTCTACCTTTCAGGTCCATGCTGGTTGTCCCAGCTACCCCTTGGTGCTCACAAGGACACACTTCGCCCAGCCTTTTCAGCAGAGTTCCAGGGATCTCAAACTCAGAAGGTCCCAAATTCCATGCATCTGATAGCTCCTCCTCTGCATTGCCTTCCCTAAGGGTGGCCCCATCTCCATCCCCAAAACCTAGTCAGTTACCCCCAAGGTCCGTGGCCACCACTGTCACATTGAACTGGATCCCACAGCATCAGCATTACCACCTGACCTTTATTCCTGAATCTTGGCCGCCCACTCCCACCTCTAGGGGGCCACAAAAAGCCTGTTGAAGATCACCCAGTATCCCCACTGACTGGGGATACCATCCAGGCTCCTCACTGAGGGTTCTTCAGGCTCCACACCCAGAGGCTTTGTTGGGTCCCTTGTGACTTTGAAATATGATGATCATGGGTGGCCTTGGCCTGTCCCAAGAGCACCTGCTCAGACCCTTGGTCAGAAAAGACTCAGGAAGGAATCAGAGGATCTCCAGTCTGCTTCCCAGTGGCCCAGTTTCTCTGGGGAACCTCATTCGAACTGGCATGACCACTGATTTGGGTCTTGACTGGTCCAAACAGGCTTCTGGGGCCAGAACCTCACACACTGGGCCTAAGTTACCTCATCCAAACACTGGAGCAGATTTCCTTCCCATTTTGCCAGTTGGACAGAGAGAGAGAAAGAGAAAGAGAGAGAGAGAGAGAGAGAGAGAGAGAGAGAGAGAGAGAGAGAGAGAGAGAGAGCAGCTGGCTTTGCATCTCCAAATGGTTAAAAAAAAAAAGGCAATTCCATCTATTTACAAAATAGGATTACAGTTTTGCAGAATACTGCTGGGCCCTGGGGGGAAACTTTGAAAACACATTCATTTTGTTTCATCCTTATCAGAGCCACCTGCTCTCATTTTCCCCGCCCTGGCTGGCTTTATTACTCAGAGACCAAAGCAGGCACAGGAAGCAGGCAGGAAGCATCCATTCCCCAGGCCTTGGAAGGCCTGCCGGTGTTTTGTCTGCCTAGACTCCTGGCTGGAGTCTAGGACAGTGTCCTTGGTCAAAATGTCCCCTCTGGAGAGACAGAAACTTCAACAGGTTTCCTAAGAGAGCAGACCTGGGGGTAAGTGTGACCCCCTGTGAGACCTTCACAGAGCACCAAACTTGAGCCTGGGGAAGAATCCATTCCATCTCCCTCTGAGACCCTGGCTGGCTGTAGAAAAACAAGAGTCAAGCCAGAGAAAAGCAAGGGCAGGGGAAAGCAGCTCTTGTAAATGATGCTTTGGCTCCCATAATAAGAAACGTGTGGGCAAATTGCAGTCTCGCTGTAGAAGGACTAATCTTGATGCAAAGCCTTTCTTCCCTGCACCAAGAGGGGGAACATGGTAAACAGGAGGTGGGGGGAGTGGGGGGGGTGGAGGATCAATTTCTAATGCACTTTGTCCGTTGAATGAGAGACTCTCAGCCCACGTTTGTCCTTTCCTGTCTCCTATTAACTTTGTCATTTCTCACCTTCCTCTTCGAGAGTTGCTGGTTTTGCAGGGTGAGGTAGGTCAGGGTTTGGGGAGGGAGGCCAGAGCACACAGACAGTCCTTGGGGTGAGGCTACCTATTAACCCTATTGTGTTGGGGACGGACAGTGGCTAAATGAAGTTACAGAAGGCAAGGAACTTTAGAAAGCAACAATTTCAACCTCCTTATTTTACAGATAGGAAAATAAACCTGAGAGAGGTCGAGGTTTCGTCCAAGGTTGCTTAGCCATGAGTGGCAGCACAGCCCATAAAGGAGCTGAATTAGATAGCGAACCCAGTAGGTGCTGCCAGAGCAAAGGGAAGGCAGCTCTGCCCCACCTTGGATTTTGTTCCTTGAGGTGGAATAAAGAACTCTTCAAGGGATAATGGCTCAGTAACTTAGGCGCTAAAGTAATGGAAGAGAGAGGGAAGATCGTATCCTGACTCTAAATCTCAGGTGGCAGCTGGTGGTGGGAAGGAGGGAAAAGAGATGCGGGGGGCTTCAGTGTCCCTGAACAAACCCTTGGAAGAAAAGCACTTAGGGACCAATCACATCCTCGGGGAAAGATGCCCTTCAGATGCTAAATCTCTCCATTACTAAGAACAACTCCTGTGCTGTCATTCCACAGGCTTTTCCCACAAGGCAAGATGGCGAGGTTAAAAGTCTGGTTTGTCCCTGGCACTACAGAGGGGACCATCCAGAGACCGCAGCCACACCCACTCCTCTTGGAAAGTTACCAGTCCATGGGGTCACCAGATTTGTCATGGTTCGGGGAGAAAAAGAAAAGAAAAGCTTAGCACAAGACATTTCAAGTATTCTGACAGGGTCAATCCAGGCCATAGGACAAAAATCATCAACACAGGATACATGCACATATGGGGTCCCGGCCACCTCCCCATCCCAGTCGCAGCCAGGTGTGGAGATGTGCCCCACTCCTGCACAGTGGTCTGCCTGCTCTTCCAGGGTGAACTCCATAGCATGAGGATCTCCAGGTCTGAGTGTGTTTTTTCAATGTCTCCCACTCCCTCCCTCACTGGGATAGGACACTCAGAAAAAATGGACTCTCAAGAGTCAGCTGCTTACTCCTTTGGACTCTTATCATTTCATCCCGGGAAGACTTCCTGGTAGACACAGACTGTGAGGAAGGAGGAAAGAAGGATGATTCACACACACCACAGAGCTCAAAGGATCAAATGTCTGTCACTGAAATGAAAGTGACAAATGATTTATTAATTAAATGATCTGTAGAGCCATTGGGTTTTGGGCTCTGCAACCAGCCTGCTCAGCAAACTCTGAAAGGTATTTGACTTCCTGAATCTCAGGCTGGTCTCAAACTCATGATCCCCTGGCCTCATCCTCTTTGCCTTTGATTACTGATTATGGCTGAGTGCCACCACAACTGGCACCTTCCTGAAACTCGCTTTTCTTATCTGTGAAATGGGGACTGGCTGTTTTTGAGGTGTGCTGAGGATCGTGTGGGCTGTTGGCAGTAAAAACACGTTTAAATAGTTACCTACTGCTCACCGAAATATCAGCTGCTAATAAAATCGGACATGGACTGACATCAAGCACCACACTAAACATTTTATGTGCTTTATCTCAATGTCTCTCAATTAATCTCATCGCTGTGAGCCTGTGGGGCAAGTCCATTACTTCTCCACTTTATAGCTGATGAAGCTCAAAGGTCCAATAACTGCCGGGCTCCACAGTTTGTTAACAAAAGACCAACCCTGATTTCAAACCCAGCATTCATTCATCCCTGGTTTCAAGGATTTGGTGAGTGTTTGCTGCATCCGGGAGAGCCAGGTGTCTCAGGAAGGAAGCAGAGGTTGGGAGACCCACTTCTTGCCCTCACAGAACCCAGGATCTATTAGTACCCTAACCATAGGAGAAAGTATTGCTTACAAAGCATTTACAAGACACCAGGCACTGCGCCAGGCACTTTATATGGTGTAAGAACTAATATTATTCTTATTTTGTCAGTGAAGAAACCAAAAATAATAGACACTAAACGACAAACTCAAGGTCACAAAGCTTGGAGTCTGAATTCGAACCCTGGTCATCCAACCCTGGAGGCTGCTGTCCAATCTCTGTTAAGCCATAGCATAGTGAAGTGCTTTGTTCATTCATTTGTTTGAGACAGGACAGATCTTGCTATATTATGGCCCCAGGCTGGCCTTGAACTCGAAATTCCCTTGCCTCTGCTTCCCAAGAGCTGGAATAACAGGTGTGCACGTCCAGCTAGCAAATGGTTTTTATTATCATTATCATCATAAAAAGCTTACCATGAACTCTACGATAGGAGTCTCATAAATGACCATGTCAGGTTTCTGGAAGTCAAGTTTGTAAAATTTAGAGGACTGCTCTTGCCCACTCTAAACGCTTTGCAGGATGGATCTGACATTTTCCTCCCAGGATGAGGGTAGGAGCGCAAATCTGAGGCAGCAGCTCAAAGACACAGACAGAGAGAGAGAGATGGAGTTTCTCATTCTGCCTGCCACATTTCCATGGCGGCGGCTGCAACTCAGCTCCCCAGATCCCCTCGGAAGAATTAGCTCTCAGTTAGAGCGTGCTTGCCCACTCATCTATCAGATGGACCTGTGGTGCTTGGGGCTTAGTGCTCCCAAGCCAAGAAGAGAAGAACGACATTTCCTGGTCCCCCCCCCCACCACCAGACACACCCGCCCATGTGGTGACTTCACCCAGGGAAGGAAAATGGTTCGTAATGCCTGTACATTAAGAAGTGTATAATTATGCTTAATAAAATGATTCTGGCCCTTGTGTATATAAACACAGCTTTGACTGAGTACCCTTTCCCAAACAGCCCTTCTGGCTCACAGCACAGCAATCAAGCATCCTAAACATATGGTTGCCATTCAGGCCTCCGGGCAGATCAGGACTGGAAAGGGGAAGGGGAAGGAGGGAGGAAGGCAGGAGAAGGATGCTTGTTTGGGGAAAGGGAGGCTGAGCAGAGAGCTGGAGGGCAGGGATAAGGACATTTACAACTGAGACGTAATCTGGGCTAGCGATCAAGGCCCCCATCCAAGTTCAGCTGTCATTCTTTCTGTCCATCTTCCCAAACTGTCACAGGAAATCCAGCCACATCGCTCCAGGAGGGGGAGCTACTGAGTAACCTGGGCCTTCCATCAGGAATGTTTTCTGGTTTTGATTTTGCGGTCTGCCCCCAGCCCCCACCCGCCATTTCCTTCTACACTGATGTTGGTACCTACTATACTAGGCTGAGTAGGTCATGCCCGGTTGGATGAGCCCAGAGTATTTCTATGGTTTGGTTAATCTGCAGGCAAAACACCTCCACCTTGGTCAAGCCCACAGCCTTGGTGTCTCTGGCCTTGGGCTTTGCTCTGTGTAGCCAGCTGCTCTGACCACAGGAGTGATTCCCCGAGAGGTGCTCTGCTGCCCAGGCCAACCCAGAGTTTGCACACAGATTCTCCCTGCCCAGGCCCTTGGTGGCCCATGATGCACCATGGGAGGGCCAGCTCCCCTCAGTGGTGGGCTCTGTTCCTGGCCCTTGGCATCATCACCCCCACCTCCCCCAAATAATCCGCCACCGTTCTGCTTTGCAGAGAAGCTAGCTCTGGACAGGGAAGCCAGAGAGCCTAGAGAAGCTGGTCTCCTGCTCTGTCCTCACTGGCAGGCCTGCCTCTCAGGCAGGTGGCCCAGCTGAGCTCTGTCCACTTGGGTGGGGATGAGGATGAAAAGAATGCTGAGTCTCTTCATCCTACAGCAGATGTGGAGTATTCTTTCTCTGCATCCCAGGCAAGCTGTGAGGATTGGCCTCCCTATCGGTCGTCCTGAAAACAGAGCCAGAGGTGACTTGAGTGCAGGTAATTTATGTGAAGAGTGACCCCAGGAAACAGGTAGGAGGGGGTAGGGAGAGCAAGACTGAGGAGAAGAAGGTCACCTCTGTAGAGCCAAGCAGATGGAGCCTCAGACTGTCCTGCTACAGACCGCAGTCTAAAGCATTTGCCGCAGATTCCCTTCCCATTGGGCAGAGTTTAAGACTTCTTCCTTTCCAACTGCACCTGCCAGATGCTCCCTTCTACCTTGGAGAAAGTTCCAGGCAGAGACTCAGGCTGCACCTGAGTTAGGGGTTAGGGTTAGCACACACGGGACTGTTCCCCAAACTAGAGACAGATCAGAAGTGGTCTGAGGGACAGAGATTCTGAGCACAGGCGGATGATGAATGATAGAATAGAAGAAGGATTCACAGCCAGGCCTGGTGGCACACTCAAGAGGCCAAGCAGGGAGAATCACTCTATAGATCAAGGCCAACCTGGGTTACATAGAAAGACACTGTCCCCCCAAACTAAAAACAAAAACAAAGATTTCAGAACATGTGATCCTGGGTGATGGGAAAAGCCACCTGCTCCCTGCCTAAGGATCACCTCTCTGTGAGTGTCATCTTTGCCTCTGGAAAGGGACAATGCCAGGCCACTGCAGACCACTGAGCCACACTGACGTCATAGGATGATTCCTGTCACTGTGCTCTCATGTCCTTTTGCAGTGCTGGGGATGGAAGCCAGGGCCACATGGTAGAGAAGTGCTCTTCCACTGATCTACACTCCCAGTCCAGGAGTGGGCTTTTAATGGGACAGGTAGGGTATCACAGCCAAGAGAGCAGAAGCCCTGCCAGGAAGGCTCAGCCTAGAGTGGCAGAGAAAATGGCTCAGGCAGCAGCTGCAATTTTCACTGTGCCAAGCAGTGAGAACTTGGATCACAGGATCACAGGGGACCCCTCCCTCAAGCAAAGCCAGGTTTTATAGTCTATGTGTTGAGTGAGACAGGCTGCAGGTCATGGACAACCCACTCCCTCACACACACACACACACACACACACACATACGCTCACCCCTCCTGCTAGAGCAGACACACCCTTGTGCTGTTACAATGAGGTTGAGGTTGAGAATTACTACTCTAGAACTCAGCAAAGGTTTCTAAAGAGAGGATAGAAGTGATCAGCTCTTGCTTTGGAAAAATCAGAGACAGCCAGGTGTGGTAGAGCACACCTGTATACCCAGCACTCAGGAGGCTGAGGCAGGAGAGTCAGAGAAGGAGGCCAGCCTGGGCCACATATCGAGGCTCAGGGGGAGGGAGGAAGGAATGAACAAGGGAAGGAAGGAAGGAAGGAAGGATGGATGGAAGGAAGGAAGGATGGATGGAAGGAAGTTGTAGGACAGCTCAGACAGAGATTTGGGGCACCAAAGATTTCGGGAAGCAAGTTTATTAAGCAGGCCAGCAGCGACTCAGTGGATTCACATCCCAAGGCTGAGCCCCAAGAACAAAGGGGGCTCTCCTTATATACCACTTACAGTGGGCTACATAAATGGGGGTACAGCTTGTCCCATACATGGTCACATACTATTTCATTGGCCACTTTAACCTCTGGGGTGAGGTGACCCTTCTCTGCTCTCACCCCAGGTATTACGTGACGTTCCTCAAATCTGGTTTTTTGTTTCACTCCTTCACTCATTACCTCTCATTATCTCCCTCCCTTCTCCCTGCTTTCTTGCCACACTCCTCACTTTGATATTCAGACCCATTTCTTATTGCATGAGTAGCTGTCTTTTATAAATATATCATGGCTTCCATAACGTCCTAAAGGACTGCAGTGCAAGGGGGATTAGGCAGGGTAACATCAGGCATGATCCTAAAACAAGGAACATTGCCCCTATTAAGGTTGTGAACCCACCTAGGGTTGAGAACCAGCCCCTGAATGGATCACTGGGACTCCATCCCTTCCAGGTCTGCACAGGGACACGGGCAAGCTTTTTCATCTTGTTGGTAATCTCTTCAATTACCTTCTCCCCCATCATCAATCTTTTTGTAGACAGCAGTTACTCAGATTGAACTTTTCACATACCCCGCCCTCCAAGACTAGCAAATAGTCCAAAGCCAAATGGTTTTGGTAGATGGCGTTGCGTATTTTAGTTTGTTGTTCGGCTAATATGTTAAGGACTTCAGTTGTTTCATTAGTTATCATCTCAACCACTGCCTAAAACCAAATGATGCGGTTGAGCACATACATTGGGGTGCCGTAGCACCAGGAGCCACCCTCTGCCCATGTAGCAGGACCATCATATTAAATGATCCGCACTGGAAGCCATTCATCGTCCTTCCAAGTCCCCTATTTGTAGGGCATCTCACTTTTTCCTGTTTACCCTTTCCTCATATATGGAGACTCCTAATTTTTCACCTTGTCCGAGGGTGAACAAGAAGAAAGAAGGCCAACTAGTGCTCAGCATACAGGATGCAAACCACTCGTCAGAAGGATTGTGTAAGCTCGTTCCCCACAGATCCAATATAGCCCCTTAAGCACCTGCCACTCAATGCCCACGGTCAGATGATTCCAGGCTACTGCAAGCTTAGGGAAGTTAGCCAGCAGGTGAGGTGGGGGCTCCTTGCGGTTGGGAGCCGCCCACCACTGAGTCTCCTGAGCAGTGTCATTTTAAAACTTTTGTCCCAAGCAGATCAGGTCCCCTACTGGGGTGGAAAATTGGCCTTTTGGATGAAAGATACAGTAATTCCCAATGATAGAGGTTTTTAGGAGCCAAATGCTTTCCCCATGGCTGGGGGAGTGGTTTTATTAAAGGGCTCCTGTGGATTTAGCTCTCCTGCCTCCCATGGCCAATGGTTTCTCATATTTGTTCCACCACAAACATAACACAAAGTTACATTTGGAGTTTGTGCTATGGACTCAGCTAGCGAGTGGAACAGGTTTTTGGTTTTAACTGAGATGGGAAACTCACTTTGCATCTCCTCATAGAAGGAGTGAAAGACCTGGTGTGAGGAGCGCTCATGGGTCATAGTCACTAATTTGAGGTGTAGCAGAGTCCTGGGATCAAGCTTTTTCCATTTAGCAGTATACCAATCTTATGTCCCTGTTCCCAATCTTAGGGCTTGAGTATAGTAAAACTGACGGGGTTACAGGTGCCAAGGGAGCAGTTAGAGGTTGCTACTCCTTTTGGAAGGAGAGCGGAGGGTTTTGCTTTTTGCCAGGTAGCCCATGAAACACAACTCCAGTATGGGCAGTAGCTCCAGCTTGCGTCCTTACACGGCCAAGAGTTGTCTTCCCGGCACATATACTTAATTATGTGACATACAAGTTTTCTCGAAGGCCAGGCCTCTGCAGGTGTTTCCCATACCCTGAGGTCGATAGATGGAGTTTTTAGCTATTACAGCACACACATCAAAGCATATAGACACTGGCCTTTTGGGGTTGTAACCCTGTGTCTGGGTAATAAGCTCCCCAGTGTGGTGAAGCTTGGGACCTCTAGCCATTGCTCCCAAGGGTGATAGATGGGGTTAAAACAGATATACTGACCATCATGAAAGCCCACTGAGCAGGGGGTATGGTTGTGGGTGCATGATCCAACAACCGTGCTTACACAGAATAATAAGCATGGAAAACCAGAGTTTTGGTGACAACACTTCCCACTCAGTGCTGCACATGCATGAGTCACAGTCCAAGGCTTGGGGGTCCCCAGGTAGAAAGCTGACCAAGGTTAGGAAGAAGAAAACATGTAAGGGACTCATCCTCAAAGCTGAGATGGATGACTCCTCAAGCTTCCGCTGTGCATAGACTAAAGCAGTGACTACAGCAGGGCTAATGTCTCATCGTTCAAGGTCTCCTGTGTCTCCTGGGAAGCAGGGTCTTACCAGGGAAGGCCACAGGCATTCTACAGGGTGATTTTGCAAGATGAGGCTGAGATGCACTCCCACTCGAGGGAAGCTGGCTTCACTCAGCTGTGGTGGATCCAGAGAATGATCTCTGCTACTTTAACTGCACTGAGGGTGGCTAAAAGAATGACAAAAGGACCCCTCCAGTGGGGCTTTAGCAGTTTGACATTCCATTCCTTTACACAAACAGCATCCCGTGGTTTGTAAGGGTACATGGGAGTTGTCAGGCTAATGGGAAGTCTCTCTTACCCAGTCATTGATTTTTGAGAGAGTCAACCCAAAAGCCTGCATCTGTTGTCTCAGGGTGAGGTTATCTATTTCCTTAAGGTCCCCTCACAGGCCCTTGACTAAAGGGGATGGGCGCCCAAAAAGAATTTCAAAAGGAGAGACACCATCCACTGGGTGGGGCTAGACCTAATCCCGAGCAAGGCTATGGGCAGTAACTGATCCCATTGTAGGTGAGTCTCCTGGCATAGTTTTCCCAATTGCAATTTTAGAGTCCTGTTCATATGTTCTGCTTTCCCTGAACTCTGGGGATGGTAGCCAGTGCAGCTTCCAAGTTATTTCTAAGCCCTTAGCCACCAACTGTACCACTTCAGCCACAAAGGCTGGCCCATTGTCTGATCCAATAGACACAGGTATTCCAAACCAAAGGATGAATTCCTTTAACAGGCATCTGGCCACTTCCCAGTCTTTCTCAGTCCAAGTAGGGAAGTCTTCCATCCATCCTGAGAAGGTGCGGACAAACACCAGCAAATATTTACATCCTCTGGCCTGTAGCATATCAGTAAAGTCCACAATCAAGTTTTCAAAAAGGAGTTCCTCCAACACTTTGCACCTGAGGTGGCACTCTTGGCCCTTGTTGGGCACTGTTTTTGGCACACAGACTGCACTCTCACACACTGTCTTACTTACGTTGGAGAGCTTGGGGACATAAAAATTCTGGGCCAAGGTGATATCGAGAGCTGTCCACCCTGAATGAGTTCCTTCATGGAACTGTTTGACAAATGTAGAAGCCATCAACTCTGGGATTGCAATATGGCCATCAGCAAATTTCCACCTGATATGAAACTTCTCCTTCAGTCTCAAACCAAGCCTTTCCCTGTGAGCAGTGCATGAGCACTCGCTTAGGGGTCCATACAGCTTCTAGTAGTTCCAGAATTTCCTGTCCGTATTTAACTCTTTTCCCTCCCAAGTTAATGTGCCCCTTTCTTTTTATAGGGCTCCAAGGACATGAATGGTAGTGAAGGCATATTTAGAGTCCATACAGATGCTTACCTATACTCCCGTAGCAAGCTAGAGTGCCTGCATGAGAGCAATAATCTCAACCTTTTGTGCAGAGGTCCCAACTGGCAGTAGTTGTGCTTCGATGACAGCATCCAGAGTCACTGCTGCATATCTGGCAAAACATGTGCTGTCCAAGACAAAGCTGCTGCCATTTGTAAAATACTCAACATCTGGGTGACTGATAAGCTGATCAGTCAAGTCCAGCCGGCTGGAGAATACCTCATCCATAACCTCTGAACAGGCATGCTCTGGAGGCCTGAATCAACCAACAATAGGGTGGCCGCATTTAGTCTTAACAAGCTCTAGCTGGGTACATGGGTTTTCACATAACATGCTTTGATATTTGAGCTTTCGAGAGTTTATTAACCAATAACTTCCTTTATGTTCCATGAAAGTTAAAACAGAGTGGGGAACTCAGACTGTGAGTTCTTTTCCCAAAGGAAGTTTGTCTGCTTCAGCCACCAAGACAGTAGTGGCTGCCAGGGTGCACAGGCAGGGTGGCCCGCCTCGGGAGAACGGCATCAAGTTGCTCTGATAAATAGGCCACCAGGTGGTGCCAGGACCTGGCAGCTGGGTCAAGACTCCTACAGCTGTCCCCAGACTCTCATGTGAGGAAGAAGGGCTTTGTCACATCTGGCAGGCCCAGAGCGGGGGCATTTGTGAGTGTCCTCGTAATTTCTTTAAAGCCCTTTTTTTGCTTCTCTCCCCATATTATGGGTTCCCATTCTCATTCTTCCCGCCCCCCACTTGGTGGCTTCATAAAGGAGTTTTGCTGAGAGAGTAATTGGGGGCCCAGATCTGGCAGAAACCTGCAGCCCCTTTTTAACCTCTGCGGTGAGGTGATCCTTCTCTGGTCTCCCCCAGGTGTTATGTGACATTCTCAAATCCGTTTTTTTTTTCCCACTGTTGCACTCATTATCACTCATTATCTCCCTTCCCCCTCCGTGCATTCCTGCCATAAGGAAGAAAGGAGGGAAGGAGGGAAGGAGGGAGGGAGGGAGGGAGGGAGGGAGGAAGATCAGAATTAAATCACCCATCCAGAAGCCACAGTGTCCCACTGGAAAACCCTGAAAGAGATTCTAAGAATGGTGGTTCTGAAGGACTTTTTCTTCAGCCGATAGTGGAGAAAGAGGATGTCCTCACACCAGGTGAGAGGGCCCGGGAGCTCAGGAGGGGTGGTGAAATGGGTTGGGATCCAGGCCGTCTTGATGTGTGGCTGTCATGAATCACATGGGGCTGGCCACTGTGCACACCCTGCTGGGCCAGGCCCTGTCTCTGTGGAGGCAGAGGGAAAATGAGCAAACAACCTATCGCTCCCTGAAGGCCCCTCTGCAGCCTGGCCTTCCAGCAGCTGGTGAAACATTGAAAGGTGGGCAGGTGGGTGGCACAGAACAAGAGGACCAAGAAAGGAGAGAGGGACCCCTTACAATTCTGACATCCTACTCAGACTTGCATGTAACTTGTAGCCAGAGGGGGATTGAAAATGCTAATTTCATTTCATTAGATCCCAGCAGCTTTGGATTACAACAGGCAGGAGGGAGGAAGCAGAGCTGATGTGTTTTAAAAAGCTGCACTTTTGCGCTGTTTTTAATTTAACGCTGCTGGTAAAAGAGGCCGCCTTGGAGCCGCTAATGATTCTCGTGAATTATTTTGGTTGATTTACACACCCCTCTGACTTTAAATAACGAGGGAGGAAGCAACGTGGGGGTCCTCCCTGGAGCTGTGAACCTGCAGCTGAAAGTTGATGCTGGGAGGCTCCAGGGGGCTTTTCTTTGAATTGTATTCCTTCTGGGTGGGGCACTTTGGGTCTCCCACCTTCACCACCCCCAGTCCTGGGCATTTAAAATCAGGACACTAACTTAAACCTCAGACCAGACAATCCACATTGTGCCTACTGTCCCTTGCCTAATAATGACAGTGACTAGCATATTCAGAGTTTTTGCAATGGACCAGATCTGGAGTAAGTCACTTTGTCTATGAAAATGTGACATTCACATTTATGCTGAGAATCGGGGTGGCTTTCTCTGTGTCCCTGAGGAGGGAAATGAGAGTTCAAGGAGCTTGCTTAAGGTCACCCAGCTAGGAATGCCACAGACAGCCCTCACACTCACTCTGTAACAGCAGGATCCTTCCTGTTTGGCAGCAGGAAATGAAGGAGCAAGTGAAAAGATTTGTCCAAATCCAGAGCTGAGGACCTTCCCACCTACTTCCCCAGGTCCAGTTGTCCCCAGAGGGGCTGGCATTGGACAGCAAGGCCAGGAGCAAAGCCAGAAAGGATGGAAACCCTCCTTCTGACCCCACATCCAGAGGGCACCCAATCAGCAGACCTTGCCCCAGGACGCCTGGGCAAGGCTGGGGACAGGAGCCTGTCTGAAAACTGGAGCTTGGTGGTCAGAGCGAATAACTGAAAGGAGTCTTCATTTATCTTGATTCCTGGCTTGTCTGCACCAGGAGAAATGTCTCCTGTCCTCTTGTGCCCCTTGCCTTCTCCTTCCCCTCAAAATAAAATTAGAGGCAGCAGGTAAAAGCATTAAGCCCCTTCCAAAATTTTCTTTCCTCATCTGTCACGTCAGGGCCGGAGCCTCAGAGCTGCAGCCTGGGAGGGAGGCTCTCTGCTGGGAGCAGCAGGTGGTGGGGGCACAGGACTGGGCAGGAGCCAGGCAGGAGGCCTCTCCACACCCCCCAGGAGGTCAGGGCAGCTACATTCATGATTTAGCCCAGTAGGAGGCTTTGAGCCAGGCTAGGCCAAGACAATCAGAAAAGAAACCAGAATCAGGAAGAGAGAAGTGGAGCCAGGAAAGGAGCCCCTCTCAGCAGAAGCCATCGGTGTCTGCAAAACGTTGCTGATTTCCATTGATCCGGAGGGCTGGAACCAGAAAGCACATAGTCTTTGGAGCTGGAAGTCCTAGGTTCAAATCCTAGCTCTGCCACTTTACTTGTGTGTGGCCTCAAGCAAGTTCTTGAGCTTTCTTCAAACTCCATTTGCTTGATGTAAAATGGACCAGGCAGGGAGCAGATGGCGCTCTCCAACACAGTGACCAGAGCAGCTGAACAAAGGGACCCGTGCAGCCACGGAATTTGCAGACCCAGTGCAAAAATGGAAATGCAGGTCCTTGTTCAAAAGTATTAAGAATTTCAAGATGATGACAGCCGGGCATTAAACCAAGGGTAGACCCTTTTAAACACCAGCCTGTGCAACCACTCCAGCCATGTGCTCGTGACACTGACCCTGAAGGGGACTTTTTGCCAAGATGTGGACAGGGTTTAGGAAATAAGTGACCTAGAAAGAGCCACAGCTGTCTCTTGGCTGTCAGAGAAGGACTCAGAACCAGAGCAAGGCTTAATAGAGGAGCAGCCTGTGGCCTGGGAGGGTAGGTGAGCTGGGGAAGCCCCTACCATCTCTCTCTTCCCTGCACTTACAGCCAGCAGCCTGGGTCAAGAGGGCCTCCTTTAAGGTCCATAGCAGTCTGCCTGCCTGCAGAGGGCATGCGGGGGACAATGAAGGGACTCTGGGACTCCCTGGGCACTGTTAGGAGAGTTTCATGAATATCTTGACAGCTGGAATCTCCCAGCCTCAAACACAGCAGGTGCTCAGGTCATGTTGAAGGGATCTGGTTGGGCAGCCCATCTATTGCTGCCTGTGAAATCTCCCTTCTCTGGTGAGTAAGGACAGAGAGGCATCCAGCCAGGCAGAAGCTGCAGTCCCTCAAGACCCAGAAGCCAGACACTGGGCAGTAAAGAAAGAGACTAGCATCAAAGCAGTAGAGGCCAGAGCTGAGATGCTTTGGATGGAGGGGAAAGCTGGTGGAAATCAGGGTGCTTCAAGACAGCCTTGCCTCCTCCTGAAATCCCTCAGGAGAATCTCTGAGGGAAGCAGACAATCTCAGTGCTTAATGGCTGCTCTCTCACACCATCAACACATGTGCAAAGTGTCATTCTGCCCGGGAAAAGCCACCTCATGTGCAAAAAGCTCTCTCCATCTCCCATGGCGCCAGCTACAGCTACGTGCTGGGGAGCCTGCATCAGTCGGACCTGCTTTCACCTTCTGAGCAAAAGAGAGAAAGACTAGCCTCGGTCAAAGCTAAGGGCCAAGGGCAGCCTCCTGATCAGAGACCAGGCTGCCTGACATGGCCCAGCAATGCTCCCAGATTGGGTCTGGCTTGGGAAGGCCAGCTGGTTGGACAGGTCACACTCTCAAGGTCTCCCCCTTCCCCAGGCCCTATGCATAATGTCAAGCCAGTCTTTAAGCTACTTTCTGGGCTAAGAATTACTTACTTCTCCATCTGTCTAAATTCTGCCTCTCCATGGTCATGGTTTGGTTTGCAAGAAGTAAGCCTGGAGAGAAGGATTTGAATTTGAGTGGTTTATTTAAGAGGTACAGGGGACCCCAGCAAGAAACTGATCCAGAGAAGAGGAGGCAGCCAGAGGGTGCTGGTGGGAATCAATTAACAAGCCCACGACTAAAGCAAGTAACTGGGACATAGTCCCTCAGGAAAACTCAAAGAAGCAATGCAGAACACAGGATTCCAAAAGCCCCACCCCCAGCCCGGCCACAAGGGGCAGCTGAGGTGTTTATATTCCAACCTGAGTGGCCTTGGCTAAGGGCTGTACCTTGCTAGGTCCAGATTCTTCTGGCTGGCTGCCCAGGAGGGCAGAGGGGCCTCCCAGGGTAGAAACCAGAGCCCTACGACCTTGGAGAGGTTAGAACAGGCAGCTGGAAGTGAGCCCAACTGAGCAGAAGGGCACCTAACATGGCTGTTTCATCCTCCAGGGCCTGCTGTGCACTCATGCTTTCCAAAAGCAATTATTAAATGCCTACAGTTTGTGCCAGGTTCAGAGCAGGTACAAGAAAACTAAAGTCACCTCAAAACCCAATGGTGGGACAGGCACAAAGCAAAGCCATCAATGGTACAAAGTCACAGCAAAGGCAAGTGCATTAGGGAGCACAGAAGAGGGTGCTGGGAAGTTGGGAACATGCTATGTACAGAGTAATCTTTGTTCTGGGTGGCATTTAACATCATTTATATGTTAATGACTCCCAAATTTATATTCTAGCCTTAACTACTTCCCTGAATTCCAGACCTGACTGGCTACGTGACATTTCCACTTGGATGTTTAATACAGATCTGTATCAGTTATCTAATGCTATGTAACAAATAACCTCAAAACTCAGCAGATGAAAGCAACCAACATTTATGATCTCACACAGTTTCTGAGGGCCAGAAATCCAGGAAACCAGGCAAGGCTTTAGCTGGGTGGCTCTGGCTTAGGATCTCAATCTCTCTCTCTCTCTCTCTCTCTCTCTCTCTCTCTCTCTCTCTCTGTGTGTGTGTGTATGTGTGTGTATGTGTGTGTGTGTCTCTCTCTTTTCCTTCCAGACGTCCAAACACTGGACTGAGGCTGGAAGATCCATTCCCAACATGGCACACTCACATGACTATTGGCTGGAAGCCTTGGTTCCTTCCTACATGGGCCTCTCCAAAGGACTGTGGTATGGCAGTCAGCCGTCCCAAAGCAAGTGAACCAGGAGAGAAAAGTGACAGAATGAGAGAAGGAGATCCCGTCTTTTGCAACCTAATCTTAATAGCAGCATAATATGCTTTCTGTCCTATTTGATTAGCCACCAACCCTGGTATGGTATGGAAGGAGACTACACAAGGATGTGAATTCTGTACTAGGTTGGCCATCTCAAGGCTGGTGACCATAGGGTCTCAAATTTAACATGCTGGAACAGAACTTCTGAAATCTCTCCCTTCCAACCCAAAGCCAACTGTCTTCTTTCACTGTCTTCCCATCTCAGGGGATGGCAACTTCTTCTTTCCAGTTGCTCAGGCAAAACTCTTGGTGACATACTTGATTTCACATTTTCCCTCACACTCATGTCCCAACTTTCAGCCCATCCTCATAGTTCTGTCTTTTTAATGTATTGGGACTCTGACCACTTTCTACCACCTCCATTGCTACTGCCCTGGCTTAAGGTAGCTGGTCGGTCACCTGGACATTGCAATGGCCTCCTCAAAGTCTTCCATCTTGAACCCCTACAGTCTTAGTGGTCCAACTAAGATGTGTTATTCCTCTGCTCAGCAGGAGCAGAGTTTTACTCTCCCATAAGAGTAAAAAGTCCTTGCAGGGTCCTATACTGTCTGAGCCCGCCACCACCACCCCAGTTTCACATCCTACTACTGTTCCGCACCACCCACTCCATCTAGGCACATTAGATATTCCTTTCATTGAAGTGAGGGCCTTAGGGACTTTGCACTTGCTGTTCTCTGTGCCTAGAAAGTTCGTCCTCCAGACACCCATGTGGCTGGTTCCTTATTTCCTTCAAGTCTTACTGCAATGCCACCTATGGGCTAAGACCTGCCCTGGCTTACCCTATTTACCTACTTCCTGTTCCTTTCTTTGCTTTGTTTCTCTTCTGATTACTCTCCCCTATATATATATACTATGCTATATAATGCACTTTACTTCTGTTTCTTACTTGTCTGTCTCCCTCACTAGAGCATAAACTCCATAAGGATTCCTATCTGTCTGTTCACTACTCTATTCCTGGCATGTAGAATTGTGGCTGACTTGTGACAGATGCTAAAAAATATTTACTGAATGAGTAGGAGGAGAGAACATGAAAGAAGGTGTTTCGGTTAACTATAGCTTCATTACAAACCGCTGTAAACTGAGAGCTTAAACCAACAGCAGTCGTTTATCTGGCTTGAGTCATGAGTGTGGGCAGGGCAAGGGAAAACTGCTGGCTCAGCATGGCACCAGCTGGAGGACTCAGAGCAGGGGTGATCCGACAGCTGGGGGCTGTGGTCATCTCAATGTCGCTCCTTTCTATCTGACAGCCGGCACTGGCTGTGGTCTGTGACCTCAACTGGGACTACCAGCCAGAAGACCTGCACTTGCTTCCTCTTGTGGCTCTCCACTTCCTCACAATATGGCAGCAGAGTTCTCAGAGCCACTTAGGAAACAGGAAGGACCATGGTCTACTGGTCAAAGGTCACAGAGCCCAGAGTCAAAGAGGAGACACAGACCCGACCTTTTGACAGGAGAAGCAGCAAAGAATTACAGGGCCATGTTTTATCTCCCATTTCTTTTTCTTCTTCTTCGTCTTTTTTTTTTTTTTTTTTTTTGGCAGTACTGGGGTTTGATCTCAGAGCCTCGTGGCTTTCGAGGCAGGTACTGTACCATCTGAGCCACTCCGTCAACCCTCAGGGCCATGTTTTAAGACCACCTTAGGCTAGGCTCGGTAGAGAGATTCACATTCACTGGCTGGTGGACAAGGCGCTCCCGCAAGCTGCATCAGACAGAAGGTGCACACCTGGCACGTACTTGTCCCAGCACCTGGTTCCCTCCTCAGAATCACAGGGCCTTTCAGAGGCAAACAAAGAGGACATTCCTGGAAGGGGAAAAGTGCACACCAAATCTCCAGGTCAGGAAACAAGTGGGGGATGGGCCTCCTCTTCAGCATCCCCAGTCACAGCCTCTCAGACGTCTTCCCAAGCATCTGGGACTCTACCAATGAGCCATCCCACCTCTGATAGGGTTTCTTTTTTTTTTTTTTCATTTTTCTTTTATTATTCATATGTGCATACAAGGCTTGGTTCATTTCTCCTCCCTGCTCCCACCCCCTCCCTTACCACCCACTCCGCCCCCTCCCTCTCCCCCCCCTCAATACCCAGCAGAAACTATTTTGCCCTTATCTCTAATTTTGTTGTAGAGAGAGTATAAGCAATAATAGGAAGGAACAGGGTTTTTGCTGGTTGAGATAAGGGTAGCTATACAGGGAGTTGACTCACATTGATTTCCTGTGCGTGGGTGTTACCTTCTAGGTTAATTCTTCTTGATCTCACCTTTTCTCTAGTTCCTGGTCCCCTTTTCCTATTGGCCTCAGTTGCATTTAAGGTATCCACTTTAGTTTCTCTGCGTTAAGGGCAACAAATGCTAGCTAGTTTTTTAGGTGTCTTACCTATCCTCACCCCTCCCTTGTGTGCTAAAGCTTTTATGATAGGGTTTCTGTTGGGCTGAGAGCCTGATAAAGGCCAGGCATGGGCCTACACTGGTCTGCATTCTCCATAGACTCCAGCCAACCCCAGACCTTGTCCAGGTGCTGGCCTTGATAGTCTGGTTTCCCCCATCTAAGATTCCAGGAAGCCAACGCCATTGCCCAGAGAGGGAGACTCGGCACCGGCCCAGGCACGAGAGGCCTTCCAAGAGGACTTAGTTATGACGGCTCTTGCTTTTAAGGCAGCATGGCGCCATGTCTCCTACCCAAAGAAAGGATCAGACCAGGGCTTGTCAACCAGGACATTTGGGGTCAGATGGTTCTTGGCTTGGGGTCCATCAGTGCGTTGTAGGATGCTAGCAGCACCCCAACCTCTGCTGTCTAGATACCAGCAGCAACACACCTCCTCCTCCACTGTCCCAGCTGTGACAACCAAAATGTGTCCAGATATTACCGACCTCCTCCTGGGAGGCAGAATCAGCACAGTGGAGAAGGCCTGAAGTGTTATTTACAGCATTTTCTCTCTTCTGGATGTGTCTGATGTTTGTTCCTCCTGCTCAGTTGTAACTCTTGGTCCTTTTCATCTTCTGGACACCATGAACCTGAACTGTGTACTTGACCACATGGCCCATTCACTCTCATTATTGGGAAAGTTAGAACCAAACTTACTTCCTGTCTATCCCACTGGGACATGCATTTTCAGTCTTATTTCTGCTCCATTTTTTATCCTTTCTTCTTTCACCAAACATTTCATTTACGCAAGTTCCTTATATTTTATGCATTCTTTTTGCCTGCTTTATAGCTTTTCTAGAAGAAGGGATGGTACACAAAGCTAAAGAAATAACTGCTGTCCAGATAAACATCCACAGGGACAACATCACAGAGAAAGCCACAGACACTTGCCTGGAAGGAAAGGCGATAAACCAATAATTGGGGTGGGGGCTGGTGGGGATGCAGCCCAGGCCTGAATAAGCTGTTCCTGGGCAAGATGAATCAGGGAGGGAGGGTCACCCAGTGACCTTCTGGAGGGACAAATTAGAGAGGAAGAAAGTCAAAGGCTCAAGACCTCTCCCCAGGAAAGGCCAGGCTTTGCCTAATTTCTGCTCGAATAAGTTTTGGTTGGTTGCTTGTGCCCGTGGCCAGTCTTGATTTTCAGCCATATAGATGAGTCGTCTCAGAAATGGGTTCCCCAGTCACAGTCCAACCTCCCAAACTGACACTGTGTAGAGCAGAGGCATTGCCCCACCAAGCCCTGCTCAAATCACAGATCCATGAGCAAACTAAGTTGTTTTTAGACATAGACTGTCTGGACTGACTTATTGCACAGCAATTGATACCGTCTTGTTTTTAGATAACTGTCACTCAGCTCCTCTATCTGAATTGTGAGTCTTAAAGGACCCACCCATGTGCCTGGTATCCGCTGTTGAGAGGATTATTAGTATTGCTGCAAAGGTATTAGTATTGCTCAATCAAACACAGGCAGGCCTCCAAACTATGTGAATTGTGGACGACAATGGAGGGGCCATCCATTCATTCAGACACCACTTACCTACCAGGTGCCTGAGGAAGGACTGGAAGTCCAGACCTTGGGGTGCTCCCACCTGGCCCTCTTTCCTCCCTCTCTTCTTTCTTCCTCTGGCTCTCCTCTCTGCCACCCAGGTCTTAGTCACTATCTTATCCTCAGACAGTCTCTCCTGAGTCTGCCACCTGCAGGCCAACACCACCTCCTGAGTGCTTCAAAGACCCCCACCCTCCACACATCCAAATCCAGCCCTGCGCCCATGTCCTCCTCACCATCGGCATGGCCTTCTGTGTTCTCAGCAACATGAGTTGCTTTGTCCAGGGCTATGAATCATAAATGGGTCACCCTGCCTCCTCCTCTGTCCCTCACACATTTCCTCACCTAAATGTCTCTGAGTCCTGATGGTTTTGCTCTGTAAATACCATTTAATCTGGTCTGCTGCTCCCCATCTCTGCCATCCTCCCTCTATCACCTCCCACAAGGACCATTGCAGTGGTCTTCTTAATGGCCCTCCCACCACCTGCCCATCCCCTCTCACCTATTCTTCACACAGCAAGAGCAAGCTTTTCAAAACACAAATCAAAGCAAATCTGCTTAAAAGTTTCCCTTGGTTTCCTGGTGCTCTTAGGTCAGGCTGAAGTCTTGCCATTGCAACAGGACCTGCAAGGTCTAGGCCCTGCCGAACTCACCCACTCCACCTCACTCTTTCCCCACCTCTCTTTCACCCTCTGCCCTGCTGTCTATGTCATCCACACTGTCTTCTTTCAGTTCCCCAAACTCCTCATGCTCCCCCTGCCACAGGGCCTTTGCACACATTGTTCCCTTAACCTGAGATACACTGCCCCTTACTCCCTTGCAAAACACACTTTCAAGAAGGCTTCTCTGCTACCTCTGACCAGACCTACCCTCCTCCACACAGTCCCACTGGGACCAATTCGCCATTTAATTTTACATTACTTTGTGGTATTCTTTAATGAATGGCTTCCTTCTGCCCTAGACTCTAAGTTCTGGAAGATCATGACTGGTTATGACCCAAGAAGCTAGTCCAGTGCCCTGGTATTCAGTAAAGTGTTCAATAAATACTTGTTGACAAAATTTTGGGGCATGTTAAGAGATGTGGGAGTTAAATCACCAGAAATTCTGGGTCGTGCTTCATGGAGCCAGTGGGACTTGAGGTGACCTGGAAGGATGGATAGATTTTGTATTGATTAGACATGGAAAGGCATTCTAGGTGTATGGACCAGAATAAACAGAGGCAGTTGCTACAAAGTGTGTTTGTGACTGCGTGAGTGTAAGTGCACATGCATGCACATGTTGGGATGATGGTGAGGAGGAGATAGACCAGGCTCTGCAAGTGCAGTCTAGAGTAGATGAGGCACCAGGTCAGCCAGCCGGTGATCACCAGAGCCAAATGGAGGAGATCGGATGTGAAGAATTGGGAGGTTGCAGAACCCACTGGTGGCCCTCAACAGGAAGGCAGGATTACGAGTGGCATGGCAGCAGGAGTGGGACAGCAGCGAAGCTAAGTAGGAGTCTGATCAGCACCCAGCCATGAACTGACAAGGTCCTGGGGCTGTGAGTAGTGGAATGCAAGGGGTGGGTGGGGAGTGGGGCAGATTAGGAGGAGTTAAGGACAAAGTCATCCACCAGCCTGGTGACCACAGTCAGCAGAAGACACAAGAAGGGTCCTCCTCCAAGCTGGAGTATAAGAAAGAGCCAGGGCATCAGGCGGAGGGTCAAAGATGCCAGTGCAATTTCCAGACTGTCTCCGTGTGAGTCTGCACTCAGCTCTGTTTCCCCTCCTGGTTGAGCTCATCAACAGCAGATCTGGCCTGGTACAAGGGACAAAGGACAAGGTTAGTTGTCAGCAGGCAACACACTGGAAACGCAGCAGAGCAGGGTTGCCTGGGTGACTTATCGCTTATTAATAATATAAATATGTAAATGCTTCAAGGTCCATATTGATCCCAGAGAGGGACCCATCCATCCTGAGGGTGAGAAATGGGATGTTGTAAATATCAAATAATAGGTCTGCAGTCTAAGATTTTTCAATGTAGGTGGGCTAAGACTGGAAGGCAATCTTACTGATGCCAGCGACTCCCAGCCACCCCACAGGGTGGGCGTGTGTGGGAGAGGAGGAGGTCAGAGGTATCTTAAGTGGAAGGGAGATGGGGGTCCCAGAGAGAAATCCTCCCCTCCCCCTTTCTCTTCCATAGGCAGGAATAACAGTTGTCAGAGCTCCCAAAATCTCAGGGATCTACAAGTCTGAGAAAGTGCCCACCCAAGTGTGGGGGGACCCAGCCCACTTGGAGGCACAAGCTCATTCAAGGCCGTTTCCATAGTGGGGGCTTTGTCTCTGCCTGGTGCCTGAGCACTGCCAACTTCCCACAACCTGCAGTCTCTGTTCAATTCTTGCCACTCCCAGTGGGGTGCAGGGCCCAGGGCAGGGTCCTGTGAGCACCCCTCCTCACCCTCCAGGCCTGGGCACTATTAGTATTTAGCGTCTTCCAGGTAATGGGTCCTCTTCCTGCCTGTTTGGTTTTATTATTATGCCAACACACTTGCTTAATTCTCTGCTGTCTTTCTTCTGCACTGTTGATTTACACTGTTAGTGTTTTAATTATACAATTCAGCACTCCTTAAAACATGAAAAACTGCTCAACTTTTCAAGCAATTAAAAGGCAGCGGAGTATATCAGCACATCTGAGAGGAGATAAGTAAATCAAGCAATTAAAAAGCTCATTTGGTGAAAATGTAGCAACCCACCCAAAATGAGCCAGGCTGGTGGGCCCTCCTGAAGAGAACATGGGAGCAAGCCCCTCCTCTACCTCACCTTTCTTCTCAATAGTGTGGGCTCCCTGGCTGGTTCCTGCCTTCTCCTCCCTCCTTGAGCTTGCTGCTTGACTGACCTCAGCCCAAGCACTTGGGTCCAGAGGAGCTTCACAGAGAGAGCCCAAGAAGGGAGTTGCTAAGTCTTGGGTTTTTGCCTAGCCACTGAGCAGCTTGTAAACTTGACTGTATCAGCCAGGCGTGGTGATGTATGTCTGTAATCCCAGCACTCAGGAGGCTAGAGGATAACAATTTCAAGGCCCTGCCTGTGCTATCTAGCAAGACCTTGTCTTAAAAACAAAACAGAACTTGATTGTATCATTCCCGTCTCCCATCTGCAAATGGAGGTGCAGCACAAGGGTTTTCTGCATGCACACACACATGTATGAGTGTTTTAAAATGTTCATAACAAAACTTATCATTCCAGGAAGGAAAGTATCTTTGGCCAAAGCCTCTATAACAAGACAGATTAACAGGGGAAAGCGCACAGATTTGTTTAATGTAAGTTTTACATGTCATGGGAGACTTCATAAGGAAATGAAGACCCAAACAGCCAGGTAAGCCTGAGTATTTTTTATGCTAGTATTTTTTGTTGTTGCTGTTAGAGAAATGGATAGTATATGAAAGATGAAAACAATTGTGGTCTAAGGGAGGTGAAACAGGTCCTGCCCATGGGTGGGTGCCTGCAGGAGGAGGGAGAGCACAAGGAAAGGGGGGAGGAGAATGAATATGGTGGAAGTATTTTGCATTCATGTATAAAAACAGAACAGTGAAACCTGTTGAAGTTGTTCTAAGAAGGTGGAGGGAGGATAAATGAGAACGAGAGAGGGGATGAATCTAATTAAGACATATTGTAAGCATTTATGGAAATGTCACAATGTACCCCTGTACAACAATAATATGCTAATAGCAAAAAAAAATTATGGTGTAAAGCTAATAAACTGAGGGTGGGGGGGCATACCAAGGCCTGTGCGTTCACACTCTCCCCTGTGTCCCTGCTCCTCAACTCCAGGCACAGGGAGGGCACCTGTCACATAAAAGTCCTAGGTAGCCGGGCACTGGTGGCTCACACCTGTAATCCCAGCTACTCAGGAGGCAGAGATCAGGAAGATCTGGTTCGAAGCCAGCCTGGGCAAATAGTTCTGTGAGACCCTATCTCGAAAACCTCTTCAAAAAAATAGAGCTGGTGGAGTGGCTCAAGGTGAAAGCCCTGAGTTCAAGCTCCAGTACTGCCAAAAAAAAAGTCTTAGGGCCTGCTTCAGGGGACAAGTCAGGAAATCCTTCCTAGGTTTCATGACCTGCTTCGGAGGAGAAGGCGAGGGAAGGTAACAGTGACCTTCCTGCTTCTGCTTTCCTCAAATGCCACAGTGCCATGGGGTGTGGCGGGGGGAGGAGTGTCCTGAGCCCATCACTGTCCCGTGTGAGTCTAAGAATGCAGTCCAGAGGTACTATGTCCCACTGTCCATTCACATGCGTGGTGGGATGGCAAACTAATGGCACTGTCCTCTCCAGAGTACCTTCTGTCCTGCAAAACTGAGATTCTGCCCCTTGAGGCCCTAACTTCCCATCCGCCTTTCTGCACCAATGGCTTTACTGGCCTCCATGGAGCCCCAGGGGTTCATCATAGGAGCAAGCAGGTGAAATGGGAGGAGTGAGTGGCGAGATCTTGATCTATTTAAGCTATTTGGGTTTCTGCTATTTTGTTTTCCTGGTGGTTCTGGGATTTGAACTCAGGGCTTTGTGCTTGCCAGCCAGGAGCTCTACCACTTGAGCCACACCTCCAGCTCACTATTGAACTTCTGGTTCTATTTCATTTGAGCAAAAGACTGTGCAAGTCATTTTTTGAAGCCTGAAAATGAGTGGACAGGATGACCTCAAAAGCCCCCTGGACTGGAAGGAACTTGAAAAGAAAGCTCTGCAAAGAGGATGAGGCACTGCACATCTGAGTCCAGTACAAGACAGAAGGAGCCCCCTAGCATGAGCTGAGTGCACCTCAGATCCAGCCTCCTCCCAGACCCTAGTCATTCTGTCCCCGCACATGCCTGACCTGGTGGCTCCAGGCTCCAGGGGACCTAGAACCAGTGGCTTTCTATTGCACTCTGAAGTGAGGGTGGGTCGAGGTACAGCAGAGAAAGAAGGTGCACAGCTCACCCATCCATCACAACAGGAATGGAAAGACCAGGAGGTTCCTGTCACCTGCTCACTGGCCAGGCTGTCTGCAGAAGGGGATTGACCAAGGTGAGGCAGCAGGTGCACAGGGAGGGCACTGAAGGAGATGGAGGAGCCAGGAGGCAGTTTCAACTGACCAGCAACATCTGGTCCAGGACACAACATCCCAAGGTGGACACCTCCCCTATCTGTCATCTGATGCTGACAGGATTATAAATGCCTGGTGGCGGTGCCTTGAACCTCAACTCTGTTGGTTGTGGCAGGAAGAGGCAAAGCCAGTGCCCCCAGCATTTGGCCCTGGGACCTGGTTCAGAGTTCCTGCAAGAAATCAAGCACCTCCCGGGAAGATGCCTGGCTCCAGCCCTCCCTTAAATTCTACCTGTTAGGGGAAGAGACGCAGGACATTTAGGCTTCCCCTGCTTCAAGGAAACAGAGGGTTTCTCTCCATTTTCCTTTCGACCCAAGTACTTCCTTTTAACAACAGCCAAGAGACTAGACAATTAAGATCTGAAAATGGTGACCTTTCAAGATATGGCTATTTGCTGGATCTTTCTTACAGGTTTTGTTCAGCAAAGCAGGGTCCCCCCCGAGCTCCTGACTATTGGGGACACAAACCCTATACAAAGATGGGGCAGGGGGATGGCTACATATCCAGGTCCAGCTTTTTCGATCATGTCCAGTCCCCTGACTTCGACCCCATTCACACACCAAGCCACATCTCCCTGGGATCACCTGCTCAGCAAGCCCCTGTTCCAGGTCACATGTCTCCCCATGATCCCTCAAGCCCGTGTCCTATCCCTTCCCTTGGTTCTGCCCACAAAATCTCCCCATTTCCACAGCCTCCTCAAGGTTACGCCCCCAGCGCAGTTTCTGTTCCGAGCAGCTTCTACTGGGTGCTCTTTGTAATTCCAGAACCTCCATTAATCATTCTTAAGCTCTTTGAATGCAATATTTTCTCTGAGAACCGAAATTTCTTTACAACTCTGCACCCTCCTGCCATCTCCAATTACCCGTTCTCATCAGTCATGAGCATAACGCATTAGCACAACCATAACTCCTGTATACCTTGATTAACCTGGCTTGGATTTTTCTCCCAATTGTGCTTAATTGGCTGAACAGTGACCGGGATAGGCAGGGAATGTGCACAGAGCCGGGTCTTGGAATTAAAATCACAGAGCAGAATAGAGTCCCATTATTAAATCCAACTTATTTGAGGAAACTGAGGCCTGGTAAAGTGGTGTCCTATCCTTCTTCCTCTCACAGCCACCCAGGTAGCATTGCCCCATGTGCCAGTCAAAGAATATGACAGTCAAGTCTCTACTGAGACGGACCTGGGTTACTCTGGGGCCATGTCCCAGGCTGCTGACCGTTAAGCTGCTATTTCCAGCTTCCAGGTCACCTGTAAAGCAGGGGTGGCTGAACTATTTGAATATTGTCACAAAGGACTCTTTTCTGGCTCAAATAGCCTCTCTTCCATCTCTTCCACTTCTCCGGGGTTCTGATGACCCACCTCCTCCTCTAAGAGGACACCTTGAATCATCCACTTTTAAAATCTCAAACAGGCTTGCTGACACACACCTGTAATCCCAGCACCCAGGAGGCTGAGGCAGAAGCAGCTCAAGTTTGAGGCCAGTCTGGACTACATAATAAGTTCCAGGCTGGCCTAGACTATGAGACTGTGTCTCAAAAAACAATAAATAAATAACCAAATAACCAAAATCCACATACAGATGATAGTTACAGACAAGCCTCTACCCACAACAGGTAGGTCATTTCTCTGCCTGGTTCTGCTCCTTCAAAATAGGTTTGAAAGACAAATTTGGGCTGGATGGGATGCTCACACTTGAAATCCTAGCTACTAGGAAGGTGGAGATTGGGAGAATTGAGGTTCTAGGCCAGCCTAGCAAAATGTTGGTGAGACCCCAGCTCAACAAATAAGCCAATTGTCGTGATGGTACTTATCTGTAAACCCAGGTATACAGAGGCCTAGGTAGGAGGATTGAGGTCCAAGGTCAGCCTCTTGCAAAAAAAAAGAAAAAAAAAAAACAGGAGACCCTACCTGAAAAATAACCTAAAGCAAAAAAGGCTGGGAGCATGGTTTAAGTGGTAGAGTGCCTGCTTACCAAGTGCAAGGCCCTGAGTTCAAACCCCCAAGAAAAAAAGGAAAGAACGAAAAAGGCACGTTTGTTGAAAGACAATTTTTTAAAGTCAAAACATTAACACTACATGTCAATATGCATTATATACATAGTTGTATAGTTCTTAGCAGCAGGCGAACAAAGTAGTAAGCAGAAGTTTCCTGTTGTAAGATTCTTACACTCCTGGTAAGTGTTAAGTATTAAGTTTAAGTATGCTCTGATAAGTTAAGGATGCAGAGAGCAGCCACTTCTAGAACTACAAAGACACAGAAGTAAAAAAGCAATTAAGACTTTAAGTTGAAAATTTTTTTCAGTGCTTATGATGCAACCAGGCTCTTATACATACTGGGTACCTGCTCTACCACTGAGCCACTCCCGATCCTTAAAACTGAATTTTTTATTTTTTATTTTTATTTATTTTTTTTTTCATTTTTCTTTTATTATTCATATGTGCATACAAGGCTTGGTTCATTTCTCCCCCCTGCCCCCACCCCCTCCCTTACCACCCACTCCACCCCCTCCCGCTCCCCCCCCTCAATACCCAGCAGAAATTATTTGCCCTTATCTCTAATTTTGTTGTAGAGAGAGTATAAGCAATAATAGGAAGGAACAAGGGGTTTTGCTGGTTGAGATAAGGATAGCTATACAGGGCATTGACTCACATTGATTTCCTGTGCGTGGGTGTTTAAAAAACCAAAAAAGCAGGAAAAGAGGAAGAAAGGAACAAAGAACAAATGAGACAACTAGAAAAGAAGTAGTAGGTATTGCCTGGTGCTGGTGGCTCAGGCCTGTAATCCTAGCTACTCAGGAGGCAGAGATCAGGAGGATCGCAGTTCAAAGCCAACCTGGGCAAATAGTTCGTGAGACCCTATCTCAAAAATACCCATCACAAAAAAAAGGCTGGTGGAGTGGCTCAAGGTGTAGGCCCTGAGTTCAAGCCTCACTAACTCAAAAAAAAAAAAAAGAAAGAAGTAGTAGGTATTGCAGATAGACTTTAAGATGAAGCCCAAAAATCCCACCTCTGGTCCTCATACTCCTTTGAGTGTGGGCAGGACTTGTTACTCACTTCTGACCAACAGAGTGTAGAAAGACGATGGGATCCCCTTCCATGATTATAGTACATGAGACTGTGTTCTGTCTTGTTAACAGATTCTCTCCTGTCTGGACTTTGCTGAACTGAACTATGTGGTGAGGAATCCTACGGTAAAGCCCAGAGAAGCCTGTGGCCCCCAGCCAGTGAGAAACTGAGGCTGTCATTCCAAAGGCCTGCCATGAACTGAACCCTGCCAGCAACCCCACGACTCTGGAAGTGAATGATTCCCCAGTCAAGCCTTCAGGTAAGACTCTGTCCCTGATTCACACCTTGATTCCGGCCTCATGAGAGATCCTGAAGCAGGGAAGCCATGCCCAGATTCTAGACCCACGAAGACTGAGAAATAAGCAATGTCTATGGTCTAAGCAGCTAAATTGTGACACTGCTATGCAGCAATCGGTAACTATTAAACAGGACAGTGAATCAAAGTCAAACCATTTCAAAAATGACCTTAAGTATAAGGACTAAATACTAAAAATTAAGAGAAAAAGAGTCTGGGTGTGATGATGCCCACCTAAAATCCCAGCTACTTGGGAAGCAGAGGCAGGAGGGTTGTGAGTTCAAGGCCAGCCTGAGCAAAGTTAGCAACACCTTATCTCAAAAACAAAAATCCAAACAGAAAGGGCTGGGGCATGACTCAAGTGGTAGAGCACTTGCCTAGCATGGGTCCTGGGTTCAATCCTCAGTATGAAAGAGAGAGAGAGAGAGAGAGAGACTGTCAGGTTGTAGTGCTTATTTAAAATAAAAGAGATATATCTTAAATATAAAACACAGCTAGGTAGAAAGTAAAATTGTGAGAAAATATATTGTGCAAACTATAGACATCAGAAGGACACTCTGCCTATATTTACGTGAGACAAAAAAAAACTTACAGATAAAAAATATTATTGGAGATTAAAAGGAACATTCCATAGGGATAAAAAGATAGAAATAGCAAGTAGACATAGGAATCTCAAAATGTATGCAGCTCATAACAGAACTTCAAAATATATGAAGGAAAAGCACATAGAACTGCATAAAGAAATAAACAAATGCACAATCATACGGGGAGATTTTTAACACCACTCTCTGAATAATTGATAAATAACTAGGAAAAAATCAATACATATAGAGAAGTTCTGAATAGCACTGTCAATCATTTTCACCTAATTGATGTTTACGAACACTCTATCCAACAACTGTAGAGGGCACATTCTTTTCAAATTTCCATAAAATTTCCACCAAGATAGATTATACTCTGAAGGCTGAGTTTTAATAAATTTTAGTTACTGGATATCAAACCACAACTGAGTTAGAAATACCTAGACAGTTATCTAGATTCTCCTCAAATATTTATAAATCAAGCAGCACACTTCTCCCTTCACCAGCTCCCTATAACTTCTCAGCTCCCCCTCTGGGAACCTCTTGTGGCCCTTTCCATACACTGAGGCCAGGTATCTCAAGATACCCCAGGCAGTGATTGGTCCTTATTTTTAAGACACTGCCCTTCCTACCAAGTACCTCAGACTCATCAGGAGGCCATCTCTCTCAAGATAATACTTGACACAGTTCTCTGAAGTATGGGAAATGAAGTGTGGTCTTGTCTGCTGCTGGCTTGTCATGCTGGGGAAGTCATTGTCCCATCATATCCTTGCACTGGGCTTAGGGTTGTAGTCTTTGTTCCACAGTCAGGTCTGCCATTCTGTCATGGAGGTCACCTGGCTTACCTTGAGGAGGAGGCTTCAGCTTCTCCTCCCCCTAGGGAGCTAGGGTGGAGCCAGGACCACACACCGTTACTTAATTGACTCTATCTTCTTTCTGTTTTGCTGTATTTTTCAGCTGTCTGGTCACTCTTTGGTGGTTCTTGGTGTTCTGCCTCTCTTTGGCTCTTCTGTACGTGGTCTCTTCTTTGTTATCCAGACTCTTATCCATTGGGTCCAGTGGAGAAAGCTTTTACTCCTCTGCCATCTTGCCTCTAATTTGCAGCATACTTCTCAATGGGAGGGAAATTGGAAAGCGTGTTTAGCAGACTGACAATTAAGACACTCAAAGTCTGTGGAATGAAGCTGGCAGAATGGTTCAAGTGATAGAGCACCCGCCTAGTAAGTGTAAGGCCTTGAGATCAAGCCCCAGTACCACCAAAAAAGAATCCTTAGGATGGACTCTGCTTCCACTCATGGAAAATTAGCTGCTATAAGAATTCCCCTCCATGAAGAAAAAAAAAAAGCATAGATATTTGTCTCTGCCTCAAACCCCTGGCACAGAGTTCCTAAACCCTTGCAGATAAAAGCACATGAGGAATCTTTGCTGTAATATTTAGTCTTTGACCCTTGACCCTGACACAGAGCTTCTAAGAACACTAGTTTGCAAGACTCTGTCTCGAAAAATACCCAACACAAAAAAGGGCTGGCAGGGTGGCTCAAGTGGTAGGGTGCCTGCCTGGCAAGCATGAGGCTCTGAGTTTGAACTCCAGTACTGCCAAAAAAAAAACCTGTGCTAAAAGCACAGGCAGAGGGAGGAGAAATACACATTTTGTAGGGGATTTAACATAAGAATTACAACAAACTCTTCTTCTGCAACTATGCAAGCCAGAAGACAGTGGAATGATATCTTTAAAGTATGGAAAAAATAATGCTGAACCTAGAAATTTATGACTAGGTAAAATTAAGACTTTTCACACATAAAGTATCTAAGACAGTTCCTCACTAGAAGTTCTGCACTTGAACCAATGTAATAGAAAGTTATCCAGGCATTGGCTAAATGCTAGCAGCTCAAATTTGTAATCCTAGATCCTGGGAAGGTAGAGATCTAGTGGATTGTAGTTCAAGCCTAGCTTGGCCAAAAATTATGAGACGCCCCCCCGACCCCATCTCAGTGACAGGGTGCAATGGTGTGGGCCTGTCATCCCAACTAAGTGGGGAAGCCTAAAAAGGAGGATGGTGGTCCAGGCTGGCCCAGGCATAAAGTGAGACCCTACCTCAAAATTAACCAAAAGCACAAAAGGACTGGGGGTGTGGCTCAAGTAGCAGAGCACCTTCCTCATAAGCACACAGCTCTGGGTTCAACCCCAGGCAAAAGGAAAGTATACCAAATGGAAATCTGAATCTATTCAGAGTAAGGAAGAGTGTCAGAAATGGTTAATATCTGTCTATGTAAAATACATTTTTTTTCTATTTTTCAATCTTTTTAAGAGAAAGTTGACTGCTTAAAACCAAATAATAGCTCCATTTCTGGCCAAGATAGTATAAGAGAAAACAGATTTACTCTGAGAACATGAACTGATACAGCTACGTTGGAACATTTATTATAAAGCTAGATATAAGGATGGAGGGGTGACTCAAGTGGTAGAGTGCTTCCTTACCAAGCAGGAGGCACTGAGTTCAAATCCCAATGCCATCAAAAAAATTTAAACAAAAGCCAAATGTACATTTACTATACGACCCAGATAGCCAGTGTGTTTAAGAGAAATAAAAACATATATCACATACAGACTTGTACATGAATATCCACGCAGCTTTGTTTATACTAACCTCAAACTAGAAGCAATCCAAGTGCCCATCAACAGAATGGGCAAACAAATTTCAATCCAGTAGAATTCTATATGGTAAAGTTAAAAAAAAAAGCCACTGCTGCATGCGAGAATATGCAAAAATATGGATATATCTCAAAAACACTGGAAGGACCAGCCAGGCAGGAAGGACCTCATGCTGTGTAAATTCATTTACAAGAAATTCTGGAAAAGGAAAAGCTACAGTGGTAGAAAGCAAGTCAGTGGTGGCCAAAAAAGTAAAGAGAGGATTGGCTGAAGCAGATTCAGGAAATTGGAGATAATGAGAATATTTTGTATTTTGGATATGGTGAAGGTCTCATGGGCAATGACATTGCTCAAAACCCAGTGAAATTTATGGTTTACATTGATAGAGTTTATTGTGTGCAATTCGTTTTTTTTTTAAATCTGTGAGACTATAAAAGATTTATACTTTTAAATGTCTTTATTAGAAAAGAAGAGGAGTTTAAAATCAAATATCTAAGTTTCTACTTTAAGAAGACCAAAACAGAAGAGGAAATTGAAACCAAAGTAAGCAGAAGAAAGAAAAGATAAGAGCAGGGAATAATGAAGTAGAAAACAGATAAAATAAACAATAACATAAGGAAATTTAACAAATCTCAAAATTTATATATATTTTAAAAGGCTAATATAATTGGTGGATTGCTCCCAAAGTTCGTTAAGAAAAAAGAGCTGATTGCCAGTGGTTCATGCCTATAACCCTAGCTACTCAGAGATCAGGAGGGTTGAGGTTCAAAGCCAGCCTGGGAAAATAGTTTGGAAGACCTTGAAAATACTCAACACACACACACCACGGACTGGCAGAGTAGTTCAAATGGTAGAGTGCCTGCTTAGCAAACATGAGGCCCTGAGTGCAAACCTTACTACTACCGAAAAAAAAAAAGAGAGACAGAGAGAAAGAAGAGCTGGGCATGACTATAGTTCCAGCTAGTCAGGAGGCTGAGGTAGAAGGAGTACTTGAAACCACAAATTCAAGATCAGCTATGCAACATAGTGAGAATCCAACAAAACTCTAGAGATAATGAAACAATATTATAGACAATAATATCTCCAAAACACTCATGTATTTATGAGAAAAGGACAAATTATTTGAAAAACACAAATTACCAAAGCTGACTCAAGGAGAGATAGAAAGAACAGCTACACACCTATTTAAGATATTGAAACCCAAATTTAAAAACATAAATAAAAAAAGGTTCCCCAAAGAAGACTCTATCCACGTGTAATGGTACATGCCTATAATCCCAGCAGCACTCAGGAAGCTGAAGCAAGAAGATCAAGAGTTCCAAGCTAAAAAAAAAAAAAAAAAAAGGAAAAGAGAAGAGAAGAAAAGCTTTGTCCCAGTGGTTTCACTGGTAATGGTGTCAAACACTTTAAAAAAAAAAGAGAGAGAGAGAGAAAGTACACAGTAACTACACAACACTATGTCAGAACACAGGTGATAGAGGAACAACCCCAACTAATTTTATAAGATAAGTATAACCCTGTACTCAAAACCTACAAAGACAACATAAGAAAGAAACTTACAGATCAATATCCCTTACAAACATAATTGCTATTTAAAAAAACAAACTCTGAACAAATTTTGGCAAATCAAATCCAGCAACATATAAAATGGATATATATACACATATACAAAGTGTATGTATGTATATATACAAATATATACATATTTTATGTATATAAATGTATAAATTCAACTACTCAACTTGTAGTAGAGAAGTTGGTTGAACATTTCAATATCAAGCAATATAATTTAGTATATTAATGAATTAAAAAGCACAAGATCTGAAAAGACTCAGAAAGGGCACTTAGATATATATTAAAAATCTAACACCCACTCATGCTTTAAAATGACCTGCAGACTAAGAATTGTAGGATAAATTCTTTCTTCGGATAAAAGGCACAACAACAAAGTTACAATTAGTACCACACTGATAATGAAAGGCTGAATGCTTTCCCCCTAAGACTGGGAAAGTGAACTTTTCTGCTCTTATCACTTCTGCTTAACATTCTAGCCAGAGCAATAAGGCAAGAAAACAAAATAAAAGGTATGTTTATTGGAAGAAAGGAATGAACTCTCATTTTCACATGCAACATGATTGTTTAAATATATATTTTAAATCTTTAGAATCTACTTTTTAAAAAATACCTGCTGGGACTGAGGATGTAGCTGAATATGCATGTGAGTGAGCTTGTGTAAGGCCCTGGGTTTGAACCTGTGCAAGGCCCTGGGAAGGAAGGGAGGAAAGAGAGAGAGAGAGCACAGAGGGAGGAAGGAAAAAGGAGGAAGGAAGGAGAGTGGGAGAAAGAAAGAAAGGAGGGTGAAAAAAGAGGGAGGAAGAAATAAGGGAGGAAGGGAGGAAAAAGAATCATGCAATTCTAGAGTATATTAATCAGCCTTTGATATGGATCTTAACTTTTATAGAATTTGAAGTACTATCAGCTCAGTATAATCTGTATTGCCCCTTATTCCTCTCTTTTTCTTCTATTTTAATCAAGTATGGTTTAAGTGAGGAACAATCAATACATGAGAATCTTTCCTTTTCATTGCACAAAATGAGTTTCAAGCCAAGGAACCCTTTGCGTTTAGGATAGAGTCATTAACTGCACCATGAGGAAGGAGTCTGAGGGAACCAGGAACGAGCCCCACAGCAGCCCTTCATCACGCTGTGGACAGAACTGCTACTAAGGCACCACCTTTCTTCTCTTTCAGTGCTGACAAGCAGGTGATGGAACCGCACACAATTTTTTTTAGATAAAATAAAATTTATATGAAATGCCAAGGACACAACATAGCCAAAACTGTTTTGCAAAAGGGTGTTGGAGGACTCACACCATCTGATTTTAAGACTTTTTATAAGGCTACAAGACAGTATATTACTGACATAAGAATACACAAATAAATCCATGAAATAGAATAGTTAAGTCCAGAAATAGACTCACACATATCTAGTAGTTGACTTTTTTTAAAGGCACCAACGCAACTCAAAGGGAAGATATTTTCAACAAATGGTGCTGGAATAATTGGGTATCCACACAGATATATATATATACACCTTGACCCCTACCTTACGCCATACACAAAATTATTTTGAGAAGGCTCATGGACCTAAGTATAAAAGATAAAACTATAAAGCTTCCTGAAAAAAATGTAAAAGAGTAGCTTTGTGAACTTGGGATTGGCAAAGATTTCTTAGAGAAGATATAAAAATCACTAACCATTTTTTAAAATGATAAAATTAACTTCAACAAAATTTAAAATCTTGCTCATCAAAAGATACCATTAAGAAAATAAAAAGACAAAATACAGACTGAGAGAAAATATTTGTAATACACATATCTCAGGAACGACTTCTGTCCAGGATATATAAGAAGCACCACAATCAAGAAAAGAAATACAGAAGAAAAAAAAAAAAGAAAAGAAAAGAAATACAGTCTAGGCACACCTGTATTCCTACCTACTGGAAAGGCTGAGGTTGGGAGGCCAGCTCAAGGAAATAGTTTGCAAGACGCCCCCATCTCCAAAATAACCAGAGCAAAAATAAATTGGAGCTGTGGCTCAAATGGTAAAACACTGCTTGGCAAGCATGAAGCCCTGAATTCAAAGCCTAGTCCCACCAACAAAAAGAGAAAAGAAGGAAGGGAGATAGAGAGAGAGACAGAGACAGAGAGAAAGAAAGAAAGACAGGGCTGAGGTGTGGCTCAACTGATAAAGCATCTGCCTAGTAAGTGCAAGGTCCTGAGTTCAAACTCCATACCACAAAGAAAAAAGAAAGAAACAAAGAAAAGGAATACAAAATAAAATATAAACCAAAAAAAAAAAAAAAAAAAGGTTTGAACAGATGCTCCACAAAAAAAAAAAAAAGACACAGAAATGACAAGCGTGGGAGGAGACTGTCAACATCATGAGTCATCAGGGAAATGCATACTGTAACCAGAAGCAGACATACCACACACCCCCCCCTACTCATGCTTTGCAGGTCAGCCCCCTGGACACACACACAGAATGGGGCAGGTGGAGAGGGAACCTGGGGGAGCAAACAGAACATCCAGTGCAGGCACTGTTCCTGGCTTAGTCCATTTGGTGCTGTAGGTAATTTATAAAGAAAACAGTTCTGGAGACTGGGAAGATCCAGATGAAGGGATCTACCTTTTACAACCTTTCCTGCTGTGCCATCCCATGGTGGCGGGAGGGAGGTGGAGGGACAAGAGAGCTTGAGAGAGAAAGAGGGGCCCAAACTTGCTCTTATAATAAACCCACTCACACAATAATGACATTAATCTATTCATGAGCACTGCCCTTGTGACCTAATCGCCTCTTCAAGGCCCCGCCCCCAACACTTTTGCATTGGGGGTTAAGTTTCCAACACATGAACTTGGAAAACCCATTCAAATCCCAGCACTGGCTTCCCACCTGTGCAGCCATTCTGTCTCGTTGCTTTTTTTAGTTACAGAATTAATCATTATTTGAACTCATTAGATTTACTTACTTGGGTGCCTGCTAGTATGTAGGCTCCAAGAACACAGGACCCATCATATTTATTACTGAATCTCTATGGCTGAGACCAGTGCCTCCTACTGAAAAACACATGCAGAACGCTCCTGCAATCACCTGAGAGAAATAGCAGGTGAAGCTGCCGTTGCCTCCCCCAAGGCCGGGACCCTCACAAGCCCACACATTATCCTCATCCTTTTCTTTTCTATTAATAGACTATATTTTGGAGCACTTTTAGGTTCACAGAAAAAATGATTGAAAAGTACAGAGACCTGCCAGGCACTGATAGCTCACACCTGCAATTTTAGCTACTTGGAGGCTGAGATCTGGAGGATGGAAGTTAGAAGCCAGGCGGGGCAAATGGTTCACGAGACCCCCATCTCCAAAATAATCCAAGCAAAATGGACTGGAGGTGTGGCTGAAGAGGTAGAGCACCTGCTTTGCAAGTGCAAAGCCCTGAATTCAAACCCCAGTCCCACCAAAAAAAGGAAAAAGTACAGACATCCCGAATGCCCTTTCTCTGACTCCACAGTTTCCCTTATTATTTAAACCTCGTGTTAGTGAGGTACACTCATGACAACAGATGAGCACACTGTACACTAATAACCAACAGTCGTAGTTTACATCCAAGTTCACTATGCTGTGTGGGATTTGACACAAGTCTAGTGCCACATGTCCATCACAACTGTAGCACTCAGAGTAGTTTCCCGGCGCAGAGAACCTCCTGCTGCACGGATCCCCTCCCTCCTCCCCTCCCCACACCCCTGACAACCAGGCTGTTATCCTAAGTATCATCTCCGTAGTACTCTGACATAGTTGTGACTTTTCCAGAAAGTCCTACAATTGGAATCACACAATGAATTCCTCCACTTTTTGACCCTGTGTCCTGGCATTACAGATGTTCTGCAAATAATTTCCAAATGCATAAATTTGTGGCTGCAAGAACTTCAAGCTGCCATCACTCCAGGGGGCTTTGAGCACCTTGGAAGGAGTGAGCCAGGCTCCCTCCCTGCTTGGGGTCTGCAACCTTCTTTCCTTTTCCTTTTTTGCCCTCCCCTCCCCCACCCCACTCGCATTCCTCATCCGCTTTAAATTATACTAAGATTTCCGAGTCTGAAAGCTAATTTAGGCGCCATAACGGAGACTATATTTAATGTAAATGGAAGAAGCGGAAGCAGAAGGATTTATGTCATAATAACCTGCTTGTAATAACAGAGTGGGTCACCTGCTTAAGAAACAGTGGATTAAAGAGAAAGAAATTTACCTCCCCAAAGAGCGAATGTCACCAGAAAACTGCAATAGCACCAAGTCTTGGATGATCTTATTAAATCCCATAGATCTTACTGTGCTTTCCTACCCAGAGAGGGCTACTTCTTTCCTGAGTTCATGAAAACAGCCACAGTGAAGTCTGAAGTGGAGATGAGGGGGAGGGAGGGATGGGGGTGAGGGGTGGGGGGGAAGTTCTGGGCCAGATCTCATCTGCACAAAGCTCAGTTGTGCAGGCCACACACACGGGTGGCATCACATAGAGTCCTGTGTGGGAGGGGGGTCCTGATGCAACCATAAGGGGGAGACAAGAAGGATGGGAGAACAGGAAGCTGTCCACCCGTGAGGGTCGGCTTTGACATCACTGATCCCACCCTGTGCAGGTGTGGGTAAGAGGAGGTCTCCACCAACATGCCAGACAGCAAGCACATTGTAAGCAAATGCTGCGCTCCAGTGGAGGCTTTGGCTACACAGATCGGCTCCAAATTTGGAGAGATGTGGGTTCAAATCCCAGCCACACTACTCACTGCCTCACAAACCAAAACCTGACTTCACCCATCCCCAGCTAGTCTCCATATCTAGTCCCCTTAGGAAACCAGCCCTGGGGGTCAGAGTGGCCCTGGGCAGGATGAGGGAAACTTCTAGCAGCTGGTCAGATTCCCTGGTGACAGCAGGACAAGAACACACCCTCTCCCCACCTCATCAAGGACCCTTTTCCCAGGAGAGACTACAGCTCCCCACCCCCAGCATTGCCTTCACCCCTACTGTGGGGGAGCAGAGAGGACAAAGCACTGTGAACTTGACCTCTACACTGGGGGGCCCATCCTCATTCCCCTTCTTCTTCCCTACCTCCTTTCCAGGGAATGAATGGCTTGTCAGGAAGCAGATGAACTAGAGAGACCCATTAAAGCTATGACCAGAGACATCTCACACAAAGGGTTCCTTAGCCTTCCCAGGGCACTACACCTTCAAGAATGTGTAGACATGAAGTCACGCCCATTATGGAACACCCCTATGCAGGGAGATGGGGGAGGGGCACCCTGCCAGAGAGTGAAGGCAAAGCCACTTGTGCTGAGAAGAGGAGGGGGCTTCCAGGAATCCTCACCACCTCGACTGGGTCTTCTGAGAGGACTTTTCTCCTTCTGAGGTCTCAAACCACTGGGACTTCCTAGACCAGACAGCAGGTCCCCTCTCTGCAGGGGATCTGGGCCTGACCTTCCCTGCAGGGTCTGAGTGAGGAGGCCTGGGGCTGGGAGTCAGGAAGCTTTTGTTCTGCGTGGTGCAGGACAGAATGGGTCAGCAGCCGCTCCTGGCTTGGGAGCCAATGCCTCCTCCAAGTCCTGGCTCAGCTCCCCTCCCAGAGAGTCTCCACAGTCACACTATTTAATACTGCAGGCTGCTACCCACCCTTCCTGCCCCTTCCTTTGTAGCTTTGATTTTTTTTTTTTCAAAAGCAGTACAGCTTTCAAAGATATCCCATAATTTACTAAGTTCTGTAGCATTGTTCTGTTCACGTCCCCAGTAGAATGTAAGCTTCATGAGGGCAGCGACTGTTGTCCATGCTACTCGCTGATACTCTTAAAACGATTGGGACTATGCTGGCACATAGTAGACGCCCAATAAATGCTTCTGATACACAGATGACACGCGCAGGAATTTCAGATGCTCAGGGTTCTTGAGCCTGCTCTGAGAATGAAAGCACAGGCAGACTCCAACAGCAGAGGTTGGAAAAATTTTATTTGTAGAGAATTTAGTTAGAGAAAAGAGAAGAGAAAGTCTGCATATTGGAGAATGCAGGGGGACCCAGAAACCGGTGATCCCGTCGGTCAGGGTGGGGAGTGGGTTTTATAGCCTAGTTTGCATTGCCTGAGGGTGGAGATGCCTTTCAAATGCAAACAGGCATTTCTTAGGGAGGAGAAGTGTCTCCTTGACCACTTATCGCCCTTTTGGGACTTCCCACTGTCTGTCCTTCAGTCCTTCATTCTCCCCTCTCAATGGTCACCCTAACTGCTCTTAGGGATAGGGATGAAGAAGTCTGTTCAGTAACTGCTCCCTGCTGACAGGGGGCGATGAAGGGGCCCGCAGCGTCAGGGCTGACCATGAGAGGGGTTGTCAAGGGGACCGCGATTGTAGGTCGTTTTCATCTCCACCAGAGGCATTTGTAGTTTGATGGATTCTAGGCGAGAAAAAACAAACTTGACAAGTAAGTTTAAAATGCAAGGCTCAAACACAAGCAAGAGGACAAGGGCAACTACAGGCCCCAGAAAGGTAGGAACCAAGTCCAGGAGGGGAGCCAGGATTTTATTTGTTCCCATACCTGAGTAGAAACCTGAGTTTCAAGAGATTGCTCCCGGAGTCATTTAGCCTGTTGGAGAATGTGATCTGCACGTTCCTCTACAATGCCCGAAGTGTTTATATATGTGCAACAGGAGGTATTGGCAATGGCACATACCCCCCCGCCTTGTTTAGCCAAAAGAAAATCTAGGGCCAGGCAGTGGTCCATTACCATACAGACAAAGACCTTTGCATGTCCTTAATGGCAAGGCCTACCTGGTCTGAGGTGTCCTCTACCACTTTGGTTAGGTTTTTTTGCAGTTACATGATTGGCAATCACCCCATAACTGATTCCAGCAAGGGCTGTAACTGATGCTGTTATCCCTAAAACTATTAACGTAACCTCTCTTATTTCTATGGGAAGCTGTTCCTATTGTAGTTAGCATTTCTCTTTTTTTCCAAATGGCTGTATGAGCATGCAGGATCAGGAAGGCATACTTAGAATCTGTATAGATGTTGACTCTCTGTTCTTTTGACAGTCTTAGGGCTTCTGTTAGGGCCACTAATTCTGCCAGTTAAGCACTTGTATTAGGAGGAAGTGGACCTGATTTGAGGGTGCCAAATTCTGTCACCACTGCAAACCCTGCATGTCTGACACCATTCTTGACAAAGGAACTGCCATTAGTGTATAAGTCTAGATCTGGGTTTTTTAAGGGCCAATCAGTTAAGTTAGGTTGGGCAGCATAATTTTCCATAAGTACCTCCTCACAGGAGTACTAAGGATTTCCCTCTGTCTCTGGTAAAAGGGATACAGGATTTAGGCTCTGACAGGTCCTTAAAGTTATTTCTGTTCCTCCCAGAAGCTGGGCCTGATATTTAAGTAGACGGCTGTCAGATAGCCAAAGTTCTCCTTTTGAGTTTAAAATTCCCCCTAGGTCGTGTGGGGTATAAACTGTTAGAGGGCGGTTTAGGATAAGTTTCTGAGCTTCAAGCACTAGAAGGCTTACTGCGGCCATTGCTCTGAGGCATCCTGGCCATCCCTTGGCTACCTGATCTAACTCTTTGCTTAAGTAACCTACTGGCTGGGGAGTGATGCCCCGGAGCTGAGTCACTACGCCCAAGGCCAGTCCTCCCTTCTCATAGACATATAATTGAAACTTGTCTTGTACTGGGAAACCCAGGGCAGGAGCTGTCATAAGAGCCTTCTTTAACTTGTGGAATGCATTTTCTGACTTGTCATACCATTCAATAAAGGGCTGGGTATCCTTCTGTGCTTTCTTAAGGATTTGATATAAGGGCCTGGCTAGATCTGCATATCCCAGGATCCAAATTCTACAGTATCCAGTGACACCCAAAAAGGCCCTCAATTGTTTTAGAGTTTTAGGTAGAGGAAATGTCAGGATTGGACGGATTCTGTCTTCTCCTAGAGATCTCATTTCTTTCTCCAGGACAAAACCTAAATATGTAACCCTAGACTGACACAATTGGGCTTTTTCTTTAGAGATTTTATAACCTCTATCTACTAAGAAGTTTAGTAAGGACTCTGTGGCTCATGAAATGACAGGCTCATTTGGTCCACAGAGCAGAAGGTCATCTACATATTGTAGCAGAGTAGCTTGTGGATATTGCCATTCTGCCAGGTCTTGGATTAGAGCTAACCCAAAGAGGTGGGGGCTGTCTCTGAGTCCCTGGGGGAGGACAATCCAAGTGACCTGTCCGGACTTTCTTGTGGGGTCCTCAAAGGCAAAGATAGGTTGACTTTTAGGGTGTAAGGGAATGCAAAAGAAGGCATCTTTTAAATCCAGATCAGAGTAGTAAGTAGTACCTGGAGGTATTTGGGCTAAAAGCATATAGGGATTTGGAACTACAGGGTGGAGAGCTACTATTGCTTCATTGAGCAGGTGGAGATCCTGGACTAGCCTCCATTTGTTAGGTCCCTTCCTGACACCAAGAATAGGAGTATTATATGGGCTGGAACATCCTATTAGCAGTCTTTGATTATGGGAATTAGCCCCTCCTTAACTTCTGGCTTTAAAGGATATTGTTTTTGATGGGGAAACCAGGAGGGGTCCTTGAGATGAATTAGGACTGGGGCAGCTGTTCATGCCTGTCCCACAGTGTGTCCATCCGTCCACACCATGGGGTCTACTTGTTCCTCTATTAGGGGCAAGCAAAAGTACTCTCCTGGAGGTAAAAATAGCTGTACCCCCAATTTGGATAGAAGGTCTCACCCTAGCAGAGGAGTAGGGGTTTCTGGGACAATTAAAAAAGAGTGACAGAAATGGAAATCTCCCCAGGAGCAGGCTAAAGGCTGAGTGAAATAACGTTCTAGAGGCTGGCCTGATATGCCTCGAACAGTAATTTTCTTGGAGGACCTGGGTCCGGGAGAGAAAGGAATAGCTGAGATGCTGGCTCCAGTATTGATAAGGAGGCTGACCTGAGAATTCCAAGATGGCGGCTAGAGCCGGCGCAGAGAATCTCCACTTCACGTTAAACGGAGAACCGAGGAGGCCCCCGGGCCGCCAGTGGCCGGCGCCCATACGGCTTGGGAAGACGCGGACCAGGTGAGCTTCGCGGTACCGCGGTTCCCCCACAGACAAGCCTGGGCCAGAGCAGCATAGCCCCCTGGACAGACTGACCTCCACCCGGGAAAAAAAAAGAGAAACTGAGTACTAAGCAATAAGAACAGTTAAGACACGCTGGAAAGAGGGTGGGGCGCCCTGAGCGCTGAAGATCGGGGGAAGGGAATCCTTCCCGGGACTGTAAATAAACGAGCCGGGCGGGCCGGAGAGGCTCTGGTGGGAGCGGGGCGTGTGCCCAGCAACCAGGAGCGGGGACGTGTGTGAGAGGAGGGAAGACCCACTTCCCACGTGAACTGTAAATAAACACGCAGGCCTGACAACGCGGGGCAGTGGCACCTTTCCCAGTGCTTGGAAAGGGAAAAGCCTGTAGCAGAGGCCCCCCTCCCCCGCACAGGAGAACTCTGAGCAAACAAAGCCTGTGGGACCAGGTGAGTGCTAAGCTCACCCCAGAGATCTGCATAAATAACGCCGCCAGCTACAGGCTGAGAGCAGCAGGCAGGCAAGCCACAGTTGCAGATACCACTCTCAGAACTGCCTCCAGACGCTTTTTTTTTCTTTTTCTCCCTACCTTTGATGAGAGAACAACCGAATTACACCTGCAAGCCGAAAAACTTACTGAAACTGTATTGCATTTGAACTGGGGACACTTGGTGGGGCTTTTTTTTTTCTTTCTTTCTTCTGTGTGTGTGTGAGTGTAGTTTTGTTCTACTTTATGCATCCCCTTTGATGAGACAACTACAGAACAACATCTGAGGCACCAACTCCAGGACTGGAGATTGAGACGGACATCCAAATTATTAAGACTGAAATTGCATCGCATATAAACTTGGAAGTTTTTTGGTTTTTTTGTTTTTTTTGTTTTTTTTAATTTTCTATTTTCCATTTTATTTTAATTCATTTTTATAAATAGATATTACTTTCATATACTTATTTTTTATTTTTTTTAATCTTTGATTTTCAATCCTCTCTCTGTCACTCTATTGTCTGTACAGCTTACTGTCGATTAGTACACTAACACTCCCTGTTTATACCTTTGAAACTCTCTTGTCTGATACCTTGTTCTGCTTTCTCCCTCTTGTCTGCATATTTGTTTTCCCCTTTTCTTTAACTTCTTGCTTTCCATCTCAGCTCACTCTTCCATTCTCAATATTACCATTGTTATTATTACAAGCTAGAAAATACTTAATTACACACAGTACAGGGACAGTAACAACACCAAGGACAATGACAGGAAGACAGAAAAAACAAGGAAACCAGTTTCCCCACAGCAAAAAATTAGTACAGGAACCAGAGGGGAATGAAGAGAACAGAAACTCAGATCCAGACTCCAACAAAATGAAGATAAACTATGCCAAAGGACCCAATGAAGCCTACAAGAATAATTTAAAAGAAGACATACTACAAGTACTCAATGAGAATTTTATAGAGATGATACTGGATAGGGTCAACCAAAATGTACAGGAGACACTCAAGAAATTCCAAGACAATAAAAATAGAGAATTTGAAAAAGCAAAAGAAGAAATAAAGGAAACCATAGAAGCACTGTATAAACACCAAAGTGAAAGAGAGAACACAATGAACAAATGGATAAATGAACTCAGGACAAAAATAGACAACAATAAAGAAGAAAACAGCCAGGATATGGAAAACCTCAGAAAAAAGAACGAAACAGAACTGCAAAACAAAACGGAAGGCCAATCCAGCAGAATAGAACAAACAGAAGACAGAATCTCAGAACTTGAAGATGAAATGGTAATTAAAGGAAAAACTGAAGAACTACTAATTAAACAACTCAAGACCTGTGAAAAGAAAATGCAAGAACTCACCGACTCCATCAAAAGACCAAACTTGAGAATCATGGGCATCGAAGAAGGAGAAGAGGTGCAAGCGAAGGGAATGCGTAATATATTCAACAAAATAATAACGGAAAATTTCCCAAATCTAGAGAAAGATATTCCCATACAAATGCAAGAGGCCTCCAGGACACCAAACAGACCAGATCAAAATAGAACTACTCCACGACATATCATCATTAAAACAACAAGTTCAGAAACTAAGGAAAGAATATTGAAGGCTGCAAGAGAGAAAAAACAAGTAACATACAAAGGTAAACCCATCAAAATCACAGCAGACTTCTCAACAGAAACATTAAAAGCAAGAAGAGCGTGGGATGAGATCTTCCGGGCACTGAATGAAAATAACTTCAACCCCAGGATACTCTACCCAGCAAAGCTATCATTCAAAATAGATGGAGCAATAAAAGTCTTCCATGATAAGCAGAAACTAAAACAATATGTGACCACAAAGCCACCATTACAAAAGATTCTGCAAGGGATCCTGCACACAGAAAGTGACACCCAACTTAACCATGTAAAGGCAGGCAGCACCAAACCACAGGTTAAGAAAAAGCAAGACAGTAGAGAGTAACATCAAGTTAGGTACACACAATCAAACCTTCAAACAACTAAGATAACTAAATGGCAGGAATCACCACATACCTATCAGTACTAACACTTAATGTTAATGGACTTAATTCACCCATCAAAAGACACCGTTTGACAAAATGGATTAAAAAAGAAGATCCAACAATTTGTTGCTTACAGGAGACTCATCTCACCGACAGAAATAAGCATAGGCTAAGGATGAAAGGCTGGAAGAAGATTTACCAAGCCAATGGCCCCCGAAAACAAGCAGGAGTAGCAACACTTATCTCTGACAAAGTAGACTTCAAACCTACATTGATCAAACGAGATAAAGAAGGACATTCCATACTAATAAAAGGGGAAATAGACCAAAAGGAAATAATAATCATCAATCTGTACGCACCCAATGTCAACGCACCCAATTTCATCAAACATACCCTGAAAGACCTAAAAGCATATATAAACGCCAACACAGTGGTTGTGGGAGACTTTAACACTCCATTATCATCAATAGATAGGTCATCCAAACAAAAACTCAATAAAGAAATCCAAGACCTAAAATATGCAATAGATCAAGTGGACCTAGTAGACGTCTACAGAACATTTCATCCAACCTCTACACAATATACATTCTTCTCAGCAGCCCATGGAACCTTCTCCAAAATAGATCATATCCTAGGGCACAAAGCAAGCCTCAGCAAATACAAGAAAATAGAAATAATACCATGCATACTATCTGACCACAATGCAGTAAAAGTAGAACTCAACAACAAAAGTAAAGACAAAAAACATGCAAACAGCTGGAAACTAAATAACTCATTACTTAATGAAGAATGGATCATCGATGCAATAAAAGAGGAAATTAAAAAGTTCCTAGAAGTCAATGAAAATGAAAACACAACCTACCGGAACCTATGGGACACAGCTAAGGCAGTCTTGAGAGGAAAGTTTATAGCCATGAGTGCATATATTAAAAAGATTGAAAGATCCCAAATCAATGACCTAATGATACATCTCAAACTCCTAGAAAAACAAGAACAAGCAAATCCCAAAACAAATAGAAGGAGAGAAATAATAAAAATAAGAGCTGAAATCAACGAAATAGAAACCAAAAAAACCATACAAAGAATTAATGAAACAAAAAGTTGGTTCTTTGAAAAAATAAACAAGATCGATAGACCCCTGGCAAACCTGACTAAAATGAGGAGAGAAAAAACCCAAATTAGTAGAATCAGGAATGCAAAAGGGGAGATAACAACAAACACCATGGAAGTCCAGGAAATCATCAGAGACTACTTTGAGAACCTATATTCAAATAAATTTGAAAATCTAAAAGAAATGGACAGATTTCTAGATACATATGATCATCCAAAACTGAACCAAGAGGAAATTAATCACCTGAATAGACCTATAACACAAAATGAAATTGAAGCAGCAATCAAGAGTCTCCCCAAAAAGAAAAGTCCAGGACCTGATGGATTCTCTGCTGAATTCTATCAAACCTTTAAAGAAGAACTGATACCAACCCTCCTTAAACTGTTCCATGAAATAGAAAGGGAAGGAAAACTGCCAAACACATTTTATGAAGCCACTATTACACTTATCCCAAAACCAGGCAAAGACACCTCCAAAAAGGAGAACTATAGGCCAATCTCCTTAATGAACATTGATGCAAAAATCCTCAACAAAATAATGGCAAATCGAATTCAGCAACACATCAAAAAGATTATTCACCATGACCAGGTAGGCTTCATCCCAGGGATGCAGGGGTGGTTCAACATACGAAAATCAATAAACGTAATAAACCACATTAACAGAAGCAAAGACAAAAACCACTTGATCATCTCAATAGATGCAGAAAAAGCCTTTGATAAGATCCAACATCATTTCATGATAAAAGCTCTAAGAAAACTAGGAATAGAAGGAAAGTTCCTCAACATTATAAAAGCTATATATGACAAACCTACAGCCAGCATTATACTTAACGGAGAAAAATTAAAACCATTCCCTCTAAAATCAGGAACCAGACAAGGATGCCCACTATCTCCACTCCTATTCAACATAGTACTGGAATTCCTAGCCAGAGCAATTAGGCAAGAAGAAGGAATAAAAGGAATACAAATAGGTAAAGAAACTGTCAAAATATCCCTATTTGCAGACGACATGATCCTATACCTTAAAGACCCAAAAAACTCTACTCAGAAGCTTCTAGACATCATCAATAGCTATAGCAAGGTAGCAGGATATAAAATCAACATAGAAAAATCATTAGCATTTCTATACACTAACAATGAGCAAACGGAAAAAGAATGTATGAAAACAATTCCATTTACAATAGCCTCAAAAAAAATCAAATACCTAGGTGTAAACCTAACAAAAGATGTGAAAGACCTCTACAAGGAAAACTATACACTTCTGAAGAAAGAGATTGAGGAAGACTATAGAAAGTGGAGAGATCTCCCATGCTCATGGATTGGTAGAATCAACATAGTAAAAATGTCTATACTCCCAAAAGTAATCTACATGTTTAATGCAATTCCCATCAAAATTCCAATGACATTCATCAAAGAGATTGAAAAATCTACTGTTAAATTTATATGGAAACACAAGAGGCCACGAATAGCCAAGGCAATACTCAGTCAAAAGAACAATGCAGGAGGTATCACAATACCTGACTTCAAACTATATTACAAAGCAATAATAATAAAAACAGCATGGTACTGGCACAAAAACAGACATGAAGACCAGTGGAACAGAATAGAGGATCCAGATATGAAGCCACACAACTATAAGCAACTTATCTTTGACAAAGGAGCTAAAAATATACGATGGAGAAATAGCAGCCTCTTCAACAAAAACTGCTGGGAAAACTGGTTAGCAGTCTGCAAAAAACTGAAACTAGATCTATGTATATCACCCTATACCAAGATTAACTCAAAATGGATCAAGGATCTTAATATCAGACCCCAAACTCTTAAGTTGATACAAGAAAGAGTAGGAAATACTCTGGAGTTAGTAGGTATAGGTAAGAACTTTCTCAATGAAACCCCAGCAGCACAGCAACTAAGAGATAGCATAGATAAATGGGACCTCATAAAACTAAAAAGCTTCTGTTCATCAAAAGAAATGGTCTCTAAACTGAAGAGAACACCCACAGAGTGGGAGAAAATATTTGCCAACTATACATCAGACAAAGGACTGATAACCAGAATATACAGGGAACTTAAAAAACTAAATTCTCCCAAAACTAATGAACCAATAAAGAAATGGGCAGGTGAACTAAACAGAACTTTCTCAAAAGAAGAAATTCAAATGGCCAGAAAACACATGAAAAAATGCTCACCATCTCTAGCAATAAAGGAAATGCAAATTAAAACCACACTAAGATTCCACCTCACCCCTGTTAGAATAGCCATCATCAGCAACACCACCAACAACAGGTGTTGGCGAGGATGCGGGGAAAAAGGAACCCTCTTACACTGTTGGTGGGAATGTAGACTAGTACAACCACTCTGGAAAAAAATTTGGAGGCTACTTAAAAAGCTGGACATCGATCTACCATTTGATCCAGCAATACCACTCTTGGGGATATACCCAAAAGACTGTTACTCCAGAGGCACCTGCACATCCATGTTTATTGCGGCACTATTCACAATAGCCAAGTTATGGAAACAGCCAAGATGCCCCAGCACTGACGAATGGATTAAGAAAATGTGGTATCTATACACAATGGAATTTTATGCAGCCATGAAGAAGAACGAAATGTTATCATTCGCTGGTAAATGGATGGAATTGGAGAACATCATTCTGAGTGAGGTTAGCCTGGCTCAAAAGACCAAAAATCGTATGTTCTCCCTCATATGTGGACATTAGATCAAGGGCAAACACAACAAGGGGATTGGACTATGAGCACATGATAAAAGCGAGAGCACACAAGGGAGGGGTGAGGATAGGTAAGACACCTAAAAAACTAGCTAGCATTTGTTGCCCTTAATGCAGAGAAACTAAAGCAGATACCTTAAAGCAACTGAGGCCAATAGGAAAAGGGGACCAGGAACTAGAGAAAAGGTTAGATTAAAAAGAATTAACCTAGAAGGTAACACCCACGTACAGGAAATCAATGTGAGTCAATGCCCTGTATAGCTATCCTTATCTCAACCAGCAAAACCCCTTGTTCCTTCCTATTATTGCTTATACTCTCTCTACAACAAAATTAGAGATAAGGGCAAAATAGTTTCTGCTGGGTATTGAGGGGGGGAGCGGGAGGGGGTGGAGTGGGTGGTAAGGGAGGGGGTGGGGGCAGGGGGGAGAAATAAACCAAGCCTTGTATGCACATATGAATAATAAAAGAAAAATGAAAAAAAAAAAAAAAGGAGGCTGACCTTGTGCTTTTCAATTGTGAGTAAAACCTGGGGCTCCCCTGTTTTTATGGTGGTCAGAGAAGCCTGTATGGGAGGCCCCGGGACCCGTCATTGGGTGGGAGGCTCTGACCTCGGGTCCCCTGGGAACCGGGGACAGTGTGCCTTCCAATGTTTTCCCCGACAAATGGAGCAGGGTCCCGGGGGTAGCTTTCTCCGGGGGCACTCCCTCCTAAAATGGCCTGCCTGTCCACATTGAAAGCATATCCTCGGGTTTGGACTTTGCCCTGGGGGAGCCTCTCAGAGCGCTGCGATCAGAGCCTCCTGCCGCTTATCCTTTCTCTTTTCCCTTTCCAGGTCCTTCCTTTCTTTTTCTAAGTCCCTGTTATAGTATACAGATGTGGCTACACAGACCAATTGGTCCAGATCTCTGCTCCCTTCAGCCACCAATTTCTGAAGCTTTTTACGGATATCTGGTGCTGACTGTGTTAGGAATTTATCTTTTAGGACGATTTCCTCTTCCTGTGACTCTGGTATAATGTTGGTATGCTTTTGTAAAGCATCCTTCAGTCTCTGTAGGAAAGCTACTGGAGTTTTTAAGGGTCCTTGCTGTACAGCTGTGACTTGGGAGTAATTAAGAGGTTTTACCTTGGCTCTCCTTAGTCCCTCAAGAATGCAGTGGATGAAATGGTTACGACTCCATTCATCCTTGTCATTTTCAGGGTCCCAATTAGGGTCATACCTAGGCACTGCCTGATCTCCTGTTGGAATTGGGAATTGAGGCTCCCTTCTAGGTATCCAATGTCTTTGTCTTTCTTCTCCCTCCTCCTCCTCCTCCTGTGAGGGCCCAGTAGGAGACAGGCCCATAGGGCCACTTTTATCTAAGTGATAATTGTCTCCAGCTGTGACTGCCTGATCTAGAACCCGCTGTTTCTCCAGAGAAGTGAGGGTCTGCGACAGCAATAGCATTACATCTTTCCAGCTCAGTTCAAGGTTTTGGCTGGATGTACTGATCTGGATTTTCTGTGTAATTTCCTAAATCCTTTTTTATTTCTTTAAGTTCACTCACTCTAAAAGGAACATGAGCTCTGTCCCCTCCGGGAATTAACTGGAGGGGGAGAGTCCTGTGGGACAGTGTCTAGTGTGTGAGGTGGCTGGGTAAGGGGGAAGAGGCGGAGCTGATGGAGAATTAGATGGGTTTTTTTTTGCTCAAGGGAGTTTGGGGGCTTTTTGCAAAGGGTTACCATGGTCTGGGTAGCTAGCCTGCATTTGTTTAGCCATTCTGGGTGGTCTCTTAGGAAAAAGAACAACTGAACGTATGGAACTTCGGTCCACTTTCCCTCCTTTTTACAGAACATATCTAATTGAAGAATGGTATTATAATTAATGCTCCCTCCTTCTGGCCATCTTTCCTCATCTCCCAGAGGAAACTGTGGCCAAGCCTGGGTGCAGTAAAATTTGAGTCGCTTTTACTGAAGGCTTTCTGGATCAAGATCTTTCCAATATTTTAATAAGCAGGCAAGGGGGGATCCTTCCTGGATCCTTGAGGCTTGATTTCCCATCTAAAAAGGGAAACAAGGGAAAAATTGGTCACCTTAACACAGATTTCTCCTTTTATCTAAGCGTCCCCAGATGAGGAGAAACTCTAGTGGGAGAGGGCGTCCCGCTCTCCCTTGCTCCTTCCACTGCCACTCGTGGGTAGAGTCGAGGAGGATTTACAGATAGATATCTCAGTTGTACCCACCCCCCTGAGATGATCTTTGACCAATCTCTCATCTATTTGACTTGCCTGTTTGCCCTGCGACCCAGGTAGGCCTAGTTCTCTTCTATCAGCTGAACGCTTGTAATTAAAAAGTAACTCTATCAAAGTAACCAAGAGGGCTGCATGGCCAGAAGGAGGATTAATTTAGAGGAATGGATGGGCACTCTTGATGAAGTAGACTTTTGTTCCCCTATATATCCTGTGAGGCATATGCTTTCTATGAAAGGAGAGAGAGCATCTGGAGGCTTTTGCTCTGGTAAGGGGCAAAAAATGGAGACCTGAGGTTTTTGCCTTTTGACTGTTTTTTTTTTTTTTTTTTTTTTTCTTTCCCTGAGGGCAGGCTTCGGAACCTGTTTAACCAGTTAATCTGATGCTTGACGAAGATAGTCAAGCCTAAATTGGAGACTAGCACTTTCTGATGCCTGTAGGGATTTTCCCAAACTCCCTGAAGAAACTCACTGCTATTTACAGCAAAGGCGGGGAGGGGGACACTCATCCTGAACTGCCTGGGAAAGGGGAAAGAGAGGCTGAGGGTTGGGGAAAAAGAGTTTCCAGGCTCAACACATGAGGGATTATTGATCATCTCTGCTGTCCAGGTCGATCCTGCCCAAAGGCAGTACTAGAGCACTGGAAGCAAGAGGTGACCTCCACTCTCGGGCCACGGAAACCATGAAGAAAGCATGAGAGATCTGATTGTCTGTTTGCTGGGGACATGGCTGGAGAGGTCCAAGACTTAGCCGCCTTTGGGGCCTCAGGGCAGGTCAGGAAGTTGCATCTCCAGCCTTTGGGTGACACCGGGGAGGGCCCCGCCAGAACACCTTTTGTGGCTTGAAGACAAACTTTCCTTCCACCAGCTGTTTTTGGACCTCCCCTTAAGCTGGTCAGATCTTGAAAGAGAGAGTTAGCGTTTAAGGAGAGGAAAAAAGAAAAAGCCTTGGTGCACTGAAGTCGAGTTCCGCCCACGTAGCATTGGCAGTGCAGTACAAACCCCTGCCCAGCCTCTGAGTTTCCTCAGATTGCCTGCCGTACAGCTGTAGTGGGCTCGGACCTTTTCCTCAGTTTCCCAAGGAAGAAACCCTCCTTAACAAGACAGAGAGAGAGGGAGAGGTCGACCTGAGAGTTCCACCGTAGCTAGGCCGTGGTGGGGGGTCTCTCCTGGAAAACAGACTCCACCGGAGTGCCGGACGCTCATGGTCACATTCCTAGGCAGTCTTTCCCAGTTTGGCACAACCTATACTGACCTCAGGTGAAGGCTGGTCCCTTCGTGCATTGCCAAATATGATGCATGGATGACACGTGCAGGAATTTCAGATGCTCAGGGTTCTTGAGCCCACTCTGAGAATGAAAGCACAGGCAGACTCCAACAGCAGAGGTTGGAAAAATTTTATTTGTAGAGAATTTAGTTGGAGAAAAGAGAAGAGAAAGACTGCATATTGGAGAATGCAGGGGGACCCAGAAACCGGTGATCCCGTCGGTCAGGGTGGGGAGTGGGTTTTATAGCCTAGTTTGCATTGCCTGAGTGTGGAGATGCCTTTCAAATGCAAACAGGCATTTCTTAGGGAGGAGAAGTGTCTCCTTGACCACTTATCGCCCTTTTGGGACTTCCCACTGTCTGTCCTTCAGTCCTTCACTTCTTTTTTTGGTGGTACTGGGATTTGAACTCAGGGCCTCGCACTTTCGAGGCAGGTGCTCTACCCCGTGAGCCACTCCACCAGTCTTGTTTTGTGTTGGGTGTTTTTGAGATAGGGTCTCATGAACTATTTGCCTAGTGTTGGCTTCAAACCGCAGTTCTCCTGATCTCTGCCTCTCGAGTAGCTAGGATTACAGGTGTGAGCCACTGTCACCCAGCCTCAATAAATGCTTCTTGACCAATGCATAAATTGGGTCCTTAGGAAAAGAAGTGGGGTCGTTCTACCTGCCTCATTCCCATTCTATAAGCTGTTGCCAGATCTCCCTGGGAATTTCTGCCCAGGTATGGAGTAGCCCAAACCTGCACCATGTGCCCCAGCCTACACAGCCCACAGCCCCGAAGCCAGTGAAAAACGTGGAGACAAAAACCCATCACTTGGTTCCCACACACGGGGAGGCCCTCAGGGGCCCCTGCAGCTCTGGGGTGAAATGAATGAAGGGATGACCCAGCCTGGCTCCATCCCTCACTGACAGATCCTGAGCTCCCCCTTGCAGGGTTTCTCAGCATCCCAGAAAGCTTGTATTTGCAGGTTGCAATTAACATGAGCCTTGGAAGATCCCCATTTCATTAGAGCCTCCTAACAAAGCTATTGTTCTCGCTACTCAGCCCCCAGCGCCACACACACCCACCTGTGCCATGGAAACTGGTTTCTATTTGGACTCTGGGGCTGTGAAGGGCCCAGAGCTACCCAGGAATGGGGGCAGCCACCCTGAGGCCAACCTGGCTTCTTCTTTCCCAAAAGGTGCTTTGCCCCATATACCAATCCCCATCACCTTGAGGTGTTTCAGAGATGAGGAATCTGAGAACAAAAAGGAAGTCAAGAAAGGGGAAACCCCAGCACTGCAAAAAGGGGAGGGGGAGACCACCTTCCCTGTTCCACTTAGCCCCAGGCCAGGACCACCACCTGTGGAGACCAGGCCAGCATGGGAGCAGCAAGAGTTGGTGGTGGGGGGCGGCTACAGGGTTCTGCACACACACAGACACAGAGGCAGGAGTGCCCGAGGCTGAGAAATACAGTGGTGCCTTAGAGCAGCAGGCGTCCCAACAAAATTAGACCTTTTAATCTAAATTTGATGAGACCCAGATAGGAGAGAGGAAGAGGAGTTGCCCTGAGGTTACCACAGGGCTCTCAGGCCTTGAGGCCACCTGCAGTCCCTGGCCACCTCCACTCTCTGGAACCTGTCTTACCTTCTCAGGCAGCTTCCCCTCTTTCACACTACAAGCTGCTGCATACATGTCCCTTAGGGACCAGAATGTCTTTTTTATTGATCACAGCTCAGCCGGCGCCCCCTGGGTTCTCCAAGAAGGGTGATCAAATGAACTGGTTAGCCCAGGACCAAGGGAGTTCCTGGAATATAGGCCTTCCAAAGCTCACACCAGAAGAATCCCAAGCAAACCAAAATAGCTGGTCACCGTATTTCTAAGAAAGTTTAAAAGGCTCGTGAGCGGTCCTTTCCAGAATACGTAGAGGCTTGAGCACCATTGTCACTATTGCCTGGGAAGCAAGCTGTCCCCTGTCTACTCTGTGGTCACTCCATCTCAGTGATCGGCCCTCCTGAGTCAATTGCTCAGATATAAATCCCTCTTGCTCCCTGCCCTCCCCAGTCATGCCCTCCATATTCTGTTCATTCCCCACCCCTCCCATGGTCTACCCCCTCTGTTCGTCCTGCACCATCACTACCATTAATTAGCACCTTGTCACATGAGACAGTACCAACAGGTTGGAGTAAGCCAACTCAGGAATCCTTGCAGTACTTGAACGTACTAGGTATTATGAGTTGAATTATGCCCATCCCAAAAATATATTAAAGCCCTAATTCCTATGAATATGACCCTATTTGGAAATAGAGTCTTTGCTGATGTAGCTAGTGAAGTTAAGATGAGGTCACTAATCCAATGTGACTGAGACCTTATACCAAGAAGGAAATCTGGACAAAGAAGATGGCCATGTGACAATGGAGACAGAGACTGGATGATGTATCTACTCCAAGGACCACTGGCAAAGACCAGCAAAAGAAAGATGCTTCTCTGGAGAGGGTGTGGTCCTCCCAACACTGTGATTTCAGATACTGGCCTCCAGAACTGTGAGGGGATACATTTCTGTTGCTTTAAATCGCCCAATGGTAAGTCTTTTTTACAGCCGCCCTCGCAAACTCATACACCGGGCAAGTAGTGGCTCCAACAGAGAAAGCACCAGGCAAGTGGAAGCCAAAGAAGGAAGGGGGAGTGAGTCAAAGTCATCGCCCTAAGCTGGGCAGGGTCCTAACCGGAGCTGGGAAAATGGTCTGGTGCCCAAGCCACATGAACAGGACTTCAGCACAGCCTGCACCAATCCAGGTCAGAGTGCTGCCTCACTCCATCACATTGCCTTGTCAACTTCAAAGAGGCCAGGTTGCAGGCTGCCCTCTGATCTCACTGAGCCCAGGGCAGACATTCAGGTCACTGCCATGTTCTCTCTGCCTCCCCTGCCCCAAAATAGAAGAGCCAGGTAACATCAACCCTCGAGGTTTTCACCTCCATACTCTATTACCCCCTGGAAGTACCCCAACCAGGGTCTGCCTGGCACCTCAAAACTTTGGCTCCTCTTTGTTCTCATGCTCTCCTTGGGAACTCTGAAATGGGGGTGTCTTAGCTTGAGTTATCCCCAAAGCAGAGTCTGGGACCAGGACACTTGTCAGGGTGTTTCATCTGAGAGGTGACCCCCAGGGAGCAGGAATGGAAGAATAGAAAGAAGAGATGAGGAGAAAAGAAAGCCAACACAAGGTGTGCAGTGTGTTGCTGCTACTGTGAGCAACAGGAAGTCTGGAACTTGCTTCCTCCAGGATCTCTTAAGATCAGTGTAAAGCAAGCTCAGATTGGAGCCCCGTGGTAGAACACTTGCCTAGCATGCATGAGGTGCTGGGTTCCATCCCCAGTCCCACACACACACACACACACACACAAAATTATTTAAAGCAAAGAAAAGTACAAAGCACATCCCAGCATTACACCCAGGCAGGAGAACCTGGCTGTCACTCCAGGGATGTATCACCCCTGTAATTCCCAGGTACACAGGCTGTGGACTGAACAAGCCCCTACCAAGCTCTGTGCTGAACTCCCACTGGCCCTAGGGCAGGAATGGGGCTGTGTGCCTTTGCTTAAGGCAAGATGGCAGCAGTGTGAGCACAGGGGACACCTACAGAAACCCATGCCTCAGGGGCCCTGGCTGTAGGTCTGGCAACAGCCTGCCTGCTCAGCTTGGTCAGTACATCTTCTGACCACCTCTGAGAAGTGACTCAGGTATGGAATTGTCTTCACCTTGCAGGTCTAGGTTGAGAAAAAAAAAGAGAAAGGACAGTATGTGACATGAGAGCCTTTTAATGTTCTGTTATCCCATGTGATAAGGCCAAGAAACCCTCCAGTGACTGGCAGGCCTGCTTAGGTACAGAGTGGGAGACAATCAGGGATGTATTTGGCTGAGAACCCACAGCAAGAGTGACTGGGAGGAGAGGAGCAGCCAGGCGCCCTCACTCACCTCCACCTGCAGGTCTTTCTGAGCCAAGAGCCAGTACAGTGTCCCCAGCCTGGGAATAGGCCTGGCCCTGGAAATTTTTTGACACATCTGTTGTTTGGAGCTGGACAGCTTGGATGGTGTCTTCCCACTGGAACAACATCAGGTGAAGCTCCTCTGTCCCCACCCCCAGAAGCCAACTGTGGGTGGGCAGCCAAAACCAGTACTGTGGGTGGGTTTAACACATAACAATGTCTCCATGGAAAGCACCATTGGGACTGCAAATCGGGGAGCTAAGAACACCCCGAAGTTCATATGTTAGAAACCTCACCTCCAATGCAATGGTGTTGAGGGGTGGGACTTTTAAGAGGCCATTATGTCATAAGGGATCTGCTCTCCCAAATAGATTAATGCCACTACCTCAAGGCTGGGAGTGGCTTCCTCTTTTTTTTCCTTTGTGGTACTGACGTTGGAACTCAAGGCCTCACCTTTGCTAGTCAGGTGTGTGCTAAGCCACATGCACTCCCAGCCCTTTTCACTTTAGTTATTTTTTCAGATAGAGTTTTACATTTTTTGCCCTGCCAGCCTGATCTGTGATTCTTCTACCTCAAACCACAATCCTCCCAATCTCCACCTCTTGAGTATCTGGGATTACAGGCGTGAGCTACCAAACCTGGCCCCAAGTGGGTCCCTTATAAGCCCCCTTCCCTCACTCTCTTCTCCCTCACCTTCTTGCCTTCTGCCATGGGATGAGGCAACAAGAAAGCCTTTGTCAGATGGTGGCCCCTCTATCTTGGGCTTCCCAGCCTCCAGAGTTGTGAGCCAACAAGTTTCTGTTCATTATAAATAGGTCTATGGTTTTCTATTATGCAGTACAAAAAGGACTAAGACTACCTTCTGATTTCTTAGCAGCCCCGTAGCCACTGTCAGTGGCACAGGCTTGGTGTCCCAGTCCACAGATTTGTGACAGTGACTCCTTCTCCCCAGGCAAGGACTCTAGCAAATAGGATGAAGTTGGTGGAGGGGCTTCCAGGAGCTAAAGCAGCACAGTAGAGGGACTGGGGGAGGTGACATTGTGCCCTACTTCTGGCCATGCTCCAGACTGAAGGGAGTGGCCAATGCCCAAGGACCAGAGAGAGTTTCCCACCAGAGTCCCTAGCTGTTGGTGGCTGGTGCTGACTCCCACCCTTTGGGATTCTCCCCTGCTTGCTCAGACTTCAGCTTTCAAAAGCTCCTCCTTCTGGGTCTGGGTGCTCCCCTGGAATTTGTTCCCCCCCAACCTTACTTCCCCAAGCACTCAACACAGCCTCCGTTTTCCACATGGGTCCAGAACATTCAGCAAGTTGGTGACAGAATCTAGAGCAGGACGCAGAACCACAAACTCCCAGCCAGCCCACCTACCCAGAACCCAGGAGCAAGACAAGCTTGTGTTTATCGGGTAACAGAGGCTCAGACTCTGCCTCGGGATGGTGACCTGGAGCACATCCTTGGGGAAATTACAGGTATCACTTTATCTTCTAGGGGAAAAAATAACCCTGGGAACATCTGCAATTACAGCTCATCACCGCAAACTGTGTAACCGCAATCTAAGTACCTGGTAATCAGAAGACCAGAGACAATGAGACTTTGGCTTTATTTAGCACTTTACCACCACCCCCACCCCCTACCTCAAACCTGCCACAATGTGTGATGTGACAGGGAGCAGGGTTTCACCAACACAAGTTCAGCCTTTTCACCATCTTTCCATTTGGAGATCAGGCCACCGATGCTTGGCCATCCCTGGAAATTCCGACTTTTCTCTCCCCCAGAGGTAGGCTGAGTATCACTGGGTCACCTGTCCTCCATCCTCACCCCCTCTTTTGTCCACTTCATTCTCTGTTCAACAGAATTTGTGGACTGTCACCTCTACAGCAGTCTTGCAGAGAAGAGGAACTAACACCTCAAGGAGCGAGCCAGGCAAGGTCTGTCCTCATAGAAATTATGTTCCATCATTTCCATGGCCTGCAAACAGGCCAGTGTATGAAAGAAAGAATTACAGCATGTCCCAAGAGTGTAAGGAAACCTAAAGGTGATGGAATGGAGGGCAACACCCAGGACACTTGAGGATGTCACTGAAAGCATCTCTAAAAAGATGACATGTCTGCTGAGACCTGCACGATGACAAAGAGCTGGTTAGTGAGTGTCAAGGGTGAGAAAGCCACAAGTGCAAACACCCTGGGGCAAGAAAGAGGCACTGGGTTCTAGGCACTATTGAAAAGCCAGTGAGTCCTGGAACCCAGTGAGACAGGAAGAGATTGGATAAGGTGAGCTTGAAAAGGCAGCAGGTGAGCCCTGTGGTCCCAGCTATTCAGGAGGCAGAGGCAGGAGAATCATTTGATCCCAAGAGGTAGAGACCAGCCTGGGCAACAAAACCCAAAAAGACTGCAGAAGAGTGGAATGAAGGAGTTTGGATTTGAGACCACTGGTGGGTTTTAATTAAATGGATAAGATGACCTGATGTATATTTATAATATATTCTGACTCCTGAGTGAGGAGTCAATGGGAAAGGGTGACATGGTGGGGTGGTGACAAAGGAACTAGAGCAGAGGATGTTATTCAGTGACTTGTTGGTGGAGCTCACACCCTGGATTCCTGTGGAAGAAGATGAAAGCAGGCACTATCCTCACCCGCCCCGTCCCATCTCTGCCCCAGCTCAGCCCAAGCTGTAGTGATGCGAAGGCCATCACCAAAGCTGGCAGGGTGGCAAAAAGCAAACACAAAAGAGAAGTGCGGGTCTGCAACCTGTGTGCCCTGAGTCCATCCCTCATCCTTTCCCTGCTGCTGGGGTTTGGTTGCATTTAAATGAGTCCCTCACACATTCATGAGCTGGAAGCTTGATCCACAGTATGGTGGTAATAGTGTGGAACCTTTAAGAGGTGGGGCTTAAAGGGAGGCAGTGACGTCATTGAGGATATGCCCTTGCAAGGGATTGTGGAACCCTACCCTCTCTGGTTCCATGATTCCAGATGTGATCTGGCCTTCACACATGAGTTCCATCACGAAGTGACACAGCCCAAAGGGCCCTCACCAGAGCTGAGCCAATGCCAGCCCCATGCCCTTATACCTTCAAAACTGGAGCTAAATGAACCTCTTTTTAAAAATAAAATTAGCTATCCTCAGGTATTTTTTCATAGTAATAAAAATAGACAATTTTCCTGCTCTTTGCTATATCCTGGGGAAGACTCGCCCTGGTTCTCTCATCCTGGGAGGCTCTCCCAGGTTTCTGTTGTCAGCTGGCCCTGACCAGTGGAGACACATATAGGAGACTGGAAGGCAGGGGGAGGGGAGGAGCTGGGGTAGTTCTCCTCGCTACCCCAAGCACAGACAAAGAATACCACCTCTCACCTTTGCACTTCTGTCCCACAAATAGTCCCAGCTTCTTGCTTTTGCAGATTTCCAGGTTACTTCTCCATCCTTCGTGTGTCTTCTCAGATCTCTGGTCACCTGTACGACCAAATTGCAATTTTTAAAACATCCCTCTGTTTCAAGCATTTTAGAGTGGCTTATGTTTTTCTGATTGGACCCTGACTGGTACATGAAATGTCTAGCAGAGGCGAGAGGCTCAGAATTGGCCTGTGTGAAGCTTAAAATGTTGTTCTTACATTGATCCTGTTTCCTGGGATGCACAGAACCAGTCTCCAACAAATGATATTAACCACGCCACCACAAAATCACAGGACCTAGAGGCTGAAAGAGACTTTGAGGATGTCCTCATCCTGTCACCTGCCTCATGCTGGAATCCTCTTTGCAATGACCTACCAAGTGGTTGTAAATCATAGCTAATTCCTCAGTGAAAATGTATCAGTTAGTTACTGCAGTGATATTGCTGTGTAACAAACCACCCCAAAACCCAGTGGCATAAAATAACAGGAATTTCTTTCTTCTTGCTTGTAGGTCTGGGGATTGGCTTCGGTGACTCCATTTTAGGCTGAGGGTTAGGGTGGCCCAACTCTAGTCAGGTTCAAATCTATACATGTTTCTTGGGCCAGAATCCACCTGAGGGTTATTCTGACAGATCCCAGGAGCTCAGGAGTGCAAGCCAAACCACATGAGCAGATTGAAGGCCCCCTTTACGTTGTGTTTGCCAGAATTCTGTTGCAAATGACATGGTAAAGGGCAATATCAATGGGGTAAGAAATATACTCCACATGATCACATGGTGAAAGGAGGGCAGAAGAGGCAAGAACGGTAAAACACCTACCAGAGATGGGGTCTGCTCTCTCCTGAGTGTGAGCTGAAATCTTTGCACTGATCCAGGACCCTGTGTCTCCTCTCTTCCAGGTAACAGACAACCTCCAAGTGTCTGACACTCATCCCTTCCTGTTTTGAGTCATGAACCATTCTAGTCTTTCTATTACTTGCCTTTCAGACCCTTCATCCTAGTTGCCACCTCCCACCAACTTGGTGGCATGTGAATTTGATTATACACAGTGGATAGTGGCCTGAGCAACTGTACCTGGTGTTTTCTGGCCATGCCTTTCCCTTCTTGTGGGGGCTCCAGTAAAGCTGAGCCCATATAAATAAGAAAAACAGGCTTCCCCAAAACATGGCCTCCAGAAAGGCTATTGGGCAAGTGCCATCCACCCAAATCATCTGCCCTCCCCTGAACCCAAGTCCTCGTGCTCCCTCAAGCCATCTGGCCCCCAGCCTGTAGTCCAGGGCTGGGCATGTCTCCATCTGCGCCATGAGGACCTGGAACACAGGATGTCTGTCATCTTTTCTTTCTGGATCTTTCCTGGGATTATAGCAGTAGGACCAGGTTCTGCGGCCCCTCAAGCCATGACTTCTGTTTGGCCAACTGGCCATGGTGCAGGGATTCAAGCAGGTTTGCCCATAGGCCCTTGACTCCTCTTTAAGGAATGAGGTGTGAGTCCTCCCCAAAGCATTCTGAACAGATGCTGGGTGAAGGATGCTGACAGCCACCCAATTGGTCAGCTGAGGGACACACACACACACACACACACACACACACACACCACAACTCAACAAGACTCCTATAATCTAGGCAAAGCTCATAGCTGGTTTACAGCCCCTTCCAACTGGGCCTGAGAAACCGGGGACAGACGAGGTAGCTGTAGCTAGGGACAGAACAGTGTCACACATGGGGAGTTTGGGACATTACATTAAGTGGGGAGCTTTTCTCTATAATGTTAGTGGGACCCTCCAGCAGACAGCAGCCAGGATGCAGTAGCTAGGCTGCAAATGTCCCTGATGTCCTAGTCACCGAGCACAAAGGAGGGCTTCTCTCCTACTCACGGATTAGCAGGGGCTCCACTTGTCCCTTGGGCACCCAAGCTGAAAAAGCTTCATTCATCTCAAAAACAGCTCCCCGTGCACTGGGAAGGACTCGCGGAAAACCACGTCCTGTCTCTCAGAGTTGCCACCCAGATGGGAAACGTGTCCGTTCGAGTGTTATTGATCAGAGGGAATCACAACTTTAAAGGGGGTGAGCACTGCCGCTTCCACAAGCTCAGAAGTCAAACAGCACTACAGCTACCATGCTGGATGTCAAGGCGAAAACTCAGCCCTGGACATGGGCTCATGAGGCAGAGCCACCCAGAGTCCCATTGCTCCAGACCTCCTCTTTGATGGCTCTCACTCATTTGCGCTCTCTCTCTCTCTCTCTCTCTCTCTCTCATCCATTCATCAAATGTGGATTGAGGATCTACTATACATCAGGACTGGGGGTGACCCAGTGACCTCAGCAGACCCAGCCTGACTTGGGAGTGCTCCATCTGTTAGGGGCACCAGCAACCAAGCAAAACCCATATCCACCCCAGTTTCCCAGCCCTAAACCCATGTCTTCCTGCATCCCTCTCCTTCTCACTCACCACATCTAATCCATGAGCAAGGACAGACAACTATGCTCCAAAACCATCCTGAGTCTGCCCCTCCCTCAGCCACTGAACACTCTGGTCCATCACCTGTCACCTGGGACTCCTACAATTGTCCCCTTGCTGGCCTCCCCTTGCACCCTTCCGCCTGAAGTCTGTTCTCTGGCCATACTGGAGATTGAACTCAGGACCCCATCTCCACCTTCTGGGATTATAGGGATATACCACCACACCTGACTTGTTTTTAAGACAAGGACTCACTGACTTTTGACCAGGATGGCCTCAAACCAAGATCTTCCTGTCTCAGCCTCCTAAGTAACTGGGATTAGAAGCATGAGCTACCACAATCTTCTTAAAGAACCAATGGGCTGGGAGTATAGTTTAAGTGGTAGAGTGTCTGCCTAGCAAGTGCAAGGCCCTGAGTTCAAACCCTAGTACCACAAAAAAAAAAAAAGTTTACAGCCAGTTGCTGGTTGCTCACACCTGCGATCCTAGCTACTTGCAAGGCTGAGATCAGGAGGATCACAGTTTAAAGCCAGCCCAGGCAAATCATTCTCAAGACCCTATCTCTAAAACAGCCCCTGCCAAATGGACTAGAGGCATGGCTCAAGCAACAGAGCACCTACTTTGCAAGCATGAAGCCATGAGTTCAAATCCCAGTTCCAACAAAAAAAAAAAGAAAAAAAAAGAACCAATGGAAGGGACTGGAATGTAGCTCAAGGGCACAGCGAGCATGAAGCCCTGAGTTCAAACTGTATAACACACACACACATACACACAACACCCACTAACACACATACACACAAAGAATCAATGGGAGTGGGGAGGACAAGTTAAAAATAAGTAAATAGAGTTAAGGGTTAGGTGGGCAGGCAGAGTGGCTCAAGTGGTAGAGCACCTGCCTAGCAAAACCCCAGTACCACCAAAAAAAGGGGAGGGGTTAGGTGGGAAACAAGTGAGGAACCGAGATAGTGAATTATTACCTGAAGACAGGTGACCAGAGAAGGTCCTTCTGCCACTGACCATCACTTTGGCTCCACACCTCCTCCATCATCTGGGCACAGATCAGCCTGGGAGGGGAGGGTGCCACATGGCAGAACCTTGCCCAGCCTGTACACGCTCTCCATCAGTACTCCTCGCATCCTGTAGGGAGGCTCCTCTGTCACTGTGGAGCAGGTATACCTGAGGGCCTCACTCCCATGCAGTCCCCAGGGTAGGCGACCTGATGCCCTAGGAGGCACCCTGACCAATGGACCATGGACACAAGAGCCAATGGATAGACAGCTTCCCCTCCCGTCCCCTGGTGGGACAGTCTGAGATGCACATTGTAGGGCCCCACAGGATCCAGCATGCACGTCTAGTGACAATGGCCACCCTCTAGGACTGCTTCACCTCCCTCCCTTCTCACTCCAATCGTCCTCTCTTCCACCCCCTGGGAATCACATTCTGGAAGGAACAAGCATTGCTCTCAGATCTGCTGGGAAGAACCTGGGTTGAGGTGAGGCCTGCTGGCAGAGAGGACTGAATGGAGGGGGAAAGTGGTTACGATGAGGCAGGGGGTGGGAGGACAGGCACTGCAGGCAGCAGGGCGGTGGGAGCAGACAGCAGACCATGTGAAACCAAGGGCCAGAAGGTTGGAGTCTTGAGGGCAACAAGAGGAGTCTAAGAAGAAGGAGAGGCAGGGTCCAGCCACCCAGGACCCTCTGGGGCAAAGCCAGGGACTTGGTACTTCCTCCTGAGGGCAGCGGGGAAGCCAAGAAAGGGCTGAGTTGAGAGAAATCATGTGACCAGGCTTATCTTTGAAGCTAAGACTGCTGTGTTCACTCCGTTGAGGCTCTGTGCATCTTACATTCTTCCCTGTCTCCTTTTTGTTTCTTTCTTTCAGCAGTATCAGGGGTTGAACTCAAGGCCTTATATTTGCTAGGCAGGCTCTCTACCGCTTGAGCCACACTTCCAGCTCATTTTGTTTTAGCTTTTTGCCAAGGCCAGCCTCAAATAGTGATCCTCTTACCTACGTCTTCCATGTAGTTGGAATTACAGATGTGCACCACCGTGCCTGTCTTGTTTTTGTTTTGGCCTGGTCTGACCTCGAGCTGTGGTTCTCCTGTCTCTGCCTCTTAAGTAGCTGGGATTGCAGATATACACCACCATGCCTAGCCTTCTTTTTCTTTCTTAACCTGTTTTCCCTCCACCTTTCATTGCCTCTCTATCTTCTGTGCCTGCCTCTCTCTTTCTCCTTGTACCCCCTCTTCTTGCCTTTCCCTGGGCCTCTGTGGCCTTCACTCTCCCCTAACGAGACAGTGAAGAGTGATGCAATAATGCAGTGTAGGAATGGGGACCATACTTTCTGAGCCCATTCAGAACAAAGGTCTGCGAAATTCAAGCACACTCGCAGGGGTGATGAGGCAGTGTTGAGAATTGAGGCTGTCATGAGTTCTGAGATGGATGTGAATCCAAAGTACAGGGCCAGACAAAGAAGAAATCACTGTCCCCAGATGTAGGGAGGAGGCCTCAGGGGTGAGCAGTGTGGGGAGACGTCGAGCTTTGCAGCCAGCACACCTGGCTCCTCTCCAAGACCTGACACCACAGCAAGTTGCACCACCTCACTAGAACTCAGCTCCACCCTTTGCAAAAAAATGGGACACTAACTCATCATTCATTAGAACTCTTGTTCACAAGTCATGGAAGCACCCACAAACTAATTTAAATGAAGAGAAGAACTTACCGTCATAGACCACAAGCCAGCAGAAGCACGAAGGCTTCTGGGAAGAATGGGGCAGGACTCATTTCCCTTCTGCTCTGTCGCTCCAGACCAGAGTCTCCTTCCCAGCCAGGCTGGGGAGAGCTTGAGCTCTCAGACCTCCGGGGTTTGTATGTGGAGATTTGGTGTCCTGAGACTGGGGGAGTGCTGCTCAGTGGAAGAGCACTTGCCTAGCATGTGTGAGGCCCTGGGTTCCACCCCAGTTTCCCAGCATTATGGAAGGGAGGGAGGGAGGGAAGGGAAGGAAAGGAAGGGAAAGAGAAAAGGAGAGGCAAGGCAAAAAAAACCCAAAAAAACAAAAGAGAAAAACATTTGGCTTCCTGGAAAGAGACTAATGTCTAACCTCCCCTCTGCCCACTCCTCCTGCCAATTCCAAACTCCCAGGAGGCATCTGGGCCAGAGTGGATCAGGTGACACCAGTGGACCAGTCAGCTGTGATGTAGGCATCATGATCTGGGGAAGGAAGTCAGAGTGACTCAGCTCAATTCAGATTAGTGGGACCCAGCAACTCCAGTCATGAGTGACAACTATAAGAACTCCAGGTGAGCCAGGTGCCATTGGCTCACGCCTGTAAGCTACTCAGAAGGCAGCGACCAACCCAGGCATATAATTTGTGAGACCCTATCTCGAAAAAAACAACACAAAACAGGACTAGTGCTGTGGTTCAAATGGTAGAGCACCTGCCTAGCAAGCGTGAAACCCTGAGTTCAAACCCCAGTACTGCCAAAAAAACCTCCAAGTGGAATACACTAGTATGTTTGTGTGTGCATGTGCACGTGTATGTGTGTGTGTGTGCTTGTGTGCATGCGTGTTGAATGTGAGATTAGGACAGTCATCCTCTCAAGAGGAGTGGGAGAGGGTAGCATGGCTGGGCAGTTGAAAAACAGGTGACATCATAAAAACCTAGTCCCTGAAACAGGATCAGCCTATGAAGTCGCAGAGCTCACCAGGCAAAAATGGCATCCACAGGTGTCACCCAACACCTGAACTGTAATTCACTCCCCCAGCAAAACTCCTGATCACTGTCGCCACCTCCTGACCTCAGCTCTCTACTTGCTGTCCACGTGGACAAAGCCACGCCTCTGAGATTGTCCCGGGGTCTCACCACAGCACCAAAGACAGAGGTAACTTTCTGTTCTTACCATGTCTGTCTCTGCAGCACCCAACAGAAGTGTCCCTTTATCCTTTTTGATTCTTCTCTTAGTCTTTGTGATCCTCCCCTCTCCTGGATTTACTCCAAATTTCCTGGCCTCTACGTCTCCATCGACTTCACTGGTTCTGCTGACCCAGGTTCTGGCATACCTGACAGTTAAGTCCTTGCCCTAACCTTCCCTCTAACAATTGGCCCTCCAAAGCCCTCACTTGTGTTGTGGGGTCTCACATCAGCTCCTGCCAGGGGCTCTCAAATCTCTATTCCAGACTAACCTCTCCCCAGCATCCAACTGCCCACCTGACATGGCACCCGTCATGGACACTGCGAACCCAACAGAGCAAGTCCACCCTGACTTTCTGGCACACTCTAAATGGCTCCCACCGTTGCAACTGGACACCTACAATACCAAAACTTTACCATGCCATTAATAGCATCGATGGCATAACCTTGCATCCCAGTCAAAACATCCAGGAGTTAGTGGAGATTCCTTTCCTGGATCCCTGCATGCCATCCATCAGCAGGCCCGTGGACTCTGCTCATCAATTACAGGCTGAATTCACCCACTTCTCTCCATCCATCTCCACCACTCCGAGCTGCCCACACTCCCCCACTAGCCTAACCGCCGCCAGGCTTTCTCTGCTGTCCACACCATCCATTCTCCATTCGGTGGCTGTGAAGATTTTAAATTTATAAATCAGACCATGCTTCTGATTGAATGGCTTTCTTTAACACTCAGAATAACATACCAACTCCTCACCCTGACTTATGGATCTCCCAGACTAGCCGCTACCTACCTCCCCAGTGTTCTGTCCATCGTCCTCTCCCTGGCTGTCTTCCAGGCTCACCAGCTTTCTTTGTGTTTTTCTAGTACGCTAAGTTCATTCTCCCTTTTGCACCAACTTCCTCTTCTGCCTGGACCACCCTCCTCCACCTCACCCCTCCAGCCCCATCACTCCCTGCCCAACTCCTCTTGGCTTCCAGCTCTGGCTAAAAGTCCACCTCCTCCAGGAGGTCTCCCCTGACTACTCTATGTAAGATAGAGGTTAAGTTGCTCCGTACCCATCACTTACTGGTTGCTCCCCACAGAACTTATCACTGTCGTACTTATCAAATTTATATCTTTATAGTCTGTTGCTCACCAAAATATAATCTTCATGAGAGTAAGGAACTCATCTTGGGTATTCCTTCTTTTGATCCCCATGTCTGAACCATACCTATCACACAGTTGCCACTTAATAAATATTTTAAAATAATAAATAGTAAAGAGGCAAAAGGAGCACTAAGTCAATAATTATATAAAGAAAGAAAGGTCATGGGATAGATGAGCAAACACCATAAATATCCAGAAGATGAAACACGGTGGGAGTGTGCTGTATGTAAAGAGGGAAGCATGGAAGGGGCTGCAACCAGAACACACAAGTAGGAATGAACAGCCAGGTGTGGTGGTACACGCCTGTAATCCCAGCACTCTGAACATTGAGGCAGGAGGATTGAGAGTTCAAGGCCAGGCTGGGCTATATAGCAAGACCCTGTTCCCCCACCCCCACCCCTGCCAAAAAAAAAAGAGAGGAGGGCTGGAGGGGCCGAGTAGAGACAGCTGCTCAATCTCCTAGAAAGATCAGGACCTGCAGTTAGTCAGACACAGCCTGTGATGGGAGGGGAGGTAGAGAGGGCTGCTAAAAGCCAAGGGTTAATTGAAAGTCTATGAAACGAATTTGTCATTCATCACCTCCAACCCCACTCCTGCCTAACAGCGCAATCAGCAGCTGGGGAAGCCAGAGAGGGCTCCTGGCTAAGTCAGTGGGACTGCTGGCAGACAGTGGGGGTTGCCAGTATGGTTGCCGGCCTTCTGGGGTGAAGCTCACCTCCTTCCACCATTTGTACCGCCCATATCCGAGCTGCTTAGCCACCTTGCTGGCCATCCTTACAAAGCCAAGCCAGGAGGAAGCAACCCCTGCCTGGGAGCCCAGAGCCCCTGGGCCAAAGTAAGAAAACAGAACAGGAAACCCATGCCCACCTCCAAGAATAATGACCCTGCTAGTTTGGATATGGCTTGAGTGTTCATGAACTAGAGGCTTGGTCCTCACGGCAGCAATGGTGAGACACCTTCAGATGGGGTTAATGCAGTTCTCACAGAACCCCAGATCCCACAAGAGTGAGTTGTTAAGACAAGAGCACAGTGGCTCACAACTATAATCCCAGCACTCAGGAGGCTGAGGTAGGAGGATCATGAGCTCAAGGTCAGCCTATTGAGACACTGTCAAAAAAAAAAAAATACCCAGACTCAGGTATCATGCTTGCAGAGCAGGCACTCTACTCCTTGACCCCTTGAGACGCACCTCCAGTCCGTTTTGCTCTGGGTATTTTGGAGATGGGGGTCTCATGAACTATTTGCCTGGGCTGGCCTCAAACCACGATTGTGCAGATCTCAGCCTCCCTAGTAGCTAGGATTACAGGCATGAGCCACCAGCGCAGGCCTTCCTTCTTTCTTAAATCGAAATAGATGAATAGGTTCACTAGACATGGGACAAACAAAAGACAAATTTTGAGATTAAAGAAGAAAATAGGACCTAAGGATGTAGCTTTAATGAGAGACAGAGAGGATTAGTATCAATATTATGAGGGAAATGTGGAAACAGAACATAAAAAAGGAATAATCACAGAACAAGAAAAGAGTTAAATCACATGGTTCCTGAGACGTAAATGCAATTGGAGGTTATAAGATAAGGTTAAGAAACTCTCCAAAATGAAGACAAAGCAAAAACCGCAGAAAATATGAGAGAAAAGAGAAGAGACTTTAGCAGACCATCTAGGAGATCCAATGCTGGTTGGCAGGCACTCTAGAAAGAGGGAAGAGAAAAAACAAAGTAAGCTAGTGACTGTAAGTAGTCTTCCCTGAAAGGGACTTCTGAGTAACATTAATTTAAAATATCTACAAGCAGAACTCACTTTTTGGGAAATGTTAAGCCACCAAGGAGAAGATGAAGACCCCCAAAGTCCCCAGAGAAAGGGGGTTGCTTCCTACAAGGGAATGAGAAGTTCCCTCTGGCCTCTCAGCAGCAGATCTGAATCCAGAAGGCAATAGAGCAGAGCCCTTGACATTCCAAGGGAAGCTAGTTTGAAAATATGCTCAGGAAAGCTATCAATGAAGGAAAATGAAAGTGTTACACATTGGAAAAAGATGCCTCCTGCGCCCCCTTTCTAAAGAACTTATTAGAGGAGGTGCTGTAACAAAATGAGCAAGATGGCTGGGGATGTGGCTTAGTGGTAAAGCATTTGCCTAGCATGTGTGAGACCCTGGGTTCAATCCCCAGAACAAAAAAAATGTTTTAGCTGGGTGTGGTGGTGCACACCTATAATTGCAGTAGTGGGGAGGCCAAGACAGGAGGATCACAAATTTGAGACCAGCCTGGCTACACAGCAAGACTCTTTGTCTTAAAAAAAAAAAAAGGAAGGGAGGGAGGGAGGGAGGGAAGAAGGAAGGAAGGAAGGAAGGGAAGGAAGCAAGGAAACAAGGAAGGAAGGGGGAGGAAGGAAGGAGGGAGGAAAGAAGGAAGGATGGAAGAAAGGGAGGAAAGGAGGGAGGGAGAAAAGGATGGAGGGAGGAAGGAAGGAGAAAGAAGGAGGAATGGGGGAGGAAGGAAGTGAGGAAGGAGGAATGGAAGGAGGAAGGAGGAGAAAGGAAAGGAGGAAGGAAGGAAGGGAAGAAGGAAGGAAGGAAAGAAAGAAGGGAGGGAGGGAGACAGGAAGGGAGAAAGGAGAAAGAAAGGAAGGAAGAATGGAGGGAAGGAGGAGGAGGAAGGAAAGGAAGGAAGGAGGAAAGGAGGGAGGGAGGGGAAGAGGGGAGGAGCAAAGAAAGGAAAAAGAATGCTGAAACAGAATCTTGCATTCAAGGAGAAGAACAGCTCATAGAGAAGAGGACAAGAAATCTGTGAGCTCCAACACCAGGTCTTCAGAAAGAACACGGTGAGATTTAAGTGTTAGTAAGAAACAAGAAGATATTTGTGAAATGGTAAGGAAGGTAATTTTTCTTCTACCAAAAAAAATGTAAACATGCACTCAAAGACTCCAAGAAAAAAAAAAAACTTGTACCAAACAACTCAGATCTAAGCATGAAGCAATCTAACGTGCAACGTGATTCTGAGTGCAAAAGATAACCTAGTTGACTGTGATGTGACAACCTTTTCCTTGAAATCTTTGTACAAGAGTTGAGAAAGAAGGAAAAATGACCATCTAAACTAGCTGGTCCACTACAGAAAATCAAACTTGCCCCCATCATCACAATGTGAAGGATGTTGACTGGATTCCAGGTCTAAAAAATTAATCTTTGGACATGACATAGAAGTGGCTATAGGAGAGGTGGATGGGAAAATGGGAGACATAATAACGTCCTCACCTTATGGAACAAGCACTCAGAATTACTGCCTCACAATGAGGGAATAAGAAGTGGCCATTTTAAGTATATTAATTAAAACTGCTATGGTAACCAGTAGAAGAAATAAATATAGTTGCCAAAAATAGGAGGAAATAAGCTAAATCTTCATCTTTCACAGTAGAGAGTCTATCAGGATCTAAAGTTAACTAATCAAAAAATGAAGGAATGAGCCAGGTGCCAGTGGCTCACGCCTGTAATCCTAGCTACTCAGGAGGCAGAGATCAGGAGGATCAGGGTTCGAGATCAATAGTTCTCAAGACCCTATCTTGGAAAAAACCAACAAAAAACAAGCTGGTGGAGTGGCTCAAGTGGTAGAGCACCTGCCTAGCAAGTGTGAGGCTGTGAGTTCAAACCCCAGCATGCAAAAAAAAAAGAAGACATGGAGGAACGGTGGCATTAGAAGCCACTTAGGACCACAAAAATAAATAAATAAATAAAATTTTAAAACCACATGGTTGCCTCTGAAGGAAAGAACTACACTTATGGACTAATGGGCAATTCTTTAAGACCGGTTAACTGAAAAGGAAGAAATCTGATCTAGTTGCTAGATGGTTCTACATGATATGGTGACACCAACCAGAGGTAGAGTGCCACATTGCCACCACAATCAAGAGTGTCTCTAAAAGCCAGCAGTTATGGGAACTCTTAACAATGGGCACAGCTTCAACCAGTATCTTTAGTTGTCCACTTTAGCTGAACAGAGAGAGACTGCCAAAAGTCTGGCTCTACATTGACCCATGAGCTGTGGTCAAAAGCCACAGAAAATTAGAAAGCACAAGACTGGAACATGAGGACAACGGGAGATCCAGGGAAGAGGTAAACGCATGCACTCTTTGGGTGGCTCAGAGTATAAATATCTGAATCATCACCCCTGGGTCATCACTTCAATAATCACATGGGTGCTGGGACGTGGCTCAAGCAGTCGAGCACCTATCTAGCAAGCATAAGGCCCTGAGTTCAAACCCCAGTACAGACAATCAGTAAATAAATAAATAATCACATGTTCAAGTTGATAACAGCCTGTGGATATCCATTTGCTTTTTCCTCAGTCTTTCCATGGTTGTTCGGTAGAACAAAATACAAAATAGCCATGTGGCAAAGATGGAGTCTATGTGTGGACTTAACGATATGGTATCCTCCCACCAAATCCAACTAGCCATTCTCTCTGCTGACTGCCTAAACTGGCAACCAGAGAGACCAACACTGAGCCCTCTGTCCAGCACTGTTCCATGTCAGCGAGATCAGCCAGACACCCACAGGCAGGTTGACTAAATTAAAAGGAGCAGCAATGTGTTCGAGATATAGATGTCTTCCCTGCCTGCCAAGCCCCTGCCAGTGCCACCATCCGCTAACTACCAGGGTCTCTTATCCACCATCACATATTCCACACAGCACTGTTTCTGACCTAAGAGGCATTTAGCAGAAGTAAAGCCCCAGGCTCATGATGGAAACCATACCTGTCACCCTGCAGCAGCTGGTAGGACACAGTAGGAAAGGGGCCTACTGAAACTTGTGCCATGCCAGCTGGACAAGAGCATTCTGGAAGCCTGGCTCCTGTTCACAGGATGCAGTGCATGCTGTGAATTGGTGACCAACCTATTGGGGGTGTTTTTTCCCAGAATCAGAATAAACAACACAGGGAAAGGAGGGGGAGATGGGGGAATGACTCCTGTCACTACCATATCTGACAGTTCACACAGAATTGTGCTTCCTATTCACTCCTTAACTGTAAGCTCTGCTGGTTTGGAGGTTGGAGGAACCCAGTGGTTCCACCAGAGACCCAGTAATGGTTACACCAAACCAGAAGTCAGGGCTGACTCTGGACATTTTAGGCTCTTTATCCCACTGACTAAAACAGGAGAACTACTCTCCCAATTACAAAGGAGAAAGTAGGTTGCTGCTACAAGAGGAGGACAAAGAGCTCAGGAAAGTCTCTGGTGAACCACTTAGTATTTCCATGTTCAGGGGAAGTGCTATGGAAGAGAAATATGCAGTGGGAGAGGGAAGCTAAAAATATCAACTACAGCCCATAAAAGCAAGAACAGAGACACCATGAATACTTTCCTCCTGACTTGTTAGGTAGGTATACATGTTTGCATTTGCATATATTAAAGGATTTCTTTTCTGTCTCTTCCCCCTTTTATTTCATATAAAGATTATTGGCAGTGATTTATTCTTGAGAGAGGGTCTTGCAAACTATTTGCCCAGGGCTGGCTTTGAACCACAATCCTCCTGATCTCTGCCTCCTGAGTAGGTAGGATTACAGGCGTGAGTCATTGGCACCTGGATATAATTTGGTCTTTAAGTTACAGAATATGCAGACATTATGTAGTAATAAATTCAAGGGGCAATCAACATCACACAAATAGGTACCATGACTATCAAAAATGAGAATGGCTGTTGAGATTTCGTATCTCTTTCTTGAGACCAAAGACAGTGCCTTTGTACAAAGGATAATTGTACCTTGAGCTAAAAAAATGAATTTATTGTTATTATCATCAGATAAAATTCAACTGTACAAGTTGTCAAAGGGATGGACTGTGTCAGGTGTTAAGCTATTACCCCTCAACTTCAAGTCCATCCTTCTAACCTGCTTTGTGGTGCTGGGGTTGGGATTCTGCAAATCACATTTCTCCCTGGTAGGCCCTCTAACAACAGAACCGGGAAAAGTGGATGAGAGGAGGGATCTGCTCTTCCCTCTTCCTGCCAGCTTGCTTGTCTTGTCCCTGTCATTCTGTAAATCTCCACCCCAGATATAGCAATCATACCGATGGCCAGTTCTTTATACCACAACGCCATTGTGCTCCTTCAAGATAGCAGCACCAGGCAGCCAGATCGCTGAGCCCTGCTCCAAGAGGCCTCTTCTTGAAGCTTCTGGGGACAGAAAACCCCGGCCTCTCCCTTGCTGTGCTTCCAGCCCCGGAAGGTCTGGTTTCTTTCCCTAGTTACTGTATCCATGATACCACCATGTTCGCTTTTGACCTTTTCAGTCCTCCAAAACATGTTCATATTAAATTCTCTTGGTTAAGATAACTTGTAGGGTTTCCATTTTCCTGGCTGAACCCTGACTGACGCAGTGAACTCCTTTTATGAAAAGCCTCCTATATGACTGGAATCTTTTTAACTTTGTACAACTTTTTTTTTAAGTGTTAGGGATTAAATTCAGGGCCTCACACATACTAGGCAAGTGCTCTGCCACCGAGTTACATTCCCAGACCAGTTTGACTTTTTATCAACCTCTTCTGATTCTGCGATGTAACTGCTGTCAGAGTGCAGCCTCAGGCTTGCCTCCTCTACATCAAGGTGTCATCAAAGTCTTCCCAAGGAAGTGACACCTCAATTGAAATAATTTGAATAATTCGTTGAAATGAAACAGGTGAATGTACCAGGGATAATGATCCAGGCATAGGAAATGCTTCCAGGGAAGGAAGCAAGGAGGCTTCCTCATTGCTATTACACTCGAGGACGAGTTGGGCTGAAGCATCCAAGGTCAAGACATGAATCTTGGGAGGCACTAGGAGATCGTATCAGAAAGGACCTTTGTGCCCAACCTGGGTAGGAGTTGGGACATTTTCCCAGGACTACAGAGATCATTAAAGTTCTTAACAGGATACAAATCGTATCTGATGGCAGAAGGACCCTTGTGTCCTTATACTGACCTTGAGTGCAGCAGCCCTGGTTCTCAGTCAAGTCACATCTTTCCCAGACACTTGCCTGGACTCTACCTCTTCCCTTCCCCAGATGCATCCTCTAAACATATCTGTGCTGTGTCTCTACCCCTCGGAAACCTTGTTAGGCCACTAGTTAGTGTGATAAACTAATTCTCAGTGAAGTGTTAGCAAGTGAAAGTGGTTTATCCCTCCTCGGGGTATTTTCATTTTAATGGAGACTCCGTTGACAAATATTTACTGAATAGTCTATTACATGCAAAGAACTATGTAAAACTCCTAGGGGGAGTCCTGGCTTGACCTAAATAAATCACAATCTCTAATGACAGGACTTGAGGCTCTTAGGGGAAGTATTACAGGCAGCAGATAACCTTTCTTATCTCTGGTGAAGCTGCATAAGCAGGCCTACCGCTCTGCCCCCAACCCACTCCAATGGAGGTAAGTGTGAAGTCGTGACTGTCTTTGGGGGCTCAGGAGCCAATCCCTGCCTCATGTTTGGGGATCCCTCAGTCTGTCCCACAATGGGCCAAGAGGAGTGTACTAGGGAACTCCAGCTCCCATTCTTGGCCACCTGGTGCCCCCCCCCATCTCCATGACCTCCACCCAGAGCCTGCTGGGTAGCATTGTGCCAGGACTGGAGGAAAGGGCATGGGGAGGGCAGAATTCCAGAGGATCCCATGAAACAAATACTGCATTCAGTGAGGGATGGTGGATTATCCTTACAAAAGCAGAGCCTCCCCAGCTCTCTCCTCTCCCCTCCCCTCTCCTTCCCTCCCCCCCCACTTCCTTTCTCTTCCCTTCCCACCCCTTTTTCTCCCTCTCTTCCCATCTCAAAAACCAGTGCAAAACAGAGAGAACAGGAACAGGAAAGGACAAGGATGCCAGGAAGGAGAGGGCAGGGTTTTCTCCAGCTGCAGTCCCTCAGATCTTCCATCTTCTCATCAAGCCCCCTCAACCCCTCCCAAGCCTGATTCACTGGCACCACCCTCTCCCTGCCCCCCTTTCCTCCACCGCCCCCCCCCCCCCCCCCCCCCGTCACCTGCCAGCAGGTAGGACAGATCCTGATGACAAGACTGAATGAGGGAGCTGACTGAGAGATTTCATCTGATTTACTACATTGGAATCCAGGGGAATCCTTACCTAGGTCTTAGCCAGGTTTCCTGAACTATTTTCCCATCTCTAAAATGAGCACGGCCCAGATGCATTCACCACCACCCCGCAAGACTACAACTTCCCTCTCCAGCATCACTTCCCAGCTCCCACTTCCTATCTGTTAAGAAACACCGACATCTAGTGTTTGAATGAGGGACCTGCGGCAGACCCCAAATTCCAAGAACAGGGCCTGCAGGTGTCTAGAAACGGAAGTCCCCCGCCCCCCTTCCATGTTTCTTTCTGCAAGTTCCACCCTTCTTCCTTCAAAGTCATGAGCCAGTATTCAAATGTCTGTATGTACCTGGTGCTCGCTATATATGGCCCAGGTGCTTCTGGTGACTGAGGGAACAAGGTCATGGATGAGTTAAACTGGTCATGATAATCCACAAAGTGAGTCATTTGGACTTGACTCGGAGCCCTATTCCAAGAGCACACAGCTCCTGCCAGCAGCCCGCTGCAGGGAGGGACAGACAGTAAAGTGAAATGGAACAGTTCTCAGCCAGCAGCTGCCAATCATCCATCTGCCAGCCAGGAGGCATGCGGACCACAGACGCTTACTCAGCACTCCCAGCGCCCCGCATCGTCCACGCACTTGACAGCGTGGCTGCGAGTGTGTGCGTGCCTGTGTGTGCGCGCTGAGGAAGGACTCACAAAGAAAGCGGATGTACGCATCGTGACTCACCGACAGACTTAAGCAAGTGAGCCTTAAAAAAATCTAAATTCATTTATTCAACAAACACTTCCAAGCACCTGCTGTAGGACTGCTTCCCACGCTGCACGGGGCTCGCCCCATCCTCCTCACACCTCCTGAATACAGTCCACCTTTCGAGCCTCCTCGCCTCCACTGACCTACTTTTCCTCGCCATTGTCTTTTATCGCCTCTGCATCCCCAGGACGCAGCACACAGGAGATGCCTAATATGTGCTTATTAAATTCTTGAATCCAGTCCTGCCGCTGCCTTAACAATGCTCCTGATGGGTACTTGTCCTTCCCTGCCTGGAACATGGCCACTGACGGCCACTCATTTTCACTACACTGTGGTGTGTGTCTGGCATCTGTTGCAAGGGACAGAACTGCACCTCAAGTTCACAGGAGCAGAGCAGGGGGCTAGTGGCCTCCCCGCTAGGTTAGAATAGAGGGTGGTGTTGGGTCCTGGTGGACCTGAGGTCCAGGGTGATGGAATCAGGTTTTCCCCCATTCTCCCATGCCATCACTGGTACCCACCCACCCACTACCACCACATCCAATCTCAAAGTTCTTGCAGGGTCCTGGAACAGAGTCCCAAAGACTCTCTCTCCCTCTTCTGCTGGAACTGTTCTGGGACATCTGAGTCTGATTGGGCCAGCTCAGACTTCATACACCCCCCCCCCTCACCCCCAGATCCATTCTGGTGGCCTGGGACACAGGTACAACTGCTCAGGGTTTGCAGGTCTGCCCCTAAAGCCAGGGAGATGGGCAAGGTCACTGTACTCATGTGCCCATGAGAATGCTGTGCAATGGGGGAGAGACAGCAGAGCTGCCCAGGTAGCGGAGGACATGTTACCAGGAAGGAGCGAGACACGCTGGGGTGTGGTGGTTGAATGCTGTCCCCAAAAACCTCATGTTCACCCACATCCTCAGACTTGACCTAATGTGGAAATAGGGTCTCTGCAGATGTGTTTCAGATAAGGATCAAGATGAGTGGGTTTATGTGGGCCTTAAATCCAATGAGTGTCCTTGTAAGAGACACAGGGAAGGTGGCCATGTGTCGATGGAGCAGAGACAGGAGCAATGCAGCCATAAGCCAGAGGCCACCAAAGGATCCTCCCCCTGGAGCCTTGGGAGAGCATACGGCTCTGCTGACCCCTGGGCCTTGGAATTCAAGTCCCTAGAATGATTCGTTTCTGTGGCTTCAGGCCAACAGTTTGTGGTCATTTCCTAGGGCAGCATTAGGAAACCAGCATAGGACACAAGGCCTATGGGTGTCCACTGTGCCATCTGCTGGGGTGGTGGATGGGGCTGGGGTTGGTGGAAACCCCAAAATGCTCTCCACAGCGGCAACTGCCACCCATGGTCCTGCTGCACAACCTCCAATTAGTCACTCCCCCCCTCAGCAATCTGCCCAGGGCTGTACATGGAGAATATGACATGGACAGAGCATGGTACACATCTATAATGCCAGCGCTCAGAAGACTGATGCAGAAGGATCTCCAGTTTGAGGTCATCCTGGGCTACACAGAGAGAATTTGTCCCCAAAAACCCATGTGTGATGTGGCAGAGACTGAAGGGTCCAAAAAGTTTTGGGTCCTGCTCACCACAGCCTCTTAGCACACAGCCTATCCCATAGTTGAATGGATTTCTGAATAAGGGGAAGACTGCTCAGAATAATTGATGTGTGACCATTTCTTCCCTTTTTTTACATCTGATTAATTAGTGGCCACTGCTAAGAACCCTGATCTTGCCAGGAAGCTAGATTACATCTTGATTAGGAAGATATGAAACCCCTTACTGTGCCTTCACGCCCTTATCTAGTTTAATTGTCTGGACAATTAGAAAGTACAGTCACCTTCTAGGCTTTTCTCCAGTCTGAACTTCCCACTGCTTGAAGCATCTTTGATGTGGTTTTCAGGACTGACTGTGCTGGTGCAAGGCCTGTGAGACCCTGGCTGTTGTGGCCTCTGTCAGCCTGGCTACCTGTGGGCTCCCCTGGGAGACTGAGGCTAGGGCAGGACAGCATGGAGCACAAGGAACTGTGCCTTCTGCATCAGTGCCCAGCACAGAAATGGACACAGAGTACCACAGGCCAGTTGTACCTTCACTGGCCCTGCACCCCTGGAACAGAAAGCAGAGCCACTGGTCGGGCAGCTGCTCCAGGCACTTTGATGTGCTGACTTCTGCAAAGAAAAGGAAGCCTTTTCTCTTTGCCCACAGAGTTGACAGAACCCAGGCTGCTTTTTGGGTGATTTAAGGTCCTTCCCAGAGACACTTTGAAGCAGCTTCAAAGCTGGCGGTGTGAGCTTCTCCAAGTGGCAGAAAAGCCTGTTGCCCCTGGAGCCGCCTCCAATTACCCAGTCCCTCAGACAGACAGCTCCTGTCGCTCACCCACTGTCGCCCCAGCAGTTACACAAGCAGGGAGAGGCCAAGCATGGGGTTAGTCCCTGAGAGACAGACAAGGCCGCTGCGAGGCCACCCTTGTAGGCTGCACAGCATGGACCTTGTGGCCTATGGCAAGCTCCCCTCCCACTGACTCCAGAGCAGGAAGCAGGTGGGAAGTTCTCTGCAAGGAACGTCTTCCAAATAGCTGGTTGCTTCAAAAGGCATGGCCGTGGGGGAGCTTGCATCCACCAGGACTTGTGATCAAGAGCACAGATGCATCAGGTGCATTGAGCTAGTGTTTATTAAGCACCGGTGACCAGTGTGCTGTACCACACTGAGCCAGGCGGGGAGGAGGAAGGCACAACTGTCCTTCCCAGCAGCCTCTTCTGTTGTTGAGCTTCTGGACTGGGCCTCCTACCCACCCCGAGTGTCTCCTCTCTCTCAGCCTGGGGAAGGGACAGCTCTTCATGAGTACACCCGTCCTCCTCTCTTGCTTCATTCCCCCAGATCTCTACTTATAAAAACACCAACCTCCTTCCCCATTAGCAGGAGCATTTAAGCAGATGCCCTCAGGCAAGTCCCAAGGGCTGCCACCCTGAAGCTTCTGCTTCTGCCTGCACCCCGGTGCAGCTGGTCAAGACTAGGTGAAGCTCCTGGGACAGCTTGGGTCAGTGAGGGGGGGACCCAGGCAGCAGCAAGAGGCTGTGGGGCTGTGGCTTTCCCACCTGCCCCCTAAGAGCCCCAGCCCCTTCCCCACCCTGCAGCCTGTGACTTCTGAGCGTGAGGCTGAATCCCATCAACAAGAAATTTGAAGCCATTAAAATACAATAAAAGAGAAATTAAATGTAATCACTCTGTAAATTATAACTAATTGAAACATCAATTGTAATTTTTATGATCTGCATTGGAGTGAGTGATGCCACCAGATCAAAATGAAAGTCAAATGATGGCGGAGATGTCCTGGGATGGCCCCTGCTCCCAGCCTCAGCCCTGCTGCCAACTTCCTTCCTCTCTCTCCCAGGCCCTGCCCCAAAGTTCTCTCTTCCAGAAGTTTCCCCCATGCATGTGGTCCTCCTGCCCAGAGTGCAAAAAGCTGGCTGGCTTTGCTGGGTCCCCATATGTGGGACAGGATTTCAGGTCCCACCCAGTAGCCAAATGCCAAGCTTTGGCTGAAAAGAGTGCCCAGAGGCCTCTGATTGTCTCAGAATGTCCCTTGCTTTAGTCACACTGCAGTGCACTTGTGAGATGGGGAGGCCTAGGTCACCTGATATGTCCCTCTTCCTCCTCCCTCCCCATGCTCAAGCACTTTGCAGCCTGGAGCCTGACATCCAGCATGGCTGTGGTGAGGACAGACAGTGGATTGATATTGTCACTGTGTGGGATCCATGCTGTGTTCAGGCAGTTCTTCCCCCTCGGTCACCATCTCCCCACTCTGTGTACACAGGGGGCTGAGAACTCGTAATCTGGAGGCAGACGGACCTGTGTCACCACACACAAGGGAGCCATGGTGACTTGCCTTCTCCTGGCAGGAACTGAGAGACCAAATTAGCACCCACGGGAGAGCTCTCGGAGTGTGTGCTGACAGCATGTGCAAAGCTTGTAGCAAAGAGCCAAGCTGGTTGCTGTAACTGTGCATCACTGCCCCGGTGCCGGGCAGAGGCTGGCAGCCCTGGCTGTTGGTACTACCCACACCTTCTCAGGGCTGCACCCTCTTCTGGCTTCCCACGAGGGCAAAGAAACAGGACTCCTGGTCTCCACTCCTGCCAGGAGAGGCCAGCTGGGTCCTCCTCCACCCCCAGGGACACCCAGAAGGCTGGCATGCCTTTGCCTGCCAGAGGAGATGGGTCTCCGGAGTTGAAGGGAAGATTCTCCCCCAGTCTTCCCACAGAAGTTTTATTAAGGGGTGTAGACTTCTAGAGTCGGCACAACCCCACAGGTATCCATTTCTCATGAGCAGATCTTGGCCCAGAAGTGCCCTCTGACAGGCAGAACTTAACAGATGCTAGGCTGATGTCCTGGTACTGAGCAAGCTGGATGGGGTGTGGCCAGGACCCTGGGGGTCCTGCCACTCACACCCACAGCACTGAGGCTGGATCGCTCCTCCCCTTGCCACCCTGCCCAGAGTGTCCTCATGGGCAGATGACCGAAGGCTGAGCATCTCCAGTTGCCTAAGGAGGACCAGTGGGTTTGTAATATCCAAACTGTGGCAGAGCAATATTTTTAACATGTTTTTATTAAGCTATAAGTCTCATGCCATAAAGTTTGCCCTTTTAAGATGTATAATTCTGTGAGGTTTTGTTTTGGTTTTGGCTTTGTTATATTCACAAAACATTTTCATCAGCTGAGAAAGAAACTCCATATTCGTTAGTGGTCATTCCTCATTCCCTCTTCCCCCAGCACCTGGCAACCACTACTCTCCTTCCTGTCCCATGGATTCGCCTGTTCCAGACACTTCATAGAAATGGAATCATGCAGTAGGTGGGCTCACTCCCTGAGCAAAGTATTTTCAAGGTTCATCCACACTGCACCACATACCAAAACTGGAGGCATGGCTCAAACAGTAGAGTGCCTGCTTAGCAAGTACAAAACCTTGACTTCAAAACCCCAGTACCATCAAAAAACAAAATCAGCCATAATATTCCATCCTTGTCATGCATGGTGGTACAAGCCTGCCTCAGGAGGCTGAAGCAGGAGGCCAGGCTGGGCTACATAGTGAGAGACTGCCTTCCATATTTTGTTTATTCACTCATCAGTGTCCACTTGGGGCTCCTGTAAACAGTGCAGGCTTTCATGTGGATGGACACTTTCATCTCTTGGGAGTAAGTCGGAAGAATTGCTGGGTCATATGTTAACCCTACATCCAACGTTTTCAGGAATTCCTTTCCAAAGTGGCCACACCGTTAAAACTTATGTAAAGATAAGACAAATAAATTGTTTGAAAAAGTAATATTTAAAATAACGTACTGCTGTGATTTGGATAGGAATTGTCCTCCAAAGGCTCGTGTAGTGAAGGCTTGGTCCCCAGCTAGTAGCGCCATTTTGGGAGATTCTGGATTCTTGTGGGGCCTCACTAGAGGAAGTAGGTCACTAGGGGTAGGTCCTTGGGACTGTATCTTGTCCTGGGCCACCCACCCCTCTGCTTCCTGTCCTCTGAGGTGAGGAAACTCTGCCACATGCTCTAGCCACCACGATCCTCTGCCTCACCACAGGCCCAGAATGGAGCCAAGGACTATGGACTGAAACCTCTGAAACTGTGAGCCGAAATAAGTCCTTCTTCCTTTAAGTTGTTTATGTCAGGTATTTTGTCACAGCAAAAAAAGTCTAATACAGCTGGATGCCAGTGGCTCACGCCTGTAATCTTCACTACTCAGGAGGCAGGGATCAGGAGGATCATGATTTGAAGCCAGCCAGGGCAAATAATTTGCGAGACCCTATCTCAAAAAAACCCATCACAAAAAAAAGGCTGGTGGCGTAGCTTAAGGTGTAGGCCCTGAGTTCAAACACCAGTACTGCAAAAAAAAAAAAAAAAGTCTAGTACACATACAAAACACAGCCTAATTTTTATTTTTATTAAATCGACAGGCATGAAATAATTTTGTGCAAACTGTTGTGCCAGCTTCTAAATGCTTCTCTCAGTTTTTGTGCTTACTTGGTTAAGAGCAGAAAATGAACATCTCTTGGACTGGCACCAGCACCAGCCCACAAACAAGGATGGATCACATATGGGTTGGGTGGATGGATGGATGGATGGATGGGTGAGTGGGTAGACGGTGGATGGATAGCTAGGTGGACAGTGGATGGATGGGTGTGGGCGTGGATGAATGGACTGATTGATAAATGGATGGGTAGTGGGTAGATAGATGGGTAGGTGTGTAGGTGGGTAGATGGGTGGATGGGTGGATGGGTAGATGGGCGGATGGATGGATAGATGGATGGATGGGTGAGTGAATAGATGGATGGATGGGTGGGAAGGTAGATGGATGGACTGGCAGGGAAGTAAATAGGTAGATGGCAGATGGAAAGATGACATCTCAATGCCCCTGCAACCAAAAATTGGCATTCCTAAGCCTGAAGACTCTTGGGTTTGTCACAGGTCGGAAACAATTAGCCAGGGAGTCATCCATCCCTACTAAAAACGAGAGCTAAGCGTGATGGGAAGTACAACAGCGAAAGACTGTGGCTCCCTCGTGCCTAAGTTAGGAAGTGGCAGGGCCTCCTTGGGAGTGGGAGCTGTAGTTCCTGGGGTTTAATGGGATTGCGGTGACTTTTAGTGAGCAGGAAATGTCCCTGACACCCTCTATGGTAATTGCGTCTCTGGGACCGTCTTTCTTTGACATGCTCTGGACTGGCAAGGAGGGAGGACAGCAGGGCCAGGTCAGGAAGCTGGGGCCATTGGAGGCTGAGGGCATTTCTTGGAGGATTTACCATGCAAGTGCTTCAGCTTTGATTAGTAGGTTGTTCGACAAACTGTAATTAAATACTTAGTAATAACTCAGGTCAAGCCCTTCTGTGCCAGGCACTGTGCAAACACTTTACAGGCATTTTCTAATCTAACACAGAAATGTTTTTAAGCCATACAAGGCAGATCTTATCATTATCCCCTGGGAATGAAGCAACCATGGCTCAGATGGGAAAGAACTCCAGATTCAAGATAACAGAGGACGGAGATAAAGAAGATGCCGTCTCTGCCTGGAGGAAATTACAGTCAAGGGCAGGTTGTCCAAACGGAAACCAGACCATTCCTAAAACAAACTTTCTATTAGGTTATGAAATACATGCATAAAATACATAGAATGTAGTGTGGTAAGCTTTCACAAAGTAGACGCTCCAGTGAACCAGCTCCCACAGCAAGAGACAGAACAGATCACCCTCCGGAAGTCCCCTTTCCCCCAAAGCTAACCACTGCCCTGACCTGTGTCATCATGTGTCAGTTTTGCCTAAACACTAGATAATTTTATTGGGGGATGATCGACGGGTGCCAAGGACGCCATATGCATGTGGAATTCCGGCTGCACGACGGGTACAGGACTCCTGGAGGAGGTGTGCACAACTCCACAGAGGTAGAGAAAGGCTCTGAATGCATGTATGTGTGTATCTCACCAGCAAGTGTATTGTTTCCAAATGTCCTGCCTCCCACCTCAGCCTACTGGTCTTCTTTCTGTTCAACAACAAAAAAGTATGTGTTCAAGGCAGCCATAGGAAGCAGGTGCTGGTTGCTCACCCCTGTAATCTTAGCTATTTGGGAGGCAGAGAGAGATTGGGAGGATCACAAATTCCAGCCAGCACAGACAAAACGTTTTAGAGACCTCATCTCAACAGAAAAAGCTGGGCATGGTGGAATGCACCTGTCATCCCTGCTTTGGTGGGAAGTATGAAGGATTGAGGTCCATGTTGCCCTGGGCAAAGAATGAGATCCTATCTCCAAAATAACCAGAGCAAAAAGAGCTGGAGGCATGGCTCAAGCAGTAGAGTGCCTGCCTTGTAAGTATGAAGCCCTGAGTTCAAAAGCCAGTACCACAAAAAAATGAAGGTGGCCTTGGGTTAGTTAGCTCAGGGCTTCTCAGTCTCCACATTATTTGACATTTGGGGCTGGGTTTTGGGGGGCAAGTCCTTTGTCTTGCAAGAGGTTTAGCCACACTGCTGGCCTCTACCCACTGATGCCCACAGAACCCCTTCTCCAAGTGCACCACCACTGGTCAGCTGATAAGGAGACCAGTTACAGCCAATAACAGTGGCAAGTGAGGGACTTGCAGTGGTCAGGAGGACCCTGGCCCGGATGGTGCCTGGACGCAGAGGGCCAGGAGCCTGAGCTCAGCAGGACCTGCCAACCCAGCTCTGCACCGGCCAGCTCAGCGTTCCAGCAGCCAGCTGGGACCCTGGGAGCGTGGGAAGTCCCTGAGCTGTCCCTGGGGAAACCACTACCTGCTCCATAGAGATAAGGGGAAGAACATTCCCTCCCCTTGGCTGAGATCAGATTTCAATTAAAATGATTAGCGCTGTTTATTTAGGCTCCACAGCTATGTACAATCCATTCTGCATTATTTTGAGTTTAAAGAAATAAAGGCAGTGCATGGGGGAGGGGAAGCAATTTAGCCCAAATTGAAAAAGTCCTCCTGTAATTACAAGACGGGAGAATATCAATAACGGAAAATCTAAGCACCGCTGTGTGTGGAGATTACGGTTTTGAGTCGCTCCATCTTGGATTTTAATTTTCTTTCTCTTTGTCACATTGTCACCAGAGAGGATCAACTCAAACCGCCCCCCCCAACCCACCTCCAACTCAGAAGAGGTGGCTGGCGGTGGTGGAGCCAGGCCAAAAGCAAGGACGTACAGGCACCTCTGACCTTCTGTATGAATTTTTTTTTTCTTGCTACGTAACAAATTACCACGCACTCAGTAGCTCAAAACAACACGAATCTACCATCGCACAGTTTCTGTGGGTTGGGAGGCTGGGGAGGGTCCAGCTGAGTCTCTCAAAGCTATACTCTGTGTGTCCGTGGAGACCAGGTCTCATCGGAGGCTCAGGGTCCTCTTTTTAGGACATGTGGTCATTGGCAGAATTATCTCCTCACAGCTGTAGAACTCACAGCAGCTTGCTTCTCTAAGGTCAAGAGCAAAGAAGACTCTAATTTCTAGGTTCTCCTTTAAAGAGCTCACCTGATTAGGCCTTGCCCACCCAGGGTGACCTTCCTTTTCATTCACTTAAAGTTAACTGTTTAGGTATTTAATTGACATCTGTGAAACCCTGTCATCTTTGCCAGGTTTTATTAACTAGAAGCAAGTCGCATATTAATCTTCATCTGTTTGCCCTTGCTATAACAGAATACCACAGGCTGGGTTAAATTATGAACAAAACAAGTTTATTTGACTCATGCTTCTGGAGTCTGAGACATCTAAGAGCATGGTACCAGAATCTGGAAAGCGTTTTCATGTTGGGTCCTAACATGGCAGAAGGACAAGCGGGTACACACAGAGGAAGGAGTGAGGGCAGAGAGAGTCTAAGATGGCTGCTGTGCTCCAGCATCCCTCCAAAGGCCAGCCAATAGGAAAGAAGAAGGAAAGAAGACAGTCGTGCTCCTTGCACACAATGTTTGGGTCATTTCTTCCCCTTCCACCCACCCCCTCCCTTATCCCCCCCGCTTTGCTTCTTCTTACATTCTAGAAGTCAGTCCCATAACCATAAATAACTGCAAAGAATGCTAGAATGTGTAGTTTTATTTTGACTGTACATTACAAGAACAAGGAAGTACATGTGGAAATTTCTGGAACTCTAATTTCTCCTCTGTCTGTCTTGTGTACTCAACCTCAGAGATGGGGTATTTCTTTTATAGCCCTCTCTTTCAACAACCTGGCCATGGGATGGTGGAGTGGCTCAAGCAGTAAGAACATCTGCCTAGCAAGCATGAGGCCCAGAGTTCAAACCCCAGTGCCAAGAAAGAAAGGAAAAAGAAGCCCGGCCAAGGTTCTATAGCCTTTGACTACGCCATCAAAGACAGTATGCATTCTCTCCCTCACTCCTCTACCCACTCGTCATTCATGCATCAGAAATTCTCTTGGGTCTGTGTCTGCACAGTGCTGGGCACGTGGTCAGCGCACAGACCTGCCTTCCAGCCGCTCACAGACAAGCCAGTAAAACAATCAAGGTGATGAGCACGTGAAATCTTGCCAGGCAAACACCGTGGGACCCTAACCCCCCTGGGGTTGTGTGCAAAGAGGCAAAAAAAAATTCCAGACAGTAGGAATTCAGAAGAGAAGGTGGGTCCTGTCCATGGTGCTGACCCACCAACCCTACCAGGTCAGGCCAGTTCCTGTCCCCCCCGCCATCACCCACTGTCTCCTGGCACACAGGGCTGGGTGAGCAGTGGCGTGGCATTTAATTACATTTCGTTTTCATAACGACCTTGCTGTCTCCCTCTCTTCTCCCTTGCCAGTGTGTGACCATTTAGTGCCTCGTTAGCAAAGTAGATTTGGACACGCTCATTACGAGGAGTGAGGGATGGCTCCGAGATGCAGCTAGCGGGGACTGAACCGGAACTCTGCCACGTTTGTTTCTTTCCTTCTTTATTAAAAAATAACACACCTCCCATTCTGTGCACCCTTCTCCAGGTAGACTACCAGGCCAGACCTCTGCGATTCCTCAGGGGACCAGCTCACAGGGCAGAGAGGCAGGGTACAATACTTATAGATATTCCCAAAGTCACCCAGTGGAGTCCTGCACTTTCGCCATCTTGGATTAAAGCTCAAGTGTCCTGAATGTGATATTTAAACCCTTTTTCATCAGCTGTCAGTCCCCTCTGGAGCCTCCTCTGTGGTCCTCCCCTCACACCCTCTGGATCTGGGCAACGGCAGATGCCCTGGTGCGGTGGCATGGTGCACCTGGCTCCTACCAGCTTCTGAGCTGCTTGGTACATGTTCAAAAGTTCTGCAGAACAAATGACATCACTTCGGCAGCTTGAAATTAACCCTGCTTGGGCTATTTACACCACAGGAGTCAGCAACACTACCACTGAGGGCTTTTACTCAGAAACTTGATTTTAAACAACTGTCAACACCCTGTCGGAAGGCCCCTAAGCATGCCCTGCTTTGTGTGTCTCCCCGTCTTTGCCACTGTTGCCCCCGCCAGCATCTCCTCCAGGCCACCCCGTCCCTCTTCTCCACCTAGTGAAAACCTAGTCCCTTGCAGAGGACTCCAGCTGGGAGTCCAGCTCCCCTTCTGTTCTCCAAAAGCACAAAGATCCTATGCCCCAACCAGGATTCTCATCTTCCTCTTCTGCCTTAAGAGTCATTCAGTTTCCATTTTTTATTTTTGGAAACTAATTCAAAGCAGCTGGAGGAAAGGTAGAAACATGTAGGCAGGCCACCCAGGGCAGAAAGCCCAGCTGGTCTCACAGGGACTAGGAAGTCGGCCATGAGCTGCTCTTTCCCTGGGACACCAAGCCTCTGACTTCTGCCTACACAAACCCCCTGTGGCTTCCCCACAGAAGTGTCTGCTGTCATCCACCATGCACAATGACCCTCTTCCAAACCCAACCAGGGATCTTTCTTCAGGGTGGAATTCAAGGGTGAGACCATGTTGACAACCAGCTTCCGCCCCTCCTCCCCGGGCCCTCTGCTGTAACTAAAAGACAACTGCACCTATCTTGCTCCATTAACACCAGCTCCCCTGTCAGCAAGGGCTGTGACAGAGGTTCAGAGAGGGAAGGGAGGAAGAAACCTGACATGGACACAGATGTGTCTACCAGAGTCAACCTGCTCCTCCTTCCCATCTTCTACCCTTGTTCCTCCCTCTGCTCCAAGGACAACTCCCAAAGGCCATGGGCCATGAGAGTGGGGGGGACCCTCAGGACTCAGGACTCCTGAGTGGGTCTGGTAGCAGTAGGGGGACCACAAAGCTATCATTGGAGGCCCAAACTCTGGGGAGCAGCCATGCCCTCTATAAAAACTCCTTCCCCAAATCTCAGCCAGCCAGGAGGTTTAGCTAGGGCCACTCCTTCCTTTTCCAAACTTTTTTTTTGGTGGGACTGGGGTTTGAACTCAGGGCTTCCTGCTTGCAGATCAGGAGCTCTACGATTTGAGCCACACCTCCAGTCCATTTTTTCTCTGATTATTCTGGAGATGGGGGTCTCTCGAACTATTTGCCCTGGCTGGCCTTGAACCTGAACCTTTCCTGTCTCAGCCTCCCAAGTAGCTAGGATTACAGGTGTAAGCCACCAGTGCCCAGCTTTTCCCAAATATTTTGCAACTCATGCCACCTGGGAACAGTGCAGAGCTGATGGGTGTCCTCCAAGTGGTGGCAGTGACTTCTTACTATAGAGACCACTGCAGTCGGCTTCCTCCTTCCCACAAGCAGGTACATCTTCTCCCTGCCCCCAAGATTTTCCACCCCCCTCCTGAGCACATCGGAGAAGGGAACAGGAAGAGAGAAGGGCTGGGGAATTGTGACCCAGTGCACATCTAAACTGGGGGCCATGATTTCTGGTGCACCTCCTTCCTCCCAGTTCTAGATGGATTCACCACCTCACCACGCACGTTCTCCCAGGCAGGTACCCACTCCCACGTGGTGCGTGACTTATGCAGCCCACGGACCCTCCTGCCCCTGCTTCTAGCTGTGCGCCCAGAGCGGCCTCTTTAATCTCCACACCTTGGAGGCATTGCTGCGCTCTGGTAATTGCTTTTGGAAACGCAGTCACCAATTTAATTGGTAGAACTTATCCTGGGTGCTGTAACGCAAGGAAGCAACCTGGGCCCATTTTTCTCTGGATGCAGGGAGGTGGGGGAGGGGTTCACCTGTGCATCTGGGGACCTGCCAGAGCGCTGTCCACCTGTGGATGGGCACAGGAGCTGAAGGCTGGGCCTGGATGTGAGAGATAAGGAAGCAAGGGCTCCCAGCTGGTAAGAGCTATGATGAGGCACAGCACTGAAAAGCACCGGCCCAACCCTGGGGGCACTTCTCTGCCTTAGGACCATGAGGAAGACAGTGACACACTGCTCCACCCACAAGGACGACTCCCAGGAACCTGTTGGGTTTGAAGAATGGGATGCCCTGGTGGGAGATGAGTGGGAGGGAGGAAAGACAGTGACCTGGAGGTATTCGCTCCCCAGCTGCCTCCTGAAAAGGACCTTGGCTGAGACCTCAGCCCCCACCTCCTGTCACCACAGCCCCTTCCGCACAGTCCAGACTGTCTGAGTCTGGTGACAGTGCATCCCTGCCCCTCGGGCCAGTGGTCATAACACAGTCCGTGTGTCACTGGCTTGGGGCTCTGTGTCCTCCCTTCTGGCTTCCTGCCCCTGCCCACAAAAGCATTCCATCTCTGAAATCACCCCGGAACTCACTGGGCCTGTTTCCTGCGAGAACTTCGGAGGCCCCTGGGATGCTGGGGACAGGCTTGGGAGGAAACAGCTCCTGACGCTAGTACACTCTCGCCGCCTAGGTGTATGGCCCAGTCTGGGTTTTCTTCTCCCTGAGCAGAGGGCCCTGGGGTGATGGGGAGGTGGCAGGGAGGGTGACCCAGCACTTTACCACCCCCCCATGTCTCTCCCAGGTCCTCTGGACCAGCTTTCTACATGCTCAAGACTGGCCAGCCCTGGGCAGACAGAGGGAGCCCAGGACCACTCACGCCTCTCCCCAATGGCTATTAGCCAGTGTCCTGAGAGGCCCATGGGGCCTCTCACCTTGGGGGAGGCAGAAGTCAAAAGTCTGAAAGAAGAACCTGACCCAAACTCTGAAGCAGAGAGGGACAGACAGATGACAGACAGGGATGGTGAAGGGGGGTGAGCAGGGCTGGCTGAGCACAGGCTGGGGGGAGGAGGGGTGCTCTCTGTGGCATTGGCTCTTGGGGCTGAGGGAGGAGTCAACAGGGAGCAAAGCACCACCACCCCCCATAGAGGCCCTGCCTCCACCCAAAGGACCCAGAGTTATGAGGTTATCATCAAGTTCATCCTGCTCCCCCAAGTCACATCTAGCCAGCACCCATTCCCTCTCCGACTTGTATCTGCCCCAGCCCCTCCTAGGGACACCCCTGCCAATGACAAGCCATGGACCAAGCCACCAGCCTCCCCCAGGGACTCCTGCCTGGCAGAGGAGCCCATGACCTGCTGGACACCAGCGCTGATGCTAAGGGTTGCCTGTCATACACACCCCGACGCTGTCTGCATCTTGTGATTTACAGACTTTAATTTCCCCGGCTCTTCAGTCGAGGTCCTTCTTTGACTGTGGCCTGTCAGGGTGTTTGTCTCCCGGCCCCCCTCAGCCCCTCTCCCCTGCCCGATGTTTAATTTGAAGCATCTGTCTGGAGCATCCTGAGGTGGGGCATGGGCAGGACTGAATGCATTAGCTGCTGACAGCTCTATTGATTTTCTCTCTTGCACTGCATAATTCGAGATACATACACACCGATAGGCTGGCCCCCTGCCCCTGCCTCTAAAGGGACATGCCCTTTTTCTTTCTTACTCTAATGTCCCCTCATCCTGGCCTATGTTGATGTATAGGAGGGGTGCCTATCCTGTGCGCTCAAGATGGATTCTCCCGTGCCCCAATATCACATTTCTCACTGCTGGGGGACGCCATCTAATCCATCCTTTTTACGAGAGCAGATTGGACACCAGGGAAGCAGGTCCGTGGAGTGAAAAGAGCCAGTGGGGAGAGGCAGAGGAGTTGAGGAAGTGTCATCTGTCACCAGCAGGGCTTCCTGAGGGGCCCCTCCTGTCTCGCCAAGTCTGAGCAAGAGCGGAAAATCATGCTACAGCCCCCCTCCTCCTCCCTCCAGCTCTTGCCTTGGACTTACCTCTCATGAACAGCCACACAGCCAGCCACGGGGCTGAGCACGCCTCTGCTCCTTCTGTCTCCTGAGTGCCCAGAAGCAGGGCAGCTGCAAACAGTTGTGCAAGCTATGCACCGTTGGCCACAGTGGCTTGGCCCATCACAGAAATTGATACCTCTCCCCAGCAGAAGCTGAGACTCAAAGAATCTCAGGAGATTTGTTCAAGATCTCCCAGCCAGACACTAATGTGGACCCCAGCCTTGCCTGTCTTCCAGGAATGGGTTTCTCCTCCAGAAAGGTCAGCTGGATTAAAGCTACCCAACTTGGTTTTTCCAAATTTCTTGGCTATGAAGGTTGGCATATCTTGGCAAGTTATCAGAAGGTCCTGGTGGATCTCAGGACAAAGAAGTGTTCTACTCTACTTGGAGAATTAGCATAAGGGTCACTCCTGGACATTTTCCTTGCCCTCCCCCCACCGTCCACACCCTGGGTGGAGCTGCACAGTCCCTTACACGTGGCCCTGCCTCATCATTGCCTCTGCTATCAGTCTGTAAATTCCCAGAGATAGGGACAGGGTCTTCTTTCTATATCTTTGCCATTTGCCCAAAGCCTGACACTAAGCTGGACCCACACAAGAGCTAGCTGAGAGCACAGGGCCAGGTGGACTGGGGGTGGGAGAGATTTGTTCTCTCGGGCACCTTAAAGGTGGGCTCAATTCCTTTTCTCTCTCATCCTCCCCACCCCAACACAAGCCTTTCTACTGAAAAGGTGTTCCAGCCACAATGTGGGCTGAGGGCAGCAGCCTGGCTGTCCCTAAGTGAAGACAAGGCTCCAGCCATAGGACTGCATGTTGCTCACAGGTGGCTATAACTAACCACCCCCACCTTAGCAGCCCCAGTTCCTGAGTGCATAGTAATCCTCTGAGCACCCCAGAGAAAGAGCTGAACCCCTAGGCTAGGCACAAATATAAGAAGTGACTGCTGGGTACAAAGACAGTGGCCCTGGCCCAGAAGTTACCTGGCCACAGACAAAGGACAGAAACACTGGCTGGGGATGTAGCTCAGTGGTAAAGTGCTTACCTAGCATATACAAGGCCCTGGGTTCAATCCCTAGCCCCACGAGAAAAAAAAAAAGTGAGCTCCAAATAGTCTTCATAACAAAAAAGCCTTTGTCTTGCTAGCCCCAGGATGCTTAGAGGCATTTTTGTCACTATTGTGGAGGTCTGGTGTCTACTGGACAGAGGCCAAGGATGTCTACAAATTCTATAATGTTCAAAACAGCCCCACCCTCAGCCTAGTCCTAAAATGGTGAATCAGTAGTGCTAAGTTTGAGAGAGCTGTTCAGTGTGACAGTCATGGTTTGTGGCTTCAGCTCAGTAGCTGGGGGAAGTTTAAAGCCTGTCTGCCCCTCTGGGCCACCTAAGGGTCTTGGGGTCTCTGAGGGGCTGGAATAGAGGAGCGCTCGGTGCTCATAGTCCAGAAAAGTACAGGCCCCTTTCCTCACTCTATCCTTTTCCAAGTAGCCAAGTTCGGTGACACCCCCCAGGTTCCCCATCAGAGAGGTTTATGACCCACTCCTCCAGGAGCTGGTGTAAAGGCCAGCCCTGCTGACAGCCAAAGGCATGGGCCTCCCGAGGCTCTCCTAGTGAGATGCTAGCTCTGAAGTCCAGGTATGAAATGCCATACAAACGACATTATAATTTATATATGTGCAGAGCTCATCCTGGGATTTCATCCCGGTCAAGGCAGAGAGGATTAGTTCTTCCCCAATCCTGGCCTCTGCGCCCCCGTGTGGTGACTACTGGACACTGCACCTCGTGCCAGGACAGCCACGGAGGAAGTCCAGGATGGCCCTGACCTTGGTTTTCAAGAATGCATCCAATCTAAGCCCTGAGAGGAAGGACAGAGAGGCAGAACCTCCCTGCTACACACACAGCGTTAGAGACAAGGAAGGAAGCTGGTGGAGTGGCTCAACTGGTGGAGCATCTGCCTAGCAAGGGTGAGGCCCTGAGTTCAAACCCCAAAAAAGGAAAAAAATAGAGTCAAGGAAGCCAGGAAAAGTCACTTTAGCAAGACAAGGCAATGGGACCAAAACCTACAATGGGCTTAGTGAGCTTGGGGCCTCAGGCTTCAGCCCAATGCCCTTCAGCCTGTACTCCCCACTGCCCACTCCAGATACCTCTGCTCCAACCACACAGGACTTCCCGCCATTCCCAGAAATACCCTCCTGCATTCTCCTGACCAGGGCAGATGCCGTTCCCTTTGTCCTTCTGTTTGGGCGCCATTCTGCTGCCCCCTTCTCCTGGCAAACTCTTTGCATCACCTCCTCCAGGAAACCCTCCATGATTTCCTCAGCAGGAATTAGGCCTGCTGGCTGCTGGGCATCATCCACACTGTACTTTTCGATCACAGCAGCCTGCGATTGCTTGGAGCAGAAGCCATGCTCTGCTTATTCCCTGGGGCTCAGCCCGGTGCCTGGCACAGAGCAGGAGTCACAAACCCGAGCTGACGGAATGGAATGAAGACCTCCTGGAGGCCAGACGGTCCTCTCAGACCCTTCAGATCAGGCCACCATATAGTCCTAGCCCTCTGCCCACCTGTGTGTGGAGTGCCAGGTTTCTGCCATTGAAAACTGAAGAGAGAAATACAAACCGACTGGTTTTCAGGGGTGGCCAAGGTGGTGCCTGCTGCAGAGGGGAGAGGAGTTGTGTGTGTATCCCCATCCCTGCAATGCCCTGCTGTCCCAGATCTAAGCCCAGCAGACTGATGAAAGGCAAGAAGGAGACCAGGTCTGGAATTCAGCCTACAGAACCATGCCCCTCACCCACTCCAGCCTCTGACTGCCCTGTCTGAGACCCCTGTCTACCTTGCAGTCAATGGTACTAGGCCTCCAGGCTTCACACCAGAGTGGCCACTATAGGCAAAGTGGACCCCTCAAGCTGCAGCTGTCTTGTCCTGCAGGACACCCTCAGGAGGTCCCCGTAAAGCCTCCCATCTCAGACACCTGTGGGAATCACACAGAAGCTTACATCAAACACAGCATCCAGAATGCACTCATGGGACACAGACGGTTTCACACAAAGGGGTGGGGGGGGGGGCTTTGGCCCCTTCCTTTCCCACAGTCCCAAGTCACGGCCTGACCTTTGGGGCTCTTCTTCGCTGGGACCTGGGAGGTGGTTGTTCCCTCTGGGCAGCCTGCTTCGCTTTTTGGTAGCTGCAGTTTATTTTGTTCCCGTTGGTGATCAGGAAAAGACTCTAGGTACTCGAAAAACTTCCCTTTGTGTTCGTTAATACACAGCTATGTTCTCTTAAATCATACAATTCAAGTGGGCAAACATCTGTCTCTCTGGGATCCCTGCCAGAAGGGAGGCACAGCCCCTCCTCCTGTCCCCAATCCCAGCCCTGTCAGTCCTGCAGTGAGGAGACAAAGCAGTCATCCACTCAACAAACACCTTTAGAGCACCCACTATGTGTGCAAGGCACTGCTTCTGGTACATTAAGCCCTTCCTCCTCCCTCTGTTCCTCTTTCCATCCTTCCTTCCCTTGCTGCATCCCTCCCTCCCTCCTTCCCTTCATATAGTAAGGACTCTCAGATACCTCAGCCAGCTTGAGAATTCTCCAGTATTGACCGACAGAATGCCCAACCCTGTCCTTCGCCCTCGAAGACAAATCAGTGCAAATACAGAGAGTTTAGTGCACAGCCCATAGGGAGTTTGAGCGTAATGTCCCGCAAGTCAGAGGTGTTGTCCTGCCTGATGGCAGAGGCAGAGCTGAGCTGTGACGGGTGAGGAGGCTGGAGTCAGAGGGGACAGCAGAGAACTACCCACAGTTCACAAAGCATCCCATGCATTAAAAGGCCCCTTGGTTTGGCTAAAAGGACAAAAGCTAGTGGAGAGGCAGGGGGATAGAAAAGACCAGAAAGGCATCCACCTGAGAGGGAGGAGGGCTGGCAAAGTCAGGCTGAGAAACTTAGAAGCGGGGGGGGGGGGGTCCTCAGGTCAAGGATGAGGCACCCATGATTCTCAGATTGCATCCGGGACTCCACACGTCTAAAATGAAGCTTCTAGCAATTAGATTTCCCTGCGGTTACAATCAGACACATTTCAAATTGCAGAAGCGTGGTCTGCCTTCTTTAAAAGACTCTTCAGGACAATTAGAGTCCTTGCTCTCTCAGCAGCAAGTATTATTGGTTTATTTTTGCCAGTAACACCAGCACCCCTAGAAGGTGCTCACCCTGGACTCCTTCAGCCAAAGGGAGGGAGGGAGAGGAGAAGGGAAGAGATCAAGTTCATAATAAAGGTTCACAGCAAAGTGTGCTTCCTCCTCGGGAGGGCCACCAGGTAACAGTAAGTACAAAGCAATTACATTCTGTTGTGTGGGTATTAAATTTGGGCGAAAACAAATATAATAAGATGTAGACATTTGGAGAGAGGCTGAAATAAAAGTGGAGGATAAAAATAAAATCAATAACCACACATTCCTGGAGCCTACTTAAAAAGACATTTACTAAGAGCTGAGGATAACTTTGAGTGGGGAAGTTGACACTGGCACTGAATGGATGCTGGGAGGATCCCGAGGGACAAAGGAAACACAGCCTTCCTGAAGCTGCCCCTGCTTTCCTGTATACCCTGCCTGTCCCCAAGCCTCCGAACAGCCAGGCACCAGTGGCCTCACGCCTGTAATCCCAGCTACTCAAGAGGCAAAGATCAGGAGGATTGCAGTTCCAAGCCAGCCCGGACCCTATCTAAAAACAAAATTAAAAAATCCATCACAAAAAAGAGTTGGTGGAGTTGTTCAAGTGGTAGAGCACCTGCCTAGCAAGAAGTGAGGAGTCTGGCCAGTAGGAGTTCAAATCCTGGCTTGGACAAGGTGTTTCTGGGAGGAATAAGGGAGCCACCTCCTGTTACAGGGGTGGCCACAGTGTAAAGCCCTACACAGGGCTGCCTGACTACTAAGTGTCCAGTGATACTGTAGCTCCCGGAGGGAGTTAACTTGTATTCAGTGTACCCCAACTCAGGAAGGAATGAGAAGCAGGGAGTGGGCAGGTGCTGCTAGCTGGACAGAGGTGCAGGAGTGTCCTGCTCACGACATAAGGTGTCTTCCAAAAAGGAGACAAGCAGGAAATGTGAGAAACCTCTGGCAAGAGATGCTCAAGTTACTCTGCGTAAACAAGTCTAATGAATCTCAAATAAAACCTAAACATCAAGCTCGATTTGGAGGATTTCAGGGGAAGAAAGCAAATGGTGTAGTGGGTGGGTGGCAGTATAAAGAGAAGATGGGTGATGGAGTGAGGAAAGGAGGAAGAGGAGAAGGGAGGCCACGGAAGGTCAGCAGCCAGAGCTTTCCGTTACTTTGTGGAACTGCAATGCTAATGCATACCAGAAGGGGGCAGAGCTGCTGACATTGAAGGGTAAACGCCGGCAAGCTTCTTGACTCTTGGCGGACACCGTATCTCCTTTCCTCCGTTAGGAGGGTTTAACGGACCGGAAGCGGAAGTGCCGTCCTTTCCGTTCTCCTCGGTCCTCGCCGCTGGCTGTGAGTCTCCCGGGCAGTACGCGGGGAGGGGGGTCAATCCGGGACAATCCGCGGCCGGGTGGAATCTGGGGACCCTGGGTTTGCATCGAGGGTGCGCGGGGGGAGGAGGCGGTGCGATAGGGCGGGTTTTTCGGGGTCGCTCCGCGGGCTGTTCACGCCGAGGACTGTTCTCCGCAGGTGCTGGTCCGCGCCGCGTCGCCATGGTGAGTACGGTCCCTGCCTGCCACTTGCCCGGGGGAAGCCGAGAGGGGCCTGTGGACTTCACCGTCCCCGGAAAGCGTCTGTCCCTGAGTTTACTCTGTTCTTTTTTGGACCGCAGCCTCGGAAAATTGAAGAAATCAAGGACTTCCTGCTCACGGCCAGGCGGAAGGACGCCAAATGTAAGTGGTGGCCGCGAAAGCCCCGGATGAGCGGGGGGCGCGCGCGAGGCGGGGGCCCGGGGCCCGGGGCGGATGCCTTGCGGCTCTGCTGTCCCTGCGGTGCGGTGTCTCAGCCGGGTCTTGGCCGCATAGACGTGTCTCCTAGCTCCGTGCTGCGGGTTCGGTGGACTTGGCGTCCACCTGCATCCCTGGCCTGCAGGTACAAGGGAAAAGGAGGTGATGGATGAGCCAAAAGCCGTAAAGCAGCCGTTTTTCGGTTCTGCTGCCTCATTTTTTTGCACCGATCACTGAGGGGACTTAGCCTTTTACTTTTTCCCTGATGGTTGGTACTGGGATTTGAACTCGGGCGTGCTACCGCTTGAACCACGCCTCCACCCATGTTAATTAATTCTTTTTTTTATTTCGGTATTGGGGCTTGAACTCAAGATCTTCACCTTTGAGCCCGCTCCACAAGCTCTTTTCTGTGAAAGCTTTGTTTTTGTTTTTTTGTTTTTTCTGAGATAGGGTCTCACGAACTATTTTCCCCGGCTGGCTTCGAACTGCGATCCTCTTGATCTCTGCCTCCTGAGAAACTAGAATTACAGGTGTGAGCCACTGGCGCCTGGCAAAAAAAAAAAAAAAAAAAACAGTACTGGGATTTGATTCAGCACCTTATAAGCAGGCGCTCTACCACTTGAGCCATTCCTCCAGCAATTCTTTCTTGTAGTTAAAGAATATTTGGAAGCATGTGCTTGGTAAAGTTAGATCTTGGGTTTATATGTCGTGTTACTTTAACCCAGAATCGCCTTTTTTCTGCAGTATGACATAGTCCTGTGGATTCCTTTTCCTATGGTTTGTCTTAGGAAGCAGCAGGTTTATGGAAGCAGAACACTATTGTGCTGTGGTATTGGGATGAACAAAGTACCAAGTACCAGCCATCTCCTAAGTCTGACAGTTGTAGAACCAAAGGACACTGGTGGTAGGGGGGGGGTCATGTTCCTGGCTGTGGCCTTTGATCCTATGGAGCTGTGTGGACTGGTGACACCTACAGTGAAAAGTCCATCTGGTGCCCATTGGTGCTGGGGACAGCAGATGGTGGAGTGCTTGTGTTTTGCATATGGTCATGCTATAAAGAGGCCATTATAGCTTATCTGTCACTTTAGTTCAGACTGTAGAGTTTGTCATTTCTTGTTCAAATCCCAGTTTTGCCAGGGGGTGACTGCTCTCAGCAAGTTAAACCAGATACCACCTTTCCTTCTGTTTACAGGGTGGGACTTGTACAGTCCCTGAATTTCTGTTTCAGGACTGATGAAAACATCAAATCAGGTCTCCATTGCTTTCCTTAAGAGGCTAAAATCCATATTCTTTTGAGGATGTTTTTGGGGACCTCATGGGGCTTATGAGGGTGAGGGTGACAGTCCCCTGGGTATAAGAAGTTGTTCAGTGGGAGTTTGTTGAGTAAACCATGACTTCCTGGTTTTTTAATTGTGATAAATTTACCATCTTAGCCATTGCTACAGTTGGCACTATACACATTAACATTTGCTGGGCCACCAGCACCATCATCAGTCTCCAGAACTCTTTTCATTTACAAAGCTGAATGGCCAGTAGACACCTAACTCCTGTCAACCACCATTCTCTCTATCCCTGGATTTGACATATAGATCCCTCATGTAGAATCAGTCAGCATGTGACCTTTCCTGACTGGCTGTATCACTCGGCAGAATTTCCTTCCTTATTAAGGCTAAGTAGTCAATTGTGTGGATTCGTTTATCTGTTCATCTATTGGTGAACATAGGTGTGCAAATAATTTCTTCTGTGGTTTTTTTTTTTTCAATTCTTTTGGGTATGTACCCAGAAGTGGAGTTGCTGCATTGTACCACATGGTGACTGAATAGAGACTTAAGAGATCCACAAGCCTTTAGGAGTGGTGCTCAGCTTAGTTTATGATATGCAGCAGTCCATAGGGCAGTGCAGTATTCTTAGGGTTAGGGCACTGAAATGCCCTGGATGAATGATGGTGTCTGGACTTGTTAAAAGTATGCACCAGAGCAGCTGCTGAGCCCCAGTGCTGCTTCCTCCTGTGAGGTGCCCCATCCTGTTAGCAATTATTGGCAGAGATGGAGTGGTGAGATTGTGAGTACAAATTAATCTGCTTCTGCAAGGTTAAGCGCTATGTTTGTGTGTCTGGTTAGATGCTTGGGTTGAAGTACTAGATACTCGTGCTTTTTATAGCTGACTTGCTGGAAGCATCTGAATAGTTCTTAAGGATGTTGGAACAAGGAATTTGGCAGGTACGTGAAATGGCCAGCTCACTCCTGGGAAATAGTATCTTCAGGAGCTGTGGGGATGGAAAGGCAAGGACACCTACACAGAGCCAGGCTGTGCTGCAGGGTTTGAAGCTCTGCAAGAAGCATAAAGAACCCAGGAAACAGGTTCCACATAAGTTTTCTGAGAGACTTCCAGGGTGCTCTGGCCATTGGGATGGGGTATCCTGAAGGAAGAGCTCCGTGTTGGCTCAGGAGTGGAGCTCTGGAAAGTTCTTAATGCCAGCAGATACTCCATGTCTTTACTTTATGAACCATGTTCATCCCTTTGGAAAAGTAATATTTAGGTCAATATAGACTGTTCTGCAATGTGTTCAGTGTAGAAATCACTGTTTTAAATACAAATAAGTTGAAATTAAGTAAGCCCCCAGGCTCTTGGATATTAATTCAAGGAAATACAGGTTTCTGGTACTTCAAATTTTGAAGGATGGACGGTACAGGGAGGTGTGAGTGTGAAGCCCATGACCTGTGTAGCATCTGCCTTCTGTGGTCAATTTAATTTTAATTCTGGTCTCCTTGGTAGCTGTCAAGATCAAGAAAAACAAGGATAATGTGAAGTTTAAAGTTCGCTGCAGCAGATACCTTTATACCTTAGTCATCACAGACAAGGAGAAGGCCGAGAAGCTAAAGCAGTCCCTGCCCCCAGGTGAGTGAGCCTGAGACTGGCTGGCTGGCTGGCTGGCTGGCAAGGAAGAAGGTCCAGGTGTTGCCATCTTGTCTTCAAGTTGTCCCTAGAGTTGGAAAGCCATTCTTTCCAAGGTTTGAGTGGCTACTGTTGCTATCCACAGTGCATTGTGACTCTCAGGTTCCATCCAGTACTGGAAATGGCATCCTTGGCCTGGGGTAGTTAGAGCTCATTTAGTTCTCACAGCTGGCCTGTGCACTGGGAGCTGACACCAGTAATACTTTTTTTTTTTTTTTTTTTTGCAGGTAAAGGGCTCAGTTAAATCAAATGGGCAGATGGTGTTTGTATCAAACAATAACTTAACCAAAACCTCCTTTGTGAGCTATGTTTAGCTTAAGTACAAAGTCAAAACAAATAGTAGTAACTCTAAAAATGTTTTGTTTTTCTTTCCCTCTAGGTTTGGCAGTGAAGGAGCTGAAATGAATCAGACACAGAGAACTGTATTAAAATCTTAAAAAAAGACTGAAGTGTCCTTTGTCTTTGAGGATGGAAAGGAAGTGCCTTCTTGACAGTGGCACGAAGTAGGATTGGGAGGGTTGGGGTGGGTCTTGCTTGCTACCTTGTTGGGCTAGGATTTCAGCCAGCCTCTTTTAGTCTGCATTTGAAAATAAATTGATACAGGGAGGCCACAGTGGGAATAGGCAGATACTGGTGGAAGTACCAGCAGGCACTCCTGAGACTGAGGGGTTGCGGTAGAATAATGAGTCACCTTCTAATGAGAATGGAAAGGAGTTGACAGGTGCTCCTGGCAAGTAGCTGCCCATTTTCAGTGTTCCTTGAATGCAGGATGGGTGTGGGAAGTTTTTCATGCCTAGACACTTGGTGGGATAAAGTGGAGTCAAAAATATGAGATAGGGACTCAGGAGCCTCAAAGAGCAGAAGCAACAGGTGCTGGCCTACCACAAAGTGGTGGGACAGGCGAGGAATAAAGAGCATCCAGCAATGGGAAGTGGAGGAACCTTGGAATGGAAGCCCTGCCTCATCCAGGTGACATTCAAGAGCCTGTTTCCTGCAGGGACCAGAGTCGGGCCTTAACAGCTTGGTCCTGGAGAAGGCAGAGTCCCCTGGCAGATGTGGGGGTGGGAAGGGAGCTCTTTATAGGAGTCCCTAAAGAGCTGAATCCATGGGCAAGGAAGGGCCAGCCAAGCCCAACTGCCACTTGTTGAAGGGGAAGTGGCTGTGGTTCATGTTGGGATAGGCCACAAGGTGGTGCCAGACTGCAACAAATAAACTGCACAAACACTCGGAAATGGTTTCCATCGAAGTCTAGTTTTCAAATGTGAGTCCCTTAAGTGGGTTTACACACATACATCTCTGCTTTTAAGAAGTGTGGTATGCAGTCTACCTGGTATTAACTGCTTAATCGGGTCATAACCATCACTCCAATGTGTGGGTTCGGTCATTGGATCTGTGATGAGTATTCAGAGGCACCTTGTAGCTGAGTCTTCCCCATTCATTAGACATTGAGGATTCCCAAGGGAGAGCCAGAGCTTACTGCTTTGGGGTTCTTTGTCTCCAGCACATTGTCCAGAGCCTTGTGCCGGTTCCTAGGAGACAAACCCTACAGGACTTATCTGGCCTGGATCAGAGAAGGCATCTTTTTATACAGAGCTTCCCTCTCTGGCTTGTGCTGGAGTCACTGGGCACATTTGTGGTGACCAGGGCTGACCCTAGAGATCCTGGTTGAGTAGGCATGTTTTTAAGCCCTCAGGTGACAGCCAGGAATGAACACTTAAATGCGTTAACCTGTCAGCTTTAGTGAGCACCTAAGAGCTGCACCTCCAGGTAAATGGTGAAGTGTGGGCCACAGTTGTGCTTTGGAGCTCCAAAGCTTCCTCCTCCAGCCCTACCCAGTCCTTGGGAAGTTGTTCCTTGTTCCTGGTTGGCCTCTGCCAGTTAACCTTTATGTTGGCAGGCCTGAAAGCAGGTGGAACACTGCTGGATGCTGATGGGCTCAGCAGGTTTTGCTCTACAACCCCAAGGGAGAGAGCTCTTTGCTTCTTCAGTGTCAGGAGGAGCACAAGTCCTGCTCAGGCCCAGCTCTGGGCTCTCCTGTACCAGGTTGACCGTTCAACACCCAAGAGATAACTGACTCCCACTTCTGATCTCTTACCCTCCCTGATCAGAGGCACTGTGCCGATCACAGCTGTGACTAATCCCCGAAATGAATAACAGACCTCTGGAACTCCATCTGAAAATAGAGTAGTGATGGGAGTCTGTGGCTAGGATAAGCAGTGTTGGCTTTCTGGGCCATTGGCCTGGTAGAATGGGCAGCTCAGTTTCCCGGGCAGTTGGGCTGTGGTTGTATCATCAGGCCAATGACGAGCTAGGGCAGAGTCCCGCTTCACAACCATCTTCCTCAACAACCTGAGGGCATTTGTGGGAACTGTGGGGTCATGGGTGATCTGACCCTTGCTTATCTCACTGGCCTCTTCTTATTTTTTAAGTGTCGATCTTTTTTTGTGAACAGGTCTATGGATTTTGACAAACTCTTAGGGTTGTGTAGTCAGTCACTACTACAATCCAGAGGACATTCTCATCACCCCTAAAGCCCCTCCCACCTAGTCCCTGGCAAGCAGCCACAGTTGTGCCCTGTACCCACACCTGAGATGGTCAGTGGCTTCCTGTCATTCCCCCAACTCTGTTTTTCCATGGCTTGGTTCCCCTTTCTTGTCCTCTGGTACCTTGTTCCTGATAACACGAGGTCCTGATCAGGCTACACAGAACTTTCCCCAAAACAGATAACTCCCCATCATCAACTCATCTCACTGTGGTTCTTCCAAGCACTTTTAAAATTAATACTGTGTTTTAAATATATAATTATATGTATTAATCACTGCAGATAAAAGATCTCCTCCCCTCCCCTATTAGACTCTAAACACCATGCACACAGGAACATGTGTGAGAAAGAAGGTACCTGATAAAATGGGCTGAATTCGGGGGAGGTGGGGAAACGGGACTATGAAAGGACTCTTCCAGCGTGTCCCTGGGGCCTCAGCTTTTCCCCTGTGCGGAGGAGACCTCAACCTCCAGGCTCCAGAAACTAGAATCGCGCGGGCCGCCAGGAGAGGCAGGAACACAGGGCACAGCTCGCTCTTCTAGCTCGGGGATCTCTGACAGAGCAGGGGCATCTGTAGTATGTCCCCTCTAGCAGCCAAGCGTGTCCGCGGGCATTTGCATGGCACCCACATCCACGCGGTCCTCCTAGCTGGAAACCTAGGAGGCCCTCCGGTTCCCTCCCGGATCTCCTTTCTCACCCACCGGCATGCACCCTCGGACTGCAGTCCCTACTGTTTGCAACCAAGTCCTGCCGCGATCCCTTGGCCACCTCAGGGACCTCCCTTGGTCACCTCAGGGACCTCCGCTGGCCCTTTCCTGTCCTCCACCGCCTCCAGCCTGAACTTCTTGCTCCTTAGGCACATCAACCTGGTTGTAGTCCCAGGCAGGAGGATCTCTTTAAGTGCAAAGGACTGAGGGCCAAGGGTCCGCAGGGCTCTGCGGAGGGCAGTTGCTTCCGGCGGCTTCCCGGCCCTGTTTCTCTTTCACCCAAAAAAGCACCCTCAAGCTCAGCACGCGTGACGCCTCGGTGCCACCGCCGCCCGCACCCCGAAGGTGCTGTCCGCACGGGGACAAGGGCTCGCATGGGCTTTGTTCACTGATGGAACTGGGCCTCGCACTTCGTAGCCCCAGAAAATGTGCAGTTTGAATGCTCTTCCCGCCACTTCCTTCGCTCCATTGCAACCACCCTCCCTTTCAGACAGCTCAAAGGCTCCTTGCTCCGAGAAGCCCGCCCTGTCCCTCCTGCCAGGAAGCATCAAGAAACTTTTCTCGGAAACAACTAAAATAATTATATTATATTATACATTTGAAATAGATACATTATAGATTGTAGATAAATAGATAATGACTTAGTGGGTTTATCTCAGGAATGCAAGTTGGACTTATTCAATTCTCCAAATTACCACAATAAAGAAGAAAAATCAAACAATAATTTAAAAAAAAAAAAAAAAGAAACTTTTCTCGGTTCCCAAAACATCTCCTTGTCACTCTGGGCGGTATTCAGTTAGCTCTTAGGGCAAATGGGCCGGAAGCCCCCGAGGGCAGGGACCGCGCCTTATTTCTCTAAATTCTTATAGTTTACACAATAGACATTCAAATAAAAGATTGAGAATGGATTTAACCAGGCGTGGTGGAGTATGTCTGTAATACCAGAGCTTGGGAGGCGGAGGTAGCAAGATCGCAAGATTGAGGACAGGAAGACCCTATCTCAAAAAACCCTGCGGGTGTAGTTCAGTGGTAGAGCGCTTGCCTATTATGCAAAAGACCCTGGGCTCGATCCCAACACCAAAAAGGGAAAAAAGTGAACTAAGGGCTCGTGCACTAATTGGTACTTTATAATCTTGACTTTGATAGTAAGTCATTAATATAAAGCCTGGGGACTTAAAGACTAAAACTAACTTCTGAAACCTCCTTCCCCCTCTTTCGCCCTCAGGTGGCTGCTGCAGGTTTTCGGGCGGGACCCTGGAGCGGGTGCGGGTGCTCGGGGTCTGGGAGGAACCCGGGAGGAGTGCACGCCCAGAGGGGGTGGCGCCTGAACCGTGGAGGGGCGGGGCCGGCGCGCGTCCCAGGCCGGGTGGCAGCGGCGACCGCGGCGGACGGGCGGCACTACGGCCAAGCCATGCCGGCAGCGCGCATGGAGTACATTGCGCCCTGGTGGGTCGTGTGGCTACACGGTGTCCCGCACCTCGACCTGCGCCTGCAGCCCGTTGACAGCATTTTCAACCCCGGCGATGAGAGTTACCAGGAGGTGAGTCCGCGCGCCCCAGACGCGGACCTCGGGAACCCGACCGCGCGCGCACCCAAGGTCCCGCGCCACCCGATCTCCCTTCCGCAGGCAGCTCTCTCCACGCGCCTCTTAGAACCCCGCCCCCCGTCCCCCGCGACCCCTTTTCCCCTTGCTTTTGTCCCCACGATCCCCCCTGGATGGGGACTTTGGGGTTCGTGAAAACTGGAAAGATCGGAATGGAACCGGCGCTGGGAAGTGGAGGAAGCGCGCAGAGCCTGCCTGCGGGAGGCGGGGACAGAGCGCCCCGGGCAGGGCAGCGCGGGGTGGGGGTGGGGCGATCGTGTCTGGGTAACTGGTGTGCGAGGTGCGATGTCCAGGGGCACCTCGAAGTTATTGTCCTGAGGCTGCAAGACCCGACGCTCTGTTTCCAGAGCAGCGTGGCCTGCGAGAAGTTTAGGCAGAAACTGACTTGCGTCTCTGGAGTCCGCAGCGCCCCTCCTCCCCAGCCCCTGCCTGCAGGGTGGGAGCTGCTGCCAAGACATCGGCCTGGGCCCCTTCTGGAAGGCTGCAGGACTGGGGGAGGCGACGTGAATGCCTTCCCCCTTGCACAGAGAACCCACAGCCGCGTGTGTTTGTTTCAGGAAGAAAGGTGGCCTCAGATCAGTTTCATCTCACTCCATCATCCTGAGTTCCCCCCTTGAACTGACAGCTAACCTCCTCTTTGTCCTCTCTCAGGCCTGGGCTGGCCGTCCCTGTCTTCCTCTGCACGTCTTCCATACCTTCTAGGCCCCGAAATTCGGGGAGTACTGCCTGCCACACCCCTCATCCTTGCACTTATGTCCTTTGCCTTTTGTGGCTAGGCTCCTGATGGCCCTGCCAGACAGCTGCAGTCCAGTCTCCTAACCTGTCTCAGGTGTGGTCAAGCCCTTTCGGGCCACAGCGGCTGAGTCAGATCCCTACTTTGGGTCAAAGATTCAGGGGCCAGGCACGAAAACCCCATTTGCTCAGAGCTGTGTGCTCATCTCCAGACTTTGACCCTGAAGGCCTCTATCTGCAGTGTTAAGGCACCGTCTCCCCAGCTCCCTTATGGGCAGTTGGGCTGAATGGGGCCTCTTTGGAGGCTGTCCTGGAAGGAGTCACCAACTCCCCTCTTCCCTCTCCAGGCCTTCCTGGAGTTCCCAGGGGGACTGACTGAGTAGGGTGTGCATTGCCCAAGCACCAGTGACAGTGACAGGGAGACTAATAATAACCCTTAGTGTCTGTGCTGCCTTCAGACCCTGGCAGTTGGTGCCTGTCCTTCCAGGAGGAGGGAGAGTCAGAGCCCTCCGTACTGTTGGGGACACTGAAGCCCGGGGGCCTGGCAGTAGGCGTGCCTGGCTCCCAACCCCATCTGATCCTACCCCTCCTTCTCCCAGAGCCCTGCCTGTGAAGGCGGCCTGCGGGGGATAGCTCCAGGGAACCTTCCACTCCCTGGGAATGTGTGAAAAGAGGCGGATAAAATTTCAGAGACAGCTGCGTTGTTGAGGGTGTGCCCCAAATCCTGCACCATGGTCCTAGCCATATTTTTCTCCTCTCACTGGAGGAATCTGACCCCCCCACACACACAAGTAGACCCCTAGGTGGGGAAGGGGTGGTAAGGGCACTCTACACTACTAGTCCCCAGATGGCACCTGTTTTGCCAGCAGCTGTAGCTGAAGGGGCTGTACCTGCCCCACCCACCCCAAGTGCCATGGACGGGTGGCAGCTGAACCAAAGAAACCTGCCCCTGCCCCTCTCCTTCAGTCCCCTTCCCATGGCCATTGCTCCTGCCCCTGCTGCCACCACCCCCACTACCACCCCCCCACACACACACACAATATCCTGGACCTGCTAGGGTGGAGGCAGAGCACTAAATGGGAGATGTAGTGGGCCAGGACGGAAGCCTAACTTTGGATGTTATTTAAGGTGACTCCTATTTTGGTAAGTCCCCCTGTTGTCTGACCACAGGTCTTTCTTTTCCGCCTGGACACCAGTCAGAGCCAGAGCCAGGCAGCTGGTCAGTTCACAGCATGGGTTCATGTGGTGGGCACCTTCCACTGTCACCTCAAGTCCTTAGCAAACTTCACTGGGGCCCAGCAGTGTTATTGTCTAGTGACAATAACCAAATCAGCAGGAGCCTCGGGAACAGTGGCTGAGGATCATGGCAGCCAAGTAGTTTGAGGCACGGGCTCTGCCGTCCCACGGGCTGGTTAGAGTCCAGTTCTGCTGCTGTGTGACCATGGGCAGGTGTCCTAACCTGTCTGGGACTTGCTTCCCTCGTCATCTGCAAGTAGGAGATGAGACATTCCATGTAAATTGGTACAGAGGGTCCCTTAGCACATAATGGCACCTAGTGATACAAATCTTTAGATGAATGACCTTGAGGTTAGTCTTGGGTCAAGTAGTTCCCCATAGGGGTGGAGAGGAAAGAGAGCTACAGGGGAAACTGTAAAATACCTCCCGAATGAATAAATGAACAGTGCAGGCTTGTGGACATGGGTGTGTGTGTGTGTGTTTACGTACATACGTACATACTAATGTGCCTCAGAGACTAACCGAAGGTAGAAAAAGGCAGGCATGGGTCTGCAGGAAGTCTGTGTGTGCTTGGGATCTAGAAGGCAAAAGGATCTTAGAACCGAGGGGCAAAAGAGCATGTCATCTGGTGAGCAGGAAAATCCTGAGCAAGTTCATGTTTTAGAACCTCACTGAGGAAGCAGGGCCCCCAGTCACTTTCTGGGGTCTTTGGGCACAGTGCAAGACCCTGTTCCCTGATGGCTGACCTGCCCACTCCCATCCCTCAGTGAACTTGAATCTTCAGGAAGCATTTATTCCCCCGGCAAGCAGGGTGGAGGAGGAGGGAGCGAGACCCTGGTGGGTGCCCAGCTGCAGGCTGCCAGGCTTGGCTGTGTGTCTGGAGGGGGGAAGCAGCCCAGCCCTCCAGCCTGGTCACCTTTGACAAGTGAGAAGGACCGGATGTGGCCATGATCCCTATTTCAGAGAGCTAGGAACAGGGCCTGTGAGCCAGCAGATAGAAAACAGGTGATTGCTGCCTGGCACATTGTAAATGGCCATAGTCCCTCCCTTGGAAGGCAGAGACCCCAGCTGGCCAGGTGCCCAGTGGGCAGTGCCAGGGACAACAGAAAGGGCCCTAAGTGCAGCTGGGTCTCCCCGAACAAGCCACTTAAGTTTCCTCCTTGTCCAGGTCTGTCACATCACCATCTACCCAGCCCCCTGGGGAGACCAGACACCAATGACCCATCTCTGCCTGCCCTGGTCAGCGGACCAGCCATTCTTGGGGTGTGTGTTAGGAGGCAGATGGAGTATTTGAGCCACTCTCCCAGCTAATTTGTATAGTTAGGCTGTGCTTTTTTTGGGGGGGCGGTTTCAGTTCATAGACTCCCCCTGAGTCCCAAGTGTGTGTTGTCAGGCCATAGGAGGGAGCAGAGTGGTAGATTTTTGGAGAACTATTGGTCCCCCAGGTGGGGGCAGGTCTGAGAAGGAAAGGCTAGCGTAGCCCCACACCAGAAGAGCTGAGGTCAGCCTGAGAAAGCCCCGTTCCTCCAGCCCAAGCATTGAGTCACAGTCATCAGATAGTCACGCAGTCCACATGGGGTTAGCCCTTCCCAGTTGACTTGGTAAGGGGCTCTCTACTGGGTGCTCCAGGCTCCCCACCACCCCCAGCCTCACACTGAGGCCAGCACACCTCTCCTGGGACTATTGCTTACCCCTCGGGGTCCAGCCACCCCAGGTTGGGTTCTGAGTAAGTGCTCCTCTCCACCACGGGGTTCTCATTACAGAGCGACAAACCAGAAATAATTGAAGTAGCTTTGATGAGGAGACAGAGGCTGGCATGGGGGCTGTAGGTGGGCATGGTGCCGGGTGGGATGGCGAGGGAGTGGTGGCTGCAGGGCACAGAGAGAAGCTGGGGTACTGTGGGGGATTGTTCTTTCTAGAGCTCCATGTGAGCAGAGTGCTCAGCTCCCTTTTCTATCCCTCTCCCCCTCCCCCTTCCTGCGCACTGGGAATTGCGTGTTAATTAGAAACAGGAAAATAATTGCTTATTAGAAAGCAGCAGGTGACACCAAGTCTTCTGGTTGCTTAGGCTCTGCTACCCTTCTCCCGCCCCACTTCCTCTCTTCTCCCTTCTTCTTCCGCTCCCACCCATATCTCCCTCCCTCCTGTCTGCCCCAGTCCTAAGACACTCCTACTCCTCTCCTTGTCCCCCTAGCACCCTGGGAGCCCAGGGTTCCAGAAGTGAACTGCTAACAAAAGGCTCAGAGTTAGGGTTTCCCAGGCATGGCCTTCCCACCTGGACTGCGTTATCAGTGACCTAATGAGACCAGCTGCCCAGCCAGGAGGGCTCCAGACTGCAGAATCCCAGGGCCTCAGAGGAGGCCTGGGCTACAGGGGGGTCAGGGGCTGCAGGAAGCTCAAGCCAGCTGCAGTGACTCAGGGGAGGGGGCTTGGAGAAACTGAAATGGCACCACTCACGTCTCATCTCACCACATGGAATGTGGAGTGGGGCACATGGTAGAGGGGAGAGACTGGAATAGGACTGTCCTGGAGGAAACTGGGAGGGAGGAGCAGCTGGGGGAGAGGTCTGGATTATAGCTGGGCTACACGGAAGGCCTGCCAGGGCTTCATGCTTTTTTTAATTTCGAGGAATAACTGACTGGAACGTGCACAATCTTAAATGTGCAGCTCACTGACTTTACTAGTGTGCATGTGAGTGTGTGACACACTACCTTGGTCAAAGAATGCTCTTGATCTCCTACAGTAGCTGCTATTTGCCCCTCCCTCTGCAGGTAAGTCTTTCTGTTTCCCCTTTCATATAAATTCAACGTATCTGCTTATCCTCTGTGAGATTTGTCTCCCTCCTCATGTATAGCTGCTGTTGTCGTCTCGTGGTGTGTAATATTCTATTTTATGACTGTAGAACAGCTTGTATCTTGTAGGCAGACACCTGGGTTGTTTCCAGCGTTTGGGGATTGCTGGGCTGAGCTCCTGTGAACCTTCATGAGTGGATCTTGTAGGGGCAGAAGGCCTTCTTTCTGTGAAACAATTCCTGAGGTCACAGTGTACATATTATATTTCATAGTGGTTTACAAATGTTAAGGAGATCCCTGGTTTTAGTAGTAGGGCCTCAGGGTCTGCAAGGGGGTGGCCAGGACAAAGTGAATGTCTTTTTCTTTTTTCTTTCTCTTTTTTATTTTTTGAGACAAGGTCTTGCTAAGCAGCCAGCCTGGCCTCTAACTTTCATCTTCTTGCGTCAGTCTCCCAAGTGCTGGGATTATAGGCATACACCACCACACCTGCCCAAAGACTGGGATACCTAGAGCTGGGCATAGTGGCAACTATAGAGGCAACTGAGGCAGAGAGATCACCAGTTCCAGGCCAACCTGGGCATCGCAAAGACCCTCTCTCAAAAAACAAACAAACAAACAAAAGAAAAAAGTGACACTTCTGTCCACTGAGGCTCCATATATCAGAATCTGCTGAGTGATGCAACTCAAACTGCTTGGAAAAGGTTTAGAACTTCTGCCGGCACTAATCCACTTCTTCCAAGGCCTGAGTGAGGTGCCCAAAGGTGCTGATGGGCTGGACCCAGGGGAGGGCTTGAGATTCCCCAGTGCTAACAAGCTCCAGGGAGATTTTTGGTGCTGCAGTCATAGGTCAGGTTGTCACATGGTGGCCTTGACTTTGAGTCCTGAGACTCTAAAACCCCACTCACCTTGGCCTCCTTCAGCTTGCCCTGGGGCTCTAGGACCCTCCAGTGAAGGAGGGGATGGACTAGGGGCTGGGAAGTGGGTAGTGACTCCCCCCAGCGGGAGCTACCTGGGTTTACTCCAGAAACAGGTAAGCTGATAAGTGGTCCAGGGAAGAACAAGTGCCAGAAACCCCCTTCCCCCCACCTCCACCACACTTGAGGACAGCAGAGGGGCGATGTGCTCAGATGCACTGGCCCTGCCTTCTTAGCTAAGTGAGCGAGTTCCTGAGGGGGCCTGTGACAAGTGTCTCCCTGGTGAAGGCAAAAGCCACGTGTTAAGTCAAATCCATCAGCCTGATTCCAGATGAGCCGGCCCCCTGCCCTCTTTGGCTGTCCTCGCCACTTCTGTCATTTGTCCCTGAGAAGCCTGTGCACCCAGGTTGGCCATCAGAGGAGCCCAAGTCTGGGTTCCTCTCAGGGCTACACAGCTAAGCAGGCATCAGGAAGGGGCAGGTGGCTCCCACAGGCATCCATGCTCCTGTGCTCTGCCTGCCTGGAGAATGGCCACAGACGTCTGCCTCTGTGCCTCAGGCCGTATCCCTGTGTGTACCTCTGCACGTGGCTTGTCCCCCTAAACCTTTGTGTCCTGCAGACTCCCCACCCTGCCAGTAGCCACCACCAGCATACAGGTTCTGCAACACAGACTCTCCTGACAGCCTACACTGGGGTGCCAGGGACTCTAGACAGGGAACCTCTGGAGGCCTGTGGGAAGAGAGGGGTTGTCAGTCTAGGAGTCTGACTTAGAGCCAGGTCCAGCCCTGGCTGGCTGCCACCAATCCTGGGGCCATCTGGTGTCCATCTGGCTGAATCAAAAGATTGAAGGACGTGACTGGGGGCAGGGAGGGAGCATCAGGCCCTTCCCACAGACGGCAGCTCTCCTTGCAGGACTGTGAGGTGCCCCTCCTGCCCCCTCAGAATTCTGGCTTCACTGCTGCCCTGGCACCTGGGCCAGCTGTCCCTTGCTGGATGTAGAAGAGTGACGCCAAGGGTTGCTTATCCTGCCTACCCCATTCCCCAGCACAGAGGTGGCCTTTTGGGACTCTGCGTGGGCCTCAGTGCTTGGAATTGGCACATTTGACTGTGGTGTAGAATGGGAACTGGCCTGGCGTGGTGGGGCCCTTGGTGTGGAGGAAGCAGCTGATGTGCCAGCATCCCTTCCTGGCCTCTCTCAGGTCCCACTTGGTACTGAGATACCCTGTGCAAACTCTGTCTCCTCTAAGAGGCCCCAGGATGCTCTTCCTGCCTGTTTTCTGCAGCCATAGAGCTCACTGCCCACCCTCCTCGATCCAGTCGTCAGTTCCTGCCTGGTCTCCTTTGTGGCTCAGAGCCTGTTATCTGGCCCGGCTTGGTCTGTATCTTCACCTAGGTGTGGAAGCCAGAAACCTGGGGCCAGCCATGCCCAGTTCTCCTCCCCCACCAACCCCTCCCAACCACTGAGCTCACCCACTTCTTCTCTGTCACTCCCACCCTGGAGCCTAAGTGCTGGCACTCTGTTTACAGGGTAGGACTTAAGTCATAGAGGTGGGATGGAAGGACGGACTGGATGGTATGGTTGGCAGACATATATCTCAGCAATAGCTTCTGCACCCAGTGGGGCGCCCCACTGCCAGGACAAGAGGTGACACTTCCCTTCCCCTTCCCAGTCCTTGCTGTTCCTGGGGCTGCTGGCTGTGATGGGCCTGGGCCTGAACCTCGCCTTCCTCATGGCTTACCTGGTGTGTGTGTGCTGCTGCCGGCGGAACCATGAGGTACAGACCAAGCAGCGCAGCTCCTGCTACGTCACCTGGACGGCAGTGGTGGCCGGGCTCATCTGCTGGTGAGTGTCTTGGTGTGGTGCAGGGGTGCAGGTCAGTCTGCCAGGAGGCAAGGTGGCAGCTGCTGCAGCAGACCCAGTGGAGGGAAAGCCAGCCTGCTTGGGCCCGAGCATCTGTGTTTTACTTATGGTTAGTTCACCTGTGGCCATGACACCCACCTTCTCCCTTGACAAGCCCAAGTGACTCATCAGCGGTGTGGCCTCGTTCTCCAGACCCAGCTCCTGCCTTCTGGATGAGCATTTTGTCCCCAGTATAAGTGTTGTGCCTATTCTTGTCAACCATCTTTAGCATGGTAAAGGGGAAGGGTCTCCCTAGTGGCCCCAACCCAGGTCTGTGCCTGGAAGCCACACAGGTCCTTCTCCGTGTTGACCAGGTGGCATTCGTGGACATCTCTGTCCTGTCCCCACCCAGTGCACCTGACTCTGAGAGCAAAAGAAAGTCATAACTCCAGCTCAAGTCACTTCCATCTTCTCAAGATCAGTAGCTTTTAGGACCACCTGTTGGCTCTTCTCTTTGCACTGGGTGAGGAAGTGAGGCTCTCTAGCCTGTGGAAGAGGCCGTGCTGCCCGGCCCACTCCACCCCGACCAGTGTCCACACGCACCCAGTGGTGTTGGCATGCCAGGGACAAGGCAGAGCCACCAAGTCCTTTATTCTCGGATTTCTTTTCCATCAGGCTACACACTTCCTTGTGGCCCAGGCAGGACCCGTGACACCAGGAAACACTAAGAGACCTTCATAAACAGCCAGGACTATTGCTGGTCCTGGAAGGCCACGTGCAAGTTCACAGTCACTTCTGGGCCATCTCTGATAAATCCATAGACCGGGAAAGGGGCAAAAAACTGGAATGACCCCTTCTCAAAAACAAGGAAAGAGAATTCAAAGAGAGAAAAGCACCACCTTCACGTTGCACCCCAGAGAACACTAGGTCCAGACTTACACAACTAGAGGAGAAAATTTTATGTACAAAGAGTAAACAAAGGTATTTTTCAAGTACATAAATTGTTTTAGGGCGAGGATGTAGCTCAGTGGTAAAGTGTGTTCACCTACCAAGTGTGAGGCCCTGAATTCGAACTCCAGCACTGAAAAAAACAAACAAACAAAATACCTGTTTCGCTTTCTTTTAAGTAAAGTTACCGACTGGAGGATGGTGAAAATACCATGTATTTAATGTGTAAACGCATCAGCTGAGCACTTAAGAGCTCCCAAGTACCCTGAAGAAAGAAAAAGGTCATGATGGCAGTGGTGTGTGTGTCACAGAGAGAGACAGAGACACAGGGACATCAACCGTGTAAGAAACTTGCTTTAAAATGCACAGTTCTGCTGAGCATGGTTGCAAACACCTGTAATCCCAGCACTGGGGAGGCTGAAGGAGGAGGATCTCACATTCTAGGCCAGCCTGAACTGCATGGTGAGAATCTGTCTGAAAAGACCAAACTGAAAAATAGATAAAAATCCAATGCATAATTCTCAGACCACACAGATTCTGTGGGCCCAGGGTAGGTGCTGCTGGAATGCTTATTCCAGATTTTTTTGTTTGGTTGTTTGTTTGTTTGAGACAGAGTCTTGAACTTGTAATCCTCCTGCCTCTGCCTCCCAAGAGCTGGGATTACTGGTATGCACCACCACACCTAACATATTCCAGATGATTCTGTTTCTATAGCCCATGGGTCACTTCATGAAAAACACTGGATTAGGGTTGAGGGTACCCTGGAAGAGGTTTCTCTTACAGCCATCTCAGGAATTCCTATCTAGGCCCTGTCCAGAGTTGGCTTTTTGTTTTTTGCTTTTGACGGGATTGAGGTTTGAACTCAGGGCTTTGTACTTACAAAGCAGGAGCTCTACCTACCATTTGAGCCACACCTCCAGCCCACTTTGCTCTGATTATTTTGGAAACGGGGTCTCACAAACTATTTGACCAGACTGGCCTGGAAACACAATCCTTCCAATCTCAACCTCCCCAAGTAGCTAGGATTACAGGCTTGAGCCACGGGAGAGGAGCCTGGCTCCCTGTCCTGTTTAAAGAAAACAAGAACTGAGGGTATGTGTAGGCAGGTATACATTTATCTTTTCCCCATCCCCAGATTAGTGTTTTGGACAGTCTTCCTGTGATCCCAAGAGGTGTGGATCAGATAGAACGTGGTCGATGACAGAGTCAAGATTTGAAATGATTTGTTCAGACTGGAATGTTGAACTGAAACCAGCCAGATGAAATTTCACAGAGATAGATTTCAAGTTCTGCTTTTGTTAAAACTAAACAAAAATCAATACAGCAGTATAGGAAGGAGGGGAAACAGGGCTTAACCGCAATCCCTGTAAAGAAATCCAGGGCTGTTTGTAGACCACAAGGTCAGTGGGAGCAGGACGGGGCACAAGGTCAGGTATTGGTGGGGAAAGGGACCACATGCACACGCACACACACGTACACTTGGAGCTGGGCAACAGCCTGGGCTTGAGGGCTCTTCTCAGAGCCCAAGTTTAAGGGCTGGAGATGCAAGTGGTAGAGCACCTGCCAAGCATCCACAAGGCCAGCACTGGAAGAAGAGAAAAAAAATAAAGCCCAAGTTTAATAGTGACATTGGTCATGTAGACAGTTGTGCCTAGAGGACAGTGATGATACAGATCTGCTGGACATAAGGTCTGCTGCAGACCTTAGCCCCAAGAAGGACACATGTCTGACTTGCATAGCAGGAAGTAAGAGGATATCATGGGAGCCATGCTGAGATGTGTGACTCTGTGTCATGCAGAATTGGAGGTTTATTCCTGGCTGACCCAGAGGACAAACCAGGACCCAGTGGGTGTGTGGACTAAGGAGGCAGACTTCAGCTCTGTGTAAGCAGGAATTATCTACAAACTAGAACTTCACAGGGGAGCCCAGGCTGCCTCATGGCTATGTGGGGAGGACAGGGGAGATTGCAGTAAATGGCAGGAGAGTCCCTACTTCCTAAAGGTGTCAGGAGAGACCGGGGTTGGCACTGAGCATGTGGTCTCACCTGACCTCAGCAGCCCCCAGAACCCACTGGTGACTGGTGCAGTCCCTGGGTAGCTAGTGAAAGTGTGGGTGCCAAACCCACCACAGCAGAAACCCCAGGGCTGGCCACAGCCTTTCAGAGTCACAGCTAGGACGGCTTTTCCAATTGGCCATATAAAATGTGCTGGAGAGCCAGTTTGCTAGGATGAGCTGGCTTCTGTTGTGTGACTTTGGGTGGCCCTTAACTGCTGTTCCCAGACATCATCCCCCACCCCAAGCCCCATAAAAGACTCCATCAGCTGAAGTCAAAAGCCCGTACTCTGTAGGTGTTTGTAGCAGCTTTTATTCAGGATTGCCAAAACTTGGAAGCAGCCAAGATGCCCTTCTGTAGCTGAGTAGATAAATAACATACGACATGTCTGGACAATGGGATGTCCAGGGCTAAAAGAAAATGAGCTGTCCAGTCATGGAAGACGTGGAGGAAACAGCCAAACTATGGAGACAGTACTGAGACCAGGGGTTGAAGAGGGGCAGGATGAATAGGCAGAGCATAGGGCATAAGGACAATGAAGCCACTCCATATAGTACTGCAGTGCTTTGCAACACCAAGATGGACTTGGTGTAGACTTCAGGTGGTCATAACACGTGTACCTCTGCTTCTCAGGTGGAAGGAATGCTCCGATCGGTGGTACAGGACGTCGGTATGCACACATAGGGGAAGGGGTGTATGGGAACTCTTGTATCTGCTGCTTAACTTTGCTGTGAACCTAAAACTACTCTAACAGGTTTTTGTTTATGTTTGTTTCTTGGTGGGACTGGGGTTTGAACTCAGGGCTTCATGGTTACAAAGCAGGCAGTATACCACTTGACCCACACCTCCAGTCCATTTTGCTCTGGTAATTTTGGAGATGGGGGTCTCTGAAACTATTTGCCCCTTGATCCTCCCAATCTCAGCTTCCAAAGTAGCTAGGATTGCAGATGTGAGACACCTACACCTGGCCAAACAGTGGGTTTAACGCAAACATTCTCCTCTGAACATTACCTCTAACTGTTGTTTGGGGTCTTGCTTGTAGTGCTGCGGTGGGCGTTGGTTTCTATGGAAACAGGGAGACCAATGATGGGGTGCACCAGCTGATCTACTCCTTGGACAATGCAAACCACACCTTCTCTGGGATCGACGAGCTGGTAAGGCTAGTGGGCAGTTGGCTGGGCATGGATACAACCCATGAGGTCAGTGTGGCCAGAACAAGGGTGCCAGTCCAGTCCTAGAAGTCAGCTGAGTGGCTGATTCAGGCTGGACTCCCTTCTGGGCTGCAGTTGCTGTGGGTGGTTTCTGCTTCCCAGGCCAGGACAGGATTGGGGGCCACTGTGGGATCAAATCCTGTTTGTTTTCAGGGGAACTGAACACTCCTATTTGTCTAAGGAGACCTTGAATGTAGGAAGTCTGCCCTGCCATGTTTTTCGTTGTTATTTTGGTGGGAGACTGGTGTTTGAACTCAGGGCTTCACACTTGCAAAGCAGGCACTCTACTGCTTCAGTCACACCTTCAGTATATTTTGCTCTGGTTATTGTTTTAAACAAAAATGTTCTTTATTTGTACAAAGCATTAAAATCTTCTCAGCAGTTTTCAGTTATTTGTCAACAAACTTTTCATTGTATTCACTTAACAAGTTAACCGCATCCAGCTATATTAGACCACCTGTCAACCCCAAATGCTCAGGTGAGACAAGAAAGTGCTTGGAGTACTAAAGGGAAGAGAAAAAGGCTAAGATAGGCCAACACAGATGCTTTAGAATCAATTAAAGGGATGGTTAGAGATCAGATTCCTGTGCACCACCAGATTTCCCTTAAGGTTTAGAGGAATTTTGCAAAATCATTCTCTTTCTTTCTTTCTTTCTTTTTTTTTTTTTCCAAAGTAATTTTCAAAGACATGACACGAAGGAACCAGAGGAACCTATGCTTTGGAATATTAGGCAGGTAATCAAAGTTCCTAGATTGGCAAATGCACTGAGTAAGAGGGACAGAAGGTGGGAATGGGAAGCAGAGGAGAGGCAGAAAAGAAATAGAAGCACAGAGGGGAACAGTTTAGCCTAGAGGAAATAAAGTCTGGAATTCATCATGAGTAAGAGTATAAAAAGCCACAGCCACGAGTCTAGGAGATGATCTATAAGAAGAGAATGCCTGGGATTTTACACCTTCCACGAAGTGACAGTAAACTCTAAAGCTGTACAGTGGCAGGCGGTGAGGTACATCTAAGACTAAGTCATCTGTTTTGTAAGACAGTGGCACTCTTGCTTGACCCATTTCAATCTACACTGCTTATTCAACAGCATCTGTGAGTGCTGGCGGAGTGGCTCAAGTGGTAGAGTGCCTGCCTAGCAAGCATGAGGCCCTGAGTTCAAGCCCTACTACTGCAAAAAAAAAAAAAAAGAACATCTGTGTCCAGAACACAGCTACCCCAGCTAGTAAATATCTACAGGCAATAAAGGAGCACTACAAGCCAAGTGAGCCTAAGAAAAACAAAACATATGCAACCGTCAAGTGAAGAGGTGACAGAATAGACTTCATTCTTTTCCCACAGCTTTTCAGTAGTTTCCTAATTGGTGTGATTATTTTGGAGATGGGATCTTTCAAACTATTTGCCCTAGCTAGCCTCAAACCTTGATCCTCCCAGTCTCAGCCTCCCAAGTAGGATTACAGATGTGAGTCACTGGCACTTGGCTACCACTGTGTTTTTGATGTTCACTTTAAGTGCTACAGACAGAATCCTGTGGGGTACAGGAGATGTTGCAGGAAAAGGGAAGAAGAGAACCTGCCTAGCAAGCTCAAGATCAAACCCCAGATCCATAAAAAAAAGAAAAGCAGAGCGAGAAGGGCCCTTGGGGTGGGGAGATTCCGCCCAAAGCCTAGGGGCTCTGGCTTCTGATGGGACTCCAGCTGGAGGCTTACAGTGGAGGATTGTGTGGGGCTGGTCAAAGGAGAAGCCAGACTTTTAGGAGAAGGAAAGAGCTACTCTGCTGAGTGACAGACCCCAAGGTCAAGGAATCAGGTTTTCTCCTTCTTTCCTTTCCATCTCTTACCCCACCTGCCTGTCCACTGGTTTTCTGGGCTGTCCCATGGCAGCCCTGGGTGCTTCCATAAGACTAGGTTCTAGTGGAAAAGGCCAAGGACAGCTTTCAGAAAAACCAGTCCCTGGGCATCTGCCCCATCCCTGAGCCAGGCCCGTAGCAGAAGGGTGACAGCCCCAGCAAAAGGTCCATTCGTGTCAAGCAACCTCCAACACAAAACCTATTGCTGACTGCCCTGGCATCCAACAGGAAAACTCAGGACTCAACCTTGTTTGCCCCCTCCCACTCTCTCCCTTAAGCTCCTCTAAAACGCTTAATCTCTGTAGGCCCTTCATGGGGACTCACTTAAAGAGACAGCTATTCTGTTCACGGTGCCCATGGCACGGAGAGGTGGCCTCTGGCCTCCAGAGAGGGTCCTTTCAGGGGCTGAGGGAGAGAAGCCGGACCAGAGCTGCTTTGTCCTGCAGAGCTCTTCCAACCACCCCTTGTGCCTACTGGGACCAGTCCCTGGGAGACAGTCGATGCCCCAGGTGACTAGAGTGGGCAGTTAGGGTGGAGTAGCCTCATGACTACTTCAGGTCAGAGAGAACTCACCCTCTGGCTCCCCACCCTCACCTACCTCAGGCCTAGTGGAGAGGGGCACTAGGGTCACTGCCCTCTGACCTCCGCCTGCCTCTCCTTGGCCCTGTGCTGCCTCCCCCTCTTTACTCATCAGCATCAGAATGGTTAGAAGAGAATTCTTTGCCCAGCAACACCCCAGGACCATGACCTTCACTGGCTGAGCCACCAGTGGGAAAACTTGAGTTCTGTAAGTCCTTATCTCCCGGGAGGAGGAAGAGGAGGAGAACAAGGCCAAGGCCCTCAGCACTCCAGGGTCAGATTCTAGTGCTTGGCTGCAATTCCTACTCTCTACTACCCCTGCCCCCACACTCCTAAAGGGAAGGGTTGTCACCCTGAAGATTGACCCCTCACTCTCCCTACTAATACCAGAAAGTAGGGACAGTTGTCCTGGGCTTCTCGATGGTCCAGCCAGCTAGGAGTGGCTTCTGTCCCCTTCCTGGCATCTATGAGGCTGATTTGGGTCTAGGATGGTGGGGAGTACTCAGTACTCCCAGTCCTTGGGGCTCTAGGGGAGGCAATAAATCTTAGCTCCAAGGGGAGAGTCCAAATATCAGGTGAGTTAATGTCAGTGAAAGTGCCCTCCCTGTAAACTACAAAGTGCACTACAACTGGTGACTCAGGTAATGAGTGCCATTATAATAATTACTGTAATCACCTCGAAGGGGAGGAGACTGGGGGTGGGGGAGACTGTGGGTGGCAGAGTTGAGGTAAGGAACTCATTGGGGCAGGGCGGGGGTGGGGGGGGGGTCAGATGACTCAGCCTTAGGCATTTTATAGCCCAGATCAGCAGCCAAGTGGTGGACAAGAGATTTTCTGGGACTGCCCCCAATACAGAGCTAGTAGGTCCTCCTCTACAGTCCCCTTTGTGGATGAGAAGCCCCCACCTATGCCTTTCCACCCTGAGGGAAGCCTCTGTCTCTGTGGGCTGGGCCACAGGCAGCCCTGGCAGGATTCAGGGTCAACTGCATACTTAATTTAGGGGAATCAAAAAAGCGATCAGAAAATTGTAGAAAAGGGCAGAACAGGTTCTGCCTGGAAGCGAGGGGGGTGTGGGGGAGAAATGGCCCAAACAATGTATGCACATATGAATAAATGAATAAAGAAAAAAAAGGGATCCATTGGGGGTGCTGGGTGGGCAAAGGCCAATGGTTCCCTTCTATAGATCCAGCTATCTGGTGAAGAGGACCCGGATTTAAGCACCTTACCCAAGGGCCCAGGCCCATTTCCTCACCTCTCAGGATTTAGTGAACTTTAAATAAGGCCCTGGGCTCTGGCAGTCTCGTGAGCTCTGCTGACTTGTTTTCCACATTCCAGTGAGCCTACAGTAGGCTGTGGACAGGCACAGGCAATGGCTGAAACTAACACATATCACGAACCACAGCCCAGGTCTCTGGCCTTAGCCCTATGTTCCTGCCCACCCCCCTCAATCCACCCCTCACCTGGCCAGCCCCTTTCTCAAGTGGAGTCATGAGGTTGAGCTCTCTCCCTCCCTCCCTCCCTCCCAGAGGTTTTCAGCCATGAGCTTGCATCAAAATCACCTGGAGGGCTTATTGCACTCTGATGGTAGGGCCCCACCATTGAGTTTCTGATCCTGCATCTGTAATGAGCTCCTAGGTGATGCCCCTGGTCCAGGGACCACACTTGGAGAACCACCGTTATCGCTACCTTCTAGCTGGGGCCGGCCCTGCCTAGTGGATGAGCTGAACTGTCTTTCCCAGAGCCTCTGTTCCCTTGAGAGAGCCAGGCTCCACTCTGAGGCATCACACCTCTGTCTCCCTGGGGAGGGGCACATTGTGTCCTGATCCTGTGTGGAGCTGGGGACAGTGTGGGGATGGACAGCTGTAAGTAGGTCAATGTTCTAATTGTAATTTTTTTTTAAGTTTGTTTTGTTTCCTGTGGGAAGACACCAGGAGGAAAGACAGACTTGGTAGATGTTTATTGTCTTGTGTTTTTATTTGTTTTTGAGACAGGATCTCACTATATAGCCCAAGCTGGCTTTGAACTCAAGATCCTCCTGCCTCAGCCTCCTGAGTGCTGAGATTTCCAGGCTTGCACCACCACACCCAGCACATGTTTTATATTTTCAAGGAGAAATCTGAGAAACAGAGAAGTTAAAGGTTTAGAGCTGTAAAAGGAGAAAAAAGTGTTCTCTGGGGAAAAAAAAAATTACAGATAATTTTTCATAGTCCCTTATTCTAAAGTTTGTCTGATATAGGAATATAAAAATTACACATAGTACCATGTTTCTTCTGATTGTCATTAATAATACTGCCATTTGTCTCAGTGGTACAAACCTTTTGTACCTTTATCTTGTATTAACCAGGCACCAGGCACAGGGGTGCATGTCTGTAATCTCAGCTACTTGGGAGGCCGAGGCAGGAGGATTGAGAGTTTGAGGCCAGTGTGGGCAAAGTGAGTGAGATCCTATCTCAAAAACAAAATACAAACAAAAGGGCTTAGGTTGTAACTCAGTCGTAGAGTGCTTGCCTAGCATGCAGGAGATCCTGGGTTCGATCCCCAGTACTGCAAAAAATTAATTAACCAGGGAAGTTTATTAGGACGAGACTTAGTTGTTGAATGAACTGTGACATGGTTTGGGAGTTTTCTTCCCTATGTGAAGCAACCAGCTGTGGAGCCTGTAAGGCATGGAGTGTCCCTGTCTTGGTATCTCTTAGTCCTTGTCATATCCTGATAACCAGGAAGTCTCTGTGTAGGACAGATGTGAAAAGCCACAAGGTTTATGTGAAGTCCCAGTGGTGCCCGAGCCCAGAGCTGCCCTTCGTGCTGCGCTCTCCCTGTGGGAAGGCCCTGCCCCTGCCACTCCTTTTTATCTTGCTGACCTCTGGAGCCAAGGCTACTGAGGAGGATTAGCACACACTGCCCCCCTTCCAGCCCATTGTGTTTCTGGATTTAGCGTGGCAATTTCAAAACAACAATGCTCTTCTTTCCCATGCCACCCCCTGCCATCCTCCAGCCTGCACATAGGCTCAGCAGACAGTTCAGGCTCCCAGGCTGCATCCCTGAGCCTGGTGGTTTGATAACCCCTTTGCATATAAACTGCACCTGCACCCTTTGTTGGGACACCAGCAAGAATAGTCACTGCCATTGTCCTTCTGTTTTTCCCTTTGCATAGACAGACGCTCTTTTGGGGTCCCCTCAGCCCCCAAGGGACAGGAGCCTGTCCACACATCCTGTAAGTCAGAGGTCCAGTGAGGTCATGATCCCCAAGAGAAGGCACCTGTCCCCCCCTCCTGTCTCCTGTCCCTGTCCAGGCTCTTCAGAGACGGCATTGGGTCTCTCTGGGTTTTCAAAGTCCTATTGTTCTGCCCGTCCCAGTTCAGGACACTGTGAGCTCTGCAACAGAACCCTTCTCTTCTAGGGTATTTACGAGCCCTACTGTGGGAATGAAGGGCAGGGAGGCGGCACAGGAGCTCGTCAGTGTAAAATGTTTTATTTCTCTAAAAGAGAATTCATAATCCAAAGTGTGGCAAGCTCTAAGAGAGTCACCAAGGAAGAAAAATGGATTATTTTGTTTCTCCATTATCTAGTCTCTTATCTGAAATGCTTCGTAATGCCAGAAGTATTTAATATTTGGGTTTGGAGGGGAAGGATTTTAGAATAGCCATATAGACTTTACCGTTAGAGCTTTGGGGTGGTTTGGATTTGGGGTTTAGAGATTAGGGTGCTCAACCTGCAGTAAGGTCTTAGTTAAGGCCAGATCATGGTCTGCCACCTGGTTTCAGGAGCATATGGGCTAGGTGAGTGTCAGTCAGTCAGCTCTCTGTCATTATAAAAAATATCCAAGATAATCAGCTTAAAAGTTGAAAAGGTTTGTCTGGGCTCAGTGTGGGAGGTTTCAATCCAAAATTGGTTGGTCCCAATGCTTTTGAGCAGCACAAAGCTGTTTACCTCATTGTGGCCAAAAGTAAAGAAAGAAAGAGGAAGGGCCGGGGTCCTAACATCTCCTACAAGGGTGCAACCCCAACAATCTGAAGAGCCCCCACTAGACCCTACCCCTTAAAATTCCTGCCACCTCCCAATATCACCAAGCTGAGGACCAAGCCTTTAACACATGAGCTTTTAGATCCATACGGCAAGGGGTTTAGGGCTGGAGGCCTGGTTCAAGTAGTAGAGTGCCTGCCTAACAAGCACAAAGCCCTGAGTTCAAACTCCAGTACCACCAAAAACATAAACAAGAAAAAAAATGGTAGTTAGGTAGCAGTGGCTGGCACCTGAAATCCTAACTACTTGTGATTGAGATGTGGGGGATTGTGGTTCCTGGCCAGCCTGGGCAAATAGTTTGCGAGACCCCATCTCCAAAATAACCAGAGCAAAGTGAACTGGTAGCATAGCTTAAGAGTTAGAGCACCTGGTTTACAAGTGTGAAGCCCTGAGTCAAAACCCAGTCCCACCAGAAAAAATATATGTGCATGTATGTGTGTGTGTGTGTGTGTGTGTGTATTTACACACACACATGTTTATAGTAGAGGTTGCAGGGCCTCTGTCTTGGGTCCCTCTGCAGGTAGCAGCCTCATGTGGTCTCCAGGGCAGGGCCAGCATGGTGTGTCCCTTCATGTCCATGTAGCCAGCTGTCGTTGCTTAGGAGAACCTCGAGAAGCCTAGTGTCCTCCTACCTCAGAGCCAGACTCAGCCTTTGCCCCGTTCTAGGTGTCTGGAAACACCCAGAAGATGAAAGTGGACCTAGAACAACACCTGGCCCGGCTCAGTGAGATCTTCGCCACCCGGGGTGAATACACCCAGACCCTGAAGTTGATGCAGCAGATGTCAGGCAATATCATCGTCCAGCTCTCAGGACTGCCTGTGTGGAGGGAGGTCACCATGCAGCTGACGGAGCTGTCTGAGCAGACTGGCTATGTGGAGCATTACAGGTGACGGGCCAGGAAGGCAATGGCGGGAGGGGCACCACCCCATCCTTACTCCCTCGCTTAGGTAAGCAAACTCATCCCTACATTCTGTAGCCTCCAGGGGTCCATTTATGTCTCGCTTGGCCTCCTCATCCCCCACCCCCATCCCGGTTGATGGCTCTGGAGACCCCAGACTGGCTTGCCCACCCTCTGGGTGCAGGATCTAGGGCAGGTCACTCTGGTGGAAGCCAAGACATAAAGCAGCTGTCTCCGTCTTAGGGTGATCCCTGGCCAAATGGCAGTGTGTACTTGTAAAGTACGTGTCACATGTAAGATTCATGTCATTGTGCTCCCAGGGCTGTGTGCGCAGCACCGAGGAAGCATGAAGTTTGGTCACATATGTTACATGTGGAGGACAAGTATTAGTGATCTGAATCCCGTTATTTCTCCCTACCAACACACTGGCATGCACACACGCACGCGCAATGCCTTGGCCCCTCTTCAAGCTATTGATGGGTCACAGTCTTTATTTCAGCATTACACAGTACACCTTGGTTTTTTGGACTTTTTTCCCATTGTATCATAAAGCCCTGGGAGGTCACTGCTGGGCTGAGTCCAGAGGAGAGGCTCCAGAGAGATAGAGATGCCTCCACAGTATTCCCCTTCCCAAGAGGGGAGCTGATGAAGTCCCAGCCCTGGGTGGTGCTCCTGCCTCTGGCCTCCCACCCTCGGCCTGTCCAGCCCTGCATTTCCATGATGTCAAGGGCATTCAGGATTGAAAGTAACCTTGGTCAACTCTCCACCAGATGGATGTTTGTAAGTGAAATGCCTTCTGCCCCAGGGACAGAAAGAAACTACCAGCTCTGAGGACTGTCTACAACTTTCTGTATCCCAAAAAAATGGTATTTGAGGAGCCCTGTGACACATGGACCATTCATTATCCAAGAGCCTTCAAAATCTTTCCATCAGGGAGGGTGGAGTATCCAATGTGGGTGTCCAAGTTGACCAGACCCTTCTCTCTGAGTGTACCTAGCTGAGGGACAGCATTTTGATAATGACCGTGAGGAAATAAGTCAAGATTTGCCTATCAAGAGGGACTTATTGTTGATTTTTTTAAAAAATAGAAGGAAGGCTGGTGACCAAGGAAGAACAAGTATTTCAGTGGATTTATTGAAGGGACTCCTCTAACTTCCCCCAACTCCACACCCCTTATTCAGCTTGAGGAGGAAAGATCTAGCTCACAGCAGTCCCCTGTGGCTCCTGAAAAACGATGGGTTCTGTTGCAGCCGCCATCTCTGCCACCTGAGCTGTTGTAGCTCCCAGGCTCCTTCAGAGAGCCTCCCCAGCCTGGCTTTTCTGTGGTTCTTAAGCATAGCCAGCCATCAACATTTTACACAAGGCCCAGTGACTTGGGTAGATAGCAAGCCAGAGGCTCACAGTCTGGGGATGAGGCGTGGACCTGGAGTTTGCAGGGGCCGGATGTGGTGGGGCTGTGGGAGTTGGGCGGTCAGAGAGGCTCTGTAGGCCTGAGCCAAGTCCTTGATGAGAAATCCCTCCCCTAGTCCTCCCCGGGCTCCTCTGCCTCAGGAGCTGTTTCTAAGAACAGCTTACGCACGTACTAGGCGTGGATGCAGAAGACACATGGGATCACAGCTGTGGAGGGTGGGCTCCCCGCCCGACTGCCCCCAGCTGAATTTCCTGCAGATAGAAGAGTTGGGAGGGAGTGCCACATGGTTAGGTGATGAACCTATGTCTTGAGAGGTGCCCATGGCTGGCTGTGTCCCTTGCAGGTATGAGTATGGAGTTCCCATGGGTTTCTAGAATTCCTAGCCAGGCTCCCCCTGCCATGGGCCTTGACTTAACAATCTGTAGATAGGATCTAACATGAGCTGGTTCCTTCCAGCTGTGGTTCTAAGAAAACTGGCTCCTTGGTGGCTTCCAGCAAGTGCCAGGGAGGCAGCCTGTGCCTTTTCCCCAAAGCCCCAACTCTCGACTTCTCTGTTTCTGGGAACCCCAGAGTTCTGCTGTGGCCCATACCTTGAGCAGTATGGGGACTGAGGGGTCTGACTGGGCTAGGCCTCTGCTTTTGGCATTAAGCCTCCATTCACAAAGGCAGAAAGAACCACACTTGGCTTTCAGCAGCTTCCAGCTCATGTCCTCCCCCTCGGAGCCTCTTTGTCACTTTCTGCCAGCTCCAAATCCCACCCCACACTCTAAACACTGTCTTACCCTCCTTATGGTTTTGGTGAAGCAAAAGTCCATTGCTGGAAGATGGTGGGGTGGGGAGGGTAGGGAACCAACAAATTTATTTGGCCCTTGCATCAAGAGAAATAATGGCCAAGACTTCCCTCTGCAGGGACTGAGAGAAGTCCCCTGTCTCTGTCCCCCCATTACCCAGACTGGCCCCTAGCACAGGGCAAATGGATGTGGCTGCTAGCTGAGGCTGGTGTTGCATAGTGAGGGCCACCTTGGGTCCTAATTGAAAGGGAAAGGACCAAGGGCATTTTATTTAGGATTTGCTTGGTGTTTTTTGGTTTTGTTTGTTTTTTGGTGGGACTGGGGTTTGAACTCAGGGCATTACACTTACAAAGCAAGGGCTCTATCACTTGCCACACCACCAGTCCATTTTGCTCTGCTTATTTTGGAGATGGGGTCTTGTAAACTGTTTGCCAGGGCTGGTCTCTCCCCATGATCCTTCCTATCTCAGCCTCCCAAATATGTAGGATTACAGGTATGAGTCACCAGCACCCAGTTTTCTTGGTGCCCTTGGACTTTAGGTTCTTGGAGAAGTAGGAGAGCGGGGACAATGCATGAGGGCTCCAGCTTCCTTTACAGATAAGGAAACAGGCTCGAGGGGACCAGGTGGCTTGCTGTCCAGTTGGTGTGTGAACTTCCCTACATCAGCTCAGCCCTCGGGGGCACAAAGGCCCAAGGAGCGAGGGGCAGGGAGGCCAGAAGTTGGTGGGTGCCTGGGAGATCCTGATCCTGGTTCCCTTGTCCCACCAAGCTCTCACCTGATGGTCAGGAACAGTCCCTCTCACTTGAGCATCCCTGGCGCCAAACTCAGTGCCTGGCACAAATATCAATTGAAGTGAACCTAATGACCTACATTATAGATCTCACACAGCCAGGACAAGGTGGGGGGCCAGGCTAAACATCCACCAAAGAACTGGGCATCTCAGATCTGTGGCTATAAGTGCCAGGCCTTGCTTGGTGTGCTGACATCTGAGAGTTCTAGGAACAAAGAGAAGCAGGGTCCAAGGAGGTGCCTGCTGAGGGCTATGGGGAGACAATAGCTGCTCTAGAGGTCAGACTTTTTATCTACTTTGTGAAAATACTGTTTCACAGGTTTCCCTCCATCATGGATGGGCACGTAGCATGCAGGACACTTCACATCATAAGAGCCAGGAAGCAGAGAGATAAGATGCCTGCACTGGTGGGCTCTTCCCGTCTTTTCTCCTTTATTCCATCCAACCCCCTAGCCTATGGAATGGTGGCACCCACATTCAGGATGGGTCTTTCCTACTCCCCCCCACACCCTCCCCTTAGTTAGTCATCTGGAAACACCCTCCCAGACCTACCCAGAGGTGTGCTTTGCTAATCTCCTAGGCTTTTGTCAATCCAATTATGTTGACAAGATTAACCATCATAGGACTGGGATGCTCAAGGTCCTAAGTTCAAACCCCAGTACTTCCAAAAAAAAAAAAAGATGACCCATCATATTTGCACTGTTCTGTATGGTTGCCTCCAGCCATATGTGGCTGTTTGAATTTATTTAATTTTAGGGCCGTGGCACTGAACCGCTTAGCATGTGCGAGGCCCTGGGTTAGATTCCCAGCACCACACACACACACAAAATAGTAAAAATGTAATAAAATTACTTAGAAATTCATTTTCTTCCCTGCACAAGTCACGTCTCCAGTTCTTAGTGGCCACCTGTGAGTAGTGGCAGATAGAGTAGATGACACAGATCTAAAATATTTCATCACTGCAGAAAGTTCTAGTGCACAGTGCTGACTTAGACACTCTGCCAGGAGACTAAGAAAGGGGTGGGAGAATGATAGTTTGTCTAGGTAGAAATGGGGATGTAGTCCCCAGAACCTCTAAAGCCCGTGTCCTGGACTCTCGTTGGCTCTGGGTTGCTGTGCCAGCTCCCAGTAGGCAGCAGGTGGGTAGTCTGCCCTGCTGGCACTGACCATCCCTCTGCCTCCACCCAGGTGGCTCTCCTACCTCCTGCTTTTCGTCCTGGACCTAGTCATCTGCCTTGTCACCTGCCTGGCACTGGCCAAGCGCTCCAAGTGTCTTCTGGCCTTGTGAGTAGACCTGCTCATGGACCTGGGACAAAGAGCTGGGCAAGGTGCTACCCACAGAGAGAGGCAAGGGCCTGGCTAGGCCCCAAGGGTGGCCATAGCCAGGCTGTCCCAACTGAGGGGAGACAGCAGGCAAACTCTTTCTCTGTGTGTCCCCTCCCTCTCTGGGTCTAACTGGGGTAACTGAAGGAAGGTGACCCAAGCCCAGCACCTCCAGCCATTGCTGGCCAACACCTCCTTTTCAGCTATGTTCTCACAGCTGAATCTTCAGCCCCCTCCCAGTTTTAGCAGTGCCCGTAGTGTGGTAGGGTCCTGCCTGGGAGGAAGGGCTGGCCATGGGTAGGATGACTGCCCCCCCCCCGCCTCCCCACCTTTGCGGGGGACCCATGGCATCTGTCTTTCCTAGGATGCTGTGCTGTGGGATGGTGACGCTGCTCCTCAGCTGGGCCTCCCTGGCCGCTGACACTGCTGCAGCAGTGGTGAGTGGGGGGGGAATGGGGGGGCAGGTTCTTGGAAGATTGGTCTGACCAGGACAGCCTGTCTGGTGGTATCCCGTCCAGAGCCCCCAGGCTGTGCTAGCTTCCAGCAACAGTCCTTGGTGCTCGGGAGCACCCCAGAATCTAGAACTGAAGGGCTCATATCACTTTGGCTAGGCCCAGAGACAGGAATGGACCTGCCTAAGGTCATGACGGGGCCTCTAGGGGCAGAGACAAGATAAGACACCACTGCTTGTAAGGGCATGCATAGGTGGCCAGGTGGCTTCTGTGTGGGTGTGAATTACTAACCAGGGTGGGGGCTGGGTGGGTCTAAAACCTGGACTGGAGGAGCCACCAGCTTCCCTAGCACTGGGAATGTGCAAGTGGCACTTACCTTGCCTTCTGTCCACTGTCCTTGCACTCACCCACACTTGAAAAACACACGTGTATGTTTCTGGTTGTGGCTCCTCAAAATGTTTTTAAAATGGAGGGGTTTCCTCCGTAGGAGGTTTGGTGCTGAGCTGCATGCGTGAGTCTGTCTGCTTATTCTCAGCATGGTAGAAAACCCAGAAGGGCATGGTGTTGACTGTTAGAGTCACCGACATGGAAGGCAGAAATGTAGGCACATCATTGTGACATGGTGTCACTCACTAGGTGGAGGCACATGTTCTGAGTATGCGTGCACCCAGGTGCGTGTGTGCTAGAGAGAGGTGCATTTTATCAGAGAATTTCAAGGAACCCCTCACTGGTTTGAGGGCCACAAACCAAGGCCGTGGTCTGCACCCATTCTGCTCTAGCTACTGAGAGATAAAGGATGGGAGGGTCATTCTAGAATCCTCTTCCCAAACTCACTTGCCAGGTGCGTCAGGGGATCACCAGGAGCTCTAGTCTTAGGCAGTTTGCCTCCAGGATGCCCACAGAGTGAATGGCCCCTGGCGCTGCTAGGCTCTGCTGCTTTGGGCAGAGGCTTGTCCAGAAGTTTGGGGAGGTGGGTGTCTCCTATCCCCCTGCCCTGTGCTGTGTGGACTAGCTCAGAAAGGGGCAGGGTACGAGTGCCCAGGTCATAGTCAAAGCATCTTGATGGCCTCTGGAGCTGGGAGGGCTATAAACAGTGTAGGGAGGGGCTCTGCTGATCAGAGCAACGGGCACAGCTGCCTGGCTGGTAGCCTTTCCCCCTGGGACAAGCTCGAGCACAGGGAAGCTTCCTGTGGTGAGCTTTTCTGGGGCAGTCCTGCTTCTGGGCATTTCTGAAAGTGGTAGCTTCCAGCTTGCCACCATCAGCTGCTCCTTGGGAGCTGCTCCCTCCCAGCGGGGGCTTTGCCGCTCACCAGGCTTCCCGTTCAGGGAAACCACAGGCGATTTCATCTGCAGCCGGGTGCCCTGGAATGCCAGGGAGCTGGGAGCAATGCCATTTCCCTAATTCCTGTAGTCAGGCCCTTGTGCCTGAGAAGGGGGGTGTGAGGCAGTACTGAATGGGCCTTTGATTGGCCTGGGGATGCTGCAGCATTTTAATAGGAAGAGGGGCAAGGAGGAGCCTAGGGGGAGGGGAACGGGTGGCCCGCTGTCAAGGGGTCATTGTACAGAGCTTTTGTGTGGCTTCAGCTGCCACCCTGCTCTCTGAGGCCTGTTTTGAGAGCCATAGGCCAGAAGACTGACACTGCCGCCCCTCCTGCTTGCCCTTCCTCCCCCAAAGGCCTCTATAGCACTGAGAATCTGCTCCTCCAACTGCTAAGTTGAGGGTAGCTGGGAACTGGGAGACCGAGCTTGGAGCCTCCAGGCCTGTGGCTTAGTCATAGCTCCCCTGACCTGCCTGGCCACCCCAAGTGGTCAAGAGTGTCCTTGTCCCCTGTCACCTCTTCCCAGCAGTAGAACCTCTAGAAAGTTACTAAAGTTTTCTGTGCCTCAGTTTCCTCATATGCAAAATGGGGAGAATAATAGTAGCTGCCTCACAGGGCTGTTGATAGGAAGATGAGTTGGTTAACCAGTAGCTGTCATCACTTCCTACACACTGATTCTCACCAGATGAGGGTCACGGGATGGCCCCTTCAGATGGTCACCTCTGTTCTTAGGAACTTGCTGTGGCCTTAGCCACCACCTGGCCTGAGTTCTGGGCAGCCTCTCCCACTTACCCCAACTGCACTAGGTGCCCCCTTCCACATTACTCCCCTCCCCCCATCTCATTGACACGTTTGCATATATATGCCTGCCCACCATATTGATAAGTCATACATCCCACAACATCCCAACTCACCTGTTCCAGGAGATGTGGGCTAGAGGGTAGCTGAGGGTCTGAAACCTAGGCCTGGCCTAAGAAGGGAAGGAACAAGAGTCCACATCTGGGGACACCTCCAACAAAGTTGCCTCTCTCTCTCTCTCTCTCTCTCTCTGTCTCTTTGGATCCCAGACTTCTTGAGGGATGACCTAGATCAAGATGGTGGCATCACTGTGTTTCCCAAGGCTTCCCCAAGCCCCCAGCCTGGCTGCCACCTCTGTGCCAGTCCACCAGGCCTGCTGGCACTGCTGCTGTGATTGGTGATAATAAGCTGGCTGATTTATTATGCATGTTTGTGCATAATGCAGTTCCCCCAGAGTCCTGAGCCCATGATGATGTGTGTGTGTGTGTGCATGTGTGCGCGTGTGTGTGTGTGCATGTACGTGTGCATGCACATGGGGCTCTGAGGAAGCTTTGTATCCAGAGGGTCTGTTGCTCCCCCAAATCCCCATATACACATTTTCTAGTCTAGGTTCCACAACACAACTCCCTGCCTGTCCCCTGCACCCATCCTAGAACTATGCCTAGGACGAGTAAGTGTACCTCTTATCAACTCTGTGAGTGAGGGGCGATGCTGCAGTGTGGATCCCAGGCAGGGTCCCTGAAGGAGGATGGGGCTTCTGGAAGGGAACAAACACTCCCAGCATGGGCGATAGGTCCAGAGCTTCCCCTGGCTGCTCTGACAGGTGGGAGGTCACCTAGCCAGACCATGGTGCTAGTCCAAGTCCCCCATTTACTCCCAGCCCTGTACTTTTCTCATCGCTTGTCTGGGCAGTGAGTACCTGTTCCAGAAGTCTCCAATATGGCTTCAGCTCTAGCCTCAATTGTTAGAGAGCAATCAGGGAAACTTTCCATAGATGGACCACCAGAGTGTGCAGGGCTTGATAACAGCAAGAAGAATAAAATTAGAAATAAGCAAATGAGCCTGGGGTGCCGAGAACCATCCCTTCCTCCCCGTAACTGCCTGTGGCCCAGTTCAGCAGCCTCCTGAGCATCTATCCCAAAAGACAGTTGGGAATAAGAGCATTAGTTAACATGCTCTCTGCCACAGTCACTTCCCATACACTGATTCATAAAGTAAATGGTACCATGTACATGTGACAGATGAGACCACTGAGGCGCAGAAAGAACAAGTAACTTGTGCAAGGTAACAGGGAAGAGCCAAGATTTGAACCCAGGAGCCTGGCTCCCAACTGTTCTTTTCTATCTGGAATGAGCTGGAGAACAGAAGGGCTCGGACAGCGGGCTCTGGACTCTAAAATTCCTCTTCCTCTACCCCCTCCTGTCTCTCCCTGACTCAGGGCACCAGTGACTTTTGCATGGCTCCTGACACTTTCATCCTGAATACCACGCAGGGCCAGATCAGCACAGGTAAAACCCTTGTGGGACCTCTGCCACTGGAGCCACTCTGGATGCTCAGGCCAGGCCCACATGGCTAGCCAACTGTGCCTGTACTTCTGTACTTGACCTCTTCCAGCCCTGGAGTCACTCAACCACTCCCTGCCCCAGACTTCAGGCTCAGCTGAACCTCTGGGCCATTTCATAAAATCTGATTCCTTTGGGAGCTTGGGGTGGGGTGGCAGGCCTGGCAGGGGGTCTAGTCTTTAGTAAGCTGCATGACACCTGTGTTGTTGCCTTGCAGAGGTGATCCGCTACTACCTGCATTGCAGTCAGAGTACAAGCAGCCCCTTCCAGCAGGTACAGTCACCCAGATGCACCCTTACCCTGCCCACAGTCCCTCTGCCTCTGGACCCCAAACCCCACACTGACTAGGAAAGTGGATGGCTGGGCTTTGTTTCACTGTGGTCCTCATGTAGCCATCTCTCTGAAGGGGGCTGTGCTCTTGGTCAGTGTGTTTCACACAAATCCGTTTTCTGTTCATGTATGTGCACCTCCCTGGGGAGCTGGTTACCATGCACATTCTAGGTTAGGAGGTGAGGGTGGACCCAAGATTCAGCATTTCTTACAAGTCCCCAAGCAAGGCCCCTGTTACTGCTCTGAGGACCACACCTAAGTAGCAAGAAGCAAAAGACTGCCGGGTATGGTGGTATACACCTACATGTCTGTAATCCAAGCACTTGTGAGGATGAGACAGGAGACTCATGAGTTCCAGGCCAGCTGGGCCTCTGTAAGACCCTGTCTCAAAACAAAGAAAAGAAAAAGAAAAAAAAGAAAGCAAAGGACCACGTAGCTCTCAGAAGGATGGAGAAAGACTTACCAGACGGGTTGACCAGATGTCCGGGAGTGAACAGTAGGAAGCAGCCTCTCCCTTTAGGTTAGGGTCCCCTGGTGTTCTAGAGTTAACCTGATCCAGCTCCTGCCCTCTACATTCAGGTGCAGACCCCCCCGCAAGACCAACCTGTGCATTTGCAGCCAGTTGGAGGGGGTGGGGGCAGTGCAGGAGGACAGGTCCTTTGGTAGCTGTGGGGGCTCCTGGGAAATGGAACTTCACATGGGGCTGCGATCTCTTGACCTAGGCATTGACCACCTTCCAGCGCTCACTGACCACCATGCAGATCCAGGTCATGGGGCTCCTGCAGTTTTCTGTGCCCCTCTTCCCCACGGCAGAGGTAAGGCAGCCACCTCCCACGGCACCTGTGCTGGGCAAGGGGAGCCCCAGGGGAACCCCAACACCCTTTCCCTGGCCCCACCCCCACCTCAGCACCAAGGCAGGGGCATACTACTGGTTCTGTATTCCTGCTGCAGTGGCTCAGCCCCTTCCTTTAGCTCCTTGCACACTGATCTTTGTGGTTTGATTTCCCACACCACTCACTCTCTCCCTCTTTCCCTCTGCCTGCTTCAGAAGGATCTCCTCGGGATCCAGCTCCTCCTGAACGCATCGGAGACCAGCCTTCACCAGCTGATGGCCATGCTGGATTGCCGAGGGCTGCACAAGGTGCTGGGGTAACCCTGGTGGGGTGCATGGAGGAGGTGGAGTATCCCAGTGGGCTACATCTTCTGAGAGAAGCAAGTAGAGACCTAGGAGAGTGACTACCTGGGCTCCCTCCATGTCCAGGAATGTCCAGCTAAAGCTTGACAGTGAAAGTGGGAGGAAATTCCTGGCTTCCTGATTCACTCCACTGGCTGAGAGAGGGGGCTCAATAAAAGGTACCAGGGGGCAGGTATATAAGGGCTGGGTCAGGTTAACTTTAGAATACGGGAAGACCCTGACCTATATAAGGGAGGTAGTTCTCCTTGGTCCAGACTTCCAGACATCTGGTCAACCCATCCTTCTCCCTGGGTTGCAAGTCAATATCCCAATCTCATTGCTGGGGGTCATCTTTCCAGAAACTTAAATTATCAGATAGACTCAATAAGACAGTTGTGGTGGTACATGCTGTCATTCCAGCACTCAGGAGGCAGGTGCAGAAGGACCATGAGTTCGAGTCCAGCCTAGTCAGGTAGCAAGACCATAGTTCAAAAAAGAAAGGAAAAGAAAAACTCATATATACACAGCAGCACAGGGAACACAGTGAATGTATGAGCAACCCTGCTAAGCAGTGAGCCAATGTATGTAAACATCTTTCACGTCCTATATGGAGCTCATGATAGTGGTCACGACTGCCATTTATTAAATGGTTAGTTCTGGACTCAGCCCTGTCCTGTGCATCTTATGGCCAGTTTGTCACTTAGTCCTCACAGTTACACCATGAAATGGTTATTTCATGGGAATTTTATAGATAAGGAAACTAAAAATGTGTGTGGGGATAGATGGATGGATGGATTGATATAGATATATAAACATACATGGGGGGTTATATTTGGACATAGCTATGCAGTAGCTTACTGAAGGTTCCAGAGGGGGACTTGGGTTTTGGATCCTGGCAGTCTGACTTCAGAGCTAAGAACGTGGGAGTCACCCTTGTCCCTTCTCCCCCTCCCCTGTCACCCAACCCCTCAGCAATTCCTAGCCAACTGTCTTCTCAGATGAACCCTGAATCTGCATCCATTTCTCTCTCTCTCTCTCTCTCTCTCTCTCTCTCTCCCTCCCTCCCTCCCTCCTTCCCTGTCTCCCTCCTCTCTCTCTCTGGCTTCCATCACAGTCCAGGCAATGTCTGCTCCTTTGGGTGACAGCCATGACTTCCTAACTACTCCCCTGGGAGTCAGGACCCCCTTCCACTTCCTCTTGCTCCATTACTACTCAAGACCTTTCACACAGCAGCCAGAGTAGTCCTTTGAAAACACGAGTTAGTTCCCAGTCTTTCATCCCTCAAGCCCTCTGAGGTCTCCCCTCCCCTATGGTAAAAGCCAGGCTCTTCCTGCTGCCCTTCTTCTCTTTTCTGAGGGTGCCCAGTGTGGCCCCTTGCCTCCGCTCCTCAAGGCTCGCTTCTCTTTGCTAACCTGGCCTCAGTTTATGCCACCTGTGGTCTGGCGACTCCCACCCTGAAACTTCTCTGTCTAGTTCAGGGCCAGCCCTCCAATGGCTGGCACACAGTAGGTGCTCAGCAGATGTTTACAAAGTGCTCCCAAGGAGCCCTTTGTTTGGGGCTCCAGAGCAGGGACTGTGAATGACGGTAAAAGATGCTTGGGAGAAGCCAGGAGATTCCAGGTCCAGTCTTGGGCAAAAGGGACTTCAGAGAAGAGCTCAGGCCCCAGGCTTTGCCCCCATTCCCTCTCTAACCATGTGTCCCCTGCTCCTCCCCCAGGACTACCTGGATGCCGTCACTGGTATTTGCTTCGACGGCATCGAGGGCCTGCTGTTCCTTGGCCTCTTCTCCCTCCTGGCTGCCCTGGCCTTCTCCACCCTGATCTGTGCAGGACCACAGGCCTGGAAGCACTTTGTCACCAGGTGGGCAGCCTGTCAGTAAGGAGGAGCAGCTGCACAATGGTCCTGGGATGGGAAGGGCAGCAGAGGCCTAGCATTGAGCCATAGAAGACTTGCTGGGTTTCTATATGAATTCTCCAAGAGTCCAGACAGATCTCCAAAAAGAAGTTAGGGGGTGGGGGGGCACAGCAGTTGCTGGAGCCACAGCCTGGCATCTGGTGCTTCTCTTCTGTTCCTTGGCAAGACTTTGCAAGGGGGAGTGATGCAGAGAGGGCTGCCCCAGGGAATACCAGGGAGGATAAATTGTATCGCTGTCATGAGAGGACCTGTGGCTCACAGGTGAGAGAGATGGACAAGTGGGCTTTTAGGTCCTCATGGAGCAAGGTTGAGAGAACTTGGGTGTGCATGGTCAACATGGTGGACTGCCTGGAAGAGGTGAAGGCACAGCTGGGAAGAGGGTGGGATGATCTGTATGAGGTAGGCTGTGGACCATGTTTTTGAAAAATCTCAAGTTTCACCTAGCCAAAGAGCAAGAGCCTCCTGGGAAGGAAAGATCTGGAAGCAGAACAAGACCTAGTGGCCTTGAGTCTCCCTCACCCCTCATGGCTGGCCAAATTCTACGTGTCATTCTAGGGACAGAGATTACGATGACATTGATGACAATGACCCCTTCAACCCCCAAGCACGGCGTATCGCAGCCCACAACCCCTCACAGGGGCAGCTGCACAGCTTCTGCAGTTATAGCAGCGGCCTGGGCAGCCAGAGCAGCCTGCAGCCCCACTCTCAGACCATCTCCAACGCGCCCGTCTCCGAGTATATGTACGTACAGCGGGGCCCGCGCCACGAATGGGCGGCATGGCCTCCAACTCCACAGGAGAGCTGGGTCTGCATGTTGGTCCCCAGGGCCACATGGACGATGGAGGGTATCAAAGGTCATCCCTTCTGGGTCTCCTCCATACTCGTGTGTGCTGGGCAAGAGCCCACCACAGACATCCAGCCTCAGCCTTCACCACAAGCTCCTCTCGGGCGGTCCAAGGCCTGAGAAGTTGCATTTTTTTTTTTTTTTTCAGTACTGGGGGATTGAACCCAGGGCTTTATGGGTGCTAGATATTCAACCATTGAGCTATATTATACCCGGTCCCAAAGCTGCATTTCTTGAGGCATCTGTCCCCCATCTGCCGCTTGCGCACACCCCACTGTGTTCTTTCTTTCATTTTCCCATGCACTCTCTCCCTACCTCACCGTTTCCATTCTTCCACTCCCCGCACACACACACCTGCACCCCATCCTCTCCTGAGCTCTCTTCTCGGCCCCACAGGAACCAGGCCATGCTCTTTGGTGGGAACCCACGCTACGAGAACGTGCCACTCATTGGGAGAGGCTCCCCTCCGCCCACGGTAAGCAGACTTCCCTGGCAAAGTCACCACTCTGGCTCTTCTTGAGGGGACAGTTAAAGATAAAACCTCCTGCTGACCCAGCGAAGGCGCTCCACAAAGAGAAGAAGGAAACTGTATTGTTGTTGAATAAGCCCTAAACCGGCCCACCAGGTACATCACAGACAGTCTGGTACTGAGATGGCAGAGCAATCTTGCCCTCCTATGTGGCCAGGCAGGCACGGCCCATTGTGTAACTGTTCTCAAGATAAATGGCGCCTGTCCTTAAATGAGATTACCCACTGCTCCATTTGTCATACCAGCTCATCCTGAATCTACCTGGCAGTTAGGGTGGCCATCCTTGTTAGGTAATTGCCTTTACCCAAAGGAAAAATTAAATTTCTCCATGATAATCCTAGTGTTCTAGCTTGGAGGCAGGCACCTAAGCTGAGCTCTCACTAAGAAGGGGAAAAATGCTGACCTCAATATGACCTTTCCTTGATCCTTAAGAAATTGTTCCTTGGCTGGCACCAGTGGCTCAGGCCTGTAATCCTAGCTACTCAGGAGGCAGAGATCAGGAGGACTGTTGTTCAAAGCCAGCCTGGAAAATAGTTCATGAGGCTCTATCTCGAAAAAACTCATTACCAAAAAAAGGGCTGGTAGAGTGGCTCAGAGTATAGGACCTGAGTCCAAACCCCAGTACCACAAAAAAAAAAAAAAAAAAAAAAAGAAAGAAAGAAAGAAAGAAATTGTTCCTACATGGTAAGACTGGCAGAGCCTTTTAAAAAGGTTAAATACATCTCAAAAGGACAGAATTGGGTGTGGTGATTCTCACCTGCAATCCCAGCTACAGCAGAGGCATAGGTAGGAAGATCCGGGTCTGAAGCCAGTCCCAGGCAAGAACATGAGAACTTTTTTAAAAAATAACTAAAGCAAAATAAAGAGCTAGAATGTGGCTCAAGTGGTAGAGCACTTACCTAGCAATTGTGAGGTCCTGAGTTCGAATTTTAATATCACCTCCCTTCCCCACAAAAAAAAAAAGAAGAGGAAGTAATCATTTATATCAAGTTTTCCAAAGAGAGTACTTCAAGAAAAGAGGGTGACTTCTTTCCCATTTTGAACTACGTTAAGGAAATTTTTTCTTTTGCCCCTCTGAGTGACTTGGTCTGGAGGGTGTGTTGGCTTCGGAGGCATGTGCAGGAGAGCTGATACCAGATACAACCTTCCTCCACCCCATCAGTGCTCAGAGCCCTTCCTATGCCTCCATGCCTCATGCCCTCCCCACCACCTCCATCCAGGAGTCAGTGCCAAGGTGGGAGCCAGAGGGTATGCTGCCTTGTCTGGGAGAAGTATCCAAAGGACACAGGACTATTGCTGAGACAGAGTGAGTCACAGGTAGAGACAGCACAGACTCAGGTGCCAAAATGTCTTGGTTCAAGTCTCAGCTCATGGCTTGTGGCATCTGTGACCTTAGAAAAGTACTTTGCCTCTCTGTGCCTCTGTTTCCCATTGACATCATGGGGGTGGTGATAACAACACTTCCGTAGGCATGTGACCGTTGGAGGATCAATTGCTATAAAGTGTGTGCAGCACACAGTGTAGGTGCCATAAGACAGTGGCTGGATATTGTTTTACCTGCTTCCCATCCCCATGTCTCTACAGAGGTGAGGCATTTATAAGAAAGGGCTCATCTTAATCTTAGAGGGATGGGCAGAAGAGTTCATGAACTAGGTGTCTGCCTGCACTTAGCTAGACCAGGCATTTTACCTGCTCATCCAGGTAGTTTGGAAGGGAGCGTCCAACAGGTGAGATAGAAACAATGGAGACCTGGGTGTCTGAGACCAGTGAGCTAGACCTGGGCCCTGAGTGTTAGAACTGAATTCAGGATATGGAGGGATGACACAATAGGCAAGGCGAAATTTACTTCTGCAGAAGGGTGTGCTACAAAGAGTCTGGTTAGCAAGCACACTGAGTGAGACGTCCTCTTGGGTTTTTATCTTTAACGCAAGTCTTCCCCTCACAGTTATTGAACAGGTTTGGGTTCACAGTCTTCACAATTGGCTTATTTGAAAAGGGATATGTGGGGCAAAGAACCTCGGAGCAAGGGGAGCAAGGAGATTCCTCTGAGCAATAGTAAGCAAGCATTTTTAAGATAGGACATCTGGCGATAACAGGCACTTAATCATCTAAGAAAGACATTTATTCACCTAAGAATGTTCAAAACAAGAGCTTTGCAAGGTTAAGTAACGTTTTACAAAGCACATAGGCAACAATTCAAGGGAGTTAAGCTGACATCTGCACACTGATAACTATACTATACGTTAACCCCTTTGACAGAAAAGACCTGACTTTAGTTGATTCTTACGTGAGGATCCAGGAGGTGTACAGAAGTACACCTCCCTGGCCTCGGGCCACTACAAAGCCTGCTCCCGCTGGTCCTGTTTTTCCCAATCATGGCCCCATCCTGTGGTCTTGCCTTTTAAGCAGCTTTACAGCAGCAGCAGACCCAGCCAAAGTGTGTTCTTTCTGTTAAACTGAAAAAGGGCATGGAAGGATAGGCAGCAGATGGCTCAGTATGTCAGCACAAACTTTACTGGGGAGAAGGAACCTGCAGAGAAAGTTTCCAGCCAGAGAGCTGGAGCCCACAGCCACTTACAGACTGCGGTAGATACAGGAGGTTGGTAAGTGGCTGAAAGTAGGTGTTTGTTATTCTTTAGGGCCGGTGGAGGGTTTCCAGTAAGCCACCTGTGATGGGGGAGGGGGCTCTGTCCTAATGTGGCTGCCTCATGTTCACACCAACACTTTCTTCATGAGGTTCTCTGGAAGGGGGCAGGGGTGATGTAGGGGGCACTGCTTAAAGCCTGTATCCAAGTCAGCATCTTTGAAATCCCACTCTGGTTTTTCTCCCTCACCTAACCGGATCCTCACTCCTTCACCAGCTGCTAGGCCCCTGGAAGGGAGACTGATTTCAATATCTTTTTTAAAAAAAAATTTTTTTGGCAGCACTGGGGTTTGAACTCAGGGCCTCACATTTGCTAGGCAGGTGCTCTTATCGCTTGAGCCACTCTGCCAGCTGATTTTGATATCTATCTATGCAAAATCTAAACAAGGAAAATCTGCTGCTGTGAGAAAAAAGAATTACTCAATGCATTGTGATGCTAAATAGAAAAGATTTTCAGATTACCTTCTGTTTCAAGATCCAGGCCACTCCCCTTTCCCTTGGCAGAGGTAAACCAGAAATGACCTTGTTTGCAAGGGCAAACTAAAGCTTCCTCCCTAGAATTAAGACCTTTCATAAAACCCTCATTGCTTTGGCAAAGATGACTGTCAGCTCCTCCCAGCTCTGCAGGAAGACCCCACCCTTGCAGGAGGCATAAGGAGAGATACCAAGTGGTACTGTGGACCTAGGAAACTTGCAGCTGGGAGGGAGTGGGCATCTGCCCCAATAAAGACAGCACAGCTGGTATCCTCTGCCTTGCTGTACCAGCTCTAAATGCTCAGCCCCAGCCCCAGGTTGAGGTGGACAAGCTCCTTCCTCTGCCGAGCGCCCTCTCTGGGACAGCCAGGGTTTTGCAGGGTGCATGATACTAAGCAAGGCCTGTTCTTGGCTGGAACTGTCTTCCCCTGTCTCTGGCTTCAGGGAATTCCTCCTGTCCTCTCACGTACTGTTTCCTAGACTGAGGGACAAAAATGACCCAGGGCAAGTGTTAAAAATTCCACCAAAATACCAGAGCTGTATGGCAGACTTTGTGTCTGGTGATGCTTCCAGTGTCCAAATCAGCCAGCTCTTCTCCACCACGCCCAGCACCCAGCCTCACTGGCTTAAACCTATATTTCTAGCTCCTTGGGAGGCAGAGATCAGGAGGATCAAGGTTTGAGGCCAGCCTGGGGGAAAAGTTTGTGAGATCCCATCTCAACCAATGTCTAGGCATGCTCCTCTCATCCCAGCTACATAGGGAAAATATAAATACATAACCAACCCAGAAAGGGCTTGGGGACATGGCTCAACTGGTAGAGCTCCTGTCTAGCGAGCTCTAGGCCCTGAGTTCAACCCCCGATACTGCCACCAAAACAGACAAAAAAACCTGCCAAAGGACAACATTACAGCAAATTAAGTTAAAGGTCTTCATTGGTTTTATTTGCAATCCTAGAATTGTGCAATACTTCTTGTCATAAAATAGAATGAGTTTCTCCCTAGAACATGCTATCTGAGCTGCACCCCCAGCCCTGAGAGGTTGGTTATAATAGACAGCAAAGGACCAAGGAAAGCAGAATGAAGGAACAAAAAGTAGATTGGTCACTTCAAAGTTACCTTCCTCATAAGGCAGGAACAGAGACTCAGAAATAATTGATTAATTAACATCAGGTGACTTCAAGTCTTTTTTGTAGGAATTAAAGCACAGGGAAGCTGGTGGCCAGACTGACACTGGCCTGTGTAGGAGGAAACTTGGCATTGTGGGATGTTTACCTACATCCCTGGCCTCTACCCACTAGACAGATGCCAACAGTATCCCATCCCCCACCCCCAATTGTGACAACTAGAACATTCCCAGACACTGTCTGTGTCTATGGGAGGACTCCCATGGAGGCCCACTAGGCTCAAGAGCCACATCTTCTCTACCATCCTTACCCCAAGTGGTAGAAGCATTTGGTTCCCTCACTGGTAGCCATGGCCTGGACCTCCCAGACTACCCTGGGGCCAGTAGGCAGTCACCTGCATCCAGGCACAAGGTGCTCATGTACACTGGATGGTGTAAGAAGCCCCAGGGCCGCTCCTAGGAGGAGTGACTAGGTCTCTGAGTACACACTGTACTAGGTCACTGCTTCTTCAATATTGGAATTGCCTGATGAGCACTAAAAAAAAATATTGGTAACACTTTAAAATGCTTAATTTTCTATTTTATGCAATTTATCTCAATAAACAAAAAATACCCCGACAGGTGTTACCTGCGTATCAGGATTTTTTTTTAAGCTCCTTGAGTGTTTGAAAACCACTGTAAGGGGTTTTGCTTACCATATATCATTTCATCCCCCTCAATATCAGCTGAATGCACATTAGGTCCATTTTGCAGGTGGGGAAACTGAGGCTGGGAGCAGTCAGAGAACCTCAGCCACGGTCACGGGCAAGTAAGATGCACAACTGAGTTGTTGACTTGGCTCCCAGAGTCAGTGGACCTGTGTCCTCATCCTGCTGGCCACCGGCTGCACTGGTGTACCCTGACACTGCCCCTAGAGTGAGAGTAAGGCTGGGTGCTGGGCGTGGTATAGGAGGACAGCTGGCTGATTTGAACACTGGAAGCCTCACCAAAGCCTGCCATGGCTGCTCTGGTATTTCCTGAGCCCCATGGTGCCTTGAAGTTAAAACTCCATGCTGGCTGCTGCAGCTGGCCTGGCTCTCGCCCTCTGAGACGTTCCTGGCACCTTTGCTAGTGCAGGTGTCCCTCGGTATCTATGGCGGATTGGTTCCAGGGCCTCCAAGGATAACAAACTCAAGTCCATGTATAGAATGATGTACAATCTGCATATGACCTACGCGATCTGACAGATTCAGAGGGGAGGGTGGGCTGTACAATGTCCAGTTTAACTGGTAGCCAGGTGTGCCCTGCTCTGACTTCCTCCTCCTCCTTCCCACAGTATTCTCCCAGCATGAGGGCCACCTACATGTCCGTGACGGACGAGCACCAGATGCACTACGAGTTTCCATCTTAATGGACTTTCAGGGATGCCTGCCTCCTCCTTCCGGTTTGGTTTTTAATGAATGCAAATACAAGCTGCATCTCTTTAATAGAAACCAAAGGCACCTGGACACCAGCGGGCTCCTGTGGCACCTGAGACTCCTGACCAAAGCCCCAGGTGGACAGAAGGCCCACGAGTTTGCTGGCCTTGCTCCTGCCCCACTCTCTGCCCCAGAATGCCCCACAGCTTGGCCTCAGTCCCTGGGCCAGCTGCCTGGTTCAGCCTTCCCCAACATCCCACCCTCACCAGGTGGGGAGTGGCAATGAGGAGATCTCTGTTCTCTCAGATCCTGCCACCAGGACTGTGCCTCTGTTAGCACAGTCAAAAGCCCGGACAGTCACTCTGTCCCCCATGACAGTGGGAGAGGCTGATTGGCAGTACATTTAGGGAGGTGGTGTCCCTGATAAGAGCAGAACACAGTTGGAATCTTACGTCCAGGGCCACACGGACTCTAAGTCCCAGAGGGACAGTGTCAGGAGTGCTCCACAATGGAGGCTTGTGGCCACAGGGTGGGCATCTCAGCCAGTCCCCATGGGAACGTGAAAGAAAATTGGCCACGTTCTATCCATCTAACCTCCATCGCCCACTTCCATTCTGGAATCCATGCTGCAAGTCTAAGCTTCCGATAGGGACGGTCTCAGGTATGAACAGACACTTGGAACACAACTTTTTCTCCCAGTGTTTTAAACATTGTGATGATCCAAAGAATTGCAACTCACAGCACATCCGATTTCTACAGTAGATTTGGGGTTTATTCCTTACATATGGTTTTCATACATACCACTACTTTGCAAAATTTGAACCAGAGGGATCGAGTTTTGAATAAAATAAAAATCAGTGAAATATCCTGTCCCAATCCACTGTCGAAGGGCATTTGGGTACCTGGAAGAGGAGAGCGAAGACATCAAAGAAGGCTTAGTTCCTGGAGACCCAAATGCCCAAGACAAATGTCCCTTCCCTTTTGTCTCAAGCAAGTTTGCCATCAAATGTTACAGTAAAGTGGTACGATTGTGACTTCTTGTGAGGACCAGCTTTTCCCCACTTCTCCCACCACCCTGCCCCACCCCCAGTATCTCCGACTCCTGACATGCCAGTCATGAAGAAGCTTTTTGGCCGAGAGGAAAAGTGACCCCCCTTTCCTGCTCACTGAAGGGCCAGGTTAGGGTCTTTGGTGCTTCTGACCTCCTGCCAACCCTGAGCGCACAGCGTTGATACCTCGTGGAATTGCACATGAAAGCAAGGCTCGGGTGATGGCTTGGGACAGGGGCTCTGTTTCCATTTCAAAGAGCCATTTTATTGTCAAAACAGCAGCAGTAGAGTGGTCCCCAGCTCCCAGGCAAGCTTCTGCCGCAGAATGGGGCCACAGGGCACCAGGCTCACTGTGTCTCACCTACATTAACCTGTGTGTTCCATGACACCTTCACAGATCCGTGAAACTCCAGCTCTGCAACCTCAAGGTATTGCTTCTAATCGCTCATTACTGGCAACTTAAGGATTGTTTTTAATGCATGTAAACTACACTAAAATTCCTTGGCGGGGAGGGGGGTCCTGTAGGAGCCAGGTGAGCAAAGCTGCTTGATACATGTACACCTCACCTGGAAAAAAATAAAATTACTTGTACTAAAATGTGCCGGCAGTCTCTGGCTTCCTCAGCTGCAGGGAAGAGTGGAGGCATTGCCTGGCCCTCCGTAGGGTTGCAGGGTGGAAGGGGTGACAGATTCCAGAGGAGACAAAAGGGGAAGAGGGCTACAAATGACATCACGGGCCCTATTTCTGCCCTGCTTTTTCCTCAGTGTTCCCTAAAGATCATTCATTGCTTTTTAGATTGCTAATAAATATTGAGCGCTCACAATGTGCCAGAGGCTGACCCTCGTGTTTGTATTAATTTTTATTAAGCTTCACAATAACCCTGTGAGCCCATCCAGTCAGGGACACCTGAGACACGGCATCCTTTATTCTTTCTTGATTTGGTTTGGTTTAGTTTGGTTTTTTCGTGGGACTAGGGTTTGAAATTGCAAAGCAGGTACTCTACTGTGTGAACGACACTCCAGCTCTTTTTGCTCTGGTTATTTTGGAGTTGGGGGGGTCTCATGAACTGTTTGTCCAGGCTGGCCTTAAACTGTGATCCTCCTGATCTCAACCTCCCAAGTAGCTAGGATTACAGACATGAGCCACTAGCACCTGGCTGCTTCACGCAGTCTTTGTAGCATCTTTGGGAAACACCCAGCAAGGCCTGGGCTAGCTTAGCATCCCTGGCTCAGGTTTTCCTCTCACAGCCCTAAGGGACAGTTTAGTGTCTGTGCGCCAGCTTCATTCCTGAACTGCACTGCATTTCAAGAAGCTGTGAGGGTGAGCAGCTGATGGGTTCCCGGGGAGTGCTTGAGGGGAGAGGCAGAGAGCCCTAGGCAACCAACCACTCACCTGGCTCAGAACTGCGTGCCTGCTGCCCTTATGGCTTTCCCCACCCTCCGTTGTCTGGTCTCAGGATCGCTGGAGCAGTGGGGAAACTTCCATGACTAATTTGATGTCTTGAAGATAACTCGGTCCCCAAAGGAGACTGGCTTTGAGATCTTTCATCGTCTGTGCTATGGAGCAACACCAGTTGTAGTAGGCCCTGCATAAAGGCTAAAGGTAGTTGTGGGAAACCACACGTGTCGTTTCCCTTCCCTCAAGAGAGTCTCCAAGCAGCTTCTTACCCAAGGGAACTGGTAGATGGAGAGAGGTCTGGGCCTCTGACTCGACCTGCAGGGCTCACCCAACTGCACCTGACTGCAGACTCGGGAAGGGCTGGCTGTGGAAAGGGGACAGCTGTGTAACCTGCCCCCAGAGAGGAAGAGCAGGAGACTCCATGCTGCCCCTCTGTAAGCAGAGCCTTTGCCAAGAACAGGCACGTGCTCAGGCTGTCAACTGAGGTATTGCAGAGTGGTCCTCCTATTCCAGAGCTGTTTCACGACCTAAACTGCTTCCTCCTGCTCCGAAGCTTGGAGGAGGTCTTACATTTAAGAGCAGAAGGAATGTTGTCACTGTCTCTTAACGCCAAACAACATGGTTCAAGAGGCCTGGTTTGTTGATTGACCAATATACTCAGTTAAGAACTTACTTTTTTTTTTTTTTTCATGGTTCTGGGGTTTGAACTCAGGGCCTTCACCCTGAGCCATTCCACCAGCCCTTTTTTTTGTGATGGGTGTTTTTGAGCTAGAGTCTCTCAAACTATTTGCCCGGACTGGCTTTGAATTGTGATCCTCCTGATCTCTGCCTCCTGAGTAGCTAGGATTACAGGCATGAACCACCAGCATCCAAACCCTGTCTCATAAAACTCACCACAAAAAAGGGCTGGTGGAATGGCTCCAGGTAAAGGCCCTGAGTTAAAACCCCAGTACCACAAAAGGAAAAAGAAAAGGTGGAAATTTTTTTTCTCTTTCATATAAGCGCCTACATAGTATACTTGATTTTGCCTCTTGACCCACAAAGCCTAAAATATTTGCCATCCCCTTCCTTTCTCTAAATTCTGGATCTGCAGAAGTATCTCAGGCAATCGTGGTTCTGGACTTCAGGGAGTTTACAAATTAGCAAGCAATAATCAACAGATGCGCTGAGACACAGGTTCGGAGCCATGTGGACAAGATGCCTGGGATCTTGTGCATCCTGTTTTCACTTGGCTAGGATAGGCTTTGGTTTTTGCATTGCTGGGGATGAAACTCAGGGCTTTGTGCAAGTGCTTCACTTCTGATCCACATCCCCAGCCTTTTGTTTGTTTTAATCTTTTTTCTTTTCTACTCACCGAAAAAAAAAAATCCGTGATGCAGACATTCCAAACTTCACAAAAATGTGTGAGAAAATGAAAAATTCCCCTAATCCTCAACCCAGAACAAACAGGAGCAGCTTGGTGTGTGTTTGCCAAGATTTGCTCTAAAGCATTTGTAGAAATATAGAAATTGTATTGTTCTACAATTGCTTGTTCTACTTAAGACTGTCTAGGATATCTCCTATCATTCTTTAAATGTTTGCTCCCCCTTCAACCACTGACTCTCCACAGAGAAGAGGAAGTTAGACATCAGAGCACCATTGACCAAACACTATCTTCCTGCCTGGCAGCCATTGGTCAGCTCGGAAGGGTGTCTTCCACAAACACAGTGACAAAGCGTTCCTGGGGCTTTGCACACTCAACGAATGTCTCCAGACTGATGGGCAGTTCCCAGGGTCATGGTGGCTATTCATGTTTGTCATCGTTTCATAGAAATTGGTCAAGAGCCATCTGTTAAATCCTAGGCACTGGATGACTAGGGGTGCTGGTAATCACAGGACAGTGGAGGAGGAGCACATGACAGGATAAGGACCCATTTCCTAACAGTTGGCTTCAGAGGATGTGTGCAACATCTGAACAGCAGTGCCTTGGGCAGGCAAGGCGAGGTCTGAACTGGAACTGATAGGAAGCCTGAAGACCTGAATTTGGAAGACACCCCATACACATGGTTACTAATGTTATGGAGACAGATGGAGTTGTGCAGAAAGAATGGGGAGAGTCCACTACGGGTCCCGGCATTAGAGGAGCAGATGGACTAGCAGAATGAGAAAAAGCAAAGAGGCAGAAGGCAAACCAATTGGGAAAGTGAGAAGGGTAGGTCTGGGGTGGGGTGTGGTGTGGTCCACACCAGCAAACATACCCCCAGGTAGGATGAGGACTGGAGCACAGCAACTGAGTCAGGCAGCTGGGGGTCTTGGCCTTTGCCCATCTTTCAAGGGAGAAGGTGTTTTTCCTCCAGTGGAGGAGGGAAAGAAGAGCTGACCAGAGGAAGGCTTTGAAGCATGGTTGACAGCTTGGAGAATCCTCCCAGTGGACTCCGCCAAGCTCTGCATGCTCTGTGGTGACCCAGAGTCCCACACTGACTCCGGCCAATGTCCCAGGCCTCACAGGAAAGCAATCTTATTAAACTCTCTGTGCTTCCCTGGCAGCTGCCCTCCCATCTTCACCATTCCCAGAGGATGTGGCGTTTGGGCAGAACATGGGTACCTTGTGAGAGAAGCAGAAGGGCCAAGCCCCCTGGGGCTTGCCAGGACTTGGTGTCTTCTAAAATGACTTAGGGTGCACATGTGAGTAAACGTAAAAACAATAAAATAAAAATAAAAAGTAAATAAAATAAAATGCCTTGGGTGTTTCCTTTTCCAGCTGACCCCAGAAATACATTCAGCTATAGCTCCAGCTCTTTTTTTCCTTTCTCTCTTTTGTTTTTCTTTGGATGTAAACTATGGATGACTTTTTTTAAATTCTGAGGTCCCCTATTCCTCCAAGAAAAGCCACATCTATCAGCACCAGTCTGAATGGAGTGTGTCCTTTCAGCAAGTAGAGCTGCCTTTGGTTACTCAAATTACATATTGCTTAGAAAGGACAGAGTGCCTTGAAGGGCAGGTGGCATGAGTGACAGGAAGGCTGATCCAGAGCGAATGAAAGGGAGTCTTGTCTTGAGATACCAGAGAGGTCTGGTCTATGCCAGTGGAAGAGTAATTGGTGCTATTTAACTGGTGGCAGAATGTGGGGAAGGGGGGTCTCACCATTGAAGTGATGGATGCACTCTTGGGAAGCTTTTACAAATGGAGTACATAGCAAGCACCATGACCCCAGAGGCAAACAAGACATGAGTGTCATTTTTCCATCACCTTGAGGGAGGCTGGGATGCGAGCAGACTGTTGATGAGAGGACCTAGCAGCAGTTCTGTGCTGTGTGTCACAGGCACCTTATCCTTGCAAAGCAGCAAGCAGCTTGTCCTAAACCTTGGTAGGGAGAGCAGATGGTTTTTACCAAGTGTTTCTGTATGGCCCATATCAGCCAAGGTACATGTAAGAAAGTGACTAACATCTCTACATAGAAGAATCTAAACAGTGTATATGGATACTCTGTCTTAAGAAAGTAGATGCAACTCCCTACTGCTGAAGTGCATGGTAACTTCCTTCTTTCCTCCAAAGAGTACAATATGGAAGGGGGAGGGCAGAGAGTAGCTCGATAGCAGAGAAGCCTGGCAAAGATGAACTCAGTCTAGCAACCAAGGTGAACACTGTAGTGCTGTCATGTTGACATAACACACCCTGGTATGACAAGGAGGGTGCTTTACTTCTGTGGCCTTCCTCCCCAAAACGAATAACCCCAGTCATATCATGAAAAAATATATATCAGACATATCCCAATTGAAGGACATTCTACAAGCACCTGACTAGTATTCCTCAGGACTGACTATCAAGGTTGTCAAAAAGTCTGAGAAAACCGTCATGGTCAGGAGGAGCCTAAGATAAGATGACTAGATGCAGCATGAAATTTTATAGAAGCTGGGGAAAATGGCATCAGCAAAAACAAAACAGATATCTGAATAAACTGTGGACTTCAGTTAATAACAGCATGCATCCATATTGACTAAGTTAAAAAAATTACCATTGTAATGTAAGATAGGTAATAACAGAGGGACTAGCGGGGTGGCTCATGCCTGTAATCCTTGCTACTCAGGAGGCAGAGATCAGGAGGATCGAGGTTCAACGCCACCTCAAGCAAATAGTTCATTAGATCTTATCTCGAAAAAACCCATCTAAAAAAGGGTTGGTGGAGTGGCTCAAGGTGGAGCCCTGAGTGGAGTATAAGCCCTAGTTCAAGCTCCAGTACCACAGGGAAAAAAAAAAAAATGGAGAATGATGGTTGCCAGCAGCTGGGAGGAGGGGAAGATGGGGAGTTACTGTCTTGTGGGTTCATCTTCTATTGGGGATGATGAAAAGGTTCTGGAGGTGAATGGTGGTAGTGGTAAAGCTATTGAACTGTACAATAAAAAATGCTCACGATGGTTAAGTTTATGTTATGTATATTTCACCACAATATTTTTTTTGTAAAAAAGGAGGGAGGGGTGATGTCAGTGGTGCTAAAAGATGTCGACCAGCCTAGGGGTGTCCAGAGCCAGAGGCAGTTCTCAACAAAGAATTTCTGTTGGCAGTTATGCTGTGATTGGTGGAAACCTGGGATATATTGCATTAAAAAAACAAACAAAACAAAAAAACCTCTGAGGTCCTTGTGAATCCTCCTGGTCTTATGACCTCGTGCTGGCTTCCCAGGGTGGCTGAGGAGGGCCTGCCAAGAGGTTACCAGTGAGCAGTTCCCAGTTTCCGGAGGTGGCTGGCAGCACACAGGCCTTCTGGGGGAGGGGTGGGGATCCTTAAAAAAATCCTTATGATAGTAAGAGAAAACTGCTGTCCTTGCCCTTTCTTGTCCACCCACCCCCACTTTTCCACCCACGGAGCAATGTGTCATAGACAGTCCTGTTCCCCAGGGCTGGGGGCAGGATAGACAGATTGCAAAACCCCTTCCCACCAGTATTGCCCTTCCCCTCAACCTGGAAGGCTCTTCCCCACTCCCCCTTGCAACTCATAACCATTTTCCAGGACCACGTTCCAACCCCAAATCCCACTTCTTGGATGACTCATTCCTTGTCTGGCCCAGAACAAATCTTTAACGTCCATCTCTGAACTCAAGATGACCTCATTCCCTGCGGTGGTGTTCCTTCCAGCTTCACCAGCTCTGCCTTCATTGCAGGGCTGGACGTTCCTGTGTCCCCTCTCATTTAATCCTCCCAATTGTCCTACAGCAACTGCCACTGTTCCCCCAACTGCAGATTAGGAAAACTGAGTCTTAGAAAAGGAAAGTGACTTGCCCGTGGTCACATGAGGATAAACGACCAATCTGGGATTCATAGTCTCTAAAGATAGGGCTTTCCCCAGGAAGCTATCCGGGGACCTTAGCTGTGGTTTTCTACCTCCTGGACCCTTCTATTAGTTTAAGTTTTCTTACTTAGCTGCCTCAACTTCATGAGAAAAATGGCTCATTGTTTCATTCATTCATTCAAGAAACACTGAATACATTTACAGTGTGCCCGCTGCACAGCTAAACCGTGAAAATGCTGAAAGCCCTATGTCAAAGAATTCCATTCTGGTGATGCAGTCGGATGTGTTTATTATACAATGTGCAGGGGATACGAGGAAGTTGCAGGAAGGAGTGGCAAAATCCTGCCAAGATCACATGTAAAAGCAGAGCCCGCCTTCACCAACCAGGGCTGGGGGCTGTCTAAGCACTGACCCCCTTTTTTTTTTTTTTTTTTGCATTTTCTTGGGACCCTGCCGGATGCGCGTTAGGAGACTTTATTACCACTACGGGTATTTTACTGACTCGGTTAAACCTTCCTCCCCTGCCGCAGGCCTCCAGAAGAGGGAGGAGGGATCATCTGCTCTTTCAGCAAAGAGGACGAGGGATGTCACGTGCTCCGGGTGGCCTTCCGCGCGTCCCGCGTCCGGCCAGGATTGCTAGGCAACCGGTCAACTCCGGGCGGTTTGAGCAGCGCAGGAGCGGGGACTGTGGCTTGTGTGCTTTCCCGTCCGCTGAGAGGAAGGAGGAGCCCACCCAGGGTAAGGGGCCAGCGCATGGTCCTTCAGGAAGTCCGAGCCTGAAGAGAAGAGGGCTGAGTGCAGGGAAGACCCCCTCCCCAAAGCTAATAATGACCAATAGTGCAAAAAACTCGTGGGGCCGTTCTGGGAATCCCTCTGCAGGATGCTGGATCCCAGTGTCCTCATCCACCGCGTTAATCCTAGTTGCCCTGGATACTCTTCTAGGATCCTGCACCCTTACCCCATCAGGTCCAGATATAGGCTGTGTCCTGGAGGGGACAGAGATTTACAGAGATTGACGGGGTTTACAGAGAAATGGATGGACAATCCAGACTGGGGAGGAGGGCCTGTTCAGAGTAGAGCTTCCTGATAAGAAGGGGGAGGGGGACCAACAGCATGCACATCTGCAAGGTGGCAGGTACTTTAAATGCATCCGTTCATTTGCCCCTCAGCCTGACAGCTGGTATTAGCACTCTCATTAGGGTGTCATGATCAAGGTTACGCTCCTGGTTAGCTCCTTCAAAGCCTGTGCAGTTTTTCTCTTCTACAAGTTCAAAGATCGCCGGTGCTCTTGAACCACAAAGTGTATGTTCTACCACAAATCCTGTGTTTTCCCCTCTCAAACCCCTTGTTTGTTTCAAATTCTTTGCTTTGTAAAGAGGAGGAGCAGGGGAGAAAGAGCTCTAGAGAGGCTTGGTGACAAAGAAAGGCTTCTCTAACCCTTCCCCCCACCCCGCCCTCCTCTGCCAGGCAGGGCCCAGCAGTCCTAGGCACACAAACTGTCTGCCCTTGGGGCTAAGATGAAGAGGAAAGTGTTTTCACCTTTTATTGCACTGTGGTGTTCAGTGCAGAAAGCCACCCCTCCCCATTGCTCTCCCTAGGAGCTCCCACACTGAGACCTTGCTTCCTGCCATCTCCTGGGCCTCCTAGTTGGGGTAGTACATTTCCCAGAAGCCACAGGAGGTGCTCTCCAGAAATCCCTTTGCTCATTCTAGCCACACAAGGAGAATTTTGGTTTTGTGGTCCATGCATGTTCTACTTTGACTGCCTCCACTGACTGGAATGCAGGAGATACTTGGTTTTTTTTGGATTGGGGACTGTGTGTCTGAGTCATGTGTATTCCTGTGTTTGAGACTCTCTGTGGCCTTCTGTATGCCTCTAGGTCTCTTGGTTCCCATAGGGGTCAGTCACCCCTTAAATTCCCAGAGAACTGCAACACTGCTCCTGCCCCCTCCATACCTTTGCAGACCCCCCTCTCCCCCCCAACTCCCGCTCAGCTTGAGGAACCCATCCTACAGCACTTGCTTCCCAAGGGAGGGGAGAGACCTATGACCCCCTAGGCTGACCTTGCTATTCATCTTCATGCCCAGCTAGCCTGTGAGAAAAGAGCTACACTGGGTGCTTGAATGAGCCATCTTCCATCATGGAGGGGGATGGGGGCAGCCTTTAAATGTCCCCTCCATCTGCCTCCTGATGCAAGACAGTGCCTGTGTTCTCATTCGGGGCTTGGCCTTGGGAAGCACCAAGAAAAAGAAGCTGTTAAAAAATCTGATCCAGGCTGAAGGGGCTGTTTTGGTCTCTCAGAGTTTCCTCGTTGTTTTAAGCCTCCTTGTGGCCCCTAGGATCTGACTGTCTTACAGCAGTTGGGGCGAAGTGGTAGGGAAGCAGCCCCTAGTTGCAGGTGCTTCTCAGTGTGGTAAAAAAGGGGGAGAATTTGATTGACTGTACATTTTTTTCCCCAAAGCTCCATCTTTTCCATGTAAAATAAAGATATCAGGGTACCCTGCAGCAGTGTGTGCTTCTGTCCCTGTCCTCCCAGCCATTGCTTCTATCCAGGACAGGTTTCCAAACCACTTTCTGCAAGAGTCTGGCTCAGGTTGGTGCTGGGAGTAGAAGCAATTTGTGTGGATGCCAAGAAACTTGGGAGTTAACTGCCTGCCCTCCTCTCTTACCCCTCCATCCCAGCTGCTCTAGGACCAAGTCCACCCCGGTACTTGCTTCTATGTCTTCACCCAACCCTCGGGTCAGAAGCTCAAACCCCTCATCTGGCTCCTTATAGCCTTGGGTGGGGTGGTGGCTGATGAAAGTGTTTATCTGGGGTGATGGTGGAGAACAGAAACTGCTAATGCCTACCCCAGGGCAGCCGGATCAGGGCAGCCACGTCAGCATTTGCAGGAGAGGAGCCTGGGATCTGTCTATTTTTAATGAATACCACAGGTTTGAGAAATGCCAGCTGAGAGATGAGGAGCCTGCACTTTAAACCAGTTCTCAAACTTGGCTGCACATCTGAATTATCTGGAGAATTTTTTAAAATACACATAAGGTTCTAGTTGGAATGGGGTTAGACCTCAGCACTGTGATTTTATAAAGCCCTCCGGGTGTCTGGAAATGTGTACTGCTTTAGAGCCAGATGTGCCTGGGTCCAGGTTCTGCTGTGACCTGGGACAAGAACTCTGTAAAACAGGAATCAGGAGAACTATTTGGGGGGTTGTGGTGGGCACACAGTGAGGGTGCCCAGAATTTGGTAGGTCTTTATATATATTCACTCTGGATGTGAATCCTTTATCAGATACATGATTTGAAAACATTCTTTCTCAGTCAGCAACCTTTCTTTTCATTTTCTTTGTTTTCCTTTTATAAAGTAGGATCTCATTATGTAGCCCAGGCTGGCCTGGAACTCAGTATATAGTCAAGACTAACTTCAAACTCAAGACCCTCCTGCCTCAGCCTCCCAAGTGCTGGAATTACAGATGTGCACTGCCACACCCAGCCTCATTGTCTTAATGTTACACATATACATTGTGAGACTGGGGTCTGAACTCAGGCTTCCCACCTGCCAAGTACATGATCACTTGCTTAAGCTGCATCCTCAGTCCCTTTTGCTCTGTTTTTTTTTAAATTTTTTCTTTTTTGGTGGTACTGGGTTTGAACTCAGAGCCTCACACTTGCTAGGCAAGCACTCTACCACTTGAGCCACTCCGCCAGCCCATGCTCTGTTTATTTTAGAGAGGTGGGGTCTCTCCAACTATTTGCTGGGGCTGACCTCAAACTGCGATCTTCCCAATCTGAACCTTCCAAGTAGCTAGGATTACAGGCGTGAGCCACTAGTACCCAATTCTTAATGTTATCTTTTGATGTGCAAAAGCTTTTAATTTTAATGAAGTCTAGTTTATGGTTTGTTTTTCTTGTATAGCTCATTCTTTAGGTGCTGTAACTGTGAAATCTTTGCCCCTGTATTCTAAGTTGTATAGTTTTAGCCCTTACATTTAGAACCACCGTGCATTATGAGTTCAGTTTTGTGTATGGTGTGAGGTAGGGACCTATAGTCACTGTTTTGCTTGGGAATGTCCAGTTGCCCCAGCACCATTTGCTGAAGAGACCATCCTCTCCCCATTGAGTTAAATGTGTGTTTTTCAAAGATCAGTGGCACACAGATATAAAGGTTTATTTGAGTGTTTTCAGTTCCATTCCATTGATCTATCCTTGTATCAGAACCCCACATCTCGGCTTTCATAAATGTTTTTTGAATGAACAAGAGAAATAATGGATATGGTAATTAGAATGAAGATAAAGTTTTGCAGTCATAAAACTTGTACTTTTCTAGAAAAGTCTAATTAGATTTTTTTTGTGTGTGGTACTGGGCTTTGAACTCAGGGCTTAGAGCTTGCTAGGCAGGCACTTTATAGTAATTAGACTTTTTTTGGTCCTGGGATTTGACACTCCACCCACCCTTTTTTGTGATGGTTTTTTTGGAGATAAGGTCTCCCAGACTTTTTCCCAGGGCTGGCTATGAACCATGATCCTCCTGATCTGAGCCTTCTGAGTAGCTAGGATTACAGGCGTGAGCCACCAGAGCCCGGCTAGATTTTCAAAAGAAGGGTCACTTTTGGTGCCTCTGAAGACATTCTTGGACAAAACCCTCAGTAAAATTTACTTGATACAATGAATTGCTACTTTAGCATTTCTGTTATGTAATACCATTTCCTGAGTTTGTGTGTTTGTCTGTGGGTTTTACTTAATGAGAGATCCACCCTCCAGTCATTTTCCTACCAGGTCCCTGTTTCATTTGAAGTCAGCAACACCTGCTCACGGGAGGAACCTGTTGGGTTGTCTTGCTACAGCAAGCAAGCTGGTACAATTTATCTCCCCAAACACCCTGAGCACTCATTTGGTAGCTTTTACCCCAGAGCTCTGTGCAGCCCCAGGAGCTGATGACACCACAGTCTGGGTCCTTGGGAACTTGCTACCAAACACACAATTTCTGAGAGTTGGCATGGTCAGAAAGTCAGCTATCAGATGGCCAGCCAGCTGTCACCCAGAAGCACTCAGCCCTCCGCATCCCTACAATCTATGGATGCAATGTGGGGGAAGTCAGAAGGGTCAAGATCTCTTTTGGGGAGAATGAAGAGCCAATTTGTGGGAACTGCCCATTGGTTAGGTTTGAACTCAGGCCTTCGAGCTTGCTAAGCAGGCACCCTACCACTTGAGCCACTCCCACTACCCTAACTCATTGTATTTTTAATACCTAATCAGCATTGGTGAGGAAGCCCTCCCTTGCACTGCATTTGAACACCACCCCTGGGGCTGCCGTGGCATTTCCTTTCACTTTCTCAGCACCCCCTGACTGGGTTATCTCTGGAAACCTAAGCGCTGAGCCAAGGCTGTGCAGCTGTGGAGGGCAGGGCCAGAACTCAAGGGTAGGGCTGTGCCCAGCCTGCTTTCCAGTTCTCTCTTTTGAAGGCCAAGGGCACAGATCGGAGAGTTTCCCGCAGGCCCTGAGGCTCTTCCTGCTGAGAAAGCCACCTGGCTTTGTTCCTTCTCTGTGCAGTTCTCAGTTCTGCCTGGTTAGAGGGCGTGGAAGGAAGATTCCCAGTGGGCCACCCCCAGAGAGTGATATGGTACCTAGAACTCTGCTGTGAATGAGCTTTTTATAATGGATAATTGGGTGGGGGCTTCCAGAGGAGGCCCAGGGCCCTCGAATCTGTGTACTGTGTGGTTCAGGTCCCTAGTGTGGCAGGAAATTTAGTCTACTATCATCATCATCAGTATTTCTTCCTGCCTCTCAATAAACATAATGATTCAGTAGAAACCGCATCAGTTGGTGGGTAAGAGCTTTGGAGTCAGGCAAAGTAGCTGTATCACTTAGAGCTATGTGATGATGGGTAAGTCACTCAAGGTCCCTCTGAGTATCAAATTCCTTTAAGTAAAATGGTGGTTTTATTGCCCACTTCAGAACGTGATTGCAAGAACCAGACAAGGTTGTTTATGCTTAGCCTATAGTCAGCCCTTGGATCAGATGCGGTTTTAAAACAGATCCCCTAGGATTCCCCTCCCCTGCTCCCCACAAGTCAGATGGAGAGCCTGGAGCCATCCTGGCTTGCCTGTGGACACAGAGCAGAGCCCAGGGAGGGCCTCTCACCCCATACCATCTGCCCTGCAGCAGCCAGCACCATGGAGATTGTCTACGTGTACGTCAAGAAGCGTAGCGAGTTTGGGAAACAGTGCAACTTCTCAGACCGCCATGCCGAGCTGAACATCGACATTTCACCCAACCCCGAGCTGGCTGCACAGTTCGTGGAGCGGAACCCAGTGGACACGGGTATCCAGTGCTCAACCAGCATGTCAGAACATGAGGTGGGTCACCTGTCTTGAGGGACCAGGCCAGCAAAGGTGTGGTTGGGGTAGGTAAGTGGGACTGGGTGTCTTGCCCTCCTGGAAACCAGTTATAGTGGACCAGCACAGGTGCTGGAAGTGTGGGGCACAGTCACTCCGAGACCCACTGCAGTGCCAAGGTGAGGAGAAGATGGGACAGGGGAGCATAAGCCAAGATGTTCCCTCTCCCAAGGGTCTGGCCTCACCTTTAAGACTCTCACTAGTCATTTTGGACCTTTTGGTACTTCTGAGAGAGGAACTCTGAGGGAGTAGGAATTCGTAACTCCAGACAATTGCCAAGCTTGAGAAAAGGGAAGTGTCCCACAGGAAGTTCCGGCTGGGACAGGAAGGAGCTCCAAGATGCCTTCAAAGGCCCATGTGAACCAGGGGATCAGCCCCTGATTGATTAGGTCAGCAGCTGCTGAGAGAAAATTAGATAGAGTGAGATAACCCTTTTTATCATGCCCCACACCATCTGATTTAAAGTCACACTTGACTTGACCAAAACACGTCCACAAGTGGGTGGTTCCAATGACTCACTATTCAAGCAAACTAGCTTCTTGCTCTCTTAGCCGAATTGCTGTTTCAGGGACCAGGTAAGGCACCTTGGTGCAGCCCAAATCAAAATGGCAGACATGTTGGCCACGTTAACCAGGCTTTCCCTCACAGCCCCTTCCTGGCCCCTCACTTTGGGGAGCTGGTTTTAAAATGGAAAGAGACGGGACCGACATCCTTAATGGGACAGGATTTCCACTGGGATGAAACTAGAAAGTGGTGATGGTTGCACGACACTGAGCACAGTAATGTCAACAAATTGTACACTTTGAAATGTTTAAAATAGTAAAAATTAAAATAAATCATAATTTTTAAAAAATGGGCCAAGGTGGGAGGAAGTGGACAAGCAATTCCCACAGGTGAATCTGTGTAAAGTTTTGGTTTCTGTGACACTGTAATGCGGAGGGCGGGGGGTGGAGGGTTATTCACTTTTTTTTTTTTTAATTTTGGAATCTCACAGAACAGATGTGTGGGCTCCTGAGGCTTATTAGGATTTGGGTAAGGTCAGCACTGGGTTTTCCATAACCACTGGCCTCGACTGCAAAGCAGCTAGCTCCACAGGGTGGCACTGTTAAGGCCATCTGGGGACCAGAAAGTTGCTTCTCTGTGGCTTTGGCCAGGCACCTCATCAGTCCATCTCTGAGCGCTCAGGGTCCTGGGAGCCTACAGTCCTGGTTTGCAGAAGGAACTGAATGCTTACATCAGGACCAGTGTCTCCTCACCTGTGGCTCTCTGTTTAGGCCAACACAGAACGGTTTGAGATGGAGACCCGGGGGGTTAACCATGTCGAAGGGGGCTGGCCCAAGGATGTGAACCCCCAGGAACTGGAGCAAACCATCCGCTTCCGGAAGAAAGTGGAAAAGGATGAGAATTACATCAATGCCATCATGCAGCTCGGCTCGGTAAGGCTTCCCCCAGCTCTAGCTGCCACAGCCTCACCAGTTCCCCTAGGACATGCCACACCCCAACTGTGCCTGGCACAGCACAGCTGTAAGCTCCTGTGACTACTGAGGAAGGTGGGGGGAGAAGGCCAGAGGTCCAAAGCTGAACAGGTTTTAGGAGGAGTCTAAAAGGTGGGAAGCCCCTTAAGCAAAGGTGACTCCAAAAGAGCCCTAGCGAGCAGCCAATAGGGATCCATTGTGTATTCTACAAGGGTAGATTCAGCAGGTCTATGTCAAGCTCAGTAGAGATTGCAAAAGTGAATCTCACATACATCCTGCCTCCACTGAGTTTATAACCCACTGAAGGTCAAAGACAAAAACAGAGACATCATCATATAATATAGAAAGAAAGAGAAGGGGGATTTGCCATTTTGCCCCATAAGGAGGGAGAGTCAGTTTCTTGCTGAAGGGATCAGGGAAGGCTTTCTGGAAAAGAATGGCTTTTGGGGTGGGTTTTTTCTTGCTGGGCACCTGGTATAATGGGGAGGGCCTTCAGGTTGTAGCAACCAGTGTCTGCAGGACAGGGAGCAGGAGACTGTCGCTGCATATAGACACATGGATACAGATCACGTGGCGCCATTAGCTGAGTTCATTGTCATGGGAACATCATCGAGTGTACTTACACAGATGAAAATGGCCATGACATCACTAGGCATCACTATGGGGCCACTATCATGTTATCTGGTCCGTACTTAACTGAGGCGTTACGAAGTGTATTGCTTTACACCCAAGTATTAATCAATCAAAGTGTCCATTGAAAATGCACAGGCTAAAAGATGGGCAAAGATCACTGCTAGACATTTCTTGCTCCTCCCAGGTCCCATCCCAGCCCTGCTCAGTCTGAAAGGATCTCTCTTTACTACTAAGAATCCCATGTGTCCCCTAGATCATGGAACACTGCATCAAGCAGAACAATGCCATTGACATCTATGAGGAGTATTTTGATGACGAGGAAGCCGTGGAGGTGACCGAGGAGGCCCCCTCAGCTAAAACCATCAACGTCTTCAGGTAGTTTCATAGGGAGGCAGACATTTGGCTATTTGTCACCCCATGGGTGGGCACTCCCAAAGGGGACTTCTTTCCCATCACTCTGTGCAATGGGTGTAATACTCTCTGTGCTCTGAGGTTGGCAAGGGGCAGATTGAGAAGGTAGCCAGCAGAGAAGTGGTCCCTGTCCTGGGGGAATCTGGTTGATGGAAATGGAGTACAGATTTCAGGGAAGAACCTCAAGTGATTTGCCAGGTGTGGACAAGCAGGATCAGTAAAAGCGTTGGGCATGACAGACCCTGCAGTATGGTGGGCAAAGAGCCTGTCTGCCTTGCACTTGTGGGAGTGGATCTGAGAATAACCTTGAAGGATAGCAATTTAGGAAAGGGATGTATCCATGTTGTGTGTATGAAGCCACTGTATCTGGGGACATTCCCTGCAGTGGGTGCTTGCTGGCCAGAGCTGGAACAAGCTAAATCCATCAGTGGGGGCTGGGTCCAGCAATTCTGGTACTCCCACACAATGGAATACCATGCAGCCACTAAAATGAAAGGGGCAACTTCTGGGCCAACTGGGAGAGATTACCAAGCTTTATTATTTGCAAACCAAATCAAAACAAGGTGCAAGCCAGGCACATACCACCTCCCAGCTATGGCAGGAAGTATTAAATAGGATCACAGTCCAGGCTGGTCTGGGCAAAAAGTGAGACCCTATCTCTAAAATAATGAGAGCAGAAAGGGCTGGAGGCATGACTCACACAGTAGTAGAGCACCTGGCTAGCAAGTGTGAAGCCCTGAGTTCAAATCCCAGTACTGCCAAAAGAAAAAAAAACCCAACGAGGTGCAAAGCAGTATGTGGAGAGTGCCATTTTTGTTTAAACATACATGTCTATGAATCACACATTCACATGTGCACAGGCTGTGTACCGTGTACACGTGTGTGCATGTGCTACATTGCACAGAATGCCTGTGACTTTTGACTTCTGGCCTCAGACCTGGAAAAGAACACATTTCTGTTGTTTTAAGCCACCTCCAGCCGGGGGTGTGGCTCAGCAGTAAAACGCTTGTCTAGAATACCCAAGGCCCTGGGTGTGATCCCAAAAAAAAAGCCACCTGGTTTGTGGTGTAATTCTTACAGCAGACCCAGGAAATAAGAACCCAGAGCGTTTGCTCACATTTGTAGCACAGGGAGGGGAGCTTGGGGTCAGGGGTGAAGACTTGATGAAGGGAGGTAAGGGTGAGAGCGGTGTTCTTGGAAGTGCAGGGGCACAAATGGAGGTGGGCAGAAGAGGGGCAGAGGGGAAGGGTGGGATGTGAAGGCCAGGGCATCTGAGGACCCAGTGCAGGGGTCAGGTCTGCTCTGGGTGACGCAGATGACAAGGATGACAGGCATTGGGGAGTGATTCACCTCCAGTACCAACTTGGGACACTTCTTTTGCCACCAAGTGACTGAGGGTCCTAGGAAGTACCTGACCTAGTCCAGGGCATGGAACCAACCACCACAGCCGGGGTATTCAGAGGTGAGGGAAGGGCAGCTTCAAGCTCCCTTTCCTGCTGTCCTCAGGCTTTCTGGGCTCTCCTCCTACGTAGAGGTTACGAGAGCAGCCCCTGGTGGTTTTATTTGTTTTAGAGATAGGGTTTCGCTGTGTAGCACAGATTCCTCTTGAACTTGTGATCTTCCTGCCTCAGTTTCCAGAGTGCTGAGACTACAGGCATGTACCACCGTGTGTAGCTCCCATCTGCCACGTTTTACTGATGAGGACGCTGACCCCAGGCAGGCACATATGCAAGGGCACACTGTGGGCAGGTGATAGGGTGGAGCTCTGGTCTCCTGAGTCCCCAGCCTGCCTCTTTCTACTCAAATATGTCTGCCACATGCCACCCCCAACTCCCACCCCAGCACGCAGCACCCGTTATCCATGCCGCACGGGTTTCTTACCATCACCCTGAGTTCCTAGTTTACGGCAGGGGTCACTCTTGGGGTTGGCTGCACCTTCTGTAGGATTGGACAAATGTCACATGACATGTAGCAGCCATTACAGTATCCTACAGAGTGCTTTCACTGCCCTAAAAAGGCCTCTGTGCTGTGTATCATCCCTCCTTCCTCCAACCCCTGGCACCCTGGATCCTTTTACTGTCCCCGCAGCTTAGCCTTTTCCAGAATGTCCATCACTGTAATCATCCAACGTGCATTCTTTCCAGTCTGGCTTGTTTCACTTACTAATGGGCATTTAAGTTTCCCCATGTCTCTTTGTGGCTTGACAGCTCATTTCTTCCTTTTTTTTTTTTTTTAATTTGTGGTACTGGGGTTTGAACTCAGGGCCCACACCTCAAACCACCCTGTCAGCCCTTTTCTCTGTTTTTTTTCAAGATAGGGTCTCATGAACTATTTGCCCTGGCTGGCTTTGAACCACGGTCCTCCTGATTTCTGTCTCCTGAGTAGCTAGGATTACAGGCGTGAGCCACTGGTGCCTGGCTTGCTTCCAAGTTTTGACAATTGTGAATAAAGCTTCTATAAACATTCATGCCTAGGGTTTTGTAAGGACAGAAGTTTTCAACTCATCTGGGCAAATAACCAAAGAGTTTAATGTCTGGGTCCCCTCCCCCTTATTCTGACAGCAATGGAAGATCAGACTCTGACTCAAAACTTTCAGCAGCTGAAAGTGTTAAACTGGAATTCAATGTTTTGCTTCTATTTTCCCAATTTTTATTATTACATTCTAGTTATAGTTGGTGAAACTGGTTTTCCATTTATGAGAGTCTTGACAACTTTTTTAAAATAGATTTTTCTGAGTGAAAGCAATTGCTTAGATACATTTGAATTTTTTAAAGGAAAAAAATCTAGTAAATAAGGAATTGGGGGGAGCCCCACTCTCCAGTCTTCTTCCCTCTTGCTTTCCCTTGAAGGGACCCCCAGGAAATCAAGCGGACGGCCACACACCTCTCCTGGCACCCTGATGGCAACAGGAAGTTGGCAGTGGCGTATTCTTGCCTGGATTTTCAGCGGGCCCCTGCGGGCATGAGCTACGAGTCGTATATCTGGGACCTGGGTGAGACGTAAAGTAGGGGTCCCACTGGCCAGACAGCGCTGGGGGACAAGGGCAGAGGCCAGTGCAACCAGGGGTAGAGGGTGGAAGCAAGGGGTCAAAGACATTCACCGGGAGAGACCAGAAGTGAGGAGCAAGACACCTGTCCTGTTCCTTCCCTGACTGAGGTCAGGTTCAGCCCTATAGGGCCAAATCAGAGGCAGGAAATTTCCTTTGATTCCAGATTTTTTTTTTTCCAGTGCTAGGGATTGAAGCTAGGTAAATACCACTGAGCTACACCCCCAGCCCCCAGATTACAAATTCTTAATCTGGGCATGAATACCAGACCCCATGGAATGCCAATTCTTAGCTCCTAAAAAGCATACAGGAAAGATGCCCAGCAGACTGAAAAGGGAGCCCAAGGGGGAGGGAGGGGCTCATGCCTTTCCTCACCCTCACCCTTACTTCCTGGCCAGGAGGGGCCGTGCATTCACCTGGTAGCCCTGTCTACAAAGGGCCAGCTCTGTCTGGCAGGGAGCAGGGAGCCACGTGGTCAGTCTTCTTGCATTTTCCTTATTATGATAAATGTACAGGTCCCAGCTAGTCGCTGACACTGCACTCTCTTCAGCAGCCCAGCAAGTTCTCCCAGCACCCTGGTGCCCAAGGTGGACTTCGGCCTGGGTGGAGGAATTTAGTGGAGAGCTGATTTTATGTAAAAACCTGAGGGATGGAGTAGGGATGTGGTTCAAGTGGTAGAGCTCCTGTCTAGCAAGCTGTGAAGCCTAAAGCTCAAACCCCAATCCTGCTACAAAAATAAACAAATGAACAAAACCTGAGGGTCAAAAAACCCGATTTCACACCAAACTTGGGAAATGAACTAGAACTAGAATTAAACACACACCTAGCTGGGTGAGGAGGCTCACTGCTGTAATCCCAGCTATCCAGGAGGTAGAGATCAGGAGGATCGAGGCTGGAGGCCAACATGGGTAAACAATTAGCCCATCTTAACCAATAAAAAACTAGGCATGGTGGTTCACACCTGTCATCCCGGCTATGTGGAGGCATAAAAGGGAGGACTGCAGTCCAGGCTAGTTCCAGGCATAAAAGTGAGACCTGTTTGAAAAATAATTAAAGCAAAAAGAACTGGCACATGGCTCAAGTGGTACAGTGCCTGACTATCAAGTGCAAAACCCTGAGCTCAAACCCCAGTACCCCCAAACACACACACATAAACACACACACACACACACACACACATACACACACACCCCAATCTTGATCTCTCCAAATAAAGCCATTAGCCAAGATTTGGATCAAGAGGGATCTGAGATAACAGAGGGGCTCCCATGCTTCGTCTTTGTGTCTCCCCACCTCTGTCCCCTCCCACCACTTGTAGAAGGGGCTAAGCCTTTGACCCTGTCTTTTTCTGTCCAGAACTGATGGGATCATTTTTTTTTCTGTCTTATAGAAAACCCCAATAGGCCTGAACTTGCCCTGAAGTCATCTTCTCCACTGGTCACATTGGAATACAACCCCAAAGATTCCCACGTGCTCCTGGGGGGCTGCTACAATGGGCAGATAGGTGAGGCTGGGGCTGGAAGACCAAGTGGGCGGGCACTTCCTACAGTTGACCACCTCAGACCCCTCTCCCACGTCTCCATCTCCCTGGACAGTCAAGTTTAGCTGACACTTCTGTACTGCCTGCAGCTGTCACAATTCGAGTAAGTCTATCATTAGCACAAATAGAAAGGTTTAGAAGTTTCTGGGCACCAGTTGCTCAAGCCTATAATCCTAGCTACTCAGGAGGCAGATCAGGAGGACTGAGATTTCAAACCAGCCCTGGGTAAATAGTTCATGAGACCCTATCTGGAAAAAAACCATTACAAAAAAATGAGCTGGTGGAGTGGCTTAAGTGGTAAGAGTGCCTGCTTTGCAAGTGTGAGGCAATGAATTCAAACCCCAGTGCTGCCCCCAAAATAAATAAATTTAAACAAAAAGGTTTAAAAGCTATAATTCAAGTAAAGTCAAGAACCACTGGACTCCCTAGAGGCCAGCTTTCGGGGTGGTGGGACCATTTCTTGGGAGAGGCATCGGGGGAAAAGGTACGGGTAATGCTAGCCTTAAGGAAGGAGTTGAGAAGTGTCTCCGTCATTTCTGTCTTCTGGAATCCTTTGAGAGGAATCAACACTCATTTTCAATGTCCCATGCAAATTCAATTCCCATGGCAAATGCCATGGGAATATTCTGGTTCTGGGCCTTTCTTTATTGGGAGTTTTAACTTCTCTTTCTTTCCTTCCTTCTTTTCTTCCTTCCTTCCTCCCCCCCTCCCTCACTTCCTTCCTTCTTTTCTTCGTGGTGGCACTGGGGTTTGAACTCAGGTCTCACACTTGCTAGGCAGGTGCTCTAGCACTTGAGTCACTCTCCAGCCCTCTTTTCTGATTTCTTAAGGTGGAAGTCTACATTATTGACTCCAGGTAGGTTTTTTATTTTCTTTCTTTTTTTCTTTCTGAACAGATTTTTTTTCTTTGTAACACTAGGGCTCAAAACCAGGACATCGTGGATGCTGGGCAAGTGCTCTACTACTGGGCGGTGCCCCCACCCCAGCCCTTCTTTTCTGTTCCGAGTTGCTTATTAACATGGGGACCTAGAGTGGTGACTTTTCCTCTCAGCACTACTTTAGCTGCATCTCATCTGTTTTGTGCTGTAGTACTTTTGTGCTCCTCATTTCACAGATTTTCTAACTTCCGTTTCGATTTCTCCTATGGCCCACTAGTGTTCAGATGTGTGTTCTTTAGTTCTCCCTATTTGTGACTTTTCCACGTTTCCCTTTGGCTATTGGTTTCTAGTGTCATTGCATTTTGGTCACAAAAGATACCTTCATGAATGACTTCAGTCTTTCTTAATTTATTCAGACTTATTGTGGCCTGGCATGTTGTCTGTCCTGAATGTTCCAGGTGCTTTGATAAGAACATATTCTGCTTGTATAAATGTCTTTCTGGTGTTATGGTGCTCTCTCCCGAGCATGTCCCCAGGGCTGGGCAAGCACACCGCCCGACCTGTGCTGGTGGCCTTTAGAGGCCCAGGGGTGTGCCAGGGCTTTTCAAAGCCCCCGTGGACACCTGCAGCTCCAGCTTTTCCTCATAAACGTCTTGGTCGGCCTTTTGTTTGCGCCATCTGTGATCCACTGCTCGGGATAGCGCTGCACTTTGGCAGCAGCCTGTAGTGAAATCCCTGAGCAAACTCCGAGGCAAGTCAAACACAGTCTTGCAAGAGGGATCCTCAGGTTGCATAATGACAGTTCTTTGACATGGGACTTGGACAGAGCTCCATCCAGCCCCTGTCTGCTCTGTCCTTGCAGCCATCCAACCACAACACAAACAATGCAGGATGCTGGTTTTCCTGGGTCCCCTAGAACTGGAGAGTGTGGGTTTTTTAATTTTTAATTTTTTTTTTTGAGTTACTGGGGTTTGAACTCAGGGCCTACACCTTGAGCCATTCCACCAGCCCTTTTTTTGTGTTGGGTTTTATTAAGATAGGGTCTCGAGAACTATTAACCCAGGCTGGCTTCAAACCATGATCCTCCTGATCTCTGCCTCCTGAGTAGCTAGGATTACAGGTGTGTGCTTCCAGCACCTGGCTCTCACTTTTTCATTAGTGTACATGAATTGCACAAAAGGATTTCATTGTGATAGTTCCCTGTATGCATATAGAGCACTTTCATCAAATCCAGCCCTTCTGTTACTTATTACTGTCCCTCTTGTTTGTTTTTGAGACAGGGTCTTGAGTCAGCCCAGGCTGGCTTTCAACTCTCAGTCCTCCTACCTCAGCCTCCCAAGTGCTGGGATTACAGAAGTGCACCACCACCCCCAGCTCCTTACCCTACCATTTTTTGCTGATGGCACACTTGGAAAAACAAACCCTAGTGAGGCCAGAAGAAACCTGCTTGTTCTCTATCCTCAGCCCTGAAGTAGCAGGTTCCCAACCCCACAACAACACACCAGCCCAGTCTTGACCTTGGGGCAGAAAAAGATTTCCATCCCTTCTCCTTCACATGGTCTTTTACTTTCCCTTCTTCGCAAGTGGAGCTGGAATGGCTGGGAAATTTCTTCTCAGATACCTGTGTGTCTAGGCATGGTGATACATACCTGTAATCCTCTTGGGAGATGGAGGCAAGAGGATCTTGAGTTCCAGGCCAGCCTCGGCTAACATAGCAAGACCCTATTAGAGGTGGTGGGGGGAGGGAAGGAGAGAGAGAGAGAGAGAATGAGAGAGCAGAGAAAGGAGAGGAGGGGAGGGGAGGGGAGGGGATTAGTTATCTGTGGACAGACTGCCTCAGGCCTTCTGAAGCCCATGGTTTCTCTCTCAGACCTGCAGCCTTCTGCCGTGGGAAGACAGGTTATTTGGGTGCCCAAGCTCTAAAGACTGCAGCAGAACCCTTTGCTGTGATTTATTCAGGAGGCAGCCTCAATCATTATGCATGACCCCTTCTGGTGGCTTTTCACACCAGCTCAGTGCAGCCCAGACTCTATCCTCCTGCCAGCAGAAGGCGACCCCAGTAAGAGCTGCTAGGACTGTAGGAGTCACCCTTGGATGCTGCTTTGCCCAAGCAGGACAAACTTAGTCAAGAAAACACACTGGGCAAAAGCCTGAGATTTGAGGGAATATGAAGTTACAACTTAGGAGCTAAGTGTTTTTGTTGTTTTACAAAACCAGTGTTCCTGGAATGGGCTCTGAGTAAGAGGGTGGGTCCTTGGTGTACATCCATGGGAAAATGAAAACCAAATCGATCAGGACAGAAAGCAGGCTTTTGTAGGCAAAGCACCAAGAGAGCTGTCATGGTAGAGAGCCAAGCTCCTCTGAGTTTCTTTCTGGAGGCAGCAAAGGCCCAGAAGATAAGAGTGAGTGAGTCTATGCAGCAGGAAGATTTTCCCAGTGTTCTCCCCTTAGGCACCTCTCCGAGTGCTTTTCCCTGCAGTAGAGCCTGGACACTCTCCCTGTGGCTTGGCTCACTGCACCCTGAGGCTCACCCACAGTCTTAGCTCCATTCACTTCCCTGGGAGGACTTCTCTGGCCACCCTGTGTGTTCCTTTACAGTAGCAAATCCCAGCCTGGGCTGTATACAGGTCCCCTCCAGCCTCCCCAGAGACTGAGACTGGCCTGTTCCTGGTGGTTTCCTCAGGGCCTCAGGTGTACTCAGCACATGGAGTGCAGGATATCAACAGAATGGGTACACTCCTGGAGCCTCTCCAGAGATTTGCTGGGGTTGGCAGGAAACCCAGGCTGGTTTCAACTTAGCCCTGATTCTAAAAATCCACATACCCCCCCAAGCCAGAGAAGTAGCGTCCCTAAAGCCCTGGGCCCTGCACTAGGGAAGGAAGCCTGGGCCTCCTTTCACCTCTCCCTTGTCTCCCTTCCATCAGCCTGCTGGGACATCCGGAAGGGCAGCCTGGTTGCAGATCTGTCCACCATCGAATTTAGCCACCGAGACCCTGTGTATGGCTCCATCTGGCTGCAGTCGAAGACCGGTACCGAGTGTTTCTCTGCATCCACGGATGGACAGGTACCGCCTGGCCAGGCCCTGAGGGGAGGGGAGAGGGCTCATGAGGTCCCCTGGTTGCCATCAGAAATCATCTGGGCAATATTTCCTTTTACATTTTATTCCATTTTATTTTGTGGTTCTGGAACTAGAACCCAGGGCCTCTTGCGTGCTAGGTAAGCACTCTACCACTGAGCTACACCCTCTGCACATTCAGGCAAACTCCTGTCTCTCTATTTGTTTTTTCTTCTGCACTTGATATGCTCCTAGCATATCTCAGAGACAGTTCTGGATTTTATAAACCACTACCCATGCTTATAAAGTGCTGTGGGTTGTGGCTTCATCATAATTTATTTAAGTAGATTGTGTCTTTTGTTGTAACCAGAAGAAGTATAGCAAAGAGTTCATTTGGGCCTAGAGTTTGGCACACGTGTGCAGATCTGGTACACATTTGTGACAATGGGATTATTAGGCCAAGGGATAGAAATCACTATACATAGAGAGCCTTGAAAAATCCAGGTTCCTGCACCCACACCTAGCAATTTTGCTTCTGTAAGGCTGGAGTGGGGCCCCGGTGTCTGGGTTTTGCGCAGCTTGCAGTGGCACTGGTGAACCTGTGGCCCACAGCAGCGATTCTCAAAGTGTTTGCCCAGGGATCCCATACCCTAGGGCCCCAGAAAGGTAGGGGAGGGGCAAAACCCAGGGATCTCAAGGTCTCACAGTTGCCCCCTCCTTCCACCAGGTCATGTGGTGGGACATCCGTAAGTTGAGCGAGCCCACCGAGGTGGTGATCATGGACATCTCCAGGAAAGAGCAGCTGGAAAATGCCTTGGGAGCCACCTCCCTGGAGTTCGAGTCTACGTTGGTGAGTGTTCCTTGCTCTGACTTTCCCGGCTCCAGCTAAGTTCAGGCCTCTGCTTGTGCCCCACCTCCCTCTAAAGGGCGGCCACTTCCCAAAGCCAGGTCCTCCACCTGTGTGGGTTTTTGCAGCAACATTCCAGCAGAGGGCAGCAGAGGTCCTCAAGGAAGGCAGCCATCTCAGGACATCCCAGTTTGGCAGGTGACAGCAGGCAATCTTTAACAGGACACAATTAAAAACAAACAAACAAAAAAGCCCTGTTCTATGGGAAGAGCCCTGACCAGGACCAATATCCAGACCGTCCCTGCCTCGTGCAGGATCCTGGGTTGATTACTTCTCTACCTCATGGAAGGAAAGAGGTATTTGGGAGGCAAAGGAGATTAGAGGGAAAACATCCAAAAACCAAGGCGCAGATGTGATTCCAGTGTTTAGCAACTGAGAAGGGACGGTAAAGAAATACCCAAAGTTGAGCAATAATGAGAATGGGTCAGAAGAGGGAAGTTTCTAGAAGCAGCAAATGAAGGTTCCCTCTCTAAAGAAAGACAGGGGAACAATTTTTCCCAATGGTTCCTGGCTGAAGCTGGCTCCTGGTTTATATCTTACTGAAGTCCAGGCCTATCACGGATTTCAGACCTCAGGTTGGTAAAAGAATTTTCTGAGAGGAGAGGACAAGGAGCAAAGGCTTATTAGGAGGCTGTGAGGGGAGACAGCAGACAGCTACAGCCAGAGCTGCTTGGAGTTATTTGATTGGCTGTTTCCTTGCTCCTGGGCCTTGCTGATTGGCTGCCCCTCCCTGGGATCATGGTTTGACCTTGGTGCCCACAGGAACATTTCTTGCACTTGACTCTCACTTCCTCATTCCACCTGGCCCTTGGTATTTTATTCCCACCATGCCTCCTTAAGGGGGACTTTTCTCCACGAGGCCTTGTTTCCCGTGACATCTTTCCTAGAACCTTGGGAGGCTGTGGCCTTGCACCTGCCCTGGGAGTCCTCACCCATGTCTTGTAGGATGAGGTGGAAATTCATTCAACTGACCCCCAACCTTGGCATAGGAGGAGGCACAGGATGGAGGGTAGGATAGGGAGGGTTCAGGAAAACATTCTGCCCCTGCTGCTGGGGTTTCTAGGCTGCTTGCTGGATATGGTGACCACCCCACAGCTAGTTCCCACTTCTCCATACCTGACCCTTACTGAGCGCCCACGCTGTACTGGCACTGGCAGCTACCTTCCACGCGTAATCATCCCTGCCCACCTTATGAGGGAATGTATTCGTCTCTGCCTTCAGATCAACCAGATGAGTGCCAGTGAGGTTAAGGTACAGGCCCTGGCACACGGTAAAGATGGAGCTCAAGCCCTGGACTCCAGGTCCGTCCCCACCCCCACACAAAGGCTGAGGTCAGAGGCCTGCTGGGCCACGTGGGTCTGAATGGCTGTCCTCCCTGGCATGCTTACAGGTGTCCTGCAGCTTGCTTGATGGCTTACTTCTCAGGGCTTCTTGAGCTTGGTCTTTTCACTTTCCTTTGATACTCAACTTTGCAGCCGTGTGTGTGTGTGTGTGTGTGTGTGTACTAAGCACATGCTGTACCACTGACTTACACTCCCAGCCTGTGTTTGAGACAGGGACTCTCTATGTAGTCTCTCGTGAGCCTCCTGCCTCAGCCTCTAAAGTGCTGGGATTACAGGACTGTACCCCCATGCCCGGCTCTGTGTTTATATTATTAGTTGTGGTTAAAAAAAGACACATAAAATTTACCATCTTAACCTGTTTTTTTGGAGGTACTCGGGGCCTACACCTTGAGCCATTCCACCAGCCTTGATTCGTACTGGGTTTTTCGAGATCAGTCCTCACAAACTATTTCCTCGGGCTGGCTTCGAACCTCGATCCTCCTGATGTCTTGGGTAACTAGGATTATAGGCATAAGCCACTGGCACCTGGCCACCATTCTACTTTTTGCCTCTAAGAATTTGACTATTGTAGGGGCCTAAGTAGAATCATAAAAATATTTGTCTTTTTGTGAGTGGCTTAATGTCCTTAAGCTTCATCCATTTTGGAGCATGTGTCATGATTCCTTTAAAGGCTGTATAACATTCCAGCACATGTGTAGCTCACATTTTGTTTATTCACTCAAAGACATATGGCTGCTTCCATCTCTTGGCAATAGTGGTTAATTCATGAGTGTGGGTGTGCACTGTCGTGTAGTTTGGGAGTGGGGTTCTTCACTCCCATCTCACATCATTGACTCAGTCACTCACCATCTATCTTTTGAGCCCCTACTCATACCAGACATTGTCCTGGGCATGGAGGGGACATCCATGATCAACAGAGACAAATGTCTCTGACCTCAAGGAGCTTGACTTGTCCATGTGGGACAGACAGTAAACAAAGAAATATGATACACATGCAGGAGGTGTGGGGGCTATGGGAACAGAAACAGCTCAGGGTAAGGTGGTTTGGGAGCTATGGGGTGGTCCAGGGCTCAGGCTGAATATGAAACAGGGTGATCTAGGTACTTAGGAGGAAGAGATCAGCAGGATCGCTGTTCGAAGCCAGCCCAGGCAAATAGTTTGTGAGATGCTATCTCAAAAAAACTCATCAAAAAAAGGGCTGGTGGAGTGGCTTAAGGTGTAGGCCCTGAGTTCAAACCCCAGTATCACAATAAAAAAAAAGAAGAAAGAAAGAAAGAAGGTGATCTTGGGGGTCTCCTTGCAAAGGTAAGGTTTGGTTAAATCCTGAAGGAAGTGTGAATTGACCAAGCTGATGTGGGGACGGGGTCATATTCCAAGCCTCAGGAACCGCCTACAGCATCACCTCCAAGGCAGCATGCCTGTGTGTTTGAAGATGTCATAGATACTTATGGGGACTAGGGTGGGCCAGAACCCACTGGGACAACCCTTGTAATCTTTCCCGCTAAGGGCCTCACCCCAGACCACCTTTCCTCCCGGCTTCCTGTGATTGCAGCATGGTAGCCACACACTCCCGTGGGGTCCCATATGACCCAGTGCATAGGAAGGGAAAGGGGCAATGCAAAGAACTGAGGCCCCATCTCTACTTCCACCCAAGGGAGGTGGGGCAGAGCCTTCGCTCTCGGTTGTCCCCAGCCTCACCTTAGTAAGAGCTGCATTGAGCACAGAACTTTGCTCTGACTGATCGAAGGTGAGGGCAGAAGCCGCCCTGGGCAGAGAGGGCCCCTGCGATGAATCCTGCTCCCCTCGAGAACTCACAGGCTGGTGGGGAGACAATGTCATCACCTGACAGTGCCAGTGCTGGACATCCCCAGTGCTGGCCAGCCACCTGCTCTGAGATCTCAGGTATATCTAACCTAGGGCTAATGTCACTGTCATGCCAGATAAGCCTCTGCCTGCCTTCTGGGTTATCAGGACCACACGGCTCTCCAGTCTCAGCTTAATTTAGTCTCTCTATAAATGGACACTCAGGATTCTGATGGTAAAATGCTTAACAGACACAATGATGATGTGTGAAGGGGGTCAGTGATGACCCTCTAGGTACCAGAAGAATCAGGGGGTCCTCAAACAGGTTGCCGAAAGGAAGATCTGATGAGGGTGGGAAGAGTGGGGAGAGCTCTCAAGAGAGGCAGGGCACAGCCTGAGCAGAGGTTAAACCCTGATAGAGCAGGCAGATGCCCAGGCAGACTGCTGGCCATGCCAGGCCAGTCCAGAGCTGAGGTCTCATGTCATCCCCTCCACAGCCAACCAAGTTCATGGTCGGCACTGAGCAGGGTATTGTCATCTCCTGCAACCGCAAGGCCAAGACATCAGCAGAGAAGATTGTGTGTACCTTCTCAGGCCACCACGGCCCCATCTACGCCCTCCAGAGAAACCCCTTCTACCCAAAGAACTTCCTGACTGTTGGCGACTGGACAGCCCGCATCTGGTCTGAAGATAGCCGGGAGTCGTCCATTATGTGGACCAAGTAAGGGAGGGAGACAGGGGACAGGAAGGGACACAGAGAAGGGGAGGGGACAAGGGGGGGCCACTGTAAAGACTCTTCCATTTGTAAAATTTAGCAAATAAAAACCCAGGATTTCCAGTGAAATTTAAATTTCAGAAAAAAACCCAGTGATTCTTTTTAAATAGAAGTATGTCCCATGCAATATTTGGGATATACTTTAATAATTAGCCATTGTCAAAAATCTCCCAAGTTTCTTTTATCTTGATTATTTCTAGTGTGTAGCCTAGCTGTCCACACACTTAGCTACAAATAAGGCCAGGAAATGTAGCATGGCCACCATGGTCCACCTCCAACTGTACCACTGTGGAGGAAGGGAAAACTCAAAGTCCCTACCATGTGCGTTTTCTTAAAAAAAAAAGTTCCATGTTCATTGAACAAATTTTTGAAAACCCAAATTAAGGCAAGTTGGAAATACAACCCTCCTCTGATCTCAGAGATATGAATTTCCCAGGAATGACCTTCCTCCAACCTCATCTGTGGGTTCCAGGACTGGATCCAGATCCAGCAGCACAACCTGTAGTCTGGTTTGCTGTTGAGAAAGGCCAGTGGCTGGCTCATGGGAAGGACCGTCCCACAGCCCTGCAAAGAGTGCCCTGTGAGCCGTGGATGGGTGAGGCTGGTACACTGATAGTCAGACCCAGGGAAGAACTTCTGGAGGCTTTGGAGTTCATGAGTGCCTGAGTGAGCAGAGCTGTGGCTCAGCAGGCACTTAGTCCTCACCACAGTCCCTGACTCATGGCACAGTCCCCTACAGGTACCACATGGCTTACCTCACCGATGGAGCCTGGAGCCCCATCAGACCAGCTGTTTTCTTCACCACCAAGATGGACGGGACCCTGGATATCTGGGACCTTGTGTTCAAGCAATGCGATCCTGCTCTCAGCCTGAAGGTCATGTGCATCTCCCTCCCTGTGCATCCAGGCCCTTCTAGGACAGACTTGGGATAGGTGTGAATGTGGTACATTGTAAGCACGCTGTCATGGTCAGGTGTGTTTGGTTGAGGCCTCTCTGGGTAATTTGCAGCTGGCTGACATTTTTGGCTTCAGGAACGTGCGCTCCTGCAAAGGTGAGGAGTGGGGGACTTGACTACGAGGGCAGTGCAGAATCACCCAAGGGAATTAAGACAGAGGGGAAGGTCTGGGGGCTCAGTAGTAGAGAGCTTTCCTAGCATGGGCAGCTATGGACTCAATCCCCAGCACTACAAGAAAAACAAACAAAAACAGAATTTTACAGAATTAAACTGATCTGTCCTGCCCCCAGCATAACCCTTAGACCAGTGGAGGCCCCTTCAAGCCTGAGCTCATATTAGCAAAGCAAAATCCCAGAGTTGAGCCCCACCAGCTAGGACTATGGAAGGCCACCAGGCTTGGGATCCATAGAATGAATGGGGCTGAACTAATGGGGATGGTAGTGATGAAGTTGGAGGTCAAGGTCTTGACAGCCAGTCTCCCAACCACTTCACCCTGTGGGACAGGGGATGTCATCAAGAATATTTGAATAGGGCTGAGAGGCTAACCTTCCCCAGAGCTCAGATGATCAGACAAACGTGACTTTGTCCTTCTCTTCTTCCCCTACCCCGGCTCTTCCAACAGGTGTGTGATGAGGCTCTCTTCTGCCTCCGGGTGCAGGATAACGGATGTCTCATTGCCTGTGGCTCCCAGCTAGGGACAACCACCCTGCTAGAAGTCTCTAGTGGGCTCTCCACCCTCCAGAGGAATGAGAAGAACATAGCTTCTTCCGTAAGTGCTGGGTGCTGGGGGGGGAGGTCCATTCTGCACATGTCCTGTAGTCCTATGTCCCCTCCCTCCCACCTCTTGGGAAATATGTGGACACACTGTTGGGGGTGGGCAGTGTGGTGTCCTACAGCGGGCTCTGCAAATGGTGTTAATGGTGTCACCCTGCCCTCACTCAACCATGTGTGGCTCAGTGCCCTGGCTAAGCTGCTTTACCTCCCCAGGTATCCGTTTTCTAGCTGTAAATCCAAGTGGTTTGAATGGGTCTGTTTGCCTAGTTTCAAACAATGTATATAAGTTTTTGGTAGCAGAACTGTTCAAATGAAGGCTTAGCAGATGACAAAACAGAAGACAGGTGAATGTGACCTGCCCCAAGGAAGGGATGCTGAGATCCACTACTAATTCCTCCCCCAGGCAGCCCTGGAGCCCACTCCCCAGCATAGGGCACACTGTGGGATTGAGGCACCTGGTCCTCCAACTTCCTGGCTCTGCCCGAGACTGGGGTCTCCCCACGGAGCTGGTCCTCCATTGGGTTCAGGAGCGCCATGTTGCATAACACAGAGGACACGTTTCACCCTCTAGCCTAGGTACCTGGTGTCTCCTTGGAACTGAATAACTTGACATCCCTGCTTCCAGCCTTCTGACACCAGTATTCAACCCTTTTTCCTTGACTTTAGCCCTGTGTGCAGACACACCTCTGTGGGGACTGCTTTGAGTAGAGCAAGGAGAGCTTAGTAGATGCCAGCCTGGCCCTGTGCTGGAGTCCTAGCTACCCTCCCCCTTCTCAGCGGCCTCTGTCCATGTGTGCTCCAGATGTTTGAGCGTGAGACCCGGCGGGAGAAGATCCTAGAAGCCAGGCACCGAGAGATGCGGCTGAAGGAGAAAGGCAAGGCAGAGGGCAAGGACGAGGATCAGAGAGACGAGTTGTTGGCCGTGGACTTGAACGAGCTAGTCACCACTGCTGAGGAGGAATTCTTCAGTGTCATCTTTTCAGAGCTGAAGAGGAAAGAGGCAGAGGCCATGAGGAAGAAGTCAAAGGCTGTAAGGGCCTCAGCAGGGGCCCTGGTGGGTTGGGGGCTGGGAGGGAGCCATGGAGCCTGAGTCTACCTGCTTGCTGACTTCCTGGGTGACCTCCAGCATGTAGCCTTCCTCGCTGGACCTTCATTTGTCCACCTGGTAAATGGGAGGAATTACTCCCTTCCTGTCATGGTAGGCACATCTTGAGCAGGCGGGGTGACCCACTGAGTGAGGGCCCCGGAGATCAGTGTGCTGTTGGAGGAGTGAGAGCCTTGAAGCCCGTGGAGGAAGGCCATGACTTCCTTAGTTGGAGTGTTCTGGCTTACCCCTGCCTGGTGTCAGAATTGTGACTTATGTTTTGCCCTTTTGCCCTCAGCCCCAGCTCTAAAGCACTTTCTAGCTGTGTCACCTAGACTGGTCATTTCACTTCTTGGTTCCTTAATTTCCATCTGGAAAATAAGGGGATTGAGCTGTAATGATAGTACCTAGTTACACTCTGGGCCCTCTTCTGGACTAGGTGACAGAGGAAGAAAATACCTTGTCTATCTGCATCATAGTGCCTTACTATAAAATGCTAAGATGCGAAAGGCCAAGGATCAGCATGGCAGGGAAGCTGGAGTTGTGGCCCAAGTGAAAGAGCACCTGCCTAGCAAGCATGAGACCCTGAGTTCAAACCCCAGTCCCACCAAAACCAAAACAAAACTGTCTCTGTTAGCATAGCAGGGAAAAGACTAAACCAGGGTAACCAGGATCCACCCTTGAAAGTAAGACTGACTACCTTTGGGAGTGGGGTCAGGTCTCCTCCCAACCATCAACCTCTGGCCCATCCAGCCCTTCAGAAGGGAAAGGTGACCTTGATCACTCTACATCCTGAAATACACTCCTCACAACAGTTTGAACTTCTAGAAATTCAAGCCTCAGAAGGTATTAGGTTCATGGACTTTGTCTTCTGTCTTTCTTGCCACACTCTTCCTCCTTGTCTCTCCTTACCCTCAGCAGTTGGCTCAAAATTCTAGGGGCAGAAAGCACTGCCCAGAACCAAGGCCATCCACTATGTGTTGACTCTTACAATCTTATCTCTAATCCCAGCCCAGACATTATAGGTGAAGGTGCCAAGGCGCCCCAGGAAGAGCAGGATTGAGGTGGTCTGGTCAGTAATGGCAGAAACAGGACTGTCATGTTCCCAAGACCCTGCCCACTTGCCATCCCCAAAGACTGAGCACCCACTGGGCCCTGGCCAGCACAGAGTTGGCACCCTGGGCTCCTGGGCGCTCGGCACTCAGGGTCCAGGCAGCTGCCTGTTTTGGGTCTCATGGGGTTAACCTTTGGGGAATGGGGAAGGCCTACCCCTCACCAACATTTCTGCTTTCTCCTCAGAGAAAACGGTCAAGTGCAAAGGCAGATGATGTGCTGGTGGAAGAAGATGCTGGGGAGGGAGAAGATGCCTGGGAGGCAGAAGATGCTGAAGGAGAAAATGGCAGGGAAGAAGAAGGGGGTGAGGAAGAGAGGCCAGCTTAGGTCAGCCTTCACCTGCAGCACTGTCCCTATTTGTCCCTTCCTTCCATCCTCTTGGTATCATACAGGTCTTATAAAAGTGGGGAGTTGAGCTTCTCCCTTAAAGCATCATTGCTGGGGGCACCCTGGGGCCCTGACCATCCCCACTCTACAAATCATTGGCCCGCACACTCCCTTCTAGAGAGGAAAGGGCAGGATTTGTCCCTGTGCTGGCTCCCCTGTGTCAGCCACCCTGTGGCCGACTCCACAGCCTTAGCGGCTGGTCCTAGGTGTTTTCTTAGTCTGCTTCTCCTGGGTTCCCCACCAATCATCTTCCTGGAGGAGCTTCCAAGCTCAGCTGGACTTGTACCAGCCATAGCTGGCCTTGGGAAGACCTGCAGAGGGGGAAGAGCTTCTCCTCCTCCCTTCTCCCCTCCCTCATCCACCTGCAAATCAGGAACAGAAAACTGCCCACTTCTGCAAGGCCTTTCTGAGCAGCTCCTCCTCCGAGGCATTTTGACACACAGCTATGTCAGAGGCCTCTGAGTATGTGTGAGAGTGGATGAGCAAGATGGACTTAATTATCCTGGATGCACTTGCATGCTTTTAATCACCATACTTCTTGTAAAATTAGAGCAACAGTAACAATAACAATCGTTAGCACCTGTTGGTCCTAAGAGCTTTCGTAGGCGCTCGTGTAATTCTTTCAAAGTCCCTGTGTGCTCTGACTTACAGAGGAGGAAAGTGGCTGTGGATGAAATGCAGGGAAGTGCCCAGGTCTCAGAGCTGGTGAGGGGCAGAATGGGAGCCCAGGCAGCTTACTTCCCACCCCTCTTGTGGGAGTCAACTATGGGCTTTTGTTCAAGGTGGAAGGCCATGGGTGTGCCCACAGCGCAGCATAGCAGTGGGTAAGGGAGAGGACACCTGAGAGCCTACTTTGCACTTCTACCATCATTGATTCTGAGGTTGTCAGCTGATCTTGGCAGGGATCCAAAGCACCCCTTAAAAATGCCTGTTCTGCCAGGCACTGGTGGCTCACGCTTGTAATCCTAGTTACTCAGAGACAGAGATCAGGGGGATCACAGTTCAAAGTCAGCCTGGGCAAATAGTTCGTGAGACCCTGTCCTAAAAGTACCCAACACAAAAGGGCTGGTAGAGTGGTTCAGTGGTAGAGCACCTGTCTAACAAGTGTGAATCCTGGAGTTCAAACCCCAGTCCCCCCCACAAAAAAATGCCTATATTAAGAATTTTGTGCTGGGCGTGATGACACATACCTGTAATCCCAGTATATGGGAGGCTGAGGCAGAAGGAGCTAGAGTTCAAGGCCAACCTTAGCTACATAGCAAGACTTTGTCTCAAGAGAAAAACAAAAATAAAACTGGGCACTTGTGGCTCACATCTGCAATCCTAGCTACTTAGGAGGCAGGGATCAACACAAAAAAGGGCTGGCAGAGCGGTTCAAGTGGTAGAGTGCTTTTCTAGTAAGTGTGAAGCCCTGAGTTTGAATCCCAGTATGCCAAATTAAAAAAAAAAAAGAATTTTGTTGAGGAAGAACTCAGGCTATAAAGGGGTTGGGGGGCATCGAGTTGCCAACTCTGGCTAGACTTTGGTGGAAACAATAGTCACCAGTCATGTGTACTGAGGGCTTGACCTTCACAAGAGTCCAGGATTGATCTCCATTTTCAATCTGCATGTCACCAAAGTGGCAGGTGACAGAAGGAAGGGCTTGCTGGGTCTAATGGGAGCAGGGCACAGAGCTGAGATATAGGATCGGGGTCCTGTATTATGCCACACACCTACGTTCCCAGGTCTCCCAGCACAAGGAGTGAGTTCAGCTGGGTTTCTGCTCCCTGCCTGGTGTTGCATCCAGGCAGCAGAAGGAGGGAGTTTAAGGGAGCATCGGGCTCCTCACTGTATGAGGACACAGCCCACCCTGTGCTGCCGTAAGAACCTCCTTCTTAAAGCAGCAATTATCTATGGGCTTGAGTTTGCCCCCATGGGACATTTGACAATGTACGCAGACATTTTGGGTTGACACAATGGGTAAGGGTCTTGCGCCTGGCCCCTTACTCTACAGAAGAGATAACAGAGGCTGCAGGGAAGTGTCTTAATACAAGAGTTTTTAAAGGGTGCTTTGGGTAGGCATGTCGCTCAACAGGATGCCCCCACCACAAAGAATGGTATTGTCCAAAATGTCCACAGAGGCACAGTGGAGAAACCTATCTTAGAGGGACAAAGCTATCCAATGAAGTGCTCCAGGACAAAGTCCAAGCTGCACACTGATGGCCCCAGTGAGAGGCTGACACCAGGGACAGAAGCACATTCTTTTGCTCTTCTGAAATTTTGGCCTTTGCTTTGTGCTTGCAAGGAGGCCACCTGCTGGAGGTCTGCAAGTCCTTCCCTGCATACAGAGGGCGCCACTGTGCCAGGATGACGTTAGAGAACAGGCCATAGGAGAGAGGAGGGCTGGCAGACAGCACTGGGCAAGGGACACAGGAGCTCTGTGCATGAGGTGCCCAGACCTTTTGGCAATAACGCTTACCAGCCTCAAACCAGTTTCACTGGGCACCTGTTGTTTTTTCCCATCCAAAAAGGAGCAAAACAAAGCCACGATGCATTATGGGAGAATCCGCGCCAGCTGCAAAACTCATGGCCGTGGGTGTGGAATGTGCATTGGGAAATGCCAGCACAGGGCCAGGCAGGGGACACAGCAGTGCAGAAGGTGGCAGAAGGAGTGTCTAGACCCCTGTGTTCACAGCACACTATGTCCCCCATGTCCATGCACACTTGCCACTTAATCATTGCTTTCACTGCATCCCCGTGGCTACTGGGACAATCTGCTCACTGTTCCCTTTCATGTGGCAACTTGGTGCTGGGGCCCCAGGGCAGGACTCTGAGGAAGGACTTCCTTGCCCTTTGTCAGCAACAAAATGAAGTGCTCCCTCCTCAGGCTCCAGAGGCTCTGAGATGACCCTGATGCCCAAGTCCAGGGCTGCAAATGACCTCCCAGGGTCAACTCAGCATCCTGAGCCCCAGGAGCAAGCACCTCTAGATGCTGATGGCGAGCCTGAGGGACTGAGATGGGCCGAAAACAGCAACAGCACTTTTGGTGCTTACAGATGGGGCAAGGGTGAATCCAACTTGGGTGCGTGCTGTCTGGGTGACCAAGCCTTTGCTCAGTCCTATACTAAGTATGGGTCAAGGAGCAGGTCTGCCTCTGTGCGTGCACACGCTGCTGGGAGAAACAGAAGGCCAACACAGAGACACCTAAAGAATGGCTGTTGTGCAAACTCACATTTTAAGAGCTACTGTAGGGCACTATAAGAAAGAAAATAGGAGCAACTAATCTAGACTCGGGGTGGTGGGGAGTTGCTGTGAGAAAGTGACATCAAAGTTAAGACACTGAGAATTAGCATGACATGGCCAGGTGGCATTTGTGCACATGTGTGCATATGTGCATGTACACCTGTGTGCAAGTGTGATTGCATGGACGTTTGTACAGAGGGGCCATTCAGGTAGAGGAAACTGTACACACAATGCCCCCATGAGAGAAACTGGTGGTATGCCCTGTGACCAACAGGGAGAAGTCAAGGAGCCAAAGCAAGGTACGAGCTTGAGGGGTGGGGGGAGTGACTCGCAGTCATTGGATGGAGCGAGGTCTTGGCCTGGGAGTAGCCCAGTGGCTGAACTGTGCACCTGCCCATGAAGCATGGCCTGGAAGGAGGCCACTGGGGCTATGTAGGAGGATGGTGTGGTGTTGGGACAGTTGGCAGTTGGAGTGGGGCGATGGCTACAAAATTACTTGCCTCTTTGCAACTCTGTTCCCTTCCTTTGGGATTGTTCAGGTGAATGAAGAAAATAACACGTGTCAAACATTGGGTTCCCAGGCTGGTGGAGTGGCTCAAGTAATAGCACACCTGCCTAGCAAGCACAAAACCCATGGCTCAAACCCCAGTATCACCAAAGCCAAACTAAACCAAAAAAACAAAAAAAAAAACCTTTGGATTTCCAATAAATGCCCAGTAAATATCCATTACTTCCCTTTCTTAAAAGCATCAGATGAGCCCAGCACTGGGGGCTCACATCTGTAATCCTAGCTACTCAGGAGGCAGAAATCAGGAGGATTGTGGTTCAAAGCCAGCCTAGACAAAGAGTTCCTGAGACCCTATCTCAAAAACACCCAATACAAAAAGGGCTGGCGGAGTGGCTCAAGGTGAAGTCCCTGAGTTTAAGCCTCAATACCACAATAACAACAAAAAAGCATCAGATACCCCTCCCACTCCCAAGACAGGCTTTGCGTTTCTGGCAGCAAGCTCTAGGTTAATACATGGGGCAACTCTAATGATTTGTGAGTTGGCTCCCCAGGACCCCTTCAGCATCTGAACCCCATCCCTCGGAGATGATGCTGGGGCTTCTTAAGAGAAAAACCCTTGATAAATGCTTGGCTTCCTCAACAACTGCCATCTCACCTCCCAAGGTCTACCTTGGGGTAGAAGAGATCTGAGCCTGTGAGGCCCAACCCTCAAGCAAGTGGGACTTTGGTCTCTTGGAGGTCAAGGACTTCAGAAAATGCTCAGGGCTCCTCCAAGCCAGTGGTTTCCAAGCTCAGGAAGGAAATGGAGTATGTGATATGTCTCTGTTGAAAGTGTCATCGCTGATGTCACCAGCACGGGCTGGCAGCAGTGTCTTCTTTAAGAAAGGGAGGTTTTGCAGGCGAATGAATGAAGATTTCCATGAACCCAGAGAAGCCTGAGCCCAACCAGGTTTTTAGTGACTGATACCTGAGGACTGACCCACCCCGGAGCTCCTCAACACCTCTTGAGATCTAAGCACCCTCAAGGTTAAAAGAGGGCTGGGGGTGTAGCTCAGTGGTAAAGCCTGTGCCTAGCATGCATGAGGCCCTGGGTTCCATCTCAGCAGGACCTTTGTGAAGATTAAACGTGACCTTGACGTCTCAGCATCTAGCCTGGCCTCTGGCAGATCGCAGGTGCTCAGCAATCCCACTGATTCTTCTTCACCCTTGCATTGCTAAACTCTCACTGGGCACTGTCCTAGAAATACTAAGGTAAGATGCAGCCCCTCAACCCAGCCAAACGGACAGATCTAATCTTTAGTGGTGAGTGCTGATAGAAAAAGCACACGGGAAAAGTACCTAATCCAGTGGGGCTTGGGCTGACCCCCTGGATTTGTTGGAATTCTTTTGTTTAAATGTTTCAGAAACATAAGCTAGTTAATTTCAAAAAAGGGTATTTATTGGTTCAAGAAACTTGGAAGACTGAGGCTTATCTGGCTTCAGGTGTGGCTGGATCCAGTAACTCATGTGTCATTCAATTTATCTCCCTGTACAGCTCCCTGCATTGCTTCCTGTTATGCTTTCCTTCAACTGGACCAGGGGAAGGGTCAGGCATGACTGCAGGGACCCCAGGCATCAGTTATCTCAGTCAATAATACTGAAGTGCAATACAATCCCAGGACCCAGTTTGAGTCATAGATCACCCTACGTGACCTAGGCCAAGCCTGGGTTACAGAAGGCCATGGCTTCTGCCATGGCTGTGGGCAGGACAGAATGCTGCCATGAGCACTGGACCACTTGGACTAGAGGGAGGATAGCGGGGAGGTGACATGTAGAATGGGTTTAGAAGGAGTTAGCCAGACAAGTGGAAGAGGGATGTCCAGCACAGAGCTGCTTGAAGAAAGCCCAGGAAGAAAAGAAGAGAGTAACTCACTCAGAGGATAGTGTGTGATTGAGCCTGACCACTGCAGGGGTGGGAGGAGGAGGCGAGGAAAGCCATGACTCCAGGCTATAAGGCTGACTCCATTTGGAGGGCAACAGGGAGCCATGGCAGGACTTCAAGTAAAATAACAATAATGGTCTGTCTTTTATACTGAAGAGGAGGTGGAAAGTGGAGAGAAAAACCAGGCAGGCTGCTGGGGTCATCCAGGGGAGAACCTGTGAAGTCCCAGCCTGCTGGCAGTGCAGTGGGGATGGAGAGGGCGAACAGAAGCAATGGAGTAGGATGAGCCAGCAGATTCCAGGGTGTGTGAGAGGCGCTCAGCACTCACAATGCCTGCGTCTCTCTCCCTCTGGGAGCATACTTTTTTGATGGCTCTGGAAGGGCATAAGTTAATGGTTTTATGGACAGGAGAGGAGAGTCTGATGTGAAGAATAAAGAGAAATGTGACAGAAGTAAGTTGGAGGGCTGGAGGCATGGCTGAAGTGGTAGAGAGCCTGTCTTAACAAGTACAAAGCCCTGAGTTGAAACCCCAGTAGCCACCAAAACAAAAGTAACTTGGAAAGAGTGTACTGGGTAGAAGGCTGGCATGAACCAAGGTCTATTCTCAAGAACAGGACACAGCTGATAAGGAAGCATGGAGAACTCAGTGCCTGCCTTTACCTCTGTGTTAGAGCCGCACCTCTGAGAGTGAGGATGACTGCAAGCAAGGCAAAGCCCTCCACTAGGGGGCACCAGTGAGAAGGGGTAGAAGCTGCTGCCTAGGGGTGGAAGAAGAGGAGGTACATTCACAGAGCTAGGAGCTAACAGCTTGAATGACTTCAAGAGGCAGTGTATAAGGGGCTGGTGGTTTCACTGACAAAGGTCACTGGGTGTGATGGTTCACACCTGTAATCCCCGCACTAGGGAGACTGAAGCAGGAGGATTTCCTGAGGCAGGAGGCAGAGCTTAAGGCTAGTCTGGGCTACATAGAAGACTCTGTCTCAAATAACAACAACAGCAACAAAAGTCAAACATAAATATCCCACGAAAGTCAAGAGGAGAGCCAGGCATGGTGGCACATGTCTATAAAATAAAATACGCACAAAAAAGAAAAGTCTGGGGCATAGCTCATAGAAGTCTGCAGGTAGAGCTCTCATCTATCATATGTGAGGCCCTTTGTCCAACCCCCCAGTACCACAAAAAAAAAAAAAGGTCAAGCAAAGGACAATGTTTGAGAATAGAGATGACTTGGTGGTGAGTCTCCCTTGTAAGATGGGACCTCTTGCTTAGAAGCTTCTAATTCTTACTCATTAATCATGAGGGGGCATTGTGGGTAGGATTTATGCATATGGAGAAATAAAAAAGAAAAATAGCCCAACTGACCAGGGGCTCCTTGACTGACCCAACCAGAGTCAATTCCGGGGTCTAAAACACAATCAAGACAAGTCCTCAAAACATACCCAGTTCTTGTTGCAGAATGAGCCAGCCTGGGCCAGAGAACAGGACAAAATCCTGGAACCCTGCAGGAGGCTTTGGTTCCCACCAAGCTTTCCTTGGCCTATGTATTTATCAAACCCCAGGCAGCCAGCTGCTGCTTCCTGTCACTGTTTATTAATAACTATCCCCAACACAAGCTCCTCTGGGGTAGTGGGGAAGCCAGTCCTAGGGCACAGGTGGCATCACACTCTGCCTCTGGGTGCGTGCCAGGCGTCTGAGATAGCCCCCAGGGATGTGAGGCGTAGGAGAGCTACCTTTCTCAGCTCCTTCCCTGGGAAATTAACCCCATCTCAGCTCCCCCTCTGCTCTTTGTAGGGGCTGCTGGGCTCAGCTTCAGTGAGGGGGGGCGGCAATGACACAAAAGATATGTCACCAGAATCAGGGAGCGCTCTAACATCACGCAGAAAGCTGGGCTCTCTGGAGGGGGCGGAAAAGCAAGTTGGAGGCAATCCTGTTTTCCTGGGCCCTCCTGAGGCCAGGAATTGTTCCACTGTGCTCCCTGGGTGTGTAATCGTTGCTGTTGTCTGTTGTCACCAAGAATGGAGACTGCTGCATTTGACCTAGAATTTCTCACGCAAAATCGAATCTTCCAGCAGGCAGGGAACCAGAAGAAAAGCACCAGGGCGGGGGTCGGGCCTATCCACCTTGACCTAGATACTGGGTATATGCATAGGGCCTTGTTTGTTAGTGGCGGACTCTTCTGTAACACACCCTTCAGCTAAGCCAGGCGCTCCCCCTGTGACACCGGGCAGTCAGGGCACAGAGGCAACTCTTCTTCCACCCGTCTGCCTCTGGACAGTGGGTGCAAACTGCCCACACCAGAGGCACCGGTCACTGTAGCGATGCCCGCAGAAACACGAGGCTGCCAGCCGCGTCCTGGAGACCCAGGTAGACAGTCGTGGCCGGAGGGGCGGGGGCGGGGGCGGGGGCGGGGGCGGGAGCAGGGGCGGGGCGGACACAGAGGGCGGGGCGCAGGGGGCGGGGCGGGCGCAGGGGGCGGGGCGTCGCCGGCCGTGCCCTCAGGCCCCGCCTCCTGGTCAGTGCCCCTGCCACGGGCGCGTTGTTGGTTTCGGGTTGTCAGGCAGCCGCCGCGGCGGAGAGCGACCCGGCGACACCGCGGTGGGGCTGCTGCCTCTCGGCCATGCCTACTGTCGCGGCCTAAGCCCGTCCGCTCGCCGCAAGCATGAAGGAAAGCGGGGACTCAAAGGACCAGCAACTCATGGTGAGAGCCTCCTTCTCCCCTTTCCCCACGACACCCCCCCGCCGGAATCGGACTACCTCAAGCAGTCCCCAACACTGTCCACTAAAGGGACACCAAGTGTCCACTAAGAGGACATTCAAGGGACAGGGTCTGGGACTGTGCATAACAACTTTGCCCAAGTCCTAGAGAACAGGTGTCCAGAAGGTATTGTGGCCTCCTTCTGAGGCTGGAAATTTAGCCCAGCCTCAACCCTATTCCCCCAGGATCCTACTCCCCGGGGACCCCACCCCGAAGCCTGAGTAGCCTCTGGGGCACAACTCTTGGATCCAGGAAAGATCTGACCTATTGCCTGAGAAAGAAGGTGGGGGTCTCCTGGTGAACCAGAGGGACCCCAGCCTGGCAGTGGGTCTGAAAGAAAGGGACCTGGAGACCACCAATAGGAACAAGCCCAGGCAAGGGTGCGACAATGACTGGAAACTGGGCTCCAACACACAGTCCAAGTGAGATCTCTAAATACCTCAGAGAAGTGCTGGAAGAGACCTCAAAGATGCAGGGTGCCTGGGACAAATGTGGGGTTGGAGGGAGGTAGGGCAGGTAGAGACTGGAGATAGAAAGTCTTGTTTATCAGTGGTGCCAGACTGGAACAAAGAGCTGGGGAGAGTCAGTGACACCAAGGCTTCGTGAGGTTTAGGAGGGTGTATGGGGGTCTTCCTCTCCCCAGCCTCTACTTCTGAGACATGGGAATGGGCCTTTACAAACAACAGATGTCGGTGAGAAGACTGGAGGCTAGTGTTACCTGTTACCCCTGACACCCTATCTTCTGTAGGGTGCCTTACTTCTGCAACGGGAAGCCTCACCCTGAGCCCCCAGGCAAGCCCTGACTTTGGGAATGGGCTTTGAAAAGGTTTGCCTCATCAAAGCTCCAAGTGCTGCCGGGGAGGGCCCTCCCCTCCCCTCCCCAGATGGGGTCCCCTGAAGAGGCCCATAAAGATGATCTAACAGCCGTGCAGTGCCTCTGAAAGTGAAGTTAGGGTGCCTTAGTTCCACCCACATACCCACAGATGTGTCCCTTCGGATAGGCAGAAAAAACATTTTCCTCACCCACTCCACTCGTAGGGAGGCCCATGCACATAATGAAGATCCAGCATCTCTCACTGGCTAGTGAGTAGACAGAGGAGGGGCCCTTGGTGACTCTTTCCTGGGGTTGTTAAGATGTGGTCACAGGTCCTTAGGATGACGAGGTCCTAACTGCCCGGTCATACTGCAACCAGCCCACCATTTTCAGCTGCAGCATTCACAGTCATGGATAACCTGCTCCAGTGCCAAGTGCTCCAAGTTCAAACCCAAGGGAGCCATGGATGTTTAATTTGAGTGTGTTACTGATGCGACCTGAGTAGACAGTTCTCTCCCCGGGGGGATCTCCCCGAGGCACGGGCTCCTGGGGAGATTCATAGACTCAGACACAGCCCAGCACATTGTGAACCTACTGCCCTCTGAGCAGTGACCTGTTGGAGTTTTTCTTGGGACAAAGGAGCCTGGGATGGCTGGACACTGGAGAACCCAGGACCTTGCTTGGGGGAGGAATCCTGAGACCCTCTCATCCTTCCCTGCATGGCCTAGCCTGGCCCCTCCTTCTAACCACAGGGGTCTGGTCTCTCCCCCTACTCCAGGTGGCGCTCAGAGTCCGGCCCATCAGCGTGGCAGAGCTGGAGGAAGGAGCCACCCTCATTGCCCACAAAGTGGATGAGCAGGTATGAAGGGCCACCACAGTCAGGAGCTGCAGGGCAGAGGCCTGTTCAGATCTGTCTTGCAACTGCTGAGGGCAGAAAGGGATCTGTGGCTCATGGCACCATCCTCCTCTATTACCAACCCTGGGCTGTGCCATTGATGACATCACTGAGGAAACCAAGGGCTCTTCTCCTGAGAAGCCTTGCTAGATGGTCCAAGGAAAGCTGAGAGCTTCTGTAGCCTGGATGGGCCCTGGTCACTTATTTCCCAGGCATGGTTTGACTTTTCCATCCTAGTATGTCTGCTATCCATAGAGCACGTTCTTATATGGTCAGAGCTAAAGCTCACCTCCAGAATGATCAGATTTGGCAAAGTCTTTGTCTGCCTGCTCTCTTGGCCCTCATGTCACCATGATGGGGAAGGGCAGGGCACACGAGGTAATATTTACCAAGAACCTACAGCATGCTGGGGACTGTGCTAGGAGCCAGGGAACTATTGTGAACAGAAAAGAGCCTGTCCTCCCTCTGTTTCCTACAGTCCAGTGTGAGGAGACCCGGGCATTCATGAAAGAATTGAAACAAACAGCTGAGGGCTGCAAAAAAAAAGAAGGAAGGAAGGGAGGCAGGGAGAGAGGGAGGAAAGAAGGAAGGAAGGGAGGAAGGAAGGAAGGAAGGAAGGAAACTGCCAGGAGAGTAAATAAGGGGGTTGACCTAGTCCTGGAGGTGGGGGAGCATTCCCTTAAGAGATAGTGCTTGAGCTGGGCATGGTGGTGCACACCCGTAATCCTAGCACTAGGGAGGCTGAGGCAGGAGATTGCAGGTTTGAAGCCAACCTGTCCTCTTGGGGAAGGAGGGGAGTGGCAGAAGATATTGCTTGAGCTGAAATGAGGGTTAAAGAAAAGGTAATAATTAGGAGTGTGCTCAAGGGGAGAAATTGCCACCAGAGAGACTCGAATGTGCCTGCCCTGTGGTGAGAGGGATTGTAGTACAACTGCATAACTGAGAAAGAGCAGAGTGACTCAAGCAGGAGAGGGAGGGGGGCCAAGAGGTGTGAGAGGAGACCGGAGATGTGGGCAGGGCCAAACCACACTCTGCAGACATGGCAAGGATGTTTGTTTGTGTGGGGAATTGAAGACTCAGGTGCTGTGGTTGTCACAGTCACAGTGGTAAGGGCAGCAGGGACAGGTTTGGTGGCCAAGTGATATGAGAGGCTGTCAGTGACCCCTTCCCTCTGCTCTGTGGTTGCTGCTGCTGCTGCTGGCTTCTCCCGAGTACCAGGAGTCATTGGAGTGGTGGAGTGGGCTGGTAAGTTGGAGAGGTCAGAGTGCCGCCCTGTGCTGCAGAGAAAAGTTCATGGATACCTGCTGCACCGGGGCCAGGTCCCTCAGACTGGACTTGGGAAGCCCAAGAGTCACACCTCAAAGCAAAGCCTCCAAACCCCAGGAGGGCATGACCCCCACACCTCTTCCTCCAACCATGGCAGTACAGCTGCAGGCACAGTGGAGCCCTGGTACCTGTCCCTGATTCACTTCCCTCTCCATTTTTCCTCAAAGTCCTTGGGGCAAGCGGGGATGGCTGGGGAGACCAAGGCCAAGGCCAGCTGGAACAGAGTGAATGCCTGTAAATAGAACAGTAGCACAGTGTGGGTCTGACATTTGCCAGCTGTGTGGCCTTGGTGTGTGTGTGGGAGGGGGTGGGTGTCTGCTTGCTCCAAGGAGCCTCAGTTCTGCACTCTGAGTGGGGACAGCAGTAATAGTGCCATTTCTAGAGGGTATTTGCTGGATAAAGGATTTACATGACTCCCCAGTGCCTGGCACACTGGGACAACATCCTTGATGTGAGTCACTGTCTGTTAGAGACAGAGTCCCTAGGGCTGCTGGACTGGCCGTCCAGCCCTTAAGAACCAAGAACTCAGGAGGAGAAGGAGAAGGTTCCTTCCAGCCAAGCTCCCTGTTTGTCTGACTTGTCCTCAAGGATATCGGGTCCTTGGAGCTGGGACAATGATGTCTCTTGGAGGCTCCTGGCTCCCAGCCAGCATGGTGGCCGGTAAATGTTAACTGATAGGAGTACTCCCTGTCCAGGGAATAGCCCCCTTGTGTGCCAGCTCGGCAAACACTGGCTCCTTTCTGTCTCTGCAGGGCAGGGGAGGCCTCCCTCCAGGTCCAGCCTAGTCCAGCCCAGCTAAACCTCCACCAGACCCCAGCTGGGCAATTCCAGCAGGCCTGCCCCTTCAACAGCAGAGAGACACAGAGCCTGCTGTCTGAGCAGTGTGGGCACAGGGTTCTCTATGCTGACGCTTCAGGCTTCTGTCTCCAGCTCCTTCTGTTCCCATCTGGTTCAAAGATGGGTTTGTCTTGGGGGCCTGGCCTCACCATTCTTACTACAGTTTGAGAAGCTGAGAACCTCCTAAAGCCAGTTGTCCCCCTGACAAACCCACACAACTAGGAGGTTAAGACGCATGAATCTATCCCATCACTGGAGGCCATAGGTAGGAGGATTGCAGTCAGAGACTGGCCCTGGGCCAAAATGCCAGACCCTACCTGAAAAATAACCTAAAAAAAGCAAAAATGGCTGGGAGCTTGGGTCAAGTGGCAGTGTGTTTGCCTGAGTAATCATGAGGCCCTGAATTTAAACCCCACTACCACCATAAAAAAAAAGACACAATCCAAGGATGATCAATTTCCCTTGCCTCCCACTCTGATCAGCCAGTAATGGCAGAGTTCATCCTCAGCCCTGGACCAGAGGGAGGCTTGGGGCTCCAGTCTTGGGTCAGCTGTACTGATGAGGCCACAGCCAGCTGGCTCTCTCCTTCCTCCCAAGGCCTGAGGCCCAGTGGTGAGACAGTGGGGTGAATTTGTTACCCAGGACAACATGGCTGAGTGTTTCTTTCCAGCCCTGCCTCCTCTAAAGAGGTCCACTTGGGCTGTCCACCTGCTTTGTGAGAGGGCCCACCTCTACCAAGCCTGTGGCATTTGCTTCCTTGCTATGGCTGTCATGGCCGGTGGGGACTGGCCTGTCTGGGGGCTCCCCAAACCAGCTTCCTCTGGTCTTGGATCTGGACCGTGTCTCTTGCCTACCGCCTTCCCTTGGGGATGGGTGGGTTACTTTCCTCTGCTGGAGCCATCTGAGGGCAGGGGAGGGGGTGAAGTGGAAGGGGTACCTGTGGCACAGCCCAGAGCTCCCTCCTGAAGGCTCAGCCCCCTTGGTGGCCAGCAGGAAGTGGGCACTGCCGTGGCCTACCTGCCAGTGGGTCCTGAGTGGAGAGAGGTGGAAGAAGACTGAGTCACCACTGGCTGGGGCTGCTGTGAGGCCCCTATCAGCCTTACTTAGAGCTAGGCACCATTTTCCTGGGGCTATCAGGAGCCCCATTTTCCATGGGCTTGGCAGAGGCAGGCCCTCCCACAGGCAAAGTGTCCTGAAGGGCAAGAGGCCAGGGTGCCAGAATTCTGGGAAGTTGGATCTAGGGTTTGGATTTGTTCAGGTGTCTGGTAGGCCTGGGGTTCCCAGCCCTGGTTCTGTGTAGCAGTAATCATCATGCCTGAGTTAGAGGGTCCTTCTTGGAGGACTCTGTATGCACAGTGGGTGACACCCTCCTGCCACCTGCTAGGGGTTATCTAGCAGTTTATCTCAAGGGCTGGACATGAGATGCTTCGGGTCCCAAGGTTAAGTAAAACCCTGAGGCCTCCTCCCTCCCACATCCTGTGTCTGAGTTCTCAGTTTTTCCCTTCAGGGCCACCAAACCACGATGTGTTCCTGGAAGAGTGTACTGGGAGCTCATGCTTCTGTTTGGGGTGGGACTGAACCCTGAATCTGTACCTGGCCAGGAGGCCAAGGGGTGGAAGGGAGCTCTGGAGGGTGTTCCAGGCTGGGGATAAGAGGCTCCTGCCATCTTTCTCCATCCACTTCCTCACCAGTGCCCACACATCTGACCCTTCCAGGCTGTGTTTATCTGTAGGATTTAAGTCAACAGACAATGTACATAATCCCATAATTAGCATTTATCTTCTTGCAGCCCAACTGCCACACTCTGCTCCTGGGGGCCTGCAGAGCCAGGCAGAGGCCCTCCTGGGGGTCCAGCCTCTTGGCTGGAGGGATAAAGGAGAAAGAAAGCAAAGCAGGAGGGTCTGCAGCTTGTGATGTGGGGACAGAGCTGGGCTTCAAATAGAACAAAGACTCTATAACTGTGGTTCAGAGATCCAGAGGGCCCAGCTCCACTGGCTAGGTGCCCTCACATGAGGCTCTTATGGAAGTTAAGAAACGTATAAAGTGACAGATGCCAAGGGCCGCTGGGGGCAGCTGCATTTAACCCACTTGTTCGTGTGGGGTACAGTGGGTTGAGGATCTCCCCTGCTTACTAACCATCTGGAGGCTTCTTGGCTCTGTTGTCCCCAAGAGCTGAGCATAGTAGAAAATGACCAAGAGAGGATGCAAGGATTCTTTACCTCACCCCTTAAGCAATCCCCCAGCCCTTTCCCTTCCCAGCCCAGGCAGGCATTCAATTACTTTCATCTCTATACCATCCACTCTTGCCATTTAATGTAATTGCATCATAACAACATGTGGTTCTTTCTGTCCTGGCTTCTTTTCCTTACTGTAATGTTTTTGAGGTTCATCTGTATTATAACTTACATCAGAACTCCATTCCTTTTCATGGCTAAATATGACATGGAATATTTTGTTTATCTGCTGATGGGCATTTGGGTTGTTTCTACTTTTGGGCTATTATGCATAATGCAAGGATACAAGAATTCTTACACTTAGCAATTAAAGGAACAAAGAGAGGGTGCTTGTTAAAAATGCAGCTTGGTGGGTGATTCCAAATGTATGAATCTGGGTGGTACCCGGCAATCTAGGATTCACAAGCACCACTGCCTGGGGGACTGTGATAAAGGCATCTGCAGACCCTTGGAAAGACACCACCTGAGACCATCTTCTATGTCATGCCTCCCTTCATCCAGAGCCTTGGGGTCCTCAGAGTTTTGTGGCTCTGTCCCAAGTAACCAGCTGGGCCTGATGACTTTATAAGCTCAGCAGGCTCTATTCTGGCCTTCTGTGTCCAACCTAAAGGCTGACAGAACCCAGGGATACCTTTCCTGAATGAAAGTCTCCTTTATCAAGGATTCACAGGTTGGTACCTGTATAAGTAGAAAGATGACCAGCAATAAATTCTCCTTCTTAAACAAACAAACCCCAAAAGCAGCCTTACAAAGGTGATAGCCACCTGGAGTCAAGGTTTGGTTTGGTTTTGCCATGTTTTGTTTTCACCTGTGAGAAAAAAAGGGCTGTGAGCCTCACCCCCTGGACTGGAGGTGAAGCCAGAGGCAGCCTGAGGCCTCCTGGGTTAGCTGGGGATGCTGGTGTGGCTTCCTTTCTCTTGGCTACAGCCCTGTTGGTCCTCCCTGATCTCAAACTGGGCCAAACTCAAGACCAGGGAAGTAATGCTTTTGATTCAAGGTCACATAGCAGTGTTGCCTGAGTCCCATTTGTGGTACACTCCCCTCCCTCAGAAGGTGGAGAAGGTTCTATGTCAATGATTTTCATCCAGGGGCCATTTTGCCCTTGAGGAGACATTTACCAGTGGTCACAGCTGGGGGAAAAGTGTCCCTGCCATCTAGTAGCTAGAACATTCTGCAATACACAGGATGACACCACAATAAAGAAATAATAGTTCCAAGATTGAAAAACCCTGGTCCAAGTTCAGCCATTGGAAGGCCAGAAAGAATCCTGATAAAACTGCATAGCTGATCAAAGAACCTACCACTTATTCCTGCCCAGGGGGATGAGCACCCAGCATGCTTTGTGTGAAGTATTTCTGATCCAGAAAAGGCTAGGAGAGAGCTTGGTCCCTGATGGGGACACAGCTCAGGCCCAAGGGCTGCCCAAGGCCCTGCTTCTCTGTAGGATCTTGGGCTTCCAGGCCCAAAGCCTTCCAGTGGGTCTAGAGATCCAGCTCACACATTCATTGAACAAAAGCAGGGCTGAGACACAGGGCATGGAGAGGGAAGCCATGCACAGCAGGCCCTTTATTGAGTTAGAGGCCTGGGGCCACCATGCAGGTGTATGGGTGTATGCCAGGCAGGCACATGCAGACTTTCACAAATGAGGAAACCTCCAGCAAGCAGATCCGTGAGCTGCCCACTGTCTCTCTCCTGGCCCTGTCTCCCATTCTCTGGCAAACACTGAAAACCCCTGGCCACCAGCATAGGAATGAACTATAGGAGTGCCCATGCTGCACCTGCCTCCCCATGGCATGGAAGCCCACCTTGGTGGCACATTAATTTACAAGGCAACTGTAACAATGTGCCATACACTGGGTGGCTTGAGCAACCAAAGTTTATTATCTCACAGTCTTAGCAGCCTGAAGTCTGAAATCAGGGTGGTGGCAGAGCAATCTGGGCCAGGCCTTTTTTCTGGGATGTAACTGCTTTCTCATCTCTCCATGTCAATTTCTGCCTATGTGTGTCTGTGCCCAGATTTCTTTTCCTTCCTTCCTTCCTTCCTTCCTTCCTTCCTTCCTTCCTTCCTTCCTTCCTTCCTTCCTTCCTTCCTTCCTTCCTTCCTTCCTTCCTTCCTTCCTTTCCTTTCTTTATTTTTGGTGGGACTGGAGTTTGAAGTCAGGGCTTTGCACTTACAAAGCAGATCCTCTACCACTTCAGCTACACCTCCAGTCATTTTGTTCTGGTTGTTTTTGGAGAAGGGGATCTCGTGTATTATTTGCCCGGGCTGATCTCAAACCTTGATTCTTCCCATCGCAGGCTCTCAAGTAGCTAGGATTACAGGCATGAGCCACTGTACCCAACAGATTTCCCCTTTCTTTAAAGATGCTAGTCATACTGGCTTAAGAGCCCACCCTATCCCATTATGGACCTCACCCTAACTTAGCCAATTACATCCACAGCTACTGTATTTACCAATACACAGTCTAAGATCATAGTCTAAGGTCCTGGGGTTAGGACTTCAATATTAGAATGTGAAATGGATGGGGGAGCACACCTATTAATAACCCTTAATAAGACAGTGAGGCAGCTGTCTGCCCATGCTCTCGCTTGGAGAGGCAGAGGTGGGTGAGCTGTGGTGAGCAGCTAAGTCTGGAACCTAATTGCTTTGAATCTAATGGGCTGTGTAGTTTGCAGTGCAGTGTTTGGGTAAATTACTTATCCAATGTGAGTTTTCATCCACAATTCAGCCAGAAGAATCAGAGAGCCTACCTACAAGTTGTCAGAAGAAATGAGAAAGTGCATGCCAAGCCCTTAGTGCAGTGCCGGGTGCACCCACAGCTCCCCATCAAAGGCAGCTTTACTCAGCAAGTGTACACTGGGCTTAGGCCATGGACCAGCCAGGGATGGGGACCTCGGATGATATGCAGGAGGTTCCCAGAGTAGGGCTGGTATGTGTTCATAGGGGGACCCAGGCAGGGGGCACAGTGTGCTCACCTTGGTGGATACACATGAGCTTTGGGGTCTGCACTGCAGAGATGCCGGCAGAGGGGATGGAAGGTAAAACTCCAAGCTGCCTTTCCAACTCTGTGTTCCTCCCATGAGACTTCAGCAATCCCAGCTGAGAAACACCAACCATCTGCCTCTCACCTCTTACACTTTTCTCTAGAATATTCTCCCCCTTCACCTCTCTCCGCTACCTCCTGCTCATCCTTTAAGACACAATGCCACTGCCACCTCTTCAAGGAAGCCTTCCAATCGGTCCTATTCTTTCTTCTATGTGCCAGCACTCACCCTGTTATTAAAATGAGCTGGTAATGTCAGGTGGCAGGACACCTGGTCTCACTTTTCTGTCATCCTGGGACCTTGCTTAATGCTTGGCATGTAGAAGGTGCTCCATAAATGAGTTGGACTGGTGTTGACTGCCCCAGGCTGGTCTGCTTGGCAGCACTTAGAGACCCCCACCCTGGCTAGCTCAGCTCTGGTACACCTGGTCAAGGGGCACAAGGACTCCATTGTGCACTTGAGTGAACAAGAATGAGGGTGAAGCTTTGGACAGCAGAGCCCAGACAAAGCCTTCTTTAAGCTGGGTCATGGCGGTGGTACTGACAGTGCACTGATGCCAGAGCATTCATATACCAAAGGAACCAGATGCCTAGGTGAACTTGGCAGTGGCTGGAGGTCATGTGAAGGTCATCAGTGGGGTATGGAAGACAGTGCATGCTGCTCACTCTCCCCAGCACTGAAGGTCACTTTGGGGGCCCTGTCCATGTCTATAGGAGCACTGGACCTGAGGCAAGAGCTGGTACAGCTGGTGGGGCTCCTGTTGCCTCCCAGGTGACCCATGCCAGGGGACCCAGAGCCAGGGTTTATCTTCAGCTAGGTCTGAAACTTGAGAAGGGCTCAAGCAGCTGGCATCCTGCGTGAGAGACCAGCTCCTAGAAGAGACTTAGGAGGGCATTGGGACTGAGGCCCTGAGGATGTGGCCAGTGTCTGGGGACAGGTGGTCCCTCGGGTAACAGTGCAGGCCCAGATGCTTTGCACTTACTTAGCTCCTCAGGTCACCAGTCTTTGACCAGCTGGGAGGGGCCTTCTTTCCCTGCACAAAGCTGCTGCCCAGCCTGCCTGGAGCCCCCCCCTTCTAGATGGCTTCCCTAGAATCCCTAATAAGACTTTTGCCTCGGCAGGCACCGGTGGCTCAAGCCTGTAACCCTAGCTACTTGGGAGGCTGAGATTGGGAGGGTTGAGCTGTTCAAGGCCAGTCAGGGCAAATGGTTTGTGAGAGCCCCAACTCCAAAATAACCAGAGAGAAACTGACCAAAGGTGTGGCTCAAGCAGAAGAGAGCATGCTTTGTAAGCAGGAAACCCAGAGTTCAAACCCCAATCCCACCCCCCATGCACACATCAAAAAGGTGTTTGCTTCCTGGGATGTCAGTTCCCCTCCCTTCACCCTGGAGCAGCACAGAAGGGGCTGTGCCAGCTACCTGAGGGCTGAGCCAGTTTGGGTGCAATAAGCATATATGTGTACCTGCTCCAGGTGCCAGGGAGAGAAGGGGAGGGGTGGATCCCAGGACAGACATAGAATGTGGAGGGCACTCTGCTGGGAGTACCAAGGTCATTTCCTTCTGGGTCTCCTAAATCCTTAGGCTTGACATGGGGTCCCAGACGGACCCACTTCAGATCTCCTAGATCCTCCCTAAGTTCAGTTGTGCTTCCAGACTGGCTGCCTGCCACCATCAGCCTCCTCTGCCCCCTCCATATGCCTTGTCTGTTCACAGACTGGCTCTTTGAGACTATCACCAGCCCTGGTCTCCTGCTGATCCAGGAAGAGAGCACAGCCGCCATCTCTGCCCCCTTGGGGCAGCCCTATAAATAGCCCATCTCCCTCAATGCCTTACGCTCTGTTAGGACTCAGTTTACCTACTTGTACAGTATTTTATTGCTCAAGGCCAAATGAGCACCCAGGGATAATGTGAACAGTGCATCTGTCAGATCAAGCTCTTCTGTTTCTTATCAATATGACACTGGCTGGCAGTAATCACGAATTAAAGGACTCAGTAAGATTGGCTGTTGTTAGTATGCACGGGGAGTGAAGCCCTCCTACCTACCCACCCCCCCCAACAGCCCCATTCCTCTTTGCCCCCTCCCCTTCTATAGTAGAGGAGGGGACTGGGAGGTGCCCATGCTGGCTGAGGTCACCATCTGGTCCTCCGCCCAGCTCTGCTGGCCCTGGGGAACAGGCCTTGCTTCATTAGGAGGGGAGCACTGGGCGCTGATTTCCCCTGGCTGTCTGGCTGAGCGAAGGCCCCAGGGAGCCCAGGCACTCCTGGTACAGAGCAGCACTTAGAGGGGGCAGCAGGGCAGGGCTTGAAAGGAGCAGATGACCTTCTCCATGACAAGGTTGGAATCACCACTCTTAATTTTTAGATAGCCTTTTCCCATTTTTACCATTCTAGATTTGGTGGCAGACTCATGGGTGCAGGGACCAGGTGACCTCCTTCCCACTTCACAGATCCTTAAAGGAAGACCCATGAGCATTTATTCTGTCACATGCATTGTCTCCAGGCCAGGCTGGGAGATCACACAGCAGTCCCTCCCCTCACACAGGGGAGGAGACTCTCCCGTCATGGAGGGGTGAGTCAGGGCAGGGTTTCAGGGCTACACAACCTCCACAGAGCTTCCCTAATGAGAGGCAGGACTGGGGTGCAGTGTCTGCCTGATCCTCCTCTCTTGTCCTCTGCTGTGCCTGCTCTGCTTGTCCCACATGCCCCCGACCTCCAGCCCATCCACGAGTCTGGGAGTGTCATCGGTTGTATCCAGCAGCCTGGCACTGACTCTCCCACCCTTCCCTAAGACGGGACTCCCGGTAAGAATCCAGCCTCTCCCTCTGCATTTCTGCACAGAGCCTAAGACAAGGCTCAGCACACTGGGGGCCTGGGCAGAGTGGAGTAGGCTCAGAGATTGTTCTGGAAAGTAGGTCTCTTAGACTTGCAACCTTCTGTTCTTTAACACGTGTGCACGTGCACACTGACTGAGAGAGAGAGCAACTGCCCCTACCTGAGCCCCAGCAGGCATTGGGCAACTGTGCCCTGCTCCTAGCTCCAGCTCAGTGCTCTGCAGCCTCTCCTTCCACCCCTAGCTCAGGCTCAGAACTGCAGATCATCCCTAGTCCCCTCTCAGATGCAGGTGGGCAGTCCCCAAGCCCAGCCACTTTCTTCCTGCCTGCCACCCAGTTTCCAATGGTTCTGTGCCCTGTCCTGGGAGGGCCAGAAGCTCCCAGGTGGGTTGGGAGCCCATCTCGGAGGGGTGAGTCAGAGCAGGGCTTCAGGCTACATGACAGCACAGATGCAGTTAAGTCTGTAAGCTTTAAGCCCTGACTCCTCACTGGCTAGTGTGACATGGGGCGAATACCCCTCTGGACCCTAAGCTCTTCATCTGTCAGGTGGGAGTAGCCATTGCTTTACTGCCTAGTGCTACTGTGCGATGAAGAGGCAGTATGGGTCGAGTGGGCAAACCAGGTCCTGTTTTGAAAGCCAGCCATGTTGCTGCTTCTCCTTCCATAGTGGCTGCATGAGGATGGCACTGCAGTTAGGGAAAGAATCCCTAGGGGATCTGGGACTTGCTGTACTTTGGGGTGCTCTCTGCTCCCTTGGGATGGTGCCAGCCTCTTGGGCAGTCACTGGTCACCAAGGAGGCTTCCTTTCTGGGCATCCTAGGCCAAGCATCCAGATAGTACACTCGGAGAGTGGACAGGGGCAGAAATGCAGCCACGGCTCTGGGGACCTTGGGTGAATGTAGCCTCCCCTTGGGGGCCTTTGCAGATGGTGGTTCTCATGGACCCGATGGAGGACCCTGATGACATCCTGCGGGCAAACCGCTCCCGGGAGAAGTCCTACCTGTTCGACGTGGCTTTTGACTTCACTGCCACCCAGGTGAGGAAGGGCCTAGGCCTGGAGCCACGCAGGAGCCTCTTTCCAGCTTTGCCCCACTTGGGAGGGGCCTTCAGGGGACCCTGCCCTGCACCATCACCTTTCCTCTACCACTTGCTCAAGGATCCACTTTCTGGAGCTTTCCCTAATCATGAAAGTATACATGTCTCTGCATGACTGCACACCTATACACCTGCATGGCATATACCTACCTATGTACCTGCATGGCTGCACACCTGTACAGTTACATCGTGTATACTTACCTGTGTCCTCTGCAGGGACATGCTTGAGTTAGCATTTACATACCACCCTGCACAGGGTGGCACATGGAACGTTCAATGGTTGACCCACATGGGAGCTAGGGGAGGAGAGAGCCAAAGCCCATCTGTTGTGGGGAGGGTGAGGGGAGGGGGTGGGCAGGTGGAGAACAGTCACTGGGAAGCCGACACCCTCCTAGGGACTCTATGTCACCATCTTTAAGATGTTCCCAGGAACAGATGCTCCTCCAGGAGCCAGCTGTGGAGGGAGGTATCTCAGGTGTCCTGAGCTCTTGTGCAAGCTGGTGTCCCCCTGAGGGGTGTAAGCAGAGACATCTCCTCCTCCACTTCCTACCCCCTCTTCTATCTGACATTCCCAGGGAGACAGACAGGGTCTGCCTCCTGCCCCTGACAGGTCTCCTCTTCCCTGCAGGAGATGGTATATCAGGCCACCACCAAGAGCCTCATTGAAGGTGTCATATCAGGCTACAATGCCACTGTCTTTGCCTATGGTCCTACAGGTGAGGGGAAAACCCAGACTGTGTGTGAGGACTGGTATGTCCCTGTTGTCCTACCTTCTTGAGAACCAAGCCCCCCTTCATCCTCCACGGACCAGTTAATCTGGCCCCCGCTGGGGCAGGGGTCAAGGATAGGGCTGATTCAAACCTCACCTAAGGGCCTTCCAGCCCAAGACCCCCATCCCCAGGCAGGGTCATCATCTTCCTGCCCCCTCCACTTCCCTGGCCATCTGGGAGGGCCCAGCCTTTCAGACAGGGTCACCAGACGCCTCTGCCCAGCAAGGCATCATCCCAGGTCCCCACTTTGATCACTACCATCCTGCTCTGCTCAGGCTGTGGGAAAACCTACACCATGCTGGGCACTGACCATGAACCTGGCATCTATGTTCGCACCCTCGACGACCTCTTCCGTGCCATTGAAGAGACCAGCAATGACATGGAATATGAGGTGTCCATGTCCTACCTGGAGGTGAGGCCCCACCACCAGTCTTGGCTAAGAGGTGCATGGGATGGGGCTGGTCCACCTTCCTAGAGCTGATCACAGCAGTTTCCTTGGGTACTCGTCACAGCTGCTCTTTCACACGACAGCCCCACCTTACAAAATCTGAGGCTCAAAGAGGTTAGATGACTTAGAGCAATAACATACAGTAAGCAGGGAGCAGGGATTTGAACTCAGGACCCCATGGCTCGAAAGACAAGACTTATCTCTTATACCACAATCCACAGCAGCCTTGTCAGCAAGCACAGAGCTCCACTGCCCTCCCAGACACTCTGGTGTATCCATTCCTTAAGCAGTTCAATCTACCCTGAAGGCACAGAGGCCCGTGGGCTGACTTCCATCTGGCTTCCTCTGGGAGCTGATAATCTCCTGGGTGACAGCTTAGAAAAGGTAGCGAGGGGAGCTGCCAGCAGCTGCCTGCCAGCAGGTGTTAAATCAGCCAGCAAGCCTTGCCTTGTAGGTGTTGGAAAGGACCCAGGACAAGTAGCCTGATGGTTGCCTAGAAATGAGCAGGGCTCCCTCATCTGACCGGGTGTCCCTGCCCTTGGTCCATGCCCCATGTCTGCAGATCAAGTCCTGCTTGGTTCTGAAGCCTCCTACAGCATTGGCTGTGGGGTCCCATGCTTCCCTGTGGGTGCTGAAGCCCCCAACCTCACCATGGAAAGGCAGAGTGCTTTCCCCAGCAGGCTTCTCTCAGAGGGGACTGGGCACATAAAGCTGGAGCTTCTGGCCCTCTTCTCGTTCAGAAGAATGAGGGACTGGTACTTACCTAAGCCCCCTGCCCTTAGACTCGCTTTCCCCTTCCCTTCCCCACCCATCCTATCAGATCTACAATGAGATGATCCGAGACCTGCTGAACCCCGCCCTGGGGTACCTGGAGCTGAGGGAGGACTCCAAAGGGGTGATTCAGGTGGCCGGAATCACCGAGGTCTCCACCATCAATGCCAAGGAGGCAAGTCTTATGTGACCAGGCCTAGGTTGTAGGGATGACACAGGAGGGAGGGCAAGATGGGGCAGCTGTGTGCCCAGCTGGGTCTGGGGCTGGGATGGACACAGACAGTCCCAAGTGGAAGCAAGAAGGGAATTCACATCTGCCATCATGCCCCAACTTCTCTGCCCTGCACAGTGACCAGGCCACGTAGCCTCTCCGTGTACACAGAGTCCCGAGACTCAGCACACTGAGGCCAGCCCACCCCTGACTCTCAGAGGCAGGACCTCTTCCTCCAGGCCCGGGGCTCTTTCTGCAAGACACCTCTATGGGTCCTCAAAAACCGCCTCCTTCCCTCCCAGATCATGCAGCTGCTAATGAAGGGGAACCGGCAGAGGACCCAGGAGCCCACGGCCGCCAACCAGACATCGTCCCGCTCCCACGCTGTGCTCCAGGTGGCCGTGCGCCAGCGCAGCCGGGTCAAAAATATCCTACAGGACGTGCGGCAGGGCCGACTCTTCCTGATTGACCTGGCTGGCTCTGAGCGCGCCTCCCAGGTGAGGCTGGCTCTGGAGGAAGGGATGTAGGGCTGTCCCCAAGGGAAACAGCAGAGACAATGTCCCCCAGGTGAGGCTGGCTGTGGAGGACAGGATGGAGGGCTGTCCCCATGGGAAACAGAGCAGAGAACCAGGTGAGGCTGGCTCTCAGGGACTGGGAGAGAAGCTATCTGGGTGGGGGCTGCTCCCCAGGGGCTGGGGGGAAGATATTCCAGGGAGGTGGGAGGAGGAGTGGGGCCCTCAGGTGAGGGACTGAGGAATATTCCAGAGGAGGAGATTCTTCAGGCCCAGGCATCCTGAAGAACCAAAGGGGAGGGAAGGGCAAAGAAGACAATGAATGGGCCCAGATGAGAAGTCTCACAGCAGGGAGACAAGCCCGGAGAAGGCCCAGCCAGTCACATCAAGGACAGAGGAAGTTCCCTGTTACCTGTTTCTTGAAGCATCTTTGTCCTCAGCACTTAGCCTGCTAGCCTGGCTCTGTGGCCCTGGGTAGCACCACCCTGCAGATGCAGGCCCGGCCCACCTCAACAGGCAAGCTCAGAGTGCACTGTCACCTGAGTGAGGGCGCTGGGTAACGGCACTGTGTTAGCGCTGGAGCAAATGAAAGGGGGAAGGATTTTGACCAAAGAATGAGCAGGGTTTGTGTTTGAGCATGTGAGATCGGGTTCAAATAGGGAGGAGTTCCAGAAAAGCCCCCAGGCCACCCTGAAGGGGCCATGGTACATAGCCTGGGAGAAAAGAGTGCGCCCTCCAGTGACTGGAGCCAGCTGGTGTCACCAGGAGGGGCAGAGATGGTTCTCCTTGTCCTTGATACCATCCTGCAGGCCAAAAGGAGAGGAACCTGCTTTCCGCACCATGTGTGCACACAAGCTCTTACACGCATACGCACTCAGATATGTGCTCTGGTCCGCCCTACTCACGTACACTCACATGTTCACACGCTGTCCCACACTCCTGTGCACACACGCACACACATGTACCCATTCCCTTACACACTCGCGTCCCTCCTTGCCCTGTGATGCTTTTGGTGCCCTCTGGGACCTGTGGTCACACTGATGGCCTGGGATGCTGACTTGTGGACCACTTGCCCCCTCCCCTGTCCCTCAGGATGCTGGGTGACAAGCCCAGCCACTGCTATGATGCCTCCCTAGGGAACAAAGAGCCAGCCTCGCCCAGTCTTCCTCCCGAGCCCTCAGCCCGTCCCTCTTGTTCACAGGCCTTCCTGTACTCTTACCTTCTCAAAGGCCCACAGGTACCCTTGGGAGGAAGGTGGGATCAGACTGTCTGACATCCTGCTCTCCCTACTTGTTGAGGGCCCTGGGAAGAGGCTGGAGTCTATAACCAGGATCACCAGGTTGTTGGTGGGTGGCTGAAGTGGAGCCCCACCCCTACCCCAGAATGCCACAGTTCTGCCCTCTGCTCAACCCCCAGACACAGAACCGTGGGCAGCGTATGAAGGAAGGAGCCCACATCAACCGCTCCCTGCTGGCCCTGGGCAACTGTATCAACGCTCTGAGCGACAAGGGCAGCAACAAGTATATCAACTATCGTGATAGCAAGCTCACCCGGCTCCTCAAGGTACCAGTGCAGCCAGGCCCCAAGATCAAATAAAGACAAATACAAGGCACCCAGCTCCATTTGAATTTCAGATGGACAAAAAAGTTTGTTTTGTATGAGTCTGTCCCATACAACACTTGGGACATACTTAAACTAAAACCATTCTTTGTTTATGTGAAATCCAGAGGTAACTGAGTGTCCTGTATTTCATCTGGCAGCCCTAACCAGGGAGGGGATGGAGCTGTGCTGAAGCCTCTTGTAGGGCGGTGGGTCTGAGGGAACCAAGAGCCATCTGGATTTGGGGGCTTCAGTGGACAGTCAGTCCCAGGCTGCTGGAGGCCCTCACCCCTGTGCAGGGCTACCCTGGGCCTCAACATGCAGCCACATCACTTTGTGCCCACTCCTGGCTGGGCTCTGGGTCCAGGGCTTTGCCCCATGAGTCTAATCTTGCCTGTGGCTTGGTGAGTTAGGGTGAGCTATGCAGATGAGGAAACTGAGGCACAGAGAAGTTAAGGGATTTTCCAGAGGGTGCATGCTAGTCAGGGCTAAATAGGATTCCAGCAGAGGTCTGTGGTTTTACATAGTATTTCTGTCAGCCTGTCCATCATGACTGACCTACAAGGTGGGAGGGGGGAGAAGGGAGCAGGTGCAAAGTGACTGTCACCTTCCAAGGTGGGGAATCTGAGGATTAGAGGTGAAGCTTTTGGTCTCACAGCTGGTAATGACTGGCCTGGGGTTCCTTCCTCCCCTGCTGTTTATACCCTGTAGTGCTCAGCATGCAAGTCGTGTGTGTGAGTTTGTGAGTGTGTGGATGTGTGTGAGTGAATGTGTGGGTGTGAGAGTGTGAGTGTGAGGGAGTGTGTATGTGTGTGAGTGAATGTGTGAGAGTGTGTGTGTGAGAGTGTGTGTGTGTGTGTGTGTGTGTGTGTGTGTGTGTGTGTAGAAGGGGGCGTGCAGGGACAGAAGGTGCACAGGGTGGGTGTTGTGAACAGCCCAGCAGAAGGGGCTCTGGGGCAGGCAGTCCCTGGCTGGCCACATCCCTGTCCCCTCTCTCCAGGACTCTCTGGGGGGGAACAGCCGAACTGTGATGATTGCCCACATCAGTCCAGCAAGCACCGCCTTTGAGGAGTCCCGGAACACCCTGACCTATGCTGGCCGGGCCAAGAATATTAAGACGAGGGTGAGGCCCCCTGGACTGCCCCCCACCACAGGCACATCCCTCCAGACCAAGATTCTAGCCTCTGGGTTGATCCGTGCCACCCACTGCACCCTCTCCAAAGCCAGCCACCACTGCACTGGCCTTGTTCCTCAGTCCAATGTCACCCCAGCTCTTTCTCTGCACCTCCAGCTCCGCTTATCTACCCAGAAACCCTAGGCTTCCAAGGGCCCACTTCCTCTTCTCACTTCATCTACCTTCCCTTCCTCTTCAGAGGTGCATTCAGACCTCTGCATGTTCACAGCACCTCAGCATATTAGGACCAGGGGTGGCCCTTACTGAGGCCCCACGCTGAGCTCTCTCACGCATTCTCTCATTCCATCTCAAAATCAGGCAGGTGTTAAAACTGCCCCATGATACAGTTTAGGACAGTGAGGCTTAAGGACGCTGAGTGACTGGTCATTGATGGGACAGAGCCTGGAGCCGGCTTCCAAGTCTTGTTCTCAGCTCTCTGGTGAACACTGGGACCCTGCCATCTGTGGGTGTGGCAGGGCCATGGCTAAAGCAAGGTGCCATGCAGCAGTGAACGTCCTTTCCACACCTGCCATGCCCTGGGTGCTTGAAGTTGTAGCTGTCAGAACTCTTAAATAGTTCGTTGATAGTTCAGAATGTTGGTAATAGCTGGTCAATGATACCAGCAGCAGTTGCTGAGTCTGGGAAGGAAGGGGCAAGTAGGAGTGGGCTGTCTGTGTGGACAGAGAGAGAGCTGGATAGTTCCTCGATTGGAGCAGGACATTCATGTGGGGGCAGGGAGTAAAAACAAAATCAGAGATCGTGGTGGGCCTTCAACACCAGGTAAAGAACTAGGGTATTCCCCTCAGGCAGTAGGGAGCCACTGAAGGTTAATGAGCAGAAGTAGCACTTTAGGATTATAATCTAGACGCGTGTAGACATGTCAGGAGGGAGGCTTGGATACCAGGAGGCTATTGCTGTCATCCAGAATGACTGGAAGAGGCAGAGGGGAGAAAGAAAAGAAGCCCCTGCAGGGAGGCCTCAGTAAGTGTATGAGGCAGGCCCAGCTCCTGAGGTGACTGGACCCTTTGCTCTCATCTGTGGTCTCTGCAGGTGAAGCAGAACCTGCTCAACGTCTCCTACCACATCGCCCAGTACACAAGCATCATCGCTGACTTGCGGGGAGAGATCCAGCGACTCAAGTGCAAGATTGACCAACAGGCCGGGCGGGGCCAGGCCCATGGTCGGCTGGAGCCGGGTGACATACGCCACATCCAAGGTGTGTGCGTGGGCCCGTGGGTCTGGTCATGGGAGTCCATCTCTGACAGCCTCTCCCAGCTATCTCAAATTGCACTGGGGACAAGTAGTGCTGACCCTGGGTGGCTCTTCCTGGGCGGGGGGCCTTGGGCTTAGTCACTCAACTTCTCTGAGTCTTCCAGCCTTCCCCTGTGAGGTGGGACCGGGCTCTCTGGGTCAGAGAGTTGGAGATTAGGGGGACCACATGAGTGGGAGTCATCCAACCTTTGGCTGTGTAGGACCTCACACCGGGGGCTGCACATAGGACTGGGACGGGGCGGGGCGGGAGGGAGTGGAGGGACATGGCTGGCACCACCAGAAGGGGTGCCATTCCCTCTGGGACTTGGGTGTTTACCATGATGGGTTTCCAACAAATGCTGATGAAACAGGGATACTTTTGGCTGAAGTCCTGTTCATACTGAGGAGCTGAATCACCTTTGAGCTGCAACGCAAAGCAGCACTGTGGGAGTGGGGTGTGGGAGAAGGAGGTCTTTCTACAGGAAGTGGTTGACCAGGAAGTGGGAGCCATGGTTTGGGAAAAGAAAACAGAGAGAGGGCCCCAGGTGGGCCTGAGCCCACCCCCTCTGACCACCCTCCCACCTCTGTAGCTGAAGTGCAGCTGCACAGCGGGCAGGGCGAGCAGGCTGAGATGGGGCAGCTACGGGAGCAGCTCATCAGTGCCTTCCAAGAGCAGATGGACGTGCGCAGGCGTCTGCTGGAGCTGGAGAACCATGCTATGGAGGTCCAGATCGATACTTCCCGCCACCTGCTCACCATCGCTGGGTATGCACTTCTGCCCCATGACCCTCTGGGTGGGACCCCCAGGCTGGGACAGTGGAGCTGAGAGCCAAGGGCCACACACTGCCCTGCCCTGTGGCCTGAATCCCCTGGCTTTCGTGGGGGGGCTGCGACAGCTGGGAGCACGAGAAGTCCAGGCGGACCCTCAAATGGCGGGAGGAACAAAGGAAGGAATCCTACACCAAGGATGACAGTGAGAAGGATTCAGACACAGGTGATGACCAGCCAGACATCCTGGAGCCACCAGAGGTAGCCACAGCCCGGGAGAGTATTGCTGCCCTAGTGGGTGAACAGAAGAAGCTGCGAAAGGAGAAGGTATCCAGGGTTTGGGGAGGGGCAGGCAGGTGGGTCTGACAGGAGGCAGAGGGTCTGGGAGCTCAGACCACAAATCCTGGATGACTTTGCTAAATTCTTTCACCTCTGTGTTCTTTCCTCATCTATAAAATGGGAGCAGGAGCCAATATAATAATTAGGGGGTCTCGGATTATAGATCTTTACCTATTGTGCTGGGGCTTACCCCAGCACGAGTAGGGGTGCCTCACGGCATCATGAGCCCTGAGGACATCACAGGGCTAGGGTTGAGCAGATATCCACTGGAGCTGGCTCCAGAGGTGGGTGGTGTTCAAGGCAACAAGAAAGTGAACACAGAGGGGCCGCTTCGGAGCAGCCCCTGGTTGCAAGGCCCAAGATACAGCTTTGAAGATTGGCCTTGCCTTGGAGCGCCAGCTGGATGCCCAGAGGCCAGGGGCTGGAGAGGTGAGGCCAGGCTGGGCAGGTGGGCGCTGCCTGGCGCTGATGCCGTGCTCATCGGCAGCTGGCGCTGGAGCAGCGCTGCCGGGAGCTGCGCTCGCGGGGCCGGCGCCTGGAGGAGACGCTGCCGCGGCGCATCGGCTCCGAGGAGCAGCGCGAGGTGCTCAGCCTGCTGTGCCGCGTGCACGAGCTGGAGGTGGAGAACACCGAGATGCAGTCACACGCGCTACTCCGCGACGGCGCGTTGCGCCACCGCCGAGAGGCCGTGCGCCGCCTGGAGCAGCACCGCAGCCTCTGTGATGAGATCATCCAGGGCCAGCGGCAGATCATTGACGGTAGAATCCTCGCCCCGGGTGTCTGAGCCATTCGCGGAGGGTCCGCGGGCCAGCGCTGAGTCCTACCCCTCCTCCAGCAGATTACAACCTGGCTGTCCCCCAGCACCTGGAGGAGCTCTATGAAGTGTATCTGCGGGAGCTGGAGGAGGGCAGCTTGGAACGGGCCGCCATCATGGACCGCGTGGCCTCCAGGGCCCTGCAGGTGGGCGTGTGCGCATGTGCTGAGAGGGACGCCGTCAAGGCAATGCCTGCGCGCGTAGCTGTCATGGGGATCTGACCAAACTGCCTGCCATCATTCCAGGCTTACATTCTTTGTTACCCAGCCCTAAACCTTACCAAGCCTAAGTAAGGTCCCCCATCCTTGGGCATTCCTTTCTGGCACTTGTCCCCACTCAAGGTCCAAGGGTCAGGGTTGGTCATCTAAAATGGCCCCTAGCCAGTTCATTGGTGCACATCTGTAGTCCCAGCACTTGGGAGGCTGAGGCAGAAGGATTACAAGTTTAAGGCCAACTGGACAACTTATTGAGATCTTGTTTTAAATAAATGGATAAATAAATAAATAAATGCCAAGAGAAAATAGCCCCAGTCCATGTCACCCTGTGTACCTTACCTTTGTCATCTTGTGCTATTAACATGGTCCAGGACCAAGTCTTCTGATTGCCCGCCCCTGCTCTCCCCTCCCCAGGACAGTTCTTTGCCCAAAATTACCCCAACAGGAACCACACTGACCCCAGAGTCAGACCTGGAGAGCATAAAAATGCTGAGCTCTGAAGCCCAGCGCCCACAGAACAGCATCTTCCCACCCCTCGGCATGGTGAGGTAAGGCACTTCCTCCAAGCCACTTGTTGTGCCCTGTTCCTGGAATGCCAACCCAGATAAGGGCTCAGTGGGGAGGATGTGGCACAGGTGTGGACCCAGGACTCCTAGGTTCTCACTGTGCTCCCCACGAACCAGCAGCTTCTTCTTGTGGGGGTGGGAGTGGGGCAGGACCTCAGTTCTACCAACCTGGTCAACAACTGCTCCATCCTCCTCTGCCAACCTCAGTGTGTTCAAGGCCAGTTCCCGGGCCTGGCAGACGAAGGGCTCCTCCATGCCCACCCCACCTCTGATCCAGGTCAGCAGCCTAGTGGCCCAGGAGGTGAGCTCTGGGTACCTGCTGGCTCTGCTGCTGGGAGTGAGGGGAGGGGGGACAGGGGCTGGGGGACATCCAGCAGTCGGAGTGGAGTCATTCCAAAATGGTCACCTGAGGCCCCCCTGCCTCTGCTGAGTGGGGCATGTGAGCCCTTCCCAACCCCTTCACCTTTAGGGCCTGGGCAGCCAGATCAACTCTTCTCCGGACAGCAGTGAGAATCTATCAGAGATTCCTTTGTCTTGCAAAGGTGCGTGTGCCCCCATCTGCCTTGCAAGCCCTGGCCTGCTCAGATCACCCCACCCAAAGTCCTTTCCTGCTCTGCTCTATGAAATGTACCCATGCATTGATTGGGTGGGTGACTTCTGTTCTATAGCGACACCAGTACCCCAAGAGAGCTAGCCACCTGCTCAAGGACCCAGAGAGAAATGGGGATGCAATCAGAAATTAGAATGGGGTCACCTGCTAGCAATCATGAGGCCCCGAGTTCAAACCCCAGCACCCCCCCACACACACACACACAAAGAATGGGGTCACCTGGCACTGAAGGTCATGCCCCCTTTCCCACTGAGTAATAACTGTAATAGTGAGTACTAATTGAATCCCTCCCTGGCCCCTGGATAAGGCGGCTAGACCCATTGTCTCAATTAATCCTCACAATAACCCTAAGGGGTTAGTTTTACCAGTTTACAGATGAAAGTAAGACTCAGAGTGTGCCCTACATTTCTTAAAAAGCAAGTGAGGGTGCTAGGAATAAAGGCCAGGCATCCTGGCTCCAGCTCACTTCTGCCATGGCAGAGGAGGCATGTTGGGAAGTGGCCTTGACTCCAGGATGGGCGCTCCTGTGTCCACTATAGAGAGGAAGGAGATCCTGACTGGTACCAAGTGCATCTTGGTGAAGGCTGCCCGTCGGCGCTCCCGGGCCATGGGCACGGAGAGGCGCCACCTGCTGGCACCTGCTACAGAGCGCAGCAGCCTATCCCTGCACTCACTGAGTGAAGCAGATGATACAACGCCACCAGGCCCGTTGGCCTGCAAGAGGCCACCCAGCCCAACACTGCAACATGCTGCCAGTGAGGACAACCTGTCCAGCAGCACGGGCGAGGCCCCATCCCAGAGGATTAGGCATCGAGGTGATGGCCCTGGGCTCTGGCTGTATGGCCAGAAGAAAAACCCAGGCAAAAAGAGGGAGGAGTCACTAGAGGCGAAGAGGAAGAAGCGGAGGTCCCGGTCCTTCGAGGTCACAGGGCAAGGGGTGAGGCACTGGGCAGGGAAAGGTGCTGGACACCTTTTGGGTGGAGGCTTGAGATCCAAGTTGTTCCAGAAGCCCCAGGACACCCCCAGCCCTGCACTACACCCAGAGGCTCCACCCTCCGCAATGCCTGTGTCCCCAGGCTGACAACTCGAGCTTCAGCAGAGCCCTGTAGCCGAGTCCTGCACAGCTCTCAGCCCCAACTCACTGTTCTCCAACCACACAGCTCTCTCACCTCAAGACACACCTCCTGGGACCCCGTCCCTCAGAGGGCATCTCGAACCACAAAAAGCCAGCATGTGGGCACCCAGCTCTTGGGAGCAGGCATCCAGGAAAGGTCACTGTGCCTTTGACCAAAGTCAAACTCTCTCCAAGTCAGAACACAGGTCAGTACCAGCAAGGGGGAGGGGAGGCCTTGGCCAACCCAGGGAGGAGACCAGCCAAGCTGCTCACCCCTCACTGCAAGCATAATTTTCCAGGACTATTCATGGGATTGGGTACTCGAGTGAGTTCAAGGTCTGAGTGATAGGAGAGGGGATGGGAGGCAATACTGATCCTGGCTGTTCCCCTGTTGCAGGCCCCAGGGACCACTCACCCCTTGCTGTTGCCCCCAACCCAGCTGGTGTTTCCCGAAGAGCTGCTCGTGGGACCAACCTGCCCTATGGCTCAAGCACCTGTGGCAAGGATGGACGCTTCCAGCATAACTGAGGGGCCCTGCTGAAACCAGCTATTCTACCCAAAGACTGAATGGGGTGTAGCAGGGAATGGGGGATGGAGGCTGGACAGATGGGGGTCCTGTGAGAGCAGAAGTTTAAAAAGCCATGACTCCTGAGACCCAGAAGCTGTGGGGGTGCCTGCCCAACCCTTCCACACATTCAGTGCCACAGGGAAGACAGATGAATCCAAGACTCATGGCAGAGGTGCTGGGCTTCCTGTTTTCCCAGTCCCAGACAGAACACTTTTGCCAAAACTCTGCACAGACCTGTGTCCCATCTCAGCTTGGCTTTGGGGAAGAGTTGCTGTTACTGGGATGGGGCTCCTGGGCCCACACCTGGGGCAAGTATACCTGGGTAGGTGGAGAAGGGGCTAACAGGTTGGGAGTTGGGGAGGGAATCTAGTTTTGTTACTTAGCAGTGGCCTTTTCACCTTTGTTTTTAACAATAAAGTCCCATTTGGGTTTTGATGGTTGTGTTGGAAACTAGACCTTGTCTAGGGTATCTATGACTAAGATTCACCCAGCTCCCTTCCCTGTCTTCCACCACCCTATCTTCCCTGGCTCATTGGATAGCATAAGCCTACAAACATCCTGGGGGCTGTTTGAGGCATGGCTCAAGTGGTAGAATGCCTGCCTAATAAACAGAGGCCCTGAGTTCACGTTTCCGTACTACCCAAAACAAAACAAAACAAAACAAGAAAACATTGAGGGAAATGGTTTTTTTTCTCCAGACCCCAAGACCCTTCCTCAGCTAAGAGCAAGGTCCGGTTTATGCCTCCATCCAGCCTTCACACTTGCCCTAGGCCCCCTCCTAGGAGAGGGAGGTCAAGGACTTCCGGTCAAGGACTACTGCAGAAAGCCTCTGCAACCCAGAAGGGTTGGCTGCCTGCTGGAGGCCAGGGCTCAGAAACTGCCCAGCTCAGCTTCTTAGCTTAAGGTGAGAAACCTGCCAGGAATAAGTTACTAGGTGTCCCAGGATGGCAGGTCCGTCTGGGCTATTTTATGTTATTGCATACACTAATCCATTTGTGGATGGAGGGCAGGCTCTCAGGGAAAAGCTCGGTGAAGAGCAGGGGAACCCTAATCTTGTGGAACTACCTAGGTGGTTTAGGGACTGGTCCAATCATCCCCTCGCTTCTCTGAGCACATATTTGTTCAGGGCCAAGAGTAACTGCCCTCGAACCTCCTGAAACCAGGCATCTGGTCTACCGCGGCTCACAGGGCTTTCACCCCAGACCCAATGCGCCAGCACCTGGTCATCCATGGGCCAGTTTGGTAGTCACTTCTATGCTGCCCTCCTCCTCCCCAGACCTTGGTGCCATCTTGGCCAGGCCTTTATTTCCTAGTTCGGAGGCTACTTGGGGGTCCGGATGAGGGTGTGGTAGACAGGCTTGACAATGAGGTGCAGATGCAGCGCGTTCTCCACTAGGTACTCAGAGTTACGCCGCTGCAGATCGGCGTGCGCCAGGAAGTCACCGGCCTCCTCGCTACTCTGATGGAAGCTGTAGGTGTGGCGGACCAGCAGGCGACCCTGCTGGCGCGCTCCGACCAGCACGGTCTTCTGGAAGCTCACTCCTGCCGCGTCGCCACCGCTGCTGGCCGGCGTGACCACGAGTCGCGGCCGTCCGTCCTCGGGGCGCGCAGCCGGCAGCGCGGTGCCCGCAGCGTCTGCGTAGACCGGCCGCAGGCTGACCGGCAACCAGCGTGGTGAGAAGAGCACGTTCCACGTGATGCGGCGGCCCGCGTCGTGGCCGCTCGGGCCCAGCTGCGTCTGGAAGCTGGTGCTGCGATCGTCGCGGGCTGGGTTGTTGATGACCCACGGGGCGCCCCAGGCGGGCGAGAGGTAGTTGCGGGGCAAGAAGGCGCTGCCGTTGACGTCGAAGAACTTGGCGTAGTGCAGCGGCGAGGCGGCGTGGAACTGGTAGGCCTGCAGCAGGAGGTCTGCCACGGCGGGGCCATGGCGCGCCAGGGCGGCCGAGCGCGCCTGCAGCTGGAACAGCTGCGCCGGAGGGATCATGGGGTAGCGGATGGAACGCAGAGCGCGCTCGGCCATGGCGCGGGGCGGCCGCGCGCGGCCCAGCCACGCCTCCAGCGCGTGGAACAGCTCCAGCTCATCCTGCAACACCAGGTCGGAGCGCTGCAGGAGCTGCAGTAGCAGATCAGAGCTCACGGCGCCCCACTCGGTGCTCCCCGCCACCGCCGACAGGTTCCAGGCCAGGAACTGCAGGCAGTTCTCCCGCAGAGCCTCGTCTCCCGTGCTTACCGCGTAGTGGTACCAGCCCACCGCCGGGCCCGCGCCTCCCGCCAGGTGCGCGCGCATGTAGTCGGCCACGCCCCGCTGTAGGGAGGTCACACCATACTTGGTGGCCAGCCTGTGCAGCGGGATGGCCTGGGCCAGCAGCACAGTCAGCTCGCCGCAATACAAGTACCTGCCGAGGAGGGACAGAATTAGGACAATCCCACTCCACCTCCAAGGCTGCTTTCTCTGAACCCAGGAGGCGCCAGCCTTGCAAGGAGAGCTTTGGGGTCTGGGACACAAAAAAGCAGAATGGGCCCTGAGACTTCCCATCTTTTCCCCTTAAGGGCCCTTCCGGGCTGTTCCTATTTTACGACCTCTTCTTTTGGTTAGTGATGGTGATGTGGAAATCGCACACATTTATTAAGCATCTCCTAGGTGCCTAGCTGCAGGCTGGAACAAATGAGACATGGCCCTTGCCACTGTGAAGTTTACAGTCTGGCTTTAGATCCATGTCCTACCAGCTACTTGCCATGAGATAGGGAAAGCTGTTCAACTTCCATGAACCCAAATCTCATCTAGGAAAGGGGAACGGCCCGCCTCGAGGCTATTGTAACAATTCGAGCAGAGTGAAGAATCTTGCTTACCAAGTAGGTGGTCAACACAGGTCACTTCCTGTTCTCCCCACCCTCTTTTCTTCTGTGCAGTCTCACCTTTCTCACTCTTTTTCCTTTCATTGTTAGCCATATTTTACTGTCTCTTGTTTTCTGTCTCACTGCATACAGTGCCCCCCTTGGCTTTATGAGAGCCTGTCTGTTTTGTTCCCCTTCCTGTTGTCTTGAACTTGGAAGTGATGTCTGGAATTCTGCAGCCATCTTGTCTCCCATCCAAGTACTAACCAGCTAAGCCAACCCTGCTTAGCTTCCAAGATCAGGTGTGTTCAGGGACAGCCATCTTGTCTAAGCCATTAGAACAGTGTTACCTTATATTCTCCTCTGATTACTTCCTCCTACACAGCACACTAGCAGGAGACAGAGAGGTGAGGTGGTCCCAAACCTGGGCAGATACCCAAGTCACAAGGAGGCTTTAAAATAAAAATGATTGATGGTCCCAACCCCTACATCTGAAACCAAGCCCCCAGGGTGTGACCCAGGAATCTGTAGTTTCTACAGGAGTTCCTGGCCAGGTTTGGAAACAGCTTGGAGGGGATTGCCAGGGGCTGGCAGTAACATCATCAAATCACGAAGAGTACACAGGTCAATGCCCCCAAGAGGGCACTGGGAGCCGGGATGAAGGAGGTGATATCCTAATGCCATCAGGAGTGAATGTAAGGACTGCTAGGACTTCTGTGGCCCTTCCAGAGCCAGGACCAGGGAAGGGAAGAAATAGCCCAATTGTCTCCCTGCCCACCTGATGAACTTATCGAAGACAGCAGCGCAGTCACGGGGCTCCTCCAGCACCACCTCACTTTGGTTGCTCAGTAGCTCCCGGAAGAGCTCACTGTGCAGGCCCAGCAGCAGGCGGTGGGTGTGGAAGACATGGACCTCATCGGTGCCTGCAGCCTGCACACGCAGCACCACGTCACTGGCATTGCCCTGCCGCAGCAGGTCCTGCAGGCGCTGGAGCAGCATCTGGGAATGGTTGATGGAGGTGCCTGCCACCTCCCCGCCCACATCGGCTCTCTGGGCTGCAACAGGAAGGGACATAGCACAGCCTGAGAAGGCACCCAGGCCCTGGAAGCCTCAATCTTGGGGTACAGGGGAACTGGCTGGAGACACACGTGCATGGGTGTTGGAGAAGGGCAAACAGGCCAGGGAGAAAACTGTGTGTGCACGCCTGTTTGTGCCCATGAGGTGCGTGGGTGTGTGTGTGCCCACAGCACAGCCTGGGTGGGCAGGTTGTGCCCATGTGGACCCTAAAGGATGCCCTTGAAAAGGGGGAGCTTAAATTTCAGGCAGGGGAAAGTTATGGGATGGCTGTGGTCCTCCATGAATTTCCATGATGCCAGATCCCTCCCCCCTCCCAAAAGAGGGCCAAGGAAATGCTGGATCTCCACCCCTCTCACCTCTGAACAACGGTACACCCAACCCCTCAGAGGAGTGGTTAGAAATGGCACCTTCCAAACAAACATATACTGAGCACTTACTATGTGCCAGACATTCATCCTGAGAGCTTGGAATATGGTAGCGAACAAAATAAGCCAAGTCCTTACTCTCATGAAAACACAGATGAGCAAAGTAAGCAGGTGGCACATGCACAAACGAACACTCCAGCTCTAAAGGAGCCAGCCAGGGAACCGGGGCATGTGGAAGCAGAGGAACCAGCTCCTCAAAGGCCCTCAGTGGGGAAGGGCTGTGGTGCTGGGAGTGGAGTCAGGGTTAAAGAGGAAGCTGAAGTGGGAAGAGAGGGTTGAGCAGGAGTGAGCAAGGCAGCAGGCATGAAAGGGAAGCGGTTTCCCTGCCCTCTTGGGTTCCCCATCTGTGAGACAGATAGGCAGAGAACGTCCCAAGGACCAGCTGGTGCTGGAGTGAGGCCTTCTGGGTAACCAAGTGTTGAGATTCATTCCCCTCCCCCAACCCTGTCCCCCACCAGGCTGGCCAGGCGGGCCATGGTGGACAGATGAGGATGTGCACTCAGTTGCAGAAAACCCAGTTACAGAAAATGCACTGGCAGTGTCCTCCCACCTAGAGCGGTGAGAGTAGCCTGGCACAGGGAGCAAGGACGGTGTGTCTGACAGCTGCAGAAGGGCACGGGCCGCGCGCTCGTATAGGTATGTGCGGACGCATGCGTGCACAGGCAGGGGGCATGGGGACTGGTGGAGGGAAGGTACACAGGAGGAGCATCTGTGTGTGAGACAGGGAGACCCAGGGAGAAGGGGAAGGACAGAGGCCTGGTGTGAATTTCCCAGCCCCGCCTCCCCAGCTGTCACTTTGAAAGACCTGAATGCAGATGGCGTCCCCGTTCGGCTTCTGCCCGGGCCCAGCTGCCTCAGACAATGGACAATGGAGGTTCTTCTCGCCGTTGAGACCAATGCCTGCTAGCCAGCCCCTTCTCCTCTCAGAGGCAACCTGTCCTCCTCCCTTCTGGGAGATGAAGTCCATAGAGCAGTGGGAGCAACGCGGCCCTTTCCAGGGTACTCTCCCAGGTCGGCTGCAGAGCGCCCTCTCCTGGCTAGTCACATGCAGCTCAGGATGGAAGGTCCTGCCCCCTGTCCCCTGCCCCGCACCTCTGCCCTGTCATTGCCCACTCACCTGCACGAGTCGCCAGGCCCACCAAGGTCAGGATGGACCAGAAGATGCCCCAGAACCCAGGCTTGCAGTAGCCGATCCTAAGCATTCTTGTGTTCTGTCCCCAAGTCCACTAGAGGGACTGTGAAGCCCAAAACACTCCGATACCATCCCTCCTCCTTATATAGGATCCTGCACAGGGGACAGCACCCCCCTTTCTGCCTAGCCTCCCTCCCCCACCCAGCCTCCGCCATGGATTGGTTGAAACTGGCCCCTGCTGTTGCCTAGGCAACCACTTAAGCCAGAGAGTGGCAGCCCCAGGGGCTATTGTGCTGCCCTGGGCCCCCAAGGGGAACAGATCCGGCACCCTCCTCCCCCACCTCTCCTTAAGATCCAGCAAGGCTAGCTCTTCCTCTCTTGGGAAGCTTTAGGCTTTCTTAAGGGCAAGCAAAGTTCTCCATGACCACTGGCAGCCACCAGCCCCAGGGTCCCCAACCCCTCCCCCAGCCCCCAGGCCCAGCCTCCGCCCTGGCACCGAGCACACTTGGCAGTGCCATGGTGAGCCAGCGCAAAGGAAGGGCCTGGAAGAAGCAAGGAAGAGTCGGCTCAGGCTCCCACCCCTCCCCCCACTCCCATTTTGGGGTGGGCCAGCTATCCTTTGGGCAAGGATCTCAAATAGGGATTCCTGGGGTAACTGGGATTTTTTTTTCATGTTCTTTGTTGAAGAAATTTCCTGGTGTGCTCAGGAGAGGCCTTCAGGAAAGATCCACAGGGACTATGACTATCCCCCCCACCAGGGTCAAGGTGATCCCAGAACAGGACTGGACAGCTGGCCCTTACCCTTAGTAGGCAGCCTGTCCCCCTGCCCTGCCAGCCTGGGCACAAGGACTTGAGCCTCTGAGGCTAGGTTCCTGTCTGCAGCCTCTATGCTTCTTTAATTTGGCTCCCAACTTAGCCCCAGGTCTTGAACGTCCTCCCCTTGGAAGGTTTCTTTCACCATTTCTCTTCCCAAAATCCGAGGAGACTTGCTCCAAACTTGGCACCCCAGTCCATACATAGGGAGACTGAGGCAGAGAGCTAGGTTACCACCTCGGTTGGGCGGTGCAGAGGAGGACTCTGAAATGTGTCCCAGCAACAGAGAGAAATGGGTGAGGACTAGAGCACTGTAAATGCTCTGTGAGTTGGCATAGGTGTGGTGCTGTCCAGGCCTCACCTTTATACAGAGTGAGCAGGTTTTGCCCCAACTCCTTGTGGGAGAGTCCCTTGGGGCTGATGAAGTGGGTTGACCCCCCCCCAGGAGATCTGAGTTTTTCTAAGGCCAGGTCCTGGATTGAGGATGGGTTGGCTCTTCCCCACCCTTGACCTCTGGATCCCAAGCCCAGTTGATACATTGATTTTTGCCCCTCCCTGGAGTACAGAGACCCAACAGCTCTGCCCCCTCACTGGAGCCACAGAGAGAGAGAGCAAGAATTGGGTCTGGCACCAGCCTCATCCGGGCTGGCAGAGACGGAGATGTCAAGCTTAGCGGAAACGCCTCCCTGCTGACCCAACTCTCATGCCTGGTCCCCCTCATCTGGATCCACCAATCTCTTGCACACTGGCTGCCCGCCTGCCCTCCTGTGGGCTGCACCATGTCCTGGCTCAACCCAGCAAATCAGAGCCTTCATGCAACAGAGCCTAGGGGCATGTGACAGGGCCCCTGGGGGCATCCTAGCATTCACTGATAGGAACATTATTCATCAGAGAACCCAAACTCAGAAGACTGTCATTTGATAGACACACTTCTGCACTCCATTCTCCTCCAGGACTGCACCAGTCTCTCTTGAAGCCTGACCCACCTGCACTTCAATCTTCCATGCTTCACCTAGGACCAGAATTCCCAAGGGTGGGTCTCAGCACTCCCAGATGATTGTTGTGGACACCCCAAGCTAAGATCTACCTATGAGAGTTAGATGGATGGTGCTTCAAGTGTGAAAGGGGTTTGGAGGTCTCTGGATTGCCTCTGACTCCCCAGCTCTGACAGGCCCCCCCTCCCACTATTTCTAACCCTCATTTCTCCCTGACCCTCCTATACTGATGTAGAACCCAGCTTTCCAGAGAGAGTGTCTCTATTGTCCTTTTCTTAGTCTGAGGGTTGCTGCAATATTTTTATGTCTACGAGCATGGCTATGTGTGGTGTGTGTGCATTTATGTGTTATGTGGTCAGGGGTGTCTTGAGGCAGGAGAGAGGTCGCAGAACGTTCACCCTGCACGGTCTGAAGTGACATCTCCACAGCCTAATGTGGTCTGGATCATCCATTATTCCATGAGAGCAAGTCTGGAGAACTCACAAGCAAGAACGGTTCCCTGGCCTGGTGCTTTTGGCTCACACCTGTAATCCTAGCTACTCAGGAGGCAGAGATCAGGAGGATCACAGTTTGTAAGCCAGCCTGGGCAAATAGTTTTCAAGACTCTATCTCAACAATGCCCAACACACAGAAAAAAGGGTGGCAGAATGACTCAAGTGGTAGAGTGCCTGGCAAATGTGAGGCCCTGAGTTCAAGCCCCAGTACCATCAAAAAAAAAAGAATGATTCCCCCCAACCAGGTCATGCCACCTAAGAGGAGCATGACTTCTTGCCCAAAGAAGTGTGTCTAACCTAAGTGACTTGTCTGAATCGGCAGGAGGTTTTAGAGTCAGGATTCAAGTCTCAAAGAGGTCTGCTTGGCTGAGTGTGGTGGTGCACACCTGTGATCCCAGCACTCAGAAGATACAGGCAGAATTCTGAGTTCCAGCCAGGCTCACACTGGTAATCCTAGCTACTCAGGAGGCAGAGATCAGGAGGATCTCGGCTGGAAGTCAACCCTGGGGCAAATAGTTCGTGAGACCCCATCTCAAAAAACCCTTAATGGAAAAAAAAAAAAATAGGGCTGGTGGAGTGACTCAAGGTGACTGCCCTGAGTTCCAGGCCAGCCTGGGCTATACAGTGAGACTCTGTCTCAAAAAAACAAAAATGAGTTCTGCTTAACTTTGCTTCCCACAACCCTGTGCTGACTTTTCTGGGAACCTATTTCAGTCCCAATAAACTACTTCTACTGGGCAAGGTATCTCATGGACAGTAGATGCAACTGGAAACTCCCACAAGTTTGGAGCAGAAGGAGGGCACAAGACAGGATGGGCCCCAGATCCAGTCCTGCCACACACAATCCAGCAGCTTCATTATGTCTGTAATGTCTCCTGCTCTGAGTTACTTTCCATGACTGATTCAGACCCTATGTTAGGGAGGAAGGACTCATGAATTTAGGTTCCAGCCCAATGTATCCGTGGAGGGGTGGGCACGCCAAAGATAAATAAGGAAGACACGTTTCCTGAAATTACCATATGCTTTCAGAAGCTCACAGCAACTTTCCTGTTCAGCACACTTGATCATGCTGTTCCCTTACTGGAGTGCCCTTCCCTGACTGAGTGCACACCCCATCTTCTCCGTGGAACCTGAAGCCTGAGCATACAGCAGCCTCTCCCTTCCCAAGAACACTATGTGAAGGACTGGAAATTGGACAGCTGTGGTAGGGAAGGGGGAAAAACAAACCCAAGTTCAAATTCCAGCTACCACAAACTAGTTCTGTGACTCTACCCATTTGCTTAACTTCTCTGAGTCTTGGTCTCCTCTTATGTAAATCAAGGTAACAAGCTGGCTTGTGAGGCTGCCAGGAGGATGAAGAGCTTCTGCCCAGGTAGACAGACCAGGCTAGACTGGCCAGGCTAAAACACTGGAAACCACCAAGGTCAAGGTGTGCAGCTGTTTGTTGATAACATCTTTTGCTTCACCCATCTTCAAAAGGCTCACAGGTCTGCCTGTTGGTCAGAGTCCCTTCCTCCATGGGCTACCAGTCCACCCTAGCCACCAACACAGGTACCACACAGGAAAGAATCCCCCACCAAGAAGGGGTCCCTCTCCACTGAGCAGGCTACCTATGTGCCTAACAATGACTTGATAGCCCCATCCCTGCCACCATCTGGCTCGTTCAGAGGCTGCCACTACCCTGTCCACTGTGTGGCAGTGCTGGGTGTCCACTCATCTGTGGGTCCTGCAGACTCCAGTCTTTGCATAGAAGTGCATTGTGTTGCTCATGGAATGCAAAGGATCCTAGTTTCCACAGATCCATGCAGGATAGCCATGCCGAACTGGCTTCAAGGCACTTTCCAAGGAAGACAAACTGATCATGTCTCTCCACAGAAAGCACAGAAGTTCTTGTCTGTCCACGCCAGGCTGCTGGGAAGCAGCACCTCTGAAGGAGACCCTCGGAGAATCCTGGCAGGTTTTGGCATGTGAACTTGGCCATCTCCCAGAACAGGTCTTCCTTAGAACCCACTGAAGAAGGTGAGGCCTGAGCTATGGGGCTGGCTGAAGGCACACACGAGGAGGGGACCTTTTGGCAAATGTAGTACCCCCTCCTCCATCCTGCCCTCCCCTATCCCTGATCCCAAAGACTCCAGATGTCTGTGTAAGTCAGAGTCTTTATTGCAGATGTTGCATTCTGTCTGAGAAGTATTTAAGCTTGCTAATAAAATTCACATTACACATAAAAAAATGTGTAAGGAATGGTAAGCCCTTCTTGCCTCTCCGACAACGTGAAAGAGCCAAGCCTCTAACTCACTTCTCATGGTGCAGAGAGGAGGCAGCCTGGGGAATTGTCTGTGCTGCTCACTTTCTAGGGCTGGAGTCCCAACCCTGGGTACCTATCCTGAGCCAGGTTGTACCTGCTCTGGTCCCACTGTGCTGCCCAAGCATGTTGGACTCTCAGAGGCCACCAGGGGGCAGAACAGCATTGGATGTAAGCATCAGGGTGGGAGTTGGGGTCAGGGTAAATGGGTTCCAGCTCCAGACACATGGGACTTAACTTGGGAAGCCAGGAAATGCCCCACACTCCCTACTACACTTTCTGATACTTTTCCAGAGGCTGAGACTCAACTGCCTCCCAGGTAGTACCTGGGGTGTCTGGTCCCTCTTCCCCAGGGGTGAAGGCAGCTGCTAGGCACAGAGTCCAGCTTCTGCAGGGTACTGGCAGCACCGGCTGGTGTTTATTTGCCAGGAACAGATATTCTTGAGGCTGCTCCATTTCACCAGGACCGGGAAAACAACAGCCCTCCCATGGGGAGGCCATGGGGTCCTGGTTTCCCAGCGCTGCTGTCAGCTTGGCCTCCCAGGGGCTGCACCCACCACTACACATGGCCTTCTGCTCTCCTCAGCCAGTGGCCTTCTGGGGTGGCCTCAAGCTGGTCCCACCTCCTTCGGTTTGTGCAGCTCTGCCCCTCTCTCTCCCACGCTCCCCCAGCTCCCTAGTAGAAGTGTCTTCCCTTCCCACCATCGAGGGCCTTTCAGAGTGTGAAACTCACAGAATCGATCCCTGAATCCTTCTGTCTTCCCCAAAGTCTTCACCCCCATGCGAGGCCAATCCTGGGTGAGATGCCAGTCTACAATGTGTCTTGGAGCTGGAGGAAGCCTGTCCAGAGCCAGACCCTGCTTTCCTGCCACTTCACTCACTTTCCCTTCTCTATGTCATGAACAGACCTCTTACCCTGGCCTGGCCCTAGTCTTTCTGTCCTGAGCCCTGTCCTCTCCCAGCCAACCCCCTCCCCTGTCTGTGCACTGTGTGAGACCCTGCTTTGCTCTCAGTGGGATGGGCTACAGCTTGATTTGCCCCTCCCTCTTCTTCCTCCTCCTTCCCCCCCCCCCCACTCCCACTCTCCACACAACAGGCTCAGTGCTGCTGGAATAATTGTGGGGCAAACATTGACTCCAAGCCGGGGTGAGGGGCACAGCTGGTGATGCTGGGAGGGAGCTGTGGACACCCCAAGAAAAGTCACTTGTGACCTGGGGCACAGAACCCAGGAACATGGGGCTTGAGGGACCAGAGACAGGTAAATATCTTGAAATGGGGAGGAGGGCAGGAAGGAACAAGAGACAGGTGAGGGACCCAGAGATGGGTGGGGGAGGTTGAAGCTAAGAATGAGGGCAGTGAGATGGGGGAATTAGGTTTAGGCAAGGCTAGGGGTCCCCCATCTTCAGCAGGAAAACAGAAGCTGGAAGTTAAAACTATAGTATAGTTTGAGGGGTCTAGGGACCAGAGCAGGTGGAGGGTCCTCGTCCCAGATCAGTTACCTTACCTTTGGGACTTAGTTTTCCCATCAGAAAACCAGGGCCATTCCAACTTCAGTAGTGCTCACCTGTGGAGAGGGAAGTTCTGGTTTAGGAAGGAGGAGAGCCTGCTCACAGAGTAGCCTCAGAGAGCCACTCTCAGAGAGCCTGAGAGTGGGTGGCTGCTGAGGGGAGCTGAGCAGCTGCTGGGAGCTGTCACCGGTCAGTCACCCAGCACGCTTGTTAAAGGCACAACCACTCAAGCCCCTGTGTGTCCACAAGGATGAAGATCTGTGGAAGGCCGAGGACTTCATCCCAGGGATGGGAAGGTGGGATGGGCTAGGGATCGGATTTCCATGGCAATAGAAATTGCACTTGGCTGGATGTGTCCTGGGGTTTGCACAGAGCAGCTGCTTCTAACCCCGTCCTTTCAAACTTCCTAGCTGGACAGCCACAAGTGACCCTGCTGCCCACACCCAATGGAAGTGAGCCAGGCCAGATGATCCCAGAGAGGTCACCCTGTGTGGCTGGTATCATTCCTGTCATCTACTACAGTGTCCTGCTGAGCCTGGGGCTACCTGGTGAGTAGGAAGCTGGGGTCTGGGATCTTAGACTTGGCCAAAAAACAGGGTCCTCTTTCAATGGGTCCCTGTCCTTCTGTGCTGTCCCCAGAGGTGGAGAACTGTAGACCTCAGGACTCTCCTTGCCTTTATGGGGGTATGATGGGTCACTAGGGAGCAAAGTGGAGAGGGGAGTAAATGTAAGGGGTTAGGGTTTGGGGTGCTCAAAACTAAGCCCAAGGTTTCATCAGAGCAGATAGCCCCCTTCCTCTGCAGTGAACTCTCAGAATGACTGAGCTCACTCTATCCAGAACTCCCTGAGCAGCCCACTGCCTTCCAAGAGCAGAGTTTGGCGGTCAGGGGTAATGCATGGATATAAGAAAAGCCTGTGCTCCAGAGAATACAGAATACCCAAAAAGGACCTAGATGGGAATGCTGCAGTAGGTGGATACCCTGCTATGTGAGCCCACCTATGGGTTGCCAAGGTGGTCCAGGGCCTGGGGCATGGATGGACAGGGCAGGGCTGACCTGGTTAGCCTGTGAAGCAAAGTGAGGTTTTTTTTGTTTTGGTTTTGTAATGCTGGGAATGGAACCCAGCACCTCAGACATGCTGGGCAAGTGTTCTACCACTGAACTACAGCTCCAAACCTGTAGTGGGTTTTTTTGTTTGTTTGTTTTCTTGTAGTACTGGAGCTTAAACTCAGGGCCTCACATTTGCTTGCCACTACCTAGTGGTAGAGTGGCTCTACCACTTGAGCCACTCTGCCAGTGTTGGGTCTTTGAGAAAGAATCTCTCGAACTATTTGCCTAGGGGTGGCTTTGAACTGTTAATCTCCTGATCTGTGCCTCCTGAGTAGCTAGAATCTCAGGTGTAAGCCACTGGCAGCCAGCTCATAGTAGGTTTTAAGAAGGATCTAGAAAGAGAAGCCAGCATTGCCCTCAGCAGTGGGGAGGGATGATGAAAACACCTTGGGGAGTAGGATCTGAGGATTACTTTTAATGCCTCTGACCTCTCCCCCCTGTGACCTGGGTTGCCATCAGTCAACCTCCTGACTACAGTGGCCCTGGCCCGCCTTGCCTCCAGAACCAGAAAGCCCTCCTACTACTACCTTCTGGCACTCACAGCCTCGGACATCGTCACACAGGTGGTCATCGTCTTCGTGGGCTTCCTCCTGCAGGGAGCCGTGATGGCCCGCCAGGTCCCCCGGGCTGTGGTGCGTACAGCCAACATTCTGGAGTTTGCCTCCAACCATGCTTCAGTCTGGATTGCTGTCCTGCTCACAGTTGACCGCTACAATGCCTTGTGCAAGCCCCTACGCCACAGGGCCACTGCATCCCCAGGGCGGACCTACCGGTCCCTTGCTGCTGTCCTCAGTGCTGCCCTGCTGACTAGCATTCCCTTCTACTGGTGGCTGGATGTGTGGAGGGATGAAGACTCCCCCAGCCTGGTGGACAAATTCCTCAAGTGGGCCCACTGCCTTCTTGTCTACTTCATCCCTTGTGGTGTTTTCCTGGTCACCAACTCAGCCATTATTCTCCGACTACGAAAGAGAGGTCAGAGTCAGGTACGGCCCTGGGCAAGCAAGAGCACAGCCATTCTCCTGGGGGTCACATCGCTCTTCACCCTCCTTTGGGCCCCCCGGATCTTTGTTATGCTGTACCACTTGTATGTGGCCCCAGTCCACCGGGACTGGAGGGTCCACCTGGCCTTGGATGTGGCCAACATGGTGGCCATGCTGAACACAGCAGTCAACTTTGGCCTTTACTGCTTTGTCAGCAAGACTTTCCGGGCCACTGTCCGGCAGGTCATCCACGATGCCCACCTGCCCTGCACTCTGGGGTCACGGCCAGAGGGCATGGTGATGGAGCCTGTGCTAAAGCCTGCAGGATTCCCCAAAGGAGCAGGATTATAGAGGAGGGGGCCCAGACAGGGAGCCTGGGGGGCTCAGGGCCACTTGTACAGGACCTTTATGGTTGTACCCAACAAAATTTCAACATGCAAGTTCATAACTAGGGGGAGGGAGAGGCTCCCCTTTTGGGGGTGGCTCCCAGGTAGAGAACAACTTAGCCAGCTCTTGGGTTAGCTTCACCCCAATTTCCATTCCTTGGAGAAATTATACAGCTTTGCAAACACAGGCTGACCACATAGCTATGGGGACACTCATACAAAGGACATTTCATGGAGCACGTGATGAATGTTAATGCTGAATGAGTGGATGATGGATGGATGAGCAGATGGACGGGTGGATGTGAACCACCTCCAGCCTAGCCCCTTTGGTAGACCTGCCTCTCATACCTGATTTCATGGCCTCTCTGGCTTCCCGTGGCAATGCCAGGGCTGAAAAGGAAAATGTTCCCAGGATTTGAGGCCTTTCCTGGGCTTGGGGAGCCACTGTGTTTCACTGAGCAGTGGGAGGTGACTACTTGGGGGACAGAAATCCCTAGAGCATGTGGCAAAGGGGTGTCTTAAAGCAGATTGGATGCCTCCAGCCTGTCTCAGCCATCCCAGGGTACACACAAACCCCTTGGTCTCAAACATCCCGGTCTGATTCTGCATTACCCTCTGCTCTGCAGCCAGAACAGGTCCAGGGACCCAGAATGGTCTTGGGGCTGCAGTTTTTGTTGTGTTGAGGAGAAAGGGGTGGAGTCCAGGAGCACTAAGAGGGTGGAGTTGTCTGAGGGCCACCCCTGAGCTCTGCTGTGCCCTCCAAGCCCACTCCCCTTGGAAGAAGGTATTCTCTAGCGCCATGAGAGGAAAGGAGGCTGATGAGGCTGGAGGGGCTCTGCATGGCTCCTCCCTGCTCTCTCAGGATGGGGTGGAGGGGATACTCTGCAAAGGTGGCTGGGAGAGCTTAGCAAATGGAACTCCCACCTGGTCCAGGCCTTGGGTAAACACATTAACTTTCCAGCTGGGGCCCCTTTCTGCTTCCCAGTCAAGCCGGGCTGACCTTTCCCCTGAAGGAGAGGTTCAGCCCAGCCCCCACAACCACCCAAGTGGTTGACATAGGCAAAAGAGCGAATGCACACCAGGCACACATTGGTGCAGGATAAATGCTTGGCTTTCCCTCTTTCCTCTCTACTTCTCTCAGGAGCAGGAATGTCTAGAACAAGGGTTTCAACCACGCCCAGAAAGATAACCACAGGTCCCCAGTTTCCTAGTCCTTATTCTCCACTCCGAAAAGCTATGAAAACCAAAACTCTAGTCCCAAGTATGTCACAAATAGAGGTAGTGGCACCCTGACCTGAGCTGGTAAGAGGTGACTCTAGTCTTGATGGTGTCCCAATGAGTGAATATCCGTGAACATCCGAGGACTGCTCTAGACTGGTGAGCAGGGCTGGGGTGGGGAGAGGGGGAGGATGGGTAAAGGGTGATGGTGTGTTGTAACTACCCTTTCCAGAGTAGGTCGGGTGCATAGTGCAGGCCACATGATACCTTCCTCTGCCCTGAAATACGTGAGTCCCGAGACACACAAGGTACCAAGTGCCAGGGGACAGATGGGGACCTGCTGCCAGGGATCTGGGCTGCCCTGTGGGCGCTGAGTATGGGAATTCTCCATGAGCATGTGCAGATGTGTGCAGGGGCGAGGCAGGGTGGGTGAGCTGGAGCTCTAGTACCTGCTTAGGGTGGAAGGGATGCAAGTGTAGGCAGTCAGGGAGAAGGAGCCCCGGAGGAGGAGCCCCAGAGGAGTGGGTGGTGCCTGCCCCCAGCACAGCACAGTCTGCTGGGCTTGCAGGGGGCCAAGTCTGCCCACAGGCCGAGGCCCTGGGAAGGAAGCAAAAGGTGCCTTTGATGCAGATCCAAATGGAACACCAGGGAAGAGGTCTTCATCCTTCTCTATGAGCAACCTGAGGGACCCTGCAGTACACCTGCACGACAATGCCCAGATCAGGGAGAAGTGTCTGCATGGACAGCCACCGGCAGCTGAGGCAAGACCACCGGGCCAGGCCTCCATAGGCGGTCTTTGCCCAGTGGCTGGTGGGCCGTCCTGGGGAAAGCACAGCTCACCTGTCCCTGAGCACTGGGGAAACCAGGAACTTCCAGAAACAGTTGGGAAAGCACTTTTGAGGAGGCCTGTAAGACTTTTATGCAGGTGGAAACTTTGAGCCACCAGAGCTCTGGTATTAATACTAAGGTGACCTCACTTGTAACCACAGGCTTGGATGACATCAATGTTCTCAATCAGCCTGTGTGCCAAGCATAGGGAGGTTAAACGACAGCCATAGCCTCAAAGCTAGTCAAAAGCAATACTGAGTCAGGACCCCATGGCTCATTACTGTTACTTGGAGGCTGAGATCAGGAGGCTCGTGATTTGAGGCCAGCCCAGGCAAATAGTTCACAAGACCCCATCTCCAAAGAAAAAACAGCAAAAAAGAGCTGGAGGTGTAGCTCAACCTGCCTAGCATGTGTGAAGCCCTGAGTTCAAACCCCAGTGCTACAAAATAATAAAATTTTACTTGGCTTATGGTCTGGAGTCTGGGAAGTTCCAAAACATGGTACCAGCAGCCCATGCAGAGACAGAGCAAGCATGCCACATCAGGGCTCTCTTTCTCTTCTATAAAAGCCACCAATGACACCATGGGAGCCCCATCCTGATGACCTCTCCTAACCCTGATCACCTCCCAAAGGCCCCGCCTCCCAATGTTAATACCATTAACATGGGACTTTGGGGACGGTTTTCAACACATGAACTTTTGGGGGATACATTCAATCCATCAAACGACCCCCCCAAAATGGTACAGGCTGGTTAGCTAAAAGGAACCCACAGCTGTCTCATAGGCGCTCAACTCTGCAGACAGGTTGTCTCCTGTTCCTGAAGAGGTGACAAGGATCCCTCTTTTCTCAGACCAAAGGAATGGCCCCACTGATGGCAGGCTGGGGTGGGGGTGGGAGTGTGAAGAGGACAGGGGAATGGGCTTCTAAAGAGATCTTTCAGAGTTTGTTCTGTACCCCAGCCCAGGGGAGGGGTCCCCCATTGGGCAAGGCTACACTTTCTGAATTAAACATTGAGGCCCAGCATGTCTAGGGTACAGACAAGCTGTCAGGAACCACTGGACAGTCTGACATGGGAATGTCTTGGAAATCCTGCCACCTTGTCCACGATGAAGCCTGAGCTCCTTAGCAGGTCTTGTTGCCTAACTCCGCAGTGGGCTCAGACAGCAGGGGGAGCTGCAGGACTGGCTGACTGGGCGATCAGGACTGGGATGGAAGATTTGAAGGAAGACCAAAGTTACTGCAAAGAAACCCCGCCTGCTCAGGGCCCACAGTCCGTGGAGAATCATGGGATGGGAGGGCTCCACTATGCCCCTTGTCAGCACCTCCACCGTGAAGCCTTGTCTGCCAACTCTGTCCTGCAGTTTTCTCACAGCACTCTGGTGGTTTCCTGTGGGTGACACTGTGTACTGGGCCCCTTCATCACCCACTTCCCTCTTCCATGGTCAGAGGCCAGCCAGTCCCCCAAGCCCCACCCTGGCCTCAGCTCCAGCTGGCTGTCCTCCCCACGATGGGGAACTTGACCTTCCTGGGTCAGTAAGTGTCTCTGGGGTCCTATTTGCCCCACCCCAATTCAGTTCTACCAGAAGTGCTGCCCTCCCCACCCCCTAGCCAGTGGCTCCTGTCCCTGGTAACCACTTGGGCATCCAAGGCAGTTTGAGCCTTGGCTGTGGCTCCATCAACAGGATGGAGGGAAAGAAGCCAAGCAGGTGAGGGGGGATGGAGCTACCAAACCTCAGTGAGTCATGAGCAGAAGTGGACAGGAGACCCAGGCGGCTCCATCCCACACCCACCGTCATGACTCTGGAGATGCCCCCGAGCCACTGACCAGAACTTCCCCCTCCCTTAGAGCAGGATGGAAAGTCCTTTGCTTTCAGCCATACTCTACTCAGTCCTCCACAATCTGCACTTTCATCCCTAGCTAGTGGGGCTGCTGAGCCCCCTTGCAGCCCCTTGGGTGGACAAGTATGCAAGGCAGTCCCAAGCGGAGTGGGCTGTGCAGGGAAGAAGGGAAGGGGATCCAGTGCCCTGGCTGTGGCTCACCCACCCCTCCAGCGGAGGCTTTCAGCCGCCATTGGAGGAGCCTGGAAAGGGGACCCTCCCCAGGGAGAAGGTGAGTCGCCTGTCTGCCTCCCTCACTTCTCTTGGAAGGAGAACTGAGGAGTTCTTCAGCTCTTTCTGGAGAAAGTGGGTTAGGGCCTGACTGCCAGAGGAGTGCAATGAGCTTTGAGCCACTGAGCCCCACCTGCCCTCCTTTGACTCAGTTTCCTCCCTCTGGTCTATTGGGGTGGGATGGAATAGGAGCAGTGAGGCAGTGTGTCTCCTTCCTGCATCCCTCCCTCAACCCTAAGACCCAATCCTCCTGGCCTGGTGTGAGGGGAGCCAGGTCCACTATCCCACCATCTGGGACTGGGGAGGGGCTCCTTGAGTGTGGCTTTGGGGCCCTTCCAGCCAGTCCTGTCTCTTCCCAGGCTACTGGGGGTGGAGGAGTTAATTCTGTCTGTGGCTCCTTCCTGGACTCCTCCTGAGGTATATTTAGCAGGCAGGGCAGGGCGTGTAGTGGAGCAGTGCCAGGATGCCCAAGTTATCACGCCCCTCCTAGGATGGTGGGAGCTTGGGTGCTCCAAGAACTGGGTGGGGTGATGGAGGGAGGCATGGAGATGGAGCAAGGGGCAGGAGGTACAGAAGTTGGCTTTAAGTGAAGGCTGTATTCATTTGGGGGCCTAGGGGCTCTGCCGTCTTTATCCATAGAAGGACTGAGGACTCAGTCTTACAGGGACATGGAAGGACTGTACAAAAGTGGGTGGGGAACAGAGAGTGCCATGGTGCCTGTGACTGGCTGCAGGGGCCCCTGCCATCCACCTAGGAGGTTGGGACCTTGGGCCAGGCAATGGTGCAGTTTAGAAACTGTGGGCTGGAAGAGTCCATGCTGCTCAGATGCCCTCCCTCTCAGAGCTGCACTTCCACCTTGGGACACAGGCTGGTTCTAGGATGGCCAGTGAGGTCAGGGCAGAATGTTTTCTACATCCCTGTTCAGAGTACTCCAAGAACCCTGCCCTGGGTGATGTAACTGCCAGGTAGGCCTGATCCTGGAGACCTGTGAACCACCCTTATGGAGTTCCTCCAGGTCTCACGGACCTCTGGGTGTTAGTTTATAAGGAGAGAGCTTTGTTTATCAGAGATGTCGGCACCCTTCCCCAGGACCCAAGGATAATTCTGCACATCTTGGCCTCTCAGTCCCTCAGATTGTTCCCAGTGACAAAGGGCATGGCCCTTTGGCTGTCCTCCCCACGGAGGACAGCCAGAAGGATGGAGAAGAGCAGTCAGATCCAAGGCAGCCTCCTGCTTGACCCAGAACTCCTTTACCTGACCAAATGACTGAGGTCATGAGGTAGCTGCACCTCTGGGTGGAGACTCCTCCAACCAACAGAGATAGACACAATTTGCCAGAGTGAGCAGCAGCCCTTCTGGAAATGATCCAGGGATTGCCTGCCACCAAGCCATGCCAGTCATCCTGGGTTTAGTCTATTTTGACTCCCTAACCACGGAGAGAGTCCAAAAAAAGACATTTTACTAAACCTTTCAGTGTCATGAACCCTTGGGGAGGCTACAAACCCCAACCTCTACTCCAGAATGTTGTCTGCCAGTAGCTACAAACCATGGGGACACTTAAGCAGGCCAGCATTATTTCTGGGGGAAAGAACCTTATAAGTACGGCAAAGAATGCACATAAGTTGTTCTGTGATTGAGTGAAAAGTACACATGGTGTGTGGAATGCCACAGGGTTCCAGTGCACCAAGTAACCGTAAAGGTTTCCCTCCCCTCCCCTGCATCCCTCCCCCCACAACTTGCATGACAGGGTCTTGCTATATTGACCAAGCTGGCCTCGAACTCTTGGGTTCAAGCCACCCTTCTGCCATAGCCTCCCAAGTAGCTGGGACCATAGACAAGAAAGTCATTTCTAATCTCTGGGTCTCCTTACCTTGTTTGTAAAATGTGGAGCTGGATGAGGTAAGACTTAAAGCCATTTCCATACTACACTTCTCTGTCGGGGAACAGGTACCTGAGCCTCATTCCAAGCTCACAGATGAGAGGAACCTTGCAGAATAGTCACAGCAGCATGGCTAAGAATTTCCAAGTGCCAGGCACCAGCTCATAATATTCTCACAATAACCCCGTAAGGCAGGGATTCTTGTTGAGTCCATTTTATGGATAGATATACTGAGAGTCACAGTTTGCCCAAAGAACACAACTAGTTAGTGGGGCAGGCAGGACTTGAACCCAGGTCTGTTTATCTCTGGATTCTAACTAACCATTGTATGCCACGTGTAGGTGATACTACAGTCAGCAGAGCCAGAATCTAGGAGGGAAGCAAAAAGGGAAGTAAGAGGCAAAGTCAACTCACAGACTTATTAATTCCAATCCTTGAGGTTAGATTAAAAATGGTGTGTCTGGAGCCTAGTGGGTGGGACAGGGGGTTGTTAATGGTGGAAAATAAAATTGGAGCTGGGCCCGGCGGCTCACGCCTATAATCCTAGCTTCTCAGGAGGCAGAGATTAGAAGGATTATGGTTCAAAGCCAGCCCTTGGCAAATAGTTTGCAAGACCCTATGTTGACCCTCACTAAAAAAGGGCTGGTGGAGCAACTCAAATGGGAGAGCACCAGCCTAGCAAGTATGAGGCCCTGAGTTCAAACCCCAGTGCTTCCAAATATATATATATATATATATATATATATATATATATGGAAGGGGGGGTGCCAACACTGAAGACCTTTGTAATCAGGCTGAACTTCTGGAGTTTATAGGATTGTGTACTAGAAGGATCAAGCTGGCCGTGTTATAGAGGATGGCGGATGTGTCAGGAGACAAGAAACCCCTTAGGAGGCCAGAGGGAGAGCCCAGGAGAGGGGAGTCACCAGGAAAGAGGGCACCCATGCCTTTACAGGGTACCCTGAGTCTGGAGAAGACCCAGTGACAGAAAGCCCATACCCTCTGGGACCCTTCAGGAGAGAAGGAAGCTTGTGGGAGACACGAAGGAAGAGAAGGAGGCTTTCCACCCTACACTGGGGCCTAATCTCCAATCAGACCTTTGATATGCCTCCCCCTGGTTACAACACTAGACTGGAGGACCGCTGATCACCCTGTGCCTGTGGGCGCTTAGTCCTGGACCCAGGGACTTCACAGCCATAGGCTTCTACCAAGAGGTGGTCTGAAGGAAAGAGATGGTTGAGGATGGCGCCATCCTGGTGAGGCTGGGTGCCTGGCCTCACCCTCTCATTCTCCTCTTGCTCACCCCACTTTGAGTGCCAAGGGGTGCTGGAGCCTGTCCTTACAAGGCTCATGTAGCTGACTCTGAGGAGGCCCCAAACCACCATCCACATCACAGCTCAGACCAGAATTCTGGAGCAAGTTCAAGGGTGACGTCAGAGGCCTGAATTGCTTCCCTCCTCGGAGTGCCTCCTCTGGTACTGACATTGGACCTATCCGCCTTTCATCTCTAGGGTTCTGGACGTGTGGTGGTCCTGGGATCCAACTTGGGGCCTTAAGCATCAGAGCTGTAGTTTTCTATCAGGTCAGACCACAGTCAAGCTTACTGCAACCTGTGAGTGTCATCCCAGGCTTTCAGGCAAGCAAAATAGGAATCACAAAGGTTAAGTGGGCCAGGCACTGTGGCTCACACCCATCATCCTAGCTATTTGGGAAGCTGAGAGGGGGAGGATCGAAGTTCAAAGCCAGCCCAGGCAAATGTTCACGAGACTACCATCTCCAAAATAACCAGAGCAAAATGGACTAGAGTTGTGGCTCAAGAAAGTGTGAAACCCTGATTTCAAACCCAAGTCCCACCAAAAAAAAAAGGTTAGCTGGTTTGGTAAGATCACAGAACTGGCAAGTTCTAGAACATGGACGGAACCCTCTGGCTCCTTGCACATCTCTTTTCCTTTGAACCAGATCCTCAGGCTTAATTTCTATCCCAGGACTTTGAGCATGTTCTCCATAGATGTTTATTAAATGAATGAATACTGACTTTTATGATGTCTGAAAGGGAACCAGGTAGGAAAGTAGAGAGAGTGGGGAACCTTGACTGATGACATACCTGTGATTAGGAAGCCATGCTCTTGGCCACCTTCTCTCTGACTTCCACCACAAATCTCAGGCCTGTGATGGGAGCCTGAGTCACAGTCTTGAGACCTGAGGATCTGGGTCCTTTGTCCCAGAAGGACCTGACTTCCAGAAGGGGTACAGTGAATAGGCTACAGTGGGCCTGTCTACCCTACAGGCTCACACAGTTATTGATGTACTAGGGGAGGGACAGTTGGTAGTGGAGGAGGTCACTTCCCCCAGGAACTGGCCTGGGGATGCAGCCAGGTGGGGAGGAACACAAGCCTCAGATACCATGGCAGAAAGAATTCAACGAGAGCCCCATGGTCTCCATCCCCTGTCCCTAGGTGACTCCTAGTATCTATGACATTTGTGGTTACACAGTGAAAGGAATTTATGGTGTAGGGCGACCTGCACTACAGAGAACCAGTGGTGGCTGGGTATCAGGTGACCTGGGGGGCTAAGCACCAATCCTGCCCTGTAACTTCACCGGCCTCATGGCCATAGGCCACCACCCATCCTCAAGTCCCAGTATCTCCATCTGTGAAGCAAGGCACTGACCCAAGTAATGTAACCCTACCTATTGTAGCCAGATTCTTTGGAGCCCAAGAGAAGCCAGGATTAAGGCCAGCTCCCCTGGGATTTGCAGGTCAGGTGGGTGCAGGTACTGTCTTGCTTCTGTGGAATAAAGAAGCAGAAAAAAATTACTTCTGACATGGCCACAGTGTGGTGACTGTAGGGTTCTGGATGCGTCATTCCCCTCCATTCCCCCAAGTCTGCCCTCAGGGTATTAGGGCCACCACACCTACAAAGAAAAGAAAAGGTATCTGGTGAGCACCAGGCGTGGCTATTGATTTTTCCAAGTGTGGCTCCACTTCCTGCTGGCTGAGCACTTCCCCAGGCTATGGAGAAGGAGTGTGGTGACAGCCTGATGAAGCTTTCTCCAGAGCCTGGGTTCCATCCAGCTAACCTTCCTGTTACATGGGATGCTGATGCGGAGCCTCAGGAAGGCAAAGGCAGGAAATGTCTTGTACTCAGCCTCAAGCATCCTTCCATCACCAGCCTCTCTTCCTTCTTTTCTCCAGAAAAAAGTTCACCAGTAGCTTGTGCCCTGAACAGTTAAGGAAAAAAAAAGTCATATGGCCTGGCAGAAGGAGGAGAGGAACCACATTGAGGTCTGAAGACACAGGCGTGTCCAGAAGCCAGAGGGCTTAAAGGGGATGGGATGAGAAAATGCAAAAACAGCAGACTTACAAGACAAACCTCTCCTCTGACAGTTGATTGGTGCCAAGTCAGGTCAGCAAAGGCCATGCGTAGTTTCCATTATAGAATCAATAGTGAATTATTGGTATTTATGGGGGACAGGAAGCCTTACCCAAAGGTCTCTTGTCACCTCTCCAGGATTCTAGCAGTGGCTCTCCCTCCTCTGGCCAGTCCTCTTTCCCAATGCAGTCCCCACCCTGTCACTGCATAAAACCTTCCAGTGGCTTTCCAGTGGGCCCCAGGATAAATCCTGACTGCTCAGCATGGCCAGCCCTGGTGTCTCACAGTCCCAGGCTCTCTGGAGAGCTCCTCTCTGAAATATGCTCCAGCCAAGCTGTGGGGGGGGTGGTGAAGGGATAGAGGGGAGAGGGCGGGGAGAGGGGGCCATTGGATTCTCAGCACCTAACCCAGAGCCTGACAAATGTACTTTGTGATACCTGTTCCTAAGTATGGGATGCATGAATGATAATAAGCCATCTGGCTTATTGGATATTTTCCTTTTGGAAGGCAGAACACACCTAGGTACACTGACCTTACTGCTCACTCAGTGTCTAGGCCTGGCAGAAGCTTGAGGGCTCCCTGGATCCTTCAGCCACCTCTAGTCAGTCCTTGTCTACACAGTGTCCCACCCTACCTGGGAACTCTCTGTTAGGTTTTTGGATGCAAAGTGAGCTCCTCACCCCCACCAGGATCTGGAACAACCGCACCCCCCCCACCCCAACAAAGAGAGAAGACAAACCTGAGTCTGAGCCCACAATTCAGGGTGAGAAAGAGGAGGGCACTGCTGGGAGGGTCGTTTTGCTCTGCAACACCCCAGGGGAGAGGCCCTGCAGCCAAGAAAACATTTTCCTGCGTGTTGCTGCAGGTGCCTGCAATCTTGTGTGACTGCGGGAGAGAAGGCCCTGCAGGTGGGGGAGTAGAGATTGGCCACTTGGCCTTGCTTCAAGGAGCAGGCGTCAGAAGGATCTAGAAGCATGTTCAGGAGAGCCCAGGAAACATGTTAAAAGCAGGCCCTCAAGGAATCTGGGGGCCCACGGACAGGCAAGAGGCCAGGGTCAGATAGTTGCGGGAGGCCCCACAAGCAGTAGGTAATTCCCTCTCTACCCTGTCCTCCCCAACGTTGGGCCATCTGTGGGGAAGATCAGAAGCTGCTACTCTGCACTGGGGACCATCTGGGTGGCAGGAGGCGGGCCAGGGAATGGCCAGGAAACTGTCATATCTTGAAGTTACTGTGCCCAGGCTGCTCTTCCCTAAGTGGAAGGGGTGTCAGGCAAGCTCCTTGATGGTAGGGGCAACTATATTTCTCTGGGGTGGCGGTCAGCATGCTCGGTCCTGAGTCTCTTCTAGAGAGGGGTCCAGTTCACGAAGCTTTGGGAGCTTGGAGGAGGGGAATAAGGACTTCCTCTCTGTCCCTAGATTTCCCTGTACATGGCAAGTCACCTCACCATGTCGGTCACCTCACCATGGTAGTCTTTGATCAGAAGGCAGCAGTCACTTTAACTGTAAAGGATGCCACCCTGGCTTCCAGTGCCAAGCTTCGGTCACAGTGGAAAGCAGAATTCTTAGAAGGCACCTGTGATCTCTGTCCCCAAGTGTTGCTCCCACAACCCTATTTCATTATATGGCAAAAGGGACTTTCAATGTAATTAAGGCCACTAACCAGTTGACCTTTAAATAGGGTAATTATGTGGGCAGGCCTCACCTAGTCATATGAGCTCATTAAAAGTAGAGTTTCTTTGGCATTTGGAAGGAAGGAAACCAGAGGGATCCTAAGCACAAAGGAGTTGATGCAACGTAGTAGGGGACTACACGGAAAGAACTTGACCTCTAGGAGTGCTGAACAACTCTCATCTCTGTCCCACCACTGAAAGGAACTGGGATGTCACACACAGGTGAACGTGGAAGTGAGTCCTTCTCCAGAGCCTTCAGGTGAGTGCTCAGCCAGGCTAATGCCTTAATTTTGGCCTTGGTACACCCTAAGCAGAGACCCAGTTGAGCCTTCCCTAGACTTCTAACCCTTACAACTGGGGTTTCATAAATGGGTGTTGTTTTAAGGTGCTAAATCAATAACATCTAACTGAAATGCCTGCACAATGATGGTTCCAGGGTCTGTTGAGCACAGGGAGGAGGAAATACAGCACCAGGATTTCACCTCTTTGCACTTGAGCATGACCCTGTTTGACACAGAGACATCCAAATCTTGTCCTCTTGGCCTCTGGGGGAGGACCAAGCTCCTATCCTTAGGCTAGGAAGTTTGACCACAAACTTATAGATAGTTATAGATATAACTATAGATAGACCAATTGTAGGTCAACAGCACGCTTCTTTTCTTCTTCTTCTTTTTTTTCTTTCTTTAGTACTGAGGACCAAATCCAGGGCCTCATGCTGGCTAGATAAATGTTTTACTACTTGAGCCATGTCCCCAGCCCCCAGCACAGCTTCTTAGGCCTAACTAGGCAAGTTTCTTATAAGTTCCTTCTTTGCTCACTTTCCCCTAAGGTTGTTTTATCTGCCAATTCTGGGCAAAAGCAAAATCCTTTCTAACAAGTTATTCAGACAAGAATCCCTAATTTAAGACTCAGACTGTTTATCTGGACAGTCCCTTAAAACTCAGAATGAGAGCTGGGGATGTAGCTCAGTAGCAGAGCACTTATGTTCAGTGTGTGCAAAGCCCTGGGCTCCATCACCAGCACCGAGTAGGGTGAGGGAGGGAGATTAAAAAATCTCCGACTGAGTTGCTCTCTCTTGGTCCTCTCACCTAAATGCTTTGTTTTAATCCTGTACTGGCAGAAATAGTTAACTCTTTACCAAAATCCCCACTGCCACTGGGTGCTGGTGGCTCATGCCTGTAATCCTAGCTACTCAGGAGGCAGAGATCAGGAGGATCACAGTTCAAAGCCAGCCAGGCAAATAGTTTGTGAGATCCTATCTCAAAAAACCCATGCCAAAAAAGGGCTGGTGAAGGTCCTGAAGTCAAGCCCCAGTACCACACACACAAAGAACAAAAACTACATGTCTCAGTTATACTTGCAACTTGATGTGGTCACGTGACAAGTGCCCACCAATAGAATGTGGGCAGAGGAGAGCACCCACCCCCCCCACCACCACCATCCAAGGCTGATATTTTCCTTTTTCCTCTGTTAGTTGACAGTGAGACCTTAGGGAATGACAGAGTCCTGAAAGGAAAAGAACTTGGGTTCCTGACTCACCATGTGAATGAAAGCCCCCAGCCAATCAGGAACACCCACCTTGTTCTGTTACGTAAGAAATAAATTCCTAAGGTATTTGAACTGTTATGTATTTGGGGGTGTCTTTATGATGGCCATTTAGCCTTCCCTTCATGAAACACATCCCTCTCCTTGGCCTTTAACCTAAATCAAGTTGCACAAGATGCTGACAACACTCTTGGGAAGAAAATCACCTATCTCTGTATTTCACTTCCCTTGGCTAACTCCCATTCCCGTCTTGGTTCATACTGTCTGCTTGCTCTCAAGTCTGGCCGACTCAGCTCGCCTGGGCCACCATCCATCTGCTGTCGATGAGTGCCTGGCTCCCAGCAAAATGCACATTTATTCCCCAAAACATAGGGTTCTTTTTTCAGCAAAGGTGGTGCAGCAGTATATTTGGAGAAGCAAGCTGCTATTCAGCACATGGTTCCTGGTTACTTTGGGATGCAGCCAAGGAGCTCACGTCTTCAGCCCCAGCTCCCCAAGCAAGAGCCTCCAGAGGTGGAGGGAGAGGTGGGGAGGGGCAATGGAGAAGGGGCTGATACCAGAAGGAGGTCACAATTCTCTTAGAAAGCAATTAAGCATTTCTTGGTGGCCTCAGGGACACCTCAACTTTTTCTACTTTTCCCTCTGGAGGCTGAGGGGCAGGGGAGAAAAGCATCCACTCCTGGCTGTGGTTCTTGAGGACGCTGTCTCATACTGTGCCTTTGGAACGTCTTTGAGAAGTTCACTGCAGAAAGAACCCCACCCTGCCAACTCCCAGACCAGAGGCTCCCTCCACGGGGAGCTCTGGTGTGGATCTCAGTGGGGCACGAGATACAAAGAAGTCTCTTGCCCTTCATCCATTTCTGAAGTATGGCTGTGGGTCACAGGGAGGAGGGACTGGACTGTGGATGGTGGTTGAGCCCAGAACAGCACTGGGGTCTCCACTGTAGCTCATAGATGTGAAGGCCAAGTAACTCTATGGGGTCACAGGCCCTGGAGGTTATAAAATGACAAGGCCCATCTGTCAAGGGGCTCCAGGAGGGCTCTGCCTCAGCAATTTCCAGCACAAATTTGCCATTTGTTTGAGTCAGGAAATAACAGGCTGCAGACTCCCCAGGGGCCTACGAGTCCAGCCACTGGCTCCACCTGGCTCCTCTGTCCATCCGTGAACAAGACTCAACCAGATGCACAGGGCAGCACTGAGCTTAAGTTGCATCAACCTGACCTGGGCTGCCCCACAGATGGCCAGATCCACTCAGAAAGGGTCAGTGGGTATCTGGACCTCTCCAGGCCTCTTACAAATCTGGTCCCATGAGTGGCCTGCATCCCCCATGCACAGCAAACAGTTATCTGTACTTCCAACTACAGGCAGCATTTAGCATTAACCTTGCCGTGGTGACGAGCTGTGGGAGCCTGGTGTGGGTGCTACAAGGTACATCTCCTGTAATTTCCAGACAGGATGTTTACTACGTACTCTAATCCTTCACGGTGACTCTCTGGTCCCTGCCCAAAGTCCCTCCACCAACTCAAATCCCTTCTCCTCTGCACAGCCTGGTGCCTCTCATTCTGTCACTTACAGCTGAGAACTTTGCTCATTAGTTCCTTCTCAAAGTTCCCCCTCCCTGTCTACTTGGGTCCTTTCCATGATTGGTTTATAAATATATCTGACCCGATCCCTACCTGCAAGTCTCTGTCTCTCCCAGGAAGCCTGGGTTTGACAGGTGCAACACCCAGGCTGCTGGGTGACCACAGGAAATGCCAGAGTCCAAGGTCTTCCAGGACTGGCAGCTCGGATGGCTCTTGAGCCCGCTGCCCTTTCCCTTCTGGGAATAACTCAGCGAGAAGCTGGGAGACAGGAACACACATCTAACCTTGCACCTTGCCAGGGAGTAAGACACAAGGCCATGGCCTTACGTTGTGTATGAAGAGGTATTGACAGTCATGGGGGTGAGCACTGAAAAAATGCTTACTCTCACTCAGGATAAAAGAAGTGCAGGAAGACTAAACACCCAGGGCTGTGGCGTGGCTCAAGTGGTACAGCACCTGTCTAACAAGTGGGAGGCCTTAAGTTCAAACCCCAGTATGGGATCTGACACTCAGATCCCATTTTCCACTGAGCAGATCTTCAAAGATGAACAGTCTGGTGATGCTCAGTGGGCAGTGGTGGGAAAAGGCACTCAGGCTTTGCTAGCCAAATTGTAAACTGATATAACTCCTGTGGAGGGCAATTTGGCAATATCTACCAAGTGTACACATTTTTTGACTCAGCAATTCTGCTTCTAGAAATGGAACATCCTGCTATGCACACACATTTGGAAAGTAGCTGAGGGTAGTGTTGAAAACCAGAATGAGGAACCAGAGGTGCCCTCCACAGGGCACCTGCACACCTGGGCTGGTTCCACACCTGTGATAGCATACGGTAGGCAAAGCGAAGAATTACAATCACTGAGATCTAGCATGGAGTCAGGTCCTACATTCATGGTGAAGTAGAAGAATAAAGGCCGTCAAGGAGCAGAAGAGGCTCCTTTCTGGTCTCATGAATGAATGACATGGCATGCCACCCTTAGGTAAAGAGGAAAAGTACATTCACTTATCTGCTTGTGTGTTGTGAAGAACATCACCAGATGAATAACCGAGACCAACTGCACTGATTTTATAGGAGCAAGCATTTTCATTGCATACATTGTTGTAACTTTATTTTTATTTGTTTAGATTTTGGGTGGGACTGGGGTTTGAACTCAGGGCCTCACACTTGAGCCACACCTCCACTCCCCATTTTGCTCTGGTTATTTTGGAGATGGAGGTCTCACAAACTATTTGCCCGGGCTGGCCTTGAACTGAAATCCTCCTGACCTCAGCCTCCCAAGTAGCTAGGATTACAGGCGTGAGGCACTGGTGCTAAAGGAAGACATAAATTTCCTTCTTAATAATTCAGTCTTCCCTCCCTTGTTTTTATTTATTTTTAAAATTAGTAAGTAGTTGCTATAGTTGGGATCAGATTGTTTTTGATGTGAGTCTTCTTTTTTCTTCTTTTTTTTTGGAGACAGCGTCTTATTACATAGTCCAGGCTACTCTGGAGCTCTTGATCTTTCTGCCTCCACCTTCTGAGTACTGGGATTATAGGCATGAGTCACCACTCCTGGCTATAGCTGTCTCCCCCAAAGGTCCATGTGTTGAAGGCTTGGCTGCCAGTCTGTGGTGCTATTGGCAGGTGGTGGAACCTTCAGGAGGTGGGGCCTGGTGGAAGGAAGTTAGGTCCTTGGAGGCAGCCCTTGAAGTGGATCTTGGGACCCTGGCCCCTCTTTCCTTTCTGTTTGCTTCCTGGTTTCCACAAGGTGAGCAGTTCCTCTGCCAAGTGCTCCCTACCAGAATGTACAGCCTCACTCCAGGACCAAAGGCAATAGTGCCAACTGACCTTAGACTGAAACCTCTAAAATTATGAGCCAAAATAAACTTTTCCTCCCTTTTTTGGGAGGTAGGGGCAATTTTGGAGTAAGGGTCTCACTATGTAGCCCAGGCTGACCTGGAACTCATTACGTAAGCTGTCCTTGAACTCATAGCAAGTGCTGGGATTGTAGGTGTCTACCACCATGCCCAGCTTAACTTTCCTCTTTTTAAGATGATTATCTCAGGTAGTTTGTTACAGTAACAGAAAGCTCACTAACACAATAGTTAAAATGAGGATTATTTTCAGTGTTTAGATTCACAGAGCCACCACCAGAATCAGAATGCAGAATGACAGTTCTATCACCCCAAAATACTGTCTCAAGCTGCCCCTTTTGGGAGCCACATAACTTTCCCTACCCTGGTCTCTGCCTGGCAACCACTGAAGTGCTCTGTCACTGTAGTTTCATCTTTTTTTTTTTTTTTTTTTTTTTTGTGGCACTGGAGTTTGAACTCAGGGCCTCACACTTGACAGGCAGGTGCTCTTACTGCTTGAGCCACTCTGCTACCCTGTTTTTTTGAGATAGGTTCTCTCAAACTCTTTTCCTGGGGCTGGCTTCAAACTGTGATCTTTCTAATCTCTGCTTCCTGAGTAGCTAGGATTATAGGCTGAGTCACCGATGCCCGGCTGTAGTTTCATCTTTTGGGGAATGTCACAGAAATGGAATTTCGTAGTATAAAATCTTTTGACTGGCTTTTTTCTCTTAGAATAATTCCTTTGAGGAGCTGTTGGTATGGCTCAAGTGGTAGAGTGCTTGCCTATCAAGTTTGAGGCCCTGATTCAAACCCCAGTACCACCAAAAAAAAAAAAAAGTTCATAGAATGTCTTTGAGATTCACCCGGTTCATGTGTATCAGCAGCTCATTTCTGTGTGTTAATGAGTAGCACCCCATCATATGGGAACCATAATTCATTTATCTACTCACTGAAGGACAGTGAGTTGTCCCTAGTTTCGGGGGATTACGAATTCAGCTGCTATAGGTGTTTGTGCAAAGGTTTTTTGTGTGAATCGAAGTTCTCATTTCTCTAGGGCAGTGTTCTCAACTGGAGACGATTTTGCCCCCCAGGGGACAGTTGGCAACGACTCCAGACAGTTCTGATGGTCACATGTTGGGAGCACTGCTTGCATCGAGTGGGTAGAAGTCAGGAGTATCCTAAATGCACAGGAGAGCCTAAAATATCAATAGTGCTGAGGGTGAGAAACGCAGGCCTAGGGAGTACACAGGGCCCAGACTGCAGGGCCACAGAACATGCGTTCGTTTAACTCAATAGCAAATTGTTGGACTGGAGGAGTGGCTCAAGTGGTAGAGCATCTGCTTAGAAAGTGTCAGACTGTTTTCCAGAATGACTTTAGCATTATTTTATTTTTATTTTATGAGCTGCTGGGGCTCGAACCCAGCATGCTAGGCCAGTGCTTTACCACTGAGCTACAACCCTGGCCTCAGTTTATTACTTTGTGTTCTCACCAAAGGGCATGGGTTCAAGGAGTTCGCGTCTTTGTGGGTGCTCAGTGTTACCCATCATTTTATTTGAGTCATTAATTTGCATCTTCTTCACAGCTAGTGATGTCAAACTTCTTTTCATGCACTTCTCTGCCATCTGGGCATGTCTTTGGTGTCGTGTCTGTTCAAGTCTTTTGCCCATTTTTCAGTTGGGTGTTTTGTTTTCTTACTGTTAAGTTTTGAGAGTTCTTGCTATTTAATGGATACATATTTTTTGCAGCATATGCAATTTATACTTTCTGCCTCAGGGTTTTGACTTGCAAAGCAGGCTCTCTACCACTTGAGCCACACCTGCAGTCCATTTTGCTATGGTTATTTTGGAGATAGGGTCTCAGGAACTATTTGCAAGGATGGTCTTGAACTGTGATCCTCCAGATCTCAGGCTCCCAAGTAGCTAGGATTATAGGCATGAGTCACCAGTGCCTGGCTTAACAATGTCTTTTGCAGAAGAAAAGTTGGGTTTTTTTGTTTGTTTGTTTATTTTATTTTTGGGGCTGTACTGGGGTTTGAACTCAGGGCCTCATGCTTGCTGCATAGGCACTCTTACTGCTTGAGTCACTCCGCCAGTCTGCAGAGGAAGTTTTTAATTTTGGCTCGGATGAACCTCAGTGTAGGGTGCTTGCCTAACATTTGTGAGGTCCTGGGTTCAATCCCAGGACTGTGGTTTTATAATAAGTCACACAACAGGATAGTGAGTGGGTGTGATTAAAATCCTGACACTTTATTATTCATTTTCAGAATGCTTCTGGCTATTCAACTCCTTTGCCATTTACTGAAATTTTAGAATCATCTGTTCTGTATCTACAACTTTGTTTTAACTTGTTTTTACAAGGTATGGATTTATGATGTTCCCACATTCCTTGTTCTAGGTAGGACGTCAGCACTCAGTGATCTAGTTAGAACCTTTGGGTAAATTCGAAGGGGAGGAGGCTAAACACTGATTTTATAGAAAACCCAGGAACAGCCATTCAACTGTTTTCAGGAGAACAGGTTCTATTTTGCCTGAGGAACACAAAGAACGCAAATTTGCTTTTTTTTTTTTTACTCACTGTGAAGTTGGCAAGATGTTTATTAAAACTTATTTTCAAAATTGCAAATTTGCTTTCTTTCAGTCATCCTGGAGTTGATATTTATAAAGAAGTGTTGTCTACAGCCATATACCCTGAATATGCCCAATCTCGTCTGGTCTTGGAAGCTAAGCAGGATCAGGTCTGGTTAGTGCTTGGATGGGAGGTATTTGAGTAGGAGACTGCCCAGGAATACTGGGTGCTGTAGGATTTATAAAAGAAAAAACAGTGTTAGTCAGTGAGTGGTTTTTGTTTTTGTTTTTGTTTTGAGATAGTCTCTTCCTATGTAGCCCAGGCTAGCCTCAAATTTGCAGTCCTCCCGCCTCAGCCTCCCAAGTGCTGGGATTACAGAAGTGTACCACCATGCCTTTTTTTTTTTTAAGTGATGGTGGGGATGGAACCCAGGGCCTGACAGTGCTCTACCACTAAGCTATGTCTCTAGCCTGCTTTTTGACAACAAAATTGTAATAGCCCTTCAAACTTCTCCTGCAAGATATTTCTTACCCATTGGAAACACACTTTTCACCAGGTCAAACAACTTGTTAGAAACTGCACAGACGTCCCCCACAGATGGAGTGGAAGGTCACCCTGTTCTGGGAGTGTCATGTCTTACCACATTGCCCTCCAATTCTCTGTTGAGGCCGTCACTTAACACCAAAGTGAATAGCAGAGTCAACTGAAAGGGCACCATCGGTTCTGCTGGTCTTGCCAGCATTGAGGTCCCATCAGTTGGGACCTGGGACTGGACACTGTCCTTCAGCCCTTCTGCTCCCCAGTTCCCCATTCTTTGTTGGGAAGACTCCCAGACTCTAGCCACCCTTGCACCCAGGGGAGGGAAAGAGACCAAGTTCTTCCACAGCCGGTCACTCTGTGACAATATTACATTGTTTACTACTTGAAAGGTGGCCTCTGAGTTTACTCGTACAACAAGGTGATATGCTTGGGGAAAAGCTGCTCATTAGGGCAGCCAATCCTGAAGCGAGGGGAATGAGTGGGACTGCGATGATACAGTTGCTCCTTCCAGCTCTGCACTGGCCTGATGCTAGACCTGGGCAAAGAATTCGGCTTCCTGGGGCCCCTTTCACACCATCTACAAATTGGCGACTCTGTGATCTATACACCCAAATAGTTCAGAGTGGCTCCTCTGGGAGGGAAAAGAGTAGGGTGAGTGAAGAGGGATTATGAGGAAATCTACTTTCATCTTCAATCAATTCTGATCTTGTTTCAATTTTTAAAACAAGCATGAATTCCTTTTCATGATAAAAAAAAAAATTGCAGGCCGGGCGCCACTGGTTCACGCCTGTAATCCTAGCTACTCAGGAGGCAGAGATCAGGAGGATCATGGTCAGAAACCAGCCCAGGCAGATAGTTCACGAGACCCTATCTTGAAAAACCCTTCACAAAAATATAGGAGTGGTGGAGTGGTTCAAGGTGAAGGCCCTGAGTTCAAGCCCCAGTACCGCAAAAAAAAAAAAAAAAAAAAAAAAAAATTACAGGCCTAGAGATGCAGCTCGGTGGTACAGCACGTGCTTTGCAAATTGGGTTCCATCCCCAGCATTAAAAAATACAATATGTAAGTGTTCACCACCGTGACTAAATATGGCAACGCAATAATGTTTTGTGGTCAGTAAAAGTTTCCAGTCCTGCTGAGCACCAGTAGCTCATGCCTGTAATCCTAGCTACTTGGGAGACTGAGATCCAGAGGATCACAGTACAAAGACAAATACTTTGTGAGACCCCCATCTCCAAAATCACCAGAGCAAAATGGACTGGAGGCATGGCTCAAGTGGTAGAGCACCTGCTTTGCAAGACTGAAACCCTAAGTTCATACCCAGTCCCATCAAAAAAAAAAAAGTTTCCAGTCCTGCTAAGCTGCTAGTGTGGGTCACTCAGCCCAGCATCTGTCACATAAATGTCACAGTGTGACAGGCTGAGCCCCTGGATATTGGAAATCTGAGGGTGTCTGTGAAATCATGTGGGGTGGGGTTTTGGGGTGGAGGGGAGGAGGTAGGAAGACTGCAGGTCAGTGTGAGTTTGGCTCTTCCTGCCTCCCTCTGGGCCTCCCAGGTATGGGACATAGTTTTTGTCTGGCAATCTGGCTAGACTTGCCTATAGGCAGGCCTGAGGTGCCAGACAGATGAACCCTGGAGTCAGCTCAGAACACGTTTTAAAAATTCAATGACTGGGTCAGCAGCCCACAAGAATAAGAGGGTTGGGTGCCGAGACACCCTCCCCAGGAATAGCTGGAGCTGGGGTTCTGGACACTTCTATGGCTAAGCAGGCACTGTGGCCAGCTTGGGCTAGCAGCATGCAGTGCTCAGAGGCACAGCAGGACTGGCAGCAAGGAGGAACGGGGATGTGTACACTGGCTCTTGCTTATTTGCTGTTTGATGCTCCTGGCAGGTGGAGTAAGGTGCTCTGATTTCCCTGTGTGGCTGAAGTCCTGCTAGGACAGGCCTTCCCCTTCCTCAGAGCCCCTGTCAGACCTGGAAAGCTGCAGGAACTCAGGACACTGTGTGAGCAAGAAAACAGACCAAGTAAGGAGATCACTGTAGTTCCTAATCAGGCAGTCCTGTCACTCTGACCAATGACAGGAAGGCAGGCCCCTCTGGACCTCTCCCTGGAGAGGGCAGAGAGTGCAGGGATGGCTGGGAATTCAGGTCAGTCACATAAACCAGGTCACACTAATACAGCCCAGCTCAAGTTACAGCCTTTCTCAGTCCCAGGCTTGCCTGGGAATTCACCTCCCGCCCCCAGGCCTTGCAGTCAGTTTTGGGCAGGAGGTGGGGGGAATTCCTTGTGAGCTGGGAACAAGTCTGCCCTGTCTTCTAGAGCTGTTGGGACCTGGAGGCAGGGAACCAGCTGTCCTGTGTTGGTGGCTGTCTCCAGCCTGAGGGGGATGGCAGCTGCTCCAAGGCCAGTGGCAGGTTCTGGGGAGTGATGAAGGCAGATGCAGATCCAAGTCAGGGCCATCTCTACCCCCAGCCCCACCCTGGTTGGTCCTGAACAAGTCCTGCTTGTCAGGTTGAGACAGACACACATCCTCTCCAATAGACTGCCTGATAGAAACAGGAATCTCTCCCCTCCTCTATCTGTTCCAACAGAAGCCCAGACAGGAGCCATCTGAAGCAGGCCTGATAAGGACTTCCCTGATTCAGGGGCATACAAACTCTTCCTATAAAGGGCCAGATAGCAAAGATGTTTGGCTTAGTGGCATGTGCTCTCCTTCACAACTACACAAATCTTCCATCTCAGCATGAAAGCAGATAAAGTCAATATGGCAACAAATTGTCATGGCTATGTTTCAATAAAACTTTATTTATAAGAACAAGCAGCAGGCTAGAGTTGGTCTGTGGAGTGTAGTTTGCTGACCCCTGCTCTAATTCACCAGATGCCTCCTAGGGCACAACTGAGCACATTTTAAGGTCAGCTGCCTCCTAAACCTGTTTTTGTTTTGTTTTGTTGGTACTGAGGTTTGAACTCAGAGCCTACACCTTGAGCCACTTCACCAGCCTTTTTTGTGATTTTTTTTTTTTTTTGAGATAGGGTCTTATGAACTATTTGTCTGGGCTGGCTTTGAACTCCAATCCTCCTGGTCTCTGTCTCCTGGGTAGCTAGGATTACAGGTGTGAGCCACTGGCACCTGGCCCTCCTTAAATTCTTGAATTGCAGGGTCTGGCTGTCCACTGAGGCTGAGAGCAAGAGGGGCAGACATATATATGGACAGAAAGGAAGCAGATGTTTGCTGAACACAGCCCCCCGCTAGAAAATCACTTCATATGGTCCCAATTTAATTAACCTTCCAACCAATACCTCACCAGTGAACAGATTAGTGACCCCAGAACCACCAAAGTACACCAATGGAGTTAACTTACTACATTGCTGTAACTGCTTTCCCGTTGTTCTTGGAGGAAGAACGCAGTTGCCCCTGAGCCACTGGGAGCTCAGATGTGCTTCCTGTCTCTGGTGCACCTGTCTGTCAGTCCTTCCCAGGGAAGCTGACATTCCTGGATGGGAAGACCTTTTGAGCACTGGAGGGAGGGTCCTCCAGAGGCCAAGTGTGAGGGCCCTGTTCTGTATGCCTACTTAGAACCTCAGAATGTGACACTAATTTGGAAATTGGATCTTTAAGATGTAATTAAGATAAGGATTGAGATAAGATTTACTAGATTAGGATAGTCTATAAATAAGAACCAGAAGATGATCCCTGGAGACAGTGGAGGCCCTGCAAAATGAAAGCACAAGCCATGGATTACAGGATTGCTGGTAGGCACTGGAAGCTGGACAGAGGAGTGGCAAGGAATAGATTCTTCTTGGGGCTTCCAGAAGGAACCAGTCCTGCCAATATCTTGATCTTGAACTTTTGGCCTCTGGAACTACGAGAGAATAAATTTCTTGTTTGAATCCACTTGGTTTTGGGTCTTTTATTACAGCAGCCATAAGAAGCTAATACCTTATATGTGAACTTTGGAGGGTGGTTCTTAGCATCCCTCATACCAAGTTCACTCTAAGGTACACACAATGTTTTTAGGGTGAGAATGAACAGGAAAAGGGACAGAGGAAGGGAGAGATCAGCTGGCAAGGTAGCAAATGGCTTGGGAAACCAGGATATGATGCCAGTTTAAGAGTGCCTCCTGAGTAGCTAGGATTACAGGTGTGAGCAGAGATCAGGAGGATCTCGGTTTGAAGCCAGCCAAGGCAAATAATTCAAGAGACCCTATCTTGAAAATATGCAACACAAAACAGGGCTGACAGAGTGGCTCAAGTGGTAGAGTGCCTGCCTAGCAAGTGTGAGGACCTGAGTTCAAACCACAGTACCCGCCCCCCCAAAAAAAAAAAAGACCGAGCCCAGGAATCCACAGGAGAGGTGAGCATAGCTTCATCTCTGCTAGGCCTGAGAACTGCTAACAGACGGGGCTGGTGACAACTTCTTTACCCAGGAGAAGCAGCTGGTGCAATGGAAGGTTTGTTTGGTCAGCCCTGCCACTTAGACCTGCCCAGCTGCACACTAGACAACCAGAAACCAACCCAATGTAGCCATCTAGCTGCCTGGTCGCTGCTGTGATCGGACTGCTGTCTGAGGAGGTGGCTTTATAATAAGCCTCACAACAACAGGGCAGGGGAGTGGATTTTAAGGTCTGTCACTTCAATTCTTTGTTTTCAGGACATTTTTGACTATTCCAATTCCTTTGCCCTTCAACTGGAATTTTGGAGTCATCTTGTCTATTCTACAACCTTGATTTTAACGTTTATGAGGCTTACATTTATAATGTCCTCAACTTTCTTTGTTCTAGGTAGGACTTCAGCACTCAGCAATCTAGATGGAATCTTTGGATAAATTCTAAAGGAAGAAGAAATGCCGACTTTATAAAAAATCCAAGAACGCCATTCAGCTGCTTCCGGGAGAACAGGTTGTATTTTGCCTGAGGAACACGAAGTATGCAAATTAGCTTTCTTTCACTCAAGGTGGATTTGGTGTTTATAAAAAGACTGGCAGACTAGCCAAGTGGGCATGATGACGTATGCCTGTAATCCCTGCATTGGGGAGGCAGAAGCAGGAGGATCTGGAGTTGGAGACCAGCCTGGGCTATCAAAAAAAACCAACAACCAGTGATATTGCTTGTTTAGCATGCATGAGGCCCTGGGTTCGTTCCCCAGTTTGTAAAAATAAATAAATAATTATTTTAAGCTACAAGTTTTGGGGTAGATTGTTTACATGTCCATTGGTTATAGGAATAGTCCTATACAAAAGATTCATCTCATCCTTTCATGGGCTACTTAGGATCAATAAAGAACCCTAACCCCCAAATTCACAATCCTTCCTGCATGATTTGATCCGGTGCTTCCTGGCTACAGGACAGAATTGCTGGGTGGCACTGCTCTTTCTGGGGTTGGTAGGAAACCTTTAAATTAAAATCAACAAATATTTGCAAAGCGGCTAGATGTTGGTGGCACTCTGAGGAATCAAAGAGACAGACAATACCTTTTATTTGAAGAGCATTAGATGGTTTTCCAGGCACTCTAACATAGCCGAGCTCAGTTCACCCATGACAACCACGAAAGGGAGCAGCAGTGTTCCTTTTGTTACCGAGCAGGAAACAACATCAAAGCCCCACAAACAGGAATGGCAGAGCCAGGGCCGGAAGCCAGGTTGTCTGGCCACCTGTCCCCAGAACTCCTATGCACTACAACTCTGCATAGGAGTTCTGTCCCAAACTTTTTGGAAACTGGAGGAACAGCACAGGGGGATAAGACACCAACACAGGCTGGCAGCAGCGTGTTGTTACAGGCACTGAAGCCACTTCTTGATTTCACCTGCAACTCTGCCCTTACTTGCAGTAAGTGGTAGTTACTTAAGCTTGCTGAGCCTCAGTTTCCTCATTTGTAAGTGGAGATGTCCTCCTGTAGAAAGCTGTTGGGACTCCAAGGGAGGGCCGGCTTTGTGATTATCTGGACTGACAGTGCACAGAAGTGACCCTCTGTGATTTTGGAAGCTAGACCACAAAAATGTATGCCTGCAAACCCGGAAGCCATTGTACGAATGCGAAAGAACTCGCCTGAGGTCACCCAGCTCACCAGAGGCAGAGCTGGGACCAGAAGTCATTTTCCAGTTCTGTGTTTTCCTGGCCTGCATCACTGGGTGCCCAGTTTGGCTGAGGATTCAGTGAGCAGAGGAATGAGAGGCTGGGCACTTGGAGGGGTGCCAGGACTCTGCACAGAAACAGAATTTTAGAGAAATAGTGGCTTCAGAAACACAGACTGAGACATGGGCCACAGAGATGGTGGAAAGAGTCAGGTGAGAAAGTTCCAGAGCAAGATCAGCCTTAGAGCAGTGAAGTAGCCAGGGAAGAAACTGACAGAGACCGATTCTGACCAATTCTGAGGAAGGTCCAGTGAGAGAGAGCAGCTGTGTTTACAAAAGTGGCCTGGACCTCAAGGACTTTCAAAGTGACTTAAAGAACAGCTCATTTGGGCAGCCATCCAGTGACAGCAGCATTGACAAGCCGGCCGTTCCACTCAGCTCCCAGCATCACTCTTTCTACTACTAGCACTGCCGCATTCATGACACCGACTCCTTCAACATCCGGGACTTCACACATTCCATACCATGTGTCATGAGTTGAATTGCGGTCCCCCAAAAAGTGGTCTGGAAATCCTGAACCCCGGTACCTATGAATGTACCATATTTGGAAATAAGGCCTTCCAGATGCAACCAAGCCAAGAAGAGGTCATACTGGCTTCGGGTGGGCCCTAAACCAGATAGGACTAGTGTCCTAATAAGGCCATGTGACAATCAGTGTGGTAATGCACACATATGATCCCAGTACTTGGGAAGCATGAATTTTTCTAGGTTTTTTTTGTGTGTGTGTGTGTGGTACTAGGGCTAAAACTCAGGGCCTACACCTCAAGCCACAGCACCAGTCCTTTTTTTGTGATGGGTTTCTTCGAGATAAGTTCTTGCAGATTATTTGCCTGGGATGGCTTTGAACCACAATCCTCCTGATCTCTATCTCCTGAGTAGCTAGGATTACAGGTGTGAACCACCAGTGCAGGTTCATAAATTTGAAGCTAACCTGGGTTACATAGCAAGACTCTATCTGGAATGAATGAAAGAAGAAAGGAAAGAAGGAAGGAAGAAGAGAGAGAGAGAGAAAGAAAGAAAGAATAAGAGAGACAGAAAGCCATATGAAAAGACACAGACACATAGAAAGGAGGTCATGTGACGAAGCAAAAATGGGAATGATGTTACAGCAAACCAAAGACTGTCAGGGAGTGCCATCAGTTACCAGCAGTTGGAAGAGGCAGAAAGGATTCTTCCCAAGAGCCTTCAGAGTGGGTGTGGCCCTGTGGTACCTTGCCTGTGGACTTCCAGTCTCTGGTGCTATGGAAGAACAAATTCCTGTTATTTTAAGCCACCTAGTTTGCAGTAATTTATTATGACCATCCTAACAAACTCCTATAGCATCTATTCTTTGATCTTTCTGACCAACCTGCTAGGTGCTCTATGTTACTGTCTGTGACAGTCAGCCTCTATCATGCCTGCCCCAATGGCCCCATCTTTTGGTGTTCACTTCTCTGAGTCATTCCCTTTCACTGAAATAGGGCTGACCTATGTGACCACTAGGATGTTGTGGAAATAATAATTAACAGTGTGCCCCTCCCCACCCCCAGCTATGTTTCAGCATTTCCCTTGCACTCCTGGATCACTTGTTCCAGGAAAAGTCCATACATGGCTTGTGGAGAGTCGCCAGCTTCACGTGAGTGACCCACCTTGGAATCTGATTGTCCCATCTCAGTGGAACCTTCAAATGACTGCAGACCCAGCCAACATCTTTTTTTTTTTTTTTTTTTTTTTTTTTTTGTAGTACTGGGGCTTGAACTCAGGGCCTATACCTTGAGCCACTCCACCAGCCCTTTTGGTGTTAGGGATTTTCTTTTCTTTTTTTCTTTATTCATTCGTATGTGCATACATAGTTTGGACCATTCCTTCCCCCTTCCCCCTGCCTCCTCCCTCTCCCCCCTCACCTGGTGTTAGATATTTTCAAGATAGGGTCTCACGTAACTATTTGCCTGGGCTGTCTTTGAACTGCGATCCTCCTGATTTCTGTCTCCTGAGTAGCTAGGATTACAGGTGTGAGCCACTGGCAAACATTTTAACAGTAATCACATAAGACATCTTGGGCCAGACCCTCTACTCAAGCCACTCTAGTTCCTGATCCACAGAACTCTAAGTCGTAAGGACTATTTCTGCTTTATGCCCTCAGTATTTTAAAAAGACAGCTCATACATTTCTCCTGTGTCACCAGAGGTGATGTGTATAATGGTTAAAATTGAAGTCTGGGTAAACTATCAATTATCAGCTACTGACCTTGAATTGGCTGCTTTGGCCTACTCTGAGTTTCCTTATTGATAAGGAAGTAGAATAACTGTATTCACTTAATAAGACTGTTGGGAGGGGGCTAGGAGTTAATATGTAATTCATAAGTCTTGTTGTATGGTGAGTATTGGCTATTATCTGTCATTTCACCCTCTTAAGCGGCTTCAAGAAGGTGAAATGACATCACCAGGGATGCATATCCAGTGTGGTCAGGCTGAGCCCTGAACCTGGGTCTCCAGACACCCTGGGTGGTGCTCCTGGTTTAACTGAACCTGAGAAACAGAACTGGGAAGTCAGACACTCTGTGAGCTGGAAGCATGTGCCATTCCTGCCCACTGCAGCAGGCCATTAGCAGGGGTGTCTTGTCAAGAGCTGTCTGTGCACTTCATGCTGGAGTTGGGAGGGCAGCCAGTGGGACCATTCTGCAGCTCTGGCCCTGACACTGGGAAGAGAGCCCTTTGTACCCTGCAGGAGCAGGCACAGAGCAGGCTGGGCACGCTCCTGAGAGGGGCTTTTCTGGATCACATTTCATTGCCAGAGCGAGTCCAAGGACAGGGAAGGAGCCAAGCTGTTGTAGCCCGTTAGGAAATGGCCCAGAGAACTAGACAACCATTTTGAAGTGCAATACGGTATTAGAGCGAAAAAGCTGTCAGGAGTTAAATCTCTCCTGCTCCTCTACCGCACTGGGCTGCTGTAGTGTAAGTGGATCAAAATGACCTTGGACAAGCAGAGGCTCAGCAGCCACAGGCTTCCCTAGAAGAAGTGCCCACTCCCCTTTTTCTTTTAAGTCTGTGGGTCTTGCCCACACCTGATAACAGGAAACACAGAGTGGTCAAGTGAATGAAGCAAGGGGGACAAAAGGGTAAGCAAAGTTGGTGGTGAGTGAAATTTACCTCTGAATGAGCAATATTACCTATGGAAATGGGATGCAAAGAGTTTCCAGGTGTGCCCCGAGCTTTCCAAGGACTCTTTCCAGCTAGGTGTAGCCTGGAAAACATCAAGGAAGGCACTGGGTATGGTTTACCCTAAGTGGTCACCAGGACATAAATGGCACACAGCAGCCCTCAGATCACATCACTGCTTTGCTTTTTCTCTGACACTATCCCATTTCTAGAAAGAGGAGGTTAGGTATGAAGGGGCGAGACCAGACACCACCAACAGAAAATAATCCAACGACAACAGCCTTTGGTATCCAGGAAGAGAAAACACAGAAGGGTTTACTTTTGGGGCTCGCTCACATTTTCTCCTCCAGTTCTGCTCCCTTCCTATTGAGAGTCTGTCAGAGCCTCTCTCACTACAAGCCTCTTCCCAACACTCAAGGTGTTCATTTCCTCCTAAGACTTCTCCCCCCATCAAAGCTGTTTCCAGGAGTGTGTGCGCACGCACGTGTAATGAGATGATCCTCCTATCCATCCAATCACAGCCCTTAGCTCTGCTCTGCACCTCGACCCTCCAGGGAAGCATTGCTTGTATCTCAAATGGATTTGTATTTCAGTGGCTCACACTTCATAAGACCTAACAGTCACCTGTTGTACCTGTTAAACTATAGATTTTGATCTAACAGGTTTGGGTGAGCTCAGAAATCAGTCTTTTTTTTTTTTTTTTCTCTTCTTTCTTTCTTTTTTTTTTTTGGTGGGACTGGGGTTTGAACTCAGGGCTTCACACTTGCAAAGCAAACACTCTACCACTTGAGCCACACCTCCAGTCCATTTACTCTGGTTATTTTGGAAGTGCGGGGGGTGGGGGGGGTCTCACGAACTATTTGCTCGGGCTGGCCTCAAACTGTGATCCTACTGATCTCAGCTTCCCAAGTAGCTAGTTGATGTGAGCCACTGGTGCCCAGACTCAGCTATCTAGTCTTAATTTGCTCTCAGACAACTGGAAGGAGGTGAGCCTTGAACTCTAAGAGACCATGCACTGATTTCAGCCAGAGCTGGGAAGAATTTGGGGAAGGGAGCAAGGGAAAGGAAGGGATGCCTCAGAGCAACTTCCTGCCATCCCTTCCATGGAAATGGAACAAGAACCCACTACTGGGGAGGAATAGAGAGGTTCAGCTCACATCTCTTGAAATGCTTCCCCACCTTGGTACCCTTCTTATTCCTCCTCCTCCTCTTCCTCCTTCTTCTTTTCTGGTAGAATTGGGGGTTGAACTCAGACCCTTGCACTTGCTCTACCACTTGAGCCATGCTCCCATCCCTTGGTCCCCCTTTCTGCTTATCTTCTGAAGTCTGCTGTTCTCCGAGAAGCCTGGTCAGAGCCCTTCACGGGGACATCTCACTGTCTGCGTTCTGCCTGACTCTCTTTCCTTGGCTCATTGCTGACTTCCATAATTCTTTTCACCTGGCCTCACTGGTTCTCAGGCCAATGTGCATCTCTAAGTACATGTGGGGACACAGATGTCAGGCAGTCACCTCCCCTAGGGATTTGGATTTAGTGGTGAGACTGGGGCCCAGATATCTGCTTTCTAAGCAAAAGACACAACCAGTTCTGAAGCTCTGTATTGAGGTTTGAGGATGCCTAGAAGCCAGCTTTGTCCTGCTGTTCAGGCTGTTTTCTCCCACTACAGAATTCTACAGTGGGGAAAATGCATCCAGGACTGAAAACTCCCAAATCCAGGGCCTCCTAGGTCAGAGGTTTCATGTCATCTCCACAGTGACCCCTCAGGCAGCCCCATTTTCCAGAGGAGCAACTTCTGTGCTGTTTGGACTCCTCTGCTGCCCTGCCAGCTCTGTAAACTTCCTGTCCATCAGTGTGTGACCTGGGTGGGCTGTCTTCCCATCCTGGCCTCCAGTTCCACTCGAGGATTGTAAACCCCTGGAGTTTTCTAACAAGGATCTCCAAAACTGGGTCACTCCTTGGGGCTTGACTCTGTTGTACATTGGGTTTTGGTTCCAGCTCTAATCTTTTGTCACTCAAACTCAAGTCCTCATGCTTCTATTGCTAACATTGCAAAATTATCCTGTCTTAATTAAAGAGAGAAAGAAAAAAGGCCCTCAGAGGAAATCTGTCACTGGATTTAACTGGGATGGACTGTGCCTGAGGGCCTGGGAATGGGTTACTGTAGCAGGGTGGGTGTGAAGACAAATTGTAAAACTGAAGGAAAATGACTGTGGACCCTGTGAGTGACAGCAAGAAAGAGGCTGCTGCAGCAGAGGGCTGAGCACATCCACTCTGCTAGGTCCTACTTTAGCATGACCACAACTGCCATTAAGACCCTCAAAGGTTGCATAATGACTGAACTCTGCCTTATCATCACAGGGGAGGAGGACAGCCTGGAAACCAAAAGAGCTGAAGTTTCAGCTGCAGCCAGCCCCATCACACTCCCAGAATAGCACACTGGGTTCCCGGCAGCCTGGGCCGCACCGCAGCTGGGCTTCCGGTGAGGGAGACAGTCAAGTCCCAAGCAACACAGGGTACAGCTGGGACTGGACACAGCCCAGAAGCCAGCTGGCCAACTCGGCTCCACCCCACCCTGCCCTGGTGAAGGCACCATCTCTGGTCTCCTTGTGGCCCTGAAGCTCTTGCTTTGGGGTATAGGCTGGGTTAGAGTACTGGGTGGCCTTAGATCTCTGATAGGGGGTAGGCAAGGATTGGGTCTTTTAAAGTTGGTGGTGACTGGAGAGGCTGGTGAAAGGCCACATGGCTGCAGGCTGCAGTGTGTGCAGAGTGGATGGGACCATTGGGGGCCAATGAGGACAGAGATAGGGATAAAGAAGACACCCAGCCCTGCCACAGGCCAGGCAATGGCCCCATGTAGCATGGTCCTGAGGCTGACTCCTGAAAGTGAAGGGATTGTTGGAGAAGGAGGCAGCAAAGCCCACTGACAGTCTGACAAGTCTGCTCTGCATCCAGTGTCTTCCATTCTTCACCTACTGATTCACTTACAAATATGTATATATATATATATGTTTTTTGGGTTTTTTTTTTTTTTCACAGTACTGGGGCTTGAACTCAGGCACTCATGCTTGCTAGGCATGTGTTCTACCACTTAAGCCACTCCACCAGCCCTTTTTTGTACTGAGTATTTTTGAAATACGGTCTCTCAAACTATTTCCCTGGGCTGGCTTCGAACTGTGATCCTCCTGATCTCTGCTTCCTGAATAACTAGGATTACAGGCGTGAGCCACCAGTACCTGACTCCCTTACAAATATTAATTGGGGCCTCACTACATACAAACAAGGTCCAAAAGGAAATGGATGAATGAATCAAACGCACATCTTTCCCTGAATGCTTATACCTTGATTCAGGACATAAGACAGATGTAAATAACCACCCATGTGGCAGAAAATGATAGGCTATAGGAGAGGTGAGAAAAGCACTTTGCAGGTATGGTACAGTGGAGTCCAAGTCCAAAGGGGTTAAAATAAATGGTTATAACCCAAAGCTGGTGTTAGCCTCTATGAAACTCAGTTTCAAAATCTATAAAATGGAGATAATACCTGCCTTGTGGAATTATATTTACTTCTTTGACATAAACATCAGATATATGTATAAGACAATTTGAAATTATTCAATATTTTATAGAAGTCAGCTATTACAGGGAGTGTATTATAAAATTAGCCAGTATCTCTCTGAATTTCCTGACCTGGAATTCTGGAAGTCAGGGATCTGGTCACTGGATTCCTGTAGATCTTGAGCTCCATCCTTCCCCTTAGAGAAGACCGACAGCGTCTCTCAGCCAATCAATCCAATCAATCCTCCAATATTTAATGCCTATGTTTTGGATGTACTCTGCCAGGGGGTGCTGGGAAAGAGAGGCAGGGAATCTACAGTCCGTTCCCTACAGAGTTCATCACAGAATTAGGGAGACAAGGTATCTATTCATAAGATATAATTAACAATGCAAACAATGTAAGATTAGCAAATGTGAACCAGAGGAGGGCTCTAGGGAGGGAGGAAGAGGACTATGGGATCAACTGGAGGATCCCAGGCCTGGAAAGAGGGACTCAGAGAGGCTGAGGGGAGGGGAAGGGCATCCTGGATTGGGGGGGGGGGCAGGGGCAGGGAGAGGGGGAGAGGGACAATGTGAGCAAGCCACAAGAAGGCAAATGAGGGAGGCTGACTCTGGCCTCTCAGGCTTGAGTGACCATTTCCTGTGGAGAAGACAACAGAGACATAGTTGGGTACAGGTCACAGAGGCCTTGAAAGCAGGGTGAGGGAGTCACAACCTTTACTTAAAGACGGTGGGAACCAGTGCAAGTGTTAAGAGCAGAGTGCCTGGGTGAAGCCAGTGAATGCCCCACTCGGGCTGGGAGTTTGCAGGGTGACTGGAGACAAGACTGGAGGAAAGACGACACTGTGGTGAAGGAACTAAATTCTGCCCTGTGTCCTTAGAAGGGGGGGTAGGTTGAGTGTCCTGAATACCTTGGCTTTAAGGCCTGATTCTTAGGATTTGCTTAGTCTGTTGATGGAGGCTGGCCAGACCTGGGCAGCTTAGAAAACTCAGTTCTTTTTTCCCTCCCAGGGAGTTGGTTTCTGGCCACTGAGCCGTGGACAGGGAGGGGGAAGGGATAAGGGAGGTGCAGGTTTTGTGGAAGGGTTCAGCATCAGGTGACATTCTGGCAAGCTCTGCCCAAAGCCTGCTTCCGGGTACATTTCCAGAGGGATCGTCCATGGGCAGCCAGTTGTGGTGAATGAGCGGTTAACTTGCTTAGTCCCGGGACTTCTGGCTTCCTGTTTAAGGGACTAGTGCGGTATCCCAAGTCCCTTCAAAATAACCAGGCAGTCTCTATTGCTCCAAGCAGGAAGTCCCATGAACCCAAGAGAAAAAAAGATGATTGGAAACTGCAAGGTGCTCACTAATGGCTAATACCTCACACCTGGGAGCAAGGAGAGGCGAAATGCAAACTGTTTACCAGCAGGCTAGCAGGCTGTGGGTTGCCCAGTCCGTCCCCCCCCCCCCCACCCCGCACAAGTTCCAGGCCCCTACTGGACTGGAAGCTAGAAGCCCCATCCTCAGCTCCGTGAAGAACTGTTTTCACTCCTTTGGGGCCCAGCTACAATACCTTCTTGACCTCCAAGAAGAAGGGACAGGCCTCCCCCAGCTCTCCTAAGATATTCTACAAACTGAAACTGTGACCCAGGATGCCTGCTCCCAGGGGAAACTGGAAATCCCTCCAGGGAACATAAATGACCTCTGGCACTTCCTGGATAGGCTCTTCCATGCCTAAAGTGGGCTGCCAATCCCCTAGCCCAGGCTCTGATGAGGGGTCTTGCTGGCTGACCCAGAGGAGGGGGCTGTTTCCAGCAGGCATAAGCCTTGCCTACTTCCTAGGAAGGTGTGGTCCTGGGGGGCAGGACAGCGCAGGTGTGGCACCTTTTGCAAGGTCACTGGTATGAGGGCAAAGTGGTGGTCTGTACAGAATAACAGGTATTCTACAGGCATCTGTTGAAAAGAACTGGCATGTGCCAGGCTGTGTGCCAGGTGCTGGGGACAAGAAGATGAGTCACTGCTCTTGAGAAAGGCACACTGTAATTGGAGAGAGAGCAATTTAGGAGGTTAATTATGACACACTGGGATAAATAAACAAATGAATGCATAGTGAGGTATGGGTAAACAGGTCAACTCATGAAAGTTCTTTCTGGGGAAAGTGAGGAAGGTTTCGCAGAGGAAGGGGCATGGAGGCAGGGCAGATTTAAAAGTTTTTGGCCAAATAAGAGACAGGAGGCAGGGTGGAGACAGGTCATTACAGGCAGAAAGACTAGCACAGGTAAGAGCCTAAAGTCCAGCGTGGCAAACTTCTCCTGGTGATGATGAAATAGAATTGAAAGAATATTGGAGAAGCAACTTCTACAAGAGTGAGCATTCAAAGGTTTTAGCTGAAAGGCCTAAGGCTCAGTGGGGCTGGACAGTCAGAGGGGGAAGGAGAGGCTGGCCACTGACCATCTCTGACCTGCTACCTTTGGTGTTATCATTCATTTTACAGTAGAGACAAGTAACGTTCAGAGACTCGCCAGGTCACACATCTGGCAGATGACACTCCAGGGCCTTGTTAGTTAGCACCTTAGACTTCTCAGAGTCTGGGATTGAGGGCACTCTGACAGCTCAAAGGGGCAAGTGAATAAAGGTAGTGTTACTCTGCCTGCCAGCAGGAACCCAAGCACCTAGAGTGTGGGGGGAGGGAGAGGAAGAGGTTCCCCAACTCCAACCTCCTCAACCTGCCCAGTACAAGTCATGGGGACTAAAGGAGGGTATGACAGGAATCTGATGGCCCAGAGGCCCAGGTCATCTGTGGAGGGCCTTGCTTTGTCCTTTGAAGGCAGATCTTGTTTCAGAAGGGGCGGGAGTGGAGGGAATGGGGGAGTGAACAGGGAAGGGCAAACAGTCCTCAGACACTGTCCTACCTTCCCACTGTCAGGTGCCTGGCAGGGCTGGCTGAGGAAACAGCTCAGCCCTTATCCAAATGTTTCCCAGTGGGTGACCAGGCACCAGACACATCAGCCCTTCCCCTGGCCAGGCTCAGAGGCAAGAGAGGAGAGTTGTGATATTGGAGGATCTAAATAGGGAGAACAGGTTCCCCAAACTGGAAGGCAAATTGAGGCCATTTTCCAGGATCCAAGATTCATCTCTGGCTCCCAGGGTCATGTGTCTTCCAGTTGCCCAGACTTTTCCTGTTACACTGTCCCCTGGCTCTCATAGCTGGCTGTTCACATATGCTAATGAGCGACCCCTCCCAGAGAACTGAAGGAGTAATTGCCAGGTTAATGAAAAGCAATTAGAGGTGGCAGCGACCTGTCCTGGTCACTTAGGTCTGACCCTCTATTTGCTTTTGCCCGGCCAGTGTGGGCACCCAATTGCCCGTTCCATTCAATCGCTTGCCACCTGAGCATTGGGTCCCGGAATCTGGGGGTAGGAGGCAGACTTAGAGGAGGAGTAACGCACTGCTCCGCAGCAGCAAGTGCAAAGCACAGGAAGGAACTCAGGGTTCTAAAGAGCCAGGGCCCCGCCGCTAAGCAAACATTCCCTCCTAGAGTCAGAAAGGCCAGTGTGCGAGGGGAGGAACCGGCCTGAGGTTTATCGCTCCGGCAACTCCGAGTGATTCATTGAGCTTAGACTCCCGGTTGTCATAGACCAAGGCACGCAAACACACAGCCGGGAGATACCCCTCCCCTCTCCCTGCCTGCCTGCCCCCACCTGGCTACCCCCTAGCCCACGACCAGCTGTCTCCCCTCCCCCTCGCGGGCGCTCAGGGTTGAGCAAACACGCCCGGCAGCCTGCCCAGCCACCGGCTGGCTCCGACCGCGCGCTGCTGGCGATCCCCCAGGCAACTCGGCGTCACGAGAACCGGCACCCCGAGACCGGCGCCCTGCCCTCCCCCCGCGTCCCCAGGAACCCAGCCTAGGCCCAACAACCTCCCCCTTCCTAGAGCGCTTCGGCCCCTCTGGGCCTCCCGCGCAAGCCAACCAGGCCCCGCACCCGGCCCCGGGGCGCAGCTCAGCCCATCTCCCACCCGGCCCGCGGCCCCAGGGGAAGGCGGCCGGAAAAATCTCTTGTTTACTGAGCTGGAAGAGGCCCCAGCTGGGATTCACTTTCCTATTCCTGCGGTTCCCTTTCAGCAGATTCTTGGGACCGAAGGGAAAAGGGTGGCAACCCGCTGATCCACCCCGGGGAAGGTGTGGGGGTGGGGCGCAGTGAAACCCGAATTTATGGAAAGGTTTCCCCCGGCCGCGGGAGGGGCAGGATTCGACTCAAGGCCCAATGTGGCCCCGAGAGTGGAGACGGCGGGGGCCGTGCTAAACTCTGTACCTCGGGGAACAAACTGTGAAGGCTAATTAGAACAGGTCCGAACAGGGAACCGGGATGAGAGCGCACGCTCCCGGCTGGGCAGCGTCTAGAGCGGTCGCGGGAAACTCGAGCGCGGGGTAGTGGGGCCCAGGGGACATTTGCCCATGGTTCGCAGTGGTTCTGGACTAGGCCCACGGGGTTAAGGGCGTGCGCGGTGGCACTCCGACGTAATCTCGGTGACTGGGTCCTCGCGGAAGGGCCGCACGCGTGAGTTGGTCGCTCGGTGTTTAGTGTCCACGTGTGCAAGCTCGAGAGGGGAGGGGGCGCAGAAGGCGTGACAAAGACGGACTTGAGTGTGCGCCTCTCTCCAGCCCAGAGCAGCGAACTGCGCCGGGCTTGTGTCTCAGGAGAGAGCCAGGACGAAGGTGACAAAGGCTGAGTGTCCGCCTCCGACAGACGCGCCAAGATAGCTCCACGCCTGTCGGCGTGCGCGCGCGCACTGGGAAATGCGAGGAGGGACAGTCTGCCCGGGGGGCGTGCTGGGCTGCACCCCAAACCACTTTCCAGAGAGAAAGCCGAGTCCAGAGAGTGAGTGCGCGTGAGTGCGCGCGCGCCCGCGTGCGGGGGCGTGGCAGTAAACAGCAACAACCCACTCGCCAGCTTGGCCAGAAACTCTGATCTCCCTTCCCAGCCGGAAAGTGCGACTCAGCCGAACCTGTAGGTGAGTCCGAGGGGGGAGGGCCGGACGGGCTTTGTTACTGTGTAAATGGATTGCACGTACCTGGAGCGCTGCTGGCGCCCGATAAACGTCCTGAATGGAGGTGATGTCACGGTGATGCAGCCCGGCCCAACCTGGCCGAGAGAAAGGAGCTGAGCGTGGGGAGAGGCCAGTGCCAGAGCGAAGAACCCAGCGCGTCCCGCTCAGCCCCGGGTCCCGGGGAGGCAGGCCCTGTGCATTGCATCCCGCGCCCGGGCCCCGCCACCCCAGGCAGGGCTGGGCCTGGCCCTGAGCCCTGCGTGGAGTCCCTCCCACCCCCGCCGTGCTCCGCCTGCGGCTGGAGTTGGCCCCAAACGCGGTGCGGGAGTGGGGCTGGCGGCGCGTCCCAGGTAAGGGCTGCTGCCTTCGCGCTCCGTCCTCCCCTCGGCCGCCCGGAAGAGCCGGGTCCGGCTGGCCGGGTGCGGGCGAGCGCAGAGGCCCAGGGTGAGACTCGGGAGGCGGGTCCGCCACGCCAACTCCGCTCGGTCGCATAAAGTTTCCAAACCCGAGCCATCTGGGGACTAGGGGTGAGGGGAACCCGGCGTTGCGGCTGAGGGTAGAGGGAGGAGGGTGGAGAAAGGACTCCACGATCTGAGTGTCCAAGGAGCGCTCCTCCACCCCTGGCCTCTCTTTGCGAGTGGGTCTGTGGAGTCTCTGCTGCCCGGTGCTGTGGGTGGAGAGGGGGCAGGTTCTGTGGCCAGAGGAATGGAAGGAAGAGAAGCTGGCTAACCTGCTGTTTCTGTTAAGACTTCCAGGGGCGCGTGGGTGTAGACCCTAGTAGCGGGGCAGGAGTGGGGAGGGGAGAGTTCGGAATCTCCCTGCGGGAAGTTTGGAATTTCAGACTCTCAACGCGCCTCTACCTCTGGTAGTCTGACTTATAGATCCACCCCCATCCCCTCTGGCTTTTTTCAGCGCCTTTTCCATTCCCACCCCACACCCACGGTTTTACATCCAGGAAGATCTAATCGCTTACAACCCCACGATCTTGATCCTAAAACATGGGAACCAGAATTTTTAGAAGTATGGTTTTGTGCGCCTGTAGCTTCCTTCCACCCCCAACAATGTGCCTTCAAATGTGGCTGGGGAGGGAATGCTATTGGGTAGGGGGTGGGGCACATTCCAGAGTGACATTCCAGAGCAGACCCTTGCTTGTATTGAAGACTTCTGAGTTTCAGCATGCTTAAGACATTTTGGCCGAAATGCCCAGTCTTGCTAAAGTAAGGAGGGGGGGGTAGGGCACAGAAGACTGAGGCGGCCCCTTTCAGGCACAGGTGTCTCCCAAGCCCCGTCTTATCAGGTCGTTTAAACATCACCCACCTGGACCTAGGGCTTACACAATAGGACCTAGTCAGGGACTAGAGAGAAAGGAGATGGGTGGGAGAATGGAAGGAGAGAGGAAAGCTGGCCCGAATCAATCCATCTTTTGAGGTTGGCTGCTGAATGGGGGCAGCCAGGGAGGAAGGTGGTATCCCTGGCTGAGCATCTGGGCGCACAGAGGGGCTCTAAACAGTCAAGGCATTCAATAGTCTCACTCTTGTACCTTTGAGCCTGGGAGACCCACCAGGGCTGCCTTCTGAAGTTCACAGAGCTTCTTTTTCAGCACTGTATCCTTCACCCTGGGTCGGGGGCTGGTGGGGGTCCTCAGGCTTTCATTCAGATGATAGGGGTGATGAAAGGGGTGTTCTGGAAAGATGAGAAGGTCTGGGTTCCTCACCTGTTGTATGGAATCAGTCAGGGCTAGGCCCACCAGCACTGCCTCAGCTTCTCTGTTCCACCTGGAAAGGGACAGGGAAGGAAGGGGATTTGGGAACTGGATTGGACTGACTCAGACCAGAGCTGTGGGCTAGGTGGCTGAGCCTCTGGAAAGGCTGATTTCAGAGGTGATTAAAAATATTTGTATGACTGATCAGCGAGGTGAAGCAAAGGGGCCTTTTATCCAGAAAGTGATCTGAAGCCAGACATCAGCTGTGGGCTGCTGGAGGCCCCTCTCCCACTCCCTCCTGGAATCCCGCTAGAAAATCTTTAAGTAGATGTGACTCAAAGTGAAGGAGGCAGGAATGAACAGAGAAGGATAATTGTCCAATGCCTGCTGGGTTCAAGGCCCAGACAGAAGCTACAGAGGAACTGTCTTGTTTACTGGCCTCAAAGACTTACAGCCTGGTAAGGGAGGCAGGTACACATGCTTAGCGTATTCAGAGGCTTCCAGAGGCTCAGACTGAGTGCAGGATCTAAGGCCCCACAGAAGGCAGAAAGGTGTGCCAGGGCCCTGAGGAAGAGCATCTGGGCAGAGCTGGGTCTCTCACATTGGTGCCTACCATCTTAAAAAGCAGCCTCTGCTGACCGTCTGAATATGCATTCCTGGGTGTCACAGGGTTAGAGATGAGCTCTTCTGAGCTTTGTTCTCTCAAACTCTACTGCTGGCCTGCAAGAGCCCGTTCTGGGCAGGGGACAAGAGTTAGGCCCAGCTAGCCCAATTTTCCCACCTGAGTCTATTTCTGTCTCTCGACCTGCCCTTCTATTTTTTTTTTTTTTTTGGAGCGGTGGGCAGAGAAATAAGACATTTCAGGACGGGAACAGGTTGCTTCACCTGAAGCTAGTAAATTTTAGGGCAGCTGGGCAGCAGCATTGTATGTGCTGGAGTGGCAGACTTCTGGTTGAATCCTTAAAAGTTCCCACATGGAGGGGTTTGGCAGGAGAAGGGTGAGGTCCAGAAGGAAGTTGGTCACAAAGTCAGGAGGAAATGGGAGGGTGGGCTGTAATATTCCCTGACCCTGGCACAAGTAACTGTGGAGTGCTAGAGGCCAGCAAGAGAGCAGATGCGCCAGCCTTTCTTTCTTTCCTTCCTTCCTTCCTTCCTTCCTTCCTTCCTTCCTTCCTTCCTTCCCTTCTCTCCCTCCTCTCCCTCCTTCCTATCTCCTGTCTCTTTTTTTCTTCTCTTTTCCTCCTCTTTCCCTCCTCTTTTCCTTCTTTCCTCCTCCTCCTTTCTCTGTGCTGGACATGGAACCCAAGGCCTCACACTTGCTAGGCAAGCGTTCTGCCACTAAGAAACACTCCTGCCCTGGTTTGGTTTTTTTGTAATGACGTAAGTGTTTCCAGATGTGAACCTGTAGTATCATCTTTGGCATATCCTTTCTCCCTACAGTCCTTAGGCTGTTTTTTGCTTTGTTTTGTATTTTTGGTAAGTATCTCTCAGACCTGCCCATTACGGTTTTACCTTTGGCTTGATCTGTAAACTGGGATGAACATCGCTCCAACATATTGATTGTGTTTTTTTTGCCAGAGTCACCTCTTAAAGCACAGCCTGGTGGTGTCCCCTCCAGTGGCTCCCCACTGCCTCTCGAGACTAAGTCCCCAGGCTCCTACCCTAAGCATTTTTGATCTGTCACTAACCAGCTGCAGCCTTGCTATACAAGTCTCCTTCTTACTTGGTGAGGTTTTTTCTCTTGCTCTGAACTTGGGCTGATCTTAGGGTGTTGACTTATGTCATCGTTTCTCTGCTGTTACTTACCCCTTCCCTTGCTCAATCCCTACCTCCCATTTCAAGGCTTATCTTTTTTTCTCCTCTCTCTTATGACAGTGTCTGAGTCATGGTGCATTATTTATTGATTTATTTATTTATTATTAGCATTCTCAGGGCTTTTTTGTTAAATACTGGAGATCAAACCCAAGACCTTGTATATGCTAGGCAAGTGTTATTCCACTGAGCCACATGCCCAGGCTCCAATAAAATGCTCTATAAGTCTCTCGCTCTTCCTCTCTCTTCTGTCCTGTTCCTCTTCAGTGCTCCTGGAGTACCTCTCTTGTATAGGTAAATTCCGTCCTACGTCACATATTCTTCCTAGTGTAATTCTTTGTATACCTACCTTATCTCTCCCATTACATTTTAAATAGCATCAAGCCAGGAGCTGTGTTTGCTCATCTTTGTATTTTCCATAGCTCAGAGCAACAGGGCCTTGTCCCACTGGATAGATGCATAGTAAATACTTGCTTAAACAGTTGCCTGTTCTAAACTGGGACCTGGCCCAGGGAGGTAGGATGAGCAGGTACAGATGCCTCTTGGCCGTTCTCAGTGTTCAGTTCCACCTTTCTAACTGCACCCCAAGTTCTGCTTGGTTCAACCATTGGGCCAAAACCCCCAAGATGGAGTTTGAGCATTTAGGATCCCACAGCTGGGTTGTTACCATAAATTATCTCCTGGAAGGTTCCTATTACTCCCTACCCATTAGCTCCCATTGTCTTTCTCTTCCCAGCAATATCATTAGCTTAAGGTTTAGTGTAGGTGAAAGGAGTTTTTTCATTAGAAGTGAAGCGAAACTAGCCTTTACTTTGGAAAGCAATGGTAAATTTACATAAGAATGTTCATTGTAAGAGTTAAATGGGGGAAGGTGTGTCTCAAGTGGTAGAGCCCCTGTGTGAAGCCCTGAGTTCAAACCCCAATCCCACCAAAAAAACAAAAACAAACAAACAAAAAACTATCCTAACTCAACCCTAGAACTACCAAAAAAAAGTGTTTATGGTAGACTGAGGGATGGCTGAGATGGCTTAAGACAACTAAAATATTTCCAAGGGTTAAGAAAATTTGAAAATGTATCACCTGTATTATGTCAGTTTCACTTAATTTTGTGAGTTTCATTCCCTCTGATTTAGCTAAGTGTCCTTCCATTTATCAGTTATGGAGACACAATTTCTATTCACTGAGATCTAGAATTTTTGTTACTTATTGTCAATTAAGTAGCCATCACTGGGTGTGGTGGCTCAAGCCTGTAATTCTTACTACTTGGGAGGTAAGATTGGGAAGACCGAAGTTCAGGTTCTCAAGACCCTGTATCAACCAATAAAAACCAGACATGGTGGCACACGATTGTCCTCCAAGCAAGGTTTGTGGTCTATGCGCCCCCCATAAGAGTGACACACTACTCGAAAAACCAAAGCAAGAAGGGTTGGGGGCATGGCTCAAGTGGTAAAGCACATGCCTGGCAAGCAACAAGGCTCTGAGTTCAAATCTCAGGACCTGGAAGAGTGGTAGAAAGGAAAAAAGGTGATGGGGAAGACAAATTGAAATGCCACTCCTCTGTCAGCCACTAGTGGTTGCTATCAGCCCAGGAGAGCTTGGTTGCTGTCTTTCTGGAGCCTTCTTCCTGGTAAGGCAAGAAAAGAAAGGCTACAAGTGGTTATTTGAACATCTAGGGTAGAATTAATGTGGATGACCTGAATTTTCATGGAATTCTGAACCTTAAAATTTGCTTTTTAGAGTATTTAAATTTTCTCTGTGAGGTCTCCAAGTAAATTTAAAATTTTTAATTGGAAGGCACAGATTTGATCTTTTTTTTCCCCAGTGCTAGGGATAGAATTCAGGGCCATACACACACTAGGCAAGTGCTCTACCTCTGAGCTACCCACCTGCCCCTCAGATTCGGTGTTCACAGATTTCTCTTAATTCCGCGGCATTCCTTACCTCCTCTTCAACCAAGGAAAATCCAATTGGTTTGGATTTTGGGACGGTTTGGATTTTTTTTTCTTTGGCACAGATCTGTAGCATTTGGTAGAGCTACAATGAGCAGATGGAGTTATAAGTTACTTCCCTGGTGTTAATAAAAGATACAGTTCTTCCCTTCTGGCTACAGTGTCTTCCATTAAAGATTAATCCCTTTGGGTTTTGCATCGCCCTTGCCTGGTTCTTGCTTTTAAAATGTTAATGTCTCATAAGAGAATTTTTGCATTAAGTCATTAACTCCTTAGGAGGGGAATTAGTTTATTTTATCTTTGACTTAAGCATCTGAGTTAGACAAAGAGCTCTGGATTATGAAGAGGAAAGTGGCACAAAAAGTGGGGAAATAGGCAAAAAAGAAGTGGGAAGAATGAGGAAGGGTTGATAAAACACAACTTTTCAACTTTTTTTTTCTTTCCTGGCTGCAGAGCATGCCTGCTGCTGGTGCTTGCTAAATTCTTACTAAGTGCTTGTGAAGTAATTGTTGAGTGGTAAATGATTGAATGTGGGAATGCAGACTAGCCATGGACTTGAGTATTCCTGGGACAGAGTTTAGGGTCATAGTATCTAAGCTGGACCCTGGAAGTCCCAGGACAGACAGGAAGTGCTGAATAGGTGATAGGCTTGGTTCTCAGTCATTCACAAACCCTAACCCCTCAGCTTCAAGAGCTCAGGGAATATTTGAACCCAGATTTTGATGAGTGGAAGGGAGGGAACTGAAAATTCAGTGAGTTTCCTTCTTTTTCTTGGTTAGAAATTGGAATGACCCGTGGGCTTCATCTTTGGTTACCTGATACACCTTTGTGAGTGTTAAGAAGGATTCAGAAGGCCAGAGGGACAGTCCCATGATCTACTAGCACCGTCTGCCCTGCTTCAGCATGGGGGGTGCAGTATCATGCATGTTGGAGTCTGGCCTTGGAGGACTGATTTTGTCCTTTCTCCTTCTGTCCCTAGGGACCCAGCTGGAACCTGGCCTGGGAGCCAGGATGGCCACACACAAAGCCTTGCTGATGTGCCTGGGACTGCCTCTCTTCCTGTTCCCAGGGGGTCAGGCCCAGAACCATGCTCCACCTGGCTGCAGCCCAGACCTCAACCCCCTCTACTACAACTTGTGTGACCGCTCTGGGGCTTGGGGCATCGTCTTGGAGGCAGTGGCTGGGGCAGGCATCATCACCACCTTTGTGCTCACCATCATCCTCGTTGCCAGCCTCCCCTTTGTGCAGGACACCAAGAAGCGGAGTCTGCTGGGAACTCAGGTGTTCTTCCTTCTGGGCACCCTGGGCCTCTTCTGCCTGGTGTTTGCCTGCGTGGTGAAGCCCGACTTCGCCACCTGCGCCTCTCGGCGCTTCCTCTTTGGGGTCCTGTTTGCCATCTGCTTCTCCTGCCTGGTGGCCCATGTCTTTGCCCTCAACTTCCTAGCCCGGAAGAACCATGGACCCCAGGGCTGGGTGATCTTCACCGTGGCTCTGCTGCTGACTCTCGTGGAGGTCATCATCAACACCGAGTGGCTGATTATCACACTGGTACGGGCAGGAGGTGAGGTTGGCTCTCTGGGCAATGGCAGTGCCGACTGGACCGTGGCCTCCCCCTGTGCTATCGCCAACATGGACTTCGTCATGGCACTCATCTATGTGATGCTTCTGCTGCTGGGGGCCTTCATGGGGGCCTGGCCCGCCCTGTGTGGTCGCTTTAAGCGCTGGCGTAAGCACGGGGTCTTTGTGCTGCTCATCACAGCCACCTCCATTGCCATTTGGGTCGTATGGATTGTCATGTACACCTACGGCAATAAGCAACACAACAGCCCCACCTGGGATGACCCCACACTGGCCATTGCCCTTGCCGCCAATGCCTGGGCTTTTGTCCTCTTCTATGTCATCCCCGAGGTCTCCCAGGTGACTAAGCCTAGCCCAGAGCAGAGCTACCAGGGGGACATGTACCCGACCCGGGGTGTGGGCTATGAGACCATCCTGAAAGAGCAGACAGGCCAAAGCATGTTTGTGGAAAACAAGGCATTTTCCATGGACGAGCCAAACTCAGGTGAGTGTTGAAGACACTCTCGTGTCGCCGTCCTTTAGCCTACATCTTTTACTGCAGCGCAGGGAGCTGGTCTCAAGCAAAATTGAGGTTCTCTGCAGTTTAAATTCAGAGGCTGAGCGTGTAGCTCAGTGGCAGAGTGTTTGCCTAATGTGGGAGGCCCTGGGTTCATCTCCAGCAGCACACACACACACACGCACACAAAAAAGCTCTTATTGTGTTATGTAGTAATCTCAATAGATTTGTTAACTGTAAGGACCACTAGCATTTATTGAGCATCTATTGTGTACCAAGTCCTGTGCTAAACCCCTGATGTGTGCCTCTCGTAACTCTTAGCCTGCTGGCTGCAGCCCCTTCTGACATGACCTGGGATGCTGGAGGCACAGACACACAACCCTGCCCTGACCCCAGGTTCTGTGTGCTGATTAAGATGCTTGGATCACACCTGTAATCCCAGCATTTAGGAGACTGAAGCAGGAGAATTTGAGTTCGAGGCCAGTCTGGGCTACATAGAGAGACCCTTTTTCCAAAAAGAAAAGAAAAAAAAAACATAGAAATTAAGTTCAGGAATGACGAAGAAAGAAGGTAAACAGCATCCAACCCTCTACCTCAAAAAAAGGAAGAAAAAGTTGGGCTGGGCATGGTGTGACATGCCTTGTAATTCCAGCACTAGAGAGGCTGAGGAAGAAGGATCACAAGTTGGAGGCCAGCCTAGGCTACACAGGGAGACCTTGTCACTACATACATAAATAAATAAATAAATAAATAAATAAATAAATAAATAAATAAAAATAAAAAATCTTGGGGGTGAGACTTTAACCACCATAAATAAATAAATAAATAAATAAATAAATAAAAATAAAAAATCTTGGGGGTGAGACTTTAACCACCTGGTTATCATGCACTGGATCTGGGACCCTCTGCTGGGAGGTCAGAGTTGGAGGCAGTGAAGGTCACAGAAACAGAGAGAACCCTATCTCTTCTGTTCACACTGGGAAATCCTCAGAACTCCTGCTTTGGGGAAAGGAATGACCCTTGTCCTGCTGGGCACTCATCTGTGATCCACCCACTGCGGGCTGACCACTGCCTCCACTGGCCCTGGGCACACACACTGAGAGGGCAGGCATTGGGAGTTGCTTCACAGCCCTGCTCCCACCTCTGCTCCTACCCTGTGCCTGTTTGTCAGGACAGATCTCAGCCTTTGTCCTCTCATGGTAACACTTCTGGGCTGTGAGGTTTTTTTTTTTTCCTAAATGGAAAAAAATCAATAAAGTGAACCCAGCACTTAGAAGCCCTATGTAGGCTGTAATGTCTGCCTGCAGGAGACAGACAAAGCCCTGGGCTGCGCACCCTCACAGTGAGACCTGCTATTGGACCCTGGGGTTTGGTCAGCAGCTTTCCTTAAACACCCAAGGTGCCCGGCAGGGTGGAACAGCTCAGTGAAACCAACACCCAGAAATATTCCTGGAGCTGCAGATAGTTCTGGAAACCTGCCAGAGGCCTCCCTGGCCAGGCCCTTGGTTGGTGTGGCGTGGAGGGACATCAGTAGCCAGTACCTGCCCTGTGAGAACATGAAGACTTGGACTGAGGGGTCTCAGCTGTATTTCCCCTAGCACCTGGCAGCCTGCCCACAGCGGTAGAGGCTGGAGTTGGAGGCTGGCCATATTGGAAGGCAGCCGAAGGCCCATGTGCCCCTCTTGGCCTCTGGCCCTGAGGGCGGATGGGGATGTGAAGATAGCTGACAGGGCATTTTTCTGAGCTCTTGGGGGAGAGGGAATGGGGGAGGTCCCCCATACCACAGGGAACCAAGCTGCGTTGTATTTTTTGTGTATCTGTAGAAAAGGGACACTGGGCCTGGTTGGGGGGGGGCCTCATGCCCATAACCTCGCTCCCAAGTTGACCACTTCTGAGTTAGGTGTTACACCAGTGCCAGTAGGTCCCCTCTTCCTTCTTCCCTGCCCCCAGGAGAGTGTTGCTTGGGTTATGGGACATGGGAAAGGAGGCCGAGAGTCTAGGGATCCTCAAATTGTGCCTGTTTTTCCTTGCAGCTAAGAGACCAGTGTCACCTTACAGTGGCTACAACGGGCAGCTGCTGACCAGTGTATACCAGCCCACTGAGATGGCTCTGATGCACAAAGTCCCGGTGAGTGGGTTCCTAGGATTCTTGTGACCATGGCTGATGCAGGGTTGGATGTAGGTGGTGGGGAATGCAGGCTTCCCATCTAGGGCATGTGCCCTGCAAACCCTGAGTCCCAGTTCTTCCCACCCTTTGCCTGGAGTTGACACAGCACCTCCTCGGCACACACTCAGTGGAACCTGCCCTGGGTCTCTTTGCATCACTCACAGCCTGCAGCCTGCTGCTATAGAAAATATAGGACCAGGTCCTGTTTAGCTGGTGGCAGCTGCCAGGCTTACTCTGAAGAGCTTGAAATGGGACAAAGGAAGATCTCAGCTAGGTACTCCCAAAAGTAATAGGGGACCATATGTTGTAGGTCTGGATAGGTAATTCTCAACCACAGCTATCCCAAGAGGGCCTCTGACTCCCCTCCCCCTGCCAGTAGGCAGCAAGTCTTGACCTTCCACCTCCCTTGGGCTCTGGAAGCTAGATGCTCCATTAGCCAAGGGGTTGCTGGGAACAAGAATTCCCACTCCATATATGTTCCTGCTCCTGGCTGGCAGTGGCTGCAGGAGAGGTCAGCAACCAGGCTTGGCAGGACGCTGGGAACAGGAAGCCAGAAGGTCAGCAGGGGGCTGTTTTCATCCCCTCCCTCCCTCCCTCCCACCGTGGTGGTGGGGCAGTATAAGGGATGGCTTCTTGTGTCTGAAACTTCCAACCCTAGCTCTTGCCCTCTTCCTCAGCCTGAACATGAGGCCAGGCTGGGGAGAGCAGGCCGTAGCCAGGAGCTGTGGTAGGTTGGGGTTTGCATCAGACCCCAAGCAGAGGTCCACTCAGCCACAGAACCCTTCCTTAGAAGATGCCCCCACATGGCTACCCCACTGTTCCTCCTCAGAGTCTTTTGAGGATGATCTGGACTAGCTGAGATACTTTCTGTGCCTGGTTCTCAAAATGTGGTCTCCAGACCAGCAGAACTGGGAACTTTGTTGGCTGGGGTATAATAGTTGACATCACCTGGGTAGCCTGGGTTCCACCTTGAAGAGAGTAGCTCCCCAAGGCAGATCTACAAACATCCAGGACTTTTTCCTCCTATCCCACTTGTTAAACATTTACCAGCTCCCTTCTGGGTAGGGGACAACTCCCAGGGGTGTGGCCTAACAAATAGTCTGGTGTGCTTTCCCAGGTTTGAGGCCACCAATGTAGGTGAGTAGCGGGCAGTGGGAACACCACCTGAGTCTAGTTAGACAAAGAGTGGTTTGGAATACAAGCTTAGGGGCAGCTCTTTTCCATTGGGATAAGGCATGAGGGGGCGTGGAGTTCACCAGGTGGGAGCTGGCTGCCTTAGAACCCTTTCCCAGAGCTGGCGGGCCCAGCTGCAGCTGCAGGCTCTAGGCAAAGCATTTGGGATTTTAGTCTCCAAATTAGACTGGCCTGCCCAGACTCCTAGATCAGAGTTGTGTGGGCATGCCCACAGCCTAACAGAAAGGTACCTGGTGTTGTAGTGACATTGGGGGTCTTAGGAAAGATTTGTGGAGAAAGCTGGACACTGGTGGCTCAGGCCTGTAATCCTAGCTACTCGGGAGGTATAGATAAAAGGATCCTGGTTGGAAATCAGGCTGGACAAGTAGTCTCATGACCCTATCTTGAGAAAGAAACCATCACAAAAGAAGGGCTGGTAGAGTGGCTCAAGATGTAGGCCCTGAGTTCAAACCCCAGTAATGACAAAAAAAAAAAAAAAAAAAAAAAGATTCATAGAAGAAGGGAACCTGGAATCATCACCAGCCAGCTAATAACATCTCAGTGCATCTCACCCCCACATTGGACCTATGGAACTGGAAGCAGGAGGGGGCTTGAAGGAAAAAAGGGTCCTCTTCTGGGAAGCACCAAGGTGGCCAAGGGCCTTGTTCCCACGTCCACATGCAGGGTGAAGTGGGGGCTCCAGACCAGTCCTCTGTTTCCAGAGGTGGAGTTTTCCACCCCAGGCTGAGGCCTGGCAGAGTAGGGGCGGAGGGGACAAGGAGAGGGAGCTGGCAGGCAGAGGCCTTCAGGAAGCAGAGTGTTTGTGCATCCGCCTGGCGGAACCCGGCTCCTGATCCCCCAACTGTGAGACCGCCTGTTCTTCCTTCCAGTCCGAAGGCTCTTACGACGTCATCCTCCCACGGGCTACCGCCAACAGCCAGGTGATGGGCAGTGCCAACTCGACCCTGCGGGCTGAAGACATGTATGTGGCCCAGAGCCACCAGGCGGCCACATCTCAGAAAGACGGCAAGAACTCTCAGGTCTTTAGAAACCCTTACGTGTGGGACTGAGGAGATGACCGTTGCCAGGAGAAAGCAGGCAGATTTGGGGATTTTACCTTGGGACCCAGCCTAGGCATGGGACATCCCAGGGACCCTGTGCTCTGTGGCTCCCTTCGTTGGCTCAGGGCAGCTTGTGCCTCAGAGCCATGAGGTCCCCCATATGCCAATGTTTGGATGAGGGTCCTGGAGGCCCCCACCCTCTCCTCAGTGTTTGTGGAGTCCAGGAGCCAGCCTGGCTTCATGCCAGAGCCACCTCCTGCTCCAGCCAAATAGTGTTCTTCTTGGGGTGGTGGCCGGTCCGTGCCTATATTCTCTGGAGATTCACGCAACCTCAAGAGATCTCAGAGTGGGCACTGTAGGCTTGGATCTTGTTCCTCTGTGAGGATCAAGGGTGCCTAATAAACATATTTCTGCTTTATTAACTCACACTTGAGCTTGTGGTTTCTGCTGGGGCTCTCTGCCTCCGGTGACCCTCTCACTCCTCCATGGCAGTGGCTGGCTGGGTGGCTCTTCCTCCCTTCCCTCACATTCAGTTCACAGTGCAAGCTGCTGGGGTCTCCTACCTTAAGGAGTGGACACCTCCACCCCGGGCAGGGTTCTGTAGTACAACCTCAGGTCACATCCAGTGTGGTCAGAATGAACAACTGCACTCGGCTTGTGCCTGGGATGTAGCCCCACATCTGGGCTTGTGTTAACCCTGGGCAGTCTTCCTCTGGGATCCCTCTCCATTGTCTATATTTGGGGACAGACAGAATAGGGAAGGCAGACCCACCAGCAGGCAGTTCTGGAGGCAAAAGGGATCAGCTACTCTTCAGTCCTCCTCCTGGGAGGAAGGGCGTTAAGGTCCCTTAAGGGGTGAGGTGGAGAATCATTCTGCTCCACGCTCTGAGATCACCTGTGCAGTATGTGGGTGGAAGGGCTCAGAGAGAACCAGAGTTGCTTACACTGTGGGTTTGCAAAGGTGGAAAGAGGCAGGCCAAGTCCTGATTGATTCAAGAATTGCCATTTCCATTTGCCAAGGACTTTAGGTTAGCAAAAATCTTTTCTGAGCAACTCAGTTAAGTTTCATCCCATAGTTGTCCAGGCAGGGGGACAAGACTAGTACTCTCCCCTTTCCAGAGCCAAAATCTGGAAATCCAGAATGGTGCCACTTTAGGGTTAGATACGTTAGATCTAACTAACTAGGGTTAGATAGGTTAGATAGTTGTCCTTAGGGACAATTGCCTCATCTCCTTTTATAGATTAGAAAAGGGACACAGGGCCTCCAGATGTGGGACCAAGACGATCCACGTTTTCTTGAGACTAGAATATAGTGACCTTTCTCCTTGACCCGCTCAGGGCAGGCGAGTGGGTTCTGGTGGCCTGGGCTGTGAGCTGCCTCTCAGCCATGTGGATGAGGCTGCAGTGTCCCGACCCTTGGACACTGGCTCCACGCTTTTCAAGGGGGCTGGGGAGCCTGCTTGTCCCAGTCTTGGGAATGTTTGTCCCCAACTAGCTAGAAGCTATTTTCTGACACCAGTTGTAGGGGAAAAAATGTTTTTGTCGAAAGGGAGAGAAAGATTGCCGGAAGCAAAATAAAACTTCTTCCAAACTTTTCCTTCAATGTTCAGATTGCACTTGCCCCCAGGGACCAAAATATTTATTTATTTTTTATATACTACATCACCAGTACTTGTGCATCAGGGTCCCTTCCTCATTGACTCTTGTTCTTTCTGGTTACTTTAGGCTCAGTCCCCGCAAAATAAAACAAGATGGTAGACGCCCTCTTCCCTGGACTGCATGGCACCCTGACGTCCTTATTCCTCTGTTCTCAAGGGCTCAGCACTTTCCTGCTCTTGTCCTTGGAGATAGGAGGGACCAGAGGTCACATTCTGAAGCAGTAGACTGAGTGGAGGTCCTGAGAAGGCCTGAGGCATGTGACTGGGGGGGGGTCTTAGGGCCACCTCCCTTTCTGCCCAACTCAGCCTCCTGGTCCCTAAGTGACTACAGCTGCAAGGAGCAGACTCCTATCTCTTCCCTTGACACCTCCCTGTGTTCCTGTGCTGTGGTTCCTCAGATGACCATCGTCTTGCTGTGAACATCAGGCCTCAGGTGCCCTTGGCTTGACACTGGATTTTCCTGGCCTGGTCAAACCATTCTGCTTGGTATCTTATCATCTTGTCCCACTCTGCTTAGGTGAATCGCCTCCATGAGTCTGGTTGTCTCTTGCCCTTCTCCCAAGGCATTCTGCTACCATTTGGACCTAAAAGGGCATTGGGCTGGGACACAGCTCAGCCTGGCCAGGCGCTGTTTCTCTTCACAGCTTATGGGTCCTGGATCCCAGCCCCTTTGCACCATGTGCCCGACTGAGCCTTCCCTACTTTCAGTGAACTGGGTCCCACCACCTGCATATTCTTTGCTTCCAACTGCCCCCCCACCAACAGGGACAGGGACTACAACACTGGTCCCAACCAGGGAAGCTCTCATGGTCCAGTGCTTTCTCCCAGAGAGCCCCACCATGAGTTGGGAAGTTGGAAGACCACCATGACATTTGTGGCTTGGCACCATTTATGTGCCTCAGTCATTGTCCCTGGCCTCTTCTCTCTGCATTTGGTTTCACCCCAGCCAGTTCACAAGGTGGCTGCTGGGACAGGTTCAGGTGTAGATGCCCTGAATTACCTACATCTCACAGGTTCTGAGTGTGCAGTGGGAACCTGCTGGGAGCTCCTTTAGGAAAGAAACACAGTGGGGGCAGGGCTGCTGCATTCTCAGGAACTAGGGGAGTTGGGTGTAGCCTCTCCTGGGCCAGACTTGTGGGATGTGGGAAGGCCCCTTAGGTGAGTGGAGTCCAGAACTGAAGATCATGCTGATCCCTACGGCAGGTGTGTTGTTTCTACCTCACCTCGGACAGCCGATGCTCTTAGGGCATCTCAACATGCTGGCGCTGCTTTTGTCACTGGAGGAGCCTCTAATGTCCTTGGCCTTGGAAACGATCCTGAGGGTCCTGACAGACACCCAGAGAAGAGGGTGCCGTTCTGGGATCTGCATCCTACTGGCGCCAAGGACAGAGAAGAGCACAGCTCCAGATTCACAGGACATCGCCACAGCATCCTCTTCCCTGCCTTTGTGCTGCCCTTAGGTACAGCACATCTCAGGGCCCTCCCCAAGAGTACCCTAGAGCTCAGCCCTCGGCCCAGGATCACTGCTGGGTATCAAGGGAGAGGGCATCCTGTAGTCAGCCCACAGCCTTCCAGTACCACCCTCCTGTTCCCAGCAGCCTGTGTGCCTTTGTCACTGGAGTGTTTTTCTAAGCTGGGTGAATAGTCCCTGCAGAGGATGGCTGTAACCCCAAGTGTAACACCCCTGCCTTTACCTCTTCACGTCTCCATAAAACCATGCCATCTGTGGTTAATATTTCCCTTGAACGGAAAGAGGCTTCACGCACCTCAGGATACTTTTGACCAAGGGTAGCAGCCCCAAGATCCCTTACAGCAAGCAAGGGCACTAGCTTCCTGTCCTAGGAAACAATCTCAGGAATCCTTGGGAACAACAGGTAACCAGGGGCGCAGGCTTCAATGGATCTGGGTGACTGGCCTGAGTCCTCTGGAGACGGCAGGCGAAGCTCGGGAGGGATTGGCTTCTAGAAGATGCAGGCCTACCTGGACCCTCGAAGTACCCCATGGTCCTGCATCCTCCAGTCCTAGCCAAGTGGAGAAGATAGGTATTAGGAAAAAAGGCGCCTTCTCTAAGGTGGCCAAGATGTGTCATACACAGTCTTTTTTTTGGTACATCTTAAGCCACTCCACCAGCCCCCCCATCCCCCACTTTTATGATGGTTTTTTTCGAGATAGGGTCTCACTATTGCCCAGGCTGGTGTCGAACTATGATCCTCCTGATCTCTGCCTCCTGAGTAGCTGGGATTACATGCCTGACCCACTGGTGCCTGGAAAACACACAACCTTGAACAGCAGAAAACTGGATAGGCCATAACCTGGTGCAAGTTCATGGGGTCCTTGGGCCAATGTCCTTGTAAATTTCATACCCACACACTGTCAAATTCTGTAGCTGGAAGCAGTGTTGTTTCAACTTCTTGATGGCTCAGAATTAAATGACTACTCTCCATTTGGGAGGGGTTACTGCTACTGAGCTCCTGTGTGTGCATGAGGAATTATTTTGGCAGTCTGTCTATCTGTCTATCATCTATCTATCCATACCCCCTTCCCCCCAGACCACTTGCCTTCTATACCAGCAAAGGCTGTTTGATTCCAACTAATTTCCATGGTTGGGGACTGACTCTAAGAAGGAAAATCAGGCTTCTTAAAGGCACTGACTTCTCGGCTAGCCACGCCCAGAGACCAGTGACCACCACACAAGAGATGGGGATGGGGGAAAGAGGATGCCCTGATAGCAGCCCTGCTGCCACCTGCTGTGGCTGGGGAAGCAACCAGGACAGCCCACTGGGTGAACTACTGATCCCAGAAAGGGGTGCTGGGCTCAGGGGGCAATCAATACCTGCCCAGGTCAGAAGGACCTGTGAAGTGCTCGGCCACCTTTCCTGCTTACTTATGCGATTTAGCACTTGCTCATTGGCTTTGGGTACTCAAAAGAGAGCAAGAAATGGACAGGGTTAGTGGCTTGCTCATGGCAATACTGCTGGGAGAGGCATGTCAGCCCTCCAGCCCCTTCTCACCTAGGCTAGCACTTTCTCTAGTTCCCAAAGGACACACCAAGGTCAAGCACAGGAGCCAGGGACCAGACTTTGTTTCCTGTCTGCTGTCTCCATGCTGGGCTCTCCAGGAAGCTGCAGCTCCACTCACAACAGCAGCATGAATTATTTAGCATCTGCCCCACCCAGCAATGCTCTGACCTCATCCTCCTTGGGCCTGAGTGCAGCTCTGACCTCATCCTTCTTGAGGAAAGGTAGCTGCTAATGGACGGAGGTGGGGGTGGTGGCTTTCTCCAGAGTGGTGGTGATTGAGAGAGGAACACCAGCACCCTCAGGAAAGGAGGTGGGGACCAGAGACTCAACTGACTTTCCAGCAGGTGCAGCTCTGTCATGGAAAGAATGTGACTTAGGAGTCAAACGTCCTGGGTTCAGATGCTATCTCTTCCCAGCTTTGTGACTTTGGCCAGTTGTCTTGGCCCTCCTTCATTCTCATCTGGAAAATACCCTGGGTTTGTGTTTAGTGTTCTAGCTCCAGATCAGTCCTACGGAAGTCATAGCCAACCACATCCAGGCATTAGTTTGCCTAATGTGTCCTCCTGACAAGATGGTGTCTAGGCTGGACCTCACCATTTGCTGCTCCCTGGAGGCACCTATCTCTCCTTTCAGCCACTTGCTTCCTGCACTGGGTCCCCAGAGTGGATGGTGTGGAAGGTTTCTGGAATTGGAGAGGGCTGCTGAAGAGAGGTGTTAGGGAAAACGCCGCTCTCAAAGAAAGCTCACGAGAAAACTCACGTCCATAGAGCAAAGTTTAATGGCAGGCCCAAACTGCCAGGCTGGCCAGGGAAAAGATGGCGCAGCCCAGAGCCTGGGCGAGCAGTGGCTTTTATAGAAGGGGGAGGGTAAGGAAGTTAGTACTGGTGCAGTAGTCTCTGGTAGGGGTGGGGCTGTCTTAGAGCGCGGGAATTTGTTTAAGGGCGGGGCTGCCATTTTGGCTGATTCACAAAATAGCGACATTATTCTATCAAGAGGAGCAAATCTTGAGCAGTACCCTGATTTGGGGGGTTGGTGGGTGACAGGACAGGACAGGGGACCATGACGCTGAAAGCATTGGAGGGTGGCCTGGGCACACCAGAAATCCAAGAAGCCAGGCTGAAGAGCTGGGATCAAACTGTTTTCAGTCCTTCAACAAGCGTTCTGGGACAGGGAGAGGAGTGAGCTGTGGTCTCACTCCTGCTTTGCCACATCAGCCCAAGGTTCTAGGAGAAGTGGTTGTGGTGGATTCAATTGGGCGTTCCCAAGTAGTGGCACCTTCCTGTCCAAAGGGGCGTTCAGGTTCTATCTAGCTCCACCTAGGCCCTAGATTCAGGGGTCCCCAGCAGTTAGGAGAGAACCCCAAGCCTCAGAGCTGTGCTGCAGGTGCCCCCAGCCACCTCCACTCAAGGTCGGAAGCAGAGCTGGGCCTTGGACAGAGGTGCTCAAGCAGCCAAGGCCAGAGACTCCCACACAAGATGTGGGAGGGAGGGGAAGAGAGAGGAGAGACCCATGATGGGAGGGCTGTGCATGGGGCCCCATTGTTGAGGGGGTTGCACCCCAGGCTACTCCAAGTCAAGGCTCACAGGTTGGTCAGCCCAGGACGAGCGTGCTCTAGGGTGATTGGCACAAAGGCGGCAGCGGCTTGCTCCGTCCGCCTAAGGCTCTGGAAGGCCCGTGGGGGCCTCCGCCTCCGCCTTTCAGACGCTGGGGAGAGGATGATGGCTCGGGACCCGCTCCCACACCGCCACCGCGGACACCGCCCTCTGCCCCAGGCTCCAGGGTTGGGGGGAGGAGAGGTGGCCCTGAGCATCTGGTGCCCCGACGTCACTCTCCAGCCAGGGTCCGGCCCCCCCCCCCCCCCCCCCGCCAGCCCGAGGCCGCCTCCCGCTCCCACTCCAAGCCCCGCCCCGGTGCCCTGCAACCTGATCCCCGGAGCCAGCCGGCCCGCGCCAGCTGGCCCTGTCCCTGCCCCAGCCCTGGCTTGCCGGGAGGGAGGGAGGGAGGGAGGGGCCCGCAGCGCTCCCACGCACCCCACACCCACCCACCCAACCTCAGGGCTCGGCCGTGTAATATCCCGGGGTTGCGATTGTTCTTGAGGTTTTCTCGGTCCCCTCCCGCGCCACCAGCTGCGACCCTGGACCCCGTCCCTACCACAATTGTCCCTGGATCTCCCAGCTAGGCCCAAAGCAGGGATCCAGGGAAAGCAGGTCCCTGCTCCCAGCGGAGGAGTTCCTCCCTCCCCAATACGCGGTTCCTTGGGTTTCCACCGCCGGGTGGAAGGGGGCCCAGCTGCCCTTGGAGCCTTCCACTGCCTCAGCCTGGCACTACTGACATTTAAGAGGGTCATTCTTTGTGGTAGAAGCTGGATATGGCAGGAGGCTGAGCACATCCAAGGTCCCATCCACTAGACACCAAGACCACCACCATCCCCTGGTTGTGACAACCCAAATGCCTCTAGATGTGGTGCCTGTTCCTTGGCTGAGGCCCAGTCCCTCAGGGGTTGGCCATAGGCATCTGAGCCAGCCCCGAAGGACCCTAGGGTCACTGTGGCCCAGATTCTGTTTTAGTATGGCTGGGCCTCCCCCTTCTTTCTTCTGGTTGCCAGCTGCCTCAGGCCAGCCTAAGGACAGTGACCTTTGGACACAACCCCTGGGCAGCATGTGATCTGCCAGGTCCTCTCTCTTTGCAGACACCTTCTCAGTTCCTGCCTGATGTAGGAGTTGAACCAAGTCCTGGGGCAGGAGATGTGGGGGACACAGGTCAGTTGCCTGTCACTAACATCAGGCCACCTGGGGCACCAAAAAAGACTGAGTATGTGAGCCCGGCAGGCAGCTTCTGGTTCATGGAGAGTAGCTGGCCTGGCCCAGGGGCCATCAGGGTTGAAGGTCAGGGAGCACTCCTGGTAGCAGGTGCCCAGCTGCAGGTCACACTAGAGGGCTGACCAAATATGGCTGGGCTCAGTCTGTGCCCTCTTTCCCTAAGGGAGGCATAAGAGAGCTACCCCTTACATACACATTGAAGTTTGTGGCTGGGTCAGATCCCCTCAGTCCCTGTGCCAGGTCTGTTTGAGAGAGGTCAGCAGAGCCAGGGGGACACAGAGAGGGCAGGGGTAGGGTGCTGTTGACACTGACCCCTCATCTCACACTTTCAGACTAAGTAGAACTTTTGGAAGAGTGTAACCTGGTGACAGGTGCCAGGCAGACAGGAAGAAGAATTTACTCTCTTATTGTCTCTCCTCTGTCCCTCTTTTCTTCCCTTCCTTTCTCTCCTTCTTTCCTTTTCCATAAAAGTCAATTACATGTTGTATTTATTCATTGTGGTGCTGGGGATGGAGCCAGGACCAAGCACACCAGGCAAGTGCTCTATTGCTGAGCTACACCCCCAGCCCTAAATCACACACAGTAGACCCTTGGTATCTCCAGCTGTTGTTCAGGATGCACAGACTTCAGCACTGTTCTGTGGATGCCTGATTTACTTTTCCCAGAACACACCCAGCTTCCACTCAAGATACGGCAGCCTTCAATAAATACCAAGTTTTCACTTAATTGCTTCAATTAAGCACATCTGCTTTTTCCTGGCTTTGGGGCCACCATTTGCTTTTGGAGAGGCAGGTTTTCACAAAATGAAGGGCAGTGGTGCTTGCAAAGCAGGTGCTTTGTCGCTTGAGCCACACCTTCAGTCCATTTTGCTCTGGTTATTTTAGAGATGGGATCTCAAGAACTATTTACCCAGGCTGACCTCAAACTGATCCTCCTTATCTCAGCCTCCTATATAGCTAGGATTACAGGCATGAGCCACCGGCACCTAGATTCAAAATATATATTTTTTTAAGTTGTAAAAATAAAAAAGAAGCTCCTGAGTATAGCAGAAGGCCCCCTCTGTGGCCTATGTGTCCTTTGTTCCTGCCCCAGCCTTCACAAAGGTCAGAGGGACAATGATCCTGACCACACCCCTTGCTCCTCATTCCTTCCCTTAGAGGGATGGTCAGCTGTCACCCAGCCCTCTATTTCTAATTCATCCTCCCTTTGGGAGCATCTGAGGAGGCTGAGGACAGGGGTCCAGGGAAGGGAGAATGTGTTCACTGCACCCCATCTCAGCCTTGCTAAATCACTGCACTTCTGAGGAGACTGAACTTGGCGTATGCTCATGGAACAGATGGAAATGTTGTTGCCAGTTCTCGGCACACAACTCCATCACCATCAAACAGGCTGTGTCCCTTTGGGCAGACAATAGCAGACAGGAGAGTAACATTTGGCTCATTAATTCATTCATTCATCAGTTCTTCATCAATATTTATTAAAGGCTGCTCCCTGCCATCATTTTAATTGACATCCATTCTCGAACTGACCTCTCTCCTCGCACCCCAGACATCTGGTTCACAATACTTTCACCTACACAGATTCGGGAATCCCATGTTCCCAGGTCACTTGGGCCAGGTGTTGTACTTAAGTAGGAGATACCACTTATGGGGTGTGTGAATTCTACAGCTCCTTTCCTGTATCAATGAGGTGCTGGAGTCGGGTGCTGGTGGCTCACACCTGTAGCCCTAACTACTCAGGATGCAGAGACAGGAGGATCAGGTTCAAAACCAGCCCGGGCAAAGAGCTCGTGAGACCCTATCTTGAAAAAACCCAGCACACAAAAGGGCTGGTGGAATGGCTCAAGGAGTAGGCCCTGAGTTCAAACCCCAGTACTGAAAAAAAAAAAGGTGCTGTATTCTTGTGTGTGCAAGAGTGAAGTCAGCTCCCACTGTGTGTGTATGTGCACCTGTGTTTAGAACAAGAGATTGGAAAGGAGCTGAGAGGATAGCCTGGAATGAGAGGGGAGCCCTCTTTCTTGATCATAAGCAGAAGAGCCACGGCAGGAGTTTCGAACCTCTAAAAGCTATTTCCACCCCCCACCCCCGCCCACGTTCATTTGCTGCCTACAAAGATACATGAGAGGTGTGGGGTTAAACAGCCATCTCAGTTCCAGAGGCTAGAAGTTCAAATCCAAGGGTGTTTCTGGTCACAGTCACTGTGGGGGAAAGACCTCCTCTGGGCCTTATAGATGGTGTCTTTTTCCTGTATTTCTTTGTGTCATCTTTCTGCCTATATGTCTTGTGTCTCTGGGTACATCTCTCTCTCTCTCTCTCTCTCTCTCTCTCTCTCTCTCCCTCTCTCTTTCTACCCCTTTTCCTTGCTAGGGATTGAACCCAAGGCCTTGTGCATGCCAGGCAAGCACTGTACCACTGAGCCACAACCCAGCTCCAGATTTCTCTTTATCATAAGAGCATAGTCATATTGAGTTCGGGCCCACCCTACTGACTTCATTTTAATTTGATTACTTCTGTGAAGACCCTGTCTCCAAATAAGGTCACATTCTGAGGTCCTGGGGGTTGGACTCCTACATGTGAAGTTTGGGGCAGCCCAATTCAACCCCGAACACCTGGGTGAGAGTCCTGGATGAGGTTGAAGGGGAGTGGGCCCCATGAATGAGGGCAGCTTCCTGAGGGGGATTGAAGAATGGGTCAGGCCCTCGGAGGCAGCCATCCCTAGGAAGGGGAGCAGCCTTCAGAAGTGGCCGTTGTGGTTCAAGTATCCCCTGTACACTGGGTCCTCTCTGGTGGTGGGGACACCCTGCATTGGGACTGAGGCTCTCTGGCACCACCATATTGAGATTTTTCTTCTGCTAGGAAAGTAGATGGGATTAATAAATGGATTAATTGTCCCCTGTCCATCAGCACACTGAGCTCTGTGTGCCCCTTTTCAGATTCTTGCTGGAGATCTGGGGTGGTGGGGGGCACGGCTGGTGATGGGAAAATGTGCTGCAAGATGTCTCTGTTTAGAATGCCTGCTTCCTCGTCTACCATATTTCAATAAAAGAGTGAAAAAGAGACTGCCCCTTGGTACCCCAAATGCGGTAAGAGAGTCATGACTGGGTTACAGTGGGCTTAGTATCTCCCCCTGGAAAAAAACATGAAAGCCACAGACATCTCACCTACAATGCTGGCCACCTCCTGGGAGGTGCCGTGCCAGCCCCAAGCTCACCACCACTGAGGAAGGTGGTAGAAGAGTCCCATCTTCCATAGCAGCAAGAGATGTGGGTAACTGACTGTCATCACCAAGGCAAGGACGCAGCTTCCTATCTCAACTGGAGAGCTACCCAGCTCATAGTAATCATGAGAGAGTTCAGCACAAGCTCAGCAGAGGAGAGGTCCCCGACCACACACCCAGGACAATGACTCTTACATAGGCCATCTGATTCAGCTGTCTTCACTATGGACTTGGGGAGGGGGACAGGTTTTCTGGTCACCTTTGGACCACAGTGTTGAGGACAAGCAGGGCTCCCCTGGGGCCATTAGGGACCAGGATGGTCACAGGGTAGATACAAGACTTCTTGGAGAACAGCCCTTCCCATCTGTGGCAGGAATCTTGTGTTAGTTCGATGCTAACCTGGGAAGATTTAGGGTATATCTTTTCAAGGGTGCTGAGTTTCTTTATGAGGCCCCTCCCTGCAAGGCTTGGATCCTGACATCTTCAGTCTACACGTGCCCTCTTTACCTTCATTTTCCCTCCCTCTCTAGGGATCTCCATCCCCAGCCCCTTCCACCATCCTAGATACCCTAGCCCAGGCTACACTGTCTGTAAACAGAAGGTGCTGCCATTCCCCAACCTCCCCAGGACCAAGAGAACACTCTTGATGGACGATTACCACTATCCTTTGCTGATTTTTTTTTTCCTGGTACTAGTGATAGATCCAGGACCTTGCACATGCCAGGCAAGCACTCTCCCACTAAGCTACATCCCAAGCCCTTTCTTATTTATTTATTTATTTATTTTGAGACAGGGTCTTGCATTATATAGCCCAGGCTGGCCTTGAACTCATGATTCTCCTACGTCAGCTTCCCAAGTGCTCCTGGTCCCTTGCTGGAATTATTGTGCCCACATCTGCACATCCCTTCTCCTTCTCCTCCTTCTTTTTTTTCTTTTGGTGGCACTGGGCTTTGAACTCAGGGCCTCACACTCAGCTAGGAAGATGCTCTACCACTTGAGCCACTCCACCAGCCCTTTTTTGTGATGGTTTTTTTCAAGATAGGATCTCATGAACTATTTGCCTGGGTTGGCTTTGAATTGTCATCCTCCTGATCTCTGCCTCATGAGTAGCTAGGATTACAGGCCTGAGCCACCAGCACCCAGCCTCCTTGTTCTTTTTAAGACAGTATCTCCCTGTATGTAGCTCAGGCTGGCCCCCAAACTCTTGATCCTTCTGCCTCAGTCTCTGAAGTACTGGGATTACAGATACACTCAACTATTCCCAGCCCCTTCCACAACTGGTCTTTCTTAATATAGCTTTGGAAGAATCTAGATCACTACAACCCTTGGGTTGTCTTCCTGTTTCCTATCCAGGGTCTTAACAAACAGAGTGAGTGCAGCATTCAGTTCTACACTTGGCCCCCAGGACCCTCCTTCTAGATGGGACTTACTGGCATGCCCCAGTCCTCTAGGAAATGGAAGAATACAAGACTCTGAAGCTGAGAGTTGCAGCTGCCTGTCCCCAAACCCCTGCACTGGCACCAGGGGCTCCTTAAGTCACTGCCACCAAACCATTGCACCCAGCATATCTCTGCTGAGCTGCTTTTCATGTGCCTGGCACAGCCCTGTCCTGGCTTATGCTACCCTTCCCACCACCACGACTGGTCATGTCAAGTTCAGGCGTTCCCATACTCCTGTTGGGTATTTTCCTAGACTTGTTTGAGGTAGGACTCGTCTTGGGGAGTTTGTTAAAGTGGCAGGCTCATCCCGGTCCCCAGCTCGGGAGAATCCTGATGCAATGGGTAGAGGGGGGCCCCCTAGCACCTGTCTACCCAAGCAGCACCCCAGATATCTGTCACAGTAGCAAGGCTTGGCACCCTAGCTGTAGGGAGGCCTGAATGGATTGATTCCTGCCACTACCACCCCCCATTTCACATCCTTTAAGGAGCAGAATGACAGGGAAACCTTTCAAAGTGTCACCTTCTCACCTTTGGAGGACTGTGGTGGGGTAGAAGAGTGAGGGGGCCAAACAACAAAAGGCTGTGATCCCCTGACACTCCCCCAAGACAGGCCAGAGGTCCTTCTGGAATTTCTCTTCTTTTCTCCTCCCCCCCCCCCACACTTTTGGCTTTCACTTGAGCAGCACTTCTTTCCTTTTAAGGGAATCCTTTATTTTCCTGTCTTTGTTTATGTGCTTCCCACTAAACCATGAACTCTTGGAAAAGAGAAATTGTCGCGTTTTTATCTCTGTCCTCATTTTTGGGCCCAGTGCCTGGCACAACAGGGGCAGTCATGAAATAGTTGATAGACAAGTAAGTGACTCCTGAACATCGGGCGCCGCCTGGTGGAGACTGAGAGCATGGCGGGGTCTTGGATCTTGGCTGGAACAGTGGGGTCTGCAGAGATGACTCTTGGCCCCATCCTTTTAAGGCAATATCCCAAGTGTGAGGTCACATAGGGCCCCTGAACAAGGTCTGTTAGGGAAGAGAGGGTCTTTGAAATGCATGGCTATCCTGGGAGGAGAAAAGAAGAGGCTGCACTAATAGAACGAGGGCAAGAAAGCTGCCCTGCCCTCTTTTCACTTGTAGGACCAGGCACTGCAGTTCCCCCTGTGAAGGCTGTGAAGATAAAAATAACCCCAAGCCCTTATGGAGTATGGCTACTACAAAGTAATGTAATTATTCCAGTTTGTAGGTAAGAGGCTCAGAGAGGGTAGTAACTCAGCCAAGGCCACACAGCTTATTTGAGGCAGGGGTGGGATTCAAAGCCAGGCTGTGAGACCCAGACCTAGTGAATCCTTGTTTATAAGCACTCAAGCATCTACTTATTGGCTCATTCATTCATGTGAACCTGATCCTTTGTGAGGGCTGTGGCTAGGACACCAGGTCCCACAGGTACAGCCTTTGTTGTCATGTCAGGTCCTCCCTGTAGGGACTACCTCCTTCCCTGGGGAGAGTTTTGGTGACCAGGAGCTAGGGGGCTTCCCATGCTTCCCCACCTTAAGTGTTGTCCAATGTCTAAAACCTCTTTTGTTGGCAGCCCTCTCCCATCCTCCCTCTTCCCCCATCCACCAACTGAGTGAGAATCTCAGGATATAGTTGCGTAGGGAAAGGGGGAAGAGGGTTGGCTCAGGAATTTTTAAAAGCCCCCTCCCTCACACACACATGCACCCTGACCACCCCCTCCCCACCCTGGAGAGCCTGTGATGAAAGTTGAGCCTCCTCACCTCTGGGAGCTGAAAACCTTGGCAGCTTTTAAAGTCCCATCCTTAGGTCTCCTTAAAAACACATGCTCAGAAAGGGTCCCTGGCAGCTGGAAGCCTTGGGGTGCAGTGCCTCAAGCTCAGAGCCTGTGATGAACCCCACCTTATCGGGAGGGAGGGCAGGGAGGCATCAGACCCACTTCCCTGCCTTCTCAGCCCCCCAGGCGAGGTGAGCAGGTCCTCCCTACATCCCCACACCTGTAGCCCAGCTCTTCCCCTCTTCTGGAAGTCAGGAAGTGGTAGCCTGCTCACCCTAGTGGGGCTGCTGGACAGTACCAGGTTGGCCTCAAACTATCGGTCCTGTTGGTTATCTGAGCGCCCTGGGTTTCATCAGTTGCCAGCCCCCAGGACTACTGGTGGAAGTATCTGGAAGGATGGGTGCCACACACCTGGATTCCATGTACAGAAGCCTCTCTCTGCTTACCAGATGGGAGTGAAGTTACCAGCCCAGGAAAGCCGGCAGTTCTGGATGTGACCAGCAGATGGCAAAAGGGGCTGCATGTGGCAGGGTCGCTCCACCCTCCTGGGTCCAAGGCAGCTGCTTCTCTTTTGGGCTGCTCCATCTCTGCAGCTAGCTCCACCCGCTGCTTTGCAGTTTCTAGTTGTGGCCCCCTTGGGAGGTAGACCAGGACAGTTGTCCCACTACTCACCTGCCTCAAGGCTCGGTTCGGCCATCTGGTCCACCCCAATTCCACTCTGTTTAGTTCCTGAGTCTTTAGGAACCTCACCTGTCCCCTTGGAACAAACCAGACAGGGCACAGACAAGCAGGGACGAGCCAGATGGAGCCACAGTGGAGCCAGGAGAAGTTGGATGCACTGAAGTCCAGCGGGTCCTGGTCAGCTGATCTTTTCTATTGAGAAGAAACACTTGCACAACGCACCTATGCTGCTCTGCCTTGCAGAGCTCAGCCCCATTTCCTCACTGTCTTGGAGAAAGGAGCCCCCCCAAACCCTTGCCACCCTGGAAAGCAGAGCTCTACCCCCACCCCATCAATTCACTGCCTTCCTGTCTCCTCTCACTTTGCAGGAGGGAGGGACCCAGCTCTTTGGAATACTAGCAACCGAAGGGGAAAAGGGCCCAAGGGAGGGTGGATCAGGTTGGCCCTGTGGTGGAGGATGAAAGAGTGAAAGGAGCAGAAAACCCAGGACACAGAGCAACGCCAGAGAGAAAAGAGCAGGATTCAGATGAAGATGCATAGGGAGGAGAAAGGGTCTTCTGCTTCGTGCTCATGGTGCACTTCAAATTTTCTTTAAAAAAAGTAACTGTAATTTACACCCTATAAGTTTTACTCTAAAATTTATTCCATGTATAATTCAATAATTTTTAGCAAATTTGCAGTGTGCCACCATTACTAGAACCTGTTTAGAACTTCTCCTTAAACTTAGCTTTGACGTTCTTCTTTTTTTTGTTTTCCAGTACTGGGGTTTGAACTCAAGGCCTCACACTACTAGGCAGGCATTCTACCACTTGAGCCACTCCACCAGCCCATTTTTTGTGTTGGGGTTTTTCAAGATAGGGTCTCTCGAACTATTTGCCCAGGCTGGCTTTGAACCGAGATCCTCCTGATCTCTGCCTCCTGAGTAGCTAGGATTATAGGCATGGGCTACTGGCACCAGTTTGTTGACATTATTTCTAAGTGAGTTTGTCTATAAAGTCCCAGAGTCACTTTGGGGCCCATTACCAGCCCACTCCATCAATGAACATTTTATTTATTTATTTATTTTGCAGTACTGAGAATTGAACCCAGGGCATTGAGCATAGTAGGCAAGGGCTCTACTGCTTCTGTCTTTTTGTTTTTGTTTTATTTGGGTGTCAATATCTGTCCCTGGTCTGACCTTGAACTAATTATCCTTCTGCCTCCCCCTCCCAAGTAGCTTGAGATTGTAGGCATGAGCCACCATGATTGCTGCGTGTATGTGCGTGCGTGCATGTGTGTGTGTGTGCTGGGTGATCAGAGGCCCAATGCTGCCATTACTTTCTCTTGCATGTCCATAGACTACCTGTCTTCGCCCAAACTTTTTTTTTTTTGGTGGAGTTGGAGTTTGAACTCAGGGCTTTGCACTTGCAAAGCAGGTGCTCTACCATTTGAGCCACACTTCCAGTCCATTTTCTCTGGTTATTTTGAAGATGGGATCTCTGGAACTATTTGCCAGGGCTGGTCTTGAACCACAATCCTGTCAACCTTAGCCTCCCAAGTAGCTAGGATTGCAGGTTGGAGTCACCCGTGCCTGGCCTGGATCTATTTTTTTACTGGTGTATAAAATGATGTGATGTAGTAATGTGCACCAAATTTTCTTGGTTTTTTTAGACAAGGTATGTAACACAGGCTGACCTCCATCTCGTGAGTCTCCTGCCTTGGCCTCCTTGAGCCCTGGGATCACACTGTGTGCCACCATACCTGGTAGGTGCACCAAGTCTTAAGTGTTCAGCTGGATGGATTGCACATGTTTAGCTCTACCCCTTCCTTCTCCCTGGTAAGTAGAGTTTGGAAGAGCAAGAGAGGCCTTCCCTGTACCTATGCTCTGGGAGGTGTGCTGAGCTCTGAACCCTTTCTCCAGTTCTGTGGGGAGCCTGAGGTTGTGGGGTCCTATGTGGTACCTGGAGCAGGAGGGTATGGCACCCAGGCACAGGTGATCAGATGCAGAAATGGATACTGAGGGAGGCCTAGAGGGGCAGGAGTGTCTTGGAGAAAGTGGTGTGTGAGCCTTGAGGAGGTGAGCAGGGACACGGAGGAGCTAAACACACAGACGTGACAGCAAAGAGTCATCCATTCCCTTCCTGCTGGCGATGGATAGCTACTGCACATGCCCCAGGCCTACAACTGTGACACAGAGATGCTCCAAGGCCCTCTCTCCTGGTGGGGCCTAGAGCAGATCTGGTGGGGTGGTGGGCTCTGCTTGGGCCTCACCTGGAGCCTGTTGGGTCAGGCCTCCTTCCTGGCCCATGTCTTCAGGGTAGAGTAAGGAGGAACAGCACCATGAGCAGTGGCCATGGGGGCTGGAAGCCTTAGGGCAGCAGGGGCTCTTGGGGACTGAGAGATGCACTGGCTCCTTAGGGTCTGCTAGCTGGAGTTGATTCCCCAGAGATAGGCAGGGGAGTGGGGCAGGGGAGTGGGACACAGACAGTCCCAGAGGACCAGTAAAGAGACAGGATGGGGCCTCCACAGCTGGTCTCACCATCTTCCAGGGAAGAGAAACCAGAACATTCCAGGCGTCAGGCTGCCCCTGTCACCCCTCCCCTGACAACTTTGTCTTGCATATACTGAGGTCTTTTGCCTCTGGGCCTTGTGGTTTTTAACCCCAAGCTTTGTACATTTGGCCAAAGCAGAAGCTCTGGGAGTAGGGGCGTTCAAGAACCGTCATGCACTCACTCAACTATCAGACTGTCCTTCCCAGTGCGAGATCTTAATCACAAGAACCGCCATGTGCTCAATCAACTGTCAAACTGTCCTTCCCAGTGCGAGATCATAATCACACAGAACTGCCACTTGCTTCTCAGCACTTGGGGCCCAGCCTCTGAGCTTCTTCCAACAGTTCATCCACACCTCCCATCCTTTTGTGTGTCCAGTGTGCAGGACTCACGGCTCCCACCCATCATCACCAGCACCCTTCCCACTGGCCTGTGGTTCCTGTGTCCACACTGGGAAGAAGAGGCCCCCTTGCATCAGAAGTTTTGTGGCAGCTATGGGACTCCCTAAGAAAGGGGTTCAGTCCTGTGGCCCTCAGGTTCCTCTTCCTTCCCCTGTGTCTGGTCCAGTGATAGGCATTAGGGAGTTGCTGGAAAGTGCTACTTCCTTAGTGTTCCCATGTCCCCTGCCCTCGTCTTGTGTCTTCCTCTGGGCTGTGAGCAGGTGGGGTAACGGGAAGGGCGTGGCAGGGACTGACTCAGGGCCTTTGCAACAGTGCTTTTCCCTGTCCCAAAGAAGAATCATATTGGCAGATATTTGCAAAGCGCCCTCTGATCTATGGAATCTGATCTCCTTATTAAAAATAGAGACATTGAGCTGGGCGCTGATGGCTCACGCCTGTAATCCTAGCTACTACTCAGGAGGCAGAGATCAGGAAGATCGAGGTTCGAAACCAGCTTGGGCAAATAGTTTTTGAGACCCTATCTCAAAAAAACCCATCACCAAAAAGAGAGCTGGTAGAGTGGCTCAAACATGAGGCTGTGAGTTCAAACCCCAGTGCCACCAAGAAAAAAAAAAGAGACCCTTCCCCTGGGAATGTCTTAGGACATTAAGTGATACCTCACATTTGAGCGTTTTCATAATCACTGCTCCCAATTTGTTCTCATACCTGAACTTGCCTGGATACTCAAGCCCACAGCAGTGCCTTCTGGATCATGGGCAGCTTGAAAAACACTGAACATAATACCTCCTTCATTTTCAAGTTCAGCTCAACATGGTCAATATCCAAAGCACCTTGGGTCTTACTGAGATTTAGTTAATCTATGATGGGATTGTCCTAGACTTTTTTTTTTTAAATTGGGATGGGGGTTTCTCAATATATTGCATAGAATTGGCCTTCAATTTCTAAGCTCAAGGAAGCTTCCTGCCTCAGTTTCCTGAGTAGCTGGGATTACACCCATAGGCCACTGAACTCACCTGTCCTAGACATTTTTCCCAGGTCTTCCAGGCTCTGTCCTTGAACCTTCTCCTGGGGCAGGAGGAAAGTGTGAAAATCCCAGCGGGACCTCACTGCTAGCTCAGGGCTCCCTATGGGAAGATACTCAGATTTAATAACTGGAAGCTGTCAGGTGACATGGTACATTGGGATCAGAGTCTCCCATGCTTGAGTGGGCCATTCTGTGCAAACTAGGGGTACTTACCACAGCATAAGTGTGTGTAAGTGTATGTAACTGTGGGTGTGGAGTTTTCACAGATAAGGGGACATACAGGCCCCTGCAGGTCTAAGGGGGTTACACAGGAAGGGAGATCACAGCCTGAAGACCTCCTGGTCAAAGTGAAGACATATTTCCAAGTCCAGAAACCATTCAGGGATTCTAGAGACATTGTGTTAACTCGGGGGACAAAGGCAGTTCCCCAGGATGGCCTCATGGTAGGCACTGCCTACCACTTGTCCCTCACACAGGGTTACATCCTGACCACAGGGGAAGAAGAGTGACTGGGCCCTGACCAGAAGGGAACCTGACCCTGCAGTCTCAAGGGTGTGAGAACAGGAGGGGGCTGCGGGGGATCAGGCCTGATCTTCCAGGGCCAGGTGGAGGCCTTGACACTGGGAAGCCACGGGACCTGCCCACCACCTGGGATCATCTCAGCCAGCCTAGGCCGCTTGGCTCCCTCAGCTTCCTCTACTTCTCAGCTTCCTCCACTTTCTCACAAGCCCCAAGAACAGAAGCAAGAGAAGTCAAACGAAGAAACAGCAAGGCACAAAGAAAAGCAGAAGTGGGAGGTTTGGAAATTGACCCTCCCCCAAGGGACTGACTGTGGCCTCAGCTCCAGTAGTGGCCTGGCACGGCTATAGTGGCCTGTGTGTGGAGAAATGACCCTGGGGGACCTGGCTGTGTGGCTGCCTTTGGTTCTGCTGCTTCTCTGGTTTCCAGGTAAGGGGCTTTCTGCCTAGGAAGGGTCTGCATGGGGGATGGAGGGGGTGAGGCTGTTGGGAGGTGTCACGTGAGGTGCTTGAGCCTGGTTTGTAATGTCCAGAACAAAGAATGGGGTGTGCTCTGCTAACCATGTGAGAGGGACTGACTGAAGGACTGAATCCTCCCAGAAGGGAACTGACCAGGGTCTCCTCTGTGCCCACCTGACTTTGGAGAAGCCCCGTCAAGACACGGGGTGGGTGTGGAGGGAGGTTCCCGGGTGAATGATCAAGGACAGGACATACCAGACTGGGTGGACAGTGACTGTGCTGAGACACCTGAGGGGCAGGAGTTTGGGCATTTGCCAGCTTTGGGATATAGAGGAAGGGTGGGGACCGAGGAGGAGAAGGTCCCAGTCTCAGGCACATGGAAGTTCAGCCAGGGCAGCTCCGGGGCTGCTGCTGAGCACAGAAGGCCTGCGTGGAGTCAGCTGTCCTCAAGGAGGGGACATGGGACAGGCGAAGGGGGAAGGGTGGTAGGTTGGGCAGTGGGGGAGAGAAGCTGTGGGGAGAGAAGGGAGGACACCTTCTCCAGGAAGGCAGCAGAAGAAGTCTTCCCACCAAGGTCAAGGCCTCCTCCCCCAGATTTATCTCTGTGTCAACAGCAGTCACAGCCTGTTGCAAATGGGTCCCTTGAGCAGACAGTGCTGCCGCTTTGTTGGGCTAAGTTCCGGGACTTGACTCTTTCTTTTTTCTTCCTTCCTTCCTTTCTTCTTTCCTTCCTTCCTTCCTTCCTTCCTTCCTTTCTTTCTTTCTTTCTTTCTTTCTTTCTTTCTTTCTTTCTTTCCTTCCTTCCTTCTCTTTCTTTCATTCTTTCTTATCTTTCTCCTTCCTTCCTCCCTCCTTTCCTCCTTCCCTCCCTCCCTCTCTCCCTCCTTCCTTCCTTCCTTCCTCTCTCCCTCTCTCTCTCTCTCTCTCCCCCTTTTCTTTCACAATGCTAGGGTTTGAACACAGGCCCTTGCACTTGCTAGGCAGGTGCTCTACCACTTAAGCCACACCTCCAGGCCAGGAAAGATTTATTTTAATGAGAACTCAGAATTTTTTTTTTTTGAGAAAGAGTCTCATTATTTTGCCCAGGCGTGCCTCCTGGCACCCTCCTGGGTGCTGTGATTACAGGCATGACCCACCACAGGTGACTAGCAGTTTAGGTGGCTTTTCTTATAAACTGGATGCCTTCCTAATTACATTTACTGGATATGCATGAGAATTGTCGACAGGAGAGCTGTCACTTTGGGTATGAGTTTGGAAGCCCGTCACCCTCTCACTGCTGCTAGCTCTCTGATTCTCCTGGGTGTTTTGTTTTCATAGCATCTGTGTGTGCTGAGATCTGTGGCTCCTTCTGAAATCCATTTCTCTGTCACTCCTTGACCCAAGGCAGAATGTGCCTGGTTCCTGTCTTCCCTGTCTCAGATGGTCATATTTCCCAGAAAGAATGAAGCAGCTATACACTCATGTTTATTTACAAAGCAGTTCAAAACTTATTATCGTGGTTGTCACCATTTTGCAGTGATAGGAACGGAATCCAGGGACCCACACATGCTAGGTGAGCAGTCCACCACTGGGCTACACCTCCAGCCCCAACAAAGTGTTTTAAAACAATAGCAATGGCTGTGGGCCGTGGCTGATGCTTTTTCATTATTTATGGAGCTGAATTATGGTGAATTATATGAAGAGATTTGGCTAGATTCTGTCTCAATATATGATTTTGACTATTTTCTCTAAGTGTTTAAGCAAAATTGGAATTGTTAGTTCCTGGAATGTTTGGCAGTAGTGCTCCTTTATTCTTCCCAGAAGAGAACAAACTCCTCGATAATACTCATTGTTGTTGATCTACAGCTAAGAAAACATCTGGTGAGCAGAGTGGCTTTAATCCCAGCTATTCAGGAAGTGGAGATCAGGAGGATCAAGGTTCAAGGCCAACCCCAGCAAAAAGTTCAAGAACACTCACTCAATGAAAGCTGGGTATGATGGTGCATGCCTGTCATCCCAGCTAAGTGGGAAGTGTAAACAGGAGGATCTCAGTCCAGGCCAGCCTAGGGAATAAATATGAGGCCCTATTAGAAAAATCTAAAGTAAAAAGGATGGGGGTGTGGGTCAAGTGGTAGAGCACCTGCCCAGCAACTATAAGGCTCTGAGTTCAAAGCCTGTATTGGTCATTTGTGTACTCCTAGAAAATCACCAGTTTCATCTAGGTTTATAGACTTATTTGCAGAGGCTTGAAACTAGCCTGGTTATTTTTCCTGTTATTCGTGCATTTGGGTTTGGGTTTGGATTTGGGTTGTTGTCTCCTCCCTCTTCTCCCCTTCTTTTCCTTCTTCCTTGATTTGGGGACTTAAGGAGGATTTAAAAAGCTGAAAGAACAATCCTGGGGCAAGACTGGGGGTCATGGGCAGGGTGGAGAGTTGTCCAGGTCAGGGAGAGGAGCCCAGACCCAGACAAGGAGTTGGCAGGAGAAGTGGGGAACAGCATCAGGACTGCAGTCAGGACCATACTCTTAAAGAAGAGTATGGATTCAGTACTTTGTGCCAATTTTAGTGATTTGCAGTTTTCTAGAAAATCACACATTTATCCAGATTACACAGTTATTTATAGAGAATTTATAAATAACAAATCATGTGAAATTCCTGTTTTCTTGGTCAAGAACAATTTTTGTGGTTCAACCTAATATTATTTGTCAGACCCTTTGCACCCATGACCTTCCTCATTCAACACCCCTCAAATGGCATGTTAGGTAGTCATGATTATCTAACCACTCTGCAGAAGAGGCATCTGAAGCTCAGAGAGGGTAAATAACTTGCACTAAAACACACAGCAGATGCATAATAGAGTGGAGGCCCCTCCAGTTTCACCTTGGCAATAGCTACTGAGCTTCTCAGTGAATGTTGCACCTGTGACAAGGCTTGGAAGTCTTTCTCTGCAGGGGATCTGCACTCTCAGGTTGAGAGGAAGGGTCCTACTGGGCCTCTGGGGGAGGGAACCCAAAGCTGAGGATCGGCTTTGGGCCGCCGTGCACTCAGATTGTGGAGCCGCTGGGATAGAGCCGAGCTCATCTTGAATATTAATTGAGGGTCTGCTATGTGGGCACTGGTGGGCACTGAGGGGGTAAGAAGGAGGCCTTTGCTCCCTGGATCTTGCATTCAGAGGTCCAAAGTCTCAGGTGAGACTTAAGAACTTTAAAAAGTTAGTAAGATGAGCCAAGCATGGTGACTCACGCCTATAATCCTAACTTCTTGGGAGGCTGAGATGCGGAGAATCGTGATTCGAGGCCAGCACGGGCAAGAAGTTCATGAAACCCCATCTCAAGGGAAAAGCTGGGTGTGGTGGCAAATCCCTGTCACCCCAGCTCTGGCGGAAGTGTAACTAGGAAGGTTACAGTCCAGGCTAGCCCTGGGGGATAAAAGGAGATCCTATCTCCAAAATAACCAGAGCAAAAGGGCCAGAGACATGGCTCAAGTGGTAGAGTGCCTGCCTAGCTAGTTCAAACCCCAGTACCATCAAAAAAAAAAAAAAAAAAGAATTAAAGGGAGGAAGCCAGCCACCCCAACCACCATCCCCTCCTCCCGATGACAGGGTGACAGGGTGTGAAGGGAGATGAGTGTACACCCACTCCGTGTCCTTTGGCCGGGGGCCAGCTTGAGTCCTATGCTGGTGGCAGCATTAGTTTCAGGCCATCGTCATCTTCCCCCAGCTCTGTGTCCAAGAACTGTTTGAGAAAATGGCAGACATAAATCCTGGGAATAAAAACTTAACTACATAAAAATTAAGTTCATCAGAGCGGGGCCAACTGAGGTAAGTCAAGCTGAAGTGAGGGTCATTGTCACTGAGCCCTCTGTGCTCGTGATCCTTTGGATCGACACTCTTGTTTTTTGGTAGGGCTGGGGTTTGAACTCACGGCTCTGCCCTTGCAAAACAGGTGCTCTACTGCTTGTGCCGCACCTCCCAATTCTTGATCCACACTTACCAAGGGCGCACGGTGCTCTTGTCAAAGTGGCCGTGGTGCTTAGGCCCTGGCTCACCTTCCCTGGGGACCCAGATGGGCGTGTGGCTATTCTCACTGAGCTGCCTGGAGCCATGGTGGCCCTCCCAGGAGAGCCACCTGAGCAGGCTCAGGGTGAGTGCCCATGGTCTTGGTGTGTTTGGAAGCAGGAGACTCTGGTCGGTGAGAGGGCTTGGGGACTGGGGTTGAAAGAATAGGCTTCTATGTTGGAGCCTTGGGGTGACAGAGCAGAAGGGGAGGTGCTGAGGCATGGGGACTTGACTGATGAGGGGCTGATGTGAGGTGAAGGAGTGGGGCAACTTTTGGAGGACCTGACCCCATGGCACCCCTGACCCTGCCCACCTGTGAGGGCCCAGCATTGGGGCTGTGTTTTCCAGGCTGTTCTGCTCTGACTGGCCCCAGCACAGTGACGGGCACTGTGGGAGAATCCTTGAGCCTGCAGTGTCAGTATGAGGAGAAATACAAGACATTCGACAAATACTGGTGCAGAAAGTCAAAGTCATTCTCACTAATTTGTGGCGAAAAAGTGGAGATCAAAGGCTCAGAGAGCAGAGCGAGGAAAGGCCGGATGTCCATCACAGACCATCCTGAAAACCTCACCTTAACAGTGACATTGGCGAATCTCACCCTGAAGGATGCTGACTTCTACTGGTGTGGGATCAGTACACCATGGATCGAAGGAAGGGATGACTCCCTCAGGGTACAGGTGTTTGTGATTCCAGGTGAGCCCTCCTCCAACCAGCACCAGGGCTGCTAAAGAGGCTGAGGTGGGAGTAGCTGGGGCAGGAATCACATCTGAGCCTGGGATCTGTGTGTGCATGCATGTGTGTGTGTGTGTGTGTGTGTGTGTGTGTGTGTGTGTGTGTGTGCGTGTGTGTGTGTGTGAGACAGAGACAGAGAAGGCAGGGGAGGGCTGTAAGGAGTCATCCTGGAGTAGTCAATAGCTCCACTCAGTCTCAAGGTGGAAGTTGTACTTCAGGTGTCAGAAGCCAGGAGAGAATAGAGCATGCGTGCAGGGGAGAGCGAGCCCCCCGGGTCAATGAAGGGCCTGCGTGCAGAAGAAGCTCAGACAAGTAATGACTTAGATTTGCATCATATGGCCAAGGTTGGAGGAGCACCACACAGGGAGGTGACTCGGGGCCCTCACCAGCAGGACTGAATAGGGCTGTTGGGGGCCCTGTTTGGAAAGGCTCACATGGCCCGGGAGGATCCTGGGAAGACACTGGCCCCAGGTGCCCCAACCTGCTCCTTCCTGAGTGAGCAGGTATAAAATCAGTCCAAAATGCCAATAGTGGGAGTCGAGGATCGAGCCTGGGTCTGATCCCATGGTTTTGCCACCAGCACCAACGACAAGTATCCCAGAAGACAAAACCTGGACAACCACAACCACAACCACAACCAAAGCTGTGCCATTCACCAACGTGGCAGCAGAGAGTCCTACCCAAGAATCCAGCAGCCAGGAGGACTATCCTGAGAGCCAGGGCTCAGGGTAAGCACCCAGTCTCTGACCAGCAGGTGCACACCTTCTTCTCAGGAGGATGTTAGGCTGGTATCAAGGCCACGGGGTGCCCTTTGCCCCAGGCCCAGGTAGGAAGCTGTAGGCTGTGCATCGTAGTTTAGTGGACTGGCTTGGGCTGCTAGAAGGGGGCTCAGGCCAAGGAGGAGCCAGGGGTGGTGGAGGAAGGAGAGCAGGAGTTAAAGAGGGCGGGTGACATCCTGCCAGGCATGGTGCAGGGTTTCACAGGAATGTTCTCTCTGAATGTCACCATGCTTGTTTCACAGATAAGTAAACTGAGGCTCTGAGGGGTTAAGCAATTGGCCAGGTTGCATAGCTTCAAGGTAGAAGAAGGCGGGCCAAAGTCTTGGGCTCTTCCTCTAAATACAGGTCCTCAGTCTTTCTGAAGCTCATCAACCCCCAGAGAATCTAACAGCATCTGCAGACTCTCCTGAGAAAATGAATGTGGTCACAAACATTTCTGGGGTTCATAGATTTCCCATTCTGACACTACTGGGTGCTGCAATTCCATTCTGGTACTGCTGCTTGGAGTTAGTGCAGATCTTTCAGGCTGAGGATTCTGGCCACCACAAGACCCCTTCATGTAGTCCAATCACACTTTGGGGAAGCCCAGGCCACCCCACTTCTGACTTCTGGCCGCAGATTTGGGTTCCCGTGACTTCCTCGGGCTCATTAATTCATTGGACTCAGAATTCCGCAAAGCAGAGTTACAGGTTCATCGTGAAGGATAAAGATCAGGATTGGCTTTACAAGGCGACAGGTAAGGTGAGGGCTGCAGGGGTCCCAAACAGAGGTCCTGTATCTCCTGCACTGGGAGCAGTCAGGGAATGTCACTTTCCTGGGATCTTCATGTGCCTGTCCACCAGGAGCTCCTCCCATCTCCCTTGTCTGGGTTTCTATAGGGGTTTCACAACTTTGGGGTGATCAGTTGAATCATTGGTCATGGATTCAATCTGATCTCCAGCCCGTATGTTCTTTGGAGGCTGGCCTCATCAGAGCCCATGTCACATCTCTGGTCCCCTGAGCTGTCATGTCATCACTAATAGCAACTCAGGTGAGATCCACAAACAAAGGTGCTCCTAATAATTTGGGAAATTTCAAGATTTTAGAGCCTCTCTCCCAGGACAGGGGACACAGGCCAGACACATAACTCACTACTCCCCCTGCCCCTCAAGCCATTCCACATACTTCCTACCAACCCAGAGTCATGGTGCTTATATCGACAAAGCAGAATTCAGCCCCAAACATGCCAGAGTTTACCCGCAGACACCACGATAGGCAGAGTGCAGAGCTCAGCTTTGTTGGGGCCTGAAGCAAGTTGTGTGTGTGTGTGTGTGTGTGTGTGTGTGTGTGTGTGTGTAGACCTAGAGGATGTATAGATTGGGGTGTAGACAATAGACATCATACTGTCTATCTTTTTAAAATATTTGACTTTATTTATCTATTTAAAAGGTCAGGAAAGGGCTGGAGATGTAGCTCAGTGGTAGAGTGATTGCCTAGCATACAAAACAAACCCAGAAGTCAGGGCAGGCAGGTGCCCCTCACCGCCCACGCCTTCTCTGCAGGCCTCCCGTGCTGGTGTCCTTGTTAGCACTTCTGCTGCTTCTGTTGGTGGGGGCCTCACTGCTGGCCTGGAGGATGTTTCAGAAACGGGTCAAAGGTGAGTTCACTCCCTGCACGCCTCTGCCCCGTGCCCCAAGGGTGGGGCAGGCCCTGGTCATAGCCTCTCATCTTTAGTGCTCTGTCCTGTTCCTCAGACCACACATACAGGCCTCGGAGTTGGTATCCCTGGGTGTGGTGGTTACAAGTGAGGGAGGCCTTTCCCATTAAGGTATGGAGGTTGATGGTTGCCCCATGAGCAGTGTCCTCTTCCTATTAAAACCTTCGCATGGCCTTCCAGGCTCTCAAAATCCTACCCCAACAGGGCAGTCAGGCCTCCACCATGTGGCCCTGCCCACCTCTCTCTCAACCCCACTCCTTGCACCCTGGAAGATCCCTTCACATGGCTGCTTCTGACTTGGCAGGAGTCTCAGCTCCAGTGTCTCCTGGGTTTGCTGTGAGTACCCAGAATGCTACCCTCCCTTCTCTCTGACTTGTTTCTTTTGGACTCCAAGGGCAGTTTTCAGACTTCCCCCTCCTCCCCTCAGTCCTTTACTTTGTCCCCCAAGAGTGACCTAGTGCTTCTCCTGAATCTTGGCTGTCATCCCCGGCTTTCCTGGCCATCTTCCCGCAGGCTGGGCACTCCTTCAGGCCCTGGCCATGACTCCAGAAGGTTCACAGTCAACATCTGCTGGATTATTGTGTTGATTAATAACTCCAGCCACACAGGCACCCCAGGAAGCTCCCGGCATCCTGAGTCCCATCCTTTTCAGAGTGCAGATCTACAGAGAGGACATGTATAGGGTGTGTCTGGCACAAGTACAGGTACTCAAGTACAGAAACAGGGCAGGAGAAGTGGCTCAAGTGGTAGACCTCCTGGCTAGCAAGCATGAAGCCCTGAGTTCAAACCCCAGTACTGTGCCAAAAAAAAGATAAGTATTGATTCAGAGGGATGGATGGAGGTGTGGCCTCATTGTTACTGACTGGAGGCTCCCAGTCACCTCCAGGAGGTCCCAAGCCTCCTGTACTAAGATTTCATTATCTCATAAGCAAAGGTGTCAATGGCCATGGGTGAGGTCTTAAGGAGATTCCTGAAAGAAGACAGGGATTTTCAGCTCTTAGCTTCTTGTCTCCAAACTCTGAGTAAGAATTTTCAGGCAGACATAGGGCAAGAGACTATGACTTAGTCATAGGACTAAGAGATTATGAGAAGCCTAGGAGAACTGATGTAAGCAAGGCTCTCGAGATGCTGCTTATTTGCTTTTACCTGCAGGCCAAGATAGGCACAGCCCCGAACATGAAACAGGGAAAAGCAGAACAGCTGTGTCTTCTAAGTTGTGTTCAGAGAAGCAGGAATAAAAAGACCCGCTGAAGGGGAGCGCAGAGCTTTTGCTTTGAGAACTTTTGCTTTGGGGGTTTTTTGGCTTTGGCTTTTTGCTTTGGAGCTTTTTGGTGTGGGAAGCTTTTGGAAGGGAAAAGAATTGCTAAAGAGGGGTTGATAGAAAGTCTGCACCGAGAGCTTCATATACAGACCTTAGAAAGCTAAGCTAAAGAAAAGCCAAAGAGAACATGGGACAGTGCACAGTGCAAGTCTAAGGACTGAGACCTTAAGGGTTTGCATGTGCAGTTTTTAGGCACTGCTGGTGTTTGCAAGTCTGAGCACCGAGGCTTTAAGAAAGCTAAAGGGAGATGGGACAGTGCAAGCCTGGGGGCAAAAAACTTTAAGAAAAGATTAAGCTAAGGAACGGCTAAGAGAAAACGGGACAGTGGAGTCTAAGGAAAGAGGTTTTAAAGACTTTAGTAACCAGGTTTTAAAGAGCTGCAAGGAGTAAGACCTTAAAGAATAAAGACAGAGAAAAGAAGCAATGAGGGTTAGGAGTCTCCACCAGGGCACCCAACACACCTGACTCCACTTTCTGTTTGTCTGTCTTTTCTGAATCTCCAGTCATTCCCAGTTAGCCCCAGTTAGCCCCAGTTAGGTTCGGTAATAACCAGAAGCAAGAGAGAAAGCTCGCTCTAACAAGGGAGGGAGCACGAGGAACAGTACCCCCTCCAGAGACAAAGATTCACTCGGCAAATAAAGCAAAAAGGACACATGCTTCATAGGCAAGGCAGTGGGGTTACAGGAAGGGACAGTATGCACCAGACATGGGGTGGGCCCATGAAAAGAGGTGTGACGAGCCTTCTAAAATTAGGAGTACTCATGCTAGGTACAACAGGGCAGGGGGAGAGAGGTTTGCATAAAAGCACTCCCAGGCAAGGTGTGGCCTGGATGGTCATGAACTCAGTTCTGGTTCTGGAGAAGTTACTGCTACTGCTTCTATCACTTGAGGGGACACTCTGGTCCCCAGGAGTTGATTCCTCCTGCTCTGGGGTGCAGCCTCTTCACTATAGGAAATTGTCCTCATTTGGGGAGCAGTCTATTCTTCAAGGTTTTGCTGTTCCTTGGGGATAGTTTTGATCCCTTGTTGTAAAGATGTCATAGATCAGTCCTGTTATTCTTGGCATCCAGAATGACTATAGGAGAGAGACTCAGAGCAAAGGAGACAGATGTAACATGGAGGCAGGGTTGCCAAGCTTATCTCCTGCTTTTAGTTAACTTGTGGGCCCAAGTGAGGATGCAGTGCCTTTTGGCAGAAATAATTAATAAGTACCCATTCTAAAGGGTTCCCAGGACAATCTTTCTAAATTTTCCTTCGTTCCTTCCCTTCCTTCCTTCTTTTCTTCCTTCCTCCCTCCCTCCCCCTTCCCCTCCCCTTCTTCTTCTTCTTTCTCCTCCTCCTCCTCCTTCTCTTTTTCTTTCCTTTCTTTTCCTGTAACAGGACCTTGCTTTATAGTCCAGGCTGACATCACACTCTCAATCCTCCCACCTCCACCTCCTGAGTGCTGGGATTGCAGGTGTGTACCACACCTGGCCTCTCACAGCCATGTTGTCCATTGTTGCCAAAGCCTTTGGGGCTGCAGTGAGGCTGAGGTGGCAGAGATGGGGCTAGTGTATCCCATAGATACTGAACAAGCTGGTGCAGGCTGAGGGAGACGGCTGCTCCCTGGAGCCCCTGCTTTGGGAGAGATGTTGACCTCAGCATAGCTGTACACAATTCATAAAAGGAGAATCACTTCCTCTTTCCCATCTGCCTTGCTCTGCCATTGCCCTGTGCTCTGATTCTCAGCTTCAGATGCCACGTGGCCACTACTCACTCATGGGGTTTGCCCAGCCTGGGCTGCCTCAGCTCTTTGAGTCCCAGTGGATGCCTTGAGTGACCTTTCACCTACAAAGCCTCTGGCTCCTTAAACAGGCTCCTCCTGTTTTAAAGGAGGGACATATGACTGTCATAGGGAATTTGGAAAGTAAGTAAAACACCAAGAAGATGCTCCTATCCCCAGTGAAAGCCAACCGCTGACATTTGAGCTGTGTCCCTTCCAGTCCTTTCTCTGTGCCTGTGCATCCACACGAATTCTTAAAGAACTTGCTTTGTGATACACTTTATCTCTTAAACCTATCATTTTGCAATTAACATATGATAACTTTTTCCCTGCTATTAAAGACTATAGACCTGCAGCTGAGGTCTCTGGGGAAAGGCCTTTCTCAGACAGAGCATAGGGGTCCCCACCCTCCCCTGGTTCTGGGGTTCCACCTCCCTTTTCTCCTCTTGTCTTTAGCTGGCAAGTCTTCAGAGCTGTCTGGGAACCTCAGGCAGGTAAGTGAGACTATGGCAGGAGGTGAGACAGGGTGGCTGTTAGGGGGTGCACAGAGGACATTGAGGGTGTGGCTGGCCAATTCCATAGGCCAGTGGAGGTGACAGTTGTATCACATGAAGATGGAGCAGATACTCATTAGAACAGGAAGAATGATGCCTGGATATCTGGCCAACGTGTCCTGTCACAAATTCTGGCCAGTCTTCCCCCTCCCCACAGGGCAAATGGAAGAGGGAGGGACTTCCCAGCTAGACTGATACCGGGAGCACTCACTGCCTAGAGAGGGGGACAGGGTAGCAACAGCGTGGGAAGGTTGATGATGGCACCCTGGGTGTGGAGAGCAAGGAGTTGCCTTTAGAGAAGCAGGGACAGGGGCAGAGCTGGGGAGGGGCTCCATGGACACCTCCTGTCCACTGCAGGCTGCCGAGCAGAGTGAGCCCCAGTACGCAAATCTGCAGCTGCACACGTGGTCCCTGCAGGAAGAGCCCATGCCACCTAGGCAGGTAGAGGTGGAATACAGCACAGTGGTAAGTGTGAAGCCTGGTTCCCTGGCACATGGACCCTGGGCTATGTGGGGGCACCACATGGAGGGATGGGCAAGAGAGGGAAGAGAGGGGCTGGACCCAGGCTGGCCACACAGAAGACCAGGCAAATGGAGATTCAGCCCAAGTGGAGGCCCTTAGAAAGGCTTGGGGTCATAGTAGCTGGGGATGGGGTGTGTATGAAAGTGAAGCATTTATTAAGCACCTACCGTGTACCATACACACATGAGCAATCTGACATCAACTCTTCTTGTCAGGTTTCTATGCATGACCTGGTGCAGTCAACCTGTACAGTCACCTTAAATGGGATAATGGAGTGGGCCGCCCCTGGGGTGGAACCCACCATTAGTGGGGAGTTCAAGTAAGCTGGGGATAGACAAGCATCAGAAGGGGGCTGCCTGAAGAGACCTCCAAGTCCCCACCCCAGGCCTATGAGCCCTTCTCAGACATGCTGAGAAGCCATTAAGGCTGGTGAGGTGGGGAGGTAGGGTGGAGGTGAGAGGTTGGATGACACCATTGCTGGACTGCTCCAGAAAAGAACATCCTTTCTCCCTGGGATGTTCCGACCTGGCACGGTTTACGTGGGGCTGCTGCTCCTATTCTGTGCAGGGGAATCAGAGGATCTTCCCCTGCACTCCCTCTGAGTCCCCAAAAACCACGTCCCTCCCTGACCTGTCAGCTGCCTGCTGAGAGTGAGGTGTGGGCTGGGAGCCTAGCATCCCAGTGCTATTCCGGGGCCTCTGAGCAGCTGTCCATGTCTAGTTGCATGGTGGCTTCTGGCCACACGTCTGAAGGCTCCATTCTTGCCTCATGTGACATGGTCTCCTGTCCTCTAGGCCACTGGGACCAGCAACAGCTTGTCCTGTCTCACTTGGTGACTAATGATCTCGAAGAGGATTGGGGCAGGGTCTCACCTTCCACCTGTCCCTTTGGAACAAGTCAGGGCCTGTGCCCACAGCACAGCAAGTTCACCACAGAGCTGTAGAGCTGTGGAGATGCCTTTGCCACACAGGCTCTACCTAGAGGGCCAGGGGTTCTGTGCAGCCACTCCTGAGCCTGCTCTGCCCCACAGTTGAGATACCCGCAGTCCTCAAGGGAGCACAGAGGCATCTTGGGGGAGCCCCACCTACTCTGTAAACTTCTCAAGGCCTCAGTCTCCTCTTTTTTTTTTTTTTGGCTGGACTGGGGTTAGAACTCATGAACTTGTGCTTGCCAGGAAGGCACACTTCCATGTGAGCTACACCCCCAGCCTTGTAGAATGGACCGGCTGGGTCAGCCCTGAGGTCCCAGGGATTTGGGCTGTAACTTGACCAGTTGGGGAGGGGCATGTGAGCAGGCAGGATCACTGAGTCCAGTCCAGGAGAGAGAAAGAGACCAGGGCAGTGAGGAGGCTGGAGCCTCCACTGTGAAGCCTCCGCAACTCCCTGGGGAGCCCTTCCTTTCCCTGCCTGTTCCTGAGCCTGGGCTCCCTCCCTGCAGGCATTCCCAGCGGATGACCTTCACTACAGCTCCGTGGTGTTTGACTCACAGAAGCAGAATTCCAACACCAACGGGATATCCTCCCAGAGGCCCAGGGAGGAAATGGGGTACAGCGGGATCTGCAAGCCCAGGGACAGTCCTTAGCCCTCACTCTTCCCCTTGGCCTGCTCCCCTCCTTGGTGACCTCCAGACTCCTGAGCTCCCTGCAAACTGCTTCTCCACTGCATCAGCCCAGCTGGCCTCACCAAGGACAGGTGGGAACCAGGGTTCTGCAGGGGCAGCAGGAAGCACTTCCGTCCATCCCCCTGTCCCTCCAGCTCCTTCTTAGCTCTCTTCCTTCTGGTGCTGTGTGGAGGGTACAGCTCAGTACTGTACGACTCACATAGGATAGCACCTGCAGTTAGCTTTGTAAATCTCAGCCCCCCTCCCCGTAGGAAATTCTGGGGTTGCTGGGGAGTGGGGGAGAACTGGCAAGAAAAGTTCTCTCCCCATCTCACAGATCAGGAAACTGAGCTCCAGAGAAGAGCCTGGCCATGGCTCCAGACTCAATGGCAGGTTCCTCTGGATTCTTGGATTAATTTTTAATATAAGAAATGTAAATAAAGTTCAGAACACCTTCTTAAAGAGACAAGAAGAGTTATTTAAATGATACCCACAATCCTGGCTTTGATGCCACAAAGGAGTTTTGCCGGTACAAAGCCTTGGGGACATCCTGTGAGGTGTCATCTTTGGGTAGAAGAGGGTCAGTCACAGCTGCCCTGCCCTGAATGGAAAACTTTGTAGTCTTGCCAGTGCTGATGGCTCACGCCTGTAATCCTGGCTACTCAGGAGGCAGAGATCAGGAGGATCTCAGTTCGAAGCCAGCCCAGGTGACTAGTTCTCGAGCCCCTATCTTGAAAAAAACCCATCACAAAAAAAGGACTTGGCAGAGTGGCTCAAGTGGTAAGAATGCCTGCCTAGCAAGCCTGAGACCTTGAGTTCAAAACTCAGTGCTTCCAAAAAATAAAAAATTTTGTAGTTTTCTTGCCAGGAAGATTTCGAATTGGAAGCAGTGACCTGGGCTGTCTTGACGGCTGACATTACAACCAAACGGGGCCTTTGGGGTGTTGTTTTCTCTGGGACATGTGAGCCTGTGACTATCAGAGGCTTCTTCAAGGGGTAAGTGGTTCCCAAAGGGCCTAGATCTGCCGCTGCTCTGGTTGGTGACTTCCCTGATTTTAAGTGATTTATGCGTGAGTAACCATGAGTCATCCCAGATACTCCTCCCACACACACACACACACACACACACACACTTTTTCTTTTTTACTAATTTTCTGAGACGCAAAAGGGGAAGTGTACCCACACAGATACGCACACACACGTGCCCAAAGCTGGGGCCCGCCGTGTGTGGGAGGGACTGGGTCTCAGTGGCAGGGGACAGCTCACAGAGCCTTAGGACGCTGTCGGCACTGCCTTGGCCTCAGCCCCAAGCCAGCCTAGGTGAGGGTCTTTTGCTTTGAAAGACCAGTGGGCGCTGGGCTTTGCAGATGGAACCCATTTACCTACGGAGGTAGTGGGGAAGCTGTGGTCAAAACTAATACAGGGTTGGGCCCTAAGGCAGCACAAGGGACAAATTCAGTGCACTTGGGTGACCAAAATTGGGCTGTAAAGTAGGGGGAGTGGGAGGGGAAGGCGGGCCCTGCTTCCTGGTGTGAGTCACTCCACTCAGGGAAAGCCCACCGCAAAGCCCAGTAAAGCCCGTTTGCCCTCCCTTTATTTACTTCTCTGCCTTACCAGTCTCCACGCTATCTGGGGTTGACCAGCCCAAGGGCGGCGTGCTTGCTTTATCCCTCCCTCCCTTCCTCCCTCCCTCCCTCCCTCATTCCTTCCTTCTTTCCTTCCTTCCTTCCTTCCTCCCTCCCTTCCTCCCTCCCTCCCTCCTTCCCTTCCTCCTTCCTTCCTTCTTTCCTTCCTTCCTCAATTTGCTCAGGGTCAGAAGGACACGTGACACAGTCCCTACTGCAGACGAATTTTCAGGCTTTGAGGGACACAGTCCTTCTCCACTAGTCCCCTAGCTTTGGGGCTGTGGACCAGGGAAGGACCACCTCTGCTGTGCTTGCCCTCCATCTGCAAAGAAGGGTAACAGAAGATACCTTGCCGTTGAAGCAGAAAAGCTGGACATTCCAAGTGTAAGCTAGGAAGCCCCCTTCAGGGTTGATGGCACTGCTAGTTAGTTATGTTAGTTATGTTTAAGGTGACATCTTCTCTACACTGGCTCAGAGTGAAGCAGGAAAAAGAGTCAGGTGGAAATGGCTCCTTCTTCAGCATCCCCACGTGAGCACACTCTCTCCATCCAGAATAGGAAATCTGTGTCCAGTTGCAAATTTCAGTGGTGCCATCTTTTGAGAATTACTGTTGTTCTTGAATGGTGTGTGTGTGTGTGTGTGTGTGTGTGTGTGTGTTTTCAGGAAGTCTTCAGAGAGAGAGAGAAAAATGTGAAGAGTTGTCAGAATCAAAACAGAGTCTCCTTATGTCAAACCCTAACAAAATAGAGTCCAGAGTCCATTGTCTTAATCCACTTTCTGTTGCTATAACAGAATGCCTGAGACTGGGAAATTTATAGAAAAAGAGGTTTATCTGGCTCATGGTTCTGAATGTTGAGTGGCTACACATCAGGTAGAGGCCTTCCTGCTGGTGGTGGGTGGGGGTTACTGCAGAGTCTGGAGGTGGCTCAGAGCATCATATAGGGAGAGGGGTACATATGACAGACAGAGCCAAACAGGCTTTTTTTAGCAGACCCACACTTGAGATAACCCGTTAACACATCAGCCCATGACCTAATCACCTCTTAAAGGTCCCACCTGGTCCTACCTCACAACAGGGACTAAATTTCAACATGCATTTTGGTGGGAACATTCAAGCCGTCCACAAAGGGAGGTTCTCACATATATATATGCCTGATAAAAAGAACTGTAACAAAAGAATGTGCCAAGACCACAGCTTTGCACACGAAACCACAGCCTCACAGGCCACGCCTGCCTTGACATCTCCCAGAGCTGCCTGTTCAGCTCGGTGCTGAGACCACCCTCGTTGTTGATGATGGTTCCAGAACAGCTTACATAACCTTCTTCGCCCTTCTGAATCTGTCGATGGCCTTTGTGGTATACCATGTCATGTGCACCCCATGTGACAATCTCCTGCCGCTCCCAATCAACTCTTTTCTTGAGAGCTTATTTGGAGGTTCTAACAGGGGAGCACACTACTCATATACCCTAGACTGAAGAATGGTTCTCTGTGGAGGAAGCACAGCTTCGGGAAGAAGGCATCGGGAGTGGTGAGGGAAGAAGGGGACACCCGCCTAGCCAGCCAGGGGATAGAATCCAGGGCCTTGTACTAGGCCAGTGTCCTACCACTTGAGCAGCATCCCAGTCCCAGCTCTTTTGTGTTAGAGAGACTGTCTCTCCTGTTCATTTTCAGTGAACAAAAGATACTTCTTCACATCATGCAAGCAGAGACCCCAAAAGGGACAGGATTTGGAGTGACCCAACCCATCTGGGATGCCTGCTAAGGAGTCTCTGTGGCTGACAGAATAATGAACTCCAAAGATCTCCATACTTGCAAGGTGCTGGTGGCTCACGCCTGTAATCCTAGCTACTCAGGAGGCAGAGATCAGGAGGATCGTGGTTTGAAGCCAGCCTGGGCAAAATAGTTCATGGAACCCTATCTCAAAGAAAAAAAAAGTCACCAAAACAAACAAACAAACAAACTGGGGTAGTAGCTCAAGGAGTAGGCCCTGAGTTCAAACCACAGAACCACATATACTCAATCCCCAGCATCTGTGGATACATTTTTCTACATCAGAAAGAATTTTACACATGTGATATGGCACATGTCTGTGGAGAGGAAGGAGAAGGCTGAGTTATCCAGATGTGCCCAGTGAACCATAGGGGTTGGGATAAGAGAGAGAGAAGAGGGTCAGAGTTAGAGATGTGGTGACCAAAGCAGGGGGGCTGAGAGAAGAACAGGGGGTGAGGCTTAAAGGTGCTGTGTTGGCTTTGCAGATGGAGGAAGGGGCCAAGAGGAAAGAAATTCAGGTGGCCTCTGAAATGGGAGCAGATAAGCAAGCACGTTCTCCCTTAGAGCTCGGGAAGGAGCACAGTCTGCTGACACCTTGGTTTTAGGAGTTTTGACCTCAGAACTGTGAGATCCTGAATCTTTGTTGTTTTTTCTGCAGTCACAGGAAACAGGAGGCTGCTAACCTAGTTTGAATACCTCAGCGACCGGCCATTGTGTCTGCCTAGAGATGGTGCTGGTGGCAGCCCCTAAGCACAGGGGTGGGGACAGACATGGGCCCAGGGAGGGCTGGCATGCGAGTGTGGACTTCAGCAGTGAGGAGACAAGCCCCCAGGGAGAAGCAAGTCACCCTGGCTGGCTGAGGAGATCCTGGGAGGATTTAATTTCTCCTGGTGAAAACCACACGGAGAATCCAATCTTAATGGGATTTTCCAATGTTCTCATGGCACCCAGAGTCCCCAACTCTCACGTCTGTCACACGAGTGCATTCCCAGGTTGGTGTGGTTGTGGGAACAGTCAGGGAGGTAGCATAAGTACAGCCTTGTGCACCTCACCCATCTCCCTGAGGCCACCCAGGCAGTGGCAGCAGTGAGTCCTGGACAGAGGGACAGCATTGTGCAGGAGGACAGACAGCCCTGGAGCTGCAGAAGGGGCTGGGGAGGGAGGCGAGGTCAGACCTGTTGGGAGAGCTTAGCCTCCTCTCCCTGAGTGTGAGAAAGGAGGCCCGGAGTCGGGTGCAGACAGGTCACAGGCGAGTAACAGTTTGAATGTTTCTGCACCCCCAAGTTCACTTGCTAAGATCTAATCTCCCATGCGACAGTACTAAGAGGTGGGCCTTTAAGCGTGATTAAACCATGGGGCAAAGCCCTCTGGGTGGGATTAAAGCCCCTATAAAAGGGGTTGAGGCTGAAGAAGAATCCTTCTCTCTCCTTTTCTCTCTTGCCCTTCTGCTTGCTACCATGTAAGGGCACAATGTCCCCACTCTGGAGAAGGATGCATAAATCAGACCCTGCCCAGATGTGGCAGGAAGGCGGGGAGGAGGAAGGGAGTTGATGAATGTACGGTGAAACAAAAGACAAACTAGAGTTAGGGAAGGTTATCTAGAGACCAGAGAAGGGTCACCTCACCCCAGAGGTTAGAACAGCCCATGAAATAACATGTGACTATGTATGGGACAAGCTGTCCCCTCCCCCCAGTTTCTGTAACCTGCTCTAAAGGGCATACAAGGAAAGCCCCCTTTGTTGTCGGGGCTCAGCCTTGGACTGGAGTCCGCTGAGTCGCTGCTGGCTTGCTTAATAAGCTTGCTTTGGTGCCCTCTCTGTCTCCATCTGAGCCGTCCTGCAACCCAGATGCCAGCACCTTGACCTTGGACTCCAGCCTCCAGAACTGCGTGGTTACCTCTCTGTATAACCCATCCTGCCTGTGCACTCTGTGACGGGAGCGTGCGTGGGCGCGGATGTGCTGAGGTGCTGAGGTGCTGAGTGTGCGTTTGCATGGCAGGAGAGTGGGAAGCCCACAGGGAGGCCAAGGAGACAGGGAGGCTGGGCAGCCCTCGGCCTCACGGTGAGGTGAGGTGCAGGAGGCAGGACACGGACAGTGTCCTTGTCCAATTCTGGATTCTGCAGACGATTGGCTTGACCCACCTCGGCACAGCTCACATCAGCTGCACAGCTCTGGGTCCCGGCCACTACCAGCACCTTCTCTTGCCCAGAAAGTTTGGAGGGGGGGCGGCTCTTCTCTGCAGTGCTCTCTCCTCTCTCAGTCCTTCCTTCCATTTCCTCAGCTTTTCTGGAGGAAGAGACCCCCCCCTGGTGCCCTCTGAACCCTGCCCTGGTCTTGCTGTTTCCCCTTTGGGGACCAGAATCCTACTTCCTGTGGGTAGCTGGGATCATTTGTCCTTGTTGTCCATCTCAGTGATGACACTGCACAAGGGGGTCTGGGCATTAGGACCACCACTTTTGTATTTGAACACTCTTTTGACAGACACTGCATTTGGCTGACCCAGTTCCCCCCGCCCCACCCCCTTTCCCTAGTCACCTTTCAGACTGGAACAACCATAAGACATAGTGCCAGCCAGTGAGAGGCTGCTGGCGAGCTTCCAGGAAAGTCATTTGAAAGGGACACTTAACTAAGCCTGCTTCTTCAGCTTTTTTCTCCCTTTGTCTTTGCTTTCTAATCGGGGAGCATAGGCACAATGGCCAGAGGAACAGCTGCCATCTTGCAACCACGAGGCCGAAGGGCAACAGTCTAAGGATGGTGGAATGGAAAGACAAAAAGTTGTTTATTTCCTAATATTGCTGACTCCTGAAACAACCCAGGACCAACTACTCCAAGTTCATATCTCATAGACAAACAAATCTGAACATTTTAAAGGTACTGCTTGTTGGGGCTTCTGCTAGTTACAGGAAATTACATTCTAGTTCCCTGTCAGGCCCCAGCCCAGCTCCCTTTCCTATTTTCTCAGGGATGTTTACTAAAACTTCACAGTTCCCCCAGAAGAACGAGCGCTGGTTGTAGATCCCCCAATCTGCTCTAACCAAGCCAGCTTCCATTCATTTACTCATTCGCCCCTCTGGTCTTTGGTTCAACAAACAGTGATCAGACACTCACGGGCACTGTCCATACGGCAGTGAAAACACAGCAGCCAGTATGGCGGTGGAGGAGACACACGTCTCTGTCCTGAAGGAGCTGCAACCTTATGGGAGAGAGGACATGGAGTGAGGACAACACAGGAGGAAGAGGACCTGGAGCACAGCATTGATTGAGTGACATTGCCTAGAGTCATGTGACAGGGGCCACCAGTGATGAGGGTCTGAAGGGTAGAGGTGCTGTGGGCCCCATTGGCTTTGGATCTTAAATGTCCCCCAAGGCCTGTGTGCTAAGGACTTGGTCACCACCTTGGGATGTATTTGGAAGGTGGAGGAACCTTTAAGAGGTGGGGCTTAATAGAAGGAAGTTAGGCTCATGGAGGGGGGAAATTGCCCATAAAGGGGATACTGGGACCCTGGCACCTTCCTCCTGGTCTCTTTGCTTCTCGGCTGCCATATGGTCCCACCATGCTGTGCTGCTTTGCCACAGGCCCAAAATAACAGAGCTAAGAGACCACAGGCTGAAACCACAAGCCCAAATAAACCTTTCCTTCTTAAAAGTTGGTTGTCTCAGGTATTTTGTCATAGTGACAGAAAACTAATGCAGGGGTAGGGGCTCAGTCAGACACCTGTTGCAGAGGGATACTCAGGGTGTTGTTCCTGAAACAAATTCAGTCCAGTTCACACTCCAGGCTTGACCTGAGGTAACCCTGCAAGGTGTCCTGCTCCCAGAGACAAAACTCTGCAAGGTGGAGTAAGCATAGAGGGTGGAAGACAGGGCCTGAGGGGTTGTTTGAAGGTCCCTTCTCCTCGATTGGAGAGAATTTTAAATCTTTGTTCTGTCCGGATTTCACTAATTAGAAATAAGTCCTCCGTAAAATGCACACATCTATAGTATCAGTGAGGGCCACAAATGCCGAAGGAACTGGGGGAGGTGGTGACAGGGCTGGCTCTACAGGGTAGTTTGTCCCCAGACTCCTGCCCCATGAATCCCATGAAGACAAGGCGTTAGGATAAGTTCCCCTGACATGGTAGCTACACCTTGCGGGTTCTTAACATGACGTCTTGCTGGTGGGTCTTATGAGGACCACTCCAAGTCGCTGAAGAAGGTGTACTAGATGAGGAGGATAGAGATATCCTTCTCCATTGCATATGTGGCCCGTCATTGACTGAAACACAGTTACGGTCATTACTGACTCTACCTGGTCATCTTGCACAGGTGCCTGCGCAGGCTGGGCTGATGTGAGGATGCTCCCTGCACATGCACCCTATCTCCCTGTTCCCAGCCTTCCTCCGCCTTAGTGTGTCCACGTCACAGCAGTCTTGGAGATCCTTTTACACCCTCTGTAAATACTGGGGAGCATCCAGTAGTATTCCATTGAGTGAATGTGCCATGTGCACACATGCACACATGTGCGTCTTCACGCAGAGCTCAGGAGAAAGTCTGAGAAGGTCTGAGAGCCTGAGCGTACCTGTGGTAGATACGGGGGATAAAGATATGGACAGCTAACTCATCCTTTCAAAGGAGTAAAAGGGAGAGGATGCTCCTGCCAGACGTCATGGCGTGGCATAATCTGCACAGGCCAGAGAGATGACTCAACAAGGAACAGGAAGATCAACCACAGGCCACTGCGTTTCATATGGTGTGAGCCCTGGATGGTCAAACCACACACTGGTACACTCCATTGAGGTCACCTATGGACACTTGAAATGTGATGTGTGAGTCATCGCCCGAATGACCTCATGGACAGAATCCAGACAACCAGCTCCTGATGGGGAGAAAAACCAGCTGGTCTCCCCCTAATTCACAGAAGAGGCTCCAGATGGAAACACAAAACGCCCATGACCTAGAGGTAGAGGACTTTGCAAAACACAGAAATGAGTGTGCACCACTATGCCTGGCTCAAAATATATTACTAGAATCAATTTCGCGTGCTTCTTTTCTTTTCCTTTCTATTTTTTTTAGGAGAATGACCAAGTTGAGGCTTATTCACATAATGAAAGTTTTAGCAGTGAACAGAGATTGACTGCTTTATTTTACAGAAGACCCCCAGACGATAGTGTCAAATGTGAGCGTTGCATGCAGGACTTCTGGATCTTAGCACTTAGAAAAAGTTCAAATTTAAGGAAAAATTGCGAAAGCGGTAAGAATAATCCCCATTAATCATTGATCCAGATTTGGCTATATTTTTTAAAAAAATAAATTTTTTTCCAGGGCTGTGGCTGTGGCTCAAGCACCAGGTCTTGAGTTCAAATCCTAGTACCACCTCCGCCCACTCCCCCCAAAAAACCATTTTTCACTTAAAAAAAATTTTTTTATCTCTATGCATTTCCTCCCTGGGCCCTCTAAAATCAGACTGCAGACTTTGGACATCGTCTCTCTCTCTCTGGTGAGCTGATCTGCTTCTCATACCTTGTCTGTTTTATAATCTACATTACCCTTCAAAATAGAGGAGCTTGCTTGGACGGAGTGACAATGTGACAACTGTACTGCAGGGTTAAATAATTAGTATATTCCCAACTGGCCCAAGGAGACACAAAGTATTCCTTTTTTTTTTTTTTTTTGGTGGCACGGGGGTTTGAACTCAGGGTCTCACGCTTGCTAGCAGGCACTCTTACCACTTGAGCCACTCTGCCAGCCCCCCTCCAGCTCTTTTGCCTTTAGTTATTTTTTTTTCCAATAGGGTTTTGTGTTTTTGCTTGGGGCTGGTCTAGAAGTGCAATCTTGAGACCTATGCACCCCAGTAGCTGGGGTGACAGGCATATACCACCACCCCAGGCTTGTTTGTTACATAGGGTCTCAATAACTTTTTCCCTGGGCTAGTCTGGAAATGCAGTCTTCTGGATCTCTGCCTCCTGAGTAGCTGGGATTATAGGCAGGAACCACTGTGCCCAGCCTGGAAGGTATTTCTAAATTAGCCCGAGACCATCAGAAAGATGAGCCAGTGCTGACTTACCAAGGCTTTAGAAAATAACTTCAAGCAGGGCGTGATGGGTGTAATCCCAGCACCCAGAAGGCAGAGGCGAGACTGTGAAGGCAAGGCCAGCCTAGGTCATGTAGTGAGATCTCGTCTCAGAAAAAAAGAAAAAGAAATGACCTCAAGACTAGGTGTCTGTTTCTCATCCTCGCACACCAGTGCTTAACTCTTTGGACAAACACCGAGTGGTTTGTAGATATGGCTCCACGCTGGACCAAACCACAGGGATTAGACGGCCATGTACCTCCACCCTGTGGCCACATCTGGAACTACACACACCTGGGTTTCAAGTTGGTGGAATTTGCTTCAGCTGGTCTATCAAGGCAGAGGGAATTGTGTACTGTCTGGTCACTGCAGCTGAGAAGCAGAAGGGCTTGAAATAGGGGAAAGGACAGGAAATTCCCACTCAGTACCCTGATCTCCTGCCCACCACCGTTGATGTCACCACGAGGAAAGAGCCTAATGCCTTCCTGACCTCAGTTTCCTTATTTCACGCCCTATTTATGTCTCGTCTCCATTCCTGGATTTTTTTTTCTGCCCCACCCGTGGTTGGTGTAAGGGGTTTGAGGGGCAGAAAGACAGCTCTTAAGTCTCACTTGTGCCCTGCCAGCTGCATAGGACTGTCCCCTGAACCAGAATGTCCCAGTGCGCCTCTGATGTGTCTTGTTGCTGCTGGAACTCTTTCCAGCTACCCTGGCCACCACTCTCACATCAGCAAGTTCTTTGCTGCCAGACCTTTCCTAGCATTGCCCTTCCCAGCTTCCTGTGAACTTGACCCTTTGACACCTGACACAGTGGAACCCACAACACATTCCTGAAACCAGGTAGAGGGGAAACTGCAGGTTTTCATGTGTCTGCGAAGGAGCATAGAGAATGGGGTGACGGGGTCTACTTTCTGAGGTTTTCAGTCACGTGGAGCTCTGAGTAGGGGCTGTTACCCCAAAATGTCCTCTTCATATGCTAATTACCTCCCTCTACTTCCTCCCTCTCTCCCTTACTCTTTTCCTTCCCTCCCTCCTTCCCTCCCTCCTTTCCTCCTTTTCCCTCTCCCTCCCTCCTCCTCACCCTCCCTCCCTCTCTCTCTCCCTGTCTCTTTCTCTAGAAGGAGCTCAGAGACCAGTTGGGGACACTGATAAATAAATGTCAAAATGCTATGGCAAAATGTCCTAAGACTCAATGATAAAGATACACCCTGAGGATCCAGGGAGCAGAGGGATGGGCATGTATCCCACTATGGTGGAGAACAAGCAGACATCAGGGTGGCTTCTTACAAGATAGGTGTGAGTGAGCCCAGCAACAGGAAGGGAGGCACAGATGAGGAAGAGCTGGCCTTCACTCCATTAGGGCACAGAAGGAAGCCAGGAACACTGAGCATCGAGGCCAGAAGGTGAAGACCAGGTCACAGAACAGCTGCAGTGACACTAATGGGCTTAGATTTACTTTGTAAGCAGTTTAGGAAGCCTTGATGGTTTAGTTTTAATATTAAAAACAGTAGAAGAAAATCTACTCGTTGTAGAAAATATTGACAAGAAAAAAGAAAAATAATGCCCATAAATTTAAGTTTTTCCTTATAAAATATGGATTTAAATACTACATACTCTGTGTGTGTGTGTGTGTGTGTGTGTGTGTGTGTGTGTGCTGGGGATTGAACCCACAGCAAGCACCATACCACTGAGCTGCACCCCCAGCCCCTAAAGTAAGTTTTTAAAAGATATAATGCACACTCAAATTTTATAAATCTGACCCTTTAAAGTGCACAATTCAGTGATTGTTAGCAGATTCACAAAGGCGTGCAACCACCACCACCACTATCTAACTTCTGAACGTTTTCATCACTCCAACAGGAAACCCTGTGCCCATTAGCAGACCTTCCCTGTTCTCCCCACGTCCTCCCGCAGCCTCTGGCAACCACCAATCTCTGTCTGTCTCCATGGATTTGTACTCTGAACCCTCCACACAAATGGAATCACATACCGTGTAGCCTTTTGCGCCTGACGCTTTCACTTACCACAGTGTTTTCAAGGTCGTCCGCCAGTGTTCTAGCGTGGACGCACTTCACTCCCCGCTAGGGATGATGGCTTACATTGGTGAAGATAGACCACATTTTGTTCATCCGTTCACTAGGTGATGGGCATAGTGGCGGTTTCCACCTTTTGGCTGTTGTGAACAATGTTGCCATGAATATTTATGTGCGAGTGTCCTACGGGCACGTTTGTGCAATTCTCTTGGACATAAACCTAGGAGTGGAACTGCTGGCTCATGTGATAACACAGTGTGTCACTTCACAGACCTTTCGGGTGGGATGTGTCTTCGTCCTGTGCATTGTAGGATATTTAGCGGAACCCCAGCCTCTACCTGGTTGCACCCCCTCCCCTCATACACACCAATTGTGACAACCAAAATTCTCTTCAGATATTGCAGGATGTTGGACAAAAATCATCTCCAATGGAGAACCACGGGTCCATTGACTTATGAAAGAAAAGCCAAGCCAAGCGGACAATGAGAAAACATCTCCTGTCTTCCTAATCTTCCCCCTTCCCATCCAACAATGTGACTTTGAATGATGAATGAATGAATGAATTCAGTGAACTTGTCCTTCTCTCAGAGCCAGGCCCCCATTCTCACACTCACAACTCCCCCCCCACCCCGCCCATCTTCATCATCTCTTCTCTCTCTTATCTACTTACTCAGTGTTTACTGGGTACTAGACGCGGCCCCAGCCCTGGGACAGGAAGTAAACAAGATAAGCAAGGTTCCTGCTCATTGGTTTCCCCTTCCTTCTTTTCCCTCTTGTCACCAAAAACAAACATTCGCTGGCACCTGCCACAGGGACTCGTGTGGTCTTCTAAAAGTTTGCAACGAGAAGTCTGTAAGAAGCCAGTAAGTCCACTGCCCTCAGGTACACATGCCAGGAGGAAGATAGGGACAGGGAAATCAAGGAGGCACCAGAGAGGCAAGATCAGTGCAGAACCTGGGTCAGAACCCAATGCCCTGGTCCCTCTGGACAACAACATCCGGGGCTGGTTGTGTCTGTCCTGACATGCTGAATGCCCAGGCTTTGGTAGGGTGTCAGATGAGCCCAGCCTTAGCAAAAACTGCAAACCCATGGTATCTTTTCTTTTATTTTTTTGGTTTAAATTTTTTAAATTACAGAATCCAAAAGGACTTGAAAGAGTTGCCCACAAGAGAGACTAAGGAAGTGCTGTCACACTCCTCCCGACTTTTTTCTCAGAGGTGCTCAGTCTTCTTCATGTGTCATTTGATGTGTTTAGCTCTCTGACCCAACATATTATATGGCCTATGTCCCCTCCTCCTGCTAGCCCAAGAAACGTCCCCATTTCACTAAGCTCTTCCATGTCTGCATTGTATCCAGTACTTGCCCTTCTCTACCTGGAAACCCCCTTCTTCCTCCCTACTTAGGGGACTCCTACTTATCCTTCTGTGCCCAGGTGCAATGTCCCACCCTTCGAAGTCTTTGCTGGTCCTCTGGAATTCAATGGCTATTGCCCCTTGGTAACCACCATAACACATTCAGAGTACATGTCTCTGGCATGAGGTGGTTTGTAGGCTTGAGATCTTTGAGTATAGGACCAACTTTTTGTCCCCAGTGCCTGGAATACAGCAGACACTCTGCATGTGTGTGTTCTGTGATGAGTGTCTGTGTTATCAGCCTTTCGCTTGAAATTCTCCCACTTGGGAACAGGCCAGGCCCTCCTACCCTGAGAAGGAGCAGAGGCGGCAGCTTGTGATGATGTGCAAAAGGCAGCCAATCCCAACCCATGTGGATATAGTCCAGTGCTGCCCAATAGAAATAAAAAGGGAGTCATATGGAATTTAAAAATTCTAGCAGCCACATAAAAAGTCTTTTAAAAGATAGAATTAATTTTAGTGATATATTTGATTTAGTCCCATAAACACAAAATATTGCCATTTCAATGATATTGGAAATATTTAATTTTTTCATCAGTCTTCAAAACCTAGTATGTCTTTGACACAAAAATGCCTTAACAGAGACAACCATTCAGGTGCTCAAGAGCAGCAATGTGTGGCCTGTGGCTACCATACTGGCCCAGAGTCTTGCTCCCAAATTGTCAAATCTTCAGTCTGGATCTTCTTTGTGGTTTGCAGTCATCTACCTTCTCCTCCCACTGCACTCCAACTAGGTCTTAATTTTAAGTATATTAGAAAAGGTAACAGTGACAGAAGTTTCAGAGTGGGGTTGAAAGAGCAAATGGTGAGGCAGGAGGATTGTGAGTTCAAGGCCAGCTTGGAATATGTAGCAAGATCCTACCTCAAAATACATATATATTTGTATGTTTTATATATATATATATATATAACATATACATACATGCACATATGCATATATACATTCATATATAACAACACGCAGATAGATGAAAACCTGGCTGAGAGCTTTATCTTGCTTCTGTGATAAGCTAAATGCTTGGAGAGTCCCCTCTATCAAGCTACCAAGCACAGTTCTCCTTCAATCACATATTTCATTCCTGACTCCCAGTCACAGCTCCCTCCTGTCCCTGGCCAACCACCCTTCTCCAAGACCTTTGCCTTTGTGGTCAAAACAGTCAATAAAAATCTTCAAGGTGAAAGTTTTATATGTCTTTCCTGTTTGGTGAGGAGGAATGGATTCCAGTTGGATTTTTCCCTCTCATGTTTGCTCTACAGGACCAACTGAACTGGTGTTCATGATCTTGGGACATCAGTGTCCTGTGATGGGTGGTGAGACAGGGGTTCTGGGAAGGGTCTGTGTGGCCAGATGGAGAGAGAAAGAGAGAGAGAGAGAGACAGACAGACAGAGACTTGATTCTGTTATGTTATTCTGGGAAAACGATCTGTTGGGGGGTTTTCAGTGCTGGTTGATGTGGGTGACAGAACATAGCACATCAAGGGTCCACAATAGGGATGTGTCACCAAATGAGATACCAGAAGAGATACCAGATGAGATACCAAATGAGATACCAGAAGACACATCTCTCTCCTCCATAAACTTGAATCAGGTGATAGCTGACCTTTTGTGGTATTGAAACAGGAGATTTGTGCAGGACCGAGATCCTCCACTTAACCCTGCTGGTTTAGGCATTTAGCCAGAGAGAGGGTTGGAGTTTTGGGTTCTTATCTTACAAAGCTGAAGAATGAATTTCACAGACAATAGGAGCAAGTAAAGCAGGAGAGTTTATTGAGATAGAAAAGTGTAAAGTGGGAGAATAGAGGCCCCAGAGTTGGGGGGAGGTCCCCAAGTCTGGGTAAAGAAAAGCAGAAACTCCCAGGGGAAAAGCAGGGGCCCAGAAAAGACAGCTATGGCAGCTGTGTGTACAAAAGTTTCCATTGCTTTTCTGGCCCATTTTGGGGGCAGACTTTGCAAGTCCCTGGATACATCTTTCTGATAGGTGGGCCCCTAATTTTCTACATTTAGGGTCTTAGCAAACTTTTTCTTTTTCTTTCCCTTGATGGTCGCTTATCCTGAGTCAACTTTGATGTTAGCTATTTACTTAAAGTTTGATCCTCTTTACTTAAGAGTAATCTACATTTTAAACATTAGCCAGGTCTGGCGCTAAGATTTTACACAGGTGTGTCTAGCAAGACAATGACTCAAACCTAGGAGCTGGATAGAGCAGAGGTGAGGAATTTGAAACAGAAACTCTCTACCCAGTAGAGCAAGACAGGTAATTTATGTAGGTCATTTCTCTCTCATTTAATAAGACACTGATTCCAAACCCAGGAGATCATTCCAGGGGCCAAAACAATTCAAAGCTTTAACACACATTCCAACTTTAAAACCTAACCTACAGTTCTCTCCCTTGAAGTGACCCACCCTCAACCTGTTAAAAGTACACTCCTTTTCCAATTAACTCCATCATTATTTTTATTATAATCTTCGTGTCTTGCTTGAATTCTTCTCCTACCAGATGCCAAGAACCAAGGTATTTATCAGCACTATTTTCCAAGCAACACACTTGCTGACTTTAATTGCTTGCTCCTTTATGGCTCCCAGCCTGTAACTGGGATCAAGCTAGCTCCTAACAGCATCTCTGCTCATGGTAGCTAAACGGCTGATCTAGATGGATGAAGAGTGGTGTGTGAGACAGGCTCAGTCAAGCAGCTCTGTCAAAGGGTCACAGAGAACCCACAGCCACATACACGGACCTCCTGACAGGGAACTCTAAGCTGTGCCTGGTAGAATTTCTGCCACTTCCTGCTGTCAGGACTGGGCCAGTAATGCCAAGTGTTCCTTTGGCGGGTGCCACCTGAGTATTCCCTGAGGTTAGGATGCACTCTCCCTTGAGGTCAGGGAGGACATCTGAGTTACAGCCCATTAGAGGGACAGCTCTTCCTTGATAAATAGTTGTAGGAGAGAGTTTGGCAGCTGAATAAAGTCTCCCTCCAACCCCACCATGGGACTGGGGTTTGAACTCATGCTTGCAAAACAGTTGTTCTACCTCAGGATGCCTCAAGTCCATTTGCTCTGGTTATTTTGGAGATAGGGGTCTCACAAACTATTTGCTCAAGCTGGCCTCAAACTGCGATCTTCCGATCTCAGCCTCCCAAGTAGCTAGGATTACAGGTGTGAGCCACCAGTGCCCAGCCTAAATAAAGTCTTAATATTGACTGATTGACTGCCAGGAACACAGCTGTTGAGCTTGTCCCTAAGACCTAGAAAGGGCTGGTGGCCTATGCCAGGCTTCAGCTGTGAGGAGCTGAAGACTTCTGTTGCAAAAAGGAGGGGACACTGTCCTAGATGAGACTGAGCTGAGATGCTGAGGAGGAGGAGGAAAGAATCCAGTTGCCAAGCCTGAAGTCCCTGAGAACCCCTGGCCCTAAGAGAAGAGGGTGAGAGCAGCTAAGTGTGCTCCTGCAGACCAAGGTGCAGGATCCAGGGAGACTTGAGAGGAGTCAGAGAGCAAAGGGAGATCCCAGCAGCCTTCTCTAGCAGATGTTTTTGGTGACCTCCTGCTAAACCTCCTACTAAACTGCTGGAGCTAGTGTCTTGTCTGAGTGTGAATCAGGGGAGGATTATCTCAGCTTCTTATCACTGAATGGTTTAAGTGTAGTAATGTGAATCTGAACCAGCCAATGAGACACCAGGGAAGATGTGGTAGGAGGGGCTTTGGGATTTGTGGGAGAAGTGGGCTGGTTTTCTCCCTGGGCAGTCCTTGTTCTGGGTGTAATGACAGTGGGCTGTGTTCTTCCAAGAGCCAGGAGAGCCAGACTCAGTGTGAAGGCAAAGACAAGTGATGAGACAGAGAACAGGAAGGAACTTGCAACCCCAAAGTCACCCCTGAAAGCTGAGCAAACCAACTAAAAGCACCAAATGAGCAGTTCACAGTGAAGCCAGAGAGGAAGCAGCTGCTGCCCTGAGCCAAATGCCCTTCAGGAGAGTCTGGAGCTGGGGTGACCTCCAGAGTCTGGAGGACAGGAGGCGCAGGCCATTCCAGGTGGGGAGCTGTACCTGAGACACTACTTATGGCAGAATTTCTACTTATGGTAGAAATTATCTACCTGTGAGCAAAAGGAAATTATTAAAAATAGTACTAATTGGAAAATTGGGTATCCATATGAAAAAAAAAGAGTAAGGTCAGACCCTTGCCTAACACTGTATACAAAAACTAACTCAAGCGAATGGATCAAAGACCTACATGTAAGGCCAAACCCATAAAAGCCCCAAGCAAGCATGAGGCAAAAGCCTCACAACATGGGACTTGGTAATAGTTTCTTAGATATGACACCAAAGACATAGATGACAGAAGAAAAAATAGACAATGGTGCCTCAGGAAAATCTTTAAAATTGTTTGTGCATTTAAAGTACTGTAACAGAGTGAAAGGACCACCCACAGAATGGGAGAAATACTTGCAACTCCTATATCTAGTAAAGGGTTATATCTATAATATATAGAGACCACAACAAAATCAATAAGTAAAAACAGCTTTATTTAAAAATGGGCAAAAGACTTAAATAGACATTTCTCCAAAGATGATGTACAAAGTGTAATGGCAAGATTTTTTTTTTTTTTTGACAGCACTGAAGTTTGAACTCAGGGCCTCACGCTTGCTAGGGGCAGATGCTCTTACCACTTGAGCTACTCCACTAGCCCTGCTTTTTTTGTTGGGTATTTTCAAGATAGAGTCTCAGGAACTATTTGCCTGCACTGGATCCTCCTGATCAGGATCCTCCTGATCTCTGCCTCCTGAGTAGCTAGGATTACAGGCGTGAGCCATAGGTGCCCAGCGCAAAGCAGTATTTAACATCTCCAATTATCAGGGAAACACAAATTAAACTCTAATGAAATATTACCTGACATCTACTAGAATAGCTGTGATAAAAAAAAGAAACAGAGAAAAAACAGAGATGTGGACAAGTCATGTTGGTGGGAATGTGAAATGTTGAAGCTATTATAGAAAATGGTATAGAGATTACTCAAAAAAATTAAAACAAAATTGTGGTATGACCCAGCATTGCCACTGCTAGTTATTTAACCAAAAGAAGAGAAAACAGAATTTCAAGGTGATATTTACACTCCCATGTTTATTGCAGCCTTATCCACAAGGGCACAGGGAAAAAGAAACTAAGTATCCACCAGCCCCTAAATGGATAAAGAAACTGTGTATCCACACAAAGGCATATTATTCAGTCTTAAAAAGGAAATCCTGTCATATGCTAAAGATGGATAAAATTGGGGGCCATGGTGCTAAGGAAACGGTCACAGAGGATCAATACTGCAGGATTCTGCTTCTGTGACTTAGCTAAAGTAATCAAACCCATGGAGCAAAAAGTGACCTGGTGGTAGCCAAGGGCTGGGTGGAGGGAACAGAGAGTTGTGTTCACTGGACTTAGAGTTTGAATCTTGAAAAAGTTCTAGGGATCTGCTTACTACAGATGTAATCAACAGTTCTGGACTGTGTACTGGCAGTTTTGCTAAGATTTCGTGTTAAAGAAGAGCCCCACGACCAGAGGACCCTCCTGGCTGTCGTCACTTTCCTGGTCAGTGCAGCTGACACTTCTCTTGGTGTGCTCTTCCTCTTTGGTGCAGCTGCTCAGATGTGCAGGCTCATGGGGAGGAGAAGTTTCCCTCTCCATTGCTCTCTTATTAACTTGGGTGGTGTGTGCTAAAACCAGCATGGCGCAAGTCCTTGTAGTCCACAGCTTTTTAAAGGTTTTGAAAACTTCTGCTCCAGGGCCCTGATATTGGGTTTGAAAACAGGGCCTTGTGCTTGCCAGGCAGGCGTTCTACTGTTTGAGCCACTCCACCAGTCCTTTTGCTCTGGTTATTTTGCAAACAGGCTCTTGTTTTTTGCCTGAGCTGGCCTGGACCAGAATCTTCCTGTTTTAGGCTTTTCGCTGGAGATGAGTTGAGAGGGGTATTACCACTGCCCCCAGCTTTTCCCACTGAGATGGGGTCTCACAAACGTTTTTGCCCAGGCTGGCCTGGAACCACAATCTTCCCATCTCTGACTCCCAAGTAGCTCAGGTTTTAGGTGTGCGCGACAGCGCCTGGCTCTCTACACCTTTTTTGGAAAATGCAACTCAGCTCTCATGGCTAACCGACCAATTTCCCCCATTCTCTCTACCCCAGAGAAGACCTGTGAGACAAGCTTTGCCCTTCAGCCTTACTTCAAAACTCCAGGGATATTCCCCAGAAGTGTGTGATGATCTTTCTATTTATCTATCATCTATCTATCTATCATCTATCTATCTATCATCTATCTATCTATTGGACACAGGGTCTTGCTATGTATCTCAGGCTAACCTTGAACTTACAATCCTCTTGCCTCATCATGTACCCTCACACATGGTTCTTCTTGCTTCTTTGGGGCTGGGATTCAGGGCTTGCCTTCTGGGACGGAGGGTATGGTGGTGTTCAAGACAGACAGACAGATTACAGATGCCTACTCTTCTCCACTGGGTTCTCAAAGATGCAGCCATGAGGGTAAGGTTAGGGTTAGGGTTATTGTTACTGTTAGGCCTAGGTCTAGTGTTAGGGTTAGGGTTAAGGTTGTGGTTGGTGTTATGGTTGGGCCTAGGTTAGTGTTAGGGTTAGCATAAGGGGTTAAAGTTGGGGTTAGGTACTCTTGGGGATATACCCAAAAGACTGTGACACAGGTTACTCCAGAGGCACCTGCACACCCATGTTTATTGCTGCACTATTCATAATAGCCAAGTTATGGAAACAGCCAAGATGCCCCACCACTGACGAATGGATTAAGAAAATGTGGTATCAGGTAAGACACCTAAAAAATTAGCTAGCATTTGTTGCCCTCAATGCAGAGAAACTAAAGCAGATACCTTAAAAGCAACTGAGGCCAATAGGAAAAGGGGACCAGGAACTAGAGAAAAGTTTAGTTCAAGAAGAATTAACCTAGAAGGTAACACCCACGCACAGGAAATCAACGTGAGTCAATGCCCTGTATAGCTATCCTTATCTCAACCAGCAAAAGCCCTTGTTCCTTCCTATTATTGCTTATACTCTCTTTACAACAAAATTAGAAATAAGGGCAAAATAGTTTCTGCTGGGTATTGAGGGGGGGGAGAGGGAGGGAGCGGAGTGGGTGGTAAGGGAGGGAGTGGGGGCAGGGGGGAGAAATGAACCAAGCCTTGTATGCACATATGAATAATAAAAGAAAAAGGAAAAAAAAAAAAGAAAGAAAACGTGGTATCTATACACAATGGAATCTTATGCAGCCATGAAGAACGAAATGTTATCATTCGCTGGTAAATGGATGGAATTAGAGAACATCATTCTGAGTGAGGTTAGCCTGGCCCAAAAGACCAAAAATCGTATGTTCTCCCTCATATGTGGACATTAGATCAGGGGCAAACACAACAAGGGGATTGGACTTTGAGCACATAATAAAAGCTTTAGCACACAAGGGAGGGGTGAGGATAGGTAAGACACCTAAAAAATTAGTTAGCATTTGTTGCCCTTAACGCAGAGAAACTAAAGCAGATACCTTAAAAGCAACTGAGGCCAATAGGAGAAGGGAACCAGAACTAGAGAAAAGGTGAGATCAAAAAGAATTAACCTAGAAGGTAACACACACGCACAGGAAATTAATGTGAGTCAACGCCCTGTGTAGCTATCCTTATCTCAACCAGCAAAAACCCTTGTTCCTTCCTATTATTGCTTATACTCTCTCTTCAACAAAATTAGAAATAAGGGCAAAATAGTTTCTGCTGGGTAATGAGGGGGTGGGGGGGAGAGGGAGGGGGCGGAGTGGGTGGTAAGGGAGGGGGTGGGGGCAGGGGGGAGAAATGACCCAAGCCTTGTATGCACATATGAATAATAAAAGAAAAAAAATGTTAAAAAAAAAGTTGGGGTTAGGTTTAGAGTTAGAATTAGGATTAGGATTAGAATTATTGTTAGTGTTAGGATTAGGTCTAGTGTTAGGGTTAAAGTTAGGTTAGGGCTAGGGTTAGTGTTGAGTTAGGGTTAAGGATAGGGTTAGGTTAGGTTTATTGTTAGTGTTAGGCCTAGGTCTAGTGTTAGGGTTAGGGTTAGGGTTAGGGTTTGGTTAGGGTTAGGGTTAAGGACAGGCTTAGGCATTGTTGCTGTGGTGAGACATTTGAGACACAAGCATTTCCCTCAGCATTTTAAATTGTTGAGTTTATTTTAAAATATCATTTAAAAGAGAAGACATCATTTCCCTGAGATAGTTGTCATTGCTGTCCCCACTTCCAACACCATTTTGAAGTGGCCTTTCAGGCTCAGCAGGGTCTTGGGGAGAAGCCCAGGCCCCACTCCACACTGTAGCCCCAGGAAGTCCCAGTGCCTGGGAGGTGGAGGCAGGCAGGGAGCTGGTGGGGGCCAGGGTGGAGAAAGAGGAAACCAAGTTCTGGGCTGGGCCCTGGGACCTCTTCAGCAAGTCACATTCAGAGCCATGTCCTCCTGGTAGAGGGAACACCCCAGAACCAGGAACTCACCCAAGATCCACCACTGCCCCCCAGGGCAGATAATCCTTGGTCAAGGATTCAGGCCACAAGCCATCAAAACCCAAATGAAAATGATTTTAAAAACTTGTGTCTCAGGAGCTCAAGAGAGGAGGGTGTGGAGCAGATCCCCTCTGCCTCTTTCTCTGTGCATCTGTCCTAGCAGGGATACCTAGCCACCTGAAAACTGGGCTCCATCCCAGGGGCCCTGACCCTGAGTCCACCCCAGTGGGGTGGGACTGGATGGGATAAGGTATCCACTACCTGAAGACTCGGAGCAAGGGGTTTGCACTGCAGGCTGATGCTGCTTTGGGAGGGACCTGAGCTGCGTCCCCGAGCTGTTTTGTTGGGAGTGTGCCCACCAGCCACAGAGGCCCTAGCCTCGGTCACTGGACCCTGAGGACTCAGGGGTGTTTCTTCCATAGCTTGGATCTCTTCTGGAAACATGGTCCAGGGTGGAAAGTCTCTGCCCATCCATCTGTCTAAGGAGCTATGTCTTTGGTCAGAAATTCAGGGTTCAAATTCCTACAGCTGGCTATTTCTGTCGCTCCTTGGGGACCTTCTGAGATGCCCTTCAACCAGAGGACAGCACCAGCCAAGATGAGCAAAATAGGCACCTTCACAAACACCAGGAGAATGTAGTGAGTCCTGTGAGAGGAACACATCCATCAGAGCTCAGGGCCCCTCCAGACCCCACCATTCCCCATTCCTGACCCTGGGCCCACAGCCTCACTCTGAAGACCCCCCCAGAAACCTCCTCCATGCTCTGTTCAGTCATGAGAACCACTCACACAGTGACCTCAGCTGGTAATGTACTGGGCCTGACTTCCTTTTCCTAATTTTATCTTCTGGTGTTCCCCTTTGTCCAAAGTTCACACTGGGTGGTGATCTCCCGCCTCTGTTCCTGAATGCCAGCTCCAGGTTGTAAATCACTCTCCCATGATGCTTTGCACCATGAAGATTGGTACCCATGAGGCATCAGCGCTTTTTTATTGACCAGTTGACTGGGTGATGGTGCTTAGAGAACAGTTCTGTTGAGCGGTTTTCTGCTGAGGGCTAGCATGGGAAGATGGCGGGTGAAGGGTAATGGGGCAGATGGTGGGCTTGGAACCTTGACCCTGGCTATACCAATTGCTGCCATCCGGTGACAACACAGGCAGGATTTTCTAGGTTTGGCTTCCCTATGGAAGGGCCCCACATGGGGGCAGAGAAAGGATCTCACCTCTTTGACTCACCTCTTGTAGGAGCCAAAGGATACCTCCATGTTGCTGTCTACGTTTGTCCTGGCATGTGGTTTGTAAGACGTGGTATCTGTTCCCACTAGACACAGACAAAGTTGACCACAGGTTATTGGCACAGATCGGGTGTTAATGCTTGTCTCACACTGCTACCTCTACCCTGCAGCCCTCATCAGGAAACCCCTTTTCCCCTGGATCAGGAAATTTTGTCTCTTTGAATACGTCCTTGGGCTTCTGGTTCCCTACAGTTGCTTTTCCTCCATTTTCAGGAGGATTTTTTTTTTTTTTTGAGACAGCGTCCCACTAAGTAGTGTAAACTGAACTGGAACTCAAGATCCTCCTGCCTCAGCCTCTTGAGGGCTGGGATTATAGGCCTGTACCACCACACTCAGCTCAAGAAATAAAAAGTAAGTAGAAAAAAACACTGTAGATTATTCTCCTTCCACTTACTGTTAGTTCAGGGGAACAATATGTGACCTTTTCTACTCAAGCAGTACCTGAGCAGGGCTAAAGAACAGAAGGTTCCAGAAATGAGATGCCTGGTGATTAGGGTAGTGAGGGAAAGGGGACTCAGAAGACTGGTAAGAGGCACATTCCAATAAAATCATGAACAATCACAGTGAGAAATGACGGTGGTACTGGGGCTTGAACTCAGGGCCTCCAAGTACTCCACCACTTGAGCCGTGTATCCAGCCTAAGGAATGAAATGTTTTTATGAGAAACTGTGAAGGTGATTTGTGGTGAGCAGTCTGGTCATGAATTCCTGAGACTGGCTTGCATTGACCATCCCTGAGCTGCAGTTCAACCATGCTAGGCAGCCGTTGGCAGACTGGGATAATTCCAACCCTGACAGATCCTCTGGAGGACCCTGAATCATCGTATAGGCTGGGTCCTAATCAGGACCCCTAAATGCATCTCCCTAAAGCTCTACACTGGGCACGTTCTTTGGCCTGTCTGTCCCTTGCTTGCATAGCTCAGTCAGTCCCTTTTCTTTTCCCACAGGTCTTGACTTCCTCTGCATGGTAGCTCCAGGGAATCCTTGCGGGGGTAAATCCTTTCTGGACTCACCTCACCATGGGGTAGCCCCTGTGTCCCTTGCTGGTTCCAATACTAACAATACCCAGGCTCTGCCCTGTCCAGGCCTGGAGCTCAATCCTGAGCTATCCACTGCACCGTGTAATGACAGGTATATGATATGAGTTCTAGAAGACTGGCCACTTCCCAGACTGATGGCCCCAACACCCTCTCCAGGCATCCAAGACCCACCCAGGGCTCCAGTGGGAGAATGTGAGATCTAAGGCATCCCCAGGACAGCAGGACTGGGCTATGGGTCACTAGAGGTGCTCAACGGCCACCCCAACATGAGTCAGCCCTGCTGTCTCAGCTAGATACCTTGGAGAGACCTCAGTCCCTGAGGTGCTGGGCTGCTCTTCCTTACTCCTCTCACCTTTCCTCTGCCCCCATCGACTTGTCTATCTGTCTGTCTGCCTGTTGTCTGTCTTATCTCAAAGGTACTCAGTCATTTCCTTCTGGCCCTTAGGGAACAGGAGGGAAGAGGACCAACTTTTCTGTCCTGAGTACCCAGGGCCTCACAGTGTATATAAGAAAGTTCTTACCTGGGTCGACGGTCACTTTAATGCGTATCCCAAGGTCAGTTCCAATTTTCTCAATTCCACACCAGTAAGTGTCTGTGTCATCTTGCCTGAGCCTCTCCATGGTCACCTTGAATGAATGGTCTCTCTGATTGTCCCTGATGGACACGCGGCCACTCTTCTCTTCTTGCTCTGATCCACTAGTTTGAATGAGGATCCTGCATGTCTTCCAGTACGCTCCTCGACACCACCATTTACTGTTGGTCTTCCATCTTGGCTTATAGTGACAGTGCACGGTCACTGATCCCTGCTCTGGACCTCTCACAGACTCTGGGCCATGGATGGAGAAACAGCCTGGAAAACAGAATCCCAAGATTCAGCTCCTGCTGTCCTGAGCCAGGTTGATGTTCAGAGGCTGAACAAGGAGGGTCCCAGTCACCTCAGCCATCCCCAAGACACCTGACTCCTCACCCCCACCTTGGCTGAGGTCCAGCTCCTATTATCCTTTTGGTGACAATGCCCTGGCCTCTCTAGACTTCATTTCCCTAGGCCTGTTTCCAGCAGGTTACATTTCTAATTTTCTGTCACCTCCTATCCTATCAGCACTGTTCTCATCTGATCTCCTCCTTCTTCTCAGACTACTCCTTCCTCTGAGATATTGACCAATTCCTCTTGTCTTCTTCTCTCTTTAAATCTTGGGGTAACCAGAGGTATGTAAGTGGTTAGCAACCACCTCTCTGGGGCACAAATCTTGGTTTGTAGCATCTTCCAGTTTCTGTAGGGTAAATGTTCCTGTCATGGCTGATGTCAGGCTATTGATGTGATGTCACAGAACATAGAGCTGAAATATCTCAAACCAACTCTTGTGCCAGTATGAGCCTGGTCCACACACCACAGGGGAGACTCAAGATCCTCTCTTTGGCTCCCCTCTTGTCTCATTTTATATCTTCCCATGGAGAGAGTTGCTCCATTTCCACAGTTTTAATTGTCCCTTATTCTGATGACCCTCAAATCCGTATCTGTAGCTCAGATTCTCCCCTTAGGTCCAGCCCACTATTTCCGATACATACTGTGTACCTCAACCCCGATTCACTGGTTACAGAAGTGAATGTGCTGTCTTCCTACCGACCCTGCTCTTGGCATTTTCCCTCTAGCAGGGACACAACAGGGAGGAGTAACAAAGATCTGGTAAATTCTGAGCAGGTTAGAGAGAAAGGAAGTTGAGTGGGTGTCCTGCTGATGTGACACTGAGATGCCAGTGACACTGACTAAATTCAGATATCTTTTCTCTTGCAATGATCATTTGTTTCTTGGTTGTGTGCGGGTGGACAAAGGGACAGAGAAGCACATGGAGGCCTTTTCTGACTGCCCCTTGGCCTCGGCCTCAGGCCTGGGTTGGAGGTCTCTGCATAGTGTAACAGGTCTGTGGTACCCAGCAGGTACAGCCTCCTCACACCTTGGACCTTCTCCATGAAGGTCTCTGGGCCTCTTCTGAAGGTTTGCATTTGTGGTCAGCAGAATAATGGCCCTCCTCTCACCATAGATGTTGACATCCGATACCCAGAAGCTGTAAATGTGTCCCTTATATGGAAAAGGGACTTTGCAGATGTGATTAAGGGTATTGAGGTGAGGGGATTGTCCTGGACTATCCTCTAGGTCCTTATGAGTTCAGTTGAAGATGCTCCACTGCTGGCTTTGAACATGGAGGAGGAACCACAGGCCAAGAAAAGCAAGAAAGTCTTCTGGAAAAGGCAAGGAAACAGATTGTCCCTTAGAACCTCCAGAAGGAATACAACCTTGACTTTAGCCAGTAAGACCACTTCTGAGTCCTGATCTTGAGAACAGTAAGAAAATGAGCCACTGATGGTAATTTGTCACAGCAGCTGTATGAAACTAATACTTTAGCTAACCAGAAGAGCTGACTTTTGTGATTTTTTATACCATTATGGAGCCTAACTACAGAACTTGGCATCTTCCTTGATCCTCTCCTCTCTCTCGCCCTCCACAAGTGATTGGCCATCAATTCACTCATCACTACCTTGCAAATGTTCCACAGAATTATCTTCAGCCTCTGTTGTCACAGCCATGGGGACAGCATGACAGAAAGAAGGCAAGGTTTGCACACAAAGTATGCATCTATCACAGATCAGTTGGGGAATGCTGTTAATTTATTTAACCTCTCTGAGTCTTGCTTCCTTATTTGCAACATGGTCAGACTGTTTCCTATGTTTCAGAGGTTGTTCTTATAAGATTTGGATATGTGTCCAACACCAGAGATTTGGGGGTTGCTGCCTCAATGACAGTCCTCATCGGGTGCCTGGATTGTGTCAGTAGCATCCAAAGAAGCATCCCTCCTTCAATCTCATCTCTCTGTGTCGCTGCTGAGTTATTACTGAGGCTGTCCCCCTCAGCAGCACTTGCCATGAGCTGTCATTCAGGCCTTCTCCTGCAGCCACTCCAGCAGTGATGTAAAACTCTTCAGTTTGGCATTTGAGTCTTCTTGCAAGCTGGACCCCATTTCTCATCCAGCGTCACGTCCCTGTCCCTGGCTCTATAGACTATAAGCCACCTCCACTTTTCTCCTCCCCTGGTCCCCATATGCCTGAGAAGCCCTCCTCCAATGCCTGCACTTCCCTGTACAACTTCTCCACCTCCTCCACAGCCCAGACCTTTTTGCAGTGTTCATTCCTCCCTCCCAGAGCTGCTTCCTCTTCTTGCTCTCCTGTTCTTTCACCAAGGAAAATATGCGTTCTAAACTTTCAACTGTGGTTAGTGCTGAGATTCCGTTTTGTGGGAGAAATTTCTCTTGCGAAATCATACATTTCTATTGTGCTAAAATGTTTGTAATGCCGTTAGCTGATAAAATAATAAAGAAAAATCTTAAAAATAGACACAGGTGTCCACTAGGAGAAGGGTTAGCAAAAGACGCAACTACACAAGTTAAAATCAAATGCAGAAGTCAACAGTTAGCAGTCCTTTTCCTTCTTAAAAGAAAAATAACACAGATGATGGTGGGTGGAGCTATTTTTTAGGCTTCTATGTGTGGTCAAGATTTGGTTTGGGAGAAGAAGGGGGTGAGTGTGGTAGGCTAAGAGTCAGCCAGCAGCAGAACTTGGAGGAATGGAGTAGAGGACTTCCAAAATGTAAGACTAGTTAAATGTCAGTTTTTCATTTTTTGTGAATCTGAGAAGTAAACTTTCTCTTTTGTGCCTATCCTTCAGGGAAGATTGCTGCATGCACAAAATCCTTGCATGAGTAGCCTCAACATGTGTCATTCTGTGTCACGTGTATGGGTGTTGCATGTGTGTTGGTGTGAGTGAGATCATGAATGTGAAGGAGGATGTGACCATGGAGGTGTGGATGGGATATGATTGCATGTGGTGTGTGCTTCTGAATGCACTGTGTGAGTGTTGTGCGTGGGAGGATGAATGCGCAAAGTCCTGGCATAGCTCACTCACATCTTTAGGCTTGGCTTCCAGGGCAGCCCAATGTTGGGACTAAGAGAGGGAGTGGCTGGGGTCTCTGAACTCAGATGCAAACCTGGGGCAAGGGTGATGTGACAGCCCAAGTGCCCTTCTCAGTCTTGTCTTCTGCATTTCCAACCTCACATCTAACCAGTCCCTGTAGATGTCCTGTTTACTGAGAGTTCCCTCTGCACAGGCATGCCATCCTTTTCAAGCCTGTACCTCTTGCACCTTCTCCCTGGAATGCTCTCTCTGCTCTGCTGCAGGGTGTATATGCTTCTCTCAAAGGATATCAAAGCACAAGCTCAGAGAGACTTCCCCACCTCCCTGCAGGAGCGGCTTCCTCCTCTGAGCACACCTGTGCCAGTGCCTCATTGCATTCTGCCTTTGGTTGCTATTCACATGTGCATCTTACCCACTAGACTGTCTGAGGTCTTCTTAAATGGCCAGACTTCAATCTCTTTCTCCTTCATGCCCCCAGAGCCTGATGTACCACCTGGTATGAAGTAGCACCCACTGTACTTCTGCTGAGTGAATTAACAGAGCCACCTCTCATTTCCTGGGAGGTGCAGCTCTCCTTGAAGCTGGGACAGGGCCCTCTGCCTCCTGCTCTGTTCCTAAAGTACCAAGTCTACAGGCCCTAGTGTACTCACTTGTGAGGCTGAGAAGGAGCAGAGCTGGGGACAGCCACATGGTCCTGCCTCTTGGCTCCTTGTCCCTCTGCAAATGCAGGTTCACAAGGTGAACTCTTGAAGAACTGCTTGAGCCCAGCTCGCCCCTCCTGCTTGTCCAGACTGCCTTTGAACTTCTTACCCATTCGCTTCCTTTTATAAAGTGGGTAGTTCCTGCTTTTGATTATTCAGCAAAAGAGGCGTCAATTCTTGGCAGAGCTGGGTCATAGGTCAAGCGTGTCCTCTCTGGGTAGAAAAGAAGAGGCAAGGGGACTGTGCAGGGTGGGGTGGGGCGGGGGAGGGGGATGAGTTTGCAGACCAGCTGTGGGATATGTGGCTTATCAGGGTCAAGGAGTAGAACACCCTGGGTGTCAGGGCCAGAAATGGATCTGTACTGTAGTGAGGGATTCCCAGCAGCAGGAAATGGCTGAGTGAGGTGTCAGGTGGGCTGGGCTCAGCGTACCTGGAGGTGGGTTTGTTCCAGAGCTACAACCAAGTGCATAAAAGTGCAGACCGTGCGTCAGACAGACCTGGACTCTCACCCTCCTTAGTAGCTGTGTAACTATGGACAACTTACATAAACCACCAGAACCTCAGCTTTTGTATCTATAAATTGGGTTCATCTTATGTGAAGTTATAAGGACCCAGTCCTAAGACAGAGCAAATACATAGTCATATAATGTGCAAAACTTTAGTCTCTAGATGAAGAGGAAGATAGAATAAGCCCAGGGAAGGGGACAAGGGAAGGCTGGTGGCTGGGTTTCCTCACTACAAGAAGACAGATTCTAAACTTTACCTGATGATTTAATTAGAATCTTCATAATTCAATAGCTAAAACTCTTTTTTTTTTAGTACTAGAGGTTGAACTTAGGGCCTCAGGGCAAGATTCTACCACTTGAGTCACGTTTTCAGTTTGTTTTTCAGATAACATCTCTTGCTAACTTTGCTGGGCTGGCTTCAAACTATGATCCTCCTACTTCTACCTCCCAAGTAGCAGGGATTATGGAATACACCACTTTGCCTGACTCTAAATTCTTGAAGAATAGTTTTGGGAAGCAGGTGAAGATAATTTTTTTCCTTCAGAACCAGCTGTGGAGGGAGTGACTGTACCTGGTCATCCTGTGTGGTGGTGGCTCAGAACACATGTAAAAGTTCCAAGAGAAGTGGCGGAGGGGGTTCATCCCTATACTGGGGAGGGCTGGAAAGTATTGGGGAATAGCAAAGGGTCTGGGACATGGGCCTTGCCCAGATCATCGCAGACAAGTTCAGGACAGGCCATTGTCCCACCATCATTATTTCTCTGGGAAGCTGGAGCAAGTTTGTTTTAATATCAAGTAATATAATTACCCACATTAATAAAATATCAGAGGAAAATCACATAACCGTGTAAAATAGATGCACAAAGAGCACACATAAAACCCGTTACTGTTCACGATAAACTAGGAATTGAAGGGTATCTATAAGCAATCAATTAAATTGCAACAATGGCGAATGATTAAAAGTCTTCCCTTTAAAATCAGGGCAAGGACAAAGAGGCTTGAACTCACCACCTTGGTCCATACTTTAATTAACTTGCACAGTACAATAAGAAAAAGAAACACAAGATAGGAAAATTGGCAAAGAAGAAACAAAACTTTGAGTTAGTATGAATGAGTCAATTGTGTACATACAAAACTGAAAAGAAATTACTAAGACTTTAGCAGGGTTGCCATATACGTGCACATGTGTAGATAAACAGCTGAGTGTACAAAATGAATTGTTTGTCTACCTACGTGCAATGATAACTTGAAAATGCAATTAAAAGATACCATTTGGATGGGAGTTGAAAAATATACCATTTAAAATAAGAATAGGGCTGGTGGCGTGACTCCAGTGGTAGAGTGGCTGCCTAGCAAGTGTAAAGCCCTGAGTTCAAACCCCAGTACCAATACCACCAAAAAAAAAAAAAGAAAGAAAGAAAATAAGAATAAAAACATAATATATACAGAATTAAATTTAACAAGCATGTGAACAAGTTTTAAGAAGAACATAGTGTGTTATTAAAGGATATTTTAGAAACTCAAAAATCTCAGGTATACATCCTGTGTCCGTGGATAGGGAAGTTAACATGAAAGCGAAATGGATACACTGACTTTCAAAGTCACAGCACAGTTTTTTTTTTTTTTTCTTTTTAGGAACTTGATTGGCTTGTTCTAAAACATGTATAGAAAAGCAAAAGGCCAATGTTTGCAAGGATGTCCTGATAGCAAAGAACAATGTGCAGTGACCATACATCAAGACTTTAAAATAAAGCTCTACTAATTAAAACAATATTGCATTGGTTCAAACAAAACAGACTAGAGCTCAGGAAAAAAAATCCAAGCATATTCAGATTATATGTATGCCCAAAATGGCATTTTAGGGAAATGAAGAAATGTGAACAGTGCACTCAAATGGAAGAAAGAAAAATGAGTCACTGTCTCAGCTAGACACAAAAATCAGTTAAAAGTGGGTCGAGGACTTGTGAAAGGGGAATTTTAGAGCTATTAGAAGAAAATAGAGGATTTAAAAACTTTTTAGGGTATCAACAATTTCTTAAACAAGGGGCAAAAATTAAAAACTATAAAGAAAAATATTGAATAATTTGTTACCTTAAAATTAAAAACTTTCCCAAAAGGTACCAAAAGCCAACAAAACTGGCAAAGGATATTTGGAACACAGGTAATTAACAAAGAACTTGTAAAGGGTTCCTACAAGTCTGACATAAGTAGGAAAAATGCAGACAAACAACAGAAAACAGAAGACAGGCATTTCACAAAAGAGGAACTAGAAATGACCCGTAAGCACACCCAAAGGGGCTTAATCTATTGGTATTCAGATGAAAACAGCCCAGTGCTATTTTACACAGTTAACTTGAAGAAATGCAGGAAGTCCCATTAGTTTCAGAGTGGGGGACGGCTGGCTGGAGTGGAAAATGGTGCCGTTAACTGTAGAAAGCAATGAGAAATTGTCCGCTAGAGTTGACTAAGCCCATGCAGCAACATGTAGAAATTTCTCTCCTAGAACTAGACTCAAGAAAAAAATGTAAACATATTTACTAGGAAATATGTTCAAGAGTGTTCATAACAATGTGATAAATGCAAAAAAGCGAAGAGGAGAAGAAGGAGAAGATAGAAAAAGGAGGAAGAAAAGGAAGAAGAAGAGAAGGAGGAGGACAAAGAGCAAGAAAAGTATAAGAGGATGAAGAAGAGGAGAAAGAAGTCCAAAAAACAAGGAAGAACAGAAGAAAGAAAGAAGGGAAAAAGACATCTATTCTGTTGTGTGTTCATACAACAGAATAGAGAGAAATACAAATTAGTGACAAAATGGGACATCAAGATGGATGAATCTCAAAAATGCTGAATGCTAAAATCACATTACTTAGAAATAAAGAATACAGGCTGGGCATGGTGGCTCATACCTGCAATCCCACCCTTCGGTGGAAGCAGGAAATTAGTGAGTTTGAGACCAGCCTGGGCTATGTAGCAAGACCTTGTCAAGAAAGAAAGAGAGGGGTTCTACACATGGCTCAAGTGATCGAGTGCCTGCTTCACAATAGTGAAGCCCTGAGTTCAAACCCCAGTTCTGTCAAAAGAGAGGAGGGAGAGAGAGCAGGCATAAGGGCTGATGTGTAGCTCAGTGGTAGAGAATTTGCTTAGCATGCGTAAGGCCTTGGTTTTGATTCCCAGTGCTGAGAAAAAGTGTATAATTCTGTTTCTATAAAGTTCAGAAATAAAAGAGCTGAACAAAATACCCTTGGCAAACCTATACGCATATATATGGCAAACTCTGTAAGGCAACAGTTGTGGTCCTGTCTCAGGAGGTAGACAGCAGGCGCCTGGGATCAGAAAGGGGTTCTAGTATTAACCGTGCTCTGTGACGTACACTGCAGAGGGCACACAAGGATCCAGGAGAATTCTTGGATTAAAGCAGGTGTATTTATTAGGTGCATTCTTTCCGTGTTTGATACATCACAAGAAGGTATTTCTCAAGTGTTTCTAAAAAGTCTAGAATACTCTAACAGAAACATGGATTTGTTGGACAGAAGGTCATCTCTGTCCACCAGCAGGGCTGTACCTCTGGCCTGGATGGCAGCAGATGTCACTGGTTGTCATAATCCAGCCAATTCTGCCCCACTGGGCGCCTCAGAGGCCTGTTCACCCAGAGAACAGCACTGAGCAGGCTCAGGAACAGGGGCACCTCCAGAAAGACGAGGAGCAGGAAGTGGACACTGCTCAGCAGGGACCTGAGGAGGACATGGTGACAATGAGCTCTTTTCCTAGAGGGAGGTCCTGGTGCCCTGCACTTCGCCCCTGTCCCTTACACCAGGTCCTGTGTCTACAGTGATCACGTAGAGACCAGTGCTGGATAAGGCAGCCAGCTCTGCATGGACCACCGTCCCCTGACTGATAGCCTAAGAAGCGCCCTTGAACTTCGGGCTGTGGGCACAGGAACGACATGACTGTGAGAAGGATGTGAGGGGAACCCAGGCACTCAGGAGGGACCTGTGGCCAGAGAGGGATTTCTTCCTTAGCTCCCCACATGTGGGAGATGCCCTTTTGGGGTACAGGAGTCAATAACGTATGAATAAGTTTAATGCCTGCTCCTGTCACGATGGCATCTCCCATTAGCGTGGGGCTTCATCTGATCTCTTAAAACGTTTTTTAGAGTACAAAGTGAGGGGTGTCATGATAATATTTCCAAATATACATATACTGTACTTTGGTCACTTTCACCCCTCTATTACTCTTGGTCACGTTCACAGCCGGTAACTGCTGCATGCACAGCTGCTGATGGAATGTGTTAATGCCCCTGCCTTCAGAGGACTGGGTTTGCAAATCAGGCTGACACTGTGACCAAGGCTAGGGAGGAAGGCAGAGGAGAGACAGTGCTGGGGCCACTGGAGCCCAGAGCACCTGCTCAACACCCAGCTGAGCCAGGTCCTGACGGCTCCTAGGCAGGGCATTTGGACTGTCTTCCTTCTGCCTAGACACTCTTTTTCTAGGGGCCTGAGTCCCCCAATCCTGCAGGCCTCTGCTCAGATGGCCTCTAATGAGCCAGGCCTTCTCTGATCATTGTGTGGAAAATAACAACTCCATCACACTCCCATACGCAGTCCCCACACCCGAGTGACAAATACTTCCTGTTTCATCCTGTGTTGTTATTTATGTAGTAACATCTGTGCTGACTTGTGCCCTGTGCAGATCCTCCTGGTAGAGCACAAGCTCCATCTCAGCGGGACCACGTCTGGGTCACTGCTGTGTCCCAATCCTGACACCTTTAGCAGGCACCTCATAATTAAGCATGGGATTGGAAATGCAGGACAGGCCCAGAGGAGGGGGACGCAAGTCTCTCTACCGCCTCCTCTCAACAGATCCTACCACCCAGAGGCACAGACACAAGCCCTTACCGAGGCTATAGGCTGAGATCGGGGGTATCCTCTCTGGTGGTGCTGGGCCAGGTGTGCCCTGATGGGAACATGGGAGGCCCCAGGATGCTTGTGGTGCTCTCAGGTCTGGGGACTGTGGTCAGAGCTGAGGGTGAAGCACCGACAGGCCTGGTGACCTCCACTAAGTCTCCCACTCCCTGACACTCACATAGCCAAGTCACCTGGGTCGTGTTGGAGAGACGCCTTGAATCCAGCAATCCCCAGGGCCAGCCAGCTCTAGGCCTCATCAGCTGCCCTCCCTAGCCCCATCAAAAGGTACACTGTGGCCAGGTAGCACTTTCAGACACAAACACTGTCTACTAGGAAGGAGAGCGAGCTGGTTCCAGGGCTAATTCAGCCACAGCCACATCTTTCTCCTCCTCCATCATTCCTAGAAAAAAATAAGTGATGTGTAACTGTGTGGACATTGATCCACAGAAGTTAGGGTGGCAGATTCCTGAGGCAGGGCTGATGACTGGAGTGAGGCTTCAAATGAGAGCATGGATAGTCAGTGTGGGACCCTGTGTCACCCAACCGAGTCAGCCCCACACTGTCAGCCAGGCCTATGGACCCAAACAGACCACTGGACGGTCCTCTCTGAAGAGGGAATGACCAGGAAGAAAGGTTTAGAGAGACAGGTGCCTGATGGACCCTGTGAAGAGTGACCTGTCCTGAGGAGACATGGACAACAGGCTTTTTTTTTTGTTCAGTGACCCAGTGATACCAGTGGGATTTTAGTTCCTCACTCTTCAGTATGAGTCCACAAAGAGCATGGGAGACAAACCTCCATGTGGAGGAAACCAAAACCAAGAAGAAGGAACTTGGAGGAGCAGAATTATAACCCCCAGGTCTTGGGACCCTTAGAGGGAAGCACCGGATTTAGTTCTGTGAAACAAGAGAGGCTGCATTAAGGAAGAGTTAGCTGCAGTAGGGAGAAACCCTGGGCATATTAACAGCTGAGAACCCATTTTCCATCCCACTTGTCCCTCTGCCCAAGCAGAGACTCTTCCAGAGGATTCTCCTGCATTAAAGGTGCCTGGGAAAGACAGGTCAGCCTGGAGGGGCTGAGTGAGGTCCCTTGAGAGGAGAGGAAGCCCCACACAAGATCTGGGATGTCTCCCTTTCATTTCCTTGGTGGTTGCTCGGAAGCTCCCAGGACCACACAATGAGGCTGGTGTCTCAGGAACCACCAATAGCAGTGGTGGCTGCCCAGGCTGGGGTCAACAGCATTTAATAGGGAAGAGCAAATGACCTAGGGGTTGGGTTCCTACAGGGAGGAAGGGGACAGGTCTGGGTGAGACATAGGGTCTCTTCATAGAACACAAGGCCCTCATGAAGACAGGAAGGCAGCAAAGAGCCCGAGAGTCAAGGCCAGTCCCTCTCCTCACCCCCTGGAAAGGTTCAGGCTTGAGACTGTCAGGTGGGGCGCACAGAGGGCCTCCAATAACACAAGCGCCCCACTACCTGTGTGGGCATGTACATTTGTACACATCTCTACACTCACGGACACATATGCATGCATACACACACATGCATGCATGTGCACACACATATACAGTGTTCACTTGCCAATCTCACACTGCTCTTCTTTCCTTTGGGAGGGAATGGCCAGGCCTGGACTCAAGCAGCCTTGGTGCTGGTTGGGGGAGGGCTCACCTGGAATCACAAACACCTCTACCCTAAGGGAGTCATCCCTTCCTTCGGTCCATGCTGTACTGATCCCACACCGGTAGGAGTCAGCATCCTTCAGGGTGAGATTCGCCAATGTCACTGTGAAGGTGAGGTTTTCAGGATGGTCTGTGATGGACTTTCGGCTTTTCCTCGATCTGCTCTCTGAGCCTTTGATCTCACCTGAGTTGCTCTTAGTGATGACATGACAGCTCATGGGACCAGAGATGTGACATGGGCTCTGATGAGGCCAGCCTCCAAAGAACATACGGGCTGGAGATCAGATTGAATCCATGACCAATGATTCAACTGATCACCCCAAAGTTGTGAAATCCCTATAGAAACCCAGACAAGGGAGATGGGAGGAGCTCCTGGTGGACAGGCACATGAAGATCCCAGGAAAGTGACATTCCCTGACTGCTCCCAGTGCAGGAGGTACAGGACCTCTGTTTGGGACCCCTGCAGCCCTCACCCTACCTGTCGCCTTGTAAAGCCAATCCTGATCTTTATCCTTCACGATGAACCTGTAACTCTGCTTTGCGGAATTCTGAGTCCAATGAGTTACTGAGCCCGAGGAAGTCACGGGAACCCAAATCTGTGGCCAGAAGTCAGAAGTGGGGTGGCCTGGGCTTCCCCAAAGTGTGATTGGACTACATGAAGGGGTCTTGTGGTGGCCAGAATCCTCAGCCTGAAAGATCTGCACTAACTCCAAGCAGCAGTACCAGAATGGAATTGCAGCACCCAGTAGTGTCAGAATGGGAAATCTATGAACCCCAGAAATGTTTGTGACCACATTCATTTTCTCAGGAGAGTCTGCAGATGCTGTTAGATTCTCTGGGGGTTGATGAGCTTCAGAAAGACTGAGGACCTGTATTTAGAGGAAGAGCCCAAGACTTTGGCCCGCCTTCTTCTACCTTGAAGCTATGCAACCTGGCCAATTGCTTAACCCCTCAGAGCCTCAGTTTACTTATCTGTGAAACAAGCATGGTGACATTCAGAGAGAACATTCCTGTGAAACCCTGCACCATGCCTGGCAGGATGTCACCCGCCCTCTTTAACTCCTGCTCTCCTTCCTCCACCACCCCTGGCTCCTCCTTGGCCTGAGCCCTCTTCTAGCAGTCCAGGCCAGTCCACTAAACTACGATGCACAGCCTACAGCTTCCTACCTGGGCCTGGGGCAAAGGGTACCCCGTGGCCTTGATACCAGCCTAACATCCTCCTGAGAAGAAGGTGTGCACCTGCTGGTCAGAGACTGGGTGCTTACCCTGAGCCCTGGCTCTCAGAATAGTCCTCCTGGCTACTGGATTCTTGGGTAGGACTCTCTGCTGCCACGGTGGTGAATGGCACAGCTTTGGTTGTGGTTGTGGTTGTGGTTGTCCAGGTTTTGTCTTCTGGGATACTTGTCGTTGGTGCTGGTGGCAAAACCATGGGATCAGACCCAGGCTCGATCCTCGACTCTCCCACTATTGGCATTTTGGACTGATTTTACACCTGCTCACTCAGGAAGGAGCAGGTTGGGGTACCTGGGGCCAGTGTCTTCCCAGGATCCTCCCGGGCCATGTGAGCCTTTCCAAACAGGGCCCCCAACAGCCCTATTCAGTCCTGCTGGTGAGGGCCCCGAGTCACCTCCCTGTGTGGTGCTCCTCCAACCTCGGCCATATGATGCAAATCTAAATCATTACTTGTCTGAGCTTCTTCTGCACGCAGGCCCTTCATTGACCCTGGGGCGCTCGCTCTCCCCTGCACGCATGCTCTATTCTCTCCTGGCTTCTGACACCTGAAGTGCAACTTGCACCCTGAGACTGAGCGGAGCTATTGACTACTCCAAAATGATTCCCTACACCCCTCCCCTGCCTTCTCTGTCTCTGTCTCACACACACACACGCACACACACACACACACATGCACGCACACACAGATTCCAGGCTCAGATGTGATTCCTGCCCCAGCTACTCCCACCTCAGCCTCTTTAGCAGCCCTGGTGCTGGTTGGAGGAGGGCTCACCTGGAATCACAAACACCTCTACCCTGAGGGAGTCATCCCTTCCTTTGATCCATGGTGCACCGATCCCACACCAGTAGAAGTCAGCATCCTTCAGGGTGAGATTCGCCAATGTCACTGTGAAGGTGAGGTTTTCAGGATGGTCTGTGATGGACATTCGGCCTTTCCTCGCTCTGCTCTCTGAGCCTTTGGTCTCCACTTTTTCGCCACAAATTAGTGAGAATGACTTTAACTTTCTGCACCAGTATTTGTCGAATGTCTTGTATTTCTCCTCATACTGACACTGCAGGCTCAAGGATTCTCCCACAGTGCCCATCACTGTGCTGGGGCCAGTCAGAGCAGAACAGCCTGGAAAACACAGCCCCAATGCTGGGCCCTCACAGGTGGGCAGGGTCAGGGGTGCCATGGGGTCAGGTATTTGATGGCCATTGGGGTCTTCAGGGGACAGCATTTGGAGACTGGCCTTGTCAGACTCAGGAGTCAGGACTGAGGGGTGAGTAGCTCCCACCTCCTGGGGGTGAGAGCAGGATAGGGGTGTCCATGGAGACAGGAAGGGCCCAGGAGGGGGAAACAATGAGTACGTGTGTATGTGTGATTGTACACGTTTTTGCATGTGTGTGTATAGGTGGTGAGGTGTGTCTATGTGAAAACGTGTCCTTGTGTGTGTTGGACAAACACATCATTCACATTGTATAATTATAGCAATGGCTGTCACAGCGCCTCTCTCACCTTGGCTGACTCCTTCCTGGGTTCAGAGGGACATTGTGCACTGAAGCTTGGGGGCATCTGTGGCGGCCACTCCTCTGCCCTTCTGCCCTCTCTCTTCACCCCATTTGCACCCCATCAGCATTCCTTCTCCACCTCCCATCCCACCCCTGCCCCTCTGCCCCTCACAACAGAACTTCCCCTGTCCAGGTTCGGCACCACTCACCTGGGACTTGCAGGAGTAGCAAAGCCAATATGGCTGTGTCTCTTGGAGTCATTTCTCCAGTACAGATGTCAACTGCACACACACAGCACGAGGAGAGCTTTTCTGCCCCTCTCTGCTTCCTGGTTCCAGTCTCGAGGTTGATAGTCAGCCTAGGGAGGGTGCAGGAAGTGTAGGAGAGGAGCCACTAGGCTGAGACAGATGTCCCCAGGCCTCGATGCCTGGCTCCTCTCACTTCGGTGACTGAGCAGAGCCTGTGGGTTGGGGATACCGCCCCTCCCAACAGACTGCTGCTCTCAGTCCTTCTCACAGTCCCACAGCAGAGCCCAGAGAGAGTACTTCCTCCTTGGTGGGGCTTTCCTGCGCTCTGTGATACGTCACTTCTTGTGGTGAAGGTGGACAATCCTGGGAGTGGGGGCAGGGCTTTCCATCTTCTCTAGCTCTAATGGGCACTGTGAAGGGTCTGTCCTCTCAACCGTCAGCTAGGCACCCACAGAGTGTTCTGAACACTTGGCGTCCCCAGTGCTTCTTCCGATTTCACACAATGGGGAGGGAGGGGTGGGCATTTGGACCCAGTGTGGCATCTTCCACAATGTCTCTTCTTCATTCTGAAGTCCCAACCAGGGTCCAGAGCCCTCAGGCAGCAGCTCTGTCTTCTTGCGCCTCCTGTCCCCAGATCTAAAGGAAGAATAGCTGTCACCCATGTTAGGTGGGTATTGGGTGGATGAATAAAAGAATGACTCTGAGGACTCAACTGTCAGCCAAGCACCAGTGGCTCATGCCTGTAATCCTAGCTACCTGGGAGGCTGAGATCAGGAGGATGGCAGATGGAGGCCAGCCTGGGCAAATAGTTCATGAGACCCTCATCTACAAAATAACCCAAGCAAAATGGACTGGAGATATGGCTGAATCAGTAGAGTATCTGCTTTGCGAGCACAAATCCCTGAGTTCAAATCCCAGTTCCACTAAAAAAAAAAAAAAAAGACTCAGGGGAAAAGGCAAGAAAGTAATTTGTGGAGCCCAGGGATCCGCCTTACCCACAGAGGCATCTATGACCCCCTCTTGCCTGGGTCACTGTCTGAAGGCTGCAGCGAGGGGACATTTATACTCACTGCTCCCTTTGCTTAGGGCTTTCCTCTGGATGCCACACTCCATTCATTTCCAGTCCCTGTTTGCCTATGACCCAAGGATCCTTCATCTTACCTTATTTTACTTCACAACATTTCCACCCCCCTTTATGCTTCTTCATGATGTCTGCATATCTTTTGTGTTTGTCAGTACTTTCCGCCCAAAAGCAGGAAGCTTGCTGTGTTTATTCTCTGCGAGACTCCAGTGCCACAATCAGTGCTTGGTGTAAGGTGAGCTCTCAAGTATGTGCTACTAGAATAAGTGGGGGAGGAAACCCAGGACTGGGGCATCTACTCCTGGAGGAATCAGCAGAATAGTGGGACTGTGAGAAATCTCTGATGTTGGCGAGTCTACCATGATGCCCTTGGAACTGAAATTAGTGGGCACCCTGCTAAAGTCTCCCTCTGTCTGTTACAGGTAGACAAGGTCCAGCTCTAATGAGCAGAAAACTGGATCAGAACACCAGTCAGGGTGCCCTGGAGTCTCAACTAATTTGAAAACTTGAGTTACTTTCAAATCCCACAGGCTTGGAAGGGGAGGTGTGAGGTCCACAGGAGGAAGGAGGAAGGAAGGGTCCTGCCTGCATTGATCTTAACTGTCCTCCAAAGGAAGCTGACACTACTTCCAGGTTGTCTCTGCATGAGGAAGGGAACAGGCAGACTTCTGGGGGGATTCCTGAACACTGATCTAAACTGACAGCAACAGTCCACTGGAGCAGTGGCTTACGGAGACCAGTGAACAGGGAGTTTTGACTCTGGTCTGTCTCACAGTGGACACAGTGGACCCCTGGGAGTCCTGTTCCTATAGGAAGGAGGGGACAGGCCCAGGTGAGTTATAAGGTCCCTTCAGAGAAGGTATGACCCTCTTCAGGGCAGGAAGGCAGCAAAGAGCCCAGGAGCCAAAGCCAGTCCTTCCCCCTACCCTCTGGAAAGGGTCTGCCCTGAGACTGTCAGGTGAGTGCACAGAGGGTGTTATAGACAGAGCTGCCTCTGTGAGTGTGTGTGTGTGTGTGTGTGGCTCTATACACACACACACACACACACACACACACACACACACACACACACACACGCTGCTCACTCCCAGCCCCTATTCTCTCATTTTTAGTCAACTAATGCATCTCATGTCTTTCCTGATAGGACTGGGGGCTCACCTGGGGACAGGGACACAACAAACTAGAAGATGGGACATAGCTGAGTTCCTTGTGGTCCTTTTCCAAATCCATTTATATTAGCTCAACACTGATATATGCCTGCATCCTTCAGGGTGAGGTGCTCCAAGGTCACTATGAAGGTGAGGTTTGTTGGATGGTCCCTGACGGACACTCAGCCAATCTTTACTTCTTTCTCTTCATCTTTGATCTTTGGTCTTGAGCTCAACCTTCTGTCCCCAGAATGCCACAACCTACCTAGAGCCTCCCATGTTGTCATCAGTGTGCCCCTGGCCCAGTACAACCAAAGAGGATACCTCAGATGCCTGAACACCAGCTGCCATAATGGAACTCAGTCAATGGAAGAATTTGCATGCTCTATTCCAGACCTGAGAGACATGGATGGTTAAGAGAGAAATGCTCAAGGAGAAGTCAGAACTACCTCTACCTGGGACTTGGTGGAGACAGGGCATCACAGGACAGAGCATCTGTGATCCTTGGCTGAGCTAACAGGTAGGTACACAATGCTGACGTTTTGTCATGCTTTGAAGAGTGTGTATTGGTTAGGTTCACTTCAGATGGATAAGAAACATGCATGAGAAGAAAGTTGTAATGACACTTACAAACAGAGTACTCTGGTAGAGGTGTGGAGAGGGGCTTAGGGCTCCTTGGTCAGAAGACCATCCAATCCACCAGAGAGGCCAGGTCAGTGGGCAGGGCCTCGAGGCACGGGCTTTGTTACTGGTTCTCATGTTCATGCTGACTCTCACCAGTACCTCTGAGGCCTGTTCACCCAGAGGACGGCTCTGAGCTTGCTCAGAAGCAGGGGCACCAGGAAGAGCAGGAGCAGGAAGTGGACTCTGCTGAGCAAGGATCTGTGGGGAATACAGTGGAAGACAGTGAATAACCTCCCCAAGGGAAGACCATGGAGCCCTTACCTCCCCTGTCCCTTATGCCTGGTTTCTGTGAACACAGCAATCCATACCTAAAGTGGGACAGGTCAGCCCTGTTCCAATGACCAGTCCTCCTGATTGTCACCCTCAGAACTGACTTTAGGCTGCGGGAATAGGATGGTGAGCACAGGAAGGGCACAGCCTTGAGAAGAATGTGAAGGAGCCCAGGGATCCAGGAGCACTCTCTCTCTCTCTCTCTCTCTCTCCTTTTTTTTTTTTTTTTTTTTTTTTTTGTAGCCATACTGGGTGCTTGCACTTGCCTGGCAGGTGCTTTACCACTTGAGCCATGCCCTCAGCTCCTTTTATTTTCATTATTTTTGAATAGGGTCTCACTTTTAGCCAGACTAGCCTGGACCACAATTCTATTTACACTTCCCACTGTAGGTGGGATGACAGGCACACATCACTGAGTCCAGCTTTTTATTGGTTGAGATGGGGGTCTCACCAACTTTTTGCTGGGCTGGGCTCCAACCACAATCTCCCAGATCTCTACCTCCAGAGTAGCTAGGATTACAGGTTTGAGTCACTACACCCAGCCAGCAGAGAGATTTCTACTTCATCCTTCTGCATTGGGGGGGTACCCTCTTGGAGGTACAGAACTCCTGATCATGATAATCTCTATGATGCCTATGTCCTAGACACGATACAGCATCTGCTGTGAGAGCAGGAAGCATTTGTCTTTTTTTACTGGTGGCTGGCCAAGTTCTCCAAAACATTGGCTTTAAAATTCATGGCTATTAATGGAATGGATGATGAACTAGGTCAGAGGTCACCTGCCTCAGAGGACTAGGTCTGGCAAAACATGCTAACACTTGTGTTCTGCAGGAAAAAGTGTCAGAGTCCCTCTGCTTCCTGCCCAGCCTGGCCATTCTTCATGACTCCTACACAGGACACTTGCACTCGATCCTCCCTCTGCCTGGACCACTCTGTCCAGATCCATGGTGGTGTGGTTCCCCCAACCCTGTAGGCCGCCGCTCTAACCAGCCAGGCCTACACTAATCGTCATGTAGAAAACAGCACGTCCACCACCCTCCATCCCACACTGTCTCCAAGCTCTGTAATGGTCATATCCCCCACAGCCATAGAGTTTCCCATATTTAATGACTTCTGCGCTAACCTGTTCCCTGTGTGAGCCCACCCAGTAGAACACACATTCCATTGGAGCAGGACTGTGTCTGCGTGGTCACTGCTGTGTCCTAGTCCCAAGAAGAGCACCTTGCACTCAGTTAACTGTGGACAAATGCAGGGGGCGTCCAGAGGAGTGTGACCCAAGTGGTTCTACCTTCCCACCTCCAACACAACCCACCACCCAGAGGCACAGTCCCAAAAACAGGCACATACTGGGGCTATGGGCTTGGATCTGGGATATCCTCTTTGGTTTGTACTGGGCCAGGGGCACACTGATGACAACAAGGGAGGCTCCAGGTAGGTTGTGGCATTCTGGGGATAGGAGAAGCTCAAGATTGAGAGATAATGCCCTGGGGGGTCCTGTTCCTATAAGAAGGAGGGGGACAGGCCCAAGTGAGATATGAGGTCCCTGCAGAGAGGATATGATCCTTATCAGGACAGGAAGGCAGCAAAGAGCCCAGGAGTCAAGGCTAGTCCTTTCCTCCACCCTCTGGAAAGGTTTTGCCCTGAGACTGTCAGGTGGGCACCCAGAGGGTCTTATAGACAGAGCTGCCTCTGTGAGTGTGTGCATATGGCCACACACACACACACACACACACACACACACACACACACACACACACACGCTGCTCATTCCCAGCCCCTATTCTCTCATTCTTAGTCACCTAATGCATCTCATGTCTTTCCTGGTCACTGATAGGACTGGGGGGCTCACCTGGGGATAGGGACACAACAAACTAGAAGATGGGACATCTTCTAGTGGTTCTTTTCCAAATCCATTTATATTAGCTCAACACTGATATATGCCTGCATCCTTCAGGGTGAGGTGCTCCAAGGTCACTATGAGGGTGAGGTTTGTTGGATGGTCCCTGATGGACACTCAGCAAATCTTCACTTCTTTCTCTTCATTTTTGATCTTGTTAATCTTCCAGGGTGACAAACATGGGTCTTTGCAGCAGTATTTGTCATATGTCTTAAATTCCTCCTCATAGTGACACTGTACACTCAGGGATCCCCCCACAGTAACTGCCACGGTGCTGGAGCCTCTCAGAGGAAAACACAAGCCCCAATTCTGAGCTCTCACAGTTGGGTGAAATCAGGGGCTCCTTGGGGCCAGGTCCACAAAGGCTCTCAGATCTGGAGGAGGCAGTGCAGGGACACTGGCCTTGCCAGACCCAGGTGTCAGAACCCAGGAGTGAGTAGCACCTTCCTCCTGGGGTGGGAACAAGGAGAAGAGTGTCTGTGGAAACAGGAAGGGCCCTGTGTGCACACAGGTGTGTACATGTGCACGTGTGACTGTGTGTGTGTCTCTGCATGTGTGTAAGTGAGTGGGTGGGGTGTGCCTGTGTGAGAGCGAGTGCTTGTATGTGTGTTGGACCAAGATGTCATTTCATTGAATGGTTATTGCAATGACCTTCACAGGTACCCCTCTTATGCATGCTTACTGTCACAGGTGCAGGGGGACACAGCTGTACCATTCACTAAAGCCTGGGTGGCACCTGTTAGGCAGTGCCAGCTGCTCCTGGACACTTCTCCACCTCCTGCCCTCTCTCCTGGCCCCATTTGCCTCTATTGGCTGCTCCTTTGTCACCTCCCATCCCAACCCCTTCCTCTCTCCCCCGCACAACAGAACTTCTGTTCAGAACCATCCCTGCTTGCCTTTGACCTGCAGGAGGAGCAGAGCTGAAGGCAGCCACATGGTCATGTCCCCTGGGGTCATTTCTCCAGCACAGATGTCACCTACATCCACACCAGGACCAGAGGGTCTGATGCCATGTTTCCACTTCTGCTTTTCTGCCCCACTCTAATTCCTGGTCCACTCATCTCTGGTATGACTGTCAGTCTGGGAAGGGTGCAGGAAGCACAGAGAAGTCACCTGGGTTGGGGAATTTGCCTCCAGGCCCTGGTGCCATTGGCTCCTCTCACAGTCCAGGGCCTGTGGGCATGGGATACTGCCCTTCCCATGGCCCACAGATGCTGAATTCCTCCTTGGTGGGACCTCCCCGCCCTCTGTGATAAGTCACTTCCTTGTGGTCAAGATGGACAATCTTTGTAATGGAGCCCAGGCCCATCCACTCTCTTCTAGCTCTGGCCATGACCACAGAGAGTCATGCCCTCCCAACCTGAGCTCCAGGCACTCAGTGAGAACTCTGTTTCCCTGGTCCCCATCTCTTCTGGCTTTTCCCAGCTGGGAGAGTTGGCACTGTGACCCCTTTCCTGTTGCCTCTTCTTGGTGCTGAGTTCCCAGCCCTGGGACAAACCCTCATGCTGCAGCTATATTCTTTTTACCCCTGCTCACACAGGTAGATATGCAGCAGCTATCCCCACCATCTGAGACCCTTATTCTGCTCTTGCTCTCTTAACAAACTCCATTCCCCTGTAAGAGTCGGCACAGAGAATGGAGAGGGGCATGAAGAACTGAAATGGAGTTTTAAGATTGCGCGGGGCTGAGAAGGGCCCTGTCCCCACACCCAGAACACACAGGAAAGCTGTCCTCTGACAAAGAAGGCAGCTTGTCACAGCACTGGCCCCACTGTCCACCTGGAACCTCTCCATGGAGCAGAGACAGGGCACAGGTCTCCTGGATGTTGGCCTAGGGTCTGTCTGCATGAGAGTGGCTTGTTCTGCTCTCTTGACAGATGCAGACAATCAATTTACTCTGGAAAGGTCAAGAAGACAGGACTAGGTGCAGGGAAGGCTTTGTGTCTCTGCTGGGCTATGCTGCTGCCTTTCGTCCTTGTCACGCACAAACTTGACCTATCCTCTTTCTCTCCCCTCCTCACACTCAGATCTCTTCCTTTCCCCTGTCATCTGTTCTTAAACAAGGCATCAAAACCCTGTGGGCTGCAGTCCAAATCCCTCAGCCCTCTATCTTCTCTCCCTCAGCCCCCAGCAATTTTTAAATCATTTTAATCTGCCATTCTCTTTCTTTTGACATTGAAACAGTCCTTTCTTCTCTTAATATTACTGTGACATCTCGCCTTAATTATCCCCACCCCTTACCATTTCTTTTTCTTCTCAGTTCAGCAAGTGAGCCCTTTATTGAAAGTCTGTAACATTCCTGTCCTTGTTCACTGCCCTTCCCATCAAACCCACTCTCCTTGCTTGGTCCACACTACCCAGGTGGTCCAGGACACTGGCTGGTCTTGAGTTTCATCTTGTGCTCCATCCCAAATTCATCCTTATGTCCTAGCCACAACTGTGGTCCATACTCAGAGTTTAAGCACCTACTGTTTCTTTTCCTTGAGTCCCTTCCCCTGGGTCTTCTCACATTTGTAGCTTCCTATCCTTTGGCTTTCATCTCAGATGTCTCCTTCTTAAAAGGCATTCTTGATTGCCCTTCCTGGGGATCACCTCTGCTTGACTCAATCACAGATCTCTGTCTTTTTCCTCTGTAACTCATCAAACATTGCCATGTATCTTTTCATGGCTCCATTCACTTTCTCTACATAGACATAGTTCACAACATTTGCGGCATATTTTAAATGTGTGAGGTTCACAGATCAATTCTTTGATAAGCAATAAAGTATAGTTAACTGGTTATACAAATGACAATTATTGTATTAAAACTTCATTGGCGATTTGGTAGGAATGAAACACATGTATAACTATTTAGGATAAATAAACATTTCTGTCCACACAGCCCTGTGGTTGCATGAACATCACTAACTTTGAAGTCCTTCATGGATTCTAAGCCAGGAGGAAATGGTCCTACAGACCTCTACCTGAACACTGCAAGATAGATCCTACCACCCACCTTTTTGCCCTGCTCTCCCTGCCCCGTACCTGTTTCTTCTTAGCCCAGGTCTGCTTGACTGCAAGGAAGACACGGTGAGCCCTACTCAGACAGCTCAGGGAGTGTATAGTAAGTAGGCAGTAAGACTCAGCTTGCAGAGAATCCATCAAGAAACAATGGGTTTAGTTCAACTATGCACAGTAGCCAGGATCAGGGTGTGAATCAGGAAGGAGGGACCCCACAGCTAAAAAAGCAGCCCCATTAGTTATTCATAAGTCCTTGAAGGTACAAAGCTCCTCCCCATCTTCTTTTTCTTTTTTGTCTTGTCTTTTTTTGGTGCTGGGCTCGAACCCAGGGCCTCATGCATGCTAGGCAAGCGCTGTATCACCAAGCTACATCCCAGCCTCTTCCCCATTTTCTTAATCAACGAGCATATACCTTCTAAAACTGTGCTGTATAATATTACGCTTCTAGCCACCATCATTGCATTGGGCCCTTAAAGATTTGTCAAGAGGGTGACTATCATGCTGAGTGTTCTTACCCCAATAAAATAAAGGTTAGGGGAAGTCCAAAGTGAGGCTCTGCAAATGCCGATATTGTCATCTGCCAGTGGCATGGACAACTGTCACCCTGTGTTCTGATTGTTACCTTAGTTCTCACCTACAAGGGGTTTGGGAATTTAGCTCAGTGGAAGAGTGCTTGCCTGGCAAGTGCAAGGTCCTGAGTTCAGTCCCCAGCTCCAAAAAAAGAAAAAGAAAAAGGATTAAAAAAAAGGCAACTAGTTCTCACCTACAAGGCTGGGACCAGAAATGTTTCTGTACATGAGTAACAGGCCTGTCGCTGATCCTTCCAGATACCTCTGAACAGGTTGGGCTTCAAGGAAAGTCTTTGGCCTCTTGGAAGAGGATCTTGGGTCTTTGGGGAAATAGACTAGAACTTGGGGTTACACTATTTGGGGCAGGATAGGATAAATGAGGCAGATTCTCTTCACATTACTCACCCAAGGAGAGACCTAAGAGCACTGGGTGCACAGATTCTAGGTGTTGGAACTCTGGGTGTGCAGGACATGAGATGTTAGGGTCCTCAGATGCCCAGTGAGTGAGGAGCTGTGTGGCCTCCTCCAGATGGAACTTAGGCTTTTGCTTCCCTTCCTACCAAAACAGAACTGGTTCTGGAACTGGAATCACACTGAGCCTGTAGATAATTTTTAAGGGACCCAGGGGTGGCATTGAGAAGGCACAGATATGACAGTGGGGCCCACTCCACCTGCTGCAGTTAGTTCTCCATGGTAAGGGTCTTGGCCAGAAACCCATGCACACCAGCAAGTCTTCCAGCTGATGTTTCTCTTGAAGTGCTGTCTTTAAGAGAGCTGCCCTTGTCTTGGTGAGCTGCCACTGATGTGGTAAACACATTCTTTCCCACCCCTATAAAGAAGGAAGATCAGAAGCACAACATCTACCCTGGAAGGATAACAGTATGCATTTACAGCCAACCCCAGTCAACACTGTCACAATATAATCCAAAGGGACTTTGTATAGACACTCTACAGAACATCACGCTAGTTTCTTTTATTGATGACGGACGAACAGGAAGAAGCAATTGCTCTAGGTCCTGGTAAGACATAAGTGCACCAGTGGGGGGAAGGCACTATGATGGTTAACCTTGGTTTTCAACCTGACTAGATTGAGAATAACCTAGGAAAACAGTAAAGCACACCTCTGGGTGTGTCTGTGAGGAGGTCTCCAGATATAACTAAATCATGAGGGTTCTGATGTAATGAATGGATGAATTCTTCATGGATTCATAGTATCATGACATTTTGGGGAGGTGGAAAAGAGTAGGTGGAGCAGAAGATCATTGGAGGCATGTCCTTGGAGTCTATATCTTGCCCTGGCTCTTTCTGTATTCCTTTCCTTTGCTTCTGGTCTGCCATGATGTGAGCTTCTGTGCTCTGCTTTCTGTCCACCATGAGGTGAAAAACTCCACTATACACTCCCGCCATCATGATTTTCTACCCAAATGCATGGGGCCAAATGACCATGGACTGAACCTCCTGAAATGATGAGCCAAGGAAGTCCTCCTTCCTTTAAGTTGTTTCTGTCAGGTATTTGGTCACAGCAGTGGTAAAAAGTACTGAAAATAGGCCCTGTCCCACGAATCCCATTTCTACAATCCCATGGTCTGGGGTGAGTTCCTTTGCTTGACATCTCCATCCTCTAAGCATAAAACACAGTGCTCAGTGGACCTGTTTGAGTTTGGGGGCTGGCACATTCCACATGCAGGAATACTGCTCTGACTCATTTATCAGGTGACTTAAGCTGCCAGTTTTGAGTGAGGCCTGAAGTACAACAATCTTCTTCAGCAGATCTGGGCTGAAGTAAGAGTGTCCCTGCCACTTGGGCCATCTGACCGGGTTGATTCCATTGTGCTAGATGTCTCTGGAATATAAAGATGCCATGTGGCATCTCTGGTAAGCCCCCGATAGAAGAGTTGTGCAGATCCCCAGGGTCCTGGGTCAGGGTATGTCCTCTGAACCAGGAGCTGCTCAGCTTGCTGTTGTGCCCTTGCAAAGGTAAAGTGCCTGGCCAACCTAAAATTTGGTGACTGTGATGTTACCTAGCTCCTGGTGGGTGGTTTTAGTCACATAGTCACTTGATATCTTATGCATCTCCCTTGATTCTCACATCTGTGGCCTTTTGGGGAGTTTCCCACAATCTTCTGACAGAAGATTTGCAAAGCCAAGATGGCTTGTGAATGGGTGGCCTTGGACCAGTATGATTTCCCATGTTTGAGACTTGACCACACCCTTGTTCAGAGCACTCATGAAAAGCAAGAAAATGGTTACCAACAAAAACAAAAGAGAAGATATTGGTTAAAACCCTGAAAGTAGAAGAGATATGAGGCCAGGGAGAGGCAAAGGAGGCCTCAAAAGTCTTAATGAATTTTGATTTCTTAGGCTGAATGGCAGGCACACATGTTTATTCTAGGAAGATCAATCCTTGAACTATACACTTATGTTACGTACACACTTTTGTGGATGAGATATATTTTATTTTAAAAAGTTTTTTTAAGTGGCAATAAGATGAAGATGAAAATGGAGTTCAGAAGCTCTTTAAGTCTGAGAGACAGAGTATCAGTGGACACGGGGAACCAGGTAGTCTTGGTCAGGCTGACACTGCCTCCCCAACAGGAGCCCTGTGAGGCCTGTTTACCCAGAGCACAACACCAAGCATAGCCAGAAATATGGGCACCTTTAGGAACAGGAGAAGCAGGAAGTCGACATTGCTGAACAGGGACCTGTGAGAGGGGCAATTAACTGGCAGTGAGCTGCCTCAGTCCCAGGTGCCAGCTCTCCCCCACCTTCCTTTTAACTCTGCTCTTGTACCTTCAAAACTCAACAGCAGGGCTGGGTGCAGTGGCTCACACCTGTAATTCTAGGTACTTAAGAGGTAAAGATAAAAGGATCACACTTCAAGGCCAGTCTAGGGAAGTGTGAGCAAGATCCTACCTCAAAGAACAAGCCAGTCATGGTGGTTCACATCTATAATCCCAGTTATATAAGAGGAGTGGGTATGTGGATCATAGTCTGAAACTCTCCTGGGCAAAAAACTTGAGACTCTATCTGAAAAATAACTAAAGCAAAATGGGTTAGGGAGTATGGCTCAAGTGGTAAAGTACTTGCCTACCAAGTTTGGGGCCCTGAGTTCAAAATCCAAAAAAAGTCAGTATCAAACCTGGTTGATGCCAGGGTCAGGCAGTCCCTAGCCGAGTACCATAAGCTCTTGCCCTTCAGCTCAGGATTTGACCTTGAGTGTCAGGACCCAGCAGATGCAGGAGGCTGAGGTGGCAGTGGGGAATGAAGAAGGGACGTAGGAACCCAGTCTGGGACTGGTGCTCAGAAACAGTTTTCCAAACCTATGTTTTCATTCCTTAGTCAACAATACTCAAAGGAACTCAGCTTTTGCTGGGAACAACTTGAAGAATAAAAAAAATCCTGTAGGATCCCTCCTCACTCAACATCTTGACTGGCCCTTACATATGATCACAAAAGTGGCCTTTCTGCCATTCAAGAACCTGAACGATGACCTCCAATGACTTCTCTTCATGGTCAAACCTCTCACCCTGATACACTGCCCCTTCCAGCTCTTCAAAAGTTGTGTGCCCTTCCCAAATTGAGCCTTTGTGCTCTCTGTTCTCCCAGCCCCTCTCAGGTAGGGCTTGGTTGATAAATCCCTAATCCTCTCCAATATAATTTTCACTACCATTCTATCCCTGACACCTGTCTACTTTATGTTCATCCACAGTAATTATCATTAGCTGACTAGTTGACACATTTCCTCTATCCATTCCTATTACATATGTCTATATAGCTCTATCATTTATCATCACCATCCATCCATCCATCCACCCAGCCATCTATCCATCTCTATCATGTATCATATCTGTCTATGTATCTATCATCTGTCTATCTCTATTACATAACTCTGTCTCTACCATCTATCATTTGTCAGTCCATCCATCCATCTACTCATCCATCCATCCATCTCTATCTATCCTATCTACTTATCCATTTGATCATTTTCTAAATCCATGAATTTGAATACAACTTCCTATGAGCATGACCTTGTCGTGCTGTTTGTATACTTAGAATCTGGATCAGTTTATAACACAAAGCAAATAAATATTTGTTAAGTGAGTGAACAATTGAAAAAACCTGTGTCTAGGCAGGAGAGAACCTATGCAGGTGGTAGAAAGGCACTGGGACATGTGCACCTTACCCTGTGCTGGACTTGGTTCTGGGAGATCCAGGTGTCCCTGTACAGCTCTCTATACTGAAGACTGTGGTGGACACTGAGGGTAAAGAACAGAGTCCCTGACTTTCTCCAGCTGAGTACCTGACACCTGAGTAGTTCTGACTTCAGACAGCAGAGGGCACTCAGGGAAACAACTGGACAGGTATTCTGGGATCATTGTCTCCCTGTAGTCAGATCCAGGCCTGACAGAGTGATAGAGCATCTCCATCCAACCCCATCCCAATAGATGCTCTGCTCTGGGGCCAGGCGCACCACTTATAAACCAAGACCAGAGACCCACCTCCCTCGCTATTAAGCAGGTAAATGTGCTCCAACTCACTGAAAACAGGAGCACTGAGGGTCAGTGTAAGAGGTACCAAACCCCCCAGCCAGTGTATCCGTATACCCACACACACACACACAGAGTCTCACATATACATTCACTCTTATACATTCACACAGGTACTCATACTTTCACAACTCAATACATGTACTCACACACCTTCACAATACACTCACTCACACATGCACACTCACACTGTCACTCTTACACACTCTCAAACTCACACTTTCACACACTCACATGTTCTCCCACATGCTTTCCTTACACACCTTCCCTCACACTCAGACACACACACATTCACACAACACACTCAGTCCTGAATCTGATTCACAAACACCAGGTCCAATTCTTCTCTCCTGTGCAGAAATTTCCTTGGAAGCTCTGCAGAGATGAGCTCACATTTCTTTATCCTAGGGCCAGAGAAAAGAGGCATTTACCTGGGCAAACAAATACTTGAACCCTGAAGATGGAATTAACCAGGAAGTCGGGATCAAACTGGAAGTTGGGATCAGACATGAAGGTGAGATTAAAGCAGGGTGTCCATGAGACCATCTTGCCTCAGGATTGTTGTAATCCCACACCAGTATTTTCCTGCATCCTCTACTGTGAGGTTCTCCAAGGTCACAGTGAAGGTGAGATTCCCAGGGTAGTCTATGATAGATACTCGGCTACTTTTCACCTCTTGCTCAAATCCTGTGGTCTCCACAATCTGATTCAAAAATGGCAAGCATGGTTGTCTGCACCAAAATTTGTTAAAAGTCTTGAATTTCTCTTTGTAGTGATACTGTAGTCAGAGATTTCCCCAGGATGCCCATCATGGTACTGGGACCACTCAAAGTCAAGGTCAGAGAGCCTGGAAAATGAAAATCAGTCTTCCCTACTTCATCCTGAAGATTTTGAACCAGAAAGACCTCTGGTGTCAGGTCCTCTGGAAGTCCAGGAGTCTCACTGAGGCTGGAGGAGGGAGGAATAGGGAACCAGGCAGCTAAGGGCTGTTTTCATGGGGAGATCTAAGCAGATGTCTGACATGGGATCCTGAGACTCAAGAGACCATGCCCAGCCTATGTGTGCCCAGCCAACTTAGAATACTAGGGGTAGAGGTAGACTTTGGTGACCTCAAACAGGTTCTGTGTCCCTTAGTCCTGAGAGGAGACACGTGTCCCCATCAATCATCAAGAATTGAATGAAGTTGCTAGGTACTTTCTGAATAAATGTTTATATGGAACACGGATGGATGGGTGGATGGATGGATGGAAGGATGGAAGGATGGATGGCTGGAGGATGGAAGGATGGAAGGATGGAGGATGGATGTATAAATAGGAAAGAGAAAACAAGATAGGAATCAAGAAAAACAAGATGAAGCCCAGTATTGAGGGCAAAGAAGAGGCCATAGGCTCCTAGCTATGCCACCTTTCCAATTCATCTGTAGATGCCAAGACTATAATCTCTGCCCATATAGATGAAGCCTCCTAATCATAGGGCCAGGCAAGAGTGGAGAAGGGCACTGGTCATGGGAGTATAAAGGGAGACTAATTTAGAAATGGGTTCTGCTCAGCCGTGATTCAAGAACATTCACACCTGGCTTTCCCTCTTGGAGTAGCATTCTGCAGTTACACTTCTGTCCACTAACGTCTTTAGGGCTCCCATATCATGATAATGACCTACCAGAGGTCTCTTCCTCCACTCCTCAGCACCAGTCTTGGGATGCTTTGGGCCTTGTTTCCAGGTCCTCTGCCTCTCAAAGATCTTTTTTTGCAGTACTGGGATTTGAATTCAGGCCCTTTTGCTTACTAGACAGGGACTCTACTGCTTGAGCCATGATACAGCCCCTTATTCCTCCAAGATTTTGACATTGCCTTGCCTCCTCCAGACCCACTTCTCAGCCTTCTCCACCTGCTCTAGAAACTTCAGCCCCAAATTAATAGAACCCATCTGCATAAACTCTCTACTTTCTTTATAGGCAGCCACCCCAGCCCTAAACACCCAAGGTGTCCTCCAACACTCAAAGGAGCAGCTGATATCTGATCTTTTGACAGGAAAGGGCTTAACTCAAGGCAAAAAGCTTATTGCAAAATAGTTTGGGCAAAATACCAAACTCCTAAAAAATAATTGTAGCTATAATCTGTCTCCTGTCATCTATATTATCTGTCCATCCATCCATTCATCCGTCCATTCAGCTGTCCGTCCATCTATCGAGACAATATTGTTACCCTTAGATTGTGAGGTTTAGCTGTTTTTTTTATTATTATTATCTTTTGTGTCTTCATTTCACCATCTCACATTTTCTCACTTTATTTCTCAGAAAGCAAACACTCTGAAACATCCTGTACCACATGGTTCTCATGGGCTGGGTAGGAGGCAGGGAAGGCTCCCAAGCCTCCCAAGGAACATTTGGTAACGACTGAAGATGTTCTTGGTGGTCACATCTTCAGAAGGACATCTAGTGGGTAGAGGCCAGGATGCTGGTAAACATTCTAGTACAATGCACAGAACACTTGGCTCCCCAAACAGGCCTCAATATCAACAGTGCTCAGACTGAGGAAACTTGCCCTAGGAGGCCAACCGCCCCCAGCCTGGGACCCCCAGGCACAGGCTTGGGGGAAAGCAGGGCAGGAATCCTGCACCCTGTCTGTACAATCTGCTGTCCTGCGCTCAGGCTCTGGGAGTGCTGTCCTCTCCATTTCTGTTGGGGTTGGTGTGGAGGCTCAGTAGAGGACTCTAACTCATTTGCTCGTCCAGGTCATTAAGTGCTTCTCTTGAAGATCTGGGGCTATTTCCTCATGTCTGGATGGGAAAACATTATGGGGACACACTGAGTCCCACTGCAGAGCCTCATTCCTGCTCCCCTCTGATATTCAGCTGAACCCCGACTCTGAGAAAAATGCACTTTTCCTATCCTTCCTCCACCCCACCCCACAGCAAGCTCCTAAGCTACCAGCCTTGCAAAGAAATGGTAACTGTTCTCCATCACTATCATTTATCAAAATTCTTGGGCCCATTGTGCAGAGTCCCGGGACCAGGCCAGACCTGCTGGGACATGCAGGGTCCCCATGGTGGGGTTGCTTCTGTGCCTCCAAATGTATAAATGGATCTTGATGAGGGGGCTTAACAGTAATGGATGTGCATTATAAAAACAGTGATGATCTTGGGAATAAAAGTGTGTAGGTTTGCATCTTGGCTGTGCCTTTTTGATTCCCTCCTCTGAGTCTCAGTCTTTTATTTTGTTTTGTTGCTGTTTTCATTAGTTGGTTTTGGGGGGTTTTTTTTTGAGATGGGGTCTCGCTATGCAGGCCAGCCTGGCCTCAAACTCTCCAGCATCCTGTTTCAGCTTACCTAGTGCTGGGATTGTAGGTATGCTCCACTGTGCCTCTTGTTTTAATAAGGGTTGCAATAAGGATTAATTGGATAACAGAAACAAATGTAATGCAGTGATTACCCAACTAAGTATGAGTTTCTGATTCCCTTCTTCTTCCCTCTGATGAAGCAATTAAGTATTGGTTTTTGCTCAGCTTTTCCTGATCTTAGCAGTGATGGTGATGATGGTTAAGTGACTGGGTTTTCTCTGGGCCTTATTGTTAGGGGAGACTTTCATCCTCATCCTATCCCAGTAGGAAACAGGATGAATGTGCAGTCTGTCCCCATCCTGTCTAATTTTTTCCCTCACTCCTTCCCAACCTGTCCTCACTCTGACCACCACAACAGATCCCCCTGCAGTCGCCCCACTCACCTGGAACACAGAGAAGCAGCAACATTGCCTAGGTGATGGCCTAGGTCTCTGGGCCATCACCTCTCTGGCAGGGCTGTCACAGAGGCTCAACTGCCCTGAACCCCTCTTCCACTCCTTGGGCACCTCTCTGTTCTCCTCTCTGGCCTCTTCTATGCTCAGAAATGGGGGAAGTGAGAGCACCACGTGGCCAATACAAAAAGGTCTGCCCAAGTTCATCCCAATAACCACATTTGCATTTCTGTTCCCTGTGAAGATAGACCCATCCTGTTACCCGCAGTGGACAAGATCTGGCCTTCTCTAACCACAGATGGCCCAGAACAGCAGCAAGATTGGGCCACTGCCATCTAGATTTTCCAGGTCTCCCCTTTACCAAGAACTCGTTTCCTGTGGACAGCGTGAGTGTCATCCTGGCCTCTCTGGATGAGACAGCTTGTTTTCAGGGCCCAATGCAGAATGCAAAAGCAGAATCTTTATTCCAAAATTAAGCATTTCAAGAAGACAACAGCAGAACATTAAGCCACGTGTGAGACCCATCTGTGTGGGGGCCCTATCTGGCTGTCTAGGGTGTGTACCAATGAGGCCAGCCTCATCTCTGGCCTCTGGTGGTACAGATCCAGAGGCTAGGGAACCCTCAGGATCTCTGATCTTTTGCTCTAGCTTCACTGGACCCCAAGGCCTGGGGGAAGGGTTTCCTGCTCAGGCAAGTACTCCTGACCAGTTTCCACAGCCTCAAAGTTTCTCCCAGTTCACCCAGGACTCCCAGGAATGTTAGCGTTTCAGCATATCGAAAAGTAATTCGAGCCTTACCCAAGATACACAGCAGCCATGGAGGATCTATAATGCAGACCCAAATTTGGAATCCCTTATCCCAAACTTAGATTCACGTAACTGGAAAACTCGAAGTTCTGGGAATCTCTTTTCAAGTATTTTCTCCGGTGTTTCAGTAAATGTATTTCTTCCTTGCTCATTTTTTGCTGCATTTGGAGTTCTCATATTTTCTGGGGCTGTGTGCACAGTGTGTGTGTATGGTATGTGGTTGGGTGTGTGTTATATGTGTGTGGCTGGTATATGGTGTGGCAGGTGTGCATGCGTGTGATAGGGGAGGCAAGAGCTGGCAGATAAGAAACCATGTTGGGTGGTTACAACTATAGTCATCTCAGGTGACTTAGGCAGCCCTGCCCTTTCTGTGTAACCAGTCGCAGTGACAGGCAGCACAAAAGGGGCAGAGCCCATGAGCAAACCCCTTTCTGGACATCTTGTCCTCAGTCTCCTTGGAGAGGCTCCATGTGGGTGGCAGCTGTGCAGAGAGCTGGTCCACACACCTCTCCTGGGAAGCAGCAGGGGTGTGAGTCCACGGAGGAAAGGAGTCACAGCTGCCCACGTCCCACCACATAAACTGCCTGTGTACATGGTGTTAGATACATCAGCACTTTCAGGTTTGTGTTGCCATAGCAAAACTCCCAAATCTCAGACTGTCATAACCACAAAATATTGTTTCTCACTTGTGTGAGCAGTGAATCAGCTTGGCTGGGGACCCAGGCTGAAGGTGCCACCCTCTCTGGCAGGCAGCAGGAAGCCACAGTGGCTCTCACAGTCTGAATGGGGAGTATGTCACTCAGCTCACATTCATGTCCAAAGCAAATCACATGGACAGGAGGAAGTCAATAGGACGGAGAAGCACGATCTTCCATTGTGCTGATAATAGCACAAAGTAACACCAGATGTGTATTACACACTTCTCTGCAAAAAACCACAAGTAAAACAGCTTTTCTGGGTTCTGTAAGTCCTTTTAGTGAATCAGTGAACTTGAGGGACCTTGGGAGCCCCAACAAAAGAAGGAAAGTTAGACTGAACTTATAGTGCAGAATGAGCCTCCTGTGTGAGAGAGGCGAGAGGCAGGCCGTACAATGCACCATCAAGCTCCTGGAGAAAATGTGTTTACTGACACAGTGCGAAAATCCACTCAAACAGTGGGTGTGGAGGGATGGTGTCCAAGTGAGTTCCATTGCAGATGTCATCAACATGGGCCTTTCTGCCAACATCTTTCCAAGGAAATAACTTTTGTTTTATTCGCCATGGATATTTGATTTTTTTTTTTTTTTTTTGCTTTTTAAAAAATTAATTTCTTGAGCTAGGCATCAGTGGCTCACACCCGTAATCCTAGCTACTTGGAAGACTGAAATTAGGAGGATCATGGTTTGAGGCCAGCCCAGACAAATAGTTCATGAAACCCCCATCTCCAAAATAACCAGAGCAAAATGGACTGGAGGTGTGGCTCAAGCTGTAGAGCACTTGCTTTGCAAGTGTGACGCCCTGAGTTCAAACCCCAGTTCCACCAAAAAAAATTAATTTCTGTTGCTCTAGAATTGTTCTCCACCAATATCACTGTATTTATTCAAATATATTGCCATGATGTGTCAAAACACATCCTGTTTTGAGCAGGAAGTATGGTTAAAGGAGGAATCTTTTGTATGGATAGTAGCAATGGAGAAGTTATCGCATAGAGTTAAATCAGGAAATTTAGGTGAAATTGAGCATATTGACTAGTCTTGACAGAAAAACAGACGACCTTAGGAGATTTGACAAAGCACAGAAGGAAAGAAGAATCATCTTTCATTCTTCAAACCTTAAGACCAGGCTGCTGACCTGGCTGACCACTTGCTAGTAGGTGTGTGGAGGAAGTGGAAGACAAAGAATGAGGTCATGAAGGGTAAAAATATGATGGCTAAAGCAGAGTCATCTTGGGCTGCTGGCTTCTGTTGGCTTACTGCTCTGCTTGCAGTCTATGCAGCTGATAAGTCATGAAGACAAATGTGCAAGATGTCCTGCCACTCTGCTTTGCACTGCTGCTTGGAAGGAGACATCAGAAACAAGGAGCTTGAAGCAGGGATAATTCAGATGCCCATTCTTCTGGTGCTCTGGGAAAGAGGATTGAAGGAATCTAAGCAGCAGGCTGCAACGGCCCCCACTACTGGAGTGAGTGTAGAGCAAGAGTGGAAGCAGAATTCGTTTATCCACTAAGCTGTGATTCCATCACAGGCAGGGCTCACACTCACTTTTTACGACCTCAATGCCTTGTCCACAGTACCTCTATTAGCTAAAAATACACATTTCGCTGCATGCCTCAGAGACCGAGAAAGTAGTGATTTATTTGTGTTTCCAGACAAAATCTGGTCAGGTATATACTCCACAAACACAGGTGCCCCAGCTCATTTTGCGTTCTTGCTCTGCCGATTCTACAGAACTGACTTCATTTGCACATCCGAGGTGGTCAACGCCATACGTGCATTCGAGCCAGGAGGAAGTGGAAAGGTGATGGTAAGAGTCTGTCCTGGGAGTGGTGTTGATTTACACTCAATCACACCCCCTGACCAAAATGAGCCACATAAACACATGTCACTGCAGTGAAGGGAGAGGGGAACAGAGAAGACAAAGGAGCGGGGCTTCTCTTGTCTCTTGCCAAGCTCTATCCTGTTGGGAGAAGTAAGAAAGAGAACTGAGAAGCACGGGAAAGCTGCAACCTTCAGATCCTGGAAGAAGTTTGTAGCTACATCAAAATGGCTGATCACCCCAACCCCACAGCCACAGGCACACCATGGTAGGTGCCTCAACGGGCAGCTCCTGACCAGTGGCACCCTTCTGATATCTCTTCTGGATCTTTAGCTGTGACCAGGGGCCACTCCAGGGAGAAGAATGGAGGGGGTGCCTTCCCAGAGGATGGAGGCAGGTTCTGGGAGCAAATGCCTTCTCCAAGCTGGGTGACAGTGCTCAGCGGGGAAGTTCTGATCTTGGCATCAGCATTGTTTTGGTCATTCACTGGAGATCTGACACTAGTTATGAGATCTTTGGCAAAGCACCCAATTACCTTCAACTCAGTTTTTTACAACTATGAAATGGGAATATCCAGGAGTGGTGGTGCATGCTTGTAATCCCAGCACTGTGGAGGGTAAGGCAGGGGGATCAAGAGTTTGAGGATAGCCTGGCTACATAGTGAGATCCCATCTGGAAAGAAGGAAGGAAGGAAGGAAGGAAGGAAGGAAGGAAGGAAGGAAGGAAGGAAGGAAGGAAAGAAGGAAGGAAGGAAGGAAGGAAGGAAGGAAGGAAGGAAGGAAGGAAGGAAGGAAGGAAGGAAGGAAGGAAGGAAGGAAGGAAAGAAAGAAAAAGCAAAAGCAAAAAAGAGACAAAGAAAAGAAGAAAGAAAGGAAGGATGTTGGGGGGATGAGGGAGAATGACGGAGGGAGTGAATCTAACACATGTACATTGTAAGCATATATGAAAACATCACAGTGAACTTCCCTGTACAAGTAATATATGCTAGCAAAAATGCTAAAACAATAAAAATAAAATATAAAAAGAAATGATGTAATAATCTTCTCCCCCCACATTCTAGCTGTTTGAAGGGGCTGCTGTGAATTTGAAGGTGATACCTACAGCTGTGCTTGTTACCCATGAGCCTTTTAAACAGTGGTTTGCTGAATCCCTACCGTGGATCAAGTGGCAGTGCTCAGGGCTCGTGAGCCTTCACCTCTGTGCCAGGTGGGTGTGATTTCACAGAAGGAACTGGGGCACAGAGTAACCTGCCCAGTAGAAGTAGAAAGTCTGCACTTGAGTCCAGCTCTGGCTTCTGCCCTCTGCTGTACCAGGGTGCTGTTGAGGACAAGGTGTGCCCAGGAGGAGGCAAATTTTCTCCATCCCTCAAAGCACAGACCTGAGGCCTCTGAAGAATGTGGGCCGGTTGCAGACCTGGTTTGCTGGAGGTCGGTCGTGTGTGCTTTGTTTTTAGATGCTTTGTCCTCTCTCTGCCTTCGTCACCACAGGACTCTCTCCCTGGGTGTACAGAGTTCTTTTTTACAAGGACACCAGTATTACTGGATTGGGGCCCACTTTATACTTCTATGACCTCATATTAACTAATTACATCTGTGAAAACCTTATTTCCAAATAAAGTCCCTCTGAGGTCCTGAGGATTAGGACTATTCATCCTAAAATGCCACCTAGCTTGCAAAAAAAAAAAAAAAAAAAAAAAGATTTATTTTTTGGTTCACTCATTAGGAACCAGGTTAACAACAATATTTCAAAGTTAATTTCTGTATTTCTTTCCTTTTTTCTTTTGTTCTTTTCTTTTTTCACTTGTGCTTGTTAGAAAGGCATTTTGCCATTTGAGCTACGCCCTCTGACCTCAAGGTTAATTTCTTTGGTCACCAGGTTTTTGAATCTTCTAGTAAAGCATCAGATAAGATTCAGGATGGGCAGCAGGTCTGGCTTCCTCGTGCAGAGGTGTTGTAAAGTCAGGGCCATTTTGCTTGCCACATATATGCCAATCACTGAGATGATGAGTTTTAAACAAAAGGGAGTGTATTCATGAGGCACTAATTATGTAGAGACAGAACAGCCTCAGTCTACCTCCCTGAGAATAGGGCCTAGAGCACTTATGGGCTAAAGAAATATGGTGGTCTGAGGTGCAAAGAACCTTGACTGGAGGTAAGAAACAAAGTAATCAGTGGTTTGTGCACATGTAACCAAACTGCATGGCTCTTCAAAGGACACACGTTCAGAAAATAGCAACATTAGCACAACTTGAGGGTGAGTTTTGGTCCATTGTTGCCAAAAATCACCCACTGGACATTTGCATAGGCCTAAGTGAAGGGTGGGTAGTTTTTACCTGTTTGGGATATCTACAAGTTCCTGAAAAACAAATTAAGCAACTGTTATCATCACAATCAGTGCAGGTGTTATCTACAGCAAGGCTAGTGGAAGGATATAGCTTCCTTACAAGACCACTAAAATTGGTGATAGAAGCAAGAACCAAGAGTAAGAGATGCTAGGTTTGTTGAAGTGTTCCCTTAGTTTCAGAGGGAGAGGAAAGCAACTGGATAAAGAGAGGCAAAAAAGAGCAGCATGGCTCCTTAACCTTTGGCAGAATGAGGGCTGCTCTCCCCCAAGACTGTGCTTAGTGAAGCAGGAACCTCACTCTGGTGAGCTGGGCATTCCTCACTGTCCATGGGACTGGCATCTTCTAAGCTGTGGCAGGAAGATCTAAAAGTTCCTAGAGGAGCCAGATCTCCAAATACTGGGAAAATGAAAGAGCTGGTATCACACATCCCAAACCTGCTGGTGCTCAAGATTCTGGTTCTTCTCCTGCAATAATTCATTTTATATGTCAAATTGACTGGGCCAAAGGATGCCAAGATGCTTGGTCCATCTGATTTCTGGTTGTGTCTAGAAGAGATTGGATTTGAATTGGTGGACTCAATAAAGCAGGTGGTCTTCCCAAAAGTGGATGGGTCTCATCCCACTAGTTGAAAGCAGGAATAGAATAAAAGTGGGGGTAAGAGAGAAGTTGTTCTCTGCCTGATTTCTTGAGCTGGGATACTGAATGCCTGCCACTGGTGCTCCTAGGCCTTTGAATTACACTACTGGTTTTCCTGGGTCTTTATCTTGCAGAGAGACATCTGGCAGATCATGAATCTGTGTGAGACAATACCTTAAAACAAATCTCTGTTTCGAAACATGGATATAGATGATACATTGTTGGAGACCAGGTATGAACCCTGGACTGGGAAATAATGGAGCTTGCAAAGTCTCTCCATGGTAGGAGCTTGCACAGTCTCTCCTACTCTCTCATTCTTCCCAGCACCTGGTGTCTTGACCTTTGTTCCCACATCTCCTTGAAGAATACAACCTGCTGTGTCCACATACCAGCCCCTGATGCAAAACTAGATAAAGTACCAGAACTCTTAGGAAACTCCCTGATGCCAGTTTAATCAATACCTTAGATAAGATGTCCTGCATGCCTTGATGATTCCAGAACTGATGTGTTGTAATTATGCTTCATTAGCCTTAGGAAAATTAGCCACCAGACCTCATTTGTTTTACCTTAGATCTAAGAATTGTTGAAGCTTGAATTTTACCTGAGTCGTTTCCTTGTACTGACCTATAAAATAAACACTCTGGCTCAGGTAGGCACTCAGGAATCCCACCAGGAACGTGTAGCCCTCCTGATCCCACTTTTCTGTTTTATGTCTGTATATCTGTGTGTGTCTTATTTCTCATTCTCTGCCACTCTTAGTCAGGCTCATGCAGCATACTCACGCAGGTCACAGGCAATACATAGATAAATAGATGGATTGATGGATGGATGGATGGATAGATAAATAGATTCTCTGCATGGATTGGGTCTGTTTCTCTGGAGAATACTCCCCCAGTTAACAAGGACCTCCTCAAACTTGCCCTGTAAGTATAGAAAGGACCCGGGGGCAAGGTCTTCCCACTGGAATGCAAAGCCCATGTGTGAAACAGACCATCAGGCCTGGTCAGGCCTCTCTGTGATGTATAAGGATGGGAGATTGTATACATTCCATTCTTTGCTGCCCTTTTCTTGTAGATCTTGCCAACAAAGATGATTCTCTAACACATACCGTGCCATGTATGAAGTTGCCTCAAGTCTTGCGTGATCTCACCCATTTCCTGCTCACAGTTGCTAGATAAACCCTAGATGTACAACCAGATTGACATATGTCTTATAGGGAGCTTAGAACCTGTCACCTCTAACTGTGCCTCTTTGACAAAATTTCAAAGTGGCTCTTCAGAGGGGCCACAGACAGAGTAGCAGCTCTGAAAATCTGTCCTTGCATCTATAGAGGAAATCTACATTAGTGAAGTCAACAGCAGAGGCAAGCAGGTTTCCACTAAGCAATGACCCCCCCTACCCCCATCTGCCTTCTCTGAATCTACCCAGAGATTGTCACAGGATACACATATCTTCTGAAGGGACAGCAGGTTCCAAAAGGACATGGTGAGGGCAGTGACTGCATCAAGGGCCCCTCAATCCTACCATTTGCAATTCCTGCCCTGCTCATCCCTCCCCCATCCCCCAAACTCACCTAGCCAGGACCTTGGATTCCAAGTGTAGGCCAATGTCTCACAACTGCACAGGCTCCCTGAGAGGGTACCCGTTGTTGTCCTTCCATTATCCCACTAAGAGGTCAGAGAAAAATACCCATGCATGCATGCACACACACACACACACTCTCTCTCTCTCTCTCTCTAAAAAGAGAGAGAGGGAATAAAACAACAAAAACAAGAGAAACGTGGGGACAATCTAACCAATGTACTCTATAAGCCTATTCGAAACTGTCACAATGAATCCCCCCATACAATGAATATATCCTGATAAAAATGAAAAATAAATAAATACAAGAGCAGAATTTAATGAATTTGAAAACAGAAAAGCAATGAAACCTAATAAATAAACCCAAGACTGCCTTTTTGTGGAGTGGTACAATAGGATAGAGGCATTAAATGGGAGAATATTCCCAAATAAAGATAAAATTAAAAGAATTACAGAAGAAATTTTAGGGTTATTTTGCACAGTCATGATGTTTCTTCATAGATCCCAGGTTTCTTTTCTTGGAGAGTTGTGTTCTAAAAGGGAGATTTTGATGTTGTGACATGAAAAGGTCATTGACTGGAAGAACTGGCTTCTTCTGTGCATATCTATTCTTGAAAAGTGGGTTCCAAACCATCCTTGAGTGGATTTTGGAGTCCTTTTCTGAAAGATAACTTAAACACTCGATATTTAAGGAATTTAGGTTTGGGTGTGTCCAGGCCTTAACCAGTTTCAATTTCACAGGTGAATCTTCCCACACCTTCAACCAACGGATACTTCCAAGACTGGGCAGATCTTTCCAGGGCTGTAGGAAGAAGAACTCTTCACCAATTTTGTGTGTGTGTGTGAAGTCAACATAGTACTGACCTTACAACTTGATCAAGATAGCACACATGGATCCGGGAGTGGTGATGCATACCTACAATACCAGCACCAAAGAGGCAGAGGAAGCAGGATGGCAAATTGGAGGCCAGCATGGCTCTCATCTTTATTCATCTTTCTGACCACAGTCTTCAGCTGCTGACCTCATGACCTCAGTAGCTCCATTCCTGACTGTAAAGTAACTTTAAAATAGAAGTATCTGATCTCCTCATTTCCCTTGCTCTCTTTCATCTCCCACCATCTCCTAGCATCACACATGACAGGCCACCATCAAAAGCCCAAGGTCAAAGCCAGATATTCTCACTAATGCTTCAGACACATGCATCATTCAGAAGTGCCAATCAGGGTGTCCAGGACCAATGCCATTGGCCAAAGAAACACATAAGTGGTACAAATACAGGAAAAGGAGAGGCAAAACTATCAATGTTTGGTGATAATAGTATCTTAAATCAAGATAACCCAAGAGAATCAACTGAATATCCTAAACAATGAGCTATTTAAACCACAATATGTAGCCTTCAGTAGCTTCCTTATATACGTAGCAGACAGTTCAGAAATACCACGGAAGAAAAAAAATCCAACTTACAAGAAATACAACCTACTCCACAAATAAAGATATCAAAAAGGGAAAAAAAACCTATAAACATGCCAAACAATAAATATATAAAAACTACAGTAAGAAATATTTAAAACTCTACTGACTGAATGAAATAACGAAGACAATGTAGGGTATGAAAGAGGAACTTAATAATGATATAGAGGTCCTTAAAAATCAAGTTGAAATTCTGGAAATGAAAAGCTTAATAAGTCAAATAAAAAACTCAGTGGAAAGCCTAGTCATATACTGTATCAAAGTGTCTTCAGGACAAAGTAGATGAATTTGAACACTCAGAAAGAGATAAAGAAAAAATAAGAAAGTATGAGAGGAACATGAAGACCACTGGCACACCATTAAAAGACTGAACCTATGAATCACCGGCATAGAAGGAGAAGGGGTGAAAGGTAACGGCATTAGACAAATATTTAATAAGATAATAGCAGAAGAATTCTCAAATCAAGAAAGAGGCAGTTATCCAGATACAGAAGAATTTTATGACACCAAACAAACAAGATCAGAAAAGAACCTCCTCCTCATCATGCTATAGCTAAATATTGAAAGTATACAGAACAGGGAAAGAATAATGAATGCTGTCAGAAGTGCCAAGCCATCTATAAAGGAAACGCCATCAGAATAACAGCAGATTTCTCAAAAGAAACTCTAAAAGTAAGCAGAGGATGGAACAACACGTTACAAACCCTGAAAGAAAATAACCCCCAATCTAGATTGTTGTATCCAGCAAAGCTATCTTTCATAATTGATGGAAAAATAAAAGCCTTCTAAAATAAACAAAAACTAAAGGAATTCATGAGCACCAGCCAGCACTGCAGAGGATATTGAAAGAAATCCTACACACAGAAGAGGAAGACAAGCACTCAGGAGGCTGAGACAGGAGGATCACAAGTTTGAGCCAAGCCTGGACTACATAGGGAGACCCTTTCTCATTTTTTTTAAAAGAAAAACAAAATGGAACCATAAAAATATGGGAAAGAATAAATAATAAATCTCACAAGACAAGTAAATAAACAAATGAAGATTAGGAAAGAATCAAACACTACAAAAACAACACAAAGACAGGAATTACTACAGACCTTTCAATAATTACTCTGAATGTCAATTTCCAATTTTTCCAATCAAAAGACAAAGACTGGTGGATTGGATTAAAAATTTCTTATCTACAAGAAATGTACCTCACTGGCAAACACAAAGTGAAAGGATAGAAGAAGATATTCCAAGCAAATGGAACTCAAAAGCAAGCAAGAATAGCTATACCCCATATTTGAAAGATCAGACAAAATCAAAATTAGCCAGCAGAGACAAAGAAGGTCACTTCATATTGATGAAGGGAATAATCCATCAGAAAGATGTAATGTTAAGAAAAAGTAATACAGATGGGGTGAATTTAATCAAAGTACATTATATGCATGTGTGTAAATATCACAATGAAACTCATTTGTACAATTAACTTATACTAATAAAAACCTTTAAAAATGATAATCATGAAATTCCAAAAGCAAAAAATAAAAATGAAAAAGATGATATAATAACTGTAAGCATATACGCACTAAATGTTAGCACCCAATTTCAGGGAAAAAATACTATTGGATATAAAAACACAGACCTCAAATAATTATAGTGCATGATGTCTACATAGCGTGAATTATTTAATTCTTTCCCTCACGGGAGACACTTAAGTTGTTTTTAGGGTTTTTTTCCAACTATATACAATGAATATCCTTGCGTGTGTGTCTTGATGTACATTTGTGTTACATCACAGCATGCATTCCTATAAACAAAATAGCTGGATTGGAATTCTGGGCATTTTTAGAATTTTGATGGATATTGCCAACGAGATCATAAAATTTTTTTCTTTCATCTAAAAGTGCCAATAAATTCCTACCCACCCCACCTCACCCCCAACACTGTCAGTTTTTTATATTCACAAATTTGATTAGCAGGCAAAGCACGCTGATTGCACCTGACCTGGGCCCCTGGATAGAGGTGATTGCTGTAGGTGAGGTGATGAAGAAGAGAGAGGAGAGAACAGAGCAATAAACAGAATGCAAAACAGAACTACTAAATACCATGTGCTGACTGTGTACACTGAGCACAAGCAGGTCCCTGTCCTCAGGTGGGAGAGGTTCCAGGCCACAAATCTGGGCTGATCCACTCACAGCCCCTCTCTAGTCACCTCCCTTCCCCATCTACTCTCTGACAAATACCAACTTTTATTCCAAAGAGATGTAGCACCTTTGACAGTGTATAGGATAAAAGAGAAGGAACGAATACAAGCAAAGGAAAATTAAGAGTAAACACCATGAAAGGAAATACCCAAAGAAATATTTAAATTTTACAAACAGATCTTTTCAGTCTTAAGGAAATTACAGACCTGTGACTTTTCTAAGTAAACAAAGAGAGCACAACACACTATACAGAGATAAAAGGTCAGCATGCAGAAAGAAGTGGAGAGACATTGCTTTGGGAAAGAAAGGATCATAAAAGCCAGCAAGATGGGAAAATGCAAAAACATGGCCACCTGAAGAAACCACACAGTGAAATTTAAATGAACAAAATGTAAAAGTGGCAGGAGGAGCAGAAATAGGTACAGGACACAGAGAAAGGCAGTCCCACACATGCATGTTTCTTTGTTAAGGAAGCAAAGAAGCCAAATGTAAAAATAATTAAATGTAATTAGAAACTATCCTGTAATAAACAGAACCTTGGAGCTGCAACAGGGAGGCCACACTGTGTCCCGAAGAGAGGAAGGGAGTGGGATAAACACCTAGAATGTTCTGAAGTCACAGAACTTGGGGAGCAAGAATAATCTGAACTGCTAATCAGAAAGAGTAAATCATGCTGGTGACGGAAATGGGTGTCCTCACACTTCTGCTAGCGATGTTTGTTCCAGAAGACAGGGAATGAAGATTGTATGTTGGGAGCAAACAATAGACTGTTCTGTTAATTTTCTACCCAGGGGAGCTGTTTCCCAAGTATTCCAGTAACAATCTCATGCACACAAGAACTTATGAAATACAGCACCCACGGGTCTTTTAAAAACAACAAACTACATCATGAAGGTTTTCCAACAAAGAGATAAATGATGAAAAAAAGAGAAGCTGTGGTGAGCAACGGGTGCATTTAAAAATAGGGGAAAAGAGGTCAAACCCTGGGGGATATTTACAGAAGAGGACATAAATATACATATAAAACCACTATATTAACACCATCAGCCCTGGGAAGAGGAGGGTGGAACAAAGGGAGGATAGGAGAGTCCTTCTCTTTCAAGACACTGTCAGTAGAGAGCTGAAGCATGTTGTTAAAGATAATATTCTGCTAGGTGTGATGATGCACACCTGTAACCCAAGCACTTAGGAGGCTGAGGCAGGAGGATTGAGAATTTGAGGCCAGCCTGAGTTATACAGTAAGACTCTGTCAGAGAGAGAGAGAGAGACAGTGAGAAGGATGAGGAGGTGAAGGAGGAGGAAAGGAAGGAAGGAGAGAAGAAAGATAAGATGCTAATGGGGGGACTCGAAGCCCAAGAGAAGTGGGGAGAGCGTCTATGCCAGGCATCAGAATGTGGTCTGTGAGTGTCAGAGCCCAGCGCAGTAAAGACTTACCCGTGCAGGGTCAGCTCAGAGAGCTAGAGAGTTAGAATAATAACTATATTTTTGCCATATTCTACCTGAGAGGTTGTCTTTGAACTTGTAGATTTCCTTTGTCATGTTAAACTGGTCTTTTTTTGTTTGTTTATTTTAGTGTTTTTACTTACACAGTGTCTGGATACTTAGTGGATGCTGAATGAATGTTTTTGAATGAATGGGGACCTGACTTGGTGCAGAGAAGGCCTAGAGGGGGCAACTGGGTGGTGTGGACTCATGTCTCCTGAAGGAACAGCAGCCTCCATCCATCCTAACTCCCCAGGCAGCTCCACTTGGCAGGGCACCTGTTCCTCAGACACCAAAGCTGAGTTCTACCTTGGGGAGCCAGGCAGGTGCTGCTCATCTGTGTTAGGCATGGGCTCAGCTACTGGGCTGTTAGGACAAAGACCCTGCATCCCCTGGGAGTGACAAAGGGAGGGAAGAAGAAGGCATCAGAGAAGGAGGCCCTATGAAAGAGGTACCAAGTGTGCCCATGTTAACCACATGCCACAGACATCCAATGTGACAGCAAATTTATGTATCACTTGGTGAGGCCACATTATCGTGTATTTGGTCAAATGCCAGTCTGGATGTGGCTGTGAGGGTATTTATTTATTTATGAATGACAGGGTCTCTCCAGGTAGCCCAGGCTGGTCCAGAACTTGAAATTCTCCCATCTCTCCTTCCTTGTGCTGGAATTGCAGGCATGGGTACACTTAGATGATATTAACATTCACCTCAGTAGACTTTGAGCAAAGTACATTATCCACTATAATGTGGGTGGGCCTCATTGAATAAGTCAAAGACCTTAAGAGAAAACAGACCAATGACCCGGATGAAGAGGGAATTCCACCTCCAGACCATCTTTGGACTTGACCTGCACAACCAACACTTCCTTGGGTCTCTGGCCTGCCAGCCCATCCCGTGGGTTTTGGGCTTGTCAGTCTCCAAGACCACAGGAAGATCTCTCTCTCTCTCTCTCTCTCTCTCTCTCTCTCTCTCTCTCTCTCTCTTTCTCTCTCTCTCTCTCTCTCTCTCTCTCTCTCTTTCTCTCTCTCTCTTCGTCTGTATCCATATATCCCTCCCATTGGCTCTGTTTCCCTGGAGAACCCTGATCAACATGTGCAGCTTCATGGAGGTAAAGTTCCAACATTGCAGAGCCCTGGGGAGGAGGCTTCCTTTTACTGTGTTCTCCTGTCCTCCCTGGAACCATCTCCCAGCCTTGCCCTTCCCTGTAGCCACTCCATGCTTGCAGTTGTTACATCTCTTCTAGCTCCAGTGTCTGATTTGTGGATTTCTCCACAGTACCCAAATTGCAAGGCTCATCTCCCATCTGAGAGCAGCCAAATGAGAGCAGCCTCTAATTACGCAAAAGAGGAAAGAAAACTTTGAGATGTTAGCGGGAAGTGTGATGGTGACAACAGAGGGTGTGGTGTCCCATCTCATCTTCAGTTGTGCAGGAGGCGAGGGATGGAGCTGCTCCCAGATGTCCCTTCCCCACAGCAGAATGACACCCTCTGGCTTAGCAGCCCCGAGGGCTCCACTCATCACTCACACCTGGCCCCTTCCCAGAATTTTGAATGAAAGGAAAGTCCGAAAGAAAATCTATTCATGTTGCAGTGGCCACAGACTTAAGATTACCTGCGTCCTCCACAGAACTGGAGTCCCAGAGTGAAACATGTCATCTGCTTGGATTTTCTACAGCAATGGAGGCTTTCAGAAGAAGCCAGGCCCAGTGAGGCCCCAGGGGCTGTGTGGGGAGCCAGAGCAGGTCCCAGAGTCCCTGGTGGCACAACTGCAGGAGTGGGAACTGGGGGCTGGCTGAAAACAGGCCCACGTTTCTCCGAACCACAGTCATGGTTGATCACATTCACTTTCTCATAGAAATACTTTATTTTTCTTTCTCTCTGGACAGGGCATTGGTGGGCTTCAAAAGTACTGGTTGTCAAAATCTGGCTGATTCCGCCTCACTCGAGGGCGCCTCAGAGGCCTGGTCACCCAGAGGACAGCGCTAAGCAAGCTCAGGAACAGGGGCACCTCCAGGAAGACCAGGAGCAGAAAGTGGGTGTTGCTCAGCAGGGACCTGTGGGGGACATGGGACAAGAAATGAGCTGCCTCCCGGGGCAGAAGTCTCAGGGCCAGGTATGGGCAAGGCTGGGATCCCACCAGGGTGGCCCCCTTGAAAGGCACAGTCCTGCTGCCTACAGGATAGGCCTTAGGTGCTCTCCAGGGAGCTTGACTGAACAGTCACCCTCCTTTCCTTTCCACCCCATCCTGCCTGCTGAGCTGGTCTCCCACAATCCCACTTCACCTGGTCTTTATTTGAGCCAGGATGAAGGATTTGCTGCTCCCTGTCCTTTCTGTCTTGGCTTCTGCCACATTCTTCACTTAGATATCCCTCCCTACCCTCTTGGATGCCTGTGTCAGATCTGATGTCACATTTCTGATGCCTTCTGGAACACCACACCTAGAAATGGCTGGCATCTACTCCAACCCTGTCCCCTGGATGCTGGCTCAGTGGTCCTTTCTGTTCCCTTGTTACTCCTTACAGGTCTATGTGACCCTGAATGGTACTGACCCTCCATCTCCCACTATCCCGCCATCCTGCACACCTTCCCAGCTCTCTGCCTCCCTCCCTGGTCCATCTTTTTCTCCCTTGGCCCAACAGGAGGCCACCCTCAGCTCACGGTTTGACAAATCCAATGTATATGGACTCCACATGCTGGGTGAGTCATAGATTAGTCTGAATATATTCTTAGAAGATGGAAGACAGGCTGACTGGCAGGCCACACATCAAATGCCCATAAATGTCCCCATTGGTACACCCTTTCCCACACTCTGCACTCTCTGAGGCTCTCCCATTATGTCTCTGGAATCTCTTGCCCTTTGTCCCACAGCAGTTAAAATCCCATCCATTTGTACAAAAGCACTCCCAGAGAAAGCACCAGGAGGACAAAGCAAAAAAGAAACAATCAAAGAAGGGAGTCCTAAAGCAGGTCCCCAAGGTGGAGCTTTTCAGACATGTCTGCCTAACTCAAGATTGAGGGGCAGAGGGAACAGAGTGGACTGAAGAGGGACCCAGATAAGACCTCTGCCTCAGCTGTAGGGGGAGCAGGAAGGTCTATGGTTCAGTTGTGGCTTTGACCTGGGGGTTTGACCACAGCAGGCAGCGGTACAAATCAACGAAGCTAGCTAGCAGGTGCTGGCACTTAGGAATTCCTCTGGACACCACTGCCAAGTCTGGAGAAAGAGGGAGCCAAACTTCCAGCTTCACCCTCTCTGCCTTGATATTTCCCACACCCCTACTCTGGCACTTGGGAGAAGCAGACTGGAACAATATCTTAGCCAGGACATGTTAGCAAAGAAATCTCTCCTGACCCACTAGAGGCTAAACCATAATGCTCCGACCTGCCCACCCCACCGTCACACTCCGGGCAGGGCATGTAGGAGAGAGACTAAAGTTTGGATGGGAGAGCTTATCACACTCAAAAGTAAACCATGGTCAGGGAAGACCACCTCTAACCTTGCAGTGACTCTGCTGACATGAGGATACATCAGAGGGGCCATGCAGGGGTCCTAGCCTGAGTGCACTCACAAGAGATATTTACTGGGTTTAGCGAAGAAAAGTATAGGATACTTAGGTAAATCTGATATTCAGATAAACAACACATACTTTTTTTTTATTATTAGTATGTCCCATAAAACATTTGGGATATACTATACTAAAAATTATCTGTTGTTTGTCTGAATTCTAAGATTCCTGGGCACCCTGTGTTTTATCTGGCAACCCTTGCAGAGGAGAAACCACAGGCCCAGGCCAGTGGGAAAGGGCTACAGAACCCAGCTCCACTTACCGGGCGAGGGGAGTGGTGAGAGTCATTGGTTGGTTGCTGGTGGTTTTCTCAGTGGCTGAAGGTGTGGAAGTCAGACTTGTTGCTTTGGTTGTTGTTATTATGGCTGAACTTTCTATGGCCAAACATACAGAGCAGAACATAATTCACTCCTGGGGACAGTCCAGTTCTGAGTATGGCCTGAAGGTTTCTCGTACTGGGTATTTTAGTGCTATGAATTTCCCCCAAAGTACTGCATTAGCAGTGTCCTACTGTCTCTGCATGTCCAGGCCTACTATAACAAATAAACTATAAATCAATTTGATTATATTAAAACTTTTCTAAAGAAAAATTATTTCATGACCATACAAGAAGTTGTGAGGAGCTAACTAAAGGGGCATTTACAATATTCAGTTTTGTCCTGCTTGGCACTGCCTAACACATTCAATGGTGTGTCATGTTCTAGGCCAGGCTAGCTCTTTTCTTCTTGGTTGGGGCTTGCTCCCTGCCACCTGTTCTGAAGTGATGTGACCATAGGTGGCTGCCCTCTACCTGGGCTGGAGGCTGGAATGCCTGGGCCAGGACCCATCCTCTTCTGCTCTGTTCTTTTTGTTTTTTTCTTTCTTGTCTTCCAACAGCTTCACCATCTCACCATCCCCTCCCCAGTGCAGTCATGCTTGATGGAGCCCAGCCCATTTCCTGCTGTACTGTACTCTTCTCATCTAGACCGAGCTTCTAGAACAATCTAAACATAGAGACCACAAGATCACATTGGGTCCTTTTCTTGATGAGATCGTTTTTCCATGTTAAAGCAAGGTAAAACTGGCATATAATGAACTGTAAATATTTAACAATTTATTAAATTGACCATGTGGAGGGTAGCTGAATGTACAAAAGAAGTGTAGGACAAAGCCAAACCTGCCCACAACTTGATCTTGGACTTCCAGCCTCCAGGACTGTAAAGAATAAATTCCTGTTGTTTCAGCCACCCAGCCTGTGGCATTTTGTTCTGGCAGTATGAGCAGACTAATACCCCAGACAACCACTGATCTGATTTCTGGGACTATCGATTAGCTTCATTTTCTAGAATTTTCTAAGCATGGAATCATATAGGGTGACTGGTGGTATGGCTTCTGTCACACAGCATAACGATTCTGAGATTCACCCATGCTGTTAGCATATCAGCCAGACATTCCTTTGCATTGTAAGTAGCATTCCATCATATGAATGGACCACAGTGTTTTTTTAATCCATTCACCTACTGATGGACCTTTGGGTTATTTCCATTTATAGTCTGTTATAAATAAAGCTACTGTGTACATTTTGATACAATCTGTGTAAACATGCTGCTTTCTACTGTTTTGATCATGTGGTTTTCATTTGCACTTCCAATGACTCACGGTGCTGACCATCTTTTCATGTGTTCATTTGTCATCCATAGCTAGTCTTTAGTGAAGTGTCTGTTCAAATCTTTTGCCCATTTTTATTGGGTTGTTGGTTTTCTTATTGCTGAGATTTGAGAATTCTTTCTATATTCAGGATACAAATAGTCAGACTGTATCTATTGCTGTTTAACAAGTTACCAAGAAACAACTTTATTATCTCACAGTTTCTTCAGGTCATGGACCTGGATATGGCTTGGATGGGTTCCCTGGTCAGAGTGTCTCATAAGGACTTAGCCAGGCACCAGCTAGTTGAGGCGTCAGGCATCAAGGGGAAGGACCTCCCACACACTCATTCAGGTGGGGTATGGCAGATCTCAGATCCCAGCTGGCTATTGTCTAGATCCATCAGATTCTTCACACAGGGCCATTCACAACATGACAGCTTGCTTTCTGCCAGAGAGTAGAGTCCAAAAGAGGGCCATGAAAAGGGGCAAGTGAGATGGAAGCCATGGGCCATTTGCAGTCTAATCTCAGAATACCAGACCATCCAGTGTTCTGTATTCTGTTCACTAGAATCAATTTACCAGTTCCAGCCAACACTTGGAGGAGGGACTTACAACAAGAGTGTGGATACCCCAAGGCAGAGAACAGTGGGTGCTATCCTATAGGCTAAAGGCTAACTACCACATAGATACTACATAGACCACAAATAATTTCTCCCAGTCTGTGGCTTGTCATTTTATTCTCCTAATAGTGGTTCCCAAAGAGCAGAAGTTTTAATTTGACCAAGTCCAATTTACCAATCTTATGGATCTTTGATGTCTTACCTAGGAAATACTTGTCTCTCCTGTTTCACATTTATATCTATAACCCATTTTGAACTAATTTTTGTGTACGGTACAAGGTATGAATTAAAATTAGTATTTTACAAATGGGTAAATTTGTTGAAAAGACCATCAACAAAGACTTGCAGTTTTTCCCCTAAAGAATTGCCCATATGTACAGAATGGGGGGGGGGGGTGCTGTATCTAGATTCTTTATTCTGTCTCATTGATCTACTTTATCCTGACATGGATATCAGGCTGGCTTTATCCCCATAGCTTTATAAGTTTTGAAATCAGGTTGTATATGACCTCCAACTTTGTTCCTCTTTTTCAAAGTTGTTGTAACTTTGAAAAACTGAAAGGACCAAGTGCATTTCCTTTCACTTGGAAATTTTAGAATCAGCTTGTCAATTTTGACAAGAAAAAGCTACTATGGTTTCTATGAGTTTACACTGAATCTGTAAACAATTGGAGAATGAGGTCTTCCTAACAATATTGAGTCTTTCAACCCATGAACAAGACACCTTTCCCCACTTACTGAGGCTGTCGTTTCTCTCAGCATTAGTTCATAGTTTTCTGTTTAAGTCTCGCATATCACTTATATATTTATCCCTTAGTATTTCATACCTTTATGTTATTATAAATGGTATCTTAAAACTCAATTTCTGATTACCGATCATTAGCATATGGATGTTGGTTGATTTTGAATATTGGTGTTGTGTTCTGCGCCTTAATTAACAATGTTTACTTCAAGAACTTCCTGCATAGAGAATCGTGTCTTCCCACAGAGTTATCTCTTCATCCAGACCCAACACTTCATGTTTCTTTTTCTTGCCTGACTGCACTGGCTAGAAACTCTACTACAATGTTAAATAGAAGTGGGAGAAGCCATCCTCATTTCATCCCTGACACTAGGAAGAAATCATGCTGTCCGTCATATCTAAGTACATTATCTGTAGGTTTCTGTAACAGTTGAAAAAGATTCCCTTGTTTGTCAAGAATAGATATTGGATTGTGTCAAATGTCTTTTTGATGTCTATTAAGCTTATCATATGAATTTTATTTTGCTGTGTGTTTAATGTTGATTAATTTTTGAAGGACACATCAAATCCTCATTCCTAGAATAAATCCCCCCTGGGTCATCATGTGTGATCCTTTCATGTGGTGTTGAATTAAATTTGCTAATTTTTTCTTAGAATATTTGAATCTTTGTTTATGATGTATACTGGTATGAAGGGTTTTTTTGTTTTGTTTTGTTTTTTTACCCTTGTAATGTCTTTGTCTGTTTTTTGTATCAGGTTAATGACAGACTTGCAGATTTCAGTTTCTGGAAGAGTTTTATAGAATTGGTGTGGTCTAACCCTGAAGTTCTTGTAGAACTCATAGTGTACCATCTGAGCCTGGAGTTTTTGAGGTTTTTTGGTTGTGTGTGTGTGTGTGTGTGTGTGTGTGTGTGTGTGTGTGTGTGTGTTGGGGGAAGGTTTTTAACTACAAATTCTATTTTTAACTGATAAAGAGCCATTTCAGTTATGTTTCCTCCTGAGTGACTTTGGTAGTTAAAATCTTTCAAGGGATTTTTTAAAAATTTCATCTAACTTGGTGAATATATTGGAATGAAAGTTGCCTATAATATTTCCTTATTTGCCTTTCAGCATCTGTAAAATCTGTTGGAATACCACCCTTCTCATTTCTGACCAGATCAGGCGTGGTCAGGGCAGTTCAGCGTGGGCTCACTGCTGATGGGTGTCAGCTATCCATCTTTTTCCTGGTTAGTGTGACTGGAAGCTCAACAGGGTTTCCTCTCCCCAGAAGCAGGGTTCTATTTCATTAATATCCCTTCCACTTTATGGATGTTTCACTCTGGCTTTTATTACCTCCTTTCTGGTGCTTACTTGGGACTTAATTATATTTCCCTTTTCTAGTTTCTTAAGCAAAGGCAATTGCTTTGAGGACTTTCTTGTTTTCTATTGTTAGTGTTTCCCACCTTAGAACTACTTTAAACAGCATCCCACTGTCTTAATATGTCTGGGCTACTATTGTAGCAGGGAGGAGGATCAGAAGAAAACAGTCTAGGCCTGAGTCCTGAGAAAGTAGCAGGGAGGTAGGGATGGCAGAGCAGAGAGATAAAACCTGAGAAATCTGAACATGAGGAAGGTCACGTAGCACCAGGGAGGGGAAAGTCACATAGCATTAGGGTAAAGTAGCCAATAAAATTAAATATAACCATATATGGATCAGACCTTGCTTTTTGCTTCTATAACCTGCTTGCAAAGTGAGACCCCCTTTGTTCTTGGGGCTCAGCCTTTGGACATGAGTCCACTACATCTGTGCTGGCACAATAAAAGGTTGCTTCCTGCTAATTGCCTCAAGAGTCCCATATCTCAGCTAGCAACCTCCCGCAACACTATAACAAATTACCATGAACTAACCAACTGGGTAACCACTGTTATGTCTTTTTTTTCTTTTTCTTTTTTTTTTTTTGGCAGTACTGGGATTTGAACCCTGGGCTTTGCACTTGCTAAGCAGGCACTCTACCACTTGAGCCATTCCCACAGCCCTTTTTGCTTTAGGTGTTTTTCAGGTCTTACGTTTACACCCGTGCTGGCCTAGACCATGATCCTCCTAGTTGAGGTGACCGGTCCATGATGAAGCTTGCGAACTTTTTGCCCGGGCTGACCTTGAACTATGATCCTCAAGATCTCTGCCTCCTGAGTAGTTAGGATTACAGGCATGTACCACTGTTCCCAGCTTCAACATTTCCTGAACAATGTGGATATGATGCTGATGGCTTTTTAGCTTCTATATGTTGAAGTTTTTATTTTACCTTAGTTTTGAAATATTTTGGTGAGTATTGAATCCTAGGTTTATATTTTTTTCTTTGTGTTCTTAACATGCTGTTCTTCTCATTTGCTTTTTTCCAGCAAGAAACCTGTTGTCAAGGCCAGAGATGTGGCTAAAGTGGTACAAGCATTAGACCCTGAGTTCAAATCCCATGCCACCAAAAATAAGAAATAAGAAAGGAATCTGTTACCACCCTTATCTTTGGTCCTCCGTATGCAAAGCATTGTGCCTCTGGATGAACTTAAGATTTTTTTATTGGCCAATTTGTGAGTTTGATTATTATGTGTCTTGTAATAATCTTCTTCAGGTTTCCAGAATCTAAGGTTCATTAAGCTTCCTGAAAAGGCAGGTTGGTAGTTTTCATCAAGTTGAAAAAAAGGGAATTGTTTCTTCAAATAACTTCTCTGTCATTCCTCTTGTTCCATGACTTCTATTAGGTTGATTGAAGTCTCACATCTCATCAATGCTCTTTTCTCTTTTATAAATTCTTTCTTTTCCTCTCTGCATTTCACTTTGGACAGCATCTATTGCTATTTGTTCAAATTCACTATTATTTTATTCTGTCATATTTAATATGCCATTAATTTCATCCATTGCATTTTTCATCTCAGACACTATAATTTTCCATTTTAAAAGATTGAATTGGGTCTTTTATGTTTTCTGTGTTTCTACTTCATTTGTTGGACACTTGGAATATAGTTACCATACTGTTCTGATTTCTTTTTCCACTAATTGTAACATCCATGTCAGTGCTGGGTCCGTTCCAATTGATGGGTTATTTTCTTCATCGTGAATGGTGCTGTCCTGTTTCTTCCCATAATCAGCGTGTCTCATCTTTGGCTGTATTACAGACATTGTGGTTTTCACATTTGTGTATTCTAAAAAATCTCCTTGAACATTGTTCTGGCATGCAGTTAAATTACTTGGAAAGAGTTGGAGTCCTTCAAGACTTGTCAATAAGACTTGAAAGGCCAAATCATGGCAGATTTAGCCTTGAGACAAATCACCCCTGAGGCAAAATATATATAAATGTGCCTAATAACCCACAAATCAGGAATCAGTACTCTCTGGAACACACATGGGAACCCCTCTGCAAACCCTGGGAATCTCACCCTTTTCAACTTTCTCCTCTCTGGTACATTGTCCTAACTTCTAGGAGAGTCCAGAGACTCCAAGGCAGGTAGAGCTGGGCACAAATCCAGGGAAGATGCTGAGCAGACCCCAGAATACTCAAGTGGGTGGGTGGGTGGGGGCTAGGAAGAGCTCAGGACAAGGGCAGCTGGCATTCAGCTGAACTTCAAACAACTCCACTGCTGTGACAGTGCCTTGGACAGTCTTCCCTCCAGACTCCTTCACACAGCCAGGACAGGAGCAGAGTGGGGGCTCAGATGGGGGACTTGCATGTTGAAGACCTCCCTAAACAAATCCCTACCATTCAAGACGAGCCTTCACTTCAGGCAAGCTCTGAAGCTCAAGTAACGAGGACTCTTTCCTCCGGGGGGTGTTGTCAGGATTCAGTGAGACAATGTGTGCTCTGCACTGGGCCTCAGAGGTCCCACGGCAGTGTGGACCCAATGATGTGGTGCTGTCATCAGGCTACAGGTGCCCTGTGACCAGTGCCACTTGTCTGAAGGATGGCAACAAAAGAGCCCAACCTTTTGAAGAGAAACTCCTTCAAACCAAGGCACTGTAACCTCTCAACAGCCCTCCCCAGAGTGTCTGCATTCTAGAAGGACTTGAGAAGACTGTCATTAAGTCAAAAGCACGAGTGGCTCACACTGGGATTTCAGGAACCTGGAATGAAGCTATTTGACTGGGAAGGCCTTTGTAGGCCTCAGGAATTAGACCACAGCACCCCCAATTACGTTGGGCTCCTTTCCCCTAGGGTTGGATATGGAATATAAGTGGGGGAAGGGAGTAAAAGCAGCAGCTGTGGAGGTCCTGCCCAGAGCTCTCCAAAGAGCAGGGCAGCCCTGGGCCTTGCCAGGGACTGAGATCTCTGGGGGTCTCTGGCCCAGGGGCTGGAACTGGGGACCCTCGCCTTATCCTCTATTAGCAATAGACTCAGGAGCTGTGCAAAGAAGAAAAGGTTCCTGGAAGGGTGTGACCCTGCTCTGTAGGAGGCCCTAGGAGCCAGGGGACATCAAGAGAAGTCCTTTTCTCCCTATCCCGAGAGGTCCATTAAAGTTGTACAAGACCTCCAGACACAAACTCCCCTGTGACAGGTCACTCTGAATGACACTTCACATGAGTGGGACACTAACACATCCACACTCTTACCTGGATCAATGATCACATTAACCTTGACCCCGAGGTCAATTCCAATTCTCTCAATCCCACACCAGTACATGTCAGTGTCGTCTCTCCTGAGATCCTCCATGGTCACCGTGAACAGGAACTTTTTCTGATCATCTTTGATGGACACACGGTCCTCCTTCACCTCCTGCTCTGACCCACTGGTTGTAACAAGGACCTGGCAGCTTTCCCAGTTAGCTCCTCGACACCACCACTTCTTGTAGGTTTTCCAACTTGAGGTATAATGACACTGCACAGTCAAAGAGCCCCGCTCCAGACCAGACACTTTCTCTGGACCAGTGATAGAACTCTGGGCAGTGAAGCAGCCTGGAAAACACAAATCCATTAAATGTCACCTCTCACTCCATGGGCAGAGCTACAGCATTCTGTGCTGGACAGAGCTCCCACGTCCAAGAGCATCAGGAAAGGAACAATGGTCAAGGAAGGACACACCTGCTGTCCTTCAGCTTCCACAGCTGGAGAGCACACTACGGTTCACAAAAGACATAAAGATGGTGACACTGAGCGCTAATAGCTTCCTGTCATCCACCCCTCTCCACCCCCAGTGACCAATAAATTTGTGTATTTCGATGAATGTCCCTTTTCCTCCATAAGTCGTTGTAAATCTGAATTCTAAAATCCTAGTAAGAGCTGACTTTTAAGATAAAAGCAAATAAAGTTTAGATATACACAGAGAAGGTATGCCCTCTTGGGTCTTGTAAGATTTTAAGCAAACCAAACAGAGGTGATCCAAGCCATAGCTTTAACGAGTGAGAAAACCTTTTGAGCCGTATTCTCTCTTTTCAAACAATCTGCTATGGACAATACAACAACCCTTATCTGCCTGGATATTTTCAGCCTCACCTTTGATTGAAAGAACTCAGAAAAATGGAATGAAGTACCTTGAACAAGACTTCTGAAACTAAGTTTTTAAGTTCAACTGACCTAAAGGAAGACCTGTGTATAGAATTAATAGATTCTAGTTACTTAGTAGCTACTGTGATAGTTGCAGCATAAGTTTAAGATCAAACTAGAAGTACATTGAAATGTTGCGGGAAGTTGCTAGCTGAGATACAAGACTCTGAGGCAAATAGCAGGAAGCAATGTTTTATTGTGTCAGCACAGACTCAGCAGACTCATGTCCAAAGGCTGAGCCCCGAGAACAAAGGGGTCTCACCTTATATACCCTTGCAAGTGGGTTACAGAAGCAAAAAGCAAGTTCTAATCCATATATGGCTATGTTAATTTTATTGGCTACTTTATTCTAGTGCTACGTGACTTTCCCCTCCCTGGTGCTATGTGACCTTCCTCATGTTCAGATTTCTCAGGTTTTATCTCTCTGCTACGCCATCTCTACCTCCCTGCTACTTTCTCAGTACTCAGGCCTAGTCTGTTTTTTTCTGATCCTCCTCCCTGCTACAGAAGCACTTGCAGGATCCCAGGAGCAAATGTGTGTGCGATGAGAAAGGGTGTGGTCTTTTATCTGCCAAGAGACACTCAAAGTCATAGGCTGTGGGCTGGACGTGTGGCTCAAGTGGTAAAGCGCCTGCCTAGCAAGCTCAAGGCCTTGAGTTCAAACCTCAGTGTCACAAAAAAACAAAAAGAAAAGAGGATAGGCTGTGCCAGAGGGCTTGGGTTTGAATCTTGTCTCTACCACTGACAATTTCTGTGAACTTGGGCAGACCGACCTCCCTGGGAATAGCTATAGTATCTGTCTCCATGTTACTATATGGTGTTTATTATTATTATTTCCCTTGAGCAAATGGAAACTTTAGACAGTGTCAAGATGTCTTGAGAAGCCAGAGTTCAAAGTGGTAAGAACAGGAAGGAGATAATGTCACCACAGAGCTGCACTATCAGATGAATGCCTGCCAAAAGCAGAAACTGGTCTACTTTTGAATCTGCACTCTGTGACATATGAAGGAAGTTAAAGAATTACACATATCCTTTTGAGGAAAATGGGTTTCTTTTGATAGCTATGAAATCTCTGCAATCACAAAGGGAAGGCAATATTAAAATAAATATTTACCAGAGATAAAATACAGGATCAGGGAGAAATCCCTTATGAAACTTGATCTGATTATAGACAATATGAAAAAAATATTACAATGCATTATATTTTAACAAAAATGATAATACTGTGTCAAACTTTGTGACATGGACAAAGCTGTATTCATAAGTAAGTTCTTAGAAAAAAGTTTGTCAGTTCCCCAAATAGTTAAACATAGAGTTTACATAACAGAATTGAAAATATATCCCAGCATGAGCCCCAGTGGCCTCTGTTTACTCCTCATCTCACCAGCCACCCTGTCTTCTGACAAGCTCTTGCTTTCACCTGAGGCATCACACCTCCAATCTCCAGTCATTCACACTCACTTCCATTGTTATCACTAAATTAGTAATCTGGTCAGCTTCCTCCTCCACTGCTTACAAACCTTATCCAGGCACATACTACACACTTGGAAACACTAACCATGATACCTTGGGGTTAAGTGTAAACTCTTTGGCATGGAATTCAAATCCAGACCCTACTGGAGGTGATCTTTGGTGCTCTCCTCTCTTGCATAATCTCACCAAACACTCATTATCCCAGCTAGCCTAGGCTGCCTCTGTATTCTACAACAAAGGAATCGGGCTCCTATCCTTTGCTCTGCCTGGCCTGCCCTCTCCAGTCCCACCTCAGGCCTCTCTTTGCCTAGCCAACCATCTGGACTCTTCTGTCATCCTTCAGTGGCACCTGGAGCAGAACTCACTTAGCCCAACATGCATTTTCCCCTACAGCATTTGTGACATTTTGCACATTATGTTCTTTGTCAATGCATTTCCTAATTTGGGATTCTTGGAGCTCAAAAGTCAAGCAGAACCAGGCACAGCAGTGCACACCTACACTCCCAGAACAGAGGCAGAGGACCGTGACTTCAAGGCCAACTCGGGCTACCAATCAGGTGAAGATGGTGTATATTTGATGGGACTCAGCAGGTCCTGGAAGAGCAAATAAATTTGTTCACAATCAGCCAGACTCTTACCACATCTGCTCCTGCTGTTGTTACCTCTTTTCCCTCAGTCCCTGATCCTTACCACCAGTTGGCTGAAGAAGAAAGATATCTGACCCGATCTGAGATGGTTCTGCATGATATAGTGATGGTCTTGAAAGTGAGTGATTGTTGTACATTGAGGTGCATTGAGCACCTCAAAGCAGTGACTCTAGGCTAGGACTGAAGCCAGTTTTTGGGTTTGTGTGTGTGTGTGTGTGTGTGTGTGGTGTGTATGTGTTGAAGCCAGTTTTGATTAGAAAATGCAGGAAGGAGTTGTTATTGGTATCTACTGAGTAGAGGTCAGTGATTCTGTTAAACATCTGAACAATGCATAGGACAGCCCCCCCCCCAAATAATTATTTGCCCTCCCCCCAATATCAGTGGTGCCAAGGTCGAGAAACCTTGCCCTAAACCTTGGACATGACCTCTAGCAGTGCACCTGGTTACTAACTTTGCTTGGTAGGGATGATGCCTGAGTGACCAAGTTGCACGGGTTCCTGCATGGTCACCAGTGCCCACCTCATGGTCAGGGAAGTTGACATTGATCATAGCCACACAAGGTCCGATGTGGATTTTCTCAAGAGCCCATGAGAACCTGCTGTGATTTTGCAACTTCTCTGAGAAGTTCCCACTAATGAGCTCAGTATTCACCAACAGAGTGTGGGCTCTCACTGTCCACACCTGCTGCAGCCACCTACGGAGAATAATGGCTCCTTTTCTACCACCTAAATCTCTAACAAGTGTTCCTATTGGTGAATTCCAACCCACAGAGGGAAGGTAATTTTGGAAAATCTAACTCCCATATTTTCCTCTAGGATGCAAAAGAAGTCCCTAGAGGAGGTGATAGTGATGTCAAGTTGACAACAGATGAACCAGCACTGTTCACTTGTATCCATTCAGCATCCCCACATGGGGCGTGGCTCAAGTGATAGAGCTCCTGCCTAGCAAGCATGAGGCCCTGAGTTCAAACCCCAGTGCAGCCAAATATGTGTGTGTGTGTGTGTGTGTGTGTGTGTGTATCTATATAGATGTCTATATAGATATATATAGAGAGAGGGATATACATATAGATATATAGATATTAACACATGCTATGGACTGGATGAGCATGCTACCCCAAAATCCACAAGTTGACATTCTGATCCCCCATGGGATGGTTAGAGATGGGGCAGAGATGGGGCCTTTGGGAGCTGATTAGGGCTAGATAAGATTTAAGGATGGGGGGGGCTCATAATAAGATTAGTGGTCTTGTAAGAAATAGCAGCTCTCTCTCTTCTAGTGCACCATCCTTGCACCCCTGGGATAAATCCCACTTGATTATGGTGTATAGTCTCTCTTATGTATGGTGGCTGGATTGGATTTGCTAGTATTTTGTTGAGAATTGCTGCATCTATGTTCATCAGAGATATTAATCTGTAGTTGTCTTTCTCTTGTGGTTTTTGTTGTTATTGTGTTCTTACCTGGTTTTGGTACCAGGATAAACTGGCCTCACAGAATGGGTTTGGAAGGGTTTCTTCCTTTTTAATACTTTGGAATAGTTTGAAAGACTTGCAATTCATTCTATTTGAAACTTTTGCTAAAATTCAGCAGTGAAGTCATGTGATCCTAGACTTTTCTTTCTTAGGACTTTTTTTATTACATGACCATGCAAAGGTGGTTCAACATAAACAAATTGATCAGCATAATACATCACACCGACAGAAGAGGGATAAAACCACGTGACTGAGTGTGGGGTGCGGCTGGAGTGGTAGAGCACGTCCTTATCATGCACACAAGGCCCTGGGTTCAGTTCCCAACACCCCCCAAAAAAAGAAAAAAAAAACATGTGGTTGTCGTAATAGATGCTAAATAATATTCATTAAAATTTAGCATTGCTTCATGATGAAAACCCTCAAGAAACTAGGTGTAGAAAGAATCTACCTCTATACATTAAGCACTATGTATGGTAAATCTGCAGCCTACATCATAGTGAATGGGAAAAAGCCCAATGCTTTTCCTTCATGGTCAGGAACAAGACAGCAATGTCCACCTTCATCAGTCTTATTCAACACAGAATGGAAGACTTAGCCAGAGCAATAAGACAAGAGAAAGAAATAAAGAGCATTCAAACAGGAAAGAATGTGGTCAAAGTTTCTGTTTACAGATGATATGATTTTATAAAGAGAAAAACCTAAGGGCTCCACCAAAATACTGTTAGAACTGAAAAACAAATTCAGTAAGGTTTCAGAGTACAAAACCAATACATAAATACATAAATCAGTAACCTTTTTATACACCAATAACCAAATTGTTAAGAAAGAGATCAAGAAATAAATGCCATTTGCTATAGCTAAAATATAATAAAATTCAAAGGAATAAACTTTACAAAGAAAGTGAATGATCTCTACAATTAAAACAACAAAACTCTGATGAAAGAAATTTAAAAAAACACAAAACATGGAAAGACATCCCATGCTCATGGATTGGGGACTTAATATTGTTTAAATATCCATACTACCCAAACTAATCAATACATTCAATGCAATTCCTATCAAAATGCAAATGACATTCATTACAAAATTACAAAAAGCACTCCTAAAATTTCCATGGAACCTTAAAAGCAATCAAAGAAAAAAAAAGAAAGAACAAAGCTGGAAGCTTTACAATACCTAGCTTCAAAACATACTACAAAATGATAGTAACCAAGAAAGCATGGTGCTGGCATAAAAACAGACACCTAGACCAGTGGAAAAGAAAATAATACAGAAATAAACTCACACATTTATAGCCAACTGGGTTTTTGACAAGAAGCAGCAAGAACATATATTGGAAAAAAGGAAAACCTCTTCAATAAATGGTGTTGGGAAAACTGGATATCCATATGTAGAAGAAAGACACTAGACCCTTCTCACCATACATAAAATTCAACTTAAAATAGATCAAAGACTTAAATGTAGTACCTGAAAGTACTAAAAGAAAATATTTTAGGAAAAACCTCAGGACATTCATTTCAGCAAAGAATTTTTGGATATGACCCCAATAGACTAGGCAAGAAAAAAATTGACAAATAGAACTACACAAAACTAAAAGGTTTGTACAGCAAAGAAAGCAAATTGAGGAGAAAACCTACAGAACAGCAGAATGTACTTGCAAACCATTCATCAAGCAAGAGCTCAATTTCTAGCATATATAAGGAACTCAAACAGCTGAACAACAAAGATAATACCAATCCAATTTTAAAACGAGCAAGTGAACTAACTAGACATTTCTCAAAAGAGAAATGCCAAAAGTATATGAAGAAATGCTCAACATCACTAATCACCAGGGAAATGCAAATCAAAACCAAAAGAGCTATCATTTCAACTCAATTAGAGTAGCTATCACAAAAAAAAGGAAGGAAAAATAGCAAACACTGATAAGGACATGGGGAAAGAGGAACTCTTTTCTTTACACACAGTTAATAGGAATGTAAATTAACACAGAATTATGAAAACAGTATGGAAGTTCCTCAAAACACTAAAATGAGATACATATGACCCAGTAATCTCATTCCTGGGTACATATCCTAAAGAAGTGAGGTCAGTATGTTGAAGAGATATTTTGATATGGAATCAACCCAGGTGTCCACCAATGGATGAACAGACAAGTAAAATGTGGTTTATATACACAATGGAGTATACATTCAGCCATGAAAAGGATGAAATTTTGTCCTTTGCAATGCCATGGATGGAAATGGACAAATTATGTTAAGTGAAATAAGTCAGACATAGAAACACAAATATTACACTTACCCCAAATCACTTATACTGGGAGCTAAAATATCTCAAAGAAGTAGACAATAGAATAATGTTTACCAGAGCCTGGGAAAAGTGTGGGGGAAGAAAAGATTGAGAGAGAATGGCTAATGGTAGGTACAGTTGAGTAGAAGGAATAACTTCTAGAGTTTTATAGCACAGGTGACAACTGTGGTCGACAATAATTAATTGAATACTTCTCTCTAGTAGCTGCTAAAGATGACTTGGAATGTTTCTGATACAAAGTAACATAAATGTCTGATCTGATCATTACACATTATATACAATGTATTGAAATGTCACACTGTATCCTATAAATTGTATGTACGATTACTATGTGTCAATTTAAAATTGCACAGCTCTGACATGCCAGTGTCTCAAAGCCCCAGCCCCACTCACCTAGGAGGAGGAGGAGGAAGAACAGAGAAGAGCCCAGCCACATGGTCCCGTCTCCTCTTCTGTCCTTGGTGGTTAACAGTGTCCGATTTCCCTTGACAACTTGGAGCCCAGCTCTGGCATGAACAGCCGAACTTGCTTGAATATTCTTTGGGTTTCTCTCTTGTTCACATTCACTGTGTCTGTAGCAACTTCCCAATTTTACATATTAGAAGAAAGGGGATGTCATTCTTTAGAAGTTTAAGTCACAGTATATAGCACACACCATGTTGAAACCTTTATACACGTAGGAAAGTAAAAAGGATCCAAGCAGATCAGGTTTGCACATGAGTGAGGTCCCACAGGGGCAAGGAGGAGGGAGGGAGAGGATGGAGACAGGAGAAGGAGGAAGATGAAGCTAGGAATTTCCCAGCCACTGCTGTTGTAGGGAGCACAAGGAGAAAGGCTCTGATGATGGATTACAATGGCTTTGCACTTTGAGAAGAGCACAGAGCGTAGGACTCACACCCAGTCTTGCTGGAGAAACACCTTCTGCCCCAAACTCCTTCCAGGTGGTCCCACTACAGTACATCTCAAGCCACCCCTCCTGCATGGTTGTCCCTGCTCCCCAATTCTGACAGCTGCTCCTCCCCTTGGGGTCTAAGTGGTTCTGTGAGGAAGGGGATGCTGCTTTCCTCTTTGGTCTCCTTTTGCTCTAGGTGCTTCCTCTTGCTTCTTTGCACACACACCCCCCCTCAACTGTTGGCTGTTGGCCACCTCATTGTGCTGAAATTGCCTATTCTGATAACCTCCAGAGTGAGTTTCACAGTCTCCTCCCACTTCCTTCAGAGGGTCCCTTTCCTCTTTCTCTGCCACCTGCTCCCTCTACTCCTCCTCCCTGAATCATTCTTTTGGTCTCTTCTTTTTCTTTTATATTTTCTGAATGTGTGGGGTTTATTTCTTTGTCAATGAAAGAATTTTATGCTCTCAATGAGAAACCAGAAGATGTAGGAGGAGAGAGATGGGAACAACCTATGCTGCTGAGACAAAGAGCTTCAACATCCTTGGGGCTGGGACAGCTTCCTGGGCCACCTCATACCCATTCTAGGACCTGCCTGTTTAGCAGCAGGTCCAAAAGAGCCCACCAGAGCCTCTGACAACAGACACTGACAACCCTCACTTCCTGGCCTGCAACCGCCCAGGTGGCAAACCCACCATGGCAAACCCATGGCTCTCTCCAGCCCTCTTGCTAAGAGTTTGGCCCCCTGCAAACCTTCCTTCTGCTACTCTGTGGCTGCTCCTCCAGGAACCCTGCGTGAGTTTGGGTAAGGGAGAAGTAGCAAGGTTCTTAGGGGTACCTCTCCCTCCTGTTTATACACCTGAGCACTTGAGAAGATTCTACACATAGAATCCCAAAAAAACAAAGTCCTTCCACTGGGCTGCAAGAGAGCAGCCTTCTCACGTCCTCCTCAAGTACCCAAGAGGCAAAGGTGTGATTAAGCCTCAGTGGTGCTTAAGGGAAGATCTTCATATGAGTTTCCTATGACTAATGTAACAAGTTATCACAAACTTGGTGGCTTAAAACAGCACAGTTTTATTGTCTTGCAGTTCTGAGGAAGAGAATGATCTCACTGGGCTAAAATCAAGGCGTTGGCAGGGCAGTTCCTTCTGCAGCTCTGGGGGACCATCTGCTCCCCTGCCTTTTCCAACTTCTACAGGCTACCTGCATTCTTTGGCTTGTGGCCCCTTCCTTCTTCAAAGCCAGCAATGGCCACTTGAGCCTTTCTCCCATATTATCACTCTGGCCCTAACCCTCCTGCCACTGTCCTTCACTTACCAGGACCCTGTGATCACATGGGCCCCCTCCAGGCTGCCTAGCTCTATGCCTCCCTGGGACAGCTAATAGGGATCTTAAGTCCATCTGCTGTTTTAACTCCTCCTTCCCATGGGACACAACATATTCACAGGTTCTGTGCTGTTATGATGTCTTGGAGGAGGGGTCCTTATCCTGCTTCTCACAATCACAGGGGGATTGTGAACTGGACTTCTCCAAAGCCACATCAGTGCTGAAGGTCCTGCACCTGACCTGGCTGAGTAGAACACTGTGACTGGAAAGATGGCGCACTGTAGTTCAAGAGCCAAAATTGTCTTGGGCTATCTTTAGCTCTTTTTAATAACCATTTGCTATCAACCTCGGTATCTGACCTAACACCTTCCTGACATTTAGATAAAGCTCCTGGAATGATTCCACCAGCCCTGAAGCTAACATGGTAAGATAACATCTCAATCCTATTGAAGACATTTTCCATCCTTACTATAACTGGCCTACCTAGATGTTCCACCAATGTGTTTGCAAATACATTGATTCATGGCTTTCTTTTGTTCTGTGACCATACAAGATCACGTCACCTCTTCCACAGTGGAACATCTCACCTACAGTAACTTGAATCCATGTTCCTGGGTAATGGTTGCTTGTATGTGCCTCAGAATAAATTATTTTTCTTATTTCCTTAAAGAATAGGTGTTGTATATGAACAAAAATCATCTCTTCTGCCTTCCTCTTCACAAGTGCTAGGGAAAGGGGAAAGCTGGGCCTCTTGCTTTTTCTGAGTTCCAACATGGTAGAATGTGGATGTCAGCCTGGGGCCCATCCCCGCTCAGAGACTTCCAAAGTATGACTAAGATTCAAACACTGCTACTCCAATTTAATCTCACCACCACCTGGTGCCTTTGGGCTCCCTCAAAGTCCAGGGTCAAGGTTCATATTCTCCCTGGAGTCTGTCTCTCCTGCCCTCTATTGACCCACTTCCCTTCCCCAGAAACCTTCCTTTCAAAGAGTCCTCCTCTTCCGACCCACCTCATGCCCCACTGGGCAGTGTATTCAGTCCTGATGAGACAAGGTTTGGGGTGCACCATATCTGGCTTTTGTCTTGCCTGCTGCTCTCTGGGGAGCTGTTACTCTGCTGGGTCAGCTCCAGGACTTCAGCAAGCTGGAAAAGCACCAGAGGAAGCTTGGCACGAGAGACACGGATGCAACAGGGTATGGGACTTGTGAGAAGAGCACAGTGGGTTTAGAGGATATTTTTAGAATGTGCAATGTGGTGTTCCTACCCTCTCCCAGCCACATCAAAGCATCATGTACTGAGCTCAAGACCAGTTCAAGGAGGGTGTCCTGTGGGGGGTGGGGGAGTCATGATATGGTTTATAGGGAAGGGATTAGGCACAGGATAGGAAGGGGAATCAGTCTTTTTCACACACTGATAGGGTGAGACTATCCAGAGCACATAAATAACCAACAGTCTAGTAGTTTACTAGACCAGGTATCAAGTATATGTGATCAACAGAGATGCAAATATCACACTTGCTACCATCTGGGAGTCAGTTCAGGGCAAGACACCTCCTGGGAGAACTAAATAGGCAAGTTGGCAGAGCGAGGGGAATCTTTCTGTACTTCAGAGAGGTCATATTAGATGTGAAATTAAAAGATGGGTGGGATTTATAAAGGGACACAAGGTAGAGAGGAGAGCAGAGGCAGAAGCAAAAAACAGTATGCAGAAAATCCCTAAGATCAGCTGGAATGCAGGTCAGCTGCAAGGGATTGTGGGAAAGGAGACCAAAATGCAGATCAGCCAAGGCAGCAAGCAGTGGGCCTAGGCTAAGCAGGTAGAGACATCACTGAAGGCTTAGCCTTGGGCAGCACTGCTATGGCCCTCTAAGGGGTTTCTCTGGCCAAGAACCAGCTTCACCTGTCACAAAGGTTATTGGGGCCACAGGTGTTGTCTCAGGGAGAGGGGGAGAGAAAGGGCCTGAGGTTGCCCCTGGGGCTACTCTTACATTCTTTCTAGATTCTGTCTGCTCATTTTTTTTTCCCTTCAATTTTACTCAAACCATTTTTGAACTATTATATCTCTTTTCAGATCTCCATTTTTTTAGAAAGATCAGGTTATCTGTGTCAACATAAAATAACAATTCTGCTATAAAGAAACTTTAAAAAAATAGCTTATTCTGAGCCAAATATGAGCAACCATGGTCCAGGGACATGGATTCAAGTTCTCCTGAATGAGATGTCCTGCCATGGAAGTGGCAACATGAACTTTTATAACCACAGAACAAATAGGTCTTAAATCATTTACTAAATACATTGGGGGCATTAGGCAGGTAGGCTACAGTGCCATGGGGCATCTTCTGTATAGGTTTCAGATGTTATCTTCTAGCATTCTTAGCTGTAGGGCTGGTGGAGGCTGGAGGTCTGCTAAGCTTAGCGATAGACTCTGAGAGATTTACCTAATAGTCACAAGGGTGTAAGAGCAGATGCAGAGTTTAAAAGTAAGTGGCTGTCAAAGGCACTATGATAGCCATTAGCTTTAGACCTAAGTTAGGGTGTGGATATGAAGTGTTCCCAAAGACTTGGTCCCCAGCTGGTGAATCCAATCATTGAGAGGTAATTGGCTCTGCCTTCATCACTAGATCAATCCGTTTATGAATTCATAATTTGATGGCATATTGGGAGCTGGTGGAAACTTTTCCTGGGTGGAGCCTAGTTGGAGGGAGTAGGTCACTGGAGGCCTATCCTTGGGTGCTATCTTGTTCAGAGCTTCCTCCTGACTCCCCTGACTCCTGGCTGCCAAAAGGTGAGCAGCCTCCTCTGCCAAATGCTCCCACCACCATGATGTCCTACCTCCTCTCAGGCACAAAACAATGGAGCCAACCAAAACCATGATCCAAAATAAATCTTTCCTCCTTTAAATTGTTTCCCTCAGGTATTTGATGTTGATCACAGCAACAAAAAACAAACACAACCTACAGCATTCTGTCTCTCCACAATCACAGTGTTCTACTGAGTCAAGGTCAGTCTGCAGGATCTTTAAGATAGATCAGATTCGTCAGGGAGCTTCAGCTTCATATCTGTAATTTCCCCCAAGCTGAGTAGAACTATTTGTCTGAGATCTTCTTCTGCTTCCTTGAGCATTTCTTCTCATGGTGTGAATTCTTCAACCAGAATGTATATGTGCCTGTCATCTGCTTGTGTTCGTTTCCTTTACCTGATCTATCAGCTATGAACAGGTGCTGGGTTGTTCTTTTTGAGACAGGGCCAGGGTCTTAATTAGTCCAGGCTGGCCTGGAATTCTCTATGTAATCCAGTCTGGCTTCAAACTTGTGTTCCTCCTGCCTCAGTCTCCTGAATGTCCTCCCACACTGAGTCACTTTTTATGAAAACTTCTCTTTGAATGAGGCTTGGGATCGCCAGAGTTGTATGAGAAGTGGCAAAGGGTGACAAATGTTGCCAAAACAATGGGTGGTTTGTGGACAGGACCACTTCCTGCTATGTCTTGCCTGTTTGCCCACACAGTTCATGCACAGGAAGGGACAGACCTCCTTCAAGGAGCCTATGCTCTGTGAAACAGAATAGCCCTGGTGGCTGCAGTGTGAACAGCCCTGCCTTGCTCCCCTCCCTGTGGTCAGTGACAAAGGGTTGTAACACACAGCCCTGTTCCTAGTGCCCTGTGTGTAAGGCAGAACCACACTGCTCTCTTAAACAGCTTTTCTGACTCTAGAACTGACCACGCTGGAATATTTTAGGTATCTATTGTGTATATGTTATTTTGTGGCATAAAACAATTACCATTTTCTTATGCTACAAATTCTGTGGTCAGGTCCTGAGCAGAGTGCAGTAAAGGCTTGCTTCTGATCCACAACACCTGCACCTCAGTTGGGAGAATGGGTGGCAAGGGGTGCAAATGGCTGAGTGCTGTTATCACCTAGAGGCTTCTCCACTACATGTCTGGATGGTGGGTTGGGGGTACCCAAGATGGAGCTCAGCTGGCATTGTTGTATGGAGACCCTGCACAACTGGAGTCTCCATGCAGGAGCTGGTTCCAGAAGCAAAGAGTCTCCCTAGAGCGAGACCCACAGAACAAACATGTCAGGATACTGACAGGGCTGCAGCATTGCTGCTTCTGACTTCACCTTCGAAGCCACTTACAGTCCCTTTCACCACTCCCTGTACTGGAATTTCCAACAGGTTGCAGGGGAGAATAATGGTTCTTGGAGAGTGAAAACATTTTACTCTTTGAAGATATAAAAACAGGTATACACATTGTATTGGTTTTTCATCTCTGTGATCAAAATACCAGACATAAACAACTTATGAGTGGAAGGACTTATTTTGGCTCTGGTTTCAGAGGGTTCACCCCATGGTTGCTTGGCCCTGTGCACTTGGGCAGAACATCATGGTGGTGGGAGTGTGTGGTGGAGGAGCTTCTTTGTCTATGGTGGACAGAAATCAAAAGAAGAGACAGGAAGGAGCCAGGGACAAGATACCCCCAAAGACCCACCCCCCAGTGACCCACTTTTTCCAACTAGGTCCCACCTAGGGATGTGGCAGTTGGGGCTCAAGCAGCCAACACATGCAGGAGACACTTCATATTCAAATAACACATACAATTGTCCTCTGGTATATCTGCAAGGGACTGGTTCCTGAACCAATCAATCCCCCTCCAGGACACCAAAATTCAGAGATTCTCAAATCCCTTATATAAAATGATATAGGATTTGCATATAACCTACTCATATCCTCCTGTGTGCTCCATATCACCTCTAAGTTATGTATAATCCCTATACAATGTAAATGCTAGGTAAATAGTTGTTACAGTGTATTGTTTAAGGAAGGCTGTACATGTTCAATACTGATGGAATTTGTTTCAAGTATTTTCCATCTGCATTTGGTTGAAATCCAGAGGGCCAATTAGATAGATAGATAGATGATAGATAGATAGATAGATAGATAGATAGATAGATAGATAGATAGATAACACATGTGCGGTATATCTTTGGTATTAAAATTTCACAGGAGGAAGTTTTTAGGGACAAGAAATATGTACACTGGCTCCTCAGAAAGATGGAAAAAAGATTGAGAAACACTGCTAAAGCTTACTGGTTGAATTAGTCCCAGCCCACCCAGACTTAAGGGGAAAGGATGTAGACATCAATTTTTTTTGCTGGTACTGGCATTTGAACTCAGGGCTTCCCCAAGTACCCTAACATTTGAGCCACACCTCAGTCCTTTTTTGTTTAGCTTGTTTTTTGGAAAGGATCTCACACTTTTGGCCTCCTAAGTATCTGGGATTACAGCCATGCACCATCATTCCTGGCCCTAGACCCCAACTCTTTATAAAAGGAGTGTCAAGAAATTTTCAGGCATAATTTTAAACTGCTACATGGAAGAATCTTAATCTAGCACCTTCATGTCAGATTTAAGAATAATGAGACTTGAAGGTGTGATGCCACCTGGTCCACAGTCACAAGGCAGGTGGTGACTTGGATCTGTAACTGAGTGCCAGGTCCCCACCTCGTCACTGCAGGCCCATCTGTGCACCTTAGAAGGTCAGTCCCCATGCCTGCTGGGGGCACCATATGGTCCCAAGCATAAACACCGGGCTCTGAAATTTCCATCCCCTACTCAGAGGTCAGACTAGCATACATGACTTGCATGAACTTACAGGCATGTTTTGTTTAGTCACAGTATTATTATTATAATAATAATAATTATTATTATTAATTTTTTCAGTACTGGGGTTTGAACTCAGGGCCTTCACCTTGAGCCACTCCACCAGCCCTATTTTTGTGAACGGTTTTTTCAAGATAAGTTCTCACGGAACTATTTGCCCGGGCTGTCTTCAAATTGTGATCCTCCTGATCTCTGCCTCCTGTGTAGCTAGGATTACAGGTGTGAGCCACTGGTGCCCAACTTGTCACAGTATTTTTTAGTGGAATTTCTTGCCTATGTGTAAAAGTGAAGTTTCACTGGGAGTGTGCAAGGGCTCTGCCCTTGGTTCTGAAATCATCCTTTTAGGACTTTTATCTCTCCTTGGGCTCTGATTAACTTCACACATCTTCCAGCACAAATATGCCAAATGATTTTTGACAAAAGAGCAAAAACAATCCAATGGAGGAAGGATGGTCTTTTTAAACAAAGACTGTTGAAACAATTGGACTTCCACAGGTCTGCTTAACAAACTGCACATCACACAGAACAAGTCATCCAAAATAGATCATGATTCATGAATTCAAATATAAGACATAAAAACTATCAAACGTTTTTTGCTTTTATAGCCAGGCTGGCCTCGAGCTCATGATCCTCCCGTCACACCTCCTGAGTGCTGGGATTACAGAGTGCCCCACCATGCCCAATTAAAACTATAAAACATTTAGAAGAACAAGTAGGAACAAATATTGGGTATCTGAGGTTAGGTGAAGGTTTCTTAAACATGACACCAAAAGCAAAATCCTTAAAAGAAAAAAACTAATGAGATATATTTCATCAAATTTAGAAACTTTTGTACTGTAAGCAATTCAGTGAGGAGAGTAAAAAGATGAGTCAAGGACAGACTATATATTATATACTGTAGATACTAGTAGACAGAGAATTCTCAAAGCTCAACAGTAAAAAGTTCAATTGTAAGTACTCTGGAAGCAGAGATTGGGAGGATTGTGGTTCAAAGTCAGCATGGGTAAAAAGGTTCATGAGACCCCATCTCAACCAATGGCTGGGGGAATTGGCTCCACCTGTCATCCCAGCTAGGCAGGGAAGAACAAATAGAAGGATGGTGGTCCAGGCTGGCCAGACATAAAGCAAGATCCTATCTCAAAAATAACCAAGGCAAAGGGGCTGCAGACTTGCTCAAGTGGTGGAGTGGTGGAGCACCTGCCTAGCAGTCACAAAGCCAAGTTCAACCCCCAATACCACCAAAAAAGTTATTTAAGTTCAATGAGAAAATAAATAAAAGACATGATCTGACACTTCACCAAAGAGGATGCACAGGTGGGAAATAAGCATGCAAAATATATCCAACACTGTTAGCCATTAGGGAAATTCAAATTAAACCCACATTGGGCTATGCCTATCAGAACACCTGAAATTTAAAAAAAAATGATAATACCAAATGCTGGCAAAGATGCAAAGAAACTGGATCCCTTGTACATTGCTGGTGGGAACATAAGAGGATACAGCCACTCTGGAAATAGGTCTTACAAAACTAAATATACCCTCACTATGTGACACATTAATTGCACTGGCATATATTCCAGGGAAATAAAAAATGTATATGCACATTTAAAAACCTATGCATGCATGTTGATAACAGCTTTATTCATAGTGGTAAAGTACCAAGTACTCTTTAACAGACAGATGGTTAAGCCAACTGTAATGCATTCATACAATGGAATACTACTCAGTAATGAAGAGGAGAGCTGCCAGAGTGGCTCCAGTGGTACAGTGCCTGCCTAGCAGGCATGAGGCCCTGAGTTCAAACCCCAGTGCCACCAAAAAAAAAAAAACAGGATCAGTAATGAAGAGGAATGGATGATTGGTAAGTGCAAAACTTGTATGAACCTCAAGGGTGCTATACTTAATGAAAAAAGTTGATTTCAAAATATTACATACTATGGTTTAGAACATGCTCAAAAGTGACAAAGCCATGGATAGAAAACAAATAAGTGGTTTCCAGTGGACAGGAATGGAACAGGGAGCAAATTCAAAGGGGTGGCAAGAGGGAGGTCGTTGTGGCAATGGAACAGCTCTGTATTTTGATCTAGTGGTAGCCATATGGCTCTACATGGGGGGTGAAATTGCATGAAGCCTCCCCACACACACATGAATGTATGTAAATGTAACTAGACCACTGACTGTGGTCTAGTTAGTGGTATTGTGCCAGTGCCAGGTTCCTGGTTTTGATATTGCACTGCAATCACACAATGTCACCACTAGAGGAAGCTGACGAAGGAATCATAGGACTTTTGTACTGCATTCACAACATGAAACTCACAATTATTTCCAAATAAAAGTTTGAAAAGTTGAAGCCATCCTTTTCTATGGGGTCTCCAGAACACAATCAAGCTTCATGTGACTCCAGCCCTTCCCTCACTCCTTCCCACATCATGCACTCCACACACGTGGTAAGGTGTGACCCAAAGATCCTTGTACCAGCATGCTCTGAGACCCTCCCCTGCCTTTGCCTGGGACAAGCATCCCCTCCCCCAGCTTCCCACCTTATTGTTTTAAGTCAAGTTCTCGATTTCTCTTTGCAACACAGCCTCACGACTGCCTCACTTGGTGCCCACACAGAGTGCTGTGCAGACTTCTGACACTGCTCCTAACACTGCACTGCCATTGTTAGTGTATTGCCAACTTTCCCTTTGGGGACACTGGGACTTCACATTAAGTCATTTTCTGCAACGTCCCGAATAGCTCCATAGACACAGTAAAAACTTAAGCAAAGATTAGAGGAAAGGAAGTAGAGAGGGAAGAAAGAAAGCTCAAAGCATGGAGAAGCCACTGTCCCCCGCCCCCCTGCACTGCTGCCTGCCCACTCTCACCACTTGTCTGCTTTTTCTTTCCTTTCTATTTTTTGTCTGCTTTTTCTTGACTCTTTCTGTTTCTGATCCCACTGCTCCACTGAGCTGCTTTCTTGAACTTCACCTGTGACCTTGTGAAGGTTAAGTTCAATGGCCCCTTCTTGAACATCCTGACTCACCTCTGCATCTCTGGCTTTCCTATCCTCCTTCAAACATTCATCGTCCTTGTCACCTTGTTCAATGCATCTTCCTTCTCCCCAGAGTCCCTAACTCTAGTGTGCTGAGGTCTCTGTCCTTGGTTCTGAACTGTTGCCTTGCAGATTTCACCTCTCCCTGGACTGCACACTCCTTCCTCTCCAGCCCTCAGCACTCTGCTAAGCCATATCTCTAGCTTCTTGCTAGAGACCCTTCTGCATGGTAATTCAGTCACACGTAGAAAACTCTGCGTCCTTCACGCCTGCTCCTGACTTTCCTACACCTGCCAATAGGGCTCTGTTCCTCAGGTCTCCCAGCTTAGGACCTCCACTTTCCCAGACTTTTCCTTTCAAATGAAACTCACAGCTGCTAAATGAGCCATCTTGAAGCAATCCTATGATCTCCTCTGAGTCTGCTCAAGTTTATCCAAGATTTCCAATAACATTCAAGCAAGAGTTGGGTCCTAAGCCCCTCAGCACATCCCACTTCAGCTTTCCTAAGCTGCCTCCATCTGTACTGTCACAAGAAAAATTTCATTGTGCTAGAATATTAGACACATCTCACCAGGAGGAACTGCGTGCTTACAGGTCTACCATGGGTGACTGCTGTTATGAAGGTATTTCCTGCCTCTCTACTTTCACTTACGCTGTTCTTCTGAATATGTCCCCTCTCTGGAAACTGGTATCACTAGTTCAGGACAGGTTTGTGCCTGGGGATGGAGAGAAGAGGACTGGTCCAGGTGCAGGGAGTGAGTGGCAGCCTGTGCAAATCTTCCCATCAAAGTATAGGGAGGGAGAAATTGACAGGCATTAAAAAAAAAAAAAAACACCTGAGCCTCTTCCCTGGCTAGACAGATTGAAAAACTGTCTTTGTCTTTCTCTCCTGGGGAAAGGCTTAATTGCTAACAGGTGGTCTCAGCCAACTTCTAAAGTGCACAGATATGGACTCTAGGTTAATTCTGTGCACAGAAGACCCCTCCCCAAGGTTAGGGAATTCCAGGAGTGATATTAAGGGCATCCACCTTCTCCCATTTCTGCTCCAACTCACCCCAGCACTTTAACTTGTAGCTGCTCAGCCATGGCCAGCCCGGGCAGAGGTGTGCTGAGCCCATCCACAAGCTCTGTGGCCACAGGGACAGAAGGAAGGTGGGGAAGCCCAGGAGATCCAAGAGCATCAGAAGAGGGGAAGGAACACTGAGTGCTCAGGAGAGTGGGCAGCTGTGTGGGCAAGCTCTGTGAGGACCAAAGTCCTCCGCAATTGCCCCAGAGGAGGGGACAGAGCCCTGTGAGCCAAACCAGTGAGGGGTGTGTTCTCAGGGAGTCTCCTGGCCACAGGAAGGAAGTGATTACTGCCCTGGGGACACTGAGCTGAGAAGCTTTTGTGCCAAGGAGAAGAGAAAGGGGTCAGGTTCAAGAGCATGCAACTTTCAAAGAATTCTTGCCGTTAGTAGGTGACATGAGAGCGGGGAGCCAGGGAACCTGAGGAGGAGAAATGAAGACTCCCCCAGAGGAACTCCCAAAGAAGTCAGGAGGGTCTTGTTCCTTCTTCCATGCTGAAGACTACAAGGGAGTGTCCTCTGATGTCCAAGGGCCTCCTTTGAGGCACAGGAAGAGTAAGTCTTTCCAGAATCCAGTCACTGCTGCCTCCCTCCCTGGAGTCCAGAGTCAAGGTCTCTGTCACCCAGTCTTACACTACTGCACTCCCAGGGTTCTGCACTTCATGGCTCCTGGACAGATGACTCTGTCTTTCCCCCAGGAGCCCTCTGACGCCTGTTGACCCAGAAGACAGCACTGAGCATGCTCAGAAACAGCGGCAGCTTCAGGAAGACCAGGGCCTGGAAGTGCACACTGCTGAACAGGGACCTGTGGGCACACAGAACAGGGAATGAGCTGCTCCTCAAGGGGTGTTTCTAGGACCCTCCCCTCCCCACTGTGTCCTGGCTTTCGAGCCCAAACCATTCAGAACTGAACTGGAAAAGGACTCAGGGCTGCCTCTCTCTGTGGCCCCATCACCTCTCCTTCCTGGCCATGAGCGACTCATGAAGGTAAGGCGATGGAGTGAAGAGAGGGGAGGGAGGGTCCCAGGCAGTCCCAGCTTTCTGGAAGTACCCACTCCCTCCCTTCTATCAACTGGGCTTTGGGTCCTTACCATGGGTAGAGGGTAAACACCTCCTCAGTGCTGAAGTTCTGCCTGGCGGTCACCAGTGGGGAGGTGGGCGTCGTGGCTGGAAGTGTGGTCTTCCTGGGAGTTGTAGTTGCTGTTGAAGATAAAGTCACACATCAGGCTGTTGTCCTGTCCCCAGCCTGCATTAAGCACCTGTTTGGACCTGATGTCACACAGGATCATCCAATCACAGAGGAGCTAGAGAGGTACTCTTAAGCCACACCCAGGCCACCTCCTGGCTGGACTCCCTCAGGTACAGAAAGAGCCTGTAGCAAAACAGGTCATTAAGAGTCATCTCTAATAAGTGCCAGGTCTTTCCCTCCATCACTGTCTGACTTTGTCTGGGGGAAGACAGGGGTCTCCCGGGAGCTCTCCCTGCCTGGTGACTAGCTCAGAGAGGGAGTGTGGAGGAAGACAGTGGCCAAGGATCCTCCCAGGAACCATGAGAGGGGGCTCTGAGCAACCTTCAGATATGGACTATTAAAGGCCACTTTAACCCTGTGGTAGGGGACAGGTTGTTCCTCGGCTCCTCCCAAGGACATCCAGTGTCAGTCTATTGGTATAGCCTAAACCCCCAACCCACCCTACCCAAGGCTGCCTCTCCCTGCCCTCACCACAGGCTCCTCCCAATCCAAGACTGAGGACTCAGAGACACTTCAGTATAGCACCAGCCCTTGTCCCATGTCATCTCATCCCATAAGTTCTATTGCCCAAGCTGGGAGAGCTCTTACCTGGGGAAACATACACCCTAACCAAAACTGAGGGGTCACGTGACCACGCATCTATGATCCATATTGTCTGAATTTTGCACCAGTAAGATCCAGCATCACCCTCCTCGAGGTTCTCCATGGTCACTGTCATGGTGAGGTCATCAGCACAGTCTCTGATAGACACACGGCCACTCCTCTTTTCATCCTCTCCTCCATCGGTCTCCACAATACTGTGACATTTGATGTCATGTGGTCCTTTGCACCAGTATTTTTTATAGCCTTTGTAGGCCTTTTCATAATGACACTGCACACACAAAGAGCTCCCCACGGTGCCAGTCACAGAGCCGGGGCCCTTCAGAGACAAACAGCCTGGAAAACACAAGCCCACATCCCAGGTGTCCATTCAGATCGGCCGATCAGGAGCTGTCTGCCTGAAGCATAAGGGAAAACTGCTGGGGAGACCTGGATTGCTCCTGAGCAGGACCAGGAGCGACACCTAAACTTAGGCCCTAAGGCAAAGAGTCAGGAGGCTGCATCTCCCTCATGAGACCCTAACCCCAAGCAACCACATGGAGGCCCCACCCATGGGGACTGAGTGAGTGGGGCCAAAGCAGGAGGTGGAAGGAGAGAGGACATTCATCCTGTCCATCCTCACTCTGCCAGGCAAGGGGTTTGATCACATACAAAGCCCTTCCCTTTGGACGGAGGCCTCTGTAACTTAGTGTCTTCTGCAATTCAAACTTGTTTTTAATAACACAAATTCTAGTTTACTCTTCTGTCCATGTGGGGTTTTTTTGTTTGGTTGGTTTTTGGTTTTTTTGGTGGTACTAGGTTCAAGCTCAGGGCATCACTCTTGCTAGGAGGTGCTCTGCCATTTGAACCACTTTCCCAGTCCTTTTTGCTTTAGTTTGTTTTTCATATAGGGTCTCATGCTTTTCCCCAGGCTGACCTCAGACAATGATCCTGTTATCTCTGCCTCCTTCATAGCTGGGATTAGAGGCATGCACCGCCATGCCCAGGCACCCTCTACGTGTTCTTGAGGGAGGAAAAATAAATCTCCAGCTCTAATCTGAACTGCTGTCCAGGGATTATCAGCAATTTGTGAGAAGAAGTGCTGTGCTTGAAGGAGACCTCACAAATTTCTTTACACAGGGCTTGGGCACAAGCTGCCTCTCCTGTCATTTTCCCCAGCACTCAAGTGTCAGCTGTCACCATGGGTTCAAAGACAAGAGGGAAGCTGCCCTATGACTGAGTGAAATGATTTGGGACCTGGCAGGAAAGTGGGGCTTCAAATCTGGGAGGCAAAATGTGAAAAACTGACATAGAAGGAAAGAGAAGCAGGAAGAGCAGATGTAGGTGAGTGGATGGTTATGTATTATGGGATGTGACCCTCAGCAGAGCCCCCCACAGCTTGAGAAACCAGGAGAAACTTAGGAGTTCTTGGTTTGAACCTGAGTGTTGTGTATGTGCTTGTGTGTGTGTGTGTGTGTGTGTAAACAGCAGAGGGGCTGGGCTTTGCACTCATGCTGAGTTGTGTTGGCATTAGGAGGACACACACATGCAGTGGTTGTGGAAGCACCAACCCTGGGCATTTGCAGGCTAAGCAGCCCCCTGGCATCTTGAACTAATTCCTCTCTCTCTCTCTCTCTCTCTCTCTCTCTCTCTCTCTCTCTCTCACACACACACACACACACACACACACACACACACACACACCAGGGAAGAACACAACTGATGGAGGAAAGCCCAGAGACCAGAGCCACTTATTCTTGGCTCCCTCTAGGCTGAGCTGTCTGTGTCTCTGTGTCTGTTAGATAAACATCTCTACCTTGGGGGTCTTTCTGATTCACAAATGTTTATCCAAGAAATGACTTTCCAATCCATTCTAAGTCAAGTAAACATCCATCCTTTTGCAGAGCCAGAATTGCATTTTGAAAAGCCTGAAAGTGCTTTGAAAAGTGCCTGAAAATGCACTTTGAAAAGCCTGAAAGTCAGATCTCTGACTGGATGATGGCTTATTTCTCTACTAAGCAACCTTCTCATTGAAATGACACCAGTTTGATTTATCTTCTGAACACACAAAAAAAGGTTCTTAAAACATCCACAGCCATATATAAAGGCTTATTTCATTTGTAAAGACTTAAATTTGAGGGCTATGACAAGGAGCCTGGATAAGAACATCCAGCTAAAGTCCAGTTTGAAAGCCACTATCTTGCAGAGACAAGGGTCTGGGTAGAAAGTTTACAGAAGGTGGAGCCAGGGTTGTGACTCATGGAATCACAGACACTCCAGTTTAGAATGTGGCATAATATTAATTTGCCCAATTTTCTATTCAAGAAAATTGAATGTTTTCTTGTCACAAATATGACAAAAGCAAATGTTCATGCAAGTGTTCACAAATGACACCAAATTAATGCGGTTTAAAAGAGGAACCGGGGTTGGATTGGGAAGGAGTGGGTAAATCTAAGGGGTTGATAACTGTAAGTCTTGGTTTGACTCGTGCATTCACAGATGCTGGTTAAATTAAGTACAACTAAAATAACAGAGGGTCTTACATGAGAGAGTGTTGTGATCCATGATTCAGCCAATCCTGGCACCTAAAGTTAAACAGAAGGTTCTACCAATTCCAAGAGTAACTTCCTTTGTCCTGAATGCAAGACGTGTGCATTCAGGAATCCTTCATGGGATTATATGAATGCCTGTGTGCCTGTTTTTATAAATGTGTTAGTTAGTTGCTTGAAGTTAATAGTTGCTGGCGAACACAGAGGAGCAATCAGTTCCAAGGGTAAATACCAGATGATGCAGCAGAGAGACCATCAGAAGCATCCTGAAATATTTCATGAATATTAGCAGTTTAACTTTATTCTGAACACTCCACAGCCAGTCAGAAGGGTTCTGTGGAAGAGACAGATGTGGACTTTGTTTTCAGTTCTGTGGAGTTGCTATGTCATGGGCTACTCCCCTTGCCATTTTATCTGTAAAATGAAGACACTATCTTTTCTGCCTTGGTCACGAAGTTGCTTAGAGAGTCATATTGTATCGTCAGCTGCTATGATTCCACAAATGAGTGAGATTGGGTGGTATTTGTCATTCTGTGCCTGCCTCCCCCACCCCCTTTTCTCCTCCTCCTCCTTCTTTTTAGCTCAGGCTGGCCTCACAATGATGATCTTCCTGGCTCAGTCTCCCAAGTACTGGGATTACAGTCATGCACAGCCAGGCCTAACTTAATGTTCTTTGTGCTCGTTCACATCACAAACAATAAGACTGATTTGAGTATTACACAATATGTACATATATCAAAATATCGTATTGTACCTCATAGATATGTGCAATTATTATACATCAATCAAAAATGTACAAAATTTAAAGCATACTAAAATTGCATTGTCAATTTAAAAAATGCAGATTGTAAAATACATAATAAATACAAGTTCTAGTTTTGCTCATTTTATATTGAAATTCACTTCCTTCCTCTGCCCTTTTCCTCTTTGCTCTGGCAATGTACCTTCCACCTTTCTTTTCATCCCTTTTTCATTCCCCATTCCTTGAAGACCCCTTTATAAATTTCAAGCAATTGCATTTTTTCTAAACCCTGTAAGCCTGGCTGAATGTGGTGGGAGAGGGAATACTAGCAAAGAAACGAGGGACCAAAGCCAGGAATAGGGATGAATAGGAGAACTGAAATTCACTCTACAAGTGACTTCATAGTTTAAATCTAGTCCCATGAGGTGCCTCCAGCTGCAAATGCACCCTGGATGAAAAGGTGAGCCTGTGAGGCAGGTTGGTCAGCCAGCTCCCGTGAGCAAGTGGGAAGAAGCTTCCATCTTCAATCTAACTGCACTCAGCTAGAGACTTGGGTAACTTAGTCAGACTTAAGCAAGCAGACTCAAATGAACAAGGAAGCATTGGTACACAGTTCTGGGTTAGGGGAGTCCTGACTTGTGGTGTTTGCTGATTTCTAGGGTAACTTTAAGCTGTTGCCGAATGCAGAGAAGGGAAGACACACACATAATCCTGTGAGCTGGTACAGATGGTTCCAGCCACCAATGTTTTGGGTACCTACTTCAGTTTTTATGGTGATTCACAAAATGTCCAATGCACTCTCTAAATTATCTATCATCATCCTCGTTGTCCCTGTCATCATCACCAACAGTTAAGACACTTTGGGCCCTTTCCATGAGTCATAAGATACATGTCTTCTAAATGCCTTTCTGAGTCTAAAGATCCAGATTAGAGGATGCTAAGAGAACTTGGAGGTCATCCAGTCCTCTCTCACTTGATTCTCTCAGCTAATCTTCATTCTTCAAATCTGTCTTTTCCACCCTCCATTCTAGACAGAGTCCGGTCATTACATTGGGCAGAGAATCTGATCATAAAACTCATTTGCAAACACAAAGAATAGCCTCTAATTTTTAGCCTAAACTTATTTCCCAGAGAAAAATGTGTCTTCCTGCATGATTTCATTTCAAATAGCTTTTCAAAGAGTTCCTCTTCTAAAAGTCCAACTTTTGGGGACAATTTTGTTTGCTTGTTTATGCCACCCTTTGTTCCAGGAAGTATTTAAAGTGAATCCTAACAATGATATTTGGGTTTGTTCATTTGTTTGTTTGTTTTCTTTTCTTTTTGAGACAGGGTCATGCTATGTAGCCCAGGCTAGCCTCAAACTTGTGATCCTCCTATCGAGGCCTCCTGAGTGCTGGGATTACAGGCAAGCAACACTGCTATGAAGTCTTTCTCACAAATCTGTGCAAACCCTTCAATGCTAAACTTAAGCAAAACAGAACTATTCTTAATTCCTGAGCTTTCTATGGTCTTTAATACTGTCACACTATTCCTTTTTCCACTTAGCTGGCTCATTCATCCTCCCAGACTGACTTCCATGAAGTCTCAGCAAAGCTTCCCATCTTCTGAGAGCAAAGCTAGGGGTCCCTGTTGCACACACTCATCACCCCCCAAATGAATCCATACTGCAGCAAGTTCAACATTGCAGTGTAGTTACTTGACTCCCTCGTCCATCCATGAGTCACTCAAGTGCAGAACTTGTAATTACAGCACCCAGAACTGTCCCCCCACACAGTGCTTAATAAGTTTTGTAGGATCAATGAATGAATATTTGAATGTATAGAAAGACATACAGATGGATGAATGGATGCTTCCTTCCCATTCTGCTGACACCTCACATCTGGTCTGAACCCAGGACCCCTACTGTCCCACCCCCTAAAATACCAGGTTCCCAAAGCCCCACCCCCACTCACCTTGGAGGCAGAGAAGGAGCAGAGCTGGGGGCAGCCACATGGTCCTGCCTCTCTGGCTGCTATCCCCAGCAATTCCAGGTCCCAGCCAGAAACCAGATATGTTTAACAGAGCCCAGGGTATCCACCTTCTACTTGTCCAATTTTCTCTGTACTCTCCCATCTACTTCCTTTTTTTTTTATCTCTTAGCTGCTTCCTAATTTAACAAAAGAGGAAGAGAATGGGCTAAGGACAAAGAGGGAAATTTGCTGAATTTTCTTTTGCTTAATTAAAATATAGCATTTGGTTCACACTCTGTGCCTTCATGAAAGTCAATCACAACACATGAAACCTCAAGCAGAGGAGGTCTTTTGTCCCTTTCCTCTCTCCCCTTCTTGTCTAGGACTGCATCCTTGATCTCACTATGGCTGACTACTTTGGGGTCATTAACGCTCACCACTCAAAGAATGGTGGTGAGCACTCCCATGTCTCTCTCAACCATTACCCACCCACAGATGACCTCCCTCCCAGTGTCCCAGTATTGGCCCAAGTTGGCTCCAGACCCAAATTCTAACTTCCTATGGGCAAGTGCCACCCGGTCGTGCACTGTTAACCTCATTCAGAATCAAAGTCACAGCTAAGAGCATCGATTCCAGAGCCTCACCTACTCCAATTCCATTTCTATCCTTTACGAACCATGTGCCTTTGAGCACATTGCTTAATCACTCCTGAAATGGGCGATAGTGACCATCCTTATCTCACAGGGCTGCCACAGGAAATAAATGAATTAATTTGAGTAAAACGCTGGCGTGGTCCTGGAGCATGGTAACCACCCAGCAAATGTTAAAAACTTGTAGAATAGTCCTAGATGTCGAAATAGCTTCTCATCCGGTAACCCAGCCTACACATCAGGAGTGAATTCTTTTCTGTGGTAAAGGTATCCAAAGTCAAATTTCCAGTGAAAAGCCCTGACAATTGCTTCCACTTTTTCTTCTCTTTCCCCAGGATTTGCTACCCATAGCTTCTTACTTTTATTATCTTCTGGAACTCTCTACTGGATCATCTGTCATTACAACCTTTGCTTAAAAAGCACACCTTTCTTCTTTCTCCCACCACATCTGATGAAATATCAAGATTGAGCCCTGGAGGGGACAACAAAACACCTGGATCCTAGTCCTGTTTGTCACTAGCTGCACACCTGGGGAACAGGTCATGTGTTGTGCATCCTGTGCCATTTCTCCAGCAGAGACAGCAGGTGGGGGCATCAGGGCTCTGGCCAAGAGGGACAAACAAATCTCCAGCCCCTGCTTTTGGCCGATTTTTTGCTTTGTGTAGGGGATCCGGGGTGGGGGCAGGAATTGTGTGTGTGTGTGTGTGTGTGTGTGTGTGTGTGTGTGTGTGCTTCCTTATTTTTTCCACAATCTAACCCCTGAAGTTATTTATTTAAAAAAGGAAATAGGTGTTAGCAAAGCCAAGTGCTGATGGCTCGAAAAACTACAAAATATGTCTCATGTGAGCACATTTCATTATAATCCAACAAGAAACCCAAATTCCATATGATACAGTACGTTGAGTCAATATAGAGCCTCTCCCACTGGCTCCAAACATACAGAAATTCTATTTAAAAAACAGTAAGTATACAACCCCTACTGGTTTTGCTTTGTTTGGGGGCGCTGGGAATTGACTCAGTGCCTCACACTTGCTAGGCGAGCACGCTGTCACTTGACCACATGTCCGGTACTTTTGCTTTTAGCTTGGTTTGTTTTTTAGATAGGGTTTCTTCCTTGTACCTGGGCTGGCCTCAGATGGTGACCACCCTACCTCCCCATGCTCCTGAGGAGCTAGGATTACAGCCGCATGTCACCGTGCTCGCACACCCAAAGTGTTAATGCTTACCCAAGGTCCAAGTAAGGCAAGGAAACTCTCTAGCACTGGAGCTATAAAGGGAACGGAAAGGCAGAAAATGAGCAGGATCTGATACCAAAAGGCTAATGAGGGCTTTAGGAGGACAGGGGCTGGGGTCCAAACGGTCACCCAGGGCCAGAAGCCCTACCAGACCAGGAGCAGAGCTCCATGCTGAAAGCTGGGATCTGTGAAGGGACTCTACCCATGGAACAGGCTGGGAAGGAGCCCTGCTGCTGGGCTCATGGAAGCATCAAAGCAGCTCCACTCCCTACAGCCATGAGCCAATCTTCCAGAGAACAAGCACCTAAGTTACATTACTTACACTGTAACAGATGTGTGCGACCCAAACCTCAATTTCCTGTCACCTGAGGGCTTCGCCTTCCCCTCTCAGCAGCAACTCTCGCCTGCTCCTCTACACCTGGGATATCCTACCTGGTGTCTACATCCCCTGCCGTGTGTCTATTGCATCCTCAGAACACCTCATCCTGGAGCCATCAGCTCCTCAAACTCAACATGGCCAAAGTCTAACCTTCTCTCACTCACCTCCCACCCAACAACAGCAACAGCAGCAGAAAGCTCTTCCTCTTCCCACTCTCCCTGGACCATTTTCATCCATTTATCGTTTTTGTAAAAAGAAGAAGCCGGGTGCCAGTGGCTCACACTCATAATCCTAGCAACTGAGGAGGCAGAGATCAGGAAGGTCAAGGTTTAAAGCCAGCTCAGGGCAAATAGTTTGCAAGACCCTATTTTGAAAAACCCATGACAAAAAAAGGGTAGCGGAATGGTTCAAGGGATAACAGCACCTGCCTAGCAAACAAGAGAACCTGAGTTCAAACTCCAGTGCACTTAAAAAAAAAAAAGGAAGAAGAAAGAGAGAGAGAAAGAAAGAAAGACTCAAAGTACTCCATCCAACTGAGAAATCAGTCCAAACAAAGAGTTGAGGTTTGAGGAAAATGTGGTGTAAAGGAGACACTAGTGGGAAATAAAATCAGGTAAACTTGAAAATTTATGTCTAAATCATTATTATTAACAGGAGCACAGTTTTGAAAATGCTAAAATTAATCCTGGAAAAAAGATACACTTTTTTTGATTAATAGAAGCATGTAGCAGGCTGGTGAAATGGCTCAAGCAGTAGAGTACCTGCCTACCAAGTGTGAGACCCTGAGTTCAAAACCCAGTGCCACCAGAAAAAAAAAATTCATCTAGGGCTCAAAGTGCAGAGGGTTGCAGATATTTCTCACTTCCTGCAGAGATTCTGGTGACTGGTCTGGGTTCCATTAGACCACAGATGGGTGTGGGCCTCCTTCCTAGTAGGACTCTGGCTGCAAGTGGTAACTTGACTGTTCCAGTCCACAGCAAGGTGAGTAGCTGGCCTCATGGACCCTAGACCTGAAGGATGAGGAAGCATCTCTAGGAAACAGGAAATGGTTGAACAGCTACAGCGGGAAGAGGCTGGGCCAGAGTTCCAGTAACGACCACCATGGCTTTTCTTCCTTGGGTGTGGTTCTTAAGAGCTTCCCAGAATTACTTCTAAGGTGCAAAACAAAGCTTCAAAGCAGGAATCATGCCCCCACTTTACAGATGAGAAAACAGAGGTCATCCACCAAAGCTCACAAATCCCGTTTGCTTGTGGTTCTTTGGGATGTGAGGGGAAAGCCAATGGAGAAAGCAGGAAACCTGCTTATAAAGGAGTCCAAGAGCTCATAGGAAGAGGGAGATCACTTCCCCTAAAGATGCACAGGCTTCACACCATCTCCACTGTCCAGCTCAGGGGTTGTAGGCCGGACAATGCACAGCATGACTTAGGGGGAAGGGCACACTACTGTCTAGGTGTCACCATTCTTCCTAGGGGGAGTGAGATGCCTGCAGGGCTCTGCCTGCCCAGCCCCACCAGTGGCCAGTGTCAGAAGCATCTAGAACACATGCATTTTGGGGAATCTGCCAGAGGGAAGAGGCTTAGCTTCTAGAAGAGAAAGCTTGTCTGTGGTTGTCCACCAAAACACACAGTGAGGAGGCAGAAGCCGGGGAAGTCCAACGACAAGCAGGGACAGTATCATTAGTCACAGGAAGATACAAACCAAATCCTCAATGAGGTACCACTTCACGCACCACCGATTGCTAAAATCAGAGGTACTGGGGTTTGAACTCAGGGCCTCATGCTTGTAGTCCAGTGCTCTACTACTTGAGCCACTCCACTGGCCCTAAAATCAGAAATGCTGATGAGGATGTGGAAATGGGAACTCCCTGTCTTCACATCAAAGCATTCCCAATGTCCCAAATAGTAGTTCTCTCTCTCTCTCTCTCTCTCTCTCTCTCTCTCTCTCTCTCTCTCTCTCTCTCTCTCTCTCCCACACACACACACACACACACAAACTCTTAGACACAAGTCTGTGCTCTTTGATACAAGGGTAAAAGTAAATGACACTCATCCCCATGGAAACCTCTGCTAGTGCACCCCACACACATCTGCACCCTCCTCCCTGAGGTACTTCGTGGTCATTGTGAACAAGCATTTGCTCGAGCTGTCTTGGTGGACCCAAGGTCTTCTGTCCCACCTCAGAGCCATGAGCACAGACTACCTCACTCAACATCTTTTCTTCGGAGTCCAACACTCAACACAGCCAACCCATCATGCCACCACTATCTCCCTTTGGTCAAACACATTTCAGGTCAAGAGCATGAAATACCTGCAAATTTCAGATTCTCTAAGGTCATGACCTGTCATGGTGGAACACACTCTCAGCTGCTGCAACTCCTAAGGAAATAATCCCAATGGGTTAGGGAGCCCCAGGGGTTTCGGCCCAAGCTGACTCAATAACTGTGCACAGGCAGACTCTAGAGAATTAACCACCCCAGATCCTGACGGGGTGTGGGAACAATAATGGCCCGGTTGATGTCTTCGGAGGAATTCACGCCTGCTTCTTCAGAGGAACACGTCAGTGTGTGTTGGCACATTTCAGGAGGCTGCTCCCTGGAGAAATGGCAGCCTCTACTTTGCCTCCACTCCTGTGACTGCTTCTCTCCATCCACATGGGAAAGTCTATGAACCCACACTCCTGCAGTTTTCTGATGTCCACCGATTGTTCTGTCTCTGTCTGCTGTGGGTTTTGTTTGGGTTTTTTGTTGTTGTTGTTTTGTTTTTGATTTTTGTGGTACTGGGGCTTGAACTCAGGGCTTCACACTTTCTGGGTAGGTGCTCTACCACTTGAGCCACTCCACCAGCCCTTTTATGTGTTGCGTATTTTTGAGATAGGATCTCATGAACTATTTGCCCAGTCTGGCTTTGAACCTCGATCCTCCTGATCTCTGCCTCCTGAGTAGCTAGGATTACAGGCATGAGCCACAGGTGCCCACCCGACTCTGCTGAGGTTTTGACAACTTCATTCCAAGTTTCCCAGCATCTGCTCTGCCTTAGAACTGTGGGTTTGTTTTGTTTTTTTTTTTTTCAGATTCATAATCCTAATGACTCCATCTCACCAGAGATCTTCCCTCTGGAATGTTCATTGATTCCAGGGACTTTTAATGAGAAAGTATAAAACAGAAATCCAAAGATCCATTTACCAGAATTTATTTTCAAAGTCAACACTTGCAACCTATCAACATCTCTGTCTCCCACATGACGAAAACCAATTCCTGATAATCCCACAAGAGCATCCCAGTGACAACAAGCAGTTCAGGTTTGCTCCCTCTCAGCTCATCCTCCATATGTGAAATTGGATTATGTCTCTTCATAAAATACAAAAGTCCAGACATCGACATCCGAAAAGCCCCCTTAGGACAGACCTGCCGATGTCCCGCTGGGTCCTCCCAACTGCCAGTCTTCTGCCACCTACTCCACCTGCCTCGGCCCTTTCCACATGGATTAAGCTCCAAGTGCTGCCTTCCTCCCTCCAGCAAGCCTCTCTGATGTTCAGAGCAACTGAGATCCACCTGTACCGTCAACTAGCAGCCCCACTAAGTGCCAGCCTTACTTTTGTCTCCCTGTTACATCAAAATTGGAGACCACAGCTACTTCGAAAAAGAAGAAGCTGGAGGCAGAAAAACTGCTAATAACGACAGAAACTTTGTGGTTTTGGCTCTCAAAATAATTAGCGTCAGAGGACACCCAGTTTCTAAAGAGAGTCCACAACTTCCTGAAATAGATAAATCACATTTTTATTAATCACTGTGTTTAAATACACTGGCCAAGCAGAGTGATAGAAACTGGGCATTCACAGAGCAAGTCTTACCAAAATATTGCTGACATAGCCTGTGACACAGACAGTATATTAACTGGACAGTCATTTCATGAGTATCTACTTGGTACAACCATTGCAGATACAAAGGCTAGTGAGAAATGGCAACTCAGCCAGTATCCTGACAGCAGGCAGATGGCACACTCCAATGTATAATGGAGAATAGTTTAGTGAAGGAAAGATTTACAAATCTAAGTAAAATCAACACAAGATAGAGAAAAACCCCAGGACTAGCAACAGCAGGGAGCCCTTACCATCTCTCACCACTGCCCAGCAGGGGATAAAGGATAGAACCACCTGGCAGAAGCTATGGTCCTCTGTGGGCAGACACAGACAGGTGGCACATGGGCAATAGAAGCCCTCACCTGCATTTCTTCCTGCTCTCCTATTTGCTGCTTGTGCTGCCCCTGGCTGATCTCAACCAGAAGCCACAGTGAAGTTTTTTATGCCCCTGTCCAGTAAAACTAGAAACCTCTCCAGAACAAGTGCCATATCTATTCATCTTTCTGCCCTTGGCAAGTGCTCAGTAAATGTGTGCTACTTTTGAACAGATGGGTGAGTGCCCATCCATCCACCTGGCAACCACAGGCAGGCGTCAGCATCCAACTTACGATGACCTTCTAGAACTGTGAGAGATAGCATGATGATACAGGCAGGTCCACAAAATGAATTTGAGACACTAATTGCAATATAAATAGGCTATCCGGACATTATGAGACCATGTCATACAAAAGCATCTTATGTCCCGTCTCTGACTGTCCAGGGCTGGGGTTCAGACACAAACAGTCCTGTCTAATGACCAAGAGTCTAAGAACAAGAAGAGGTGGAGGTTGGGGGCAGAAGAGAGGCAGCCAGAGGTCAAAGTCTTTTTCCCTGCTCCTGGGCTTGGGACCAAGTGGGAGGAGAGATGGTCACAGGCAGCAGGTGACAGAGCTGTTCTTACCTGGTCTCTGTGACCTGTGGAAGCATGGGCAACATGACCTCAGGGTCTACTGATAGACCATGATTCAGAAAAAGAGGAAAGACACAGCATGGTCACTCCATGCAGGGGGCCAGCAGAGCTGGGCTCCCTTGGGCACCTCTGGCACAGACGCTGACGTTCAGGGGACATGCCAGCAGCCACAGGATCCATGTTCCCTCAGGTGGCTCTAAGGACCTTGGCCATCAGTAAGCAGGAGCAGAACATGGCTAAGGTTTTGTGCTCATCAGCTCTGAGACAGCTCCTGGGCACTGCCAGAAGGACTGAGTGAGACTTTGACATGGTCAAGAATCCAGTGCCAACAAGGAAATCTCACTTCATCGTTCCCCCAAGAGCTGGTAAGGGCCAAGGGAGAAATATGGGTAAAGACCTCAGTTTTCACGATGAAAGCAATGAAGCTAATTCTTCCTAAGACGGAGCTGGTGGGTCACATTCAGTGTCTGTGTGACAGGAAGTGAAAGATCCAGGGCTAGCCATGATCCTGACCACCTCCCTCCTGTGCCTTCAGTGTCAGAATGACTCCTTTGTCCTTTTGTGAGCTAAGTATTAGTTCAGTGTGTGCCATGATCCAAGGTGCTGGCAGGCTCTGGGGACACAGAAGCAAGTAAGATAGACATGGTTCCTGTTCTCACGAGTTTATCCCACAGGCAGTTTTGAGCACCCAGAGGTGGGAGCAGACACAATGAAGAGAGACACCCCCCTCCCAGTACACACCAAGGCAGACTGGCAAGCAGGACTTGAAACCTAGAGAGATAAGGGAAACCTTTTCCAGTTTGGCCAAGCACAGTCCCTGTCACTCATCACAGATCACACAAGTAGAGGTGAGTCGGAGCCTCTGATCACACTCTTGTGCCCATCAGGAAAAGGCTTTGACTCTTCCAAATAACTGGAAACAGAAACCAATATATACAGGAGGTAGACCTTGCCCTACCTCCCAGAAGCAGCCCATTGGAGTCAGGTTCAACCAGATCACAACACAGAGCAGGCTTGGTCCAGGGCAGGGGCGGGGGCAGGAAGAGCAGGTTGATGACTTGTGAGGAAGAAACATGGGAACAGGTGATAGGTCACTTATCATTTGTTCCCCCACTTCTTCCTCAGTACCCACCTGACCCTCCTAAGAAATAATCTACTTTAATGGCTGGCCCAGATAGAGCCAGTTCTACTAAGCAAGAAAGATGCTAAAGTGGACCTTCAAGCCAGGGACATCTCTACTTCAAAGACACTTCTACCAGTGGCAGGCCACAGAGCCTTGGGGACTCCCCCTGGATCCTGAGAGGACTCTGCAAACCACCCCTGGGAAATGCCTCCCATTATGATAGCCCAATGGGCTTTTCAAAACGCTTCTGCATCTATTGACTTTCTCCTCTCAATGACACTGTGACTTATTTGTTCAGCACAAATAAACCCTAGGATAGAATTGCTTCTCAAAAACCATCACTTTCAAGCTTTTTTATCTTTCCTGGAAATTTGCTTTAAAGCTGCATTTTCATCTGAAATCTATTTTAGGGTCATTGCCTGTAAATTTCCCAATGAAGAGCTCTTCTCAGTTCTTCACTTTGGCCAAGAAAGCTTTCTTTTGGTACCGATATTCATTGGATAACTCATTTCTAAGGCCAAAAGAGTGGAGTCGGGATGTGAGGGCGATCTGGCTGCGACATCTGTCACCCCATTGATCGCCAGGGTTGATTCGGCTGATCTGGCTGGCTAGGCGGGTGTCCCCTTCCTCCCTCACCGCTCCATGTGCGTCCCTCCCGAAGCTGCGCGCTCGGTCGAAGAGGACGACCATCCCCGATAGAGGAGGACCGTTCTTCGGTCAAGGGTATACGAGTAGCTGCGCTCCCCTGCTAGAACCTCCAAACAAGCTCTCAAAAGAGTGGAGTCGCTCAAAAGCAGACTTTTAATGTGCCTTTTTATATATCACACTTGCTTGTCAATGAATTGTCGGGAGATTGGGCTTCAGTTTATGTTGCAAAGAGGTGACACAGAAACATCTATGGGAACATGTGCTTTCAGCGTGCCTCACCCAGGTACAATTCACCTGAAGTTTGTGGAGGGGCTACTCTGAGGCAGACTCAGTACCAAGGCAGGGGGGCTACAAAGGGTACAAGGCAGCCACAGCCCCCGTGGGTCTTGCAGTGAAGCAGGCAGAAGTACATGTGAACTAGCACAACACAGTGACATAACCTGAGACCCAGAAAATGGATATGATGAACTATGATTTGGAGAGGTTAGGGGAGGCTTCACGGAGGAGGTGATGCTCTGATACATCCTAGGTGATGAAAGGCCTCTTACAGAAGAGCCAGAGTGACCACTTAGAAGAACCCTTCTCACCACTGGGCTTCAGCTTCCAGTCCCCACAGCCTGTTCTCACCCTCAGTCAGGGAAACGGAGTCACTTGATTTGACTCAATCAAGCTCCTCTCCAGCCCAATGCCCAAGTTGTTCTGGTTCTGTGATGCAAATCGGCCCTGCCCACCCTAAGGCATCTACCAAATGGCACTGCTGCCGGCTCCTCCCCAGTTTCTTCTTCCCCCAACCTGTCACTAGGTACATTGGAACATGTGCATCTGCCTCTGGTTACCTACCCTATGACTTGACTTGTCCCCAGAGGAGCCCAGCAGAGCAGCAACGCTGACTCAGGCAGCACCTCCTGATGCTCTGGCTTCTGAATGATCAGACACCCATGGCTCCAGCCTCCGACCCCCAAGCCTGCTTCTCTGCAGCCCAGCTGGCACTGCACCACATTCACCCCAGGCCCTGTGACAGCAGTGAAGACCACACACACGTGCACCTTGGACATGGCACCCACAACACATGCACACACAGTGGACATTGCACAAATGTAACATACTTGTGCACACAGAACTGTAAATACAACACACTCACCAGACACACACACACACAACCAATACACAAACTCACATGAATATGACACACTCACATGTAACAGACACACAAACACATACGTAGATACAGCATACTTTCTGAGAGAGACACAAACTCATGCACCATGCAAACCCTTAATCACACATGCATTCCCACTACCTGGGGAGGCCTCTTACCAGGGTCACTTACCTTGGTCCCCCAGGTCATTCATGTGCTCTTCTACTATTCACCAGTAAGCAGCTGCAGCAACTGCCTGTGGACTCTCTACGGTGACAGGCATGACAACTGTGGCCATCATCAATGAAGACCTGCACAGTCAACAAATATTCCTACACTAGGTTTCTTTGGGCCTGGTACCCAAAGGCTCCAGTATTTCACTGGTGCACACTGTCATTGTCTGTGACCCTCTCTTTGAACCACTGTCCCCCTCCCACTGAAAAACAAATGACCATGTGTCTTCTCGTTTTCCCTGTGATCCAGAAATGTCGCACCAACACACACACACACACACACTCATGCACACACACAAATTAAAACTGGGGGGGGGGGGAGACAGTCGTGAAGAGAAAGAGATCCAGCCCTCCCAGACAGCCCGTGCCACGAGCGACCTCTCTATGGTTGCTCTCTGTGGACGCTAATCCTCTCCATACAAATAAAGAAACTCCAGATCCCGGAAGTTCGGTGATGTGCCCAAGTTCATGACCACCCATCCTCAGTGAAAAAGACATTCAAGCTAACATCAACCTGGCTTCATGCCTTGATTCCCAAAGAGCAAAGGGATGAGAGACACCCAAGGCTGCTGGATGTTTTGAGATCAATGCACTTAGCAAATGTTTACTATTTATTGACTGTACTGGATCTGTGATTTCATTTTATGCTGACAACCTCACAAAAAAGGTGCAATTATTGTCCCCATCTTGCAGATGAGAAAACTGAGACTTAGAGAGGGTAAGAGATTTATCTGTGACCAAAAGCCAACATTTGGAAGCCATCCCTCAGCTTGCAAAACACAGGCCTTTAACCTGTTCACTCGCAAATTCTTCTGGTTGAACAAGGCCCATGGAGATAAAAGAAAAAATGCTCCCCTCCCCAAGCTGCTCTGAATTCAGGGTTCTGTCACATGCTCAGTCAACCAGTCAGGAACAGCACAACAGAAAACAAGCTTTGAAAGTAGGTATCTCAACAAACCACATGGCAGTGTCTGAGGAAGTGGCCAACAGTGCACAATTCCTCCAACACCAGCCTCAGTTTCAATCCCGCAGAAGTTTCAGTGTGAGATCATATGTGCATAGGGCCAGGGAAGGGCTGTCCTTGCTAAATGACGGGGTATAAACAAATGATGAGGCGTAGCCTCAAGAGCAGCTCAGGACTTTGGTGGTCAGCGGTAGGAAGTTACATGTTAATGAGTTTGTTGTTTCCCTAAATCTATGAGCAAAGTTAGACAGATGATCAGTGGAGTAGTACAGAAAAAGATTCATGCTAACATGGTTGATTAACTGATTTTCAACCAAAACACTAAGGTAAATCAATGGAGAAGCAAGTTTCCTTAACAAACAACTGAGAGCCGACGTGATAGTACACAACTGAAATCCCAGCACCTGGGAAGCAGAGGTAAGAGGATCACAAGTTCAAGCCCAGCCTGGGCTATCTAGTGAGACTGTCGAAAGAAAGGAAGAAAGGAAGGAAGGGAGAAAGAGAGAGAGAGAAAGAAAGAGAAGGAAGGAAGAAAAGAAAGAAAGAAAGAAAGGGGGAAGAGAGAGAGGAAGGAAGAAGGAAGGGAGGGAGGGAGGGAGGAAGAAAAGAAGGAAGGAAGGAAATAAGAAAGGAAGGAAGGAAGGAAGAAAGGAAGGAAGGAAGGAAAATAAACTTTAGCTTGTGACTTTTAGCACCATTCATGATTCACCTTTCATCTTTATTTTGTCTTTCCTTTGTTTTTATCTTTTCCTCAACCCCAATCTCATCCCTTCCCTCCTTAGAAATGCCCACTTTGGAATATTTATTTCACATCAGTTTTGAGTTGGTCAACATCATTCAACTACCTTTTCAACTGAGCGTGGACAGTCAGAGATCCTTCCAGAAGCTGACAGTCATTCCTCTAGCTGGTGTGGACTTTTCTACCATCTCCAGGTTCCACGTGTCACCAGTGAATCCTTGCCCCATTAACACATACTTCCAATAGTGGCCATCACAGTCCATTTTGGGGTGATCCTCAAATGCATCTCCCTGGGTGGCAGGGGCAGGGGTGCTCCAATGAATGTCCTGGGAGTGACCTCAGCCCCAATTACAAAACAAGGAAAGGAGGGAGTGGGTTTCCATGCATTGTGAGTGGCAAGATTAGGATTTGAATGCAGGACCACCAGATTCCAGAGCCCACATGCACTCACCCCAGGCACTGTACCCCAGCTACAAGAATGGAGATAGAAGAGCCAGGGTGGTTAACAACCAGAAAAACATGCAGACAATATTTGGGAGTAACAAGGTGTTAGTGTCACTCCAGCACCAAGTGGCAGCCTATTCTTGAGCTCAACACAGCAACTTTTAGACAGAACTCATTCTGGAAATTTTCTGGTGTTAGAAAGCGATGTTTAGTGTTAGCATTAGTTCTCTTGGATAAAACTTCCCACCTATATATTCTTTTCCCAAAATTGAGATTCTATTATACAAATTGTCCCTCCCCCCTTTTTTTTCCACCATGACCATTATCCTTGGACCAATAGTTTCTTTTCACCACCAAGATTCCAAGAAAGTAATTTCCAAATTCTCTTGTTTATTTGAAGTAAGGGTTGGTTTTCCAAATAGAAGCAGAAGCCAGAATTGATAGATTGTGAAATCTTTCTTGTCTGTCTTTTACCTAAAGCAAACTAAATTAAGAGGTTGATAAAATACATCCTGTTGTGTCTGGCAGGGCAGTGTCCAGTGAGCAAACAGTGATTGATGACAGCATCTCCTGGGGCTGAAAGCATGAAGTATCTCACTGGAAACAAGAGGGAAAATGAAAGCAAGCCATAAACAAAAGCACCCTCGAAGCCTTCTGTGGCCCCTGCCACATTCTGTATGGCGGGATCTCAACACATACCCGAAGTGCTTGTCGCCAGGGTCTCCTTTTCTTTTTTTTTCTTCCTTTCTTTCTCTTTCTTTCTTCTTTCCTTCCCCTCCCTTCCCGTCCCTTTCCTTCCCTTCCCTTTCCTTCCTTCTTTTCTTCCCTTTTCTTTGCCAGTACTGGGGTTTGAACTCAGGGCCTTGTATTTGCTGAGCAGATACTCTACCACTTGAACCACACCTCCAGTCTTTTTGCTTTTAGTTATTTTTTGCATATGATCACTCTTTTTTTGTCCTGGCTGGACTGGATCATGATCCTCCCACTTATGCTTCTCTCATAGCCAGAATGACAGGCATTCAACACCATACCCAGCTCTTTATTGGTTGAGATAGGGTCTTGTTAACACTTTGCCCTGACTGGCCTCCAACCATGACCCACCAGATCCCTGCCTCCAGAGTAGCTAGGATTATATGTGTGAGCCACCATGCCCAGCTTATACCTTCTCTTTATGTCTATGCAAACATCATTTAGCCAGAGGATAAGGCATAGTTCTAAGTGCTGTGAAGAAGCAGAAAGGATACTGCCTTGACATTGCCATTAAACAATCTCATAGAACATGCAGACAAATGACCACATAGAAGCCCCTTGTAGCCCAGCTCCCTATGCACAGGGATAGGAGAATCCCAGGGTTTTCCTACGACAAGGAGGTGAAAGGGCACTCAAGGAACATTCTACCACAAAGGGGTAGCAAAGTCATAGAGCTTTCCACTCAGATTAGAAAAAGACTTCAGCATGGGTTCTATCTCTTACTAACCCAGGACAACGATCAGTCTCCTTCCATGTTATAAGCTGTAAACATGATGAGTGTAAACGGCATTGGTGTGACCGGTGTTTGGTGTAATTGTTACTATGCCTCTCAGCCCACCCCATTTCCAATTTGAGCAATGGAGAAACTGAGACTCAGAAGGGAAATGCATATCTTGCCCAGTAAATTAGAAGCAAAGACTGGAATTCTGGCCTCTGAGCCTCAAGTTCAGTGTGAAATCTTAGGTGTGCTGGCTAAAAGCAGTAGACGATCCCTGGCTCCTTCCTGCCCCCATCCCAGACCCAGGTGTCCCTTCTCTCTATTGCCTTCTCCAGGTTTGCCCATGACCCTTTGATTGGCCACTGTCCTTTAGAAACCAAAATAAAATCCCAAAGCAGAGCCAAAAAGAGCTTCCATAAATGAGCATTGGGAAGCCAGGTCTCCCATGTCCTCCCTGGTTTCTAAGCCTTCACTTCAGATTCTGCTACACCTGGCCTCGCTGACCATGAGCTCTGTACATGGGGGGTATATGGGGGCGGATTCCTGCCCTCGCCCACGGCCAGCTGCAACTGACTATAGGAAGATTGATCCCTCAAGTGGAAAATCAGGCTACAAATACAAACAGCTTCTAAAAAGTTTCAGATGAAACTTGGATGGTACTTGAATATATTACTGTTCAATCCCCTTAGGACCAGGTGGACCAGGCAGGAAAATTTTGTTCTGTTGAAGCTGTGGCTCGGGAGCTGGGGTTTACTCAACATCTCACAGCCAGTGAGTGTCAGAGTCACAAACAAACCCAACCATGGTTGGGACCTGTGTCCCTTAGAATCAATCTTGATCAGGACTGCTTTTGGTTTCAGGTGTCATAAACCCACCTAGAACATAGTTAGGCAAAGGACGACATACATTAGAAGAATGTATGTGTCATGTGTCACATGTCACACATAGTTCAACAGACAATCCATAGGCAAGGCAAGGATCCTGCTGAGTCTTGGGGACACTGGGAACCAGCCAATGGAACACCCCTGGAGACATCTCTTACTTGTCATCTATGGCTCTATTCCCTTTCCTGAGGCACAGCTTCCTCCAGGAGGAGAAAACTATAACCACTGACATCTCTCAAGTTTTCTACCTATTTCCCTTTCTAAGTCTCCGTTCTAAGAAAAAAAGAAGCCCTAAGAAAGTCTGAAATTGGCCTGACTTTCATCACGGTCATGTAAAATGAGGCTCACAGCCCTCCCCCTCCCACACCCCCCATAGCTATGCACTTGGGGACTATCTGGGATTATCCCAGAGCAGTAGTTGAGGGCTGGAACTCATGAAAAGAGTACAGTCAGCCAGTGAAGGTATAGAAAGAAAAGATAAAAGGAAGGACATAATCCTGGGAGGAATGAGATTTAAAGAGTGAAATGAAAACAAGGAACCCTAGAAGGATGGAGGAAATGACTGAAAGAGCAGACAGGTGGGAATCCACAAAAGCCCAGAAGTCTAGGGCTTAAAGAAACAGAGCAACCTGCAGTGATAAGATATGCAAAGAAAGGCCACTGGTGATCTATTGAAATGCCATTTTGGTGGAGGGGTGGGGTGGAAGCCAGCTCAAGGTAGGGTGGAAAAGTGAAGTGGAGAGGTAGAAGGTTACCTCTCCACCTTGGCCTCATAGGTTGATGCATCAGACAGCCCTGATACCAAACCCTTTTTGTGCAGCTCCCTTCTCTTCGGTCACACATCACATCAGATGCTCTCATGCTGTGCAATACAAGAAGCTGGTTTTTTTGGCCTCACACTTGCTAGGCAGATGCTCTTACTGCTTGAACCACTCCACCAGCTCTTTCATGTGATGGGTTTTTGAGATAAGGTCTTGCAAACTATTTGCCCAGAGCTGGCTTTGAACTATGATCCTCCTGATCTCTGAGTAGGTAAGATTACAGACTTGAGCCACCAGTGCCCAACTAGAAACTATTTCTAATAATAACAGCTAATACTTATTTTTGCAAGAAAATCATTTTGTTCTAATTAACTCAAAATAACATCAAAACAGCTGGTTTAAGGAGGCCACACAAACACTTACCAGACTCAAACTCTATACCATCTCAGTGAAAACTAGACAGGTACAACACCCTCTTCCATGGCCACTCTGAAGCAATGAAGTAATTAAGGAGAGGTTTAACTTGTGATTTTACACTCTACATTTTCATTCTTATGTTTTTATGTTAAATTATCTTGGTCATCAGAGGCAATCTTCAATTCCACTTGAACTTGTTGGTTACACTAATCCATTTGTAATTCTGTACTGTTTCAGCACGTCATTGAAGCCCTGGCAGAGCTTAAAGTCACCCTGGCTCTGGGCACACTCCAAAAACTGTTTTATCTCATAAAAGCAAGGCTGCTGCTGCTGCACTGGCTGGGTTCCCTGGCATTCCTAGTAAGTGATGTCAGGCCTGGAGGGGTCAGCATTTCCACCTCCCCTGCCGCTGGTGCGCCAACTGCAGAAGCTGGGCCTGCTGCTGGCGGCTGAGCTGCAGGTGCTGGCCTGGTCATGACTCTCATATGAGGGGCCCTGATAGCCAGAGAGACCATGCAGGAGGTGTGGCGTCAGCTTCCATGCAGCATCCTAAGAGTGAGGGGACTCGGCTCCCAGAAATGCGAAACTCTGCCACTAATACTTATTGTCATAGTCACTCAGATATGACTCAAACTCACATTCTACTTCTTTCCACTACCTCCCCATGGTCCACCGAAGTGGAAGGAAAAGGGGAGGTATAAACTATCAACAGGGGCTACCACCTCCCTCGGATGTGGAGCCTTCCCCAAGGAAAAATTGACCTTCCCCTATGCTACCTCCATTCTACCAAAACTCTCTCCAGCCCTCTGAAGGTAAAGGAAGCCCTGTGTAAGTTATGTTTTCAGGCCCAACCATTAATTTTGAGCCAAACAGCAATTCCAGACAGCTACAATGTGTAGTCTGCTATCCTCTGTCCCTCTAGAGTCTAAATCACCCTGTCCTACACTACAGGAAAACCCCAGGATGAGATGGGGTCTGGGTAAATGACTGGTATAGAAGAGACCCAAACAGTGCTAGATTAGGAGACTATTCCAGACTGGCTTTATTTAGTGTGTCTCACAACCATTAATTACCCGGCAGACCATGACATCACTGACAGGACAGCACAATACAGCCAGGACCCTGCAATGTGGCCTTAGGAAAGTGAGAAAATGAGACCAAAGTCTCCTCTTCTCTGAACTTCTCTTAAAAATAAATTTCCCTCCATTCATCCAAATTTACTGTCTGGTGACCACAATTCAAATACAGCTGGAGATATCTGTGTTGCTGATGCTCACCTGTCACAAGTCCTTGTCCTTTTGTCACCTTCTTCCTGTTGAGGGAAGTACTTTTCTCCCTGTTTATGTCTGATTTTAGAGCAAGTAGATGAAATAAGACTTCCCATCTGTTCCCACTTCTAAAATACTAGGTGTAAAGAAATATTCTCACTGAATTAAAAACTTTCCACTTTGAGCCATTGGCTTGAAGATTATTCTTTTCCCCTTCCTCTCTTTCTTCTCCTTGCATGCTCCCCACCCAACTTCATCCCCTATCTCTCTTCTCTTTCTGTGTTACCCAAACCCTATTCTCCAGATCCTATCTCTCTGTTACATAGCCCCTCTCCCTTCCGTGGTCAAAACTATAGGGGCACAAGAGAGGTAGGTGGGGCACAAAATGCAAGGAAGCCACCACAATCCTAAGATGGAATGTCCTGGGCATCTCTTGCCTCACCCTAGAATTGGCCCTGCTCCTGCTCCCTTTTCCCCCATCTTTACATCCTTCACACAAGGATTTTTCACCCATCCTTTCTCATTCTTTTGTTCTATGGACTGGTAGACTGTTCACTCTTTATCCATGGAATGACTACATTATTTAGAATACCCATTCAACTACTGTGTTTAAAGACAATTTAACCATAGCATAAGCAAGTTAGAAATTTATTTGTCATCATGGCTGCGTGTGTAGCTCAGTGGTGGAGTGCTTGCCTAGCATGTGCAAGGGCCTGGATTCAGTTCCCAGCACTGAGGGGGAGAGAGAGAAAGGGGGGGCCAGAGAGAGGCAAAAGAGAGAGAAAGAGACAGAGAGAGAATGGGACTCAAAGAAGTCAAAGTAGTGGTCCAAGTCACATCCCTAGTAAGTGACCTGGTGGACCTTGAGAACCAAAATCTTTTCAGTTTATTTCCATATGTCACCTGGCATTCCTGCAGAGTGCCCTGTGGCCCCAGCCACACAGAAATGCTTGACACAAACAGTGCTGTTCTCTCCACCAATACCTGGGAAGCACCTACAGTGGTGTCTTTGAGTAAACATTCTCAGATGCAGAAATAAAGAGAAACTCTTACACTTGGACAACAGGAAGCATGAACGTGAACCTTCACGACAGTGCTGTTCACAACAGATAAAACCCAGGAATGGCACACATATCCCTCACGTGAAGTGATGAAAAAAATGTGGTTATACCCACCCAACCCAACGCTGCTCAGCAGTCAGAGCAATCTACTACAGCAATGTGCTAACACACAGAAGAATCCCCACAATACAATTGTAAGTCAAAACAGCAACCGGAGTGCTGATGCACACTGGGGAGACAGAGGCAGGAGAATCACGAAGAAGGAAAATAAGGGAATAATGAACACAGAAATCAGAATTGCCATTACTCTAGGAGGAAGAGATAAAAGAGCTGGGTATGGTAGCTCACACTGTTACCCTAGCTACTCAGGAGATGGAGATCAGGAGGACCATAGTGCCAAGCCAGCCAGGGCAAAACAGTCACCAGACCCCATCTCAACCAACGGCTGGGCACAGTGGTACATGCTACAGGGGGAAGCATAAGTGGAAAGATTGCAGTCCAGGCTAGCCAGGGCATAAAGCAAGACTCTATCTCAAAAACAACCAGTGCAAAAAGGGCTGGTGGTGTGCCTCAAGTGATGATGCCCTGAGCTCAACCCCCAGTACCACCAAAAAAAAAAAAAGAATAGGAGAAGCATATGGTTAAAAGTCTTGAGGTCTTGGCCTTTACCTAGGGTTTTCAGTCCTTATTACATTAGAATGATTGAATGAATGAGTACCACTTATGGATGAATGATTAATTAAATTATCACATGACCAATTCTGTGTACCCTGACTTCCAATTTAAAAGAAAAAGGTTAATAAGTGAATAAATGTTTCCCTCTTGGAAGGAGGGATTGAATTCTCTTCCTAGGAATGATGTTCAGCTGTGCTCCTTGAGGAAAAACCACCACAAAAGGTAGCCTGAAGGATCCCAGAGTGCCTTCTGCCTCTTTCAGAAAATACCTGAAATAGAATCCACTGGTTCCTGCAAGCAGGTGGCAGGCCCAGTAGGAGGGGTTGTCAGAAAAGGATCAGGGCCAAGTGAGGTGTGACTCCAGCAAAGAAAGGCCCTCAAAAATATGATCCCTCCTACAGAGACGCCTACACTCATCCTCACACATGTCCACCTACTGTGGACTATGGAGATAATGATTGCTAATACCTACCGTCAAGATGAACCCTAAAGAACATATCACCGTCCCAAAAGGCAATATATGCCCTCGAAATTGTAGTAAGATGCAAATGGCAGACATCTTCCCTTATTGAAAGCATATTTCTTTATTTCATTTTAGTTGACAAATAATTGGATATATTTATTTAGTACAATGTGATGTTATGTAACGTAGTACAGACATAGTGAAATCTCGATCACCTCACATTCTTTGTGGTAACAACACTTAACATCTATTCTTTTAGAAATATACGTTATTCTTTTTTTAATGCATTATTCTTAACTATAGTCACGATGTCATACAATAGACCACTGAATAGATTATTCAGTGCTAACTGAGGCTTTATACCCTTTTCACAATAACTTTCACAAAAGTCTGTTTCTTGTGTGGAAAGAGAGCCATACTACTCAAGAGAGAAGTCAGAGCAGAAAGGGTGGGTGAACTCTGCTGGAGTTATTTTTTTGTCTGGTCCTTGCTGAATATTGGACAAAAGACACCCCAACTCTATGGGGCTGTGAGCTTAACAGCTCACCAGTATTATAGCTACCAGGTTCTGAGACTCTGCCGAGGACAAATGCCCACAAGGAGGAGGCAGAGAGCTTTGCACTCCGTAAAGGATGCTCTGCCTAGATGCTCGGTTTGTCCCCTGGGCTGCGCTGCTGGGCTGCGTGGAAGACACAGGATTGCCCAGTGGTCCTGATGACCATGGCAAAGACCTCAGGCTTGGGGAATCCGGACCCTGGGGGGTTGTCTTCATGCTGAGGGTTCAGCCAAGAGTGGTTGTTTTCTGTGCTGACACTGAAACACTCCTCTATGTACTGTGGCATTCCATGGACTTCCTGGCAGTTTGGATGTTGAAGTAAATGTGACAATGTCGCTGGGTACTTCCTGCACACCTCAGGAGAGGCAAATGTTCTTAGCTTCTCCTCCTCCTGACCCTGACCAAGTGAGAGGCCCTGAGTTCAAAACCCAGTCTCACCAAAAAAAAAAAAAAAAAAAGAAAGAAAACAAACAAACAAAAAGGATGGTGGAAAGCATTTCACTTGGAACCAGACTTCTGGGGACCGGAGATGGCTCTGTCTGCCATCTGCATGATCTTGGTGATTCTTTACTACCCATGAACCTTACTTTCACCAGCTCTGAAATGGGAAGAATAGTATCCTCCGTCAGAGGATTATTGGGTAAGATTAAATTAGATAAATTAGACAGTCAAAAGAACCAGAACTACGGGTTCCTTCATTCATTATCCATCCTGGTGTCTCCTGAAAGCACCTGATAAAGAAGGCAGGAGGAAACATGGCAGCAAAAGTCTGGATCTGGTATCCTGGAAATTTGCCGAGGTAGCCTCATAGAGACTGTCTCTTTTAGGAGGCTGTTTCTTAATTTTCACATATATGATTCCTAGGCTACTAGGAAAGGAGCTGATACCATTTGGGGGGCTTCTTTTTTTTGAGACAGAATCTTACAATATAGCCAAGGCTGGCCTCAAACCTTCAATCCTTCAGCCTCACTCTCCTGAGTGCTGGGATTACAGAAAGGTGCCACCGTGCCTGGCTCATTTAAGGACTTTTCTCAGGAAGGAAAGATTGATGATCAGTGGCCTGCTCCTGAGCAAAACCTTCCCTGACTCCCTCCTCGCTCTTCCCTCTGGGCAGAGTAAGGTGCTCCCCGCTCCTCCAGGCTCCCAGTGCCCTCAGTCCACAATGTTCTCAATGGCCACCTTCATGCTGAGTAGTCAGTACAAGTCAGGGCTGTAACATGCAAGTCATACAGTCTTTCATTTAATTTCCACAACCCTAGGAAAGAGGTAAATGAAGATTATCAATGTGAAATAACCCACCACATTGCACATGTAATAAATGGTAGGACCAGGAGTGAGACCCACATCGGATGAGTTCTAGTGACTATACTCTATTGTCTCCCTCTGTGCCATCATGGTGTGGCATATCTAAACCTGTCAGCACCTGACTACCAGCCCTTCAGAGCCAGAAACTGGTTCTTTTGTCTATCCATCCAGCACGCCTGGCACAAAGCCTAAGAATGAATGCTGATGAAAAATGATCTTCTCCAAAGTCCCAACGAAGGAGACAGGGCCATTGTTCCTCCTAGGTCAATGTGACCCATGGCCTCCATCCCCATCCAGGCACAGAAAGCAGGGAGGAACAGGTTGCTACGTATAGAGGCCGCCCCTTCCCTGCACTGCACTCTTTCCTGTTCTAAAGCTGAGCTGTGGGAACTGTGCCAAGCTCTTCCCCAGGGAATAGGTGTTGCTGGATCCTCACTGGAGGAGGGCCACCCACCTCCCACTTCACAACGCTCTGCAGCACCACATCATCACTGAGCTCGTTCTGGGTCCCGAACATCAGACTCAGCCGTTCTCCTGCCTCACATAGGTCACAGTGGTTTATAGGTGATCTCTTTCATGGCCCAAAAGGAACCTGCCACTTAATCTCCACACAAAGCTCAAGTTGGAATGTCAGAATGAAAATAGTATATTGGTTAAAAGTAGAAACTCTGTAGTCACATATTCCTGGGTTCAAGTTCAACTAGCAGCTAGACTGTGATGGGTACACTATAATCCCAGTACTTGGAAGGATCTGAATTCAAGGCCATCCTGAGCTATATATAGAGAGATCCTGTCTCAAAACCCACTAAAATTCCAACTAACTGTGTAAGATTTTTTGAACTCTCTATGCCTCTGTTTCTGTAAAATAGGGGCAAAACAGCTATTTTATGGAATTATTGGTCAGATTAAATGAGATTATGCATGAAGCATCTATCACAGTGGCTAGCACACAGTAAATGCTCAATAAATGTTAATGTTTGAAAAGTCAGGACTAGCTCAGGAACTCTAGGACAGCTATCTAGGTGTTAGTGTCTCCAGAATAAACAATAATCATTCTGGTTCTAGGGTTTCCTCAGATTACTAACAAACCACTCAATCATTCACCCAAATGTCTTACCTACTGAAAATCCTGTCCACACACAGGGGTCTCAGCCAGCCTTTCCAACATCTCATTCTTAAACATTAATAGGCAACCAAAAATCTCCAGGCATTTGAAAAAAAAAACTGAAACATGAAAGAGAAAACAAACGTAAGTAATAGAATTGACCCTATATAAAGCAGAGATGATGTAAGGAATAGGAGAGAACTTTACTGAACAAGAACTGATGGGCTGGCCAAGTAGCTCAAGTGATACAGCATCTGCTAGCAAGTGTGAGGCCCTGAGTTCAAACCCCAGTAGTACCAAAATTAAATAAGTAAATAATTGAGGAGATACTACATCCATAAAACAAAAGAACAAAAAGAAATTGAGTAGTAGTTTCTCAAAAAAAAATTAAACAGAATTGCCATGTGATTTATGTTTCCCTTTGGGGAAAATTGAGAGTCTTAAAGAGATATTTGTGTACTTACCATATTTATAGCACCATTATTCACAATAACAGAAGGTGGAAACAACCCAAGTGCCCACGGATGGATGAATGTGGTCTAAATATACATCCATTCCCAAAGACAGAGGAAGTCAAACAACAAAAGACTTTATTAGCAACACTTTGGTTAGCAGTACTAACTTCTATGTACATTCTAGAAGAAAATACAGAAATGTCTGAAAACCCGGGAGACATAGTCTTCAGTCTGGAATTCAAATTTCAGACCAAAGTAAGAGTAGAACAAACACATTTTAGACATAAATCAGAATGTTCACTTCCCATGTGCCCTTTCTTAAGAAGTTATTGGAGTACATTTTCAAGTAACTTCCTCAAATACTTATTCATAAGGAGTAAGCCAGGAAAAGTAAACCAAGTTCATGAGGGAGTAAACCAAACCAGAAAGAGGAACAAATGAGCCACAGGAAATTTGGTACTTTTATAAAAAATAGAACCAAAGACAAATGTCAGGGTTACAGCTAGGAAGCAGGACCAGACAGTAACCAGTTCTTGGAACAAGCAGATGGAGTACTGTAACAGAGAGGTTTGTGAGATAGTATAAATGAGAGCTCAGATTATGAGTCTTAAGCATAAGATGAAGGCCCATAATTCTACTTTTAAAAGCAATTAAAAACTCAGGAAGAAGAAAGCTGTTCTCTAAGTACAATGAAACCAGTCCTTTTCAAAACACAAAGTCACTGAGATTTAAGAAAAGACTAGAGTGATACCAAAGTAAAGGAAGAACAAGACGCTGTAGGACATGAAGAAGACATGTGTTTCCTTTCCCAACAAGCAAAAAAGAAAGGCAATCACAAACTTTAGAGAAAACTGCAAATACATAAAAAGGTAAAGTACAGATTAAAACAATGCATGATTTTGAGCAATGAGTGTATACTAAAAAGAGTCAATGTAACTTGGAACCCTAGATTGGATCCTGGAACAGAATGGGGACATTAGGTAAAAGTTAAGGAAATACAAATGATGTAGCAATATTGATACCATAATGATGACAAGGGTAACATAAGAAGCTCCGAGTGGGAGATTCTGAGTATGGGATATACAAGAACTCTTTTACTTTCTTTGCAACTCTTCTGCAAATATAAAATCATTCCAAAATAGAAAGGTCATTTTGATAAGCATATCTAATAGAGGTTGGAGAATTAAAGGGAAAGAGGAATGAAAGGATGGGCATACTAATGTTTTATCTTATATCTTGGCAATTCAAAATATACAATCTATGGTTAATGAAGGAAGAAATGGAGCCAATTAGGCTGGGAGCATGGCTCAAGTGGTACAGTACCTGCCTAGCAAGCATGAGACCCTGAGTTGAAACCAAGAAGAAGAAAGAGGAGGAGGGGGAAGGGGAGGAGGAGGGGAAGGAAGAGGAGGAAAAGAAGAAGGAGAAGGAGAAGGAGAAGGAGAAGGAGAAGGAGAAGGAGAAGGAGAAGAAGAAGAAGAAGAAGAAGAAGAAGAAGAAGAAGAAGAAGAAGAAGAAGAAGAAGAAGAAGAAGAAGAAGAAGAGGAGGAGGAGGAGGAGGAGGAGGAGGAGGAGGAGGAGGAGGAGGAGGAGGAGGAGGAGGAGGAGGAGGAGGAGGAGAGAAAGAAAGAAAGAGAAAAAGAAAGAAAGAAAGGAAACAGAAACTAAAATCTGCTATATGGAATTGTAAAGTTGACAGTAAAACAAGAAATAGTGGCATAACTATACTGAGAAGAAAAAGCAGAAGACATTAGAGTACTAGTCAAGATGTTTGTAGTTTATAACTACAAATGTAGTTCCTACAATGTAGGAACTAGAACAAAGAGATCTGAAAAAGGTGAAGAGAGGAGAAGAAATGGAGGGAGAAGAAGAGAGATGTCTAAGCCTTTTCATACCATTTTATTTTTGACTATGCATTTGTTACTTAAATTAAAATTGTCAAAAGGAAACTTTAAGAAAAAGTTCTTTATCTAGCTCACGTCTGACAGGTATGCAAACAGAACCCACCAAAGTAACTGTAATTCCCAAAGAGTTGAAACCTTCTAAATTAAAATGTAAAGGAGCACTCAGGAAAAGACTAATAGAGAATAATTTCTCAGGAGGGACATAAACTATGATTAACATAGAAATGTGGATTATAGCTGGGCACAAGTGGCTGGCTCATGCATGTACTCCTAGCTATTTGAGAGGCTGAGATCAGGAGGATGCAGTTTGAGACTAGCTGGGGCAAATACTTCATAAAACCTCATCTCTGAAATAACCCAAATAAACGCTGGAAGCATAGCTCAATGCACTTGGCCCTGGATTAAATCACCAGTACCCGCTCCTCCCTAAAAAAAAAAAGGCAAAAAAATAACCAGAGCAAAATGGACTGGAAGTGTGGCTCAAACTGTAGAGCACCTGCTTTGCAAGTACAAGATCCTGAGTTCAAACTCCAGTTCTACAGAAAGAAAAAGGAAGGAAGGAAGGAAGGAAGGAAGGAAGGAAGGAAGGAAGGAAGGAAGAATACTGTTTATAAGATACACTACACATGAAACAGGAATAGTATTATTTAAAGATGGGTTTAGTTCAGTATTTAAAATATACAGTAAACTTTAGGACAATGATATTTTTTAATGATATTCTGAAATGAGATAAAATGGATTCATATAAATTGCTGAGAGAGTGCAGAGGCAGCAGTATCTGGCAATGGACACCAAGCAGTTACAACATGTTGGATATTAACGCAAATACATTAATAATCACCATAATGTGAATGGATTACTACAGCAATTAAATGACAAAGATTGTGGGGGGGGGTTGAAAAAGACACAATTTTATGTTGCCTACAAGAAACCCACCTTAAATATAAAAACCACAAGGTTAAAAAATAAAAGGATAAAGGGAGTTATACTATGGTAACACTGATAAAAAGAAAGCTGGGGTAGCTACATTAATTTCAAAGAGACTCAGAACAGGGAGATTTATTGGAAATAAAGAGGAACACCAGCCAATCATCGAGTCAGTTCTCAAGAGACATGAGGCAAAAATGTATAGAACTGAAGGGAAAAAGACAAATCCACAACTGTAGTTAGAAAATTCAAAGTCCTCTGTCAGTAACTAATACATATAGTAGGCAGAAAATCTATAAGGAGATAGCTTACTTGAAAATTCCTAAAAGAAGGATACAGCTTACTTGAAAATCACTATCAATCAACTTGATCTGATTTACACTCATAGAATACCCTACCCAACAATTACATACACACATTCTACAAAAGCTTATCCGGAACTTTCACCAAGCTGGACCACAAAACACACCATAATAAATTTAAGAGGATAGGGACGTGTGAAGTATGTAGTTCTAATCTAATAGTATTCATTTATTTAAATACGGATAGCCTTGCAATGAAGAGAATCAATTTACCATCTTCTCACATTTAATGGGCACATTCCATAAGAATATCAATTTTCTTTTACTTTTATTGTTTTCTCAACAATGTATGTTCTGATCTCTTCTGCTTGGCTACTGCCTGCTCATGCTCAACCCCAACTTAAAGACTAAAAATTCTAAAAGCATGAACAAACATAATCATTGAAAAATACTCTATAGAAAAATGCAATACTTATGTGGACTAATGCCCACAATCTGTAAAGAGATTTCATAAGTCAGTGAGAAAATATGAGCACATTTACTCTTGGCTCTTAATCTATTCTCCATATAGTACTCAGAGTTGGATCTTTAAAACTCAAATCTGGCCATGTCATTTCCCTACTTAAAGTCCTACAACGGCTGTACATTGCTCTTGGAATAAAATCCAAATTTCTTAACATGGCGCATATGATCTGATCCTTATCCATTTCTAGACTTGTCTAGCATTATCCATCTCTCCTCTGTCTCCATACTACAGCCAGATGTGTCTTTTTTTCAGCTCCTTTATTTAATCTGTAAAGCAAATTTCATTTACAAAGTGTTATTGTAAAGTGTTAAAGATTTTCACCTACCTCATCTCATTTACTCTTTACAAAAAAAATGAACTAAGCATAGATTGTTCAATTTAATTTTTACAGATGAGAAAATATAAGCAATGCCAGAGAGTAGAAATGATTTGATCAAGGCAATCCAGTCAAACAGGAATTGAACTCAGGAATTAAATGTATCCTTTTAAGCCTAAGCCTGGCTCATTTCATCCACTAGTAATAGGACTTGTCTTGGATAAGTAGTTGCCTACTGAACACCAGAGTCATCTATGGGCACAAACTTCTGCATTAATTACCTTTGTGTAGCTGTGACCAAATACCTGAGGGAGCACTGAAAGGAGGAAAGATTTGCTTTGGCTCACAAATTCAGAGGATTCAGTCCTTGGTTACTTGGCCCCATGCACTTGGGCAGAACATCATGGTGGTGGGAGTGTGTGGTGGAGGAGGTTCTCACCTCACGATAAATAGGGTTGGAGGAAGGGGGAGGGAGGGTGTTAGAGGCAGAAGGGGAAGAGGAGGAGGAGAAGGGGAAGCCACGGCCACCCAGGACAAAATATACCCTTCAAAGACATGCCCTGGGTGACCTACTTCATCCAAACAAGCCCCATCTTCCACAATTTCCACCACCTTCCAGTAGTCCATTCAAATTTTGAGTCCATCAATGGATTAAATAATGGATTTAATGATTTAATTAAATCAGGATGCACCCTGAAATGCCCTCACAGACACCCCCAAGAAGGGTGCTTTGCTAATCTGCCAGGTATTTCTCAATCCAATGAAGTTGGCAATTGAGATTAACCATCAAACCCCAGGGACCACAGTCTCAGCCCCTGCTTCCTGGGGTGTTAGCCTTACCTCTCCTATTGCAGGTGGCGATCAAACTGACAAAGGAAAGACTCAGCAGCAGGACCCCTGGGACGGACGTTCAGGGGAAGTAGCCAGAGCTCACCCCCTTGCCCAGGGACTATAAAAGCTTAGTTTATTGACTATGCCAGGTTCTTTACATGAATTAATTCATCAGATCCTCAGAAGAGGATTTATAGTACCTACCTCACTATAATTATCTCCACTTTGGAATATTTTGGAGAAATTAGATAACTGACCTGTGACTATACAACTAATAATTTTCAGAGACAAGATTTGAATTCTGGATTCAAATCTTAGACATTCTTCCTCTTAGAAATTCTTCCTCTTCTGAGCCAATTGTTCTGAACTTTTTGGGGTCATATGCATCTAGTGAGTGCAATTAAGTCCCTCTCTCTCCAAAAATACAATGAAGCAGACTTTTGCATATTTCAAGGACCTCAACCCCACATGTATCAACCTCAGGCTTAAAACCACTGTTTGTTTGCAGAAAACTGTCCAGGAACCAAAACAGAAGTGCTGCCAACACCGCAGGATCTCGTCTCTGCAAAGGCGGGAGGAGAGCTGAGGGAGCTGCGTGGTGACGAGGATGCTGGACACCGGTCACCGAGAATCAGGAACCGAGAGCTCCCGGGACCGCAGTGCCCTGAGAGCGCAGCCGGGTGGCTGAGCCTCCTCCAGAATCCGAATGAGATGCGCACAGACCACCAGCTAAGGTCCAATCCTGCGTCCCTCCCAGCATCCTGGAGTCACAAGACAGGTGACTAGGAGCGCACGACACCTCAGAACTCCAGTTCCAGGCACACAAGGGCGGCATTGCTGTTGGAGAGCCTCTGCCTGCGCTCCGGGTACCACGCCGCAGCCGCGGCGGGAGCTGTCCAGTGCTGAACGCGGATGCACGGGTCCCAGGGGCACAGACCCCCCCAGACTCCCCCAGACCCCAGCCTGCGGCACCCAGCGGAGCCGGGACCCAGCTTCTGCGAGCGCTGACGCAGAGCTCTGGAAGAACCGGGGGCGGACTCCAAGCTGGGCATGGACCTTCAGAGACCCGACTCCTACCAGGGGGGAGCTGGCCCAGACTTCAACGAGCATGTCCTGCATAAGGTAAAAAAAAAAAAAACCTCCTCCCGGTTCCCATCCTGGGAGAGGACGCCACCACCACCGGGAGTTCTCTCTGCACCACTGACTTTGCCTTAGGATTTAAACTGAAACTAGCTCGTGTCTCTTATCCTGGGGGGGATCCTTTCTGTTTGATCCCGTTTGCTGCTGCGTGAGCGCTGGGGGAGGGGCCGTCGCCTGAGGCTCAGATTCCCTGGAGGAGCATCTTTTCATTCTGTTAAATGCCTGTGTCCCTTTCTCTCGCCCTCCTTCCTGCCCCTCGCCCTTCTGAACTCTTGTGCACCCCAAGCGCCTTGGGTCTCCCCGACTCTTGTGGGAAGCTGCAATTTCTCCTCCCACCCTTGTCTCCCAAGCTCCAGCCTCATCAGGTTTGGTAGCAGGGATCAAAAACCTGCATTCCTAGCCAACTTGGCTGGAATTAGATACAGAATAATCACAGCTGCAGAGACAGACTGCTGTATTCAAACCAGACTCTCTCATGGCTCCAAAGGGCTGCCCTCCAGCCATGACTCATGCAGTCTTCCCAATGTGCTTGTTTATTTCAAAGCTGTAACACATCTGTTGCTTCCCTGGTTCAAGTTTCTCATGCAACTCAATTTTCAGTCATGAGGTCGCCTCCTGAAGTGAGTATTGAGGGAGGGGAAAACAGCACCTTCTCTCTATGTTACACTTCTTAATTGAAAATTCATCACTTTGAAACCATAGCTTTCTATTTGCCATAAGAAATTATTATTATTCCTTATCCCTTCTCTGGCTTGGCCATGCACCCCTGCTCTGCACTTTATAGTCCCTACTTTGCTAGTTTTGTGCCAGTTTATCTGTTAGTCCCCTGCAAAGATGACCATGATCCTTTACTTGAAGTTGTTCATTAAAACATCACCCTGACAAGGCTATGAATACAAGCTCTGAAATAACCTGATTCACCCTTCTCTATGACACAGTTAATATTAGAGGAAATTAAAATCTGGAAAGGCAAAATGCTCTGTGCAAGAAAACAAGCTGGTAGATGGCAGAGTTGGCATGAGAAGTCAGGAGTTGTGACTTTAAATCCAGTCTCTATAAACTTACTAACTTTTTATCAAAGTGTGGTCCTTGTACTTACCTAAGGAATTAGAACCCTGGGCTCCACCAAAGAGCTGCTGTATTCAAATCTGCATTTTAACAAGATCGCTAGAAAACAAACATGTATATTAAAGTTGCATGATGCATGATGCATATTAAAGTTCAGATGCATGACTCTGCCATGCTGGCTATTTCTGACACAGACAAAAGTCAACTGTAGAAGGAAGCAAGTGTGTAGATTTGAATAGATCATAGTCCTTCCTCTAGAGACCTGGAAGGTATAGAGGAGAAAATCTGAACTACTGTCCCAGTCTAAGAATTTTAGAACCATCACAGTTTGAAGTAAGCTAGAATAAGGTCTGTGTTGTTCAAGCTGTGAATCTAACCTAGTAAAAAGCACATGGAAGAAAAGGGACATAATTACAGATCAATTACAAAATCATCCTAGCAACTAGATATATGGGTCCCTCTAATTTTGTACCCTCATATAAATATATGAATATTCATTTTGAAAGCTTTAGGGTTATGAGGCCAGAGTTTTCAAATTATTGATCAGTGTGGTCTTTCCCACTTCAATTACCTACACATGAAATATAAGATAAAGCCCATGAAAACTTTCATTTCCTTTAGGTTTATTGATCACCACAGAGAATGAAAAAGAAAGAGAGATTTTTTTTCCCAACAGGTCTCAATACATCTGAAGACAGTGAGCATTTACTACAGAAAAAGCTTGGTCTTTGAAGTGTGGTAGTGAGCATCTTGAGATCAGGAGCCAACCTTGAACCTTCCATGGTGCCCGGTGGAGAGGCACATGTGTGTAAGGAAGGTTCTCATTATATAGTGCTGACAGTCTCCTCCCAGAATCATTTGATGGTTGTACATGCCTTTGTATTGTGATCTACTTAATTAAAGGGAGGGGGTATTTTTTTAAGTTTGCTATACAGTAGAGTCCCAGGAATCCCTGTTGATTCTCATGGACACATTGGCCATGAGAGATGGGTCTCCCTTACAATATTATTACTAGAAGGATTTTTTTTTTGGTGGTATTGAGGTTTGAACTCAGGACTTTGTGATTAGGAGGCACACCCCCAGTCCTTTTGAGCTTTGGTTATTTTGGGGATAGGGTCTTACTTTTTGTCCAGGCTGGCCTGGACCTCAAGCCTCTTATTTTAAGCTCCCACCGTGGCTAGAATGACAGGTGCACACAACCTCTTCCAGCTTTTTTTGTCGAGATGGGGCAGTCTCACAAACTTTTTTGCCAGGGCTGGCCTCAAACCATAATCAGGAGAAAAGATTTTTAATAAACTTTTTTGTGGTACTGGGGTTTGAATTCAGGGCCTCATGCTTGCTAGGCAAGCCCACTACCAGTCGAACCATTCCACCAGCCCTCTTCTGTGCTGGGTATTTTTGAGATATCATGACTTTGAACCATGATCCTCCTGATCTCTGCCTCCTGAGCAGCTAGGATTATATGTGTGATCCATGGGCACCTGACTAATAAACTTTTATTGAAATATAAAAAACAAAAAACCTGAACCCTAGGTGTACCCTGTGATGGGCTATCACAAAGGGTACACACTTGTGCAGGCAGTACTAAGATTAGGAAATGCAACCTTTCCAGTTCCCCAGAAACTCCCAGTGTCCCATCCACCTCCCACAGTTTTCCCTCTTCACCTCCCCAGAAGTCAACATCATAGAGTTAGAAGTAGCCTCCAATGTTCTGAAAGGGTGACCGGATTTTATGTAGGTTGTCCTAGAAAGTTGCCAGAGAGGAAACATTACAAAGTGATGGAAAGAAATCTCAGGCTTAAACTCATTCAGTCCTGAAGTGACTTTGAGCTACATTGGTGAGCCTTGCTTTTCTAAGCTACAAAATAGGAATAATGTCTGGCTTATCGTTCTGAGTGTAGCTATGAGGCAATATAATACTAAGTACATATAAAATCTCTGGAATACAGGAAACTTCAACAAAAGGTGTTTGTCTTAAGGGCAAAAATCTTGGGCCTCAACACAACTTCCTTCAAAAGATGTCTTATTCTGTCTTGCCTAAAGTGACAAAGTGTCATGAGAAAAGCAGCAACGTCACGCACAGAAGCTTCAAAGACGCACACACATATTTGAAGGCACAAGCCACCTATGCAAAAAAAAGAATGATTTCTGTGTGAAGATCCAGTCCTGACATTCTAATTTGACTGTCTCCTTCCTTGAGAAGGTGGGGAACGAACATGATAAAACTGCACATATGGAAAGCAGATGCCAAATGCTACTGGCGTAGGCTTGCACTTGTACTTTACTTGGTTCTAGCAGTTGGAGTCTGACCCAGAGGAGCCCGAGTAACTCTTAGGAGTACAGGCTGGATGCTGGGAACTCCTGGGAAACACTGAGTTCATCCATCATGTGCTCGGAGATTTTAAATAGAGTTGTTGTTCTCACAATTCTAAATGTTTGATGAAACTAAATAATTTAAAACAATGAACAACCTTGCTACGCTTTTCCCCAGAGAACTCTTAAGTCCAGTCTTGCTACCAGTACAGTGTCAAGAACCACCCAGGAAAATGATGCCAAGTCGGGGCCCAGGAACAGCCAGTGGTTTGGATCTTTGCTGTGCCAGGCCTGATCTGAGCTTTTAGAAAATGAACAAGGACGAGTGAGTTTTTGCCCCAGGTGCTAGTAAGTCAAGGACAAAGGGACTTCAGTTCAAGTGCTGACTGTCCACCTGCCAATCTTATTCCAAGAAGGGCAAACAATTACCAAGTCAAAGTCAGTTTCTTCTACAGCATCTCAGAAAGGCCAGGTAGTAGAGAGATACATTGTTCATGCATTTGTCCAGGGCTTCATGCTTGTTGGCTGAAAAGGAATTAGCAGGGAGATGGGGCAAAAGGTCTCTGTCCTCTGATGTGTCTCCACTCCCTCTGAGTTTGCTGTAGCACCTCTTCTAGGCAAATGGCAAGACAATCAGGGAATCTCTGCAAGCTCCATCCTCTCTTGCTCTTACCCTCACTTCCATCATCCCCCGCTCACCTTGGGAATGGTACATCCCTTGATAGCCCATGTGCCTCGTCTACTCAGCAAACAGGTAGTGAGCATTTCCAAAATGTAAAGAACTGTGCTGAGCCTTATACAGAACACACACAAAATGGTTCCCTCCTTTAACAAGGTCGTGGCCCATAAGGCACACATGCACTGCTACAATACTGTGTTTGTAGTCTCTGGAGGAAGATGCAGTGGGATAACCCAGGAAGAAGGGAAACTTGAAATGTCCTCTCTCACTCAGAGCCTCTGATTAAAGTTGACATCTAAGACAGATAGAATTCCACACACCATCCTGCCTCTCTCCCTCCCTCCTGGGTTGTCACCCACTGATGCTGGAGAAGGAACTGGATATAGCAACACTGTTCTTCCCTGCCAAAAATATTTTACCAGGCAAAGACAAATAAGCCAGCAAAAGACCATACGTACTCTTCTGCTTTCCTCTGCCATTCCTTTCCCCTCAGAGGCATCTTTGTCAATTAAACAATGTTAGTGAAACATGAAATTATGGTCAAACGATCCAAATCCACAGGAAAATGCATGCCCTGTAGGTGGGGAGATTCTACATTCAAAGTGAGAACACTCACTCCAGTTCTTGCCATACCTCCATCTCAGCTCAAGAACAAACTAGAAAGCCAAGAAAAGCTGGCTGCTCCCTGTATAGCGTTTCCATTTGCTTGTTTTTCTCTCTTGCTTACTCTGAAAGCTTATGGAGAAATAAATGAAGTGTGTATTACATCACTGAAAATGTAAGGCCATCTGGGACTCCTTGGGCTAAGAGGTTGACCCTGCCCAGTTCCCAGGGCAGGCAGCTGGCCTGGGGAGAGGTACTGTCTGGTCCTCTGGGATAACTTTAGCAGGAAATGACTCGGTGCAGCATCTGTCATTTTCCAGAGTCCTCTGGCTTTTCTCCCCCTGAGCATTCTCTCCCTTTAATTTGGAGTTCCTAGGGCCTTTTGTGAAAAAAAAGTCTGAGACTCACTGGGTTGGGGGTGCTAATGTTTTTTTCACTTGTGAGCTGTTGTGAGGAGAGACTGTGGCTTCCTTCATTTTCAGGGCAGGAACTCAGCTCCGCAAGAAGTAAACAGCCAGAAGTGAGTGCTAGGGTGGTGAATTGTTGAACTGGACACCTGAAGTGGTTCTAAACTTATCCCAACATGAGCCTTGCTTCCTTCCTCACCCTTCTCTGGGAAGGGAAACAGTCCCTAGGGATGCAGGTAAAAATGGAGATGACAGTTCCTTTGCTAACACACAGAGTGCTGGTGGATGCAGTTTCTAGCCAAGACCAGCCCTGGACCATCCTCTCATCCATCAACCAGAGGAGGTTTTCTGAGCCAAGTGAGAGAGCTGTGACAGCAAAGCCCTAAGTGGTACCACCAAAAATAATGTAATTGTCAAGACAGCAGAGCTCAAGAACTCTACAGGAAAATAGGATTTCCCTGACCTTGAGGCCAAGGCCAGATGCATGTCTGATTATTAGCAGACAGTTTTACTCATTGATGGAAGGATATTATTTAATAATTTGGACCAGGCACCAGTGGCTCACACCCATAATCCTAGCTACTTGGGAGGCAGAGATCAGGAGGATCATAGTTCAAGGCCAGCCCCGGGGGAAAAAAGCAAGACCCTATCTCAAAAATACCCAACACAAAGATGGGCTAAAATAATAATAATAATTGTTACTATTATTATGTGGGCTTTAGTAAATGCCACTTGTGTGCTTTTAGGTGTCATGAACCAGGTCGTGTTTGAGGTCATATTTCTTTTTGCTTTCTAGTCCTCTGGCCCTGGCCACCATACATACACACACCCCCTCTCATAAACAGGACTGGTGATAATGTGTCCTTGTTCTCTGTCTTTCCTTTTCTCTTGTTGTAAGCCTTTTAAAAACAAAACACTCACAAGCCTTTTCTCCTTTTCCTCCTCTCTCCTCTGAATTTATTTTGCAGCCACACCATTCCCTAGCAACTCTGTTTATTAAAAAACAGATCTGCTGGGTATCAGAGCAATATCCCAGGGGACAGTCAGAAACTAGTAGCTCCTGGCTCTTCCAGTCCCTCCCCAAGTTCACACAGAGAAGCCATATGACCTTTGCAAAGGGAATGAAGCTTCACTACAGACTCGGTCTGCATGAGGCCCAGTCCCTCAACCTCTCCAGGGGACAGTCCCACCCAGGTTCTTCCTCCTCCTCTGGGCCCCCTTATCTGGTTTTGTCAGCTAATGAACTGAAAAATATTAAAATCATCTCTGCATCTAGCAGGACCTAGTGCAATTCACCATTATTAATAATAAATTATATAAATAAATGCATGGTTCATTTGTAAAGCACTTTACAGTTTACAAAAGATCTTTAATATATGCTATGACACCTTACTTACCAAATGCTTCTTCCAGTAGATGTTAGTATTAATTCCATATTATAGATTTCAAAATGGAGATCAGATGTTAAAAACAGAGTTATTCACTCAAGGCCACAGTTGGTATTGTGAAAATTCAATTATAGCAGACTTTTATAGAGAGCTGGGAACTATTCTAAGTGCTTTACATCTATTACTTCATTTAATCCCACAGCAACCCCATTTTAATCTCATTTTATAGATGAGCAAACTGACACACAGACATTAAGACACTTGTCTAAGGTCAAATCCAAGCAGAGCCATAGAGGTGCAGAAGGATATAGTTGGGAGAGGACAGGGTTCCACTAAGAAGGTCCCAGATTGTCATTACTTCAGGACATGGACAGCAGTCCAGTGTGTACCCTTCAGCTCTGGAGGATCAGTTTTGCTCACTCACCCAAGAATGGTTCCATCTTTCTGGGCAGGTTTGTGTTAATCAGACTCACAAGATTCCTGTATTGCCCAGATACCAGGCCACATTGTAATCAAGGGATTGTTTGCTAAGCACGAAATCCAAGGGAAAAAGAGACCTGGAGGATTCAAGTGTAATGCCGTCAGGCTGACATACTTGGTAGCTGGCTATACTATGGGGTGCTTCACCTAGCACCCCTTCAGCCCCTTTGACTCTTGGATTCTCCCCACTTGACCTCTGCCTCCCTCAGCTGTGCTTACCTTTGACTCTGCATCTACATTTCCTGTGATCCTTTAAGGAACCATTTACCTTGAACCTTTGTGTGGCCTAGACTTGACCTCGTTGGGTGGAGGGAGGAAGGGAGAGCAGGAGGCTTCCTCTTCAGAAACCTCTACCAATCATACCTGCGGGTGTCCCTTGTATTTTTGTCTGCATCTCACATGTCAGGGCCTTAGGGATTCAAGGTTCAGAGGGAAGAACTGTGAAGGAGAGAAAAGGGTAATTGAGACCATTTTCTTATATCTACCATGACTCCCCATCCCCCACCCCCTGAAATCGACATTTCTCACTGAACATTCTGAGAGCTGATTCAGCAAACATGCACAGGAACAAGACCTATTTCCCATCTCTAAGAAGCTGAATCTAGCTGGCTGGTGGATCACAGGGATGGCTCAGAGATGACTCAGACCATGTGATATCAGCTTATGTGACACGTGGACCCTGGTGTACATGAAGACTCTTAAAGACCAAGACCTCTAGTCTCACATGGAAGACTGACCTTGGGGAGCAGGTCAAATGTCTGCTGCTTTCTGAGGCTGCCAGGTTCTGGGGCCTGAGTGACTAATCTGAGGGACTACAAAGTCCCTGGTCCAGAAGCAGGGGCCTCTCTCTGAAGGTCAGAATGACTCTGGCCTCCAGGTCAAGGATCCTTTAAGAAAGGAAGGGGTTTTTCAGTGTGCTTTGCCTGAAGCAAGATCAGTGGGCCATGCTTGGCAGAGGCCAGCACGGAAAAACAGAGTTGATGCCTCTCCCCGAAATCCCCAAAGATACGAACTGAAAAACATCCAACCAAACTCAAAAATGGCAAGGTCCTGACCCCTTGTGACAACAGTTTGGTCCACGAGGAGAGGCCTGGGAAAGACAGCGGCAGGGGCCACACGAGCCCAGGACCCTCACTCCTCCACACTCAAAACCAGGTCTCCACCAGGCAGAGACATGAGCACAAGAAAAGGCCACATAGTGTAGTCCCTGACCACCACCTACCTGATCACCGATAGATAGCAGTTAGACATAAGTGGCGGCCACAGAGGAAGAAAATTAAAAATCACTGTAATTCAACTTCCCAACTCTATTAATCTGTATTTAAGATCCGGTAGCCAGAGATCAGAGGTTATCATAGGATGCTTTGAAGTTAGCCTAAAGCTTAATCCCAAACATCAGCTAGGTGAGGTTTTCACAGGTAAATTTAAGAAAACAAAGACCCAAACCTAAGAGCTAGATAGAGCAAAGGCTAGGAAATTCTCTATCAATTAGAGCAGGAACTAGGAGATTACACAATGTCTCCCTTAACAAGACAATGACCCAAACCGGGGAAATCACCCCTGGGCCAAAAGGACACAAAGCTAAGAGTTTCTCAATAACTGGTCCAACTTTAAAACTTTTGAGGCAACTCACTTTCAGTGTGTTCAAAGTGTGTTCCTTTCCTAAGAAATTGTACTATTACTTTTACTATAATTTTTGCATCTTGCTAGAATTCTCCTAGCAGACACAGGTAGTTATCAACGCTATTTTTCTAGTAACAACCACCTCTGCCCTGTCCGTCACATTTCCCAATCACCACCTGCCCCAGACGCTAGGTCCTCACCACTACCTGACCCCTGTTCCCTGATTTTCTTAGAGCTGGAGGCAGCTCATTTAGCAAAGAAAGAGAACTATGCTTGTGATGGGCTTTTGTCCTTGCTCTGCCATTAGCCAACTGTATGGTCACTCTGTTCCAAAAGGCTTTTACCATTTGCAGAGCACTCGCACACAAATGGTTTCATATGACTGGCACAGCACTGAACGGAAACAGTGTTATTGTTGATTGTAGAAAGGGAACCCATCTCAGACTGGCTTAAGCAAGAAAAAGAATCCACTGGCTCTTACACTTGAGAATCTCAGGGTGCTGCCAGTGTGCAGCTCAGTTGGGTGCAGGATTCAGTGAAATTAGTCTCCTTCTCTCTCAATATTCTTCCTGTTGGCTTGGCTTGATTCATAGGTAAGCAGCTCTGCAAGGGGTCACATGATCACCTCCAGGACTACACCTTACAGCGACTAGCTTTAATTAAAGTCCTAGACCTAATGCTCATTACAGTGAAGTGCTCACATGTCCGCCCCTGAACCAATCACCTGTACCCGCCAGTAGATGAGTAAGGTGAGCGGCTTAAATTGGATTGAAGGTTGAGTCCATCCGACCCCAGTCCTGTCAATCAAGAGCAGGGGAGGGGGGATTCCAAGGAAAATGGGGCAGTGGTAGCTGTGGGCTAGTCCTGTGACAGTAACAGATGCCCCCACGATAATCCTGGGTGAAGCTGGGCCTCAACATTTAAAAGTCTTTAATGAGCAGTGCCTGAAAAAGAAATGAACTGAACTCCTCAGTGTCCCACCTGAACTGGGCTACTTGTGTCCCAAATGTGTTGTCATTTAAGACTGAATGACTGGGCAGGAGGCATAGTTCAAGTGGTAGAGCGCTTGACTAGCAAAAGTGAGGCCCTGGATTTAATCCTCAATATCACAGAAAATTAAAAATAAAAATAAAGACTGAATAACTGAACCTGGGTTACTAATTACCAGACTTAGGAAATGCAGTGATATCACCCTGTAAAGTTGGGACTGTGGCGTTAACTTCACCCTGTGGCTGGAGGAAATAGATGGGGAGGAGGTCGATTTGGGGCACCTAGGGAATGGGCGCTCAGGAAGTACTCATTGCAACCTGAGCTCTTTCTCTGGGACCAGGATCAGTTGGTATAGAGATGCCTGGATTGTTCCAGTCAGGAGTTAAGGCTTGAGCAGCTCAGGCCTACATGGATCTGAGGAGAATTACGGCTGTAGAAAGCCTGCCAAACAAGACCAGCTTCATCGGGGTGCAACCTGTACAGTCACACAGGGACCTACACTTAGCAGGGCCTATGCTTGTCTTAATGTTCTATGGTCGCCATCTTGAAAGTCTTGGTAATTTTTGTGCAAGGAGCTTCAGATTTTTATGCTAAACTTCCCCCCACCAATGTTGTAGCCTGCTGTCAGGTTAAGAAGAAGGGTCTGAGCCTGGTTCTGGGCAATCGTTCTGGGCACTGCTTTGCAATGTGTTTCCCTTCTGTTGGTGTCATACCAGGCCTGGTTTCAGATGTGCGGTGAGTAACCAGGGAGTGGTCATCTTATGCTTTAGGCCGAATAGCACAGGGTGGGAGTAACTCTACTCCCCCAGGACTAACTGCGTCAACAGTGGTGTTCACTGACAGGGAGCCGCTCGCCCAGCAACAGCAAGTGTGGTGGAAGGCAGATTACAGAAGGTGGGCAGGCAGGTGGGGCCTGGAGCAGATTATAAAAGGTGGGCAGGCAGTTGGGGCCTCGCCTCAGGCAGATTCTTGAGGACACAGGGCTGAAACTTGCATTTGTGATTTAAGTACGGAGCTGAACAAGCAATAAGCTTTTATTGGTAGCTGATAGAGAATATTGGAACCATTATTATTAACATGTTTAATTATAATATTTGGAAAGTGAAAAACAAAGGAAACACTTGTCTATGATATTGCTGTTTAATAATACTTACCTCAAATAAAGCTGGGAATGATGACACCCAGGAAGCTGAAGTAGGAGGATCACAAGTTTGAGGCCAACTTGAGTTACGTAGGAAGACCCAAAAAGAAAAGCAAAAATGGAATTGTGCTTTAAAAGACGTATATATGTGTATGCACATGTATGAGGTAGATACATAGATCTATCACAGGTATTTTGTCATATACATTTTTCATCTTCTTTCTTTTGATGGCTGCATAGTATTCCATTGTACAGATACATGAAAATCCATGCTGAAATTTTGAAACTTAGATAAAAAGTATGTAAAGAGGCTAGGGATGTAGCTCAGCGGTAGAATACTTGCCTAGCATGTGCAAAGGCCTGGTTCCAATCCCCAGGACTCCCAAAAAAAAAAAAAACAGGCCAGGTGTGGTGCACACCTGTAATCCCAGCACTTGGGAGGCTGAGGCAGGAGGATTGTGAGTTTGAGGCCAGCTTGGACTGTATGGCAAGACCTGTCTCAAAGAAACAACAGAAAAAATGTATAGAAAATAAAATAACAACAAAATAATTAGCAATGTGCCCACCGTTCATATTTACTAAATGCTAATCTTACAAACAGAGGCATTCCTCTGGGGCTCACGTGAGGGGGCAGCAGGGGTCAGAAGGTTGCTTTGTCACTTGGAAAGCATGGCCTGTGGTGTCTGTAGTTCTCCCTGGTCCATGGTTTCAATTTACCTGCGGCCAACTGTGGTCTGAAAATAATGCTATAGTACAATAAGGAAATAAGATATTTTGAGAGAGAGAGAGAGAGAGAATTTCTAACTTTTAATATTGTTATAATTGTTCTATTTTATTATTAGCTGCTGTTAATCTCCTTTTACTAATTTTCTTATCATAAGTATTTAACCATAGGAATGCATTTCTAGATTTCACTACTATCTGAGCTTTCAGGCATCCACTTGGGGTCTTGGATTATCTGTCTCATTGGTCAGGAGGAACTACTGGACCCCATTTTGTTTTTATTTTTATGTATTTGTATTTTTTGGTGGGACTGGGGTTTGGACTCAGGGTTTGGCCCTTGCAAAGCAGGCAATCTGCCACTGAAGTTCATTTTGCTCTGGTTATTTTGGAGACAGGGTCTTGAGAACTAGTTGCCTAGCCTGGCCTCAAATCACGATCCTCCCAATCTCAGCCTCCTCCCAAGGAGTAAGCTACCAGCACCCGACTCTGGATCCCATTTTGCAGAGGAGCAAAGGGACCCCAAGAGACATTCAGTGACTTCCCAAGACCTCTCAGCAATTAATAAAAGCAAAAACCAGGGCCCCAACCCAGGGCTCTGACCCCATCCATGTCCTCCCCATTACCACACTGGCATGTCCCTCCCTACATCCCCAGGGTCCTCAGGGGAAGGAAGGCTTGGAATGGAAGCTCCCCAAAACCCATTCTGTCACTGACTCTGAAATTCTAGCGATGCCCTGACGACAACCTCAGCCTGGCCCAGGACTAGCACCATGGCCAAATCCATACCAAGGCGGGGACATTCATTTCAAGGCAGATTCTGCCCCAGAGCTGCTCGTGTAAAGCAGGCCTGAGTCACGGGTAATTGGGTCTCAGGACAGAGGAGCCAAGCAACAATATTCCCTAGGGATTGGCTGCCATCAGAACCCAGCTGCAGGATAAGTCCAGGAAGAAAGCCAAGATTTGCAGACACCAATGCCACTGCGGGTGGTGTCTCCTTCATGTTACCTCCAGTCTCCCTGTCACCTGCTCTCATGTCCTACTGCACCTTACCATGCAAGACTTCCCCTCCCCCCCACTAGCCACCCACCAGACAGCAGGGCATTTGTGTGCAAAGACACAAGTCTCTGGGGCTTAGACCTTCTGCTTTTGTGGTTTATTATTAATTTGGTGTTGGTTGGGTGACATTTCAAAGTGAGTACACCATCTGAACTTTGCAACTCCTTCAAGTTACCAGAGGGCAAGACAGGGCGCTGGGCCCAGACCAGAGGCTGTGACCTCTTGCTTCTTCAACTTATTCTCCTTGAGAGAAAGCAGCATTCTTGATGGGCATGCTACCAAGGAAAGGCATGTGGCTCTCAGCGGCGAACCAAACCAATCACCACACCCTTTTTTTTTTTTTTTGGTGGGACTGGGATTTGAACTCAGGGCTTTAAGCTTGCAAAGTAGGCACTCTATAGCTTGAGCCACACCTCCAGTCCATTTTGCTCTGGTTATTTTGGAGATGGGGGTCTCTCAAACTCTTTTCCCAGGCTGGCCTGGAACCGTGATCCTCCCTATCTCAGCCTCCCAAGTAACTAGGACTACGGGTGTGGACCACTGGTGCCCAGCTCACTAGATCCTTAAACACACAAGCATGGCTGATCACTGGCTCATGGTTTCACTGGGGACAACAAATGATATTAAAATAAGATCTACAGAGACCTCTCAGTTTAGTATGGAATGACACCTGACACACACGCATCTGAGGACCTTGCTAGTTAACATGAAGGCAAGAAGACTGGGCTAAGGACTGTGAAGGGTTCTAGAGTCACCTTATGCAAGCATATTCCTTCATGGAAGAAAAAAAAGGCAAGTATGAGTCACATCCTCAGTGGTATCTCTTCAGTAAAAAGGCAGGAACAAGGGTGTTTTATTATCCTTTATAACATGTATGCCCGTTATACACATAGCATGCATCAAACATTTTATAATTAAAATTTTTAATTAATAAGTTAGCAGATAATAGGATTGAGGGTGGCTGGGTATGGGGCACAGAAGGTAGGGAGGGTGATGGGGAAGGGATGAGAGAGGCTGTAGAAACTCTGCAGGGCTGATTTTTTTATTCTGGGATCAGCAGTGAATGTAAGAGAAGACTTTATTCAGCATTGCCCATAGATTTTCAAGTGCACAGGGCTCCCAATGTCTCTTCCTTATTCCAGACCCTTGGGATCACTTTTTCCCTGGCTTAATTCTCAGCCTCTCCTTAGACATGCCATCAGCAACTCAGACAAGCCAGTCACCCTCTTGTGATGCAAACACTGCAAACCCTCAGGGCAGGGCCTTGAGAGGATGTGCTCACCATGGACCAAGTGCTGGGTCAGAGGGAATGTGGCTGATTGAAGGGACCCTTTTCACAACTGATGAAAGACATGGAACCCTTATAAGCAACACCGTTAGTCAGTATCCAGACAAATAGACTGGATCACCAGAGGTCCTCAGAGGGAAGCTAGTCCACACCAGCTGGGACACAAAGAGGCCCGGTCTAGAGAATGGGCTGAACCAGATCAACAGTTCTTAGTCCAAATGTAGAACCTTGACAAAACAGCACAGACAACACACCAGAAATAGATGTTGGCATAAAGTTACTAACTGTGCTCTTTTGGGGAACACTGTCATTCTGAGACTTGGGGTGCTCAATCAAGTGTCATTTCTTTAATGACCATATGTAAATGTTGCAATGTGTTCTCCCCATACAACTATTGCATAAAAAAAAATAAAAAAAGTAATGAGTTCATGGTGATGGCAGATGGTTTAATAGGAATTTTCTTAACCAATCTCCATTTATCCACCTCACGAGATCAACCAACTCCCTTCAGTCTCTTGGTGAAACAAGATAACTTCATGGATGGAAGGTGGCACCTTCCACCCTCACCAGCAGGAGGTTCTTCTCCAGGAGGCCCATCGCTTCTGCTCCCACTGGTTGAAGTACATAGTTAGCAAGAGTCCACTCTGTTTGGGCCTAAATTTGTTTATGCCAGTCATACATGCTAATTTTAATGAGGCAATTGAGTGAATTCACCCTTAAACTAATAAATGAAGAGTATAAACAGAATGATCCCAACCAATGGAATTTAACCAAAGAAATAAGAATGTAGGCAAAACAGGACTGTTATTTCTACAAAAATTAAATTGAATGTTTTGCAAAGATTCTATATAAATCCTGTAATTTTTTTAATGCTGTCAAATTAGGAATGGGTAAGGGAACTATAAAATAATGGGAGGAAAAACATTAAAATGAAGGATTTTGCAATTGGATTGCTTCATAAGTGGCTAGAATTTCTTGCTTCATGTTGAAGAACTGGAGCTCTAAGACAATAAAATGTGTGTACAGTTTATGTAAGAAAAACTAAGGTCTCATCTTTCATCAGACCCAGGAGAAAAGGCCTTGGAAGTCTACATCAAAGTATTAGCAGGTTACTACCATTGAAATATTTTGAGTCCAAATAAAACATATGAAGAAAGGATATACCTCTTTTATGATTCCCTAATTTAACCAAGTTTTTCAACTCACTGACCCATTACCAATTCCAATTATATTGAATAGGACCACTCCATCTGTCTCTACCAATCTAAAAAATTATTGTTTCATGAAATCAACTAATTCCAGTAGTCTGGCCTTTCCAAGCCTGGTGTATCAATAAGCTATTTTTCAAGATGTTAATCCAACATTTAGCTTGATTATCTATTTTTGGAGTACTTTTTTTTTACTCCCTCACTGACTGAAAAAAAATCTATCTTCTAAAAGTCAATGCCACCCAAACCATCCAATGTTCATCAAGTGAGATCTTTAAATATTAAATATTAATAATTCAAAAACCAAAAGAGGGAAACCCCAGCAACTTTGGACAGGCTATAAATAATCAGGCACTACTCCATCAGAACTGAGCACTTCAGGGGCCTGGAGCTGATTGTTGCAGAATGTGCTTTCCTGGAAACAGTACAGCAAGATGGTAAACACTACTCTCAGCCCAGAGGAACCACATCTGCCTTCTCTGTCTAATAATAAGTATGATGACCAGCACCCTTAGTGTGGAGCACAGGATATAACTGAAACTATACTTAGATACAAATCTATAAATATCATGAAACCCGTTTCCTTTCCAACTTCTTTATGTGTGCCTCCCTTCCCCCACCCCATGACTTCCTTAGCATCTTCCAAACCCTATTACAAAACTTGAACAAATCAGGCTGGGTTAGAGGCTAACTCCTGCCATCAAAACTCAACATGTCTTTTTTTTTTTTTTTGGCGGTACTAGGATTTGAACTCAGGGCCTCATGCTTGTTAGGCAGGCACTCTATTAATGGAGCCACTCCACCAGCCCATAACCCAATATATGAAGAACCTAGATGCTTCCATCAGGACTATCTGAAAACTACTCTGCCAGCTATGGAAGTAATTGGAGAGGTTCATGAATATCAGGAATTAGTCAACTCTTCTTTGAGATACTTTGCAGACAGCCACAAATCCAGCTGGCTGGAATTTTTGAATCAAAACATTTTATCCAGCAATATATCGGTCTGTAGACTCCTTTTGCAATGTTTTCCTAAAGCAAAATAAAAGTGATGATAATGGGCAAGTATTTCTAAGCTGACTTACCCCTCCTCGGTTCAGCCAGGAATGGAAGGCTACCAGAGCCTTCCACTTCCAGCCCACATTCACTATCTAGATAAAGGCAGAGGTAGTCAGATCCCTTCAGCCAAGGTTAAATTCTAGTTGTCCCTGTGTTTTGATTTGTGTCAAGAATTTCATGGCAGTGATGTTCACAAGGATCTGTAACCATGTGTCACCAGAAGAGATGAATTCCTTGCTATCCAAACGAACATGTTCCCATATACTCTGTTTGGTTCTGGCTGCTTAAAATAAACTCAATAATAAAGCCATGTTATACACAATAACTAAAATGGCACAGTGATGCACTGGCCCAAGGCTTTCTGACATGACTTTTATTCTTATACTTCAACTCACTCTAATTTTGCTCTGCTTTGAACTTTTCTGTTTAAAGAAGATCTCTCTGTAGGCACTTCTTGCTCTGTAAATCTTAAAACAGCCTGAGTTAAAAACAGTCACTCTGACCTGACCAGCTTAAATGACCAGCTCAGGAACAGTCAAGCTCCTTGGGTTCTGCAAATTTCCCCAGGATGGAAAAGCTTTTCAGGTTCCAAGAAACTATCTTTGGAGCATCAGACACAGGAGCCACCCACCAAGGCCACCTTGGGATGTTCACAACTGCAAGCAAATCTCAGGACTTTCTACAATGGTCCACTAAACACTTCTATGGCCTCTGTACCTGCTGGATTGCTTGCCTGGCTTGCTTAGCTTCCTGAGCCATGACACCTCTCCCTGACACTCCATCCCCAGCCCCCAATAAAATTCCCCCAATTGAAGCAACAGGCCTTTGTCTCCAGTCACAGGGTATCCATGGCTCCTCACCTGTCCCCTGGTTTTCAGGAGGGGAGGGAGAAGTCTCTCCACTACCTGCTTCTGAGAAGTCAATCCCAAAATTTCCTAGGTTATTTGGCCAGGACCCTTTCCTGAAGAGATGGTCACTGCTGTCCCTGGTCGTGGGAGTTTGCCCTTGTTCCCATATCTGAACCACCATGTTATTTATTCACAAATAAACATTCGAGAACCCACCACCTGCCAGCCCCTAACTAGTCAAGGGGGGTGTCAAGGACATGAGACAGCCCCCCTTCAGGCAGCATACAGGCTAGTGGGATGGGGAACAACAAACCCACATACCAATAACTAAGTAATTTCACAAAAGAGTGTGATGAGACCAAGAGAAATTGGAGGTGGTAGCAGGAGCTGCTGCCCTTAGAGTGGTCAGGGAAGGTCCCTAGAAGAGCTGACGCTTGAGCTGAGATGTGATGATGAAAAATAGCTGGTTATTCACAGATCTGTGGGAAGAACATTCCAGAAGGAAGGAAAAGTAAGTTTCAATGCTCTAAGAAGAAAATGAACTTTACTTGTGTGTGAGTCAGCTTTCCATTGCTCTGACAAAATACCTAACATAATCAGCTTACGAGGAAAAAAGAGTGTTTGGGCTTGTGTTTCCAGAGACACTAGCCTATGATTGCTTGGCCTCATTGCATTGGGCCTGTGGTGAGGCAGAGTATCACGGTAGAGAACAGATGGTGGAGCAGAGTTACTTACCTCATGGTGGTTGGAAATCAGAAGGAGAGAGGGGGGAGAGGCCAGGGTCCCAATACCCCCTTCAAGGACACACCCCAGTGACCTCACTTCCTCCCATTAGGCCCTACCTTCTAAAGTTTGCTCCACCTCCCAAAGCACCACAGACTGTGGACCAAGCCATTAGTATAAGGGACATTTCATATACAAACCATAACATCTTGTAAGAAGGGCAGAAGAAAGACTGTATGGACAGAGCAGAGCAAGGGAGAGGGAGAATGGATGAGCTTCAAGGGGTAGGCAGGAGCCTATGGATTCCCCAGAGCCTCAAGGGCTGAGGAAAAACCCACTGGAAGGTCATAAGCAAGGAGGAATTGGCTCTGTGCTTTTAAAGGATCACTATGGATGCTGGGAGGAGAAGGGACTGGGGTGGGGTGGGGAATGAGATGGTTGTTTGGATTAGGATAGTAACCACAGAGATGCCATGGGATTCAGGACATAATTTGGGGACAGGACTGCCAGGACCCTAGAATAAAGACAGTAAGACCAGCATCTGTAAATACTCTATCCCTGTGTGAGTAGCACTCTCTCTTTCTTTAGTGCTCTCTCTGTCTCTCTCTCTCTCTCTCTCTCTCTCTCTCTCACACACACACACACACACACACACAGAGTATCCTCCTTATATGAACTAGGCAGGTTCTGGAGCCAAATTCCCGGGTTCAAATTCCATCTCTTCGGCATACTAGTCATAAAACTTGGTGCAAGTCTCTGAGCCTCTCTATACCTGGGACTTCTTCCCTGTATATTACAATTGAATAATTGAAGCACCCTTGTAGAAGTTAAAGTAGTTACTATATGTGACCCATTCAGGGAAGGAGAGCTGCCACATAGCTTCCTACTACTGCTGCAACAAATCACCAAAAATTCTGTGGCTCAATTTAAAACAATACAAATTTATTCTCCCACAGTTCTGGGAGTCAGAAGTAGGAAGTCAGTTCCACTGGGCTCCAGTCAAGGTGTTTACAGGGCTGGTTTCTTTTGGAGGCTCCAGGGAGAATCCATTCCTTGCCTTTGGCCTCTGAAGGCAGCAGTATTCCTTGGCTTCTGGCCCCATCACTCCAATCTCCACTTCCATCATCACATTATGTTCTCCCCTTTTGACTTTCTTACCCCCTCTTAGAAGAATCCTTGCGATTCTGTTTTGGGCTCACCTGAATAACCCAGAATAATGTCTCCATCTCAAAATCCTAACTTAATCACATGAGTACCTTGTCTTCTGCCATACAAGGTACTTTCACATGTTCTGGCGGGGGAGGAGGAAGGGAGGATGCAGGCACCTTTGGCGGCCATTATTTAGCCCCCTGTATATGATAATAAATAAAGGTAAATTGCTATTATTATCATTATAATTCCCACGGCATCCCCAGTCTCCTTCCAAGCTATGTGGGAGAGGAGGGGACGTAGAGAGATCCCTAATTCTCTGAAGCCCCCGGTGACAAGGCCAGAGCTGGGGGCCCTGCTGGCTGACTAGGCAAAGTGTCAGTCACCAGTTGGTCCTGATCAGGGAGGGGACAGAGAGCAAAAGAACAGGAACATGTTCGCAGGCTTTGTGCAGGATCCAACAGGGATGTTGTAAGCACAGGCTAGAGCCTCCTGATGGCGCTGTATTGCGTGGGCTCCTCGTGACCTGTGCTGAAAATGTGGATGTTGCTGTAGGTTGACTCTTGAGCCAAAGCACCCAAAGACAGAGATGCATAGGAAATTTCCTCCCTTGGAAAGGGAGCCTGTAAGAGATTATCAGGAGGTCAGGGAGCCTGGCAGGAGCCTGTGCCCATGGAATGGGACAGAGGAGGCCTCAGAGGAGGGGGTCAGGCTTCTGAGGTCCACTCCCAAGCCCTCCAGCTTCCCTCTGCCATTCTCCCCAGGTGAGCTTCAGCCACAGCACAATAGGTTCCCCATATTTGCCCAAGGGCAGCCGGTCCCTATGGAATTCTGAGCCACTGGGCTTAGATGACGCTCTCCTGCTCAGTGTAAAGACCACATTAGTTGGGCCCCTGAGTCTCCAGGGTTGAGACCTGGGGCGGACACCCTTCTGAAACCTGCAGGTTGCTAATTTAGGGCAAGTCCTGAAATGAATACAGTTCTGCCTGGCACCCACCCTCCTCAGCTGTGCCCATGCAGGCAGGAGAAAGCCCATCCACAAAGGGAGGGCAGCCGCATTTCTGTCCCTCCCCAATCTCCAGCAGCTGCATAAAGGACACACCATGGTGATGTATTCCACTTCTGCCTGGCTGGCCTGGGCAGTGGAGGAGGGCTTGGTGGAGGCCTTTTTCCAGGAGGAGCCAGGGGAGGTTCCAGGCTGTTGCAGGGCCAGGTTTGCATAGCAGAGGTCATCCCCCAGAGACTGCAGCACCTGGAGATGAGGACACAGGGTATTAGTCACCAGATCAGCCTGTGAGCACACAAGACCTCCCCAAGACCTCCTCCCCTCTTACTATTTCCAGGCTCCCCATCCTCCCAGGCCCTGCAGAGGCCATGACTACATGGATATTGTGGCACATAGGGATCTTGGAGGTGGAAAACAAAGAAGTGGGCTGGTATCTCTGGTCCACCCTCTGGGACTCTTACCTGCTCTGGTGATGGCTCAACAGCTGAAAGACAAGAACAATCCAGAATTAGGAAGCTCATTCCTGAGGTCCACAGAGGTCCCCACATGCAGGGAAGAGAAGTGGGTGGGGGGATGGGGAGACTGTAAATGAAGTTCCTGACTCAGAGACAGGGGACCCGGTTCTAATTCTAACCCCTCAGACAACACATTCCAGGGCATGAGTCAAGACACCTCTCTGACCTTCCATTTATCCATCTTTAAAGGAGGAAGACCTGCACCCACTTGACAGAACTGTGGGACCAGTGGTCCTACCAGCCATCAGTTCCCATGGGGTTAAGTTTCTTTCTGAAATATCCTGGGCTAAGCCTATAACTTCTACCAGAAGTTCTGTCTGTTTCTCCACCTTTCCTCTACCTGAACCTCCTTCAAAGGTCGTCTCAAAGTCATGCCTGCTTCCTTAGCCACCAGGCCACCAAATCCCTCCTCCTATGGCACTTGCTTTTGTCTCTCCCCTTGCTTCTATCCCCCTGAATTCTAGCGAGACTCCAGCCAGGCCTGGGTGGACCTGTCCCCTCCCTCCTTGTGTCCTGATACTTGACCCTACCTGACAGGTGGGTGTTCAGTCAGAGGTGGGTTTGTCCCAAACTGTCCCTGAGTGGAATGCATGAACTGGTTTTCAGAAGGTTGCTGGCTCCTGTATTTCTTTCTGCCCTTGACCTTCCCCCCGCTACCAACACCCCCAACCCCCTCCTCTGGAGACAAAAAAAAAGGAAACAAAATGTTTTCTCCCCCATTTTTAGTTTCAAATGACTAGATGGCTAGGAGCATGAAAAGTGCTTAAACTTAGGTCATGGCCAACACACTTGGAAAAAAAAAGTGATGGATAAGATCCACGGTCAAGCAAAGTGGGATGGCACATGCCAACACCTGAGATGCTGAGGCAGGAGGATGGAGAGTTTGAGGCTACTCTGGTCTACATAGTGAGTTCAAGTTCAACCTGAGTTATATAGCAAGATCCTGTCTCGAAAGAAAAGAAACACAGAGTCAGGTTCCCCTTCTATCAGACAGAAAGACTCCTGTGGGAGGGGATTTGGTAAAAGTTCAGGTCCTGGGCGTTCTGAGAAGGGAAAGGGTGCAACTATGTGAGAATGTGGAAGTGAAGCCAGACAGGAGAAGGACTTGGTGGAGGCCAGACCTTGTGATCTGTGAACAAAGGCTCCTGAGCACTTTTTCAAAGACTCTTCTCTGAAAAGCAAGGTCACATGGGATAAGTAGGTCAAGGGAAAGTGCTGGTAGGCAGAGGAGAAGCAGCAGCAAGAGTCAACCCTTTTGATGAGACCTGGAGGGTTGTGTCTTGTGTACCTGAGTGTGGGTGAGAGGTGGGTGTGAGCATGCCTGTGTTACATGAACTCACATGCATGCATGTGCATATACTGACTGTATGCACATACTGGCAGTTTATGTGTTCTGTGTGTGTGTGTGTTTCTCTCCTGTGTCAGCTTGAACTCAGGGCCTCACCCTTGCTGGGCAGGCGCTATACCACTTGAGCCAGTCTACTAACCCTCACTACCTCCTTGACAGTCATTCAGATCTTACTGAAATGCCTAGTCACCCTAGACCGAACTGTTCTCCTAAAGCCATTGCCACCTTTACCTATAAGAGCCAAACCAGGGCACAGAAGGTGTGGCTCAAGTAGTAGAGTGCCTGCCCAGCAAGCACAAAACCTTGAGTTCAAATCCCAGTACTACCAAACCAGCCGGGCACCAGTGGTTCACACCTGTAATCCTAGCTACTAGGGAGGCTGATATCAGGAGGATTGCAGTTCAAGGCCAGCCCATAGTTCATGAGATCTCCCCATCTCCAAAATAACCAGAGCAAAATGGATTTGAAGGTGTGGCTCAGGTGGTAGAGTGCCTGCTTTACAAGTGCAAAACCCTGAGTTCAAATCCCAGTTCCACCAGGGGGGACAAAAAGGGCCAAATCAGGAACCATGGAAGGAAGTGGTTCAGAGAGAAGAGGGCAAGGAGGGATGTGCAAGACAAGCAGCTGACACCAAAACCTTGAAGGGCTCACCTACAAGTCTAGGCTACCGTCTATCCCCTTGGACTGCTCACTGCTAGTGGCCTCTGGTACCCTACGCCTTCCACCCTGGGTAGGTAAGCCCTTGCGCCAGTTAGTTCTCAGTCCCTTACCCCCACCCAGCCAGGCCAGATTCTCTCACCTTTCCTTTGTCGCTTCATCATCCACCAAGCCAGGAGTAAGGCCACCACCAAGAGCAGCAGCAGAGCAGCAAAGATGAGTGGGATGAGGGTACTGAGATCCATAATGCCACGCCTAGGAATGACAGATCAGGGTTGCCTTTTGCCTCACAGCCCTATCCCAGCCACCTGGTGGCAGGGGAGAGCCACATACCGTATGGCCTGCAGGACTGTCATCTTCAGCTAGGAAACCCTTGTTCCTGGGTATTCTCAAAGATGGTTTTGCAAACAGGATAGGAGGGCACTGGAAAGTAGTTCCAGCTTGTCTGGAAGCCTAACAGAAATCATACAGCAATGTGCTCCTAACAGGCCTGTTCTATACTTGTCCTCTCTACTAGCTTGAACAGTGTCCCCCAAAATTCGAGTCTACCCAGAGCCTGTGAATGTGCTCTATTTGGAAAAAGAGTCTTTGCAGATGCCATCAAGTTCAGACAAAGTCATACTGGATTAGAGTGGGCCTTAATCCAATGACTTATCCTTATAAGAGAGAAATTTGGACACACAGACATAGAAGATGCCATGTGATGACAGGGGCAGAGAGTGGAGTGATGTACCTACAAGCCAAGGACCCACCAAAGATCACTGGTGCATCAGAAGCTAGAAGAAAAAAGCAAGGTGGAACATGCCTGTAATCCCAGAACTAGGGAGGTGGAGGCAGTAGGATCATAAGTTTCAGGCCAGCCTGTGCTAAATGGCAAGATCCTGTATCACAAGAGAAAAAAATCAGAGAACAAGTGGGAGAGGGAGAGGGGAAGTAAAAGAATCCCTGGTAATACAAAGATTGGGGCGCTCCCTTGTAGATTTTATGGCAAGGTTTTCAGCAACAGAGGCTTTTGGCAGATCTAAAAACAGTCAAGAGAGCCAAGGAAAGCAAAAAGAGGAAGTAAAGGAGGTTTCTAAACTTCAAGAAGGCCCTTTGCAGATGGCAGGACAGTGCACTAAGAAGCATGACCCGAGTTCTGGGCTTGCAATCCAAAGACTTCATTCAAGCTCCAGGGCCACCCCTCACTGAGGAAGCAATTGAGGCTCAGTTTCAACATCTGTTTCTATGTCTGTAAAATAGGAACGTTTATACCTGCTCATTCCTTTTGGTTGGGTAGTCATAGGCAAGGTCAAAGGAAAAAATGGACAGAGAATCTCTGGTGAACTACTGCCCTAAAGATGTGAGGAATGTCACAACAGTCGAGGGGAAACAGGACTTCCCCAAGCCATCCTCTGCCTCCTAGAAGTTGGTCCAAGAGACCACCCTACAGCCCTGCATCCCTGCACCCACACACTCACACCACGCTGTTCTCATGGAGTACCTACCTATGGCTGTCACCCACCCAGCTTCACAGCTATGTCCCTAGAGCCAGCACAATGCCCATCATGAAGTTAACTTAATAAAAGTGGGATAAGTGAAAGAATGAAGACTAAATGAACCAGCAAAGCCTACAGACTGCACTCTGCTCCAGGGTGAAGGATCTGCGAGGGCGAGAGCAAATAGGAAGTGCCCCCCACACCCATGCCCTCATTAAGGAGCCTAAAGGTCCAAGGAAAGCTCTGTCTGGGGTCTAGAACTTCAAAGACTCCCCCAATGGAGGAGTCTGGCCCAAACAGGCCACAGAGGACAGCATTATTTGAGCTGACTTACCCACCATCCGAGTGGTAGCTGGTCTCCTCCACAGTGACTGGTGCTGTAGACGTGTTGTCCACAGTGACGACTGGTGCTATAAACGTGTTGCCCACAGTGACTGGTGCTGTAGACATGTTATTGGAGGAGGTGGTGGGGATGATGGCTGACACTGTAGTTGGTCCTTGGCATACAAACAGATTACACACTATTCTTCTTGCCAACCCACCCACAGCATGGCACCTGACTCTGAACCTGAGAGTGAGGCCACCCCAGCCAGACCTGGAGCAGTGCTGTATTGAGAGGCTATACCTTGGACCACTCATATCCCCTGGGCCTCTAGGAGAATCCAGGATATCTGAGGCAGGTGGAGCTGAACACAAATCCAGGAAGGATGCTAGAAGACTCAAGGACAAGGGCAGCTGGCATTCAGCTGAACTTCAAACAACTCCACTGCTGTGACAGTGCCTTGGACAGTCTTCCCTCCAGACTCCTTCACACAGCCAGGACAGGAGCAGAGTGGGGGCTCAGATGGGGGACTTGCATGTTGAAGACCTCCCTGAACAAGACCCTACCATTCAAGACGAGCCTTCACTTCAGGCAAGCTCTGAAGCTCAAGTAACGAGGACTCTTTCCTCCGGGGGGTGTTGTCAGGATTCAGTGAGACAATGTGTGCTCTGCACTGGGCCTCAGAGGTCCCACGGCAGTGTGGACCCAAGGATGTGGTGCTGTCATCAGGCTACAGGTGCCCTATGACCAGTGCCCCTTGTCTGAAGGATGGCAACAAAAGAGCCCAACCTTTTGAAGAGAAACTCCTTCAAACCAAGGCACTGTAACCTCTCAACAGCCCTCCCCAGAGTGTCTGCATTCTAGAAGGACTTGAGAAGACTGTCATTAAGTCAAAAGCACGAGTGGCTCACACTGGGATTTCAGGAACCTGGAATGAAGCTATTTGACTGGGAAGGCCTTTGTAGGCCTCAGGAATTAGACCACAGCACCCCCAATTACGTTGGGCTCCTTTCCCCTAGGGTTGGATATGGAATATAAGTGGGGGAAGGGAGTAAAAGCAGCAGCTGTGGAGGTCCTGCCCAGAGCTCTCCAAAGAGCAGGGCAGCCATGGGCCTTGCCAGGGACTGAGATCTCTGGGGGGTCTCTGGCCCAGGGGCTGGAACTGGGGACCCTCGCCTTATCCTCTATTAGCAATAGACTCAGGAGCTGTGCAAAGAAGAAAAGGTTCCTGGAAGGGTGTGACCCTGCTCTGTAGGAGGGCCTAGGAGCCAGGGGACATCAAGAGAAGTCCTTTTCTCCCTATCCCAAGAGGTCCATTAAAGTTGTACAAGACCTCCAGACACAAACTCCCCTGTGACAGGTCACTCTGAATGACACTTCACATGAGTGGGACACTAACACATCCACACTCTTACCTGGATCAATGATCACATTAACCTTGACCCCGAGGTCAATTCCAATTCTCTCAATCCCACACCAGTACATGTCAGTGTCGTCTCTCCTGAGATCCTCCATGGTCACCGTGAACAGGAACTTTTTCTGATCATCCTTGATGGACACACGGTCCTTCTTCACCTCCTGCTCTGACCCACTGGTTGTAACAAGGACCTGGCAGCTTCCCCAGTTAGCTCCTCGACACCACCACTTCTTGTAGGTTTTCCAACTTGAGGTATAATGACACTGCACAGTCAAGGAGCCCCGCTCCAGACCAGACACTTTCTCTGGACCAGTGATAGAACTCTGGGCAGTGAAGCAGCCTGGAAAACACAAATCCATTAAATGTCACCTCTCACTCCATGGGCAGAGCTACAGCATTCTGTGCTGGACAGAGCTCCCACGTCCAAGAGCATCAGGAAAGGAACAATGGTCAAGAAAGGACACACCTGCTGTCCTTCAGCTTCCACAGCTGGAGAGCACACTACGGTTCACAAAAGACATAAAGATGGTGACACTGAGCGCTAATAGCTTCCTGTCATCCACCCCTCTCCACCCCCAGTAACCAATATATCCATTTACTTCAAGGAGTGTCCTTTTGCAACCATCTTTGTGTTGCGCTGGTCTGGAGGGGAGGACACAGCAGAGGAGCCCGGTCCACAGGACATGACCTGCCTGGACTCAGTGCTGATGACCCTCAGGATGCCCAGGTGAAGCAGCTACATCAGAGGGCCATGCAGAGGCTCTTCCTGGTGGTTCCAGTTGTGTCTGGAGGCTCTGTAGTAAACCACCCTGGATGAATGCCTTGGAAGTTGACCACAAAGTGACGCCAACTTTGTCTCCATGTACTGTGGAGCCGACCACATACAGAAACAATTTTTCTGTCAATTGCTTTGGCACCTTCATCAAACACCACACTGTGAGTTATTTATGGATTGTCCATTCCATTCTATTGATCTACCTGTCCATTCTCACACTGATCACACACTGTCCTGACTGTAGCTTCAAAGGAAGGCAAGAAGCATCAACACTGAAGGGCTTTTTTTTTATTTTAAATATGTGTTCTTGGGTAAAGCAAAAAGGTCTGGTGGCATGGCTCAAGTGGTAGAGCACCTGCCTTATAAGCATAAGAGCCTGAGTGTAAACCCCAGTACTGCCAAAAAAAAAAAAACAGATAATTAAAACATGTGCTCTTGTTTGTTCTTTCATTTTCTTATCTTTAAAAGATTCAGGATACAGGGAATTATTTCTTTACATGAATAATTTTTTAAATGGCAAGTGACACTAGGCCATAGAGTCAGGGATGCTGGGAGGAGGGGAGAGGGCTTGGCAGAGGACAGTAGCTCGTGTCATGGCAGTTAGCAAGCAGAGAGAGAGAACACCTGCCCTAGCTGGCTTTCTCATTTTTCCCCTTTTTTTTCCATCTGGGTATCCCCAACCTACTGAATGTTGCTACCCCATTCAGGCTGGGTTTTCCCTCATCAGTTAATCCTCTCTGGAAAGGCCCTCACAGACATCCCCCACAAGGTGTGCTTTACTAATCTCCTAGGTACTTCTCAATCTAATTAAATTAACAATCAAGATTAACCACCATGCCCACGGCATCTATGGCTCACACCTGTAATCCTAGCTACTTGGGAGGCTGAGATTGGGAGAGTGACAATTCTAGGCCAGCTGGGCAACTAGTTCACAAAACCCATCTCCAAAATAACCAGAGCAAAATGGACTGGAGGTGTGGCTCAAGCATAGTGCGCCTGCTCTTTCAGTGTGAAGCCCTGAGTTCAAACCCCAGTCACAGCCCAGATAGATGATCTCAGTGGTCTGCAGTGCAGGCTTCAAACCCCAGTCCCACACACAAAATAAAATTAACCATCACTTGAGCTGAGCATAGTGATATATGCCTGTAACCTCAGCACTGGGGAGGCTGAGTCAGGAAGATCAAGAGTTTGAAGCCAGCCTGGGATGCACAGTGAGACCCTGTCTCAAAAAACAAAAATGAAAAAAAGATTAACCATCAAAGTTGATAAATGTTATTGTTTTTATTTTATAAAATAACTTCTCATAGTATAGTTTTCTTCTTTTTATTAACTTGAGATTACTACTTGTTATCCTTTTCCAATTTGCTATGTTAAAACTGTGAGCCAGGCATGGTAGCATGCATGCACCTGTAATCCCAGCACTAGGGAGGCCAGTTCAAGGCTAGCCTGGGCTACATAGACCCTGTGTCAAAAACAAAATGAAACAACACAACAAAAACTGTGATCATTCTTCTTTCTAAAATTAATTAAAGCATGTTTAAAGCTAAGGATTTACTTTGGCCCACTTTTTAAACTAATACCAAAAATCTCTTTCTTGGACTGGCAGAGTGTCTCAAGTGGTAGAACACCTCTGCCTAGCCATGTGTGAGACCCTGAGTTCAAACCCTAGTACCACCAAATATATAAATATAAATAAATAAATTTCACTCTTTTAAAGTTTACAACTCAGTGAGTTTTATTTGTTTTTTAAGGCTGTCTGGATTATTCAAATTTTTTTATTTTTAAATTGTTATCTTTATTGTTGTGCTGGGTGGGGGTACACTGTGGCATTTACACAGGTTCTTACAATGTATCAGATATATCACACTTGAATTCTCCCCTCCACTGCTCTCCTTCATCCCTCTTCAGTGGATTGTAGAACATTGACTCAGGTTTACAGCCATCACCACAATGTAATTCCAGAACATTTCTTATTATCACAAAAAGAAATCTTACAGTCATTGTCAGTTACTTTCCTTGAGCTGGGTCTCCCAACACCCCCTACCACCACTCATCTGATCTACCTCCACGAATTTGCCTACTCTGGACAGTTCGTGTGAGTGGAGTCATACAGTGTACTGGCTTCTTCCAATTAGCCTTGTTTTTCAAGGTTCATCCATGTTGTAACATGTGACAGTAGTGTTTCAGTCTGTTTTACAGCTGAATAGTATTCCACTGTATGGATATACCACATTTATTTATCCATGTGCCAATGTGGGTAGGATGTTTTAGATTGTTCCCACTTTTTAGAGGTTATGAGTCCATATTGTCATGGGTGTTTATGTAAGTCTAAGTTTTTAAATGGACATGTGTTTTCACTCTCTTGGATATATACCTATGACAATAATTCTTGGGTCACATGGTAATTCTATGTTTTACATTTTGAGACACTACCAAATCGTTTCCCAACATGGCATTGTTCAGTTCTACGAAAGTAGAAAGAGGAAGGAGAAGGCAACATTGCAAAAATCCTGTCATCCTCTAGTGGATACATTCATCCACCCAACTAAAATTTACTATTTGTCTAGTTAGTACCTACTAGAGTTATAGGCTTACATTCTATCAAGGTGATAGGGGAAGAGACAATGGAGAAAAGTATTTGCAATTTTTTTAGGGTCATCAATGAAGGCCACAGTGAGAAGTGAGGACAAAGGAGGATATGAAAGACTGGAGCCTGTGGCTCCGTGGGAAAGAACATTCAAGGCAGAGAGGACAGAAAATAAAAAGTCCTTTCTGCCTAGTGTGTTCAAAGAACATCTAAGAGGCTGTTGTGGTGGGGTAGTTGAGCCCAGGAGAGAAGGGACGGGAAGGGGAGGAGAGGGGAGGGAAAAGGAGGGAAGGGGAGGGAAGGGGAGACTAAGGGAGAGGATAGAGCCAGGAACCAGACTATGAGCACCTCAAAGCCTGTGTCAGGACTTTGGGTTTTAACTGAGTCAGACAGGAGGTCATCTGACATAGACGCCCACCATGTTTGGTCTGAGCGCTGAGAAAGATGGAGTGGAGTTGCCAGACACAACAACGGGGAAGAAAGGGATTTGGGGCAAAGATTTGGGCAGGTCACATTAGAAATTTCAACATCCGAGGGGAGATGTTGAGTGGGCAGTTAGCTAGCTGGAAGATTCTGGTGTCTGAGGAGATGGCGATGTCAGAGGTATAAAAACAGAAGTCATCTGACAGTGAGTACTTTAAGCCAAGAGAAAAGGTGAGCTCAAGAGGAGAGTGACTCAGAAGAGGGAGAAACCCAAGGGCTGTGCCCCGGGGCCCCGCTCAAGTCAAGAAAATTCCCTTCCTTTTTAATCGAACTGCTACACATCCACTTAGTTCTTTCAGTTCTCTACCTGTGTCCACACATCAGCATCTCCTTTCCTTTTTTTTCACTGCCTCCTCTTCACCCTTTCAGCCTCTTGGCAACTTTTATTATTTCCTTCTGCTCCAAATGCCTGAGTCATCTCTCCCTCCTGTCTGGCAAACTCCCGCTTTCCTTCCTTCCACCCTCCACCTCCACCTCTCCCCTTGCTCATAACACACTCATGAAGGAGACAGTCCAACCCTAGATGAAGGACTCTCCAATCCTGAGCAACCAGGGCTCCTCTGCTTTTCCCCTGACCAGTGGCCATCAATCTGTCCATCTGAAATATGACCGGCCTAAGTGGCAGGAATTATGCCCTGGACTGGCTTCACAGTAAAGGGCTCAATATTTTTGCCTTCCAGGCAATCAAACATTGGGGGAGGGAGCAGATAAAACGCACAAGGCTCTCCCTCTGCTAACCACTTTCTTTACCTTACTGAGCCTTACCCACAGGTGCAGCCCCAGGGCCCACTCACCTGGGAGCCAGAAGAAGAAGGGAAAGAGTAGCAGCAGGTTCATCTTCTCTTCATACCAGTCCTCCTTTGTGAATCCTTGTCAGCAGGAACCAACTGTGCTCCACTCCATCTCCCAACCCTCTGCTTTCACTCACTCTCACGCTGGCACTTCCTCCTTCAGCCACTTCCCACTGATGAATAAAACTAAAAGGGGAAGGAGGTAGCATGGGTGAAATTTCAACGCAGTTAGCAATACAAGAAGTCAGAGAATAAAAAGCTTTTGAGAAATACCACTCCGTTCAGAGCCACATGCTTCCCTGAAAGGAGAACTTGGTGGCTCTTCTCTGACCTGTGGATGTCTGCAGAGGTGGTACCAGTGGGTCTGGACAGCCTTATCCCACCCTCCTTTCACCTCAGGGGCAGAGGCGCCTGGCTCCACCAGATGGGCCTGGGAGAGTCAAGGCTGATGGACAAACACCCTGAGCCTGGGATTTCAGGTGTGGTCAAATTCTCAGGAACCCAGAAGGTCACAAGTCCAACAGGGGTGAGGGGGGTTGGATCAAATTCAGAAGCCAAAGGAGAGAGGTTGGAATGAGGGAATGAGGAGGCTGAGTTGGTATCCAAACCCAGACTACACCCTGGTATGGTAGGGCTTGTCTGAAATCCCAGCATTGGGAGGCAGAGGCAGGGCTACATGGAGAGTCCAAGGCCATCCTGAGATACATAGTGAAACCCTGTCTCAAAAGAAATGGGGCGGGGGGGGGGGGGGCGTTGCCCAAGAGTCAGGAAATGAGAGCAGGGATCTACCATCTCAGGTCTCAGGTCTCAGCGGCAAAGGGATTTTGTCCCAAGAAAACCCTGGAAGCGCTTCCAAAAATTTTTAAAATGTAAGCCAGGCACTGATGTCTCACACCTGTAATCCTAGCTACTCAGGAGGCAGAGATCAGAAGGCTCATGGTTCGAAACCAGCTCAGGCCAATAGTTCGAGAGACCTATCTCAAGAAAAAAAAAAAAAAAGTAAAGCTGGAGAGTTTATTGAGATAGAAAAGTGTAAAGTGGGAGAGTAGAGCCCACAGAGAGGGTGCCCCTGGAAGCTCTTCTTGCTAGATGAGACCCTGTGGATGTCTGCTCAGCCTGAATCCTCCAGAAACTTACCAATTAGACCGGGGCTCCTCCCTGAAGAAACCAGCTCATTTTTCCTCGCTTCCATTCCCACCTCACAGAAACTATTTGTCCACCTAAGGAAGAAAGAAAGTTCCAGCTTTGTCCATCTTGCTTCCGTCATTCTGACATGGTGTCCAGGCCCCATCTCCCCACCCCCATCAGGATCCCAGCAAGCCCCCAGGATGGAGCACAGAGCTCATGAAAAGGTCAGGCTCTTCTCATATTTTGCACACTGGTATGTGTTACACACATCCTGTGATGTCTTGAAGAGTGAGCTCCAAGGAGGGACCTGACACCCTCAAACCTCAATCAGAAGTAAGGAGATGTGTAAGAGGATTATTTGCACTGAAAAACTCAGAAGCTGATAAGCCATAACTTTTCCAGGATGTGGCCAGACATGGTCTCTCATTTTATATGTCTCCAGACCATAAAGTATGGGCAACGAGCTGTGGGCAGGACATTGCCCACAAAGAAGGTCTCTTTTCAGGGTACTCTACAAGGCATCAACTTTGGCAAGAGGGGAACACTGCCTTGCAAGGGAGTGACCAAGAATTGAGCAGGTTAGGGAGGCCCTGAGAAACAAGAGATAGCAGCCTTAAGGGTGCATCTTAAGGGAAAGACATCCCTGCCTTTCCTTTCTTGAGCCTGGCAGTAAGAAGTGAACAGAACTGTCAGTCAAGAGCCCTGCCTGTAGGCAGACTCTGATCCTGGCTTTCAAAGACTGGCCCACTCAAGGAAAATTCTCTCTTGGAATCAGAACACAGACTTATCCAAATGGCTGAGTGGTGACAAGACTCTTAAACAAGGGTGTATGGGGAATATGGGAGAGTCAGACTATTTGAGGAGCCTTGTATCCTCAAAGATCCATTGGAGGCCCCAAGCCTCCCTGTGTCAGCCACTAAATTCTGCATGACTCAGTCACCTTCCCAGCTTCCATTTCCCCACTGGTGAAAGAAGGGGTTGAAAAGATTGTGCGAGATTCCCCCTGCCCTAAAGTACCTGTGTTTGTAGGTACATGTGTGTGTGTGCAGGCAGGTGTGTATACACATGTTGTATGTGCCTGTGTTTATGGAAGCTGTGTGTACAGTGTACATTGCATGAGTGTGTACTGGTAAATGTGTGTTGTGTGAGCATGTGTATGTTTGAGTGCTGTCGTGCCTGTGCATGTGTGCATGCATGCATATGTGTGTGTGTGTGTGTGTGTGTGTATGCATACCTGTGTTGATATAGCCATTGTGTTCTTCTGGTTATCATGACAGACACTTGCTCAAGACACTTCTCTTGGTCCCTTTGGACTTGCAAACAGCAGACCATCATTTTAGAACCCAACAATTCTGAATGGTCATGGGCAGAGGAGCCCCTGATGGAAAAGCCAGTGTTCTTGGGTCTTTCCCACTCTGCAATAGAAGTCCCCCTAGAAGTGTGTTGCAAGACCCTCATAAGAAGTACAAAACCCACAGTGTAAGCCTGGTAGAAGTGAAGAAAGGCACAGAACCAAGCCTCTCAGTAGAGCCACAACAGGAAGCAGCATTGGGCCACACTTCCCTGAGCAGTGCAGCTGGGGCTCCTGTGCTTTGCCCCCCCCCTGCCCCCCACACCGCCAGCTCCATTCAGAGGAACTTTAAGGGCTTCACCACCAAATTGATAGTGCTAAAATGTTAACACCCTCACTTGATAGGTCTCCTTTCAAAGCCCTATACCAAATTTTGTAATTTCTATTTTGAGGCCTTTTTCCTTAAAAGGAATTGCATAAACTCCAGGCCCAAGTAAATTGATAGGTGTTCCCTCCCCTTAGATGCACACCAGAGTTCTTCACTTCAAAGTTCTTCTCCCTAAAGAATCTGGGCCTGACTTTGCCCACTAGGAGCAGCAGAAGTGAAGTGTGCCAGTCTCCAACCCTAGCCTGGGACTCCCACATTTGCTCCTGCTCTCCTGTATCTCTACACCTGCCAGGAGTTCAGCTTGGCAACCTGCTGGGTGGATGTCAGAGACACACAGAGCAGAGCCAAGCTGCCTCAGCTACCAGCCAGTGGACCTCAGACATGTGAGGGAGACCAACTGAGAGCAGAACAGATACCCAGACACCCAAGGGATGGACTCCCACTCTGCCACTGAATTTTAGACAGTTCACTGCAGCATTACTGTGGTGACAGAAAACTAAGACCCTGGAGCTAGGCGTGGTGGCTCACACCTATAAACCCAACTACTTGAGAAAACTGGAGATCCTATCTGAAAAACAAACTAAGAGCAAAAGGACTGGGGGGGCCTGGCTCAAGTTGTAGATGAAGTCCTGAGTTCAACCCCCAGTACTGCAACAAAAAAAAAAAAAAAAAAAGGAAAAACTATGGAAACTAGATTTGCTCCCCTCCCCCAGCCCCTATCTGTTTTCCTCTCAGCTCTTCCCCTGGCCTGTTCCGCCTTCCTCCTCCAGACCCCAGTCCTCACCACTACCCTATACCATTCAGATAACAGCCAACCATGAGCTGGTGGAGTCTTCTGAAGCTTATGATTCAAAATTAGCACATTTGTTTAACTTTAAAAACTAGGCACATTCTTTTAAGAAAAAAATAGATTATGGAATACAAGAAGAGACAGAAGGAAGAGAGGGAGGGAGGGAGGGAGGAAGGAAGGAAGGAAGGAAGGATGGAAAAGAGGAAGGGAGGGAGGGAGGAATGAATTTAATTGCCCCTATTTCACCACCCTGAGGAAATTGCTTTTAATATTAATGTTTACATTTCACTCATCTTTTCTCTGTGCAGAAACATATGACTTGTTGCAGAAATCAGAAAGGGGCACTGGGGCTGGGGCTGGGGCTCAAGTGTTAGAGTGCCTGCCTAACAAGTGCAAATCCCTGAGTTCAAACCTCAGTATCACCAGAAAGGGGCACTGATGTGTCTTATAAGCTTATATCACTCCCTGCTCAACAGATTTCTATCGTACACAACACTGTCTACTGTGGGAAAGATGTCTTACAAACAAACACCACCAAGTGTGGTTTTAGAGCATTTGCACACTCCTGTTGGGTACAAACACATGCAGGGAAGACAATTCTGAACTCCTCTGCGTCCCTTGGATTTACACAGTACAGATAATCTTTTTGGAACCCAACTTCACAGGTGTAGGAGTTCCTGTCCCATAGGACTGGTTTGGTTGGGTCTCTCCCACTCTGGAACAGAAGTCCATGAGTGCTGTGTCACCAGTGACTAGATCTGTACCTGGCATACAGTAGGCGCTGCATAAACACTGACATAATGAATGCACTACTTCTACTGTATCAGTGTTCTGCCCCTGGCTGTATGAGCTCTACTGAGTGCTGTAAGGATCAATTGTAACTCCAACCTGTTCTCAGGAACCATTCCTGAACCTTTTGAGTTCCCCTTGGACCCAGTTGCATTTCACCTTTTCTACCCACGTGTGTTATGTTCTGTATTTGACATAATTGCCACACTAAATCCTTACTACAAATCTATGATAACATTCATGCTATTCCCACTTTTCAGGTAAAGAAACTATGGCTCAAAGAGAAAGTAACTTGTCTAAAGTTGCATAGCTAGGAAATGGCACAGTTAGGATTCGAACCCAGGTCTGGCCCATATAAGCATGTTGTCTGCCTCCTGTTGGGTATAGGAGGGAGGGAAGGATGAAGGAGAAGAGGGAGAGGAGAGAGAATGAGAGAGAGAGAGAGAGAGAGAGAGATCCTATTTGATGCTGACCATGAAGGAACCAGAAAGAATGATTGTCGTCAGTTGTCCACACCAAAGTTGTTTTTTCCCAAAATGAAAGAGTGTTTTATCAGGAACTGGAAATAAATTTAACAAGGTCAGTAACTAACACCTTGAACCTTGAACCTTTTCCAAATGTTCTGCAGTCTACGGAATGGAAAACTGGGTCTGAGCCAAGTTCTGGTCCAGGAAATCAGGCAGAGGCAAAGCTTATGTTTTAGAAAAATGTGGGTCTCCTAGAGCATGCACTATGGTCTAAATGTCTGTGTGTCCCCAAAGTTCATATGTTGAAGCATAATCACCAATGTGACCTTTATGGTCCCAAGGGAGCCTTCAGGAGGTGACTAGGTCATAAGGTGGAAGTCCTCATAAAAGGGCCCCAGAGAACTGCCTTGCACACTCTACCATGTGCAGATATAGCAACAAGGTATTCTCCAGACATTAAATGTGCCCATGCCTTGGTCTTGAACTACCAGGCCTCCAGAACTGTGAGAAATAAATTTATTTTGTTTATTAGCCACCCAGACGATAGTATTTTGTTACAGCAGCCAGAACAGGCAAGACAATAGACTGATCTACAAGAATGAGAAGACAAAAGGGTTTTTGGTTTTCAAAACAGAGCATCTGTCATTTATACCACCTGCTCCTCAGTTACCTAAACAGTGTAATACTTGCTAATATTGACAAGTAGAGCAGCTTCAGTTCAGGCTCCATCTGCCCAGAATTGATCTTTTTTTTTTTTTTAACACACCAATTAATAAGCTAGATTTATTTGGGAAAAGAAAACAAGCCATTTGTTCAGCAAGAGCTGGGCTGTCACTAGCATTTGTATGTGCCTTTCCCAGAGTCATCCTGGCACTGTGTCCCTCCCCAAATTTTTTCCAATCACAAAATAACTAGCATATGTTTATTACAAGAGAATAACAAATCACAAATAAGCACAAAGGATGCAATCAAATCATTTCTAGCCCTACCACAGAGGGTAATTGCTGTTAGCCCCTAAGTGTGTATCCAAGTATGTATCTTCTGTAGAAAAGCAATTTATTCCAAGTTCAATAAAGGACTACTCACATATGAACTTATCTCACCAACAGAACAATTACACTTATTGGAGCTTTTTAACATAGGAAAAGTATAAAAAGGAGACAAGGCAATGGGAGGTGTTGAGAATTCTGGAAGTGATGCATGTGTGGGGACCTCTATGCTTTCCACTCAATGCTCACTTGAACCTAAAACTATTTTAATACATAAAGCTTTTTTTTTTTTTTGGCAGAACTGGGGTTTGAACTCAGGGCATCATGCTTCCTAGGCAGACATGCTACCACTTGAGCCACTCCACCAGCCCTATTTTTTGGGGGGTCCTAGCAAATTATCCACCTGGACTGACTTCAAACCGTGATCCTCCTGGTCTCTGCCTCCTGAGTAGCCTGTGTTACAGGCATGAGCCACCGCTGCCCAGCTATAAAGTCTATTATTAAAAAAGAAAAAGACATAAGGCACTGAGTTCAAACCCTGGTATCACCAAAAGAAAAAGAGAAAACATGACTAATAATGCTGACTCTGAAATATTTCCTTTCCTAGTTAGTAGTTTGTCAGTCACTACTTTTTTTCAAAAGAGTGATCAAGCAAATGATGTTAAAAAAAAAAAAAAAATAGAAACAAGCCAGGTGCCCGTGGCTCTTGCCTATAATCCTAGCTACTCAGGAGGCAGAGATCAGGAGGATCATGGTTCGAAGCCGGCCTGGGCAAATAATTCTGAGAGACCTTATCTCAAAAAAAAAAAAATCACAAAAAAGGGCTGGTGCAGTGGCTTAAGGTGAAGGCCCTGAGTTCAAGCCCCAATACTGAAAAAAAAAGAAAGAAAGAAAAGAAAGATAAAATGAGAAATAAAAATCTTCTCTCCATTCCCTACCTGTCACCCCCAAAGCCTCAAAGTGAACCCCTGTCAGCCTCTAAGGCCTCCCTAGAAAAATTCACATAACCAGAGTCCAGCATAGTCTCCTAAGCAAGGTGCTAGAACCTCACCCTGCCCCCCTTTCTTTCTCTTAATGAGTTTCTCCCAAATTAGTCTCCCCATTCTTTTCTTTTTTAAAACAGGGTCTTACTATGCAACCCAGGCTGGCATTGAACTCAAGGTCCTCCTGCTTTTACCTCCCAAGTGCTGGGATTACTGTCATGAACTACTACACCCAGCTGCACCCCCATTCTTTTATCGTTTTTGCAGTAATGAGTAGGATACATATTCTAGAGTTTATTTCTACAGTCCCTACATGCTGAAATATGTGTTTTTATGAGTAATACAGTGAGCATTGATAATTGATAGACACTGTCAGTTGCTCTCCAAAAACGTTGCATTCTACCACTAATGGTGTGTGCACGAGTGCCTGCTCCCCTAACCTAAGCGATGCTGACCATTTCCAAACTTTTATCCAGCTGCTACATATTACATCACATGTGTCAGTGTGTTCCAGAGAAACAGAAAGGAGAGAGAGAGAGAGAGAGAGAAATGTGTTCCAAGGAGTTGGCTTACAAAATCCAAGATCTACAGTGAAGGCCAGAAGCCTGGAAATTCTCAGGTGGAAACTGATGCTGCCATCTTGAGGAAACCAGTTTTGCTCTTAAAGTCTCAATTAATCAGTGAGGCCCACCCAGATTATTAAAGACTGACAGTCTGTGGATGTTAACAGCATCAGCAAAATACCTTCACAGCTGCATCTAGACAACACAGTAAGTGGAACTGCAGCCCAGCTGAGCTGACACATAAAATTAGCCATGTATCCACACTCTTTGATGGTGCGTCTGCAGAAATATTCCTCTGCACGGTTTGTATTCTGAGGGATACTAACCCTTCTTCATCGGTCTTGCAAATGTTCTTCTTCCTTTGACTTTATTTCTGGTATCTTCTGTCCACCAGAACATTTTTGTTTCTATGCAGAAGATCTACCAATCTTTTCCTTGATGGCATTTGAATTCCTTGTCTGGTTAAGAAGAGGACTCGGAGCCACTTTGGGAGCTACAGAACTGACCATTCATGGAGGCTTCTAAATGCTGCCCCCTGAACCTTGGAGTTACAGGAAAGCAGCATCCTTGCATTAGCCCAGCTCCATGGAGAGGCCTCCGATGAAGTAGGATTTACTGTGAGGTCCCTGCTTTTATCAAGGATTGATACAACAGGTGTAGGAAAAGCTTTGCATCTGGTGCAAAATGCCAATTGCCTATTTTGTTACTCCAGGCCCCTCACAGAGGAGTCAGCATAACAGAGAAAATAGCCCTTGATCAAAAGGACCCAGGCATTCTTTATCATACATCCAGTACCACAGCCCTATCTGGTTTCCCAGTTTGTCATGACTGCCAAGAACCCTAGAGCCAAATGTAATGGTCAAACACAGTAACAAGCAGTCACTGGGTAGGAGATTTGCCCCACCCCGACCCACACATACCCCCCTTTCTTCATGCACTTTCTTAGGTGCTACTGTTAACTGCCTCTGGTACATGTGGGTTTCATTTTAAGCTTCCTTGAATCCCATTTGGAAATGGAGAAAGCACAAACAGACATAAACAAAATCACTTCAGAAAAGCAAACACAGACACAAATCATGGCAAAGCTGACACAGACGTTCCAATCAAAACTAGATCAATTAACTTTTAATTAACTGATTAAACTTTCATAAATGCTCTGGGAGAGGCAGCATGCAGTGAAAAGTCTGGAGAAGGGACAGATCTAAGGGACATCTTAGATTTTAGGGAGAAATAGTTCCACAAAGCTGGTAAAATGATCAGCTCAGGACTCTCCATGGGACCCAGATTTTAAAACTCCAGGAGTCATGGCCAGTAGATTCCTGATGCTGCTATATAGACCAATACAAGAGAGCTGGAGGCGTGGCTCAAGAGGTAGAGCATCTGCCTAGCAAGCAGATGCCCAGTGCCATCAAAACACAATACAAGAGCATCACCTGCCCTTACCCAATCCAGGATTCAGCTGACTCTGAAATGTAGTTAAGTTCCCAAGATAGAACTATTTCCTACAACAAGAAAAGGGATGGGAATTCTTCACCCTGAAAAGGAAAAGAATAAAAAGCGAAAGAATTAGAATCTGTTATATCTTTCAGGAAAGGATGAGCTGGGCATGCCCTTCTAGAATATTCTCACTAAAAAGCACTTCTTAAAGCCTGAGGAAGTTAGATCTGAGATGCAAATGAATAAAGCCACTGATAAAGCCACTTCGTATAACAAAACAATGGTGCTCTGTAACCCAGGAGGAAATAAAAGCAAATGGAATTTGGTTCAGAAGCAGGGGCAGAGGGAAAAAAGTCACCATCAAGGGCATCCTGACATTCAACCTGCTCTGATACTGACTCCCTGTGATGATGCCACAGTCAGAGCCCAACAGGGGCTGGGCCCATGGGCCTGATCCAAAGAGGCCCTGGACACTTTAATGCTTTTACGTCTTTTCAAGTTCAGCTACAGTTTCCATCTTCTAAGCCTTTTCACCCTTCAATGCTTGTCACTGGAAAGTGGCTATTGTCTATCTTGAAACTGAGGCATATATCTACTCACTCATCCATTCATTCTCTCTTTTTTTTTTTTTTTCATACTGGGGTTTGAACTCAGAGCCCACACCTTGATCTGCTCCACCAGCCCTTTTCTGTGTTGGGTATTTTTGAGATAGGGTCTTATGAACTATTTGCCCAGGCTGGCTTTGAACCATGATCTTCCTGATCTCTGCCTCCTGAGTAGCTGGGATTACAGACGTGAGCCACTGATGCCTGGCTCATCCATTCATTCTTTCACTTAATGGACAGATGTATACAGCCTCCTAATGCATGTCTATTTCTTCTCTGTTGTCCAAATAGTTCACCTGAGTTTCTAGGCTAATTCTCATCTCTGCTTCCTCTCAGTACAGACCTCTCAGCAGAGTAACCATTCTCCTTTCCCTCAAATCTGTTTCTCTTTGAAATGTCCTCTCCAGGCCTTGCTCCATAGCCAAGTGTGAACTATTCCTAAGGCACACACCACATATCCCGATTTTGCTTTACCCCATGAACTAGTGTTTTTGAACTAGCACATATGGGAGATCCATAGACACTGAGTTAGTTCTGGTCCTCCAAGGAGCAGACACAAAAAGGGAATTAAATGTGCAAGGATTTTGTTAGGGGAAATACCTATGACAGCTCAGGTCACTTATGCCCCTGTGGTTGGAAGTGCACTAGGCACATTCTCATGGTCTCCCCAGATGTTCATTAACTAGGGATGGAAGGAGAATTTTTCTATGCTTTTTTGCCTTTTTCAGTGGCAATAGAAAATCAAGAGTTGGTGTGTGTATCTGTGTACTGTGTATACATGTGTCTGTGTGGTTTTTGTGGGTATTTGTGTGTTCAGAAAGAACCCCAACTCCCACAGCCATCATGGCATCTCAGAGGCCTAATCCAGCTGTGACCCTCACCTCTCTCTCTGTTGCCCCCTTTCAGACCATCCTGGTGGGCGACAGTGGCGTGGGGAAGACATCTCTGCTGGTTCAGTTCGACCAGGGCAAGTTCATTCCAGGCTCCTTCTCAGCCACTGTGGGCATCGGATTCACAGTAAGCACTCATCGGCTAGGCCAGCTCTAGGCCTGGACTCTGGGACCCCCATGTGTTTCTGTCAGGGAGCCTGCTGGAAACAGGTGGGCACTCAAGCAGGACCATTAAGAGGAAGCTGAAGGAGGAGACTATTTCCAGATGTGTTGGGAACCAGGAAGGCAGGGGCCATGCTCTTAGATGGTGCAGGGACTCCATTCCACCTCAAGCCTAAAGATCAACAAAACTCAGGAATAAAGAGGGGTACTGGGCAGGCCACCTGGCAGGAGCTGCGTGACCATCAGTGGAGGGACATTGGAGCCCATGGGAACCCCTAAGAGCCGTCCTCACTCTACCACCCACCCTCACTGACTCACCCTGACTCATACTGCCCCTGCAGCTGCTCTCAGACTCCCTTGAATACCCAGGAAGACCTGGGTCTTCTGTTAGGTCCACTGAATCCTAATGTTCCAGAGTCAGGAGCGAGCAGATGATGTTTCTTGGGCAGTGTAGGTTTTTGCTAGCCTCCAGGACAAATCAGAGCCCAGGGCCTATTAGGTCGCACTCAGGGCTAGGATGCAGTATGTCAGCATGGTGGGAAGAGAGAAAGGGAAAACCAAAAGTAGGCTTGTCCATGGCTTTAGTTGACTGTCTAGGAGGTGAGTAAAAAGGGAGAGCTGGCCAGTACCAGGAAGTCAGCCAAAACAGCAATGTCCAGTTGTACCCAAGACTGAGACCACCTGGACCTCAGGGAAGGCTTAGCTGGGTGGGGCTGAGTCCCAGGAGACCTGGGACCAGGCTGCTGAGAAATGAACCAGATATACTGGTGCTGGGGGCTCACCCACCCCAACCCATGCCTGTCTGTCCTCAGAGTCACACCCCCAGCTCTTCACCCATCCTTCCACCTGTCTGGGTGGGCAGAGAGTAGGTGAAGGTGGGGGTGGTTCTGCAAACTCAAATACACAGTCCACGGACACACAGGTGAGATCTCTGAGTGTTGCCAATAGCTTGGCAAGAAAATCGAGGCCAGTCTCCTATGAGAAAGATGAAAGCATGTGATCAGACCGAGGGCCCCAAGCAGCCTGGGTTCTCACCCTGTCCTCAGGATAAGTCTCCTATACCCTCAGCTGTCTGCTTAGCACTGGTCAACATCCAGACATCAGCAGCTTACACTGAGTGAAGCCTGAGACTAGGGAACACATGGGTCAAGGGCATGACCTTGAACCACAAACAAACCCAACCCTGCTCCACAGCTGATACCCAAACCCAGGGAAATCCCCACTGGTGATGGTGGGCAGGGTAACCAAATTTGACAGGAACCACACAAAGGATGATTGACAGGGGCTCAGCCATAGCCCTACTTGCATACAGAGATTTCCAGCTCTGGCTGTAACAATGTCTGTCCCCCTGGACTACTTTCCCACCCCTCTGTCTAGTGCTAGGGACCCCTCCATTCCTTCCCTATCCATCCCTCTGCTTGGAACAGCTGGGTCTTCATGGCTAGTCTCCCATGTCCTGCTGAGCAAGGATGCTGGAGGACATTGAGGCTCCTTCAAATGTCACTGGTCTGAGGGTCCCTAGAGAGTCTCCCCATACAGCTGACAATTTGCAAGTGCCCTGGGCCTGGGCCTGGCTATCGAGTGGACTAAGAAGGGGTCACCAAGCTCCCACTGGCCCTGCTCAAGAGGTGAAATGCAGCATGGCAGCAGGGAAGGGCATGGGGTGACTATCTGGGACATGTCCTAATCCAGAAACAACCAGGCCCATCACCTCCTGGCTGTTTTGAAATGAAGATCCACTGCTTCAGTAGAGCAGGGCTGGTAACCCACGCTGCATCCTGTCACACACCTGGGGGCTCATGCAGGTGCTTCATGAGCTGCAGGTGGTCCATGAACCAGAATTTGCAAAACTCAAGTTTAGGACTCATCCCTCTGGCCTTGGCCTTAGTCTCCCCTCCACACTCTGACCCTGCACTCAAGGGGCTACATGGTTCCAAGGGCTGAGGTTTTCTCCAGGCCACCTGGACGTCAGGGAGCCCACACACACACACACATGGCTGTGGCTTCAACTGCTCTCCAGGGCCCTCAACTGAATTACCATGCAAGGCTCCTGTGCCAGTTGGCACCTCCTCTCTTAGGAGACTGTGTTACTATATGAGCCATGACTGTGATACAGAAGGGCAGGGGTATTTACTAGCACAGTAATTAGGGGTGCATTTCAGATCTGGGGGTGGTGGGAGGGGTGGGATAAGTTGTGGGGTGTTTATATTTTTATTTTTTATTTTTGCAGTGCTGGGGATTGAACCCAGGGCCTCTTGCCTGCTAGGGAAGTGCAGGACCACTGAGCTACACTTCCAAGAAGTGAGCTACACTTCTTTATTTTACCTTGAGACAGGTGTTTGCTAAATTACCCAAACTGACCTCTAACTTGGAATACTTCTGCCTCAGCCTCCTGAGAAGCTGGAATTACAGGGGTGAATCACATTGCCCAGTTTATGGGGTGTTTTTTTTGGAGGTGATATGTGTGTGTGATGATGATGTGAGGTGTGGGTCACTTTGAGTGGTGTGTGTTTGTGCAGTGATGTGTGATCAATTTTGACTGATAGTGTGATGTGAACAGTATCTGTGATTGCAATGTGATGACAGGTATGTGCCTGGGGAGATGTGAGGTATGTGTGAGTTGGGGGTGTGGAAAATGTCTTGTGTATATGATTTGAGATGTGTGTGCAGCATGAGGTGTGTGTCTATGCAATGATACAAAGCATGTGTGTGTGTTTGTGGTATGAAGCATGTGAGTTTATGGTATGAAATGAGGAATATGTGTTGTATGTGTGGTATGATGTGAGGTGTGAGTGAGTGTGGCAGGGGGAAAGGCAAGCTTCCAGGGTGCTTACTCAACATTACAGTGGACGTCAGGATGCCTGGGTGTTGGGTTCTAGATCAGCCCTCTCCTGAAGGCCACATCTATAGAGAGCCCCTACCTTTTAGTGAGTACCTCTTCTGCACTGCCCCACTCTGAACATCCCTGAGCCCCCTCTGGCTTCTGACTCACTCAAGACTCCCTTTGAACATGCTGCAAGACATTAGAGTGCCCCAGGGGACAAGTGTGGCTCACTCCTCTTGTGGTGCTGCTCACACACCACACACAGACCCAGCATCGCCCAGAGGAAAGCCTGTGGCGCCTCTCCCTGCATTCCTGGCTTCTTCCTCAGTTCAATCAATCCATTCAGACTCTAGCACTGCAATGTGGTACGAGTGCTCTTATCTCTGCTGGTTCTGGAGAATTCCCGCTGACATGTGACCTTCTCCATTCCAAACCCACCACAAGATAAACAGGGTCTTGGTGGAACCCACAACACAAACCACAGCTTGAGGTCAGAAGTCCAAAATCAAGGTGTCAGCGAGGCCACACTCCTCTAAAGGCTCAAGAAAAGACCCCTTCCTGCCTTCTTTCAGCTTCTGGTGGCCCCAGCAAGTCTTGGCATTCCTTGGCTCAGATTTCTGGGAGCCACCAGAGAGATCCCAGTCTCTGCCTCTGTCACCACATGGCTGTCTTCTCCCTTGTTCTCACTTCTTATGACACCAGTGGAATTGGGTTAGGGGCCCACTTTACTCCAGTATGACCTCATCTTAACTCATTATATCTGCAGTGGTCCTATTTTTAAATACAGTTGCCCTGTGGTGTACTGGTGTTCAGAACTTGAACATATCTTTTAAGGGGACACAATTCAACGCATAACAGCACAGTCTGCAGTGAAAGTGGACAAAGGGCAAGCCACTTCCCTCTCATTCCTCCTGGGCTATCACCCTCTTGCACTGAAAAGCCTGAGCCCTGCAGGGCTCCTGCATTCGCCCTCTGGAGCCAGGGAGCTCATGACATTGAACAGACTGGGGCCTTCTTTGCAGCCAGAGTCTCTGGTGTCCACATAGCAATGACAGTGCACATCTGTAGAGGGCTGGGCAGCTTCCACGCTGTTTGTATCTCATCGTATGTACAGATGCAGCTGTGGCATGCCCACCTCCAAGAACTCCTTGCTCAACACAAGGTCATCTGTCTCTGCTCTGGGGTCTTCTCCCAGCTGCCATAAAATCACTCCATTAAGGCCTCCAGCCACCTGTAAGTCAGGCCTGCCCTTTGTCCCTCACCCCCACACCTAGGTGAAGAAGTGCAGGCTCCTCCCTTCCCTCCCCACACACCCCTCAAACAGTCCCTTTGTAGTGCATCCACCTGTTCCCTGTATAGATATTGAGATGGGGGTGATTGTAAGGTTGGTGCAAGCCAACCTGAACTCTACTATGGGCAACCCAGACGCACCACTCATCGTCTGTCACCAGGAGCTGCAGGGGGCGTCCTGGGATGGAGTGGAGACTGCTCAAATGATCCACGACTTCATGAATTCATTTGGCACCTACTGGGTGGCAGGGTGAGGGTGATGTGGATAAGACTGGTCCTGCCTAGGAGGGTGTACTGCAAAGCCCACCTGCAAACGCTTTCCCAAGGTGGGACATTCTGGGATCAGCCCAACAAATCAGGGGGAAATGAGAGGTGATACATAACAAAAGGACAAGGTCTTAGCGCTGGAGGTATGGCTCAATTAGTAGAGCGCCTTTCTTGCAAGTGGAAGGCCCTGAGTTCAAACTCCAGAATAGCTAAAACCAAGCAAGTGTGCAAAAATATCGCAGCACATATGTGCTTCAGGGTGAACATCCGTAAACAAAACTACATTCAAATGAGCTGAGGTGGGAGTGCATTAGCAGAAGTGAAACTGCCTTAGCAATGTTTGCAGAACGCAAGTCTCAAGTCAGCCTCCCCGCGGCTATCGGTGGCCAGCTAGCCGGCCGGGCTCGAGCGCCCCCTGCTGGCTTGGCTACGCAGTGGCAGCGCAGCAGCCCGCGGGCAGTAGCCACAGCTAGGCCAGAATTTCTGCAGCAGGCTGGGTGCGGAGGTGACTTTAGGTGACCGATCCTGGGACTGGATTTGGCCTTAAGAACACGAAACCAGGCCAGTGATTCTCATGGAGCCCGGCCGCCCCCTGGGCACGGTCCTTGCAGTTCAGCGCGCCCTCGTAGGACAGCCTACGAGGAAGGGTAGTGGGGGAGCCTAGCGGGGGCGGGTGGGGGGACGGAGGGAGGAGCCTGTCGGGGTCCGGGCTGGTTAGTGGAGGGGAGGAAGGAGTAGGTGGGGCCTGGGGCGGGGCTATTCCGTGCTGTCCCTAACCAGCTGTCCCGCCCCAGCTCACCTTTCGTCAATCCGTCAGTCCGGGGACATGACTGGCACGCCCGGCTCCGCTGCCGCTGGGGATGGCGAGACCCACGGGAGCTCCCCTCCCTGCAGTCCAAGCTACGATCTCACGGGCAAGGTGGGTGGGCACTGTGCCTGGCCCTGGGGATTCGTGGGCCGGCTCTGAGGGACATCCCTCCCTAAGCCCTTTGCCGTGGAACCCTGGCCTCCCTCGGCCCACGCCTCTCTCTGGCTGCCTGTGGATTGGATTCAGCCCTTCCCCCAGTCAACCAGAAGGAGGGAGGGAGGGTCAGGATATAGCCCCTGGGTCCTCGTCAACCTCTAAGATCTGGGCTGGCTGGGTGGGCACGGGGCAAAGGAAGATTGGAAGGTCTGAGAGACTCCCCACCCCATGAACCCCAACCCAGCTTTCTTCTGCCATGCTTTGGAATGCCATGTCTCTTCGTAAGGACTAAGTGGACGCAGGCTAGAAAGCGCTAGCCTGAAGACTCAGAAAGGACGCCCCCTAGCGGCAAGGCAACTCGCAGCTAATGCTGTTTTTCAGCTAAGTTCTCAGAGACCGACATCCTTTCAATAACTTAGGCTTGAAATTCTTTAGGTGCCTATGCCTTGGCAAATCCTAGCCCCAGGCTACAACACTGCCTCACACTTTCCTCCCAGCAAGAGAGCCACCAAACACCAAACACCATCCTTCTAGGAGGCTGTTGCTAGCCAGAGTGCAGGCCCACCTGTGAAATTTTAGAACCTGAGAAAAATCAGAGATTAGTCACAATGTCCCCCACCTGAGACAGCTGTAAAGGCAGCAGAGGCGCATGCCCTCTGCAGGGGTGACCTGTATGGAAGCAGGTGGGGACAGCGTGGACACGGGTCTGGCTCATCCCTATCCTTGGAGCAAGCAAGGTCCAGGAACACTGAGCATTCAAAGAGATGCTGAGAAGCCCTATAACTTGCACTTTCCTTCTGCAGGGTTGGAGAGAGATGAGTGAGGGCTGTGCTCCACCCAAGGTTTCAGGGGAAGCCACTCTGCCAGCTACCCGCCCAGAGCCGTTGAGATAGGCGCCCTGTGTGGGCTTGTGGCCGGAAATGGGCCCCTGCACCCTCAGGGGATGGGGAGCGGTTGATGGCCAGCCCCCACGCTGATGGGGACCTTCTGACCTTATTGCCCTACAAGGCGGCTGGGCTGTTTGCCTAGGAGGTGGCGAGGCTGAGTGGCTGTTTGTGTTTGGTGGACTTGTCTGGCGGGGTGGCTGGCTATATCGTTTGCTCAAGGCAGCTGTGATCTGTAAAGTACACAGGCACCAGTCCTGCCTGCCTCCTTTCTCAACTGGGGAGAAAGGCTCCCGGGAGCCAGGGAGGAGTGCGGGATCCAGAGGTCCCCATCCCCCCATCTGTCCTCTGAACAGACATCTGCAAGAGAGTTGACCCCCAGTCTGCCAAGACTTGTCCCAATCTTGAGCCCAGAACTGTCTAGGAGAAGCCTAACAGGAGAGCTCCTCAGCCAGATTTAGGAGGGTTGGGGGCCACAGGCAGGCAGCACCCATCCCTGGGCCAGCTTTCCCTGAGGCCCAGGTGGTTCCTGCCGACATGAGTATTCCTAGCATTTGACAAACTCTAGAAAGGCCTCAAAGAAATGGCCCTTCCTCCCTTCCACCTACTATGGAAACCAAGCCACAGGAAGGTTAAGAATCTTCCCAAAGTCACATAGTAGGCCATTTACAAGCCAGCACCCCAGCCTTATATACCTTATGCTTAGCCCCCACCCCCTACACACACCATCTCTCCACCAAAGTTAGCTGATCCCAAGACCCCACAGCTGTAGCAGGAAAACTTTTGGCTCCATTGTCAAATTCAGAGTCTCAAAAATAAGTTAAACCTGGTTAGCAGTCTCACCAGGCAGTTGGGAACATTTCAGCATTGAGTCTAGACTCCAAGATGGAAGAATGACAGAGAGCTCCCTTCCACCATTCTTAGATGCCCCCTGCAGTGACCCAAGGATGCCAATTTGCGACCATTTGTCTCACTGGGAGGTTTCTGCAGAAAGAATTTCAGACCAACTGTTTCCCCATCTCAGTGTAAATTCCAACCTTCCCTAATGCAAGCATTTATAAACATAGACCCTCACTAGAAACTTCCAAATAAATGCTTGACCCAAAAAAGAAACCCAAACAGTAGTAATTTTAGAACATGCCTGTACCAGGCAGTGCCCCGCCCATCAGTTCTGATAGGCTCCCTGGGGTGGGATCCCGTTGGAGACTAACCACTTCCTTTTCCCAGTGCTGAGGTCCTATCCACACGTGTATGCCTGAGTGGTACATACAGAGAAGATGAAATCCCTGCACCATGTGGCAGTGGGCAATTGTGTCAACTCTAGACCACTTGAATGTGAGGTTCTCTGGGGCCACCAAGCACATTTGGAGGTTCCAACCCAGGATTCCAGGTCATTGCATAGGGACAGGGGGGTCAGAGGGAGAGCTGGGAAGCCAAGGAGAGGTGTGTGGAGAGGAGAGACAGTGTGGAGGCAGGTGCCCCTCTATCCTGCTGGAATCCTTCCCAGCCTCCACCTCCTCTGATCCTCTTTCCAGGATGACGTCTCTCCCTGGAATCCCAGAGGCTCCCCCTGTTAACTGCCTCTGCCCCCATCTCCTAGGTGATGCTTCTGGGAGACTCAGGTGTCGGCAAAACCTGTTTCCTGATCCAATTCAAAGATGGGGCCTTCCTGTCCGGGACCTTCATAGCCACCGTCGGCATAGACTTCAGGGTGAGGTGGCTGCAGACACCTCCTCCAGGCAGTGAACCTGGGCTGCAGCTCAGGAGGCTGCTCTCTCCTTGCCTACCATGGCTTTCGAGGACACCTGTGCTCACTGCCTGGAGGGCCCCAGGGGTGCTCCTCTCCTTTCCCATCCCACCCACACCATGGAGGTGGCAAGGTTTGAGGTATCTGGGCAGAATTGGCACCTTGCCCACATACAAGCATGAAAAACAAGACTGAGTCTTCCTCTCCTCCACTCCTGGGCCCAGGAGAGGGTAGACCCATCCCATGGCTTAAGCCCTGAGGGCCTGTTGCCCTTGGACCTCACCTGGGCGCCTCTGGCAGGCCTCCCAGGTCAGTCTTCTCCAATTGCCGGGAAGCACAGCACAGCACTAGGCTAGGCTGGCTGTGTGTGGAGGGCCCAACTCGCAGGGCTACCAGTCTGTAGCAGGGGTGCTTAGCCCTGCACAGCAGAGGGCCTAGGAAGCGAAGTGGAAGACCATGAGGAAGTTTGGTACCTCCTCTGAGTGGGTGGGGTGCTAAGAACTGTGATAGCTAGTGCAAAGGTGGCCCTGCAAGTCTAGCCTCTGAGAGCCCCAGGTGCTAGTGGGCACCTTGTCTCCCAGGGCTCCATGACAGTCATGGAGCTGAGTTCTGGGAGGAGGTGCAAGTGGGGAGCCTCTGGTGCCTCACCCTGTGCAGCGTACTGAATCCTGGAGAAAGCAGGGCAGGTGCTCAGGCTCCCTTTGCCCTGCTGTGTATGAAAAGAGCAGATGCAATCCCCAGAAGGTTAAGGTGTGTGGGGGCAGGGTCCCTGCCACCTTGATGGGGTGACCTGTCTGGCTGAAGACCTCTATGGGCTCACCACACCTGAAGACAAAGAAAAAACATTGCCAGAGCTCAGGTCCAGCTTCCCTGACTTCCCCATCCTCTGCCCTCTTCTATTTCAGAACAAGGTGGTGACTGTGGATGGTACCAGGGTGAAGCTGCAGGTGAGACAAGAGGCTGGAATTGGGGGAGGAGTGGAGGAGCTTGCCTTTGATCCTCACCCTGAACCACAGGAGGCCTGCAGCCCTGCCCTCAGCCTGGGGTAACTTCCTGTGGGGCCCACGAGAGGAAATGGTTTTTCTTTGTTTAATGTCTACAGAAAAGGCAGTTCCCAGGCACCCTCTCTCCTAGCAAAGGCAACTCAAAATGCTTTTAGCCAAGCTTAGCCTTCCTCCATCGTCCCAGCTTTCTGGGCCTCTCTGGGGATCCCCACCCAGGGCTGGGAAGAAGAGACAGCACAGAACGGGTCTGAGAATCTAGTGACTACCACGGTCCAGGATGGCATCAGGATGGTGCTCAGGAGCCCAAGAAGCGAGAGAAGCCCCCTTCCTGCAGACAGCTCACTCCACAGCACGGGCCTCCAGCCTACAGTCTCTGCACCCTGCCTCCTTCTGACCTTTTCTCCCTCCCTTCATAGATCTGGGACACCGCAGGGCAGGAACGCTTTCGCAGTGTCACCCATGCTTACTACCGAGATGCCCAGGGTAAGTCCCATGCCCTCCAGCCCCTTCTCCCCGACTCTCGGCAGCACCCATGTTGCTGCCCTAACCCTCTGTCATCAATCTGTCCCCCACCAGCCTTACTCCTGCTGTATGACATCACCAATAAATCTTCCTTCGACAACATCAGGGTATGTCTTCCCTCCCTGGGTTCCCCACCCTCACCCCCATAAGCAGCCAGGGATGGGCCTCTGTGGGTCAGATTGACTCCTGCTCTGTGGGAACAGACAGACCATGGAATCCCGTCACTTATAAAAAACACCCAACTGTGACTGGGCATTTCATTGCCAAGTGGGCATGGAGACCAAGGAGGTTATTGTGCCCCATGCCACCTGCATAGCCTTGACCATGATTCATGAGTGTGCTTCATGTCAAAGTGTTCAGAACAGTCCTGGCTCCACCCTGGACAATTATCCACATGGATCCAGGGCAAAGCCCAAGCAGAAAAGTCCACCCATACATCCAGCCCAAGTTGCAACTCAGGCAGACAGAGTGGCTGGGTCCTCACAACCAAACTACTAGAGAGTGAAGTAATCATCTAATAAATACAACCACCGACTCTGTGCGCAACAAGTTATAGCTTTCACGTGCTCTCTGACATCAAGGACAGTGTGCTGAGCTGGTGCCCATGGCTCACGTCTATAACTCTAGCTACTCAGGAGGCAGAGATCAGGAGGACCATGGTTCAAAACCAGCCAGGGCAAATAGTTCATGAGACCCTACATCAATAAAACCCATCATAACAAAAGGGCTGGTGGAGTGGCTCAAGTGGTAAGAGCACCTGCCTAGCAAGTGTGAGGCCCTGAGTTCAAACCCCAATCCACCAAAAAAAAAAAAAAAAAAGGACAGGGCTGACAAACTGGGGGGATAAGACATAAAGATATACAAAGGATGGAAAACTCATGGCCCTTAAACTGTCACCTCTAATCTCATGCTCATTACAGACATCGGTAATCAATCACAGTACTTTTTTTTTTTCAATGCTGGGAACGGAACCCAGTGCACATACTAGGCAAGTGTGCTACCACGGAGAGATATCCTCAGCCCTTGGAGGGTCTGCTGTGTAACCCAGGCTAGTCTAGAACTTTGTGTTCTACCTGAGCCTCCATGTGCTCGGGTTACAGGTGTGCACAACCACACCCAGGCAATCTCATCACATTTGATCACTGACCCCTTTTATGGTCTTAGAATCCTCAACAGGGCGCTCTAAGAAAAGAATGGCCTGGCCAAATCTTGGCTTAGCTCAGCTTCCCCTCTCCCACAGGCCTGGCTTGCAGAGATTCATGAGTATGCCCAGAGGGGTGTGGTGATCATGCTGCTAGGCAACAAGGTGAGTGGCTTACTGGCGGGTCCATTCACCTTGCCCCTCCTCTCTCCCAGCCTTAGCATCAGCCCTACCCAACTGATGTAGGAGTCAGATGTGTCTGATGGCTTCTCCTTATCCCATTGCCCTCTTAAAGTTTTGTAAATAGTCCCTTCTAGGGAAAGTCCAAGCCGCTGCCCGGCCACCATTAGATCATAATGATCAGTGTCAAGGGTCAGGGCCAAATGCTGTCATCCCACTGAGGCTGGGTTGTCACACCCTTTGCCAAGGAGAGTTACTTATCTTCCAAGGTCAGAGGTGAGATCCCAGGGCTGGAAGTTGGGCACACAGCCTGAACAAGGGAGAAACCTAGGTCCCAGGCCAATCCCACCTGCCTTCAGTCCCTCAGGCCACCAGCAGAGGGCAGGCAGTGCCTGCTCCTAGGGCTAAAGAAGGGCCTACTGGGGTCAAGGCTTCCTTCCCCAGACTGACCCACATGGGCTTAACAGGCAGATGTGAGCAGTGAAAGGGTGATCCGTTCAGAGGATGGAGAGACACTGGCCAGGGTAAGTGACTGCTGATGGAGGGGGATGGAGTGGGGTGGTGAACCAACCAGAGGCTGGCCCTAAGAACACTCTCTTCTGAGCAGGAATACGGCGTTCCCTTCATGGAGACCAGCGCCAAGACGGGCATGAACGTGGAGTTAGCCTTTCTGGCCATTGCCAAGTGAGAGCTAAGCAGGAAAGGGAAAAATACGGGTCATGGTGGCATCATCTGGGAGTCCAGTAGGCACAAGCCCCTGGGCCCACCTGCATTCTGCATTTTCAGCTCCTTTTGCTCCTGGCTATGGGAATGGGGTTGGAGAATGCCTGATCTGCACTCCCAGCCTAGCCCAGCCCAATCTAGCCCATTGCTTTTCTTCTTCTAGGGAGCTGAAATACCGTGCAGGGCGGCAGGCCAATGAGCCCAGCTTCCAGATTCGAGACTACGTGGAGTCCCAGAAGAAGCGCTCCAGCTGCTGCTCCTTCGTGTGAATCCCAAGGGGCTGAGAGGAGCAGCTGTCTCCCCCGCACTGGCTTATTCTGAGTGACTGAGCCAATGGAGAGAGAGCTGGGGACCCAGTACACAGTCTCTGCCTACAAGGAAGCTGTACCCCAGCTGCCACCCTAGTTCCTATAGCTTCCCTACATCCCAGGGGAGGGTAAAATACTTATGTCTTAACTTCATTATCCATAACTTAATACCAAAAAAGGAGCACCAAGCGTGCCCAGAAAACCAAGATAGATAGGGACCTGCTGGTCCTTTTCCCTTCTTGGGACTAGGACCTAAGAGGCTGAGGGGGCTTCCCTCCTAGCAACAAGGGTGATACTGCTCCAGCTCAGCAACAGGGGACACTGATGTACTTCCGGGGTGTAACAGCAGGTAATGACTCCATCTCCACTCTCACTTCAGCTGGAGTGGCTGAGCAGACCCCAGCCTTCACTTCTTCCAGCTCTCTAGGGAACAGTCTTCCTCATTAAGATGGGTCCTCACACTGGGAGTAGACCAAGGCCAAGGGGAAAGTAAGATTTGCAAGGATTGTGACAGAGAGGAGTAACAGAGAGTAGGTAAGGTCTGCTTGTTCTGCTACCTCTGGCCTTCCTAAACACCCTCCTGGAGGCATGCCCTTTTTCCTCCAGCTGCACACAAGCACATGGAGGCACCTGGAAACTGGTTTCTATTCTCTGCACCTCAGAGTCCAGGCAAGCCCTCCTACCCCAACCTCCTCAATCCCTGTCTCATCTGCCTTTCTGCCTGTGCCTCTGGACACCTGGGGTCAGAACTAGGAAGATCATTTTTCCCTCCCATTGCCTTGGCAGGTGTGAAGCCCCACAACTACTTCTTCAAGCAATTGCAGTGCTTAGCTTAACTGAGTTAACAGCCAGATGGAGAGAAACCCCTGACTTCTGGAGCAGGTGGGAGGCAAAGTTGAGCAAACCTCCCCCCAAATTTATCCCCCTAAACCCAAGCTCTCCCTCCTCCCTAACCACTGTGCAGAGAGCAGGGCCAAAACTGCTTTATCTTCCCTCCTATTAAGTGAGGTTAATGAGTGGGAAGTCATCTATTTCTGGTGAACTAATGTAATATGTGCAAAACAAGGTCATGTGGTCTGGGGAGAGGGGCAGTAAGGAGTTCCTATAAGCCCAAGATCACACGCTCCCAAAATTCTGCCTCAACCTTGGGAGTGATTGGCAGTCATGCGGGCCAGAACCTACAGGCACCTTTACTCCAGCTGTGCAGGCCAGGGGTGAGGAGGCAGTGAGAAAGAAGTACGCACTGCACATTTCTGCGGATACTGCATTTGCTTTCAAGGCAGAAATCTTGCTCTCTGAGAAGAGTCAGCAGCTCCTACTTGGGCGATAAGGAAGCTCTCAGTGGCCTCTCCCAGGCGGAGCAGGGAGGAGCCTGACCTTGCCTGCCTCTTCTGGGGCCTGTGGCAGGTTGCAGGACGTCCAGTGGCACAGACAGCTCTGGGCCTCTAGCATCTGTGTTTTTCAGAATTAAATTGCAGTATTTTGGAAAGTACACCCTGTCCGCTGTTTGTTTGGAGTGGGCCTGGAGGAGGGATCATGTTGAAGGGGTTGTTATTGCATGTTGGGGGAGGGGAGGGGACTGTCATTGCCAAAATCATTTGATCCTCATTCTTCAGTGTCCTCAAAGGGTCACCTCACCCTTAATTGGCTGCTCCCCAGCCTCTGAGCAGCATCTCATCTGGCAAAAGGGAGCGGGAAGGCTTACTTTACAGTCCTAGTCATTTTACTTTCCTTTCCCTCTGGAGTATACCCTGAGATTGATTACCTGACTCGGCCGGCCTCTCCCCACCCCACCTCCCTAACCAAAGGCTGACGCCAGTGTTCACGCCTTTGTCCTAAGGGGCGTGCCTCAGGACAGGTGGCCTAGCCTCGGGCTCTCCGCTGAGCTCTCGCTCCGCCCCAGCAGTGATCAGAGCCTTTCCGCAGGTCCTGGAATAGTGCAAAGTGACTGCACACGTAGAGAAGCTGTTATTCAGACAACATCGGTCTAGTTCTTACGACCACCCGCCCTCGGGCCCCAGTTTCTCGGACAACAGTGGCTCCCTTCTCGTTGTCCACCAGACTTTGACTGAAGGCGATTAAAACAGGAGGGTCCTTTACCCAAGGGCTGGTTGTCTTCAATCTCCACCACTGCAGGGGATCGGGGGAGGGGGGGCGGAGGAACCAGAACTCAGCATGAGGGGCCCTCGGCCCAGTACCTGGAACTTGCCCCAGCTCCGCCCCGCCAGCCCCACTGGGCACTTCGTAACAAACACTTCCACTTCCTGAGTCCTCATTCTTCGCCCGCCGCGGGGCGCCTTGCGAAGTTCAGGCTCCGCCCTCGCACCTTCCTATTGGCCAGTATCGTTCACCCGGCCCGAGCGCCCCCTGTCTGTGGATCCTGATTGGTCCGCGGTGGTCCACACCCTCCGCGCGGCTCCGCCCTCGGCTTTAGGGGGCCGAGCGGGTTCTGGAAAGCTCAGACGCCGCGCGGGGTGGGGATTGGCTCACGTTTCTCCATCGGTTCTTGGGTGTTTGCTGCCGCCGTTCCCCGGACACCCGCTTTACTCCGCCGGTCCTGCCTCGCTCCCTCCCGCCTCGTGGTTCGGGGAGAGAGGCTGGGCCGTCGCATCCCCGGCCCCCGACGGGACCCCGCGGAGCCGTCGCAGAGCAAGATGAGCGCGGGCTCGGCGGCCGGGGCGCTTCTGCCCCGGCTGTGCAGCCTAGAGAAGGGCCCGAACGGCTACGGCTTCCACCTGCACGGGGAGAAGGGCAAGGTGGGCCAGTTCATCCGGCTGGTGGAGCCCGGCTCGCCGGCCGAGAAGGCGGGGCTGCTGGCCGGGGACCGGCTGGTGGAGGTGAACGGCGAGAACGTGGAGAAGGAGACCCACCAGCAGGTGGTCAGCCGCATCCGCGCCGCGCTCAACGCCGTGCGCCTGCTCGTGGTCGACCCGGACACGGACGGGCAGCTGAAGAAGCTCGGCGTCCCGATCGGGGAGGAGCTGCTGCGCGCCCAGGGAGGGCCGGGGCAGGCCGAGCCGCCGGCCGCCGCGGAAGCACCGGGGGCTGGCGACGAAAATGAGCCGCACGAGGCCGAGAAGAGGCAACCCGAGCGGGTAAGAGCGGGTCCGGGTCGGGGCTAGAGGGGGCGGAGGGGTGATCGAGGGGAAACTCAGGCACCCCGGACATCGAGCTCCTTCTAAAACGTGAGTTATGATGGATGGGACCACTGCTTCCGCCCGCCCACCCGGGGCTCTCGCAGTTTCTGGGTGCACTTGGGGCAGTGTCCCGTGACCCCATCCCTTTGCCTGTGCCGGCCTGGGAGCCTGAGCGTCTTTGCCGCCTTCTTCTCTTGTCCCTTGTCCTTTGGGAGGGCGGCGCGAGGAAGCCCAGTTCGTTTTTTCTCGGCTCCCGTCTCTTGCAACCCTCCAAACCCGTTGCTCCCCGAGTCTCTTTCCTGGGCCACCAGGAAAGAGATGTCAGCTTCCCCCGCCGTCCCGGAGAGTGGTAACAAGCTGGAGTAAAGGCGAGCGCGTCCCGACCTGAGAAAGCTGGAGGAATAACAATCTCCTTTCTGTGCCGAGCCCCTGGCGGGGACAGAAGATCCCTGGGAGGCTCTCCCACACCTACCCGCATCCCTTCAGCCCTCTGGTGTGTTTAACATTAACTTCACCCAGTCTGGACTTCATCCTCCTGAAGTGCAGTGTGGCGGTTTTTTGTTTTGTTTTGTTTGTGGTACTGGGGCTTGAACTCAGGGCCTTCACTTTGAGCCACTCCACCAGCCCTATTTTTTGTGAAGGGGTAGGGTCTTGCTCAGGCTGACTTTGAACCGCAGTCCTCCTGACCTCTACCACCTGAGTAGCTAGGATTACAGGCGTGAGCCACCAGCACCCGGCCAATGTGACTTCTAAGAAAGAAAGGAAGCCCCAACGTCTCTAGGCGATGTGTGGGGGTGGGGTGCAGGGAGGAGGAGGCGCAGAGGCGTCTTGGGGGTGGTGGCTCTGCCACTCTGGAGGATTTATGATTCTCAGGAATGTGAGGAGTAAGCGCTAGCTTGTATCAGGGAACCGGAGGGAGGACCTTGGAGGAGGAGGAGAAAGATGACTGGGGGAGGGTACAGGCACACTGCCAGGCAGTGCCAGAGGAGCTGACTGTGGGCAGGTGGTCTTGTCCTGGCATTGCCATTTCTTACACTGGTACTCAGACAGCAAGCAGGCTGCATGCTTTTTGCTGGTGTTTGGTGTTTCCCCAAACTGTCCCAGTTTGAGTCGGCCGCATGGAGGGGCAGCTGACAAAACAGGAGCTGTTGTGCTGAGCTTCCAGTTCCCAAAGAGCAAAGGGGGTGGGAAGGCGGTTTTCTTGTGCAGACTGTGGGAGCAGGGTCTGTCAACAGGTACCAGCTTGCTACCTGATGGCAGCGGGTGGCAAGGGTGCCCGTGGGGCTGGGAAGATCCTCCCTGGACAGAGAAAGGGTACAGTTCAACATTAAGGTAGAAGGTGGAGCCTGAGAAAACCAACTGGTTTGGTGGAAGTGAGGTCATCAGGAGCCCTGTCCAGCCAGAGCTGGGTGCTGGGAATGCCAGGGCTACCAAGCTCCCACTTCCTGCCACTGCCAAGCTGGCATTGGTAAGCAGTGGGGGAGAGGTACGAGCACCCTGGCAGGAAGCTGGAACTGATGACCTCTGCTCCCAGGCAGAAACCCAGCTTGAACTTTGCCCTCCATTGATTTGCTATTCCCCTTTATTTTTCCTCTGGACTTTGACACCAGCACAAATTACACCCCCCCCTCCCATCACTTCCAAGTTGCTGTTCAGCTCCTCCCTTTGCCCTTTTGGTTGTGGATGTAGGGAGGCTAGAGTAGAGGATTGACAGCACACATTCCACCATGCCATCTGAAAAGGCAGTGGGCTGTGTTTCCTGCTCTCTGGGAAGTCCTCTGAGCACAGAATCAGGTTCTCCCAGGCACCTACATTTGTGTGTATTTCTTAGGCCTGGAGACAAGACATCATCTTGGGGATACCATCACCAGGCAAGTCAGTTGTCCTCTGGACTTTGATTATCCCATCTATAAAATAGGAGCAGTGTACAGTTGTGATTCCTGCCTTCTCTAGAATTTTAGAAATAGTGGGAAGTACTTGTGCCCCTACTGCCCCTACAAACTGCTAGTTGAGTTTTGTGCAGCCAACTCGAGTTTTACACATAGCTATTTATTTATATATTTATTTAGAGACAGTTTTTTGCTATGTAGCCCAGACCGATTTTGAACTCAAGATCCTCCGGTACTAGTATTACGGGTGGGATTATAGGTGTATACCACCACACCCTGCTGTAAGAGTTTTTTTTTTTTCCTAAAAGGCATCCCTGTTGTGATGAGGTGGTGGAGTGGTTAAGGCCATGAATTGCTAAAAGGCATCTCTTTCCTACATAAAACAAGTAACTGAGATCCCCTCATTAGTTGTAGCCTGAGTTTGTTTGCAGAGTGGGGTCTGTTATTTCCATTGGTTCTCATAAGGGAAGGAGGTGTAAATGGAAAGGCGCTGTGCCAAGATTTGTTGGCTAGGTGGCATCTTGTGGGGATGACCAGCCTGGGTCAAGAACAACACAGGACAGGGGATGATGGGTGCTGGAGCACTGGCACTCCGTGTTGGTCAGTCAAGGCCTGAGGAGTTGTAGGTGGGCTTCCAGCTCTGCCCACCTGCTTTCTTGATGGCTTCCCTCCCTCCCCCATTCACCAGCAGTCACAGGAAGAGGCCTATACCCTCGAGCTTCGCCCCAGACTGATGGGTGGGTATGCTTCCCGAGCCAGCTCAACTGTACTAGCTGCGCTGCGTTAAGCCAAGTTACTTCACCTCCCTAAACCTCCATTTCCTCTTGTGTAAGTTGGGGGTGAGGCGGTGACCTCACGAGGCTGTCAGGAAAACATAAGGATGTGTGTACGTCACTCAGTACCTGGCACTAAGTAAAAGCTCAGTTAATGTTGGTTGTTGGCATTTGAATTAATAAATAGTTCACAGTGATTAATTCACCCACCATGGGGCAACTGGCACTGATCTGCCCGCCCTAGCTGGGCAGGTGCAGCTGTGGCCAAGCTCAGGGCTCAGCAGTGCTCAGAGGTTACATATTACATGTTAACAATAACCTGTTAATAGTTATATGTTGACCCATGACCCTCCACAGTCTGGTGGCCTGCTCTCCCTATTGCCCCGTGAGCCCCCAGCCACACTCAGGGTCTGAATCCCCTTTAGCACGCCATGCCCTCTGAGCCATCACACCCTTGATAGCCTCAATTTGGTAATCCTGTTCCCTTCTGCTCCAGGACCAAGAACCTCTCATGGAGCCTTTCCTTGATCCTCAGAGGCGAGCTAGCACTTCCGGTTCTTCTGCTCTTTGTCCTCCTCTATCTTTGATCCCTCTGAATATGCAGTACTTCAGTCATGTGTTCATGACCTCCTCCACTACTTGGAAAGCTGAGGAGCAATATCCATGGCTTATTTGTATTGCTATCTCCAGGACTGTGCCAGGCCACTGTAGGGAGGTGCTCAATAAATATTTTTGGGTTGGTGAATGAATACATAACAGCTGTAAAAGACCTTTGTCCCAGGTCATCCCAGTCTAGCACACCTGGGCTTGTTTGTCCCCTCCAGCACACCCAGAGACTGGAATTCCAGATAGAAGCAACCCACTCATTCTTTCTTGCCTCCTGGTAGCTTCTGTTTCAAGGCTATGAAGTCAAAAGTCTAGAGAGTGGTGTCAGCTAGATCAGTTTGAATTCCAGCTCTACTGCTTCCTGGCTCTGGAACCCAAGGACCTTTTGTTCTCTGCAAGCCTTAGCTTCCACCTCTGTGAAATGGGGATACCAGCCCCCAGCCAGGAGGAAAGACTCAATAAAATGACAGGTGTGAATGAGAAGGCACCCAGGTTCCACCAGCCTTGACTATGACTCCAGAGGCAGAGACAGTGTAGGCACCCCGGGTGTGGTGGTGGGTGAGTGGGCATGATAGAACAGACCTCTTTTCCAGGGCCGCAGGTCATTCCCACTGGCCAGGATGGAGCTTTGGAAGGGCAGAAGCAGCCTGGAGTTGCTGTTTGCTTGGGTTTGGAATGCACAGGCCACGTGGTAATTTGTGTGTTGCTTCTTCCTTTTAAGTCACATGCTTGGGATGGATTTCTCAGCAGAAGCCCTGGTTCTTACCTTTAGTCTCTTCTTAGTGTGGTCATTCTAGAAACGATTCTCTTGAAGGTAGAAAGGGGTTTCAATCTCAGGGAATTTCCTGAGCCCAGATGAGGATCCTCCCCCAGACTTCCCATCCCAGGACCCCTGGAAAAGTGAGGCACTGCCTTGGAATTAGAGGAACAGGAAACTCAGCCAAGGTCAGTAGTGACAGCCACTTTGCTGGGAGAAACTGGAGCTCTAGACCCCAATAATAGATGTTCCTCTGCTCTGCCCTTCTAAGGTAGACTGGCCCAACTGGGGTAGTATACTCAGATTTGCATCGTGCCTAGTTCCCCAGCCTGGGCCATAGGATAATCAGTAGACGTCCTTGACTCCCCCACTACAACCCTGCAAATTAGGTATTGTCTTCTCATTTTGTAAGTCAGTAGTGGGTGTCCAATACATGATAGCTGTTATTATTTGTGTCTGATGATGCACTGAGTTCTAAACATGCCTTATCCCCTTGAATGCACATGACTACCCTCTAAGGCAGGTATTGGCTCCATTCTCTACCTGAGACTGAGGCTGGATCAGTTAAGGTGGCAGTTAGGTGGCTGTCACCAGGACTCTCAGTGATTGCAAAGCAGCTGTCTTCGTCCCCAACCCTGATGCCTCCCTTCAGCCTTACCGTTGGGTTGCACTTCAGGGTGTGGTTCTCCAGCTGAGCATCTCTGCCCATCATAACCTGGACCACACCAGGACTATCACTGTGGCATAAATTCAGCTGCTTGGGGCTGAGGGTGTAGCTTAGTAGCAAAGAACTTGCCTAGCATGCACAAAGCCACAAGTTCAATTCCCAGCACTGGAAAAAAAAAAAAAAATCAAAATCAGGCTGTTTGATCCCTTCATGGGCTGAGCTAGGCCCAGAGTCTGGAAACCAAGTCTCTGCCCCCAACCTGTCCTTTCTGTCTCTTGGGTTCCCTTGCAGCACAAAGAGCCCCCATGGAGGTTGGCCCTGATTGTCCACTGCACTTTGCCCTCCAGGGGCAGGGCAGGACAATTCACCATGTCCCCAGACTCCTAGGCAATGTTTAGGTTCCTGTGTCCTGGAAAAGGACAAGTGCAGTGATAGATAGTCCTGGAAGTTAGGGTCACTTTCAGGCAGCATGGTAACATACAGAGAACAGGTTCAAGTCCCACTCACTGCTCAGTGGCAAGGGCCAGAGATATGACTTCTCAGAGACAGAGACTTTTCTCCCTGTGCTTGTCAGATTGTGGGAGCCTGGTGCCTGCAGCAGAGTTCTAGGTGTGTAGAAGGAGGGCATAGTGGCCAGAGAGTGAGGCTGCTAGGTCTTTGTTGTCATGTGGGGCAGCCATGGGCCACCTGAGGCTCTCAGACACTTTTAAGTGCCCAGGTGGAGTGCCCAGTAGACATGTGAAATGCACACCCATTCTGAAGACTTGGTGCAAGTTGAGTCCCTTGTAGCGAAAATGCTGGGGGCTAGAAATGTTTTGGATTTCAGATTTTTTCAGATTTTGCGATATTTACAAGGACATAATGTGTTTTGGGGATGGGGCTCAAGTCTAAATACGAAATTCACCTTAGGTTTCATTTCCACCTATGTACATGGCTTGAAGGTAATTTTATACACCATTTTAATAATGTTATATAGGAATAATATGGAATTTTCCATTAGTGGTGTCATGTCTGTGCTCAAAAAGTTTCAGATTTGGGGCCAGGCACCTGTGGTTTACACCATAATCCTAGCTACTCAGGAGTCAAAGATCAGGAGGATTAACAACAATTGGCAACAACAATTGCCAATCCAGGCAAAAAGCAAGACCTTATCTCAAAAATCTCCAACACATAAAAGGGATGGTGGAGTGGCTCAAGTGGTAGAGCACTAGCCTACCAAACATGAGGCCCTGAATTCAAACCCCAGTACCGCCAAAAAACAAAAAAAAAGTGTCAGATTTAGAGCATTTTGAATTTCAGATTTCAGGACTGGGGTGCTCAGCCTGCACAAATAAAGAAGGTAAAAATATCTCAATTTTTAAAAATTACATGTCAAAGGGCTGGGGGCATAGCTCAAGCAGTAGAGCACAAAGCTCTGAGTTCAAACCCAAGTACTGCAAAAAAAACAAAAGTTTATATTTTGGATACATTGTTTTAAATAAAACAGTAAACTTAATTGATCTTGTTTATTTTTGCGTTTTTTTTTTTTTTTTTTTGTGGTGCTGGGGATCGGACCCTCAAATATACTAAGTACACCCTTTGCCACTAAGCTACACCTCCAGGCCCCCTTCTTTTTAGTTTTTAATGTGGTTACTAGAAAATTGGAAATTTCACATGATTGGTATTATATTTCTACTGTGCAATGCTGCCGTAGATTTGAGTTCAAATCCTGCCTTCAATCAACTGTGTGTACTTGAGTAATTTATTCCATCTCTCTAAACCTGGGTTTTCTTATCTGTGGAGTGCAGGTAACTTACAGAGTTAAAGAGTTAAATATAATTGGGCTTTAAAAACAAAATATACATAAAGCCATTAGTGCACATAGACAGTGTTCAGGAAGTGGTAGCTATTTGTGACTTCATTATTGAACCCCAGTTTCACAAGCTCCTTGAATGTCCTTGTTCTGCATCTAGGACAGCTCCTAGGAGTTAAATCTGGCAACTTCTGGGAGAAGGGTGAAGGATGATGGTTGAAGGTGGGAAGGCATGGGGCAGCTAGTCCTGGATGGTGTCCAGCCAGGCAACAGCCCAGGTACCAGCCTGCTCCATCCCAGGCTTACCCTGCCTGGGCCAAACTTTGCTTCCCTGCGTGTCTCTCTGACTTGCACTAAGAGAAGACGCCATTAGCCATAAGGAGAACTGGCACAGGGCCCCTGTCCCAGGGGTGTTGGTGTGGGAAAAGCAGCCCAGCCCCCACCTTAGCTTATGTTGCTCTCCTGGTTCCACCCTTGCCAGGCTCCAGGAAAGGGCCCTCCCATTGGGAATCAGGAATACAAAAGGGCTAGGAGTAGCTTTTTTTTTTTTTTTTTTTTGTAAAGATGTCCTACTTCTTGGTCTACACAGATGCAGGGGGAAGGTTCCTGTAGAGAGCATGAAGTGACATCAAGGCCATGGAACTCATGACCAGTTGTTGACTAGCCCACTGTGCCTCATGTGTGGTGAAGAGAGGACAGCCTACAGTGGCAGAAGTGGCCCAGTGCTTCACTTCAAGCCCAGGTCACTGGAAGGATAGTGTCCCATGCTGCCAGTTAGATCTCCTAGGCAGGGCCAATATCTCCATCTGGCTTCCTTTAAAGAGCACACACCAGGCCCAAGCCTGTGTCCCAAGAGACCTAGGAATAAACCCAGCTGCCTCCCAGAGCAGCCATGGGTCTAACCCTAAACATACTTCCAGCCCCTCCAGGACTCCCACCTGTCCTGCCCCTAGCCCCTTCTATATGGGCAGTAGGGTGCAAGTCTTAATTACATAATGAAGAGCCCTGAGTTGGGCTGGGGGAAAGGCAGTCTTGGGAGGCTGGAGTCACCTCTTTTGTTCCCTAGCTGCCCTGGTGATCTTCCTGCTCCCCTAGTCCACCCCTCTGGGGCGTAGAGCTGTCTGGCTTTCCTGGAAGAGGTGGAAGCTGCCTGGCTGTTTCTTCAGGGCCCATCACCATGGCATCAGCCAGGGAGGCGCTGGGCTCAGTGGGGTGTTGGCCCCCAGCTGCCCGTAGTCCTCCCCCAAGGAGGGGCAGGGAGCGGTCTTGGGCCTGTTCCCCAGAGATGTCACCAGGATTAGAGTATCGACTTTCCCCAGCTTTCCAGGTGGCTGCTAGTGGTGCCTATTGAATTCCGTGCCCGCTGTCCGCTCCCTGGGCTGTGGAGTGCGGGTGGAGGTGATGGGGCGGTCACGTGGGGTGGGTCTTCCAGGCTCCCTGGAGGGGAGGAGAGAAGGGGCGCCTGAGAGAACCTGAGGGAGAATGAAGACCCCACAAGGAGGGTCTGGAGGCAGCTTTTTTGGCAGGGTGTTCTCTGGAAAGCCAGCCACCATTGTTTGATAATAAGAAAGTCAAGCCCCTGCATCCAGTTCTGAGCCACCCCAGCCTATCCAACCTGTCCTCACCGCAGTTGCTTCCTCTAATGTCTGGGGGTCTGTCATTCTTATCGCTGAGTAGATCCTGATTTTTACTTCCAGCCCAGGGCCATGTTCCCCTTTATTCCCCATGTGTGGACCCCTCTAGAGTTAGCCCCTTCTGAGTTCCTGGGGTCCGCACACCAAGTCCAAGATGGCTTGGACTTTGTCCTCATTTATTGCTTCCTCAGAGGCAGAACCCAAGCCCTACTCCAACTAGTGGAGATGTGAGGACCCAGGTGCCTCACTGCCCCTCTTCTTGTCTTCTGGGTGCTAGGCCTGGGAAACACAGACCAGACCCCACAAGTTTCATGGGCTTGCCCCCAGGGAACTTCTCCTGGCTCCACCCAGGCTGGGATGGGCCAGCTTACTCAGCAGCTGTGCTAGGACACCTCCAGGACACAGCTGGGTGACACCTGGGGAAGATGGGGGGACAGGTTGATATCCCTGGAAGCATAAGAAGCACAGGCCTGCCCCTTATGAAGGGTGGAAGCCTCCAGGGACTTGGGAGGGAGGGACTAACTGGGGAGCTGTAGGTACCTGAATTCAGCACAGCACTTCAGGCGGAGCCCCTATGTCTCCACGATCCTTATGTTGACAGGAAGAAGCAAGGCAGGCTTCCCAACTTTGATGACATATCAGTCACTCGGCAAAGGTACTAGGGCACCCTTGCTGAGACTCAGTAAGGGAAGCTAGGATCACAGAGACCTGGACCAGAATGTGGGCATCACAAATGCAGCTGGCCCAGCCCTACTAGCCAAGGAACACCTGGAGCTGCCTGTCCCCACCTGCAGCCCAGTTCCTGCCACAACGCCAGTCCAGGCATGCTCATTTCCCAGCACCCAGGCCAAGCTTTATCCCTCCACTCAGGCTGGAGTGCTGGCTGCAGTAGGTGCTGAGCACCCGGAAGGAAGGCTGTGGTTTCCACAGCTCACAGGCCTAGGGCCGAAGCCAGTGGGGGGGGGGGCGGGGTAGACACACCCCACTACAGTTCCTGCTGGGGCCCACCTCTGGGGTCAGCTCCAGGAGGCTGCCAGGTTCTGGACTTGGATTCTTAAGGACCAGCCCACAATGTGGTAGAAGGAGCATGGGTCCCAAGTCAGAGACCTGGGTTAGAGTTCTGGCAATGTGATGTCAGATGGCAGTGGCCTTAACTTCTCTGAACCTTAGTTTCTCCATCTCAAAAACAGAACTGAGAAGCCCAGCCAAGTTGCTGTGCTGGGAAGATTCTTTGGAGCAAGGGGACCCTGGGATGGGAGGGTAAGACACCATTGGATCTGCTCCTGCTCATCCCTGAGACTCACCCCCCCAGTTTCTCAGAGTGCATTGGGGAGCTCAGTGTGACTGAGGCAGAAAGCTGAGCCTGTCCTGGTGGTGGCAACTGGTCAGACCTGTTCCTGCTCACCTCAGTAGACAGCCTGGGGGAGGGCTGCTGGCAGCTTTGTGGAGGGATTAGCTGGAGGGAAGCTGAGCCTCTCTCATTCCCGGAACTCGACCACTGGTGCTGGGGGGCTGCAGGAGGCAGCCAGGCAACAGCAGGGAGGCACAGGAACTCAATGGGTAAGAAGAATTTGGGGCTTCTGGGTACCCCAGCAGTCCCTGGAATAGGGATGCCTGTGGCTGCCCACTGTTTGCTACTTAGTTGTGTGTCATTGTTTGAGGTGAGGGGCTCCCTAGTCCAGATTTGGCTGCCAGGCAAGTCCCAACTGACACCCCTCCTTCTGTCTTGGCTTCTCCACACCCCCATCCAACATTCTGAAACAGGCACAAATGCCCAAGCATTTAAAGGAAGGCAAAGCCTCCTTCAGTGCCACCCCCCACACCAGTGGGACTGAATCTTCCACAGGTGGCAGCTGTCTCCTGGGGCTGGCAAGTTGGGACAGGAGGCCCTTAACCCTCCCTCCACTCCTTCCCACCCCTCCCTTGCTTATTCCACTCCTAGCCAGGGATTTTGGTTTCAGAGCAACCTGGTACACCATCCTCCCCTCACGCATCCACTTCTCAGCTTTATGTGGCTGTGTATGGCAGTAAGGACAATGGTAAAGTCCAGGTGTGTACCGGGACTTAACCATTCCAGTGTTTCCACTCTGTAGTTATCTCATTGGGCCTCATAGCCACCCTGGGAGGCAGGTGACGGAAGAATGGACTATAAATGAGAACCCTGAGGCTCAGAGAAGGAAATGGCTTGCCCCAGGTCACAGAGTTAGTAAGCAGGGGTGTTCAAAGGCAGGGTGACAACACCAAGCTAGCAGGCTGGAGAGCAACCAGTGGCCCTGCGCCAGGGCAGGGGGTGTGGGGGTGGGTAGGCGGGGTACTGTTTGGGCTCGGGCTCAGGCTTCAGCTCACTCACACCCATCCTCTGTCGTTCATCTGTCTGTTATATGGGTGACCTAGGGCTGCAGTTTCAAAGTCAAGCTGCCTTGAGTTGGATGGAGGATGTTGAAAAAGTACTGAAAAAAAAATCTGCATGTGCCTATGAATAGGTTACTCTTCTTCCTTTGACCTAGCCCTCCTTTTCAATGCCCTCCCCTCATTCAGACTCTGGTGCTGTTGCCATCTCTGTCCTTAGCTGGACATAGAGACCCTGAGGATGGCCACGCCCAGTCCAGGGCCCCTTGCTGTGCCATCCAGGTTTTGGATTATCTCGCTTCCTTTGGCTGGGCCGTTTGGCTCTGTGAGGGCAGGAATGGAGCTATGGATGAAGAAAGTTTACTGTAAACATGCTGGCTAGCTTTCAGTAAACACCTGTCCCTGCCTCTCCTGCCTAGAGAACAAGTATGGAGGGCTGGGGTCTCTACTCCCTAGCCTCAGACACCCAGCCAGGCTGACAGGGTGTCTTACTCTCCTCCCCCTAGGAGGACCAGAGGAACCATTGGTGGGAAGGAATGAGACCAAAACAACATGTGATAAACCTTAGAAGGCCAAAAGGGGAAAGGGTTTGAGAGCTAACCTCTTCCTGCCTCTCCTTTGCCAGAAAAGGAAACTGACCTTGGGCGGGGACAGTGTCCTGCCCAGGGCTGCCCAGGCATTTTGCTGCAATGTTGGATGTCCACCCAGGTCTTCTAAGCCCTGGGCCAGACTCTTGCATCGCTATGTGAGATCAAAGCCCAGTTGCAGCCCCAACGCTGGTGGCTCAGGCCTATAATCCTAGCTACTCAGGAGGCAGAGATCTGGAGGATCACGGTTCAGAGCCAGTCCTGGCCAAATAGTTCGTGAGACACTATCTCGAAAATACCCAACACAAAACAGGGCTGGTGGAGTAGCTCAAGTGGTAGAGCGTCTGCCTAGCCAGCGTGAGGCCCCGAGTTCAAACCTCAGTACCAAAAAAAAAAAAAAAAAGCCCCCATTACATTATTCCAGCTCTTCCTTGGCAGGGAGGTTGGTTAGGCAGAGGATCTGGAACATTGTGGCCTTCCTTCATCCCCACAGCGTGAGCTTCGGCCTCGGCTTTGCACCATGAAGAAGGGTGCCAACGGCTATGGCTTTAATCTGCATAGCGAAAAGTCCAAGCCAGGTCAGTTCATCCGAGCAGTGGATCCAGATTCACCAGCTGAGGCCTCTGGGCTCCGGGCTCAAGACCGCATAGTGGAGGTGATGCCCTCACCCATCCCCTCCCCCAGACTCTTCCAGATTTTTTCTTCCTGATCTTTAGACACTTGGCAGCCATCACACCATCTTCTGCTTGGTTAGCCCTGGGGTAGGGGGCCAGGGGATGTAGTCAAGATGCTGGGTGGGTGGGCAGATGGATAGGAGAAAGGGAAAGGAAAGGAAGAGTGGTGGGTTGTAAATGGATAAACAGGCTGACTGATTTCTTTCCCACCCTCACTCTCTTAGGCTCTTTTTCACCAAGCAAACACTTTGCAGTCACGATTCACTCATCAAAATAGGTAGATGCCAGGGGCTCCCCAGAGCTTCTCTGCTACCTGAGTACCCCCTGCAATGCATGGGGGGGGTGTGTATGCGCGCGCGCGCGCGCATACGTATAAATCCTCTCTCCTTAGTTAGGCTTTAAGACACTGTGCTCTTGGACTGTGCTCACAAGAGAGGGAACGTGAACTGAATGCTTGGGCTGGTCCCAGAATCACATTCTGAGAACCTTAGAGCTGCCAAGGATAAAACTCTCCCAAGACTTCTCATTTTACACGTGAGAAAAACCAAGGCCCAGTGGGGAAGTCAGAAGAGCCTAGCCCAGGCCTCCTAAACCTCTCCACCCTATCTCTCACAGCTGTGTTTGTGTAGTCCCTCTATATTTTCTTTGGTTATTCCCTTGTGTCTTGTCTCTCAGCTGATTGTCAAGCAAGAGGACTGCTGGCCTCATTCAGAACTCTGTAGGCAAGGGGGCGTAGTATTTCTGGGTGGGCCCTCCTTCATCTCCAGCATTGAGACCTATGCTGGTAACCCCTGCCCTACCCCACAGGTGAATGGGGTGTGCATGGAGGGCAAGCAGCATGGGGACGTTGTGGCTGCCATCAAGGCCGGAGGGGACGAGGCCAAGCTGCTGGTGGTAGACAAGGAAACAGATGAATTCTTCAAGAAATGCAAAGTGATTCCGTCTCAGGAGCACCTGAATGGTGAGTGGGGTGTGCAGCTGGATGCCCCAGGCCAGGGATATGGCCAGTCCTCAAGACTTTGCTGTGTCCCAGGTGGGTGGAGGCAGCTTCCTAGCTTGGACTCGCCCTCCTTCTCCTTTATGGGAGGCCCAGCGGTGCGGGTTGGTGAGAGTGGGGCCCAGTGGATTTCTGAGATGGCAGTGACAACAGTCAGCAGTCGTGAGGGATGAATCCCCAGCACCAAAGGCAGCCTGAACCTCCCTTCCAACTCCCAGCATGTTCTTAAGGCAGTGCCTAGGTGAAGAAAGGGTTAACTCTGGGGTGGCCTCCAGCCATTGCTGGGCAGATCAGAGTCCAGTGACAGGGGCCCAGTGCCTCCCCCTGTCCTTCTGTCAGGTTGTCTTGGAAACTAAGGCTTGCAGGCTCTGGAGAGCAGTGGGTCCCCCTTCGGTCTCTGGGCCCGTCCTCTCCCCTCCCCCATCCTTCCCCTGCCAAGCCTGGCACCTTCCCCTGTCCAGGCTGAGCCAGAGGGGGTAGGGCTGCTACCTTAGGGTAGGGAGGGGTTAAGCAGCCTAGACTCTTAATCTGGACTTTCTCCTGGGGAAGATGGCTCAGGGAGAGGGTGCCTGCTGACCATACCAAGGGTGAAACCTCTTTGCAGTGGGTGAGGCCTGAGGGTCAGAGTTATATTTGTAGGAGAGTGTCCATATGACTCAGATTACCAACTAGAGGGGCCCAGGGCAGCCCTGTCACCATCTGGCCTGATCCAGGGCCCCTGGAACTCCCGGAGCATCTAGCAGCTTTTAGGTAGGTGGGTGGGGCACCCCCTTAACTTGTCTCCAAGGTTCATGAAAACTAGGCAACTCAGGTATAACCCCCTGCCCCACTGAGACTGAGGCCCAAGAAGCCCTAGTCTTGCTCTTGAGGACCTGGTACAGGGAACACATAGCTGAAATTTGGATTCTACTCAACTCCTCCAATACTTTTCCCTGCCTCCAGCATCATTCCCTTCCCATCCACTCCACAGCAGTTCTACCTCTTCCATCTATCTCTCTGAGAAGTCCAAAGCCTCTGGCTAGAGGACCTGCCCAGGGAAAGGCCTAGTGGGAGGGGGAGGTTAGGTATCCCAGAAGTCCCCTGCCTCTCAGCCATGGAAAGGCTGGGGGTGTCAAAAGGAAGGAAAAGGTGAGTCAGGTAAGCTAAGAGTCAAGAGGAAACCCACCTACATTGACGAGGTCCTGGAGGTAGAACAGCCCCCTCGAAGATACGTGATTGGTGACCCCAAGCCAGATTCTCTCCCTGTCCCCTTCCTCTCCCCCCCTACCCCCCTCCATTCTGCACCACTAGGTTTCCCATTGGCTGGCTGGGAGGACACTGCCTCTGGGCCTTGTCCCCTCATTTCCAGGTGGCAGGCAGGGATTGGGATTGTTTTCTCTCCAGGCAGCAGGTGCCACCTATAATCTGGAGTGTGGCCTCAAGTCCTCTCTCATAGCATCACCACCTGAGTTGCATGTGAAAATGTTGAGGCTTAGACCCACCCTAGAATTCTGGTTTTAACAGACTTGCTAGGTAGGAATCAGGTACCCAGCCTCAAATTTCACCCCATCTAGGACAGCGATTTTCAAACAGCTTATGACCCATCTGTGGCTTCAGAGATCAGTTTGGTAGGTAAGAGACCAGCACATTGTTTAAATAAAATTGAATAGAAAATACCAAAGAGCATTGCACTGCAGTAAGGGTAAGTATTGTTTGCTGGAACTTTTATCACACACAGTCTTTGTGTGTACTGGGTGATCAAAATGCCAAATGTACTTACAGTGGGTTGCAGTCAAAAAAGTTTTAACCACTGACCTTGGGTGTGAAGTCTGATGGTGCCTATGCCCAAACTGTAGCTCTGGCCTCCTCTCGGTGTCCCTCCCACCAGACTTTTTGATTCATCTCTGCTCTCTCCCTTCCCTAGGCCCCTTGCCCGAGCCTTTCATCAACGGTGAGATACAGAAGGTAAGGGTAGCCCCCGTTTCTCTGTCATCCAATTCCAGGGATGAAAGGGGTGGGCCAGAAGGTGGCATGATTGGAAGGACAGCTCTCTGGCTCAGACTGAAACCTCAGGGCCAGTTCCAGCTCCTTCCTAAGTTCCAAGCTATGGGACTGCCAGAGTACCCCTCGCCCGACAAGGGGTAAGGCTGTTGCGGGGGAGAAGCCTGGCTGGGCCCCTTTGTAGCCCGCCATCCTGGGTGACAGCCCCGCCTCCAATTCCCCACCCAACAGAAGAGGCTATTCTTCCCCCCAAGAACAGAGCCTCAGTGTCTGACTGCATGCTGCTGTCCCTGCTACTTCCAGTCTGGGTTGGAAGAATAAAGCCCCTCCTCCCTGGGCAGAAGGGAAGGGGCAAGGCTGGGTGCCAGCCAAAGCCATAGAGGGACCCAGGAAGGGTCTGAGCCTCAAGCTGATGCCCCAGCCAAAGCTTTCTGTCTGGGATGGTCTGGCTCAGTCAGGCCACAGTGGGAGTCTGCAGGGTTCACTCAAAAATGACTTCCCAAGGGGCTCTTGCTAGGGGACCCCAGGGAGGGAAGGTCTTATGACCCACGATCTGAACTTTCAGTCAACCCATCTGTGGGTCTAGAACTCTCCATCCTGCTTGGCTACTTTAGGGTTAAGGTTTAGAGAGGGCTGCAGGAGGTTCGGGACCATCACATGTGTTCCCAATGCCAAGCAGAAGTCCTGGTGTCCCCCATGCTCCAAGATACCGCTCCTGGGTCACTGACCCAAAAAAGCAAGTTAGTGCTCAAAAGCCACATTGGGGAGGATGAGGAGAGAGCAATTCCACTAACCCCACTTTGGGCTCCCGCTCCCCCTCCCCCAAACCTTTCTGACTCATTAGGTGATGGATGGAAGCAGGGGACCCTCTGATCCTTTAAGGAATGTAGACATGCAAATCTGGAATTTGGATGGATGGCCAAGGCCTGAGCTGCATTTCTCAGACTGAGGTCCCCAGCTTCCCTGAATGGAGTTTCCTACCCCATTTTCCACCAACCTATATCTCTTGTCTCTGTGCTAGGAGAACAGTCGTGAAGCCCTGGCTGAGGCAGCCTCAGAGAGCCCCAGGCCAACCCTAGCAAGATCAACTTCCAGCGATACCAGCGAGGAGGTAGGCTGGCCTGGCCTGGTGGGGGTTGACAACTAGATTACAGGAAGTGATTCTCAGGCCACTCTAGCTTCTGGCACACAAGCTTGCCTTTGAGGTCACATGCTGAGTTGCATTCTGTTCTTGTGACCTGGCTTCTCTAGGCATGGCCCCAAGGGATCCACTCCACCAGGGCCAAGGACTGGGGAGCCTCAATGGGCAATGACTCCTAACTCTGCCTCTCTCTCCTCTTTACAGCTAAATTCCCAAGACAGCCCCAAGAAACAGGACTCTATAGAGCCCTTATCTACCTCCTCCTCCTCCTCCAATGCTGTCCTGGACTTCAACATTTCCCTGGCAGTGGCCAAAGAGAGGGCCCACCAGAAGCGCAGCAGCAAGCGGGCCCCGCAGATGGACTGGAGCAAGAAAAATGAACTCTTTAGCAACCTCTGAGTGCATCCACAAGCCAGGGCTGTGCCAGCAGCCCACCCACTCTAGCTCCCTTTCCCTGCACCCAACCGCCCTCCAATCGACATTCAATCAGCACCAGCATCTCCCTTCTTGACGAAGCTGATGGTCCTAGAAACTTTGTTCTTCCCATACTTTAGGGAAAGTGGATGCTTTTCCTGTCCTGTCCCAATCCTCTGAGGGCTTTATCCTACCAGGTATCTACTGGCTACCCTGCCTGGGACATCTCTAGCATAAGCAGGGATCATGGGGCCAGACAAGAGGTCCCCCTCCCTCACATTTCCACATGACTGGGGCTGGTCAGGAAACTGATGTCAGCAGCTACCACACATAGTAAACAGGGTATTCGTTATCCTGAGAGCCATGGCTTGGGCTTCCTTGGTTCATTTGATTTTTAAAAATTTTTTATTTTTAGTGTAGCACCACAAGCTTTAGGGGAATTCTGTTTCCTTGATTCTTATGATTTTTCTTGGTTGCTGCACCCAGAGCATGGTAATGGCCTCATCCTCAAATTTTTGTTTTCTGTTCCCATCCTTGGAGCCCTGGACAGCATGGGAAGGGCTTGGCTACCCCTGCCCATCCTGAGCCAGGCACCAGCATTGTAAGGAAATTCCTTCAGAAATTCAGCTGTTCCTCCAAACTGCATTGGCCTCTGTGTCTTCCTTTGGATCTTTGTCCTCTATGCTTGGGGCTTTCCAGGTGGGAAATGGTGAATCTCATCTTTGGTGAGATGGCAGGGTACTACTGGTGGATCATTAGGGCTCCCTGACCCCAAGCCTGGCTGGCTTTAACCAGAGGTCCTGGAATCCAGCAACATGAGCTTAGCCTCAGGGTCAGTGTGCCCGTGACACATGGGCTCCTGTGCAGTAGGGATGTTTATGGGGACCGTGGGAAGTGGGAGCTGAGACCGGTATTCTCAGAGGGCTCAGAGAGGAAGTCTGAGTCCTAGAACAGAGCTAGTTTGGGAATGCGAGGACTTGGCTTGACCCCTCTTGCCCCTGCCAGTGGGGTGCAGGACTCCCAGAAGGAGGCTGGGCTGGCTCCAGATACTCTATCTTATCTGGCCACTGGCCTGATTGGAGGGCTGCAGTCCAGCACTGTGGAAAACAGATTGGTCCACTGAGCTCCCGGACATGCTGTGTGGCAAGGTGGGATGGAAGGACTTTGCAAGAGCTAAATGTGCTGTTCCTCCACAAGAGGCCCAGGTCCTTTATACCACTGGCACCCAAGGCCACATCCTGGAGGTCTGCCAGGGAGGCCTGCCAGAATTGAGGCTGCAGAGCCAGGAGGTCCCAGGGCACGTGCTCAAGGAGAAAGAAGGGAAATTGGCCCCGGGCTACTTCCTGTCCACCCCACCTAGAGGGAACCACTCAGAACCAGGTTCTTGGACTGAGAGGAAGGTACCCTCAGGGAGGGAACCCATGAAGTCCTCAGCGTTCAAAGGCCAGTCACTATCTGGCCTTCTCAGCTTATTAGGGTTTGGATTCCACTAGCCTTAAAAGGGATCATCCAGAACCCTTATCATAGCACCCATCGTCCTATGTCAGGGTCAGCTGGGCCTGACCTGCTGTCACCCCACCCTCATCTCTACCCTTTGACCTCTGGTGGAGCCCCCTCCCACACACACACACAGGTGGAGCAGGCAGATTGCCCCACAGGGCTTCGAGGGGCCCCTCCCTACCTCACCTGCTGGGTGGAAAAGCCCCAGGGAACCTTTGCCTCTGACTAATCTGGAAGCAAGGACAGCTGGCTCAGGGAACTCCTACTGCTAAGTGGCTGGAGCAGAGTGCAGGAGCCATATAAAGCAGACTTTAAAATTAGGCATTTTAGACTGCAGTTTTTTGCCCCAGTCTGGTGCAAGATGTCAGGAAGGGGCTAGGAGGTCTTGGGCAAGTCACCCTTTCTGGGGCTGTCCGCCACCTTCCCCCCCCCAAAAAAAATGCTCTACAAGCCTCCCAAAGGCTATTTGAAAAATATGCCTGGCCTTTCTTGTTGGCCACCCCTGATGATGACAGGACGTGGGGACAGGAGCCAAGGGGTGTCCTCCCAGGTAGAGGGGACCTGGAAACAGCTCTCCCTTACTAGAGGATTTTGCCAGCAGCCTATGCCTCTGCTGCCCTCTTGTGGTCAAGTCCAGGTGCACCTGGCTCAAGAGGTGGAAGGTGAAGAGTTGTAATGGGAGCACCAGAGTGACAGAAGGCAGGGTGGCTTCATGTGACTCTACAGCAGAGGAGTAACCTCTGCTTCCACCCACAGCCTGGCAGCAGGTTCTGAACTTCCTTGACAGGGTGCTCCCCAGTCATGAGGAGCGATAGCCAAATCTCGTTCCTCTACTGTTAGTGCTATCTGGCTCCAAGGAGGAAAAGGCAGGAGCAAGGACACAAGGCGGACCGTCTGGGCCACTCACTCCCTCACTAAGTCACCTGTGCTTCCAGAGTTGCGCCCCTGGGGTCATGCTGGCCTGCTGCTGACAACAGAGGACCAAGATACTCCTGAGTCCCACCCCTCACACCACCACCAGCACAACACAGGACTGATACCAAGTGGGCTTCTGCTAGCTCTTCTCCAATGTGCTGGACAAATGAGAAAACCAGGGAAGCTGGCTAAGCTGGGTGCTTTACTCTCAGCCAGGCAGCCCTAGGGAAAGCCCTGCCCAAGAATGTTAGTTCTCCAGGCCTTTCCAGCTCCCACCTCCATCCTGATCTTACCAAGGGATTCCTGCCATTACCCTCGCTCCAGTGATTCTGAGTCAGTTTGGCTGGGAGGAGAGTCTGCTCAGTCACTGCCAGGCACAGAAGGCCACAGCAAGCCCAGAAGGGCCTGAAAGGTGAGTCCTGTCTTGAAGCAGGACTGAGCACCATACATGCATCTTCCCTGAAGAACTCTGGTCTTTAGAAACGGGAGGGCTCTGCCAAACCCTCTCTATAGGGTTTCTCTTCCATGTGGCTGGTCTGTTCCAGAAGCCACTGCTGCTCTGATTCATTCATTGTCAGTCTGAATGTCACCTCCTGGAAAATGCTGTTCACAGCCACCTGCACAAGCCAGAGCAGGGCCTGAGTTAATCGCCCCAAGTCACAGCATCATTAGCCTCACCACCTAGACCTAGGCCTTCCCACTGACAGCCTTACCTGCTCAAAGTGAAGCTTCTGGAACATCCGGATGCTCGGTTCATTTCCTTGCCCGATTTTAGCCTCAAACCTGGTCAGACCTAGCTTGGTCACTCCTCCAAAGGGGTCAGAGAGAAGAGCAAGCATCAGGATGAAGCCCCCCATAAAACCCCCGTCCTTCCTGTCCCAAGTAAAGGTACCTGTCACCTGCCCTCCCCCTCAAGGCATAAGCAGGCTCAGCTCAGCTGCGGCTTGGCCACTCCTCCCCACTAGTCTGCTCAGGCTGCCTTACCATAGGACATCATCAGGAGAGCGGCCTCAGTGCCAAAGCCTTGGCCCCTGCAGCTGGGCTCTAGGAGAAAGAACACATCTCAGTTGGCACCAGGGACCAGGCTCCAGTGTAGGCACCTGACAGTATGAGCTTGCTCAATCCTCACAGCTCTGTGAGGCTGGTGCTACTGTGAGTATTCTGCACACAAGGAAGAAAGGCGCACTGAAGTGAAAGGCCATGCCCGAGGCTCCCAGCTTGCAACAGGGCAATCTGACTTCAAAGCTGATCCCTTCACCTCAGTGCACTGCCTCGAGGAGACAGGGGCCAATAGGGGAAGATGAGGACCAAGAACACAGAAACAGGAGGGGCATGGTAGGATGCTCCAGAGAAGATCATTTATTTTTGGAAAGACCTCTGCCCACCCTAATGAGGGGAAGACAGAATTTTAAAGACCTCAAAAACTAAGGGTTGGTTGGATGCAATGATTCAAGCCTCCATTTTTAACTAGTCAGAAGGTGGAGATCGGGAGGACTACAAAAACTCGTGAGACGCCCCTCTGATCTCAACAAATGGCAAGTCGTGGTGGTGTGTGTGTGCACCTCTCATCTCAGCTACCCAGGGAAGCGCAAATAAGATGATCATGACCAGGCTGGCCTGGGCATAAATCGAGGCCCTAATCTTAAAAATAACCAATGCAAGGCTGGGGATGTAGCTCAGGAGTAGAACACACTTATCTGGCATGCAAAGGCCCCGAGTTCAATCCCTGGCAAAATAAAAAAATAATACTAATAACCAATGCAAAAAGGGCTCGTGGAGTGGCATAAGGTCCTGAGTTCAATCCTCAGTACCACCATCAAAACCAAAACAAAACAAACAAAAAACAAATCAAGGTTGAGTTCATACCAAAGTGTTAGTGACAAATCCAGGTGTAAACAACCAAGCTAGGAGTAGTCACAGGGCAGTTTGCCCCAGCCAGGAACTGGCTCACCAACACGAAGCCTGCCACAGACTAAGGTTATGGTGGGGGGAGGGGCCTGGGCCAGGTGGAACAAACCTGCAATCATGACCTCAATCTCCCCCAAGGTGGGGTCGTCTAGATCTGTGAGGAAGAGATTCACATCTCCTGTCATGCAGCTCTCTTCAGTGAGGCCTGCCTGGGCCTGCCACTTCTCTGCATCCAGCACAATGAAGGTGCACTCTAAGGGGAGAGGTGACAGGGTTACCACCTGTGTCCCCCAGGAAAGAGAGATAAGGATGTTTGGTGTTCCCACCCAAGCCAGAGAACTGAAGGATACCATCATCTCTGAGCCTGGCAGCAGAAATAGGACCCAGAGCTTTTATGCAGCTCATTTCAAATTTCCAAACCTGCCTTCAGTCTGAAGGAAAAGACAGTCTTCTCCAAATAGTATCAGTACTCTCAAAGATCGGGAAAGCCAAAGGAAGACAGGAACTACACTAGACTACAGCAAAGGACACAAGGGCAGGGCCTAAATTTAGTTACAACCCAAAATGCTTTCCTTCCAAGCCTGGTGATTGCCAGGGGAAGAAGACAGAAGAGTCAGCCACACAGTCTAATCTCAGGTGGCAAGAGAGTACAAAGGTTTCCAACACCTTTCAAGCTTTTCCTAATGCTTTTGTGGCCCCAGAGAGATGAGAAAGGGAGGGAAACTGGAGGCTGTCTCTGGAGACATCCCTCCTGCTACCAAGGCCAGGGCCTCAGCTCCTCACTGTCTGCATCTTCCCGCCAGCTGCACTGCATCGAATACTCCTGCTCCAGGGTCAGAGGCTCTGAGGCTGTCAAACGCTGCAGTTCTTCCGATTTCATCCACTCATGGTATCTGTAGGTGCAAAGGCATAACCTTAGACATGCAGGACTGATTCAAAGACATAGATTTGCACTTTTTAAGATGTATGATAGGGAAGCGGGTCCTACAGGGTTGACAAAGGGCTCACAGAAGACCCAAAGAGAGGGTTTTGATTGCTCCTAAGATTGGGTCATAGACACAAGACCCTAGGCAAGGTAGTCCTATAAGAGAATAGCTAAAGCGGACACAGTGATCTGCCCAGCTTTCCAAGCTGGCTCGGGGGTCAGTGTGGAGGAGCATTGAAACTAAACATTCCTCAAATTCCTGATGGCAAGCAGACCTCAGCAAAAAAAGCTGGACAGGTCTCCGCAAAAGCAAGGTGCCAGGGACCCAAAAGGAGAACTACAAGTAGAGGACACCCCCCCATACCATCACTTTCCCAACCTACCAGACATTTGCCAACTGCCCCCACAAGAGTCCATCCTGAGACTCAGTCCAGTCTAGTCCTCAGCTAGCCCATCAGCTAAGTGTTTAAGGAAAAGCAAACCTTAAGTTTCTAAGACCTGAGAATATTCACTGACACCAGAGAATGTCGCTAATTTGTAATTGGGTGAGAAGATAATCTCTTCTTTCTTTCCTACATACATTTACTTGACAAAATAATTCCTTACTGAAAAGTCAAAAAAAGAAGTTGAGAGGTGAAAGGGAAAAACAGGAATGGACAACTCCTTCCAGCTTTTTTTTTTCTTTGATGTTAAAACCAATGTTTCTTCTCAGGAAACAGCCTCTGAAATTAGGTCTAAAGACGGCCTCCTCATTATGCTGCAGAGAGTTAACCCTACATGGAGCTACAACTGCACCCCAGGTCAGGTGGGCAGTTACCTAGGCACGTGTTCAGAGGTGTAGGGTACCAAGACCACCTTCTTCCCCAGCAGCATGGTGTTCTCGTTCAACCTCATGATAAAAGCCTGCAAGAGAGGACAGCAAAGACTTCAGGACCCTGAGTTTCTTTCACTTAGGGTGGGAACCCAGGCTCTCCTGCTGCAGGGGTGCTAAGATGACAGAACCCCCAACTCCCTAAGTTGACACTCCCCTCCCCATTCTTCTTTACTTCCAAACACTTCAGAGAACGCTGACTCTATAAACCTTCAAGAGAACTCAGCTGATTAAAAACAAGTATAATCTGTGGTTATGGAGAGTTTAACAGCAAACTTATTTTGGCAAATATAAATTTGGTTCTGAGTTTCACGAGTCGAAAATTAAATCATTTATGAAAATTAAATCATTTATTAAGCTCGCCTCTCAGAGGCCACGTTTTTGGGAAGCCATTCCTGCCTGTCCCTTCGATCTACCACTCGAGAACTTCGATCCATCAAATCCAAGCAACAAATAGCCAAGATTCATACTCAATGCTCCCATCACTTGACCCAGTCCAGAACTCCAACCCAGGATCAACTTTCAGCCGGGTCTTAAACCTATTTCCAACCCTTCACTCCAATGTCCCTACCACCACCCCCCACCTCCTGCCACCTGGCTCAGGCCATTCTAGGTTCTCAGGTCCCTCCCCTTTGCGAGGATCCAGTCCTCGACCCTCTAACCACCCAGGTCCGGGAACTGCTAAAGCCACACCCATGCCCCGTAGAGGAAAGCGCCTGCAACACAGCTGGTGGTCAGCCTCTCCCAGCCAGCCACGCTTCCCCGCCAGGCCGGCGGCCACCCTTCTCGCATGCGCGTAAGCATGCACCGCCCACTTCCGCCACGCAGACGGCAGCCGCCAGGGCCAATCCGGCCCCGCCTCCTCACGGCGTCCAATTAGCGCTCTGCGCCCCGCCTTAGGCGCGCGCCGGGAAGGTGGGCTCGGGAGCCAGCGCATGCGCGCTGCGGGCTCTGGTGCGGGACAGCTGGCGCCGGCAGCAGCAGAGGAGCTAGAAGTGGCGGCCGTGGCAGCCGGGAGCAAGCTGTGCTGCAGGTGTCGGGCCGGCGGGAGAATGGGATGAGTTGGAGGTGGTTGCGAGGCTTGGGGCTTCTCCTGGAGACAGGGCTAGGGAGAACCTTGGAGGAGAGAGGTTTGAGGGTGGGGAACCCTAAGGCAGGGCAGAAGTCAGGTGAACAGGCGGAAGGGGGAGGCCCCGTTAAGAAGGAGAAGCATTGGGGCTTGGAGTTGGCTTAAGGGGCAACCTAGGAAAGCCCCAGCTACCTGCCATAAGTGAAGAGGTGGACAGTTCCGTGGACTGCTATTTGGTGACGAACTCGCAGTTCTTGGATTCAAAAAGGCAGTGAGCACCGCAGAGAATATTAAGGGGACTCTGTTGGTGGATGAAACTTAGTGACTTTGGAAGTCTCTTGAATTACTTGGAGCCCGAGCAGCATCCATGCACAGAGCAGTGCCTGGCACAGCAAGGGAGAAGTTGGGAGAAACTGCCCACTAGGCTGTCTGTGACAGATAATCGAGGCCGGAAGTGTCTGTGATACAAGGTCAAGAGATGAAGGTTGCGGAGGGGAGACTGCTCCCTTACCCTACCTCATCTCGGTCCATCAGAAAACTGAAGTCTGCTCTTTTTTCCTTAGGAAGCTGCAGCAGCTGCTGCCCCTGCACAGAAGGAAACTCTGCTGCCTTTCCTTCCTCACTTTTGAAGATGGCAGGAGAAATCACAGAGACTGGGGAGCTCTATTCTCCCTACGTAAGTTTAACTTTTTGAATCTGTTTTGCTTGCCACAATGCTCCCAGCTTTTAGAGAAGCAAACTGCTTCCTAAGGGCTCTAATAGTGATTGCACTGGTGTGAGTAGACCCCGGTGAAAACAGGATGGGAGCTCCATGTAGCAGCAGCCTCGTTGCTGCTGTCGTGGCTCAGAATATGAGAGTCAGGTTTATTCCCTTATTAGATGCTTATCAGAGAGCACCAAGCCAGACAAAATTAACTTGCTAACTCTTTATAATGTTTATCTCAGGGCTCTTACCACTTGCACATGGTGCTGCCCTTCAAATGGTCAGTGATTTGACAGCTGTTGATTTGGGTTTCGCTGATCTCAGCAGTTTAAAACTGCTTTGGTCTTCAGCTGAATTTTACGTTGCACAACTTTTATGGTCTGGGATGGCGAAAGAGGCAGTGAAATGTAGAGACTTCCAATTGTAATTTGGTGGAGTCTGCAATTAAGACAATTAGAATGATTGATTTCTGTCTTGAGTCTGTGTTACCTTTCACTCCCCCTCACATTCAGTTTACCTTCTCAGTGTAATATCCAATTAGTCACGGTTGTTACATCACAGAATCTTCTTGCCTGGATAAACAGCTGGAGGATAATCATTTAAATAATCAGACAGTTGTCTCAGATTGCTACCAGTGTTGTACTAACAGAAAAAGGTAACAGTGCCCTGAGTAGCCAGAGCCTTCTTTCTAGAATTTACCTGCCTTAAACAGTTGGATTACAGGCATGAGCCACCATAAAGTCTTCAGAACAGCCAAGCCTCACAGAGGGGTTTGGATACCACACCTTCTTAAGGCTGGTGATGGACATAGTTACATAATTCAGGCCTACATGTGTTGCCATGAGTGGTCTCAGGACAAGAATATCTTTCCCCCAATTTGGGGGGGGGTCAGGACTGACTTGGAGCTGAAGTAGTGGCTGTGTGATCAGAATACAGGTGGATTGTGCCTAACAGGGTAGCTGCTGAGGATGCCTCTGCTGGTTGGTTCTTGCTGAAGATCATTGCTGTGGCTTTTTTAGGAGACGGCAGTGACTTCATAGCCATAAATCCTAGTTGGTGCTTACACATCATTGCTGGTTTCTGCTTCCTTTTTCACGGGGGAAGCCACTGAGAAACACTAGTAACCATTGTCTCCTGGATGTCATGGGGTTGCTGCTGGGTTGGAGGTGAGGCAAAGAATGCTGCCTAACCTTCCTAGAGCACAGGGGCCAGGGCAGCGTCCCAGGGAGCAGGGACTGTGCTTTCTCTATTTCAGCCACAGAAGATGAGTTGGGAAGTGGAGGAAACTCTGTTTAGGTGCTTGTCTATGGAGATTGTAATAGGCCTTATTCCTCTGCTTCTTGCCACTCTTCTCCAGAAACTGGCCCCACAGAGCTGTCACATGACCAGCTGAAGGGATGTCTCCTTCTTTCCCTCCCACTCCTCTTGACCCAGCCTGTGACTGAGCTAAGAGTTGCTTTATTTATTTACACCTTGTGATCTGTCCTTACTGAGTACTTTTACTGAAAGTAGAGTCCTGTTCTTTAGGACTACTGAGGCCCTCAGAAGGCAAAGTCCTGCTTTATACCGTGGGATTCCCTGAGCCCCTACTAGGCACATAGTGCTTGCTTTGGAACTGAAAAATAGCAACAAAGTAAGGCAAATGTGACTGCCCATTTCTGCTCGAAATGACCAATAGTTTATCCTTAATTAACCTCTTTATAAAGTTGTAAATGCTTGTTTCTCATTGAGGTTTATTTGAAATTGCTGTTGATAAATGTCTTGTGTAGTTGTGACACTGCCTTTAGCATTGGTTCTCAGCTGGTCCAGGTGATCTTGCCACGAGGAGGCATTTGGCAATGTCTGGAGACAGTTTTGATTGTCAGGACACCATTGGTAGGAGGACAGTGGGGCTACTGGCAACAAATGGACAGAGGCCAGGTTTGCTGCTAAACATCCTAAAATGCCCGGGGTAGGCCCTACCACAAAGAATGATTTAGCCTCCAGATGTCCAGAGTGCCCAGGCTGAGAAAACCTGATCTTTAATTGGCCTTTGAACTTTTACACCCCAAGACTTTTAAGCATCCCTGAATTTACAAATACTTCTTGTACTGTCTAATTTCCTCATAATACTTTTGCCTAAGTACCATTACTTTCTTAAAGCTTTCAGTCTTCTCTTTACTTCCATTATGAGAGCCATTACCAGGACCATTTTCTATAAAGAAATAAGGGTTTTTATCCCTTATTTGTGTTACTGCTCATAGAACTGAGGAGCAGAGAACAAAGCTGCAGAGAGTTCAGATGTCAGGTGATCAGCTGGGGTTTGTTCTGTTAGTGCTCTGCTTAAAACCTAAAAATATCAACTGTCACTTCCAAAAGGGCTATGCAGTCTGACTCCAACCTCTTCTGCCCTTCACTGCCTGGCTTGCTGGGCCTCGGCCACCCTGGCCTCTTGAAAGCTTTGTAGACAGTTCCACCTCTCTCCCACTATAGGCTTTTGTACCTGGAAGTCTCTTCCCTGGCCCACTGCCTGGCCATCTCATCCTTTAGGTCCCAGCTTAAATATCATCACAAGACTTTCCCCTTACTCTTTGTCACAATACCCTGATTGTTTTCCTCATTATGCTTCTCTCAAGCTATAATCATTTTCTCATTGTCTCTCTTCCTTCTTAGGATGGAGATCTGTCAGGTCAAGGGCCATGTCTGTCTTCTTCAGATGTATCCCCAGCTCTAAGCACAGACCCTAGCTCACAGAAGGCTGTTGGGTGAATATGTGAGTGAATGAGCAGAACAGACATTCACCCTGGTATACACACCAGCCATAAAATGCCAGTGATGAAACTGACCCCAGCAAAAGTAAAACTTAGTTTGTTATAGATATTCACGGTCACTTGTGAAAAGCAGAAGGTTTCAATTCAGAAGGCCAAATGTGGGCTATCATGTCAAGGTAACTTCAGTGGGGTCTGGCAAAATCAGATGAGTGCCCATCTCCAGGCTGTCTGCCAAGCACTCTGGGAATATAAAGAGATGTGAGACATGGTCCACTGCCACAGCAAGCCTCAGATTTAGGGGAAAAGATAAATATACCACCATTGAAAATGCAGGGTAAAGTATAAGAAGCTGTATTGCTCCAAGGATTCAAAGGTGGGAAGCAAGATGAATTTGGAAGACTGGGAACAGCTTTGTGGTAGAAGTAGCAGTTGAATGGACCTTAAAGGCTGAGTAGGAATTGAGAGGCTGTGAGGAGGCAAAAAAGAGCTTGGTGCCCTGTACCAAGCACAAATATGCTGAGGTTAGAGTTCTTTCCTCTCAACAGGATGTCCTCTCATTTGTCCAGCACTAAGGTGTTCAGACAACACCTGCTGGGAAGCCTGATCCTCTCTATCCACTGCCCTCCACCAAGGGCTCCAAGGTAGTAATTGACCTTATTTCTATTTCTTAGTGGATTTTGTTTTTGTTGTTGTTGTTGTCATTGTTTGCATGGTGGCGATTAAACCCAGGGCCTTGTACATGCTAAGCAAGTGACCTACTACTAAGCTACATTCCCAGGCCTTGGTTTTTTTGAGACAGCATCTTAATATGTAGCTTAGTCTGACCTTGAATTTGTGATCCTCCTGCCTCTGCCTCCCAACTTCTGGAATTAAGCATGTGCCATCATACCTGGCTTCTTCATGCTTAAAAAAAAAAATCTGAGACTGGGTCCACTTTGTGTATTTCTAATCACAAGTTTAGTAAATGGCTGCCTTAAAAAATCTTAAAACTAGGAAAATGCATCTAAGAGTGGGAATTGAAAGGAGAGATGAGTGGGGTTTCCAGAGAGGAGGTGTGTGTTTGCCTTTTCTAAATGGTCAGAAACAGGTGGTAAAACAAATTGTAAGACAACCAACCTAGTATATAGGAAGACCAGCTAGGAGTCTACTATAGTGGGCCATGTTAGAAAGAATTCATTCACTGGAAATGGAAATAAGAACAGAAACCCAAGGAAGACACAAAAGGCTCTTTAGGAATAAAGTCAGTAGCTTTGGAATACCAGGAAAAGGAAGGAGGCCAAGACTACTGCTGGGATGTCCAGGTGAAAGTGACTGGCAGGCAGTTGGTCTGCAGGAAGGCCGACACTGTGAAAACTACAGTCATTTTCTGTCCAGCAATGATATAAAGCCAAAGGGTTGGACTGAGTTGTTGAGGAAAAGAGATGCAGAGGAAAAGAGATGCAGAGAAAAAGAGACAGCTAATGTCAGACTGTAAGAAAGACTAGGAAAGCCCTTGCGTTTGACAGACAGGAGGCCATTGGTGATGTTTAAGTGTGCAGTTTCAGGCATGGTAGTACAGGCCTGAAATCCTAGCACTCAGGAGGCAGAGGCAGGAGTATCGCAAGCTCAAGCCTGGGCTACATAGTGAAACTGTCAAAAAAAAAAAAAGGAAAACAAAACAAGAGTGCAGTTTCAAAAGAGCGCTTGGGATGGAAACCACCAAGGACAGACACTTGGAAATGAACGCATAGGGGATGGCTTGCTTCCTCCATGAGTTTGGTATAGAAGACGTGAAGGGCCGTGTTTTAAGGTGTCAAGAGAGTATTTGTTGGCAGAGGAGAAGAGCTAGTGGGAAGAGAGGATTCCAGGCTAGGATGAGCCCAGAAGTTCTGGTGCTGGCTTGGCTTCAGCAAGGAGGAAAGACACGTGTTCCTCAAAGGGAGAAAGGGAGGGAGGAAGCAGACACTGATATTTTGAGCTAGGAAGGAGTGAGGATTTGGGAGCACACATCAGATGGCCTTAGTCCCCTTCATCAAGTAGGGGATGGAGCCGTCATCTGAGAACAGCACGGTCATGGGAACAGTGAGTCTGGGAGCTTGAAAAATGAGCTTTGGAGCAGTTACTATGGGAAATGCCAGGGAGTCAAATTGAGAAATAAATAAAATCAGTGTTGCTGACCCTAGGTGAAGGTACCACTTGTTTTTTGTGAGACCATCCTCTGATCCAAAGAAAACACCTCAGGGCCGTTCAGCAGCTTCAGCTCAGTGAGGAGAGGAGAGCAGGTGTAAGGCCTCATCTTAGCAGGGGATAGACCAGTTAGAACAGGGAAGAGGGAGGATGAGGGAGGCCCAGCCATGTTCCTGAAACCAACTGGCCACAGCAGGGAAGGAAGGTAAGTGGTGCCCAGTGAGGTGAGAGGAGCTTTAGGCGAGGGGGGTGGGCAGAAGTAGAGACAGCTCAGAGAATGGAGAACACTGGAGAAGAGTCAAGGTTCAGCTCAGAAAGGAATTTCACAGTTGATGTCTTGGGAAAAGAAATAGTTATAATTAGCTGATCTAGCCTGGAGGTGGCTGAATTAGACTTAAGTTTGAAACCTGAAGTCAGTGACGTGACAAATTGGGGTGGGGGGGGTGCTATAAAATGGTGTTGCTTTGAACCACCTTGTATTACTAACACACATTCGATTGTGGGTTTTTTGGCAGTACTGGGGTTTGAACTCAGGGTCTCATGCTTGCTAGGCAGGCGCTCTTAACACTTGAGCCATTCTACCAGCCCTTTTTTATGATAGACTTTTTCTGATTTAGGGTCTTAAGAACTATTTGTTTGGGGCTGACTTCGAATTGTGATCCTCCTGGTTTCTGTCTCCTTAGTAGCTACCATTGCAGATGTGAGTCACCAGCACCTGGCTCAATTGTGTACCTTTTTTTTTTTGTGGTACTTTTTTTTTTTTGCGGTGCTGGGATTTGAACTCCAGGCTTACACCTTGAGCCACTCTGTCAGCTCTTTTTTATGATGGTTTTTTTTGAGATAGAGTCTCACTATTTGCTGGGGGCTGGCTTTGGGCCATGATCCTCCTGATCTCTGTCTCCTGAGTAGGATTGCAGGCATGAGCTACCAGCGCCTGCTTGATTGTGTACTTTATTTATTTGCAGTACTGGGATTTGAACCTAGGGCCTACACCTTGAACCACTCTGCCAGCTCTTTTTTGTGATGGGTTTTGTTCAAGATAGGGTCTCACAAAGTATTTGCCTGGGGCTGGCTTTGAACCATCATCCTCCTGATCTCTGCCTCCTGAGTAGCTAGCATTACAGGCATGAGCTACCAGCACCCAGCTCAATTGTGTACTTTAAAGGGTAAATTTTATTGCACATGAATTATGTTTCTTTTTTTTTTTTTTAAACTCTGAAGCTGGTGTAAGGAGAGGAGTGGAGTAAGGGAAACATGAATGTGGATGTCTCAAAGGATATTGTCAAGGATTGGTTTGGAGGAGGCTTAAATCACATGACTAGCAGTCCTGGAGGTTTCTTGGAGGCCCATTCTGTGTTCATCCTTGTTCATCCTCGTTCATCCTTGTGCCCATGCTGCCCTACCCATGACTCTCTGTTCTCAGGAAGCCTTCAACCTAGTTGAGCAGAGTGCTTCTATCTATGTCAAAGTTTTGAGTAGGTATGAAATGATGACAGACAAACAGAGACTAAAACCAAAAAACTAACAACGGGGCTATAGTCCTGAGTATTAATGTTTGGTTCCCCAGCACTGGGTTGCAGAGCCTGGCTTCTTAGGGCTCCGTTTCTTGATCCCTTCCTGCCTGCCTTCCTGTCAAAGGTCTGGGAAGGCCTCCAAGGTTGTGCTGTCACTCACATATCAGAGCCATTGAGGAGAGAGGTTCATTTTTGGGCATGAATGTTGCTCCTCTTCATTCCAGGTTGGGATGGTGTACATGTTTAACCTCATTGTCGGCACGGGAGCTCTCACCATGCCCAAGGCCTTTGCCACTGCTGGATGGCTTGTCAGCCTCATCCTCTTGGTGTTCCTGGGCTTCATGAGGTAAGATGTGGCTGGATGCTGTCACACGGGGGCTAGGCAGGGCTGGAGGAAGTCTGCCCAAGAAACCTGACTATCTCATAATCAATGGGCAGGTACTTGAGAGATGGGAAGATAGCTTTCTACCTTATATGTGAGTCCTAAGCTGGGTGCCTGGAAAAAAGAAAATAGATGCAAGGTCTTCCGATGCCTCGTGCTAATGGAGCAATTGCACAATCCCAAGCAGTTATGTCAAGACACTGGACCAGGCCTTGGAGTGTTCACGTGGTGCTGACTCTCTCATCCCAGCAGACTCACCTTCCCTCCTCTGTACTCTGTTCCTTTAGCCATCAGTCCTTGTCCTCTGAGAAGACACTACCTAGCCATAGAAGAAGAATCTAGTAAGCATTAAGGTGATCTGGGGAATATATTTAGAACTTAGAATTTACTTAATATAATTAAATATCCAGGTACACACACACACACACACACAGTAAGTTGTTTAACAACTGGTCCCTTAAGGACCTGCCCTGTGTCTCCCTGGGCCTTGGAGGGTATGTGCTCTGTGAGCCAGGTGTAGGGGTTCACCTGCTGGTGCTTCAGAGCGGGCAGAATCTACCTGAGATTCTTCTCAAAGATTCTAAAGTTGGTACACAACTGTCCCAGACAACTAAAAGGATTTAGGACTAGACATGTCCAGCATCCCCTGGACCAGGTAGGAATCCCCATAAAAGAGGTAGGAATGAGCACCTGGAAACACCTCCAAGGGGCACTTCCCCTGAGAGGGGCAGCAACCCTCTGTACACCAGGTACTGCTCTGGTGTTTGGGATGCTTCTTCATTGAACAAAGCAAAGATCCCCACTTTTGCAGACTTGCTTGTGTGTATGGGGGCAGATAGTAAATTGGAGAGTGAGTTGGAAGGTGGTGAGTAATATGGAAAAAACACAAAACACAGCAGGGAGGGAGGTTGGAGAGGGGGTTACTGCCGGCTTAAGTAGGGAGTCAGGGGTCATGAGGAGCAGACTGGAGTATAGGTTTGAAGGAGAATGCTGTAGGCACCATAGAAAGAATGAAACTCAGCAATTGAAGTAAACTGAGGACCAGAGCATGGGATGGAAAGGCACATAAGGCTCTCAGTGTCTATGCATTTCTTTTGGGGGTTTTTGTAGTGAACCTTGGAGTACTGTTGGCTCTCTGTACTTCAGGCTGTGGCTACCAAGAGCTCTAGATGTCCTTGTCCTTGTCCTTAAAGTGACTCTGTACTCTTTAAAGGGCCTTCAGCATAAGCAGCCATCTGAATGGGAAGTGATTATTGGGGCCCCCTCAAGTAGGGTGCTGCCATGCCCTCTCTGTGCTAAACCCATTTATGTTTGAACATGATCAATGAATTGGCTTTGTACAATCATGAGCAGTCCCTTTATGCCTTAATTAAGATTGATTTTAGTTTCACTTCCAAAAAAGAAGGGAAATGTAGAGTCCTTAAAATGGTCAGTTAGACAAGATAATGAGAAACCTTTCTCAGAAGTGCTAAGACAATTGGAATGATGTTAGGCCTGGCTGCCCCACCCCCCAAGATAGAGGGATGTGGGTTTAACTGCTGTGGGACCCATTCACTCCTCTCCCACCTTCCACCCGACTACAGAGCTTGAGTGGTCACTCCTAGCTTATGTCAGCACTTGAAGTTGCAGGAGCATAGCTGGGCTGGCCTTGAGAAAGAGGGAGACAAATGTTCACCCCAAGTTGCTTCATGGCAGGAATAGATTCAGGTTTCACCAGCAGGCGGGCAGCACTCTGTATGTCCCTTTAACAAGAGCAGCATGTTGTGCTGGCTGCCACGAGTAGTCTCTAAGTTTCTATAACAAGAGGAGAAAAGATGATTTCCAGTCCAACTTCTTGGCAAGCATCTGCCAAGAAGTCTCTCTTTAGATTTGGGCTGTAGTAATGCAAGCTTATTTTAATGTTACCCAAGGAAAAAAGGGAACAGATTCTGGAGCCAAGTTCCATTTTCAGTTATCCACCCCTGTGTCCTACCAGGAAGAGGTGAAACTGCATTGTCCTTCCAGAAGCTCTGGAAAACCCCTTTGTGAATCAACCTCTTCCTCCCTTCCTAGCATCATTTAGTGTCTGCCCTGTCTGGGTGTGCAGTACCATGTCATCCCCACATCACTTCCCTCCCAGGTCACACTCTCCCTGAGTAGTGTCCTCTCATCAGCTTATTTCACACCTTCTGTCCCATGCACAGAAATGCATCTTAAATGTGAGCAGTAACTTTAAGGTGAGCACACAGGGTGCTGGGTGTGCACATGAGCACTTTTTTCACCAGGAAAGCCCATCTCAGATAGATCTCAGAGGCAATGCTGTGCATTTGTTAGTTGGATCACTTTGTGCCTCCTGCAATCTCCTCCTTATAATTAACACGTGGCTTCCCTCAGCTTTGTGACGACTACCTTTGTGATGGAGGCCATGGCCGCAGCCAATGCACAGCTCCGTTGGAAGAGGATGGAAACCCACAAGGTGTGTGTTGCCTTTGTCTCCAGGCAGTGCCTCTGTTCAGTTGTGTCCCTGAGATGTTCTTGGCAGCCCACTCTTCCTTCCATTGCGTGGAGGGCTCCATCCACAGTGCTGCTCCTGGAGCCTAGTCCTAAGTCCCTGAGCTGCAGCCTAGGCAGTACAGAGAACAAACAGGGTCTGCTGTCCTAGTGTCACTGCGTTGGATGCCCACCTGGAGCTCACACCCCCACCTGAAGCTAAACTTAGTCATTCTGAACCTTTGTCCCCAGGAACTGTACTGAGTGTCTCCACCTTCTAATGTGACATTGAGGATGAGTTGAGAGCTTCCTAATCAGATAACCTTCTGGAAAGAAAGAACAAAGGAAGTCAGTTCACCATTGCTTGGGATTTCTATAGAGTTATTCACTCATTCTCTTTCTTTGTGGTTTCCTTCTCATCCCACCGCCTCTCAGGAGGAGGAAGATGAGGATTCCTCCACAGCCTCAGACAATGACATCCTCACCCAGGACAACTATGAGCAGGCAGAGAAACAGCCCATCCTTTCTGTGCGTAAGTCCTGGGCTGCTGGGCAGGCTCCATGCCTCCCTCTGGTCCACAGAGTTCCATCTCTTTGTGAAAGGGCCCTGGAGACTCCCCTGGCAGATGTCCTCTGGCATTTCCTGCCTGCAGTAATGCAGCAGGGGAGAATAAACAGAGCACAGACTCTGAGGACCCAGGCACAGGCCTGGCCCCTGCTGGCTCTGCCTCTTATTAATGTTTGCATCTTGGCACCTTACTTGAGCTCTGTGCCTCAGTTTCCCACCTCTCCTACTGTTAATTGAAATGACTGAATGCCTGGTTCTATGCCTTTTGCACACTAGAAGTTTGGGTGGACGTGGGTCTCTGGCTTCATCCTCCCACCTCACCCACTCAAACATACATGCCTTTGCCTCTCTGTCCCTGCTCCAGCCAGGCCAGAGCTAAGGGTACCTGCTCTCCCACTCAACCCATAGGGAGCATCCCTGAATCCTCTTTAAAAATATAGACTTGGATCTGGTGGTGCAACTCAGAGGTAGAGCATGCACTAAGCCCTGGGTTCTATCCCCAGCACCACACACACACACACACACACACACACACACACACACACACCACCTTACAATGCTTCAACAGGAAACATTAGGAAAAGTTTGCTCAGAGTTGGAGATGTTTGGAGGTTTTCTTATTCTGCAGAATTCACAGAACTCAGCAACATCCTCTGGGAGCTCTTCCAGCAAAAAATCACCATCCCTTTCCAGGTTCTATCCCCAGCACCACACACACACACACACACACACACACACACACACACATCCCCAGCACCACACACACACACACACACACACACACACACACACACACACCACCTTACAATGCTTCAACAGGAAACATTAGGAAAAGTTTGCTCAGAGTTGGAGATGTTTGGAGGTTTTCTTATTCTGCAGAATTCACAGAACTCAGCAACATCCTCTGGGAGCTCTTCCAGCAAAAAATCACCATCCCTTTCCATGTTCTTTTGGTCCCACAGAGAGGCGTGCATTTCCCAACCTTTTTGAAATCACAGACCGGGTGGAGATGGGACAGATGGCCTCCATGTTTTTCAGTAAAGGTAATAGTTCTTTTGGAATGGGGCATGGGGAAAGGTCAAGTTAAACCTTACCTGCAGACCTGGCCCGTGTCATGGGTTACCCACATTGACTGGTGTGGACCATGAGGGGAGCAGATTGTCCACCGCTTCCAGAACACCCGAAAAGCCACCTTGCCAAGAGGGCCTGTCCTGCTTTTTTGCTTTTCTTCCTTCCTGTCCATTAGCATGGAGAATAAAGACCTAGTAGAGGTCAGGAGTCCTAAGTTGCTTTCCAATGAAGGAAGCTGATGGAGGCCAGCTGGAAGTTTTGTACATCTCACTGCTTGCTTCTGACTTCACTGTTGTCTTGTGGCTGTTCTGTCTGGGACCACACCGACAGTGGTAGGATCTGCCACACACAAGCCTTTGTGTACCTCCAGCAGCCAGCAGAGGGCACTAGGAGCCCATGCCAAGGTTGCCATGTGGGCATGGTGTCCTGGAGAGCAGAGGTGACATGCTCCCTCCTCACTCTGCCTGTTCCTGGCTGGCATTTGGCTACAACCTGCAGGGATCCACCCACTGTCTGTGGTAGTTGGGCCTGCCAAATATACCTCTGTGACCAATCTTGTTCTTTTGAAAGGTGAGCTATTTAAGAGTTTAGTTTTTAAGGACTACACCTGTCAGTTTCTGGCTGTCAAGCACAGTCTCAGTTAGTCCGTCTCCTTATAGCTGTCTTGGAGGATATTCTGCCCTTTTGTCAAGGCTCCCATTGCTGAGTGGGTATCTCCTCCAGTTTTTTCTAGTCTTGGATGTGACTGTGCCTAACTTAGAAGCAGGGGAAACTGCAGACACTGGAGTCAGTTCTCTTGGCTGCTCTTTGTAACACTAAGCATTCAGTTTGTCATCAATGGTATGTCTTGATAGTTGGTCCAGAAATTGGCACAGGCAGCCCAAGACTTGGCTCTACTTCCCTCCTGGACCAGCCTTGTGGAGGATTTCCAGAATTCATCAAAACCAATCTGGCCTTGTTCAGCCCACTTGTGTGCTTTTCTTTTGTTCCCCCTGCTCCCCATCCATTATACTAAGAGCACTTCCTCCTGGCAGTTCCACAGAAGCCCCTTCCAAATGCAAGCTTGTTGAAGAAATGCACATTGGAGGGAAAACATACACCTTTTAAACCTGCTTTGTCATATTTATGTTCTGCCGTCTGCCTTGCTTTCTGTAAGAAGTCTAGGAGTGAGTGCTTTGTTTTGTTCCCCCACCCCATAGACCAGCTTCTAGTTTACCCAGATCTAATAGGAAATGGCACATTTGTGAGGAGAAAGCCTCACGCTCAGAGGAGTCTCCTCGTCTTTTCCTGCAGGGTTTCTCAAGCTCAGCACCAGTGACACTGGGTCACATAACCCTCCACTGTGGGTGTCTGTCCCAGGCACTGTAGGATGTTGTACAGCATCCTTGGCCTCTAGTTGTCAGAAACACCTCCTGGTTGTTACCGTCAAAACTCTTCGGATATTGCCAAATGTCCCCAGTGAGGGGTGGAGCACAGACCACCCCTGCTCTGCACTATTCATAACTCAAGCTGTCACCTTCACCTTTGGCAGGGTGTCACCTCTACAAAAGGCTCCCCTGGGCTCCCCACTCATTTCTTGTAATTAGAAATGCCAGGCCTAGTCATTGATGTCCTCTCAGGAAGTTCATCGATCCTCCCACTTTGTGTCTAGTAATGAAATTTTATTGATCAGGGAGGGCCAATGGCAGTTTATAAACTGCCAGCACTGGAACTGTTGGCAGGTGGCAAGAAGGGAGTAGGGAGGGGACAGTCTTCCTCACAGAGAGTAGAAGGGCAAGTTGGAGTGGGCTATACCTAGAGTGGGAGGCATGAGTGTCAGACAACCCCAGGGGCCCCTATGCTTGGATATGGAGGCCATCTCTTGATATATAAGGGAAGGACAGGCCAGCTAGCCTGTTTAAAAATCATGAGTCCTTTAGAAAAATTGTGTTTTCCTGGTCTTTTTTTTTTTTTTTTTTTTAATCAGTTTCCTAGGAGCAGAGCTGACCTCACATAGCCCAGGAGTAACATGTCCTAGGCTTTCCCCTGGGGACCCTGTAGGCTCTTCTGAGCCACCAGGATTAGAAGAGAACTGTCACTTCATTTTTCTTTCTATTCTCAGAGAAGCCAGCAGCTTGAGACCAATGACATAACTTAAGCAATTAGTGTGAACAGAGTTTGAAACTGGCTGTCTGTGGCCATAACTCTAAGGTTATAGAGAGGTCCAGCTGCTGTTTTCAGAGCTTCTGCCCCGATCCTTGTATCTGGAATCATATATGGAAGATGGCTCGGGTGGACCTCTTCTCACCATACAAGAAAAAAGATGTTCAGGGACTTGCCAGGTGGAAAAACAAGTCTGATGGAATTACGACAAGAGCTTTGCATGCCCAACTCCTAGCTCAGGCTCCTGCAGTGAGTGGGGTGAAGGTTCACCTCTGCAGGAGGAGTTTGATGCTGTGCAGTTTCCAGAGACCCCTGTCTGTCCCTTGCCAGCACTTGTGAGGAGAGGGAGCGTGTCTTGTGAACTGTCTCTTGCCAGCACACCAGGCCTCTCGGTCCTCCTAGTGGTGGGTGGTTAGTCAGATTCAGCAGAGCCATTGGGTCTTTGGAAATGAGGGGTGTTTTACACTCTCAATCACAGCCTTCCTCAGCGCACTGCACCATTTCACATAAGCTTCTCCACGCTTCCCTTTAGCAGCAATTTCTCGTCCTAGAGCCCTGCATTGGCTGCAGAGGGCTCCTGGCCACGGTGTCTTTGGCTTCAGGCTCTGGACTCAGGATCTTCCTCCTCTTAGGCCACAGCCTGTCTTCCAGGCTGGCCACGCCTCATGCTTCCCTTGTTCCTGTCTAGATTTGAAATCTAGGGCTGGTAGAGTGGAAGGAAAGGTGGTTTAAACTGTAAGGCCCTGAGTTTAAACCCAGTATTACCAAAAAAAAAAAGAAAAAAAACCTGAGTCCCTAGATTTGTTGAAACCTCTCTGATCTCCAAGCTTCACTGAGCCCTCTCAGGTGCAAGTCCCAAGCTGATGAACCTCCTGATGACATCACAGTGTGCCAGCCAGAATAAGAAATAGGCCTTTCGGGCCATATTTCCACTTTTTGTAGAAAGCAAATGACTTGGAGAACTGAAAGTTACAGAAGATGTAACTCTTAGGTGGAGATTTAGTTAACAAAAAAGAATGCAGACATCTCTCTCTCTGACTCCCTGACCCCTGGCTTTGTTGCTTTTAGTGGGAGTCAACTTGTTCTATTTCTGCATCATCATTTATCTATATGGAGACCTGGCCATCTATGCTGCAGCCGTTCCCTTCTCCCTCATGCAGGTAACCTGGTGAGTATCTTCCTCGTCCCCTCTTCTGCATTGGCTATAGCCCAGCGGGCCTCCTTAGCCAGTCAGGGTAGAGGGTCCAGAGTAGAAGTACGACTCCAAGTGAGTCCATAGCCTAAGAAACATAGGCACCCAATGCCCTTTCCTACACATGCCACAGCCAACTGTGCCCTCTGTTCTCAGGAGCCATTCTCTATCCTGCTGTCCTCTTCCCTGCCCTGTTGGGAAGATGGCTTGGATTCCCACTGAGGGCTCCTGAATCATCAGGAAATGGTGCTTCAGAAATAAGTGGAATGCATCCTACAAGTTAGTTTATGAAAAGTCAAATTGTTGGAGCTGAAGCCCTGTGCAGTGTGGGGGGAGGGTGACTTCTGCCTCTTCCCAACCAAGTGTCCATTCTGAGCCCAAGTCCACCATTACTCTCTCAGCAGTGCCACTGGCAATGACTCCTGTGGCGTGGAGGCAGATACCAAATACAATGACACTGACCTGTGCTGGGGTCCCCTGCGCCGAGTTGACACCTACCGCATCTACCTGGTGAGTGTAGAGTGCCCAGCTTGGAATGCACCAGGCCAGCCTGAGTGGTGCTGAGGGTGCTTGAACCACCTCCCCTTTGCAGAACCTTTTCCCCAGAGAGGAGAGCCTACACACCTCCACATTCTGGCTGAGTACTGGAGTTTTGGCTCCAAGGAAATAGATTGTGTCACAAAGACTCTTGCCCCACAGTGTCCTGCTGACCATGCCTCAAAGTCAGGTGTGGTTTGGAGTTAGCATCCAGGATCTTGTCAGCTCAAGGGCCGTGGAGCATTGCAGACCTAGATCAGGGCTCGAGGAACACTCTGCAAAGGTCTGAGAATGCCATATCTTACATTCCAGAGACTTCCATGTCTTGACCTTACTCAAGGCCAGAACAGAAGTATATAGGCAGAAGATGGGTCGCCTGATCAGATAGGCAATACTGATCCATCTTACAGCTGACCCTGACTGCAGACAGGGAAGGATCAGCCCAGGCCTCTTCCTGTCATCCCCGCTCCCTGTGGACAAGGGAAGATGAATCTCCCCACTCAGTCTTGATTGCTTCATGCCATGGTGTGGTGAGGGGGGAGCTGAATAATATGCCAGATGAGCCACTGATAATAAGACAATACCAGAGACAGTTATTTATCTCTGCCTGCTTCAGGGGTGGGACTCAGAGATGTTTCTCTTCAGGTTTTGCCATATCTATTAATATTTTCTACCTCCTTTTGATCCTTCTCAGGCATAGCAGAGATTCAGGTGTGCTGGGTGACGCACAGTTTTTGACACACGGCCACTTAGCGGATTTGAAGCGGCGGGGGAGGGGCTAGAAGAGAGCTAAGCCTTTTTGGCAGTGGCCTCTTGGTGATCCCTATCCTGGCAAAGGTTCTACAGGCCCTGCTAACTACGTTTTGGGGGTCTGGACTTGTTAACCCCAAGGGCTACTGAATGGGTTTTGTTTTCTGGGTCCTACCCTGTGGACTCTGAAGGAGCCTAGCAACCAAAGCCATGGAGAGATCTGTTTCCTCTCTGCTCTCTGTATTTCTGAAGCAGTCCGTTAATGGTCTTTGTTTCTTCCCTTGTGCATTCAGTTATGGCTAGGAGTTTGTCTTGTAGTAGAATTGCATCTCTGATCTTCTGATTGCAGGCCTGGTAGAAATTTGGGAGCAAGTTTAATTGTCCAGTACCCTGCTTTACTTCTCTGGCCTTCGAGGTGGACACCAGGTGTGGCAGCCAGGAGAACTGAGACCCTACAGGCCTTTTAACCACTTAACATGTCAACAAACTGTGACTGACAAAATTAGCAAAAGTATAAGTACCTTCTGAATCTCTCCTCCTGCCCAGGGACCAGGGGGAGGATATGGAGGAAGGGATCCCAGGGACTCCAGGGAGGAGCAACAGCATCCAAGCCACTAGTGGGTCCTTGCCCAGGAGGCTACCAGAGTCTGTAGACCCTCCCTGGCACACTCCCCCACCTACCAGCAAAGTGGATACCAAGTGCTGGGAGTATTGGCTGCTGCCATTTGCTTGGTAAATTATTCAGAAAGCTTATTATTGTCTTGTTAAATTGTCCCTTGACTTGTTCCTATAATCCTTCCACATGATGGAAGCCTCCCTCCCCGAGCCTCAATAACTCTGACCGAACAGAAGGAACCCCTCAGGAAGCAGACAGGCATTCATTACTGCCTTCATCTCCCAGATATTGCACTTATAACTCATGGAGCTAATTGTCCCAGTGCCTGCAAATGCTCCAGACCTGGGAGGCCAAGGTTGCAGCATAGGAACAGGAAGACTGACTATCCCTCAGGAGCCAGCTGTCTCGGCTATGGGTGCTATCCCTCCCCTTGTCCCAGTTTACCCTGGAGCTTTTGCTGTGCCTCTGCTTTTCTACCTGGTTCCAAGGAATTTGAGGCAGACAAACCTGGGCATCGTCTCAGAGGTTGCTTTACAGCTTTGCTTGTGGCTCCCACCATTCATGTACCGCAGAATAACAGAGCCTGCTGACCCCAAGCACTGGGGCTTGCATCTCTTTGTGGCCTCTCCTCTTCTTGGTAAGTTGGAAAGGGAGGTAGCAAAGAAGTGAGTATTCTTCCTCAGACCCAAGTCCCCTTGCAGGTGACAAGGGCATCTTCCCCTCTCAGCTCAACTTGCTGGACTCCAGCAAGTGGCCTCTTTGAGTTCCTGGAGGGCCGTCCTTTCCCCTCGGCCGTAGTCATTCACATTTAGATCATCCATCCCTTCTGGAGATACCAGCATGCCTCTCACCACCAGCTGTTTCTGATTTTGCTGCCAGCCAGGCTCCACCCAAAATGTTCAGCAGGGCAGTAAGCAGGTGGGGGTACATTAATAGTTCCTTCCATTGTGCACATGTCTCTTTGTCTTAGGTAAATGATGCTCTCCCCGGCCTGCATCTTTAAAAGGGCCTAGTAATAACTGCGTCTTCATTGCTATTCTGGGATAGTATGTTCTGTGGGATAAAGATACAGGCTTTTATATTATGGCTTAATTTTCAAAAAGTCCTCGGAAACCATCTCTGCTGTTTCTTCCCAGGAAAGCTCCTGAGAAGCACACACAGAATGAGAATATCTGGGATATTAACTGTCCATGATTATGTCCAAGAAGGGAGCATTCTCCATTAACAGCTACTAGTCGCCTCCCTAAGCCCTTGACTTAACAAATGGAAAATTCCTCCTCCCCTCCTAGCACCCTCGACCCCTGGCCACTTCCTGTGACTCCCTGTGCAGCTGATATGAGTCATTTTCTCCTCCTTTCCTGCAGTAGCCACAGAGCAGGGTGCTGGGGGGCAGAGGGACCCTGAGTCACTGGCTGCTTCACACTAACTCTTGGGTGTCTATGCAGGCTGTCATAGCTGGAGCCAGCAGTGACCTAGGCCCTGTCATTAAGGCCCATGAGAGTTCTTATCAGGATCTGCTTTCAGCTGACTGAATTCTTAGGCCCCCACCACCCAGCCCTCCCACTCCTTTGAAGAATGAAATGGGAAAGGCCCCAGCTCTGTCAAACTGGTAACCTTGCCTCCAGACTGGAGAGCACCTTAGGATTCTTTCTACAGAGTTTCTCTGGCTGTGGTAGGGAGCAAAGTCAGAATGTGGCATTTCACTCCTTCCTGTGCTGCAGTGCCAAGGAGCCAGGGACCCCTGTTAAAGTAGGACTATGCATGACTGAGTTCTGTGTCTGGGCCTAGGAGGTGTGCTGCTCTTCCCTGTGACAGGCACTGCCTAGTGTTCTTACTGCCCTGGGACTGACATTACCCCATCCTGTCCTTCTACCCCTTGCCAGAATCCGTCCCTTCTTCCAGAGAGTGTTAGAGGGAAGCTCTGAGGGAACAGTGGAGACTCCCTGAGTGCCGAAAGCTTCTCACTTTTCAAAAAAGTGGGTGGCATCCACCACTTACAGGTGGGCAAATGCTGCTGGATTACCAGCATCACAGTGGGCACTGACCCAACTGAGTGAAAGTGCAGATGGCAGAGCGGAGCTTATCCTGGCTGGAGACCCAACCCCTGCAAACTGGCCATATTGAACAGAGAGCCCCTTATTGGATGCTTTGGGACAGGACAAGGTGACCCTGGTTTGCTCTCCTGCCTTGCACTCTGGAACTGTGATATCCACCTCTGGGGCACAGGTGGCTTGGAAGAGAGATGCTGCCTGTAGGTACATGGCAGATGCCCTGTACCATCTATGGACAGAGGTTGTCTTTCCCACTCTCTCTCCAGATATCCCCTTGAAGAAGGGTTGAAGTGCAGGGGAATTCTGTCTGCCTGCCTCTTCCTAGAGGAGTGGGTCATCCTGATATTCAGCTCGGGTTAGCATGGGAAGGGTCTTTCCAGGCATTCACCAAGAGCCCTGTCTGCTGTCTTCTGATTGCCTTTTGGCTCTGACTCACTCTGTAACATGACCTTTGCCCATGTGCAACACTTAAAACAGCAGGCAGCCCTCTTTTTGAACCAAATGTATTCTTCCTAAAACAGGCACACTCGAGGAGAAAGTATCCTCTTTAGAAAGGATGGAGAAGGGAATACAACGTCTATGTGGCCCAATCTGTGAGTGTTCCTCCCTGCCTCAGTTCATCTTGCCTCAGTGTGGCATGTTCCAGTGACTTTCAAATTTCTGCTCTTGATCTCCTAGCCACACTGCAGATTACACAGCATCATCCCATCTTACAGTGGGGAAAACAGAGCCTTGGAGACAGTGGTTTCCCTAGGGTCCCAGAGCTGAAGCAGACACCCTGGCCGTTTGGGCTCTTAGCCAGGTGCTCTTGCCCAGCTAACACAGACTTGCTCCCCATCACAAGGCTCAGGTCCATGTGCTCTGCTCGAAGGGCAGTCCTGGCTGCAGTGTATAGTTGGAGGGCAGGGAGAACCTGTTTGTCAGCCCTGAGAGCCTGGCATTTGCAGGAGTTTGGGACGATGTGCCTGAGCACAGTGTTGGATGAGTAAGCTGCTTTTGTACATCCCTCCTGTGTGTTTGAAGGCTCTGTCTCTCTCATTGTCCCTCACTCCCAGGTAGTGAAGTGGACTTTTCCTAGTGACTCAAGTAGGGTTAGAATTGAATGCCTCTTTCCAAGGACATTCCTTTCCCGTTCCATGGTCGGTCTGTACTTTCAGCATCCTCCACTGTGCCCTGGGGCTATGGCATCTGCTAATAACTGGGTCACCACTGCCATCACTTGAATATTCATTCTTAACTAATTCTGGGGCAGGAGGTGGCCTAAAGGCCTTCAGGACCAGTGAGGAGGGAAAATTAACATGAAGCAACAAGTCTGAGGAGCCACAGGGACTTGGCAGGGCTTGGACACTCTTGGGTGTCTGTGTTGCACACCTCCATAGTGTTGTACACTCAGGCCATTTTCTCCAGCTGTGATGTCCCCAGAGCACACCTTCAGGAGAATATGGGTTAATGCTGCCTCTGGATTTGTACAGTGCAGACCCTGGCTAGAAATGGGAACTGGTGAGGCTGGAAGGGTGGGCCCTGGCTTGGCAAGACTAATCAAGGGCTCTGAGGGGAGCAAGCAGTCTGTGGAGGCATCCTATAGGTTGGTCCCTCCTGGAAACCGAGAGCAGGGCCTTCTGCCCAGAGAACAGGTAGGCCAGTGAGCATTCCCTGCCGGGCAGCATCCCCTCCAGCTCCTATGATTTAAGTACTTGGCCCAGCCCCACACCAGAGCAAATCAGGAGAGGGTTCCTGGTGCCTGGGATGGGAACACCCAAAAATTACTTTACTGGGTCTGGGGCACCCAAAAATGCCTCCTTGGAAGGATGTTGACCTTGTGGGTCTGGGGCACCCAAAAATGCCTCCTTGGAAGGATGTTGACCTTGTGGGGCTGGTACTGACAGGGCTGCCCTCCTCTCTCCTCTCCTTTCTTTTCCTTTCCAGCTGCCTCTTGTTAGCGCCTCTTCATTCGGTTCTGAAGGTTCTGGATAGTTGAGTTTGTTTTGCCAATGACCAGCAAAAGGTCACCTTCCCCCAGCTAGTCCAAGGAAAGGTACCCATCAAAACTGAGTGGCTCTGTAGGTGCAATGAGTGGGGTAGTTCTGACCTAGGTCTGGGCCCCACTGCTGCCCAGGGTGTGACTCAATGCGGGTGCTGAGGTGTTTCCATGTGGCCCCCAGGTCCCCAGGTCTAGTTGGTCTCCAGGTCCAGTTGGTCTCCACATGTGCTGAGCCCTCTGCTGTCATCCCAGGAGTTGGGGTCTCAAGGAAGAACAAATTTCTTCCCCACTACACAGAAATGATGGTGCCTGCCACCTGTGTAAGAGCTAGGTACCTAATACAGAGGGAGCCCCACCTCCACAGTGACCTGCACTCAAGTGCTCAGATTGAAATGACATGGAAAGATTAGCTTGACTCTTTCTTTTTCAAGGAAATCAACAACCCAGGGACAGGCCTGTGTTTTTCCTTCTTTCTTTTTTCCCCCAAGGAGCTGTGTTGTCTCTTATGAAAGTGACCTCTTGTTTTTTGGTGTACTTACCCCACACATACACACACACTCCCTCTCTAAATGAAATTTGAGCTACTTGTCAAATTTCAATCCAACATAGGCTTGTCTTGCCTACTTTTGCCTAGGAACCCCTAAGCCCCCACTGTGTTGCCATCACCCCACCAGTGCTGCTATGGTCCCGGGATAGCCTCCAGTCCTCCCTGTACCTGCCCAGCTGCTGCCCTGCATTGTTCTAGACCAACACCCTTCTTTCTGTGGACACCCAGGTGACACCTTCCTGAGCTGCACTGTGGCCACCTCCTCCTTCCCCCATCCCCTGGCCTTTGGGGTTTGGTGCAAGTTCCCTCCTCCTGTTCAGGGGAGAGGATTGTTGTTTTTATTTTTAATGAAGCTCTTGGGGACATGGGCTCCGTCAGCTGGCATTAAGCCTGCCATCCATCATGCCCCTGTCCTGCTGCTGCCATAGCCAGTACCTGACACTCCAGCCTAGAGGACAATGTGAAATCCCTGTGCCCTCCTCCATGGTCTCCAGCAGTTCTGCGACTGGGGATCACCAGGTAGCAGGGTGCTGTTTTCTGCACCATCCCCACCACTTCCCACCTGCTAGTTGGGGTTCTTTAGGGGGAAAGAACCCCCTGTTTATCTAGCTCTAGCCAGATAAACCACTCAGACCCCCTGCTCATCCTAGCAGGGTGAGTAACTCTCTGACCCTGCTAATGCCTAACCCAGCTCCTTTGTCTAGAGAGTGACGAGTGCAGCCTTGCAAATTCCACATGCCCAAAGTGAGCCAGTTCACTCCCAGGTGCTTGGGGAGAGAGCAGCTTGACTTCCCAGGTGTGCATCTGTTTCCTCGCCCCATTCCCCAGGTCACTCAGGGAAGCCACTGGAGATGGGAACAGAGATCTTGTGTGCCATAACCTTGTGTTTCCACCCCCACACACTCCCAGCATGCTCCCATTACATGAAAATTCAAACGTGTAAAACAAACTCAGGAGGTGGTTATTTGTTACACAGTGATTCCATACCTCACAGAAGTACTCACTGCAGGTCTCCCTTACAAGTACGTAGTTTCCCTCATGCATTGAAAACGTTATTCTGTGAAAATGAAGCACTTATAAATAAAACTTCAGGAGCCCATCTGCTGTGTAAAGGGAGGCAACTGAGGATTCATGTGCACAGTGCAGAAACCCAAAGCCCGCTTCATGCAGTTGGAGAACTGACAGGTGCCTGGTTGGGGTGGGTATCAGAAACAACCCACCAAGGAGCAGTATGAGGGACATCCCCGCCCCACGCCACACTCATGCCCCTGAGCTGGGAAAGCTCCATGAAACTGGTGTATACTCACACCTACACTCAACACACAGGCCAGTTTGGTTGGGGAGCTTCCAAGTAGGTCTCCATGGGGAGTGTTCATCCCTGCCGGGGACCTTCTGCACTGTGCCTCTTCAGGACCATTTTTATGCACACTTCACAGCAATCCCAGTCACCCTGAATGTGATGCTTGAGCCCTCCTTGTTTGTGAGCCCACAATCGGGTACCTGATACACCTAACTTCCCAAGTCATTGTACTGATCCTACCTCTGCCCTCATCTGCATGTGTTCATGTGTACATTCGGGAATGTTGCCATTGCCCTCCAGGAGCTGGACCCCAGGCCGGTCCCACAGCTCAGTAGCCCAAGCCGCTCCACACCTCCGCACTACATCCTCTGCTTCCAAACCTCCTGTTGCAGGGCAAAGAGCTAAAAATAACTTTATAGTCTCTCTCTCTCTCTCTCTCTCTCTCTCTCTGTGGGGGGGTGGTGTGGCGGGCGGTGGTACTGGGGTTTTGAACTCTGGGCCTTGCACTTGCTAGACAAGTGCTCTATCACTTGAGCCATGCCTCCATCCCAACTCTGTTTTTTTTTTTTTTTAGTGGGACTGGGGTTTGAACTAAGGCCTTCATGTTTGCAAAGCAGGTGCTCTACCACTTGAGCCACACCTCTTCCATTTTGGTCTGGTTATTTTACAGATGGAGTCTCGCAAACTGTTTGCCCAGGCTGCCCTTGAACCTCAATCCTCCCAATCTCAGCTTCCTGAGTAGTTAGAATTACAGGTGTGAGCCACCAGCACCAAGATCCAGCTTTATACTCTTTAAGAAAATGTCCCAGTTATTGTTTTCAGATCCTCCTCCTACCTGTCCCTTTTCTTTTTTGCTTTTTGGTTTTTTTCCTTCATTTCATGAAAAAAAAAAAAAAAAAGCAGAACAACCTATCATCTACAGAACGCACAGCCTTCCCATAGTCCTAGAGTATGGTGGAGTGTGCCTCAGTATTTTGGGCTAACTCGAAGGAAAACTGTGCCAAACTATTTTCCTTCTCCTCTTTCTGTTCCACAGATCTGTCACGTGGTAGCCCTTCTGGGTTTGGAGAGGTTGGGCTGTCCTTGAATGAAGCTCACTTTCTGTATAGGGAGATATTATAAGCAGAACCTGGCGTCCTTCTAAACAACACCCCAGGCTGGCAGTAATTACTTGAGGAAAGCACTCACTCTAAAGTAATAACTGTTCCTCCATATAGTTAGCATCCCGGCTCTTGGCCCTGACCCTGCTCAAGAGCAGCCTGTGTACAGAGAAGAGCCATGTGCGTTCTCCAGTGCACCCAGGCCTGAGGAACGGAGGAGCCACAGACGCCCGGAGGGTTTACAGGCAGCAGAAAGGTGTGTGGGACGTGGTGCAGAACTGAACAATTAGGGTGCATACTAATGATGCCGTGTGATTAATTAGCATGATCTCAGGAAGTCTTGTGGATTAGCTGAGGAGACCAAGGTACATCTTAATAAGCCTTCACGCGCAAAGGGAGGTGTGCTGAGGGTGTTGCTGAGCAGATGCCGTGTGAGAGTGTGACTCTAGAAGGAAAGGGTCAGAAGCCACTGAGGGCATGCTTAGTTTGCCTATGGCAAAAACTTTCTTAGCAGGGGCTGGTGGAGTGGTTCAAGTGGTAGAGCACCTACCTAGCAAGTGGGAAGCTCTGAGTTCAAACCCCAGTACCACCCCCACCCCCCCCAAAAAAAAGAACTTCTTTAGCCACAGATCAAGATATTCCCTGAAAACCTCAACAAGCACACAGGATTCAGGGCTGTGAGTACCCTCTGACCTGTAATGTCCATGCAGTTCTGGCACTTTCCCCCTACTACTGAGGGAAACCATCTGCTGCCCTTCCCCAGATCAGGAACAAGGACTTCAGCGGTGCTTCTCCCCTTCTCTGGCTTCCAGACCACTGGCCAAGAATACCTCAGGCCCTCCTTAAGAATACAGATTTTGGGGACTGGGGATATGACTCAATGGTAGAACACTTGCCTTTCATGTGTGAGGCCCTGGACTCAGTCCCCAGCAACACATTCACAAGAATATGGATTCTGGGCTGGATGGTGTAGTTCAATGGTAGTGCACTTGCCCAGCATGCAAGAGACCCTGGGTTCAATTGCCAGGCCTAATGTAACAGATTCTAAGGCCATGAGACCAGAAATCTGCATTTTTGCTATATAATGGCCTTGCCAGATTCCAGACCCCTGGTTGAATCTGAGTCTTCCTTATAGAACTGCTTCCCAAGACCCATGTGGTGGCAGCAGTCAAGAACTCCAGGGAAAGGGGGATGGCAAGAGCATCTACAGGTTTCCAGCCTGGGGCCACTGGTGACACCCTGGAATGGACACGAAGGGTCCTCTGGGGCAGTCAAGGAGCAGCAGTACCCAGTTCTTCATAGGCTGGCTCAGACTCTTGAATGTCATCAGGAGAAAAGAGGCACCATAGAATCTGTTTGCCAGTGGCTGCTATTACCTGAAGGTGACAGGTACCTCACATGTCCCTTTGGGATGGTATTCTTGGCTTCCTGTGAATCTGCTGCTTGAGGGGGGCTCCAGACCCATAGCATGCCAGCTCCCCACAGAGGCCACTTCATGCTGACCACCAAGCGGGGAAGCTGGGGATTGCTAGCATAATTTCTTATACCCAGGTCCACAGAGCTCGTTAATCAGCCAGCTTGATGTGCTGTCTTCCCACCTTCCCTGCCTCCAAGGTTACTCAGTTCCTGGTCTATTTTGAGGTCAGACGTCAGCAGAAAAGAGGTGGAGCCAGCTTGGCCTGTGTGCTCCTCTCTGCAGGGCTTTTATGCCCTGGGCATCTGACTTCCCTTCCTCCCTCCAGCATGGAGCATTCCCACCTCTGCTGCTCTTTCTGCTCAGAGAGCATGGAATGAGGAAAGGAAGAGGCAGAGAGCCTCTCAAGAGATCACCTGGCACCTCTTGTAGAGCCTAGCATCAGTGCCAGATGGTTCAGTCACGAGAGGGTGACAGCCCTTCCTGCTGCTGTTCCCAAGGCAGAAGATCGAGGGCCAGACCCTAAACCCAAGAGCAGTGGTGTTTTAGCTGGTCAGGGAGATGCGAACAGCCATTGATGCAGGTTTGAGACACCCACATCTTTCACCTGCTGTACCTATCAGGTTGTTGGGATGTGAGTACCTTTCCCCAGGGGATCCAAGGGGGCTAGATTGATGGCTCAGAGAGTCCCCCTCCCTCCATCACTCCCAACATGGCCCACCTGTTCTTCTGAAGTCCTCTTGTTCTTAGGACTTCAGAAGTCCAGTCCAGGCCCCACAAAGATTCCTGGCCAACAGTGGTTTGGGGCCAGTCTCTTGTATGTGAGAGATCTCAATGCCCATTTTCTCACCCTTTCTAGACATTCAGCTTGGATAGAAAGACTAAGGTGGCTCTGTGGAGGGATTTCAGTAGTCAAAAATTGAGAGCCAGTAACCCAAGTCCGTGGTGCCCCAGAAGTTTTGGGTTTTGCACCTATTGCCTTGACCTGGGAAAAAAAGAGGGTATTGCTTTCTTCCAAACCCTGCCACCCTTCAGAATGCCTGACCTCCCCCACAGTCCTCTCCTCTTCTCACCGTGTTGGTTTCTCTGGAGTCTGTGCTAGACAGGTGCATCCCTTGCTTGCCTCCCAGCAGGCTCCTGGGCTGGCATTTTCACTCCTTGTCCACACAGTTCTGCTGTTCTCCCCACTGCCCTATACTCATAGTCCACATAATTAAAGTCCCTTTTAATCCTTTTTGGAAGAGAGAGAGTCCCACCTGCAGTCCAGAACACAAAGCCCAGGTGAATGCTCTTGTCCATGTGTGGGGTACTGTGTGTCTACCTCCTCCCCACGTCCAAGCTGGTGTCTCACAATGTGAACGTTGTCCCAAGGTCATAGAAACTGTCCGTTTCTGTGATTCCAGTCTTTCAGGCCTGATTTTAGGTAAATCTGACTGCCCCTTAGAAGCACCTCTCCATGAGGCAAAAATCTAAAATCCTCCACATGGCATGCTCTGCCCCAGCCTCCTATAGCCTTCTCTCCCATCCCTGCCCATCCTCACTGGCCAGCGTCCTCCAAGGATGCTGAGCACTGTCATGGCTCCTGGGCCCTTGGTGTGCTTTGGCCTCACTTCCCAGTCCCATAAGCCTCTTCCTCTGCACTGAGATACTTCTGTGACCCGCACTTTCTCTTTCTTTACCCCCTGCCATGGCAGCCATAGCGCTAGTTGGACTTTTAGTTACCTGGCTCCTATATCCAAAGCCCACAGGAGACCTCCTGCAGAGTTGTTCTGTGAGTGTTCGAATGACAAGACCACTTTCAGCTAGGATGTCTTTGCAAGGCCTGTGGCCAGACATCACAAATTTCACACAAAATTCCTCCTTCATCCCTTGCTGACACTTGATGGCCACTGCCCCAGCCAAACCAACTGCATGCACAGCTGCCTTCTCCTGTCCCCAAGGGACAGGTTATCCTCTGGTCTTCACCGCCAGAATAGAAGCTTCCCCTGAGCAAGGGCTAGGGTTTCCCTGTCTGGGGACTGAGTAGAGAGGATCAATCAGAAACTGTCTACATGCTGTGTTATGAAGTCACAGGTAAACCCTCCATCCATCTCCTCTGCACCTGGCATGAGAGCAGGGAATTAGGTCAGGTGCTAGCTCCAGGTCTGTTCCTCCAGGAAGAGCTCCCAGCTCCCCACTTCCCATAGCCTCACATGCTTAGCCCCATTCCACCACAGCTGCCCACATGACACAAAGCCTTCCCTCCTAATTCAAGATTACGCCTCCCCGTCTGTTCACCTGGACCTGCAGGTGCTGATTCCATCTCTCTCTGCCACACATATAAGGAGCCGGCTGTCCTTTATAAATCCTGATGGTTTATAATCATTAAGTAAATGACTGTGTGGGTTTTCCGCAATATTTATCTTTCCCCCAAACCACAAGGGTTGTAGCTCTGGCATCAAATACTTGGAACTCAGCCCACCACTAGGTACCATCTGGCTTTTCAGCTAAGAAAGCACAAGGGAAACAGTGGCCATGTCAGGCTAAGGCCATTGTAGCAGCCCAGCCCTCCTCCCCCAAGAGAACCATTCCTGAGAAGGACATGGAGGGGGTCCTTTCCCTAGAGCATGATCATGGGAGTCAGTTAAACGCTCTAAATAGGAAATGAGCTGTGTGTGTGGTGCTGGGGATGGAACCCAGGGCCTTGCACATACTAGGCAAGCACTCTGCCACTGAACTACATCTTACAGACTTTAGGCTTTAGATCAAGATGACCTGGGTTCTAATCCATGCCTGCCTTAAGTAGTGAGATTTTAGACAAAATATTTAATCCCTCTCAACCTCAGTCTTCTAAAGTGGAGGCAGTAGCCAGTTCACTGGGTGTTGGGATTCATCTGCTGATTTTCTGAGCCCTTTCTTCCTGTCCCTAACACCAAGCCTGTCTGAAGTGATGGCATCAGCCCCAAGGGAGTCTTAGGAAACCTAGAGAGCTTGGGGGAGGCTCTGGGTAGAGAAGAATGGGCAGAGCTCTTCCTCCCTGCCAAGAGCATCCCCTGAGAATGCAGCCCCTGAACCATCTCCCAGCTGAGGGCTTGAGTGTTTCACCCATGCTAGGTGTGTGGGATTTGTCCCAAACCCAAAATCTAGGGCCAGGAAGAGATAGGTGATGGTGGAGTTGGCTGCCTGAGGGCCCTGCTTGTGTTCTGGGTAGATACAGGCTCTGGCAGGGGCACATGGCATGTGGAGTTTCCAGGTGGTGCACTATCAGACTGCCCACCTGGTACTGCAGGAGCCTCCACTGCATTGTAACCTGGGCCCCTCCCAGGTAGCTCCCTCTCCACCACTCTGCTTGGTAGAGGTTTGGAATGAGTTTTCTCCCACTTTCTGCCCCCTTTTCCCATCTAGGGGCGAGGGAAAGAGATGTCATTATTTTGCCTCCCAGAGCTACCATAAAGACAGTCACAAACCTTGGGCCACCAAGTAGGAATCTCAGTATCTCATTTAAATGGGGCTGGAGGTGGTCAGAGCAGGTGGCTCAGGAAAGGAAGTTACAGCTGGGGTATAGCCCAGTGTGAGTGTTTGCCTAGCATGCTCCTCAGGAGTCATCCTGGATGGTGCCTGCAGCCCTGGACTGCCTATCAGTTTTTCCTTCCTTTCTGAGAGCTGCACAGCCTGCCTCACCGCTGCCCTGGGCCACCAGCTTCCAGAGTATTTGCTCCCTTGAGTCTGTGCAGGAGGCCCTCCTCTGTTCTCTCTTCCATGCTGCTCGTCCTCAGCCACAGCAGACTGGACTTACATCCTTGTAGTGATGTCATGGGCATGCAGCAGTGATGTCCACATACAGGGGCTGCTCAGGAGCCCTGGCCTCCCACTGCCGGTGTGTCCTGAAAGAGAGCAGCTACCCCTGGAATCATTCTCCCTGGTTTCAAGAGAAATAACATTTCCACCAGCATCTTTGCAAAGGCTGCACTGTCATCTCCCCAAAGCCAGTCTGTGCACTAAGTCACCGAGCAGGTGTCCAGTGACCCTCCCCATCTCACCGGGTAAAGGCACATATCTCTCCTGACTGGCTCCTGGTTGTTGGACTCTTACTTATCAGGTGGCCTTTTTGTTGTTGTTGTTCTGTTGCTCAGCAGCTGCTTTAGAACTCCCTGGGGGCTGGGATCTTTATGGCCCATTATTGCCCCTGCTTGGACCTTGGCATCCTCCAGCGAGCATAGACTTGCCTTTGATCAGAGCTGCAGATATTTTGCCTCTCCACTTTCGTGTACAGAGTGTGCTGGATGGCTCTGCAGCAGGCTTGATTTTCTGCTGACGGATGTGATAAGAGCAAGATTTATAGAGTTGACTCCTAACGCTCAAGAAGTATGCACTTGTTTAGAATAGCCCAGGCATCAACTGTCTGATGTTGTCTCAAGTTATTACCTGAATCTTTTAGTCTTCAGGTCCATTCTGCAGGCATCTCCCGGTACCTTCTAAGTGAGGGATTGGAGAGGGCTCGGTGGAACTGGGGACACTGAGACATGCACTCCTTTAAGGGATCATTCTGAGTGGGCGTCAGTACCTCACACCTATAATCCTAGCTTACTCGGGAGACAGAGATCAGGAGCTCAGAAGGACTGAGGTTCAAAGCCAGCCTGGAAAAATAGTTCATGAGACCCTATCTCAAAAATACTCAACACAAAAAAGGGGGGGGGCTGGCAAAATAGTTCAAGCAGTAGAGCACCTACCTAGTAAGCGTGAGGCTCTTAAGTTCAAACCCCAGTACTGCCAAAAAAAAAAAAAAAAAGGGGGGATGCATTCTGGCACAAACTGAGCAGACAGTCCTGCCATAGAGTGTGTCAGTGCTCTAAAAGGTGCCCCAGCCTCTGTCCTCATTACTCTTCCCGCACCAAATAAATGTGACTTTAGGATTGGTGGAAGCAAATTTGACAGTATTTCCATCATTGGTTGGGTGTCTGCAGCACAAGTTCCACAAAAAGACTCCTGTTGTCCAGGTCAGCCTGTGGCTGGGCTGGTCTTCAGCAGAGTCACTGATCATCATCTGCCCCAGGGATTGTTCCTGAAAACTCCTCACACAGTTTCCTGTAAACCACGGCACAGTCTTTCTGCAGAGCACAGCGCACTCTTCCACATGGCACAGTGCCTCTTGTCCTAGAGTTTTGGCAAATACGCTGCAACAGCAGTTCACCAGCATACACATGGCTGATGCTCTGTCCAGCACGGTACCTGTTCTCTTTCTCTGGCAGTCATCTTCTGCAGGGTGACTGGTCTCTTGTGTTTGGTCAGGAAGTACTTGAACTCTGAACTATTGTTGAACTCACATAAAGGCAGTCGACATCAAATAAAAACAATGTGGTGGCCAGGCATAGTGGCATGCACCTGCCTGTAGCTGCTCAGATGGCTGAGGCAGGAGGATCATATGAGTTCAGGGGCTTGAGGCCAGCCTGAGCAACATGGCAAGACCCTGTCTCAAAAAAACAAAAACAAACAAAACAAAAAACCCAGAATAGTATTGACCCAGGTTCTTTACGTGGAGGTCTCACTTGGCTTTGGTAGTGCCATATTCCCGGACCTGCGACGTTTGGAGGATGAAGGGGCTGGGATATGATAACTTGGTGTGGGGTCAAATAGCCAGGGCTTATGTCTTCTGGATATCTGTCATCTGTGCATATATGATGTGCTTTGAGAAGTTCAGTAACTTGCCAGGGCTCACACTTAGCAGGGACATTAGGATGAAATCCCCACCCTATCCCTGTGACCTGAAGTCTGCAGCCCTTCCATGGTCCCATGTCCTTTCCAGCTCATCTCCCTTTTGTGGGATGAATCCCCAGACACTGTAATTCAAGTTAGGAAAATAAAATCTCCTAAGCCAACGTGTTCACAGCCACTTGAGAAATAAAAATAGAGTCCTTGAGCATTTCTTCGCTACATTTCAAGGGCATGTTGCAAGTTCAATTAGTGATGGGTTCATGCTGAGTTGCTTTCAACCCCAATTAGCTTTTAACCCCTAGCACTCAACAAGGGCAGCCTTGTAGACCAGGCATCCCTCCCGTTATCACTTGAAATGCCCGTAGGGTCAGTCCAGATAACTCAGCTGAACAGTTGGCATGTAGCCATCTCCACCTGTACCCACTCCCCTGGGCTTCCTGTGCTCCAAAGCCCTTGTATTCTGCCAACAGCCCCCACAGATTCCCCTGTTGAGGTTGACGCCACTCAACCTTCCAAGACTTGCCTTGTAAAAGGTGCCTTTGTAATCCATGCTAAATTAAAGAAATCTCAGTTACCCTCCAGCCCTAGAGTAAGAAGGCACTGACTTAACCTTTTATGTTGAGACGCTGGGGGCTGACAAGTGAAGTCAGTCTCAGGAGAGAAAGCTGCTAATGCTTGAATTTGTGTGTGTGTGTGGTGGGGACTGGGGTTTGAACTCAAGCCTTCATGCTTGTAATGCAGGCATTCTACTGCTTAAGCCATGCCTCAGTCCATTTGGCTCTGGTTATTTTGGAGATGGGGGTCTCACAAACTGTTTGTCTGGGCTGGCCTCAAACCGTAACCCTCCCAATCTCACCCTCCTAAGTAGCTGGGATTGCAGGCATGAGCCTCTGGCACCCAGCAAAAATCTTTTAATTCTTAGCTCTTGGAAGCTCCTTCCCCACTATTCTGTGGGTATCACAAACTTTACTTTTAGAGGGAAATAAATAAGCAGACATTTAGAGAACTGCCATCTGGTAAGGAAGCAGCTCAGTATCCAGGTAGCATTCATAGTGGCCTGCAGGGCACAACACACCCTTCTTAGTCCTGAGCCTTCTCAGCTCTAGGGATGAAGGACATCACGTGAGCAATGCCTTTGTACTTCCTCTGGCATTCACAGCCAGGGATGCTGCCCCTGGGAGGCAGAGCTGGGGCACCCTCCTCTGGGAGGCAGGTCTGGGTCCTGCATCAACAGGCAACTGGCTCTTCTGCCTCCTTTCGCAGTGTTTCCTACTATTGCTGGTTGCAGAGGGTAACAGGTATGTCAGTCTTTGTCCCAGGGGTTGGTTTGGGATAGAGCTGCTTAGAAGGGTCTTAGGACATTTGTCTTGCATTGTGGCCAGCACTGTCTTTCCTTTCCTCCAAAAACAGATCCCCCTCCCCCACCACACACACACACACCCCTCCCAAACAGCCTTCTCCTTTTTTGCGAAGAGTAAAAAGGAACTGAGTGTTGTTGAATTTCACCGGTTAATGTTCTAATTCGAAGCTGCAGGAGCCATTCCGCCGCATCTCAGCAAGGGAAAAGATAACAGCAAACAGGGTTTGTTTTTTATAAGGAAAGAACTGGCTGGTCTGTGACCAGGAATTCTTTGGGAGTCCTATAAAAAAATTGGCGTGGGCTGGGGAAGCGGCTCAAGTGGTAGAGCACCTACTTGGCAAGCACTAGGCCCTGAGTTCAAATCCCAGTACCACCAAAAAGTAGTTGTGGGAAGAACCACTTCTTTGAAGACCTTTAGGCTCTCCATTTTAGATTTCTTCTCAGATGTCACTTCTGGGGGCCAAGCAGATTCACAGCATGGTCAGTCCATGGGGAACTCCCCCCTTTATGGGGGAGCTGAGTGCCTCAGGTTTCTCGCAGATGCACCCTTTCTCCTTCCCAGGGGTGAATGTGATGCTCCCTAAAGACCATGGGGAAACTCAGCAGTGCTGTTTCGATTTGATTTGCTCTTTTTTAAGTATGTTGATTTCCTCCTGTTTTTCTTTTGGCAGTGCTGAGGATGGAACCTAGGGCCTCACATATGCTAGGCAAACACCCTGCCATTCAGCTACACCCCAGGACTTCTGAACTTTTTTAGGGGAGGGGTTTGCCCTGAAGAGTGGAATGTTTTCAGGCAGCAAGGTTACTTCTGCTTTGTGTCTGCTCTGCTTCCTCAGCCCAGGCACTGCCCTTGGCTGGAGGGATGGTGCTGTAGGGGAGGCATGAAACAAGTTAGCAGGCCTGGGGTTGGTCCTTTCCCGATTCCAGGATGACACCTTTCCCCCAGCTCAATGTGTTCTGCACATACTTGGTGCTTATGCATCTCGTGTGCAGAGTCCTGCTGGCAAATAAGGATGTATTCTTTGCCCTTAGAGTGCCTACACTGCTGGGAATGCAAAGTCAACCCATACAGAGGAACAGCTCTCTATTCCCTGCAAGAATTAAGTTGTGTGGTGCTGACTGTGTGCTGGTAATTCAGTCAAGAGCCCCAAGGAGAACTGAAGTAACTGCAGACGGGGTTGGCACATGAGCAGGCTTTGAAGGTGGGCTAAATAAGGTGAAAAGGGAGACTCTGCCACAGAAGAATAAAGGCATAAGACTGAGTACTAGTTTGATGGGGGGCAGGAGGCCTTAGAGAAGGGAGCAGCTAACATGGGATGGGCACAGCCTACAAGGCTCAAAGTGAAAAGAGGGCCAGGTCAGGAGATGTCTGTTCTCCGTCTGCCACTTTCTTACTCTGTCACTGAACCCTTCCAGTTCCTCCATCTCCTCAGTAAGATGAGGGCATTGTCACCTGGTGACTTCACAGATGGGCGTGAAAATGAAATGAAACTGTATATGAGCACTTTGTGGCTGCAAAGAGGCCTGCAGCATCAAGCGATGTTATCACAGGGCAACTTTGATAGAGTAGGACAGTGAAAAGGACCAGCACTTGGGAGGATGGTGGGGTTGAGAATGGCTGTGATGGGCACGGACAAGTGGCTGGTCCCAGAGATTTTGCAACCTCATGAGAGACTTCATTTGGTATTTCATTCCTCTGGCCAGGCTAAGTATGCAGAGATTTGGGGACAGGGAGGTAGGTATTTGCTTTTGTGCTCTGATGTCAACACTCACTCATGCATTCCCACTTAGGACAGCTAAACAAAGGACAGAATACGTTGCCAATCCTGGGCCTGTTGTGTACATGAGCCAGGGTGGAGTTGAGTTAAAGCCTTTCTTCTCTGAGTGCTGAGAGTATGCAATCAGACCAGAAAGATATGGGCAGATCACGAACAGCAGCTTGGTCTTGGCAGATCTGAGCCGAGAATTCTCAATTTAAGTAGCATAGCACTTGTTGCTCTCATTCCAGAGCTGGTAACTGAGACTAGACCACTTCAAGAGGAAAGTGGGGACTGCAGTTAGTGGCTGAGCCTTCAAAACATGAGCAGACATGAGCCTCGGCACTTGTAGGCCTCAGAAAAGCTACCTGCAGTCCAAGGAATCTCCAGGCTCAACCCACCCCGTCCCCCATGAGACTGCCTGATGACTTCTCCACATCCTTCAGTCCCTGGTTCTGAAGAGCGGGTCTCCCTCCAGTCTCTGGAGAACAGAAAGCTGGGATACACATCAGGAACTCTCTATCCTATTCTGTCCTTGGGTCTCGCCTCTGGCAGAGACTGGGGATTCATGGCTCCTGCCAGCCCCATACTGGTGCATGTACTGAGGGTGCTGTACTTTGCCTTGCCAGATTTGGGACTTTTGGCCATGGAGACAATAAACTTCTGTGGTTTGAAGCCACCGAATTTACAGACTTGGTACAGCAGCCACAGAAACCTTACCTGAAATAGCTGGAAGTTTAGTGCCTGAGCAACTGGGCTGAACAGTGCATTTCATCTGCAGTGGGGAAACAAGAGGGCGGGCAGCTCTGTTAAGCTGTAGGCTCCAGAACATTCTAAACGAAAAGTGGCCAAGCAAGTGCTGCCTGCAGCACTTTGGGAACTGAGCTGCCTTGTATCCATCAAAACTCTAGCAGGGCTGCCGTGGGGACTTTGGGGTATCAAAGTGTTGCTCGTTCTTTTTTTTTTCTTTTAAGAAGCATGCTTGGTTGCTGTGACTGGTGTCCCTGCCTCTATAATGAGTTGGGCAACAGGAGTCCTTGGAAAGAGACTGAATTTGCACAGATCAATGGCATTTGGGAGTTAGAAAATTGCTCAGGAGCCAGCTAATTTATTATGTCATATGGGCTAGACTGGAAAACCCAAGAGGATATGCTGTCTCTTGGCTTTCTGTTTTAAGAAGGAAAAAGAAAGCACAAGGTGTCACATTTGACTGGTGAGCGGTCAGAGATGGCCTCTGTCCAGCTAGACCTTCAGGAGCCTGAGGCTGGTCCTTCTGCCCCAGCCCCTCTCTTTCCAAAGACCTCAGTAGCCACCACCACTCCTCTCTGTTCTGTCACTTAGATGCCCACTCCTGCATTTGCCGAGTTCTGGCTCTGGCTAATTTGCAGGGGACACCTGTTTTTAATTATCCTTGGCTTGAGGCCTGTCTCTTCCTCTGGACATCCTCTGACATGTGGGCTCCCGCCCCTCAAGGGTGGCTGTTGAGCAGTCTGCGAGTGCTGGCTGCCTCCTGGTGGGTCCTGAGCTTCCCCAGGGGCACGGCCAGCCTGCTCCTGAGCTTTTTAAAAAGAAAAGCAACACCTCCCAGCCACCATCCAGCCTGAACGCTTCTCTCTCCACCTTTTGGAGGTGTGTGTGGTTGGTCTCAGTACATAGGGATGCCCTCAGGGCTAGGATTCTGTCCCACAGGGTTTTATAAAATGGGCCATGTGCTGAGGAGGAGGGTGAAAGATAGACAACACTTTGCGTGAGGGCCCCTGGAAGACAGGGCACCTTCAGCAGCAGATTCTCTGTTGTCCTTGGGGATAGTTCTGATATTTTTATGGAATGGAACCTTCTAAACAGCAGTCATTAGGTCCCTGAAATGAAATCTGACCTCCCTCAAGACCACCCCAACATGGTACTCTAGCTCCCACAGCTGGAGTACCATGTGTCACCTGGAGGCCTCACAGGTCTGAAGCGAATCACCCACGCCCAGGGCACAGGGCACACCAGGAGTCTAGTTTCCAGCAGGCCATGGTTATTTGGAAACAGTTGTGGCAAGCGGCCTTGTATTTATTGTTCCACCTAACATTCACTTCTCCATCCTTCAAAAGAGAAATTCATCAGTGGAAAGTTTCCCTCAAGTGGTAATTTTCCTAAATGACTTAGTGATGGTGCCACATCCAGACTGGCTCGGCTAGAGGGGGTAGCTGCACATGTGTTCGTTCCTGTGTAGGCACAGCATAGCTGCCTCTGCTGTTGCTGAGAATCCCTTCCTCTGCCTTCCCCTGTCACCCCAGTCTGAGGAAACCAAATGCTTCTTCTCCCCGTCTCCCCCAACAGAAGTTTTACTGGTTCTGAGGCCCCCAGCAGAAAGCTCTTCTTTCCAAAAATCTCCCAGCCCTGGTGACTGCCAAGAAAGACTCACCCTTCCCATCTAATTAGAGCCTTTTCCTTAAGCGGCATTTGAGTCCCTCTGTCATTCATTTTCACAGTGATAATGGACTTGGATAAGAGGTCACAGCCTCTCCCATATCCTGCTTTCTGTGCAGAGGGTGTGGGGTTGCTCCTCCCCATCCTCCCAGCCCCTCCCCAACTGCCCGCCTGTCACGGAGACTGGTCCCCAGGCTCAGCAGCTGTGATGGAGTCACCCTGCTCACAGGGCCAGAGCCCAACTCCCACAGTTGGCCCCTCTCCCCACATTCAGGCTTCAGCACAGTCTGCCACATTTCTGGTGAGTGTCATTAGCATTAACGTGATAAAATGACACAGTGTAAATGTTAATAAGGTCTGATGCCTCGCCTCCTTCTGAGTGGCAGTTTGGAAATGGTACCATCATCTTAACTCCAAGAAGCAGCTTTTAATTCCTCTGCTCCCTCAGCAGCCAATTTGGCATGGAAAGCCCAGCTGCCCCCAACTCCTCCTGATCTACCGTGCCTCGCTCACCCCAGTTTCTCTTGCAGAGAGGGTCCACATTTCCACAGACCAGTTGCCAAAGTAGGGTTTAACTTCTTTTTTAAAACCTTTCTCCTGTTCTCCAAAGAGAAAAGAACTGGGCGGGGGGGCAGTGCCGCAGCACCTACCTCTCTAACCAGCCCCTGTCTCCACCCACAGACTTCACCCCAGTTTTTTCTGTACATGGCACCTTTCCTTCTTAATCCAGGACATTTCTGAGTGAGTGGCCCTGGCAGTGCCACTTGCTCTCCGGATGTCCCTTCCCTGTAAGCTGAAATGTGGCTGAAGAATGACATTCTGATTAATCCTTTCCTCTGCGCCCTTCAAAAGGGGCATCCTTTCCTCTGCCTACCTTATCAGAACCCCTTGTTCCCTGAACCCTCTTCCTTTTTTTGTAGTAGCAGTGAAGGCCTGGCTGGTGTGTTTCTTGTGAATCCTTTTGTACCTAACCCATGCTCGCAGCAGCCCAAGGCCTCCATCAGTACTAAGAGCACATGGTAGAATAGGCAGGGTCCCCAGGGCAATGCCTGAGCCTTGCCTAGAAGTGCAGAAGCATCCGAACAGGAAGCCTGAGCAGTGGCGGAGAGGTGGGGCTCACGATCTCCTATCTGCCCCTGACCCCTGGCACCTACCCACAGTGATGCAGTTGGACCACATGGAGCCTTGGCCAGTGCCCATGTACAGCCTCTTCAGGCAGAGCTATATATGCATTGTGTTGTCCCCTGTGTGGGGGCCTGCCTCTGAGCACTGCTCATTGCTGTTTTCATCCCCCAGGCTGTGTTTACCCTCCTCCTTGGACCTTTCACCTTCTTTGACGTCCAGAAGACCAAGTACCTGCAGATCCTGACCTCTCTGATGAGATGGATCGGTAAGTCTGAGAAACATCACGATTCTCTTCCCTTCCTCCCCCCAGCCCTTCCTCCACCTCTTCTGAGAGGCTGAGCAAGCTCCTGGCTACACGGGGGATGTGGATGTTGCTCCCCTTGACAGGGTCTGCCTGGACCTCCAACCTTTCCAGAGGGCATGGTGGATGCAGTGCTCTGTCTGCCTTTCATTGCCAGGGAAATTCAGTACCAAAAAACCAAGTGACTTTTTCAAGCTGGACTGCTAATTCTGGAGCCAGCCTCCTTCACATGCCCACACTGGGTCCTTACCCACACAGCCTGGTGGTAGGCTCCTGAGAGCCTAGGTCAAGCTGGGCCCTCTGGAGGGGACAGGAATGCACCACTCTGACTTCTCATAGGTGTGCTATGCAACACAACCATAAAACCCCATGGGCCATGGGGGCAGCTACTCTCTGCCTCCAAGTCCTGGACCATGAGGGTGTGAAAAGACCCCATCCATGATGGCTTCTAGCTAACTGATACCTGCTGAGGGAGAGCACTGTTGTCCCCAGCTAGAGCTTAGGGGTCTCTCCCACCCTAAACCAATTGGCTGTAGGAAACTCGTTCACTTTTGCCACACCATCCAGCTCCAGCCACCTCAGGGAAGGGGCCAGCTGCTGATCCCCCTAGAATGAGAGCAGGAGGTTGTGAGGTTCCTGCTCCTTCCCCCTTCCCCTTCAGCCACTATGTGCTCTGGGACACTTGTTTTGCTTGCTCTAAAAGCAAAAAGGGGGCTGAGGGTAGAGCTCAGTGGTAGTGCAATTGCCTTTTATGTATGAGGCCCTGGATTTGATCCCCAACACTGCAGAAGGGGAAAAAAGGCTGTCACTGTTCTGATAGAAAGGCCTGGACCAGTGGATCTCTAGCCTCCAGGAGCTTCCTCGCTCCCTGGTGGAGTTTCCAGAGGAACCCTCACTAGCGGTCCTCCCCAGCCCCCTTTCCTACTATATTTGCCTCTTCCACCTCAACAGGACTCTATGCGTGTCCTGCTGCTGTGCTGGAACCCAGCAGTAGATGACACTGAGGAGTTTCTCCTAGCTACTTCGAGAAATTGTGGCCTCTCCAGGCCCCTGATTCCTCCGACTCCATGCAAGGAGCCGGCATACCTGGGCACCCTGGCATCCTCAGTTGGAAGGGACTATGCAATCAGGCAGCCTGGCCCACTCTGACTTGCAGCATGGGAGTAGAACAGCCCCTGGGGCTGGGAGCTTGTGACAATGGGGTAAGACTTCCCTCCTCTAAGAAGGCTACATGTTAGTGCTAGAGCATTCTTCCTTATCTCAAGCCAAACTGGCCAGCCTATACCTTCTTCCCACTCTTGGTCTGTGTAAGGAAATAGAGCCAAACAAGATCAATTATAAGGCATTTATGAAGCCCCAAGAAGGAGTGTGTGGAGTGTGAGCACCCAGGCCTCTGTCACTAAGGAGCCTGTCTTTCCTCATCCACCCAATATGCATGCACTCAAGAGACAGGAGGATACCTGTCCACAGCTGGATATCAGTGAATACACATATGTATCCACCAATGGGGTACTGTCCCCAATGTCATCTCCATGTTCCAGAACTCCAAAGCCCTGGGTTATTAACATGACCACCTGGGGAGCATTACTTAGAGCCCAAGGTTTATGAACATAGCCTCAGTAGGGAGGGTGTGGAAGTTGGAGTCAGCAAGGACCAGAAATACATGCCATCCACTCTTCTTATTTCTTGTGGGAAGTATTTTAGAGTCCTGGACTTCTCCAGGTGTTTTCTCAGTGAGCAGAGTCTAGAGAAGAATGTTCTCTCTCTTCACCTCCCTGGCCTAATTCTGTTGCCCCAGCTCCTTCCCTTGCATGCAGGTCTGAAAGTCTAAGCCCTGCCCTGCTAGCACTTGGCTGTCCTCCACTGCTGGGACAGGGGCTTGTTTAGCACTGGTCCCAAAACTGAGCCCTGCCTCCTCTCTTTCCCCAGCCCAGGAGGCAAGAGCAGGCAGCAGAGGTGGGAGGGACATGTGTGTTTTCACTAGTATGATGGATTCCTGTGTCAGCCCATGAGGGGAATACCACCCAGATAATGATAGTTAACTATCCTTGTGGACCATGAGAAATTCCTCTCTGGCAAGTTCTACATCCATCTCAAGAGGGAAATGTGTGAAAGGAAGAGGAAGCTGATGGTAAACACCCAGACCTGGGTCGAGCTCCTGCTGCTGGCAGGTCCAGGTCCTGGAAGGCAGTTGCCAGCAGTCCTTGCTCCATCCCATTCTCTCCTCCCCCCAGAATCTGGCTGAAAGCTGGGCATGGTGGTACAGGCCTGCAATTCTAGCTTCAGGAGGCTGAGGCAGAAGGATCTTGAGTTCAAGACCAGCCTGGGCTATATACTAGGATGCTGTCTCAAAACAAAATAAAAACCTGGCTTATAGAGTGGAACTGACAGCTCAGGAGCTTTAGAAAATCAGCTACTGTTCCCCTATGGGAAGCTGCCATTGTCTCATGAGCCCATGAGGCCATCTTGCTTCTTTTCTCCCACAGGGCAGCCAGGCAGTTGCAATAAGCCCTAGGTCTTGTGGTTGGACTGTCACCTGTGGCCCCTTTCTCTAGCATTCTTCTGTGAAGTGGCCCATTCTGTCCGCCCTGGAGACAGCCTCTGCAATGCTGCAGAGCCAGGCCACAATGGCTCTGAGAGGGTCTGGGCAGGAAAGTGACCCTTAACAGAGTCCAGCTCATGAAGGTCGTGGGCGCTTCTTTTGGTGGCAGCGCTGCTATCTTGACCCCTTATCTTTGCTGCTGTTTGCCTCTTCTTTGTCTTGGATCTCAGAGCTAATGAGATGTCAGGAGTTTCTCAGATAAGTGCTATAGGTCACTGCGCACAGGCAGTCATTTTTCTACATGAGAACCTCAGATCTCTGAGCTTGAAAAGCAGACCTCCCAGTGATAGAGCCCACCCAGGAAAAAGAAAAATTGCTGTTAAGTAAACTGAACATAGCAATCCAGGGTTCACTTCCTAGCTGGGGAGTTGAGTCACCTAGGCATTTCTCTTAGATCAGGATCAGATCAGGAGGGGCTGCAGCAGGTCAGGAAGGGAGCAGAGGTCATGGAATCCCCCAGGAGCAGTCAAGCAATAATACCAAATAGGCATCCCTGTTTGTGAGCCAGACCTCTGTCTGCCTGCTGAATACTCACAGGCCAGCTCAGAGCAGGAGCTGGGCCTTTCTTTGTAGGCCAAGCTCACCCCTGCCAGTTTTTCTAGAACACCCTACAGGCAGTGATTTCAGAAGTCCCGTTTGTCCCCTCAAGCCTCTGCCACACTGTCAGATTGTAGTGAACTTCTTTTTCATTTTGCCTCTGAAAAGCAGCTGTGTAGCCCATCCCCACAGGACCCTCCTTTATACACCCCCGCCTGCCACGCACACTGCCTATCCCAAGATTAGGGCCATGCCTTTCCAAGAGCCAATGAAGGAGCTCAGGGTAGCAATAAGCTGGCTTGGGTTCCAGGAAGATAAAGGGGAAGAATGAGCACCAAAGGGACTGGAAAATCATGAATAAATGTGCTGAGCCGGAAACTTTCTCGTGCTTAATTAGGAATTTGTTCTGCCATCTGTTGAAATGAGGCCAGGGGCGGTCACAGGCCCAGAGCTCTGCCGAGGAGCTTCAGGCCAGCTTCTCTGAGGACTTTTGCTCGGCCTTCCCTGGTTCCTGAGCCCCAGAAGCCCTTCACAATGCCACAGTGGGATTTGTTGGTGTTTCTTTTCTGGGTTTGGAGATGGGGTTGAGAGTGGGATTTAAAGGGTTAAAAAGCCTTGCATGTAGGCACTTGTCCAGGGAAAATATCCAAATACAGGTGACAAGTGCCGATGTTGATTCACTTCTTACGTGCCCCAAATAAGTTCTGGGGACACTAGGCTGGTCAGTTTGGAATACGTGAATTGTTAATGTCTTTGAATTGAAGTATGCAAGGAGGACCTCACTTTGCTGTCCCTGGCAAGTGAGACGGTTATTCAGGCCTTAGCTGACCTCCCACCACCTCCCTTGGTCTTCCAGTCAGCTCCCCCCAGGTGCTCACTTCAGATCAGCTGCAGGTGCCTGAGCACAGCACCCTGGACTTAGCAGCTGTTTTGCGCTGGGTGCCACACCTCCTGGTTATCACACTCGCTCTGTTCCTTTTGATGTGGGTCAGACAATATCTGCTCCCACTGTGCACAAACAGGCCAAGCTCTTCCTACAACCCCGTGTCCCCTTGCCCCCCTGCCCCCACCCCCAGGCTTCTTGTCTGCAGTGTGGCAATGAGGACGCGCCTCTCTGAGGCTGTGAAGATGCAAAGAAAGTGTGTAGAAAGTGTTCATTAGCTCTGTACCTGGAACCTGGTTAGCATGCAGACATGAGTTGCAGTAGCCTCGCCCTCATTGTCATCTCAGCCAGCTGTTGCATCCTGAGAGGCCTCAGAAGGAGCCCTTCTTGGCCTGACTGGAAGATGAGCGATACAACCTCAGCCATGTCCAGAAAGAGCCATGGCACTCAGTGTCCACATTGGGTGTCCATTGAGAGATCTGTACAGCCTTTTCTAGCCAAACCCAAGCCTCCATCCCCACCACCTTCAGGGAAGCTCAGCTTGAGAGAAATGAGAAGCAGGCTTATCTCATGGAGGGAAGGAAAAGACCTCTCCAGCCCCAGGTCTCTGTCAGTAACCGGCGGTCCAGGGACACAGGAAGACAGGCAGCCACAGCAACACCCATAGGACCAGCTGCACCCATAGGACCAGCCGTTGTGGCCTTAGATCCTGATCCTTAAGCAACAACCTCAGTCCTTTTGGCAGCTCCCACCCTAACTACCCAGCTGACTGCCCCATGGGGAGCTCTCAGTCTGGAAGGGGCCACAGTGGCATTTATTACTTCAGTCCCATTACTTACTTCCCCTGGCAGATGCCTGCGGATGCTTCCCACTTGGGGACACAAACAGCTGGCTCAGCTCAGGGTGCCCCATTTGATGTTATTAAAAACACGATTCTTTCTCATAGTGGAGTGCTGCCGACCTCCTCGGGTCTGGCTGTCGAGGACCCACAGGACTTCCTCCCCTCTGCTTGTGTATGCAGAGCAGACACGCACACACACTCAGTCTCCGTGTTCCCCTCAAAGTGGGTCAGACGCCGTCCTCCCCAGGCATCCGTGGAGAAGCTGGCACTGCTTCAGGAAGTTGCTCATCCTTTCTGTCCCCACCCTGCCCCTCACAAGTGCCCCAGATTTGTTTTCCAAGCCAGAGGGGAGGGGTAGGACTCAGCAAGGCAGGAGGTCCCCAAAAGGAGACCTTCACCTGGGAAGAGAAGGGCTTTCTGTTTTCACCTGTTCTCAAGTCCATGACTGATCCCTGTGTGGGGGGATGGGTCTCCCAGTGGGACTGCTCTGATCTGTCACCACCAGCAGCCAGGGGTCTTGTGAGCCTGAACCATCTGTTGCCCACTAATGCCAACTGGCATTTGAATTCTTTCACAGCCATTCAACTAGTTCTTCTCAAAGGTCCAGGAAGGACTCTGTCTCTTAAAATGAAGGTGGCACATGCTGTCACTTGTCCCCATCCCTCACTCTGCATGCAGCTATCCCTCCTGTGCTGGCACCAGCCTGCCCTGCTGTCTGCAGGTCTGCCTCACCCTCCTGTCTTTGGGTTACTCTTCAGGGTTCAGCTGTCACTTGTTCTACAACCATTGGAGAGAATCCAGGAACACCTTTCATGTACATTCCATTTTGGTCTTCATTTTATTCTTGGTTTTCTAGAAGTCCTCTCTGAAGCACAGAAGTCAGTTTTAGAAAGGAACCGGGGTTTCTGTCCTAAGGCCATTAGGATAAAGTGGACAATTCATTAACCTTTGCTGGAGAAAAGTCAGCCATGCCAACTTTGGTCATGACTGACCAGAGCACTATTCTGGGCACCCAGCAAAGGAGGCTGTTTCTCCTTTGGCTGTACCTCTCCTCCAGGCAGCCCTAGTTGTCAGAAAGAAGCCCGATGTGTATGTGGCCAAGACATGTACAGATCCAGCCACCAGATGGATCCTCCTGCTGTTCCACCCAGGAGGTTGGTGGGCTGGCTGCCTAGGCACATACAAAGCTAGGGAGGACAAGTCTTCGATCAGCAGAGCACAGTGTTTAGCCCAACAGTGGCTACATACATGGCCTCTGCACAAGATTGGCCTCATGCAGGTGGATTCACCATGGCCTCGCAGTTATCAGCAGTCACACACCTGCAGAGCTGATGTGAGCCACAATGGCTCTACAGCTCCAGAATGTAACATTAGACCAGGGGAATTCACACACCCTTGTCCTCATCTTCCTCACTCTTCTCTCCTTCCTGCTTTGCATCTAGCTGGCTGCTCTGGAGGAAAGGCCAAGTGGCCTTCAGAAGAGGGTGACATGCCTGAAGTTTTATGTTGCAGTTTGCAGGAAGGAGATTAGTCAGCTGGCAGTAGAGGCCCCCAACTCTGCCTTCCCCACAGTCACAGACTGAGCTGCTCTGACAGCTTAGAAATGAAAAATTGAGACTTTGCCTCCCAGGCACCACCTGCATGCTCTGAGGCAGGGAAAGTTGAAGGATGACAAGGCCAGAGCCCTTGCTGTACTGGAGACTTGGCTGCTTCGGAGACTCAGTACCTGCCCTGTACCTGCCATCCCCCCTGCCACTGCTCCAAGTCCACCAGGGAGGAATACTTAGCTGTGGGATGGAATCTAGTCCTGCAAAGTGGATGATTTGAACACTCTTCTGCTCCCGGTTTGAGGGGTGGGCAGAACATGAATCTTCTGGAAAGTGCAGGGACCAACTAAGCCTAGGAAGGAGCCACATTGCCCTTAAATTCCCTCCTTTCAGCAGAAACCAAAGTGGATTTGGGGTGATTTGTTATAGGCACGGCCAGCACATTGTGGAGGACAGAGGGAAAAGTCTGACCTAGGACTCAGAAGTCTCCTACTCTCCCCAGAGGGACCTTCTCCCAGGTGGAGACCAAGCATGACCCTGTCCTCTCAAGGCATATACCAGAAACCCACAGCCTGTGCTCAGGTGAAACTGTGATGGCCAAGAAGGAAGGACCGACCAACTCGGGCTCCAAAGAACCTATACGGAGAGAGCACACACGCAGGTGACAGTGGAGGCCACTTGACCTTGTATGGCCTTAGGAACATTGGGTGGGGCAAGAGGGGGAACCGAGGATCTGTCTAGTTCATAGAACAGCCTTCCCAGGGACCGCCTCACCCCCTGCCCCATCCAGAACACCTGGATCAGCCAGGTGTTCTGGGAAGGCTTCTAACAGCAACTTGACCCAGCTGGGAAGATGAATTCACCAGTGTGATTCCAGAGCACAAGGAGAAGCAGAGAGAATTCAGGACTCACGGGATATTATTCCCTGCATGCTAGGAGCTGGGCTTCAGAATGGGAATGAGATCCTGTGATGATAAAAGGGACTTTGACTTCAGGGCTCTGCCCACACCTGTTGGTGCACCACCTCATTTCCACCCCTCAGCACCCCATGATCATCTTACTTTTTTTTGTAGTACTGGGGTTTGAACTCAAGACCTCGCATTTACTAACCAGGCACTCTTACTGCTCGAGCCACTCCCTTTTTTGGAATGGTTTTTTTCTGAGATAGGGTTTCAGTAACTATTTGCCCAGGGCTGGCTTTGAACCCACAGTCCTCCTGAGCTCTGCTTCCTGAGTAGCTAGGATTATAGATGTAAGCCACCAGAGCCAGCTCATCTCTACTTTTAAAGGCAAGGCAGCAGTCTGCCACAAGGTTGCTTTGTTAAATAGCAGAGTCAGGAGTTGAAGCTGGCTTGAAAGAACTGGAGCTTGTTTGGAAACAACATTCCCCCCCCCCTTCAGCCATTTTAAAGACAAGGCAGCTTCCTTGTGAGTGTGCGGCACTCACTCCCACGTACAGACTTCTGTCTCCTGTCTTGGCGTAGCTCCTTTCGTTCTTGGTCAGTCCCATTATTTAAGGAACAAATGCTCAGTCACCAACTCCTGCTTTAGGGCTGAGAAACTGCTTGGTCCCCAGTGGTTCTCAGCTCAGGCCAGTGTTGTCCAGTCAGCTCCTCTCCATCACCCGATGACCCAGCTTCAGGCAGAATTGGACCTAAAGCCCTGCACCCTGGAAAGACAGTGCAGTAGTAAAGAATGAAGCTGTGGCTAAGTCTTCCCCAGGTCCAGCTCTCGGCCTGGAACACTGGAGCCTGAGCTGGTGATGGGCACACACTGGCCATTTGTTATCATTAGTCCTAGAATGTTGGTTCTGTACTTGGAGAAGTGTGCCCTGGCCCTCTAACAGCCACCTTGATGAATGGCAGCTGCCTAATATGTGTAAAACTGGAGCTGAAGCCAATAATGAGCTCAAGGAACAGCCAGGGTCTGGGACAGTGCAGGTTGGAGCCTATCCCACCCTCTGGGGTGTCTGGAGCCAGAACCAGAGCTCATAGAGTAAGAGACAGTGCTCTAGGATGCAGCCCTGCCAATGAAAGGCACAATCCCATAGCTGGCTTATAGGAAGATCCTGAAGCCGTGGCGCTGGGAGGAAGTTTGTTAGATTTATCCTTGGCTCTTAGAGTCTTGGCTCCAAGTATTTGTGCACAACTCAGGCACCCAAGGATTAAGGCAGAAGGACTATAACATGTGGTCTGGCCTTAGTGGGCATATATCCCCTCTGTCCACCACAGCTGTATTCCTTGCCCCTTCCAGGCCCTGCTGAGGAGGGGAGTGGGCTGGGAGAAGGGCCTCCAGTTTCCAACTTGCACCTTTATCAAGATATCCCTGTAGCTCAGTGATTCAGGATCACAAGCCACTTCAAAAGCACCCCAGGCACTACAAGGCAGGCCTCACTGGCTATCACAACCTGAGGGGACTCAGAGCCTGCTTGTCCTTTAGCTTGCTAAGGATAGATGACCATCACCTTTGTACTTTGGCAGGTGTTCAGGAGGTTGTGACTCACCTGTCCTCTGCCACAGAGAGAGGCTCTGAGAACAGACAGACAGCTGTGATCCAGACAGTTCCCACAGGGACTTCTTATCTGGCTCTTTCTGGCAGAAAGGAGAGACATAAGTTGTCTAGGTCCTGTAGGTAGGCAGGGCCACCCTCATTTAACTCTTGCTTTTACTCTAATCTAACAGAAAGGGAAGGGAGTTGCCCTGTCTCTGAGCTGGACTCTCAGGAGCTGCACCTGTTTTTGTCTCACCTCCTGAGATAATGACTTGCCTTCTGTGCCTGTCTTTCTCTCTCCTTCCCAAGGAGTTAGATGTAGGTGGAGCAGGCTGCGCTTCAAGGTGAATCAATATGGTGAACCCAGCTTATTGAACTTAGATCAGCTGCCACAGTATCAGGCAGAGTCAGGGACAGGGAGGGTAGAAACTGGAGGGGCAGCCAGACAACTCCTTGTCACCACCCTGTCACTCTCATAACCCAAGAGCATGTTGTGGCAGTCACAGCCCTGGGAAGTAGAACAGCCCAAAAGATCCTTGTAAGTTCCTTCTGATACTTGGCTCCTCTCTGTGACTCCCTCCTATCAGGTTGTCTACCCTTGAACTTGGACACTTCCCACCATAGTTATGTCATCTACCCCGCAGCCAATGTGACCACTAACCAGTTCTTTCTTTTATTGTAGTGGTCTTCGGTAGCTGGTCCCCTGGACTATAGGCTCCAGGAGAATGATACCCCTGTCTGTCTTGGGCACTATCCCTGCCCTCCTGGCCAGGATAGTACTGGCACTCAGTGGACACTCAGTGCATCATTGTTTAATGAACGAGTGAGTGAGTCGCCCTGGCTCAGCCTTGAGTTACACAAAACCTACGCAGCTGTTTCTACCATATGCTGATGCTCGGGTATTAGAAGAGACGTCCCCTGTCCCCTCATTGCTCTCCAGCTGCGCCTGGCCAGGCTTGACAGTCCTCCTAAAACAGTGTCAGTACTCTCGTCTGAGCCCCTCCAGCTCCTCAATGTTTTTCCTCACCCCTTGGACTGTGACTTCTGGTGTGGAATGCAGAAGAGTGCAGACATGGTTTCTCTGAGCCTGGCCTGTGATAGAGCAGAGACCAAGCCAGCCCTGCCCCGACAGACCTACAGGCCTTGCCCAGGGACAACTCCCCTGATGGGAAAGTCCTCACTGGGGAATGCTTGGTACCTTGTCTCACCTCCGTCCACCCACGCCTCCTACGCAGCCTTGCGGTGAGCACGAGCCCTGAGCGCTAGTGTGTGTACTCTGAGCCACACCTCCTGGCAGTATCTGTCGCTCACGAGCTGTCATCCTCATTTCACCTTGATTTATGAGCAGACCTAATGAGTTTTTGGAGCAGCTGTCTCCCAGGGATGGAGCAATCAATCTAGGAGATAGCTGTTGAACTCTGTCCTCCTACAGCCTACAGAGGGAGGGAGGTGCCAGGGACAAAGAGGTGTGGTACCAGGACAGTGAGGGGTAGGCCTTGGATCCCTGCAGCCCTGAGCCCATGACCCTCCCGCCTCCTTCCTTTTCTCTATCTAGTGGAACCCAGGCTTAGCCTTGTACAAGTTTCTTTTTAACTTACCCATTTGTAGGCCAGACCAAAACACCTCCCTTCTCTCTCCCGTCCCAGGGATAGGCAGCACTGCCTGCATGTCCTCAGTGTCCTTATGGTGGTAGAGAGCCGAAGGGCCTGCCTTTTCTGTGGTCAGCTGAGGCTTGCTCTCAGGCCTCAACAGTGCTTCCTTGGTGAGGCAGGTCCTCACCTGTGTCAGTCTCGGCTATTCTGTGGGCACATGCTCTTGGAGAACCACCTCCCTCCCTCTGGTTTGACAGTGTGTGCCCCATACTTTGTCAAGCGTCAGAAAACAGAGCTTGGCCTGGCACACAGCAAGGGTACACACCCACCAAGGGCTAGGGTGACCACCTTACTTAGTCAGAGGTGCTATGGTGTGCTCTTTGCAGAGCCAGAGACATTTCCTGTGTCGCACACAGCTGAGTTAGCTTCTGACAGACCATGTGACTAATGGGAGGGAAGGAGGGAGTGAGGCTGGCTTGAGGAGACTACAAGGCCACCAGTGAGCCTGTCCCCACCAGCTGCTTACTGAGGAGTCACTACTCCATGGAGTAACCACTTTTCAGCACTCCTGGAATCGCTTCCAAGAGCTTCTGGAATCTTTTCTTCATTTCTGAGTGGGAAGAAACACCTGACCTCAAGGGCAGATTTGGTTTTCAGAAATAGACTTTTTAATGAAAAGGTTTAAGAGAGTCAGATAGGCTGGGCACCAGTGGCTTATACCTGTAATCCTAGCTACTTGGGAGGCTGAGATCAGGAGGGTAGCAGTTCCAGGCCAGCCCAGACAACTAGTTCTCGAGACCCCATCTCCAAATTAACCACAGCAAAATGAACTGAAGGTGTGGCTCAAACAGTAGAGCCCCTGCTTTGGAAGCACAAAGCCTTAAGTTCAAACCCCAGTCCCACCAAAGAGAGAGAGAGAGACAGCCAGATGAGTGACTAATTTAGGTAGTAGTGCTATCAGATAAAACAAGTTATGGCTAAAGAATTGTGAAATACATCTTATTGCCTACCTATGTAGGCCATCCTGAAAGTTCTAGAAAAGGCCCCAGATGCTCACTGACATAAAAATGCAACCCCTCAAGACAGCTACTGTAGGGACCCCAAGCAGGGGGCTCAGTCCCTGATTCAAGGTGTATATGGAGGGGCCACTAGTGTGTGCTTTATGAAGCAAGTCTCATTGCTGTGGGAGTGTGCTTCATAACTTGGCTTACTGTCGGTAAGGAAAGCCCCCAGTCCGGGCTGTCCAGACCACTCCCTGAATAAGCAAGCCAGTTTCCACCTGCATTTCCTTAAACCCCTGGAGACTTAGGGCTGGTTGCGGAAGGTGAGCAAAAAAGCACCAGTGGCTGGCATCAGGTCTGAGAGTGATAATGAGGCACTCACATCCCAGCAGCCTGCTTCTTCCTGTCTTCTTTTTTTGGTGGTACTAGGGTTTGAACTCAGGCCTCATGCTTGCTAGGCAGCCACTCTTACTACTTGAGCCACTCCGCCAACCCCTTCCTGCTTTCTTGCTGCTGAAGAACCAAGGGACCCAAGGCCAAGGTCAAGTAACTGACTTGCTAGAGGATTTCTCCACTGGCTTTTTTCCAAATTCTTGCCAGCTTTGGCCAGGGCCTAAAGCAAGGCAGGTCACAGGTGGTGCTCTCAGCAGTGGTGACAGAACAGAATTTGAAACTTTTTTTTTTCCTGTTCCTAGGGTTTGAACTCATGGTTTTGCAGCATGAGGCAGGCACTCCATCACTTGTGCCATGCCTCCAGTCCCAGAATTTGAAACTTGCCCTGCAGTAGCTACCCTGTGGCAGGATACTGACCCAGTATCCTGCCTATAGTGTCACAGCTGCCTGCTACAGTCTCTGGAATAACTAGCCACCAAATGCCCAGGCTCCTAGTCTGCCAGCTGCCCCTGCTCTGTGGCTTTGGTGCCCTTCCTGGTACATGGGCCTCTACTTCCATCCAGCTAGCCAGTTCTCCCATTTCCTGCCCCAGCATACCTCCTATGAGGCTGGTCTTCCTCACAGACCTCTGCCTCCCCACCCATCCCAGGAATCTCTAGGACAGACTCAGGGAGGAGAGCTAGGTCGCTCTTCCCCGTGACTGACCAGGGCTGGAAAGATTTGTGATGCCCTGGAGCAGCAGGATGGGCAGCTATGAGAAGCAGAAACAAATCATCTTCTTTATTGGCAATTTTCACAGGCCTGTTCCTGTGCTCCCTCCTCCCCTCCTATCCCCGACAGTGTCAGGCTGATTAAAAGTAATAGATGCTTCCATCCCACTCCAAGTGTCATTGTGGGAAGATATTGCTCTGGCTTCTTGTGGGTCCCAGCAGAATGACCTCTCCCTTTGTAGGAGCCAGGGACCTAAAGGGGACAGTGAAGGTCCCCCAGCCTCACACCTGGGGAACAGCCTGAACTTCTGATGGGGCCAGCAGGCAGCAGTGGCCAAGCTGCACACTGGCCTCTCGGCCTATTGCTCCTTCACACTGCTTACCAAGAAGTGTCATATGTCCTCTGGCTTCGTCTGAGGAATTGGGAACAGGCTAGTGGGGCTGTCAGATCTATTCTGAGCAGACAGCATGAATTATAAATCCCAATGCAGATGGAGACCCCAGCGGTCTCTGTGGTTAAGTAGCTAACAGTGGTTGTTGTGGGAAATCTGCATAAGATACCAGAAGCTGGAGAAACACCAAAAGATCTAGAAATGCATCTTCTCTGCATGCTGGGAGTACCTTTCTGTTGGTTATACAGTTCTTCCTAAACCTGGCTGTATGAGCGCTATGCTTGGCACCACCTTCAGCGAGCTTCCATTCTGGGGATAGGCCGCTGCGCCAGCCTGCTGTCCATCGGTGATGTAGCCTGATTGCTCTGAACATATAGTGTCACAGGTCCTCTTCTCTGCAGCAGATCCCCTGTCCCCAAACTGTACCACCAGACCCCAATGTGCCATTTGCCTATAGCCTTGGTACCATTTTTGCCCTGGGGTGACCACTCTTCATTTACTGCCCACTGTTGGCCCTGGGCACCCACCTTGCACAGTACTGAGCACTCTTACCCTCAGCTCATATAGCAGATGCCCTGGGCCCAAGAGGACACCTCCCAGTGTTCTGTGCTCCCTCTGCCCTCTACCTCCCCCTCCCCGGCTCTCCACAGATACATCTTTCAAACCACTGGCGAGAGAAGCCCTAGGTGCTGACCCAGCCTGCTCCCTGGCAGGATGCTGGCAGAATTCCCAAGAGAGCTCTGAGGGGCTGAGGAGGAAGCTGCTAGTACCTGACCAGAGTTGGGCCACCCTGCTTATTAACTAGCACCTTTCTCTGGATCATGCCCAGACCCCTGTGCTGGGGAAGGGGGGGTAGGGGGAACAAGACATGGAGAAGACTGTGTGGGACATACAGAAGGTCAGCAGCCATGGCTGACCTGCCCCCACGTGACTTTGGGGTCATGTGATGGTTCCTTCTTGCAGGGGTCAAGTCCCTCCACAGGTCCCCCAGACCAAGAACTGTCACAGTGGGGTGGTTTCCAGCCCCTGCTGACTCCCCTTCCTTGTTTTCCAGCCTTTGCCATCATGATTGTGCTGGCCTTGGTCCGCATTGGGAATGGGCAAGGGGAGGGGCATCCGCCCCTGGCTGACTTCTCAGGAGTCCGGAACCTGTTTGGGGTATGCGTCTACTCCTTCATGTGCCAGCACTCCCTGCCGTCCCTCGTCACCCCCGTCTCCTCCAAGCGCTACCTCACTCACCTGGTGTTCCTAGACTACGTGCTTATCCTGGCCTTCTATGGCCTCCTCTCCTTCACTGCCATCTTCTGCTTCCGTAGTGACAGCCTCCTCGACATGTACACCCTCAACTTTGCACGCTGCGACATCGTGGGCCTAGCTGCCATCCGCTTCTTCCTAGGCCTATTCCCTGTCTTCACCATCAGTACCAACTTCCCCATCATCGCGGTGACCCTGCGCAACAACTGGAAGACGCTCTTCCACCGTGAAGGTGGCACATACCCTTGGGTAGTGGACCGTGTAGTGTTCCCCACTATCACCCTGGTGCCCCCTGTGCTGGTGGCCTTCTGCACCCATGACCTGGAGTCCCTAGTAGGCATCACAGGGGCCTACGCAGGCACCGGCATCCAGTACGTCATCCCTGCCTTCCTGGTGTACCTCTGCCGCAAGGACACACAGCTGGCCTTTGGCTATGGAACCGTCAACAAGCACAGGTCCCCATTCCACCACACCTTCTGGGTGGGCTTTGTGCTGCTCTGGGCTTTCTCCTGCTTCTTCTTTGTCACAGCCAATATCGTCCTCACTGAAACCAAGCTCTGATGTCAGGACATGTTTGGTGACAGGAGGCTGGGAGTCAAGCCTTGGCCTCCCTGCCACAGAGTAAGATTTAGTGGCCACACAGGTCTTCATGAGCAGGTGAGGCTAGGGGTCTCCTTTCCACCCAGGACTCTGCCCAGTCTGTTCCCAGCCTCACCCACCCACCAGCGCAGCCCTTCTGCCAGAGACAGTATGTGGCTACTCCCAGGTTCCAGGATGGCCCCTCTGTTCTACACAGCTCCTCCGCCCCCCACCACTGGAGGATGGCTTCTCCCTCTGTGGTGGGAGATGCAGTGCTGGCACTGCTGTTATTTATACCAGACACATATCCCCTCCTCCTTCCTCCTCATCCCCGTCCTGCATCCTTGTCTGTCCACTGGCAGCTGCTGTCTCTTGAGAGATGAATCCCCGGCCCTAGTTATCCTAGTCCAGCCTATGACAGGTAGGTGCCACCTTCCTGCCAGGCCTGATAGTCGCTAAGTGCCACTCCTAGGGGAGGACCTAGCCAACCCCAGTGACAAGAACAGAAAGTGCTAATTGGCACCGGGGTCTCTAGACCAGAGCTGTGAGGGCCCTTGCTGTGGGCGCCAGCTCTGAGGCAGTAAGCAAATGGAACATTCTTTCCATGTATGCCCAACAACCTGGAAGCTGGCCTTAAAGCTCTCGGCTTACGGCCCCTCAGAGAGATCCTCTGCTTTCTGGCTGCCCCAACACCACTCCCCATGGCATACTGGCCTGAGCATGTGGCAGAGCGAGGGCTCCATGGCTCCCACCTGTAGAAGGTCAGTCCAGCTGGCCACCACACTGTACTCCAACACTAAAGTGGGGCCCTCAGGAGCAGGGCCATGGGTGTTCAGTGTCAACACCCTGTCCATGTCCTGGCTGCCATAGGGTCAGATGGGGCAGCCACTGCTATCACCATGGAAAGAGGCCAGGCCACCAGCCACCTCCTACTCAATCATGCATGCATCTGTGGGGCTCGTGGCCTCAGAAACATGGGTGACTAATGAACTCTGCATTTCAATGTGCCTTCTGCTTCCGGCCCCGAGGATCTACCTGACCCTGGCTTGCCCCGGCTCTGGGCCTGGTTCCACCTGTCCTGGAGCCCAGAAAAGCTGGCCTTAGAGCTGCCTCTGGGGTTTCTGGGTCCTGCCGCTCCCTCTTGATTTCAGTGCCTTGCTCCACCCTCATGAGGGAACCTTCGCCACTTCCCTTCTGTGTCTCACCATCTTTAAAGTTTGACAACGTGATGACTCTGGGTGTCTTGGGGCCCAGAGGATGTGCAGGACCTGCAAGGAATGTGGGGTCTGCAGGCTGCACCCTCCACCTCTGGCCCTGGCATCCCTACCTGAAGAATCCCTGGGTCATGATCAGCCTCAGTCTGCTTTCTCACAGCTTTCCCCACATATCATCATTTCAGTCCTTCCCCATTTGCCACTGTAGCATCTTCCCAGGAGACCTTGCCCTGGGGTGGGCCAAGCAAGGTGGATACCATGGTGGCAAGGCCAAGACAGTGGCAAGAGCAAGAATAACAAAGACAAGGCCGCCGTCTCTCTGTGCTCAGGCCCTCCCTGAAGCTGCCCAGTTGTTGGCTGAGAACTCAATTAAAACATCTGTGCTTACCCTTCTCCAGTTGCATTCCCTCTTGCTTAAGGACAAAGCAAATTAAATCATCCTGCTGCCTGGGCTCCAAACCAAATTTTGGACACAAGTTTATTAGCATCATAAAGCCCAGGTTGATTTATGTGACAATCTGGAGCCACACACAGCAATGGAGTCAGTGTCTGTGTTTCCCTCTACCTCCAAGCCAAGCTGGGGCAGCCCTGGCCCTGGAGGGAACTGACCCGAAGTGACCATGTTACTGATGCTGAGCCAGGGCCCTCCTCACAGCCACTGTCTGGTTTCTTTGCTCCTGGGTCTCCACCTGCTGTCTGTCCTGCTAGAGGTCAGATGGGGTCACCTTTGCTCCATGCCAGGCATGTGTCACTGATATGAGAGTTGAAGGAAAAGGGGAGAGGACCGTAACAGGTAGACATGCCCAAGTGACGGTCAGTCCTCATGTGTATCGAGCATAGTCAACTGCACGTTTTTATGTCAACATGGTGAGGTGGGCAGGTGGGTCATGGTTTCCATTTGCAGAGGGGCCCTGGGAGTCAGTGTGGGCAGGACAACTGAAGAGGCCTGCTCAGCCTGGTCCCAGGCACAAGTGTCACCATGGAGATGTTAAACTCAGCCACTGCCACTGTCATCCCCACACAGGGCCCTGGACACTGGCCCCTGAGGCCAGGCCAGGTCAAGGTGGTAGCGAACATTCTTCCCCTCGCTCCCTGCTGAAGCACCAGCCCCACCTGAGCATTGGAGCCTGGTGCCAACAGCTCTGGCTGCTCCTCACCTAAGGCTAGTAAATGGGGCAGATGGCAGGTGACAGGCTGGGAGGCACTGCTGAATGGTGGAAGGTGGCAGCAAGCACTAGGCCAGGCCCCAAGCCACACAGCTGTTCTCACTACATGAGGCCAAGAGAAGCCTCAGCAACAGGCAGAGGCTAAGGCCAGAGTGGTGGAGAGCATAGGCTGGTCCCGCCTCTTGGGAAACCAACTGAGCAGGGCCTGGCACAGCCGGCCACTTCCCAACCATCATGATGTCCTCAGCCAGGACCCCCAACATCATGCTGGTTGGGAAGTGGCTGGCCTGACCAGGGGTTAGAGGCTTAAGCAAGGCTGGCTTGTACTAAGAGCCACTGAAAAGCTGGCTCTTAGCACCAAAATCCTGGCTGCAGGCAAGCCCTGTCATCCCTCCACCCCAGGCCTGGGACACAGTGCAGAAAAAGACAGAACCTGTGCAAGGGCCTGCTGTATGCCAGACATGGTACTGGGTTCTTTGTGAAGATCACGCAGTTAGAACCTGCTGCCTGCAAGCAGTGAGCCTCTGTGAGTGCTCCCTCTGTGAAATGGCTAACGGCACCTTTGTGACCCACGGTCGTGGGGAATAACAAATTGAGCTTAGTGCCTGGCACAGAAGTGCTCAATAAAGCTACTGTTTACCAATGCCCGTCTCTTTTGTCACTTGCCAGTCATAACTGCACTCATAGCCCAGGACTTACTTAGGACTCCAGACACCTGAATTGGTTTCATAGCAACCTAATGAAGCAAGGATCTTGTGGCCACTGCCTGCTGCGATTCCAGCCAAGAAATGAACCTGAATTTTCAGGGTCTAGAGGGAGAGGGTTTGACTCTGGTTCCCCAGTCCCCTGGGAAACTTGAGAACAGGCCTCGCCTTACAAAGAGCGAACAGGTAAGGGTGGGGGCTCCTGGATGAGGACATCATGCTGGCCCTTGTGCAAGTTCTGTCCCCAGCACCTCACCTGGTACCCTGGAAGAGGCTGATGTGAACTAAAGATAGAGGAGGGAGAACAGGGCAGCAGCAGAAGGGAAGCAGTCAGACTAAGTTTCCTACTGGAGACTCATGATAGGGTGTCTTTTCCTGTGTCCCACCAAAAGGGAACAAGTACAGTGAGGGTCTAGGTCATCAGGCCTGTGTGGGATGTTTTCATATCTATGGCCTCCCATCCTCCCTGCTGGCCTTTCTGCCTCCCCTGTGAGGTGCAGGAGGCAGGGACACTGCCCCTCTGAGCAGAAAGCCAGGCCATCCAGCTCTGAAACTCAGGGAGCGTCCTTCCTGCACCCTCTTCCCATATGTTCCTACGCAAGGAAGGAGTCAGCCAGCTCCTGGCCCGGCAAGCAGGAGCGGCCCCTCCGAGCCAGCAGTAGGCTCTGCTCCACATTCGGCTCTTAATTATCTTTCCAGTTCTTGGTTATTAATGATCTTGGGCAGCGAGCAAAGCAGCCTAGACCTCACACCTCCCCCAGCCTCACCTCTGTAACCTTTCCCCATGCTGAGCTGCACGCAGACCCCGACTCAGGGAGAATGAGGGTTCAGGTCCAGGTACCGGTGGCCAGCGGTTAACCTGGCGCTACTTTGCAGCCAAGGTCAAGCTTCTGTAGTGCTGCCCTGAGCCCTCACCTAGACTCACACTCCCACCTGTTGCTGAGCCCTAATCCTGAGCCTGGCTCCACCCTGTGAAAATTCACAGGGCAGAGATGGTGAACTTGACTGTATCAGATGGGGCCACTGGTTCTTGGGGTGGTCAGGCTCTGGCCATGAATGGAGTTATATCCCACCCTACCATTTTGGCTGCTTTCATCCCTAAAACCAAACCTAAAAGATCCTGTTGTTATGATTCCCACCCAAGCTGTGAGGTCTTTGAAGACTAAAGAGAGAACCTGGCTTCCTACCCACCATCAAGGAACTACACAAGAAGACCCTGGGCAGAGTCTCCAGTGGTCTTTGCATCAGCACCACCCCTCCCTGCCTTCCTCTCTGTCACACGGAATTGGCATCTGCAACTTCCACCCAACCTGTAGAGGACACTGGGGCCTCAGCCTTGGGAAAGGGGTTGACAGAATCCATAGTGCTTGCCATATTTGTGGAACGAATGGATGGATGAATGCTTGCTCACAGAATCATCGTGGGGGAGGTAATTAATTAAAGATGTGAAAACATCAAGGACTGTAAACGAGCCATCTTTTCAGATGGCCCACAGCCAATGATATGGAACAGTGAAGGGAGGGTGGCTGGGGGCCTCAGAGGGAGGATGGAGGGCCAGAAGGATAGGCAGAGTCTCCCACCTGAGAAGTCTAGGCCGGGCACTGGTGGCTCACACCTGTAATCCTAGCTACTCAGGAGGCATTGCGGTTTGAAGCCAACCCAGCAAATAGTTCTTGAGACCCTATCTCAAAAAAAAAAATCACAGAAAAGGTCTAGTGGAATGGCTCAAGGTGTAGGCCTAGTTCAAACCCCAGTACCTGCAAAAAAACCCAGGTATCACTGAAGCTGAGCCATGCCTGACCCCAGAATGCCACCTGCACCAGGCTTTCAGAGCCCACAGAGCAAATGCAGCCAGCTAGGCCCCAGGCAAGCTTGGCAAGCTCCCCACAGGACAGTCACAGTACTGGCATCAGCCTCCCTTGTCAAGGAAACTGAGGGACAAATTCCACCCATCACCACCAAGGCCTCCATGCTGTGCTCATTTGTCACACTGAACACCAGTGGAGCTGGCCCTGAACACCAAGTTGCTTCTGCTACCCTGAGCCCCTCCCTCGCCTCCTACATCCCTCCCAGACATGTGAAGCTCCCACGTCCTCCAAATATGCCCACCTGGGAAACTCCCATGATGCTCCTGCCACCTACAGGTTGTGCTGTGCCCCCTCCATGATGCAGAACGAGGCAGTCAGCACCAGTGGGTTTTAAAAGGTTGGTTTAATGTCCCAGTATTCCACTAAAAATGAAGTCCACCAGTTTGGAACAAGGGGCAGGATGGAATCCCAAGTTCCAGCCTCTTTGCCCCCATTCCATGGCCACAACAACCATGACCAGGTACTGGCTAACACCAGGGCAGGGACACCCTCAGGAATCCTACCCCTCTGCTCCCTGCGAGTCCAGGCTGAGTGGACAGGACTTTGTGTAATGAGGGGACAATAGCAGCCAGCCTATGGCCAGACCTGAGTCCACAAAGGTCACTGAAGACTTTATCTGCCACTGGGGTCCCATGGCCAGAAATTCATGGTAGGAGCTAGAAAGGCCCAAGCCTGCCTGCTCTGTAACCCTGGCAGTGCCAGGAAGAGGATCCAGCCCAGAAGGAACCGGAAGAGGCGGTGACCTCACACCTCCGACTCCAGGCTGGAGATCCGCCTCCAGGTGCAGGGTCCCTGGAAGCCTTGAGTCCCACAGGCTCCGCAGCTGACCTCTTCTAGCACTCTACTGTCCCTGAAGCCTGTACTCAGCCCCAGGGTCCTGCTGCTGTGTGCCTGCGACCCCCAGGCTCCGGAGAGCCAGGGGCCATGGCTGGCACAGGGTGGGAGGTAAGGGCATACAGCTCCCCAGCAGAACGGCAGCGGGGCATGGGTGTGCAGGCAGACGTGCTGTCTGGGCTGCCAGGTTGGCACCCCCGCCCGCACGGCCTCCCGGCAGGTGGGCAGCTGCAATGACTGCGCCTGCGCCGATCGCCCGCAGACAGGCCTGCGGTGAGGACAGGCGCAGGCGTGACCCGTGCACCCGGCCGCCAGGGGGCCTGACCGAGCGAAGGCCTCGGCCACCGAGCTGGGCAGGGAAGCGTGGCGTGGGCGCAGACCTCGGGCCCAAGCCGCGCGCAGCAGGGCCTCCCGCCGGGCCAACTGCTCGGGCCCGAGCAGCGGGAGATCGTCTGGCTCCGGAGGCTCCGGGAAGAGTGGGGGGAAAGGGCGCCCGGACCGGTCTGCTCGAGGGAAGGAACTGTAGTGACAGTGTGCAGGCGACAGGGGGCGCTCTGGGAGCGCGCGCCGCTCAGAGGCAGAGAGGTGTCGCCCTCTGTGCCCGGCTCGCACTGGCCACCGTGCCTCCCAGGCGGCCGGGCGCGGCACCCGGGAGACATCGGACAGAGGCGGCCCAGGCGTCGGGGGGCGCCCCGGGGGCTGCGGGACCCTGCGCACCGGCGCAGCGTGGCACCCGCCAGGCGGTCCCCAGGCCCTGGGGTTCGGCTCCTGCGGCGGACGAGGGGTGGGCGGGCGGGGCCCGGGGCAGGCGGGCGGGGGCGCGCGGCGGCTGTTGCCCCAGCTCTCGATGGTGCGCGTGGCGCGGTCCAGGGAGCTGCTCACGCCCGCCGTGGACACCATGTCGCGGGCTGCCTGCAGCATCTTGAGCACGCCGGCCTGGGCTGAGCTGGCCGTGAGGTCCGGGCTGGGAGGCCGTGAGGGGCTGGCGAGGCTCTGCACCCCGTTGAAGCAGCTATAGATGCCCTGGGCAGGAGGGAGGAAACAGGTGGTGGTGAGCCGCGCCCCCCTCTAGAGGACGCATGAGCATTCTAAAGTCCCGGAAGCAGCTACTTAAGTGTCCCCTATGTGCCAGGCACTGTGCTGCTCTGTAGATGAATGACGTATCTGAGACTTTGGAGGTTGATTCTTTCTCCTAATCACAGTCACTGGTAAACGATAGGGAGGATTCCAATCTGTCATTCTGGCCAGTTGTTCAGGACCTCTGTCCCTAAAGGTGGGGCCTGTGTGGGGAGGCAGGGCACCTACTCTGCTGAAAGCAAGCAGGAAGTCCAGCTGGGATGTATTGGTCACCGAGTGGCGCAGCTTCCAGTAGACCAGGTGCTCCCAGGCAAAGACCAGCAGGGCCAGCCCCATGGCCACCAGCAACATGTAGAAGACCCCCGCCATGTTGTCAATATCCAACTTGCTGCTCATTGCTTCATTCTTCTCATTCTGGCAGATCCCCGAGAGCCACACTGTCTCCAGTTTCTGTGTCTCTCCTGGGGGAGAGGGGACACATGGCTCAAAAATCCTCGTAAAAGACCCCCACCAACACTCACTCCAAGCCTGGATGGAGGAAGGGTCTGGGGCCAGGGTCTACCCCCTTGTCCCACAACTGTGAGCTCACAGGGATCCAGCCCAGCAAGATTGGTGTCAGCCACTGAGCAAAGAGAAAGGAAAGCAGAGCTGAGGCTGGCAGGGGCCATGCCAGCCTTTGGGTGTCCACATTCCCACCCAGTAAAGACTTGGTGATAAGTTTTAGCATTCATTCATTTATTCATTCCCATCACACATTTGATCACATGCCAAGCCTGGAGCTGGTCCCCAGGAAATCATTGATGCTGTTAAACAGTATTAGCAGGAAATCAGGCAGCATTTTAGATTTGGTGAGATTGGAGGGGGCAATTTTTAGTGTCTCCATACAAAGCCCAAACTGGCCTTGACCTCATGATCCTCTTGCCTCAGCTTCCTGAGAGCTGGAATTACAGGCATGAACCACTCCCCCCCCCACCCCACCCCCGCTCCATCAGTTTTATCTAATAAGGTTGGAACTCTTCAAAACTCAAAGCTCCCTCTGGGTTAGGGGCAAGCTGGGCTGGACCACTCACACCCACGAGCCCTGCTGCCAAGGCTAGCCTGGTCACGGCTCTGGACTAGCCAGGTTCTTGGCACTACCCCCAGGAAATCTCAAAATGGAAATGGGGGAGCAACTTGGCAAAGTAGGTGCTCATCTGAGAAAGACATTGGGAGGGGTCTTGAGGCAAAGGAAAGCAGCTGAGCTACCCACAACTCCCACCCTGTGGCCTAAGTATCTTCTTATCTTCCCTGATCTTTGGGGACTCCCCAGCTCTGGTCCTCACTCCCTCTTGCAAGTCCACCCTTTCTCTGGATCTCTATCCAGCCACTCCTGCTACCTGCCCCAATCTCACCCCCAGAGGCCTCTCCCTACCCACAGCTCTGTGCACACAGAGGTGAATGTGGAGATGCTCAGTGGACCCCCAAGACTCTTCCCAGCCCCTCCCCCCACAATGGCAGCACCCACCGTCCCCCAGGAACTGCAGGAGGGCCAGGTCTATGGCCCGCTTCCAGTGGGAGTCCTTCTGCATGGCGATGCCGTAGCCAGTGGTGGCAAAGACCTTGCCAGACCCAATGGTGACCAGCTTGCAGCCTTCATCCTTGCCCGCCATGTAGTTGAGGACAGCCGCGTCATAGATGAAGGCGTCCAGCTTCCTGGGGACAGGCTGAGCCCTCAGAGCCAGGAACCATGTAGGTGGAAGGGGCCTGAACTTGGACCCTGACAGGCGTCTAAGCCCTTGAGCCTGAGGGACACTGTCAGGAAGGGATGAGTGGACAGAACCTTCTCTGGCTCCCTTGCAATGACCCCTCCCACCAAGGAACTCTGACCCAGAGGATGCACACCCCTCCACCCAGCCCCTTCATGCCCCTATGACCCAGAGAAGGTCCCAACCCCCAACAGCACATATTGGGCATCACCTCCAAGCTCCACTCTGCCCCCAGACCTCCTCACCCCTCCCTAGGACTCCAGCAGGACGAACTAGTTCCACTGTCCCTACCTTGGGTCTCTAAGGAAGGGACAGAACTAAGGCTGGTCACTGGGGAGACCTGTGGTTGGAGACAGAGGGCAGGGGGGACAGGGCTGAGGACCCACCCCATCTTCAGGCTGGTGAGTGCATCCTCCACCGAGCGCTGGTTGAACTTGACCATGTGGACGTGCATGTCACGATAATTACTACGGATGTTCCTCTCTGTGCTGCCGTTGGGCACCGTGCCGAAGCGGAAGGGTGGGTACTGATCTTGAGGCCGTTGGAACTGCAGGTAGATGGTAGCCACTCGCACCCCTCGTGCCAGGTACCAGCCCCAACCCCAAGCCCCAGAGCCCCACCCCCAGGCTGCACCTGCATAATCAGAATACAAGGACCACTCCTGCATCTTACAAATGGGGACTCAGAGGCCCAAAGACAGGGGGAGACATAACCATGACCACTCAGTCAGTGGGCCTGAGCAATCACTGCCTCAGCCCCCAGTTCCCTCCTCACCTGGCCTCACTGGCTTTATCCCACTCCAGCCTCCAGTTCAAACTCCCCGGACTCCAACTGTCCTATGTCTGTTCATTCAAGGCCTGTCCCCACCTTCGGTGTCCCCCCACCCTCCACTGGCCATGGTCCAGAAACCTTCTTGTCACTGAGGCCTGACACGGTGTCAATATATTGCTCCTGGATCATGAAGGCGGCCAAGTTGGCTGTGTAGCTGGCCAGGAAGATGACGGCAAAGAAGGCCCACACCAGGACCATGACCTTGCTGGTGGTGCCTCGGGGATTCTCGATGGGCACTGAGTTGTTGAAGACCAGAGCCCACAGCAGCCAGACAGACTTGCCAATGGTGAAGGATGGGCCCCCGGTCTCTGGGTGGACAAGAGGGTGGACGCTGGGGACTTCATCACTTCCATACCACCATGGCCCTCCACCCATGCCAAGGTGAGAGCTTACTCTTGCCCTTGGTGAGGTTCTGGTTGTAGCTGACCGGGCTGAAGTACTCAAACATGAAGACAGTGATGGCGACCACCGTAAGACACATGACAAACATCATTACCCACACTGCAGGACTGTAGGGCTCTGGGGATGGAGGCAGGTGGCTCAGAGACCTTAGCACACTCCCCCACCAAGTCCCAGCAGCACAAGGCGATGACTGGTGAGTTTCACTTGTCAAAGTAGGGGCCCTCCAGCTCTGCAGATGGAGCCACGGGGGCCCCTGGCTCTCAGATTGGCAGAGCCCCAGAGGGACTCCACAGGAAAACAAGGCTCTGCAGTGTCCAAGGTTCCTGCCCTGGGCAAGGCACACATCACCCCACCCTAAGCCTTCCTTTGCCCTCACATCCCCTGCCTGGTTGCTCTGGGAAGGCAAGGAACATGACTGTATCCCCAGAACCTAACTGGGGCCTGGCACAACAGGGCTACCCAAACAATGCTGAATTCCTAATTGAGTGAGAAATTAGTATGGCTTACCATAGCGCTTCATCCCTGATCCATGGTCCAACCCAAAACACAGCCTGCAGCCAGCCTGCCAGCCTGGCTTCCATCCCTCACAATGGTGCCATCACCTGTCTGACTCTCCCCACCTCCACCCAGGCTCTGACCCCAACATCTACATTCCTCCTTCCCCTCCACTTCACCTGCCTCCAGCCAGCCTCCAAGACTCCCAAGGTTTTATGCTAGGTGCCTCTGAGAATTCACCCCAAACTCCCCACCTCCACCCATGCCCCACTCACCCACCGCTGGGCCCCTCTGCCCAGAGCCATCCCTGTCCACACAAACCTCACCCAGGAAAGCAGATGGGGAGACAGTGCCATTGCTGCGAGCAACCATCACGCTGATGCCGGTCTCCACGAAGGGTACGGAGAAGTCTACAATTTCAGAGCGCTCCTCATTGATGGTAAGGGAGCCGATGGCCATGTCTGCCCGCTTGTAGTACACCTGGAGGCCATGAGGGCATTGAGAAGGGAGGGCTGGCGCATCCTTCCAGTCCCCAAGCCCTTCCAGCCCACACCAGCAGATCTGGTTGCTCCCTGATGGGGACCTCAGAGCTCAGCTCTCAGAACTGACCCCTCCAGGGGTCATCACCGACAACAACCCAGGCTTCCTCATCCCAGAGCGGGCTGAGAGATGCATAGGGCTGGCAGCAGACAGGGCAGCCTGGGCTGGACCTGGGGAAAGCCTACCTCCCCGATCATGCCGTTCCACACACCGCGCACCCTCTTGCCATGCTTGCCATTGGTCACCAGGTACAAGTCATAGGAGAATTTGACCACTTTAGCCAGCTTCTTGAGGATGTCGATACAGAAGCCCTTACAGCAGAGCTTGGTGTAAGGGGCCACGTCCCCACTGCTAAAGAGGCCACCAGGAGTCAGAGCACATTGCAGCCTGCAGCAACCACAGCTCCTCCCAGCCTGGTGTGTGGGCCTCACCCTGCATCCGAGCATCACCCCCCCCGCACACACACACAAGGCAGCTATGCCTCCCAGGCCAACACCCAGCTCAAGTCAGACCTGAAAGTGTGGTTGCTCTGCCTGCGGCAGGGCACGGTGTTGGGTACACAGCCACCTGTGCCAGGGTCTGGGCTCTCCACGATGACAAAGGGCCGCTCTTCTAGCGTGGCCACTGTCAAGTGCCGGCTATCCACCACAGGCTGGAGGGAGGTGCTATAGCGAGGCCACACTGGATACTTCATATAGAGGACACCATGATCCCAGCGCCCCACCTGCAGAGGACAACTGGCCTCAACCTAGGACCTCTAGCCTTACTACTCCCTGCTCTAGGTGGGGCTTCTGGGTGCCACCTCCCAGGGCCAAGAATTCCCCCTTCTTGCCTAGGGACATGTATGTGGAGTAGGGTCTGAGTTGCAGGATTTGGAAAACAGGAGAGTCTGGGAAAGGGCTGAGCACAGTCAGATGGACAGGCTCCCCGCAGCCTCCCCAGGTCCCTGCTCTGTGTTCTCCAGTGTAGCCTCTCTACTGTTGTCAGCCCACGGCATCTTCCTAACACTCAGGCTGACCCGGTCTCACCATGCTAGTCCTCATGACCTCAGCACAAAGGCCTTAGCTGACACTAAAGGCCCTTCACACACTCAGGTCCAATATGTCCCATCATCCCATCAAGTCTTCACACCCCAAATACACCTGCCACATACTTAAGAATGCCCCTCTGTCTATACCAGACTAGCACCCCTTCCTGGTAGGCTCCCACTCAATCCTCGACAGCCCACCTCAAATGCTCTATATTCTGTAACACATTCTCCAGTTTCCTCCTTTGAAAGCAGAACTGATTCCTGCTCCTCTTCTCTGCTCCCATATTGTTTTGCACACATCTCTACCTACGCACTGAGCTCTCCATATTCTACTTATTTACTTTTCCATCTGGCTGGCACAGACATGGGTCACTCCCCCAGGGGCAGGACTCTGTGATAAAAGTGCTTGGTGAGTTCTGTAGTGCAGGCAAGTCAGGGTATTATGGGATCCCAGAGCAGGGTCACCTCGCCCATCCTGGGCGACCTGGAAGGCTTCCCAGTGAAAGATGTTTCAGCTGAGATCTGGAAGATGCGGGGCTGGACAAGGGACAGAAGGGACTCTGCTCAGCTGTGGGCTTGAGAGGGGCTCCTGGGCTCACCCCCTTCTCACCATCTCCCAGAGGCGGTGCCGGTTGAGAGCAATCACAACCATGGTGGGCTGGACCAGGTACCCACCAGGGCTGAAGGAGAAGTCTCGGCCCTCCCAGGTGACATTCAATAGGTGCCTGTGATGGGGAGAGATGCCAAGGTGTCCCCATACCCCAGCCCATGGCTCCCCCCCAGGGTCCATCCCTCACCACCACTGCCACTATCAATCGGGGCATCTGTTGTGTAATTATCCTTCCAAATGTTTCCCCATATGGACCCCTGGATCCTCACCCTCACCACATCAGCACCTGCTGTTTTATTCAGATGAGGACACCATGGCCCAGGGGGATGAAGTAACTTGCTGCCTAGCACATGCTAGTGGGTGGTGGAACCAGAGAGCCCAAGCTTACTGCCACCCCATGCCTGGGCCAGGTGCCCACCTGTAGAATGCCTCCCGGGCTGGACTAACCGGCCCGGGGTGGCTGTGACAGTCCCCAGCTGGAGCGGGCAGGATACCGTGCTGTCGCCGGTAACCGTGGGCGCCCAGGGCCAGTATGGCCACGCCGTCGCGGACCTTCTGGCGCAGGCTAAGGCGCCAGCTCTCGGTGACCACACTGATGAGACCCACGGGGAAGACAGCAGGGGGCGCGTCGGTGCTGCCCAGCGCCAGGTTGGGCACTAACCACACGTGGCCGGGTCCCACCAGGCCGGCCTGTGCCGCCTCGGCGAAGAGCACCTCAGCCTCCTCGCGCGAGCAGTAGGCCACCAGCACCGGTGCGTCCACCTGGCGCAACAGGCGCTGGGTGCGCGCGCGCGGCCCGCCCGGGCCCAGCTCCAGCGTGAGCACGTCCAGCAGCCGCCAGCTCAGGTAGCTGGCGTCGGCGACAGCGCGCACGCCCTCGAGGAAGAGCGAGTGGCCCGGGTGCAGGCTGGTGATGACCGCGAACGCGCTCCAGTCGTACTCCTCCAGGACCTTGAACAGCACCTGCAGCTGCTGCTCCAGGGACACGCCCAGCTGCAGGAAGGCGGAGCCCGGCTCCTGGGGGGCGGGACAGTGGGCGTGGTCTGAGGCGGGGCGGGGCGGGCTGAGCTCCGCCTCGCGACCCCTCCTTCCTCCGCCCCTGAACGTGGTCCCGACACCCAGGCTACAAAGGATGCTCGGGTTCCCGCAACCCCTGCAACGTCCTGCCCCGACGTGGCTTCTAGACCCTCTGCCCATCGGAATCTCCTGGGAAGCGTTGTAAACTACGCATGCCGGGCCTCCACCAGACCATGCTGGACCACAGACCAGAGCATCAACACCACCGTCTAGGCGCGTGTTAGAAAGGCAGATTCCCGAGCAGTCCCCCACACTGACTGAATCGGAATCTCTGGGGATGACGCTTGGGATCTATGGTAACAAGCTCTTACAGTTTGCCTTGAGCCCACTAGTTTGAGAAGCGCGGCCCCAGACCAACTGAATCTGAGGATCAGAGGTGCAACGCTGAGCATCTGTCTTTTGCAAGCACTAAGAGGACTGAGAACTTCATGAGAAGTGATGCCAGGCCTGCTCCCCACTGCCTCTGCCACCACGAAAGCTCACAAGACACTGCCAGCTCACCTATCACAGTCCCCTCTTAACCAGTGCTCTCCCTTGGGCCACTTACTTAAAAATCGAATCACAGGGTGAACTGGACAGGCTAACCAACCTATTTCTTCAACAGATGACTTGCCATTAAGAGAGAGATGAGGGAGGAGACTAGAGGTTGAGACTTAGAAGGCATATCTACCAGTTGCCACGTGTGAACCTAATTTGGCTTCTGATTCAAGCAAACAGACTTAAAATTAAACATTTGTGACATTTATGAGACAATGGGGAAATGTTGAACACTGGCTGGATAGTTGATGAAGTTAAAGGAATTTTTATTATTTTTAAGATGTGATACTGTGTGCTGGTTTCATTTTTAAAGCCCTTATCTGCTAGAGATACACACTGAAATATTCATGTGTAATAATAAAATCTCTGGACTTTTGATTCGGTTTAACACAGAAGAAGAAGAAGAATTAGGAGGAACGAGGATGGGGCATATTGGCCAAGGTAGACAAACGGTCATAGATGGGGATTCATTAAACTCTTATGTGTGCTCAGAATTCTGTGTGATAAAGTAGAATGAAATAAAGGCAAATCCAATCAGTCTCTTCCCTCAACACCTTCCTTGGATGCCCTCTTACTTACAGTAAAAACCCAAATGCTTCCCATATGGTTGGGACCCACCACCCACTCCCTAAACCAGGATTCCCCACCTGTCACCCAACTCCTATACTCCCTCTTAGTCTCAGAGTAGATATCATTTCTTGAAAGACTATCTCTGTCCAATGTCCTATCCAAATCCGACCCCATGAGCCTCCCTTGTGGCATCTTGTGTCTTTCCTACAGAACGCTCAGCCCCATATGGAACTTCGGGTGACTGTGTTGGGAACATTCTCCCCAGGAGAAGGCAAGTGCTGTGAGGGCAGGGCAGTGTCTCCCCCATGCCTGGGACAGTAACCTGTCTCTGGAGTGCTGTCCTACACGGGGGGACATGGCATCAGATCTAGTCCCCAACTGGCCCTCTGCCCCATATTATAGCCTTACCGAGAGAGCTAAAGAAACAGAGAGGAGGGCTGACAGGCCTTACCACCACAGCTGGAGGGGCACTGGCCACCCACCCACCCACCCCTCTGTCAGACATAAATGGGACAGTCCAGAAAGTTGATCTTTGGAACATGGACACATCCTTCCTACAGTATCCTCCCCCTGCCTTATATCACACCTTCAGCCCCACCTCCTGGCTGGCCCCACTCAGTCCCAGCTTCTCAGGACCTAAGCCACTTCCTAATCTAGATCTGGTCCCCAGCCCCTGACCTGGCCTCAGGCCCAAGATAGAAGGGAACATGAGTTGGATGGGCACCTTAGGAGTGAGGACCACAGCAGAGCCCCCACTGATGCTGAGGATGGGCACGTGAGTCTGGGAGGAGACGAAGTCCAGGAGTTGGGCCACTGCCTCTGTGTCTACATTGTCCTCAAAGACGATGCCATGGACACGGGCAGCACCCAGGAGCCCGCAGATCTGGGTGAGGAGGCTGCTGGGGTTGGTGTTGTTGACCCCCACTGTGAGTGGCTGGATCTCCAGGGGCAGGTCCAGGAAGCTCTGGGGGTTGAGGCGGGCACGGGCCTGGGCCTGCGGCAGCCCTGAACTGCTAAACACCACAGCCACTGTCACAGCCTGTTCGCCTTGCTCTGGGCTCAGTGCTGACCAGGCACTGAGGAGCGAAGTGAGCAGCAGGGCCGGCCCCAGGGCCCCACCCATGTCCACTGGAAGGTCCTAGGGAGAGACTAGAACAAGCACAGAGAGAGGCAGATGGACAGACAGGTGGTGAGGGCTAGGGTCAGAGGACACACACTCAGAGGACAGAGAAGACAAAACCTCCCTCTACCAGGAGAGGCGGAGACAGACAAACAAAGACAGAGAAAGAAAGAAAAAGGTTAGCAGAGCATCCTCAGGGCACCCCAGAGGGGCAAGGGCTGGAGAACAGAAGCCAGGACAGTCTTGTCGCTCTCAGTTCTGCTGCAGTGTGACTAGAAAGGCCAGGTGTTCCAAAACCCAGTCACCTGGGCTCACCGATCCAGGTGCACAGAAAATGCTAGTCTGTTGTTCAAGTATGGATTTGAGTCAAACAGACCTAAGTTCCAGTCCCAGATCTGCCACTTACTAGCTGGGTGATCTTGAGGAAGTCACTAGCTTCTCTGAGCCACTGTGCAGCAGTGAGGGCTTAGATAACAGGTTATTTGCTGTTGCCAGCACTCTTACCATACAGGCAACAGTCCCCTGGGTAAAAGAAGGAAGGCAGCTCTGTAACAGCCCCATGCCTCACCCCAGTCCCCTCTGCAACCAAAACTGGATCTTACATCTGTCCCTCATGAGGACATACTGCTCAGAGTGTCCTTCTTAGTGTAGAGCCAGCCCCCAGGCCCTCCCCTGTGTGGCTGTGCCTGGCAGGCCCCTCCTTCTGAGCACTGGACATCATTGCCCCCTCTTCCCTCAGTGGGCTGTTAGGAACAGCTCTCTGTAGTAGGGTGCAGCAATACTGACTTGCTTAGCTCAGGACACCTGAAACTCCAGGGTATCTTCCCAGCTATTGCTGGTGTGCAGGACTATCTAACCTAACCCAAGCCTAAGCTCATCTCTGCTACACATCTTGCATTAGGACCAAGAGCCAAGCTCCTGGGGTGCCCAATGACTGCAGTTCTCCCTCCCAGCTGGCTGTGGCCCCAGCATTGCCACCTTCTCTGTCTTCATCACAGCCCTAAAACCTTCTGACCAGAAGACAGTCAAAGAGGATTGGTGTGCACTGCCACTCCAGCCCCACTACCCATTGCAACAAAAATTCAGACAAAAAGCAAGCAGCTGCCGACACTCCTACCCCAGAAACCATGCAACTATCTGAAAGGCAAACGCCCTTCAAGGCTAGGTCTCTGGAAAAGGGCTGGGCAGGCTGTGGCTTTCTCACAGGCCCTTCCTTTGGTCTGTGTGCCACCAAATCTCTTTCTTTGTCCAAAGTCTAAACTCTTACTTACACAGCATCCCATAGGGACTCTCCTGGGTCTCTAGTTCTCTCTAAAGAAGACAGAGGGCAGAGAAGGGCAAGAGGCCATCAGAGAACATTAGAGAAACTTCCACTTCTCCCAGTGTTGTTAAAAAGAGAGCTCCACAGAGGACCGCTACACAGACTCTTCAATTCAGAAATTTAACTTGGCATATTTGTGTATTGGGTGCTGGATGGGGGAATGCTGACATGGGTAAGACATGTTCTCTGCCCTCCCAGAACTCAGAGTCAAATCTGCAGAATCTGCAGGCTGTTAACACTTCCAACCTCCTTTTGCTAAACTTATTTCTCCTTCCACCATATCCTGCCACCTTCCCCCCCAGGCTTCAGCCTCTCCCAGAAACCCTTCTCTTTGCTAAGGAGCTAGAGCTCCTTCACTGACAATAGCTCAACGTGTTATCATCGACAAGAGATGTAATTTAACAACAGTCAGAGCGTTAAGATAAAGCGCCAGGTGGTAGAATTGCGGGCTGAGAAGACAGGATGGTGGGCAGGGAGAGAATACTGTACGGGTGTTGGCACCCCTGAAATCTCTTCGCATGCACTATGCAGATGGCAGCCTGTAGACATGGCTGAGTCTGGGATGGGGCCCGAAGTCATGCCAATTCAGCAACTACCAACTAAGGATTTCAAAGCATGATGACAAAGGGCACTGCCATGCTCCCTGCTCCTTTGCACAGCCTGTGTGCTACCTCTGCCCACACCTCCAGTCCTTATAGGTACCCTGCCCTCAGGAAACCCTGGCCTTCTGTCACATCTGCTTCCTAGCAGTGAGCGCTCCATCTGTGTGGCCAATTCAGTAGCCCCAGGGGCATGTGACTTAAAACGTTCCTCACCCAAAGTAAAATATGCTCGGTATGAATTACACCCTGGATATTGAAGACAGTGCGCAAAAAGTACATAATTAATCAGAATTAGTAATCAATTAAAAATATTGACTACATGTTGAAATAACATTCAATGCCACTCTCCTCCCCCTGGCCTCTGCCCCTCCTTCCCACTGTCTCCACCTCACCAGCCTGTCCTACCAGGCTGCTGAAACTTTCCTCTGGCTCCTGCACCTGTCTTGAAGCAGGACGGCTGCTCCTCGGTGCCCACAAATGAAGTTCAGACACTTTAGTCCCGTGCCCAGCCCCCACCTCCAATCTTGACCCCAACCCACTGTCTTCCCTTTATGGACACCCAATCCTGCTTAGTCTGGTGGCCAAACCAGCCAACACTGTCCTGTCTCCAGCCAGCTCCTGCTGTTCCCCAGGCTGGAGTGTACTCTTCCCAACAACATTCTACTGTCCTTTAGGGCCCAATCTAAGTCCCCCTCCTCCAGGGTCCTGCATGGATCCTTCAGCTGGGGACCCCCAAGGAAAGACAGGGTCTATGTCCCACTGCCTTTCCCTCTGGGGTTGGGATCTCCCAGGTTGGCCTCCACAGTGGCCCCTCCGTACTCTGAGGCTGGTAGGCTGGAGGACAAAGCATGGTCTTAGAGCCCTCTTTCCACCCCCTGAGGTCACACCCATTTCCCAAAGGGCCATTAAAACAATCTTGACTGAACACCTGGATCTCAAAAAGGTCAAGGAGACTGGCAGTGGACAGTCCTTCCCCACACCTCGTGAAGGGCAGAGGGCCTCCACACGCTCGGAGTCTTTCTCTTATCCCAGCTTCCCACATCTCAGGCAGGCCCCCTGGCTAGAGCTGTGCATGCACCCGCATAGCCAGCCACACAAGGGGTCCTGACAGCGCCTCCTCTCTCAGGCCACCATCACCAGCTCTGGCACCACCCATCAGCGTCGCCGGTTCCTCCCGGTGGAGGGACCCCAGCTGCCTAGTTGCCTAGCGCCCCTCCTCTGCCGTCGGGTTTCCCTTCCTTCCTTTTTACCCCATCCAAAACCCGAACCCAGTCGACAGGGAAAAGGCCACCCCTCCATCTTGCCCCTAATGGCGGGGACTCCGAGATCTGGCTCCTTCGAGATTAAGTGCCCCCTCCCGGCTGATCCCACTTGGGGCTCCCGGGGCGCCCCGCCCCCTCCCCTCGCAGGAATCTCTTACACTCGGGCTGTGAAGTACGGGGTATTTTTAGGCCGGTGATAAATAATTCATAGGGAACGTGGCATCAGGCTGCCCCTGAGGGAGGAGGGGGCGCGAGCGGCAAGAGCCACCATCACTCGCAGCTCAAGGACACTCGCGATGCTGCAGCGGTGGCGGTGACTCCGGGAGAGGGGACCCGCGCCACGCCTCCTGGTGGCCAAACTGAGCATCACGCACTCGGCGCCCCCAGCCTTGCCGCTGCCCGCTGCGGGCGTCCCCAGCTCTTGGGCCCTCGCCTCGCTCCCCAAAACTGGGTCTCGATCTCAAACGCCCCAGAAAATGGGGTCGAGTTCGGAGGTCAGGTGGGACTGTGGGCCAGGTCCCAACCCAGACCACCCTTGGGCCGGAGCGAACCCAGGACTCGGGTTTTCTGCGTACCTGTCCCTTCCACGTTCTTATTCTTCCGAGTTTAGGAACTGGTTCAGAGTCAGCAACTGGACGGGCTCTGAAATAGAACCAGTGGAATTGCACCCTCTTCAAATAAAATCCTTTCCTCAATTTTCCCGTCGCAGGACATCCGGGACCCATCCTGGAATGGACCACCATCCGAGAGCTGGGGAGCCCAGCCAGAGCCAGAAGTACCACTGGACGAGCAGGACTGGCAAACAGGGTGGGCAAATGGGGTGAACAGGCCAGACAGGGATTCCTGATTTGCCCACCCAGCAGGACCTTTGAAGGGTCGCCAGACGCGCCCTTGGGGATTTTCAGGCTCTAGGTGCCTGGGTTTGTCCCCGCTCCGACTCCCTTCCCCTTCCCTCCTAGGCCCAGGCCCCAAAGCCTTGACATCAGGGAGCTTCAGCTTCCGCTCCCAGCCGTCGGGGGAATCCGGGCCAAAGCCCCTTGAAGACCAGAGCAGCTGGCTGTGCTACCTGGGCCCAGCGCACCGCTGGGGCTCAGGCTCTTCCAAGACCTTCTTTGCCCACTCTTCTCTTTGAGCCTTTGAGCCTGGGTCTCCAGGGCGCAGGGTAAGAGTTTGAAAGGGGCCACCACCCCAAGAGTCCACTGTGATTCCCTGAGGTCAGAGGGTGGAGTGTAATGAGGGACAGGGGAGGGAAAGGTGAAGAGCAGGGAGGGGAGGGCCTGGGGGACTCAGGAAGGTGAAGGGGTCAGGATGGGAGGCAGAAGCACACATCAGGTGCCAGGTAGACACGGGGGACCCGGGGACCCGGATCTAGGAGCCGCTGGTCCTCTTTAGGCCTGTGGTCTCCGTGTCCTCTCCAGCCCCCCTCGCTGTGATGGAGCCCAGCTTCGGCCCCAGGTCCCGACCCTTGCTCCGCTCCCTGCCCCTGCAGCTTCCAGCAGCAACAGTTGGACTCGGTGGCCCAGACTCCCGCGTCCCCGAACCAACCCCGCCAGGCGGTGCCGCGATGCCGCGGCGTCAGGGGATGGGGAGGAGGGCTCCTCGACCCCGAGGACGAACGACTTGGGCGCTCCGCCCGCGTCCTTCCCTCGCGTCTACAGCGATCGGTCTCCCCGGCTTCTTCCTCGCCTCCTCGCTGCCCTCCCGGGTCCAAACCCCAGGCCGAGTTCCCCAGGGTCTTGGTCCTCCCGGACGCCCCCTCCCTGACTCCCTGAGCAGGCCGGGTTCCCCCCGGGCGTCCCGCGTCTGTCTCCGCCGTCCTTGACTGCTCAGCGCCCGAGCCTACCCTCAAGTTGGCAGCGAAGTTGGCGCCCCCAGCTCGCCGAGCGCCCCCGGCCGCCACTCACCGGGAGGAAGGGGCGCTGCGCCCGCGTCCGGAGCCTGCGCCGGCCGCCTCCCGCGCGATGCCTGTCCCGGCGCCTCAGCCCCGGCGCGCTGGCGCGCTGGCGCGCTGGCTCCTAGCTCGGCGGGCGCCTGAGCCGGGCGCGGCGGGTCAGTGCCCACGGCGCGGCCTGGGGGCTGCAGCCCGCCCGCCCCCGCGGCCGACTCACTACCTGCTGGGCACCGGGCTCGTCCCGCGCTGGCTGCGCGCCTCCCGCTCCCCGGGCGCGCCGGCCAGTCGACTGTGGCTGAGCACTGTCACCCGCCCGCCGCCTCCGCCCCGCCCCGCCCCGGCCGGCCGCCCGCGCCCCCCAGGGTCCCCTAGGCCCTCCCTGCCAGTCCGCGAGCTGGTGCTCGGATCCTTGCCCCCCTCCCCAGGACCCGGTTCCCTGACCCGACGCTCAGAGGCAAGAGCAGCCACAGAGAAAACACCAGCTTTCTTGGAGCCCAGGGTTCGAGTCCTCAGTTCGCTAGTGTGACCTTGGGCCAGTGAAGTTCGACAGTTTAAAGTGACACTAGCAACTACGGGCTGCTATAAAAGAGTGTCTGCAACAGATCGAGGAACTATTTTTTAAAGACTTAGGGGTTTTGGCTGGAAACTGCAATGTGTCGAGGTACTATTTTTTTAAAGGCTTGGGGGTTGAAGGAAACAGGAAAGCCGGGGCACCGGGAGTACCCAGAGGTTAAGGATTCAGACCAGACCTGCCCGGCCAGACCTGCTCGCCAAGCTGCTGTCCGGTCCCCTGCCCCCACCTTTTCCTCTTCCCTTCTCACTGTTTGAGCTACAACCAGGAGGGGACCAGGCAGAGCCACAAGCAGGGCAGGCAACCGAGTCCACTCCGTAGTGAGGGCAGAAGACGGGCAGGCCACAACAACACAGCCAAGACAAGGAGCGGTGGGTACATGCCAGGCCTGACCACCAACTATCCCCTAATCCCTCTCAGTGGCCCCTGAGCAGGAAGCAGTTTCCACAGCGCCATCTGGTGACCACAGGCAAGTTGGAGACAGAAGGTGACCCTGGGCCCCCAAAGAAATAACCGTTCAACTGTGGCCCTTGGTTTCAGCTGTTTTATTTCCAGCATGTTCCCCACTTAATAGCCTCCCCCAAAGTCCAGCAGGAGAGAGGTGGGAGGGGGGAGGGCAGTCATCCTCCATCCCTAACTTAAGGTTCCATCTTGGGCAACCTTGCAGAAGGCGGTGCTCAGATACCCTGAAAAAGAGCAGCAGCCAAGTCCCCAGGCCAAGGCAGGCAGCACTGTGGCTGGAGCATGGAGTTCCTGCGTGGCACTCTTCCCTTCTATGACAACGTGGGCTGGGATCCAGGCTCAGTGCCCCAGCAGCTGAAGCATCTCTTGTGGATCCACCAGCTTTTCCCTCGGTTTCCCAGCACCCTGGCCTCGAGACACCTCCTCAGCATCCAGCTTCTCCCAGTCTGAGAAGGAGACTGGCCGGATCCCTAAAGCAGAGAGAAACAAGTTAATGCTGCCACCTCCTCCTTCATGCCCTCCCCCAAAGTGTGGGTTCACTCATCCCACCCCCAGGATCTCAGCTTTGGGGCCCAGACCTCGGCTCCTGAGCAGGGCCTGGATGGCTGGGAAGCCAGGCCGGAGGCCAGAAGGCAGCAGCCCGGCCTTCAGGTCCTGCAGCATCACCTGACCAGTGAGGAAGCTGTCGGTCATAGTCGTGGCGATGACGCCTGTGGGCCCCCTCTTCACCCAACCGCTGCAGTAGAGGCCTAAGAGGAACAACAGAGGGAGGGGAGGTGGCTGGACACTGGCAAGACTGCATATTCAGACAAACACCACAAGTCTCCCAGCAGACCCCATCAGCTGGGCCCATTATGGCTACCGGTCCACCACCCTGGATTCTTCTCAGCCTATTTTGCCATGCCAGCCCCCTTACACCTCAGTCTCCCTGTAGACAAGGGAGCTCCCTGAAGCTAGAAGCTAGGGCTTGCTCATTTCCAGAACATTTACTGAATAAAGGCACATGGGTAGTCAGCTCAACAGGTGCCTGAGGACAGTGGCTGCCTCATCTCCCATTCCAGCACTGAGCACAGGATCTAGCCCACAGCAGGCCTTGGTAAATATCTATTCAGTGACTTAATGACTACATGTATGTCCTACGTCCCAGCTAGCCTGGGGACTCTCCCTAGGGCCAGAAAGGAGGCAGGCTGGGTACTGGGACAGGGCCTGCCTCAGAGCAGTTTCTCAGTATCTGTGGCCCCAAGGACACCAGCCTCCCACCATAATTAGGTGCCCAGCTTTCTCATTCCCTCTCACCTGGCACACCCACAACCCGGCCTTCTGTATTGGGGAGGATCCCAAGTTTGGGGTCAAAGGGCACACTGGGATCGATGGGGTGGCTCTTATACCCAACACTGCTCAGCACAAGTCCACAGGGGAGGTCTTCCATGTCTCCTGTGGGCACTGCCCGGGTGGCCTCACCAACATCCTGTTGGGAAGAGTATAGGGGCAGCACTAGGCTGGGGAAGGCCTTGGCAAGGGGGGGTACCCTTGGGTAACATGATACTTACTTCCAGTCTGGTGATCGCCAGGCGGATGCCTGCTACCCGCTGCCCATCTGGTGAGGGTAGCACCTGCTGGGGACTTCGGAAAAAGCGGAGGCCCCAGGCATGGGAAGCCAGCTTCTGGCGGGCAGCCTCCTCCACCCCTGGCTTCTCTGTGGCTGTTCGAAGCATCAGTTCTGTCAGTCGCCTCCTTGGACGGGGGATCTCTGTCAACAACACAGAACATCTCAAGGCTGTCCCAGCCCACGAGCCCACCCCAGGCCTTCTTTGACCTAGGCCACCCCTCCCTGGTGAGCTGGGGGCCAGGCTGGGCCCCTCACCCTTGATTCTGTCCTGGAGGCCCAAGAAATCTGCAGGATCCAAAATAGGACGGGTTCCTGGTAACTGAATCATCTCCCGAAGCTCCTTGACAGTGAGGGGTGGGGAGTGAGGGAGGAGGTCAGGACCAGAACACTGTCCACCCCTAAGTCCACCCAAGTCCAGCCCAGGAAGGAAACACTACCATGGAAGGCACAGGGCTCCTGGGGCCATGCCTGCTCCCCAGGTTCCATCCCAGACAGCAGCCACTCCCAGGGGCTCTGTCCCCACACAGGGGACCCTGACTGCCCCCCTCAGCCCCAGTACCCTAGTACCTTAATGGTGAAGGCCACTTGTAGGGGTCCACGCCGGCCCACTATCCACACTGTCTTCACCTGACTCTGCCTCAGCACCCCCAAGGCAGCCTCTGTAATGTCCGTTTTCTGGCACAAAAGGGGGTTCTTGAAATCATCATACACTGACCTGAGGAAGGGGACTCTCCAGTTGGTCTTGTCCCTAACCTGAGGCAGAGAAGAGCCCCGTTCCTCCCTCTGGTGGTCAAATGGAACATTGCCGTCAACTCTGCAAAGGACTCCAACTAGCAGCAAACCAGGTGGGCTGACTCATGCAACAAGTATTTAATTTACTGAGTCTACCAGGCATCCAGCCATGAGTAAAGGGCTTAAGCGGGTACCAGCAGGCACCGCCCTCATAGAGCTTCTTACTTAGTGGGGAGAGAGATGCTTATCAAATCTCATCAATGAATGTAAGATTGCTGTAGTGACAACATGCTCTAAATAGACTGGTCTATGAGAAGGTATTACAGGGGAAACTATTCAAAGCAGTCCTGCAAGACTTCTTGGTAGGAGGAATAACTGAGCCAATAACTAAAAGAGGAGCTTTAACTCTTATGTTTGTCTGTATGTCTGTATGTATTTTGGTGATACTAGGGTTTGAACTCAGGGCTTCTCACTTGCTAGGCAGGTGCTCTACCACTTGAGTCATTCTGCTAGCCCTTTTTTGTGTTGGGTATTTTCAAGATAGGATCTCTCAAACTCTTTGCCCTGGCTGGCTTCAAGCCTTGATCCTCCTGATCTCTGCCTCCCAAGTAGTTGGAATTACAGGCATGAGTCATGGGTGCCCAGCAGAACTTTAACTCTTAACTGGCAAGAAGCAAGTCAGATTGTTCCAGGCAGGGGGAATGGTATATGCAAAGGTCTTGTGGCACACTTAACTTTTGTGTTGTTTTTTTTTTAAAGGCCTGTATAGCTGGAGTGCCAAAATTGAAGGGGGAAATAGTTTCAGATGGAGCTCACAGAGATGCCTTTCAGAAGGCCTCTGTCTGGAATCCCTGGAGAAATAGGCACTGAGCTCAGCCTGACTCAGTGTGACCCCCACCTCCTTCCCTCCAGCCCTACTCACCTCCAGGTGTTCAGGTGGGGTAAGCATGATTCGGGCCACATCCAAAGCCACATTCCCCTGCCCCAGAATCACAGCTGTGTCACAGCTCAGGTCTGGTGCTAGCTGGAGGAGAAAGGCCTTGATGGGTCACCCTGGCCTGGCTCCAGGCAGGCTAATCTAATCTGCAGATGCCTCACACCGTCTCACCCATAACTTTGGGCTTCCCTGCTGTTGGAAAGGACAGTCCAGCTTCCCTGCTCCTGGGCTCAGGTTCCTTCTCCCTACCTCTGCATAGAAGCCCTCCTCTCTGACCTCCTCCCTCAGTCAGCTGGATGTCCAGCATCTCCTTAGCTCACCCCTTACTGCTTCTTCCCCTAGCTCTGGCATCCACAGGCTGCCCTGGCCCCAGCTGAGGCCTGGGGAAGAAGAGGTAGCAGGAGTGATCCCTGAACTCACCTTCTGGTTCTCAGGAAGCCCATTGTACCAGCCCACAAAGTCCCGGGCAGAGAGCACACCAGGCAGCTCCTCACCAGGAATTCCTAGGACCCGGTGATCCTCTGCCCCATAGCTCTGAGAAAGAGAACAGGCCGAGGCCCAGAGCCATCAGCACTGCTCCTGGCTCCCAGCAGCCTCTTCTAGCAACTTCCATCTAGCTTCATGCCTCAACTACCAGTCTATCACAGCCCCTTCTGCATCCGCCACCTCTGCACTCACCAGCACCACAGCGTGGTAGGCCTCCCGCAGCTCTGGCACCGTCACGTCCCTGCCCACCATCACGTTGCCCCAGAAGGCACAGCGGTCAGAGCGGGCCGTCTGGGTAAACGTATTGATGACATTCTGCCAGGCAGTCCCAAATGAGAGGAATTAGAGGTAGGGCAGCACTGGCGCCATCAGTGCTTCCCTCACCCCAATGTCCCCACAGAGGAGCCTGGATGTCGTTTATCCAGCCAAGGAGCCTCCCGCCTTCCACTCACAGTGAGACCCACCTTTACTTCAGGGTGGTCAGGTGCCACACCAAAGCGCACCAGGCCAAAGGGCACAAGCTGCTTCTCAAAGATGTCCACGTGGGCTTGGGGATGGTGCTGTGGGGGAAGGTGCAATTGGTGGAGTGAATGGAAGCGCTAGGCCTCAATGGGGCCTCCCTTTCCTGGACACAGCAGAAGAGCTCAGCTTGGTGGGCTGAGATTGTTCGTGAGAAGAAAGAGTGCCTCTCAATGACTCATCTGCCCAGAGGGCCAGAAAAGGGACCTGGGGCAGCTCAAGCAGCCAGAGGAGCTGAGGTCAGACTTCAAGGAAGACTAGCAACCAGGAGATTGTGAGGAATTTGGCTAACTAAGGTGGGCTGTAGCTTCCCCTCCACTGGAGTTGAGCATAGGGAACTTCATCCTCAGAGATGTGACCTACAGCCCTATCCTCCAAACCTTCACCACTTCTAGAAATTCCCAGCTGGTCTGATGACTGAGAACCAGCCTTTGAAATTCACACCTCCCTTAGTTCTAGCCTCCAAGATCATCCCATTGGAACAGGGACCATCAAGACAGAGGCAGGGGCACAGCTAGGGCATGTGGGGGCAGAGAGAGATGGCAAGAGGTCTACTGCAGTCTCGGAAAGTCTCCCTCTTACAGTGGCCTCATGCTGCCTGTCCTCCCAGGGCACCTCAAAAGGTGAAGGCATAGGGTTAGGGTTGTGGTGTCCAGGATGGCATGAAACTCTGGCCTGGAGCAAGTCAGAGGAAAGCAGTCGGGCACCTATGGATGACACTGCCATGCCCTGCGCCCCCTTCCTGCACCCACTGTGCCTCCTGATTCAATGGAACTCCAGGCCAAAGAGCTTCTTCCCCCAGCTTTTGTTAAGGCCCTTCTTTCCCTCCATTCTACTCCCTGCTCCAAGATCAGGCTCCACCATCTTATCCAGAGTGTGGGAGGAGACCTATGAAGGACTTCACTCCACACAAGGTCACAAGGCTCTCTCTAAGGCCACCTTCATATGCCCCTTATCTCACACTGCAGACTTTATCCTGCAGAAAACCTCTCTCCTCCCATACCTTCCCCTCCCTCTGTTCCTTCTTGGGCCCCCTTTCCTCTGTTACCCTTCTAACAAGGGCATTCTCTGAGGTGCTTCTGATCTGGAACCTTCCCTTCCCCCTAGGCATACACTTGTATCCTGGGAGGTTTCACCCACTCCCTCCTGTGACTTCAAATTCTGAAGGACTTGCTTGTGATCTCCCACCCCCCAACCTCCTGCCCAGACTTCCCCCCAAGCTCCAAACCTGACACCCCTGGCTGTCCCATCACACACATCTCAACCCATCCAAAGAAAACCAAGTCCTTTGCCAGGCATAGTAGTACATGTCTGTAATCTCAGAACTCAGGAGATGGAGTCAGGAGGATCTTGAGTTCTAAGCCAGTCTATGCTACAATAGCAAGACCCCGTCTCAAAAGGGCTGGGCAGTTCAGTAGTGAAGCACTTGCCTAGGATACACAAGGTCCTGGATTCAATCACCACCACCACCACCAAAAAAAAAAAAAAAAAAAAAAAAAAACAAGGCTAAGTCCTTTGACTCTTAACCCTCCCCCTCTGCTTCTGTGCTCCCCCTCATCTACCTGGAGCCCAGGCCAGAGCCTGGGTTCCTTGCTCACCCCCTGTACCTTGGCCCATTAATCTCACATCCTTGCTCTCCCCCTACCCTACTGCTCTCCAGACCACCAGCCTTGCCTATGTCTACTCTGAAGACAGAGAGTACATTCCAAGTAAAAAACAAGGAGTGGGAGTATACCTCGGTGGTGGAATGTTGCCTGGTATGCACAAGGCACTGGGTTCCATCCCCAGCACCTCCAAAAATAAAAATCAAAAGGTCCTGTAATCCCTTGCTAAGAAGTCTTTAATGAAGCCAATCGCCTATAGCAGGGAGATACCTACCCTGAGGTATTTATTTAAAATTGCTGATCTCAGGGCCCCAGCTACAGTTTCATTAGATCTGAGCTGGGCCCAGAAATGTTAAAAAGTCTCCCAGGGGACTCTCATGGGAGAGGCTGTGGCAGTACCCAGAGAAGTCCATCCAAGTCCACAGTGTGGTCACTGGCTTCCAAGCCCCTGGTAATCTGGGCCCCACTCACCTCCTCAGTCTTCGGTCTCCTCTCCTTAACCCTCATACACACACCTACCCCTGCAACTGGTCCTTTCTCCAAATGGCCATTCTCTCCCTCCTCTGGGCCTTTGTCAATAAAGCTCCCCGAGCCTGGGACATTCCTGCCATTCTATCCTCTGACCTGACGCCCTCTGCTGTCCTTTAGACTGCAATCTGGAAACCTCTCCCTCTGGATTGGGTTAAAGAGTCCCTCTCTAAACCCCCAGTGTAAACCCTAAAATATCCTGCAAACCAGTCATCTGCCCCCCAAGCTAGAATGTCAGGTCCTGGAGCACAGGGATGACATCTGTCTTGCTCACCCCCATGGTTCCAGTGCAAACTGGCCAGAAACACAATGTCATCAGTAAGTGACTACGGGGTGAACAATTACAGACCAGCTTAGTTCAGACTTCCTGCACGAAAGCCCCAGTGCCTTCCCTGCTCAGTGGGGGGAGGGTGGACAACCTCCTCAGCCTTCAGGTGCTCACCTGTGAGTGGGTCAGACACCTGCATGCAGGTAGATGTAAGGAGGCTAGGAGATGCTGTGCTCAGTGCCACTGTCCCAAAGGTGCCACACATGATCCCATCTTAGGAGCAGGGCCAGTAGCCTAGAGCTCTCAGTGGGCAGGAAGAAGCTCATAACTGGCCTCTGCATTCATCCCTGGCATATCTGGCAAGGAAAGAACATGCACTGTGCTGACCCTAAACTAATACCAGGTCCTCAGAGAGAGTGCTAAAAATCCTGCCTGGAAGGCCTACTCTTTCCCAGAATGTTAGGCTCAGCTATTACAGTGCCCCTTACACAAAGCCCTGCAGGGCCTCCCCAATCCCTTGAGCTCCCTGGCCTCCATCCCAGAGTCCAAGCTGTCATCTTATGGCCATGGCCTTGCATTCCAGGCTGACTCCCCACATATGACCAAAGCCCGAGCATGACCTTCAGTGCAGATCAAACACACGTGTTTCTGTAAACAGCTTCTGTTATGCCCACTGGCTTGGCTTGATCTGCTTGCATCACTGTCATTAGCTCTGCCACATGTGTTGCTTGGGAGGTAAGTCAGGGTCAATTTTCAGCAGAAGTCTCTGTGAGGTTTTCTAGTTTCACCATAGAAAGCCTACCTTTTAAGTATCTGCATATATGTATAATTAATATATTTGTCCTTCTTCTGTTCCCCCATGGACACTCCAAGACTCTGTCTCATCTGTCAATCTGGGTCTCCCCTCTCCCTGTGTTTCAAGGGCTGATATAAATCTCAAGTAAATCCAGAGCCTTGGGGCCCTTCCTGCCACTGAAAGCCTTGAGGCGAATGCAGGCAGGGAGAGGGTTGGAGCTGTGGGACAGAAGGGCACAGCCCAATGGATAACATCACACAAAGCTGAGGAGAGGGTAGTTTGAGATGTAGGATGCTGGGAAATGAGTGGAGACAGGAGAAAGAAGGGAGGTGAAGGAAGGACAAAGTCATCCTGCAGGTCTACATAAGCTCCCTGAGTGCCTGGCCAAGGAGGCATAGCTGCCCACCTGCCACTGACCACCAATGATAATCAAACACGCTTCTCACAGTGTGGACCTCAGGCAGGAGCTGTAGGTGTGGAGGCAGGCAGATGGGCTGGAATCCCCTTCCTCATCGGACAATCCAAAGGAGATAAGGCATTCCCTTAGGATTGGAGCAACAGGGAATGATGAAGAAGGAGCCTGGAGGAGGTGGCTTACCTTTAGCACGTGTTGGGCTGTATAGAAGCCAGCGGGGCCACTGCCCACCACACAGATCTGGGGGATCTTCTCTTGCGTGGAGAACTGCTGGAAGAAGCCTGGGGCTAGGTAAAGGAGGGTAAGCAAGGTCAAATCAACACTTTCTCCTCATCCCAAACTAACAGGGTCCTACAGGAGAGGGAGCATGCTAAGCTTCACCCTCACCTGCACCTTCCTTCTGTTCCTCAACGCTTTGCCATTTGCAGGGGCCCTTACTTCATCTAAACCCCCAAAGGTTGTATCTTCATCCAGAGCCCTGCCTCACCCATGAACCTACTACGCTGCTAATGATGGCCTTCCTAGAAGCTCCCTTGTCTACGGACCACCCTGCATAACACTTGATTGTTCTTATGGGGTTCCTTACCCAATCGTCTAAGATCCCACAGACCCCCTATCATCCCAATCCCAGGATCACTCCTGTGGATTTCCCCACCACGTCCCTATCTTCCCTCCTTTCGCCACAGAACTCTATATTGCTCATATTCGTGTTTGACCTGAGACTTCTCACTGACTCCCGTGTCACCCCCATTCATCCCGTCTCACACCCATTCATCCCGTCTCACACATGTGGACCTGGCGGTCTCTCCTTTTCACTCTTGCTGACCCGCGTCTCACCCTGGAGGCTTCACATCTCATCGCACAGACACCCGCCTGCCCCTACTACCCCCATGTCGCTGGCAAGAAGAGAGCCTCCAGTCTCGTCCCCCTCCAGCCCTGCTCATCTCCGACCCCTACACTTAGTGCTCCTAGGCCTTCCCGCGCTCCCATGCTGCCCAAAGTGCCCTGCTCCTACTCGGGGTGTTTCTAGCAGGAGGCGGCCGGATCCGAGGCCATGCCGACCAGTACCACCAGCGCCAAAAGCGCGGAGCCATAGCTAAGGAAGAACAACCAGCAAGCGAATCTGCTCGCAGTGACTGGCCTGGCCCCGCCCCCTGACCGGCCCCCTGGACACGCCCACCACCAGGGTCCCGCCCCAAAGCCTGCCCCACAACTTCGCTCTGCGAAAGCACAGTATTGTGGCTCCACCCTGACTGCCAAAAGAATCCGGCCTCTACAGGAGCGGCCCAACTCAGAACCCACCTCCTACCGCTGAAGCCCCGCCCCCCAGAACTTCCGAGCCGTAAAAGACTTAATGACTGTTTTCCCTCCTCCTTTCAAATACCGGAAGCCTAGACTTGGAGGAGAGCGAATCCCCATCGCTGTGTCAGTCTCTCTAGAAGGAGGAAGCCAATTAAAAAGGAGCTTATTTTCTTAGCCGCTAGGGAGACTCTCGTCGCTCGCCGATGACGCAATGGATGAGCCTTTGCCTTCTGATTGTCTTCCTGCCTGCGTAGTTTCGTTTCAGCCAATCATGAGTCCAGCTCAAGCGGGTCTCCCCGCCCATTGGGTAGTCGCCGTAGAGGCCGGAAGTCCGGGGAAAGGAGTTGCTGGCTGTACTCCGGTCGCTTCTTGCTTGGGTTCCAGCTGTTGTGCTGGTGTGCCTCTAGCCAGGTGCTGGGCTTGTCGGGCCAGGGAGCATATTAAACCCTGTGGGGAGCTTGTCCGTCACACTTCCTTCCCTACTACAGGTGAACAAGTGGGGGAAATGGCTTGTCCCCGGTACTAGGATAAGGCACTCGCCTTGGGTGCAAATTTTAGGTGGCGCCAAAAAAAGCCCAGTGATCAAGGTAAATAACACACATTTTAATGCACCCTGGAGGGTTTTTTTTCCTATGTGGCCATGGCTGACTTTAAACTCACAGTCCTTCGGTCTCAGCCTCCCGACTGCTGGGATTGCAGGGGTACGCCACCACACCCGGCTGATGCACCCATTTTAAAAGGTCAGAATTATCAATATTTTTTTTTTAAAGGACAAGGCCTGGGATGTAGCGCAGTGGTGAAGTGCTTGCCTAGCGACCTAGCATGGGCGAGGCCCTGGGTTCAATCCCAGCACTGCAAAAATAAAACCAAGGACAGGGTCCATGGTCACCTCTGACGCGATAAGCCTAATGCCTCTTTTCCTCAAGGACCTTTGGAGCTTGGGAGTAAGGGGCCTCTTAACCCCACAGCACCCGCCTGTATTTTATTATTGCTTATGTTAGCAAAAATTACAAGCTTATCTTAATTGGCTTTTGGGGAGGGGATTTTTTTGTGTGTGGGGATTGAACACAGGGCGTCAGTGTGAGCTTTACCATTGAACAGCACTCCCAGATCCTGGGTTTATTTTCTATTCCAGAAATAGGCAACGCTGCATTCCATAAAATAGAATAAAAGTGCTCGATGGTCTGAACAAAAGAGGTCGCGGTTTTATAGACAAATAAGGGCTTGAAGAAAGCAGAAAACAGGAGGCACTGCTCAAGTGTAGAGCACCTGCCTAGCAAGTGCAAGACCCTGAGTTCAATTCCCAAGGAGGTCAAAACGCAGAAAGAAAAGCCACACATGGTGGTGCATATATGTAATCCCAGTGCTGAGAAGACAGGCAGGAGGATTTCCAAGGGCTACTGACTTCAAAGTTTTTTAATTAATTTTTTGCCATACTGGGGTTTGAACTCAGGGCCTTGTGCTTGGTAGGCAGGCACCCTACCACTTGAGACACAATCCTGGCATTCTTTTTTTTTTACACAGGATCTAGTTATATAACACAGCCTGGCCTCTAACTTGCAGTTCTCCTGTCTCAGCCTCCAAAGTGCTAGGATTATAGTTGTATGCTATCACTCCTCAATTAAGTTATTTTCCTGTAAGGTGGGAACAAGGAAACAGAAGAGGGAAATAACTGATTAGTTAACATCAGGTTATTTCAGGTTACTTCTGTGTGAGAATTAAATAGGAGAGGGAATGTCATCATGCCAGTTGAGACTGGCCTGACTGGGGAATTTGGCCATTGTCTCCCTAATCCTGATTTCTCCCAAGGTCAGATAAGCAGCTTAATTTCAGCTTGGTGGACTTTAGGGTGAATGACTCCATTTTCCTTTGTAGCCTGATCTGTTGGGACCCTGTGTAAAAGCTCAGTCCAAAACAACAGCATCCTGTAATTTTTATTTAACACTTATTACATACCCATCACTTTTAGTGATTTTTATTAAAGTATAACATACATAAAAGTGTACAAATCATAATCAGCTTGATGAATTATCATGAGGTATTACCACTACCCACACTGAGAAATAGAACCTGTTGAATGTCTGGAGTCCCCTGTGCCCTACTAGTCACTACCCCTCTCGCCTACAGAGAAGTGAATATTCTTCTGTTCTCTATATGCTAGGCAGGCTCACTGTACCACTTGAGTCATGCTGCTAGCCCTGTAAAGAAAGGTTGTGTTTTGTTCTGGTTTGGTTTTTGGTGGGACTGGGGTTTGAACTAATGGCTTTGTGCTTATGAAGCAGGTGCTCTACCACTTAAGTGACACCTCTAATCCCTCTTGCTCTGGTTAGTTTGGAGATGGGGTCTCCTGAAGTATTTGTGGGGCTGTCCTTGAACCATGATCCTCCCAGTCTCAGCCTCCCAAGTTAGGATTACAGACGTGAGGCTCTGGCACCTGGCTCCCTATATATAAAGTTTTATAGCCAGGCGCTAGTGGTTCACACTTGTAATTTTAGCTACTCAGGAGGCAGAGATCAGGAGGATTGAGATTGGAATCCAGCCTGGGCAAATAGTTCTCAAGACCCTATCTCGAAAAACCCATCACAAGAAAGGGCTGGTGGAGTGGCTCAAGTTACAGGCTCTGAGTTCAAGCCCCAGTACAGCCAAAACAAAAATAATAAAATAAATAAAGTTTCATTAGAACATAGTCATGTTCATTTTTGTAGCGGTGACAGAGACCATAAGGTCCGTAACACTATGTATCTGACCCAGAAAGAGTTTGACGATACCCACAATAAACTATAAGCTCCATGAAGGTGAGGGACCCATCTCATTTTCTCATCCCCAGAGCTTCATGCAGTGCCTGGCACTCAATGGGCATTCATAAACAATTTATCTTGAATGGGGCTTGAAATATCTCATGTCTGTAATCCCAGCTACTCGGGCGGCAGAGATCAGGAGAATCGAGGTTCAAAGCCAGCCCAGGAAAAAATTAGCAAGACTCCATCTCAACAAATAAGCTGGTATGGTGGCATGCACCTGTAAATCCAAGCTACAGGAAGGCATAGGTAGGAAAACTTCTGTCTAAGGCCAGCCCCAGGCAAAAGCACAATACCCTATCTGAAAAAAGTAACCAAAAAATGGGCTGGCACGGCTTAAGTGGTAGAGCACCTGAGGCCCTGTGTTCAAACACTAGTAATACCAAAAGGAGCTGGTGGAGTGACTCAAGTGGTAAGACCGCCTGCCTAGCAAGCATGAGGCCCTGAGTTCAAACCCCAGTGCTGGAAAAAAAAAAAAGCATTTAGATAGGTACCCTTGGCTCAACGCCTGTAATCCTAGCTACTCAGGAGGCAGAGATCAGAAGGATCAAGGTTTGAAGCCAACCCAGGCAAATAGTTCAAGAGACCCTATCTTGAATTAAACCCATCACAAGAAAAGGGCTGGTGGAGTGGTTCAAGGTGTAGGTCCTGAGTTCAAGCCCCAGTACCGCAAAAAAAAAAAAAAAAAAAAGCTTAATGATAAAATCATTATTTTTTCACATGGAAAAAAAGAGATAGAAATTCAGGATCAGACACCCATAAAGCTCTACGGGGCTTCCTATCTGATGGTTGAGAATGTAGATCCTGGAGTCACACATTGAGTTTGAGTCCCTCCTCTGCCATGTATTAGCTGTACGACAGTGAGAAGTTTAACCTCCTCAAGCCCTTTTTTTTGCCATCTGTAATGAAGAAAAAATAGTGCTAATTTGTTGTAAAGATTAAAATTAGATGACATATGTTATCTTCCAAATGCTAGTTATTATCATCGTCATTGTCACCTTCCGTATACCTATTGAAATTAGACTGAAGGTCTCTGCAGAGCCCTAGAAGTATCCATTTACTCCTAACACCTTCCCTCATCTCTCAAGGCCCAGGCATTCCCAGCCCACATCCTTAGAGTCACAGAAAATCTAGCTCCAAAATGACCAAGGAATTTGTTCCTGGGGTGCCCATGGTACAGCCAGATCTGGTACCAGAGCCTCCAGCTGCTGTTCATAGCCCAGTCAGGCCCAGATAAATAACAATGAGTCATTTGTTGTGAATTTGGATGGTTTTAATCATTAGCCTGGATTGTACAACTGGAGCCTGCATTGTGTTTTTCATTTGGAGAGTTAGCAGTTTGATGAATTGCACTCCCAGACCTTAAGGCCTTTTCAAAAGAGCAGCAGGAACATATAGCAAAGCATTAGGCTGGGGAGGCTGCCAAGCCTGCCTCCATTCCAAGAGGGCTGCTTGGATCCAAAACTCTGCTCTATCAGTGAGCCTCCCAGCAGGGAACAGATGGTATAGTCAAAGGGGGTGATTGAAGAGAGTTTAATGAAGGAACTTTGGCCAGAGGTGTGAGCAGGCTTAAGAGAATGGAGAAGCCATCAGCAACTGGGAGCCCCTGCCAGGCCAGGCCTCAAGAAACCCAAGATGGCAGCTCTGTAGGAACACATTAGACCCATAGGTGGAGGAGAGGGTGCCTGAAAGAGCTGTGGACTCTGCCAGAGGAGGGTCAGCTAGAGGTAACAGGGAAAACATCTGGAGAGGCAGGTGCTGACTGTACAGCAGCGCTGCCTGGGCCATGCCAGACACCAGAGATGGCTGCTCCGATAGGCTGGGCTAGAGGGTGGTTTTGCTGCATCTGTCTCCTCTGCCCATCCAAAGGATTCCCATTTGCTGGCATTTAGCCTCCCATCCTCAAGGTCAGCATGCCCTTCGCCCCATCCAAAGATTTAATTGAAAAACAAGGCAGTTATGCAACTCAGAGAAATGGCCCGTGTGTTCTCAACCAAGGTCAGTTTTGTCCCCCCCTCCCCGGGGGACATTTGGTCATGTCTGGAGATTGTCACTACCTGTACTCCCAGCATCTAGTAGATAGAAGCCAGGAGCATAGCTAAACATCATAGAATGCACAGGTCATGCAGCAAAGAATTATCAAGATAAGCTGTTAGTAGTGCTGAGGTGAGTAATCCTGTTACAAACTAACTGCTCTGGCCTCCTGTCACAGACTTGGCCTCCTTCTCTGTCCCTCCCTTGTCCTCTACCTGGGCCCTTCCTTGTGCTCTTATCAGCTCAGCTCCTGGTGAGGGCAGCTTCCAGACCCTCTCATCTCCCTTCACTGTGGGCTGGATCTCAGTGGTGTCTCTCCCTTGTCCTCTTCCTGGATCTGGCATCAGTAGCTCCCTTGTATTCCCACCACAGCCAAAACTGCACCCTTCCTCTGCCAAGCCCAGCCCATGGCTTCAAGCTCTTCTATCTCACCCCACCTTCCTTCCCTTCTTTCTCTCTGCTCTACATTTTTTTCCCTCCAGACCCAGTTCTAATAACCCCTCCAATCTCAGCTACCTCCCAGTAATTCTGTCTCAGGATCACTGTTTCCAAACATCATGGAACAAAGCAGATTTTTCTAGAGATAGCCAAAGTCACAATCAGAGCTATTTATGCTCTTTGCCCAACTCTGTCCCTGAGGCACTTATTCCCTTAGCTTCCCCTGGAGATCTTTCCCCACAAACTACACACTCTTCTCACTGCCACTGTGGGCCTTATGGACTGCCGAGCCTGGGTCTTGCACAGGCTCCTCTGCCTGAGAAACTAGGGAGGTCTGCCAAAAAATTACTGTGCCCTGTGTTCCCTGGAGAGCAGAGCCTCAGAGGGTACAGTAGGCAAGCTAGTGTGTGGCTCTCGGGCACCAGGGAAGCTGACCCTTCTCTCTGCTCCCTCCTGCCTTCCAGGTGACTCAGTTACAGGATCCCAGTTCACCTTCTGTCACCCCCACCCACCCATCCCCAGCCCTATCCAGGCTCAGACGGAGTGAGGGAGGGATCCTGAGCTGGAGCCAGGTGAGGCCTAGACTGACCAGGATGCCCAGCCACAATATTCCTTTTTCCCCAAACACCCCTTGAATCCCAGAAGCAAACAGGGCAGGCCATCCCCAGGACACCAGGCATGAGCTGCCCTCCCTCACTGTCTGCCCAAGAACTCCATGCTCTATGTCCCCTGCTGGGCCAGCAGCAGCAGGAGGGCCAGGACCCAGCTCTCACTGCAATCCCACCAGCTCAGTGATAGGCGGGGCGTGCACCATGAACTCCTCGTAGCGACTGAGGAATAGCCCCAAGCGAGCCAGGTATGAGTCCTCATTGTACGGCAGCTGCTTCTCATGGAAGAACTGGGACACCACAGGCTTCACCTGAGAAAGATAGGGGGAAGCCTGTGAGCTGGGACCATGGCAGGCCCATCCATCCCAAGGGTCCATCCTCCACCCAGCCCCAGCTCTTAACTGCCTTGTCCCAGGATGCTGGGGAAGTAGGGGAGAGGAGAGGTGGCATCGAGGGGCTGAGAGGTTAGAGAACGCCTGCCTCCCCTAACTGTACTGTAGGTAGGGGTCTCCTCACCACCCTCCCCAGGGCTCCCTACTGCAAGACAGCCTCCTTCGTACGGGTGAGGAGCACATTTCCCTTTTGCCAGGCACCTACTTTGTGTTAACCATTTCAGATTTGTTTCTTCATCTCAAAGTCAAAGCCCCTCAAGGTGAGCACTCTTTCCTCCCATCTGACAGACAGGGAAGCTGAGGTTCAGTAAACTTGTCTACCGTAACACTAGTGCCAGTCAGAAACCCAGGTGTCTCTGATCTGAAACAGAGGTGTCACTGTCCTTCAGGATGCCCTTCCTGGGTGTCCTCTAAACAAGCCAGTGGGGAGACGGGCCTGGAGGTTCATCCTGTCCACCTTCAGACTGGCCCTTCATCCCGTCCCCAGGCCCAGCCCTCAGCTACCTTCAGGCACATGTTGTCAGAGAGCCGGGGAAAGAGGTGGTGCTCCACATGGCAGCTGATGATCGAGTGGCCGAACGCCCAGTCCAGCACCGGCAGGCGGGGCAGGTTAAGCACCCCCAGACTCATCATATGAATCCGACGCGGCTTCTTGTCCCGGGAGAACATAGGCAGCCCAATGTGCTGGGACAGATACATGGGTCATGCCTGGGCAGCTCCGTACCTGCCCCCTCCTGCCCCAGGGGTCCTCACTGAGCACTGAGGGGCCCAGTGGGTTCTTCTGCTCCCCAAACCCTACTCCAGTGGGACCTGGTAGAAGTGTGAGGGGCTGGAGCTCCATGCTGACCCTCTATCCCCTGGGCTGAGTCTTTCCCATCTCTGGGCCTCTCTTCCAGCCTGGATGAGGAAGGGCTTGGCACCCGCTGGACCCCTAGTGCTCCAATGTCCTCAACTACCTTTCACTTGCTCCCCTGGCACTGTGCCTTTGTCTCAGCCTGAAGAGACCACCCACACACACTCTTCACTAGTCAAAACCCTACTCTTCATTTAAGACCAAGTTTGCACATCTTCTTGTACTTTCTCATTGGACACATATGCACCAGACACTGTCCTGGGTGTAGAGAACTTGGAGGCAAACACAAGCTTCTGTTCAAGCTGGACAAGCAGGATGGTACACAGTTGTGAAGTCAAGTAATCAACAGTTGTGCTGTGCCAGGCTGGTGCGCAGGGAGCTCTAATCCTGGATTTTCTCAAATTGGGGAGTAGAGAGGCCTCCCTATGGAAATGCCAGACCGAATGCTGAGCCCTTGGCCTCCTACCAAGACCCTCCCCCATCTCCAGCTCCTTCCTCTGCCTGCCCATGGCATTGGCTGGGCCCCCACTTTTCTCCACTTGGGCATCCACACATGGATGAAAGCATGCTACCAGTGTGAAGAGAAGCCAAGTCCTCACTGGAAACGCAAATTCTGCAATAACTCATGAGTGACAAGGTGACCAGAAAAGGCAGCTGCCTCCTCAGGTGTCCTCTCTCTCCCTGAGTCTTGGGTCCAACCTGTGGCCAGAAACCTTGGAGAATGCAGTACCAGGGCTGAGGGAGGCCTCACCTGGAAGATGTTGACGTGGAGGTAAGGGTGGGCCAGCAGGGATCTGATGAGCAGCATGCAGGCCAGTGCCGAGCTGGGGCTCTTGAAGCCTGACACATTCAGGAGCAGCCAGTACTGAGAATAAAGACCCAGGGAAATCAGACCCAGTGTCCGAAGAGCCGTCCACAGCTCCATTGTTCTCAGCCGCTCTGCCAGAAAGGCAAGACACAGAGTAAGGGGTGAGCAAGGTTTGGCGCCATCATGAGCTGGCTCCCTGGTAGCCAAATGTGTTAAGGTAAAGAGAGTGGTCTGGGTGCATTCAGTGAACCCACACAACACCCTTGAAAAGTATGCTCACTCACTGCATGGATGAGGGAACAGACATTTAAGCAACCTCACCAAGGTCAAGGTTCCTTCCACCCTGTGGTATCGCTCCGTGATATCAACACTTACAACATGCGGTGTGATGTGTGTGAGACATCTACAGAGCACTCTTACATGTGTGACCTCATTATGCTTTCACACCATCCTTGAGCAAGTAAGAACCTGAGGCTTAGTTCAAGTTACCTACCATGGTGACCAGCCAATAAGAGGCAGAGCAGACTTGGACAAGGTCCCCTGCTCTTTCTCCCCTGCCTGGCTATCTCAGTGCTTCCAGCTTCCTGCACCAGCAGCCTCCAAGAAGCCAGAAAGGGAAGGAAAGTGGGGTGAGCAGGAAAGGGGTCAGGTGTTTGTAGGGCTCTCAGACCCAGGCCATCTCAGTACTCACCGAGAGCCACCAGCGGGGTTAAGATGGGGATCAAGAGGGGTGCAAGAAACATGTACACATAGCGATTGAGGAAAGGCAGCTTCCACGTGCTGGAGTCCCCCAGACCCACCACATTGGTGTAGCCATGGTGCATGTTCACATGGTTGTACCTGCCACATTCTGCAGGGAAGGCTGTGCACACCTAAAAGAAAACACCAGGTCCATGTCAGCAGGTACATGAAGCGGGGCTTGGGGGCAGCCTGGAGAATACCCCCCCCAAAACCCTGTAATTCCAGGGCCTTCCTGTCCTGCACCCATAGCTAATCAGCCTTGGCCATAAACTCTCAGGCATCCATGACCCCTAAGTAGTGGTCAGTCAGCATGACTGTATCCATTTGGTGTGGCTCTGCAAAGCATTTGGGGTCAGGAAGGCCAGCCCTCCGACTGCCACTGCCACTGGCCAGTACTGCTCTAGAGTCTTAAATGCTGTCCTGCCACGCTGCCACTGGCCACAACTCCTCTAGAGTCTTAAATGCTGTCCAGGCAGGCGAAGCCACCAGCCACTGCAGGTGTTTTGTGTGTTTAATCTCAGAAACACCTGCACCATCACAGCACTGCTTGGCATTCTGAGCAAGGAAAGAGGTGCAGGAGCGGTCTGGGGTGACTGAAGCCATTTCCTTAATAGTCCACCATGGCGGGTGGTGGGGGGCGTTGACAAATGGGTGTTGAGTTGACCTCTCCCTAGAGGTGACTCTTCTCCGGCCTGAGTTCTTGATGGGATTCTCCTCAGTGCTCATGAGCAGCAGCACACAGCACATGACCTCTGGCTGACTCTAGGAGAGCAGTCATTCTGAATGCAAAAGGGAGTGGAAGTGTTTCTTATGCAGATATAAACAGATGAATATGCAGATGTAAGATTCTTCCAACATTTTATCCAGGCCAGAGGATTTTGCTAATTTGACTGAAGATGCTTCCTGCCTGTGTCCAGGAGAACATGAAGGGTTTCCCAATGCTATCACTGTGAGCCAGTGGACAACAGGACATCTTTGCTGAGTGCTCACCATGTACCAGGGTCAGCCTTCTGTGCTTTTGCAGACTTCCTAACACAGGGCGTCTCAGTCTACAGAAGCCGAAGCTGGGACAGAGTGACACCACCTGACCCTAGATCACACAGCTAAGGAGTTGACGGGTAGGATTTGACCAAAGGCCCAGATACCAACCAAGATAAGTGTAGCATTCCTGAGATGACACTCAACCGCAACTGAGCACGAAGCCAGGCCCTGGTCCAGGCAGCAGAAGTAAAAGCAGCAGAAGAAAGCTAGGTGCTGGTGGCTCACTCCTGTAATCCTAGCTACTCAGGAGGCAGAGATCAGGAGGATCAAGGTTCAAAGCCAGCCCCAGGCAAACAGTCCTTGAAACCCTGTCTCGACAAAACCCTTCACAAAAAAGGACTGGTGGAGTGACTTGAGGTGTAGGCCTTGAGTTCAAATCCCAGTACCACACACACACACACACAAAACAACAGAAGAAAGACATCGTCTTCACATTCTGTCCCTTGGAACAAAAGTTAAGCCAAAATATAGGTACAGCTCTACCTAAATGAAACTAAGGGCCACACTGGTAGTTTTACAAGACATGGAAGGGAAATATCAAAGCAGCAATGCCGTAGGGGCCCCTGGAAAGGCAGAGGACTTGGAGATGAGTGATGAGGCAGGTGAGGGGTCAATTCAAGTGATAGCTCTTCCAGTCCCACTGGGTTCAGTGGGACCTGCCTGCTTCTGAGCCTACCCCATTGGGCCACGTGGTTGGTTTAAATTAGTGCAAGAAGCTTTGGGAATGAGCTCCAGGAGAGCACAGATCTATCTGTTGGGACATCCCAGAGCCCAGCCTGCCTCAGCCCAAGGCCCACAAGTGAGTGCTTCATACCACTGTGTTCTGTCACACATAACTGTAAGGGGTGACTTCTCCAAGGGCTGATCCTATCTGCATTGCTTCTCTTCTCAAGAGATGTCTGCCGAATGCAGCTGTCTGCTTAGTGACAGCTGACTTTCTCCTGGCACCAGCTCTCTCCCACAGACCACAGCTAACTGCACTTTAGCAGTGCCAGAACTGACCTGGAGCCCAACCCTGACTGGTATCTAGAGACTGCCACCTTTGAGGCCCTGGGGGCTTCTTGGCAGGTCCCCAGCACATACCCAGGCCTTTAGATGTGACAGGTGAAATGTGACGTGTGATTTGTGAGTCAGTAGTGGAATAAAAACAGATTTGAGGCTATTTCTGTAACAGTGGACTTCTCGCTCCCATTTTGACATTCTCGAGAAAGGGATGAGCGGGGGCTAGACGGCAAAGGGAGACTGTGCCGCATCTCTTGTGCCCATAACCATCCACCATCCACCCAAGGGCAGTGGGAAATGACCAGAGGCTGCCCACTTAGTTGTAAAGTGGGTTACTTTTCTGCTGTAAAGGGATCTTTAAAGGTCTTGTCCAAGATTTCACTGCTAGACCGCAGAGAAAATTCCAGAAGCCTCAAGGTTAACACTGCATTTTTATCAGGGATAGAAACCAAACCTAAGGCCTTGCACATGTTAAGCAACCTTAATGCTACTTCTTGATGTCACCTTCCCCACTCTGTGCCCCCAAGAAGACTTAAGAGCTATCATCTCTGCACACCATTCAAGTTCTGAATGCAGAAGGCAGTTGTATAATTCCTCTTGATCTCTTCAGCCAAACTTTGGAGGCCTCCAAACTCTCGTTTAGTCTTCCATACCGTTGTTTGTTCAGTTAACTACCCTCTATCACCTGTCGGTAACAAGCTCCATTCCAGGCCTATGAGGATTCCAGAGACAGGCCCTAAAAAGGGGGAACACCCCACCCACAGGGTGCCTGATGAGCTTCTGACCATGGCGAGCCCACTGCTGTCACACGAGTAATTGGGGGTCCTCTCCTGTGGCCTCTCCATTGTCTCTCTTTTATTCCAAGAGGGGCTTAAACATGAGTATTGATATGATTCTCAGAAAGCCCTGAGGACTCACACTCAGGGACATGCATGTCACTGCAGAGGGCTGCCACAGGCATCAAGTGAGCATACAGGATGACCAGGTAAGTTCAACCTTCAGATAAACAACAAAAGCATGTCATATTTGAGATATACCTATACAAAAATATTGGTTGCTTATCTGAAATTTCAACTTACCCAAGTATTCTATATTTTATCTGGCAAGCCTACTGCTGAGGCCCACGGAGCTGTAAGGATCCCCACCACTCTGAAGCCAGCTGGGAAGGTGCTGCCCATCCATGGGGATTCAGCAAGAAGATCCACAGAGAAGAACAGGAGCTGGGCAGACCAAAGCCCGGAGTCCCTCCTGCCTGGGGATGCCACTCCTGGGACATCCCACTGCCCCTCTTTCTCATCCTGCCCTTACCTGCCACCCCAGCACCTGAGCCAATCCTAGGAGTTCCCCCACCCTCCAGTGCCCACCCTCCATTGCCCTGGTCCCCAGACGGAAAGCTTGCCATTGCCCGTGACTCTTCCCATTCCTCCTCCACCTCCCCTTCCCCCAGATTCTACCAAAGCCCTCCTGTACCCTCCTCTCTACCTGCCCCACTGACTCTGCCCTTCCATCCTTACTATCCCCAGCCAGGCTATATCGATAACCTTCACCAATCACCTGCCTCAAATCCAGTAGAGTGACCTAGTCATGACCCAATTCTGCACCATAATTTCATAAGCATGTCTTTTAATCCTGCAATGTGCTGTTTTTTAACAAATAAAATAAGAGAAAGACAAAACTATCAGAGAAGAAACTGGTAACTTCTGTCGCCTCCCAGGTGGAAAATAGGGCAGCCACAGAGCAGGAGAGGAAGATTTACCTCTGTACTTTTTGGAATCTGAATTACAGAAACATTTTATTCACAAAACAAATTAATTTCAGGGGGGAAGTACTTGGGTTTGAACTCAGCAGCTGGTGCTTTCTAGGCAGATGCTCTACCACTTAAGCCACACCTCCAGCCCCAACAAATTAATTTTTAAAACTACCAATGTAGACAACTAGCTTTAGCCACAGGACAAAGTCCTAGCTCCTCTGCCTGGCACATGGGGCTCCTCACCCCACTTTATCCAGTCCTCCCGTGAGATTCTAGTGACCCTCATATATCTGCTCTGTCTGAAGCCACCATCCTGCTTCTGAGTCTCACCAGCATCCCTCCCAGAAACTCCCCAGGGTTTCTCAGTGTCCCCACCATTGACATTTGCTGCTGGGTCATTTTTTGTTGTAGGGGCTGTCCTATGCTTTGTAGGATGTTCAGAAGTATCCCTGGCCTCTATCCACTAGATCTCTCTCTTCTCCCCCCTCCCCTCTCTCTCCCTCCCTCCCTCTCTCCATCTCTCTCTCTCTCTCTCTCTCTCTCTCTCTCTCTCTCTCTCTCACACACACACACACACACACACACACACACACACACACACACCCTGGTGTGACAACCAAAAGCACCCCTGCCAAGTGCTTCCCAGAGCGAACCCTCTGAGCCTCCAGAGCACCCTATGTTGATACCTTTGTCACGTTCAGTACACCACATGCCAGCTGCGCGGCCTTCAGCAAGTGACTCAGCCTCCCAGATCAGTGGATCTGCGTTTCCTCACATCCAAAAGGGGTTACTGATAGCTCAGACTCCCAGGGAGGCAAGACTGCTAAATGAGATGGTTCACACCAAGGACACAGTGACCAGCAGACAGTGTTCACCAGTAAGATCAGGATCTTTCATCATTTTTGTCATTTGTGTCTCTTTCCCCCACTTGACTCTGAGCTCTTGGGGAACAGGAATGGATTTTTTTTGTGTTTTTGTTTTTCTGGTACTGGGGTTTGAACTCAGGGCCTTGCACTTGTTAGGCAGGTGCTCTACCACTCAAGCCATGTCTGCAGCCCAGGAATGGACCTTATTCACCTGAGAGAGAGCACTGATGGCTCAGGGAGAGGCACCAGGTCTCAGCTCTGGCCCTGGCTCACCCACTCTCACCCACACCCCACACTGTCTCAGCCCCTCAATCTCCCTCACATGGGTTCCCTCCAATTCTCCTTTTCTGGTTGTATCCACTGCCACACTCAGGAAATGTCCCCTGCAGTTGCTCTCTGCCATTTTTCTTCAAGTCCCTCCCCTCAGATCCCGTGTGCCCTCACAGACTCATGACTGCACCAGAACCCCGTTTTCTTCCTGCCTGGAAGAGGCCATGTGCAAGCCCATCAGGGTTCCAGCCCTGGGATCCAAGCTTTTAGAGTGAGAATCACCACGAGATCCTCTTCCTGGAATCCCCATGTTTATCTTTAAGGAAGCCACACCACAGTAGGGGGAACAGAGCTGCTTAAAAGTGCATTTTGAGACTCAAAACATGATAAAATGGCGTAGAACTACACACACACACACAATCACACACACACACTTCACCAATGTCCATTTCCTGGATTTTGATATCGAATGACACAAATCCAACTATTGGGAAAAACTGAGTGAAGGATTTACCGAGCCTCTCTGTTCTAGTTTCAGAAGTTCTATGAATCCATAATTATTTCAAAAATAAAAAGTTTGAGCCAGGCATGGGGGTTCACTCCTGTAATCCTAGCTGCTCAGAAGTCAGAGGCAGGAGGATCACAAATGCAAGGCCTGAGCAGTTAGGGAGACCCTATCTCAAAAACAAAATATAAAAAAATCAAAATGGCTGGGGATGTGGCTAGTCCTCTTGCCTAGCATGCACAAGACCCTGGTTCAATCCCCAGCACTACAAAATAAATAGATAAATAGATAGATAAAGAAGTTTGTATACAAAAGCATATTTTGTACTGAAGATCTGCATTTACCTTCTAAACACACTTTAAACATAAAAAGAAATAAGAAATCGTAATTAAGGACTGGGATTTAGCTCAGTGGTAGAGTTCATGCTTGGCATACACAAGGCCCTGAGTTCAAGGTCCTGAGTTCAATCCCCCCGCCTCCCCCCCCCCACAAAAGCCCTCAGCATTTGGCTGGGAACAAGCAGAGAGGTCAGAGACCCCACACTGAACTCAGGCCAGAAGGGAATGTGCAAGGATCAAGACTGGGTCATGGCTGTTTGCACCACCTCAAGGGACCTGAAAGATGGTGACAGGGCCTTCCCCTGTGTAACACCCCTTCCTGCAGGGCCCAGCCTGCTGTGCGTGGCTCCCTGTGGACCAGCTGTGACTCCACCCTGGCAGCACAAACTGACTTTACAAGGAGGGTTTGAAGCTGAGACATAATAAAGAGCTTAGTAACTGGCACAGCCTGTTCCCACCCACACAGGGGCATCCTGAACTGTGCATGGGACGAGGCAGAGTGAGTCCCTAAAGGCCTCTGCTGTCAGTCCTTCCCAAGTTCAGGACTGAAGCCATGGTGGCCTGCTTCTCCTCCCCCCAGCCCCCAACATCTTCTGGGTGGCCATCTGAGCATGGCACCCTTCACTGGAAGTCCTGAGGATATGCCTGGGCAGCTCCAGTGATGTAACCCAGGACACAGATTGCCAGGAACCCTGCTGCTAAGGCCAGGGCTGGAGAGTCACAAACTGGAAGGGATGGGACTTTCCTACATAGGCCAGAAATGGGTCTTCAGAAGAAGCTCACCTGGCGTGTGGAAGGGTACATAACTTCCAATACAACCCACAGTGGCAGCCGCCCTTCATCCTGCCTGCTCACTGCCCAGGTCCACTGGGTCAGAGAGGTCCTAGTTCCACACCAGCTCAGAGCTGATAAACATGGAGGCAATCCCAGCAAATGCTGGGTTCCAGGAAAGCCAATGTACTCAGCTGAGTCCCAAGGGTGCAGAATTTGCCTGACCTCCAGAGCAATCTAGGGCCTCGGACCAGATGCTCTGCAGTGCTGGAGCCTCCTAAAGGTCAAGGTGAAAAAGCACAGGCCCCACTGGAGCAGGGTGAAAAGGAGAAGATAACAGGACATGGAAGAATGAGAGCCCAGGAAGGCTCCTGGGCATCCTCTGAGGTCCCATGTCACAAGTGCTTGTCTTCTGTGCCATGTAACTCAACCCCCCAAGATATGCACAGCTCTGCCAAGCTCTGTGGCCTCTCAGTTAACAAAAACAAAACAATAATGAAACAAACACCACTACAAACTCCCTGTCCTTGAAGTTAGTGGTGTGCTCCCTCCAGGGAGAAATAGCAAAGCTAACACTGTGAAGCGTGGAGCAGTCAAGACCAGGCCTGAAGGCAATGCATACCCTGGTTTCATGAGAAAGCAAGGTCATTCATCAATTCTGTGGATTTCATGAGGCACCGAATTCTGCATGTGATATAAGTATCTTGCTGAAAGCCAGGGCAGTAGCTGGGGTGTGAGGCTCCAAAGGCCATTCCCCTGGCACAGGTCCCCCCCCCACGTGACCCACAAAGCCAGCTCCCTCTTTGAGGACTCCAGTCACCCCACTCATGCCAGCTGGGGGAAGGGGATCATCCATTCCTTCTCCCCACATTCAGGGACTGGCCCCTGCTCAGAAGGGGCCAGAGCCATACCCTTGGGTCAAAAAAGACATAGTAAGAGACATCCTCACTACCCGGATTACTGGAGGGCCTGAGGGACAAACTACTTGTGTCCTGCCCCACAGTTCACTGCAGCATGATAGCCAGTGGGCACCAAGCCCTCACACCCCAGCCTCAAAGAAGCACCGACCTCTAGGATTTGACCCTTCATCAGTCAGCTTTTCCCTGGACCTTGTCCGCAAGTGAACTGCAGGGTCACAGTCAACAGACATTAATGGAAGACCTGCCAAGAGCTCAGGCCTATGACAGGAGCTGAACAGACAAAGAGGCAGAGATGAGGCCACTGGTCTGCAGCTCACAAGGACAAGACTGCGTGAAGTGAGATCTGGCCCCAAGGCTGCCTGGGTCCAGCAGAGCTCCCCACAGGAGCTGGGGAGGGGCTGAGAAGGTTTCCCAGAGTTGTCAGCTTGGCTCCTTGCCTCCACTCAGCACACACAACAGTTCCTGTGTCCCCATGGCAGTCAGAGTCAGGGGTTCTCACACTTGAATGGGCACCAGAGTCACCTGGGAACTTGAGAGCTGCTTTGGCCTAAGGACCTCCTTCTCCAGCAAGCCTGGACCTCTAGATCGCTCACCTATATGCCTAAGTTTGAGGCCACTGAGCCATCTCTGTACAAGAAATCCCCTGCGGCCTGGTAGTCTGCAGTTCACAATGTTGGCTTACCCTCAGCTACTGCCAGGCTCCTGGCACTCAGTTCAGCTCTGGAAAATACAAACACAGCTAATCCTGCCCCAGCTTTTGACACTGCCCCTGCAGATGGCCCAGCCAGAGTTACCCCTCAGGATCTGACCCCAAACCCCAGGTCCAGCCTGGCCCTCCCAGTCTGACTGAGACCACACCCAAGGGGACCCTGGAAAAGGAAGTGTCTTGAAGTTGACTCTGATGATATAGAACCTGTGGGTTCCACTTGTCCTCAACCCTTCAAAAACGTGTGCCGGTGGAAAGTGGAGAAACAAAAAAGTCAGAGACTAGAAAACTCTAAGAAAGACATGGTTCCCCCACTCAGCTGATGTGATATGCCATAAGCTGCAGCTGCGTAGCTACATAAAGTTAGGGTTTTTGTTTGATTTTGGGGGAGGATTTGCAGTGCTGGGAGTTGATCTCAGGACTCCTGCACCCCCTTTTTTTTTCTTCCTTTTTTTGTGGTACTGGGGTTTGAACTCAGGGTCTACACCTTGAGCCATTCCCTCCCTCCCTCTCAACCCCCTCCCCACCCCACTTAAAGCAGTTACAAGAGTTTTCTTTGTTCTATGTCATATAAGTACATGGAGTGCATCAACCATTCACCCTCCCCCCTCCACTAGTGCCCCTCGTACTCACTGCACCTAGTTTACAGTCCTCTTTATTAATGTTTAAGTTGATGTACGAAGGGATTTCTCTATGTAGACTCAAGAGACAGCCCACAGAATGGGAGAAAATCTTTGCCAGCTATTCATCCAACAAGGGACTAATAGCCAGAATTTACAGGGAACTCAAAAAAAACTCAACCTCTTGGGCTGGTGCAGTGGCTCAAGCAGTAGGAGCACCATCCTAGCAAGCATGAGGCCCTGAGTTCAAACCCCAGCACCACCAAAACAAACAAACAAAAAAAAACCCTCAACCCCCAAAGAATCAACGTCCCAATGAAGAAATGTACACATGAATTAAACAGGGAGTTCTCAAAGGAAGAGGCATGGCCAGTAAATACATGAAGAAGTATCCAACTCTCTGGTTATAAAAGAGATGCACCCAGCCCTATTTTTGTGAAGGGTTTTTCGAGATAGGGTCTCATGAACTATTTGCCTGGACTGGCTTCGAACTGCAATCCTCCTTGTCTCTGCCTCCTGAGTAGCAAGAGGATTACAGGCGTGAACCACTGGCGCCCGGCACCCAGCTTCATTTTTTTTTTTTTTTTTTTTTTTTTGGTGAGATATGGTCTCAAGCTACCTTTGCCCAGGCTGGTCTTGAACTCATGATCCTCCTGCCTTCATTTTTTAAGTACCTGGGGTTATAGGCTTGAGCCACTAGACCTGGCTTTATGTAAAGTTTGTAAAGTTTCATGACTTTATAACAAATGAATAATTGAGCTAATTGGTTCCACTAGCCAGTCCCTGCCAGACAAGAAGTGTTTCTGTTGCCAGCTTTCTGATTTACTCCTAATGGACCTGGGTGAACAGGTGAGGGTCCCCAGTAGGGGAAGCAAGAACAAGCTTGGCAGAGAATCTAGAAACACCTGGACACCAATCAGGAGAAAACAAACTGACCAGGAAACTGCCTTACTGGCTGGCCCACAGGTGGGAAGGTGGGGTTGGGGAAGGTGGGGGCAAGGGTCAGGAGGGAGACAGGAGGGTCCTTCCTGGATATCTGGGGGAGGAGGGAGCTTCTTGGAATAGCTCAGTCATCCTCAGGTGTCAGAGGCGTATGAGCTGTGACACTAGCACTCTCCCCTCCCTTTCTACCATGGGTCACATTATACACTCTGATTGCAAAACCTAGAGGCCCCTGAGGTTGCAGGTATGAAGCAAGACAATTACAGAGCAGGAACTGGCCAGCCAAGGTGTTCTGGTAGGAGGAAGAAGCTTTGGTCACACTTGGCCCAGTGCTACTGAAAGGTGAGTGGGCAGATTCAGGAGAAACAAGGGTGCCCAAGCCAAGTCCACTGCCACAGGTAGAAGGTTGGATATGCATCACTGCCATTCTCTACCTACCACTTCAAACTCCCTCTCAAGGGGTTGGAGAAGTTTACACATGCACACATGAATTAGGGCATACGAACGAGTGTACATGCACACTTGGATCCAAATACCAACAACAGCAGCTGCCTGCCCATGTGGACACCCACACATAGCTGAACAGACCTGCGTGCCTACATGGAACAATGAGGTTGCACACGTAATGCCACAGCCGCTCCACCTCTCCCAAGCTCACCTCCACAAAGAAAAGCATCCAGACCTTGCTCCAGCGTTTGGACTCAGTGAGGGCGCTGTGAGTGGCCAGGTGACTGCCCTTGACAGTGAGCGTGTAGTGACACACGCCCAAGATAGTGATTCCAATGGCAAAGACCAGAACATTTTCAAAGTGCAGGCACAGGAATCCTGCAGGGGGAGGGATCAAAGGAATAGGATTTCTGTTCAGCTCTTGGAGATCTGGGCCCAGACCACACTGCAGAATCCCAGCCCAAAGTAGGGCCAACCCTGCAGAGGGAGGCAGGTCCCTCTAAGGCCTGAGAGAGATGGGTTGGAGCTCTGCACAGGATTTAAGACAAAACAGGGCCCCATGGGCTTGCCAGGGATACTCCGTTGGTCCCCATTTTGCCTGGGTGGCCCTCCTGAGCCCCAGACAGAGCAGAGATGGAGTCAGATGTCCTGGAGGTTCCAGACCAGAAGAGGTCCAGGGGAAACCCCCACACTCTGTCCTCCCTCCCCCACCCCATCCGTGGTGTCTCCCATAGAACATCCTCCCCCTCCCCAGGTCACTTTATTCCCCCCCCTCAACCCTCCCTCGCTCCTTTCAACATTTCCTTCCACCACCTTCAAGTCATTACACTTTTTTCCCGCCTCTAGTGCCCAGCTCCTCTGGGGACATGGGCAGGACACCTCAAACCAGACTTTGGGATTTGCGGTGCAACCCTGGGTCTTGGTCTCCCGGGCACGGGGCCATCTCCTCCTGCCGACCGGCAGTGCTCCCTGCCCCGCTACCATCCATCCGCTATACCCTATCCCACCTCGGAGCCCATCCCCCTGTCGCTCCGTCCCTCTGCCCCTCACCGGCGGGCAAGGCGAAGAGGCTGAGCGCGAGGATGGCGCAGTCCACGCCGTGGCGCTCCCACCACGAGCTCGCCCTCACCACGTCCTGCACCAGCCGCTCCAGGTCGCCCAGCAGCGCCTCGGCCGCGTCGTCCCCCGGGGTCGCGCCGCGCGCCGGCTCCATGGGCTCCCCGGGGCGCGCGGGGTCGGGGACGCCCGCGGACGACTGGAGGACTCGGGCGTGTGCGGCTGCGGCGCAGGCGGGGCGGGGAGCCGGGCGGGGGCGGAGTTACGTGCGGGGCGAGGACACCCGCCAGCCCCTGGGTCACCCAGCGCCTCCTCCCGCGCCCATCCGTGGCCCAGGACTGGCCGGCTGCACCCGAACCGCCGCAGGAAGAGGGGGAGTGATGAGCGGGGGGATGGGGGTGGGAGTGACAACCAGCCTAGGGTAGAGGGAACGCGGCTGGGGGCGCAGAGACCCCAGAAGGGCTCCTGCCCCACCTCAACTTCCTCGCCTTCTCTCGGCCCCCTGCGCGATCGTTGCAGCATTCTTGCCCTCTTTTAATGGCACCTAGCAGTCACACCCACCCCAACAGGACTCAGGTATCTGTTCCTGCCCGTCTCAGTGCCTTCCTTGCGTTGTCACTTTGGCTCTGGCAGGAGCTTCAGTACCTGGAACACTGCATGGCACGTAAATGCAAATTCCAGGGGCAGAAAGTCCAAGGACTCACTCTTCCCAGGTGCATGTGGAGTAAAGGCCCCCTCTGAGTGAGGCTTAGCAGAGGAGACCCATGGGGAGAAAAGATGCCCAGAGGTCACCATGCTGGGGGAAAGGGGAGGTGGTGAGTTCCCTCTGCAGTTGGACTGGATGGGGGCGCCCAGGTCAGGTCTGAACCCAGGGCCTGACGGCTCCCCTGAGATTTGAGGGGCCTGCCCTAGTCCCTCCCATCAAACCGGTCCAGCCCTGAAGGAGCTGACCTTAGTCCTCAGAGGATAAACCCCTGACCTCTATAGACTCTCTGCTCCAGAGAGTCCTGTCTCCTTTTCCTTCCCCAGTTTCATGCGGAAAGCTCTAGAAAAAACAAGGTCTGATGTGTTGGGGACAGCCACATTTTTGGCAACCCTTGGTAAGGTTGGAGGAGGGAGGGAACCTGTGAGAGAGGAGGACAGTAATGACTCTGGTTCTTTGCTGGTATTCTGTCATGAATTCCCACAGGCCTAGGCCGCCAATTCTTTATAAAAGAGGTTTCTTTACCAGGTCGGTGTTCTAAAGGCATGCAAGGATGTAGAGCAGTTCTGGCCACACACATGGGCTTCTCACAGTTTATCCTCGACTTTCACGTACTGTTCATGTGTAATCCTGCAATTCTTTGAAGACAGCATCCTTCCTATTTGTTTTACTTTTTCAATTCGTTTTTTTAAAAATTCATCCTTGAGGATTTAGCTCAGTGGAAGAGCGCTTGCCTGGCAAGTGCAAGGCCCTGAGTTCAGTCCCCAGCACCAAAAAAGAAAAGAAAAAGGAAAAATTCATCCTGCCCATTTAACCAATGGAGACCCAGAGAGATGACCTTTCTGAAATGGCAGAACTAGAACTCAAATCCAAGGACTGGGGTCGTGGCTTAAGCCATACAGCACCTGCCTAGCAAGCATGAAGCCCTGAGTTCAAACCCTCGTACCTCCCCCCACCACCCCAAAAAATCAAATCCAAGGCTCTTCCTCCAAATCCATTTAGCTTTTATCTACAGAGAGTCTTAAATTTTTTTTTGTTGTTGTTTTTTGAATGCTGCTACAGAGTTTGAATTCAGGGCTTCATGCTTGCTGGGCAGGCTCTCTACCACTTGAGCTATGCCCCCAGCCCTACAGGGGGTCTTGAACCCTTGTCCCCTGACATACTTCAATTTTCAAGTAGAGGATATGTACAATTTTTAAGTCTATCTAAAATTAAAATTGAATTAGTATTAATAAGGGGGATTATTCATTAATAAGGTAGAATCCTACCACTTTTGTCATATATCCGAGGAACTTTCTGATACAAATAAGCCTCTGTCCAGCCCCGGGACTGCCCCAGACATCTAAGTGGCACCATTAGGAGGCAAGGGTTTGATCCCCTGCACCACAAGAAAATTGACAGATCCAAAGAGGCAAATGCCGAGTGCCAACCAGAAACAGTGGTAGCAGCCATTAACGAAGCTTAGAGGAACCAGGAAGTCTGTGCAGTGGGCTGGCTGGCACCCCTCTGGAGAAAGACAGTCTTGGTTCAGAAGAGAGCAGGGTATTCTAGGTCCTCAAAGCAGAGGGTACGGGTAGAGTTGTAGAAATCAGTAGCAAAGGCAGGAGAGAAAGACCAGGATCAGGGGCTGGAGGTTCCTTGAATAACAGAAAAGTTGGGACTTGCCCCAGCTGCTTGTATTGGGGAGCCATAGAAGGCTTTAGAGCAGGGGAGTGGCTTGCGTAGTGTGGTGTTTAGGAAGGCTCGTGGGCATAATGGAGAAGCTGCTGGAGTGAGGAAGATGAGTTTGAAGAATGTTTCAGCCCTGTAATACAAAAAGGTACTGAGGCTGTAGATGGCAGAGGCAGGACTGTGAAGTACATAACGAAGACAAATAAGAGACTGGAACAGACGTTCACAAAGAAAATATGCAAATGGCCAGAAGCTTCCCACCGGCAGTCTTTAGGGAAATGCCAACCAGAGTCCCAGCAGACCCTCTAAAAGGGCTGGAGCGCGGTTGCAGTGGTAGAGCTCCTGCCTAGCAGGCAGTTCAAACCCCGATACTGCCCCCAAATTATAATGCATAGACCCATAGAATAGCTAAAATGGAAGAGATGACAGAGCTCGGTGTTGGCGGGCTGCAGAGCAACTGGCCTCTCATCCACGGGAGTGCTCAGTGCTGTGACATCTTTAGGAAACAACTTGACAGGTCTTTGGTCTTGTTTTGTTTTTGTTTTGTTTCAGTCCTGGGAATCCAACCCAGGGTCTGTTCTCTACCACTGAGCTATGTCCCCAGCCCTTGCTTTTTTATTTGTTGTTGTTTGTTTGTCTGCTTGGTTTTTTTTTTTGTAGGACTGGGGTTTGAACTCAGGGCTTTGCACTTGCAAAGCAGGCACTCTGCCACTTTAGCCACACCTCCAATTCATTTTGCTCTGGTTATTTTTTGTCTGTTTGTTTTGTTTTGCTTTTTGTTTTTGGTGATCCTGGGGTTTGAACTCAGGGCCTCACTCTTGCTAGGCAGGTGCTCTACCACTTGAGCCACTCCACTAGGTCTTTTTTGTGTTGGGTATTTTTGAGATAATGTCTTGAACTACTTGCCCAGACTAACCTCAAACCACAATCCTCCTGATCTCTACCTCCTGAGTTGCTAGGATTATAAGTGTGAGCCACTGTCACCCAGCTGCTCTGGTTATTTTGCAGATGGGGTCTTGGGAACTGTTTGCCCAAGCTGGCATTCAACTGCTGTCCTCCTGATCTCAACCTCCCAAGTAACTAGGATTACAGGCATGAGCCACCAGTGCCTTGCTAGCTCTTGGCTTTTTGAGACAAGGTCTTGCTGTGCACCCCAGTCTGGCGTATTATTCACTATCCTCCTGTCTTAGCCTCTTGAAGGCTGGGATTATAATGTGCACCACAACACCCAGCAGCAATTTCTTTTTCTTTTTCTTTCTTTTCTTTGTTTTTTGGTAGTGGTACTGAGATTTGAACTCAGGGTTTGGCACTTGCCAGGTAGGCTCTGTATCACCTGAGCCATGCCTCCAGCCCAGCAGCAGTTTCTTATAAGGTTAAATATATACCTACCCTGTGACCCAGCAACTCAGCTCCCAGGTGTTTACCCTGGAAGGAGCGAAAACATATGCCACACCAGGTCTTGTGCCTGAACGATCACACCAGAGTTATTTATTACAGGTGAGCAGAAACAGCCTAAGTGTGCATGCCCTGGAGAGTGGACAAACGAGCCATGATGCATGGTGTCATGTGTGCACCAAAAGGAACAACCAGGACGGACTGGGTCGTGGCTTAAGTGCAGAGTGCTTGCCCAGCAACACGAGGCCCTGAGTTCAAACCCCAGTACTGCCTAAAATATAAACAAATGGAGTAATCAGTGCAGGCAACAGTGGAGATAAACTGACAGATGAGTCTCACAGACAGTGTGGGGAAGGAAAGAGGCTGGACTCTTGGGAGTACTTACTTACAAAAGGACTCATTCATAGTGATAGAAATCAAACCTGCAGCTGTCAGATGGGTGGGGGACACTGATTACAAAGTAGAATGAGGAGACTTCCTGGGAAGATGGAAATTGTCCTGTGTCTTGATGCATCATGGTGGTATTTGAGTGTTCAGCAAGTCATCAACCTGCACTCTTCAAATGGGTCCATTTCATTATATTTAATTATACCTCAATAAAGCTAAATAAAGCAAAAACAAAACAGCAATGAAGTTTTTCAGGAATACTTGCTAGGCAGGTGCTCTACCAGCCTGTAACCCTAGCTACTCTGGAGGCCAAGATCTGAGATCGAGAGGATAGCATTTCCAAGCCAGCCTGGGCAAAAACAAGTTTGTCAGCCTCCATTTCAATGGAAGTAAGCTGAATGGGGTAATACGCATCTGTCATCTCAGCTACAGGGAGGGAAGTTTAAATGAGGAAGATGGCAGGTCAGGCCAGCCTGGGCAAAAAGTGAGACCCCCATCTCCAACATAAACAGAGCAAAAAGGAACTGGAGGTATGGCTCAAGTGGAAGAGTGCCTGCCTTGCAAGTAGGAAACCCTGAGTTCAAACCCCAGTACCACCAAACAAACTAAAAACAGCCAAAACTAATCTGTGGCCTTAGAAGTTAAGATGGCTATTACTGATTAAGTGTAGTGACTGGAAGGGAAAAACAGAGGATCCCCAGAGCTGGCAAATGTTTTGTTTCTTGACAGTTTTATTACCCTTCAATGTGTTCAGTTAGTAAAAGTTCATAGGCTTGGCAAGTTGCTGTGCACCCGTAATCCCAGCATTTGGGCAGCAGGGGCAGGAGGTCCTTGAGTTTCAGACCAGTCTGTGCTACATTGCTAGACACTGTCTCAAAAACAAAACAATAACAAAAATCCATCACACTATACTATTATGTACATTTTTCTGTGTGTATTTCAATTACAATTTGTTTACTTCATTTATTATTTTTGGGGCCGCAGGGGAATGGAACCTTCACATATGTTAGCCAAGTGTTCTACCCACTGAGCTACAGTCCCCAGCCTACAATTTTATTTCTTAGAAATAAAAGTGTTAAAAAATAATCAGAGGTATGAGTCATAAACCTGGCCCAATGAAGCATGGGAAAGCTTCATTCATGGCCTGGCCATGGGGGTGACAGAGAGGCCAACTTACTCCAGACGCCACCAGAGTCTAGGTGGCCCCTTATGTCCTCCCACTCACCCACTCACACCCCATTCCTACCTCTCAAGCCTCTTCTACCCCTCCCTGCTCAGAGCCTGCTCACACAGGAGAGGATGAATTGCCCAGGTCTGGGGTGAGAGGCTTGGGGGTGGGAGTTGGCCACAGGCCCACATTCATCTAGGCTGCTGTTTGGCTCCTCAAACAAAGGAACCGGAGGGCCCTGAGAACAGGCCTGAGCAGGTTCTCCAACCTCTGCTCACAGTGGGCTACTGGCCTGGTGCTATGCCACAGGCAGCCAAAGCTGGGGGCAATACACTCTTCCTCCCCCTCCCCCCACCCCAGGCCTGCCTCTGTCCTCACTCTACCCCTTACCTGTTTGCACAAGACTCAGCATACATGAAGAACATGGCTGATCTTTGGAGTCAGGCACACTTAATAGCTGTGTGACCCTAGATGAGTTACTCAATCTCTCTGAGTCTCCATATAACCAGATTCTCTAAGGAACAGTCATGTACGGGGTGAGATGAGTGTCAGTAAGAGTCTTGTTATGTTATACTCCAACAGACTGTTATGCACACCGCACTTTGAGGACCACTCAAGGGCTATGATCATTGATACTTTCGACAAACATAAGGTCTTTCAGACTTCAGGCTGTAGTACTCACCTCAGACTTTGAGAACCTTCAAGTTCAAGTTCATCTCTAACTCTCTTCTGCTCGGGTCAGAGTGACTGCTCACTGACCTCTGACCCGTGGACAAACCTGCCCTTTCTCACCCCTCAGTATTTATGCCCAGGGTAATTGTTTATACTCCCAGCCACCTCTCCTCTACCGGCTTCTGAGACTTCATCCATCACTACAAATCTCTTCCAGTGTTCCCATGTATTTTGCTCATTGATTCATTTTATTAAACATCTATTATGTGCCGTCCAGTTTTCAGTATCTTTTCTTTCCTCTGACCTCATCTACCTACCAACTAACATTAGGCAACAATGGTTACATGCTGCCTGGACAGGAGCCCTCTCAGACCTTGTGATGCAGCCACAGGAGTCAAGGTACTCCCTGTGTCTGTGTTGTATGCCTGTGTTAGTCAGGATAAGTGACACTAGCTGTTGCAACAAACATCCCCAGCCTCTCAGTGGCTAAACACAATACAGGGTAATTTCTACCTCACGTCACAGTGCAAAATGGATCAGGTAGCCTTCCTCCAAGTGCTGACAGGGCACTCATCTCGTGACTCTATCTCTAATCACCATGGCAGCAGAGGGGACAGCATGGAAAAGTAGTTAGAACTCTGGGTCTGGGAGTAGTATTCATCACTTCCATCCATGCTTCATGGCCAGGGCCAGGCAGACAGCCTCAACTGATTCACACACAGATATGGAACCGTAGCCTTCCTGTACAGCAGGAATGGGGACATAGCCAGTTTCACTGAGAGCTTCCTGAGGGTCAGGACCCTGCACGTATCTTCCTCATGCTCCCCTGAGCCTCCTCCATAACTTCCAACCTGCCCGCTAGCCAGCCTACCCAGCCATCAGAGTGAGCACCCAGCCATCAGGTGAGTGTACCTAGTCAGTGCTCACTATTGAGCAGCTGGTGGACAAGCAGAAGAGGCTGCCTGGAAGAGAAGGGGCTGGAGGCTGGCAGAGAGCAAGTCCTGCCTGTTTTGAGTCAACCCTGCTTCCCTAGAGCCTCACGCAGTGCTTGACACGTGGTAGTGTTGGGTAGGCATTCACTGAGTAAATGAATAGACAGAGTCATGGAAAGACTGGGAAAACAGGCTCAAGAGAATGAAAGGGATCAAAGATTAGAAAAAAAAAAAATCAGCAGGGAGTTGCTGGCTCATGCCAAGCTAGGGCTACTTGGGAGGCTGAGATCAGGAAGATCGTGGTTCAAGACCAACCCAGGCAAATAGTTCATGACACCCCCATCTCCAAAATAACTAGAGCAAAATGGGGGTGTGGCTCAAATGGTAGAGCACATGCTTTGCAAGCACAAAGCCCTGAGGTCAAACCCCAGTCCCACCAAAATATATATATCAGATGGAGAAGAAGATGTAGTCCAAACCTGAGACAAGTAAGTCTTCCCAAAACTTGACCAGGGAGGTGGTGCCGCCCACTCAGGCCTGAGGGCCAGGCACCTCTGTACCCACCCAGGCCCTCTGGGGTTCCCTGTCCTAGGACAGGGATGATCCCTCCCTTCTGTGATTGGCTCTTTATATGCTGGGGCTCATGGGGTTAATTATTGTTGTGGCTGGGGTGGAGTAGGAAGGAGCCCTGCCCTGGCCCAGGGCCTGGAGGGGACCTTGAGAGCCCTGGAGGGCTGGTACAGGGCTGGGTATGACACAGGACAGTGGGAGGTACCTCCTGCCAGCAGGTTAACTGTTTCCATACCCTAAGTAGGGTCTTTGGCTCTACCTTGCCCCCACCCACTTTTGTCCCCCCTCCAACTCATCAAAGGCCCAGTGAGACTCAGCTCCTGAGGCAACTGGCATTATTCACATGGGCGGGGTTGGGCAAGTTGGGGGAGAAGTGGCCTGACCCGTGGCTCAGATCCTCACCAGCTGATGGTGGGACTACTGGCACCCCAAGCTTCCCCCCAGCTCCAGTAGGGCAGGGCTGTATCCATAGCATCTCAGCACTCTTTTCAACTCCAAGGACTTCATCCTGACTAGCACTGCTACCCTCAGCCACCAGCCAGCCTTCCCAGGTGCCAGCTTTCTGCAAGGACAAAGCCAGGTGAGTGATGGCCCAGAGAGGCAGGAGTGAGAAGACTGAGGGAAGGGGCAGGGCTGGAGCTGGAAGTTATTCTGCTGATGCTTCTAGGACTGCTGGTCTCTCCCCACCTTGCATGGAAGGAAACTGAGGCCCAGGGTACCGCTCCAATTTACATGGCAAGTTAGGTCCTTGAAAACCAGAGTTGGAGCTATTGGTAGAACAGTTTTCTTTTTGATGGGGTTTGCCAGGGATTACATGATCTCTGCCCCTATGTGGGGTGCATATAAGCTTAAATAGTGTGTGTTGGACCTAGTGGGACCAGTGCCCATTTTTGAACAAACCATGAACAGCACCTAGAGCCAGGCTCTGGACTCAGAAACACTCACATTCTGACCCATGATGTGTGTGTGGCCTTAGATGCATTATTTAACACCTCTGAGGTTTGGTTTTCTGAGAGAGTGAGTTGGACTGGATGATGGTGATGCTACCCCCGAGTTGGTGCCCAGAAGACAGCAATGAGAGAACTGCCCTGTGACTATCAGTGGTTTCCACGGGCACATGCTCCAGGTAGAAATCAACCCTAACACTGCTTCTTGTGCCATTGTAATTCTGCTACATTGAATCATAACATATTGGTATTTATAATCATATATACCAATTCCAATAATAACAATATTATTAAATGATTTCTGAGTCCCATCTCTGCTTTGCTCACATCTTCTCACGTGTGTGTGCGTACCTGTGTGTAGAGGGCTGTGGGCTCAGGGCAGGGGTATTATGACCTCTCCTAGCTATGTGCAAGCTGTGCAGAGGTGTAGTAGGCATGGAAGAGGCAGTTGGGAGACCACTCATCATGTCCTCTCTGCCACCAGCTCAGAGATACCCAAACTTGACTAATGCTTGTGAGCACTCCCCATCCCCAGATTCCTGTCCACCAGGTGCCTGGGCTGACCCTCCACTTTCTGGGGGTTGGGGCTTTATGTTTATCTCACACCTGACCTGCAGTGGGAATAAGATGATCCCCACTCACAGATGGGAAGACTGAGGCTTGCAAAGAGAATTCACCTTCCAAGGAAGTGGCAGGGCTGTTCCTCTGGCTGGATTGCCCAACCCAGAGAAGGGCCCATCCCAGCCCTCAGTAGCCTGCGTATCCTCCAAAGTAGATCTATCTCTACCCCACATATTCCTTATGGAGCACTGACTACCCCCTCTCCAGGTCTGAGGCCCCCAACAAGCCAGTCACCCAGGGAGAGGTTAGGGGGAGTTTCCTGGGACCCCAAATTCAGAATGAGGAGCAGGGTGGGGGGAAGTAGGGTGTCCAGGAATTTACATCTTCCTATCTGAAGAAACCAGGGCCCTAAAAATAGATAATAGACAGGAAGAGAAGTCTAAATGTAGACTCCAGACAAAGTGATGGAGACTCTGTGGGTGTGCAAACTATCCCATTCCCACCCTCCCCCTAACACACACACACAAATAGATCTGCTAGGAAGCTGGAGACACTAATGAAAGATAAATTAGCAAAACCCCAGAGACACACACTCAGCTCACAAATAACCACAGCTTCCAGGAAAGCCCTGGGGCCACTCTGCCCACCTCATGCCTGCAGAGATCCTGAGATCTCATGCACACACACACACACACACTCACGCATGCGTGTGACAGCACAGATTGGCGTGTGCTCCATCTAGGGCACTAAGACTGTTTTTATAGGCTTGCCAGACCTGTTATGTAGAAGGTGCTAAATCCACGTTCAGAGAAAGCATCTGGCAGCATGCAGCACCAGAACAGAGCAGACCAGACACCCCCACTTCTGCACCTCCTAGCTGGCCCTTTGCCCCTGCTCTGCCCTGCTCCTCAGTTGCCCTATCTGTAAAATGGAGCTTGAGGTAATGCCTTCCGATTCTTGCCTACCTCCAACGACTGTTGTAGGGCTTGAAGAAACAGTACTGGGAGGGATGGTTTCATTCTGTGGGAGACAGAAATGCCATGGGCGCTGCTGTTGTTCTCCCGCTCCTTCCAGAAGATGTCTCCTTCCCCCACTGCCATGGGCACCCCTGTGGTTTGCATTTCCAGGGTGAGGAGAGGGTCTGGTGACTCCTGGAATACTTGCCTATGCAGACTCAGGAGATAAGAGGAACCAGAGTGAGTGGAATGGAACAGGGCCCGAGATCTATGGTTTTATGGGGCTTTCCCAACTCACCACACCGGTCTGTCCCTAGGCCCTTTCTATAAAGAGCAGGCATCATTGGTTCTGAATGAACTTGACAAGGTTTCCCTAACTCAGGGCTTCAAACCCCATCAGGCCTTGTCATTCACCAATGAAAATTCAGAGGCTCGAGGCCTCTCAGAAGAAATGGGCTGGTGAGGAGTAGCTGGACAATGGCTCACAGCTGTGTGACCCGAGCAATGACCTAGCAGTGTCCTCAAACTCAATTTTGTCCTCCATCAAATGGGTATATCAATCCCTCGTCATTATTAAATGAGGTTTTCATGAGGACTAATTGAAAACAGTTGTGAAGTGCTGGTATGCAACAAGTGCTCAATAGATGCTCCAATAGCATGATGATACACGGCACAGTGGGCCGCTGGCCTGTCTGGGCTGCACTTCCAGCTCCACTACTTCTCTGTGGTGTGGTTTGGGGAATGTTTTACAAACATCTCTGTACCTCAGTTTCTACATAGGAAAACAGAAATGGCCCAGTCTGATGGCTCACACCTATAATTCCAGCTACTCAGGAGAATGAGATGGGGAGGATAACTGTTCAAGGCCAACCCGGGCAAAAAAGTTAGCATGACCCCATCTCAACTAGTAAGAAAGATGGGTGTGATGGTGCGTGCCTGCCATCCCACCTATTCAGGAAGCAAAAATAAAAGGATCAAGGTCCAGGCCAGTTCAGGCACAAACACGAAATTCTATTGGAAGAATATGTAATGCAGAAAGCATGGGGGCGTGGCTCAAGGGGTACAGCATTTACCTGGGAAGCTCTAGGCCTTGAGTTCAAAGTTCAAATCCCAGAACTACCAGAAATGAAGAGGTGGACGGAGGAAGAAGGGGAGGAAGGAAGAAAGGAAGGGAGGGAGGGAGGGAATAAAGGAAGGAAGGAGGGAGAGTGGGAAGGAAGGAAGGAAGGAAGAAAGGAAAGGAGGAAGGGAGGGAGGGGGAGGGAAGGAGGGAGGAAGAGAGGTGACATTTAGAGGGGGAGCGGGGAAAGGAGAAAGACCAGGTGACCTGGTATCAGGGAGAAATGGGACAAAAGAGAGAAGACAGAAAGGGAGACTGGTAGGCTCCCTGGTTGGGAGTCTTATCAGGCTTAAAAAGTTCTTGTCTTCTGATGGGCCCATCCATGAACAAATGTACACTCTTATTTTATAATGATTATAAAATATATGACACGATTAGCACCTCTAGGTTACCATTACATACTGAGTGAAGCCTATTCTACAAAGCTGAAACTTCAAACCTAAACAGAAGTTAATCCGTCACAGGTTAGGAAAACAATTATCTACTTGGAAGATGGGAAATAAGAAACTAAATGTTAAATATAATGATAACCCCTTTTCTTTATTCCTAATACCAAGTAAATGAGATTCAGTTTATAGCAAAATGATAAACTTCTGGCTTAGGCAGAATGAAAAGTGTATCAAAAAGACTGCTAGATGATTCAACAGAATTTTAAGTACATAAATGAGGGTAGGTAGGTGTGTGAGTGTGTAGATGAGGAAAGAGGGAGGAAGAAACAAAAAGAATGGAAAGATATGACAAAATAGTGTATTTGGTGACTGTAGGGTGTTGTTTACAGTATTCTAACATCTTTATGTAGCTTAAATGCTTTTTAAAATACAAAGGTGAAAAGAAAAAATATCTAGAAAAATACTAAAATATTGATACTCTGGATTATAAAATTACAAGTAACATTTTTAAACTTAATCTAGATCTTTCTGCAATGTAGAAATGCATTACTTGTAATAAAATGTTTTTAATAAACTTTTCTAGTTCAAGGTAAAAAAAAAAAAAAAAAAAAAAAAAGACTCCAAACATTTCTCTTCCCAGATAGGTCCCCAGTATTCTGCCCATGACCCCACAACCCATCTGCCTCTCTCAGTCCAGCCCCCCCATCACTGCCCACCACTAAGGCAGGCAGGTACTGTAAGTCAGACCATGCGTTTGAACTGCTGAAGCTGCCACGGACTTCCCCCACACCACACACACACACACACACACACACACACACACACACACCTTGGACTGAGCCTGGCACCTGCCCAGGACCCAGGCATGCTCAGGTCAAGGGGACTTGAGATCAAAGACATCCCTCACCATCAGAACAAGTGGGGACAAGACAGCGCTGTGATCAGACATGCAGTTTTTAGCATCAGAGAAATCTGGCTCTGAGACCTACCAGGGCCAAGTCCTATTGCTGCTCTGAGCCTGTTTTCTCACCTCTAATATGGGAGAATAGTTATAATGACATTGTAGCACTTGCTCTATGGGCAAAGGCTGTGGTTTTATTGTGAAGGTTAAATGCATACACAGGCCAAGCACGGTGGTGCATTCCTGTTATCCCAGCTACTCAGGAGGCAGAGGTAGATCTCCAGTCTGGGCAAAGTCAGCAAGACCCTATCTCAGGAACAGTACAAACAAAAGGGCTGGGAGCATGGCTCAAATGGTAGAACACAAGTGTGAAGCCCTGGCTTCAATTCCCTGTATAGAGAAACAGTCAAACTTAAGTACCTGACACCTCGTAAGCTCTCAGTAACTAAGAGTAAAACTTGAAAGTTTGGCTCTGTGGGGACAGGTGTGGCCTAAGTGACTCAGCTCAGGGATGCTGAATTTTCCTTAAAAGAACCTCCTATAACTCAAATCTCTTCATCTATGAAGTGGTACTTCCTCACAGGGTAAACTCACAGGTGTTAAACTCAGATCGATGGGGGTCATTCACCCTCCAGAGAAGATGTTCAACTCCTCCCCCCCCCCCCCAGACCACTTCTAGCCTTACCAGGGTCCTCCCACTGCAGGGGACCCATTCCCAGGTCACTGGCTGCATTATCAGCGCCCCCTACTGGTCTGGTGGAGCTGCCTCCGTCTGCCTCCAGGAGACTAGATGGTGTTGGGGCTGGGGGCAGGGCTCATTCTCAGATTAGGGTGTGACGGCAGAGCTCTTTCCTGGGACTGTTTGGGACCCATTTCCTGAGTGGCTGTGCCAACTGCAAATATGAGGAGTACCCCTGGGCTATTCTCAGACCACAATGGCTATGATTATTAACCGATGTGTACTAAGTATCAGGTGCGTGTTAAGTGATTTGGGGCATTATCATTTTATCATTTTAACCTGCAGGATTCACACTATTATTATAATACTTATTTTGCATATTCTAAAATAGACTCAGAGAGGTGAGTAATTTACCCCAAGGCCACTCAGCTGGAGGAGGAGGGCAAGTTTTGCTGCCTGTATGGCTGCTCCCTGAATCCTATCACCTCTTCACCTGAGCTTATCCTAGAGAGTGGGATACAGGGGTGCTGTGCTAGCTGGGGCTCTTCATAACACAGGGACAGAAGGCCACAGGAACCACTTAATGCATCAGAGAATCCATTGCTGTCTGCCTGGGTGGCTGCTCTGTGACCTTAGGCCAGCCCCTATGGTCTGTGAAATGAGAGGCTGGGCCACATACCATGGAGCTCTTGCTGCCTCTGATTCTTCCCACATTCCCACCTCCTTTAAATCAGTACTCTTATTTATGATGCACTAGCTTCATAGCAGTCTAACCAAAGCCCAGACACTAGACCTCTTGGGATTCTGCTCCATGAGGTACCTGGAATTATGGGAAAAACTGCCTATGAGTGTCCACATTATTGCCCAATTCTAATCCCAAAAGGCTAAGAACCACTGTTTTTTCTAAACTTCCAGCACTTTCCTGACCTTGATCTAAATTTTTATGGGAATGAGCCATGAAAGTTGAATCCCAAGTCAAGAACGTTGAGTATAAAATGCTTCCCTTTGTGTTTTAAGATCCCTTCCACGCTCGAACCACATCGACCCATGGAGGCCTCTTGTCCTCCCTGCATCTGGTTTGTCTCCACCTGGACACCAAAGCTCCAATCTGTTCCATCTTGTCCTTAGAGTCCTCCTCAACCCTCATGTTTTCCCCTGGACAGTCACAGCCAGCGCCTTCAGATCTTTCAGGAGGTAGGTGCAATGACCAAGATGGCCAGCAGGGGTCGCAGGGACAGGGGGTGGGGTGGGTAGAATTGTGTCTAGGCCCCCTTGGAGGCCTGGGTATAAAGAATGCATGGCAGTAGGTGGGAGACCTGTCAGCAATCTGGCTCTTCCCCTCTGTGGGTCTCAGTTTTTCAGATCTGTAAAGTGCAAGGAGGTGGCTGAGATGTCAGTTTTCGGCACTGACATCGCTTGGACCTTTCTGATTGATGCTGGGGGGAGGGGACTATTTTGAGTTCTCCTTAGAAAAGGGAACAAGATATCCCAGACTTGGCTGAGATAGCAGATCCAACTGTGCACCCACTTAAAGGGGAGATCTACCACTGGTAAAAATGAGGCTCTATACAGGCACCCCGCGAGCTAAGTTGGGTGGTAAGGGAAATGGAGGCACCACTGGAGGCTTCCCAGGAGTGAGAAGGCCCACAGCCTGGGTGACAGGTGGTAGTCTCCTGGCATATAGCTTCTGAACATTTCTAGAAAAGCCCAAGCCAGCCTATCTTGCCCTTAGCAGCTGCAAGCTTTAGAATCAGGGCTAGAGCCTGATTCAGCTCAGCTGATGTTTGCTCAGCTGCTGGGGGCTCTGAGCCTTCTTCTTAACCCTGTCTCCACCAGCTCCTAATTCTGGGCTCAAGCATAGCAGGGCAAGTGCCCAGGCATGCAGGAGGTGATCCCTGCAGGCATGTGTAGGAGAGCTCCAGGACCCCGACAAGGGAGAAGACCTTCCCCCACCCCTGCCTGCTCATGCTCTTTACCCTGTCCCCGCCACCCCCTAAATGACTGAAGAACAGGGTATAGGCATGACATGATGTAGAACATTCTTTACAAAAGTTTTAATGAGCCTGAGGGAAGAGTTCATGTACAGTGGTGGGAGTCGCAGAGGCTGGCCTACCTTGGCCCAAGGAGAACCAGGAGGGACTGAGGTGTTTAAACAGACAGGGAACGGACAGGAAAGGCAGCACCTGGGGCCAGGAGAAGGACGAATCGGCACTTGGAGCCCCAGGCTCAAGCTCAGAGGATAGAGAGAAGGGCTGGGATAGGCTCAAGGGTGGCCATGGCAGGTAGCCAGGCCCCCAGGGTCCTCTGGTGGGAAGTGGACCACCTCCTTCACATCCCAACTCTGGGCATGTGTGTGGATGGGACCCTCACACAGACCTGGAAGAGGTTTTTGGGGGGCTCTTTCCCCTTTTCAGTGAAGGGGGCCCAGGGAAGGAGCTGGGGGCTGTGGCCATGCTCTAGTGAGGCTGCTTCCCAAACTGGGGTCAGGGATGGGGGTCCACTGCAGACAAGAAAGGTATGTCTGCTTGGGGTACACACATGTGGGGGCCTCCTGAGGGACTCTTCCACCTTTGTGACCTTAGTCTTGTGGGAGTTCTGAGGACATACTCTGAGGACCCACCCTCTAGGCTAACCTTTCTCCTGGTCTTAACACCATCACAGAGCTGGGACACACAATAATCCAATGTCTGTCTGTCTCTCTTTCTCTCTCTTTCTGTCTCTCTGTCTTTCTCTCTCTCTCACTGCATCTTCCTCTCTGTCTCTCTCTCCTTTATCCACCCCCAATCCATGCAGAAGCACATAGCAATCCAGGCCCTTCCAGACACCAACACAACAAAGATACACACATGTGCACTTGCATACATGCACACACAGCCCTAAGGGCCTGGTCACAACTAGCAGTTTAGATTATCCACATCTTCAAGTATCCAGTGTCTTCCTCACAGGGCTTCTCTACACTAGGCCTAACACCCAGCTGTGCCCAGCCCCCACCTGTCTGGGCCTGGGAAACTGGGCAGTTGGTAGATACCATTTTCAACCAACTGTGCCTGCCAGCCCTGGGGACTGTAACAATGCAGACTGCTGCTCTAGCACCTTGCATCTTGTGTCCTGGCCTTCTGAGACCCTGGGGAGGCTGAAGGAGGACAGGCTGGACTCCCACAAGGTGAGCTGGGAAGGGTGCTAGCCCACCCCAGGTCACTCTTCAGTTCCAGCCATAACCAGTGGGTGAAGGGTAGTGGGCTGGTCTTCCATGTGTATGGAGGTGGTAGGAACTGAAAGACAGGATATTTGGCTGAAGAGTCTGGCTGGGAAGCCTCCCCTCTGGAGTGTATAGGGGAGAGGAGGCCCAAACTCTTCCCTTCACAGAAAGTAGGAGGTGAGCAAGTCTCCAGCCTGAGAGAGCAAGACCCGCAGAGGAGGGCAGGGGAGAGAGGCAGGAGACACAGTGTGCCTGAGACAGTCTGGGCCTCTCCCTTGCCCTGCTTCCCATCCAGCTCCAGTGTTGTCTGGTCCCCAGGGCAAGAGGCTCCTGCCCTTCCTCTGGGGCTGGCCTTCCACAAATCCACTCATTCTTCAAGGTTTCTTAGATGGGGTGGTTCAGGGACTCCAGGATGCTCAGGTGTCCCTCTGGGTGCCCTCAGGCTGTACCCTCCCTGCACAGGCTGTCCAGGGAGATGGTCCTTGCTCCTGGGAAAGGGGCTGCAGGGCTGGCAATTATGAGGACCTCATGGCCTCACCTTGTGTTGTGGCAACTTGCAATTCATTTTGGTCTGGGGAGAGGAGCCCCTGTTATCTGTAGAGGAAAAGACAGACAGAAAGCAACCTTAGAAACAGCTGTCTAAGACATCATTTTCAACCAGGACCGGCCATTTTGATGATTTAGCCTGGGCAGGCTTGATGGTCAGGGGTGGGAGACACTTAACTGTCCATCCCCCAAACTGTACACCAGACTGCCTCCCATCCCTGCCCCAGGCACTCAAGGTAAGGGCTATAGATACCAGATGGAAGGACAGTGTTTGCTGGGCTTGTGGGATGCCATGGGGGAGGGGCAGAGCAGAGACTAGCCAACAGAAGTGTGGTGGTAGCCTTGGGCAGCTGTGATGGCTTTGTGAGTACAATTCTGCCTCCGAGACTGCTGTTCCCCATTGGGAACATTTGCTCACACTCCTGGCTGCTGGGTTTGGGGACACTGATAAAAACATGTGCCATTAGGGCTTGGTCAGTTGAGAAGACCTGCTAGCTGCCACATCCTAGATCCCATAGGAGCCTCCTTGTCCTCAGGCCCTACAGCAGGCCATACAGATCAGAGACCATGTCCAGCTCTGCATCAAGCAGCTGCAGGACATGCAGTGAGCTATTTTCCACCCCCTGAGCCTCCTCTTGCTTAACTGTTGTACACTGGGGATGATGGGACTCAGAATTGAACAATTCATCATGCACTTTTTCAAGGGCACAGCCAAGTACCTGGAAGGTGGTAGGCTCAAAAACATCCTAGATGGGATTATTATGACTACTGTATCTCATTGACACTAAAATACCTATTTTTCCACATTTTGTTATCTCCAGAACTAAGGAACCTTTCACATCAGCTGTGATTAAAAAAAAAAAAAAAAAGCCTCCAGTCATTTAATTGACAGCTACTTTTTTCTGAACTGGTGACAAATTGTAATTGATAGCAATCTAAATTTTATAAAATATATTTGCCGCCACCCACTCCTGAAAAGGCAGTCTTCCAATCCCCAGCTCTCCTCCCTTCCCCCATCCCAAGCTGGTACTCACAACTCTGTGTCCTCCAGGGCGGGTGGGCGCTCCAGTGCTTGCCTCCGCCTCCTCACGGCCCCCATGATCTTCTTGCGGGGCCCTAAGGGAACGCTGATGCTGCGGAGGTCGAGGTCAGAGCACAGCATCAGCGCCTCCAAGTCGATCTTCTCCTGTCTCAGGAGGGCAGCAAAGTCCTCCATGTGCAGTGAGGCCAGGAAAGTCTCCAGCGGGCTGGTCTCAGGCTCCAGATCCTCATCTAGCCCTAAGTCCAGCTCATCCCAGGGCAGCTCCTCCCCGCAGCTGCGGTCCTGCAGGCTGTTGGCACTGCCCAGGCTGTCGTCGTCCAGGCTGGGGGAGCTCTGCAGCCGACCCCGCGGTGTGCCCGCCCCATCCAGGCCCCCATCCTCCCGGCCCAGCCCATGCAGCCCACTGCTCAAGTAGTTCCTGCGGAACACCATGGTGCCCAGACCTGGGCGGGTAAACAGAGAGTCGTGACCTGAGTCTGTGCTGACCTCCGAGTGGGCAGGCTCGGCCGCCAGCGTGGCACGGGAGACGCTGTCCTCATCCGAGAGGAACATGTCCCGGAGTGGGGCACGGCCCCACTCCTTGGGGTTGGCGTAGGTGCCCTGGCGCACAAACATCACGTCGCTGCCCAGTTGCAGGCCGGAGAGCGAGCGGACGCTTTTGCGACCGTCCTCGGAGACCTTGAAGGTGCCCTCGCCGCCCTGCTTGCGCCGCTCCAGCTTCTTCTGGATCTTGGTCTTGCTCTTGGCGGTGCCATGCAACGTGGCCTGCGAGTAGGGCAGGTGGCTGCCCAGAGTCAGGTGCTGCAGCCGGCGGCTCAGGGTGCTGGACGTGAGGCTGGAGAAGCTGAGCGTGTCGGAGCGCTCGGCCAGCTCGCGCCGGTAGCGCCGCTCCATGCGCTCGTGGTGTTTGCGTTGCATCTTGGCGCACTCGCGGATGCGCCGCTCAGCCTCGCGAAAGGCTTTGTCCTTCAGCTTGCCCACCAGCTTGGGGTTGAGGCTGCTCTGCTTGGCAGCGATGGAATCCAGGTAGCGCACGCACTCCATGTGGCCCTTCATGGCGGCCATGTCCAGAGGCGTGTGATAGTCATTGTCCAGGCACCAGATGTTGGCCCCAAAGGACACCAGGAAAGACAGGCAGTGCAGGTGGCCATTGGAAGCTGCCAGATGCAGAGGTGTGTTGCCCCAGATGTCACACTTGTCCGGATCACCCCTGCAGGGACAACATGTGGGAAGGAATGATGAGTGGTCTTAAGAAAGAAGGGAGGGCTCCCAGCTTGTTGAACTTCCCTACAGGCAAAACAGCCCCAAAGGGATTCATGGGACTGAGACCTCTCCCAGGAACTCCAAGAGACCTGCTGGCTGGAGCCACCAATCCGACACACTGTAGTGAGTCCAGGGGGAAATGGCCCAGCCCGCAAGAGGCGGAGACAGAGAAGGCGGAGCCAGGGCGGGGCCTTCCCCAAGAGCACTAAGGGCTGGGAATCTCAGGGGATAAATATTTGATGCCCTGAGAGAAAGGAGTGAATTATTCATTTGCCCAGCAGGGAGCTGGCCCAGAGAGTTGGTGGGCCAGGGCCGAGCCTGGGTCTCTAGGCAGCTGCCGGTGGGCAGTGTGACCACATGTTACAGCATCACCATGAAAGAGGACAACAGGGTGGTGTGTGCTGGGCCTGACCCTGGATGAGCTCGAGGGTTGGTGCTTGCATGCAGTGGAGCAGGGCCAGGGTTGGCAAGACCAGTGTTAGAGCAGGTGTTGGGTCTTGGCCTGGGCCAGAAGGGGACTGTGGGGACAGCCAGGACTGAAGAGGAAGAGGAAGGTTGCCAGCCTAGTGGGGCTGCCCTCCCTTGCTCAGACCCTGCATCTCTGGGAGTGTTGTGAGTTTGACTGCAGGGGCGCCTACAAACCCCTCTGACACCCTCCATGCCAAGTTCTGGTCCACCCCCACCCCCACCCTGGGGCAGCTCCTGCTGGCTCCTCCTGAATTCTTGCCTCCCTCAGGGAACCTAGCATAGGTCCCCGCCCCACACTAATGAGGCCATGAGGCCTTGAGGCCATGCCGGGGCTGGGAAAACAATCACTCCCTTGTCTCAATATCTCCCCTCACTCCCTCCTGCTCAGCCTCCCCCACTCTTGCCAAGTCCTCAGGACAGTATGAGAGGGGGCCACTGGGCATCAGACCCATACCCACTGAGCACCAATCCTTGCCTCTGTAGAGCTTGGGGGTAGGGGTTGCTGCACCAAGGAGAGCTCTCATCCTCCTCAGGCCCCTTCATGAGACTATGAGTCTCTGATGAAAGGGAAGGGGGACAGTGCTCCTATGTACCCTCCTGAAATGAGGAAGAGTTAATTAGTTTGGGCTTCTTGCTAATCTTAGGGGCTTCTGGGTCCAAGAAGCAGCCACAGAAGGAGAGCAAGGGGGTTTCCCCCACCTATCACAGGCTCAGGCCACAGGCCAGTACTCAGTACCAGTGCCAGCTTAGTCCCTGCCCCTCTCCCCACTAATGTGTCTGAGACATCATGTGAACCCTCCTGGGACATCTCTCCTACCCCTTTTCCTGTCCAGGCCACACCGGTGTCCAAGCCAGCTTGGGGGTATTATCAAACTGGTGGGGATAGGAAGGTGTTCCCAGTAGTGTGACTTACCACCCAACTCACTTTAGTGGCTTTGGGCCTGCATTCCTCAACTGCTACCTCCCCATCACAAGTATTATCTAGAATCTGTACCAACTCTCCCCACAAGACTCCTCCAGGAGAGGAGGGGGAACAGAGCTCCTTCAGCCTGCTATGGCCTCCATTGCTCTGCTGTGCCCTGCTGTGGGGGAGGGGCACCAAGAGAGTTAGTGGGGTCACTGCACCAGTGACATTTGGTACTGTGGACAGTGCTCATAAATTCCAGGAATGAGCAGAGTAAGGGAGAGGGTGGTGTGACACCCAGACTGCGGGGGGGTGGGGGGGGTGGGGGGTGCTGGCTGGGAGAGTCTTTTGGCTCATAAACTGGGGAATGGGCAGTGAGGACCCTCTCTCCTAGTCCCCACTTCTGGGCTCTCTGAGACTTCCCAGCCTTCTCTCCAGTTCCCACTTTCCCCTTCACTCTTGCTTCCAGGTGCACCCCCCCCCCATGAGACCTCTCCCACTTTCCCTCTCTGCAGCACACCTCCCACAATCATGGACCCCCCCCCCAAATCCCAGTTCCTCTCCTCCCAGCCCTTCATCCAGGTCACAAGTGTCACATGCCTCAGCTGATAGTCCTCTCCACGTGTGTCTCCCCTATGCATTCCAGCCTCCAAGGTGCCACCTTAGAGTCTGTCCATAGGGAAAGACCACAGAAACGATGCCATGAGGTCTGGGGAAAGTGTGCAGGGAGACTGTTCCCCTTCCCTGGCCAGGCGGAGGGGTACACTCACCCTCGGCTCACGATGAGGCGGAGAGACTCCAGGTTGCCATGGTAGGCAGCCCAGAGGGTGGGGGTCATGCCATCCTCGTCAGGGGCATTCAGCTCCTTCCGGGTAGCCTCCTTGAGGAGCTCCAAGTAGCCATCCCTGGCTGCCCGGTGGTACTGGTCGTTCATGGCGCCTTACTTGGACAGGGCGGGCAGGGGGCTCAGGGAAATGCCCCCCCTGGGGAGGCAGCAGGATTAGGTCTGAGGCATGAGGTTGGGAAAGGGGGCCCGGCAGGGCTAGGGCCGCCAGCCCCTGCTGCCGCAGATGGAGGGTGCGGAGCGCCACGGGCTACCAAGACATCTGAGCCGGTCACCCCGGTTGGAGGGGGGGGTGGACCTCCCGCAGCCCTGGGCTTCCCCTGGGTCCTAAACGCCTAGCTTCTCAGAGCACAGAGATGACCCATGTGAGGCCCTGCTCTTTCTCCAAAAGCGCCACCCCAGCGCTCCCCCCTCCCCACCCCGCACACACACTTGGAGGCACAGAGCCGCGGCTCCGGATTTCTCCACCTATCAAGGAACGGGTCAAGGGCAAGGAAAGATGTCTAAGGGAGGGGTGGCTGGGGCAGTCTTGACCCCTGGGACAGTGGGCCTAGAGGGACAAGACAGTCCGCGAGTAGCACGCGGCAGCTGGGACAGCCATCTCCTGGCACGGGGTTGGCCAACCATGCTCCAGCAAGGGGCGCTAGAGGACTGGGAGCCGACTGAGCTCACAGCGTGGGAACTTCGGACCTAAGCCCCGGACTTGGACTTCGCAGCACCCACCGAGCAGCTGAGGGGGGTGCGGCAGGGATAAAAGAAGGAACTTAGATCACTGTGAGGGCAGGTGGGGGAAAAGGGGAACTGGTGTCCCGATCCAGGGGCAGCAACCGAGGGCAAAGGTGTAGGGTGCACCGGCCTGGGAGGGCGTTAGGGTGCCGGTGGGCACTTGGGGTGTCTCTTGAGCGTCAGCTCAGGGGGCTCTGGCGAGCGCGATCTCAACGCACCAGTTGCCATGGGCGCGGGGCAGATGCCCTCCGGGTGCCGCAGTGCAGGGCTGTGCCAGGGTGGCGGTGAGGGTTGGGTGGGGGGTGTCTTAACAGGTAAATATAAATCTCGCCTTATCTGGCTCCCGCGCTCTCTTCCCTAAATTCAGCTCGTAGAAAAGATGGATCATGTGAGTGCAACTGAGAGGTTTATGGAGCCGGGCTGTTGTGGCTGTAAATCACTTTGCCCTTTTGGGTATAAAGCGTCCGTCCAGCCCTGCGTAGGAGAGAGGAGACGCCCGCCACCCCTTAACCCCCAACTCTGCGTCGACTCCCAGCCCAGCCAGGTGCGTGCTCCAGGCCAGTGTTCTGTTGGATTTTGGAAGTGGGACCTTGGACAGGGTCTGCATCTCCTTTCTTTCCCGTTGAGACGGAGAGGTGCAGGCTGGGGTTTTTTTCTGCCCTTTCTCCAGAACTTCTTACAAAACCCTTGGCCCCAACCCTCGGGGTTAGAAACCCCCGCCCCCAAATCTAGGGATAAGATGGGAGAAAGGAGAGCCTTCGGGGTTGACCTGGAGTCCTGTCCGCTCCTCCCCCGCAGTGATCCCTCTAACCTCCTCCAGTCGCCCTCACCATGTCCGAGGAGCTGGCCCCGGGCCCCGAGGGCCCACCGGCGCCACCGGCAGGCCCCCGAGAGGTGTGGAAGAAGGGCGGCCGCCTGCTGTCGGTGCTGCTGGCCGTGAACGTGCTGCTGCTCGCCTGCACGCTCATCAGTGGCGGCGCCTTCAACAAAGTGGCAGTGTATGACACCGACGTGTTCGCGCTGCTCACCGCCATGATGCTGCTGGCGGTGCTCTGGATCCTCTTCTACCTCCTCCGCACCACGCGCTGCCCGGACGCGGTGCCCTACCACGACGCACACGCAGGCCCCATCTGGCTCCGAGGTGCTGGGGGAGGTGGGGACAGAAGTGGAGTGGGCATGGTGGGGAGTCGCCAGCTGGGGTTCTTGGAGGACCTGCAGCTGAAGGTGTGGATGGACCTACTGAGAGGAGAAGGCAGGGAAGGCAGTCTTAGAGGAGGGATGAATAGTGGGGCAGAGGATTTGACAAGGAATAGAAGGCAACACCTGCTGACCATTTAGAACCATTTAGGAACCTTTCCCGTATCTATGCAGCCCCTAAGAGGGGCACAAGAAGACTTCCATCCATCTGTCCACTCAATCATGCACTCAACCTTCCATCCACCCCTTCATCTTTCAGTCCTTCAGTTTGCCCATTCACCTATTCACTCATCCATCCTCCCAGCCTCCCCATTCATCCATCCACCTGTTCATTCATGCACTCATCCTTCCATCTATCCAATCCTCTTTCAATCCATCCATTTGCCCATTCCTGTGTTCATCCATCCATCCAACCACCCATCATCCAGCCATTCACTACACTCACACCTCTAGCCATCCATCTTCAGGGCCCATCCTCTGCTCTGCAAGCTCTCTCTCCTTCCTCTTTAAAACACCACCACCACCCTGCTGCCCCGATTCTCAGGTGGACTGGTGTTGTTTGGGATCTGCACTGTCGTCATGGATGTCTTCAAGACCGGGTACTACTCCAGTTTCTTTGAGTGTCAGTCGACCATCAAGATCCTGCACCCCATCATCCAGGCTGTGTTTGTCATTGTCCAGGTGGGTGGGAGGCATGTCCCTGCGTGTGGGGGAGAGGAGCCAGTGTTTGGCAAGGGGTCAGGAGACCCGAGCTCCACACCCCCTTCTATCCTGAGCAACTAAATAAATGGGATAGGACAGTAGTTCATAAATGGGGAAGCATTGAGTAATGAAGTAATTCTTAAATGTGAACTCCTCCTTAGGGGCACTGCAATTTTATTTCAACCTAAGCAGTGCCGGTAGTTAACACCTAGGAGGTGTGAGTTGTGACAGGCAGCCTGTGTGCTAGAACCTAGCATGCCCTCCTTGGGTTCCCAAGAGTACATCATTCTCAGCCGAGGGTCATGCCGTGGCTGTGGCCCATTTGGCCTCAGTCTTGGCTCCCAGGTTCAGTATTTATCCGGGAGGTGGTATATCCCGTAACTAAGATTTGTTTCAGATGAGTTCATTTTCTTTTTAGTTTGTCGCATACACATCATTTTGGAAAGTCTAACATGGGAGCAGAAGACAGCCTGGCCCCATAGCATGACCAGAAGGACCGTAGGGATGGTGCCCTGCTCTGAAGCACCCCGCGTGTCCCATGGTTTAACATACATGTACCCTTGGCATTTACATAGTTTTAGTCCTTTACATTTCATGAGTTTGAAGAATACTCAGGTAAAAATGACAATACAAATACCCCTCTCCCCATCAACAAACCCCAGTCAGATGAGGACAAGGCCTTGCAGGCCAACAAATAAAGAAGATGGGCAAGAGGTGTGGATAGAGGAAGGTGAGATGTCACCAGAGACCCTTTCTACCTTGAGCAAGACCTGGTCTGAGACTGGCTTTACTTCCAGGAATAAATAACTAGGTATTCAAAATTATACTGGATACTTATCACTGCCCCCCTGCCCAAAAAAAAAAAAACCCTCACAGTTTTACAGGTGATAATTTGCAAACCTTTAAGGAAAAAAGAGCCACTATCTTTATGCACACTGCACCATAGAGAAGAAAGAGAAAATGTTCCCGGTCTTTGAATAGTTAAAATAAACCTGAGCAGTTAGTATAGGGTAGTGAGAACCTATTACCGGACGTGGACATGGCTCTCTAGAGTTCACCCATCTGCAGTGTAATGACCCTTGCTCTCTCTCTCAATGCAGACTTACTTTCTCTGGGTCTCTGCTAAAGACTGTATCCACAGCCACCTGGACCTGACCCGGTGAGAACCACAGCTTAATGTGGTTAGTGCTCGTGGGGCTTCCAGCCTGGGCCTGGCTCTTCTCTCTGCTCCCCAGGTGGGGTTTCAGCCAAGGCCCCAGCTTCATTAGTCTGATTTCCACTGCCCTGTGCTGTGCCCTGTCCCCCATGGGAGGGAGCAGTGAGATCTGAGCCTCTCTTTGGGATGGCATCCCCACCAGACTGAGTAATCCTTCCGCGGTCAACAGCAGTCCCTGTTCACAGGGACCTGCTTGCCTTCTCATTTTGCAATACCATCTCTCAAGAAAGCTCCCAAACCCCTGTCTTGCCAGGGACCCAAAATGAGCCAAAGCCTTACCAGCCTCTTTTCTTCTCTACCCACCCCTCCACTCCCACCTCCAAACAGGTGTGGACTCATGTTCACCCTCACCACCAACCTGGCCATCTGGATGGCAGCTGTGGTGGATGAATCCGTGCACCAGGCCCACTCCTACAGCAGCTCTCACAACAACGCCAGCCTCGCCAGCCTCACCCGCCTCGCCCCTGACCGTGAGTTCCTTCTTAGCCCTGGTGCCATAGCCGCCCTTGGGTGGGTGTTTTTTTGTGCATTTGTAGTCAGTCAACCGTACTGTCACAAGGCATGGAGGCAAAGGTGGATGCCAGGGGTCTCCTCCCACTTCAAGCTCTGCCTTGTAAGTATGATATACTTACTGGGGGATCATCTTCTTATCCTTGAGGGTGCAGCTTTAGCCCCACCATCAAGGTCTCCATCCCACAAAGAAGGAACCCAGGCTCCCAGAAGATAGGGCAAGGACGATCCAGCTGGGGAAGGGAGAAAGGAGGCTGAGTGGTTCTGCTAAGGGAGCCTGGGATCATAAGGACAGTCTGGGAGGGAGAGGGTAAGAAATAGTCACCCCATCATGATGATAGTAGTGATAATTTACCATGCTCTATAATTCCTGCACAGTGCTAAGTGTCTTAAACACCATTTAACCTTTCACAACTTCCTTTGAAGACTGGTACTATTAAGCTTCCCATTTTCAGGCGCAGAAGCTAAGCATTGAGAGGTTAAGTAGCTTACTCAAGGTCACAGAACCTGACATTGGAGCACTAGTGCTCAGAACCATCTTTGCTTTTAACCAGTGTGCTTCGCTAAGGAAGAACAGGGGTCCACAGCCCTCACCCCACCCAACTAGTTCTCTGAACTAGGGCCCCCCACTAGCCAGGACCAGACCAGATGGCTAAGACACAGGCACCCACCACATACACACCACACCACAACACACCACCCCCTCACACACACACACACACACACACACACTGCCACATGGGAGAGTCCAAGAGCAAAAAGTGTGGCCCCAGCCACCAGGGAGACCCCAGCCCAGCAGAACCGATCAAGGGTCACCTTGCATATCCAGAGATTCAGAGGGAAGTGAAAACCAATTCAGGGGGCATGGTCAACTTGACATGGTGGGCCCATGGGGTGGGAGAGGCCTACCAGAGAGAGAAGCCTACCTCAGAGTTGGAAGTCAGGCAGTTTGCTTTAGCTCCCATGCTACAGGGCTCTGCCTCCTTAGCCTCAGCTTCTTCTCTTACAAATACAGCTGGGAAAATTCTGAGGGCCAAAAGAGATATTTGCCAAAGGCCCAAGGTATCCTACAAAGCACATTCTGAATTTGAGTCAAGATTCCTTTTGGAACTGGGTGCCCATGACTCTCACCTGTAAAATCCTAGCTACTCAGGAGACAGAAATCAGGAGGATCATGGTTCAAAGCAAGACTCAAGCAAATGGCTCACGAGACCCTATCTCAAGAACACTCAACACACACACAAAAAAAAGGGCTGGTGGAATGGCTAAGTGGTAGAGTGCCTGCCTAGCAAGCATGAAGCCCTGAGTTCAAACCCCAGTACCACCCAAAAAAAAGATTTCTTTGGTGTGCTACAAATGGAAGTGACAGGATGTGACTTCAGTGACAGGTCCTCACTGGTGGAGACTTGGCTTTAGCAGCTGAAGGTCTGGGCCATATGGAAGCCTGAACTTTAGGGGGTCCCAAGGGGGCCACATTCTAAGAGAACCAGAGTCTGCCTATCTCAGGGGGCCGGGGACATTATCGATGGGGAGGGATTGAAGAATGAAATGGAGTGAGGTAGGCAGATCTATGGTTCAGTTATTTTTTGGGGGGGTGGGTTGAGGCAGGGTCTCAATATGTACCTTAGACTAGCCTCAAATTTACAATCTTCCTGCCTCAGCCCTCCAGGTGCTAGGATTACAGACGTGCACCACACTCTCGAATTTTTTTCAATTGAGCACTGATAGGTTTCTTAGTCTCTGGCTAGTAGGTTCACAAAAACTAACTACAGATTGAAACATGCCAAGCCCTGCAAAGGCCTTTGGGCCACAGTGGTGACTGTCAGAAAGAATCCCGGCACTTACTTACAAAGGTGACAGGCTAGGACAGGAGGGCAGCCCAGCCCTGTCTCCTTCTCTCCACAGTGGAGCGTGCAGGCAGCACTGTCGGAGGAGATCCATGCTCCTGTGACACGAACATCTGCCAGATCTTCCAGCAGGGGTATTTCTACTTGTATCCCTTCAACATTGAGTATAGCCTCTTTGCCTCCACCATGCTCTACGTCATGTGGAAGAACGTGGGCAGGTTGCTTGCCTCTTCCCATGGCCATGCTCACACCCCATCTCGGGTCAGCCTCTTCCGGGAGACCTTTTTTGCTGGCCCAGTCCTGGGCCTAATGCTCTTTGTGGTGGGACTGGCTGTCTTCATCATCTATGAGGTCCAAGTGAGTGGAGAGGGAGGATGCACTGAACAGGCTCTGGTCATCTACTACAGTTTCAATATCGTCTGTCTGGGGCTCATGACCTTGGTCAGCTTGAGTGGCTCAGTCATCTACCGTTTTGACCGTCGGGCCATGGACCACCATAAGAACCCCACACGCACCCTGGATGTGGCCCTGCTGATGGGTGCCGCCTTGGGCCAGTATGCCATTTCCTACTACTCCATTGTGGCTGTGGTGGTGGGCACACCTAGGGACCTACTTGGGGGGCTCAACTTGGCCCATGCTCTACTCATGATCGCCCAGCACACCTTCCAGAACGTGTTCATCATTGAGAGCCTTCACCGAGGACCACCCGGGGATGAACCTCATGAAACAGCCCCCAAGGAGCCCTACCAAGGCCTCACCTTTGCCAACCTAGATGCCCTCCACACTTTGCCTACCTGCCCACCTACTCCCAGGCTAGTCAGCCCTAACCCAGAAGGCCATCAGGAAGCAGTAGCCATCATCTTGGCCCCCAGGGGCCACTGGAAACGCCGGTGCCTAAAAGACATTTCTCTGTTTCTCCTGCTCTGCAATGTCATTGTAAGTAGCTGGGGAAGGTGTGGGTCGAGGTGGAGAAAAGATGCTCCTGAGGGCTTATGCACTTAGCCTTCTCTGTCTTGTCCTTAGCCCACCTAAGAATCTTATAGCTCCCTAGACTAGGAGCATGTGCAGAGAGGGCTATCTTCAGCCCTTGGGCAAACAGCATCTCAGGGCTCAAAGAAAGAATGAAATCGCAGCTTTCTAGTATGTGGGCAGCAGATGGAGCTGGAGGGATCCCAGGGAAAGCTGATGTGGGGGCTGGGTGAAGGTGAGAGGCAGCAAAGAACTGATGTGAAGGGCAGGGGCTCACACCTCCATGTGGGAGGTGTGACTGCTCCTAGGAACTTGTGACCTGCCTACTCCTCAGAATAATTGGAGCAACATCAGGAAGTAGCAGAGACTAGCGTAAGTGTGAGCGGTTTGTTGGCAGGGTGCAGTGGTGGGTCAGCTGGGAAAAGGGCAGGTACCACAGCCACCCCTACCCTATGATTTGGCAAAGCCAACTACCAAAAGCAACAGACTTTACCCAGTAGAAATATAGTCCCTGGATGGAAACACCCCGGGGCAGAAACAATCGTAATGAAGGTGCACCCCAATAGAGAAGCATCCCTGGCATAGCTATGACCCAATATAGAAATGCTCTAGTGTAGAAATGATCTCAGAACAGAAGTCTCTAATATAGAAACACACACTTATGTGGGTACAGTCAGCCTCCTGTAGCTGTAGGTTCCCTGACTCAGGATTCAGCCAAACATCAGATGGAAAATATAAAAAAAATTCCATCTGTACTGAACATGGAGACTTTTTTCTTATCATTATTCCCTAAATAATACAATGTTACCACAATTTAAATAGCATTTACATTGTGTTATATATTGTGAATATAGTAATCTACATATGATTTAAAGTATATAGAAGATATATGTTGGCTATATACAAAATTTATGCCTTTTTATAGAAGGAACTTGAGCTTCCTTGGAGTTTAGTATCTATAGAGGATCCTGGAACCAATCCTCTGTGTATACCAAGGGATGACTATATATCCCAAATAGAAAAGACAATCTAATGAAATTTGACTCAATATAAAAATAGGCCTTTTGACTATTGATTCCAATAGAAGGATGTCCATAATATGGAAAAGTACTTAATATGGGTATATCCTAGGCCTGGGGGTGTAGCTTAGTGGTAGAGCAACTGCCTAGCATGCATAATGTCCTGGGTTCAACCCCCAACACAGAAAAAAAAAAGATAGATGAGAGAGAGAGATTCTAATATAGAATAACATCCTTAGAGTGAGTTCTATCCCCATGAAATTCTACCTATGTGAAATCCACCAACATTCCTAAATAATTTGCATTCTTACTGAAGTCCCATTGTGACTACTACCCACACTACAGGTAAATCTCCTGGGCAATCATGGTCCCCATCGATATGGTATGACCCCATGCAGGAGCTGTCCAATAGTCAATTTAACTTTAAAGAAAAAAAAAAATGTGGTCACCAATCTCTGACTCTACCAAGTAAAAACAATAAGGTTCAAAACCACATTATGTCTGGGGCCTCCTTTGGTGCCTAGCCCCCCTGTCCTGGCCCCACCCCAGCCTTCCTCTCAGCCTAGCTTATAGGCCTGGAGTCACCTTCCCAGAGGCTGTTTCTCACTTCAGGTATCTGAGCCAGAATCACTTCTGGCAGCATCATTTCCATCTCTTTCCTTTTTAAAGACAGAAACAGGCTCAGAGGCCCAAGAACAGAGTCAATTGGTAGGAGTGAGGCTAGCCAAGAAGCCTTTGTCCTTTGCCTCATCCCCACACTTGAACCATCCATGCTCCTAGGCAGAGATGCAGCAGGTTTCCAGCTTCAACCTCCCAGACGTGGGAAGGGGGTTGGAGGTGGGTGGAGTGGGAGAGCTGAGCTCATGAGGAAGGATAACCACTGGTGGAGCTCTGACCTCCTGCCCTTGGCCCGACTGATTCTACCATCAGTACGTCCATACACATATCTCTCCAGCTGCTGATTCAACTATTTATACCAATTTCTCATGTCACCTATTGAAACTTCCATCCCACAGGTGGACCCTGCTAAGAGGGAGGGAGAGAGGTGACCACAGACGGAGCCCTAGCCTAGGCATGGACATGCTAACTTGAGCACACTTCTGAGTTCCTCAGAGCGTGCCAGGCTCTGTCCAAGATGCTGGAGGTCCCCACTCAGTAGCACCTAGCCCTCAATGTCCACCAAACTAGAAAGCTGGGATCCCATCCTGTCAGGGCCCAGCAAAGTGGACATAAATGACTCTCAGGTGCATTCTGGGCTGGCTGGTGATGCTCCCCTCTCCCTACACAGCTGTGGATCATACCAGCCTTCGGTGCCCGCCCTCACTTCAGCAATACGGTGGAGGTGGACTTCTATGGCTACTCCCTCTGGGCGGCCATCGTGAACATCTGCCTGCCTTTTGGTATCTTCTACCGCATGCACGCCGTCTCTAGCCTGCTGGAGGTCTACGTGCTGTCTTGAAGTCTGGGACTGAGATATGGAAGAGGGATCTCAGTCTCTGTGGGAATGAAACCCAGGCTGATAGTCACAGTGCCACATTACCACTCACTCTCCACTGGCCCCAAAGTGGAATTTTCACTAAAGTTTATTTTTCCAGGATGAGTTTTTAAAGCACAACCAGGACATGCCCAAATCACCCTTCCACCCCCCCATAACTCTGGGATCTGGGGCAACTGGGGGAGGGGCACCTCACTCTGTAGAATTCCTAGGACCAGGCAGGATCTGGAGATGCCAGCAACTAATCCCAGCCTTGTGGCTGGGCCAGTGTGCTGTCTGGAGCCAGGATTCAATAAACCTGCAATTCACCTCCTATCTCCTCACTTCGTGCCTCAGCAGCCTCAACTGAAATGGTCACAAGAGAGGAACTTGGCAGTCAGAGCTGGAAAGGCCCACAGTTTTCAGGCCTCAAACTTTGCAATGGGTGAGCGAGCAGAGTCTGAGTTGTAGACTAAGTAGTGGCTAACTGGGTGGCTGGGAGGGGCTAAATGGAGTTCCCAAGCTGCCACCTTCCTCTTCTCTTTATCTGCAAGTGACAAATACGTAATCATATTTTTATGTATCCCATGACACTAGATTAACAAGAACTGCCCCAGTCCAGCTTCCCCATCTTACAAAGAAGGAAACAGACCCAAAGAAGTAAAGTGACTAGCCCGAGCTCACAGAGAGCCAGATCCATTCTACAAAGAGTTATAATTTTCAAACTTTTTTCAAGCAGCTGAGCTTTTCTGCTAATATATTTTTAATTGGCACATAGTAATTGCACACATTCACACATTCCTATGTATATAATGTGTCATGATCAGATCAGGGTAACTGGTAAATCCATCAGCTCAAACAGAGATCTTTTTTTTGTGTTAGGAGTATTCAAAATCCTCTTTAGTCAATATTTTGAAATATTCAGTGAGTTGTAACCATAGTCATTCTCCTGTGCTAGATTACACTAGAAGTCATTCCTCCTATTCCACTGCACCCTTGTATCTATCAACCATAAGGAGCAGATTTTCTTTCCCAAAAAAATATTTCAGGATGTCAGGCACCCAAGTTCATAACATAGATATAAATAAACAATGGTTCCAGTTTAAGAGGCATTTGGGGGAGTCAGATCCTCACCCCTAGGGCTTCCTCTCCCCTGGGGGTCCCTGAAGAGCCTCTCTAAAGCCATGGAGCTTCTATTCTGGCAAAGGGACTTAGGAGGCAGGGAGACTGGAGGTTAGAGAGTCAGACATTGGAACCCAGGCAAGAGAGGAAGATTGGGAAGGGGGTGGAAGGAATAGACCCAGACTGGGCTGGGGACTTCAGTTGGAGCAGATGGCATTTTGGGGGAAGCATGACCACAGTGGCACCTGGAGAACATGGACATCTGAGGAAGGCAGCATGAGGAAGGCAGTTGGTGGGGTTAAGAGACCCAGAGGGCCAGGCCAGAGCAGGCTGTCTCCTATCCCCTCTCACTCCTTGTCAGAATGAGGCTAAGACCGGGTCTCTTCTACTCCAAATTCATCTTTGACTTCAGGCAGAGAAAGAGTTCTGCAAAGCCACATCCCAGCCTGGTGCTAAGTAGACTATAGGAAAAAGGCAACCCCAGACCTGAGAGAGGGAAGAAGATAATTCCCGGTTTGGTTGCCAGAAAAAGTGTGTCCTGAACCCCAAAACCCTTTACTTGGGCCTAAGAACATTGCACCCACCCCACTCCACCCACCCTGAGGGCGGGCTGCAAGGCCAAGGCCATCCCGACTGCCAAAGACCCTGGCGCCCCAGTGCCTGGCACCGCCTCCCGCCCCGCCCGGGCGTCCAGCCGCCTAGCTATTGGCTGTCCCCGGAGCCCCCGGCAGGGTAATTAATGAAGGATTAATGGGATTCCCAAAGTCAACAGAAAAATCGATGGGCCGTGGAGCCCGAAGGGCGGCTGCGCAGTCCGCCGGGGAGGGCATCGGGGCCTCTGACCTGGGCGCTGGAGCCTCACCTGGAAGGCAGATCGGCGCTGCGCCCCAGTTGTGGTCAGCCCATGGCGATGGCTGCCCAGGCCTCAGGTAAGACTCCCCGGTGCCGCAGCTAGGACCAGGAGCCCCCTGGACGGCTGGCAGAACATTCCTGAGAAGCCCACTCCGACACTCACACATGTGCTCCAAAGCGGGGTTCAGGAACTAGGGGCTGCAGGGACTGGGAAGAGAGGACAGGGTGACCCTGGAGAGGTCAACTCTTTTCGACTGGAGGTCCGTCCCTCTCGGTCCCCCACCCCAACTCGAGCTTTCCACCTCCTTTCCCGATCTCGGGGCGCAAGAGATCAGCAGGGTGCGCCCCGCCCAGACCGGGTCCGCACACGATGCCCAGGCCCAGAAGAAGCGAGAAACCTGGATAGTTGTTTAAAGCGGTATGGGATCCGCGCTGCCTGGACGCAGGGTCTGAGGCACGCACGAAGCCGCTGCCCCTGGGCCTGCAGTCCCTGGGGTGGCTCGGAAAGAAATGCTGAAACCGCCCTGCCCACGCCCATCAGCCTCCTCCTGCGCTCCTGGCCCGCGCCGCGCCCCGACCGCTCCACGGCTTTCATCACCCGCCTCCAAACACGACGCATAAACCAGTCTGGTGTCCCGGACCTCCCTTGGACTGGCGTCTCCCAAAGGGAAGTGCGAGGGAGTGGTGGATTCCTTGTTAGTTCCAGGTGACCCTTTCGTGCCCACCACCACACCAGGCCCAGTGGTAATTCGCCCCCTACACACACACACTTTTTTTTTTTTTTCCTCTATGTAGCCCAGAGTGGCCTCAAACTTGAGAACCTCCTGCCTCTTGCCTCAGCCTCCCAAGTGCTGGGATTACCGACATGAGCCACCACACCTAGCAGAATTCATGAATTTGATAGCTCTCTTTAGTGGCTGCTGGAGGGTTGAACCCTGGTATGGGTGCCAGAGGGGGTAATTGTCAAGGCGAGGACCTGGAGGGAGAGGACTTGGAGCCTTGTCCCCCAGTGTCCCCTCTAGGCCTGAGGTCCAAGCAAAACCCTCTGAAATTCACCAACAACCCCAGCCCTTCCAGTCTTTACAGGATCTGAAAAGAACTGCATGAAAATTCACCAATAGCAAACACAGGGCTTTCCGTGTGCCAGGCCCTGTTCTACACGTACATACATGTAATAAATCATTAAGTTCTGACAAAACACCCATGAGATAGGTATCATGCATTATCCTTCATTTATTCATTCAAGAACATATCAGGGCCTGGTCTGGTGGAGTGGCTCAAGTCGTAGGGTGCCTGCCTAGCAAACTTAAGGCCCTGAGTTCAAATCCCACTATCACCAAAAAGTATCCCAGTTTCAGTGCCCTTTGCCATGCATGATGGTGCACAGCCACAGTCCCAGCTACTTGGGATGTGCAGGTAGCATCATGGTTCCAGACTCGTCCCAGGCAAAAGCAGGAGATCCTATCCGAAAGCTAAAGCAAAAAGGGCCAGGGAAATGGCTCAAGTGGTAGAATAACTGAGGCTCTGAGTTCAAACCCTAGCACTGTGAGAAGGAGAAGGAAGGGAGGGAGGGAGGGAGGGAGGGAGGGAGGGAGGGAGAAAGGGAGAGAAAAAGGAAAAAGAAAGAAAGAAACGTGGGCTGGGGATGTAGCTCAGTGGTAAAGCACTTGCCTATCATGGGCAAGGCCCTGGGTTCACCAGCACCACAGAGACGAGAGAGAGAGAGTGAGAGGGAGAGAGAGAGTTGCAAGAAAACAAAGAAAAGAAAAAGAAGCTAGCCACAGGTGTCTCATGCCTGTAATCCTAGCTCCTCAGGAGGCAATGATCAGGGGGATGGCAGTTCGAGGCCAGCCTGGGCAAACAGTTCAAGAGACCCTATCTTGAAAATAACCAACACAACAAAGGGCTGGTGGAGTGGCTCATGGTGTAGGCCCTGAGTTCAAACCCCAATTCCACAAAAAGAAAAAAGAAAGAAAAGAAAAAGAGTTTGTTGAGTGTCCTCTATGCCCTTGTCATTGCCATTCCACTGTATTTTCAATTCACAAATAAGGACACTGAGGCTCAGAGTCCAAGTCACAAAGAATCAGGACTCTTGATCTTCAGAGTAGCCTAGGTGAGGGTGCAGGGAACAGGTTTCAGGGTTGGCCAGGTAGCACCTTGGCAGACAAGGAGTGGGGAGGTGTGCCTGTGATCCCAAGCCTTGCTCAATCTGCATGAGGGAGGAAAAGATAAAGAAAGCCTCCTCCTCTGTGGCTGTGTGGGAAAGGTTAATAGGGAGGGTCTCTGTCCACAGCTCCAGTGCTGAAAGATTCCCAGAAACTGCCAGCATTCAGGGGGCAAACATTGAGCAAGTGTCATGACATTTGCCCAATGTTAAGCAGGACCTATTTTCTGTCATGGCACAGCTTCTGACCTCAAGAGGGACCAGTGACACGCACAGCACACCTAACAGTGCACACCCTCTCTCAGCAGAGAGGAGTGGCCCAGCAAAGTAGCCACCAGCATGGTTGGAACAGAGGGAAGGCTTCCCTGGTGGTGACAAAGATGGGCAAGGGCCATTGGTGGGAACTGGTAGGTGAGGCAGAAGGAAAAGCCATTTGCAGGTCCCCTTCATCCCTTCCCTCCTTCCATGAATCCAGTGGGTGTCTCTAGACCTTTCGAAAGTCATTTTATATGCACTCCTACGTCCCCATGATAGAGCATTATTTCAGATCACAGCATTCTTTCCCAGCAAGCCCAGACTTAACCTTAGAATCCTTCTCAACACAGCACTGTAAGCAATCATACCCCACTAGTCAGACTCAAGAGTCAGAGAAGACCCTACTTGTCCTCCTCGATGCCAGGGGTGGAATTTCTCCTACAAGTTAGAGGGCGCACATTGCCTTATTTGGTGAAAAGTCAGCTCTAGAAGCTTCCCAGTGGTCAGGTAGTACACACATAGCCCCCAGCTTCCTGGACATATGTCATTCACTCCATTTCAGGATGAGACAGAGTCAGGAAGTGGGGTGACCCAGTCAGGGCTGAGGTGGGGGAGAAAATTCTCAAGCCGGTTCAATCATCCCTTAGGTTTATGGGCAACACAGAGGGCTCTGTCTCTAATCTATTTAGACCTCCTTAGGTCCTATAAGGTAGATGGGGCAGCTGAAATGTCCCCACAAGCATGCCCAAGGTCATACAGCGGTGAGGGCACTGAATCAGATCAGCCCAGAGCCAACTCAAAACCCTTTCTCCCTCCTCCAGCCACTGCTGAGGTTCCACCTATGCCCTCTCCAGAAGCCCAAGTGACCGAGAACCGAGTGGACATGGGGGCCGAGGAGACAGGGACCCTTGGTCCCCCCAGGCAGAAGTCCTGGCTGGTGCGGCATTTCTCACTGCTGCTGCGGAAGGACCGGCAGGCCCAGAAGGCCGGGCAGCTCTTCTCGGGGCTCTTGGCCCTCAATGTGGCATTCCTGGGTGGGGCTTTCATCTGTAGCATGATCTTCAACAACGTGGCAGTCACTCTGGGTGACGTGTGGATCCTGCTGGCTGTGCTGAAGGTTCTCTCCCTCCTCTGGCTCCTCTACTACATGGCTGGCACCACACGGCAGCCCCACGCCGTGCTCTATCGCGACCCTCACGCAGGACCCATCTGGGTGCGGGGTGAGTGCAGGCTGCTGGTGGATGGAGAAGGCTGGGGAGGGAATTCTGGCCCCAGGGCAGGTGCCAACACCTGCCTGGCCTGGCCAGGCTCTCTCGTGCTCTTTGGCAGTTGCACCATTTGCCTGAACATCTTCCGAATGGGATATGATGTGAGCCACAGCCACTGCAAGTCAGAGCTGGAGCTCATGTTCCCAGCTATCGAGATTGTCTTCATGGGCGTCCAGGTGACAGGCCTCACCCACTCCCATGCCACCAAGGACACACCCTACCCACCCAGGCCACATATGCACCCCCGCCACCTGTACCAAAACAGTCACAAAGGCAATGCCTCGGTGCCCCAGGGTGTAGGCACACACACCATAGCCCCTACTAATGCCCACCTCCGTGTGCCCACGTCCACGCATATGGACCTACGTTCACTCACATCAGCACACACACCGAGTCTCCAAAGGAAGACAGCTAGAATCACATCTGCCTATACATATTTGCATATGTCTAAATAGTCACTCCCCAAGCTGGGACACCAGTGGCTCACGCCTATAGTCCTAGCTACTTGGGAGGCTGAGATCAGGAGGATCCAATTTTAGCCACTGGCCCAATATCACACAGCAAAATTCTGGCAGAGCCAGAATTCCAATCCAGTCTTCCCCACTGGGTCCTCCATTGCAAATACACACAGGTAACTGGGGCACATGCACACCGTGGTCCCACCCCCGACCAGTCCTTGGACTCAAGGCCCTGTCTCTTTCAGACCTGGGTGCTCTGGAATCATTGTAAGGACTGTGTTCAGGTTCAGACCAACTTCACCAGGTAAGACTTCTCTCCCTCCCAAACCTCCTAGGCTCTCAGTCCTCCCCACAGCTTCTCTGGACAAGGGAGCCCTGCAGCTGTGGCTTAGTCTGGGAGTTGTCCCAGGGACTCGAAGGGCTGCCTCTTAAAGTCCTAATATCACATGGGACCTGCCTTTGGGACTGAGTGGTCGCCCCAGCAACAATCAATCAATGGTAGGATGGGGACCCGTGTGATTGGAGTGTGGCTCTTCCTCCAGGTGTGGCCTCATGCTGACACTGGCCACAAACCTACTGCTGTGGGTTTTGGCCGTAACCAACGACTCCATGCACCATGAAATTGAGGCAGAGTTGGACGCCCTCACAGAGAAGTTCTCAGGTACAGAAAGGGACCAGCCCTTTCCCCAGCGCACATGTGCACTCAAGTTGGGAGCAGACCCTAGAGGCTGGGTAATGATTAAAAAAAACTTCAGTGTCTCGATGGTACCCTCTGTTTGCAGTCAGGGGCTGGTCCCCTGCACCCCACTCCCCACAGCCATTGGCTGTTAGCAAGCCAGTCACCAATCCCTGGCTGAGCTAGTCACAGAAGTCCTTCAGGTATGTACTCCACCCTGGTATCTCCATTTTACTTCCAAGAAGGTAAAAATCCTTCAGAGCTGAAAGCAATGTTTCTCCAATACAATTTTAGCTACTGAGACATATCAGGAGTGACAGAAGATTTGTGGACAGAAAGCTCTCCCCTGATTGTCCCCTATGCCTAATCCTCAACCCATACAATCTGCCCTTAGAAGCTAAGTCCTATAAACCCACAGGGGAACCTTGCAATCTGTGGGATTGAGCCCCACCCGCATGTCTACTCCCCTGCCCTGCCTGCAGGTAGCATCGTGACCTGTGTGCATTTACATGGCACACCACAAGCTGTGGGCTTTTTTTTTTGGTGGGACTGGGTTTGAACTCAGGGTCTTGAGTTTTGCAGGGAAGTGCTCCATCACCTGACCATGCCCCCTGCCCTTTTGCTTTATGCATTTTCCTGCACAGGGTCTTGAGTTTATGCCTGGGCTGGCCTGAACCAAGATCTTCCTATCTATGCCCCTCAAATAACTGGGATGACAGGTGTGTGCCACCTCGCCCAGTTTTTATTGATTGAGATGCTGTCTCACTATACTTTTTGCCCTGGCTGGCCTCAAACCTTGGGTTTTTGATCCCTGTCTCATGAATAGGTAGGATTACAGACATGAGCCACAGAATCCAGTGGGCATTTTTATACAGTTTATATTTTTCAGAAAAGTTATGCAAAGAGAATTTTGGGCAAGTGACACCATAGATTTTTTTTATTTTTTTTAACTCAATGGCTGGGGGCATGGCTCAAGTGGTAGAGCACCTGCTTAGCAAGCTGCAGGTCTTGAGTTCAACCCCCAGTACTGTCTACATGTAGATAGATAGATAGATAGATAGATAGATAGACAGATATAGATGGATAGATGGATGGATAGATAGAAGATAGATGAATTAAAGTACAGGGAATAGCTGTCACCTAGGTATAGTAATTATTAGTATTTAGTCACATTTAATTTTTTACCAAAGTACTGAAAGTAAGCTGCAGAAAACATGGCATTTTATTTCAAACATTTTAGTATGCGGCTCTATAAAAAGAAGCGTAAGAGCAGGGTGCAGTGGCTCATACCTGTAATCCCAGCTACTCAGAAGGCAGAGACTGGGAGGATCTCAGTTTGAGGCCAGCCCGAGCGAAAAATTTGAGAGACCCCATCTCAACTAGTAACTGGGCATGGTAGGACATGCCTGTCATCCTAGCTACATTGGTCAGCACAGGTTGGCTGGGGGTGGGGAACTGAAACCCTATCTCAAAAATAACCAATGAAGAAAAGGCTAGGGTCATGGCTCCAGTGGTAAAGTACCTGCCTAGCAAGAAAAATGTCCCCAGTGCCACCAAAACAATGACAACAAAAGAAGAGCCAGGCATGGTGGTTCATGCCTGTAATTCCAGGGCTCAGGAGACTGAGACAGGAGAATTGAGAATTCAAGGCCAGCCTGGGCTACATAGTGAGACCCCCCCCCATCTCAAAACATAAGCAAAAGAAAACAAAAACTGTAGAGTGCCTGCTTTGCAAGTGCAAAGGCTTGAGTTCAAACCCCAGTCTCACACACACACACACACACACACACGCGCACACACACACACACACACACACGCGCGCACGCGCGGTGTATTTCCCTCTGTTACCACACGCTGTTGTAATGGCCAACACAATTCATCATCCAGTCCTCAATAAGAATCTGTACCCACTTTCTCGTGTTAGCCCAGGCTCTGTCTCCGTTGCCTTAAGGGTGCAAAGTTTGGTTAACTCTCAGGTGTCTGTCCCTGATGACATCCAGGCTCCCCACTTGCTTCCTAAGGGTGGCACTCCCTGCTGTTCCTAGAAATTGGAAGTGTGGCCCCAGTGTCATTTGGGCATTTGGGGCACTGGCAGATCCCCAGGTGCTTCAAGGAGCGGCTTTTCCTGTGCCCACGGCGCTGAGTCTGATTACCTAGCGTGCACTGGCTGCTCAGGGCTGTCGCTGCACTCAGGTGTGGCAGCCAGGTCCCCCACTGTAAATTACAGCTTTGCCCTGCCCAGCAAGTGATTTGTGGAGATGACATTTGACACTGGGAACATCATGTTTTGTTTTGTTCTTTTTTTTTCTTTGAGATAAGGTCTCATTATACACCCCAGATTGGCCTCAAACTCGTGATTCCTCTGCCTGAGCCTCTCGGGTGCTGGGATTCCAGCAGTGCTCCATCACACCCAGCCACATGTTTTAAATGCTTTACCTAAGCTTGGCACCTGAAGTCTTGAATCTCTTTGTAAAGGAGTGACCATTTTGCGATTTCCAATCCCTGTGTCTGGGTCTCAGATGTTCCCACGGCTGTAAAATGAGCAGCTGACCGGGTCCCTTCTACCTCTGACATGTTCCAGGACGGGTTGAGAAGGACTGGTATTCCTCCACCAGTTTCCTCTGAGTGTCTGTCCCCTCCTGGCCCTGGCCCCTTCCAGGCAATGGCACCAACACCTGCCTGTGCCTCAATGCCACAGTGTGCGAGGTCTTCCGAAGGGGCTACCTGATGCTGTACCCGTTCAGCACCGAGTACTGCCTCATCTGCTGTGCCGTGCTCTTCGTCATGTGGAAGAACGTGGGGCGTCGCCTGGCAGGGCACGTGGGCGCCCACCCCAGGAGTCCACCCTTCCACCTGCACGGGGCCATCTTTGGCCCCCTGCTGGGCCTGCTGGCACTGGTGGCCGGTGTGTGCATCTTCGTGCTCTTCCAAATCGCGGCAAGTGGCCCTGACATCGCCCGCCAGTACTTTACCTTCTACTATGCCTTCTACACGGCCATCCTGTCCGCCATGAGCCTGGCGTGCCTGGCAGGCACGGCCATCCACGGGCTGGAGGAGCGTGAGCTGGACACGCTCAAGAACCCCACCCGCAGCCTGGACGTGGTGCTGCTGATGGGTGCCGCGCTGGGCCAGATGGGCATTGCCTACTTCTCCATTGTGGCCATCGTAGCCACCCACCCGCATGAGCTGCTCAACCAGCTCATCCTGGCCTATTCGCTACTGCTCATCCTCCAGCACATCCTTCAGAACCTCTTCATCATCGAGGGGCTGCACCGTCGCCCACTCTGGGAGGCAGTGCCCGAAGGCCTGGCAGGGAAGCAGGAGGCTGAGCCTCCCCGCAGAGGCTCCCTGCTAGAGCTGGGCCAGGACCTGAGGCGGGCTTCACTGGCCTACATCCACTCCTACAGCCACCTCAACTGGAAGCGGAGAATGCTCAAGGAGATCTCCCTCTTCCTCATCCTCTGCAACATCACAGTGAGTGGCTGGGCAAGGGCTCAGGTGATGGGGATGCTGGCTAGGCAGACCCAGAAAGCCTCATTCAGGAAGGGCTGGATCAAGATCACATGCTTCTTTCCTACTGGCTCCATGCTGCTTGAGAGCAGAGAGTGTTGTCCCTTCCTCCACCAACATCCCTTCCAGCTGCCTGGAATGAATCTGTGTGGAGCACATATCTAAGTGCTTCTTACAAAGTTGCAAGATTTCTGCCCTCAGAAAGTTTACTGTCTAGATGGGGAGAACATCAGAGAAACAGAGAATTACCAGTGAACTCAGTCAAAGGGAGAGATCAGAAGTATCTGTTTTGTCATTTGTTTGTTTTGGCAGTACTGGGGTTTGAATTCAGGGCTTGGTACTTGCTAGGCAGGTGCTCTATCCCTTGAGCCACACCTCCAGCCCTGTTTCATTTGTTTTTAAAGAAACCCTAGTGGAAGATGTTGATTGTGATCACTTAACTTCCATGGCCTACCTCTCCATGGAATATCACCACCTGTCCTTGAATCAACACAGTAACTCCACACAACAGGCATCCCCTGTCCCCACTGGACAGATGAGCTTTGATTGTTTGACCAGCCTGTAAGTGGCAGTGCTGGACCAACCCACAGTTGTTTGGTCCCAAACCCTTAAAGCCCTAAGAACACCCCTCAGATGTGAGGTCCCTAGTCCAGGCAGAGAATAATAAATTGTCTCTGAAGTGCAGAGGGGCTCAGAGAAGAGAGTATGGGACCCTGTGGCCAGGGCAGTCTTCCAGAAGGATTCATGTGTAGGATGAGCCAGGAAGGTGGGAAGGGACAGGGGTGTCTGAGCTCAGTGCATGGGGGAGTCCAACTTGGCAGAGCAGCTTGCTCGCTGGGAGTCCCTGCTTTGTGCCATGTGTGGAGGCCACCTGGGGGCCTGTGACCCATCTGGAGTTCAGGCTGGCCCCAGGGAAGCCAAGGAGGTGGCTGAGGCCCTCTGTGGAATGGAACAAGAAAAACTTGCGGGGAGAGGAGCTAGCTCCAACAGACCAAAGATGATGGGGTGGGAGTGGTGCCAGAGGAGTCACAGGTTCTGGGCATGCCTCCCCTGACTGAGTGTCTTGAGGGTGCAAGAGAGCCCGCCCCCCCAACACCCTCCTCTCTCCCCACAGCTGTGGATGATGCCTGCCTTTGGCATACACCCGGAGTTTGAGAATGGCCTGGAAAAGGATTTCTACGGCTACCGGGCGTGGTTCACCATCGTCAACTTTGGCCTGCCTTTGGGGGTCTTCTACCGCATGCACTCTGTCGGGGGTCTGGTGGAGGTCTATTTGGGGGCCTGACACTGTTCAGGAAGCCCACCCTCAGCAGAACCCTGAAGTGCCAAGGCACAGAAGAAGGTAGCCCGGAGTATCTGGGCAGACTCCTCTTTCTAAGAGGTGAAGAGATCCAGCCAAGCTCCCAAGGCCTCCCCCTCCCCAGAACCTTGCCGAGAGGGCAGAACACTGCTTATGGCTCAAGATCAAGGGCAGGACCTCAACACTGAGCTTTGGATACCCACATCCAGGCCTGGCATAGGCCTACCCTGTGCCTCATCACACAAGCCAAGCAGCCAAGGGGGCGCCCTGGGAGGCTGGCGAGGGCCCCTTTCACTACTCTCTGGAAGGGTGAGGCCTGAATGATGGAGTTGGAGAGGAGTGCCCTGCCCCAGCCAGGTCTCCTGTGGGAGAGGCACACAGTCCCAACATGGTCCAGGACATCCTGAAAGCTCAGAGTCCTGTGCTCAGAGCACAGAGCTTGGCAGGTGGCCCTGCTCCCCTCCCTCACACACCCTGTCTTCTAACAAGCCCATTAATTAGCTGCCAGGCAGGGCTCAACAGCTCTCTTCTGCTGTCATAAACCCTGTTTGTTTGATTGATTCTATTTGAGCTTTGTGGCATTTGTTCCCCAGGACAGAACTGTTACCCTAGGCATAGTGAGAAGGATGGTTCTGGGCAGGGCTGTGGCCCAGGAGAGTCCTGTTTCTGGGGCAAAAGAGATCTAACCCAGCCCTTTCTTGTCTGAGCCACATGAAAAGGTGGGAAGAGCAGGGTCAGGGCCCATGCAACGCCCATTTCCACCCTCTCTCTGGTACAGAGCCTTGGGGATTTTATGCAGTGGGCTCACCACAAGTGGTCACTGTAGCCTCTGGTGGCCCCATTCCTAGAGATCTGATCCTCTGAGTCATCAGGTGGGGCAGGAAGGTGAGAGGACAGAACTGTCAGCCCATCCATCTTCCTGAGCCAGTGCAAGCAGCAGCCAGTGCACAGGGCGAGGCCCAGGGTGCGGCCCGGCCCTGCAGCCGAGGTTTGCCTTGTCCTGGACCCCAATTCCATGAAGCTAGGCTCTGGCAACAAAGCCCAAGGGCTGCCAAATCAGTCTCTGGTTGCCCAAGACCACGCAGGGGCTTGGAGTCAGGCCTCCCACCTCTCCTGGGCGGCCTTTTCTCCCGGTGGCCAGAGCCCAGGTGATAGGGTCCAATCCTATGGTCTCACCTGAGAACATGACAAATGCTGGCTCCCAGCCATGGGTAAAGGGCCCTCAGAGGACTAACTCTGGGGTGCAGTGTCCCCAGAAGCCCTAAAGATAAAAACTCCAGCCTAGGACCTCCCCCAATTCCAAGCATAGAGGCAGGGTGTGAGAGGGAGGTTTTATTGTATAAGGTAACCGATTGTACAGAGCAAAGATTGTACTGACACAGATAGGGTGACAGAGACCCAGAGGCCAGAGCTAGAACAGGTGAAGGGGGCCCCCATCATCCAGAAAGTGGGTGGGGCAGGGACTGGCAGCTAACCCCCAAGGCCCCCAACAGTCAGGCTACACCCACTGACCCAGGGAGTATAGCTGGGCCCCTCGATATCCCTCTGCAAGTCCCTCAAATACATGAGCTCCAGTCTGGCTTTGCAGGCTGCCATGCCCAGCCTCCTCAGCTAGCAGCTGGACCACACTCCTTTCCCCATGGGCCCTGGGCAGGAAGCAAGCCAAGAATGGGTGGTCTCAGGCTAGGCAACCAGAAAAGCTTCCTCCCCCTGCCCAGGTACCTCGAGGGACAACCATGGCTTCTTCTGGGGCAAACCCATTAGGGCACAGTGACCCAACAGGCATAGTGACCTGGTGGCTTCTGGGGGTGGCCAGTACATGAGTGGCTGGCACTGAGAGGCCAGCACAGAACCAGGTCTTGAAGGGGAAGCCAGAATTGGCAGAGGCTCTGGTGGTGGGTCTGTAGCCCTGGACTTAGGAGGCTCTTAGGATCCCAGCCTAGAGGTGGGGGAGAAGGGGAGGCAGGCACAGAGCTGGTCCCCCTCATCCTCAGCTACAAGGGGCCTCTGGGGCCTGCCACCTGGGACTCAGCCATTTTGCCTGCCCCAGGCCCTGACAGTGATCACTTAAAGCTCGGAACGTTGGGTTGAGGGACATCCAGGACCAGGCCTGGCCCTCCTGGCCCATCTGCCTTGCAGTTGTCCATCCTCACACCCGCTGGATCTCAAACAGCTTCACGTCAGTGTCATACCAGATGGGTGGGTCCACGTTCCTATAGAGGGAGTGTGGACTGTCACTTTTCACGGGGGAACACCTTGCAGCCAAGGCTCCAGGGAGGAGCTAGGTGGCAACAAAGCCCAAACCAACATCCACCCTGGGTGACAGGTGTCCCACCCCAACCAGACAAGGCCACCTTGATTCACTCTCTGGACAGTAACCCCACTACAGATAGAAGGACTCTCTAGCCTTGCTGGGCAGGCCCTCAGGCAGACCCCAGTGGAGACAGTAACTGCCTGTCTCCCACAGTGCCCACCTCAGGTAGATGACACCCCACATGTAGGTGCGGAACCACATAGCAGTGCCCGAGTTGGCCTGGTACTTGCGGATGAGGATAGGGTGGGGTACGGGCAGCAGCCCCACCAGGGTGCCATGCTGCAGGAACCTCAGGATCTCCGATTCATCTGTCAGACCCCTACGGGGAGATGAGGGGGCTCCAGCATGTTCACGTGAAGTAGGGGGCTCGGGGCTCATCCTGGAACCCCAAAGCCTACCCTCTGCATCATCCATCACGCAAGCCTGGGCAGGCCCCTCCCCTGCCCACCTGCCCGCTCAGCCTCAGACCCACTTGTCAATGCAAATCTTCTCCACCTGGGGAACCAGCACCTGCAGTAACCTCATGATGGTCTGCAGCGGCAGCTTGGATTTCCAGGAGAGGACCTGTGAGAGGGACAGGGCTCTGAGGCCTTGGGAGCTGGAACTGTAGGACACGCTTGACCTTGACCTGCAGCCTGGTTCCCCAGGGCAGAAAGTGTGCATCTCCTCCCCACCACCTTCAGCACAAAGCAGGGCCCAGCAACTAATGGGACTTTGGTCACATGGAGCAGTACTGCAGGCCAGTGTGTGTCATGTGCCTTTTGGGAGATTGTCCCCTTTCAATCCTCAAGAGGATATGACAAGGTAGGACACTTAGTATCCCCATTCCAGGGTAACGTGTGGGACTCTTGGGGAGCACAGAGGGAGTGGGAAGCAGTACTGCACGTAGGGAAGCTGACGGAGAAAGGCCAAATTCCTGCACCAGCTGGAAGACTGTCCCCAGCCCAGGTGCCAGACCAAAGGCCTTCATTTGTTTTGTGTGTGTGTGTGTGTGTGTGTGATTGGATTTAAATTTAGGGCTGCATGCTTGCAAAACAGCATCACCTCCAGTCTCAGATGCCTTCATTCAGACACATTCCCTTCCACATCTTTACTGAACTGTTCCCAGGATGAGAATGGGGTCTGACTTAGCCCCACCTCAGTGCCATCTCCCCAAACCCCAGACCCCAGCTCCTCCAGGGAAGGTCCCTCACCCAATCTGATGTTGGGTTCCACTGGCCACTGGCTGACGAGCTGGACAGTCGACGCTGCTCCCTCCAGGCCTGGCTGGGTTCCTGGTCCCCGAGAAAGAATGGAAGTGATGAGAAAGAAGTGGATACAATGGGGTCAGAAGGCAATGAGGTCTCTCCATGGCCCCTGGGGGGGCTCGCTTCCAACAGAGGGGCAAGCCCAGCCTTGCACCCTTTGCCCCGGCCCCCAGGCCCAGCCCTGCCCAACCCAGCCCAGCCCAGTGACAGGTTTAGGGCCCCAGAGCAGGCTGGGTAAAGGCCAGCCTCAGATAAGACTGACGGATGAGAAAGTTGAAGGTCAAGGGCTTTACTGTGACCAGTAAACAAGGGAGGGGTCTGTAAGCACATTCCCCCCCCCCCCAGTCAGTAGTGTCAACCCTGATGCCCTGGGCACTGGCACCTGTCTGGCTATGGGTGACCCAAGAGTGCCATGGCCCAGCCCACATCAGGGAAGCCAGGGCAACACCTAATTTTATCCTCCTCAGGTGTCCCTAACACCCACCCCCTTGACTGGGCTGCTTTCAGCTGAGCTCTGCTGGTGTTCAGGCTCCAGGGATCGCAAGGTGCCATCTTCTGACACCTGGGACTTCTCTGTCAGTTTGTCAATGCCTGGATGGGACACAGAAATTCATGAGGAACCACTATGGTGCCACTTCTGGCCTAACCCCCATGAGGCCCCCTGTCCTCCGCCCACTGCAGAGACACTGTGTTTAATCTCCCCTCACCCCGACCCCTGTGCCCATGCCTCCAAGAGCCATTTCCATCCTTGAGGCCCTGCCCCCATGAGCTACAATTCCGGAACCCACCCAATACCTCCACCCCCACCTCTTCTTCATCTCCACCCCCTCAGAGTCCCCAGAGATCACGCCCATCCTCTGATGGTGTTGGTAGCCACAACCCCTCCTGCCTGCCAGCACCAGACCTGGGGTAGCCACCAGGCTGGCCTTGAGGGTACCAGGCTCTGCAGGGGCGGCGGGGCGGGAGCCCTCCATGGAGGTGCCTTCCTGAGAGCCTGTGCGGGACAGGGGCTCAGGTGTCCGCCGGCGCCTCTGGAGAGCCTTGTGGATGGTGGGCAGATCTGTGGGCAGGTTGGCCAGCTGGTGGAAGACACCACGCTTACGAATGATGGCATAGACCAGGTTGGAGTTGCCTATAGGGAGCAAGCATAGGACTCTGCCTTAGGGAGGCCTCTCATTGCCCCCCCCCCACCCAATCTGGGCTGGGCCAGTTTAGGGAAAAGGAGTTTAGAGGACAAGAGAGTATCTTCCACAGAGGAAGAAGATGGTACAGGGGGCCAGAGAGGGAGTGAGGGCATGGCTGGCGCAGCTGTGGGAACACATAGCTATTCCACAGAGGGTTGAGCAGGGGATGAACAGCTTCTGGCCTGAGCTCTCATAAACACCCCTCTTCTAGCTCCTTTGAGACCCCTTCACAATACCTGTCACCTTGGGGTGGGCCCGGCCTGGCACTGTCCACACCAAGCCTGCTGTTAAATAGTTTGACTCCCTAAGCCAAGGAGAAGTGGAGGAGGGAACATGGCATGTACCTGTTCTCCATCTAACTCCTAGTTCCCACAACTCTCAGGGGTAGACACAAATGCTTCCTAGGGTCTTCATTGCCCTATTCACCTTTCAAATCCTATGTCATGCCACACTGTCCTACTTTCAGTTCAACATCCTTCCCAGGGCCTTTGCCCCACTCCCATTCATCCCTTACAGATCAGTTCAGACACTATGCAAAGTACTTTTTGTAGCTTATTTCACTTAATTTTCTCAATGCCCTCTGAGACAGGGGCTCTCTACCATTATGACCATCTTAGAAATGAAGAAACTGAGGCTCAGAGAAGTTAAGTAACATGTCAACGTCACAGAGCTAACATGTGGCAAGTCCTGAATTTACACCTGGCAGCTGGCAGCTGGGATATTGAGCAGGGCAGCTGTTGTGATAGCCCTCAGGGTCCTACCACTCTGAGCTTGTCTGCCATCAAGTTTCAGATGAATCCTTTAATGGAGGGGGGGGGAATAAGTCTGTTTAAAGTCTCCCTCTGTGACTCTATGCCCAACTCTGAGGTCCAAAGAGCAGGAAGTACATCTTCTTTGTTCGCTACTATATCCCCTGCACCCAGGTACACTGCAAGTGCTCAGTAAATGCACACTGAAAGAATGAACCAAGAGGCAGAAGGCTAGCACCTCCTTGTAGGCAGTTCCTAGGCTGTGACCTCCTTAGACAGGAAGGTACCCTCACTCACTGGTCGTTCTGCCCCCTGCCTCTGAGGCAGGTGCCTCACCATCAAACTGGTACTGGATGATGTTGTTGAAGACCTCCAGGAGGAAGAAGACCAGGTGGTGGTTCTGGGCAGCAGAGAAGAGGAACCAGGTGGTAGAGAAGGCCTCTAGCAGGTGCAGCAGCTTATTGGCCGTCACCATGGAAAGGCTCTTGAGGTAGGGTGACACTGCAAGGCAAGGGTCAATTCACTCCTGGGCCTCCACCAGCCACCCTTGTACCTCCCAGGCTGGGACAGAGAGCATGCTCCTACTCCAAGCTCCCTCCCCCCCAACACCCTACCTGTGCCGGCTTGTGAGTCCCTGAAAAACCCAAGCCAAGCCTCTGGAGGCCAAGTTCACTCTGGCCATACTTCCTGCAGAGCTCCAGGAGGCGGGTAGGCTCTCCCACCCCCCTCAACGTCAGAGCCACACACAGCTCCTCTCTCTCAGCCATCCCACAACTTGGGAGGGACTCAGGACACAACTGTTCCTGAGTCAGATGGGAAACTCAGGGAGGGTTATAAACTTGACCCAAGTTCCCCCAAGAATAAGATGACTGGGTAAGGTTAGACTCACAAACTCAGGACTTCACATCTTTCGACACTGTCAAGCTGCTGTATCATTGGATTTTCTTTTTTTAATGCTACTGGGGATTGAACCCAGGACCTTGAGCTTGCTACCACTTGAGTCACATTGGGCTGAGGGTACATCCTGGTCACTTGTGAGCCCCAGAGGTCAGGGACAGGGCTATCTTGTTCACAAGTGGCCCCACTTAGTTAAGATGTATGGGATGTAGCCAATGAGTGAGCTCCTCCACTTAGGGAAGGTACAGAGTTCACAGCCCAGTTAGAAGGCCTCTGAACCACCCTGGAGTCCAAATCAGCTACTCTTGCCTCCATCATCCTCTCCAAAAGGCAGCTACACTGAGGCCATTCTGCTCCAGCCCTCCCAACTTGTGGGACCCCCGAACCCTAGCCAGCCTGAGCCCTTCTGCCTCTGTTCCCACACTACCTTCCTCAGTCCTTGCTGTGGGGCCGGGAAAAGGCAGAGAGGAGGCAGCTTCGACATCCACACACGTGACTCAAAATGCCCAAACTTACACTGTCCAGCTGCATGTGGCTATTAAGAGCTGAAAACACACCTAGTCCTAACAGATGTGCTGTATGCATGGGACACATACAAGATTTTGAAGAATGGGTGTGAAACAGATACAAAATACCTCATTAATAATTTTTATATTGGATACATGTCAAGGTGACATTATTTTGGATACAGTAGATTAGATAAAATATATTGTAAAACTTATCACCTGTATCCTTTATTAGCTTCTATATTTTGGTGGTAGTGGGATTAGAACTCACAGCCTTTCACTTGCTAGACATACGCTCTATCAATTGAGCCACGCACCCAGCCCACCTTCTGTTATTTTTTTAATATAGTACTGAAAAATTCAGCAGTGCACATGGGGCTTGTATTCTTTTTCTGGGGGATGAAGCCAAGGGAACAGGTGCCTGGTTGGCCTATGGCCTGTCGCCACCTGGTGGTGAGAACGGGGAAAGCAGGTTCCCAACTCCTACCGTTGACCACGATGGTGAGCAGGCAGTCAAAGAGGGGCTGCAGCCGCTGGTGGCCGCTGGTGATGAGCTTATGAAACACCTGTGCAAAGAGGGGGAGGTACCCACTACCTCCAGATCCAGCCAAGAGGACGTCATCTCCACACCCCCAGGGCTGGCCAGGAGGCTCCTCACCACAATGAGCAGGTCGGCGTGAGTGCCCGTGAAGACGGGGATGTCCATAGGCACACGCACTGAGTAGGGCTTGTTCAGCCGCACCCCGAAGTTCCGCTCCCCACTCAGAAGCAACAGAATGAAGACCCCAATGTGCATCAGGCCCACCCGAGCTGCAACACACGGCACAGGAAGGGTCACTCCGGGCAGGGAGGGGAGGAGGAGCCCATCTTTAGGGGCGGGAGGGAGCCCCTCCTGGGAGGTCTAGGCACCAGGCCTGAGACAGATTGGCTGGACCCACCGTCTATGGAGAACCTCCCCCAGCATCTCCTGACCCTGTGGGTCTTACACTGATCTGCGCGGGCATCATTGAGGAAGTAGAGGATGGGGACCAGGATATCCAACACATCACTGCTCTTCAGCACAAAGAAGAGGAATTTCTGGGAGCAAGGGAGGGGACAGGTGGGCTGGGTTAGGGGGAAGAGCAGCTCTGCCCCACCCTCTCCTCCAGGCTGGGGTGACTGGGATGCTGTTCCCGTCCTTGGGCTCTATGGATTGGACTTAATCCATCGGCCCTTTCCCTGTCTCTCCATGTCCACTGCCCACAGTCTGGGCCCGGAAGGCGCTGCCCACCTTGTTGAAGTCACAGAGCTTCCAGAAGAGAACCAGCAGCTCTTGGTGGAACTGGATCTTCTTAGTGGAGTTGGGCAGGTAGGTCTGGAGCAGGGGGTTGGACAGTAGCCGGGCTATGCCCTTGAGGATAAACTGGAAGTCCTAGGAGCAAGGATACAGCAGGGAACCTGTCCAGCACAGCTTCACTCAGCTCTGCCTTCCTGGCCCAGGCCCCCACAAATGCCCTCTTGCTCTCTTAGAGCACAGTCCACCTCCAGAGTTGGAGGAGCCAAGACTCAGACCTCTACAACAGCTGTAGTGAGGTGGACCCTTTTGGCAGCTGGGCCCCTGCAGATCACAGGCCCCCCATGTGCTAGACTCCTGCTTTGGTGACTCCACATACCCCATGAACCAGATTCCTGCCCACCTGGACTCCTTGCTCACAGGTGCCACCCTCTGCCCTGCCCTCACACTCCTTCCTATCACCCATCATGCCTGGGGGGCACACCACAGGTCTCTCAGAGCTGTCACTTACTGAGTATACACTGTGAGCTGGACTGCCCTCTGCCCAAGTCCACAGACACCATGGTCTTTCATGCAAGGGTCAGGACTCCTCCACCTTGCACGAAGCCATAACCATTGTGGAGTAGGCAGGGAGAATCAAGAGGCGTGTCTGACTCACCTCCTCACGGTGAATACGGGACAGGTAATTCACAAACAGGTTCTCAGGTCCTGGAGGCTGCCAACGGTAGGAGCCATGGTGAACAGGTGCCTCATTCTGATCCCTACCCCAGCCTAGGTGAAGTGGCAGTGTCCCTGCCAAGGTCACACCCCCAGCTACACCATGAGGTGCCTCGTGAGTGTCTCATCCCTGGGTCTCTGTTAACGCAGATGCTACCCATCCATACCCCTGTCCCCCTCCTGTCCTTACATCAGCATCATCCATGGCAGTGCCTGTGGTGGTGCCATCCACAGTGGGGCCAGTGCTGGTGGCACTGTCATGGTCCAAGGTGACGATGAGCACCTGGGCAGCCTCCTCCACCAGGGGCTCCCGGTAGTCGGAGAACAGCAGGTGATTGTAGGGAATCCCATAGCCCACAGGGTCATAGGCACACACGGTGTTGAGGAGGGAGGTGAAAAGGGGCAGTGCGTGTCTGCAAGGGAGAGGAGGACAGGGCTGCAGGACATCACCTCAGGCCTTTTTGTCATCCCTAGGGCTATGTGGGAAGGGCAGCCAAGCCATCTCCTCATCCAACCAGCTCAGGGTCAGTCTGTGGGCTAAGAGCCAGGGAGAACCATGAACTTGGTCTTCCTAATCTATTCACACATCCAGCTCTGACCTGGGCCAGGCAGAGAAATCTGTTACCAAGAGCATGACGCTGGTCCCAAGGGGCTCCTTGTGGGAAGCAAGTTCACACCCCTTAGAGTCTTAGGGGCAGATGCTGTCCATTGGGGATTCAGAGAAGGGGCTGGAGGCCCAGGGAGAAGGCAGCTTCCACTTGGGGAGCAGAGACAGCTCAGTCACCCAGCTCTCAGACCAGAGTGATTTGAATCACATTTGTAAGACGTCAGGGGTCAAGCTCCTCGTCTTACAGATGAGGAAACTGAGACTCAGAGAGGTTAAACAAGGGACAAAGGTGGCAGTTTGCTGATAAGGTTGTGAGAAGGAGAACTCTGGCCAACCTTTGACTATGACCGATGGGGGTGGGGGGCATCTGGATTCCTTTCTCTTCTGTGGGAAAAGAAAAGGTTGGGCAGGAGGCCAATAAAACCTGAAGGAGGAAGTGTGCCATGCCATACAGGATCAGTCTGGGAGTAAGAGGGCCGACCGTCAGCCTTCAGGACTAACCCTTGTATTGCCAAAGCAGCCTGGGCACAGCTGGACCTGCACAGCAGGTGTATGGACTCCTCCAAATACTCCATCCACGTGGCTGTGTGGCACCTACATGTACTCACATGTGCTCCCAGAGGCCAAGTGCCCCATGGGGATCAGGCTTCCATTCCTGTCACACCCCCTTCCCTACCCACTGGCATACAGGGTAGCTACAAGCCACATGTATCTATCTTTTGAATGCTTAGAATTGTGGGTCATCTGAATTGAAGTGTCTGGTTTCTTTTTTGGAGGTACAGGGTCTCATATCTGCTAAGCAGGCACTTTACTGCCTGAACCACTCCACCAGTCCAGAATTGAGGTACTCCGGAATGTAAACCAGACACCAGATATTGAAAAAAAGACCATGAGTGAGGGAATGTAAAACATCTCAATCATTTTACAAACAGACTACATGTTAAATGCTAATTAAATGAAATATATTATTAAAATTAATTTTACTTGTTACCTTTTCTTTGGCAGCACTGAGGTTTGCAATCAGGGTCTTAGGCTTGCTAGTTTGCTAAGCAGGCACTCTTACCGCTTGAACCACTCCACCAGTCCTTTTTTGTGATGGGTTTTTTGAGATAAGGTCTCACATACTGTTTGCTCTGTGCTGGCTTTGAACCACAATCCTCCTGATCTCTGCCTCCTAAGTACTAGGATTACAGGCGTAAACCAACAGCGCCAGTCCCTGTTTCTTCTTAAATCTTCAAATCACAAGTGTGGTTCACATGTGAAAGGTAGCTTGGGATGGAGGACCTGGACATGGGTCCCCCAGGGGGTTTCCAGGCCCCACAACTACAAGGAGTTTAATGGACAGCACTGGTGTAAAAGTGGTTGAGTTACCGTTCATTGCCACCAGGGGGCAGCACGTCCCCTCAAATAATACCCATAGCATTGGCGTTAGTCTCAGCTCATAAGGGAAAAAATGGAAAGGCCAGGGGCCCTCACCTGTTCTCTGTGGAACAAAAGAACTGAACCCACGGGTTGGTGTTGCCACTTTCTGGAGCTGGGGGCAGGTACATGGCCTCAGAGAAGCAGGTCAGAAGCAATTTCAGCAGCTCCATCCTGGGGGAGGGGAGACGGGAAGAGGGTACCTCAGAACCCCAGTGCCCCTCTAGGAGTGTGCTGGCCACCCTGCCCAGCACTCCCACCCCAGTTCATGGAAAGAAATGATCTTCGTTCATCCCTGTAAGGCCGAGGTTGGATCGCAAGTTGGGAGGCTCTCCTTGGAAGACCCCGTGGGTCTCTCTGAGTTGTGCAGGAGCCCAGCCTGGGTCCAGCTCACCGGTTCATGTCATGAATATAGTTAGGCTGGGGGGAGTGAGCAAAGCCCACACCAGCCTCCCAGATGTATTCACAGCTGTCCAGGGAGTGAACATCCTCTGCTGAGTCCTGGGGACAGGGAGAGATCAGATAGGAGGTCATAACAGCAGTCACCCCTGTAATTCTGCTAAAGACAGACTGTCAAATGCCCAGGTCCTAATTTTTTTGGTGGTACTGAAGTCTGAACTCAAGGCCACCAGTTCACTAGACAGACAGATGTTCTACCACTTAAGCCATGCCCCTAGCCCTTTTTGCTGTAGGTTTTTTTCATATAGGGTTTCGAGTTTTTGTCCAGGACAGGCCTCAGACCACGATCCTCCCACCTTTGGCTTCCCACACAGCTAGGATCACAGGCATGAACCACCACACCTGTCTTGTTGGTTGAGATGGGGGTCTGGCTAGTTTTTTTACCCAGGCTGGCCTGAACAGCGATCTTTTCAATCTCCACCTCCTAAGTAGCGGGGACTTTAGCCATGAGCCACCATGCTCAGCTTGCACTGATTCTTTTATTTAATCAGCCCAATTTGAGGCAGGAAGAGAAGAAGGGAGGGGCAGGAATTGATGCCACAGTGGTGTGGAGGGGACACAGAACACCCAGGGTGGAGTCAGTGAGTAAAAGGGCCAGCCTCCTGGGTCCTAGCCCCACCCAGCTCAAGCAGGCAAAGACAAAAGATACCTATGCCCAGCCATCAGACACAGTGGGCAGGGCTGGGCAACAGCTGGCTCCTCTCCAGCTGCACCACCCACCATCTCAGCCTGTGACATGTGTGCCAGACAGCACAGCTCTCCAGGAGTACCCCCAGCCCCTGCTGACTACATACTGCAAGGGGGGGGGATTCAACTAGCCTGGCCCCAACTGAAGACAAGAGCCCAACAAGCTGGGGAGTGGTCTCACCACAGTGCTTCGCCGGTGGCTCTGGACTGTGAAGTCTGGGCAGAAGAGCAGGTCTGCGATGGCCAGGAGCAGGGACTCGGCCAGAGGCCGTGCATTCTCATCGTCCTCCTCACCCTGCTGAGGAGGCAGGACCCCTCAGTGGTAGCCAGTGAAGGAGAGGTGGCCCCAGGACTTGGGAGTCAGTGGAAGGCAAGGACAGGGCCCCAGCAGGACCCATGAGCAGAGGGATGAAGGAAGAAAAAGTAGACTTCTGCCTACTCCAAACCTCGTAAGGCTGAAGGGGACAGAGTATGGAGAGGAACTCGGGAAACAAGCAAGCCTCCCCCACTGACAAGGCTCCTCCAACTTCAAGGGCCTCAGCCCTGTTGGAAATCACTAGGCCTCACCCCTCAGCCCTTGTCTGGAGATAAATCTAGGCCTGGTGGGGTGGGGGCGGGGAGGACAGTACAGTCCCTCTGGGCAGCTGCCCAGCCCCACACCTGCACAGCCACCTCACTCTCAGCTCCCCTCCTCAGCCTACCTCTCCCAGGCTACACCCATAGGAGAGGAACTGAGAGCTCAAGGAGGTTGTGGGTGTTGACCCCTGTCCAGTGGCACCCCTATTCCCCACCCTTGAACCTTTTCAATGCCAGAAAAGATTTAGAGGAAAGTAGTCCTAAGAGGGTCCTCCCACCCGCCTTTGCCAAGGGCCCACAGACCCCTCCTCGCCCTGCCCCAGGCACTGTGGACCAGAAGAAGCCCCTCCAGTCAGGGTCCTCAAAGATGTAGGGCAGCACACGGGTGAGCAGGCGACTGCAGTTCAGGACAACCTGCTTCTCCTCCTCCGAGTGGCAGCCACTCTCGGCCCCCTGCACCAGCTTCTCCACTGCCTGCGGGGAAGGGCAGCAGAGGGAAAGTTGAAGTAGGACCCAGCACTGGGGGTGGGGGTGGGCACAGGCAGAATCCCCGCCTAGTGGGACCATCTCTGCCAATGAGGGGTCAGCCAGAAGAACCAGGAGGTGAGCAAGAGCAGCCTGGAACATCAGGAAAGCATAGCCCACCCAAACTTTGGATGGCCAAGACCCTGTAAGTAACGACACCTGTCTCACCTTCCTCATCTGTAAATGGTGACACTGTCAGTTCCACCTCACAGAGTGAGCCACGCGAACTGACTTCCCCCAGAGGGGAGCACCAAGGGGCAGGGACACTGAGTGAAGCTACATGACGCCTGTGACCAGGGTGGGATGTCCTGGATGCATGCCCTCTCCCACTGCAGGTTGAATCATCATTAAACCACCCTGAGGAGGGTGGAAGTGACAATAAGGGACCAGGAAGCCCTCACCTTGTAGCACAGGGTGGCCAGGTTGGAGGGTGACTCCTCCCGCACTGCCCGGATCTCTGCTGCAGGCACCAATGCAAAGACATCCTGCACCGAGGTGGCTGTGTCTGCCCAGAACTGGTCCCAAAAGGCATCATCGGTGGCTTCCACAGGCTATGGGGGGGAAACCAGTGTCCAGAGTTATACAGTCCCCTTACCAACAGGGCCACAGAGAGCCTCTAGGAGGGAAGCCACAAACCAGTCAATACCCAGGAGCCTCCCCACATGGGTGAGAGACATCCTTCAGGTACCAAAGTCATCAAAATCACATTTTCAGAGAATATTAATGTGCAGAAAATGCTCATGGTTCAATGTTATGTTAAAAAAAGAGAGAGAGAAAAAAAAACCACAAGCTGGTCACCAGTGGCTCACACCTATAATCATAGCTATATGGTTCAAGGCCAGCCCAGGGAAAAAGTTAGCGAGACCCCATCTCAGTGAAAAAAAGCTGGTGTGGCAGCACGTACCTATCATCCTAGTGACAGCAAGATCTGTAAAATAAGAGGATTATAGTCTAGACCAGGCTGGGCAAAAAGCAAAACCCTATCTCCAAAATAACCCGAGCATAAAGAGCTGAAGGCATGTCAAGTGGTAGAGCGCCTGCCTAGCAAGTTCAATGCCCTAGTCCAAGCCTCAGTACAGCCAAAAAGAAAAGCAGATACAGAACTAGCTGTGGGTGATCACAAGTTTGTGTTCAACTATGCAGTAATAAAAGATAGAAGAGATACCCCAAGATGTTAACAGCAATAGTCTCTCCAGTGGTTTTATAGTCTTAAGAACCTCTTACTACTTCTTCCTTTGAAATAACCATCTGTCAAGGAGCCAGGGACATTCCCTCAGGTCTGTCCCTTTGGGGCTCCTTTTCAAGGTCACCTCCTCCAAGATGTCTTCCCTGGTTGCTCCAATCAAGTCTTTTCTCTTCTCTGACACCTTAGGACTCATGAAGCACAAAGGTCCTGTGACTACCACAAGTCTTCACTTCATATGAATTGCTCTCACAACCCCCAAAATATGTGAGTATACAGGTTTAAACTTATTCACAGATAGTACTTATTTATTGAATTTGTGGTGCTGGGAATTGAACCAGGGCCATGTGCATGGTAGGCACATGCTCTACCACTGAGCTGTACCCCTAGCCCTTAAAATAATCCTGTTCTCTGCAGGCTCTTGTTCCAAGAAGTCTTCCAGAATCCCAGACTGATGGTCTTGCTCCTACCTGGGAACCTCCAGCCCTGACCCCTACTCATCACGGTCCCTGCCTCCAATCCAGTGCACTTGCCTCAAAGCCCTTTGGTCCAAAAGCCCTTCTTCCCTGACCTTGCAGTTGAGGCAGTTGAGATGCCCAGCCGGCAATTGGTTCAGGTGAAGACCCTTTCAGCCTGGTCACTGGGCAGAGCTGAGGGCCATGAGGCTGTCCAAACTTAGGGCTGGGGTCATACACCTTGCCAATGTTGAGGTATACTCTGGAACACTCCCTGAACAAAAAGCCCCCCACCACATCACACCCCACACCAGGGAGCTACAGGGTAACTTGTGGCCATGTCCCTTAGGACAGGTCTGGCATGAGTATCAGTCCCAGAACTGGTAGAGCGAGTTACCTGGGGGTAGAAGAACAAGGGCCAAAGGAGGGGCTCTGGGGCTGGGGTTTGCTGGCCCTCAACGGTCCTGTGACATGCACTGGGATACAGGAGCACAAAACCCTACTCCAGGCAGCCTGGGGCCAGAGTGGTGTGGGAACAGACATCCCAGAAAACCTGCAGAGCTCCCCGCACTAGGTACACGTCTGTGAAGCTTTCACTTCTGACATTTTGCCCACCTTCCAGATATCCACTACCCCTTAAGGAGGCAGAAGTCCAGCTGGGCACCAAATGGACCTGCCTGACCTCTGACCTAGGCATGCGTTGCATGGGGACTGAATTCAAATCAAGGATGGAGACTTAGGAAGGGCCTTAGCAGGCTCCAGAGCTGCCCAGTCTGGAAGCAAAGGAAAGGTCCCTTAAGGAAACAGGTCTCTGCCTCCCCCTTCACTCAGTTTGTGACTCCTCTCCTGATTCCACTGTGACTTAGGCACTTGAACTCAGTGACCATATCAGGATAGCCTGATGCTATAGGCATTAGCCTGGGTCATTGGAGCCCTTTAAGCCTCAGAAGGGAGGGACATGGCTCTGCTCCCACACCATGGCCCCAGCTGGCCTCCATGAAACTCAAGGTAGCTTCTAAAATGTGAACTAGTTTTTTGTTTGTTTTTGAGACAGAAACTCACTATGCAGGTTGATCTTGAACTCCAGATCCCCCCGCTTCAGCCTTCTGAGTGCTGGGATTATAAATATGTCTACTATGCCCAGCAGGCCAGTTTCTTTTAAAAGAATATTTTACTCAGGCCCTTGTTGCTAAGGCACAAAGGACTGAGCTACTTTTCTGGGAATGCAGGTATTCTTAGCCTTGCTTTGCCAGGCCCTGCTCAGGCCAGACCCCAACTCAGGCATTCTCTTGTGTGTGGGGGGGGGTGGCAGGAAGTGTTCTGTGCTGGACAGGTCACTACAACACTCCCATGCCCATACAAATGAACATATGTGAAGAAGTGTTCTACCTGGTCTGCAATAAAGAATCTTCAAACAGGTAGGATCTGGAAGAGGGTCTCAGATCAGGGAATGCCCCCCTCCCGGGCCCTACACACCCTGGGAAAGGGTCAAGAAACACAGCAGAAGCTACTGGCCCTCAGGGCCAGGGTGAGGCCTAGCCCAGGCTTGATGAGGGGGCAGGAAGAAAACAGGATGCAGGGCAGGAAAGCAGGGAAGGCTCAGGCCTAGGCTACAGGAAGGGTCTGCATGTCTGCTGCAAAGCACAGCCTCTGAGAGTCTGGACTCAGAGGTCATTCTGTGAATGACTGGCCTGAATCTCCTTGGGGACACTGAGTGGTAAGGTCTAGATGGGACCTGGTTCTCATACCCAGCCTGCCCAAACCAGATCACTAGCTGAGTCCCAGGCCTCAGCCATTCAGCTCCCTTCATCCAGGCACCCAGGCCCCTCTCAGGATTCTCTGCAGGATTCCAGACTGTCTTTAGCCTATTCTAGCTTCCAGTCCAAGCCATGAACTATCCTCAGCCGGGAAACAAAGCTACACCATCTCACAGGGCTGCAGACAGGGGGACAAGTGTACCAGAGGGACATGGTATTTAGGGGAAGGGCCTGAGCAGGTGGGAATCCAGGCCACTGCAGACTCTGTGGGACCTGGTTAATCTCATCCTGCTGACCTGGCAAAGGACCCCAGCTGCTGAATCCACCACCTTTCTCCAGCAAGGTGTCTCCTCCCCATGCAGGTAAATATGGGAGGTTCCCCTCCTCTTCCCTCCCTATCACCCCACATTGAGAGGCAGGCCCATGTGCTACCTTCCCTGCCATCCAGAGGCCTAGAACCCCATCCCAAAGTTCCAGAACTAGCCAGGAGTCATGGGGGAGTGGAGACAGCAGGTCTGGTTTCTATCAAGCACCCACCTCTCAGCTGGAACTGGACTCTCCAGAGGCCCTGGGCATTTGTTGGGCACCTGACCTTTCCAGGGTGGGGATGAGAGTGTGGGAGCAGAGGTCTGGCCTCTGGGTCTATGACTAGCTGGCTGTGATGGGATGGCTCTCTCCATCCCACTCTAAGTGTCGAGAGCAAGAAAGAGTTCTGAGACTTCAGGATGGGGGGAGGGGAGGGAGCATGGGATCCTGAGCCCCTGTAAAGGGAGGACCCTGGGAAGTCAGGCTATATACCCATGGCCAGAGTGGCCTGGTTCAAGGAGTGAGTAGAGAAGGGGTGGGCAAGAAAGCAGTCTTGCTGGGGCCAGATCCTGTGTTGGGAACAAGGAGATGCCACTGTGCCACTTGTGGACTCAAGAGAAAGCCTAGCATGGGTTGGGTTAAAAGATACCCCCAGCTCCCTTATTAGCAGAACAAGGGCAATCCTGAGAGTCCCTCCTCACCCCTGAACCAGAGACAGATAGTACCAGCAAACACAGCCATCCCTTCTGCACAGCCAGGAGGAGCTCCTGAAGCAGTCCCCAGCCAGGAAGCTGGTATCTGTAGGCCTGGGGACAGATTCCCTTGCCAGGCTGTCCCTCTGCTCGCCACTCTTTGCGTGCTCCCTGGAAGACCTGGGCCTTCCCTGACCATAGGCATCGACCAGGGCCCAGCGAGGCCGCAGCGGCCGCCGCGCACCAGCTGTTTTTCCGACCCGGGCAGGCGCCAGCCCGGCTTTGTTTGCATTGAGTCACCCGGGGCTGTGAGTCCGGGACCCGTGGGCACCGAGGGGCAGGGAGAAGAGCGGGGCGGCGGATGGGTGGGTGGGAGGAGGTAAGGCTGGCGATGCGAGGCTGGGGGGACTGGGGGACGGGACAGGGGGCGGTCAGCGGCGTCGCGGGCTCGGGGTGTAGGCACACGTCAGCAGTGACTGTGGGGAGAGGTGTTCCCGAGAGAGGAGGATGGGGTGGGCGGCTAGGGCCAGCGGATGGAGCCCCGGATTACAGGCAGAGGAGTCCCACTCCCGCGCTGACCTCAGTGGCATCATCTGGACGAACCCATCGCTCCATCTCTGGGCGAGTCCTCTGCCCAGCCCCCGGCCCTGCCCAGCCCCCAGCCGAGCAGGTGGATGGGGAGTCTGGGGTCCCGGGGCGCACCTGCGTCTTGGTTGTGAGCTGGATCACTGCCTTCCGGAAGTTCAGCTTGGAGTCTGCAGACCCCATGTCTCTGGAGCCCGCTCCGGCCCGGCCCCCCGCTCCGACTCTGCCCCGGGCTCCAGCCCCGGCTCCGGCTCCGGCTCCGGCTCCGGCTCCGGCTCCGGCTCCAGCTCCGCGGCCCCTGCTGCTCTGCAAGGAGCGGAGCCGCGAACCCCGCCCGCCGCCGGGCGTCGGCCCCGCCCCCTCGTAGCCCCTCCCCGTGGCCCCGCCCCCTGCACCTGCCGCTCGGGCAGCCAGCAGTGTCTACGGCTGGTGCCCGGAACCTAGTTCCACCAGGAGACTCCGCATCCTTCAGTCAGCGTTGTCCCCTCTCCATTTCCCCCACTGTCACTCAGTCCCCAGGACCTGAATCTTCCCACCATCTCGTCCTCTGCCCCCTACCTTCATCCTTCATCCTGGGCCCGCCCGCCCGAGTTTCCTCCTTTTTAATCCGTCTTCCCCATTCTTTTCTTTTCCCTCTGAGCACTCGCACTCTTGGTTCCCCTTTCTGACCTGTCAATCCACGTGTCCAGACAGCCCCGCAGTTATTCCAGCCACAGCTGCAGGGTTGGCCCCTGGTTCTGCGGAAGGCAAGCGCTGACTCAGTGTCCCTGCTCCAGGAGAGCGGAGCGGTGGGGGTCCGGACCCCTCCTGGCCGCCGGCTTTCCTGAGAATCCAATGAAATCCATCTATTACAAGTGCGTTGAGGTGCTGATATTTACCAACACTGGGTCAATGACAGGGGCATAAGTCACAGAATAGCTGCAGGAGAAACAAGGAAAGAATTAGCCATGGTACAGCCAAATAAGCTTTTCATAGAGGAAAAGTAATAATAAGAAGATGCTGAGACTGATGACAATATCTCATCCCTATGTACACTTAGGGAAACTGAGGCTGGAAGAAGTTAGGTTTTTTTCCCCAAAACCACACAACTCTGTAAGGCAGATTTTAAAAAACAAAAAACAAAGCCAGGCACTGGTGCCCCAGGCCTGTAATCCTAGCCACTCAGAAGGCAGAGATCAGGAGGATCACAGTTCGAAGCCAGCCTGGGCAAGTAGTCAATGAGATCCAACACAAAAAAGGGCTAGCAGAGTGGCTCAAGCAATAGAGTGCCTGCCTAGCAAGTGTGAGGCCCTGAGATCAAACTCCAGTACCACAAATAAATAAATGAAGCAAACCAAGTCCAGCTTCAAAAGAAGTTGTACTTTTCCCACAACATTATCTCACATACTATGTCTGGAAGCTTCCAGAGACCCCGGATGCTTCAAAAGGAGGTGACATGTAGCTTAAACAGGAATCCCCAAGATGAAAAGTGAGGAGCATGTCATCAAAGCTGAGTAAGTGTGCTGCAAAGGCAGGGTGGAGCAAAAGTAGAGGTTGGGAGGAGGGGGCAAGAATGTCACCATTTCACAGAACAGGCAGACTCAATCACAGAACAGGCAGACTTGACAGGGCACAATTAAAGGGTGGCTCTATCTTTCCTCCAGAGGTGGGCTGTCCCTGCCCTGAACAGAATCCTTGACAGACCCATGGCTTTTTAATCACTCTGAGATAATAAATGAATACTTCCTTTATTTGGCATTTTAAAAAGATTGAGTCCAAGCTGGGTGTGGTGGTTCATGCCTATAATCCCAGATTTTAGGAGGTGGAAGAGGAAGATGGAGAGTTCTAGGCCAGCCTGGGCTACATAGCAAGACCCTGTCTCAAAAAAATCTAATTCATTTTACTCAAATCACTGGACCCCAGTCCAGACCAGAGTGACATTAAAATTTTTGAATTTTAGGTCTGGAGGAGTGGCTCAAGTGGTAGAGCACCTACCTAGCAACCATGAGGCCCTGAGTTCAAACTCTAGAACCATCAAAAAAATTTTTTAAACCTTGAATCTTAATCATTACAGAAGTGGACATTGAAACCGCAATAATTATTTATGAAAATGACCAAAAAAACTGACAATACCAAACATTGATGAGGACAAAGAAGAACTGGGGTTCTCTCATACCCAAAATGGAAATTCTACTTTGGAAAATAGTCTGAAGTTTCTTAAGAAGTTAAATATACAATTACTGTACAACTCAATAATCCAATTTAGATATTCACCCAGGAGAAATGAAGACAGATCTGCTTAAAACCTGTAGGCAGCTGGGTATAGTGGCACAGCCCTGCAATCCCAGGACTCAGAACACTGAGGCACTGAGTAGGATCACAAGTTCAAGGACAACTTGGGCTATGTTAGGAGAACCTATCTCAAAAAAAAATGGTGGGGGATCAGGCAAATGTGTACAGCAATTTTATTCAGTTTTTTGTTTTTTGTTTTTCTGGTGCTAGGGTTTAAAATCAGGGCCTACATCTTGATCCACTCCACCAACCCTTTTTTTTTTGTGATGGTTTTTTCAAGATAGGGTCTCACAAACTACTTGCCCAGGCTGGCTTCAAACTGTGATCCTCCTGATCTCTGCCTCCTGAGTAGCGGGGATTATAGGCGTGAGCCAGTGGTGCCTGGCAGCAATTTCAGTCAGAAGCACCAAAATGGGAAACCACCAGATGCTCTACCAAATAAATAACAGTGCGATGACAGCAATGAAAAGGAGCAAACTGGTAGGCTGAGAACAACTCTTTCAAAATAGATAGCTTTTATACTAAACAGGAGAAAACATCTCAATTTTACTGTATCCTAGGAAAAAGGCATTGGAGGTTAGGAAAGTCCCCGATGAACTACTTTCTCAACAGCCACTTTACAGGAGAGGCAGGAACACCAACACATAAGATCCGATCAGTGTAACTTTGTATTCTTTTGAAATCTTTCTTTTCATTGTAGAACACAGCTTTGATACTATTAGAAACAAAGTGTATCCCAAGAAAATAAGTTTCAGTATTTGCACATTTTTTTAAAAGTGTGCATTTCAGGTATCTTTCTAGATCTAGAAATGGAGAGGTCTAAGAACATAATGAATACAGAAAGTTAAAATACTCTCTGTTTCCAGGTCTATTTAATGACGATTGTGAGACAGCAAAATTGAAAAATTTTTAAATTTCAACTGCTGATACAGGAGACAACAATGTAATGAATCCCAAAAGCATTGTGCTAAGTGAAAGAAGCCAGACCTGAAAGGTTATGCACATTCATTTAAATATATTTCATATAAATATCATGTATATGACATTCTAGAAGCTATTGTATACGTGTAAAAACTTTTACAGTAAACACTTTAAGAAAATGTCTGTATGCATAAAAATATTATTAGTAAATAAAACAGAGCTTTTGAACACTTAAAAAATCACTTGTCAATTTCATGGTTTTCTAGCAGGCTTTTGTGGTACTGGGGATTGAACTCAGGTCTTCGTACTTACCTACCACTTGAGCCTCATTGGGCCGAGGCTTGGAGGATGACAGAGTATATCAGTCAGGGTCCCAACTGGAAACAGCTGGAACATTCAGGCAGAATAACCAAAGAGAGTTGCTAAAATGCCATCTACCATGAAGTACTCTAGGGCTGGAAGCAGCAGGTTGCTTGGCCATCCCTATGCCTGAAGAGGCAAGGGAAGGAATGGTTGCCTGAACCCAGATACAGTCTGCCATGGGAGAGGCCCAACAGGAGCTGCAGTCTCCCAGGGTCTGGAAGAGAGGGAGACATAAAAGAGACACCCCACTTCCCTCCTCTCCTGCCTCCAATTCCTGTGCATCAGATCCACCACAGAAAGTAGAGAGCAAGGGAGTCCATTGATGCAGCCCATAAAAAGCTCAGCCCACAGGGCATGGAGCAGAATAGGAGAGACAGGAAGCAACCTATGAGAACAAATGGAAATTTCCAGCATCCAGTTATTAGAGGGAGCTAGTAGAAAGAAGCCTTAGAAGCATGTGGAGCCTGCATATCCAGGGAACAGAAACACCTGGTTGGGGTGAAATGTAGCAAGTATTGACAGATAAAGTTTGAGATGTGCACCAGAAACAGACCATAAAGGGCTACATACAGTCTGATGAGAACCTTTAATCTTATTCTATGAGCAACAAAAAGCCTTTGAAGCAAATGTGAATGATGTCATCACATGACATTAGGTCTTAGCAAATCATTCTGGCTGAACAGGAGACAAAGTGACCTGAACAGAGAAAATGAGCTGGGAGGTGACAGTTGATAAGGGCTGAGCTAAGGCAGTCACAGGTGAGATGAGAGGGAGACTGCAGGTAAGATCCTGGAATCTGGTGGCAACCTAATGTGTGCTGTAGGTACCATTGCTGCATATAACAATCTCCCCACTAAGCAGTGTAAAACAATAACTATTTTATTATATCATAAAATCCATGGGTTAGTAATTCAGACAGGACCCAGCTGAGATGATTGATCTCTGCTCCAGATGTCCTGGATCTCAGATGGGAAGACTAGAATGGATGAGTCAGAGTTAACTCACAACATCTGGGGGCCAGAAGCATCTGGAGGCATCTTTAACTCATATATCTGGGTTGGGAGAACCCAAGTAGGCTCAACTGGTTCTGAAGACAAAATACCAATACGTGACCTCACCATGTGGCTTGGGCCCTCTGAAGTAAGGAGCTGGGCTAAGAAGGAGCATCCCAAAGGATGCATATGAAAAAAGGGCGTTCCCAGAGAACAAAGGGGAAACTGTAAGACCCTTTAATACCTAACCTGGGAAGTAGCATACAGCCGGGCACCAGTGGCTCACACCTTTAATCCTAGCTACTCAGGAGGCAGAGATCAGGAGGATCACAGTTCAGAGCCAACCCAGGCAAATAGTTCACAAGACCCTATCTTGAAAAAAGCAAAACAAAAAAGGGCTGGTGGAGTGGATCAAGTTCAAACCCCAGTACTGGAAAGAAAAGAAAGGAAAGGAAAGAAAGATTACCTCTACAATACTCTATTGTTCAAAATAGTCACAGCCCACTGGATTCAAATGAAGAGGAACTAGATCCCAACTCTCTATGGAAGGAGGTCAATTAATTCAGCACCTACATTGTCAGGTGTGCCAGGACTCAAAGAGGCAGAGCCACAAGAATGGTGAGTTTTAGACCAGCCTGGGCTACTAGCAAGACTGTCTCAAAGACAGGGGCTGGAGCTGTGGCTCAAGTGGTAGAGCATCTGCGTAGCAAGCTAAAACCCTGAGTTCAAACCCTAGTACCACCAAAAAAAGGATAGATAGATAGATAGATAGATAGATAGATAGATAAAACTATCACATTGTGATTCTATTCTCCATACTCCTTCCTCCAGACTTGATCTTTCCCCTGACCCTTGTCTCCAAGTCTTCTTGCGGGCATTATCCCTCAGTAAAACACACCTCACAGGTGTTCAAGCCAGAAATCTAGTGTCACTTTGGATGACTCTTCTCTCCTCACCCTTACATCACTCCATCAGCAAGTCCTGATGACATTACCTTCCAAATGTATATTGTATCTTTCTACCTTCTTTCCTCTCCACTGCCCCCACCCTTGCCAGGTCCATCACCTCCCATCTACAGCAGCCCCCTGTTACCTGTTCTCTGCAGAATAGCCAGAGTCACTTGAAAATGCAACTTGCAACCCCCTACCCCACTGAAGTCATTTCATGTGACTCTCCCTTTCTTATTCTTTGGAATGTCATCTTAAAAACCTCTTCTCTGAGAGAGTTCCCATCCCTAGCTGTTGTGTTTCAGCCCTAGTGTGTTTCCTAGGACTTTTACCACTATTTTTGCCTTTTTAGTTGTTTTATGTCTGTCTCTCAAGCTCTGTATGAACAGAGAAGGGCCTGAGTCTGTCTTGTGCTCCGTGCTCCGTATCCCCAGCTCTTAGTACACAGCAAGTGTTTATTGGATATATGAATGAAGACACCAAGATTTCTGGTTTAGGGGACCATAGAAGGTAGAACTACTTTGTGGTAGTCCACATAGGAATGACACATTTCAGCCAGCTGTTTCTCAGATTCATCTTTTAGTTTCTTTGGAGCTTTTCAGGTGGGGCAAGTTGATCTGGCCTGGGGAAAGACATAAGGGAAGCTGTGACATGTGCAGTTCAGGGCCACCAGGTTGAAGAATGAAGGAGGCCAAGAAATATGATTCTGCTGCTGGTTTTAGAATATTTGTTTGTTTGTTCATTGGGCATTGCTTGTGCTTTCAGGTCCCTACCCTTTTTGTTTGTTTGGTTGTACTGGAGTTTGAACTTGGGCCTCACTCACACTGGCAGGCACTCTACCAATCCGTCAGTTCTTTTTTTGTGTTGGATATTTTCGAGATAAGGTCTCACAAACTATTTGCCTGTGCAGGCTTGGAACTGCTCCTGGTCTTTGCCTCCTGAGTAACTAGGATTACAGCCATGAGCCACCAGCCCCTGGCAGGTCCCTGCCCTTAAGGAGTTCTCAGTCACTGGGAGGTAGACAGGCCACAGACAGCAGGACAACATGCAGTGATGTGGCTATGAAAGAAACTGGGGAAACAAGCAGCCACAGTAGGCTAATATGCCCCAGGGCTTCTCGCCTGGGATTTTACCTGCCTTCCAGCCAGGAAGACAAACTTCCTGGATGGGCCTCCCTAGCTTGCCTCAGGAGAGGGGTGGTGATGGGCACAGCCAAGATCCCTCAGCTAAAATGAAATATATATATATATATATATATATATATATATATATATATATATATATATATATAATGCTGTCACATATAATAATAAGAAGATCCTAATAGCGAACACTGAATAGTGCTGGTTGCTGGCGTGGCCCAGGCAGGGTTCTATGCACTTGGCTTGCACTAACTCCTGGAATCTTCCCAACAACCCTGAGGAGGTACTAAGTGGTAAGGATGGACACTCAGTATAAGTACCCTTTTAAAGGTCACTCCCCTGACTGCAGGTCTGGAGGGTTTGAGCTGTAGGGATTTGAAGGTGACATATGGAGACACTTCCTGCCCACAAGGACTGTGAGAATCTGTGATAATTCCCCTTTCCCAGCAAACAGTTGTCTGGGACAAACTCAGCTGGGCATGGGGGAAGGGGAGGGACATCCGATGACTACACTCATTCAGATGTATTGGGTGCCTCACCCCACCAGGCGCTGACCTCATGCTGGTGGAAGGGACAGATAGAGCAAGATCATTCAGTGCAATGTGCACCAAGCGCTAGAATGACCCGGTCTGGGGACAGAGAAGGAGGGAACCTGAGAATGGATTCCTAGTGTCGCCTGACCCTTTGATTTCAACCCAAGATGCGCCGCGCTTAAGGGTCCACCGACGCAGCGATGGCACAGAGACGCTGGCCAGGCGCCCGTGCCTTCCCCCTCCCCCAGCGTGGCTCCTGCGCCTGGGAGGGACAGGGACCCGCCAACGTCAGCGCTGCCCGCGCGCTCGCCGTCATTTCCGGCCGGCTGAGCTGGGCTGGGTGCGGAGGTGGAGGATGGTGGCCAGGCTGTGGGCAGTGGCCACTGGGCCGCCGGCTGTCGCGTTGGTGTCCCAGCTTCACTCCGCGTCGGAGCGGCGCGAGGCAGGGCGTTTCGGTCCCTGCGCCGCAGCCGGGATCCGGGCTTCCATCTCCAGGTCTCCCTGCAGCCACGTGTTCAGTCAGTTCCCAGGGTATCATGATACCAAGGCTTGGGGAGGCATGGAGTCCACCCACAAGGAACACCAAGAAATAGGATTTCTGACCCAGGGTTGAGGTGCCAGGTCTGGCGGTTATCGAGGTCAGGTGGTTTATCTGTTCCACCCCTGCACACTGATCTCCACTGGGCTTTGAAAAGTTATAGGAATGGTCTGAAATGGATTATTGGCTGGGACACTGAGGAATTTTCTGATCCTCCTTATGAACTAGTCTAAAATATTCTCAGTCTGCCCTGAAGGCCCAGCACAGGCAGGGGCACACAGAAGGCACCACATCCCCCAGCCAGCTCACAGCTGTTAGGGTCACCTGGGCTTTGATTCTCTGTGCCCTGTGGAGGGGGTGCTGGAGGCCTCAAAACATTGGCCAGTTGGGTGACCCAGCTTCAGCCCCATCCTCACCCCATGCCAACCTCCTAGGAGGAGCCTTGGGAATCCAACCTTCCTCTATCAGCATGTTTTGGCTTCTGGAAAACAGATGCCAGCACAGTCCCAGACCCTAGCCCTTGCTTGCCTCTAGGGATTTCCTCATCTCCCTGGGCGGCTCTGGCTCCTGTAGGTGCCTTCCTACAGAGCTGCAGACTGAAGCAAGGATGGGAAGTTGGACAGGAGGGTGGGGTCAGAGACTGAATCTGTGAATACTTAGTGGGCTTGGGATCCTGACCAGATCCCTCTGGAACCCAGAACCTTCAACCCGCTTATCCCTTAGACTCATTTTGTCCCCGTCTCCATAAATAGCATAACCATCACCCAAGGTACTGGAGCTAAAAGTCTAAGATGTCCACTCTGATGCTTTCATCAATTCATCTGTCTTTTTTTGTTGTTTGTTTGTTTTGGTGGGACTGGGGTTTGAACTCAGAGTTCACTCTTAAAAAACAGGGGCTCTACTGCTTGAGCCACACCTCCAGTCCATTTTGTTGTGGTTATTTTGGAGATAGAGTCTCTCCAACTATTTGCCTGGGCAGGCCTCCAATCACCATCCTCCCAATTTTATCCTCCCAAGTAGCTAGGATTACAGGCATCTGGCACTGGTACTCAGGCCCAGTCCATCTACCATCTTTTCCATCTTTTTTTTTGAGGCAAGTTCTCAGGATATATTGATGTAGCCCAGGCTGGCCTCAAACTCACAATCCTCCTGCCTCTCCACCTCCCCAAATGCTGGGATTACAAGTGAGCACCATCACCCCTGGCTATCATCTGCCCATCTTTCTCAGTCTCTCTACCTCCACTGCCACAGCCTTGCCTATCCCACTATTATCTCTCTTCTAGATTATTGCAAAAGCCTCTACACTTGTCTGCTCATTCCCTTTCAATTCCATGCTCTCAAATTACCAGAGTGGTATTTTCAAATGGAAATAATATTGGTTCACTATCCACTTATGAAAAATACCCCGCCTCCTTCCCATAGCTCCAACTTCAACCTTGTTTCTCCTCCACTCCAGCCCCGCTGGACTTTCTTCAGTTCCTGCTATATGTCAGTCTCTTCCCTGCTTCATGACCTCCGACCTTGCTGTCTCCTGTGCCCAGAACATTCCCCTCCCCACCCCAGCTTGGCATGGTTGGTGCCATCTTACCCTTTAGGAATCAGAAGGTATTACCTTCTGAGGGCAGCATCTCCTACATGCTGGATCTAAGTCATCTCCTCAACTCTCTGTCAGCACCCCATTAATTTTCTTCAGAGCACACATTTCAGTTTGCAATCATCTATATATTTTCTGTCTCCCCATTAGGTGAAAGCTACCCAAGAGCAGAGACTGCCTGTGTTTCTACCTGTGTCTTCTTAAGTAAATTATTGTTCTTATTGTATGTCTTCAGAAAAGTGCACACATCTTCAGTGTACAGGTAGAGGAATTTTCACAATGTGAACACACCTGTGCAACCAGCACCTACATCAGGAGATAAAATATTCCTAAAAGGAGTGTTTCCTAGGCACAGGGTTTCTGTTTTACCAAATGAAAAGAATTCAAGTGATGGCGGTAATGCCACATATGTTATGTACTTAATGCCACCGATCTGTATGCTGAAAAACTGGTAAATTGGGCATGGTGGCTCATGTCTGTAATCCCAGCTACTAGAGAGGTTGATTGAGGCAGGGGAATCATAAGTTCAATGTCAGCATGGGCAACTTAGTGAGACTGAGCTCACTAGCATGTGCAAAGCCTTGGGTTCAATTCCCAGAAACACACACACACACACACACACACTCACAAGACAAAAAGGTTAAGATGGTATATTTTATGCTGTGTATATTTTACCACAATGAAAATTTTTATTAAAATTAAATGACTCAAGAAGTTAAGTGCCTGCCTAGCAAGCACAGAGCCCTGAGTTCAACCCCCAGTACTGCCCAAAAAATTTTAATTAAAAAAAGAAACTTAGAGCCTGGAGATGTAACTCAGTGATACAGTGCTTGCTTAGCATGCACAGGGGTTCAATCTCCAGCACCGAAATAAAAAATAAATATTTTAAAAATACTCCCAGTCCCTTGGAGTTTCCTACAGGTCTTCCCAAAGCCAAACACTGTCCTGATTAGTTTTGGCCCATTTGAACCTTACATAAGTGGTATCATACAGTATTGTGATAGTCCAGAACCATGACCCCAAAGATGTCCACATGTAATCCCTCAGAATCTCTGAATCTGTTACCTTGCACTGCATAAGGGATTCTGCAGATATATTAAGGTAAGGACCCTGGGATAGGGAGATTATCCTGGATTGTTCAGGTGAACAAAATACCATTACAAAGGTTCTCATAAGAAGGTTGCAGGGCTGGTGGAATGGCTCCAGTGGTAGAATGCATGTCTAGCAAGCATGAGTTCAAACCCCGGTACTACCAAAAATAAATAAACTGCCAGGAGCACACATGCCTTTTAGTTAACAGATGCATGTATTTCTGCTGCACATATGTAGGAATTAAATGGCTGTGTCCTAGAACTTACGTATATAGTAGATGCTGTTGTATTAGAGTCCCTTGGGACCTATTCCCCCAGCTGCTGGAAAGGCTGCTAGCTGACCATCCACTGCTCACTGAGGACCTCTTCCCAGGGGTAGCCTGTATCCTCTCAATGCCTGGCTGATCTGTACATAAAGGGAATATAAAGACCCCCTTTTCATTGCCACTGTGAATAGCTTGGAAAGGTCACCTGAGATTCAGTGCTCTTCAGAGATTAAGGGAAGATTTTGTTGGAATGGACCCAATCCACCTCTCCCTGCTTCTTCCTTGTCTTCCCTGGAGAGCACTCCCTCATCAGCTTCCTGCACACTGGTCTCCATCTTGGGACCAGGAGTCTGGAATCCAGCCTGCCACAGCCCATGTTCTGCCTTCGTGAATCTTGCCCTGATGTATATTCCCACCAGCAATGCGAGCTTTTCAGATGCTCAACATTCTTGTTAAACTAGATATTCTCCGTCTTTTAAGATTAAAATAAAAACTTAGCCACTGTGTTAGGTGAGTAGTGTGTTAGTTGTCTGTCATCACAAATACTTGACATAATCAACTGCTATGATTTGAAAGTGTCCCCAGAGACCCATGTGCTAAAGGCTTGGTCACCAGCCTGTACTGATATTGGGAAGTGGTGGAACCTTTAAGAGGCAAGGCCTAATGGAAGGAAGTCAGGTTATTGGGGCGTGAATTTAAAGGGAATATTGGGAATGGGCTCCTTCTCATCTCTTTTTGCTTCCTGACTGCCATGAGGTAAACAGTGTGCTCGACCAGGCACTTCAACCATGATGGTGTGCTGCCTTGCCACAGGCCCAAAGGCAAGGGGAGGAAGCAACCATAAACCTTTCCTCCTTATAAGTTGACTTATCTCAGGTATTTGTCAGAGCAATGGAAAGCTGACGATGTTACTTTTCGTTGTTGTGACCTAAATATCTGATATAAACAATTTAAGGGAGGAAGGATCTATTTCAGAGGGTTCAGTCCATGGTTGATTGGACAAGTACAATTGGCCAGAACACCATGGCAACTAGAATCTGTGGCAGAAGCTGTTCTTTCCTTCTTGGCAGACAGGAAGCAGAGATGGGGCAGGGGACAAGATTTACCTCCACAAGAACACACCCTTAGCGATTTCCTTCCTCCAACTAGACCCCACCTCCTACCTTTCACCATCTTCCACCAATAATACCATAGCATGAGTCCATCAAGGGATACAATAGGTCAGAGCCCTCATGAATTGTCATCACAAACCCACCCAGAGGTGTGCTTTACTTATTTCTCAATACAATAAAGTTGGTGGTTAACTGTCACATTTATAAAGAGAAAAGGTTTATTTTGGTTCACAATAGGTTGGTTCCTGTTGCTTTTAGACCTCTAGCAAGGCATCTCATCATAGTGGGGATGTGTGGAGGAACAAAACTCATCACCAGGCAGTAACAAGAACAAGGAAAAGGCACAGGCCCAAAATCCCCTTCAGTGACCTAAAGACTTCCTACTAGGCTCGCCTCTCAAAGGTTCCACCACCTCCCAACAGTACCACTCTTGGAATCAAACCTTTAACATATGGGGCTATGGAAGGATCAAAAGTGGAAAGGGGTAGTTTAAAGCTGAAGGAGAGCTGGGCGAAGTGGTGCACGCCTGTAATCCTAGTGCTCAAGAGGCTGAAGGAGGAGGATTGCGAGCACAAGGCCAGCCTGGGCTACATAGGGAGACCCTGTCTGGGAAAAAAAAAAAAGCTGAGGAATGGACTCGGGGTATGAGTGCCTGCCTAGCAAGCATGCAGTCCTATGTTCAAACCCTAGAACTGCCAAAAAAAAATGAAAGGAAGGGAGGGACGGTGGGGGGGGGAAGGAAGGAAAAAAGGAGGGAAGGAGGGAAGGAAGGAAGGAAGGAAGGAAGGAAGGAAGGAAGGAAGGAAGGAAGGAAGGAAGGAAGGAAAAACTGAGGGCTGCTGAGTGGTTGGCTACAGGCCTCACACAGCCATCACACCTGTCTCAGGTGTGACTGCTCTGTACAAGCCACATGTGATCTCCATGCCGTTGGAGTCAGGTGACAACTGCCCTGAGCACACTGCATAAATCACCTATACTGTTTTGTCAGTGTAACTACCAGTTTGGGGTCCAGCTCTGGGCTGCCCACACCACGCCTTCCCTGCTCCTTCTGGATGGTGGGGGAGGGGGCCTGTTCTTTCCCAGCAGCCCCAGTCTACTCCCAGAGAAGTTCAGAAGCTTTGCTGCAGATGCAGGTCACATGGGCTGATGGGATTGGGGTCCACAGAGCTGCATTTTGTCTAGGAATGAGTGTGTGGTGAGGGCAGCAAGAAAAGGAACCCAAAGATCCAGGTGCAATTTCTTCTCCAACTTCTCCTACCTACATCTCCCTGAGTAGCTGCGATTTCAGAGATGCACCACCACAACTTCTTTATTGAGATAGGGGTCTCAATAACTTTTTTTTTTTTTTTAGCTCCATCCTCCTGATCTCTGCCTCCAGAGTAGCTAGGATTGCAGGTATGAGCTGCAGCTCCTGGACTGAAATATTTTTATGGTGAAAGAGTGTAATTTAGCATTAGCCAGCTAAATTTAGTTTATATGATCCCAGTTGGGATTTTGTTTTTGTTTTTAGCGATGCTGGGGATTGAACTATCATTGTGGATTAATTTGCATGTGCCTGATGACTAAATAAGTTGAGAATCTTGTTACATGTTTACTGGATCATTTGTCTTTTTGCTTTGCTTTGTTTTTGCTTTCCATTACTGAGTACTGAACCCAGGACCCCACACATGCTAGGCAAGTTCATTACCACTTGAGTGACACCTTTGGTTTGTATTTTGTTTTTGAAATAGGATCTCACTATCTTTGCCCAGGCTGGCTTCAAACTGCCCATCCTCCTGCTTCAGCCTCCTGAGTAGCTAGGATTACAGGTATGTACCATCACACTCAGCTCTAGTCAGGTATTTTGCTCATTTTTCTTCTGTGTCTGCATGCCTTTTCCTGGGAATTTGCAGGTGTTCTTTCTGTATTCTGGATTCGAGTTCTTTGTTGGATATACTGCAACATATATTCAGAGTGCCACCTATGATGGGTGTCAACAAAAATGAGTTACATGAATACTTGAGCATTCTCTCTTTAAGGGAAGAATGCTTGAATAGTGAAACCGTGTGGCTTTATTTATCTATTTATTTTTGTGGTACTGTGGCTTGAACTCAGGGCCTACATCTTGAGCCACTCCACCAGCCCTTTTTTATGTTGGGAATTTTCGAGATAGGGTCTCACAAGTTATTTGCCCAGGCTGGCTTTGAACCGTGATCCTCCTGATCACTGCCTCCTGAGTAGCTAGGACTTCAGGCGTGAGCCACCGGCACCCAGCAAGACACAACTGGATATAGGATATGGGTCCCAAGGAAAGACAGAACCTTAAAGAGAAAGGCCCAGAATGTAAGTAACACACCCTCAAACTTCACTGCTCCAAGCCTGCGGTTTCTGGCCACACGCTTTTAAAACACTCAAGTTCATGAAGGTAATTATAAACTAATACCATTCAAAGGATGTCCACAGGAGGTGTAAATGGGCCAGCCTGTTCCATGAGCTAAGGTCCAGCTGTGAACGATCCTTACGTCCAGGAGATCCAGAAGAAGAGACAGGTAAACCAAATAACTCAGACGCACCTAAACTGAAGAAGTCGGACTTGGGGGAAAAGCAGGATGAGGGGGTTAAACCCGATCCCACAACTCCCAAAGCAGGACACCAGGAAGGTCCCGGTCTTCGGCCCCGCCTCCAGCTTTGCATACGCCTCCTGATTGGCCAGGGGCGGCCGGCCCCACCCCGCGGAGCTGGCGGCTGGGGAAGCTGCGGACCAGCCCCGCCAAGATGCAGCGGCGGCTCCGGGTGTTGCCGGGCGGTTTGGGGACAGAGCGGCCGGGAGCCGGGCAGGGGGTGCCCGCCGCGGCGCCCACGCTCTCCTAGTGCCCCAGACCTGCCAAGCGGGTCCAAGCCTTCTCTCCCGCCGTCCCGCTCGCCGTCCCCACCCCAGCGCCCTTTGTGCCGTTGCTGCCCCGCGACCCCGGCTCCGCGGGACCCGGGCCGGGTGGAACCGCGGCGGTGCGACAGGCCCCGGGTGGGCGCCCGGCGCTTGGCCGATGGCGAGGGAGCGCAGCGCGGGTAGGGGCGCTGCAGCTGGAGTCCGCGTCGCGGGAGGCTCGGCCCGCCTCCGCCGCATTGTCCCGGGCCCCGCGCCCCGGCCCTAAGCTGCGCCGCCGCAGCGCCCGCCCACCGCCGCCCGCGGGGCCATGCGGAGAGCGGCCGGGATGGAGGACTTCTCCGCAGAGGAAGAGGAGCCCTGGTACGACCAGCAGGACCTGGAGCAGGGTAAGCGCGTGGGGGAGGGAAGCGGGGTGTGCCCTGCGACCCCTGTCCGCTACTCCATTGTTGGGCGGGACCACCCCGGGAAGGGCAGGACTGGACCTGGTGCTGCTTTCCCGACTGAGAGCAGCGATGCGTCTGGAGAATGGGGACACACAGAGAGGGTCACTGCCTGGGGAGACCCCGACCGGGCGGAGGGAGACCTACAAAAGTGCGGGGGGTGATCTCTATTTCTCCACTCTACCTGGCATCCGTCATCCAGCTCGCCCACTCATCTTAGGCAGCAACTGCCCAGGTACCCCTGGTAATATTAGGGGGCCTTGGTACTAGCTGGAAGTCTTTGTGGGGGGCAGCAAGGGGCTCCTGGTATGCTTTGCTGAGAGCATGTTGTGTGTGTACGGAGAAGTCACCTCTCCAAATCCAGCAGCACCTGGATTTCTGAGCGCTAAGACTCCCAGAAAGTTTCCCCAACTGCCTTCCCTCTTCCCAGGGAGGAGGGGTGCGGGAACCATGCCGGCTAAGACGCAGAAAGAGGAGTCTCCAATCTGCCTTCGTGAAGGAGGAATCGCCTAGCCTTTCGCTTCCCAGGGCCCCCTCCCAAATGGTTTACTATGTGGAGCGAGTGGGGTTTGGGAATTCCAGACAATGTGTCAAATTAAAGCCCAAGTAAAGAGGGAGTCATCTCTACCCTCTTATCATCTGAGGACCAAGAGGGCGACTGGAAGGGGGTTAGAAGCTGGCGATGAGGTGGCCATAGTGACATCACTGGGAAGAGGGGCGGGGCTGTTGGGACAGGAAGGAGGAGGCCTGAGAGGGTCAGGGCCAAGGCCTGCTGCAATAGTCAAATCCCATCTCTCCTCCGTCAAGGTGCCTCATTCTTAGACGCTGAGAGCTGGAAGGGTCAGGAAACACGTTCAGGGAGATGCGAACTTCCCAGTCATCTGCAAGCCTGGAGGGACACAAGCCTGGTGCGCTGGTGCCATCGTACCCTGGTCTCGGTCCCTGAGGCCCCAGAGCGCTGGCTTTTCCCAGATAGGAAGCATCCACCCAGATCCTGGAGCCTTTGTTAACCTGCCCTGACCCACTTCCCCAGACAGCCAAGATTCATGGGCAGATGAGGCTCTGTCCTTGTGCTTAGGACTGTGCTGGATTAATCAGAGCCTTGGGAGACCCATGTGGGATGGAGGGTCTCACAGCAGGTTAGACTCTGCTGTGCTCTATCCTTTGGATATAGACTCAGCCTCCCTGCAGTGATGCCCCACACTGGCTGTGGCAACCCCCTTTCTCCCCCAAAACTTTTCCATTCCACAAACACCTTTGGGCACCTACTTGAGTGCCAGACACTATTCTGGGAGCTGGAAATAGTCACTACCTCTAGGTATACCTGGGTCATTGGAGGAGGTAACTAAGTGTAGGTGACACAGCATGGTGGGATGACTTCCTGGAAGAGGCAGTCTTAGAAGAAAAGATCTGATGCTGAGTTCCAGGGAAGATGGCCTCTGGGGGAAGCAGATGCAGATGCTGTTGGCGTCTCATTTAGCTCCAGCAACCCTGATGAAAGCTTGGCACTGTGCCCAGTCCAGATGTGGGAGGAAGGAACCAGGGACCAGGGGCGGGAGATATGCAGCTTCTGGAGAGGGAAAGGAATTGAGATTCCAGCTGGGTTGAGTAGCTATGCTCCAGGGCCTGGTGGGGGATGGGTCCTCCTGGCCCCTACTGCTCAGGCCCTGTTAGTGTGCTGCTGCTGGTCTGCCTGACTCAGAGCCCAGAAACAAAGGTGGGGGGGAAGGGGGGCAGCAATGAGACAGTCTGGGAAGAAACTGAAGCTTCCCACCAAAAACCCAGATGGCTGTTTGCCATGGGCCAGGTGCTATGCTGAGTCTGGGGACATAATCTCTGCCTTCAGGGGACCCCACATTCCAGCAGAGGAGACAGAAATGGGATCAAACTAACAACTATGTCACAATCTGAGGGATTCTGCAACCTTCTCCACTGAGACAGTGAGAGCAGAGACTCAGAAAGGTTTGAGCTGGGGTGAATGGAGGAAGGAAAAGGAAGGGACACTTGTACCAAGGCCTGGAACCACATGAAAGACTGGAAAGGAGATGGGGGGAGTCAGAGGAAGTCCCAGGCCCAGCTACTGAAGCATGCGCGCGCACGCGCGCACACACACGCACACACACACACACACACACAGGCACACACGCCCGCCCTGGGGGCCAGGAGAGCTGGATGGAACACAGTCAAAGGGAAGTCACATTGGAGGTCAGGTGCCTGTTACATCCCCCTTCCCTCCACCCAGTCTCCAAATTCTCTTCTGTCCAGCCGCTCCTAGGTTGCCTCTGGGTATCCCAGCCTCTCACCAAGTCACCTGGTTCCCTCTGTGCCTGTTTTTCCCTGGGGGCAGACCCCAACTTCACTTTCCAAAGGATTGGCCCTAAAGATCCTGTTTGACTTTGTGACTCTGTCCCAATGGAAGGAAGTGGTTGGGACAGGCAAGGTCCCAGAGTTGCTGTGTTCACTCTGCCCACTGCCATGAGCACCTGTAAAAATAGAAAAAGCCATGAATTATTAAGCACCAGTTCTCTGTCTGCCCACCCCCTCCCCCACCTAGGACCAGTGTGACAGGCCCTATGGACACCTCTGTTCAGGCTGAGAGATGGCTGCTGAGTCACAGATGTGAAGACTCAGGCACCTTCCCTCCCCTGCCTGCCTAGCCTGACCTTGAGTCCTCCCTTTCTGAGGAGAGCTCTGACGTGGCAGGGGGAGGGATGTCCTCCTTCATCCTGGTTACCCTAAAGGACCTTACCCCAATTCTGTGGACCCCGAGTTCCTGACATTTGCTCCCTGTAGGACAGCACCCACAGCCCTGCCAGGTTATATCTGACATCCTCCAACCTACCCCACATGGTTTACCTTTGTCTTCTCTCTGCACATTCCCTATCCCTTTCCTGCCCCTCTACCCCATAGCCTGTCACGCCCCACCCCGACCCCAGCCAGGAGGGCAGTAGGAGTTCAAGGTTTCTTTTCTCTCTTTCCCAGTCTCGAAATGTAGTCCAAGCTGGCTTTGAACTTCCAATTTAAGGCTTCTTTTCAAAGATCCTCTGGTCCCCTAGCCATCCCCTCTCAGGTCTCTGGAGCATTGCCTCATGCAAAACCACTAAAGCCCCCCTGAAGGAGACCTCAGGAAACCCCAAGGAGAGTAGGTGTCAGCCCGAGACTCTGCCTTCTCTGGCTTGGTGCAGTGTGGCCTGTCACTATGACCATAATAGGCTGTTTGTCACTCTATGCCTATATCCTGCTTAGCCAGATCCCATGTTCTTCTGATCTCAGGTCACCCTTCCCTGAGCCTGGAGCCAGCACTGGCCCTAAGCAAGCTGGTGTCCTCTAACACATGGCTTCTAGAGCAGGAGTCTAGAAGTCCCCTGCTCTGGAACTTCTAGACTCCTTCTGTGACCCCCTCCTGGTGGCTTTGACCAGCTTAGCTCACACTGTGATCCAGTTTCCCTGAATCAATCTGAGATTTCCCCCTCTATTCCAAATGACTCCACTGTGTTTCTGTTCTTCCTCATCCCTGAATTACTAGGGTGATCTGCAGGTAACATGGCAGCCTCTGATGTCCCCTGTTCATGGTGGGGTAGACACTGCCCCAGCCTTCGGGCTGAGGGTATCACACAGCCCAGATGCTCACCGGTAGGAGGAGCATGATGGTGCAGCTGCACCTGGCTATGAACACTTGCCCCTTTGACACTGGCCTTGGACTCTGTGCTGAAGTTGCTGGGGCTCCACACAGGCCACCCATGTACAGCAAAGTATCGAAAACAGTGGCCTCTTTGCAGGCTGCCTAGCAATTCCCAATGGGGAAGCATTCTGGAGGATGGCCGCTGTTCTTTTACATTTCTGCCCAAGTTATTGGCTACGGGTGGAAATGAGCTGAACGCTTGCCATCGTTATGGAAATGGGACCAGGAGTGATCTTTGCCAGACCCCTAGTTACTGCCAAGCACACAGTATACATACCACAGGCTTGGAGTTCAACGATTGTAACATGACGCCTCCAGACTTTGGCCCAACTTACAGTTAATAAATTCACACAAGTGTCGTCATTCCCTTAATAGGTTTTGTTAGGTAACTAGTTTTTGGCATCTTCATCAGCAAGTTAATTGCTTGAGGCCAACAGTTCTAATCTGTGAGTTATAGGATTTAGTTTTGTTTTCTTTAGGAAAGCTGTTTTTGTTTTTCTAGGCTGAGTCTTTGCTGCCTGGCTCTATGGGAGCAGCAGTGTTTTGCTTCCACAGTGACACCTGGACACAGGGCCTCCTATTGGTTTAGGTCCAGCTATAGAGGTCCCACTCTGGCTATTTCAAAATCTCATCTCTATGGACTAGAGGATGTGGCTCACGTGCCAGAGCACCTGCCTAGAGAACATGAGGCCTTGAGTTCAAACCCCACAAAACAAAAACAAAACAAAACAAAACAAAAACCTCACCTCTGGGTGTGAGAGCAGACCCTAAGTTTGTTCCTAATGAGGGTTGGCCTTCGGTCAGGCCCCTCTGGCTTTCACAAGAGGACATCATTCCTGTTCTTACCTTGGCTGGGAAAAACCCGAGACTCTGCTCTCAACTGCCCAACCAGAATCACCACTGTACTTCTGGAATCCAGAAGGAAGGCCTCCAGCCCACGCAAAGGACCCAGCAGAGACAGCCGTATTTATGAAACTTTTAAGGAGGGAGTAGAAAGTCCACCCAACCTCTGGGGAACCCAGAACTATCATTATGTCTAAAAAGAGAAGGCACTGAAGAGCTGACTCCCTGGGCCATTTCATATCTGCTTTAGTAGAACTGCCTTTCTGCATCTTGATCCAACTTCACTGTCAGCCTAGGCTGAAGACTGTTTTAAGAAAAAGCCTCCTCAGCTGCCTGCACCTGCCCTTCAGGCAAGTGAGGGTCATTAAAAGAAACTGAACATTGAAAAAGAGAAACAGCCTCATAGAGATAAAAAGTCCAAGCCAGGAGTCAGTGGCCCACACTTGTAATCCTAGCTACTCAGGAGGCAGAGATCAGAAGGATTGTGGTTCTAAGGCAGCCTGAGCAAATAGTTCATGAGACCCTATCTTGAAAATACTCAACACAAAAAAGGCCTGAGGAAGTGGCTCAAGGTGTAGGCCCTGAGTTCAATCCCAGTACCGCAAAAGAAAAAAAAAAAGTAAAAAGTAAAAAATCCAAAGCTTTCCTGCTTTTGGCAGAATGAATCAAAAAGGCCTGCCCTTTGTCCCAGTAATTCTGGCTATAGGAATAGGCAGTGATTTGCACAAAGATTTTATACAACAAAGTTAATTATAGTTCAATTTTTTAAAAAACAGCATTTTACTATGTAGCCCAGGCTGGACTCAAACTCAAGATCTTCCTGCCTTGAGATCTGGAGTGCTGTGATTATAGGTGTGAATTATTATGCCCGGCCTAGTTTCACTTTTTTCTTTTTTGGCAATACTGTGGTTTGAACTCAGGGCCTCACCCTTGCTAGGCAGGCACAATATCAGTTGAGCTACTCCACTAGCCCTTTTTTGTGTTGAGTATTTTCAAGATAGAATCTCTCAAACTATTCACCTGGGACTGGCTTCAAGCCATGATCCTCTGATCTCTGCCTCCTGAGTAGCCAGGATTATAGGTGTGAGCCATTGGTGCTGGGATTCTAGTTTCACTTTTAATAGAGAAAAAACTTGAAGACACCCTAGAGATCTAGTAATAAGGACTGTTTAGGGACAGCTGTTTAGGAGCTCGTATGCAATATAATATTCTATATCCACTAAAAAGATTCATGTAGGTCTACAGAAAGCTACCATGCCTATGCTACATTGTTACGTAAGAAAGGTAGGTACAGAAAGTTATGGTTCAGTTCGTTTACACAAAATTATATCTATATAATATCCATAGTTCTCTCTCTTTGGTGGTACTGGCCTCACACTTGTTAGGCAGGTGCTCTAACACTGACTCAAGTTTCCAGCCATTTTTACTTTTGGTTATTTTTCATTTAGGGTCTCATTTTTTACCCCTGGCCAGCCTCATAAGGGCCTCCTGGAGTAGCTGGAATGACAGGTGGGTTCAGCTGGAATGACAGGTGTTCAGATAGGCTCTCACTAACATTTTGCACAGACTGGCCTCAAACCACAGTCCTGATCTCCACCTCCCAAGTAGCTGGGATTTATTTATTATTTTTTTTTTGGCAGGTTTTCACTATGTAGCCCAGACATAGTGAACTCATGCCTCGGCCTCCTGAATACTGGAATTACAGGCATACACCATCTATAGGTTTGGAAGGGTGGTCACCAAAATGTTATCAGCACCTTTCTCTGAATGGTTTCTTTTCTTTTCTTTACCCAATCTCCACCCCCAACACACACACCACACATGCAGAGTATAATTTTAGTAACAAGTGACATTCTTCTTCCGTGGAGTTCCCAGGAATTGATATGAGTACACTCTTGAAGTATATTTTCAGGTAATTTTTGGTTTTTGGTTTTTGGCAGGACTGGGGATTGAAGTCAGGGTCTTGAGCTTTCTAGGCAAGCTCTCTACCACTGTGCTACATCCTAGCCCTCCTTTTACTTTTAATTAGCTTTTTTAGTTAGGGTTCTTTGCTAACTTTGCCCAGGCTGGCCTTGGACCAAGATCTTCTTGTCTCTGCCTCCTGAGTAGCTAAGATTATAAGCATGAGTCACCACAGCAGGCTTTCTTACTTATTTGTTTGTTTGGGTGTTTTGTTTGTGTTTTGAAACAAGGTCTTTCTATGTAGCTCAGACTCACTATGTATCCCAGGCTTGCCTCACACTCTAGAACCTCCTGCCTCAGACTCCCCAATGCTGAAATTTACAGCCCAGCCCAAGCAAACCGTTTGAGAGACTGTATCTTGAAAATACCCTGTGCAAAAAGGGGCTGGCAGAGTGGCTCAAGGGATAGACTACCTACCTAGCAAACATGTGGCCCTGAGTTCAATCCCCAGTACCATAAAAAGAAAAAAAAAAAAAAGAATAAGAAATAGGGCTGGAAGCATGGCTCAAGTGGTAGAGCCCCTGCATAGAAAGTGTGAAACCTTGTGCTCAAACCCCAGTAATTTCTATACATACACACACACACACACACATTTAATATATGTAAATGTGATAAGGAGACTGGTTTCCACTCCAAATATCCAGGTAACTTTGCACAACTCAGGGAAATTTTAAGGATTTCAGTTCCTGCCACTTCCTTCTACCCTACCACACCCCCCACTAAAAACAGGACAGATTTGCTTCAGCCCCTCTAATGGGTGTTCATTTACTTTTGGCTACAGGGGAAGGAGGAGGTTCCAGTTCTATAAGATACAAGAACCAGGACTGCTAGAAAAAGAGGATAGTTTTGCTTCCAGGGAAAGGAGAAGGTTTGGAAGAGGTGCATGTGTCACTAGCATCAAATGGTACTGACCAGAGTAATGAGTCCTCAAACCAGCTGGTGACCTTGGGCAAGTCCTTCTTCCCTGTCCTACCTATCACCCATAAAATGAAGCTGAGCTGGGTACAGTGGCTCACATCTGTAATCCTACCTACTCAGGAGGTTGAGATCGGGAGAATCAAGGTTCCAGGCCAGTTCATGCAAAAAGTTCATAAGACTCCATCTCAACCAAAAAAAAACTGGGTGTGGTAACAAGCACCTGTCATCCCAGCTAGGCAGGCAGCATAAATAGGAGGTCCAGGATATCCCGGGCACAAATGAGAAATCCTATCTCAAACATAACCAAATCGAAAAGGGCGGGCAGAGTGGCTCAAGTGGTAGCTTGAGCTTAGCAAGCCCAGTGCCCTCAGTGCAGACCCCAGTACTGCAAAAAAAAGGAAGAAAAAGTTGGACCAAAGAGTTTCGAACCCTCACTCCATTCCATACTCACCTTTTCTGCCTCTCAGTGATCTCTTACTCACCCTTCAGTTCCCCACTAAAAGGTTGCCCATTTGTCTAAGCCTCCTGTGTCCCAGGCAGAGGGACACTGTCCTACCTGTTGTCGCGTAGTACTTTGGCCTTAGGCCTCTTGATGCATTTAGCATATCCCACTTATTCATTCTTTCCAAAAAGACACATTAAGCACCTGCTCTGTGCCAGGTACTGACTTGAGCCTGGGTATCAGAGAACAAAACAACAGAAATCCCTGCCCCATGAACTCACTATTAGTTGGGGCTGATAAACAAGATAAATGAGTATCTTGATAAAATTAAACAGTGCTAAGTGCAAGGGAGAAAATTTAAGCTGGACAGAGAGTGCAGGGCAGGGGAAGTTTTGACTGAATCACATGATTGGGAAAAGACACCTCCTCCCCCTGGAGAAGGTGACATTTAAACATAGACTTGAAGCTGGGGTGGTGGCGCACTCCTGTAATCCCGGCAGCCAGGAGGCTGAGGCAGGAGGATTACAAGTTTGAGTCCAGCCTGGGCTATTTGAAACCCTGTCTCAAAATGCAACAAACAAATAACAACAACAACAAAAACCAGACTGAAAGGAGTAGAGGGAGCAAGCCCTGGAGCATGTGTAGAAAGAACCATTTGGGACAAAAGTGACAGCAGTTCAAAGGTTTAGCTCCCAGCTTCCATCTCCTCCCAGACCTGGAGGCTCCCTGAAAGCAACCTGTGTCTTGTTGGTCTTATGAACGCTAAGAGTGACTTTTCATGGTGCTGTGTTCTCCTGCCTTCCTCCCCCTCCTCTTAGACTTGCACCTGGCCGCGGAGCTGGGGAAGACCCTGCTGGAGAGGAACAAGGAGCTGGAGGAGTCCCTGCAGCAGATGTACTCCACCAATGAGGAGCAAGTGCAGGAGATCGAGGTGAGAGGTCTGAGGCCCTGCACCTGCTTCCCTTACCCATCAAGTGCCCTTAGCCTTGGCCTCTGGGTACCTTTTTGCAACTTTGCAAAAGGTGCCCTCCCCACCCCTTTTTTTTTGGTGGTACCAGGGTTTAAACTCAGCTTTATGCTTGTTAGGCAGGCACTCTACCACTTGAGGCATTCCAGCAGCCCAAAAAGGTGTCCATCTTAGCAGACACTGCCTTACACAGCTCACAACCTGCATAGCTATCCCAGGCAGCTCTCTTGTGCGACCATCTTTACCCCCAGCTCAGCAGATAATAAATTCCTCAAAGGCAATCTGTCCTTAGGAGTGGGAGGAGGGCCCAGGCAGAGACATTTGCCCTACCTCATTCTAAAAGTTTACGCCAACCCACCCCTCACCCCTAGTACCTGACCAAGCAGCTTGACACACTGCGGCAGGTGAATGAGCAGCATGCAAAAGTGTACGAGCAGCTGGATCTGACCGCCCGAGACCTAGAACTGACCAACCAGAGGCTGGTGCTGGAGAGTAAGGCTTCCCAGCAGAAGATCCATGGGTGAGGGCTGGGCCGAGGCCGGGGGTGGCAAGGGAGAGGCCCAGGGCTGGGTGCATGTGGGCATATGGACTGGTGGGGGACACCCACACACTTCCCTCATAAACCCAGGCCAAAGAAGCCTGTGATGGTACCGAGTTTGCTCTTGTTGATTTTACATGGTTTAACATTTGGTCCACAAGCCTTCTTGAAGCACCCATTATGCACCAAACTCAATTTTAAGCACTGAGGATGCAATGACACTGTACTGCCCTCCAGAAGCTCACATCAGAAAGAGGAGGCAGGCATGTAAATATTTTATTATAGCACAAGATGATAAGGGATAGAAGGGTGACAAGGAACTGAAGTGGCTCAATAGTGATTGGCTCAGCCTGGGAAGATATGGGAGAAGGGTAGCTCTTTGGGCACACAGAGAGTTCCCTGTCTGATGCTCAAGGTTGTCTGTCTCTCCCATGTGCCTCCATCTGCAGGGAGCCAGGGCTGTAGTGAGGAGGCTGCCCCTGTCCCCTTAAAACTGCTCCCATGCGTGTCCCCTCCTCAGGCTGACAGAGACCATTGAGCGCCTTCAGGCTCAGGTAGAGGTGCTTCAAGCCCAGGTGGAGCAGCTGCGGGGCCTGGAGCAGCTGCGGGTGCGCCGGGAGAAGCGGGAGCGTAGGCGGACCATCCACACCTTCCCCTGCCTCAAGGAACTGTGCACCAGCCCCCGGTAGGTGAGGGCTCTGGGATCTCTGAGTCCCAAGAGTGCTGGCCAGGGGAGGAAGGTGGGAAGGAGGGTGTTGGTGTCTCATCCAGGCCATCAGAGAAACTGCTCTTAAGGACAGTCATAGCAGCTGCGTTCATGGAACACTGGCCACAAACCACTACTCTGATTTAACACTCACCCCATCCTGCAAGGTGTGTTTTATTTTTCCCCCTTCTCATGAGAAAAATGGAAGCTCAGAGGTTATATGTCTTATCCAAGGTCATGTGTTTAGCAAGAGGCACAGCCAGGGTTCTAATAACCCAGGGACTGTACCTTTCAGTCCCCATTAAATCTAAGACCGATGACTACTTCATGTAAGAATACAGGGCTGAGGATGTAGATCAGTGGTAGAGCGCTTGCCTAGTATGCACAACAAGCTGGTTCAATCCCTGGCACTGGGGAGGCTGATGGTGGGGAGAGGCAGATCATGTGTGTAGTGGGAACTTCAATAAGGTCATTGCACAGAATAATGGAGGGGAGGTTAATAAAGAAGACCAACATATATGGAAACTGAAGCCCCAGGGTTGCAACAGAGCAGAGCAGCTACCATCCCTAGGCCTCCAGGGGGAAGGGGAAGGGAGATTATTGGATCCTAGGAGGTATGGACAGGGCTGCCTGGGAGGCACCAACCAGGGAAAGAGCCAGAGATGAGCACATCCTACCGCTTCCCTCCCACCTCGGACCTTGCAGGTGCCTCTCAGTTGCTGGGCTCAGGAGGAAGCAGGAACTCTGGCTGAGTGCACAGTGGTCAGCTTCCTGGGAGCAGAGAACAGGAGGCACACGGTAGAGGGGTGGAGAGCATTGGAGAGTGGCAGACAGTGGACAAGAGGCCTGAGGCTGCGTTGGGGGGTCTTGGCCATGACCAACGGCCCCCACTGCCTTCCAGGTGTGAGGATGCCTTCCGCCTGCATAGTTCCTCGCTGGAGCTGGGCCCTCGGCCCCTGGAGCAGGAGAACGAGCGACTGCAGACCTTGGTGGGGGTGCTGCGTTCCCAGGTGAGCCAGGAGCGGCAGCGCAAGGAGCGGGCGGAGCGCGAGTACACGGCGGTGCTGCAGGAGTACACGGAGCTGGAGCGACAGCTGTGCGACATGGAAGGCTGCCGCCTGCGCGTGCAGGAGCTGGAGGCCGAGCTGCTGGAGCTGCAGCAGATGAAGCAAGCCAAGACCTACCTGCTGGGCCGGGACGACCACCTGGCTGAGGCCCTGCTGGCACCCCTTGCCCAGGCTCCTGAGGCTGATGACCCGCAACCGGGCAGTGGGGGAGACTCTGGTGCCCAAGACGATGTCTCCTCGCCTGCTACCTCCCCGAGCCACGCAGTGCGCAAGAGCTGCAGTGACACTGCGCTCAACGCCATTGTGGCCAAAGACCCAGCCAGCCGGCACGCGGGCAACCTCACGCTGCACGCCAACAGCGTGCGCCGGCGGGGTATGTCCATCCTGCGCGAGGTGGACGAGCAGTACCACGCGCTGCTGGAGAAGTACGAGGAGCTGCTAAGCAAGTGCCGGCAGCACGGGGCCGGGGTGCGGCACGCGGGCGTGCAGACCTCTCGGCCCATCTCCCGGGACAGCTCGTGGAGGGACCTGCGGGGGGGCGAGGAGGGCCTGGGGGAGGCCAAGGCTGGAGAGAAGAGCCTGAGCCAGCACGTGGAGGCCGTGGACAAGCGGCTAGAGCAGAGCCAGCCCGAATACAAGGCCCTCTTCAAGGAGATCTTTGCCAGGATCCAGAAGACCAAGGCCGACATCGATGCCACCAAAGTCAAGACGCACAGCAGCAAGTGATCCTTTCCAGGCCTGCAGCCTCCTCGGGGCTGCGAGCTGTGGGATTCCTCGTGCTTGGACCGCAGCCTCTGGCAAGCAAGAGAGCTCTTTAGCAGCAATGGGACGTAGCAGGTGGCTGCTCTGGAGGAGTGTGAGGTCAGATCCTTTCATCTGGGGACACAGCATATTTGGGGCCGATGGAATGGCTCACCTGTCCTGCCTCCCAGGAGCCCTTGACCACCCCGCTTCAGCCTGAAGGCACAGCTCGGTTTCAAAGCCAAACGCTCCCCACCCCACTCCCTCCAGGGACTTCTCAGCAGCCCCAGTCCTTGGCTTCCGGACCCTGGGCCTCATTCTCAGATGGTAGCCAGATTTCTGGAGACCATCCTGGCTTTTTTTTTTTTTTTTCCCAAAGTTGTTTTTCTGAGAGATTTGCAATGCGAGGTCATCTTGACCCCTTGCCACACAACTGGAAACACTTGAAAGGGGATCCCAGAGTCAGGTGTTGCTGGTTTCTGGGGTCTTCTAGACCATCCACTGCTTCTCGCCAGCTGTGACATGCTGTCAGTCCCTTAGCACCAGCCGTCTCACCCCCAGAGTCCTGAGCAGGTCACAAATGGCCCCTGCCTTGCAAAGCAGGCAGCCTCATCCAGATCAGAGTGTCCCTGGCTCTAGCCCTGGCAAGGACTTTCAGTTCACCTCAGATCTTTAGCCAATCAGAAGAGGGGAAGAGGGAGCCCCTTGACGGCCATACACAAGTGGTGCCCTGTTTCCTTCAGAGCCAACCTCCTGGAGTTCCAACCCCAAAAATGCCTTCTAGGCATGAAGGCCCTCCGGGGCCGGGATGTGGGGAGCTCCCCATGTCTGCACACCACTTCTGCCTCCCTTCTCTGCACCTGCCCCATCTCAGGGACCATGATGTCTCATTCACTCCATGCTTCCCACAGGCACAGGTCACATCTGCAGCTCCAAGAATGTCCTAGGCATGTCATCCTAGTGCCCACCCCTGTTCCCCTTCACTGGGGACTGCCCCAGAGCCTCACCCCACATTGACTAGTATTGAATTGAGACAGGGACAAGGAACAAGTTTCCTTCCTCCTTCCTTCCCATAAAAAACTTGCTCTTTCCCTCCCACCTTTGTGGAAGATTTCTGAGGCCCCATATGGCTCAGGGGTTCCATCTTTGGGTTAAGACTTCAGAGAGTCAAGCTTCAGCTAAGAGATGCCCAGGTCCCCAGCTTGCCCTCAGCACTCCTTCAGGCTTCTGGTTCCTTCTGCCACCCTCCCTGACATGCTAGAGGAGCCATAGAATCCAGCAGAATGCAGTGGCCTGGCCTCTGTGCTGGAGCCCAGTGGGAACCTTCATGCCTTATTTCTTCCTAATGGGTAAAGGGGTTTTCTTAACAAGCATGCCTGACATCCCTGGAGATGCCAGCTTTTTCCGGGAGGCACTGTGATGCCAGCTGGCGGCTGGATCCTCCATTCATGCAACTTGGAACCTTTTGTCTTTTGGGGCTGTGCAGTACCCAGCCCTCCATGTGTTTCTGTCATCTGGGGGAGGGGGGGAAGAAAATGGGGAGAGCTCTGGCCCATTTGCTCCCCAGCTCTGTAGCAGCCAACCAGCGTCACCTTTGAAGTATACCTGAGAGAAATATATTTACAAATGCTTTATTCTCTTCTTTAATAAAAAAAAAATGCACCAGTATTCTAAAAGCAGAAATTGCCCTGAAGCCTGTCTCTGTGTCTCACAGGCCTGCCCCCTGTCATGCACTACTGTAGATGAGGGAGGTGTCTGAGCTCCACTCCCCTGTGGCCCTCTGCCTTTCCTCTGAAGTCACTCAGCACCTGAGTTCTCAGCCTCTCCCTGCTCACCTACCCATGCGTGGTATCCCAGCAGTTCTAAACAGGCTCTTGGAGGAAGTCTCCATGTCTACTAAGAGCCAGCTAAAACAGTCACACTGGGCTGATGATAGCCAATAACACATCGAGGCCCTGCCAGGCACCAGTGGCTCATGCCTGTAATCCTAGCTACTCAGGAGACAGTGATCAGGAGGATCATGGTTTGAAGCCAGCCCAGGCAAATAGTTCGAGAGATCCTATCTGGAAAAAGCCCATCACAAAAAAAAAAAAAAAAAGAAAGGGCCAGTGGAGTGGCTCAAGGTGTAGGCACTGAGTTCAAATTCCAGTACCGCAAAAAAAAAAAAAATCGGGGCCCCTATTCCATTGGAGTGTACATTCTGGTGTGGGAAGACACAAACACACACACCCCCAAATCAACTAAAAATAAACCAAAATAGGCTGAGTGATGGAAAAATTGGAACAGGAGGGTATACTACATTGGCTGAGGCACATGTGCTCAATACAGACAAACCATTTTTTTAAATCTTATATGTGTATATGCACACACACACACATATATATATATACAGTATAGATATCTGTGATGGTAAAACCTCACAGGGTCCTATTCACCACCATGGCTCAGAAAGTAAAGAAGGAAGTTCCTGCCCCTCCCTCAAGTCAAAGGGAAAGCAAGGCTTTGAACTCTATGAAGGTCTTACTGAAAGGGCAAAGCCACAAAATGACTGGCCTATCACCCAGCTTCATCTTCCAGCAGCTCAAACACCCTTGGAAGAGCGCCCCGGGGGTCAAGCTTGGCCACTAGGCCATCATCAACTCACCTTTGCCATGGAGTCAGCTATGGGGAAGACAACACGCTTCTGTTCCGTGTGGATGGCAAGGCCAATAAGCATATCAAACAGTCTGTGAAGCAGTTCTGTGACACTGATGTGGCCAAGAAGAGAAGAAGGCATATATTTGGCTCATGGTTTCCATGCCTTGGATGTCACCAACAAAATTGGGGTCATCTAAAGGCTGGAGTACAGCTCAGCGGTGGAGGGCTTACCTAGCATGGGTAAGGCTCTGGGTTCAATCCCCAGCATCCCTAAAAACAAAACCAAAAACCCAGTTGGGATCATCTAAACTGAGTCTAGCTGGCTAATGCCAAATTACACTCTTTCACCATAAAAACCCAGCTGCAGCTCAGACCTGCAATCCTAGCTACTCTGGAGGCAGAGATCAGGAGGATGGAAGTTTAAAAAAAAAGTTATTGAGACCCCTATCTCAACAAAGAAGCCAATTGTGGTGGTGCATCTCTGAAATCGCAGCTACTCAGGGAGACGTAGGTAGGAGAAGTTGGAGAAGAAATTGCACCTGGATCTTTGGATTCCTTTTCTTGCTGCCCTCGCCACACACTCCTAGATAAAATGCAGCTCTGTGGACCCCAGTCCCATCAGCCCATGTGACCTGCATCTGCAGCAAAGCTTCTGAACTTCTCTGGGAGTAGACTGGGGCTGCTGGGAAAGAACAGGCCCCTCCCCCACCATCCAGAAGGAGCAGGGAAGGCGTGGTGTGGGCAGCCCAGAGCTGGACCCCAAACTGGTAGCTACACTGACAAAACAGTATAAGTGGTTTATGCACAGTGTGCTCAGGTCGGTTGTCACCTGACTCCAATGGCATGGAGATCACATGTGGCTTGTACAGAACAGTCACACCTGAGACAGGTGTCCCTCCCTTTTTTTTTTTTTTTTTTTGGCAGTTCTAGGGTTTGAACTCAGGACTGCATGCTTGCCAGGCAGGCATTCACACCCCCAGTCCATTCCTCAGCTTTTTTTTTTTTTTTTTTCCAGACAGGTTCTCCCTATATAGCTCAGGCTGGCCTTGCACTCGCAATCCTCCTCGCACTAGGATTACAGGGGTGCCCAGCTCTCTCCCCTAGCTTTTTTTTTTTTTAGTTATATATTTATTTTTTGCAGTACTGGGGCTTGAACTCAGGGTCTTCACCTTGAGCCACTCCACCAGCCGTATTTTTTGTGAAGGGTTTTTTGAGATAAGGTCTTACGGAACTATTTGCCTGGGCTGGCTTCAAACTTTGACCCTCCTGATCTCTGCCTCCTGAGTAGCTAGGATTACAGGTGTAAGCCACCAGTGCCTGGCTCCCTCAGCTTTTGAACTACTCCTCTCCCCTTCTGATCATCACCTGGACCTTAGCTCTCAGATACTCCCTGCAGCCTCCCGGGGTTTCTCCAGCTCTCTCCTTCCCTGAACTGGCACCTTCCCCACTCCCAAGGCCAAACCCACAGAACCACTGCAGTGGAGGAATCAGTGGGACAGACCTGCCCTGAGCCGAGAGCAGTTGGTCCAGGCAGACAAGAGGTGGTGATGAAGGACACAACTTCCAGGAAGAAGGTGGCAGCTTTGCCTACTCACTCATGCCAACTAGCATGTGCTATACTGACCAGCCCTTCAGGGAAGAAGGAAAAAGGGTCTGGATAGAACTAGTCAGACTGGACTTCCCACCCCAGGGCTGCAGAGAAGAAAGGCTAAGAGTTATTACATCATTGAAAGAAAATTCCTTAACATTCATGAGTGGCAGCTGATTTTCATCGCGTGCTTTGTGCCAGGCCCTGTACAAAGTGCTTTACATGTGTTTAATACCCTCAGGAATCTTATGAGGCAGCTATAAAATTTCTAACTTACTGATGAGGATTCAGAGGCTTAGAGGTTAAGTTAGTAATTCAAGGTCACATAGAAATTTTACAACTCAGGCTTGACCAATTCCATCTGCCCTCATCACACATCCTCTATGTCCCCATAACGTTGAATTGTAAGGGGCTGTGTTGACCCCTCCTGTATGAGAGTCATATCTCAAGTCACAAGCCATAGAGAAGGGGTGGGATCTGGAAGCTCCCTAGCTGTCTTTTTATTTTATTTTATTTATTTTATTTTTATTTTGTTTTGAGACAGGGTCTTGCTATGTAGTCCAAGCTGGCCAGGAATTGGCTGGGATCACAGGTGTGCCAAGCCTTGGTGATCCTTTATCATTCCCTCCTCCCCCAGCCCCCTTGAATGTCCCCTTCCTGAAGTACCATCTCAACCTATGGAGGACCAAGGAGAGGAGGGAGAACACTAGCCTCACATCAGTGTCTCCCTTTCTATGGGTACAGGTGGCCCCTCTCAGGCCTGTTTGTCCCAGAAGTTCCCCTGTTCTGGATGCTCCCCAGCATCCAGCAGCAGCAGGTGAGAGGAACTTGCCAGCTGCTCTCCTCTCCACCCCAGGACAGCTTGCCTCATTCTCTCCTCTACCCCCACCTCTCCTAGAATCCAGGCCACCAGATGGCCTGAGCAGGCTGTGTTTATTTGGACCATGGAAACCTGCAGCTTCATTTTCCTATGGCTGTGGGTCAGTCACAGGCTGGAGTCCAGCCTGCAAGCAAAGATGGCACAGAACGGCTCTGATTTTTATAATTCATAACCTTTAGCCCTTTAACAAAATTAAAGATAAGGGCGGAACAGATTCTGCCTGAAAGCGGGGGGGGGGGGGGGGGGGGGGGGGGGAGAGGGAGGGACAGGGGGTAGGGGTAGAAATGGCCCAAACAATGTATGCACATGTGAACAAATCAGAAAAAAAATAACCTTTAGCCTTAGACTTGAGCAAGTGTCTAGCTTTGCTCCCCTGAGCAGCTTATTCCAGTCACCATGGAGACGTCTCTATTCCCTCTGAGTTCTTGGGACTAAGTTAGAAAGGGAGGGACCCAGGAGACTTTCCAGCCTAGAGCTCAAAAGAAGTATGTCAACTGCAGCCCTTCCTAGTTTGAGCGTACAAAGCCAGTGCCTGCAAATTGTTTTATTCCCTCAATGATGCTGAGATGGTAAAGGCGTGATTCCATGACAATCTCCTGTTTCAATCAGCCAGCATCCCCAGGAGACACTTAAACCATCCCGGGGCATATTTTTCTAGGTAATTATGTGGGGTTTTTTTCCCTAAAAATAGAACTCTTCATTAAGAAACAACCACAGTATTACTACTAATTACTAACATTTATTAAGCTGTTTTCATTTATACACTGCCTCTCAACTAAGTAATTCAACTAAGGTTTAGCTGTTTTCAAACTGCTGGCTCCACTTGAAACCTTTTCAGATAAAGGGTTTTTGTTTTGTTTTGGTTGGACTGGGGTTTGAACACTGGGCTTCATACTTGCAATGCAGGTGCTCTACTGCTTGAGTCAAGCCTCCAGTCCCAAAACCTTTTCAGAATTAGAACTCAGTTCTGGAGTTCATGCTTTAGCGCTGCTGTAAGAGGACTGTACTTCGCCTGTGGTCCTCTGAAATCTTTACCTACCTCTCCTGGCTGGAAGAACCACCATCATGCTCCCTAAATCTGGAGGGAGGGGCCCCTGCGATTTGGAAACACGGGGAATAAGCCATCACTACTCACAGATACGCAGCGGCAGGAGGGAGAGGTTGCTCATAGGCTGCCTCGCAAAAAGATCTGAAGCCCTAAAATTCAGCTCTACCTAAGCTCAACTTTCAAAACCACGTTGCCACAGAATTCACTTTATCAGTATTTGTGATGTGCCCACGATGTGCCATGCTGTGGAAGCTTGGGATACAGCAAGGACGTGCCCTCTTGGGGCTTCCATTCTGACTGAGACTGGCAATTAAATTAGAAAAATAAGATGACATAGGCAAGGCAAGGATCTCACTCAGGGAGAAGTGATGTTTCTGGGGAACAAGGAATTTAGGGTTCTTTTCTTTTTCTTCCTCAACTCTCCCCCACCCCCCTTTTTTTTTTTTCTGTTTGAGACAGGGTCTCCCGAAGTAGCTCAGGTTGGCCTCGAACTTGTGATCCTCCTGCCTCACCCTCAGCTTCCCTAGTGCTGGGATTATACGCATGCACCCCTAAGCCCAGCTGACCTAGGGAGGCTCCCTTGAGAACTCGCTGTCTGGCCAATGACTGCCCTGATACAACCAGGCCTCCCCGAGGAGGTCGACAAGTTTGCAGAGCCAGAAGTCCACCCTGAAGCGGTCGAGAAGCGGGCCCTAAAAGTCGCGCGGAACCCAAGTTCCCAGGGCAGCGCGAGCTTGCGGACCTCGGAGAGAGAGCACGCCGGAAGCGGCCCTGACACCGAAATATGGCGGCCGCCTGGTGCTTGCGCTGGGGCCTGAGCCGAAGCGGAACCTGGTTGCTCCCGCCGCCTACCCGCTACCCGCTCCGGGCTCTGCACAAGCAGGTAGACGGCACTGAGTTCCAGAGCATCTACAGCCTGGACAAGCTCTACCCTGAATCCAAGGGCTCGGACACCGCTTGGAGGGTCCCGGTGAGCCGGGAAGGGCAGCACGGAAAGGGCGGTTCCTCGGGCTGCTGGGTGACGTCAGAAAGCCGGCGCGCCATTGGCTGGGCGTGGAGCTACACACTGGGGCCTCGCGCGCGAAACGTGGAGGTTGTCGCGGAATGGGCGGGGCTGGGATGCAGGCGTGTCCTCGATTCGAGTTGCGCAGGCGGCCGCCAGGAGAGCTCTCGGGACGCGGTTTTCAGTGTTTGTTCCTGATCCTCAGGCCCAGGTGTTTTTTTTTTTTTTTTTTTGCAGTACTGGGTTTGAACTCAAGGATTCGCGCTTGCTAGGCAGGTGCTCTATCGTTGAGCCACGCCTCCAGCTCCCAAATTCTTGTACCAAGGGGAAAGGACATTTTGGCCTCCAAAGTGGACAGTAAAGGCAGAAGGTGCAAGTTTTTTGCAGCCTTCTGGCACGTTGCAAAGTCTGTTGTCTCTAGTAACCCCAGTATGCCTGAGGAGATAGGGTTTTGCTTTCGTACCTTCAGGATGCATTTATTTAGCCCGCTGAGTGTATCAGGCCAGAACAGAGGAGAATCCGTCCAATTTTATTGAGCTTGCACCTAGAGGATTGGAAGAACATATAGTATTCACTCATTCAACAGATTTCTATTGAGAGCACGCTGTGTGCACTGTGCTAGGCTGGCGCACAGAGTAGCCAACAGAACAAAAATCCTAATATGGTGCTTCTAGCTTCCTGGAGGGAGATAGGCAAAAAATAAAATAAGCAAATGGAATGTGTGAAATGGTAATTGGAGAAAAGGAACTCCCAAAGGAAGGAGGACTAGAGATAGAGTTGCAATCTTAAGTAGAGTGGTCTGGGAAGGCCTCAGTGAAGAGGTGATATTCAAGTAAAGACCTGAAAGAAGCAAATCAGTGAGCCATGAGACTATTGGGGAGGGAAGGATCAGGGCATGGCCCAAATGGTAGAATGCTTGACTAGTAACTGGGAGCCTTGAGTTCAATCCCCAATACTGCAAAAAAAAAAAAAAAAAAAAATTGGGGAGGTGAGCATCCCAGCAGAAGGAACAATTTACAACCACCTCAAGACTAGATGGGTGTGGCAGAGCAGGGCAGTCAGAGGTGAAGCCAAAGAGAGGGGTGGACTGAAAGACTTTTGTATAGGACTTACTGGCCTTTAAGCTTTCTTCTGGATGCAATAGAGACCTTTTGGAGAGCTGAGGCACAAGAATAGATTGATGCAAACTAGTTTTACAAGAATCACTGTTACGGGTTCGTACGGACAGTAGAGTGGAGGATGGCAAGCACAGGAAGGTGAGAGGAATAGCAGTGATACAGGCAAGAGAGGATAAGGACCGTGGAAGCTGTATGAGTCTTTCTTGTGAATTGATCAGATCCTAGACATTTTGAAGAAGAAGCCCAGAGGATTTGCTAATGGATTGAATAAGAAAAGTGAGGTGAGGGAAATTGAAGTCTAGGGGCTTGAGCAGTAGAAAGATTGAGTTGCCATTAATTAAGAAAGTGGCAACAAAGTTCATTTGTTCATTTATGAAGCAAAAAGTTTTTTCTATAGCTACTGTCAGGCACCGCTCTACTGTTTGAAGCATAGCAGTTACACAGCCATGATTGGCAAAACAGACAGGATCCCTGTTTCATGGAACTTATGCTCTAGTGAAAGGAACAGGCAGTTAAGTGGGAAAACATCAGGTAGGGAGAAGTCATGTAATGAATTGATTGGGGTGCTGTGGTGCAGAATACTTGGGGCTAATTCAGATTGTTAGTAACAGAAGTCCCCTGTGAGGATGGCTGAGGATTGAGGTGTGCATTAGGCCTCTGAGAGGTGACATCAAATAGCAGCTGGGCATGTGGGACTGAAGTTGAACAAAGGTTTGTTTGAGCCAGAAAGTTGGAAGTCACCAACATAGATGAAATTTTCATCCACTTAGAAGGATGGAGTGTTGAAGGGAAAGAGAAGAGAGAGAAGAGAAAGGATTTCAGGTTCGGGTCAGTATGTAAAGATAGCAAAGAAGCCGGGTGACAGTGGCTCATGCCTGTAATTCTAGCTACTTGGGAGGCTGCGATCGGGAGGGTTATAGTTCAAGACAAATAGTTCTCAATATCCCATCTCCAAAATAATCAGAGCAAATGGACTGGAGGTGTGGCTTAAGGAGTAGAGCACCTGCTTTGCAAGTGTGAAGTCCTGAGTTCAAACCCCAGTCCCACCAAATAATAAATAAAGCAGAGAGCTAGCTAGCAAAGAAGTTTGAGAAAGAAAGGCATAGGAAGGATTTCTTTCCTCACCAATTCTAAGATAAAAGGGATGGAGGCAGCCAGAGGGGGTACAGATGAGGAGGCTTTGGGCTTGGAGATCAGAAAAGCAGTCAAGGGGTGGTGTTTGTGCTGGGCTTTGGATTTAAGGCTGCTGGATGAAGAGCTTGGGGAGAGACACAGGTGAGAAGTCCTGGAGTGAGTAGTTCAGTTTGACAGGAGCTGGCAGAGCAGATGTTCCAGTCCCTGTTCAAGGTGGATCGCTTCACTTGCCAGCCTCTTGTGGCCCTGGAAGAAGCAGATGGCCTACCAGGCTTGTCGCTCCAGATTGGCAGAGGGTTTGGCCTGAAAGTCCAGCATAAGGAAATAACCACTTGAGCTAAAGCCGACCCTGGCAGAAGCTTTGGAGTCTGCTTGGTGCATGTGTACTGTGGCTGCACACACCCCTTTACCCTCTTCCCCAGGAGCCAGGCCTCTGATGGTGCCCTGTAAGAGCGTAGGTCTGGGGAGGGATGGCTGGAGACATAAATTCTTTTCCCTAGAGGAGTGTTTCTGAGGTGGACCCTCTGGAGTCTGGGAATGCTTTTTTTTTCTTGTCACTGATATGATGAGTTTGCTGGTTACCAGAAAGTAGTAATATATTCTACTTGTATTGTGTCTTTAATGTCATTTCTTGTGTTGCTGTAGACCAGTTAGTTACACAGCAGGCAATACTTCTTTGACACTGTGTACATTACATTACAGGATGATGCAAAACAAGCCAGCAATGACATCCCTCTAGGTAAGTAATTTTGTTCTATTAAAGATGAGTCATCTTAGGTTAGGGGTGTAGCTCAGGGATAGAGTGCTTGCCTAGCATTTAAGAGGCCCTAGGATCAATCCCCACAGGAAAAAAAGTCATCGCCCCCATTTCTCTCATGTTCTTTCCGGATCTCTCCAGCCCAATTACAGCAAAGAAACCATCTCTGGGCGTGTACACGTGGAACCTTTGCAGCATTGTTTAGGATGGCAAATAAATGATGGCATAGATAGTATCATACACGTGTAGTAGGACTCGGTTTGCCATATTAATGAGGAGCTCTTGATGTGCTGGGACACAGATCAGCCTTTACAATAGATGAACTGATAGAAGAAAAAAGGTGCAGGAGTTCCCATTTGTAGGTCACATATATGCCTCAAATCTGTATTTCTGTATGTGTATATTTATCTGTGTCTATATCTGAAACTATCTGAAATGATGTACAAAAACCTGGGTACAGTGACTGCCATGGAGAGCAAAAAGAAGAGACAAGCTTGGTGACAGGAGTGGGAGATTTATCCACGTAAACCATTTGTGTAACTTTAGAATTCTGTACATGTCAAGAATAGGCGAGGCCTAACAGGTGTGACCTGGAAAGAAACAATGAGCCCGTTTTAGAGTCAGAGAGTTTATGACTCCCACAGGCAGTGAAAGGCAGAGTAGCCAAAGGTGCTGGGTTCAGGGCACTGAAACAAAGAGGCCAGAGACCTTGACACAAGACAGAACACCCTGTGGCAGAGGACAGAGGCATTGCTGCAGCTTGCAGCTGTGCCTGTGGGTGTGTGTAAAGGGAGAGGCAGAACTGGAGGCTAAGGGAAGTGTCTTATGGCAGTCTCCCCAAGGACACAGGCAGTGACCGAGTGGACAGTGGCCTTGGGCAGTTCCTCCAGGCCTCCCATGCTCTCTGGGAGGACCACACAGCATTCCATGCCTGTGGCAGCAGACTCAGCTGCAGTCAGCCTGGCCCATGGGGCCAGCGTGGCGATGTGCAAAATTGCTAGGGCATCATGGTGGAACCATCCCCTCAGTGCCATGTGCTTTTGTCAGAAAAAGGATTTGATTTGAATTTCCCAAAAGAGGAAGGCCTCTCAGAAGCAGTCCCAAGGTGGGGCATGCCACCCACAGAGAACTGCTCCCCACATAGTGCCACAGTGGTCCACTACCTACCTTTCCAGTTCACCTGCTGAAATTTTCTCACTGCCGTACCTTCCCCATCTAAGACGCTACCAGGCTGCTTTGTGCTAGTTATACCCATGGAAGGGAAAGGTGTGTGTGGTTGTGGTACATGCCTGCAGTCTCAGCTACTGGAGAGCTGGAGGCAGAAGGATTATAAATTCAAGGCCGCCTAGGCAAAGTTAGGGAGATCCTGTCTCAGAAAAAAAGAGGGGACCTAGGGACATAGCTCAGGTAGTAGAGCGCTTGACCAGAATGCTCAAGGACCTGGGTTCAATCCCCAGGATTAGGAAGTTTTGTTTTGGTTTTTTTGTTGTTGTTGGTTTTTTTAAAAAAGGAAGGAAGCCTAGCATGGTGGTACACATCTGTAATCCCAGCACTCAGAAGGTAGGGGCAGGAGGATCATGAGTTTGAGGCCAGCCTGGACTACACAGTGAGATCCTGTTTCAGAGAGAGAGAGAGAGAAAAGAAGAAAGGGAGGGAGGGAGGAGAAAGGGAAGAGAGGAGAGAGGGAGGAGAGGGAAGGGAAGGAAGGCTAGGGCATGGCTGAAGTGGTAAAGCACCTGTGTGGCAAGTGCAAGGCCCTGAGTTCAAACTCCAATACTGCAAAAAGAAGAAAAGAAGGAAGAAACCTCATTTTACAGTTGAAAATGAACAAAACTGAGACCCAGAGAAGCAGTGGGATTTTGCCAAGATCACATGGCTTTTGAGTGAGAGCTCCCCATTCCAGATCAAGTCCTCCCTCACTCACGTGACACATGAGTGGTCTCATGTGTCATGAGTGAATCAGACACAGCCCTGCCCTCCTGCACTTGTGCCCATGGTGATTCCACATTCAGTACACTTTGAAATACATTGAACTAAGTCTGTCCTTTAGTTTGAGCTTTTGAAAGAGTCCTTGCTTTAACAAATGGCAAACAGCTAGGACAAAAGGATTTGGTAGAATGGGAAAGACCAGAAGCAGACAACCAAGGTCATGATTTTACTTTCTCTGCTGTCTGTATGACCTTGGGGAAGTCCCTTGCCCTGATTTCAGTTTTGACATCTGTAAACACACTTTTTAGCTTTACTGATCTCCATGTTAACATTTGGTTGTGTGTGTGTGCGTGACAGAGAAATGTGCGTGTCAGTTTAGCAGTTTGCACATTTGACCGTGGGACAATCACTTGTGTATGTTCTTCCTTTGTACAGATCGCTTGACGATATCTTACTGTCGGAGTAGTGGTCCTGGTGGGCAGAATGTTAACAAAGGTACAAGTGCCTTCATGCTTTCTTTCTCTTTAAACTTCAGCTGAAGATGGGCCTGAGGATGAAGCCCTGTATTTATGTTCATGTGAAATAAAAGGATTTTTCAGTAGAAGCTTTCATACCACCAGCTTATAATAATCCTCTTTATTCTTCTGAATGTGGTCTGATTCTCAGGCTCTCAGCTGTGGGTTGCTAGGACTAGGACTGTCTTGTGAAGCAAAACAAAGAGAACTCACAGTGTCAGCTGGCAGCCAGCCCTAAGAACAGGTTGCCTTCATTCTCATGGAACCCATTCCCCTGTTCTTTTCAGAATCCTGTAAAACTACATGAGAAGTGTTAGACCATTTGGTTACCAGAAGTCTGTTTTTGCCCCAAAACACTATCACTGTCTTTGCAGCTCCTTCCCTGGCCAGTTGACATAGGCTACAGTGGGTATGGTTGGTTGGGTGTGTGGCCTCCCATGGTTTCAGAACAATTGCTGGTCCCCTGGGTGTTATACCTTCTCAAGAGTCTCAATGACCTGTGTTCCCTCCTCCTTTCATCCACAGTGAATTCAAAGGCTGAAGTCAGGTTCCATTTGGCAACTGCTGACTGGATTGCAGAGCCTGTGCGACAGAAGATCGCTGTCATGGTACCCACCTGCCTTTCTCTCCGTATAGATCCTTGGCATTTCAATCCTTTACTCTGTGGAACTCCACTCTTTCCTTTCTTCTCTGCAGCATAAAAATAAGATCAACAGGGAAGGAGAGTTAATACTCACCTCTGAAAATAGCCGCTATCAGTTCCGGAATCTGGCAGATTGCCTACAGAAAATTCGAGACATAATTGCTGAGGCCAGCCAGATACCCAAGGAGCCATCCAAAGAAGATGCTCAACTTCAGAGACTCAGGTACCAGGAAATGCCCCAAGTGCCATAAACTGATTTGTGTGGCTAAAGACTGCACAGGTGAGGAATGAGGCAGGGTGCAGTCCGTGAGCCCAGCAGACAAGTAGGGAAGCTGCAGGAAGGAGCGAGGACTCTGACCTGGCCAAGGTGCATACTGGGCACCCACCCGTTAGGCTGCTCTGCTTGCCACTCTTCTCACCACTTTGAAAAGCACTGATTGGGCATCTGGACCTCATTGTGTCTTTTGTTTTCAGGATAGAAAACATGAATCGGGAAAGGCTGAGACAGAAGAGAATAAATTCTGCCATAAAGACAAGCAGGAGGGTAGAGATGGACTGAAATCACCCCATGCAGCCAGCAGAGACCACTGTTCAGGACGTCAGGGCAGCTGCAGCCCAGCAAGCCATCACGCCATGAGATGTCTTTTATTTTTTTGCTGCTAATAGTTGTCTTTACATTGAGGCAATCACAAGAATGTTCATTTGGGGGCTGGAGGTGTGGCCCAAGTGGTAGGGTGCCTGCCTAGCAAGCACAAGGCCCTAAATTCAAACCCCAGTACAGCCAGAAAAAAAAGAAAAAGTTCATTTGGAAGGAGGGTGGCAGGTTTCCCTTAGCAATCACCATGTCATCAGACCTTAGGTAGCTGCAATAAACATCAAGCTCAGTAGGCTTTGCTTCCCATTCAGAGTGCTTCAGAACACAATTCCTGCCTTTTCTCTCAGTGAAATCTGCTTCTTGGTTGCTTCCTTGCCACTGACTATGTCACAGCTCATGGTGGGGCATGGGGTTCTGGGTCTGTCCTCAAGGAGCACACAGTCAGGAGGGCTTTTAAGCTGGGCCTTAGAAAAGGTATAGCGTTTTAATCACAGAGGGGAGGAGCACATGTCCATATGAATATAGGAGTCAGATAAGAGGCAGGGGTGCAGGGGGTGATGAGGAAGCCCATGGTATGATAATGAATGGCAGATTGTGCAGGGCTTGTGGGAGTTTTACCTGGAGAGGTAGATGGAGGCTCAGATTCAAGGTAAGGAGTTTAGATTTTAAGGAACGCAGGTAAGCTGACATAGTGGACTAGCAAGCCTGAGTCTCTGAGTTCAAACCCTAGTGCCACCAAAAAAAAAAAAAAAAAAGGCGCCAGTGGCTCACACTTGTAATCCTAGCTACTCAGGAGGTAGAGATCAGGAGGATCTTGGTTTAAAGCCAGCCCTAGCAAAGAATTCAAGCGACCCTATCTCAAAAAAAAAAACCCATCATGAAAAAGAACTGGTGGAATGGCTGAATGGCTCAAGGTGAAGGCCCTAAGTTCAAACCTTGGTACTGCAAAAAAAAAAAAGTGGAGATAATAGGGACCACTGAGTATTTTGAGTGGGAGGGAGTGTTGTGTGTTAAGCAGTGGGCTTCAGAGGCAGGAAGAGTGAGCTGAGATTTTTGCCATCATTTGGATGTGGGGATAAGTACTCAGGCCAGCATGACAGTAGTAGGTTGCTCTGGCATGTATGAAGTTCTTAGAATGTTCTGGATTATTTGGTCAAGTTCTCCCATTTGACAAATACAAGATAACGCCCTGTAGTAGTATACACTCTGGGACAGGGTCCTCCTTCGTGTCAGTGAGGCCAGATGAGGGGAAAGCCATTTATAGGTGACTTCAGCACATACAGCTTAGCAGTGGCCGAGGCTCAAATGAAGGATGTGCAACATTTCACTAGTTCTTTCAGTAATTGAATCAAATTCAATGTTTGGTGCATGCCACGCATTGAGTGAGGTGAGGAATCAGCAGACCAGAGAAAGTCGTCCTTCAACATTTCAGCAGGTAACATCAAAAGCTGGGAAGGAAAACAGATTCCTCTTCCAGTAACATGACCTGAAGTGCAGTAAATGGCAGGAGACTGCAGCGGGTGGAGGGGTGCTTACAAATCCTAGGCCCACGGATGGGAAGAGTTGGCCAGGCAAACAAGGTAACATTGTGTCTCTTGGAGGCACCATGTGGGCCAAGGGGATGGCAGGGAAGATGGGGACAACTGGGCCTGCCTGCTGCTGGGACAGTCAGAGCCTCTCCCTCAGCTGTGGCCCTCTCTGAACCGAGCCTCTCTGAACTCTAGTTTCCCAATAAAGTAAGGATGATGTCATCTGTGCCTACCGTGCAGGGTTATTGTGGAATCTAAATGACTAAAGAGGCTAAGGCACTGAAGATACCAAGGGAATGGCAGCCATGATTTCTAGCTCAGTTTGGCTGAAACCCAGGGGACTGAGAAAGGCGAGGCTGCCACATGGAGTAAGAGGAAGATTTAAATGACACAACCAAGCCATGTAAACTTTACCCCTACAGAGGCTGTCAGGGAACCACTAATTTGCCCGTGACAAGATGAGGAAAGACTGCAGGAAAGTGGGAAGGGGTGGCCAACTGAGTTGTGTGAGCAGGTGGGGACCCATTCTCGAACAGGGGCAGAGGCAAGGGTAGAGAGGAAATACCAGCTGTTGGAGGACTCGGGACAGAGTTTGGTCTGGGTCATGTGGGAGCTGGGGTGTGGTGGGGTGATGCTGTGCACTAAGACACCAAAGTTGGCTGGCTTGGGGAGTGATTGGATGAGCCTGTTTTGCCTGCAGGTGCTGAGTGTGAGCCTGGGGAGGTGGACAGGTGGAGTCTTGGGAATGGAGAGGACCAGTTGAGGAGAAAGGCAGGGCAGAGCCTGGAGACACCAGGCCAGATCTGGGCAGAGGGAAATCAAGGAGGCCCTGTGGGTTTACCCTGGAGCCTAGTGCTGGACCTGGAAGCCCTTAAGGCATCTGGAAAAGCCTGAGATACACAGTAGGGAGAGAGGGGTAAGGAGAAACAGAACCGGCAGGGGGCAGAGAGTAGAGCCCGCCCTTAAAAAAAAAATAGGACTGGTCTCAAAGTCTTTTTGTTTGTTTGTTTGCATTTTTTAACAGCACTAGGGCTTGAACTCAGGGCCTTTATATTTGCTAGACTTGCTAGGCCTGCAGGTTACCACCTGAGTCACTCCTCCAGCCCTAGGACTGGTCTCAAAGACAGTGTTAAGTGAAAGAAACCAGACTTTACAAGACTGTGACACCACTTACATGAAATTCAAGTCCAGGCAAAATCACTGTGGTAAGGAAAGGAGGGAAGCGGCTGGCAGAAGTGGGTAGGGGTTGGAGGAGCAGAGGGTGACCATTGACTGGCAGAAGGCACAAGGACCCTCTGGAATGCTCTGTCTTGGTGGAAGAGACTAGTATATTTGCACATACACATGGAAAACAACTTCAGTCCTCCCTCCCTCCCTCCTTTCCCTCCTTCCCTTTCTTCTTTTTGGTGGCAGTGGGATGGAACCTAGGGCCTTTCTACCACTTTTGCACCCAGCCCTTTTGCTTGTATTTTGTTTTTTTAGATAAGTGCTCACTAACTTTCCCCAACTGGTCTCACAGTCCTGATCCTTTGCTTCCAGATTCCTCTGCTGAGGATTACAGATGTGAGCCACCATGCTTGGCACAGCCTCTTTAAGATCTGTAGTTACTGCCTGTAAAACCTCATAGTCATTGACTTAAAGGAGGCTGCCATTCTAAGGAGAAAGTAGCTGCATTTCTGCAGATTCTACATTTTGTAAAGAGAAGCAAAGGGAAATATCCCCATGTTCCTTTTACCCTATGAGATCTCAAAGGCGTCATAACCAGGGCTAAATGCTTCCCTTGGCTGAAGCTCCATCTTTTGGATGTATGTGGATCTTAGTGATGTATTTTAAACTCTTAAAAATGTGTTTATTCTATTACATGCCTGAAGCGTGGGCATATTAGACTCCGATGGGTTTGAAGGAAAGAAAAACTGTATCTACAAATACGTATGATATAGATCGTTTCTATTCTGACGGAAAAGATTGCGTGCATCCTCTCACGATGGGGAGGATTTTCAGTGTTTAGGCTTCAGCGTTGTGATTGCCCTTTGGCATTCTTCAGCCCCAAATTCTTGGATTCCCTATCAGCTCTTGTGAGATGGACCCGAGGCCCAGGGCAGTTGTCCTGCACCTGGTTCAGGGGTTCAGGCGACCCCCTGGTTGCACCTATTTGAATCCTTTTTGACAGAAGCAGTGCAGCACCGCCCATTAGAGAAGAGACAGGAACTGTTCACCGCAGGCCCCAGTGGCCTAATGGATAAGGCACTGGCCTCCTAAGCCAGGGATTGTGGGTTCGAGTCCCACCTGGGGTAAAGGTGCTTCTTTTAGCTTTTCCCTGTCTCTATTCCTGTCCCCAGGCACAAGGGTCGCATTAAGAACCCGGGAGAGGCCAGGCGACTGAGCTCAAAGCAGCTTTCACCAGGGGCAGATTCCCAGATCGAGCCAAACTCCCGAGATTTGGAAACCGGGAGGTTAAATATCACTCAGATCGCCTCCGCGGGCCACGCAAGAGGAGTCCTGCAGAAGGGAGGGGGCGCGCAGAGGCTTGTGCGCCAAAAGCTTCACCCCAGGTGGGACTCGAACCCACAATCCCTGGCTTAGGAGGCCAATGCCTTATCCATTAGGCCACTGGGGCGTAACAAAAAAACATGTTCACGTGGTCCGTGATAGTGCGTGTCAGCGCACGTGCCGAATCACCGCACTCCTCCCGCTGGTCGACTGGACAGCCGACGGGTTGCCGGTCGGCGCCGCGTCCACACTCGGCTACGAGCGAGGCGGTGTAACACAGCAAGGGGGGAGCGGGGGACAACCCGGAACTAACCCACGGGCTGGTGCTGCACCCGGCACCGACCGCAAAGGGACTTGAACCCCCAGTATTCTGATGCGAAGTCAGACGTCTTATCTGTTAGTTCACGCGATCGTAACGCCTAGGGGACGCCGGGAAGGTCCAGGAGCCACCCGTGGAGGGGGTGGCACGGTTGACTCGGGCGCTAGCGTCAGCCATCGTGGTAAGGTGAGTGACAGGCACTACCGAACACACCTGGTGAGCGGCCACAGGGTGTCTGTTAGTCATCAAATAATATATCCCGGTGGAAAATATTCGCATAGGAGACCGCGTGGCCTAATGGATAAGGCGTCTGACTTCGGATCAGAAGATTGAGGGTTCGAGTCCCTTCGTGGTCGACACGTTTTAATCCCGACCATCGCCCTACAACGGAATCCCTATTCATCTCCTTGTTTTAGAAGTAAGAAGGACCCGGGACCCTTCTCCGTCTGGCAGCTCCTGCCCGCCGGCGCGGCTCCCGTTGCTTCGAGTTTTGCTTCTGATTGCTTCCTGGTGTGACGCAATTACGCAGCCCGCGGCGTCACAGTTTAAGAGGCATGTGATCCGGCGCCGTTTGCGTGAAGCCCCAGTGGCCTAATGGATAAGGCACTGGCCTCCTAAGCCAGGGATTGTGGGTTCGAGTCCCATCTGGGGTGAGATTGTGCGAACTTTTTGGAAGCTTTTTTTTTTTTTTTCCCTTATTTTTAGACAGAATCTCAATATGGAGCATAGGCTGTCCTTCAACTCGAGATCCTCCTGCGTCAACTTGAAGGCTTTAAAAAAGCATCTGTATGATTTTTTTTTAAATCCAGTACATTTTGCCCAGTTGCATTTTGCGCATATCTCGGTTGCAAGTAACTTACCTTTTCTTGGTGAAGACCAACTACCCGTGGAAATGTAAACCGATACAGAGGCAAAAGAGGCCCATTCTCGTTGCCTCTCTCAGCTGGTGCCCAGAACGAGCCTCCTGACCGTAAGCGTCGGAGCCACAGGCAAATGAGAGCTGAGTTCATCCGCATAAAGTTAACGGCAGGCAAAACTCCAGCTCTTCTTCCCAAAGCCAGGTGGAGTGCGCATGGTGCTCAGCTCAGGCCTCAGCGCCGTGGCGGCCCGGTCCACAGCGAAATGGCACCTAGCACCCTACTAGGATGCAGAGGTGTGCGGTGAGACACGTGTGCAAGCGTGTTTGGACACTGCGGGTAAAAACTGTCCATATCTTGTGTGGGTCAGTCCAGCGGGGAAAGATGGCAGCTCCTACGGGGAAATCCAAGGAGCAGAGCCCACATGGGACCGGCAGGTGTAGAGACGAGGATGAGCAGGTGGGGAGCAACACCATCTCCAGGCCTGAAGGGGCAGGGGAGGAACTGGTGGAGCGAGGGCTATGCAGAGGATCGCTGGCGAGAGCTGTGACTTTAGGTCAAGAGATGAAGAACCCACTCTGACCTTCCAATGTCGCCATCCTCAGGCCCTCATTCCCACCCCCGCTTCCACCCTAACCCCCGCAGCTAAGGCTTTCCACTGAGCTAATGTGGCAGAAGCCAGGAGTCTGCAAATCCCTCCTGGACAAGTATGGGGGAGGCAGCACAGAGGAGCGGGGGAGGGGTGGAGAGCAGGTGTGGGGGCCAAAGGGAAGACATCTGTCACACCCCTTGACCCCTAGCCCTCAGAATTTCCAGAAACCTTCCACATGCTCGCTCAGCACCCTCACATTACCCTGCGAGGTACATGGGGAGGGTGCTAGGCAAAACCATTCGCTGCTGTTGGAAGCAGAATGGTGGTACCCGCTCTGGGGGGAGCTTACAATGGCAGGTGTGCTCCCCTTTTGAAAAACCAGAGATGTACATTTCGATGTTCTCACTTTCCTAACTATGTATATATCATTACCCTTTAGTGAGATGTTTATTTTTTAAGTGTACTACATGGCCTTGGATTTTTTTTTAACTTGAGCACCTTAACTTCTGAGGCACTGTGGGTGAGCTTTCCCGTGGGACACTTCACGTCATGACAGATGCTCTCCCCAGGAGTCACTGTATTGTTTTATCAGATTCTTGATTTTTTTTTCAAAAAAAATTTTAAATGACTAAAAGGAACAAAACAAAACCAACCAGAAGAGACTGACTGCTCCTGTCCCTTCTCCAGCACCATTTGGAATTCTTCCTGTTTTCTCTGCCCCAAAGCAATCACCAAGAAGGATGGACACTACTTGTAAACTAGCTCTGGCTTCCAAGTCCTGCCACGTGGTGGCAGCAGCATGTCCCTAGCCTGGACCACTGGGGTCAATGCTTCTTTGCTTAGGTTCCACCACAGTTCCCCCAAACCATCCTCCAGGCCCTGCCCCAGTGGAACTCACACATCAGTGAGAGAAGACAGTAAGCCAGGACACTAAGAAGAGGATTTCAAAGTTTAAGAGGTGATAGGAGACTATTAACTGAGTAGTCAGAGAAGGGGCACTTGAGGTGGTACATTCCATCCAGCTCTAAAGTATGGGAAAGGGCCAACCACATAAAAAGCAGAGGACACCAGAGGCATCACTAACAACCCTGTCACCTTCAGAAGACCTCTTCTGAGGCTGAGGTCATCTTACCCTCATAGGAGTGTGGTGGGGAGCAGATATTTGTGTAGCATGATTAGGACAATATGCTCTCTAGGGTAAGTTTTGTGTGTGTGTGCGTGTGTGTATGTGTGTGTGTGTGTTGCCGAGGACTGAACCCAGGCTTTGGGAATGCTAGCACATGTTCTGCCACCAAGCTCCACCCCTGGCCCCTTGTCATTATTTACCAATATACTATGTGTCCTATTCTTCAAGATCCATGTGTTTTCCCCCAAAGACTCATTTCATCTTTTTCATTCATACTGAATTCATATGAAGATGAAGACTTTTTTTTTTTTTTTTTGTGGTACTGGGCTTTGAACTCAAGGCTTGCTAGGCAGGCACTCTACCACTTAAGCCAGGTGCCCCAGCCAGAGACTCTTCTAAATGCCAAGCACAGTGTTAGCCTAAAAAGGGCTAAGGTATAAAATAAAGAAATGTTCTAGAATTCTAGTCTTTCTAATCTTCTAGTAGGAGCAGGAATTGCAAATAAATGCCTTATGGTACTGGTGGAGAGGGAGGTGTGGTTAGCAATTTGCAGTGACTACAATGGAGAAGAACAGCTAAGATAAAGCCCAAGAGCCTTGCAGGCTGGGGTCAGAGGCTGCATTTGGTCTTATGGACAGTGGGGAAAATGGGGTGGTTTGTTTGTTTTATTTATTATTTATTTATTTACTTACTTACTTACTGCTGGGGATCAAACCCAGAGCTTCACCCATGCTAGGCATGTGCTCTACCTGAGAGCTACATCCCAGCCCCCAGGGATGGTTTTAAACAAAGGAGTTTAATGACCATTTTGCTTCTCAAAAGCTCCCATTGGCAGCAATCTGAAGAACTGTTTAGAAGTGAGGGTAGAGGCAGAGAGCCACTTAAAGGGAGATGGGATGGCTCAAGGAGGAACAAAGGCCAGCACAGTAGCACCAGAGTAGGAACCTAAGAGTTCAGAGTGAGCTCTGCGCAAGCTGGTGCCAGGCCGGTGGGAGGTGATGGGAGGTGATGAGAGATGATACCCTGGGATGTGGGCGGAGGGTGGTGCCACACCTGCTCAGGGAAGGATTAACTCACATGGAATATGCCCTCTGGGTTTAAACACTTAGACCAGTGACTTTCTCCAATGATTCAAAATGCTACTTGGATTATACAGTATTTATGTGCATACAGCTAATATTTACATGCTGTGGACAGTTTCCGAGCATTGTTCTGTTCCATTGTTGTTTTTAAACAGTACTGGGTGGTTGAACTCAAGACCCAGCATTTGCTAGGCAGGTGCTCTTATCACTTGAGCCTGACCTCACCCATTTTTTAAAAATGTAAAATTACAGGCTGGGGACATAGCTCAGTGGTAGAGCATGAGCACAGATAGCATTAGCATGCATGATGCCCTGGACTCGGCCCCCAGCACCAAAAATATAGTAAATGTAAAACTAAGGCATGTGTAATGCAAAAACGTCTAACAGTCCCTGAGAGCATAAAATAAAAATAAAAGCAGCCACAACCCCATCCAAACGTGCTTGTCCACTGTGCTCAATACAGGAAATTCTCCAATACAGGAAAATCTCTGCCCTTTAAAAGCTAGGAACAACTGCACATCGGTGGCTCACACTTGTAATTCTAGCTACTTAGGAGGCAGAGATCAGGAAGATCACGATTCGAAGCCAGCCTAGGCAAATAGTTCCTGTGCCCCTATTCTGAAAAAAGGGCCAGCGTAATGGCCCAAGCAGTAAAAACACCTGCCTAGCAACCCTGAGGCCCTGAGTTTAAACCCTAGGGCTGCCAAGGGAGGAAAAAAAAAAAAAAAAAAAAAAAAGCTAGGGACACTTACCTCTGTTACAGCCCTTGCACAGGACTCAAAAGGGTGCTTTCTTTGATTGAGTTCCAACCATGCTCCAAAAATGTGAACTTTGAAGTTTTTTCAAATTCTTCACATTTTCACCTTAGATCTTGAGCTGGATGGTTGGGTTCCAGTCCAGTGACTCAAGTGGTCTGGGGTGTTTGGTACTCATTTTCTAATTTGAGATATTAAAGGTTTAGCCACCATTGAGCATCTCAGACCAGATGACAAAACATAACAACTATAACAAACAACTTTTGTTGTTTTGACATAACAACTATGTCAAAAGTAGCTGCAGGTGGAACAGACCTCATCACTCTGTGAGCAGGGCTTAAAAGCTGCTTTTGTTGGGGAGCTCTGACTCCTTATTTGGACTCACAAGTTAACTAAAGGCAGGAAAGAGATGACTGTAATGCCTTTTCCATGAAACAGAAGAATAAACTGACAGTAGAGAAAATGTAACAGGGGCACAAAAGAGAAAAACAGCCCCACACCAGTGGCTCATGTCTGTAATCGTAGCTACTCAGGAGGCAGAGATCAGGAGGGTTGAGGTTCCAAGCCAGCTGAGGCAAATAGTTCATGAGACCCTATCTTGAAAAAAACCATCACAAAAAAGGTCTGATGGAGTGGCTCAAATGGTAGCCCCTGAGTTTAAACTTCAGTACCACAAAATAAATTAAATGAATGAATGAATGAAAGAGAAACTTTTGGTGTAGCCAGCTTGCATGCTGCTCACTCTGCTTGTTAATCAAACTGACACTTTATCCCTCTTTGTCTACATGTTGGGAGAGCCCAAAGCTAATGCCCTTTACTCTTCAATTAAACCAGTCTTCTACTCTTTCTCTCTGACCACCAGAGAAGTAAACTTGTCAGCCAAGACATACAGCTTCAGAGATGTGGCACCTGAACACTTGGAGAACCAAGCCCAGCAGCCATTCTGGACATGCATAAGTCAAGCGAACCCCTGAATTCCCCTTTAAAAAGCAGACATTTTCTCTTTTGGGATGACAGAGTTTTGAGAGGCTGACTTTCCCTGTACCCCCTCTGATAAACATGTTACTTCCTTTTCCTCAAAACTCTGCTCTTGCCAGGCGCCAGTGGCTCACACCTATAATCCTACTTACTCAGGAGGCAGAGATCAGGAGGATGGCGGTTCAAAAGTCAGCCTGGGCAAAAAGTTCATGAGACCCCATCTTGAAAAAAACCCTTCACAAAAAATGGTTGGTGGAGTGGCTCAAGGTATAAGCCAAGTTCAAGCTCCAGTACCACAAAAATAAATAAACCTGCTCTTATTATTTGAGAATTGGCATCAGGGCAGGGGACTGGCCTTCCAGTAACATCACTTCCATCTTCAACCAGCCCCCATTTCACAAATTAGGACACCAAACTCTCACCTGCTTACAGTCTTTTAAGACAGCATGGACTTACCTTGGTCAGCACTGCTGCTCTTCTCCAGTAAGGTCTATCTGAAGTATTTGCAGCAATGTTTTTTGGCCTGTGAATGCTACCCTTCCGTATTTATGTTTTTCCTCCAGGAGTTAGTCCACACCAAATCAGATGGCTGTGCTTAGATACCTAGAAACTTCCCAGGTCATCTCATGTCATTCTCATTATAATCCTGATGTTTGTAAATGAGAAAACTGAAGTCCCAAGACTAAACAATTAGTCTAAAACCAGCAATTATGGTAGGCTATCAGGTCCTCTGACTTCAAGGGTTAACTCATTTTTAAAATTTTAAACTTTTTTTTGAGGTGAGGTCTACATTGCTCAGGCTGTCCTCAAAACTCTTGAGCTCAAGAGATCCTCCTGCCTCAGCCTCCCAAGTAGCTGGAACTACAGGTGACAGTGCCACTACACCCAGCCTCTCTTCTTACTTTACCTGTATTTGAAGAGTTCTGCAAACCATAGTAAATAGTTCCATAGGAATTTTTTGTTGTGCTTCAGACAGGGCCTTGCTAGGTCACCCAGAACGGTTTCAAGTCATCCTTCCTCCTACCTCAGTCTGTGGAGGAACCGGGACTTCAGGTATCACCGCACCCAGCTCTTAGAAGGAATTTAAAAAATTAACTGAAGTTAAAATAGTTTTCTGTGTTCAAATACAAGAAGCTCCAACAGTTAGCTTTGTGACAAGGTTTCCTTTTATGTAACTTTTGTGCTCAAAAGCTGAAGCAGTCCGTCCCTGTTTCATCTGTAACTTGGATGGGCTGTTCTTCCTCACTGAAAGACAGGGGGGCACTTCCTTGGTTCTAGAGGTTTGAAAGCAAAGAGGAAGTTCAAGAGCCTCAACAGACATTGCTTCTTTCTCACCGTTACCCAGTGACACACTGTCCTAGGCCCTACTTGAAATTCAACAGCCCTGGGGCCTCAGTGATTAGCTCCTCCGTATTCTGATCCTCATACAACTGGCCCAGCACACACCACAGGCTCACCTTTCCACTTAAGATGCCCATTTCCAATGACTCCACCTCAGAGGAGAGGTCTAATTATCTCAACCACAGAGAAGGTGACACACCTAGAACTATAGCATTACTTTTATTTTTATTGTCCAGAGCTTGTAAGGTAAGGAGCAGAGCTTCCTCCTCGACCCAATTTTATAAATTCTCAATTGGCTGGTGAGGCCAATAGGGATACTTCTTCTTGTCTAATTTTGTTTCTGGGAAGACTTCATTCAAGTCCTCAATGGTCATCTGGTCAAAAGGAATTATGTTCTTCATTTTCTCCAGCTGGAAAGAGGAAATATGTTCAGTCAAGGGAAATAAAACCATAGAGTCAAAATAAGAATCCAAGGTAAGTTACTGTCATTAGGTGAAGAAAGAAGTATCGTGGGAAAAAGAGATAAAAAATACACCATGGGCAAAGACCATGGCTCATTCTTACCTGTTTCTCATATTCCGCAACCCTCACCTTTGAGAGAGACACAAACTCAGCACAACTTTTCACCTTTAAGAGAAGGGAGAAATTCTGTTCTGGAACCAAAGTATGTCCTGACCCTGAGGCTCCAGTATGAGGGGACTGGGCCATGGAGGAATAGCTGCCCTCACAAATGGAAGACTCTTACTTTGGCAGGTAAACCTCAGCTTTTCCTACCATCCACAAATCCCAAGCAGGAAAACAGCCTACGATGGCCTGCCTCAAGGGGCTGTCACTGAACATTCAGGATAAGCCACACGACCATCAAGGTATACTTACCTTTGGGAAAGCCACCTGGGTTCCAACATTGGCCTTCAGTGCTTTCAGGCAAATAATCAGGTATTTGAGTACTACTTGGAGAATTATTCTACCTAATTCCAACTCCTTAAGGGATCATCACACTCCACTCAAAAGTGAACATATCTATCACCTCTCTCCTTCCCATCCCCAAAGAACCACTGATGTGCCTTCTGACACTATAGAGTAGGTCAATTTTCTAGAGATTTATAGAATGGAATCATATGGTATATATGTGTTTTCCTTGCTGGCTTCATTCTCTCAGCATAATTATTTTGAAATTCATCCATGTTGATGCATTTAATTAATTCCTTTTTATTGCTATCAACTCCTTAATTTTTTTTTCTTTTTTACACTCCTTAATTTTTAATTTAATTTACTCTACCTATCCTAGCTGTTAAGAAATAAGAGCTATCACTGTTAAAAATTTTCAGAGTAAGTAAGAGCATAGACTACTTACATCTTCCTTTTCTTCAGCATCCACCAGGGCAGTATATTTATCCTCTGGCATAGGAATCTTCAGGGCATTAAACTACAAACAGACAGTGAATTGTCACCAACATACCCAGGAGCCCAAAGAAAGGGCTCAAAATTGCTACTCCTTATAGAGTAAAACAATTCTCCATCCCAAGAGGAAACCAGTCTGCATCTTGGTGTTATAGTGGAAAGAATATTTTACTAGGAACAGAAACTCAAGGGTCTTAGCCCCACCACAAACTACCTACAGATTTTAGATAATTTTTTTTTTTATTACAATGAGTTTCAGTTTCCTCATCTGAAAAGGACAGTTAGACTTGATGACCAAGAAAATGGCCTCCAAACACCTCACATTCTAAAGAAGTTCTGATTTCTTTCACATGAAACCCTAGAGGGCTGACTGGCAGAAACCATGATCATGATTCATGTTTCATGTAATGAAGACAGAAATGCTTTTTAAAGGACTGCCTAGGGCTGGGGTATAGCTCAGTGGTAGAATACTTGCTTAGTATGTTTGAGGCCCCGAGTTCAATCCCCAACACCACAACAACAGTTGTGGAGCAGGTCCTCCATAACTGTCTGAATGCATAAGCAAACTCTGGATATTGAGACTCAAGTAAGTATCCAAGGAGGATAGGTGAATGAGAAATTATAGCTGTAAGTGACAGGGAAGAGAAAAAAATGAAAACAGTAAAAGAGTAGAAAACATGTTAGCTTGTACAAAAGGAAGACAGATGGAAGGCTAAAAAGAAAGTCAGGAAGAGTTGGGCAGAAACTTTTAACTTGACAGTTCTCTGGCTCCCAGGAGCAAGGCTATCCTATACTGTTGAATGAACTACCCTGAATTTTCTGCACTTATCCACCATTTAAATCTACCACTATTAGAAGGCATATGGCTAAAACCATCTTTCCTAAACTTCCTTTGAGATTTATAAGACCTATGCTACAGTTATGTGAAGTTTCACCTTCTTTTCAAAGTCATCCACCAAGCCTGCTTTGGCCACATTGGCCTTGTAGTATGCCCAGTCGATAGCTGGTGGCTTCTCAGGTAATGTAGCCAATCTGCTCACATAGAAAAGCAAAAATTAGGATTGTCCCATATGCAACAGAAAATTCACACTGAAACTGAGTGTCACCACACTTATAGGGTCACCAAGAAAATGCCAAAAATGCTTTATTCGGAAAATACATGGATTTCTTTATTCTTTTGTCAGAAGAGTACCAGAAATTCTTATGTAATTCCAAAACGTTTTTAGATTCAATAGCAAGTATGGAACTCCTTCTCAGAAACACACTAACCTGGAGCTGAGGGTCTCATTCCAGGACTTCAGGGAGTTAGCAACAGCCTTTTGGTTTCGGGGTATGATCTCCCCAAAAGCTATCCAGTCAATGGCTTTTAGAGTAAGTTTGCGCCCAGCCATATTGGGATCCTGGAAAATAAAACAAGTCAGATCAAAACAGTACTCCTGTAATCCTCAGAAGGGCAACTTAGCAACATGTATGTCTTTAAGAAAGAAATCAACCCGGGCACTGGTGGCTCACACATGTAATCCTAACTGCTCCGGAGACAGAGATCAGGAGGATCAAGGTTCACTAGGGCAAATAACTTGAGAGACCCTATCTTGTGAAATTTCCAACACAAAAGAGAGTTGGTGAAGTGGCTCAAGTGGTAGAGCCTAGTAACTGTGAGGCCCTGAGTTCAGATCCCAGTAGTTTCAAAAAAAGAAAAAGACATCTGCATCCTTTGAGCACTTAATGGGTCTATTTTCAACTAAAGGAATTAAGATTACTAAATCAAGGGGGTGGGGGCAGGGGGAGAAATGACCCAAGCCTTGTATGCACATATGAATAATAAAAAAAAAAAAAGAAAGAAATTCAGAAGTAAAATGTGCAACCAAAACATAACTATAGTGAGATACCCATCAGAGATAATAAAACCTCAAACTAATTGCTTGGAAAAAAAATAAAATAAGATTACTAAATCAAAAAAGGACAGTCAATAATTTACCAAATTCAAGCTGTATAATCTGGCATGTAAGTATATTCTCTCCTGGTAGAGTTTTTTTGTTTGTTTTTGTAGTGCTGGCATTACAACTAAGGGCTCACACTTGCTAGACAAGTGCTCTACCACTTAAGCCACATCCTCAGCCCCCTTGCCCATGGATTGCTCTTCCTCCATTCCCAATTCCTACTCATCCTTAAAAACCCAGGTCTCTTTTTGCTCTCCCTGTGTCTTTGGATATACTGCTACAATAACATTCATACATTGTACAGAAAATCACTTAAATACATTTCCACCCAGATCGTGCTTTATTCACATATTCTCCAGTGCACAAAACTTGACACACACTAAAATTTCAACAAGGTTTAAGCAGTGCAGACTGGGATAAAATTTTCTTTTCTGTAAACTAGAGATAGTATCAGTCCTGCACAGCTCAGAAGACTGTTAGAAGTATCAAACCTGTGCACATAACTTAAGGTACAGTCTTATACAAATTTCAGAGGCTCTCTGCCCTCACCCTGCCAGGTTAGTCATACACCTGCATCTTATCCATGTCTGGTAATTCCCCACAGCATTTACACTTGCCCTACATTTTAAGAGATACTCAACACGCTGGTGAATGTGAGAGAAGACGGAAAGCAACTGCAGCCTTCTTTAAACCAGGACAGAAACGCAAGATAATAGTCAACTTAATCAAGACATGAAAAGACTGCAAAGTCAAAGGTCTCTTTAAGATAGGGAGCCAGGCGCCCTTACAAAGACTTTCCCATGCACCAGAAAAAAGCAAATAACGTTTTCTGTTGTTTGCTGCCCAGTCCCCACCGCCTAAAACAGTCCATGCGCATAGGAGGTGCAGTGAGTATTTGCACATCACGCAAATGAGCCTTGCACTGGGACTCCCAGAGCCCTCCAGAGGGAGGGGAGCGCGTAGCTCTGCAGCCTGCCCAATGTCCCTCAGCAAGCTGATACTATGTCTGTACTACGTTTTCCCTGTCCCCAAAACGCACTATTGAGGCAGGCCTGCTGGGAGCCGACTGACCGTGACACAGTTTGAGGCAGCGCCTAAATTAGGGCGGCCGGTCACAGCCAGGCCCCGCGACCTCGCGCGCCGGGGAGGAGTGAGCAAGGGAGCGCAGGGCAAAACGCCCTGCCAGCAAGGCACCCCTAGGGTCCGACATCACTGGAGAGGTGCAACAAGGGCCGGCGCGAGGTCAGGAGGACGCCGAGCAGTGCAGCCCTCCAGACTCGAACGCAATACTCCAAACCCCACTCACCTTCACCTACCCCGGGTGAAGCAGTCCCCAGCAGAAAGTAACGGAAGTGAGTTACCGGAAGTCCTCCCCATAGCCAACCACAAAGCCCAAGGGGCGAGCCTGGCTTCACAGATTAGCCAATAGAAACGAAGTAAGAGTCGGAAGTCCCGCCCCACCAAGGGAGGGCTCAGCGCCTGCGCCTCTGGGGTCCCCGCTGGTTAGGGGCGCTCCCGTCCCTCTCCCCCTGCCCCGCCCCCGCCGATGGGCCGGCCCGGCTCTCCCTGCAGAGAAATGGGCCGGCCCGGCGGCGCGCGGGCATCAGCGGCGGCGGCCCAAGATGGCGGAGCTGCAACTGGACCCGGCAATGGCGGGGCTGGGAGTGGGTGGAGGGAGTGGGGTGGGCGACGGGAGTGGACCGGGTCGCGGGCCCCCCAGCCCTCGCCCGGCTGGCCCCACGCCCCGCGGGCACAGCCGCCCGCTCGCCGCCATCGCGCAGCCACTGGAGCCGGGTCCGGGACCTCCAGAGCGGGCCGGGGTCGGCGGTGCGGCCCGCTGGGTCCGGCTGAACGTGGGCGGCACCTACTTCGTGACCACCAGGCAGACCTTAGGCCGGGAGCCCAAGTCTTTCCTCTGCCGCCTCTGCTGCCAGGAGGACCCGGAGCTGGACTCGGACAAGGTGCGCCCCGCCCTCGGGCGCGCCCCCGGGCCTTTGGAAACCCTCCTTTCTCCTAGGCTTGTCCCCCGGAGTTCCGGGGCATGCTTCTTATAGGCAGGTCACTCAGGCCGAGACCCTATCCTTCATATGTCCCCCAGGCTAGTCCCGGGAACTTCAGAAAGACCCCTTCCTCGTTTTTCCCTGTTTTCCGGCACTCTTCGGCTTGCCGTCTGACACCGCCCTTCCTCAGCTGCTCCTTTCTCACGCTGCCAGCGTTGCCGCATCCTCGAGAGTCCACTTTATACCTCTCTCCCATATTCTCTGCCACCTCATCCAGCTTTTCAGATCTGCATGAGTTCTTCTCTGGCTCCTCTTCAGCCCCTCACTGACAGATGCATCCAGAACTGGGTCAGGGTGAGCGAAAGCATCTTTGTAGCTTTCTCAGACTTCTTGGACCCCTGTGTCAAGTTGGGTTGAAGCCTGGGTCTGTGATGATGGCTTCCACCGCTGCAGGAAGTGCTTGTTGTGGTATCACACTGCTTTCCTAAGGTCCTGATCCCAGAACTTGCATCTGGTAGCAGTCACTGTTTAGGTCTGTCTTTGAAATCAAATGTGTCCTTTGGAAAGAGATTGCATTTGCCAGTGCAAATGGAAGCTGACCTGTCAAGACCCAGAGCAAATGAAAAAAGACCTAGGAATGTTACTGGGCAAGATGTGTGGATGCTACCCAAAGGGTTGAGAGGTGACAAAACACTTCACCCATTTCCAGTTTGAACTGTTGTTTAAATTTCTTTTTAACTTTTACAGGTCCATCTTTAGTTCCCAATGTAAAGGCATTGACCATATGTTAAAATACTACCTTATATCCTGTACAGCGCTCATCTGGTTACTTTGCAACAGTCAGACTTGGATAAACATTTGCTGATTTCATCTATTCCTCTGCTATCATGAATGTCAAATTGATAGAAACCTATCCTGTCCTAACTTTAAAGAGATTGCAGAACCCATGTTTATAAGGAATTATTTTTACATATCCTAGCTCTTCCTTATGGCCATATAAGCCAGTTTTCTTTTTGTTCCTTTTACTGTAAAGATGAGTAGGATTAAAGCTGCTCAGAGCCAAGTCCTGGCAGTACCACACTTCCTTTGGGCACAGAGCTAGGGTGTGTATTACAGCTGGCAATGCAGACTCCCACTGATGTTGGCCTTGAGTTCAAGAGGATTGCCAACTGGACAGAGATTTTCTTAGAATTAGGAATGTGGTTCAGGGGCAATGGAGAAGTCAGAATATGCATCTCAAGCAAAGATTTAAATCACACAGCTGTGGCACTTTCTTCTTCCCTTGTACCAGTATCCCACAAAAGAATGTTGGGAATTGCCGTGAGCAAAGACTGGAAGTTCAAGCCAGTAAATAAATGCCTTGATGGTGGGTATGACTGCATCTGTGACACCTGACCTGAACTGATCTTGAAGCACAAGATGCATAAAGCTAGCCTTTTAGCCAAGCATTTGCAATAAGCAAATGTCTACCAAAACTTACCCTCACTAAACTTTTTTTTAGCTGATGGAATGAATTGCTTCCTTAGGGTATTGACAAAGAGGGGAAAGTGCTCTGTTTAAAAACGCTGATGGGGGTGATCTAACCAATGTATAATATAAACCTAATCGGAATTGAGACTATGAATTCCCCCCCAATGATGAATATATCTAATAAAAAGAATTTATGATTAAATAACGTGCTCCTGAAGCCAGGTGCCTTGGCTCACTCCTGTAATCCTAGCTATTTGAAAGGCAGAGATTAGGAGGATTGCCCTTTGGAGCCAGCCCTGGCAAGTTGTTCATGAGACACCATCTCAAAAATACCCAGCATGAAAAAGAGCTGGTGGAGTGACTCAAGTGGTAGAGTGCATGCCTAGCAAGCATGAGACCCTGAGTTCAAGCCCCAGTACTGCCAGAAAAAAAAAAAATGCTCCCAAAAGGGTGAAAATGGTCGATGTATCTTCTATACATGTATGAATATGGAGCATTGAAACCTGTGGAAGTTAGTTTAAGAAGGGGGAGGGGGGGAAAAGGAGGAAGAAAATGCTCCTGAGAGCCTCACAGTGATACCCTTGTGCTTGGTTGGCAGGATGAGACAGGAGCCTATCTGATTGACAGAGACCCCACCTACTTTGGTCCTATCCTAAACTACCTCCGCCATGGGAAACTCATCATTACTAAGGAGTTGGCAGAAGAAGGTAAGAACACTGTTTGCACTGGTCATTTTCTTTTTTCTTTTATGCTAGGCAGGCGCACTACTACTTGAGCCACTCTGCCAGCCCATTTTTGTGATGGGTATTTTCGAGATAGGATCTTGAGAACTGTTTGCTTCGACTGTCTTCAAACTGCTATCCTCCTAATCTTTGCCTCCTGAGTAACCAAGATTACAGGTGTGAGCCACTGGTTCCCAGCTTGCACTGAGCATTTTCAATACTCAGGTCAACTACAGCTATTTCAGACTCAAGTTTAGTTTGAGATTTCATTGGGTTTGTATGCAGGTGTTCAGGACAGGTTTATGAAAGTGAACAGGAAATCTCTAGTTACCTAGGCTTGTCTAAGAGAATCTTGTTAGAGGAAGCCCCATTGGGCTCTGTTCAGATTCTTTAGTAAGAAGAAAATAGGTAGCTCAGCTTTGCAGATAGCTTTAGGAGTTTTGCCTGAATCTGCAGAATTGTCACAATCCTTATTTATGTTTATTTATGTGCTAGCAGTGAATGTCCATAGTCTAAAGTAGCACTCTCTGACATTCACTTGTTTATATTTTCAATTTTAGTTTGAACTTGCAGCTGAAAAAAATAATAAAGGCTTGTCCTCGTTTCTTTTTAAGACTCTGGTCTCATGCTTTCCTATAAATTTTTGCAGCTGACCTAATTTATTCTGTAGTTCATTGTCAGGTGTATCATTGGTTGCCTCACTTTTCTGGTTTGTAGAGCAATTGGGCTATAAGTGTATCTAGTCCTCTTTCTAAAGGCTTGTCTTGGACGCTCTGGAGATGAAAACTGGGTCCCTTTATTAAATCCAGGGCACCCTGATCTGGGAGCTTTAGCTCTCAGTAAGAAAGCTTGTAATGGGTGTCCTCATTAGTGAAATTATTACAAAATAACTCTATTTCAGTCTGTTTAACTAGGAATCTCTCTCCCCCTACCTCCCTCCTTCCCTCTTTCTTTCCCTCTGTCTCTCTCACTTCCTTGGCATTTTGGAAACACACTCCTTTTATAATATTGTTTTTTGGTTTTGTTTTTTTTTTTTTTAATTTCAGTCCGGGCACTGGTGGCTCATGCCTGTAATCCTAGCTATTTGGGAGGTTGAGATCAGGAAGATCAGAGGTTCGAGGCCAACCTGGGCAAATAGTTTTCAAGAGCCCACCTCCAAAAAACCAGAGCAAAATGGGGTGGAAGTGTGGTTCAAGTGGAGAGCTCCTGTTTTGTAACCCCTGAGTTCAAAACCCCAGTTCTACCAAAAAAAAAAAAAAATTCAAACTCATACAAAAGTAATGAGAATAGTATAATACATTCCATGCACCCACTGTTCCACTTCAATTTCCTACTCATAGGTAATTTTTTCTAAGGCTCTAATAAAAGAGAGCCTTTACTTTGAAATAATTTTGGATTTAGAGAAAAAGGCAAGAAAAGCATAAAGCACTCCCTTTACTGAGATTCACTAATTTTTAACACTTTTTGTCACATTTATGTTATCATTCTCTCCTCTCCCTCCCTCTTGTCTCTCTTCCCTATTTTATTTCCCTGTTTTTATATCTGAACTTTTTGAGAATAGACTGCAGATATTTCTGTATGTTTTTCCCAAGAGCAAGACCATTCTACATACCCTGTTTTCAAACTCTGAAAATTTATTGATAAATAATTGTATCTTTTATATTCTAATTTTGTCAATTGTTCTAATAATGGCAATTATAGCACTATTTCTTCTGGTACAATATCACAAATCCCATAGTTGTTCTTGACAAGGTCTCTGATTTTATTTATGAGAGACTTTCAATGATTGCCTTCTTTTTTTTTTCAATCTTTGCAGCTGGGGATCAAACCCAGGGCCTTGGCCATGCTAGGCAAGTGCTCTACCGCTGAGCTAGAACCCCAGCCTTGATTATATTGTTCAAATAATAAGTGTCCTATTAAATTTGATCCACATAAGTTTAGTGCAGAAGCTAATCCACCAGTCCTTTTTAGAGAAAACAGTAAAAATTGCAAGCTCAGGCAGTGTCCAATGTGACTAGTTCCAAGAGGTAAGTGACATATGGGAAAGGTGTCCTGCAACTAGTGGGCAGGTGCCAGAAGGAAACAGTAGAGGTGAAACTATGAAGAGCAAACTAACCCTGGTACTTGACTCAGTCAAGGCTGTGGTGTGCCCTAAATGGTAGAGATAGTTCCTAAAGAAGGAGACAGACTGGATTTGTATTTGAAAAATGCAGCAAGCATTTTTGTTTATTGCTGTTTTTCTGGTGAACTCTGACTGCAGTCTTGATCCTTGTTCTAGGTGTGCTGGAAGAAGCAGAATTTTACAATATTGCATCTCTTGTGCGGCTGGTTAAGGAAAGGATACGAGACAATGAGAACAGAACTTCACAAGTAAGGCGTTTTGAGCTGCTAAGGAAAAAGCCTCTCCAGTGGCTCTCTGAGTGTTTGGGTGTAATTTGAAAAGGATGCCTTTCCCCTCAGTGCCGGAGGTCTAGGTGGAACACTGCCAGCCTGGGCAGATGGCGCATACTCAGCCAAAGTTGTTCAGAACAAGTAAATGGAGAAGGAGGAATAATAGAAAAAGCAGAACAGCACCGTGTCCCTTCAGAAGAAATTGTCACTGCTCACCATATGACAGTGGGAGGAGTCCAGAGCACCTTAGATCCAAAGCCCATGTCTGTTTCTTTCAACATAAAACCCAAGCAAGGTTTTGCTTCCACCTATTGGCTGCCTTTGTTAGGGCAAGCCTTTAACCCGTGTTCATGCCACAGTCAGCTTCTGTGAGCTGTGTTTCTGAGAAAATAATGTCAAGCTTCTCTCTCTTTCTCTTTTTTTTTCGGTACTGGGGTTTGAACTCAGAGTCTTGCTCATGCTTGCTAGGCAGGTGCTCTGTCACTTGATCAACACCACCAACCATTTTTTTACTTATTTTTCAAAGAGGGTTTTACATTTCTGCAAGGAAATGTATTTATGCCTTCCAAGTAGCTGGGATGACAGGTGCATGCAACCACATCCAACTTTTTGTTGGTTGACATAGGGTCTTTTTTTGGTTGGTGGGGAGCACTGGGATTTTAATTTAGGACCTACACCTTGAGCCTCTCCACCAACTCTTTTTTTGTGATTTTTTTTTTTTTTTAAGATAGAGGCTCACAAGGCTGGCTTCGAACCTTGATCCTCCTGATCTCTGCCTCCTGAGGAGCTAGGATCACAGGTGTGAGCCACTGGTGGCCAGCTTGAGATGGAGTTTTGCTAACTCCCCCACTGGTCTCAAACCTCCATCCTCCCAGTCTCTGCTCCATGAGTAGCTGGGATTACACTGCACCAGGCAGGTTTCTCTTTTTTATTACGATGTCTGGATTTTTATATTAGCTCAGTAGATGTAGTAACAAAAATGAAACAGAATTTCCCACCTACTTTGAGGAAAGGGCAGATGATAGGGTATACTTAGCTTATTTCACATGCCTTTCATCATGTACTTGAAAGGCCACCGCAACATCTATTCAAAGCCCTTGGGGTTCTGTGAGTAACAGAAGGTCCTTGCCCCCAAGAAGCTTGAAGTCTAGCAGGAAAAATAGACACCCGTTCCTGTATTTGAGAAAGAACAACGGTGATGGAGGAGGGGCAAGGTAGCCCAAATAACTTATACACATGTAAGTAAATGTAAAGAACGATAAAATAAAAATTTTTAATTTAAAAATGAAAACAAAGAAGAAAGAACGAGAACAACTCCAGAGTTGCAGTAGCAGAGGGCAGAGCTGTGCTCCACGGTCGTCTTTAGTCTCATGGCCCTTGATCACACCAGGCCCCGATGCCTTCTTTAATCTTGATCACACCAGGCCCCGACGCCTTCTTTAATCTTGATCACACCAGGCCCCGACGCCTTCTTTAATCTTGATCACACCAGGTCCCGATGCCTTCTTTAATCTTGATCACACCAGGTCCCGATGCTTTCTTTAATCTTTCACAGCATAGGACTTTCCCGTAACCAAAAAGAAGGTACTCAACCTCTATAAAAGTAAAAAGAAAATGTTTTGTTAGACCTTATGTATTAACATTTTTCTGACTCTAAATGAAGTGTCTGGATGAAAAACTGACACCACTGTTTGCAAAGGTGGAAGGAAGTCTTATTTGCCAGCTAGGAACTTCTCATTGATATTTGCAGATGAATCTGTACTTGAAACGTGAGCTAGAGTTGCCAGTCTTGACCACCTTATATTTCCATGGCATATTTCACTGTTTTGGAAATCTAGCTTTATCCTCAATTTTCCACATTCTTTTGTGGGGCGGAGGGGAACTGGGATTTGAACTTACACTTCATGCTTGCAAACCAGGAGCTCTACCTATTGAGCCACACCTCCAGTCCATTTTGCTCTGGTTATTTTGGAGATGAAGTCCCATGAACTATTTCCCCTGTCTGAGCCACCAGTTAAACACGCGCGCGCGCGCGCGCACACACACACACACGATTGCTTAATAGAAATTTTGATGGTACTGTGAATTATGTAACTTACCATTCAAATCGTCTTACCTGAACATTTTGCATTCTTTGCCATTAGCTAATTCTTTGAGAGCTGTAAGATTTCTATTTGAGGACAGCAATTAACTTAATTGCTAAGTTCTGAAGGCTTGTGGATTTATACCCAGTTGGAAGCTTTTTTGTTCTAGGAATGTCAAGACCTTTTCAATGTTAATTGATCTTTCCATCTGTCCTTTTTATTTAGTGGAACTGAGAAATGGATTTGATGTTTTAGAGACACCCTCTTTTCCCCTTGTCACACATGGTTCTAAGATGAAGTTGGCTGTGTGACTTTCCAAACATTCACTTGTCTGAAGTCTCATATGGCAAGCATTCAGGCAAAACCCAAGACTGGGTGATCCTATCCTAACACACTTTTATTGTCATAGCCCTTATCTCTTTGTTTTCTTCTTTCTTTCTTTCCTTTTTTCCTTCTTTTTTTGTTTGTTTTGTTGGTACTAGAGCCATGCCTACAACCCTTTTTGCTTTAGTTATAATTAGGATAGGGTTTTCCATTTTTGCCCAGTCCAGACTGGACTGTGAGCCTCTTATCTGTGCTTCCCACATAAATAGGATGACAGGCGCACCACCACACCCAGCTGTTGGCTGAGATGGGGTCTCGTGAACTTTTTGCCTGGACTGGCCTTGATTGAATTGCAACCCTCCCAAGCTCCTCTTCTTGAATAGTTGGGATTACAGATATGAGGCACTGCACCCGGCCACCCTCTTATCTGTTTTGGTGGCTGCCACCATTTTAACTACTTTACTTGTCTCCAATAATTTTTTTTTTTAGCAGTACTGGATTTGAACTCAGGGTTTACATCTCGAGGCCTTTTTTGTGATGGGTGTTTTCGAGATAGGGTCTTACGAACTATTTGCCCTGGCTGGCTTCGAACCTCAGTCCTTCTGATCTCTGCCTCCTGAGTAGCTAGGGTTACAGGCGTGAGCCACTCCAATAATTTCTTGCAGGTGATTAATCTTGATGCTTTTCAGAGCACCACTAGTTTACTTTGGAGGAGAAAGAAAAATAGGCAATACAGTGGCATCTTAAATACCAGGAACTTTGGCAGCTATGCCAGTATCACAGATCTTTTGTGAAGATTTGAATTTTATATTATTAAGCCTCTGGTTGTTTCTAAAATGTACGGATAGAACCAATGGAAATCTTCAGAGGATTTGTCCTATGTTTTATTTTATTTTTACGTTTTAGGTGTTTTGAGATGAGGTCTTAACTATGTAGCCCAGGCCTGCCTGGAACTTTAAATCATCCTGCCTCAGCCTCCTGAGTGCTGGGATTTCAGACATGAGCCACTCTGTCCAGCTACTCCTGTATTTATATAGGAGAAAATGTTTTTAGTCTTAGTATCGTGGTTAAAAATTATATAACATTCTTTTAGTTTTTTTGTCTTGTTTTACTAATTATAGTGCAGGGGTTAACCAAGGGCCTCACACATGCTAAGCAGGCACTCTGCCACTGAGCCCACTAGGGCCTCAAGACTTTTGGGGGGGACATGATCTCATTATGTAGCCCAGGCTGGCCTCAAACTTATACTCCTCCTTCCCCAGCCTCCTGAGTGCTGGAATTACAGGTGTGAACTACAACACTCAGCAAAACACTCTTATTACTCGGGAAATTCCAAGGGCTTGGGGAGCTCTGCCAGGAATGCAAACAAAAAAACAAATACTTATATTTTATTATGCCATACTTCTGTAACAGGAATGCTGCTGTGTCACTAAAACACATCAAGGTATTATCAGCAGTAGATAAAAACAACTTGAACATGTGTACATTATGTACTTTCTATTTAATAAATTAGCTTTCATATTTTAGTACATTATTCCCATGATCACTTATCAGTTTGCATACAGCAAAATATGGTGTACAATTTTATCATGTATATCTTACATAAACCACTTCAGAAAAAAATGTGATCTTCTTGTGCACATTAGCTGGAGAAATGATGAAATCTAAGTTTGTTAGCCCATTCGCTCACGTTATTCACCCCTTCAAAGTTCAGAGTTATTTTACCCACGGGTCCATTTCTTGAATCCTTTTCTCCCCTTCTCTCCTTGGCTGAGTTTTCCTTGGGAAATCACAGTGTGTAACGAACGGGTGGTGGGTGGTGGAAGAGCAGCTGCGGATGGTCGGTCCTGCTGTTCTCCTCAGTCTGCCGGCTTGTTGCAGGGCCCTGTGAAGCATGTGTACAGAGTCCTGCAGTGTCAAGAAGAAGAGCTCACACAGATGGTCTCCACCATGTCTGACGGCTGGAAATTCGAGCAGGTATATTTCTCAAAGAGCAGCAACCTCAGCTCATGCCTCGTCTTCAAGGGCCACAACTCCACAATTATTATCCACCAGTCCATAACTGGATGGTGGGGTTAGTGCAGTCCTGTTACAAAATGTGAGAAAAGAGCCACTTGACACTGTGTGCTCAGTAGCCTGTGATGGGTTAGGAGGAGAGGACCATGTGGTCCAGCTTTGTATCCAGCTTCCAACTTGACAGTGCTCAGGGGAATCAATAAGCTTGTCTAGGCTTGAAAATCCTGCCTTTGGTTTTTCTTCCCTCAGAGGGTTTTCTTTCAAAAATTGCTGTGTTGACATAGTCTAGAATGAGTCACTCAAAAGAAAACTGGGATTTGACATCAAGCCTTTTTTCTTCCAGAGTCTGAACTTTATAATTTTGAGTGTATGTATAACCCACTATAAAAGCTCTGTGAGCCAGGGCACTGTGAAGGGATCAGACACAAATGAAAAGCATGGCACAGTCACTTCCATTGTTCTCAGTTCTTTTAGCTTTGAGGGTTTTTTTCAGCTTTGAGTTCTTTTAGCATTGAGTTTAGGATTGAGGTATCAGAACAAAGCCTCTGAGAGTCTGAGACTTACTGTTTTCTTCCATTAGGTGGCAGGATTCCTCCTATTCAAAACAGGAAGGCTGAGAGAGAATCGAGGGAATATAATTTTATATGAATCATGCCTTTTTTTTTTTTTTTTTCCTGAAGTTCTGGGGCTTGAACTCAGGGCCTACACTTTGAGCCACTCCACCAGCCCTTTTTGGTGATAGGTCTTTTTCAAGATAGGGTCTTGCAAACTATTTCCCTGGGCTGGCTTTGAACCTTGATCCTCCTGATCTCTGCCTCCTGAGCAGCTAGGATTACAAGCATGAGCCACCAGTGCCCAGCTAATCATGCCTGTTTTGATGTGTTGTTGAAGAGACCAACCCAACTGTCACCTAAGCTCACCTTCAAGAATATAAGCAAGCACTGGTGGCTCACACCTGTAATCCTAGCTGCTTGAGAGACTGAGATCTAGAGGATCATGGTTCAAGGCCAGCCCAAGAAATAGTTCACAAGATTCCATCTCCAAAATAACTAGAGCAAAAATGGACGGAGGTGTGGCTCAAGGACTAGAGCGCCTGCCTGCTTTGCAAGCATAAACCCGAGTTCAAACCCCAGTCTCACCAAAAAAAAAAAAGTACAAATTACAGTTTCTGGTAACAATATTAGGTTATAGATCACATGCATAGCTGTCTCTCTCTTCAGAGTCTATGCTGAATCATTCCTCACATTTGTCTTCCACTACAGAATCAATCCTGCCCCTGTGTGCCAGCTAGTTCTCAGTGGGGGTTGGAGGTAGGAACAAAATATAGCCCAGGTTTTTTTGTCCTCCATCTAGAAGTAAGAAGTATTTCCCTGATACAAAGTCTTAAGCAGAGGGGTTTTTTTGTTTTGATTTTTGTGGTGGTACTGGAGTTTGAACTCAGGCCCTCCTGCTTGCAAGGGACGTGCTCTACCACTTGAGCATGGCTCAAGTGGTATTTTGTGTTATTTTGGAGGTGGAGTCTTAAGAACTGTTTGCCTGGGCTTACCTCTAACCACTGTCTTCCTGATCTCAGCCATCCAAGTACCTATGTGAGCCACTGGCACCCAGCTAAGCTAAATTTATATATATTTGATAGAACTGGGGTTTGAACTCAGGCTTTTTCACTGACAAAGGAGGTACTCACTTGAGCCACACCTGCAGTCCATTTTGTTCTGATTATTTTGCAGATGCAGGTCTCATGAACTATTTGCCCAGGCTGGCCTCAAACCGTGATCCCCCAGATCTCAGTCTCCCAAGTAGCTAGGATTATAGGCATGAGCCACCAGCCCCCAGCTACAAAGAATATTTGTAATATAAATTAGTATTTTTTTTTTCCAGTGTTGGGGATGGAACCCAGGGCCTCATATATGCTAAGCAAGTGCTCTACTATTGGGCTACATCCCCAACTCTCATGAATAATTTCTTATCTTTTTAATATGCTATTAAGGTCTGAAGTCTGTTCTCATTGCCTCTGTGGTATGGATGAGGAAGTTGGACATGGGGCTTAGGTGCCCCTCCCTAGCCACAGCACCAGGGGTCTTCTGACTTGATGCCTTGCATGCTTGTGAGGACAACCTTGGTCTCTGGCTTAGCTTCCCCCTCTGCATGTGCAGTTTCAGAATTAAGTGCTGGACTTAAATCCCCAAAAGGCTTAGAAGTACCAGCAGCATGTGACTTTTGGTTGTTGTTGAGTGATTCCCATGGGGCAATCCAGGTCCTTCTGCGAACCAGCCTCCTGTCTAGTCTGCTCACAATGAGTCACTTCTGCATTTTGACGAAAGCATATGTCCTTCTTCATTTGCAGAAACAATTCTGTTTCACCTGGTGTTTGACGGAAGAGTGGCCATGCTAATGCTGCCACTGCCTTTGATAGTTGCAAATTCTTGTGTGAGAGGCAAGAGTAGGACTTAGAATCTGTTTCTTAGCCTCACTGTTGTTGCCCTGGTGAATAACTGAGGTCCAGTTATTTCCCTGGGACTTGGTAGCCCTTTGAGATGTAAGACTACAAAGTCCAGGCAGAGGAAAGATGTATTTTAATTCTTGAGTGTTTTAAGATCACTGCTTGTATGGTCACCCTCTTCTTGTTTTGTCAGCTAATCAGCATTGGATCCTCCTATAACTATGGAAATGAAGATCAAGCAGAATTCCTCTGTGTCGTCTCCAGAGAACTAAATAATTCTACCAACGGCATTGTTATAGAACCGAGCGAAAAGGCAAAGGTAAAAACCAAAGAGCCGGGCATGGTAGTTCATGCCTGTAATCCAAGCACTCAGGAAGCCATGGTAGGAGAATTGCAAGTTCGAGGCCAGCCTGGGCTACATAGTAATATCCTGTCTCAGGAAAAAAAAAAAAAAAAAAACTGGCTTTACCAGGTTGTGCCTCTGGCTCAGTTGTGTCCAGCCCCTCTGAAGCTTGCCTGAGTTGCTGCTATTCGGTTCCCTTGTTCCTACTGCAGCCAGTTGTGTTCTTCCCCTCTTTGTGCTCTTCTTTACTCAGGCTGGCTTCAAACCGCAGTCCTCCCAATCTCTCATCCTGATCTCTGTCTCCCAAATACCTGGGATTACAGATTACAGGTGGGACCATCTCACCCAGCCCAAATTATTAGTCTTTTTTTGGTGGGGGGAGGGGGGTCAGGGAATACTAGGGGTTGAACTCAGGACCTCACTCTTGCTAGGCAGGTGCTCTACCACTTGAGCCCCAGTATATCTTTTGACTGCTGGTGTTAAGTCAGGATTTATAGAGCAGCCACAGGGGATTTTCACTTAGGAAGCCTGAACCTGGAAAGGGTGGCTTCTCTAGCCTCTTCAAAGTTGGTGGAGCAAAAGAAAAGTTCTCTTGCACTGATCACCACACAGTGGGAGTTCTGGACCTGGAATCCTGTCCAGAACCGGCCTTTGTTCTGTGGAGCTGTGGCTTTCTTTTTGCTGCCTCAGGGGGGACTGGCTCTTCCATCAAGTTCTTAGAAGGTTGTTTTATGGTGTTATCTTCTCCACTGTGTCCCACAAACACACATACTTCTGAAGTGCCAGTGTGTAGTGACCTTGACCTGACTTCTTTAACATGAGAAAAGTGATCCAACACCACAGAAACTGTAGACCCAATCATGAAGCAAGTGGATCTTCAGCAACCCAGGTGCTCAATGTGGTGTGTACCTGCTTGATGCTCACAGGGCCCAGTGGAAGCAGCTGTTGGTCTTTTTCTCTTTTTAAAATCATTTTTATGATTGATTTCTTAACTACTATAATAAGATAATCTACTAAAATTTAAATCTTTTACTTAAAAATTTTTTTTGTGGCATTGGGAATGGAATGCAACAATGCTAAGCATGCACTATACCACTGAACTGCACCCCGGCCTGTATGGGTCCTTCCTTCCCACAGCAACCTGCTCAGTCTTCTCCCTCATCTTCCACTTTTAGATTCTTCAGGAGAGAGGATCTCGGATGTAAGCAGAATCTAAAATTCTAGAATCCTGAAGGGCAAGAGAGCGATCCAGCAGAACAGCTCCGTGAAGTCTTCACCTGTACAGTAACTAAGCTACTGCAAAGCAAAGATGAGCCTGGCCCCCCCGGTGAAGAAGCATCTGGTCAAAACCAAAGGATTCCCCACCCCACCCTCAGGACTCCAAACACAGATGCACCTCTGGCCGCAGATCAGCTTTTCTGAAACCTGCTTTTGTTCTCTTAGCCAGTGTTCTGATAGACTGTGCAACAGCAGCTGGGCTGGGTCCCCAGTTGGAGCGTTTTGGGGATCTGGGAGAAGGGGATGAAGGCCAGCTCCTTGGAAATGGCCTGAAAGTCAAGGAAGCAGGAGCACAGGAAGGAGGATTAACCCAAACTGTACCTGGCCTCACCCTGAGTGTGCCATGTTGGATGTTGGCAGCTGCCTCAGACCATTCCCCCCTCCAAGGCACCTGTGGAGGCATGCAGGAGATGCAAAGGGCTCCAGCTTCAGTGTGCTCAAATGAGGTTTTGGAGAGAGAATACAGTTGCTGGAGGATCCACATTCCTAGGAACAGAACCTCCCAAGGCAGGGAAGGGTAGTGGTCACCTCTGTCGGTTTGGAGCATTTCCTGCCTGGTGTGTCCCCAGCAGCTTGGCCCCACACTGCCTACCTTCTCCTAGAAGGTTGTTTGCCACACTGGTATCCTTAATGGTGTTGGGCAGACAGAGGAGCTAGGCAGTTGGCATGACTGCTTCTGCAGCCTTTTCTTACCCCATTGACCCTGTCTTCCTTCCCCAGCTTTGTAAACTGGACCAAAGAGAAAGTACTTTGTGCACCTTCTGGTGGCTTGGGGCGAGGAAGGCTGTTTCTGTGGAAGTTGCAAAATGTATCCTGTTGTAGTTAAAGTGTTTTTGTGATTTTTCTCTTGAAAATGCCCTGATTGATGGGCAACACTTGTGTCTCCTTGGTTTCTAACCTTGACAATCCTGCCCTGCAGGACCGTCAGTGACTGCAGCAGCCCCAGCAGTGTGTGTGTGTGTGTGTGTGTGTGCACGTGCACGTGAAAGCAGTCTGAGGACTCCCTGCAACTCTGACTCCCATCTCTCTTCATGGGGAGCACCGTGTGGGGAGGACTCAGTGTTTAACTGACCAGGGTTCTGTAAACACAGAGCTTGTGTCTTCACTTCCTCTTTGAGCTTTTAAAGTCTCCATGAGCAGTCATTTTCCCTAGACACCTTCCAGCAGTGTGGCACATGTGTGGAGCAGGGGAAGCTGCCACAGGAACGATCTCTGTAAAAGCCCCCCTCAGGCCCAGTGCCTCTTAGCCTTCAATGCCAGGGTTCTCTGCACTCCCCAGCTCAGCTGCTCACCAGAGCTTGAGGGTAGTGATTTCTGGAAAGATTGTCCACTCTGCCAGATTTGAGCATATGACTTACCAGGGCTAAACTTGTCTCCAGGATTCTTGCTCTTTCTTTCTCTGTATCTGTAGAGTAGCATAGAAATATGTGTCTGTGCAGGATCCCTGCTGGCACCTGTGTGTCCACACTAGTGGAGGTACCTGTGGCACCTCAGAAGTCTTGACTGTACCAGTATTTTTACACCTGCAGGAAAATCAGTCACCCCTTCCAAGGGGACACAGGCATCCATCCAGTTGTATCTTTTACTTGATGTAATCAAGTAAAAGTAAGGAGAGCAGGAATAGCACAGCCCCTGCCTCAGGCCTTTGGGCAAACTGAGCATGTATGCCAGACTAGGAAGTGCTCCGGACCTTGTGCCCACATGCCCTTGTATAGGCCCTTTGTCCTTCTGCCTCCCTGGGACACAGCTGATAAGCTCCCAGCAGGGCTCTGGGTAGAGCCAGAGCCTCAAGTCCCAATCCCAATTCTACCACCAAGTTCAGCAAAAAAGGAGCAAGGAGAGCAGACAGGCACGTTCCTCATGGATACACTGCTACTGTCAGTTAACTCCGAATTCCACAGCTGATCCTGTACAGAGTGCCGCGAGCACTAGTCTCTAGATGGCCGTATTGAAGTTTCCCTCCCCACTGCAGCCCAGTGTTGGTTGAACTGTCCTGTGCTCCAGGCATTTGGGGTGACTCCTTAAGGTTTCTGGGGAGTATTTTACTCAAGCGCTTTGAACCAGACCCGTGTTCTTGCTTGAAAGCTTCCCGGGAGAGTCTGACTGATCGAGGCAGAGAGAGGAGGCATGCCCATTGGTTTGGGGGTGTCACATGACCAGTGACCCACAGTCTCTGCTTCCTCCCAGGACTGCCAAGTGGGAGTGTCTTTCTGCCTTTTTGTCTACCCCAGGTCTGGGCCTTGGGAGATGCCAGCTGGGCCCAGGAGCACCATCATCTCCTAAGCACTGAAGTAGCACCCCTCTGACTTTTCTTCAGAACCTTGGTGGTGAGTGGGCCCAGCCTCCCTTCATCTCCGTACAGGCAACTGCTTTGGGGTGTCAGCAAGGTGTGGGGAGAAAGCAATAGAGATGTTGAAAGAGGAAAGCTAAAGGGACACCCACACCCTCTAGCATGGTCTTTGAACCAGACCTTTGGAATCATGCCTGTCACTATTGGGTGCCCTTGTTATTGTTCATGTGTCTGATTGAACAAAGTCTGCAATGCTGTGACTTTTTTTTGTCAATAAAGATGTGAAGCAACATCTGGCTCTTGAACTCATGTGTTTGCCGTCATTCCCAGCTCCTGTAGCTCCTTCTGTCAGTTCTCCCAGACTGGCCAGGAGATGGGCTTCCTGTCTCCAGGTACCTCACAGGGTCCTTACTTCTCATTTCCATAGCTGGAATGACAGGAGTGTGCCACCACACCCAGCTCTTGGTTGAGATGGGGTGGGGCTCATGAACTTTTTTGTTCAGGCTGGCCTCAAACTGCAATCCTCCTCATCTCAGCCTCCTAAGTAGCTAGGATTACAGGCATGAGCCATTGATACCAGGCTCCTTGATCAGTTTTGTATACAGTGCAATTAAATTGTTTCTGGGTTTGGGGGGAGTTTTTTTTTCAGGGAGTATGGGGATCTAACCCAGGACCTTGCAGAAGTTAGCCAAGGACGCTACAATTAAGCTGCATCCATGTCCCGTTTTAATTTTGAGACAGGATCTCACTACACTATCCAGGCTGACCTTGAACTGTGACCCTTCTGTCTCAGCATCCCAGGTAGCTGGGATTACAAGCATGTACTACTACAGTGGCTCCCCAAATCAAATTTTACACATCAAAATCTAAGTCATACACATAAATTGGAGTATTTGAACCTATGCTAGCTTTCTCATAATTTTGTCTAACAAAAAAAGTTCCAAGATGGATGAAGGATTAATAGTTTCTGTGTATTCCCAAACTTTCCTGTAAGGAGAATGTGAGCAAATCCTTCCCTTAAACATTCTTAGATTGCTTTTTGTCCAAGGTTGAGTTCTTGCTTCTATACACATTTCATTCTGGTAGCCTTGCACACATGATGAGTATAGCAAGGCAAAGAACATGGGCTGGGGGAATGACTCACTCAAGTGGTAGCACACCTGCTGAGCAAGCACGGGTCCTGAGTTCAAAGGACTTAAAATACCTCTGCTTTGCTCAGTTGAGATTGACAAGCACATACTCAAGAAGGAGAGATTTGGAAGATGGAACGGAGTTCTTGAACTAGACCCTGACCAGCAGGCACAAGAATACCTGGACTCTGCCACTTCCTCAGCATTGCTCAAGCCTGGCACCTGTGTCCCAGAACTAGAGCACACGTGTGCATACTTGAGGCCAGGTGCTGCACACTCCCAAATGTGCTAGCACCAAAGTCCCAAAGTCTCCAAGGTCTGTGGAAGACCGGAGGAGAGGGGAGGTCAGGAGTTCTGGAGGTGGGAGGCAGGCGGGAAGCTTCTGTAACAGCTCAGAACCTGGGCAGAGTTAGAAGGACAGAATGGCAATGCTGAAATTCGGAGGGCAAGACTAGGATTTAGGGAGGGAGGTTTGGGTGGTGGAAGAGTTACGGGCAGGTGAGAGCTGAGAAAATGGCATGGAGCCAGCATGATGTAACACAGTAGGTTGGGTCAGAGGCAGGGGCAGCAGGATGTCCTCCGTAAGGCTGGCTCCCGGGATGTTCGATAATCATAGGACTATGAACTGAACACTTAGTTCTTTAAGTGTTTTCACTAACCTGCCTGATAGAAGAGGCGGAGGCCACCAAGTTCCAAGTTCAGAGCCTCACTGTTCTGAGTACTCACTTGCTCCTTCATCACAACAGCCTCACCAGTCACTCTCACTCCCATGTTTGAGATGAGAAAACCTGGGCAAAAGTGTTAGGTGACCTGCTGTGTGTCACACAGTTCTGCGATTGTATCTTAGTACATTTTCCATTACTATAACAAGGTACCTGAGGCTGGCTGGATGACTTACAGAGAAAAGGTTTATTTAGCTCACGGTTTTAGGAGGCTGATAGTCCAAACAGCATAGCACTAACTCTGGTGAGGGCCCCTGGCTGCATGATGGTGCAAGAGAGGGAGAGACCATATGGTGAGAGCTTGGGGAAAAGCCTCAGTCACTCTTTTATAACAATTTGCTCTCTAAGAACTAACTCAGAAAAAAAAGGAAAGATAAAGAAAAGAAAAAGGAAGGGAGAGGAAGGGAGGGAGGAAGGAAGGGAGGGAGGAAGGAAGGAAGGAAGAAAGGAAGGAAGGGAGAGAGGAAGGGGAAAAAAAAAAGCCAAAGAACTAACTCAGAGAAAGAAAGAAGAAAAAAAAAAAACTCAGGATTCCTTGAAAACTATCTCAATCCCTTCCATGCTTCCTATGACCTAACACCCTCCCATGAGGCCCCACCTCTTAAAGGGCCCACCACCTCTCACATCACCATACTGAGGACCAAATTCCCAACCCCAAGTATATCCAAACCATAGCAAGTGTACTGGGAAAACTGAGGCTTGAAGGCAAAGGACATGGGCCCTGAGAAGGGCCCAGTAATCAGGCCCCAGAGCCCACACTCAATACCAGCCCATTATTCCTGAACTTAGTGACTGATCCAATGGAGTGGGGCAAAACTCACCTTATCTCCCAACACTCTATTAGGTAAATCCCATATGCCTATGCAAAAGTAAAAAAAATAGCATGGGGAACATTTATGTGCCAGCTGTGTTGATTGTAGTTGCTTCATACACCAGAGAGCATTTGCTGAACCATGTGAAAATAATCTTCACCATGAAATAATTCAGCAGGCATATCCTAAAAATAAAGAGATTCTTCCCTACACAATTACCACATTACTGATATCACATCTAAGAGAATAACAGTAACTCTACAAAATCATCTAAGAAATCTACATTATACTTGAATGTTCTCAATTGTCCCAAAGTTAGCTGCTTTTTGTTTGTTTTCTCCTGCAATACTGACTTTATTGCACAACCACTGGTAATGACTAACCTGGTGTAGCCTATATAATTTCCACAGTGCTCACTCCTATCTTACATTATAAGAGTATTCATGATCAGTTACATGAAACCAAATGCAAGGGTTTGACCACCCAAATATAAATACAGGCACACTTTCATCTGAAAATACTTAAATGCCTCATCTAGACTGACTTCACTGATGGCTTTTTTTTTTTTTTTTTGGGTGGGACTGGAGTTTGAACTCATGGCTTTACAAAGCTGGCACTCTACAGCTTGAGCCACACCTCCAGTCTTGGTTATGTAGCAAAAAAGGGGAGGTCAGAAAAGAAACAGAAAGGCTGGTGTTCTGAGGACGAGACAGGGGGAGGGGATGGCAAAGCAGAGAGATAAAACTGAAAGAATTGAAACATGAAGGTCACACAGCACTGGGAAAATGAAATAGCCAATGGAGTCACATGCAGCCATAGGTGGGTTGAGCTTTGCCCTTTGCTCCTGTAACCGGCTTGCAAGGGTATAAAAGGTGAGACTTTGTTCTTGGGACTCAGCCTTTGGACGAGAGTCTGCTGGGTCTGTGCCAGCACAATAAACGTTGCTTCCTGCTAATCTGCCTCAGAGACTCGTATATCAGCTCATAATTTCCTGCAACAGTTATTTTGGAGCTGGGATCTTGGGAACTATTTGCCTGAGCTGGCCTCAAATCTCGATCCTCCTAATTTTAGCCTCCCAAGTAGATAGGATTGCAGGCATGGACCACCCACACCTGGCTTTTTTTAAACGAAATCAATTATCTGTGGAGAAGACTTGATTGAGTGGGAGGAAATTAATATTTTTTACACTTTCATTAGCATACATTAGTTGTACAGAGGGGTTTCATTATGATATTTACATATGTACTTAGAATGTATCTTAATTATATTCACCTCATCCACATTGTCCTTCACCCCATCCCTTGCTTCTTAGAAAAATTTCAACGCAAAGTACATCCACCATGTTCTCCCTCCTTCATCCTCTCTATTTACCCTCCTCCTTCCCTCTGCTACTCTCCCTGAACAGTACCTGTTTTATCTTCCCGTCTTTAATTTTTTTAAGTGTATATTGATTGTTAAGAATTTTTTTTGAGACAGGATCTCACTCCATTGGTCAAGCTGGTCTTGAACTCTTGATCCTCCTGCCTCTGCCTCCCACATGCTGGTATTACAGGTGTGCACCACCTGGTGTTACCTGGGCTAGGTACTTTTTTTTTAAGCCCAAATCTAATCAAGGCTTGTATATCATATTTTTATTTTATATCTCGTTAGTCTCTTAATCTAAATTGTTCTACCATTTAGCATTCTTTTTTTTTGCAGTACTGGGATTTGAACTCAGGGCCTTCACCTTGAGCCACTCCACCAGCCCTATTTTTGTGAAGGGTTTTTCAAGATAGGGTCTCAGAAACTATTTGCCTGGGCTGGCTTTGAAGCTCGATCCTCCTGATCTCTGCCTCCTGAGTATCTAGAATTACAGGAGTGAGCCACAGGTGCCCAGCTTTTGGCATTCTTATTTATTTATTTATTTATTTTGTGGTACTGGGGTTTGAAGTCAGGGTCTTCACCTTGAGCCACTCCACCAGCCCTTTTTTGTGATGGGCTTTTTCAAGAATAGGATCTTGAGGAACTATTTGCCTCTTGAGGAACTGTAAGCTGCAATCCTCCTGATATCTGCCTCCTGAGTAGCTAGGATTACAGGCACGAGCCACAGGTGCTGGGCTCCTTTGGGCATTCTTAAAATGTAACATTGTATGTTGCACATAGTAATAACAAACTGCTGTTTCAGTTATGATTTAGCTGAGATGCTAAACTACCTTCATAAAAGCCAAAGTGGCAGTGACTTAAATATGTTGGAATTTTATTTCTGTCTCTCACAGTAATTCAAACATACTTGGTAAACAAGTCAACATGGCAGCTTTGTTGTGTAGAAACCAGCACTCTTTCTCCCTCTCTGTTTTTTTTTAATTTTTCTTAATTAGGATATATTTTTACAGGGGGGATTCATTGTGACAATTCCAATTAGGCTTCTATTGTAAATTGGTTAGCTCACCCCCACAGTATCTCTGCCTCAACCCCAACCCACCCCACTTAAAGCAGTTGCAAGAGGTTCCTTGTTCTTTCATATAGGTATATGAAGTCCGTCCGCCACACACCCTTACCTTGATCTCCTTCATTCACCCTCCCCTCTATTGCTTGTCCACCGCAGGATCTGAGATGGCGGGTCCAGGTCTAGGAAAAGGACATGAAGAGGACACTGCCTTTCCTTTTTAGGAAGAAGTCACCACATTTGTGTCTTGTCCCATTGGCTAAAACTTAGTCACACAGCTCAGGCCTCAAGAGAGACCGGCTTTGTTGGGTGGCACTCATGCCAACCTTAAGTTTTGGGGTCTTGTTTTAAAGAGCATGGATATCAGAGGCCATCACTGGTGTCTGCATGGCTCCTTCTCCTTATGGGTAGAGCTTTAAAAATCCTTCAAGTGGTAGAGCACCTGCTTTGGAAGCTCGAAGCCCTTAGTTCAAACCCCAGTCCCACAAAAAAACCCCAAAAAATCCTCCACCACGGGTATATAGGAGAACGATGAGGTGCTGAATCTAATTAAGATATAGTGTAAGCATACGTGTAAATGTCACAACGCATCCCCCCGTGCAACTAATCTATGCTAATAATAAAAAAAGTATTCTTTTTTTTTTTTAAAGGAAAATCCTCAACGCCTACACCAGCCCAGTAACAAAGACTGAACACCGCTGGGTGAGCACTGTGGCGGAAAGTGTCCAAGCTTCGGTAAACTTTCCTAGGACAGACTCTAAGGGACAGAAACCCAGAAAAGACAAGAGAGGGAAGAACAGACAATGGAAGCGACTGAGAAGTGGTCAGGGATGAGAGAGAGAGAGAGAGAGAGAGAGCTGGACTCACAAGTTATGTGAGTCCACTCCCTGGAGTGTGTCCGGCTGCCTGTGGGGAGGACCATCTGCCTCTAATGCATGTCAGTGGGAGCCGCACTCTGAGTGCATCTGAACAGGCAGGGCCTGAATAAGTAGAGGGGGAGTCAAATTAGATGCTGAGCTTCTGATACTGGTGGACCACATAATTCTGCCCAACATTCACTCTCAAAATAGCAGAAAAATCTAAGAAAGAGGGAGAGAAAGAATACAGACACATGTGTGCACATGCATGTATTCTAACAAAGAATTAGAGCACTGGTGGCTCACACCTGTAATCCCAGCTGCTCAGGAGGCAGAGATCAGGAGGATTGCGGTTCAAAGCCAGCCTGGGCAAATAGTTTGCTAGACCCTATCTCGAAAAACCCTTTACAAAAAAAGGGCTGGTGGAGTGACTGACTCAAGGTATAGACTTTGAGTTCAAACCCCAGTACCTCAAAAAAAAAAAAAGAAAGAAAGAATTACAGGGCCTAGAAGCAGAAGGAAAGCCAGAGAAGTGAATGCAGCACTTAGAGACTTGTTTCCTGGTGTTTTGTGCTGTGTGTAGCAAAGGCAGCTGAGTACTAACAAAGCTTTTCTTAGCTCACATGGATTTAAAGATCGATCCTGGAGAACAGGGTGTTCCAGAGAAGGGCCCCAGGTAAAAGCCCCCTACTGCAGGTTAGGGTCCCCAGGGAACACAGTCTAGGAGGCAGGGACAGCCAGAAACCAACCAGACCTGCCTGCACCAGGCTGGGAGGGCACCAGAGTCATCTTGTGCCCTGATTGGACTAGTATTGCTAGTTCCCCTCACCTCATGCCATAAGTAGTCACAAATCTGTTCTGAAGGAATACATCATCATCTTTAGCTTCAAATTACCACTCCAATTTACCACACACCAACCTGCCCTGGTTTTACTTTTAAGTTTTTGAGACAGGGTCTTGTTGTGCTGCCTAGGCTGACCTCAAACTCCTGGGCTCAAGTGATCCTCCCATCTCAACCTCCTGGGTAGCTGGAAGTACACACTGCCATGGCCAGAGAGGATTATATATTGACAGAAATGTGACCAGGACCTGGGGGTATAGCTTAGTGGTAGGAAGCTTGCCTGGCATGTTTGAGGAGGCCCTGGGTCCGACCTCTAGTCCACACACACACACACACACAGTGACCAGAGGTTTGCAGGAAACTAACCATGTATTTCCCATGGACCAATGATTCAGTATTCACTAGTTCGGTGTTCATGATAACTTTATAGACCATAAGTACCACAAATAATGAGGATTATGCAAGAAGAACACATGTAAAGGCTGGAAGTGTGGCTCAAGTAGTAGAGTGCTTGTCTATGAAACCTGAAGCCCTGAGTTCAATCCCCAGTGCTTGACTGGGGTTGGGGGGTGGGGGGTGACGACACACAACTTTATAAGAAAAAAATTGAACATTTAGGTGAAATGGACAAATTCCTAGGAAAATGCCATTTACCAAAATTGATAAAAGAGGAACTATACAAGGCCAGATGCTGGTAACTCATGCCTGTAATCCTAGCTAGAAATCAGGAGGCTTGCGGTTCAAAGCCTGCCTGGGACAAATAGTTTGAGAGATCCTATCTGGACAAAGAACATTACAGTAAAAGGGCTGGTAGAGTGACTTAAGCCATCAGAGTGCCTGCCTAGCAAGTGTGAGGCCCTGAGTTCAAACTCCAGTGCCACCAAGAAAAAACCATATATATACAATATGAATAATTCTAAATCTCTTAAGGAAATTGAATATATACTTGGAAACTCAACAAAGAAAAACACTCTGGACCCAGATGACTTTACTAGTGAGTTCTACTAAATATTTAAGGGAGGAATATCTTACTCTTCCAAGTAATGATAAAGAACACTTCCCAACTTTTTTTGTGTGTGGGGGGAGGGGTATTGGGGTTTGAACTCAGGGCTTCCTGCTTGCAAAGCAGGCACTCCAAAGCAGGAGCTCTACTATGTTAGCCACACCTCCAGTCCATTTTGCTTTGGTTATTTTGGAGATGGGGGGTCTCGCTAACTCCCCCTGCCACACACAGACACACATATTCCTAGACTGACCTCAAACTGTGATCCTTCTGATGATCTCCAGTTCCCAAGAATCATAGGCATGAGCCACCATGCCTGGCCAAGGATCATCGTACTTTGACCAAAAGGGGGGTCTCCACATATCATCCACTACAGTTCTGTTCATTTATAAGCTCTGTGGTCCAGAGAGAGTAAAGAACCGCCCAGGATCCTGCTGTCACTTAGTTACCCTTTTCTCTCTTTGATCAGAAACACAGAAAGGTATTAGACCCACCGGCTCCATGTGCCAGCGGCCACTCTGCCACCCAGGACAAAGAAACTGGAGCGAAGAATCTACCTGGGCAGAGGCAGAATGTGTGACCACCCAGGTATGCCCCGTGGTACACCTGCACCCTACTGACATCACAAGCTGAATACTGGGGTGAGGGGGGTGCTGGCTGCACTTGAATTGTGACATCAGGGAGCAAAACTAGGACAGTTGTCAAGGAAGGGAGGGCACAAAACAGCAGCCACAGGGAAAGGTGAGGAGGCGCTCATCGGCCCCCGGAAGAGGTGGGGTACAGCAGACTGATGGGGACGCTCCCGGCATCTGGTGAGTGAGGCTTGGGCACAATCCCTTCACCTGAGTGCCTAAGGTTCTTTTCCTTCTTGGCACAGGGCGGCAAAGTACCTGGCTCTCTCTGCCATGCAGAAAGTCTCAAGTAAGTTGTGCTCTAACCTTTCCTCCCCAGTGCCAAGAAAGTGGTTCCTTTCCTTTGTCACAAGAGGCAGCTCTTCTGCCTCTCCGCCCTCATCCAGAATTGGGGCTGGGACAAGGAGAGCACAATTCCCAGCATGTGGGTTGGCTGATGACTAGCTCCTGTAGCTCATGTGCAGACAACTGCCTCCAAGGAAAGGACGGTGTACCCGCTGAGGCCTGGCTTCAGCCTGGCTTTGCTCTGTCTCCCCAGGGCCATCCCAGGACCAAGTCCCGGACCTGCAGATCCCTGCCCAGCCCTCCAGACCTCCCCAAGGCCAGGTCCTTACGAGTAACAGCGGCAATCTCCGTATGTTGGAAGACCAAGTCCTCTGTCCCATTTGCCTGGAGGTGTTCTGCAACCCGGTCACTACTGCCTGCGGCCACAACTTCTGTATGACATGCCTCCAGAGTTTCTGGGACCATCAGGCTGCCATGGGCGAGACACACTACTGCCCCCAGTGCAGAGAGATGTTCGCCACCCGGCCCCACCTCTCCAAGAACGTCATCCTAGGGGAGATGGTGGCCTGTTTCACCCAGGCCAAAGGCCAGGCCTCTCGACCCTTGTGGAAGCTGGCTGGACCCAGGGATGTGCCCTGCGACTTCTGTTCCCCACAGAAGCTCCGGTCCGTGAAGTCATGCCTACAGTGCATGGCGTCCCTGTGTGAGAAGCACCTGCGCAGCCACTTCGAGGACGAGGTGTTTCAGGACCACCAGCTGCTGGAGCCCGTGTGGGATCTCAAGACCCGCTTGTGCAGGAAGCACCGCAAGCTGCGGCGGCTGTACTGTCGCACGGAAGGCAGCTGCGTGTGTGGAGCCTGCCTGCTGGAGGAGCACAAGAACCATGACACCACGCCGGTGGAGGAGGAGCGGGCCCGCAGGGAGGTGAGGGGGAGCTGAGGGGGGCGGGGACTCTTGGGCTCTCAAGAGTCTGTCGCATTTGCTTAGAGGAGAATTGGGCAGCTAAAGCCCGGCTCCTTGGGGGATGTTGTCTGTGGTCCCAATTACTCGGGAGGATGAGGCAGGAAAAATTGTGAGTTCAGGAGCCTGGGTAATACAAGCAACCTTTTGAGACCCTGCCTCAAAAAAAGAAAAAGAAATTACGCATCTGCCCAGTGCCGGTGGCTTGCACCTGTAATCCTAGCTACTTGGGAGGCTGAGATCAGAAGGATCACAATTTGAGGCCAGACCAGGCAACGAGTTCCTGAAAACTCTGATCTCCAAAATAACCAGAACAAAATGGGCTGGAGGAGTGGCTCAATTGGTAGAGGGCCTGCTTTGCAAGTGTGAAGCCCTGAATTCAAACCCCAGTCCCACCAAAAAAAAAAAGAAAGAAAAGAAAAGAAATTATGTATCTGCTAAAGCGACATCACCAGGGTCACACTTAAATGAATAAGGATGCAGAATTGTGCATCAGAAATCCATGTCGATTCAAACTATATTACAAAGCAATAACAATAAAAACAGCATGGTACTGGCACAAAAACAGACATGAAGACCAGTGGAACAGAATAGAGGATCCAGATATGAAGCCACACAACTATGAGCAACTTATCTTTGACAAAGGAGCTAAAAATATACGATGGAGAAATAGCAGCCTCTTCAACAAAAACTGCTGGGAAAACTGGTTAGCAGTCTGCAAAAAACTGAAACTAGATCCATGTATATCACCCTATACCAAGATTAACTCAAAATGGATCAAGGATCTTAATATCAGACCCCAAACTCTTAAGTTGATACAAGAAAGAGTAGGAAATACTCTGGAGTTAGTAGGTATAGGTAAGAACTTTCTCAATGAAACCCCAGCAGCACAGCAACTAAGAGATAGCATAGATAAATGGGACCTCATAAAACTAAAAAGCTTCTGTTCATCAAAAGAAATGGTCTCTAAACTGAAGAGAACACCCACAGAGTGGGAGAAAATATTTGCCAATTATACATCAGACAAAGGACTGATAACCAGAATATACAGGGAACTTAAAAAACTAAATTCTCCCAAAACTAATGAACCAATAAAGAAATGGGCATGTGAACTAAACAGAACTTTCTCAAAAGAAGAAATTCAAATGGCCAGAAAACACATGAAAAAATGCTCACCATCTCTAGCAATAAAGGAAATGCAAATTAAAACCACACTAAGATTCCACCTCACCCCTGTTAGAATAGCCATCATCAGCAACACCACCAACAACAGGTGTTGGCGAGGATGCGGGGAAAAAGGAACCCTCTTACACTGTTGGTGGGAATGTAGACTAGTACAACCACTCTGGAAAAAAATTTGGAGGCTACTTAAAAAGCTGGACATCGATCTACCATTTGATCCAGCAATACCACTCTTGGGGATATACCCAAAAGACTGTTACTCCAGAGGCACCTGCACATCCATGTTTATTGCGGCACTATTCACAATAGCCAAGTTATGGAAACAGCCAAGATGCCCCAGCACTGACAAATGGATTAAGAAAATGTGGTATCTATACACAATGGAATTTTATGCAGCCATGAAGAAGAACGAAATGTTATCATTCGCTGGTAAATGGATGGAATTGGAGAACATCATTCTGAGTGAGGTTAGCCTGGCTCAAAAGACCAAAAATCGTATGTTCTCCCTCATATGTGGACATTAGATCAAGGGCAAACACAACAATGGGATTGGACTATGAGCACATGATAAAAGCGAGAGCACACAAGGGAGGGGTGAGGATAGGTAAGACACCTAAAAAACTAGCTAGCATTTGTTGCCCTTAATGCAGAGAAACTAAAGCAGATAATTTAAAGCAACTGAGGCCAATAGGAAAAGGGGACCAGGAACTAGAGAAAAGGTTAGATCAAAAAGAATTAACCTAGAAGGTAACACCCACGCACAGGAAATCAATGTGAGTCAATGCCCTGTATAGCTATCCTTATCTCAACCAGCAAAACCCCTTGTTCCTTCCTATTATTGCTTATACTCTCTCTTCAACAAAATTAGAGATAAGGGCAAAATAGTTTCTGCTGGGTATTGAGGGGGGGAGCGGGAGGGGGTGGAGTGGGTGGTAAGGGAGGGGGTGGGGGCAGGGGGGAGAAATGAACCAAGCCTTGTATGCACATATGAATAATAAAAGAAAAAAGAAAAAAAAAAAAAAAAAAGAAATCCATGTCGACATTATCAAACTACAAATACAAAAACTAGCCATGGCAGCAAACGCCTGTAATCCCAGCTCTCAGCTGGCTGAGGCAGGAGGATTGTGAGTTCAAGGCCAGCCTGAGCTACATAATGAGATCCTGTCTCAAAAGAAAAAAAATAAATAACAAACACATCAGGTTAGGTTGGGTGAATCCCTCCTCCTCTTTCCTCTACCTTCAATTTCTTAAAAAAAATATTAGAATAGCTTTTTATAGTGAAATCCTTATATTTGAGATACCCTGTCAGGCGTATTCTGTAACGGTGTTATTCTTCTAACAATCACCAGGCAGTAGTCTGTGATAAAGACAAGAAGTTAGTTTGGCTGACACTTTTTCATTGCAAGACTTTTTTATTTTTCATGGCACTGGGGTTTGAACTCAAGGCCGCACACTTGCTAAGCTGGTGGAGCTTGAGCCACTCCACCAGCCCTTTATTGTGATAGGTTTTTTGGTTTTGTTTTGGTTTGGTTTTTTTTGAGATAGGGTCTCCTGAACTATTTGTTCCAGGGCTGGCTTCAAACCACGATCCTCCTGATCTCTGCCTCCTGAGTAGCTTAGGACTTACAGGTGTGAACCACCAGTGCCCAGCACAAGACTTTCTTAAAAAGTGAAGCAGTACTTTGATTTTCAGTACCAACAACAGTTCGTGGACAGCCACTAGTTCCGTACTGTATTCTAACAATGAAAATGCAGTGGCTGGAAGAGGTGGAGCCCAGAAGCTTATGTATCTCAAGTTATTGAACTCTTCCCAGGACCTTCTTGTGGCCTGAAACCCCGTAGTCATCACTGTTAGGAGCAAAGAACCAGATTCTTACAAATGGGGGGACAGGATCTCAGACCAGGAGCAGAGGAGTGGACCCTGCCCCAACCTTGGTCTTGCTCATTTTTATTGAAGCCAGGCAGATGAATGGAAGAGGTGCATCTCTTCTGGATTTGGACAGATGTACCTGCCTTCCCTCTGGACCAGGGCTTCTCTGAGGCCCCCTGTCTGAGTCAGGGTACCCTTTTCCTCCCCACTCCCCCCAACCCAGATAGAAGTGCGGAAGGTCCAGGCCAATGTGGAGAATCAGATGCTGATCATTGCCTCAAATAGCCAGAAGCACCGGGGGCGGGTAGCCTTTCTCTCGGTAAGGTGGACCCACCTCCACCCCACTCCCCGACCTGGAGGGGCTGGTAGGGAAAGGGACAGGTCGACAGAGACAGTGTGCCTAGGCTGGCTCTGGGCCGTGACAATGGACCTACAGGAGTAGGGCTTAGGAATGCCTCCTCTATGCCCCCATCCCAGAAACTGATCCAAACAGTGCGAGATGAAGTGAACACCTGCTTCTCAGAGATCATCCAGGAGGTCAAACAGCTGCAGATAAAGGTCTTGGATTTTGTGGAGAAGGAGGAGGCTGCTGCCCTGGGGAAACTGGACAGCTCCATCCAGCAGAGCCACAATCGGCTCCTGAAGCTGGAGGGGGACAGTGTCTGGCTTCACACTCTACTCGCCAACCGGAGTGATGAGCGATTCCTGCAGGCAAGACCCCTCTCTAGCCCAGGCTCTGTTTTAACTTCTGCATCCCTTCTACCCATGTATAGATGTACCCAGAGCTTGGACAAAGTGATCAGTTATGGGTTGGGCGGGGGGGGCGTGCATCACTTTGTCTATTCCCTTCCTCAGGGACCCCAGGTCATCATCATCCTGAGCTCACACCAACACCCCAGCTTCTTGCTGTACCACAAAGCTCAGCCTTGCCCTCTTTCCCACCTTCAGTTTCCTGGAACAGAGATCAACAGGGTGCACCCCAGGATCCTAGGCATGTGACACAGTCTGTTTCTCCAGGCTCCCCATACAGGACTGAAAGTGAGACCTGGACAAGCTATATACTGAAACCTCTTTTCCCCCCCAGTCCTGGTCCGGTGCTGCTACACGAGCAGGGAGAGGAGTACCAGGCAGGATTACCTGACTGGAGGTGCAAAAGCCTTACATATGGTGGGGTCCCAAACCCAGTGCTGGGGACTTCCTATCCCAGATCTCCTTTCTTAAGTTGCTGTCACACCCCTGGGAAGATTTCTAGGTGGTGGTACTGGGATTTGAACTCAGGCACTCTACCACCTGAGCCATGCCCCCAGTCCTCGCTTCTAAAAATCTACTTCACTTAATACTCTAAGCTACAATGGCTAGGCCTTTGGCAAGAGCCCTAACCTAGGATGGACAAACAATTGCAGGAACTATGGAAATAGCTGTCCATGTTTGAAAATGGGCAACTTCTCTACCTGCCAATGGTTCTGAAGATTACTTGGCTTCTGGCATAAATTGGAGCCCCTGGCATCAACTTGGGCCCTCACTAATAGTGCTATTAACCTATCCTCCCTGCATGCCAGGATTTCCCCAGGCTGAAGCACTTCCCTGACTGTGTGGAGCCCCTGATGGGCACCAACTGTGAGGAGACACAGAGCTTCCTCCAGCTGCCCGAGACCCTGGCCGAGCTCCGCACCCAGCTGGTGGATATAGGTCTCAGCTTCGTCAACCAGCTTCTCCTGAAGGGTCAGTCTTTTGGGCCTGGGGCCCATATCCCCCAGGGTGGAACCTGCCCCATAGTGTGTGGTTGTGGAGTCCTGTCTGCCTGTGTGCACCTTTCTCAGGTGACGCAGCCTCCAGGACGCTCACACCTCTCTCCAAAAGGATGCTGGGCTGTGAGAAGGGTCTCAGCAAAGCCCCTCCATCTCCCTCAGGCATTAGGATGAACTCATACGAGGTGCTACCCCCGACTGCGGACAGGAAAACACTTCTCCAGAGTGAGTCCTTGGAACTGGGTTCAGCCTCAGGGGGGAAGGAAAAGAGAAGGGCCCCTGGCATTCAGGCCAGGGCCTCCAGGGAAATGCCTATTCTTTCTTGCATGACCTTAGAAAGACTTGGCCTGGGCCCAAGCCCTGTTTAGAAGGGGAAGAGACCCTGTCGCATCGTACCCCAGAGTTGACTCTGTGCCATGACCTTTGCTCTCAGCTGTGTGCCTGCCAACCTCCCTGGGACTTTACAAGTCAGCTTGAATGGGCTCTGTCTATTTATTCCTCAGACACAAGCCCTCCATCCATTTGGTGTTCCTGTCAACCCTCTCCCAGGCTGGGCTGGGGGCTTCTCTGAGATCTTGAGGGTCAAGGTTGTATTGTCTTTGCTGTCCCTCTCTGGGTTACCTCCTCCAGGAGCCCTTCAATCTGCCTCAGTCCCACTCAGCCTTGTCCTGAAAGGGAGATTATGTTAGGATCTGGTGGGAGGGGAAGAGGAACTCCTGGTCCCAGTCTCTCCCAAAGTGGAAATGTTGAATTGGGGACCAACTCATGCTTCTGCCAAAGTTGGAGGGACCTAAAAGGATGGGTAGAGGGGACACTTAGGAGCCTGGCATGGCAGCATACTGGGACCTCTCTACAATGCCATAAAACTTAGCACCCCTCTTCCTCTGCCCTGGAGGCACTGACCCTGGCTCCCCTCCCTCCCACCACCACCCCTTCCCCAGGTTACTGCAACCTGAATTTTGACCCTTCCACGGCCAGTGAGGAGCTGTTCTTGTTCCAGGAGACCCACTCGGTACTGAACTTGGGTATCCTCCTGGAGCCCTCGGCTTCCAATGGCCCCATACAGGGCTTCAAGCAGTGGCCACAGGTGCTGTGTTCCCGAGGCTTGTCTGAGGGCCGCCATTACTGGGAGGCCGAGGTGTCTAATTCATGGATGTGCCTGGGTGTCACCTACCGCCGCAACCCCCCACTCAGCAGCCGTCAGTGTCGCAACATTGTCTACCTGCTGGGCCGCAACCCCTACTCGTGGTGCCTGGAGTGGGACTCGCTCAAGCTCTCGGTGTGGCACAACAACACTCAGACTGTGCTGCATGGCGCCTACCACCGCACACTGGGTGTGGCCCTCGACTGTGGTGCTGGCTGCCTGTCCTTCTATGGCTTGGCTGGGGGTGTGAGCCTCCTCTACCATTTTCTCGCCTCCTTCCTGGAGCCACTCTACCCCGCAGTCATGGTCAGCAGCGGTGCCTCGGTCATGCTCAAGCAGTGCCCCGAGGCCTAGGCAGTGTGTGCCAGCTCAAAGTGGCAGCCAATAAAGCTGGACTCTTAAGCACTGGCCGGGCAGGGGTTGCCAGGGAGGGGGGGGGAGCCCTACATGGTCCCCTGGACCTTGTGTAAAGGGTGGGTGGCCTACCTGCTTCCATGCCAGCTTCCATGCTTGGATACCACCTGTGGCACCTGTCAGCTGATTCCAGAAACTCCAAGTAGGCTGACCCCTTCCTTGACACAGTCACAGGAGGCCTTGAACCAGGCTGGAGTTCGCCTAAGGATGAAAGACAGTCCAGGGGCCTTCAGAGGAGAGATCTGAGCTCTGAATGATCAGCCTACCACCCATCTTCCACCCTAGCAGAGGCCTCTGGCCTTGGTTTTCAGGCCTGTCCTTGTCATTTGCCACTGAGGGCCAGTCCCCAAAGGTCTTAAGGGCTGAGGACTAGACAAAGGCGTGGACCAAATGGCTTCATTCAGCCTCCTCCTTCCCCAGGTGGCCAGACTGAGAGGTAGCATTGTACAGAGTAGAGTGTAGGGGTGGTCTGTCTAAATTCTAGTTTAATCCAGTGCTGCAAATTTAATACGAAGGAACCCAAGCCTACCTCAGATCTAAGACTAGTGGGCTCAGGACCTAGGTCCAGGCAGGTGCCAAGGCTGCAGACCCCACTGCCCACCACAGGTGTTTTCCAGCCTGGAGGGTGTTGATATCTTGCTGAGTGGGTAAACCTACAACAGCCTCTATCCTCCTGAGAGTAGTTCCCTGCCATCCTCCCCCACCCTCATCAACCACATCCGGGCCTCTGTCACCTGATCTGCCCAGCTAGGTATGTGGAAGTCTGTGGAGAGGATGGAACCATGCCCAGTCTCTGCCTAGTAACCCTGGCAGGGCCATGACTGGGCTCTCAACCCCCCTGGGGAAGCTGAGAGTTCCAGCCCAGCAGGAAATGCCTCCACATTTCCAGCCTCAACCAGTCATAGTTCCTGTGAGTCCAAAGCAAAGGCTCTTAGTAAAGTTAATGACCCACTCCAAAGAGGAAATCATACCAAGTCATGGGGGAGAAAATGTCCTAAGGCAAAACAGTTGGCAGCCAGGCTAGACCACATGGTGCCCCACAAGGTGTTTGGAATCCGCCCCTGCCCGGCCTGTTTCTGAACTAGTGACCGGGTTTTCTCCTTGAGGTGCTCATTTTGGAAAGGGCAGAGTGGGGCCATGAGGTGTAGGGTGTGCTCTCAAGGTCTCCCAGAGGGTACAGTCCCTTTGTCTCCTCTGAGTAAGCCTTGGCTGTGACTTCATGGTGATCTCTCTCACAGAGTCTTTGCTCAGCTCCAGCCCCTATGACTTTGATGAGATGAGGAGAGATAGGAGAGAGCATTACTTTGGCCCCAAATGCCTAAATTTTGACACTCCCCCACCCCCTACTGATCTTCATTCTTCCTGACTGGAAAGGGAAGCCAAAGGAGGACTGGATGTCCTTCATGACTGGGCTGTGGTCAGCTGACAAGGAGTGGGGCTGGGCTACCTCACCAGCTCCCCCTTGACTTTGAGGTATACTTAGCTGCAGGGTAGTAGGGGGTAAGTCACGCCCTCTGGAGCATGTGTCCAAAGGTACAGGGGTATTCTTTGCTTCTTTAAGGATCTGGGGTGCCGAGGAGTCCACAGTGTTAACCCTGGGGGTTCCTCAAATCAGCAAATCAAAATGTCGGACTGACTCAGCACAAGACTTATAGGGGAAAATATTATAGAAAGGTAGAAATAATATCTGAGATGGGGATGCTAAGTACCCTCAGGTGGTCTGGAGATGTAGTTCAGCAGTAGAGCACTTGCTTGATTAGCATTCTTGAGGCCCTGGGTTCAATCCCCAGCACCACTAAAAAAATTCACCATACATGAATTATACTACTGTATCCCATAAATAAATACAAATTAGACAGATAATCATAGAAAGGGACTTGCCCAGGTGGCAGCGTCAGCCAGGGCTCTGGGATAACCCACATCAATGAACCGTACTCCTCCCTTTCCCTTTCCCCTCCCCACCTGCACTGTGAAAGGCCAGCCTAGGAGCTGTGTCTGCAATGCCACCCACACTCTTATGTTGTCCTGTTCCTACTTTAGTGCTCAGTGAATTTTTAATGATGGGAGGGGGAATTACACTCAGCCCTGCACATACTAAGTATAATACCACTGAGCTACACTCCACCCCATTGGTGATTTTTTCTTTTTTATGGTACTGGCATTTAAACTCAGGGCCTTGCCCTTGCTGGGCAAGCACTCTAACACTTGAATCATGCCTCTTGCCCTATTTTCTGTGTGTGTGTGCGTGTGTGTGTGTGTTGCTGGGGCTTGAACTCAGGGCCTTCACGTTGAGCCACTCCACCAGCCCTTTTTTTTATGATTTTTTTTTTTTTTTTTTTTTGAGATACAGTCTCTCAAACTATTTGCGTGGGCTGGCTTCAAACCTTGGTCTTCCTGATCTCTGCCTCCTGAGTAGCTAGGATTACAGGTGTGAGCCACCGATGCCTGGCACGCCCTATTTTTTTTTTTTTAATATGAATCTTTTGGGTTGTTTGACTTACTGTAGCCTAGTGATCTTTCTGTCTCAGTCTCCTGAGTGTTGGAATTACAGGTGTGTGCCACCATGTCCAGGGCTCTAATATGAATCTGAACAGGATGTAAATGAATGTCTCCAAGGATTATTTTGAAAAGTTTCAAAATGAGTGTGGCAGTGCAAACTTCTAATCCCAGGAGGGGAGGCTAAGGTAGGAGGATCTTGAGTTTGAGGCCAGCCTGGGCTACATAGTGAGACCCTGATTCAAAAATAGTTTCTACTCCCCAGTCCATATTATCTCTTATAGAAAGATGACATTGTCATATTAAGTAGTTTTAAAACATTCTTGCAATTTGTGATTGTAAAGGCAATTTTGCTTTTAACACTTATATAGTGCTGTCTTTGTGGTGTTTTTTTGGCAGCACTGGAGCTTGAACTCAGCCTCACACTTGCTAACCAGGCACTCTTACTGCTTGAGCCACCCCACCAGCCCTTTTTTGTGATTTTTTTTTTCTAGAACTATTTGCCATGGGCTGGCTTAAAACCTTGATCTTCCTGATTCCTGCCTCTCTCCAAGCAGACAGATATCCCCCAGGATGGCCTTGAGCCACATGTAGAGTAATAAATCCCCTCTAAGTTGTAAATACCCTGGCAGTAAATATCTTTGCAAGACAGCCTCCAACCAAAGAGGCATGTATGGGTCTAACTTTCTTAGTAAAGATCATCTGCCTCCAACTTGACTTCCCAGGCCAAGTCCTGTACTTAGGATCTTATACTGATTGCATATCATACACACAAAGACCTGAAAACTAGCATAAGCACATGTGTAAGATACCCCATGTTATATGATAAGCTGTGTTAATTAAACCTGCCAGCCACCCTAACCCCAGATTTCCACCCCCCTACAATTTATAAATTGAACTTAAATCAATGCTTCCATGCCATCTGGCAAGTCTACTGCTCCTCTGGCAGTGCTTTTCCCTTGTTCTTTCAATAAAGTTTCGCTACTCTTTTGCAATTTGTGTGTCTGTCCATTTCTCTATTAGTCCAGAATCCTCTGGACTAATGTCTTAAAACCACTCAGTCCAGTAACTACCCTATTGGAAGGTGTCATTGAAACTGGAGTTTTGGACTTAAGGACCAAACTCCTGAGATTCCATATGTCAGATCTGGCCACAGATAATGAGACATGGTGAAGGCAGAGGAAGGAAATTTATTATACGACTTGGGACATGCCATGGGAAGAGGCAGAGGAAGCACTCAGCTCATCTTCAGCCATCTTCAGGGTACAGACATGAGCTACAGTTTTAAGTAGAAGAAAGAACTGGGGGCAGGGAACAAATGTATGTATAGCTAAACAGTCCCAGTCATGGCTGGTCATTATGTCAGCCTTTATTCTGGGAGAGGTTCTAGAGTTATCTAGAGGGTGGTCAAGAGGAGGGTCTACTGTTGGGAGTAGTAGCTTCAATCCCTTGTCATTGACCATTCCTGTCCTTTCTTGCTAGGCAGGCACTCTACCACTTGAGCCACACACCCAGTCCTCCTGTCCTTTCTTGATTCCAAGGTGGTTGCAGGGTGACTGTAGAGAGAATGGAGAAGTGCCATGCTTTAGTTAATTCGAGATTCCAAGAAGGGTCTCTGCAAAAGCACTTTAAGCACCTCTGACATCACAGATTTGAGGGACACTCAGGGATTTAACAGCTGCATGTGAGGAAGGTGCCAGGGATACCAATGCCCTGCAATGCTCTGAAGCCATGCTGGAAATGCCAAGAACACCTCTGCTGTTGATAGTGCGCTTGTACCCTGACACCCTGAATGAAAAGTTAAATCTGGTTAGTTGCTTCCCTTTGCCAAAATAATTATCAAAGTGGGAGAAGCCCAAGGGCATGGGTTAAACAGCTTCTGGTTTTCTGTCAAGTATTTCTGGCAGCTTCATCTTCCTCATTTGAAGCTATAGACTCTTTCATGGATGGGACTGTGCTGCTTTTGTGCTTCATCCGGAAAGCCATGTGGCTAAAGAGGACCTAATGGTAACATTTTTATCCAGTGTGCACCAGTGGTCCACACATGTCCCCTAAGTGGCTCCTGGCTTTATGTCTGGGTAGCACAAAGTTTGGTTCAGGGGAAGCGGCAGGGAGCAAGATAGACCTGTCCCTGCCTCTCTGGTAAGCTTAGAGGATGGGGACCAGATCTAAATTGGTTACATGGTGTCCACACTGAACTATGCATTGAGACACAGGCTCTGAGGGGGAGGAGATGACCTCAGTAGAATCATTTCCACCTCAGATGTTGGGGTGGGCTTCCTTGAAGAGCTAACATTAACCAGAGATGGATGGGAGAGGAGAGAGTTCACACACCTGCCCTTCAAAACCAGACTGTCTGGTCCAAGCCATGATCTGGGATAACAAGAATTCTCTAGGCAAAGTCAGGACAGTGCCCCAGGCAGGCGGAACCACACAGGCAAAGACCCTGTGACTGAGGGAGTGACGAGAAGGCCAGTGGGGATTGAGGGCAGCGACTGAGGGAGAATGATTTAGGGCCAGAAGGGCAGTGAAGGCCCTTGTTGCTTCTCCAGAGGCTCACTCATCTTCATTTGCAAGTCCCAGGAGGCCGCTGCAGGTTTGTTTCATTTTGTTGTAGACTTTTGATTTTGTTGTTGCTACAGTGCTAGGGATTGAACCCAGGTCTCACACATGTTAGGCAAGCGCTCTACTACTAAGCTACAGCTTCAGCCCTTTTGTTTCTGTATTTTGCTCCTGAGATTAGGTCTTGCCTAGGCTGGACTTCTTGATTCTTCTGCCTTCGCTGCCCAAGTAGCTAGGATTACGTGCAAGTGCCCCCACACTTGGCACCATTGCAGGGTTTTAAGCTGAGTTGCAGTAGGGAAGGATCTATTTACAGATCAGGAAGATCCAGCCAGTTGCAGTGTTGAAGGGATTTGAGGTAAGAAGGGAACCTGCACAAGACGCGGTTATGGGTTGGATATGATCATGAGAGAGATGGAAGGTCAAGGAAACCCTTGGCAATTTGACTCAGGCACCTAAAGGAATGCCAATGCTGCACTTAGACAGGTTTGCTGGCAGTATGGCGCAGTGATGCAGGGCCTGCCTGTCATGCATGATGCGTGAGGCCCTGGTGCTACCTGCAGCACTGAAAGGGGGAGGAGAGAGGGGGCAGCACCGTGGCGAGAGAAGGAGACGAAGGAAAGGGTGAGGCACCCAGATTTAGGATGGTGTTTCTGCAAGTTCTGGTCATTGTTGGGTTTTAAGGACCTCTGAGGTGCGCAAGTACAGGTGCAGGTTAGATGTGGGGTCAGATTTACGTTGTGTCATCAGCACGCAGGTGGTGACTGAGTTACTGGAGTGACAGGAGGAGAAGAAGAAGGGTGAAAGTCAGAGCTGCTGTAACTCTGCCATTCAAAGATCAGGAGAAGTCAAGATGACAGGAGAGGGAAAAGACACCCAGAAAAGAGAAGCCATGGAGACCAAGGAGAAAGCAAATTGTAAGAAGGAGGACAGGCCCGGGAGTGGTGGTTCAAGCCTGTAATCCTAGCTACTTGGAAGGTGGAAAACTATAGGATTGTGGTTTGAGGCCAGCCCAGGCAAAAAAATTGAGAGACCCTATCTCAACCAATATCTGGGTGCAGTGGTTCAAGCCTGTCATCCCAACTACACAGAGAAACACAAATAGGAGGATCAAGAGGTTCAGACTGGCTTGGGCATAAAGCAAGACCCTATCTCAAATATAACCAACACAAAAATGGCTGGAGGCGTGGCTCAGGTGATAGAGCACCTGATTATCAAACCTGAAGCTCTGACTTCAACTCCCAGTACCACGAACAAACAAACAAAAAGGAGGAGGAAGAGGGGAAGTCTGTGGTGTGTAAAGTTCAGGCAGATGAAGACTCATTGCATCCATTAGGTGCAGTTGTTAATGGCAAACGGTGTTTCCAGAAGACCTTGGTTCCTGTGCTCCGGCATGGGAGAATCCAAGCAGAACATGTGTCACGTGGGTGTGAAGGGAGTTTGAAAGTTAGGAAGGGAAATACAAAGGGAGCATGGTGGGGTGCAGGTGGAGTCTGCGGGCAGAGAGAGCGTGCTTTCCTTTTGCAGATGTTTTTAAAACTTACCCTGATCTATGGGAAAGGAGGAACCATATGGGGGGAGCATGGGTGGTTCCTGGCCAGGTACAGGTGGTCTGGGCCATCCCTGGGCAACCTACATGAGTTCCAAACTTTCCCTGCTTCTACCCTGCCTCACAATTACTTGGGAGTGGCCAGAAGGGACAGAGCTCTGTGCTAGAGGGCACAGGAGAGAGATGCAGAAATAAGCTAGCAAGAAGATGTCGCACCAAGTCCAGCTGCAGAGGGAGCTTGGGGCAGGAGTGGAAAGAGGATAGACTTTTATTTTTGTTTTTTTTATTTAAATGTCAGTCTTATCAAGCATGGTGACATGTGCCTATAATCCTAGCACTCAGAAGGCTGAGGCAGGAGGATCTGAGTTTGAGGCTAGCCTGGGCTACATAAGGGAGCCCTGTCTCAAAAAATGAAAAAGAAGAACACCAACCTTACACAACAGTCTACCTGTCTGGTGATTTAGAGTTTATCTGAGTAGATATGTGTCCAGCAGAAATGTTAGATTGACCAGGAAATACTAAACCACTACAGCTACTAAGGGAAGAGGAAGAGGGTAAGGCTGGGGGCACCAGGGAAGACCCCCAGGAGAGGTAGGGCTAGGGCTGTACTTTGAGGATGGACAGCCGTCAGGCCATGGTGCTCAGCGGGCATCAATAGAGTTAGACAGTGTCTTCCCAAAAATCCATGTACACCTGGAGCTTAGGATGTGACCTTACTTACAAATAGGATCTTTGCAGCCACAATTACTTAAGATGAAATCATTCTGGTTTAGGGTGGACCCTAATCTAAGGACTGGTGTCTTTATAAGAAGAGAAAGTAGAGATAAAGGCACAGAGGAAAGACTGGCAGGCTGGAGAGATGTGTGTACAAGCCAAGGGACACCAAGGATTGCTGGCAGCCACTGAAGCCAGGAGAGAGGCAGGGGCTCTTTTCCCTCTCAGAGCCTCCTTCTAGAAGGAACCAACCCTATCCAACACTTTGGTTTTGGCCTATGACTTTCACTACTGTGAGGTAATAAATTTCTGTTTCTGTAAGTCACCCAGTTTATGGTGCTGTGTTACAGGAATACCAGGAAACCAATACAGTCCCTAGCTTATGTCACACATTGTATGCTCAGCCAGGTACTGGAGACATCCAGGCAGGCTGATAACCCCCAGGGGGTCTCAGATTTGGGAAGCTGTGACATCAGCAGATACTGGATTCTGGATACTCTGAGTACTTCATGAGGAGAAGACTTCAGGGCAGTGGCATGGTTCAGTTTTGGGGTTTGAGTTTTTTTTTTTTTTTTTAAGGCAGGATCTTGCTATGTGGCCCAGGCTGTCCCCAAACTCACAATCCTCCTACTTCTACCACCTGAATGCTGGGATTATAGGTGTGTACCACCACTCCCAGCCTATGGTCGAGTTTGTTTAAGGACAGTTGTGGGGTGTTAGGGAGGAGACTGGAGTGGGGAATACAGCATTTGCATTCTGTCAGTCTGGATGAGGGTGAGGAGAAAGGTGCTGGGGGTAAGGCAAAGGTACAGGCAGCTAGGGTAAGGGCAGTTAGTGTGCTGTGAGGAGACGAACATCTTGGTGAGCAGTCAGGTGTGTGGCTTGGAGCTCTAGGAAAGAGTGGTCAGGAAGAGGCCCTGCCAGGATGTGGACAGAGTGGTCTGAGAATTCAAAGCCAGGGGCAGCTTTCCAGTGGAGACCTGAAAAGTGGGTCCTTCTAGAAGATGAGTCTAGTCCTCCAGGCAGGGAGGCCAAGTGGAGGGATGAGAGTCCTTAGCTCCTGCTGGAATAGCCAGGATGAAGAAGGAGGTAGCTTTCTCAGTGGAGAAAGGACAGAGAAGCTGTCTCTGGCACAGGTGTGGAAAGGAGGGGACTGCACCCAGGGAGGCATATCCCTCTCCCCCTTGCAGCTCAACAGCATCAAAGCCCAGATTGTGTCCCCAGTGTTCCGGCAGAGGGCACTCTGGCTGTTCCAAGGTCACCACAGGGTCATGGCCAAAGGCCAAGAACTGGGGAAATGGGCAATGGAACAAGGAGCCCATGCGGTGGTTTCTGGTAATTCAAACTTTTGAAGGAGCTTGTGCACTGGTTCAGTGTGCTGAGATCCAGGAATAGGGGAGTGACTTGGGTGGACAGAAACCCATTCCTTCACCCAGTCCTTGAGTCTGTATGTGCACAGCGCTAAAGTCCATTACTAAAGTCCATCATGTGGGTCCTTGTAATCATGGGATGCGCTAAGTGTCAGAAAGCTGTGAAGGAGTTTGGTGGGAAAGACACAACTCACAGAGATGGATACCTCAACTTGGGGGTATAGGAGGCCTTCCTGGAAGAAGAGGCCTCAAGGTCATACCTGAAGGCTAATCAGGATAAACAGGGCAGAATGTTCGCAGGGAAGGGAACAGTCATGCAAAGATCTCAAAGTGCTGGACAGACCAGCAATTGGATGTGGTGGTGATTATTGTTGTTAATATGGTAATTGCATAATTAATTACTAGTTACTTACTCTTTGTTTTTGAGATAGGGTCTCACTATGTAGCCGAGGCAATCCTTCTTCCTCAGCTTTCCAAGGGCTGGGATTACAGGTGTACACCGCCATGCTTGGCTAGTTACTATTAATTCCCAAAGATTTATGATTTTAAGCAGGAGCCAATGCCATTCTTACCTGCAGGATTATAACAGGTCCTTAGAAACTGCTTTTTCATTTTCCTCACAAGTTAACTAAAAAGCAGGAGGAAATCCTGAAATCCCTGCTCCATGTTGTATCTGTCTCCCTTGCTCTGAATCTCCCTCCTGCACTCACCTTGGGTTCCAGGAAGGACAGTACCAATCAATAACATCTTTACAAGGGACAAAACTACCCCCAAGGGAAAAACAGCAATGCCTTCATAGGACACCTCTCCCCCACCAAATGAGGACAATCACCTGTAACGAGGAGGCTGCACTCTGGAGCAGGAGTAATCATCTGCTGGGGACCAGATTGCTCTCCTCAAGTGGTGACAACTTCTCCCCAACTCCCACAGAACCAGAACTGAGATAACGCTCAGCCAGGCCATGCTTTGCCTGGGACTGTTCGACTCTGCACACTTCTCTCCCCTGTCCCTGTTCTTCCTCTATTTAAACCTAAAGTTCATATCTGAATCTGGAAGATGAGCTGAAGTGCTTACTTGGCTCTTTCTGTGGGTGGTGTGCCCATGATGCATTAAGTCTACTTTCTCCGCCCTTCACCACTACTCATCTCTTCACTTGGTGTATTGGGGTGAGTGGCCAGACCTGACATGTTAGAACCTCTGGAGGTCTAGGCCTCTGGCCTAGGACTTCCCGCTATAGGGTGATACCCCTTCTAAGTTTAGGTATCCAGTTACACAGCCCTTATTAACAACTGCCATAGGCTCTACCAAAACTGAACTTGGTAACTAGGCTGTGTACTCAGTCCTGCACTTAGGGGACAGAGTCACAGAGGAGGCTTGGAGAAGGCTGATGGGACCCTAGCTCTGGGCCCTATACCCAAACTGACTGTGCCGCACTCAGCCCCCCGGGGAGCCTCACCCTGGAGAGGCACGCAGAGCCCTAGATGCAAGGAGGAGTGTCCAGAGTGCTCTTAACTTCATCTTGATGACCTAGAGGTCAAAGTTTAAGGTGTGGCTCCCCAGAGAATGGTGGAGGTCCTGGGAAAACTCCCTGTTTGATCTTTTTAGGGAGGGGAGGGAGCCTCCAGGGTGTGAGTCACTGGGTTCTTACAGAGTAGCCAGGGTAAGGGAGGAGGTGACCGTAACCAGTCTGTTCTGAGCTGCTGCCCCTCAGAGGACTGGGCCAGGCTGGAAGAAGGGGTGCCGAGTGTGACCTCCACTGTCCCTCATGCAGCCTCCTTACCCCATGGGAGGCCTAAGTCCATCCTTTTAGGACCATGGGGAGAACCTTACTGGGTCCCATCCCAATGTTGTATCATTATATCTGAGGGACATCAGACTAAGCTGAATATCCCCCATGTGAGAGCAATGTCTCTTTGACAACTGTAGACAGGAGCACCAGTGCCAGCTCTGGGACTGTCAGCAAGGAATTGAACCACAATTGAGCACAACAAGGACTGCTCTCTGGAAGGTTCCTTATGGCCAGACACAAGTAGAGCGTCACCTACATATATTACCAGAGTTAAACCATCCCACTGGTTTAACTCTGCCTTTTTGTGGTTTTGATTTGTGTTTCCTTGGTGATTAATGAGGCCGAACATCTTGTATTATTCTAGAACATTTGTGTTGCTTCAGAGAAATGCCTATTCAAGTCCTTTACCCATTTTTTAATGGGGTTATTTGTCTTTTTATTATTGAGGTATGAGTTCTTTATTATATTCTTGACACAAGTCCCTTATCAGAAATATGATCTGGGCTGGGTGTCATGGTTTACACCTGTAATCCTAGCTATTCAGGAGACAGAGATCAGGAATATGAAGGTTCAAAAACAGCCCAGGCAAAAAGCTAGTGATACCCCCATCTCAACCAATAAAAGCTGGCTGTGGTGATTCACATCTCTCTTCCTAGTTATGCAAGAAAGTATAAATAGGAGGATCTCAGTCCAGGCTGCCTGGGCCCTATTTGAAAAATAGCTGAAGCAAAAAGGACTGGAAGTGTGGCTCAGGTGGTAGGGCCCTGCCTAGCAATTATGAGGCCTTGAGTTCAAAGCCCAGGACAACCACCACCAAAAAAAAGGAAAATTACATGATCTAAAGATACTTCTCCCATTCTATGGGGTATCTGTCCTTGTAGTCACTTCACCCAGACCTCTATGTACGTTTTCTCCTTTTTGGTGGTACTGGGGTTTGAACTCAGGGCCTCACACTTGCTAGACAGGTGCTCTACCATCGAGTCACTCCACCAGCCTTTTTATTTTGTGTTGGGTGTTTTCCAGATAGGGTCTTGTGAACTATTTGCCCAGGCTGGCTTCAAACCTTGGTCCACCTGATCTCTGCCTCCTGAGTAGCTAGGATTACAGGTATCACTGCAGTCAAGGCAATTGTAATTATAAACACCATACTGTCGCCTCTTTTTTTTTTTTTTTTTTTTTGGTACTGGGGCTTGAACTCAGGGCCTACACCTTGAGCCACTCCACCAGCCATTTTCCGTGAAGAGATTTTTAGAGATAAGGTCTCGCAGAGCTATTTGCCCAGGCTGGCCTTGAACTGAGATCCTCCTGATCTCTGCCTCCTGAATAGGTAGGATTATAGGCATGAGCTATATGGTCGTAATGATTGTAACTTGATAGTAACCAAATACATTTTAAGTAAAGCACATCAATGCCTGTTGAGGTCTAGTCTCTTAAGGACTTTCTCACTCTAACTCCTGAGAAAATAGATAAACCAGAAAGTGTGCCCTCTAGGTTATGCAAATTACATGCAAATATACCTGCCAAACCCATGTACTGACCCTGGATTGAGGGAGTCACCCGTCCCTGGATTGAGGGAGTCACCCATCCCTGGCTACATGCCCCCCTCCCAGATCCCCACAGGGTCATCGGAACTTCCCCCAGGGAGGTTGGAAGGTGGGTCCCAGCCACCCTGCAGCCCTCCCTTCCAGCCTCTGGCTCTTGGCCCTCCCTGCCTCACCCTCTGTGGGAATGGAGCCTCCTCCGCATCAGGTGGGCTCCAGGGGACTCCTGCTGTCTCCAAGGCATCTCTCCTGCTGATGTCCCTGCTAGCGTGGCTGCACACCCCTTGCTGTAGGCTTCCAGGGTCCCTTACCACCCGTGGAGGTCTCAGGTGGAGGGAGGATACAGGAAAGTCTTCCGTGATCTGTCCTGGGTGTCCAAAGCCTGGGGTGACTGGGAGCTCTCACATCTGTGGAGGGGGCTTTCCAGAGTAACCTCTGACATCCAAGGCCTTGGGGTGGGGAAGCAGGCACCACCAAGCCCTGGCCTGTCTCGATGCCAGGTCCTCCTTGGCTTCCCAGAGTCCCACCCAGAGATCTGTCCAGGCAAGAATGAGAAAGTAGGGTAGAAAGAAGCAGATCCCTGGTGGGACAAGCAAGGATGGGGTCAGAATGAGAGGAGACTATATAGCGCATTGCCTGCCCTACCTCCTTTCCAGGTTGTAATCAGCTGGCACTTGTGGAGGCGGGCGGGGGGGGGGGGGAGTACCTCTGGATGCAGGGGAAGAGGGAGTGTGACTTGCCCCAGCTCCCCAGCCTCTGAGACCAACTTCCCTTCCAGTGCTGGGCCAGGCACAGGGAGTTGTGGGCTTGTCAGTCCAAGCTCATGCTGCCCTCAGCTGGGCAGGAGCTCTTCTGCCGCCCACCTGTGTCCTGGGCCCCAGGCATGGGAACTTGTTCAATATGGAATATAGGAAGGGAGTCTCCAGGATCTCCCTGGGACTCCCCATCCTTACACTGCTTCTGGGGTTGGTGGCTCCTTGGTGCCTGTCCTTCAGACTCTCCCATCATGGGAGAAGAGCAGGAAAGAGGGAGAGGAGGCTGCCCCTCTACTCCAGACTCCAGCTTTTTCCAAACCTTTCGCTGTAGGCATAGACTCACCCCTGTGACCAGGCCCGAGAGATCCGGAGGAATCTGAAAGAATTCTGAGAGCCTATTGGGTTCCCTTTTCAGGTGGCCCCTGGTACTGACCTCTTTAGGGCTCTATCATCTGATGAAGGCATTGGCTAGGGATTGTGAGATGGGGGAAGGACCAGAAACACATCGAAACATTTGTCCTGCCCACAAACCCAGCTTCATGCTGTTTGACTGTAAAGCTGGTGTCACTGGGCTAGGTAGGAGTCCCTGAAAGCTGAGGTCAGCAATTCCCATGATCCAGCCTCACCCCCTCCTGCACCACACACATTTGTTCCAAATGCCCCCCTCAGGCAGTGCCCGTGATTCATGGTTCCCAGCAAAAAAGAAAAGACCACTTCCCTGCAGAAGCAGAGGTGAAACCACCACTGGGGTGGAGTTCAGGGTGGCCTTCTCGGGGTGCTGCAAGGGCTGAATCTTGAAGGACCAATTGGACTTCTCTGGCTAAGAATTTCAGAACCACAGTGACCAAGGACCTGAGAAGGGACCAACTGGCTGAGAGAGGGGACTGGAGGACCAACTGCACATAAATGCTATTTGTGTAACCTGGGAATTCCAGGTGTCTGAGGGAACAGTCAGCCATGGAAGGTTGAGTCTGTAGAGGGCCTGGTTGGTAGTAGTGCTCCCAGAGAGGGACTAGGGATCCCGAGAGCTTGGACACAGGGTTCCCCGTGTACACAAACAGAGCAAAGGTCCATAGGATTTCCTGGCTCTGATTGTCCTAGAGGCTGTTGGCTCACACCCCAGGACTAGTGGCCTCCTGAGACCTGAAGAGAGGAGATACAGGGAAGAGCTAGCCCCACCTACTGAAAGGATCAAAGAAGGTTGAGTACAGAGTAAAGGTCACAGGAGCCTGGATAAAGTACCCAAAAAAGACTGCCCAGGAAGTGGCTGTTGATAAGGTGTTATAGGAGATATCACTTAAGGGCCAGGACAAGAAAGAATATAAAGGGACCAGAGCAGGTCAGTGGGGAGAGGGAACTGGGAAAGGCAGGAGGAAGCCAGGTAGGCATGAGGGGCTGGGGAGGAGGGACAGACCATGGAGAAGGATGTGGAAATTTGACATTGAGGCATCAGAGATCCAGCAGCTCCTGTGTCTTTTCCATTTGCTGGGAAAACAGAAATCTAAGAAGAAGCCAGAACAAGTTCACTGGAGGAGCCACATCAGAGGTACTCCCATCCCCATGGGCCTGGGACAGGGGGAGGATGGGGCAGGGACATCTCTAAGGCTAGCTGTCCCATGCAGGAGCCAGGAGGATAGGAGATGCCTGTGCATCACTGCACACAGGTTCACATCACTCACAGACCCTGAGGCTGTGATGAGTGGTACACCTGCACACCTTGGCAGAGCTCTTTGGTATCATTGATGGAAGAAATAGGTTTGGAGCTTTGAAGAAAACAGTTTGGAGTGGATCCAGCTTATTTGGTTGTGATGGGCAAGATATGCCATTAACATAGACAAAGTCTTCTGTGTCTTTCCAAAATGTCAGAGTTTATCAATAGATACATAAACGATATCAATCTCTTTAGCTCTACTTCACTGAGTACTCCTGGTTTCACTTGAAGTCACAGCCATGCCAATAACAAGTTCTTTATTCTGTTTCATTTTTAACTACTAATATCTACAAAACTCAAATCACATGTCACACTGCAATTATATACAGGTTATAGAAGACAATATATAGAAGAATAAAGAGGATTTAAAGAAGCAATGTACAGAGTCACCACAAATAGCCAATGCAAAGAGGTACTACAAATTCACACTCACTGCAGGTAGGAAGGTATTGCATTAACACCTGTAAAGATGTCAAGGTAAAGGACTCTCCCCCAGGACCTCAAAGTGGGCACTGTCAACAGAAAGGACAATATGCTAAGCCGAACTGGGGACCGTCAGGAGAAAGTTCATTGCTTAGAGATCTCCTGAACACAGGCTGTGATGTGTCACTTTATCAGTGACAAAGTGACAGGCTGGTGTGCTGTGCTGCACTGTGAGGTGTCTCTCCTTCTATGTGTCTTTGATGAAAAGGTTGCATCATCATTGGTCTGATGTGTCCAATAAGCTCGCAGGTGATAATATGTGATTTGCATGAATAAGTCACTTATCAAATTGTGACTTATGATTAAGCAGGACAGATGGTGGTTGCTTATGTGCACAACAAAATGCCAGTCATTCTACCTTAGCATTTTTACCTAATATGGAGTGACTCAGGGGAAACTGCTCTATAAAAAATGGAATAACTCAGGGTGGGGCCTGGTCTGCTCTATACAGTGCTCTTTTAAAACTCTGGGATCAGCTACGCACAGTAGTGCACACCTGTAGTACCAGCTATTAGGAGACTGAGGCAGGGGAATGGTTAAGCCCTTGAGTTCTAGACTGGCCTGAACAACGTAGCCAGACCACCTTAGAAAGAAAGAAAGTAAGTAAGAAAGATAGGAAGGAAGGAAGGGAGGCAGGGAGGGAAAAAGAAAGAAGACTATGGAGCAGGGCAAAGGTGTGGGGAGTTGGAGTTGGCAGGAAGAAGTGGTTTCATATTCTCAGTAATTTCTAAAGTTTTCATGGATCTCCCTAGGATCTGGAGCTGGAGAGGGGGCTGCTGTAGGAACAGCAGCTGGCAGTCTGTTACCTTAACTGAAGCAAAGGCTGTGCCCTTTGCCTTCCTGCCTCACCCCGGAGTGTAGTGAGCCAGAACTAGAGCGAATGGGAAAAAGACTGAATTTGGGGTAGGGCCCTTCTTGAGACTTTAGAGACTTCTGTGGTTCAGAAGAAGAGCCTGGGTGGAGATGCTGAGTTGAGACATGCCTGGCTTTTCTTTTGGAGCCAAAGATGTGAGTGTGTGTGTTTGTATATGTGTGTCTATATACCTTGCATGTCACTCAGCTTGTCTGCATATGTTTGTGAGTGTATGGCTCTGTGTGTAACTATGTGAGTTTTGTGTGTGTGTGTATCTAGCTGTATGCCTCTGTATGAGTTTGCGTACTTGTGGGTGACTGTGCACGTATCAGTGCCGGTGTTGCTCTGTGGTAGGGGTCCTCAGACAAGCCCTGGCAGATAGCATGATCGTGGGACTTGAATCTTGACCCCGAGTTCCTTGTGCAAGGAGCATTGTAGGGATATTTCAAAGGGCTCTGTGATGAACCCAGGTGACTTATCTCTAAAAACCATGGTCAGGTGCCCTTGTTGAGCTGTCATGTGTTCACTCCTTGGCTGTCCTCAGTTCCAGCTTGCTCACTCCAGCCTTCACAACAGTGCTGATAGTGGATTTGGGCTGTTCTTGTGGCATTGCAAAAGTCTGTTGATATATAGGAAGCTTGGTCCTGAATGTTTGCAAATGTATCCGTGTGTACCTGTGGGGACATAGGGACTTTGGTAGCTCTAGAGATTGGCTACATTCTATAAATAGTTACTGGGTGGGCCAGGAGGTCCCACTTGCTGACTGCCAGGTGATGTAACAACTGAAAAGAATTCTGCCTACCTACCTGGTGCCATTGGTTACTGCCTGCTCCACCCCTGCTGCCCTTCCTGCCACCTCCTGCCAGGCTGTCTCTGAGAAGTGGGTGAAAGGAAATGCAAAGGCCAATGTGTGGGGCTCTGGCCACCTCCCAGGGGGCGGTACCCCTCCGTGATACCTGGTGCTGGGGCATGAGGAAGAGACAGTCTCAGCCACCCAGAGAAAGTGGCAGGTGGGTTGAGGGAGGGTGGCAACCAGCCAATCCTAGGCTCCATTCTTTTCCTTTCCCAGGCAGTGGTCACTAAGTGACAGAAGGCTGTGGCAGCACTGGTAGCAGATGATGCCCCAGGCCCTGGAGCATGCAGATGGCAGATGGGCCTGGATGGTTCTGCTGGCCTCCCTGATGACCCAGGCCCTCACATTGGCCTTCCCTGCATGCATCGGTGTCTTCTTCACAGATCTGCAGCATGACTTCCAGGCCAGCAACAGCGAGACCTCCTGGTTCCCCTCCATTCTGGGGGCTATGCTCCATGCTGGGGGTGAGCAGTCTGGAAAGGGGTTGAAGGGGGGATAAGAAATTACGTGGGATAGAGGAGAAGCCACAATCTCCCTGGTCTCCTGGGTCCCTCTGTCTGAGGCCAGGAGGCTTGGTCTCCTGGGCACATTCCTAAGTGTTACCTGGTTTCAGTGGGGCCACCTCCACCTGGCTGGAATCCAGCTGGACCAAGCTGTGTCATCAGGAAAATGGGTTGCCCTGGGGATGGGAGAGCCGGGAGACATCTGAAGTACAAAGCCAGGCAAGGTCCTAGCAAGTCCTTTGGTGAGCATTGGGTGATCCATCCAGACCTTAGGTGCACATGGAGGCTCAGTGTAAGACTGGGAGAAGCCGGTGCCGGGGCCAGAAGACCCAGGCTCTTACACTTGCCAGCTGGGCTATCTTTCTTTGCAGTATGGAGGAACTCTCCATCTCAAGGAAAATGCCAGGAACAAAAGGGGACAGAGCAAGAGCCCCATCTCTCCCTGGGGCTCCCTAAAGAGGGGAGGTTGGAGAGACTGGAGCCTGGAGGGAAGGCAGCCTTCACTTCCCCTCTTCTCCTTGCTCTCCTCCCACAGGCCTCAGGGGCCCATGTACCTGGGTTGGCAATTGTAAGAATGTGACCGCCTTCACCCTGACCTCAGTGATGAGAGCAGAGTAGGAGGTGCATGACCCTCTCCCACGGGAGAATTCTTCACAGAAGCCCTGGCTCCTGGAAGCTCTCTAGGGAGACCTCAGAGACAATGACTTCAGGGGGTGCTTGGCCAGCAGGAGCCAACATGATCACCCCTAGGGTTTGCCCATATGTGGGTTTGCTTACCTCAGTTGACCTGAGCTCCTTAGCTACCTCTCTGCCATTTCCTCCACCTGGCACCTGTAGCCTGCTTATTATTCTAGGTCCTTCCCAGAGGGGGGAGACTGGGAGAGATGGGCGCTATCCACAGTCTGCTTTGGAAGCTTGGGCTGCAGGCAAGGGGAAAGCCAGGCCTGGCCCAGAACTTGTTACCGCTTGGCCTGCAGGGTTGGGGTGAGTGATGGGAATCTCAGACAGTTCTTTTCCATGCAGACAAAGAGGTGCTTGGAGAGGGGTACTGGGAGCTAGGCATCTTGTGGGGACCCCTACCCCCCCAGCCAGCTTTGGACTTTTCACCCCAGAGCAAGCACACCATCTCTGTTGGTGTGGGATTCCTCTCTGTCCATCTCTTTCTCCCACGCTCATTCAGATTATCATAGAAATTTTAAAAGTGATCCTTTGATCCTTTCAGACTTCCCTCCCAGCCCCCCCCACATTTGGGGTGAGGAAACCAAATAGACCCAAAGTGCAAGGGGTCCTGGCAGGAGCTGTACCCTGCAAAAGGAACACCTGCCTCCTGGGCCCCGCCCTAGCTCCACTTATGACACCATGACTCTGGGATTTCCCCAAGGTCACCTTTCCTGAGTCAGGCAAATCGCAGGGGTGGGGAAGATATGTGGACCAGAAGTCACAGCCACTCCAAAGCCCCATGTCTTCCTCTTCAGGGGCAGGGGGGACTGGTCAGCAGCCTTCTCTTGGTTGTCTCTGAGGATGGGCCGCTCACTCCCTCTGTTACTGTCATATTTACCCTGGTTCACTCCACTCATCCCCTCTTCACTGCAGACACGCATGCACACACAGGCACGTGCAACACACACAATACTTTGTCCCTCTGGCTGCACTCTGGGAGAGTTACTTGGAGAAGCTTTAATATGTGTGCTTATGGGCAGGGCACTTCTGCAAGGTGTCTAGGAACAGCTGGCCAGACTGGCTAGTTTCTACTTATCAGACTGGATAGAAAGCCGCTGGGGTGGAGGCAGGCCCTCTCCACACGGAACCAAAAGTCTGGGTGTAGCCAGGGTTGTTTTTTGTTTTTTCATGCTGGAGATTGAACCCACGGCCTCTCACATGCTATGAACGTGCTCAACCCTTGAGCTACACCCCTAGTCCTAGGTGTAGATTTTGGTGGTGGCTAAAGCTGATGGGAGAGGGGAGAAGGTACCTGGCTTGACTTTCTCCAGAACACTCCAGAGGTCAGAGCACGGAAGTACAGGATGGCCTAGGATCCTATCCAAACGTACAAGGAGAAGGTGGAGGGCGTGTGGTGGCCAGGATAGAAGTGGGGCTAGAAGCTCACCGTGGTTTAGATGCTCCAGATGCCCCCTTAGAGACAGACCTCTCCCAAGTGAGGGATGTCCATACAGGTCATGAACCACTCCCATTTGGATGGAATAGGTCAGTGCAGTGCAGGACTTTGGCCAGACACCATCTAGTCTGACCCCTTACTCTGAAGATAGGAAACTGAGGCAGAGAGAGGGCTCAGGCCTTGCTCAGATCACATGGTCAGTCTGTAGCAGAGAAGGAATTAGAATTCAAGCTGGTAAAATCCAGGACTTGTGTTGTCCGCTAAGCCACCTGGCTATTCCTGGTGGAACCCCTCTCCCCCAGCTCCATTCTGCCCCTGAATCCCAGTCTCCTCACTCAATGCCCCCTGCTGACTGTCTGCTCCCCACAGGACCCCTGTGCAGCCTCCTGGTGGGACGCTTCGGCTGCCGAGTGACTATGATGCTGGGGGGCGTGCTGGCCAGCCTGGGCATGGTGGCCAGTGCCTTCTCCCGTACGCTCATGCAGTTTTTCCTCACGGCAGGAGTGATCACAGGTGACTGTCATTCCATTTAAAGTGGCAGGCAGGTGTGGGAAAGGCAGGCAAGCCTCTTAATTTTCTAGAACTGTTTACAGTCTGATGAGGGAAATGGATGATTATCAGATAAATAAGAATGCATCCTGGCCTAACATGAAATGAGTCAAGAGGTGAAATCCAGGACACCCAGTGTAGGAAACAAAGCAGGAGTGGAGAGGTTTACTATTCTCGACAGGGCAGTTATGGAGGGCCTTGGAGAGGGGGTAACATTTGAGTAGTGTATAAGTCAGCTTTCTGATACTATAATAAATACCTGAGACAGTTGACTTATAAAGAAGAAAGGTTTACATAGACTCACAGTTTTGGAAGTTTCAGTTCTTAATTGGTTGGCCCCATAAGCTTATGGTAAGATAAGCACATCATGGTAATATCATATGGCAGAGCAAAACTAACCCATCTCATGGCCAGGGAGCAAAAGAGAGAAAGAGGAAGGGGTTGAGATCCCACTATCCCCCTTGAGGGCACATCCCCAATAACCCAAAGACCTTCCACTAGGCCCACCTCTCAATGTTTCCATCACTTCTCAATAGCACCATGCTGGTGACCAAGCCTTTCCCATGTTTATCCTAACCACAGCAAGCAGAGACAAGAGAGGAGAGAGAATCTGATATGAGGCTTTCTGGGAAAGAGCATTCCAGGCAGAGGGAGCAGCAAGTGCAAAGGTCCTGAAGTTCAGGAGCAGAAAAGTAGCAGTAGGTTAAAGAGGCATGAGCGAAGGGGCCAAAGAGGTGAAGTGTAGAGGCCTGATGGGGTTTAGTTCACAAAAGGTTTTGTAGTGAGTTGGGGAAGCCATTGAGGGGTGAGTCACACTATCCAATTACTATTTGCAAAGCACCCCTCTGGCTGCGGTGGTATTGGGGCAAGGCTAAGAGTAGACAGAACAAGTAGGGAGCAGGGTTGAGAGCCAGGTATGAGGTGGTTGTAGCTTGGACCAGGATAGTGTGATGGAAGTGATTGGGAAGAGATGAAGCTGTGGTTGCATATGAGATACAGAAAGAAGAGTCAAAGATAACACAAGAGTCGAGAAGGTGACATCAAAGAGTTTTGGCCTGGAGACAATGGAAGGATGGAGCTGCCATCATCAGTGGGGAAAGGGGAAGAGCAGGTTTGGGGAAGATGGGAAGCTTGAGTCTGGATGGTCCTGTCTGGGGTTCCAGAGAGGAACCCTGAGCTGGAGTGGGCAGTTCAGGAGTCATGAGATGGTGGGAGCATAAGATAAGAAATCACCCTGCCATCTCTGAGGGAATGAGGGTGACAGCTGAAGAAGAGGACTAAGGACTGAGCCTAGGCACTGCCCAGAGGTCTGGGCAAGAAGAAGTGACCCAGAGGTAGGAGAATCAGGAGAGTTTCTCCAGGAAGTGAGTGATGAAGTGTGCCAAGCTGCTGATGAGTTAGCTGGGCTGAGGGCCAGACTCGCCCTCTCAGTGCAGCCTTGTAGATCTTGACAAGAGCAAGTATAGTGCAGAGGTGAAGATCAAGGTCTGATAGAAACAGGTTAAGAAGAGAATGGGAGAGACTGAGGGATGCTTCTGTTCCCAGTACTGAGAGGAGAGGAGAGGAGAGGAGAGGAAGAAGGGAGGGAGAGGGAACGAGGGAGGGAGGGAGCAGGAGAAGGGAGTTGGAACATAGCATTGTGCTGGCATTCACACTCAGGACTTTTACATGCTAAGTATGCATTCTACCATGAGCTACATCCCCAGCCCCTGCTGTGGCATTTCTATGTAAATGGATCTGAGAAGGGGGAAGGTACCCAAAAGGAGTTGTGGTATCAAAAGTTTTTAGGGCTGACAGGGTAGCTCAAGTGGTAGAGTGCCTACCTAGCAAGCATGAGGCCTTGAGTTCAAACCTCAGTCCCACCAAAATAAAAGAAAAAAAAAAGTTTTTGGTTTTGTTTTTCTTTTTTTTTTTTCCTTTTTTCAGCCATTCTACCACTTGAGCCACATCCCCAGTCCATTTGGCTCTGGTTATTTTGGAGATGAGGTCTCGGGAGCTATTTGCCTGGACTGGCCTCTAACCTTGATCCTCCCAATCTCAGCCTCCCAAGTAGCTAGGATAATAGGAGTGAGCTACCAGAGCCCAACTCTTTTTCTTTTTTCTTTCTTTTTCTTTTTTTTTAAATAGTAGAAATAAGAATAAAGGAGAATGATCTAGTAAGGAGGAGGGAGTATGATGTAGGAGAGGGGATTACTGCCGGGATGCCTGAATAGATAGCCTCTGAAAGCGTGGGTGGGTCATCATCTCAGTTGATGATCACCAAGGACGGAAGGCAAGTGAGTGACCCAGAGATCCATAGTGGCAACCGGGGCAGCTGTCTCATGTTGTCTTGAGCTTTGTTTCTGGCATGAGCAGCTGTGGGGTGTAGGCGTGGAGGAGTGGGGAGCTGGGCAGGCCCCTCTGGGGAAGTGATGTGTGAGTTGAGTGGAAAGTCTGAGTGAAACGTGTTCCAGGGAGAGAAGATGCTACTGCAGATGTCCCGAGGTAGGGAAGGACAAAGAGAAGGAGAAAAGAAGCTGATGTGGCTTGATCCTGGTGAGTGACAGGGAGTGGCCTGAGATGGCATCAGAGAGGTGGGTCAGAGCCAAACCACACAGAGCCTTCCAGGACAGAGTAAATACTCTGGATATTTTTCAAGTGTGAGGGAAAGTCTTTGGAAGGTGTTAAATGGGTATTTAAAAGGTGGCTCTGGTGCTGTGCCAAGGGGGAACTGAGTGTCCCTGGCAGCCTTGGGAGGCAGAGCTGAGGGGTGGGTGGGATGCTTACAGGGAGGTGTCAAGGCAGACAGATCCATCTTCATTGCATGGGGGCTTTGAAGTGGGTCTGGCATAGAACCAACAGAAGCATCCATGGGACATGAACCTAGGACCCCCCCCCCACTCTGGGTGTAGGTAGAAGGCCCCAGAATGCCCCTGAGCTGGTCTCCCCTCTCACTCTGCAGGTCTCGGCATGTGCTTCAGCTTCCAGTCAAGCATCACAGTGCTGGGCTTGTATTTTGTCCACCGGCGGCCGATGGCCAACGCACTGGCTTCCATAGGATTGTCCTTGGGCGTCACCCTCTGGCCACTGCTAGCCCGCTACCTCCTGGAGGATCTGGGCTGGAGGGGCTCCTTCCTTGTCTTCGGCGGGGTCCTTCTCCACTGCTGTATCTGTGGGGCCATCATGAGGCCCGTGGCCACCAGTGCAACACCTGAGACCAGAGAAAGTCCCCCTCTACCTTCCAAGACACCTGTGCGCAGCTGCCTGGCAACGTGTGACTCAACTATTCGGCACCACCTGGCCTGTGACATCCTGCAACACAACATGGGTTACAGAGTGTACACAGTAGGCGGGACATTGATGATTCTAGGCTTCACACTGCCACATACCTTCCTGGTGCCATATGCGATGTGGCACGGGGTAGATGAATATCGGGCAGCCCTGCTTGTTTCCATCATTGGTTTTTGCAACATCTTTCTGCGGCCCATAGCAGGGCTGCTGATAGGTCGACAGAGACTCGCCGGCTACCGCAAGTACCTATTCAGCCTGGCAGTCCTGCTCAATGGGCTCACCAATCTGGTGTGCACGGTGTCTGCTGACTACCAGGTGCTAGTGGGCTACTGCCTGGTCTACAGCGTGTCCATGTGTGGCGTTGGCGTCCTCATCTTCCAGGTCCTGATGGACATCGTCCCGATGGATCGGTTTCCTAGTGCCCTGGGTCTCTTCACCGTACTTTGTGGCATTGCTTCCCTCATTTCTCCACCACTGGCCGGTGAGAACCTGGGAGGGAAGGTGACCAGTTGTGCCCAGGTGGGGGGCCTGTGTGGGTGGTGGGCAGGGTATGGAGGGGTAGGGCAAAGGCTTTCAGTCTGGACAGAGTTGGACCTGGTCCAGCATCTTCTCTCTGTGTAGGGACTGTGAATCTGTGATTCTCCCAGACCGTCCTGGGAAATGTGTTATAGTTTGTCTTCCACCTGTCACTCAGGTTGAAATTATGGATTTGTACATGAGTCCTTCGTCTTCCTTTCTGTGCTTCTATTTTCTTAACTGTGAAAATAGGATATCCCTTATGGGCTTTTCGTAATGGCCCCCAAGTTATGAAGTAAAGAGCTTAGCAGAGAGTCTGGCACATAATAAATGCTATACCTGTGTTTGCTGTTATCAGCATCCTAGTTCACCTACTTCCTATCTAAAACCTGGGGAAATCACGTTCCTTCTCTGAGCCACAAGGTCAGCTGCAAAATGTCCAAAAGGGCATGTGCCTTCGTCATTTATTCACCCAGACCACTCATGGGGTGCAACTGGCCAAAAACTAGGCTCTTGGGGCTTATCTTCTCATGGAGAAGTCAGGAATGGAAGGAGGAGGACATGTTTGTGTCCAAACCACTGTGGAGTGGTGATTTATGCTGGGACGGAAACAAACAAAATTTACAAGATAAGACCCACAGGAGAGGGTTGCCAGGCAGCTGAGTGTGTGACTTTCGTAGAGTTGAGGGAAGGTTATACAAGCCCTTGGTGCTGAGGGCAGTCAACAAACAATACATGATGGCTGTTATTATGATAAGAACTGGGAGTTTGACTCCAGTCCAACGGGACTCTTTCCTAAGTGTGACATTGGAAGTCCTGGTTTCCAATGGAGTTCTTCAAGCAAATAAGTAGAGAGAACTATTTAGGATGAGGTGGGACCTGGGAGACAGCTGAGCAAGCATCTCCTACTCCTCTATTTCTAATCTCCTTGCTGCCTGTCCTTAAGGAAGTCATGTTCTTACATCCTCTTATGGCCTAAAGACTCCTGCCTAGGGCAGCCTAGGGCAGGTTCCTCCTTCTCTCCTTTCATTCAACAACTATCTACAGAGTACCTATTGGGTATAAGTCACAATCCCTTGTCCAGCAGAGACAAAACTAAAATTCCTGCTCTCATAGAGTGCGCAAGTGAAGGAACAAGCCTAGTAGCCCTAACATGTGGCCTAATGTGTTCTCTACCCCCAGGGTTCCTCGTGGATTCTACCAACAACTTCAGCTATGTGTTCTTCATGTCAAGCTTCTTTCTCATCTCTTCTGGCCTGTTTATGGGTGGCAGCTTCTATGCCTTGCAGAAGAAGGAGAGGCAAGGCAGGCAAGCCAAGGCAGAAGGAGTCAGCTCAGAGACTGCCTCAGTGCCAAGTCTTATCCTGGAAGGCAAGGACAGTTCCAAGAAGCAGCTGCACGTTGAAAGGATGTATGTAACCAGTGTTTGAGCTGCAGAGATCAGCGTCTGAGCCCTGAGGTCAGCGAGTGACCTTCCTTTCGGCCAGCAAAATTCAGGAGCCAGCCCTTCTGTCATTTTTCTTTGGGACCCAGGAAGGTGGGTCTGAACACAACTCAGGGCAATGAGGCCCATCCCAGCTTGGCTGGCTCCTCACTGCTGCTCCTACAATCCAACACATTGGATCTTCACATCCAATCTGCCTGCCTCCAACATCAGGTCTTCTTGTCCTTCTCTGGCTTTCTTCTCAAATGATGAGCCCTGACCCTTTGAACAACAAACTAGGGGTATAGCTGCCCCCACACCAGTGCTGGGCCTCATACGGGCTGGAGTTCCAGGAGAAGTGATGATAGAGGACCACACTGAGGAGTTGACCTAGATTCAGGATAAGGGCAGATTAAAGGGCAGGTGGAGTGCCTGTCTAGACATCTGCACAGGAGAGGCTCCTCTCCCATTTTCCTGGAGTGGACCTTCCAGGCTAAGATCTCAGAACTGAGGGTATCTAAGGGGTCTCCTGCCATCTCAGTAGGGCCTGCCCTAGGGATGTCTTCTCTCTTTTGCCCACAATGTATCCTTGGTGGGGAAGTTTAATGCTGGGGTTGGGGAAGCCAGACACTTTACTGACCAAGGGAACGGAAGGCTTGTTAGGCAGCTAGAGCACTAGGAGGACCAGGACCATTATGAAAACAGGATTGCATATGCAACAGAAGTCTTTGTTCCCCTCCTGGCCTCCTGAGGCCCCTCTTTTTCCTGCCATGTTAGAAGTGTCAACCATGAGGGCTGGGGGTGGAGATGTTGCCTAGTGTGAACAAGGCCCTAGGTTTGATCCCTAGCAACTCCCCCCACCAAAAGTTTATACTAAAAAAGAAAAAAGTGTCACCCCAGGGATGGTAGCTGGCTGGGTCAGCTCCCATCCATCCCTGTTCCTGGTGTCCTGTGCCTTTGGCCTGCAGGCCAGAGCTATCCCTTTCTGGTGTCCCTTCCAACGTTCATTACCCAGGGCTGGTTGTAATCAGTCCAGGCTTGTCCCAGCTGGGTACCCCAGGGAATGGGAAAACAGTTTGTTTGAATTATACACACAAACATTCCCTGCAGTGTGTCATAAACTCTGAGTTACTAAAGCTGGAAAACAGGCCTGGGGTAAAATTCCTCCCTTCTCCCTTCCTTTCTTCCAGCTTGGCACAGACTGCTCAGGCTCAGGACCTTGTTTGTTGGTTCAGGCTCAACCAGACTCCAGCAAGAAAACTCTATCGGGACAAATGATCTTATTTTCATGATCTGATGCCAGTGTTCCTCCTCCACATGTCTGTCTGACATGAAGAAGGATCTTGGAGCTGTGTGTCTCCTCTAAGATGTTTCCACGAGCTCCCCCCTATGGCCAAAGGAGATAGTGCAACACTGCTGCCAAAGGCTTTGGGCTGGTATAGAAATCTGAGTTTCATGTTTCACTGCCACAACTTGCTGTGTGACTTTGGGCAAATTGTCAACCATCCGTGGGCCTTGAAAAAGTTGGAAGTAAGCGTGGATGAGCTACAAGTCTCTTCCCATTCGAAAGGTCTGAGTGTTCTGAAGATCTTCATTGCCACCAGGCAAAGGTGGCTCACGTCTGTAATCCTAGCTACTCAGGAGGCAGAGATCAGGAGGATCGCAGTTTGAAGCCAGCCCCAGGTAAATAATTCTCAAGACCTTATCTTGAAAAAAAACCATCGCAAAAAAGGGCTGGTGGAGTGACCCAAGGCGTAGGCCGAGTTCAAACCCCAGTACCGCAAAGAAAAAAGAAAAAAACCACCACCAACAACAACTTTATTGCCTTCCCACTCCCCACCCAGTCCTGAGCTTCTTTTGGGTGGTAGTGGGGCTTGAACTCATGCTTGCTAGACAAGGCATTCTACCACTTGAACCTACCCTTTTTTGTGTTGGGTTTTTCGAGATAAGGTCTCTTGAACTATTTGCCTAGGCTGGCTGTGAAACACGATCCTCCTGATCTCTGCCTCCTGAATAGCTAGGATTACAGGTGTGAGCAACTGGTGCCTGGCTCCACAGGGCTTTAAGATGTTGTGCATCTTCTAAATGGACCACATCCTGAAAAAATTTAAAAAATATTGTTGAACCTTCAGCATAGGGCATCTTGACATCATCTGCTCCCAGGCAAGAGTGGCAATAAAGTGGAAAAAAAGTCTCTGGGTAGAAGTCCTCCAACAAATATTTATTGAGCATCTATGGTATTTAAGGGACTAGGCAGAGAGGAATAAGACCTTGTCACTGCCCTTGACACAAAGCCAAGGACTGAGACTGGGTGTGTGGCTCAAGCATGTGTGTCTCAGAGGCATTGAGCTCAATCATCATGCCACAAAAACAAAACAAACACCAAATAGTAACAATTCTTCCCCAAGGTGGAGGGACCTGTAAGTCCCGAGGAAGGGATAAAATCAGACACAAAAAGGGAGACTGAAGTGGCCCACTGAGTCCAGAACCCACACTTGGCTGATTCCGTGAGACTCAGTCTTGGGCAGTCCCTGTGGAGAGAGAGGCAGAGCTCACTTCTGTCCTGCCCCATTCCCTGAGCTCCTGGTCCCAGGCCTTTGCTGCTCTGTCCAGTGATAGCAAAGACCCCTAGCCACCTTGAGCTGAGATGCACAGACTCTCCACAGAAGTCAAAGGGCCTAAATGTCAAACCAGGGTACCCAAGCACCCAAAGTAAGGTCAAAACTGCTGCCCCAGAAGATGTGGACTGGGTAGAGGCTGATCACAGGTCCTGAAACCTCAGAGGTGGAGCCTGCAGCAGAATGGAATGTGGTGGCCACTCTGCCTGTCCCAGGCCCTGAAGGGCTGAAGGACAGACCGCAGGAGGTCAAGGAGACACTTCTCCTCCCTAGGAAATGCCTGTTTGCATCTGAAAGGCATCTCTGCCCTCAGGCAATGCAAAAATAGGCTATAAAACCCCACTCCCCACCCTGACCCACAGGATCACCAGTTTCCAGGTCCCCCTGCATTCCCCAATATACGGTCTTTCTCTTCTCTTTTCTCCAACTAAATTCTCTACAAATAAAATCTTTCTGACTTCTGCTGTTAGAGTCTGTTTGTGCTTTCATTCTCAGAGTGGGCTCAAGAACCCTGAGCATCTGAAATTCCTGCACGTGTCATCCGTGCATATTTGGCAATGCACGAAGGGACCAGCCTTCACCTGAGGCAGTATAGGTTGTGCCAAACTAGGAAAGACTGCCTAGGAATGTGACCGTGAGGATCTGGCACTCCGGTGGAGTCTGTTTTCCAGGACAGACCCCCCACCACAGCCTAGCTATGGTGGAACTGTCAGGTCGACCTTTAATTCCTCTCGCTCTGTCTTGTTAAGGAGGGTTTCTTCCTTGGGAAACTGAGGAAAAGGTCCGAGCCCACTACAGCTGTATGGCAGGCAATCTGAGGAAACTCGGATGCCAGGCGGGGATTTATACTGCACTGCCAATGCTACGTGGGCAGAACTCTACCTTAGTGCACCGAGGCTTTTTCTTTTTTCCTCTCCTTAAATGCTAACTCTCTCTTTCAAGATCTGACCAGCTTAAGGGGAGGTCTGAAAACAGCCGGTGGAAAGGAAAGTTTGTCTTCAAGCCACAAAAGGTGTTCTGGCCGGGGCCCTCCCTGGTGTCACCCAAAGGCTGGAGACGCAACTTCCTGACCTGTCCTGAGGCCCCAAAGGTGGCTAAGTCTTGGACCCCTCCAGCCATGTCCCCAGCAAACAGACAATCAGATCTCTCATGCTTCCTTCATGGTTTCTGTGGCCCGAGAGTGGAGGTCACCTCTTGCTTCCAGTGCTCCAGTACTGCCTTTGGGCAGGATCGAACTGGACAGCAGGGATGATCAACAATCCCTCATGTATTGAGCCTGGAAACTCTCTTTTTCCCCAACCCTCAGCCTCTCCTTCCCCTTTCCCAGGCAGTTCAGGATGAGTGCCCACCTCCCTGCTTTTGCTCTAAATGGCAGTGAGCTTCTTTCTTCAGGGAGTTTGGGAAAAATCCCTACAGGGACCAGAAAGTGATGGTCTCCAATTTAGGCTTAACTGTCTTTGTCAAGCATCAGATTAACTGGTTAAACAGGTTCTGCAGCCTGCCCTCAGGAAAAGAAAAAAAAAAAAAAACAGGAAAAAGGCAAAAACCTCAGGTCTCCGTTTTTGCCCCTTACCAGAGCAAAAGCCTCCAGATGCTCTCTCTCCTTTCATAGAAAGCATATGCCTCACAGGATATATAGGGGAACAAAAGTCTACTTCATCAAGAGTCCCCATCCATTCCTCTAAATTAGTCCTCCTTCTGGCCATGCAGCCCTCTTGGTTACTTTGATAGAGTTACTTTTTAATTACAAGCGTTCAGCTGATAGAAGAGAACTAGGCCTACCTGGGTCTCAGGGCAAACAGGCAAGTCAAAATAGATGAGAGATTGGTCAAAGATCATCTCAGGGGGGTGGGTGCAACTGAGACATCTATCTGTAAATCCTCCTCGACTCTACCCACGAGTGGCAGTGGAAGGAGCAAGGGAGAGCGGGACGCCCTCTCCCACTAGAGTTTCTCCTCATCTGGGGACGCTTAGATAAAAGGAGAAACCTCTGTTAAGGTGACCAATTTTTCCCTTGTTTCCCTTTTTAGATGGGAAATCAAGCCTCAAGGATCCAGGAAGGATCCCCCCTTGCCTACTTATTAACTCAAGTTTTACTGCACCCAGGCTTGGCCACAGTTTCCTCTGGGAGATGAGGAAAGATGGCCAGAAGGAGGCAGCATTAATTATAATACCATTCTTCAATTACATATGTTCTGTAAAAAGGAGGGAAAGTGGACTGAAGTTCCATATGTTCATCTGTTCTTTTTCCTAAGAGACCACCCAGAATGACTGAGCAAATGCAGGCTAGCTACCCAGACCATGGTAACCCTTTGCAAAAAGCCCCCAAACTCCCTTGAACCCAAAAATCCCATCTAATGCTCCATCAGCTCCCTCTCTCCCTGCTTACCCAGCCACCTCACACACTAGACGCTGTCTCACAGGACTCTCCCCCTCCAGTTAATTCCCGGAGGGGGCAGAGCTCATGTTCCTTTTAGAGTGAGTGAACTTAAAGAAATAAAAAAGGATTTAGAAAATTGCACAGAAAATCCAGATCAGTACATCCAGGCATTTAGAGAAGTCAGCCAAAACTTTGAACTGAGCTGGAAAGATGTAATGCTATTGCTGTCGCAGACCCTCACTTCTCTGGAGAAACAGCGGGTTCTAGATCAGGCAGTCACAGCTGGAGACAATTATCACTTAGATAAAAGTGGCCCTACAGGCCTGTCTCCTACTGGGCCCTCACAGGAGGAGGAGGGGGAGGAAGAAGAAAGACAAAGGCACTGGATACCTAAAAGGGAACCTCAATTCCCAATTCCAACAGGAGATTAGGCAGTGCCTAGATATGACCCTAAGTGGGACCCTGCAAATGACAAGGATAAATGGAGTCATAACCATTTCATCCACTGCATTCTTGAGGGTCTGAGGAGAGCCAAGGTAAAAGCTCTTTTTTTTTAATTTTTATTTTATTCGTATGTGCATACAATGGGTCATTTCTCCCCCCTTCCCCCACCCCCTCCCTTAGCCCCCCCCCCCACCCGGCAGAAACTATTTTGCCCTTATCTCTAATTTTGTTGTAGAGAGAGTATAAGCAATAATAGGAAGGACCAAGGGTTTTTGCTGGTTGAGATAAGGATAACTATACAGGGAGTTGACTCACATTGATTTCCTGTGCGTGGGTGTTACCTTCTAGGTTAATTCTTCTTGATGTAACCTTTTCTCTAGTTCCTGGTCCTCTTCTCCTATTGGCCTCAGTTGCTTTTAAGGTATCTGCTTTAGTTTCTCTGCATTGAGGGCAACAAATGCTATCTAGTTTTTTAGGTGTCTTACCTATCCTCACCCCTCCCTTGTGTGCTCTCACTTTATCATGTGATCAAAGTCCAATCCCCTTGTTGTGTTTACCCTTGATCTAATGTCCGAATATGAGGGAGAACATATGATTTTTGATCTTTTGGGCCAGGCTAACCTCACTCAGAATGATGTTCTCCAATTCCATCCATTTACCAGCGAATGATAACATTTCGTTCTTCTTCATGGCTGCATAAAATTCCATTGTGTGTAAATACCACATTTTCTTAATCCATTCGTCAGTAGTGGGGCATCTTGGCTGTTTCCATAACTTCGCTATTGTGAATAGTGCCACAATAAACATGGGTGTGCAGGTGCCTCTGGAGTAACCTGTGTCACAGTCTTTTGGGTATATCTCCAAGAGTGGTATTGCTGGGTCAAATGGTAGATCGATGTCTAGCTTTTTAAGTAGCCTCCAAGTTTTTTCCGGAGTGGTTGTACTAGTTTACATTCCCACCAGCAGCATAAGAGGGTTCCTTTTTCCCCGCATCCTCGCCAACACCTGTTGGTGGTGGTGTTGCTGATGATGGCTATTCTAACGGGGGTGAGGTGGAATCTTAGTGTGGTTTTAATTTGCATTTCCTTTATTGCTAGAGGTGGTGAGCATTTTTTTATGTGTTTTTTTTTGCCATTTGAATTTCTTCTTTTGAGAAAGTTCTGTTTAGTTCACTTGCCCATTTCTTTATTGGCTCATTAATTTTGGGAGAATTTAGTTTTTTAAGTTCCCTACATATTCTGGTTATCAATCCTTTGTCTGATGTGTAGTTGGCAAATATTTTCTCCCACTCTGTGGATGGTCTCTTCAGTTTAGAGACCATTTCTTTTGTTGAGCAGAAGCTTTTTAGTTTTATGAAGTCCCATTTATCTATGCTATCTCTTAGTTGCTGTGCTGCTGAGGTTCCATTGAGAAAGTTCTTGTCTATACCTATTAATTCCAGGTATTTCCTACTCTTTCCTGTATCAACTTTAGAGTTTGTGGTCTGATATTAAGATCCTTGATCCATTTTGAGTTAATATTGGTATTGGGTGATATACATGGATCTAGTTTCAGTTTTTTGCAGACTGCTAACCAGTTTTCCCAGCAGTTTTTGTTGAAGAGGCTGTCTTTTCTCCATCGTATATTTTTAGCACCTTTGTCAAAGACAAGTTGGTTATAGTTGTGTGACTTCATATTCGGGTCCTCTATTCTGTTCCACTGGTCTTCATGTCTGTTTTTGTGCCAGTACCATGCTGTTTTTATTGTTATTGCTTTGTAATATAGTTTGAAGTCAGGTGTCGTGATACCTCTAGCATTGTTCTTTTGACTGAGTATTTATTGCCTTAGCTATTCGTAGCCTCTTGTGTTTCCATATAAATTTCATGGTAGATTTTTCAATTTCTTTAATGAATGTCATTGGAATTTTGATGGGAATTGCATTAAACATGTAGATTACTTTTGGGAATATCGATATTTTTACTATGTTGATTCTACCAATCCATGAGCATGGGAGATCTCTCCACTTTCTATAGTCTTCCTCAGTCTCTTTCTTCAGAAGTTTATAGTTCTCCTTGTAGAGGTCGTTCACATCCTTTGTTAGGTTTACACCTAGGTATTTGATTGTTTTTTTGAGGCTATTGTAAATGGAATTGTTTTCATACATTCTTTTTCAGTTTGCTCATTGTTAGTGTATAGAAATGCTAATGATTTTTCTGTGTTGATTTTATATCCTGCTACCTTGCTATAGCTATTGATGGTGTCTAGGAGCTTTTGAGTAGAGGTTTTTGGGTCTTTAAGGTATAGGATCATATCATCTGCAAATAGGGATATTTTGACAGTTTCTTCACCTATTTGTATTCCTTTTATTCCTTCTTCTTGCCTATTAGCTCTGGCTAGGAATTCCAGTACTGTGTTGAACAGGAGTGGAGATAGTGGGCATCCTTGTCTGGTTCCTGATTTTAGAGGGAATGGTGTCAGTTTTTTTCCATTAAGTATAATGCTGGCTGTAGGTTTGTCATATATAGCTTTTATAATGTTGAGGTACTTTCTTTCTATTCCTAGTTTTCTCAGAGCTTTTATCATGAAATGGTGTTGGATCTTATCAAAGGCTTTTTCTGCATCTATCGAGATGATCAAGTGAATTTTGTCTTTACTTCTGTTAATGTGGTTTATTACATTTATTGATTTTCGTATGTTGAACCACCCCTGCATCCCTGGGATGAAGCCTACTTGGTCGTGGTGAATAATCTTTTTGATGTGTTGTTGAATTCGGTTTGCCATTATTTTGTTGAGGATTTTTGCATCAATGTTCATTAAGGAGATTGGCCTATAGTTCTCCTTTTTGGAGGTGTCTTTGCCTGGTTTTGGGATAAGTATAATACTGGCTTCATAAATAGTGTTAGGCAATTTTCCTTCCCTTGCTATTTCGTGGAACAGTTTAAGGAGGGTTGGTATAAGTTCTTCTTTAAAGGTCTGATAGAATTCAGCAGAGAATCCATCAGGTCCTGGACTTTTCTTTTTGGGGAGACTCTTGATTGCTGCTTCAATTTCGTTTTGTGTTATACATCTATTCAGGTGATTAATGTCCTCTTGGTTCAGTTTTGGATGATTATATGTATCTAGGAATCTGTCCATTTCTTTAAGATTTTCAAATTTATTTGGATATAGGTTCTCAAAGTAGTCTCTGATGATTTCCTGGACTTCCATGGTGTTTGTTGTTATCTCCCCTTTTGCATTCCTGATTCTACTAATTTGGGTTTTTTCTCTCCTCATTTTAGTCAGGATTGCCAGGGGTTTGTCAATCTTGTTTATTTTTTCAAAGAACCAACTTTTTGTTTCATTAATTCTTTGTATGGTTTTTTTGGTTTCTATTTCATTGATTTCAGCTCTTATTTTTATTATTTCTCTCCTTCTATTTGTTTTGGGATTTGCTTGTTCTTGTTTTTCTAGGAGTTTGAGATGTATCATTAGGTCATTGATTGGGGATCTTTCAGTCTTTTTAATATATGCACTCATGGCTATAAACTTTCCTCTCAAGACTGCCTTAGCTGTGTCCCATAGGTTCTGGTAGGTTGTGTTTTCGTTTTCATTGACTTCCAGGAACTTTTTAATTTCCTCTTTTATTTCATCAATGACCCATTGTTCATTAAGCAATGAGTTATTCAGTTTCCAGCTGTTGCATGTTTTTTGTTTTTATTTTTGTTGTTGAGTTCTAGTTTTATTGCATTGTGATCAGATAGAATGCATGGTATAATTTCTATTTTCTTATATTTGCTGAGACTTGCTTTGTGCCCTAGGATATGATCTATTTTGGAGAAGGTTACATGGGCTGCTGTGAAGAATGTATATTGTGTAGAAGTTGGATGAAATGTTCTGTAGACATCAAGTAGGTCCATTTGATCTATTGTATATTTTAGATCTTGGATTTCTTTATTGATTTTTTGTTTGGATGACCTACCTATTGATGATAATGGGGGGTTAAAGTCTCCCACGACCACTGTGTTGGAGTTAATATATGCTTTTATGTCCTTCAGGGTATGTTTGATGAAATTGGGTGCATTGACATTGGGTGTATATAGGTTGATAACTGTTATTTCCTTTTAGTCTAATTCCCCTTTTATTAGTACGGAATGTCCTTCCTTATCTCATTTGATCAATGTAGGTTTGAAGTCTACTTTGTCAGAGATAAATATTGCTACTCCTGTCTGTTTTTGGGGGCCATTGGCTTGGTAAATCTTCTTCCAGCCTTTCATCCTAAGCCTATGCTTATTTCTGTCAGTGAAATGGGTCTCCTGTAAGCAACAAATTGTTGGATCTTCCTTTTTAATCCAGTTCGTCAAACAGTGTCTTTTGATGGGGGAATTAAGTCCACTAACATTGTGTTAGTATTGACAGGTATGTGGTGATTCCTGTCACTTAGCTGTCTTAGTTGTTTGAAGGTTTGATTGTGTGTACCTAAATCGATGTTATTCTCTACTTTCTTGCTTTTAATTTTCCTGTAGTTTGGTGCTGCCTGCCCTTTCATGGTTATGTTGGGTTTCACTTTCTGTGTGCAGAATCCCTTGAAGAATCTTTTGTAGTGGTGGTTTTGTGGTCACATATTGTTTTAGTTTCTGCTTATCATGGAAGACTTGTATTGCTCCATCTATTTTGAATGATAGTTTTGCTGGGTAGAGTATCCTGGGGTTGAAGTTATTTTCATTCAGTGCCCGGAAGATCTCACCCCAAGCTCTTCTTGCTTTTAATGTTTTTGTTGAGAAGTCTGCTGTGATTTTGATGGGTTTACCTTTGTATGTTAGTTGTTTTTTCTCTCTTACAGCCTTCAATATTCTTTCTCAGGTCTCTGTATTTGTTGTTTTAATGATAGTATGTTGTGGGGTAGATCTATTTTGGTCTGGTCTGTTTGGTGTTCTGGAGGCCTCTTGCATCTGTATGGGAATAGATTTCTCTAGATTTAGGAAGTTTTCTGTTATTATTTTGTTGAATATATTATGCATTCCCTTTACTTGCACCTCTTCTCCTTCTTCAATGCCCATGGTTCTCAAGTTTGGTCTTTTTATGGAGTCAGTGAGTTCTTGCATTTTCTTTTCACAGATCTTGAGTTGTTTAATTAATAGTTCTTCGGTTTTTCCTTTAATTACCATTTCATCTTCAAGTTCTGAGATTCTGTCTTCTGTTTATTCTATTCTGCTGGATTGGCCTTCCGTTTTGTTTTGCAGTTCTGTTTCATTCTTTTTTCTGAGGTTTTCCATATCCTGAGTCCCTTCCTCTTTAATGTTGTCTATTTTTGTCCTGAGTTCATTTATCTCTTTATTAATCATGTTCTTTGTTTCACTTTGGTGTTTATACAGTGCTTCCATGGTTTCTTTTATTTCTTCTTGTACTTTTTCAAATTTTCTATTTTTGTTGTCTTGGAATTTCTTGAGTGTCTCCTGTACATTTTGGTTGACCGTATCCAGTATCGTCTATATAAAATTCTCATTGAGTACCTGTAGTATTTCTTCTTTCAGATTATTCTTGTGGGCTTCATTGGGTTCTTTGGCATAGTTTATCTTCATTTTGTTGGAGTCTGGATCTGAGTATGTGTTTTCTTCATTTCCCTCTGGTTCCTGTACTCATTTTTTGCTGTGGGGAAACTGGTTTCCCTGTTTTTTCTGTCTTCCCATCATTGCCCTTGGTGTTGTTATTGTCCCTGTACTGTGTGCAATTAAGTATTTTCTAGCTTGTAATAATAACAATGATGATATTTAGAATGGAAGGGTGAGAAAGCAAAGAAGTTAAAGAAAGAGGGAAAAACAAGTAAACAAACAAACAAAAAAACAGTGAAACAAACAAAAAAGTTTCAAAGATATAAACAGAGAGATAGTGTACTAATCAATAGTAAGCTGAACAGGCATTACAGAGACAGAGAGAGGATTGAGAAAAATAAATAAATAAATAAATAAACAAATAAACAAATAAAAGAAAACTCCAAGTTCAAATGCAGTAAAGTTTTCCCCTTTCCAAGCTCACTGGGGGAGGTGACACTGCACCAGCTTTCTCAGGCCTGTGTGTTTATTTACAGTTCATGTGGGAGGTGGGTCTTCCCCCCTCTCCTGTGGAGTTTTCCTCCCACCACCACTTTTACAAGCTTTCCTGCTCCTGGTTGCTGGGCGTGTGCTGCCGCTCCTGCCTTCTCCAGCCGGCTGGTTTATTTACAGTTCCGTGAGGGGTTGCCCCTCCCCCCTCTTTGGCGCTCAGGGCACCCTGCCCTCTTTGCTACGTGTCTTTTTTGTTATTGTTGCTTATTATTCATTTTTTTTCTTTTTTCCCTGGGTGGGGGTCGGTCTGTCCAGGGGGCTATGCTGATCTGGCCCAGGGTTGTCTGTAGGAGTACTGCATGCCGCTTCGCTCACCTTGTGGTCTGCATCTTCCCAAGCCATCTGGGTGCTGGTGTCTGGCGGCAGCACAGGAACCATCCCGGTTTCTCCGTTTAATGTGGAGTGGGAATGTTAAGCGTGGGCTGGGGGTGTGGAGGAGTCAAAGTTTTGCCTCTTCTCTGTGGTTTTTCCTGTAAGGTTTATCTTCATTGTTTCTCCAAGATTTTACTTTAGGAGGCACACTTTCTGCTTCCTCCCTCTAGCTGCCATCTTGGAATCCTCACTCTCTGTCACTCCTTTTTAATTGTCCCAGAAACTCCTACTCCTCTGCTAGGGCGACACCTTCTATACAAATTGGGGGTACAGCTATTTTTACCCCCAGGAGAATACTTTTGCTTGCCCCTAACAGAGGAACAAGTAGACCCCATGGTGTGGATGGACGGACACACTGTGGGACAGGCACGAACAGCTGCCCCAGTCCTAACTCATCTCAAGGACCCCCTCCTGGTTTCCCCATCAAAAACAATATCCTTTAAAGCCAGAAGTTAAGGAGGGGCTAATTCCCATAATCAAAGACTTTTTAAAGAGATAGGGACTGCTAATAGAATGATCCAGCCCATATAATACTCCTATTCTCGGTGTCAGGAAGGGACCTAACAAATGGAGGCTAGTCCAGGATCTCCACCTGCTCAATGAAGCAATAGTAGCTCTCCACCCTGTAGTTCCAAATCCCTATATGCTTTTAGCCCAAATACCTCCAGGTACTGCTTACTACTCTGATCTGGATTTAAAAGATGCCTTCTTTTGCATTCCCTTACACCCTAAAAGTCAACCTATCTTTGCCTTTGAGGACCCCACAAGAAAGTCCGGACAGGTCACTTGGATTGTCCTCCCCCAGGGACTCAGAGACAGCCCCCACCTCTTTGGGTTAGCTCTAACCCAAGACCTGGCAGAATGGCAATATCCACAAGCTACTCTGCTACAATATGTAGATGACCTTCTGCTCTGTGGACCAAATGAGCCTGTCATTTCATGAGCCACAGAGTCCTTACTAAACTTCTTAGTAGATAGAGGTTATAAAATCTCTAAAGAAAAAGCCCAATTGTGTCAGTCTAGGGTTACATATTTAGGTCTCATCCTGGAGAAAGAAATGAGGTCTCTAGGAGAAGACAGAATCCATCCAATCCTGACATTTCCTCTACCTAAAACTCTAAAGCAATTGAGGGCCTTTTGGGGGGTCACAGGATACTGTAGAATTTGGATCCTGGGATATGCTGACCTAGCCAGGCCCTTATATCAAATCCTTAAGGAAGCACAGAAGGATACCCAGCCCTTTATTGAATGGGATGACAAGTCAGAAAATGCATTCCACAGGTTAAAGAAGGCTCTATGACAGCTCCTGCCCCAGGTCTCCCAATACAATATAAGTTTCAATTATATGTCTATGAAAAGGGAGGATTGGCCTTGGGCGTGGTGACTCAGCTCTGGGGCATCACTCCCCAGCCAGTAGGTTACTTAAGCAAAGAGTTAGATTAGGTAGCCAAGGGATGGCCAGGATGCCTTAGAGCAATGGCCACAGTAAGCCTTCTAGTGCTTGAAGCTCAGAAACTTATCCTAAACCACCCCCTAACACTTTATACCCCACACAACCTAGGGGGAGTTTTAAACTCAAAAGGAGAACTTTGGCTATCTGACAGCCGTCTACTTAAATATCAGGCCCAGCTACTGGGAGGGACAGAAATAACTTTAAGGACCTGTCAGAGCCTAAATCCTGCATCCCTTCTACCAGAGGCAGCGGGAAATCCTTAGTACTCCTGTGAGGAGGTACTTATGGAAAATTATGCTGCCCGACCTGACTTAACTGATTGGCCCTTAAAAAACCCAGATCTAGAATTATACACTGATGGCAGTTCCTTTTTCAAGAATGGTGTCAGACATGCAGAGCTTGCAGTTGTGACAGAATTTGGCATCCTCAAATCAGGTCCTCTTCCTCCTAATACAAGTGCTCAATTGGCAGAATTAGTGGCCCTAACAGAAGTCCTAAGACTGTCAAAAGAACAGAGAGTCAACATCTATACAGTTTCTAAGTATGCCTTCCTGATCCTGCATGCTCATGCAGCCATTTGGAAGAAAAGAAAAAAAAACTAACTACAATAGGAACAGCTTCCCATAGAAATAAAAGAGGTTACTTTAATAGTTTTGGGGATAACAGCATTAGTTGCAGCCCTTGCTGGAATCAGTTATGGGGTGATTGCCAATCATGTAACTGCAAAAAACCTAACCAAAGTGGTAGAGGACACCTCAGACCAGGTAGGCCTTGCTAATAAGGACATGCAAAGGTGTTTGTCGTCCCTTGCCTGTATGGTAATGGACCACCACCTGGCCCTAGATTTTCTTTTGGCCAAACAAGGGGGGGTATGTGCCATCATCAATACCTCCTGTTGTACATCTATAAACACTTCAAGCATTGTAGAGGAACGTGCAGTTTACATTCTCCAACAGGCTAAGTGGCTCCGGGAGCAATCTCTTGAAACTCCCGTTTCTACTCAGATATGGGAACAAATAAAATCCTGGCTTCCCTCTAGGACTAGGAACCCCTCCAGGGTTCCTACCCTTTCTGGGGCCTATAGTTGCCATTATTCTCTTGCTTGCGTTTGGGCCTTGCATTTTAAACTTACTTGTCAAGTTTGTTTTTTCTTGCCTAGAATCCATCAAACTACAAATGCCTCTGGTAGAGATGAAAATGACCTACTACCGAGGTTCCCTTGACAACCCCTCTTATGGTCAGCCCTGACATTGCGGGCCCCTCATCGGCCCCTGTCAGCAGGAAGTAGTTACTGAACAGACTTCATAGTCCCTATCCCTAATAGCAGTTAGGGTGACCATTGAGAGGGGGGAATGAAGGACTGAAGGACAGACCTCAGGAGGTCAAGGAGACACTGCTCCTCCCTAGGAAATGCCTGTTTGCATCTGAAAGGCATCTCCACCCTCAGGCAATGCAAAAATAGGCTATAAAACCCACTCCCCACCCTGACCCACAGGATCACCGGTTTCTGGGTCTCCCCCCCATATTCCCCAATATGCAGTCTTTCTCTTCTCTTTTCTCCAACTAAATTCTCTACAAATAAAATCTTTCCGACCTCTGCTGTTAGAGTCTGTCTGTGCTTTCATTCTCAGAGCAGGCTCAAGAACCCTGAGCACCTGAAATTCCTTCGCGTGTCATCCATGCATCAGCCCTGGTAGGAGTCCCAGAGCTAAAAATACACAGTCCTTGCCTCAGGAAGCTCACAACTTAGCCTTCTTCCACCCACACACTTTTAAGCTTGCTGACAAAATGGCAAGGCCACCTTCTCTGGTACTTTGTTCCGTGTGACCATGAGATCTTGATCACACATCACTTTCTTGAAAAGCTGAGAAGGAATCAGGACAAAAGGCTCCACAACCCACAAAGCCACTAGTGTGGAATATCTAGGGTGAACTGATGCTCTTTCTAGGGCTTGACGATGTTGCCCCAGGAGATCCTGGTTCACCTGGCTAAGGGCCTTAAGACTGACGCGATCCCCATGGTATCTGGCCAGAGGTGGCGGATTCAGTTCCAGATCGGGACGGAGGAGATGTCGAGTTGCTCCGCTTTTTAGGGACAAAAGACGGACGCGAGTGTAGAGAGCCGACGCCCGCCTTCCAGAGGGGAGTTGTTGTAGAGGAGGCTAGGCTGCCCTCCCCCACCAGGTGTGAAGGATCTGGTGGTGCTTCTATTTCGACAGCTCCACACATGGGCATCCTCCAAGTCCACTGTGCTCCTAAAGGTCCCAGAGACGTGCATCGCGCCACATCCATACATCCACACGTGGGTCATGCCAGTGCCTACACGCAGAAAGCTACGAGAGCACGCTGCGCATGCGCACAGAGCAGCTCAGCGACAGTCCCGCCCCTCCCACGTCTTATCCCGCCCCTTCCGCTCTCTGGGGGCGGGGCTAGAGCGGCTTCCGAAAGTCCCAGAAAGGACCTGGGACTCTAGAGCCCGGCGCTACTTCCACAATTCTACCTCCAGCTTGTGCCGGCGTCCCGTGTCCGGCGCCGGAATTTAGATTTCCAAGCATAACTCTTACAGGGTCCTGAGGCCCCTCCCATCCCCTATGTCCCCATTTCCAGCTGCAAATTACTGCAGAATCTGAACCCATTTGCCGCCAGGACAGGTGTAAAGGTCCAGGTAAGGTTCTCGCCCGGCTTTCCGGCCTCACCTTTCCTACTCTCCCACCTGTCCCCCGGGGGCTGTTCGCGCCCGGACCATGGCCCAGAAGCCGAAGGTAGACCCCCACGTCGGGCGACTAGGGTACCTGCAGGCGCTGGTCACGGAATTCCAGGAGACTGAGAGCCAAGGTGAGAGGCGCGGGGTGGCGCCGGGGGACGGGGCTTGGGGTCCGGCAGCGACCGCCGCGCGGCTCTGGGCCTAGTGCCGCTTTTCCGTTACAGACGCCAAGGAGCAGGTCCTCGCCAACCTTGCCAACTTCGCTTATGACCCCAGCAACTACCAGTATCTGCGGCAACTGCAAGTCCTGGATTTATTCCTCGATTCATTGTCAGAAGAGAATGAGACGTTAGTGGAGTTTGCTATTGGTAAGGATGAGGCCGGCTCCCCAGAAACCTGATGGGCTTGGGTGAGATGAGTCAGTTAAAAGTGAGTCCTTGGGAAAGGTATCTCTTAGGCAGTCCCTCTGCTGCGAGGGCAACCCTTTTCGTTTGAGCCACTCCACCAGCCCAAAAGGGCAACCCTTTCCAATGCCACCTCCATTCTCCACACATTGTCCAGGTCGCAGCTAGTCTGAAACAGGCGTGTAACTTACTGCCCAGGTCTGGTTCTGCATGTCTGCCTTTCCTCCCGCTTAGGGATAAGATAATGAATGAGGGAATGGATTGAAGCCACTTTGAGGGAAAAGTTTGGAGATTGCTCTTTTAATATTTTCATATCAATAGAATCAAAGGTGACTTGGAATCTGTAGCTTTGGGATTCCTGTACTTGTTATGGTCTTAAGACCTATTGAATTATTCACTGGACAGATATTTTTTGGGCTGGTGCTGTATAGGCAAAAGTACTATTCCAAATGCTGAGAAGATGGCAAATAAGTTGGGGAAAGGTCTTTGCCCTAAAGGAATTTACAAACAGTGCAGTGATATAGAGCAGTAGTAGGTGAGGCTGTTTTTGTTCAGGCCATCATGGGAGGCATGCTAAGCAGATGCAGCATGGGCAAAGGCCCTAGAGCAGGAAGGAGCGAGAAGGAAGCCTGGTGTGTGAGGATTATGATAAGTCAAGGAGAGGATGGTACAAAATGAAGTTAGAGATTGGGGGCACCATACCTTACAACGGCTTCCATGTAGGCCATGAGAAGGAGTTTGGAATTTATTCTGAGAGCAAACAAATTCTTTCAGCATGTACCTTTAAGAAATAATACTTCTCCACATTGGGAAAAAAAAACCTTTAAGAATGATTTTGGGATCAGCTCATACCTGTCATACTTGTAATCCTAGCTACTTGGGAGGCTGAAATTGGGAGAATTGGTGATCCCAGGCCAGTCTAGGCAAAAAAAAAAAAAAAAAAGTTTGTGAGACCCCCATCTGAACCAATAACTGAGTGTACATGCCTGTCATCCCAGATATTGTAGGAAGCCTAAAATAGGATTGTGCCTGCCCAGGCAAAAAGCAAGACCCTATCTTGAAAATAACCAGAATAGGGCTGGTGGAGTTGCTCAAGTGGTAGAGCACCTGCCTAGGAAGTGTGAGGCCCTGAATTCAAACCCCAGTGCCACCAAAAACAAAAATAGTAAAAAGGGCCGGAAGTGTGGCTCAAGGGGTAGCCATTGTGAAGCCCTGAGTTCAAACTGCAAACCCCAGTACTGAGGAAGGAAGGAAGGGAAGGAGAGAGGGAGGGAGGAGGGAAGGAAGGAAGGTAACTGCCTGAATTCAGAGGCAGTGCTCCCAGCACAGGGCCACCCTGAGATACTGACCCACTGAGCCAAGAGCTACAGGGGAGGCTTGGGCTGGCCTGGGTCTGTTCTGGGCAGCTCCCTGAGTGGATGACCATGTCCTTTCCCTCTGAGTTTGTACCTTGCCTACCTCACAGGACTGCAGTAGGAGAAGTAAGTGCAGTGTCTGGATAGACACCTTTTCTAGAATTGTTAATATCATCATCATGTTTTACTTTACCCAGGTACTTTTTTTTCTTTTTTTGGCAGTGCTCAGGATTGAACTCAGGACCTTGCACGTGCTAGGCAAGGGCTCTACGCCCTTCTGACCACTTTTTCTTTTCCTTCTTCTACCAGAGCAGGGCCTCAGTTGCAAGTGCAGTAGCTCTGTCACTGCTGAAGCCCTCTGTGGGATCCTCTGCAGATTAGATTTCTCTCGTATTTATTGTATATAGCTTGAAAGGCAAGTCCCAGTGGTACCTAGAAGTGTATTTGGTGACTGCTGTAATTTCCCTTTCTTGTAACGTCTCCAGCACTAGATAGAAACATTGTCAGGTGTCTGTTCTGCTGCTAAATGACTCTCTGCTGTGCTGTGGAGCTTTGAGTCTTTGTCCCTGATGGCAACTCAGAGATTGTGATCTTCATGAAGTTAGAACCCGGCCTTGCTTATCTCTGTAGTCTGGGGTGCTCAGGTCTTTTGGCTTGGAAAGGAGGATGGAAGTAGAAGGGAGGCAGACCTGAAAGTGGAATTTACCCTACAGGTATATGTTCTGACCCTGATTCCATGCAGTGGCCCTGAGAACTGGTTCTGGAATAACCAGCAGAGAAATGAGCTGGGTCAGATTGCCCTTAGTCATGTCTTCCAAAACCAATGCCTGTCTTTTGGCAAGCAGCATAGTGAGTTTGGTAAGAGCTGTGTTTTGGGGTTAGGCAAACCTAAAGATGGTTAATCACTCATTTACAATTATTTTATTCCCCCTTTCTCCTTCTGGGTATCCATTCTTCCCTCAGAGTCCAGGCTCTAGTGGGTGCCTATCCCATGCCCACCACCTGCCACCTCAGCCACACCACACCACACCAGCACTCCATACAAGGTATCCAAATCTGTCACCACCTTCAAGGCATTCAAGAAACTTCTCCTCAGGGAGATCTAGTCCACTGCTTGAGGCTCACTCTAGTAGTGGTAACTGGAGCCAGGATTTTACCCTGATGCAGGATTCAAAGGTTGCATTGGAAGACCCAGGCTGCAGAACTCAGGCTCAGATTCCTGGCCTGTTTTCTCTTGTTTGTTTCTACCACACCTGGTCTCCTCTATTTGTTTTTTGTTTGGTTGGTTGGTTTTGGTGGAACTGGGTTTGAACTCGGCTGCATGGTTGCCACATCTCCAGCCCATACCTGGTCTCCTCCATCACATCCATGAGTTACTTCTGGTAAGAAGTCACTTCTGCTGTCTGGTGGTACCCACAGTCCAAGGCCATATTTGATCAGTATCCGAGGAACTGCTCCCGGGAGACAGGTCTAGCTTCAGTCAGCCATTAGAATGTTGAATGGGAAGTGGTTGAATTGTGGAGAACCATATATAAAGCCAGAATCTCAGTAAATACACACTGAATGAATAAAAGATTTTTGAACTGTAGTCCCAATTTAAAATGTTGGTTTTGGCATTAATTTGGGAATTTTGTCCAAATCAACATTGCTTGGCTTGTGGGTATACAGATATACTTGTTACCTAGAGATGTAAAGGAACTAGGAGAGAATTCTTTGGCCTATGAAAACTAACTGAATCTTAGGAAATCATGGGATACTTGGCAGCTTCCTTTCTAAAGCAGTTTTCAAGTGAGTGGTGGCCTCCCAGAACTCTGGTTAAATTGGTCTCCTGCGTTCTACTTTCTGCAATGCATGTAGCTGCCACCAGATGGTAGTAGTGCATAAAGGCTGGTAAATAAGTGCTCTTCTTGCTTTGGAAAACAACATAAAGCATTTCTCCACTGGGGATGTGGCTCAAGTGATATCCCTTGCCTAGAATCCTTGAAGCCCTGGGTTCAATACCCAGTACAAGGACTTAATTTTATGTTTCTTGATATTTGAACCATTCATCATTTTAAGTAAAACTATCAAAAGCCAAGCATGGTGAGTGCACCTGCATCCCAGCTACTTGGGAGACTGAGGAGGAGAGTCACTTGAATGCAGGAGTTCAAGTCCAAGTAGTCTTATTCCAGATACAGGCGGCACTGTGTGTGTGTGTGTGTTATTAATATATGTGAATATAGAATTGGTTGACATGTATAAAATTCAGAAGGGTGTATAGTGGTCAGTAGTTTTCCCTTTTTCTTCCTTCCTTTGTTTTTGGTTTTTTTGGGGGTTTTTGGTACTGGGGCTGGAGCCCAAGACCTCACACATGCTGACCCAACACTCCACGGCTGAGCTCTACTTTCATCCCCCTTTCTAGAAGCAGCCACTGTTACTAGCTTCTTGTATGTTCTGCCTCTGGAGCTGAAATGCTTTTCAGAATTTACAAAAACCATATTTTTTTGTGTGAGCTATACATGAAGTAACATACTATGTCTATATTCTGTATTTTTTTTTAACTTGGCAGTGTATTTTGGCACACCCGCCATATCTCTCCCTGAAGAGCTTCCTTCTGCTTTTGAAGTGCTGCGTGATATTCCATGGTGTGTGATGCACCCTGGTGAGCCAGCCCCTTGGCATGGACATTTAGGCTGTGTCTGTTTCTCTCACAAGCAGCACTGGAGCAGGATGGCTTTATCTCTATGTCATTTCACCCTTTGGAGAGTGTATCTGTAGACCAAATAAATATCTGCAAGTGAAGTATCTACATCAAAAATGTGAAAAGCCATGATGCTTTGTTCTTTTGATTTAATTTTGTTTTTTTCATATTTGAAACATTCATCATTTTAAGTAAAATGGTACCAAAGCTGAACAAATCTATAGTCCCAGCTATGCTGGAGGCTAAGACAGTAGGACCACGTGAGCCCAGGAGTTCAAGGCCTAGGCAACATAGACTGTCTCAAAAAAAAAAAAAAAGAAAGAAAAAACCAACCCAAAATACCAGAGATGTCATGTTCCTCCTGTAGTGGCCATGCATCTGCTCCCAGCACTCAGGAGGCAGAGGCAGGAGAATTGAGAGTTCAGAGACGTCACAAGTATGTGCCCTGAGCCTGGCCCCGGTGAAGATTTGACCCTGGGGTGGGCCGGTTCTCAGGCTGCCTGAAGGAAGGCTTACCAAGCCCTTGTCAGCTAAACCTCATTCAACCCCTGGAACAACCCTGAGATCCTTCCCTCAGGGGCCAGGTTGTCCTTCCCAGCACCAACGCCCTACTTGCTGTGTGACCTGAGGTCTAAGTCCACAGCTTTCTCGCCCTGGGGTGTCTTCTTGTCTCTCAGGGGTTTCCTTGGTTCTTGGAGTCTAGGAGGGCTCTGCCTTTGCCTCTTGTTCTAGTTGTTTTATGTGGTTTTGTTTGTTTGTTCAAAGCAAGTTCATCAGCTGGTCAGAACTTGCTCTTCTTTTTTTTGCAAGGTGTTGGGAATGAACCCAGGGCCTCTTGAATGCTAGGCAAGCTCTCTATCACTAAGCTACATCCCAGCCCTCTCCTTTTTTTTTTTTTTTTTTTTTTTTGCTGATACTTGGGTTTTGAACTCAGGGCCTCATTCTTGCTAGACAGGTGGCATTACTGCTGAGCCACACCCCCCCACCCTTCCTTTCTATTTTATAGCCGTCTTCTAAAATTGCAGTGTGATGAACACACAGTAGAATACACACATAAGTGCCAGGTCAGTTAATTTTTAAATTTGTTAAGGTATGTACCTCTGTGTCACAGCTCCTAAATCAAGGTGTGGAAAGCTGCCTCTCACATCCAGGTAACCACATTCTAACTTCCATCTCTGTTCTTGAATGTCATATAAATGGAATCATGCAGGATATACTCTTGTCTGGCTTTTCCTCTCAACTCAGTGTTTTTAAGATTTATCCAGATTGTTACAGTGTCATTTTTTTTTTCTTTTAATTATGTGTATACATTGTTTGTGCCACCTCCCCCCATCTCCCACCCCCCTACGGTGTTGTTTCTTGTGTGGGCATGACAGTCTGTTTATTCATTCACCTGTTGATGGAGATTGGTGGCACTATTTTACTTTAGCTCTTAAGCTGCGGGCTATACTGGCATCTTACTGTACTTTTAGATTTAATTTCTCTGGGTTTTTTTTTTTCTTTTTGGCAGTACTGGGGTTTGAACTTGGGGCCTCACACTTGCTAGGCAGGTGCTCTTACTGTTTGAGCCACTCCATCAGCCCTTTTTTGTGTTGGTGTTTTGAGATGGGGTCTGTCACTGTTTGCCCAGGCTGGCCTCGAACTGTGATCCTTGTGATCTCTGCCTTCCAAGTAGCTAGAATCACAGGCGTGAGCCATCAGCACCTGGCCTTGGATCTGGAGTTTGAGACTGGCCTTGGCCATAAAATCAGATCCTGTGTCAGGAAAAACAAAAAACAAAAACCTTCTCTTGAAGGGTATTTATTCATTTTTGTGGTGCTGGGAATCAAACCCAGGGTCTTATGAGTGCTAGGCAAGCACTCTACCACTGAGCTATATCCCAGGCTAAAAATAATATGAATGAGGAAACTTACCAAATAAAGAAAAGTTACCGTAATCCTACTGTGCCGAGATAACCATTGTTAACATGCTAGTGCATCTCCAGGCTGATTTATTTAGTGTGCATATTCATTTAGCAGTTAATCTGCTGAGCACCTCCTTCATGCCAAGCTGTGGATCAGAATAGGACAAGATAAAGTCCCCATTCTCATGGAGTTTTATAATTTGTTTTGTTCCTTCATTTCTTCCCTTCCTCCCTTCTTCCCCTTTCCTTCCTTCCTTCCTTCCTTCCTTCCTTCCTTCCTTCAAACCCAGGGCCTTCCATATGCTAAGCACTTGCTGTACCACTGAGCTATACCCCAGCTGAACTTAACAGTGATGCAAGAGCCAGTAAACGTTTGGACAGATAACACTAATGTCACAAGTATTTTGAAGAGAAGTGGACCTAGGGGAGGGAGATGTGCTGGGGAGGAGCTGATTACAGTGGACATGGAAGGCTCTCGGGGTGTCACCTTAGTGAACTTATTTTATTGTATATATAATTTGGCCTAACTTTTTCCTCCTTAATCTTATATTACAAATATTTTCCCACATTAAATATTTTTGAAGACATTATTTTTTTGTTTTGTTTTGTTTTGTTTTTTTTCTTTTCTTTTATTATTCATATGTGCATACAAGGCTTGGGTCATTTCTCCCCCCTGCCCCCACCCCCTCCCTTACCACCCACTCCGCCCCTCCCTCTCCCCCCTACCCCCTCAGTACCCAGCAGAAACTTGAAGACATTATTTTTTAAAGAACTGTCTAGTTTTTCATTATTTAGATTTGCCATAATTTATTTAATGGGTTTGCTATTGTTGAGCTTGTAACAAAATTTCTAGTTTCTGTGTTGCTCTTTTTTGATGGGAGGAGTGCTGGGGATGCAACCTAGGACCTCATGCATGGTAGGCAAGTGTTCTGCACCCCAAACCTTCTGTGTTGTTCTTGCTTCTCAGCCCTCCTTAGTTCTTCAGGGCAGTGGTTCCCTGGTGTAATGGTGAGCACTCATAGTCTTAAGGGCAGGGGCTCAAAGCATCTGTGAGCTGAGCAGCCTGTCATGCTTCTCTGGTGCCATCTTGGTGCTCTAGCCCAGATTTCTTGTCCCCAAGCTTCCTTCCCCTTCCCTTCTAGTCCTTTTCATCTCTGAGGGATGCTGCCAGCTAGGCAGAGGGCCTAAAGAATTCACTGCATTGGGCCCAAGCAGCTGGCATGCTCTGGCAGGCATCTGATTGGAGGGTTCCCAGACCCCTGTCCTGAAGCCTCCTCCTACTCCACCCTCCAACATATGCCATCTGGTTATCCCCTGGCTGTGTGGCAGAGCCCTGCCCAGACACACCTGGATATGATAACTCACCAGTCAGGCAGTGATTCGGGCTTCCACTGACAGCAGAGATAATTCCCATAGCCCAACCCCTATCCATCCTAGTCCACAGTGGGTTAGGAGGCTGGTACTCGGAGCCTGCCAACTGCCCATGACAGGAGCAGTTGTCTTACACATGGACAGCATTTTCCATGCTGGTGACAAACGGCTCCCTCTATGGGATTCTGGGCAAGTTACCCAGCCTTTCATGGCCTCAGCTTTTCCTAGGAAAGCAGGGAGAATGATGACACTTTCTTCATAAGGTTTAGTCATGTACCTAGCCTATGTTCAGTAAGTTACCACAGCTTGAGGTGCCCGGTGAACCAGTCAGCAGGCCCTGCCTCGTGCCTACTTCAGGGACAGAAAGGAAATATAGAAGGCAGTGGCATGGTGACCCTGGGTTGTGCTAATGACAACACTGTGACTGGGTGCTGAGGTAGCGGTTGGCAGGGAAGCCTCCAGGTGCACCTTGGGAGGCACCCAGTCATTGCCAGGTCTACCTCTGCTGCTGCCCATCCTCCTCAAGACTCAGGGAGGACATTCAGCCCCTCCTCCCACCATACTTGACTCCAGATCCTAGAACTGCTGCAGTCCAGGTGAACAGGATCCCAGGGAACCGTCTAGCCCTCTACAGGTCTCTAAATCTTTTTCCCCCTTTGCTTCTTTAAAATACTTCCAGCAGTGCTGGGAGAGTGGCTCAAGTGGTAAGAGCGCCCTTCTAGCAATCATGTGGCAATGAGTTCAAACCCTGGTGCCACCAAAAAAAACTTACAGCAAATATTTGTGGAGCCCCTCGTGCTGGACACCGACATGATCTCAAGCATGACTGTCCTAGCGTGCTTTGTGGCCAGTAAGCAGGAAAACAAATCTAAACAGATGCTTTCTCAGGGTTAAGTCTGAAAAAAAATGACACCAGTGAGAGGGCTGTCCTGGGCTGTTGCAGGGGTTACCTCACTGGTAAGGGAAACTGGACTTGTCACTAGCAAGAAGGTATAGGAACATTTGGAGTGAGAAGGTTGGGGACTGCAGTTAGTGCCAGGGAGAGGGAATAGGATCTGAGTGGATGGTGCCAGGGTGAAGGGCACTAAATGGAATGTGAATTTTATTCCCAATGAAGTGGAAAGTCCTAAGTCCTGACTAAACTGTTTCTCCAAAGCAGAACTCAACCTGACCAGGTCCTGCTCAGGAGGGCAACAGAGCCTAAACCTGGTAACTCCTGCTCCTGGAGGAGGAGGTTCCCTAGCAGAAGCACCACAGGTTGGGTTCTAGGCCCAAGTGCTTGCTAGTTTCCAGAAAAGCAGAAGTGAATGGGGCTGTGACTCCTGATTCTGATCGGTCACTCAGGACTCCTGGGCATATTATGTCAATAAACTGAGAAGGGGGTTTCCTCTCACTGAGCAGGAACTAATGGGTGGAAGTAACATGCCAGGAATCTGAGTCAGAATGCACTGGAAGTCATCTTGCATTGAGAAGCCAATACTAAACAAAGTGACACCCCTCACCCCCCCGAAAAAAAAGGTAGCATTCATCCCCAAGGCCAAGAAGAAACAAAGTTGGGGGGGCCTGACCTGAGAGAATTGGGATGGGGTTCTGGCCTTAGAAGCTATTTCTTTATTCCAGAAGCACTGGTCTCTCACTAGTCTTTTCTGTTTTTCCCCAGAATCCTAGTAACAGTGACATGAAAATGACATTAAAATGTCTCACCTCATAGTAAATTGTACAGCATCCATAAAATGGTACACTTCATGCTGTTAATGTACAGTCACTGCATAGCCATGATCATAGTTACTGTCATGGAAAGATGTTCATATTACATTGTTAAATGAAAAAAAAAAAAAACAATACTGGCTTACAACACAGCAAGGGAGGTATCCCACTGTAATTAAATATCTACATATATTTACATATTTTCCAGTTGTGGGATGAAAAACAACTATGAAGTACCTGGATGGTAGGAGTTTTGACATTCATTCACCTATGAAAACCACCCCTTATGTATACTCTAAATTTTTCTGAAGTGATGGTGTATTGTAGGTCTTGTTTTCTTTCTTCTTTTGGTGGTATTGTGGTTTGAACTCAAGGCCTTTGTTACACTTGCTAGGCAGGCATTCTACCATTTGAGCCACACCTCTTCATGAAGCCCTGTTTTCTTGCTTTTAAAAAAGGAAAGCATACCAGCCCTTAAAGTGGCTGAACCAGTTAGACGTTGGTGACTCACCAACCTGTAATCCTAGCTACTCAGGAGGCAGAGATCAGGAGGATCAAAGTTCAAAGTCAGACTGGACAAATAGTTCTTGAGACCCTATCTTGAAAACACCCAATACAAAGCAATGCTGGTAGAGCACCTGCCTACCATGTATGAAGCCCTGAGTTCAAGCCCCAGTGCCACCAAAAAAAAAAAAAAAAAAAAAAAAGTGGCTGAACTAAGAAGGAAAGTGGTGGGGCTCACTTGTGGAAATGTAGGTGGTAGTAGGCAGCCTGGCATTTCTGGATCCTTGAGAAAAAGGACTGGAATTTGGAGACTTTGCATCCCTTGTCCCTGGGCCAACTTCTCCCAGACCTGGGTGCCTCCCTAAGACTCACTGGGCAGAGGAGCTGGGAGGGGAGGTGAGAGGAGCCAGGGGTCAGGGCACCCAGGCTCATCCTTGTTTTTCCCCAGGGGGCCTCTGCAACCTATGCCCAGACAGGGCCAACAAGGAGTACATCCTACAGGCAGGAGGCATCCCACTGATCACCAACTGCCTGTCCAGTCCCAACGAGGAGACGGTGTTGTCTGCTGTTACCACACTTATGTACCTGAGCTCACCAGAAGCCTGTCCCCACCCTGAGCTGAACTCCATGCCTGTGATCCAGTGCATGCTACGCTTCTCTCTCTCAGCCAACACAAGACTCCGGAACCTGGCCCAGATCTTCCTGGAAGACTTCTGTTCCCCAAGCCAGGTGACCAAAGCCCAAAGCTGGCAGGCTGACTCTGCCCTGGGTATCCCACTGCCAAGGACTGAGGCCCCACAGCAGCCTTGATCCAAGGAGACCCCAAGGCCCTAGCACCCATACTGCCAGAGACCACAGTCCTTTTGGGAAAAGGGAGCATACATAGCTGCCCAGAGCCATTCTGCTGAAATGGTGCCATCTTAAAGGTGAGGTTTTTCAGCAGGTATTTACACTGTGAGAAAATGAAAGCTGCTACTGCTTTTGTGGCTGTCACTCTTGACAACCCCCCCACCCCCACCATGCCAGGCTCACAGCCTCCTGTAAGAACTGGCAGGTACCAGGTCCAGAAGCTTTGCACTAGGATGTGCTCATGAGCCTGAAGGGGTAGTCCTCAACAGAACTGTCTGGAGTCATTTTGTGGGATAAAGATAAGAAGATCCATCATTAGAAGGATCTTGGGCCCAGAAAGCTGGGAAGGCGACCTGCCCCTCCAGCACTGTGGAGAAAAATACCTCCACCTCAAATCTCCAAGCTGGACATCTGGGCATGGTGGACACTGACCTAGATAACTCTGTGGCCCAGGAGTAACTGTTCACACAGCCCTACTACCTGCTAGGCACCTTGTAAGGGGATAAGAGATGTCCCTGCCCTTGGGTGACACAGACCAATGATTGTTAATGTGGCCACAGTGCCTGCAGATGAGAGCACGTCAGAATAAAGGCAGGAGAGCCAGGCATGGTGACACACATCTGTAAGACTTCCAGAAGCAGAGAGGAGTGAACACATTTCTACAGTGGGACACCTTCTGACTCCTGTACTTCTGTAGAGCAGAGTAAGTGCTACTTCTGTGCTGGTTTTGGAATAGGACCTGCAGCTGCATTTAAAAATATCTCAAGAGTCAACTCATGAGTAAAAATGGAGAAAATGGCATTTCAGGCTGAAAGTTCCAAAACTTTCAGGAGGTACTAAGGAGGGGAGAGAAAACTAGGAACCAGGAAAGCCCTTGGGCCAGTTAAACTGTGGAGTGATCAGGAGATTGAAAGTGTTCTGCAAGAATGGGAATTTTTTTGAATATGAACATGTGAAGGCTGGGTGCAGGTGGTTCACAAGGCCTGTAATCCTTGCTGCTCAGGAGGCAGAGTAGGAGGACTGTTATTTGAAGCCAGCCCCAGGAAATAGTTCATGAGACCCTGTCTCGAAAAAACCCAACACAAGCTGGGTGCTGGTGGCTCACATCTGTAATCCTAGCTCCTCCTGAGGCATTGCTGTTCGAAGAAGCAGCCTCAGGCAAATAGTTGGTGAGACCCTATCTGGAAAAACCCATCACAAAAAAGGGCTGGTGGAGTGGCTTGGGTGGTAGAGCACCTACCTAGCAAGCTTGAGGCTGAGTTTAAACCCCAGTACCACCAAAAAGAAAAAAGTGAAGATCTGGCAAGATCTGTTGCCTAGAGTCTCAATCAGAGGGGCATAAAGAAGAGTTGGAATAAATGTTTCCACATGCTAAGTTTGCAGGATTGCACTGCTTGTGAGGCTGAGACCCAAGGAGTGAATCCTTGCCTTGTCCTTAAGAGAGGCCCTACACAGAATCATGGAATGTAGATGAAAGGACAGTGATCTCTCAGGTCCTCTCTGAAATGATGCCACATTTACCAGCCCCAGGATTGACATCGCTGTGGTCTTTGTGGAGGATTCTTAGCAAACACAAGGTCCTCAGTTCAAACCCCAATATTGCACAAAAAGAAAAAAAGATAACCTTACCCCAATTCTGTCTGAAAGGCAATAGGATTCTGTAACAGGTACAACTCTGTAATTGGTGACTGTTTCTTTCCTTTGTCTATAATGAGAATAAAGTATGAAATTAAATGAAAAGCAGATAAAAGGATAAGGGCAAGCGCCCTTAGAGCTGCATGTTCTCCCCTCAGGCGCCAGGGTCCCATCTAAAAGCCTGGCCGTGCTATGCTGTGTGTTGAAGGAATCCTACCCCTTGAAGTTGTCCCTCACTCACACAGGCTTCAGGGATACAAGTGAGGCAGAAGAGATAACAGGATGTGTGGCCTGATGTCTGGAGAGACAGGAATGTGGGACCTGATGGGAAGTTGGGGTTTAGGAAAGGTGGGAGGTCCAGACTGACCATTTAAACTGGGCGCTGGTGGCTCACACCTGTAATCCTAGCTACTCAGGAGGCAGAGATCAGGAGGATCGTGGTTCCTAGCCAGCCCAGACAAATAGTTCATGAGACCATATCTCAAAAAACCCATCATGAGGGAAAAAAAAAAAAAAAGACTGGTGGAGTGGCTCGAGGTATAGGCCCTGTCTAAATCCCAGTACCACACACACACAAAGATTGACCCCTTAGATGATGAAGGAAAGGCTATACTAGAAGAAGGGTATCCATGAGTGTGGAAGTGCCACAGGTTCTGGAGCTACTGGACTAAGAAAGGAAGGGGGCTGGCGAGTGGCTCAAGTGGTAGAGTGCCTGCCTAGCAAGCATGAGGCCCCTGAGTTCAATCCCCAATACTACCAAAATAATAATAATACAAAAACAAGGAGGAAAGGTCACCTCTTCAGCCCCTATCCCAATTGAAGGGTCACAAAAGACAAACTTTTTGTTTTTATTAAAAGCATCTTGACTGATTTTCCCACTGCCTTCCATGCCAACCATGCTCTGGTGCAGCCAACACTGGAGGTGCCAGTTGGCTGGGCCTGTGCAGACAGAGGTTACAGTGTCTCTTCTATGCCAGAGGTCACCTGGCCTCCTGGGGGCTCCCTTCTGTCCCGTGTCCCTTCCTTCAGCCTTGTCCACCATAGGTCCCATCATTCCCTCTGCCTGGCTTCCCGCTTGCTGTCTATGGTCGCCCTCCAGTCGTCACTCCAGGAGAGCAGCCGCCGCCTCGTGGGAGGCAGGACCAGGTGCTGGTTGTGGCAGCAGGTGAACAAGATGTGTTCCCAGCTTGGGGTCTCCTCTAGACCTAGGACAGGAAAGGCAGAGAGCATGTCATCTACAATCTGGTTATCCCTAATCCGGACAGGCCAGACGCCTGGAGGCTGCCAAGGGTAACGGTCCAACCTTGAATGGTGTCCTTGTCGTCAATGAGCAGGTCCCCCAAGACCATGGTCTTGTCCCTTGTCAGGATAATGCGCTCCACAAACTGGGGCCCCAGGTTCCGCTCCACCCAGCGGTACTGTGTAGGAGACAGGTCTGTCAGTGGAGCCTGAGGGACCCTAATTCATGGTCAGTGAGGACTGGGTGTGAAGGGGGGTCAGGTCTTTGAACGTGCTGGCTCCCCCGCCCCCTGCTTGTTTGTGTGTGTGACCCATTTTTACAGTCGGGTCTGGCGCCGCACCTTCTCGCCCACGCAGTGGTCGTACTTCAGCAAAGGGCTGGTGCAGATGAAGACCTCGGTGCTGCAGGGAAAGGGGGCGTTAGCCCGGGCCGGGCCGCCCCGCTCCCGCCCGCCGCCCGCCTGCTTACTCTGGCATGTCGTTCATCTCCCGCAAGGCCTCCAAGGCCCCGGGGATGGGCTCCAAGTCTAGGAAGAAGCCTGGCGCTTCATACACACTGGCCACTTTGTCCTGCAAGACACAGAGTTCCAGGTGCTGGCTCTGCCTGCATCCGCCGCGGCCGCAGGTCGGAGCCTCGGCTAGAGGGTTTTTTCTTGGGGGGGCGGGGGTTCCCCCAAGCTTTCGTCTCCCGGCTGGGTGGGCTGAGAGTGGGAGCTCTGGTCACGACAAGCGGGGATGCCCGGCCCCGCCTCGTCTCCTACCGCCAGGTCGGGCCGCAGGGCTCGGTACTGCTCGCGGGCGAGGAAGCCGCGGCGCTGCGCCAGCGGCACGTGCGGCTCCCCGGGGAAGCGGCGCCGGAAGCCCCGCAGGAGGCCGGCCTCGAAATCGGCCAGCACGCCGTCCATGTCCACCAGCACGCGCACCGGCCGCGCCGCCATCGCCGCCGGGGGTCCGGGGGGCCCGGGGGGCTCGGGGAGCGGCGGCGAGGGGGCCGCCGGAAGCGCGGACCACGGCGCGGGACGCGAGCCGAGCGCTGGCACCGCCGCTTCCGGGACCGAGGGCGGTGGGCGGAGCCCGGGCCGGCCACTTCGCGTCCCGCGCGACCCGGGGGTGTGGACGCCGGCCTGCGGACCCGCGGCAGGGCTTGAGGCCACCGCTGCGCGTCGTCTGGGCGCCTCGGGGGTTTGAACTCAGGGCCTCGTGCTCGGGAGGCGGGCGCTCTACCGCCTGAGCCTCGCCTTTGCCCGCCGCTTTCTCAGGACCCCCCAGCGTCCCCATCAGCTGCTTCCCCCTGTAGCGCAGAATGTTGAATTTTGGCGACTCTGTTTCACAGAATTTCATGAGGACACTCACATTTGAGTGAGTGGCCATCTTCCTTTTCTCCCCATCTGAGGACCGGACTACTTAGGAACTCGGGAGCAGAAGCATCAGAAGGGGGAGCCCGACTTCTCACCAGTTTTAAGATGCGCAAGACCGAGTCCTGTGTTTCCCTCCGTTACGAAGACACTGCAGCCACACAAACTAGAATAAAGGTCCAACTGCCAATGACCATTGCTGCCGCTCTTTTGGTAACTTTTTTTTTTTTTTTTCAATTGTGCAGGGTTTGATCTGAGGGTCTCCTGCTTGCTAGGCAGGTGCTCTACCACTTGGAGCCAAGCCACAAACCATTTCTGCATTGGTTATTTTTGAGGTGGGATCTCACTTTATACCCAGAAGGCCTGGACTGTAATTCTCCAATTTGTGCTTCCCTGCCTAGCTAGGATGACAGGTGCTCCACACTGCACCCAGCCATTAGTTGAGATGGGGCCTTTCGAACTTTGCCATCTGGCCTTGGACTGTGATCCTCCCTATCTTGGCCTCCCGAGCAGGTAGAGTTACAGGCATGAGCCACAGAGCCAGGCTCTTTTGGGTAACTTTTTTTTTTTGTGGTGCTGAGGTTTGAACTCAGGGCCTACACCTTGAGCTACTCCACCAGCCCTTTCTTATGATGGGCTTTTTTCAAGATACGAGTCTCACAAACTATTTGTCCGGGCTGGCTTTAAACCGTGGTCTTCCTGATCTCTGCCTCCTGACTATCTAGTATTACAGGCAGGAGCCACCGGCGCCAGCTGTCTTTTGGGTAACGTTTATTAGTCATCACCATTGTCATTTTAGGATGTTACTTCACTTTCCAGACCCTATTTTCTAACTCTAGGAATTGAGTACATCTAGCAGACGTATTTCCAGTTTCCTAAAATCTGTGACAATAGCAAAATGACTGAACTGCAGCCTTCTTCAAAACACCTTTAATTTTGACCAGGTGCTTATCCTCATAGACTAAGTTAAAGCCAGTTTATTAAAGTTGTGACATAAACCAGGGACATTTCTTTCCCAGAAGCCCCACCCTTACTAACAGGTTCAGAAAGGTGCAGGTTCCCTCCCTTTAAGGTTCTTTGTAAAAACATTAACTCAAGCCACTCTGACCTGTTTCAGTAATAGTGGAAGGATCCTGTGGCACAGTTGACTCAACATCCTGCAAAATGTTTTATAACCACTATACAGGATGAAAAATCTAAAGTCCAACTATCTAGCAATCCCTGTTCTTTGCAAAAACAAGCCTAATAGTTCCAAGGTCTCACTTAGCAAGGAAGGAAACTGAGGCCCAAATGGCACGCCAGAGGTGTGCTGCTGGTGAGTAGCACAGGTGGGACTTAAGCAGGTCTCAACAATGGCTGACTTGAACGTGTACCTGGCATGCAGACCTGAAGCCGTGTAGAAACCAGAGCGCTTCCTTCTGTCTTCTGTGTCACTTGAGGGGACTCAGAGCCCCCATGCCCTTCTAACTATGTGGACACTTCCTTCCTTTGTGGCCTCTTTGACACCTGTGATAGAGAAGGACCTCACAGGACTGGCAAAGACTTAAAAATTTTCCCCCTCAGTGCTAGGAATTGAAACCAGGGCCTCCCACATGCTAAGCACACCGTTACCAACAATCTATGCTCCCAGCTTCAAGATGTGAACTTTTTAAACTGCCTAGCACTTTGTGCAGGCAGGCAGATGGTAAAACAGGCCTTCATTAGAGTTTTGTTTTGTTTTGTTTTTGGTGGTACTCGGGTTTGAACTCAGGGCCTCACACTCACACTTACTAGGTAGGCGCTCAGTCACCTAAGTCTTTCTGCCAGCCCATTATTGTGTTGGGTATTTTTGCGATAAGGTCTCTCGAACTATTTGTCCAGGCTGGGATTGAACTGCCATCCCCTGATCTTTGCCTCCTGAGGAGCTAGGATTATAATCTTATAGGCATGAGCCACTGGCCATTAGACTTCTAACTTTAAATGACCCATCAAATCATTGGGCAGGATTTAAGTAACAAAGCAGCAGCCCAGGAGAACACTGAAACAGTGTCCGAAAAGAAGACACAAGACACAGTGTTTCAAAATGTGGATATTGTTTACTTTAAGCAACAGTCCGGGATTGAGAAGTACAACATATTTAAGGATGGGACTTTCCTTTCATGGTCAAGCACCAGCATCATGCACACAGCCTCAAGTTACTTACTAAGAACAGTGCCCCGGGGCCCGGCTCCTAGATGGAGTGACCACTTGCTTCACCACTGTCATTCCAGGCAGGTTGGTTGTACATCCGAGGCCTCCCTCTGCATCACACAGTAGGCTTTGCTCATGGGCCAGCCTGTCCTGTTAAGATCTGGCTTAGGTCTTAAGGTTAAAAACAAAAGGCAGTTTCTTTGCTTTGCAGGCAGCAAGGTGGGAGGAGCAGGCCTCTTTATTGTTCCATATGGCACAGGAGGATGCTTTTGGCAAAGGGCACACCAAGAGAAGCTCTGAATAAAGACAACCTGGTGTGGTGGGGGTGCCGGTGCACTGCTGATGGTGCGCCCCATCACGATAAGCCAAGTACAGTTTGTCAAAAACCCCCAGTACAAAAGAGCCCGTAACACGCTGAGAACAGATCATTTGTTCTTTAAAAACACGGTACTAAGTGTCACAAAGCTTTCCCTCCAGTCTACTACTAGGAAACACTCATGCCATGGCCCACAGACCCAAAGGAGTCAGACACAGAAAGAGAAACCTGTTCTTCAAAAGAAAAAGAAAAAAAAAAGACAGCAGTACATAAAGTGCTTCTTTTTAATGAAACAAATCCAAAAGATGTACAGTCAGGCTCAAGTTGTGCAGTTCACAAGCATGGAGAAAACAAACAAACAAAACGACAGAGTTCAGGACAGTCAGAGTTAACCCAAAACCAGGCTGGACTTGCCACCAGGGGGATTTCTCCTGGATGGCACTGGTGCCGGGGCCACTGGGCTGGGCACAGGAGCAGCGGGCACAGGCTTCTCTTCGCTCTGCCCCAGGCTGGCTTGGAAGTCTGTGTCCACATTTTCTAGGAAAGGAAAATGGAAGTGAGCCTACTAACTATTTCCAGTTAAGATTAAAAATCTAAGGTTTTTCTTTTTTGGATTGAGAATGGTTTGAAAGAAACATCCCAGAGAGTATAAAGAAATAAATCACCAACAACCACTACCCAAGATTTTCCACTGCTCATATTTTGCCATGTTTGTTTTGTATATGACCTTTTAAAAATTACACAAATATAAAAATACAAAGTTTTAGTGTCTTTTTTCTTTTAATCCCTGACACTGGGGACTGAACTCAGGTCTTGCTTGCTCCACGTTAGCCATGTACCAGTCCTAAAGAGCTTTTTTTTTTTTTTTGGCAGTACTAGGATTTGAACATGTTTTAGGGCCTCCCACTTGTTGGGCAGGTGCTGTACCACTTGTGCCATGCTCCCAGCCCTTTTTTCTTTAGTTATTTTTCAGGTGGGGCCTTGAGTTTTTGCCTGGAGCTAGTCTCAGACTGCAAAATCCTCCCACCTATACCTCCCATAGAGCTGGGATTACAGGTGTGTACCACTACACCTGGTTTATTGATTGAAATGGGGTCTCACTAACTTAGCTTGGGCTGGCCTTGAACGGATATTCTCCAGATCTTCAATTCCCAAGTAGCTGTGGACTACAGGCATGAACCGCCTCACCCACCAAAACATAAAGACTTTAAGTTAGGGCTGAAGGTGTAGCTCAGGGGTAGCGATCTGGCCTAGCATGCGTTAGGCTCTGTGATTAATCCCCAGCACTGAAAGACCTTTCTAGTTACATCACAGGGAAGTTATAGGTCTGACCCCCATCCCCAGATACCCTAACTACAGAGATGTTTACATCCTTACAGTCCATTTCTGTTTTATGTGTATTGATATGTAACCACAAATTAACATCTAAAACCTTCGTTTTGTTTGCATTAAAAACAATACTGACTTCATCTTTTCCAGTGTTTTCAAACATCCATATTTATACACAAATTTCATTTTGCTTAACTGTTTTATAGTATTTTATCATTATAGCATATGATATGGTATACAGAAGGTACAACTTACAATTCCACTTACAACTTTTTGACTTTAGGCTGGTATGGAGATACACATTCAGCAGGAACTGTGCTTTGAACTGTGATTCTTCCCAGACTACCATTCTGCCACCCACACTGTCTTGATGCTAAGCCAAAGCATCCTCCTTCCCTTGTGATCAGGATGCAAGGTAAAGAGACTACAGAACATGAATTCAGCCTGAAACAACTTATTTTTTCATTTTTGTTTCTCTGACCTGGCCTCATTCTATACAAGATCTGATTGAATTCTTCATTGTCAAGTTTGGATCAAGTGGTTAATGAATATTCTATCTTTTTTTGATGGGGCTGGTGTTTGAACTAAGGGCTTCGAGCTTACACCTCCAGTCTTTAATGAAGGATACAAAATCATCTCTGCTCTACCACTGAAGTTTATTTTCATAAAATTTGCCTCAGATGGAATCAAGCTCATTTCCTACCAGTTTTTATTTATTTGTTTATTTATCTATCTATTTATTTTTGAGACAGGGTCTGGTTCAGTAGCCCAGGCTGGCATGGCTTTTTTTTTTTTTTTTTTTGTCTCCATACTGGGTTTGAACTCAGGGCCTACACCTTGAGCTCCTTCACCAGTCCTTTTTAGTGATGGGTTTTTTCAAGATAGGGTCTCACAAACTATTTGCCCAGGTTGGCTCTGAACCACAATCCTCCTGATCTCTGCCTTCTGTGAGGGGCTAGGATTATAGCATGAGCCACTGGTGCCCAACTGGCATGGAATCCTTATCCTTCTGTCCCAGCACCACACTGGACAATTCCCACCAATCTTATACCTGTCTTATGTCACTAATGGAACTGTTTTGTTTTGTGGTACTGGAACTTGAACTCAGGGCCTACACTTTGAGACACTCTACCAGCTCCCCTTTTTTGTGAAGGGTTTTTTCAAGATTGGGTCTTATAAACTATTTGTCTGGGCTGGCTTTGAAAAGTGATCCTACTCATCTCTATCTCCTGAGTGGCTAAGATTACAGGCATGAGCCACCAGCTCTGGCTGTTTTGTTCTTAACAAGTAGACAACATACTAAAAAAGAAAAAGAAAGTAAAAGCACCCCTGGAGACTAGACAAGCAGCAGCAAACCTTCACTTCAGCATGTTGGGTCAGAAATAACTCTGCTTGAAGAAGAGGGAAGTTTATTGTTTTCAGTCTGTTAAGGAGTAAAGAACTGAAAGCAAAGCATTTAGGTTTTTTTCTTTGTTTGCTTTTGAGACAGAGTCTCAAAATGTGGCCCAGGATGGCCTGAACTCTCAGTCCTTTGCCTTGGCCTCCCAAGTGGCTGGGATCACAGACAAGAACCACCACGCCCAGTCTTAGATACTTTTATAGCAATTTGACAACAATGGGCTGTCTGTTCAAACTAGCCATTTTCTTTCCAACCTAATAATTCTAAAACATGAGACTTCAAAGGAAAATACCTCTTATCAAACATACGTTTATTTATTTATTGTGGTACTAAGGACCAAACCCAGGCCTGCACATTAAAACTTTTTATATATTCCCTATATACTCCTGACTTCTTCTTTGGCACTTCAGTAAGATAACCAAACAAAGACACCTATGTGTACATAGAAAAATGATTCATTGTAGGCACCAAAGAAATCAGAACAGGGAGAAATGTAACAGTCTAATTTGCCTGAAGGTGGGGCCTAAACTTCCTGGACTTTCTCCTGTTTTCTTTGCAGGACTGGGGATTGAACCCAGGACCTTGCACATGCTAGGCAAACACTGGGCTATACTCCCAGCCTCTCGTCTTTCTTAAAGGCTCACTTATAGCCATTCCTGTGTTTAACTGGACAAAAGATCAAGGCAATTTCCGTTATAGCCAAACAAAACCTGTCTTCCTTCAAATGGTCAGAGTTCCCTCCTTTCAACTCAACTTTCAACACAATTGGAATTAACTTTTACTCCACCACCTGCATCTTGAAGAATTATGCCCCAGTCACTTTTATGACAAACAAGCTAAAAGTTGCAGTACTTGGGTACACAAAATGATCAGGTGACAAAACTGATGCCTATTAAAGGTGTGGTGGTACATGTCTATAATCCCAGATATTCAGGAGGCTGAGGCAGAAGGATCACAAGTTCAAGGCCAGCCTAAGCAACTTAGTGATAACATGTCAACAAAAAAAATTAGCCTATGTCTTCATTGGAGGGGCAAGAAAGCTCAAACAAACAGCTAGGCATATAGCTCAGTGGTAAAGTTCTTGCCTAGCATGTAAACAGCCCTGGGTTTGATCCCCAGTGCCACCAAAAACAAAAACAAACAAAAAAAGCCACCAAGGAGTACATGCATAACATACAATTCAAGGTGCTATTTCCCTGAAAAATCTATAATGAATGAACTGAGCTGGGAAAGGGAATTATTAATTATTCAGTGAGACTAATGACATATTGTCTCTGTCTTCATCAAAGCTCTCTCAAGTTTCCAGGCACCTAAAATTTTTAATTATATTCACTGGCCCAAATCAGATTAAGCTGATTGTAGAGCGAGGGGTGTAGCTCACTGGTAGAGTCCTCGCCTGGCATTTCCCATGGGGATGGGGAAGAGAAGCTGACACTGCTAATTGTGGAAGTACTCAGAAGATAAGCAGTGCAACTGAAAAACCTAGAAGATTTTGTTTTTTCACTTCTGGAACAATCTTTACAAATGCCACAAACTGAACACAAACAGTAACTGCTACATCCCCAGTCCAGTGGTAAAGTGACTAGTCCAGGCAATGCTCCAAAAGCCCAGGAGCCTCCCCTCCTATTATGCACCACCAGGAAGCACCATTTGAGAGGGCACAAGAGAAGTCTGGTTCCTACACATTCTGTATCACAAAATGGAATGGGCGGGGGGAGGATAAAGATTAATAAAGGAGCCCTGTGCTGGTGGCTCACGCCTGTAATCCTAGCCACCTGGGAGACTAAGATTGGGAAGGATCATGCCTGCCAAGTAAACAGTTTGCAAAAACAGCCAGAGCAAAATGGAGGTGTGGCTCAAGGGATAGAGCACCTGCTTTGCAAGTGAAGAAGCCCTGAGTTCAAACCCCAGTCTCACTAAAAAATGGTAAATTAAAAAAAAAAAAAGTAAGCTGGGTGCTGGTGGCTCACGCCTGTAATCCTAGCTACTCAGGAGACAGAGACCAGGAGGAGCTCGATTCAAAGCCAGTCCAGGCAAATAGTTCTTGAGACCCTACCTCAAAAACAACCCAAAACAAAACACAGCTGGTGGAATGCCTCAAGTGGTGGAGGCACCTGCCTAGCAAGTGTGAGGCCCTGAGTTCAAATCTCAGTACCACCAAAAAAAAAAAAGTAAGAGAGAGAGTAATAAAGGGGGTGAATATGTAGAGACATCCATGTATGGAAATATTACAATAAAGCTCCTCACATTGTTCAATTAATATGTGCTAATAAAAAAACGTACTGCTCCGAGAGACTAAGAGGAAGCAGCCTCTTTCTTCTGGGCCGCAAGGTCTGTGACTGCAACTTGACTGATTGCTACTGCCTCACACCTGTAAGCTTCAGTTTACACTCAGCAGCACTTGTTAAAAGAAGTGCCAATAAGATACTTCAAAGGTTTAAAATAATTACATAAAGGACTACAGCTCATTTCCACCTATAACTGGTAATGTAGATGGCTAACTGGGGATCTACAGCTGGCCCCAAGATCATTTCAAATTCACCCAGCAGATAACCAGTCTCTTGCTGAATAAGCAACTCAGGACAAATTCAAATGAACTCTGCAAGTTAAGCTTGTGATGCCAGAGCACCTCACTACGAAGCCCTCAGTAAGTGTAGCAAACACCGACATCATGTCGGTATATCTTTAAAGGATTCTCCAGGACATTTCTAGCACATTCACAACAGGCTGTGTTTACTAACTTTCTACTTTCGTTTTCTCTCCACCCAGAGTGTTTTCATGCTCGGGGCCAGTCTATCTCTTTCCCCCAAGATATGACTTGAATCGAAGTTCCAATCTGTTCTAAAACCATTAATAGAACTAGCAATCCCATCTTCAGAAGTACTCACCATGAATGTCACCTTCTCCCTGGAAAAGAAAAAAATTTAAAAATTTACTTCCTGTTTTAATATTGCAACACACAAAGTAGTCATAGTTCAGCGGGAACATGTCTAGTTGAAATCAAGAGTCCTTGGCCGCCATGGTAACTGCAGAAGCAGGACTATCACAAATGGCCAGATGGTTACACAGGACTACAAAGGATCAGTCATGCTCTGATTTCCTGTCTTTGAAGACACATAGTTGAAATGTCTCCCAAAACCTTAAGTAATACTTTCTTTTATATCCAGCCAAAATCTCATTTTAGGTTTTCTTTCTTTCTTTGGTTTGGTTGCAAAACTAGGGATTTCTCTACTGCTTGAATCTGACTCCCAGCCCATTTTATTGTATTTTGTTTTCCAGGTAGGTTCTCACTAACTTTGGGCTGGCTTCAAACTGGAAATCTTCCTGTCTCCCAAGCAGCTGAGATTATAGGAATGCACTCAGCTAGTCTTAGGTTTTGGAACATTATTTTCAAAGCTTTATTTTATTTATTTATTTTTTTGGCAGTACTGGAATGTGAACTCAGGGTTTCTCTTTTGCCAGCCTTATGGTCTATCTCTTGACCCACACCAACATCCTCAAGGCACATTTTTAAAAAATGAATGTCTTAAGGGCAGAATAGTGTCTGCCGGGTATCGAGGGGGTGGGGAGGAGAGGAAAGGGGTGGAGTGGGTGGTAAGGGAGGGAGTGGGGGAAGGGGGGAGAAATGACCCAAGCATTGTATGCACATATGAATAATAAAACAATAAAAATTAAATAAAAAATTGGGAGACACAAAAAAAAAAAATTAATGTCTTGTAACATTGTAATCTGAAATACTACCAGGTCCTAGTATTTCAATATACTGTCAATATCAACTTTGTGAGAACTGTGGAAAAGAGTCAAAAGTTTAGAGCAACCAAGTAAGTGGTATGAATAGGAAAGCTTTGTGGACTTTTCAACTAGCCTTGTGCCAGCTCCCTCACCATTATGCAGTGGTACTGAAGACAGCAGGCACATCCCCACTTTGGGGATCTGGTCCTGAAGGGAGCCTTATTCCCCTTATTCCCAAGGAAGTGTGTTTGTTTGTTCTGACCTGTCTCAGGGTTCCTGGAAGGACTGACATAAAGCCCTTTCCTTTGTTTCACCTAACTCAGGTTCCTCTCAGAGTGGAAAAGGGGCAAAGATCTAGAACAGGAACAAGTGGCAATATTCATTCAACATGGGACACTGCTATACAACAACGCTACAATAAACTGGCCCAGTGTAACACCCCTAAAACATGGGGAAAAGCACCATTTATTCTGATGAGTAAATGCCACTTAGTGTTTTAGAGGATCTTTCACCAGAACAACAAAAGCTGTCTGCTTTTCTCTTTTGTTGTTGTTGTGGTGCTGAGGATCAAACCCGGGGCCTTGAGCACAGCAGGCCACTATACTACTGCTGAAAAAAACAGACTTCAACTCCAGTGCCCCTGGAGTTCAACTCCCAGCAACATTCTCAAACAAGTGAAACAGTCCTGGACTCTTGAACTCAGAAATGCCATTCTCCACTCTGCCTGAGATGCAGAAGTGAGGGTGACCCAGAAATCCCCAGAATCAATTCCAAAGGACCTAATCTTAAGTCTAACGGTAAAGGAGATTTCTGAGCAGATCAGGACCAGGTCAACTCACTTGTCAGACTTTCTTCTCTATCAATCTGCCATCACCCAGATGGCCCAGTCCCTTTCCTAAGGACGGCTATGCAAATGTCCAGTAGCAGAACTGAAACTCTTAGTAAACAAGGAGCAGTTTAATTTCCACACCCTGCAGCCCTCAGCTCGGCTTTTCCCATGGTGCCACACTGACCTTCAGATCTAAGAAGTCTCCAGAGCTTGCTTCAGAGGAGCTCCTGCTCTGCAGTCCAGATGACTCCGAATCTTCTCTGCCACCACTAGACTTGGCACCTAGAAACCAAAATATGCTTTCCTGTGAAAGACAGCAGGATGACCTATATAGCAGAGCAGCTTATAATTTACATCCACCTTACAAAATGAGGAACAGCCTAAGGGAGGAGAGCTAGGGGCTTAAAAATCCAATCTGGTCCATCTTTATTCTGATCCCTCATGTAGATTCTTGACATTTCTCATCTCTTTCTTTCTAATTTTTTTCATTTTTAATGGAATATATTCATTGTACACGGGAAATTTATTATGATAATTCTGAATGTAATTTCTTATTTTATTTACTTTTTTGATGGTACTGGGGATTGAACTAGAGCCTAACACTTGCTAAGCTTGTACTCTATCACTTGAGCTACGTGGCCATCTCAAAAAGGAACTGGTTTCATGTTTTTTTGGTGGGACTGGGGTTTGAACTAAAGGCTTCATGCTTGCAAAGCAGGCGCTCTACTGTTTTCTTTTTTTGTTTTTGAGACAGAGTCAAGACCAGGTTAGCTCACTTGTCTGACTTTATTCTCTATCAATCTGGGCATCAAAATGACCCAGTCTCTTTCCTTTGTCAAAGTCCAGTGGCTTAACTGAAGGGCTTAACTAAGGACCTAGTGGTAAAAGAGATTTCTGATCAGATTAGGACCAGATTAATTCATGTAGTCCAGGCTGATTTTGAACTCCTATTCCTCCTGTCTCCTGAGTGCCGAGATTATAGGCATGTACCACCACACCCAGCTAGAATTTCCCATCTCTTTCTTCTCAAGATAAGCTTGAACTGCTATTCAACTCATTACCATTAAACTAGACATTGCTGGTCAGTACAAAACAAACTGTGATAGATTATTTCTGCTGTGACTGAACAGTGGTCACAACTAAAAAGTAGTACCTGCTGACTTGGCCCAAGAAGGGGGATTTTCTTCAGGTGTTCCAAAGATGTTAGAAGCCATTTTGTTCTTCCTCACAGGCTGTTCTGTTGGTTCATCAAAGCCTAATGAAAAATTGGATCCACCTCCTGGAGGCCGCAAAACCCTAGAAATCATGGCAAAAGGTTAATTTCAGATCCAACCAAAACATTTCTTGGCATAAATATTTTCTACCACTTTTCATTTCCCTCACCCAAAAGAGAGCTGCTAGGAGGAAAAAAGAACTGGCTCATCCTGGTGTGAGTTCAGTGCTGGATGTTAGGAGGCCCACTACTGCTTTAGCACGTTTCTAAGAAGGTCATGCATACACCAGGCAGCTGAAACTGTCTGAGTGTCCTCACAGATAACAGCCTGCCTGGTTCCCTTTCCAGAAAGGATTAGAGAGACCTAAGGGACATTGTCCTACGAGGCTTAGCTGAACATATCTGCAAAGAAGTTTAGAAGCACATCTTGTCATTTATCCATTTGAAAATCATTCCTACTTTATTTTCAGCCAACTAAAATAACGAAAGAATATATATAATATATATAAGAACGACTGGTGGGCTGGCAAAGTGTCTCAAGTGGTAGAGCACCTGCCTAGCAAATGTGAGGCCCTGAGTTCAAACCCTACTACCACCACCAAAAAAAAAAAAAAAAAAAAACAACTAGTCCAAGGAGAGCTCACTGGTGTTAGATGTCTCACTAGCACTGGTGAGCCCTGTTTCTATGCTTATACTCACCACAGAGAAAGAGTTAATATGAGAAATGAAGTGTGCACCATTACACCACGTTTCTATTTCTTAAACTGATTTGAATAAGAAGCCTTTATTTTTAGGAAGGTATTCATTTCTTCTAAGTTTCCAAATAAATACAGTTGTCATTTACAAATTCAGCTTATTATATTAGAAAACAAAGACTGAAAATAGTGTACGTAAGTGTGAACTCCCTTCTGAGAGCCCCTTTAGAGGACATTCAAGTCTTGACACACAGCACTCTCACTACTGCTTCATCCTAAATATTTTTTTATTCATATGTGCATACAATGTTTGGGTCATTTCTCCCTCCTCCCCCTTCATCCTAATTATTGTCTCAGTTCAATCTCCTGTGCCCATAGGTTTTAGAAGTATATTTTTATGTGTATTATGGAATACACCTGTATTCCCAGCACTCAGGAAGCTGAAGCAAGTGGATTGACAGTTAAGAGTCTATTTGAGCTACATAGGGAGACACTTTTTTTCTTTTTTTAAGTGTATATTTATGGTGCCAAAAATAGGGGTGTAATTTTTAATTGGTTCTGCAATAAAGTATAAGGCAGACAACAGAATCTGGTATGCCATGAATCCTTTGAAATTTCAATTTTGCGTTAATTGCCTAATCTGTGCTCAATTTCATAAATTATGTATGCATGTTTCAAAAGAATGTATATATTTACCAGTGTTTCCTACATGTCTACTAGAGTAAGCCTGTTAACTGAATTGGTGAAATCTTTTTTTTTTTAACCAGGGTTTGAACTCGGCCTCATGCTTGCTAGGCAGGTGCTCTACCACTTGAGCCACTCTGCCAGTCTTTTTTTGTATTGGGTCTCTCAAACTATTTGCACAGCCTGGCTTTGAACCATGATCTTCCTGATCTCTGATTCCTCAATAACTAGGATCACAGGCGTGAACCACCAGTGCAGGGCTTATTTTTTAAAATGTTTTATCACTTACTGAGAGACTCAGTTATCAACTTCTACTCCAATGGTGTGTTTGTCAGTTTCTCTTGAGAATTTTGTGACCATAAGGAGTTCTCAGCCAGGTGTAAATCCCAGCACTCAGGAGGCTGAGGCAGGAAGACCTCCAACTTGAGGCCAGTCTGGGCCACAAAATAACTCTCAAAACAGAGTTCTGACAAAGACTGTCCCTAAAGCATGGATAGCTTCAACCTCAGAGCTGGGTGCAGTGAGCCAGGTCTGTAGTCCCAGCTACTGGGGGAAGCCCAGGGAGGAAGAACCACTTGAATACAGGAGCTGGAGACCAACCTGAGTAACATATACCAAGACTCCAAAAAAAAAAAAAGTTCAATCTCCCTAGCTGCAATATGTATTTTCTGTCTGTGGTTCCTGGAACAAAACTCCCTCCCCAAGGCAGGTCACAGAGATTAGAATATCCCTTCCCCACGATGGGACACAGAAACTCTAATGTCCACTATTCTGTCTTAGAGCTGCCCATAAAGCTGTGGCTCACATTATAATCCTAGCTACTTGGGAGGCTCAGAATGGGAGGATCATGGTTGAGGCCAGCCCCTTAACCCCATCTCAATCAATAGCTGGGCACAGTGGTGCACACGTGTCATCAGAATCTACAGAAGGCTGAGATCAGGAGGATCTCAGATCCAGGCCAGCCCAGACAAAAAAGTTTGGAAGTTCCCATCTCAAAGAAAAAAAGCTGGGCATGGTGGCACATGCGTGTCATCCCAGTGATGCAGGAAGCTTAAAACAGGAGGGTCCTGGACCAGGCTAGCCTGGGCAAAACACCACTCTTATCTCCAAAACAGAGCAAGTTTGAAGCCCTGACTTCAAACTCCAGTAATACTAATTTTAAATTTCTCTGGCTAGGGAGCAAGCTCAAGTGCAGAACACTAGCCTAACATGAGGTCCCAAGTTTAAATCCCAGGACCACTAAAAGAAAAAAATTAGCAAAAAGAAATTTCTGACCTACTCTTGGCCCACAGTATGTCATAAGAACCTCTTCATTCCAGAGGGTCCTGCCCTGTACTCTGGAGGGACAGATGCTACAGAGAGGCCAAGGAGAATATGGAAGCACAGAGTCGGGTGTGCTGCCACACACCTGTCACAGAACTCAAGAGGCTGAGGCAGAAGGATCGCAGTTCTAGGCCAGCCTGGGTTACACAGCAATCCTGTCTCAAAACAAACAATCTGAAGCAGACGGGCCTGCTGCGTTTACTCACTCAGTCTCTCAACATGAGATTTCACCATTTGTCCAAACACATCATAGCTTCAATCACACCTCTGCACTATGCAAAGCAATTTTCACAAAAACCCAGAAGGAAAGCTTCTGGGTACCTGAGACCTGGAGGTTCCCGGAGGGGGTGGCACCTGGAGAGGGCATGGAAGCTGAGCACCTCTTCTCCCATAATTCCCTATGCCCCTCCTCATCTGTGCCCTTTGTACTGTCTTTCATAATAAGCCAGTAAGCATCTGAGTCTTGTGAGCTGCTCTAGCAAATTCATCAAACCTAAGAGGGAATTAAGAACCTGATTTATAGCTAGTTGATCAGACACACAGATGCAGGAAAAGCCTGGGACACAAAGTAGGGTGACATCTAAAGTGGGGTGGGGGATAAGTCTTGGGGACTGAGCGTCTCATGCTATCTGCAGGCAGTGTGAGAGCGAATAGGACTGGAGGACACCCAGGCAGTGCCTGCAGCAGGAAGATAGCCCCGCCTTTTAAGTACACCTTTTGAGTGCATGTGTTGTGGCTTAAAAGCAAAGAAAAAATAAAAGACTTGGTTGGTTTTTCCTACTTAGACTAAAAACAAATGTGATTTAAAACAAAAGGATATATGTTTGCTTATTAGAATGTGAAAGATGGGGGAAGGGATGCCAACTCAACATCATAAGTTCATACAAACTTTTTTTTTTTTGGCAGTACTGGGGTTTTAACTCAGGGCCATGCACTTGCCTGGCAGGTGCTCTACTACTTGGAGCCATGCCCCCAGCCCTTTTTCCTTTCATTATTTTTAAAACAGTGTCTTGCTTTTATTTTTGGGCTTGCCTGGGTGGTGATCCTCCCATTTGTGCTTCCCCACCTAGCTGGGATGACAGGCATGCACCACCATGTGCAGCTTTTTATTGGTTGAGAAGGGGGTCTTGCTAACGTTTTGCTGGGCCTACCCTCGAACTGAGATCCTCTCCATCTCAACCTCCTGTGTGGCTCACTAACATTACTTGCAAGTTGCTTAACCTCTCCGCCTGGGTTTTCTACTCTATAAAATAAAGATAACAGTGTGCCTCACAAGACTATGACTATTAGAATATCACACATAATCTAGAACATGCAATCAGGCACACGAGCTATTATTATGGCCATATAAATTTCACCACAGTGTTATTGGGTTTCCTCTCATGGATGGGACTTCAGATGAATTTTAATGTCTCTTTTATACTCACATTTTTCTGTATTGCTATTAATCTAAAAAAGAAATTTTGGGGGGTGATACTAGGGTTTCGACTCAGGGCCTTGCACCTGCTAGACAAGTGCCACACCCCAATCCTTTTTGCTTTAGTTATTTTTCAGATATGGTCTTGAGTTTTTTCGAGGACAGCCCTGGACTGCAATCCTCCTGCCTATCCTTCCTGCAGCTATGCACTGCCACGCCTGTGTTTGTTGAGATGGTGTCTCACTGATTATTTGCCCAGGCTAGCCTTGAACCTCCATCCTTCCCGTCTCCACCTCACAAGTAACTTGGACTTTGACACAGGGTTTTGGTATGTAGTCCAAGCTGGCCTTGAACTCCCAATTTTCCTGCTTAGCCTCCTTAGTGCTAGAATTCATTTAGTGCTCTAAAATTCATTTAGACTTTCTGGATTCCAAAAATCCCTACCAGTAGCCAGTGCCTGCCTAGCAAGCTCAAAGCAAACCTCAGTACCACCAAAAAAAAAAAAAAAAAAAAACCAAAACCCAGAAAACGTAACACACACAGCAGGGCCTGGCAAGCCCTTTTCCAACCATCCATTCCAGATGCCTAGACAGAAATTCTGCCTCTTAGCTCCTTTTGGTATGGGCTGGCACCCTGGCCTCAGCACCCTAACACTGCCCCTCACTGGACTCACAACATCCATTCCTGCACCAGGTATTGACCACTGCCCTCCCCTGCCTCCTTTTGTGCCAGGCCTCAGTTTAGCAGACAGCAAGGCTTGGTTATGTGGAAACTAAAGGGAATGGAATAAACTCTGCCCTCTAGCAATATGGCCTCTTCTCAAACAGCTCTAGATGGTTCCACCCACCTTCCTCAAGTCAGTCCCGCAACTTCATTCACTGATCCATGGCTTATCTCCACCTGGGAGTCTTAACCCACCTGTTTTCTCCTGCTGGGAGCACAAGCCACCTGGTCCTCAGTGTCTGTCCAAACTCTAGCTCATCTCTTCAACCCCTGCCTCCTCCAGAAGATGTGAGCGGTACAGCCAGAACAGCAGGGAGGAGGGGATAAGCGCTCCTGGGGAGTGGCCAGCTTTCTGTAAAGGACCAGCTGGCAGACACTTTCGGCTTTGTAAATCAGGTCTTCCTAAAACATTCACTGTCGTGTTGCACAAAGGCAGCCACAGATAATGTGAAGATGATTGTATGGCTGTCCAAGAAAACTTTATGGACCCTGCAATTTTATTTTCATGTTATTTTCCTAAGTAATGAAATCTTATTTTTCTTAACCATTTATCAATGTAAAAATCATGCATAGTTCAGGGGCCCTACAAAAACAGGGGAGGCTGGGTCTAGTGTGCAGGTAGTGGTTTGAGTTCTGCTCTGGCTGGTCAGGAATGTAGAGGCAGCCAGCCCCGAGAAGCTCTAACTACCTGCCTGAGAAGCTCTAACTACCTGCCCAGCACCGGCTGGTGGAGCTGACACCAAACCCTCAGCTCCTGGCAGGCACACCCCAAGTGCTCCAAGTACTTCAGTGGGGAATGACACAATGCCATTTTTCTCTTTACACTACAAACCTGTGCAGTCAGTGCTTTGATTAAGGTTTTCCTGTTTCCTAGCCTTGCAGTCCCTCTAGCTTCCACCTCTGAATGTAGTATTAATGTCTACCCTTAGAAAAAATGCAATACTCACTTCAAGCTAAATAAAAATTTCATTATCAGCTGGGGGCATGGTGGCCCACAAATGTCATCCCAGCACTCTGTAGGCTGAGGCAGAAGAATTAGGGGTTTGAAGCCAGCCTCAGTGACAGAGTAAGGCACTGCCACACACAAACACTCTAAGTAGGGCACCAGTGGCTCACACCTGTAATCCCAGCTACTCAGGAGGCAGAGATCAGGAAGATCAAGGTTCCAAGCCAGACTAAGCAAATAGTTCACAAACCCTATCTTGAAAAAACCCATCACAAAAATGGGCTGTTGGAGTGGGTCAAGGTGTAGACCCTCAGTTCAAACCCCAGTAACACAGACACACACGCACAAAAATCATTCTACTCCCAAGACTCCACTGCATTCCTTTACAACATGTAAAATGTCTAAAACCACAAAAAGTCTCCAATATTAAGTATCCACTTAGATTACATTCATTATATAAGTGTGTGCAGGCATACATTTTATTTTATGCTTAAATTGTTTAAATTACAACCAAAAGTATCTTACAGAGTGTCTCCAGGACCTGAAACTGAAAGCCACCGTCAGCCAGTCAGTCATGTGTCGCTGGAAATGCTTTAGCACTGGAATGGAACCCACCAGATACAGCCAGACTGACAGGTTACGAACAGTGCTCAGCTCACGGATTCTTAACAGGCTTTCTCTTATGTTAAAGTCTGAAGGGATTCAGTTTTTATCGTTTGTACTTGAAATATTACAATCAAAATCAACTTGTTTCACTGTCACCTCTAGAGATTCCAATGATTTTCTACTAATCATAATTAAATCTCATGATTTTAGTCATATGAATTCTTCAGAATGCTAATGGGATTAAAAATATTTTTGGCCTTTAAAAAAATTAAAAAGGCAAGAATGAAGCACTAGTACCCACACATCTGCTTAAAAATCAAGCCAAAGCTCTGTCCAGTCCAACTTCTACAGGTCTGGGTTCCTTCTGCAACAGCAGGTAATACCTACTCAGATGACGTCAGCGTTGTAGAGACCATTTGAAATGGCGAGATCCCCAAACAAAGGATTTGATCATAAGACAAAGTATTTCAGTTTTATTTTTTACTATTTCTTTCTGAACCATACACATGATAACTACATCAGGATTACCTATTTAAGGCTCAAAAAAACATTATACTACAGATGGAAATTTTTTTTAAATTATTTCTTTCTTTTCTCTTTAAAAATCCCAGAGTTTCCAAATGATCTTTGCAGATCATTCTCCACCACACTAGATTTATAATAAGGCCATAAAGCCAGGAAAATGTTCCTAGAGAAAAGACGTTCAGGAGAATCAGGTGTGTTTATAGAAGGAAAGGTGGACAGTAAATAAAACAACAGTGCTACAGTACCTAGATCACAGCACTGAAGGGAAGGGATGACAAAGACGAATTAAAACATTTATTTTGCAGAAATGAAAATCATTCACGTCTCACATTTCGAACACACATGTGAAAAGACAAGCAGGAGGATTCATTTGACCTGGGCAGTGAAATCCCTACAAAGCCCTCAACTCAACCCCAAAGGATGAAACCCCAGATTGCACATTCTCATTCCAACAACTGAAGTCTGCCCAGCAGAAAGTTGATCTAATCTCACAAAATGCAAAATCAAACCTCCATTTGTCTCAGTATACTCTAAAAAAGTCATCTCATGGGAAGGGTGACAACAGAAGAGGGAGTGACCAGCATTTTCTTGGGTCTGTATTACTTAAGTTCCCAACCCTCCTAGTAAGCTCTAACTCAGTTTTTTCGTCTTTCCCATTCTTTTCTGCATCGCATAACCAAAGGAGTTCGTTGAAAGGGAAGGTGGCTTCCAGTACTTCTTCCTGAGACTCCTCTGCTGAGGCGTGCTTTTTGTTCCCAAGTTCTCTAACCCCATGAGATATTGCTATTTCATGCCTGCTTCTTAGCCCCACAAAATGGCTCCCTTTGTGCCACTTGGCCAGGACCCCAAGACTGGCCACACACTGCAGGTCGTGTTCAATGGCGAATGTCCAGTGAAAGTGGACTCTAAGCTTTCTCCAAGCCTTGAGGGAAGGTCCCAGATACCCATAACCCGTCTTAAAGGACAGTGTGCAATTAGCTGAGACAATGTGGATACCCTCCACAGAACCCAAACCCTTTCACCAAGTTCTGCCAGGGCTCGGAAAAGGGTCCCAAGTCCAAATGCCGTGCCCAGTGCCCCTCCCCAAAATGCAATAGGAAGAGCAGCAAGAAAGGCCCCCTTCCCAGATGCAGATACTAAAGAAGAGACAATGGATGTCAACCCGGCCCCGCCCAAGAACAGGAAACCTCCTCCTGCAAGGGAACCAGGGACAGGGATGAACTCATTTGGCAAACGTCAAGGGCAGAAGTGAAGAAGGCAGGATAGAAATAACGAGGTCCGAAGGTTTGAGCGCAGGAAACCCAAACGGACTGGCCCGTTCCCCCTCGCGCTCGGAGGTGGGCGCGGGGAGGGGGCAGGAGACGGGGTCTCTCCTTTGTTTGGAGAGGGGAGGCACTTCGAAGAGAGGAAGGACGGTTGGGTCCTGGACTGGAGAGAGGCATAGCGATGGCCAGCCTATCCCGACCCCAAATGCACCTGCCGACGGGCCCGAGCAATGTGTGGGGCCACCGCGAGAAAAAGATCCCAGGGACTCGGCAGATCCGATCTCAGGATCTGACCACCGCGCCCATGCTCGCGGTCAGCACATGCTGGGGGACACCACATGCCCGGGGCTAGAAGAAGGAGCGCATGGCCCGGTGGTGGGACAATGGGACCTGACCTGGGCACTCCAGAGGTACGTCTGGACACCTGGGAGACCAGGACCACAATCTTGGGCTGGGCCAGGCTCGCCGCAGAGGACAGAAAGCGAACCCCGCCCCCGCACGTTCAGACTAAAACCTGTAGTGCCGGGAGGGGCGGCCGACCCCAGCCCCGACCCCCCCAGCCCTCACTCGGTGGGAGAAATGAATGGCGAGCAGTGGGATCGGGGCGGGGCCGGCGTGCCCGGCTAGCCCGGCGGCACAAAGCGGCTCGTCGCAAAGCTCCGCCACCCGCCCGGGCGCGAGCGGAGCGAACCCGCAAGTTACAGACAACGACCGACACCCGGCCCGCCCTGCCCGTAGGCAGCCGCTCGCCAGTCCTCAACCCCCGCGCGGCTCGGGCGCGGCCACATCGCCTCACCGGGAGCTATTCCTGCTGTTGGGGTCGACACCCTTGAAGGTGGTGGTGGTGGTCATGGCGCCGAGGAGCGAGGTAGGCTGGCGCGGTTACAGAATGTTGAAAGGGAAGGACCCGAGGGACGCAGAGACCTTCAGACCACAGCCGGCCACTGCTGCAGGAACCACCGCCACCGCCTGCCAGCCAGCCGGCCGCTTTTATTGGGCTCTTAATCCCCGCCCATATGCCATCGGGATTGGATGATTCAAATGGATCTGTTTGATCCTATTGGCTTCCTGCAGTGCCAAACACCGTGCGGGGCCACGACGGGCTGCGGAGGCCGTGGCTTGGACTAAGACCGCCCCCTTCCTGGACAGGCAAAGTCTAGGATGGTCTCCCCTCCCCCACCCAAAAATCTCGACGAGGATTGGACAGGAGGCGAACCTGCCCAGCGCACGGTACGGTTCCTGCTCACCGTCACTTAAAAAGTTGCTTGGACAGAGGGAAATCTCGCTCGGAGGGAATCAGAACAAGGACAGATTTGTCGTTATCATCACTCATTTGCCTTACCTTTATGGTGGGATAATAACGGCATCCTTTTATATCTTTTTTTTTTCCTTTGGATGTCTCGGGGCCATTTCTTTTTACCCGATGGCTCACTCCGGCCGACCAGTTGTCTCTATGTCTGTTTCTTTCTATTTGTGGTTGTGTCTGTTGTTCCTCTGGCTACTCTAAATTTGTTTGTGTCTTTCTCGCTCCCCCCCCAAAAAAAAAATCCCCAAAAAACTGGTGTTTTAACTCCCAGCCTTGACATTGCCAGGCAGGTGCTCTACCACTTAAGCCATGTCCCTGGCGCAAGGCCATCCTTCTTAAGGATTGAAAATTATTGCTAGGAAGTTTACATTTATTTTTACTGAATACCTACTGTGTGTTCCGTTTGGAAACCTAACAAAGCAGTATGAGTCAGCAACAGAAAGCACGCCAAGATGATCTTTTTAAATGACTAGAAATTCTTTACATTTTAATGTTTCTATTCCACTGTAATGGATAGTGCAGGAGTTGCACCAAACTGCAGTTGTTCCGAATTGAGGGCTTGTTCTAAAGCTGGTTAATACCCAGCAAAGGGGGAATGACCTCATTCCCTTCTACCAAGACTATCAAAAGGAGCCCAGGCCTCTGCAGCTGTTTATAACCCTTAAGTCATGACTTCCACCTGTCTGAGTAAATCTATCCCCGCAACAGATGCACCCACACTTGGTGGACTCAGGAATGACTGTTTACAAAATTATAATAGGGAGGTCTTGGGTAAAGACGTGCAGGCAGTTGATGGATAACCCTTTCTCATGTAATGCACATTTCCTCAAAGCAGATACCTTTCTTAGTCTTAAGTAGTTCCATAAAAATTGAACTGCATTCTTTTTTGCATGGCCCCCTTCCAGGCAATTGGAAGTTGTTATCTTCAGCCATTCTGGTTAACTATCCTCCTGGGCTTTCAGTCATAAGTTAGGGAGAAGTTCCTTTCTTCTAGAACCCATGACCGTACATCTATGTGCTTAGCACACCATTTGTTTGGGCTGGATCTTCCCATTCTTAAAGGCCAAGTATAAATTTCCAAAACCTTAAAACAAAACAAGCAAGCATCAGACCAATCTAACCAGTGAGCATGCTCTCTTCAGAAACCATGTAATTAGCTGGGCCAGTTGGCTCAAACCTGTAATCCTAGCTACTTGGGAGACAGAGACTGGGAGATTTTTGGTTGGAAGCCAGCCCAGGAAAAATGTTTGTGAAACCCCATCTCAACTAATGGCTGGGCACAGTGACATGTGCCTGTCATCCCCAAGGGAAGTGTAAATAGGAGGATCACAGTCCAGGCCAGCCTAGGCACATAACAAGGCCATATCTCAAAAACAACCAAAGCAAAAAGGGCTGGTGGGCTGGGCACTGGTGGTTCATGTCTGTAATCCTTGCTACTTGGGAGGCTGAGATCAGAAGTTCAACGCCAGCCAGGACAAATAGTTCATGAGACCCCATCTCCAAAATAACCAGAGCAAAATGGAAATTGGAGGTGTGGCTCAAGTGGTAGAGAGCCTGCTTTGCAAGCTTGAAGTCTGAGTTCAAACACACCAGTCCTACCAAAAAAATATATCCTGGTGGTGTGGCTCAAGTGCTAGAGCTCTTGCCTAGTAACTTCGAGGACTTCAATTTGTCAGCCCCAAGTACCACAAAAAAAAAAAAAAAAAAAAAAATCGAGTACAGTAGTTGCTAGTTTTGGCTCTCATGGTAGAAATCTAGATGGTGGAGTGGCTCAAATGGTAAGAATGCCTGCCTAGCAAGCTTGAGGACCTGAGTTCAAACCCCAATACCCTCCAAAACAAAAATGTAATTAACAATTAGCTCCAATTAGAAATATCTTTACTCAAAAGTAGGAATAATCCAGTTGTTCTTTTCCATCACTTTGTGCCTGCTAAGGTAATAATTAAATTTTAACCATACACACACAAAGTCCTAATTTAGCATCTCTTAGCTTTCAAGCATCTATTTTACCTTGAGTGTTGCCAGCTCTCCCAGTATTTTGGCAGTGTTTTGAATCCCCTGCATTTCCAAGTGCCTCAACTTATTCCAGAATGCCAGAAGAAATGGGCAGTCTACACTGACCTCATTCTTGGCATTTACTCTCCCTAGACTCTACAATCCAGTTGGAATTAGTCTCTTTGTTCTGTCTTTACTATGATCTAGTACACACAGGATAGGCTGCACTGTGTGGGGAACTGCAATATTTGAGTGTTTTTGAATTATGAACTGCAATAATAGCTGCTTTTATATTCAACACTTTTTTTTTTTGATGCTAGAGACCAAACCTGGTCTCTACATGCTAGACCAGAGTTCTACCGATGATCTATATATGCTATATACCTCAAGCCTAAGCCTAACAAATACTTTCATGGTTACTACTCCATTGTTTCATTGTTAAGGGGAAAAGCCGATCATGTGCTTTTGAACTTCACTGTGACTAAAATAACGCACTGTTAACTGACAAGAATTCCTACACACTTTACTTCTCAATCCCACCCTCTCAGGCTGTACCTTAACACATAGTCTCAATCCATCACTTTTTTGGGGAGGGCAGGGGGTGACACTGGGGTTTGAACTCTAGGCTTCCTGCTTGCTAGACGAGTGCTCTACAGCTTGAGCCATGCCTCTAGCCCCTGAGTTCATCACTGTTAAAGCCAAATTTAGTAATCATCTGTCCTTTTCTTACCTATATCCTCACCAAAACAAATCAATGCTATTGGGAGACAGCCAAAGAAGTTTATTTCCACTTAAATAAGTCATTAATGAACTGGGCCTGGTGGTGCAGAGCTATAATTCCAGCACTCTATAGGCTCAGGCAGGAGGATCATAAGTTCAAGACCACTCTGAGGTACATAGAGATCATGCCTCAAAATACCAAAGGCTGGACTGGTGAAGTGGTTCAAGTTGTAAAGCACTTGCCTAGCACGCACGAGACCCTTGAGTTCAAACCCCAGTATAGCAAAAAATTCAGGTGGCTTAAAAAAACAACAGCTGGGATATAGCTCAGTAGTAGAGTACTTGCCCAGTGTAAGATCTTTGGTTGGATACCCAACATCACCAAAAACAAAAAAACCCCAAGAGGTCTCAAATGTAAAAAACAGTTTTGTCATGTCATGCCTGGTATTTAAGGTCAAAGTAAATAGGATGGTACATACACTCTACCAAGGCCTTTTCAGCCCTTTTAACACTTTTTAAATTGGCGGTACTGGGGTTTGAACTCTAAGGCTTCATGCTTGAGCACGGCACCAGACATGAGTCATCAGCTTTTTTACTTCTCAAGTAAAAAAGCAAAAAACAAGCTGAGTGCTGGTGGCTCATGCCTGTAATACCAGCTACTCAGGAGGCAGAGATCAGGAGGATCTCATTTCAAAGCCAGCCCAAGCAAACAGTTTATACAGACACTATCTTGAAAAAAACAATCACAAAAAAAGGGCTGGTGGAGTGGATCAAGGTGTAGGCTCTGAGTTCAAACCTCAATACTACAAAAAAAAAAAAAAAAGAAAAGAAAAGAACAAAAATACAAACACTACCCATATGTACTGCTCACCTACAGGGATTTAGCCTCCTTTGTAAAAATGATTGTTAAAGTTTAGCAGGGCACCATGGGTCACACCTGTAAATCCTAGCTACTCAAGAGGCAGAGATTAGGAGGATCATGGTTTAATTAAAGCCAGCCCAGGCAAATAGTTTGCAAGACCCTATCTCAAAAAACTCATTACAAAAAAAAATGGCTGGTGGAGTGGCTCGAGCCCTAAGAGTTCAAATCCCAGTAACCACAAATAAATAAATAAATAATAAAAGTTTAGAAAGGGAGGCCCAGAAAAATGCAAGAGGACATTCTCTTAATATGCCAAATTATATAATTTGTAGCCAAGTTAGCCACAAAATATACCTTTGAAATATAAATTATAAAGAAAGCAAATATGACAATTTTTAGACATTAAAGGGTTTCACAAAATCCCTAAGGGTGTAATAAATCGTAAAATGATCTCATATAGTCATATGTCACTCTTATAGGGAAGTAACACTCCATATTCCAGACTAAATTCCAACCTGTTTATATGCTGTTCTAATAAAACTTTACCCTGAGAAACTCTTTGCATTAGCTAACCACTATAAAAACCAATCTCAGTGTAGCACATGTGCATTCACTACATATAGTACCAGCCTTCAAGTCATAAACTAGATCAAAGTGTTGAAGCAGCCTGTGGATGTGATCTTTAAGGTTTCAAAGACTCATTAAAATCCTGAGGAATGTTTCTCCTTAGGCTTGCTAAGGCACAATTTCTCTTGAGAGAAAAATTTTATTTATTCACTGTTTAAAATAAATAGGAAGCTGTTGGCTTATCCTCAGTTGGAGGCTCAGAATTGTGCTACAAAACACTACTTCAGTGTTAAGACAACTTTAATGTGGCAGACACTGTGCTAGGCATCCAAAACACAAATTACCGGGGGGTAGGGGGAGAGAAATGACCCAAATATTGTATGCACATATGAATAAAAGAGAAAACACACACACACACAAATTACCTCATTTAATCTTCACCATAAGGTGCTTAATTCTTAGGGTGGTTAGGACGCCTCCCAGTCACTGCTCTATTCCTTACTGCTTAGAAGACGTATTTCTTGATGTAGGGCCCAAGCACAGGTACTTTTTTAATGGCTGCTGGGGATTGTGATGCAAAACTACAATCCATCATGAGTCATACTTAAAGCCATCATCTTAACTCAAAAATAACCTCAGCAACACAGCTGGCCTTCTCTAATTCATGAGTCCCCACATAGACTATGCAAAAACATTCAAACAGGACTCCCTCACCCTGAGATTCCACTGGCTTCATGGTGTTACAAGCCCCCACAGAACTGTACACTTTGGCCTGGGTCTTCCACTTGTTTTTACTTATTCCCATCTTCCCGTTCAATCTCATTTCCTTAGGTAGAATGGAAGGATTTGTTTTGTTTTGCAATACTAGGGTTTGAATTCGGGGCTGTTTGCTAGGCAGGCACTCTACCACTTAAATCAAGTCCCTAGCTTCTTATACTGAGCTTTTCTTACATCAGGCATCATGTCAAATATGTCACACCCAATACCCATTGACTTCTCATAAACCAACTAGCTTTTCTGGTTTGCTTAGGACTAAGAAGTTACCTGGGATCTGGGGCTCTCAGTGCTAAAACAAGGAGTCCTCAACAAGCAAAATAACTTTGTAGTATTTCTGAAGGGTTACTAATGCCTTTTATTTTGGCCTCAAACAGCTTGTATGAATATGGAGAGCACCTGAGTTAAACTGTTATCTTTTAGCCAGTATCTCTTAGTACAAGGCCATAAACCAAGCTACTCTGGAGGTACAGGCAGGAAGGCCTTCCAAGGTTAGCCTGAGTAAACTTAGGGAGATCCTATCTCAAAAGCAAAATATAAGTAATAGCTGGGGGTATGGCTCAAGTGGTGCTCTGCCTAGCAAGCACAGAGGCTGAGTTGAAACCCCAGTACAAGAGTGGGGTGGGGGGAAACAGAACCATATTAGAGTAAAGTAAGAATTACAGCTGAGTGCTGGTATTATACCTGTAATACCAATTGCTTGGGGGGCTGAGATCAGGATAATGATTCAAGACCAGCTGAGGGCAAATTAGTTTTGACAGGAGACATGGCTCAAGCAGAACTCCTGCTTCGCAGGCACAAAGCTCTGAGTTCAAACCCCAGATTAAAAAAGTAAAAAATTATAAGGCAAAAAAATGAATGGGGACTTGATCCAAAAAAGGCCATATTGACAGCTAATCAACACTGGGGAAACCGAGAAATGGACATCAGGAAGCACAATCTCAAAATTCAGTTTGTCTTGCTAGGTGATAAGCAACCCTTCTGAACTTGGCCTCTAAAATAGGGGTTAAAATTATATGACCTGTGCAGAATGCTGGTGGCCTGTGCCTATAATCCTTGCTACTTGGGAAGCAGTTTAAAGCCAGCCCCAGGCAAATAGTCCACAAGACCTCTACTCATTCCCAAAAAAATAACTAGAGCAAAACGGACTGGAGGTATGGGTCAAGTGGTTTGCAGACATGACACCCAGAGCTCAAACCCCAGTCCTACCACTTGAGTTAATATTCCCTTCCCTAAGCATTTTGTTCCTCATTTGCAGATGCTGGGACAGACCAGATCTACATGCATCCAGTCTCACAGCACTATATATCCAGAGCACTAGTTTTAAAATTATAAAAGGCATATAAAGGTTATAGTTTTATAGTCACAGATCATCTAATTTTTTTTGGTGTGTGGCCGCACTAGGGTTTAAACTCAGGGCCTCACACTTGCAAGGCAGGAACTCTTACCACTGGAGCCACTCCACCAGCCCTGTTTGGTGATGGGATATTTCAAGACAGGGTCTACTGATGAAGTCTGGCTCTACTGAAGGTACTCACTTGACTTATTCTTTGTTGTTTGTTTTGCATCAGTTTATAAAAATGCTTAGTAGCTTCATTTCTTCCTGGAAATGTTAACTTCTAAGGTGGCCTACTCAAGTTATTTTCTAAGCTTCATCTTTCTATTTAATATTCCTCAGAATAAAGGAAACAGCTCATTTTAAACAAGAAGTTTATTTAAACAACAAGACGCTGGACTTGAAGGGAAAACTATCTACGATTTTTTTTTTAAAGAGTAATTTACCCCTACTTAAAGACAGATTGCCCTACATGTAACAGCTACGTACAAAAAAGTTATAAAATTGTCCTTGGTTTTACAATGATAAATGAAAACATTAAAATTCTCCAATCAAACAAGGTATGCAAGGATTTTTATGTTGTTGGTTTTTTTGTTAAAACAGTGAAAGCAAAATAACTTACTGGAATATAAAGATAAAAGCTGAATGAGCATGCCACTAATGGAGAAAGGGGATATTTTCACAGAACCAGTATTTTTCCCCATTCCATCTCCATTTGATGTTTATCAAAACATACCATTGGCCATTTAGTAAAAAAAAAAAAAAAAAAGAAAAAAGAAAAAAAGAAAAGCAATATGCTTGTGCACATACACCAGTTACTTTATGTACAATAAAGGAATGGGGAAAGGGGAAAATGAAAGAATAGAGAAAACTATACTGTAGTAGTCAGGATGTGGTGGAACCAAATTGCAGTTTTCTAATTGAGAATGTATTCTTGGTCTATTAGAACAACAAAGTTCTGAAGTAGCAGGTTCCCTTTTTAGTAGACACCTCCTGTCTGCTGCTGGAACACATCAATTGTATCTTCATCCTCCATTTCCAACTAGCATAAAAAAGAAAAAACAAAATTAAGATCACTGATTAATTCTTAAAATTCTGTAATTTTCAGATTTAAACATCCTAGAAAGTATGCACAAATTCCACTCAGTTCCTGGAATCATTAATTTAGATGTAACAAGAGTTTAAATACAAGTTGGGTGTGGTGGTGATCTCCTGCAATCCCACTAACTAGGGAGACTGAGGCAGGAGGATCAAGACTTCAAGGCCAGCCTAAATCAGGGACCTTGTTTCAAAAAAAAAAAAAGACTTACTTGGTTTAAGTAACTTTTCATTTGGCCTCTTTTTAAAATAAATTTACGAAAATGTTTTTTAGGTTAGAAACTTAAATATGGCTGGGCACAGTGCCAACTACTCATGAGGCAGAGACTGATTGGGAAGAATCAAGATTTGAAGCTAACCCAGGCAAAATTAGTCAGATTCCATCTCAACCAATAAGCTGGGCTATAACTGTCAGACTGTCACTCTAGCTACTTGGGAAATGTAAATTAGGAGAATGGCAGTCCAGGTGGTCTGGGCAAAAACTCAAGACCTCACTCAAAAAACAACTAAAGCACAAAGTGTTGAAGGTGTGGCTCAAGTGGTAAAACACTTGATTAGCAAGTGCCAAACCCTAAGTTCAAACCCCTTTATCTGCCCCTTCAAAAAAAGAGGGCTGGTGGAGTGGCTCAGGTGGTAGAGCACCAACTCAGTAATGGTGAAGTCAAGCCGAAGTGCCACCAGGAAAAAAAAAAAAAAAAAAAAGTTTAAAAAAAGGAAAGCTAAATAGGTTCTTGAGTGTCCTTAGAATGGTGGTATGTGTAAAGGACCTCACAGCACTGTTGTCTGGATTTGGCAAAAGACATAATATAAGGTGAGCACTGCAGCATACGCCTATAGTCTCAGCACTAAGGAGGCTTAAGATACAACTTCAGACTAGGCAACAATACACCCACACTCACACCCCAAAAGAAACTCAAAGAAATAAACATGGTACGTATCTATATATACGTAAGTATATACTCCCATCAACCCTCACCAGTGCAAAACTGGTTACCTCTAAGCACCAAGGCAGAAAGTTTAGAATTAACTTTACCATGGACATGTTTACCTGTTTAAAAACCCAAATTTAAAATTTTAAATACAACCTTTAATGCTGTTCAAAAATTAAGATTTCAGTGGAGCACACCTGTCATCAAGTTACTGGGGAGGGGCTGGAGGCATGGCTCAAGTGGTAGAGGGCCTGCCTAGCAAGCACAAGGTCCCGAGTTCAAACCTCAGCACCATCAAAAAAAAAAAAAAAACAAAAAAAGTTACTGGGGAGGCATACATAAGGATCTTGGTCAAAAGAGACCCTACCCAAAATAACTAAAGCAAAGCAAAAAACAAGCAAAAAAAGCAGGACACCTTGGCTCATGCCTATAATCCTAGCTACTCAGGAAGCAGAAATCAGGAGGATACCAGTTCAAAGCCAGACCAGGCAAATAGTTTGTGAAACCCTATCTGGAAAAACCCATCACAAAAAAGGGCCTATGGAGTGTTTCAAGGTATAGGCCCTGAGTTCAAGCTCCAGAACTGGGGGGAAAAAAAAAAAAAAAAAAGAAAGAAAGAAAAGAAGACAGGGGTGTGGTTCAGGGGGTAGAAAACCTACCTAACAAGCATAAGCCCTTGAGTTCAACCCTCTGTGCCAGCCAACATTTTAAGAAATTATGGTTTCAGTGTTCACACATTACTCATAAAACCACCATGGTCTTGGCACTTATGGCAACACCATTTAGGGGCTACAGCTTAGTAGCCTAACAAGCACAAGAAACTGAGTTCAAACCCCAGTACTGCTCTCCCCTCACCTCCTCCCCAAAATTGATCACTTTATAGAAACTTTGGGCACCTAAATATAAGGAATTAATATAAGCACCAATATCCTACAAGTAGGTGAAAGGCATTAAAATATTCATGACACTCAATTTCCTATTTCTTTATTAACATTTGGTTGAGTAAACTATTTAGCAAAATGCTAGGCATGTACTGTGTGATAAGAAATTTTACAAAGTGCCAGTGGCTCACGCCTGTAATATTAGCTATTTGTGAGGCAAAGATTAGGAGGATCACAATTTGAGGACAAATAGTTCTCCAGACCTATCTCGAAAATACCCAACACAAAAAGGGCTGGTGGAGTGGCTTAAATGGTAGAGCGCCTGCCTAACAAGCATAAGGCCCTGCATTCAAAACTCCAGCACCACCAAAAAAGAATTTAAGAGCTAGAGGCATGGCTCAAAAGATATGCACATGGCTCACAATGAAGCCCTTAATTCAAATCCAGTATTGGCTTCCCAAAAAGCAATTTTTTTCAATAAAAAAAAGAGGGCTGTTCAGATTTATCAATTCTGCTATTTACCCACATCGTGAGAGAATATTTCTAAAATAAATCAACTCTAAAATGAATTAAACTCCATTTCTAAAATGAAGTCCAAATTCAATTTGAGCATTTCACAATGCTTCAAGGTCAGTTTTAAACAAATACTCTTTAGGGTTTAACATTTGCATGTTGAAATGCTAACTTTTACAATGAAACTTTAAATGCGCTCAAAAAAAAAAAATACAGACCATTTCCCGCCTCATTTGACAGAATTTAGCACCTCCTTGTGGTTACAAAATATAAACGATTCATGGAAAGGTAACCAATGGAAATTTCTTCAAAATAAACTCAGACATGTCAAATCTTTGAAGATTACCAATATAATCTGGACGGACCACTTCACTAACGCCATACTTACCCTTTTCTAGTTTCTACTGGGTGATTAAAATTGAAATTCAAAAAGTACAAGAGATTCAATTTATCCACTATAACAGTAGTTCTTTTTTTTTTTTTCAGACAGGAAGTATTAAAAAAAAATAGAGAGTAAAAGAAACAGTTTCAAGCTAATTGAGTGGCTCAAACTACAGCGTGCCTGCCTAGCAAGTTTGAGGCCCCTAACTCCCAGTGCTGCCAAAAACAAAGTTACAGCTGGTGCCTGTGGCTTACGCCTGTAATCTTAGCTACTCAGGAGGCAAGAGATTGGGAGGATCACAGATCGGGAAGCCAGCCCAGGCAAATAGTTCTCAATACCCTATCTCAAAAACCCCATCACAAAAAAGGGCTGGGAGAGTGGCGCAAGGTGAAGGTCCTGAGTTCAAGCCCCAGTATGGAAAAAAAAAAAAAGTTACAGAACAAACTATAGCGATATGTAAACAAACAAAGAGACTCACCTTTGATATTAAGGGTTTGAAAAGTCACCTATTATCAAAAGCTATCTCTATGAATCCAAGCTATTATTAGAAGACATAGTTGAAGCCAAGGATATACAAAAACAAATTCAGTACTTCAGCATAAAGAGCTAAAATGATCAGGATCAACAGATAACCAATTTATGAGAACCCTAGAAATGATACAGGGCTATAGCAACAAAAACAAAAGGAAAATTATATTATAAGCAAATAGGAGTTTTAATTATTTTCTCCAAATAATGATAATACAAAGGGGTGGGGGATTTATTAATTAAATGACCTATTCCCTCTACTGAGTGGTAACAGATAATCAAAATACAGCTTTATTAGTACAGATTTTTACCTGTGCAGGTGTGTCTGTTTCATTGATTGGCTGCCCGTCAAATCGGAATCTGATCTGCCTCATTGACAAACCCTGAACAGAGTTTAAAAGAAGCAGTAAGAATTCCATTTAAATAAAAGTATATGCATATTTATAATTTAATTTATTGATATATGAAATGCACGTTCTTCTATGTCAGTTAAGATTTAGAGTGATTCTTATTTCCTTTAAAATACAATGTTTGAGACTGGAGGAGTGGCTCAAGTGCTAGAGTGCCTAGCAAGTGTGAGGCCCTGAATTCAAACCCCAGTACCACCAAAAGATAGAAAACACACACACACACAGAAGGGTTGGGTATTTTTGACACACACTAACTGGGTTAGGGGATATAGTTCAGTAGTAAGGCATCTGCCTAGATATGCAAGGCCATAGTTCAATCCCCAGCGTTGCAGCAACAAAACAAAAACAGCTCTCCAAAATGGGATAAAACCCCACCATCATGGTTAATAGTAAAAACTGGAGGTTACCTAAAAAGATGTGACCAAAATAAAACTTAACCTAAAAGCTACTATCCAAGCAGTCCCCACCACTATGCAAACTCATAACCTCTAATATAACCATGGGCATTAAACATTTCTTATCCTGAGTGGTCAGGACATTTCCATCAGAAAACAGGCAATTACCAGCCTTAAAATGACCCACAATCCATCCGCAGCATGCGGGCAGAAGGGCAGACCTAGATTGTTGGATTACCCTGTATCCCTTGCACATACTGTTGCTGCCCAGTAAGTTCTGATGGATGGCTGTAAAACAATATCCACGTAACCAAACCTTATTTTCTTTCTTATTTTAAAATCAAACCAGGCCTGGAGCCCGTGCCTCGGGCCTGTAATCCCAGCTACTCAGGAGGCAGAGATCAGGAGGATCATGGTTTGAAGCCAGCAAGACCCTATTCCAAAAACACTCAACATTAAAAAAAAAAAAAAAAAAAGGTGGCCTGGGATTATGGTTCAAATGGTATAATGAGGCCCTGAGTTTAAAAAAAAAAAAGAAAGAAAATGTACTAAGATGGAGAGATTTTATTACAAAAGGGAAATTTAAAAATTATACAACTTGGCCTCTAGATATATCTATATTCATGTAAGACGATAAAGAGACTAAACATATGTCTTCTGCAAAACTTTTTTTTGGCAGTACTGGGGTTTAAGCTCAGGCTTCATGCTTGCTAGGCAGGTGCTCTACCACTTGAGACACTACAGCTTATGCAAACTTTTACTTATGAAGCATTACTTACCTGACAAAGGAGAGAGGGGAGAGAAGCAAAGTTAGTAGCAATGACAGCCAAATGAAGACAGGAAAACAAAAGTATCTTGGAGGTATATACTGAATAAATTAAAATTGTGGGACTCCAGTCCCACCCAAAAAAAAAAAAAAAAAAAAGGCCGGGGTGTGGGGGTGGAGAACAGACACCTGGGTACTTAGCTGAAATGGTAGAGCACTTGAATAGCCTGCATGGGGCCCTGGGTTCAATCCCCAGTATGGGGGGGTGGGGGTGGGGGCGGGGAACTGTGTCTCCTGTGTGAGCTAAAATTTTGTAGTTACAGAAAAGATAAATATGAAGACAGTATTGTTCAAAACCACCAAATTATTGGGAGGCTGAGGCAGGAGGATGGTGAATTCAAGGCCAGTTTAAGCTACACACAGTGGAACTGTGACTTGATTAGAAGGGAAACTCCCCACATACACCCCCCCCCCCGCCCCGAAAAAAAACTCAAAACTCCCACCACCAAAGCCAAAGTTTATTTTTTTGGTGGTGGTTTAAATTCAGGATCTTCTACTACCTGAGCCAGCCCAAAAGGTTTCTATTCTGTATGCGGTTTTGCAACATGTTCCACAAAATGATCACCTTTTAAAATTCCCCAGTAACCTGAAGGGGTATGAGTATTCAATTTTGGACGATGCCTGTCAACATTTTTTTGCCATTGTTGTTGTTTTTGCAGTTATTGGGGTTTGAACTAAGGCCTTTGTTTGTTTTTGGTGGCATTGGGGATGAACTCAGAGCCTACACCTTGAGTTACTCCATCAGTCTTTTTTGTGATGGGTTTTTTCCAGATAAGCTCTCACAAACTATTAGCTCAGGGCAGGATTTGAACTTTAATCCTCCTGATCTCTGCCTCCTGGGTAGCTAGAATTGTAGATGTGAGCCACCAACTAAATTCTTTATCACAAAAGGTACATTATTTAGGCTGAGGGGTAGCTCACTTCTAGAGTGCTTGCCTATCATGCAGAAGGCCCTGGATTCCAGCACCCTCCACCCCAAAAAAACATGTCAACTAATTCTTAGGATTTTTGACTGAAATTCTCCAAATAAGAATATATTAAAGATCTTTGTAAGGAAATGTATATTCTCCTATTACACTATAAACTACAAATGAAACCCATCACAAAAAAGGGCTGGCAGACTAGCTCAAGCAGTAAGAGTGCCTGCCTTTCAAGTGTGAGGCCTGAGTCCAAACCCTAGTACTTCCAAAAAAAAAAAAAAAAAGAATTTTCTCAACTTTAATATATTAAACATTAGGGTAAAAACAAGCTGGGCGTCATCATTGCCTCAAGCCTATAATCCTAGCTACTCAGGAGGCAGAGATCGGGTGGATGATGGTTTGGGGCCAGCCTGGGCAAATAGTTCCCAAAACCCTATCTTAGGAAAAACCCTCACAAAAAAAGGCCTGGTGGAGTGGATCAAGGTGCAAAGCCCTGAATTCAAACTCCAGCACCTCAAAAAAAAAAAAAAAAAAAAAAACTACTTCTACCAGGTTCTTGTTATACTTTCAAGTCATCCTTAAGGTTCCACATTCCAAAGGGAAGCTCCTTTGTCTTACTTAAAACTTGCACTGACCTACCAACATCTACTCAAATCAAGAGAATTTTCTACTTCCTCTTCTTGAGGTTCATGTACTACTTTTCTGAGTAAACTATCCCTAGAATACAACAATGTTTAGGTTTGGCTCAGTACAATTAATATTTTCTGACCTCTGGGGTTGGGGTGCAACTCAGTGATAGAGTATGTGACTAGTATGAATGAGAATCTGGGTTCATTTTCCCCAATACCACACACAAAATATAAATAAAAATTATTGCCTCAACTAATGTTACAATTTACATGGTTCAAGAAAACTACAATGTCCTTAAACTCACAATTTACATTCAAATTAGTTAAAATACTCAAGATAAATGTTCTGACACTAGGTAATTTTTAAACGGATTTATAAAAGAGCCTAACAAGAAATTTTATCATATTCACTTTTTTCTTTTTTGTGGTGGAACTGGAGTTTGAACTCAGGGGCTTTATGCTTACTAATCAGGCACTCTACTGCTTGAGTCACACCTCCAGTCACTCTTATTTTCTTATTAAAGTTACATTTTCTTAGGAATTTGTAACCAAGTCTTACAGATATATGACGCAATCCTGGTATAGTACTAGAATCATAAATAACACTAACCAAACCATCCCAAGGGTTTTCATCAGGAATCTACAGAACAAGTGTATGATAAAACTGAACCCCAAGCCTATATGTGCATAATCATCCCACCAAAGACAGTCACTGTAATATTATGCTAGTCTAATTTCTAGTCTCAAGAAAATAACTTTTTTTTAAAATAAATAAATGTACTAAGTGTAAGTGCACGTATCAATTCCTCACCTGTCGTTCACAATAGGCTTTCATTAGTTTACTAAGTGGTGTATGCCTCTTAATCTTAAACTGCACCACAGAACCATCCTGCCCCGCCACCTTCAAATTAATATGATCGTTGTTCTCAGTCTTGACTCCTTCCTGTTGAAAGAAAAATAAAAGTATAATTTGGAAAATGTGAAAAACACCTTTGAAATCAACAGCAGCCCAGTTTGCTTTAGAAATCAACAGGTTTCTCACGCTGTATGATAAAACAGCATACAGCTGTTCTCAGCCGCTGAAATCAATCTGAAAGATGCGAAATCCTGCAGCAACAGTATTAGAGCTGTCACAGAAACAGAAAAGCCTTCACACAATACTATCAATGACATCAACGCATTTATAGGACAAGTCGCACTCCATTTATTGAACGTGCTCGAGGCTGAATTTTCTGTCATTGCCAAAATACCTTTCCCGTAAAGGTTTTTTTTTTTTTTAAAAAAGAAGTATTCTTCCACTTTTCAAGTAACTTAAGCACAACTACCAAAACAAGAGTGCAAGGGAGGGGGGTGACCCTCCACGACGTGCAATTCAAAACTTCTCAATATCTTCTTTGTAAAAAGTTACCAAACTCGGCTTAAAAACTTAAATCCAATCTGCATGTTAAAGAACAAAAAACCCGCCTCCCCTGCGGCTGTCCCGCAGCACTGGTGCAGCGCAGAGCCACGATCAGCGTGGATGGTTTCTACCCAGGAGCTCTTACCCTCGCCTCCCCTCGGCTGTCAGGGGCCAGCAGTTTTCTCGCCAGTCTTCCTGGCAGGTTCCGACCCAGCCCCAAGTTCGCTCACGGAGCGCCAGCGTGTTGGGAGGTCTGCAGCCCCCAATTCCCTTCAAGTGCAGGCGCGGGCGGGTGTCAAACCAACGCGCAAGAGCGGTTCCCGCGTCCCGGTCCCCGCCGCCAGCACAAGTTAAGCCCGAGCCTCTGCCGCCAACTTCTCCGAGCCACATGGTCCCCGCGGGCCAGGCGACCCTGGGCACCTGGGCAGGAGCCGCCGCCCCTCCCCTCGGGCCCCCGAGAAGATTCAAGTGGGAAACCCTGCTCCGGAATCCCCCGGCCGAGGCCCGCGGGTATCCGGCTCCCAGCGCCTGCTGCCATTGATTCGCCCCTCGCCCGCGTCCCGCCGCCCCCAGCCAGGGCCCCGGAGGCCCTCACTCCGAGAAGGGAATCCCGAGCCGAGGGGCTCCCGCCACCGCCGAGCGGGGGCTCCGCGCTCCCAACGCCCGTCTCACGCGCGCCGGCGGCCGGCCGAGGAGCCCGCGCGGGGCCGGTGGGCCCGCGAGCGCCCGCGATCCGCCGTCCGCCTCGCGCCGCGCGCGCTCGAAGGCTTCGGGGGCGGGGGAGGGCGGCGGGCCTCCTCCCGCGCGGGAGGGAGGGAGGAAGGGAGGGAGGAAAATGGCGCGGAGCGCCGGGCCTGAGCCGCGGCCAGCCCCGTGGGGGGCCCGGGAAGGCGCGAGGAGCCCGCGGCGGGCTCCAGTCGGCCCCCTAGCTCGCGCCGTCCCCCGGCAGCGCGGCAAGGCAAGGAACCCACGCTGTGCTCACCTTGGGCTTTTCGTCGGCCATGGCGAACGCCGGAGTCTCCTCAGCTGCCGCTTCACAAAAGAGGTACCCGGTCCACACCGAACGAGCACACAAGCAGCACCACAGCGGCAGAAGGAGGCGGCAGCGGTGGACGAGGCAGAGGGCGCGCGCACGCCGTGCGCTCCTTCCCCCCACCCTGCGTGCGCGAGCACGAGCCGCCGGGGAATCCTATTGGTTGCCGCCTCGCGGGAGCGCGCAACGCTTACATAACCACCTCCATCCCCCCGCCCCGCGCCGCCGCCGCCTGGGCCAGGCGCTCGCCAGGTCGGCGGGAAGAGGCGCGGACACGCGCACCCGTCCCGTCGCGGGGGCGCGCCTGGCTCTGGGCGGGGCTGTATTGTCCTCCTTCGGTGGTGGAGCATAATCAAAATGGCTTCCAGCTGGTCCTTGGCGAGGACGAGGAGGCTCGAGGCCTTAGACCTAAGTGACAGGCCGAGGAAGGCAGAGCAACTACATGTGGAAGGGGGAGACTAAATCAAAGCCCCAGCATGAGATTCTGGTAAAAAAACCCTCTCGTTCAGTGGGCCACAGGCAGTCTCCCCTTGTTCAGAGGAGCATCACACTTCATCTTAGCCTCATCCTTTACATGTGAAAGCTTCAGCCTTAACTGTCTTCCCCCTGGGCTCTTGCCTCAAATACCAGTGACCACTTCTCGCTTGCAGGTAACCCTAAAACCTTGACAGGCTGAGGACGCATGTTCATTTATTCATTCAGGGACCTTGAAGAGGAAATGATCCATCACGGATCCATCCACCCAACACCAAGCTTCCAAACCAATCAATCCAGTGATAACAGAAGCAGGAAGGACGATCCTGGCATGGGTGCCTCTCAGTCGGCTTCGTTATTCCCTGTATATTCTTGTAGCACACACACACACAACCTCAATTCTATCCTCTTACCACCATAACTCCACTATGGGCAAACAGCTTGGAAAAACGTCCATGCCAGCTGTCCCCTCCCACTCGCTCCTCCATCTACCGCAGTCTGCTGCTGTCCCCACAGCTCCACTGAAACTGCTCCCTGCAAGGTCACCTGTATGCATCCCATTTGTCACTCCTTCTGTTGAGCAAACTCCCTGTGACTTTGCAGGAAATAGGTTTTCCTCTCACCTCTGAATTGTCCTTAGCACTCTGAGATTTTTTTTTTTTTTCTTCCTCAACCCTTCCCTTAACTGCTCTTGTGGTTTTGTTCTAGACCCTTTTCAATTATCACTAGATTCCCTCTCCTGGGATGACTTCAGCCACTTCCATTACCATCTGTTTCCTAATGATTCTCAAATCTACATTTCCAGTCGAGATCTTTCTTTGAGCATCTCACTTTTGAATATCTCACTCAGATGTCCCAGAGGCACCTCAAACGCAGTAGATCGCAACTAAACCACCTTATTTTACCTTGCCTGACCTGCCCGCTTCCTAATCCATGCCCTTACACGGATTGGCATGCCATTACAACACTTGCTCCAAGCCAGAAGGCCTGGGGGCATTCTTGTCTCCTGTCCTTCAGCCGATCAATCTCCAAGTTGTATCTATTTCACAATCTAAATACAGACCAAATCTATCTACTGCTCTTCCACATGTGGCTTTGGGCAGGATTGCATTTGATGGGCTCCTGTGGACCTCTTTAGATGTAAGGCAGGCCAAGGTAGGCAGATTTATCAGAGGAGGCAGAGAAACAGATCAGCTTTCCCCAGGGCTCTGCACTGCCCTCCTAACTGGTCTTCTCATTTTTAGGAACTCCCATTGGTGCTTAGATACTTAAAGGAATCACAATGCCCAGCACTCACGCCTGTAATAGTAGCTACTCAGGAGATAGAGATCAAGAGGATTGAGGTTTGAAGCCAGCACTGCAAATGGTTTACAAGACCCTATCTCAAAAAACCTCACAAAAGAGAGCTGGCTGAGTGGCTCAGGGTGTAGGCCCTGAGTTCAAGCTCCAGCACCACAAAAAAATATATATATGTATATATCAATCAATCAATAAATAAAGGAATCATAATTACCTACAGAGCTCGGTGTGGTGGTCCACACCTGTAAATCCCAGTACTTGGGAGACAGAGGTAGGAGGATTGTTCTAGGCCAGCCAGAGCCTCATTAATGCTCATTAATGACATCCTGTCTCAAAAAAAAAAAAAAAATCACATACAATGCTGGTTTTTTGTAGTACTAGGGTTTGAACTCAGTGCTTCATACTTGCTAGGCAGGTGCTCTCCACTTGAGGCACTCCACCAGCCCTGATTTTTTGTGTGTTGGGTATTTTTGAGATAGGGTCTCAAAAACTAATTATCTGGGATGGCTTTGAACCTTGATCCTTCTGAGCTGTACCTCTCAAGTAGTAGCTACAATTACAGTCATGAGCCACCAGTACCCAGCTTTTTGTTCTTATTTTTTTCCTAAGACAGGGTCTCCCCATCTATATAGTTCAGGCTGGCCTGGAACTCTGCCTTCACCTCTGGAGTGCAGAGTGCTGGGATTACAGACATGAACTAGAAGCCCAACTTGAAATCTGTTTTTTAACAAGCTTCTCTGGTGATGCTTTATCTTATTTTATTTATTTGTTTATTTATTTTTGGTGTGACTGGGGAACTCCGGGCTTTGCACTTGCAAAGGAGGCACTCTCCCACTTGAGCCAAAGGTCCAGTCTATTTTGCTCTGATTATTTTGGAGATGGGGGGGGGGTCTCAAAAACTATTTGCCCAGGCTGGCCTAAAACCTCAATCTTCCTGATTTCAACTTCATGAGTAGGTAGGATTACAGGCATGAGCCACCAGCACCTAGTTTATTTTATTGTTAAAAATTCTCGGGCTAATGGAGTTGCTCAAGTGGTACAGTGCCTGCCTAGCAAGCATGAGGCCCTGAGTTCAAACCCCAGTGCCACCACCAAAAAAAACACTTTCAAGAACATTTGTGCCAGGCACCAGTGGCTCACTATAATCCTAGCTACTCAGGAGGCAGAGATAAGGAGGATCTTAGTTTAAAGCCAGACTGAAGCCAGCCTGGGAAAAAAAAACCATCACAAAAAAGGGCTGGTGAGTGGCTCAAGATGTAGGTCCTAAGTTCAAACCCCAGTACTGCCAAAAAAAAAAAAAAATTCTCTTACAGCTCTGGAGGCCAGAAGTCCAAAATCAAGTGGGTAGCAGTGCTGATGCTTCTTAAATTGTCAGACATCCACCACACACCAAGGCACTGAGAAGAGCTTAACTAATGTTAGTAATTTTTGCCTTAACAAACCCTTCCAAGTGGATATAATATTTATTTGCTACTGAGTTCTTGAAAGGGTTAACTGCCTTGCCCAATATCCTACAGCTTGAAAATACTGTTGATTGAGCTCCTACCTTATGCCAGGGAATGAGCCTGCTGAGTGCTATGACAAGCACTGGGGAAAGAAAAAGATGCTATCCTGTCTAAGAGGCTCTCCTAAACCTGGGTCTTTTTGTTGCCACAGCATGCCTAGCCAGCCTTGTAGGACTGCAGAACCTGAAAAAGATAAGCATGTTATGTTAAACTTCCCTTCATTAATGTGTGGGCCTCCAACAATCAAATGGTTCTTCACTCATTGGCTTCTGCAATACTGGTGTGTGTGCAACCATGCACACATACACACACCCCAAAGTTATGCTAAATTACAAAATCACCTTCAAAGGAGAAGTTTATATAAAATGCATATTCATATGTGTGAACAATATGCAATTTGTGTGTGTGTGTGTGTGGTGCTGGGGCTTGAACTCAGGCCCAGCACCTTGAGGCACTCCACCAGCCCTTTTTTGTGATGGTTTTTTTTTAGATAGGGTCTCTAGGAACTATTTGCCCAGGCTGGCTTTGAACCAATATCCTCCTGATCTCTGTCTCCTGAGTAGCTAGGATTACAGGTGTGAGGCACCCAGAAGCAATATGCCTTCTAAAGACAAACTGGAATTCTGGAAAGTGAGCCTAGGGAGTATACTAAAATTACATACTGAAAATCTCTTTTAAACTTCTAGGGAAAAAAAATGGTGAAAAAATAGAAATTTCCCAATGTTGCTTTTCTCCCGCCATTATTTTCATAGGAATGAGAAAGGGGGTAGCTATACACTGAAAAAGGATGTTTTAGAAAAGGGAAATGCAGGGATGGGGACATGGCTCCTGCCTAGCAAGCTGTAGGCCAGGGGTTCAACCCCCAGTACCACCAAACAAAAAGAAAAGGAAGGAAGGAAGGAAAGAAAGAAAAAAAAAAGTGCAAGAAGTCTGCACAGAAAAGAATAGCAGCGACAGACATTAACTGAGTGTATTGTGTAAGGTCTGTGCTAAACCCTTAATCCTCATGAAGTCATTATAATAATTATCTTCATTTACAGGCAAAGAAAATCAGACATGGAGAGTTTGGACATGGTCACCCAGCTTGAAGTGGCAGGGCCAGTATGAAACTCAGACCTTGTAACTTAGAGCCCACAGCTTAATTGCTGTAGGGCTGTACAGAGGATGCTATGGAAGCTGCAGAAAGAAAACATACAAAACAAAGGGGAAATCCTAAGATAGTACCATGACCACCAGTCAAGTTTTATTTCCTTCTTAATTTCTTTTTTTTTTTTGTTGGAAGTAGAACTGGGATTCAAACTCAGGACCTTGATGCTTGCTAAACAGGTGTTCTACCACTTAAGCCACATCTCCAGCCCTGTTTTAGCTTTAGTTATTTTTCAGGTAGGTCCTACTGCCAGCCTCAGTCTTTAATTTTCCCATTTATGGCCTCCCAAATAGCTGGGATTACAGGTGTGAACTACCATGCCTGAGTTATTGATTGATATAGGATCTTGCTAACTTTATGCCCAGGCTATTCTTAAACCATGATCCTCTGGATTTCTGCCTTCACAGTAACTGAGATTACTGGCAGTAATCTCATTTATCTCTTCCAGCTTGCAAGTTCCATGAAATCTGTCTGCCTCTTTCACAGTTTTATTCCCAACAACTAATACAGTTTTAGGATCAAATAAAGGAATAAATAAAAGGGAGTTATGCAGTGAAAGTTTTCACTGTCAGAGATAAACTAAAAACTTCAGTAAGACAAGGCTAATATCTCTAGTAATCTAATTAAATATCAATACTTGGTATAAGAAATAGAGAGTAAGAATAGGGTGAACTGGCCAGAATGTACTGCCCAAGGCAGGTGCCAAAATAAAAAAAACTTGATTTCTGCTAGGGGCAGGGAGTGCTAGGCTTGTTCATACTTGCAATCCCAGCACACTGGAGAAGCAGGAGGACCTCAGGCCCAGAGTGGGCTACATAGTGAGTTCCAGGCCACTCCAGCCTATATATCAAGACCCTGGAGAGAAAGACAGAGAGAGAGACAGAGAGAGACAGAGGGAGAGACAGAGAGAGAGACAGAGAGAAAGAGAGACAGAGAGAGAAAAGAAAGTTTGGAAGAAAGGAAGGAGAAAGGAAATGAGGGATAAGAAGGGCAGGGAAGGGAAAGGAAGGAAAGGGAGAAAGTAAGAAAGAAATAAGGCAGGGAAACAAGTCTCATGGAGAGTTCATTTAGAGCTGTAAATCCTTACCCCAAACCCAGAGAAGCACAAAAGTAAATTCGAAACATGTGCGTAGTGGATACCATCAAGTTTCCTCCTTGATGTAACATAGCTGGGTCCTTGAGCTACCTCTGTGAATGATGCAGGAGTTCTGGGTGCTGAGTTCATCAATTCTTCAGGAAATCTGGAGGGAAAATGGTGATTATGTAGAAACCTTCCAGTATTCTTCCCATGGGTCATGGCAATGATGGCAATGTAGATGGAACCTGAGATTGCACCAGCAGTTGATACCAAGAACCTAGGGCTGGAGGAGTGGCTCAAGTGGTAGAGCACATGCCTAGCAAGTGTGAGGCCCTGAGTTCAGACCTCAGTGCTGCCAAAAAAAAAAAAGAAAAGGATATAGCTCTTTAATGCATTAATTGGGGGTACAGAATGAAGGAAAAATATTGTCCCATTTCATAATATTATACATTCACTGAATTTTTTTTTTTGTAGTGCTGGGGATGGAGCCCAGGGTCTCACATATGCTAGGCAATTCTCCATCACTGAGTTACTCTCCCAGCCCCCACTCATGGAATATTAATATATACATTGGTAATACTTTATGTTCTCCAACTACTTGATTTATATGTTGGAGAAACATAACTTAAAGAACAGTCCTGTAAACATTTTGTGTACAGGTATCATCACCTTTCATCTTTTTTTTTTTTTTTTGAGACAGGATCTCTCTGATATAGCCCAGGCTGTCCTGGGACTCATGATCCTCCTGCCTCTGCCCCCCAGGTGCTGGGATTACAGGTGTGTACCCCATGTGTGGTTTACCTTTCTTCTTTGTAGTTTCAGCAAATAACAAAGTCCTGAGAGCCAATAATCAATACACGTTCCTTGGCTTATTGATAAAATGGTAACTTCTTTTTTTTGTGGTACTGGGATTTGAACTTGGGGCCTATACCTTAAGCCACTCCACCAGCCCTTTTTTATGTTAGGCTTTTTCTTTTCTTTTCTTTTGGGTGGTATTAGGGCTTTAACTCAGGGCCTTCACTCTTCACTTTGAGCCCCTCTACCAGCCCTTTTTTGTGAAGGGTTTTTTCAATATAGGGTCTCACAAACTATTGCCCAGGCTGGCTTTGAACCTTGATCCTCCTGATCTCTGCCTCCTGAATAGCTAGGATTACAGGCTTGAGCCACAGGCACCAGGTTCAATAGTAACTCCTATAGCACTTTTTATGAGAATACCAAAAATGCCTAAGTAATGTCTCCCAAATGCCTGTTAGGCAGACTCTACATTGGTGTGACAATGTCAAATTCATCTAACGTAATGCTTCAATTGTACTTATCTGTCTATTACTGTAGTAATAGTTATATTCCTCATTGATAATGAGGTCCAGTGACTTGTGGATATTTGCCCTTTTCATAAAATATATAGAGCAAAATGAACACAGCTATATTTTGCAATATTTGAATTTTCTGTAGTCTTCAAGCTCTGTTTTGTGATTAATTCCTCTCACTCTGAGGGGGAAGTGGGGGAATAGAATTGGAAAAGATGGTTTTCAAAGGGTGCTCTCCTGGACATCTCTTAGGAGCATGTTAGAAAAGCAAATACTAGGCCCCAAGCCAGACCTACAGGAATGAGAAGCTCCAGGAATAGGGCCCAGGAGTCAGTGGTTTCCGTCCGTATAGAAAATTCTGAAGTTTTGGGATGGAGGTGTTGCTCGAGAGTTACAGTACCTGCCTAGCAACCACAAGATCCTGAATTTATTATCTGTGTTTATGTATCTATATCCTGAATTTGAGAGAAAATGGTATTTGTCTTTATGAGTCTAGCTTGTTTCATTTAATATAATTGCAGACAGGGTCTTGCTGTGTAACCCATACTGGCCTGAAACGCTAGAGCCTTCTGGCTCAGCCTCCCAAGTGTGAGTGCTGGAATTACAGGTGTGAACCACCAAGCCAGACTTCTTTGTCAGTTTTTTTTTTTTTTGGTGGTACTAAAGTTTGAACTCAGGGCCTGAAGCTTGCTAGGTGGGTGCTGTCAATGCTTGGATCACTCCACCAGCCCAAAGGGTCAGGTATTTTTGAGATAGACTCTCACTTTCGTTGCCTGAGCTGGCCTCAAACCATGATCCTCCTGATCTCTTGCCTCCCAAATAGCTAGGATTATAGGTGTGAGCCACTGGGTGCCTGGCTTTATAGTTCTTTTAAATAGATGCTTAACAACTAATTGATATATTTATTTAGCTATTCCTCTATGATTGAATATCTATTTGAGTAGCTCTCAATAGAGGTGATTTTATGCTAGAGGCATGTCTCAAGTGATAAGAATGCCTGCCTAGTAAGCACAAGAAAATCCTGAGCTGGGTACCAGTGGCTCACACCTGTAATCCTAACTACCTGAAGGGCTGAGACTGGAAGGATTTCAATTCAGAGGCCAGTCCATACAAATAGTTGGAGAAACCCCATTTCCCCCTCCAAATGGAGTTGTAGCTCAAGCAGTAGAACACTTGCTTTGCAAAGCACAAAGCTTTGTGTTCAAACCCCACTCCCACCAAAAAAAAAAAAAGACTGCCCAATTTCTCTTACCTCCTAACCATGCTGTTGGTGTCAGAAACACTTAATGTACTATGAAACATTTGAAAATGCAGCAAGACACAGGGTAGAACAGTTGTACTTTGTGCAAAACTATATTAAATTTCAGTGACGGCTGACTTCAGTGACAGGGATTTATATGAAATTGAGATGAACACAGAATTTTCTTTTTTTTCCTTAACAATTTGTGCTTTAAAAGGACAAATTCTTTATTGGGTGATAAAATTTTCATAATCACTTCAAATAATTTTATTTCAACCATTTTTTTGTTGTTCTTTCCTCACTAGGTTTTCTTTCTTTAAAATTTTATTATCATATTATTGCTTTGCTGGGGGTACATTGTAACATTTATGAAAGTACTCACAATGTATCTTAGTTAAATTCACCCTGTCCATCATCCTCCTTTATCCCCCCTCCCCTAATTTCCCCCACTTTAAACAGGCCACTAAACTCAAGGAAAGTTTTCCCACAGGTAAAACATTGATATGCTTCCCTTGCTTTTTTTTACGTTTACTAATTTATTTGTATATATTTTAATTCATTTATTCACATGTCCCTTGTTTTTTGAAATTGATTTCTTCCTTCCTTCCTTCCTTTTTCTCTTTTTTATTGTTGTGCTGGGTGAGGGTACATTGTGGCATTTACAAACGTTCTTAATGATATAGCAAATATATTGTAGTTGAATTCACCCCTTCCATCATTCTCTTTAATCTCCCCTCCCCCCAAATTTGGTACTTAAGTAGAAAAGTAAATGCTGTTACATTTTCAAGACTGATTTTTATTTATTTATTTATTTTTGGTGTGATTGGGGTTTGAAATCAGGTCTTTGTGGTTGCAAAGCAAGCACTCTACTACTTGAGCCGCTGGTCCAGTCCATTTTGCTCTGGTTATTTTGCAGATGGGAACCCTGGAATTATTTGATCTTGATCTTAATCTCCCAAGCAAAGACTTACTTAAATTATGAATTTTCTTTTTCCCTCCCTTCCTCTCTTCCTCCCTCCCTTCCTTCCCCTTTTTCTTTTATTTTTTGAGACAGAGTGTCAATATGCATAACAGGCTGGTCTTGAACTCTTTTTTTTGTGGGTATATTTTCTTTTTTGGTGCTGGGATTGAACCCAGGGCCTCGCGCAAGCTAGGCAAGCTCTCTACCAATGAGCTACGTCCCAGCTAGTTTTGAAATCTTGATCAGGCCTCCGGAGCGTTCGGAATACAGGAGTGCACCACAGTACCTGACCAAATGAGCAACTGTTTTAACTGATTTAAGAAAAATCGCAGTTTAGCTGTGTGTGATGGTACATGCCTTTAATCCCAGCACTGGGGAGACTAAGGCAGGAAGACTGTAAGTTTCAGGCCAGTGTGGTTAACACAGCGAGACTGTCTCAAAAAAAAAAAAACAAAAAAAACAAAACCAAGACAAACAAAAAACCCAAAACAATACCCCCAAAATTTGTGTATTTGGAGTTTTAGAAACATTACTATTTTTACTTACGTGCTATATGCTACTAAGAAAATTTAACCCCTTTTATTTGTGCAATTCTGACATTTAAAAAAAAAAATGTAACCCTTAGCTGGCACCTATGGCTCACTTCTGCAATCCTACCTACTTGGGAGGCTCAGATTAGGAGGATCGCTGTTGTAGGATAGTCCAGGCAAATAGTTCGTGAGAGCCCATCTCCAAAATGACCAGAGAAAAATGAGCCGGAGGCGGGGCTCAAGAGGTTCAAACCCAGTCCACCCCTCCACCCCAACCCCCAAAACGCAACTCTTATTTTGGGGGTTACTCGAGTTTAAATTTCGGGCCCCCTGTTTGCTAGGCAGGCGCCCTAGCAAATTTAGCCACGCCTCCAGTCCTTAAATTTTCCCTAACTGGAATAGGGATCCCTTGATTTGAGTGCTTTGTTGTTTTTCCTCGGAGGTTACTACAGCAGTATTTGTGTTTAATTAAGCAAGCCCAGCTGCATCAATTTTGTCTGTGGGCTCTTAGTTTTGGGGTTGAAGTGGCGGCGAGTGATTCGAACACTAGCCGGTTGTACAGTAGGGGTTCAAAGAAGCAGCTGCACTCTGAACAAACCAAAGACCCAGAGGGAGCCAACACTGCCATCACCAAGACAGGTCCTGAACTTGGTGAAAGCTTGGCCTCTGGCCTCCGCGTCAGAGCACGCACCTCAACACACGCACGCGCAGTTGCACCGTCTCGCGCCTAGCCTGCCTCCCTCTTTTCCCGCTGTCTCCGGGGGCCTTCTCCCTACCCGGCGCGGAGCTGTCCACGGCACTGCCTGATCTATTGAGAAGGTTCCTGTGAGGACAGGTTATCCGTGCCCCTGTTTTCCCTGGCGAACCGTGCAGGACAGGAAGGCGAGACACTTGGAGGGCTGCAAAGGAGTGGCTCGTGGCTGAGATGAAAGGGCTCCGCAACCCGTGTGAGGTTAATTCTGCAGGCGCTGCAGAAGGCGCCCGCTCGGGGTCCTCTTTTGCTGCAGGCTCTGAGCGGGAGGCCTGAGCTGGGAGCATCTGCAGCCAGGCGAGGTCCAGATCGTGTGGTGCGGCGCTATGGAGGAGCTAGATGGCGAGCCGACAGTCACTGTAAGGGCACTCGGAGGAGGCTGGCTTGCTCTCGCGGTCTGGGGACTGCGCCTGCTTCGTAATTCCAGGCTTGTCTGCTATCATGCCGGATGCACGTCCCTTTCCCTCGATTGAATTGTCACTGTCCAGAGGTTACTGCATTTAACTAGGAATTAGGTTCGGGTGGTGGTGGTCGCTGGGTTTCTGCGCTTTGTATGTTCTCAGGTCCCTGCCTCGGATTCCCCACTCTATCCTGCCCTTTCCCTTGTGTTTCTTCCCTTTCTGTTTCCCTGGTTTTTCCTTTTGGGCATTAAAGTGGACTAAGCAGAGGGATTGGGGCTTTTTTTTTCTTTCTGCCAAAATAAACCCCACATCGCAGCACCTTGTCGTCCTGTGCTGACCCAAGCTTTATTAAACGAATTTATTCTCTCCGGAGATTTCCTATTTCTCTTGGTCTGTATTCATTTCTGTTTCAACGAGTATATGGTCTGTGATAAATTCATGGCCCGGCGTGATGGTGCACGTCTGTAATCCCAGCGTTAGGTAAACTGAGGCAGGACAATCTCGAGTTTAAACGCTAGCCTGGGCTACATAGCTATACCCTGCTTCAGAAAAGGGGGGAGGTGTAAGGAATCATGGGCATTAGGTAGGTGATACCTTCTATCGACCATTCTCGCAGGAGACTCTTCTCTTTCTGGTTTTATTTCATGCTCATTTTTCAAAATCAAGCTCCAGCAGCCTCTTTCTTATCAAAGTCTGCCTTGACCTCCTTAACCAGGTCATATATGGTTAAGGCTTTTAGAGTTCTCCATCTCTTAACTCTCAATAACTTGCAAGCCCCACTAAATTGTAAGTTACTGCTGTTGTATTTTTGCATTTTAGAATGTTGAAGTTCCTCTAGTTTTAAGTTAGAGTCATCAGACTGTAAAGCAAAAAGACCAAAAATTGAAAATAAGGGTCATTTTGAAGCTTATTAAACAAAAACAAGATAATGAGATCTTAAAAGCAGTTTACAGAGCAAGGTACCTGTAGCTCACGTCTGTAATCTCAGCCTACTTGCAGTTCAAGGCTAGCACAGGCAAATAGTTAGGGAGGCTTCATCTCCAAAATAACAAGAGCAAAATAAACCAGAGGTGTGGCTCAAGCAGAAGAGTACTTGCTTTGCAAGTTTGAAGTCCTGAATTTAAAAAACCCCAGTTCCTGGAGATGTGACTCAAGTGGTAGGATGCCTACTTTGCAAGCCAGAAGCCCTGAGTTCAAAACCTATTACCACCAAAAAAAAAAAAAGCAGATTAATGGGGGTTATTCTCTATGAAGCTTACTCCTGAAGAGTGCTAAATACCAAATAATAATAAAGTACCTTTTATTTTATTTTATTTTTTCTTGTGGTACTGGGGTTTGAACTCAGGGTCTACACCTTGAGCCATTCCACCAGCCCTTTTGTGTAATGGGTTTTTTCGAGGTGGGGTCTCAAACTATTTGCCCGGGCTGGCTTTGAACTACGCACGATCCTCCTGATCTGTGCCCCCTGAGTTGCTAGATTACAGGTGTGAGCCACCAGCACCTATCTAAACTACCTTAAATATTAAATATCCATTAAGAGCTGTGTCCATGCAGGTCACTGGTGGCTCACGCCTGTAATCCTAGCTACGTTGGTTTGAAGCCAGCCCTGGGCAAATAATCATGATGTACTTCTGATAATCGAGCACTATATTGGCACTAGGGAAACCAGGTAGAAAACTGGTTGGCATTGGTGGCAGAACCTTGTAAAAGGGCATCATCTTGGTAGAACCCCATAGTATGGAGTTGAACCTCAACTCTGCAATTTCAAACTGACTGTGTCAAGGTTTGAATCTACTTTTTGCGTTTGCTCACATTACTTTCTCCAGATACTAATAAATAATTCTGAATACTAATAGTTTATACTTGTAGTTTTCTCTGCTCTTTGGGCTGCTGCTTCTTACCAAGACATATGACGGCAAGTTTTAATTAGCACCTTCAAGGATGTGTAAGCATAAGTTCAAAGACAATAGATTAATCTTTCCTAGTTTTTTTTTGTTGGTGGTGGGACTGGGGTTTGAACTCAAGGCTTCTAGCTTGCAAAGCAGGCAGTCTGCCGCTTCTCTAGTTTTTATAAATGGCTTGTCTAGTTTTTATAGATACTTGGTGTAGCCCTTTGGTTCAAGGACTCTTAAGAAATAAAAGTTGAGGCCTGTGAGTGGTGGCTCATACCTGTAATCTTAGCTACTTGAAGGCTGAGATCCTGAGAATCATTCAAGGCCAGCATGGACAAATAGTTTAATAGAACCCACCTCCAAAATAACCAGAGCAAAATGAACTGGAGGTATGTGTTAAGCAATAGAGCCCCTGCTTTGCAAGCACGAAGCCCTGAGTTCTGACCCCACTTCCACCAAACAGAAAACAAGCCTATGCTGGTGACTCATGGATATATTCCTAGCTACTTGGTAGGCAGAGATCAGGTGGATTGTGGTTCAAGGCCAGCCCTGGCATATAGTTCTAGAGACCCTGTCTCGAAAATACCCAACACAAAAAAGGGCTGACAGAGTGACTCTAGTGGTAGAGTGCCTTCCTAGCAAGTGTGAGGCCCTGAGTTCAAACCCCAGTACTCTGGGAGTTGGGGGAGAGGGGAATACAAAACAAAACAAAAAGCAGAAATACAAGTTGGACTGGGGTATGGTTCAAGTGGTAGAGAGCTTGCCTGGCAAGCTCCAGGTCCTGATCGTAGCACACCTAGAACCCGAGTGTCTAGGCGGCTAAGACCAGCTTGACTACATAATGAGACACTCTGTCCAAAAAAAGAAAAAAATAAGTTATAGGAAGTTCTCCCCAGAAAAACGCTTTCAAGTGTTTTAAGCATGAAGGTTAGTTTCATGTGCTCTTGAACTTTATATCATTTTGCTGTTGTACAGTTCTCTACAATGCAGCATGTTTTCCAGATTCACCTATGTGGTATAACTTGGTATGTTCTTTTTTTTTTTTCGGCACTGGGTTTTGAACTTAGGGCCTACACCTTGAGCTACTCCACCAGACCTTTTTTGTTATGGGTATTTTCCAGGCAGGATCTTGCAAACTATTTGCCAGGCTAGCTTCAAATTGAGATCCTTCTGATCTCTGCCTCTTGAGTAGCTAGAATTACAGGTGTGAGCCACCAGTGCCCAGATGTATGTTTCTTCTTACTGCTGAGTATTATTGCGCTGTATGATTGTATCATAGTTTGTATATTCTTCCTATTGATAGGTACCTGGGTTGTTTCCAGTTTTCTATTTTATTTTATTATTTTTTGGGGGATGGTACTGGTGTTTCCTCATGCTTGCTAGGCAGGTGCTCTACCACTTGAGCCACTCCACTAGCTCTGTTCTGTGTTGTATATTTTCCACATAGGGTCTCTCGAACTATTTTCCCAGGCTGGCTTTGAACCGCTATCCTCCTGATCTCTGCCTTGTGAGTAGCTAGGCATGAGCCATTAGTGTCTGGCATATGTATGTGTGTGTATATATATATATATATATATATATATATATATATACATTTTTTTTTTTTTTTAAGTATGGTCTCATAGCCTAGACTGCACTGGCACTGGCTTTGTAGCCCAAGCTGGCCTCAAACTTGAGATCCTCCTGCCTCAGCCTCCCCAGTGCTAGGATAACAGATATGAACTACCATGCCCAGCTTCTACTTTTTTGGACTGTCTGTTTATTGGTCTTCCTCAATAAACTGCTGGCTTTTTACATTATTGTATTTCTAGAGAGTAGCACAGCAAAACATTTAATAACTTTTTTTTTTTTTTTTTTTTTTTTTTAGTGGTACTGGGGTTTGAGCTGAGGGCCTCAGGCTTGCGAGGCAGGTTCTCTACCTCTTGAGCCAAGCTCCAGTTCTGATGCCTATGTTTTTTTATTCTTGTTGTTTTTGTCTTTGTTTTTCTTCTTGCCGAGTTGTTGATTGGCTGTATTAGGCCTTCTTAAGAACTGAATACACTTGTCTTGAGGACAGACTATTGCCAGCCAAAATCATTCTTGGTCAAAAATATTTTTGGTATGCCAACTTTTAGGCAGTGAATGAGAATCCTAAAGTGCTCAACCCTTTGAGCTTTATCTATTTACAGTACACATCATAACCATGTAAGAGAATCATTCAAGTGCTAAGAATTGGTGTTGCAATGGTTCAGATGAGAGTTTACGGTGTGCATTAAACTGGTAGCGGTGGTAAGTGGTTATATTCAGGCTTATTTTAGAGTAGAACAGGATTTAGTGATGGATTGGACTTTGGTGGTAAGGAAAAGAGAAGAGTCAAGGGTTACTTTTGTATTTACTTATTGTTGGTAGTATTGGGGTTTAAACTCATGACCTCACTCAAGGGTTGCTTCTAACAACTGGGGAAGACTTGGGCTAAGTGTGAGTGTGCAATGATGATGGGCATTGAGAGTATCTTTATAACCTGGGCACAGTGTTGCATACCCATTGTTCCAACTACTTGGTGAGGCAGGAGGACCACTGAAGTCCATGAGATAAAGGTTACATTGTGAGACCCCTGTCAAAAAAACCAAAAAACCGTCCTTTTTAACTCTTGGTTATAGAATGTAGTTCTACAGGTTGGGTCACCTATAGACCTATAGAGGTGTGTTAAGGCAGTTGGATGTGTGAAGCTGAGGCTCAAGGGACTGATTGGTTTGAGCAGGAGAGAAAAATTGAGTCACCATTACAGAGATGGTACTGTATGTAGAATTGGAAATTTCTGCCTCTCTTTTTTTTTTTTTTTTTTTTGGTAATGAACAGTTAAAACAGTTTCTTTTTTGTGGTACTGGGATTTGAACTCAGGGCCTTGAGCTGCACGTTTTCTCCACTCCCCCACCCATCCCTTTTTTTTTTTTTTTTCTCATGCTTAAAACACTTGAAAGCGTTTTTCTGGGGAGAACTTCCTATAACTTATTTTTTTCTTTTTTTTGGACAGAGTGTCTCATTATGTAGTCAAGCTGGTCTTAGCCGCCTAGACACTCGGGTTCTAGGTGTGCTACGATCAGGACCTGGAGCTTGCCAGGCAAGCTCTCTACCACTTGAACCATACCCCAGTCCAACTTGTATTTCTGCTTTTTGTTTTGTTTTGTATTCCCCTCTCCCCCAACTCCCAGAGTACTGGGGTTTGAACTCAGGGCCTCACACTTGCTAGGAAGGCACTCTACCACTAGAGTCACTCTGTCAGCCCTTTTTTGTGTTGGGTATTTTCGAGACAGGGTCTCTAGAACTATATGCCAGGGCTGGCCTTGAACCACAATCCACCTGATCTCTGCCTACCAAGTAGCTAGGAATATATCCATGAGTCACCAGCATAGGCTTGTTTTCTGTTTGGTGGAAGTGGGGTCAGAACTCAGGGCTTCGTGCTTGCAAAGCAGGGGCTCTATTGCTTAACACATACCTCCAGTTCATTTTGCTCTGGTTATTTTGGAGGTGGGTTCTATTAAACTATTTGTCCATGCTGGCCTTGAATGATTCTCAGGATCTCAGCCTTCAAGTAGCTAAGATTACAGGTATGAGCCACCACTCACAGGCCTCAACTTTTATTTCTTAAGAGTCCTTGAACCAAAGGGCTACACCAAGTATCTATAAAAACTAGACAAGCCATTTATAAAAACTAGAGAAGCGGCAGACTGCCTGCTTTGCAAGCTAGAAGCCTTGAGTTCAAACCCCAGTCCCACCACCAACAAAAAAAAACTAGGAAAGATTAATCTATTGTCTTTGAACTTATGCTTACACATCCTTGAAGGTGCTAATTAAAACTTGCCGTCATATGTCTTGGTAAGAAGCAGCAGCCCAAAGAGCAGGCTGGACTCAAAATGATAATCCTCCTGTTTGGCCTCCCCTGTGCTAGGATTACAGGCCGTGCCTGTAATCATGTCCCATGACTCCCTGCTCAGTGTTCAGTTTTTCTTTTTTTCTTTTTTTTACCTTTTGACTCCCCCTTTTCTAGCTGTAGGTTTCCTTTTCATTAACATGAGAGGTGGCAGGCCCAGTTGAGGTGCCCAGTGACGTGCTTATTCAGGGAGTGAGTGGTCTAATATGACCGACACGAACTTGTGGATGTAGATTAGCACTTCTTTCATGACTTGATTTCTAAGATTTTACTTTCAAGTCAATTGAAATGGAAAATCTTTAGTAGGAATAACAGTTTCTATGCCCCTTCCCCTTTTTTTTTTTTTTTAAATAGTTGATTCCAGGTGTGAATTCTAACAAGAAGCAAATGTGTTTTGACTGGGGTCCTGGAGAGATGCTGGTATGTGAAACCTCCTTCAACAAAAAAGGTAGTTTTTTTTTTTCAATATTATGTATTTTGGCACATTTGGTTGTTCTTTGTTCTCTGAGATTTGTCCAAGTGAGGCACCACGTGGTTAACCTTATTTTGCGCTGTTTTCTTTTTTTTTTGTAGTACTGGGGTTTGAATTCAGAGCTTTACACTTGCTAGGCAGACACTACTGCTTGAGCCACACCACTATTTTCATATTTGAAACTAGCTGTTACAGATTTGCTTGACTTATGAGACATAGAAGATGTTGGGTCTAGGAAAAAAAAAGATGGTTTTTTTTTTTTTGGTGGCACTGAAGTTTGAACTCAGAGCCTCATATTTATTAGGCAGGCATTTGTAACACTTGAGCCATGTTCCCAGATCCACCTCCCCACCAACCCCCAAATGAACAGGTCTTCTTGGTGTTACATACAGGTTTTTTTTTTTTTTTAAGATATTTTTATCTTTAATAACATTCAGATTGGCCTAGGGATATGGCTCGGTAGTAGAAGGCTTGCCTGGCTGGGTGCCGGTGGCTCCCACCTGCAATCCTAGCTACTTGGGAGGCAGAGATAGTAGGATTGATATTTGAGGCCAACCTGGGCAAATAGTTCGAGATACCCTGTCTCAGAAACACCCAACACAGAAAGGGCTGGCGGAGTGGCTCACGTGGTATAGCGCCTGTCTAGAAAGCATGAGGCCCTGAGTTCAAACCCCAGTACTACAAAAAACTTTCTGTTGCTGAATCCTTATAGGATATATGAGTATTGAGATCCCAAGCTTGGTAAAAGAATAGAATCTGCCAAAAAGGCTGTTGTTCAGGATTCTTTTGTGAATGTGTCTGAATGACCTTTTTTTTCCTTGTTTTCTGAGAATAATCATTTTATTTTTATTTATTTTTTTGGCGGCACTGGTGTTTGAACTCAGGGCCTCACACTTACTTGTCAGGTGATCTTATCCTCCAACCCTTTTTTGTGATGGATTTTTTTTCAAGATAGGGTCTTGCAAACTATTTGCCCAGGCTGGCTTTGAACCAATATCCTTCTGATCTGTGCCTCCTAAGGAGCTAGGGTTATAGGCATGAGTCACTGGTGCCTGTCTGATAATATTCATTTATGTTTACAAATTCACAAGTAGGAGTTGAGAAAATAGTTCAATGGTAGAGTATGTACTTAGCACCAAAAAGAAAAAAAATATAAAATTCATGTGTGTGTACTGGATAAGTGGTAACTCATATCACTTTTTATAAAATCAGTAGCAGAGAATCTAAAGCTTTAGTCATACATGATCAAACATACTTGTAATCCTATCACTGTGGAGGCAGAGGCAGGAGGATCAAGAGTTGGAAGCCAGCCTGGTCTACATAATGAGTTGCAACCTAGCCTGAGCTATCTACTGAAACCCTGTTTCAATAACCAAGGTCTGGGGATGTAGCACAATGGTAGAGCACTTGCCTAGCATGTATAAAGCTCTGGCTTTGATTGCTCAGCATAAAAATAAATAAATAAATAAATAAATAAATAAATAAAACCCAAACAATCCAACTAGGGCTTGAGGTGTGGCTCAAGTGCTTGTGTGCCTACTTAGCAAGCATGAAGCCCTGAATTCAAACCCCAGTACTACAAAAAAAAAAAAAAAAAAGAAACCTAAAGAAAAGACAAAGCCAGGTGCCATGGCTCATGCCTCTAATTCTAGCTATTCAGGAGGATCTCAGTTTGAGGCCAAATTGGGCAAATAGTTCACAAGACTCTACGTCAAAAATGCCCAACAGAAAACAGGGCTAGAAAAATGGTGGAAGTGGGACTGATGGAGTGGCTCAAGTGGTAGAGTGCCTGCCTAGCAAGCGTGAGGTCCAGAATTCAAACCCTAGTACTATTAAAAAAAAAAAAGGGAAAGATAAAAGTAAAAAACAAAACAAAGGAACAAAAACTAAAAAGAAGCTATTGGACTGGGGATACAGCTCAGTGGTAGACCATTTGCCTATCATGCACAAGACCCTGAATTCAGTCCCAGCACCAAAAAAAAAAAAGGCTGAAGCTTTTGTAATTCAATAATTAAAGATTTTTTAATAAATTTTCTTTTGGGATAAATGATAGATACTAAAATTTTTTTTTTCCTGTTTTATTTCAGAAAAATCAGAGAAGGTCCCAGGTTGCCCTTTTATTTATATTGTCCGAAAAGATGTAGATGTTTACTCTCAGATTTTGAGAAAACTCTTCAATGAATCCCATGGAATCTTTGTGGGTCTCCAGAGAATTGAAGAAGAACTAACTGGAAAATCCAGAAAAGCTCAGTAAGTCTGCTGCTGATAGGTGCTCAAGTCCTCAACTAGATTGTGAAAATGTAAAAAGCTAAATGAAACACATCCTTGTTATTTTGAGTGTTGGAAGGATTGTCTAGAGAAATCAAGACTCCTGGTTCTAGTTTGTGCCCTTAGAACAGGGCAGTGTACATCACCAGGCATGGGACATTATAAAGGAAATGTTGATTGACTTGCTGGCTTGATAAGCTTTTCTGTCTATATTCCTACTTTGTTTACCCTCCAAAGAAGGATAGTTAGGCCAAATAAGTCCTGAGACTCTTTTAGGTTCCATTGTTGGGAGGCTCAGAAATTAATAGTAAAATTATAGTTTTGAGCTGTGCATGTTGGAGCGTGTGTGTAATCCCAACACTCAGGAGGCTGAGGCAGAAGGCTCTTGAGCTAGAAGTAAGTATTTGCTCCATAGTGAGCTTGAGGCTAGCCTGAGCTACATAGAGTGACCCTGTCTCAAAAGATGAAGCAAACAAAAAGTGATACTTTAGTTTCTTTTCTTTAAAGCATTCCTTCTAAGAGTTTTTGATCAGACTGTTTACATATTGTAAGTTTTGGAAAGATGGTTTATCACTAATTGCATCAATAGAAGGATGTTACTTGTTAACTGCAGACCTCTGGGCTCAACCTCAAATCATCAAAATAAAAATCTCTGGAGTTGTATCCTAACACAGGTGAATTTTGTTTTTTGGTTTTTTTTTGGTGGGACTGGGGTTTGAAGTCAGAGCTTCATGTTTGCAAAACAGGGGTTCTACCACTTGAGCCATGCCTCCAGTTCATTTTGCTGTGGTTATTTTGGAGATTGGGGGGGTGGTCTCAGAAACTATCTGCTGTGCTGACCTTGAACCACAATCCTCCCAATCACAGCCTCCCAAGTAGCTAGTACTACAGAAGTGAGGTTTCCCCCCCTACTCCTGGCATCCAGTCATGTGGATTTATTTTGCCCAGTCACATGGTTAGGGCATAAGCAGTATTGGTGTATCAGTTCCTTGATAAGTTTTTTTTTTTTTCCTGTGGTGCCAGTGATCGAACCCAGGGCCTTGTACTTGCTAGGCAAGTGCTCTATGACTGAGCTACATCCCAAGATGAAGGATCTCACTGTGTAGTTTAGGAGACTTTTCAGCCTCCTGAGTGCTGGGATTACAGACATGTGAGCCATCCTGCCTCCTTCTTTGATAGGCTTTGTACAAACAAGTGATTTGGGATAATACCCCGGTCAACGCACAAACTTGGAGGGGTGGGAGGATGAGGGTGGGAATCACTGATTTTGAGAGGCTCTGGTATAGAATATGATGACCCAGAAGTCTATTGCCAATTTTAGGAAAAAAATTATGTCACCAGTTCTGTAATTTCTTGAAGACAGGAGACCCAGTCTTACTCCTGTGGAACCCTCCATTCCCTTATCTGGTGTATCAGTATGCAGGAGCTTTGTATGAGCTGCTGAGTGAATGAATCTATACGTGGATGTCCTAATTATTGGATGGTGGTTTTGTACATAGGTATTTTCAGGATAAGATCTTGAGGACTATTTGCCTCAGATCGTGATTCTCCTGATCTCTGCCTGCCAGGCAGCTAGGATTACAGGCATGAGCCACCAGCTCCTGGCCTCTCGATTTTACTTTCTGATTTTAGTGATTATCAGTGGATCTCATCTGCAACAATTAACATCAGTATGAATTCATGGGTATTTTATCCCATGGATTGGATCATATTTTTGAAATTTTGTTGTTTAAGTTGTTCTAACTTTGAAATGTGACACTCTTTCAAGTTGGCCCTGTTGCTCTTTTTTTTTTTTTTTTTTTTTTGCCAGTACTGGGGTTTGAATTCAGGGCTTCACGCTTACTTGGCACCTTGTTGCTTTTTTGGCAAATGTCTGTCTTATTTTGAGTGCTCCCTTTCTGGTACCATAAAATGTTTCAAGTTCATCTTATTTGTTATTTGTTTTTTTTTGTAGATTGGTTCGAGTGAGTAAAAACTACCGATCAGTCATAAGAGCATGCATGGAGGAAATGCACCAGGTTGCAAGTAAGGATTTGTGTGTGTTCACTTGCTAATATTTGAAGTTATCTGGTTGTTAAGTATGAGGTACAAATTGACATTCCTGTTCTAAACTCTTACTTTCCCATCTCAACACAATCCTTAATATATGTATATATATATATATATATATATATATATATATATATATATATATGATCATCTTGAGTATGTTTTTTAAATTAGAGTGTATTGAGTTGCTTGACTCTTTGAAAGTATGAGATTAAAGGCCCAAATTAAGGCTCTTTGAAAATGACATTCCCAGTCCTTTAATCTTGGTAATTTAACATCACCAAAAGCCTGAGAACCATGTGATTCCTCAGTGCCTGGTAAAGCCTTGTGTAACTGGTGATGTCTCTGTCAGAGGCCTTTATTTTTATTTTTATTTATTTATATATTTTTTATTCATTTATTCACATGTGCATACATTGTTTGGGTCATTTCTTCACCCTGCCCCTCTCCCCCATGCTCTGTCACAGGCCTTTAAAGAGACTGTGGTGCAGTTGAAAGTGCTGCTTGTAATCTCAGGGCTTTGATTTGAGAATCAGTGATCCTATAGCAAAGGGATATGAAGTATTAAAAAAAAAAAATCTTGAGTGAAAATGGGTGGTCACTGAAAGAAAGGCCTAAGTCATAGAAGTATGTATATGAAACTGTAATAATGAGACTAAAAGTTCTAGTTTCACTGCTCACTTAAAATGTTTTATATTTTGCTAGTTGCTGCTAAAGATCCAGCCAGTGGCTGCCAGTTCAGTAGCCAGGTAAGGGTTTGTTGCTTTTGTTATATTGACACCACTATAACCTTCTGTGTCCTTAGCACCCACCCAGGGTGGCTTTGCAGTCTCTGTTATGGCAAAAGTCCCTCTTCTTTCCAGGTAGACAGGCAGCTATTTTGGGTGGCAGGGATCGTCACAAACTTCCTGGTTTCCCCTTCAAGGTCTAGCAGATTTTTTTTTTGTGGTACTGGGGTCTTGAACTCAGAACCTACACCTTGAACCACTCCACCAGCCCTTCTTTTTTTTTTTTTTTTTTTTAACAGGAGCCCTTTTTTGCAGTGGGTTTTTTCAAGAGGGTCTCACAAACTATTTGCCCAGGCTGTCTTGGAAACATGATCTTCCTGATCTCTACCTCCTGAGGGGTGAGCCACTGGCACTTAGCACATTTGAACACAAAGATCTGCTTGATAAATACTTGGATAAGTTTTCAGTTCTTACAGAAAATATAAGTTCTAACTACATAGTACTGATGAGTTGTCACCTCAGATACAGAAAGTTAAGCTTTTGGAACCACAACTCAGAAACCCAGCTCGTGAACTCATCACTTTTGCTGAGAAGCAAGTGATTGATTATACTTTCATTGAAACTGGAAGATGACTTACAGAATTCTCTTCCCTTGATAGAGACTTGATATTTTTCAAACTCAGTAATGAATATGGAATAATACCCTGTATCTGGTCAACAAGCAAATGCTTACCCCTGATGATCAAGGATGATTGTGTCTAATTCCTAAGGGCAGGAGGTAATTCCTAAGGACAGGGCCCAGGATTGATTATTTTTGGGTTTTAGATGGTACTTCACTTTTTTATTTGTTGTGGTGCTAGGGCTGGAACCTAGGGCCTTGTATATGCTCCACCCCTGTGCTCCTCCCCATTCAGAACCTTGTCTTTAATGGACTATTTCCTTCAGTCCTTTGAATAGCAGTGTTACAATTTTTGTTCTGATTTACTGTTATTATTTGCTGGATATTTTTCTAAAAATTATCTCTACCCTTTACTCAAGTAAAGTCCCTTCCTAAACTGTAATTCATCAAGATCACCTGAATCATGTGCTAGTCATACTTTTCTAATGCACATTAAAATAAAATCACAACCATTAAAATACTTCAGTTTTTTTTTTTTTTTTTTTTGGTGGTACTGGACCTTATGCTTGCTAAGCAAGTGTTCTACCATTTGAGCCATGCCTCTAGCCCTATAACCATTAGAATAATGTTAGTGTACATTATACCACCTAAAACTCTCTCCTGTGGGAAATCTTGCCTTAGGAAGACCAGCTACTCCAGGGTTGGTGAATGATCATCATTTGTACCGGGCCCTGCTTCATTCCTTTGGTCCAAGAGCAAATCTCAGGAATATCTCCTTTTCTTCCTTAGGTCTCCATTTTGTCAGCAATGGAGCTCATTTGGAACCTGTGTGAGATTCTTTTTATTGAAGTAGCCCCAGGTGAGTCTAGTTTCTTTTTATTGAAATAGTCCCAGGTGAACCCAAAATAATCCTGCCACAATGTCATATCACAATTTTCATATCATAATATGCATTGTAATGTTTTGCTGCCAAGAATATTCTTTACAGTGCTTTTATCCACATAACCATCAGAAATCATTATGAAACACAAAGAAGTATGATGTCTTGTCACATTCTGAAAAAGAATCAATGCCTTCTAAAAATCTAAAACATTAGGAAGACAATTCCTGAAAAGTACTGAGAAAACAAATAATTCAACTGGTACATTAAAAGATGAAAGTGCCAGGCACTGGTGGCTCACATCTGTAATCCTAGTTCCTCAGGAGGCAGAGATCAGGAGGATCACAGTTCAAACCCAGCCCAGGCAGATAGTTCTCATGACCTTATCTCAAAAAAACCCATCACAAAAAGGGCTGGTGGAGTCTCTCAAGGTGTAGGCCCTGAGTTAAAGCCCCGGTACCACAAAAAAAAAAAAAAAAAAAAAGTACTGGTGAAATAGCACAAAAGTGGTATAAGAGTGCCTACATACAAGTGGGAGTCCCTGAGTTCAACCACCAGTACTGCCAAAAAAAAAAAAAAAAAAAATAACCTTTCTCCAACAGATTTTGAGGAGATTATTGTATTTATCATCACTGCATATGTAGCACCTAGTCAGTATTAGCCCTTAATCGGCCATTACTTACATAGCTTTTGCATATTCATAAAGAATGTGGCGCTAAGGGGGTAGTGAGGAGTGAATCAAGTTTCAGTCCTTTCTAGAATTCAGTAAAAGATTGGAGCTGCCTGACACAGAGAGGATTCAGCGAAAGTCCCATTTGTTTATTCCTAGTATTCCTAGCTCAGTCCTTTATCCAGGATCACATGTGTGCCAACTTGAGAGGGAGAAACCCCTGTACTTTGCGTATAATGGACCCTACTGCAGATGAAGCAGTATTGGGGGATTTGAACTTTGAACTCAGCCTCCTGCTTGCTAGGCTGGCAGTCCACCACTTGAACCACTCTGCCCGCCCAAAGGAACTGAAGCTTACCTATTTGTGTGTGATGTGATTCTCTCTTCCCAGCTGGTCCTCTCCTCCTTCACCTCCTAGATTGGGTCCGACTCCATGTGTGTGAGGTTGATACTCTGTCTGCAGATGTTCTGGGCAGTGAGAATCCAAATAAACATGAGAGCTTCTGGAATTTGGTAAGATGTCTTGTGCAGGCTGGACCTCTTCCTTCCTTCCACCTTGGATGTTGCTGTTCCATTGCTCCTGGGTGGGTATGAAATTGCCTACCAGGTCTCCATGCCCTTCCCCAGCTCTTTGAGTCTGTGATTATTATGAAGGCTTTATTTGTTTATTTTTGTTGGTACTGGGGTTTGAACTCAGAACTTCGAGCTTATGAAGCAGGTGCTTACAATGCAGGCACTGTATCACTGTCCATTTTGCTCTGTTTATTTTGGTGATGGTAGTATCATGACTGTTTGCCCGGGCTGGCCTCACACTGCAATCCTCCCAATCTGAGCCTCCCAAGTAGCTAGGATTATAGACTTGAGCCACCAGTACCCAGCTTGGAGTTGCTTTTTTATTATTTTTTGGTGTTACAGGGGTTTGAACTCAGGGCCTCATGCTTGCTAGGCAGGGCTCACTCTCTACCACTTGAGGTACTCCACCAGCCCTGTTTTTGTGTTGGTTATTTTTGAGATAGGGCCTCAAGAATTATTTGCCCAGGCTGACTTCAAACCACAATCCTCTTGATCCCTGCCTCCCCAGTAGAATTACAGATGTGAATCAGCTGTGACTGGCTTGGAGTCACTTTTATAAAGTTTTTTCTTTTGTTTTTTATAAAATCTTTTCTTAGCATGGAAAAAGAATACTCCTTTGTAGACTTTTCAGTGAAAATGGAAATGAGATTTGTGTGCAGATCTAAGAAGAGAAGACAAAGCTAAATGATAGGGATAGGGATAGGGTGGGGTGGCATTTAAACAAGTGTGAGTGAATATTTTGACATGATAGAAATATTCTAGAGGCTGGAGATTGGAATTGTGGTAAAGCATTTGCCTAGTATGTGGGAGGCCCTGGGTTTGATGCCCAGCAGCACACACAGAAAAAAGTAATATTGCAAATCTGGATTGTGGTGATGGTACACAACTCTGTAACCTTCCTACAGATTAGTGAGTTGTACACTTAAACGGGAATTTTCATGGTGTATAACTTATCTCATAAGGCTGGTAGGAACAAAACAAGTGATAATTCCAGTCATTTTGGATTATCAGTTTGGAAGTGTGCGTGTGTGTGTTGTGTGTGTGCGTGCGTGTGTGCATGGGTGCGTGCATGTGTACACACGCCCATGCACCATGTCAAGGAGGAGGTTGTCAGTCGACTGAAATAGTGGAAAGTTAGTTAAACTTTTTGGATCTGGAATTCAGCTAAGTAGCATTGTCTTTGGGCACTGAGAGAATAGTGTGGGGAAGGGGCACACTTTTGCTCAAGAAGTATCAGTCTGAGGTTTTTGAGTCTCTGATTCATTCACTCAGAATTTGAGTGCCTCCTATTTGCAAGGCACTAGGAAACAGCCATGACCAAATGGCAGGTAGTGAAGAGGGGAGAAGGGAGGCTGATGGGCAGTGGTGGGAGAGGGTCAAGAAAGCCTTACTCATGAGTGACATGGAGGTGAGACCTGAGATGAGGAGAGCTGTGCTGATGAAGATAGAAAATAACATTCCAGACAGTGAGACCTACGAACGCTGAGACCTTCAAACGCGTGACCTAGAGGCAGAGTGAGCAAAGGACAGAGTCAAAATTAGCAGAAAGTTAGCAGGCCAGGTTGAAGAAGGCCTCCTGGGGAAGCACTAGAGTTCAGCAGAGTAGTTAAAAGCATTGTCCCTGGTACCAGACTGCCTAGGTTAGCATCCTAGCTTTTCTTCTCACTAGCTGTGATATAGTCAGTGAGTTTCTTAACAGCCTTTTGTGTCCTCATCTGTATTGGGGGAGGTGGGAAGAATAATATCTGTCCCATAGGGCTGTTGGGAGATTTAATTATCCAAAGTCCTTGAATGGGTGATAGTCTACATGCTTGATGCACAGAGAGAGCTTCTGTTTTACTCCTGAGTCAGATGGATGAGAGGGCATTGGAGAGCTGAGCAAAGGCGTGCTGCTGTCTGGTCTAGGCTTTTACAGGCCCTCCTGGCTGCCTGGCTTCAACCAGAGTAAATGCGAAGCAGGAACCAGTTTGGAGACTACTGTACTGACTACCTCAGAAAAAGATGACTGGGATTTTGGGAAAAGATGACCGGGATTAGCTTAGCAGTTGTTATGAGAAGTGATTAGAGTTATATACAGTGTAAAAAGAGTTGATGGGATTCACTGATGGATTAGATGTGGATTGTGAGAAATAGAAAAATGGAGGAGGATATGATTGGTGAGTTAGAGGAAATGGCGTTTAATTTTAGACATGTTGATTTATGATGCCTGTTAGAGATCCAAGTAAAGATGCCGAGTAGGCAGATGGATACACACATGTGGAATTCAGAAAAGGAAATCCAGCTAGAGAGGGAACGTTTTGGAGTTGTCTCTGTGTATGTGCATGGGCAGCATATGTAGTGTATGGGACTTGTGAGCATGACTTATGGTAGAAAGAATTTTACTTTGTATGTTTTACACATGTTCTTGCATAGTCAGTTGTTACTATTTGTGGTAGTTATGCTGTATAAAATTGCCATGAATACTGAACTAGTGAATACTGAATCACTGCTTTATGGGATATGCAGGGTTAGGTACCTGCAAGGCTCTGGTCACTTTTTATTTATTTATTTATTTATTTATTTGCATTATTGGGGATCCTTGAGCTAGGCAAGTGTTCATGCGTGTTAGGCAAGCTCTCTACCACTGAACTGTACCTCCAGTATAGTTCAACAGGTCAACATATAGCCACCTGTAGGCATGGTGGTTCCTGCCTATAGTTCTAGTTACTTGATGGGGCTGGAGGCTGGAGGATCACTTCAGCCCAGGAGTTCAATTTAGTGAGACCCCATCTCAAAACACCATACACAAGCTGGATGCCAGTGGCTCATGTCTATAATCCTAGCAATTTGGGAGGCTGAGATCAGGAGGATCATGATTCAAGGCCAGCCCAGGCAAATAGTTTAAGAGATCCTCCCCCATCTCCATAATAACCAGAGCAAAATGGACCGGAGGTGTGGCTCAAATGGTAGAGCACTTGCTTTGCAAGTGTGAAGCCCTGAATCAAATCTCAATCCCACCAAAAATTAAATAGGTAACATACATACACGTGCACATTGTTTTTGTGTTTCTATTTAAAGGCAGTCTTTTGCTGCTGTTCTTGTTGTTTGCTTGCGATAGGGCCTCCCTATGTTGACCAGGCTGGCCTGGGACTCACTGTCACTCTGCCTCTGCTTAGGTGTTTCACCACACTGTACCTGTCAGCCTTTTTTTTTTTTTTTTTTTTGGTGATGCGTTTTTTTGAGTAGGGTCTCAAACTATTGGCCTGGCCTGGCTTTGAACCACTACCCTCCTGATCTCTGCCTCCTGAGAAGCTAGGATTATAGGTGTGAGCCACTGGCACCCAGCACGTGTCAGCTTTTAAAATATATGGTTGATTCATTAACACTGAACTCAGGACCAGCAGCACTGAATGAAGCTTATCTAACACCTCATAGCCTTCTTGCACTTAGGAACACTAGATAGCATTTAAGGACCCAAATACTCAAAAATGTAGGAAACACGGCACTAATTGTATTGTGGAAAAGACCTGTTTTCAATACGAGAGCTGACAGATGATGGCAGAGTGCTGCCCTGCATCGGTCTTCAGGTGATGGTGAGGAGTGCCGTAGATATTGACTTGGGAGCTGGGTGCCCGTGGCTCACACCCTTAATACTAGCTATTTGGGTAAGGAGTATCTCAGTTCACAGCTAGTCCAGGCAAATAGTTTGCAAGGCTGTATCCAAAAAACAACACAAAGAAGGGCTGGTGGAGTGGCTCAAATGATAGAGAGCCTACCTAGCAAGTGTGAGGCCATGAGTTCAAACCTCAGTCCTCAGTGATACCAAAACAAACAAAAAATGTTGATATGGGGGTTATAAATAAATGTTAGTAGGGATGTAGCTTTGTTGTAGAGTGCTTGCCTAGGGAGTGCCTAGTACTGGATCCCAAAACCACTTAAATACATAAATTTGTTTGTTTGTTTTGCAAATGGGGCTTGAACTCAGGGCCTTCACTTTGAGCCACTCCACCAGCCCTGTTTTTTGGAAGGGTTTTTCAAGATAGGGTCTCACAGAACTATTTGCCTGGATTGTCTTCAAACTGCGATCCTCCTAATCTCTGCCTCCTGAGTAGCTAGTATGACAGGCATGAGCCATTGGCACCTGGCTGATAATAAAGACTTGTTATATTTATATTGTATATATTTGTATTTATATATGTCAATAGATTGTGTGTGTTGTTCTGGGGATGAAACCTAGGGCCATGTATATACTAGGCAAGCACTCTACTACTGAGCTACATCTCTAGCCCATATATACGATGTATATGTAATTTAATTTTTTTTTTTTTTGGTGGTACTGGGGTTTGAACCCAGGGCCTCATGCTTGCTAGGCAGGCGCTCTACCACCTAAGCTACTCAACCAACCCTTTTTCGGGTTGGGTATTTTTTTTGGCTTAGAACTGTGATCCTTCTGATCTCTGCCTCCTGATTAGCCACCAGCACCTGGCTTATTTCACTTATTATTAAAAAAAATTGGTTTCAGCCAGGTGCCAATGGCTCACACTTTTAATCCTAGCTACTTACAAGGCAGAGATCAGGAATCAAGAGGATCACAATTCGAAGCCAGCCCTTGGCACATAGTTTACAAGCCCCTAAATTGGAAAAAAAAATCACCAAAAAGGGCTGGAGTAGTGGCTCAAGTAGTAAGATTGGGCCTGTCTAGCAAGCATGAGGTTCTGAGTTCAATCCCCAGTGCTGGCAAAAAAAAGCAAAAATTGATTCTTACTTATAATTCCAGTTTGGTAAGCATGGGGGTAATACTCTGAGATCAATGTCATGGATTACTTCTGGAAGGGAGGACCTTTTGCTCTTCCCATGGCTGACTAGGGACTAAGAGCCACCTGTCACCTGTCAGAGAAGCCAGAAAGCCTTATACAGCTGGGTCTCCTGCTCATGGTCCCTCATCTCTTTGTAGGTGACCATTTTGGTGCTGCAGGGCCGTCTGGATGAGGCCCGACAGATGCTGTCCAAGGAAGCTGATGCTAATCCTGCCTCTGCAGGCATGTGCCGCATCCTGGGGGAACTGATGAGGACAATGCCCATTCTCAGTGTATGTGGGAGCCACCTTGTTGCTGGTCATGTCATGGGAGATGGGGGAGCATGAAGAGTTAGGTGGGGTGGCACCTCATAGCCAGTCTCTCCCCATAGCCTGGCAACACCCAGACGCTGACAGAGCTGGAACTGAAGTGGCAGCACTGGTGTGAGGAGTGTGAGCGGCACCTACAGGATGGCACGTTTGCTGCCAGCCCTCGTCTGGAATCTCTCTGCAAGGTCTGGAGAAAGTTGGGTCAGGTCTGGTTGATTTTTCCCTGGGGCCCTGACATCCTAGGCAGCCTGGAGTTGGCTCTTCCTTGGACAGAACTGTCATTCACTTGGCTGGGAAGGAAAGAGCTTTCAGCCTATAGTTGAAACCTTTGTCCCCAGGGGAGATCAGCAGAATCATAGGGGAGCTGCCCCTGAGAGTACAGAGCTCAGGGAGTATCTCTCCATAGATTATGCTGGGAGATGAGGTTGCCTTGTTGGAGCAGAAGGAGCTTCTGAGTAACTGGTACCATTTCCTAGTGACTCGGCTGCTGTACTCTCACCCCACAGTGAAACCTATTGATTTGCACTTTTATGCCCAGGTGAGTGAGCTTCATTGGTAGGGGGCTCCTGGAGGATCCTTTTGGCTCCCTGATTCTCAGTGTGTGGCCTCTTTGAGTTGTACCTCCTTGGGAGCAGGAAGGCTTTGGCCTTTAATCCTTTTTGAAGGAATACCTCACCCCTCTCAAGGGTTCCCTGTAAAACAACCCTGCTGTCCCCTGAGTCTTTGCTTCCATCCTGGAAATTGAGTGGGCCGTCGCCTTTCCACAGTCCAGCCTGGACATGTTTCTGGGAGGTGAGAGCAACCCAGAGCCCCTGGATAACATCTTGTTGGCAGCCTTCGAGTTTGACATCCACCAAGTTATCAAGGAATGCAGGTAGGACCTCCTGCCCACTACCACTTCAACCATTTTTAGGTGTACAGTTCAGTGGCATTAAGCCTACTAATGATGTTTTATAGTCATTCCCACCCTCTTTCTAGAATGTTCTGTTCCTTCCTTTCCCTCCCTTAAACTCCCTTCCACTTGAATTTTGGAGGGGACACCTACCTGCCTGGCCAGGTGCAGTTAGATAATGGCTTCTCTCTGGATGAGCTAAGGTTTCCCTGAGCTTTGAGAGCTACTGTGATCATAACCTTTTCCTTTTCAGGTACATTATTTAAAATAACACTGTAGAGTGCTCTCTTCAGCAGCACATATACTTAAATTGGAACGACACAAGAGATTAGCATGGCCCCTATGCAAGGATGACATGCAAATCTACGAAGCATTCCATATTAAAAAAAAAATGAAATAACACTGTAGGGGGTGACTTCAGTATTTAAAATCTAGGAAAAGCAAGCCAATGTCTACTGAACATGCCACCACCTTGCAGGACAGTACTTCCCAGCGGTTACTTTCTAGTGAGTCAGGGTGCCAAACCATCATGGTTGGGATTTCCAGCCCTCTTCTCAAAAGGATGTCCCTTATTGCATTGAACCTGTAGTGAGAGAGGAAAGGGACTGTCGTTTGACACTCAAAGGAAAACTTTACAGCAGTGTCTACATATAGCAGTTGAAAAGCATCCATCCTTTGTGTGTGTGTGTGTGTGTGTGTGTGTGTGTGTATCACTGGGAATCAAACTCAGGGCCTTGCACATGCCAGGTAAGCATGCTCTACTACTGAACTACATCCCCAGCCCCACCTTTCCTTCTTGTGCAGCTGGATGCTCAGCACTGGACTGGAACTTGCCGGGAAGGGAGGACACTGGGTTGGCAGCAGATGACCTTGCTCAGTACCAAGTTCATTGATCTCTCGATTTGTTTTAGTAGATCTGGGCAATTGGGTTTCCCTCCTGCTACCCACTCTTGCCCAAAAGCAAGCCAAGGCTTCAAGAACATGATGCTAGATTTGGAAAAAGTGACTTTTGTCTCAGTATTCTTTTCTCAGGCTGTAAACAGCTGATGCAGGTGTGCAGAGTATCTATGGAGGAGTTAGAGTAACTTAAAAACATGCACCCCATTGTTTGGCTTTGTTGGTGAGTCTGCCTATAGTTCTAAGCTGTAGGTCTTCCTGTCTACTGCCCATTATAGCAGTGAGTTTCCCTAGGGATTCCTTCCTAACCCAGATCTTTATTTTTAGTTGTAGAACAAGTATCTTGGATGCAGGGACTATAAACAAGGAAAACTCTTTACTGTTCCCAGTGACAAGGAAGAAAGAAAGGGGATTGCCAGAGAGGAGGAATGGCTGTTCTGAGTCTTACAGAACACAGCATTGCTCTCATGGCAGTGGCACAGGAGGAAGCCTTAGGTTCACAGCCTGTACCTCTGCCTTTAGAAACAGGAAAGGAGCTGAGGTCTGTGGCTATAAATTTTGGGTTTTGCCTTTTTCTGAGCAGTAAGCTACTTCCCATCCATTCTGAAAGAGAAATTGAAAAGATCTTGTCCCGGGAATTGTAACAGGCTAAAGAGTTTTCAGAGACACTGTCAATATTGGAAATGCACCCTCCTAGAGATTGAGTTGGGGTCTTGTGAACACTCAGCTAATAATGGGATCAGTTGGTCAGACCCAGGCCCCAGTATAGGGTGGGGGTGGGGTGCAGTGTGTATATTTCTGGCATTGGACGAGTGGGCTGGTAGTGTGGGGAAGCCTTGACACTTGGGGTATGATGTCAGCTGATTCATAACTCTATCTTGTGAAAAGCTAAAGAGGGGAATCCCTAGTAAAGGTGATAAAAGAGAGGTTTCTAAATGGACACCTGAAACCCTCATGTTAACTGTGCCAGACTTGCAGGAGTAGAAAAGGCAGTCGGACATCCTGCAGCAGCCGCCCTTCTTCCTCAGGCCCTGCTAAGGGGCAGAAGGTGTGCCTGTCAGCACCTGTGTAGATATTCTTGCCTGGTACCCCAACAGCTGAAAGATGTCAACAGAAGTCTTACATGGTTTTGTTTCCTCCTCACTAGCTTATAGCTTCCTTGGAAGATGAGCCAGTTCCTTGTTCTCTGGCAAAAGGAAACAGGGAGCTGGCATAAACTTTGATGATTCACTGGAGTCAGGCAAGATGTTGGCACCTTCCTGCTGCCTTTCAGGTCCTCTAGAAGTACTAACTAAAAGGCAATAGGATTTTCTTCAAAAGTCAGTAAGAGGTCCAGTTTAATGTCTCCCTAATCTATAATGTACTTGCCTTTACCTTGGGCCAGACTGTAACTTTGGTAGTACTGGAGTTTGAACTCAGGGCCTCATGCTTGCTAGGCAGGTGCTCTACCACTTGAGCCACTCTGCTAGCCTGAGATGGTTTTAGTTCCGTTGGATATATTCCTAGAAGTGAGATTGCTGCATCATAAGGTAAATTTTTGGTGGTACTGGGTATTGAACTCAGGACCTTGTGCTTGCTTGCTAGGCAGGTACTCTTACCACTTGAGCCACAACCCCAGCCCGGTTTTAATTTTTTGAGGAATTTCTCTACTGTCTTATATTCCCACCAGTGGTATGTAATGGTTCTCTTCACACCTATGCAAGAACTTTAACTTTTTTGGTAGTACTGGGGTTTGAACTCAAAGCCTTACACTTATTAGACAGGTATTCTACACTTGAGCCAGTCCACCAGCCCTCTTTTGTGTTGGGTATTTTCAAGCTAGGCTCTCTGGAACTATTTGCTCTGGCTGGCTTTGAACCATGATCCTCCTGATCTGCCTCCTGATGAGTAGCTATGATTACATGCCACTGGTACCTGGCTTTTTAAACTTTTTGACAGTAGCCATCCTCACAAGTGGGAAGTGATGTCCCTCCTGTCTTTTTAAAGTATAGGACATGAGCTCGTCGTACTCAGCCCTGCTCGCATGGGATGTTACCTCTCACTGATGTCCTTCTGACCTTTGTGTCTAAAACTGCAGCATTGCCCTGAGCAACTGGTGGTTCGTGGCTCACCTGACAGATCTGCTGGATCACTGCAGGCTCCTCCAGTCACACAACCTCTAGTAAGTGGCCAGATGCACTGACCCTTTTCTCACCCCCCCACCAGGTGGAGTGAGCCAAATGCCTGGAAGGGAGGTTAGGATGTGGAAGGGAGCCCTAAAATGGAGCAGGCCTGAAGTATTAAATTGTGTTATATTTCCTCTAGTTTTGGTTCCAACATGAGAGAATTCCTCCTGCTGGAATATGCCTCAGGACTATTTGCTCATCACAGGTATGGGTCGCACTGGGGTGTTCTTCAGCATATAGTGCTAGTGGAGCCTGGACTATGTCTCTTCTCTGGTTTCCTGATAGCTACAGAGAGACTGGGGAGGAGCCGCCTCAGGTGGCAATTCCCAGAGCCAAGGGGTAGTCCCTGGACTCACCAGGCCCTCATATCTGCCTTCCTTGGACTTCTGCAGCCTATGGCAGCTGGGGGTGGATTACTTTGACTACTGCCCTGAGCTGGGGCGAGTTTCTTTGGAGCTGCACATTGAGCGGATCCCTCTCAACACGGAGCAGAAAGCCCTCAAAGTGCTGCGGATTTGTGAACAGCGGCAGATGACTGAACAAGGTACTCATTGTAGAATGTCAGGCATCTTTTGTATCAGCACTGTCTAGCCTCTTCCTTGCCAGTCATATTCAAGAGAAGCAGGATCATAGGTGCCAAGACACAGGTTCTTTATTAGGGAGGGACATAAGAGCTACAGGTCCCTTGGAACCTAGAAGAAACTGAGCATTTTGCCTTTTAGAAAATACCCTTACTCATTTCTCATATTTACTCCATAAATTCAGTGTTTCATATCTAGGTGTAATGCTGCTGCCAGCAAGGCTTGGCCCAGGGTGAAAGCAGATTAGAAGCACATGACCGCAGGAACACAGGAATAGGGATGAGTGGGAACAGCTCTGCCCACCCGCATCCCCCCCCCCCACTACTACTCTTGCCAGAGGCATTTGCATATTTCTGACCAAAGAAACCAAACCCAAAAGAAACATAGGCTTTTAGGCTTCTGCACAGGTCTATCGTTGCCAGCTTCTAAAGGCATATGCACTAATAAAGCCGACCCTGTGGGGCAGTTCATACACTGTACCGCTAGCTAGCTGAGTGAAGACACCATTAATAAACCCAGAATCTTTGGTCCTGCCAACTTGCCTGTATTTTGAGCCCATGGTGAGGCTTTAGGTTGTTGTGAAGCTATAGGAAGGTCACACCTGTCCCTCCAGGCCTCCACAATGGAGTGATTGTGGGGTGAAAGCCTTTTGCCTTTTGTCTTTTCCCCTGCAAGTTCGCAGCATCTGTAAGATCTTAGCCATGAAGGCTGTCCGCAACAACCGCCTGGGCTCTGCCCTCTCTTGGAGTATCCGTGCCAAAGATGCCGCCTTTGCCACACTTGTGTCAGACAGGTAGGTGCATCTTGTGCTGGCTTTTGGACAAGACCGGGTGCATTGGGGTGGTATGGCCGTTGACTGCTGCTCTGATCTCCTCTGGGCTGGGCCCTGCAGGTTCCTCAAGGATTACTGTGAGCGAGGCTGCTTTTCTGACTTGGATCTCATTGACAACCTGGGGCCAGCCATGATGCTGAGTGATAGACTAACATTCCTGGGTGAGTCTCTGTATTTTTTCCCCTGGGCATGAGTGGACATTTGTGGAGATTGGAGGGATGGATGTAGATTTTTCCATGTGTTTCCTTCCTGGCCAAACTTCAAGCCACATAGACCCGTGTGTGCAAGACTGCAGTTTTTGGTAATATTTTACTTTCCAGTAGTTCCAAACATAAGTCACAAAAATAGCATAAGGAATATAGACCTCCCATATGTACTCCCCATAGTCACCAGTTACTTATGTTTTGTCTCATCTGTTTTACCATTCTCTCAATCAATTTGGGAACAATTTGAATGTAAGTTGGAGATTATTGTCCCTTGTTCTCCATAGGTGCATTTCAGTTTGTATTTCAGTGTGTAAGACTAAGTTATCAAAATTAGGAGATCCATCACTGATACTGAATACATTATTTTCTTTTTGGGGGTAGGGGTACTGGGGTTTGAACTCAGGGCTTTGCTCTTGCAAGGGTGCTCTACTGCTTGAGCCATACCTCCAGTTCATTTTTCTCTGGTTATTTTGGAGATTGGGTTGGGGGGGGAGTGTCTCAAGAATTATTTACCTAGGCTGGCCTCAAACCGGGATCCTCACCACCTCTGCCTCCCATAACCTTATTTTTTGAAGGCTCAGACCAGCTTCCTTCTAGAATGCCCTCAGTGCAGATTTATCTGAAATTTCCTTGGATTGAATCTAGATGCCTTGTTTGAGGCAGGAATGTGACCACTAAGACACTTTTCTTTTTCTTTTTTTTTTTTTTTTTGCTGAGCGTACTCCACACTAGCTAGGCAAGTGCTCCACCACTTGAGCCACTCTGCCAGCCCTACTAAGACACTTTTGGATGGTGATCATAGCTTTGATCGTTTGGCTAACATAGAGTCCACCAGGTGGCTCCCCTGTAAAGCACTGTTTTTCCCTTTAATAACTGTGGAGAACCCAGGTGTTGGTGGCTCACACCTGTAATCCTAGCTACTCAGACAGAGATCAGGAGGATCACAGTTCAAGGCCAGCCCAGGCAAATAGTTCGTGAGACCCTATCTCAAAAAAAAAACTATCTCAAAAAAGGGCTGGTGGAGAGGCTTAAGGTGTAGGCCCTAAGTTCAAACTGCAGTACCACAGTAATAAATAAAAATAATAATCATGGTGAGATACTTTGGGATGATTTACCTACTCTATTACTTATCAGACTTCTGCCCACTAGTAATTGTAACTTCTGGAGATCCCAGGTCTGTCACTCCTTGTATTTTAGCTGGTGTTTCACTGTAAGGAAAGGAAAGTGTTTCCTTCTTTCCTGTTTGATCTATATTACTGTGGAGTATTTTAGTTAATCTGTTGTAGTCCATGGTTCTCATTGCTTATTTTGATGTTGACATTTTCCAAGATTTGGCTCTAGATGGCTCCTTCCAAGCCTGTGTGTTGAACACTCTAGGTCTGCATTTCATTGGTTCATGAGCTTGGAAACAACTCTAGAAACATCCTCCTGCTCTGTGGAGTGGCTGGTCTAGGGTCCTTCTTGTTTAGGCTCAGGGTGACCTTTGTAGGTATCATTGGGGGCCATCAAGGGGTGCGGGTGACCTCATGCTCCCTCCTTTCCTAGGAAAGTACCGTGAATTCCACCGGCTGTATGGGGAGAAGCGGTTCAGCGATGCTGCTTCTCTGCTGCTGTCCCTCATGACTTCTCAGATTGCACCTCACTCTTTCTGGATGACTCTACTCACAGACGCCCTGCCCCTTTTGGAACAGAAACAGGTTAAGGCTTGGCCAAATCCACTGTATTTTTCTTCTTTACTGCCCTCCCACTTGCTAGGCAGGCACTCTTCACTTGAGACACTTCACCAGCCCTTTTGGTCTTGTATTTTTCAGAGAGGGTCTTGTTAACTATTTTGCTTCAGCTGGCCTTGAACCGCAATCCTCCCAGTCTCTGCCTCTTGAGTAGCTAGGATTACAGGATTACAGGTGTGAGCCACCAGTGCCCAGCTCTTCTCTACCTTTTGTATTTCCCAGCAGTTTAGTTCTGTAGCTGTTGCAGATGTGCATATATGTTTCCTCCCAAGTAGTTCTGTGTGAGCAGGACTATTCCTCTAGAGCACTCCCATAGCAAATCCAGTGTTCACACCAGGAAAGCACTGAAATGATGCAACTGTCCATCAACAATGCTCAGCCCAGGGCTGGAGTGAAGGGTTGGATCCATCCTCCCAAGGTTCCATATACAACCCAAGGGCATGAAAGAAGGCCTTCTCTGAACTTATGCCCACAACCTGACCAGTGCAGGTCTTGGCTAGGGATCAACCAAGTGAAGCAGCCTTTCTCCCCTAGGTGATTTTTTCAGCAGACCAGACATATGAGCTGATGCGATGTCTGGAGAACCTGACCTCAAGGAAGCCAGATTGTGGAGAACCTGATACTCAGCGACTCCAGGTCATTTTAGCTTTCCCCTAGATGCTTCCACAGTGAAGATGGGAAAAGGCTCCCTCTGCTGTGGGCTTTCCCTCCGCTCCCTGCCCACATGAAACACTGGCCCTTTACAAACTCACTTGCCTCTTAGTTCTATGTAACCTGGGGTGGTTCTAGTCAATCCATTGTAAAGTGGTCCTTTGCATACCGATCCTCACAGAGAATGTGAATGTTAAATGCTCTGCCTCTGGGAGCATTAGAGGAAGGATATGCCTGCTGTGCCTCATGCTTGTTCTCTTTTTAGGAGGATGACATAGAGACCACCAAGGTGGACATGCTGAGACTTGCTCTAGCACGGAATCTTGCCCGGGCAATTATAAGAGAAGGTTCATTGGAAGGTTCCTGAAGTCACTTGCAATGTGGTACCTTTGTATGGAATTGTATATAGATTTAAAAAAAAAGAATAAATGTTCTCTTTTGCAAATACAAAGCAAGTTCTTAAGAGTCTGTCAGGAAATTTTTATCCAAGTCTACTGTGAACCTGAGATGGCAAAAATGAAGAAAATTCTTGCTTTATGTTCTTTTTGAGATAGGTCTTACTACATTGGACTCAAATAATCCTCTTGCCTTCTGGGTAGCTGAGTTTATACTGCCTGCTACTATGCCTGGCTTATGTCCCCTTTGATACACAGAACCATCTTCCCTTGTCTCCTTAGTGGGGAAGCACCCCCTGAATTAGAAACAGGTAAATGCAGTATCTTGCCTGCAATTGGAAACTTCAGCAAGAGCACGTGGTGGTCTACTTCAGCTCCTTAGGTCTTGCCTCAGGTCACATCATTTACAACACCCCATCTTAACTTTTCCACAAGGCTTCAGAAATCTCTACTTTTAACATATTCCAATGTAGCCTCTCCATCTACCTGTGCTTGGAATTCACACATGGTAACTTCCTGTAAGGGTGAACACTGTCCATACTAGGATTCCAAGTAGGGTAAAATGGTTTTATTTAACATGCAGCAAAACAAGGGCAAAGGATTTGATACATCCAGTACGGCTGTTTGCCATGAAGCAGTGACCTCAATAATAGGAATACTCCTCATAATTTTAATGTCTAAAGCTTATAAAGGTGTGTTTCCACACACTAATCCCACAGACATTCCAGGGCTGAAGTAGCTGGTGTCTGGAAAGTACTTGGATTTATTCCTTAAGTAGTGAAAATGATTTCACTTTGACCTGTCCTAATGAAGCAATGAAGCCTGCTTGCTAAAGATGGGAAGAGGGTGAAAGGACCTCTGGATATAAAGCAAGGAGCTGGCAAGGGGTAGGGGCCAGGGATTATGGTTTGTGCCACCTTCCTTTCTCCAGAGGCAACAAGAGCTGAGCCATCAGCTGAGCTGTTTGACCTTCTGCAACTTCTGTGGCAGCTGGCAGTTTTTTCCTAGTGCCTTGAGGCTTAGCATCCATGGCCCGGTGCAGCTGGTTCACGCTAGCTGGGGCAGAGCACTGTTGAAGCAATAGGGTCTGGAGACTTGGTTCCAGCATGGCCCCTTATCTCAATACCTCCAGACCCAACATCTCGCTGACAGTGCCCCTCTGTACATAGCTAGTGGGGTTTCAGTGCAGGAGAAAGGATGTCCATCCACTAGTGCAATGTGCTTGACCTTGAGGCTTCCAGGGTCCAACCAAAGGTGCCACATCACACACCATGTAGTGAAAAGAGGAGGTGGCCAAAGCAGGAGGACACAGAGGGTGGCGAGAGTTGTCCTCCCTTTCAGAGACTAAGGGTAGCAGTTTATGTCATGCTCAGCAAGAGGTAGTGTGTAAGGTGGCCTGTCCCCATGACAGGAGATAAGCTTTTCCCACAAAGCTCCAGTGCCTGCTTCTGAAGGGAAAACACTGGCTCTCTTCCATTTTCCTTCCTGTGCCCAGTTTAGGCTCTGTCATGAGGCCAAGTTCTGGTTCTGCTAGGCTGAGTTCCATGTCCTGCTGAAATGTCCATAGGACACAGCCTGCCATTGCCAAGGGCAAGCACACTACTCCTTCAGTAGCCATTCCAGGATGTAGCTGCCCACAGAAGACAGGGAGGAGATTAGGCAGTACACCAACACCTCACTCTGGGCCACCTCACTAGAGGTGGCAGCACAGCCAGACAGCAGGGAAGCACAGGCAAGCAACAGAGGCTGTGCCCTCTCAAGCCATGTCTTTTTGGGGTGTAAGGTCCTGGTTCTTGAGGGGACCTAACAGCATCAGAGAATGCCACTAAAATGAGGGAAAACCCAGGGCAGCCAGTAAAGTCAGGGACCACTCCCCACCTGACAATAAGTACATGGCCACTTCAAGTCACACAGGTAAATAGAAACAGTTCCTTTTGGGGGTGAGGGAGCCAAGGAGGTGAGATTTTCCCAGTAGCAGCTTGGCTCCCAGCAGAAATACTTTGGGCCCCTAGTCCACATCAAAGCTAGAAGCACTGCCGTCAGGATGTAGAAAATGACTGAACTGGAGCCCTTTCCATCTCGGGGCGGACTGCCTGCCTTCAAGTGGAGATCACAGCATCCTCTGGGGTCACAGGCTCCCCCACTGCTCCACAGGAGGGAACTGGTCCACCTCGCCCAGCTCTGTGCTCAGCTGCTCCCCCAGGGCGAAGGTCAGCCTATACCGAAGCCGTACCTTCTCCTGTGACAGAGGACAGCAGATGACACTCAGCCTACTATCTTCTCAGCAGGTTGTCTTCTTCCCTGCTACCCTGTTGTGTGGCTGGCCCTCTGTGCTGGAGATATGGTCCCATTCCACCACATCCACCCACACCCAGCCACTGACCCTGATGGGGGGACGGAAAGTAAACCCGGGGTTCTCCCCTGCTCACCTTCATTGGGTTGGCCAGCAGCATGACCTGGGTAATGGCTGCAGGTGGCTGGGCAGGACTAAATGGGGACAGTGCTGTTCCAGAGGGTGGCTGCAACTTCACTTTCATTGACTAAGGTAAACAGAAGAGAAACTCCTTTGAAGAGAGCTGGCAGGTAGGTGTCCCTGCAACAGACAGGGACTGGGGTCTGGTTATGGTGGATACACACACTGCCATCTGCCAGCCACACAACACAGCGGGTTCAAGGTAAAGGCAGTATTGGCCTCTGGAGGCCCAAGGGAGCCTGGAGTACCTTGGGCACTGCAGCCTGCAACACAATACTCTTGACTGGCAAGGGAGCCGTATTCAGCATGGACACCACCACCACCAGCACATCCGGCCGCCCTGGTGGACACTCCTTGGCAAAGTGGAAAAGGATGCGGAAGCCATTTTTATCATAGGCTGTTACAGGAAGGGCACTGCCTGTAAGAAGGTGGCATATTAGAGCTGGAAATGTGGATAAAGTGGAAGAGCATCTGCCTAGCAAGCACAAGGTCTTAAGTTCAAACCCCAGTACTGCCAAAAAAGTGGCATAGGAATGTGGTAGGAGAATGTGCCAGAGACACCCTAGAGCCCCGGTAGTACCCACTGGAGCCAAGTGGGAGACAGAAGGGCTACAATGTGACCATAGGTACAGTGTTCCCTTATGTAGTCCAGGAAAGGCCTCTGTCAGGGGGGCACCTAAGGCCACACAGTAATCGGCGGAGGCTGACAGCAGGCAGGTGGACCCTTAGCTACAAGGGACCTCACCAGAGTGCCTGTGTCCACCTGTTGCACACCCTACAGTGCTGTGGCTATAAGGCCCACCTCCCACTTCCAACACCTACTAGGCTTGATGGATTCCAGGGGCACATGGACACTGGCCAGGGAGAGCTCGGGCCCCTTCACAGGGCTGCCTTGGGACTGGAAGGCTGGTGGCTGGAAGAGAGGGCTGCCAGGCCCAGCGGAGAAGGGCAGGAGAGGCCTGGCTGGGGCAGAAGTGGGGAGGCAGGGGGAGGCGGCAGCCCCAGGGGAAAAGCAAGAGGAGACAGGTTTCACCAAGCCTGAGGTCCTGGGAGGCAGGAAGGAGGACAGAAGGCAAGTCAGACAGTAGGCCAAGGCTGCTGGGCCAATCCCTAACCAAGGTTCCCCAAGCCAGAGACAGCTCTTAGCTGCCACCCCACAACCACATCTTCCAGCCTGTCTAATGGGAACAAAAGGAATCCCCATCCCAGAGGCTCTGGCTCAGCACACCAGGTTCCACCCTCAGCCACCCCATGTCTTCTCCCATTCTTTACACTTTGGCCTCTTCCAGAAGCTGATCAAGGGCATCCAGGTGGTGCAGAGTGGTATCACCCAGCCCTGAACCATGGTACTCGGGGGCTGCAGGTTCAGCCTTTGGGACCATAGCTGGGGCAAATCCAGAAGAGAACATGAAGGTGCTGGTGCTAGGGGCAGGGGCACTGGCTGGGCCTGTGGGAGCTGGGAAGGAAGGTAGTAGTGGAGCTTGGGAGGAACTTGAGGTGGGGGCTGAGGGGGAGCAGGCAGCAGGCCCCGGTGTGGGGAAGAAGAAATCCAGGTCTGACTGTTCACTCTGCAATGAAACAGCAGAAAAGCAAAAGGCTGAGACGTCTGCCAATAGCAGGGGCACAGCTTTGCCTCCCACTGGGCCCTTCCCCAGGGGTGTCCTGTCACCACCCAATGAACTGTTCAACTGCCTTTGAGAACATGGCTAGAGAATGGACCTTAAAGGCAGCATGTTCGCAGCTGCAATGACAGAGCTCTGGAGGGTAAGGACAAACTGACATCAGCTAAGTGTAACCAAGTAGAGTTCAAGAAAAGAGAACAGTGAAGAATGAAGGTCCTAGATACTTCAGTGATGTCACAACTGTGACCCTACCTGGAAAAGGTGCCACTGGCTACTTCCAGCTGAGTCTTTTGGAGGAGCAGGGGGAGCTGGGTCATTGAGGCCTGAGAACACAAAATTTAATGAGGCTCTGGACCCAGTTCCCCTGAAGAAAGGTCATGTGACCAGAGATATCAGTGGGTGAAGAGGTGGGGAGAAAAGTGCCTGGGAGGGGATGAATCCCCTTCCTGCTTACATGCACAAATGAGGGCTCTCCAGGGGAAGGAGAAGAATAAGACCCACAGTCTACCATGTTTACCCTGGAGTCCACATGAAAGGCGATTCTGGTAGACTTGGGACACTGAACTTGACTGATAAGCACACTAAAAACCCCTCAGGCCTCCCGGTTCAACATGCCTTTCTTCCTCTAACATCCTGCCATCGAAAGCCCCTTACTGCCATTCTCCAGGACGTACCCAAGCAGAGCAGCTCCTCATCCAGCAAGGAGAAGGCATTGCTTGTGTTGTTGGGCCCAGGAGGAGCCTCAGCCTGGCTAGACGAACGGCTCCGTGAAGGTCCCGAGGTCTGGGGGGGTGGAGGGAGGATAGGGATGCCTGAGGAGGGTGGGGTGGGTGTTGGGGCCAACACTGGGGGTGAACTGTTGGGTGTGTCCAACTCAGCAAGGTCGATGAGAGTGCCGTGGCTACTGGACTGGTGGTTTCCTGGATGGGTCAACAGAAGGGGAACGAGAAAAATCAGGGGCCGTTCTAGTGGTTGTGCAGCAGGAGGCAGGAGGGACCCTGGGCACGAGAGCTAATGCTCTAGCCTCTGGCATAATTCGATGGCCTTTCTTCCAGAACACCCTAAAAAGCAAGCTGGAGAAGGCAGGCAGGCAAACAAATCCCTGTCCATAGCTCCTGGTCTCTGAGAGGCAGGAGAACCATTTGGGATGGTTCAGCATCCCCTCGGGCTCTTTGGGTCGCCATGGTGTTACACCTGCACATGTAGCTGTGTGGTAGGCAGGAGGGGTGGGGTAGGGCGGGGCTGGAGGGCCCCAGAATGGGGACCAGGACATTTTACCTTCAGAGTCAGGCATGGTTGAGGTGGTCACCTCACCGTTGATGACTTGCCCTTCAATAATTGCTTTGTAAGAGTTGATGATCCGGGAGAGGTTGTCACTGGCCTGCAGGATGTCCCCTAGAGTGAAAGAGAGACTCCTCACTCCTGGCTGTGACAGCTCCCACAAACATATCCAAATTGCTGGTTCATCCTTGCCAACTACTCTTTCCTTTTCACTCACCCAAACTATTGTCATTGTCTTCTGTCTCGCTGGCTAGTTTAAATAATGTCCGTCTCTTGTTCTCACACCGATCATACAGCTCCTGAGAGAGACCCAGACATAAAAATCACAACTATAGCCAGGCTCCAGTGGCTAATGCCTATAATCCTAGCCACTTGAGAGGCAGAGATCAGGAGGATCAAGGTTTGAGGTCATTCTGGTCAAAATAGTTCTTGAGACCCTATCTCAAAAATATCCAACACAAAAAAGGGCTGGGGGAGTGGCCCAAGTGGTAAGTAGGGTACCTGCCTAGCAAGTGTGAGGCCCTGAGTTCAAACCCCAGTACTACCAAAAAAAAAAAAAAAAAAAAAAAAAAAAAATCACAATTAGAGGTGCTCAGAAATCATCTGATTCAGTGATGACACCCTGAAAGTAATAGAAGTAATGGGCTCTCCTAAGTGCCATGGACAGTTAGTGACAGAGCTGGGACCAGAGTACACATCCTTCTGCAGCCAGCCTCTACCAAATCTGTTGCCCAAGTCATCTGCACTGATAGTAAGTCACTTAGATGGCAGATGGCAGAGGGAAAGAAAGCCCCTTCCTGGCTCCCAGGCAGGCATATGCCTCAGAACTCAGAATATCTACTCAGCCACTCTGGACCACAATATCAACACAAGTGTCCCAGAGAAGCCCTTGGTATAGATGTCCCCAAGGCAGTAAGGAAAGGCAGAAAGGAGTGAGTTCTAAAGTGCGGTCTCATCACAGATCTGGCTTCTGTATAGCTCTTCTGGGGGTGCGTTAACTAGTACTGTATAAACTGTGGACACCACAATTTACTGCTGCCATGCAGACAAACAGGCATAAACAGCAAGCATGTCCTTGACAGGACAGGTGTCTGCAGGGAGCAGAGCAGCCTCAGGCAGCTAGCTCTCAGATAACAGACCACCTACCTTCATGAGCTCTCTGTCTGCCTCTGATGAGTGCTCTTGGTTGTAGTGAAGCAGCATCTCATGGAGCAGCTTTACATTGTTATTAACCTCCTCCAATGTGTGCAGGCGCTTGGTCACCTTCTGGATGCGTGCTTCATCCTGCCATGGCCAAGAGGGTCCAGGAGAAAGCAAGCTCACCTAGCCCAGATTCCCACTTCCACCATGTGAGGCTCACTCCTCACCCCAAGGTACAGGAACAAAGGCCAAGTCCCCAAGCCCTGCTCAGTGTTTCCTGGGACCACTGGCCTCAGACCCAACCCACATGTTGTGCTTTAGTTACAGCCCTCACACCCAATCACATGTTCCCACCCTGGCTCCTTTATCCTGTCTTCCCCCACAAACTACAAGGCCTCGTCCTTCCACTCCCTCCAGGTGAGAGCTGGGGGCAGGAGGAAGGAGACAGACCTAACATACTGGGGGACTTTTGTGCTATGGTCACATGGTCCTCTCCCCACACCCAAAGAACCAGGCCTACTCACTTCCTTCACCATTGACTTGATGAGCTTGTTTGCCTCCTGAAGGTCATCTGGGTTTTTGCTTTTCAGCAGCTTGGCTAAAAGCTGGAAAAGAAGCACATCAAAGATAAAGGGAGGGGGTCCCCCACCCACCTGGGGGACCACAGAAAAACTGAAGCTCCCCACAGAACCGAGCAAAGCCCTGTTTCCCTGCTGCTGCTAACCACTCATTTGAGAGAACCACAGGCCCAGGAAGTACTTCACCTTGGACTTCTCCTCATCATCAAAAACGGGATTTTTGGGACGAGGTGGTGGAGAGGGTATCAGTGTTCTGTCCATGGGGATCGGAGGGTCAGACTGCACTATGCCTGACGGGACACAAATGGCAGAGCATGTGCTTAGGCTGTGGTCTCCTTGTTCCCCCTCCTCACATACCAAAAACCAAATTACTGTGATCAAGACTTGTAAAGGGGATAGAAGAAAGGCTACTCACACCTCAACCCACTAAATCCCAGTGAGTATCTGCCCTGGTGACAAATTTTACTATCTTCAGGAGACAGTAAGTCTAGGGACCCTCAACATACCCATCTCTTCCTTGCCTTGGCCTGCCTTCACGGCAACACTGAGGGTGAGGGAAGATGGACACATACCCTGTCTCTTCAACATGTGGTAGGCATCTTTTATCTTTGCTTCCTCTGGCAGGGCCACCGTCCAGCTATAAAGCAGCTCGATGACCTTGATCTTCACCTTCTCGGACACCCTGTCTCCCAGGTACTAGGAGGCAAAGGAAAGTGAGAGAGCCTAGTAACTACAGTCCAGAGGCACAGAAAGTGCCAGGCTCTGTTCGCAGCAGTGAGATGCTTGCTGTTACACTCCTAAACCTACTCAAACCCAGCAGATGTTAAGGTGTGTTAGAGAATAGGGGAAGAGAAGAAACTTCTTGTGTCCAGGGGGATACAACCTGCACTTCTATATACAAGCTGCCCGACAACAATTGGGATAGAACTCAGGGTCTTGAGCCTGCTAGGCAAACTACCGCTTGAGTCATGTCACAAGCCTTTTGGTGTTTTTTTTGAGACAGAGTCTCGCCTGCTAACTTTGCCTGGATTGGCCGCAAACTTGAGATCTTCTTGTCTCAACTTCCTGAGTTTACAAGCATGCATTTTATCTTGAAGCACATCGTGAGAACACCTCTAGTGCGAAAACTGTTCCCTCTGCCTGGAGCTAAACAGAAACTGCCAGTTGAGCAGGTGACCAATGCGGGTAGTCAGCACCTTACAGCCAGGTAAGACAAGCCCCAAATCCACAACTACTGTATGCTAGAAGCAGAGTCCCTCTCTGCCCGCCCATATACAGCCATGCCTGTACTGCCTGCCATATTTAGAATGGGAAATGGTCAGAGGACACTGCCTAGTCCTGGCTTGGCCAGTCATCCACTACCCCAGGGACTAGCTCTCCAAGGACAGGTCACAGATGGGCAGTCTCATGGAGATGTAGGTTGAGCATAAAATGCCAGTGAAGCAGGAGATGGTGATGAACACAAAAGAAGGCCACAGAAGGGAGGAAATTATCCCCGACTGACCTTTGGAGAGACAACTTTGATTAACTCATTCAAAAACCGGAACTTGCCCACTTCATTATGAAATCTCCTCCCACAGTTCTTCATACATGCTTCCAACACCTGTTGCCACAGAGAAGAGGCACTCAGTGACGGCAGCTCTGGGCTCTGGCACCAGTGAGACCCCCGAGATCCACACAGTACCAAGGAAGTACTCCCGTGAAGGAGCTCATCCTCGTGCTCCATCCCAGGGAATAGAAGTTAAGCCACGGGATCACTTACCATATAGCCCTCAAATGGCACACCTCTGCAGGGTATGCTACAGGAGCTACAGCAAGAAATGCTGAGATCCAGCCACCAAGATGGCCTGAATGGCAGACCCAGAAGGTCCCTTTGTCAAAGTCGCCGTGCTTGTATTTTGCAGCTGAGGAAGAGTGACATCCAGGGCCACAGTCCTTCCCACAAGCTGGCCCAACATGTTTTGCAGGGTAGGAGATCAAGTTTAAATTGTGTTCTCTCCACATTAGGTGACAGGACATTTTTTCCCTCCCCTGTCCTCCACTTACGCATTACAGTGCTGTCCACAGCCCCTAGTCCTTTTGCAGCTTACAAAGGGCCACACACCATGGGGCTCCCTTTCTGATGCTTAATAGTACTTCTGGCCTCTATCTATCCCCTAGATGCTAACAGCAACATTCCACCCTCACCCTGCACACACACAACTGTCTTCAAACATTGCCAAATGTCCCCTAGGAGACAAAACTGCCCCCCCTCAAGAATCAGTTTTAAGCTCCTTGCTCTACAGAGGGGTGCATGGGGCCACTGCACACAATTTCTTCCCTTCTAGTTCTCTAAGACCCGAATGAAGTCAGACTCAGGGAGGACCCTGGATTCTGCTGAACTCAGCTTTTCTCTGGTTTGGGGGAGCCAAAAGGCACCTTTTGGGTTTTTTTTTTAAATTTTTAAAAATTATATTATTATTGTACTGGGGGGTACATTGTGACATTTACAAAATATATCTTACCTAAATTCTTCCCCTCCATTATTCTTCTCCAGCACTTCATATTTTGAACTTCCTTAGTGGGTTATTTATTTTATTTTACTATCTATTTATTTATTTATCTATTTATCTATTTATCTATTTATCTATTTATCTATCTATCTATCTATCTATCTATCTATCTATTTATTTATTTATTTATTTATTTATTTATTTATTTATTTTGAGGTACTGGGGGATTGAACCCAGGGCCTCACACGATAGGCTAGTGCTCTACCACTTGAGCCAGGCCCCCAGTGCTATATAGTTGTGGGTGTTGAACTTCCTTAACTTGTATAAACATTGAGCTCTGTCCCTAGGACCATGGCTATTAGGGTGGCCCTTCAATAGTCTGGCATTATTTTTAGCTACAGAGTGAACTGTACTCACCTCAGCTGGATGACTCTTCAGTGGCAAGATTTCCAGAAGCCTCTCTGAGCCCCACACTAAGCTCAAGGCCCTGCCTCTGGGCTCCCCAGCCTGGAGGCACTAACCATGTGGTACTTGCACTATGTGGCTGGGCAGGTAGGGATGACACCTCAGTTATCTTAGAGGCCTCAGGGTCTAGCCCAGGAGCAACCACTCTTGTGAACCAGCTGAATGGACATTTTTAAGATACCTAGTGTATATTGAGGACATTCTCCTGGCCTTTGGGCACAAGCCCTAAGAACACTGAGGGGCCAATGGGTAAGCAAGGAAAGGCTTGGGCAGGCTAAGATCTGCTGCTGTTATCTTCAAGAGTGAAGACCTACCGTCAGGGCCTGCACTGCCTCCCATTCCTGTGGAGACTGGATCTTATGGGCCAGCAGTCGAACAGCAATCTGGGGCCTGAGAGACAAGCAGACTACAGTCAGTGCATTAATGTGGGCCACCTGGCCAGCCCTCCTGGTCAGTTTTTGGCTTTTCCACACTTTCTCTTACTTGCCCCCTAACAGCATCTAGACTCACCCTTCAAGCTCTTTGTTGATCTGATCACAGAAGCCAATTATGTATTCCCAGTCCTCCTGGCGGTTCGAAGGATTGGTGGCTTTATCTTGGGACAGAACAGAAAAGAAGGCAACTGTTATGACGAGCAAGGAGAACAAAAGCTTTTCTTCACAATTTTGAGGCATCAAAAGTTTGCTTCCAAACTTTTTGACTTATAGAGAAGCCTCCATAGTTCAGTCAGGCAGCAAACACAAATTCTGCTTTCTGGCCAATATTTTAGAAGATAGAAATGAAAGAAAAATCCTCAGCCTCATGGAGCTTAGAGTAGATCAGGATCCAAAGGATAAACACAAACTCAAATGGTTAAAATACTCATAAATACCTTTAAAAAATATGCAAATCTAACAAATCCATGTAACTCTTGTTACATAAAAATGAACTGGGGGGGGGGGCTGGTGGAGTAGCTCAAGTGGTAGAGCGCCTGTCTAGCAAGTGTGAGGTCCTGAGTTCAAACCCCAGTAATACACACACACAAATCAAGAAAAATAAGCTGGGGGAGTCATTACTCCCATTTCCTGCATGGGGAGCAGGAAATGTTTCTCCTTTTTTTCCCCATTTCTCCTTTAATCCTGTTGTACTATATGCTGGGCACCAGTGGCTCACGCCTGCAACCCTAGATGCCCAAAAGGTAGAGATCAGGATGACTGCGGTTCAAAGCCAGTACTGCAAATAGTTGGAGAGACCCTATCTTGTAAAAACCATCATAAAAAAGGGCTAGTGGAGTGACTTAAGGTGTAGGCCCTGAGTTCCAAAAATCTCAGCACCCAAACCAAAAAAACACCAAGAAGTGTTTCCTGGAGAAACTGAAGTCAGGTTAGTAAAAATACATACACTAAGAACATATAAGTATTTTCTATAGAGCCTTCAAGAACATCAAGACCTAATCTTTCTTAATGCTTTAAACATTCTTGAAGTTGCATACAATATTCACCACTGTAAAACCAACACTTACTAAGCATCAGTCATTGTGCATTCTATCCCTGGGACCACTCCAACACAATCTTGATCAGAGTATTCCGTACCCTCAGGTTTACATGGTCTTCCATGATCAAGCACAAAGACACCTGTTGGAGAGTTCTGAGGGTTTAAAAACCTGGCACTAATTGCAAAATTTGGTAATATTTATGTTGGGTCCTCTTCCCTGTTATCCCCAGCACCTGTTCTTTTTGTTTGTTTTTTTGTTGTTGTGCAAGGGGTACATTGTGACATTTACAAAAATTCTTACAATATATCATAGTTGAATTCACCGCCAGAACCTCAGCCCAGCTGAGGGTAGTTAAGCCTGATTCAGACCTGAGTCTGCCTCTTCCAGAAAGCACCCTCAAGCTGTTTGCTAAATTTAGGGCTTCAGGCCCTCTTAAAACACTCATGTTCTTCCAAAAGTGTCAGCCCTCCCAAGGAATGCTGTTAGAATTTCCTGAATTCTGATTTCTCGTGACTGTGGGCGATTTCTCTTTTTTCCTTCCTTTTTTCCCAGAATGGAAAGGTTTATTCATATAATGAAAATTCATAGCTATTTCAAGCAAAGAGGTGGTCTCACACATATTTTTACAAATGAATCTTAAGAATATAATGTTGACTATAAAAAGCAAATGTCAGCTGAGCACTGGGGGCTCATGTTTTAGCTACTTAGGAAACTGAAATCAGGAGGACTGCTGTTCAAGGCCAGCCTAGGCAAATACTTTGTGAGATTCCCATGTCCAAAATGAAGCAGAGTAAAATGGATTGCAGGTATGGCTCAAGCAGTTGCGTGCCTGCTTTGCAAGCCTGAAGCCTTGAATTCAAACCCCACTGCCACAAAAAAAAAAAAAAATTGTGTGGTGGCACATGCCTGTAATCCCAACTCTCAGAAGACTGAAATAGGAGGATCCCAACTTTGAGTTGAGCCCATGCAAAGTTAGCAAGATCCCACCTCAAAACCAAAATACAAACTGAAGGTCTGGAAGTGTGACTCAAGTGGTAGAATGCTCCACTGGGAACAGGGCTGTGGGGCTCTGAGCAGAAGCCTCCCCAGGTTTGGGGCTAGGCCTGCCTGCTAGCAATTCTATTTTGGCTAAAAAGGGGGAGATTCTGGTAGTTAAAAGTTTGTTTTTGGAGGAAAAGAAGATAAAGTTCCCAATCCCGAAAGGGAATTATCAGGACTTTCAAAATGTCAAACTTGAAGGGAAGAAATTAACCAAGGGTAGAAAGAAATAGTTGGCAATTCTGCACTAATTGTCACAGCCACCGTCCCAAGAAATCCGATTCTCTCTCACCAGTTGTCCAAAATCTCAGATGTTGGCATGGTTTTGCTACTAATCCCTATCATTCGAGATGCTTCAAGTTTTCACATGACACCAAGAAGCTGCAGGACTTAAAAACAAGACACTTTGAGGAGCCATATCCACTCTCCAATGTGAAGAGTGACAAACACCTCATGATCAAACAAAGAGTAGACCACTCGCTTGTTCACACTGTTCACAATGGAAAACTGTCTTCCAAACAGGGTAAAATGTGGACTTCCCCTGTCCCTCAAACAGTGGGCAGGCAGGCCTCCAGGGCCTTTGTGGCGGAGTTCGAGTGATGCTGCTCTTCTACCCAGGCTGGGAGGAGGGACAGCGCTGCCACTGCTTCGCCTGCAACACTTGTCCCTACGTGCACATCACCCGCAAGGTAACAAACCGGAAGTATCCAAAGCTGAAAGAAGTGGATGATGTGCTTGGGGGAGCAGCTGCTTGGAAGAATATTGACTCTACTGCAGAGCTGTGTCCCAAATGCGAACATCCTTGTGCTTACTTCATGCAGCTTCAGACCTGCTCTGCAGATGAACCCATGACCACTTTCTACAAGTGCTGCAATGCTCAGTGTGGACACCGCTGGAGGGACTAGAGCTGGTTCAGCTGCTACAGTGTCTCCTTATCTTGTCCCCAAGGGGATTTTCAGTAGGGATTGTGTGTCCAGAGGGTCTTTGCTGTTGTAGTGGGAAGCTAACCTTTTTGAGGACGGAAGGCCAAGATGTCAGAAAATATAGTCCATCTGCTAGTCTATGACTGAAGTCATTAATGTCCAGGGAGTTTGTGTGCATGGGAGGAGTGCCATAAGGAAGTGCATTTGGTTTAAGTTTTGTGCATTCATTGCTTACTTATTGGTCAGTTGACACTTCCTGACCATTATGCAGCCCTCTGCAATGTCTGTACAACTTAGTACATTAAATGTATGATGTTTAACTGCTATGTAAGCTTACTTAATTTATTCTGAATATTTCATAAAAATGAAGTCTGATACTGTCAAAAAAAAAAAAAAAAAACAGTGGGCAATCAGCAAATCCATTCTTCCCAGGCCTATTCCCCTACTGGTGATCACAGGGAGCACCCTGCCTGCACATGGCATGAAAAGCCCTAGTCAGCACTACTTCCCAGTGTGTGCTGCAGCCCTCCTGCAGCTCAGAAGGCACACTTGTCACCAAAGGGAGCTGGGAGAAACCCCTGGGGATGATGCTGGGGGTGACTCCAGTTCTCCACCTGCCCACTGCTCCCCCAGCAGAGGCACTCATCCTTCTACCCACTCACCATTTCCTTCACCTGGCACAAAGGCAGGACATCTCCCTGCACACCCTACCTTCTACAACCACCCCTCAGGGCCCTGCTCTGACTCATGGTTTCTATTTTTGGGTCTCTGGTGAAAGCCTCATTCTCTGTTTCTGTGCCTCTAGATTTCCTGCTCTAATTTTTTTTTTTTTTCAGGTTAATTCTATCACTAGCCTTGACTCTCATGGGTCCTCAAAAATGTCAGGTAGGGATGAAAACAGTAGCACTGACCCCATCTTGACATGGCTTGACATTCCACGAAATAAACAGAAGAGCATGGGCTGGAAAGGGTTCAAGGTCATCCTGCAGTGCTGGGTCTTGAACCAAAAGAGAAACTTAGTTGCTATGTTTCTCTTAGACACCAACAGAAAATGAATGAACAGCCTGCTAGACCTAGAGGGACTACAGATGAAGTATAAGAAACAGACTTATCCTTGACAAAGTTCTATCTTTCAGGTTCAACATGTGAGAAAAAATACTCAGTGCATAAAACAAGACAGTATATAACTATAAATACTAATCTGGTACAGAAACGAGTCTGAAAACAAACTCTGTGTGTGTGTGTGTGTGTGTGTGTGGCACTGGGTTTGAACTCAGGGCCTCCCATGTATGAAGCAGGTGCTCTACCACTTGACCCATGCCCCAGGCCCTTTCTGCTTCTGATTATTTTTGAGCTAGAGTCCTCTGTTTATGCCAGAGCTGCCCACAGTAGCTAGCAAGACAGATGCACTCCACCATGCTCAGCTTTTATTGAGATGAGGGACTCACTGTTTGCCCAAGGTGGCCTCAAACCTCAATCCACCTAATTTCCACCTCCTGAGTAGCTGGATTACAGGTGTCGAGTCACCATGCCAGGCCTCGCAATGTCTTTTAAAATCTCTCCCTTTCTTGAGCTGGGCGCTTGTGGTATAATCCTAGCTACTCAGGAGGCAGAGATCAGGAGGATCTGGTTCGAAGCCAGCCCAGGCAAATAGTTCTGCGAGACCCTATCTCAGAAAAACCCTTCAAAAAAATAGGGCTGGTGGAGTGGCTCAAGGTGAAGGTCCTGAGTTCAAGCCCCAGTAGACATACACATACACACATACATACACACACACACACACACAATCTCTTCCTTTGTTGTCCGTCTGTACCTCCTTCCTTCTATCCTAACCCATTCTATTTAAAGTCCCTATATCAATTCTCCTAAAATACTGATTTCATTGGGGACAGAAGGGATGGGGACTTGATAACTGTAAAAAATTTAACCTTTTTGGGCTGGAATTCTCACTCTTCCAGAATTTGGTCCTAACTTTATAGCTTTATCTTCTACCATATCCTTAGAGCAGCTTAGTGATGGGCCAGCCAGACACCTCAGTTACTATGTGCCCCAATGTAGTAATGATTCCCTCCGAACATCACCATCCAGTGTTTTCTTAGCCAATTTTTCCCTTTCTTTTTTTGTGGCACTTGGGTTTGAACTCAGGTCCTCAGGCTTGGCAGGCACTGTACCACATGAGCCAATTTTTCCCATTCTTTACAGTCTACCTTGAATGCTGCCTCCTTACTGGATCATTCTCCATACCCCCAACCCCAGTTCCCTAAAGAAACTATCTGCACTTTAGCACTTATGGTTCCTGCTCTGCATCTTTATCTTTTAATTTCTTTTTTTGTTTATTTGGTTTTTGGTGGGGCTTAGGTATGAACTCAGGACTTCCTCACTCTATTGCTTGAGCCATGCCTCCATCTTTTCATTTCTTTATCCGTCACACCATCAAACTGAAGGCAAACACTGTATTTCCTGTGGCATTTTGCCTTTTCCTCCTTCTTCCAGTGGTGGGATCCAACCCAGGGCCTTGTACATACTAAGAGTGTTCTGCCACTGAGCTACACCCCCAGCACCTACTTGAATTTCCTGACTCTCATAACACCTCACATAGTAGGACAATGGTTGCTTGTGGCAGAACTTAGAGAAGGTTGAGGTCATCAGCAGATGGTTTGTGGGGATGTGGACACTGAGTTGGGTTCTGAAGCATTTTGACAAGCAAGCAGAGAGCAAGGCTTCCCAGTTAAGGAGAGCAATGTGCATAACTGGGCAGGGAACACCAGACTGTCCAAAGCAGGGAAAGGCATCAGAAGGTCACACTGACAAAGACAGGAAATGACCAGGGACAGATTACAGAAGGCAGTAGGTTTGCCAGTAATGGAATGACTTGATTAATAGAACTGGTCTGGGAGTAGAACACAGCCGAGCGGCAGTAGCTCAAACCTATAACCCTATCTACTCAGAAGACAGAGATTAGGAGATTGAGGTTCGAAGCCAGGCTCAGGAAAATACTGTGTAGACCCTATCTTGAAAATACTCAACACAAAAAAGAGCTAGCAGAGTAGCTCAAGTGGTAGAGTGCCTGCCTAGCAAATGTGAGGCCCTGAGTCTAAACCCCAGAACTACCAAAAAAAAAAAAGAATGCAGAATGGACTACAGAAAGGAAAGGAGGGACCTGAGCCAGAGTCAAAGGGAGGCTGCTACAGTAACTCAGGCAAACAAACCATGGGGTGGCAAGGAGTTTCACTAAGATGCTGCTGACCCTAAGCACTGTTTTGCTGGATTGGTACAAGACTGGTGATACAGTCATAAGATCTATGAAGGTGAGCAGAGGATAAACACGGAAGAATTATTATTATTATTTTGGTGGCAACTGGCTTTGAACTACAGACCACAAACTTACTAGGCAGGTGCTCTACCACTTGAGACCCCCACCCCACCCCAAGACAAGCATGCAAAAAATCTTAACACTGCCACAAATGAAATTAATGGGAAAAGTTAAAGGGCCAGGTTCAGCTCTAGTCTCCACAGATGCCATCCCCTTCCCTGCATCATCTCCAAATACTGCTAAATCAAACCTATTGAACTTAGGTCACTTAAACTGCTCCAATATCCCCATTAGTATATGTGACTAGAACTAATTCCACTATAGTTACAGCCAACTGGGTAGTTCTAGGTAAGTCGTTCGATTGGAATAAGGGTGTTATCTTTTCAGAAGCTGTGGCAGCAGACCCTGCTTTGCTAGACAGTTTGTGCTCCTTAGAGAACAGTTCTTTAAATACAGAAGGCTTTGAGACCTGCAGCAGAGTAATCTTATTATTCCTCCCTTTTGGGATGTGTTCCCCTTAAAGTCTAGGTTCAACCTCCTGAACAGGGTTTAAGAAAGGTCAGGCAAATTGGGGCAATGGCTGTCACTTTCAAGAGGTCCCAGCACAAGGGTGTCCAGCTATCTTACCTGACTCACCATCTGCCAGTTTCTATCCTCACTTAAAGAGGCGTTTAGGGCAAAGAAGAAAGTTCACTTACTAACTTCACTTAAGGGTTAATAAGTTTCCTGGTTATCCCTTATTAATCACGTTAACTGGCTGCTAGCAAGGCTAGCCCCTTTTCCTTCCGAGCAATGTGAATTACCAATTACGGTAATACACCTCTACAGTTAAAGCTTCACATTGCTCCTCTGCTTTCTCAGAGTGGGGTAATCGTTTTAGGATGACCAAGTGAGTGTGTGTGTGCGGGGGTGGGGGTGGGGGGGGAGGTCCCAAACATCAATTTTAAAAACCATGGAGAGCTCTATTCTCCACCGTCACTGTCTTTGGAAAATTACTCTCACTACAAGTATTACGCCCGAGCATGGTCACAATTCAGCTAATTCCGAAGCTGCCAAGATCCGGAGCTTTTTCCTTCCTCAGGGATTGGGGCACAGAGGTCCCGGAGTCAGGAGCAGCTCCACCACAATGTCCCGAAAGCGCCGAAGACTGACAGCCCAAAGAACGTGACTGTCGCTTTCCCAGGGCCTGCGGGACCTCGAGCTGCCCCCACCGCGCGCGGCAGCGGCAGGACGCACCGCAGGGAAGGGCCCCTGGCTCGCGAAGGGGCGTGATCGCGGGATGCTCGCAAGCAGCGGCGATCCCAGGCGCGGGCTTCCAGGTGGCACCACCGCGGAGCCTGGGAAGGGGACGTCGGGATGAGGAGAGGGGCGGCTCGGCGTCTCGAGGGCAGGCAGAAGTGGCTAGGGCTACTCACTCAGCCAGGACTCCAAGCTCTCCCCTTCCGCCTCCGCCATATTGCAGCCTCCCGGGCCAGCCCCGCACCCTCAAACCTCGCGAGATTCTACACGAGCTGGGCCAGGGCGGAGCCTGCATAGGGGCCTAAGAGGAGCGATCGCTGCCGCCGAGTCTCGCCAGACTGCGACGTATATTGGGAGTGAAAATGTTTTCTTTTGGCTCTTCCTTTTGGGCGCCGGAATGAGAGACTTTAACGCCCAAATTAATGGGGTGGAATGCAGATTTAGGACCCTGCGAAGTCTTTAACTCGTATCCGTCCACTCGCTCAGGCGCCCCGAGGGCAGTCCTAGTGGGGTCCTCGTAGCCGGCCAAGATGGCTGCCCCCGCACTGACGGCTGTGCGAGGATGGTCGGGCCTGGCTCTTCAAGTGGACCGTGCCGCCTGGCGACTTCCAGGGTGAGAGGGTTGCGGGCAACTGGGAATGCCCCTTAGGTTTTCACGGAAGGCTCTGCAAGGAAGGAAAGGAGTCAGAGGAAGGGCCCTGGAAAAAGAGCACTGCTCCGGGGGTCGAGATAGTTGAATTTGAGTCTCTAAATTAGCAGCATGACCTTGGGCCAGTCTGAAGGTTTAGTGAATGCCGTTTTCCTGAGGGGTCGGGTTGATCTAGGGTTCCCCTCGGAGCTGAATGCGCTAAAGAGCTCAGAGCCGAATCCTCCCACCTGGGAGTGGGAGGTCGGGGGAAGAGATCCCCTGTTCGTTAGCCGATCCTTACCCTTCACGCTTGAGAAGGAGAAGGTTCTTCTACCTCTTAGGACAAGAGCCAGAATGACTGCGGTTCAGGTTTAGCTTGCGGTCCTGGCGCCGCTCTCCCTCGTCAGTGGGTTGGCAAACGTGCCTATTGTTAAGTCAAGCGCATTCATTTGTGGAGTCAGCTTTTGTCCGCCTCCTGCCCTCCCCCCAACCAGGCTAACCCAGGTGAGATGGAGCCGTTACGGTCCTGAATTCCGGGATCCCCTAATTGACAAAGAACATTACCGCAAGGCTCTCACCAAGGAGGAAAAATATGAGCAGGAGCTCAAGAAAACTCAGCTCGTCAAAGCTGCCCCAGCGTCGCAAACAAGTTCTGTGTTTGCAGACCCGGTGATCAGGTTAGATGGAAACTCATGTTTCATGGACTGGAATTATCCAGGGACTGTGTATGGTAAGAACTACATGATACAGCCTTGAAAAGCTAAACATGTTGTTTTTCTCTTTGAAGTAAATTCACCAACATGATGATGAAAGGAGGAAACAAAGTACTGGCCAGATCCCTCATGATCCAGGTAAACATTTCCTCACTCCTCTTGTCTTTCTTTTTTTCTCTAGCTTTGGACTGTGCCTGGTTCCTTGTCTTAGCTTAAAAACTAGAAAATGGAGCCAGGTGCAGTGGCACTGCTATCTGTTTGAAAGGCAGAGGCAGGAAGATTGTGAGTTTGAGGCAAAGTTAAAAAGACCCTGTCTCAAAAAAACAAGTGGTAGAGTTCAAACCTAGCAAGCTCAAGGCCCTGGATTCCATCCAGCACCAAAAAAAAATTGATTAAAAAATTAGAGAATGGATTCATATACCTGTCATTAAAATTAACTTCCCTGTATGTGTGGAGATGGAGGGTGAGGGTTGTTTGCCATTCTCCCCACATCAGTTAGCCCACTCTGTCCTATCCTAGCAAAGTGGGAGGTGCTTAGGAACTTTGTGATGGATGTGCCCAGGGAGAACCTGTCCTGCCACAGATGATGGGGATAAAAGGCTAAGTACTGGCTGAGCTGGTATAAACTCTTCAGGGTTCCTGAGAAGCCTCTTCTGTTTTCTCCCTTTGCAGACTCTGGAAGCTCTGAAAAGGAAGCAGTTTGAGAAGTACCATGCTGCTACCACAGAAGAACAGGCAACTATTGAACGCAACCCCTACACCATCTTCCACCAGGCACTGAAAAACTGTGAGCCTGTGATTGGGCTGGTACCCATCCTTAGAGGTGGACACTTCTACCAGGTGAATGACTGGGCAAGAAAGCAGGGTAGTTGGGTGCAGGTGGCTCACACCTGTAATCCTAGCAACTGGAAGGGCAGAGATGGGAAAGATCGAGATTTGAAGCCAGTTCAGGGAAATAGTTCACCAGACTGGATCTCAAAAATACGCAACACTAAAAAGGGTTGGTGGAGTGCCTGCCTAGCTAGTGTGAGGACCTGAGTTCAAACTGCCAAGAAAAACCAAAACAAAGCAGGGCTGCCCACATATGAAATAAGACATCAGGATGAGAGCCCACAATTAGGACAAGATTGATGGTTCTCTAGACTGGGAATTGTCAAGATCTACTCATCTGGCCAGGCACTGGTGGCTCAAGCCTGTAATCATAGCTACTCAGGAGGATCATAGTTGAAAGCCAATCTGGGCAAATAGTTCAGCAGACTCTATCTTGAAAAAAACCCATCGCAAAAAAGGGTTGGAGTTGCTCAAGGTGTGGGCTTGAGTTCAAACCCCAATACCGAAAAAAAAAGTAAAAAACACTCACCTGAATCCTATAAAGATGAAAGCAGAAGATAGGAAGAGAGCAAAGAAATAGCTAAATGACATCTTCTGGGAGCCCACCCCCTCCCATTCTGTCCAGTATCCTGCATGCGTACACTTCTCAAGGTGAAGGGTTCTTTATACCCCATCTTTATATGCCACTGTCTAGCATGGCATATTCATAGCTGGCAATTCATTACTGCTTGTTGAACTGAACAAGGCATCTATCATAGCATTTGTCTTTCATTGTCATTAGCACATTTTCTTATCTTTTCAATATAAACTGTGGAAGAGCAGGGACTTTTTCATTGCATCTTTTTAGTGTCTGGCATGACACCTAGCACACAGTAAAGACTAGAAAATGGTTCTTATACAGAGGGTCATGTTCTTAGGCATCTTTGGTCTGAGGTAGCTAAGTCGTCCGAGCTAATGCTGTTTGAAATTGGTGCTTGTATCAACTTGGCAAAATGTCCATTTAGGTGCTTAATGAGTAATTTGCTGAGTGAAACCCCTTCTGCTATATTGAGGTCACCAAGGGAAGGTCAAAGAGACACCTCCCTTTCCTCAGCTTTACTGGGGCTGTCTAGAGGGAATGAATGGCCACTCCTTAGAACTCCGGGAAACAGGAGGCCCTGGCCTGGCGGGCCTTTGGACCAACTCACCTATGTCCTGTCTCCTTACCAGGTCCCTGTGCCCCTAGCCGACCGCCGCCGCCGGTTTCTGGCTATGAAGTGGATGATCACTGAGTGCAGAGAGCATAAGCACCGGCGGACAATGATGCCAGAGAAGCTTTCACATGAGCTGTTGGAGGCTTTTCAGAACCAGGGCCCAGTGATCAAGAAGAAGCACGACATGCACAAGATGGCTGAGGCCAATCGTGCCCTGGCCCACTACCGCTGGTGGTAGAGGGAGATGAGAGACTGTGGGAGGGACGGGGGCACGGCTGCAGGAAGCCACATGAGCCACTGCCCTGTTGAAAAGTAACTGTGAGTTAAGGATGACTGACTTTCCTTTTTAAGCAGATGGAGCAGCGTGACTGTTGCCCATTACTCCGGTGCTCGAACTGGTTTCCCTGTTCCATCACCTTATAGAGAGGGAACATACCCACTTGGGGATTGACTCCAAGAAACTCAGACTGAGTCTTCTCTTCCCTCAGCTAGGGGTAGACCTTTAGATGCTATGAAAGGAAGCAGTATCAGTATGAGAAAAAGATTTATTAGAAAATCCTCACCCTGACCTTGTGAAGAATGTGATGCTAAGCTATGGTTTATCACAACTGACTGGAGGTTTATCTCCACAGCTGTCCCTGTGCAAAGTGTTTAAAATGCAATTTCTCTTGTGCCTTGTGCTCTGCCTCTGCCCTCTGACATGCCAAAGCATCCCACCAGTGGCTGTTGTTACCCATTTTACAGATGGGAAAACTGAGGCACCAAAGCAGTGTTGTGCCAATAGTTACTCGGTCCAGTGGTTGTTAAGAGTTGGCCCAGGTGGAAGGTGATAGGAGAAAGAAACAGAGGGGTAGTCTTAAACCAGGAAGAGCACGTCTGTTTCGTGTCTCCAACTCCTGAGGAGGGGAAGGGAATAGGGCAGGACCACATGTAAGTGAGAAGTCTAGAAGGGACTTGAGAGAGGCAAGGACTTTGTTATGGGCTTGGGTGGAAGGTTGCGGAAGGGTTGGTGCTGCAGTTGCAGTTTCTAGTCGGAAACTTCGCTGTAGTAGTACTTGTGGGCAGCGGGGGTGGTCTTCCAGCCGGCCGCCCGGAACTCAATGATCTCCAGCAGGAGCAACTGGGCCAGGGAGCTGAGGCCTGTGAGAAGCAGGAAGCCATCCCGAATCAGGACAAAGAGCTCATCCATGCGCTGCCCATTCATCTTCTCCAGCTGCTCCCCGACCCGGTGCAGCTGCAGCACCAAGCAGTCCACCTACAGAGGCAATGGGGAGGCCCCTGGTCAGCTCCAGGCAGGTCCATCCCAGCACACAAGAGTAACAGCCTGCCAGTAGCTCATGCCTGTAATCCTAGCTATTTGGGAGGATCAGAATTTGAGGACAGTCCGGGCAAATAATTTATGAGACCCCACGTCTGAAATAACCAGAGCAAAATGGACCAGAGGGGTGGCTTAAGCCGTACGTGCCTGTGTGAAGCCCTGAGTTCAAACCCCAGTCCCACCAGAAAAAAGAAAAAAAAAAAAGGAAACAAGTTCATGGACTTGCCTAGAACATCTGGGCAGGCTAGACTCAGGCTTGTCTCCAAACTGTTGCTTACCCCCATGCTTCCATCTGCCCTTCACTGTCTGACCCAGGTTTAGTTTCTGGGCCATCTGTGCCGACGGCTGGCCATGGCTCTCACCATTCCTATCATAGCTTGGCTTTCCTACTGGGAAGGAAGCTGCTGAGCTAGTGCGGTTGAGCTGTGCACTGTCCTGGATAAATTCCAGACCCAGCAGCTCGTCTTGTAACTGCTACAATCCTTAAATGCTTCCCCACCAGGCTCCTGCTCAGAAATTAAGCCTTCCTAGTCCTCCACAAATGGGGGCTGGCACTGAGCTGAGTGAAACAGGACTGCTTATCTCCACAGCCTTCTGAAATGCCCCGGGCCACTCACCTCCTCCTCCTTGCTCAGACTGTCAGGCTGGGCCAGCCGAAAGAGGCAGTCATACACAGGGTTCACCAGGGCCATCATAGGCATGTTGTTTACCTGTGGGGAGGAGGGAAGGGCCCGGGCAGTGGCATTAGTGGTCCTGGGGAGCCATCCAGTCTGGGCCTTGGGAGACAGGCCATCTGTGCCTCACCCTCAGGTAGTCGAAGATGTTGCAGATAAAAGTGACATAGCAGACCCAGCCCTGCAGGGAGCACTCCCGCAACCGCTCCCGGGTCTGGTACTCCTGCTGCAGCCGGTTGAGGAGTCCTCGCCGGAAGACACTCTGGCCTGTTTGTTTACTCTCTGCCTGTGAGTCAAGGGGAGAGGGTGGTGAGGGCTGAAGGGGCAGTGCTGCGGCTACCCCACCCATCCTGGCCTCTTCCTGTCCTTGGACTGAAGCCTGTGCCCACTTCTGAGGCACCTTCCTCAAATCTCCCTTTCCTCTACCAACCCCCAACCTGGATGATGGCGTAGCACATGCGGCCTGCTTCCTTGCTGAACACACAGTCCTGCAGAGAATGGTCCACAATCACATTGGCCGCTTTCTCCAAGTCCACTGCACCTGGATCTGGGGTAAAGACAGGAGGGGAGCTAGAGCTGCCTGTTACCCCATTTCCTTCACCTGCTTCGAAGGATTCATGATGTTTATGGTAGAGCGTTCTTGTACACTTAAAAGAGACCAAGGGGTTCAGAGTGTAGCTCAGTGGTTGAGTGCCTCACTACCACGTGTGAGACCTTGGCTTCATTCCCAACACCACAAAAATACAAAACAAAACATGAAACCTACAAAGAAGGTAGGCAGTAACCATACCTAGAAGCAGCCTTCTGGTTGCCCAGTCAGAGAAAGCAGGGAGGGTTACATGGCTGGAGGAGACCAAAGTGTAACTGTTGTTTCTTAGCATACACATCTTTTCCTGGCACTAGGTTGAGGAAAGCCCACTGCCTTGCACAGCAGTTTCGCAGAAGCCTCTGACTGGAGCAACAGTGCAGGACCTGTGCCACAGGCTGAGCTCGCCTCTTGGCCAGCATTGTCCTGAGTGCGCTGGCAGGAGGCTGGGTCTCCATCCTCTGTCCTGAGTCAGCCAACTCTGCACATTGAGAAGTGGCTGCACAATGGAGAAAGCAAGTCCTGCAAGGGCTTAAAGGGCAGGAACTGTGTTCTCTAGAGATGGCTGTGATTCATCCTCCCAAAAGTGGCCTAAATGTTGCTCGTCTTCCAGATTGAGTTAGGAAGGATATTCTCAGAAAGGATATTGAAGAGGGCTGGGTATTTCCTGACCCTGGGTTCAGCCCTTCTGCAGCTCCTGCCCAGCCAGGAGGACTCCCGTGCTCACCTTTGAGTGCTGTCTTCAGCAGCTGCTGGGTCTCTGCGTCAAAAGCCTGGATTTTATACTCCTCTCTACCGGCCTCCCCCATGACCGTCCAGCCCCAGCAGCTCTTCACTGCGCCAGGGCTAATGACAGCACCTGAGGAGAAGCGGGGGCGGAAGAGGCCTCAGGTGTGGAGGGCAGAACCCAGGCTTCCCAGTTCTGCGGGCTCTGGGTGGGGCCGGCCAGTATTTGGGGGCTGGTGGAACCGAGCCGTCCATAGCATTTGGTGTTTGGCTGAGAGCCCACCGAACTTGGCTTCTGGCCTAGACGGTACCAGTCGGGCACCTGTTGTTCAGTTTAGGAAACCCCAGGCTTCTGGGATTACAAGTGAGGACAGATGAAGGGGAAGGCACCTACCCTTCGGTCCCAGTAGAAGGCAGGTAGATTTGGGAGTGGGGACCTTAGCCGGAGGTGTGGGGAGGACGTCAGACTTGCCTATAAACCCGCCCGGAAGGTGCTGGCTCAGCTCGATTCCGGGCGAGTGACAAGACTGAGGGCTCCACGCTGTGGACCTTTATGCCAGCGGGGATCCAAGCCCCTCTCCCAACCTTCTCCAGCTTTCGCCAGAGTCCTCAATCCACAAAACCCACCCCTGCGGCCCGTCGGGCTGGGGTCGGCCCATGAACGACTGGTTAAATTAGCCTCCCGAGTGGCAGAAATCCTGTCCTTCCAACTCGAGTCCCAAAATTCCTCAGGTGCATTCGGAACCCTTCCTTTTAAAGTGGAAATAGGGACGAGGCGTCCCCGAGAGGTGGTTCCCGCCAGTCCCATCTCTGGATTCCGTGCCTCCCTGGAGTCCCCTCTCTGCACTCGGTGCGTCCCCTCTGGTTCGAGGAAACCTTGGCAGCCTCCCCAACCCCGGAACGCCTTCCCGGCGCCGCCTGGCGGGTGGGGGAGCCCGTGGTGGGTGTCCAGCGGGCGGGGGACGGCGGAAGCGCGGGAGCGCGGGGACCCACCTGCCGAGCCGGCGCCGCGCGCGCGTGCCCGGAGCCTCCCGCGGGCATGGTGCGCGCGCCGTGCCGCGGCGCTGAGCTCATCTCCCTGCGCGAGGCAGGCGGGTTCGTCAGCGCCACCTGCCGGCCCCGGACCCCACCTTCGCGGCCACCACCCGGGCCCGATTCCTCGCGTGGGGCGGAGACCCGGACGCACAGGACATCTGTGACACTGCCACCACCTCGCCAGGAGGCGCTCACCCTTCCCCTGTCCCTTCCTCACCCCGGCCCTGGCCGGGACCGCAACGGCTCGCTGACGCTGAGCCGGATCTGCTCCTCCGTCCGCCTGCAGCCCGAGCTCTGTCTCGCGCGGTGGCAGCCCCCGCCCGCCCACCCTGTCCCTCGCGGGGCTCAGGTGAACTGGGTCAGGGGAGACCTCTCCAGGCCGCGCGGCGTGGGAGGAGCCCGCGGAGGACGTGGCCCGGCCCCGATGGGAGGGGCGGGCCGATGGCCGGCGGCAGGGGCAACATCTTCACGGGTCCCACCGGATCCCCTCTCTCAAGACAGAGCGAAAAGGGGGAGCATAAGGGCTGGGTCAAACCCCACCAACTCCCTCTTCTACTTCACGACAAACGATTAGCAAAAGAAGTTTCAGGGCAAAGGGGCAGTCCGAGAGAAAGCAGCCCAGTTGGCGCCCTGTGTCCCACGAGGTGTTGGGGAGCCTCTAGGTCTTTCTTGGCGAAGAGCCAGATGACCTTTGCCGCTCCTGACCCCCCCAGTCCCTGCTACCTGACCCAGAGGACAAGTGCTGATTGGGAGCTTTGAGTGGCTAAAGGTTCCCGCCAAAGCGGTCATGGGAAGGGGGTGCCGAAGAGAACTCAGCTGCAGCACGAAACAGTGAGCAGGCGAGAGGAAGAGCACGAACTTTATTTCAATGGGACGTCATAAAAGTACATTCAAGCACCCCACAGCCCCGGCCAGGGCTGAAGAGCCGTGGGCCTCAGGGCGTCCTCTAGCGCAGCCGGAACCTTCGGAGTCAACGGCCAGCACAGGGAAGAGCACAGGAGCCAGGATTGGGCTCCAGATTAAGAGAAGAGGGCGGGGCGAGAGCCCCACACTCCAGTGCGTCGAGGCCACTCCCAGCAGTTGCTGCGTGCCAGTCCTGGCAGAGGCTCGAGCCCACATGAGCCCAAACGACTCCAGAGTAAAGGTGTGGATCCCCACGACCTCCTCTACCAGGCCCATCTCTCAGCCCAGCAGGCAGGCCGGAGGGGTGGCACTCTGCTTTGCTCTGCTCTGTTGCCCCTGTAACCCAAGTTTCTCCTCAGCACCTAGACGCACATCTGTATGGGTTCCTGGGCTCTGGTGACTCCCCTGGGTGCCAAATTGTGCCCCACCAGGCTGTCTGCCCAACCCCTTCCTTCTGCCATCTCCGACACTGGGCTGCTTCAGGGTTGCCTGCCTTCTGGGATTAAGAAGACACATTAGTGTCACGCTAAGCCAAGGAGGAACACCCTGGGCTGGCGCTGATGCCACTGACCCAGCTGTAAACTCATCCCAGCAGGGCTAATCCAGGGTCCAGTGAAAGGGCAGAGCCTGGGGGGGGGAAGAAGAGCTGCAATGTTGTGCTCCTGCCCATTAGCACATGTGCTCCACTTTACTGGCATTTGCCTTCTCTGGAAGCTGGTTAGGCGTCACCCTGCAGATACTGTCCTAGGACAGACTGGACTGAGTGCTGGTGCCTATGTAGACTCAAAGGTCTGGGCCTGGTGGATTTGGCCCACCCTTCTGCCTGCCTGCTAGGTTGAGGTCTGGGCCTGGTTTGGACTCCCCTTAAACCTAGGAGCAGAGCCACACAGAGCTGCAACTTTTGGACAAAGTAGAACAACAGGAGTGTAACTCCTGAGGGAGGGCTTCCCTCATCCTCTGTGAGCAGGGATGCAGCTTGCAAGGGGAGGTGGAGGAGTAAGATGAGGAATGTGCTTTCTGCTTTAATGTCTATTAAGTAAAAACAGCCCAGTATGGGGGTCAGACTCCTGCAAAGAGCCCAGTCCCTGAGCTCTGCCCTCAAGCTGTGGCTCTTCCAGCAGATGGGGCTACAAAGTAGAGGAAGGTATCTCATTCCTTTGGGTCTGGGCTCCTCAGTGGCATCGTCCCCATGGCACACATGCGGCATCTCCTGTGTTCTTTCATAGAGAAGGTCCTTGCCTTTCTTCTGCTGGTGACCCAACCCAGTGGGTCAAGGCTGCCACCACTTGATGGTCCTTCACGCTCAGGATGACTGGCCTGCAGGGCAGACCAGGTAGCACCCCTCAATGCAACATGAGTTCAGAGGGTAAGTCTTGCTTCTTTCAGGAGGTGGCCTTCAGTGACGACCTCAGGCCCTCCTGCCCACTAAGCTAGCTGTCTTCCCTCCTTATGCAGTGGAAGAGGTTACAGAAGAACTCATACCAGAAGAACATGAAGCCTGTGGAGAGGGCGGCCTTCAGCAGGCTGGGGGACAGGCCCTTGAAGAAGCCCTGGGTGCCTTCCTCTTGCAGCACCTGCTTGGTACAATCCAGGAGGCCATTATAGCGCCGCACCTGGGGAGAGGAAGGTTATTAAAATGCACCCAGAGCATCACAGCTCCCAATAAATACATGCTGGATGAAGGAATGACTGCAAAATAGACAGCAAATAGGCCAAGCACAGTGGCTCACACCTGTAATCCTAGCCTCTCAGGAGGCGGGGATCAGGAGGATTGAGGTGTGAGGCCATCCCAGGCAAAAAGTTCAAGAGACCCCATCTTAACCAATAAAAGCAGGGTGTGGTGCTGCATGCCTGGCACGATAGCTATGTAACATAAATAGGATGGTCATGCTGGGTGCCAGCAGCTAACAATAACTCAGGAAGCAGAGATCAAGAGGATCATGGTACACGCCAGACCGGGCAAACAGTCTGTGAGACCATATCTTAAAAATATCCAACACAAAAGAAGGGGCTGGTGGAATGGCCCAAGTGGTAGAGCGCCTGCCTATCAGGCATAAAGCCCTGAATTCAAGCTCCAGTACTGCAAAAAAAAAAAAAGAAAAGGCAAACAAATAAAGAGGAGGATCATGGTCCAAGCCAGCATGAACGATGAGACCCGATCTGAAAAATTACCCAAGCAAAAAGGGCTGCCCTGAGTTCAAACCCAGTACCACTCCCAAAAAACGACAATAAATAAATTACCCTCCTTCTTTCTAGTCACAGGGAGCTAAGTTAAACTGCACTGATGAAAGGTCTGGAGTCAGGAGCTGGACAAAGCATCTTCCTGCTGAGGAGGCAGGAGCTGACAGTGGCTCTGAAGGATCCAGTGACAGCTCTGGACCCTCTCCCATCCTCTACCCTATTCCAATTGGTCCCCCTTGAGCAGAAAATATGAATCTGACCCTTGTTAGCTCTTACCTGGACTAGGGCCCACTTCCACCTAGCCTCCCTGCCTCCAGGTGACACCACAAACTGCTGCCAGATCTATGTTCCCAAGGCACAGCCCACCCATCCCTTGTTCCCCTCCAAAAGCTCCAATAACTCCTGCTGATTATGATGACATCGTAGAATCAAGTCCAAACTCTGAGGCCTTGAGTTCCAGGCATTCCACCATTTGGCTTCAACTTCCCTCCCTGGTTTGGCTCCCACCAGTCCTCCCATAAGCACCCCCACCTCCAACCAAACAGAGCATACTAGTCTCCATGAGAAGAAGAGCCTCCATCCTCTGTCCTGTGCTCTCACCATCTTTCCTGGTTCAAATTCAAACTGTCCCTTCAGGACAAGTTGGTAAAAGGAAAGGATATAAAACCTTGCATTCAGTGCAACGCCATTTTTGTTAAAATGTACCCAAATGTGTTTGTTTATGCAAAGAAATAAAGCTACATGAGATAAGCTGGGGGTGCCAGGCCAGTACTGACTACTAGGCAAGAGCTGAATGCTGGTCCCTCATGTGCCTAGTGAGTGCAAGGGTCAAAGCTACCTGCACAGGGATGGCTCACCTGGCCAAAGGTAGCTCGGGCCTTCTCAAACCCTCCAACCTGCAACCGCTTCTTGAAGAGGTCCAGGGGATATGTAACAGTCTTGCTGATGACTCCAGCTCCACAGCCACAAAGAAGGCTTTTGAGGTTCCCTGAACCAGAGAAGTGAGATTGAGGAGAAGGAGGAGAGAAATGCAACTGATGGTGGACAACTTAAAGGTTGTCAAGTCTAGCTGGAGTAGTAGAACACCTGCCTAGCAAGCATGAGGCCCTAAGTTCAAACCTCGGTACCACCAAAAAAACAAAACAAAAAGGACCCAGGTCTAAGCCTCCACCACAAAGCTGAACCCCCAAGCATCCTAGGATCTCAAAGGGGAATTTAATCTAGGAACCAGAACCAGACACAGCCACTATCACAAGAATGGTCACAGGCTGCAGACTGGCCAGGCCCACAGCAGGGTGGGAGCCTCACACAGCAATCCCTACTGGAGACCGTAAGAGCCTGGGAGGTCAGTGACTGCACCAGGTTCCAGGCTGAAGAGGAACGCCCCACCTCTCCCACCAAACAACAGAAGCACAAACAGAAAAATAAGCAATTTGCAAGTTGGACGTCTAACAAAAACTGAAAACCAGAACCAGTCACTGGGAATGTTTTTGTCACATACCAGCAAAGATGCATGTGGCAAGAACTGGAAGTCAAGTCACCTCTAAGCTGCTTGGTTTACTTATTTTGTTGGCCACACTGTAGAGCCAGGTACAGAGAATGTCTTCAGTTCTGACAGAAGAACTATTTCTTTGTGGTTCAAAAAGAGACCTATGGCCAGATGCCTGTAATCGTAGCTACTTGGGAGGCAGAAATCAGGAGGATCACAGTTCCAAGGCCAGTCCAGGCAAATAGTTTTTGAAACCTATCTTGAAAATACCCTACACAAAAAAGGGATTGTGGAGTTGCTCAAGTGGTAGAGTACCTGTCTAAAAGAGTGAAGCCCTGAGTTCAAGCTCCAATGCCACAAAAAAAAAAAAAAGAGAGAGAGACTAGACTAATGGCTTGTTTTGGGGTAGGGTGTCTCACCAGTCTGCTTTCTGTTGGCTGGCATGACCCACTCGTAGGCTTGCTTCAAGGAGCGGTAACAAGAGAACTGCAGCCCAGCATAGGGGAAGATGGCAATCAAAGTCGGGGTCAAGCCTTTGTAGAAGACCAAGGGGCCCTCAGTCTTGTACATAGTCACCACAGCGTCTCGCAGGGTCTTGTAGACCTGGACACACACGTGCAGCTTGAGTGAGCTCGGCGAGGTAGTTTTAGCCAAGAAATGCCCATTACATCTCCTTCCCCTCGTCTAAAAACCCAGCTGCGAGGAAAAGGACTTCTGCTGGGCAGGAAAATGCTGGGCAAAAATTCAAAGAGTGAGATTTCACAACAACTTTCCTTCTAGACATTTACACAACTGTTATGTCCACATGTGTGCACAAAAGTGTGTCCAGAGTCACTGCAGCATCCTGAAGAACAGCAGAAGATTCAGTGTCCATGTGAGGGGACAGGTCCATAAATGACAGGACAGATGTCCATGAGAACACAGTGCAGCTGTTAACAGGAGGCAGGGATCGGGTGGCTGCTGTGGAATGATCCCCCACAGCAGGTAAATGAACACAGCAGGGTACACCAGAGCGAGGTCAGTATTTGTAGGAAACAAACTGTATGCAGAGATTATGTCCCCCAAGGATACACAGAAACCAGGCAGTGATGAAAGATAGCTTCACCGAGGGGAAGAGCGGTGGGGAATGGAGGAAAAGGGAGATTTACTATGTATCGTAGTGTGCTGTGTCGTTTTTGACATATACAACACGTTATCTCTGCAGGAATACCACGGGCCATCTGCCCTCTCAGTACCCTCTATAGAACACAGTTAATCAGCCATGGCCCGACCAATTTGCTCTGTCTCCACTGGTCTGGGGTAGGGCAAGGCACCTCAGTGAAAGTGGTGACTGAAGGATGATCTGCACTTCTTTCTGCTGCCTCCCAGAACACTGGCAGTCACATGGAAGGATTCCACTCAGGGCCTCTGTGAAAGTGCAAGGCCCTAAGGAAAGACCACCAGCCACTGCCCAGAGCTTCCATTTTAACAAAGTTACCTTCTCTACCAGGTGTGGTGGTGCACATATGTAATCCCAGCACTCTGGGCTACTTGGCAAGACCATGTAGCAAAACAAAACAAACAAAAATCAACATTACTTTTAGTTAACTTTTTTTTGCGAAAAGATTAAGGCAGAGGGTGCTTCATTATCGTGCCAATTGAAACTGCCCTATTTGGGAAATTTTGCTGTTATCCTGATAATCCTGATTTACTAGAAGGTCAGATAACAGCTTAGTTTCAAGTTAGTGACTTGGATCTTCAGCATGAGTGACTCCATTGTGACTTTTAGCATAGTTCTCTTTATGTGTTTCTTGGTTGTGGCTCAAAGCAGGAGCTTAGTCAAAAACAATGGCCTCCTATAATTTTTATCTAGCAGAGGTACTATGCTATTCTTTCCTTTCCTTAATACTGTCTCCAGTTTTTAATTCTCATGCATTTTCACTAAAGGTTGGGAAGTAACAGGAAAGCTGGATTGTCACCAGTCATCTTTCCTTCAGCCCAGGGGCCACCTCACTACTGGGGTTGGCTTGTCCTCTATATAAACACCTTCCCCTCCTTTTCTCTGCTTAGTCCCTGAGGCCCCTCATCCCATTTCTCCACCAGGGCAGTTACCCAAAACCTCCAATTTTCTACCGAACTATCTTATACAAAGCAATTTAGCTCTTATGCCCCAATCTCTGTCTGCCAGACTGTTTCCAAGGAACTTTGCTCTTTTCAACCAAATGTCTTCAGAATCTCTCTGTAACAAAAGAGCCTCCTCCACCCTGAGCAACACAAACAGGCAGAACCAAACCATGGTGATTCCAGTGATCCCAGAACCACACACACACACACATACACACACACACACGCACGATGCTAGTCTTTCTTTCTTTTTGAGACACGGGTCTCACTATGTAGTGCAGGCTGGTCTGGAACTCCTAATCTTCTGGCCTCAGCCTCCTGAGTGCTGAGATTTAGGGCTAGGGGTATGGCTCAAGCAGTAGAGTGCCTTCCTAGCCAAGCACAAAGCTCTGAGTTCAAACCCCAGTACGGCCCAAAAAAAAAAAAAAAAACCCTGAGTGCTGAGATTAAAGACGTGCACCACAATGTTGGGCTGATACTGTTCTTAAATATGTCCACGATCATGGTGGAGGTGGACTTCAGGGTTTAATCCCTTGCTCTCAGTAAGTCCTGCCTTGAATCTGACTCAGCTACCCCATTTCCTCCAACCCATTCTCTGAAAATCAAGGACACCCTCACAACACTACAGCCTGAAGTGGTCCAGCCTCACTTCATCCGGTCCACTGCTGGGTACTTGTTCGGTCTACTTCCCACTCATAGGTTTTGTCTCACCAGGGAGTCTGTGTGTTCCTTGGGGGCAAAGGCACAGAGCACTCTGCAAGGTGCTGACCAGTTACAGGTCTGACAATCACCCACTTTGCTTCCTCCAAGAACAAGAACCTGCACTCCTGCTCCACCTACCTTATCAGGGCTTACCTTGGGTTCACCCTGAGCAGCAAAGCGGGTTCGCAGAACATCCACAGGGTGCACGGTGAGGGTGGCTGCGCAGGCAGACAGGCCTCCGCATATGAAGTGCACAGAGAATCCACGGGCATCGTACACACTGGCTCTGTGCACCAGCTCCGTCAGCTGTTCAAAAGACAAAAACTGCAAGAGCAAGTGAAAAAAGTCACGAAGGACTCAAAGGAAAAGTGCTAAGACCAAATACTCCCCAACACACCACCCTCAACCAGGTGGGGCCAGGCCTAGGGAAGAGGAAAGCTAAGGAAATCCTCTCCTCGAACCCTGACAGAAACAAGAAACACATGAAATTCTATGTAGGATGCAGATGCCTCGATGGGGGTGTGTCTCAACTGGTACAGCGTCAGCCCTGAGGTCAAACCCCAGTGTTACCAGACACCTGGTGGCTCATACCTATAACCCTAGCTACTCAGAAGACAGAGATCAGGAGGATCTCCATGAAAAGAGACCCCATAAATAGTTCTCGAGACCCGATCTCGAGAAAACCCATCACAAAAAAGGAGCTGACAGAGTGGCTCAAGGTGAGGCCCTTAGTTTAAAACCCAGTACCTCAAAAAAATTTAAAAAAAGAAAGACATTCCAAAAAGCAGATGCCTCATGAAGAAAGAAGAAAAAAAAGGAAACAACTCAGATGGTTTTTTAGAGCTAAATACCCAATAAAGAACATGGAGGGAGTTAGTGTGTGGCTCAGTGGTAGACCACTTGCCTAGAATACACAAGGTCTTAGGTTGAATCCCCAGCACCAGAAAAATAAATACATAAACAAATAAAAAGTATATGGAGAAAATTTTTTGTTGCTTTGCTTTTTGAGAGAGGGTTTCGCTTTGTAACTCAGACTGGCCTTGAACTACAGCTCCTATCTCAGCTCCGGTACAGGTGTGCGCCACCATGTCTAACGTGGAGAAAAGTTTATAGCAGAAAACTCCACTCATTCACTTAATTTTCTAAGAACTGAAGACAGACAACCCTCATCTGATTTGTGGCAGGGCACTCTGGAGCACAGCTGACAGTGCCACTGTTTGAGAATCACCCTCCTCTGGAGTGGATTCTGCCAGAAGCATGTGCCATGGGAAATCGCCTCACACCCATCCTTCCTAGCCACCACCACAAGGTTTGGCTCCCTGAGACTACCGCGTTGTGCATTTAACCACCACACTGCAATATCTGCTGAGTACCAAATGAGGACGTGGAACAGCAGGGGCATGTCTACCCAGGGAGCACCTGACTTGAACACTCTCTGTGCTGTTGTCAGAAGAGCAGGCAGGGATAACTCTGGACTAGCTGCAAGCGGAAGATCCTGCCTCTGACAAATCTTTCTGATTTACTTATTTTGCCATGCTGGGATCAAACCCAGGGCCTCGTGCACAAGCATGCTAAGCTCGTGCTGTCTCAAGTTACATCCCTGACCCTCTGCCTGTTTCTCACCAATGACTTTGGTTGGGTTGGTTACACATGCTCTCTCTGTCCCAGTCCTCTCTTCTGTAAAATCAGAGTGACAACAGAACTCACCTCCCAGAACTACAGCAAGATAAGGCAGGTAAAGTGCTTAACACATGGGGCAGGCTCAGCTTGCACTGTGCAAAGGCTCACTGTTACCACCAGTAGCATCATACAACCTCATCTGTCTGCCAAGAAATACACCGGCACTCAGCTGAAAGAATGAATGACCAGAAGTGAGAGGCCTGGGGTCTCAGGACCTCTCCTACCTTCCCTGCAATCCACACAACACTTGCTCTCTCTTCCTCTCGATGTTGTGAATTCAAATGAAGCACAAGTGTGAAGGTGCTACTTCAAACAACGAAAGGCCTTAGGTAGTGCCCTTTCCCAAGTCACATGGGAGCACAGTGTCAAGTTGGTCTCCTAGATATAACACGAGTCACCGAGACTGGACAGTGGGAATGCTGATGTCTTCATACAGGTCAGGCAGATTTCCCATTCAGGCAAGTGGGTAGCATGGGGGCCGTGTTCCTACTTGCTACCCTCCCTCTGCTTCTCCACTGTGCAATGCGACCCCAGAGGCCTGGCTGGGTCCCCTGCCACCTACTTGGACAGCTCCATAGCCTATGGAGAGAAGCTGGGCTGGAATGTGTCCTTTCCAGAATGCTGTTGGGCCCTCCTCCTGCAAAATCTGTTTGCCGGCCTGTAAGATCCCATGGTATTTTGCATTGGGGTCACTGCGACACAGGCGTTCAATCTGAAGCTAGGGATCAAAATTGAAAAGGTAAGGACCACGGCAGAGGGGTTGACTAAGAAGGGGTAATTTTAGCAACAGTAGTGAAGGCAACCAAGTGCTTCACCTTGACAAAATTCCAAGTTTTAAGAACCTGCTTTTGCAAGAAAGACTGAACTTGTCCTCCAGCCCATTACACAGAGAAAAGGGGGAAAGGGTACCTGGAAACGGATCTTGATGACATCCAATGGGCTGATCAGTGCCCGAGTAACAAATCCAGACAAAGACCCTGCCACCGCCACCTCCAACTTGGAGTTACTTCTGGCATCTGCTTTGGGGTCATAGCCGACCATCCCTGCCTCTGGTCCATTCAATGTCCATCAGTATCAAGCTAAATTCGAGAGACATGGAGAAAACATAAAGGCAAGTTCCCTAGGGTCACTGCTCAAACGTCCCATCCTCCCAGCAGTCCTCCCTGCTCAGCCTACCTAAAATAGCACTGGCTTTCTCTATAGCCTTATTACTCTGGGACTTTGAAACTGTACATTTCTTTTTTGTCTTCCCCCAACTAGAATTCAAACCCAAGGAAACATGACCTCATTGGTTCGCCTGTACTTCCACACCAGAATACAGCCCATCACAGTAAGTGCTCAATAATATTTGGGGACTGAATGAAGTAACAGGCTTGATGGGAAATCTTTTGCTCACAGAGGTCAGTTGTGTTTCCGATGACTTCCGGCAACTTTATGGCAAAGCCCTGTCTGAGATAAAGTGTAAGTCCCCTCGAGCTGAACACTGAGAGGAGCTATCAGACATCAGGCACATGTGGCCAGAAAACAGGGCTTGGGATTCTCTAACAATCCCCCAGTAGCCAAAGAAGAGCACGGTGACCGCTGAGCCCTTGAACTTCTCCTGCATATTCTTTTTTTTCTCTTTAACCCTGGTGCTAGAGACGGAACCCAGGGCTTTGTGCCTACTAGCTGTGCCCATCCAGTCCCGCATCCCCTTCTTTGCATACACCTCAGGCCTTCCCTGGCAAAGCGAGGCAGTGTCTTGCTATGAAATGGTGCTCCCAGGTCCCCCCTGAGCCAGGCCCTGCTGACCTCCTCAGCCTCACTCTGGGCCATTCTTCCCCTTCCTCACTTCACTGGGTGGTCCTGGTGCTTCTGATCAGCTCCTACAAAATGCAGTGTGCACTCCTAACTACCAGCCTTGCCTCCGCACACAGTTCCCCTTCTCCACACAGCCCTACTTCCAAGCCCCTGGTCATTGTCCCAGAGCTCAGCCCCAGAGCATCCCTTCCTGGACATGTGGGTATTTCCTTCCTAGCATTCCCAGCACCTGCTAATGTCTAGTCTCTGTCCTCACAAGGGCAGCAACTCAGCAATCGACTTACAGCTCCATCTCCAGAGTCCAGCATGGTGCTTGGCACACAGCAAAAGCTTAGAACATCGCTAATGAACAAATGATCAAAAACCAAATATTTTTTGAGATAGGTCTTGCTATGTAGTTTGGGCTGGCTTGGAACTCTACAACTTCCTGCTTCAGCCTCCTGAGTACTGGTACCACCACACCCGTCTATGCTGAGTTTAAAATATATACCTTTATTTCAAAACCATCTAATTTCTTTCTTTTTTTTTTCCTAGAGCAGGGTTTCTCAGTCACAGCACCACTGACATTTAGAAGAAATACTTTGTTGTTTGGGGACTGTCCTGTGTATTACAGGATGTTTACAGTGTCTCTGGTTTCTACCATCACACTCTAATTGTGACAATCAAAAATACCTCTAGGGCAGGCATGGTGGCTTACCAAAGTAATCCCAGCTATGCTACAAGAAAGGCAAAGACATGAAGATCATGGTTCAAGGCCAGCCCAGGGAAAAGTCAGATAAAGACCCTAGCTCAAAAAACGAACTAAAAGCAAAAGGGCTAGTGGCATGGCTCAAGTTGAAGAGTGCCTGCCTAGTGGGCACAAGGTCCTGAGTTCAATCCCCAGTATTGCACAAAAAAAATAAATGAAAATGAAAAACAAGCCTCCAGACACTGCCAAAATACTACTGATTGAGAACCACTGAGCTGAGAAAAATATGTAGGTGTGTAAAATGTCTATGTTACATCATCATAAACTAGATGTAACACAGATGCTCATCAAATAAAGACACGGATAAATACATTAAGTGACATTCATACAGGAAAACACTATGAGCCTGTGACGTACATAGGGAGGTCACTGCCTACACAAAAATGCCCACAATAGAGCAAACATAAAAAAAAAAAAAAAAAAAGCAGGTTTCAGAGCCAGGCAAGGTGGTGCATGCCTGTAATCCCAGCACCCAGGAGGATCTCAACTTTGGAGGCCAGGCTGGGATACATAGTGAGACCCTGACAAAAAAACAAAACAAAAGCAGATTTCAGAACACTATGCCTAGTAAAATCCCCTTTTTTTCTTTGCGGTACTGGGTTTTGAACTCACAGCCTACACCTTGAGCCACTCCACCAGCCCTTATTTGTAATGAGTTTTTTGAGATAGGGTCTCGAGAACTACTTGCCCGGGTTGGCTTTGAACCTCGATCCTCCTGATTTCTGCCTCCTGAGTAGCTACGATTAGTACTCAGTGAGCCACCAGCACCCAGTCAGAACCCCCATTTTGTAAAATAAAAACAGCAAGACCTACATATGCCCATATCACTACATAAAACACAGAAACAAAGCATGTAACAACACACATACACACTGACAGGATTGGTAAATTACCCGTGGGCAAAACAACAAGAAGGAAGGTAAATCTCCCTCTCTTTATGTAATTCTATGTTGGTTTAATTTGCTGATTTAAAAACTAAACTAACAAGTACCACAAAATAATTAATTAAAACTCAGTATAAAATGATTTTAGAAGGTCCCTCAGAATTAACCTAGCTCCTGAATACTTGTAGCAACATACTAGAACCTCCTCCCAGGCAAATGTGAGAAGCAGTTTAAACATGCAGCAGGCAAGTGAGGAGCTAAAACTCTCCAAGGGGACACCCAGAGACAGCTCAGGTCACAATGAGCAGTGACAAGTTTCCTGCAGGAGGGAAGGAGGAGCAAACTGAATGGCAGGTATCCTGGCTCAGTTTCAAAAGAAGCAGTCAGGTCAGTCTCTTCCCTCTGGAAGCCCAGTGTACAAATGTACCATGCACATGCTAGGAGAAAGTGGCAGATAGGCCAGGATACGTGTAAATCTCTGTACATAAAAAGCTCCACACAGCTACACATAACCTTAGGCCTCAGGTCAAGAAGCCTGGGTTTAGCCAGGTGCCAGAGGCTCATGCCTATAATCCTAGCTACTCAGGAGAAAGAGATCGGGAGGATTAGGTTCAAAGCCAGCCTGGGCCAATAGTTCTCAAGACCCTATTTTGAAAAAACCCAACACAAAAAATGGGCTGGTGGAGTGGCTCACGACGTAGGCCCTGAGTTCAAGCCCCAGTACCACAAAAATTAAGTAAATAAATAAATAAAGACTGGGTTTAACTGGGCATGATGGTGCATGGCTATAATCCCAACAAGTAGGGAGACTGAAGCAGGAAGATCATGAGTCCGAGACCAGCCTAGGTACACAGTGAGACCCCGTCTTAAAAAACAAAACAAAACAAAACAAAACAAAACAAAACAAAAAACCCCCGAAGAAGTCTGAGTTCAAATTCTGCCTCTAGCGCACCTTGGGCTGGTTTATTTAACATGGACCATTTTCTGCAAAGTACAAATGTCTGCCCTGCTGGGTGCAGATTGCTGTGCACCAGAATGATAACGGATGTGATAAACTTTGTTAAAAAAAAAAAAAAGGCAAAAGTCATACACTTTTAAACATACTTTTTCTAGAAAAATTTAAAAATAAAAAAACATTAAAAATTTAAATTAATAAAAATTTAAAAATCGGCGGGCATGGTAGCTCATGTCTGTGATCCCAGCACTTGGGAACCTAAGGAAAGAGGATCAGAAGATGGAAGCCAGTCTGGGCTACTCAGCCGACTCTGACCCTGTCTTCAACCAACCAACACACTTTTTCTGTTTGTTAGAAACCTTGTACCCCTAAACCTTCGTCTTAATCTAAACAGACAAAACAAAATGAAGTATGATTATATGCATGATATACACAATCCCGCAACCAGACAGGGCGGCTGCAGACGTGAGTGGCAGGGTGCGTGGGGTGCGTGAGAGTTCGCTTTCACCCTGCTTTTTTTCTGTGTTGGATACCCACGTGCCCCGACAGCCCCGCGGCAGGTGTCGGAGTGCCCATGTGCACAGCTGAGGGGCTCTGCAGATGTCCCAGGTGGATATGTAAGTGTCCTGGTGTGCCTAAGAGTGTGGTTTTTTGCTCGAGTACGACAGCACGCCTGGGAAGCGGGCGCCCGCGTGTGCAGGTGCCTGGGGGGTGCGGCGTTTCACCTTTGCGTCCCTAAAGATACTTCTCGGGTCAGGTGTGGCCATGTGAGCGTTTAGTCTCCGCCCCCGCGTGAGTACCTGTCCACGTGTGCTCCCTGCGGTCCACCCGGGGAGCCCGTGCAGGTCCCCGAAAGGACCAAGAGTAGGACGAAGGTGGCGGTCACTCACCTAACTCCACAGGATACCAGCTCTCTGCTCTCTCTCGCTCTTCACGCAGTCTAACAGCAAAACTCAACTGCGCTTGCCAATAACTGACGGGCCTCTGGACCAATCACCGCGCAGCTTCCGACAGACACTGGACCAATGGTTGCACACTAGAAGTCTAGGCAGTGTCTCCTGCGGGGGTCTACCTGGGTAATGTAGTCTTCCGCTACGAAGCCCCACCCCGCCTACTGCGAGGCGAAGAGCCTCCTGGGGGATGTAGTCTCGCTGCGCATGCGCACGCGCACTCCTGACGCGTCGGGAGGAGGCCAAGTCCGGAAGGCGGATTTCGACCTTAGAGGTTACGGCGCCTAACGGAGCGTGGCTAGAAGGTTGACCTGCAGGGTGCGCATGGGGAACTTGACCCGCTTTCCTCCGAACTCTCGACTCCCACAATCCGGATAATCGACATTCGGAAAGAGTGGCGGCAAACCTAGCAAAAACCTAGAGGATTGGAAGAGACACACAGTAGGTTCCTAAGATCAGAGTATTTGCAGGGGGTGGGGGGGGTGCCCCTAGAATTTATTACACTTAGGTTCTCGTTATTAAAAAATACTGAAAGTATATATGGACACAGAAAATGTAAAGATGAAGTAGAAAATGACTCCTCCTCCTGCTCTCGCACGGTAGCTTCAGCTCTTGGCAGGAGACTTCTCCCTCCTGGCATTTCTTCTTGTTTTTCCTTTTGCTTTTTTGAAACTGGGTCTCACTATGTAACCCAGACTGGCCTTGAACTCGCAATCCTGCTCGGATTAACAGCTATGCGCCACCACGCCCAACCCTCTTGACTTTTTCTCACTGATTTTTTTTACACTAATCACTTTGACTCACCTCTCTTTTTTTTTGCATTTTTGAGGGTTTTTTTTTTTTTGACATTTTTAAAAAACATTTATTATGGAAAATTTTCAGCACATGTAAAAGTAAGAAAACTAGCCTAATGTACCCCCATGTAGTCTCTACCCAACTTAAGGTCAAGCTTATTTCCTTTGTACCTCAACTACCTGGCCCAGCCCCAGCATTATTTTGAAGTAACACTTGGACTGGAGGTGTGGCTCAAGCACTAGTGTGCCTGCTTTGCAAACATGAAGCCCTGAGTTCTTTTCCCTGAAAAGAAATAAAAAATAAAATAAAATAAAATAAAATCATATCCACAAACATTTCCACCGCAATAATTCCCTAATATCATATACTGAATTATTACTTACATTTCCCTGATGGGTGTATAGAATAGTTCATAGTTTGTCTGAATTAAAATCTAAACCGTATGTTTAGAAAGACTTAAGTCTTTTATTTGTTTTCCCCTGTGATACTGGGGATTGAAGTTGGGGTCTTGTGCTTGCTAGGCAGGCGCTCTACCACTTGAGTCATAACCTCAGCTCACACATCCTTGTCTTTGTAAATCTACCGTTTCCCCCATCCTTTTTCCTTACAGTTTTATTTATTTATTTATTTGCAGTACTGGGGTTTGAACTCAGGGCCTACACCTTGAGCCACTTCACCAGCCCTTTTTATGATGGATTTTTTTTTTTGAGATAGGGTCTCGTGAACTGTTTTTCTCCGGGCTTACTTTAAACCTCGTTCCTCCTGATCTCTGCCTGCTGAGTAGCTAGATTACAGACTTTTTAAATGTGTCAATTACTTTTTAAATATGTCTCTTAGCCCATGGATAGCTTTTCATTGTGTCTTTCAAATAGCATTTTTATTTATTTATTTTATTAGGCAGTACTGGAGTTTGAACTGAGGGCCTTACGCCAACGGCAGAAGCCTTAAATTTTAGAGAAGTCCAACTTAATTATTTGTTTTATGGATCATGCTTTTAGTATCAAACTGAAGAAAATTTTTTTGGTAGTACTGAAGTTTGAACTCAGGGTCTCAAACTGGTGAGGCAAGTGCTCTATTTCTTGAACCACCATGCCGCATCCCTCTTTTGCCTTAGTTATTTTACTTATTTTTTGAATAGGGTCTCCCATTTTTCCCCAGGCCGGTCTTAGCCTGTGATCTCTGATCTCTGCCTTCCTGGTAGCTGGAATTACTGACAAATGCCATCACTACTGGTTTATTTGTTGAGATGGGGTCTCCCTAACATTTTTCCTGAGCTGGAACCCTAAGAGTCTCTTTGTCTAAGAATGTTCTTGACTCTAGAGTAATATCCCCTTATCTGTGGTCTCAGTTTCCATTACCCATGAACAACTGTCAACTGAAAATATTACACAGAAAATTCCAGAATTAGAAAATTTGTAAGTTTTTTATTTTTATTTTTCCTACAGTGCTGAGGGTAGAGCCCAGGGCCTCATTCTTATTAGGCCTTTATTCTGCCACTGAACCACAGCCCCCCTTTTCATTTGTTTTTTGGGTGGTGTTGGTGTTTGAACTCAGGACCTTGCTGACGGCTTTGCTAGGCAGGTGCTATACCACTTGAGCCACACCCCAACCCTTTTTTTTTTTCTCCTAAGTTATTTTGTACGTAGGGTTTTAAGCTTTTGGCCACACCAGCCTCAGACCATCATCCTCCTACCTTGACCTCCCAAATAGCTGAGATCCCAGGCACATGCCACCTCCTCTGACTTTTTATTGAGATGGGATCTCATTAATTTTTTTGCCAGGACTGGCCTTGAACCATGATCCTCACAATATCCACCTCCCAAATAGCTGGGCTTACAGATGTGAGCCACCACTCCCCGCCTCTCCCACTTTTTTTTGAGACAGTTCTAGCTATATTGACTAGACTGGCCTCAGACTCCTGGGCTCAAGCAATTCTGCCTCAACTTCCTGAGTAGCTGGGACTACAGGTTTGAGGCACCATGCCTTACTAATAACGTATTACAGTATATTTCTATAATTGTTCTATTTTATTATTTGTTACTGTTAATCTCTTACTGTGCTTCATTTATAAGTTAACCTTTATCGTAAGTATGTCTGTGTAAGAAGAAAACATAGTAAATACAGTGCCAGTTTTCTTGAGTTTAAACCCTAGTTCTAGTTTTTGCATATTTGAAATGTGATCATTTCATTTTAAGTTAATATACTTACAAATCACGTCATGTGAAAAGACACCGGAACCCAGCAGTTCCCGTCAACTTGGGGAAGTGAATCCTTCTGTGACCTCATCAACACTTACTCTAAACAGACCTATTAAGAGCTCCGTCGGACTTCCCCCGCCTCCTCCAAGAGAGCTAATGTCTCCTTGGCCTTGACCACATTGAGGCTGTCTGGTGCTGCCAAAGTAAATGAGCCTCCAGCTGTCAGCCCTGTGTTCGTGAGAGGTCAAGGGCAACTTGCTGTGTCTTTGGCAAGTCTTTGGGCCGTACTTTCTTCATCTATAAAGACGAAAAGGTTGGACTACTAGGTGTCCACACCCTGCTGCCTCCTTACACCCACACGTCTAAAAAAAGTCAGGTTCTTTTTTTCTGCTGTACCTGGGGATTGAACCCAGGGCCTTGTGCTTGCTTGGCAAGCCCTGTACCTCTTGGGCGATACCTTCAACCTTTTTGCCTGTATTTTGTTTTTGAGCTAGGGTCTCAATAACTTTGCCTGGGCTGACCTCAAACTTCAGATCCTCCTGCCTCTGCCTAGTCCTCCCTGGGACTACAGGCATGAACCACTACACTGGGCAAAACCTGGTTCTTATTTTTGTTTGTTTTGTTTTTTGAGACAGGATCTTGCTGTGAACCCAGACTGGTCTGGAGCTCACAGTCCTCCCACCTCAGCCTCCTGAGGGCTGGGGTTACATGCCATACTTCCAGCTTCAACATACAGCTCTTAACCTCAGCTAGTACAAGAATTATATGAGAGGGTCATTTTAAAATGCAGAGGAGTCCTTACTCCCATTTCCAGCATAAGAATAGGAAATGTTCCTCCTCTTTTTCCCCCACTTCTCCCTACTTTATCCTGTTGTACTAAAATAAATCCTTGCTAAATGTTTAAAGATAAATGAATAAAATGAAACGCAGGTGGCCTTCTCCTCAGGACATACATTGATCAAGTGGGCCTGTGGTGGACTGGGAGTGAGGATTTCGGTTGATGGCCACACATGAAGACAGGCTGAACCGGAGAGCCTCTTCTCAGCTGATCCTACAAGACCACCCTTGTTTCTTCCTGCTTTCTGGTTTTGGGTTTTTTTTGGGAGGGGTCATCTTGTTTTACTTTTTTGGCAGTACTGGGGTTTGAACTTAGGGCCTCTTGATTTCTAAGCAAGCATTCTACCACTTGAGTCACTCTGCCAGCCCTCTTCCATTGTTTTTTGAGACAGGATCTTCCTTTGTAGCCCAGGCTGGCCTGGAACTGGCGATCCTTCTGTCTCTGTCTCCTGAGTGCTGGGATTACAGGGCTGATTCATCATGCCCAGTGGCTCTTTCTGCTTCATTATGACTCAGAGTGAGATGAAGGAACTCTGTTTTTTTGGGTTTTTTTGTTTTTGGGGTTTTTTTTGGTGCTACTGGGGTTTGAACTCAAGTACTCTACCACTCGAGCCACACCCTGGCCCTTTTTACTTTAGATATTTTTCTAATATGCCTGGGGCCAGTCTGGCCAGTGATCCTCCTATTTATAATCCCCCACATTGCTGGGATGATTGGCCCATGCCACCAAGCCCAGCTTTTACTTGTTAAGATGGGGTCTCATTAACTTTTTGCTCTGGCTGGTCTCAAATGTCCATCCTCCCTATCTCCACCTCCTGAATAGCTAGGTTTATAGGCATGAGCAACTGTATCCAGCTCCATCTTTTTTTAAATTCACCAAATATTTTTTGAGGGTTGCTTTGGCCTGCAGTTTCAGACTATTTTAGATGCTGGGGACACAGAAGTGACGAATGCAAATCCCTGTCCTGTCAGAGCTGACTTTCACTTAGCAACAATTCTCTTCCAGGTCTTCTGGTGTGAATTAATTCCCTTGTGTGTGGCGGGGGTGTAGTGAATCTGTGCCACACAGCTTGTTTACACAGTCACCTATCAAAGGATGTGTTGGTTACAACCAAGTTTTAGCATTTATAAATAAAATTGCTAATAAACCATATGTAGGGTTTTTATTTTGTTTTTGTTTTAAACCTTAGAGCTATACCTCTGAGGAAAAAAAAAAAAAAACAAAAAACCTACCCACTGTTGGAAGTTTCTAGAGGAACCTCTGACAGGCTACAAGAGCCAAAGATAGAGGCACTTCTCATACTTCCTTTTTCTTGTTCTTTCAGAATCAATCAGCGAATGACTCAAAAGCCAGCCAACTAGCCAAGGAAGAAAGAAAAAGAAAGGGGCTTCACTGTCCAGTACCTTTCCAGACCTGATTTCTTTTACATGTCCACTTCCTCTGTCACTCTCCTCACAGAGCCCAGGTCAAGAGGCCGCTAGCACTGTCAGTGACAGCGCAGAGGGGAAGGGTTCCAGGCTGGGTGGAGGGTGTCAGGCTCCCAGCGTTCTGACTTTCAGCATTTAGTCTCTCACAGCATCTCACCCATTGCCCACTTCTGCACTTTCCTGCAAAGGCTTTTCTGCTGTCTGTGGGAAGGCCACCTTCCCCTGTCCCCAGTGCATGGAGGAAGACAGTGGGGACAGCCTGACTTGCTGGCAGAGGTCTCTGTATGGTAGAAGGTTTGATGTGTCCCATGTCTTCCCCATGACTTTTGCTCCTGTCTACCTCCAGGATGACTCCTTCTGGGTGTCCCAAATCAAAGAATCAGGGAGCACAGCTTTGGGCAACCACTAGAGGCCCTGGAATGTACCTTCTGGGGACAGGGGGACTACTATACTCAGGGAAATCAGGCCTGGGGTCTTGTGGATCCCACAGTGAGTCAGAGTGGCCATGTCACTACTCTGGGGACAAGAAATTTTTCCCCTAGAGACGCACTTCCTCTCCACCTCTAACTGGCACCCTTCCCCCATCAGTCCCTCAAAGCCATCTCTAAGGCCCCCTTCTCCAGGCATTGGGCCCTGTCCACTTGCCCCTCTGGCAGTCAGCTAACCTTTCCTCTGGCTTCCCAGCTACGTGCACAAACCTGACCAGTGTCCTGTGCACCTGGTGCTGCAGGCGGCCTGAGGAGCCTGGGCTACCGGTTTCCCAGCCATCTGGGAGCCTCTGAGAGGGGAGGTCTGGTGGGAGGCTCCAATAAGGCTCACAAAGTAAGTGAAAGCAAACAGGCTGGAGTATGTAGCTTACTTCCTCCACTTAGAGCTTGAGGGAAGTTTCTAAGCCCTGAGCCACTGGAGGGGTTTGCCATTAGTTTTCTTAACTTTGTTTTTGGTGGTGGGGGGGGACAGGCTAGTGATCAAACCCAGGGCCTCATGCTTGCTACAAGAGTTCTACCACTTGGGCTGGCAGAGTGACTTAAGTGGTAGAGTGCCTGCCTAACAACACAAGTACAAGACCAGGTACCATCAGAAAGCGCTGGTGACTCATGCCTGTAATTCTAACTACTTGAGAGGCTGAGATGGGGAGGATCTTGGTTGGAGACCAACCTAGGCAAATAGTTTGGGAGACCCCATCTCTATAATAACTAGAGAAAAATGGACTGGGGTGTGGCTCAAGCAGTAGAGTGCCCTGAATTCAAACTCCAGTTCTACACACACAAAAAAAGAGGGTACAGCAGGTGCTGGTGGCTCACACCTAAATCCTAGCTACTCAGGAGGGGAGATCAGGAGGATCACAGTTCAAAGCCAGTCCAGGGAAATAGTTCACAAGACCCTATCTCAAAAAAACCCATCACAAAAAGGGCTGGTGGAATGCAGGCCCTGAATTCAAACCCTAGTACTCAAAACAAAACCAAGAGGGTGCAGGAGCTGGGAGTGTAGCACAGTGGTAGAGCCTGTGCAAGGCCCTGGGCTTGATTCCCAGCACGCCAAAAGAAAAAGAAAAAGAGCACAAACATTTCTGTATGATGTTTTCCCCACATTATTAGAACTTCCTAATAAGGGCAGGTGTGGCTCAGAGGTAGAGCATTTGCTTAGCATGCCTGAGTTCCTGAGTTTCAGCACAGGACTGAAAACCAAAATCTTAGTAAGTATAAAAAATGTAACGGAGCCAGAATGGTGACTCATATCTATAATCCCAGCTACTTAAGGAGCGTATACGTCTGCAATCCCACCTCCGAGGCAGGAACAGGAGTTATAGCTCTGTCCAGACCATCTGGACAGACATATGAGCCCCTATCTGAAGAATAACTAAAAGCAAAAAAAGACTGGAAGCCTGGCTCAAGCAGTAGAGCACCAGCCTAGCAAACGCAAAGCCATGAGTTCAAACCCCAGAACTGCAAAAAAATCCCCAAAATGTAATGGGTCAGCCAGCTGTGGGAGCCCATATCTGTAATGGTAACCCTGGAGAAGTCAAAGCAGGAAAATTGTGAGTTCAAGGCCAGCCTGGGCGACATTGAAAGACTATCTCAAAAATAAATAAATATCTGTACTTATCAGAATTCACCTTTTAAAAAAGGAGGATTAAAATTGCTAATAACCGTCTTTTCTTAAAAAATATTGAAATAACTGATGTCAAACAATAACCAGCACAATTTTTCTTTGTGTTTTTATTTTTTTTTAATTATGACTTTAGTTAAGTGTTTTTATCACTACTGGGATTTGAACTCAGGGCTTCTCATTGGCTAGGCAGGCGATCAACTGATAGAGTCACACCCCTGTTTGGTTTTCTTTGCAGTGCCAGGGATCAAACGCAGAGTCTGTGTATTAGGTGAGCACTCTACCACTGGGCTGCATCCTGTTAGAAGGTCATTTTTACTAATTTGTTTCATTATAGAAGAAACATGTAGTAATTAAATTCTAGAACATATCCAACAGGTAGAAATAAGAAGAAGAATAAAATCAGCCAGTCACTGGTGGCTCACGCCTGTAATCCCAGCTACTTAGGAGGCAGAGATCAGGAGGATCGAGGTTCAAAGCCAGCCAGTTCTCCAGACCCTACCTTGAAAAACCCTTCCCAAAATATAGGGCTGGCGGAATGGCTCAAGGTGAAGACCCTGAGTTCAAACCCCAGTACTGCAATAAATAAATAAACAAATAAATAAATAAAATCAAATAAAAATTCCAGCGGTCTCATTACCCAATCACAGCCCATCTGTTTCCTCCAGCAGTGTGTTTTCTATGCGTGTGAGTGGTGGTGCTTATTTTTGGTTCATCTGTCATCACATTCCTTGTGCAAGACTATGGGGGTTTCTTTTCTTTGAGATGGGCTCTCACTGTTGCCTAGCCTGACTTCAAACTCCGGGTCCTCCTGCCTCAGCCTCCAGAGTAGCTGGGATTATCAGGCTTGCACCACCATACCCAGCTGCAAGTATGTTTTCTAATTTAACAAACTGCCCTGATGGCGTTCTATGTTGTTAAAATTTTTCATAAACTATTTCAGGGCTGGGCAATATAGCTTGGCGGTACAATGCTTGCCCTGTATGTAGAAGGCTGGGTGTTTGATCCCCAGCACCAAAACCAAAACAAAACAAAACAGCTCAAACAACTTATTTCTATTGAGATACAATGCACATAAAACTCATAATTTGAAAGCATAGGATTTTGTTCATCCATCAGTACAGTCCAATTCCAGAACATCTCTGTCACCCCAAAGAAATCCAGTACCCATCAGCAGTCACTCCTCCTGCCCCCTCCCATCTCTGGGGGATCAACTTTTAGTAGGTGATGATTGTGGGCCTGGGATTTGAACTCAGGGCCTCACACTTGCTAGGCAGGTCTACCACTTGAGCCACTCCGCTGGCCCTGTGACTGGCTTATTTCACATAGCATAATGTCCTCCAGGTTCCTTCACACTGTGCCGTGAAGAAGAATGCCATTCTTGGAGGGGGGCATGGCTTACATGGTAGAGCACCTGCCTAGCAAGTGCAAAGCTGAGCTCACATCCTTGTGCTACCAAAAGAAACAACTTCATTCCTTTTAAGGGCTGGATAATATTTTGCTTCACAGCCATACTGCGTTGTGTTTTTCCGTTTGTCAGTTAGTAGCCACTTAGGTTGTTTCTACATTTCGGCAAGCATCGGTAAACAAGTCTCTGCTTGAGTCCCTGCTTTCAGTTTTTTTGGGTGTAGACTGAGGAGTGGAATTGTTAGGTTATATAGTCATTCTATATTTAGCATTACGAGGAACCACCAAATCGGTTTCCATATTGCATAGCAACCGCACCACTTTACAGCCCACCATCAAAGGACAGGGTTCCAATTTCTCCACGTCCTTGCTCACACTTGCTCTTTTCTTTTTTTCCTTCTTTTGCGGGATTGGGGTTTGAACTCAGGGCCTACACCCTGAGCCACTCCACCAGCCCTTTTTTGTGATTGATTTTTTTCAAGATAGGAGCTTACAAACTCTTTGCCCAGGCTGGCTTCGAACCGTGATCCTCCTGATCTCTGCCTCCTGGGTAGCTGGGATTACAGGTGTGAGCTATTGGTGCCCTCCTGCTTCTTGTACCTTTCTTATTTTCTCTGTGTCGGCACCTGGTGCGCTGGAGCGGGCAGTGGTCACAATTCTTAGTAGACACCGAGTGCAGGGATGGATGACCCAGCACCGCAAGGCTCAGAGTGACAAAGTCTGCACCGCCTCCACCCATGAAGGTGTTTACAGACGGGGCAATGGGCTGGAGAAAATGATATGCTGATAAAAGATACACGGTCGGAGAAAGGCTGCGGGGCATCTTTGGACTACTTTTTCTCTTTGCTCAGCTGTATGATGGTCCCCTGGACTGTGGAGACAAAGTGATGTCAGAGAATGTGAGGACTGGTCCTGGTGGCCTGAAGGATGGCAGACCCTTAGGTTAAGCTGCCAGGGAAGTGGCAGAGCCCCACGCTAACAGTGGCTTAAACACATCCACATCCACGGGTAGCTGTGCAAGGCTGGGCTGCCAGCTGTCTCATAAACTTCCCAGGAGCACAGACCCTGCCAGCTCCTCAGGCCACCATCGCTGGGGCGAGGCCTGGGTGCTGTGACTGGCACTAGCAGCCAGGTGTCTGGAGACCCCATGGGTAGAGAAGCAACAGGAGGGAGGAGGAAGGGAAGGAGAGAAGGGCTCCTGAAGGCGGGCTATCCAGAGGAACTTTCCATTGGGCCCACAAGGCCACACGTTAATGCCAGAGGCTGGGACAGGTGGCCTTTATTCTGGGTAGTTATAGTAAAGGTAAAAGTTTGGGCATTTTCCTGCTGTGGAAGGGAAGAGGGAAAGGTGGCAGGCAGCCGGCATCTCTGGCACAGATGGACAGAGGAAGAAAAACACACAGTGAGCAAGGACTAGACCTCTGGCATTGAGCTTCATATTTTATACATTAGTCACTTCCCAAAACAGAGGAGGCAGACATTGTACCCCATCATGCTGAGGGGAAAAAGCTCAGAAGCCCTGAGCGACTGGCTCAAGGCTATGCACTCTTGGTCTAAGAATCCAGGTCCAACAAAAACCAAAGCCATTATGAAGAAAAAAACAAAAAAAAACCCAAAAGCGTAAAACAAAAACAAAAAGCAAACCAAAAGCAGTAGATAAATACACAAAGCAAATAGAAAAGAATCCAGGTTCATAGACCCTGTTGTGTTTTTGTCTCCCCAAAACGTATGTGTTGTAAAATGGGGTTATATTAGGAGGTGGGGCCGCTGGGAGGTAGTTAGGTTTAGATGAGGTCATGAAGGTGGGGGACCCTGTGATGGGACTGGTGCCCTTATAAGAAGAGGAAGAAGCCGGGCACGCCTGTTCACGCCTGTAATCCTAGCTGCTCAGGAGGCAGAGATCAGGAGGATCACGGTTCAAAGTCAGCCCTGGGCAAATAGTTCATGAGACTCTATCTTGAAAATACCCATCACAAAAAAGGGATAGTGGAGTGGCTCAAGGTGTATAGGCCATGAGTTTAAACTCCAGTACCGCCAAAAAAAAAAAAAGGAAGATACCAGAGTGCATCCTCTCTCTCTCTCTCTCTCTCTCTCTCTCTCTCTCTCTCTCTCTCTCTCCTCCCACCACCCACCTTGTTCTGGCTGTTCCTCTGTGCCATGTCAGGGCACAGCAAGAAGGCAACTGTCCTCAGGCTAGGAAGAGAGCCTGCTGCACCAAGAACTGAATCTGCTGCCACCCTGACTTTGGACTTCCCAGGTACCAGAACTGTGAGAACATGTCAAAAGCACTGGCAAAAGGGCTCATACCCTTTCCTAGAAGAAAGGTTTTGAATTTTGTTCAATGAAATTTCATGACCACTGCAAGGGCAAGCTCTCAGCTTGTCATCAGCTCATTTGACACAATTTGATCTGCAAGCTTCGGTCCAAGGAGGGCCAAAGGCCGTGGAGCCGCCTATTTGGAGCTCTCCTAGCTGTGCGGTTAAAAGTGACACTCATTCAATTTTGCCTGTATGGGACCAACAAAGAGTTCTGAAGACCCCCCATTTCCAAAATAACCAGAGCGAAATGGACTGGAGGTGTGGTTCAAGTAGTAGAACACCTGCTTTGCAACTGTGAAGTCCTGAGTTCAAACCCCAGCCCCACCAGCAAAAATAAAATAGCCAGGTGTTACACCTGTAATCCCGGTACTCTAAGGAAGGAATCAGTAGGGTCTCAGTTGAGGCCAGCTCAGGTAAATAGCTCAAGAGGTCTGGTGGCGTGGCTCAAGTGGTAGAGCACCTGCCTAGCAAGCGTGAGGCCCTGAGTTCAAACCCCAGTACCACCAATAAATAAATAAATGAATAAATAAAATTAAATATCAGTAAGGCAGGACTGGAGGCATGGGTCAGGTGGAAGAGCCTAGCAAATGGAAGACTCAGTTCAAGCCCCAGTAGCACAAAATAAATAAATATGAACAAATAGCCGATTAATTATCTAGGAACAAGCATCACAAGAAATGTGCAAAACCTCCATGAAGACAACATTGAGGCCCCAGGGGCATGGAGCCCAAAGACATGCTCGCTCCTGGACAGGGAGCACCACTGCCATGGCGATGGAGGATGTCTGTTCTGCTGAAGGTAGTTCATAAATGTAACATGATCCAAACAAAAACACCGTTTTTTTTTTCTGGAACAAGACAAAGTTTACCTTGAAAACATAAACAAGTAAGAAGAGCAGGAAAATGCAGAGAAGGAAGAATCGTGAGGAGAAAATGGCTTCATCCCATCTCCAAATATACTGTGAATCCCCAGGAGTTAGTGCGTCTACACAGCACTGTCCTGGAGCAGAAGGACAGAGCAATGCCACAGAAATCCCAGAAACGGGACCTGACACACGGAACTTGGTGTACACAATGCATCCTTCCAAATCACAGAGATTTGTTTTTGGTGCTACCGGGGCTTGAACTGAGAGGTATTTTTGTGTTGAGTTTTTTTCAAGATAGCATTTCGAGAACTATTTGCCTGGGCTGGCTTTGAACCACAATCCTCCTCATCTCTGCCTCCTGAGTAGCTAGGATTACAGGTATGAGCCACTGGTCCCTGGCTCAAATCAGTTTTTTTTTTTGAAGGTACTGGAATTTGAACTCAGGACCTCATGCTTGCTAGGCAGGTGCTCTGCCACTTCCACCTGCCCTTTTTTTTTTTTTTTTATGCTAGGCAAGTGCTGTAGCACTGAGCCCTTGGACCTTTCAACAAATACTGCGTGCACAGCACAATGTACAGCCATCTAGAAGGCAAAGCTAGATCCATATCTCACACAGATCTCCAGAACAGCTTGGAAATGAACCAAAGATTTAAATATATATCTTAAAAATTGGGGACTGGAGGCTTAGCTCAGGTGGTAGAGCACCTACCTGGCAAGCACAAGGCCCCAAGTTCAAACCCTAGTACCACCAAAAAAAAAAAAAAAAAAAAATTGGGCTGGGTGTGGGGTGAAGCAGGCACTGGCTGATCACAGTGACTTAGCAGAGGTATGGAAGCCAACACTGATGAGGTCACCTCCATGGTCACTTCATAAGCATTCCCCTGTGCAATCTTGTCAACCACATTCATTTTTTTTTTCTTTTGGTGATATTGGGATTTGAACTCTGGTCCTTGCCCTTGCTAGGCAGGTGCTTTATTGCTTGAGTCATCCTATCAGTCCAACACACTCAGTTTCTTTTATCCACCTAACATCCTTCCATCCATCGTTCACCTGAGCTTTACAAAGGTCACTGTCAAAGTCACAATGCAGTTGCTCTAAATGCACAGGAAGCAACTGCCCCTGCCCTTCTGGCCCCCTGAGCCCAGGGGCATGGCCACTGTCCCAACTGCTCTTGGGGCAGACGAAGATGACCAGTTACTGATTTGGGGCAATGACTCTGGGAGCAGGAGGGTGGTGGGAACGGAGGACAGGTCAGGAAGCAACTCCTCATTTGGGCAAACAGATCCAGACACGTTCAGTGGAGGACAGGAAGCACTGGAGCAAGAGTTCCCTGGAGGCTGGTCAGGGGAGGCTTCTCAGGAGATGGGGGGTGGAGAGGGTTAGGGTTAGTGCAAGAGGACACTGGCGCAGGGTGAGGAGGCAGGAGAGGCCTTTGCCTAGGATCTGAGAGAAAGGCAGATGATGGCCAGGCCTCAAAAGGGACTTGCCGGGCCAAATTTGGAAAATTGGGCCAGGTACAGATCAGAATCAGCACCCGCTGCATGGCACTTAATACCTGCAAAACACCTGCGTGCAGAATCACGTTGGAGCCTCACCCCAACCTGGCAGCGTTGTTACTGTTTTTTATTTTACTATTTTATTTATTTTTTTGTGGTTTTGAGGATCGAACCCAGGGCCTTGCACGTGCTAGGCAAGTGGTCTACTGATAAGCTACATTCCCAGCCCATTGATTTGATTTTAAATGGATGAAGGAAGGGGACAAGAGTTTCAGGGCCCTGGTCACATTCCAGGAATAAAACCCTAGTTCCCAGACCTCCAGTCCCGTGTACCTAAGAGTCAGGAAACTAGACTTTGCCCTCTCCACTCTAGATCAGGGGTGGGAGGAGGAGAAGGACAACACAGGACGGGCTGGAGGGTGGAGGCAGGGAGGAGGCTCTTGCCAGGCAAGATGGCACCATGGCGTTTCCTGGAGCCTCAACTTCTCTTTGTGGCTTCCTACTTCCGCTGTCTGGTCCTCAGAGGCTGGGCTTCCTCATGGAATAGAGAGTGTGAGGCAGCCTCATAGCCAAGGCTCAGGGTCACTGACATGCTGACTACCCCCTGCTGCTCAAGTTCAGCCCCATCCCACCACTGGCCTCCTCCTCCAGGGTCCCTGTCATAACAGACAACAGTTGATCCTCAGTGACCATTTAAGGATCCTAAAGTCATTGTGACCTCCACACGAACACACCAGGACAACTGGCCCTGTGTCTGCACTGCCCCTCCCCCGCTGTGCTGGCATCTGCTCCTCTACTTAGAGCCCTCTCAAAACATGTCCACACTGGGCCGGGGTGTGGCTCAAGTGGCAGAGTGCCTGCTTAGCAACCTCAAGGCTCTGAGTTCAAACTCCAGTTCAAGCTCCAGTGCTGCAAAAAACAAAAGACCTTGTACACTTGGTTTTTTTTTTTTTTTTTTGCAGTTCTGGGGTTTGAACTCAGGGCCTCATGTTTGCTAGGCAAGCGCTTTACCACTTGAGCCACTCTGCCAGATCAAGCCTTGTACACTTGTCTGTTCACAGGAGTATTCATAATTAAAATGTGGAAACCCAAATGCTCAACTGATAAGTGAATAAAGGAAATATAGCATATCCACACAATGGGGCATTATTACACCATGAAGGGAAAAAGTACGGATATGTCCTATCACATGGATGAACCTCAAAAAAACATGACCATCGGCCATGACATACAACGCCACAGGGGGTATGAATCTGTTTGTAGAACACATCCAGAAGCCACAGAACCAGAAAGCAGGTGGGCAGTGGTCAGGGGAAGTGGAAAGAGACTGCTAGTGTGTACCGGGTGTCTCTGGGGTAGTGGGGCTTAAGTAAATGTGAATAATACTAGAAACCATTGAATGGTTCATTTTATTTTATTTTTTTAATATTTACTTATTTATTTGGAGTACTGGGGTTTGAACTCAGAGCCTACACCTTGAGCCACTAATTCCACCAGCCTTCTTTTGTGATGGGTTTTTTTCAAGATAGGGTCAAACGAACTATTTGCCTGGGCTGGCTTCGAACCATGATCCTCCTGATTTCTGCCTCCTGAGTAGTTAGGATTACAGGCCTGAGTCACCGGCGCCTGGGTATTTTAATGTTTTGAGTTGGAATCTCTCTATGTTGCCTAGGCTGGCTTCGAATTCACCATCCTCCTCCTCAGCCTCCTGAGTAGCTGGGATTACAGGCATGGCCACCTCACCTGTCCAGAATGGCTCACTTACAATGGATGATCTGGAGGGGGAGGGTGAAAAGAGAGGGTGAGGGGAGTGAGTATGACTGAAGTACTTCATGTGCATGTTTGAAAACAGAATACTAAGGCTAGGTATGGTAGTTCAAGCCTGCGAGACACCTGCAAGAAAGTCCGGAAGACCATGTTCCAAGGTCAGCCAGGGTAAAACATTTGCTAGACTCCATCTTAGCCAATGGCTGGGCTGGGTGCTGCACATCTGTCATCCCAGCTAAGTGGGAGGTATGAATAGGAGGGTCACGGTTCAGGCCATCGTGGGCACAAAGCGAGACCCTATCTCAGAAATAATCAAAGCAAAAAGTGCTGGGGTGTGGTTTAAGCCACAGAGTGTCTACCAAACAAGAACAAGGCCTTGAGTTCAAACCCCAGCACCACCAAAAAAGAAAGAAAATAATGAAACCTGTTAAAAACTGGGGAATAGGAAAGAATAATAGAGGGGGTGAATTTGACCAAAATACAGTATCCGCGTGCATGGAATTTCACAGTGAAACCCCTGCAAAATTAAGATATGCTAGTAAAAAGGAGAAAAAAATACAGGAAATTCGTTAAGAAAACAACAACAGAAAAACCAAAACAGATGACTTGTATGTTAGTTGTGTCTCAGTAAAGCTGCTCTCCAAACAGGAATAAACAAGTGAATACCTTCCTGCAGGTATGGCTGGGGCTTCCAGGACCCTGCCTGGCACACACTCGGTCCTCACCGAGCCCTCATCCTGTCAGCTGTGCATGTCTGGCTAGCTGGTCTTCCCCAGCCTCTGGCAGGCAGGAACTGCTGTCTTCCTTCACCAGCCATCATTGTTCTACTGCCTTCCCTACAGACCGGAAGGCTGGGAATGTGGCACGGGCCTTGTCATGTCTGGGACATACTATTTTTAAATCCAATAATAAATATAGAGCAGCAGCCCATCTGTTTCAGGCACTTTTCCAGGGAAATAAGGCTTACAGTCCAGCGGGGAGGCTGGGGAGAAAGATAGCATCCAGGCAGTAAGAAGCCTGTGAGGTAGTATGACAGCCAAGGGGAAAAACCAAGCAGTTAGCAAGAGAAAGTGTCAGACATGACCACTATTCCATTTAGGGAGGGCTTCTCTGAGAATCACATCTGAGCAGAGCCCTGAAGGAAGTGAGAAGGTATAGCACTGTGATGTCCCCAACAGTTACCTGTTCAGTGGCTGAAGAAGCTGAGACCAAGCCAGAATGTTCAGAGGGAAGGGAGCAGGTTCCATCCATCCTGAGCAGCTGCCCAGAGGGGATCTTGGCCAATGAGCCTGGTAAGTGTTAGATTGTACATGTGTCAGGCCAGTTTTCCTTGGCTGGCTTTGTTACTTTCTTATATTTCAGATGAGGATGGCAAGTCCACTTCTTCCCTTAAAACTAAAATTTATACAGGGACCTCTCAAAATTTTCCCCAACTCACTCTCCCCCAGTGTGGCCCCTCCTAACATCAGTGGTGCCACACTTCAGATGTGTCAGCTTTCATTGGTGACAAGTCTACCTGGTGATCTGCCTCCTCTGCTGGTACCCCTACATCCAGCCTCAAGTTGAGGAGAGGAGATGCCATGGGGCTCACCATGTACACCATGTGCCAGCATCTCAGCACACAGCAGCTCGGAACTGCAAGGAGGCTGGGCACATGGTCCAACTAATAAGCCAGAAGGAGAGAACTGGGCAGTCTCCGCCCAGCTTGCTACTTCCTAAGCTAACATGACCTTGGCCTCTTCCAGGATTCCCTGGCTCTGTTCAGAGCACTGCTGGAGTTAGGTTTCCCTAACTCGATTTTCATCATGCTTTGAGTCTACAAGACACAAGACAGTCAAGTCTCCAGTGTCACACTGGATCCCTGCTTTCAGAGCCCAAGTCCAGTGGCTCTCTGTCTTCACAGCAGGCAGCTGCTCAAGTGCCTTCTTTTTTTTCTTCCAGTACTGCGGTTTGATCTCAGGGATTACACCTTGAGCCAGAGCCACTCCACCAGCCCTTTGTGAAGGGTCTCCTTTTCGAGATAGTATCTCTCGAACTATTTGCCTGGGCTGGCTTTCAGCTATGATCTTCCTGATCTCTGCCTCCTGAGTAGCTAGGGTAACAGCTTCTGAGCCGTCTCCAGGCACCATCACCGTGCCCACCACCTCCATGCCTCCACTGACACAGCTCTGCCTGCCCTGCTTGCTCTCCCCCACCCCGCTTTTTTTTTTTTCGTTTTGGTGCTAGGCATGGAACTCAGTGCCTCACACTTGAACTATCACTAAGCTAAATCCCCACCCCTGCTATCCTATTAGTAACTGTCCAAACAATTTCACCCAACACCTAGGTCAAACTAACATGACCTCCCATCTGTCCCCAACCCACTCCTGCTATGTGCTTCCACACTTCTCTTCTGAAATTCACCCAGCCCCCAGCTTCACAAGTATCCAAATCAGGATGGACAAATGCTTTTGTGTCACCTACAGTACAAGCCTGAAGTGGGGTAATTTCTAGTTTCAGGATGACTCACAGTAGTGGTGCCCCAGGTGCAGGAATGGAAAGGGGAGACTCTGGTCTGTGGGGGATGTACAAGGGGTTCTCCTCAGCCTCTCCCTGGCAGGGGAAGCTCCCTAATTCCAGAGCCAGAAGAGGCCATGTGCCCCAGAAATGAAACCACCAGGAATCCTCACCATGCAAGGCTCCTGACCCTCTGCTTTGCTAGGATGATGGGAGGTGCTGACGCCTGTCCCCCAGGCCAGGACCCTTACATGCTTGCAGCACAGAGACAGCACTCAGGGCCTGTGGTTGTAATCTGGAGACCTAGGAGAATCAGTGACTGGCACCCAGTGGACTGTGCTTTTTAAACACTAAGTCAGAAGTATTAGACAGTAAGGCTGTCCTGGAGACCAGAGGAAAAGAACAGTGTTACTCTTTCAAGTACTGGCTGTCTCAGAAATTCCTTTTTTGGATGGGATATGGTATACCTTATAAACTGTTAGTTTTTTTTATTATTTTTTTTTGAGACAGAGTTTTACTATGTAGCTGAAGCTGCCCTTGAACTCATAATCCCTCTGCCTTAGCTTCCCTAGTGCTGGGATTACACACATGTGGCACTATACCAAGTTTTGTTTTGTTTTTTATTTTGTGGCGTTTGGAGTGGAAGCCTGGGCCTCTTGTATACTGGAGAAGTGCTCCACTACTGAGCTATGTAGAAGTAATGTTTGGGGTTGGGAGTGTAGTAAACGCAAGGCCCTGTGTTTAAATCCTAGTACCAACACACAGAATGAAAGGTCCCCAGCCTAAGGAAGGAAGCTACAAATGAGGCTATTTGCTGAGGTCTCTTGAAGAACTAGACCATGAGCCAGGAGTGGTGTTTCATACCCAGTAAGTAATTTCTGCTAGGAGGTTTGTGGTTGGAGTTCAGTCCAGGCAAAAACGTAGCAAGACCCCATTTCAAGGAACAGGCCCGTGTGGTAGCTCACACCTGTAATTCCAGCTATATGGGAGGCTCAGGTAGAAGAATTGTGCTCTGAGGCCAGCCTAGGCAAAATGCAAGGAACCCTATCTGAAAAATAAAGCTTACTGGAGGCGTGGCTCAAGTGACAGAGAACTTGCCTAGCAAGTGCCCTGAGTTCAAAACCCCAGTACCAAAACAAACAAAAAACCCACCAAAAAAAAACAAAAAACAAACAAAACTAGACTAAGAAAAACCCAAGCAAAGTGGAAATTACAAGGGTTTAATTTCCTTTCTGTTCAGTCTCTCTAAACATACCATAACCAGTGTATGTTGAAACCTCTAGTCACAGTCATTTGTCCTTCTGCTCCTTAAGTGGGGGAGAACCAAACAAGCTCAGGTCTTGGTCCTCTGGTCCTCCCAAAGGGTCACCGTGGCCAGGCATGGTTGTGTGCACCTGTAGTTCCAGTGCTTGGGAGGCTGAAGCAGGATTGGTTGAGCCCCGGATAGGGAGACTGCATCTCAAACAAGAACAGCCAAGTTTAGGTCTAGGTTCCCAGAAAACCCAGTCTCTGCCCAGGGGACATAAACTAGGTGAGGTGGAAATAAGGACTCCAGTCTTGTGGCACTGCCCTAACCCCTCAGATTTAAAATTTCATTTTAAGTAAGGGGAAAAAAAAGATACAGAGTGGAGAATTCATTGTATGTTTATTATTCACAGTTAATCACTACCTATCAAATGCTATCTGCAGAGTTAAAGGATTAAGTACATAGGTCATTTTATTTAAACACTGATTCTTTTTTAAATATATACACACAAAACTTAGTTCAGCAAGGCTTCATGATATACACCAATTCCAAAATAAAACAATCAAATGGTCCAGGTATAGAATGCCAGAGATTCCTTTTATAATGGGGGGGGGTAGGGGGAGAAGAGTTGAGTGAGAGAGCAGGAGAGGTGAGAATCAGCTCTATTCACAATCCACAAGCCCCGCCTCCTCCTGGGCCTCAGGCACTCCAATTGCAGTCCACCTCTACAACCAGGGGAGACCCCACTGCGCCTTGTTTTTGTTACGGGAAGAGAGACTGGGTGGAGAGAAACAGTTTACAGGCATATCACTACAAGGAACCGCAAGTTAACAGAAGAGGACAGACCTTTGCAGTGGATTTGGCCTTCCCGTCTCCCTTACTTTGCCTCCCCCAAACTCTCAGGGTGGGGTTTGGGGGTCAGTCAGGAACACAGTCTACTGTGAATGGAGACAGGAATGACCTACAATTCACTGTCCTGCTGCTTACCTAGCAAGTTAGGACACACATGTGAAAGCCAGGACCTAATTTTAAGAGTAAGAAAAATGAAAAGTGAATCCTCTTAATTCACTGCCTAGTGTAGGAGGTGTATAACCCAACAGCAAAACAAGGGCAGTCTGGATGCTAGCTCCCCTCTGGCTTCCCCGTCTTTAAAACCTGCTGACTCCGGACTTTGTGCTGGGGGTCTCTGGGGAAAGAAGTGGCAGATCAGACTGAGACCTGGAGGTCAAGGATTCTGAGCCTGCCCTTACAGCCAGATCGCAGGTGTGGTAGAGCTGCAACCACTCCCACCACAGCCTGGCCAGTGCTCTCCTCATCTCTGAGGGGACCCCAAATATTAAAGCTGAACCTGCAAAGGCTTCTGGCTTCGCACAGGCAGAACGCTCACACTCTCCACTCTACTTGTCTCCTTTCTCTACCCTGCTTTCCCCTCCCCCAAGGGAAAAATATTTACACAGAGTTGGAGACAAATTGGCTGAAGAGCTCTGAATTGCCTTTAACTTACTCTAAAACAAAACAAATAAAAAACAGCACTCATAAAGCAACCCTTGAAATAAGGAAAAAGGCACTATGAAAACGACACCTTCAATAACAACATCTGGAGGAGACACGTGGAGAGGCGCAGGTTTGCAGTTTGACTTTCTCAAGTGCCACAGGCGTGGGCAATGCACCCTCCTTTCCCCGCTGAGTCCAACTGGGGCTGGCAGCAGGTCCCTCCGGCCCTCCTCTGGCAGAGGCTCAACAGCAGGGGCCCCAGCCACCCTGCCCACTCCTTTTTGTGTGTATATATGAAGAACACAGACAAGTTGTTCTTTTTTCAGTCAGTTCCACTAAAACAGACATTTTGCATAGAGAAAATACCAGCCCACTTTGTTTCTTTTCTTTATTATTGGCATCAGCTGGGACTATATGTGGCTTAAACGTCATGCACTGAAGGATAGGAGAAAAAGGACGAGAAAAAGGACACAGGAGGGAAACGGGAGCAGCAGTGAGATCTGTAATAAAAACTCTTAATTCAATAGGTAAGTTTTGGCATTTTGATATCCAACACCCGTTCCCACCCCTCCCCCAAAGTTCCAACCAAAGTGAGATGGTCACCAGTGTGACCCAGCCAGGTGTTCTGAGCTCCCTCATAGGCTGCTGTTAGAGGCAGCTTGTAGGTGTAATTCATTTGTATGTTTTCAATTTCTTTAAATAATCTCTCTTGCTTGTTAGACGTTCCGGTTCACAGGGGTGACATAATTGCGGGGAAACATGCCGGTCTGCCCATGGCAAGCCCCCTTCCACCAATTGGGATCTGAGTTATCCATGACGTGGATGAAGTCTCCCCGGCGGAAGCCCAGCTCACCATCCTCCTGGGGGTCAAAGTCAAAGAGAGCCTGGACGTACGTTGGCTGCTGCAAAAGAGGAGCAGGAGAACATGCAGGAGGCATTCCCAATCCTGCCAAGCCCTTGCAAACTGCACTGCTTACAGGAGGGAGCAGATGCTTGCCAGTCCCCACGTTTCCCATACAGCTACACCCACACAGCCCATTTAGTCTTAAGTGTTCTTTTACCCTGGGGAGCTTCAGTGCAATCAATCACCAATGCTCAAAAACCAGGAGGATATATCTCATTGAGGGTGGCCGAGGGGCCATATTGTCAAGGCGAACAGCAAGACTGCCTGATGAGGGGGAAAGTTGGGATCTCCTCCAAAGATTTACCTAAAAATGTTTGCATCCTACCACTTACAATACCCTAGAAGGTTTTATAGAATCAGAAAGTCTAGAGATGCAATAAAATAAGGTGGTACTGACCACAGCTCAGGGTTGGGATGTTAGCAGTAGGAATGAGTGCAGACCCCACACCCTTCTACATACAATTTGCCTCACAATCTGCATCCGGGGACAGAACATCCCACAGCATGAGCTACGGGCTGTCTCCTTATGGAGACAGGTGGTAAACTAGCAACACTGCCACCGAGAGCACCTCTGATAAAGGCAAAACCACCTCACTTCAAACTTCAGGTCTTCAAGGTGAATTAGGGTAACAGCTGATATGATGCACATGGAAGGTCCAGAAGCAAACCTGTGATCCACCTGCTTGAGGAGCAACTCTTACCTGATGGAAGAGGCCCCAGCTCTCTGCCCCAAACACTTGGGCTTACCTGTGGCACCTGCTCTATATCCCGCAGAAATATCTGCTGGTTCCTAGACACAGATGTCGATCTGTGATAATCTACCAGCTCGTTCAAAGAATTGAACTTCACCACCCAGAGGAAGTACTTTCCAGCTCCATCACGGAGCACCTTGAAGTGCTGCACATCATTTCCAAACCTGGAGAGGCAGAGAAAACATGTGAGCCACCAAAGGGCTCTGTCCTGGCTAGTCAGAGGCTCTCAGCCAGGCAGTAGGGCTGAGGGCACTGCTTTTCTGGTAACACTCTCTCTAACTTGAGGGAATGTTCTGCAGGGGCTGTAGAACAAGCTGCTCTGTTGGCTGGAGAGAGCTGGGACAATCACTGAGCATCCCTGGGACCCCTCCATGACTGATGGTCACTGGAAGCAGTATAAAGAATCCTTCAGACAGGGAAAACCCCACACACCAGTCTGATTCTGAAGATTTTTGTAAGATAAAGAGAGAAAGTACCTACTGCAAGCTTGTGCTCTGCATGGTACCAAATAACAGAGCCTTCCTTCCAAGGACTGTGACTTTAACTCCCTTTTAAGGAGGTTAAACAACCTCTTTAAACAATCAACCAACCAAAAACATGTCATAAGAAATAAGCGAGGAGGGATTGATGGTGTTTTTTTTTTTTTTTTGGCGGGGCGCGTGTTTCTGTTTTCTTTTTTGGTGCCAGAATCAAACCCAGGGCATCACGCATGCTAGGCAAGCACTCCACCACTGAGCTACATCCCAGCCCAAAAGTTTAGTTTTCTCAGAACAAGCCAGGTGCAGTACTTCCATGCTTCAGCTCAGGAGGCTGACACAGGAGGATTGCCAGTTTGAGGTTAGCCTGGGCTATACAGCAAGTTACAGTCCAGTTTGAGCTATACAGAGAAATTCTGTCTTGAAACAAACAAACAAATATCTCAGAACAAAATGACATGCTGAAACAGTAAATGAGGCCTAGGGGAAAAAAAGAAAATAAAAACAAGCACACACATAATGAGGCCTAGGCACCAAAGAAACAAAAGCTCCTTTGCTGCCTAACATGCTCCCTTTTGCACTGGCCAGCCCAAAGAGCAGTGTGACTGACCGGTGCTGGCCCATGGGATCTATCGCGGTGACATCTGGCCAGAACAGATGCTCCACAAGAACTCTGCTGTCTTGTTTACTGCCAAACCCTCTAAAAGCACTCTGAACATTTGTTCAATGAATGGAGACTTCCTTCAGTTTAAATTTAGCTTGAAGAAACCAAATGCTTCCTATAGATAACCCAGCAGGTGGCAGCACTGAGACAGTGAGTACAAGATACTAAATGTTTAGCTGGGTGATTCCCCTTATCCTTGGGAGTTTGATCCAAGACCACCCAGGGGGATGTCTGAAAACACAGATAAAAGCAAACCCTGTATTGATTATGTTTTTCCCTATACATACATACATACAATCCTATAATAAAGTTTAATTCCAGTGAAAGATTAATACTAACAAAACAATTTGTTGTAATAAAAGTTATTTAAAACTGATGAGTTGTTTATTTCTGGAATCTACCATTTTTTACTTTAGGGAACTGCAGTTTAGGGGGGATTTGCCATGCAAGAAGGAAATGTGGATGGTAAGAGAGCTTCATGAGGAAAGGGACATTCAAAGGCCCTGTTTGGCCTCAGAGGCCCCCCCTGCCCTGGGGTGCTGCAGCCACTCCTGAAGTGTAGGAGTAGGATTGACAATAAGCCTTATGTCAACTATTGTGTTTTAAGTCTTTTTTTCCTTGCAGTGCTGGGGATCAAACCCAGGGCCTTGCACATGTTAGGTAAGTCCTCTTGGATCACTAGGCTACATCTCCAGCCCGACCAGTGTCTTTTATTTTTTATTTTTTTTATTCATATGTACATACAATGTTTGGGTCATTTCTCCCCACTCCTCCCATCCCCTCTCTTACCACCCACCCCGCCTCCTCCCTCTGCCCCCTACCCCGTCGATACCCGGTATGACCAGTGTCTTAAATCAGACTCTGAACATCTTAAAACTAGAGAAGTATCTCAGAGTCTTTGATGTTATGTGAACCACCTTTGTAGACATTTGTGCTGTCAAAGGCAGCAATATCATCTGCTTCACATTTTATTTCTCATATAAACACATTAACTCCTTCAAAAGTTTCATTTGACAGAGGAAATGGCTTGGCCTTCCTAGCATGTGCAGCACTGTGCCGGGCAGGCAGGTGGGTCCTCAGCTCAACATCAATTGTCCGGTGGCTCTGGCCACCACTCACTGATTAACTCTGTGCTTCTCACTCTAAGCTTTTAATTTCTACATGGGGAGCATACGACGTAAGGAGAACAGATGAACACAAGCTAATGAGAAGCACAAAAATGATAATTTCACAAACCTACCAAGACCATTTGTTGTATATGTTCAATCAAGCACTTCAAAAAGCTCTTGTTAGAAGAGATAAACTGTGATTATTACATCCAGTTTTAACCTTTTCATATGCTGGGAATAAAAAGTAACTACACTGCTAATATATTTGTGAAGTACTAAAGATCATATCTGAAACCTCTCAAATCTTTGCTTGGCAACAGAACACAACTACAGTTTTTTTTACCCCCTGTACTGGAGTTTGCCAGGCAGGTGCTCAACCACTTGAGCCAACACCTCCGGCCTATTTGTTTTATTATTTTTGGGACAGGGTCTTGATTTTACCCAGGTCAGCCTGGACTGTGATCCTTACATTTATGCTTTGCTGTGAAGCTAGAATCACAGGTGCACAGCCATTGGTTATGATGAGGTCTCAAGAACTTTTTGCTTGGGCTGGCCTCAAAACCACGATTCTCCCGATCTCAGTGGGTACAAATATAAATCTTAATTTACATTTCAAAAACCCCTATACTTTAGCTACATATTGGTCCTAAAATGAGACATTCAGTACATTCTTGAAACTGAAAAGTCTTATGCTTTGTATCATTTGCAAATGGAAAGATGGTTTATTGTCATCCTTAAAAGGAAAAAAAATTTAATGTAATCTATAATACAATAGTGAGCTGAATATTTAATCATCTAGGTTAAACTTCTTTGTATATAAATAATGAAATGATTTGTAAGATTCCCAGGAGAGGGTATCCTATGATAATGTATTAACCGGAAAAGGACCGAATGTGAAAAAATGATGGAAATTACAATTTAACTCAAAATCTTAATTTCACAAATGAAATATAATTGGCATAGACTCCTTAAAGTTCCAATTTATATTTGGCCTGCTTCCTAAGGGAGCAAGTGTCCCTATTTCCCCCATTTCCTGCTCTTCAGTTCCCCTTCACATTTAAACTTGTCCCAAATCCCTCAGGGTCCTGGGCACGGTGGCTCATGCCTGTAATCCCAGCTACTTGGGAGGAGGAGACAGGGAGGATAGAGGTTGGAGGCCAGCCCAAATCCCTTGTGGTAGCTTTTTCAAGTTAATGTGAGGTAGGATGGGGCTGTCTGTCTGGTAAAGGCAGTTGACAGGGCGAGCTGTCACTACTGCACAGTGGCAGAAGCTCCATGCCAGAAGGAGGAGTGGCGGGACTTAGGGAAAACTGGCCAGGGCGGGCCATCTGAGGAGCCGCAACTCAGCTCCTGAGACTCCTTTTACTGGGTGCTCACTACCCAGCAATGCCAGAACTAAGTTTTAGAGGAACCAAAAAGTTAGGATTTTAATGTAAAATCAGTCTACTGATTAGGCTAAGCCTCTACCAGTTTGTGTGCTGACAGACACCTGACCAGTAGCCTCACAATTTAGCCTAAGACCAGCCTCTGGCGGGAAATACTTACTTGACAGAGAGGGAAAAATCCCCAGGCGCACTCTCACTCTCGCGGATCAGAAAGGCCCCATCATGCCTCTGTTTGCTAAGCATTTCTTCTGCCTTGGCTCTGGGGATTTTGCCAAAAAACCACCTAAGGAAGGAAGGCAAGCCAGTCAACATCTGCTTCCCCACAAAGAAACGGGATGTCCAGCCCTGAATGTCAGTAGTAGGACACTCCTTGCCAGAGGAAGAGGCTCGCTTTTCACCCTCTGGTCTCACTGTGCCCAAGTTGGAACAACGCAGGCTTGCACCTTCCTGAGAGATGGACCTTCAAACAACAGTGTCACTCACCCACTTTCCAGAACTCAACTCAAGACACTATTGCAGGTCACTGTTTTTGTGGAGGGAGACACTTAAAAATAAACCTCTTTGGCTGGGGAGTGGCTCAAGTGGTAGAGTGCCTGCCTAGCTAGTGTGAGGCCCTGAGTTCAAAACCCAGCACCACCAAAAAAAAAAAAAAAAAAAAAGTTTCCTAAGTCAAAGCCCACCCGCCCCCAACTGACTTGTCAGAAAGGCACACTGGGAAAGTCCATGCCCCTTTTTTGCAGCCACTGAATAAGGCTACAGTTTTGCCACAGAAGGAACAGGGGTGTGGAGGAGAGAGCCTGGAAGGTCCAGAAGTTGGAGGCAGGGCTATTTCTGCTGTGAGAGAGCAGTTTCTACTTTGGAGAAAAAGAAGGTCAGCATTCCTCTCTGGGGTCAATGCTCAGTTCAGTGTTGGGTTTTCAAAGCCATTAGTAAGGGCAGGGTGTGGCTCAGTGGTACAGCACTCATCTAAAATGCAGAAGGCCCTTGGTTCGGTTCAATCCCCAATACCACATGTCCATACAACAACAACAACAACAAAAAAAAAACCAAAAAACACCAAACAAACAAAAAAACTAGGACAACAGAATTTATCACCTGAAGAGCAGCTAGCCGCAAAATTAAGATTTTGCATTCGAAGCAGTTTATAGACTCTTTTGCTCCCCATGCTAATTCACTTTGACCAGAAGAAAAAGTGGCTGAATTCACTGAAAACTGTGAGAGCAACTAGCCTGTATCTCACAGGAGAAAAGGGGATGATGCCTTTAAAAGAACTCAAGGTCATGGCTGTCATGGCTGCCTAGCTACTTCAAATGGAGACCATTACTAATTAGGGTAGAGGAACTGGGAAGACAACATTCCCTTTTCACAATCATCTTCAATGTTTTACTATTTTTAAAAAGCAAAACCGTTATTTATAGCCAAGAAAGACCTACCTTACATGGTAACTAGAATTCGTTTAATATGTAAACGGCAGTAGCAAAGCTACCAACCTATTAAAATTATAAATCTGTTATGTTTATCTTATAAGCAACCATACTGCAAGATGTCTCCAAAATATTATTCTATACAAAAGGTCAAGCAGAAAGATGCCAGATGCTGGGAGAGACACCCAAAGGTTGTCCACAGGAACCTAAACACCCCTAAATCTAGTACTCGTGTCATTGTCACTTTGCAGGCTCTGACGCCATGCTGCAGAGGAGTTGGTACAACAAATACTGAAGGGTAAATCCTGCAGTGCTTAGGAACCAGAGTAGATTGATTTCGAAAGATGGAAGTATGGAGGGCATATAGACATTTGCTGGTCTCTGGTGCTTTTGAGGGTTAACTGTACTTACGCAAAGTTAATACATCTAACCACCACCACTCTTCATTTCCATAGTACTTTATGTCATTTATAAATTTGATAAGCCTTCTCTTAAAACTACTTATTTACTTTGTGGTGCTAGGGATGGAACCCCACAGAGTGCTAGGTAAACACTCTGCCACTGACCTATACCCCAGCCCTTCTGATTTTGAGATAGTCTTGCTAAATGGACCAGGCTGGCCTCCACCAGTCAATCCTCCTGCCTCAGCCTCTCAAGTGCTGGGATTACAGATGAGCCACCATCCATGGCCCTCTAAAGTTCCTTACATAAGGGGGAAGGTCAAGACTCTTGTCAGCATTAGTAACTATAACTTTCCAAGAAATGTGGCCTTTACTATCTTTTCTCAATAGTCTGATTCAACCCCAGCACACCTGGAATCCTAGCTACTCAGGAAGGAGGCGGAGGTAAGAATATTGAGTTCGAAGCCAGCCCATGCAAAGCTAGCAGGATCCTGTTTTTAAAAAGGGCTGGGGGCATAGTTCAAGTGGTAGAGTATTTGCCTGGCACGCTCAAGGTCCTGGGTTCAATCACCCATAAAGACATAAATAAAAAAAGTCTCATTTAAAAATGCTTATATTGGGCTGGAGGTGTGGCACAAGTGATAGAGGGCCTGTTTTGCAAGCACAAAGCACTAAATTCAAATTTGAGTCACATCAAAAAAAAAAAAAAAGGGCTTACGTAATCTGAAGAAAAACAAGAATTTAGAGCCACAGGTGCTTGCTATAAAAATTATAGTATGATGTTCTGCTGAATTCCCTTGCAGTCTGAAAATATGGAAACGAAGGGAAACTTGGGTTGATTTTGTTTATCATTGGATCTAGTGAAGCAATCTGTAAGTCATGGTGCTTGGTTTAATCCTGCCCTGTTTTTTCCATGGCCTAAACCCAGGACTGTTTTTTGTTTCCAGTATTAGAGATTGAACACAGAGCTTTGTGTGTGCTAGGCAAGTGCTCTACTACTTGAACTATGCCTTATATGCCCCAGCCACCACCCTCCCTTTTTTGTGGTACTGGGGTTTCAACTCAGGACCTTGCTATTGTTAGGCAGGCATTCCACTATTTGAGATACACACCCACCCAGTCCTGTGTTTTGTTTTTGAGATAGGGTCTTAATAACTTTGCCATGGGTTGGCCTTGAACTCATGATATGCCTGCCTTCACTGCCTGAGTGCTGGGATTACTGGTGTCTGTTTCCCACCACAAGTGGCTTAAGAATCAGCAACTCAACCCCATTCCCACCTCCAGTGCTGAGAATCAAGCCTAGGGCTTCACACTCTACTACTGAGCTATAATTTGAGCCCCTGAACCCCAATGGGCTGTTAAAAGAAAAATTTTAAGCCAGCCACGATGGCACACACAGGTAGTCCTAGTACTTGGGAGGCTGAGGCAGGAGGATCACTTGAGTCCAGGAAATGGAGACCAGCCTGGGCAACATAGTGAGAACCTGAATAGAAAAAAAAAAAAAATCCCCCAAAATACAAAGAAAAGGGAAAAAGTTAAAAGGAAGAACAGGCTGGCAGAATGGCTCAAGTGGTAGAGGGCCTGCCTAGCAAGTGTAAGGACTTGAGTTCAAACCCTAGAACCACAAAATAAATAAATGAATAAGTAAGTAAATAAGTAAGTAAATAAATAAATAATATAATAGAAGAGTGACTGTAAATGGCTGGTCCTTTATAGAAAAAGTTGAAATACCCCTCGATCAAGGGTTTATTCTGAATAGGAATGATAGAAACAGAAGTGCACAGATTATCTGGCTTACATGGATATGAGCCCAGTGAGGATGTGTGGCTCTTCTCCTCCCATGGCCACTGCACGATGCTTCTCTAGTACAGTGCACTCCATGATGCTGTCCATGAAAACCCACACACATCTCCTAATGCATGTACTGAGACTAAAGGCTGTAGAACGCATACCTCACATATGAAATTTATGATCAGCTTCTTGGAGCTTCTGGTTTGTCATCAACTGTGCCTGCCTCTTAGTACCCTGGGCAGACTGCATATTGGCTCCCAATTTTATGCAACAGGGATCTCGAGTAAGGGACATTATAAACCTACAGACAGAGGTCCAGTAATCTTACGCACATATTCCACTGAAGATTCAATAATGCTTTTGAACTTTATTATCAAGAATTTCAGTCCTCCTAGCTACTCAGGAGGTAGTGATCAGGAGGATCACAGGTGAGGCCAGCCAGGGCAAATAGTTCGACAGACCCTATCTCGAAAATACCAAGCACAAAAAATAGCTTGTGGAGTGGCTCAAGTGGTAGTCAAGCAAGCATGAGAGTGAGTTCAAACCCCAGTACCACCAAAAAAAAAAAAAAAAAATTCAGTCCAAGTATCAACTGAATGTTACTGAGCCATTATACGTAAAAGCAAGCTGCAAATTACAGTGGAAGACAGAATGAGAGGACATAAGTTTCCCAAGGAACTTAAAATTTTTGGGGGGCAGGGGGATCAAACTCATGCTGATGAAGAGACAAGGTAGTACAAGTTCTAAACAAAAACAAGAAAACTATACAAATGAGATCAGTCTTTACCTTTTAAATCACACCATGCTACATTTATCTAGGAGCATTATGAAATGCCTGGCTCTCAAAGTAAAAAGAAGTTCCCTTGAGGACCTCTCAACGCCCTCCCCTCCACCCCCAAATCAACATCTCTCTATCCCCCTGCAGGCTAGCTCAACCTTCCATCTCCAGGTTAATACTTCCTGGATGTGATCTCAAATGCACCCCTGGAGTGATGTGGGGACTTTATTATATATACCATAAGTTAAGTGTGGACACAATGCCCCGACACCTCGCATAGCTCTGCCATATAATAAACGCTTTCTAAGACTTTACTGCCAGGGCATGAACTCAACTGATAGTTTTATGGGAGGCTCCTGAATCATTTGTTTCATTTCACAGAAGACAAATTATCTTCTTGGAACAGGCTCAGAATTTGGTTCCTAAGTAGTTTCTGACCTACATTTAGTTGCTACCAGTTGTGACCTCTGCAAGGACTACATGTGTGGGGCAAGCTTATGTATTGCTCCACAGTTTTTTGCACTTTCACAATGAGAGCTATAATCGCCAATTACTGTACTGAATAAAAACATTTCTAAATTGTAGGATAAACTTTCCTAATTTGTAGGATAAAGAAGAACAAATTACATGACTCTGTAGGTCCCTCCTTGCTGAAGTACTGTTTTTGATGATCATTGACGGCTATTAATCTAAAATGTATACCAGTCAGGCATGGGTGGCTCACGCCTGTAATCCTAGCTACTCAAGAGGCAGAGTTCAGGAGGATTTCATTGCAAGTCAGCTGGGAAAATTGTTCACGAGACCCTAGTTCAAAAATACCCACCACAAAAAAGGGCTGGCAAAGTGGCTCAAGTGGTAGAGTGCCTGCCTAGCAAGTTCAAACTCCACCACTGCCAAAAATAAAAAAATTAAAAAAAACTATATAGCATTATTACTGCTCTTGGATCAAGTGTAAAATGTATACCATTACTGTGGTTATATCGCAAGAGGTAGAACCAACCGTGAGGGTCTGAATTCAGTCCCCCGTACTGCCAAAAAAAAAAGTATACCACTACTATTATATTATCATTACATGCTACTATTAAACATGCAAAATCATTGTATTGGGTTAATTCCCTGGGAAGGCAGAATGAACAGTATGATATCCATTCCAGCGGTCTCAATTTTAAAAACTATTTGGAACAGGCCGGTGGGTCCCCTACTTGGGAGACCAGTGGAGCACAACTTACGGATGTGGTTTCATTTCTATGTAGTTCTTGGGAATGAAGCCGTCCTTCCCATTGAGCTCTGCCTTGTACCAGTTCTGATCACATTCTTCATTTAAAACCTGGAAAGAAATAAAAAGGGTAAAAAGTCAAACTTTTTTTCCCCCTTTTAGAAGGGAAGCATGAAACAACTGTGCTCCTTGTAGGTTTATCAAAGGTCTTATTTGAAGTATTATCAGCTACATGATGTAAGATTTCTTGGAACTTCAACTAGCATTACATTAAACTCTGTGACAATTAAAAAGAAATTGTTTCTAGAAATGATAGGTCAGGCTCTGAAACACTAGAATTAAACTCTCAGCAGGAAAACAAAAGAATGACAGGGGAAAATAATATATATATTTTTCCAGGACTGGGGATTGAACTCTGGGCCTCTAAGCATTCTACCTCTTGAGCCACGCCCTCAGTCCTAGATTAGCATTTTTTAAAGAAAAGTAGAGAGTAGATTCTGGGAAACAGCAGATAATGCTACTGGAGAGAAAATGAAGCCTGACAGATTAAACAAGTCTGCAATCTGGGAGAGAGAGGTGTAACAGGAGAAGCCAGCAGAAAGAGGGCAACTTTTAGCTTTCTCTGGAGAGCTCCAAGCCAACCTCCAGGATCCACAGTGATCCCATCCTGGGATTCCCCAGTAGCTTCTCCAGGTTCCTGCAAGTGTGGGTCAGCACCAAGAAGCTCTGCAGTGCTGCTGCTCCTGAGCACAACCATGGGCCCTGTATGGGAAAACTGCTTAGTGACCAAGCCTGGCAAGTCCTACCAGCACAATTCAGGTAAAACACTTGGAGAGCCTGAACTTGAGCCACTGCATCCTACAGATGTAAAAACACACCTAGAAAAATGGAATGGCCATCTAAGTTATGAGCTAGTGACCTCATACAGCAGAAAACTACACGAACTTTAGTGGGATGCCAGTGGCTAGCTACTCAGGAGGCAGCTACCTCAGGAGGCAGGGCAGGAAGTTCGAGGTTCAAAGCCAGCCCAAGGCAAACAGTATACAAGACACTATCTTGAAAAAACCCACCACAAAAACAGGGCTGGTGGAGGAGCTCAAGTGGTAGAGTGCCTGTCTAGTAAATGTGAGGCCCTGAATTCAAACCCCAGTACTGGGAAAAAAAAAAAAAAAAAAAATCACACCCAGATCTATAGATTCCAAATGAATGTTTTCTCCTATGAGACAGACAGGCAGAAAAGGCCACAAGACTAATCTGTAGAGTAATATGAGGAGCAGAACAGAACTTAGTGGATAAATGCCACTTCATGAATTCTAGACTTTTAACAAAAGTTAAAGGGCAGAAGGCACAAAGTTGGTTTCTCTTTTTTTTTTTTTTTTTTTTTTTTGTGATGGGACTGGGGTTTGAACTCAGGGCTTCATACTTGCTAGGCAGGTTTGAGTCACTCAGTCATTCCTATTTTGTACTGAGTATTTTCCAGATAGGGTCTTGAGAACTATTTGTCTGTACTGGTTTCAAACTATGATCCTGAGTAGTTAGGATTACAGGTGTGAGCCACTGGCACCAGGATAAAGTTTTTCTTTTTCTTTTTTTTTTTTTTTTTTGTTGCTGTGCTGGAGTTTGAACTCAGGGCCTACACCTTGAGTCACTACCAGTCCTATTTTTGTGATGAGTTTTTTTCAAGATAGGGTCTTGCAAACTATTTGCCCAGTCTGGCTTTGAACGGAGTTCCTCCTGACCTCTGCCTCCTGAGAAGCTAGGATTACTGGTGTGAGCCAGTGCCTGATGCTTAAAGTTGGTATCTAAAAGACAAAATAGAAACATGAGCACAATCTCAAAATGGTGAGCAAAGGAGATGCTAACGAGTACAATAAACAATAACATTTTGGTAAAATTCTGTACAAAATGATTTTATTTGAGATGATGAATGGTACTATTCTCATAGCCAAATTAGAAACTGGAGTGTTTTAAAAGTGGCTGATGACATTTCAAAGGGACATACAACATTAGAAAGGGCAGATGAGGTTGATAGGTAACCAACCGGGAGGAGAGGAGCTACTTTAAAAGCTGCCTAATGCTAGGGCTTTGCTATCTACCAAAAAGAAAGGCTTGAAGGAAATGAGGCCCGACAAGGGTTTTGCACAGCATTATCATCTGATAATAACCATAGCAATGAAAGACCAGTATATTTATGAAAAAGAGCTTTTCAAAATGTCTCCGGAATTCCTGAACTGGTGAGGTACAGTCACACTGTAGAGTTCTCAGAAGACAAAGGAGAGGCAGGATGACTAGGAGCTGACTGTGACCTATTTGGCATCAAAACAGAGTAAGGGAATCACTTAGAAAAGGCTACTTTGATTTGTAACCAAGAGCTTGCAGAAAAAGACAACTGGGTCTCTGCCGGGAGCTCCCAGAGCTGCACATTTTTATTGTCACCTTTACCAAGATACAGGCAAATCCTGTATCCCCTCTGCCAATAAGTGAAAGTCCATGGCAACTCTCAGATTTGAAACCAATTCAGAACTATAGTTTTCTATAGAACAAAACTACTCTGTTTTAGTGTGCTTTTCTCTCCCAGAAGGCAGGGAAAGATGGAATTAACATAAAGCTGAGTGCACAAATGGTTACAAGTCTAGTTATCTGGAAATTTATAGGCATTGCTGTACATGGCTCTAAATCTTTTTACTCTAGATAGGTAAATAATTTTTTTTTTTTTTTTGGTAATACTGGGGTCTGAATTCAGGGCTTCATACTTGCTAGGCCAGTCTGCCTGCTAATCTCTTTACTGTAAAATTTGGAAAGAGGCTGGTTCGGTTGAGGCAATGCTCCAGAGGAGGAATGCACCTACTAAGCCTGGGCCACACTGGGAGTCAGGGACCAGGAAAACTTTTATAACTTAAGAATTAAGTTTTATTCAAATGCTTAAGCATACAAATAAGCAAAGGACACAAATTTATCTTAAGTAAGTTTAAAGTTGAGCGAGACAGCGACCGAAGCCATCCGCGGGTGTGCGTGCCTCTGAAGCCTGTGGTTCCACATGAAAACTCCTGGTCCCTCACCCTCACAAACAGCGTTTGAGGCCTGATCTGAGGCTGAGAGTGAGGAAGCTGCTTCAGCCACCATTTCCCAGCAGGAGACATTCAGTGCTTGCTCATCCATCACCTCCTGACACACAGGTGAGCTCACCAACCCATGTTCCCTCCACTTTGAGAATTCCAAGGAATTGTTTTGTCCATTACCTCACAGCTGCATTTTCCTCCCAGCCCCCACATTCCCTTGAATTATGACTCGGTAGCCACACAAGCCCTTTGGTTTAACGGAAGCAGATTGATTGAGAGATGAGATTATGAAAGGAGGAAGAGCAAAATTTCAGTGAAGGGTTCCCCCCACCCCCAAAGACACTCTGAAAGTAATGTTAGCCCAAATCAGGGAGAAATTTAAGAGATGAGGAATGATGGGAGTTTTACACAGGCAAGTTAAACATATTGCAGTCAACAGAAGGGGACACAATAAGGACTTCTGAGGTGTTGCTCATGTTTTATTTCTTTACCTGGTGCTACTTATGAGAGTGTGTTATTTGTGAAAAAGCACTTTACTGTTAGATGAACATCTCTGTGTATAAAGTAAATCAAAAATTAGAACTATCTCAAAGAAATACAGTAATATAATTTAGTGCATACATAAGAACTGGGGCCTCACACACTTCATATACAAACTGCAGAGCCCCCAAATACAGGGGGAAGCAGAAGTAACATGGTGAGGACTCAGAAGCTCCCATGATGATAGCTATCATTGCCACTCTGTCAAAAAAAAGTTAATGCCCACAAATAAAACTTTCTTTAACAAGGACAACTCAGAGCATTCACCATGTTCAATCGGTTCTATGTGTGAAATTGCCTCCCATTCTACAATATGAGAATTTGATGACAGTATGTCACTACTGCTAAATGAACTTGTCATTTACTTACTTTCTTTCTGGTGGTAGTGAAGTTTGAACTCTGGGCTTCACACTTATTAGGCAGACGCTCTACCACTTGATTCCACTCTGCTAGCCCTGTCCCTTTTATAATGCTAGGAAAAAGAAGAGCTAGAACTACATTTCTGCACAATTACAGAAAAGCGCTAAGTATCTGGTTTATAAAATGCTGCATTTTGAAAAATGGGAATTTTTTTTTGCCTGAATATATTGTCATTTATATGAACAACAGAAAAAGGAATCTTTATTTTTTTTTTGGTGGGACTGGTGTTTGAACTCAGGCTTCACACTGGCAAAGCACGCGCTCTACCATTCGAGCCACACCTCCAGTCCTCCAGTCCAGTCCATTTTGCTCTGGTTATTTTGGAGATGAGGGTCTTGCAAACTACTTGCTCAGGCTGGCCTTAAACTATGATCCTCCCAATCTCAGCCTCCTATGAAGCTAGGATTACAGGCATGAGCCACCAGCACCTCCTCTTTTTTTGTGAGTTTTGTATTTAAACCAGGCTTTGTACTTGCAAAGCAGGCATTCTACCACTTAAGCTACACCTCCAGTCCATTTTGGAGATGGGAGTCTCATGAACTATTTGTCCAGTCTGGCCTCCAAGCATGATACTCCTGATGTCAGCCTCCCAAATAGCTAGGATTACAGGTGTGAGCCACTGGTTCCTGGCGTTTATTTTGTTTTGTTTTTTTAAAGAAAGAAGCCAATAGTTAAGATCCCATCAAACCTGTCAACACAGACTCTAAATGTTGAACAGCTTGCAGGGTGTTCAACATTTCTTCAGGGAAAAAAATATTCAAAGTTCTACCTGGAAAGCAATTTGTATAAGAGCATTTGTGTATGAAAGATAAGAACAATTACATTTTTAAACCTTTAATAAAAGACTAAAACACTATTTGCAGCTAATCTCTGCATAACAGAAATTCAACATATGCCAGTGAGTTTTCCCCAGTCCTCGTAAGACTCAAAGACTCAGGCAATACCAGCCCAATCCCTAAGTACCAATCCATCTATCCATCTCACGTACTATAGCAGTGACACGTACTATATAATTTCAAGAGCACACACACAGACTTTGAAAAGACTTCACCCCAAGAACAAACTACATGGCCTTGGCAAGGGTAACTGTCCTGGGAGAGCCATTTAGAATCTGTTCTCTTCAGTTGCTGTTACATGTTAGAAACTATCAGAATGCTTGTCATCCTTCCTTAGTGTGGGCACTGACTCAGTCTCCAGCCACACTGATTCATTACCAACGCTTTGAGTAAGTGCCTTACCACTCACCACTCCATCTGTTACAGGTTTGTTCGGCATGAGAAACAGCTTAGCTATGCTGCTTGCTATCCCTGTGTGCCAAACCATGAAAAATACCCACAATCAGACAAGTCACTATGAACTAACTTTCTCTCTCTTCAAGGTACTGTAGCACAGGCTGGTCTTGAACTTACAATCCTGCCTCCACCTCCAAAGTGCTGGGATGACAGATCTGGTTCATATGAACTTTCATGAAGAGATGACAAATTTAAAGGTAGTTTGGTGGGCTTTGGTCCAACCACAGCCTCCGACTGCTTACCAGGCACACACAGAGCAACAGTTCAAATTTGCCCTGCAGCCTGGTCTAAGGATACAAGGCCTCAGGTCAGTGAAAACACATATAGCACCTTTCCCCAGTCAGGCCAGGGGATTTATACTTGGCCCTTTAAGACCAGCAAGTCAATGGGCTGGTGAAGTGGCTCAAGTGGTAGTGTGTCTGCCTAGTAAGCATGAGGCTCTGAGTTCAAACTCCAGTACTGCCAAAAAAACCCAAAAAACAAAAAACCCAGCAAGTTGAGAAGAAATGAAATGTATTCATAAGTTTAAAAACTCTCCTGATTTTGGTAGATTTATAAAATTGTATGTGAATACTAAATCATGCTGTTTTATCTCCCCCAAACTATGATGTTTTATTAGATGATTAAAAGAAAACCTATTCAAAAAGATTTTTGTTTTGTTTTTTGAGACAGTCTTGTTATGTAGCCCAGGGGGGCCTCGAACTCTTGATCCTCCCACCTCAGCCTCCTGAGTGCTGAGATTACAAATGTTCCACCACATCTTGCTTTTTAAAAAAAGTATATAATGATATAAAATCAAGAGGGTATTTTTACCTTAAATCAATACCTCCCTCAACAAAAGTATGCTCCCTGTGACACAAAATACTATTTTATGTTCTCGCTCTTTTTTTTTTTTTTTTTGTGGTACTGGGTCTTAAACTCAGGGTTTACACCTTGAGCCACTCCACCAGCCCTTTTTTGTGATGGGTCTCTCCAATTCAAACTTCGATCCTCCTGATCTCTGCCTCCCAAGTAGCTAGGACTGCAGGCGTGAGCCACTGGTGCCCAGCTATTTTATGTTCTCTTTGAAATGGATACTTCTGGCTTGGCCTGTAGCTTAAGTCTGTAATCCTAGTTACTTGGGAGGTTGAGATCAGAGGTAGCAGTTCTAGGCCAGCCCAGCCCAGGTAAATAGTTCTTAGATCCCATCTCCAAAATAACCAGATCAAAATGGCTCAATGAGTAGGTTGCCTGCTTTGCAAGTATAAAGCCCCAAGTTCAAACCCCAGTCTCATTTGAAAAAAAAAAAAAAAAAGGCTAGATGTAGTGGAGCACACCTATTTGCTGTTACCACAGCCTGAAGCCAGCCTGTGCACAAACACAAGATCCTGTCAGTAAAAGCAAAAAAAAAAAAAAGGTGGGGCATGGTTCAAGTGGTAGAGTACCTGTCCAGTAAGCTCAAAGCCCTCAGTTTATACCCCAATGCCTCCCAAAAAGAAATGGTATTTCTTAGGAGGCCAGGAGCTCTGAATTCTTGATCTTTTACATCTTTTGTTTTGAGACAGGGACTCACTGTGGAGCTCAAAATGGCCTGGAACTTGAAATCCACCTACCTCAGCCTTTCAAGTGCTGAGATTACAGGTCTGCACCACGAGCACAGCTTGACAGGAATTAATTTGTCAAACTTAGAAATCTGAAGAGCATTTTGTGGTCAAGTCTACCTTCTGACTACTTCATAAAAATTTAAAGCAAACAAACAACCAAAAAAAAATTTTTTAAGGAAAAAACATTTAAAAGGAAAGAAAAAGGAGGCAGGAAGAGAAGAAAGGCAGAGAAAACCCTAAAACTCCCCAATTTTTCACTGACAAAAATCATCCATTACTTTTCAAGTGCCTCTTTCCTGTCACCTTTCTAAGCAGTCACTCTCAGTGGGGTTTATTTTGGAAGAGGAACATTAGTGTGTTAGGAACCAAATGTCCACACATCATAGCTTAAGGCTAAACTAGCTTGTCTTCAATCTATTTAGTATCTGAAATCAGTTCAAATACTCCTATTTTTTTGTTAAAAGTCTTAAGTGGCAGGCAACCTACTATAACTCCAAATTCTTAGCATGGCATTGCAGTGTTCATAATTTGACTATCAACTACTTCTCTGTCCTTATTACCCACTAATTCTCCAATTGAGTTAAGTCCATCTAGTCACCTTACCAAACTCTGAGCACATGTGGTCTCTCTCCTGTGTCCCTGGTAGGGCTATCTTCTTCCTTATCTATTCAGATTCAATTCAGAGCTCACAACCACCTTGGCCACTCTTCTCTCTGCTTCACTTTTATAGTATTTAATGTACGATTACTGTTAATAACATAATCCCTTAGGATACTATATCTACTACTACTTTGTATTGTGCTGGTATGTCTTTCCCCATCCCCCAACCTGCAAATGCCTGTTAGCTAGCTCAACACCCAATACTCACCTGTGTTCCTCACAGCTTACAATGGTATCTGGCATAGTTTGAGGGAGAGACTTGTATATGGGGCTTTTTTGTGAGTATCAGGGTCTAAGGATGATGGAAAGAGAACCACCAATTCTGCTATAATTTAAACATCACTGCTAAAGGGCTACCATGTGGAGTACCTCAAAACACCAAATCTTTTCCACAAACTGCCTATGTGGACTTTTTTTTTTTGGTGGCACTGTGGTTTGAACTCAGAGCCTCATGCTTGCTAGGCAGGTGCTCTTACCACTTAAGCCACTTTTGCCAGCCTTCCCCCCACCTTTTTTTTTTTTGTGTGTGTGTGTGAAGGGCTTTTTCCAGAGAGGGTCCCTGGAACTATTTGCCCAGAGTTGGCTTCAAACCTCGATCCTCATGATCTCTGCCTCCTAAGTAACTAGCTAGCATTACAGGCGTGAGCCACTGGCGCCAGACAAGGTGAACTTTCTTCAACACAAAAAAGTGTAAGGGTGGGGCTGTGGGGGTGGGAAGGAAATTTTAACATTACATGGGTAACTTAAGAGAGAGGAACACAGCTGTCTCTACACATGTGTCCTACTAATCCCACTTGGGGCGGGGCACTTCCTGGAAACGTGAAGATGTTGCTTTGATCTACATGTATGCATTGTGACTACCTTTTTTTTTTGTTGTTGTTGTTAACCTTGTTTCCTGCATGGTTTGTCTACTCAGTCATTGTCCACATGATTCTGAGAAGTCATAGGAATATGCAGGCGCAGACTCAAGGCCCAGCCTTGAGTGGAAAGGGACTGTACATCATGGGGCAGAACTTATGCTCCCGTGTGCCATGTGGACAGATCCTGGGGGGAGTGACTTCCCAGGGTATCCACATTGGATTGTGACTCACTTTTGCAGTGTTTATTTTATAGCTACAACTCTTCCAGAAACATTATTATAAAACCTTGGACTTTTTGATTCTTCCACTGAACAGCAGCAGGACTGACATAGAAAAATGGCTTCTCTTTCTTTCTGTCTCTCCCCACACACATGAATACATCATTATGAGGCCAGGACCACTCAGGCAACTTCTGAAATATAAGACTTGCTCTATGATGTTCACAGATGTTGGAAGTTGAATAATTAGGAAGACTTACCAAATTACAAGCTATTTCTCTTTCTCTGAGGAATTAAGTACTTTAAAAATAAACTAATACCATCCTTGACCTGTCCAAGTTCAGGTGTCATTTGGAAAAGTGCCCATGATATCTCAACAAAACAGGAAGGTAGTTGCCACTTATGTGATATTACCCCACCCAGACAAACCTGGAGGCAGTAAAACCTAAATGTACAGCCAACAGCCCAAAATAAACTCTTTCTACCAAAGGAGTACAAAAATTTCAATACAAAACAACTGTCTTTTGTGCCAAACTGCCCTCCCCCGGCACCCACCTTATTTTGCTGCACTTGATAGTCTGCCTGACTCTAGGTTCCTGGGAGGGTGTCCCTTGCATTCTCAGTTTGCCTAGCTCTGGCTTGGCAGTTTAGCTATACATTGCATCAAAATGCAGAACAAAATAAAAACAAACAGAGCTACCCAGACCAGGCAAGTAGTCATATGTTTGTCACATGTTTTATTCCCTTCCTTCCTTTCCTTCCATTCCTCCCTTCCTTTCTTCCTTGATGGTCCTGGACTTTGAGCTCAAGGCATTATGCTTGCTAGGCAGGTGCTCTTCCACTTGAGCCACACCACCAGTCAATGTCACATGTTTTTCTGATCTTCTCCAGTTCATCAACTTCCCAGTAAATCTACTTACTTCCCAGTGCTTCTGAGGCAGAGAACAGGTGCTTCCAACACCCCCACCCAACTAATGACAACAGAAAGCACTTATTCAATTCTACTTGAGAGCTTATTGATTCAAGAGGCAAACTAAAGGATCAACTGATTTACAATCATTCTGTCACCCAAAACCCAGCTCAGAGAATGATACAGAAAGAAGAAAAAGTTAACTAATCACCAAAATCTGTGTAAGGATCCACCAGTCAGAGAAACTTAAGGCTACAGGTCCTTGCACACAAATGGCTATCATTATCATCATCAGCAGAAAAGGTACATTCAAGTGAGGCACTGGTGGCTCACACCTGTAATCCTAGCTAATGAGGAGGCAGAGATGGGGAGGATGGAGGTTCAAAGCCAGTCCAGACAAACAGTTTGCAAGACCCTATCTTGAAAATATTCAACATGAAAAAGGACTGATTGAGTGGCTCAAGTGGTAGAGCACCTGCCTATCAAGCGTGAGGCCCTGAGTTCAAACCCCAGTACCCCTCCCACAACACACACACACACACACACAGCTACTTCAAAATACATTTTCTATTGCTGAAGCAGTTAATATGATTCAAAATTGGGACAGGTTTATTGTAATCACATGCTAGAAAAAGGGGTACTGGGGAGAGTAGAAAGTTCCTATCTCATGTCCAGGGTGAGGTGAGTGCAGACAGTTAAAGGGAAAGACAACACTGAACTTAGTTAAGTACAGGGCTGAGGAGCGGAAAACAGAGTAAGTGATTCTAGTGGATGGCTCTGTGAGAGAATGCCTCCCAAAGCAAGTGACATTTGGGGGAAGACCAAAGGCTCCTCTGAGTTGGTGTGACAGTGACTATAGCATGCAAGTTGAGTTCAAATGTGGGTGCTCTGGAGGGTCATTTGATGTCACTGAGAGTGCCATGAGCTTTGCATTTTTCAAGCACTACTCTGGCTGCATCTGGAGTGAACTGCAGGAGGGCAGGTAGGCACTACTGTCAGCCCAGTGAGGAGAACAATGGAGGGTGGGCAGCACGGTGTGGGGGAGGGAAGATTTCTGAGTGAGAATCAAAAAGGCTTGAGGAAGTCATCTTCCTCTTTGCCACTTACTTTTTCTGGGAAGTACTTTATAAAAACTGAAAATTGCCTGGCAAATTTCTCTCTTAAATCCATGAGTAAAAAGTATAAACAGGCAGATGACAACCCTTTGCTGCTGTCTTCCATCTGCTTCAGTCTGTGGACATCCTGCTCTGCCTTTTTGTGCCCTGGGTCTGGATGGACATTAACAGGCTCCCTCATGCCCTGGCTCCAGTGTTTTCCACCAATGGGGAGGCCACAGAAGGTAGAGGGACACAGAATGTGTGTGTGTGATTGCTACTGTGCCTCCCTAGGGAGGTCTGTGGACAGCCTTGGACCCTCAACTGAAGGTCAAGGCCTTCTCCAGATTTGGGTTAACTCTTCCTCTGCCCCCTAAGTCTTTATCACCTGTGGTTTAATTTTTTCTCTTTCTTCTTTTTGCAGCACTGAGGTTTGAACCCAGGGCCTACACCCTGAGTCACTCCGTCAGCCCTTTTTTGTAAAGGATTTCTTTGAGACAGGGTCTCAAGAACTAGTTGCCTGAGCTGGCTTTGAACCTCAATCCTCCTGATCTCTGCCTCCTGAGTAGCTAGGATTACAGGTATGAGCCACTGGCGCCTGTCTTCAGATTTTAGAGCATCCCTACCCATACCTGGCAAAGACTCAGTCAAATCTCCTTATATGTTTCCTACCAGGACAATGGCTGAAATTATCCTCAAATCATTTTTTATGCATCCTCTAGAACATATTAAGGAGATATCTCATGATAGAAAGTGACATTTATTATGTGGCAAACAGAATATAGAAAGGATCCAACTTCTGCTAACTACCTGGAGAAGAAAACTATAAAGAGCTTGGCTTTATGAAGTCTACCATCTTTTTTCCTCCTGAGGTTGGGCTTCACTGTTTCTGAGGCTGGTCCAGAACTCCTGGACTAAACCCATCCTCCTCCCTTAGCCCCGTGAGTAGTTTGAGTAGCTGGAAGTCCCAAGTAGCTACTGCACCCAGCCCTATAACTTTTTTGTGCTTAACCAGGGGTTGAGCACAGAACCTGGCACTTGCTAGACAGGCACTCTACCACTTGAGCCACACCCTTGGCCTTTTGGCTTTATTCATTCTGGGGACAGGGTCTTCTGTTTATGACCAGGACAGCCTGGACTTTGATCCTCCTATTTGTGCTTCCCTTGTTGCTCCGATGACAGGTGAACGCACCATGGCCAGTTATTGGTTGAGATGAGGTCTCACAAAATTTTTGCTTGGGGTGGCTTAGAACCTTGATCTTCCCAATCTCTGCATCTTGAGTAGCTGAATTTCAGGCTTGAGCCATGGCATGCAGCCTTTTTTTCCTTCGGTAAGCCCATGGTTCACTCCTATGAACACACAGGAAAGTGCTCTACCACAAGTTACATGTCCTGCCCCAAGAGCCCATCTTTTTAAAAACAACAACGAAAAGGGTGAGGAGCTGAGAAAGTGGGCGAGGGCTTGAAAACCTGGGGTAGGTAATCTGGTTACCTACTAGACTGCCATAATGACTTATAGTAACTTTCCCCTTTATACTATGCTTTAGTTAATATTTAAGTGTCTACTGAACTGAAAACATTTGTTAGGAATTTACAGGAAGAATAAAGGAAGAAGGAAATACAATGTCCACACTCAGAAGTATCTGTGTACTAAGGAAGCCACACATGTGAAAGGGAATAAGTAAAAAGTGAGATGAGGGAAATTGCCCATTGTGAGTTGAACATAGAATTCAAAGCAACATGTTTCCAAATTAGCTACATGGTTGATATAAAAGTCCAACTCATGTCTGGAGGAACTAGGAAAAAAAAAAAACCTTTAAATAGTCCAAAAATAGAGCAAGGACCAAACGACAGAGCCATGCAAAGTATGTCAGTACAGCAAGCAAAGTATCTTCCTTTTGATGTTTTAACTGGGTTTAATAAAAGAAGAAGTCATTGTTGTTTAATCACACTTTGCTTGTTGTCCTCTGACAGACTACAAACCATTCTCCTGCAATGGAGCTGTCCTGTGTTTAATTGACAAATGGTTATTACAGGCCTTTTGGACAGCTGGTTGTGGCATCAAGCAGTTATCTCTTACAGGTAACCAGCTGGCAATGTCACTCGGTTGCAGAAACACTGCGGCCTAACAGACAGCACAAGCTATCCTCCCTACCCCCTCTACCACCACAGAGAAAGATGCAGAGCTCTATAGTCCTGAAATCTTCAAGGACACACTTTCACGCAGGCCACCCTGGAGTAACTAAATCAAGGGGCTCATTGCAGACCTGTGTTTCTGACTTAGATATCTGAGAGCCCTACTTCTTTTCTGGTTGATCATACTAATAAATGTGAAAACAAGTTAATACACAGTGATATAAGAAGGTATGTAGTTTTATGAGAAGTAATTTGACTGTATGTATTAAAGATCTAAATTTTTATGCCTATTGATCCAGTAATGCCATTCTTAGGACTCTATTCTAAGAAAACCATCAAAAATAAATATTTAGACTAAGGGAGCCAGAGGCTGGTGGCTCACACCTATAATCTTAGCCACTTGAGAAGCTGAGATTGGGATTGCAGATTGAGACCAGCCTGGACAAATAATTCATAAGACCCCATCTCTAAAATCACCACAGCAAAAATGGACTAGAGGTGAGGCTCAGGTGGTAGAGCACTTGCCTGCCTAGCAAACTCTAGGCCTTGAGTTCAAACCCTAGTACTGCCAAAAAGAAAAAAAAAAAAAAAAAAAAAGATTAAGAGAGGAGTTGGGCATGGTGGTACATGCTTGTAATCTCAGCACTTGAGAGGCAGAGGCAGGAGGATCACAAATTTGAGGTCAGCCTGCTACAAAATGAAAACCTGTTTCAAAAACAGTAACAACAACAAAGACTGAAAGAGTAAATAAAGATGCAGTGAGTGCCAGGTTAGGACCTGTGCTAGATTCTGGGGATACAACAACAAAGAGATAAACCTTTCTCTCAAGGAGCTAATAGCAGGGAGAAAAATACAATTGTAAAGTCAACTACAGTAAGTTCTGTGATGAAAAAAGTTCAGGGTGCTTTGTAGGAGAGCACATCCTGGGGAGACTTAATCACACACAAAAACTGGAAGTCAAGGAAATCTCCCCTGGGTGGCAGTATTTAAATAGAAACTCGTAAGTGTGAATAGAATGTAGCTAGGTGAGGCTTGGGGTGGGAAAGGAGAATTTGGGTGAGTACAAAGAGAAATATTATAAGCAGAAGGAAGAGGCTAGGAACTAAAATGCTATATCCTAGTGACCTAGGAGGCAAGTGAGTAAGGGCACACAACAGAGAACTGGGCCAGGCTATGTGGACTTTGAAGGGGGAATTTGCTCTTCAGGATGAAGATTTTGGCTTGAGTGTGACACACTCAGATCTGAGGGGGGACAAGAAGGGTGTCAAGAAGACCAGGTAGTTAAAAGGCTACTGCAGCAAGCCAGGCAAAAGAGAGAGAAATTTAGAGCAGATAGGGGAATCCTGTCTGTAAAATAAGTATTTAAAAATCCACATGCATTATTTTAAGAATTCAAATTATTTTAAGAATTTAAATTACTTTAAGAATTCCTCCCAAAGATATCCCTCTGTACTTTTTATTTATTTATTTTTGGTGGCACTGGGGTTTGAACTCAGGGCCTTACATTTGCTAGGCAGGTACTCCTATCACTTGAACCACTCCACCAGCCCTTATTTTTATTTTTTGAGGTGCTGGGGATAAAACCCAGGGTCTAAATGCTCTACCATTGAACTACATTACAACCCTCCCCTTTGTACTTCTGCAAGAACAAGAAGCTTCATACAGTACAGGATATAAAATCAAATTCCATCCATTATCCACAGCTTTTCAAGGTGATTCAATTAAAAATCTAGAGACTGTGTCATTATTCTCTACCACAGCACACAAAAAGACAACAAAATGTATAAAAGGGATAATCCATTGGTTATGAAGGATGATCCTTTTCTCTGAGGAGAATGAAAATATTATTTTAACTTCTGTACAATTAAAACAGCTACACAAATCTGACTTCGTTTTTTTTTTTTTTATGGTACTCGGTCTTGAACTCGGTGCCTCATGCTTGCTAGGGAGGCACTCTTACCACTTGAGCCACTACACCAGCCCTTTTTGGTGTTGGGTATTTTCGAGATAGGGCCTTGTAACTATTTGCCCCAAGCTGGCTTTGAACCTTGATCCTCCTGATCTCTTCCTCCTGAGTAGTTAGGATTATAGATGTGAGCCACCGGTGCCTGACTGACTGATTTTTTTTATAACCAGTTCAAACAAATACAATGTAAGAACATCTTTCGAATCTATGGAAACATACCCTTACTCATGCTTACTCTTTGTCACTGTCGCATATATGTTCTCTACTTCCAAAAGTGACAAAGTTTTGGCAAAAACCAAACAAAAAAACACTCCAAAGTGACATTAGGGGGCTTTCAAGACACCAAACAAAAGACCCATTTGTGAAAAAAATGGGCATTAAAATTCAGAAAAAAACTTATTTTTCTCAGCACCTCCAAAGGGGTGGGAGACAAATATAATGTTGTTAACAGACAGGCTAAATTACCCCTCCTTTTGCTGTTGGAATGGAGGCCTCACTGGTAATTACAGCACTCTGGGCCTCCTTTAGGCAGCTGCAGGCTCAAAGACTCGAAGGAGCAGGTTCCTGAGAGGGCTGGGGGCGGGGGCAGCTGGAGAGCAAACACTTTGCACTTGGCATGTCCCATCAAAAGAAGACAAGTCTAGCCTTGCTCCGCCTATAGTTCTATCTCTAAGTACCTACACACTTCTCTGTGTGGAAAATCAGCACTTTCATCCTACAGAAACATCACAACCTGCAGAGAACAGCGGGACTTTGAGAAGTGCAAAATAATAGGATGTGTTAATGCAAACAATGGGTGTGTCAGACAGACTCTCAATTCTGGGCGACGAGAACAACTTCCTGATTTCATGTGGCTTTTAAATAGAAACTTGTGCACCATTTGATGATTCTGGGTAGGCCACAGACTAATAGAACAACATCCGTGCTGCTTGGAGACAGAGGGTGACCAGTCATAAGATTCACTCTCCCAAACAAATCGCACCAACTATGACATGACTTCTGTCTGCAACTACTTAGAACTTACCATTCTGACTTTATAACCCATCCTCCACACAGCCATGAATTCTAGATATAATAAACTTAGTTGAATTGTTATCATTAAGTTCACAGTCTACAGCTCTGGGAGAATGAAAAAAGTTAAGCTGGGTTTAAAAATCACACTTTATTTTATGGCTTTGTGTACTGTTCAGGGTTTCTAATGGCCTTCAACACTTTTTTCTGGCCCTATGTTATTACACTCTCAATTTTGGAGATGATATACAAATGTCGACAACACCCTTTTTCTTCAAATTCCCCTCTTTAGTAGGTTTATCATTCTGGATTTTTCTTCAATACTCTCCTCATTGGGACATACTGAGGGCTAGACTTTGGTCTTTTACATTCTGGGTCTTCAGTGCACCATTACTTTTCCAAAAAGGGCTGCTCACAATAATAAATCTGAGTGTGGTTCTGTTTTTATCCACTCTACTGGGTACTGGGCCCTAGCTATCTGAAAATTCACATCCATTAATTCTGAAAAGTTCTTTTTTTTTTTTCTTTTCCCCTAGTACTGGGTGGGGGTTGCACTCAGGGTGCTAGCAAGGTGTTCTACAATTGAGCAACCCTACCAGTCCCTTGTGGTATTTTCTTTTGGTGTAAACTTTATACAACCACCACCATTGAGGTAACAGTGACACTGTCACCCCAGCAGGTTTCCACAGGTCACTTTCCCTGTGGCCACTTTTCCCCTGAACCACTCCAGACATCCTTTTGTTCTTACCACTCATCAAGGTTACCAGTGAGCTGCTGCTACTGAAGATGAAGGTCTAGTCCTGCCCTCCTCTGACTTGGCCTATAGGCAGCATGTGACAGAAGTGACCATTTTCTTCACCTAAACACTTCCAGGACACTTCCTGGGTTTTTTTACCCATCTAACTGGTGGCTGTTTTCCCTAACAATGTAGGTGAAATACAATTTGGGATCAATTCATTTAAACAGGCCTTGTGGCCTATTTTTAGTTTAAATACTTACTTACAAAAGCTATTTTTCCTCCTTTGTACATACTGGTGTGGGCAGTGAATCTAAAAGATGACTGAAATGAAAGGATGAAGACGACTAAATCCAGAGCGCTTACCTTTGACTAACACAACAAATTAACACCATCATTTGGGAAAAATCTACAGCACGTTCAGATCAGAGTTAGGTAGCCAGGCACTATCCTGCCCCCACCACCAGCGCCTGGCTCCAATCAAGTTTAACATCTCTAACAATACAACTCTATTCAAAGGTTATTAGAATTGCCAGGCACTGGTGGCTCAAGCCTGTAATCCTAGCTACTCAGGAGGCAGAGATCAGGAGGCTCAAGGTTCAAAGCCAAATGGGGCAAATAGTTCACCAGACCCTATCTTGAAAGAACCCATCACAAAAATAGGGCTGGTGAAATGGCTCAAGGTGTAGACCCTGAGCTCAAACACCAGTATTGAAAAAAAAAAAAAATTAAAATCAACATCTTGCTGGAAGTGATAGTGAATACTTACTTGGAAACCCAGCAGTCAGGAGGCCGAGGTAGAGATTTGGAGTTCCAGGCCACCATGGGGTATGGTCAGATCCATACCTGCATTTTATGCATAAAAAGAGTCCTTTTTTTTTTTTTAACCCTCCAAAAACCGGTATCACCCACTGGGGGAGAAATCATCCCTGTTGAGAATAAAAGCCAACTCATTTATTCCACTGAATTACTCAGAACATACGTAAGTCAGGAAATAGTAATAATGGAGCTAGCAGGTATCTTAACACATGTTGATTTGATCAATAGACACAAGTACTGAATGAGTTTCACCTTACAAGCATTTTACATTACTGGGTGTTAAGATAAGAAAAAGTCTATTTCATTGGCCCCATAACGTGCACAGACTTTGTCTTGACTTTAAAAATTCTAAAACTAAAAGTTGGGCATGGTGAAGTGTGCCTGTTATTTCAGACATACAGGAGGCTGAGATCCAGAGGATACTGGTTCCAGGCCAGCCCCAGTGTGGGGGTATGGGGGTGTGGGCAGGTGGTGGGAAGTAGATGATCTTGATTCAGGTTTGCCATGGTAAAAAGTGAGACCCTGTCTAAGAAATAACCAGAAAAAAGGGCTGGAGGTGTGACTCAAGTGGTAGAGCACCTACCTACCATGCAAGGCCCTGAATTCAAATTCCAGTCCCACCCAAACAAAACAAAAAACCCCAGCTAGCTAAAACTATACATACTCCCACCCACAGTATCATGCTTTTTGCATTCAAAATCTAGCCAGCTTGCGCCTGCTCCTGTGTGGGTACCTAAGTACAATGGTGTGTGGGCCAATCTTCAAAAGGGCAGGACAGCACCCCCACCTCCAGTCAAGCTCACTCAATTAGAAATGTGACAATACTGACAGCCAAATAAAGCATTACAGTTAAATCTGAAGGGTTCCCCATTTGGGGGATAGAGGAAGGAGAAATAAGTCTAGGGAATGGACAGAAAAGAAATGAGAATTATGTAAAGGTGGATAATAAAAGAGAAAAGAGGGGAAATTAATGCTCCAGATACACAGCAGATATTCAGTGTAAAACCATTTTAAAAGTCCAACGGGGAGTTTGTTTTAGACACCATGCTTCATAATCTATTCTTGTCATAGAGTATCTGTGTCTTTTTCTGGGGGAATGGGAAGACTATTTTCCACTGCATAAATTGCCTAGTTTCAAGCCTTAAGAATCAAGAGACCCTTTCTCAAATGTTTTGAGCACAGTGCCTAATCTAAATTATCTTTTCTGGCCAACATATGCCCCAAAATCCACCCAGGTCACCTCTAAAACTAGTTACAGAGGATAGGCTACTCTTACTTGTACTTGTAGCAGCATCTTCAGCTTTCTAACTCTCTTTCTCTCTGGAATATGTTTGCCATTTTGGAAAACTACATGGTTTGTGGCGAGGACAGCGATAAACGTTCAAGGGCAAGGAATGTTATATTTTCCAAATGCTTTACTGAGCCTCACTCTTAGGAAATCACAGCTCTTAATTTTGGTTGAGCTTGTCCTAAGCGCAAATTAGCTACAGAACAAAAAGATGCACGCCACGTGGTGTGCACATCAAAAAGTTAACATAGCGACTGTGTACAAAAAATTCAACACAAGATGTTCCTGCATAATGGTTCAGGGACAGTAGAATATTCCATGGCACTGCTCACTGTGGCTCCTCTTGAATGTCTGCTATTCCTCAAGTGCCACTCCTCCTGCCCCTCTCTGGCAGTGCTAGGGAAAAAACCCAGGGCCTTGTGCATGCTAGGGAAGCACTCTACCACTGAGGAACATCCCAGTCCCGGGCTCTCCTTTCAGTGTTGTTCTAATTCCACAGTTTCACTTCAGAAAAAGCCCACCACAGGCTGTAATCCAAGTATTCGGGATGCAGACGCAGGAGGATTGAGAGTTCAAGGCCAGCCTGGTCTACATAGTGAGACCCTGTCTCCAAAAAACAAACAAAGAAAAGCAAAAGCCCATCTCTGCACTAACTTCCATTACTGCCTACATTCTACTCACATGTGCCCAAATCTCTCTAGCCAAAACCAATGTGTACATCTGTCCAAGAAATCTCCTGCCATGTATTTCACACAAGCAGCTCAAACTTAACCATAACCAAACAGAACTCAGGATGTTCCAAAAAATATTCTCTCTAAATTTCCTTCCCTAGTTCCTTGTACCCTCAGCCTTTGTCAGACCTTCTTATTCCTCCCCAGGTCTAGTTCCTTCCATCCTTTATGCAGATGTCCCCTTAGCATCATTTCTGCATGAAGAGTACAGTATCTTCATTGACTTCCCTGTCCCATCACTCTATGACAATTTCTTCATTAAAATTTAAGTCTGATATTATTTCCACATACTGAAAGTCCTACCTTACCATATCATGTCCAATTTTTAACCCAACATCCAAATTCCCTAGTGGTAAAGTTTCTGCCTGTCTGTTTCTCTAACTACCTCTGCACTTTGCCATCAATTCCTTTTTTCTGGGGGGAGAGAGTAGTGCTGGGGGTTTGAACACAGAGCCTTGAGCTTATTAGGAAGGTGCCCTACCACATAAGCCACACCCCCAGACTCCTCTTCCTGAATGTGGCAGATCTGTCTCTCTCTCACATTCCATGTTCTTTCATGCCTCTGTTCTCTCTGCCTGGAATGTCATTTATTCATTCACCTGGTCTTATCTCATTCTTCAAAACAGAAATGGCCCATCATCTATGAAATCAACCATCACCAGTCTCCTCTCCCAAACTAACCACACTACCACAGGGTGTGTTATCTCCAGCCCATGTCCGCCAGGGTAGTGGCTTTGGTTTTATATCACAAACATGTCTGTGATAAATAAAAAAGAACCCAACTTATATTTATTAAACATTTATTATATGCTAGAATTTATAATATATTAGGCCATTTTGTCCTCACAACTCTGTAAGATGAGTAGGCATGAAGAATCTAAGGTTCATCTAGAGAGGTCAGATAACTTGTAAATGGAATAGGCAGATCAGAACCAGGTCTGAACAATTCCAGAGTTCCTGTTTGAAACCAGGAACTCTTATATTGTCCCTAAAGACTGTCATCCACGCTATTTCTGGCTAGTACTTCATCATCAATCATCTAGCTAGGTTTCCAGTAGAGTTTTTTGCTTTCTACAGTTAAGGGGACAAAGTCATATCAGATAAAGTTGTTATGGAGCCAGGTATGGTGGCTCATACCTGTAATTCTATTTACTCAGGAGGGGGAGATCAGGAGGATCGAGGTTCAAGACTAGCTCAGGCAAAAAGTTCCTGAGACCCCATTTCAACCAATAAAAGCTGGGTGTGGTGGTGTGCTTGTCACCCTAGCTTTCTGGTTAGTGTAAAGAGGAGGATCTCAACCCAGGCCAGTCCAGGCATAAACTTGAGACCCTATGGGAAAAATAAGTAAAGCAAAAAGGGCTGGGGGTGTGGTGCAGGTGGTAGAGGGCCTGCCTGGCAAACACAAGGCCCTGAGTTCAAACCCAATACTGCCAAAAAAATACAACAATTCAGAATAATAGGATTACTTCAAATTGTCTCACGAACAAGTACTTGACTTCTCTTTTCCATTCTATTCAAATATAAAAACCCAGTCAAAGAGAAAGTCATTTAGGCTCCTTTGAGGTTCACTGAGGTAAAAGTCGTGATCATCATGATCTACCAAGTGCTTATTTACTCAGGTCAGCCCTCGATGGGAACAAGGTCTCTCATTTTTTTGGAAGGCAGAGCATTCTGAAAATATCAAAATTGGTTTTACTTGGCAGTTTTGACCCTATATCCAAGCTTCTCATGGCAGACCATGAAGAAAAAGTAAGATCAAACTAATCTTGTTAGCTTCTCCTCTGCTACTGCCATTTTTATTTTTAGGACATTCCCTGGCAGTTCTATCAAGGGGTTGCTACAGGGAGGGTGTGTGAGCTTCAGCGGCTGGCGGGGTGTCTGACACCAATCCTGTTGCAGCTCATCTGCTGCCCACCCAGCAGCAATTGAAGCAGCTGCTTCAATTGGAAAAGTCCATCGAGAGGGCAGAAACTAACGCTTCATTTCACTCATACCACATCTACTTTTAAATGACTCAAAATCTAATCTTAAAGTTGTTAAATTACAATCACTTAAGTCTTCTCAGGCAGAACCCTGTATCCAAGAAATTCTGAATTCTACTTACTTTCATGAATTCTACTCTGCTACAAGTAATGGTATAGAAAAATGAAACTGTCATTTTATTCAGAAGTTTTGCATTTTTAATAGAAATTAAACACAGAAGACTAGATGAGTGAGTAAGAACAAGTTATTCTGGTAAAATGTTGCCTTAAAAGTTTTGCCAAGTGGCTCAAATGGTAGAGCACCTGCCTAACAGGCATGAAGCCCTGAGTTCAAACCCCAATATTGCCTGCCAAAAAAGGAGCTTCATCTTATACAACTGTAGCAGCAGACTGCTTAGTTTAATTTGAAGAACAACATCTGTTATGATCAACATTCACACGAAAGCTTCAAATTAAAGTGCAATGGAACTGTGGGAGAAAGAAAATGAGTAAAAGTAACACCAGACAATTCAAATCTTAAAAAGCAAGAATTAGAAAGAATAACTGATAGGTATAGTGGGGAACTGCTCAGGAGCACCAAAAAAGCAAACCGAAGAGCTGGAAATGGGTCTTGCCCAGCACATGTCCAACCCATCATCTCTGGGTCTCTTCTCTCAAACCCTCACAGATCTAGGTGGAAATAGCACCTTCCCACAGCTATTTCTCCCCTTTACCCCTTCATATTCACATCTAATCAGATATCAGGTCTTATTCTTTCTTTAAAACACCTCCAAATGTAACACGGATATTCATCTAAGCACTGTTATACATAGTAGGGGAAAGAAAGGAAACCGGGGCTAGAGCTGGTGGTTCAAGCTTGTAATCCTAGCTATTCAGGAGGCAGAGATCAAAAGGACTGTAGTTCAAAGCCAGCCCTGGCAAATGGTTCATGAGACCCTATCTTGAAAACACCCATCACAAAAAAGGGCTGGTGGAGTGGCTCAAGGTAGGCTCTGAGTTCAAGCACCAGTACCGCAAAAAAAAAAAAAAAAGAAAAGAAAGAAATCATCTAAAATATCTAATAGTAGTGGGATGTTAAATTATGGCCCATGCATCTAATGAAATATTGTGCAGCTGCTATAAACGTTATTTACAAGGGCTGGCAGAATGACTCAAGCAGTAGAAGCACCTGCCTAGCAATGGTGAGGCCCTGAATTCAGAGCCCAGTGCTGCCACCAAAAACAAAACAAAACACAAACAAAACAAATGTTATTTACAGGGCATACCTGGGGGAAAAGAAAATTCAGAGCCAGGTGCTGGTGTCTCATGCCTGTAACCCTGGCTACTCAGGGGGCAGAGTTCAGGAAGATCACAGTTCGAATTCAGAAAGATGATGACTACATACATTCATACACACATAAATACATATACACACATACATACATATACACACATATACATGTACACATGAATAAAAAACTCCAGTGAAAATTTAAGAGTTCTTCCTAGCAAGTGCAAGGTCCTGAGTTCAAATTCCAGTACTAAAAAAAAATGAGTTCCTATTTCTTGTGTGTCATATCAACAAAGGCAAAAGAGCTGAGGCACCATAAGAACCAACACTGAACTCTGACAGGACAACACCAGGTGACACAAAGATGGTGTCAACCCTAGACTGAAGTCATTCTGAACAGGATGAATAAGGTGTGGATTTCAAAGTCACCTCCTCTCCCCTCCAACATACTGTCTAGTATCAGTAAGCTGCTGATGTGGAGAGACAAAAGACATAGGCAAGAGGCACAAACGTGTGAAAAGGGCAGCTGGAGGGGCAGTGAGGAAAGAGGAGCATTCAGATAGTCTACAGGAGCTTGGACCTGTCCTAAGCAATGACAGAAGGGTATGGCCAAGGGAAGTGAAATCTAAGCTTACAACCCACAGCATACTTAAGCAGTTTGATTTTTTATGGTAAAAATCATATCAAACAAAAGGAACAACATGACAAGATAGCTCAATATGCAGGGAAACTAAGCCATTTGTGGAAACCAACAAGAGTTTGTTTAAATGTAGCCACTAAGATTGCCTGAAACATTATTTCTGACATTACTGATCAAAATGCTAGCTGGGCATTGGTAGCTCATGCCTGTAATCCTAGCTACTTGGGAGGCAGAGATCAGGAGGATCATGGTTTAAAGTCAGCCCATCACAAAAGAGGGCTGAATGGAATGCCCTGAGTACAAATCCCAATATGAGGAAAAAAAAAATGCTGATCAATGAAACACTATAGAGCTTTTCTAGTGAGGACATGAAATTGTGCAGAATTCTGGTGCATGTTAACCCATACTCTAAATAACTATCTTCAAGAGGGTAAGGCTTTGCCTTGCCTAAGAGTCCTTGCATAAAAGAGTTCTGAAAAGAAAACACAATAATTATGGTTTTGCTGAATTCAAAGAAATGCTCCCTCTGCTCTCTGGATGTGCCTCAGATGCTGCTGTCTGCACATTTAACTCAAGACCACATTACACATCCCATGACAGAGGTCCCTGAATTAGAAGAGGCAGAACTAGACTGGAGAGCATCTCACAGGCCACCCCAGAGGAGCGGCTGGATAAGGATGACTCTTCTGATTCCTCCATTTTATTCTCACCGGAAAACAGGCAGTAGTAAGAGTGTGCATGAAGGGAAGAGAGGGTACTGGTATTTCAGAGGGAAAACTCCAAATTCTTTGACCATCAAAACACTGTGTTTTGGGTGGAGACATTTAGAGCAGGGCTATTCAATAAAACTTTTTGCAACGACATAAATGCCCTATATCTATAGTGTGCAATATACTAACTATTCAGAACTTGAAATGTGGCCAGCACAAGAATGGAGTTTTTTGGGCTGGGGTTGTAGCTTAAGTAGTAGAGCACCTGCCAGCAAGTGCAAGGTCCTGAGCTCAAACCCCAGTACTGGGGGAAAAAAATGAATTTTTAATTTAATTTAAATTATAAATTTTATTATTATTTTTGCTGTTTTGGGGATAGAACGCAGGACCTTGCACATGCTAGGTAAGCACTCTACCACTGAGCTACACCACAACCCTTAAATTATAAGTTTAAATAGCCAAATATGGTTAGTGGCTACAGTATTGAACAGCACAGTTTAGATACTACATGACGTTCAGCACATGGAAGCTAAATACTTTGTGGCCCATCCTTAAAATGCCATTAACATGCATTACGTGAGAAATAACATCTTCTAAAGCAGCATAATTTATAAACTTTTACAAAATGTCCTGTCACTAAGCAGGAACTATCAAAGAGCTTTTAAAAAGCAAATATTAAAATGATATCTATGTATTTAAAAAATCTGTGCTCAGTTGTCACTGCTCAGATGAGCCTTAAGAGGCATGATTTAACATTGGGGCTTCCTGAATAGAAAAAGGATGTTAGGAAAAACTAAGGAAACCTGAAGAAAGTATGCATCAATATTGGTTCATTAATGGTGTCAAACACAACCATACTGATATAAGCTGTTAATAATAGGTGAAACTTGTTGTGAGTTATATGGGAACTCACTGTGGGTCTCTCAATTTATAAGTCTAAAAATGTTTGAAGATTAAAAACTACTCTTTAAAAACCTAGGTTCAGGGGCCAGGGAAGCAGTTCAGTGGTACCGCACATGCTTAGCACATGCACACTCTGTGCTCCATCCTCAGTGTACACATGACACACACACACATCTATGTTCTGTAAATGAATGCTTCTAAAATCAGCATATCATAGCTGCAGAGGGGATACATTGTGACATTTACATATGTGCTTACAGTGCATCTCAACTAAGATTCACCCTCACTTCCCTCCCCACTTCCTACAACAATCTCAACAGGCTTAATCATTCTGTTTTTATATATGAAAAACAAAATATGTCTACCATATTCGCCTTCATCACCCTTCCCTTACACCCTCAAATGTATGCTTACTAATGATACTTTAATAGTTTTACTTTTATCTTAAGGAGGGGACCCAGAGGAGACCCTACCGCAACTACTTGAAATACAAGTAGTTGAAAATACAAGTACTATCCTCCTGTACCAACCATAGATTTTGGGGCTTCCATGCTTATATCTGACAAACAATATTAACTATGTAAATATTTTTCAGGTCTATGAAAAGGAATTCTTTATTTACTTGAGCAATTTTCTTTTTTTTTTTTTTTTTGTGGTGTTGGGTATAAAAACTAAGACCTTACGTATGCTAGGCAAATGCTCACCTTTAAGCTACACCCATTTTCCTACTTTTGATCACTGACTTTTTTTAACTTTAGAAATTAACACATAGCTAGTAGGTTTTAGGTGTGTACCATTCTGGACTTTTCACAAACTTGTAAAATATAGTCACATTCTGGTGACAGAGAAAATAAAAGGCTTACTGCCTTCCATTCCTGAAGTTAATTTTCAATACATAGAACATTCTAGTTAAAAGCAGCCCTACTGACTGGATGCTAGTGGCTTACACCTGCAATTCTAGCTACTGAGACGGCTGAGATCAGGAGGAATGAGGTTTGAGGCCAACCCAAGTGAATAGTTCATGAGACCCCCAACTCCAAAGTAGCCACAGTAAAATGGACTGGAGGTGTGGCTCAAGTGGTAGAGAGCTTGCTTTGCAAGTGCAAAGCCCTGAGTTCAAACTCCAAGTCTTACCAACAAAAAAAAAGTTTGAAAAAGTGTTCAAGTGGTAGGGTGCCTGCCTAGCAAGTTTGAGGCTCTGCATTCAAAACTCCAGTACTGTCAAAAAAAAAAAAAAAAAAAAGTATCAGCTCAAACTGTTGGGGACCCGAAAATAAATAGGGTTTTTTTTTAAAGTAGCCCCACTTAAAACACTCTATTGCGTATTTTCTGCATACATGCATGTAGTAGAAACTTACTTCACAGAGTACTTCCTTAAGAAAGAGTAGGAGTGTAGGCATGAAGTTTGAAGGCATTTTTACCTTAAGTCTTTAACAAGAATGTAAGACAAGTGCCATAATTATTTTGAGGCTCTTACATATGCCCTGTTGCTATCAATATGGCTCATGTCTACTTTTATGAATGCCAAACTCATTGAAGGTCAATTTAACTTCCAACTTTAGGCACTCTTCAGAGTTGACGGTAAGCTTTGCTAACATTAGAACAAAAGTTTTCAGTAAGTCAGGCATATCTGCATGGACAAAGCTTCTAAATTACCTCAGAAAACAGTTCAATATCTTTCTGTTTTATTCAAAGCATCCAATGCATGCCTTTAGCAAAGCTCTTAAAATAGTATATTATTCAATATTATTTACATCTACAATCTTGGTCTTCCTATGAACCTTACCACTAAGCATAGTACCTTCACCTAGGAAATACTCAATAACTTGTTGAGGCTGGGTGCCGGTGACTCATGCCTGTAATCCTAGTTACTCAGAAGGCAGAGATCAGAAGGATCAAGGTTTGAAGCCAGCCTCAGAAAAATGGTTCAAACAACCCTATCTAAAAAAAAAAAACAAAAACAAAACCATCACATACACACAAAAGTGATGGCAGAATGGCTCAAACAGTAAGAGCACATGCTTAGCAAGTGTGAGATCCTGCATTCAAACCCAGTTCCACCAAAAAAAAATAATAGTTTGTTCATATGGTTCATCGAGGTACTGTAAGTAGTTTTAAGAATTCATCAAAATAGGGCTGTCGGAGTGGCTCAAGTGGTAGAGTGCCTTCCTAGCAAGCATGAGGCCCTGAGTTCAAACCCCAATACCACCAAAAAAAAAAAAAAAAAAAAAAGAATTCATCAAAATACAATAATCATGACACACTCACATAAGGAAAAAATAATCAGCCATCTGAATGTGAAACATCTATAGAAGATACCACCCAACAACAGCAAAATAGTCACTCATCTCAAATTCACAGAACATTCTTTAGGACAGACCACATAGTAGGGCACAAAACAATCTCCAATAAATCTAAGAGGAATGAAGTCATACAACTGAAATGGAATCAAAACAAAAATCAACAGAAAGAATTTTGGGAAATGTATAGGAATTTTAAAAACATGCTACCAAATAACCAAAAGGTCAAATAAATAGAGAGAGAAATAAGGAAATACTTCGAAATGAAAACAAAAATTATATACCCAAATTTATGGAATGCAACTGAAGTGGGGAATTAGAGAGAAATTTTAACTGCAAACATCCATTCTCTAAGGAAAAATGGCTACTGGAGAGGATTAACCAAACTAGGGCGCACATTGTACACATATGGAAATGTCACAAAGAAATCCTTCATACAACTATTATATAATAATAAGAACTTTCAAAAAAAAAAAAAAAGACCCACTTCTGCCCACTTTAAAAAAAAAAAAGGAAAAGTGGTTTATAAACCCAGCTCTTGGGGGGTTGAGCATAGCCAAGCACAGTGGTGCACACCCATAATCCTAGCACTTGGGAAAACAACAGCCAGCCTGAGCTACATTAGCACAATTTTTGAGGAAATTCACAAGTTTCTGCTTTCATTCATTGTGACTCAGCTTAGCATGTGACTCTGAGAAAAATCTTAACTGGTGTAGCCTGCTCTAATTGCCTGGCACACACATGCTCTGAGCTACGGCACTCTCTTACTTTTATTATGAAAAGTTTTAATTAAGTTTCTTCTTGTTTCACTGTATGCAGAAAGTAACTTAATGGCTATAACCATTAAATACTATTTCCTGAAAAGTTACACATAACCCCGACAATGATTTTCTTTGGGAAGAGGGTTTGCCATATAAATTTTCTAATGATAAGAAATTTATCATTATCATATCTCATATGATAATAAGAGTTACTTACTTATTTATTTAATATTAAGTAAGTTATCTGGGTAGGAAGAATGACCTAACTTTCTTTTACACTTTTCTATTGAAACATTCCAATACACATTTAAAAAAAAATTAAAAAATATACTTGATTATTTAAATGTACAATGAATAACTAAAAGCCACTAATAATTTTAAATCTCTATCCTCTTTACTTTTCAAAGGTGAACACTTTATAGAAGTTGATATATAATAAAATAAAAATTTGACTTCAGCTAAAAACAAACAAAAAATGGAAAAAAATGGGTAAAGAAACCTCTGAAAAACTGTAACTTGAGCCAGGTGTGGTGGTGCACACCTGTAAGCCCAGCACTTGGGAGGTTGAGCCCAGACCAGCCTGGCCTTCTACCAGACTTGAGTTAGGACAGATTAGTCTTCCTCTAGAAGAGATTCATTTAGTTCAAAGAAGAAAAACTGAATTCAAACCACTGCACGTTAGTTGGACACCGGTGGCTCACACCTGTAATCCTAGCTATTTTGGGAAGCTGAGACTGGGAGGATCACAGTTTGGGGCCAACGTGGGCAAACAGTTTGTGAGGTCCCCATCTCCAAAATAACCAGAGCAAAACAGACTGGAGGTGTGGCTCAAGGAGTAGAGCACCTGCTTTGCAAGCGTGAAGCCCTGACTTCAAACCCCAGTCGCACAAAAAGAAAAAAAACCTATAAAACTACTAATGTCTACGAATAACAAATGTCTCCAATATCATAATTACTTTTTAATTTAACTTGATCCAGACATAAAAGCAAATTAATCACCCGAAAGAACAGCATGAATAAAATGTGTCAGAAAAACTATGTCACTAGATGCCAAAGATATTTAATCATTTTCATAAATACGGCTACCACAGTCCCATATAACACCGCAAATGTTCAAATAACGTTCTACTGTTGCTGAAGATTAGAGAATGAAGCAAATGTTAGCTGTGCTGTTATATTTCTAGCTAGGGACTGTAGGCTAGTCTTTTTCTTAAGCTAGGTAACCATTTGCCCGGTCCTTTTGGACAACAGGTTAATGTATACATCAAAAGTCTCCTTGAGAATATGAACTAAATTACAGAAACAATCAAAATATCCAACAATAAGGAAACAGTTAAATTATAGAACATTATTATCTTGATATATAACCATTAAAAATAATTAGCAAAGCTATTATGGAAAATGGCAACATGTCTGTCATAGGCTTGTTTTATTTTTCTACTGTTAGAACTCAAACCCAGGGCCCTGTGCGTGTTTGGCAAGTGCTCTACTACTAAACTACATCCCCATGTATGTGCATTTTTTTTTTCAATGCACCAAGACAGTTTACCCAGCTATATATATGTGTTTTAAGACCACTACAATTATAGCATCATGAAAATGTATGTGCAGTGATAAAGCTTGGAGGAGATCTGAAATAATAAAAAGACTGGAGTGAAGGAATTTATACAGAATTTTGAGTTTCTTTTTTCTATTAATGTATGTTAATTTTAAATAAAGTGAAATGGAAATAGTGCTAATAAAATAAACTGAATATAGGTCCTCCCCCGAACTCCTTTTCAAACCATATATACTTATCTATCAAGCTGAAGACCCACAAGCTGGGCACAGTAGCTCACACGTGTACCCAGGAAGGAATGAGGCGGCCAGGGTTCAAGAGTTTGAGGGCAGCCTGCATTACATAGTAAGTTCAACGCCGGCCTGGGATACAAAAGACACTGTCTCAAAAACAACAACAAAACAAACAAACAAGCAAACACAAAAGCCAGAGAAAAAAGAATGGAATAGAAAAGAGAAGATCTATGAAATAATAGCACAAAAGAGACAGGAAATGTCTTTTTCAGTCTCTTGTTTTCAGTGAATCCTACAGTTTCAAGGTCCAAACTCTCACTTAATGACTGATTTTTTTTTTTTTTTTTTGTGGCACTGGGGTATGAACTCAGGGCCTCACACTTACTAAGACATGTAATTTACCACCTGAGCCATGCCTCCAGCCCCTTTTTTAGCTTTAATTATTTTTCAGGTAAGGTCTTGCATTTTTATCTAGGGCTGGCCTCCTACCCATGCCTCCTAGCTGGGCCCACTTATGACTAAACTGATTCTTTTTGCATTTTTCAGGAGAATGTTAAGAATTACTTTGGCCAATTTGCTAAACCTAAATTTCATTTATTTAATTATTTAAAACTTATTATTTTGAGGCAAGGTCTTGAATTTGAGATCCTTCTGCATCAGTTTTTTAAGTGCTAGTATTACAGGCTGGTGCTACCATGCCCAGCTTAAATCTAGATTTTGTAAACTCACTGTTAAACTAACAATTAATTAAGACACATGTGGTGGTATATACCTATAATACAGGAGGCGGAGAGCAGGAGGATCTCAGATTGAGGCTAGCCTACACAAAAAGTTAGCAAAACTCCACCTCAACAAATAAACCAGGTATAGTGTATGTATCTATAATCCCAGCTACCCAGGGAAAAAAAAACAAGCCCCTATCTGAAAAATCACTAAAGCAAAAAGGGCTGGTAAAGTGGCTTAAGTGGCAGAGTACCTGTCTATTAAGCACGAGACCCTGAACTGCATAAAGAAAGAAAAGAAAGGAAAAGATGAAAATAAAAGTGTTCTCCCAGGGGTCTGTCAAGAGTACACAGATAATGAGAGGTCTTAATATCCTGAGAGTAAATAACACCGTGCGTTTCTCCCAAGGCTGTTTTTTAAAGCATCTTGTGTTGTTAGCCAACAGCATAATCCCAAAGCGCCACTGAAGCGAAGAATTCCACAGAAGAGAGACCTCAGTAGTACTCTGCAAAGGTATCCATCTCTCTGCCTGAGGTTTAACCCTGAGACTACAGATGTGTACGAATGGAGAAATTATTTATTTTCCAAACAGTGCATCATCGATACTGGGCTTTCAGCTGAGCTCTAGGATAGAGTTGAAACTCCTGAATTTGAGTTAATAGAAGACAGGCATTTGCCAGTTTTATGGGTAGAGACATGTGTCTTAATAGTTCCCCTTACCAAAGTTGTACAATTGAGTAACATTAATAAAACTAATGGGAACTAGCAATTGCTGTCTACTTTAGACTAGTCATTGTTTTAAGCACACTAACATGTTAACTCTTTTAATTTTCACAACAACCCTAGGAAAGTAGGTATTATTGTTCTCACTTTACAGATGGGAGGACCACATCAGAAAGTCATTAAGTAAATTGCCCAATATCACTGCTGGATCTGCTAACAGAAGAGTTGTGATTTAAGGAAGGTCTAGCCTACAGCCTGTATTCCTTATAATATAAACTATAGAGGTCTCTTACTTCAAACCCATGAGGGGGTGAAATTGAGAAAATATCTGCCAAAAGGATCAAGATTTCCTCGAAATGGCATTTGATGTCTCAAAGTTTTATGATACTGAGCATGACCACAGTAAACTTAGGCTATAGCTTAAAAGATTTAAAATCAGGTTAAACCTCAATCACAGAAACGAAACAAAACAAAAAACCAACCCCTGAGCATAGCATTTAAATTTCTTGAACTATCTTTCAAATTGAACTAGATGCAAAATGCTAACTACTTACTATTTTAATATAACTATTGTTTCAATAAAATGAATACCTGTGTTCTTTTAAAGTAAAGTAACACAGGAAAGTACATAGAAATAGCCTTTTTTTTTTTCTTAATCACCTGAAATCCAGTCACTTGAAGAAAACAGATACTCTCAAGAGGACTGCTCAGAAAGAAGTTAGTGAAGGTAACAGGAAAAGAGAGCCAGGCATGGTGGTGAATGCCTGTGATCCCAGCTATCTGGGAGGCACAGGCAGGAGGATTCCAAGTCTCGGCCCAGCCTAGGCAAACTAAGGAGGCCCTGTCTTAAAAAACAAAAGGGTTGGGGTATAGTTCAAGTTCAATTCCCAGTACCATAATATATATATGAGAGAGAGAACACAATCTTCCCTAAATGGTCTCATTCTCTAGTTGGACTTCATTTGTGCATAGAAAGATTTAAAGTGTAGTGATCGAGAACATGGAAGCAGGGGTTGGACTCATGGCTCAAGTGGTAGAGCATCTGCCTAGCAAGCATGAGGACCCGTGTTCAACCCGTGAACCATGAAAAATAAATAAATAAAAGAACATGGAACTAGGAGTCCAACCAGCCTGGGTTTGAATCCTAACCTGTGAAGTTGGGCAAATTATTTAACCTACCTTTTCCTCACCAAGAAAATAGGGATAATGGTACCTGACTTTAAAAACTACTGTGAGGATTAAAAGAATGTAAGGGCTGGGGACATGGCTCAAGAGGTAGAGTGCTTGCCTAGCAACTGAGAGGTCCTGGGTTCAATCCCCAGAATATGTGGGGGTGGGGTGGGGGGAGGATGCAAGCAAAAATACTTAGCTTCATGAGAGGCTTACTAACCATTCAATACATTATATTATTTCTTATTAAAAGAAGATCCATTTAAACATTCCCCTGTACAAGTATAGACATTTACATTCGCATTCCACTTTTCACAGTATTTCATTTCATAGGTACTGTAATCTACCTATGTACTTTACTAATGATGGAGGGTATTTTGTTGTTGTTTTTCTAATAATTACAGCAATTGAAAGATGCCCTCTTAAAAAAAAAAGATGCCGGGGTGGGGGCAGGGGGGAGAAATGACCCAAGCATTGTATGCACATATGAATAATAAAACAATAAAAATAAAAAAAGATGCCCCTTTACATATTTTAATAGCTCCGAAATGCATCTTACAATTGATAGAATTTTATAATTTAACTGGCAAAAATTTTTTCTAGGTAGTACACAAATTCATGGAAATAAATATCCTTAGTTGGGTGTGCTGATATATACCTGTAATCCACCACTGAGAGGCTGAGGCACAAAGCTCAAGAGCTTGAGGATAGCCGGGCACCAGTGGCTCACGCCTGTAATCCTAGTTTCTCAGGAGGATCATGGTTCAAAGCCAGACCTGGGTGAATAGTTTTCAAGACCCTATCTCAAAAACATAAACAACACAAAACAGACTGGTGGAGTGGCTCAAATGGTAAGGGCACCTGCCTAACAAGCGTTGAGGCCCTGAGTTCAAACCCCAGTATCTGAACTACACAGCAAGACCGTCCCAAAAAACAAACAAAAAAAAAACTTTTTTAAACTTGAGAATTTTTTAGAGTTCTTTCAAGTGTAATTGCTAGGTCACTACATATTCTGATACATACCACCAAGCCACCACTGTGAAAGCCCATAGACACGAGGAAGCAGTACTCATTTCCTCACACCCTAGCCGACAGAGAATAGGATCAATCTTTACCATCTTTGCTGATCTCACACAAAATGACCTTCTTTTTTTTTTTTTTTTTTTTTTTTTTTGTGGTACTGGAATTGAACTCAGGGCCTCATGCTTGCTAGGCAGGAACTCTATCACTTGAGCCACTACACCAGCCCTTTTATGTGTTGGGTATTTTTCAGATAGGGTCTTGCTTTCATTTTGTGTGGGCTGGCGTCAAACCTTGATCCTCCTGATCTCTGCCTCCTGAGTAGCTAGGATCACAGGTGTGAGCCACCAGCATCTGGCCAAAACAAGCCCCTTTTATTTGCATTTCTTCACCATTGAAAGCAGCTTACTTTAGGCAGGAAGTCCAGTAAGTCACTCAGTAGAAGCAATGCCTGAGGGATGAACAAAGCACAACTACTGGTACCCTACATTTCTGCTTTGCTCACACCTGGCAGTTCAGAGGAGTAAGAATGCATTGCAGACTGTGGCAGCCAGACTTCCAACTTCCCACTTTGCCAGGTGCCAGCTGAGTGAGCCTGAGCAAGTCTTCATCTCTGAGACTGTTTCTGCACCTTAGAGTAAGATGGGGCTGGTCCTGTGCAGCTTTCAGTGTCCAAGAAGACTAGGAGTAGTGTGTAACTTCGTGATAGTCAGCGAATGCTCCCTAAATGGGAGCTATTCAATGGTGACTTCAACCTATGGTATATGGAAATAACCCTAAGGAACACTGCAATTCCTTACTTATTTCTTTTTCCAAAAGAGGAAGACCAATCTTTAGCCAGTCTCCTCCAGAGTCTTGTACAGGAACTGAAAGTTCACTCTCAGCCTCTATTTGGAAATAGTCCATTTTGTTGACAAAATGAATATAACACAAATTTATTTGCTTTGGGGAAGACATGGCTCCAGCCGTAGGGCGCCTACCTGAATTCAAACCCCAGTATTGAAAAAAAAAAAAATTACACTGAAATTCATAATCAATGGCTATTCTCTGCTCAACTACACAGGGGACATATGCAAATGCCATTAGATGATGGCAGAAATCCCATGTTTCCTGGCAGTACATCTCAAACCCCCTCCTCTTTCATTCCTAATATCCAGTACCTCTGCTGCACTTACCTCACATTCTGATTACTGCAACCTTCCAGGCTTGGGACTCTGGATCACCTTCTTGCAACCCATTATGTACAAAGGATACTCTCTTCATCAGTAAAAACCTTCTGAAGCTTTTCAAGGACCAGATCAAACCCTTACTAGGTTTGTCTTCTTTTTTTTTGTGGGACTGGGTTTTGAACTCAGGGCCTTGTGCTTCCAAAGTAGGCCCTCTACCACTTGAACCAAACCTCCAGCCTCTAGGTTTTTCTTACCTTTCTCCAATGCTACCTTTTTTTCTGTCATGCTATAGTCTAGACCCTTATTCTCACCTTTCTATCTCAAACACAACGAGCACAACTTTACCCCTATCATCCCCCTTGAATACTTTCCCTTCTCTTCACCTAGCCCTATCCTGTTCATCTCACAAGGTATAGTTCAAATCTCACCTCTTGCACACACCTTTTTCTGATGTCAGCTCTTACCAGTCTCTTCCTTTCCTGAATTAGTCTTTTTTTTTTTTTTTTTGAGTGAGACTTGGATTTGAGACCACACTTCTAAAGCAGGCACACTACTTACTGCTTTACCACACCTGCGGTTTATTTTGCTCTGGTTATTTTGGGGATGGGGTCTCATGAACTATGAGGCTGCAGTCTCAGCCGTCCAAGTAGATAGGATTACAAGTGTGAGCCACTGACACTGGCTTCCTCAATTACTTCAGCAGTTCCAGCTAAACACAGCTCTAGCATACCACAAATACCAGTTTACTACTAAGAATGATTACATGATCTTGGGTAGATCATTTAATCCCTTTGAAAGACCACTTCTTTCATCTGTACACTAATAAGTTTAAGATATTTTAAAAGGTTTTTTTCACATTATAAAACTCCTATAAGTTAATATACTGTTTTGTACTGTTTCACATATTAATCTTACTCACTTCTCTTACTTGCTTTTAGAGCTACTGACGGGAGAAAGTGCATCTTACATTTATTCCCCAACTCTTAAAGCAACCTATCCCAGAATCTGGTTCAAGGAGGTGCTCGTTGTAACACTGAAATAGACTGAGCAGCACAGACACAGGAGGACATTACCAAGAGCTGAAGGTGAGCAAAAGACCTATTTCTCAAGTAGTTCAGGAAAACGGTAGAGATAGTGAACCAGAGATGACACCAGCACAACTGGTTCCCTACAGAGCTGAAGCAAGCAAGAAGCCAGCTCTATGCTGGAGAAAGCACAGGTTTACAAGTGTAAAATGGCCTTTGAATTCCTGTGCAGCACTATCTGAAGTATGTATAAATGGCAGCTGCAACTCCAAGGTAAACTCAGGCAGTTTTATGCGACCAATGGAAGACTATAGAGGGGTGCTTTTTTTTTTTTTGGAGGAGAGGGTTCTAGAAATGGAACCCACAAGTGTTCTGTCACTATACTCCCAGCCTCTTAGTCAAGGACTTGTCAGTAGAGAATATTGGACACTAACTTAAGTCTACACAACGATGATGGAGAACTTAAGTGCATTTCACCATGCAAGGCCTGAAGCCTGAAACAAAAGTTCTTCCATTTTTTTCTTTTTGTAGTACTGGGGCTTGAACTCAGGGCCTTCACCTTGGGCCACTCCACCAGCCCTATTTCTGGGAAGAGTTTTTCGAGATAGGGTCTCACAAACTATTTGCCCAGGCTGGCTTCAAACTGCGATCCTCCTGATCTCTGCCTCCTAAGTAGCTAGGCTTACAGATGTGAGTCACCAGCGCCTGACAAGTCCTTCCATTTTTAAGCCCCAGTGCTCTCCCATATCCCATACCAAGAAAAACACAAGTTTATATAACAAAGAAGGTAACAAAGACATACATTGAAGCATTCAGTTCTGTTTTAGGCTTCCTAAAGTGCTTTTTATTTTCCTCTTTTCTCAAGGTAGGAGTAGTAGGTCAGTATGTACAAAGAATGTAAGGAAAGGGTCTATTAGATGGAAGTCAACATTAACTAAAAGTTAACCAGGAGCTGAAAGATAGCAAGAGGATGTAACCCTTCTAAACTCTAGTCAGAGGTAGAGGGCAAAGCCCCTATTTCACTATCCTGAAATGAAATGTATTCAATACCCATATGCACATGTTTTCTTATCAAGGTAGGGCAACCAGGTATGGTGGTACATGCCTATAGTCCTAGCTACTCTGGAGCTGAGGCAAGAGGATCACTTGAGCCCACATATTTGACCTTTTTTTGTTTTGTATTGTTTTGGTGGTACTAGGGTTTGAACTTAGGGCCTTGTGCTTGCCAGGCAGGCACTTCTGCTTCTAGAGTCACACCCCCCAGCCCATAAGCCCATAACGTAGTAAGATAGCTTGGATAACATAGTGAGACTTCTCTATCACTCTGAGCAAATATATGCCTACTTCAAAGTTAAATTGTTCAATGTTATCCCAACTACTTGTAAACATGTTTGGGCTAACTAACATTCTAAAGAGTTATCAAATGACAACAAACCCAGTCAAATGAAGTTGGTTTACTCCTTAAAGAATCAAATGAACTAAGCTGGGCACCAATGGCTCACACCTATAATCCTAGCTACTCAGGAGGCAGAGGTCAGGAGGATCGAGGTTTGAAGCCAGCCCAACCAAATAGTTCTTGAAACCCAATCTCAAAAAATCATAAAAAAGGGCTGGTGGAGCAACTCAAGGTGTAGGCGCTCAGTTCAAGACCCAATACCACCAAAAAAAAAAAAAAAAAAAAAATCAAACGAGCTGTGTGCAGTGTCTCAAGCCTGTAATTCTAGCTACTCAGGAAGTGGAGATCTAGAGGATCAACATTCAAGCCAGTCAGCCAGGCAAAGAGTTTGTTCAAGAGACCCCCATCTGAACCAATAAAAATAGCTGGGTATGGTGGCACACACCTGTCATTCCACTTACTTGGGAAGTGTAAACAGGAGGATCACAGTCTAGGCCAGCCTGGAATAAACTTGAGACCCTATTAGAAAAATAACCAAAAAAAAGAAAAAGCAAAAAGGATTGGGGGCATGGCTCAAGTGGTAGAGCATCTGCCTAGCAAGCAGGCTGAGTTCAAACCCTAGTATTGCAAAATAAAGTTTTTGTTTGTTTAATTTTTTACTAACAGCTCTTAAGACAAAGCCATATCTCTCCTCTTCATTCAGTTGTTTCACAGTTATGAGACTATGTACCAACATAGTCTTTTTTTTTTTTTTTTGCATAAAGCTGCAAGATTACTAACAGCTAGTGGTCATCATTCAAAAGCAATAATGGCATTATGATTTCATATCCCCATTATCTACCAAACTGGAAAGAACTAAGTATAAGTATTTTTCTCTCTCCTCAAGGAAAATCTGCAAGTAAAGGTGAGTGCTCTGCTTCATTTTCTCCCCCATCAGAAAACTTTCTGAGGCAAAAGTTACACAATATCATATTTCCTGATAATGGGATAAAATAAAGCTTTACACTGGTTCCAGAGCTGACTAATTTAAGACAAAGAACTTACCAAATGTTCATTGTCTACGTCTAGGACAAACTTCAGAGACAGTAATGAAGGACCAAGTTTTGTTTTAATTTGATTTAGTGCTAAATATGCAATGGGATAGACTTAGAGGACAATATGAACTACTAGCTTTCAGGTCCAAGTATCTAGGGTAAGTCTGCTGGAGAAGCCTATATACTGAAAAACAAACAAAAACAAAACAACAAAAAAACCCTGCTCAAAAGGGTTTTGTGCAGGCTACAAGTGTAGGTACTTGAGGAGTCGGTCTTATTATATGATATCACAAGTGGGTTGTCTGCTGAACACAGTAATCACCCACAAAAGTATCAGATTATCTCTGTATGACAATGACAGTCAGTCAGTAGCTCTGCATTCTAGCTGTCTAAGAAATCAGAGACAGAAGACTCATGTCTTCCTAAAGCCTACGGCTGGTTCTGTCTACACACTTTCTGACAAACAGTGCTGACTCCATGGACACCTCAAAGAACTTTGTGTCACAACAAAGCTTTCTTCTTCCTTAAGGGCTTCTCAGTATCACCATCTAATGAAGTTCAACCTATATTTCTAACATTAAGAAACAACTGTGCAGGTAATTTCAGAGTCGATCTCATAGCTGCAGTGCTGAGGGTAGAATACCTATCAGTAGGGACACATAACTAAAACAAAACCCACAATTCCGTCTATATGATTTTTCCTATAAATCACATTTTCACTTTCTTCCTTTATAAATTCTTAGAATTTCATTCAGGGGTAGTAAACAAATGGCTGGCAAGTTCCAACAATCTGGACTAAGAAACAGAGGAAAGAATGCCAAAACCTGAGGCACAATGAATACTGTAAACACATATTACTTTGAACACATGTTAAGTATTCCGTTTTCCTGAAATAATACCAGTATCAACAAACAAACAGAAATCCTCGGGGCATTCACACAAACTCAGTTAAAGACACACATCACACCAACTCTCTTCATTCTCATTTATTCTACTATCTATTCTATCGCAAGCTATTCCGATAAAACCTGAAGGCAAATGTTAAACTACACAAGCACAGCTTCTTTGTGTTATCAGGGCGAAACGTAAACTTCAGCTTTTCCTCACTTTGATAACATTAACCCTGTAAAATAAATTACATATCCAAAAGGGCAAACCGCTCTAGTCAACTGGGTAAACAACGTAATTAACATGTGCCAGGTGGGGACCAAATGCTGTCTAAATGGTGGGGCTCAAAATAGCTGCAAACCATGAAGAACCTTATTTCTAAACTGACAGTTTTTGTGCAATTAGATTTTAATAATAATAATTGCTCAAGGCACTTTTAAGAAATTCAAAACCAACTTGCACAGTAGCAAGTTGACTTTATTATTTAGAACTCCATTAGTTTTTTTTCACAAAGAATAAAAAAAAAGTTTCAGCATATACTTCTAGCCTCTCTAAACTGAGAAAATTAATTTCTAACCTACTAGATTCATATTACAGAATGCAAAATCTTTTGGCCATATAAGACTAATGGAATGCTTTTACATAAATACTTCAAGTTTTGGGCTTAAAAAAATCTGAGTTTTTTGAATAAAACTTTACAAGGTAAATCAATCTTCTCATATCCTTCCTTTCTACGATCATATTACTTTGTCTTTTTCCAGAATACTACCAGTACCAACAGAAATCCTCAGGGCATTCACACAAAGGCAGTTAAAGACCACACATCACACCAACTCTTAATTCTCATTTATTCTACTCGCTATCTATCGCAAGCTATCCAGATAAATCGATGGCAAATGTTAAAACTGCAAAAGCACAGCTTCTTTGTGTTTGTTTTCAGGGTGAAAGAAAGGAGCTGAGCACAAGGAGAAGGGATCTGAGCACTGACTGCACTGGGCATCAACACTTACCTTAAGGATGTCCCCCCTTTTGAAGCTCAGCTCATCGTCTGCAGTAGCTTTGAAGTCATATTTGGCGATGGCTTCCATTCTGAGCGCTGCTCAGTGCTCAGCAGCCTGGAGCAGGGGGGAAGGAAGTCTTCCCAGCTGAAGCAACCCAGCGCTCTGGGTTCAGCCTCGCTCTCTTCTGGTACTACTCGGGCACAGCACAGCACCTGGACACACAATGCCACCCTGAATCAGAAGAGCGATGATTAAGAGAAGTGCCCAAATCTATGGCAGCCCCGCCCTGCCAATCGGCCTGCTGTCCCAGCCCCCACGCCCCCTGGCTCAACCGCGCTCAGCCCTCCACCTCCCTTCCAGGCAACAGCTCAGTTCTCCTTCTTCCTCTATTCAGCCTCAGGCCCAGGCGACTGACAGGCCCAGCGGCCAATGGCGGCAGCTGCTTGAGCTATTCCAGAATACACTTCCTCTTCCTTCCCGCTGGGTGTGCGTGCGTGGTGTGCAGTGTGCAGACAGGGGCAGGAGGTGCAGTCTCTGCCTTTCTACCAGTACCCCTCACCCTCTACTCAGGCACCCAATGCAGTCCTCTGAAATAAAGGCCCAACCTGGGAGTGGCACCAGACTCTTCCCAGTTAAACAAGGAGTCCCCTTCACCTTCTGGCTCCCCACCACAGCAGTCAAAAGCAAGCCGTGCAGGCTTTGGTCTGGAGGTGTTTTACTTTTTACTTAAAACTAAATTTTGGTGTGTTCTTATGAAATTGAGAGAAACTGAACCTGGGAACTGCTTTTTAATTCTATTTACTACCACTTCAAGCCCTGATCGCCAGATAAAGATATCAGGCTCAGAGATCTTTGATGATGATCTGCTCTTGCATAAGGCTCCCTTTCCCCTGAAGATCTCCAAAAACTTTGGGGTCTACCCAATTCTTAAAACAGATGACCAAGGTTCAGCATTCCAAAAAAAGGCCTCCATATCATTTGTAAGTAACCTGAACCACAGCTGAGTCCTAATCTACATCTGAAAGGCATCCCTTCTAGAGAACCTGACCTGCCAAGTATCTCAGCTGGGGAAATAAAGTACAGGGAGTGGTGTCTAATCAAACCTTGCCTAGCAAGTACAAGACCCTGGGTTCAATCCCCAGTGCCACAAAATGGAAAAGAAAAAAAAAAAAAACAAAAGTCAAACCTAAGTCTTACACAATCACTGTTAGTACAGTTTATTTTCTCAGTCAGAAAAGCACTGAATGGAGGCAAACTGAATTCTGCAGATAGAAGATTCTGTCAAACTTACACACAGCAGATTAGAGAGCTTGAGGCAGTGCACTCCTATCTCCTACGATGAACATGGGACACAAACTTGACTTTTGCATACTTAAAAGAAAATAAAGCCCCGTTCTTGTTTGCACAGTCACCATCTTCCCACACGCTAAACAAAAGCAGAAAACAAGGGCACTGGCAGAATGGGGACAGATTATTTATAGTGGCACCTTTCTTGGATAATTATCACCTCGCAGCTCATTTGAGGGGCACGAGTGATTATCATTCTTGTGTTCTAAAGTTAACAATTGGGGTATTAATCAAGTATGGCTGCAAATGGACTGCACAGAAAACCAGATGGGACTATTCAGATCGGAAGAATATCAAGGAGGAAAGAAACCACCTGATAAGTCTTCAGACAAATTCTGAAAGCCAAACATTCTGCAGTAAGGATCTAATAACCCAAACCACTGTTTGTTCTTTCAGGCTATACTAAAGATATTTGATGTGGTGTTGATTCTAATAGAGCAAAGTAAACAAAGAGTTCCAGCAAATACATAAACACTTTAAAAATACAGATTAGTAGTATTTATTTTTGTGTATCCCTACAAGCCCTTCATTATATTCTGTAGTTATTTTAAGCAAACTAATCCATATATATAATTTTAGAAGTCAGAATATGAAAAGGCTTCCAAAAAAGCAGTTCCCTACCAATAGCCACAAACTATCACCCTCAGTTTTGTTTTTAGCTTTCCTTTTGTATTTATTTAGGGTACTTCCAAATAATATGCCTGTACTGCTGTTTTTGGTTTATTCTGGCCATTATCTATTACCCAAAAGATAGACTCAGCCGTTCCACCCCAACCATTTTTCCCTGCTCTATCGCATAATATCACAATTCTAACTTCAGCAATAGTAACACATCATTAAATATCACTCATTAATGGTTTAAGTAATACAATATAATCAATCTTTCTTTTTTGCACAACCCTTCAGTTTTTCCCAGCATTAAAAAGTGCTTGCTATTTTCCCCCCACACACTTGCCTGGTTTCCAGAAACCTTTTTTTTTGGTTTGAATTCAGAGCCTCTCACACTTACTAGGCAGGTGCTCTACCACTTGAGTCATTCCGCCAGCTTGCCTGGTTTCCAATGTATGTATTTTTACTTTTTTTTTTTTTCTAACCAATGCTTCCAAATGTCTGCTACAAGCTATCTTCCACAGCCTATTTTAACTGGTCTCTAGGACTGACTGTTGAGACTACATATCATTGATGAAAAGCTAAAGAAGAGATCTAAAAAAAAAAAAAAAAAAAATACGGGTTTTATTCTTGAAAAACAGAAATCAGATAGAAACCCAAATACTGTCACTGTCAAAGTACATTATCATTTGTAAAAGATACAAGTAAAAGGACATAAACTTTATATCACTCAGGATTTAAGAAATCTGCATGAAAACTGAACAGCAGAAGCATAAACCATTTTCCTGCTGCTACTCATCTGCCAGATCCCAGAGCACAAGCTTTAAAAGATTAAAACGGTAAACTTTTAACTATTCCAGTAATCACTCAACTATGGCTTTGTGAGATACAGTCTGCTAGAAAATTAAAGCAGTATCTCCAAGGCTGTGACAAATAAAAATTAGCATCTCATTTAGAAAACCTAGAGGTCAGCTTATTAGGCAGGCATTCAAATCTTCTACTTAAGATAGAAAAAACTATCCCATCTCAACACTAATCACTAAAAAGAAGAAGACTGAAAGCAGACACAGTGTACAGTGATTTTTCTTTCATTTCTTTGGTCCTAGGAATTGAACTCAGGGCCTTGTTCATGCTAAGTATGTGCTGTAGCTTGAGCCACAGCTCCAGCCTCTGCACAATGATTTGAACAGAGTAGAAGTTGCTGTTTTCCCCCAAGAAAATGAACTGGCACTGCAGTTAACACTGCCACCTGGTGAGTATTTCTAAATTGTTAGTACACATCTCTATAGCTCATCACATGCATCGAATTTTAAGAAAGGCTAATTTTAATTGTTCAAGGACACTGAAAATGCAGCATTCTCTTTCTTCCACTTAATTCTCTTCTTTCCCCAATCACAAAAAATAAAATACATAACCCTGGACCAGCAATAGCTTAGTGTTGACACTGTATAGGCAGACTAAATGCCATTCATTCAAATAATGACTCAGATGATTACAGATATAACTTGAGCAAGCCTTTTAAATAAGCCCCACTTCGGGCTGGGATGTAGCTCAGTGGTAGAGCACTTGCCTAGCATGTGCGAGGCCCTGGGTTGGATCTCCAGCATCAAAAAAAGAAAAGACAAAATAATAATAATAAATAAATAAGCCCCACTTTTCTGATCTGTCAAATGGGATAATAGCTACCACATAAATTCACTGAACATTAAATTAGATAACAATATATGTGAGGTGCTTTGAACAAAGCCTGGCATGTAAAGTCACTCAAATAAGTTAAAAATGTTACTCTACTTAAACTACATAAAAAAAGATATGCAAATTAAAGCAGTAAGAGTTCTTTCATGTACTAATTGGCAAGTTTTTTTGGTGGTACTAGGGTTTGAACTCAGGGCCTCACACTTGCTAGGCAGGCATTCTATCACTTAAGCCACTCTGCCAGCCCTCTATTTGGCAAGTTTTAAAAGGTTTTATAATATCCAATCTCTGCAGTACTTTGGATAAAGACTCTTTAACTACTGGATATTCACTCATTCAATTGTGAGCAGTTACCATCTGCCAGAAGTGCGGGTTGATATATGGTCACAGAGTCCACAGTCTAGCTGGGAATTAATTAACTCAGTATTTTTGAAGAGTAATTTGGTAATATCTATTGACAATTTAAAAATATATACCCTTGCTTGTGGCTCAGCAATCCTAGGTACTTGGGAGGCTGAGATCGGGAGGATTTCAGTTCAAGGCCAACCCAGGCAAAAGAGTTCCGTGAGACCCATTCCAAAATAACCAGGACAGGGCTCAGTGGTGAAATGTTTGCCTAACATGTACAAGACCCTGGTTTGATCCCTGGTACTGAAAGAAAAAAAAAAAAGCAAAATAGACTGGAGGTGTGGCTCAAGCAGTACAGTGCCTGCTTTTCAAGTGTGAAGCCCTGAGTTCAAACCCTAGTACCACAAAAAAACAAAACAAAACAAAACCTTGATTAAACAACTCCTCTTCCCAGGTTTATCTCACAAAAGACAACGTACAAAATATCAAAATATATACACATGACCAATATCCATGAGTTAATCTAGGGATATCTCTTTCTATCTAAGTAGTAAGACATTATCAAGTTTTTTTAAAAAACACACAGAAAAATTATGGTTAGTCCTATTTCTGTAAAGCAAAATATCATATGCAAAAACAATTCAGAAAGCTAATAATTGTTATCTCTAGGAGTGAGACCACAGAATACTTTTACTTTCTGTGCAATACACCTAAATTAGGTCCTGTTTTTTACAGTAAGCATTTATTACTTTTGTGGTTAGAAAGAACTATAAAAGAACCAAAAGCCTACTGATGCTCTGGAATTAGACCTGGATTCAACTGTAGTTTTACCACTCACAAACTAAGTGAATGGCACTAGAGAAGTAATGTGGGTTGTGTATATGTATGTGTGTGTGTGTGTGTGTGTGTGTGTGTGTGTGAGATAAGGGATTTGAACTCAGGGCCTCACACTTACTAGGCAGGTGCTCTACCTCTCAAGACACACCAGCCACCTGTTTTGCTTTAGTAATTTGTCAAATAGGGTCTTGATCCCCTACACCCTAGGCTTGGACCAAGGTCCTCTTATACTTCCCTCCCATGTAGCTGGGATGACAGGCCCAGGCCACCACATCCAGCTTATTGGTTGAGATAGGAGCTTTTTGTCTGAGCGACCTCAAACCTTGATCCTCCAGATCTCTGCCTCCCAAGTAACTGTAATCACATTCATGAGTCACTGAGCCCAGCTGGAGAAATAACGTCTCTTCTTTAATCCTTAGTATCCCTCAACTGGAAAATAGGAATAATACCAGCATCTACCTTATACAGTTATTTTGGTGATAGAGTCTAAAAATGGCTTGGCAGAGTCTCTGGCAGAAAGAGATATTAACTAACATCACCAATCCCTTTTCAAATATCAGTCTATATGTTGTGGGAGTAAATCTAGAACTTACATCTACATACATGGACTCCAAAGAACTCTCTGGTAGGCAAATGGACAGCCCTATTAAGTATAAACTGGGGCTGGGGATGTAGTACAGTGGTAAAGCACTTAATTGTAATGTAAAAGGCAGCAGCACTCCTCCTCCCAAAAAACAGCATAAACTTAAAAGTTAAATCACTCCACATCACAATTCAAACCCTGCTCCAAAAGTTACATATAAGAATCAATCATGCCTTAAGTTTAAATATGCAGAAAGCATCATTTTAAATGGAGTAATTTAAAGCCCACACCAGTTTTAAAAGTTTGAATGCATACTATATATAATAGTTTTTTTGGTCCCTGAACCTTCTGCTTCAAAATCACTTTATTCAGAGAATGAATCACTGTGGCATGCCTGCTGCAGTTCTGCCAGAATCTAATTTTAAAAAGATCCCTCTAAGCCAGGTGTGTTGGCACACATTTGTAATCTCAGCACTCCTGAGAGGCTGAGGCAGGAGGAGAGTTCAGAGCCAGCCTGGGTTACTTAGCATGATGCCCGTCTTTTAAAAAAAAAAAAAAAAAGAAGAACAGGGACTGGGGATGTAGCTTATTGTTAGTGCTCAAAACCAGCATGCACAAAGCCCTAGGTTTAATCCCCAGCACCCAAAGAAGAATGCTATTATAACACATGTAGAAAAAGATCACTAATAAACACAAACAGAAAACAAAAACAAAGAAATTGCCTGATAAGGAATAAATTAGTAGTTACAACGGGCAGACTTTAACTAATTCATCAATGATCAAAATAAGTTCTAGTGCCTTAAATTTTTCAGACTATTTTAACACGTATAGGTCTATAGTTAATTTTTCAATTTTCAACATTAACCACATATACTAAAAGACAGAATGAAGTCATATAAGCACCAAACAAACAAACAAACGTGATCTTAAAGAAAAAACTAAAAGACAAATAACATCAGCAAGATACACTTGCAACCTCGTAGCAGTATTGACTACTTATGGATGAATTCAATCGTTTGAGCCTCCCAGCTCCCAGGGAGAGAACTTAATGTTCACATGGCTCCCTACCAAGCCTTCTGGCTGGCTGAGGGAACACAGTGGAAGCTTAAAAGTAAACGAATGAAAACAGGGAAGAGTGTATCTTCCCGAGAAAGAAAACAGAATCTTGAAATGAGGAAGAAAGTCAGCAACGCCAAAAAGGCAGAAATTTCGAAAATTATGCCTGAGAGGGAACGAGGGGACAGCAAGAAGGGGAAGTAGATTAGGGGGGAAAAAAAAAAAGCAGAGGGGGGAAAGGGCAAATGATTAGCGTTACAAAAGCAAGCATTTCGTATCTCTAGTGGAATGGACAGGAGACAGAAAGGGAAGGAATAACAGAAGTACAAAGTGAAAGGGGGTAAGAAAGCCTAAATGGAGAGTTTCTCTCGCGTCTTTTTGATTCTTTCCTGCGCGTCAAAAGTAACAAAAGATGGATTTAAGAGTGCCCTTCAGCTCCTCTGCAAACCGCACTTTTACAGCATTCGAAGCAAACCCAGAACCACTTTCTAAACAATCCGGTAACTTCCCCCGGCTTACAGGCTTACAGTCACGTACGTGTTAAGAAGAGCGTTGCAAAGAAGCATTACCAGTCAGTACTCCAACCTGCTGCTACTGCTTGTTTCTCTCGACAAATATTTTTCAAGTAGTATAAAAAGAAAAACACCAGCCTAAGGGGTTCTCTACGGACTCCAGTAGCAAGCGTTCTGACTCCCGGTGGATTCCCGCACAAAATTCGGCCCACAGACGCCAAGAAATGGTGACGTGGTTGCCGTGCAGGTCGAAGGAGCATCAATCACGTTTGCAGCCTGCACCGAATCCCCCGCCTCCCGGGCTAAGTCAGCCTGACTCACAGAATTAGTGCTCTGAGCCTGTCGGATGCTCCGGGGCCCCTTCTGCGCAAACCCTGACCACTGGGCCAAAGGTCCTCATCAAGGGAGTCTGATCGGAGCACAGAGCCAGAGGAAAATCGTCCCCAGGAAGGAAGCGCCCCAAAAGGGGAAACGTGGAGTCGAAGTCCAGTGACCTCGCCATTCCTGATCCGGAGCCTCATCAGCATGATCCCTGAACCCCGGGCCACCCCGGCAGCTCTGGGCAGGCTAGGCCCGTTCTCCCCACTGCCGAGCCGGGAGGAAGAAGCAAAGCGAGCAGCCCGAGCGCCGCCGCCCGCACTCACCGTGGCGCAGCTGTCCGCTCCTCGTCGGACCCGCCCCTCCGCCGCGCTGCGAGCGGCCACCGACCCCACGGCAGCTCCCCAAGTGTAGCTACTGCCCCTGTGGGCGCCTCAGCCCCAGTCACTGCCGCTGCCGCCGCCCGGTCGCCGAAGCAGCACTGCCTCCTCGCTTCCGCTCCTCGTCCGGGTCCCGCGAGAACTTCCCCCACGAGGCCCCGCCCCACCGCGCCCCGCCCCGCCCCGCCCCTGCGAGACTTCCCCGGGCGGAAAAGGCCTAGAGCGCAAGCGCCCCTCCTCAGCCCCGCCCCGGCAGGTAGAGCAACTGGTTGTCAGGGCGCATGCGCAAGGCCATCTCGCGGCAGGTGACCCCAGCACCCCCAGCCCTCGAGTCGCAGTAACCCTCTCCGTGCTAGGGCAGGTAAATTGCACCTCTACCCCGAAGGAGTAACACGTTCCAACGCTAATCGCTTTTCCTTTCCCTTTCTACTAAACCCAAGCCATAGAAAGGAAAGAGTAGAGATTTCCTTTAAAACAACACACTCCAAATACCGGACCTGATCTTGAACTGTTTGTGAGACTAGTTCCCACAAATTGCAGTATTGAGTGGATTAGTGGATTCTTTCCTTCGGTCTTTGACTGACATATGCCAAAAATATATAAGCATTGTGGTAGGTATAGAAGATAAAACGACGAATAGAAATCTAGGCCCACGGGCTGGCGAAGTGGCTCAAGCACCTGCGTAGCAAGTGTGAGGCCCTGAGTTCAAACCCCAGTACAACCAAAGAGAGAAAGAAAGATGTCCAGGCCCTCAAGCAATTCACTGTCTGGAGAAGTAATAGAAAAGTAATAATAATAATAACAACAATAATAATAGTAATGTTCTAGTACTGATATAACTACTTGGGGAATGCTGAGGAAGCCAAAAGAAAAGAAAAGAAAAAGGCTGAGGGGTCACTCCTCTGCCCAATGCAGAAAAGCCTTCACAGAGAAGGTAATGTGGAGCTGAGTCTTGGAGGATAAGTAGGAGTTCCATAGCAGAGCAGTCCGATTAAGGGCATATCAGGCAGAAGGAATGGCATGTTAGCACAGAGGCACGGAGGCGTTAGAAAGTCGTGTTCTGTGCAATGCTAAGTAGTTCAGTTCCTGTGTGAAACCTCTGAGAACGGGGGAGTGGCAGAAGATGAGACTTGGAGAAGTAACTTATTCTTATTTTTCAGTTCCAAAAGCTCTTTCCAATAAAAGGAGAGAACAGAACACATTTAATGTTAATATGCTCTCTGGAAGCCAAGAAAAATAGTGTTGAGATGAGGATAACCACACATCTGATACTATAGAGAAAATAAGCCTGCTGAAATAAGGAAAACGAATTGTTCTGTCACCAAGTGTTCACTGGACATCAACTGCATTTGAGGTGCCCTCCAGGGTAAAAGATGAACCAGACAAGGCCTCTACTTCTGGCAGTTTGTAATCTAGAGTTGCCTAGTCTGAAAGAAAAGAAGTTGGCCCTGATTGGCACTGAATTACATATAGGACCGGTGGGCCATAGAGGAGGGGAGACATTACTTGGTGCTGAAGTAATCAGGAAGGATGTGGTTTGAGCTGCCATGTGAAAACAGGGAGAAGAGAGATGGAATCTGTCAGTATTTCAGATTGGGCAGAGCTCAGGATTTGGGGGAGTAATGAGAATGGAGGCCAGAGTGCACAACTCAGGTTTCATTGTTAACTGATGTGCAACCTGGAAGGTTATTGAGCAGAAGATGTCTCACACAAGGTGACAATGACAAGAGGATCCTCTGCTTACCCCTTGAGCCACACTAAAGTCATAGAGTCCCCACAGCTAATATCCCCTGTTTTACAGGCTCAAAATATGAGACTTAGAGAGGTTAATAAGGAAACCAAAATATAATAGACCCAAGATTTGAATCCAGGCCTATCTTTTTCTAAAAGCCCCATTTTTTCTATGACACTTTGTTGTAGAATGGTGGACAGGAAAAAAAGAAAAAGAAAAAAGAAAGGGAAGGACTTAGCTGGAGAGGTGGGAGAGGAGGCAAGGGACAGTTGTAGTTGTTAGCTTTGAGTAGGCCTGGGTATCATGGAGAACACAGAAGTTTGTCATGCAAGAGAAGTAGTTTGGGAATTAAATATAATACTTAATTCTTTGGACCTTCAACTTTCAAGAAATCTTTGTCCTGGCTAGAACATGTCCTGGCTAAGAAATCTTTGTCCTGGCTAGATCATGTCCTGGCTAGATCTAGCTGGGGAAGTTCCTAGAAAAGGGACTTATTGTGATTGTGTACAGTCACTGACACTCAGGTTACATATATCAATTACTGGAGGCGTGGAGGATATAAGGTCATTGCAGGTCCACAGGTGGAGCAACTCTACCATGTAGACCTTGGGTCTTTGTAGGACCCAAGTTGTTTTTAAGGATTTATTTAAAACAAAAGGGGTGGGGGGAAGACTTGGGATGTGGTTCAGTGGTAAAGTGCTTGCCTAGCATGTGTGATGCCCTGGATTCTATCCCCAGCACCAGGAAAAAATCCAAAATGACATCATGTGTTCATTTAGTTGGGTGTGGAATTACTGGTGCATGCCTATAATTCCAGCATTTGGGAGGTTGAAGCAGAAGGATCTAGAGTTTGAGGCCAGTCAGGACTACTTAGTGAATTTGAGGCCAACCTGTGGTAGGTAGAGAGAGACTCTGTCTCAAAAAAAAAAAAAAAAAAAAAGTAAGAAAGAAAACAAAAGAAAAGAAGTACCATGTCTCCCATTGGTACTTAAGCCCTAGCTCTTCTGTTGCCAACCAGATATTTGTCAGTATATTCTACATTGGGCATTTTGCTGCAAAAAAAGGGCACATGGAGGCGAAGAAAGAGAAGTAGCAGCTGAGTAGAGGTGGGAGGTATGGAGAAGGGGGAAGGGGAAGGTGAGGACATGACCATGACCCTGTTTGGGGGAATACAACTCAATACTCTGGGAGGTAGAAGTGTCCAGTATGCTGTTGAAAAGCTCATTGTGTTCATTCATTGTTCATTCATTCCCTCCCTGCAGCATGCAGGACAGCTCTTCCCAGAGTTTGCCATCCAAAGCAGAAGACATAACTTTTAGAATATGATAGGGTCTGTACTGGTTGCTTTGGGAGCACACAGCAGTGAAATTGACCTCTTCCAGGATCAAGGAAGACAGAGGACATGAGGTTTAGGCTGGGGCCCTTGTAGCCTGAGAAGAGTGTTCTAGGACAAAGCATGTGGCATGTGAGTTAGGCAGTTGGAGAGGCTCATGGGAGTCAATTTTATGGGATACTGAAATGAAGCAAGGTTGGGCCACAGTCTGATTTCATCTTCAAAATACTTTATCACTATGGCTGCAGAGTGGAAAATCAATTGGAACTAAGATATTTATCATCTACAAGATAATGTCTCAAGTCTGTTGCAAAGCCCTTCAAGAAAAGCCCTCGCCTGCCAGCCCTACCCGCTTACTTTTTACTGAACACGAACTCCACCAATAGTAAACCACTTGTGGTTTCCGGAAGCTGCATGATCTTTTGAATGTCCGTATCTGTGTACGTGCAATTTCCTCTACTCAGTTGACTTTCTCCTATATGTTTAGGTTCCCCAAGTCAGTGTTAGGGGACAAAATTCCCATTATAACTCTTATCTCATTGACCCCACAATAGTCTTCAAGTTCCAGAACAGACACATTTGTTTTCTCAGTACTCAGCACAATGCATGAAGTGAATAAGTGAATGGATGAATAAATAATTTTATCTCAGGCTGACCTGAGAAAAAATGTGGTTCCTTTTCTGTGCAATGGCGATATTTAAAGCTAAGGAAGTGGGTGATATATCAGAAAAGAGTAGATGCCTAAGAGAAAAGACAAAAAGACTCATGTACTTCCTTTGCAAATGCAGCCTTCATAGAGAAAGATTCTAAGTGTGTCCCTGTAAAAATATATGCCTACAGACCAGACTTGGAACATTTAAAAGTAACAATAATTCAAAAGTAACAAAAAGTAACAGTGTTGAAATGGTGCAATTGTGGGTGAGTAAATAGAGGTCACATCCTGGTATGAAAACCTGTTGTAACTGTAGCAAAACTTGTTAGTTACAAACTGACCACATTAGTCACTTCAGAATGCAAATTAATCACCAAAAAGTTTCTTTTTCCCCTTGGGGTTTGCCGCTATTTTTAGTCGCCAGAAAGGGTTTCTAATTTTGTTTTCTGTGAGTTGTGGTGCTGCCATCTGCAGGTAAGAACTGGACATTGCCCTGGAATTTAATGAACGTTGGAGATCCACACATCCCCAGCCTGACAGTTAACTCTGCTCCCTCCTTATCAGGTGGCCCAATATCATGTCAGAATCATCCTCCAAGATACACACATTTCTTGGCTCCTCTTTAGTAGGAAAGAACCAGTTAGAAAATAACCATGGTCATTTGAAATTCTACTCCCACTTGCCCGGTTGATCTTTCTCAGAAGCTCATCTAGAACTTGCTTTGCTTAAGTTGTGAGCCAAGACTGCACACTTCTCTCATGCCTTGAGGGTAGCCTGTGATATGGGGCTGGCCAAAGAGACACCAAATGCTGTGACTCCCCCTCCTCAACTTCCTGACCCCATTCCTACACATCCTTCCTAGGGACACAGAGGTATGTCAGGAATGGACATACAGAGAAAAGACCATGCCAAAGTTTCCTATATTTTCCAGAAATACTTATCAGTGTTTATTTTTCTTTGTTTGACAGTATGGAGTTTTGAACTCAGGACCTCACTAGGCAGGTTCTCTACTGCTTGAGCCACTCCACCAGCCCCTGCTTTTTTGGTATGTGTTGGATATTTTCAAGATAAGGTCTCATGAACTATTTGCCCTGGCTGGATTGGAACACCAATCCTCCTGATCTCTGCCTCCTGAGTAGCTAGGATTACAAGCGTGAGCCACTGGCACCCGGCTCTGATCAGTGTCTATTTTTCTTATACAATGACAGCTACAGTAAATTTACCAGTTATAATTATATAATTTATTTCTCTTTTTATTTGTTTTGTTTTTGTTTTTTGATTGTTTGAGAGAGAGTCCCTATGTAGCCTCAAACTCCACCTGCCTCAGCCTCCTGAGTGCTGGGATTAGAAGCATGTACCACCACACCCCGTTTATAATTCCTTGCTTATCTACCTCTTTCCACCCCTTTATTCTGTATCCTTTTCTTTTTCTTGGTGGTGTTGGGATCCTTTCTTCTTTCTATTTGTCCTTTCCAAAAATCTGTTTTATCATTGTTATTGTTTATTGTTTTTAATTTTTAAATTTTATTAATTTATTTATTTCAGTACTGGGGCTTGAACTCAGAGTCTTCACCTTGAGCCACTCCACCAGCCCTATTTTTTGTGGAGGAATTTTTGAGATAGGGTCTCTTGAACTATTTGCTCAGGTTGGCTTCGAACCATGATCCTCCTGATCTCTATCTCCTGAGTAGCTAGAATTACAGGCATGAGCAACCGGCACCCGGCACTATTACTTTAAATTTTTATGGTACTGGGGGTTGAACATTTATTACTTTTTTATCGTTCACCATTCTGAGAATTATCATTTATTTTTCTTGCTCATCTATTCAAGTAAATCGTATTGAACATAAATACTATTTGCAAGATTTGAAATTAGGGACAATGCACATGATATTGAATTTCAGTATTAAAATTAGTTGAATAATTTTTAGTTTCAAACCTGTACACAGTGATAGATTTTTTAAAAAGATTTTGTATCTATTTATGAGAGATACATTTCTTCTCAAATACAGCAGATCTCAAATTTTAAAATACAAGAGAGTCACCTGGAATCTGTTTAAAAAGCAAATTCTAAAGATCTTCAACTCACTGGGAGTTGGACACAGAAATATGAAATTTTAAAGCAGCAGTAATTGTCAGGCTAGTCATCTTTGGAGTAATCTTTGGCAGTGATTACTGAATAAATGATTTTTGGGGATTCCAGGATCATCCCGGTGTGTCCTACCTTACTGGAACCAGAATGTTAACTGCCAGGATGGAAGAGAATTGGGGGGCTTGGTCCTCAATTGCTCTCCCCTGGGACCTCATGCTACCCGCAGCTGGGAAATGCCGGTTAAGTGCCTTGGTGTGGTCTGAGTCTGGGTGGGTGGTGCTTCTCAGTGCCTAAGTATAAATAAATAGAAAAATAAAACCCCAGATAAGCAAATGGACTTCAGTTCTGACAGCTGTCTCAAGGGGCCAAGTTCAGAAGAGGTTGGCCCTTTGCCATTCCTTTTGTTTCAGCTTCCTATCTCTCTTTCCTGGGACACATTCTGTTCATTAAGGAGATGGACTCAATTCCATTTTTGCTGTGAGCTAATATGCAAGTGATGTATCACAAGGATGGAAATTTCCCTGTTCTTAGGGAACAAGAGAGAAGCATTAGCAACCTAACACTGCACACAGTGTTAAGTGTTAAACCCAAAGATGCTTTTATTAGATTACATTTTTTAATTTAAAAGTATTTTAATGGGGTCTGGCAGTGTAGCGAAGTGGTAGAGTACTTGCATAACATGTATAAGATCCTGGATTTGACACCAGAAAAAAATGTTATTGACAAATGAAGGGGCTGGTGTAGTGACTCAAGTGTTAGAGTGCTTGCCTCACAAGCACGAGGCCCTGAGGTCAAACCCCAGTACTGCCAAAAAAAAAAAGGAAAAGAAAAATCAAGATTATGGAGATTTATGTATATCAAAGTGTAACTTATGATGGTTCGATACATGTATACATTTTGCAATGATTATCACAGTCATATTAATACATTCATTACCATCCAGGTTGTACACTAGATCCTCAGAACTTATTCATTTTTTAAAATAATAAAATAGAACTGGTAGTGTTGCCCAGTGGTAGAGCACTTGCCTCACATGTAAGAACCCCTAAGTTTTCTCCCCAGCACTGAAAAACTCTAACAAGTTTCTCTTTCTTTCTTTCTCATTTGTTTTCTTTCTTTCTTTCTCGTTCTCTCTCTCTCTCTCTCTCTCTCTCTCTCTCTCTCTCTTTCTTTCTTTCTTTTCTTTCTTTACTATATTGCCCAGGCTGGTATTGAATTCCTGGACTCAAATGATTCTACCAGCTCTGCTGTGCTGGGACGACAAGACTCTAAGGTATGACACATGTTCACTTAGTGTCCGCAGCAACCATATGTGGTGGATATTATGACTTATGCCTATTTTATGGATGGGATATTAGAGAATCAGCCTCTGGGGTGGGAGATGGAGATTGTTGATGATGTCAACAAGGACAGTCTCTTGCTTGACAATTGTGGTCAAAGAAGGTTTGGGAGAAAGAGACAAGTGAGCATGTGCAAGCAGTGAGAACAGGCTACTCTTTATAGGTTTTGTGACAAAGCAGGGAAAAGAGTGCTTGTTCTCTCAGATTTGGAGGGCCAAATAAGGGAAAATCCCTTATATATAGGATCAATTGCAGCCAAGCATGGTGGTACACACCTATAATCTCAACATTTGGGAAGCTAAGCAGGAAGACCAGGAGTTCCAAGTTAGCCTGGGCTATATATTGAGACCCTGTCTCAACAAAACAAAACAAAAATCCATTGATATCTGGCTCTACCTCAGAATCTCTGGTGTTGAGACCTAGATATCTATATTTTAATAGATTGGAGAATTGCTGAATTAGTACATTTTCTTTCACTCAGTCATTCAACAAATATGTAATTAATATGCATTATGAGCCAGGCACTGCAGTAAGCAGTAATGAATTAAAGAGGATGGGGGCCTGTCTTCTTGGAACTCACAATCCTGTAGGGGGAGAGATGAACAAGTTAGTCAACAAATATTTAACAACCACTTCAGAATCCTGTTTCAACCACCTAAGTGAGCCTGAACCATGAAGTAAATTGGAGATGGATGAAATTGCTGTAGGGATGGATGAGCTTAAGATATTAAGAACACACAGATCAGATCACTACTATGGAGGACAGGGTAGGAACATCTGTTTACATGTTGCTAGTTTTCTTTTTAGTGGCACTGGGGTTTGAACTCAGGGCCTTCTGCTTGCTAAGCAGGTGCTCAACCACTTGAGTCCATGCCTCCAGCCCCTTGCTAATGGCTTGGAAGTAAGAGGTGAGTGATGGGGATAAAGGATGAGCACTGGAGGGCTGACCCAAGAGACAAAGTGAACTGAGAATAGAATTTAATCCAGAGTTAGCCTTTCTGCTGTTACTGAGTAATCTTTGACATATCTTCTCATTTGTTTGTGGAAAAAGGGGCATAGAAATAGATCCCTCATCAGAGTTGTCATGGAAATAAATGAAACAAGTGAATGCATATTTAAAAAGCTACAAAATGGCTCTTACTCATGATGTTTTCAACATTCATGCCGCCATTTCTCCTCTGTTAGTTTTAACAATCCCACATGGATCTATTCCATAGTTATTAAAACCTTATCAGGCTAGGCACTGGTGCCTCACGCCTATAATCCTAGCTAATTGGGAGGATCGCCATTCAAGGTCAGCCTAGGAAAATACTCCTTGAGACACCCATCTCCAAAATAACCAGAGTAAAGTGGACTGGAAGTGTGGCTCAAGTGATAGAGTGCTGACTTTGCAAGCTTCAAGTCCTGGGTTCAAACCCCAGTACACATACACACACACACACACACACACACACACACACATCCTTATCAAGCTACATCTTTACATCTTTTATGTGTTTTAGTTGTAATATCTTGTTTTTGTTTTTTGTAGTGGTTGGGTTTGAACTCAGGGCTTCATGCTTGCTAGGCAGGCACTCTTATCACTTGAGTGAAACCTCTAGTCCATTTGGTTCTGGTTATTTTGGAGATGGGGGGGGGGTCTCACAAACTATTTATCCAAACCTCGATCCTACTGATTTCAGCCTCACCAGTAGCTAGGATTTCAGGTGTGAGCCACCACACCCAGCTAGCTGTTGTTTTTTAAGCATCCCTATATTCTCAATCATCCAATGATATTTTTTAAAAACCAGTTAATAGTTTATAGATTATTACTATTTTTCTTTGTGTGTGTGCATGTGTGTGTGTGTGTGCGTGCATATGTGTGTGTGCATGTGTGTGCATGTGTGCGTGTGTGTGTGCATATGTGTGTGTGCATATGTGTGTGTGCATATGTGTGTGTGCGTGTGCGCGCGCGTGTGTGCGTGTGTGCATGTGCGTGTGTGTGCGTGTGCGTGTGCGCGTGTGCGTGTGCATGCGTGTGTGCGTGCGTGTGTATGTGTGTGTGCGTGTGTGTGCGTGTGTGTGTGCATGTGTGTGTGCATGTCTGTGTGTGTGTGCGTGCGTGTGTGTGTGCGTGTGTGTGTGCATGTGTGTGTGTGCGTGCATGTGTGTGCGTGTGCATGTGTGTGTGCATGTGTGTGCGTGTGCATGTGCATGTGTGTGCGTGTGTGTGTTTGTTGAGGATGGACACATGCTCCACTGCTGTGCTACATCCCAAAACTCATTATTTCTTCTGTTAAGTCTTTAGGACACTCTAGAGAGGAAAAAGCCCACCACCAAGCCATAGCTTAGCTAGCAAGTTTCCCCTGGCAGAGAAGTGACTCATGCAGAACTCAGGACCTCTCTGCCAAGGCCTGGAGTTAGGCACATCCAAACATATTCAGTGGTTTTGTGTTTGACATGAAAGCACACTTCACAGTTTTAATTAGCATGTGGAATAACTTCAAGTCACTCATGTTGTCAACACTTCTTGTCATCGTTAACCACAGGGTAATTAGTGAGGGGAAGAATCAAGAGGCTTCTGTTGGGACAAAGAGTCCAACATTTCCAGGGTGGTTCTTACGTGGTTGGAAAACAGGCAAGTCCCTTTGGTTGCCATTAGATGTCACTCTAGACAGACAGGAGCTACCTCAGAGGTGGTATAGCTAACTAACCATAAAGGAATGCTGCCGTTTGGCTCCAAAAATGGATTTGACCTCATTGCCAGGACTCGCCACTCTGCAAGTGCCAGGAAACATTGTTTTCCAGGTCCCAACCATGGAGTGTGGAGGAAATATCCAGTTGCACCCCATGCAATGGAAACCCTACTTCTCTAGAACCAAAACAGAAACAGGAATGAACACCCTCCTCTCTCACCCTCCTTGCCCTGAAATCTTTCTTAACCACAAGTTTCAACTCTTTGTGGTTACAAAAGGGCAGAACTAATATTTTCCCATTTATTTAATGAGCTCCATAGCTGCATTCTTTTCTCTGCCTTCTTGTGTGAATGAGACAGAGCTTCCAATCTTGCCACACTGTCCTTTTTTGGTTTTATGGCACGAGGGCAGAAAGGTGGGGACTTATTCTCTACTTCTCAAACTTTTTCTGGGTTAGATGATTCAGTAACAAAGTCTTTTTTTTTTTGATTACTATTTGATTATTTGATTTGATTATTTGATTATTATTTGATTATTACTATGTAATCCAGCGTGGCCTGGAATCACAATCCTCCTACTTCAGCCTCCTAAGTGTTATGATTATCGACGTGTGCCACTGAACTGAGCTAGTGTTCTTTCTAGGTGGCAAGGACCCTGGATATCTAAACATTTTCTCTTAGGAAACAAAATGAAATAATACATTTAGTGTGTTACACTCAGGGTCCAATCCTGACCCACTATAAACTCCTAAAAAATGTTAGCATCATCGTAATTACCATCATAACATCTGGATGATGACACCAAGACAATTATCAGATAGGACCTAGAGGAACAAGACTGATTGTAAGGATGAAAAGCCACCTAGGGACCCTCCCAAGAAGGCCAGGGAACCTAGCAAGCTGGGACCACCCCCTGCCTGAGCAGTCTGACCACAGAAGGTGAAGGTAGCTTGGCATAATGAAAACCAGTAATTTTGGTAGTAACAGACACCATTTACAGCTGAGTTTTATATAACAATATAACTAAAGGTTTGAATTGGCAACTGGAATGTCAACTCCATTATGCCTGCTTTTCACCTCTCTTATTGTCAGCAATAAAAATAGGGAGTAAATTAGGTGGCAGTGAACACTAACTGTGTTCTTGGGCCCCCTGCTAGACAAGTTCATCTCATCTACCTCCACTGCACCTCAAAGCCCCCATCCTTAGTGATGACAGGGTGTTGTGAGAAATATGCATTTTCTGAAGGTTTGATTCATTTGAAAATAAGGTAAGAGTGCTTGCAAGTCAATTATAAGGCTTTATGTTTTTCTAATCCCTTATCTCTCTCTCTCTCTCTCTCTCTCTCTCTCTCTCTCTCTCTCTCTCTCTCTCGGCTAGCCAAGTGTTTTGTGAGCCATCACTTGGTCACAAAGCCCTTGGAAGTTAACAGATACTGCCTCGTTCTGTTCTTCTCTGAGCTGCAAATCAATTTTCTCCAAAGTGTTTCTGGCAGCTTTTCTGGGGCTAGGAATCAACCACTTCTCAAATTGTTGGCTCTGCTTAAGAAATCAAATCTCCATCCTCTCTCAAATTAATATGAGCATTTGATCTTTAGGAAAATTACATCTCTATAAGCTTCAATATAAATACCAGAACTGCCTAGCGACCAGAAGGGACATCATTACTCACTTACTCTGATATTTAAGTATGTCAGATGAGAAAAAATTTTTGCTTTATATAGCTGTGCTTATAAATATACAGATTGAAGATGAATCAGGCAGGCAGCTCTCAATGCATGGGGGAGGCAGGAGATGTGAAAAATACTGTAAAAGATGCCATAAGGGGCTACGGGTGGGGTCACTCAGTGGTAGAGCACTTGTTTAGCATGCATGAAGTCCTGGGTTCATCTCCAGACTGAAAAACAAGCAAACAAGTAAAAATGATACTAAGTTAGGATCATTCCTGATACTCTGCACAGAGAAAGTTGTTCACCAGTCTCCCACCTGGTTTGGAGGCCACGAAAGGAGAGGCCTGAACCACAGAGAACTTAGAAACTGGGTATAAATGGAAGATGAAAGAACTGGGATGGATTTCATTTGGTGTTAAAGGGACAAGGACTTAATGAGCACCTGCAAGTACAAACAGTGATAGAAGATGACCCTTGTTTATTGGAAACCAGACAGATTCTAGCTTAGCACATTCATGTTAGACCCAATTGGGATTTTTTTTTCAACATGAGTTGAATACTGGATTCTGTTACAGATGTTGCAGAATCTCTTTCAATTGGGATGACTGAATACCTGTTTGTTTGGTAGGCAAGAGAGTGAACTCTTAGCTCTCTCTATATACAGTTGACGTATTACCAGTGTTGAAACAAACAGCCCTGTTTATCCAGTAACAGGTGCTCCTTAAGATTTGAGCAGCTTTAAATTTGCCAAATCAGTCCTAGATAAAGATCTGTGCATTTCACAGAGCAGAAATGGGACTCCAGCAGCCAGGGAAGAATCCGGGAAGGGACCCTTGCTTTTTTTTTTCAGTCCCCAATCATCGTCTCTGCCCCGTCCTTTGGACCCTCCAGCAGCTGAACTCAAAGCTATGTGACCTCAAGTATCTCTGTCCAGGAGGAGGGAAGAGAACCGAAACCCACGGGGAATGTGGACAATGTGGGCTTGGCGACTGGAGAGAATTCTGGGAATGAGGCACAGTCCAGAGTTCAGACCTCCAAGCTTGGCTGGGCCCCACCCAGACGTCCTCCATGAAAGATGAAGCACGATGACTCCCTGAGAGGGGTTCTCTGCCTTGGGAGCTGTGAATCCTCCTTCTGAATCATACTGCTTTTCTGAGCCCGTGTGTCTTATTATAGCTAGAAAGATTTTGTCCAATCGGGTCCAGACCACATGGAGCTAATTATGCTGCCAAAATACTCTCTAAACTTGGGGTCCAACAAGACTACCCCAGCAGCTGTCTTTATTTTTAAACTTCTCTCTCTACTGCTTAGCACAGGATTTGTGACAACACCCCTGTCACAGTACACAGTACTCTTCAAAACTAATTCCCCTCTGAAATTGTTTTTCAGGTTAATAAGAATTTCTGGAAGAATACTCAGGAAACTCGTAGTATACATGGCCCCGGCAGAGGAGGACCAGGGGGAAGGAGACGAGGGGAGGAGGGAAGCATATGTTTTCACTGTTCACCTCTTTGTATCTTTTTAATTGTTTAGGTACATGTATTACTTATTCCAAAATAAATATGATGTATTTTTAATATAACGTGTAAAATACTGGGAGTGGGGGCATAGCTCAAGTGGTACGGTGCTTGCCTACCAAGCACCTGTGTTTAATCTTCAGTACTGCAAAATAATAATAATAATAATAATAATAATTTGCAAATTTCTGTGTGGAATTTACCTTAGCTACTTTTCTTCCAAATCAGACTTACCTTCCTTTCTTTTTTAGATTCTCTACTAATCACAGCCACACCTACCTTTTGCTGACCACTATGTCGTAAGCACTGTCCTCCATGTCCTCTGTTTATAAGTTCATTTTATAAGTCAACAGGAAAGTTCTGGGTTTTTTTTTTTTTATCTGAGTTCTTCAGATGAGGCTACTGAGGCTTAGAGAGAAATCCCATAGCCAGAATCAGATCAGGAACTGAAACCTAAGTCTATCTGACTAGCTTGTAACCCTCACAACCCTACTGCCTCAGTAGCTACGAGACCACTGAAGTATTAAATTGCACCAAACACATTAGGAACTTTCTCACAAACTCCTTCATCAACCAACCCCCTAAAAGGCACTAAAGTGATGAAGTATGGTTAATGCCAACTCCTTGCCTGATGGCAAAACTGAGTACATTTGCTTTTCATCTTGGGGGTGCAGAATATTTCTGTAGAAAGTATGATGCCTCTGATCCCCCATATCCAAATCCGAGTGAGGACCTTCTCCATGGAACACATCGTAGGCAGCGTTCAAGCAGCAAGAGGACCGTTTTGTTATGGTTTTGTTTTGTTTGGTGGGACTGGGGTTTGAACTTACCGCTTTGAGCTTGCAAGGCAGTCGCTCTACCACTTGAACCACATCTCTAGTCTGACAGGACCATTTTGAATTGAGCTAGAAGACACCACCAAGAGACACACCAGCACTATTTCTGGCTTAAGAGGAAAGCTGTTAAAACAAAGCCTTGGGAATCTTAGGGGCCCCATGAAAAAATAAGCCCCTGCATTACTGCTAGTTTCTATGGACATGAGAAGAAAGGACAGGATTGCAATGAAAAATAACCAAGGATCTGCAATTTGAGATGAGGCCACAGAAGGCCAGGTGGAATAACAGCTGACAGCGTATCATATGCTCTCACATCAGGCTAGAAAAGGGGTAAACAGTCATCAATTATGCCAACTTTCTGTGGTGACAACTGAGGCAGAAATCTGGTAATCATCCTTAAATAAACCTGCCTTCCTTCATGTAGCTTCTTCACACTGTCAGGGAGAAGATTCCCAAGAATGTACTTTATATGCTTTGCATTTCAAAAGCATCTTCACGTGCACTGCCTTGTTTGAGTAAGCGAGGGTCCTTTCCTCCTCCAGTCCTGACGTCCAATAACTTCTTTCTCCAAAACCCCCCATCAAAGGTAGCCAGGAGATATGGGCTACCTTTGAAGAGCTTCCCTGGGAAGCAGCAGCAAGCCAGGTCCTAGATCTGCAGGCTCTGTCCACAGTGGAGTATTAGAGGCACAACACTTGATTTTAGACAATGAGGCTCATGGTGACTCAGAGTTGTCACTAGAACAAAATGTGACAGAAGATTTCTTCTACCTTCTCTTCCAAGTTGACATTCACAATGCTCTTGAAATGAACCACGTGCAAGCATGAGCCAGAAGACTGAGAAGCACAGGTGACAGGCACAGCCAGAGCCAGGGGACCAGGTGCTTTCTTAGTGCTCACCTGTCTCTACCCCATAAATCCCAGTCTCCAGATTATGCGTTACTGCTATCATCTCTTGACCCTGGATATCTGGCTCCCATGTCATAGCTAAGGATTTTAGAAAAGAGCTGAGTTAAGGGTGTATAGTGGTTGGCAGAGACTTTCTTTGACAAAGAAAGTCTTCTTTAATGGGCATTGGTGGCTCAACCTGTAATATTAACTATTCAGGAGGCAGACATCGGGAGGATCACAGTTTGAGACCAGTTTAAGCAACAAAAGTGAGACCCTATCTAAAAAATACTCAACACAAACAAGGGCAGGTAAACTGGGTGCTGGTGGCTCACACCTGTAATCCTAGCTACTCAGAAAGCTGAGATCAAGAGGATCAAGATTCAAGGCAGTCCAGGCAACAAGTTAGCACAACCCCATCTCAATCAACAAGCTGGGCATGGTGATATACACCTGTGATCTCAGTTATGTGGGAGACATATGTAGGAGGATTATGGTCTGAGGTTGGTCCCAGGAAAAAAATGTTAGATCTGACTTGAAAAATAACTAGAGCAAAAAAGTTTTGAAGGAGTGACACAGTGATAGAGTGCCTTTCTGGCAAACATAAGATCTTGAGTTCAAACCCCACTAACAATAAATAAATAGGTTGATTTTGTTAGAGAAATAAAACTTTGTTGAGTTTTGGAGGGTTATGAACTATCACAGTATCTAAGAGTTTTTCATATTCCAAAACCAAGTTTTTCCCTTTTAAGGATGATATTGTCCCCATTGAGAATGCATGTCCCACAGGAAATTCAAACATTTGTCTTATAGGAAAATAATTTCACTCCTTGGATAAGAATGCTACTTGCAAGACACTGGTGGCTCACATCTGTAATTTTAGCTACCTGGGATGCTGAGATCAGGAGATCAGGAGGATGGTAGGTGGAGGCCAGCCTGGGCAAATAGTTCATGAGACCCCCATCTCCAAAATAACCAGAGCAAAATGGACTGGAGGTGTGGCTCAAGCGGTAGAGCACCTGCTTTGCAAGTGTGAAGCCCTGTCCTACTATCTCCAAAGAAAAAGAATACACTTATGAATTCTCCTCCTCCTCCATTTTCTTCTTTTCTTTCTTTCTTTTTTTTTTTAAATGGCACTGGGGTTTGAACTCAGGGCCTATACCTTGAGCCATTCCACCAGCCCATTTTTGTGTTGTTTTTTGTCTTTTTTCTTTTTTTTATTAGAATATATTTGTTATGGGGTGGGGTTTGTAGTGACAATTCCGATTAGACTTATATTGTATATTAGTCACATTGTCCCCATCGTCTCTCCCCCTCAACCCCCCTCCCCACCCCACTTAAAGCAATTGCAAGAGGTTTCTTAGTTCTATCTCATATAGGTATGTGAAGTCCATCTACCATATACCTTCACCTTCATCTCCTTCTTTCACCCTCTCCCCTCCTACTAGTACCCCTCCCGCACTCACTATATCTAGTTTACACTCCTGGTTTTCATTATTAGTGATGGGTTTTTTCAAGATAGGGTCTCGCAAACTACTAAAGGCATGAGCCGTGGGCACCCAGCCACTTATTCTTTTTCACATGTGCTCTACCACTGAACTACACCCCCAGTTTAATCTACATCATTCAGCCTACATCATTCTTCTTCCTCTTTTTTTTTTTTTTTTTTCAAATGTATCCCAGGATAGCCTAGAACTTACTGTGTAGTCCAGGCTGGTCTTGAACTTGGAATCCTTCTTCTTCAGCCTCCCAAGCAGCTGGGATTACAGGCCTGCCTCACCATGCCCAGCTAATATGCATCACTCTTAGCTCAAAAATTCTGAGCTGTATCCAGCAACTGGTATTATAATGCTAAATAGAAAAAAAAAAAAAAACAATCTAGCCAGGTGCTGGTGGCTCATGCCTGTAATCCTAGCTATTGAGGAGGCAGAGATCAGGAGGATCGAGGTTCAAGGCCAGCTCAGGCAAAACAATTCATGAGATCCTATCTCAAAAACTCAAACACATCACCAAAAAGGGCAGTGGTGTGGCTGAAACTGTAGGCCCTGAGTTCAAACCCCAGTACCTCATAAAAGAAAAGTAAAAAATCTATTATGTATGTTTTCTTGTTTAATGATTTTTTTTTCTTTTTCCAGTCAAATAAATTTGGTCTTAATCACAGTTTCTGTTTTAAAACCTATGACCCACAGATCAACATTTTTTATCCAAGTTGCTTCTCTGCCATTCTGGAGTAGTCTGGTTGTTTGCCAAGACTCAAGGAAGCAAGGTGGCATCCTGTACCTTCAAGTTAAGCCCAGATTTTCCTTTCTAGTCTAGAAGCAGGAATGGTGCATTCAAATGGACTGGGTTCCCTGGGGGTGGGTGGTGCAAGTTGCTGCTCCCTAAATAGAGCCCTCCTCCCCTTGCAAACCCAGACAGCAACAGAAAAGCAGTCCATCTCTCTTGCTGTGGGAAGAGTGTGACAGATGGCAAGCATCTGTTTTCAGCATTTACTGTGTGAACCTGAGTAAAAGCACTTGGCTTGGCTATCCCACATTTCTCCCTTTAAACTATGGATATGATGCTGCTAATCTGCAGCTCCCTTCACAGGCACCTCCAAAGAGAAGGGTGGTCACAGGGAAAAAGTTCTGGAGGAGTCAAAGGACATGTGTGGGAGCTGGCAATGGTGGCTCATGCCTGTAATCCCAGCTACTCAGGAGGCAGAGATCAGGAGGATTGCAGTACAAAGCCAGCCCAGGAAAACAGTTCAGCAAGACCCTATCTCGAAAAACCCAACACAAGAAAGGGCTGATAGACTGGCTCAAGTGGTAGAGCACCTGCCTAACAAGCATGAGGCCCTGAGTTCAAACTCCAGTGCCACCAAAAAACAACAACAAATGAAACGTGTGCATTCAAGGGTTCACTACCAGGGTTGGAGGTGTGGTTCAGGCAGTAGAGCACCTGCCTACCAAGAACAAAACTCTGATTTCAACCCCAGTACCACACACACACATACACACACACAAAGTTCATTACCAGAACTGCAAATAGATCTGAACTTCAGTCTAATAAAGACATCTAGGGAGTTCTAAAGTTCGTTTGGTTCTGAACAACATGCTAACCACACCCCATGATAAAATCAAAACAAAACCAAGGTAACAACCTGTGTTTGTTGGCCTTTTCACCCAAGACAAACTGCTCAGCATAGGGTTGTCTCCTCCTGAACAGGTGCTCTACACTTTCCCAGGGAAGGCATCTATGTTTACTAACTGACATTGATCACACAGCCATTACTATACCATCTGGCCCCTGAATCCATACCCCTGCTCCACTGGATAAGGTGGCAAAGATGAAGGAATAGGGACTATTTGGACATCTGACAGCACCAGCCTGGCAAGGGGTTTTCAAAAGCTAAGCAGAGAAACCTGAAAGGGGAAGTCTTGGGTGCTGCCCTTGAGCATGTCCCAAAGCAGCCCTCTCAGACCTTCCTGCCTTTTCTCTGAGGTCCGCTGACCTTGAAGATCCCATAGCCAACTTCCATTCCTCTGCATGCCCTGACCCTGGAAGGTGTGAGTCATCATTGTGAGTGAACGCAGACTCAGTCCTAAGGGGCTGATAAGGTGGTGGGAGCAGGAGCCAAAGGGTTAGGAAAGGCACTAACGAGCCCCCAGTTGCACTTGACCTGTAAATATTCTCTTGAGCAAGACTATCATACTCCCAGGTATTGACGGCAGCACCAGACATCAACTCCTTACCTTGAAAATTCCTGCTCTTCAGCTGGCCTGTCAGGCCTATCCAGTCCATCTCCCTCCCAGCAACTCAATTCAGCAACTCAAACATCTAGGTTCCAGCACAGGTCAGTAAACCCTGTCTGCACTGAGTTTCTGAACTGGGATTTGCAGCTAACTCATCCAAGACTAGAACCTTTGGTACAGGGGAGTTTCAAATGTGCTAATTTTATTTATGAAAGAATTATTAAAAAGAAAAGAAAATTCCTGCCCTTGGTTAGAAGGCTCCTTGGCAAAACAGTGCAGGTAAACGAACACAGACCTAAAAGGCCTCTCACAGAAGGAGGAGCAACCACAAGGGAATGATATCCAGGAAGGAGTCTGCAACTGTCAACAGCATTTCCTCTGGGAGTGTCATGTCACGTCTTCTGAGAGGCCATCCCCATCCCTCCCTTGGCAATAGTGCATCCAAAAGTGATCAGGCCCTCTGTCAGCAAGTGCTAAACAAGAGTATCAAGACTGGCGTATTGACAGATTGGTGGTGGATTCACGACTCCAGGAGGCAGTAGAGCAACACAGTTAAAAACCTGGGCTTTGTGCTCACGTGACCCAGCAATTCCACTCCCAGGTGTTACCCAAGTGCGAGCACACGTCTACACAAACGCTCACACGTGAATGCTCAAACCAGTGTGACTCATAACAGTGTCAAGTGGAAGCAACCCTGATGCGTATCAGCATGTGAATGGGTAAGCCAGACGTGGTTGGTCCGTGTGGTGGAACGTATTTAAGCAGAGGAGGGGAGAAAGCACTGCCATATGCCTCAACACGGGTGAACCTTGAAAACAGTATGTTCAGAGGTGGGGGAGTGGCTCAAGTGGTAGAGCAAGCGTGAGGCGCTGAGTTCAAACCCTGGAACCTCCAAAAAAAAGAAAGAGAAAAAGAAAAAGAAAACATGTTCAATGAAAGAAACCAGTCACCAAAGGTCAAATATTGTATGATTCCATTTGCATGACATGTCTATAATAGATACATCCATGAAGACACAAAGTAGATTAACAGTTTCCTGGGGCCCAGGCAAGACGAATTTGGGGAAGATGGAAGTGATTGCCAGGGGGTTCAAGGTTTCTTTTTGGGGTGATGTAAATGTTGTAAAATCAGTTGTGTGGATGGTCAGACAACTCTGAACGTACTAGCGGCTATCGAATGGTATACTTTAAGTGGGTAAGTTTTATGGTGAGTGATGCTCGCTAAAGCTATACATACATTTGTAAAGACTTCAAATTACCTATCTATCTATCTATCATCTATGCATTTACCTACCTATATATAAAGACTGCTTGGCTTGAATCCCACTGTGCCATGTGCTAACTGTGTGAGCTGATAGCTTGCTCCTTAGGCATCTGGGCCTCAGTTTTCTCATCTCTGAAATGGGGGTGGTAGTTATTATGTGTTAACTTAGAACAGTGTGTACATGGTAAGCACTACACAAGGGTTAACTAGTACTAATATTATTGTTATTACTATTATTACTAATACGTGTCTCCTAGGAGGCCCTAGCTGTTTTTCTTTTTTCTTTTTTTCTCTTTCTTTCTTTTCTTTCTTTCTTCCTGCCTGCCTGCCTTCCTTTGTTCCTTCCTTCCCCACCCTCCCTCCCTTCATTCCTTATCTTTCTATCTTCCTTCTTTTTCTTTTCTCTTTTCTTTTCTTTTCTTTGGTGTTGGGGATGGAACCTAGAGTCTCACTCATACTAGCAAGCTCTCTGTCCCCAAGCTACACCCTAGCGCCCTCTAGCTGGTTTTGAGACATGAAAGACACTGAGTCAGAAGAAGGCTTAGTGAACATGAAATGAAAAGTGGTTATTATTCTTGTGGATGCTGCACCAGACCTTAGAAATCCCTTCATTCATTCATTTGTCAAACTTATGTGACTGTGTGCCAGGCACTGCTATAAGTGCTGAGAAAACAACAGTCACCAAAATGGACCCAACTTTCTGCTCATACAAAGCTTATATCCCAGTGGAAGAAGACTGGCACTGAAGGAATACCCAAGAAAATATGGCAGGGGAAAATCAGTATTCTGAAAACTAAAAAGCTAGCATGAGGACATTAAGTTGGAGGTTGAGGAGAAGGTCCTCTCAGAGAAGGGGACATTCTGAGTATGGAAATCTCTTGGGCTGAGTAAAAATATAGCTTAGTGGTAAAGCACTTGTTAGCATGTGGGAAGCCCTGGGTTAGAGTCCCAGCATAAATAAATAAATAAATAAATGCTTTGGGTGGGGATGTAGCTCAATAAGGAAATGCTTGCTTTAACACGTACAAGGTCCTAGGTTCTAGTCCCAGCACTGCGAGAAGACAAAAATCAAAAAACTTCTAATCAGGGCAGTGTGCCAGTGGCTCATGCCTGCAATCCTAGCTACTTAGGAGGCTGAGATCAGGAGAATGTCAGTTCAAGGCCAGCCCAAGCAAATAGTTCCATCTCCAAAATAAGCAGAGCAAAATGGACTGGAGGTATGGCTCAAGTGATAAGAGTGCCTGCTTTGCAAGTGCAAAGTCCTGAGTTCAAAAAACAAACAACAAAAATTTCTAGTCAGAAACCTCCTGGGGAAGGGCATGCTGTTGTGGGAATAGTTTCTGTGAAGCCACTGAAGCAGGAACTTGCTGCACATGTTAGAGAAAAAGAAAGAAGGAAGCATGAGGAGTATCCAGGGAACAGTTGCAGGAAGTTTAGGGGGAAGGGCCTTAGGGGCTGGGTGTGACAGCCAGTCTCCAAGATGGTCCCATGACCCCTGCCTCTTGGTATTGACTGTTTGTGTGGCACCCTCCCACACTGACTAGAGTTGTCCTGTGTCTGAGAGGATATTGTAGAAATGACAGTGTGACTTCCAAGGAGAGGTCAGAAAAGACATTGGGGTTTCTGCCTTGATCTCTCTTGGATCATTTGTTGTCAGGGGAGCCAGCTGCTCTGTTGTGAGGTCACTCACATAGCTCTGTGGGGCTCTGAGGCCTTCTGTCAACAACCAGCACTGTCTTTTCAGGGATGTGAGTAGGACCCTTGGCTCTTCTAGCCTCAGTCAACCTTCTCAATGATTGTAGCCCTGGCAAGCTGTTTTGTTTCTTTCTTTCTTTTTTTTTTTTTTTTTTGCAGTACCGGGGTTTGAACTCAAGTCCTACATGGGGAGCCACTCTACCAGCCGTTTTATGTGATGGATTTTTTTGAGATAGGGTCTTATTTGCCTGGACTGGCTTTGAACTGCGGTTCTCCTGATCTCTAGCTCCTGAGTAGCTAGGATTACAGGCATGAGTACCAGTGCCTGGCTTGTTTTGTTTTTGAGACTGGGGGTGTGCCACCACAAGAACTTTTTTTTTTTTTTTTGGTGGTACTAAGGGTTGAATTTAGGGCCTCATTCCTGCTAGGCAGGCGCTCTACCACATGAACCACTCCATTAGCCCTCGGGGCAGCATCTGGACCACAACCTTATGAAACCCGAGAGTTAGAGTCATCCAACTAAGTTGCCTCTGATTTCTGACCCACAGAAACTGGGATACTAGGTGCTGTTATTTTTATGATTGTGGGGAGGGAACCCAGGGCCTTGTGTATGCTAGGCAGGCACTGTATCACTGAGCTACATCACAACTCAACTCTTTCTTTCTTTCTTTCTTTCTTTCTTTCTTTCTTTCTTTCTTTCTTTCTTTCTTTCTTTCTTTCTTTCTTTCTTTCTTTCTTTCTTTTTGTAATGTTACTGGGGCAAGCACTCCACCACTTCAGAAAGTTCATTTTGCTTTTCAGTTTGTTTTTTAGATAGATCTGTGCTTTTGCCCCAGCCTGCCTCAGGTGGAGATTCTACTATCTCTGCCTCTTTAGTGGCTGGGATTATAGGCATGTACCAGCTATACTAATTGTTCTTGTGTGTGTGTGTGTGTGTGTGTGTGTGTGTGTGTGTGTGCCTCCTGAGGTTCTGAGCTCAATATGCTTGTTAGAATGGCATGCTACCACTTGAGCCATGATCCAGCCCATTTTTTATTTTGGTTATTTTTCACATAGAGTCTTGTGGTTTTGCCTGAGCTGGCCTCAGACTGTGATCTTCCTACCTTTAGCCTACTGAGTAGTTGGGATGACAGCCACCATGTTGGGCTTGTCAATTGAGATGGGGGGAGTGGTCTCACTAACTTTTTGCCTAGGCTGGCATCAAACTGTGATCCTCCTGATTTCTGCCTCTTGAGTAGCTAGGACTACAGGTCCGAACTACTGTACCTGGCTATGTTTATTTTTCTTAATCTACCGAATTTCAGCACAACTTGTTATACAGCGATAGATAAAGGATACACCATAATATGAACTTGAGATTTTAGTCTAGGTATGATGGGAAGCCATACAAGGAATTCAAGCAGGGGACAGATATGACCTGACTTCTGTTGTGAAAAGATTCCTCAGGCTGCCAGGTACTCATAGATTATAGGGAGCAGGAGAAGCAGCAGGGGTCTGGTCAGGCACTTTTACAGTTACAGCAGGTATTGGTGGTGGCCTGGACCAGGGTGGTAGACTTGGAAATGACAGAAGAGAACAAATTCAGGTTGTAATTTGGAGTTAGAGCCCACAGCACTTACTGATAATCCAGTACAGAGAGTGAGAAAGGGGAAGGAATCAAGGACAACAGGTTTCAGCTGGAGCAGCTTGGTGTTCAACAGCATCGTTACTGCCTGGGGGAGGATTGAAGGAGCAAACTCTTGCAGGCAAGATGCCAGGAGCACAGTTGGGATGGGTAAATTATCTAAGCGAAGGTGTCAAGTAAGCAATCAGAAAAGTGAAAATCTGAGATTTAGAGGGAGGTCAAGACTGATGTGAAGATTAGGCCTGAGCAGGGTCACTATGACATGAGACTAGACTCCGTCTACTAGAGAGATCACAGCAGATGAGCGAGGAGGCCCTGCTCGCCACCACATCTAGAAGTCAATCAGATGAGGGGTGGGGGTGTCAGGCAGAAGTCAGGAGTAACCAGAGAGGTAGCAGGAGGACCAGAAGGGAGTGGTGACCTGGAGCCAGCAGAAGAAAGTCTCTCTAAGAGGAAGAGGAATGGGCTAAGAATAATGTTGCATGTTGCAGAAGTATGGCTGTCACCCTACATGGTCCCAACTGTTCCCTGACAAACAGAGCTCCTCTGCAGGATGTTTTACGGTTCCTTTAATGTCCTCCATCCTGTTTTGACTAACGTGTTTCCCTTTCTAGATGAACCAATGTTCCTTCTATTGCACTGGGAGGATGCCAGCTACCTTCTCCATGGTTAGACCTCCAGGTTAGACCAACCAGGTTTTAAAGGACTGCGGTGGCATTTATGCAAATGTAGCTTAGAAAAGGCAGGGACTTCCGTAGATCTAGACATTATTCACTTAAACTCCATTTGAAAGACTTCTCTACAAGGTCTTATACTCTCATGGTACTTGCTGCTTCCCTGTTGAATTGGTTACTTCAGGGATTCTCCCACAATCCCACTGTTGCCTTCCCTGATCCAACAGTATTGATTGGGATATGAACCATACCCCTGCCCCTTAATTTTCACTAAACCAATTGCTCAAAGTGACTGCCTATGTAGATATCTCTATAGAAGGGCTGGAGAAGCCGGGCATGGTGATGCATGTTTGTAACCCCAGCTACTTAGGAGGCAGAGATCAGGAAGATCATGTTTTGAGGCCAGCTGTGGGGAAAAGTTATCAAGGTTCCATGTCAACAGATGTGGTACACATCTGTAATTTCAGCTATTTGGAAGACATAGATAGGATTGTGGTGCAGGCTGGCTGGAGCAAAATGTACAAAACCCAATCTGAAAAGTAATTAAAGCAGAAAGGACTGGGTGGGGTGGGGGTGGCTCAAGTGTTAGAGCACTTGCATAGCAAGTGTGAGGTACTGAGTCCAGTACTGCCAAAATAAGAAAGAAAGAAAGAAGGAAAGAAAGGACTGGAGAGATGCAAGGGGCAAGGGTTATGTAATAGGTGCGAAGAACAGCTTTAAACTAAAAAGTCCTCTGCCATTTTCATGGTTGAGGTTTCAACTTCCTTCCCTCCTCATTTCTCAGCCTTCTTTTTATTTTCTAATTCAAAAATTTAGGTTTTTTTTTTTTTTTAGCACAGAGCATTCTCTTATAACTTTGACAAGAGTGGACTCAGGCCCTGGGTCTCATCTTCCCTTAAAATATTTATCAATTATGTTCGTAAACAAAGACAGTTTCCTTCCCAAGAAGGGAACTCTCGTGTCACAGGACACAAATAAACCTATATCAACAACCACCAGATAATGTGTGAGAAATTAAAAACTTTTAGGCAGTATCCACCCGTGGCAGCCTTCTCAGTTTGCCGCTGGACCATCCCAGCTGGCCTCCTGCTCCCATTGGCTCCTCTTTCTAGTTCATCTTCTACAACTCATTTTTCTTCCCAAACCTGATTGTCTAATTTCTCTGCTTGGTAGCGTTGGGGAAAGGGGTGTTCTCCCCCAACAATTATCTCCAAGTAGTCATGGCTTAGGAAATGGTCACAGTCTCCTCTAGCATTGCTTTCTGCAGTGCTCCTTCCATCTGCACATCAGCCATCCAGCCTCCAGGCAGAGCAGGGTAATTAGTCTAAAATTCCACTGATACACAGTGAAACAGCCGCTTCCACTCTGGAAACTTTGAACAGAAAATGTTAGTGTCTGAAACACTAATAATCTTATTATTTTGGGAAGTAAACAAAATAGAGACTTCTGGTACTTGGAATCCCAAAGGTCAGTAAGTGGACACACTCACGGGGCTCACTCCGTGTGGAGGGAGGGTTTTCAACTTCTGCTCCACTGGCATTTTGGACCAGATAACTCTGTCGTTGAGGTGGTCCTGTGAGTTACAGGACAGTGAACAATGTTCCTGGACTCTGCACATAGCTACCTATGGAATATCCAAAAGCAACTCCACCACCTTCCCTCTGTGTGACAACCAATAATACCTCAGTCATTGCTGAGCATCCCCAGGAGGCAGTGTCACTCCCTACCTCCCCAGAAGATTTATATATATATAAATATTCATATGTAAATTACTTACTTATATATAAAATGTATATATTACATATATTTTGTATGAGAAGTATAATTTAATGCACTAAATCATACATATTTTAGGGTATAGTTGAAAGAGCCAGGGGTTGCAGCTCAGTGGGGTTTGAACTCAGGGCCTCACGCTTGCTAGTCAGGTGCTCTCACTGCTTGAGCTAGTCCTCCAGCCCTTTTTTGTGATGGTTATTTTCAAAACAGGGTCTTGTAAACTGTTTGTCCAGGGCTGGCTTCAAACTGTGATCCTCCTGATCTCTGCCTCTTGAGTAGCTAGGATTACAGGTGTGAGTTACTGGCACCCAACTGAGTGAGTCTTGATAAATATATAAACCTACGTAACTCCCACCCTCGTTAAGAATGGAATCTTTCTCTCACCCCACAGCTCTCTCAAGCCCCCTTGTAGTCAATCCTTGCCTACCCCCAAGTCCCCATCTTAGAAGTTGGCGTTACTGGACTCATACGGTAGGTAAGCACGTCATCTTTCCTGTCTGGCTTCTCTTCAGCATGTCTGCGGTGCTCTCATGCTGTGATGCCTACCACTGGCTCAAGGACTCTGATTGCTGACTAGTATTCCCTCCTATAGCTATGTCACTGCTGATCCCTTCTCCTGTTGGTGTGTATTTGAGGTGTTTCCTATTTGGGGCTGTTGTAAACAGAATTTGGATGGCTGTTTATTGTTACCCTGAGATTTCCCCTCTGCGGACTGAGAATGAGGTCTGGAGACACAGACTGTGCCATGGCCTGATGTTGGCATTGTGTGATAAAGATGCGCTCCCTATGTCCCAAGCAAGTGTCAGAGCTGCCTCCCTGGCAGTATTTATGGTGAAGTTCACAGTGGGACATGTTGACTGAATCACAGGCCTAAGAACAGTCCTCATCAGTCCCTTGTCAGTAAGACATCACTGCTACACATTACGGATTTTGAAGGAGCAGCTTCTCCTACAAATATCACTTGAAACTTAGAGGCGAAAGGCTCTTTCCAGGCTAGGGGTTGCAGCTCAGTGGTAGAGCACTTGCTTAGCATGTGTGAGGTCCTAGGTTCAATACACAGCACTGCAAAAAAATAAAAAATAAAAAAATAAATAAGGTTCTTGCCAACTGAATAAGCTGAACACAGGAACTGCCCAAGAAGTTCAGATGGTTTCATGTTCCATTGAGCCTCAGCCACAGCCTCAAACGCCAACACCTGTCATCAACTCCTTTCCCACCCTCTGGGCCATTTTGTCATAGCAACTTCCTCTACTGCCATCTTCCTCAAACCTTTCCCAGGTCTTATTTGAAGCCCTTTCCTTCTCAATGGGGAAAATCTCCAACTTCCTTGAGGTCTTCAGAGGACCCACTTGCTTCTCTGTCCTTTACGTGACAGGTGGCTTTCCCGTCAAGAGGCCACTTTTCCTGTTGATGTTGAGGCGGGGCCCGGGGTGGGGGGGCAGGAAAGCACTTGTCACAAACCCCAGAGCCTTGGAAACGGGAAGCAGCAGCAGCAGTAGTATCCTTGGTTTTGTGGCCACGTCCAACAATCCTGCTATCTTTTTCTCTGAAAACTACCTGTTATTTATTTACTTCTTGTGGTGCTGAGGACTGAACTCAGGGTCTCTTGCACGTTAGGCAGGCAATCTACCACTGAGCTATACCCCCATCTCAAACTCCCTTTTCTTCTTTTTCTGTTTTTTTTTTGGGGGGGGGAGGGGGAGGGAGCCTTCACCTTGAGCCACTCCACCAGCACTTTTTGTGATTTTTTTTTTTTTTTCCAAGATAGGGTCTCATGAACTGTTTGCCCAGGTTGGCTTTGACCCTCAATCCTCCTGAGTTCTGCCTCCTGAGTAGCTAGGATTATAGATGTGAGCCACCGGGACCTGGCATTTTTCTGATTCCTTGAGACAGAATCTTGCTGTATAGTTCAGGCTGGCCTCAAACTTATAACCTCCTCCCTCCACCTCCACAGTGCCGGGATTGCAGACGTGTACCTCCACACATGGCTCTCCCTCTTCTTTGGCAGCTCATGTCATCTGGCAATAATTCTATGCTCTGTTCCAAGTCCTCCAATGACCATTCCTGTATGGAGAACCTATCTGATAGCTCAGGTGCTAAGGTTCTTTTCATTTGTTTTGAGTTACCGTCTTATTATGCTGCCTATGCTGGTCTCAAATTCCTGGGCTCAAACCATCCTCCTACCCAGAGCTGGAACCACAGGTGCATCACCAGATCCAGAAAGATTCTTGAACTTATTGATACTAAGGATCCATAATGTCGACATTATTTCAGCCTCCAAATCCCACACTGTGTCCTAGACTTTGTCCTCACTTAAATAAATAAGTCAAAACACAAATACATTTATAAGTTGGGACATACCAAAATCCTGCTCAAATTACAAAAGTGTATACCCCATTCCGCTTTCAGATTCAAGGTCTCAGCCAATGGATCCTGCAAAAGCAGAGACTGTTCATAAAAACATGACTCAAAATTAATACTCTAATAAAGTTCTGAAGAGTTGTAAGAACCTTCCAGAGAATTCATAGCTAGGGGCTGATTTATATTACCAAAGCCCAGATCATATCATTCAGAGACTGCAATACACACCCACACACACTCATAGATGACAGTGGGGACAGCATGCACTAACTAAATCAGGTGTTCTCTAAAATCCACATCTCTGTCTCAAACTACTCAACCCTTGGCACCCTTATCCATCCCGCTCCCCTGCTTTATTTTCTGTTACCACTCACCATCTGACATGTGAGTTATTTTAGTCAATTGTTTATCATCCGTCAGCAACGCTCCCCAGCCCAACTAAGTATGAGCTCCACAAGGGGTTTCCATCTACTTGTTCATTGCTGTGCCCAACCCCCATTCTATGTGCACACCCACACCCACACCCATACCAACACACACACACACACACACACACAGCTTTGAAATTCTTTCCTAAAGTTGTACTGCCATAAGAAGAGACAATCAAGATAAGGACTTGATCATTTCATGGTTTTTATTACCCGCTGTCAGATTCCCCAGCAAAGATATTGTAACAGTGCTCCCTGCAATCAATAAGTAATATATAGATAGGCCAGTTTCACCAAGGCCTCAGCCTTTTAAACTTTATTATTTTATCTAACTGAATAGGTGGGAAATTGCAACTCTGTGCTCTTTGCTTATTGGTAAAATTGAATCTCCCTTCCCCCCAACCCTTATATTTGCTTTCCTCTTGTGTCAACTGTCTACTGGTGTCCTTTGATCACTTGGTTCAGCCTTCCAAAGAGCCTAGAAGTGTCAGAAGCTTTGGGTGACAACAGATACTGTATCAGCCACTTGCAGCATGTGGATACTGTTATTTCTGGCAAGGGACTCTAATTCTGATTATTGTTAAGCTCGGTCAACTTAAGAGAACTTCAGCCCAGAGATCTTAAACCATCACCATTTCTTCCTATCACCTTTAAACAAATGAAGAGATGGAAAAGATGGTGCAATGACAAAGGATGCTGCAGTGGGAGGTAGGAGGAGCTTGTTTGAGCTTGTAGGTGGCTCAGCATGTCCCTCCTTGCTCAAAAATCTGAATCAGGCCTGAATCACTCCTGTTTCCTGACTCACTTCATATCTCCATCTACTAAGTGTGGTCTTATAAGAATGTTCTTTGGATGACGCATCTCCAGTACTTGTTTTTTTGGTGGTGGGGAGGGGTCTCACTGTGTTACCCAGGCTGGCTTCAAACTCCTGGGCTCAAGCAACCCTCCTGCCTCAACCTCCCAAGTGCTGGACTACAGGCATGTGTCCCAGAACCAGACTTGTCCAGTACTTTGTTCTAAGTTAGCCTTTTCCAGGTACCTTGGAGCAGGAGAGAGGAGGTTTCTGTCATTATTACTGAGGTGATATGAGATCCAGGGTACAAAAGTTATCCTTCCTTCTTTCTCCCTAAACCTTATATCCATTCAACCACTTAGATTTTACTGTTCTACAAGCTCAATAGCTCTTGGACACATCTACTTCTCACCACCCAGGCTGCTGCCACCTTTAGCACAGGCTCAGGTTACTCAGCCTAGTGCACAGCCACACCTGAGATTTCTCAAAATTTTGCTTGCTTCTCTGTAGTTCTACTCAGCAGCCAAAAGGAGTGTTTTTATAAATGCCAATCAGAGCATGGCCCTCTTTCACTTAAAATCTTCCCACTGTTTTTCATCGTCCTCAGAATAAAGTTCAAAATCCTTGATATAGTACTGGAGGCCCTGCATGGCTGCCCTGACTTCTCTGGCCTTGGATCTTCCCTTTGGCTGCTCAGGTCATGTGGGGATATCCTTTAGTTCTTCAAGCCTGTATTTTCCTCCCTTGCAACCTTTGTTAAGTTTGTCCCATCTGTCTGGAATGTTTTTCCTCTTCCCCTTTCCCTGGCTAACTTGTAGTCATCCTTTAGATTCCAGCCTATACATCACTGCTGCAGGAAAGCAACAGCTGCCCAAGAGGAGTGCAGCCCAGAATGCTATGCGAGTTGCTGTGTGCAGCCCTTTGTAAACATGTGACAATAAAATCATTTAGTTGTTTAAGGAGCTGTCTCTTCCACTAGAATATTAGTGACTGGAGGGCAGGGAAGCTTTAAGTTTTGCTTATCATCAACTGCTCTGTGTTCAGCCCGAGGCTGGTACTTACAAGGAACTCAGTAAATATGTGCTGACTGATTGGCAGGTGGGTCAACAAATCATCATGCTGTTCGTCAGGTTTTATTTATTTTTATTTTTAATTTATTTATTAATGTTGCAGTACTAGATATGGAACTCAGGGCCTTGGGCATGCAACATGTGCTGTACCCCTGAGAAACACCTCCAACTCTCATGGGTCACTTTTGAAGGGGTTTATTCCAAGCTGATTTAACAATGTTTGAGACATGTATCTTAAAGTCATGTGAGGTGCATTTTCAGCTTCATCTCTCGAATATCCCACAGGATCACACAATGAAGGAAACAGCAATTCTTTGTGTAGCAGTTGAGGGAAAGTCACTGGTGCTACTACACCAGCCAGTCTGACACATTCACCTCACCAAAGGGGACCTTCCTGCTGGCTGATCACCAGGCACATGGCAAAGGAGCACCATCAGAACCAGATCGTCCATGTTGAAAGTCTTCTCTTCTTCCTTTCTTTCTTGTCTTCCCCTCTTTGCCCTTCAAACCCCCACCTACCTCTTTTGTTTAAGGAGAGAGAACTGTAAATGATTATATATTTAGCTTGAACGACCCAATGGACAGGAAGAAACTAAAGATGCTAGAGTGAGGATAACTGAGTACTGTTCTCTACACAGAACCACATTTTAAAAACCCCCTAAGTTGGCATCCAAAAATAATCACAAAGCAACTTCAAGTCTCATTGTAGTCTCTTGAGAAAGATATGTGAGTTATTTATAAGAAACCTCAAAATTCCATACTTCATTTCTCTTTTTGCCTCCTGTCTGCAAAGTGGAGTCTATCATTACCTATTAGGGTTTTTTTTTTTTTTTGTGGTACTGGGGTTTGAACTTAGGGCCTTACACTTGCTAGGCAGACGCTCTATCACTTGATCCACTCTGGCAGCCCTTTTATTGTGTTGGATATTTTTGAGATAGGGTTTTGCGAACTATTTGCCCTGGCTGCCTTCAAACTGCAATCCTCCTGATTTCTGCCTCCTGAGAGGCAGGCGTGAGTCACAGGCACCTGGCACCTCTTAGGTTCTTAAATTGTTCTACAGCAGCAGAGTAAAGGGGAAAATTATTTCACAAAATCAGCCAAAGAAGTTCTCTCTCTCATCCTAAAGCCTTTCTTTTCCCTCCTTCCAAATATCTCCAACTCCTCCCCCTCCAGACCATCCTGGCTCTTTGTCACTTTTCTCTCTTTGCTCTTTTAAAACACATTCTTTCTCATTTGCTGGTTAACTGCCCATCTTATCTGAGGTAAGTCAAAACACACAAGGCTTAGCTGTTCTCAGTCCTGTCTCCTACTATTCTGACATTGTGGAATACTGTGGGAGCCTCACAGTATCCTTCTTAGCACACAGAGGAGGGGAAGAGACTGCAAATTCATGCATTATTAATATTTTTCTCTCAGAGATATAAACAATGTGCTAAGTGAGGGGATACAGTTTTGCACAAGGAATTATGAGAAAAGAGCAGGGACAAGCCCAGCTGATTTTAAAGGAAGACAAGGAGCCAGCCAGGAAGCAAGGAGGCCAGACGGGCATTTTGGGCACAGGGAACAGCACCAGCTAAGGCTTCAACATGAGAATTTAGCTTTTGTGGCTGGAAGGGGAGGGACTGAGAACACAGATGGGCAAAGGAGGAGGCGATTCTTCTTTGCAGATGAACTAGATGAGAAATCTCCCCTGGAAGGCATTGGTCCTCTCATCAGGGTCATCTTGGAAGGAAGAGATTGGGGAGGCTTCAGAAAAATGAAGGATTGCACAGTGGCTTGGAGTTGCTAGACAACCAATAAGACATGGCTAAAGGGCCCTCAGGACCTCAAAAAGGCTAGTCAGGGTGCATTAGCATGTTTTGGTTTGAGCAATTCAATTTACTCCTTCTGCAAGGTTTCATGGCTGAGGGGATTGGTAGACAGGACAGTCAGGGGTGGGAAGGAGGAAGGAATGTTGCACACCCCCTGAAACTGGCAGGCATTCAGTTCAAAGTCATTGAATGACATTCATAAAGCCTGATGGGGCAGAGATGTAAAGGTGGTCCAATGGGCCTTGGTACAATGAGGAGAGGGGCACTGCCCAACATTTGTTAATGGTACAAAGGTACCAGGTAGCTCTTACGGGAGGAAGTGGAAAAACCTAAGACATTGGCAATCGACTAGTTCAGGTCAATAAACATTTAATGGACACAAATCACCAAGTTAAGATGCTGTGCAATCTGCCAGGATAAGCCAGCTGTCTCAGGAAGCTTGAGGTCTTCCCACAAACAGCAATGCTGTACAAGGCATACTTTTGTAAAGGCAACAATGGAGACACAAAGGAAAAGGCACAGCACTATAGAGATTCAATGAGTGTTTGATGCAGACCTTTAGGATAGGCATAAATTTGACTTTATTACTAGGAAGAACGTTAAAAGCTCAGGGAACCTTTGGGCAAAGGTGCCAAGGTGGGGCGTTCTCTTACATGTTTAAAAGACTGTAATGATAAATCTATGTAGCTTGCAGGAGTGGTTTGGAGTGGGGAATTAGGCCTGAAAAGGTATGTCTGAATCTATTTATGAAGGGCTTTGCTGTTCAGATGGAGAGATCTAGACCTGTCTATTCGCAAAGATAAACCGCAGAACTTTGTGTGCAGGAAAGTGACACGATGATCCTATGGGTCTTTTAGGCACTAGCTGAACTGGTTTAAGCACAGTTAAAACAGTAAGATGGCTTATTTTAGTGTTTAGGTAGTAAAATGGCTTCTTGTTCAGCTAAGAGGAATTTTAATTACATGATTAAATTCATTAATAAGGGCAAGGGGCTTGTACTTCCCAGGGTCAACCATAACCCTTTTCCAATTTTATAAATAGATTTTTTTTTTAAACAAGTCTTTCAGACTTAGCTTTCTGGGAAAACAGAAGTAAATACTGACACATGCTTGTTTTGTTTTCCCAAGAGAGGTCTCCCAGGCGATTTCTCTAATTGTCTAGGGGAAAAAAAAATTAACTTGTTTTTCCCTTTAGATTTCAGTTGAGCTGAGAGCAAAATCGCAGTATTGCCTTAGATTCTCCAGCTTCGCTTTGGACGAAATATTAGTCCTGAAGGACTCCCTCCAAAAGCAAGGCGTTTCTGGACATTTGTTACTTGCAACAAAGAGAGGGAGCTTAGGAAAAAGTAGGAGAGATGGGGCGCTCTGCAAAGGACTTACTAAAAAGAAAGGAAGGGTGAGGGTATCGCCTGCCCAGCTCTTCAGGGGAACTTAGTAGGAAAACGAATCGGGGCAAAAGCTGTAGGCAGACCGTGGCTTCTGATCAGGGCCTCTGGAGCAGAAAATCCTCGAGCGTTACACCCAGGGAAGGACCTACTCTTCGGCAGGTACAATTTAAGTGTTATCACATATTTCCGCCAGGTTCCCAGAGGGGAGGATGAAGCTACAGTCTAGCGCGCAGCACAGCCAATAAAAAATCAGGATTCTCTCCCGTCTCAGATTCTGACCAATCAGTGCCCGAAGCTTTAGTTTGTTGGCCAGAGCTCTGTCGTTAGGGAAAGGAGACAAACCCACTTAGAATTGCCAGTAACCGACATGGCTGCGGCCCCTGGAGGAGGGGACGTGATGTGAGGAGGGGGCTGGGAGGGGAGAGGACGCGGGCGAGGAAGACAGGCCCTGGGGCCCGGTAAGTACGAGAAGGCCCGTGGCCCGAAAGTGGGGAGCAATGGGGCGTGGGACTCGGCTTTCTATGTCCTCTGGATTCTCGCTGAAGACAAGCACCGTTTGGGGCATGCACCCAAAAAATGGCCTTAGGGTATATCCCTTCTTGGGGCCGAGTAGGGGGACTTGGGGGGGGAAGTCAAGGGCCTGGCTCTAGGCTCCAGCTTTTGATTGTTTCCTTCCCTCACGTCCTCAGACTCTTACTCTATGATTTGACCCCTTGTGGGTCAGAATTTAAGGTTCTGGCCAACAAAGAATCCCTGCCCCAGGTTTGTCGTGGCTGGGTCCTGGGCCAGAGGGCTCCCAGCGCTGGTGCCCTGAGTATTTTTATTTATGGACCTCTGGGAGTCCCCATCCCCAGCCCAAATACAGACCGTTGTCTCCCCTGCGCTCGCGCTCCTCTGCGGGCCGGGCCGGGGCCCTGGAGCTGACCCGGTGCAGCGCCCTGGCGGATGGAGCTACCAGGACTTTGCTGTGAGCGCAACGATGTTGCAATTTGGGGAGAGCTGCCCCCTCCCCGCCCCCTCCAACGTCTACTTCTAGAATCGATTTAAGAGTCCTCAGACGCAACTATACGATCACAATTTTTTGCAATTTCCTCTGCTGCACCCCAAAGCCCAGATCCCACAGCGTCTTGTATGCCACTGTGTGAGCCCCTACCCGCTGCCAGGTGTCAGATGAAGCAAAGCCAGGCTCTCCTTTCAGTGGTGTGCAACCATGGTCTGCACTTGGTGAGCTCATTAATTTGGTCACGTGCTGCTCCCCTCCCACCCCCCCTTTTGAAAAAAAAAATTTTTTTTTTTCTTTTTGAGACAGAGTCTCAACCATGTAGTGCAGGCTGGCCTAGAGCTCATTGTCCTTCTGTCTCAGTCTCCCAAGTGCTGGGGTTTCAGATGTGCCCCACTATGCCCTGCTTCCCACCCTCTCTTGTTGCTCTTGAGGAAAAAGTGGAGGGAGCCCTATACCGAGTTGTTCTCCTTTCGCTAGATGGTTTTGTGCATTGGAGGGGAGGCTGTTTTCTCACTCTTTATCCAAGACGTTCAGCTTTGGTGACGTAGTTCATTTATTCCCTAGGTACTTTTAAGAGATGGAAATGGGGAAAGAGGAATTTATGGTTTTCCTTTTACAGATGTGAGACTAACTGAAGAGGCAGAGGCCCAGGGCCAGGGTCTAGGTGACCTAGACCCAAACTAGAATTCTAAAGTCCAAGTTCTTGAGTTCTTCAGCCATTAGAGGCAGTTGTTTTCTAGATATGATCTGAGGAAATCAAGTTCCCTCTCACAGGGTGGTGGTGAGCATTCAATGAGGTGGTGTAGGGAGAATCCCTAGCTTACTGTCTAGTACTTAACCAAGTTGAGGGGGGGGTGTTGTTGTTTGTTTTGTTTTTTTAAAGTGGTGCTGGGAATCTAACCCAGGGCCTCCTACATGCTAGCCAAGCCCTCTACTACTGAGCTGTACTTTCTAGGTTCTTTGTTTGTTTCTCTTTTTTTGACAGGGTCTTGCTATGTATAGCTCAGGCTGGCCTCAAACTTGAGATCTTCCATTTCAGCCTCCTGAGTGCTGGGATTCCAGGCCTATGCTACCATCCCTAGCATGATTTTTTTTTTTTTTTTTAGTGATACTGGGGTTTGAATTCAGGGCCTAATGCTTGCTAGGCAGGTGTTCTACTGCTTAGTCATCGTTCCACCCCTTTTTTGTGTTAGGTATTTTGAGATAGGGTCTGTCCAACTATTTACCAGTCTACCCTTGAACCTCTGTCCTCCTGATCTCTGCCTCCTGAGTTGCTAGGATTATAGGCATGAACCACCACTACTCAGCCTGGCATGAGTTCTTAGTGCATTTTTGCATTTATTAACGTTAAGTAGACACCAGGTAGTTCACTGGCTGATTTATTATTTCTTTCTTCCTTCCTTTTTGTTTGTTTTTGGAGATCTGTCCCAGGGCCTTGCCCATACTAGCAGGCACTTGACCACTGATCTACATTCCCAGCCCCCTGCCTGATTTTGTGTGTGTGTTTGTGGTTCTAGGGTTTGAACTCAGGGCCTTCACCTTGAGCCATTCCACTGGCTTTTTTTTTGTGATTGAGTTTTTCGAGATAGGGTCTCTTGAACTACTGTATGCCCTGGCTGGCTTCAAAATGTGGTCCTCCTGATCTCTGCCTCCTGAGTCACTAGAATTATAGGCCTGAGCCACTAGTACTTGGCCTGGCTGATTTTTTATATTACTATTTACTGTGGTCTCTGTGTTTGGGGGCATACATTATTTCATTGGCTTTCAGACAAGAGCATGGTGAGCCTCTTCCTTTTTTGGGGGAACCCTTGTAGTGTCATTAGAAATGTCATTAATGGAAATGTGTTGGGTATAAGGACAATGAGGGGGCAGAAGAAAGTTCAGAGCCACTGAAAGAAGAAATATCACTGTAGCGTCTGGTACTCTTTGTGAAAGCAGATCTGATCTGAGTATTCTAAAGACGTAGTTTAATGCTGGGTGTGGCTGTGCACACCTGGAATCCCAACACTTAAGATTAACATAGGAGGATCTCAGGTTTAAGGTATATAGCAAGACCTTGTCTCAACATAAAACAAAACAAGCAAAAAAAAAAAAAAAAAAAAGATAGTTTAAGAAAATTTTAGGGTTGGGGTGCGACTCATGTTGTAGAGCACCAGCCCAGCAAGCACAAGTCCCTGAGTTCAAACCCCAGTACCATCAAAAAAAAAAAAAAAAGATTGATGTGATGGTACAGGTAAGATTTATTATCTAAAAAGTCAAATAAGAATGTAATAAAGTTTGAAAGGTACTGTAAATGTTAGAACATTCTAGATTGTACACTGTTGTTAACCCTAGAATAGGAGACAGCATGTTCAAATAAAATGCATACACACCCTGCAGTCTTCTTTCACCTGCCACCTTAGCAGGTCAGTTTTCTCTGTCAGAGCCACAAGCAGGGAAACTGGCCTATACTGCAGAGTAGCACCTTAACCAGGAGGATGAAGTACAATCCATTCCAATGATACCTAGCCCCCACATAATTTGAGAGGTAACCACCCTTGAACCTCCACCACCCATCCACACCCCTGGCTTGTGGTGACAGGACTGAAGAAGATTAGACCAGGGGAGTCAGGGCTTGGTGGTGAAATGGAAGAAGACAGAAAGGACTTTTCATTTCTATTTTGAGGAGTTGCTTGCGAGTGCCAGCATCTAGTGTGGGGAATCCAGCTTTTGCAAATCAGAACTCCTGTAGAACAAATGAGAAATGAAGGTCACAATCCTTTGCTTCCTCTCTCTTTCCCTAAATTGGGCTCCAGAAACAATTTCTGTAAGGATGTAGAAGCAGTAACGTAAACCCTGCCTGCACCCAAGGCTTTTTTTTTTTTTTAAACTGGGACTTGAACTCAGAGCTTCATGCTTGTGTGGCAGGTGGTCTACAATTTGAACCACACCCCCAGCTCTTTTTTTAGTTATAGAGTTTAGTTTGAGAATAGGGTCTTGCATTTTTTTCCCCAGGCCAGCCTGGACTGCAATCCTATGCGTTCAGCATAGCTGGGTTGGTTGAGGTGGGGGTCTTGATATCTTTTTGCCTGGCTGATCTTCTTAATCTCTGACTCTGGAGTAGCGTGGAAGTCTGAGCTCTTCCCATAGCAGTGTGAGCTAGAAAGACACCATTCCTGGTATTAATATCAGAGCACTCAGGGTTGGGTTTGGCACCCCCTGATAAATGTGTGTCAGTGTTTTTTGTCTTGTTATTGTGTCTGTGTTTGCACCGCAGTTTCTTTTTTTGGCTGAAAAGATAGACTGCTTTAAAAATACAGTCGAAACTCTGGTTTCCCAACAGGCCTGTGTTTGTTTATAGCAGCGTAGGTGAACGAAAGGTTAGGTCACTGCTGAAACAGGAATGTTTTTCTTCCGAAAAGACCTGCCAGCCGAATGTGTGGTTTTTTGATCAGGGGTTTGTGTAATAATTAGTTTTGCCTGTGGTTGCTGAGACAGTTGGAAACAGTACGGTTACATGGCGTGGCAAGTAGGGTAAGGGCCAGAGTTCTACCCAATGCCAATGCTGCGTAAGGGCAGGCAAATCTCACACTGATTGCTTTGAGTTTTGCTAGCTCCAAAGGCTAGAAGTGATGAGGGGTAGGAGAGATAAGGAAGGAGAGCCTCGAAGGACTAGGAGTGGTATCTGGAAGTCAAAAACTTTGGTGTAATTTTATGATCCAAGTTTTCATAATTTCAGGATCCTCTTGATAAAGACATTCATGCTCCCAGTCTTCCTTAGCATGTGAACAGAAAGCTACTGGGACTCATTGGAAATGTTACTGGAGAGAGACTCAAATATCTAAGAGCGCAAACCTGCCTTTAGCTGACAGGGAACCAGAGGGGGTTGGATTGGTAACTAACATTAAGCAGAGCCTGTTGGGGTTTGAACTCAGCACCTTCACCTTGAGCCACTCCACCAGCCCTATTTTTGTGAAGGGTTTTTGAGATAGGGTCTCATGGAACTATTTGCTCTGGCTGGCTTTGAACCTTGATCCTCCTGATCTCTGCCTTCTGAGTAGCTAGGATTACAGGTGTGAACCGCTGGCACCCAGCCAAGTTGTCTTTTAGTTGTGGTAAAATATACATAGCATAAAATTTATCATTTGACCAGTTCTGCAGATGTGCACTTAATGATACACATTAAGTTCATTTGTCTTGTTGGGCAACCATCACCACCACCCATCTCCAGAATGTTCTCATTTTCCCAAACTGAAGCCGTGTCCCCATTAAAAACTGACTTCCTTTTCACCCCCCACCCCCCCACTGTTTCTGCCCCTTGGCAGTCACCATTCAACTTTCTGTCTCTATGATTTTGAATACTCTAGAAACCTCATATAGGAGGAATCATACAGTGATTGTCCCTTTGCTACTTAGCAAATGTTTTCACTTAGCATATGTTTTCAAGACTCAGCCATGTTGCAGCAGATGTCAAAATTTCCTTCCTTTTTGTTTATTTATTTATTTTCAGTGTTGGAAATCGAACCTAGGGCCTTGTGTATGCTGGACAGGTGCTCTGCCACTGAGCTACACCTCTAGCCCGTCCTTCCTTTTTTTTTTTTTTTTTAAGTTCTTAATTTTAATAATTAAAATCAAACATTTTATGAAACATCCCCAACATTAAAATTTGTTGTAGCCATTTTCAGGGACCTTAATGACCATGACTGTCCTTAAGGCTCGTATCATGGCGTTACTATTGCCAGCTTTTTCTAAATTTCTGCACAAACACATTCAGGTAAGCAGATTAACAGACTGGCTCTTCCTTTTTTTTTTTTTACCCCAAAGTATATAGGTTATTTATTTATTTGTGGTACTGGGGAATGAACTCAGGACTTCAGACTTGCTAGGCAGGTGCTCTACCTCTTGAGCCACTCCACCAGCCCCCCTCCTTTCTTTTGAAGATGAAATTATATTCCATTTTATTTATTCATTCATGTGTTGGTGGAGACTTAGGTTGCTTCTACTGTTCAGCCATTGTGAGTGAATAATGCCATCTTGGAGCTGAGTGACTAAATATCTCTTTGATTCCCTGTTTTAATTTCTTTTGAGTATATAGCAGGAAGGGAGAAGGTGCTGATCTTTTTTTTTTAAAGATACATTTATTATGTTCACATGGTTAGAAAAGCAAAAGGCAAAAGTCAAAGGTACAAAAGAATGTACAGTAGACATTCTCCCTCAGCTGCTCAGTTCCCATTTATTAATATTTTATTTTGTGGATTATGTCTTTGGTACTGAATCTAAGGAATCTAACCCAAGTTCACAAAGATTTTATACTGGCTGGGCATGGTGGTACACACCTGTAATTCCAGCACTTAGGAGGTAAAGACGGAAGGATTGCCAATTCAAGGGTAACTGGGTTGCATAGTGAGTTTGAGGCCAGCCTGAGTGACATACTGAGACCCTGTCTCAAAAAAAAAAAAAATCCTATCTCTTCTAGAAATTCTATAGTTTTGCATTTAGGTCTACACTGTCTTTCCAAGTTGGTTCTAAAAATTGAAATAGTCAGTTGTTCCAACACCATTTGTTGAAAAGTCTTTCTCTACTGAATTGTCTGTGTATTTTTTTCACAAATTGATTGTCCCTATGTGTTTGGATCTATTTCTAGACTCTCAGCTACCAAGTCAATACCACACTGCCTTGATTACTGTAGCTTTGTAGACTTTGATATGAGGTGGTAAAATTCCTCCAGTTTCATTTTCTTGGGGGTAATTCTATTTGAATGTCTCTCTCTTATTCTGAGCAAATTTGGGCATCTTTTTATATATAGGAGCCACTGGATTTCTTTTCTTTTTCTTTTTGCAGTACTGGGGTTTGAACTCAGGGCCTATACCTTGAGTCACTCCACCAGTCCTTTTTTGTGAAGGGTTTTTTTTGAGATAGGGGCTTGCAAACTATTTGCCCAGGCTGGCTTTGGACCTTGATCCTCCTGATCTCTGCCTCCTGAGTTGCTAGGATTACAGGTGTGAGCCACTGTCACCTGGCACCACTAGATTTCTTGCTTTTAGTCTCTCAGGGTTATGGGACCATAAAAAGTCACCTCCTCCCTATCCCTACTGGTGTATTATATCTAATTTTTCAGCCTCTGCTGGGCTGCCTGTAGTGATGGGGTACTTACTGCCTCATGGGGTAGCCATTCCATTTTTCAGTGAGTTCTAGTTATGTAGAAAAATATTGCCATATTGAGACCCAATCTGTGTTTTATACAGCCTCCTCCCCCAGTCTTATTCCCAGAGTAAGCCTGGCCCTTCTTACCTCTGGTAGCCAGCATGCCTTCCAAGTGCTACTATCACTGATGTGCGTCTCTGGTGTTTGCTAAGCTGTCTTCAGTTCTTTCCACCATTTCTCATGTCACAGTTTCTGCATCTGGTTGCTGCTCCCTGGAATCCTTCCAGTTTCCATGGGTCCTTTAAGTGTGTAATGTACAAATGAACAAACTATTCCAGGCATGCTCTGATTTGTACTGAAGTCAGACTTCTCTCTCTCTTGCTGGAGACAAGGCATGTCTGTTAATGAAGCCTGAATGTTAATGAACTTGGCGTGTCCATGCTCACATATGGAAATTGTATTTAACTAAGCCATTTTTAGTAGTACAGTAATTTTTGAGCCCGGGCTCAGGGTGTAATATTTTTCCCCATTAAATTGAGCCTATTGGATTTGGCTCATCATGTCAGCCTGTTGAGATCTCCTTGGATCTTGACTTTGATCTCCTTCCCAGATTTATGCTGTCCAAGAATTTGATTAGCATGCCATCTGTTTCCTCACCCAAATCATTGATTAAAAATATTGACTAGAATGCCACCAAGGATAGAACCCTGTGGCATCCTATGAAAAACCTCCCTCCAGCTTAGCATCAGTGTATCAGTTAGTTCCTCTTGGACGCAGCTACTCCACATTGTGTTTTGGTGTACTGGGCAAGGATATTGTGCAAGCCCAGCTAATGCAGATTGTTCTAGAAGGGGTCAGAAGGACAGCCAACTCCCTCTCATCCTCAACTGGATGAGACCTTTTTTTTTTTTTCAGTACTGGGATTTGAACTCAGAGCCTCATGCTTGCTTGGCTTGCTAGGCAGGCACCCTTATCACTTGAACCACTCCACCAGCCCTGTTTTGTATAGGGTTTTTTTGAGATAGGGTCTCATGAGCTATTTGCCCAGGCTGGCTTCGAACCACTGTCCTGACCTCTGCCTCCTGAGTAGCTAGGATTACAGACATGAGCTACTGGTGCCTGGCCTACCATGGCTTTTTTGACCTTGGTTCTGAGCTTGGCAGCAGGAAGCATCCATCCTTTTCATGGCTACTGTTGCTGTCTTTATCTAGTAACTTATCATGACAAACCAGGATGTTGCAATTTTCTTCTAACTCTTCAGCCTGTCATTTCTTTCCTTTCTCTCTCTGGTCAATTCTAGCCTCCTAAATTCCTAGAACCTCCTCAGAAACCTTCAGTGATTCCTTAGGGCCTCTCCATCTTGGTCCTGATTCCTCTCCTGCCTTACAGGCCTTATGCTGTCACCAAACAGATCCAATCACCATCTTTTAAGAAGGCTACTTGCCTTTCTTTCTTGTGGCCTTGTTGGGACTTGTAATTCTTGCTTGGATTGCCCTCTCTCCTCTCCCTCCTAAACTCAGCTCCGGCTTTCTTCTTCCATTCCCCTGTGAGCACTTTCTGCAGCACCTGCTAGGGATAATTCCTGCTTAGTGCTTCAGTTCCAACTTGAATTTTAGTTTTTTCCATAAAGCCCCCAACTGGCTATATTAAAAATCTCTCTGGAGCTCATACCTATAGCCCCAACTGCTTGGGAGGCTAAGGCAGGAGGATTGTGAGTTTGAGGCTAGCCTTGATTAAAAAAAAAAGAAAAATGAAGGAAAGAAAGAAGGGAAGGAAGGAAGGAGGAGAAAGAAAAAAATATTCTGGGGAAGATTTTTTGTTTTGAGACTTTATCTTTAAACTGAAAAAGAACCATTTCTTACATTCCTTTTTTAAGCATATGCGGTTGCTTAGTGTGTTAGTCAGCTTTCTGTTGCTGTAGCAAATTCCCAAGATAATCAATTTAAAAAGAAGGAAGGTTTATTTTGGCTCACAGTTTCAGAGGTTTTGTCCATGGTCCTTTTACCATGTGGCAGCATCCTACATCATGGTGAAATCACCTGGTAGAGGGGGCTTCTCACTTGTGGAAGGGAAGCAAGGCCAGGGTCCCAGTATTCCCTTGAAGGGTACACCCTCAATGACCTAACTTCCTCCTATAGGTTCCACCTCCTAAAAGTTCTATCACCTTTAATAGCTCCACTGGCAACCAAGCCTTTAACACATGGGCCTTTGGGGGACACTTCAAGTCCAAACTATAGCACCTAGCATAGTGTTAAATATGATAGTTACTTAGTACAGGCTTCTTTCCTTCATTGTCCTTCTCTCTGTTTTATATCCCCCAAATCTTGAATGTGCCAGGCATTTTAGAAGTTGGTTGAACTGACTTAGTTGGATGTCAGATTCTACCTTTTAAAAAAATCATCTTTGTGAAGCAAAATTTACACATGCTAAAATGTACCTTTAAGTTCAAAGTTTTGACCAATGTCTACACCAGATGTAAACACCACCTCACAATCTAGAGACTGAGCAATCCAGTGCTCTCTGCAGTCATCCCCTGATCTGCTGGTTGTCACTACAGTTTTATTATTTTTATTATTATTATTTTAAACTTATTTATTTATTTATTTTTGGTACTAGGGATTGAACCCAGGCCTTGTGCATGCTCTTCCTGTTCTAAATTTTGTGTACATGGAATCATATACTAGGTACTCTTTTGAGTCTGGTGGCTTTCACTCAACAAATGTTTTTGAGATTCAGCTATGCTGTTATGTGAAATATTAGTAGTATTTCATTCTGTTTTATCACAGGGTAGAATTCCACTGTGTGGATAGATCATATTTGTTCATCCATTCCCCCTGTGAGTGGACATTTGGATATTTTCAGATTTTGAACTCAGGGCTTCACACTTGCAAAGCCAGCACTTTACTGATTGAGTCACACCTCCAGTCCACTTTGCTCTGGTTATTTGGAGATTGGTGGTGGTGGTGGGGGGGTCTCTTGAACTATTTGCCTAGGCTGGCCTCTAACCTCATTCCTTCCAATCTCAGCCTTCCAAGTAGCTAGAATTATAGATGTGAGCCACTGGAATCTTTGCCAGTTTTTCTGGGCTGGGGAGGCTGAGGGTGTAGGGTTCAAATCCCAGCACTAACTCCCAGAAAAAATTGAATTGTTCATCTTATTATTTTCTTATTGGGCGAGATGGATTCTTCTAGTCACTGAGATTTATGTATTACTAGTATTTTCTCCGGATCTGCATTTGTCTTTTAATTTTCTTTATGAGATTTTTTTTTTCTGTTTTATTGTTTTTTTTGAGACAGGGTGGTCTTGCTATATAAGACTTGCTATGAGCAGGGCACCAGTGTAATCCCAGGTACTAAGGAGGCAGAGATCAGGAGGATCCAGGTTTGAAGCCAGCCGGAGCAAATAGTTCTCGAGACCCTATTTTGAAAAAACCCATCACAAAAAAGGGTTGGTGGAGTGGTAAGGTGTAGGCCCTGAGTTCAAGATCCCAATACTGAAAAAAAAAAAAAAAAAAAAAAAGGCTTGCTATGAGACGTTTGGTCTCAAATTTGCAATCCTCCTGTAGTAGCCTCCCAAGTGCTGGGATTGCAGATGAGCATCACTACAACCATCTCTTTTTGACATCTTTTGAAAAATAGAAGTTAATTTTTATTTTGATGGAACAATTTATCAGTTGCTTTCTTTATGGTTCATTTTTTGTGTGTTTTCTCAGAAATCTCTATCCCAAAGTACAACCCTCTCCCCCTTTACCTCTATAAGTTTTATAGTTTTTAGCTTTTATGGTTTTTTGGGTTTGTTTTGTTTGTTTTTTTGAGACAGCACCTTGCTATGCAGCCCAGACTGGCCTAGAACTTGCAATCTTCCTGCCTCAGCGTACTGGGATTATAGGTGTGGGATACAGTACCTGGTTAGCTTTTATGTTTAGATGTGTAATTCACTTTGAGTTGGTTTTTGTGTAGGGTAAGAGCTAAGTGTCAAAGTTTGTTTTCAACTTGTGTGAGTCTATTTCAGATTCTCTGTTGTGTCCCTTTGATTTGTATACCTCTCTTTGCACAAGTACCACATATTTTAATTACTGTAGCTATATATTAAGTCTTGAAGTTAGGCAGTGTAAGTCCTCTAACTTTGTATTTCTCTTCAAAATTGCTTTACATATTCTAGGTCCTTTCCATATAGATTTAGAATCAACTTTTTAATTTCTGCAGAAGTGTCTACAAAGTGTCTTTGTTTGAGATTGTACTAAATCTATAGATAAATCTGGGGATAATTGATGTTTTAATAATGAGTCTTCCAATCCATGAATATGGTATAGCTCTCCATTTGTTTAGATGTTTAATTTCACTCAGCCATCTACAGGCCTTCCATATGTTTTTAGTAAAGTAGTCCCTAAGCATTTTTGTACTATTATTTATATTTTTGTTTTCTATTATTTCCTTACATAATATATAAAAATATAATTTATATTTGTATTTTAACCTTTTATCCTGCAACCTTGTACCTTTCTTTGTTCTAGTATCTTGTAGACCCCTTGGGATTTTCTTCATCTCTAATCTTGTCTGTGGATAAAGACAGTTTTGCTTATTTCTTTTCAGTGTTTATGCCTTCTGTCTCCTTTCCTTCCACATTACTTTTTAGTTCTCATTCTTGATCTAGGTGGTACTTGGCTCACTTTTTTTTTTTTTTTTTGCTAATGTTTGTAATAGCAACTATTTATTGAGCACCAACTCTGGGCCAAATATCGCACTAGACCCCTGCATTAATAATATTATTTTACATAATTCTCACAGCACCTCTGTGAAATGGTATTACAATTTCCATTCAAGAGCAAGGATGCAGAGGCTCAGAGGGACTAATAATTTGCCAAGATAATTTGGCATTTGATACATGTTGGAGCTGGGTTTTGAACCAGGAATATTTGGCTTTGAAGCCTGTGGTATTTTTCACAGGCAGAACTGGCCCTTTAAGGATTCTGCTCTTGGTTTCAGGTCAGACCATTAAGAACAGTTCTCTCTCAGAATCCCTTGTATGGAATGATGGGAAAACAGAGACTCTTAGAAAAATGTCATGTTCCTGGCTGCCCTCTGCACTACTGTGGTTCCAGCTGGCCACAGAGTTATTTCACTTTTGGTGGAAGATGTTAACAGGCACAATCCCCATCTGGCTCCTGGTGCCTTTCCCTGTGTGGCAACTATCTCATCCAGCCCCTGCTGGGATGGGGTATCTTGGGGACCTCAGCCATAGCTGTAAACAGGGCTTGGGCAGCCTGAAACAGAGAGTGGCCTTGGGGAGGAGTGACTTGGCCTCTCAGGATCTCATTTCAGTTGGCTGCCAAAGACCCAATGTCACTGCTTTGCAAGGCCACTTCCAGCGTCACTGTCTGTCTGTGACCCTGTCTATGGGGCTGGCTTAGCTTTGAAGGTCCTGGCTGAAAGGAAGGGATTGGGAGAAACTTGGCAGTGCGGACAATGACGTTCCCACTGGTGCTGCCTGGTGGGATTTTGGAGTAGAGCTCGTGGCTGCAGACCTGGGCCTCCTGGCTGACTTTCTGGACACAGTGTCTCTTGTTGTTTCTCGACGACTCCTTTATGGGTCAGCTGTCCTGGGCTGCTGACTGGCTCCTCCTAACAAGGCTTGCTTTGGGCCCTAGAAAGAACTGCCCTTGTCAGCAGGTTAATGCTTACCAAAAGAAGTCACTTGGCACCAAACTGGATTACTCGGTGTCACTCTACCCAAACATACCTTGATCTGAGACCATGAAAGTTGTGCTGACTTCCAGGATGGAAGAGTGAGGGTCTGCTCGTGTGGGTGGTGGGGGCAGGTGGTGAGGTTGGCCTATTTTATTTTGTGTGTGTGTGTGTGTGCTCGGAGTCAAACCTAGGACCTCACACATGTTCTACCATTGAGCTATGCCCAGCCTCTGGGCTAATCTTCATTTTCCAGAACACTAGCTGACTTTTGTCAGACTGGTTGTCAGTCTAGTTTGTCCATCCTTGTGAACCTCTGCCCAGGTTCCTGTTGAGAACTGCTGTCATCTGCATGAGAGAATTGGGGTCCATGGACTTGTGTATCTGGCAAGTATGGCACACATATGTGCACTCCCGATGGCAGCGGCCCAGTGAGTGTGTCTCTCCTTCCATCCTCCCTCCTGCTCTTCCTGCTGCTCCCTGACCATTCCAGTTGTATTTAGATTCCAAATGATCTTAATGCTAACCTTAACCCGAATTTTAAAAGACACTGATAATCCAAGGCTTTTCCCGTCTGCTGGAAGCCAGTGTTTAACAGAGTCCGCATGGAACAGAACACAGTGTGTCTCTGAAGATGAAAGTTGAAAGAGAAAGCTTGCACCCTCCAGAGTCACCTCGGGAGTCCTCTCTCTCCTGGCCTGCCAGAGGAGAACTCATCTAAAAACTGAGCATTTGGGGCAGCGCTGCTGTAGGATAGACTGCAGGGCACTGATGGCCCATGGGAGCAGTTCTTTCCTCCGTTCCACCCTGTGCCTTAGATGAGACTGTTGTATTGTACACTAGCTGCCCAGTACTGCAGCCTGGCTTATGTGATTTCTTTCTTCTTTTCCCCCAGATGCTGTAGCTGTGACAGACTCTCTGGGGTTTGTCAATGTTGAGGAGGAATCTTCTTTCTGGGGGTGACTGCACTCATCTGGGCATGCCTGAAGTACCCTGGGCCCATGGAACTGAAGGAGAAGCATCTGGTGGGTCCTATTGTCAGGGTGTTGTCTCTGTTGAACTCCTTCCTCCCCACACCCTTCCTGATTTGTTGGGAGGTCCTCATGTTGGGGCATTACATGGAAAGTGAAAGAGGGAGCATGGCTCTGAGGCCTGGAGGATATGACCCTGACCCCTTCTCAGGGAGCAGTACTGCAGTCTGCTGGGAAGGACACAAAGTGGAGGGCAGATTAATTAACACAACTACGCAGCAGCAGGCTTTCGGATTTGGGTTGGCCCCAGGCCAGTTTTCCACTTCTTGCCCAGGGGTGTGTAATTTAGTTTGTTTGCTCTTTGCTAGGGCTGTGCCCCAACCTGCCAAGCTGTGCTGAGGACTGTTGGGCACCCTGTCTGTGGCTAGGGACGAGCTTGCCATCAGACTTCAAACACAGCTGCTTAGCCAGCTGGGGTGAGCAGCCTGGCAGTCCAGGCCGTTGGTAAGATTGGTCCTGCCTCCAGATGTACCATCTTTGTAGGGAGGTAGATTTGTCAATCAGAATATTCCTCTCCCATGACCAAGTCTATCCCTGAGAAGGTCTCTTGCCTGGCTTCTGCACACCCTCCTGGTTGACCTCTATTTCTGCTTCCCAATCTCCCTACCTAAAAATGGTCAGTGGCTTCACACACCAAGGTCTGCAGTGTGAAGGAGGCCTCTACACTATGCTCTCCAGAAGTGTTTACCTCTAGTCATTCTGAACGCAGCAAAATACACCATACTGAGGCTGGTCCTTCTAAAATCCTCTCATCCTTTCCCCGGCTAAATCCTTCTACCCTTTCTTCAAGGCCCAGTTGAAACATCTTCTCTGCAGATAAGTCTTCCTTCCCCTCCAGATGACCCTGCTGTTTGAATCATGGTACCTCTACCATCAAGGTGGAAGTAATTTGTCTCTTCTACCATATCTCAGTATTCCTAGCTGCCAGCCCAGAACCTGGCACATAGCAAGGGCTGAATAAATATTTGTTGACTTGAACTTCTGGACAGTGATCTTCCTGCCAAAGAGAGCTTGGGGAAGTTTGGAGAGGGAGCTATGGGTCCACTCACAGGGCTTCTGGTGATGCCTGAATGACTGCTGCTTGTTCAGCTCCAGGGTTTCTTCCTGTGCCTCTGGACCAGCTATACAACTGGCTTGTGGACTTGAACTCACAGCAGATGTGTCAGCCTCCTCTTCACAGCCACGTCTGGCTGCTCTGCAGGAATCTATCCTAGCAGCGATTGATACTAAGGGAAAGCTATACTTGCCTCTCTCCTAACCTGGGTGCAAGGCTGTTGCCTAAAACAGCCACAAGTGCTATGTACTGCCCAATCCCAGAGAGGGCCCCCAGTGGCCTGCCTGGGTGGGCTTAATGCCCCCAAAATAGAAAATAGTATTGTCCTCTGGTTTCAGCCAGTGTGTAGTATATTGAGGAAACAAAGTTCTGTGGCTGAGGGGCCTGGGTTTACCCTCGAGCCTGTGGGAGAAGCCATGAGAGCCCTGGTTGGGTTGTTCTTAGGGCCATTTTTTTTTCCTGGGGGATTACTCTGTCTTCTTTCTCTTTCTGGGTAGATGAGTCCAAAACTAGAAAGCCTCATTGCTATCAGCAGCAGCCATATTTATGGAATGCTGTCTTTAGGCTGGCAGAACCCTATGAAATGCTGGCTGCTGGCTTGTAGAGGCTGACAGTCTAGTTGAGAATCAGTAGCACCAGAAGTTCAGTAATAAGACCTAATGAGGGTTTCTACCCAAGTGAGGACCTTTCTAGTTGCACACTGGGCTTCTAAAGGTGATCTTGTGGCCAGGACAGTCAGAAGGTGTCTTGAAGGAGTAGGATCGGGAAGAGCTGGCATGGTGACAATTGATAATCAGGTGGCCTTTGGGTTGCTTCAGCTCAGCATTGGTTTGGCTGTTGCTGGCTGATTTTTGGCATCCCTCCCCTTTCTCTTTCAGACCCACACCAGTTCTCAGCCTCCATTGAAGCCCATGCTGGATGTGCTATAGCCATGACAGCTTGGGCTGGGCTCCTGCTTCTGAGATGCAGGGTTGTACTTTCCCATCACTTGAATGGGGCAGTGTGGGAAGAGGACAGAAGTGAGAGAGAACTGTGCTGGTACTCGTACAACACCCTGGGTAGCCCCTTCGTGCTGTCCCTTTTAGGGCCTGCCACAGAGCAGGGAGAGTGTCAACTGACTTGTGGTTCCCACCCTGTCAGTGCCCTCATGGAGTAGGAGACTGGGGGTCAGGAGTCTTCCTCTTTGGCTACAGTTAACAGTTCTCACATTGACCAGCATGGAACTGACCCCACCCACCTCCCTTTCCTGCTCCCTATGGAGACTTCCTGGCCTTAACCTCTGACTAACCAGCCCCTCCTTTCTGTCCCCATTCAGCTGTGTGTTTGGCAGGGGCCCCACAGGGAGCTGCACAAGCTATTTAGGGGGAGGGAGAGAGGCCTGCTTGTGCTGTGAGGTTCGCTTTTCCCCTCTCTGCAGCTTGAAATGGTGTAGTCTAGGAGATTGAGGGCCCTGGAGAAACAATGCTCAGCTTCCAACCTGATCTCCAGCTAAGGGACCTGTTAGGCTGTTTCTACTCCCTGGGGCGTTGTAGCCCCATCCTAAGGGTGGCCTGTCATCAGCAGAGAAGTGTACCATCCCATCCTCTTCCAGTGCCTTGACCCCTCCTTCACCCACAGGGCCTATGCTGAGAGCTTCCCTTATGTCAAACTGGAGCCCCAACTCAACCAGGTCCTGCTTGATGTTCGAGAAGGTGCTAAGGTGGGAGCCTCAGTTAACTGGTTTCTTTCTGCCTGGAAGGAGGGGCCCAGGCATACTCAGGCAGCCCCTGGTCCCAGCAGCTTTTGGGTGGGCATGTCTAGATGTAGCTCTTCTTTCCATAGATTAGCTGTTGGTGGGATGCTAACACCACCTGAAGAGAAGGTGTTGGAATCCTAAGAGGCCCCTCCTTCCAGCTGGCTCTACCCTCTGCCGCTGGGTTCTTCCTTCTGCCAGCTTCTTCTGCTCTGCCCTTCTGGAAGTTGTGCTGGAATCTTCTCAATGGCCAGTCCCCCTCTCTACACAGGATGTGCTGCTATTAATAAGGCACCAATTCCCTCCCCTCCTTGCAACTTTCACTGGAAAGAACTGTTGGCTCCGCTCTGTGCTCTTGAGTGATTAAGGAGTTCTCAAGGGTGATTGGCTCCCCCATAGTGGGCTCCAGCCTCATCCAGTGACCTGGGGCAGTGGACTGGTAGTCCAAGAAGAGAGCTAGTATTTATGTCCTCCAGGTCTTCCTAGATGCCAGAAATTGCCCTCAGGGACACAGACCCTGGGCAGCTTCTCCTGTCTATCCATCTGTCCCTCTGTCTATGTGTCCATACTCTCCTGCACATCACCCCTCTGCTGACCCCACGGTGGCCTCCTCTGAAGAGGGCCAAATTCCTGGACATTTTGCAGAGTATCTGACAAACTTTTCTCCTCTCAACTGTCCTTTCTCCTCCCTCCTGTTTGTCCCTCCCTCCCTGCCTCCCTCCCTCCCCTCCCAAAGCTGCTGTTGCAGTCTGCTGCCACCTCCTCCTCCTCCCTCCCTGAATCTGCAGCGTGACTGGAAATAGGCTGAATTAATCAGCATATTGAAGCTCTGCTCTGCTCTGCTGATCCTGATTCTCTGCAGCACCGGCTTCTTGCTCACACGCGCTCCGGCCTGCTTTTCTCATTCTCTCTCTCTCTCTCTCTCTCTCTCTCTGTGTTCTGCCTCTCCCTCTTTTTGAGGGCAGTGTTGAAAGTTGCTGTAGCTGACTGCTTGTCCCTCAGGTTGTGCCCCATGCTCTTCAAGCAGGCAGAATTATGGGTGCCCCAGCAGGGCAAATGCAGCACTGTGAGTATGCCAGCTTGGCGTCCATGATTCTTTTAACAGTGTCTCCTTTCTTGCTTAGTGAGGGTGTCTTTGGGTTAGTTGTTGCCAGAGGAGTCATGAAGATGATGCAGAGTGGGAGGTAGCTAGAATGTGCATGAGGGAACCAGGAGGGAAATTGGGAGTGAGCCAGAAAGCCAGTATGTCTTGGGGTTGTCAGCAAGGTGCCCAAGTCACCCAGAGCAGGCCTGGGGCCTGAGCCTCCCAGAAGAAGGGAATCCTACTGAGGGATGGTAGGACTCAGGGCTCCATTCACAGGCAATAGATGGTCAGGGCCTGCATGTCATCCCTTTTTGGGGCCAGCAAAGGGACTTTTTTTTTTTTTTTTAATAACAGTCAGGAGCAATCAGGGCTGAGATGCTTTCCTTTTAGGTCTTGGTGACTGCAGGAGGTGGGGAAGAAGGTGGGTGAAAGGGCTGAGGTCACTGTGAGCCTAGAAGAGTGAAGAAGAACAGGATGCAGCTCTGCCCAGTCTTTGATTTCTCTGACTATAGATACATCCAGCTGTGTCTGGCCAAATTCAGAAGCACGGAGAATGGCCCAATCAATGCTTCAATGACGTGGGCATTGTGTGGTCCAGCTTTGGGTCTCCTCTCTGCCATCACTGACCAGGCAGCTGTGAAGAGGGGACTTAGAGAAAGGGCCCTAGCCACTTCTAACTGGTGGTTGTCTGTTGTCCAGGTCTTGGGTCAAGATCTAAATTTATAACCTGTCTACCTGAGCCTATGAGTCTTGATTCTGTTGCTCTTATAACAGGTGGAGTAGGAAGGAAAACAGTTTCTGTGCTGAGAAAACCTCAGAGGAGCTCTGCAAGGACAGGGATGGGGGCTGGTGGCTTCTGGCTGAATCACCTGAGAAACCTGGCTGAGGTGGGTGCCAGAGAGCACAGGTGTGTCAGCCCTCAGAAGGTTGATGCCCAGCTTTGTATCTTGACATTGGGTCCTACTCAGTGGCAGATTCCTGTGGCTGTGATTTGGTGGACAGTGTTCTTTTAGTCCCCCATTGTTCCCCCAAATCCCTACTTCGTGTCAGTACCCACTTTGGTGCCAGAACAGAGAGTACAAGTCTAGCTTGTGATGGACATCCAGCTTCTCCTGAGTCAGGACTTCCTTTCTGCCTCCAGTTATTCTCACACTTCCTCCAGTGGAGTCCAAGTGTTTACAACAGTGGGTGGGCTGGTTCCGCCCGAAAGGCTTCAGAGTCTTCCTCTCTTGGTCCCTCTGGGGTAGAGCCCTCACTCCTGGCCCCAAAAACATCTCTGAGATGCCAGCAGCTGGTATGGTGGGAATCTTTAGGGAAGCAGGAGGAATCTCTTGTTACTTTTGGGTACTTAAGGACAACTTAGGACACATCACATTTTTCCTCATCCTTCTTGGTCCTGGTAGATAAGAAAATGAGACTTCAGACAGTGTCACCTTAAGTTCTTACTTATTTCTCAGAGAGTATGAACTTGCTGTAGTCTCCTGAGGGTGCCCAGTCATAACAGGATACCTAACTCTGTGCTGAGAGGGCCAGCAGTGTCTGCACCCCACCACCTCATTCTGAATCTCCTTCAGAAACTATGACAGTCTCCCACCAAGCTCCTAAGCTCTGGCTGTTTTGTCATGTGGAGAAAAGCTGAGGCCCCATTAAGAAAAGCAGAGATTTGACTCCTAACTCAGACCCTCCCACCACAGCAGGGTGAGCTGAACAGGCTCGGTGGTTGGATCTGGTTGGGCGAAGCCTATGGAGAGCAGCCTGGCTCAGAAGGCTAGGTCCTTACCACAGTGCCAGCCTGTGCAGGCAGGCACTTCCCTTTGGCAGCATATAATTACAGAGTGGCATGTTTTGCCTCTGCTGTGCTGTCTTTAATCCCCTGTCTGGAGTTGGTGCCCCTGGCCAGACACAACATGCGGGGGCAGATGCATGCCGAGAGCTCTGCAGACATCCTGCTGTAGGAGCATCTGCTACCCTCCGTTTTGTGCTTTCCCTACCTGGAGAGGAGCAGAGTACCTGGGATGGGGAGAGCAAGAAAGCAGGAGGAGGCTGGACAGGCAAGAGGGCTCTGGGTACAGCTGCCTAGAAGGAGGCAGCAAAGGTCAGGCTGTCCACTGTACAGCTCAGGGGAGTTGATGAGTGTCCAAGGTCTGTAGGCCTAGCTAGAGGAGGGACACCTTCCTGACTCCGACTACCCCTCATAGCTGGGAACTGTTCCTTCCTGGCCATGGGATCCTTGGTTCAGGCTTGCAGGTAACCCAGCAGCCCTATACATTTGCCCAGTCCTTCCTTTCTCCCTTCCAATCCCCATCTCTTGTGCCAGCCAGCCCTTCCTGCCTATAGTGTGTTTTCTCACTTGGTCATTTCTGGAGGCATGGCCAAGGCATAGCCATCATATTTATTCTGGGAACTCTCACATGCTGCTGTGGAGAGGAACCCAGGAGGGCTGAGCCAGAGTGGAGGAAAGGGAGTGTGAGGGAAGGTGCTAGGGGCCTGGGTTTCTTACCTTGGGCCTAGGTCCTCTTCTTCCCATGGGGGGATGAACAGGCATTCCTGCTGTAACCCAGCCCTGAAGATATCAGAAAGCCCATTGGCTGCTTTTCTCCTTTGTCTTCCTCCCTTAGAGCCCTCCTGAAGTCCTCTTCCCTTCCATGTCTAGGAGACCAAGGACAGATCTTAGCCTCAGCTGGCATTCATTTGTCTTGGGCCCTACTGAAGGGAGGTAGGTGCTTGGAGGAGAGCACTTACCCAGGCTGGGTGGTGGGTCCTGCCTAGAGGCTATTCTTTCTGAGCTGAAATAACCTGTTTATCCCCTCTGGGAAGAAGTACCTCTTATCTCCATAATCCATCAAAGCCACTGTGAAGAGTAGGATTAGGTGAGATTTAGGCAAGGGAGCTGGAAGTCTGAGGGCTAGAAGCCTAGGCAGCTGGTGGTAGGTGACACTGGGGGCTCCACTGAGGTGCATCCCATGATGCCAGGTGTGTGACACTGGGAACTTTCCCCCTTGGGCCCAGCTACTCCTTGGAGTGGTGGAGGTGTACAATCTGCTAGAGCTGGGGCCAGGTTGCCAAGGAGGGGGAAGGTGGCTATGGAGCCAGGCAGAGAAGAGACATGCAGACTGGCAGTTGGCAAAGCCAGTGCAGTCCCCCGGGGAGGGCAGACCTTAGGGGCCATCAGAGTGGAGGGGGAGCACAGGGAGTCCAGGCAGCCAGGGCAAGGCATCCCAGCCCCATAGCCCTTGGCCAAAAGTCCCCGGTGGACCTGGTGCCTCAGTTCTGGAGATCCTCAGCTCTCATTCATGAACTTTTTCTGATGGAAACTCACATCCAGGCTCTTCAGTGGCCATGGGAAAGATGTGCTCCTCCTTCAGGTGCTGCCTTTCTTGGGACCATTCTTTCTCTTAGCACCCCACAGCCAGGGAAGTGTGTATCTGATTCAGCCTGACATCAGGTTCATGAACCCTAGAGGTTTCTATTCAGTAGGTCCAGGACAGGGCCTGGCCATGCATGTTTTTTGAAAGCACCAGGTGTTGCTGCTGCAGATTTTGGGTTGACAGCCCCTGACTAAGGGGTCATTAGGATCAGTCAGTAAAGCTACTTGTGTATTCTTTCATTCATTCAGTATGTGTTTTACTGTGTTTGTGTGTGCCAGGCACTGTCTTGAGCAGTTTAGAGGGGAGGGTGTGTGGAAGTAGAAGAATTCATGCCTGTTTTCAGGAATTTGCAATCTAGTGGGAGAGCCAAGCATGCAGACCTAGAATCACAATTCTGTGAGATGCAGGTTGAGAGCCAGGTTGCCTCAGTGCCATCAGAACACAAACCTCCCCCTGCAGATCAGGCCTGGGTTTAGGGAGTTGTCCCAGCGGAGGTAATATTTGAACTCCTTTGAAGAAGCAAGAGCTGTTTGGGGTGGCCAGCATTGGCCAGGAAGTACATAAAGGCATTTGCGTGTGAGCTGGAGGAGCAGGATTGCAGAAGTAATAGCAAGGGGAGGCTGGGATGTTGTAGGTCCCCTAGGACCTCACAAGGCAGGTGTGGGAGTCTGGAGTGGAATTTAAAGGTAAAAGGGGGTCAGCTGAGAAGGCATGCTTCCCCAGCTAGGGTGCTGCAGAGGGTTTGGAAAAGATCAAGAGTGGTCATGGGAAGGGGAGGGGAAGTCCAGAGTCTGGGATATTGCAGAGGCACCTGGGCAGGTGGTAGTGTGGCAGGAGAGGAGATTGGCAGCTTGGGCCGGAGCAAGTTTGGGATTTGGGATGTACTGACTCCCACTCCCTGTGAAGCAGCTGTGAGGCAGGTCAGTAGATGGGGGACGGGGTCAGGCTGGAAGTGAAATGTGGGAGTTGTAAGCATGTAAGTGATGGGTGGATCCACTGCTGTGGCCAGTCGCCCTGGAAACATTCAACATTTGGCAAGTTGCCCCAATGATGGGCTGCAGGGTAGGCAGAGGGTAAAGAAAGGCCAGAGTCCAAGAGCAGGGAAACAGGAGCACAAGGGTTTTAACAAGGAGTGGCCAGCTATGAGGTCCCTCAAGATAACGTGCCTGGTCCCCATGTCATCTGGGATCAGTCCTGTCCACATTTCAGCCAGCTGTGGTGAAAGGGGAGTGTAGTGGAATTGCAGCATTGTCTAATATAGTGAGTGTCACAGGATTCTCTTTTGTGAGATGGTAGTATTGGAAGGTGGTAGTTTTGTTTTGTTGTTTCTTTTTTTTTCCCTTAGTGTCTTTCCTGGGTACAATGAAAAGTTAGCATTTCTAGGTTAGTTCTCCTTCCTTATGCTACAAAATGTGTATTTTCTTGTCTATGCAATCTGAAAGACTGACACCCTTGTGTTAAACTGGGGCGGGCAGTGAGAGCAGCCTGAAAAAAGTAGGAGGACCACCCATGCAGTGGGTTGAGAGTCAAGTGAAAGATGAGTTAGAAAACACTGAGTGGAAAAGTAGCTTTTTGTTTTGTTTTGACTTTCTAAACTTTAAAGAATAGTGGACTGTGTCTTTGAATGTTTAAATTTGGTTGTACCAGGCAAGGGGGCTTGTACCTGTAACCTGTAATCCAGCTACTTAGGAGATCAGAGGATCAAGGTTCAAGGCCAGCCTGGGCAAAAAGTTAGCAAGCCCCCATCTCAATCCATAAGCAGGTTGTAGTTGTATGTGCCTATAGTCCCAGTTATGAGGGAGGCCACAGGTAGGAGAATTGTGGTCTAGGCTTACTCTGGGCAAAAACATGAAACTGTCTAAAAAATAATAACCCAAAAGCAAAAAGGGCTGGAGGCTCAAGGGGCAGAGTGCAATTGCAAGGTCCTGACTTCAAAACCCTAGTACCACCTAAAAGATTTTTTTTTTTTGGTGGTGATTTGGCTGAGGGGCAAGAGCTGGTAGAGGAAGGGAACAGGAGTCAGGAGGAAGAGGGGCAGTGAGAAGCAATAGATCCAGCCTGGCATGGAGAGCTGGTGTGGGCAGGGTCCTGGGGCCTGGAGGGATGCTGAGCATCTCTGACTTCCCTGCAGGGAGAGCCCCCCTTGGCCCTGGGCCTGTCCACCTGGAAGGCCCTCAGTGTCCTGAAGGAACAGCTGGAGGCCGTGTTGGAGGGACACCTCAAAGAACGGAAGAAATGTCTCACGTGGAAGGTGAAGTTTCTTCAGAGTGGCTAGAGCCATGCTAGGATGGCAGAGAAGCAGGGGGGTTCCCCCTTTTCAGGGCTGTGATGTGCCCTGTCCCTCTGGGCAGGGGGACTCAACTGAAACTTTATGAAAAATCAAAGGGAAGTCGGGCTTCCATCTTAAAGTGATATCCTAACCCACTTTCTGTAGGAGTCCAGCCAAAGTCAAAGGCATCAGACCATGGCGTCTGGGGAGACTGTGGGTGGGGGAGGTGCTGGATTGGGGCTGGACAAGGTACTCACTGTCTGCCCCATGCATTGCTCCCTAGGAGGCATGGAGAAGCAGCTTCTTGCACCTGGGTAACCGTTGCTCCTGTTTCCACTGGCCGGGGGCCTCACTCATGCTGCTGGCGGTGCTGCTACTGCTGGGCTGCTGTGGGGGCCAGCCAGCTGGAAGGTAAACAAGGCCCCACAACCTCTGCAGCTGTCCCACTCCATTCTTCGGAACATCTCAGGGCTGTGAGTTCACTGATGTTGCTGAGCTCCCCATAGCGGGCTCCTGAGTGTGTAAGAACCTCAGTCCCTTGACTGGGGCCAGGAATCAGATGAGATCCTCTTTTTAGAAGGGACCAGTGGGAAGGAGCTTTTTGGGGTCTGGGGGCTGGTTGGGGGGCCCCTTGCTCCCCAGAAATACACTCTACCCTCTGTGTCCTGACACCAGCCACGGGGTGGAGCTTGTGAATGCCTCTGCACTGTTCCTACTGCTGCTTCTCAACCTCGTCCTCATCGGGCGGCAGGATCGGCTGAAGCGCCAGGAAGTGGAGCGCAGGCTCAGAGGGATCATTGACCAAATCCAAGGTGAGGCCACAGTCAGTGGGAAAGATGTCTTGTGATGTGTCAGTGCCATTACAGTATCCCAGGGCTGTCTTCATTCGGAGAGTTAGGAGGTGCCCCATACTCTCTTGGGCAGGGTAGTGAGAGCTGCCAGATGGCTGTGGGCACCAGGCGGTTACCTGGACAGACAGGAAACTGACGGTGGCTCTGCAGGTTCACTCCTGTTGGGAGGAGAACCTGCTGTTTGGAAGGAGGGCAGTCAAAATGTTCTCTTCCAAGTCTGTCTTGTCTGGTGATACTGGGCCAGGGAAGGTGATTAGGTGGCCCAGGAAAGCTGAGATGCCTGCAGAAATTAGGGTTGGAGGCAGGGGCCCCAAGATGAGCAGCCCAGTTGCTAAAGGAGAGGGGCATTGTTCATGTCCTTTCCAGCAGCATTTATTAAGCTCCAGCTGTAGATTGAGGGTTATGTTAGGCTTTATGTAGAAACCATGGTTCTTACTCTCCAGGGGTACATGGTCAGAGGTGTAGCACTACCTGTTCCCAGAAAGCCTTTCTCTGACAGTGCTGGACAGTGGACACTTAAATGCTAAGTGAGAATTTGTTCATTCATTCTGAAATGATTAATTAGTTGGGATCAAATACCAGGCACTGGAGTACAAGATGACCAAGAAAGATGAGCCCTGCTCCATAAGAACTTAGTCTTTTGCTTAAGAACCATCAGTGGTTACCTCTTGCTCCTCCACACCGTCCCAGAGGCTGCATGTGACTTCTCAAACTCTGTGCTATAGGCTCAGATCTTCCTGCCTAGCCTTTTCTATTACTGTTCATAATCCCTCACCCATTCTGCCTAGATATCCTGTGTGCTAACCTGCTTTGGGCTTCTGTCCTATTCTCTGCCTGGAGATCTTTTCCCATCTCGTCTCCAACCAACAAAATCTTGCTCATTCTTTCTGACTCATGACAAATGCTCTGTCTCTCCAGAAGCCATCTCCCATATCTGGGAAGATAGGTTCACTACCTTTTCTGTGATTCTACCATGCTGGGATCTTTGTTGACACACATGTTAGCACATGTTTGCCTGGCAAAGGTGCCTGGCTGGAGCAGTTGGATAAGGCTTCATAGAGAAGGCATCACTGAAATAGTGGAAGCAATTTGAATGGATGAAGTGGGTTGTATAGACCTTCTGGGAAAGGATGAAGAGCAGGTGACACTCCCTAGATGTCACTGGGCCTGGCTGGAGAGTGAGAAGATTGTTTTCCTCTTTCTGTTCTTATCAGATGCCCTCAGGGATGGCAAGGAGATCAAGTGGCCAAATGCCATGTATCCTGACCTTCACATGCCCTTTGCACCATCCTGGTCGCTGCACTGGGCCTACAGAGATGGACACCTGGTCAATCTACCAGTCAGCTTGTTGGTAGAAGGAGACATCATAGCCCTAAGGCCTGGCCAGGAATCCTTCGCTTCCCTGAGGGGGATCAAGGTAGCTAGAGGCTGGTTTCTTTTCCGGGAACTATTGGGAGAACATCTATAGGCAAGCGGGGGGTTCCAGGGCTTAATCTTGAGCTTCCTCCTGACCATCTTGTAGGTTTTGCAAGCGCTCGTAGGCAGAGCTAGAACTTCTTCCTCATCTTTCTTGTACTGTTCTTCTCCTGGATCCTCATGTACTAGGAATTCAAGTCCCACAACCCCACCCTGACAGGCTTTGTGCTGTGGACAGTCCCTGACCCCAGGAGCCATCTCCTCTTAGTTGGTATTGTCCAGGAGTGTAGCCTCTGATAGAGTCCTTTCATTCTCACTGCTGGTAGGATGATGAGCACATTGTCCTGGAGCCAGGTGACCTGTTTCCCCCTTTCTCTCCACCACCCTCTCCCCGGGGAGAAGTGAAGAAAGGGCCACAGAACCCCCAGCAGCACCGGCTCTTCCGTGTCTTGGAGACCCCTGTGATTGACAATGTCAGGTAAGCATGTCACTCACCTCCTTCTGCCTTGCCGTCTTCTCCCCCAGTGCCTCCTGTAATAGGAAGGAGCCTCAGACCCCCCAGGCCTTTCCGTGTGCAGGTACTTCCTCAGCCTCCCATAGCATTGTTAGGTTGAGTGGTGCCTCCACCCAGGCTGAACTCTGAGGGGACGATTGTGGAGGTGGCCACAGGCCTCTCTCCCAGGATGCCACTAGGGAGTGGCAGGACTTGATGGTGTTCATTGAATCCCTGTCTGGCTAAGAGGCCCAGAATCCATTCAAGGTGCAGGTTTCTGGCCTCCCCACTAAGCAAGGCTGAGCATCACTTCTTTCCACAGGTGGTGCTTGGACATGGCTCTGTCCCGCCCAGTCACTGCTTTGGACAATGAAAGGTTCACAGTGCAGTCAGTGATGCTGCATTATGCAGTGCCCGTGGTCCTGGTGCGTGAGGCGGGTCTGCAGGGTAGGGGAGAGGGCCAGACATGGGGGAGCCTTGGGGTCAGGCTCAGGTGAGTGACCAGGCACAGGGGGCCAGAGGGAGCCTGCATTGTGAGTGGCCAAGGAAGGGGACAAGAACCTAGTCCCTCCCTAGGGGAGTGGCTTAAGGCTGTGCTCCTCCTGTTCCCACAGGCCGGCTTTCTCATCACCAATTCCCTGCGTTTCATGTTCAGTGCCCCTGGGGTCACTTCTTGGCAGTACACCCTCCTTCAGCTCCAGGCAAGGATGGCCCATTCTTCTCTGTTGTGCTTCTTTCTGTCCTGTGGGCTCTGATTGTCCTTCCATCTATTGCCCAGAGTATCCTCAGGCTTCAGCTTAAGAGTGCCTTCTTCCCTTTCTTCCTTTCCTGCCTCCTGGACAGCTGTCCCTTTCCACCCAGGGGTTGGCCATATGGTAGGGGCAGCCCTCTCGTTCTTCATTCCTCCTCCAGGCCAGCAGGTCCTTGAGAATGTTCAACGTGGCTCACTCTTTCCTAGGTTAATGGCATGCTGCCTATCCTCCCCCTGCTCTTCCCAGTCCTCTGGGTGCTGGCGACTGCCTGTGGAGAAGCCCGTGTCCTAGCCCAGATGAGCAAGGTCTCGCCCAGCTCCCTGGTAGGTTATTCTGGGGACAGTGGCAGGAATTGGCTGTGCCAGAGAAGCAGGGCTGAAGTGCAGCCCCTACTGGTGCTCAGCATGTTGGAAGCCCTGGGCTGCTTTCCAGGGGCTCAGGCCCTTTCCATTACAGAGTAGCCTCCAGGCCAGGCCCCATTGCGGGATAGAGTCCTCCTGACTCTCACCAGCAGAGAGTCAGGACTGCCAGGTGCCTTTTACCAAATGGGTTGGAGCCTTGCTGGTGTGGGCCCCCTTTGCCAATGTGGAGGTCTGTGTGAAGACTGCTGTTTCCTCACCGATGCTTGTCTCCTTTCTATGCAGTTGGCCAAGTTCTCAGAGGATACTCTCAGCAGCTATACAGAAGCCGTCTCCTCTCAGGTACACTGACCATGATGGATTCTGCCCCAGGCCCCTGTAGCCACAAGTCCTGCACACCCTCAGGCTCCTTCATGCAACCCCAGGATTCTACTTACGGTCTTGAGCCTCCAGCTGGGCTCTTGGAGATCCCTTACCCTCCCTCCTTGCATGTGGAGATTACATCGACACCTTGTCCCAGAACCCCAACCCCCTGACACTCCCCTGGATTTTTTCCCTATTTGAGCCCTTAGAGGCCATCTCCAGAGAAATAAGGCTGAGCCCCAAATGCCCTCGCAGACTTTCTCTCTCCCACTAGGAAATGCTGCGCTGCATTTGGGGCCACTTCCTGAGGGTGATCCAAGGGACATCACCAACGCTGAGCCACAGTGCCAGCCTGCTGCACAGCTTGGGCTCCGTCACGGTGAGGGGACCCTGCAGGGAGGAAGCACCTGTCACACCAGGCCTGCTGTCTGGCAGGATCTGGACTGTCTGCTGGGCATTTTGGCCAATACCAACCCACCTCCAAATCTCAACCTCTTCCTGCAGGTCCTGTGCTGTGTGGACAAGCAGGGGATCCTGTCATGGCCAAATCCCAGCCCAGAGACTGTGCTGTTCTTCAGTGGGAAAGTGGAACCCCCTCACAGCAGCCATGAGGACCTCACAGATGACCTGTCCACCCGCTCCTTCTGCCATCCTGAGGTAGAGGAGGAGGTATGGCCAGCTCCTGTGGGCCCAACTGGGCCTGGCTGCTTAGCCTCGGAGTCTGGCCAGTGGCCTCGGGAGGGTAATAGTTTAAGAGGGAAAAAGGAGCCCAGGCACCTCTGGCAACTGCTTCTGAGAAGTTAAGGTAAAGCCACAGGACAAGGCAGTGAGGGAACCAGAAATGCCCCCCTCCCTGGTCTGTGAGAGCCATGGGGCCCTGGTCCTAGGCCTGTGCTCCTGTTCTCCTCAGCCCCATGAACGAGATGCCCTTCTTGCTGGCTCCATGAACAATACCCTGCACCTTTCCAACGAGCAGGAGCATGGCGACTGGCCTGGTGATGGCCCCAAGCCCCCTGAGCCCTACTCTCACCACAAGGCGCACGGCCGCAGCAAACACCTGTCCGGCTCCAACGTGAGCTTCAGCAGGGACACTGAGGGTGGCGAGGAAGAGCTCAGCAAGGTGAGAGGAGGGAGACAGAGTGGAGAAGCCACCTTGTCATCACTGGCCATCACTGCCAAAGGGGCACAGCCCACCTGGCCCAAGAGGGTCTGAAAGTCACACATAGAAGTTACATGCTGCTGCCTTCAGACATGGCCAGCAGGATGACCTCCCGATGCCTAGTCCAAGGCTCCTCTGTGATGTGGCCCTGTTCCTCATATACCTACAAGTGACTGGTCTCCTAATTAGAACCTTCTAAACACACCTCCAGCTGAAAACACCCCCTCACCGTTTCTTCTCTAAATGACTGTCCCTCTTATTGGTAGTGCCAGTGCCATCGGGTATAGATCCTAGAAGTAGACAGACCAAGGATGGGGAGAGGCTCTTGGGAGGGACAGGAGAGTGAGCACTGGCATTTCCTCCAGGAAGGTGCACCTTCCTGCAAGGCCAGCCTTGGCCTGCTTGTGGAGCCAAGCAGGTCCTCCTGACCTGAGGCTTCCCCCCCAACACACACACAAATTTCCTCCAGGCCCAGCCTGGGATGGAAGGGGAACCCTATGAGGCTGAGGACTTTGTGTGCGACTACCACCTGGAGATGCTGAGCCTGTCCCAGGACCAGCAGAACCCCTCCTGCATCCAGTTCGATGACTCCAATTGGCAGCTGCACCTCACCTCCCTCAAGCCTCTAGGGCTCAATGTGCTGCTGAACCTGTGCAATGCCAGTGTCACCGAGCGCCTGTGCCGCTTCTCCGACCACCTGTGCAACATTGCCCTGCAGGAGAGCCACAGCGCTGTGCTGCCCGTGCACGTGCCCTGGGGCCTCTGTGAGCTGGCCCGCCTCATCGGTATGGCTGCAGTGGTAGCAGTGGAGTGGGGCCATCTGGGTGGCTGCTGGCCTCTCAGAAGAGGTCCAGCACTGTCCCTGGAATGGCATTTACTTGACACAAGCTCTGGCCACTCATAGCCTTCTGACTGTCCCCCTTTAACAGACGCTATGATGCATAGCTGAGCTTCCTATCTGGGAAAACAACTAGTTGTTGGGATGGAAAGGGAAGGAACTGGCCAGGCCAACAAAATTCTGTCTTTCTGTCTGTGGCAGGGAGTGAGGTGGCCGGTGGTGCGAGCCTTGCCTCTGCCCACAAGCCCTGAGTCCCGTGCTCGTCCGCAGGCTTCACTCCAGGGGCCAAGGAGCTCTTCAAGCAGGAAAATCATCTTGCACTGTACCGCCTCCCAAGTGCCGAGACCATGAAGGAGACCTCGCTGGGGCGACCCTCCTGTGTCACCAAGCGGCGCCCCCCCCTCAGCCACATGATCAGCCTCTTCATCAAGGACACTGCCACCAGTGAGCCTCAGCCAGCTCAGCTGGTGTCTAACCCAACCTTCCAGAAATTGGGGGGTGGGGGACTGTGTCCTACCTCGTCCGTTTCTAGGCAGGATGGGGCAGGTGAAAGGCAGACCACTTCCCCAGTCCTCCAGTGTGGCAGGAAGGGACTGGGAATGGGACTGGAGTTGTAGGGTCACGGAGTTGTAGAGGATGGGAAAACGTTACCAGCCAGTGTTGTTGCACAGCAGCTTGCTGACTGGGAGGCCTGAGGGCTTCCTCATCTGTCAGGGGTGCCTTTGCACCCTTCATGAGGACTTCAGTGTGCTTCCTGTTGGGTCAGAGGAGGACAGGGGTTGTTTTGAGGGTCTTATGGTGTGACCTCTACTTTGCCCCAGGCACAGAACAGATGCTGTCCCATGGCACGGCTGATGTGGTCTTGGAGGCCTGCACAGACTTCTGGGATGGGGCTGACATCTACCCTCTTTCTGGTTCTGACAGGTGGGTGAGGATCTATGCCAGTCTGTCTGCCCATCATTTAGTTATGGGGCATCTCAGAACCACTCACCTTACTTCTTCTCCACTTCCCTGGTAGAAAGAAAGTGCTGGATTTCTATCAGCGAGCCTGCCTGTCTGGTTATTGCTCTGCCTTTGCCTACAAGCCTATGAGCTGTGCTCTGTCCTCCCAGCTCAATGGCAAGTGCATTGAGCTGGTGCAGGTGCCTGGTCAGAGCAGTATCTTCACTACATGTGAGCTGCCCGGCACCGTCCCCATCAAACAGAATGCTCGCCGAAACAGCTGGAGCTCTGACGGTACTGTGCACTTCTGTCTTAGTGGAGCTCCTGGGGGCTGGGAAGCCCAGGAGTGGAGGGGTTCTGATGGCCATGATATTGCTTGTTGCAAAAGGTGCCATGGGCAGAAGGTGCATGGAAGCTGAGATGCCAGTGTGGCACTCTCTAGCTGGTGACATGGCGGGGGGTCCCTCAGTTTTCTCATCTAAATAGGTTCTACCCTCTTCACCAGCTTCTTGTGATATTCAAAAGGGTATCTGCATATAAAAATGCTTTCTTGGAAAATAATAAAACAGCATGTGTTTATAGAGCATTAGCCTTATTAGAATCAGACAAATGCCCAGGTCACAGACCCTGCTGGAACCTCTCACCCTTAAGCATGCACACTTAGTGAGTCTTAGGAATCCAAGAGACCATGTGTTGCAGTGGTTGCTGAGGGTGGGGCTGGCTCCCTAGTCCTGCAGTAGGGCTAGGCAGGAGCTGAGTCATGCTCTGCCTGGCTCCTCAGGATGGCCACATGACTGATGAGTACCTTTCATTGTCTTTTCTCCTGTATCTGTTGGTTCCTTTCTCTGTCTTGGGTGTGTGTGCTTGCGGCTGTGTGTGGCTCTCTGGGGCCCGTGTGCTCATTGATTTGGGTGTGGCATCTGTGTGTGTGGCCCTGACTGCCTCCTGGAATCTGCTGGTTCTTGGGTATCCTGACTGGGCTGTGTCTTGGTGTCCTGCTGGCCTTTGTGTCTTGTGCCTGCCTGAAGAAGGGATCGGGGAAGTGCTGGAGAAGGAAGACTGCATGCAGGCCCTGAGCGGTCAGATCTTCATGGGCATGGTGTCCTCCCAGTACCAGGCTCGACTGGACATCGTGCGCCTCATCGATGGGCTGGTCAACGCCTGCATCCGCTTTGTCTACTTTTCTTTGGAGGATGAGCTCAAAAGCAAGGTGAGGGAGCTCTCCTCCTCTGTCGCCACTTATCCTTTCCCCCATGGGCTTCTAAGCCCATCTGTTCATTGCCATCTGCATTTTACAGGTGTTTGCAGAAAAGATGGGCCTGGAGACAGGCTGGAACTGCCACATCTCCCTTACACCCAATGGTGACATGCCTGGCTCTGAGATCCCCCCTTCCAGCCCCAGCCATGCAGGCTCCCTACATGATGATCTGAATCAGGGTGAGGGCAAGGACTTGTGGTAGGGACAGGGAGGTTGGGGAGCTTCCCTCTCCTGGGAGCCACAGCTAGGAAGAGCCTCCTAATTAGTATACTCCCTTGGAAAATGGCCCAGCATCCCCGTGGGCAATAGAAGAGTGGAGAACTGGAGGCAGAAATTGTCTGCCATCTGCAGGGCAAGGAAAAGCCCCCAGAAGGCTGGCCCAAGGTGAGGGACAAGCTTTTGTCCCACAGTGTCCCGGGATGATGTGGAAGGGCTTCTCCTACTGGAGGAGGAGGGTCACTCGGACCTCATCAGCTTCCAGCCTACAGACAGTGACATCCCCAGCTTTCTGGAGGACTGCAACCGGGTATGATGGTGGGATCTGTTCCCCTTGGCCCCTGAAGTGGCCATGGCTAGTCCAGGGTAGAGAAGGGCAGGAGGACGGGCAGGCAGGTGATGTGGAGAGATCCTACTCCCCATCATCCTGAGGCTACTGGCATCTCTGCTTCCTCCAGGCCAAACTACCCCGGGGTATCCACCAGGTGCGGCCCCATCTACAGAACATTGACAATGTGCCCCTGCTGGTGCCCCTCTTCACTGACTGTACCCCTGAGAGTGAGTGCTATGGTCTCTCCTGCTAGCTCTGCCAGGGCTGGGCTCCCCATGGGCTCCATGCAATGAGTGAAAGAACCTGGGCTGGGATGGGCTGGGGAATCCAGTGGGCTGGCACTGCAGGCATGCCTATGCCAGAGAGTCAGAAGTAATAGTTCTCATGTGCTCACACTGCTGGGGTGGGGCTGTTCCAAAGAGGGACCTGATTCCCATTGCTTCCTGCTCTCCTGGCCTGTGGCACTCTGCTGGTGCCTGCCTGGGACTCTGTCTGCCTGACTCTTGTGCCACCCTCCCTACCCCCAGCCATGTGTGAGATGATAAAGATCATGCAGGAGTATGGGGAGGTGACCTGCTGCCTGGGTAGCTCTGCCAACCTGCGGAACAGCTGCCTGTTCCTCCAGAGTGATGTCAGGTCAGGACAAGATCCTAGGGCTGTGGGGCGGGGGGAGGCAGCCCTATGGTGGCCCCTGCCAACCTGTCTCCAAGTGGGCCTGCAGGGGGCTGGGGGCATATCCCCTGGAGAAGAGGGGTAGGCTGTTCAGCACTGTAGGAGATGGGATATTCACAGAGTATAGTTCATGCATGGGCTTTCCCTACACTGAGCAGCATTGCCCTGGATCCCCTGTACCCATCCCGCTGCTCCTGGGAGACCTTTGGCTACGCCACCAGCACCAGCATGGCCCAGGCCTCAGATGGCCTGTCTCCCCTGCAGCTGTCAGGGCAGCTCAACAGCCTGCCCTGCTCCCTGACCTTCCGCCAGGAGGAGACCATCAGCATCATCCGGCTCATTGAGCAGGTGGGGCTCAGGCAGGGGGTGGGGGAAAGGGGCAGGGTCCACCTGGGGCAGCCTAGGGGGTAGAATTGCAACAGAGTCTTCTGGGCCCACTGGACCTCATGCTTTTTGCCCTCCTGGCATGTGGGGAGGAGCACGAGCAGCTCCCCAGGCAGTTGGATTTCTGTCTGCTCCTTCCTCACAGGAGCATCACGGGCATGTGGCTCTTGGCTGAAGCTTGTCAGCTGTAGGGCCTGAGAGAGGTCAGGAGAGCCTGGGCCATAATCTACCCCTCTCGGTCCCTAGGCTCGGCATGCCACCAATGGCATCCGTAAGTGCTTCCTCTTCCTGCTGCAGTGCCAGCTGACCCTCGTGGTCATCCAGGTGAGCCAGGGCCAGCACAGGCGTTACCCTCTCCCCACCCACTCTTTCATGAAAGGGAAAGTTGAGAATCTGAGAAGGGAAGCTGGAGGTGCAGTACAGTGAAGGGGTCTCCAGAGCCTCTGTGACACCCCTGGGCTTGGGCTGGAGGCGTGGCTCAAGGTAAAGGTTTGCCTGGAAAGTACAAGGCCCTGAGTTCAAACCCTAGTACCACCATGAAAGAGAAAAAGAGAGAGAGGGAGGGAGGGAGGGAAAGTAAGGAACGAAGGAAGGGAGGGAGGGAGGAAGGAAAGAAAGGGAAGGAAAGATGGAAGAAAAAAACCCTTTGGGCCCTGGAGATAACTCCATTGGGCAAGGGCAAGGCAGCTTGGGGCCCACAGATTGTATTAATTTGCCAAAATCTAATTGTGGCTCCTGGGTTCTTTCCTGGTGTAGTTCCTTTCTTGCCTGGTCCAGCTGCCACCTCTCCTGAGTACCACAGACATCCTATGGCTGTCCTGCTTTTGCTACCCTTTGCTCAGGTGAGAGGCCTTGCAGCCCCTCTGTGTGCAAGCAGATGGGGGATTCTGAGGAGCCTAGGGTTCTTGAAGGGCCACTCAGGGCTCACCTCCTCTGGTGCAGAAGGGAAGGCCCCTTTGTCTTACTCTACCTCCCCACCAGATTTGACCTCACTTCCAAGACTCCCTGAAGGGTTCCCCTATGAGAATCGGGGGACAGAGGTGTCACTTCACCCACTCTTGCTTTTCAGCATCTCTCTGCTGGGGAAACCACCTCATAGCTCCATCATGTCTATGGCAACAGGGAAAAACCTTCAGTCCATTCCTAAGAAGGTAAGCAAGGCAGACCTGACAAGCCAGGGGCCTCTCATGGAAGAGTAAGAGTACACAGGGGGCTGGGGGAGGGCCTAACCTGGAAGGCTCTACAGAGATCTGGAGACCCAGAGAGCTGGCACTTGGCCAGAGGAGGTGGTAGTCACAGCTGAGAGAGTTTTGTCGGGAGTGCTTTTCCTCCTCCCGCCCCCTATGCTACTAAGAGCTTGGTTGAAAGCATGAAAAAGCTAACTGGTTCTGTCACCATGAGAGCGAGCAGCCTCTCTTCTCCCACAGACCCAGCACTACTTCCTGCTCTGCTTCTTGCTGAAGTTCAGCCTCACCATCAGCTCGTGCCTCATCTGCTTTGGCTTCACACTGCAGAGCTTCTGTGACAGTGTCCGGGCCCGCAACCTCACCAACTGCTCTTCAGTCATGCTGCACAGGTGGGTCTCCCTCCTCACCCCAGTCCACTTCCCGGTGGCCACGGGAAGCTAAGCCTTTGTCTTGGTTTGACAGCAATGATGATAGGGCTCCAGCTTGGTTTGAAGACTTTGCCAATGGGCTGCTGTCGGCTCAGAAGCTCACTGCCGCCCTGATTGTCCTGCACACTGGTAAGGGCTCTGCCTGGGAAGGGCTGCTGACTGCTGTTGGGGAGACCCCAATGTGGGAGACAAGGCTTTGAGCTAGCAGGAAGTCTGACACCCCATTGGCCCCGTTTTTTCCAGTTTTCATCTCGATAACCCATGTGCATCGCACCAAGCCCCTATGGAGAAAGAGCCCCTTGACAAACCTCTGGTGGGCTGTGACTGTGCCTGTAGTGTGAGTAGCACTTGTTGGAGAAGGTCATAGGGCAGGGCCAGGATTGCAGGTTGGTTGGGGCCAGAGGTCTAACTGCCCTCCTTAGGTGTATCATGCTGAGAAAGCAGGAAGGAAGCACGATGACGTGGGGTTCACGTGGGGCTGCTGCCCCTTTCTCTGGCAGGTTGCTGGGTCAGGTGGTCCAGACGGCTGTTGACCTGCAGCTGTGGACACACAGGGACAGCCACATCCACTTTGGCCTGGAGGATGTGCCCCTGCTGACATGGCTCCTGGGCTGCTTATCCTTGGTCCTTGTGGTGGTCACCAACGAGATCGTAAAGCTGCATGAGATTCGGTGAGCTGTCAGCAGGGTCCCTCCCTTGGGGCTCAGGCATGTTACCTAAACCTGTCACCCTTTGTGAGCATTTCTCTCTCCTCTCTGGTGTCCTGCCCAGTCCCTTGGTCTGAGGATCTATACCAACCCGCATTTTAATCTCCTATCCCTCTAGGGTTCGAGTCCGCTATCAGAAGCGACAGAAGCTGCAGTTTGAAACTAAGCTGGGCATGAATTCTCCCTTCTGAGCCATTGGCCATGGTGGCCCTTGTCCCTGGAGCTAACACCAGACCCATTCCTGAGTCTGGGGAGTTGGTATCATGAATGTTTCAGGGTTTGTTCTTGTGCCCCCTGGCATCAGAGGCCCAGCTCTGGTCATTGGAGACCCTGCTGTCTTCCTGACCCTGGGGCTCACTGTGGAGAAGCTGAGGAGCCTTGGCCGAACACGACCATTTTGGCTCTTCTCTGGCCTTACCAGGGGCACTCGAATGTATGAACTCAGGTGCATGGTAGAGGGACTCTTAGTCCTCTCCCATGGGCTGCCCCACTTCAGGGTTCCCTTACCCTTACCCGGTGTCCTCTGTTGTTGCTTCTGTGGCATACCCTTGAAGCGAGGAGCAAAGGCCTCAGCCTTTGTTAGAATAGTGTGGCCACTGCCATGGGAGATGCCGTGTTCTCCCTGCCACCTGCATCCCACCTTCCTGGGGTGCAAGCCCAGGTATGGCCCAAGGACCTCCCCTCTGGGGGGGCTTTTACTCTTGGGCTTGAAGTTGGAGAGGGCGCCCCACCTCACCCTGGAGCTTCTTCCTATGCCTGTACTCAACTGGCCACTAGTCAGTGAGTCAGTGTTGGGGACACAGTCCAGGTTTCCTATAGCTCATGCCCTTATTCTCCTGGGAGAAGTTTTTACTGGTGTATATTTTTTACTGGAAATGAGTCTTTTAGGAATGAATGTAGACTGGTTTATATTAAAACTTGTAAATTGCTTAAGAAAAACCTGTGGCTGGTCCATGAGGCAGCCATGAAGAGCCCCCCTCCCCAAGCTGAGGGCATGAGGGGAGCCCTGACAGGGAGGAAGGGAGGGCCCACATTGGTGAGTCCCCTAGGGTCTGATACGGTTTGACCCCTAGATTCAGTTCTGTGGTACAGATCCAAACACATAGCCAATCACATGGAATGACACTTTCATTGATGTTAGTTGGGGGAAGAGGTTAATGGTTATAGAGCCCAGGCCTGGGCCAACCAGGTCAGACCTCCAGCCCTGAGGGGGGCAGTGGGTACTTCTGCTGTGGTCTGAAGGCCATCCCCCACTGCGTCCTCTCAGGCAGTTAATAGATAGAATAAATTCCATTTAAAATATATGCATCTCTCTGCTTAAAAAATATTTACAGTGGAAAAGTTTGGACATTGGGGATCTGTTAACCCCACTACTTCCCAGAGAGACTGTGGAAGTAGGGACAGAAGGTGGCTGGGGCATGGCCGCTGCCACAAGGGTTTGCCCCTGCTGTGTATTTACACCTCCTATGTACACCTGCAGGGAAGGGGTCCAGCCAGGCGCATTGCTTCCCTCAGCTCGTGAATGCCAGGGCAGCATGGTGGGTGTCTAGAGGCATTCCCTTCACATAGGGTCTTGAGACATGGGATGGGGGTGTAGAGAAAGCAACCCAGAAGCCCTGTCACCTCCTCCTCCTAGAGGAGAAAACTCTTATCAGGGTCCCTGTCCAGGGCTCAAGGCTGTCTAGTCGGATTATACATGGGAGGGGCTTTGCTACCATGCAGCAGAGGCTCCTCAGCTGGTCCCCTTGGCCCCAACCTTGGGGCTGTCGGCCACTGCTCGGAGCTGCAGGTATCTGCTGAGGAGAGAGAGGTACACCAGCTCGACCAGCTGTTTGCCTGGTCCTAGGGTGGCACGGGCCTCTTCCATGCTGTGCTAAAGGCAGTGGATGCTGTAGGGTACAGTGGATGCTGCCAGAGGGCCACAGGCCAGTCTTGTTCAATCCAGCATGGCATCCAGCTGGTCAGCCAGGGCATCAAACATGGTGCTGATGTCGTCCAGAATGTGCTTGGTGGAGGTCCCAGAGGGGCTGTGGCAAGGGGAAGGGTCCAATCAGATGGACCAGTGGTCTGTAGCCCACTGCCCTGGGGAAGGAGCTGCCACTGAGCTCCTGCCTGGTGCCAAACACTTAGTGTGCATACCCTCTTGATGTTCACAACCTCCCAGGCAGCGGGAGTTACCATCTCTTCCTTACAGATGCCTTCATTGAAGCTTGGGGACAAGAGACTTACCCAAGCTCATGTACCTCTAGGTGACAGTTTCTAGGAATTCCTGCAGGTCAGATCTGGGCAACTCTAAAAGCTAGGGTCCTGCCATCCTACTAGAGGCCTCCCCAGCCCCAGACTCAACCTTCAGTGTCCCTGCAAGTGTTCCCAGGACCTATGGGAGGAGCTGTTCCTACACCCAGCCTTCCTTCCCTCCCCCTGGCACCCTGCACCCAGCTCACCCCTCTTGTTCCTCAGCGCCAATGCTCTTCTCGGCTGCCCTCAGTGCAGCTGCCAGGGATGAGCTGGTCTGCTCCAGTCTCTGCTGGGCCCTACCTGGGCCCATAGCCCCAGTGTTCTCAGGCCTTGGAGGGGGCACTGGCCGGGGGCCAAGCCGGGGAGCCAGCTTTGGGCCAGAAAATGCCAGCTGAGTGCAGGCCACAGACACAGGCTTGGGGCCTGTTCCTGTAGAGACAAAAAGGTTGGCTTGTGACTTGGCTGGGCTGGACACAACCCAGCACACAGTACCTCCTTCCCACAGGCATTGCTTTCTACCTGCTCCAGGCACCTTGAGGAGGGCAGTGGGGGCAGCCAGGTGTTCGGTCTCCACATTTTGCCTGCTTGCTGAGTGTTCCAGACTTGGGCCAGCACAGGGCACTGGGGACTGTGTTGCAGGGGTAAGAGGGGCTAGAGATCCTTGATTTGCAAGGCTGCTGGGTTCAGGCCGCAAAGGGCTGGAGGAGGCTGAAGAGGAGGCCTCGCTGGGGGCTTGGGAAGGCAGGGGTGCAGAGGAGCTAGGGGTGGCACCTGCCATCCCAAAGGCCAACAGTGCTGTCTGTAGTGGCTCTCTCTCCCTGCATTTGGGCCTCCGCTTGACAGTGTCTGACTCTGTGAGGTTGAAGTCGAGGCCCAGGGGCACGGGGGTCTCCCGGGGTGGGGGGCCAGCTGGTTTCGGCCGCTGCTTGATAGTCAGGTTCCCCTCCTCTGCAAATGGCAGCCCTTCCCCTGAGCTGCCCCGAGATGGGGGTGTTCCCTCAGAGACAGGATCCTCCTCTTCTGTGTCAGATGCTGGGCCAGCTGGGGTGGGTGGGCCAGGGGGCTCTAAGGGCCCACTTGGTTCACTCAGTGTTCTCCTTCGGGGCCCTGTTGCCCCCTCCTTGGGCCCTGGGCTCCCATCTAGTGGCAGTGGCTCTGTAGGGCCAGAAACTGAGCTGAGGCGCTTGGGGGGTGGCGGAGGGGGGCCCTTACGACGGGCCCGGAGGGCAAAGGACTGGCTGCGGGAGGTCCCTCGAGTTGGGGTTGGGCTAGGACTGGTCCGAGCAAGGGCACTGCGTCCTGGTCGCCGAGTGAGGGTAGCATAACTGCCCAAGGCACTGCCCATTGGCCCTTCAGCCTCCCCTTCAGCTTCTCCTTCAGCAGGGCCAGGGCGGCTCAGGCTGTGGGACCGGCGTTTGGGCCGAGGTGGGTCTGGGGGAGTGGCAAGAGGGCCAGCCAAGTAGGAGAAGGCCCGGGGTGCACCAGGAGGTGGCCCTGGGGCTGGGCTGGAGGGTGAGCCCTGGGGGCACATAAAAACATAAGGGGCAGGTCCTTGGCCAGAAAGTGGGGAGCAAAGCTTGGAAGGGCGCTCTGTGCCCTCTGGAAGGTTCCTCTCCTGTGGAGTGATGGGCTCTCCACCACTGGGCTGGGGGGCAGGCTGTTCTTGTGAGTGACCAGATCCCCGTGAGCGTGCTCCAATGCTCTCCTGGCTGGGGGAACGGGCAGGGGGCAGGGGAAGCGGTTCAGGGCCACCCCCTGCCATTGCTGCCTGTAGCTCTGGGCTCAGCTCACTACCCTGAAAGGTGAGGAGGCGTGGGCCAGCCACGGCTGGACCCTCCCCATTCTCCAGCCCCTCAATGGCCATCAGCTCTGGACCCCTGGCCAGCCGGCACCCGCCTTCGCCTAGGGCCTCTCCTTGTAGCAGGCTCCGCCGAAGCTCTGCCAACCGCTTCACACCCAGCATAAGCTTCTTCTGGTGCCCTGAGGGTGTGAACAGAAGCAGCTTGGTTAGAAAGGCTCATCCTGTCACCCTGGGACCTCATTCTCTCGTCTTGGAGGCCTCAGAAGGCCTCAGAGCAGTTCTCACCCAGCTTGTTGACACCTATCTCCTGCAGCTCCTCCCAGGTGAGATCGGCCACCAGCCCCATAGAGTCATAGCCGCTGCTCACCAGCTGCTTGTGATACTGTGGCAGCCCGAGTGCACACAGCCACTCCAGCAGGTCCGTCTGGAAGAGCATCATCGTTAGGCCTGGCTTCCCCCAAGCCAGAAAAGAAGGGGCATCACAAAGCCACAGCCCTGGCTGAGACTCCGAAGCCCCCACCCAGCCTCCTGCTCACCGGGATGTAACTGGGCAGCCATTCGGAGATGCTGAGCTGGGCAATCTCTGAAGCGATCTTCTTCCTGTGCCCAGGCTTGGTCACTCCAATGGCTGTCAAATCCTGCCACACCAGGCACCGACATGAGGCCCCTCCTTTGCCCACGAGGCCCTCCCTTCCCAGGCTGGAGCACCTACCTCAGGCGTCATGCGACTGATGGTTGGCACGTCATAGCCAGCCTGAAGAAAATGGGCAGTGTAGCCCTCCAGCTGGAATTCGCTCAGCCAGTTATGAATGGCCTGTGCATCCTGTGGGGGAAGGGGGAGTCAGCAGGAACTAAGCCACCAAGAAAGAAGGGCCTAGCCTCCCCCAGGGGCCTGGCCTACGTGTATGCACTAAAGCCCTTCATCATCCTCCAAGGCCCACAGCACACCCCTGGCAGAGGCCTCACCTTCCCTTCCAGCAGCTGCTCAGGCCTCACATCCTGGGTGAAGATCTCCCCAGAGCGGTGGCTGGCCAGAGGGCGGTGGCCCAGGTTGTCTTCAAGGAGAGGGAGAAATGGCCTCAGAGGTGGCAGAAGGGGGTGTCAAGCCCTCAGCCTCCCCACCTGCACCTCTCCCAACAACTGGGTCCCATTCATTCTTCTCACCTGCCAGAGGTGGGGCGTGCAGTCTTGGCAGCACCTGGTCCTCTCCGGCAGAGGGCAGCGGCTGGAGATAGAGGAGTCTACTTAGCACGTGGGGAACTGGCAGTGGGGGTGGGCCCTGCCCTGGGTCCCCAAGGTCCTCCCTCCTACCTGGGCATTCTCAATAAGGAGGCCAGTGCTGTGGCCATTGGTGCCCTCGGAACTCTGCCCGCTGCCAGCACTGCGGATGCTGCCCACACTGCCCTCACTGCCCACGCTATTCCTGTCACCTGCTGCAGGGGGCAGAAGTACAGGGGTCAGGGCCTCACTTGGCACAGCTAACAACTAACTGGCAACTTGCTGGTGCCCAGTGCTGCCCTCCGGGAGGATGTACCTGGGCTGTCTGGGCTGAGGCCCACCCGAGGGAGCTGGCCATAGGTAAGAGAGTGCAGGGGGTCATCGACAGGAAGCTGTGGTGTCCGGGAGAAGCCTGGGCGCAAGGGGGTGGACGCAGAGGGAAGACGGGGCACAGGGATGCCCACCCGCTTGCTGACCACCTCCACGATGCCTGGTGGGAAGTAGCCCACGCGGTCTGTGCCTCTTTGGCTCTCATGGATGTGGCCCTTCCAGCGGCCATCTGGATGCTGTTCAAGCACCTGTGACAGGTTGCGGTGGGAGAGGACGGTCACTCCCTAAACCAAGCAATTGACAGCCATAGAGCTCTTCCCCAGCCCCAGAGGAGCAGCCTGTGTTCCAATCCTAGCTCTGCTGCTTGCTAGCTATGTGACCTTGGGCAAGTTATTTTGACTTCTCTAAGCCTTGATTCTGTTATCACCAAAAAAGAAGAAAACACCTACCTTCCCTAGATTTGCAAAGAACTAAGTGAGAGAATATACAGACTCAGCACAGTTTGGTATCACAGTAGGTGCTCAACTAAGTCACAGCAATAGTTTCATATTCTCAAAGGAATGCCTGCACGGGCCCCTCACCGTGATGACATCCCCTGCTCGGACATTGAGAGCAGTGGGATCATGGAGGTTCCAGAAATCCTTGAGCGCTCGGACCTTCAGGATCCCCGAAGCTTCTAAGAGAAGGGGGAGGGCAGGTATCAGGTGAATGTCCTGAAGGTAGCCCCTGCCCTCCCCCAGGGAGCAGGCTTCTCTACACCCTGGCACCTACTGGAACAGCTCCAGCCCCTTGGCTGGGTCTTCTTCACACACTCACCCCGAAGTAGCTGCTTGATCTCCCGGCTGGCCTGGGAGGTGGTGAATTGGTTCACAATGTCCAGTGCAGTCTGGTTATATGTGTTCCGGATGTTCACGTCTACGCCTCCCTGGGTACACAGTACCACATGAGTGTGTGCTGAGCACTTGGCCTGTCATCTCTCCCCCAATGGTCACAGCCACCCAGGACGTGGGTACCAGTAGCACTTCAGGTCTCACAGATGAGAAAATGGAATTTCGGAGACCAAGTCAAGGACAAGCTAGTAAGAGGTAGACTTGGGGTCTAGACCAGGTGGGGCTGCTCTCCAGCCACATGGCCTTAGCACTGCTTGAAGGAAGCTAGGCTTCTTTCCACTCTTCATGCAAAACACCATGGCCTTCCCAGCTGTCTCAGTACGTGACAGAGGCTCTGTGTATACCTACCTCCAGGAGCAGCCGCACCACCTCGGTCTTGCCATATAATGCAGCCTCATGGAGCGCCGTGCCTGTCTTGGTCTGACGGTTGATCTCAATCCCAGCTCTCAGGAGTTGCCTGTGGTGGGCAGAGGGAGTCACAGTGGGGTGGGGAGGAGGCCGACTGCTGGAGCCTGGGATATTCAGAGCAAGGGAGGCACTTAGGGGGCCCCAGTGATCCCACAGGAAGGGGAAGAGGAAGTGGGGTCCCCTCAGCGGGTACCTGATGACTTCTCTGTGGCCATTCTTAGCAGCCAAATGCAGTGGCGTAGTGTAGTTGGGGTCACATGGGTCCTTGGCCTCACCTTCCAGTAACGCCACACATAAGTGGCTGTTCAGTAGCAGCTGGGCCACCTGCAGTGTGTAGCACCCAGTTAAAGCCTCGTTTTGAGACCTCACAGATGATACTCAGCACCTTAAGGGCTGCAGGCCTCACCTTGAGCCGCCCGAATTCACAGGCCAGGTCCAGAGGTGTCTTCTTGGCCTTGTTGACTAGGCATGGGTTGGACTGATGCTGGAGGAGCATTTCTGACTGGGGTGGGGGGAGGTGAGTGAGGGGACCTGGCCTGCCAGCCCCCAGCCCCTACAGGGCTCCTTGCCCCAGCGCCCCATGGGCAGGCTCACATACCACCTCATAGTGTCCGTACTGTGCGGCCAGGTGCAGAGGGATCTGCCCGTCCAGTGAGGCAGTGTTGACAGCCGCAGAGGCCCGCAGCAGCAGCCTCACAGGCTCCAACCGGCCCTGCCAGGCTGCGTAGTGCAGTGGACGCATACCTGGCAGGAGAAAGGGATTCTGAGGAAGTCCTGGGATGGGCTTGGGGTTGGGCAGATTTGAGCAGAGTATGGAGCCACCCAGACTGGGAAGGGACAGCCTGGGAGAATGTGATGCTGGCTTCATATAGGTTTGGTCAGAAAGTATTCCAGCTATATGGGGCTGAGACCAGAGACTCACTGGGCCCACTAAGGATGGATGACCTGGCAACCTCAGGACAGTGACATAACCTCTCTAAGTTTCTTCATCTGAGTAACGGAAAATCAACACCACCCACTACTCAGAAGGCTGGGAAGATTCAAGAAGGAAAGCCACCTGCAAGCCACATCTACAGGTCTGCTGGGTCCTAAGAGGAGCAAACTCTGGTCACAGGGTCTGGGTTGGGCCCCTACTTCTTCATGTTGGGGGCACACTGGGGTCTCACCATTGCTGTCTTTGATGTCAACGGTGGCCTGAGCCTCCAGCAGTAAGGCTATGAGCTCCAGGCTACCTCCCAAGGCAGCATGGTGGAGAGCAGAGAATCTGGCATGGGGACACATAAAATAGGGGGTATCAATGATCACTCCCCCATCCTTGTCTTCCATACCCAAACTCATTCTGGGGGCTGGCAGGGATGGGTTCCTTACCCGCCCCCCCACCAGCCTGCCGTGGGAGCGCACAGCAGCCCGGCCACAGCATGAAAGGGCTTAGTGTCTGGGTTGAGAAGCCTGTTTGTCTGGCGTTGCCCACCGCCCCCCCCAAGTCAGCCTAGGGGAGCGGGCCGTGGGAGCAGGCGCTCACAGGCTCCTACACTCCAGAGAGAAAAGGGGCCCAGAAGGAATCTGACCTAAGGGGCCTCCTCCCCTCGTTCAGGGCCCACTCCACAGTCAGGTGGGTGCTCGGGACCCCCTCCCTCTGGCCCTACACAAGCAGGACCCAGAGCTCTCAGCAAATACACTTCAGGGGCCAAGTCTGAGAGGGGAAGGGACTCTGGACCCCAAGGCCTTTCCCTCCTACCCCTCCCCAGGGCTCTATGCACCCCCACCCCCACCCCGCAGCTCACACTCACCCATCAGCATCCTGGTAGTTGACATTGAGTCTCTTCGTGCTGCCAAGGAGCTCTGGGGGTCAAGGTAGGGGCATAAGGGCACACAGTACCATCTGCCCTCACTCCCACCCCCACTTCCACCCAGTACTCCCTCTACCCCATCTTCCAGAGCCCACCTGACCTCTCGGTGTGCAGAAAAGCACCTGCCCCATGGCCCTTTACTGGTCCTGTCCCTATGGTTCCTGCCCTGGCTCCCAGGCTAGCAGTCCCAGGCACGGAGTGCAGGGAGCCACTGCAGCAATGGCTTAGCTTCCCTGGGGCCCCAGCCCAGCTTGTTTATAGAGTCAGAGGGGGCAGGAGGGGGCACTGGCACAATATACCCTCAACAGACTGGCCCACGGAGCACATGGTTAGCATTCCTGCCTGAATGGGCTAGGGAGCGGGTCACATTGTCCTACTGGGCCAAGGGGAATGGGTGGGGAAAGAAAGGAGTGGAGTGCTAGGTATTCAGAGAGTAGAAGAGATGCCAGGGCTGGGCTGGAGGGCCACAATCCCCACGAGGCATCCTTGAGTGGAGCCCGGAGGACAGGGCCTTGTCAGACAGACCCACACTAGCCCCAGCTCTGCATGTGCTAGCTGTGTGAGTGTGCAGGTCATTTAACATCTTGGGCTCGGTGTCCTCTGTAAATGCCCATAGGGGCTGTGAGGACAGAGCCTCTGTCTCCTGCATTCAAAAATGGTAGCTATCACCATTTAGCACTCCTTAACACGTGGGCCATTACTTTCCTGTGGACCTCCAGCAAGAGCTGGTGCCAGCTTTGGACTGTCCCCCTGGATTTCGATGGGTCTCAGCTTGCCTGGGGAGCACCTGCTGACACTGCACCCACAGCTGGGGCTGGGCTGTCTAGGCCCTGGGCAGAGGAGCTGGGGGCACTGCCTTCTGGGACAGGTGAGCACTGAGCAGCAGCTAGGCCATGTAGGGGCGGTTCTTGAAGTGTTAGGAGGGAAAGGGGAGGCCTGTCACAGACAGCCCCTGCCTCCAACTGGAACCCACCCTGTCAGGAAGGAGGGGACCTGGCTCCATCTAAGCTGGGCAAGGTGCCAAGCATGCTGGTCCAGGCCTGCCCCCCAGGCCCTGGTGGGCCCCTGAATAGCCCAGCAGCTTGGGCAAGGCAGGGCCTCATTCCAACAGGGAGGGACCAGCCCTGCAGAGGGAATCAGGGGACAGGGAGGGAAGAGACAGCTACATGTTGGACTTAGCTGAAGGACTCTATCCCAAAAAGGTAAACAGAGCAGAGTAGGGACAGAAAAGCAAGGAGATGGGGGCCACTGGGAGGAAACGCAGGCCTCCCAGTTTTCTTCTAGTCCTGTTGGAAAGTCTTTGTCACACAGAACCATTTGGGGCAGAGAAAAGAAGCAGGAAGGGCATGGTTCAAACGGTCACTCTGCCTCTCACTGGCTTTGTGACCTTGGCCAGTCATGCTGCCTCTCTTAACATCAGGGAAGACAATGAGGTCCACAGGAAAGAGACATGGAGTCTTTCAGTCAGCCTACTCTTCCATCACCCTGCTGGTCTGGTAGTCTGGGATGGGGCAGCTGGGTGGCGGGATGTGGCTCCTCCAGGGAGGGGAAGGACAATGTGACAGAAGGGACACAGGAACAGGGGCAGGGCCAGGCTGGGTGGCTCCGTTCTTTCCAGAACAATGGCCGGAAAGGTGGTGGGGGAGAGGCCCAAAATGACTGGGCTGGGGACCCCGGTGGAGAGAGGGCGGAGGGTCCTGGTTCCTGGCAGTGGCTCCAGGCACTTCCGTTACAGCACAACCTTCTTCCCCAGCCTAACTCTGGGATGGAAGGGTTACTCCTGACTTAGGCTCAAGCAGAGGATGTGAGCTCAGTCAGCCACCCCAGCCCACTGCATTTCCTTTGGCCAAAGAAGGACCTCAGAAAAAGGAGAGAAGGAAGGGCAAAAGGAAAGGGCAAAGCCCAGGCCACCTGTTCCAGGAAGAGGACCTGGGTAGGGAGAAGAGTGCAGGCTAGATTAAGACAGGAGAAGCTGAGGGAGCACCACTCTGATGCTCTCTCTTGGGATGGCCAGAGCACTCTAGCCACCGCTGCAGAATGAAAAAGGGAAGCCCTGATGCCCCTCTCCCAGAAGCCTCCTTTGTCTCTCTGGGTATAATAGAGGTGTCCACTACCACCTGTATTCGAATCAACTAGAGAACATTGTAATTTGCAATTTCCTGGCCATTTCTGGTGATTTTAATTTGGGGGGAGTCCAGTCCAGAGAATACAGGCTTCTAGAACAATCCCTAGGCAATTCTGATGTGCACAGAAAGCAATGGAGATTAGCATGGGAGCACAGCGGGGAGGGCACAGGTTTACCTCCAGTCTGCCCCGTAATGGCTATGTGACATGGAGCAAGTCACTAACCTTTTCTGAGGGTCACTTTCCTTATTTGTGTAATGGATATAGAAATTCCTATCTCACAGGGAAGTGAAAGGATTACAACATTTCATGAACCGTCAGGTCTGCAAAGGTCACCTTGTGATCTCATTTTGGTCACCAGCTTCTATGGCTTCCCAGAGGACAAGGATAGGAGGCATGGTGCCAGGGCCTGGCAAGGAGTCCCACACTTGTCACCCTGTGGTGTACCTGTACCCTGTACAGGTAAAGCCCCCTTCCTTGGACTGAGGAAAGGGACCTCCTTCTTCCACAGATGTTTCTCAGTAGGCACAGGTGGGCCTACAAGTCTAGCTACGAGATTCCAGCCACCAGTCTCTGGACCCCTCCCACTGGCCTCACTTTAAGGCCCCAGAGCTGTGTGTGAGGCCAGTAGCAGTGTGACCAAGGCCCTACTGGGCAGGTCACCAAAAACAACACAAAGGTGAGTGGGAGGGAGATAGCTCCCACTGGGCCTTGGGGCCTTCCCCTGGAACCTCCAAGTCTGTTCACCCTTATCCACTTCCCCAGGGCACAGGGACCACAGCCCAGGTCTCCACCCTGCTGTGCAGGTGGGTGCACGCCATTACTGTCTTTGCTTCTGGCACCCACACCCCAAGGTGTAGGTGGGGATAATAAGACGTCTCCAGGTAGCCTGGGGTCTCTTCCTGAGGGTAGGGCCCAGGTGTGTCTTGAAGCTTGAGCCCCCGCACTCCAGGAGACCCTCCCCTCTCTAGAGAACTCTTTCTCCAGCCCGATTTGGCAGCAGGTACCGCCTGCTGGTTTAGGATCTCAAGGGACAAGCCCAGTGGCCTCCTGGGACAGCCCAGACAGCTTGCCAGGAAGCCCAGAAGTCTATTTTCCTTGCAGGGTCTCACCACAAAGGGACTGAAGAGACAGGGCTCAGGGGTAGCCATTCACACATCCAGCCTCCATAGCCCTTGCAGGACTAGAGCCTCCAGGCTGAAGAAACCTCTAAAACATTAGCTGTAGCCACATACTCCCAGGGGACACAAGCAGGTAAGTCAGGGAGAAAAGAGCTTTAGTAAATGGTCAGATAGTGTTGAAACTCTTTTACAAATAACTTTCTTTTTACAAGCTATCTTATAGACATCCCATTAAGCTCAGATATAAACAGAGATGCTCTGGTTGCAGTGTGAACATGGGACTCGGGTAGCAATAGAGCTCTATCTCTTCAGCCCTTCCCAACACCCAGCCAGAAACCCCACAGTGCTGGAGAACACATCTGGAAAGCCACCTACTAACAGACAACTCATGAGGGCTGGAAGTTTGATCTGTTTTGTTCACTACTCTGGCCCAGGGTTTAGAAACGAACCTGATACATGATAGGTGCTCAATAAAAATTTGAATGAATGTACTTTGCAAGCAAGGAAACTGTACCAGAGAGGTTAAGTGACTTGCCTGGGGACACACAATAAAGGGAACTCAACTTCCTCTGTCTCTCCCACACAGAGGTACTACTTGTCTAGAACAGAACACTATTCTTTCCTCAAGTCCACAGATCACAATGACCGCCTCCTTCGAAGCCTTTCTCGGTAGCATTAGTACTCAGGGGATTACTGAGATGGATGGTGACCATCATATTGATGGTCTCCCCACCAAGTACTCACTTGTCTTTGAAGCCTTGACCTTGGCCACCAGTTTCTGGACACAGGTCACATCTCCATTCTTGACAGCAACGATAAGGTCCTGTTCTCGACCCATGCTGGCAGCTGGGCCAGGGCTCTAAGCTCAGGAATTCAGTGAAAAGCAGGGAGACTGGTCCAACTGTGTGTCAGCGAGCCATGCCTTAGCCCCTTGGAGGGTTCTGGGTCCTGGGGAAAACGTCTGTTGTCCCAGGCAGTGAGCTCTTGGCCAGATGCTGATGGATACACCCTCAAGGTGCTTTGTGCGCTGCCACCACAAGCAGGAAAGCCAGTCTCTGAGGGGGTGGAGGCTGTGTGGAAATCTGCACAGAAATCAGCCTGCAGCTTCCGACGGCCCTGGGATGGGCCAGGGCTGGGCCCGCCAATCTTCCCAGCTTGGTTCAGAAGCACCAATGCCCAACCAAAGAGCAGCCAGCATTCCCTCAGGCCTCACGTGGCAGAGGTGAACAGGTCTTGGGGGTCTGGAAAAGGTGTAGTGCCTCTGCCAAAGGCTGGTCCAATAGCCTGCAAGGGGCCCAGAAACAGGACACAGAGGATGAATATGACAGGCCCTCCAGGGAGCCGGGCCAAACCACCCTGGCGGCCCTTGGAGTTAAGGAGGGTCTGAGCTACTTAGAGGAGAGAGGGAGCCACTATACAGAAAGGAGTATGTACAGGGGAGAGGTGACCTTCCCAGAGTGGGAGGCTGAGTCACTGGAGCCCCAGGGCACTGGGCAGCACCTCAACTTTGGGCAGGAGGGGCCCTGGCAGCACGACACACTGGGGCAGCCCGGGCCAGCAGCCCGTTCTCCACAGCCGGAGGCTCTGACACCCACAGACAACTGGCAGGCCCCAGGAGGTGGGGCGTGGGAGGGTGGCACAGGCAGACGGGCAGGGGTCACTCCCTGTCCAAAGCGCCTGCCCCCAGCCTCCTCCCTACCTAGGCTTGACCTTAATAGCTGGATAGCCTAGTGCTCTTTATGAACTTAGGGGATGCCCCCCATTTCTATGGCACCTGTTGCTGACCCTTCATCACCCCTGTATGCTGTGAGGGAGCAGCTGGGCAGAGGGCAGAGAACAGAGACAGAGTTGGGGCACTGCTGGCCAACGGGCCCCTCAAGCCTGAACCTGAAGCCCAGACCCTCAACTTCACTGCAGAAAAGCTTACGTCAGTTCCTCGGTGGCGGCGAATTTGTTGCCAGAATCTTGCGGCAATGAGACCCGTGCAGGCCTGGGGCCCTGGCAGGGAACCCCTCACTCCCCAAAAGTCCCAAGTCCAACCCAGAGGGCACTCCCCCTCATGGCCCACGGCCCACACAAGGGGGTGGGTACCCCTGGCAGTGCCTGGGGTCGGCTGACTCCCCCGCCCCTCGGAATGCCCCTCCACCGCCGCGCAATCCCCCCAGCCGAGCCCAGCCCGGGCCGACCCCGGGAACAAAGCAGCGGGATGGGTAGGGAGGGCCAAGAGCCGGAGGGATAGATGGGAGAGGACGAGAAAGGGGGCGCGAAAAGGACGGAAGGAGCGGAGAGATGGGGGCGCCCGCAGATCCCACAAGAAAAGTTAGTTTATGCCTGCCCCCAAAGGTGCTGACCCCCAGCTCAAGCCCGGCAGTCTCACCTTTCCCGGTCACCCCGCCAGGGGTCCGGCTGACCCTGCTCGGTCCCTGGCACTCTGGACGCTGGCTCCCACTGCCCCCCCACCCCACCCCTTTCTCCTCCTTCTCCTCCTTTTCCAAGGCCGGCTCTGCGCCTCCCGCAGGAAATCCCGCCCCTCCCCCCTCCCTCCCTCCGGATCGGGCGCGAGGCACAGTCCCGGCCGCGCAGTCGGGCTGTCAATCAGAGTCCTGGATCCCGCCCCCATCCGCGCCAGACCCCGCCCCCATCAGCAGTAGTAGGGACCTGGGCCACTGGACGGATCAGCGCATGCGCGCAGGTGAAAATGAGCGCGCAGGGTGGTGCTGGGCGGGGGGGGGGGCAGTTGAGCGGGTTCGCACCGCTGTGTCCGGGTTGTGGAAGTTGGGTAATCTGGGATACTTCGAAAGACAAGCTACCATAGTTATGACTGAGTGGGACATAAGACGTGATATGAAGGGTTTTGGCCGCCGAGACCCAAGGACCCTACTTGGGGAGTCCCCTTCCTTTTTGCGCCCTGTGCCTCCCCGGACTCCCGCAGACCTCCATCCACAACCAGAGTCACCCACAACCGACCCAAAGCAGCTGGCCGGAGCAATGGTGCCACCTCGTGGACAGTGCGGGAGCAACGCAAGGTGCCGCGCGGGGACCCCAGCCTCGAGGAGGTGCTATTGGAGGATGGGGTGGCGCTTCAGCACCAACGTGGGCCGGACAGCGCCTCCCACCCTAGGACCGGCTTCGGAGCCCCTCGGAAGGGAAAAAACAGCAGAACCTGAAGGAACTCCGAACCTCTCTGGATTGTTCCTGAGACTCCGGTGGCTTCCAGTTTGCAAAGCTGAAATTCGGAAACTTAACCGCTCTCCCTTCTCTGAGTCCCTCTTCCCCATTTTTCCCTTTAGTTCCTGGGGACTAGGCAACCCAGGGTTGCGGGGAAGGCGATTGCACACTTGACTTTTCATGCTACGCTACTAGATGCCAGATCAGGTTGGGCTGATGGGCTGATGGGCTGGGGGAATGGCTTCAGTGGTAGACCGCATGCCTAGCAAGCGTGAGGTCCTGAGTTCAAACTCCAGTATCTCCAAGAACAAAGAAAAAATTTGACTGGAGAGGATCCCCGAGAAGGGCTAGGAACAAGGATAAGAGAGTTTGTACACATCCAGAAACCTGCAAACCGAACTCAACACCGGGAATCGAAGCACACATGTGTAGGCAGGCGCTAGGACCCAAGAGAGACTGGAGCGGAGGTCGCACCCGTAGGCTCTAGGACCGCGAAGGGCTCCGGCGGTGGGCGGGGCATAGGCAGCGCGCGCGCAGCCGCAGACGGAGGCCAGATGGAGCCCGAACCGGACCCCGGGACCGTGGAGGTTCCCGCTGGGCGCGTGCTCAGGTGCGGCGGGAACCAGGGGCCGGTTGTGGGGCGTCGGGTGAGCGTGGGCAGAATCTAAGCAGGGTGGCCGTGATGCGCGAGTGCCGATCCTGTGTTCCCTTTCTTCCCCAGTGCCCCCGAGCTCCTTGCCGCGCGATCGCGGTCTCAAAAGCTGCCCCAGCGATCGCATGGCCCCAAGGACTTCCTCCCCGACGGCTCGGCGGCCCAGGCCGAGCGGCTGCGCCTGTGTCGCCAAGAGCTCTGGCAGCTGCTGGCCGAGGAGCGCGTGGAGCGCCTGTAAGCCGGGCGGGATGGGGGACTGAGGGACCCGGCCCACTGCCCCGGTAGACCGAGACCGACCCCAGCCTCTTCCCACTCCTCGCCAGGGGCAGCTTGGTGTCCGCCGAGTGGAGACCGGAAGAGGGCTTTGTGGAGTTGAAGTCTCCTGCGGTGAGCATCTGGGACAGGGGACCCGTCTTCTCTGTCCTCTTAACTCCTTTGTGACACTTGCCTGTGGGTCTCACACAGGGTAAATTCTGGCAGACCATGGGCTTCTCAGAGCAGGGCCGGCAGCGGCTTCACCCCGAAGAGGCTTTGTATCTGCTGGAGTGTGTGAGTGGGGCCCTGGGAGGGTAAAGAAGAGTTTGGGACTAAGGGACTAAGGAATGGAAAAGACACGTTTTTATTGGACAAAAAGCATATACAACTACGTTTTCCATGAACTTACATTGGAACTTCTAGAGCAGGAGACGAATATATGCAGAGAGCAGGAAGTCCAAATTAGGCTGCTGCTCCCCTTTTCCGGTTGACCATATTCTTACTGTGATGCTGGGAGGTGGTGGGATGCCAGAACCAGGAAATTGCCCCATTTGGCTGTGGCACTGCAGAAACAGTGCACAGCTGAGCAGTTGGGCCCACTTCCAGGGCTCTATTCACCTCTTCCACCAAGACTTGCCGCTGTCTATCCAAGAGGCCTACCAGTTGCTGCTGACAGATGACAGCTTGACTTTTCTGCAGTACCAGGTATCTGCTTCCCCTCCTCCCCCCAGGGAGACTACCCATTTGTTGAGTGAATGAGTAGTGACAAGTACCTGTGAGCTGAACAGTGTCACATGCTGGGGCTACAAGATAGACAAATGCTGTGCTGTCACAAGGCTTACCTTCTAATGGTGGCAACTAGACAATAAAAAGCAAGTGTGGGGTATGGTGGTACATGCCTGTAATTCCAGCTCTCAGGAGACTGAGTCAGGAGGATCAAGAAGTCAAGGCCAGTCTAGGGTGTCATTGACTGAAAAGAAATTTGTGAATTTGAGAAATGTTTTAGAGAAAGAATGGACAGGACTTTGCCAATAGATTGGATGTCAAAATCCAGGAATTCTGCCTGTGATTAGGGCATGAGCTAGGAGGGGATGTAGAGAATGACTTACGTCTGGAGAAACTACTGGATGGTGGTTTGGTTGTTTTTTTTTTTTTTTTTTTTTTTTTTTTTTTGTAGTACTGGGGTTTTGAACTCACTCCACCAGCCCTTTTAGTGATGGGTGTTTTTTCAAGATAGGGTCTCACGAACTATTTGTCTGGATTGACTTCAAACTATGATTCTCCTGTTCTCTGCCTCCTGAGTAGCTAGGATTGCAGGTGTGAGCCACCAGTGCCGGTCTTAGCTGTTTTTAACATTGAGCTTAACATTTTTCCCCTTCTCTTGAGGTCTTCAGCCACCTGAAGAGACTGGGCTATGTGGTTCGACGATTTCAACCAAGGTAAGTCCCATTCTCTTTTCCTTACATTCATTCTAATCCTGGGACCTGGCTGACTAGTCCCAGGTGGACAGTGGCTTCAGCTTACCTGGAACCTTTGGCTGGAGTGCAGCTCCCTAGATATGGGCCAGGCCTGAGCTGGAAGTGCTGAGAGGAATGTGGGAACAAATTCCATTGTTGCACTTACTCCTGGGATCTCAAATTGACACCCATCTTTAAATAAGGACTGAGCACCTGCAGTATTGCAACAGCACCTGGCACTTAGCAATTGTGCAGGCAGATCTGTGGAATGCATGCATGAATGAGGGACTGAGTGAGGAACTTATCCTTGAGTCAGTTTTCACATTTTTTTTGCAGTACTGGAGCTTGAACTCAGGGCTTCACACTTGTTAGGCAGGTGCTGCAGCCCAGTTTCACTCCCCCACCTACCACACACACACATTTGCTAGGCAGATGTTCTACCACTTGAGCCACTCTGCAGCCCTTTTGTGTGTGTGTGTGTGTTGAGAATTTTCAAGATAGGGTCTCACAAACTATCTTCCCAGGCTGGCTTTGAACTTCGATCCTCCTGATCTCTGCCTCCCAAGTAGCTAGGATTACAGGCGTGAGCCACTGGTGCCCGGCAGGTCTCACATTTCTTATGCTATATTAGATAGCCTTCCTTCATCACTTTAGTAACCCCACATTGTTGAGAACCACAGAAGCTGCTACAGCTTTTGCAGTTACATGGTGTACCTCCAAAGCTCTAAAATGGTCATGTCCTTTATTTTTTGAGCCATGGAATCTGTCCTAGGTTCCCACCTGGGAATGTGCATTTGGCCTATCATTGACCACTTGCCGGTGTCAGGCCCTGCAAATCATTGCTGAGAAACAGCTGAGCCAAATTGCTGCCTACACACTGCTTGCATTTTTTAGTGAGCATACACACACACTGTCACTTTGCAAATCAACATGCTTGGAAACAGCCTAAGAACTTAGCAAACTAGGGTTTATCAGCTGAGCTTAGTTGTGCACACCTGTAATATCAGCACTTGGAAGGCTGAGGCAGAAGGATCATGAATTTGAGGCCAGCCTGAACTACAAAGCCAGACCCTGTCTCAAAAAAAAAAAAGGAAAATCTTGAGTTTATCCCTTAGAGTAATGCTGTCTCGTAGAACGTTCTGTAGTGATGAAAACGTCCTGTGTCTATGCTGTCCAACATTTGTGATGTGTGTAACAGTGCCACTAAATTTGTCATTTCATTTAACTTTAACTTGAGAGACACTGTGGCTAGTGTCTAGGGTGTTGAAGAGTGCAGCATTAGAAGTCATTAAAAAACTCATGGCAGGAAGAATGCTATAGTGATAAGGGGCTGGGAGCCCACAATATATAAGTAACAAAAAGGAAAGGTTAAAGGTTGGGCATAGTGATACATGCCTATAATCCCAGCACTCAGGAGGCAGAGGCAGGAGGGTTGCAAGTTTAAAGACAGCCCGGGCTACATAGCAAGTTCCAGGACAGCATGTATACAGCAAGATCCTATCTCAAAAAACAAACAGACATGAGCCTTTTATTCCCATTTCCTGTGTAGAAAGGAGGAACTGTTTCTGCCCCTCTTCCCCCACTTCTTCCTACTTTGTCCTGTTACACCAAAATAAATCTTTGCTAAAACTTAAAAAACAACAACAAAAACAAACATGATAAAGCAATGCCTTTTTTTGGTGGTACTGAGGTTTGAACTCAGGGCCTCCCGATTGATAGGCAGATGCTCCACCACTTCAGACACAATGCCATTTTTGTCACCTGCTTTGCAAGCATGAAGCCCTGAGTTCAATCCCCAGTACTGCCCAAAAAGAAACAAAGAAAAGGAGGGAAGGAAGGGACGGACGGAGGGAGGAAGATTAGTCAGTATGTATATATAAGAAACAAAAATATTACCAGTGGTTATCCAAGATTTTTATTTTCATCTTTTTTTTTTTTTTTTTTTGCATTTCCCAAGTCTTCCAGTTGCTCTTGGTTTTTCTCAACAGTGATTAATCATTTATATATATTTTTTGTGGCACTGGGGATTGAACCCAGGGTCTTGCAGGTAGGGTCAGGCAAGTGCTCTGACTAATCATGCATTGTTGGTTTATGCCATTGACCACTGAACAAAGGCACACGACTAGACCCTGCTGGCTGCCCCCTGTGCCCTTCATGCAGGTCTGATCAGAGCCTTAGCCCTTGGGTGTAGCTCTAACCCTGGCCCCTGACTTGTCCTCTTGGCCAGTCCCTCACAAATTCCGCCAGGAGCAGCAGTCTGAAGAGGTGGATCTGTTGCCCGCCTGCTGTTCTCACCCCACAGCTCTATCCTGTCTCCTTACGAGAGGCTGCTGAACTTGGATGGCTGCGCCCAGCGCCTAGATGATAGGACTGGCAAGAGGAAGAGGAGTGCCAGCTCTAGGTATGTCCCCTGTTGTGGTCACTGCCAGGGAGTGCCTCGAATTAAGAGGTGGGCTTGGGCCTCTGCATGAGCACAGGCTCAGGGACACAGCAGGGACCCTGTCCTCAGCTGAGTAGGACATGTAAGCCTCAGCGATAAGGAGCAGATGTGCCGCTTTTCTTCCCACATCCCCTAGGTCTGTTAATAAGAAGGCCAAGGCTCCGGAGAACTCCCTGCCACCCTGGAGCCTGGTGCCTTCCAGCCCACCTGCCTGTGACCAGAACAACCAATGTCCAGAGGAGAAATATCAGGAGTCAAGCCCCAGGAAAGGCCCAGGAGGCCCCTTTCAGCCTCTGGAGTCCCTGGATCCCTGCCCTAGTCTGCCTAGAAAGGGTGTAGTATGTAGTCAGGAAAGTGACAAAGTAGAGAACGGAGTTAAGGGGGCTTGTAAGCCACGCTGGAACTTTGAGCAGATCTCGTTCCCCAACATGGCTTCAGATAGCCGCCACACCTTCCTGCCTGCCCCAGCCCCAGAGCTGCTCCCCGCCAATATCACTGGGCGGGAGATAGATGCTGAGTCCTGGTGCCAGAAGCTGAACCAGCGGAAGGAGAAGCTCTCCCGAAGAGACAGGGAACACCAAGCAGAGGCCCAGCAATTCCGGGAGGACCTAAATGCAGACCCCGAGGTGCAGCGTTGCTCTAGCTGGCGTGAGTACAAGGAGCTGCTGCAGAGACGACACCTGCAAAAGAGCCCTAGCTGCCCCCCACACCTGTGGAGCCAGCCCGTCACCCCCTTGCTGAGCCCGAGCCAGGCAAACTCTCCAGGTATCTCTTCACCTGGCCATAGTTCTGCAGGCCACTGACAGCTGCAGAATCACAAGACTTTGAAAGGGGTGTGGATTGACAGGGCAAGTTGAGGCCAAAGCTGTAGGAGGAGAGCTGTCCAGTGGAGTGGAACCCACAAAGACAGTTCTGTGGGTAGTGGCAGCAGCAGTAGCAAAGCCCACAGGGGAAGTTTTAGCCATGGTGAGTCAGTGCCCAGGGAAAACCAACAGAGTGGAAATTACACCTGTATCCTTAAAACCATAACCAAGATAACGGGAATGGCTTTGCCACCAAGTAGCTGTGGGCTCCTCTCCTTCCAAGACTGCTAGTTAGAGATGCCCTCTTGGTCAATAAGAGGAAGGCTCATTGTCTGCTCTTTTTGTTTTGTTTTGTTTTTGGGGGGGAGGGGGGAACACTGGGTTTGAACTCAGGACCTCATGCTTGTGAGGCAGGTGCTCTTAACACTTGAGCCACTCCACCAGCGTTTTTTTCAAGATAGTCTCGTGAACAACTTGTCTGGGCTGGCTTCGGACTGCCATCCTCCTGATCTCTGCCTCCTGAGTAGCTAGGATTACAGGTGTGAGCAGCTTGCTCTTGAGGTTTTAACTAATAGGGCAAGAATGGCCTTAGTGAAATGTCATAATGGATTCAGATCTACTTAGAATTATCGTGGGAACATAATTGTAACTAACTAGATTAGGGTTGCCAGATTGGATGGATGTGAATATTAGATTAAGACAACTAATTTTTAGTGTAAGTGTTCCAAATATTGTATGGGACATACTTACACTAAAATAATTTTGGTGAAGCTGGCAACCCTAAACTAGGTAGATTTGGCAATGTCAAAGGCATATTTCAAAGGTCAGCTCCCCTCACCAACACTTTGTTTTCACTGTCCTTGTAGCCATGGTTCTTCAGCATATCTCCGTGCTGCAGACAACACACCTTGCAGATGGAGGTGCCCAGTAAGTTTCCAAGCTGTGCCCTTTTCCATGATACTGTGGAGGCCAGGTGCCGTGACAGCTGGGACTTGGTTCCTTAAGTTGGGTGTGAGCTAGAGATTGCTCCAGGGACCTCTACCCACATCCCTAGCTCCCAGCCACAGCTACTGTTCATGTATGTCTAGGGGGGAGGGAGGAATGGCAGACAGGCTGGTTTATCCCAAAGTTCAGAGTCCCTCCCCTCTTTAAGTAGTATCTCACAGCCTCAGATCCCCCTGGGAAAGACTGCTTCCTTGAGCTGGTGATGGGAAAGGGTGTAATAAAAAGGAAAGGTGGGAGAGGAGAGTTCTTATGCCAAGGTCTCACTCTCCTCAGACTGCTGAAGAAGCCCAGAGGCTTAGAGATCAGCTTTGATGTTTACCAGGCTGATGCTGTGGCCACATTCCGAAAGAACAACCCTGGCAAACCCTATGCCCGGATGTGCGTTAGTGGGTATGAGATGTTTTCCTGTGGACTATGTAGACTTTCTCTCCATCCCTGTGTCCAGTTTGCCAATCCCTGAGAATCTGAGGTCCAGAGAGGTTAAATGACCTTCACAAGGACACACAGCCAGTTAGTGCTGTAGGAACCCATTTCCCAACCCTTGTCTCCTTGTCGCTGGCCTTTTGGGGTAGTCTCTCTCCTAATGCCACTTTAGTCCTGGGCTCACCCAGCAGGAGGAGTATGGGTGGGAGAGAGTTACAGGTTTTTAATGGTGAGAACCCCTTTATTCCTTGCTCCCTATTCAACCAGGGCTCTGGAGCACTCTTGGAGAGCTGATCAGAGCTATGGACTTTACAGACAAGAGAGTCCAAGGGTCAGAAATCTGGCACCCAACTCTTGTCTTATGATTGCCCTTCCCCGGGAGCACCAGAGGGACTGGGGTCTTAGGGCTTATAGGTGGGCTCTGGCCAGGTCTCAATCTAACTCTTATTCCTACAGATTTGATGAACCTGTCCCAGACCTCTGCAGCCTCAAGCGGTTGTCCTACCAGAGTGGGGATGTCCCTCTGATCTTTGCCCTGGTGGATCACGGTGACATCTCCTTCTATAGCTTCAGGGACTTCACGCTGCCCAGCGATCTGGAACACTGACCACACAGCTGGGGTTGGGGAGGGGGTGTAGGAGGGAAGCTGCAACCTGCTCTGGGGCACCTGGACTGTGTTCTCAGGGACCGTGTCAGCTGCCTCCTGTACTAAACTTACATGGAGCAATAGTGGTCTCTGTGGGCCTTGGCCCTGGGCATCCGATGCTTGCAGAAAAATGAAACCCTGACCTGTGCCTCTACTTACCTGGCCTCTGCTGCGCTTTCAAGCCCCACACCTGAGCGCTGCCTTGCAGTGACCCCCTTGGAACTCAGGACTCAATTTCAGAGGCCCAGGAGGTGGGGCAAAAGAGCGGACTCTGTGCCTTTCAACGAGGGTGCCTGCTTCATGCCATAAAAAGCCAACGCCATTAAAAAATCTTTTTTTTTTTTTATCCTGCTGTGGCTGGAATATATTGGACAACCCTCATCCCCTCACCCTTGCTTTCACTCAGGGAGAGCCACCTCTCCCAGGTGTAGAACTTAAGAGCTCACAGGAGGGCCAGGTTCGCCTCGGAGAAGATGGCTAGTCTCAGGGCTTTTGAAAGGTACTCGGAGGAGGGAGGCCAGTACCCAATCAGTCTTCCCCTGAATCGCTGCTGTGTAGGGGTAGAAGGGTAGCCAAGCGGCATATGCTGGTGTGGACTGAACCCCGGCAGCTGTGCAATGGAGTACCCAGTTCTCATCAGCTCTAGGACTCCACGCCCCTTCTGCTCCTGTCTCTTACTCCGACCCCCTCTCTCGCTTAAGCTCAAAACTCCCACCGCTGTTGCTGTTCCTTGGGGGCCTCCGGACTCAGCCTGCCTCTGCAGTAGACTCAGAGGAGAGGGCCGGCCAGGAGAGAAGACGCCTCTCTATATACCACCCTACTCGTGGGTCCCCAAACCTGGCCCAGCGTCAGCTGATCACCCTCTTCCTGCTGAGCGCTCTCAGGAGGTGCTGGCCAGGCTATGCTCCTCCTTCTACAGCTCCTGGCGAGTCGTGGGAGGGACAGAGTCCGGCCTGGGAGGCAGTCGGGAAGTGCCACGCGTTCCGGGAACTATTTCCTCCTCCGTGGGCGGCGGGACACTGGGCGCGGCGCGCAGTCCTGCATCAGGTGTGCGCAGGTGAGGCCGAGGGCGGAGGGCGGGGGGCGGGCGCCGGACCAGCTGCGCCTTATGAATATTCACGCGGGCCGCGGCCCTGCTCCGCGCTCCTGGGGCCGCGGATTGGCCGGGAAGTGACCCCCACCCTCGAGGGCGCCCTCGCTGCGCCCCCGCCCCGTCGGCGCAGGGCTGGGGGGCGGGGTCAGGCCGGGGGCGGGCCGCTGGGGCCCGGCGCTCGGAGTTCTGTGGGCGCCGCCGGGCTCGCCCTTTATGTAAATAGCAGCGACTCCGCCCCCAGCTCGCCGCGCCGGAGGTGAGCAGGAAGGAGGCTGCCGCCTAGCAGCCCGTGGGCCGGCGGGGCCGAACGAGAGGAGCCGGCCGGGCACCGAGGGACGGACGCCGAGGCCTCGGGCAGGAGTTAACCCGGGGTTCCAGGTGAGGCGCCATCCGCGACCCACCTAGCCCTGCCCGACACTTGGGGCTGGTTGGAGCGGGAGGGCCGAGACCCCTGGGCTTTCCGGGCGGGGAGGAAAGGGTTGCGCCCGGGTCCGCCCGCCTCACCCTTGTCCCCGTCGTTTGGGAGAAAAGACACCTGTAGAAAGTGCCGCCGGGAACTTCTGCCAGATCCGCCCCCTATTACCAAACTTAGGGTTTGGGTTTGCACAATAGTGTTAGCTTTCCTGAGCCGGGGAACAGGTGCTCGGCCGGGCGAGGTGCGGGGGACACCGCGAGCCCAGACGGAATCCCCGGGTCCGCGTGCGAGGCTCCCGGCCTGGGAGGCCCAGGATGCGGGTTTCCCGTGATCCGGTCTCCAGGAGCGGCGGCCAGTGCGCTTTACCTTGGCGGCTTAGTCCCTGCCTCTGCCATCTGGGCTCTTTCCCTGAGTCCCTTTGTGCCTCTTAATCCTCCGATGAAGAAAGCCCGCGGGAGGGACTTCGGTCTTGGGGCCTCTTCCCTAGCTGGGGCGGCTTTGGACACCTTTAGGCGACGGTACTAAGACCTAGTCTGTTCTCCACGCTGACTGGTGGGGGTTGCACCGTGGGACTTGGCAAGGAGTGAGAAATTCTTGCCAAAGAAAGCGTGCTTTGGTTTGCTTCGGTTGGACAGTTGGACACGTTGGGCCTTGGGTCTGACTGTAACCGGGGTAGCTGCCCTGTGGTCGGTAGAGGATCTCACTCGAGACAGGTGAGCTTTGGGCGGGGCTTACACTCAGCGTCCCTTCCCATGGAGATCCATATGTCTGTTGCAGGCTGCCTTAACTTGGCACTAGGGACCCTCTGCAAGAGTTTGTAGTTCAGAGGGCATTCCGAGCAGGGAGGGATGGGTGTGTTAGGGAAGCGCAGGTGGGAAGAGGAGGGCTGCTGCAGAGGAGCAAGAAGAGGAGGAAGATGGTCTAGTCTTTGTGAGCTGGTGATACAGGAAGGGTCACTGGTGAGATTGTTCAACATCTTTATTTTATGGACAGGGTATTTGGGTTTAGTTTTCTTAAGTCATCTGCCCACAGAGCTGGCTTGGGGCAGTTAGGTTCCAAACCCAGCTCTTGGAGCTCTGACCAGAGCTCTTCCTTTCTCTGAAGTTAACCTGGTCCAGTTCCTGGTTAGTTCCTGGAGAAGGTTTCTGGGATTCAGGATCATTTGGCATTTGTACTCTTCCTTGAGGCAGTGGAGTGTCCCCTTTGGTAGCAGATTAGTACACTTTTCTCTCCTGGGAGAGGAAAGTTTTAAAATAATTCTTAGTATTAAAATAATACTTAGGTTTTTTTGGTGGTGCTAGGGTTCAAACTCAATGTTTTGCACACTTAAGTTTTTAATAGACAACGACATTAAATGAAGAAAAGGCTGCCCACAATGCCAGGTGACCCCTGTTCATTTAAAAATAGAAAAGGGAAAAGGAGTTCATGGTGGGGAAAAAGGAATGATTTTAGAATAGGGAAAGTAGCCGGCACTGGTGGTGTAACTGTAGCTACTCAGGAGGCAGAGATCAGGAGGATCTCGGTTCGAAACCAGCCTGGGCAAATAGTGCTTGAGACCCTATCTTGAAAAAACAAAAAAGGACTGGTGGAGTGGCTCAAGGTGTAGGCCCCAAGTTCAAACTCCAGTACTACAAAAAAAAAAAAAAAAAAAAAGATTAGACTGTATTTTCCTCAAATATTCCTTAAAATTTTTAGTGTCTTCCCAGACATCAGGTGGCTTTGACTCATGCTTCGCTGGATTCCTGCAACCTTAGGTCTGTCACTGGCCCATATTAGCCTTGTTTTACCAGATGTTGCTGAAGAAAGTGAAAACATCATGACCACATTGGCCTGGTGCAAAGCTGGTGCCCAAGGACAGGAAACTTATTAGCTTCCTCAGGAAGGGTAAAAAGTGCCAGTCACTCCTTTGGTGGGCACCTGGGCCTTTTGAAAGTACCTGATGGCCTGAGGGAATTTGCTCCTTGGCTGGGAAATTGGCCAAAAGGTCTTGATTTTGTGATCTTTTAACTTCTCTGGAGGTCAGAACTCTTTCAGTTGAGAATGCTCCTGGGCAGTGGCCTCTCCTAACCTGACATCCTGTTCCCTTGGCCTTTGATACATCCCTTGCTCCTTAGGAGAGCCAGGAGTGAGGGTTGATCAGACAGATGCCAGTGGGGGGCCTCTCCTGAGTTCAGAATCTAATCTCTGCTCTCCATCCTGGCCATGAGAGCTCGCCCTGTCTGCGCTATACCCTGTTGGGGGGTGGGGCAGGGAGCACATTCCTGTGCTGCTCTCTTGTGCTTAAGGAGATTGCCTGGGAATTCCATAGTGCCCCCTTTCAACCTCACTTGATGTGGGGGGGGCGGCGGGAGGGGGACTTCCTCTCCTGCTAGGTCTACCTGTTCCCCTTCCCCCACACTCCTTCTGGGAGAGAAAGTGGTGGTGGAACTGGAAAGTTTGGACCCTTTACTATCCTGTGGGAGACCCTGAGCACCCTTACAAGAGCCTTCAGGGGCAGTGTGGGAAAGCTAATTCCTGGTCTTTCCAGGTGATAAGGAGAGGCTGTTGAGACACCTGAGCTGGGGGCTGGGGTGGCAGCCAGTGAGGGTGAGGCTGACATCTCTCCAGGTTGGCTGCTTAGAGCGGCTTTGGCATCCTGGACTCAGGTATCCTCAGCCCTGTGCTCTGAGAGGTCTGCTTATCTCACTGGGCGATATCACTATCACAGAAACTCCTGGACTGAGGCATGCCAGGTCTTCTTGCAACTTCGTTTTCCTTACCCAGGCCCAAGTTTGCAGGCAAAAACAGGGTCCAGAACAGAATATGGGTGTTCTCCAGTAGGGCCACCAGTTCTACTTGGCCCTCCCCAGCCATGGCTCCCTAGGGATGCCAGGGAGACTATCTGGCTGTGTTCTGTGGCCATGCCCAGGCTCCTCTGGGATGGCCTCTCTCTGCCCTACCTCAGAGGAAACTGGTCCTTTGAAGAGTCACTCTACTCCTTCCCCTTCTCAGGAACTACGATGAATTCTTGAACTAGGAGAGGCTCCTCTGGGCGTGGGGACAAGGGAGCTGGGAGGAACCTGACTCTACCCTTCAGGAATTCAGCAGAGACCAGAGCCTTCTCTTAAGGCACCTGACTCAGTGTTCCCAGAGTTTGATGAAAGGGACATCTGGGCATGGATCTATTTGACTCTAGTAAATAACATTTTATTTAATAGTAATATTATGGGATTCTCCTTGCCAAGGAGCTACATGTCCTAGAGGCTTGGTCTGAGGCAGGACCCATAAGACTATCCCTAGCAGGATGCCACAAATGAGGCCCACATGGCTCTGGCCTTGGCCCAGGAATTGACAACAGGGTTGAGAAGTTCCCTGAGTCCCTGCAGGACTCACCTCAGCATTCTTCAGGGTCAGTGATTAGAGAAGACTGCCTACTTAATCCCTGTATGCTCCAGATGGTCCATCATTGATCTAACAGGTCCTTATCAGTGCTTCCTGTGCACCTGGCATGGTTCTAGATTCTGAACATAATCCTTAAACAAAGCAAAAGTTTCTGTCATCATGGAACTTTCTAAAGGATAGAGAGCATGGGTGACAGAAAATAAATGTAAGAATAAATAATGCATTAGCAGGTGATGTAAGCTGTGAAGTAAAAGGACCCCGCCCCCATTGTGGTGGGGTTGCAGCTTTAAAAGATGGTCAGGTAGGCTTTGGCAAGAAGAGGACATTTGAGCAAAGACTCAAAGGAAGCAAGAGAGTTCAGAAATATAATTTCAGTGCCTCCCATGTGGCACTGGGAACACAACTGTGGGTGAAACTCAGTCCCTTCCTCTTGCAACTGACATTTTCTGGCAGCTCCTTGGGACAGTTCTAGTTTCAGGGCAGGTAAGAGGCCCTAGGATGGGGCTTGATTAGGGCCAGGTGGTCTCCCCACCCCAACCCCAGTGAGAATGTCCATCTTCTCCCCAGAATGTTTTGCTTTTCCTTTACTTGGCCACATTCTATTACTCATGTACTTGGAGAGTCCACTATTGGATGGCAGAAGGGGGCAAAAACCCCACAGTGGGGATGCAAGGATACTCACATTCAGGCTTCCTGTTCCCTGTACAGGCCCAAGGGGAATACCTAGAGGGAACACTTCACAAGAAGTCTGGGCCCCTCCCTTAGGGTTTTGGGACAGGGCTCTGGCTCCATAGGATGGACAACAGTGGGATTGGAGGCTGACCCAGAGTGTGCCATCCAGCTTACTATTGGCCAGTCCCTGTGTCCTAGGAGAGTGACCGGAAATGAGCAGAGGATTCTTGAGTCAGGCAGGTTGGAGTGCAAACTGGAACTTGGACTTTTACTGTTTGGTGCTCACTACTGCCCTGAATTGGTTATTTCTAAGTAATTGTTACGAGAACCAAATGAGATGACGAGTGTGAAGTGCTCAAAGAAGCACCTGGCCATAGTTAACTTACAGTCCCTTTTATAATCTAACATCAACAGTAACAATAATTCCCTGCCCTGTTCCTGTCTGTTCCCCCAGGTCATCCCCATAGAGGTGTCCTTTATTCGAGGTTTGCTTGCTAGTCTGCTTGTCAGGGGCCTGCCTGGTACCTCTGGGAGACTGGGTTTCCCAGGGCAACACTGGCCCTTGCAGCCATGGGCATTTGAGTTGGCACTAACCCAAACCAGAGGGGTCAGCAGCTGCCCCAGGGGCTCAGAGCCCTGCCCTGCCCCTCCCATCAGCAGGAGGTGCAGGGGCGTTCTCACATCCGCCAAACAGGAGGCCAAAGCCACACACTGGCCTCACACAGGATGTTGAGGAAGGGGGGCAGCCTCTTGATCAGTGATGGGTTGTGGGGAGCCTGAGCAAAGGGAAGAGGAGAGGAGAGCTTGTGCCTTGCATGGTGTGCTCCAGAGAGCAGGAGAGATTCTGGATATGGCTGCAGGGCCTGCTCTCCCTTGGCTAACCCAGGAGTCTTGAGTCCTGCACTGAGTGTGGACTCTCCCAGTAGATTAATGGAACTGCACAGACTTTCAAGGGACCTAGGGAAGTTGTCTCATCCCAGGAAAAATGGGATCAGTTTGGCCACGCCTTGGTCTCACGGGGACAAATTAACCCTGATATCCCAACAGCACCAGCAGGGGATAAGCAGTCTGGCTCAGGAATTCACTCCTTTCCCCCCTGTACAATCAGATCTGCCAATAAGAGCAGGGGCTTAAGATGAGACCACTCCTGAGCAGTTATTCTCTCTCCACCTCCACTGGTCTCTGTGTTGAGCTCTGCCCAGGTAGAGGATGGGAAGGGGAGATGGTGTGAATTTTCTAGCCTGTCTGCAGGTAGAGGGCTCTTCCATTTTTTTTCCAGGTGGACATACGGATGTAGGAAGACCTATCCTAGACTGAGGAATGTTCTGCAGCCTGCAGCATGGGGGCTGACTGAAGCAGTGAGAGGGGAAGGAAATTGCCAGATCCACTGCCCAAGGGAACTCTTAGGCTAGTTCCCCACACAAGGCCACAGACTCATGTGAAAAATGGATAGGAATCAGCCACAGGTCAGCAAGGTTAACATGGGCTGGCCCTGCGGGAACAGAGCAGGGAGGTGGTTCTGAGGTGGGTCTGTTCATGGACAGAGGGTGTGCTAGGCAAGGATAGAGACTGAGGTTGGGTAATCTTTAGAAGTTGGGGAGTGGAGGTGCCATCTCAGGCGTGTTACCATATCTAGGTAGCAGTGAGTGTCCCAGGCCCTTGGGATTAAATTTGGGAGTCTGGGCTCCTCAACCTGTCAGTCTCCCAAACTTGCATCTTCTGCATTTGTCCCTGTAGCTACTTTCACCTACCAGATAACTGGCTTTTGTGCCCATTTGGTGTCTGTAGGGAAGGCCCTCCCTACTGAGGTTAACATGGAGCCCTGTGCCCTAGCGTACTCAGAGCACAGGAGCTGACCACTATCTGAGGCCTCATCCTTTCTTCCCTTTGATCCTCTTATCTACCTTACAGATAAGCCAAAAGAAAAAAAAATCACTAATCTCATGAGCTCTCAGTGTTGTCCATAGATGTAAGTGTTTCCAGTAGACTCTACCTGGCTCTGGGAAACCTTGTTTGAATGCTTCCTTCTCACTGGAAAGTCTGCTCCTCCCATGATAGCCAGTCTTGTGTTTCTGGGTGGGCATGCTCCACTGTTGTCGGCCATTTAGGTCACTGCTCATTTTCCCAATTGCCTGCTAAGGCTGCAGTGTATGTTCCTGGAGCTGGGTGGTATCCCTAACTACCACAGTTCTGAGGAATCATTTTAACCAAGGTGCAGTTAAGCAAGGAGGAAGCCTGGTGAGGATGGTCAGGAGGGCTTTAGAGGGGAAAGGGGATGTGATGTGCTGCTGGAGTGGGGAAAAAGGTGTTTTAGGCAGAGGAGCTCAGCATGGCCTGGGGTGGATGAGGACTGAAGAAGTGGAAAAGGGGACATGGTACAGGGGAGAGGGGCAGGCCATAGACCCCTGCTCGGGACTGTCATCAGGTTTTGATGGAGTCCAGCCGAAGCTCCTTGCTGTAGCCCACAAAACCCCATCTGTAACCCTCATCATCATCTCTCCCGAGCCATTTACTTGAGTCTTGCCACACCCTCAGCCTCTGGCTTGGCTTGGTGCTCCTGGACCATGCAAGCTCAACCCCACTTGAGGTTTCATACCTCCTCCCTCACCACTCTGCCCCCAAATCTTAGCAGATGCCCAATGCTTGTCATTCAGGTCACGGGTCGAGATATTATCTCCTCCTTTTACTAATTCATTCACTCAACAAGTAAGAGAGTGCTCACTGTGTGCTCTGGATGCAGCAGTGAAAAAAGGACAAACATCACTGAATAAGAGTATGAAAGCAGTCAGGCATGGCGGTGCATGCCTGTAAGCCCAGCACTCAGGAGGTGGAGGCAGGAGGATCTCCAGTTCAAGGCCAATTTGGGCTACATAGCCCAATAAATAAGAAAACTGCTTCCTGTGGAGGGTTCCCTAGGTAGTCAGCAGGATTAAAAAGTAAAGTCTTGAGTGTGCTCCATCAAGGTCTGAACAGAAAAACAAGGAGGGGAGGGAGGAGAAAGAGGAGAGAGTGTCAGAGAGGTTTCAGTGAGGGACAGTGGTGGGGGAGGAGCATTGAGCAGAGAGGAGAGGGGAGCAAATGCACAGGCCCCGATGAAGGGTGGTCATTGCAGCCTCCCCACCCTCTGCCAAACCCTGGCCACTCAATCTCAGCATCTTCCTTTATTTTCTCCATTGCTCTGGTCTCTGTCAGAAATCATCCTGTTGGCTGATTCGTGTTCTTGAGAAGCACCTGCTCCTGCCCTGTCACTAGCATCCCTCATCCCAGGACAGGACCTGCTTGGTGGCAATTGCTGTGCCAAGCACTCAGCATTTGGTCCCACTTTTCCTCCTAGAAAAAGCCTGTGTTGGGGGAGTACCATCCTCTTCACCGCTGAGCTATGTCGGGGACCCCCAAGCTTGGCACTTGGTCCCATGATAGTGCTTTTTCTCTGTCTCCTAGGAGTGGGCTGAGCAGGCAGTGCTGGGCCTGCCTTCCTGAGCTTCTCCACAGAGAACTTGCTTGTTTAGGGTAGGTGGCCCTGGGGAGGAGGTGCCTAAAGTGAATCCAGTCAGGCCCAGACCTGTCCTCCCACCCCCAAAAGTGGTGGTGCATTTTCATTTTTATTCCTCAGCCTGGATAGTTACCCCTGTATTGATTGGGAAGCTACACTGAGGGGCTGATGCTGGGCCTACCCCACCTTGGCCTCAGGTCCATCTCTCAAGGCCAGTGGGGGTCCAGGCTCTTGTGGGATGAGCAGCAGGTTTCTGCAAGCCAAGCCCTGCCCAGCCAGATCTCTCCAGTGCTCTGGGAGCAGATGGGCAGTAGGCGTGTGTGCACGCGTGTCCCTGCCTTTTAACTGCAGGGGTATAATTAGACATCCATTCTCCTGTAATAGGCATCTCTTTAAAGCCCTTAGATTTGGAAGTTAGTGAGACCTGGGATCAGATCTGAATTCTGCCATTTCCTACTTGGTTTCCTCATCTGTCAAATGGGGGATGTTCCACTTTTTCCAAAAGTAACCCTTTGTTACTTTTCAAAGGGTTTCCAGCTGAGCTGGTGTTTGGTGTCTCTCATTCCCAAACTCATGAAGTGCAAAGGTGGTCAAACCTGTACCAGTGTGTTCCCATTGGCTGTCTCTGGCTGTGGGAAAAGGGTTTTCTTCTCTGTATTTGACTACTCTTCAGTGAGCACAGATTAGCTAGGCAAAAATTAAAAACTTAATCATAGTCACACACCGGGGTCTGATACAGTGCCTGGTGTACAACAGGTGCCTGGAGGGGCATTTGAGTGCATGACTGGTATTGAGTGTTCTTGCCCTCCTGACTGAGTGGAGCATCTCCTGAACCATTCTCGTCCCTCCTACTTTCTACCTTGCAGTGTCGCCTTTGAGACTGATTTTTGGCACAGGCCCTAGTCCTCTTGTCCCTTCCCTGAAGTCTATGGCCTCTCTCCCCTCCAGGGAGTCACTCTCAGCTTCCTCTGGCTCCTGACCCAGTGACCTCAACTAGGGAGGGGAGAACCAGCACCCCAGGAGCCTGAGCTGCTGATTTATGAGCTTGCCTGCCCTCCCCCACCGCAGGAATGTGTGGTGGCTCAGCTGTTTGTCCAGAGGCAGAGATCGTGGAGATCCCGAAGTCTGTTTTCACTTCCAATCCCAGGAGCCCCTGGGACTTTCGTGCTTGTTCTCTGACCTGCTGTGGGGCCTCAGATCAAGTGGACACTGGGACTTTCCAAGCTACCTGCCTCTCCCCTAGAAGTGAGAGTCTCCCTCCACTGTGGTCTGGCTCCCCTAAATGTGAAGACACAAACCTTCTCCCCTGCCACCCCCAGCGCCCCACACTGTAAGTAATAATAGCCTTTGGTTGAGGGTGACAGTTCTCCCAGGGCTGATCCCTGATGTTTGGTTTGGAAGTGACCAATCCTGCTGATCCTTTCATTTGTGGAGAGGTGGGTCTCTGCCTCTCTTTTGCAACATGAATGTAGAGCGGGTGACTCCTCCCAGCATTGGCAAGCTCTTAGTTACCCTGCCAGCAGACCTCCAACTTGTCATACAGGTTGCACACAGTATGGGAGGGGGTTGCCTCCAGACTCTAGGGAGCTCCAGGCTTAGATCCATGATTTCCTTTCATGTGAAAAGTCTGGCCTGGTGATTTTTTTTTTTTTTTTTTGAGACAGGATCTCATTATGTAGCTTAGGCTACCCTTGAACTCATGGTTCTCTTGCCTTAGCCTTCTGAGTGCTGGAGTTACAGGCCTGTACCACCATACCCAGTTCTTTTTATCTGTTTGTGGCACTTGGGGGTCAAATCCACAGCCTGGAATATGTAGACAAGTGCTCTACCACTGAGCTGCACCCCCAGCCCTGTGATTTATTTTTGCTATCTCCCAAGAAACTGAAATCTTCAAAGCATCTTTCCAAGCCTCAGCTTATGTAGGACCACCCACTCTTACTTAGTTCAGGCCAGTTGTCCCCTCGGCCTGACCCAATCAGCATTTAGCATGCTGAACTGGCCTGTCTCTACCTGTCCCTACCCAGAGAAAGCTTCTCCTGTGTGTGGGGGGGGGGGGGGGATGCTAGAACTGCTTTTCTTCTCTTTAGCCTGAAGTGGAATGACTGGAGCCATTTCTACGGTGGGTCTGAGCTCCTGTGTTTCCCAAGGACAGGCCTTGGCATCCTGTGCTCAGCGGGAAGCCATGCTAGCCGGAAGCCAGAGTGCAGATGATCCTCCCCTTCCCCTTCCCCAAGGATAATCCAGAAATAGTTTCCTCAGACTGGGACTGCCTTCTGTGGTGTGTGGATGGTTCGGGGGCCTTGATTCTGGTTTCCTTATTAGGTGCATATTTCTTCTGATTATGCTGCACTTGGGCCCCCTGAGAAAGTGAGCCTTTCTAAGAGCACCCCAGCAGAACCTAGGGAGCTGGGACTAGGATCAATGGAAAGGCTGAGGCCAGGCCTACTTCAGAGATCCCAGCAACCTCATGGACTCAGCCCCAGTGATAGGCTGGTATCCCTGACTGAACACTCTTTGCTTCCCCCATGGTTATGGCTGTGGCTGTTTGGAGAGTCCCAAATGAGAGTCCCTTGGCAACCTCTCTGGAGTTAGGAGGAGTTGGCTCAGTATTCCTGCTGTGCTCTGGCCTGGAATTGCCCCAGGCCTCTCCATAGTCAGCCCTTTTGGGCTCTGATCTAGGAGTTCCTAGGGACAGCCTTTGCATTTCTACCTTCCCACTGCTCTGGAGGGAGGCCTGTGAAGTTTCCCTTTCTGGAGTTTTATGGTTTTTCAGAAAACAGGTTAACAATTAAGCTAATTAACCCGAAGGCCTCCTGGCCTTCCTTGTTTCTGTAAGCCACACTAAATGGCTTCCTCCCTCTAGCTTTTCCTGCTCCCATTATAAGGCTGCTGGTGGCCTAAGAGCATTTATTAACCAGCAGAGACAGGCCTGGGCCTCCAGGTACCAAGGTCTCTCCAACTTCCTCTCAGGGACCACACTGTGAATGGAGTAAAGCTGGGCTTGGGGAAAGAATCCCAAAGCTGATAGGGCAGAGACCCTCAGGGGCCGGGAAGCCCTGGGGCTAGGTTTAAGGGCGCCTTTGGTTTCTGCAGGTCTAGGGTCCTGGCTGCAAACTAAGCAAGATGAGGCGGTTCCTGAGACCTGGACATGACCCTGCACGAGAAAGACTGAAGAGGGACCTGTTCCAGTTTAACAAGGTAAGTCGTTAACAAGGTAAGCAGAGGAGACCCTGCCCAGGGCTGGGGTTAAGGGAGATGGTCATGTTTCCTTTACCTTGATGAAGGTACTTGCTTGGCACTACCTGAAAGGCCTCATGGGAATCTGATTTTGGAAATAGGCTGTGGGTAGAGGGCAGTGGGATGCCTGGGTGTTAAGACTCCCTGTCCCAGGTTTCTCACTGGCTGTGTGACCTCTGCAAGTCACTCCACCAAGCCTCTGTCCTCCCACCTGTAAAATGGGCATAAAACAATCTGCCTTACCTGCCTTGTCACAGGGTTGCCAAGGAGGCTGAGGGACAGAAAAGATGAAAGGACACTGAACCCTGTAAGGTATAATAATGTCCCTGTAATACCAGGCTTCTTGGGGCCCAGGAGACCCAGGCCATGGCTTGTCCCTCCCTCCTCAAATTGCCTCCAAAGCAAAAGGCTACTTTCCCTGCAAACTGGACCCCAGCTCCTTCTGGCAAGTTCCAGAGGATGAGGCACCCTGGGGAGTGAGCCAGTGATGACAATTGACATCCCAATCCTGCTCCTAAAGCCTCAAAAGTTCTGCAGGCCTGCCTGATGAGGCTAGGCCTGAGAAGGCCAGGCAGACCTGTAAACAGGACGAATGTGGTGTGGCTCATTAGTTCCTGGCCACTGCCACCTAGCAATCTGGAGCTGTTTGAGGGTAATTAACCTTCTCCCCTCTGCTTTGATCTCTGCCCCAGGTGGACTGCATGAAGGGGGATACCATGATGCTGTCCCCTGGGGGTTCCAGGGCATGCCCATAGGTGGAATTCTGACTTCTTTTTTTGTTTAGTTTTGTTTTTTAAATGGTGCTGGAGATCAAACCCAGGACCAGTACATTTAACAAGTGCCCAACCACTGAGCTATACCCTGATCCAGGAAACCTGACTTTGTTGGGGGCTTCAGTTTGGGCTCCCTTCTCCAACAAAGGACTCGGTCAGGAAATAACACCTCTCCTGTGGAAAATGAAGAATTCTCTTCAGTTGGGGCTTTTTGTTGTTATTGTTTGGTTTTTTTGATGGGACCAGGGTTTGAACCCAAGTTTTCGTACTTAGAAAGCAGGCATTCTACCACTTAAGCCAGACCTCCGTCCATTTTGCTCTGGTTATTTTGGAGATGAGGGTCTCACAAACTACTTGCCCAGGCTGACCTCAAACTGTGATCCTCCTGATCTCAGTCTCCCAAGTAGCTAGGATTATGGGCATGAGCCACTGGCATCTGGCTTCAGTTGATTTTTTTGTCGATTTGAGAAGTCACTTACATCTGGAGACCATGTTCCCATCATCCACACCATAGGATTGTTACAAACTTTATGTGGCATCAAGTAATTTCAGTACTGGCTAGGCACAGGGACCAGGAACTTCTGCTGGGGGAGGTACCTACCAGGAGAGTTGGGTCAGGTGACCCAATGTGCCCTGTAGGTTTCCTCTGGTTTTCTTGCCCTGTGGAAGAAGGTGTTACCATGGAGCTTTTTATGAGGCCATCTGTCTCTGGAATCAGGGCTTCCCTAAGTGAACACCACTCTCACTAGCTTGCTTTTGGGCTATAGGGAATGAGGTACAGGTGTTGGGAGTGGGACAATCTCAGGACACCTGGGGCCTGCCACCCTCGCTCCTGAGGGGGCCAACCATGAGTGTTGGGTGTGAGTCTCAGAACCTTGTCATCCACCAGGGGCCCTAGGTGACCCCCAGGTGCTTTTGTCACTATTTGGTGATGCTAGGGATCACTCACTGGGAAAAGGTGACCAATTCCAGCAGAAACCGGACAAACTGAGCAGAGGGGTGAACCCTTGCCCCAAGTTCCTCTGTGCAGTGGGTGAGGCTGGGGTGGGGCTGGGGTGGAAGAATCTTCCCCTCATCTCCACAACCCACCACTGGTAGACCCCAAACTTGGCCACCCCACTCCCAGACCTGGCAGGGGAAGGGGGAGGCTCTGAAATTCTTCCTGCCTTCTCTCGCTTCTTCCTTCCGTGCAATCCTAACCTACTGTCCATAGCCCAAGGGCTGTGGGATCTCAGATGATAAGGCCTTTGCCCTTCAGGACTTACAGAGGGTGGGGGCTGATAGGCATGCCCATAGGTGCTGATGGTCTGACATTCCGTGTCTTAAGAGTAGAAAGGAGGAAAAGGAGAGCTAAGGAGGGGTAAGGAGGGAAGGAGGGAGCTGTGATAGTCTCATCCAGGCTCTGGGAGTTTGGTGGAGCCTGAGGCCAGATCCTGGAGGATTTGGGACCCTGGATCGCCCTACCAGTGGTAGCCCAAAATGTCTTCAGACTTTGCCGTATGTATCTCCTGAGGGTAAAAGTGCTCCTGATTGAGAACCACTAGAACCAGGAACCATTTAGGGCATAAGATAGTGGAGACCTGATTGAGTATGGGAATGAGGGACAAAGAAGAGACTGGGTGTCCAGGATGACTGTGGGGTCCCTGTCCCAGGTGGGTAGTAGTGCCAGGTGCTGTGAGGAGGGGGTACCCAGGAGCAGTGAGGAACAAGTTTGAGGGAAGTGATCCATTTGGGTCATTTTGATTTGGATGGACTAGGAACAATGGGTGAACTTTACTTATGGAGGGCATCTCATCCAGTGACAACCCCACACCTGGCTGGTGGTCCCCATTGTGTGGCCACAGCAGTTCTCTCTTCTCTAGAATGGAAATGGTATTAGAAGGTAGCCCCTAGGGTTGGTACGAGGACTGAAGGTGCGAAGACTGAATGGGTCAATGCATAAATGGAAGGACTGTCCCTGGCTAGTGGCCACAGTATCCAGTGGCCCGGTTCTACAGGTTTCACTGACCCAAGGGAAGCCAATGAGGATGCTCAGGTGAAGGAGGGTCCAGCAGACAGTGGGTGTACCAAGCTGGACCTTGAGTGACTTGTGGGCTGCTGGTGTAGACTAGACACAGGAATTATTGTGTCAGCGCCCAGAGAGTGTGCCCAGGGACTCTGGTCACCACTCCGAGAGCTCCGTCAGCAAGACACTGTGTTGGGGAGGTGGAGGGAAGCAGTGGTACATACCAGCTTCTAAACCAGTTCTAGGCCTTTCTCTCCAGCACCTTCTAGGCAAACTCCTTTACACCGGTTGCCAATGTGTGTTGGAGAGTCCAATTGCCCTTGGACTCTGATTGCTGCATGCTTCTGGCCAGGAGATGTGACCATGGCTAGAATTTCTGAATTCTCTGGCATGGTCTGGCTGCCAGAGGGACAAACAACTTCAGATTAACCAAGGCTAGGGACTTGGCATGGGGGCCAGGCGGTGCAGTTGTTAAGGGCAGATGACCTGAGCCAAGATCCCTGCTCTGCTGTCTTCTCGCTGTGTGACCATGGGCACGTTACTTAGCCTCTGCTCCTCTGTGTGTCCTCATTTGTAAAATGGGCACCATGACAGTTGCTGTATCCAACTTGGCATGCTGAGTGGATTTAATAGTGTCAAGTGGTACCTTGATATGGTGTTGGCTCACAGATGGGTGTTGTTGCCACTGCACAGGTGAGGAAACTGAGGCTTCCAGGGCTTGTCCACCCTCAGCATATCCTACAGGACCTTTGCGGGGATTAGTACGGTCCTGTTCCTTCTGCTGACTAGCTGTGTGGCCTTACAGTGGTGACTTCACCTCTTTGAGCTTCATATTTTTCTTCTGTGAAGTAGTCATTTACCACACGTGGTGGATCCTCAAGCTTGTTGGGAGGTAGACAGATAAGTCAGTAGTCCTGCACAGGGCCACTGAGGACCAACCGAGGGAACGTAGTAGGGAGGAAGTGACTCAGGAGGGGAAAGAAACCTTCAAGTCAAAGTAAAACCCCTTCCTTGAACACTGCTTGCAGCCTGCTCACTCCCCTAGTGAAACCCAAGTACCTCAAACAGCCATGCCCAGCAGCTGAGAGGCCTGCCCTGGGTTGCCACAGAGCCACCTGCCCTGGCCCACATCCCAGTCCTCAGGCCCTGAACAAACAGCTTGTTCCTGACCAGCTGCCCCTGCCCAGAGCCAGGTTGTTTTGTCTTGGCTTTTCCATGGCAAGGCTCCTAGTGTCAGGTGACAGCCACACGGGGGAGGGCCAAGTTGCCACCACCAAGAATCTGAGCTGACCACACCCAGTATCGCCTGGTAGGCGGGTGTGTCCCTTATAGCCCTGGGCAGCCTCCTGGGGCAAGACCCTTTCCCATCCCTTGTTAAGTACCCTGGGCTCCCAATCCCTGTTCCTGGATGGGGCCCTGCCCAACTGAGGGCAGGATGAAGGGCACCCAATTTGACACTCACTTCCCTTCCAGGGACCTGGGCCCAGGTCCTGGAGTCAGGATGAGACAGTGGCCTTTCTCTCCCACTTGGGCTAATGTTGCAGTTTGGCGCCTCTGCAGATCTTTGCTCTCCTTTCCCCATTCACTGTCAAAGGAGTTCATTGTTCTCTCCTCCCTTGGCAGAGGTCACCTGAGCCAGGTAGCAGGGTGGGGGCAGGGCCAGGGAGGTGTGATACAGGGCTCCAGAGGGGGGCAGGGATGGCCCCAGGGCTGCCAAGCCTTAAGCAGCTTCTTGGGTTTGGTCCCAAGTTGTAGTTAGTTAGGATCTTTGGTTGGGAGGACTGAGAATTCCAGGCCCACCCAGGGGCTGTGCCTGCTGCTCCACGTGCTCCCAACTGCAAGGAATGCTTAGAGTTGTCTGTGCTCTGGGAACCACAGAGCCTGGGCCTGCGCCCTCCTCCTGTGCCATCTGCACTCCCTCTTCTAGGGATCTGGAGCTGTTCCTAAGCCCCAAATAAGGTAGATGTGGGGGGGGGTGCCACCCACATGGACCTTGTACTCCAGTGGGACTGCCAAGATATAAAAGGTATTAGGAGTTGGAGAAAGGACAACAGGGTGTGGGCAGGGCACTGAGGTTTGAGGACATCTGGGGCAGGGCTGGTGCCTGGCAGAGCCTGCATTCCCTCCCTTACCTGGTTTCCCTAGGACACACCCTGAGTTTCTAGCACCTTTCTATCCCTTCAATAGTCAGCAGCTCTCAGTCTTCTCCCCAAAGCTAAATCCTTCCTTCCCTATCCCAGCAAGATCTCTGGGCCTCTGCACAGCCCTGCCTGTTTGGGTCTGTGCACTCAAGCCTGGCTTTACCACCTCACAGAATTGCTTATTCCATTCAGGGACTTCTAGATCTTACATGCATGCCCGGATCTGGGAGCCCACGCTAATTACATCTGAACCCACCTGTACCCTGTCTAGGGAGAGTCACTGTGGAGTTCACACCCCTTGTTTTGCTCTTGAGGGAACCTTAGTCCCTCCAGGGTTGTCAGCTTGGAGGAGATGCTGCCAAGGGATGCTACAGGAAGATAAACTTCGCAGGAAGCTGGCCTGGGGGTGGGGGCCAAGGTCTGTGTACGCCAAGGGTGAGCCCAGCCTTCCGGCTGCTGTCAGGTGGCCGCTGCCAATTGGTCTTCCTGAGGTTTGTTGTGTTCAATCTGAGAACAGCCCTGCTCAGAGCAGTCGCAAATGTCATCTCATTGATGGGATGGGCTGGGATGGGAAGTGAGTCTTGAGAACAATGTAGCTCACTCAGTGCAAGCACCATTTAAGAGCTCATGTCTATAATCCTGGCTACTCAGTAGGCAGAGATTAGGAGGATCTGAAGCCAGCCTCTGGCAGGAAGATTCTATCTCAAAAATATCCAGCATAAAAGAAGGCTGGTGGAGTTGCTCAAGTGCCTGCCTAGCAAGCATGAGGCCCTGAGTTCAAACTCCAGTACTGCCAAAAAGAAAAAAGAGGCAGAAGAGAAATGGAAGCTTAGTGGGTTTGACTAGGTGCCTGTGCTTTGGAACTGGAGGCCTTTGGAACAGGAGGGGAGGAAGGAAGGGGTGCCCACTGTGTCCTCAAGACCCCAAAGGAAATGAGGAAATGAATGTGGGTGACTGAAAGATGATCCCCACCCTCTTTGCATTCTTCTGGGTTGGAGAAAGTAAACTGGCTTGCAGCAGGAGGCTCTCTGGTGAGATGTTAGACCTGCCAGTAAGTGATGCCACACGTGGCCCGAGCTACAAGCCTATAGGGATGTACTCTTCAATCCAGCATAGCCAAGATACTATTATTTTGACATGTAGGCTGTACAAATTGCTAGTAAGATGTTTTCACTTTTATTACTTTTTTTTTTAGTCCTGAGTCTTTGAAATCTGGGCATATTTTGCACTTTACAGCACATCTCAATTCTGACAAATCTTTGGATATCCATCTTTAGAGTTTGGAAGATTTAAAGTTGAAAAAGGAGACTTGAAGTTGGTCTGCCTGAGTCCAGCCCCTGTTATTTTAGAAGTCAAGTTCCAAAGACATTGGGCATTTTCCAATAACTGAATTGAGTATCCACTCTTATATTTAAATTGACATAGGAATTTGCATAGGGAAGAGTGCTTGCCCAGCATGGGTAAGGCCCTGGGTTGGATCCCTAGCATTTGCAAGTAAAACAAAATGCTGCTTCTTAATTTAATTAAAATAAAGAAAAATTTAAGAAATCAGCCTCTTGGTGGCACTAACTATATGGCAAGTGCTCAGTAGCTACTTGTGGCCTGTGGCTATTGTTCTGGGAGGTTCAGGAGTGGGACCTGCTACAGCCATTACGTTACTGGGGACTTTTCCCCCAGAGTCCTCCAAATTCCACATTCCAGAGGCTTTTGCCCTGAGCTATTGCTGCTGGTGATGGGGAAAAATGCTGCTGTTTCAGGAACTTTCTCCTGGGCTCTGGCAGCTGACTTCCTGAGTTCCCTGCAACCTGGGGTTGGCTGAGGCCTAGCAGGGCCCGTGGGGAAGCTTGTCCCACACAGCCGATCCATTCTTTGCTTTCCTTTGCTTGGAAAATGTTTACATTCCAAACACTCAGCTATCTCCCCAGGGCCTTTCCAGGCTCTGCATTTTTTACATAGTTGAACAAGGACCTGAGCTCACAGGAGGCTCATACTTGATCCTTCTCTCCTGGCTGTCCCTCTGGGGATAGCCATTTGTACAGCACACTGTATTCCTGCCCACCCACCTTCAGCTCCCAATAAGTACCCTAAATAGGCACTTAATGGAGCTTTCCTCCCCAGCCTGACCCTAGCGTGGGCCTCCTTCCATGAACCACTGAGCTGGATTGGATTAGCAGGGAGGCAGACAGCCGGGGACTTTGTTCTTATGCCGGCTATCACCAGAGCTTATCTCTTCCCACTGCTTGGAAGCCTGGCAGGGCTCCTTAAGCCCTGGGCCCTTATTCTGCAGGGCAGTCTTCATGGTATAATAATGCCGGTAGAGCAAGTGGTTGCTTTGGTTAGTGCTCTGCTCTAAACCCAGCTCGGCAGGGCCAGCACCTCCTGGAGTGCTAACTGAGAAGCAGAAACCAACACCTCTCTGAAGGTGCTTTGTCCATCTAGACTTGTAGTGTTCACCTGCATCCCTTTCACCCTGAAGCTCCTTGCTTAGGACACCTGCCTCAGGAAATGCCCAGAACTGCAGGCGGTGGGTGGATAGGAGACCAGGAATGGTTGTCACTGCAAAAGCTCTAGAAACAGACGAATGTAATTCAGGCCCTGGGAGAGAGGCAACTCCACCTCAGGAATATTCTCCAGTTGTTTCAAAGTTGTGTTAAAGCTTTTAACAGGGCTGGTGGAGTGGCTGAAGCGGTAAGAGCACTTGCCTAGTAAGCATGAGACCCTGAGTTCAAACCCCATTACTGGAAAAAAAAAAAAAAAGAAAAAACTGGGCAGTTTTGAGTGAAGAAACAGACTGTGAACCTGCACGTGCACAGGAGCATGTACAGGAGTGTCTGGGTGGCATGATCTCAATCATGTTTCTGCACTTTTAGCATGTACACAGGGCCTGGGGGGTGGCTCAGCAGCAGAGCACTTGCCTAGCATGTGGGAGGCCCTTCCTTCCATCCCCACCACCACAAAAAAAAAACAAAGAAAAAGAAAAGAAATGAACAAAAGCATGTACCTACAGCAACTCTGTAGAAATCTCCTCTCTAGGAAGATGGTTGAGAAAAACTCAATGATAAGGGCCCTTGAGGCAGAGCAGAAAGGGTGGAGGGACCTGGGACAGTCCAGGGTGGGGCAGGGGCACTGGGATACTGTCAGGCTTCAGGCTAGGCCTGGAGCTGTGGTGCCACTAGGTTTTTTCCCTGAGGAAAGGGAACCACCTCACCACTCCTAGCCCCCAACCTACCCAAGTATATGGAAGGTCTGGTCTGTTGCCCAGGATGTGCTTGGTGGAGGCACAAGTTCCTGGAGAGCATCGGTGGCCTGAATGGTGACAAGGACAGTGAGCTCAAAGTAGGCCACGTGGCAGGGACATGGTCACAAATGAACTGCAGTGGGGGTAAGCCGATGGATGGATGATTCTGGTTTGGCTCTAACACTCTGGTGCCTGGGAAAAACCTGGCAGGGTCCAGATTCTTTCCTGCTGGGCTGGATCTGAGCTGTGGCTTTACCATTGGCTCCTGGCCCCAGCCATGGTGAGGCAGAGGGGATGCAGCGATGCAGGGGACATGTCTGCAGGCCCGGCTCACTTGGCTCTTGTTGCAGACAGTGGAGCATGGCTTTCCGCACCAGCCCAGCGCCCTTGGCTACAGCCCATCCTTGCACATCCTGGCCATTGGCACCCGCTCTGGAGCAGTCAAGCTGTATCCTTTCCAGTGCCTGCCCCCACCCGCCCCCGCCCCCACCAGCAGCCCCATGCAGGCCTGGGGTGGGTAATCTGGCAAGATGAGATTTGGGGTAGGCCGGTTGTCCCTCCTTGCTCCTAGACTGTTGGGTTGAGAGCAGACTTTCCTGATTTTGGCTGTGAAAGTGATTTTCTTGGTGGTGGTGGGGCGGGAAGGGGTTCTAGCAGTTCAGCATAGCAAGTTGTTTATTGTCCTTTTAGGTGAGGAGGGGGTAGGTTAATTTTGCCTTGTTGTTATTCAGTTTCCTTTTATCATCCCCAGCTGGAAATTTCAAGAATCAAGCTATACTGGACAGAATGGGGTCTAAAGTGACTGGGCACCATGCCCAAGAGGAGAGAGGCTTGGCCCCAGCTTCTTTTCCTTCTGTTCTGACAGGATGTGGGGCCCAGAGACCTGTTTGGTGGGGGAAGAGTGTGGGGGGGGGTGGCTATACTGGAGGTAGAAATAGAAGTCCCAGAGAAAAGGGTCCAATGGCATTTTCCTATTAAGTATGTGAGTGCCCAGTGGGTCAGGAACCTGAAGGATGCTTTGCTCACTTCACACTCAGATTGCCATGGGGAGGGAGCTCTTGGTGTAATCTTCCTCTGTCCCTCCCAATCTACACCCCCCACCCCAAAAAAACCAGTTACAGATGACTCTCTTGTCCCTGGGAATATTCCACTCTCCTCTCAAGAGTCTACCCTATGTGAGTGGAAGGAGGCAGGAGACTGACCAAGAAGCATTTTTGTTTACTTTTCTCCTCCATGAACTTCGGGAATAGACTGGCCCTGGGCTCTGTCCATAGGTAAAGGTGGGGTGGCCATAGGTGTAGGCAGCAGCTCTAGGCCAGTAATTCTTCCAGATCTCTCTCTCTCTCTCTCTCACTCTCACTCTCACTCTCTCAGACACAGACACACAGACACACACACAGACACACACAGACACACAGACACACACACACACACACACACATACACACACTCACTCACTCACTCACTCACTCTCTGTTGGGTGGTCTTTTGTCCAAAGCTTTGTTCCTGGGCTGGCTGGGGGCTCCAGGTGGTCTCAGTTCCAGGAGGGAGGATGTCCCTTGGACTTATCGTCTGACTATCCTGGCCTAGGCCACAGGTCTTGAACACCATCCCCCTTCATTTGACCTGCACCCCTGGTCAAATTTCAATCTGTCACCTTGTCCCTCGAAGCCCTTGTTCCCTCCTGCTCCTCTGTTACAGCAAGGTGGGGGTGGCTGGGCTGGTACACATGCAAGAGAGCAGGGGCCCAGGTTCTGCTGCTGCTCAGACTTCCTCCAGCTCGTTAATCATTGCCAGCCACAGCTACATCCTGCTTACCAATCCCTAGTGCCAAGGCCGCCAGGGGTGGGTCCAGAGCAGTCCCCTGTGTTTTTTCACAGTTGCCACCAGGTGATAGCCATGGGTCTGTTGTTACATCTCAGGTTGTGGGGGAGGGGAGGGGAGGAGAGACAGCCTAACAAGATAAGGCTTCCCCTTTCTGAGGAGTCCCCCTTACCTGTCTGGCTAGTCCAAACTGTCCCTGAGGTCAGGTCACTAGCCGAGTGTCCTGGGCCAGGACCACTGCTGACTCCTTTTTACCTCAGGCCTCTGGACATGGGTCTTGGTATGTGTGGGGGGAGAGCAGGTCCTTCCCTGTGTGTACTTTTTGCCACCTGGGCCAGAGAGCTCGCTACTCAGGGTGGTGAGGGCTGATACCTAGCATTCAGAGGTTTTCCCGAGCTTTCTCTTAGCTACGGTGCCCCGGGAGTAGAGTTCATGGGGCTCCACCGGGAGAACAATGCCGTGATGCAGATCCGCTTCCTGCCTGGCCAGGTAAGGACCTGGATTGGGGAGGGACAGTCCTCCTCCCTGCTTGTCCTACCCTTGAGTCCTTCAGAAGGGGTGGTGCGGGGCCCTGGCTTTAGTGCTCACAGGAAGACCTCCCTTTCTCACAGTCTACCCTGAGAGTAGCTGAGAAAGGAGAATCTTTTGGTTCTGGGCTCTTTGATGAAACAACTGGCCCTGCCTGGGCCACACCAGTGTGTAAAGGACTTGGAGAATGCCACCCTCCTTGGTTAACAAGACAGCACACTCCTATCCCCTGTCCTTCCCCTTCCCTCCCTAGTGCCAGCTGGTCACCCTGCTAGATGACAACAGCCTGCATCTGTGGAGCCTGAAGGTCAAGGGTGGGGTGTCAGAGCTACAGGAGGAAGAGAGTTTCACACTGCGTGGCCCCCCAGGGTAAGGACACAGTCTCCTTCCTCTCCCAGCCCGACCTGACCCTCGCACCCAACTCCAGGATGAGCTTATCCTTTGAGAGCCCCATTGCACCTTGGCAGTGCCTGGCATGTGTTCAAGCCACTGCACCTCATGCTCAGGTGCAGTGGATGAGACTGGGCTCTCCCTGTCTCTATGCCTATGTCCTAGTGTGCAGGGGGGTCTCAGGTATTTTTCCTGCTTCCCAGCCAAAGCTCTTTGCCATCTGTCTCTTGCCCTGGCAGATCATGGCTGATATGTCTATCCTGACCTGAGGTGCTGTAAACCCCATCAAAGGCCTATCTTCCCTAGGCCAGGCCTTCCCTGGGGCTTCCCATCCCTGGGGTTCCCTCTGCCTGAGCAGCCAGCTTATGCTTAGCTGTCCCCGTTGGCAGGGCTGCCCCCAGTGCCACGCAGATCACTGTGGTCCTGCCTCACTCCTCCCAAGAGCTCCTCTACCTGGGCACTGAAAGTGGCAACGTGTTTGTGGTGCAGCTGCCGGGTTTCCGCGTGCTGGAGGACCAGGCCATCAGCTCGGATGCTGTGCTGCAGTGGTGAGGCACCGGGTGCCCGGACTGGGGCAAGGCCTTCTCCCTTTGGTCCCCAGGAGTGTCTCTCGGTTTATAACTTCTCTTTTGGGAAGTCTATAGGGATAGGAAGGAAGACCCTTAGCTTTCCACCTGTCCTCCAAGTTGAGAATCTGTCATTCCACATTTGTTAGCATCATTGTACTAAGGGAAGTCTTGAGGATTATTTGTCACTGTATTTAAAGAAGGGAAAGGAAGCTAGAGGAATGGCTTAAGTGGTAGAGCACCTGCCTAGCAAGTTCCAAACCCTGAGTTCAAACCCAAGTACTGCCCAAAGGAAAAAAAAAAAAAAAAGTAAATAAATAAATACAATGAATAAATGTGAGGGAGGGTTGAGGTGTGGCTCAAGTGGTAGAGTACTTGCCTAGCAAGGGCAAAACCCTGAGTTCAAACCCCAGTACCACCAAAACAATTATTTTAATTAAAGAAAAGATAGAAGGTGAAAGAAATGAGACCCAAAGTGCTAGTGTGATGTCACCAACTGTTTCTTAGGCCAGTGTCCTTTGTGCTGAGATCATGAGTCTCACAACCCCAGCGGCTCTGCAGTAGGGAAACCAGGGCCCAAACTGCCGTGCCTCAGCCTGGCCAGCTCCTGCTGACAACAGAGGCTGGGAGTACTGTGCTGAGATTCCATTCATGTGCAGCCACTGTGACTGAAAAGCCTAGACAGCCACAGCCTGGAGGTCTGTTGAGGTCATTTTGGAGGCTTTGCTCTTCAGTGATGGGGTCTGGGGCACAGAGGGAGTCATATCAGGTGGACAGAGGCACAGAACTAAGGAAAGGAAGATGAGGGAGTCTGGCAAAAGCTTGTGGGGGCCAGGTTAGTGGTGGTGGCATGTTCTGTAGTTCCAAGGGGCAAGGAGGAAGCCAAGGTGCCGAGCCCCTGGCCCTGGCTGGCTCTGAACCAGGCTCAGGACTCACACAGCAGACAGGCTAGGTTCTCCAATTCTCTTGAGTGACCATGAAGCAGGGCCCATCTGTCCAGACCAGGGCATTGCTGGGTGGGAAGTCCTATGTGGGACTGGGACTACAAACCCCTGTGCCTTTCCTACTCGTCAGGACTGGGCTAGGGCAGTGTCCTGTCAGAACAGAGTATTTTGCAGGATGATAGGCAGGCACAGCTGGTGACCAGCCTGGGTTTGCTCTGAGGGCAAGATGGCAGCAAGACCTGCTCCTCTGCATGTGGCCACACCAGGGCCTAGCCTTACCCTTGTGGTGAACTGGCCAGTCTAGTTGGGGAGAGGCCTGAGTATCTAAGAACTCCTTCTAGCAATCTAAATTCTTGTTTACTTTTCACTCTGTCAGCACTTAACCTAGGTTTTTGTTTTTTGATTGAGACAAAAAAGGCTTGGTATATAATCCAGACTTGTCTCTAACTCATGACCCTCCTGCCTCAGCCTCTTTCTTGAGCACCAGATTACAGATGTGCACCACCACACCCAACCCTGGGGAGTTTTTGATGTATCTCTGACCTGTTCTACAGGTTACCTCTCTCCCCCTGGTGATATGTCCTTGCCACTCATCCATGCTGGCACATGAACACCATGTGCAGCTTGGGCTCACGGCACTCCCCCCTGCCCAGGTTGCCAGAGGAGGCCCGGCACCGGCGAGTGTTTGAGATGGTGGAGGCACTGCAAGAACACCCTCGAGACCCCAACCAAATCCTGATTGGCTACAGCCGGGGCCTTGTCGTCATCTGGGACCTCCACAGCAGCCGTGTGCGCTACCATTTCCTCAGCAGCCAGGTAGGTGGTGTCCAGGACAGCGGCTCTCCCTGGCTTCATGTGGCACACACCCTTCTGTGCTGAGCACAGGCTGCAGGCACTGGCGATGTTGTCCTTATCCCAGGCACTGCTCTCTCCCTCTCTCCTCCTCTGAAGCAACTGGAAAACGTCAGCTGGCAGCGGGACGGCCGTCTGATTGTCACCTGCCACTCCGATGGTAGTCATTGCCAGTGGCCTGTGTCTAGTGACGCCCAGCAACCAGAGCCTCTGTGCAGCTCCGTGCCTTATGGTCAGTGCTACACCTGCTCAGTGGTGCCTCACCCTGCCCTCCCACCTGAGGAGCACCTTTGGTCTTTCCTGGGCTCAGGCATAGGGTACCTGGCTCGTAGAAGCAAAACCTGGGCCCAGAGAGGCTCAGGGCTTGGTCGAAAGCTGCACAGTCAATTTTTAGATGCCAACTATGGGTGTTTCAGGAAGCCACTCAGAGCAAGACTGCCCAGCACAGGTCCACACGTGGGCATGGGAACTGATGGATGTCTAAGAGTAGGGGTACGCATTCAAACTCACTCCTTTTCTTTTAGGTCCCTTTCCTTGCAAAGCTATTACCAAAATCTTTTGGCTGACCACCAGGCAGGGGTAGGTATCAGTGCTCTCTCCTCCTCACTTCCCAGAGCCTCTCTGGAGAACTGGAAGGACTGCTTGGGCCCCTGCTAGGGGAGATGACACCTAGTGAAGGCCTTCACCCAGGGAAGGGAGAGGAGGCAGACTTACCATTTGTACGTCTCACTGGCTCAATCCATGCAAAGTCCCTTTCCTTCCCTTCCCTTCCCTTCCTTCCACCTTCCCAGAGAGATATCAGTCAGTGATATTGATCACCCGTCGGGCTGCAGCGCCATTTCTTCAGATAGATAGGCCTGGTGTAGAAACAGATGGGAGGGGGCACTCTGGGTAAAGCAAGTGGCTGCAGATACTCAGGACCCCTAGGTTGATGCCCCAAGTTTTCCTGAGTTACTGCAATCAGGAAGAGATCGAGGTTCAGCCCTGCCCCCCTCCAGTCACCTAGAAACTGGCTTCCCTCCAGGTACTGGGACCCCTGTAGACCACAGACGCTGCAACAAAGGCTGGTCACTGTTCTGTGTGACCCAAAAAGTCCTAGGCGCCAGCCCAGCCCAGCCTGTGGCTACCTAGGGTTATGCAGAGCCCCAACCCACCGCTCCCCTTCTTCTGCAGGTTGCCCTTCACCATCTTCCAGGGTGGCATGCCACGGGCCAGCTACGGGGATCGCCACTGCATCTCAGTGGTCCACAATGGCCAGCAAACAGCCTTTGACTTCACCTCCCGTGTCATTGACTTCACTGTCCTCGCCGAGGCGGACCCTGCAGCTGGTAGGCAACCTTTGGGAGTGTGTGTGTAGGGCTAGGCGTGGTTGGTGGGGGGTGCCAGGAGGATACATAAATGAAGAAAGGGACCCTGTACAGATTTTCCAAAACCTGCCTCCCTCCTAGGTCCCTTGGCCTCACTATGTTCCTTAGTGCCACCAAGACCAGTGGTACCATTTTCCTCAGCCAGAGAGCCTGCCTGGAGCTTCATCCTTACCGGCCACACCTCTCACCTGTCCCAAGCACACTGTAAGGGACTGAGCCCAGTGCAGCCCAGTGCAAATCTGCACTGTTGGATTTGCTGCCCACCCAGCTTTAGCTAGAAGGCCCTGGCCCTGGCCCTGACTCAGTGAAGCCTGCCTTCTGGGTGGGGTAACAGGTGGCAGTGTGGGACCAGCTCTGAGTCAGCCTCATAAATGCGATGACAGACAATTCCAGCAAGGGCTGATGTCGTAACCGGGAGGAGGCCTCTGGGAGCTCTCCGGGAGGGAGGGCAGGCTTCCTCTGCTGATGACTCTGGCCTACCTTGCCAAGGCCTCCAGGTGCTGGAGGTGGGGTTACTCAGGACTCCTTGATCTGAGTCTACCCACCCTCCCACCACAGAGGAAGGCCTCATACCTGTTTGTTCATCTTTCTCGGCCTCTTTCCTCTCCTCTTACTCTGGATGCTGAGAGCAGGGCTCCAGTGCAGCCGTCCTCAAACCAGTCAGTGCCACTAGGCCTAGAGCTGGGGTCTTTTGGGGTTTCCTGGGGGTGGCTGCCCCTATTTCTCTTGGCTGACTAGGTCATGTGATCCCCAGCAGAGGATGAGGGAGGCAGGAGAGAAACTCAAAACTAATGAGGGGCTGGCAGAGTGGCTCAAGTGGTAGAGAACCTGCCTAGCAAGCATGAGGCCCTAGAATTCAAACCCCCATACCACAAATACATGGGATATCTAGGGCAGGCCACCCTCCTGTGATTGCCTATACACATTTCCCTCACAGTTCTAACAGGCTAGAATATGGGTAGGTGATGAGAGGTACCCCCACAGACAAGATGTGGGCATCCTAAGTCTCCCATGTAATTCCTCTGCCTTGCACTTGTGCTGGGCAGGCTCTCCTATTTAGTGAGCAACTCCTACGTGCCAAGCCCTTCCCAGGAACAGACAGAAAGCCCCAAGGGCTCTGGTGGTGCAATTTGAGTTGGGGGAGGTGGAGTGAGCAGGTGGACAGGTGATGTCAGAGGCAGGAAAAAAGCAAGGCCAGGGGAAGAGGCAGCGGTGAGGAGAACATTGCCAATTTAGATGAGGTGGTCAGCAAGGCCTTCCTAAGAAGGGGACATGTTTGAGTAAACATCAGAATGTGTCGAGAGGCCAGGGCTGGCCCCACAGGGACCTGGGGTGCAGACTTTGAGCAGGAGAGCACTTGGCTTACTTAAGTGAGATGTGGGAAGACAGAGGGGAATGTGACCGCAGAGATTACACCAGCTGTGGCTAGTGCAGATCATATAGAGCCATACACAGTGAGGCCATTGGGTTTATTTCAAGAGAAATGAGAACCCCAAGCAGAAGTACCACGACCTGGCCTCTGTTCAGAGGATTGGTCTGCCCACTGCAGGGAACATCCCATGAGGATGGAGATGGGAGCCCCTGAGAGCCAAGTGAGAGGTGCCATAGCTCCGTCAAGAATAGAAGCAGCACAGTGGATCTGCAGGACATGTGGGGTTTGGAATGACAGTCCAGATCTGCAGAGGGCTGGATAGCAAATGTTCTCCCAGCCACAGCAACTTATTCCTGCTGCTGTTGGAGAGCAAATGCAGCCGCAGGCAGTGTGGTACAGGTGGGCATATCTGTGTCCCATACAGCTTTGTATAAAGAACAAGCAGTGGATGGACCAGATTTGGCCCTTAGACTGTGATTTGTTGAGCATTTGTCTAGGTAGAGACGTGTGGAGACAAGAGTGGTGAAGGGTTTGGCTTAAGCCTCAAGAAGCTCAGAGAAGGCAGTGTGGATGGAATCAAGTTTGAAGACAAGTTTAAGGATATCTTGAATCTTTGAGCCTGGATTCAGAAGACAGACCTGGAAGATATACCTTTGGAGTCATCTACATAGAGATAGTAAAGCCCTGAGACCAGATGAGGCTGCCCAGTGGTGAAGGAAACAGAGAAGTTCAGCCTGGAAAAACTCAGCCCCAGCCAGGCACAGTGGTTCACACCTGTAATCCCAGACACTTGGGAGGTGGAGATTGGGATGACCATGATTTGAGGCCAGCTTGGGTAAAAAGCTAGACCTGATCTCAACAAGTAAATTGGGTATGGTGGTATGTGCCTGTGATCTCAGCTACATGGGAGGCCATAGGTAGGAGGATCATGATATGAGGCTGGCCCCAGACAAAAACACAAGACCTTACCTGAAACATAACGAAAGCAAAGGAGGGCTGGCAGTGTGGCTAATGTGGTAAAACGCCTACCTGAGTTCAAACCACAGGACCTGGGGAGGAAGATGTGGGAGAGAGCAGCCCCAGCTCGCCCTGAAACTATGAGGTGTGCAGAGGTTGATGGATCCAGCTATTACTCTGGAGCAGGCCAGGCTGGGGTACATTGCCGCCTCCTGGCTCTGACCCTTGGTCTGTACCCCAGCCTTTGACGACCCCTATGCCCTGGTGGTGCTGGCCGAGGAGGAGCTGGTGGTGATCGACCTGCAGACTGCGGGCTGGCCACCAGTGCAGCCACCCTACCTGGCCTCTCTGCACTGCTCTGCCATCACCTGTTCCCACCATGTCTCCAACATCCCCCTGAAGCTGTGGGAGCGCGTCATCGCTGCAGGCAGCCAGCAGAATGCACACTTCTCCTCCATGGTAGGTCCACCCCCAGCCCCAGCCCACCCCCACCTCAGAGCCAGACTCTGAGCTTCCTGGTCTCCTTCCCCAGGAGTGGCCCATTGATGGTGGCACTAGCCTGGCTCTACCCCCACCCCAGAGGGACCTGCTGCTCACGGGGTAGGTAACTTGAATGCTACTTTTCCTCTTCCTGAGAGGGTACTGAGGGTGGAAGCAGAGCCCCAAGGTGTGTGTGCCAGTTCCTGGGCACGCTGGCTGGCATCACTCTCACCAGAGGTAGGCGGGCTCTGCCCACAGGCACGAGGATGGCACAGTACGGTTCTGGGATGCCTCGGGCGTCTGCTTGCGGCTGCTGTACAAACTCAGCACAGTGCAGGTGTTCCTCACTGATGCAGACCCCGATGAGAACCTCGACGCCCAGGGAGAGCACGAGTGGCCCCCACTCCGCAAGGTGAGACCAGGGGCCTGGGAACCCGGGTAGATGGGCAGGTGGGGGCAGGAAGGGGGTGGACAGGCTGGGACCTGCCCATGACCACTCACGGGACTCCTCTCCCTCATTAGGTGGGCTCCTTTGACCCCTACAGTGACGATCCCCGGCTGGGCATCCAGAAGATTTTCCTGTGCAAATACAGTGGCTACCTGGCTGTGGCGGGCACCGCAGGGCAGGTAGCAGGCTGTGCAGGGTGGAGATTGAGGGCTGAGTGGTTGGTGACTTTGGGTAGCAGGGACTCATGAGCCCCCACCTGTGGTGTTACCAGGAGCACATCCTGTTCTGTACTTTTTGCTTGAGGGAGCCCCTGGAGTGGTTGTTTCCTTTCCAGAAATCCAAATGCAGGCTGGAATTGAGCAGAGGCCTCAGGCCCTGCTGGATTCTGGGCCTTGGCTTAGGTCCTGGGTTCGATTCCCTTGGTACCTTGCTGAGCTGCCTGCCACCCCATCCAGGTGCTGGTGCTGGAGCTGAACGATGAGGCAGCCCAGCATGCTGTGGAGCAGGTGGAGGCTGACTTGCTGCAGGACCAGGAAGGCTATCGCTGGAAGGGGCACGAACGCCTGGCTGCCCGCCCGGGACCTGTGCACTTCGAGCCCGGCTTCCAGCCCTCTGTGTTGGTGCAGTGCCAGCCCCCGGCCGTTGTCACCTCCTTGGCCCTGCACTCCGAGTGGCGGCTCGTGGCCTTTGGCACCAGCCACGGCTTTGGCCTCTTTGACCACCAGCAGCGGCGTCAGGTCTTTGTCAAGTGAGCAGCACTGCTGGGACTGGAGTTTGTGACTGGGGCCTTGCAAGTACCCCTGAGCCCTGCAGGACTGACATCCTGACGTTCCCCACCCAGGTGCACACTGCACCCCAGTGACCAGCTAGCCTTGGAGGGCCCACTGTCCCGTGTAAAGTCCCTCAAGAAGTCCCTGCGCCAGTCATTCCGCAGGATGCAGCGAAGCAGGGTGTCCGGCCGGAAGCGGCAGCCAGCCGGAGCCCCAGGAGAGGTGAGGCAGCTACTGGCAGGGCCACACGGCTCTTTCTTCTCCCCAGCCCCACCAGGCTTGCTGCCCTATAAGCACAGGCTCTGAATCTGGGTCTCAGAGGTTCACCATGCACCATGTCATGTGTCACAGGATGGGTCATGCTGCTTTTGTGTCTCAGCTTCCCCAAGGGCAAAAGGAAAATAGTTGTAATACTTACCTTAGAGGTAAGTGCCTGGTGAATGTTAGTGATTTTCTTATCCTTCTGCACCCCCCTCTCCAAAATGCTGGGAAGCCAGGCAAGCTCCCACTTGGAAAAGTACCCTTAAGGTCCAAGCCAGGCAGGTGGTTGGCATGATGGTGACATGGCATACCCTTCCCCTGGAAGGGCTAGCATTGAGCAAGCCAGTGCCCTTGGGGATGGGAGGCCAGAACCTACCCTCAGGCCTGGTCCAACTCACTGCAGATGCAGGCAGCAAGCACCAAAGCAGAGCGGACGGGCCTGCAGAACATGGAGTTGGCACCCGTGCAGCGCAAGATCGAGGCCCGCTCAGCCGAGGACTCCTTCACAGGCTTTGTCCGGACCCTCTACTTTGCTGATACCTACCTGAGGGACAGTGAGTGGCCAGCCTGAAGTCGGGAGCACAGGGGGCACCTCTGGCATGAGGACAGAGGACTTATGGCATAGGGCTGTTTCTGCCTGTTTCCCCTTATGAGCCAGGAGATACCAGAGCCCCTACCTACCTCTTTCCCTCCTCTGGGCCTCCAGGTCAGGTTGCCCTGGCTTCATAACCAGGCTCCATCTCTGTCTAGAAAGATGGCCCCAGGCACATCTTCTAACCTTTTTGGGCCTCAGTTTCCCCCCCTGTAAAATGAGTGAGTGCTTCTAGACTGGCTAGAGAGCTGGAGATGGCATGGTTCCTGCTGGTACACAATGGACATATGGAAGTGTCCACTCCCTGGCTATGTATCCCCCACTGGGTAGGGGTGTCCATGTCATAGCCAAGCGTGAGTCATCCTGGGTTTGGGATCATCTGTGTATAGGCCCTGCATGGTTGTCAGAGAGAGCTTTCCTGGGAGGTAGGCAGGGCTCACAGCGTGGCCATCTCCTTACAATGGAGGACACTGAGGCTTAAAGAAGTTTGCCAGCTTGACTTTAGAGTTCCACAGTGGTCAGTGACAAGATGGACAGAGCCCAAGTTGCCCTGCATCGCCCAACTCTAGATACCCAAACCTTTGCTTCTTGGCAGGCTCCCGCCACTGCCCCTCACTATGGGCTGGCACCAATGGGGGCACCGTTTATGCCTTCTCCCTGCGTGTGCCCCCTGCTGAGCGGAGAATGGATGAGCCAGTGCGGGCGGAACAAGGTGAGTGCTATGCCAGCAGAGCAGAGGGGGCTTGAACTCCCTGGGCTAGGGTGATGTCACCAGCCAGTATGCCCACCACAGCCCCCGTTCCCCCGCCTGCCTCCTCCTTTAGCCAAGGAGATCCAGCTGATGCACCGTGCGCCTGTCGTGGGCATCCTGGTACTTGATGGACACAGCGTGCCCCTTCCCGAGCCCCTGGAAGTGGCCCATGATCTGTCGAAGAGTCCAGACATGCAGGGAAGCCACCAGCTGCTCGTGGTATCAGAGGAACAATTCAAGGTGCCACATGGGCAGCAGCAGGGAACAAGGCTCAACCCCTGTGACCAAATAATGATAGCTGAGACTCAAGGTTTTATGTGGAGGAGTTGTTGGAGGGGCTACAGAAGCATGGGAAAGAGGAGAAAGGGTTTTGGGTGAACCTCATGGGTCAGAGGCAGGGACGCTGAGACAGGATGTGAGTCTGTTGAAGAGACAGAATATCCAAACATGGAAGTCAGTGACCTCATATCCTCCTAGTCCAATCGCAGTGTCTGTGTGTCCAAGAGCTGAGGGACGCTCAGCTCAGTGGGGTTTGCCAGGAGGCTGGGAGGTATCTGCCAGAGGGCAAGGGCCTGGCTACAGCAGTGGGTAGGAGAACCATGGGCTGGCTGTGGCATGCCCATGACTAGATACCCTGTGCCCCCAGGTATTCACACTGCCCAAAGTGAGTGCCAAGCTGAAGCTAAAGCTGACGGCCCTGGAGGGTTCACGGGTACGGAGAGTCGGCGTGGCCCATTTTGGCAGCTGTCGGGCTGAGGACTATGGGGAACACCATCTGGCAGTCCTCACCAACTTGGGCGACATTCAGGTGGTCTCACTGCCCCTGCTCAAGCCCCAGGTGCGATACAGCTGCATCCGCAGGGAGGACGTCAGTGGCATCGCCTCCTGTGTCTTCACCAAATATGGCCAAGGTGTGCAGGCGTGTCCTGGGGCCCCAGAGAGCCAGAGATAGGGGAGGGGTTCCAGAGCTGGAGAGGGAAAAACAATTTAGCATGGGAGCCACTGCCAGGTTGGCTCTGTCCTGGGTGGAGCGCTACGAAGTAAACTCTGTCCTAGTTCCCTAGAAGGGAAGTGATCCCTGTGGGCCCAGGGCCAGGGGCCCTGGGCTGGCCTTACCTGCCAAGCTTCTCTGCTCCCCAGGTTTCTACCTGATCTCACCTTCAGAGTTCGAGCGCTTTTCTCTTTCCACCAAGTGGTTGGTTGAGCCCCGGTGTCTAGTAGATTCAGCCAAAACCAAGAACCACAGCCGCCCCAATGGCAATGGCACAGGCTCCAAGAGGGCCTTGGGCCGAGACAGGTAAGAAGGCAGGGGGCTTTTCCATGGTTTCACCCTCCTCTGCCCTCTTTGAGGCACCCATGGGCACTCAGCTGACTGGCCAAGGTCTCTTCCCCTGTGATCTCAGCAGTCCTCCCTCCCTGCACCTGCCAGTTCAGTACCTCCCAGACCTCTGTTCAGGGAAGGCCAGGCCAGGTGACTTCACCCATTCTCCATGGGACCAAGGTTTCAGAAGCCAGGGCGGGGAGCCTAGTGATAACCAGCACTCACTAGCTCTTCCTCTAATCCCCACAGGAACTCAGGGAGCCAGAGTGATGGAGAGGGTAAGACAGGCCTCTTGGGACTGTTATCTGGGGGCATTTATGAATCACACTTGGGCACACCTGGCCAGACCTGGGGAAGGGGGAGGAGGAGGCCAGGTGAGCAGAGAGAATTGGGGCTGGGAATAGACAGCATTTCCTCCAGCTGGGCCTAGGTTTCCAGCACCTCCACTTTGGTAAGGAGAGAGCCAGGCAGGGGGCCCAGGGGAGGGCTGTCTGACCTCTCTGCTTTCCAGAGAAGAAGCCCGGCCCAGTGATGGAGCATGCACTGCTTAATGATGAGAGTGAGTTGGGGATTTGGGGTGGAAGTGGGTGAGGATGGCATGACGGAGGGAAGGATGGGGCAGAACCAAGGGCTTGCCCTGTTAATAAAAGAGTGAAGAGCGTATAGCTGGCCTGGCCCCTTCTGTCCTCACTGGGCCTCTGTTGTCCTGTAGGAGTCCTAAAGGAAATTCAGAGCACACTGGAGGGGGATCGAGGGTAAGTCGCCACAGTGCTGGGAGAGGTATAAGGAGAGCACTGAGAATGAGAGTCCCTGTGAACAGTGACTCCTGTCTTTGTCGCTGCAGGAGCTATGGCAATTGGCGTTCTCACCGAGTGGCCATGGGGTACAGCCTCAGCAATGGGGAAGGTAGGACTCTGGGCACTGTTGAGGAGGGCCTGATTCCCACGAAAGGCCAGGAGGGACAGCCCTGCCCACCCCACATATTACCCTCCCCCCCCAGCCCCAACACATACAAGGCCCTACTGACCTTTGGGGCCATCTCAGCCCTGACACGTGCTCTGAATGTCCAAGAAACCACCATATCTGGGCTCTAGGTAGATGACAGAGACACTCCACCTACCCAAGATGGTCCTGAGCTGCTGTCCTCCCATGTTCTTCAACAGCAGAGTGAGCAAGACAGTGTCCAGGCTGCGAGATGACCACACACTACTGCTGCCCTTTGTGCGTGGCCTGTCCCAGTTGGAGAGGCCTGTGCAATGGGCCAGGCTAGGGGGGCCACAAGCACTCCCGGTCTCCACTCTGCTGCTGCTGCTGCTCCTGACCTCGGGAGAGGAGAGACCCCACCTCTGGGCTGCCCCTCCCGGGCTTTGTCTCAGTCCTTTTGTCCATGTTGCACAGTTTGTATTCCTGTCATCCCCCCCTCCCCTTTTTGTAGTGGGCTGGGTTTTAAATTATAAATTTTAACTGCCTCTGAGTGAAACAGAGTTTTTAATAAACACCTTATTACCTCTTTACTGGACTGGTTCAATGACTTGAATTTTTCAGTTGTGTAGGAATTGTCCATGTTAATAGAAAGCCTTCACCAAATCCTGCCTTCCCCTGGTGCATCCTGGCCCAGGCAGTGCTTAGAGAACCTGCTTTTTAAGCATTTGAATCAGAGCAAACCATGTTTGTGTCTGAGCAGAACTGTGTCTTCTCGCTTTGAAAATAAATGGCAAACATGAACCTTCTTGAGTCAGACTCTTGTTGCAACCAGAGAGCTGGACAGCACCTGCTCCCAGCATATCGAGACTTGTGTGGGTTCCACTGTAAATTTAAGGGGACAGTTCGTTTATCCAGTTAGCTAAACTAACAGAAATGGACAAGTGAAATTAAGTTTCCTGCCAGGAAGCAAAGATTGGAAAATCATGGCGGTAACACAAGCATCTGTGAATCAGAAGTCAATGACTGGGCTTGGGGTGCTGCTCAGTAGTAGAGGCATGCTTAGCACTCACAAGGCCCTGAGTTCAATCTCCAGCATCCCCCACCCCAAAAAAAGACAGTGATAGAGACAGCATTCCCTTGACTGAGGAGTCTTGTGGCTACTGCAGTGGTCTGGCTGATCAGATTAAACAAGTCAACACACATCCCTGAAAATATACAAAGCTTCTTTAAACATGGATACTTCCATGCTCACTAGGTATGAGTTTTACTTCGTGTGCCCTGGGTTTTGAAGTGTTAGCAGATGTCAGTCCTAGAAGACAACCACACAGTGGGAGTGTGCCGAGAATGGGTTATTGCTGGCGTGCACAAATGGAAGGCAATACTTACTGCCTCTTCTCTAGCAGTAAGCTGACACTGAGAGAAGAGCTGGGGTCTTTGCAACAGTCCATGAGAGAGGTGATGGGGGTGGTGAAGTAGAGTCACTGAAAAGTTGGGCTGACAAGGATAGCTGTGCTGGGTAGAAGGTGAGTGGAAGGGACTCCTGCTGACTCCAGAAGCCTCCAGGAAGCAACAGGCAACTTGATTCATGGCTCCTGACTTAAATCTGAGGGTCCTGGACATCCGGAGAGGTGGAAGGCCAAGGAACTAGAGCTCTGTGGTAATCGGCAGCACCTCACATGCATTCTCCAGCTGGGCCTTTGGAACCAGACTTGGTTGACATCCCAGTTTTTTTTTGGTTTTTGTTTTTTTTTTTGGTTTTTTTGGTTTTGTTTTTTTTTTTTTGTATGTGTGAGACTGGGGTTTGAACTCTGAACCTTATGCTTGCTAGTCAGGTGCTCTATCACTTGAGCCATTCCACCAGCTCGATGTCCCACTTTTTGTTTGGTTTTGTTTTTTGTTGGTGGTGCTGGGACTGGAACCCAGGGCCTTGTAATACTTGAACTACACCCCACACCTTTTGTTTGAATTTTGTTTTTGACAGGATCTTGCTAACTATCCTGGCTGGCCTAGAACTCTCCTCTTGCTTATGCCTCTTGAGTAGATGAGATTCTTGGCATGAAGCACCATCACCACCCTTCTGGCATCCCAGTTCTAACACTCACGAGCTGTGTGCCTCAGTGGTCTTATCCATAAAATGTCCATCTTTGTGCTCTTTAAGTGCTTTCAAGTATTAAATAAACTCATAGAACAGATCCGTGCACATAATAAGCCATAAAGCACTGCTATTTGCTATTCTTACTGCTGTTGGTCCAGGGCAAAACAGCTTTCTCTGTGTTATCTTCATAAAATTCATACCAATAGTGCACACAGCATAGAAGTACAACTCAACAGATCTCTACAAACTGGGGCTGAGGTCATAGCTCAAGCAGTAGAGCTTCAGCCTAGCAAATGTGAGACCCTGAGTTCAAACCCCAATACTATCAATAACAATAATTTAAAAAATCCCCACAAACTGAATAATCAGTGTCACCCACACCATGAGGACACCATGCTGTAGCCTATGCTGCCTGCTCTTGCAACATCTGTAAACAAGAATCCCACTGTGGCTTCTCTTTCATGCCTGGCTGCTTTCACTCAGCATTACATGTCGTTGCTAATAGCTGTACATGGTTCTTAAGACACTCTACTGTGTGAATGTCTCAATCTATGTTCACCTTTTTTTTTTTGGGGGGGGTTGGTAGTACTGGACTTTGAACTCAGGACCTCATGCTTGCTAGGCAGGCACTCTACCACTTGAGCCATAACCCCAACATTCACTTTTTGTGGGATTTACAAACCCTCTGAATCCCATCACTCTTTGCCTCATCAGTGTTGGCAGTGGGGAGTAAACAGTTCCCCTTTAGACAGGCTGTATGACCATGAATTTGTGGTCTTTTTGGACAGCTGACTCTACCCCGTGTAAATTGGCACAACCTCTGTGAAAGAAAATTTGGAAATCCAACTACAAATACACATACCCTATGGTCCAGTAAGTCTAATTGTAGGAACTGGTTCTTCCTGGATATGGATGAAATGATATTTCAGTATTTGTAATTTAAGGAAATTAATTATTTGTAATTTGTTGGTCGCAATTTAAGAGATGAGGCGGCATCTGTTTCCAGCATCTGTTTCAGATGTAAAAATCTATCAGTAAGAAGCTGTTTAGACTCTAGTGCATTAATTTGGTAGAATTCTATGCATCTGAAAAGGAAGAAACGACGTAGGGAGAAGAAGGTCCTAATGTATTATAAAATCTCCAAGTCAAATTGTTGAGTGAATCAAGCAATGAAGACCTGTGAGGTAGATAAGTGTCCACTTGAGCTACAAGGAAAAAATAAGATTAAATTTTCTCTGGACGGATAGCTCTGGAAGGAAATACAGAAATGGGTAGCCTTGGGTGGGTGGGGGAATTGAGTAGCTGAGGGTTAGGAATGGGAAATTTATCTCATGAGTTTTGAACTATGGGGCTGTATTAATTTAAAAATAAGTATAAAAAAAAAAAGTAGTGGAGCTGGAAGCATAGCTCAGTGGTAGAGCACTTGCCTAGCATGTATGAGGCCCTGGGTTTGATCCCAGCATCATAAATAAATTCAAATAACTGATTTAGGGCTAGTGAAGTGGCTCAAGTGGTAGAATGCCTGCCCAGCAAGGGTGAGGCCCTGAGTTCAAGCCCCATGCAGCCAATAAATACAAAAATAATGTAAAAAACACACAATTAGGGATTTAAGGGGTCTGATTTATGAGAAATGGAGGTCCCTCTGTCTCAGCCTCTGTGAAGCCCCCAGGTACAGGAGGGGCCCAGACAGTTTCTCCTATGAGGCAAGGATGAGCATGGACCCCTTAGTCTGGCCCAGTGCCAGGCTGGCTTGGCTGGCAGCGAGTCCCAGCAGGATTGCCCTGTCGACGGCCTTTGTCTGCAGCTTCTCCTCTTTCCCGGTTGCCCTGGCTCCATTGTTGGCCGAGGGGGTCAGGACCCCGCAGCATCCTGCATTATTGATGGTGGTGGATAAGGGGGGAACCTAGGGGAGAGTGGTAGATTTAGCCCCGTAGCCCCTCCAGAGCACAAGAGTGGCGCACAGCTTCGGGTAGTCAAATCCCGGGAAAGAAACAAGGACCAGGACGTCGGGGAAGGCCAGTCTTCTCTTGGACCATCATGGGTGGGAGTAAGGGCAAAGCATCCCAGCATCCGGCGCGACCCCGAAGGCCGGCCTCAGGGGAGCAGGAGTCCGGATCTGCCAGCGCCGACGGCGCACCCAGCCAAGACCACCGACCTGGCCGTGGCAAAGCCCGCCGAGCGAGACCCGCCACGGAGCTCGACACCGCGGGGGACAAGGGGACCGCTGGTGGCCGCAGGGAGCCTACGGCAGAGAGAAACGGCGAGTGCAGAAGTCCAGGGACTGGGCCGCCTCGGGAGGCCCAGGAGAGGCGAGGGAGCACGCATCGTGGGGGACAGGGACCCCTGGAGAGCTGCGAGCCGGGGGACAGCCGTGGGGAGCGCCCGGAGGAGGAGAGCCTCCCAGGAGAAGAGCGGCCCCGCAAGCGCGGCCACCGCAGGAGGAGAGGAAAGGGGAGGGGGCCTTCGACTCCGAGCCTCGGTGGGGACACGTCGGGCGGGGACGGAGGCAGCTCTTGCCCGGATAGCGAAGCCCGGGAGACCCAGAAGAGCACTAGCCAGGACGGTGGGGCCCCGGAGCCAAAGGACACCGGCTGGGATGAGACCAAAACCCAGCCAGAGTCAGCGCTGGCGCCAGAAGAGTGTCTGAGCTGCCACGAAGGCCCCGCCGAGCCCCGAGGAGGGGAAGGGTCGTTGGGGACAGAGCCCCAGGGAGACAGTGAGGATTACGGGATGGATACAGACTCGAGTCCTGAGCTGGCCGGGCATGGATGGCGCCCACGGGAAACCCTAGGAAAAGCAAGCCGGGCCCCTGAGGCCGATGCAAAAGCCACGGCCTCCAGTCCCCTCGAGAGCAGCAACGCGGGCGTCGCCGGGAGCTCGCGGGTTCCTCGGGACTCCGAGTCCGCCCTGGACGCGCAGGACGATGGGTCGCAGTCAGAGACTAAGCCTCAGGGCGCCGAGCCTGGACTAGCCGAGGCATCGACGGCAGGGGCGGTGCAAGTGGCTGCAGGTGCGAGTGAAGCGGGAGCCCGAGAAGCAGAAGGTGCAGGGGACCAAAGGCCAGGGGACCCAGCCCCGCTGGCGGCCATCGTGGTGCTCCGCAGGCTCCGCGCGAGGCCCTCGCCAGAGCCCTCTCCCCAGGCGGCGGGTTCGGGCCGCGTGGGCCTTAAAGCGCGGCTCCTGAGGGTGGCGCAGGCCCTGGGCCTTCTGCGGTGGCTGCGGCTAAGGATCGGTCAACATCCACGCGAGGGGCAGGGGGTGGGGCCGCGGGCGGGCGAGGGGCGGGGCCTTGAGAGGGCCGGCGAGGGGCGGGGCCTTGAGAGGGCCGGCGAGGGGCGGGGCCTCGGAAGGGCAGGCGAGGGGCGGGGCGGTGGGCCCGGGCTGCGGCGCCGTCTAGCGTTGCGCCTGGCGGGCTTAGCCCGGCTTGGGGGACCGTCACGAGCTCCCCCTGGCGGTGGCTCAAGCCCTCCGCAAGTCCCGAATAGCGTAGTCTCCGACCACCCCGAAAACGATGAGGACCCCACTCCGGATCCCAAGTTCGCGGTCGTGTTCCCCAGGATCCATAGGGCGGGGAGGGCGTGGACTAGCAGGAGCTCAGAAGCGTGGGTGGACGCCCCCGCCGGGGAGGGCAGCATTTGGCCTCCTGCAGGGACTGCAGAGGACAGGGAGGGGCGAGAAGCTAGTGAAGAAGGGGCGATGGAGCCCCGCCGTGCCTCCTTCCTCGCCCCGACTCCCCTCGACGGCACCCCACTGGATGAGAACCGCTCCAACAGCGAAGAGGAGCCGGAGACCCTGGAAGCTGAGACCCCGGTGCACTGGGCAAAGGGCTCAGGCCCCCGCGAGGACCCTGGGCTTGGCACCTACGCGTTGCTGCCCCGACTCACGTTGGAGACTCGCCACCCGCAGGAGAGGAGCCCCCGCGGGTCCCGAAGGGAGAGGTGGGAGCCAGAGGATGAGGCCGAGGCGGCCCTGGAGAGGGACCTGGAGCTGAGCCTCGGGCCCGGCCTGGAGATGCCTCCCTTCCCCGATGCTGAGGGCAGGAGTTTCAGCGAGGGCCTGGAAGACACGGAGGACCTGGCTCGGCTGCGGTGAGCGGGTGCACCTCCAAATCGGCCATCGGCTCAGAGTTCCTCGTGCCCCACCCACCCTCATCTTTGGGACTTGTGTAGAGCCCGATTGAGTCCTCAGAAGGGATTTTGCCCCAGGAAAGATTTTCTGGCTATATGGGGCAGGTGAGGGGTGAAAGTCAGTTACCCCTTCCAGGGGCACAAACCTTCCCTCTGGGTCAGAGGTCTAATGCTGTTGGTGACCCAAGCCCCTAATAGAACGGGTAGCTCCCGGCCTTTTTTTTTTTTTTTTTTTTGAGGGGAGTTTTTTTTGGGGTTGGAACTCAGGACTTCCAGCTTTCTACATAGGGGCTCTACCATTTGATCACACCCCCACAATCCCTTTTACATCAAGGACTTTTGTTTTGTTTTTGGTAGGATGGGGCTTAAACTCAGGACTTTGTGCTTGTGAAGCAGGTGCTCTAGCACGTGACTCACACCTCCAATCCATTTTACTCTGGTTATTTTGGAGTTGGGGTGTCAAGAACCATTTGCCCCTGTTGGCCTGGAACCTCGATTCTCCCAATCTCAGCCTCCCAAGTAGCCAGGATTACAGGTGTGAGCCACTGCTGGACTGCTTTAGTTATTTTTTCAGATAGGATCTTGCATTTTTGCCCAGGCAGGCCTCAACTCAATGCTCCAATTTATGCCTCCCAAGTAACTAGGATTACAGCTGTGAACCACCGTGCCTGTCTGGAGTGTTGGGATCACAGGCATGCACTGCCAAGCCCACAGCCCAGACTGATTTTATAATTAAGACGCTGAGAGGCTGGATGATTTTGCCCCAGGTGCCCCTGAAGCCAGTGGCAGAGCTAGCCCAGGGCCTCCTTCTTTCCCCAAGTCCTCCACCCTCTGCCGTGCTGTCCCCACAGGCTGGTGTGTGACAGCTCAGTGCTATTGTGCCTCAAGAGGAGATTTCACCTGGGCCGCATCTACGTATGGGGGCTGCAGGGAGGGGATGGTGGGCTGAATTTCCTTTTTCCTGGGAACCCAGGGCTCCCAGCATCCCTAGAGCTTCTCCTTCCTCTTGATCCCTAGGCTGGGTGATGAGCCAGTTCTATCTGGGTTCTCCAGAAACAGGATGGGAGGGCTGGGCTGGGGAGCATTGGAGCCCCCCATTTGCACCCCCTGCTCCTTCTCTTTTCCCCAGACCTTCGGAGGGCCCCTCCTGCTCGCTCTGAACCCCCACGAGCCCCTGCCTCTCTTCTCACCTGAGATCTTGGCCAGCTACCATCCCAGCAAAGTCCCCAACACCACCCCGTAGGTGACTTCGCCCCTTTGACCCTGTGCTTCGCTCTCAGGCAGCCGGGCCCCAGCATGTCCCATTGACTGAGGTTCCGGGACCTGTGGCCACATCTGCCTACACTAGGAGCACCCCAGTGCCCATCTCTGGTCACCTTCTTATCTCCCCCTCTTCTTCCCCCAGACACGTCTTTGCCATCATAGCAGCAGCCTATAGCCTGTCTCAGAGCCCTGGGCAGGACCCCTGTGTCCTTCTGGGGTGAGTCCCAACTGCCCTGCTTGCTTGAACTCACAGGCCACCCTGAGGGTCAGTGGGGTGAGGCATGGGGTCTGCATTTGAGGCTCCTGGTCTGGTGCACTGTGGGACAGCAGCTCTGGCCGTCCTCAAGGCCATGCTCCTGAGGTCATCCTGGGTGCCTCTCAAGTGACATTTCTTTCCAGTTGGTCTCCATTGCCCTGGGTTTATTCTCTCCACATTTCTGGGGGTGTCTCCCAGGGTAGCTATCACTTCTAGGTGGCACATTCCCATTACCTGGGTTCAGAGGGACCGTCCCATGTGCCTCTTCTGGAGGCCCTTCCTGCCTCCAGAAGCAGTGGTGCTTCTCTCTCCTGAAGTGGGCATAGTGGCTCAGGGAAGACAGAAGTCACCAAGAAGATGGTACAGTTCCTAAGCAGCCTGGAGCAGAAGCAGACAGGGGACAGACGGTGCCAGGTGAGGACAGGCTGGAGGCTATCTCCCCCAGGGGACAGCTGGCCTTTTCCCAGAAGCTCAAGGGGGATCATCATCCTCCTTTGTGTTTCTGTCGTCTCTTGCTGGGAGCCCCAGGCACTGCCTGCTTCAGGGGTCAGGGGCAGGGCTCTTCTAATGGGACTGACCCCACCATGGGCCTGGCACAGCCAGCAGGCATAGAGAGCTTTCTGTGAGTGGTGAGCACCTCCCCCCATACAGCTGGACGACGTGCTGCCTGTACTCAGCAGTTTTGGTCACGCCAAGACCATCCTGAATGCCAATGCCAGCCGCTTCGGCCTGGTCTTACGCCTCTCCCTTCAGCAGTGAGTGATGGGGGTTCAGGTGGGCACAGTGGCATGTGGGAGCCTGAGGCTACTGCCCTTGGCCCCAGCCTCTGGTGGGCCCATTCGGCGAGGCACGCCCACCTGGTCTCCTGTGCCCATAGGGGGGTCATCAAGGGAGCCTCTGTGTCACATTATCTGCTTGAGACCTCCAGAGTGGTGTTTCAGGTAAGAGCCACCCTCCTGCCTACCCCTTCCCAGCTCCCAGAGTGGGAAAGAGAGAGGGGCTGTGGCCCTAGGTACTGCTCCCCTAAGCCAGCCCTTCTCCCCAAGGCCCAGGCTGAGCGGAGCTTCCATGTTTTTTATGAGCTGCTGGCGGGGTTGGACCTCATGGAACAGGAACAGCTTTCTCTGCAGGGACCAGAAACTTACTACTATCTCAACCAGGTGGGGGCAAGGCCCTGGTGCTGTGGGGGAGAGGGCCCGCCCAGACAAGGGTCTCAGCCAGGGCTCTGAGGGAAGCAGTGGGAGGGTCAGGCCCAGCCCCTCAGCCTGCTGTGTTCTACAGGGCCGAGCCTGCAGCCTCCAGGGCAAGGAGGATACCCAGGACTTTGCAGGGCTGGTGACAGCCCTGCAGGTACTAGGCTTGTCCCCTGAGGATCTGAGTGCAGTCTGGGCTGTGCTGGCCACTGTCCTGCAGCTGGGCAACATATGCTTCTCTCCTTCAGAGGTGGGCGAGGCCCGTGGGCACGCCGGGTGGCCAGTGGTGCTTTGTACGGTCAGGGCAATGACAATAATACAAGCCTCGTATGCAGGAAACTACAAAACCCAGCCTTCCCAAAAGCAGATAGATGAGAAAACTGAGGCTGCGGTGTTTGCATCCTTCCCAGTGCCTATTGCACTCAGCTGCCACCGCTAAGAGCAGCTGGCATGACATGCTTTCTGACTTTGCTCTTATGACAACACTGACCTGAGGGTTCTTGTTTCCCTTTAGCGTTAAGGCAATGGAGGTCTGGGGAGGGAAAGGGACTCACTGGAGATGTCCAACTAATAAAGGAGGAAAGTCAGGACTCTCACTCAGGGCCCTCAGACCCAGAGCCTGGGTCACCATGGCCCAGATCTTCTCGTGTGCTCTCGTCCCTTTGGGTGTCAGGATAGCTGGCTTGACAAAGTAAGGCCCTGCGCCTGCCCAGGGAACTATGTCCAGTCCACAAGCAGATCTCTTGTTGTCCCCCACTCTGTCCAGCGGGAGTCCCAGGAGGTGGCTGCTGTGTGCAGCTGGGCAGAGATCCACACGGCAGCTCGGTTGTTGCAGGTGCCTGCAGAACGCCTGGAGGGGGCTGTCACCAGGAGGGTCATGGTGAGGTCAAGGATCATGAGGAGGTGGGGGAACAGCCTAGATCACTGTAGGCTGGGTGGACGTCTAAACAGGTCATGGGCCTGACGTACCCCTCACGCTTGCTCTGGCCTCCAGGAAACGCCCTATGGCCGGGTCTCAAGATCTCTGCCTGTGGAAAGCGCCATTGATGCCAGGTGGCCCTGGGGTGGGAAGCACCCAGCCAGGCCTGGTGCTCTGCTCCACGTGGCTCACTCACCGTGCCCGCAGGGACGCCCTAGCAAAGGCCCTGTACTCGAGGCTCTTCCGCTGGCTTCTGAGGAGGATCAACACATGGCTGTCCCCACCAGGGAAGGGAGGCAGCATGGGCACCGTCACTCTCGTGGACACCTACGGCTTTGAGGTCATCCCGTGGGGTGGGGCCCAGGATTGGGGTGCCCCTCTCAGTCTGGTGTATTTCTGGGGGGCTTCTGCTCTCACTGAGCCACTTGTGCGCCTGGTCCTCTGCCTTTGCTGGCTCCATCTAAGGCTGTTGAGTGGATGCTGGGCCTTGCTCTGGGGACTTTAATGGTCCAGTGAAGGCTGGCAGGGAGCCTTGGGGACCTCACTCGGCAGAGTGTTATTGAGAGGAGGGCCTCTGCTTCCTTCGCACAGCCCCAGGCCGTGAGCCTTCCTGGCTTCCCTCCAGAAGGGGCTGGAGCTCACTGCAAGCCCCAGAGCCAGACTGTGCTGTCTTCCTGCTGGAGAGCAGGTGCTCAGGAAACTCTGAAGCTTCTAGGTTTGCATCCTGCCAGTCACTAGCTGTGTGACCTCATGCAAGTTAATTAACCTCTCTGAGGTCAGTTCTCACCCGCTGAATAAAGGGATTATGACAGGACCTACCTCATAGGTCCAGAGAGCTGCATGTTCTGGAGGTGCAGACGTCCTTCCCTGCTCCATCCTGTCCTGATGTTGCCTCTGGAGAGTTCTGACTTGCTTGACCTGGCAGATAATCCTGGCAGCCAAGGAATGGGTCCACCCACAGCTTCTCCCACACACCAAGAGGGGAGGGAGGAAGCAGTTGCCCATATCCCCTTTCCAGAAGATTCACCTCCTTAGGGCAGCAGGGAGGGAGAGGAGGAATTCTCCTTTGGTCCCTGGATGGGCACTGTTCACTGCCCTGTTTGTCCTGCCCTCCACAGTATGTCCCTAGTGACTGTCCCCTCCCTGAGAGGGGACATGTACATGCATGTGCACTTTTGTGTGTTTAGGGGTGCACAAAGCTATGTGAAGGGGGTTCTCTGCTGGGCTTATAGTGGAATGCTGAGGCCACACAAAGGAAGGCACATCATCCCTGTAGGAGGAAGGCTGGAAGACTTCCTGGAGGCAGCAACCTGGGTTTCTGCTTAGGAGAATGTGGGAGTCAGATAGCCAGCGAGTTACATAGTAGGAAGAGGCACCATCCAGACCCCAGGATGGCTGGAACAGAACCCTGATGGCTCCCAGTGGTGCTGGAGCAGAGGGGTGGGGGTGTCTGGAAGGAAGCCTGACATGTGGCTGGATCAGGGACAAGGTGAACCACACTCCATGCCAGGGTCCTTTGGCTGTGGCATCAGCCCTGGGGCACCACTCCTCCCTGAGAGGATGGGCAGCAGCCCCTCCTGCCCCCCCTCTGCCTCCCTCACTGTCCACGTGCCCCAGGCGCTGCGGGTGAACAGCCTGGAACAGCTGTGCAACAACCTGGCCAGCGAGCGCCTGCAGCTCTTCTCCAGCCAGATGCTGCTGGCTCAGGAGGAGGTAAGGTAGTTGGGAGAGGACATAGCAGGGGACACGGGACACTGCCCAGCACAGAGGCCACCTTAGTAAAGACAGCAGTGCACCGAGAGCCACACCCTGAAGCTCCCTTTCCACGGGGAGGCTCAGTTGTTCTGAGTATTGGTTTCCTAGTCTATAAAATGGGAGGATCACTGTGCACTGGTGGTCACGCCTGTAATCCTAGCTACTCAGGAGGTAGAGATCAGGAGGTTCAAAGCCAACCCGGGCAAATAGTTCTGTGAGACCCTATCTCAAAAAACCCTTCACAAAAATAGGGCTGGTGGAATGGCTCAAGATGAAGGCCCTGAGTTCAAGCCCCAATATCGCAAAAAAAAAAAAAAGAAAGAAAGAAAGAAAAAAAATGCCCATCACAAAACAGGGCTGGCAGAGTGGCTCAAGAGGTAGAGCACTTGCCAAACGAGTGTTAGGCCCTGAGTTCAAACCCCAGTACCACAAAAAAAAAAAAAAAACTGCTACAGTCCCCCAGGAACATGGGCTGTAAGTGGTCAGTGCTGGCTGTTCCCAGGAGGAGTGTCGGCGGGAGCTGCTGCCCTGGGCACCCATCCCTCAGCCTCCGAGGGAATCCTGCCTGGACCTCCTGGTGGACCAACCTCACAGCCTCCTAAGCATCCTGGATGCCCAGACCTGGCTGTCCCAGGTGAGGGCTGGGCCAGTGACTCCTCTGTTAGATCTGTGCAGCAGGGTGGAGCCAGCAGGACTTCCTGGGGGCCATGAAGGCTACGAGGTTCAGAGACCCTGCCCAGCTCTTCGCACAGCCTGGGAAGGAGCAGCCAGGGGAAAAGCACTGGGCTCCCACGGAACTGGGCTCTCATCCCATCTCTGGGTGATCTTGAGCAAGGTCCCTTGTGTCTGAGATTCGTCAAGTCCTTGTCCCTTCGGGAGCCTGATGGGTGGGCAGTGGGCACTGGGTGGGTTCATGCAGATCCCCTCTGAGTGCAGCCAGGTGTCACCAGGTGTCACTCAGGCCCAGCCTCCTATCAGTGCATCCATCCCACAAATAAGACTACCTTTTTTTCTTTTTATTTTTTTGGTGGCACTGGGGCTTGAATTCAGGGCCTCATGCTTGCAAGGCAGGTGCTCTACCACTTGAGCCACTCCACCAGCCCTTTTTTATGTTGAGTTTTTTTGAGATAGGGTCTTGTGAACTATTTCCCTGGGGCTGGCTTTGAACCACAATCCTCCTGATCTCCGTCTCCTGAGTAGCTGGGATTACAGACATGAGCCACTGATGCTGGACTCACAAATCTCACAAATACTTCTCGATAGCCTTCTTTCCACCGTGCTGCTGCAGTCTCCTCTCTGTCTCTCTCTCTCTCTCCCCCTCTCTACTGGGGATTAAACTCAGGGCCTCAGAGTTCTTGTCCTACTTTACATTTGAATGATCATGTCCAAGTGCAGCTATCTTTACTCTGCATTACACTGAGCTCCATGGGGGCTGGGTCTGTCCAAAAGGTCCTAGTTTCGGGGGGAAGGAGGGAAAGGAAAGGAGGAGGGCAAGGGAGGAGGGAAGGAAGGAGGGAGGAGGGAGGGAAGGAAGGAATTTGTGTGACAACAACTATTCTAAGGATAAAAGATGAGCAAGCGTAGTCTTAGTCCTTTGCCTCTTGGAGTCTTCAGTGTAGCAGGAGAAAAATATTAATTAAAAAAAAAAGAGCCAGGCATCATGGTTCACACCTGTAGTCCCACCCAGCACTTGGGAAGCTGAGGCAGGAAGATCACTTAAACTCTGGGGTTTGAGACCAGCTTGGGCAACACATAGAGATCCTGTCTCAAACAAAAAAGGAGGAGGAGGAGGAGATGGAGAAGAAAGAAAACAAGAGGGGCTGCCGCTCAATGGCAGAGACATGCAAGGCTCTGGGTTCAATCCCCAACACTGAAGCAAATATCAAATCCCCCTATGTGGCTTTGGGGGTGGATTTGTGGGGCCACAGCACATGTGTGGGGCCCAGGCCTCCTTTGGGAATTGAGGCTGGAAGGTGGAGCAGGAATGCTGTGGGAGCAAAATAATGATCCCAAATGTAAGACAAGCCACATGGTCCTAGTTGGAGGTAATGGCAAAATAATCAAATGTGTAATTATAATAGTTTATTGGTCACTGTAATATTAATATAACATGTAATTGTTAATACATAATAGATCCTGACATACTAAAGTATTACATATTAATGTAACACTTTCCATTAATATGCAACATAACAACATTTACCTTTTTTTTGGCGGCACTGGGATTTGAGCTCAGGTCTTCCTGCTTGCTAGGCAAGTGCTCTACCACTTGAGCCACACCTTCAGCCTGACATTCATTTATTAGTACGCATGCATTTTTTAAATTCCTTACTAGATACATAATGTGTGAGCATAAAACATTCTATAAAGTTTTATTAAAATGTGACACAAAGTTGAGCACGGTAGCTCATGCTTGTAATTCCAGGACTGGTGTTTAGAGACCAGTCCTGGCAAAAATCAAGATCCCATCGAAATCAATGGCTGAGTATGGTAGTTCACACTGTAATCCCAACTACACAGAAGCATAAATAGGAGGCTTGAGTCCCCTTTAAGTCTGTGTTACCTGGCCCTTGTCCAGCCTGAGGTGGGTGTGGCCCTGGAATTGTGAGAGCTCATTTGCGTGAGCAGGAAGGCTGAAGTTTCATCCTTGAGTGTTTGCTCTCTGGCTGCGTAAAATAACCTCTCACCTGTGTTACATGTTGAAAGAGACCCTTAAAGACTTGGTTAGAGGCTGGAATTTTGGGGACCTTACTCCCAGAGATGATAGCAACCTCTGTCTTAAAGCCCCAGGACCCCATTTCCTCTCACCTCCATCCCACATCCTCCCAGCCTCCTCCGTGAGCCTCCCAGTCTGGGGCTGGCTGAGGCGACTCCTGGGCAAGAGGCTACCAAGACTTTCTCAAATAGTACTTGGTTGTTTAAAATGAGGACATTAAGTCACTGAGAGGGGGAGGAAAAGAGAGAGAAAGAGAGAGAAACCCTTTATTAGGACTCCAATACGGAGTGGCTTTCCATCTGAGGGAGAAGTTATTTTGGGGACAAAAATCAAGCTCCCCTCTGTTCAAGGTGGGAGGTGCTGGGGTCACAGGGACAGACCGCTGTCCAGGCGGGGAGTGGCACGTACAATGCTTAAGGGAAGTGTGACTTGTCTCCTTATCAGGCCACGGACCACACCTTCCTCCAGAAGTGCCACTATCACCATGGTGACAACCCGAGCTACACCAAACCCCAGCTGCCCCTTCCTATCTTCATGGTGCAGCACTTTGCTGGGACTGTCACCTACCAGGTATCTGATCTCGGGGACAGACTGCAGGGTGAATCAGTGAGGCAAAATGACCTTAGTGTCCCTCCCAAGCTGAGTCACCTACAGGTGAGAGAAGTGACTAAGGGGAGGTCCCTTTCGAGGTGTGACTGTGGGTCCCTAGATGGGCCACAGGCCCCACCCACTTCGGAGTAAGACCGATTTCTGTCTGAGGATTATGGGGTGGAGGAGTCAAAGCCTTGGGAACCTCCAGACACAGTGGACAGACCAGGAGCCTGGGAACTGGGTCTGAGTACCCTCACAATTTACTTTGCCTTCTGGGCCTCCCTTTTCTCATCTGTAAAATGGCCACAGAAATCTGTCCTACAACAGTGTAGGAGGATTAAGTTCAGTAATCCTGGCTCCTGGTAGGTGCTTATTAAATGGACTCACTTAATAAGTTTCACGTCTGCCAGGGAGAACAAACACCTGACCCAGGAGGAGAGCTGCTGAGGGGAGGGGGCCTGCTCAATAAGGGAAGGACCATGTGGTGGATTTGAGATAGAGAGAGTCATGGAAGGCTCCCTGGAGGAGGTAGCATGCTGTGATTGTAGAGGACACCTCACCCCGCTCCCCGAAAGAGGGAAGAGATACAAGGAGTTGGCAAAAAGAAAATCATGGGAGCTGGAGAGGTAGCTCAGTGGTAGAAAGCTTGCCTAGCACATGTGAGGCCCTGTGTTCAATTCCCAGCACCAAGAAAAATCCAAAATATTAGACTGAATATCAGCCTTAATACGGTCAGTTCCTGCCTAACTGGGAAAAATAATGCAATTCCTGTCAAAACCCCAGTGGTACCAGGCATGGTGATGCACATCTGTAATCCCAGCACTTGGGAGACTGAGGCAGGAGGAGCTCAAGTTCAAGGTCAGCCTGAGCTGAACAACAAGACCCTGTCTCAAAAAAAATAAGAGGTGGGACTGTAGCTCTGTGTGTGCACAAGGCCGTGGGTTCAATCCCCAGCACTGCAAATTAAGCAACTAAAAATGGTGAGGATGGGCTGGAGGTGTGGCTCAGGTGGCAGAGCACCTGCTTTGAAAGTGTGAAGCCCTGAGTTCAAACCCCAGTCCCACCAAAAAAAAAAAAAAAAAAATGGTGGGGAATGAGTTTTGATAAAATTATTCTAGGTTTTCACTGGAAAAGAAACGCAAGGGGTGATCAATAAAATATTGAAAAAGCAGAAGAAGAGGAGGCATTTGCTCTACTAGATAGGAAACCATGTCCTAAAGCCACCAGATGGTTTTGACAAGGAGTGGGGAGATGGGTGGAAAGAAATAGCAAATCCAGTAGGCGGCCCTAGGTGGGTAAGAGGCTGGGCTCACGACAGGGTGGTCTTTCACAACACTCGCCTACACCTGACCTGGCTTTGCCTGGCTCCCCCCACCCCGCTTCCCACATCCCATGTCCCATGTCCTGCTTGCAGGCCCACAAGTTTTTACACAGGAACCGGGATCACCTGGACCCCGCCGTGGTGGAGATGCTCGGTCAAAGCCAGCTGCAGGTGCTCTGGCAGCCCTCCCGGTTGCCTGTACATCTGCCCCCATCCTGTCCTTGTCCCCCTATACTCTTACCCAAGGGGCTGGTCCCAGGCACCCCGGACAGTGGGCTAAGCATGCCAGGGTCTGGATGCCTGCCTGCTCCTCAAGAGTTGGCAGCAGCTGGGGGAGGGGTAGGCAGGCCAGAGATGGGCATGGGCTCAGTCCCCTCTTTGCCCTGCAGCTGGTGGGCAGCCTGTTCCAGGGAGCAGAGTCCCTGGCGGAGAGAGGGCAAGGCAAACCCACACTGGCCTCTCACTTTCGGCAGTCCTTGGGGGACCTCCTAGCACAGCTGGGCAGGTAAGAATGTTGTCCCCTCATGGGACCCTAGGGAGCTGGATGAGGGGGCTGGTCTGTGCTCAGTGACCTTTCTCCCCCTCCCACGCAGCAGGAGTCGCCTCTACTGCATCCAGTGCATCAACCCCAACCCTGGAAAGGTGACCCCCCCCCCATGACCCTCACCAGGTCCTGGAACTCTTCGTACCCTGCCCTGCTCGGTCCCTCACCCTCAGTCCTAAACCCCTTGACTCCACTTCTCGCTGGTTCTGTCTCTGGCCACAGCTCCCAGGCCTCTTCGATGTGGGGCACGTGGCAGAGCAGCTGCACCAGGCCGGTGTCCTGGAGGCTGTGCGCACCCGCAGCGCCCACTTCCCTGTGCGCATGCCCTTCCAGGCTTTCCTGGCCAGGTAGGGCCCCGGGGTGAGGCTCTCTCCTGGGGGAGTGGGTCCCACTTTTCTCAGGACCCCAGGCCTGGCTTCCAGTCCTCCTGCCTTCTTTTTCTTCTTTCTCTCTCTCTCTACTCACCGCTGCTCCTCCATCTAGCAAGCCCCTTGGGTATCAGTGCCCTGGCTGAGACCAGGTGGGGCACTGCCACCCTGGACACGGGAGGTGTTCAGGAAATGTTGACAGAAGTCATGAGATGGGGAGTGAAGAGAACAGAGCAGAACCTTGCAGAGGGGAGGAGGGCAGGCCGATGACACTGGGGCAGAAGACACTGGGGCAGATGACACTGCGGCAGCCATGGGGAGCAGCCAGTTATCATGTCACAGCGAGGAGAAGGGCTGTGCTTGGGGAAGCTTCGAAGAAAGCTGCTGACTCCATGTTGTTGTTGGCCTGTTTGGCCTTGGCTAGGAGCTGCACGGTGTCCTGGAAACCCTCTGAAGGGCCACCTCACCTGGGTCCTAGCAGCCCCTTTCCTGTGATGGCTTTGGCCTGGGGACAGCCTGGCTGAGGGGCCGAGCCCAAGGTGTTTGTGTCCTTGAGCCAGCAGCTGGGAAGGCCAGACAGGGAAGACTCTGTCTCTGCCCTTCTGGACACTTACCAGCCACAGCAATTGTCACTTTGTCCAGGAAGCTCTGAGCCCCAGCCAAGGCTGGGTGGGGGGAGATTGGGGTGCACTTGTCCTCCCAGCCCCTACTGGGTCTATGGCCTGCCCCTGCTGTTCTCTGCCCCCCTTCTTCCACAGTCAGGCCTTGAGACCCATGTGTTGGGTGTGCTGGACACCCAGGACAGATGGAAGCCACAAGGTCATGTTCCTGTCACTCCCACTGCCCACAACAGGGCTTGTGGCACCATCAGAGGCCCTCTGCCCAGTTCACTGAGCACTTGACCTTAATAGACCTTCCCAAATTGAATGATCCTGAAACTAAGATGTCAAACAAGTCTTTGCTGTGCTGACCTTGGCTCTGTGTCCCTGGGACAGGTTCCGAACCCTAGGGACAGAGGAACAGGAAGATCCCTCTGACCGGGAGAAGTGTGGTGCCATCCTCAGCCAGGTGTTGGGGGCTGGGTCACGGTTCTATCACCTTGGAGTCACTCAGGTGGGTGCCTGTGTCCACACATACAGGACAGATGGAGGGCGGATGGAGTAAGGCTGGGTGGCTGGCTGTCCTGGGCACCTCAGGGTAGACTGTGCGGCTGGAAGGGAGGGGGCTGAGACCAGAGGAGAAGAGCAGGCAGGCCCCGACCCCCATGTCTGGCCTCTGTCCACAGGTCCTGCTGCGGGAACAGGGCAGGCAGCAGCTGGAGCAGCTCTGGGCCCAGCGGCGCTCCCAGGCCCTGCTCACCCTGCACCGCGGCCTCCGTGCCTGCATCTCCCGCCAACGCCTCCGCCTCCTGGCCCGGATGCAGGCTCGTGTGCGTGGACTCCAGGCCAGGTGGGCAGGTGCTGGAGCCAAGGGCTGAAGTGGGTGGGTGAAACCGTGGGCAACTCCCCAAGGTGGTGGGGCAGAGTTGGGGAGTTGGGGAGTCTCAAGGCCACCAGTGCCATCCCTCCAGCTCTGAACTCTCCTTGACTGCATTCCTACTAGTACCCACGTGGCCTCTGCTGAATCCCCCAGACCCCAAAAGCTCATTACTGCTGGGGCCACCTGAACCTGCTGTTCTGACTCCTTGATCGCTTCTCTTCTGGTCTGTTCTCCAATCTGCAATAAGAACCATCCTTTCACAGTAAAAGTCAGGTTGTGTCAGGTCAGCCTTGATTTCAGCCTGACTTTTATACTTTTGAACTTCTCGGTCCTATAACACTATCTTTCCTAGCCAGTTCTTACTAATCTCATCAACTCCTGTTGAACCTTAACAGCTGACTTCACTCATTCATCCAACAACCGCTAGCTGGCCACGGGCTCCATCTAACCTGGCCAGATGCTGATGACAGGATGAAGGTGGCAAGGGTGGTACTTGCCAGGCTAGTTGGGGAGTTAGACTCAGACAGTAAACCAGACACTGATCATCCCAAGGACTGAGGATAAAGGGAAGACTGCCATGGTGAAGAACACCAGAGACGCCTAGTTCCAAAACTCAGTACCCACTGAGCAGTAACTTCCTATCCCCACCACCTGGCCCTTCCAATGGACTTTGGATTCGCCTATTTTGGATGTTTCATGTCAGTCAACTTATATAATTTTTCCTTTTTTAGTTTACTTTACTAGTTTCTTTTACTTAGCATAATGTTTTCAAAGTTCGTCCGTGTTGTAGCATGTATCAGAACTTTCTTTTCATGGCTCAATAATATTCCATCAGATGGGTTGACTACGTATTATTTACCTGTTCACCTGTCAATGGGTATTTGGGATGTTTTGTTGTTTGTAAGTATGGGTGTACAAGCATCTGTGCTAGTCTTTTATTTCAAATGTCTAGAGCCCGTACTTAGAAGTGAATTTTTTTTTTTTTGGTGGTGGTACTGGGATTTTTGAACTCAGGGCCTTAAACTTGTTAGGCAGCTGCTCTACTGCTTGAGCCACACCCATAGTCCCTTTTGCTTTGGTTATTCTTGAGATAGGGCTTTTGTCCAGGCCAGCCTGGACAATTTTCTTACTTACATTTCCTGCATAGCTGGATGACAGGTGTGTTTTACCATGCCCAACTCCTTTTGTTGAGATGGAAGCGGTCTTTCTAACTTTTTGCCTGAGCTGGTCTTGAACCGCCATCCTCCTATCTCTGCCTCTTGAGTAGCTGGGATTACAGACGTGAGCCACCATGCCTGGCCTTATGCTTGTCTTTTTTGAGGAACCATCAAGCCGTTTCCCGCAGTGACTGCCTCAGTTCATAATTCTACTGGTGGTGTATATCTACATCCTTGCCAATACTTGCTATTTCCTGTTTTTAAAACTGTAGCCACCGAGTGAGTGTGAAATGGGATCTCATGGTTTTGATTTGCATTTCTCTGGTGACTAGAGAAATGAACACATTTCACATGCTGCTTAGCCATTGTGGAAGTGTCTGTTGAGGTCCTCGGCCCGGTTTAATTGGGTTGTCTGTGGCTGGGCCCTAGGAGTGCCTTACAGTTTCTGGCTAGTAAGCCACTATCACACGTCATGCAAATGGCTTCCTATCCTGTGGGCTGTCTTCTCTCCCTCTCTACAGTGTCCTTTTGTGCATGAACATTGTAGATTCATTTTTTAAATTTCTTTTATTCATATGTGCATACAATGCTTGGGTCATTTCTTCCCCCATTCCCCCACCCCCTCCCTCTCCCCCTGCCCTCTCCCTCTCCCCCCACCCCCTCACTACCCGGCAGAAACTATTTTGCCCTTATCTCTAATTTTGTTGAAGAGAGAGTATAAGCAATAATAGGAAGAACCAAGGGTTTTTGCTAGTTGAGATAAGGATAGCTATACAGGGAGTTGACTTGAATTGATTTCCTATGTGTGTGTGTTACCTTCTAAGTTAATTCTTCTTGAACTAACCTTTTCTCTAGTTCCTGGTTCCCTTTTCCTATTGGCCTCTGTCACTTTAAAGTTTCTGCATTAGTTCCTTTGCATTGAGGACATCAAATGCTATCTTGGTTTTTTTGGGTTTCTTGCCTATCTTCATTCCTCCCTGTGTGCTCAAAAATATGGAACGCTTCACGAATTTTCATGTCATCCTTGCACAGGGGCCATGCTAATCTTCTCTGTATTGTTCCAATTTTAGTATGTGTGCTGCCGAAGCTAGCACTGTAGATTCATTTTATTTATCTTTGTGGTGCTAGGAATTAAATCCAGGGCCTCACACCTTGTAGGAAGTGCTCTATCACTGAACTACATCTCTAGCTGTTTAGGTGCATTTTTAGAGGTTGGTTTTTTGTTTGGCAGCACTGGAGTTTGAACTCAGGGCCTCATGCTTGCTAGCGGGTGCTCTATCACTTGAGCCCCCAGACCTTAAATGTTTATCCTGCCCAGGACTCGTTCTTTGATGAACCTGGTCCTGTCATAGCAGAAAGATTCTCAAAGATATTCTACCTGCAGCTTCCCTCTTGTAGGATCTATCTCCTACTACATTTTTCCTCCTTCCTTCCTTCCTTCTTTTGATAGGACTGAGGTGTGAACTCAGGACTTCACACTTGTAAAGCAGGCGCTCTACCACTTGAGCCATACCTCCAGTCCATTTTGCTCTGGCTTTTTTTTTTTTTGGAGATGGAGTCTCATGAATTATTTGCCTGGTCTGGCCTCAAACCTCAATCTTCCCTATCTCAGCCTCCCAAGTAGCTAGGATTACAAGGATGCGCCACCAGCACCTGACTTATTAGATTTTCAGTGATAACAGTTTTCAATTTTACAAACTCTGCTTTTACAATATAACACAGACAGATAATTTACCCCAAGGTCACAGTGAGTAATTAGGAGAAAATGACTTGAACCCAGTAGTAGTCCAGGTCCAGAGTCAGGTCTTAATTCCTTTTACTACACAGTCGCTCCATTTACCCGTTCTTTCATAGTGTCCTGCTCTTTCCTGTTGCTTCTGTAAGCATCAGTGGCCTTTGCCAGTGCAGAGTCAGTGTTTACGTTAATGTCCAGACTCAGGGGATTCAGGTGCCAGGCGGAAGGTGTAAGTTTGGAGCCTCATCCCCCTCATCACTCCCATGGCCTCCAGGAAGCGATACCGCCGGAGGCGAGCAGCTCTGGGACAGCTGAACACTGTCCTCCTGGTGGCTCAGCCCCTGCTCCAGAGACGGCAGAGGCTGCAGGTGAGTGGGTAGAGGGGCTGGTGGACTGGGGAGGCTCAGGGTAGAAGCCAGGCAGCCTTGGCCGGCCAAGTGGGATGACTCCCCAGGACATTTCTCCTCTTAGCCGAACCTCACAGGGACTGAGGCCCCCAAGACCATTCCTGGCTGAGCTCCTCCCATTCCCCTCTGTCTGCCCAGGGCAGGCTGGGAGGCCACTGTCTTTCTTCATCCTACCAAAGCCCCAGATCCTGGCGACCCCCTTTCACCTGGGGGTCCTTCCATCTCCTCCAGCCCCCGTCCCAGTCCCTTCTGCTCCTCTTCTTGCCCAATGACTCCAATTTAAGGACTATAAAGCAGCTCAAAGGTCAGTGCCCACACACTCCCCCCCTCCCTGGCCCCTCCCTGGCTGGACTTTGTCCCCTGGGACCATTTCTTCCCTTCTTCCTGGCCTGTTCCCGGTGCCCCAGCAGACGGGCAGTGACGTCCACAGCACAGAGACTGGTGAGAGCTCTGGAGGATGGGAGGTGGGTGAGAACAGACCACCCATGTGGCAGCTGACCCCTCTGGGTCTGTGTTGTTCCTTTGCTAGCATCAAGGCCTCCTGGGGGCAGGAGAGGACACTGACCTGTGGAGTTGGGGAGGTGCTGCTGGGAGGTTCCTGGTGGCTCCTTACGGGGACATCAGTTCTTCCTGTGTTTCCCTCACAGCTTGGGCACTGGGGTGGTCAGCACAACGGCGAGGCCTGGGAGAAAGTGCCAAGTATGGTAGGTGGCCTGGAAGCAAAAGGGGTTGTACATGGAGTAAGAATTTCCTAAAGCTGGCACAGCTTGGGGGACGGTGGGGAGACAGGGATGCTGCCAAGAGTCCTGTCCCTCAGGTGCCACCTGAGCAGAGGTCTGGGGTACCTGTGGCTCTCCATTGCTCTTGGTTTCCCTTGGAGGAGTTTTGAGGGCTCTGCTCATTTAAGTGCCCAGAACCAGAGTCCTTGGTCTTGGGAGGGGAGGTTTATCATCCGGGATATGGGGAGGGACACTAACTCCCTTCATTCCTGGTAACTTGGCCCTCTCCACCAGGATCTAGGGCGCTTGGAGATCCCAGCTGAGCTGGCCACCATGCTGAGAACAGCAGAAGGTAAGTCTTACTACTCCCCATCTCTGAGTCTGTGGAGGCTCTGCTCCTGGCTGGTGGTGGATGGGGACAGTAGAAGTGATGTCAGTTCAGGCACCGCACCCGAGTGTCTCTGGGCTGCCTTCCTGTGTTCCTTCCCAGGCCACCAGTATGTCCTAGCTGGAAGCATCAAGGAGTCCATGCCCCCTGAGGTTCCCGCCCGGCCCAGCCTGGCCCTGCCGCCGGACATTGACCAGTTCCCCTTTTCCAGCTTCATCTCCACCAGCTTCCAGGTGGGTCACCAGGTCTGAGTGCTTCCTGATGCCCAGCTTCTCCCTAACATCAACACCTGGCAGGTGTTTATGTGGCGTCCGGCTTTCTCCACCCTCTGTAGTCATGGAGACTGTGGGTACAGCTGAACTGCTCTGAAAATATCTGTTAAATCAAAATGTCTCACCATAGAGCGTTAGAAACCACGACTTTATTGTGTCTGTGGCATTATTCTGTCACTAAAAAATGTTTAACCGAAAGGGAAACTTTCCAGGATATGCTGTAAAATACAAAAACCTATAGTAGCATCCCAGTTTTGTTTAAAAGCAACAAGCAAGCCTGGCGCCAGTGACTCACACCTATAATCCTTGAGAGGCTACTTGAGAGGCTGAAATAGGGAGGATCGCAGTTCAAGGCCAACCCAGGTAAATAGTTTGTGAGACCCCCCCCGCCCCCCGATCTCCAAAATAACCGGAGTAAAATGAACTGATGTGGCTCAAGTGGTAGAGCACCTGCTTTGCAAATGGAAGCCCTGAGTTCAAACCCTAGTTCCACAAAAAAACAAAAACAAAGGAAGGGAGGTTAAATGCTAACTGTGGTTATCCTTGGCAGTGGAAGTTAATGGTGGAGGTTTGTTCCTTTGAAATATGGCCTCACTATGTAGTCCAGGCTGGCTATATAGTTTTTTTTGGCAGTTCTGGGGTTTGAACTCAGGGCTTCACATTTGCTAGGCAGGCACTCTATCACTTGAACTGTTCCACCAGCCCTTTATTTTTTATAATTTTATTAGCATATAATAGTTGTGTAGGAGGACACATTGTGATATTTACATATGTGTTAAAAATAGATCTTAGTTGGATTTACCCCCTCCATCAGCCTCTCACCAGCTTGTTGTGTGTTGTGTATTTTTGAAATACACTATTTGCTTGGGCTGGCTTCTGAACTGAGATCCTCCTGATCTCTGTCTTCTGAGTAGCTAGGATTATGGGTGTGTACCTCCAGCACCTGCCTTAGCCTTGAACACTGATCCTCCTGCCTCCGCCTCCTGAGTTCTGGGATTACAGACCTGTAGCGATATGCCCAGAAAATGGTGTTTTTTCTTTTCTTTTTAAAAATCATTTTCCATATTTTCTAGATAGAAAATGGGTGTCAATCTTCTAATTAAAGAGAAATTAGGATGCATTTCTAAGAAGCCTTTATGCACCAGCCCCTCTCCCTCTCCCGGGGCACAGATTCCTATAGGGTTTCCCTAGGATTGTTCTGTCACCCTCCTTCCCTGTAGGAGCCATCTCTGCCCAGCCCAGGGCAGCCATTGTCCAAACCCCTTACACGGCTAGATGGTGAGAACCCTCAACATGCCCTGGAGATCAACAAAGTGGTGAGTGACACAGCGGGGAAGGGACAGGGTGGCCCTTGCTGGGGCTGGGAGAGCATGCAGGACCCCCACACCTCTTGTCCTGGTCTGGCTTTGTGTTGCTAGATACTACGGCTCCTGGGGGATGGATCCCTGCAGTCCTGGCAGGAGCAGACCATGGGCACATACCTGGTGCGGCAGGGGCAGCGCCGGCCAGGGCTTCGGGACGAGCTCTTCAGTCAGCTTGTGACCCAGCTCTGGCGCAACCCAGATGAGCAGCAGAGCCAGCGCGGCTGGGCGCTCATGGCCGTCCTGCTCAGCGCCTTTCCCCCCACGCCTGCCCTGCAAAAGCCGTTGCTCAAGTAAGGAGCCCAGTGGGTGGGGACCTGGTAAGTGGTGTCTGTGCACCACCCCACCTCTCAGGAGCCCTGTGCTTGTTGGATTGACCCCCTCCATCTGTGTCATCACAGATTTGTATCTGACCAGGCCCCCCGGGGCATGGCGGCACTGTGCCAACACAAGCTACTGGGAGCACTGGAGCAGACACCACTGGCCTTGGGGGCCTCACGGGCCCACCCCCCAACCCAGCTCGAGTGGAAGGCCGGATGGCGGCGGGGCCGCATGGCACTGGATGTCTTCACCTTCAACGGTGATGGCCACCTCCTGGGGGGAGGCCTCCCTAGGCCCACAGTGATGCCAGTCCTGCCTCCCCAAGCCCCTTCCTGCCTCAGTTTTCCTGCTCTGTAACCCTGCTCTCCCTCTGCCCTGGTTTTGGAACCCTTCGGGGTTGTCCCTTACTGTCATGGTGGACCCTGCTGTCCCTCACCCTGGTCCCACCCCTCCCTTCCAGAGGAGTGCTACTCAGCAGAGGTGGAGTCCTGGACCACTGGAGAGCAGTTTGCTGGATGGATCCTACAGAGCAGGTATATTGCGACCAGCGTTAACCATTGTCACATCCTTGTCCTCCCAGTCCATTCTCCTGCCATGTGCCTCCTAAGGCCCAAGGATGGGCCCTGGGGGAGGGTCGGTAAGGATCAAACTGTGGATTCAACATGGGCAGCAGTGAACAAGAGGCTGTGTCCAGATTCTAACCCAGCATGTCAGGAAATGAGAGCGCACTGTGGCAGAGCTACAAGAGTTGTGACATGCAGATAGGAAAGCCATTTGAGCTGCTGAGTGAGGCCAGGCTCTAGGTCTCGCCCCTTGGCTTGCCTTCTATTCCTTGCCCTTGTAGGATGGTCATCTGCCTCACTGACCAACCCTCATTGCATATCACTGTCTCCCTTAGAGGCCTGGAGGTGCCCCCCCGTGGCTGGTCTGTGTCACTGCATTCTGGAGACACTTGGCAGGACTTAGCTGGCTGCGACTTTGTGCTGGACCTGATTGGCCAGACGGAGGACTTGGGGGACCCAGCCGGTTCTCAGAGCTACCCCATCACTCCCCTTGGCTTGTAGGTGATGCCCAACACTCCTGTCCCTGGCCTGCCCCTGCCCCAGCTGGCAGCCCCCACAGCACCCTGCCACATGTTATGGTGTGTAGGTGCTGCTGTAGGCTCAGCCCTTTCTTCTGAGCATCTGCCCATCTCTTGGGGTGACCCCCACAGTAGCTTCCACATCTCACCTCAGCTTGTGTGCCGCTCCAAGTTCTGGCAGCTCCTTTAGCTAGATGCACTGTGTTTTGCAGAGCTGAGGATATCCCCCCGGCCCCTGGAGTCCAGGCCCCTTCACTGCCTCCAGGACTCCCTCCAGGTCCAGCTCCAACCCTGCCCAGCAGAAGCCACACAGGTAAGGCACATCAAGGTTGGCAGAGGCGGGGAAATGGTGTCCAGGCGGCTCCAGGCAGATGGAACAACTTGTCTCTGCCCCACAGGGGAAAGCCGGACCCCAGGGAACCTGGACGGCTTTCTGGACCACCTCTTTGAGCCTGCCCTTGCCCCAGGACTCAGTGTAAGTGTCCCACACAGCCTCACCTTACCCCTGTCCTCTGGGGCCTCTGCTGCCCCTTCCATTTTTTCAAGGCTCTAGCTCTGACAACTATGACCTTTGTCCCTTCAGGACCTGGAACAAGGCTGGGCTCTGAGCAGCCGCATGAAGGGAGGGGGCTCTGTTGGACCCACACAGCAGGGCTATCCCGTGGGTGAGTGTGAGGCTGATTCTCCTCCAGGGCCTCCCAGACCCAACAGCGCAGGCTGTTGCGCCCTGGAACCCCTCAGGCAGCTGGGATGAGTACTCTGGCCGGCGCTCCTCTTTGCCTGGGACTGGAGGGAGGAGGTATGTGAGTCCTAGGTAAGGACTATCCTGAGGGGCGTTGTTCCCTTAGTGTACTCAGGGGTGGTGCAGATGCCCGGATACCAGCCAGCCATGGTACCCGCACCCATGCCTATGATGCCAGCAATGGGCACAGTCCCTGCCATCCCAGGTAAGCTGGGCCAAGGGTACCAGGGTCCCTTCTCAGGAGGGCAGCCACTAGCTCTGGGTCTGGAGGAGGGAGGGTCCAGCCAGGAGTCCAGAGGGGCAGGCATTCAACAGCATTGAGTTTGTCAATGGCCTTCACCTGGCATGACTCACCTGTTGCTCTCACAGCCATGATGGTGCCACCACAGCCACAGTCACAGCCCCTGCTTTCCAGCCTGGACACACGGCAGCTGGCAGTCCAGCAGCAGAACTTCATCAACCAGCAGGCGCAGATCCTTGTGAGGGTGGCAGGGCCCATGGGGCTGTCTGGGGGAGGACAGGTGTGCAGGGTGGGGCGGGCCGGGCTCTTACCTAGATGCTGCCCTTCCCCCTCAGGCCCAGCAGATGACTACCCAGGCTATGAGCCTGTCCCTGGAGCAGCAGACGCAGCAGCGCCAGCGCCAGTACCAATCCCAGGCCTCTGGGGCTGCCTCCCAGGCCCCACCCTCAGCCATCACCCCTAAGCTCAAGAAGCCCACCCCCCCCGGGGAGGAGCCAGAGCCTGACCTGGAATCAGTGGGCGCCTCCTTGAGGGTGAGGAGCCAAGGCCAGGCTGACAGTGGCCTGACAGGGGTGTGGGGAGCAGATGCCAGGCTGCAGAGATGAGACACACCGGGTGGGGTGAGCAGGAAGATTCAGAGATGGGATCGGAGGGAGGGGGATGTTGTGTGGGGGTGTGGCCATCTTGGGCTGCTCTTCACTTCTCCCTCCTGTTAGGAGGAAACTTCAGAGGATGCTGAAGACAAGCCCCAGCATCCCAGGAGCTTCCAGCAGAAACGGGACTACTTCCAGAAGATGGGTGAGGATGCTCAGGGTGGTAGCATGTGGGAACTGGGGCAGCACCCCTAGTCTGGCCAGGGGAGGAGGGGTGCACTCTGCTTCCCCAGTCAGTGTGGTCTGTCTAGGAGCTCAGTATGGCAGACTGGTGGAGCTACTGGGCAATCGTGGGTGATCCATTCACAGGGCAACAGCAGATCAAGGTGAAGAAGGTGAAGCCTCCAGCCAAGGTCCAGATCCCCCAGGGGGAGGAGACGGAGGAGGAAGAAGAGGAAACAACAGCAGGTAGGGTAGCCAGGCAGGGTCCCCCAGGCTCCTGCACTTGTGCAGCGTTTGATCATCTTTCCTTCCTGTCAGTGCCGTCCCCTCCTCCTCCCCCAGTTGTGAAAAAGCCATTGAAACAAGATGCGGCCAAAGCTGCAAAAGAGGCTGAGGTCAAGCCAGACAAGAAGGCAGGGCCAGGCCAGAGCAGGGCGCCCGTAGTGCACAGTTCAAACTCCGCACCCCAGCGGCCGGAACCCAGCAAGGAAATTCGTAATATCATCCGAATGTATCAGAGTCGCCCAGCCCCGGTGCCTGTGCCTGTGCAGCCAGTCAGGTGGGCTCCACGGGGAGGTGGTCAGGGTTGCCTCGCTTCTCAGAAAATAACTCCATGGACTTAGTGACCTCTTCTTTCTCTTACAAGGCCTCCAAAAACTTTCCTGAAGAGAAATGACCCCAAGGATGAAGCTCTGGCCAAGCTGGGGATAAATGGTGCTCACTCGCCCCCATCAGTGAGTTTCATTCCATGAAGGCTCCCCATCTCTTCTGGGGCATGGGCTAATCTGCTCCGGAGTCTAGAAATCTTGGGGTAAACTTGGCTTTATCCTACAGACTCAGCCTTCGCACCTTGTCTGTCTCTCCCAGACACCATCCCCTAACCTGGGGAAGGGGCCTCCACCAGCTGTGGCTCCTCGACCCAAGGCCCGGCCTCGACTTGAGCCCTCCACCTCCATCAAGGAAAAGCAGGGGCCTCTTCAGGAACTGTTTGGGCCAAATCCATCCAAAGCCCAAGTACCCCCACCTCCACCAGCACCCCCACTGCCTCTGCCTGAGGAACCTAGGGCCTCTCCAGCAGAGCCTCGTGGTGAGGGACCCCACATCTCCTGTGCAGTAGGCCTCACCAGGGTGGGTCAGGACTGCCAATAGCCATTCAGGACCTGTAGCTGAAGTTACCTCCACATGTCTTTGGGCAGCTGTTTAGGATTCCGGATTTTGGAGCCATGAAGCCCAGGCTTCTGGGTTCCTGACCTAGGCACCCAGAGGCCTGTCTGGCACTGAGGGACTGACACAGGATATTGTGTTCAATGAAGACCTGATAGCTCTGTGGATGACTTAGCAATTGTGGCTGATGTGGTAGGAGACACCAGGAAAAGTTTAGAGACAGAAATGAAGGCAGGAGATTGTGTGGAGAGCCAGAGTGCCGCAGCAACAACCAGGCGAAGATGAGGGTCTCCGCTTCCTGCACCCCATGGCAACCCCTCACCTGAAACTCTTCACCTTTTCTCCTGCCAGCCTTGACAGAGCGTATGGAGGACCAAGGGATCTCCACTCAGCTACTCGTGCCCTCTGGCAGTGTGTGCTTCTCTTACGCCAGTGCACCCTGGAAGGTGTTCCTACGCAAGGAGGTGGGTGTGAGGATGGGGCTCAGCCTGGCCTCTGGGCTAGCAAGGAGGTGGCAGGCTGTTCCCAACCTGGAAGCCCAGTGTCCCCTTCTCACCGCCCACCTTTTCAAGGCTGGTTTTCCAGTCTAGGCCTTGAAGGGCAGAGGTAGTGTGAGCAGGGCACAGACCAGCGCCATCTTGGCTCCTCTATGGCCTCTTCCAGGTGTTCTACCCCCGGGAGAACTTCAGCCATCCCTATTGCCTCCACCTTCTCTGCGAGCAGGTGAGAGCCTAGCCCACCTGCCAACCTGCCACATCTGCAGATAGAGGCATTCTCAGCCTCTAGCCCAATACTGGGCCCAGTTGCTACCAGGGTGAGGGCCATAACAATAGCCAGCACTTAGAGGGTACTGTGTGCTGAGCCCTGCCTCACAACATCCCTACAAAGTAGGGACCGTGATGAACCAAGCTTTACGAATGAGGACACAAGCAAAGTGCACACAGGAGGTACTTTACACACAGTGGTTTACACCGCAACTATTGGTTGCTACTAGGGCCGTGCCTCTGCTGCCCCAGATTCTTCAGTACCTTCCCTTTCTCCTCCCTTGGCCACATTCGGTACTTTTAGGAAGCATATCCTTTTCCTTCTTTTTTTTTTTTTTTTTTTGAGATAGGGTCTCACAAACTATTTGCCTAGGCTGGCTTTGAACTTCGATCCTCCTGATCTCTGCCTCCTGAGTAGCTAGGATTACAGATGTGAGCCACCAGTGCCTAGAAATCTTGCAATTTTCCATTATAAAAGTAATTTTGCCTTTAACAAACACTCACATAGTACCTTCTTTGTGCCAGCCATGCTCCTAGCACATGCAGTGTGCACAACAAATATGAACTCATTTGGCAACAGCTGGTAGGGGCTCAGGGCAGAGAGGTGAAGGGAAGGAGTGAGGGCAGCTGAGGGTAAGGGAGGGGAGCCACTGGCGTGGATGTGGCCCTGGGCTTGGAAGCACTCTGTCCCTTTCTCTTCCGTCCATGCCTCCAGTGGGACCCAATGAGCACTGCAGGTTTGGGGCATCCTCCACTGGGTCCTCCAGCCCTTTCTCCCTGCACGTCCTTGGCTGCTCTGGTGTGGGCTTTGGCCTCTGGACTTGGTGATGACCACTTGGCTCTGCCTCCAGATCCTGCGGGACACTTTTGCTGAGTCCTGCATCCGGATCTCCCAGGAGGAGAGACACAAAATGAAAGGCCTTCTGGGTAAGGGTTCAGAGAACTGGAGGGCTTGGGGCTGGGCCTGTCCCAATAGAGGGCACTCTGGGAGCAGGAGGGCCTAAAGACAGTGTGGGCCCACAGGAGACTTGGAGGTGGGCCTGGACTCCATTGCCACCGCTGAAGACAGTGTCAAGAAGCGCATTGTGGTGGCTGCTCGGGACAACTGGGCCAATTACTTCTCCCGCATCTTCTCCGTCTCGGTCAGTGATGCAAGGGGTAGAGAGAGGGAGTGTGACCCTGAGTCTGGAGCCTAGTGTGCACAGGCATGGGTCCTCTGCAGAGGGGACAAGAGCTTGGGACGGGGCTGCCAATGGAAAGAAAAAGTACAGCCACGGCCCCTGCATAGCTCTAGGGCATCTGGGTGGTCTCAGGATCCAGGAGCCTGCCTGTGACCCATCCATCTTCCTAGCAGGGTGAGAGTGGCAGCGATGTGCAGCTGCTGAGTGTGTCTCACCGGGGGCTGAGGCTGCTCAAGATGACCCAAGTCCCAAGTTTCCACGTAGACCAGTTGAAGACACTCTGCTCCTACAGGTGAGCTGGCCCAGAGCCTAGGCTGGGGGTGCATTGTAAGATGGTTCTCAGCTCATGCACCCAACCTGTGTGCAGTTTTGCCCAGGTGCTGGGTGTGGAGTGCCGGGGTAGCTCTATCCTGGAGCTATCACTGAAGAACGAGCAGCTGGTGCTGCACACGGCCCGGGCAAGTGCCATCAAGGCTATGGTGGAGCAGTTCCTGAGTGAGCTTAGGAAGGCAAGTGTGGGCTGGTGGGAGCTGGGGGCAGCAGGCAGCCTCCCTGGAGCTATCTTGCCCTGTCTGGCTTCCCTGGGGTAGAGCTGGGAATTTAGGCTGGATCCCTGAAACTCAGGATGCAAGGTGGAGGGAGTCACCAACCCACTCAACCCCCCTGCCTGCAGGAGTCTGGCTATGTCATCGCTCTGCGCAGCTACATCACCGATGATCACAGCCTCCTCAGCTTCCACCGTGGGGACCTCATTCAGCTGTTGCCAGTGGCCACTCTGGAGCCAGGTATCCCTGGGGCCGTCAGAGAGGCATCCCACTGGCAGAGGCTGCCGAGGGGCTTAGGGGCCAGGTGGGTGAGCCACCATTTTGGGATGTCTTCTAGGTTGGCAATTTGGCTCTGCTGGGGGCCGATCTGGACTCTTCCCTGCTGACATGGTACAGCCAGCTGCTGCTCCTGACCCCTCCTTCTCGCTAGAGCAGAAGAAAAGCTGGCAGCGCAAAAGTCAGCCGAAGCTCAGGGAACCAAATCCAGCTCAGTGGGACAGGGCCTCAGAGGTGAGGAAGACAGGAGAGTTAGAGGTGAGGCCTATCTAGGAGTTGCTGGAAGGAAAGGCCCAGGTTCTTTCAGGGACTGCCTGCCTCCTGTAGCCTCCTTTGTGGCCTGGTGGACGTGCTTGGTGTGTTGCTGTCCTCTCTACCCTGATTTCTTGCCTTGTCTCTCCAGCAAGACTGTAAGCCCCCTGTGGGCAGGGGATGGGCCCTATACCCTTCTGGCTTTCATGTGGTACTTAGTTCAATGCTGTCATAGAAGATATTCAATAAACAGTCTTGACTTTCCTGGCTTCTGGTGTTACTCCTCTTGGGTCTGGAGCAGGTAGGGATGGAACTGGGAATGGTGCTGGGGCAGGGCCTCTGGCTTGTGGGCACTTGGGTAGTACCGTATTTTCTGTGCTCCCAGCACCCTGCCCGTCCCCAGAGCCAAGCACAAAGTGACAACTCGGAGCCCACCAGCCTGCCCTCCTTTATGACCTACGCCTCTTTGTCCTCTGACTCCCACAACTACAGCATGCAGGAATTTGCCCTGCGATACTTCCGGAAGTCTCACACCTTGTGAGTGCCCTCTGCCCAGAGTCACAAGGCCACTACTCCTACCACTCCCTCTACAGCCCAGAGGGCTGAGCAAGCAGGGCTGTCTTCCTCTCTGTCCCCCACAGGCTGGACCAGACAGGTGGAGGTTCTGAAGGGAAAGCCACTACCAATCTTGTACAGTACACCAAGGTAAGGGACCAGGTGGGGAAAGTTTGCCCATGGATCTGCCCTCTGACCCGAGGCCCCTGACTCACTGTCTGGCTTCTTTTGCCACAGACTCCCATTCAGGAATCACTCATCAACCTCAGCAATAAGGATGCAAGCAGGCAAGCTGTGGCTGGCTTCCGGAGTGAGTGGCCCCAGGCATCCTGGGTCCCCATATTTACAGTGGGCTTGGGGACCTGGCTCTGCCCCAGTCTTACCAACACAGGGAAGCTTGCTGGTGGTTCCTAGAACCCCATAGTCCTCCCCCATATGTTCCCACCCACAGCTTATAGGTTGTATGACATCTGGGGCCCGAAGTATTCAACTGAGACTACACCTTGTGTGTGGCTTTGGGCACCTTCAGAATTTCTCTGAGCCTATTTCCTTGCTAAAGCTGGAGATGGCTGCTCTGCCTGGTGCAGGGCCTGGCCACGCTCACAATGCTCTGTATTGCTGCCTGTAGCTCTGATGCAGTTTATGGGGGACCGGTCTAAGTCCCGGGGAAAGACTGAGCTGGATCTGCTCTATGAACTGCTGGAGGTAAGAAAGAACTGGGTGTGCTAGAAGCAGGGAGCAGAGACCCTGAGCTGAGTGCCTCTTCCTGTCCTCCTGCCTGGGCCTGAATGGGATTCCCCTTTCCTTGGTCACTCTTTCTTATAACCATTCAAACACATGAACTGAGTACCTATTCATGCTGGGGGCATGGTTGTGAACCTAACAAGCTAAGGCTCAGCAGAGTGCAAGCTCGCAGGAGGCAGGCAGGAAATAATGACATGGTATGTCTGGGAGTGAAGGGCCCTTGGAGGAACACTAAAGCAGCGGAGGGGCTGCTGCACTGGAGGTGGCTTCATGACAAAGATCTGGAGGAGTGCCCCATGTGTAGACAGGGGCTGGGCATCCATGTAGGAGTGGCAGCCGTGACAAGAAGGTGTGCCTCAGCACCATGAGGCCAGCATGCAAAGGGAAAGTGGATGAAGACAGCCAGGGGATAGTAGTCCCAGGTCACAGCAGGCCTTGTTGGTCATTATGAGGACTTTGATTTTTCACAACCAAATTGGTAGTTTAATGATGGCAATCAGTGGGTTTGGAAGAGACTTGGCTTACATTTCACAGGGTTACTGTGGCCATTGTTTGAGATTCTGGGGGTTTAGAGGAAAACGAAGTCATTGCAGCGATCCCAGGTAAGAGGATGCAGACCTGCCCAGAGGCAGCAGCAGAGGGGAGAGACGCAAAGGTTCAGAGCCAGCAAGGGCTTGATGTGGACGTGGGAACAGAGTAGTGCCTACCTCTGGGAGGGGCGGATCTGGGCTGACACATATTTTGGATACACGAAGTCTGAGACTGCAGACTTCCAAGTAGAAGACTCTGGGGTTTTGGAGAATCCGGATGGAGTCAGGCACTGGAGTCATCAGGTGGGACAGTGCATCAGGTGCCCAGGGCAATGCAGCGCGCAGAAGCCAAGGAGTCAGATGGAACCAGAGGCTCAGAGAATTAGGTGCAGAAAGTGGTTTCAAGAATGACCAGGGCTGGGGGCCAATGGCTCATGCCTGCTTATAATCCTAGCTACTTAGGAGGTTGAAATTGGGAAGACTAAGGTTTGAGGTCAGACCGTGCAAACAGTTTGAGGGACCCCATCTCTAAAACAACCAGAGCAAAATGGGCTGGAGGTGTGGCTTAAGTAATATAGCACCTGCTTTGCAGCACAAAGCCTTGATTTCAAACCCCAGTCCCAACTCCTTGCTTCCCAAAAGTGACCAGGGCTGGGGTGTGGCTCAGTGGTAGAACTTGCTTCCTATGTGCAAGGCCCTGGGTTCTAACCCCAGCACAGGAAAAAAAAGAGTGACCAGTTGTCAGCTGCTGGGCCAAAACAAAGGAAAGGCGACTGCTGGGCTATCACCTTGACTCAGCCACAGCCCACAACCACTACCAGGATTTCTTTGACTTCAGGTCCCAGCCATCCCTCACAGCACCACCCTTCAGCTCTGCTGTCTGCCCCTGCCCTGTCCACCTGTCCTTCGTGTTCCCCAACAGGTGTGCCAGAAGGAGGATCTCAGGGATGAGATGTACTGCCAGGTCATCAAGCAGATCACAGGACATCCCCAGCCGTGAGTGAAGATGGTGGGGCAGGGGACTTGGGACTCACAGCATTGTGGTCTAGCCAGCCTGAAGCCCAGGTGCTCTGTTCCTTAGGGAGCACTGTGCTCAGGGCTGGAGTTTCCTCAGCCTCCTCACAGGCTTCTTCCCCCCATCCACCACGCTTATGCCCTACGTGACCAAGTTCCTGCAGGATTCAAGCCCCAGCCAAGGTGCTGTGAGAGGGAAAGGGGCTTCTGGGTCTGGGAATTCGCTGGCTGAGAGGAACTTGGTTACAACTTGTGACTCCATCATTCTGGCTCCTCTGCAGAGCTGGCCCGGAGCAGCCAGGAACACCTACAGCGCACAATCAAATATGGGGGGCGCCAGAGGCTGCCCCCACCTGGTGAAATGCAGGCTTTCCTGGTACTGGGGGTGGGTGGGTGGGCCTTCTAGACTCCCCTGGGATGGGGGGCAGTACCCATAGACCTGGGACCTCTGACTGCTGGTGACTAACCCTACAATCTGCCTGACAGAAAGGGCAAGCTGTCCGCATGCTTCTGATTCATCTGCCTGGGGGTGTAGACTACAGGACAAATATCCAGACATTCACGGTCAGCAAGGGAGAGGCGGTGCAAGGGAAGAGGCTGTGGGCCTCAATTTTGGAACCCCCAGCTTCCTTCCTCCATCATCATGGCCCTGTCTGTGTGCTCAGGTGGCAGGAGACGTGCTGGAGGAGCTGTGTGGGCAGATGGGCATAATAAACTCCCAGGAAGTGCAAGAGTTTGCCCTCTTCCTCATCAAAGGGGAAGGTGAGTCTGGGGTGGGGGAGGGAAGGGCAACCGGGATGGGACTGGGAGGCAGCCTCACATGCCAGTTCACTCCCCTGCCTGCAGCTTCTGTGCTGGAGCAGCAGGGTGGGCTGTGGGCAGCACTGGCATGAGCTCCTCATGCAGGTGACCTGGTCCGGCCTTTGTGGCCACATGAGTACCTCAACAGTGTGGTGGTGGACCAGGCGGTGAGCCTGCATGGCAGGCGACTTGGCTGGGAGACCCCGCTGCACTTTGATCATCCCACCTACATCGATACCCACTACGGCCAGGTCAGACTCTGCCCCGGGACTGCTGTGCACTGTGCTGCAGTTTGCGTGTAATTCCTAAGTGACCTCTAGGCCCCTCCCCACAAGGATATGGGTCTGTGGGAGGTGGAAGAAATGGTGGCAGGAACCGAATTAAGCCCCAGTCGTTATAACTGGCAGGTTGGGGCACAGCTGTCCCATAACAGCCCTCTCCCCTCTCCAGGTGCTGCGGGACTACCTACAGGGGAAGTTGATGACCAGCCCCCAGGCAGATACTCTACTTGCGCGACTGGCTGCCCTCCAACATGTTGTCAAAGCCAGCAATAGCCCCCTCTCAGAGTGCGTGAGCTCAGCCCCACACCTCCTGTCCTGCCTCCTCCCTCAGCACTGGCCCAGGCCCACTACTCTCATTTCCTCCTCGAAGACCAAGGCCACCCCCACTCAACCTTTCCTGGCCCTAATTAGATTGGCCCAGAGCAGTGGTCACCTGTCCTCTCCATCCCTCCCAATTTCCTCTGGGGTGGGGTCCTTACCTCATTTGTGAATGGGTCCTAGTCTTCTCCACAGTAGACACAGGTTCAGTTACTCAACACCATATTCCTAGCTCCATACCCACTGGTCAATGGTCATGGACCTAACTGACCCAGGCTGTGTACCCTAGGCAAGACCTGCTGGCCTACATACCTAAGCCGCTACAATGGCAAGTGAACAAGGCCACCATAAAGAATTTAATGGCCCAGGAATTGAGGCAGCTGCAAGGACACAGTTCCCAGGAAGCACAGATCAGCTTCATTGGTGAGTCTGGGGCAAGGGGCTATTGAGGCGGAGACTGGCGGACCAAGAGGGAAGGGATGAGGATAGAAGGGCAAGGAAGCTTCTACGCTTGTTAGCCCTTTACACCCTCCCTAAGGAGCAAAGTAGGGCAGGTCCTGGCGTCCTGCAGAGCTCTCATCCTGCCCTCTCCACCACCAGAGGCTGCAAGCCAGCTGCCCCTCTTTGGCTACACTGTGTATGTGGTGCTTCGAGTGAGCAGGATAGTTCTTCCTGGACCTGTCCTCCTGGGGCTCAACCGCCAACACCTTGTCCTCATGGACCCCAGTTCCCAGGTGGGTAAAGTTGCTACCCAAGTGTTGGCCTGGGCTCTCCCACCAGGCATTGGCCCTCCTCCCCAGAGCTAAGCTGTCTCTGCTACCCCCAGAAACTGTGCTGCTCCATTGCTCTAAAGGACATGCATAGGCTCCACCTGCTGAGCCCATTGGAGGAGAAGGGGCCACCTGGCCTGGAACTCAATTATGGCTCAGTGGACAACCCCCAGACCATCTGGGTGGAGTTACCACAGGTGAGTATTCAGGGCTCCCTGGGAAGTAGGGTTCAAGTGCCTCCATTCACTGTGTAGCAAGAACTCAGGCCCAGGCCTGCTGCTCAGGACCTCAGAGTGTTGTGGGCAGGGCCAGAGGAGGGGGCTGGCAGGGGGACCCTGTGCTGATCCACCTTTGCCTGGCAGGCCCAGGAACTGCAGCATACCATCCTCTTCCTGCTGGATGATGGTGTGTCTTCTACTCAGTGGATTGGCTTCAACTGAGGGGTGAGATGAAGAGGAGGCCTCTCCGTGGCCAAGTCTCATCACATGACCTAGCTTGGGTGCTGTTCTGGTTTGGTCTCCAAAACTTGGCTCTGCTTTGGAATCTGCTACAGCACAGCCCCAGTGGAGGCCATGAGGCAGGGGCTGCCACAGTGACTTCAACTGGGAAAAAAAGTAGTCATATACCCTCCAGGGAAAACTGAGCTCACAGTGGGGTCTGCAGGAGCTTGGTTTGGGCATCTGACATTGCCCAGCCTGAGGGAGATGACACCCTATCTCAAGCACCTGCCCAGGATCAATGTCAGGCATGGAAGAAGCAGATTCTGAGGAAATAAAACTCCTGAGAGAAAGGGGCCATATGTGCGCATGTGCATGCATCAGGCAAATGGGACTTTATTTCTCTTATAAACATCTCAGGCTGGGCTGGCCTTCCTGACCAGAACACAGATGCTGCTCCACAAGCTCTGCACCTAGTGCGAGGCTGGAGGATGACATCTCAAGGGAAAGGGGCGTAGGCAGAGGATCTGAGCAGGCCTCAGTGCCTTGTATGGGGTGGGGGATTCTCACCCTGGCTGAGAACTTGTTAAATACAAGATGGAGCGTCATTCCTCCTGCCTCTTCCCCTGGCAGCAGCCACACCAACCGCCACCTTTTAACCTGGGGATCTGGCCCTGAACACCAGCCATGAGAGGTGGGGAGGCTGGGAGAAAGGACCACAGGTTTTGCAAACAAAGAAGGTGGGCTAACCTCTGGCCTCTTACTTGATTTGGGAGGTGTCTGGGGCCATTTCCAAAGCAAGATACAATCAAAAGGGGGAAGGACCCTGAGAAAGAGGGTGCCTCTAGCACATCAGGCCTGCCCAGCTTCTTACTTCTGGGTAAGACCCAGGCTGGCTCATGGCAGAGTTAGGAGGACGCTGGCCCTGTCCAGCCAGCAGTGGGTTATCTCTGTGGGCCCCACACGTTGTGCCAGTCAGCTTCACTCTCACACCGGACACGTCCATGAAAAAACTGCTTGATGAGGCTCTGGGCCTCTTCCTTCACTGCAGATTCAGGGAGGGACATTTGAGGTGGTGAGGGTTAGTCTCCTCACCACAGAACTGCCCCCTCCCCAGTGCCTCCTGGCTCTGGTCATGCTGGTGCTCACCACTCCTTCCAGGAGAGGTCTTCTGAGTCAGCAAGTGTGAAAGGTGGCGGGCAAAGCCTTTAAACAGCTCCTAGAGGGCAGGGGGAGGAGACGGCAGGGAGCAAAAAGTCCTACCCCGAACCCTAGAACCACTCACAGTGGACAAGGCAGGAGCAGGTCTTGGCCTCAGGCCTAGTCTGCTTTGCCCTACTTAATTCCGGGGTACATACTGCCTAATCCCCATTGTACCCAAGAACCCCAGGCTTAGGGAAGGCAGGCCTACTCACCCTACCTTGGATGCAAACTTGCCCTCCTTGTAGAGGGGGGTCAGGTACCTGACCACAACATCTGCAGCTTCCTTCAGGGAGATGACAGGAGCTGAGAGCTGGCAGGAGTCTTGGGCCATGGCATTCAAGGTCCCCTGATCACTGGCTGAGGCACTGCCCTTGACATCAGCTGAGGAGCAAGGCCTCTTCTGAGCTCGTCTCTCTGGGTTCTCCTGGACAGAGCCACAGTGTGCGTGTGTGTGATCACTCTTTGGGCTCCCATTACTCGCCCTGCCCCTCCTTCTGGAAGCCTGGGCTTCAGCACCAGGTGGCTCCACCCAGCCTGTACCACCTGCCACAGGGGTATGGGAAAAAGTGATGATTTCCCTTGACCCCTGCCCATGTCAGAGCAGGTTCTGGCCTTGCCACCAACCTCCCCCCACCACCATGGTCTCATCCCTATTGTACCTGCTGAAGTCTGGGCTGCTTGCCAGTCTGGGTCTCCTTTAGGGAGCTGGGCTGGCCTTTACGGGGTCCCTGGTCTCTGAGTGAGCAGGTGCTGAACAGAGGGAAGAACGGTATTAGAGCTCTAGGTCAAGCTGCTCCTCATCCCAGGCAGCCCAGCAGAGTCCACCTGAGGTGTGAGCCTCAAGCTATAGAGGCCCAGTGAGCAAAGGGGACAGACATGGCCATGCGAATTTTGGAGGATTCCTTGACTACCAGTGCCCGTACCTTTGCCTCTCCTTGGGACATGCCTCAGTCTGAAGAGGGGCAATCAAACATCCTGAGACTCCATCTTTCTCCTCTGTGCACTGCTCCGGGGTGATGAGGGATCCCTGTGCCCCCTCATAGAAGGGACTGGTACCTTCTCCCATTGGGGCTGAAGTAAGTCCTGAAGGTGGGCTCTGTGCCCTTTGGCAGAGGAAGCGGGTGATATTTTGGGAATCCTTGTGGGCTGCTGCAGTAAGGAGTTGCTGTTTCTTATTGGTCCGGGCTTTGGCAATGGAGCTGCCCCCAGAGGAAGCATTTGCCTTCTTCTTAGGGGAGGGCTCCCCACAATAAGCACTACTAGTGGCTTCTCTGTGCCCAGGGAGGGGCTCACTCTCATCCTCATCCTGGAGGCCACTGGGCTGGCCTCCCTGCTTGGGCTGGGAGGTTTGCTCCTGGGTCTGATACTTCCCCATCAGCTCAGTGGCCGTCTGGAAGAGGCTGGAGCTTTTGGGGAAGCCAGCTCCCACCCGCTTGGCTTTGAGCTGTGAGGAGGAAGAGGAAATGTTCAGATTCCCAGGCTTCATTGAGGGACCTCAGTGGCTGGCTCAGCTATGGTTGTATTTGGGAGGTAAGAGTCTAACAGGACACTATTTGGGGGTCAGGCTGATGGCAGAAGAGGCTACAACTATCAAAAGTACAGGTGCCAGAGCAGAGATGCTTCAAGGCTGTGATGCCAGAGGAGGGCAAGAGGCTATGCCCTATCTGAGGCCAAAGGGAAAGTGGAGCCTTTCCTGGACCCACACTTGGGGTGGACAAAACGATGCTGCTCACCGAGTACACGTGGGAGGCTGGTGGGATGTCATATTCGTTGGGCTCTGGAGGCTCAACCTGGGCACTGCAGCTCTTGGTGCCACCTCCCACATCATAGAGCTGCCCATCCTTGGAGGCTTTGTGGATCTCAGCTACCTGAAAAGGAACAGGCAGGGAGACCCATGAGTTCCTCCTAAGCCACAGCCCAGGTCCTCTTCTTCCTCCATGTGCAAGGACTTAGATGTTGGGCAAATTCTAATTCTCACCAGATTGGCCAGAAACATCTCTGGTTATACAAGGAAAAAGACAGGCTCTACCCTTATCAATGGCTCCTCGGGCCAGAGAGCTATTAGATGGCTTTGGAGTGTGAAGGTGCTACCCCTTCCTACCCTGAGCCCATGAGTATGACCTGCTCCACCTGCCTCCCAGCCCTGGGCCCACCTTTTTAAGCACGCTAGCCTTGTACAGGTTGGCCATCTTGGCATTTCGGAATGTTTCATGTTCCAGCTCCACAGCTTTAGCTTGAAGGTCTGTTCTGTGGGCAAGAATGAGCATGAGGTAACAGGCGAGCCTGAGCCTTCTCCCTGTGGTCTTGTGGATGGGTTGGGTGTTAGAATCTCCCCAGAGACCATGAGATGGCTTCAGGGTCTGGTGGGGATGGGCACAGTGATTCTGCCCAGGACTCTCTAGATACTCTATGGCTTACTGGCCCTCAATAGCCACTGAGCCTTTAAGAGTAGCAACACTTGCCCCTGGGAGCTCTGGGCTAGGATGAGTCACAACCTGGGGAGAAGCAGTCTCAGAAGGAATAAGCACTGACCTGGCCCCACAGATCTCAGAAACTCACCCATCAGTGGAGCCTGTAGCCTGGTGGTTACTGCTCAGAGCCTCTTCCAAAAGTCCCAGGCAGTGCTCCCGAGCCTGGGAGGAAAGGGAAATGGGTCATCCACCCTCAGGGTGAGAGGTGGAGTAAGGGGCACCCATCCTGCTGTTACCTTCACAGTGAGCCTGGGGATCTTTCTGCTAGAAGCCTCTTTCAGGAGACAGTCCTCATCTGGGGAAAAGAAGGGGTTCTTTTACTTCACCTCCTCCTTTCTGGAGTCCCCTAAGCCCTGAATGAGGCATCCATCATTCAGACCCCATGAAACCCTGGGGAACCTTTTGGTACCAACCTGGGGGTATGAATTCTTCTATCTTGGGGTCTTTGCCCTGGAAGATGGCATGAGGGGGCCATGAGGCATCTGGCCCTGCTGTAAGACAGGTCCCACCCAGGGCCAGGGAAAAGGCTGAGAAGGTGTGGGCAGAGGGACCAACTAGGACCCTGCATGGGCCACTGAGCCCAATTATCCCCCTGTTCCCTTCACCTTTCTCAGGTTCATTTGCTTCTGATAGAAGAGACGCCATTCCCGTTTATGGGCCTCATCTTTGCCCTCATCACCGCTGCCTTCAGAGCCTTCATCGTACCTAGGGGACAGGCTGGATGTGAGCAGCCCCAGGATAGGCTTTGCCCTTGCCATTCGTGCCACTGGTGGGACAGCAATGTCCCTGACATTCTGGCAGTCTGAGGAAACACTGAGGTCTGGGGCCCTGTGTGGCAATGCAGAAGGAGGGTGGACTGTAGCACTGTGCCACCTCTGGCCTGGCCTTAGCACCAGGGGAATGACAGACTCTTTCCAGTGGCTTAGGGGGGATCCTGGCTCCATGGCCCCTCACCTGCTGAAGCCCCTGTATCCCCTGCGGCCTCCCTCATACAGTTCAGGGTCGAAGCCATTTCCTTGAGAGAGTCCGATACAGGTCTTGCTCCAGCTGCTGCTGTGTTCCAAGGCATCTAGCCTCCTTCGCACGGCCTCAGGGTTCTGGCAGTGATCGCAGCCTTTGGTGCAAGCAGGTGGCACATCTCCAAAGTACTTGGCAATAGCAGCATGGCGACACCTGGAGCAGGTAGTGCCACAGAGGTAAGGAACCTAAGCATACCAGCATTTCTTCACTCAATCTTCAAACACTGGTCAAGTGTTGCTATCTGCCATCATGCTTGGCATCTTATACACCTCGCCTCCAAGGGCCTCGTGAGGCAACATTTGCTTCTGCTCACTATACAGTTGGAGACAGTGAGGTGAAGGAGCTTTCCCAAGGTCATGTAACACAGGAAGAAACCCTGGGAGCCAGGAAGTGAACCCCATTCTTTGGTGGTACTGGGTTTGAACTCAGGGCCTCATGCTTGCTAGGCAGGTGCTCTACCACTTAAGCCACTCTGCCAGCCCTGTGAACCCCATTCTGTCTGGTTACTCCTCTGATACTGGAATTTCCTGGGAAGAGTTCAGAACTGGTGCAAATGCCAGTTCTGCTACAAAGGCTGTGTCTTGGGTAAGACATTTCATCTATGTGATCTCATCTGTATCGTAGTACAGGAGAGCAATGGCTGCACAGGCTGGGTGTACACTGAGGCAATGTTCCAAAGTGCATTACAATATAATAATAATATACTCTTCATCCTTCTCTGGAGTGGGAGAGGGCCCTATCTTGGCCTCAGTACTTTGTTCTCATTATCTCTTGACCTCTTCCTACAGGCCCTGATGAGCCTGTCTTGGCCCATTGTAATCAACAGATAAGCAGTTTGTTCTGAGAGCTGATATCATACCTAGTCACTGGTGAGCACATTAGCCAGGGGGTCACAGCCTTGCCAGAGTCTCCCTTTCACCTACTGCCTCAACCCTGTTACAGTTCCCTTGAGTTCACCAGCCTCTGCTCAAGCTAGAGGCATGGAGCAGTTCCATCTGGTCCAAGAGACTCCATCTCTTCTCCAATCCTCAGGCTAAGGACCTGTGAACTTTCAGACAGGTGCAGAGGCCCTGAGAAAGACTATAGCTCTAGCCTTATAGATAGTTATATCTGCTTTAGGAATGTGGCACAGAGTGGTGGAACCTAAGAGGAAGACCCAGAACAGAGGCAGACTTACTTGGGCACCAATTCCAGGGAAAAGAATAGCTGGCATCAACTGCTCTAACCAGAGCCCCTCTCATTGTAAGTACTGCCTGGGGCTGTAATCCCAAAGAACAGGCTAATGGAAAAAAAGTGGCCCAGTCACAAAGAAGCAGGGTCTGGTCTCCCTTTAGCCAAGTGGAGAACACAATTCTGAAGCTGGACACAAGCAACCAGGGACAGCAGAAGCAGCCACCAGAGGGTGCTCCTGTACCCTGCTCTTGTTAGCATTGACTAAATGTGACAAATGTTCCCTCTGCTTGTCTGTTGTCTAACCTCTGGGAGGCTCTGGCATTCAAGTGGTGTGGCCACATGGCTGGCCTCCTCCCTACCCCCAAGCCCTGCCTCACTAGGGTTTTGTGCTTGGATTCAAAGAGCTCCATTGACTACAGGGATAGGGTCAGTCTGGCCTGCTAGGTGGCATGACCAGACCTTGGGCTCCAGAACCCCTCCCTGACAGCCAGGCCAAGAGTGAAGAGACAGCCAAGCAAAATGAGACAAGGAGTGTCTTTCCTCTTAGGAGGAACAGGAGGCCCCTGCCTGGCAAGCAAGCCACTCTCAGGATACGGAGGAATCTAAGCTCCCTGCAAGAGGCCCCTGTATGCTGAGTAGCAGAAAGGCCTCCCCAAGGGGCTACAAAGCCTGTCTAATTGCTTGGGTGGCCTGGCAGCTGCCCCACCATTTCCTTCTTTCCTGGGAAGCCAGAGGGAGGGATCAGACAGGGAGTAGACTGAAAGATAGGATGGGGTGGTTGAGGACACCGGCCAAAAAAACCCTCTTCAGGGTGGCAGTAGGGAGCACAGAGCTGGGAGAACTGCTTCATCCTCTTCCCCCACCAGCTCAGGCTGAGCCCCCTGAGGTCATCTGCACAGCACAGGCCCAGCCCCAGCCCCCAGGAAGGAGGATGGGAAGAGGAAGAGGAAGAGGAAGGGGAAGAGAGGGAGCATTCAACCTCCCAGGCAGGGAAAGACATGAGGTGCTCAGTTGGAGGACAAGCTCCAGAGAAGGTTCCCTCTGGCTCCCCCTCTCGACAGTAATTTGATACTTGCATCTCCAGGACAACAAACAACAAGAAAGCCCAGGCTGGAACAGCAGCTGGCTGTCTGCGGTCAGGAGCTTGCACTGAGGAGAGGTGCCCAGGGAAGAAGTGGCATCAGAGAAGGAAGGAAGAGGTGGCTGCCAAGGGCCTGAGGGGAGGCACGTGGAGGCTCCATGCTGGGGAACCCCTCTTTGGCTCCCCAACACTTGAGCTCCCAGGTGAGTAGCTGGACAGCCAGGGTCTCCTGTTCAAAAGGGTGAGGGCTATAATTTACCATAAACACAGAGAGAAAGGTCTTTGGGGACATGCTTAGTTACACAGGGGAGTGAGCCACCTCTTGTGCACACCTGGGCTCTCTCTTGCCTTGGGACCCTGCAATACAGGGCCAGGGTGTGTATATGTGAGTGGGGGGGAGAAGACAGGATTCTGCTCCAAGAGGCACCCTGGAGTGTGGTCCTGCCATTGCTGTGCAGCAGAGGAGCAAGGGACCTGCTGACGCTACATGTCAGTTTAAGTCTTTTCTATATTCGGTGGACTTAAAAGAGGGATTGGCTATCCAGCCACCACATGCCTGCTGAGCCTGTTTTTCCCAGGATTAGGGCTGAGCCTTCTGTCTCTGCCCCTGCGGTCTTCTCAGTGAAGGAGGCTCAGGGCAGGGTATGCCCAGCCAGCTCACATCCCCCAGAATGAGGATTCAAAGTAGCTCTGCCCACCTGAGTCCTGGACAAGAGCAACAGCTGCTACGTCTTTCAGAGGTTTGGCCTGTTTACTGTCAGGTATGCTCAGCTCAGGGTTAAGCCTAGGGAGGAGTCCCTGCACCCATTTAGATTCCTAGGAACACTGTGATCTCCCTCTGGCATTATACTCTGAACGTGAAACCAGACACACAGGCTTGATTCTAGATCTAGGGCCGGTGTAGAGATGGTCTTGACATGTATGAGGCTGGGGAGGGACTCCTGGCTTTTGGCTCCTTGCTGCACCACTGTGATGTTGATCCTGAGTCAGTTCTTTAGCTCTGCATTCTTCCAGCAGTGCAAGCACAGGACCTACTGGGCAGTGCCTCACAAGTGGAGGCTGCTCAAACTTCTTGCCTCCTGTTTTCACACCAGGGTTAAAGTATACTTCTCCCCACCCCAAGATGTTCTTTCCAAAGAAAACAAGCTGTCATTCAGAAGAAAGAAAAACAATGATCCAGAGAAAAGTGGAAACCAAGGATCAGTTCAAGTGTCCTTGGTTCGGCAGAGGCTGTGAGCTTTGGCCTGTGTTGGTGGCCAGGAGGCTAACTCCTATGGCATTGTCAGAAAGTGCATGGCAAAGGGAGGGGATTAGACTGAAGCTGAGTTGTACCTGAGGCAGTGGGTCAGGCCAGGTAGGGAGGGGCATGGTGGTGAGCTGTTATCCACTGGACACAGGTTCCAGCAGTCCCTAAGCTAGGAGGGAAGGGGGCTGCCCGGCTTCTATAGCTGTAACAAAAAGCTACTCCAGTTTCTAACAGTTACCAGAGCAGGAGTCCACCTCCTGTCCTCAAAAGCTACAGGGTTGGGCAATGCAACCAGAAAGGGTTCAAGCACTTACTTTCTATTTCAAGCAGGAGCCAGGGCAAGGAGGAAGTCGTGTAAATGATCAGTATAGTGCACGGTGGGCATCTCACCCTGCTGGTCAGGACTCAGGACCCCACAGATCTCCCACAATTGTTGGTTGTGCTTCGTTCAAGCTGCTCCTCAAACAAGATAATTCCCTGCAGAGCAAGGGTAGTTGAAACCCACCATGACAAAACAAGAGGCACAGCAAGAAGCCCTTTGGGGCCCATGAGCCATCAAGGACGCTGTGCTTATCAGGCCCAAACACACTGCCTGCTCTCCTCCATGTAGCCTGGAGTTGGACTATCAGTTCTGTAAAGAGGAGACTAGGAAGTCTTGGTACCAACTGGCAGCTGTCTAGCCTATAGGATGACCACTTGCTCTATGTCAAGGTTGTCTGTGTCAGGAGCTGCCATACAAAGAAACAATGCCATAGTCCCTCCAGCTCTGCCAGCCTTTCCTTCTGCCCTTCTGGCTCTCCCCCACCACTGGCTGCACCTTAGCTAGGGAGCACTCTTGGAAGCTCCAAGAAGGGCTGCATAGGCAGCCTGGGTAACAGGCAGGTCCAGTGGCAGCCCAGACTGCTCTTCCTGGGGCCAGGAAAAGTCATTCTTGCTCTAGCTGCCCCTCGAACCTCTGAGGACCCCAAAAAGGCTCCAACTAAGGCACTACTGAGCATGGGGTTGGGAAGGGCTCTGGTTCTGCTGGTTCTCAGGCAAGAAGTAGTTTTTGGAGGAGTTTAGTGAACCTGAGATACACCAGGAAAATACAGAATTATCAGTGGCTTCCCTGACTTTCTCTCTCAAACCTGGGAGGGTAAAGGGGCAAGAAGGGCCAGCCCCAGCACTCCCATTCTCCTCTGACCACAGCTGGGAACATGCAGAGCTCCCCTTGGAGAGCAACAGCTGGGGCACATGCCACAGGGTCACCTGACTAGGCTGCTGGTTATATCGGGCACCAGGCGTCCATTGATCTGCTTTAAATAGACCCCTGGGAATGTGCCTCTTTCCTCCTTAGAGGAGGAGGAAGACCTCCCCGCCCCTTCCATGGGCTTGTCCTGCTTGTTCACAGGCCTAAGCTTAAAATGACAAAATATCAACTGCCAACCAAAGAGGGTTATTCTTCAGCTGTTTGGGGATAGCCACACCCAGCAGCCCCACTTCTGTCTACAAAGAAGATGGGATTTAGTGGGCAGCCCCAGATCAGGCCAGCCAAGTCTTATTGGCTAATTCAGCTCCCAGTTGGCTGCCCACAGAACCTAGGCAAGGCTATGACACTATCCAAATGGGAACACAGGCCCACTGGGCATGAGTCTGCAGCTTTCCAACTTCATAACTTCAGAGGACGCTGCCCTTGTAACAGAAGCTTCTAATCTACAAATCCTCCTTTCCCTGCCCAGCAAGCTTACTTAGCCTGAGCCTACTGCTCTGGAAATCTGGACTCTTAAGACCTCTCAGACAGACCCAGGGTCCCAACACTGTTCACTCACAAGCAAGTGCCTCCCCTCCCTCTCACTAGCTCCCCCCGTCTTTCCCTGAGTCTTTGGGTGTGGCATACAAGTGAGAAAGCTTTCCCTGTCCACCCGCCTCCTGCTCACTTCCTCTTTTAAGGAGTGTTTCCATGGGGCTACATTAGGTAATGTGAGTACATTGCCAAGTAGGCTGGAAAAGTCAGACCAAGTACAGATAAAGAGGAAAGGAAGAAAAGCAGTCCTGCTCCTGAACCATGAGGACATCATTCCTCTAACAATGAGACCCCTGAAAGCCTGAGGTACTGGCAGAGAGGTCCCCGAGCAGGAAAGAGGATCAAGTCCTTGCACAAGCCTGTTCCACCTGACTAGAGGAAGGGTCTCATTTGGACTGACCAGAGGGGATGCCTGCATGGGCAGCACCCTCAGTGGGGCTCTCTGCTGCACTATCTTGCTGCTCAAAGTAGAGAAGGCCTCCACAGAGAGGGCATGGGCAATAGGAACACTGTATAGGCCCCTGTTCTGCTGCATGACTGCAGTGAAGCTTCGCACTCTCAGGTCTCAGCTGTCCCTATGTAAAAGAGAGGAAACAGGAATGGATGACCAGGAGCAACCCAGGATTCTGTGCCTCTTCGTACAGTGCAAACTGGAATCTGAGTTCCTTGACAGAAGGATGCTAACCCTGGGGTGATGCATGAAAGAAGTCAGAGTAACTCAGAAACCCTTTCACTTCTGACAGGAATTCATCTACTTTTCCACCATAGAAACATCTGCCTGCTAGCTCCACCATCATTAAAATGACAACTTCCTTTCTCTAGCTAGTCTAGTTTCCTTCAAAACAGACAACAGAAACATCCTGGGAATGAAGGACAGATGACAATCCTGAAAGGTGTTTGGGGAGGGCTAGCTGACAGTGCAGGAGGGGAGGGTAACAGTTCCCAAAGCCAGTAAGATGGAAGGCTGCCTTGACTCTCCCAGCCCTGGCCAGGCCCCACACAGAGGGCATTTCTGCAGCCTGGGTCTCTCTTATAGCTGGTGACTGTTCATGGGCATATCATCTCCTGGTTAGTGCAGGGATAAAGGGACATGTCTATGTCATGGAGAGGGGGAGGGTGGGAGCAGGATGATTAAAACAGTGTTCTGTGAAGAGCAGCTGGAAAAACTAGAGAAGGTATCATGGGGCTGGGGATGTAGCTTAATGGTAGAGCACTTGTGTAGCATGCATGAGGGCTCTGGTTCCAGCACTGTGGGCAGAGAAGGTACCATGTACTTCACAGAAAGGAAATTCAGAAGGTGCACATCAGCTGCCACCCAGTTTCTGAAAAACTGTGAGGAGAAGATGGCTGGATCCTAACTGATCAAGTGGGACTCACAGGAGGTGGACAGGAGTCCAATCTGCTGCAATGGGGCGGCTGCCTTAGCAGGCAGGGCTCTTCAACATCAGAGGTGCTCAGGCAGAGGCTGCATGCCACAGAAGGGTAGCAAGACATGTACAGCATAGAAGTCTTGGTCAGATGACCTGAAAGGTGATTCTCAACCTGCTAGGCCAGGCAGCAGTGCTGGGAGGGGCAGGCCACAGCCTATCTCAGGCAGAACCGCAACAGAGAGCACTGCCTGCCCAGCGACAAGGTGGCAATCACCAAAAACCAAAAGTCTGTTACCTACTGCCACCCTCATCCCTAGGATTAAGGGAATTGCCTTGGTGAACTGGTTAAAGCTGGGTTGGCACAAGGCTCTAAAGAGGCACTGGCTCCCTTGTACCCACAGGAGGTGGAAGGGTAAAGAAGCCCTAGTGCACACTAGGATCCAACTCAGACTGGCCTAGAGCTTTGCCTTGGGCTCTTGGGCACCCCTAGAAAGAAAAGAGGCTCTCTATATAGACAGGCCTCTTCTTCTTAGGCTAGAGGAATAATTCCAAGCCAAGAGAAAGGGATTAGTGACTTCTGATCCCATCTGGACAAAGACCCCCTAGAGAAGAAGGAGCACATTTACTCTTCTCACAGACCAATAAATATATGGGTAAAGAAATCAGACTAGTGGAAAAGAATGGAATACACCAGAAGACTCAGGTTTGTATCCCCAAGTCAGGACCACCTTCCCCCATCAGTTTTCACCTTTAGCTGATCCCAGCTAGAGTCCCCATGAATCTGCTCTTGAAGTCTGATTCTTCTGCATACAATGAAAGCCAAGTACACCAGGCTGGAATCCTGAGGCCTGTCTCCCCCCACTCCCCAAAGGCATTCAGGGGAGGCACCAAAAGTACTGAATGACCCAGGGGCTGGCAAGGGAGCTATGCCAGCAGAGGTACCCTGGCCAAACTTGGGAGTGGTGTCTCAAGATAAAGGAATGTTAACAGCAAACTCCTACCACCTCATGGTCAGAAACTCTTTAACAACCCTGGCCTCGGATGGCAGTCCCTCAAAGCAAGCTCTCAATGTCACTATTATCCCCAGCTTCCCTGGCCAATTCTATCTCCTGCCTCCTCCAACTTCCTGCTTCCCTCATGAGCCACCAGGAGTGCATGGGGTGAGACCTGACAAACCCGTTCTGCGGGCTGTGGGAGGAGAGAAGGTGGCTTCCTGGTGCTGCCTCACAGTGTGTGGCCAGCCCCCTTGGACTCCAGATACTCTCTGCCTCTGTCTCGCCCTCAACAGGAGTGTCTGCCTCTCCCACAGAAGCCCCAACAGGAGTACACACAGAATGGCGGCCACTGACTTTGTGCAGGAGATGCGCTCAGTGGGTGAGAGGCTATTGAAGAAGCTGCGAGGGCTTCCCCAGGCTGAGCCCGTGGAGCTTGTGGCTTTCTCCATCATCATCCTTTTCACAGGCAAGTGGGGCACTCTGATTCTCCCCAGTGCCTCATGACCCTTCCTGACATCTGGGAGAGAACAGACCATGGTGGTACTCAGTAGAGGCTGGCGGGGCGGTGGGTATCCTCCAGGTATGGAGGAAAAGCAGTTGCTTCTTGAGCAAAGCTAAGTGATTTCCCCATATCCTCTGACATTGCCCAAGTGATGGGCAATGCTGGGTGGTGCTGGGAATTGAGCCCAGCAGTACTACCAGGTGTCAACCTGACAAATGAAGGGAACCCAGCTTGGGCAGCAAAGGAGACAACAGCGAGAATGCCAGGGCCTGGGACTAGCATGAACAGTCAACATCCCGTCAGACTCTCAGGTCTTTCTGATTACTAAGTCAGAGTTGGGGAAAAAAGCCTTGCACACCTCCAGAAAGGTTTCTTTGGAAAGAGGGCAAACATCCTTTCCCTCCCTGGCTTCTGAGGTCCCCATGCTCTCCTGTCCTGCAGTCACTGTTCTGCTGCTGTTGCTGACAGCCTGCAGCTGCTGCTGTGCTCACTGCTGCTGCCCAGAGCGGAGAGGAAGGAAGGTTCAGGTGCAGCCCATGACCCCCCCATGAGGGACAGCACTGGGATGAATGAAGAGAAGATGGACAAAAGACCCCCAGATGCAGGACACAGGCTGTTGACCTGCTCTACGGTCCTCACCCCTCTGGACAAGGATTCCCTGTCCCAGCTCTGGCTGTGCCCAGGTACCAGGACACTGATGCCCAGAACCTTATCAAGGAAACAAGGGTTGGTACAAGCATAAAACTCTGCCAGTGGACACTGGGTGCCGAGGAGGAGCTGACTGCTTCAAAGACTCAGTAAGCCACCTGAGTCCTCTGCCAAACTCATGTTTTTTTTTTGCGCAAACTCACTTTTTCAGAAAATGAAGATGTAGGAGTCCCCATATTTTGTGGGGAACAGCCCACACCTATGGGGAGCTGGCCCTTAGGGCTCTGCTAATTCATGCCAAAGAGGAGCAAGTCAATCAGAGAGACTTTGTGCAACAGCTACTGGATTCCAAGCTTCCCACCAGAGGGGAACATGTCAGTATTCTAGCCCAATATTTGCCTGTTTATTTCCAAGTAAAAGTTTTTGGTTATGTGTTTCTGAGGTCGATTTGGGCTCTGTGCACCAGGGGTGTGGTACCAGAATCCCAGGGCCATGGCCAGTGATTTTTTTTTTCCAGGCTGTTCTCCCTATGCCAATGAAAGCTGGAAAATCACGCAATGGCATGGGTCCAGTATAGGGACACAGTGATACTCTTGTCTTACATCAGCTGCTAACAAGCACTGGCTGCTGAATGGGCTCTGTTGAGTGATGGAAACTGTCTGCTGCAGGTTAGGTACTAGGCCAAGGAATACCACTTAACATTTCCCCCTGCCCTTACCTTCTGCTACACACCCCTCACTAACAGGCTTAGACTACTGGATCCTCCCAAACTTCTGTAATCAGAGAAGAGAGCTTAGGCCCCTCAGTAGTCTATAATCTGCATTCTGACCCATTGGACCTGTCCCCGTCTGTGTGCTGACTATCTGGGACTACACCGTCACAAGTTACAAGTTGTGTGACTCAACCTCCGCAATTCATTTTTCCCTTCTAGTGAAATGGGCTAATCTGGTGCTTGCTTCCTGGGTATGATGGGAGGATAAACTAAGATGAACTATGTCTAGTACTTAGTATAATGCTGGCATGGCCTAAGAGCTGCATAATTATATACTTTCATTATTTGTCCCTCTTAACAAGGGACTAACTCAGAATACGTGGAACCATTTTAAAGAACAGTCCTGGGCTTGGGAGGAGGTAGTGGGTCAAGAGGTAAAGTGCTTGCCTAGCATGTATGTATGAGGCCCTCAGTTCAATCCCCAGAACTGAAGGGGAAAAAAAAAAGAATAGTCTTATTGAAAGGCAACTCTTTCCTGCCTCTGTCCCTTTAGCTCACCTTCTCTTCCAGAGATGCAGCTAAAAACCCAGAAATGGGGACCAGTGGAGAGGAGTGTGAGGCTCCATACCTGCCAACAGGTCAAGGGCAGAGTTTTCAGTGGTGACACTCTGCTAGCTCTCAAAAGCCATAAAGAGCTCTGTAATTTCTCACATGCCTCTGTCACCTCTGGGTGACAGAGGGTCTATGCAGCACAAGCTCTGCTTGCCTGAGAGCAGAGCCCCATCTACCCATGAAACAGATCATGGAGAGGGGATGCTAGTCTCTGATATCTCCAGTTGGCAATTCAGGCCACATGGGCAGGGACAGGAGGCAGAAGTTCTCACTGGCTGGCTCCACTTCCTGGGTTCATGGACTTGCCTGACAAGTTTGAAGACCCACAGAGGAAGTGTTTCCAAATAAAAGAAAAGAAACCCAAGAATCTTCCTGTTCAGACCCCAAAGAACAGGATTCACAATAACAATGATGACGACGACGATGATGATAAATACAGCTAAAACTTCACTGAGGGCTTGTGCATGCCCATGCATTGTCTTAGGGTTTGGATTTTTGTTTGTTTTGCTTTGGAATCAGAGTCTCACTATGTAGCAAGACGAGGCTGGCCTCAAACTTGAGATCCTCCTGCCTTAGCCTCTAAGTGCTAGGATTACGGGTGTGTACCTATGCCTGACTTGTCTTAAATATTTTGATACAGATAAATTTAGTTATCACAATACCTTGACGCTATAGATATTATTCCCATTTAGAGATGAGGAAGTTGAGTCTTAGTGACACTAGGCGATTTGTCTTAAGTTTGACCAGCTGGAAAATGGCAGAGCCATCCTCTGGGTCCAGCCTGTCTGGCCCCAGAGCTCCTGCTCACCACACCCAAGGCTCGAGGCCTCCAGGGTGCAAGACAGATAAGGCTGATTCCATTATCCTTAATCAACTAACCCTATACCCAAATACCCACACCCAAACTCTGTCTCAAAATTATCTGCATATGAGTAGGATCCAACAGGTAAGAATTGGGGTGGGCCTCAAGCAGATGTCAGAAGAAAAACCCAGGGACAGCGGAAGGGACAAGAAGCCCTACATTTTTTCACTCCTAGCACCACCAGCTGACAAGTCCTGTAAGCCCAGCCCTCTCTTAATTCTTTCTGACTCTTCCTATCTACAATCCTAGCTACTTGGGAGGCAGAGATCAGAAGGACCAAGTTTTGAGGCCAGCCCATGCAAATAGTTTGTGAGACTCCCATCTCCAAAATAAATAGAGCAAAAATGGACTAGAGGTAGAGCACCTGTTTTGCAAGCTTGAAGCTCTGAATTCAAACCCCAGTCCCATCAAACAAACAAAATAACCCAAAAAACTAAAAACAAATTAATTTTGTCCTTCAAAGCAAAGTTTCTTCCTTCTCTTTGAATCCTGTTCCAAACCAGGGATCCTGCTCCCTAAGTCTGACTCCTAGTCTTCAAGTCTCCACTTACACATATCACTTTCTCACAGAGGAACCCCGCTCAGCACACAGACAGGCTATGACGCCTGTACTTGCATCTTCCTCCTCTACCCAGCATGTCATTCTCTTCACAGTGATCATGACACAGAATTATCCACTTGGGGACAGCAGCTAACTGAAAAAAATCAGTAAAAGCAACTTTCTTGTATATGACACATACTCTCCTTACACACCTCATTTGAATTGGAAACACACACACATTCCTTGGCCCCTTTCTGGGGTGGGGCAGGCTGTGTCTTTTCTCTCTGAATGTGGGCTTGCTGACCACTGTTCCTATAGTATCTATTCTGTAGTTTTGCTTTCATCAGAGCAGAACAAGAACTTAAAGGTGAAGGAATCTGAGTGTGAAATGCCACTGGATTTTTACAAAATGTGCCCAATGTTTAGTTATCATCTCTGAATTTCTTTTGACAGGCGTATTATCTGAGTAACTCTAGGGTTGATGGAGTGGCTCAAGTGGTAGAGTAACTAGCATGCTTGAGGCCCTGAATTCAACTCCTAGCATCACCAAAAAAGGTTGTTACAAGGTGGTCACATAGGTATTTATAGAAACTTTTCCTCTGAGGTATGCCATAGTGCCTCACAGCTCAGACTTCACCTGGCTCTAAATTATGATCCAGTTAGCTTATTAGCCATACAACCTTGGGTAAGATACTTAACATCTCTGTGCCTGTTTCCCATGTGTAAAACTGGAGTTTCAACTATCATTATTGCTTCATTTGTTTATTAGATGTTACATTCAATTATGTAATTATGACAACAAGCACAACTACTACAAACTGGTTTGGCAACACACTCTTGATGGAGCAGACTTAACTGACTTAACTGATGGAGCAGAAGTACCAGGGCGTGCCAGAGGCCAGCCTGCTGGCTGTGCACATTCAGCATGCTAAGGACATTAGTCAGCAAGTTTCACACAAGGAAATGGAAACCATCAGGCCAGTCACAGGTCAATTCAGCCCACAAAAAAGTTAAGAGCATTTACTGAACTGCTCATCATTTATAAACCACTCCTGGCTACACCTGGGGAGCCTTTAAATAACACCATACCTTGGCATCCAAAAGACTGATGTTAAATGGTATCAGGTGAGACCTGGACATTTCTCAAAGCTCCCAGGTAGCAACAAGCAAGGTTGAGGGCCTGTGGACCATAAGGTAAGTTCTCAAAGGGCAAGGCCCACCTCTCGTATTACCACTGAACACAGTGCCTGGAAGTTTCTGGCTCAACAGATCTACATGTCCTGGTTTTTATGTTTTTGTTTTTGTGGTAGTGGGGTTTTGAACTCAGGGTCTTGTGCTTGCTAGGTAGGCGCTCTACCTCTTGAGCCACTCCACCAGCCCCTTCCCATCCTCATTTTAAAGGAGTCAACAGTGGCCATCAGGTTTCAATCACAGAGTACCCACTTCATTCCTTCTTGTTAGCTTCCCTATCACAACAGGAGATAGGAATTAACCACATACAGCAACTAATATGGGGCACCAGGAAGAAGTTAGGATCCAATGGTGATTGGCTGCAATGGTGATCTAGGAGGCAGCATTCAGAAATGCAATTAATCATTAACCCACAACACAGGAAGTGATGAGTGGCAGTCCCAGCCCCAGAGCTTCCTGAGTTTTGGGCAGGTTTTCTCAGTGAACAGGTCATCTAGCCTGCGAACCCAATCCAGCTGTGCACAGGTGAGATAGATGAGTGCCCTGGGGCACAGGCCCTGCATGGACTCTTCCCCTATCCCAACCCAAATTTGACTTCTCTCATGGAAGACTCTAACCCATGCCCTGTACACCCCCACAGTGACATCACAAAAGGGCAGAACTCAGCTGAGGGGAATGTGAATGGCAGAAAGGGAGCAGAGGCTGCTAAGCAACCCACCCTCCCCCCCTCCACCTTTGTTTGCTCTGGTGGCAACAATGAAGGTCTGGTCAGGGCCACTTGGCAACATAGATGGCTTTTCCTCCCAACAGTTGCTTCTTTGAGTCAAGCTGCAGCTCTGCTCACCCAGCTGCCTCTTTGGCCTAGGGGCCCCTCAAAGTGTGGGGCCTGAAGGACAACTGTGACTTGCCCTCTCAGGACTGTTAGCAGCAGAACCAGGTAACACCTCCTTTCTTCTTCCCCCATATTCCCTTCAATTGGTCCTGGGGTGGCAGCCTGCTGTTACCAGCTCCATTTCCAGAAGAGTTAGGCCTCGTATTTTCAGCTGCCTTCAGCTACTTACTGAGGCCTAAGCCACTATACCTAATTTTTTTCTTCTTTGAAACAGGGACTCCCTATGCTTCCCAGGTTGGCCTGGAACTCCTGGGCTCAAGTGACCCTCCTATTCGTTTCCCAAGTAGTTGAGATTACAGCATGTGCCACTACACCCAGCTGGGCTTCGACATTGACCTCTCAAAATGCCTACCAAACATTTAGTAATTGGGACAGGAGAAACAGAGGGGATCAGGCTGGAGGTGTGACTTAAGTGTAGAGTGCCTGCCTTGCAAACCCAAGTACTATTAAAAAAACCAAAAATTTAAAAAAACTTTTAAAGATAGGGGGTACCCACAGTAGTGATTTTAGATTCCAGCTGAGTAGGCCTCAGGGATGGAACAGACATTTTGGCTCCCACCGGGGCTATTCAAGCAGGAACTGGAGACTCCAGAGACAGTCTCCAGGAAGAATGCAGGGCCCTCTATCAAGAAGAAACTCCATTTGTTCCGTGCTGGACACTTTGAGTCCAAAGACTCACCATCCCCTCAGCATCCACTAGCTACCGAGATGGCCAGCTGTGACTGCCGTGGAAGTCAAGGCTGGAGGTTTGAAGAGCAATGCCAGGGCCTTGAGTGCTCCCTGTACTCAGGGCCTCTGTCCCCTCTTTTCCAGGTTTACATGGATCAAATAGTATTCAAGAACATCTGGAATGATGAGTTCTGGGAGAACCCCTGGAATCTGGGGGGCCTGATAGTGATTGGCTTATTCACCATCACGTTCCTGTTTTTCATCTTGTTTGCTGTTGTGTTTGGTTTGCTCTCAACGACGGAGAGGACTGAGGGTGAAAAGGAGTGACCTAATTTCCTGGGGGCCCAGAAGGCAGCAGGGAGAAGCAGACTGACCCTGCCTGCTTACCTCATCCTGCAGTTGCCCCTTCATAGGCCCTTCTGGCTCGGGGCCAAGTCCTGGTGTCCTGTCTCACCAGGAAAGAGTCTAGTCAAATAGTGGATCTGGCTTAGGGGTTGGTCAGATAGCAAGATGGGGAGGCTGGTTTGATACCCATTCTGGGTCCCCCACCCTGCTGCCACCACAACCCTCAAGCACATGAAGAGGGCCTCTCCTATGCCTCAGGTGAGAGGAGTGATGGCTAACAAGGTCCTCTAACAGCAACTTCACAAGTCCTTGACAGAGGAGGACACAAAACCACTAGATGAAGTAAAAATTCCTTTTCAAATCTGCTAACTTTGTGAGAGCTTATTTTCCATCTAGATGTGGTAACTAGAATCAGCTTCCCTAGCAAACCTCACTGGGCTTTTAAGTATCTAAGGTCTAGCCTATCTCACCTGCTGCCTAGCATGTGTCCCTGGGTTCTCAGCATGACTTTCAGTTCCTGAATATGCCATGGTCTCTCCTGCTACAGGGCCTTTGCACACATTCTTCCCTCTGACTGGGATGCTCTCCGTCATTCCACACCTCACTCCTAGTTAGTGCTTTCTCATTCTTCAGATCTCGTTCTAGACCTGCCTTCTTCAGTTAAATGTTCCCTGACCCTCTAGATTGGGGAAGGGCCACCTATTATTCACTCTCAAAACACAATGTACCTCATTTTTCAGAAAGTACTGGGGCTTGAATTCTAGGCCTGGCATTTGCTAAGCAGATGCTCTGCCACATGAGCCACACCTCCAGCCATCATGTAACTTTTCTTCAACCCCTTTCATGAGGAATATTATAATTTTTTTTTTGTGGTGGGATTGGGGTTTGAACTCAGAGTTTTGCACTTGCAAAGCAGACACTATTTGAGCCACACCTCCAGTACATTTTGCTTTAGTTATTTTGGAGATGGGGTCTTGTGAACAATTTGCCCAGGCTGGCCTTGTTCTCCCAATCACAGCCCCCCAAGTAGCTAGGATTACAGGTGTGGGCCACCAGTACTGTATTTTTTTATATGATTATCTGAAAAGTGCCTGTTTTCCCTATGGGACCAAGCACCACATTGTATCCTTTTGACCAGTGTGCCTGATAAAATTAGCATCAATCAGTATTTGCTGGCTGAATAAGTGAATGAATGAGAAAATGGGTACATAAATGAACAAACAGGAGCAGTCTGGGCTGTTAAGCTCCCTAGCCCAGAAATCCCAAGAGATAATCCACAGGCCTAAGTACAAAGCTGTTCTTGCATCTCAAAAGTGCCCAGACCAGCAGGCCAGTGGCTGCTTCAAGCCTAGTAGCTTCCTGAAACACTAATAGGTAAAAAGCTCCGCCATGAATAACTTTTTCATGGCTGCACCCTGGAGAAAGCTATGTGCAGGGACAAGATGAAACCTGCTGGCTGCCCCACCCTGGCCACATTCTTAACTGACCCGTGTATTTTTCTGTTCATCCCAGACCCCTCCTCCATATAACTCATAAGGTCTCTCCCTCCTGCCACCCCAGTCCCTACAACTTCCTTTTCCTTGCTGCCAGATCCCCATCCTAAGGGACACTTTATGGAAACAGCTGCCTCAACCCCAACCTCAGACCAAACTATTCTCAGAAAAGGACCAAATATCTGGCAGGGAAGGGGCTTTTTCTTCATGTTACCCAGCATTAAAACTTTTTAAAATTTCCTTTCAAAGAGCAATGGCCAACACAGACCTGCCAGCAGGGATTATTCCAGTCTGAGGCCTGGGAATCCTGGAATCTAGAACCTCACACATGTAGGCAGTAGATAGGAGGTACAAGGCTGCAGGTAGGACAAGGAGAAGCCATCACCTGGACTCCTTGGTTTCATAGATGCCTGGACCCCACACCTTTAACCAGACCAATAATCCACTAAGAGATCTCAGAAGAAATACAGTCAGAGGCCCCAAGGAGGACCTGTCACTTTGCCTAGCAGCTTTATCCCTCCAGATCCTCAGATAAGAACCAGCTAGAGTTTTTTTCCAGCAGAAGGGACTCTGACAATTAGCAAGAACACTTGATCCTTTCATTTATTTCCAGTAATGAGCTCTTCTCATGGAGCTTGAGAAGGCTGAATTTAGCAATTCCCTGAACCAGTGAATGAAAAGGGTTTTGATGGCAGTGACCATATGCAAGCAAGGATGGGCCTGGCACTGAAGCCCACCACTTTTGCTGGGTGTGGTTCTGCCACAGAGGCCAAATTAGAGATGGCAGTTTCCAGAAGGAACTAGCTCAGTCCTGGACCTACCAACTCATCAAATGCAAATACAGGCCTAAATAAGTATCTCCCTGGTTTCCAGAAGAGAGCCCAAAACATCTGCTAGACACAAATATTATTATTTAATCACCACCCTGCTTCAACACTTTAGTCTTGAGCAGGGTGCATATAATCCCAGCTGCTCAGGAGACAGAGATCAGGAGGATTGTAGTTTAAAGCCAGCCAGGGAAAATAGTTCGAGAGACTCTATCGTGACAAAACCCTTCATAAAAAAAAGGCTGGTGGAGTGGCTCAATGTGTAGGCCCCAAATTCAAATCCCAGTATTGAAAAAAAAAAAGACTCTAGTCTTGGGGTTGGAGGTATAGCTTAGTGGTAGAGCACTTGCATAGCAATGCAAGAAGTTCTGGCTTCATTTCCTAGCAACGAAAAAATGCACCAAAAAAAAAGACTAGTCTTGCAAAAGCCAACATGGCACTAGTATGAAATAAGCATTACACTGAAAATCTGCAAGCCCAAGTTCTATCATGAACTCTGTGACCATCACCTCTCTGCAACTTGGTTTATTCATTTCTAAGTCTGAGTCAATCACTTCTGTTCATCTCCTAGGATTGTTCCATGAGATCAGATGAATCAGAGTTTTTGAGACCAAAGTATAAAAAATTCTCCTGGTGTCCTTTGCAAGGGGCATGAGTGACTACATGTGCCTAGTCACAACCTATCATTGAACAGCTATCACATTCTTTCAATCCCTCACCCCCATCACCACAGATGCAGACAAAATAGACAAGTGGGTTCCATGTGAGCAGGCTGGTGTTCCATTAGAGCTGTTTCTCTAAAGTTCATGACACCTCTTAACCCAGAGATAAGAGTGGGTCACGCAGTTCTAGCTGGTTCCTGGACAAGAATGAATACTACTCAAGTGAAGCCAGAAGTCCCAGCTCAGTGGCATGTGATGACCACAATGCCAGTGGCTCAGATCTGGCATGTTACTCAGGACTGAGTTGCTGCTCATGGGGTCAGCCAACCCCAGAAGAAGGTGGAGTGGGAAGATGGAATGACTCCCCCAACCAAAAAATACTGAACAAATCCTCACATTTCTAGAACTTTTGACAACTCTAGAAGGAAGTGACTTCATGCTGCCCAATCGCAGGTAGGGGGTCCCTTGGTGGTCCACAGGCTGTCTTATATTAGGTGGTTAAGTAATGGGTGCTAGGGGAAGAAAAGATTTGATGCTTCACTCCACATACAAAATAAGTCACTTACCCCAGTTCTTCACAGAAGCTCACCAGGGCATCGAAGCCCAAGATGATGGCTTTATCAGATGCTTTGTTCCCCCTCTTTTCCTGAAGAAGGAAAATGACCACTTAGCAAGTCTTACAGATCTCACTCCCTTGTGGCCACAAAAAGTAATAAAGGAGATTGGCTGAGGGTATATGGCCTAAAGGTAGAGTGCCTGCCTACCAAGTGTCAGGCCCTGAGTCCAAACCTCAGTATTGGGAAAAAAAAAAAAAGAGGGAGAAAAATATTTAAGTGTGATAATAAAGCCACTTACTCAACAGTGTCCCCAAACTTGACTATAGAATCTCCAGACTTCCTTCTGGGATAGAGCTTTTGAGAGTTTGTATTTCCTAAAAGTTCCTCAGGTGATTCTCATATAAAGGGCTCTGGACTGGCATTTGGGAAACACTATGATACAATCTAATTTCAAAATAGCAAACACATGTACCAGTGCTGTGTCTTCATTTATATATGAACATACATGCTAACGTATATATAAGAGGATACATATTACAACATTGACAGTGGGATGGAGGTATAGCTCAAGTGGTAGAATACCTGTGTAGCAAGTGTGAAGCACTAAGTTCAAACCACAGTATGGCCAAAATAAAATTTAAAAATTAACTTATTTCAGAGTGATGGAATTATGCATGACTGACCTTTCCTGTACATATCTATCATTGAGCTAAATCTCTAGTCCAATATGTTTAAATTGCAATTACTTATTAGATCAGTATTTTTTCATTGGGACTATATCAGCATTGTTCCAAGCTAAATCACATGATTACATTTTCCACAATAACTTTCCTTTCTATTGTACAATTTTGTGTCCTCTGAAATTAATAGTTGTTTGTTTTTTCCACTTCCTTAGATTTCAGGGTGTCACTTTACCCCCAAATGTTCTGACATAATAAAAAATTCATTTTAAGGGCTGGTGGAGTGGCTCAAGTGGTAAGAGTGCCTGAATAGCAAGTGTGAGGCCCTGAGTTCAAACCCCAGTACCGCCAAAAAAAAAAAAAAAAAGCAATTCATTTTAATATGAATCAAAGATGTCAGGTTCCACTTTGATTTTTGGAAACTTACTTCCTGGAGACTTCTGGCCACCAGTTCAATGTGGATGATTTTTCTTTACACCTATGCCTAGATGTTTCTCTGACTACTGCTGCCACAGTGCTGGGACATTCCCTTGTCTCAATCTGATTCACATCTCCATCTTCCTCTCTAGGCTTTTTTTTTTTATGGTGGAAAGCATCCTTTAGTAGCCTCTAAGACATGACACAGGAAATTTTTTGAAATCTTTTATTTGAAAATATGTTTATTCCATCTCCACACTTCATTGGTTGGCTAGACAGAAAATTCTATTTTTTTTTTTTTAATTTTAATTTGGGTCTCAGTGTTTTTGCTGTAGTTGTTTTGTTTTGTGCACTAGAATTTGAACTCAGGACCTCATACGTGCTAGGCAGGCACTCTACCACTTGAGCCACTCTGTCAGCAAGACAGAAAATTCTAGATTGGAAATTGTGTATTTAGAATGTGAAGGCAGGGTGTGGTGGGACACACCTGCAATCTCAGCTATTCAGGATGCAAAGATCAGGAGAATTACAGTTTCGAGGCCAGTCTGCACAAAAAGTTAGGGAGACCCCATTTCAACAAATAAAACAGGTATGATGGTACACACTATAATCTCAGATAAAAATGTGAGACCCTATCCGAAAAATAACTAAAAGCAAAAAGGCTTGGCTCTATTTGTAAGTCTGTGATTCCTAAGTTGGAGGGGGCACTGTTTTCTCTCTCCCTCCCTGGTTAGAGCAAGCTTTCTCTCGCTCCTGGTTATTACTGAACCTAACTGGGCTTAACTGGAGGCAACTGGAGATTCAGAAAAGACAAAGGATAGACAGACAGACAGAAAGTGGGGTCAGGTGTGCTGGGTGCTCTGATGGAGACACCTAACTCTCATTGCTTCTTTTCTCTATCTTTATTCTTTAAGGCCTTACTCCTTGCAGTTCTTTAAAGCCTAGCTTAAAACCTCTTTCCTGAGACTCGCACTGCCCCGTGTTTGCTCTTAGCTTATCTTTAACCTAATCACTCTTAAAGTCTTTTGCCCCAGGCTTGCAGCTTTTCTTTATCATTCTCTCTTTAGCTTTCTTAAAGCTCGGTGCTCAGACTTGCAAAGTCTGGGTCCTCTATCTTGCACTGTCCCATGTTCTCTTTGGCTTTTCTTTAGCTTCTAAAGCCTATGTTAAAGTTCTTTCTTTAGCTTTGCTTTCTAAAGCCTGTGTCAAAGTTCTTGGTGCAGACTTTCTATCAATCCCTCTTTAAGGCATACTTTTCCCTTCAGCAATTTCCCTTTAGCAATTCTTTTCCCTTCTGTAATTCTTTACCCTTCCAAATGCTTCCCACACCAAAAAGCCCAAAGCAAAAGAATCAAGCCAAAGTCCAAAGTAAAAGCCAAAGGCAAAAAGCCTCAATCCCTCCTTCGGCAGGGCCTTTTATAAACAGCGGAGGCTCTTGGGGAGGGGCGTGACATTTTAACAGGAGAATCCTGAGTTCCTGCTTCTCTGAATGCAAACATAGGGGATGAAGCTGTTCTGCTTTTTTCTGTTTCATGGCCAGGGCTGCACCTATCTCAGCCTGGAGGTAAAAGCAATTAAGTCGCATCTTGCCTTGCTTATGTCCAGTTCTCATAGGATTTCATAATCCAATCTCCACACTAATATATGAGCAAATATACAAATGTGTGTATATATACATATACGTGTATGTATACATGTATGCTTATTTTCATACGTGAATACACATATATGTATATATAATATACACACACATACATTCTCTTCTGTGCAATGCCTATTTATACTCTGTGCTGTGTGGTAGTTTTTGCCTTTTTACATAGCCAGGCAATTATTCAGACTACAAGTTATTTTTCCCAATATGGGCTCATTTTTCACTATTTGTAGTGTTACTTATACATAGAAATTTGGAGGTGGAATTTAGTCAAATAGAATGTCTTCCTTTATGGTTTCTATAGGTTCCTTCCTTCTTCCCTCCCTCCCTTCCTTCCTTTTTTTCTTTTTCTTTTTTGGAGACTAGGTCTTGCTATGTTGCCCAGGCTGGTCTCTAACTGCTAAGCTCAAGTGATCCTCTCTCCTCCCTAGTGCTGAAATTATAGGTGCATACCACTATACAAGCTTGGTTTCTGTTGTTTGAACTCAAAGCCTTAGCAAGTGCTTCACCATTTGATCCACACCCCAGCCCTTGTTTTTTTTGTTTTGTTTTGTTTTGTTTTTTGAGGTAAGTCTTCACTATGTAGCCCAGGCTGGCATAGAACTGAAGATCCTTCTGCCTCCACCTCCCAAGTATGGGATTACAGCTGTGTGCCACCATGCACACTGATTTTTCAACAACATAATATATTTTACCCCCCTTATTTTATAGTTTTTTGAGGTATTTATGCCATCTGTAATTCACATGCATAGAGTATCAAATAGAAACCTAATTTTATTTTTTTCTGGGGCTAATTAACAGTTATTCCTTTTCCTGTTGATTTTCCTGTTGATTTATAATGCTACCAATCTTATACCAAATTCCCTTATACATTTGGATCTATTTTTAGGCTTTTTTTTTTTTGGTGGTACTGGAGTTTGAACTCAGAGCCTTCTGCTTGCTCAGCAGGCACTCTACCACTTGAGCCACTCCTCCAGCCCCTCTTCTTTTAAAATTTTTTTCTTTTAGTTTTTTGAGACAAGGTCTCACTGTATAGCCCATCAGGCCTCGAACTCAATCCTCCCGCTGGGATTATCCCAGCCTCCCTAGTGCTAGAATTACAGGCATGTGCCATCATGCCTGGCTTGTTTTGAGGGGCTGCCCCCCTCAAAAAATATATATATATAGTATTCATATCATTTAAGTTTTTATGAAGAAAAAAAGTAAGTCTAGGGGTTGGGGGGAAGGGGTTTGGATAAGCAGTAGAGTACCTGCCTAGCAAGGTGCAAAGCCCTGAATTCAAACTCCAATACTGCCAAAAAACCCCACTTAGCTAACAAAACAAGCCTATCCCAGATTTTTGCAGGCTGCCTGCCCAACCTACATATCCATTCCCCTTGGCTATCCCTCCTAAGCCAGGAGCATCCCTCCTAGCTTACAGAAGCTTCCTTTGGCCTCAGATGTAAGCAGTGTGAAATTGGAGAGTGGTGGGTTCAGAAATGGCTTTCACTGCCCAGGACTTACCTGGAGTTTTGCTATTTCCTTCCTGATCAGGAAGCTGACTTGGTCCCGGTCATTCCTAGAGTAATAGAGTCGGCACCAAGAAGGCTTCCCATCCCTGCCAGCCCGGCCTGACTCCTGGTAGTACCCAGCCATTGACTTGGCAATATTCCAGTGGGCAACAAACCTATAGGATCCGAAAACACAAACAGCATGAGTTGAGTGCCCCCAGAGAAGAGTGATCCTGTGTCAGTAGAGCTGGAATTACTCCACAGCGGCCAGGTATAGGAAGGCTAACACACAGGGAGGCAGAGAGATCAGAGAAAGCCAGAGCCAGGTGGCTAAGACACCTGATACCTATCACCAGGTCTCTCTGCCATAGAGCAGACCAGCCTAGAGGCCACTATAGGAGTTAAGAGGGAAATTCCAGCATATATAAGAAACAAAATATATATATATATATATATCTCACAGCCATAGGCCCAGCAAAATAAATACCAAACTTTAAAAAACAAGGCTCTACCACATAAGCTGTATGACACTGATTAAGTCCCTTATACCATCTTTTCTGGTGGGGTGTAAGTGGGGTTTGAACTCAGGGCCTCACACTTGCTAGGCAGGTGCTCTACCACTTGAGTCACTCTACCAGCCCTGTTTTGTGTTGGGTACTTTCAAGGTAGGGTCTCGAGAACTATCTGCCTGGGCTGACTTCAAACTGTGATCCTCCTGGTCTCTGCCCGAGTGCTAGGATTACAGATGTGATCCACCAGTGCCCAGCCCTTATACTTTCTTTGAAGAAGGAAAGGGGTAATGTTCATTAAATACCAACAATGAACCAGCTTATATATTTGTCTCATTTAATTTGGTAGTAACTTTCATGTAAAGTAGTTCATTCTACAGATGATAAACTTGAGATTAGGAGACATAAATTTGTGCAAGGTCACACAGTAAAGGGACAGTAGAGCTAGGATTTGAGCCTAAGGGTATCTGACTTCAACACTGGCTTCTAACAAGCCACAACAGACTAGGACTCAACTCAAGATTCCAGTGTTCTTCCAAGTGTAGTACACTGACCCAGGGTCACTGAGAGGCTAAAAAGACCACATATGCAAGGCATTATTGTTGGCATTACTCAGGGCAAAGGGCTTCAGGCTATAGCCAAAAATGTTCCCCAAAGATTAGGTCATGGCTGGAGGTAACTGACTTCCTGACAGTTGCCAGAGTGGAGCTAAGAGGCTAAGATGAGCACTAACTCTTCTAGACTGTCAGCAAGTAATACAAAAAGATGACAGTAATAAGATCTTTGCCTTTTCACAGGGAGCAGTTTAAAACAGTTACTTCATTCCAGTCCCCCTGTAAGGTCCACCTGAAAGATGGCAGTGAACCAGACTGTTAATGGATGAATCTAACAATCTACATGCTGCCCCTTTCCTGGGGACGGCAGAACAGAACTATGTATCCACCTGAGAGCTGGTCACACAGAAACTGTCAGCATTTGGGCTGTGTACTAGGGACCCCATCCCCACCCCGTGGCACTAGAGTACATGGACTGGGTCCTTTGTGCATAGTAGCCATTGCACCATAAGTAAGGCCCCAACCAGGAAGGTAAAGCAAGAACCAGAGCTCACCTTACATTGGCTTTGTCTACTCCCATTCCAAAACTGATGGTTGCAACAATTACAGGAACCTTTTCCTCCATCCACTCATTCTGCACCTGTGTTCTATCAGAAGCCTTCAGCCCTAGAAAGGAGGGTAAGTTGGTAAACAGAACTCGAATTACCTTGGGGGCTTATCTTGGGCATTTTATGCACACCCTGAATCATCACTTCCTATCTGTATGACCTTGGACCATGCACTTAATCATGGAGCCCATGTGTGGCAGAGAGCAGTCAATAAACATTAAGAGTCAAGATTCAAACCTAAGTCCATTGGCCTCCAAAGCCTGTGCTCTTTCAGTCTAGCTCTTTATAATACCTAAGCTTATAAAAACCCATCACCTGCTGTTGAGTGGGCAGATGGTAGGAAAAAGAACTCAGGAGTTACAACTCTCATTTTAGACCTGATTCGTGTCTAGATACCTTTTAGTGGATTTAAGTGAATCACTTTAGCTCCCCATGGTTATTTTGAAAAAGATAGTGGACTACTTAAGGCCTCCAAGAAGACCACTGGTATAGGCACCTCTTACCTGCATGGTAAGCCTTGGCATTCACACCCCTGCTGCTCAGCTCTATGGCAAGCTGTTCACAAGCCTCTCTGGTCCTACAGTAAACAATGCCACAGCCAGACAGCTGGAGATGTGGGAAGAAAACAAGCAGGGGAAGAGCAGAACAATCAGCCCAATATAGTGTAACCTGCCTTGAAAGAGGCTCTGTGCTTTCTCTTGTCAACTTCCTAGTCTCCTCTGAAGCATGACACCCAGCAGGGCTCACCACTTTATAGAAAGCAGGACCAAAGTAGCTTAAAATTCAACCATTTTAACTTCTCTGCCTCCTCTCTTAAAAACCCCATGTAGATCTGCAAAGGCCTTACACATAAGGATCGCCTGCTTGTCTTCAATAAAAGACAGAGGACTGGAGAAGCCCAGTAAAGACAAAACCAGATAATGAAAGGAATAACTCACTTTGGGCACAAGTTTTGTGTGTTTTTTTGCCTCATACTTACTAGGCAAGTGCTCTAACTGCTTGAGTCACTCCACCAGCCCTTTTTTGTGATGGGTTTTTTCGAGATAGGGTCTTGAGAACTATCTGCCCAGTGCTGGCTTCAAACTATAATCCTTCTAGGTAGCTAGGATTACAGGCATGAGCCACCAGCACCCAGCTGGGCACAGGTTTTAAGAAGCCTGGCTAAGGAAGCTAGGAAATACAAAGGTCTTTGAAAATCAACATCCATGCTGCAGATAGCACCTTGGCTCCCCAACCCAGTACCTTACCCCTTTATCAGCCTTTTGTCCAAGAGCCTTAAGGCAGAAATCCCTCAGGTTCCCATAGAGATCAGGAATCAGTTCCTTGAACTGCACGTCATAGAAGAGGTTTGCCCTGAAGCAGGGAGTCTTGAAAGAAGCCACTGGTTGCTTCAGGTGCAAAGCAGCAAACACATCCTCTTGGACCTGTGGGGTAGCTGTGGCAGTCAGGGCCACACATGGGGCATGTGCCAGGCAGGAGCGCAGGGCACCCAGACGCAAGTAGTCAGGACGAAAGTCGTGTCCCCACTGGGAAACACAATGAGCTTCATCTACCACCAAGTAAGACAGCAAGTGACGGGACATGAGGGAATTCAGGGTGGGCTGGAAGGAGGCTGAAGCTGCCATCTCTGGGGTGATGTACAAAAGCTTGGTCCGGGGCTTTTCTTGTTCCAAGTCAGAGAGCAGTTCCTTCCGCTCCTGTGCTGAGAGCTTAGAGTTCAGAGAACTCACTCGTACCTTCAGGGCCAACAAATGGTCCACTTGGTCCTGAGGGCAGAAGGGGATAAGCCTAAACTGAGATGTAACTGGCCCTCAGGACCCAGTGGAGGGCTTCAGTGCAACTCTCTAGAGGATTTCCCAGTCATAAAATGCTCTCCTCCCACCTTCCAATGTCTTCTCCTTGCCCAGAAGTATGGAAGGTAAAGTGTGGTTAAGGGGACAGGCTCTGGAGTCAGAGAAACCTGGATCTAATCCTGGCTCACTTAATTGTCACATGCTCTCTGGCTGTTTCTTAACTTCTGAGACTGTTTTCACTCAGTTCATGTTCTTTGTCTCTTTCCCTCTCCTACAAGTAGTAACTACTTGATAGGATTGTAGTAAGAGTTAAGTGAAATTTTCTATCTCAAAGGTGAAATGAATGTACATAAAGGATTTGGCACAAAGCCTAAGACCTAGTGAACATTCACTAAGTACTACTGTTGTCCCCATCTTTCTACAGTGGATGGCTTTTAACCACATGGACATGCTTCCTCAATTCTGATTTGATTTGATCAGCCCATCTGGCACTGAATACACGAAATGTAGAGCAGATGTTAACAAGGTCCCAACCAGTTTCTCACCTTTTTTTCTATTGCACATACCTGTGCCCTTGCCAAAATAAAACAGGACACCAGGGATTCCCAGTATCAATTCATCCAGCTATCCTCCTGCATCTTCTATTCTAACATGTTATAGTGGATGTGTGTATGTACAGATATAGTTCCAAAGGAAAAAAAAAATAGGAAGGTGAGGGATCTTAGGCCATGAAAACACAGAAGACTCCTTTGTGACCCACCAGAGTGACATACAACCTGTATTTACATATCACTATATTTGGGCAATTTAGAAATCCAATATAGACAGTGGCATAAGCAAATCATAAAAAATAAAGACGCAAAGACCAAATAAAAGAGAAGTGAAACTTCTAGCTATTAAAAAAAACCCAACAAACTTCCCCTTATCTTTTTGAGCTACCATCTTCATTCAAAAACCTCACCTGAATCAAGGCAATGAGAGGAGAGACTACAATGGTGATGCCTTTGGCCAGCAGAGCGGGGAGTTGATAGCAAAGGGATTTTCCTGCCCCTGTGGGCATGCACACAAAGACATCCTTGTCACCTGCACAAATAGAAGAAGATAACAACTTAATTCTGCTTGTTCATCAAGGCTGTTGAAAATTAAATGTGAATATAGGAAAAGCACCTAGCAGAGTCTGGTACATGGGAAGATGTCATTATCATATTAATTCCCTCCCTTCCTATGAAAAGGGCAGGGATCCTGGAAGATGTGGAAATGTGTACAAACTATTTCCAGTAATTCTATTACAAAAGTTAAGAAATCTGAATCTGCTGGGATATGGATAATTGAAGTAAACAGTCATGAAAGAATACTGCCAGGAAGAAGGGCACATCTGTGTAGTCATACCACTTAGAGGTCCTTGTTTATCGATGTCATTAATAATACACGGCTGCTTCTCTCTTGGAAGTATGGTCACCATACGTCCAGCTTATGATATTATTACTCCTTTCTTCTCTATCGGGGGCCCAGACCACTCAATCTTCAGGAAGGGAATTACCTAGGTTAGTGACTAGGCCAAGCTATTACTGCCACCCTCACTTCTGCCTATCCTCAAACATGAGAATCTACAAAAGACAATTTGTAGGTCTGGCTATGAAATGTTAAGAACCAGGATAGCCACCTACCATTTGTCTCTTCTCTTAATGGTGTCCTAATAAATTTCGTTTTTTCCTTAAAAAAAAAAAAGAAAGAAAGAAAGAAAAGAAAACCAGCACAGCTGGGAGGTTCTGCCATTAAAACTGTAAGTTTTGGTTGACACGTCTAAAAGATTTCCAAAACCAATTATGGACCAAGAGTGAGGCGGTAGTAAAGGTCTGGAGTAGGGTGTTACGCTGCAGTGCTATGATAGTCAGGAGAAATGAAAGGCAGGGAGCTTGAGAATCATGTACCTTTCACTACAGCCATGGTCGCACTCTCCTGTAAAGGCGTCTTAAAAGAGTCAAACCCAAAGACCTTCTTCAGTGCGCTCCGGACTCGCCGCTCAAGGTCACCGGGAGTGGAGGAAGGGTGAATGTTCATCTTAGCGAAAAGCAGTAGCCAAACGTTCAGGCGAAGGTAGTAAAGGGTTGTCCGGAGAATGCTCTGTTCTGCTTTAAAAAACAGTTTTTCTTCTGTGAGTACAAGTCTACTCTATTAAGCTTAAGCAATGTATTAGTTGCAAATAGTAAAGCTGCCGGGGAACTGCCTCAAGCAATAAATTCCTGGGTAATTAGCATCTTCACTTTTACTCTCAGTGAAAATAAAAACACTGAACTATCCCAGGCCACGGTAAAACACACAGCTAGAAACCAGATCGTGAGAAGAACACAAATGTCTTCGGAATCGTTTGGAGAACGTGGAATCGTTTTTCTAGGATCCACCGTCTACTCGTTCTCTAAGCGCAGCCATGACGACCATTCTTTCCCCCCTCCCCCAGGATCCCAACCCCTTCACTCTTCTTCCTGAGTCCCAGAATCATCAATTTCCTCCCTTCACCAGCTAAAAGCTCCCTCTTTTAACCCCAAGATATCAGAGCCACTCTTGGTCGTGCGCCATCCAGGCTCTTGTAGGGCCGCTAAGTTCCGTTGTTGGTTCTGCAACTTCTTAAACACCCCCTACCCACTACGTCCAACTCTGAGAAGCCAACCAGAGTCGGCCCATTCAGTCAGGTAAAAATCCACACAACCTTACATCCGTCGCTCAATGATGACGTTAACAAGCGCTGGCGCGCGGGGGAGGGGGGTGGGCCAGATTCAGAAACAGCCTCTTTGATTGGTTTCTATTCTGGCTCGAGTTCTCCTGGGATCCGGAAGAACTTGCTCTTCCGCCCGGAAGTGACCTTTGAGTCATAGATGTGAGCCACAGCGGGACTGTGGAATAAAATGGCGGGGAGGAAGAATGTTTTGTCGTCTCTGGCAGTTTACGCGGAAGATTCAGAGCCCGAGTCTGATGGCGAGGCTGGAGTCGAAGCTGTGGGAAGCGCGACTGGTGAGCCCAAGCTGGAAAGGGGAATCGGGTGTCTGCCCAGAATGCTGAGCACCTAGCGGGGTGGGAAGTAAAGACATGTTCATTGTACTCCATGTATCGAACCCCGGAGCCTTAAAGCGCGGTGTCCTGGATTAGATATTGCCTTAGAGACTCTGTAGTAAGAATGAACTCTCTCCGCTCAATTGTTTCTACTATTCTTCTGAAACTTACTGAAAAATCTCTGTGCTGGGCAGAGGGATGGACTTGAGGGAGAGAAGTATCCTGGGCTGCTGCATCCCTACCTGTTCCTTTGGGCTCGTTTGAGGAGGAAAGAGAGTTAAGAAAATTGTGAGTGGAGGGTGGTAAAGTCTTTCTTGTTAAAATGCTAACTTTTAATTAGGAATATGCCCTAAACGCATCTTGGAGCTTTTAGAAATACACGTTTGCGTTCTAAAGTGAATGATTATGTAGATCTGGGAAAGGTTCTGCTAGGTATTTGTGAGCTTTTTCGGCTCCTGGATGATTGATCACTTTATGAGTGTTTAAGGCCCAATTAGCAATTTTGTTTTCCTTTTTATAGTCAGAGTCAAAATGTTAGAAAGACGACAAATTTCTTTGGGGAATAGAAGGAGCAAATTACGTAATAGCTTTGGGCCTTGGGTTTTCTCATCTGGAAAGTGAGGGTGGTTGGTGCAAAAATGAGGAAGAGTCTTTGTCTTGTTAGGGGAACGCAAGTTCACAGTTGCCTATGATGTAAGGTAAAGACAGGTTAAAAATAAGTGTTTAGAGGAGGGAAAGCTTCAACTGGCAGAACAGACTGACAGCTTTAGAGTTCCTTATTATTTTTTGCAGTCCTGGAGTTTGAACTCAGGGCTTGTGCTTACTAGGCTGGTCTTTTACCACTTGAGCCATGCCTCTGCCCTTCCTCCCCCTCCACACCCCCCCCCCTTTTTTTTTCTTTTTGGCATTGCTGGGGATCAAATCCAGTGCTTCACACATGCTAGGCAAGCACTCTGCCACTGAGTTACATCCTCAGCCTAGCCTGACCACATTAGAAATTTAATTTTTCTTTCCTGTTCTCTTAATAATTTCATCCACTAAGACATTGTCTTCCCAAATGCAGAATCTGGGCAGTGGTCACTTACCTGAGGTTTAGGTTCCTATTTTATCTTTGGAGACATCCTGGCCATTAATTTTTTTTTTCTCCATTTTTCCCACTTTGATTCAGAGGAGAAAGGTGGATTGGTATCTGATGCTTATGGAGAGGATGACTTTTCTCGCCTAGGAGGTGATGAAGATGGTTATGAAGAAGAAGAGGATGAGAACAGCAAACAGTCGGTAGGTAAATCCAGAGCTTCTCAAAGCACCATTTCATTTGCCAGAAACTGAACTGTGTGTACCAACATTCCATTTAGTGGAAATTCATTACTCTCCCCCTTTTGTTTGGTATCATTTGAAGAAAATAGGTTGAGAGCTGGGGATGTAGCTCAGTGGTAGAGCACTTGCCTTGTAATGTGTGAGGGTTTGATCTCCAGCAGTGTAAAAAAAAAGAAAAAAGAGCAAAAAAGGGGAATTCAGAATCTTTACTCCCGTTTCCTGCATGGGGAACAGGAAATGTTTCTTCATTCAAAAAGGGGGGGGGGGGCAGGGCGGAGGTTGAATACCAATAGTTCTGTTTAAAAAATAAATTTGTTCTCATCTGCACCATTTTGTGTGAAGTTTTAAATTGAAATTTGGAGGGAAAGATAGTGAAATATTTATTTTAATCCAAATATCAATGGGTGTTTTATGTTGATCTTCCCTGTTTAAATACTTTTTCATCTGTAACAGTGTTTTCATCCTATTTGGTGTATCATTTATATCTGCAGTCAACTCTGTATTATTTTTAATCTTGTTTGGGGCTCATTCACATACTTCAGTTTATTAACAAGGTAAAGAAGGAAATTGTTTTGTTTCATCCACTTTGATCCTCCCTAACTTCTGTCTTCATATTTTACTTGGCATTTTTATCTGAGTGCCCTTGGTTCTTGATCATAAATATTCCCTGAAGTAGATGTTGGGTAACAAAGAAAGGAGAAGTTGTGTTTTATTAACAAGAAGGACTTAAGATACATGATCTCCTGAGCAGCATGAATTGGAATTTTAAAGTTTGGAGAAAAAGCAAGGAAATTCAAGTTAGTGCTTAGCACAAAGACATACAAAATAGAATCTGCCTATTTAGTAACAATTTTAATTGAAACACCATGTACTTTTTATTATTTGTTTGAAATTGGGGGGGAGTTGGTATTGGAATTTGAACTCAGGGCCTTTTACTTGGCAGGCAGGCATTCTACCACTTTAGCCATGCTCCCAGCCCATTTATTTCAAACTCTGCCTCCCAAGAAGCTAGGATTACAGGTGTGAGCCACCTCGCCTGGCTATATACACAACTTTTTATTGGTTGAGATGGGAGTCTTACAAGGCTGGCCTTGAACCTTGATCCTCCTAATGTCATCTTCTGAGTAGCATCTGAAATTTTTGTTAAGCATTGAAACCTACATGATAGCATTCAAATGCTTTCCAGCCAACCACAGTGATGCACACATGAAATCCCAGTGCTTGGGAAGCTGAGGCAGGAGGATGAGAGTTCAAACCAGTAAGCCCTTATCTCAAAAATAAATAAATACATCCGTACATGTATAAATAAAATTAATAAATAAACATGAGGTCGGGGGTATAGCTCAATGTAGATCCTTGCCTAACATGCAATGCCCTGGTTTTGATTCCCAGCACTGAAAAAAAAATTTTAAATAAATGCTTTCCAAATTAAATGTATTTTGTATTTTGTGCTCTTTTGTGAGATATTTTCATGCCTTTGGTTTCACCCATTAATACTGATAATTCAGAGTTGACTGAAATTGTTTAGAAAACCTTTGTAAGTTCTTAACTTTTCTCAAATGCAACATATTGCTTTTAATATACATATTGCTTAGGGTTTATTTTTGAAATGGCCAACATTTGCTTTAAATTTTCATTGTTTTTGCATTTTATTTCATATTTTTAATAAAATGTTCTCATCAAGTCCCAATATTCTGAAATGTGATTCTATTCAGCTGAGCTCCATCTCTGATTATGTAGCTGGTCAATTTCATTTTAAGGAGATTATGGAGATTGCATTAAAAATCCTTGGTTCACTGGCACTTTACAGGACAATTAAAGTTCAAAACCATCGGTATAGTTTGTCATGTCACTTAGGTGGTATTTATATTAACCTCTGCTGTGCTAAGTCATGTTTTGGTTAAAGTATAGCTTTGTTGAAAATAAGTTTCAAGTGAAACCAAATATTCCTTGGCATTTAGTTAAAGGCTTTCAAGTAGTGGAAGTGTTGGAGGTGATGGAACTGACATGGATTTAAATAGCTAACAGGGTAGCTGGTCCAGCATCTGCTCCTGATCTTTGACCTTCATTGCATAAGCATCAGTGGAATGAGGACTTGCTTTAGAGAATTCCATACCCACACAGTGCTTTGAGTCAGGCAGGCCTCATTTGGATAAGGAACATTTGGGTGGGTGCAACAGGTCAGTGGCAGTAATCTGAGCACTCGGGTGGAGGTAGAGTCCATTAAGCTGGACCCAGGATAGACTGTGCATTGCCCTTTAGTTTCGCCTTTCTTGAGTCACTTAAGGCTCTGATCATTTGGTACTCATTTCCATGTTTTTTTGTTTTGTTTTCTTTTCTTTTTGGCATTGCTGGGGTTTGAACTCAGGCACTAGACCTTTTTTTGTGATGGGTTTTTTTGAGATAGGGTCTCTCGAACTCTGCCCAGGCTTGCTTCAAACCAAAATCCTCCTGATCTCTGCCTCCTGAGTAGCTAGGACTCCAGGTGTGAGCCACCAGCACCCAGCTCCATGTTTTCACGTTAGTGCAAATACCACTGGGTTGAGGTACTGAAGCATAGATGTATTGAGTCACAGTACTTTGAAGCTGAACAATATTTTGATAGATACATGTCTGATGTACTTGTGGATTTGAAAGCAAAGAAGGGGAAAAAGGTTCATAATCATCGTTTTAGTTAATGTTTCAATGGAAATACTATGCCTGTTTTATCCTGTGGCTTGATCTTACTCTTTTCTGAAACACATTGAAATTCTCTCCACTTTCGTGATTTTTATTTTCATTGATGTGGATTGCAGTACCACTGGAGTAATTGTTGACTTTGAGCTGCTGATGTTTTTTTATTCTTTTCCCTCCCCACAGAAAATCTTTTCCCCTACTCTTTCTCTGGTTCTGAGTCATGTGATAGGGAAGAGGTTCTTGGTGGGATGATCCCAGCTGGGTAAATGGACTGTTTGCTCCATTCTCTGGTTATGCATGTGAAACCCTTCAGGCCCACTCCTTTTAAGCTTAATCCTCAATTCTTTGTCTTGTAGGAAGATGACGATTCAGAGACTGAAAAACCTGAGGCTGATGATCCAAAGGTATTTGGTGTTGGCTATGGTGGGGTGGCTGAATGCTAACAAGGCATTTTAACATTTTGGCTTAGTTCATGTGTCTGGTCAAGATCTGTCCCACTAACATACTGTGTCACTATGTGGACATTTTCTGGGGTAAAACCAGCTTTCTAAAGAACCCCAAGACTGCTGGGCGCCGGTGGCTCACAAAGCAGAGATCAGTAGTATCGCAGTTCGAAGCCAGCCTGAGCCAATAGTTTTCAAGACCCTATTTAGAAAAAAAACCCATCACAAAAAAAGGACTAGTGGAGTGGCTGAAGCTGTAGGTCCTGAGTTCAAACCCAAGTACAAAAGAAATAAAATAAAATAAGAACCTCGCCTCAAGACCGCCTAGGAATAAGTTCTGAGGCTGAGGCAGATTGAATTTCCAGCCTTACAGATGTGTTAGACTTTAGAAAGGCAAAAAGCCCACAACCCATGCACACTGTGCATCCCAGATGGGGCTTTGTGGGCACTGCCCCTGAACATGGTTTCGAGGTGGGAGTATTTATGGAATCAAGAAGGCACAGGAGTGCCTTGTATACACTGGCTTTTTTTAGTCATAAAGAAGGACTTTAAAAGGGTTGAACCATGAGGCCTTGACTCAGCTGTTGAGCCCAATTCCTGTTTTCCCAGGATGGACCCTTCCACTCTTCAGTAAGCTGTGTAGCAGGATGGTCCTTTTCTTTTTTTTTTGATACTGGGGTTTGAACTCAGGGCCTTGAGCTTGCTAGGCAGGCACCCTGCGACTTGAGCCAGACTCCCCAGCCCTAGAATGGTCTATTTTGAAACAACCTAGCCACTTGTCTCATTGGTCCAGGCTAATAGCAGCTGAGAATAATTAGTTGTGATTTCTGTCATGCCTTGATCCTATGGTGATGAAGATCAGGACCCCTTGTTCTGGTAAAGTGCTGTGCTGTGCTCTGAATGTTGGATATGTACCTTGTGAGGAATCATCTTTTATGGGACATTCCCCCCCTCCAAACAGAAAGACTAACTCCATGGGAAATAGGGGTCATGTTTTGTAATGAAAAAGCTTTGAAACCAGCTGAAGCCTTCAATGAGACCTATTGGGATTTAGGGAAATTATGTGCATATAGTCCCTCAGTATCTGTGAGTAATTAGTTCCAGAACACCCTATCTTTATTTCCTGTGGATACCAAAATCCACAGATGCTTGCAGTCCTTATATAAAATGTTGTTGTATTTGCATATGTGCTGTGCACATATTCCTGTCTAATTTACATCTAATACTATTTAAATGCTACATAAATAATTGGCACGATAGTTTTTTTCAAAAAAAAGAAAGAAAAATCCATGATTGAACCAATGGATGTGGAATCCATGGATAGGGAGATCAGATGGTATAATAGAAAATGTAGCATGAGCTATTCCATATTTGGACTGATTGTGTGATTGGATTTGACTGTGTGCAGCCATTGAAATAAATTCATAAGGCTGCACACACTGGTTTATAGCTAATCTTGCCTACTTGGGACATGGAGATTGGGAGGATCATGGTTTGAGGCCAGCCTAAGTGAAAAGTTCATGAGACCCCCCCATCTCAACATTAAAAAAGGTGGACTGTAGTGGTTGCGCCTATTATCCCAGTTATGCAGGAAGCATAAATCCTGAGCCAGGCAGGACATAAATGTGAGACCGTTAGAAAAAAATAACAAAACCCAAAAGGGCTGGGGTTATGTGGCTCAAGTGATAGACTTGCTTAGCAAGCATGAGACCTTGAGTACAAATCCCAGTACCACCAAAAAACAAAAAAAAGAAAAGAAATTCATGAAAGGTGGGGATGATTCAGATAGCTTATTTAACCAAGAAAGTAATTTTTGGCATTAGCATGAAGAGAAAGAAAATATGAGCCCTTGAAATTAAATGCAAACTACTTTCTGTACAGAATAAAGAACCCAGGTCTTAGAACTCATCTAAACATCCCTGGCAGAACTAGTTCAAATTTGGTCCCACTCTGGGCTTGCAGAAAGAAAATAGTAATAGTAGTGTTCTTAGTAGTATTTGTCTGTCATAGAATTTGAGACATACGTGCCTAAAACCTGCATGTAAAATAAGTCTGGGGGAGCCATCAGGTATCTGGTTTGGGTTGTGGAGAAAAAGGATCTGTAGGACCTGGAGTTTTTATGTGTATAGTTGCAGTCTATGCTTAATGACCCAAGCCTTGTATGCCCATATGAATAATAAAACAATAAAAAATAAATAAATAAAACTTAACCAATTGAAAAATTAAAAAAAATGATAGAAGGTTGGCTGGAGAACAGGGTGCATTGCAGTTAACCCTCACCTCTTCTGGAGTGCTATGATTCTGTCAGCAAATCCTTAAGGACAGACATGACTATGAGAGAGGGAGGTCCCATGAAAAACAAAACAGATTTTGCTGCTGTCTGATAAACAACAGAAAGATAAGACACCACAAAAAGGCAAGTTTGGGACAATTGTGAATGTTTTTTGTGCCCAAGTTACCTAATCTCACACCAAGATTAGAAAGACCTGCCATTTAGACTTGCTCTTTGATCGGTGTGCTTTACTGTACTTCATTTATACATTTGAATTTCAAATCTTGCTGTGGAATGAAAAGTTTTCATGGAACAATTTCTGTTCCTGTTGGGCAGACCTCAGAAACCTGAACACAAAATACAACCCTTTGTTTGTTTGTTGTGATTTTTTTTTCAACATAGGTTTTCTGAACAAATTGCCCAGAGCTGGCTTTGAACCTTGATCCTCCTGATCTCTGCCTTCTGAATAGTTAGGATTACAGGCGTGAGCCACTGGTGCCTGGCTTGGTTTAGTTCTTTTGAAGGATGACCATGGAAGGTTTAGACAGAGTTTGCCCAATTAGGTGTACTACAGTACTCTGTGACTGCCAGAGGCCAACCTCGGAGAGTCTTCATGGCATCCCCAAGGACCAGAAACTCCCCAGCGTGAGTCTCCTGTGAAACTCCTGTCCCTGGAGTCCTCCCACCTGAGCTGGCATCAGGCTGTCTTCCAGGTAGTGGCCTATACTTCAGATTCAGAACATTTTTGACACATTTTAAGTTTTAATTTTAAAGTCTTTTGTATTGTTCTAAACACTTGTTTTGAATAGTTCTGCCTTGTATATATAAAGTTTCTAACAGTAGGATGTGTTAGTGGAGTAGATCTTTTTTATTTATTTTGGCGGTGCTGTGGCTTGAACTCAGGGCCTCCTGCTTGCAAGATAGGTACTCTACCACTTGAACCATGCCTCCAGTCCTTTTTTGCTTCTGACTTTTGGTTAGGGACCCATGTTTTTGGCTCAGGGCTGGCCTCGGACTATGGTCTTCCTAACTATGCCTCTCGGTAGCTGGGGCCACAGGTGCATGCCACCACACCTGGCTTGTTTAATGGGATGGAGTCTTGCTCTTTTGGCGGGGCTGGCATTGAACCACAGTCCTCCCAATCTCCACCTCTCAAGTAACTGGGATTATAGGCATGTACCACCACACTCAGCTGGAGTAGATCTTTAGGGGTGTTATTTAGCAAATGAGTTTCTGTCACAACTGTCTTTTCCACTAGATGGCACTTTCTTTTCTATTTGAACTTTTCATGATCCACTTTTAATTTTTTGTATGGCTGTTCTCAAAACATTTTGGTTGCATTATACAACTAAAAATTGAGGCTCTCAAAGAGATTTTGTTCATTTTGGTTTTATGCATTGGTATTTACTATCTTAGAAGTTGAAATTGAGAAAAACTTAAGTTATTTATTTAAAAATAACAAAAATCAACCTTACATACTAACATAACATTTTTATGAAAAAGGATTTCTGAAGCAAAAAAAAAAAATGATGTTAGTACAAAGAGTAGTCTTATTTTACCATTTACAAGTCTCTTTAATGGATCACTTAACAGAAGATGGCTGGCTTCTCATACTGCATGCTTTTATATCATCAGACACTGATAATTTGAAAAATATTGGTTTACTGAGTTAGCCAGATCTCCCAAATATTGGCACATTTTGTTCTAAAATATTTTTTTAAATTGCATTTGTTGGTGATGTTGCTGGTGACAAGCTGTTCAGTATTAGAAAGCTATCAAGCTTATAATAGGGAGTACATTTCCTGAGATTCTAATAATTTTTCCTGGAAAATTTAAATTTTATAGCCAATAAGTATTACCAGTTTTTGTTGAAGTGATGTGCGTCAGTTTTGTTTTATTCTGTTTTGGGTTTTTTTGGTAGTACTGGGGCTTGAACTCAGGGCCTACACCTTGAGCCACACCACCAGCCATTTTTGTGATGGGTTTTTTCCAGATAGGGGCTTGCAAACTATTTGTCTAGGCTGGCTTCTAACCATGATCCTCCTGATCTCTGCCTCCTGAGTAGCTAGGATTACAGGCATGAGCTACTGAAGTCTGGCTGTGCTTTAGTTTTGAAAACTTATCTGCCAACTACCAAAGTCCAAATAATGAGTTTGTCATTCTTTCTTGTAAAAATGTTGTTCTGTGAAGAAAACAGCTAGTTCAACTTGCACCTTAAGCAGTCACACAATATATACTTGCTTTTCCTTGAGACAACCATCTTACTTTGGGATGCATCAGAGGGGTTTGTGCATGCCTCTCGTCATCACATGTAATGAGATGTGAGATTAGTTCTCAAGGGTTAAGAATTAATAAAACTACTTTTAATGCTTTACTTAGTATGTGAAAAAAGCAAATAATGACTTACTGTTATAAAAATAGTTTGGACTTTGTAGGCTCCCCTAGGGATCTACAGATCAACTTTGAGAACAACTATTCTAAAAAAGAAATATAGGTCTGTAACAAAATAATTGCTTTATAGCTGCTTTGTTGTTATGCAAATATCTGTTAATTCCCCTTTTGAGACGTAGAACTCCTTGGGAGCAGTAGAGCGTCCAAAGTAAGACAATTCAGCCTAATATGGTAGAAGATAAAGGTCTGAAATCAGACCTGGGTTTGAGTGCCAGCTCTCCTTGGGGAAAACCCTCAACGTCAAGTTTCTCTTGTCTGAAAAATAGACGTCATAATAAAATCCATCTCATTTGTTTTATGACGATTAACTAAGGGAAAGTAAAGTAGTTGGGCTAATGGCATCAGGTATGTTGGTGTTCAGTAGCGCTAGTTGCAAGGAACGCACTACCAATCCCACTGCTCGCTTCCTACATTGGCCCACTTTAAACTGAATTGTGCTGAGAGAAAAGCAATCATAAAAGTGAGGGGACTTCAGACCACATCAAGGGAGGAAAAGGTGAAGGAACTGAAAGAACAAAAGCTTGGGAAGAGCCAAGAGTCACTTTCAGATATGTGAACATTTGGAAGGAAAAGGCAGGGGCAGCCAGATGCAGAACATGAAGCAATGAATAGAATTACATGAAGGACGCTCACCGTCACATAATAAAGAACTTTTTTACCATCTCTGGCCAAAGTGGGTTGAGCTGCTTCATGAGGTAGTGAGCTCCCAGTTTCTGGAGGTTTTTCAGACAAATATCAAGAAACCATTTGTCATGAATGTCCTAAAAAAAAAAAATTTAAACATCGAAGTTGTCTTGGGAAACTCCTGAGAAAGAAGAGACTCGATCATTATAGAAAAAGCAAAGTTGAGTATTCTCTTAATGTTACTATCTGCTGACTTTAAAAAGTACCAAGACTGGAAATTGCCCTGTTTTTTGTTTTTGTTTTAAGAAATGGTCTTGCTATTGATATGTAGCCCACACTGACCTCAAACTCTTAACCCTCCTACTCCAGCCCCCTGAGTGCTAGGATTATAGGCATGTACTGCCATATCCAGCTGAAATCGACCTGTTGTTTATGGCTGTGAGATTTGGAGTTACATGTGAGTGCAAAGTCCTCTATTTGAGAGTCTGAATAAGAGATGGTAACTCTTATTCAAATAGTTGGTAACAGATCCACCTGTTCAGGGAGTCTTGGTCCTATTCATCAGTCTGGTGTTATAGGGACTGGGTTCTGGCTTGTCACAAACTTGAGAAAAAGTGAGAGGAGAGGAGCTGAGATTTCATAGGAAGCTGAATGCTTAGGCACTTCTGTTCGGTTTCTTTTTTCTAATTTCAAGTTTCTGTTCCTCCTCCCTCAGTAAGTAGCTTGACACTTACCTGCTCTGATAACTAAACAGAAGGTGGCGCTGTTGTCCTAGAAAAAGATCAGCAATGTCAGTCCTCAGGCAGCACCTCATTTCGGGAAAGGGGTGCCTGCTGGCTCAAGTGTTTCTTCTGTCTTTTTATCCTTGGATATGAGTGTCCTTTGCCACACTTCTCTGTCCATGTTTTACCTCTGTTGCCCTGGAATGTTTTCCCTTATTTTCTCTCCACTCCTACAGTTCCTGTGAATGGAGGTATTTCCACTCACTTACTGTCCCTGACACACCCTTCCTTTGAAAACAAATACAGGGATAGATGACCTGCAGCAGGAAAGACAGAACTGCCTGTTGCCAGCTCCCTGGGAGGGACTGGGATTGCCAACTCCCTGAGGTCTTGTGTTCCAGGCTCTGATCTAGAAAAAGAATCCTGACTTAAGGAACAAGCATCTGTAAAAACAAAATAATATCTCTGGGTCAAGGAGCTGACATCGAGTGGGAGAAAATTGTTCTGGCATTTGTAAGAAAGGTGTGTATGACCCCAGTTAAAGTAAAAGAAAACATTTTTAAGATTCTTAGAGCTAAATCAGGGTGTGGTGTGCATGACTTTAATCCCACTACTCAGGAGGCTAAGGCAGGAGGATTGTATGTTCGAGGCCAACCTGGGCTATATAGTGAGACCTTGTCTCTTAAAACAAAAAGGATTGTTAGAATTTGAAGGTAGTGTTGAAATGTGGAGTTCAGAACTCCAAAAGCCAGGTTAGTGACATTGTGGTCAGAATGCCTAAGTAGCCTGGGTAGCACCCTTTCTTGGCTTCTCTCCAGCTGTGGAACACAGGCACATAACCTACATTCTACTTATCTGGTCTGTGAAGTCAGGGCTGTGGTAATTGACTTTGCAAGATGACTGTGACAACAGTGTGAGAGAATATATGTGAAAGTGCTTCTCATAGGATAAAATGTAGTTGTGAGTAGTGCTCAGCCTTTTCAGCATAGCCATGTCTGATTATACACCTTCATCCAGTAGACCATCCTCAGCCCACTGCGCATGGTGCCTCAGTAATTTTTCACAGGGCTCCTAGACCAAAGAAATACCTGACAGTTCTGTTTAAGTAATTAGCTCCAAGCACTAGTATTACTATTCTCACAATTCATTCGCCACTTGAAAAAATAATACATCAGTTTGTGTATCTGATATATGTCAAGTATCTCTTGTGAAAGTTTTAAATATCCTGTGGCACCTTTTGACCCTGGGGCATCTTGATGCAGTTTGGTTATTGTAGTGGTAAATTATCTTAGAGGTGAGAGGGACTGACAAACGTCGTTATGTGCCCTCTGCTAGAGGCCCAGCTCAACCAGGTGAAGGTTCCCTGTCTCCAGTGGCTATCCATACTCCTGAAGGTCAGGTTTCTCACTTTCTGTGTATTATTGACTCAGCCTAGATGCAGGATTTATATTGGGAAGATCTGAGTCAGTAATTCTCGTGTTCCTTCTCCTATCTAAGTCGTTATTATATTATTATTGATCTTTTGACATATCAGAATCAAAGATCTGAGGAGCTTATTTCCCAAGAATTTATTGTTAGCCACTGACCTTAGGAAGAGCTTTCAGGAGCCACCAACACTTGCACCTGGGCAACACTACAGGTTGAAATCTTCTGTTCTCTTTAATGTCACGTAAGTAAAGAAACTGGAATATATGCCAGTTTTTGCAGGGTCTTTGCAGAGTGAAAGGTTTTCCTGGTTGGACTCTTGAGTGTGCTTGCTATACTTCCAGGACTCTCAAGTCCAAAAAGAAGATGCTAAGGATTTTCATAAGCAAGTGACATGGGGTTCTATTCAGCCTGATATCCAAGGATGATTTGATTGAACTGTGGTTCTTTTGCACCGTTGGAATATAAGTCATTTATGTGCCTATATTGGTGTGCTTCTGGATAATCCTTTGAACTAAGAATTACTTTTCAGGGTAGGAAAGCAAAAGTTATCTCTTAAAGCTTAAATTTAAACTTTTTCTTTCACTTGGACAAGGTTATATGGTGCTCTTTCTGATGGTTATTCTGTCAGGGTTTTGTTTCATATTTACATTTAAGTCAAATTATTATAACAAGGTTTTGTTTTTGTTTTTTGTTTTTGTTTTTTTTTTTTTTGAGATAAAGTGTCACTAACTTTGCCACCATTGGCCTTAAACTTGAGATTCTCCTGCTTCCTTCTACCTCTTGAGTAGCTGGGATTCAGGCATGCACCACCATACTTAGCTAGATTTCTGTTTAAAAGACAGAAGGTCACCTAATCCCATTATACAACCGTACAACCATTTTCATTCTTCCATCTTTTTTGTTTTGTTTTGTTTTTGGTACTGGGGTTTAAATTCAGGGCCTACACCTTGAACCACTCCCCCAGCGTGTTGGGTTTTTTCGAGATAGGGTCTTGTGAACTATTTGCCTGGTCTGGCTTCAAACCACGATCCTCCTAATCTCTGTCTCCTGAGTAGTTAGGATTACGGGCGTGAGCCACCAACGCCTGGTATTCCATCTTTTTTATTTTATTTTATTTGGTCCGTATATGTCTTGCACATATATTTTGTATCCAGTTTTGTTTCCATCTTTAACGTAGCTACAATTAGTAATAGGAACATGACACAAGTGAAAAAGTAAACACTTAAAGAATTGTATGGTATATCAGTTATATACCTCATTAAACTGCTGATGGGGGAAAATTCCAGAATATTTTCCAAAAAGAAATATTCCAAGTGGGAAATGATTTTTTTCCCCGTTACTGGGGATTGAACCCAGGGAAATGTTTCTCTTTTTGTTTTTTGCAATACTGGGGTTTGAACTCAGGGCCTTATAGTTGCTATGCAGGCACGCTAACACTTGAGCCATTCCACTTGTCCACGATTTTTATTTTTAAAGAGACATACACTGTTGAGATCTTCCAGCTTTTGTTCTGGTGATGACACCAGCATTAGCATCACACTTTTCTACATCAGTTCCCAGAAATGTATTTTTGTAGTTGTTATTGACTTAAATGCTATGTATGCAGCTTATCTCCAGTGAGATTTTCTGTTGGATGGGAAGCTTGCCATGTTCCTTACTCAGGTCTGGTCAGAAGAAATAATTCATCCTGGGAAACTCTAGCTGTCATTGGAAGTCCACATGGTTGTTCACTGAAGAGAAGAGAGCTTAAGTATGCTTCAGGATTTGGCGACTTCTCTTTGTGAATCCCCAGGAAGTCTCTAGGCTGAAGACAGGGTTTCTAGTCTACTTAGACATTCATTACTCACTGGGGCACTATGGACTCCAGAGCAGTTTCCCCTGATCCTCCTAGCTGGAAGATAATAAATCTGTCATTGTTCCCCTTAAGTCAAGGGTTTAACACCTGTTCACTCCATTACCTATTAGAGAGTCATTCCTGGAGAGTGTTTTTCCTCCCTTTTCTTTGATGTTGGCTTACTCCATGTTTTAGCCAGTGACTTCATAGAAACCATTACTATTTGCAACCTCTTGTCTCAAGGTAGGAGGTGAGAAATTGGGAAGTCATATAACTGGGCTTTAGAGTTAAACAGACTTGAATTTGAGTTTTAACATTACTGTTTACTAGGTAACCTTCTTCATTGTACTTTACTTCAGTTTATCCATCTGCAAAATGGAAATAATACTATCTGCCTTATAGAGTTGTGAGATTTGAATAATAAATGTTAACTTTTAGTGCATTAACATTTAGGGTGCGAGAAGAAGGCTGTATGAGAGAAAGAGTATATGCTTATTGCCCTTTATCTTGGTTTTTGTTTTCCACATGTCCCCATGATCCTTTGAGTGCTAACTAGCGAAAAAAGTTACAGCATGACTCACCTAGGACTAGAGGAGGAAATGGCCCTTGACCATTGCTGTTTTGTGAGCTATCCATTCTTCTCACTGGAAATTGTAATGTAACCTTTGAACTGTTGAGAATGCCCAGGCCTACCTAGCATCTGGCATTCCTGATCTCAGCACAGTGAATGGCCTTCTTTAGACTTGTCCTCTGCCACACTAGGGCTTTTTTCACATGGAATTTCTGGAAGCTTGTAGAGTGGACATGCTCAGAAGAAACTACCCTAGGCTAGGGTTTGAGGGTCTGCCTGGGTGGTAACCCTATCTGAGCAGCAGAAAGAACAGAGATAGAGGGCAGACCATGGAAGTCACTCCCCAGTTTTCCAGAGTAAAAAATATCCAAGCCAGATGCTTGGTTGGTAGAAGCACTGGTGATTGCTAAAGTTGTGTTCTCATGCAAAGGGGGAGAATGGCCATTATTCTCTCTCTTAGCCCTCTTCTTGGCTTCATACTGCCAGAGGGGCCTTCTTAACTGCTTTTGCTCCAAGTAAACACACACTGAGACTCTCAGAAGCTCCACCCCACTCCATGGTTCTGTGGCCAGGAAGGAGCCACTGTCTGCCTGGACTGCTCTCCTATCAGCCATGCAAGCCCCAACATACCTCCTTCCCTTTGGGGCCAGATGCCATGGATTGCTAACTGAGGTGTGGCTGGGCCCCTCCTTTTCCAGCTGGGACTCATCTCTTTGAAATTATATGGTGCAGAAAACTGCCTGTCCTTAGAAATCTAGCACTTCCCACCTTCATCTGCGTGGGAATCCATGTCCCTTAAGTGCTGCTGTATGATTTCTGGGTTCAGTGAGGGTTGGTTCATTTGTATTTCTAACTTGAAGTTAGGTAAATTTTCCCCAACCATGCCTTAAAGATACATTGCTTCTGGCCCCCAAGATAATGAATTCCACTTCATGCCAGTGTGGTGACCATTTTCCATTTCTTCCTCCTGGCTTCCAGGTATCTTTGACATATTTGCCCCATCTTAATCTAGCACTTTAGCTGATTTTGACCTCTCAGGTGGAATAATCCTTTTGTGTTTCGATCATCATACAGAGTTGTGTCTCACAGCCTTCACTTGACCATTCTCAGACTCACAGAGCTGTCTCCTTGGATCAAATGTAGATAACACTTGAAATAGTCAGATAACAAAAATCTTCCCTTTGGAAATGATTACTGGCCAAACTTTTGCATTCATGTTGAAGTCTGGTTGGTTACAACATGTTTCAGGGGGCAGAACATTGACAGCTTTGCTGAGCCATACTGGCTTTGTTTTGCTAGATTTTTCAATAAAGAGAGAGGCCATTTCCTTTCCCCCTCCCTGCTTTTTATTCAGTCGACAAGGCCATGCTTGAGCTGGCTTAATTTGTCTTGGCAGACTCCTGTTTAACCCTTCCTGTAGAAACCTCTGGCTGTGATTGGAGAGCTGAGCCTTCCTGTCTGAATACCGTTTGGGAGCCAAGGCAACTCCAGTGCATCCATAGCAGCCCCACCAACTTCCTCCCATTTTTCTGATAAGTGCAGTGTTTCCATCACTGGGCAGGCAATGCACCGTGAAGGGGCTCAGTCCTGGCCCACAGGATACAACTGAAGGAAATGTGTTGGTGACAGGCTTTCTCCAGGGCTGGCATCTGTACCACAAAGGCGATGGTTCCACACAGCTTTGTATCCCATGATTTCGCTGAGCCTTGGGGGTGCTGAGAGCTCTCTCCACACCTCCAGCCATGGTGACCACTGTCAAACCAACATCATTTCATTCTGGAGTTAGGGAAGATATTTTGGCAAAACTAATTCAGAATTGCTGCCTTCTTGGTGACTTGAAACGACTCATATCCATTTTAGAAAACATTGTTTTAGCTGTCACTTTGATGCTCCCAAGAGGGAGCAACAGTATTGATTTTCTTGGGGCAGTTGTGGAAATCAAATTAGACCGTTAATTGAGGAGCTTAGATACCTAAAATTATGCCCCTGGATTGACTTTTCATATTTTATGCCCAGTGCTTGACATATTGTCTGAAACATAATGCTCGATAAATTATTCATGGGATAAATGAACTAACTATGCAGTAATTCTTTCTTTTATTGTTACTTAATGGGATTTTTTTTTTTTTGAGGCAGCATTTTGCTATGTTGCCCAGGCTATTCTTGAACTTGTCTAGGCTCAAGCTTTAGCTCCATAGTAGTTAGGACTATAGGGAAGCACCACCACACCCAGTTAATACTCCCCACCTCCTTCAGGAATTAGGAGCATTAGAACCAGTGGTTAGAAAGAGGACATAGGGCCAGGTGTGGGGGGTGCATGTCTGGGACATTAGGAGCATTCCTGGGAGGCAAAGGCAGGAGGATCAAAAATTCAAGTCCAACCTGAATAGCGAGATCCTGTTTCAAACAAACTGACTTTGCCAGGCTGGAAATTCAGTTTGTGAAGGTACAGCAAAGGGCAGCATGTCCTCACTGGGTGGGTGGGAAATTTACTCAAGCTGAGGTCTAGGTCTCCATAGAGCTTACTAGGCAAGATTGAGCAGGGAACAAGCATTACAAAGGCCTGGTGGGGAGAGGGAAGAGGGCTAGAATGGTGAGTAGGGCCACGGGACCATGGTAAAGATTCACTTTTAAGTAGACTCTGCTCATTAAGTGATATAGAATTAGGAGTTCATGACTATGTGGCCTGTCACAGGTGTGAGAATAGAAGATTGGTTTGTATTATGCTACCAGTCAGCCTCCCTAGCTACCAGAATATGGGGCTGGTTCCTGGAAGGATAGATGAAGCATTATTGGCTGTAAATAAACCTCCCTACTGTCCCTCAGGACCTGCAGCTTTTCTGCTGAGTAAATCCTCCCAGCTCAAAAGCATCTTCTCCAGCTTCATGGATCCATATTGTTCTTACCTCCTTTCTGTGTCCCAGTAAGCTTCTGTCAGTAACTGGGCTTTTTGTATTCTGCTGGAGAGCCACATTCCAGGTTCTGTAATTCCTAAAAACAGGAGGGCCCCTGCCACTGACCTACAGGTGGCTAGTACTTTCTTACAGGTCTTGTTCATAATTGATGAAGAAACCAACAGATTAACAGCGCTGCTCTCCAGCCTGCTGCTGCTACCTCATGTTCTAGCTGTTAGGACTTCAGTCTCAAGTGAAGTCTGTGGAGGGAAAGGGTACAGTCAGAGATGAGTCCTTTTTCAGCATGTCATTCCTAGTCATTCTTTCCTCCCTTCTTTGTCTTCTCTCATCTCTCTGTTGGAAAGCTGTGAATTTCGACTTTGTTTTGTTTTTCTGTGTGTCTTAATCAGACTTGAACTATGGTTCTAAAGAGAACTTCTTTTCTTCTAGAAGTTGCTTTCTTTCTTCTTTTTTTTTTTTTTTCTTCCTCCTAGACTGGCTGAGACTCCCTCAGCCTCTTGCCTGAGGGCCTTCTTGTCTCTGGGCTATGGGTTCCATGCCTCCTACCTGAGGCAGCCAACTGTCTGATAAATAGATCTCCAGGCTGAGTTCATTATTTTGGCCAACTAGAAGCCAGAGGGATGAATCTGTACAAGTTCAGGCAGGTATCCCCTGAACATTTCAAAACATGGCTTTGGAGGAAGGGATAAGGAACAGTGGTTTCTTGTTCTTCTTACTTATGTCCTCATTGTTCCCCCTTCCCCTTCCTGCCTCTCTCCTAGAGCAGTCATTATAGCACTGCTGGCAGTTTAATGATATGAAACCTTTCTTTCCCTTTGCTCTGCCATTTACAATGCTTCAACACCTGTATTTTCTGATGCTATACCTATTGTGGATGCTGGGTATCTGGCATGACTTGATGGAATGTATTTCTGGGTCTTTGTTTTTCAGTGTGACACAGCCTCCCTCCCAGATCTGTCCTCCCTGCCACTGGTAGATGATATCCTTATGGAGTCATGTTGCTACCATCAGAAGAGAGGCTGCTTTCATTGGATGAAGCTTGTTTTAGTGGATAATTGGGTGTAAATGGTTCTGAAAGCCTCTGTGGGTTTGGGGGATTATTCATTTGTTTGTTTTCACAGTGCTGGGGGTCAAACCCAGGATCTTCCATATGGTAGGCAAGTGTTCTACTACTGAACTACACCCTCAGCTTTCTGAAAAACATCTTTGGGGTTTTTTGTCACCATCCTCAATGATTCCACTTCCTGCTGAGCTATTGAAGTCTGGACCTGTTTCCGTTGCCGAGCAGGTAATGCTGTGGCTCTGGGCCCTCACTTCTCAAACCCAGGGCAGGTGTGGATCCAGAGTTGGCACCTTAGGAGCCAGAAGAATTTGTCTTCAGGAGCATCTCAGTGCAGTGACACAGACACTTGGGAGTTCAGAAGGCCCACACCCAGCTTGTTGGTCTCAGGGCAAAAGAATTGCCTTCTAAAACATGGCATTTGACCAACAAGAACCACAGATTCCCACTGCTGGATATCCCAAAGTCTTCCTAGAACAACCGAGGACAGTGTTTCTGGCCCCTTCCTGAAGCTCACTGCTTTGTATGGCTTCCAGGCTATGCAGGCTTGTTACACATCTCACTTGCGGAATCCTCTTAGGACAGAAGAGTCTCTTCTCTGGTCATCACCTCACTTGGGGGCACCAAAATTTGATGGGCACACAGAGCCAGGCTCCACTGTAGCAAGTTAGGTAGGCCTGTTTTTTGGCTGTGGAAGAATCTGAATTGAGAATGAGTCCTGGCACCTCAGCTCTGGGGAATCCCTCCACTGTTTTTGTACCAACAGGGTAGAAAACCAAAGACTAGTTGGCAAATTAAAACTAATTGCCCAGTTTATCTTTTTTTTTTTTCCTTCTGCACTGGAGATTGAACTTAAGGCCTCAAGCTTGAATCATGTCCCCAAGATATTTGCTTTTAATTAATTTTTTCAGATAGGGTCTTGTCTAACTTTACCTGGACTGGCCTTGAACCATGATCCTACCTCCTAAGTAGCTGGAATTATAGGTATGTACCACTCTGCCTGGCTTTTTTCTTTCTTTCTTTCTTTTTTAATAAAAAAAATGTGTAGAAGTATTAATATGGGGAGACTGGGAGCTAAGCAATACACTGAAAGAGTTGAAGAAGAGAAAAATATACTTCCTGTCTGTGATTTTTTTTGGATCCATCATATCTTTTCTTCCAGAAACATGACTAATAACCTCAGCTAAGCCTGCGGGGACCTTGTGAAATCTACTACCTCATCACCACATGTACTCTATCCTCTTCCATAGGTCACAAAAGCTACAAGAAGTCACAGGGAAGCTCCTAGCTTCTTACTCTAGCCAGGGAGCCCCTGAAGTAACAGGTTTTTTTCCTTTGAAGAGATGACGTGTAGTCCTGTCACTGGGATAGACACTGGATTAGAATGCCAGTGGATATCAGGCATCCTGCAGTTCTGCATTTCTACCCATGAAGGTGGGTTGGCAGGGACAGGGCCTTGGGAAAGAGTAAGTGTGGACCCCTTAGAGTTCACAGACCAGTCTCCTGTATGACCAGCCAACTGACTGGGGAAGACATGACGTACATAACTGATGTTTTCCCACAATTAGTATCCAGAAAGCTGTCCCCCAGAGGGAAAGTATAAGGAAATTTTACAGTCCCACATTTTGTTACTGACACACTCTTTAACATTGGATTCTCCAGAGTCACTACTACAAAGGGATTGGTTTTGGTCCCCTGAGAGACTGGCGCTGTCTCTGTAGTAGTTGATTTATGACTCCATCCTGAACTTGACATGGCAGTCCTCCAGGCCTGCCTCCCAGCCCTTCTCTGCTGCATCCCAGTCTGAGCCGCCTCTTCACCCACCTGATTGACAGGGGGTGGGTGACTAGGAGGGACAGGTTGCTAAGCAGCCTGGCTTCAACACTGAGCCCCAGCAGTTTGAATGAATAGCTGCAGTGTTCAGAAGAGGAGGGATTTTGGCCTGCCCAGAATCAGGAGTGACTTTTGGGGGAAGGGGGTCTGGTTTTGGCATGAGGTCATAGCTTGGGAGGGAATTTGGTAACCCTCCACACACCTTCCCTTCTGAGACGTAGTCTGGTGTAGCATTTCCTCATGCAAGTTCTGTCCAAGCTCTGTGGCTGCTTTTGAGTAAAGATCTTATTGCAGGTTGTTACTGTCTTATCTTCTCCCTCACTAAGCAAAGGGAAAGGAAATGAGATCTGAAGCCTTTCAGTGAACTCTCTTTTGCCTTTTGATAGTTAGTTTGTAGTGACTCTTGAGATTCCTGATCTTACTAGGTTTGAGGGAAACAAGTGTGTTCTTGCCACTTTACAGCAGGCGTTCCTCTCTGCTGTGCCAGAAGCTTATAACCTGGGGCTTAGGCTGTTGCCTTCTCAGTGTTCATTTGGTTTAGAAGAAGCATTTACTGTGGAGCAATGAAATAAGACATCTGGTACGAAGCCTTTTTATGCAGGTTTCTTGGGAAAAGCTATGCTTTAAGAACAATATAAAGCCACTTTATCCTTATAATAAAATCTCTTCCCCGCCACCTTTTTTTTTTTTCCTTACACCTAGTAAGGTCTGTGAACAGCTAGTCTTAGGAGTCAGGTGTTATAAAGGGGTCCCATTACAAGCAGTCCTCAGTGCCAGCAGTCAAGGTAGTAGTATTCTAGGATACTAGCCAGGCTGTGGAGGAAGAGGTGACTGAGGCCTTAAGTTCCACCACATTAAGATAAACTTTCCTGACCCAGTGGGAGCAGCAGCAGGGTATAGGTTGTACAAGTGGCCAGGCATGGGCTCTCCTCACTATGGGTGCATACTGTCCCTGCTGGGACTGACATGGGGCTCCAGAGCATGCTGACTGCTGGGATGAGGGAGAAAAAGGGTAAGAATCTCTAGAGTCCCAGAGGCCCTTAAAACACTTCACTATCAATGTGCTGGAAGCACTTTTCTTCTATAAAAGACACAGGTGTCTCAGTGTAGAGAGTAACTATGATTCAAGAGCCAGATCTCACCTCTTTGTATTTCTTTTGCAGGATAATACAGAAGTAGAGAAGAGAGATCCCCAGGAATTAGTTGGTAAGTACCCTGGGGAGGCCTGGAGGCATACTTCTGAGCCTTGACTTGAGCAGGTTGGCTTGTGGCCATGCCAGGCCTCTGCTCCTTGGACTGTCTTTCTGCTGTGAGTAACCATCCTTCATACCCCCTCTCAGGACCTTTGGCATTTCCTAGGGTGACTGTGTGAGACCCTCCCAGGCAACATTTCTCCTTTGAAAATCTCATTCATGATGCATTTTATTGGGCTTTGGTCAGTTGCCAGTGTTGTCAAGAGGAAGTTCAGAGTCTCCTTAATAGGAAGCTTATCTTGGTCTTTGCTTCTGCTTGTGTTCTGGTCCAGTCCTTTGCCTTTGTACCCTTCCTCCCCCTCCACTAGCATATTCATGTTGCTCAGGGAGTCAGCATGTGGCCTCTTCTGGCGCTTTTTGCTTTTTCCTCACAGCCTTGGCATCTGGGGCCCTCGATGTCTTAGGAGGGACAGAGCCATTTCTGGAAAACCGCATATTCATCTATGACCTGTTCCAACCCCAGCCTCTTAATCCTTTTAAAATGCCCCTTTTTAGTTTAGCCATGGACTTTGTAACAGCTCCAAAAGCCTGACCAGGGGATGTTTCCAGTGAATCCAGACCTCTCAACCAAGTCAGCCAGCCCAGCCCCTCCCCACGCCCACGCCAGCCATTATCTGTTCTCCCTGGATGTTCCCCACCCCCACCCCCCTTTTTTCTTTCCTTTGGTAGGACTGGGGTTTGAACTCAGGGCTTCATATTTTGCAAAGCAGACCATCTACCACTTGAGCCACACCTTCAGTCCATTTTTCTCTGGTTATTTTTGAAATGAGCTGTCATAAACTGTTTGCCCTGACTAGCCTCAAACTGCAGTCCTCCCAATCTCAGCCTCTCAAGTAGCTAGGATTACACGTGTGAGCCACTGGCATTGGCTTATTCCGACCTTTAGAAAGAGGTTCCTGTTTGCTTTGGCTCTGCTTCCGAAGGACTCCCACAGAGCCTACCCCTGTGCATCCATATTGACATTCAGTGATTACTCATTCCAGTCCTGAAAGTTCAGAGTCCAAGGACTTGGCCTGGAAGGGCTCCTCCAAAATCTCTCCCACCTGTCCTTTCTCCACGTAGGACCCTTTTGCTAGGGGATGAAAAGTGGGATCCCATTCTGGTTTCCCTTTCTAAAAAGCTAGAAATTATTCTGTTTCTCTTCTTAGAACAAATTGGGTAGGAAAATGATAACTCTGGGTAGCCCAGACCCTTAGCACGATTCTGCCTTGATCTCTGAATTCTCAAACAGGCTGAGAGGGCATTCAGAGAGCAGCCTGTCCATGAGCCAACATGGTGATGCCCTCTGCCCTCACTAGCATTGTCGGGCAAATGGTGGAATGTATATGGGCATCAGTCGGCTCAGCCCCTGACTCTTCCACAGCCAACTTGCCACTCTTTCTTCTCTCTGAGCCGCTTTTTAAAAATCGCTTTATTGAGTTACAATTTGCAGAGCAAGATTGGCTGATTTTGAGCGTGCCGTTTGATGAGTTTTGGCGGATGTGTATAGTTGTGTTAGCCCACCACGATCATGAAACATAAGACATCCACGCTCCACATGTTCCCTTGTGTTCCACTCTGCCTTGCAGATAGATTCTTCCCTCTGCCTCAGGCAAAAGATAATACAGTCTCTCCATAGAAGGTTTGCCAAGCTGGGCACCAGTGACTCACACCTGTAATCCTAGCTAGGGAGGCTGAGATTGGGAGAATTGCAGTTCCAGGCCAGCCCAGGCAAACAGTTGGTGAGATTCCATCTCCAAAATAACCACAGCAAAATGGACTGGAGGTGTAGCTCAGGTGGTAGAGCACAAAGCTCTGAGTTCAAACCCCAGTGCCATCTAAATAAATAAGCAAATAAAAGGTTTGTCTTTTTTAGAATTTCATATAAATCAGGATCTATTGACACTTTGGTGTGAATCATTCCCTGTTATGTGGGACATCTGTGCATTATAGTATGTTTAGCAACAGAGTTAGTCTCTACCCAGTAGAGCAATTCTCTCTTCCCTCAGATATAATAATAAAACACATCTCAACCATTTCCAAGTGTCCCCTTAAGGAGGGTAAAATCACCCTCAGTTGAAAACCCCTGGTACAAATGGAATCATAGTTTTCCTTCTGGCTTCCTTTACTTGGCATGATGTTTTAGAGATTTCAACCATGTTTTTGAGCATTGTTTGTTTTGCTTTTGTTTGTTTTTTATGGTACTGGAGCTTGAACTCAGGTCCTCAAGCATGGCTATGCAAGCACTGTTTTTCAACTCTGTCCACAACCCTGATTTTCATTTTGTTTTTGATATTCTCCTGCCTCCACCTCCCATGTAGTTGAGATTATAGGCGTGCATCACTTGCCCAGCTCATTTCTTTTCTTTCTTTCTCTCCCCCTCCCCCTCTCCCTCTCCCCCTCCCCCTCTCCCTCTCCCCCTCCCCCTCTCCCTCTTCCTCTCTCCCTCTCTCCCTCTCCTTCTCTCCCTCTCTCCCTCTCTCTTCCTCTCTCTCCCTAATTCCCTCTCTCATTGCTAAGGAGTATCTCATTATAGGATACACCAGAGAGTTTGTTTATTCACTCACCCACAGGGAGCACAAGTGCATCTTTAAGCCGCATGATTTTGAACCCTCTTAGGTTTCTCATTGAGAAGTAGGCAAGCCAGGTACCAGAGGCTTATAGCTATAATCCTAGCTACTCAGAAGGCAGAGATCTGGAGGATCTCGTGGCAAATAGTTCACCAGACCCTCTCTCAAAAATACCCAACACAGAAAAAGGCTGGCAGAGTGGCTCAAGTGGTAGAGCACCTGCCTAGCAAGCATGAGGCCCTGAGTTCAAACCAAAAAAAAAAAAAAATGTAAGCAGGTCAGCTCCTCTTGTTGAGGATATCATTAGCTTAGTACAGAGTGGCTTCCATTTTTGATGCCCTGCTTGTTAGCCCCTCTGCCTGAACTTGCCTCGTTTTGTTAGATAACTCCTCTGGTCTGGTGTCAGAGCTCAGATTGCTCACCTAGTATGGATAACATGTCCATATAAGTAGATAGCCCCGCCTTTAAAAGAGCAAGTAAGATTGCTGAGAAGCCAACTCATTGCATCTCCCAGATTATAGCTCTTGATAGAACTGTCCAGGCCCTCCAGGAGCCTCACCGATGCCCCACAGGGTGTCTGGGTCAGTGGTGCTAGTATGGCAGTCCAGCTGGGTTCTGTATGTCACTCATAAGCTGAAAGTATCCTACTGCCTCCTGCTTACAGCCCCCTCAGCACCCTGTAGGCATTCTCAGGCCCCCTAGTCTAGCTTACTTTGCACCATCCCATAAGCCCATAGGACTAGCTGCTCTGCTTAGATTCCTACCTGACAGCTATGGATACTGTGGATGTTTTCTGTCATGATTCATGCTGACTGTTGGCTTTTCAGATCTTAAGTGCAGCCACCTTCCTGTACCGCCCCAACAGACCCAGGCAGCAGCCCCTTAGTGTCTGTAGCCTCATTGCCCAATGTATTTCCTGCAAAGATGGTTTGAGGCTTTTGCTGCTCTGAGAGAGATTACATAGGACTGATTTTTCTCTTATGTTTGATTTATTCTGTGACTTAGGAAAGAGAATCATTGAAAATTACTCCTGAAATCTGTGCAATAAACTTTTATCTTGTTTTCCTAAATGTGTCCCTTTATTGTCAGTCACTTCCCAGGAATTCTCTTGTTTATAGCTTAGCGCTCTGAGGGGCTTCCCTTCTGTCATGCTATTTGCCTTTTACACCCCAGAGGCTGGCACGGTTGCTATGGCAATGGTGCCACACCCTGTTTGTCTGAAAAGCTTTCCTAGCAAATGCCAAAGGGTACTCTTTGTCTCCCTGTCACATGCGCACATAGTGTCAGCCCAGGAAAGAACTTAACTCTCCTTGTTTATGTGCCCAGTGTCTGCCAAACCTCCTTGCTTTTGTTGCTAGTGTTCATGAAATAACCAGGACCAGTTCTTCCCAACTGTTTCCACTTTTGCCTCTACAGTCTGTTTGAGCTCTGCTCTAGAACTTCTGCTCATCTCAGGGCAGGAGGAAAAAAGGGGAAATCAAGATGAGACTTGAAGTCTAGCCAGAATTGGGTAGTGCCTTTGCTTGAAGAGTCAGGAGACTCTGGAAAGTAGTGGGCAAAGAGAAGCATGTAGTCCCCTGCTGGGAACGGCTCTCAGGCTGCAGTGGCATCTGTGGCCCACAGCAGGTCCTTTGATTTGAATGTCACCCAGTCTCTGTTCCCTTTCCCTCCCTCTAAATGGCAGGCCAGTGCTCTGTCCTTGGAGTGCATCCAGCAGGAATCCACTGATGGCAGCGAAAACCAGCACATATAGTCATGTTTTAAGACTGCCCTGGGCTTGACCCTGGGCCTCAATGTGTTTTCAGTGTGCACAAGTTGGCACCACAGCAGCTGAACTGGTGAAGTTTTAGGGGCCTTATCCCCAGCCTTGCTCAGCACTGTGCTTGCCACATTAATAGTGAAACTAAGCAAGAGGTCACAGCACCCTGTATGCTAAAAAAACATTAACCCGAGCCAAGTGCAGTGGCGCACACTTGCAGTCCCAGCTGCAGAAGAGGATGACATGAGACCTTGACTCAAAACAAAAGTCCAGCCTTGTGGTGGGAGACCAGCTTCTGCCATCCATGCAGCCAGTCGGCCCTGGGGAGCTTCTCTGTGGGGTTATCCCAGAACCTAACATACAAGTAGGTCCCTTGCTGGATGTTACTGGTGGTGATTTGTTCATTCTTTCTTCTACCCCACCCTGTTCCACCCACTATTTGCTTACTGTATGGTCCTTTTCATGAGAGAATATTTCAGAGAGCACATACAGAATCTTACAACAAACAACACATTGTCTGAGTTAGCCAGAGCAGGACTCTGCAATCACCAAGGCCAGAGGCTGCAGGGTGAAGGCTTGAGTGGGCCTTCACTCAAATCTCTGAGGGAATTGTCCCTTGGGAGTTGTGGTTCTTTTCATCAGAATCAGTCCTTTTGTTCCCAAAAATGAGGTAGGCCAAGAAAGGATTGATTGGTTTATTTTGGAAAGACCCTGAATTAATAGCCAACAGGTAATTTTTAAATGTCTTTATCACAAGCAGTTTGTGATGATTTGGGACCCAAACATAGGGAACCCTGAACATACTTTCTCCTATAGTGTAGGCAAGTCAGCCCAAGACAAGAAGGGTGACACTGAGCACCTGATTTCTGGAAGAGGTGTTTTAAGGACTACATGGGATGCTGGAGCTGACTTACACTACTTATGCATGTCTCTTCCCAGTCCTGGGTTCAGTGACTTCACATTAGTAGCTTGAAATTGACCAGGATAGGAGAATTTACTCCAGAGAAATGGGCAAGTGCTACACACCATGGCTCCTCATCTTCCCCGGCCCCAGCTAGTTGTTTGACATTTCCCTGGAAATGTCATCACTGGACACACTTGAGACCCCATCTCCAAAATAACCAGAACAAAATGGACTGGAGGTGTGGCTCAAGTGGTAGAGCAACTGCTTCTCAAGCACGAAGTCCTGAGTTCAAACCCCAGTACTGCCAAAAAAGAGATATATCTATCTATATATATAAATCACTGGGACTTTGTAGCATGTGTCATTTACATCTGTACTCTCTAGCTAAACTTCTCTTCCAGGTTGACACACGGCTCCTTTAATCATTTCCTCTCAACTCAGATGATGCTGTCTCCAAGAGGCCACCACAGCACTTACCTCTCCCTGCAATGTGGGGAGCATTTATTTTGTTTTTTGGAGGTGCCAGGCTTTGAGAATTTAGTGTCACATTTGCTTGCCAGGTGCTCTACTGCTTGAGCTGCCATATTCCCAGTCCTTTTTTGCTTTAGTTTGTTTGGTTTGTTGGTTGGCTGGTTTGTTTTGCGGTACTGGGGTTTGAATTCAAGGCCTCGCACTTGCTAAGCAGATGCTCTACCACTTGAGCCACTCCTCACACAGCCCTTTTTGTTGAGTATTTTTGAGATAGAATCTCATTTTTGTTGCTTGGGCTGGCCTCGAACTATGATCCTCCTGATCTCTGCCTCCCAAGTAGCTACAGTTATAGTCATGAGCCACTGGTGCCCAGCTTTTTTAGTTTTTTTTTTTTTTTTTAAATAGGATCATGTAGTTCATGTCCAGCTTTTATTGGCTGAAATGGGGTTTCACTTACTTTTCCCCCTGGCTGACCTCAAATCATAAACCTCCTGATCTCCCCCTCCTGAGTAGCTAGGATTATAGGAACAAGCCACTATGTCTGGCACTGGAAATGTTTTATTTGTTTGTGGGTTTTTGTTTTGGTTTGACAGGACTGGGGCTTGTATTCAGGCCTTCACACTTGCAAGCCAGGTATTCTGCCACTCGAGCCACACTTCCAATCCATCTTGCTTTGCTTAATTTAGAGATGGAGTCTCACAAAGTATTTGCCCAGGCTGGCCTCAAACCATGATCCTCCTGATCTCAGCCTCCCAAGTAGCTAGGATTACAAGCATGAGCCACCAGCACCTAGTTGTGTCCACTATTCTAACCCCAACCTATAGCATTCTTCCCTCTGTTCTCTCAACAGCCTCCTTTTCAGAAAAGGTCCGGAACATGTCACCTGATGAAATCAAGATCCCACCGGAGCCCCCTGGCAGATGTTCAAATCACTTACAAGTAAGCACAAGGCCTGTCTGCTGAGGCCCATGTAACTAAGTTATTGGTGCCTGGTTGGGTAATGACCTTAATGTGCTATGGCAGGGAAAAGGGACCAAAGCTTCTATCAAAGAAACTACCAGGTGGACAGGAGCCTGCAGTCCTGGTTACCTCCCATTAGCCAAATCTCAGGAATTGATACCCACTGCCACACCTGCCACGTCATTTGGTGCTGCCCTCATGGGCCTCCCAGCCTGCCTTCAGTGAGGTCCCAAGCCTAAACAGAGTAAATAACATGCCTGTCTCTGCAACTCAGCTGATCAGTGGAACTTCTCAGAGGCAACAGAGAAGTCATCAGATTGTAAATATCAGAGATGTGCAAAAACACAGCATTTTATATACATAAAATTCTTACCCTTGTATTCTTGGCATGGTAATTTAGATACTTCTTGCTTTACAGAACTGATCTGAGGTTTTGCAACTCTAAGGAATTGAGAAGCTATTCATTTATGTAGTTGTTCTCTAAGGAGCAGGACAGCTAGGATTTCACCCTCTATAGCTGTTTCTCCTTGTCCTTCTATGGTTCCCTAATGAATTGGACCTCGTGACTAACAATGGGGCAGATGCCCACAGCTACACAATCATGGACACAGTCCCACCTGCTCTGCCTTTGCTCCAACAGCTTCTGCTAATTGCCTCTAGCTATCCAGCAAGCCATGAATGGATGGGTAACTAATAGGGCCCAGGACTGAGGAACATGGAAGGCCATGGGGAGGACTATAGTCAGGGGTGGGGGCATAGCACAGATTCTCTTTATCTCCCAGAAGTCTCCCCCTTTTGCTGAGTTGTCTCTCCTCCTTCCCCTGCCCGCCACTGTGCCCTAGAATCTTACCACCCTTCATACCAGACAACAAGTTCCAGCCTATAAGGACAACTCCAGACACCTGCCTAGTGCAGACAACCATCTACTAACTACTTGAGTTCAGAATATTCCTTCTCCTTAGATCCTTCTAGAGGTAGAAACCATGACATTTGAACAAACAAATAGCAGAACCAATCTGATGGCCCTGGAGACCCAGCCAAGTCAGCTGTAAGATACCAGTTCACTTCAAGTTGCTGAGCCTCCTGTAAGAGGCCTCACTCTCAGCTTCTCTCTTCCCTGGTAGTTAAGTATATTAACAGACCCTTAGTTCTTCCTCAGCCCTGGCTTAGGGGAGAGGATCACCTCTCCTGATGTGTCCTAGGGATTATCGCATAGGATATTCAGCCCTGCCTACCTCCAGCTGGCCCTTCACCTGCAGGGGAAGTGTGCCCCAAATATTTTCCTTCTGGAGAGTGTGTATATTTAACTGCCACTAGAGGTATGCTGCAGGTAGATCCTGAATTGGACTACCACCCCCCTTCTTGGTGAGACTGCTCTCAGAGGTTACTCTGTCCTGAGATGAGATGTCTGTGTCTCTCACTGGCACTAAGAGGTACTGATAACATCTGCCACAGCCATCAACTCAGTGAGCCAGGAAGGACCCCCCTTCCTGAGGACACCTGTGTCACTGGCCACAGTAAGTGAGCCTAAGTCCTGGGCAGGTGGTTTCTCTTGTTTCCCATCAAAAGCCAGGTCAGAGGTCTGTGGGGAAAGTTTTGGTGAAAGATAAAGCTTATGACCCTTGATAAACTGGATTGAACTAGCTGTCTTCTGAGCTATCTCACAAAAGAGGTTAGGCTGGGTGTGTAGCTCAGTGTTAGAGCATGTGCCTAGCCTGCATGAGGCTCTAACTACATCCCCAGCACCACAAAAAAAAAAAAAGACATTCTTGGAATGTCTAGTGCCTTTTTCCAAAATGACACAGCCCTTCCAGGTCTCTTGTGACTCACTGTTCTGCTAAGGATTTACCTCATGCTGAAGTTTAAAACCAGCATCCAGCCTCTGCACATTCACTTTACTACCTTGAGCTCTTCATGTGATTTGGGAGCTGATAAACAATTGGAGATTCGTTTTTTGTCTTCTCTACCTTCATCTTTTTCCTACTCACTGTACTGACCATTCAAAGAATGGCAGGAAAAAACAGACAGGTCTTAGCTTATCTTACCTGCATGTAGCTGTCATCAAAGTCTGGGTGGAAGGAGGAACAGGGCATTCTATGTACATGCCACAGACTGCATTGTGAGTGGATAAACTTCTGTCTTACACACCCTTCTGTTACCCTTTATAGGACAAGATCCAGAAGCTTTATGAGCGAAAGATAAAGGAAGGAATGGATATGAACTACATAATTCAAAGAAAGAAAGAATTTCGTAACCCCAGGTAAGTTTTCCATGAGTCTACAGGGACGTTGATTTCCTCATCTGTACCAGGAGGGAGTTCCACTAGATGATGACTATAGATTGTTCTTCCAACTTGAAAAAGTTGATTTTGTATCTAAGTGAGAGGTTTTAGGGACAGAGCTGTGTTGGGTCTTACTCCATCTAATGCTCAAGTTAGTGAGACCCAGGAAAGAATGTAGTGTGAGCCAGGCACCAGTGGCTTACTCCTGCAATCCTAAATACTTGGGAGGCTGAGATTGTGAGGATTGCAATTCCAGAACAGCCTGGGCAAATAGTTCTTGAGTCCCCACCTCCAAGATTACCAGACCAAAATGGACTGGAGGTGTGCGTCAAGCAGTAGAGTGCCTACTTTGGGAGCACCTCAGTGCAAAGCCCTGAGTTCAACCCCAGTCCCACCAAACAAACAAAAAAAGAACGTAGTATGTAGCAGCAAGGACCTGCCCTGGCCTTTGCATGGACCCAAATGTGGTGAGCACAGACTGAAAATCAGAGACCTGGATTAGACAGGAATGCAACCATTATGTTGCACCTCCCCCACCAATTTGACCCCAGCTATAGTCCATCTTGTGGGAAAGGTGGAAAACTAGAAGCAATATGGTCAAGACCCCCATCCAGAAGCTTTCTTGGAACAATTGAGCTGGGCTTAAAGGTTTCATCTCTGTCTCAGCTCCAAGAGCTGTGGTGGTTCTGGTGCCATGCGGGAACATGGGACCAGTCCAGCATCTGCTCACTACTTGTGCTGTTCTCTTTTCAGCATCTACGAGAAACTAATCCAGTTCTGTGCCATTGATGAGCTGGGTACCAACTACCCAAAGGTGTGTCCACATCCAGAGGCTGGAGGGCAATAGGGGCTTCCATGAGCCATGGAAAGGTCCATGCAGTGGTACTGCCGGTTGAAGAGCACAGGCCCCATCTCTGTTGTTCAGTGTTCTGAAATGGTCTAAGAGAGATGCTGCTACTGACAGACCTGTTCCCTGACCAGTTAGAACCCAAGTGTGAGAACTGAGGGGGTCTGACTCAAGCAGTAGAGTGTCTGCCTAGCAAGCACAAAGTCCTGAGTTCAAACCCCAGTACCTCTAATAAAGAAAACAAAAATCCAAGTGTGGGCGTCCTGCCACTGTCTGCCAGCCAGTGCTGTTGCTGAGCAAGTGCACCATTCCTTCTGTAATGGATAATGTGCATAAAGCTTAAGAACTTCCTGGCCAGCCCATGACTAGAGATAAGGGATGACAGCTGAGTCCCTATGCTGTCAAGAGGGCAGGAGCCCTAGGCCTGGGAAGACTAACTATCTACTGACTGCAGCTTAACCTTTTCTTTCTCAGGATATGTTTGACCCCCATGGCTGGTCTGAGGACTCCTACTATGAGGCATTAGGTAACGTACCTACCTTCCGTCTACTCATGAACTCACTCAGTCACTCAGTGATCCAGATGATCCGTATTTCATTATCTCCTGTGTCAGGCCATATCCAAGGGGCTGACGATTCAGTCTTGAATAAGACAAACTCCATCCCTGGCTTATTAGACTCATAGCATAGCAAAGAAAACAGATTGTTTGAACCAGTAATTCCAACACTGATGAATAGTAAGGTGAGAGAAGTTGTGGATCGAGGGAAGAGCTGTTGGCAAGCAGGGTCACCTAACTTGGCCAGAGGGCTTGGAACACCCTGCTGAGAAAACTGTTGGAACTAAGGTTTGGCAAGGTGTAAGAGCCAGGCAGGGGTAAGCAGAATGCGCCAGGCAGAGGGTGCTGGGAGGAATTTCAGAGTCTGAGCCTTTAAGTCACAGGTCTCAAGCCAGCAGCTTTTGTCTTATTTTAATTTGAATTAGTTACCAGGTTTTTTTTTATATAAAATTCCATAATTATAGCTTTTCTTGGTCAGTAGGAAAGTAGTCCTCATGGAGCCAGTGGAGCTCAGAGGTGGCTAACCCATCCAGATAGCCCCCAGCCCTTGAGTCAAGGCTCTTGCTCCATTCTGACCAAGGGCTAACACTTTATTTTGTCTAGTGCAAAAGAATGCTAAGACCACGAGGACCTTTAGTCCACCAAAAAGAACACAGGGTTCAGGCTAGTGAGGGGAACTAGGCTCTCTCAGTTACGAACTGCTTTAGGCAACCTTGTAACACATCTTGTCTTGTCTCCCTAGCCAAGGCCCAGAAGATTGAAATGGACAAATTGGAAAAGGCCAAAAAGGAGCGAACCAAAGTAAGTGATAACAGACCTCCAAGATGAAAAAGGCAGGTGGTCCTGCTGGCTGAACCCAGGAGTCCCAGGCTCCCCTCCATCCCTGCTCTTCATTACCTGATGAGGCAGGCTCTGGGCGGCCTCAGCCATGACCAGAGTCTCCAAGAAAGAGGGGCATCAGGACACTGGTTCCTTGCATTCTGATTAGGCCTTACCCTCCTTGCAGCAGCTGTGACCCCCCCCAGGACACTCCTCTCACCCCCAGTCAGAGGGGATGTAGGGAACCACATGACCTGGTGGCCCTTCATAGGCCCTGGCTGGCAGGCCAGGAATGTGGGAGCTGGTGCAAGGGGATAATCTGGGTTTCTCATTCTTAACCCTTGATTGAATCTCCCTTCTCTCTCTTTCCCTCTCCCTTCCAAACCCCAGGCTTATTGCAGGGACGTGTCTGCAGCACCTGGGGACCGAAGCTGCCCTTCCCCTGTGCGGGCGGCACCACCTCCTCTGGGGTGTGAGGAGGAGGGGCCTGGCCAGCCGGTTCTGGGCATGTGAGGGGTGTGGTGGGTGGGGGTGCCGGGCATGCGCAAAATCCTGTGATGCCGGGAGGGATCGCACATCTTTTGGGAAAGCTCTTTGAAGAGTGGTAAAAGCCCCTTCAGGCTCTTCTCAGGCACCTCTCCCTCCCCCAGATGCTCCTAGTCAAGGTGATTTTCAATGCCTCCTTTGTATAGTGCCAAACTCCTGTTCCCTGAGAGCAGACAGATGGCACAGGAAGTGGACACACAGCTTTGCACTAGTCTCATTCTCCTCTTTCTCCCTCTCCAGATTGAGTTTGTGACGGGCACCAAGAAAGGAACCACAACCAATGCCACAGCCACTACCACTACTACCGCCAGCACAGCTGTAGCAGGTAGAGGTGGCTCATCCCAGCGCTGCTCTGCTCTGCTTCAGGGCCAACCTTACAGAGTGAAGGCTTTCTGGGCTTGTCTGGGAAAGGGTCTAGGCCCAGGCTCAGCCTTGCCATGCTCTTCTCTAAGTCTGGAGTGTGAGAACCAGCTTTGGAGCCTGGGGTGGGCCCCAATTGACTGCCTACCTTCAGGCTTCCTGGGTCAGGCCCCTTCATTTCTATTCCAAACCCCTCTCTGGCCTGCGGTGGGGAAAGGGCTCAACTTTCAATGGTCTTGAACCTGACTTCTTTCTTGTGCATTATCTCCAGATGCCCAAAAGAGAAAGAGCAAGTGGGACTCTGCCATCCCAGTGACGACGATAGCGCAGCCCACCATTCTCACCACCACGGCCACCCTGCCAGCTGTTGTCACCGTCACCACCAGTGCCAGTGGCTCCAAGACCACTGTCATCTCTGCTGTGGGCACAATTGTGAAAAAGGCCAAGCAGTGACTCCAGGACTTGACAGGACTGCACAGCCCAGTGACCTGCCCACTGGGAGATGTCACTTTGTATATTTCAGGACTCAAGCCTGCTCCCCAGGTGCCACCTGAGAGGAGTATCTGTGTGGCATTCCAACCAGAAGGACATTGTAGCAGAAGCATAAAGTGCAGTGGACAAGGTCTGTCCATACACTTCTTGGGGTCTTGCCCAATTAAAAGTGCTGTGTTCTTACATCCTGGCATTAACTGTGGCCTCTCCCACAGTCAGTTTTTAGGCCAATGTGAAGCTCAAGTACCCCCTCCATCATCTTAGTCAGGATTATTGCCTCAGGATGGACAATGAGGTGACAGGAGCTTGGGCACTGCTCCTGTGGGGTGGCCCAGGAAATCACTGTGGTCATTCCCAGTGTATGCCTCTTGGCATGGGCAGGTGGAATTCCAGGCACCCCTGTTACTGCTGTTCTACTTCCCTGATCCCAAAACGAGACCTCAGCCAGTTCTCAGGCCAGAAGGTAGGCCTCTGTTCTCCTAGGCAAAGTTGCACTCTCCCCAGACTCCTTCTGGGACATGCCTAGGCATTTGAAATCAGGCCTGTTATGAAAAGGTCTAGGGTGAGATCCCCATCCCACACAGGGAGTGAAGTGTGAGTGCATGGTGGAGTCTGCACCAGTCCCTGAACACAGCCAGCCGGATCCACACAGTAGGGGAGATGAATCACCTCCTGCTCTGGCTGGGCAGCCACTCATTGTTTACATGAAAGCCCCACTTCGGGGAGGGCTTCTGCCACCCCACCCTTCCTCTGTTGTTATCTCTGCCCAGCACACAACCAATGCTGCCCCACTCCTCTTGGGGCCAAAACGGGTTTCCCAGCCACTGCCTACCCAAGGAGGCTGGAGGGATCAGTTTGCCTTTCATGTTCTTTGGCAGCTCTCCTTTCCTTTCCAGCGGAAGGGCTGAGTGTCAGAAAAGGAAGCTGGGCTGTGAGGAGCCCTGTTGCTTCCACAGGGTCCGCAGAGACTGAGAAAGGTGGTCCTGAAATTGTGTCTGTTGTGTGATCTGAGGGATATGACAAACTGCCACCAAAGTCCCTAAAATAAAAATTGAGTCACACCTGCCCCCTCCTTTCCTTGATGGGACTTTGGAATCCTGGGGAGAAGAGCTGCTTCTCCCCAAGAGAGCCTATGGGGATCTCCGCAGGGCCTGCCCCTTGGGCTGAGGACCCCAGAGGTCTGTGGGAAGCAGTGCTGCACAGGGAAACTGCAGTAAGTTGCAGCTTGTGATCTATGTACTGTCTTCCTTATAAGGTGGATGTGAGAGTCAAATTGATGATTGATGCAAAAGATTTATAAACTGTAAAATACTCTTGTAAAGGTTTGTTGTTGACCAGTCTAATTTCTTTTTGTTTTTAACTGAGGAGTATTCAAACTCTAGAAATGAGATGAGCCAGAAATGGGAAGTTGGCAACAGCAAGGCCAGCTTCCCGTCTGGGCCCTTTGCAGGGTGGGATGGGGGCTGAGGTGGGTTTTCCCCATCACCCTGCAGTCCTGAGCACCACCAGCCCTGTCATCACACTGCCCGTTTGGAGTAATGGTGACAGCTGCCGTGGGCCTAAGCTGTGAACACAGCTGGGAGCTGGCAGTCCCAAACCAAAAGTGCTATTTCATTCCTAGAAGCCATGTGTGTTGGACCAAGGTCTTAATCCCACCAGGATGGTTGCTACGGAGAGGGTGTCTGGGCACTAGGAACCAAACTTGTTTCTGACTGGTCTTTGCTCACAAGGAGAATTCAGTCTGTCTACACTCTGCTACCAGGGACCCTTTACCCCTTTCGTAGAGTTCAAATCTTGGTAATGGTGTGATTGTTCCACTCCCACAGCTGTGCACTGAAACCTGCACTCACCCCACACCCTATGGGTCACTTCAGAAGCCTTCCATCCCCGTTACTACTGCCTTAGTGTACATCCCTCGTGCCACACACTGCTCTGGCCTCCCAGGCGTGCTGCCCTTAGTCTCCCCCCTCCCTTCTGAGCTCCAGTCAGCCTGCAGAGTCGTCTTTCTCCACCTCCACTCTTACGTGTCACATCATCCAGTGTCCCAACCCAGGTCCAGCTTCAGTGAGACACGTGAGACCACCAGTTTTTTTGGTTTGGTTTTGCGACCATTTCACTATGTAGCCCAGGCTGGTCTGAAACTCAAAACCCTCTTCCCTCAGTCTCTCAAGTGCTGGGATTACAGGCATGCACTACCATGTCCAGTGAGGCCACCATTTTCTTATTACCTCTTCACTCTTTGCCTCTGTGCCCCACGCACACACCGTGTGCCTCTGCTGCTCTCACCTTCCTCATGCCCACAGTTACTACTCCATGCCTTTGCACAGGCAGCGCCTGCAGTGTGGAGGTAGGATTCACAATCCTTTCCTGATTCTCAGTGGTCTCAGTGCTGTCTTGCTCTAGGAGAACACTGCCTGAGTGTAGGTCAAGACCTGTGGTGTCTCCAGGTTCTAGTGAGCAAAGAAAAGCCAAGTGCCCCAGGTGCCTGGCGTGAGAAGCACTCGGGTAAGCAGATGGGTGGAGGTATGGAAGGAGAGGTGAGTTGTGCATCATGGAGAGTTGTAGTCACTGGATTCAGAGTCTGACCCTCCATGCCCCATGCTCATGGCGGTGTCACAGGAGGCCCTGAGTTCAAACCCCAGTACCGCAAACAAACATAATACTTTAAGGGGCTGTTGAGCCAGAAAGAATGAGGAAGACTTGGAATAATCATGAGGAGACATTAAAAGACACGGGGCAGGACAGTTTACACAACATGCTTCGTGTGTGTGTGTGTGTGTGTGTGTGTGTGTGTGTGTGTTTAAAAAAAAAAAGGGAGAAACAAAATAATAGAGGTAAGTGATGCAACAGTGAAATCAAAGAAACTGGGACTGTGACCCAGCTCAGTAGTGGAGCATGTGCTTTGCAAGTGTGAGGCCCTGGCTTCAATCCCCAGCACCATGTCGAACCCCAGTGGCTCACGCCTATAATCCTAGCTACTTGAGAGGCTGAGATCAAGAGGATCGTGGTTCAAGGCCAGCTGGGACAAAAAGTTCAAGAGACACCCCCCCCCCGCCCCGTCTCCAAAATAATGAGAGCAAAATGGGCTGGAGTTGTGGCTCAAATGGATGAGTGCCTGCTCTGCAAGTATGAACCCTGAGTTCAAATCCCAATCCTGCCCCTCCAAAAAAATAACCAACACTAAAAAAAAAGATGTAAGAAATATCCCTAATGTTAAATTTGAAACAAATATCACATCCCATTAGCAAGACACAGAACATAGCGCTCAGATCTTGATTCCCACTGAAAGGAATAAGGCTCCTTAGAGAAAAGGCTCTCAAAATCTAAATGGGACTTGGGCAGTTTGTCCAGAAAGCATGGAAGACTAGTGTTTCTAAGGTAAAGGAGCTGTTTTGAAGAGACTTCTGATTGGCCAAATTAGGTTAATGTGAACATTAGGAAAGAACGACTTCATGACAGCAAACAGATGTGAACTTTTGAGTAAATAGAGATCCATTTGTCCAGAGATAAAAACAAAAAGAGAAAAACATGTATTTGCCACATGAGAATTTAATACACTGAGGGGTTTTTTTGAGATTGGATCTCACTATGTAGCCCAAGTGTCCTCAAACTCTAGATCTTCTGACCCCACCTCCCAAGTGCTGGGATTACAGATGTGTACCATCTGGCTTCAAGTCCTTTTTCTGAAATTTATACTTTAAAAAGAATCCCCCTGGCCAGGCACCAGTGGCTCACGCCTGTAATCCCAGCTACTCGGGAGACTTGAGACTGGGAGGACTCTGGTTCAAGGCCAGCCTGAGGAAAGCGTTCTCAAGACCCCATTTCCATAATAACCAAAGCAAAATGGACTGGAGGTGTGGCTCAAAGTGGTAGAGCACCTGCTTTGCAAGTGTGAAGCCCTGAGTTCAAACCCCAGTCCCACAAAAAAAAAAAAAAATCACCCCTTCGTGCTATTGTGAAAAGGTGCCACTACTATGCAAGACAGTGTGATGGCCTCCAGAAATCAAAAGTAGATCTGTGTGACCTAGCACTCCCATTGGACTATATTCAAAAGATAAGGGCGAGAGCTCACACATCTGCTGCATATCCCTGCTCATCGCAGCACTGTGCACAGGAGCCAAGAACAGAGGCAACCTAACCTAAATATCCACAGCCAGACAAATGGTAACCAGATGGTGGTGTGCACATACCATGGGATACTATGCAGCCTCGAAAAGGAAGGAAATCTGTCACATGCTTCAACAGGGATGAACTTTGGGGACATTATGCTAAGTGAAATAAGACAGTTACCAAAGAACTAATTATAGTTCCATTTATACGAGGCATCTAGTCACATTCACAGAGGCAGAAAACAGGAGGGTCATTAGGGATTTGGCGGAGGGTGAAACAGAAAGTTGTTTAATGAATACAGAATTTCAGGTTTGCAAGATGAAAAGTTCAGGAGCTCTGTACCACATCGTGAATTATTTAACATTACTGAGTTAGACACTTAAAATGGTTAAGATAAGCCAGATGCTGGTGGCTCACACCTGTAATCCTAGCTACTTCAGGAGGCAGAGATCAGGAAGTTTGCAGTTCAAGGCCAGCCCTGGCAAATAGTTCACAAGACCCTATCTTGAAAAAACCCATCACAAAAAAAGCTGGTGGAGTGGCTCAAAGTGTAGGCCCTGAGTTCAAGCCCCAGTACCACAAAAAAAAAAAAAAAAGTTAAGATAAAAAAATTAAGACGGTAAATCGTGATACTGGAATTTGAAACCAGGGCCTTTCACTTGTTTGGCAAGCACTTCACCCTACACCCCATCCTTTTTTTATTTTTCAGGTAGGATCTCACTTTTGCCCAGGAGAGACCTTGGACCTCGATCCTCCTACCTCTGACCTTGTGTAGCTGGAATTGCAGGTGTGCACCACTGTACCTGGCCCTAAGACGGTAAATCTTACGTAACAAAAATCTTAAGAGAAGAAGCATTAACCGTGCATTTTAGGAGCAACATAGTTCAGTCGATTAAAGAGCCCCAGCTGATTAAAGAAGCTTCAATTTTTTTTTAATTTTTGGCAGTACTAGAGCTTGAACTCAAGGACTTTGCATCGCTCTACCACTTGAGCCCTGCCCCCAGCCCCACTTTGGTTATTTTTGAGATAGGGTCTCACATTTATGCCCAAGTTGGCCTAGATCACCATCCTCCCCTCCCAAGTAGCTGGAATAACAGGCAGTATCATGCCTGACCTTTTGTATTGGTTGAGATGGGTTCATACTAAATTTTTGCAGGGTCTGGCTACAAACTGCGATCCTCCCAATATCAGCCTCCCAAGTAGCTAGGATAAAGGCATGAACCACCATGCCCCACTAATGAGTCTCTCTTTAAAAGGTCAATATGAGGTCAAACAAGATGATAAAGAAATAGGCACTCTGGGAGTGATGAGGTGTGCAAAGTCATCTTGTAATATATTTTAACATTAAAAGTACACGTATGTATCCTTTGACCTAGGCCATCTTATCTGTGAGTCTGAAATCTGAGTTTTGGACCTTAGGCCCAAATTCCCAGCTTCCACATGTCAGGTTCTGCCACTCACCCCTATAAGCCAAAGAAAGAGACATGGTGAAGGATGGAGAACCAGGCATGGTGGCTTACACCTGTAATCCTAGCTACTGGGGAGGCTGAGGACAGGAGGATTGTGATTCAAGGCCAGCCAGGCAAATAGTTCTCAAGACCCCCATCTCCAAAAATAATCAGAGCAAAATGGACGGGGCGGGTGTGGCTCATGCAGTAGAGTGCCACCAAAAATAAAAGTCACTATGGAGACCTTTCATGGTTCACACCCATAACCCAGGGTTGGTGAAGTGGCTCAAGATATAGACCCTGATTTCAAACCCCAGTACCACAAAAAAAAAAAAGTTAGAAAAAAGATGAATAGCAAAACTTAATAGGCTACCCATTGGGTCTGGGAACATAGCTTAATGGTAGAAAACCTGCACACAATAAAAAATAAAAGGAGACCTATTAAGCAGCCCCATGGCTCTGAGGAGAGAACAGACCTGGTTGGTGATTGCCCCGAGTCCTCAGCCCTCAGTTGGGAGCATGTGGCTGGTGCTAGTTCTCTAGACTGGTCACTGGACTTGATCACATGTCCCTCATCTACTTATGACTTAATTTATTTGTAAACACATGCACCTCTCTACCAATAAATTATGTACATTTTTAAGCACACGCATAGGGGTTCAGCCAGGCATGGTGGCCATGCTGTAATCCTAGCTACTTGGGAGGCTGAGATTGAGAGGCTCAAGGGTCAAGGGCAGTCCAGGCAAATAGTTTGTGAGACCCCACTCCAAAAATAACCAGAGCAAACTGGATTGTAGGTGTGCCTCAAGTCGTAGAGTGCCTGCTTTGCAAACACAAAGCCCTGAGTTCAAATCCCAGTCCCACCAAAAAAATATATTTCCTGGCCAAGAACTATGGTTACATAGTGTGACCACGTCTCATAAAACCAGAGGAATCTTTACTCCCATTACCTGCATAGGGAGCAGGAATTTTTTTTCCCTTTTACCCTGATATATATAAAAATATATATATTACACATATTTTTTTGCTGCACTGGGGAGTTGAACTCAGGGTCTCTTGCTTACTAGACAGGCGCTCTACCACTGAAGCAACACTACCAGCCCTTCCCTGCTATATTTTTACTTGCTATATTAAAATAAACCCTTGTAGCTGTGCCCTGGTGGCTCATGCCTATAATCCTAGCTACTCAGGAGGCAGAGAGCAGGGGGGTCACAGTTCAAAGCCAGCCCTGGGCAAATAGTTCGCAGAGACCTTACCTCAAAAATACCCAACACAATAAAGGGCTGGTGGAGTGACTCAGGAGATAGAGCACCTGCCTAGCAAGTGTGAGATCCTGAATTCAAATCCCAGAACCGCTAAAAACAGAGAGAGAAAAGGAAAAAGGGGGAAGGAGGGAGGGAGGGAGGAAGGAAGGAAAGTACTGGTTCAGCCGGCACACCATAGTTCAAACTGTGATCTCTGTGAATCCAGCAGGCAGTGTGTTCATTCAGCTTGGAACTCATTAAATTCTTGAAAATGAACAAGTGATTGAGCCTCCAGTCTGGCCTACTGGAGGCTCCATGATGAGTGCAGGAGAGTTGGAGTAACCGTCCAAGGTTTACAAAATCTGTTCCACTCTTGGGTCGTCACCTCTCCTGAAAACCCTAGAGAGAGGAGCTTCCTATGCACCAGCCACTCTTTAGGGAGGGGGTTTTACTTTCATAAAATTACCATGTAGAGCTGGAGTTATACCTCAGTGTACAGCACTTGCCTAGTATTTGCAATGACCTCAGTTTCATCCCCCAGCACTGGAGAGAAAAAGAAAGAAAAATCCATGTAGTACAATGACCTTAATGCTTGGGGATCAGTAACCTGTTTGGAAAACTAAGGCTCTTTGTCCAACAACGCCACATTCCTATATCAGATATACCTCAAGTTTGGCACATGGTCTCAGATGTTCCATGGACCCCTGAAGTCTACACAAAAGCTCCTGGTAATGAATCTGTGGACTCCAAGAAGCCTGAGGAACTTCATGGTTTATCTCAGCAAAGCTGCCCCTGCTGTTCTTGTAGTCATCTTCAGAGGGCTTTAGTGATAAGGAGAGGAAGGGACTGCTGAGCTAGGGGAATCTGGGGCATCACCAACTCTGGGCCTTGGCCCTTCTCTCTATGAAGGTGCCTCATCCCCCCCCCACAGTGGAGTGTATATGCACCCCCCCAGCCTCCCTCCAGTGGATGCTGCTGGCAGACACAGGCTCCACCGCCAGGCTGGGTTTGGCTGCTCTCTGAGCTGTTGCCCTGTGCAGGATAGATTGGGCACCTACCCGGAATGGCTCTGGGCCATGCAGACCAGAGTGCTGCAGCCAGAATGTGGCTCCTTCCACGGTGTCCCCAAATCCAGAAGCGAGCCTCTCTGAGCACCCAGCCTGTGCAAAACAACTCTCAGAGAACTGGGCAAGACTGCCAAGTAACCACCACAAATCACTCATTTGCAATGAGTGTTCCCACAATCACTGAGAGGCGGATACACCATTTACAGATGAGAGCAGAGGCTAGATGACAACCCCACTCACTTATTGAGCACCTGCTGTATACTGTGCTAGGTGCCAGAGATCATCTCCCCTTGGGGTTCATAATCCAATGAGGTGATCATTTCAAACCAATGTGGCAAATGCCATGAAAAAGTCATGCCCAGGCCTAGTAGTGTAGCTCAGTGGTGGAGTGGGTGTTTAGCATGCACTGAGTTCAATCCCCCAGCACCACATTAAAAAAAAAAAAAGCTGGATGTGATGGCACAGGTCAGTGGTCCCTGCTACTCAGGAGGTAAGAGGCTACAGTTCAGCCTGGGCAAAGGTGGTCTGAAAAATGAACTAAAAGCATAAGGACTGGGCAGATAGCTCAAGTGATGGAACACTTACCTAGCAAGCCCTGAGTTCAATCCCCAGTATTGCCAAAAATAAAAGCATCTGGGTGCTGGTGGCTCATGCCTGTAATCCTAGTTACTTGGGAGGCTCAGGAAGGATCACAGTTTGAGGCCAGCCTGGGCAAATAGTTTGCAAGACTCCATCTCCAAAAATAACCAGAGCAAAATAGATGCCGAAGTGGTAGAATGCCTGCTTGGCAAGCATAAGGCCCTGAGTTCAAATCCCATTCCCACTAGAAAAAAAGAAAAAAGTAAAGGCCGTGCATTAAGGACTATAGAGTATGGGACACATAACCCAATTTAGGGTATGGGGAGGTCAAGGAAGGCTTGCTGGGGCATGTGACATCTGCACAATGTCTTCAAAGATAAGAAAAACCTAAGCGGGGCTTCAGGAGGGTATGCCAAGCAGTTGGACTAGCCTGGCACTGAAGCTTGGTGGGCACGCATCCCCCGGGTTTGTGAAGGAGGCTGCCAGCAGTCAGGCACTGTCTGGCAAAGCTAGCAGGCCAGATGAGGAAAAAGGCGGCTGGGGTCTTGGAGGTCCTTGCTCATGGCTCGTGTTGAACATGAGCCTGTAACCAAGGTGCACTTGAGAGACTTCAGCAAAGGACTGACAAGAGGGGTCAGACGTGTGGTCAGCTTGTCAAGAGCAGCTGTAACAATCCATGAGTGCCTACTCCATGCCAGGTCGTGCTGGCCCCTTGATGGGTACTACATTCACATTTTAAGGAGGTTTAGCAGCGGGCTCAAGGACAAGCAAGACTCAGCCTTTGCTGAGTGGGGGCGGGGGAGGATCGGTGAGTAGCAGAGCAGGAACCTGGATGCCAGGTCTCCCTCCCCATCCGCTCGGGGCAACCTCTGGACTCACCCCTCCCTCCGGCACCGGGAGCATAGTGCGCGCCCCATGGCCGTCGAGGCAACGGCGACCCTGTCGGGCGCGGCTCCCCGCCCCGGGACTGGGGGTGGGAGGGCTCCCGTCGGACAGGGCTGGGGGTGGTCAGGAGCCTGGAGCCTGGAGGGGTGGGGAGGCCGGGCGCCCGGGGCTGGGCGGTGGAGAGGGGTGGCTCCTCCCCCGGGCCCGCCGCAGCGGCTCGGGGCGGGCCCGGCGGCTGTGGTGGCGGCGCCCCGGCTCCTGCCCCGACAGGTGCGCGCGGCGCGCAGGAATGCGGCCCGCCTGACTCACCAGCGCCTCCTTCCTACCTGCGCCGCCCGCCCCATAAAGCGCGGCCCTCTACCCGCCCGCCACCCGCCCGCCACCCGCCGCCTCGGCTCGCCCACCGTGCGCGCTTCAACCCCACCGAGCCGCAGCCCCAGCGCCGAGGGCGCGAGTCCCGCCGAGGTAGGTCCAGGGGCCGGAAGCCGGGGCGCCAGGCAGAGGGCAGGGGGCGCGGGCGGCGATCCGCCGACCCCAGTGCCCAGGCCACCGGGGCTGGCAAGGAAAGCGAGTGTGCACCCCAGCCTGGGCGGCAGCGCAGGAGAGTTTCTTTGACTTTTGTGTTCCTTCCCCTTCCTGAAAACTGGCAGGCCCTGATTCCCTCTGTCCCGGCTGCCCAGGGCAGGTGCCCAACTTGCCTGGGTGTGTCCAGGGGGGCAGCTGAGTGCGAAGGGGCAAGGGAGCTGGGGAAGGACGGTGGACATCAGTTCTTCCTATTAGAGGAGGGCGTTGAGTGGGTATTGGAGAGAAGTGGGCAGAGGCCCAGGTGGCTAGCAGGCCTACTGGGCTGTGCCCCCCTGGAGTTTGCAAAGAAGGTAGGGGTGCAGTCTCCCTGCAACCAGTGCCCTCCCTGTTTGGCTGGGCAGGGCCTGCTATTTAGTGCCACAATCTCCACGGCGTCAGGGGAGTCCCTGATTTTCTTCTTCTCTGAACCAACCACTCCCATGCTCTCTTCTCAAAGTGCACTCCAGATGCCTTTTCTCTGGGAAGATTTTCTACAGCCCAGCAGCTGTGCCACCACTGTGACCTCCTCCCCACAGCTCCTGGGGTGGCCCTCTGCTTAAGGGCACCAGATGGCTCCCAACGGCAGGAAGAAGCTCTTCCTCCTCCCCCACAACCTTGCCAACCCTGAATCCAGGGCTGGGCTCAGGTGGCATGGTTGTTGCTGTCTTCAACAGAACTGGAAGTAAAACCCCAGACTCTATCCCAGTGACTGAAGGAAGAAAGGACAACTGGAGGGAGGGTCAGCAGAGAAAGGGTGTTTGTCCCCTGCAGGGAAGGGGTGTTTGTCCCCTTATCCCTAATTTCCTATGGGTGGCAGAGTAGCCAAGGGGCCCCATGCAGCCTGGAGAGTGGGCATCCGGCAAACTCCACCCAACTGTCATGGTCACTATTCCAGTAAACCCACCATCCTAATTTTTATGTGAAATCTCATTGTTTCTAAAATTGGCAACTACTCTTAAAACTTTTCAAACACAAGTTGAGTCGAACAAACAAAAATGGAGTGCCTGTCTAGCCCTCAACTGATGTTATAAAAGCCATTGAGTGTTACATGGAGATTCAGCATGGGGTCTGCACTACCCTGTCCCAATCAGTCCCTCCCAATGCTGACTGCAGGATGGGGAAGCCCTACATCCTTCACCTTGAATCACTCCACCAGCCCTATGTTTATGAAGGGTTTTTCCAGATAGGGTATCATGGAGCTATTTACCCAGGCTGGCTTTGAACATCAATCCTCCTGATCTCTGCCTCCTGAGTCACTAGGATTGCAGGTTTGAGCCATCGGCTCCCAGCCAAGAAACTATTTCAATGTATTTATTCTTAGTCATTCTTTTTTTTTTTTTGGCAGTATTGGTTGGGGCTTGAACTCAGGGCCTCATGCTTACTAGGCAGGTGCTGTTCTACATGAGCCACTCCATCAGCCCTGCCCTATATCCTTTTGTGCCTTTTATGCCTCTTCTATCTGGGAGACCAGGTTCTGTGCAGATTCTATAGCAATCCTGGAAGTGCCAGGAAGTGCCAGGTTCGTGTGGCTGTCCTGACCATGTGTGCAGGGCCTGTGTACAGGGGTGGGTGAGTAAGGGCTGGGCTTGGCCCTCTAGTGCCCATACCTGCCTGGGTAATGGTGCCCTAGGGAGGCCAAGTGTGCAGCCTGCATTGTGTAGTACTAGGGTGTGGTGCCTATACCCTGAGGCTGCAAGAAAGTCATTTCCCCCCGGAGCCCCACCTCAGCTGACTCAGGGCTCCTTTCTAGCCTCTGTTCCAACAGGGCGCTGGCTCTACCTGTGGATGTGCCAGGGCTGCTGCCTGCCTCCTTGGGGGCCTTGGGAGAGAGGTGAACAATACCACCATGCCCTTTACCTGAGCAGGGTCTCTCGAGACTGCAAGGGGCCTCGGCCCTCCAGGCCCTGGGGTTCTCCTTACCCCACAAGTGGGAGGCTAAGAAAGGATTCAAGGAGGAGGGCCAGTGAGCATGGCATGGTCTGAATCCCTGACAGATCTGGCTCTACAGAGATAATGGGGCCCTGGCCTTTGCCCTTTGCTGTGCAGGCCCTGGTTACTCTGAGGCCATCTTCTATCCTTCCTGAGGCTTCAGGCTGCCCATCTTTTCAAAGTCTCCCAGGATGCTTGGGACCACTCTGAAAGTTGTTGAGTTGAGATGGTTGAGATCAAAGGCCACTAGGGGATCCTGGGCTGCCACCATGTGTTTGTGAATGAGCAGGATGGTCTTGTAACTTTGCTCTGAGCCAAACTGCTCAGGAACCCTGTAAACTCAACTCTGGGAAGGTAGAGGCTGGGAGAAGAGCAAGGGACTCAGACCTCACTCCTGAGCTCCCAGGTATTAGGAAGGGCTCCTTTCCTCTAGTCTCAGCCACTTTGACCAAAGGGAAAGTGAGCTGGTACAGAGGGGACAGATGGTGGAGCCAGGGTCTCCCTGGAGATGGCCCTCTTTTTGGGTGACCCTATCTCTACCAAGCTTGACCCAGGCCTTCCGGAATCTGAAGGGCAAAGACAGAATAAGGCTTATCCTGCTCTCAGGCAAAACCAGAGATCTGACACTAGAACAGGCCTGGAGCTAAGAGTCCACAAAAGCCAGAGATGGCCTCCCCAGGCAGGGCAGAGGCATACAGGATATCTGCAAGGGGTGGCAAAGAAGGGGCAGTGGAGAAGGTGGCAGTCAACATTTCTGAGCCCTGCCACTCATAGTAGAGCTCCATCTCGGAGCCTCTACTTCCACACCTGCACAATGGGATGGTCTCGCCTCTCCCTGGAGCTCTCATGGGGATCCAGTGAGCTGACAGTGCCAAACTAGGGCTGTAGAGGCATCGTGTGATTATTGTTGCACTTCTACAGGAAGAAGAGGATGGCAGGGCTGTGTCCCAACCTGTGGGCCAGGCTGCTGTTGGCAGGTCTGCTAAGTTTCAGCCTTCCAGGGAACATGGGTGAGTCATATGTCCCTGTAGTCCCCTCTAAGATGGGAAACTGAGAGGCACTGCCCTCACACAGGAGCTGCTGTCATTCAACAACGGAGCTCTGCACATATCCAGGCTGCACACCCATCAGCCCAGACAGTTGTGAGCCCTGCCAGGTGGCCTGAGATAAAGGGAAAAGAAGCTGTCTAGAGAAGAGAGAAGCTGCCTGCTCAGAAAGCTGAGGTGCCCAAGGGAGGACCTGAGGCCTCCACAGGGGAGCTGAAAGTTTTATAGGAATTTGGAGGAGAGAGAGACTGCTAACATATTAACCACTTTCCTGTTGGCAAATGGCTGGAGTCAGAATCTACCAATTAAAATTTCCCTGTCAGTTGAGGTAATATTGATAGATCACAATGGACTACGGTGGGAATATTTCCATGGAAACTGACAAACACAGCAAGTCAGGGCTTCCCCTCCCTCACCAGAGCCCTTGTTAAACACGGACCACCCACACTGTACACTGGTGCACACAGTAGGGAATTACTGTGATTCTAACTGAACAGTACCAAGGGAACCTCAATAACCTTTGTGGGAATTCTGAGGTTTTTCCTCATTCATTTACTGAGGACCTACTGTGTGCCAGGCCTTGTGCTAGGTGAAAAGACAGACAGGGTCCCCTTGACCCCAGAGGAGGCTCAAGGGACAGATGAGTCCCATGACAGTTGTTATGCCAGAAAGCACGAGCTGTAATGGAGAGAAACCCATGGGTGCTGTTCATCACAGGGCTCCATGAAGGCAGGAGCATTCACAGTGTCTGAGGAGTTAGTGGCGGGGGGGGGACATTTCCGCAAATGGCCAGCCCCTTCATCTCAGCCCCACCATCATCCCTCCAGACTTGAGTGGAAAGTTCCAGGTTTGAGACCTGGCTCTGCTCATTTCAAGCTGTGCTAGCTGGGACAGACCAATTGCCTCCGCCAGACAGCAGAAGAGGGTGCAGGTGGGAGAGGGCATGGTCACTGGTGAGGCCTCTCCCAAGTGTTGCACCCCTTTCCCCTGCCCACCAGCCAACCGCTGCAAGAAGGCTCAGGCGGAGAGCTGCACCGAGTGCATCCGTGTGGACAAGGACTGTGCCTATTGTGCGGATGAGGTGAGCCACCACCACACCTGCCTTCTCGACACCCACCTTCCCACACCCCACATCTGCCCAACTTTACCTTTGCTTCGGGCCAGCTGGCTGGAGGAGAAGAAGCAAGGGTCAGGAATATGGAGGGGAAATAAATCCAGAGTTGGAGTAGCTTTGGGAATGGCCACTGCCCCCACTGACCCCATCTACTTCTGGCCAGCTGTTTAAGGAGCGGCGCTGCAACACGCAGGTGGAGCTGTTGGCGGCAGGCTGCCGGCGGGAGTACGTGGTGGTCATGGAGAGCAGCTTCAAAATCACAGAGGTGCCTGGAGCGGGGATGAGGGCCGGGCTCTCCATGCATAAGGCTGGCTGGCGTGGGGGTCACAGTGCCCGTTGGCAGGTCTGAGGCTCCCCTCAGTTCTCTGCAGTGACCCTCCAGCTAGCTGTTCTCGTCTCCCTGGCACAGGAAACCCAGATTGACACCACTCTGCGCCGTAGCCAAGTGTACCCACAACGCCTGCAGGTCCGGCTGCGGCCGGGGGAGGAGCGTCACTTTGAGTTCGAGGTGTTTGAGCCTCTGGAGAGCCCCGTGGATCTGTATATCCTCATGGACTTCTCCAACTCCATGTCTGATGACTTGGACAACCTCAAGCAGATGGGGCAGAACCTGGGTACGACTGAGTCAGTGTGGAGGACAGTGGGATGGAGGGTGGGGAGGCTCACCCAGCTGGCTCAGGAGGCTGACTCTGTATAGCTTCATCCACCCCATAAGGATAGTCCCTCCCAAAGTGACACCCCCGTTCTCAGGGAAGGGTCCCTGCCAAACACCATCTACCACTTGGGACTTCAGAGAAGACCACTAGCAGCACAACCTTCTGGCCCTGATAAGGATTGCACTCCCTGCCACAAGGCTGTGGATAAAACTCAGCTCTGCACTACTTACCTGGCAGGGGAGACACCATGATCACGAAGGTGGTTTTCCCAGTGCGAGGCTTAGCCATCGCACTCCGGATGTGCTGACCCCTGCAATTTCCCCAAATGTGGGAAACTCGACTGCATAATTTGTGGTAGTGGGGGGACTGTGTTCATGCTCTCCCCAAAAAAAAAAAAAAAACTCAGCTCTGCAGACCAAGCTGTGTTCTATTCCCCACACTGCTTGCTAGACACATAACTCCAGTTCCCTCCAAGTCCTTCCCCAATTTTAAATAGGAACAAGAGCTAGGAGAGCACAAACTGATGTCCATCATGCAAAGTGGTAACAAGAGGTGGCCCTTCTCTGCTTCTTCCTGAGCCAGCCCAGCACCCCCCCGCCACCCTGTGTCTATGTGATGACATTGAGGCTCAGCTGTCCCCCTTTTTTTTCCCCTACTGATGTCCAGCCAAGATCCTGAGCCAGCTCACCAGTGACTACACGATCGGGTTTGGCAAATTTGTGGACAAAGTCAGTGTCCCTCAGACAGACATGAGGCCTGAGAAGTGAGTGCCTGAGTGGGCCCTGGGTGGACAGGGGTCCTGGTCGTCGTGTGACCCACCTCCTCTCACTCTGGCACTTAATTTTCCTCTAGTTGAAATGAGTCATGAGCACTGGGATACATGGGTCCTCCCTCCCTGACTCTCCCTCTCTCTGTCCCACCTCTGCCCAGGCTGAAGGAACCCTGGCCCAACAGTGACCCCCCCTTCTCCTTCAAGAACGTCATCAGCCTGACAGATGATGTGAAGGAGTTCTGGGATAAACTGCAGGGAGAGCGGATCTCAGGCAATCTGGATGCACCTGAAGGCGGCTTTGATGCCATTCTTCAGACAGCTGTGTGTACAGTAAGTGCCGAGAGGGGTCCTGCCCACCTAGGCCAGGGCTGCTGCTTCTTGGCCCACTGGCCTGCACTAGCACCAGGTTCAGAAGTCCTCCAAGGGATACCCAGATGCCTTCAGTCCCCAGGCCCTAAGGCAAACTCAGACCATTGGAGAGGCTCTCAGTTCCATCCATGTTTTTGATGTGCTGAGAGCCAAAGTCCCTGTCTAAGCAGTCTCAGCCTGGTTTCAGTTTGGCCAGTGAGCCAATGCAAACAAGACAAGGGCCTTGGGATTCTGGAATCTTCCTGGACTGAGACCAGCCTCCAGTACATCTCCTACAACTGCCCCCTCTCCAACTGTACTAACAGCTGAAGTGACCAAATCTTTTGTACAAAAAAAAATTGTACATCAAAGTTTTCATTTTGAAAACAACATATCCACATTGTAGACAATTTAGAAAACAGAGCAGAAATTTCCTATTGTTGTAAGCAATAATTTCACCACCATCAGCCATCCACTCACTCCTGTTAGCATATTTTATTTGCTTTTCCGTATTTTATATAGTGTGCTTATAATTCTGAACCTTGCTCTTTTTTTTTTAACTTAACACTATCAACTTACCACCAAAAAAAAAAAAGAGTTAGAGGGGCCACTCAAGTGGTAGAGCGCCTGCCTAGCAAGCATGAAGCCCTGAGTTCTGAGTTCAGTCCCTGGTACTGCCAGAGAGATAGAGAAAAGGAGGGAAGGAAGGAAGGGAGGGAGGGAGGGAGGAAGAAAGGGAGGAAGGAAAGGAAGAAAAGGGCTGGTTCAAAGCCAGTACTGCCAAAAAAAAAAAGAAAAAGAAAAAGCATTAGAGGCCAGCCTGGGCTACATAGTAAGACCCTGTTTCAAAAAAAACAAAAACAAACGAACAAGAAGAACTGAAACAGATCACCTTGTATATTTTCTAGCAAATTGCTACACATTGCCAAACCTATTTCAACTGGCCTATTTCATTTTACACTATGTCCTGTATGTTTTCCTATGCGGTTAAAATATTCTCGCATTGTGATAGTTAAGAGGTTAGGGAAGGAGTCATCCAATGAACCTGGCTGGATTCTCACACAGTACCCACTATGCACCTGCTGCCTTTGTTACCCCTTCCTCCATTGCTACTTTCTGGTTTTCAGAAAAGTGCTGTCACATGCATCTTTCATGATGGCACATGCCATTAGTCCTGTGGCTTCAGCCCAGCCCCATGTTGGGACCCGCCTCTCCTATCTTACACAACTCTGGGGTGTGTGTCTACAGCAAGCAGCCTGCTCAATGGACACATGCCTTCTTCCCTTGCCCAGAGGGACATTGGCTGGCGCCCTGACAGCACCCACCTGCTGGTGTTCTCCACTGAGTCTGCCTTCCACTATGAGGCTGATGGCGCCAATGTGCTGGCTGGCATCATGAACCGCAATGATGAGAAGTGTCACCTGGACGACAAGGGAGCCTACACCCAGTACAAGACACAGGACTACCCATCAGTGCCCACGCTGGTGCGCCTGCTTGCCAAGCACAACATCATCCCCATCTTCGCTGTCACCAACTACTCCTACAGCTACTACGAGGTGTGGGGTCTGGGTCCCACTGAATGACAGGGTACAGGGCTGGGAGTCCATGGAACTTTCTCCCTCCATCCCTTCCTCCCTCCCTCCCTTCCCTCTATCCCTTCCCTCCTTTCTTTCTTCCCTTCGTCCTTGCTTCCTTCCTTCCTAAATTTTTGGGCCCCTGAGAGTGGACCCTGCTGGAAAGATCACTTGCCCATCCCCTAACTCAACTCCCAAGTAGGTGGGGCCTAAGAAGGGTAGCTCTGGAATACACTGGCAAGTTCTTGGCCTCAGTTTCCCCATCTGCAAAGTGGGGATCATCTCAGAATTGTTGTTCAGATTCAAGGAGCTGCTTAACCAAGGCCTGCCATTCTCTCCTGCAGAAGCTGCATACGTATTTCCCGGTCTCCTCGCTGGGAGTGCTGCAGGAGGACTCATCCAACATCGTGGACCTGCTAGAGGAGGCCTTCTATGTGAGGGGCGGTGTGGGCTGCAGAGTCTGAGCCCTTCTGGGGCAGGGCAGAGAGAGGCAGAGTGGGAGAGGAGTGCCCATGGTATGGCTGAGAAATGGGGCTGGGATAGGCCAGAAAAAGAGTCTTTGGCTGTCATCCTTGGGAGCCTAAGGAGTTCACCTAGGCATGGCCTCAGGTTCCTGGAGGATCTGCTCCTGTGATCCCATACATGCCCTCCCTGTGAGTGGGGGTGAGGAACAGCTAGGCCAGGCCAACGTGAGTCCAGGCTCCCTCCAAACCACTGATCACCTGTCCTCCTTTAGCGCATTCGCTCCAACCTGGACATCCGAGCCCTGGACAGCCCCCGAAGCCTGCGGACCGAGGTCACCTCCAAGATGTTCCAAAAGACAAAGACTGGATCCTTCCACATCAGGCGGGGGGAAGTGGTACGCTTCTGTGAGGGCAGAGGGATGGGCAGGTGGGCATAGCACCCTCCAAGGGATGGAATCCTTTAATGGTGGGCATATGCGTAGCCTCTGGAATCAAGTGGACCTGAGTTCAAATTCCCCAGTGTCAGCTCCTTGGATGAGCTTGGCACGTTGCTCTGCCATGTCTATGTCTGTACAGTGGGATGAAAAGCAGCACCAAGCTCCGAGGGATGCTAAGGTGAGCAAGTGGGCTATTGTCACAGAGCCAGAGGAGCTTCTGTTATTGCTATTGCTGTTATTATACTATAACCGGAAGGAAGGAGTCCCTAAGGAAGGGCGAGCAGGGCACCAGTGGCCTTCTCTTCATCGGGGCAGGGCCTGTCTTGGCTGACGGCAGAATCCCTACAGGGCACATACGACGTACAACTGCGGGCTGTGGAAGATGTAGACGGGACACACGTGTGTCAGCTGGCAGAAGATGATCAGAAAGGCAACATCCACCTAAAGCCCTCCTTCTCCGACGGCCTCCAGATAGACGTGGGCATCATCTGTGACGTGTGTGCTTGTGAACTGGTAGGATTCAGCCCCACTGTGTGGGAGGGAGGAGCTGCCCCGAGTATCCGGAACCCTGAGTAATGAAGAAGACCCAAGGCACAGAGGGCAGCAGAAGTGCCCAGTGGCCCCAGTCCCCCTCCTTCCACACACTCCACAATGGTCTCGTTCCAGCAAAAAGAGGTGCGGTCAGCTCGCTGCCACTATAGAGGAGACTTCATGTGCGGGCACTGTGTGTGCAATGAGGGCTGGTGAGTGGGGGAGGGGAGCCCCACCCCAGGGTGTCTCCTACAGGGCCCCACTCCTGGGCACACCTTGTATGGCCAGATTGGAGTGGGGTGGTACAGAAAAGGCTGGGAGAGGGATCTACCCAGTGTTGGGTCAATCCAGTTCAAAACATTTAGGATGGTTTGACTTAGAGGGTTTGTTTTTGTTTGTTTGTTTGTTTTCCTGGTGGTACTGGAGTTTGAACTCAGTGTCTCACGATTGCTAGGCAGGTGCTCTATCAGTTAAGTCACTTCACCAGCCTTATTTTCTGTTGAGTATTTTCAAGATAGGGTCTCAAGAACTATTTGCTAAGGGGCTGACTTTGAACCTTTATCCTCCTGATCACTGTCTCCTAAGTAGCCGTAGGCTAAGATTTTTTGATTTAGGATGTCATAAAAGCTATTCACATTCAGGTATTCAGTTAGGCTGGGCTGGCCTATGACATTTGCTAGGCTAGGCATGTTAAATGTAATCGATATTTTCAGTTTATGATTGGTTTATCAGGATGTAACCCCATCATAAGCCAAGAGATAGCATCTGGCTATCTGTATGCAAGAATTTAGACAAGGGTGGCTGGAGGTGGGGTCTGGGTGTTGGGGAAAGGTATAGGAGGAGACTGACCTTTCACACATAAGTTTTTTGGCTGTACTGGGGCTTGAACTGAGGCCCTTCACCTTGAGCCACTCCACCAGCCCTATTTTTTTTTTTTTTTTTTGGTGAAGAGTTTTTCAAGATAGGGTCTCATAAACTATTTGCCCCGGGCCTGGCTTTGAACCTCCATCCTCCTGATCTCTGCTTCCTGAGTAGCCAGGATTATAAGTGTGAGGTACCAGTGCCCTGCATAATGTCAGTACTTGAGAGACTGAGGCAAGAGGATTGTGAGTTCAAGTCATCTTGGGCTAAAATAAATAAATAAATAAAAAATAAAACCTTTGAAACACTGCACAAGTGTTGTGACTTGAAGCAAATTGGATTCGCCTCAGCCCTCTAAAAGCCTCAGTTCCTTCATCTGTAAAATGAGACAAGTAAAAGCCCTTTTGAGCTGTTGGGAAAGTGACTGGTTCCTCCCTCAGGAGTGGCAAGACCTGCAACTGTTCCACGGGCTCTCTGAGTGACACACAGCCTTGCCTTCGGGAGGGTGAGGAATTGCCGTGCTCAGGCCATGGGGAATGCCAGTGTGGGCGCTGTGTGTGCTATGGTGAAGGCCGCTACGAGGGTCACTTCTGCGAGTATGACAACTTCCAGTGTCCCCGCACCTCCGGGTTCCTCTGCAATGGTGAGCTCAGCATCTGCAGCCTGCATTGAGAGCAGCAAGAGTGACCCTGCCTTGGGGACCCAGGTTGAGAGCCAGCCCCATTTCCAATTTCATGAGTGCCTCTCCCAAGGCCTGCCCCAACCAGGCCCTCACTTTCCTCATCTGTGTGGATGCCCAAGGCCCCTGCTAGCATGACATTCCTCCTCTTTTTGACGCCAGTACCCCTGATGTTCTCTTTGGCAACTCAAGTTGATATCCATCCCCTCATCCCCACTCCCCCCATCCCATCAGGGTGAGGACCACCCAGCTCACCTCTCAGTAATTGGCAGGTATGTGGCAATGTAATCTTTCCTCTCTGCAAAGATGCTACATATCAACCAGCAGGACATGGACTCATGCCTCCCCCAGACCCTCCCAGGGCCTAACACTATGTTGGGCCCAGGCCATGAACACATAGTCTGGTCACAACTATCAGAGCTAGGAAGCAGAGCACAACTCAGACAAAGGGGGCACATGGAAGGAAGGATGCGTAGTTGCCTGGAGGAGGATGAATATTAAGCCCCACTGCCTACTGGCCACTGGAGGTCATACTCTTGCTTCTCTACTCTTTCCTTCATTCTTGGTTTTTTTCGACCATTTTTTCTCTGCAACTGTCCATCCCAGAGTGTGGTGAGAGAAATGAAAGGGAGAACCAGGCACATCTGGAGAAAGGCAGACATTTGGCACAAGTGGAAGTATAAGAGAGAAGGGAGGGAGATGCGTCTGGGTAAGGAGAACAGGTCAAAGTGCATGGGGCTTGGGCTCGAGTCCGGGGCAGGACTTTATCCTTCAGATAAAAAAAGAGTCATTGGGGTTTCCATTTCTTTTTCTAACTCTTTGTTTACCTCGCATCCAGCCACCTTGCTAAATTCACTTATGAAGTGTAAAAATGTATCTATAGATTCTTCTGGATATCTTGTAACACATTGCAGAATAACAGTTTTATTTCTTACTTTCAAGCCTGTTGCCTTGGCCAGGACCCATTAGAGATTCTTAAACAGGGGAACCACGTGATTGGATTTGTGTTTTGAGATGATCACTCTTGTTGTAGAGTAGAAGGCAGAAGGCTGGGTGGAAGGGGAGAGATGGAAGGAAGGAGATTCCAAGAAAGTGTAGAAGAGGTACCTTCCATCCCTGGCTCCAGCAGGCTTTCTGCAGCAGGTGGGCAGCCTGGATTTCAGGTGCAAATACAGCTTTCTTCTTCCTTCCTGATAATCTCTACAGATAGGGGACGCTGCTCCATGGGCCAGTGTGTGTGTGAGCCTGGTTGGACAGGTGCCAGCTGTGACTGTCCCCTCAGCAATGCCACCTGCATCGATAGCAATGGGGTAGGTCAGGGCATGGGGCAGGTAGTGTGGGCAGCAGGGGACTAGTCAAGAAAAAACCCAATGGAGGGGGAGGGGAGCAGTCAGGGATGGGGCATAGCTGGCTTACTGGTGACCTCCTCCTGTCCCAGGGCATCTGTAATGGACGTGGCTACTGCGAGTGTGGCCGCTGCCACTGCGACCAGCAGTCGCTCTACACAGACACCACCTGTGAGATCAACTACTCAGCGGTGAGGCCAGGATCACTGGTTGTGGGCACTAGACAGAATGGGAAGGAGGGGCTGAGCCTGGTGTCATCGGAGGTGACCAAGGGTATGAAGCTGGGGGAGTGGGGCCTGCCCAGCACAGTGCCTATCTGCTCCTCTCCCTCCCCAGATCCGCCTGGGCCTCTGTGAGGACCTGCGCTCCTGTGTGCAGTGCCAAGCTTGGGGCACCGGGGAGAAGAAGGGGCGCTTGTGCCAGGAGTGCAGCTTCAAGGTCAAGATGGTAGATGAGCTTAAGAAAGGTAAGGGGCAGGATCCAAAAGCTGAGGTGCTGGTAGGGGCACCCAGTAGGGCAAGGGCATCCATTCCCTCCTCTAGGCATGAGGCTAGAAATCTGAGTTGAGGTCGCACAGTCCAGAGGAGATTTCCAGACCTGGAAGGGTCCATAGGACCCAGATAGGGGACACTGAGTCCAGGAAAGGGTACAAAGTTGGGGTAAGAGGGACAAAACCCAGGCAAGTGCTTACATAGTCTAACCCAGAGTATATAGAACAGGGACAGGGACCACACAGTCTGACTACAGGACACACAGTTGAGTAGGGGTCAAGAGCCTGGGGAGGAGGCACCTGGTGTGGGCAGGGGCATGACCACAACACAGGCACACTGTGGGGCTAGAAGGTACACGGTCTCCTCACTTCCAGGTCAGATACACTGGCTGGACACCAAACTCCTGGGTGGTGCCTGGCTCAGGGAAGTAGGGGAGATAAATTTTCAGGCCCTGATGCTGCTGGGACCGGCCCTGGGCAGGGCAGCCCCCACCTTGCCCTGTCCCTGTGCAAGGAAGGGAAGGGAAGCGCTTGAGGGGACTGACCCTCTTCCCCAACGAGGTACCTCAGGCTCTGCAGTGGGCGGAGTGGGCCACACCTCGCCAGGCTCTGGGGAGCTCTAGGGGCCAGGCATGGGGTCAGGGCACACCACTGACTGTCTGTGGGTGCAGCTGAAGAGGTAGTGGAGTCCTGCTCCTTCCGGGACGAGGATGATGACTGCACCTACAGCTACACTGTGGAGGGTGACGGCAGCCCTGGGCCCAACAGCACCGTTCTGGTCCACAGGAAAAAGGGTGAGCCGGAGGGCAGGTGTGGGGAGTCCAGGGAGCGAGTGCCTGTCAGGCCACAGTTGGACATGAGCACCACCTCCCTGCTCCTGCCTTCTCCTAGACTGTCCTCCTAACTCCTTCTGGTGGCTCATCCCCCTGCTCATCTTCCTCCTGCTGCTCTTGGCACTGTTGCTGCTGCTTTGCTGGAAGTATTGTGCCTGCTGCAAGGTGAGGCCCCCAGGGTCTTCCCTGGTCCCAAACCCACCAAGTCCCATCCTTCCCATGCTTCTCCAGAAACCCAGCCAGAGACTGCAGCCTGAGTCCTGATCCCAGCTCTATGACATTGAGCAAGTTATATGATCACTCTGTGCCTCAGTTTTCTCATCCATACAATGAAGATAGTAGAAGCAACCCCAGAAAGTGGTGATGAAACTTAAATAACTTACATAAAGTTCTCAGAAAGGGCTGGCCCATCATAAACACCATATTAGCTGTGTGCTGGTGTCTCACACCTATATTCCTAGCGTCTTGGGAGACTGAGTTCTGGAGAATTACAGTTCAAGACCGAGTAATTCACAAGACCCCCATCTCCAAAATAACCAGAGCAAAATCTACGGGAAGGTGTGGCTCAAGTGGTAGAGTGCCTGCTTTGCAAGCATGAAGCCCTGAGTTCAAACCCCAATCCCACCAAAGATTTAAAAAATGAAAAAATTAAAATAAACACCATATTAAATCTTGGCTTATTTTCACTCCTTCCTGAACCTGGCTCCTGAAGGCCCCACTAACCCAGCCCTGAGCCCCATGTCCCTTCTACTTGACAGCAGTGATGACAGGGCCTTGGAATCCTCTAGCACTGAATTGTCCTTAAGCACCCTCTCTCTTCCCTCCCCCACACCCCACCGAACAGTCCCTGAGGCAGGATCCAGCTCCTGCTTCAGTTCAGTGTGGCTGGCTGTGCTATCAGGACAATATGTGTCCACATGGCCCCGTTTTCTCCTTTCCATCACCCTGTGGGGCCAATGGGGCCAGGATAGGTTCACTATCCCTTATGACAGATGGAGAAACTGAGGCTCAGATGGATAAGCGATCTATACAAGGTCCTTGTAATTATCTGAGGCAAGGGAAACTCCCATGTGCTCCTACCCCAACCTCCCTCAACCAACCATTAGTAACCCAGCAGGATTCCAGGAGTACTTGCCCTGGGGTCAGCCCCCTGCAAAGGGCCTGAGTGCCACACCTGGGAAGGCAGGACCTGCCCACCAGGAGCTAACAGCCTGGCTGGGGAGAACACACCAGAAGCAGGAAAGTGTAGAGTGTGGCTCATTGTGGAATGCTGACAGGATGCTGTTCTAAGCCCTGGTATTGTGGGATATTCATGTGTGTTACATGCAAATATGAGTACATTTTGAGACAAAGGTTTCTTCTCCTCAGGACTTCTCAGAGCCTTTGATCTAGTCATTTACATAACGAACCCACAGGGGAGCTATGGGTGAGGAGTCCCTACCTGGTCTGGGGCAGCTATCCTAGCCCTCACCCCTACCCCTCTTGTCTCCTAGGCCTGCCTGGCATTGCTCCCTTGCTGTAACCGAGGTACGGGACGTTTGTGGGGCTGGGACTGTTTTTTCTCCAAACTGGGGGCCAAGCTAGCAGCAGAGGAGGTGGAAAGCCCTAGGTCACTCGGTAGGTCCAGGGAGCGACCTGAGCTGAGGACCTTTCCCTGCAGGTCACATGGTGGGCTTTAAGGAAGACCACTACATGCTGCGCGAGAACCTCATGGCCTCAGACCACCTGGACACACCCATGCTGCGCAGCGGGAACCTCAAGGGGCGTGACATGGTCCGCTGGAAGATCACCAACAATGTGCAGAGACCTGGCTTTGCCACCCATGCTGCCAGCACCAACCCCACAGAGCTGGGTGAGGCCCTGGGCTGGGCACTGTGGCTCTTGGCAGCATCCTTGGGGACCTGTCTTCCAGACCTTGGATGGTACCATTCCTGTTTCCCCTGGTAGTTAGGTGCACGCACAGGGTCTTGCCTGCTTTTGCTCCTTCTGATGACACTGCACATCTCGGGCCTGCTTTCTGCAGCCAGGCTCCCGGTCCTAGCATGATTCCTGGAGGGCATGCTCGTCCCTGCCCACCAAGCAGGAGCTGATGAAGCCCCTCCCTCCTGCTTGCTCCTAGTGCCCTATGGGCTGTCCCTGCGCCTTGCCCGCCTCTGCACGGAGAACCTGATGAAGCCTGGCACCCGAGAGTGTGACCAGCTGCGCCAGGAGGTGGAGGAGAATGTGAGAACCTAAAGCTGCTGAGTGGGGGCTGCGGGTCTGGGTGCAGTGGCAACTGGGTGGGACAGAAGAGGTCAGCAGCCACAGAACCTAGGACTTTTCCAGGCTGGAAAAGTGAGCTCTTTGGACAAACGTCTGGCATGGGATCATTCTAGGAGGCAGAGCCTGGTCTTAGGATTGGGTCCCTCCCTCCCTCCCCTGGCATGTCCAACCCTGAGAGGCCCTCTGAAAAGAGCCTGCCTGGCTCCCCAGTCCCATCCTCACGGGATCCCCCCCGCCTCCCATTCTCTGGCAGCTGAACGAGGTATACAGACAGGTCACCGGTGCACACAAGCTCCAGCAAACAAAGTTCCGGTGAGTTCCAGGCGCCTAGGTAGTGGAGGTGGGAGGTGAGAGTAGGGGAGGAGAGGCAGCCTAACTGTACTGGGCCCAGCCAGGCCCAGGCCAGGCAGCCAGGGTCCCCAGGTTAGGTGGGAGCTGCTCATACAGTGACTGCAGGAGCTCACACCCCCAGGAAGAGCATGCTCCACCCCAGGGACAGTACGGCTCACAGTCTCCTCTTGTCCGAACAGGCAACAGCCAAACGCCGGGAAAAAGTGAGTTGAAGATGCAACTCCAGCCCATCTGCTTCCCCTCCACCTGCATCTCCATCCCGCAGGAAGGGGGCGGAGGGCCATATGTGTCTGTCATAGGCTAGCCCGTTAGTCATCCCTTCCTTTACTGGACCATCCTTTCAACAAATACTGAGAAGCACTTGCCATGCAGCAGCCCCTTAACTGGAACAGCAAAACCACCCAGGCCAGTTCCTGCCCCCACCCAGCACCAAGAGTAGCCCAGGGCCCAGCTCATCCTCTCAGGGCCAGAGACCCTCATGCTGAGTGGAAGGCAGGTCACAGCTCTTTCCTCAGTTCCTCCTGGGTCCTGGCCCTTTGGGAGAAGCACGATGATGAGGTCGCAATGCAGAGACAGAACTAGGATGACAGTGTGTGGCTGTCAGTAGGAAGGGTACTGGCCAGCACTTTTGAGTGCTTACAATGGGCCAGGCATTCCTTAAGGGCTCCATGTTCCTGATCATCTTAGCCAGCTCTCTCAGCAACCCTGTGAGGGAGGAACCACCACTATTCCCACTCTCAGATGAGGAAACAGAGGCTCAGAGAGGCTAAGTCACTTGCCCAAGGTTATCTAGCTGTCAGAAGCCAGAGCCAGGATTTGAACCCGGGCAGTCTGACTTGAGTTCCCAGGCCTCTGGCTTCTTTGCTGTCGCATCCAGTCCTCATCTCACCAGGTGGTGAGGCAGGTGGGGAAGCCCCTTTCTCAGGTGAGGACACTGAGGTTCTGCAGCAGTTTGGCTCTGCCTGGCTCTCAATACCTGTACTTCCTGCTGTCTCATGTCTTGCGCACTGCTCGGGGAGAGGACAGGAAGAGGCAGGGGCAGGTGCCAGGCTGACACCTCCCCCATCCCCGCACCCACCCAGGCAAGACCACACCATTGTGGACACAGTGCTGATGGCGCCCCGCTCGGCCAAACAGACTCTGCTAAAGCTGACAGAGAAGCAAGTGGAGCAGGGGGCCTTCCACGAGCTCAAGGTGGCTCCTGGCTACTACACTCTCACTGCAGAGCAGGGTAGGTAGGCAGCTCCCTGCACTGCTGCCTCACCCCCCACAACCTGTGTGAGCCCAAGACCCACGTGTGACCCCCCACAGATGCCCGAGGCATGGTGGAGTTCCAAGAGGGTGTGGAGCTGGTGGACGTGCGTGTGCCCCTCTTCATCCGGCCTGAGGATGACGATGAGAAGCAGCTGCTGGTGGAGGCCATCGATGTGCCTGTGGGCACTGCCACTCTTGGCCGCCGCCTGGTAAACATCACCATCATCAAGGAGCAAGGTTGGTCAGAGTGAGGGGAGCAGGAAGACAGGAGGGGTATTTGAGCACCCTGTCTCCTCTGATATCCTACTGGAAACAAGACATGGCATGTGGCCTGGGCTGGTCTTTAACCTCTGCAAGCGTTAGATTTTACATCTTTAAAAGCAAGCGGGAGCTTCTTTGAGCACCATCCTCTATGGAGAGGTGGGCTTGGGGCACTTGCTGAACCATGGATACCCATGAGATGAAGTGATTGTCCTCCTACCATCCATAGGGCCCCTGACCTCTCTGCCCTGCTGCCGGACCCTCAGCCCCTGAATCTCAGGACTCTACTTGCCTGACCCTTCTGAGATGCCCCTCCACTTTTTCTAGAATCTCTATCCTATTCCTCTGCCTTCCTTAGAGGACAGTGAGGTGACTTAACAAGCAGATTCCTGGAGTCCGGGCTGGGTCAGAGGAAGGGCAGGAGCTGAGAAGCTACTGAAGGCAGATCCCTTAACCAGAACCTGGGTTACTTGCAGCCAGCGGGGTGGTGTCCTTTGAGCAGCCTGAGTACTTGGTCAGCCACGGGGAGCAAGTGGCCCGCATTCCTGTTGTCAGGCGCATCCTGGACAATGGCAAATCCCAGGTCTCCTACCGCACTCAGGACAACACAGCCCAGGGCAATCGGGTAAGGATTTGTCATGGGTCAAGGGTTCATCTCAGGTCCAGCGTTCAACCATTGAGTCCTAGGACACAGCAGGTCAGATGCCAGAGTCCCTAGATGCTGGTGGTGCCCTCAACTGGCCTATCAAGGACAATCCACGTGCCCCTGCCACCCTTGGTAGAGGTAGCTACCTCATTCAAAGTGTCAGTGGCAGGCTGGACAAAGCCCCACTGCTGCCAGGGACTAGGCCCAAAACCTCCCTTTCTCCTGGACACAGCAGGAACCTGTCCAGGCCATTCCTGTCCACTTTTCAGTGACCCAGATCCACCAGGATGGCCAGGCCTTTCCTGGAGAAATGGACCTCCTATCTGTCTCACGTGGAGGCTTTGGGCTTCCTCAGCTGGTATTGCAGGCCCTATGTCCTTGGGCCAGCTTCCCCAACTCAGAGAAGACCATGGCTTTGGCTGGTGTCCCCTTCATTTCAGAGTCCCAGTATTGGAAACAGCCAAAACCAAGTGGTAGTGGTAGTCATGCTTGGTTTTGCTTACAGGTTTGGTTTTGTTTTGTTTTGTGGTACTGGGGTTTGATTTCAGGGCCTACACCTTGAGCTACTGTTTTTTCGAGATGGGGTCTTGTGAGCTATTTGCCCGGGTTGGCTTCGAACCATAATCCTCCTGATCTCTGCCTCCTGAGTAGCTAGGATTACAGGTGTGAGCCACCAGTGCTTGGCTGTTTTTGTTTTTAATTCTGAATTTATTACCAACATTTAAGAACAAAAATAGAGCTGGGTGGGGTGGCTCACACCCATAATCCCAGCTACCAGGAGGTGGAGGCAAGAGGATTGTGAGTTCAGGGCCAGTCCAGGAAGTTATGGAGACCCTGTCTCAAAAACAAAATGAAAGCAAAAGGACTGGAGGCATAGCTCAAGTGGTAGAGTGCTTGCCTAGCATATGCAAGACCCTAGATTCAATCCCAGTACCTAAATAAATACTAAAAATATTCATATCAAAAAGTCACTCAAAGTAATACAGTGTAGCACACTTGGCTCAGAGGCCCATTTGGCACACACAGGGGAACATGCCTGAGCAGGCCCAGGCAACTCAGCCACACCCTGGATTTCTTTACTTCACTTTATTTGGTAGGAACAATACTGATCACTACTCCAAAACTCCCAATAAAAATTCCAAAGAAGAATTTGTACATTCATAAATCCCTCTGATTATGCCACATTGTACCAGAGATTCTGGCTATCCTCTTATGCTTGCATGTTTGGCTAGCTAACTTTAAAAAATTATATTAGTTCTCACCTTTTTATTTTGAAAAACTTCAAACATATAGAAAAATGGGAAGACTATTAATATTAGTCACCAACTGTAATATTTGCTTTTCCTCTCTTTCTATACCTATGTATATAGATAGCTTACACAGATAAAGACATTCATACCTATATATCTGTGTGTAAGGGGGGACAGTTGTTTGTTTTGCCTGATGGACTATTCAAAGTTGCAGACATTGAGGCTGAAGGTGTGGCTCAAGTGATAGAGCACCTGCCTAGCAAGTGCAAAGCCCTGAATTCAAACTGAGTACTATCAAAAAAAAAAAAAAAGAAAAGAAAGTTGTAGACACCAGGACCCTAAACCCTTCTACCCTAAACCCTACATGATGAGAACATAATTGCAAAACTAAAGAAGTTTCATATCGATTCTACGAGTTCCTAATAATTAGACCCTATGCAGACCTCCCCTTGTGCCCATGTCCCTGTAACACCCTTTATAGCTTTTTCCCCCAATCTGGGAACCAGTCAAGGTTTAATGTTGCATTTTTTTGATCATGTGTCTTTAGTCTTTTTAAAATCTAGAATGGTTCCCTGGTTGTCTTTTCTAAGACTGACATTTTTGTTTGGTTGGTTTGATTTGGTTTTCTGAGATGGTGTATTGCTGTGGAGCCCAGGCTGGCCTGGAACTCAAGGTCCTGCTGTCTCAAAATAACATGCTTCTTTGAGCTGGAATTGCAAGACCTCCAGAAGCCGAACACTGGCTTCTTCTTTTTCTTTTTTTTTGTTGGGACTGGGGTTTGAACTCAGGGCTTTGCACTTACAAAGGAAGTGCTCTCCCACTTGAGCCACACCTCTAGTCCAATTTGCCCTGGAAATTTTGGAGATGGCACTGGTGGCTCATGTCTGTAATTGTAGCTACTTGGGAGGTTGAAATCAAAGAATCACTGTTTGAGGCCAGCTCAGACAAAGAGTGTGCAATACCCCATGTCCAAAAATAACCAGAGCAAAAATGGAGTGGAGGTGTGGCTCAAGTGGTAGAGCCCCTGTTTTGCAAGTGCAAAGCCCTGAGTTCAAACCCCAGACCCACCAAAAAACCAAAAACTCTTTCAATGGAGATGGGGTCTTGCAAACTGTTTGCCTGGGCTGGCTTCAAACTGTGATCCTCTGATCTCAGCCTCCCAGGTCGCTAGGATTACAGGTGTGAGCCACCAGTGCCCAGCTGACACTGGCATTTTTTTTTTTTTTTTTGGTGGTATTGGGGTTTGAACTCAGAGCCTTACGCTTGCTAGGCAGGCGCTCTACCACTTAAGCCACTCCACCAGCAACACTGGCATTTTTGAAGTGCCCACATCAGCTGTTTGCAAACAGCTCCCTATAGCCCGGCGCCAGTGGCTCAAACCTGTAATCCTAGCTATTCAGGGGGCAGATATCAGGAAGATGGCGGTTCAAAGCCAGACTTGGGCAATAGTCTGAGAACCGATCTCGAATAAACCCTTCATGAAAAAGGGCTGGTGGAGTGGCTCTGCAAGGTGTAAGGCCTGAGTTCAAACCACAGTACCACAAAAAACAAAACAAAACAAAAAAAACCTCCTTGTTTTTCTTTTTTGAAGATTAGTTCATTTACTCATTCCCAACAGGTTAGAGATTAAGGTAAACTGGAGTAGTGGGGATTTTTTTCTTGGTGGTCCTGGGGTTTGAAATCAAAAGCTTTGTGCTTGGCCCTCTACCACTTGAGCCACACCTCCAGCCCCACCCTTAGTTGTTTTTTTTTTTCTTTTATTCATATGTGCATACGATGTTTGGGTCATTTCTCCCCCCTTCCCCCGCCTTAGTTTTTTTTCTACCTTCAGGCTTCCTTTTCTGTTCTGGGTGGAGCCTAGCCTGACTAGCCACGCCTGGAATTGAAATGTTTGAATCGCCACCTCGTGGTCATGTGTGAGAAGGCCTCTTTCCTCCCCGTCGAAATTCGCACACACAGACACACACAACCCCTCTAGGAAGCGCAGGCAAGCTCCAGGACATTGAAAGAGGAAAGCTGGGGCTACAGAGTCTGGGAGGCTGAGATCCCACATTTCAGAGCCAGTGTGGAGGAAAGACAGTTCTCCTGGATGGGGACTACAAACTCAGGGCTTCCTCCCAGCCTGAGTTCAGACATCAGTGGTGTGGCTCAAGTGGGAGAGCACTTGCCTAGCAAGCACAAGACCTTGAGTTCAAACCCCAGTACTACCCAAAAAAACAACAACAAAAAAAGTGATACTGAAAGGTGCAATGTAAGTACAAACCATTTCGTGTCTACCTCAACAGTCCTTGTAACAGACTGCAGTACCATGAGGGTGTGATCATAACCCCGTGTGTTCCCCTAAATTCTTTTTTCTTTCTTTTTATGGTTTTTTTTTTTTTTTTTGAGACAGGGTCTCAAAGGACCAAGGCTGGCCTTGAACTCATGATCCACCTGCCTCAGCCTCTCAAAGTGCTGGGATTATAGGCCTGTACCACCATACCCAGCTTCCCAGAAGGCTCTAATTTCCCAGTTGCCTCATCCCCCAGCCCTCGTTTGACTCTGACCCTTTCCACTCTCAGGACTATGTCCCAATGGAGGGTGAGCTGCTGTTCCACCCTGGGGAGACCTGGAAGGAGTTACAGGTGAAGCTCCTGGAGCTGCAGGAAGTAGATTCCCTCCTGCGAGGACGCCAAATTCGCCGCTTCCATGTCCAACTCAGCAACCCCAAGTTCGGAGCCCGCCTGGGCCAGCCCCAGTCGGCCACAGTCATCATTGGAGAGCCAGGTGGGCTAAACCTGGGGCCAGCACAGGCAGGTGGAGAGAGGGGCTGGGGATCTGTCAACGGGGGCTGCCAAACTCAGCCAACAAGACATGGCGGTACCAGGTCAGGTCGGGGGTGGGGGGCTCACACCAGTTTAATGTGAACTTCACATATGCAGCAAACACTTCTATCAGAGAGGTTGAGATCATGTGGCCACAGGACCTGAATCTCCCTTCCCCCACCCCCCTTTAGATCCTAGCATTTTGACCTCGGCCTTAAGCTTTCATTCTTGGAAGGGTGAGCCAGTTAGTTCCTGTCAGTCCTTAGCCTCCAGAGTGGTGGTGGTGGTGGTGGTGGTGGTAACTGTGAGTCCAGCCTGCCAGGAAGACAGAAGAGGGAGATACTGGAGGTGAGGGGTGGAGAGTGGAGGGAAGAGCGGGGGGCTGGGAGCAGACGTTCTCTTGGCTACCAAGGGAGAAAGAGGGGCAGGAGAATTCTGTCTTCCTGTTCATTCATCCATCCAGAGAGCCCCTGGGTCTCCATTTAGGCTTTTTGTGCTGCCTCTGTGGCCCAAAGCCCAGAGAGGAGGGTGGACAGGTCTCAGTTGAACCTCTGGGTGAGGAAGCGTGGTGTGTTGAGCTGAGTCTCTGCTGCCCCCTGGTGGTGAAGGGGGTCTGAGCCTGTTGCCCCATTCCTGTCTTGACTCACTAGATGAACTGGACCGGAACCTTGTCAGTCAGGCCCTTTCATCACTGCCACCCCCTCGTGGTGACCTGGACGCTCCACAGAACCCCAATGCCAAAGCTGCTGGTTCCCGGAAAATCCATTTCAATTGGCTTCCCCCTCCTGGCAAGCCAACAGGGTACAGGGTAAGATGGGGGTAAACGGGCAATGAGGGTGGATGGTCATCCATCACTACTACTGGAGAGGTGGGCCTCCCCGAGGGAGGGGGAGTGCATGCTTGATACCAGAAGGACCCCAGTCTATGCCCAGGAAGAGGAATGGCCCATTCCTGAGCTTTTCAGGGATTTCCCCTCCTTCCTGGAATGGAGCCTCTCCGCCTGCCTCAGAGACACCCTGCTCTGCCCCAGCCCTGCTGTGTGAAGCCCCAGTGTTTCACCTGTGCACAGGGGTCAGTGGAGAGACAAGCAGCTTTAACACTTGTGGCTCCCTACTGACCAGCCCCTCGCACTCTGAACAGGTGAAGTACTGGATCCAGGGTGACTCCGAGTCTGAAGCCCACCTGCTAGACAGTAAGGTGCCCTCGGTGGAACTCACCAACCTGTACCCTTACTGTGACTACGAGATGAAGGTGTGTGCCTATGGAGCACAGGGCGAGGGGCCCTACAGCTCCCTGGTCTCCTGCCGCACCCACCAGGAAGGTGAGGCCTAGTCACATCCCTCCTTCCACCCCAGCGATCCTGCTGCCAGCATGCCCAGCCTGGCCTCCCTGTCTCCCAGAGCTTGGTTTTCCCTCTGCCACTAACAGGGCTCTTCCTGCCCCCTCCCAGTACCCAGCGAGCCAGGGCGTCTGGCCTTCAATGTGGTCTCTTCCACGGTGACCCAGCTGAGCTGGGCGGAGCCTGCTGAGACCAATGGCGAGATCACAGCGTACGAGGTCTGCTATGGCCTGGTCAACGAGGACAACCGTAAGGACTGGACCCCTCCTTCCTGGCCCCAGGGACAGCAGCTGTAGAAAGGGAGGGACAATTAACCCGAAAGAGGCTGGGACTCTGGGTCTTTCCTGGGCCCTCTGTCCCAGTCAGCAGATAAGCCTGAGGCATTGTGGGGTTTTTTGGTCAGATTTGGGCCTGGCTGCATTCCATAGATGCACCCTGAGGTCACAGGCCCAGGAGCACCTTCTGTACTGATAACCAAGGGTGGCTCATTTTTACCACATTCTCTTAGAACCAGAACACAGTTGCCACATTTAGCTTGTAAAAACACAGCATGGCCAGGCACCAGTGGCTCATGCCTGTAATCCTAGTTACTCAGGAGGCAGAAATCAGGAGGATTGAGGTTCGAAGCCAGCCTGGGCAACGAATAATTCATGAGACCCTATCTCGAAAAACCCATCACAAAAAAAAAGGGCTGGTGGATTGGCTCAAGGTGAAGGGCCTCCCTGAGTTCAAGCCCCAGTACCACAAAAAGAAAAAACACAGAATGTGAGGCAGGAGAATCACTTGAACCCCAGAGTTCAAGAACTGACCTGACAACATAGTGAGAACCCTTCTCAAAAACAAAAGTAATACAGGATGCCCTGAATTTCAGATAAACATTTTTAAAAAATATTTTATAAAATCCCTAGGACATACTACCTGGCAGAATGTTTATTTCTTCCCCATCCTGGAAGGGAAGCAAAAGTGGGCAGCCTCTACCACTGTCAAGATGAACGTCCCATCTCTAACCTGGTGTAGGACAGCAGGAATTTCTGGGTATCGGGCTTGTAGGGGAGAAGGGGCTGCCTTGGTTTTTTTGAGACAGGGTCTCAATGTGATTTTTATGTGTGTGTAGGGGGGTACTGGGGTTTTGAACTCAGGACCTACACCTTAAGCCACTCCACCAGCCCTTTTTTGGGACTGGTTTTTTCAAGATAGGGTCTTGCAAACTATTTGCCTGGGCTGGCTTTGAACTGCGATCCTCCTGATCTCTGCCTCCTGAGTAGTTAGGATTACAAGTGTGAGTTGCCAGCACCCGGCAGCAACTATGTAGCCAATGTAGCACTATGTAGCCAAGGCTGGCCTGGAACTCACTATGTAGCCCAACTGGCTTTGAACTCACAATCATCCTGCCTCAGCCTTCCCAGTGCTGGGATTACAGAAGTAATCCTCCTGATCTCTGCCTCCTGAGTAGCTAGGATTACAGACATGAGTCACCAGTGCCCAGCCCAAACAGCAGTTTTCTCAGCAGCTCCATCACAGCCTTGGCTTGCTTGCAACATTAAGGTCCATTTGTGGACCATGCTTGGGAGGGCTCCTCTGGCCTGGCCTATAACCCCAATGAAAGGTCACTGCCGATGGTTTCAGCTATGGTTCCAGTCTGCTGAGGCCTCAAATGTGTCATGGAACAGTCCCCTCCCCCACTTTGAGGGTATCTGCACTTTGGTGTGCACCCTTTTCTCTTCATCCCAGGAGCTAGCAGAGGTGAAGAGAGTAGGCCAAGACCACGCCCATCACAGCTATTGGAGACCCTTCCTCCAGGCTGCTGGGTGTCTGTCAACCTTGCTGGAGCTGCACATCAACCTTCTCAGTTGTCATTTTCCAGAATTCTCCTCTGGATGTCTTGGGAAAACAGAACTCCATTCCTTTATACCTTCTCTGGTCTCCCTGAATTTCCCAACCTATCACCTCTGGCCAGTGCCGTTAATTCACTTAGAACTCACAGAGAGCAGCTGGGCCTCTCACCCTCTGCTTTCCCAAAGCCATGCTTCTAGATGTGAATGGAGAACTGCCTTGGCCTCTGCCATCTGCTATGACATTGCCAGCCCTGAACCTCCACTTCACCCTGTCCTCCTTAGCTTCCCAAGCCTGTTCCTCCTGAGTTGCAGCCTCTTTGAGCCCACTTCTCTCCTCCTGTAGTTCCTGTGGCCACAACACCCAAGGGTGATAGTGGTGGTGGGTGAGCAGGTTGCCTGTGTCTCTGCTTCCTCAGCCCAGCTTTGGGCACTGGGTTGTCAGCCATGAGCACAGGGTGGGAGGACGTCATCCCAAGAGTACCCTTGCCTCCTGAGTGAGCCTCTTGTAGGCCACTCAGTAGAGATGACAGCAGGGCCACACTGAGTCTAGTGCTGGCTCTGCAACTCACTTAGCAATGAGTCCTTTGCCTGGTGAGACGCTCCTAAGCCAGTCATGCCCAGGTTCTAAGGGCTTGTCAGGTGACAGAATTCAGCAGTTGTGTGCTCCCAGACAGCCCCGGGAGCAGTTCAGGTCTATACAGTAGTCCCTCTAGGTCAGGGCCAGGGCTGGATCCTGGGTGACCCCTCTGAAGCACTCTCCCCATCTCAGGACCCATTGGACCCATGAAGAAGGTGCTGGTGGACAACCCCAAGAACCGAATGTTGCTCATTGAGAACCTTCGAGAATCCCAGCCATACCGCTACACAGTGAAGGCGCGCAACGGGGCAGGCTGGGGGCCTGAACGGGAGGCCATCATCAACCTAGCCACCCAGCCTAAGCGGCCCATGTCCAGTGAGTAGTGGGTGAAGAGGTGCAGGGTGAGCCAGGAGACAAGAGGCCACAGCTAGGGCCCTGGCTCACCCCCTCCCACCTTGCAGTCCCCATCATCCCAGACATCCCCATTGTGGATGCCCAGGGCGGGGAAGACTACGAAAGCTTCCTCATGTACAGTGATGACGTCCTGCGCTCCCCGGCTGGCAGCCAGAGGCCCAGCGTCTCTGATGACACTGGTGAGTGGAATCCACAAGAAGAAATTGGGTGCCCTGGGTACAGGATGGAGCTGTCCCTGGTGTCCAGAGAGAGCAAAAGGGCCAGCAATTACAGGGCATGGAGATGGAGGCTGGAAGTTCCCTCAGCCTCAAACATCCAGAGCCCCTGTAGCACTGAGTACAGAAGGGACTGTTATTGTGGGCCATATGCAGTTGTGCACACCTGTGTTTGAGAACATGCAAACACTGTCTGGGGGACAGACACACCCAGGATGGTGGTCATGTAAACGCTGGTTCATGACATGGGACTACAGCTTTGCAAACTGAAGGTTCACCAGCTGGGCTTTGGAGTTAGTACACTCAGGCCATCCCTTTCCCACATCCCCAGGAGCAGGTCCTTGTAAGAGGATGTCTGCCAGGCCCAGGACCCTTAAGCAGCCTTGGCAGGGGTGGGGGGAACCCATGAGGTAGAGACGGGCTCAGTTTGCTCCATTCCTCCCTCCTTGATTCCTGGCACACTGTGGTGTAAAAACGGCCCTTTGCTGGGACTCCTGAGTGTGCTGTTTTAGCTCTGGCTCCACCGTGGGACCCTGGATAAAAATTCACCTTCTCTGTCCCTGTTTTTTCTGTAAAATGGACCACTAATTACACAATGCTATGCGTAGGAAATCCCCCATGGTATCCTATGGTATTCTCATCCTCCCTTGTCCAGTGCCTCATGTTCCCCTCTCTCCCCCACCCCAGTGAGCACACTGCCCCTAGGGGCTGAGCTTGGGCTCTCCAACTGTTTCTGAGGGTTCCCAGTTCAGCTGCTGCTAGCACCCTGGGGGCTTCCAGAACTGTCACTGGGAGGCAGGCCGGTCTCAGTATTTACTCTGCATTGTGTAGACAGGAGACAGGCCCAGTGTAGTTCAGTAGCAACAGAAACTACATGGCGGTGACAGTGCCCAGGCCCCCAAGTCAGTGGCTGCTGCCTGATCTTTCCTCCCACTTGTGGCGGAAGCTGCGCTCGCTCAATCGGAAGGGCTCAGGCAGGCGAGTTTCCTCTGTCGCCGGGCCTCCCTATCCCTTAAGTGCAGGGTCACCCGCACCAACACCCCTGGACGTGAGAGCCGGGAGGACGGGCTCCATCGCGGTGCTGCTGGCCCCCTCTGCCCGGCCTTGCCGCCGCGAACCCCCGGCGGCGCCAACCGGCCCTTCGTTGTTCCCAAGGCGGTGGCTGGAAGTTCGAGCCCCTGCTGGGGGAGGAGCTGGACCTGCGAAGCATCACGTGGCTGCTGCCCCCGGAGCTCATCCCGCGCCTGTCGGTCAGCAGCGGGCGCTCCTCCGACGACAGCGGCACGGGGGGCGCGGCCAGGGAGGGAGGCGGCCGGGCCCGCGCAGCGACGCCCCGGCCTCCCGGAGGTGACCGCCTGCCCGGCCGCACCCCACCCCAGCCCCACCGAGGCTCGTCTGCGCCCACCGGCTGGAGGCCTGAATGGGCACTTGGGCCGCCTCGGGCCCCCAGTTTCCGGAAGCTGCCCACTAGTGTGCCCTGCTCTGCCAAGTCCTGCAATTCGGGACACAACAGCCTCCGGGGCCAAGGGACGCCATGGCAGGCGCTGGCTCTCCCCCGAGGGAGGACAGGGGCACTGGTATCCATTTCAGCGCCCACCTCGCTGGGGCATACAACTTGAGATGCCTGTTGTGTCCAAGAGGAAGACCCTACTACCCAAGGCTCTCTCCTCAGAGCCTCAGGAGATTTGAGGGCAGGTCCACGACAGGGGAGGAAGGCCCCAGCTGAGGCGGCTGTGCTCACATGGTTTGCAGAGCCAGAGAACAAGGGCTAGGGAGGCCTGTGTGGCTCTCGGATGCCTCTGGAGTCATAGGGCTTCAGCCCCTGTAATTTGAGGGAGACTGGTTTCTACTCCAAGACTCCCCAGAGGGCAGGGAGCCCACCAGGGCCACAGCCAGTCCAACAGGGCAGGAGGTCTGCTGCAGGCCACACTAACTGGTCCCTTTCTCCCTCAGAGCACTTGGTGAATGGCCGGATGGACTTTGCCTTCCCGGGCAGTGCCAACTCCCTGCACAGGATGACTGCGGCCAATGTGGCTTATGGGACCCACCTGAGCCCACACCTGCCCCACCCAATGCTGAGCACATCCTCCACCCTCACACGTGACTACCACTCTCTGACCCGCACAGAACACTCACACTCTGCCACTCTGCCCAGAGACCGCTCTACCCTCACCTCCCTCTCCTCCCAGGGTAAGCAGCCCCCACCAACTCCGCCTTGCCCACAGACCTTCCAGCTCCTGGAGACCTCAAGTGTTGGCCTGCCCACCCTCACAGGCTCCCGGTGCCTCTCACTCTTCTTTTGTCCTGCCCTAGGCCTCCCTCCCATTTGGGAAGACGGGAGGAGCAGGCTTCCGCTGTCCTGGGCCCTGGGGTCCTGGAGTCGAGCTCAGATGAAGGGGCTCCCCAACTCCAGGGGCTCCCGAGACACTATAATCCTGGCTGGGCAGCCAGCATCACCATCCTGGGGTCCAGGTAGTATAGAGGTGGCCACCTGTTTCCTGCTTCATCTACCATCCAGCCACTATCACAGCCCTATGCTCACACACTGCCTTAGCCTCATTCCATGCACAGGACTCCTGCCCACCAACAGGAGCTAACCACTGCACCACTCTCATCAGTGCTGAAGCCTAACACAGCCTCTGCCCTTTGGGGGTGTATACAATGCTGGGGCAAGGGGAGGAGCCAGGCCAGCTGCAGAAGGGGTAGGGCTAGCAGACTCATAGTTCACCTTCTCCAAGGCTGTGTGATATCCTGGGTGGCCTGGACAGTGTTGCAGGATGAGTGAGTTGCCCAGCCAGCCATGGAAAGTGTATGCCAGTCAAGCAAGCCAAGCCAGAGGATAGAACTGTGACTCTAGAGACCCCAGCCCCTGCTTCTTGGACTGACTGTGGCCTTGTTTCCAGATTTCCATATGGCTGTGGGCGTACCTGACACACCTACCCGGCTGGTGTTCTCTGCCCTGGGGCCCACATCTCTGAAAGTGAGCTGGCAGGAGCCACAGAGCGAGCGTGTGCTGCTGGGGTACAGCGTGGAGTACCAGCTGCTGAATGGGGGTGAGGTGCACCCCTACCAGGCCTAGCAGCATGCATCACAGGGGCACCCCAGTTGGACCAGGAACCTTCTCAAATTCTACATGAGTGCTCCACTCAGCCTTTCTGAGAGGGTCTCTCACCCCACACTCCCTATTCCCCTTCATGGCTTCCTTTTCTCTTTTCCTTTTATCATTTTTACATTTATTTACATGTGTATACATTGTTTGGGCCACCTCCCTCCACCCCTGCTTCTTTTCTGAAACCTCATCTACCTCTCTAGACCTCCTCTGTCATTTCCTACGCTAGGCTTAGCCTAACAAAGCCTCACAGACCTAAGGCCCTCTGCTGGCCCGAGCAGCCTTTGTGGGAACTGGGAGATGCATATCTGTGTAAACACACATGAAGCAGGGAACAGGATTTGTCCAAAACAGCAATGGGACTGCAAGCTCTACTGCTTGCTAGGCAGGATTTCTACCACTTGAGCCATTCTGCCAGCGCTCTGCTCATTTCCTGGATAGCGTGCAACCTGACCAACCAACCATTCCATAGGCAGACCTGGTGGGAAGGGAGGCCACAAGGTGTTGACGGGAGCTAAGGGAAAGGAGGTCATGGGTGGGAGTTAAGTTGCTCTGTTGTCTGCCCCCACCCCACCTCCTAGGCGAGCTGTATCGACTCAACATCCCCAACCCTGACCAAACTTCGGTGGTGGTGGAAGACCTCCTGCCCAACCACTCCTATGTGTTCCGAGTGCGGGCTCAGAGCCAGGAGGGCTGGGGCCGAGAGCGTGAGGGTGTCATTACCATTGAATCACAGGTGCACCCGCAGAGCCCACTCTGCCCCCTGCCAGGTGAGTAGTCTCCTTCCACAGCTGCTGCCACCATCCCCCACTCCCTGCCACACACACCTGCACTGACATTCTCCCTCTGCTCCTGCCCCAGGCTCTGCCTTCACGCTGAGCACCCCCAGTGCCCCCGGCCCACTGGTATTCACGGCCCTCAGCCCTGACTCACTGCAGCTGAGCTGGGAGAGACCACGCAGACCCAATGGAGATATCCTCGGTTACCTGGTGACCTGCGAGATGGCCCAAGGAGGAGGTACTGCTTGCCCCAGGGCAGGGGTGGCTATGGAGTGGTGGAAAGGGACCATGGGGGCTGAAGGTACCTTCTCTGGGCAGGACCAGCCACCACATTCCGGGTGGATGGAGACAACCTAGAGAGCCGACTGACAGTACCTGGCCTCAGTGAGAATGTGCCCTACAAGTTCAAAGTACAGGCCAGGACCACTGAGGGCTTCGGACCAGAGCGGGAGGGCGTCATTACCATTGAGTCCCAGGATGGAGGTAGGGCACCCCCACTTCCTCACCTCTCAGCATGCCATGCCTTCTCCTGGCACCATCTCAATTGGCTGTCTGCCCACTCCAGGCCCCTTCCCGCAGCTGGGCAGCCACTCAGGGCTCTTCCAGCACCCACTACAGGGCGAGTTCAGCAGCATCACCACCACCCACACCAGCACCACTGAGCCCTTCCTTGTGGGTAAGTCACCATAGGCAGGGAACTCTGGCTCCTGATAGCACAGAGACAACCCAGAGAGGGGCAGGGACCAGGCAGAACCCTTCCAACCTCTTCCCCTGCAGATGGATTGACCCTGGGGTCCCAACACCTGGAGGCAAGTGGCTCCCTCACCCGGCATGTGACCCAGGAATTTGTGAGCCGGACCCTGACTACCAGTGGAACCCTCAGCACCCAGGTGTCGGACCAACAATTCTTCCAACCCTGATCCCCCAACCTCCTTAGTGTCCTGGACCCTGGACCCCCTCCCCACCTTCTCTCCCCAGCAACTCCATCCTTGGATCCCCAGGGGCCCAGCCACCTGCACGTTGATCACAGAGCAGGGGGGCATCCTCTGGGAACCATGAAAGTGGCAGACATCCCAGAAGGCCCTTCTGGCTGCCCCCTGCCCTGGGCTCAAACCCATTTGTAACCAATGAGCTGAGACCAGTGCAACAAGGCCCCAGTGTTTGTTCTACACTCATAAAACATTTTGCTACTGTTTGGCTCTGCCCTGACCATTCTTCACAGGCTTGAGAGGCACCAGCCTAAGAGTAGAGCAGATTCTGACCATGCATCTTTCTGACCCCCGTGCATACACCCACCTCTAGAGGCAAGTGGGCCCCACAGTCAGAGGCAAAGTTTATTGAGCACCAAGATGCAGAAGGCAGGCACTGAAGGCCAAGCTGTGGGCCCTGCCACCTCAGCCCTGGGCCCATATGTGCCATCCCACTGGTGCCTCACAAGCGCAGCACTTTGGCTCCGTCGGCAGCATGAGAGAGGAAGAAGGTGGCCATGCCGCTGTACTGCTCCTGGGGGAGAGGCGGGCAGCCTAAGCCATGGGTTGACCCAGGCACCCACCTCTCTTGCCTCCCAGGCTCTGGCGCTCACCCACCTGTATGTGTTGCATGGCACAGGAAGCAGCAGAGGCCTCTAGCAGAGTCACTGTGCAGCCACCAAAACCACCACCCGTCATGCGACTGCCATAAACACCAGGCACAGATAGTGCCGCCTCGACCAGTTGGTCTAGCTCAGGGCAACTCACCTCGTAGTCATCCCTGCAGAGGATATAGAAGGGTGGGCCTGGGACCCACCTGTGCCCAGGAGGTGCAGGGTACTCCAAGGGCCTCACCTGAGCGAGTGGTGACTCTCCACCATGAGGCGGCCGAAAGCCTTGTAGTCCCCGCGGCTCAGGGCGGCCGCTGCCTGGGCCGTGCGCTGGATCTCACCCACTACATGTCGTGCCCGCTGGAAGCCCTCCTTGCTCACAAGCTCTCTGCCCGCTGGGAAGGAACAAGGCTCAGCAGCCCCACCTCACACTTCCAGTGGATGTCAGGGGTGTGGGAAAGGGACCCGGGGGACAGTGGCACTGACAGGTTAGTGGACAGCTACTTACCAAGCCCCTAACTCACTGAAGATTAGAGGGCAGGGTGGGCAGAGCCTGGTTATCTCCAGCCTGATTCTGAAGACCCCTCTCATCTTGGAGCTCCCCTCCCCATTGTCAAACAGGACACCTGTATCACCCTATCATTCAGGGTGCAGGGAGGACAGCAGGGAACAATGTGCAGGACCCCCAGCAGCTTAAGCCTCCGACTTTGAGGGCTTCAAGGTGAGTGGGATACAGTGCAGCCCTCAGGAGACCATGAAAGAATAATCTTAAGGTTTCAAGCTGTGCAGAGATACAGCTCAGTGCTTTAGCACTTGCCTAGCAAGTGCAGGCCTAGGGTAGCAACCCCAGCACTGCAAAAAAACAGGATTTCAAATACTGTTCTGGGGAAGTGAGTAGAGCATGAGGGATGGCCCTGGAGATCAGGGTAGACTGGGAGGGTCCAGCAGGGAAACCAACCATCTCCAGGACCAAACATGCCAGCGGGCTCTCACCCTCAAGTTCTTCCAGTCGCACCTCTCGAAGGCTTTCTTTGCCCAGTGCCCGGGCCACTTCTTCACACTGGCGCCGCCGTAGGGGGTACTCACTAGAGCCCAGGGAATGGCGGACATTGGAGTTAGTGATGAGCACAGCCAGCTTGGGATCTGACAGAGGTACCAGGCTTGTCTCCAGGGACCTGGGGTGGAATTGGGAGTGGGAAGATAAATGGCCAAGGATTTGCTTGCCGGGCCATGGCATGCCCCACACAGGAGTTGGTAGGGAGTGGCAGGAGATGGGGGAAGTAAGTGAGAGGGTGGGGACCTGACCTGCAGTCAATGAGCAGCGCGTGGCCTTTCTGCCCCAGCAGTGCAATGAGCTGGTCCATGATACCACAGGGCACCCCTGCGAAGCTGTGCTCTGCCTGCTGACACAGCTGGGCCCGGGTAGCTATTGCCCCTGAGTCTGCAGCACAGGGTGAAGTAGTGAAGCTACGGTCCAGGAGGAAGCCCAAAAGGGGTGGCTGCATTGGAGCAGCAGCAGTCCCAGTGGCAATCCAGGGAGATGCCCCACCCTCCCTCCCTAGGCCACAGTAGGGGAAGAAGCTCTCGCTATAGAGAGACATAAAGGAAGCTGAGTGGGTTGGAGGCTAGGGCCTAAGTGGTACCTGGGCAGAGCTGCTGGAGGAAGGTATATGTGGCTACTTCCAGAGATGCGGAGCTGGAAAGCCCACCCCCCAGGGGCACTGAGCTGACCACCACTGCACTGAATCCAGGGAGGGGGGCAGCTGCAGGGGAAAGAATGGTGATGGTAAGAGGGCTACTGGAAGGATGGACACAAGAAAGGTATGTGTCTTGGCAGGGTGGCAACTGCCCGACAACTGCTTCCAGGGCATGTGTTTCAATTGTCAGAGGCCACCATCTGTTGGGGTCCAGGGGCCCAACGACCTCCACCCTGCCACCCTGAGATTGCTGAGGCAGTCTTCTTAGTTGTCTTCCTGATTTAGGACTCCAAAGGCCAGCAAGCTGGGGCTTGAATCATATAAAGGGAAACCCAGGAAGGTTCCAGTATCAGTTTCCTCATCTGTACAATGGGATGCTCCACCCTGCAAGCCTTCTCCGTAGTGTATCTGAGAGTTGAATGGGCTTTGTGGCTGTGAGGTGGCACTCTAAGTAGCAGTATGAACTTGACCTGGGCCCCATACCTGGGTAATGCTGAATGACTCCCTTGACATAGTTGGCCCATCGAGGGGTCCCAGGCTCCAGGGACCGCTGGGCTGAGGGCAGTGGGAATTGTAGTCGCTGAGGCTCATCAGCATCCTTAGAGGTGGTGAGAAGAGACACAAGACCATCGGTTCGGGGGCTGCCTACCATCAGGGTCACAAGCTCCAGTGCCTGCCAGGAGAGACGACGAGTATGTGTAGCTTACACCAGCTTGCAGAGTAACTCAGCCACAAAGCCCATTCATCCATTAAATACACTGTGGAGCAGGCTTGCAAGGTGGAGCACTCCACTGTACATACAGATGAGAAAAATGATGCCCTGGGAGCTGCTGGAACCTGTGCTGGGTTTCCCTTTTTACAACTGGAGGAACTAGAATTCAATCCCCAAGGTTTTGCTGCCTCAGCCACTGTCAGGGACACAGAGAGAACTTGCTAACTCAAAGGGAATGAGGTGTGGCTCAAGCAAGAGCCTGAGTGCTGAGCTGGCCCTGGGGGCTTGGAGCTCTGCCCCCTGGGTCTTCAGGGGTGGAGCCAGCTGCAGCCAGAGCATAAACCTGGACTCTGCCCTGAGCAAGAGCTCCCAGCTGTGGGGCAAGGGGGAGATAGCTAGTTTGGGAAAACAGAGGCAGCAGCTGTGCAGTAACCACTCACTTCCCAAGTGGCTCAGTGGGGCTGAAAGGGCCCCAAATTGAGAGCTGGAAGGAATCACGCTGGTTAATACGCCAAGAACCAGCTGTGTGACCTTGAGCAGGTCCCTAGCCCTCTCTGGGTTCCTCTCCTCTGTAAATTGAACGGGCTGGGCCAGGAGACAGCGCTCCAAGTCTGCGGTTGCAGCCCCACAGAGGCGAAGGGTCCGGAGATTCCCCCATCCACGTGCTGCATAGGACCCCACGTTTTCCAGCGAGCACACTTCCAGGAACAGAGGGAGGAACAGCAGCCCCCAGAGGGCGGTCTGAGGGAAGAGGCGTCCGCAACCCTCTCCCTGTAGTCGCACGTAGAAAATCGCCCGTCCCACGGTCTTTTCCGTGTGTTCGAGCCCCACCCGTGGCTGCCCGCCTCGCCTTCCACCCGCCCAGCACCTCCGAGCCCCGCCCTCCTTCGCGATCGGGGTAACGGAGCTCAGGGCTGCCCCGCACAGCCCCTCACCATGGGCAGCACCAGTCCCTGGTTGTAGTCCGTATGCTCCCCGATGAGGTTGACGCGGCCGGGCGCCGACACGGCCAGCTCGGGCTCGGCCCCGAACTCCTCCCGGAAGGCCCGCCGGGCCTCGGCCAGCAGCTCCTCGATCTGGGGCGGTCTCGAAGCAGCCATAACGCTCGTCTGCAGCTCGGCGTGCCGCGGCGCGGGATGCTGGGGGCGGGGCCCGTGCGGCTGGCGCACACTCCTGCCCGGCGCCCCGCCCCCGATCCGACTGGTCACCCCCTCCATTGACCGGTTGGGTCCCGCCCCTTGTCCCGCCCCTTGCTCCGCCCCGCTGGGGTTCTGGGCGGAACTCACCTGATGATTGCGAGCGCAGATGCCCCGGGCTCCCATCCCCAGAGGGCAGCAGGAGCGGGTGACCTTGGGTGAGAGTCTGTGCCCCAGATGATATCCTTCTTTCTGGATTTTGGGGAGGACTAGTGGGCGCTCCCTGGAGTGAGTATGGCCTTGACTGGCACTTCGCCCGACTGGACTGTCTGAACTGCCCTTTCCTAGCGCCTGTTGATGTACTCCTCATCCCCGCCACCACCACCATATATACTCAGCCAGAGCAATGGAGTTGGCACCCGGCAGATCTGGTCTTCCCAAAGAAATCACGTAGGTCCCCAGGGCTAGCAGTCACCATCGCCTGATCATGGCCTTTAAAGGGTGGCCTGAAGCTGGGCACCGGTGGCTCATATCTGTAATCCTAGCTACACAGGAGGCTGAGATCGAGAGGATCACAGTTCGAGGACAGCCCGGGTTAAATAGTTTGTGACACCTCCTACCTCTTCTCCAAAATAACCAGTGAAATGATCGGGAGGCGTGACTCAAGCGGTTAGAGTGCCTATTTTGCAAGCATGAATCCCTGAGTACAAACCCCAGCCCCAGCAGGGCACCAGTGGCTCACGCCTGTAATCCTAGCTACTCAAGAGGCAGAGATCAGGAGGATTGTGGTTCAAAGTTAGCCCAGGCAAATAGTTCTCGAGACCCTATCTCAAGAAAGCCCTTCACAAAAATGGAATGGTGGAGTGGCCCAAGGTGTAGACCCTGAGTTCAAACCCCAGTACTGCAAAAAAACAAAACAAAACAAAACAAAAACCCATGGTTGCAGTTGGCCCTTGGGGGCTGGTTGAAATGGAATTAAGCTCATGATCCATGTCTCTCTCTGCAGGGCAGAGTTGAATGAAGTAAGGTTGAGTTGAGCAAAGCAACCTTTTTTTATTGTGGCACTGGGGCTTGAACTCAGGGTCTCATGTTTGCTAGGAAGGCACACTTACAGCTTGAGCCATTCTGCCAGCCCAGCAACCCCTTTTTTCCTCAGTTTTTACATCTAAGTGTCCTAAGCCCAAATTTCCACTCTTACTACTGTGTGATCTCAGGTAAATGACTAGACTCCTCTGTGCCTCAATTTCTCAGCTGAAAAATAGGACTAGTGATTCCTCCCTGACAGGCTTCTCTGGAAAAGGAATGGAAATAATCTTCATAAAGTTCCCAGCCCAGCACTTGACAGCAACACAGAATAAATGTTTGCTATTATTATCAGGCTTCCATTAATTTAACAGGCATTATTGGACTTTCCAGTGTGCAGTTGACCAGAAAGATAAAAAGCCTCAGCTCCTACCTTGTGGTCGGGAGGCAGACAGAGTCAAAAATCTGACATCCTTGGACTGAGATAAATTATTCAACTGGGAAGTAAAGGGAGTAGGAATCACCACCTTTCTTTAACCCCCATGTTTCACTCACTGTACTCATCATCACCCCTTGTTTTCTGTTTTGTTTTTATTGCTGTTTTTCAGTACTGGGGATTGAACCCATCCTGGATACTAAACAAACACTCTGCCACTTAAGACATACTCCTAGCTCCCCACCCCCACATTTTTTTTTTTTTAGGTGGTACTGTGGTTTGAGCTCAGGGTCTTGAACCATATCCCCAGTCTGTTTTGCTTTTTAGTTATTTTTTCAGATAGGGTCTGGTGTTTTTGCCTGGGCCAGCGTTGAACTGTGATCCTCCTAATTATGCCTCTGCCCATAGCTAGGATTACAAGAATAGAACACCACACTCAGCTTATTTGTTGAGATTGGTTCTCCCTAAATTTTTGGAGATTGCAAAAATTGGAGACCCAGGTTGGTCTCCAATCACAGTCTTCCTGATTTCTGCCTTCTGAGAAGATGAGATTACAGGTGTGAACCACATGCCCAGCTTGAATTTTGTTTTTCAGATAGGTTTTATTTTGCCTAGGCTGGCCTCAAACTGGAGATCCTCCTGAGTCTACCTCCCAAGTAGCTGTGATTACAGGCACGCGCCACCACACCCAGCTTCATTTTACCATTTGTATTATTTCGGTTTTTCTTGGAGAACTTTGATTTGGCCTAAAGCGAAATGCTCTTGTTTGTTCCAGATTAGACTCTGAAACATTGATCTTATCTGGGAGTTGTGTGTTTACTCCTCCCTGCCCCCGCTCTTATTTATTTTTTGGTGGTACTCTGGTTTGAATTCAAGGCCTCACACTTGCACCAATTAAGCCATGCCCACAGTCCTCTCTCTCTTTTTTTTTTGGCATTAAATCCAGGGCTTCAGCATTCTAGGCAACCACTCTACCACTGAACAACACCCCCAGCTCTATTCCCTTTCCTGATGAGATTGATTGCATTCAGGGTAGTATGGCTATAACCCTATTCCCTTTTCTGAATCCTGTGTATCTTCTTACAGGAAATTTGTTCAGAAGAAAGTGTGTGTTGACCTTGACCTTTGACTCTCACTCCCATTCCCTGGCCAGATATCACAGGATTGGGGAGAGGTGGCCCCTTTCTGGGGACACTGCACCCCAAGGTCTATCTTTTGCTCTGCTGGCATCAACATGGCTAGCACTGACCATCACATAGGGCTGCAGCATTGTGATAGAGTTCCCCATAACATCTTTCATAGGGACATATCCAGGGTGGGAATACCATTTATATCAGCTAGGGTGACATGTGGACTAGATAGGTCTAAAAGTGGCCAAGGAACATTTGATCAGGTCATGATGAACCTGGCCCCCCATTGAGGATTGTGCGCCAAAAGTGTCTCTTCTCAGTGGAGTTGTGTCTATCTTCCAAACCAAAGCCAAACTCTCACCCCTGGGACCTTTCTTGCTAGACTCCATGTGAGGAAGGTTCTGTATGCTTGACACAGCTCTGTCTTCTCCATTGCAGGCACAGCCTAGGTTCCCTAATAGGTCTTAGGTCCACATCTCCCAAACAAATGTCTCTGAAAATAAGTGCTCTCCGCAGATGGCCAGTCCACCATCTCACCCATTGTAGGAAATCCTTTTTGTTGTTCTCAAAGGATTAACTTATTTTGGGATTTGGGCTCCATTTGCCCTGCTGTGATATGTATCATAACAACTTCTATAGAACTGATAATATTGACATTGGGTCAGCCCACACAGAAGGTTATATTCAGCCAGAATGCACCAGCAGAGCAGTATTGGTTGTTTATCACCAGTGTCTGTTCTGATTGGTCAATGCCCTGAACGTCTGTGGTCAAAAATTTTTACAGTTGCCCCTAGAGTTTACTGTATCCAAGCTTTGCATAGATTGTTTCATGACATCCTTAGAACTCTGCTGGATAAGTACTTCACTATTCCCATTTTACAGATGAAGAGAAGGGGGCCTTGAACTTGGATCTGTCTGATCCTGAGTCTGTTCTTTCAGCCACTACCACACAGCTATCCTGTCCCCATGAGTACTGCAGGCTGCTGCAGTCTGTAGGCTGCCAGCCTCTGCGTGCAAAAGTACCAAGGAGTCAAAGTTCAGCCTCCTTTCAGTGGGGAATGGGAGATACAGTGCTCTGCCAGACCACTGGAGTCCCAGTTTCCACATGGAACACTCCCCATTAGGAAGCCAGCCCAGTAACCTAAGTCCTGGGGAATCAGACTGCCAGAAGCAGAGCCAGCCAGCTGTGCTGTGGACTGCAGGGGCAATTTGGTTTGGTCTGCAAACATGCCTGAGCCTCTGCTACGTGCCAGTCATGACACTAGAGGGAGGCAAGACTGGGTCCCTGCCTTCAAAGTGCCAGCCTTCTCTCTGGCCTCAGATGCCCCTGCTCAGAGAAACCAGCTGTAGGCCTTGTCTGTTGGGTGGTCACACTCTGTTCCTGAAGTTCCTGACCTGTACATTGATGACTACCCTGTTGGCCAGGGAGCAAGTTCAGAATTCTAGGATGCAGCTGAGAGCTCAGGGCTGTGACCATCTCTTCTGGCACCTCACACTGGCCAGGAAGCTGCAGCTGGCACTGTAGCTGCCCAAGCATCAGGCCACTCGAGGTGGGCGAGAGGACTTTGAGAAGAGTTAAGGGGGGAAGCTAAAGGAAGGAGTGCACTCTGGGCTGCAGCAGTACAATGGGGCCCATGATGCCTGGGCCTTGTGACAAGCCCATCCTGCCCCCACTGCTTGATAGCTCAGTGCTGGGCAGTAAGGAGCTTACAGGAAAGTCCTGCTGCCCATATGTCCACCAAAGGAAGTGGGAAGGGTGTATGGGTTAATGGAGTCCAAATTCCACCTCCATGGGGACATACACAGTCCCTTACACACTCATCAGTAAAAAGACCACCTGTCCTAAGCTGCAGCCCACTTATCTGTCCTTCCCAGGGCCTTCTTGTCACTGATCCTGGTGGTGTCTGTAATGGACTCTCCCTTTCTGCCCACCCTCCACCCTCACTGTATGAACTTTTGAATCCTCAAGTCCTGGATGAAAGTTGGCAACTGCTGATGAGATCCCAGACCCTAGCTTCTGTAGCTCTCCACTGATCCTTTTCCGGATCATGTATGGCCTTCTGTTCTTCCCTTGTTTCCCTAGTAGGGGGAAACTGCAGAACCTCTTCACTTCCTCCATGGGGAAGAACAGAAGGCTGTCAGTAGGGGCTCTGCTCAGGGCAGACAGCTAAGAGGCAAAGAAATGCTGCTTATAAGACTGGCGCCTGCTGGAAACTGGGCATGGTGCTCAGATGTGGCCTGGGAGACCAGGGTACATCACATGAAGTTCTGTGACTCTTTGCTTGTAATGATGGTGCTATCGAGGTGTTAGCAGCCAGCAGGATCATAGGGAGCAGGAGTTCCCCAGGAGGGAGGACATCTTTTTCTGGCACCTCCTCCTAGCATATAACCCCTCAGTGTATAAACTCAGAGCCATTGCAGTTGCACCCACCTAGGTCAGCCTTCCTCATTCTCCAGATCTATTGAAGGAGTAAGCAAGTCAAAAGACGACTCACCAGGACCAAGGCACCCTCAACTTTCTTGGGGGTTCTATGGGATTTAGATTGACAACATAGTTTTAAGCCTGGCCTTTTCTCCCTTCCTCTATCCTTACCCTTGGGAAGGAAGCTGGAAAGCTAGCTGTCTGGCCAGCTGAAATTACTGGCCAGAAGCCAAGCCCAGTTGAAGTGGCCCAAACTGAGGATATCCTGAGAGGAGGGTATCTCCCTGAGGAATGCACATAGGGGGCAGGTAAGAGCACCACTGAGGTGAGGGAAGGAGTGAAATGGTTATGAAGGCCTAGATAAGGTACAGTTCCATACCCATGCCTTAGGGAAGTGGACTGACTCTTGTGGACTGTGATTCTTGTGATGTGACTGTAAAATGCTTCCGCCCCAAGGGACAGAATGGGGCTCAAGACTACACTACCCACGGTAGACAAAAGCTGCAGTGAGAAAGGATAGAAATTGCCCACCTGGTGGCCCTTTTCTGGGGAAGGCTAGACTGGCCTTAGGCTTGAGGCTCTGATCCCAAACATATGCTGTGACCATCTTGCAGAAACTGAAGGGTCAGCCTCTGGGTTTCTTGCTGGCCCAAAAGCTGATGGCTGTATTCTGCTAGGTTCCCCCCTCTGCAGCACCACCTGATGGTGATGCATGAGAACAGGTTCTGATTCCAGTTGCTAAGACCCCAGCCCCAGTGCCTGACACCAGGCAGGAGGCAGTGTTTGCAGGGCACCTTGGATGGGTGTGAGATGAGGAAGCAGAGATTACTGTTGGGGAAAGCTGAGGAATGATCCAGCCAGTAAAGATAGAGACCAGTTCCCTATACCTTGAGACACTACCAGGTGGCACCAGGGATGAGGAATGAAGAATATCTGGCTAAGGTCATGGAATGTTTGTTGTTCCATGCTGTCCTCTTTTGGGCCTGAATCAAGTCATCCCCTTGTCCTGGAGGTCCTAGATTGTGCTCTTACGAAGGTGTCTAGAAGGTGTGTTTGGGAAGTTGTAGGGCAGAAGCCAGGTCCACCTTAGGTGACATGCCTTCCCTCCGTTTCTCCTGCCTTCCTCTCTCCTATGCAGTTACACTTGCCAGTGGACACATAAGACCCTATTTCTGCTTCATTCCAGAACTGACCAGATGCATTAAGGAAGTCTTCACAAAATTTAAGATAGTGAAGCCAAAGTTAAAGGGGTAAGTGCTTTGAATCCAACTTACTTTCTTGAAATCTGTCCTAACACAAGATTCACTAGGTCGCCATCACACATCACCATGCTATGAATAGGATAACCATAATTTACCAAATTGTGGCAGTTGAGAGTAAACATAGGCACTATTTATATACCAGTTCCAAAGAAATAAACTGGCACTGTCCTGGGAGATCTGCCCATCTAATTAACAAAGTGTGCTTCCTCCTCCCAATCCCCTGCTGGACTCAGAAGGCTCCCTAAACATTTCACCAAGTTCTGTGAGTCATTCAAATGAAAACCATTAAAAAAGAGTCTGTAACTTCAAAAACTTTATTTTAGTCTTATCCATCAAGTGCACAGGATACCTTCAACAGCTCCAACTTTTCCTTTTCTCCTTACAAATTCCACTCCATTGCTCTTACGGGGTAGCTTCCTAAAACTGAAAGTTGTCTTCTGGGTTACGTGTGTTCAGATCAAGTGTGTAACATCCCAAGTTGCACTATTTAAGTAGTAGTTCCAAGGCTGCCCAAGAGCCTTACACAAGTCTTTGGACTAGGGGAGGGGTGTCACTCACTCTAGTTACCACAGGTAGTAATTCAGCAAGCCAATCCCTAAGGACCTGGTCTTTTCAGACACTCCAGAACACAGGCCATTCCAGTATCTAGAATCTCATTTAGAAGCATTTGAGGAAGTTGTCAGAACTGTTTGCTCCAGAACTGGTTGTGATTGACCTAGAAAACCAATTAACTGTATTGGACTTGACCTTTGACCTCCTCATAAATTGCTCACTAAGCCTCTATTAAGCATCTTAAATTTGAAACTTGACCCAAACTGACTTTAAAAAAATTAGGGCAAAAAACCTCACCCTTTTGTTCACTGTAATGTTTGGACAACTGAATCTTACAGCCACTTCTAACATCCATGTAGTACGCTTTTCTTATCTGTCTAGATTGGTCTCAAATTAGGCCTTCTGAATGATGGGATGACAGGCATGTACTGCATGTACTAATACTTGAGGAAAAGCTGTCCTTGCTCAACAACACTCATGCTGAAAAGGTGGCTTCAGACCAGTAAGTTCTGCTAGTTTTGTTAATCTGTATAAAGATGTTAAGTCTGCTGCAGAATCATGAACAGAACAAGCCCTACAAATTTAAAATGTTTTTCTTCCAATAAAATCAATTTAACATGTATTTTTTTCCCTTAACACTGTAAAAGGCTGTTATAAAGTGCAGCAGTATCCTGGGTTTTGTGCAATGCTGGGGCTTCCTGCATGCTAGGTCAATGTTCTATACCTTTGAACTATATATTCCCTGCCCTTATTGCATTTTTATAGAGCAAAGGGCTACTTGTATACTTTCTGTAATCTCTGTAGATAAATGGTTCTTTTATCTGAGAAGCTGAAATAATCTAAGCTCAAGCACTAGGATATATAACTTAAGACACGATGGATATATCAAAATTTTGTGCATTCAAATTTAGGTTTTGGACACTTAGTTGGATAAAGAAGTTTATTTGTAAATTTAGTCAACATACATAACTTACCTAAAAACTTCGATATAAGGATAAATTTAAAAACCACTTAAAAGGCCATCTCTATAAAAGGGATTTTCCCAGGACAGTAACCAGATGTAACCTAACCCAACACCACCCTAATTGGCACAGGTCCAATAAACTGGAGCTGCAGTGCTCCTCCCCCACTCAAGTTCACACTAAACTTCAAGGAAAAGAGCGAATCTTGGTATTGTTTCCTCTTCATAAAGGAGGGGGGGAAAAAACTCAATCTAGTTATGGAACCAACCACAACACAATGAAAAGCTGCACTAACTAGAATATTAGTAACAGATGATGCTGGTGCAAGTAACTTATTCTAGAGCCCTTATAAATAAAATCCCCCAGTTAGTGTTTGCATTATCAGCTAGAGTTATCATGTGGTAGAATGAGGACTTATGCAAGGTATTAATACGAATAGCAATTTACTATGAAAAGTGCAGTCTAGTTAGGAGAAAACCAACTGGACTCTAATTACACACACCTTAATGACAAGACTCCCCACCACTTGTGAATGTAAAACATTTAATTTAAAAATGTTGACACTACAATATATAAAATAGCTATTATAAATGCACATAGTGTATTCTATAGCTGCCAGGTTTACTTTTTTTTTTTCTTTTTTAAGGAAACTGTAAGTTACACTGTGGTTAAGACTTGTATCTTCACCCTTGAAAAAGCCCACATTCTATCACAGTGATGTATGGTCAGACTTAACAGCCCCAATTGTTAAACACTTGGATCAAGTCATAACCAGTTTTATTGCAAAAGGACCCTGTACACATTTATTTATCAATTCTAGTACCTTAATAGCTACCCAACAAGTCATTAACATACAGAAACATGCATCATGAGAAGCAAGAAATATCACCCATCCCTTCTGCATATTAGCAACTTGTCACTCCTGAGCCACAGTGCTCACATCACTGAGGTCTGTGAACAGTCACTTTTCGCATTCATCCTGAGTGAAAGATGGAATGACTTAAGTACAAATGCAACATATTATAAACAATTTCTTACAAAAAAAGTCACAAATTAAACGAAAGTATTTTACAGAATTTACTACAAAACGCCATAAAAACTGCCTTCACTTAAGCTCTCTCTCCCCGTATCCGGCGAGCCAACTGGATGTCTTTGGGCATGATGGTAACTCTCTTGGCGTGGATGGCACACAGATTAGTATCTTCAAACAACCCCACCAGGTACGCTTCACTAGCCTCCTGTTGAGGACAAGAGCCACACTTATTAACTCCGGTCCAGAGAAAGCCACACGAGCCCTCCCCATGTGCTCCACAAGCCTTTGTCCCTTTACCTGAAGCGCACCAATGGCTGCACTCTGAAACCTCAGGTCGGTTTTGAAATCCTGGGCGATCTCCCGCACCAACCTCTGGAAAGGCAGCTTCCGGATGAGAAGCTCGGTCGACTTTTGGTAACGACGGATCTCTCGAAGTGCCACGGTCCCGGGCCTGAAGCGACACCGGGGAGGGACAGTGAGCTACCGCACAATGCAGACCGTCGCCAAGCCATTGTTCCCTCCTGCTTTGCCTACCTACCTGTAGCGATGAGGCTTCTTCACCCCGCCAGTAGAGGGGGCGCTTTTCCTGGCAGCTTTAGTGGCCAGCTGTTTGCGGGGGGCTTTCCCACCAGTGGACTTACGAGCAGTCTGCTTGGTTCGGGCCATTTTCTCTCACCTACCGACACAACCCAGGAAATAAGGCCGAGGGCTCTTCCTGCCCAGCCCCTCGGCAAATGCCGCCCTCCCGCCTCTTCGCGCCCCACCTCGCGGCAGCAGATGGCCGAGGGCAGCGGCCGCCGCCTCCTCCCCCTCCCCTAATGACTCAGGCTGCGAGGAGCAGCAGCCTTCCCCGGGAGGGGGGGTGGCGGGGAGGAGTCACTTCTCTCCCTCGACGGGCGGAGGCCTGACTGCCCGGAACCCGGCGTCGGGACCTCTGAATCATCACCGGGAAGACGACGTAATCGCAGTACCGGAACGAAACCCCTGGGGAAACCTGACCCCAGACCCGACGCCAGCCGCCCCAGCAGTCCCACGATCCGACTGCCATCTCCCAACGGCAGCGGCCCGTGGCATCAACGGCTGCCGGAGCCTCTAATCACAGATAAACCCAGGTTTGGGGACACTTACCCAAAGCTGAAGTCTTAGCCCGTTTCTCTGACCACAGCACCGAAGCTGTTGCTCAAATGAAAAGCCGCAGTTGAGAGAAAACCCCTAAAGCTCCTCCAACGAACGACCAAACCGCTCTGCGCTCCAAACCCCCCGACGCCTCCAACTTTATACCCACGCTTCACGCTGCGTCTCTACGTCATAGACACCTTATTTGCATACACCAACGACTTTTTCTATTGGCGGGCGCTTTCGCGGACGCGCTGACATCTCCCGACACAAAGGCCGTGCTTCGGCCCTGTTCCCTGATTGGTGGAAGATTAGGCCGCTGATTGGCTGTTAAAATTGCTTCCTGATTGGATGAATGCAAAGAGGAATGGGCGAATCAGAGTTTAGCACTAACCGGCTCTTCTGATTGGATAAAATGGAGCTATGTTTGGATCCTTCCCTTGGTTCCAAAGCTCTACAATAGAAAGTCAATGCAAATGAATTGTATTGGTCCCTGTCAGGATTTAAGAAAGTGCGAATGGGCAGGAGACTTAAAGCTTATTTGCATCCAGCTAATTCAATATTGGAGGAGAGGCTACTTCAAAGAAATTTTTGTGAATATTTTCTAAAGTGAAATAAAATGTGTTCTCTGGATTATTTACTTTTCACAACATTTTAATCATTAAGTATAAGGTGTGAGAATTGAAATTCAGTAAATCATGTTGTATTGTCAAGTACAGTATTTTGTATATCATGAGTATACATTTCTAACTAAAAAGTAATTCATTTGTTTGGTGGTGAGGGGTAATAGCTACAAAGAAACAAATCTCAGTAACTGATTTTAGTGCATGTTTATTTAGGCCATTACAAAATATCTTGTGATTTCAATGTGCTTAGAGTTAACCAAGAAGTAACTTGCTGGCACAGTGATAAAGTGCCTGCCTAGCAAGTGTGATTTCAAACCCCAGGACCATCAATAAAACAAATTAAAAAAAAAAAACCACATATAAAATACAAAACCAAGTTCAACATTAAAATCAACCAAACATATCCCAGGAAATTGAAATAGGTTGGCCTGGAACTGTCTATCTTCCTGCCTCAGCCTTCCAAGAGGTGAGATGACAGATGTGAATCACCACATCTAGCTGATACCTACAAATTTTAAATATAAAAGAATGACCCCAGGGTAGAGTGCCTGCCTTGCAAATGTGAGGCTCTAAGTTCAAACCCCAATACCATCAAAAAAAAAAAAAAAAAAAAAAAAGACCCCAGACAGTGAATTTAGGACTAAAGCCAAGATGTTATTTATTTAATGTTTGGCAGTACTGGGGCTGGAACTCAGGACCTTGATGCTTGCTAGGTAGGTGCTCTAGCACTTAAGCCACCCTCTACCAGCCTGATATTTCCTTTATAAATGTAATGGAGAACTTGTTATACATAAATCTGTAATTTGTAATTATTATGTTCTTCACTAGAAATTGTATATCTTTAACTTCTGAAGTTACTGAGATAAGTGGAACACTGTCAATTTTTGCCTCAATTTGTTTCAGTACAGCAAGACTGAACATTTAACATGATGAATCCAAACAAAATGACCACTTTTATGAAGAATATGGATCTACATCACCATACTTGGCCCAAAGGTCTTGTATCTCCATCAATACAGCAGAAAAATGCATAACTTGAAAAAATAGCTAAGGCAGAAACATCTTAGCCCAGTCTCTAGTACCAAATTTCCCTCTTAATTTTTTTTTTCCAGTCCTGGGGATAAAACCAGGACCTCATAGATGCTAGTCAAGTGCTCTACCACTGAGCTACACTCCTAATCCTTCATATGCTGATCTAACCAACTTTAATTTCTGCCTTCTCAAAGTTTGGGATAGGGGAAAAAATATACTATTTCGTTCATGCTATACTGATAAATGAAACCAAGATGGAGGCTCTTGCTCTGTCTCAAAAGTTGTGAAAAGCATGAGATGGGACCATTTAGATCCACATAGGAGGCTGTCAGATGCTCTGGGAATAAGCTAGAAAAATACCTTTTCTTTTTTTTTGAGTGCTCACAGGAGGAATAGGCTTCTAAATTGACCACCCCACCTTTGCTGTTCATGGTGTCTCTGAGAGACGCAGAGCCCTGTCATTTCCATGCTTCCAAGGGAAGGTACAACCCAGGTTTCTTTTTGTTGTTGTTGTTGTTTTCCAGTTGTGTTCATTATTAGAAACTCAAATGAGCTCTAGGAAAAACAAGGTCTAGATGTACATTCATCCATTTCAGGATGGTTAATGGAAACACTTTGTCTCTGACTTGGTCTTTTGCCTAACAGACATGGGAGGAAAAGCAACACGGGGAAAAAGGAAGAACTAGAAAAACGTCTATTCAATGTAATCAAAACAAAAAAGCAAATGGGGCTGGGTGCCCAGTGGTAGGTAGAGCGCTTCCCTGACATGTGGCCCTGGGTTTGATTCCCAGCATTGCACAAACCAAAAAAAAAAAAAAAAAGCAAATATAAGGCAGCATGTCCATACTGTTCTGTTCATCAATTTGCTGAGCAACTTTTGGAAAGTTACCTAACTTCTCAGAGTTTTGTTTTCCTGTTCTGTAAATGAAGTAGTTTAATGGCATCCTCTTTTAATTCTACCACTGCATGCTTACTGTGAAGCTCATGATAAACGTTTATTATTTAAAAGGTAGCTGTGCACCTTTTTTTTTTTTTTTTGCAGTGACAGCACACTCGGTTATTGCAGGGATAACATATAAACCAATTACTTGGATTTAATTATAGAATTAAAGCAATACACTGAAACTTCTATTTTTCCTTTTGGAATTTTTCATCTTCAAATGGCTCTAGTGCCTGAAAGATTGATCCGTCTTGTTTAGGAAATACCAGTTTCTCAACTTTGTAAGCTGACAATTTGGCTTCTGATGTGAGGTTACTAGGAACTAAATAAAAAAGTAAGTCACTCAAACACTAACAAGTTTCCATTTGCCTCACCCTCCCGCACCCCTAAGTTTATTCAGAACGTGTTTATTTAATGAGATAATCATTAGCCAACATGACCTTATCTAATAAAATGTAAATCAGTCTTAAAAACAATGAATTTGAAATAGATTCAATGCAAAAAAAGCTAAATGGCAAGTGTTAAAATAGTTACAAAAAGCATTTTTATTTTTGGTGGGACTGGGGCTTGAAACTCAAGGCTTTATGCTTAGCAAAGCAAGCACTCTACCACTTGAGCCACATCTCCAGTCTGTTTTTGCTTGGTTATTGTTTTCGAGATGGGGGGGCGGTTCTTCCGAACTATTTGCCCCACTTGGCCTCGAACCGTGATCCCCTGGGTCTCAGCCTCCCAAGTTGCAACGATTACAGGTGTGAACCACTGGTACCTGGCTTATTTTTGTGGTCGTTGTTTTTTGAGATAGGGTCTCCCTGGTCCGGAATTTCCTACATAACCTAGGCTGGCCTTCAACTTGTGATCCTTCAGCTTCAGCGTCCTGAGTGCTGGGATTACTACCATGTCTGGCTCACAAACGTCTTCAAGCTCATGGAACCAAATGCCTAGATCTGGGGCAACTGGTTTATTTTACAAAGACAACAATTTGTCTCACTGGTAGGAGGGGGAGGGGAAATACTTTCCCACATGAAAATGCTGTGTTCTAGAGAACACAGAATGGATTGCCTCTCATCCACTCCTTAAATTAAACCCAGGCCCTTCCAGTGGAGTCCACTGCGATGCTTCTGAATACGCCTGCAACTCGCCAGTGTATCTCTGACTATTCTAGACAGAGATTAAGTTCGTCCTTGGCCCCAAACATACAGGAAACAAATTCATTCGGCCAGGTGTGGAGTTAAGAAGGGACCCAAGTCGTGGAGGTCTAGGTTTCAGGTTGGAAGTTGTTAATGAGCCTTGCCTTGGCAAAAGCGGGAACAATGTGGTGTAGCGTGGCTCTTCCTCAGCAAAGCTTTCTCAGCCGACTTACGCAGGCAAGCTTCCTTTCATGCAGGAAGGAGGACGACGTTGGCTGTCTCCAGGTGCCTGCTGACCAAGGGCCCAGAGCTAAGAACAACAGTGGTCTTAAGCCCCGCTTGGAGGCACTGCTCTGAGCCGACATCAGAACCGTGCCTAAGCTGTACTAAGGGAGACAGTAATTACTAGTAGTGAAATTACACTTGGAACTGTCTCGCAAGAGTCGTTAGGGTCTCCCGAGCTCTGGCCCGCTTTTACCGACAGGGGTTCCAGTTTCTAGGAACAGATCCCCGACGAAACTGAAAACGCGCTAGTGAGAATAGCGTCGGACTCTAATTCCCAGAAGCCGTCGCGGGACTTCAGAATCCGGGACATCGTCCGCAAAGACCCCTGGGTATTGTGGTCCCACGCTTTGGCAGCAACTCCGTCCCGACGGTAAAATTTTAGCCGAATGGAGAACCACAACTCCCAGCGACGCTTGCTACAGTGCGGGGGGTCTTCACGTTCTCGTGGCGCGGCGCAGGCGCACTGGGTCCTCGGCGCGGACCGCGCAGACTGAATAATAAAAGGGGAGCGGCGAAGAGGCAGGAAGACAGGACCATGTCGAAGGGCCCCGGGCCCGGCGGCTCCGCAGCTTCCTCGGCGCCCCCGGCCGCTACCGCTCAGGTGCTGCAGGCACAGCCCGAGAAACCGCAGCACTACACGTACGTAGAGCCCCCCCCCCGCCGCGCGCGCACGCCTGACGTCAGCGGCCAGCGTGAGTCACGCGCGCAGGGAGAGCGCGAGGCGGCCTCTCTCTCCCCCCCTTTCCTCCTCCGGCCCGGCCCAGACCGGTTCCAACCTGCTGGGGCCAGTCTCAGCTGCCGCCAACTGCCATCAACCTCTGGTTGGGGCGTGGGGCCGGAAACTCGGTCCTAGACGTCGAGTGGGAATGACAGGATCTTGGGCTGCGCCGAGTGTACACTTCTCAGGCCAGGTCTTCCAGGTCCTACTGTTTCATCAGACCATAAAACCAGTGTCAGGCTCCTTCGGGGTGATAAGAAGTCCACGGCACGACCAAGACGAGTTCTGTAGGCGTCAGCCCTAGAACTGCCTACGAATGACTATTTGCTTGGGAGTTCTGTCGGGAGACTCCGTGCAAATGTGCACAGGAGGCCTTTTGTGCCCGAAGGCCCGCAGGTTGTCACCCTTGCCTGAATTCACTTAGATATGCATGCAAAGACGGAATGACCCCTTGCAGGTTGCACTGATCCAGCCCGAGACAGCGACTCCCGGGGTGATGGCCTCCGGGTATGGCCCATCGCAAGTGTGGCAATAGCGGGAGTCCCAAATACTGACAATGAGAGAGTAGCAAAATGGAAGAGCTCTGGAAATCTACATGTGTCCACGTATAGGTCCCTGACTTCATTTCAGTGCGCATTTTAAAGCACTACCTGGTGCTAGGTGCATTGGGAGAAAGGTGAATAAAGCGGATCCTCCTGTTATGCAAAATGGTTTTCTATCTGGGGGGTGCTCAAGGAGCGCCTCTCACCCCCACAGGCTCCTGAGTGATGTGCGTGTTTAGAAGCATCCTCAGCTGCGGGAGGCTTTGGGACTTGAGGGGCTGAACACCCCTCAGGTTCAGTGAGCCAGGAGCAGAAAGCATCTGGTGGGAGTGAGAGAACTACAAGTAGACAGGAGAAGCTCTTGCTTGTCACAAAAGATACTCTTGGGAAACAGGATTGGGGACATCCGTTATAGGAAGTGCTTTCTTTGTGGGATCCTCTGGTGTTGGCTTAAGTCATTAAGCTTCTTGACTGCATGTGGCTCAAGTTAACTTTTTTATAAGGCCATCGTTTTGCTGGTCTTTTCTTCCCGGAGTTCTTTGTTCATCCCTTCATTGTTTTTGGTGAGACAGTCTTACCTCAGTATACTGTCAGTTGAATTATCTGGTCACACAACAGTGTGGTCTTGATTTGCACGTGTGCAAACTTCACGTCATTGCAACGTCTTTATAATCTCTAGTTGCTCAAGTCATGTTTTTCTGTAAAATACCAAACACATTTGAGTAAGTTTTGGTTTTAGCAACTTGTGTTTCTGTGTTGTGTTGTCATTGAGGTTTCTGATCATTTTGGAATTGGCAGATGAAATAAGTGAACAGCCTGTGTAAATGTTGGCATCTGAGTTTTTGTTCTCTTGAGTTTCATTTGTTTGGAACTTGTCTTTCCATTCCTTTTAGAGTAGGTAGAGTAGGTACAGTCCTGGGCTTGGCTCTTGAGGTGTCTTAATAAATCAAGAGAAGATGGAATACACAAACTTGACTGGATGGTGGAGGTTGTTGGTGTTCCTATCTCTTTGTTCTTGAGTGTTTATAATTTTTTTTTTTTTTATGTTAGTGGGGCTTGAACTCAGGGCGTTATACTTGCTAGGCTTGCTAAGCAGGTGCTCTACCTCTTGAGCTACTCCACCAGCCCTGTTTTGTATTGGGGTTTTTGAGATAGGGTTTTGCAAACTATTTGCCTCTGGCTGGCTTCGAACTGCAATCCTCCTGATCTCTGCCTCATGAGTAGCTAGGATTACAGGTATGAGCCACTGGCATCTGGCGAGTGTTTATGCTTTATCTCCAGAAAATCAGAGAAGAGAAGTCAGTGCCTTGATAGATTTATGGACATGAGAAGCTGTGATAATTTGGAAAGCTTCATCCCCTTGTCATCCAGTACTGAGTGCAGGGAGCATGAGAACACAGATAGCACTGGTATATTTGGTTTTTTTTTTTTTTTTTTTTTTAAGATAGACTAAGTTGTTGCCCTCAGAAGTTACAGAATTGGAACTTTTTTTCTTTTGGTGGACTGGGCTTTGAGGTTAGGGACTTCATGCTTGCAAACCAGGCGCTCTACTGCTTGTGCCTCACCTCCAGTCCATTTTGCTCTGGTTATTTTGGAGATGGGGTCTCATGAATTATTTGCCCAGGCCTGCCTGGAACCTCAGTCCTCCCTCTCTCAGCCTAAGTAGCTAGGATTACAGATATGAGCCACTGGCGCTTGGCTTGAAACATTTTTACTTTGATTTCAGTATTTGCTAAAAAATCCTGAGCTGCTTTGCATCTTTCTATTCTCTCTTGCAGCATGAATTTCCAGAATTTGTTTCAATCTGAACATTGCCTTATTTGTTGTGTTGATTCCATTGTTTTTTGTTGTTGCTGTTTTTAAGGTGCTGAGGTTTGAACTCAGAGCCCCATGCCTGTTAGCCAGGCTCTACCACTTGACCCACTCTGCCAGCCCTTTTTTGTGTTGGATATTTTTGGTTGTCTTTTTTTTTTTTTTTTTTGGTGGGACTGGTGTTTGAACTCAGGGCTTTGTGCTTGCAAATCTGGTGCTCGACCACTTGAGCCACAACTTCTCCTGTGTTGGATATTTTTGAGATAGGGTCTCTGGAAACAATTTGGCAGGGCTGGCTTTAAACTGCTATTCTCCTGAGCTCTGCCTCCTCAGTAGGTAGGAATACAGACATGAGCCATGGTGCCCAGCCTATTCCATTGTTAAATACAAATATAGACCCCTTGTTTACTCAGGATTTTTTTGGGGGGTGGTCTCAGTATGTAGCCCAGATTGGCCTGGAACTGGCTAGAATTGCAGGCATGTGCCACCATACCTGGCCTTTTAATTTATTTATTTATTTTTGGTTCAGGAGGTCCCCGGGGCCTCTGCATGCTAGGCAAGCATTTTACTGTTGAGTTACAATCCCAACTCCTAAGTAGGTGTATTTTTATACATGATATTTGAAATTATGTGACCTGCTATAGTCTTAGCAATATTCCCAAAAAACTTGCACTAAAATCTAGTCTCAATCATTGGTAACGGCAATTTTGGCAAATAGTTGAATCTGCCCAACTGCCAGCGGCTCCTCTGCCAGCTCTTTTTTTTGTGTGTGATGGGCTTTTCCGAGCTAGAGTATTGAGAAGTATTTGCCTGGGTTGACTTTGAACCTCGATTCTCCTGATCTCTGCCTCCTGAGTAGCTAGGATTACAGGCATGAGCCATAGGCATCTGGCTTGAACCCTTCTTTTCTTAAGCCAAGAGAATTAGTCATAGCATAGTTTGAAGGATAATTATTTTGTTGGTATTTTTCCCCTTAACTCTTAAATAATCTTGCTTTAAGGGACACTGAAATAATCCTTTCAGCAAATTGGTGTAGCAGACATTCTTGCTGGATTTGAGGAATCCAATCCTTGTAGTAAAACAGTTATATCAGAATTTTCTCTGTTGTAGAGTTTCAAGTACTTGGTTTGCACACTCAATGAAATAATGTATGTGTATTAGTATTCTTCCAGTAGAAGACTCTGACCTCCTTTTGCTAGGTCATTTGTCTTTTCATTTGACAAAGACTAAATTTAAACCAGCTTTCTTTATATTAAGTCCATTTGTACTTTAGAAGAGTTTTGTAAAAACAAACTTAAGAATGGGAAGTTTTGGCCGGGCACCAGTGGCTCACGCCTGTAATCCTACCTATTCAGGAGGCAGAGACTAGGAGGATGGCAATTCAGAGCCAGCTCAGGCAAAAAAAAAAAAAAAAAAAAAAAAGCCAGACTCTTATCTCAAAAATACCAACACAAAAAAGAGCTGGCAGAGTGGCTCAAGTGGTAGAGCTCTGCCTAGCAAGTGTGACGCCCTGAGTTCAAACCCAAAAAAAAAAGAAAAAAAGCTGGACGTGTTTGCCCAAAATAGGAGGATGGTGGTCCAGGCTAGCCTGGGCAAAAACCAAGTCCCTATTTTCAACATAATCAGAGAGCAAAAAGGGTTGGAGGGATAGCTCAAGCAATAGAGTACCTGCAAAGTGTGAAGTCTTGAGTTCAAACCCCAGTACTACCCAAAAAATCCAATAGAGCTGAGCTGGACATATTGGTAGATACCTTTAGTAATCCAAGCACTTTGGAGGCAGAAGGAGGAAGATCATCAGTTCATGGTTAGCCTGGGGTACAGAGTAAAACTCTTAAGTATATAGTTGAAAGGTCACAAAAAAACTACCATCTAAAATATTCAGGTTCTATCCTCATTACTTTGAGGAAGTATACCTCAAAGACAAATCTGCTTTGCATTCCTTTTACTGCAGTTGACTTTCAGACTTCTTAATGCTCTTGTGATAGAGCTAAATAAAATTCTAGTTTAATAAAAATTTGTTGGAGTTTCTGGCCACTGGGTGATTTCTTGCAGGGGACAGAGGAGAAGTGCTTCATCCTGGATAGCCTTGTCTATCCAGGTATCATTTTAATTTAGGATTGTTTCCTGTGCATCATTAAGCAAAGGTAATGTAGCAGTATTTCCATAGATTACTGTATTTAGGCAGTTTTGTTAGTTTATTCAGTATATAAATGTCATGAACTTCAACTGATTGCATCTGATTGTGTTTTGGAAAATCCAGAAAGTGAACATGTATTTAAGTCGTTATTGCAAATTGCAATAAAATGTAAATACATTACTAGAATATAACTTGTTGAACAACAGAAGTCACTGGGAGTGTTACTTAGCAACCTTAGATAAGTTAAATTACCAATAATCCTTTCTGGATCTTATTTACTTGTTTACCAAATAGAGCTAATTTCTTGAAGGACAAAAATTAAAGGTTCATTGTGGCCTTCAATCAAACTCATAAAAGGTCCCTATTAATAAGTGTTAAGTGCCCATAACTGAGGGTAGGCTTTAAGCTTAATACCTAGTCGATTTTTGCTGTAATCTAAGTTAATGATTCAAGTCAAGATTTGGTTAATGGTCAAGTTTTTTTTGTTTTAATCCAGCTATGTTAGATACTAAAGAAGGCTTCCCCACAACCCATATGCATCTGCTTTGACTGGTGGTTTCTATCATCCTGCTGTGACTTATTGGTGAGGGCAGCTGGACAACTCTGAGAGCAACTTAGAAATCCATCTTGGGCACACTCTATAAAGGAGCTCCTCTGGAAATAGCACCCCAGATAAGTGCACAAAAGCAAGACACCCTCGTGGACCTACTACCTTCTGCTTCCAACACCCTGATGCCTGAAGGTGAGGTCTCCTTCCTGTGTGTCTTAGAAGCCATGAGCACATAGAGTCCTGCAGCCATCTGAGCAGCACCCATCTGCAGGTTCTTGCCAGACCTTTGCCTAAAGCCTATTTTTCTCCTTAGGAGAGATGCTAGGTCAGAGAGTGATGAAATCATGGTTGCATTTAGAGTTACATTACTTTACCTTTTTTTGGGGGGGTGGCCTCATGCTTACTAGATAGTTAGTCTACCACTCGAGCCATAGCTGTGGCCCTTAGAGCTTCATTAAGTAGTAGACTGGTCTTGGGATTATTTTCCCAAACTGAGGCAATGTTTGCTTAATGATTAAGTTTTTTGTTTTGTTACTGTTTTTTAATCCAGCTGTGCTTGATACTAAAGGAGGTTTTCCCACTATCCATCTTCTATACTTTGAAATTGCAACTATGGACAGTTGTGGCTAATCCTAGTAGATTGTCTTCCCTTCTTTTGACATCTTGGATGAATTTGGGCACACTAATGTGTTATGTGAAGATGGATTTTGAATGTAAGTTTCTCTGCCATTCTAAGCCAATATATAAAAATTACATTAACCTACTTGCTAAAATGTCAAGAATTTGGGTTTGGTACCCTCTGGGCAGTGCAGCTTTCTTGGGTTCTTACCATATAGATACTCTATAGATTCGTCCCAGCCAGGCTTCTTAAAATAACCTGCCTGGCCAATAGCTATCTCTGCAGAGAAAATTAGGGTGAATTCAGTGCATGCAATAATAGGCATGGGATTTATTTTTGGGATGATGGAAATGTTCTGAAATTGGACAGTGTGGTGATTATTGTTAAGTACACTGAAAAGTACACTTTAAAGTGATGATTGTTTTTGTTGGGTGCTGCGGCTCATGCCTGTAATCCTAGCTACTCAGGAAGTGGATTGGGAGGATTCTGGTTCTAGGCCAGCCCAGGGAAAACAGTTCTTGAGACCCCATCTCAACCTGTTGGTTGAGAGCTGGGTGTGGTGATACATGCCTGTCATCCCAGATACAAAAGAAGCATAATAGGAGGATCATAGTCCAGGGTGGCACAGTCATAAAAATGTGAGACCCTCTATAGTTGAAAGGTCACAAAAAAACTGCCATGTATAAAATGTTCAGGTTTCTTTCCTCGTTATTTTGACCCAGTAAGAGGAAGTATACCTTTAAGACATCTACTCTGAATTCCTTTAACTGCAGTTGACTTTTTAATACCCTCATGTAGATGAAAAAGGGTAGGGGGTCAAGTGATAGAGCACCTGCCTAGCCAAAGCACACAACCCTCAGCTCAGGAAAAAATTCATATGTTGTATGAATTATATTTCATTTTTTTTAATGTTAAAAGCCAGTCAGTGCATAGAAGTCCCTGCTTCCATAGAGAAGCCTTGACCATGTGACCTTTCACCAAGGCTCAGCAGCATTTGTTCCATATGGGAAAGCCTGTGGTTTGCAAGGCGCTCCTCAGTGTTCTTTCCCCAGTCTTCCCAGTGTCTTTATCCTTGTGTATCCATTCTAGGTGGATGCCCTCCTGTCATAAGTCTGTGGAGATGCTTTTGAGATAAGAATATGCTCACAGCAAGTTCCACACTCCTAGTTGTTGATAGTTGTATTAACATTGGCATTAAATTAACAGTCATTACAAGAAACAAGCAGATTCTACCCAATGCCATTGTTTTGTTTTGTTTTTGGTGGGACTGTGGTTTGCCTGGGCTTGTTTCGAACACGACCCTCCCAATCTCAGCCTCCCAAGTATCTATGATGATAGGCGTGAGCCACTGGCGCTTGGCTTCCCAAAGGCTTTATAAAATGAATTGAGTTTACTTCCTAGGGTGGGGTGGGGGAAAGTGGAAGAGAAGGTTTGCTGCCCTGCAAAAATGCAGCAGTGCCCATTCTTCAGCCACCGTAATGGTCGTTTTAGGGCTCACATGGGCAATTCTTGATAGACAGGCCATGTGTTTCAGGACTTAAGGTAATGTTAATGGCTGTATATATTAGTTCTAGTAATCACAACAAACTTTTTATTATTTCTCTGTAAAATCCCTCAACTTTCACTCCTCTTTTCTTTGCCAGTGTGTAGAATTTGACAGCAGTTTCGAGAGCTGAGGAGGAGGCGAAGATGGAAAGGACTCTAGCCACTTAAAAATGTCCTAGCATTCTCTGTGAGGTGACCTTTTTCCTGTTGGTGGCTCAATTTACTCAGGAGATAAAGAAGATGCTAAAGCCTGTGACAGTATCATCATGTCATATCTGAACTTATGGAAATGTTTTTTCCTTTATTTATATCACAGTTTTCCTTTTCATGTTCTGAAACTGACTCATTTGTTTCCTGTTAGTATTTAAATACCATATGGCCACCATCAGTTCTAATAAAATGATCTCTAATGAGGAGGAGGAAGGAAGGTCTAAGTCCTATCTTCCTAGAAAATTTTGGCTTATTTACAGAACTACCCCTACTGAAGAGAGGTTGTTTCAGAAAGAAATTGATAAAACCCTTTAGCATGGTGTTTTATAGCTTGAGCTTTTTGGGTTTTTAGTTGAACATATACTTCATATACTGTTTTGGTTTTTTTGGTCTGTTTTTTCTTCTTTCTTTTGGTGGCACTGGGGCTTGAACTCAGGGCCTACACCTTGAGCCACTCCTCCAGCCCTTTTCTGGGATGTGTTTATTCAGGATAGTCTTCTGAATTATTTTGCCCGGTCTGGCTTCGAACAGTGATCCTCCTGATTTCTGCCTCCTGAGTAGCTAGGATTACAGGCATGAGCCACCAGCACCCAGCTTACTCTGTTTCTTTTTGATGTTATTTTTACTTAAGAGGTGTCAGGTAGTTGATGAGCTAAGTTTAGTTTTTGTTTTGTTTTGTTATGGTACTGGGTTTTGAACTCAGGGCCTCACATTTACTAGGCAAGTGCTCTACCACTTGAGGCATGCCCCCAGTCTACTCTTTAGGTTTTATGTAAATCAAACCTATCTAAATATAATAAAAATTAGAGACCAGTACTTGCATTTCTTTTCGTTTTTTTGGGGGGTGGCACTGGGGATTGAATTCGGGCCTCATGCTTGCTTGGCAGGCACTCTTACTACTTGAGCCACTTTGTATGGAGTATTTTCAAGATAGGGTCTCAACTATTTCCCCAGGACTGGCTTCGAACCTTGATTCTGGTAATCCTTGCCTCCTGAGTAGCTAGGATTACCACCATGAGTCACAGGCTCCTGGCTTTTGTTTTTGTTTTCAGTACTGGGGTTTGAACTCAGGCCCTGCACTTTGAGCCACTCCACCAGCCCTTTTCTGTGATGGGTTTTTTTCAAGATTAGGTCTTGGGGAACTATTTGCCCTGGCTGACTTCACACCACAATCTTCCTGATCTCTGCCTCCTGAGTAGCTAGGATTACAGGTGTGAGCCACTAGCGCCTGGCCTGGCTGTTTGTATTTTCATAATTTATTTTATAGTATTGTAAGTGTTGTGGACTGTCCAAAACTCTTCCCTGGTATAGTCTCAATAGCTGCTGCTTCTTTTTTTTTTTTTTCTATGGGACTGGGGTTTGAACTCAGGGCTTTGTGCTTACAAAGCAAATGCGGTGTTGCTTGAGCCATGCCTCCAGTCCATTTTCCTTTGGATATTTTGGAGATGGTTATCTTCTGAACTATTTACCCAGGTTGGTCTTGAACCACGATCCTCTTGATCTCAGCTTCCCAAGTAGCTAGGATTTAGGTGTGAGCCCCCCGGCACCTGGCTTCAATAGCTTCATCAGTCATTGGTGCTTATTTGCTATTGTTTTTTCTTAGGTAAAGCTTAGTTAACTGTTAGTATGGTAGTTAAGAGGACTGCTCTGGGATCAGGCCAGCTGAGCGTGAGGCCCAGCTCTGAGACATACTAACTGTGGGACCCAAGGAGAGTAATTTACCACTTTGTGTTTCAGTTTCCTGAGAATAGCAACAGTGCCTGTCTCCTGGGGTTATGAGGGTTCAGTGAATTCATACATGTAAAGTATTTAAAACTGCCTGGAGCCAGGCATGGTGGTGCACAACTGTAATCCCAGCAAACAAAACAACACTAAAACCAAAACAAAACATTGCCTATTTTAGCATACCATAAGTGCTGTTTTTGTTTGTTTGTTTGTTTTTGAGGTAGGGTCTTCCTATGTACCCTAGGCTAGCCTGAAATTTGTGGGCTTCAAATTGATGATCTTTCTGCCTTAGCCTCCAGAGTGCTGGGATTACAAGCATGCATCACCATATTGCCATTGCCACTATCAGTCCTAACGAAATGACTTCTAATAGGAAGAAGGTCCAAGTCTCATCTTCCTATTTGAAATTTTGGCCTATTTACAGAACTTCTCCACTGAAGAGAGAGTTGTATTCTGAAAAGAAGTTGATAAAATCCTTTAGCATGGTGTTTTGTGACTTAAAAAGTTTTAACCAATAGTTTTCAAATCTAATATTTTACTAATTTTGATAAGAAAATCACTATATCTTTCTGATGTTACTTTTACTTAAGAGGTTTCTGGTGACCACACCCAGCTTTTGTTGTTTTGAGATGAGGTCTTGCTGTCTAATTCAGGCTGGCCTCGAACTTGCTATGTAGGCCAGCCTGGCTCTCCAACATAGTAATGTGAATGATCTTTACATAAACCTTGTCTCCCCGGTTTCACCAATTACAGAGTCATTAGGGCAAAGGAACGAATATAGAAAGAAGAAACAAGTGACACACAGGACTAGTTGCACACCAGTGTTGATCCCCCTTCACAGGTTTTGTTGGTTCTTGGGGCCAGGACAGCTCACAGTCATCTCATCTTTCTAGTGAGTACCAGTGAAAAGTAGGTTGAAATAATTGGAGGGTGAAGGCCCCCACTTTACAATATGACTTGCTTAAGTGCTTGTGGCACTGGTCCTGTGGGTTCCCCCTCCGTCTGTGTGATAGGATACTTTCATTCCATCCAAGAGGGCTCATCCTAGCCGTAAGTTCTTACTATATTTACTCTTTGGTTGCAGGCCAGTTATGGAATCAAAGGTTGCCTAATAGATTGAGACTCAGAAGCATACTAGACACTTTATTTGCTGAGATGAATGGTCTAAATCAGGATCACGTCAGATGGTTTGGAAGCCTAATCTCTATAGCTGTATCTATGTCAGATTGGTCCAAAATATTTACTATTTGCTTACCACCAATTTTAGTTCTGTTTCTTTTCTTTTTTTTTTTTTTTTTTGTTGGACTGGGGCTTGAACTCAGGGCTTCAGCTTGCAAAGCAGGAGCTCTCCTTGCTGAGACACATCTCCAGTCCATTTTGCTCTGGTAAGGATATGGGATCTCTCAAACTATTTCTGGGGCTGGCCTGGAACCTTGTTCCTCCAGATCTCAGCCTTCCAACTTGCTAGGATTATAGGTGTGAGCTGCCAGCGCCCAGTGTGTTTTGTTTTTTAAAGCTACTTTATAACTTCTATATTGTGGCTATTGTTAAAAAGTTGTATGGCTTCTGGTCATGGTTGACATCAAATAGAATATGTGTGTATGTTGTTATAAACATTGAATCTGTAGCTCCTAGAAATCTACATGCTAGCTTTTCAAAAATAAGGAAAGGTTTTTAGTAGGTTGTAAGAAATACAATTGGGTAAATAATTTAGAATTGAAATCTACTGCTGATATGCTCTTACAGTATTCTAAAATAAAAATATTTTATTCTTACTGGGTATGGTGGTACATGCCTGTAATCCCAGTACTTGGGAGGCTGAGGCAGGAGGATCAAGAGTTTGAGGCCAATGTGGAATCCATAGTAAGACCCTGTCTCCAATAGCAACAACAACAAAATTTTAATTTAAATTTTATTCTCAAACTCAGAAGTTTTTGTTTTGTTTTTGTTAGGGTGAAGATCTTTCTCTTTTTTTCTTTTTTTGAGACAGGGTCTCACAGTGCAGCTCAGGCTGGCCTCAAACTCAGCAGTCTTTCCTGCCTCTGCCTCCTGAGTAGTGGGATTACAGAGGTATGCCACCAAATCTGGCTTGAAGATCTCAATTTTAGTATGAAGGTGAGGAACAAAGCTGAGCAGACAATGTGTGGAAGGTAGGTAGATGACATTACTTGACCCTCTCATCTTCCCCCCACCCCTTACCAGAAATTGAAAGTTACTGATTTCTTAGTTGCCAGGAGACATGAAAGATGCTTCTCGTGTTTTTCTGAGTTAATGCAGAGGTGCTGTGTACCAAGCTTGTCCCATTTGGAATGCTGTTTGCTTTTCTTTTTCCTTCAGCATGTGTCAGGTCTGTGTAGGGTTACAAAGATAAATAGATGTGACTGCCTACAATCAGTCAACTGTGGAGAGACTGGACTAGATGTAGTTACACACTGTAGTAGGTGCATGGAAGGGGGCAACTGACACTGCTAGGTAGATAGGGTTAGGAGCCCCTTGGGATGGATAACAAGGCAAAATGCAGTTGAGACACAGGGAACGACATGATGAAAAGTATGGGTGTAGAGCAGAGGCTGGCAAACTGCAGCCTGTGTGCCGGATCCAGCCTGCTGCCTGCTTTATTGTAATGGTTGAAAACTAAGGATATTTTATGACTTGAAAATTGTATGACCTTCAAAGCATCCATAAATAAAGCTTTATTCATTTTTATAAAATCCGAGGTACAGTACAGCAGCAGTGTTGAGTAGTGGCAACAAAGCCCACGTGTGGCCCCTCTCATGGCATTGCACTGTGCTTGGCACACGGCAGTGTTTCCTGTGCTGTATATGTTAGCATTCCACAACGTTCTATTTATCCTTTATTACCACTCATGTCAAAATAAAAGAGGAACATAAAAATGGACCTGGAGTGCCTCACTTTGAAGGCACAGTGGAGTGTGGATTATTTTGTTACTGAAGTCACTGGCAAGCTGCTTTGAAAGAATATATAAACATGACCAGACCAAGCACTCTTAATGTTCTTGAACTCCTAAGAAAGCAATTTCTCATGAGTTCAGAAAAATTAGAAAATTAGAAAGAGAATATTTCATCATAGCAGAATTTCCTCACAAAAAATGCAAATGAGGACTGGGTGCTATGATGCAATCCTGTAATCCTAGCTACTTGGGAGGCAGAGATAGGGAGGATAGCAGTTTGAGGCCAGCCAACAACTGGGCATAGTGGCATGCATCTGTCATCATAGCTAATTGGGGAAGCTCAAATAGGAAGATCATGGTCCCAGTTGACTAGGACATAAGGCAAGCCCCTGTCTCAAAAATAACCAGTGGCTCACACCTGTAACCCTAACAATGCAGGAGACTGAGATCAGGAGTTTCATGATTTGAGGCCACTTTGGGCAAATACTTCAAGAGACCCAATCTCCAAAATAGCCAGTGCAAAATGGACTGGAGGTATGGCTCAAGCAGTAGAGCATCTACTGTGCAAGCAAAAAGCCCTGAGTTCAAATCCTGGTCCCCTTGGGGTTGGTGGAGTGACTTAAGTGGTAGAGCCTGCCTAGGAAGCATGAAGCCCCAAGTTCAAACCCCAGGCCCTCCAAAAATCAATCAACACACAAACCCTGATCCCACCAAAAAAAAATAAATAGCCAGCACAAGGACCAGAGCTGCAGCTCAAGTGGTAGAGGGCCTGCCTAGCACGCACAAAACCCTGAGTTCAAACTCTGGCACCTCAGAAAAACAGTTGTGTTTGAGCATGGCAACTGAAGAAATGTGCCTACAGAAAGCAAACTTTGTTGAGAGGGCTAGCCTTGTGGCAAGAAGTTTCTTACAGTCATTGGGAACAGCATTAATATCAATTAAAAAACAAGGTACAGTTGGAGGTGTGGCTCAAGTGGTAGAACACTTGCCTAGCAAGTGTGAGGCCAGTACCATCCAAAAAAAAAAATCTAAAACAAAACAAAATCCAAGGCAAATTCTGGGTATGGTGGTTCACATCTGTAATCCTAGCTACTCTGGTAGCAAAGGCAGGAGGAGCTTCAGTTTAAGGCTGGCCTGGGCAAATTTAGTGAGACCTTATCAAAAATAAAGCAAAACAACAAGTTGGGGGCACATCTCAAGTGGTAGAGCATTTGCTTAGCATGTGCAGGCCCTGGGTTCATTTTCCAGCACCACAACCACCTCAAACAAACACACACTGTACTAGTGCAACCTGAAATGTAATCTGCTAATCTTTTATGACTGATAGTAAAAATGTGTGTGGAGCACAAAAAGATGTAATTGTACAAATTTAGAAGGCTTATGAAAATGTAAAGTGTTCATTGTATTACTCATCAGCAGGTACTTTGCAGTAAATATTTGAATTTATCATGGTATTTAACTGCTAGACAGTAATGAATTTTACATGCTCTTGAGGACTTTTTTTTGCAGTTCTGTAGTTTGAGGTCAAGGCCTGCACCTTGAGCCACTACACCACCATCCCTTTTTGGTGATGGGTTTTTTCGAGATAGGGTCTCGTGAACTATTTGCTCAGGCTGGCTTTGAACCTTGATCCTCCTGATCTCTGCCTCCTGAGTAGCTAGGATTACAGGCATTGGCCACCGGTGCCTGGTTGCTCTTGGGTTCTTAACCATCAAGTCCATGAATTTTTGCCAGAAGTAGAAGCTGAACACCAAATCACACAATGATTTAATGGTTTATTAGTGGTCAATTTTTCTTGCAAATTTTTTGGATATTTTTGAGACAAGGTCTCACTATGTAGCCAGGTTGGGCTCAAACTTTCAGTCCTCCTGCCTCTACGTCCCAAGTGCTGGAATTATAGGTGTGTACCACCACCTCTGGCTTTCATTGCAGTTTTTTTGTTCCAAGCTGAGATTTAATGAGAATGCTATCAGCTACTACTATTGAACACTGAATGCCTTTAGAAATTAGCTTTTGCTGCAGAATTGACAATACTTCAAGTGAATTCAGTATACAATTACAAGGTAAAACAGCACTTATGCAGGCAAATCTTATGCTGCTTTAGTTACAAACTAAAGAAATGATCACTGAAAGTATGGTCTTTTATGCTGCTTTACTGAAGTCATTTTAAGGGCAATTAATGCTTGAGTCATGTCATGCTAAGCTGCCTTATACCCTTTCTGTCAAGATTGCCAACAAATGCAAGTTTTCCATTCTTTTTTGTTGTGGTTATTTGGTGATACTGGGGTTTGAACTCTGCTAGGCAGGCACTCTAGTTCTCCATTCTTACACATTTACTGTGGATACATTTTCCAAATACAAAGTATAGTTAGAGCAGTGATTTTGTACCTTTATGTGAATGCAAAGGAAATTTCCATAATTCCAAATTCCACGTACCATGGTGTGGAGGTGCACACCTGTAATCTCAATATTCAGGAGGCTGATGCAGTAGGATCACCAGTTCAAGGCCACCTTGGCTGGTTAGTGAAAGTATCTCAAACAAAAACTCATTTACTTATTAAACTGAGGAGTTTATACCAAGCCTTCAACTGGAAGAGATTAAAAGAGTCATATCAAGTCTAATAAATCCCCTGCCCTGGAAGGAAGGGAGGGAGGGAAATATAAGACTGATAGAATTCTATAAATGGTGGCACTTGTCTGTAGTCCAAGCTACTTGGGAGTCTAAAGCATAAAGATTACTTGAGCCCTGACTTTTAAGACCAACCTGGGCAACATAGTCAGACTGTGTATCAAGGAAAAAAATACAGGATGCCAGCTAGATTGGATTTCAGATAAACAGTGGATCATTTCTTTAGTATAAGTATGTCTCATGCAATTTATGGGACATACTTATGCTAGAAAATTATTCATTGTTTATCTGAAATTCCACTTAATTTTGCTGTCCTGTATTTCGTGTGCTAATCCTAAACACTACTTACTTCTTTGCTCCTGGCTCTGGACTCAGCTTCACTTTATGAAAGTTCCTCTTCTCCCCCTTTTCTACCCTTTAACTCCCAAGTTCATCTCCTAGGGAGCCAAGAGTTAGGAAGAATCTCTACTTCCCAGGAGACAGATTGGCCTAGTAGTTTGGAGGATTAATGCTTTAACTTGGTGCCAAGGCTGGGTACCTGCAGGCATCACGAGTGTCCAGCTTTTCTGTCTAACCAGACAGGATCTAGGAGAGCATCAGGCACTAGGGACCCTTCCAGATTTCTGCCCAGTGTCTTGGAATATTCCTGGGGCTTTGCCTCCTGCACCCCACCTCATTTACCTTTTCTAGTTCCTCTGTAGCTCCAAGCCTATGGAGGCACTTGTGAGCTCTGGGAACCAGACACAGTCTAATTCTGAGTTCATACTATTTCCTTTACCTAAAAACATCCTTCTCCCAATTCTTCATCCACTAGTACCACTCTTTCCCTGGTCCTTTCTTCTGTCCCAGCCTGGATCAAGGATCCTTGTAGGTTCCCAAGACACCCTGAGCAAACCTCCCTCAAAACTCTTTCTACACTTAGACTGGAGGTGTGGCTCAAGTGGTAGAGTTTAAACCCCAGTCCCACCAAAAACAAAACAAAACAAAAAATATCTTCCTACACTTATCCATTCACCTGTTTCTTCTCTGTCTCCCATGTAAATGTGAATAGGACAAGGACTGCTCCCGTGTCCTCCCTACTTAACATGGTGCCTGCACCTCAGAGGTGCTCAGTAAATGTGTGCTGAAGAAGAGTGGGGCTCTCTTTGGAGGCTTTGCTGCCCCTTTACTCCATCCAGCTGCCCCTGCCCCTGAAACACACTGAAGCACTTCTCCATACTTAAAGGCTGGGAAGATTTCTTAGCACTTGCTATCAGCAGTAAAGAAAACCTATCCAAATAGTCTCATCTCTGACCCGCTCACCCTGCCCCTCTTGCGGCCAGACTAGTGAGACCCCAAAGATCTGGACTGGTGCCTTAGTTACAGGTCCAGGCTGCACCCTGATCCAAGGCAGCTATTTCAGATCGGTCAGCTTTTCCTGCTGTGTTCCCTCTGTACACAGCCTTTGAGCCTTCTGCAGCTGTCCTTCTCACTGGCACCAGAGGACCCTCAAACCATTGGTTGCTTGCATTGTTAGGTTTGAGAGACTAAATAAAGAGAACCACAATGACTGCCCATCCCCTTGGCAGGGCCTCCTCAACCTAGGAGAGCTCTGACCTGGACACAGGTTTAAATAAAAAAAACAGGTAGATGGAGTATGTTCTGTGAGTCAGGGACACTCCACTGGGTGGATTGTGGGAGATGTTTGGGACTGTCTTGGCTATTACATGCAGGGTACAGGAGAGAACGTAATGAAGTGAGAGGACACCAGACAGACAGTCCTCAGATTCTCAGGATGTAAATAACTCTAGCTGCTGTACATCTTCCTGTATGACATGACTGGGGACAGGCCAGGCTGAGGGAGGGCTCTTCAGAATGCTATGAACTCCTTCCCAAACAGCTGTGTAGATAGTGCTAGCATGGTAATCATTGGAGATAGCAGTCCAGAGAGATACTTGTGAACTAGGCTTTCAGCTACAAAGTAGCACTCCTCTCAGCCCTGGTAATGGTATGAGGGAGGTTGCTAGGAAGTGGCAGGTGGATATGGGCATCAGGGAGCTACAGAAAATGTGGGAGAGGCTACTTCTGCTCTCGTGCATAGCCCTTTCCTTGTGATTATTGGCTTGGCCTGGAAAACTTCGGGGTTGGGGTAGAGGCTCATCCAAGCTGCTGTTGAAGACCACAGCTAGCCACCACAGCCTTGTAGCCTATGCTTGCTTCCTTTCAGGCTGGCTTGGGACCTGAATATTGCGACAGATCTGAATGCTAAGGTCTGGTTTTAGCCCTGGGCCTGACCTGGTGTCCCAGTAGAACTGGCACCCCAGAGCAGGGACTTCACGGGACTTGGTGAATAACTTCTTGCTGGGAAGCAAGGAGCTTCACTCGCTGCTCCTGGCCCCCCGCCACATGGTTTCTCTTTGCAGGTACCTGAAGGAGTTCCGCACAGAGCAGTGCCCACTCTTTGTGCAACACAAATGCACGCAGCATCGCCCCTACACCTGCTTCCACTGGCACTTTGTGAACCAGCGGCGCCGGCGGTCCATCCGCCGTCGGGATGGCACCTTCAACTACAGTCCAGACGTCTACTGCACCAAGTATGATGAAGCTACAGGCCTCTGCCCAGAGGGCGACGAGTGAGTGCCCTGCTTGGCCTCAGAGAAACCCCAGGTCTCCTTCTGGATCAGATGCCCTCAGAGTAGGCTAAGCAGATCCTGGGAAATTAGTCAGAGGCTGTTTTGGGGAAGACTGGCTGTAGTTCAGCTCACCTTGTGGCTCAAACCTGGGCTCTGGCTCCCCGCCCCCCCAGCCAAGGATGCAGCAAGAAGGGTGCTTTCATTTTCCTTTCCCTACTTTAAGGAAACCCAAAACAGGGTTTTCTTCTGATAAACCCAAGAGAGCACATCTGAACCAAGGTGGCTTCCTAGGCCTTCTTTTCATCCTCCCTCTTCCTATCTTGTTACCATCCACTACACAATCTTTTACAGTTCCACCAGGGTGGCAGTTTAGAGATGCTAAATATCTTCCCACAAATACCTGTAGAGAAACAGGGCATAACACTAATGACAAACATGAAATGGTAAACCTGGGAGCATCACTGAGGGAATGTCGGCCCTGCTTGTCATTTGTTTCAACTTTGCAGAAGAATGTTGGAGTTCTGTGGGTACAGTGTGTTGAACTGTCCCTGTGTCAGTCCCCCTTTCTGTTTTTTTTTTCTTTTTTGGGGAGAGTGGGCGGTACTGGGGTTTGAACTCGGGGTCTCGCACTTGCTAGGCAGGTGCTCTTACCACTTGCACTGTTCTGCCAGGCCTTTTTTGTGTTGGGTATTTTTGAGATAGGGGCTCACTTTTATTTCCTGGGCTGCAATAAAAGATCCTCCTGATCTTTGCCTCCCTAGTAGCTAGGATTACAGGCATGAGCCACAGGCACCCAGCCAGTCTCACTTTCTTAAGAGAGGTTTTCTTGGATCTCCGTCCACCCTCCTTCCCCACACCTCTGGCACTCTGGGTATGGGGATTAGGGGTGGGAGGCTGTACCTACATTTCAGAAGGGCTGATTGTTTCTTTGAGGACTCCCAGTCTGGGCAGCATTTGTTCTCCAAGCATCTGTCCCACCCAGAAGTGCCTTCTCTGGAGCATCTGCAGGGAACCTGGGAATGCCAGGCCTGTCAGGCCTCAGCACTAAGTAGCAGAGCCATGGTGGCAGGAAGATTTGTCACTGCCTTCCTCCTTGATCCACCATCACTATGCACTCTGGGTCCTGGTGACAGCCCTTCTACATTTGGTGGGGAAGGCTAGGGTTGAGGAAAATAGCTCAGGCCACGGGGGAAAGTTAAGTGACTCCCACTGCTGTGTTCTAGGTGCCCATTCCTGCACAGGACCACAGGGGACACTGAGCGCAGGTACCACCTTCGTTACTACAAAACTGGAATCTGCATCCACGAGACTGACTCAAAAGGCAACTGTACCAAGAATGGCCTGCACTGTGCTTTTGCCCATGGGCCCCATGACCTCCGCTCCCCTGTCTATGACATCAGGTGAGTGGTACTGGAATCAGGTCTGAGCAGGAGCCTGGCAGCCACTGATAACTCCAAAGAAGAAATGACAATGCCTTCTCCCTACCCTCTCTGTACTTTCTTCTTTTCCCAGGGAGCTCCAGGCTATGGAGGCCTTGCAGAATGGCCAGACCACAGTAGAGGGTAGCATAGAAGGCCAGTCTGCTGGGGCTGCAAGTCACGCCATGATAGAAAAAATCCTCAGCGAGGAACCTCGGTGGCAAGGTACAGGTGCCACATGAATGGCCATATCCCCTCCAGCAAGACATCTGTCCCCTCCCTTTTCCTGCCCATAGGTGTCCTAAAGGACTTGGCTCACAATTACCTACTGCCTTCTCCAATCAAAGCCTCCACCTCTGCTGGGAGGCACCCAGTCCCCTCATTGCACCTTACACCTATCATTCAAAAGGCACACAAGGACCTGAGTCAAACCCCAATATTGCCAATTAAAAAAAAAAGACACTTTGTAGCAGGGGCTTTCCCAGGTACACTGTGTTCCCAAGATCCCTCTGGGCTTCACATATGCACACTCAACGCATGTGTTCTCTACCCTCATGGAATGCCTTTTGGCCCTGTGAGCTATGGTTATCTCTGGTGAAGGGCAGCATGCTGCTCAGTTCACTGGGCTCTTAACCTTGGCTGTGGCTTCCCCAGTTTGTTCATGGCCTGTGAGGAGGTGGCCCTACCCACACCTTAATGGGAACTTCAGTTCCATTTTCCCTTCCCAGCAGTTTCTCCGTGCCTTCCCTCTACTATATTCCTGCTGTTCTTGGGGTGCTCCAGCTCCACTCCCTGACCCCTGCCCTCTGGCCCCTGTGCAGAGACCGCTTATGTGCTGGGGAACTATAAGACGGAGCCGTGCAAGAAGCCCCCGCGGCTGTGCCGCCAGGGCTATGCCTGTCCCTACTACCACAACAGCAAGGACCGGCGGCGGAGCCCCCGGAAGCACAAATACAGGTCCTTTGGCCCCAGGAGGCCAGCTATGGGAGGGAGGAGTGGCAGGGAAGGGATCTTGGCCAAGGCTACTACCACCATGATTCTCAGGGATTTGGGGAGGTGAGCGTAGGGGAGGTACCAAGGTCACAGAGCCTTGGTAGAAAGGTGGTGGTTGGGGGTGCTGACTAGGAAGGAGAACTGAGTGATGGGAGTCTTGTCCAACTCTTGCATGAATGAGGATCCTGATGAGACAGTTTGAGGGCTCTCCAGTTCTGGTCCTATAGGATATGTGCTGGAGCAGAGACAGGCCACAGTGTGGCAGGTAGAGGTGTGGCTGTGGCCTAACTGCTCTGGGCTGCTGTGGGCTTGATGCCTAGCTGAGGGGAGCAAAGCAGTGTCTTCATTGGTAATGTAGCCATCTGGGCTAGAGGAACAGCACACTTCTAGTCCTAGTTAGGCCCTCACTGTATACTAGTCTGTACACCATTTCCGTGCCTGCCCCCGTGAGGCAGAGAGACCAGATAGGGCCCTAAGCAGGGATCCAAGTGGCACTCTGCAGATCCCAGTGTCACCTTCTCTTACCTCTGTCTGACCCCCTTTCGTTGTACCAGGTCATCTCCATGTCCAAACGTCAAACATGGAGATGAGTGGGGAGACCCTGGCAAGTGTGAGAATGGAGATGCCTGCCAGTACTGCCACACCCGGACGGAGCAGCAGTTCCACCCAGAGGTGGGCCCTTAGGGTTGGGACTGGGGCCCTATGAGAGACTATGAGTGGCTAACATGTCCTCTTTGGGAAGCATGGAGAGAGGCAAGGAGAATGAGGGTGGGTGTTGGCGCCATCCTGAAAGAGGGCTTCCTGGGCAGTGCCTGGAAGAGCCACATCCCTCACTTTGCAACTTCTCTTGTTGTGAGTCCCCCACCCCATAGCCCTCTGCTTCTAGTTTGTTCCCCAGGGCATGGGCAGACCACGGTGGTCTGACCGTTCTGGACTTTGTACTGCTCCCCACCAGGATTTAAAAAATAAAAAAGCCCAGGCTGGCAGAGTGTCTCAAGTGGTAGAGTACCTGCTTAGCAAGTGCAAGGCCCTGAATTCAACCCCAAGTACCACAGATAATAAAATAGCCCCTTCCAGCTATCCTAATCAGAGTCTAGGGGATAGACAGCAACCTCTCTGACACAGTTCCTCAGCCCACATGAGCCATGTCAGTATGCCTGCATCTAGAGTAGCCTTATAAAGAGGCATATGCTGTCCTGTCCCTGGTTGGTTGGTTCCACAGAAGCCAGGCCACCCTGAGAAAGAGACATAGACAAGACTTCTTGTGGCAACAGATGTGGTGGAGAGAAAAGTTAGATCCAGTATGGATCCCAAGCCCAAGTTCCCTGGCAAGGGCTCGCTGGGCTCCCTGAGATCTCGGCTCACTTAATGCCCAGGAGGCACAGCCCTGGCCAAGATCATGAGTGGAACCACTCTCTTTGTCACGGCTGCTTGAACCTGTGATCCCAGAAGGAAGGGCATCAATGGCAGTGGGCTGACTTAGGAGTTTGAATAAGAAGTTGGTAGGGAGAATCCAAGTGTGGTAGTGCATGCCTGTAATCCCAGAATTTGGGAGGATGTGGTAGGAGGATTATAAATTCAAGGCCAGCCTGGGCTACATAGCAACACCTTGTCTGGGGAAACAAAAAAAAGTTGGTAGGGAGAGACTTAGAGACTTAGGAGGGGTATAATAGAAGGGACAGAGATGGGGCGGTGAGCGGGGATGCTAAATTAGCCCACCCTTACTGATGGAAAGATCACCTGCCTGGTACTTTTGTGGAGCCTGACCCATCTTTGCTCTACTCTGCCCTCCAGATTTACAAATCCACCAAGTGCAACGACATGCAGCAGTCAGGCAGCTGTCCCCGAGGACCTTTCTGCGCCTTTGCTCATGTAGAACGTATGCTATTCCCTTGCCCTGGGGCAGCACCCTCTCTCCTTCCCCTCCTCTAACCCTGCTGAGACTCAGGCAGGGGAGTGGGCCCTAACAGTATGTCATGCACAAGAGCTTGTCTTCCAGTGGCCAGCCTTCTTCCCACTGGAAATTCCATTCCCCTTGCCTCTCTGGAACTGGCCTTGAAGCCCAAGGTCATGAGATAGAGACTGCAGTACTAGTCCCCTTGTCAGACACTCCCAGTCTCAAGCAAGGAGCAAGGTGAGGCACTACCTCTATATCGAACTTGGCAAATGCCACCAGCTACCTTGTGTCACTCAGGACACATATTACTAACGGAACATATTGTTCTTTCCTACTGAGCCCTGTTCAGGCCTCTAGAGTGGAGCTGTCCATTCAAAATATCATGTGACCCTCATATGTCATTTTAAAGTTTTTGGTAGCACACTAAAAAAAGCAAGGGAATTCCGGGTGCTGGTGGCTCACACTTGTAATCCTAGCTACTTGGGAGACTGAGACAGGGAGGATCAAGGTTTGAGGCCAGCCCAGGCAAATAATTCCTGAGTCCCTGTCTCCGTAATAACTGGAGCAAAATGAACTGGACGTGTAGCTCAAGCGGTAAAGTGCCTGCTTTGCAGACCTGAAGCTCTGAGTTCAAACTTCAGTCCCATTAGGAGGAAAAAAAAAAAAAAAAAAGCAAGGGTAATAGGTTAATTTTGACAGTATATTATTTATGTATTTTGTCTTTTCTTTTTTGGTGCTGGGATCGAACCCAGGGCCTCGCACATGCTAGGCAAGCACTGTACCACCGAGCTACATCCCAGCCCTATATTTTTTATTTAGCTCAATATATAATGGTCTCATTTCAGTAAGTAATTGATAGGAAAAACAATCAAGATATTTTACGTTGTTTTTGTACTAAGTGTTGGAGATCTGATAGGAATTTAACACAACACATTTCAGTTCAGATCAAGTGCTCAGTAGCCACAGGTGACTTTTGGCAAGACGGCACAGGTCTAGATCCTCAGTGTTACATCCAGGCCACCCTTTCTATTGCAGAGTGGGTGCTGGAGTTGACACCTCTTTCCGCTGCAGTTCACCATTCTGGTTCTCCTTAACCTCTTCTTAGGCTCAGTCTTGTCTCTGAGATTAGAGTAAAGAATAAACAGAGGGCCCTGGGAGGGAGAAGCATATGGGGGACACAGAGATAAGTCCCCATTGTAGGTACTGGGACCACCCTATTGAGACAGCACAGGGAAATGTTTAATAGTTCAAATTGTGGAGTCATACAGAATAGGGGCTCAAATCCCAGTGTTTCTCTCGTCTAGTTCTGATACGTTGGTAGATACAGCTAGCTTCCGAACCTCAGTTTCCTCCTCTATAAAATGGAGATTGTTATAGTCATCTGCATTCTATAGGCGTTATGGAGAATGACAATGCACAGTGCTGGTGCCGCACCTGGCTTGCAATAGGTGTGGAGGACATGATAAAAATAGGAATAAAGTAAAAACTAGCGGAATAATTCCTGTGAGGTATATAGGGGGATGTATGGTCTCCTTTAGAAGGTAACCAGGAGCATTTTTGGAGGGACCAAGGTGGCTTGGAAGCATCCTGACCCCTGTCCCCCTCTTGCAGAGCCACCCCTAAATGATGATCTGCAGCCTTCCTCAGCTGTATCCAGCCCCACCCAACCAGGTCCTGTCTTGTACATGCCATCTGCTGCCGGAGACTCAGTGCCTGTGAGCCCCTCCAGTCCGCATGCCCCTGACCTCAGCACTGTACGTGCCTGTCTTGGGGAATGGGTGGGCACCATGCCTGCCCAGGAGCCAGCTCCTGCCTGTCTCATGCCCCAGGCCCTGTTAGCCTGTGCTTGGGGAGGAGGCCCTGGTATTTGTCCTAGGACCAAGGGAATCTGCCTTTTCTGCCTCAAGGTTCTCTGTCAAAGTTGGAGTGTAATGTGTCTTCAGCCTGGGCAGAAAGCCTCTGTCAAAACCTCTGTCGCCCTCTCGCCTAATCCCTCACGAGGCTCAGAGGCCCCAAGTACTTGGTGCTGCCCCTTGCTGAAGCCTCCCTTGGGGCAGGTTGGAGGGTGGCTGTGCTCCTGCCTGAGTTGTACCCACTGGCCACCTGTCCTCTTCTGCAGCTCCTCTGTAGGAACAGCAGCCTGGGCAGCCCATCCCACCTCTGCGGCTCTCCACCAGGTCACAGCAGGAAGGCCCCAAACCTAGAGGGCCTTGTCTTCCCTGGGGAGTCTGGCCTCGCCCCTGGCAGCTACAAGAAAGCTCCTGGCTTTGAGAGGGAAGACCAGGTGGGAGCTGAGTACCTGAAAACTTTCAAGTGCCAGGTAAAGGATGAGAGCAGCAGCAGAGACAATTAACCCAGTGAGCTTAGCCTTCTCCTGCATGGGATGAGAGCACCTTGGAGGAGAGGCCTGGCGTGTCTGTGGGGAGGATGCTAGGAGCTAGGACTCAGCCTCTTCAGAACATCCTGTTTCCTGGCTGAGGACTGGAAGGCTGTGCAGCTGCCCTAGAGTCACAGAGCCAGGCAGTAGAGGAGCAGCCCTTACTCCACCCTGGACTAGGATTGCAGGGCTTAGAGAAGGAGCAGGAGTTTCTAGTGGCCTGGACACAAACTTCTGGGCTTATCTGAGGCTCTGAACCACCTGAGAGGAGAGAAGCAGTTCCCTGCTAGGATAGTAGGGTGGGGGAAGATGCAGGGGGAAAGGAGAAGGTATATGTGTGTGTGCAGAGGGGCTTGCATGGCAGGTGACCAGGTATCTGTCACAACCTGCTCCCTGTATATGCAGCCTCAGTGGGCCAAGGAGGATCAGATGAACTAGACTCAGAGCTCCATAGCACCATGTTCACCTTCTGCTCCCTGACTTTTCTCTCTCAGGCTAAACTAAAACCCCACTCACTAGAGCCCAGGAGTCAAGACCAGCCTCTACTTCAGCCCAAACAGGTACAGAGTTCTCATCCTCTTCCTAACTTTATTTTGCATCCACTGTGGATGAGACAGACCCAGAGCCCCAGTCAACTGCAGGGAGTAGGGCACCACTTTCCCCATAAACCAGATTAGGACAAAGCCCCAAATCCAGAGTGGTTGGGGGTCAGACCCTGGAGCTCCTCCTCTCCTTGACATGCTCACCCATCAGTCAGGAGTGTTCAGGGAGCATCTCATGATTTCAAGCTCTGTGCTCACTTCTCCCTTTCTCCGCTACAAGCCTGCAGGGGTGAGTGGCCAGCAGCCTCTGAGTCTTATTGCTCCATCTCCAGTCTCTCAACACAGCGTGGGGAGTGCAGCCTGCCTGGGCCTGGGGTGGCTAACCAAGACTTGGGAGGTGCCTGTTCTATCCTTTGCAGTGGTCTCTGCCAGCAGGCATCCCATTGCCTCTCCTCATTCTCGTTGCAGGACGTGCTGGGCATCCTCCCTGTGGGCAGCCCCTTGACCTCAAGCATCTCTTCCAGTATCACCTCCAGCCTGGCAGCCACTCCCCCAAGCCCAGCAGGCACCAGCAGTGCTCCTGGCATGAATGCAAATGCTCTACCCTTCTACCCAACCAGTGACACGGTAGAGTCGGTCATAGGTAATTAGACCAGGTCTGTTTGTAAGTCCAGGACTGGGCCTGGAGTCAGAAGAACAAAGTCTCTGAACTGAGACTCAAATAAGCACATTAGACACCTTAGACATCTGGCTTAGGAGAGTCAGGGTAGACACTCTTGGCCCTTAGAGCTAAAGGGAAAATGAGCTCAAAATGTAGGGCCAAACCTAAGCCTTGGAACTCTTTTATGCAAGTGTGGTCTCACCCCACCACATCTTATGGAGTCTCTATTCATTCTCTCATTAGCATCATTCTTTCACTAGGCATCCTTGTGAGGTGAACAACCTGCACAGCCGTCCTTGGAGTGTCTGTAGACTGGGTGTGGCACAGTGTGGGAACATATTCTTACCATGTTCAATGCCCTGGGTTCAGTCCCCAGCCACAAAAAAGAAGTCACTGTCCCTTTTCCTCATCATTTAGGGTTGCCTACTTTGTGGTAGGTCCCAGGGCAGGCACTGGAGAAACAGATGATACTGTGCTATTCCCACCCTCTCTCCTACCAGTTCAGCAGAGGGCACTGACATTTGTACTGGCTATGAAGTGCCCAAAGACCTGCCCACCCATAGTAAGCTCAGGGTGAGACGTATATCCCATAAGACAGGGACCTTGGATTGGGTCTTTTTTGTTTTTTGAGATGGTGTCTCGCTATGTTGCCCAGGTTGGACTCAAATGAGATCTTCCTGCCTCATCCTCCTGAGTAGCTACGATTATAGGCTGCACTGCCATGCTCAGCTAGGGTTGATTCTTGATTCCTCCTGAGGGTATCAAAGAGGGCTTCAGAAAGGAGAGACACTTGGGCCAGATTTGGTAGATGGTCAGGATCAGTGTGGGTAGAGGGAGAGACAACCAGAGGTGTAGCAGGGGGAGGAAATGAGGTAGTCAAGTTCAGGAAGGTCCTGAATCCTGGGGCTTGGCCCTTGGGAGGCCCACATCCTAATCTCTGTCCCTAGAGTCTGCCTTGGATGACCTGGACCTGAACGAGTTTGGGGTGGCCGCCCTGGAGAAGACTTTCGATAATAGCACAGTGCCCCACCCTGGCAGCATTACAATCGGTACTGGGGAGTGGGCAGGCAGGGTGGTCTGGAGGGTGCCTTGGAGTCCCGCTGGCCTGGGTCCCCTGCCCAATGTGGCCCAAATGGCTTGCCTAGCCCTCACCAAGCCTCCCTCTGGGGCCTGTCTTGCAGGTGGCAGTTTGCTTCAGAGCTCTGCACCCGTGAACATTCCTGGCTCCTTGGGCAGCTCAGCCTCCTTCCACTCTGCCTCCCCATCCCCTCCTGTCAGCCTCTCCTCACATTTCTTGCAGCAGCCCCAGGGCCACCTGAGCCAGTCAGAAAACACATTTTTAGGAACCTCAGCATCACATGGATCTTTGGGTAAGGCGGGAACCTGGTGCCTTTTAGAAAATGTCTTAGCTACTCTGTCCATGGCATGTCACCCAAGCTAGAGATTAGCACAGGGGCTTTTGGCTGAGAGCCTCTTCTACTCCTACTTGTATGACTGTGGACAAGTGAGTTAACCTCTGCCTTAGCTTCCTGTGCTATGGAATAGGTGCAGCTGTTGTGGGGATTAAATGAAATGCCATGAGGGAAGCACTAGGACAGCCAAGGTAGCGAGAAGTTGTGGTCTGAGTCTACAGAGCTGAGGCCTGGTCTTCAGTGCAGTTTTGCCCAGTCAGATACAAACCAAATAAGGGCTGGGGGTATAGCTCAGTGGTAAAGTGCTTGCCTAGCATGCACCAGGCCCTGGGTTTGAGCCCCAACACTTATAAAAAGAAAAAAAATTCATAGTCACCTAGAGCTCCTAGAGGCTGGTCACACCAACCAGGATCACAGGAGACCAAGGGAGTAGTTGGAGCAGGCCCACCCAGGCTCAGGTTGCCCTTTCTGACAGGCAGAGGCATAGGGAGACTCAGATGTAGCCTAGATAGCTGTTCGCCTAGCCTAACATTGGAATTGAGGGTAGTAGGGCCCCAAGAGGCTCTCAAGGTTCCAAGGTTAGAAGCAAACTATGGAGCTTCACAGCCCTGCCACCATGGCCAGGGATGTGCCTCCTCAAATGGGGACCGTGGAAATGTTCCCTGAGGTAATGGATTTATAGTCTTCAGTGTGGTACCTCCCAATGAACATGGAACATTGGCCCCTCCTCCCACTCCCCCCATCAGCTATTCAAAAACCCCTTCCCCTCAGGGTACTGAGCCTCCAGTCAACTGGAGGCACTGAGAACCTTTGAAGTTCAGGTGTGGTGGCTTCCCTCACTGTCATCCCTGGGGGTTTGCAACACCTCCCCAATTTAGCAGAGGCTGTTCTCTGGTGTGGATTGTGTCCACTTAGATACTAATGTTACATCTTCCTGACTTGTTCATTTTCTGGAAGCATCTTGATTCAGCCCTGCTTACTAGCCCCTCAGATCCCTTCACCAGGGGTCCTTGAGTATAGTCATAGATGCCAAGTGTTGACCCATCAGGCCTTGCCATCATGACTGGGCAAGGGTGCTCAAACTGGGATTCAATTTAGAGTGTGACGGGAGCTAACCTGCATGGGGCAGTTGAGAGGACATGTGCTCTCTAAGGAGCACAAGAGAGTAATTGCTACCTGCATAAGGAGGGCAGAGGTGCAGATGGACAAAGCCTGCTGCTAGGCCAATCTCTGTCAGTGCTGTAGTCTAGAGGTCCTGCTTAGGATCGGGAGCTCCACGGGACAGTACACCTCTGCTCTCAGTGCACTTGTTTAGCTCAGAGGGCAGAAAGTCTGAAATATGGTTGTTGAACTTCTTGACTGAATTACTGGGAAAGGAAGCAAGGAAAGTCACTAGACTAGTATGTGTGGGCAGAAGGCTTCCAGAGATGGGTATGGGAACTTCATGAAGACAGGGGCTGTCCTGGGGCCAGAGCATATTGGTTAAGTGAGAGGGCAGGTGAGTGGCAGTTTCACTTACCAGGAAGAACAAGCCTTTGGAACCAGATGCTGTGGCTATATCCTGCTGCACCACTCTGAGTTCATGTGATTCTTGGTTGCACGTTCTGTCTTAGTGTTTCGTCTATAAAGCAAGGAAGGACCCAAGGTTCCCCAGCAACTCCTGCTTCAGCCTTTCCATCAAAGGCCCTGGCTGGTGACTTTTCTCCTGTATCTCTTCCTTCTGATCTTGCCAGTTAGGACCCTCCCCAGCCTTACACTGGATGCAACAAGGATCTCTGAGCTTTAGTTGAACAGTAAAGTCATCTTCACAAATTGCCCCCAGCAGGGGCCTTCAGACTGCTGTCCTATGTGATACTTCCTGAGTCCTCTGAGTTCCTCTGTGAGGCCAGTAATGGGAGCCCATTTTACAGATGATGCTGAGGGTCACAACCTAAGTGGCAACTACTATGTAGCAGGTAGCACTAAAGTTTAAGTCTGACTTAGCCAGGGTACCTTCACGGCCTGCTCTTCTGTCCCTGCTAAGTGCTCCAGCCCGATGTGGGGTACAACCTCCCAGGGTTCAATCAGCCCCTGGAAGGCCCAGGCAGACAGGGCTGGCCAAGCCCTCCACAGCTGATGTTCCTCCCCTCCCTGGGGCAGGTCTGAACGGGATGAACAGCAGCATCTGGGAGCATTTTGCCTCTGGAAACTTCTCCCCAGGCACTTCCCCTGCCTTCCTGTCAGGGCCAGGGGCTGCTGAACTGGCCCGGCTTCGTCAAGAGCTAGATGAAGCTAACGGCACCATCAAGCAGTGGGAGGAGTCCTGGAAGCAGGCCAAGCAGGTACTGGGCCCCACGCCCACCTGCCGTCCCCAGTGCCTGGTGGCATCCAGCCCTAGCCCAGCCTACACAGAGTGGGCATGGTGGGGGGAGGGAGGGGAAGCAGAGGCCTGAAGAACAGAGCAGAAACTTTTGTTTAACTTCTCCCCTCATAGGAGGACTGGCCTTGCCAATCAGGCTGGTGCCATAGGTCTGGAACTCCCTCTGGGAGCTGATTGTATAGTTTAGTGACAGGACCACTTACTTCTTCCTGGAAGCCTGGACTCTTTGGGGTTCTAGGTTCCAAGTTGGGCCCTTTGTCCAGTTATAGCCCACCTGCCTCTGGGGGGTGCTGGCCAGGATATGAGCCCTGTGTTGTCTCCTGCCATGCTAGGCTCTGCCCCCTTCCCTGTCCACAGAGGGAGGGTCTCCTGCAGATCCTGAAACCTCTCTCCTCTGCAGGCAGCATCAGTCTCTTCCCTGCCCCCTCCCCAGACAGCAGGCCCAGCTTCCCAGCAGGCCTGGCAGCCAGAGTCACCCACACAGGCTCCCGGAGATGCTCTCTGGGGGGGGCAAGGGGGAAGGGGCAGGGAGCCATCGTGATGAAGCGCTGCGTGTTGGGCCCACAGGCTTGTGATGCCTGGAAGAAAGAGGCGGAGGAGGCTGGTGAGCGGGCCAGTGCAGCAGGTGCCGAGTGCGAGATGGCCCGGGAGCAGCGAGATGCACTAGAGGTGCAGGTGAAGAAGCTCCAGGAAGAGCTGGAGCGGCTGCATGCGGGGCCTGATACTCCAGCCCTGCCCACCTTCCCTGATCTGGAGGCGCTTTCACTCTCCACCCTCTACTCCCTCCAGAAGCAGCTGCGGGCCCACCTGGAACAAGTAGATAAGGTTAGCCCCAGAGGTCAGGGAGCACGGAGTGGGGGTGCACAGTGGCCTCAGCCAGCACTTGGACCCTCTTGAGAATCTGTGCTCAGCACTGGACCATTACTCACAATATCTCAGCCTGCTGGGAAGGTGAGAAATCCTGGGGCAACAGGGCAGTAGTGCCCACTAAGCTGCAGCCTTGTCCCTGTGCACTAAGTGGCTCTCCGTGTACCAGCAGACATTGCAGAGTGGTCCAGGCCCTCAGGGGTGCCGATTTGCATTCTTACCTATCTTGCTGGGTTTCCAGTGGTGGCATGGCCCCAATGGGAATGGCATTTTGTTCCATTTACATGTGACATCTCTAAGCCTCATTTTTCTCACTTGGAGACCTAAAGTTTCTGTAAGATCAAATGGGACAAGAGGTGTTAACAAATCCTCAAGGGATGAGGGGAGTGCTCCTGCCCAGCCAGTGCAGCTGGTCATGGCAAGCAGAGCCTGGAGCTGAGCAGCCTGAACTCTACCTCTGCTCCCACTTTCCACCAGGGTCCTGTGAGAACACTGTTGAGCTCTGTGCCTTGGTTTCCTCTTCCAAAGGGGACTGAAGTGAGAAGCAAGGGAGCTTCTTGCTTAACTTGGGGCCAGGCTGACAGCAGAGACCATGCTTGTGACCAGATGTCACTTTCCTTGCAGGCCCTGTTCCATATGCAGTCGGTGAAATGCCTTAAGTGTCAGGAGCAGACCCGAGCAGTGCTGCCATGCCAACACGCTGTGCTGTGTGAGCTCTGTGCCGAGGGCAGTGAGTGCCCTGTCTGCCAGCCCAGCAGGGCCCATACCCTCCAGTCGTGACCCTGCAGACCTGGCCCAGCTGGGTCTGAATCTTCTAACCTAGGACTTTTTATATGTATGTATGTATGTATGTATGTATGTATATGTATATGATTATGTACATGTATACATTTCTGTATGTGTGCAAGTGTGCGTGGTGGCCAGCGTGTGCACAGTGTCTGTGTGTATATCTGTACATAGATATAGACACACACTTTAAAACAGACTTACCAAGCACTTTTTTTAAAAAAAAGACTATTTTGCAGTCCTCCCCTGCCCACTCCCCACCCTTCCCGCTCAGAGACAAAGTCCCTCTTTTCCTCCTGACCTTTTGGCAGAGAATCTATTTCTGTCTCTTTTTTATGTAGGAACTAACTATTTTTAACTTCTTCCTGGGGCCTGAGCAGGGAAGAGGGGACTGAGGGGAGGGAGAAGACTTCAGGGCATGTCCTGCTCACCTGCTACTCCAGGGCCAGGGCTGGCATCAAGGTGTGGAGGTTTCAGATCCCCCAGTTCTAGCTGTGAGGGCCTCAGGGAGGCCTGAGGGTGTGCTGGGGGTCTAAGCCAACCTAGCTTCTAGGTTTACCAATGTGTATTTAGTTCTGGGGACAGCAGTAGGAGCTGGCAGGCCAAAGCTGCAAGGGTCAGCCTCATTCCCATACCTGGGCCCTTGAAACCCCTCAAGGGGCAAGGCTCAGTTTTATCCCTCAGGTTCTTTAGGCCTGGGATCCCCTTAAATCCTTTCCTCCTGGACTCCACAGAACAGCCTCCCTGGACCCAGGCTGGCACTACCCTCATCTGTTCCTGCCCCCTCCCTCTTATGTGGCTCCCATGCCGACTGCCCCCCTCCCTCTGGCAGCTAGCAGGGCAATTGTTGGGGAGGAGTGCGGCCTAATGACCAAGGGGGCACAGGCCCTGCCCTCCTTGCCAAGGAGGGGCTCCGTACGCATTCCTTGGTGCTCTCAGTGCAGCTGACGTCCTGTCATTCTTTGCAGGCGCCTGTGTGCATGTGTGTGTGTGCCTGTTCAGTGTATATTGTGTCTTAGCTTCAGTTTTAAAAATTGTTCTGTACAGAGCGATGCAGTGGGGCGGGAGGGCAGAAGGAAGCAACTTTGCTCCCAGCACTGGGTGTCAGGCGGGCTTGAGAGGGCTGTATAGGGTCTGCCCTGATCCAGAGAGCCCCCTTGGGCTCAGCACGAAAGGGCTTTCAATGAATTAAGTGAAAACTTTCTCCTTTTTTACAAAAATGCAAAAAATCAACAAAGCAAACCTATTGGAAATAAAATATGAACTTGGAATGGTAATTTGTTTACATTGGGGAGTGGACTCCCTAATGAGGGCCTCCAAACTGCTAGGTGCTGTGGAAACAGCTGGTGCCCATACCCTGTGGTGTGAGATCCAAAGGCAGCTCAAGTGCCCTCTGGGATCAACACGATGGGGACCTTTAGTCTTGGACACAGAGACCTCCCACCCAGACCCTGTGACTGTTGTGTTCAGGGCTTTGTCCTCAGCCATGAGTGGTTTTCTTATTCATGTTTCCCAAAAGTCAACAAGGCCCCTAATTGCTTCTCAAAGGAACAGACAATGCATTCCCATATGGATGGTTTACATAAAAGCATAAAAACAATGAAGGGAGCCAGGGCTGGTGGCTCACCCCTGTAATCCTAGCTACTCAGGATACAGAGATAGGAGGATCAGGGTTCAAAGCCAGCCCAGCAAACAGTTCGAGAGACCCTATCTTGGAAATGCCCAACACTAAAAAGGGCAAGTAGAGTGGTTTCAAGTGGTGGAGCCCCTGCCTAGCAAGCATAAAACCCTGAGTTCAAACCCCAGCACCGCCAAAAAAAAGGATCTGAGGCAGTACCTTACCTTCCTCCTGCCTTACCCTTCTCCCTACCCAGCTATGTGTTGGGGGTAAGAAAACACTAGAGCGGAAGTCTCTGCCTGGGCTTGAGGCTAGAGCTGCCCATCTCTGGCTTCTGTCAGTCAACCCGTGCAACCTCAAAGGTTAAGTGACTTCATTAGGATCACAGCTAGAGCTACCACTAGTCCTTGGGCTCGGCCTCACAATTGTCTCACCAGGCCCCTGTCCTGAGCAACTACCATACTAAATTATGTGCCATCCATTCAGTAATGGTCAAAACACTAGTAATGCTGGCCACCCCTGCCACTGCTCTTGGAGCAGTCCCCCACAACCACCTCCCTGGAGCACAGGGGTTCCAAGATGGGGGCACTCAAAGTCTCCTGAGGGCTGGGAAGGAGGCTGCATAACCTGAGGAGCCTTCAGGGGCCCACTGTGAGCCAACAATAGATTTTCTCAGAGGACTGTGGATAATTTTTTATTTTTGCTAAGAATATTTCTAGGTTGCAGGTGCTGTTTGAAGGAGGAGATGTTCTCAGCAGACACAGCCAAACTGTCCTTTCTGCTGCTATCCCTCTGTGCCAGCCCTGCCGCCTGCCCGCTCTCACCCTAGAGCCAAAGTCCCTCATTATAGGTATCCTCTAGTAATGGCCCTCCTTTCCCAGGGCAGCTTTGGTAGAGTCCCCTCTCCCTACCAGAGCTCTATGTCCACAGCCCCTGTGTCTCAATATCCTGGCTTTACACCCCAGTGCTGGAACAGGCAGGCTGAGAGACATGGTTCTAGACCACACTGCGCTGGAGCAGCTTTTCCAGGTGGAACAGAGGCACTGTGTTGGGAGACAGCAGACAACGTGGAGGCCAGGGCTCAAAGGAGGGAGAAGGGAGTATAAATGTTAAAGATGTCCCATCACTGTGGGCCCCTGCTCTTGCGGGAGCCTGGAGGAGGGTCTGTCTTCTGGGCTCTCCATCTGCTGGGGCTTCCCAAGCATTAGGCCAGGCTGAAGGGCTGCACTGTGGTGGGGAAGACCCTGATCTTTCAGGATCCCACCAGAAACTAGCCCCTCTTCAAGCCTCCACTGCTATCGCCCTGGCCGAGGGGCATGCTGAGAGGCCTGCTTGGCTCGCTGCCTCCGCAGCTTCACAAAAGCCTGGGCCTCACGATCACCCTTCCGGCTCTCCAACAGTTGCAGAATTGGATCCCCTGTGGAGAGAAGGGTTTGAGGGAGACACAGCACTGCCCCACCCCACCCCCAGCCTGGAAGGAAACCAGTGGACACACCAGCCAGAAGCACAGGCTATGGGTGGGGTGCTGTTGGCTCCTATAGTTACTTGGGAAGCTCAGATCAGGAGGATTGTGGTTCCAGACCAGCCTGGGCAAAAAAAGTTTGCAAGTCTGTATTTCAACAGGAAAAAGCTAAGTGTGGTGGTAACATGCCTGTCATCCCAGCCATAGTGGGAAGCCTAAAATAGGAGGGTCATGGTCCAGGCCAGCCAGGACAAAAAGTGAGACCCTATCTCCAAAATAACCACAGCAAAAAAAAAAAAAAAAAAAAAAAACAGTATAAGACACAGCCTGACAGACTAGAAGCATAACAGGTGCTGCACGAAAACACCTGAGTTGTGACTACTGCTTTTCTACGAGAACCTGAACCTAGCTTAGTTAACTCTTCCGGCCTCAACTACTCATCTTTAAAACCGTGCTAATAATGTTAGTCTCACTGAAGAGCCATAGGAATTAGAGGAGTTTTAGCCAGGCACTGGTGGCTCACGCCTATAATCCTAACTCAGGAGGGAGAGATCAGGAGGGTAGCAGTTTGAAGCCGGCCCCAGGCAAATAGTTCTCAAGACCCTACCTCAAAAAAACCCATCACAAAAACGGTTGGTGGGGTGGCTCAAGTTGTAGGCCCTGAGTTCAAGCCCCAGTACTGCAAAAAAAAAAAGTTTTAATACAGGTAGACTGCTTAGACTGGCTCCTAATACACGAACAGGAGAACCCATGCTGTTACCAAGCTTATCGATGCTTTGCAGGCATGCCCCCTGCTCGAAGTGCCAGGCTCCTCTTCCCAGGGAAACTCCTTAGTGACCTTCCCCACCAAGAGTTTCATAACTTCTCACCAAGCTTAGATTTCACAGGTCTCTACTGGATCAAGGAATGGTTCCTCAGCAACACGAGCCCCCCATCTCCCAAGGTGGCATCTTTGGGGTCCCTGCCTGAGTTTCCCAGCACCACATCCTTGCCTTGCCCTGAGACTCAGGCCTACCATTGGGTGCAGGATACGTGAGAGGTAGGCGGATCTGAGGTGCCTCGCCAGGCTCCTCGCAGCCCATCATCCCAGGCACGGTGCACAGTGGCAGGAAGGCCTCCCCTTCCAGGTCATTGGCTCCCAGCGTGTCATGGTCCAGCACGGTGAGCAGGAGGCATGCCCCGTCCTTGGTGCACGGCTCAGCAGGCACCAGGCTGGTGGGGATAGTCAGGCTCAGACTCCTGCCCAGAAGTCTGCTCCAACACATGGGTCACCCCCTTGTTATTGAGGACAGGCATGTTATAAAGTCAGCTCTCAGTCTAGTGTATCAGAGTCAAATGGTATAACATCTGCTGTGGCCCTGGGCCACAGAGAACAGGTCCCTGGGGACCTCAGGGACAGGACCATTCCCTGGAAGCCTCTGAATTCAATATGTGGAATCCACCCCTTTCCCCCAGGAGAATCAAATTCTTGTCCCAGGTGTCCTTTCTCACAAGCCAATGTGGTCAACTCAGGGGCTCCTTGGGGGAGAGAGAAAAGGGAGAGGAGTTGGCACAAGAGTAGGGACCCACTCACAATTCAAAAGTCTCGTCAAATAGTGGGTGAAGGTCCTTCTTGTGTTTCTGAGTCTCCCGGGGGGCCAGGTCGGGGAACTCATGCCTGGGCTCCAAGGTCAGCTGGACAAAGGGATCACTGGAGCCTGACAAATGGCCCAGGAGAGGGGACGTTGGTTGAGTTCTCCCAGCCACTCCCACAACTGAGCCACTCATCAGCACAGCTCCCTCGAGGTGAACAGCACAGCTGCACCCAGCCTAGGGGCACTGTGGGGAGAACCAAGGAAGAGACTTGGGGAGTAGCCAATGAGCAGCTTCCCCTCACCATTGGAGTCTAGGGGCAACAGGCTGGAGGCGCTGAGCAGCTCCACGTGCAGCTTCTGCTCAGAGGTGCGGTAGGAGGCTTTGACCGTGACAGCGCCCAGGTCCTCAGAGGTGGTTTCTGCCTGGTGTGGGGAATTCATGCAGGTCAGCTGGGGGAGAGCAGGGCAAGGACTCCTGCAGGCTCCAGGAGCAGAAGGGAACCTTACCTGCTGCCGGATGCGACTGCAGAAGTACTTCTGGATGAGCTCCTGGCTGGAGGCTGCTTGGAGCTCCAGGTCCCTCTGCAGAGCCTGGAATGTCACAACCAAGAACCCCCTGAACACCACAGCCAACTCAGCCAGCAATGCTGCCAGGCTCACAGCAAGTGTGAGACATGGCTTTGAAAAGAGATGGGACTCATGGGACTGCATCCTCAGCAGCGCCTAGCAGACACTGGGACAGAGGCACAGACAGCTGGCTTCATGGGGCATGCCGCTCCTCCCTCCACCACCACCACGAAGGCACACAAGACCCCTGTGCTTTGAAGCATCCTACAGATGGGTTACTGCTCTATGCCACCATATTAAAATTCGCAATTTTAAATAAGGGCCTACCTTTTCATTTTACACTGGGGCCCATGAACTATATAACTGGTCCTGGACACAGCACAGAAAGGCAGCTTCCCTCACCAGGTCTTACCCAGGATTTCACCAAAAGACCCCTACCTGGAAGGTGGCTGTGTGAAGGGCCTCCAGTGGCAGACCACGCCCATCAGCATGGAAGGAGATCTCCAGGCTCTGGAGGAGACAGCAAAGGTGACCCAGGCCTGCTATCCCAGGGTTACCATTCTTACGGCTAGCGTTATTACCTGCAGGGCCACCTTCAGCCTGTTAGAGGCCAGGCACGAGCTACGTTGGGAAGCGGCCACCTCCACCAGCACCGTGAGCGTATGAGTCCAGAGCAGGGTCAGAAGGCTGGCCAAGGGCAGAGGCATGCCGAACACGAGACAGGATGAGGAGTAGGAGAAAGCAAAAGAAACTCTTGAGTAAGGAGAGGTTCCTGCTGGAACCCCAACAAACCACAAAAGAGTGGAGAGAGAGGCTCAACACCAATGTCCAAATCATGATTGAAGATGGAGCAGCCAGCTTGGCATGGTGGTACATGCCTGTAATCCCAGCACTTAGGAGGCAGAGACAGGAGGAACCCCAACTCAAAATCAGTCTGGGTTACATAGTGAGACCCTGTCTCAAAAAAAACAAAATAAGCCAGGTGCTGGTGGCTCATACCTGTAATCCTAGCTACACAGGAGGCAGAGATCAGGAGGATCGTAGTTTGAAGCCAGCTTGGGCAAATAGTTTGCGAAACCCTATCTTGAAAAAACCCTTCACAAAAAAATAGGGCTGGTGGAGTGGCTCAAGGTAAAGGCCCTGAGTTCAAGCCCCAGTTCCTAAGAAATAAAGAAATCCAGTTCCCAGGGGCCCTGTTTGCCGTTCAGGGGGAGAACAGAACTGAGGGGCTTAAGAGGGAGGAGAAGCAGTCAGAGAGGCCCTGAAGATGGGCCCAGTACTGAGGGAGAATGGACGGGCAGATGTCCACTCAGCCTATAGAAGAATTTGCGATGCCAAGGGCTGGGCAGTGTGAAATGGATGGGCAGGTAAAGGTACTGAGCTCTCTGCTCCTTGGAGCAAGCATTGGAGCAGAGGCTGGTGGCACCCTCTAAGGGAGGTCACCAAAAGGGTTCACAACATGCTCCCTGATGGATACTGAGGCTTTGAACAGGTAGGAAGTGGGGGCCCCCCGCAGGGCAGTGTTGTGCAGACCTGCTGAAGTTCTCCTGCACCAGGTTGGTGTTCATGTACCAAAGCTTCACCTCCAGGAACTTCATCAGAGGCAGAATGGCCTGAGAAGGGGGGTGAGGAGCACGTCTGGCTCAAGCCCATCTAGGTCCCATCCCCATTCCCTGGTTCTAACCCTGAGGGAGGGAACAGGGCTAGCTGCTTTTGTGTGCATGGTGTGTGATGTCTGCAGGACCTGGCCCTACCCACCTTCAGGCCACCTCTCCCAATTGCTCTGTCTGTTCCAGCCACAGTGGCCTCCTCTCTATCCTGTGAACCTACCAGGCAGGTTGCTGCCTTAGGACCTTTGCTCCCCCTGCCTGGCATGCTCTTCCTCTAGAAATCCTCATAGCTCCTTCCCTTGCTTCCTGTAGCTCTTGACTCAGTTGTCACCCTCTGAATAAGGCCTTCTGTGTTTTTACTTTTATTTTGGCAGTAGTACTGGGGTTTGAACTCAGGGCCTCATGCTTGCTAGGCAGGCACTCTACCACTTGAGCCACTCCCCCAGCCCTGACTAAGGCCTTTTCTGGTGGCGATCTAAAAATATGATCCTTTCACACTTCCCACCCCTCTCTCTTTTCTGTTTTCTTTTTCCCTTGAGCACGTATGAGCTAACACAATATAAAAATGTGTGTGCACGCACGTGCATCTGGTTGTGTGTTTATAGTTAAAGCTGTAATTATAATATATGTGCTGGGCTCTTTCACTTCTGCCACTAGAGTAGCATAAGTTCTAGAAAAGCAGAAATTTTTGTCATGCTGTTCATTAATGTACCTCAGTGCAAAATCAGTGTAGGTATGTATCACTCTCCCCCTCACAGCTGAAGTGAATGAGGTCAGAGGATTGGACTAAACAGGAAAGCAAAGCCAGTAGGCACTAAGAAGGATGTGTGTGCCCTCACCTCCCTGTGGCAGCTCCACACTCCCCAGCAGCACTGAGCGAGCCTATGCCCCTCTGAGCATCCAAAGAAGAAACTGAGGCCCAGGGAGACAACACACCTGGCCTGAGTTTGGGGGACTGTTACCTGTCACCCCCAGCAAAGCCTTCAGCCTCCTGCCCACCCTCAGCACCCTTCATGACCCCAGGCCCACGGAGCTGGCAGGGCAGTGAAGGTCAGCAGGCAGGAGTTACTCACATCATCAGTTAGAACCGACTCTCTGACACTCACGAGTTTCTGGATGTGCTTGGCAATGCCTGCCTCCAGCTAGGGACACAAAGCAGAGGGAGGTCAGGAAACGAGTGTGTGTGGTGGGGGGGAAGTCTGAAGAGTTCACTGGGGGCCTGATTTTCTGTTTAGAAGAGGGGGGGGTGGACATCAGCCCAGGGCCTACTGTGGTGGGGGGGGCAGGGCAAGGTCACTGTAGGCTCAGACAATGTACCTGCTCAGCCAGGGTGCGTACACCAGTGCGGATCTCGTGGCCCAGACCAGCCAGTGCACCCTGCAGCTGGGCATGTAGTGTGTTTTGCAGCTGCCCCTGCTCCAGCCCAGCCCCGACACGCTGCTCCAGGGCCTCCCAAGCCAGCTGGGTGGGCAGCTTGCCGATCACCAGCCGCAGCTGCTCCATGTCATTCACCACCACACACAGCTGGGGGGCAGCAGGGCAGAGGAATGCAGGACTTCCTAAACAGTGCCAGCACCCCCACCCTGGCCAGCTCCCCAATCCCCAGCTCTGGCCCTTACCATGTCGGCTGCCTGGCCCTGGTCCTTCTGGCCTGCAGAAAGCTCTCGGGCCCGGGCCTTTATAAGGCTGCAGTACACCAGGGCCAGCCTACAGGTGTCCTGGGTTGAGGCACAGGGATCAGAGGGAATTGATAATGGGAAGGGTTCCCAGAAAGGCTCAGTAGGGGGACAGGGACTTAGGGGGACTTAGGAAGTAGGCCTTGGGAGGCTGCAAGTAGGAGAGCCTGGGAGAAACTGGGCAGTTGGGAGTGAGGCTGGCCTAGAAAGTGGGAAGGATGCAGGGGACGATGCTGCACCTCGACGAATTTGACTGTGATCATGAAGGCCTCCTCTGGGTCTGGCCAGTCCAGCTGCTGGGCAGTGTGGCTGATCTGGGCGAAGCAGGTAGACAGATCCACAGCTGAAGTGCTATGCTTGATCAGTTCACCCAGGGGCACCAGCTGGGGGAAGGGAGGAGCACTTAGAAAGGTCTCAGGGCTGGGTGTGGTGGCTCACATCCATAATCCCAGCTACTTGGGAGGCTATAAGCACAAGTATCAAGATCTGAGACCAGCCTGGTCTGAGGCTAGCCCTGGGCAAAAGTGTGAGACCCTACTTGAAATGTCACCAAAGCAAAACACAAACAAACAAAAAGGCTAGTGCTGGGTATACCTGTGGCTCACACCTGTAATTTCAGGAGGCAGAGATTAGTAGGATCACAGTTCAAAGCCAGCCAGGGCAAATAGTTTGTGAGACCCTATCTTGAAAATACCCAGCACAAAAAAATAAGAGCTGGTGGTGTGGTTCAAGTGGTAGAGCGCCTGCCTAGCAAGCATGAGGCCCTGAGTTCAAACCCCAGGACAATAAAGAGAAGAAAGGAAGGAAGGTAGGAAAGAAGGAAAGAGGGCTAAGGACATGGACAAATCCATCCCCCAGTGCCAAGCACAGAGCTGGGCAGGGGACTACAGGGAGGACAAGCAAGGCTCTGCCCAGACCCCTAGCTTGCAGGGTCCCTAGGCAAAGGGAAGCCACAGGTAGCTCCGGGATATTAGGAGGCCATGTTTTACACACGACTGGCCTGAAGAGCACCCTGAGAGGATGTCCAGAGTAGATCACAAGCTTCTATCAGCCCGGAGGCCTCCGTAGAGTCTTCAGCCCCACTCCCAAGCCGAGGGCCCTACCCCCACCTTGTCCATCTGCACAGCACGCTGTACTCTCTCCAGAGCCACACTGTACGTCTTCTGCAGCCAGGAGGGGATGGCTGGCTGGAACCAACGGTGGAAACCATCCAGGGCCAGGATTCCATCCCTGGGGAAAGCCAGGGCTCACACTGGGGAAGGCTGGGCGCAGGGGACAGCCGCAGGCACAGTTCTTTGACTCCCCTCTATCCTGCATGTCTGCAACCCACCTCAATCGGCCTGCTGCTCACCTCTCTGAGGGGACTGGGCCCAGCTGGCAGAGCTCCTTAAGGCTGATGTAGAGCTGGAACAAACTCTCGCCCATCTCTGGGGATACAGGGGTGCCCACTGTCACTGTGTGATCCTGCACCCGCTTGGCCACCTGCAAGGAAAGTTCGATAGGCAGGGCCATGGAGGTGGGCAGAGGGATGTGGCCTGGGGAAGGCAGAGGGCCTCACCAGCCACTGCAGCTCCAGGAAAGCCATGGGGAAGAGGTCGATCTTGAGGACACTGGAGGAAAGGCAGCAGGTGTGACCCAGTGGCGCGCATCAGGGTCCCTTGGGTCCACCACCTCCCGACCTGCGTGTGCTCACTTGTGGAAGATCTTGTTCCATGTGCGCTGGCACTGATGCAGGTCGCACAGGACATCCTGTACCAGGCTCAGCAAGGCCTTGCCTGCCTCCAGCACACCCTGGCAGGAACACGGGTGGGCTGAGTAGGGCTGCAGGGGCAAGCAGCCCCCCCCACTCAGCCCCAGCCCCTTACCTGCACCATGGGCTGATGGTGCTGCTGCTTCAGGTGGAACCATTCGACTGTGCCAGTCTGTCAGTAGAGAGACAATGAGGAGGGAGGGGTTGCTGGACCCAGGCACGAGTCCTCCCCCGCCCCAGGGCAGTGCCTACCCGCAGGGCCTCGGTCACCAGCTGGGGCAGTGGGGCACTGTCGGGGCACAGTTCTCTGAAGGCCTTCATCTTGCACATCTGTACGAGGACCCTGGGAGACAGAAGTTGCGCCCCACTTTTTTTTTTTTTATGGTACTGGGATTTGAGCCACTCTACCACTCCACCAGTCCTTTTTTTGTGATGAGTTTTTTCAGGATGGGGTCTTGCGAATTATTTGCTCGGGCTGGCTTCAAACTGCAATCTTCCTGATAACTGTCTCCCGAGTAGCTAGGATTATAGGCGTGAGCCACCATTGCCCAGCTTGTGCCATCACTCCTTCAGTAAGCCTCTCCACCCCTGCGGGTACCCCCTGCATCTGGCCCCTGGCCCCTGCAGAACCAGAAGGGTTGTTACTGACCTGAGGAGAGACTGCAGCCGGGCTGGAGAGTCAGAGACAGAAAGGGGAAAGACAGAGCGGAACCTCCGGATGAGGGAGAGGCCGTAGGCAAGCAAGGAGGTGAATGAGGTGGCTAGCTCCTCCAACTGCAAAGCCAGGAAGATGTCTCAAGGTGGGAGCCGCTGTGGTCCCAGCTTCCCCTGCTCTCCTGCTCCTCCTGGAGCCCACCCTACCTACCTGCTCTACCTTGAGCCGACCCTGGACCCACTGGTACTCCATGCTGGTGATGGGGTGCAGGAGGCAGTTGCTGGGGAACTCCAAGCTCTGATAGAGGCGGCTGTAAGCCAGCCACTGCCTGCCAGGACAAGAAGCCCTCCGGGTCCCTCCTAGGCCCAGCCCCTCCCCTGCTCCAAAGTCTCCCACCAGAGCCCCATTGACCAGCAGAGGCTAAAACTAGGACTGAAAGTAACTTGCAGAATTTTGTTGGTCTCCACAGATGCTTTTTCAATCACCCATCTCTTAAGTTGGGCTATTTGTGATGCTATAACTCCAGGCTTTCTTGCTTCTTTTGACAAATCAGATTGAGAGGCTTGAGCCTTCCCGTACACAAGACTACATCAGCTGGGACTTCCCTTAGATGGTTTGGAGGCCCATCACACCACTGTCTTCTCCCAGCCTCCTTCTGCCTCCCCAAGCCTCTGGCCAGGTGCCAGGCAGCATTCTGCTTGCCTTCCTCCCCGTGGCCAGCACCCTAGGTGTGGCTCCACTTTTGTAGTCCTTACAGGCACTGGAATGTCTGTGACTCCCCGTGTGCCCTTTCCTGGCACTCTCAGAATCTGGCATGGTCCTGGAGATGTGATAGACCCTCAGCGAAGATTTGTTCATGTCAGTTAATGTTTGTTAATTTGCTGATATGAAAACTATATAGCCTTGGGAAATGGGGTTAGGGGCTGGGGCAGGAGCGGCAAACACAAGTTCCCAGGACTTGGGAGATGTAAGGTAGGGAAGCCCAATCTGGCCAACCTGCAATTCCAGCATTCCTGTTTCATGAGCAGCTGTATTATAGACGAAATCTCTAGATTGACAACTGATTCAAAACTTAAAACACACAGTTGGGCCAAATGCCCAAGTTTTTGACTTTGGGCTGCCAGACTGGAGGCAAGCAGGCAGACTGGAGGAGGCTGGCTACCGCTGACAGCCCTCCAGTTCTGAGTGGGACTGTGCACTCACGCCATGGATTGGTGGAAGTCAGACAGGTCTTTCTGTGTGGCATGGAGAAAGAGGATGGTGGCAGCCTGGGGACTCAGTGATGCATCCCAGGAGGTACTGCCTGCCTGAGGGCAATAGTGGAGGTGTGTCAGGACCTGACAGGTGACCCCTGTGGCACCCAGCCCTGGGAGGGTAGTACCTGGTGCTGGGTGACCTCATGGGACACCAGCTGCTGTAGAAGGTGGAGGTGCACTGTGTAGCTGGGCTGGGAGCGGCTGGCCGCAGTGGCTCTCTGCAATGGTGGCAGTGTGTCTGTGAGTAGAGGGGACTCCGCACCAGATGCAGCCAGCCCTCCACAATTCAGTCAGGCCACTGAGTCAACTGGGCCCAGGCCCAGGTATACCCGCTTGTGAATGAGCTGGAATTGCAGGTGGCACTGGCCACGGTCTGGGTAGGTCTCAGTGCAGGGCTCCAGGGGATACCACTGGTCTTCTTTGCAGCGTAAGTCCTGGCAGGCAGGAGACACCCTGATGAGCACCAGGACCTCACACAGAATCAGAGTTGGGAGTGGGAGACTGTGAGGGGGAAAATCCCAGGTTCAACTTGGTGCAGATCTGGAGCCCCTCCCCAGAACCCTTCACGGTCCTCTCCCTTCACCTCTCTCTTGGGCCTTTCTTCTCATCCCCTCACCTGCAGCCTCAGAACCACGTTCCCCAGAAAGTCATCCTGGCCTTTGTCCTTCCGAGCCTCCTTAAATATCCTGTTTTAGGCAAGGAGACAGGCCAAGTGCTTCAAGAGATCAGGCTGTAATTTGCCCCTGACCTGTAGCCACCTGGGCCCCCAAGGATGGAGCCTCCAGTCCAGCATCCAGTGTGCATGTGTGGAGAGGAGCTTCCCTCCTTCCCTTAGTGCCTGTGGCACCCACCTTCGAAGCCCATGAAGATCTGTGAGCTCCCCAAGTTTTTGTCTGACAGATTCCACGGTGTCCAGGTCCCTGGTAGGCCAGAGGTTTGAGCAAGAGGGAGAGAGGGTGCCCATGACTCCTGCAGGAAGGGAGCTCCACCACCTTCACCTCTGGTCCCCTTCTCTTCCTCATCCCCAGTTGCAGGCATGTCACTTACCACATGTCCAGGTGAAAGTTTGCATTAGTTATGTCCTCAAACTCCCTGTAGGGAGGAGAAAAGGGCATGCTTGAGAGCCTTGGAGGGTTAGGACTCCCACCCCCGCCCCCAACACACACACACCAGGCCAGGCCACAGGTCCCCAGCCCAGAGCTACTGTCCCCAATATCACTCACCATGGAGTCTCTGTCCTTCCCTGCCAAGTTCCTCCTCTCCTCCCAACCACAGCCCTCCCTCCTTCAAGGTAAGGGTGCCCCCTCATTCACCTGAAGGGGCCCACCAGCATGTGTGGCATGTGTTTATTTATTTTATTTAGAGACAGGGTCTTGCTATATAACCAAGGCTGGCTTGAGCCTTCACTCGTCCTGCCCCTGCCTCCCAAGTGCTGTGATCATAGTTGTGTTCCACAATACTAGGCAGGTATATGTGTGACAGTTATGTCCTGTCTGACCTACTATCTGTCTAGCGTATTTCGAGAACCCAGTGCCCCTTCCCTGGATCCAGGAAGACTACTGAGTTCATTGACTGGGGACTGCTGACCAGAGGAACCCCCTATGAGGTAAGGGCAGGACCACGTACAGGATGAAGGTCTCATCCCAGACTGGGTTGAGTGTCTGGCTGATGACCTGGGTGCGGTGTGTCTGCTCCTCGGGGATGGTGTGTCTCACCACAGCCTTCTGCCGACGCCGGGACCCGGGGCTGCCCCCTGGCATGCCCACCCCCTGCTCAATGCCTAGCAGGCAATAGGGGTCACTGAACCCTGGAGAGGAGGAGGACAAGGCAGCAGGGAGTCAGCCAGGCTCCCTAGAGAGTCAGAGTCTCTCATCAGCCCCTGGGACTGAGCCTCCTCCTGGGAGGACAGAGAAAGCCAGACAGGGCCCCTTCCTGCCCAGATACCAAGTGCAAGAGGACAGCAGTGTGGAGCGAGCCCTAGAGGATGTTTGGGAAATGGGAGTACCTGCCAAGAGTTCTAGAACAGACCGATGGGGAGAGGGATGAGCCAGGAAGAAACCCCTTGGGGTACCCCCAACACTCACCACTGACATCCTTGCCCAGAATACCCTTGGCCTGTTTCACTGTTGCCTTCAGACAAAATACTGGCTTCTGGAAGGATGGAAGGGGATTGCCTGAGTCCCTGAGATCTGGGCTTCCCAGGCCTCTCCTTGCCCAGGTGCCCTGGCCCAGGTTACCTCAAGCTCCCTGACATGCTGCAGCATCTGTTGGTGCTCCTCAGGAGGCACTTGGAAGGCCTGGTGGGGAAGCCATGGAGGCCAGAGGTGTGAGAGACTGGGAGCACAGGGGGAACACCCAAGCCAGGAATGGAGGGCTCCAACTGCCCAGGCTGCAGGAACATGGGTGGGGTGGGGGTTGGGCTCACCTCCCGCAGGTATCTTAGGAGCTCTGAGGCTTCGATCACATGGTTGGGCTCTGGCTGACCCAGGCGGTGCAGGACAGTGTAGAGCGCTTCCTCGTAGAGCAGGTCCCGCTGAGATACAACGGGGTCACCTTGGGAACCCCTCCACCCTCCGGCCATTCCCTTGCACCAATGCCTCATGCCCAGAGCAGAGGTAGGGTGCCATATGTGCATTGGAAGTAGCTGAGACTAAGGTCCCCCCCACCAGACTGCTGCAGTCAGCCTCAGTCAGGGCTGAGGGGCCTCCAGGAGAATGCAGGGCTGCGGCAGGCTCACCTCTCTGCAGCCCCACTCTGATTCTTACCTCCTCGCGGGAGAGGTGGTGGGATGGAGGCTCGATCTGGAGAACAAGGTGGAAAGACGAGGTGTCCCTAGAGGCCTGCTCAGCTAGGCAGAAAGGCCCAGGCCTAGGGCAGCCAGGCCCCAGCACCCCAGCCTCCAGGCCCACCAGTGTCCCACACCTGTTCCCATAGCAGGCCTCCTGACTGCTGACCTCTGGGCTGCCTTGTTCATCCCCTGGCCTGCTGCTGCTGAGGTCCATGGGCGTTCAGCTGTCCCAGTAGTGCGCCCTCCGCCACTTGCCCCCACCCTCCCTTCCTTCCCCAGAGGAAACAGCAGTGCTATGCTTATCAGGCAGCCGCCTGCTCTTCACCCCTGCGGCGGAAGTGAGGCCCAGAGGCTGAGGTGGAGTCGGGGGTGGGGGGTGGGGGTGTCGAGCAGGCTTGGGTGGCTCAGGGGTACCCAGACAGCCCACCAGCAGTAGGGACACTGTCCCACGGAGCCAGTTCCTTTGCAGCTGGAGGAACAGTGGATGGGGTTAGGCCCTCCAAAGGTAGCAGGCTAGAGAGGCTCAGGCCCCAGAACTGAGAGGCTCCCGGTGGTCCAAAGAACATATGGCAGACCCGGCTCAGCCCACCCAGAAGTCTTTGCCCAGGATCAAGGTGGGCAGGTAGGTGGGGCCGGACAGATAGTCAGGCTCTGGTTCCTCAACACCCCTGAGCCCCCCAAGCCAGCTTTTCTCCCGAACGAGGTCACTCCTACCTCCTGGGTTGTTTTGGGCAGGGGATCCTGCAGGCCTTTGGCTCTGTGGCGTCTTATCTTGATGGCCTGGCGCAAGAGGGGCTGGCGCCGCGGGTGGTCGAAGAGGTGTGTCGCCATGGTGGCTTGCTCTGCCCTTCCCGCTGCAGCCCCACAGCCACTGGGTGAAGACAGCCAAGCCGCAAAATGATGCAAGGAGCCCTGAGGCTGCCACCCTCTGCCAGGAGAGGGCGGAGGGAGGGCGGTGGGGGGATGGGTCAGGGTGTCACTGCCTTGGAGGGGCCACTCACAGGCCCCCTGAGTCTCCTCCCTCCAGCCGGTTCCTTGCAGGATCTTCCCTAGGCTAGAGCAAAAGGTGGACCCTGTGGGCAGGCCAACCCCACTCCCCTCCCACAGAGGCCCTGGGGAGGGTCCAGGGCTCCCAGTAAGGGATACTTGGCCAAACCAGATCGCACCCTTCCCCAACTGTGCGCTGCACCTTGGAAAGCTGACCTGAGCTCTGGGGTTCTTGCTCCAGGCTTCCCAGAATGGGCTACAGACCTGGGCAGGGGTGGGGCAGGCTCAGGGTGGGGTCACATGAAAGACATTTCTCCAGCCAGCAGTCAGCTGCTCAGCCTGCTCCACTCCACAGGTGACATTCCATGCAGGTGACAGGGTCAAACTGCGCAAGCCAGAGACTGCCTTCTAGCCTCTGCCCTACCACATGGTCAGGAGGGTTCTTCTTCAAATACCCTTGTAGGGTCTTAGCCAAATCCAGGAGCCCCTGGGCGGGGCTGGCAGAAGGAAGAAGCAGTCTAGGCCCTGTTCGCAATCTCTCCACAAGGGCAGACTTGGCCACAGGGGACAGGACGCTCAGCACTGGGGTTTCCCAGAGCTCCTTGACTCGCGGAAGCAGGGTCATGGGTTCTGGCTGCTTCCCACACTCCTCTCCGGGTACACAATGGGGCATGAAGGCACACACTGCAGTGGCCAGCCAGGCTATACTTGTGCTTGTTGGCAACAAGCTTTTCCTTTCTTTGCCCAGCTCAGCAAAACCCTGGCTTCGAGGTCCAGGGCAGCTGGTGTTGGCCACCCAGGCATCAACAAAGCCATTTCCTGACCACCTGCCACATGTTGGCACTGTCCTTTCCCATTCCCTTCATGGATCCTAGCCCATTTAATCCTGGTACAGGCCAATGACCATGTTTATAAAGGGAACACTTAGGCACACAGCCAGGCTTTGTGGAGGTGCCCCTCTCACAAGCCCTGGCGTGCTCTGGGTCTAAGCTGGAGACATCTGGTCTGAGCCTGGGATAATGGCTGCAACCCTACATCAAACCAGGAGGAGGTAAGACAAGGTGGGGAGTTGGCAGGTGGGATACCTGCCCTGCCCTGCCTCCAGCCTAGTACTGCCATTTGCCATGCCAGCCAGGTGCTAGGGGCCTCTGTGGGGACACTGGGTACCAAACAGTTCATAGGTCCAAGGGATCCGATCAGGGAGGAAACAGCTCCTCCCCCAGCAGCCAGACAGCTCTCCTTCTGGAAGGGTTCGCCTTGGTCACCACACACACAGCCAGGAAGGGTCCAGTTACTTCATTTTTACTATTTCACAGTTTTAGCAAACAAATCAAGGTGCGAACGGGGTTTATTTCACATTAATATATTAACTGTTTTTTTTTTTTTTTTTTTGTCAAATAAATAGGGAATTCTCTTTAAATAGCCATCTCCTCACTTCATCATGCATCCAGGGGGCATGAGGCTTGAGGAGGGGCTGGCAAGGGATGGTGGTAGGTTCCAGGTGCAGAGTTGGGGGCCTCATTCGCAGCCAACCCCACAGCCCCCAAATGGCATGACAGGATGGATGTGCACTCTACAGCTCCCGTTAAGAAGCCCCTTGTAGAAGGAAGAGACATGGAAGGGAAACAATTCCAGAAGGGGGGGAAGGACTGGGAGCAGGGCCTCCTCCCCAGCCTCGTGGCCTTGACCTTGATGCTACCCGACCTGTGGAAGCCCGTGTTAATGCTCCCGAAGTCAGAGGGAACAGAGTGAGCAAGGACAGTTGACGGTGGGGCAGGTATAACTGGGGCCGTGGCCTGGGTGAACGGAATGTAGCCCGACAGTCCAGCAGGGTGTAGCCTTCTAGGATCAGGCACAGACCAGTGGAAGGAACGTTGAGTAGGGCCTCAGAGGGCTTGTGGGGGAGACACATGGCTCACGGGGCTCAGTATAGACTAGCTACCAGACCAAGGGGACTGGACTGCAGTGGAGGAGGTGGCCAAAGAGTCCCTCCGTGGGAAGGAGTTACTAGAGAAAAGAGGAACCAGGGGGCACCTCATGCTCCTGAAAGCCTCAGAGACGGTGAAAGGGAAGCTTGACAGAGAAGCGCCGTGGGCTGAGCTAGTGTGGGAAACTGGGGTGTCTCTCCAGAGTTCAGGGCCCCATCTTTCCCACAATGCTGGTTCCTGGTAACTGTTTATAATCAGACCTAGGGAAGAACAAAGTCCTCCCTGGCCTCCCCCAGACCCCGGATCCAGCCCCAGCCCCACAGGGAGGGGCAGGATTGAGCCAAAAGGGTAGGAGGCAGGGAAGTGGGTGGGGTCTACTGTGTCTTCTTATCTTCGGGAGGGTAGTAGGGTGGCGGTGGAGGCTGGCTCTGAGGAGGAAAGGAAAGATTACATTAGAAGGTACAGGTTGAGCTGAGGTCTCTCTGCCCCTCCTCCCAGCCTTCATGACCAAGGGGGTGGTCTCCTTCCACTCACCGTGGGCATGTAGACATTGTGGGGGTTACCAGGGTTGTAGTAGGCACTGGCAGCTGCTTCTGCGGCCTTGGCCTCAGCTGTGAGAGCAAACACATGGTAGAGATCAGTGACAAGCCCTCCCATCCTCTGCCCAGCTCAGTGAAACCTGACTTCAAGGCCCAGAGCAGCTGGTGCTGGGGACTCAGGCCATCAACAAAAGTGGCAGCTGGTTTTCTGAGCACCTGTCACATGCTGGCACTGTCCTTTCCAGTAGCTTTACATGTCTTACCCCAAGTTATCTTTGACACAGCCCACAAGGTGGTCCTTTGACTATTGTTTATACATGAGAACACTGAGGTGTACAGGTAGCCTTCTAGTCCCAGGGGGGTCACGTGGCTAGCTAAGGGCTGGAATCCAGCTCTTTACCACCCTCTTGGTTTCTTGGGTGTGTGCAAGGAGGGCGGTGTGTCCTTCATCATTAGGGGCTCTTAGCCATTCTGAGGTTCTCTGAGACCCTGGGAAGGAGACAGCTAGTCCCAAAGGATCGCAAGCAGCCTAGAAGCCTCACCTGCAGGAGTGGAAGGAACATCAGGACCACTGACCGGAGGCTCCATGGGCCCAGGATAGGGTGGTGGCGGGGGCTGCACATATCCCATGGCCCCATCCATCATGGGAGGTCCTGGATAGAACTCTGAATGGCAAGGGTGTGACAGGGACCCAGTGAGCAGCCAGGCCCAGCTCTCTCAAAGGCTGCTCCCAGGAGCCACATGTCCAGCTCCTTAGGGCACCCTCCAATCTTCTCCAGTGTCTGTTAGTTCTGAAGCAGGTGAAGGAACAAGTCTCCCCTCTGCGCCCCCTGGCCTTGGAGAGGTGGTTAGTGGGTGGGTGGGTGGGTGAGGGATGGGCAGCAAAGGACACACTCACCAGGTGGGGGCGGTGGATAGGGGTAGCCAGGAGGGCAGGGGTACATTCCATTGGCGACTGGCGGGGGAAAGACATAGGCCCCGCTGGGCATGTAAGGGTAACCATAGGCTCCATTGGGGGCTTCACCTCTGGAGGCTAAAGTACAAGGGGAGAGAGAGATGAACGCCATCTGCCTCAGGGTTGCCTGCCTCTACCCCCATCCCACTGCCCATCCCTCATGGGTCTGTCTGCCTTGGTCAGGATGGGGGTGAAGGGAGAAGTCAGAGCTGGGGAGGTCAAAGACGGGGTGGTGGCATGGACTGAGGGAAAGGTGGAGGCTTGGGGATAGGGTGAGAATGAGCCAGAGCAGATGTCTGCTGAACACGGCATTTGGTAATTTAAAATGGTTGCTTAATGGCAGCTTAATGGTTGGGTTTTTTGTATGTTTTTATGAATCCAAACAGCTCTGTTAGAATGTCATCCACCTGTTCCAGGCAGAGGAAACCCGGGCTCTGAGGTATGGAACACAGTGGGTGGTAATTACAGCCCCGGTCAGCTGGGCCCAGGTACTTATCTTTTGGTGCTTACAAAACAAAACAAAGGAAACAAGTTAAAACAAAAACCTCACATGTTGGCTGGGTCCTTGACCCCTACTTTTTGGAACCTGGATACCTTGAGATGCCACCTGGAGCATCCGTTGTCCAAACTCAATGGCGCCCCCTGCTGTGAAGGTCAACTTGTATGAAGTGGAGCCTTCCCAGCCACCTGAGAAAGAGCAAGGACAGTGAATGAACAGCTCAGGAGAGAACACAGGTTATGTCCAAACGGATGGCTCTTTGCTCTCTCAGGCCCTGGCCCAATCCCCCGGAGGCATGTGGGAAAACGCTAGGACTTTTCCAGCTTGTCTCCCACACGCCACCTGGAGCTGCAGGCTGGCGAGGCTCCTGCTTATGGGGCTTCACCCTTTGGAACAGAGGGTTTTCTTCTTAGAACAAGCTTGCCTTCCCACCCATAGCCCACCAAGTACATGAGATTGAAGGCCATACAGTTGGTTTTAGAGCTAACATTGGAGAGGAGTTTCTCTCCACCCCAATAAAGCACTGGGCAGCTTCCAGGAGCATCCTGAAGGGGCCTGAAGACAGATCCTAGGTCCTCTAGCCTGGCTGGGTGTGAGGGGAGGGGAGTTTGTTCCAGAGACCTCTGGTGTCTGTGAAAGTCTGCCACAGACAGCCTCCTCCATCCTCCTAGAAGGCAGCTGCCTTTTTCTGGCTCTTGTGAAAAGGGCCAGAAACAGGACATGGCTCCTTCTCAAACCCAATCCTAGACACTCCCCAGGTCATGATATTTAGTTTTCTGCTGACTTCCTTCTCTGAAGTGGTGATCTGAGCTGTCAACTTTAATACAGCATTTTCCCAGTTCTTGGCAACCAAAATGCACGTGTTGCTCAGTCAGTAGCCTAGATGTTCCTCTAAAGTGAATCCAGAACTGGGAAGGAGACCAAGCCAGGATGATGATGGTCCCAAGAGTATGTCCCTAAGGTGGCCACAGCCCCTCACTGGAGGACCGTCATGCCTGAGCTGTCTTTAACCTACCTCCTGCTTCGGCCTTCACTGTTCCCTTGATGTAGTTTGCACCAAACACAGGCTGCTTGATCTCACAGTCCTTCATCAGATAAAATGGCATCATAAAGGACTGCATGGCATCCTTCCCCTTGGATAGAAAGATGACCTGCAGGGAGAGAGGACGAGGGACATCAGCAGTGGAATGGCAGTTGGCTCTGACTCAGCCATCACTTCCCACCTGCTTCCTGTGTGTGATGAATCTGCTCCCAGTGCCAGAGCAGGCACCCACACCAGCCCCATGGTGCTCTACACTAGACATCCACAGAGAGTGGCGTAAAGTAAAGGCTTCAGGTGCAGCCTGGAAAGGCCAGACTCAGTTCACAAGAGCAACAAACACGCCAATCACAGGGTATGTGAGCAGAAAGATGCTGTTATTTAAGGGGTAAGGGAGGTGGCATATGTAGTGCACGCCTGAAGGGGCCTGCAGCACTACAGACATGCTGGCAGGGGCAGGGGCAGTCAGGGCTCCTAGGGACTGGGGGAGAAGCTTAGCCTGAGCCTTGAAGATAATGAAGGCATGTAAGGGCCAGAGCCCAGAAGGGGCCATTGTGTCCTTCCTGCAGATGACTGTGCTCAATGGCCAGCCACGGAGTTCTCCAGTTCCATGCTTGGAGAACCCCTTGAGTTTCAAAACCACCAGATAAATTTAGTTTAACTGAATATTTAAACTTGAACTTTCAGAGATAGGGTTTTGAGAATCCCTATTTCTGCTTGTCATAAAGATGTGCTCCCTTTCTTCAGCCGTTTTCAAGTCTCACTGGTGGGAAGCTATAGACAGTGCCCGTTCCTAAGCCTGTCCATTCCTATTATTCTCTCAGTCCACGTGGCTAACTCTCAGCCCAGGCCCATGCTGCAGTCTGGCATTTCTCTCTCTGCAGCCTTCTACTGGGCTCTCTGCCCAACCTGGAGGCTCTGGCAGTGCTCCTGTATCCTGTTTATCATATCTATCACTCTGGATGTGCACACAGGCCTTACTGGCTACTCCAGGCCCAAACCATCCCAGCATCTACAACCAACTCTAGAGAGATTTTTATGGAAGCAGTTCTAGAATTTGCATGAATTTAGTGCCCAGCAGTCGGTTCAGCAGCATAAAGAGCCTGATGGTTCTAGAATCCAGAGGCATGTGACAGAGAAACAGGCAGAGCAAGGCACTAACATTCAAGTTAGTTCAGAAGCCATGTGAATCACAAGACTGAGGATAAGACACCCATGGTCCCTCAACACAGAAAGCTTCTAACCCAACTGTCTGCTGTGCAACTCACCCGGTAAGGGGTAAGATAGACGGTGCCTTTCTTGGTCCCTTTGAAGGCCTCTGGTATGTTTTTCATGTCGTTGAACGTAAGTTCCACATGATCATAGGACATTAGGATGCTGTGATGAGAGAAGAAAGGCCTTGATGAGACAGCTGGAAATGTCATGTGTCACCCCCAGACACTAGGCAAAGTTGCCCAACACATTGTCTCCAACGGGCTACAAGGAAACCACTAACACAGCCAAGAAGAGATGAGCAAGGTGGTGTCAGCAGAATTTCCCCAAACTCCACTTATACCACCACCAAGTGACCAGCACAGTAGCAGAACTGCAGGGCTCTGGAGATATCCTCATCCCTCAAGGTGGGTTAGATTACCTAGGTTCCCTCTTCTGTTTTCCTTTATGTCCTATGATAGGTGTTCTGGTTTTGCTGGGGTTTTGAGCTTAATATATTAACATGACAGAGTCCAAGACATGAGTCTACAAATTACACCAGGGCTTCTTAACCTGGGTCTATCTACGAAGCCCTTATGATGGTCAATGATCGCATGTGTGCATTTTTGTGGGAGGAGAGCTCCCAGCTTTCATCTCTCTCAAAGGGGTTCATGATTTAAACATGAGCTCACTATTTTAAGTACCGAAGTTTAAACACTGAAGTTAAACTTCAATTATTATTGACATATCTTTTTTTTTCAGAAATGAGGCTGAAGTATGTTGCAAAACAAGTCACACCTTCATGTAGCAGCACTGAGCTCGAAGCCAAGTAAGGAGGCCCAGAAGGATACAGACATCCTTGTCCCAGAAAAGACCTACTGAGAAAGAAAACCAGTCCCAAGAGATGTTACCAAATGGCATCGAACTGTTTGACCAGGTCCAGGAACTGGCTCAAACACACAGATGCAACAAACTAGTGAACAATGTGAGGTTTCTCTAATTACATGATAAAAAGGTCCAAGTTCATATGGTTCTATTCGTTTTCCTCCTCCTCTTCCCAAATATCACAAGTTTCTTGACCAGGGAGGGGTTTAGTGGGAAAGAACTGGCACAAAAAGAAAGGACAGTTCAGAGAAAAGAAGTGACTACCAGGAACAGACTGGGTCCATCAGACCCTCCTGAAATAAAAGGCAGGGAAAAGTCAGCGTTCTGAGGTCTGGGTCAGCCCTAGCTGCCTCCAACTCATCAAGCATTTCCGAGTGACAGGTCCCAGGCTGGGTGCTGGTCTGAGCTAAGCACAGGCTCCGACTCCACCATGTCTCCCTTGGGAACACAGGTATCTTCTAAGAAACTCTGCCTTCAAGGTCAGCATATCACAACCCCAGGACTGACTGGTCTGATTCTCAATGCTAATGGGCAAAGAGGAGAGAGAAGCCATCCAAGGAGCTCAGAAGAGAGACAGATGCACAGGCAAGAAGGGGTGGGGAGGGTGGAGTAGAAAGAGTCTTGAAGTTGGGAAGTCTCTAGTATGGGGAGTGATGAAATCATGCCATAAGAAATTCTAGAGAAAGAGCTAAGAGACTAGCCTGGCACCAGTAGCTCACGCCTGTAATCCTAGTTACTCAGGAGGTAGCGATCGGGTGGATAGTTTGAAGCCAGCCGGGGGAAATAGTTCCTCAGGACTCTATCTCGAAAAACCCTTCACAAAAACACAAAAATAGGGCTGGTGGAGTGGCTCAAGGTGAAGGCCCTGAGTTCAAGCCCCAGTACTGCAAAAAAAAAAAGAGGTAAGAGACTAAATTTTACAAGGAACCACCTTCATACCGGGATCACAAACATTATCTGATTTTTACCTCTGGGGCCTCAGTTTTTCACTTTGAACCTGAGCGGTTCTGGAATATACTAGAAGGCTGTCTACTTGTAGTTGCGCTGACTTTGGGGTCAAAACGCCTCCTGGAATGCTCATCTCTTGTTAGCTACAGCCCTGTGACCCAGTGCAAGTTACTTAACCTTCCTAGGCCTCACTTCCTTCACCCATAAAACGTCTGCACAAGATTTTTCTATTAAATAAGGTACAGTAGCTGCTGCGTAGTTAACGACGTCGTAAGAGCTCGATAAATGGCAATTATTTTTGTTTAAGGCTCCTCCCAGCTCTTAAAAATCACCGAATCTGGGTAGAGACTCAAGAACAAGCCCTAGGCCCCACGGCGGCCCCCAAGCCCGATCTCCCAACCCTTCCCCACCCTCAGCTGATCGCAGCGTCCCGGCCCCTCGCCATGACCCACCAAACTCCCTCCGGCCCCGCCCCGGCAGTTACCCCACCACACACACACACGCCCGCGCTGCATCAGTGTCTCTCAAGGGTTTACTCAACATCGCCCACGAACCGCCGCCCACCACCCAAAGTATCGAAACGGCCCTTCAGTTCTCCGGAATCCTTCCGCAGTGTTTTCACCTCTCAGTGTTGTTGACGATCACTCCGCCGCCCTCCGAATGATTCTTGTTAAGCGCCATGGTCTCTCCGAAAGGGGTCCCGCGACTCGAAACGCAGTGCGCCTGCGCCCCTCTTCGTCCCGCCCCCAGTGGCGTCGTTCGTATTAGAGTTAGCCAATCACAGCTCCTGCACGGAGGCTGGGCCAACCACCTGATCCCGGGCATCACGTGGTAATAGTTTACTGCCTCTGCGCCCCGCCCCCGTTCCTCCTGCATCACAAACAAGCTTGAAGCCTACACTTCCCAACAGGCAACGCTCTCGCAATTTGGATCTCTTCCTAAACTTGGGGAGCAGATGCCTTCTGGAACTTGTAGTCTTCCAGGCTGAAGGCCGGGCTTGACTCCACTATTTACGTAACCATGAGTCTGTGCACTGCCCACCCCGCCTTCTCAAAGATCAGGTGAACTTTGGCTCTTCAAACCGGCATTAATCCTGAGGCCCTGGACGCGTGTTAAGGAAACCCACACGGACAAAGCGTAACCTAAATATGGTTTGAGGAGCACTGAACAGTCAATGTGGCGTCTTCATTCACTCAGCAGACGTTTATGAGGAACTTTGTGTATGACACTGCGCTAGGCTGGGATAGGCACTGCAGACCCAGTCTCTTCCTGGAGGTGGTGGGCTATCCGAGTCGGAACAAACAGCCACCGCTTCAATCAACTCAAACCTACACACTCCTAGGTGGGCTGTTAAGACCCCTATGGGCTACCCTGTTCGCTGTTCCGGTGGGCAGGACGCCTCCACCGCAGCTGGCCTCGAGGTGGCGCTGCCCCCTCTAGAATGTGCCGGCTGTGCAGTCCGGCCCGCCCTGCAGGGTCCCGGCTGGAAAATTCAACCAGGACCCGGAAAAACCGAATGCACTCGGTACAGTGCGAGACCGGCACCAGATGCCATGACTTTCGAAATAAGGCTGACTCATTTCTGCTTCACTGGAGCTGTAGTGTAAACTCCACCCCCGAGATGAACCTAGGAGGGGACTTGTCGGGGTCCTTGAGCCTCCAAGTGGCATCTTAATATATCCTTAATCTTATGGGATCGGGATCGTTGTGTGACTTTAGGCAGGTAGCTGATTTCCTGGCGTGGGCAGCCAACCCCTCCAGCCACCAGCATGACTTAGGTTTTGGTTTTGGTTTTGTGGCGGGGACTGGGGTTTGAACTCAGGGCTTTGCTTTTGCAGAGCAGACGTTCACAAAGCAGGTGCTCTATGGCTTGAGCCACACCTCCAGTCCATGACTTAACTTTTGTGCGTGTGTCTGTGTGTCCGACACAGGGTCCCACTATATAGTCCACGCTGGTCTGGAATTAGAGACCTTCCTGCCGTTACCAAGTGAAAAGATTGCAGCCATGTTCCACCAAACCGGGAAGACTTAGTTTTTTGTCGTTCTCCCCCCACCTCCCCACCCCCTGCCCCACCTCCTGTACTGGGGTTTGAACTCAGGGAGTTCACAGTGAATTAAGGACATTCATGATGAAATCTGCCCTGCGTGACAAGAGTAATTTTGGCCCACGAAACCTATGCCGCACTTAAAAAGAGTTCAGTCCACCTCTATGTGCTGATATGGAAAGATTGTTAAGAGCTTATAAATATGCTTCCATTTATATAGAAACAGGCTATAGATACTTTCAGGAAAAAGCCACCAAAAATTGTAGCACTATCCCTTTGAGATAGCTCTGGGAATTTGGGATGGGCTTGTGACCACCCCAAATTGTATTCTTCTGTGGTGTTTATTTTTTTTTCTTATGTGCACTTTGATAAAAGTCAAAGTGGCTACAGAATGGTTTTATTAAAAAAAAAAAATCTTGGGGGATGGAGGGGGGAGGTGGGCCCAAATAATGCATACATATGTAAATAAATGTAAAAACAATAAAATAGAATTAAAAAATAAAATTTTAAAAATTTTAAATAATAAAATATTTTTTCTGAGCCACAAAATTGTCAGTAACTGAATCAGCCAGAAGGAATAATGATTTTTCAGCATCTAACAATACCTTGCAAGGTTTAACAAATACTCAAGTGACCAGTTTTGCCTCTTGACCTGGAGGTTACAATGGACATACAAAAATTTACGAGCAACCGTATTTGTGTCAGTTTCCAATTGCTGGACTTTTTTTTTTGGTGCTGGGGCTTGAACTCAGGACCTACACCTTGAGCCATTCCACCAGCCCTATTTTTGTGATTTTTTTTTTTTTTTGAGATAGAGTCTTAAGAACTATTTGCCAGTGCTGGCTTTGAACCAATATCCTCCTGATCTCTCTCTCCTGAGTAGCTAGGATTATAGGCGTGAGCTACCAGCACCTGGCTTTGCTGGACTTGATAAAAGTCCAAGTCTAGTGTTCTTCAGGGGATTGTTAGTTCAGCCTGTGTTTCCTGATTTGCAAATCTATTCTCCATCAGAATAAAATGGTCTTTATTTTAACTTAATGTCTAACTTCTTGGTTTACAACTTCAAATAATAAACTTTGAAAAGAAAGGGAAATTCACCAGGTCATGGGTATGCAGAAATGCATTCTGTAAGGACTGTAAAAAGGAAGTTGAGGGGCGGGGATGGGGTGGGAGGAGGGAGGAAGAGGCCCAAACAATGTGTACACATGTAAGTACATGTAAAAATGATAAAAGAAAGAAAAGGAAGTTGGGGGGCCCCAACTCCAACTCCATTCTTCTACCAGTTTGGAGGTAGAAGCAGATCCAGGTTTGGGGGCTTGAAGCTTATACATTTTGGAATCCCTCTTTAAGAAACACACAATTCTGAGTACACATTGGTAAGGCCACCCTGAGGCCTCTTGACAGGAGGGGAAATGTCAGGAAGAGGAACTCACATGCAGAGGAAGATAGCAGGAGGCTCAACTGATTCCACTAAAATAGCCAATCTTTGCAAGTTTTAGAAAAACACATGACCATGTGACTGCATTTCCAGGGCTGCTCCCTGGCCATGGAAGGGGCTGGTTGTCTTCAGTGTCACCGGGCGGTGCACAGTGACTGTTCATGATTGACCTGAGTTAGCAGCAAGAAGCCCCCCTGGTTCCAGGTCTCAGAAGTTAGAGGTCCTCTCTGGCCTTCTCTACCCAACACTGCTTCTTTCCAGTCATGGAGTGATCTCCTTCCACTGAGCTGCAATTGCTTCTGTTCTCCAGACTTCCTGAGCAGGGTGCTAAGAGGAGGTGCAGGGGTACCAGAGCTATTCACCAGGCAGGCCTCTTGATGCCCAGTGAACCAAGTACATTTCATTTGTGCTGGACAGTCATTTATTGTGTACCATGATATTTTAATGTGATCTTACTGTGCTGCCCAACTAGTTTTGAACTTCCAGACTCAAGCAATACTCCTGCCTCAGTCCTCCAAGTAGCTGGGACTACAGATGTGCACCACATCTAATATATTTAATGTATATTTACATGTGGAAGTGAAAGAGTAAAAACCTATTTGGGGCTGAAAGTAAAAAACTTCCCCAGGTCAAGCAGTGGTTGTGGAAGGGTATGAGACTCCCTCTCTCAGTGAAGTTTGCTTTCTTTTTTTCTTTTTTGGTGGCACTGGGGTTTGAACTCAGGGCTTCACGCTTGCTAGGTAGGCACTCTACCACTTGAGCCACTCTGCCAGCCCCAAATTTGCTTTCTTAATGGCTACTACAATTCTAGTTGTTCATGATATTGGTCCCAATACCAAATGGTTCACCCGATGACAGCGCCCAACCCTAGTAAATCCCTGCTGCTTCTCATCCCTCCTAAGAAACGGAGCTGATCCTTTTCTCCCGGAACCCTTCAGCACACACTGGACCAAACTGCTCTCCTTCCCTACCCACTGCAGCTCCTGGAGGTGAGCACCTGCAGATAGGGAATCCCGAAACCATACCTGGCCATACTCTGTGCTTTGAGGAAAGCTATCCTGTGGCAGGGAAACCTCTTAGTGCAGTTTTGCATGTAAAGGGAAAGGCTCCCGGAGGGCCAGTTCTAAGATTCTCTCTCTCTCTTTTTTTTCCTTTTTTCTTTTATCTTTTTTTGTTTCTTTTTTGAGACAGGGTCTCTTCATCTAGCCCAGGCTGGCCTTGAACTCAAAAATCTCTTGCCTCTTTTTCCTAAGTGCTGGGATTACAGGTATGTACTGCCAGGCCAGGTTCTAAGATTGTCTTACGGAAGGGATGAACATTTTATAGGAAAAGAGAACTGTCAGAGAGCCACTGTGAGGCCAGAGGTCACTGGGCTTCTGACTAACAACAGCTGGGTAGAGGGTGGTAACTGATTTCTCAGAACTATTTTAACTGCATTCAAGCTTATCTAAAAATTGTTTAGCTATCTTATGACAGATGCTATTCTTCCCCCATGAGTTACAACAGCTAAAAAACAAAAACATTGCCCAGACCAGTCTGGAACAATTGTTCCTCCCTCACTCCCTTCTTCCCTCCCTCCTTCCCTCCTTCCCTCCCACCTTCCATCCCTCCCTCCTTCCCTCCCTCCCTCCATCTCTCCTTCCATCCCTCCCTTCCTTCCTTCTCCTTTTCCTTTTTTCTTTCTTTCTTTCTTTGTTTATTTAAATAAAATTAGGGAGAACATGTCTTTAAAAAAAAAACAAAACAGAAAAGAAACCAGCAAAACAAAACAACTTTCTAAAGTTAAGAATATTGCTCTAAGATAACTAGATAACTGAAAAGGCTAAAAAAGAATTGAAAGATGTCATAAAACAGCAGCCTCAAGAAAATATCACCACCAGCAGGGCTGGAAGACCAAAGGGAAATGTTGGAAATATAAAATAGAGAAGCTGCTTTGTTTTTGCATGTGTGTGTGTGTGTTGCTGAGATTGAACCCAGGGTCCCACATGTGCTAGGCAAGGACTCTACCACTTGAATTAGTCCCTCCACCCTTTTGTTTTTGTTTTGAGACAGTCTCACCACTACCTTTGCCTCTTTGCCTGGGCTGACCTCAAATTTTTTTAATTTTTTAAATTTATTTATTTTTGTGGTACTGGGGTTTGAATTCAGGGCCTACACCTTGAGCCACTCCTCCAGCTGTTTTTTCGAGATAGGATCTTGTGAACTGTTTCCCTGGGCGGCTTCAAACCGTGATCCTCCTAATCTCTCCCTCCTGAGTAGATAGGATTACAGGCGTGAGCCACTGGTGCCCAGCTTGACCTCAAATTTGGAATCCTTCTGCCTCTTCCTTGGTGTAGCTGGTATCACAGGCGCGAACCACTATGTCAGACCTAAAAAATAGAAACGTCAATGAGGAACCCTATAGGACTAGAACCCAGCCCTTGGAGGAGAGGGCACCAGCTCTGAAGGGAGCTCAGGGTAACAGATTTTGCAAGGGTTGGAAGAAGCAGAGACTGGATTCAGTTTTTGCTAAGGAAATACAGTTGTCCTGGTGCAGTACTGGTGGGGCAGTGAGCAGTGTGGAAGCAGTGGGCCCTTCCCCAGCCCCGCAGGCCTCTCTGGTGCCCCTGTTGGCAGAGCACAGCAGGAAGCGGGGGGGGGGGGGGGGGGGGGGGGGGGGGGGGGGGCAATGGAGAAACAGGACTGAGATGGGACTTGCAGAGTACCAGCCACATCACAGAGTGGAGGTTAGTGGGTGGGTGTCCCCCTCCCCAAAATTGATGTATTTAAGCCCTAACCCCCAGTACCTCAGAATGTAAGCTTATTTGGAAATAGGGTTGTTGAAGACATAATTAGTTAAGATGATGTCTTTATGACAGGCCCTAATGCAATATGTCTGGAGCCTTATACGAAGGGAAAACATGATCACCAAGGTGCACACAGGGAGATCCCCGTACAAAACAAAGGCAGAAACTTGCAAGCCAAGGAGTCCACATGCCAGCAAGCCAGCTACTGTAAGCCGGGAGAGTGATGTGGACAGGTTTGCCTCCACAGCCCAGAGCACCTTGGCTTTGGATACCCTGTGAGACAGTGTTTGGATTGTTTAAGTCACTTGCTTCTTGGATCACCTGCTTCGTGGCATTTTGCTACATCAGCCCTGCAAACTGAGGGTTTGTAGCTGAGAGACAATAGTTTGGCACAATTCCCAAACATTGCTTGGCATGGGGGAGTTGGGTCACAGCCACGGTGAGGAAGGCATTTGGGCTCAGCAGCAGCCTGGTGTGAAGAAGACCAGAAGTTCCCCATCCACATAAAACCCCAGATTAGCCAGGCACCAGTGGCTCACACCTATAATCCTAGTTACTCAGGAGGCAGAGATCAAGAGGATCATGGTTTGAAGCCAACCTGGGACAAATAGTTCATGAGACCCTATCCTGAAAACACCCAACAGAAAATAGGGCTGGTGGGGTGGCTCAAGTGGTAGAGCTCCTGTCTAGCAAGCATGAGGCCCTGAGTTCAAACCCTAGTACTGCCAAAAAAAAATTAACCCAAAAAACCCAGATTATTCTCCTCTGGAGGGGAAGACTCCCAAAACATGCCTAAGGTTGAATTTCTTACCCTCTTGGCATATATTCAAATTCATATTCAAATTTCTTTGATTTAGAAAAGATACCAAAGTGGACCTATCTTGCAATTGGTGTTATGGACAGATGCATGCCTGATACACTGAGTTTGTTCATTTGTTTGCTTTTTCATCCATCCAGTTATCATCTTCCAAATAAGCCAATGAGAAAAAGGAAATTCTTGGTAACCGTCCCCTTTTTTGCCATTCGCTGTTGGCTGAGTCGTGTGTGACAGAGCAGCAGATGCCATGTGAGATGGTGATGTGGACGTGAGCTATTTCGGGGCAGGTCCTTTTTTGGCTGTGGGTATTTGAAGAACACAAGTCCCTGGTTCTTCATCAGGAAGCAGGGCCAAAGTGTGTCTGTGGCTATTTCTGGTTGCTATGGAGCTGGGCCTCACCCTGAGCGTCCTATCTGGACCTCCCACCTCCAAATTGGATTTCTCTGGACGTGGCTGTGAGTCTGCTCTGAGCCATTCCTGCTGGAGGAGCATTTATACAAACCCCTGCTGTCCACTTTCACCTCTGTGCTGTGCAAACTCAGAGACAGGCAGGTCCCCTTTGAAGAAAGCCCCACCCAATACCAAGGAGCCAGGGCTGGAGGGACACCACTATAAGAGGGGGCTTGAGGATAAGAGGGATCACAGGAGGCTGAAACACAAAGGAACCAAGAACCTTGGCCAAAGGCATCCAGTTTGGCAATAGCTGAAATGGAAATTTTAGCCAAGACTTTCTGATTCTGCTATTTTGGTGCTGGGGATGGCATCTGAGATGCCAGAGTCTCAGGCATGCTACGCTTGTGTGGTACCTGAGCCATATCCCCTAGTTTTCTGATTCTAGAAGTCACACACAACACACACACACAAAGCACTGTTTTGTATACTAAAGCAAAACCAGAGGTATTTTGGAGTAAAATTCAAACTTTAATTAAGGTTTAAAAATAAGGTACACAAAAGCCAATCCCCACCAGTGGCTCACACCTGTAATCCTAGCTACTCAGGAGGCAGAGATCAGGAGGATCACTGTTCAGAGCCAGCCTGGGAAAGTGGTTTGCAAGACTCTATTCAAAAAACCCATCACAAAAAAAGGGCTGGTGGAGTGGCTCAAGATGTAGGCCCTGGGCTGGCAAAGTAGCTTAAGCAGTTAGAGTGCTTGCCTAGTAAGTGTGAGGCACTGAGTTCGAACCCCAGTGCTGCTTAAAAACAAATACTAGGAAAAACAATTGTTTACATTAAAAAAAAAAAAGATGTAAGCCCTGAGTTCAAACCCCAATACTGAAAAAAACAAAGAAAGAAAGAAAGAAAGAAAATACCCATGTCCTATGAAAATACCCATAGTCCTATGAAATAGGACTAGAGGAATGGCTCAACTGATAGAACACCTAGCAAGTGTGAGACTCTGAGTTTAAACCCCAGCACTGTGCCAAAAAAAAAATAAATTAATTAATAAAAAAATAAACTTCACAAATCAGGGCACAGTGAGATAAGCCTATAATCTCAGTATTCAGGAAGCTGAGGCAGATCACAAGTTGCATGCCAGCCTGAGCTATGTAGCAAGACCCTGTCTCCATCGATAGATAGGAAGATGATAGATAGATAGATAGATAGATAGATAGATGATAGATAATACAAACTATCAAAGACTAATCCCTGCCTGCCTTGGTGCTGCTACTATAAATCACTGAGCCTGTGTCACCTCTTCTCTAAGGATACTTGGAAAGAACATGAAAGTTCTCCATCCTAAGCCCAGAAGGACAACCTAGGGCCTCCTGATGTTTTCTTTTTGCTTTTTTGCTTGATGGCTCTGGGGACTGAACTTACCACCACTTGCATGCTAGGCAAGCACTCTACCATTGAGCTACACCCACAACTCTGGTCCAGCGGATCTTCTGCATCTTCCAAAAACTGTGACTGAGCAGAAAGGCACTGTCTTCAGGATTCTGAATGCTGGCATCACATGAGAATGTGTGTGCTGGGTGTGGGGCTGAATGGGACACTTTGCAGCTAAATGCTATTTTCCTTTCTGGACCAAAAACAAGCTCCAGGCCCATAGAGCTGGCTGCAATCCTCAGCCACGCCCACCTCAGCCTCATCTTCCTGGCCAGGCTCTCCTGCTTAGCCACAGTCTCTGTCCAACCTCACTCTCTCAGCCTGGGAAGAGGAGAGGCAAGTGTTCCTTGGGCTTGGGAGGGGACAGAGGAGGGCCAGAAGAGGCTTGTGGGCCTCTTCCCTCCTGGAGGCCGGGAAAGAGGCACTGGGAGCAGGAGAGCTGCAGGACCTAGCATTCTGCAGCAGCCAAGAGTGGACTGATGTCCAAATCCATTTTCAGCCTGTTGTTTGGAACTCTGGAGTTTATTTTCCCACAGAAACAAAGCTCAAGTGGAGGTTGGCTTCCTGCCTGGCCCAAAAGAGGCGTATTCAGCTCACAACACCATAGCCTCAAACCTTCACCCCTCCACCAGACCCTCAGGCAGCTCTGCCAAGGCTCTGGGGGCCGTGGGAAGCTGCACAGCTCTTACACAGAGCCACAAGACGGGGAAGCAGAACTCTGAGTGTGTCTGAACACATTTCTAAGCACAGGACACACCTAAGCTGTAGATGACAGGGAGAGTGTCCCCAGGGTCTTACTGTGTCTGTGCCTCACGTTTTTTTTCTTTCGTTGGTACTGGGGTTTGAACTCAGGGCCTTACCCTTGCCAGGCAGGTGCTCTACCACTTCAGCCAGTCCATCAGCTGGTTTTTTTGGGATGGGTTTTTTTGAGATAGCATCTTGTGAACTATTTGCCCAGGCTGGCTTCAAACTGCGATCCTCCTGATCTCTGCCTCCTCAGTAGCTAGGATTATAGGTGTGAGCTACCAACACTCAGCTCTGTGCTTCAGTTTCTTCATTTATAAATGGTAATGTGACCGGATCCATGGTTCTCTAACTTTTTCTCTTTTTCAAGCAATCTTGAATAAAACAGATACAATCTTATCTAATTAAAGCCATGACAGAGTTGGTAAAGGATCACACCCCTCTCCCTTTACACCTCCTCCTTGGCAGGCTCTCCACACTTCAGTGTACCTCCTCCTAGGTCTCTCAAGGCATTGTTGGAAAAGTCACTGGGCTGTGTCCATGCACACATCTACATAGGTATGTGTCTAGACAGACATACAAAGACATATATCAACACACACATTTGCAATCATACACTGATGCAGATATACGCACATATATACACACACACCACCCCTCCCTAGCATCCTAGAGTCAGTGGAACTCTGTGGATAAAACTGCAGTCTGGGGGAGGGGGTCTAAAACCCAGCACCCTGCTAACTGTGCAGCCTTTGGGAAGCCAATTCCCACCCCCCAACCTCAGCTGTAACATTGGGATTGGGGATTAAGATGCTTGTTCACAGAGTTCCATGCCAGTCTTTGGAAGCTGGAAGTCACTCTGAAACTGGCACATTTGTGACTGGCTGTGAACATGAACATGACAGGTCAAGCCACATTCCACCGAGAAAGCTCCTCGGGGGCCTGTGTGGGCCCTTGGCTGCCGTGTTCACATTCCTGGACATGCCAGGGCTTCCTGGAGTGTCCAGAGCAGAGGGTTCCTGGGTAAGGGGAGCATGTGAGGTGAATAGTGCCAAGCTGGAGGAGATGAGACAGAGCAGGTGGCCTAGGGGTGGGAGAGGCCCTGTGGAAGATAGAGACTTGTAGCAGGTAGGGAGGGGCTTTAGGAAGCCCCAACTGGCCCACCACAATGGAGCCCCTTTGCTGGGTGAGCTGGGACCTGTGGGACCTGTGGCTGCCATGGGAACCCGTTGAGAACACAAAGCACCAGGAGCAGGGAGGCCCCTCCCGGAAAAACAACATCCTGGCTGTTGGGGCCAGGCAGGCTCTGTGGGAGGGGCTATTTTTAGCTGTAGAGGCTGCTGGGGCAGGACTTGTATGGCCTTGCTGTCTGGCTGCAAAACTCACCCATTGTCCCCCTTGACCTTGCCTGGCTGCTGGGAGGCCTCTCTGTCTGCTCCTTGGTCTCCTGTCCACTCGGGTACCTGGGAGCAACCCAGAGAATGAGCTGGCCTGAACACACAGCCACTCTGTAGGCTCAGGTCATCTAAGGCTACATGGGGTGGGGCGGTGGGGTTCTGGGGTGGTAGAGGCCACTGAGCCAGAGGCTCTTCTGCAGCACGGAGTCCTCGGGTTCCTGGGCTAGAGGACTAGCACTGTGCTGCAGCAGCTTAGCAGGGTGCTAAGAGGACACAGACTCCTTTTAGTGAGACATCTGGCTCCACTTTGGGTGGTCTCAGCTTTCATGGGCTGAGAAGGCCGGTAAAAAGCCCAGGTCTGCGGCTCTCTTGCCCACACCCAGGCATCCTGCTGGCTTTCAGTATGTTTAATTCTGGGTACAACCAACACAGGGCACGTCCAGAGCTAGCTGTGGCATCAAGGAGGCTGGTGGGAGCTGGGCTGTCCAAAGCAAACACTAGGACAGCCAGGATGACTATGGGGCTGGACCCTGTGTGACAGGCCACCTCTGGCTGTCCCTGCCTAGAACCAGAGAGTAGAGGTGCCCCAAAGGGCAAACACCCTGTTTCAGCCTCCTCTTCCTGGGCCACGGGCTCTGTTCCCTCTCCCACCTGCCCATTAGGCCACATCGTTGGTGAACAGAGAGAGGAAGGAAAAATGGAGTCATTTATTCAACAAGTGTTTATTGAGCACCGACTGTGTGCCAGGCAGTGTTCGAGAAATCTGGAAAAGAAGGGTTTGGGGCAGCCTGGATCTGCACCAGCTGAACAAAACAAGTCCTCTGGGGGACAGGTGCTGGGGGAACCTCCTCACTGAAAGGTAGAAGGGCAAATTATAGAAGGCAGAGATCTCCAGAACTGAGGAGGCTGGGAGGGGGTGTGTGTGGGACACTAAGGAGGTCCTTCCCAGAGGTTAAGGCCACTGAAGGAGGAGGCTGGCCCCATATCACCTCCTCTTCAGCACCGATATGCAGGATTTTTTGAGGGGCCCAATCTGCAGATGAGCGTCTACACTCTCTAAGAAGAAAGCAGGCTTAAGCCTGTGGGTAAAGAGCCCTGCAAAGTGACTGTCCAGGCGGCTCTGAAAGAGATCAGTGGGGGAGGCCAGGGCGCCACTCCGGCGTGGCCGTGAGGCTTTCAGCCTCCGAAGAAGGCTCAGCTTCCCCTCGCGCACGGCGTAGAAGGCCAGGGCATGGTCAGCATACTCCAGGCAGACCCCGACCGTGGGCGAGAAGGCGTGGGGCAGTGTGGCCTCCAGCCCGTGGAACCAGACAGAGAAGCCACGTCCGTTCCACTGCAGACAGCATGAGTGTGCATTACGGCCCAGCCGGCCCCGGTCGTAGGGCTCTTGTGGGGAGAAGCCTTCAGCCATGACCCCAACACTGACCCAACCCTCGATGATCTCCACCTCCCAGTAGTAGGTGCCCCGATCCAGGGCACCCTCACCCAGCACCTGCTCGCAGTGGGTGAAGCGGGTGGGTGACTCGGGGTAGTTGATAGGACACAGCACCCTCTTGACACCTTTGGTTCCGAACAGCTGCAGGAACTTGTCTGCCGTGTCACTGTCCAAGTCCACGATGTAGGCAACTGGCCCCATGGATGGGAGAAATGTGGGGTTAAGGCCAAACTCAAATGGGACAGAACCCCTGCAGTTGTCCACCTCCCCCAAACATGGCCTTGCCCCTCCTTTGGGACCAGCACAGCTCAGGCTGCTGGAGACGACTCCCTGGGCTCATCTTAACCCCGGGGACTAGGGAGGAGAGTTCAACCCTCTGTGCTGACCCAGCAGTCATAGGAGGCCCTATGGGAGCAGGAGGGCTGAGTCCACTTACATTTCAGGAAATAGTCCCTGGGAGCCTCACTCTCCAGGAGGTTGGTGCTGTCAGGGTCCTGGGGCTCTGTATCAGCTGCAGAAGAGGAGGCAGTGGGGAAGATGTCCCTAGACTGCCCTTGGCTGGGCTTCATGGCAAACGGTTCCACATTGCCCCACAGCCCCTGCCCGCCTGTGGCCGCAATTCCCTCTCTCCTTCTTCCCAACCTGGGGACAGGTACACACCACCCAAATATGGCACCCTGTATTCTCATGCAGACCTGGTACCTAAATTCTGTCTTTGACCCCCTTGCTTAAGGGGCTTCAGTTCCTCCAAAACTAGGAACACTTCCTTTGCCCTTTTAGCTGTAGCCAAAGAGCCAGTTAGTCATCACAGGGTGGCCGCTCTAGTCCCTGGCAGGATTTGGGAGCCTCCCTGTGCTAGGCAGTTTCTCTCCTCCATTCCTGGATGGGCATCAGGCCTGGAGGCCTGTGTTCCCCTTCTGGTGGAGGGTGAGCCATGTTGGGGGAGCACCCACCTTCTGAGCCCAGCTTCTGCAGCCCATCCTCGTCACTGCCCAGCCCCTGCAGCTGCTCCCACTGGCTGGCACAGGCCGAGACCAGCACGTCTCTCACCGCCCGGATGGCTTGGGAGGACTTGGTGAAGCTGAGCTCCCTGGGGGGGCCAGGACCAGGGCCACACCCCTCCTCCAGGGCCAGCCGTAGTGCCAGGAGCTCCTGCACCAGACAAGTGTTCATTAAGGCTCTGTTGGCCACCACTCCTCCTAGCCAGTAAGGGGCAGCACCACCAGGAGGTCAGCACAGCTTTGGAAAGCCAAGCACCCATTGCCCCCACCTCCACTCCTCACCTGTTCCTGTCTCCCCTCCCCTTCTGCTCCGTCTGTGGCTCAGAGCTTTGCTTACCTGCAGGAAGCTGACTGAGTCGGCTTCAGGGACCTGACTGAGGTTGTGGCGGGCCCTGCTTAGGCGGCTGCGCTGTTCTTCCTGTCGCTGCAGGTCACCCTGGGAGTGGCCCAACATGGTGGATTCCCCTTCCTTAATGAAGCCCAGAACCTCGGTCTGGAAGCGCTGCAGGGTGGCCACAGCCTCGGCAAACAGCTGGGTTACCCTCTCCCGCTCTGCCACAGCTGCGCTCTGCACAAGACAGCGGCGGAGGCAGCGATGAGGGCCTCATGCTTCTCTGGCCCTTCGTGTTCACTCTGCCCTCTTAGCGGGACAGAGGGGCCAGCTGGAGCCCATCTTGAATCTGAACCAGGTCAGGGGAGATGATTGTGGTCAGAGAAGACAGGCAGGGATTTGAGCAGGGCTTGTTCGGAGTGAATGGGACCAGGCTGAAAGCTGGGGCCTGCTGCAGCTGCACAGGGGTTGGAGGGGCTAGAGTGGGGTCTGACCTTGACGAGGGCTACTGTTCGTCGGGACTGTGCAATGCTGGCACCCAGCTCATCCATGCGGTCCTCCACAGCGCTCAGGATTTTGGGCTGCTCTGCCTGTGGATGACCCTCTGTGAGTACGGTGTCTATCAGGCCTCAGCCCTGCACCAGGGTCCCAGGACTTGCCAGGGAGAGGAAAGGGGTGACTGGGGAGTGGGGCTGTGGGTGGTCATAATATTCCATAATATGCCAGAGGTGCCTCCAGCCCAGGCTGATTCCATTCCCGAATGCCTGCTGGGGGACCAGGCTGACTGTGGGTGTGTCTGCTTCCCTCAGGACCAGTGGGGCCAGTACAGGGCCATTCTGGATTTCAATGTTGCTCAAAGTTACTTGAGAATTTCCTCCAGTGGGGAAGAGGTATGAAAGTGAGAGTGGAGCGGGCCATGATGCAAAAGAGGGCACTAGCTGTCTTGGGGGATCACTTCCTCCAAAGAACCCGTGTCCCCAATCCAGCTCTGAAAAACGGGGATTCCGGGCAAATCCCTTGGGTTTTATGAGTCACTGCTCCAGGCAGGACAGACGGAAAATCCCCAGGCCAGAGGCGCCAAGACCAGGATGGAAGCCAAGGGAAACTGGGGGAGGGAGGTAACAGGACTTTGGGCACATACTCCCACCACAGCCCCGGAACAGCAGGACAGAGAGGATCTGTGTGCCCAGCTCACCCTCCTTCACACTCCTGTCGCCTGCCACACCCATCCAAAGCGGCTGACTCAGTACAGGGCAAATCTGAGCCAGAACCGACATAAGCCAAAAGTATCAGCCAGCCGATCGGACCCACTGAGGTCGAGGACCCTAACGCGCTCCTTGTTGCTTTACACACTCAGGAACGTTGACCTGGCTTCTTCAGGTCCTCCTGCCCGCCCTCTTCGCGTCCTTTTCGCGTTCTTACTTGTCCCTCTTTTCCCTCTTTCCGGTCTCCACCACCCGGAGCACATGAAAAGATTCTCCGCTTAGAGGAGGAAATTAAGACCCAACTCGAGATGGATAGGGGGGTCCCTGGCCCTCGGCCCCTCCCGCATGGCTGGTCACCCGTTCCCGCCCGCCCCAGGTGCCCCGCGCCCCACCTCCTGGAGCGCGCGCTCCTGCTCCAGCGGCACGAGCTCGTGGCCGCGGTGCTCCTGGGCTGCACAGGCCTCGCACAGGCACACGCGCTCGGCGCGACAGTAGCGCTCCAGCGGCCGCAGGTGGCGCGGGCAAAGGCTGTCCTCCAGCCGGCGCAGCGGCTGCACCAGGCGGTGCCCACGCAGTGAGGGGCTGCGCTCGTGCGGGCCCAGGTGCGCGGGGCAGAAGGAGGCCAGGCAGGAGAGGCAGGAGAGCGCCGCGGGCTGGGCCGCGCCCTCGGGGCACGCGTCGCAGCGCACCGGCTCTTTGCCCGCCCCCCATGGCTCGGGTGCGCAGGGAGCCGACGGTTCCGGAGCGCTGGGTGGCGCGCTGGGGGCCGAGGGTTCCGGCGTCGCGCCCCGGGCCGGGGTGGGGGCCGGGGAAGGCATGGGTCTCGGGCTCAAGCCCTGGCGGAGCTGTAGCAGTTCAGACAGCGTGTGGTTCTTGCGGAGCTGCAGGCCGTCGGGGAAGGGCTCCTGGCACAGCGGGCAGCGGGCCGCGCCTCCGGATCCTCCCGTGCGACCCGCGCTGCGGTGCGGCCAGAGTACGCCCAGGCAGGCCAGGCAGAAGTTGTGGCCGCAGGGCAGCGTCACCGGCTCCCGGAGCAGCTCTAGACAGATGGGGCAGCTGAAGGGTCCGCTGCCGTCCATGGCTCCGTAGCTGCTCGGGCACCGCCTGTTCTGCTCCCGCCTGGGAGGGACCAGGACCGTTCGCGTCGCAGCGCCGCCCCCTGGGACCGAGGCCAAGGGTCCGGCCCCCGCCAGGCTCGGCCCGCCCCCCGAGCAGCCCGCAGGTCCTCGGATGCCCGGCCCCGTCCGGCTGCGGGGGTTCCCTGAGCGCCGGTCCCTCGTGGACTGAGGGGGCCGCCTTGCCGAAAGGGACGAAGGCAGAGAATGCGAAGCGACACACGGGAAGGAAGCAGGAAGGGAGTTCGCCCCTCCTTCCACTCCCCACCTTTGGCCAGCCCCGGGGCTACCCAGGGGTGATGGGGCCCAGCTGTGTTGTGCCAGCACCTTTGCGCTCCAGACCCCTCCCTGGCACAGTTGGTAAAGTCCCTGAGCTGCTGACTGCAGGCCAAAAAGCTGCTGCTGATGGATGTTTTTGCCCCTTAGCGACTCTGTTTACCCCCAATGGGGAACCTGGGCTTTTCTAGACCGGAAATGGGAAGTTGACATCACTCTCCAAATCCCTGGTGTGAGGAATTCAGTTCCGTCCCCTGGACACTCCCAGACACCTGTGGTGCGCCCAGGCAGGGGCTGGGAGTTCCCCAAGAGGAGGTACTGGTTAAGACTGGTCCAACTACACGCTCAAAATGGTGCAATTTATTGTAAGGTGATTATTTGTTTGTTTTGATACAGGTCCCATTGTGTAGCCCAGGCTGGCTTCAAACTCCCCATCCTCTTGCCTCAGCCTCCTTGATGTTCACTACCAGGACCCCACATCTTGTCACAGGTGCGCGCTACCCCACCCGGCATGTTATTGTAAGTTATAGCTCAATAATGTTAAATTTAAAAAAAAGGGGGGGGCCGGGAATGGGAACAAAATAAACAATATTGGTTATGGGTTGCAACCCAACGTAAAAAGAAAAAATCCACGAGTCCATGTTAATACTAACAAGTAATTGGGTAAATGAATAAGTGGGGGAGAGTAGACACATTTCCCATTAAGAAGAATTCCAAAGCTGGCACCGGTGCCACACGCTTGTGATCCTAGCTACTCAGGAGGTAGAGATCAGGAGGACCTTGGCTGGAAGCCAGACTGGCGAATAGTTTGCAAGACTCTGTCTTGAAAGAAAAACCCATCATACACACACACAAAAGGGCTGACTGAGTGGCTCAAGCGGCGTGAATATCTGAGTGTGAGGCCCTGAGTTCAAACCTCACTACCGCCAAAATAAATAATAAATAAATAAATAAAAATAAGAATTCCAAATAATTTTTGTACATGCTCCAAGGTCCTTCCTTGTGGGCTGTGCATAGTGACTTTGTTCTAAAGGAAGCAAAAATGCAGTTTTACAGTGGAGAAAGTTGACAAACACTGCCTTAGCCAGGTGACCGAGGTCAATATCAACAGTGACAGGTCATGCTGATAGCATGGAATCCTGATGTGATGTGATCTTCTTTGCTGAAGACACATAGCCCTTGTCTAATGATGAGAACGACATCAGAAAAATTCCAACTGGGGACAGTCTACAAAACTCCTGACCAGTACCCCTCAAAGCTGTCAAGGTCATCAAAAACAAGGAAAGAGCCTGACACCAGTGGCTCATATCTGTAATCCTTGCTACTTGGGAGGCTGAGATCCAGAGGCTTGCGGTTCGAGGCCAGCCCAGCAAATCGTTTGCAAGACCACATCTCCAAAAATAACTGGATCAAAATGTACTTGAGGTGTGGCTCAAGTGGTAGAGTGCCTGCTTTGCAAGTGTGAAGCTCTGAGTTCAAACTCCAGGTCCACCAAAAACAAACAAACAAAAACAAGAAAGTATGAGAAACTTTCACAGCCAAGAGGAGCCTAGGAGACCTGGTGACTAAGTGTTTTGTGGGATCTAGACAGGATCCTGAAGCAAAAAAAGGGCGCTGGGGCAAACCAGGGAAATTTCAATAAATTACAGGATATAGTTAATAAGAATGTATCAATATTGGCCCTTTAACTGTGGACAAGTGTACCATAGCAATGTAAGATGTTCACCAAGGAGAGAACTGGGTGCCGGGTAGATAGTAACCCTGTATTCTTCACACAATTTTGCTGTCATTTTAAAACTTCTAAAATTAAAAGTCTATTTTAGGGGCTTGGACTGTAGCCCAGTAGTAGAATACCTGCCTACACGCAAAAGGCCCTGGGTTCAATCCTTAGCACTAAAAATAAAAAAATAAAATAAATAATAAAATAAAATAAAAATAAATAAAATAAAATAAGACTAGTGGAGTGGCTTAAGTGGTAGAGCACCTGCCTAACAATCATGAGACCCTGAGTTCAAAACTCCCATACTGCCAAAAAAATTAATTAAATAAAATAATAAAAGGGTTTTTTTCCCCCTGTTTTTTGTTTTATTTTGTTGAGACAAGTTCTTACTATGTAGCCCAGGCTGGCCTTGAACTCATGATCCTCCTGCCTCAGCTTCCCAAGTGCTTGGGATTCCAGATGTGCACCACCATGCCCTGCTAAAAATATTTATTTTGACAGTATAGAATAATTGAGATGATTCTTCCTACCGCTGGCTAATGAGAGCCCGAAGTGGGGGAGATAAGGTTCTGGGAGGCCCTGTGATTTACCTCAAGTGGGAATTAATTGTTCTCACCCTGTTGGGTCCCTTTCTACAGCCTGGTGCAGCCTGCAGACTCCTTTCCAAAGTAACATTTCCAAAAATATTAGTATTATTATTATTACTTGGTATTGCTGATGGAATGCAGAACCTTCTGCATACTGGTCAAGGGCTCTACCACCAGTCTGTAATGCTTTTCTTGTGTGTTTGACACTGGGGTTTGAACTCAGGTCTTTGTACTTGCTTGGTAAGCACTCTACTACTTGAGCCACTCCTCCAGTCCTGTAATACTTTAAATATACAAAATAAGCCAGGGATGGTAGTCACGCCTGTAATCCCAGCACTAAGGAGACTGAGGAAGGAGGATCAAGGGTTTGAGTCTGTGTTCCAAAAATAAAAAAAATAGTGGGTTGGGGATATAGCTCAGTGATGGAGAGATTGCTTTGCATTCACCAGGCCCTAGGTTTGATCCTCAGCACTACAAAGAATAAAATCACAAGAAAAATGTGTAGGGTTCCATGGAAACAAGTTAAATTGAAATACAGGTAAAAGATATTTAGAAAGCAAATCCCTGATAGTTATATATGTATTTTTAACAAAAATAATTTTCAAATAGTGATGAGACTTGTTTCCTGTTATCACAACGCTATGACAATACCTGTAATTTCTGTGGGTGACCTAAGTCACAGGTCCTGATAATCCCATTGTGGTGTTTTCTCTTCATTTTTTTTAAAGGATTTTTTTTTTTTTTTTTTTTTTTGAGATCGGGTTTTGCTGTGTAGCCCAGACTGGCCTTGAACCTGTGATCCTCTTGCCTTAGGATCCCAGGCATGCATCCCATGCCTGGCTAAAATAGTTTTTATTAGTTTCAATTTGAAGAATTTTCTTTTTCTTACAAAGAGGTTCTTGTGGACAGGGCCACTCAGGGTGAGACTCAGGACCTGGAGCTGGTGGGCCTGGCAGGTGAAGAAAGACTGCAGATATGGCCCTTGGGTCCTCTCGGTTTTCACCTGTCAGGCAAGGTGAGGCTTGGCCTGCAGAAGGAGGCTGCAGGACAAGGATCAGTTTAGGAGAGGCCAAGAATCTGAGAAGAAATTAGTGCATGTGAGTTTCCTGGGGCTGCTGTAACAAATCGAGTGGCTTAAAAGTACCATAAACCTGGTGTCTTAAAAACAACAGAATCTTGGGTACCACATACACGCATGCCAAAGACAAAACAAAAATCCAGAAATGTATTCTTTTTGTCGTTGCTGGGGACTGAGGTCTGAACTCAGGGTTTTCCACATGCAAAGCAGGCATTCTACCACTCCAGTCCATTTTGCTCTGGTTATTTGGAGATGGGGGGTCTCACAACTATTTGCCCAGGCTGGACTAGAATCTCGAGCCTCCTGATCTCAGCCTCCCAAGTAGCTAGGATTACAGGCGTGAGCCACTGGTGCTGGACCTGAAGTGTATTCTTTCACAATTCAGGAAACTCAAATCTGCAATGGAGATGTCAACAGGGCTGTTTCCTTCTAGAGGATTTGAAGAATCTGTCCCATGTTTGACTCATCTGTCCCATGCTGTCCTCCAGCTTCTGATGGTGGCTGGCATTCCTTAGTTTATGGAGGTATTCCTCTAATATTGCCCTGTTATCACATGTCCTATTTTCTGTGTGTGTTTTGTTTTTTTTTTTTTGTGTGTTGAGGTTGAATCCGGGTCCTTGTGAATGCTAAGCACACATTCTACCACTAAGCTAAGCTCCAGCCCCCAATTTTCTCTTTCTAAGGACACCAGTCAGTGGATTGTGGCCACCCTACCCCAGTATGTCCTCAGTTTTACTTGGTTATATTTGCTGAGACCGTGTTTTTAAATTAGGTCACAGTCACAGGCACAGGGCTTAAGACCTGAACATAGCACTGAGGGGCCACACAATTCAACCCATAGCAGTGCATAGGCCCACAAAGTTTAAAGAGAGTGCCCAGGCCAGTGGTGACAAGGTCATGTGTGTCCATCCAGCTTCCTGTCCCTCTCTGTATTCTGGGACCCTATCCTTTCCCCATGCTTCAGAACTTACTGCTGCCACCACCCCAGCTCCTTGCCTACCCCTCCTATCTGGCCTGCATCGCTGCCTCTGTTTACCAGTTCTCTGAGTTTAGAAGTGGAAAAATCCCTTTAGGTCACTGAGAACAGTTTGGAAGTTTAAGAAGGCACTTAACAAAATATTAACCAAAGGGAAAACATAAGCAAACAGTAAAAAGAGGAGAAACAGATTGCTGTTCAGAGTCCTTATCCTGATGTGCCTGCCAAACTGCAGGGCAGGCCTGTGACCCCTGTCAGATTTTTTTTTTTCATTGCTGGGGATTGAATCCAGAGCCTTGTTTTTGTGCTAGGCGGACACTCTACCACTGAGCTACATCCCAGTCCTGAAGGTGCTTTTTGTTTTTTTAAAAAAAGCAGCTTTAGCTGGGCACCAATAGTTTATGCCTATAATCCTAGCTGCTTGGGAGGCTGTGATCAGAGGATTGTGCTTTGAGGCCAGCCCAGGCAAATAGTTCATGGGACCTCCATCTCCAAGAATAACCAGATCAAAATGGACTGGAGGTTTGGCTCAAGCAGTAGTGCACCTGCTTTGCAAGCACAAAGCCCTGGGTTCAAACCCCAGTCCCATCAAAAACAAAAACAAAAAAAGCTTTGTTAAGAAATCATTCGGAGCTAGGCATTATGGAGCATGCCTGTAATTCCCAACACTCTGGGGGTGAAGGCAGGAGGGTTAAGAGTTCTAAGCCACTCTGGGCTAAAAAATGAATTTGAGGCCTGTCTGGGTTATTTAGTGAGACCCTGTCTCAGAAAAAGAAAGAAACAAAGAACTCACATACCATAAAATTCAAGTATTTAAAGCATACAATCCATCTGGGCGTGGTGGGTCACATCTGTAATCCCAGCGTTTGGGAGGCAGAGGCAGGAAGAGTGTGAATTTGAGGCCTGCCTGGGCTACATAGTGAGACCCTGTCTCAAAAAAAGAAAAAAAGAGTCTACGATCTGATGCTTTTTGGGGGTATTCACGGGATTCTTTGTGTGGGGTGTCTTGGGGGATGTAGGAGAGTAAGTAACATCTCCAGTCTTTACCCTCTAGTGCCATCTCAGTGATGACAGTGAAAATTGTCTCTGCACATTGCCCAGGTACCCTGGGGCTGAATCTCTCAGTTGAGGGCCATTGCTTTATCCAAGTTAGCCAGGTTTCCCCTCACTTTTTCGGGGAGCTCTTGTTCCTCCTGACCCACAGAAAGACAGGTGATGCCCCTCAGTCCCTACCACCTGTGTGGACAAGGCTTTGCACATCAAGCCCTTCACAGGCCCCTCTGGTTGCCCCTACCTGGGCTCGGCCATCCAAGGCTTTGTGGATGGTCTGGGGTCCGGATGGACCGTGCGGAGTGACAAAGAAGAAATAGTCAGTCTACCCTAGAAATGAGGCCTGTACATGACAAGCCCTGCCTTCGTTATTTAGGGCTACTGTGACAGAGGACCAGAGGCTGGATGGCTTGTAGAGAACAGACATTTATTTCCAGAGGCTGGAAGTCTGAGATCAGGGAAAAAGCACAGACAGGTTCTGGGGATGGCCCTTTCTATGGCTGCAGACTGCTGACCTTGTGTCCTCCTCTGGCAGAAAGAGAGCCAGAGAGCTCTCTGGGCCTCCTCTGTAAGGTCACTCATCTCCTTCATGAGGGGCCCACTCTCATTACGTCATCATCTCCCAAGGGCCTTACCCCTAATTCCATGCCCTTGACAGTTTGGGTTTCAACATGTGAATTCCAGAAGAATGCATCTTTGGATCATTGCAACCCCCTCTTAGGTAGGGAGCAAATGCCAAAAGAGAGGGGCAGTGATGCCTGGGGATCTGCAGAGGAGGGTGGGGAACCATGAGAGTGGCATTTGAGCTGGGCTGTCCAGGGCTGCTGGGATTCAGAGACAGGGTGGGAAAAATCTGGGCAGAGCAGCAGAGGGAGCTGGCCTGGGCTGGGCGCGTCCCGCTTGGCAGGAAGGCAGATAATGAGTTCCATACGTTGGTATCCATGGGAGTGCTTGATCATGACCTGCCTTGTTTGCAAGATCCAGGAGTGGGTGGGAGGCCAGCACCAGTGCCACTCTGGGGCTTGACAGCCTGGCTGCCTGGGTTTGCTGAGACCACAGACATGCCTGGTTCTGGAGGGAAGGGGCTGCTTTCAGGTTGGGGGGTACAACCCAGATGACCCTTGGTTCTTCATTCAGCAGCCTCTGTCTCCTAGGCTTGAGAAGATCCAGTCCAGGGAGGAAAAAGTGGAGATGGGATTTGTCAGGGTGGTGGCATCTGGTAGCTCACTTCTGTTATCATAGTCTCAAAGTCATTTCGAATGTTTAAAATCTTTTTGGATGGATTGGCTATTAGGGGCACCTTTGAACTCTGCAGGAACCTGTTCAGACCTCAGGGGTGGGGATGGGAATCTGATAGGTTCCATATTTTACCATAGCAAGGTCTGAGGGGAGGTCAGGGAAGGGACAGATGAATAATCCTAAACTTCCTGACTCTCATGCTGTAGCACTGCTTAAAAAAAAAAGTCAAACAAACAAGCTAAAAACAGTCCAACCAATGAGTGTGAATAGCAAGACTTTCCTAACTCGTGTGTGTGTGTGTGTATTTGGCCGTACTGGGGATTGAACTCAGGGCTTCAAGTTTGCTAGGCAAGCACTCTGCCAGTCCTTTTGCTTTAGCTCATTTTACAGCCAGTGTCTTCCTAACATTTTCCTTAGGCTAGCGTGAACCCAGACCCTCCTTCCTTTTTTTTTTATCTACTTGTATTTCTGAAAGGGGATCCAATATTGCACCAGAATAGCACTGGTTTTCTGTTTTGTTTTTTTAAATTTAGGAATGGGATGTGGTGGTACACAACTATAATCCCAGTACTTGGGAGGCTCTGGCAGGAGGATCGAGAATTCAAGGCCAACCTGAATGACACAGTGAGACTGTATCTCAAAAAAAAAAAAACCAAAACAAAAATTTCTCCAAACCTAGCAGACCCTGTGCACCTGCCCCAAGTTCCTGCTCCAAATGGACAGCCAGCGTCGACGCTTCTAAGGGTTTTTTGTTTTCTTTTTCTTTTTTTTCTCTTTTGCAGTACCAGGGCTCGAACTCAGGGCCTTCACCTTGAGCCACTCCAACACCCCTGTGTTTGTGAAGGGTTTTTCAAGATAGGGTCTCGTGAACTATTTGCCCAGGCTGGCTTCGAACTTTGATCCTCCTGATCTTTGCCTCCTGAGTAGCTAGGATTACAGGCGTGAGCCACCGGCTCCCATTTGTGCCCAACTTTTTCTTGGTTGAGATGAGGACTCACTAACTTTTTACCTGGGCTGACCTTGAGAAAGACCCTCTTGATGTCCACCTCCTGAATAGCTAGGTTCATATTCAGCAGTTAGAACCCTTCCCACCTTAGCAGCCTCGCTGGAAGGTCCTCACCCAGGGCACCAGTCAGAGCCCTGCCTTGCTCTTGGACAGACAGCCTGGAGGCCAGAAGGAGGGACATAAGATAGAGTTTACAGCTGTGGCAGGGACAGGGCTATGATGGGTGAGGAGTGGGACCGATTTTTTTTACTTTGCTACAAATGTAGGTTGATGGCTGGAGGCATGGCTCAAGAGGTGGACTGTCTCCTGCCTTGCAAGTGGGAAGCCCTGAATTCAAACCCCAGTACCGCCAATAAATACATAAATAAATAAATAATAAATAAATAAATAAAAGAGGGGGAGGAGGGATGACAAACGCAGGCTGAATATACCTTATCTGAAAGGTTTATGACCAAAAGTGTGTCAAGAGTTTGGCTTTGGGAACATTTGTATATAATGTAAGATATTGTGGGGATAGGATGAAGTTTAAATAGGAAACTCATTTGTTTCAGATACACCTTCTTCACACAGCCTTTTTTTTTTTTTTGGTGACACTGTGGTTTGAACTCAGGGTCTCACACTTGGTAGGCAGGTGTCAGAAATAAGACCCCCAAAGACTACCGGAGCCACAACTGAAGACACAGAATGGGACAATTGTCTCGGCAAGGCAAAATTTACTTCTGCAGAAGGGTGCGCAGGTACTACGGTACAGCAAGCACACAGAGCAGGCAGTCTGTCCTCTTTTTATTCCCAACTCAGTGGGTCCTGGGTCCTGCCCTTTTACTCGGATTGGTCGAGCTCGGGTTCACCATCTGTTTGTGATTGGCTGAAATTTGACACTAGCCCAGGAGAGGAGCTAGCAGTTGCAGTTTGGTGGCCAAGTCTGGCTACAAACGGGACATAACAGAATCTAGAACCCAGAACTGCAAGCAGTCGCGATGGCGGCACACTTTGACTGTTTCCCTCACACAGGCACTCTTGCCTCCTGAACCATTCCATCACACAGTGGCAATTTTATACGATATTTTTAGTCTCCCTGCGTTTTGACTGTGACCTGTCATGAGGAAGGGGGAGAGGGAGTTTCCACTTGTGGTGTCATGTCAGAACTCAAAATGTTTCAGATTTTGAATTTCAAAATTTCAGATTAGGGCTGGGCGCCCATGGCTCACATGTGTAGTCCTAGCTACTTGAGAGGCTGAGGTCTGGAGGATTACTGCTGGAGGTCAGCCCAGGCAAATAGTTCTCTAGGCCCCCATCTCCAAAATAACCAGAGCAAAATGGACTGGAGGTGCAGCTCAACATTAGAGCACCTGTTTTGTAAGTGTGAAGCCCTGAGTTCAAACCCCAGTCCAGTCTCCCCACCAAAAATTCATGTTTTTCCTATTTTTTTTGGGGGGGGGGTGGATATATTTTTGCATATATTAGCCTTTCTAAAAAAACTTTGTGAAATATTTATTCTCGAGTATATAAAATATAGATGTATGTTTAAGAAATTACAAAGCAGGGCTGGGAGTGTGGCTCAAGTGGTAGAGCACTTGCCTAGCAAGTTAAAATCCCAGTGGGGGCGAGGGGAAGGAAAGCCCTGTACTGCATCCCCAGTAATGCAGAAATTAAAAACCAAGGGCTGGTAGAGTGGCTCAAGTGGTAGAGCACCTGCCTGGCAAGTGTGAGGCCCGGAGTTCAAACCCCAGTGCCACAAAACAAAACAAAAACCCTGCCTTATGACCCATCAACCCCACTTCTGGAAATGTGACTAAAAACATTACAGTGATCTTCATGGAAGCATGTTCTGGAATAACAGAAAACCAAATCAAAACAAAGGCGCTCACGGCTGCCAGCATTTCCAATCCATTGCTGCCTCGATCCCCACAACCCACGGGGTGGGGCAATGGGAGGCTGCGCTTCAGTGACCTAAGTCAAGTGGTCAGTGACAATGTGGGGGCAAGGCAGTCATGTGACTCAAGGTTGCTTCATTGTGGCCTTTTGTATTCAAAAACATGTTTGAATGCTCACTGCCTCCTGACAGATAATTCCACTTTGGCAATTTAGTGTTAAGTACAAAACCACACACAGCCACAGCTTCCTGGTAGAGAACATTCACGCATCAGCACAGCACTTTTTTTTTTTTTTTTTTTTTTTGTGGTGCCGGGGCTGGAGCCCGGGCAGGCAGGTGCTCCACCATCTGAGCCGCACGCCTAGTCCTTTTTGCTTCGGTTATTTTTCAGGTAGAGTCTCACTTTTTGGCCAGGCCAGCCTGAGATCGCCATCCTTCTACCTTCGCCTCCCATGCAGCTGGATTGCAGGTGTGCACCATTCACACCCAGCTTGTTGAGATGGAGGTCTACCTTTTTGCTTGGGTTGGACTCAAACCATGATCCTATTTTTGCCTTCCAAGTAACTGGGATTACAAGTGTAAGCCATATACTTGGTGATTTACCCCCAAATGGGTAAATCACTTCGACAGTCCTTAGAATGTCCCTCTGAATCATTGTGGCTCACCTCCCCACCCACAAGCTGTTTCTGGCCCATCTGGTCTTCCTGGGAGGTGAACTGGGTTGAGAGGTGTTATTTTGTCCCACATGCCATCCTGTAAGCCCAGGAGCACTCTGGGCACTTATAACCCGTAAAGCTGAAGGAGTGTTGAGAACTGGGCTCTTCTTGGGGGCCAGGGTTTCTAATTTTATCCCCTTCCAAATAAATGGCTGGAAAAGCAAACTCCAGTTTGGGAGCTCCCACCCACCTCTCTCCGTGTCAACAGAGGCCAACACCAGTCCTTTCAGAACTGTGGCCTCGGGTCCCCAGGGCAGAGGCTGGGAGCTTTGGGAACATAGGCAGGAGGCACTTGTTCCTAACCAGGGCTCCATTCTATCTATGCCATCAGCTGAGCCCTGAGGCCACTTTCTGGGACCCTGGAGGGAGGCTGGTCTCAGGCTGATGACACAGAGTGAGGGACCTCCCCTCCAGGAGCCAGAAGATTGGGTGGAGAGGCCGGCTGAAGAGGGCATGGAAGGTGTGTAGGGGCTGGGTATGCGGCTCCAGGCTATAGAAGGTGAGTTTGCCAAAATCCAAGTCCAAATCCATACCCAGAAGCCGTCCAGACACCCTGGGGAGGCGCTGGACCTTACCATTGTGCCAGGCCTGGACACTGTTCTCCTTAATGCAGAGGCCCCAGGAGCAGGGGCCGCGGCCAATGTTGTCTGTGTGAGTTCCCTGCTTGTGTCGGGACAGTTCAGGGTAGGTGACACCCAATGTCACTGAATGGTCAGAGGTGCGCACCTCCCAGTAGTGCCGCCCAGCCTGGAAACTCTGTGTGCACTGCACCTGCCAGAGCTCGAAGCTGCCTGGTCTAGCTGGACGCTGGGGCTCACGATGGTGCTTCACCTGCTGGTCCTGGTGGGACAGGTAGAAGTGGCAGTTGGCACTGTCCAGGTCAAAGGTCAGGTTGCGATAATCTATTGGGGACAAAGACAGAGGTGGGCAAAGGTGCCATTCTGTCCAGAGGGGAGAGAACAGTTGCAGTATGGCCACTTGGTGTCTGCCAGGTGTACTGCAGGACCTCATCACAGCATTTAATTCCTCATTGCTACCTCTAAGCTGGAATCTTCTATATGCCCCATTTCATAGAGGAGAGGCTGAGGCCCAGAGAAGAATCAGGATGGATCCCAGGTCCATGTGACCAGAAACCATGCTTTAACTATGCTGGCTGCACCTGCTTTAAGGTGGTAGATGAAGTGTACATCCCGCAACAGCAGTGCAGGGGTGGGACCAGACCCAGGAAGGGCCATGGAAGAGACACCCTAGGTAGTCATGGCAGGTTTCCCCCAACCTGCTCACACATGCACATTCAGGCACATGCACACATATACTCACACATGCACACAAACATGTACACATGGGTATACACACAGGCACTGGGCCTCCTTACTGTGCCAGAGTTTCTTCCTCAGTGGACACACCACGCTTGGGACCAATGCCAGGGGATTCAGGGCCTCTACGGAAGCAGAAAGGGAGGTTAGTGAAGGTGAGTCCTGACCCTCTCCTCCTCGCTAGTGGAAGGGACAACTGTGGCCAGAAGGGTAGGGAAAGGTCTGGAGTTAGTCTTACCCTGGGGTGCTGAGTCAGCAGTCTTAACTGGCACACTGGAGGGGCTCTCCTCTTCCAGGAGGAGGACACATAGTGGGCTCAGTGACTCATTCAGATCACCCAGCTGCTTGTCTTCGTTCCACTGCAGAGGGGTTTGTGGCCAAAGGGGCTCTGGGGGCTCAATGAGCTGCTGTGACTCCTGAGCCCAAGGGACAACTGCAGTGAGCCCAGGCCTGACGCAGGGAAGCAGGGTCCCAGCCCACTGCCCTGAGGTCTGATACCTGGAGGAAGGTCTGGTCATTTCCCTGCTCCAGGAGCTCTTGAACCCTGTTGCCATACTGAGACAGAGCCTCCAGGTGGCCCTGCAGTAGCTGTTCTCCATCCCTGACCTGTGCCAGTGCCTGCATCTTGGCTGCTTCTATGCCCCTCAGCGCCAAGGCCTGCCGCATCTTCAGAGCCTGCAACAGGCAGCTGAATTTGCTGGAAATTGCTGAGGCCAGGGTGCAGGCTGAGCTCTGTGTGGACACAGGAGGAGCCTTAGCGAGGGCATGTTTGGCACCACACACACCAAGGCAAGCTAGGGCAAGGGTCACCCATTGGGCTGAGGGGTGGGATGTGGGCAGCCACAGTCTCTCCAGTCCCTTCCCTCCGGGCGCACCACTTCCTGCTCAGCCCTTCCTTCCCTGATGCCAGGAGGCATTTTCAAGGTAGCTTACACCTGCTACCTGTGTCCCAGAGACCAGCTGGTGGGACAGTGTGAGGATGACACTGCAACAGGCCTTGTACCTGGATCTGGCTGCTTTGCTGCTGCAGCTCCTGTAGCTGGGTAGTAGCCTGAATGGCCTGTTGCTGGGTGACTTCCAGTCTGGCTCTCAGTTGGGCCTGTGGTGTCCGTCCCGTGGACAAGCAGGGAGAGAGGGACAGGATTGAGTGTGAGGTCCACCCGAGACCTCCAACACCTGCAGGTTCTAGGCACCCTCTTTGTGCCAACACAGCCAGCCCAGAATGCAAAGCAGCAGTTTTGCAGGTCAGAGTCACAGGGAAGTCTGCACAAAGCTCCTTCCCCACAGCAAGGATGGTGGCTGGGCAGTGCAGAAGTCTTGGGCTGAAGACACAATTTCCAGCCCCACTTTCTGCTTCTTACAGACTGAGCAACCTAGGGCTGAGCTCCTACCTTCTCTGGGCTGTAACTGCTCCCCTACCCCTCAATCAACAGATGGGAGCAATAATGCTGGTTTCAGTGGTCTGGTGGGGAAGGGGTGATGATCCAAGCACCAGAGGTGTCAGACAGTTGGGCAGTTTGATGCATAAAGGCCTGAGGGGGAAGAGGGAACCATTACTGGTTGTGCCCCAATTCCCCTGAGTGCCCTTTTGCTGGTTGTGGTGGCTCAAGCTATAATCATGAGGCAAAGAGGACGAGGCAGGAGGATTGTTAGCTGGAAATGATGTGCTCTTGTGGAAGCAGGGTGGGCCATGCTCGTGACAGGAACCCTGTATCCTGGCCATCTGCTAGGACACGGTTCCTCGCACCTGGTCAAGAGCCTCACTACTTGCTTTTACTTCTTCCAACACCACTTGGATGTGGGGACCATTATTATATCCCCTTCTGAGGAGGAAATGGACTCAGAGAAGTTGATAGTTTGGTCCAAGTCCTCAGATCTTCCGAAGTCCAGTCTGTGCCTTTTGTCCAACCCCCCCAGCACCGCACCTCCTGTGAATGCGGGAAGTGGGCAACAGGTCCTCCTGGCTCACTGGACTCTGGTGCAGGGACAAGACTCTATCCCATCAGTCCTTGGGGTGCCCTCCTCCCTCCCCTTCACTGCCTCTTCTCTCAAGCAAAATCCTGCTCCTCTGGAGGGCATGGACCTTTCTCCTTGCTGAAGGCTCCCTGCCTCCACTGCACTTTGTGCCCAGATCAATCTCCGATTACCATAAGCAGTGACATGTCTTCCTCACAGATTACCACAGGATTACCGTTCCACACTCTGAAGTCCCTTTCCTGCACTTTATCTCAGCCACTCCTGTGACCTCACCCTGGCCCTGTCATCACCTCTGAAATCTGCTGTAAGCATTCATTCTTAAACCTTCTCACACCCCTCACTTGTTCCAGCTGTTGAAGTCCCTTCATCAGCAGACCCCAGCCATGTCCCTCATTCTGTCCATCGGGCCTCCTGACCACCCCTTTCCTTTCTGTCCACATGCCATCATCCTGCCACTTCCTAAAACACACCTTTCCTTGCCTCCTCCTCTGTCCCATCTCCAGTAAATTTAGCCCCACAACCTCCTTTCCTTGAAACAGCCATGGTGGCAATTCCAATGGTCATTTTTGTCCTCATATGCTCTCGCAGCAGCATGACGCACTCTGGACCTCACTTTTCCCACAACCGGCTGTGTTCTGGCCACTACATGGTTCACTCTCTCCTAGCTCCGCTTGGTGTGATCACAGGCAGGGGCTCCTCTGCCCAGGAAAAGATTCCACTCCTTCTTAAGGACCTTCAATGACTCTTAACTTCCTCCTTCCTGGCTAAATCACCTCTGAGTTCTCAGCTGATGCCAGTGATCCCTCTCCTGGTTTGTTCCACTGATAACCCCAACCCCCAAGTATCCAAAACCAAACTGCTTTCCACCCATACTTCTCAGCCACCCACTTGCTTAAGACAGAAGCCCATTCTCCCTAGCTTCCCACTCTGGTCCCCAGCTTCTCCCCTCCATAAGGTACTCTGATGCTCATTCACTTATTCTCTTTCTTGGCAGTACTAGGGCTTGAACTCAGGACCTCACACTTGCTAGACTTTCTAGACAGGTGCTCACTTGAGCCACTCCACCAGCCTCACTCATTGTTTTTCATCTCCTGATCATTTCTGCCTTCCTGCTGCCACCTACCTGTCTGTTTGATATCCTGCTCCCGCCACACCCCAGCAGGGGATCAACCTCCATAAAGCAGAAATCTGATTTCATGGCTGCCCTGTTCCAAACTTGCTTGTTCCACGCCCCTAGAGGAAAAGCCAGCTCCTCACTTCTGCCCTCCTTTTCCTTCATGGTCTGGCCCCCTGCTGACTTCAGGACCTCTACTCAGCGATCCCCAGGGATCTACCTCCTGTCCATCGCCCCATTCTTCACTACCATGGCCCGGTGCACCGCCTCCATGGTGGCCAAGGCTCGCGGTTGGTCCTCCCTCAGCCCTCACTGATCACCTCAAGGCCACCTCCTCTTCCTCCTTCTGGTCCCCTAAGCGGGTCACCCTGTTGCCTTTACTGCAGTGCACAGTGTTTTCCTTACTGCCTGTTGCAATGATCACGCCTTACGGGATTGCACGACCCTTAAGTAGGTCCTGTCTCTCTCAGTGTCAGGGACCACAGGTGACTAACATTCACCCCACTCTCAGCGTCCCATGCTGTGGGCGCTCCGCACACATTCAAGGCATGAAAGAACCACGGGGAGCACCTGCCACCCACCCTGGCTTTGCTCCCATTTGGAGGACCGTCCGAGCGGCCCGGAGACCCTCCCGGGGGCCTTGGCCATCCCCGGGCGTCGGGGGCAGGCACGGAGCCTCCACCCTCACAGCTAATCCGGGTTCTGGCCCGGCCCTCCCGCCGGCGGCGTCACCTGGCGCTCGCGGCGCTCGACGTCCAGCAGCGCGCGCTCGTGGAGGCGGCAGTCGTACACGGTGCAGGCGCTGCACACGCAGAGGCCCTCGGTGCGGCAGAAGAGCTCGAGCGGCCGCCCGTGGCGGGGGCAGCGCGCACCGGCGCCGGGCTCGGGCTCGGGCTCGGGGCCCTCGGCCGGGGCGGGCACGCGCAGCGTCTCCACCACGTCGCTGAGCGCCACATTGCGGCTGGGCTCGGCGCCGTCGGGGAAGGGCTTGCGGCACTCGGGGCACGTCTTCTCGCAGCGGCGCCACACGTTCCGGATGCAGTCCCCGCAGTAGTTGTGGCCGCAGGGCAGCGTCACTGGGTTCCGGTAGAGCCCCAAGCAGATGGAGCAGGTGAGCTTCTCCTCCAGCAGCTGCGAGGCCATGGCTGAGGCGGGAGTGGGGCTCGGGCCGCCGGGCTCCTAAAGGGACGGCGGGCGCCGGCGTGGGCGTGGGCGCGGGCGCGGCCGCCTCTTCCTGGAAAACGCTGGTGCTGGCGCCGCCCTCCGTGCTCTTTTCGAGAGCGACCGGCAGCCTGCCGGGGCCCAGGCCACCCTGCCCGCCTCCTGTCCCCTGGGCTGGCTCTCTCGGGTCCCCCCCGGCACCTCCGCACCACTTCGCTAGACCCTCGGCCCTTTCGCTCCTGGCAACCTCTTGGCAAGACCACGATGGAACTTCCCCAGGGAGACCGCGGTGATGAAATGAAAAAGCAGGCAGAAGGGCCGGCCCGGGACCCCAGAGCACACTAGGGCTCCCTCCCCACCCAGCGCGCTCTGCAGCACTTCTGGAGCTGAGTTTCAGGCAATTGGCACATTGCGATGGCTCCCTTCTTTGGGATACGCACAATTTTGGTTCTTTTAAAGTAAATGCGATGCACATATGAGTAATAAAAAAATAAAAATTAAAAAAATAAATGAGATGGAAATTTCTGGTCACTAGGAGAGAAACAAGTCTTTTTTTTTTTCTTTCTTCCAAGAGCCCCTTTAGTGGACATTACGTAACCTCCACCTGTCCCTCTGTGTGACCCATACTGGAGAGTGCCTGGTCTGGCATCCCACGCTGTTCAGGCCGCTCTGCCCTGAGGTTGAGCAGTGGGCTGGTGGGGTCCCTAAGCATTTGCCCATAGCCTCCCTAGGCAGTGGGGTCTGGCCAGGGGAATCCAAGCAGGCGTAGGTTCCTTCTAGACCAACAGGCCTGGTTTTGAGGCGTCATCTCATTGGGATGTAGTAAACACCATGTCCCCTGCAAAATGGATACTGGAGGTGACAGATTTCCCTCCCCTTGGCCTGCTACATGGCTGCCTCGGTTGAAAGGAAAACATCCAGGGTCCAGGGCCATGGCTCAAGATTTTTTTGCATGTGTACGCAGTACTGGGGTTTGAACTCAGGGACAACACGTTGAGCCACTCCACCCTTTTTTTGTGATAGGTTTTTCCAGGATAGGGTCTCACAAAATATCTGCCCATGCTGGCTTCGAAATGCAACTCTCCTTTTCCCTGCCTCCTGAGTAGCTAGGATTACAGGCAAGAGCCACCAGCACCCAGCAAGATCTGCCATCTTGAAAGGCACCAATGATCAGGGCTGGCAGATCTCTTTCAAGGAACTGGAGCTTAGGGGACCCACCAAGTTCCACTGCCTTATTTTTCCATAGGAATATTCAGCCCCTGGATCACAGAGTCCTGACCGCGTCACGTGGTGGAGTGTGGGGGGGGTCACAACATGATGGTCCCACCAGGGGCTCTGCTCCTGAACCATAGTTCTAGACCAGCAACAGCACAAATTATCTTTATTCACAACCCACTCATGTCTTTATCACAAGCCCTGGGCCTGACAGGAGGCCCACAGAAAGGCTGCCACAGGTGGGCCCAGACCCCACAGCTTGGCTCTCAGGCTGTCTCTCTTTTTTGCTGGCCTAGCCTGCTCTCCAAGGTGGGTGCACTCTGGTTCCTCAGTAGATGCCATAGGTAGGCTCATGACTGTCCCTGTACCGGTCCAGGTATCGCAGGGGCTGCCGGTGGGGAAAGCGCTTCTGCTTGGGGTGGTAAGGGGGCGGCCTCACAAACTCAAACACAGGCTCCCGCATGTCTGCAAAAAGAGTGAAGGGCTTGGGAACACTTCTGCTGCCTGAGTTCCTCGTCTGAGGCTGGAGTCCAGCCAGGACTGCCCACAAAAGATAGAGGCCTGCCACAGCAAGAGACAGAGCGAAAGAGGTCTGTACTCAGGCCCATCCCACCACCCCAACCCCATCCTGCCCTTACCCAGAAGATGGTGGAAAGTGCTGGTGACAGAGTCATCCCAGCGGCACTGGAAGAAGGCCAGGCCAGCTGGAGTCATGGCTTTCTGGTGTTTATTGTAGAAATCAAAAGTGCGGAAGGTCCGCTGGGTCAGCTGGTAGCTATGAGAAGATGGGAAACATCTGAGTGGGGGTGGGGAGAGGCACCGGCTTTCTCCACCCCCATAGGCAATCCTGGTAATCTCCTTAGGGTCTGCTTAGCCTACTGCTCTGCTGCTAGTCTCAAGGCCTAGATCAAGACAGAGGAGGACAGAGCAAGAGCCACTATCCCAGGAGAGCAGGCCTAAGGCCTGGGGTATACATGTGGGGCACACATTACCAGGGTGAGGGGCGGGTGTCCTCAGAGAAGTCAATTGGCTTGTCCTGCTTGAAGAGCAGGAAGGCAAAGCGATGGAAGCCGGTGCCTCGGGCAGGGAAGGGGGGTAGGTAAGGACACGTCTCCTGTCCTTCAGCCACCCTGTTGCCCGGGATGTTGGTTCTGGTAGGAGGGAGGTGTCTGTTAACTGCTGCTCCAGTGAGGTGGTAGGAGAACCCCCAGTGTGTGTGCACCCTAGAGACTGCTGTCATTGTCTGAGGGGCAGACCCCGAGCGATCTCTAGCACTTGATAAGGTAGAAGTTGAGCTCCATGACGCCTTAGACATAATGCAGACGTGAACGGAAAGAAGGGGCTCAAGAGACTAAGGACAAGGTTCCAGAGACAGGAGGGATGACAAGGCTGAGCACCTGTTTACTAGGCCCTAGAAGCCAGGGGTTCTGTCCCAATCATTCAGTCTCCAAAGCCATTGGGCTGCTTCTCTGTTTCTGGGGCTCTGGGATCTTGTCAGGGAGTTTGCCCACTGTACCTGCACAGGTACAACTCCCCAGAGGGTCTTTTTTTTTTAATACTGGGGTTTGAAATCAGGGCCTATGTCACTCCACCAGCCTTTTTTGTGATGGATTTTTTTGATATAGGGTCTCATGAACTACTTGCCTCAGGCTGGCTTTGAACTCTGATCCTCTGATCTCTGCCTCCCGAGTAGCCAGGATTACAGATGTGAGCCATGGGTGCCTGGCTCCCCGAAGGGTTTTGTTGCATAGGTTAACTGTGGTTACCAGAAACCAGCATCCCTGTTGCAGTTACCCAAAAGTCCCAAAGTTTGGGGCACTTGCCTGACCTTTGCTCCCTGCCCTGGTGCAAAAAGTCAAAAGCCACTGAGAAAATAATGGGCAGCCCAGACTGCCCGGGGTAGGAATTCCATGGTTCACTGAATGCTTTCAGATGTCACAGCCGCCAGAGACCTCCCCCAGTCATCCTCTCTTTGACTGTTACAGTGCCCTTCAGTAGAAAAGGCCTGTGGTAGCATTATCCCAGTCCTAGAGCGAATGGCCAAGGCTCACTGCTGTTTTCCTCTGTACCTGTCTTCAAGGACACACCTGAATCACAGGGCCCCTGACACTATCGGGAGGCAAAGGTGAGGGGTTACCTCTTGATATGGGAAGTTAATCTAGGGTGGAGCCAAGACTGAAATTCAGGGGCAGTCCTAGTCAGGCTCTCAGGGCCTCGGCACTCCAACCCACCCCCTGGCCAGATACTTACATTAGCCAGTGGACGTACTCAGCGTCTGGTTCCAACAGGTGTCCATCTGCACAGAAACACACTCCACTAACCCGGGGTCCTGCACACTTTTTCTTGGAAGGAGTCAGGGCCAGAGTGCTTTACCCCAACCCTCCCTGCCCTGGGCCTTCGCTCATGAGAGGGAGGGGAGGTAGGAGGTCCAGTGAGCCCCAGATACCTACCCAAGTTGGTGAGCAGCAGTGTCCAGATGGATCCCTCATCTGTCCCATAGGTCACTTCTGGGGCCTGGGCAGCCTGCGAGGGAGAGAACAGGAGAGCTTACACCCCCACCAGGGACAGATAAGCTGTTGCAAGCAGAATTTCCTTCCAGAGGGCTGGAGCCTGACAGGACCCTGGAGAAGGAATTGCCCATTCTGACACAAACAAGGCTCAGACAGCTCCTCACAGAGACACAGAAACAAAGAGATGCCCAGGAGAAACCCTGTAGAATGATCTGTCCAAGATCGGAACCACAAAAAGGACCATGTGCTAAGGGACAGGGAACAGGCCAGTCCGAGGAACATGCAAAGACGGAGCTGGTTTTTCCAGTGTTTATAGTGTCTTTGCAACTGTCATAGTGTTGTTTCCCAGAGAATCCGAGAACAAAATCCCAAACCTAGGAGTTCACTATGTACACAGGGCAGTGAGAAGGGCCTAGCTAGTGGTACCTCAGTTGGAGTCACTTCATTGCCATGGTACACAGGCATCAGGTCGTCCTCACCCACAGCGTAAGTCACATGCAGGGGGACCCGGGGCACAAATGTGGCACCGTGGAACAGGTCTCGATAGAGGCCATAGTACTCAGCCAGACGCTGCTTGTGGTAGGGGCCGCAGGTCCTCTCCCACTCAGCCCGCACAGCCTCCAGTGGGATGCTGGCTGAGAAGGAATGAAGCCAGTTGAGATGCAGGGAGGGGGCAAGGATGCACCTAAGCCCCTCTCCTGGGAGGCTTACCTGTGCCCAGGCGGGCAGCCTGCTCCTCTTCCGAACTGGTCCGAAGTTCCTGGAGGATCCGTTTCCGTTCCACTAGCTGCTGGCGCCGGCAGACCTTGGGTGGAGGCAGCCCAATGTCAATTTTGTCTTTGGGATCTGGGGGTGCGAAGATGTGTTAGAACAAACAGGAGGATACACACTGGTGTCTTGGGTAGAATTAACAACTAAAGCTAGAAAAAGTTAAATGTTTTCCACACTTTAATGGGCAGATAAGCCACACAAATCATCTCTGAAATTTGTTTAAATTCAGATTTTGATCCAACTGGCAAAGGTGGGATTTGAGACTCTGTCAAACTCCTAGGTAATGACTGTGTTGCTCGTCCCAAAACACATTTTTGATTAGCCAGACCTACAGACCTTCAATCCAACACCTTTGTCCATTTACCCACACCCAACATATTCTGAATCCCATCAGGGATGACCTTAATCTAGGAATTTCAGTGTACTGTATCCTTTAATCCTCGCAGCAACAGGTGATAGAGGCACAGTGATTTCATTTTACAATTGAGGAAACTGAAGCTTAGGGATATCACCCTCAGTTGTTGGGCTGAGGTTTAAATTAGGCTATTTAGATTTCATGCTTGCTCTTAAGCACCAGTAAACACTGCCTCTCTGAGCTGGGGGCGTTGCTCAGAGGTAGAGCCCTTGCCTAGTATGGGTGGTGCCCTCGTTTTGATTCCCAGCACGACAAAAACCAGAAACACCCACAAAAAAGTCTACCTCTATATAAATGCTTTCGAAAAGGAATGTACACAGTTAAGTGTAAGTTCCTTCAAGGCTGGGTTCTGAGTCACCTTGCTTAGGCTTTAATTTCATCTAGCAAATTACCGCACACCTAAGTGGCAGGTACTGTGTGGGTGCAAGGAAAAAGTAGGAAAGACAGGCAGAATCCCCGTTCACAAGGCGCTTACCATCTGAAAGTGGGAAAACAGGACAGTGTGTGGCCAGGGCTACAAGAGGAGTATTTTAGGAACACTGAGGGGTGTCCCAATTCGGAATGGGGGGAGAGGCTTAGAAAAGCTGGAACTCTTAATAACTGGAGGAGCAAAGATGGAGAAAAATCCTGGTAGGACTTAACGGGCAACAGTGCCCACCGGGGTGCAGGCAGCCCCTCCCCGGCCCCTGCAGCACACGCGGGCCAAGGCTCGCCCAATGTCGGGGCACAGATCGAGGCGGGGGGCTCCGAGGCCGGTGCTCGCAGCCCCTGCTTCCGTCGCTCCGCACCTGTCTTCTCCCCGAAATGTTCCCGGTAGGTCCGCCACCAGTGCGGGGCCTGCGCCTCCTCTTCCGCCCGGCGCCGGTAGCGGTCGAAACTCCGGTACTTCTCCAGCCGCTCCAGGTTGCTCACGTCGATGTCCTGGTTGGGCATGGGCCCCAGCGGTGCGGTCCGCCGGCTCACAGCGGCTGCGGACAGACAGCGGGCGTCACACCGGCTCCGGACCAGCCCTCGGGAGCCGAGGACAGGCGCTGGCTCGAACCCCAGGGCTCCGGCTACAAGGGACCAGGAGATTCCCAACCCTAGTCCTCTCACCCGAGGTGCTGAAGTCCCGCCATGCCCGACTCCCGTACAGCATGAATCGCCACCAGGGGGCCGCCATGTTTCCCCAGGCCTCCAAAGATGTGACTAGGACCCGTACAGAGCTGGCCAGAGCAGCGCCTGAACGCCCCGCGCCAGGCCCCGCCCCGCGCCAGGCCCCAGACTCCTTCCGGAGGCCCCAGACTCCTCCTTCCGGAGGCCCCAGACTCCTCCTTCCGGAGGCCCCAGACTCCTCCTTCCGGAGGCCGCAGCACCTTCCGCCTGGGCCGCCAGGGGCGGCGGGCTTTCTGGGTGCGGCGGCGCCGGAAGTGCTAAGTGGACTGCTGCGCTGGGCTGCGAGCCGACACCAGGGGGCGGCAAAGACCCGGAGCGCTCCACCCCTCAGGGTTCTCTTCACCCACCAGCCGCTCCTGAGGAGCTCCGCAGTGGCGCGGGAAGGGGGCGGGGGAGGCCGTGCACCACCCAATTCTGGAATCACACTGCTTGGCTTTAAATTTTAAGACTGTGACCTTCCCCCTGTAATTCTCTTACTTGGGTGAAAAAAAGCATGTAATATTAGTGCTTACCTGGTGAGGCTGTAAGGACCATAGTGAACATATAGAAGGCACTTGCACTGCGAAACATGTTAGCTCTTGATCATTCCCAACTTACCATTATCTACACAGCAGCATAAGGGATCTGGTTAAGGCATTCATGGGATCATATCTTTGCCAGGGTCCTGCAGTTGCGCTTGGGATCGAGATCCAAGAAAAAACTTCCCCTGGTGATCTGGACCCTCTTCTACCCCACCCCTGCCTCTGCCCTGGAACCCAAACTTGTAGCATAGTAAACCTTTTCTTGACAACTATCAATAAACCCTGCGCCCCAGGCTACAGGGCCTTTTTAAATTTTATTTTTATTTTATTATTTTATTTACACTCAGACTGGCCTTGAACTCGCTATGTAGCCCAGCCCAACCTGGAACTGTGGATCCTCCTGAGCTGGGATTACAGGTATGAACCACCACACAGGCTATTTCTCTTTCCCTTCCGTGGCTTGGCTGCCTCGCAGCACCAGTAGAGTGGTCCCTCGGGGACGCCTTCCCTGAGATACACAGGCCAGGGCCAGTGACAGTCAGTTGCCCTGTCACCAGCAACTTGCCCCTTGGAGCTCACACTGAAATGAAAGGAGGGTTCTCTCCACCCACCAGGAAGTGACCAAACCTTGGCTTTTCTAAATAGTAGACAAGCAACTAAACTCATCCTCACTTCTTTTCTTTTTTAAAATTTGTTCTTTATTTTCTTGTGGTGCTGGGGAATTGAACCCAGGGCTTTGTGCATGCTAGGTGAGCACTTTACCACTAAGCTACATCTCCAGCCCCTCATCGTCACTTCTAATTCACCTAATAGTGAGCACTTGCTGTCTGGTAGGTGTTAAGGGGATTCACAAATCAGTGACACCCAGGCCTGTCCTTCAGGAGTTGTTTAATTGTGCAATTCCTGCTGTGCTCAGTCCAACTGAAGGTTGTGAGCAGAACTCGACTGTGTGTTTACAGCGTGATCTCTTGATGTTTTACCTTTTCCTTCCCTGAATCCTCTTCTGCCGCTAAAGTCTACCCCTCCCCAGCCCTGCCTCTCTACAGATGAAGACACACAGGGCCTCTGGCACAGAGGCTCAACTAGGAGGCTTGTTCTCATTTTGATCTCCCTGTCCAGGAAGCCCCTAAAACTGGGGGCTTGCTGGGAGTTCAAGTTTTTCAGACTAGCATGGATTCCCACATGTATCAACCTGAAGCAGGTATTTTGCATGTGAGTAACTCTTGAAAACGGAAGCAGTGGTTCCACCAATAATTTGGGGGGGAGGGGCAGGATTTTACTATACATTCCATGCTGGTCTTGAACTCACTCTGTACCCAGGCTGCCTTGAATTCATGATCCTGCTCAGCCTCCAGGATGTTGGGATTGCAGGCACCAGCCACCAATGTTCTTTACCATTTATTTTCCACCAATCCTTCTCTCTAAAAGGAACTGAATGGAACATTTGGGTTACGATCCTGAGGAGCTTGCAGGAGGAAAAAGAAGCCCAGCAGATACCCACCACTTGTTCCTGTATGCAGCTTTCTACAATGTCTGAGGCTTGGGAGAAAGACAAGGGGATAATTAGGCTACCTGCCACACCTTAATGCCCTGATTGCAGTAGACCAGATATAGGCACCTCCTTTGTTCCCACTCTTGTCTCCTTTTGTCTGGTCTCCACCCCATAGACACATGGCTTCTTAAATATGTATATGTGCTCCATAAAACTCTTCAGTGAATACCTACTGCCCGTAAGTTCAAACTTTTGTTTTAATGTGTACTGTTTCATGAATTTGCATGCTGTCCTTGTACAGGGGCCTTGCTAATCTCTGTATCATTCCAATTTTAGTATATGTGCTGCAGAAGTGAGGGCTGTTAAGTCCAAACTCTGTTAGCAAGATTCACAAAACCATCTCCACCTGCCCCCCTAATTCTAAACTCATTACTCTGTCCTGGAGGCCAAGCTATTTCATGGGGCTCCCTGCACTGCCATTCCCCACGTTTTGGCAACCACCCACTTATCCTTCACGTGCCTCCCTAAAGGCCAGCTCATGTACCCAACCTTGGGCCCTCAGCCCTTTGAACAGGTCTGGCTCAGGACAGGTTGAGTGTACTGAGGACTAACTCCCTGGCTTGAACAAGGATCTGTCAGGCACCAGCGTAAGAAGCGGCTGTAAACTTGTGTCCATCACACCAGTGCCAACACTGTGTACAGCATGCTCCTCTAGGGGTGGTAGGAGGGGGACATGGCTGAGAGCCTGGGGCTTCAGTCTGTTCAGCAGAACTCAAATCCAGGCTCAGTGACAGCTGTTTGCTGTCATATCTGCTATTAGCTGTCACTTCGGCAAGGCATGTAATCTCCTAGAATCTGTTTCTGCATCTTTTTTTTGGTGGTACAAGGGGTTGAATTCAGGACCTCACGCTTGCTAGGCAGGTACTCCATCCCTTGAGCCACTCTGGCAGCCTAGGTTCTGTATCGTGAAGCAGGGATGGGAATATCCCTCCCAGGCGCTGGTTTTGCAACTAGAAGGCGCCCTCCAGAACCTGGGGCTTGTAGCCTGAGGGGCTCAGGCCTGTCTACCTTCATAGGTTGGCTTTTTGTAGGAGTATCTGCCTGCACTGTGGGATGTGTTCTCCAATAAATGGGGAAACAGAGCAAACATTTTCTAAGAAATACATGTCTTTGCTCCCATTTTCTGTGTAGGGAACAGGAAATGTTTCTCTCTCCCTCCCCGCCTCGTTCCTCTCCTAATAAACTTTACTGTTACTTTTACTAAAAAAAAAAATAAAGAAAGAAAGAAAGACAAACTCTGTTGGCCCTTGGCAAACTCTAAGAATCCAGTCTTTAGGAATATAGTAGTGTATGGGCTGTGCATCTCAGGGGTAGTAGAATACTTACCTAGCATGTACAAGGCCCTGGGATCCATCCTAGCACCACACACATATACACACAAAAAAAATCAGAAAAAGAGTATTGCAGTTTAATGGGTCGAAGACCAAAGCTGCAACTTGTTGGCAAATAAATAAAGTCCCTCTGAAAGTTGTGAAGAGCAGAGATAGAAGTGGTGTTGCTTCTACCCCACGAGGTGCTTTCCTCCTCTACCTGCCTGCTTCCATGAATGGCCTCTTTGATGGAAGGTGAGGAGCTGTTTCTGGACAGAAACTGCTTTAGGAGTAACTGCAGTTATTGTTGAGTCACTGTCTCGGGTCTGCTGGGAACTATTACCACCCCTCCTGCCTGCTTTCCTTCTGCTGCCCCACCAGCAGGCCTTGGGCACACCACCTGCACATGTGGTATGGCGAAGGTAGCCTGGGAGCAGCAGCAGTGTTCCCAGTGCTTCCCCTTTGGGGGCAGAGGCTCTGGCTATCTTTCTTCCCTGTCCCTCTCCCCACACCCACCACCCAGAGCTCCCTACTCCAGCCTCTGGTGGGGGCCTAGATGAAGAAGAAGAAGCTGAAGAGACCAGTGTCCACACTCAGCAAGTCAGTAACTCAGGCAGTGCTGGGAATGAGGTGGGGACTTGTGCAAGCCAGCTTGAGAAGGCAGGGGTGGGTGTCTGGCTGAATCCCAAGAGCATATCAATTTTTGAGGAAGAATCTGACTTACTCGGCCAGGAGACCAGAAGGTCCTGCTCTATGTCCCCATTCAAGAAGGGACCTCTCAGGCAGGCAAGATAGAAGGCTGCACATGGTATTCTCCGAGGAAAGTTCCTGCCTCAGAAGAGGCCAGGCACAGACATCCCCAGCAACTGGCTCCAGAGGAGGGGCAGGGTGTGAGCCCAGGGGCAGCTGGGAAGCTCGCTGCCTCCTTAGACCCCAGGACCCAGTAGGTGGTGAACTGGTCTCACCCTCACCACTCCCTGGGAGAGGACACCCATGCTGCCTCTCCCTGTAGAGCACAGAGCCTGGAAAGAACGTGCCAGCACCTGTCCACATGAAGCGCTACAATCAGGCTCTGAGCAGCACCCCACCTTCCCCAGTGCCTCCTCCAGAGCTGGCAGGCCACGGAGTGGGGGAGAACTCGGGCTCTTGGTGCTCCACCAAGGCAGAGCCTCTCTCAGGCAGAATGGGAAGTCATATTGTAGGATGCTTTCTTCAGGGTCTCCAGGAAGAACTGTTCATCCTCCAGGAAGTCGTGGTCCTGCAAAGCAGATTTAGATGAGCACTTAGGCATCCGGGCACTGAGAGGGGGACGCTAGATACAGACTGACCTAGCCCTCACCTGGGGGATGCCCTCCCCACATACTCCCTAGCTCTGGGAGGCACTGGGGGGTGGGGCATGAAGGAGCTCAGGTATGGAGTGAGCTGGCCACAGACTCAGTCTTGGTGAGAACACTTTTATTAGCCGTGGAGCTTATCAGCACATGACTATGTCTGTAAGCCTCAGAATGCAGGACATGCTCCTTGAATGACAACTGTCATCAGTCTTATCACAGGGCATCTGAGATTAAATTGAGATGACATATGCCACTTGCTTGTACAGAACCTGGCCAAAAACAGAGGTCTCAGAAGTCGTACACTAGGCAATGCCCACTATTTTTCCCTCCAGGAGCTGGGGTCAGCCCTCCAGAGACCAAGATATGCTCTTTGCTATCTCTGTCCTGAGCTGGAAGGACTCTGCTTGTCACCTGCATGAACATGAGTGTCTGGTGGACACTCACCTGCTCAGCTGTGTGCTTCAGTAGCATCAGCTTGCTGAGGAAGTGCACAGGGCTTGGACCCGCTGGCAGCTGGCTGTGCTGAGAGGTGGCAGGAGCAGAGGCCACGAGCGCTGGGGAGGAAGTCAGGGGCCAAAGTGTTGGATAAATCAGGTGCCATGGCTTGTTCCCACATACCTGCTCCCCCATGGCCTGTGGATGGAGCCTGGACAAACGCTCTGGGGGCACATGGACTCAACTCTGAAAAGTCTCAGAAAAATGCTTGTAGGCTCTTATCTAACAAGTCTGTTTCTGAGATTTACTGAAGGGAAACAGTTAGGCAAAGGTACCAAGATGTGGGGATGAAGGTTTCTAGTGAGGTACTGCTCAGCTTAGCGCCAACAAATCCTTCAGCAGGGAACAGCCTCAGAATAGAAGGTCATGCTGATGAAGAGTAGCTACATGTTTAATTACTGACATGAAAACATGTTCCCAATGTGTTTCCCTAAGTGAAAAAGTCAGGTTAAAAACGTGATGTGGGGGTTGGCGGAGTGGCTCAAAGGTAGAGCACCTGCCCAGCAAGCTCGAGGCTCTTGAGTTCAAACTCCAAACATTATTAAAAAAAAAAAAAAGTGACATTATCCCACTTCTGTTTTTAAAAACACACATATACCACATGGAATGTTAGGTACCAGCATGCTACAGGTGGTTGCCTTTAGACGAGAGATGGGGTTGAGGGTATTATTTTTAAAAGTTTCTCTTCTATTTCTGACTTATTTCTCTGAAAACATAATTACTTGTGTAAAAAGGAAATAACAAGGACTAGAGGTGTGGTTCACAACGAGTGGTAGAGCATCAGTCTAACATGTTCGAAGCCCTGAGTTCAAACCCCAGTACCAAAGCTGGTGTGATAATTCATGCCTGTAATCTCAGCACTTGGGTTGAGGTAGGAGGATCACAAGTTTGAGCCTAACCTCAGCTTGGGCTACATAGTGGGACAAAACCTCAAGAACAAAAATTCCTAGCTGGCCCCTAACTTGAGCAGCCAGAGGAGGTCCCTCTGGCTCCTGCCTCTTCACTGTCTCAGCTGTCCCTTCCTTCTGGAGCCACTTACCACCCAGGTTTGAAGCTACCAGGCCCTGGGCCCTAGGAAGGCTGGAAGGTAGGTCCTGTCGCACGCGGTCCAGCTGCAGCCTCTGCTGGGCCAGGCTCAGGTGCTCCTATCCCCGATCCCGGAGAGAAGGAGTCAGTGGAGGGAGCACTGGCATGGGGCACGGGAGGGAGACAGAAGCCTTGCCTGGTGCACATGCTGCTCCTGCTGTCGCAGATGTTCCTGTTGCCGCTGCACCACCTGCAGCCGGGCCTGCTGCTCTGACTGCACACGCCGGGCTTCTTGCAGAGCGTGCTCGCCCTGCTCATACTTCTGGGAGGCCACCTGCAAAAAGAAGGTTGCTGAGTCAGGGCTGCCTGGGGTGAGATGGCGATCCGTGCTATACAACTGTCCAGCCATACCTTGCTCATGTGTTCCACCTCCTCTGTGCGGAGCTGGAGCCTCAGGGCAGCTGCATGGACCCTCTCCTTCTCCAGTCGCAGCTCCTGCCACTCTCGCTCCACAGCCTCCCTCTCAGCTGCCAGCTGCTCTTCTTTGGCCCGGAGCTCACTGGCCCTGACCTTCAGCTCCGCCTGCTCCTGGAGAAGGCAGACCTTCTGCTGCATTCACCTGTCCAGAGCTACACCAGGCTTGTGCAGCACCCCAGGGTCCCCTCTCCTGCCCTGCTTCTGGGAGGGGACCATACAGCCAGGGACTTCCAGGATGGGCCAGAGAGCCCTGGGCCCAAGCTCAGCTTTGGCCCCATGAGCTGTTTCCTCACTTCCTTCCTCATTTCTTTCCTTTCCTCCCTCCCTCCTTCCTCTCTTCCTTTTTTCCATTGTTATAGTGGTGCTGTGGTTTGAACTCAGCCTTGCACTTGTTAGGCAGGTGCTCTACCACTTATTCCATGCCCCCAGTCTTTTTTGCTTTACTTATTTTTTTGAATAGGGTCTTGCAGTTTATACCTGGACTACAGTCCTCCGGTTCATGCTTCCTGCCTAGCTGAGGTGACAGATACACATCACCACACCCAGCTTTTCTTGATTGAGATGGGGTTCTGTGAACTTTTCTTTTCTTTTTTTTTTTTTGGGGGGAGCCTGGGGTTTGAACTCAGGACTTTGAGCTTGCAAAGCAGGTACTTTGCAGGTGTGCCAGCCCATTTTGCTCTGTTTATTTTGGAGATGGAGTCTTGAAAACTATTTGCCAGGGCTGGCCTCAAGCCATGATCATTCAGATGTCAGCCTCCAAAGTAGTTAGGATTACAGGTGTGAGCCACCAAGCTCAGCTCCCTCATTTCTAAAATAGCTAAGCTACATGGGAATCAATGAGCAGTGAAGGAGAAAAATATGCATACAGTGTCTTGGAAAATGCAAGGAAGGTGCTGTGATGTGATTGCTGTTTTAATTCCTATACTTGTTATGTCATTGCTCTGCTGTTACGTCCCAAGCCTGGGAGCTGATGCATCCAGGTGAAAGGCCAGGGCCTCCAAACCCTCTGCTGTCCCGGAGGCTCTGGGCCCTACCTTGGCCAGGCTGATGAGGGTGCCTTCCCGCTGGGTGTCCACCTGAAGCGTCCGCTCTGCCTCACGCTCAGCCCGTTCCTTACTCAGCTTCTGCTGTGAGAAGAAGTCGGCCCACTCAGCTGCCAGGCGCCGCCGCTCCTCCCCACACTTGTGCATGACAGACCTCTGCTCCTCCAGCAAGGCACTCTGGACATGAGGATGGGGTATGGCATGAGTGTCTCTGGGTATAATGGCAGAATCAGTAGCTAAGTATGGTGCTATACTCACCTTGGCCCTTTCCAGTTCCTCTCTCTCCATGGTGATCTGCTGGACCATGACCTTCCTCTGCTCCTCAAGAGCGCGCTGCGTGGACTCTGCCTTGGACTGCTCTGCACTTACTCGCCAGCGCTCCTGCAGGCCCGTGGTAGGGCTCAGAGCCAGTTCCAGGAATAGGCCTGGTTGGTCCTGGTTGCAAACCTACTCACATCTCCCATGCTATGCCACAGATGCCTCCTTCACAAAGAGATGCAAAGGAAGGGGTGCCTGGGAGGCACTGCCAGGGCCCAGTCCCTGCTATTCTGCTTGAGATTAGGGCCTAGCAACAGCAGCATCTCTTCCCTGAATGTCCATCCCCAGCCTCTCATCAGCCAAACAGGCCAAGAGCACAGTGCAAGTTTCCTGCTGCACTGGGGACCCAGGGTGCCCACAAGCATGAGGTGAAAAGGTAACTGTGCCTGGCCTGAGGAGGCACAGTCACCAAAATAGTGAGCAGATAAGGTTTCTGATATAAAAGCATCTGTATCTACATTGTAACGGTCATAGGATCCCTTATGTTTTCAGTGGATATCTCTGGCCCCTGAGTAATTTAATTTTCATTATTTTAATTATTTTCTATTTATTTATTTATTTGATGGTACTGGGCTTGAACTCAGGACCTCATGCTTGCTAAGCAAGCACTCTACCACTTGAGCCACTCTGCCAGCCCATGGTGGTTCTTTAAAGAATGAAGTTCAGGCTTATATATAAATGATATGTAGGGAGGTCAAACATGTCTGTCACAGCTGGGAAGGTTAAATGACATTTAGTGGGCAAGAACGTCTCTTCCCATGCCAGGCATCAGCTGACATGGCAGATATGAGTGACAGGAAGAATGAGAGAAGTACAGCTGATGGTTGGGGCAGACTATGGAGGGAGGAAGGTGTGGAGAGACACAGAGGAGAGTCTGGGCCTTGGCAGCTGAGGAGGGGAGGGCAGAGAAGGCCGAACACCCCTCACAGGTGGCCTGGGGTACGGAGGCCCTGTGCAGCAGGATAGGCTCACCTGCTCCAGGAGCCGGCTCTGTTCATTCAGGCGTGCCTCCATCTTCCCGATGACCTCCTGAAGCCGGCCACGCTCCTCCTCCATGTCCCTCTGCTGCCGGCCCAGCCTCTCCTGCAGTGCTGGGGGCAGGCCACAGGGTGCTCACTCCTTAATCTCCTTCCCACCAAGCAGGGCCCAGGTTACCCAGACAAGGGCTATCTCGTACCTCGCAGCTGCTCGTCCCGCTGCCGCATCCCCAGCTCCTGTGCCTGTGAGGTGGAGAGGTGTGAGGCCTCCACTCGGGAGGACAGCTCGTTCAGACTGCTGGAGAACTTCTCCATCTGCTCGATGATGCCATTCAGGGACCTGGAGGAGGAGCCAGGCACTTTATCCCAGGGAAGTTGAGGCTGACCCCTCAGGTGGACATCACTGAGCAATACACATACCGTGTGTGGGAGGTGGCACTGGTGACGGCATCAATCTCTTGGTCCTTTAGCAGCTTCAGTCTCTGCAGCTGCTCCTCATGGTCCTTGTGCATCTCCAGGATGGATGTCCTGAGGGGGAGGTGGCAGAGGTGGGGAAGGCCAAGAGCCACTCTGAACAGGACCATGTGGATAGACAGTGCTGAGAACACTGTGGCAGCACCTCATGGCCTCATAGAAGGAGTCTCTCCTTCCCCTCCCTCAGGTGCTGTTTCCCTGGCTCTTCTGTGTCTCTTACTGCTTCAATGACATGTGCATCAAGAGATTCCTCCTATTACTCAGCACAAATGCTTTTCACAGAGCAAGACAGCTAAGTGCACAACCCTTCATTGGGCCCAGGGGCAATCTTTATTTGTTTGTGTTTGCAGTACTGGGGTTTGAACACAGGACCTACACCTTGAGCCACTCCACCAGCCCTTTTTTGACAGATGTTTTTCACAAACTGTTTTGCCCAGGGTGGCTTCAAACTGAGATCTTCCCGATCTTTGCCTCCTGAGCAGCTAGGATTACAGGTGTGAGCAACTGATGCCTGGCCCAGGGGCAATCTTGAAAGGCCTGCTGAACCTTCATGACCTACAGAGTGGAGCCAGTCACCAGCTTCCACTGGATCAGCTGGCAAGCAGAGTATCCTTTGCCTAGCTAGGGCTTGGTATTTGCTGCTGCCAGGCCCTGCCTGGACAGTTAGTAACTCCCTTGAGCCTTATGTGCGCTTCATCCTCCGTAGAGCGGGTGGTACTCCACCTCTCTACTGGGAGGTGATGGTCTGGTGTGTTCAGTCCTGGGTCTTCGCCTCAGTGCTGAAGGGAAGGGCCAGTCCCCATGTAAAGGTCTGTATTTGCCTCCTCCAGCCAATCCTTGCAATTCTGCTCCCCATCCACCTGCCCCTGCATCTTGCCCTCACCGTTGCAGCTCACGGAGCCGTTCCATCTCCTGGTCCTTCTCCTGGGCAGCCGCCGCCATGTGGCGCTGGTGCTGGGCTGTGAGCTCCGCACGGGCCTGCTCAGCCTCTTTGCAATGCAACAGGTACTGAGCAGACAGCTCCTCATTTTCTCTCCGGAGCCGCTCCTCCCGCTGCTGGTATGATGCTTCTAGCACTTTGATGCGGCTTCTGCCAAAAGACACCCAGCTAAAGCGCCTCACTGAGCACATCAGCGTGCTCGTGGGTCTCAGTGAGGGGATCTGAGCCAGAGCTGCGGCAGGATTTTAGTTCTGGAGAAGCTGAGGCAGGCATGGGAGGAGCTGGAGGGTACCTGTGAGCACTGTCGATAAGCTCCAGGTCTGCCTGGTGCCGCTGCTGCAAACTCTCCAGCAGCAGCATGTGCTGGGCCCGTTCTAGCTCCAGCTTCCGCACCTAGGAGATGGCGTGGGGCAAGGGCAGTGGGTTCCATGATGCTCAGTGCCTCCAGTCCCTCCTTCCTCCTGGCCAAAGCCTCCAGAAACTCACAGTGATGCCTGACCACTGTCCCTGACTCCCTGTGGCCCTCACCTGGGCCTCCAGCTCCGCCAGCCGGGCCTGACTCTGTAGCAACTCAGTCTGGAGCTGAGCAGTGCCACTCTGAAGTTGTGTCTGGGCTGCCAAGAGCTGCTTCTGGTATCTTGTATCTGGCAACAGGCTCTGTATCAGGGGATCTGGAAGCAGGGACTGCAGGCGAGGACAAGAACTATTCTAGGTGAAGAGACAGGGACCCAGCTGAACTTAGCTACCTCCAGACCCTCTGCTCACTGGACTGCCTGGCCTGTCTCTCATCTGTGGTTGTAGACAGGGGATGAGACCAGAATAGCACCACCAGGACAAGGCCTTACAGCAAAGCAGTCAGCAGCACCTCCCCTTTCAGCTCTGGTCAGGAAAGGGTATGTCCTTCCTCCCCAAGAACACATCCTCCCCAGTGTGGGGGGATGTCTCCAGCTTCTGAAACAAACAGCAGTCTCAGCTGTGACAAAAGCTCCTGATGCCAGCCCTTTCTGTCTGGCCTCAGGCTTCATGCTAACAGTAATGCTTCCCATAAGCTATTTTTCACCCACCAAGACTCAGGTACATGCTCCTGGCTGCCACACCTCCTGGGCCCAGGTGTCAGAGGTGACTGCCACACCTGAGAAACAGAGGTGCAGTGGAAGGACAGCAGGGATGGAGGCTATCTAGGTGGAGCAGCAGGGCACCTGAACTACTACTTTCTGGAGCATTGCTGATACCCTTGCCAATTCCTTTTTATTTTAATTTTTCTGTTTTTTGGAGACAGATCTCACCATGTAGCCCAGGTTGGCCTCAAACTCACAATCTTCCTCCTGAGTACTGGGAGGGATCTCAGATGTATACCACCATGCCTGGCTTTCTTTCTTTTTTTTTTTTTGGAGTTTGAACTCAAGACCTCATGCTTGCTTTACTACATGAGCCATATTGCCAGCCCCCATGCTTGGCTTTCTAATTCTGTCTATGCTGGCACACTCAACTCCACCTGGAAGCAGTGAGGCTAAAAGTTCAGTAAAGTGCTGATGGAGACACCAGAGTGATCCACTGTCACAGTAGACATGTCTGATACATTTTCCCAGCAGGTTGTCATGTCCAACTCCTAGAGCTGCCTCTGAGCACAGGACAACTGCTCCCTGGACCCAAGACATATACTTGTTTGTCTACCCTCCCTACCTGGGCAGGCACAGGGAGCCCTGTGGGTTCCTGGGAGCTCGGGATATAAATTGCAGGTTCTGAAAAATCAAAAGCAGAGAAATGTGTAGGAGTCTGTGTGTGTCTGGGAGAGTTCCTTATAACTCATTTTCCAGAGGTTCCAAAGGAGTTTGAATTATGTCTTCATTGGCCAGGGTTAAGCCTTCATCAAAGCAGAAAACGAACCAGTGCCGGAGAGGTCTCCCAAGGCTGATCTTCTCTTTGGGTCACTTGCAGGGAGGACCAATGTAGCCTGGCTGCAACTCATGGGGGACCTGGGAACATAGGGATGGAGAGCAAAGTAAATGGCCTTCCATGTAGGACCTGGGTAGAGAAGGGTGGCACCAGAAGTAAAGGAAAACTTTGAGCTCAAATAATTGAGTAGAAATACCCACCAGGTAGCTTACTCCTTGGGAGTAAAGGACCTGGCTGTGATGGTGGCTGGTATAGGAGAGAGGGATGCTGCCTCTGACAGCTCTGTCATTAGTATACTTGGCACAGACACTGAGTACCACAGCCAGTTAGCCACCCGGGGTCCTGGCACAGCCATCCACCATCCCCCTCTAGGGAAGGAGGCCAGGGCCAAACCCACTGCCTCTTACTCACACTCAGCCCTGGCTGCAGACATACCCTGCAATGTCAGGCCTGGCAGCTGGCATTTCTTGCATTGTTGCTCCTGAGGTTCCTCCACCAGCTGCCTGCTTAAGCCCCTGAGTGCTGGTGCAAGGTTGGCTGAGGAGAGTCCATGTTGAAGGTGAAGTTGATAGAAGGCCCACCTTAGGCTAAAGACAGTCCCAGAAAAAGCTCCCAGCATTATGCTTGTGGCGTTCCTCTGTCCTCTTCCCCTGCTTCTGTTCCCAACATTGTGTTGGGGAGTTCTCTTCCCCAGTCTGAGCTCTTGGGTATGTGGACTGTGCTGTTTTTCCAGGACCTGCTGTCCACTTCAACATCCACTGTTCTGCAGTAACTGGACACTGCCCATGGAGTGACAATGGGCACATCACACATAATAAAATTAAGTTCAAAACTGTCTTGGTCCACTTACCTTTGCTCGGCCTTAGATTATAGCCCAAGATGGCTGTCCTTGGACACTTTCTTGTCTGTTATTCTCACCTTCCTTTTTTGGTTCTCAGGGTTAGTCAGAAAGAGGTTCTTTTCTGTATGGGCCTCAGCTTTCCCTTGGTCCCAATCAAAGTCAAAGCTGCCCTCCTTCCACTCTAGCACCTGGTGTCCCTGGGTTCTCACAAAATTGCCCAATCTCCTTCCCTTGGTTCTGACTGAAAAGCATTTTACCACTTCCTCTGGACACTCAGCCTTGCCAGGCTCTTTGCCTTCCTGTTCTCAGAGGTCATTCATGACCATGCCCCACCAGACTGCCATCTGTAGCTCCCAGGAGCCACGCCTCAGCCATGACTTTTGGAATACCCCAAGAGCACAGGAGAAAACAACTCACATACGCTTTAATGAGTTTAGCTTGGACCAAGAGAAACACCAACAATCTACAGAGTGGGTTTCTTTCTCAGCCTGACAATACTGTGGGCAGCGCCCTTGCTTAAATGCAGAGAATAGCAAAGCCTGCCACTTCAGGACACTCTCTGTCCTCTCAAGCCTGATCAAAGAAGCACTTGCCCCCATAGTCAAGGCACTGAGCATCAACAACCCCCCAGTCCTCTTGTGTCTTGCAGAGCCAACAGCTCTCTCTCTCTGCTGTGCCCATGAGGAAAAGAACTAAAGCTGAGAGTTAGCATCAGTGCCCATGGCATACTGCCAGCATCACCAATAGATAAGGTGATGTTACAGGTGAAATGGGCAAGGCCGGCCTTGAGGCCCTGTCCTATTCTTCTTGCTAGACACAGCAGCCCAAGCTCATACCTGCCAGATGGGGGACGGCTTGAGTTTAGGCCCTTATAGGTCGCAGTGTGCTCTTCTCTGGCCAGACCTTGTGACTTCTTCTGAGACAAGACATGGCTTAGCCAGTCTTCCTCCTCTTTCTCCTCAGATGCTCCCAGCATGGAGGCCTGGCTGGTTTTGGTTGGGGACCTTGCACCCTTGGCTGGTGGCTTTGTTGCTGAGGGCAACCCAGCTGGGGCACAGTGCAGACCTGAGGCTGAGTGATGGCTTGGAGGAGCGGGTAAGGAGGGTGTGGAGATCGCTGAGCCTCCCTGTTGGAGCTCTTGGGTGGGAGAGGGAGGCAGCAGGTCCAAGTCATCATCCTTGAGACCTAACCAGTCAGCTCCCCCTCTCCTAGGGTGGATGGGGCTGGAAGCTGCTGGAGGGCTATGTTTGGAACCCAGTTCTCCCTTAGGGTCTGGGCCGCCTTCTGCTAAGAATCTGCTTCAAAACAGAGAGAAGAGTGTTAGGCAGGGGAGGCAGCTTGTCCCAGCAGCCCTTTATCAGTTTTTCCATCCACTGCTGGAGAGGGGAGAGACTATAAGGCCCACGGCAAGAAGGAGTCTGCTATGTCCCGGAACTCTGCACAGTCAGCCTAAGGCTTAATAAGCAGCAGCTCCTGGGCCAGCTCAGGATATGTGTTATTTAGAACACCATGAAATATGGACTTTTGACTCTCCCCATGGGAACCAGGGTCAATTCTGCCCAATGAGAACCAGGTCAAATCACAACCACAGGTATACAGACTCAGAAAGAAATCAGTCAGTTTAGATTTTCCGCTAACAGCCATTTGTCACTTGCTCATCTGTATAACCATCGCCTACAGAAGTTATGCACCAGTGGCAGCAGGCTCCCAGGCTTAAGGATATTTTGGGATTCACGGGCTGGGAGAGTGCAAGACGGGGGTTCAATCCCCAGTACCACGAAAAGAAGAAGCTGGGTGTGGTGATGCACACACATGCACATATACATAACTGTCAATTCAAAAAATCCCTTTGCTAATCTAATTTTCCATTGCAAACCAGGAGAAGTGCTGTCAGGACTGTCAGGATGGGTCCAGCAGCATTCTCAGGAAACAGGCTGGAGAAGCCCTGCCCGCTGCAGAACAGTAGTTCAGCTATCTCCTGAGCTGTGCACTCCTCAGCTGGACTGAGTGAGAACTTTTTAAGGCATTCAGGGGCTTGGGGGAGAGGCAAGCTTTCCTTCTCCTTTTCCTTATGAGCAGTCTGGGGGTGGTCTGAGACTGCCAGCTGGGCCAGAACTCACGATTGAGCTGCTAGGGAGTTATCTACACCCCTTCGTGGTGACTGGGCAGCCTCCCATTCAAGGCTGTTGAGTGGGATAGAAAGGCCCCACCTACCTGACAGACTGCCGGCGGGACTGGCGGCCCTCAGAGGAACCCACAGTGGGCTTATAAGCCCCAAAGGTGAGGATCTCATCATCCCAGGTATCTTCTTTGTCTGTAAATTAAGGAGCCTGTGACCATGATCTATAGCAGGGGAAGCCAAACCTTTTTTTTGTGTGTGTAAGAATTATCTCATGACAGTCTGTCTCAGTTACAGATGTGTTCAGTAATGTGTGTGTTATGGCAGGTAGCTTATTTCTTGTTACATGTGTGGTAAAGACCTGGTCTAGAGGTCCCCACCTCATCCTGTCCTATTCTGGAGGACTTCCTCACCTTGTGGCCTCTGGTACATTTTGTCTAGCTTGGAATCCCTCTGGTCCCCAGTACCCGGGCGAGCCAGGAGTTTGGTTGCTGTGCCTCGACCCAGTAGCTCATCCAGCTTGAAGCGTGCAGGAAAGGGCCCTTCCCTGTGTACAGGACATAGGAAAGGAGTTTGTGACTACATGGAGCTCCCAAGAGTCCAACTGTCTCACCCTTGAGCTTTTCCCTAGATCTGTGGCATCAGCCTGGTCAGGGACTCTGTGCTTGTCAAGGATCCTTACTGGTCTCCTGTCTGCTGCTTCTCTGCCTTGGGGCTATCTTCAAATCCCAGTGTGGCCATGATGTCGTCCCCATCATCAAACAGCAATTCTTCTTTCTTTCGAATGGGGGTGTCTCCAGGAGTTACAGGAATAGAGGGACCTAAAAAACAAAACCAGGGCCCAATGCCCTTGATCTTCTTGCCCTCCACTATGATTGAATGGGTTGGGGGAGGGGCTCTCTGCAACCCTGAGCTTTGTGTGGGGCAGTGGGCACTGCACCTGTCTGGTCTGCCCAGGGGACCTGACCCCCCCAACCCACTCCCATGCCCACACATTCACCTCCATGGTGCTGGAGACAGACAGTCTCTTGGTCCTGCCCTGCTGAGGTCTCTTGTTCCACCAGCAAGTTCAGTAAGCCTGTCTGTTGTCAGTAGACCGTGCCCCAGGATGAGGAACAAGCCCCTCCATCCTACCTGGACCTCTGACTGTGCTGGGGCACTTGTTGGAAGCTGTTTTGCTCTCTGTTACAAGTGGCTCCTTGGCTGTTCCTTCCTCATCATCAGAGAGAAGTCCTGCCAATGGGTCTTCCAGATCTCACCACCAGAAGGGAAAGCAGAGGTTGGACTGTGGCACTTTGTGGGAAAACAAGTTTGAAGCTGGGGCAGCTATCACTCGAGCACAAACAAGCTTCTCAGCATCTGTGGGGCCTGTGGCAAGAAGGGCTTGGACGCAGACGAGGCTCAGCAAGGGGAGAGGGAGTTCAGTGAGCCTGTCGTGTCTCTGACTTGGATGGCTGCATGGACTCCTGGAAATATCCCTAATATATCAGGAGAGAATTAAAACATTCGTGCATTCCTGAAGGGAAAGAGACCTTTCCCTAGACTTTAGAAAGTCTTCAGTTTGACACATGGCTTTGAAGTCCTTGCAAATTGTTGGCAATAATGGCGCCGATAGGTTTCAGTTCTTACTGCACCCTTAAGCTCCTGTTTTCCTGGGTCACAGTCCTGCCTCCCAGGGTCACAGTCCAGCCTCAAGTCTAGCTTGAATCCTCCTTCTGCCCCCACCCTCCAATCAGCCTGAACCATAAGATCCTAACCAACCAGATCATGGGGTATTTAAGCCCTTGCCCCTCCTGCTTCTCTCTCTTGGCTCTCTCTACTCTCTCCCTCTCCCACCCGGCAATAAAGAATCTCTTGGCCAGATCACTCCTCTCCACGTGGTCATTTTGGGGCCTATATTTCCTTACACAAATAAATTTCCCAAGGCTGGATACTAGAGGCTCACGCCTATAATCCTAGCTACTCAGGAGGCACAGATCAAGATGCTGTCTGTTCGAAGCCAGCCCCAAGCAAATAGGTCGTGAGACCCTATCTCAAAAAATACACAACACAAAACAGGGCTGGTGGAATGGCTCAACTGGTAGATCCCCTGCCTACCAAACATGAGGCCCTGAGTTCAAAACCCAGTACCAAATAAGGAAATAAATTCCCCAAATATCCTGGCTAATATGGCATAACTAGTCACTTCCATAACTCCTCAGGAACTAAATCGGGGGCACCAGCAGTCTGGTCCCCCTCTGAGCCACACAGTGACTTGGCCTTTGGCAGGTGCCAAGTGTTACCCTGGCTACTGTCAAACTGACATCCCAGAAGCAGAACTGTAGACCTCTGGTACCTTCAAAGGAAAACCTCTTGTACTGATGCCCAAAGCTGCTGAGAGAGGGAGGTGGCTTCTTGGTGGGAATGGTGTCCCCTGAAGGAAGAATAAAGAAGGTAGCTGTGGACCTCAGTCCTGGCCAAGGTCCTCCTCCATACCTTAGGCTGGGGTTCTTGGGACAGAGAGTACTTTATTCTGGGAAGGTGAGGCTTGTGGCAGTGGGCACAGCCACGAAGGGGTCTACATTCCCCAGTTCTCGCCTATAATCCCAGCACTTGGGAGGCTAAGGCAGGAGGACTTCAAGGCCAGCCTGGGCTACATAGCAAGGCCCTGTCTCAACGATCTCCCCTCACCCCCCAAAAAAAACTTTCAGGAGTTTCCATGTTGGACTTAAGAGGGACTGAATCTCTCCTTTCTCCCATCATAAACAGTCTCACACACACAGAGGCACAATTAGTTCCTTGCCCTCTCCATCCCAGGCAGAGAAAACTCACAGGACAAGAGAGCTTCTTTTTAAGCATGTTCCACATCTCCAGAGTCTCCCTAGGAGATTCCAGGAGGTATCCCCACTCACGTTTCTCATTGGCTAGGAACTTTTCAGCAGGCTCAGGATTGCTAGGCACTTCTTTCCCAGAATTCTTTGCAGCATTTTTGCCAGAGGCAGGATGAGACTTCCTCAGACCCAAGATATCAGCATCCATGTCATTCAGATCCTAAGAAAGCAGAAGGAAGGAGCATGACATCTGGGAAGGCACTGTGGTTTGGATGTTCCATGCCCCAAAGGTTCACATGAAAAGGCTTGCTCTCAGGGTGATGGTATTAGGAGAGGGAATCTTGTGGAAGGTCCTTTGGTCATTGGGGGTGTCCTTGCAAAGGACTGTGGGACTCCACCTGTCCTCTCTCTCTGTTCTGTTTCCAGATGTGACCATTTGTTCTGATACACGCTCCTGCCTTGACATGCTGCCATCTGCCAACTTTACCAGAGGCCATATCAATCCCTACCCTCAGTCTCATCTTGGACATGGAACCCTCAAAACTGTGAGCTACAGAAACCTTTTCTTTATAAGTGAGCTGCCTCAGGTATTTCATTATGGTGACGCAACACTGACTGGTACAGAGGGGAGGAGGACTTCCATCTGAGGAGGGCAGTTGGCAGCAGGTACCCAGGGACAGAACTATAAGAAGACAAAAGACAAATGAAGAAAACTGTTGAGAAAAATGGTGAGTTGGGAAAGACAATGGAACCAAAGGTAAGTACAGTTGGGTAGAGGCCTTGCTCATGGTTCTGAAATAAGAGACCCAAAGTCACTACCAGAATTGAGTAGAAGATGGGTCATGCCCAGGGTCACAGCCAACTAGCCTCAGGGAAAAGATTTCAGGTTGAGGTTAAAGATCTGAACCTGGAGCTGAGATTCTTTAGAACCCCACAGGGTGGAACCAAGAGCTTAGCCTTGGCCCAGAAACCAGGGATGGGCTGCAAGGATGAGGGTCGGACAGCAGAGTGCTGCTGATGGCAAGGGAAGGAAGAACAAGAGGTAGCCCATGCCAAGATACCTGGGCACTGTGAGATTATATTCTTATTCACAGTTTACAATTTGTCTTAAAATTTGAGGGTTTAGCTTTGGGTTTTATCTGATAAGAAGGGATCCTACTTGGCAGGGGATATGGAAACATGGAGAGAAAGAACATCAGAGGTCTTTAAGGTCTAGGACTTCAGAGGCACAATACTCCTCTATCCTCCCAGGTGGCAGTACAGGGCAGAGGGGACCCAGCCAGGTGAGTCTCTGGGTGGGGGCTCCATTTCACTGGAGGCCTGTAACATAGACTTTCCAGTCTCCAGATGCCTGGAAAACTTGTTTTATAGGTGGCAAGAAGGGTACTAGCTCAGGAGGAGCTCCATTCCTGCATACAGAAGGCTCAGAAACCCAAGGTGTAAATGAGAAATTTCATGAAGGATGAATCCTTGGCACAGAATATTAATTTCCCCACCCAAGCCTGACCCTGAGGATTGTGAAGTTATTTCACTACCTTTGTGGTTTTCAGCAGAGCCTGTGGGCCTGCATCTAAGATGTCTGAAACCTAAATCCACAGAAGGTGAGGGCACAGATGCGATGACGTTAGTCAAGGCACAACAACACTTGGGGCTCCAGCCCCTTGTCACCTTGCTTCTGTGGGAGCAGATGGCTCAGCAGGGGCAGAGTTCGGCCAGTGAAGCATAAAGACTAGAGTTCTTTGTCCCCTTCCCTCAGGATTTAGCTGTGTGTGTGTGTGTGTGACTAGGGCTTGAACTTCGGGCTTCACACTTACAAAGCAGGGACTCTACCATTTGAGTCACACTTCCAGTCCATTTTGCTCTGGTTATTTTGGAGATGGGGTCTCATGAGCTATTTGCCTGGGCTGGCCTGGAATTGGAATCCTCCTGATCTCAGTCTCCCAAGTAACTAAATTACAGATTTGAGCCACTGGCACCTGGCTTTAGCTGTTGTTTGAAATCAAACCTAGTTGTGGAGACCCAAGAAGTACTGCCATTTTCTGTTCCTCTCTACTGAAGAGACTACTTCCACCTTAAGACAGTCCAAGTCATGCTCCTTCCGAATCGTGACCAGACTGTCTCACTGGAAAGGGCAAGAAACAACTTCCACATTTTCAAGAGCTCTACTTTCTGGCTCATTGTTCTGATGGGGAATAGACAGATATTGTTTTGCTCTAAGAATCAAGTGACTTCTACTCCCTCTGTGAGAGTAGTTGCTTGGCTCAACTTCATTGCTCTAGGGGATAAATAGAGAGGTCAAGGGTTGGGGAATGGCCAGGCTCACCTCCACATCAGCTTCTGCCAGGCCTGCCAGGTTGCCAAGGGACCTGCAAAGGGGTGAAATCAGCACCGACCTGCATGCCCAGGGCACTAGGTAATTCTAAAAAATGAACAGTGGGGGTTAGGGATCTCATTCAGTGGTAGAGCATAAGCAGATGCAAGGTCACGGGTTTAATCTCAGCACCATCAAACAAAAAGAAGAGTTGCTTAGACAGTCAAAGCAAACTTGGAGAGATTTCTCTGCAGGAACAGAAATGCTCAAAGGAATTTCACAGGTTATGTAGTGCAGTGATTTTATACTTTTTTTTTTTTAAATAGAGCTCTTTTAAAAACAAATAGTTAAAAACAATAGGTAAAGAGAAACCAACTGCTCCAGCTAAAATGAAGGTGGAGAATGGAGTATTATATTTATGTCATCTGTCAGGAGAATAAACACAATTTGAAAAGCACTCATCTGGACCAACTATTTTTGAAGATAAGGGAACTAAGACTCAGAGGTTCAGGAACTGCCTAAGTAACAGATGTAGCACTAGAAACCTCCAGGTCAGTCCTCTTCCCATCCTTCTAGACCCCTTTGATAACTGGAAGCTGAGGGAAGGAGTGGAAAATCCTGATATTATCTGTGGGCACATGCCAAGTGGGAAATGGGGTGGAGGGGCAGAGAGTTGGACTAAAATGGGCCACGGATCCCCAGGCAACCTGGTGTTTACCTTGTTCTAGCCTTTGAAGGGAGCCCCTGAGGTATGCCTGCCATATCTCTGACATGGGAAGCCAGTCCAACAGGCTTCTCAGGGAGTGTTGCTGGAACAAGATAAACAGAAAAGACATTATTCAGCTATAGAGCACCACAGTGGAGATGGAAAGGATGGTGAGTTCCTCCACTCAGCATTCTCCCTCACCTTCCCTCAGAAAGGGCAGTGTTAAGAGAGGAAACTGGTGTCAGAGGCAGGTCCCAGTGTCATCCCTTGACAAATGTCATCCCTTGACAAATGAATGTGGAGGGTATGTTTCCAAGGACGAAGTCAACCCCAGATGCCAACAAGTGCTAAATGAAGAGTTCAACTCAACCCAACCCAACCAGACCCCAGGGACATATGGCTCCTCCACAGCCCAAAACTGTAGTTTGGGATATATGGGTTTGCGCTTTGAGGGTTCTGTCATGTGGGGGAAACCTAAACCTTGCTGTCTCTATGAATTTGCAAGTCCCTGAAGCCCTACTCCTCAGTATAACAATATGGACACAAAGAAGAAGGGGCTAGTATCCAGAGTACATAATGAACTCTTACAATTCAACAATAAAAAGCTAAGTAGCTCAATAAAAAAAACAGCAAAGGATCTGAAGAAGATATGCAAATTGCCAATAAGCATATGAAAAGATGCTCAAAGTCATTAGGGAAATGTGCATCAAAGCCACAATGGGATATACACTCCAAGGATGGCTATAATCAAAAAGATGAGAGATAAGTATTGGCACGAATGTATAGAAACCAGATTGCTGGAGGGAATGTAAGATGATACAGTTGCTGTGGAAAACAATTCCACTCAAAAACTTATACATGAATGTCCATAACTTATTTATTATAACTGTCTACTTATTTGTAATAACCAAAATGTGAAAATAATTCAAGTGTTCAACAACTGATAGATATATACAAGTGATTTGTAGCCAGTACCAGTGGCTCGCGTCTGCAATCCTAGCTACTCAGGAGGCAAAGATCAGGAGGATCGCAGTTCAAAGCCAGCCCAGGCAAATAGTTTGTGAGACCCTATCTAGAAAAAAAACCCACCACAAAATGGCTCGTGGAGTGGCTCAAGGTGTAGACCCTGAGTTCAAATCCAAGTACTGAAGGAAAAAATAAAAAACCAAGTTGTATATACACACGCAGATTTTTGGTGTCTAAAACAGACTACTATTATCTAGCCAGACAAATGAATTGCCAATATGTGCTGCAATGTGAATGAACTCTGACAACTTAATGCAAAGTCCAGATGTAAAGATGCAAAGAACATGGATCCATTTTATACAAAAAGTCCAGACAGGCAAATCCACAGAAACAGAGAGGAAATAAATGGTTGTCTAAGGTTGGGGCAGGGGAGAACGAGCGTTAGCTACTAATGGATATGGAGTTTGTTTATGGGGTGATGAAAACGTTCTGGAATTAGGCAGTGGTGATGGTATTTGGATTTTCTCAATGCCTATTGAACTGTACACTTTTTTTTGGTGGTACTGGGTTTTGAACTCAGGGCTTCATGCTTTTGAGGTAGGTGCTCTACCACTTCAGCCACACCTTCAGCCCATGAACTAGATACCTTTTAAAGAATAAATTTTGGGGCTGCTGGGGTGTAGCTCAGTGGTAGCCACTTGCTTAACATGCATGAGGTCCTGGGTTCAATCCTCAGCACCAACCCCCCCCCCCAAAAATTATATAAATGAAAAATAAGGAGCGAATTTTTTTTTTTTTGGTGGGATTGGGGTTTGTACTCAGGGTTTCAAGTTTGCAAAGCAGGAGCTCTACCATTTGAGCCACACCTTCAGTCCATTTTGCTCTGGTTATTTTTTGGAGATGGGGGTCTCATGAACTATCTGCCTGGCTGGCCTCAAACTGTGATCCTCCCAATCTCAGCCTCCCAAGTTGCCAGGACTACAGGTGTAAACCACTGGCACCTGACAAGGAGTGAATTTTATGGCTTTTTTTTTTTTTTAAGAAGAATAGGACTAGGCCTGGGGGAGGGGTACTCACTATCATCCCCCAGGAGGTCACTAAGGACATCATCAATGGAGCCTGGAACAGAAAAGAGCCATCATGATATCAGCAGGAAAGAAGAGTGGTACACACAACTTCAAGTCTTGAGGCTCCCCAGAGACACAGAGCTCTCTGTGTTGGGCCTTAGGCTTAGCTCTGCCTTCACTGGCCACAAGATGTTTTCTAACTCTCTGGCAATAAGTCACAATGCCTTGTTGAAACACTGAGGTAGAAATTTAAAATAACTTTCCCAAAGAATGATAAAGACTTTCAATAGAACCTCCTACCAGCCTCTCTATGACACACTAGCCAGCAATCAGTCTTCCGGACTCTAAAAGAGCCCAGTGTGGTTCTTTGGGCAAAGTGTCTAAGATTCTTAGGCACACACAAGCTTCTTTTGTGCTGGGGGTTGGGGGGGAAATCTAAGTAGGAAAACAGACTGAATTAGTCCTCCTATCCAGTTTATGTGCCTTTATCATCCTTCTACTCCTGGATACAGAGCTCAATGAGGATTTTTTTCCTCCTAAAACCTCATTTGTTATTTCTGAATCTCTCTGAGGACTAAAGAGGCAGCATAAGGAGGCCCCTAGGAAGACTAAGGCTCCTTATGGGAAAATCAAGAAACCTCTTGCCAAAAACATTTCAAAACAGACATGGCTAAATGATTTCAGGACCCAAGCGGGAAGAAGGGTATATATTTTACTTTAAGGATGATTGATATTTCATGTCTCCACTCACCTTTCAATCCCTTCTTGGTTTTTGGTGCCTAAAATGGGAAAAACAAGTCACATGAACAAAAATCAAACAGTGAAAATGTATCAAAACCGAAAATGGAGAATATATTGTTGTGCCTTTTACCAGGTCAGCAGAGGAAGGAGCACCAATAGCATTTAGAAACAGAAGTTCCCTTGTTTTCCTAAGAATGGATTTATTCAGAGCATGCAACAAACCAGCAGTGGTACCAATGGGTGGACAGAAATCTCTTCCTTGATTTCTAGACACCACATGCAAAATCCTCCCAACTAGGATGTAATGTCACTGAACATTTTCTTCTATCCCATGAACCTCAATCTTAGTGCTTAAAAAAGCACCTCCAGCTGGACATTCAGAGGCTCAGGAGAAACCTTGCTCATGACTTAAGTTTGTTATCAATGGTGCCTTCCCATCACTGTTCTCTGGGGACCATATTCTGGTCCTTATCATGCAATCCCCGGACTATTCCATGCATTCAAGATGTTCAACGGTGCAGGAGTGGGGTAGAGGATGGTGTTCACATTTTCACACATCTCACTCCGCATTCTTCCTACCATCTCAGGGCTCTGGAGGCTTCCTGCAGTTCCTTCCCAGCACTGTGCAGCTCATTTGAATTTTGTCCATAGCAGGCCCAACCTCCCTAATGAGAAAAATTGAAGTGGTTGTTTAAAAATGATGTAGCTTTACCAGTGCTTGAATCCAAGGGTCGTCCAGGCTCCTCTAACATTGCCTATTCAAGAGGCATGAGATGGATATGGCATTGCACACCCGTAATCCCAGCATTTGGGAGGCTGAAGCAGGAGGATCACTCTTGGGAAATATAGAATACCCCATCTCAAAAAATCAAAATTCAAAAAAGAATTCCCAGGCAACCCTCACACCTATTTTCTAGGCAGCATTTGGCACAAAGTGCAGGCATGAGCCCTGGTTACTCTTTGACTCATTTTGCCTTGAAGGTGAAAAATTTTCCCTTCACGCTAGTTGAAACTCAGATTCAGTGCATTGAGAAGTTTCCCTCGGAATTTGTTCTCTCCCTCTCCCTCTTTACCAAAACCCACCTTAGGCATGCCTTGGAAGAAAGGAGTCAAAGGTGCTCATCTCTGTTTCCCTGATGTGGCCTGTTCTGTTATTAGAAGGCAAAATGTGGGCTGGTGAAATGGCTCAAGTGGTAAAAGCACCTGCGTAGAAAGCATGAGACCCTGAGTTCAGAAACCCAATGGGAATGCCAGTGTTTCTTTCTCTGCGATGGTAACTGTGGGACTTGAAACTTGCAAGTCCAAACGTGTCTTGGTTCATAACACATCACAGAATTTATACCATCTCCGGGCCGTTCTGTCCCAGCTTCCCAGTCGGCGGGTATTTTCTAGGAGCGGCTTGGAAAGGCTAAAGGGCCCCAGGACAACATCCCGTCATAGCATCTAATCAGTCAACTCTATGACCAGACATTTTTAAAATCCGCCCCTAACCCAAGGCCCTTCCCGGAGTCTCCCATCCAGCCTGATTCTGCCCCTCAATGCTTCATTCCCATCGCACCCAGCCAGTCTCGACCGGTGCGCAGCCTGTGATCCTCCCAGACCCTGAAATCCCGGTTACACGCCGTCCCCTCCGAGACTTGGCCGCGGAAACTGGGCCCACCTGGAGCCCTGGGTTCCGATTCCACTCAGTCCGTTCAGCTTTGCCAAGCCTTCCACCTCCGCGTTCCTAATGCCCACTTCGCCATGGCCGGCTTCCCGCAGGAGGCGGCGCGAGGCATCCTGGGAGCTGTAGTCCGCGACCCAGTGTGCCAAAGGCCAGAGGGCGCCGAGGAAAACTACACTTCCCAGTGTGCCCCGCGGGCAGCCGCTCGGCCAGGCCTCCCGTGGTGGTTCAACGCGTTGCTAGGCACTGTCTTAATGCCTCCCGCACCTTCGAGCAAAGGCCCTGCAGGAGGACCGTAGTGAACTGGGATGGGAACGGGAACAAAGTTCCTTGCGCGCTCTTCTGAAGACCGACTTGTAGTGGGGTCTGGGTCCTGAGAAATGTGATGTTGGGAGATTGGCGGGTGAGCCCCATATTTATCCCATACCCAAAGCTTGTGGGAAGTTACTGTGGCCTTCCTGGTCAAGGATACAATCAAAGCTGCGCGAACCCTAACATCAACAAAAAGACACGTAACAGTTTTTCTTGTGTGTGCTTATGACAGCTTTTTATTAAGGGTTATTCCATTTCACTAAACAATGTTGGCTTACCAGCAGGTCAAGCCAAGCCATGCTGGTGGGTCATCCAACCTTGATTGGCAAGTGGGCTCGGGGCACCTCCTTCCAGTCCCACCCCAAATCCCACCTCCACAGGGTAGTCAAGCTAGAGTAGGGTAACCATACATGCTAAATGCATTGTGTCAGGTAGGAATCAAACTTAACCCACAAAGTAATTACACATTCCAAAGGATATGTCATTTAATTGAATCCACAGCAACTGGAAATGTTTTCACCAACTAGTACTCAGCAATCTGAGTATTATGTAGAAGACCACATCTGTGCTACTTAAAAGCAATCTATTAAACAGCGGTATTGTAGCAAAACTATTTTTGATGCAGAATTTCTAAATCACTCCCGATTTTCCTTATAGTCCCAAGACAATGTACTTAAATTTAAGGCAAAACCAAACACCATAGTCTAGGATTTGCAACCACCAACTGGTTAGTAACTCTAAAAACGAGGTCTCTTCTGTGGCTCTATTTTTAGCATCATGAACTGACTACAAGAATAGGTACTGAAGAATTTGTTAAGCTGGACAGCTAAAAGCTGGACAGCAAGTTTTAAGTGAAGTCGTTTTAGTCATTTAGAGTGACTTGTTCTAATCTTACAAGAATGGAGTAGTCAATTTTCTGACTTCTTCATTATTTCATAAAAATTGTTAAAACCTTTACAAATCAAGTATTGACCTCAGAATGAGCATGGCTCCTCTTTTCACAACAGTAGCAGCTACTGCTTGAAGACAACCTATAGCTTCAGACATACCTTCCAAATACATAAAGACCTAATTCAGCTCCTTCCTAGTAAGATGGAAGGAAAAAACTCAGAAAAGGGGAGGAGAAACTCTGAGCAGCAAATGTCTAAAATTCCAGGCTGATGAATATGGGGAGTTGTGTTCTCCAAAGGCCTGCAGTGAGGGAAATCCAAAAGTTAAGATCTAACATGTTAGCTAAAACACCGCTGGGTATGAGTAACCAGAGATTACAGGAAAATATGTAAACATAGTTAATGTTGCAGTTAAGTTTGGAAAATAAACAGATACTTAACAGTGCTATGTTCTGAAGACAAGAATATGCAGGGTCTCCAAAGGTTTTGGTATCAACTGTGGTTTGAGGTCATCTATGTACAGACACTGAACTTTGCCTTGGTATCGATCTAGTAGGGAATGAAGTAGAGTCCCAACGCATGATGAAGACTCTATTAAGCCTTGAATCTTCAGTTTCATATACTATGAAGAGTACTTTTTTTTTAAAGGCTCAATGTTATCTAACAGGAAAATCTTATTAATTGTACTCAAAACTGCTGCTTGTTCAGGCAGGTATTCTTTGTTTGTTCTCAGTGTTACCTAAGCCTAATAAACCTGTATTTTAAATTTCTTCATAACTTATGTTTAATTGTATGACATGTTCCTTCTCAATAGTACAACTCAGTGAAGTTTTACTATCTCTTTATTCTTTGATTACATTGAAAAGAGTTCAAGACAAAACATTCCAATGTTAATAAAAATACTAGTATCAAATGTAGGACTTAGTTTTTAAATGAAACTCAATGTGCTGGAAGGTGGCTCTGTAGTATCTACAACCTCTTCAAGCCTGATAAAATAGATCCCAGATCTGTGCTGCTGGATTAGGCGGGTCAGTTTAGGAACTCTCAGATGCTGCCCACAAATATTCATCTGTGAATACAGTATTTAAACACTAATTTTGAGATAACTACACATTTAACAGACCTATGTTGTCATTTAAATTTATTTTCCAGAATCTGAACTACCATCAACATATAAGCAAATGAGTGACACGGTGCTAATCTTCAATCCTAATCCAATTATCATTTCTCCCAGAGAAAAGACTAAGACTTGTGTCAACATACAGTGTTTCTGCTTTAAACAAAAGGTCTCATATTACCAGCTTCCCTGGAATAGATTTTATGTCAGGTTCCAAGAGAGAAATTATTTCTACTGAATTGTACTATATTCTCAGAACTGATTCTAGAACTGGTTTCATGAGGCAGGTATCACAAATATAGACAATTAACAGTTTAAAAATCAAGTGACATGTTTTACATTGGCTTTAAGAAAAAAATTCATGAAAAAGTACATTAGCTGGGTGTGGTATTACAAACCGAGGCAGGAGAATTCAGAGTTCCAGTCTAGCCTGAGCTACATAGTGAAACCCTATCTCAAAAAACCAAATACCTTTAAGGACAGAATGATTGTGTAAATTATATTTCAACTGAAATGACAATTTAGCAACTCAGATAAAGCTCTTAGAACAAACAACAAAACCAGATATTCAAGAAACTGTCTATGGAGCTTCCATTCATCCTTTAGCCATAGTTTCAAAATTTACATTTTGTGACCCAAAAATCAGAACACATAGTTTGTATAGAAGGGGTTTTTTGTGTGTGTTATTTTTGGGTCTAAGAGGTGATCTAAGTGATATTTTAATTTTTTTAATGCCAAATACTTTGTAACCACCAAATATTTTAATGGCTTCTGCCAATATGACAGAATATTTAAAATCTCAGGAAACCTAGTTAATAAAGTCACCCAAATTACAGAAGTGCCACAGCTGAAGGTTCTCCCTACATTTATTCTACTAAGAAGGACTAGTCATTTTTTTCTCCTTTCTTCATTATCTCAGGGGAGAGCAAGAGAGGAGGAATCAAATACCACTGACTGAGGTCCCAGCATTGGCCAAGAGCCATATGTGGACATAACTATGTTTAACTCTGCAAGAAGCTACTAAAGTGTAGAAGTGAAACACATAGAGATCCCTTGAGCAGATCCCCAATGGGCTGTTCCTGCAGTAGGTGTGTGCTGAAGGAGCACTCTGGTTGGAAAAGCAGGCAGAAAATGTTCCAAGCACACTCACTCACTTAATTCCTAACAGTTCCTTTCTCCAAGCCCCTCTTCAGTCCTGCTTTTTTAGCCAGGCTTCATGGCTATAGTAGTAAGGGTTCTGCCCCACATAAAACACCTTTGTTTAAAAACACATAGCCAGTGATTAGCAATCAAAGTGTGAACATCATTAGTATACTTAGTAGTTAAAATTCTGTTAACTATCAAAGTCATGGCCAACTGGCATCAGCAGCATGACAAATGGAAGTCATACTCCATTTCTTAAGCTTCTCCCAAATGCTTAATGTGTTCCTTTTAGTGTTAATTGCACTTAAATATACAGTTTTCTCATTAAATCTCTGAACTCTCTTCATTTTTTTTCTTCATTTATAAAAAGAGAAAAGGGGTCATCATTTGCTTTAAAGCTATATGGAGCTGATGATTCCATGCCAATTTGTGCATCAGGTAGGAGGAAGCTGCACAGCTGATTTCTGGAGCACATTAAACTTGTCCTTGTGACAATTCAGAGCTTGGACTGCAGAGGCTTCAGGTGCTTGTAGTAAGACCTGTGGACCTGCAGGGAAAGGAGAGTGAAGAAATAACGGTAAAGAGTCTGCCATGTAAAATAACTTTTTTTTTTTTTTGACAGTATAGGAGTTTGAACTCAGGGCCTCAAGCTTGCTAAGCAGGTACTCCACTACTTGAGTCACATCCCCAGACGTAAAAATAGTTATTTTTAATTGAGAAATTGTCTGCACCTTATTTAGATCCAAATTCAAGTAATTTTTTTTTTTTTAAAGAGACACGGTCACTGGGCACCAGTGGCTCATATTTGTAATCTTAGCTACTCAGGAGTCAGGAATCCAGAGGATCATGGTTCAAAGTCAAGCACTGAGCAAATAGTTCTTGAGATCCTAGCTCAAAAAAACCCATCACAAAATAAGTGTTGATGGAGTAGCTTGAGCCCTAGGAGTGCCTGCCTAGCAAGCATGAGGCCCTGAGTTCAAGGCCCAGAGCCACCAAAAAATAAGAGAGAGAGACAGGGTCTTGCTATGTTGTCCAGGCTGGTGATACTCCCACCTGAGCCTCCTAAGTGGCTGAAACTACAGGTTCACACAACCATGTTTAGCACCCCCAAAAATTGTTTTTTAAAAAAATAGAAAGAAAAAAAAAAGCTGAATTGGGGAAATCTGGATGTTGACTGGGCATCTCATGACATTGATTATTGTTATTTTAAGTGTGGAACTGGTATTGTGATTGTTTTTAGAGTCCTTGTATTTTCGAGCTACATAGTAAAATACTTGCAGATGAGTGTCTGTCTGATGATTTGGATTTTTCCAAGATAGTTCCCATGAAGTGAGAGCCATGCAATGAAAGTTGGGGGTGAGGTCAAGTGGGAAGATTCAGATGAAACACACTGCCATGATTTGACAGTTATTGAACCTTGACAAAGGTACATGGAAGTACACTATAGTATTCTATTTTGTATGTTTTGCTGGAATATTGAGAAACACTGCAACAATGCAAATATGGCTACCTCCGATAAAAAAGCCAGAAAAAAACAACATGCATAGCTGGCTGCCAGCACCAATGGCCTTCTCACTAATGTCCAGCACCTCCCCCCCCCCCCCCCCCCCCCCCCGTCCCCCTTCACATCCATCTTACCTAATGCCCACCCCCCTCCAACCTCCCTTTCCCCAACACAGAGGGCTTAAAAATCCCAGCTTGTAAGAAAGGTGTGCTCTCAGGTCTCCTCTCCCTAATAAAGACCTGCTGCTGTGAAGGTCGCAGATTCTTTCTCAATGTGTCTCTCTTTTCAGGTTCTTCACTTTCCTTTCGTTTGCCGAAACCCAGGAGTGGGGGGGAATGCCCTTCTTGGGTTAACTGCAATTCCGTGGAGATCTTCTGACAGTCAACAGTGCACCCCAATGGGGTCTCTGGTCTGGCGCTGATACTGACACACTAAGGCTAAGAGGCACCTAAGTTCCAGAGAAGGATGCAGCCGGTGCAGCTTCCATCCCCAAACTGCCCACGCGATCTCTCTCCTCTTTCCCTCCTAATGATCTTCTATATGTTTCTACCACTGTTATACCTTCTGCCGAGCCTCTGCATCATACTGACAGTTCTTTTGGGCAAGTGCCCCTTCTGATTGGACTTGAGCCCAGAAGTTATTGTTATGGCTATCACTGGTTGCGACAGCCACACTACTCTGGGGCCTGACCTTTTAGTCACACATACACCCCTAACCTCCCTGCTCCTCTGCACCTCCTGCACCGACTCCAGTTTCTACAGGGATAGGTAAGACTGGCCTCTCCATCGGCACTCTGTGGTGCCTTGTAGTGTCAGACTCTGGCCATTCTCACCTTCAGTTCCTGTTTCTCCCTCACCCTCTCACTTTCCGGCCATTCGGGTCTGGCCCCTGGTTATGTAGAGACATCTACCTACAGCCCCAGGTTCATTTTTCTGATTTTGTAAGCTGTCTGGTGGGGGGGGGGGTGGAACGCCCTAGAGAAAACTTCCTAACCCCAGCCATGGGCAATACACACTCTAAAATTCCCTCTGACTCACTCCTGGGGTGTCTCCTACATAACCTCACAAAATTAGGCCTAAAGGGCAATTTAAAACAAAAACCTCATCCATTTTCCCACACAAATTTGGCCACAATATAGATAATGCCTCAAAATGGCCTGAATTTGGCACTTTTGATCCTAATATTCTCTGAGATCTTGATAATTTTATTAAATGGCAAATTTTATCAAATTTTAATGGCAAATGGCAAGAGAGGCTCCTTATCTTCAGGCTTTCTTTTATCTCAAGTCCTGACCTTCCCTTTGTTCAAACTGTAGCCCCCTCCAAGTCCTCCTTGATTCTCACCCCACCCCCTCAACTCCTGTTCCTAATCCCCTCCCATCAAGTTCTGATCCAGATCCCACTGACAAACCCTCTCCCTTCTCGGTTCCCCCACCCCCCAACCTAACTCCTCAAAGCCCCCTCTCCTCTCTGGAAGACTCTTCCTCCCCCTTTCCCTAGAAAACCTTTCCTCAATCCCAGCGCCTTCCCTTCCTTTCTCCTCTCCTCACATCTGATCCTGAACACACGCTCCCACACCCCTACAACTACCCATATCTACACAGGTTCCCGTTCTCCTCCTACAAGGCAGGAATGGAAGGAACAGGCAGAGTCCATGTCTCTTTTTCTATGCTATATATCTCCCAAATTGAACAAAGATTGGGTTCCTTTTCAGTCCAACAAAATACCGTAAGGAATTCCTCCATCTTACTTGGGCCTATGCCCTCACATGGGGTGACACTTATAACATTATTAATGACACCTATGGAGGATGAAAAGAAGAATACGGAAGGCAGCAGGACACAAATTCCCAGGATCATACGATTTCCTGCCTACTGGCAGGCATGGACAAAAATAGCCATAAACAAGTCAACTAGGATAAGATCAAAGAAGTCACACAAGATCCAGATGAAAACCCTGCTTTTCTCAAGTGCCTTATGGAGGCAATGATCAAATACACTAATTTAAACCCTGCCTTCCAAGAGGACCATATTTTCTTACATCTCCAATTTATCAATCAGCTCCAGACATCTGAAAAAAAGCTACAAAAACTTAAAGAGGGCCCCCAGACCTCTTAGTAAACGCAGCCTTTAAGGTTTTTAACAATAGGAGCGAGGAAGCCAAACAATTAAGGGATAAAAATACCCACACAAAATACTAAATGCTGGCTTCCATTCTCCAAAACCAAAACCAGATACCCCATATCGCCCCAAAAAACCCACCCAAGGAACCCAGCAAACAGTCCTCCAAGGGTCGCTTCCAATGTGGGAACCTGGGACATTGCCCTAATCCACGTCCACTAACAAGACCTTGCCCATAATGTGGACAATGGGGACACTGGAAGATAGACTGTCCGCAGGGAAAACAGCTTTATCCTCGTGCACAGCCTCAAATTCCCAATAGCACCCCAACCAAAGATCCAGTACTGATGTTTCTGCTGAGGGACTGGCAAAACCCAGATCATAAAGCCTCTGCCACTGGCAAGTCCAACGATCCATGGGCAACTGGGACAGCATCAGGGAAGCATATTTCTTTCTTCCTCGATACTGGGGCATCCAGATCAGTTTTAACCAAATATGCAGGTCCCCTTGAAAAGGCCTCCTTCCCTATTATGGGAGTAAGTGGCATATCAAGCAGCCCAACATAATACCCCCTTCTCTATTGCACTTTTGGATCTAAGTCCTTCATACACCCTTTCCATTATTAGGATGAGATATACTCCATATACTCAAAACAACCATTTTTTATACCGTTTGTTAATCCTGGCCAGCCCATGCAACTTATTCTCCCTATATGGACCCTCCACAGTCCAAAACCTCTCCCTACCTCTTATAAGAAATCAATCCCCAAGTTTGGGACATATCCCATCCCTCCATGGCTTCAAATCATACTAAGATTACTTTTAAAGACCCCTCTACCCCTATCGTCATCCCACAATATCCCTTGGGCAGGGAGGGACATATGGGATTAAAATTAATTATAGATCAACTCAAAACCTCTCATCCCTTAATCCTTGTTAACTCCCCTTACAATACTTCCATCATCACAGTTAAAAAACCCAATGGCTCCTTTAGACTAATCCAAGACCTCAGAAAAACCAATGCTGCTATTAACCATATTGATCCTTTGGTTCCTAACCCAAATACTCTTCTCTCCCAGATTCCTCCCCAAACCTCTTTCTTTTCAGTCCTAGATCTCAAGAACGCCTTCTTTATGGTTCCCTTACATTCTCCTTCCCAACCCTTATTTGCCTTCACATGGCCAGATCCCATTACCCACCACACCCAACAGCTAACCTGGACAGTCCTCCCCCAGGGACTCAGAGACTTCCTCCCATCTTTTTGGCTAAGCCCTACAGCAGGATCTCAATTCCCTCGATCTTTTCCCAAGCAAGCTCATCCAGTATGTAGATGACCTCCTTCTATGTAGCCCCTCAAAATCCTTATGTGAAACCCACATCATTATTCTCCTTAATTCATTAGCACACTGGGGATATTGGGTATCAAGAAATAAGGAGAAACTTATTTCAACCTCAGTCTCATTCATGGGACTTTTATTAACTTCAGGATATGGTTAAATACCTCAAAACAAAAAAATTGCCATACTCCAAATTCCGCTTCCCAAGACAAAAAGGGACATTCTTTCTAGGATTAACTGGGTAGTTTAGAATCTGGATTTCTAACTATTCAATAATAGCCAAACCACTATATGAGGCTGCTAGAGGGGGCCCAGATGAGCCTTTACCCTGTCCCAGGGCCCTTCTAACCCCTTTTAGCCTCCTCAAGCAAGCCTTATCAAGGGCACCTGCACTTTCCATTCCAAACCCTAACAAAATTATTCATCTATACCTACACTCAAAGGCCAAGCCTTGGGCCTGGTGGCCCAAAATGCAAGTGACTCAATGGCTCCTATAGCCTACCTCTCCAAACAACGAGACCCCATTTACAGGGGCTAGCCTGCCTGCCAAAAGCATTGGCCACAGCAGCTCTCTTAATACCAGAACTCAAAAAATAACCTTTAACTTACCTGTGACAGTCTGATCATCTCACAATATTTAGGACTTAATTAGCCACAAAGCTGTTAATGCCATCTCCCCATCTCATGTTCAGATCTTACACTCCTTTCTCTTTTGGTCTAACACTCCTTTCTCTTTTGATCTAACTTTTTGGTTGTCAGCGACTAAACCCTGCTTCCCTCTTACCCTCAAACATTCCACCTAACCCAGAGCCCTCAGCTCATGACTGTATTCAGGTACTTGATGAGTCATAACCTTTCATCACATCCTAGACACCCTCATACCCGATGCCCCCACCTGGTTTCTAGACAGCGTTCTACAAAGCCTCCACTACCTAGGCACCTACAGCAGGATATGTGATAGTTGAGGGACACCCAAGTAGTAATACACATACGGTAATAGAAACAAATAGCCTTCCTCCTACAACTACCTCCCAAGGCAGAACTGTATGCTCTTATACGAACATTACAGAGGGCAAAAGACAAGACAATTAACATTTATACAGATTTAAAATACGCATACAGTATCATCCATTCTAATAGCCAGATATGAAAAGAACGGGGCTTCTTAACAACTAAGGGATCCCCAAAACCCAACGTAAAACATATTATGGCCCTTTTACCAGCAGCCACCCTCCCTCACAAAGCTGTCATCCTTCACTGTAAGGGCCACCTAAAAAGATAACACCCTTATATCTATTAGTCATAATTTGGCAGACACCACAGCTAAGCAGGCAGCCCAAAAAATGCCCCCCCAGGTCATTCTACCAATTCACTATAATTACACACAAAAGGAGACAGAACTATTAAAAATTCAGGGGGCTAGCCAGCACAAGGGATACTGGTTTCTTAATAATACCCTTGTTATACCAGAATAACAAATTAAACCCATACTAACTGCCTTCCATCAAGTCTTCCACTCTAACCCTGTCTTTACTTCATTTTATTAAAACCCATATCGCTCCTAATCCTAACTTCCACAAAACACTAAAATAAATCTCATCCTCTGGCAATATATGCTCTAAAACTAACCCCTTATCAAACATCTGGCCCTCCTCCTTTCCCACCCATAAGGCAAGAGTTCACTTATCTGGGTCAGATTGGCAAGTGGACTTTACTAAATATGCCCACTAAGTACATCAGGTATCTCCTAGTTTTTATTGACACCTTAACAGGATGGCTCGAAGCCTTCCCCACTACTAACAAGAGAGCCTCCACAGTGGCCACCATACTTTTCAAGGAGATCATTCCCTGTTTTGGTCTCCCCACATTGCTACAATCAAATAATGGGCCAGAATTTACTTCTACCATCATGCAACAACTGAACTCATGTATTGGGTCAAAATGGCACTTCCATATCCCATCCACAATCCTCTGGAAAAGTAGAAATAGCCAATCACACCCTAAAAAACATACTCACCAAACTTACTCTGAAACTTCGACTGGACTAGATCAAACTATTACCTTTAGCTCTCCTCTGTACCCGAGCCCTTCCTCGAAAGCCTCTGCTAATCAGCGCTTTTGAGACCATATATGGCCACCCTCTAACACCAGGTCTTCCTACAACATTCCCCCTCCTCTGCTTTCTTCTTTACTATCCTACATGAGGATGACACTTTTGACCTTTGTAGATCCCCACCTCTCTTTGTCCTGCAAACCTTGGCCCAGCACAGATAAGGGAATGGATTTATTATAAGGAACCAATAACCCCTCTTCCCTTACAACCTCCTTGGAAGGGCTCCCTATGGGTCATTGTAACAACCCTTACAGCTGTTAAAATTACATGGATACAAACCCTGGTTACATATGTTTTCTATAAAATGAGCCTCATCTTCCCCCAATGCACTGTCCCCGCCTGCTCTCTCCTGTTCCAGGACTGGATCCACCAAGATCCATATCACCCGTCTGTCTCCCATCCAGGAGACTGATGAATCAACTCCTCCCAACAGTACCAGACCTTCCTCCAGATACTTCAGAGCCAACTTAACAATTACACCTGCCACAAGAAAACCTTGCAGAGATCTTCTTGGACCTTTGGCTACAAGGGGATCTCATCGATTTCATGCCTGACCAAATATTCTTCTTCATATTCTTCTTCTTTTGCATTTTCTTCACATTCAACTCTCACCACTCTTATAATGATTCCCTTCTATACCTCTACTCTCTTTATGCATATAGTCCTCTCCCTATCTCTCCAGCTAGCAGTGACGGCCACATTGTTTTTAACCGCGTACTCTTCCTTGATTAACACCTCTGCCCAAATACGTGTATCTGTCAATCCTAATCTCTCCTCTTGCTGGATCTGCATCAGATCCACTGAAAAGGACTGAACTGCACATCCTGCCACTCTGGAGGAATGAAGTAACACAAAAGGAACTTTATACCAGAGCTCCACCCACCTAGGCCTCATGCCCTTTGCCTGCTGTTCACAGAGCAATAATGCTGCAACTGCTTCTCAGGCACTATTTGATTTAAAACTCCAATTAACACCTCTACTAGAAAAATCACAATATTCCACCCCCTCAAAAACAGCCCCTCTTGTGACAGGTTCTACAGCACAAACTGACTTCTATGGGACTGCACCTTTATGTATACAATGACCCCACTTCCCGGATTCCAAACCCATAGGCTCTCTTAATAGTTCCCAATGAGCACAGACTCTCTTCCTTCCACCCCCCCATAACAGCCAATTCCAGTTTTTTAATCAAAGGGACAACAGGTATAAACACATCAAATGGCCTGCTTCTTGACCTCCAACTTATCCATTCTGACACACTCTCATCCCCTCCCCGCAGGGCAATTTTACTACAAGCCACGTCAGACTTTTGTAACTGGAGACTATACCCCAGTGCTATTCTAGTCTTTAACATACCAGTACTCTACCCAAATCCCTTCTCCAAAAGTGACTGGAAATTGTTATTTACACCCCACTCCTGGCTTTTCCTTTATCCACCAATGCACCGACTTATCATGGAATCCCCCCATGACCACTAGTGCTTCGTTCCCTCTTTTACAAACCCTTTTAACGGCCTCCCCTCCACCTCCTTCTACTCATATGAAAGAGAACAAAACTCCTCTTCCCTTTCGAATTAATGGGATGCCTCTCCCCCTCTGCAGGAATCTTCTTTCTGTGCGGGTCCCAAGCATATAGATGTCTACCTACTAACTGAATGGGAGTTTGTACCCTTGTTTTTCTGGTTCCCCCTTCCTCCTATATTATTAACACAAAAAGAGGTATCGGCCTCACCCCTCCTAGTGGTGGGACTAGGCCTCTTAACTGGGATTAGGACAGGATCTGCCAGATTAGGGCTGTCAATCAGCCAGTTCCAAAAACTATCCACAGCTCTAAAGGAAAGCCTCAATGACATTGCCTTACAGATTTCAGCAATCCACGATCAGATAGATTCATTAGCAGCAGTGGTTTTACAAAACAGGAGGGGATTAGATAGCTATGCCTCTTCTTAGGGAAGGATTGCTGTTTCTTTACCAATAAATCTGTCATAGTTAGAGACGGAGTAAAAAAAACTTAGAGATAGGGTACAACAGCTAACATCTTCACAACCCACTAATATCCTCTCCTCCTTGTACCCATGGCTCATCCTGTTGGCAGTTCCTCTCATCCTTGTTTGTCTGACTTTAATGTTTTTACCATGTCTCATTAATATCCTCCAAATATTTTTACAGGAGCATATTACTGCCATTTCTCAGGCTACCTCAGGGGAACAATTTAAAGCCATCATGCTTCTACAAACTCTCCAGGCTCGACAACCCCCAACATAGTCCCTGGCCAGCAGGAAGTAGCCGAAGACTGGTGACACCCTTTATCACTTATATGTATGTATGTATATATGTATGTGTGTGTATGTGTGTGTGTATATATGCATATATATATATGTATATATATATACATATATATATATACACATATACATATAAACATAAAGAGCCTGAAATGCTGGAATATTGAGAAACACTGGAACAATGCAAATATGGCTACCTCTGATAAAAGAGTTAGAAAAAAACAGCACACATGGTGGCTGCCCAGCCCCAATGACCTTCTCACTAATGTCCAGTACTTCCCCCATGTCCAGCATCTCCCTCCACTCCCCCTTCACATCCATCTTATCTAATGCCTGCCCCCATTCAACCTCTCTTTCCCCACCACAGGGGGCTTAAAAACTCCAGCTTGTAAGAAAGGTATGCTCTTGCCCCTCTCAGAGTGTTATGCTGATGGCCAAGGGTCCCTCTCAGGTCTCCTCTCCCTAATAAAAACCTGCTGCTTGTGAATGTTGCAGATTCTTTCTGGCATGTCTCTCATTTTGGCTTCTTCACTTCATGTTTGAAAATGTTCAGTTAGTTAACAAATATTTAAGGCAATTAAAACCCTGCTAACCCTTAAGAACCTGTTGCACCAATAAAGTGACCATTGTAAGGGGCCACAGTGCTTTCAGAACTTTCCCCAGAGGAACTGCCTTCCCTGTCCTGCCTCATCTTCAGATGAAGAACTTCAGTGGGCTGACAGTGTGGCTCAGTGGCAGAGTACTTGCCCAGTATGGTGAGGTGCTGGGTTCCCACCCCAGAAGCACAAAAAAGTAAATAAAGAATTTCAAAAGATGACAATAACGTTATACCTCTGTTTTGTTCAGTGGGGACTTCTTGGCCCACTCAAATAAGTTTTCATACACATTCCCATCATAGCGGCCAAGAACAGAGCCAAGCGTGGCATCCTTGAAATCAAAGGCATCAACCAAAGCAACAGCATTGGGGCGAATTACAGTGAGCAACTCCAATATACGCTGGTTCACTTGTGCAATTTGAGACCCTGTCATGATATTCCCCTAAAAGAAATCAAAATAAACCAATGAATAAAAATATGTATATTCATACATACAAACACCACAAAATAGATGACAATTATTTTTCTTAAAAAAAAACTTCTATCTAGAAAATACTGACCTGAAGAAAATCTCCTGCCTTCTGACTGATTCCATATAGAGAATATAAGACACATAAGTTCCTTAAGACAACTTGAATGGATTTATCTTGAATTTCATGTAGTTTTTCCGAAAAAAGCTTTACTACGACATAGTGGCAATGTGCCTAGATAAAGAAAACAATGGAGTGTTAGAACCATGGAAAACACCCAGTCACTAGGGTGGAGGAGGGAAGAGGAAAATAACTACCACTGACCTCACTTGCTCGAACAAGGTCAACAGAAGTTAGGTTCCATGCTACCTCCTTGCTTTTCCTGTGACTCAGTTCAGCCTGAAGATTTTTTGCAGCAATTTCTACTAATCTGTTAAGAAATGAAGGAGAAGGGGGCATCTAAGGAAATGATTCACAGTTCCCAAGCTTTCATCTCTCAGGCCCCCAACAGAGGCCTTGGGCTGGGTGAGCTCACCTGAATGCACGAAGCTTGTACGCTTCAGTCAGGCTCTCAGGGCTGTTGATGTCCACCACAGTTGGCCAGACTGCCACCTGCTGTGGCTGGATGCGCTGACTGGGCAGGTCATTCAAGTAGGACACCGTGCCATCCAACAACTTCCCTGACTGCACCTGGTCATAGCTTTTCATCAAGAACCTAAAAATTACCAGTACACGTGGCTTTTAGTGACTCTGTGTCATGTGACAGGTGTTTCATATTTGCTTGTCTGACACAAGATAAAAGCAGGATGAAAGCAAAACTACAGACCTTTCAAGACAAATATACATGTGGTGAACAGAAAGCATGGCCACAGGAACCTATGAAAAAGACTTGAACGAATAGGAGAAATGAATTTGATTCTCACCTGGCTGTCTGCAGCATCATGACAGTGTTTTCTCCCTCGAAGGTGCAGGCTGGGGTGAAGGTGACATAAATATTTGGAATACCACTGCTATGGGAATAGCCATGCCCACCGCAAGCCATCCGACACTCTTCGATAGCAGAATTTGCTGTCCAGGTGGTGAAAGCCTTAAGCCCAGCAGTGAGGGCATGAAGCTGAGGGGACAAGCACAGGCTGTGAGAACATCCGTGATGCTCAGAGTCCACATTCCAGTGAGAAAACATCATCCTTCTCTAAAGTTCTAAAGACGCTGGTCCAGATCCGGCCGCTGTGCACATCAACTGAAAAAACAGCCCCCCGACTGGCTTGAATTAATAATGCTTCCATACCCCTTCTGAACTGTGTCACCTGGCAAACAGTCACCTCTAAAAGTCTTATCCTTACGTCTTGTCCACTTTCAACAACAAAAAGTTCTAAGAACTGTAACACTTTGAGGACATCCCAATGTGTAACTGCTTCTGGACATTTCCCAACAGGCAAACATGAAACGTTAAGGGTGCCCACAAAGTGGAGACTAAACACATACCTCAGGTAGTTCACTCAGGTCCCCTTGGCCTATGCCTTCATTAATCCGATGGTAAGTGTCCTTCATGTATTTGCCTACGAACTGGAAGGCATAGGCAGTGGCCAGAAGTGGAAAGAGTTTATACTGCTGGGTTTGAAAGTCCAAAATCTGTGGTTCTGGCTCACTAAATTATATAGAAAAAGGAAAAAATAACAGTAAATAATGATATAGAACTTGCTGTCTACCAGGTTTTAGTCTGAGCACTGTGACATTAATTTGCTTAATCTATAAGATAGCTATTAATACCCTCATTTTACAAATGGGGCAAATGAGGGGAAAGGATCTGTCTGAACCAGGCATGGTGGTGCCATGACTGTAATCCTAGCTACACTGCAGACAGAGATCAGGAGGATTGCGGTTCAAGGCCAGCCTGGGCAAATAGTTTGAGAGACCCAATCTTGATAAAACCCATCACAAAAAAGGGCTGGTGGAGTGACTAAAGGGGTAAAGAGCACCTGCCTAGCTAGCTGAGGCCCTGAGCTCAAATCAAACCCCCCAGTACCACCTAAAAAAAAAAAAAGTAGAATTAGAGGCTGGCCTAGGCTACAGTACAAGATCCTGTCTCAAAAAACCAAAGAAAAAATTAAACAAAATAATCTATCTGAGGTCACACATCTAATAAATAGCTGATCCTCAATTTATTTTTAATTTTTATTTTATTTTTAGCAGTATTGTGGATTGAACTTATGGCCTTAGGCTTGCTAGGCAAGCATTCTATCACTTGAGCCACACCTCCAGACCTTTTGCCCAGGTTGGCCTCAATCTTCCTACATATGCCTTCCACACAGCTGCGATCACTGTGCCTGGCTTTTTCTTTTCCTTTTTTTTTTTGGTGTTCCTGAGGTTTGAACTCAGGGCCTCATACTTGCTAGGCAGGCGCTCTATTACCCAAGTCACTCTACCAGTCCTTTTTTTTGCATTAGGTATTTCTGAGATAGAGTCTCACAAACTATTTGCTTTTTACTGTGATCCTCCTGATCTCTGCCTCCTGAGTAGCTAGGATTATAGATGTGAACCACCAGCACCCAGCCTGGCTTGTTCTTTGAGACATGGTCATGCTAACTTTTTTGCCTGAGCTAGCTTCAAACTGTGATCTTCCTATCTTTGCCTCTAAAGTAGCAGGGATTATAGGTGTAAGCCACAGTGTCCACCAAGACCATGCTCTTAAACACTTTATTCTACTTCCTTAGGTACACAGAATCTCCTAGCTGTGAAATTCCTATCTGCCCTAGTCTTTCCAGTGTGACTAAGGAAACCATATCTCATAGCAACATAGAAAAACAAAGCTATTTAACCTCACAAGAGGAAGTTGATACTATGAAGAGGTCTAGTACTTTTTGGTTTTTTTTGGAGACAAGATCTTGCTATGTAGCCCAGACTGGCCTCAAACTCATGCTCTTCCTGCTTTATCCTCCTACCATGAGGTCTGGCTGAAGGTCTGTTCTTATCAGTTTCTTTTTTTTTTGGTACTGAGGATTGAACCCAAGACTTAATGCATGGTAGGCAAGTGCTCTACCACTTGAGTCACACACCCAGCCCTTCTGTTTTTGAGATAAGGTCTCACCGACTTACCTGGGTTGAACTCCTAAATAACTGCTAAGCCAGGCCTTTTTTTTTTTTTTTTTTTTTTTTTTTTGTGGTAGTGCTAGGGATCGAACCCAGGGCCTCTCAGATGATAGGCAAGTGCTCTACTAGCCCCAATTTCTTTATTCTTTACAGGAATTAAGTTTAATGCCACTTTCTTAACCCACCTCCAACCCCTTTGATTTTTGTTTTGTTTTTGGGATAGGGTCTTACAAACTGCCTGGCCTCAAACTCACAGTCCTCTTGCCTCTGCCTCTCAAGGAGGTGAGATTACGGGCCTTCATAATGCCCATTTTTTCATACATAATTTATAGTTGATAGTAATTACAATAGACCATTAGTGTCTATGGGTATATGGTTCCAAGGAGACTGGTCCTTGAAGAAAAACCAGAAATGTTCAGGATGCATGAAGATTTTTTTTTTTGGGTGGTACTGGGTTCTGAACTCAGGGCTTTGTACTTGTAAGGCAAGCACTCTACCACTTGAGCCACTCCACCAACCAAGGATGCACAAAGTTTAAACAAAATTGATGATAACACAGTACTGACAGCTTTTCCACATCAACTGAGCTGCATAATGCATACAGGAATATTTATTTTTGATAGGGCTGGTCAAAACCATGTATAATAATTCCACGAATAAGGTGGGCTTACTGTATACTTTTTAAACTGTTTCAAACATTTCATTTATCTTCATTCATTTTTAGAATTCGATTAGTATTACTTTTATTTTTCTTATATTAAAAATAGTAAAGGAGGAATGGGAATGTAGGTCAGTGGGAGAGCGTTTTGCTCAGAAGGATCAAAGCACTGGGTTTGATATCCAGCACCAGAGGGTACTAGGGGAGTGAACTGGTTATTTCCATCTTTCTTCTTAAGTGAAGGAATCCTAGACACTAAGTAGCAGGCTGAAGTTCACCGTCACCCTAGCTAATATTGTGTAAGCCCATGCATCTTCTCTATCCATATTTGGGAATTCTAATATTGAATAGGGTCAATATCACTGACTTCAGCATTGAGCCCAACTTAGATCACATCCTCACCCTGGCTTGATTTCAGACTGGTGCCTCACAGCACTGTATCTTATGGCAATGGTGCACGCCTTGGACAGACACCGAGCTGCTTCTCCCACGAGGAAGGACCTGACGAACACCATGGTCCCGTAGGTCAGCTTATTATTCAGGGGTTTCACGTATGTGCCATCAGGCTTCACCTGGAACAACAGCATCATCAGGACCCAAATTGTCTGAAATACTAAACTCTCACTTTCTACTCTGACCTACTGAATCAGTAGGAATGGCTTGACAATTAGGGTTTTAATAGGCCTTCCAGGAGACTCTAAGGCATGTAAAAGGTTGCGAACCATGGGCTTATTAGCAAGTCAACTGCTTCTGACTTCACTATCAGCATAAAAAAAGCACCACAAGTAAAACATGTTGTCATCTTCTAAAGGCAGATTCTTCTAGCCCCATGATTATCAACAGTCACCACATCCCCACTGTGGGTACCCTTGCTCCTGTTTTCTATCTAAATATACCTGGGCATGCTTCATTAGCATGTTTTCTCTGGGAATACGATAGTTGTCCATCTTCAGGTAGCCATTATCCATCTCTTCATAACCAAATTTGGGGCCGATGTCCCCAACAGTAATACCTTCCACAGATAAAAGCAAAGACGTGAGATTTTTCTTTTTTTTTGTTAGTACTACCATGGAGTACCATGGAGTGCCTCACACATGCTAGGCAAATACTCTACCACTGAGTTATACCCCCAGCCCTTTCATGTTATTTTGAGACAGAGTCTTGCTAAGCTTCCCAGTCTGGAATCGAACTTGTAATCCTCCTGCCTCAGTCTCCAGAGTGACTAATTATAGGCATGTGCTAGATTGCTGGCTGACATGGGACTTTTATGCTACTGAATTCCTGGCCTTCCCTCTTCTTTAGTTGTGCCTTATACTTTTTGGAGAGGAAAATGCTCAGTTAAATTTTACCTCAACAGCAGATGAGCAATTCTTACCTGGCAAGGGCTTGTGGGTCCCAATTTCACGAATGGGAACAATAAAGGCATGCAATCCATAGCACTTCCCCTGAGTGAAGAGCTGGGCAAGAACGATCGCGTGGTTGGAAGTCTTCCCAACTGCACCATTGAAGAGAACAGAAGAGAAGTGAGCAGAGGTTGCTGCATTTTTAAAGTGTGGAAACAGAAGACTAGATAAAGGTGTATCCAAGACAGCATGAGTGTGGTGGCACACGCCTGTAATCCCAAATACTTGGGTGGCTGAGGTAATAGGATCATGTGTTTCAGGACAGCCTGGGCTACATGGAGAGTTCAAAGTCACTTTGTCTCAAAAAACAAAAATAAAGCAAAAAGACAGCATGAGCCAGAGCAATACAGTATGTCCAGAAAGCCTTTCCTACTTGTGGAGAAGTCTTCTACCTAAGTTCTGGAAAAAAAGTCACATAAGCTCATAATTATTAAAATTTATTGAATTTCAGCAAAGCAGTCCTTCATTTTTAAAAAGACAGCCTGTAATCCAAGATTGGTGGGGGGAGCATGCAGCCCTGAGGCAGGACAGCTTGGGTTACATCATGAGACCCTGTCTCAAAACAAATGAATACCAAAAAAAAAAGACAACTGTATTATCTGTTCTACTGTTTTCTCATACATTTATATAAAGAACGTTAATTTTAATTGCTTTTTCTTCTTTCTGGCCATGCTGTCCAAAATTGTAGCCAATAGCCACATGTAGCTACTTGTACTTAAATTAAATATAATTAAGTACAGTTCCTCAGTCAACCACCAATATTTCAAATACCCAGTAACTCCAAGTTACTGACAAGCTGACATATTAAAAGGCAAAGTCAGAGAATATTTCCATCATTACAGTAAGTCCTCTGGATCAGGATGGCTTTTAGTTAGTACATCCAGATATCTTTATCTTTTGTATGTTAGGCTTTTTAAAAAATAAAATGTGTATGTTTAGACATTAAAAATATATATTGTGAGGGGCTGGATGTGTGGCTCACGTGATAGAGCATGAGTTTAAACCCCATACCAAAAAAAAAAAAAAAAAAAAAAAAGTACAGGTGTGTGTGTATACATACATATGTATATATACACAGAATATACTAACTACACCTTCAATTCATATTCCAAGACAGTAACTTGGAAAGAAGATACTGCACTTGATCTTAGCCAAAAGGCCGAGAAGCAATGAAAAAAAGATACTAAATAAAAATCTCATGTCAAATTTATTTAAAATAAAAATATCAAAACAACATGAGTATTTGGCAAGATAGAAATGACAAACAGGGACTGGAGATGTAGTTCAGTGGTATAGGGTCTGCCTAGCCAGCATGAGGCTTGGGTTTGCCCCTAGCACCTCCCTCAAAAAAAAAAAAAGTGACAAATAGGAGAATATTAATATTTTAAATGATGATTAGGAAAACTGGTAATATTTGGGAAACTTTAGATTGAAAAATTAAAAGCAGTTTAAGATATCCATAATTTCTATGCCTTTATAATATATAAATATGTGTAACATGAGCCACAAGAAAATGTGAAATAGCATAGTTTAAGACTTAGGGTTTTTCTCTGTATTTCAAAATGATATTCTCACATAAACTCTACATTGTAAATAAAAATTCATAATTAATCTTCAAAACACACAAATGCCAAAGCATCAAATGTCAAAACTTCACTTACGCCCACCAGGCCACCACTTAATGGAGGTCACTGTAGGACTGTTGAGAATGAACTCTTGGGTTTTGGGGTCATACGTGGCAGTGGTTTCCAAGCCTCGAAGATGAGTTCCTAAGGAAATAAATTACATTCACTTCAGAAAAAACATAGAGAAAAAATAGATGCAGGGTAAAATTTCCTGCCCGATTCTTTAAACTCTAGTATTTTAGAGGAAAAGACAATCTAACAGCAACACATTTGTAGATGACAACAAATGGCTGGTAACCAAGATGCTCAACTTCCTATACTACCGGTCAGTTCCCAATAGGTAAAAACATAAGTGTCATGTATATTCCATTTCCATACTTGATTCAGTGGATTGTAACATCTATTTAGATCAATGAAAAGAAAATGAAAAGGTAGCTTAAAATAGTGCTTTCCTTAGATCACAAGTATGAATCTAACAGACGTTTACTATCCTTTTAAACCCATCTCTAAGTTTCATGTGTGCCAATTTCAACTCATGTGTACTGTGTTCACACATCAATTCAACATCCTGGAGTGTACCACTTAGAAAAGTAAGATAGTATATAACAGGAAAAGACTTTAGCTAAAGTTTTTGCAAATTGAGAAGTTATTTCAGAATGATTGTGAGAGTGGAAAATAAGAATTTAAAAAGGTATATTCATTAGGAGGAAGAAAAAGGGATTTTTAAAAACTCTTCTGAAAGTCCAGTAATAATGCCTATTTTCACTCTATAGATTTCTGATTTAATCCTTGCTGGTTCATGAGAGAAGATTTCCCAGCTTTGTGTTTACTGGAGACAGACCAGGACTTCTGCCTTAAATTCTAGTATAAATATGCCAAAATTCCTTTTTTTTGTGGGGGTGGATGGAAAGTGCTGGAGTTTGAATTCAGGCTTTTGTGCTTGTTAGGCAAGCACTCTACCGCTTGAGCCTCAGCCCCCAAATTCTTTAAAAAGCTGCCTTTACCAAACTACTTTGATAATGCTACACTTCATCAAACACTTTGAAATATTTAGAAATCTCCAAATTGAGTAACAGAAATGGCCAATTTATGTGATCCACCTTCTGATGGGGCATCAAGAAAGCAGGCATTTAATAAATTCCTTAACCAAAGAAGATTTTACAGAGCAAAAAAAGATGGCACATTTACAGAGCAGAAACAGACAAAGTGTTTTCAGATGGACCATTGAGCTGAACAGTATTCCACATGACACTGGTGAAAATCCTGCAAAATACTACTCAGCACTGAATAAGGAAAGGCAGTTGTGCAGAATTAAAGAGCAAGGGGCGAATATACACTGGTTTTTCTGAATCCTCAGAGCAGAAAAAAATGAAGTAAATGAATGGCTAACAGAGACACCAGTTCAGAACAAGATGATAAGAGGAACAGCCACCACTTCCGGCCCCATCTAGGTTCATGAAGAAAGGCAGGTAAGGGTTATGAAAAAGAAAAGTCTATAGAATTTGAAACTACTGCCTGAAAGTACAGCTTATCTTAATCTTTCTAACCTCTGGCAGAGCTACTTTCAGAACTTTTCTGAATTTACTGAATCAAGGTAGTGATAACTCCAAGGCACAAAATTTTGTACATTTTGATTATAATAAGCTATTCATTTCCCTTGAACAAGTCAAAAAGCACGCATATGATTAATGAGTATTTCTTCTGAGACTTGCAAAAGTGCAGTAGGGTATCAGCACATAGCTGCAAAACTGATGGGTTCACATTCTATGTGCAGATTCTATACAACTTGAGGGAACAAGAAAAATCATTTGGTAAGGCCTGACTAATCATTCTTGACCTTCTGAAGGGGAACCATGAAAAAAACAACCAGCAAATCACTCTGATAACATAACATAATCTTTAATTTCCACTGACCAAGTCAGTGTCTATGTTCAAAGCTGGACTCTGCAGGAGGAGCTCATTCAAACACATGGCGGGCACTCCAAATGTGCCCAACTGGCAGGGGCCCGCCCACCCAGGAGGTAGACTGAATACACTGTACCATGACCCATCTCTGTCTGTGCATAAGTGCCAGTGATCTCCAAATTCCAGGCTGGCATGAAGAAGCGCTCCTGCTGTTCTGCGGTGGCCTGGTGAAGTAAGGTGGGCAGGAACATGCCCAAGTGAAGATCCAAAGGCTCAGGCCGCCCTCGGTGCACAAAGCTTCGAAGAGATACCAAGGACCGGCGTTTGAGAGAAGCATCATCAGGTGTGAGAGAATCAGCAATTTGAACAGTTAGAGCAGGGAAGGAGAAAAAAAACCTCTGTAAGTATGAATCAGTCATGCGCACTTCATCATGGATGGGAGCACTGCCCCTTTCTGTATTACTTTATAACTCTCAGCAATTTTCATCTGTCTTAAGTTGGTAAAGATTGTGGCAGGAACCAGCTACACATCCCAAAGCCCATGCAGCAGAAATTGATGTATACAAGCAAGGCAGGACTTCCGCCTGGCAAATAAGTCAAAGGAAATGAAAAATTTGAAAAGACTGAATGGAATGGAAATGTCTGTGGTTTACTTGGATGGAATGGAGACAGGAGAACACAGCAGTTCTCTGAGAGTGACAATACAATCCCCTGGTATAAGGATTTTCCTAGATGCAATTTCAGTAATGCTTCTAGGCTGAGATATTTTCGTTTGCCTACAAAGCATTCATATTCCTTCCATAACTGATCGTTTCATTCAGATTCATCATGTCAAATATTCGACCATGCTTTACTGAAACAAATTAATACAAAAACTGACAGTGCTCTTCATCCCAATAATTTCAGAATTCAAAAAGACATGCAATTTCTAATGAAAAAATAATAATTAAAAATTACAGATTTGCGCATAACAAGCTCTCCATTACAATTATATAGGAAGTATCACTAATGATAATAAATACCTTGGTTTTAGTCTTAAATCTGGGGTCATTATTCTCCACCTAAAATTCGCAGGTATCAGCTATTTGTGGTGACATACACCTGTAATCCCAGCACTTGGGAGGCTGAGGCAGGAGGATAGAGAATTCAAGGCCAGCCTGACCCACATAGAAAACAGGAGGCTAGCCTGGACTATAGCAAGACTTGTTTCAAAAGAAGAAAATGTTAATAAACTGTAGGTATTTAGGCTTTTGTGTGAATTTATTTTGAAGGTTATGAAAAAGTTCTATATGCCTTTGTGTTTTACATGTCATTGGCATTCTGATTAACTTCTAGCTCCCAATTAATCAACTCTATATTGCTTTTATTCTATTTAATTATCTAAGGAATGAGTCCAAAGTTTCTGTTTTCCCTCTTTTCAGTTTGTTCTATCTAAGGTGAGGAGGAAAATAAGGCTACACTGCTCAGCAAAGTTAGACATTTCTTTCAAACAGCTGTACTTTCAGCTAACCAATCATATAAAAATTTGAAGAGTGTGGGACTGAATCCCTTACCTTGCCAAGGCTGAACTGGCTTAAGTACCTTGCTCAGGTCAAAATGGTAATGGCGAAACAAGAACGAGGACCTAGTTATCATGATGGGCACAGTGGTTCACATCTGTAAAACTAGCCATTTGAGAGGTGAAGAACAGCCTGGTCAAAAAAGTTACCAAGAACTCCCCATCTCAACCAATTAGCTGGGCATGGTGCCATGTGCCGAAAATTCCAGCTCTTCAGGAGGCAGAAGTAGGAGGATCAAGGTCCAGGCCAGCCCTGAGCAAAAACCTCAGACCTTATCAGAATAAATAGCTAAAAGAAAAAGGGCTGGGGGCATGGCTCAAGTGGTAAAGCACCTGCCTAGCAAGTACCCTGAGTTCAAACCCTGGTACCACCAAAAACATGAAATAAAATAAAAAAGGTTCATCATATAATTCTCTCTCCTAGCTGGAGATATTATTGTGCACCATGGGCTGAGGACATGCTAAAAAAATCAAAGCTGTCCTTGGAAGCATCACAAGTGGAAACTCCAACAAGATGTTATTACTGGTAGAAAATGGGTAAAGGGTTCATAGGGCCTCTTAGTACTATTTTTGCAACTTCCTATGAATCTACAATCGTTTTAAAATTAAAAAAAAAAAAGAGAGAGAAGGAGAAATCCCCATAAAAACACACTCATAGGATGACAGTGCCTTTTGCACTCCCAAACAGGAATGTCAACTCTCCCCAGCTTTTAAGACCAGTGTCAAGAGTTAGGCATGTGTTCATAGTGGAGCATTTTGCCTCGGGTTCAGTCCCAAACAAAGAAAAAACACCAGTGTTGATCCTTGGCACCAAAATACAAGTTAAATAAATACATACATACATAAAAATAGGAAGGTAGAGGCAGGAAATGGAGAGTTCGATGCCAACTTGAGCAAAGTTAGTGAGACTCTGTCTCAAAAACGAAAGGACTGAGTGCTCAAATGGTAGAGCACTTGCCAACAAGCACTAGGTCCAAGGTTTAATCCCCAGTACAGTGAAAATAAATGACTAAAATTTAAAAATGATTTAGTATCAGGCTAGGGGTGTAGCTCAGTAGCAGAGTTCATGCTTAGCATGCTCCAGGCCTTGGTTAAATCCCTAGTCCAGCTCCCCCTCTAAAAACTAGTATCTAGGGAGAAAAATAAATGTCCAGATCCTAAAAGGGAAAACCTGAAGTAGCACCAAAACCTGGGATCTGGGAGTCGCTCCTTTTAGCACTTTCATTGGAGCTGTTCCTTATTACTAGAAATCAGTGATTCCTAGTGAAGGAAAAGCATTATGGAGCCCCATCAAACGAATGGAAGCTTTGTACTTGTTGTGTGCTGTGGTGTAATGACAAGCACTACACATTACCACAGAATATACTTAGCAGGACAGGGAGTCAAACTACTACAATCAGAAACTGTTGAGACTGAAACACGTTTTAGGGAGAAAAATGTCTCTTGTGACTAGGATAAGGATTATTCAGAAGTACATAAAAATTTGAAATGTTACAAGGAGAAAGTGACAGCTTTTTTGACTTAAACAAAATATTTGTTATAAAAAACCTGACTATAAGTGATAGCAATTACTTATTACTTTAAAATAACTTATTATAAAATTATAAAACACTAGCATTATACTTGGTGAATTACTAACGTCAGTTCTTTTTCAATGATTATATTGAAAGGCTTCTCAGTCTCTCCTTCCACAAGCTAGGAGGCTGGAAAGGCTAACAACTAACACTGAGGAAAAGAAATTAATAGATGAGACAGGAAAAGATAAAAATCCTAGAAATCATCAATGACAAAACACTGGTGGTAATAAATGAACTAGGAAAAGCTATGGGCCATAAAAAGGAAAAAAATCAGCTTCATTCTTAGGATCATTCATGTGGAAATGTTAGTAAAGACACAGGAAACTTACAAAAGGAACAAAATGTTTAAAATTTGTTAGGCAAATTACCCGATATCACTGATTTATTTATTTATTTACTTACTTATTACTGATTTATTTAAAAGCATGAAGTTCTGAGTTCGATCCCCAGTATCACAAAAAGGAGAGAAAATATAAATGTCTAACATAGAATGAAAAAAGAAAATATGAATAACGGGAAAGGAATAGATATTCCTGGCTGAGATGACTAAAGATACTTCCCAAGAAAATAAAGGCTTTAATACAATTAAAAATTTCTGTACAATGTTTCTTAGAACTTGAGAAATTGAGATCAGAATTCATCTAGAAAAATCACAAGGCAGAAATATCAAATACATGTCTAGGGCAAATGCAGCAATGTTGTGGGACTTGGGTCACAAGCTAAGGGGAGCACACATACTGGAGGAATGGGGACAGGTAGGAAATGCAAAACTTCAAAGTGTCTGATATCTCCACTGCAGAGGAGCTAATACGGAAACCTTAAAGCGACAGAGGTCACTATGGGAAGGTGACCAGGAAATAGTGAAGAGGGCTGGTAGAGATGAATCAATTCAGGTTGTAACACACTTGTGCATGGAAGCAATGCTAGGAATCTCTGTATAGCTGTCCTTATCTCAAATAGCAAAAACACTTTGTCTTTCTTATTATTGCTTATGTCTACTCTTCAACAAAACTGGAGAAAAGGGCAGAACAGGTTTTGCCTGGAAGCAAGGGCAGTGGTGGGGGAGAGGGTAGGGGTGGGGGTTGGGATGGGGGGAGAAATGGCCCAAACAATATATACACATGTGAATAAATGAGTAAAGAAAAAAAATAAATAAAGCAAAAAATATCACATATATGTATCTTGATGTAATAACAGTAAGCTTTTCCTATCAGATTTTAAAAATATATTACAAAGCAACAAAGAGCCAAAATTTATGTTAGAAGAAAAACATCAAAAAGTACTACATTTAAGGCTCCAGACATAAATGTAAACAATTAAAAATTCTATGACAAATGAGAAAGAACAACAGAGAACCACTAGATTAATACACAGGTCAAATCATTAAACACAAACCAAGAGTAGCAGGAAACAGAAGATAATTACTCAAGTTATGAAAGGGAGAAAATTTACATCTACTCACAGAAGGAGGTGATGAATACATCAGAATAAAAAGTTTAACAAAACAGATAGTAGTGGGAAAAAATATTTGCGACTACAATATTATCAGATAAGGTCAATATGTAGATTCTATTTAATCAGTTTACTCAAAAGAGAAACTTCATTTTACACACAGAAAATGCAAAAAGTCAGTCAAAATATGTAGTAGCATCCAGGCTTACTAGCAATGGAAAACAGAACGTTGAACTCTCAGGTACCTACACTTTTAATAGATAAATGAATTAAATGGCCCAAAATAAACTGACCTTGTTGATGGGGCTCTGAGGACACAGATACATTAAGAACTTGTTAAATATATTTTAAACTGGTTCTTTGTTTTAGGAAAAGTCTTGAACTATGCAATAAATACTATAAAATGAGGCTGAAGTTGTGGCTCAAGTGATAGGGCACCTGCCTAGCAAGTGTGGGACCCTAGGTTCAAATCCCAGTAACACAGACATGCACACAAACAAAAACCTATAAACTGTTCATTCTCTTCAATGCGCTAGGGACTGAACCCAGGGCTGTGTGCATGCTAGGTAAGTGTTCTACCACTAAGCTACATTGCTAGCCCAAAAACATGAGTCTTATAAAGAAGATTCTATTATTATCAATAATGGTGAGGAAATTAGGATAAGCCAAATACCCAGGGAGCAAGTTTCATAGGAGCTCAATAAGAAGAGAATCACTTGGGAAAAAGAACAAGAGACTATCTAGCATGGGGAGAGAGGACAGGGAAGAGACAATGAGAGAAAGATGAATGACTTACAAAATCCAGTTCGCTACCTGCCTTGCAATGAGGAGAATTTGGAAGAATGCTGCACCATCTACTAGGACAACTGTTCTATATAAGCTCCTTGTTCCTAAACAATACTATGACGCATGGTAAGAGAGTCCCTATGGAGTGGCCAGGTCCTGATCAGTGTGTATGAAGAGCAAACACACGACCTGCTTGTGATCTAAAGAAACAGTGGTCAGGCTGGTAATCCTGCACAGCAGCCACAGGCTGTTCCTTCAACCAAGAACCCCAGGGAGGGCAGCCTTCCTTGGTGCAGGCCTTGGACTTTGTCTAAAACTCACAGACCCACAGAGCAGGTGTGTCGAGTTTCCTGGTAGGTCTTTAGAGGAAGAAAGATAATCTAAGGGAAAAGATAAAGCTGGTGTCAGAGATTTTCTTCAGGGGACTGAATTGCCATCTCCCTGATGGCAGGACTTTTTTTTTTTAACCTAATCTTTGTAAGTTAATACTGCCGCATGACACAAATTAACCCACAAACTGACTAGTTTACATGGCAAAGAACAGAAATCATCAAAGAATACCAATGTGAATTCACAAAATTCTTACAACATTATTCTCTAAAGCAAACTACAGAGATTAATACAAAATTGGTTCAAATGCAAGAAAATATCCTGAACTAGAAGCTATACAGGAAAGAAAAGTTAACAAATGCAAACTTGCCTAGAGCAACAAAGAATCTTGGTCAAATTTCTGTTCTTGGCTGGCAGAGGGGCTCAAGTAGTACAGCACCTGCCTGACAAGTACAAGGCCTTGAGTTCAACCCCTAGTACTGCAAAAATAAATTAAAAAAAAAAAAATTTGCTCTCAAACCAATAAAGTTCAAGTCTTCCTTTCTTCCCTTCTCTGTTTAAAACTTAGAGCAAATATATATTTGTGATGTATTTTATAGAGGCAGAAACATTACGACAAAAACTAATGAATTATTTGTCCTGGCTGTCATCAAACCTCAATCCTCCTGATCTCTGCCTCCTGAGTAGCTAGGATTATAGGCCTGGCCCACTGGCACCTGGCTAACCTCAGAATATTTCATATCTCATATCTTACATTAAGTCAAATAAATTCCAAAGATGATGCTGGGCACTGGTGCCTCACACCTGTAATCCTAGTTACTCCGGAGGCAGCGATCAGGAGGATTGTGGTTCAAAGCCAGGCCAGGAAAATAGTTTGAGAGACCCTACCTTGAAAATAACCAATACAAAAAAGGGCTCGAGGAATAGGTAAAGTGATAGAGTGCCAGCCTAGCAACTGTGAAGCCCAGAGTTCAAATCCCAACACCACACAAAAAAACCTCAAGATGAATACTAAAACAACAAAAAAGGATTCTATACTACAAAGGTATTTCAAGATTACAAAATACACACTGCATGCATGAGTATACACACTGCATGCATGAGTACACACACAAACACACACTCCAGGAGAGGAAGACTGTATAAAGAATATAATCTTTCTTCAGGAATTCTTTTATCAGTCTTGTTACTTTGGTATTGGCAGCCTGATGCTAAAGTCCTGGATGTTTTAGTAAGGTGTCTGTAACGTAAGACCATGAACAGAATCTATGTCCCCGCAGAGATTATGATAAAGAACATTTTCCTCAAAACAATTCATAAATCAAAAAGCAGCCAATTAACACAAAATGAAATGTCCCTGATTCTTGCAACCCTTCTTTCTTCCCTCCTTTACTACTATTTTATCAGTGAGAGATGAGGCTGAGCAGCTCAAATTCAAAACTCTCAAACCTGTCAATGGACTTGTCTATGAATACAAACCTATTTCACGTTAAGACCACAAGCAAAACTTGCTGAAAACAACCAGGAACAATTTAACCAAGAATTATTAGCAACACAGACACATATGGCAAAAAAATCTGTGAAAAGACTGCTGGAGTCAGATGAAGAGAACTATGGGATTTCTTTTAAAACTGCAGGGTTGCTAGTGAGCAATTAAAGAGTAAGACATTTATTTGCCTTCACCCTGTCTTAATTAAAATCCACGCCTTTAACTTCATTAAAGCAAAGAGGCATCTTCCAGATATCACCAAGGTATTAACCTGTTGAAGAGTTTTCAACCAGGTCTTTAACAATTAGACAGACCAACATAATGGGCTGCTTTGCTATCTTTCCAAATTGGGGGAGTTAAAGAGGGAGTATGCAGCAAGGAAAAAAGAACTAACACTAAGGATGTTAGGCAATAGCACAGAACCAATTTATGAGAAAAGGACCCAGGTAAAAAAAGAGAAATTGAATTTTGATGTAACAATTTAAAAATAAAATCCCAAACACATAATAGCAGGAAAAAAAAAATCAAATGGCAGGAGTCACTTTTAACTGAAGTCCTGAGGTGAGATACCCATGGACCCTCAGATGTGGACTAACCGTGGCCCATTTCCGTCTGGGCATAGGTGCCAATTATCTGGAGTCCTTGGGATGAGTGCAGCCATTTCTCTTGCTGAGCAGTGGTGCCCTGATTCAGCAAGGTAGGAATAAACATGGAGTAATTGAGGCCCACAGGTTCCACAAAATTGACCAATTGTAGTCTACAGGAGAGAAAAGAAAAGGATCTCAGCCTTACTCTAGGAAACTGAATCCTACCACCCATTCCTGACAAATAGCTTTGACTCTCAGGATGAAGACTGGAAAACTGAAACCCCTAAGAAATTAAATGGAAAATTTACCATATTATTATCTGAAAAGCCAATAGTAGGACCTAATGGTATTTTAGGTCCTGCTCATCATTTCAAAGTCAGAATTCCCTTTTATTTTTTCTGGTGCTGGAGATGGTACCCAGGACTTCACATGTGCTAAGCATAGGCTCTACCACTGAGCCAATCAATGTCCAGTAACCAGGATTCCTTTGTACATTCTGTATTTAATCCAAAACAATTGGTTTTGTTGGTGTTATTTGCTGATTTGACTGGTTGGCTTAGTTTTTGTGTTACTTTCAGGTTTTACTCTTTTTTTTTTTGTTTTCTGGGTTTTTTTTTTGGTGGTAATGAGGTTTGAACTCAGGGCTCCACACTTGCTAGGCAGGCACTCTACCACTTGAGCCACTCCACCAGCCCTTTCTGTGTTGGATTATTTATTTATTTATTTTTGGCAGCACTGGGGTTTGAACTTAGGGCCTCATGCTTACTAACCAAGCAGTCTTACTGCTTGAGCCACTCCGTCAGACCTTGTGTGGGTATTTTGAGAAAAGGTCTCATGAACTATTTGCCTAGGCTAGCTTTGAACCACATTCCTGCAGATCTCTGCATTCTGGTTAGCTAGGATTACAGGTGTGAGCCATCAACACCTAGTTTACTTGTTTGTTTTGAAGTTCAAAAGGAATTCCAACAGAACACTTCTTTGTAGAACTGTTAACAAAAGCTTCTAATTTAAACTACCTTCCCCTAGATAATGTACATAAACAGCCTGAAGAATAAACATACATTCCAGAGCAGAATCAGACATCTCTACAAGTGTTCAGCCGTTTATGGATGGGCAGCTAGATACTGTGAGCAGGTTAAAACTTACCCCAAATGACCACTACTCCAGATTAAGGGAACTCTACATCACACTGCAATTCAGCCCTGAACTATCTTCTCATAAAACAGAATCCAGGGAATAGTCAAAATATTAATAACACAGTCAGCCTTGGCTATATTGTCCTATAGGTTATCTAGGTCTATTTTGTACATTTTCCCCAAAACTCATTATTTTTCCTCTTATTTTATTTATTTTTAATTAACAAATGAAAAATTATGTATTTTTATGTTATATGTATTAGTCTGTATCTTTATGACTAAATACTTGACCAAAACGACTTAAAGGAAGAGAGCTTTTGCTTATAGTTTGTTTCAGTCCATCATGGTGGGAAGGGTGTAGGAGATCAAGGCTGTTCAACTTATGAAAGCCAGGAAGCAGAACCCTATTTTGTACTTTGACAGAGTGTATATCTAAAGAGCTAAGCACAAACTATGTATCACCTAAGTGATTTTTTTTGTTGGTACTGGGGTTTGAACTCAAAGCTTTGGATTTAAGTATACTACCACTTGAGCCACACACCCCAGACCTTTTTATCCTTTCAAATAGGGTCTGGCATTCCTGGACTACAATCCTCCTAGTTGTGCTTCCCCCACAGATGGGAGGACAGGCATATACCACTACACCCAGCTACTGGTTAAATGGGGTCTTGCAAGCTTTTTGCCCAGGCTGTCTTCAAACCCTGTTCCTCTCAATCTCCACCTCCCAAGTAGATAGAATTACAGGCATGAGCCACCACGCCCAGTTCACCGAAGTGATCTTGATGATTTCTCAAGTATGACCAGGAAGTGGTGTCACCATTTTACCTTGGCTAGTACAACAAGCAGGGCATGGACTAAAGAAGGAAGAATAGGTTGCCATTCCATTTTGGGGAGACCCTGAAATCATCCCGCCACCTTAAAAGAAGTATTAGCAAACACAATATACTTTCTTATTGTGCTTTTTCCTAAATAAATACTGAATAAATTAACCCACTCTTTTCTATCTTACACAAATCATAATCCATTTAGAAACAAACAAGGGCTGGTGGGTGGCTCAAGTTGGTAGAGCTCCTGCCTGGAATTCGAGAGACCTTGAGTTCAAACTCCAGTATCGCAAAAAAAAAAAAAAAAAAAAAAAAAACAAAAAACACAGACCAAAATGGACTGGAGGTGTGCCTCACGAGTGGAGGGCCTGCTTTTCGAGCTTGAAGCCCTGAGTTCAAATCCCAGAACTACCAAAAAAAAGGGTACAGAAACAACTCTCTCCATGGATACTCTTAGATATTATCTTAGATATTAATACTTCCAATTAACCAGAATGACTTAATAAAATAATGACAGATCATCAAAGGGAATACCTTCTGTACATGTAAAAGTCATAGAAGCTGCCCATTAGCATCAGTGAAAAATGCTTTCTCTGCTGCCAATGGTCTCAGCCATAAGCTTAGGACAGAAATCATGTTTTAGCTGGGGATTTAGCTCAGATATAATTTACTTTCTAATTAATTCTTTGGGGGGTTCTGGTAATTGGATCTAGGGCCTCAAGCACATTAAGCATGTGCTCTATCACTGGGTACCTAGGAACCAGCTTTCAACACCTAAGAAAGACAACAAAAACACTGATCTCCATTAGAATTTCAAATTACTCTTAAGAACACTTCATAGTTTTCTTTTCTTAGTAAACTGTGTAGCCAAAAGACAAAGTTACAGGAAAGAATATTAGAAAAACATTTCTATTCTCCAAACAGCAAGGTCTTACTCACTTCTTCAAGGACTGATAGGAATACTTCTTTTACTGGTCAAACTGAGAAATCTTAAAAGTATTTTACTAATAGTCAGTCCACTTCAAAACAGGCTCATAAATTTTGTTTTAGTAAAAATGGATGTAAAAGAGATCTATAAAAGTCTGGGATACACAGTAAAATAAAACAAGACCAGAAATATTTCCTCAGAAATATTACTGTATTTGAAATTCTAGCATCCCCTCCCATTTAGCATTTGTTAGTTTTCTTTTACAGGTTCATAAAACATTTATATGTTACATTCGATGAGCATATAATGCTGATGGGATTGATGCTGAAGGTTGACTTGATGGCATGAAGTAATTGCCAAGACTAATTTTCGGTCCCCTTCTTTAACTTAAACTGATCTCCTGTTATACCCTAGGGACAGTGGAAGGGTGTCAATGGCAGTATTAAAGTTTGTACTTTCATATTTCACATGAAAAATGATACACAGAGCTAGCTGGTGTCCACGGACCTTTGGTCCACATAAAGGACTTTGTTCTAGTTCATTATGACTTCACTCAGTCACACATTGTGAGCTACCACAGGCTATGAATTCTACACCATGTGGGGAACATGCTGTGTTACCCACTTAAAAAAACAAAAAACAGCCGGGCACCTGGGCTCACACCTGCAATCCTAGCTACTCAGGAGGCAGAGATCAGGAGGATCACTGTTCAGTGCCAATTCCGGCAGATAGTTGGTGAGATCCTATCTCAAGAATACCCAGCACAAAAACAGGGCTGGTGGAGTGACTCAAGTAGTAGAGTAACTGCCTAGCAAGAGCAAGCACCTGAGTTTCATTTTTGGGGATGTATAAAATCTTATTAATTTTTAAAAGTTTATAAGCCCAACTCAAGTCATTCAAGCATAAGTTTCTAGGATTTTTTTCCTTACCTCAATATACCCACAACCATGAGTTACAAACTTTAGAAACAAAAGGGAGTATTTGCTAGTTGGCGAGTACTCTGATTTTGGTGACCAAAAATAAGCAAATACTTTTGATAAATGAAATTCAGTGGAGTTCTGAGGAAAATCCTAAAAGCCAGAGCAAACTATTTAACCTTCACAGAAATAACCAAGTCAAGTTGAAAAAAGATACCAAAGTATTAGAGGCAGTAGTATAAGGGAGTAATAATCATTACTACATAAAGTCAGAACTTGTAACATGTCATTCATCTTGGTTCTTGAAAACATATCTTTTAAAAAAATTAAAATTTTCTTAAGGTACTAGAATTGAACCCAGGGGTGTGAGCATGCTAGGCAAATGATTTACCACTAAGCTACACTCCGAACTCAAATTTATTGATGAAAATACTGGAATTCCTCTAAAAATGTAGAAACACAGATGTCCAGGAATAAATGAGAAGCGTAACAGATGCTATAGACCAAAACAATCTTGTACTAGAGTATTGACTGATGCTAAGGCTAAAAAAAAAGTCCCTACTGCTATATAGGATTAAAAAGCAAAGCACCACAAAAAATGCATGGTGTGCAGAAAGGACATACTCTCTACAGCACTATGACCAAGGTAGATTTTCATACCCTTGATCTTAGCCAAAAGGCTGAGAAGACTTCTATGCAGAAAACAGCCATTTGAACACTGTCACTAGATTGGACAATGCTGGGTTCTTACCTAATGTATTCATTCTGAGGTCTGACTGATGTTCTTTTTCATCCACCCTCAGATCCACACTATATATAAAAATATAATATGCTATTGCTCCAAAATATTTATTTGGTTTTTGTTTTGTTTTTGGTGGGACTGGGGTTTGAACCCAGGGCTTCACGCTCACAAAGCAGGCACTCTACTCTTGTTATTTTGGAGCTGGGATCTCCCGAACAATTTGCGGGGATGGCCTCCGATCTCCATCCTCTCAATCTCAGTAGCTAGGATTACAGGCATGAGCCATGGAAGTCCGGCTGCTGCAAAATATTTAAATATCTGGTCTTGCAATTGAAAAAAAAGAAAAACCCTTCCAAATTCAAATACTTAACAGGCCTCCTTTGTAAAAATAGCAAGCTCACTTTGCATTTAAATTCACATGCTTGAGACAAAAGAATTTTTAAAATCAGATTCTTGAAACTGAGTTGAGAATGAAAACTCCAGCATCTCCATTGTCATCAGCATTCTACAAATATGTCACCTCCCTAAAAGGCTGAGAAACAAAAGTAATCACATTAATTTTCCGCACATAAAACTTTAAAGTGGTAGGAAAATATACTGGATCTTCAAGCACAATAACCAAAGACCTCCACAGAGGGTAGCTGCAAAGTCTGGACTTCACAATACTTGTTGTGGGCTGAGGCATACCTACTTTTTAAACCACATGATTTCATCAGGGTCTGCGATGCCATATTCCCTCATCTTTTTCACCATGATGGCACTTTTCTTGACAGCCACCTCATAACGCTGGCTGCGAGTGAGGAAGTTGTAGTCCTCATGCTGGAACTCTGGGTCGTTCAGAATCAGGTTCTCTGCAAGGAAGTGAAAAAGACATCAAGAGGAAGCCTAACACCTTCCCTGAACCACAGCAGGTTCCAAGGGCGGGCGATACACCCACAATCCCGCCCCAGGACGCCCATATTAGTGGGGGTCCATGTTCCCCCCAAGCCTCGCAGTGCCCCCAACTTCTTATGGGGGACAGGGGGCCGCTGGAGCCTTGCTGGGGAGGAGGGAGCGCTGGTCTTCCTCACTCACCGATCTCTCGGCGGCGCCGTGTGTTCTGGACGCTGCCATCCAAGATGTGAGTGACCAACTCTGGGTTGAAGGTGGCGGAAGCCCGCTCCTTGCGCAGGTCGGGGTTCATGGCGGCGGTCAGTGGCAACAAAAAAGGGGGAACGCAGCAGAAACGACAGTGACAACCGCTGTCCGCAGCTCCAGCTCGGGCTCAGCCCTAAAAGCAGTCCCAGGACAGCGCGAGCCCCCGCCCCGCTCGCCCGGGCCCGCCCCTTCTCTTTCACCGCCTCCCCTCCGCGCGTGACCCACTGCGGCCGTAGGGGGCGACACGTTGGAGGGAGGTGGCACCCGCGCCGGGGCCGCCCGCCGGGTGGACGAATCCCCTGGTCCTCGCCAGGGGAGTTCCCCGAGCGGCGTCTCGCCAAGGGCACACAGGTAGAAGGTCAAGAAATTGACCGGAGCGGGAGGGGGTGAGAGTGAGGTATTTTAGGGGTCACGCCCTTCCCGCATCACGTGACCGCCCCGGGCGGAAAGAAGGAATTGGAGGTCCGGCGACGCCGCAAACAGGTTGACTGGGGGACTCGGGGTGGGGGCGGGACAACGCGCCTGAGGAAGGAGTGCGCCTGCGCCGTAGGTCTCACCTGCCTCAAGGCTTCCGGGTCCGCGCGCTAAACCCTCCCCGGAAATAAGAGGGGGAGTGGGGTTCTTGGGCCCTGCAGGCATTACGAGGGATAATTGTAGGGTTTCTCTGAAGCCTCCCAGATTAGAGAAAAAAGCAATGGGGACAAAGGTCTCATTGGGAATAGGGTTCATTATCTTCTGTTAAGATAATAGCGTCTTTGATACCAGAGTTGTGGGCCTCGGGGTTCCCCGTTTATGGAGTGATCTTGGATTTAGAGTGAGATCGAGCTGGCTGTGCTGCTCTGAGACCTCTGCCTTGGTTTTGAGACTTTTCGCCCTGAACTGGCAGTTCTGGGCTGGGGATATAGTTCACTTGTCCAGTGTGTGAGGCCCTGGGTTCAATCCCCAGCACCTGAGCAACAACAACTGGAAAACAAACAAGAACCCTGGCAGTTCTTAGAGCTCTTGGAGTCCAAACTTCAGTTTGCGTTATCAGTTCTCATCAAAGCGGAAAATGCCCACGTGCCCCAAAATTCTAGTATATGGGCTGGGCGTGGGGGGCATGGCTCAAGTGGTAGAGTGCCTGCCTGCCAAGCGTGAGGCCCTGAGCTCAGACCCCAGTACCATCAAAAAAGAGCACACGTCCTTTACCACTTCCTAATTTGTCCTTGTATGAACACATAACTTTCTTTTTCCAGTAACACTGGGTATAGTTAATAGTGAGGCTTTCACCTTGAATACGAAATTTAAGGGAGCACAAAAATATTATTTTGGTGCAATTTGTGTGTGGGGGGGGTACTGAGGATGAACCCAGGGCTTGACACGTGCTAGGCAAGTGCTCTATCACTGAGCTACATCCTAGCCTGGCAATATTTTTAAAAATCAATGAAAAAAAAAAAAAAACCTGCCATGAACAAAATACCAAGTTTTAATTAAAGACGATTATGATTGATTATTGTTTCTTTGATCTCAGGCTCCAATATGCTTGGGCAAGGCACTATTAATGAGGCTGTTAGTTTACTTATTGTTTTGGTGGTAGTGGGTTTTGAACTCAACTCTACCATTTAAGCCACACCCCCAGCCGCTAAAGCCTCTAAGATTTCATTTAGCCAGGTCACTGTGAACTTTATTTTTTATTCCTCTTATCAAAAGCTAGTGCTCCTATTCACAATAGCCAAGCTATGGAAACAGCCAAGATGCCCCAGCACTGACGAATGGATTAAGAAAATGTGGTATCTATACACAATGGAATTTTATGCAGCCATGAGAAGAATGAAATGTTATCATTCACTGGTAAATGGATGGAATTGGAGAACATCATTCTGAGTGAGGTTAGCCTGGCCCAAAAGACCAAAAATCGTATGTTCTCCCTCATATGTGGACATTAGATCAAGGGCAAATACAACAATGGGATTGGACTTTGAGCACATGATAAATCGAGAGCACACAGGGAGATATGAGGATAGGTAAGACACCGAAAAAACTAGATAGCATTTGTTGCCCTCAACGCAGAGAAACTAAAGCAGATACCTTAAAAGCAACTGAGACCAATAGGAGAAGGGGACCAGGAACTAGAGAAAAGGTTAGATCAAGAAGAATTAACTTAGAAGGTAACACACATGCGCAGGAAATCAATGTGAGTCAACTCCCTGTATAGCTATCCTTATCTCAACTAGCAAAAACCCTTGGTCCTTCCTATTATTGCTTATGCTCTCTCTTCAACAAAATTAGAGATAAGGGCAAAATAGTTTCTGCCAGGTAGTGAGGGGGTAAGGGGGGGGAGAGAGGGGTCGAGAGGGTAAGGGAGGGGGTGGGGGAATGTGGGGAGAAATGACCCAAACATTGTTAGCACATATGAATAAAATAAAAATTAAAAAAAAAAAAAGCTAGTGCTCTGCCTAGCAAGCATGAGGCCCTGGGTTTAAATCCCAGTACCCCACACTACCACCACCACCACCACCACAAAAAAAAGAAAAAAAGCTAGTGCTCAAATACAATCAACAAAAGCCATTTTAAAAATAAAACTGAGTTTATTGCTTACTGGATGAAAGGGAAATACTGTCAAAGCTTTGGCAGTGTTTCATAGAGTGAGGTCAGAATTTCAGTTCTGGATTTTAATTATGATTGGGTAAGAACCATAGTACAAATTGTTGGAAACAGCAAGGAGAGGGAATTCAAAGAATCTCGGGGGGAAAGCCAGGTGCTGATGACTCACACATGTAATCCTAGCTACTAAGGAGGCAGAGATCAAGAGGATTGCAGTTCGAAACCAGCCAGGGCAAATACTTCATGAAACCCTATCTCAAAAAACCTTTCACAAAAATAAGATTGGTGGAGTGGCTCAAGGTGAAGGCCTTGAGTTCAAGCCCCAGCACCACAAAAAAAAAAAAATCTCAAAGGGAAAACTGGCTGTTGATGTTCAAACCCTTTGCCTGGGTAGAAATTCCATGTAACATTGCTGGCCATATTTTGTAAAGACTTTCAGTTCTTGTAGTTACAATGGAAAGTCTTTCATACATTTTCAATAGGGAGTTATATGATATGACAATCAAAATGACATTTTTAAACTTGTGTAAAAGTAAAGGAATGATACATGAACTCCCTATATACTCCTCACTTGGTTTCAAAAATTATCAACCATATCTTCACCCACACTCCCCAACATTAATTTTAAACAATTCCCTTACAATATCACTCATAAATATTTTCAGTATGTATCTCCAAGCTAATTCTAAAATCTTCATACTGTAATTACACTTGGGCTATTAACAGAAGTTCCTTTATATCACTGTAAATCCAATCTGTTTCCCTGATTGTTTCATTAACAAAATGTTCTAAGCCAGACCCTGGTGGCTCACCCCTGTAATCCTAGCTACTTGAGAGGCTGAGATCCGAGGAGGATCATGGTTTGAGGCCAGCCCGGGCAAAAAAAAAAAAAGGTTGTGAGAACCCATCTCAAACAATAGCTGGCACAGTGGTGCTTACCTTTCATCCCAATTATGACAAGAGACTAAACTAGAAGGATCAAGGTCCAGGCCAGCTTGAGCAAAAAGTGAGACCCTAGCTCCAAAATAACCAGAGTGAAAAGGGCTGGAGGCATGGCTCACGTGGTAGAGTATGAGTTCAAGGCTCTGAGTTCAAACCTCAGTACTGCACCTTCCCCTTCCTCCCCGCCAAAAAAAAAAAAAAAAAAACGGAAAGGAAAGGTTCTATGATCCAGGTGTTGTATGAACGCCTATGATCTCAGTACTCAGGAGTCACTTGTGCTAAAGTCACCAAATAAGGACTAAGCTGTTAGATCTGAGAATCTGAAAAATCAGAAGAAAGGTAACAATCAGCATGCTTTATTCCTTACAGTCCTTAATCCTTTAGTTTTTACCAAAGTAACCTGAAGTGACCTGGTGTTAGCCAGTTATTTTTCTATTGTTCTACCTCCCTAATCCCTATTTTCTAAGGCAATCACTTTTCATTCCTTATTTCTGTCTTTTTAGCCCTACTCTTATCTGTAAAACTAGCCTCTTCTGCTCAGTCCATCAGAACATTTACTCCATTTTATGGAGGAAGTGTTACCTGAGTTAGAATTGAAAAGAAAGTCAACTGAAATCTTTAAACTGAATGGCAGTTTTGTCCTTTGCCACTCTGAATGTAGTGCTGGCAGTGAGTGTACTCAGCATGAAGTACATGGTGAAATATTTTCTTAGATGATGACATGAAATTGGTGACATATTTTCTCAGATGAAGACACAAACTTGGTGAAATATTTTCAAATATATACGAGGATTTGCAAGAATAGCACAAAGAAGCAATACACCTTTCACCTAGATTCGCTAGTTAACATTTTGCCACAGTTCCTTTATCTGTCTCCTGCAGTCAGCTCTGTTTACTTGCTTTTTATTTTCGAACCATTTGGGAAAACATTGCAGAAGTCCTCCTTTACTTATAAATTCTTTGGTGTATATTCCCTAAAAATCAGGACATTTGCAGGATGATTACCCATGAAGACAATTTAACATTGGTGTAACGCTAGACTCTGCATTTCTTTTGCAGTTATCCAGTAATGTCCTTTACCACAATTTTTCTCCTGGTCTAAAATCCAGTCAATGACATTGGTGATATTAGTTTCACAGGCTCTTGTTACAAAGTGCCACAAACCAGGTGGCTTAACCGCGTAAATTTATTGTCTCAGTTCTGGAGAGCAGAAGTCTAAGCTTAAGATGACCACATCCAGGCATGGTGCTGCACTTGGGAGGCTAAGGCAGGAGGGTTTTGACTTTGAGGCAGTCCTGGGCTATACAGCCCATCCCTGTCCTGTTCTCTACCCTCCCCCAAAAAAGTCCACAGGGTTGACTCCTTGAAAGGCTGAGAGAGAGAATCTGTTCCCACCTAGCTGGCAATTGTTGGTGTCCCTTGGCTTAGATTCACATCACCCAAGTCTGCCTTTATCTTCACATGACCTTCTCCCTGAGTCATGTCTGTTTCTGTCCAGATTTCCTCATTTATTTATTTATTTGGTGGGACTGGGGTTTGAACTCAGGGCTTCGTACTTGCATAGCAGGCACTCTACTGCTTGAGCAATCCATTTTGCTCTGGTTATTTTGGGGATGGGGGGGTCTCACAAATTATTTTGCCGGATGGCCTTGAATCACGATCCTCCCAATCTCAACCTCCCAAGTAGCTAGGATTAGGGGCTGGCTGAGTAGCTCAAGTGGTAGAGCACCTGCCTACCAAGCATGAGGCCCCAAGTTTAAAAAAAAAAAAAAAAAAAAGTAAAACCAAGTAGCTAGGGTTATAGGCATGAGCCACCAGTGTCTGGGTTTTTTGTTGTTGTTTTTGAGTGTTGGAACCTCACGCTTACTTAGCAAGTATTCTACCACCAGGCTGTACCCACAATCCTACCTGGTATTTTTAGAATCCATTCATGGTTCATCCAGGAATCCATTTCTATTCTGTTGGTTTCAAAACTGTTAAAGTCGTAGTAAAAATAATCCTTTAATTTGGTTAGTACAAAATTCATTTCGCTGGGATTACATTTACTATTTGTAATAATCCCCATAAAATGGAAGTAAAAAAAAATATGTGGATGGGAACACCCAACATGATGGCACATGCCTCTAATCCCAGCATTTAGGAGGTGGAGGCAGGAGGATGGCAAATTTGAGGTCAGCCTGGGCTACATAGTGGGGCCATCTCAAAGAACAAAACAAAACAAAACAAAGGGAAAAAATGTTGTGCTTGTTTGAAATGGGATGATTAGGGGAATTGGCTCAGGCTATGGTAGCTGCAAAGTCCCTCAACAGGTCAGACGTAGGCTAGAGGTCCTTGGGAAGCTGATCTTTTGAGGCTAAAGTTCAAAACATGGTATACACAGAGACTTAATGCTAAGGATTCATTGTGCAACATAGGCCAACAACGAATTACAATTTTTAAAAAATTAATGAATTTAAAACTTATGAACATCAAAGTAAATATCACAAAGGTAAAAGTTTTAAAAAGAGAGAAAAACCTTACAAACGTGTGTAGCCCCAGAGTTAATCCTACTATATGATAATCTTTAAAATAAACATAAATGCAGTGACAAATATGTGGACAGCTTAGCTTATAATATAGATGGTACTTGAGATTGGCAAAACCACTTTTTGTCATTATTGTTGTTTACTCTTTTTCATTTTAGCCTGTCCCTTAGGACAGGAGTTGTTTGTTCTTTTGAGACAGAGTTTCAATGTGTAGCTTCAGGCTGGCCTTGAACTCATGGTCTTCCTGCTTCCACTTCCCAAGTGCTGGGATTAAAGGCATGTCCCACCACACTTGGCTTGCATATAAGAAGATTCTGAACTTCCAGCTTTTTGCTGCACTGAATAGGCTTGTCCCCCATCATCCCAAACAGGGACTACTACTTTTTTCCCCCTTTGGTCATTTCTTTTTTGTTTCCTTTTGCTTTTTGCTTTTCTGTCATGCTAAAGAGGATTAGGGGCTCTTTCATTTTGGGTGACAGAGACAGCTCTGCTTCCTGGCCACAGTGATGACAGACATGACATCTGCATTTAGGCTCAGTTGTTCCTGAGCCACCAAGGTCAAACCCGTTCTTGGCATGCTGCCCACTGTCTGTCATCCATTGACCTGCAGTGCTGCCCAGGGATCTCTTCCCTGGAAGATAATAAAGCCAATTATTTGAGATTGCAGTGTATGATCAACTTCTGGTGTAAGGTTGCCATGTCAGTTGTCTGCAGAGATCTTAGAATTATTTACCCTTTATCTTTGTTGCTATCTCTAATTACTTGTTCTATCAAGAAATAGTTACAGGGCTGGGGAGGTGGCTCAAGTGGTAGAGCGCCTGCCAAGCAACCTGGACGCCCTGAGTGCAGTCCTCTGTACCACAAAAAAAAAAAAAAAAAAAAGAAAAAGAAAGAGTTGTAGTTGAAGAGCTGGGTGTGGTGGCGCATCTGTAATTCTCAGAAGGCTAAGGCAGGAGGATTGTAAATTTGAGGCCAGCCTGGACTATGTATTGATATTGAAACCCTGTCTCAAAAAGAAAAAGCAAGAAAATAAAATTGTTATGGATTAAGTTAGAGAATATTTGGGGGCCATTACTCAAAAAAGTAGAGGACTTCTTTTTATTTATCTGTTATTATTATTATTATTGCAGTGCAGAGGATTGACCTCAAGGGTTACACCCCCTAGCCTTATATCTTTATTTATTTATTTATTTATTTTTTGCAGAATTGGGGTTTGAACTCAGGACTCCCACTTGCTAGGCAGATGCTCTCCCACTTAAGCCACGCCACCATCCCTTAAACTTATTTATTTTTTTTTATTTGCGGTGCTGAGGAAAGAAGAGGGCTTTCACAGTGGCTTTATATAGGACACTCTTGTGGTGTGCTGGCCTTATGTTTCAATACATTAAGCGTGTCAGGGTGCCCCAGCAGAGTGTGGGAAGTACAGTTGTGCCTTACTTTGGCTCTGCTTCTTTCTTATTCATTTATTTTTTGGTGGTGCTGGGGAATGAAACTAGGGCTTTGTGTTCCACCCCTTAACTTACTCCCCTCTAACCCTTTCATTTATTTTTATTTTTTTATTTTTGAAATAGGTTCTTGCCCTGGCTGGCCTCAGACTCTCCATTCTTCTGCTTCCAGGTTTTTGTTGTTCTTCTTGTTGTTTTGGATTTTATTTTGTTTGTTTCTTTTTTTTTTTTCCTAACACATCGTAGGAAAAGCGAGTGGCAGCTGCAGGTGTTGTGGTGACCTGAGCTGTCGAAGTCTCTCCAGGTTGCTTTTATATATAGTTGTTGTTTTGTTTGTTGATTCAGTGTCTTATTCTGTAGCCCAGGCTGTCCTTGAATTTGAGATCCTCCTGCCTCAGCCTCCTGAGTGCCTGGGATTACAGGTGTGTGTGCCCCTGATGGCTGGCTTGGCTCTGCTTCTTGGCAGGTGGCTGCTTGGCATATAGTTTTCATGAAAGACAGGTGGAAAGTATTGATTGTGACAAATGTACCATTGTAAGCTGTTACAAACAGGAGAAGCTGAGTGGGTTGGATACAGGAATTCTCTGCACCATCTTTGTAATTTTTTTTTTTCAGTGCATGGGATCAAACCCAGCACCTGATGCATACTTAGGCAGCAAATTTGTGTGTGTGTGTGTGTGTGTGTGTGTGTGTGTGTGTGACTGGAGTTTGAACTCAGGGCTTCACGCTTGCAAAGCAGGCTCTCTACCACTTGAGCCACACCTCCAGTCCATTTTGCTCTGGTTGTTTTGGGGATGGGGCTCTCGTGAGCTATTTGCCCAGGCTGGCCTTGAACCGAAATCCTTCCGATGTCAGCCTTCCAAATAGGTATGAACATCAGCTCTCAGCTCTAGGCAGCAAATTTTTAATAAATCTAAAACTATTCTAAAATAAAGAGTTTATTTAAAACAAGTAAGTGTGAGGCCCAGACTTCAAACCCCAGTACCACCAAAAAGAAATATTTATTTTAAAGCAAATGAAGAATCTGTAATGTACAACTATGTGACAGTGTAGAAATCTTTTAAGTGATAAAGCAAGATGTAGAAAGGCCACTGGCCTGCAAGATTCAGAGCAAGTGTGTTCTCTTCCTTGTTAAGGGAGAGAGAAAGGAATACATACTCATATTTGGTTTTGTTTGCATAAAGATACACTGGAAGGATATAGAGGAAATTAATTGGAACGGTTTCCTTTAGGTCAGAGGATGGCAACCTTCAGCATGGGTCAACTTCAGCTTGCCACGTTTTTGTGAATAGAGGTTGATTGGAACAAGTCAGGCTCATATATTTGTGTATTATTTATGGCTATTTTCAACTGTAACGGCAGAGTTGAAAAGTTAAAGCACAGATCCTGTGGCACACAAAACCAAGAATGGGTAATATCTGCTCCTTTACAGACCCTGCTTAACTGAATTGGTGGGGAGTGGATTGCATTGAGCTGGGAGTGAGAATGAATGACACATCTCCACATAGCTCGTGTGTGTGTGTGTGTGTGTGCGTGTGTCTGTGTGAATTCATAACTATCCAAAATTTTTTATTTTTATAACCCTCCCAACTGAAACTAGTCTTCCAGATGTGGCTATTCTCATGTGTCTCCTGATCTTCTGTCCTGTGGTCTGCTTGGTTTATCAGGAATCTTCCAAAATCCATCCCAGCTGTTTGGTTACAGGTGCCAAGAATGCTGCCTAAGCCTGGGATCTGTTACCTCCCCTGGGAGGTCAGTGCTGGACAGGTCCCTGATGGGGATGCACTCCGAACATTCGGCAGGTAAGAGTGGCTCTTTCCACTTGGGGTGTGTGGGAGGGGACTGTTTAAATAGCCCCACTCAAAAAAATTAAAATAGTTTTATTAAAATGTAATCCAATTGTGAAAAAATGCTAAAAACTAATGTACATGGCTTATTTTTAAAAATACAGACAATTCACAACAGAGTAAAGAAAGAAAACAATCTCATTCTCTCGACAACCACTGCTAATGTTTTGTGGTTACCTTTATGTACTTTTATATATAATATATACTGTGTTTATACTTCCAAATTTAGTGCCTTAAAATGACAATAAATGTTTATCATCTCACAGGAATTTGGGGACAGCTTAACAGCTTTATTAGGTGGTTCTGGCTCAAGGTGTCAGGTGAAGTCAAAGACAAGATGTCCAACAGAGGGCTGGAGGCATTGCTTAAGCAGTAGAGCACCTGCTAGCAAGCAGGAAGCCCCGAGTTCAATCCCCAGTAACAAAAAAAAAAGATGCCTGCCAGGACTGTGGTTATCCAGAGGCTTATCTGGGACTGGTGGATCTGCTTCCAAGGTGACTCATTGACATGGTTGGAGAATTAGCACTGGCTGTTTGTATGACGACTCAGCCTTTCTTCATAGTTCTGTGTGAAGGTCCTTCTGCCACGGCAGCTTCTCCCAGAATGAGGGCTCCAAGAGACAGAACAGGTACAAGTCACAGTGTGTTTCAGGCCCTAGCTTCAGAAGTCACTCTTGGGCATTCCACAGCATCACTCTGGTCAGCCCTCTTGAGTAGGGTAAGGCACTGCACTCAGAAGTGGTCACCAGGACATACGAATCATAGGGGAGCATCTTGCAGACATATATGCACACACACGAGGAAATATTTTAATCTATGTGAGCCTATTGTATTACCATCTTGTTCCATTTATTTTCTTACTTAACTATGTATCGTAGGCTGGACTGGTGGCCCACACCTGTAATCCTAGCTACTCAGGAAACAGAGATCAGGAGAATCGAGGTTCGAAACCAGCTAGGGCAAATAGTTCTCAAGACCCTATCTCAAAAAAAAAAACCTTCACAAAAAGGGGTGGTAGAGTGGCTCACAGTGTAGGCCTTGAGTTCAACCACAGAAAACAAAACAACTATGTGTCGTAGAACCACTTCCATGCCAAATGGACAGACACACACGATCAGAGTTTTGTTTTTGAAATGGGGTCTTGCTATGTAGTCCAGGTTGGCCTGGAACTCATGATCTTCCTGCCTCAGCCTCTCAAGTGCTGGGATTACAGGCGTGAACTATCACTTTTTTTAATAGGCCCATTTTGTGAATGAATCTGCAGAGGCTTTTTTAACAGTTCACTTGTGTGTAGATAAACAGTTATATACTGTATAACGTTTGGTTCATCAGCCAGCTGCACATATGATAATGGGCCTGAAAAATTTTTACAGTATTCTTTCTATGTCTACATATATTTAGATACCAAATGCTTGCTGTTGTGCCAAACTGTGTAAGTATTTAGTATAGTAATGGTATAGTACAGTTTGTAGCCTGGGAACAATAGGCTATGCCATATAGCGTAAATGGATTGCAGTTCAAAGCCAGTTCCAAAGCTAGATGGCTGTTTAGCCATCTAGGTTTGTATTGGTGTACTCTATAATGTTTGCACAATGATGAAATCACCCAGGGGCTCATTTCTCAGAACGTCTGCTGGTTGGTAAATGATGCATGACTGGGCCATAATTTATTTAACCATTTCTGTATTGATTTTTTTACATGGGTATCATCTTTTTGTGTGTGGAAATGTGTTTGAACTCTGGGCCTACACCTTGAGCCACTCCGCCAGTCCTTTTTTGTGGTGGGTTTTTTTGAGATAGTGGCTCACGATCTACTTTCCCAGGCTGGCTTTGAACCATGATCCTCCTGATCTCTGCCTCCTGAGTAGTTAGGGTTACAGGCATGATCTACCAATGCCTGGCTTTTTTTTTTTTTTTTTAAGCAGAGTTTCACTATGTAGTCCAAGACGACCTCCCACTCACAATCCTCCTGCCTCAGCTTCCTGATTGCTAGTATTATATGTGTGCATCACCATACCTGGCCTCTCTATTAATTTTTGACAAAGATATCAGTGTAATTCAGTGGAGAAAGGATAATATTTCAGCAAATAGTGCTTAAACTACTAGTATTCTTATAGGGGGAAAACACCTTGGCTCCTACCTCACTCATGCAAAAAATAATAATTTGTACTGGATCTCAGATATCCAAGCTAAAACTCTGTCTCATCCAGAAATAAAAAGGAAGGTAATTTCGTAATCTTACAATTGGCACATCTCTTAGCCTAAGACACAGAAATTGAAAGACACACAAGAAAAATGAATGCATGGAACATCAGCAAAATGCTTCTGTTCATTAAATGATACCATTTGCTGATGGAGTGGCTCAAGCAGTAAGAATGACTGCCTAGCAAGTGTGAAGCCCTGAGTTCAAACCCCAGTGCTGCCAAAATACAAACAAACAAACAAATTCCTGGTGGCTCACACCTGCAATCCTAGCTACTCAAGAGGCAGAGAGATCAGGAGGATCACAGTTTGAAGCCAGCCCAGGCAAATAATTTGTGAGACCCTATCTTGAAAAAACCTATCACAAAAAAAGGCTGGTGGAGTGGCTCAAAGTGTAGGCCCTGAGTTCAAACGTCAGTACCACACACACGCAAAACAAGGCCATTAAGGGGAAGAAAATCAAAAGGCAATCATTTCTCAGTCTACAGCGTAGTCTGAAAACATTTGTCCTGATTTTTTGCTTCTGTTTTTATTTCTCAGAATAGACTCAGGCCGATCATGGATTTCCAGGGGTTTATTGGCTTCCCAAAACCTTTGAGCTTGATGGTGGTTCTGTGTGTGGGCAGAAGATTGCCATATCATTTCCCTTTCCCTCCAGATTGTACCTCTACGACATGACGCAGTCTCGAGTGACTCTGACGGCGCAGCACGGATCTGATCAGCACCAGGTGCTTGTCTGCACCAAGCTGGTGGAGCCATTCCAGGCCCAGGTGGGCTCCCTGTACATGGTCCTTGGGGAGCTTGAGCACCAGGAGGGTAAGCCGAGCCTCATACATCCTGGCTGTCTCTGGGTCATCTTTTGGGTAACTCATGAATTAGGAATGGGCCTGGTTTTGTGAGCCAAACCAGGTGTCCTTTACTGAGCTTAACATTGCTTCCAAATTGATCCACAAAGTCAAGAACTCCTGGCAAACAGGTGTGATTTGGACCCAGAGTGACTGGCCAAAGAGACTGATAGTGAAGATGTGATCATCATGGAAAAGAAAAAGGAGAGAGAAGCCACAAATTTCTAAAGAACTATTATTTGCACATTCCTAGTGTGAGGTGGTTGACTTAGATCTTTTTTAATTTGCCCACACGCCCTTTATCTGCATCTTATTGTTATTTCATGAATGAGAAAAGCAAGACTTAGAGAGGATGGGGCTATAATAATAGGCCAGGAAGTCGGGAAAAGGGAAACAAAATGCTAGAGAAGGAATAAATGTAGACTAGAAAAAGCTCTCTGACATCAAGAGTTGAAGGTTGGAGTGTAGCTCAGTGGTAGAGCACTTGTCCAGCATGCATGAGGCCCTAGACTCCATCCCCACCACTGAAAAAGAGAGAGAGAGAGAGAGAGAGAGAGAGAGAAAGTTGAAGATACTCTTTGCCTCTCTTTGTGACTGACCTTGTAAGATGCCACAGAGCCTTTGAGGTCAGTAGCTTTTTTCTGCTCCCATGAGGTTTATCTCTGTTATTTTTGTGTGTCTGTTTTTTCTCTTCTTCAAGCTTTTCTTTCCCCCACCCCAGTATAATGCTCATTGTAGAGAATTTTAAAAGTGTAAAGAAGCAGAAAAAGTCACCTGTCATTCTTCTCCGAGGCATTCACTATTACTGTTTTGGCATGTTACCTTCCAGTACTTGTTCTGTTTTTTTTGTTTGTTTGTTTTGTTTTTTTTTTCAGTACTGGGGTTTGAACTCAGGACCTCACACTTGCTAGGTAGGTGCTCTATCCCTTGAGCCACTCCACCAACCCTTTTTTGTGTTGGGTATTTTCGATAGGGTCTCTCAATCTATTTGCCTGGACTGGCTTTGAACTGTGATCCTCCTGATCTCTACCTCCTGAGGAGCTAGGATCACAAGCATGAGCCACCAGCACCCAACTGTTTACCATTTTTTAATTTAATTTTTTTGTTGGGTTGCAGATCATCTCAAAGGCCTTGTATATGCTAGGCAAGCTCTACCACTGAGCCAAACCCCTAGCCCAAAAGTCAACAGTTTTTATAAGCCCCGATGAATAACAAATCCAGGCAACAATCATTGCTGGCTGCTGCTATCATTAGATAAAAGATTGATGAAAAGGTTGTCATGAAGGGAGCGGCCCGATCAATCTAAACATTACAAAGAGTGGAACGATCAGACTTCTTATGCTTCCCATGTGATGCATGAAGAAGGCACAAACAGCACCATGTCTGAAGTGTTCCTGCAAAACAACAAAAACAGAACCTGAACCTGAACCTAATGAAGATCAGACAAAGCAGCCACTGGCTCGATGACTGTGTCTCATTATTTACATCCCAAACTGTCTGTTTGGGAGTTTTTCTCCGGAGATACTTTCTTTTGATTTTCTGTGTAATACAGCACACCTTTCACAGCCGGCATGACAAAATAGAGAGGATGAGGATGGTGGGAACTGTGAGAGCCAAGCGTGGCCATGGCGGTCCTGATCCTCACCTGGGCAGGCTGCACAGTGGCTTCTTTCACAAGGATCAATCAGACGTGGATCCTGCCCTGTGCCCAGGTCAACAGATCCGAGGAAAAAGGAGAGGCCATCTAAAGTCACCTCTCTGACATTTTCACATCAAGAGCTAGCTCAGAGACAGAAAAGGCAAAGTAGCACCAGCCTCGGATAAATTCTGTGGGTACCGTCTACAGGCTCAGACACTTCCTGCCCAGAGATGGAGGTGTGGGGCATACTTTTCCCCAATCTGAAGGTTTCTCTTTTTTTTAATATTTAAAAAATTGACACGTGGTTATTGTACATATTTATGGGGTACAGTGTATACAATGTGCAATGATCAGATCAGAATAAGTGGCTGGTCTACCACCTCAAATGTGTGTGATTTCTTTGTGTTGGGAACATTCAAAATCTTCTCTGTTAGCTATTTTGCAATATGCATTTAATTGTCCTCAATCATGGTCATGCTGCTTTGGTGTAGAATACTAGGAGTCATTCTTTCTACCATCTGGACCTGTTCTCCTTAGTGAAGGAGCAGGTGACTTGGTGGCAGCAGGTGGCTTCCTCCAGCTGGTGTCATAAATCCACAGTATTCTTGTTTTCTTCCCTCTCACACCTGTATCCTGCTTGGTCTTGGAAACCTTCCTATAGTGTCCTCTGGTGTATTTGTGCCATCCTTATCTCTTTGAGATTTCTCAAAAGCTGGCCTCCTCTCTCTTCCCCCCCGCCCCCACCATGGGCCAACTGGGCCTGCTTAAGCTCCCACGCCACACACCCCGCCACACCCAGAGGTAGGGCCAGGATCCTCCTGTTCCTCAGGTGTGTCATGGCATACCTGTCTTCCTCCCCCTGCTGCCAACCGGTTACACCACCTTTCATCTCTGCTCTGCTTCTGCCTTCCACACCCACCCCGGACCTTGGACCTGGTCTTTCCAGAACCGCCCGCCTCTGCTGCTGAAACTTTGCTCTCAGTATTGGCCTACCCTTTCTTTCACCCTTCTTGCACTACATCCTTCTTCTGCCCTGTTGGTGCTTGTGGACTTAGGACACCTGGGTTTGCTCTCACATTTTCTCCCCCCACCACCGGCTGGGCCTCAAGTACCATTTCAGCCACTTTCATGGTAGAGGGCTCTGCCCTTCTATCCTTCCTGCTTCTGTTCTGTCTGGTCACACTGGCTGATAAATGCAGAAAGATCACAAAGCTCTGTGATGTTGGAACACAGAAATGTTAGCGTCTCTTTTCTGGGCCCTTCTACACTGCCTGGAAGTCCTTGCATATGTCCTGGTCAGTCCCCTCCCAGGCTCCATGACACCTATTCAAGCATTCACCTGCTATATAAACCCTCTACTTCCTCACCTCCCTGTCCTGCTCAGAAATTTCCCTCACCTCTTTTTTTAATCTCCACTTACTCTTTTGTGTGTGTGTGTGTGTGTGTGGTGGTGAAGATTGAACCCAGGGCCTTGCACATACTAGGCTAGCACTCTACCACTGAGCTACGTCTCCAGCATTACTTATTTTTTTGAGATGGGATCTCTCTGTGTTACACAGGCTGATCTCAAATTTCTGAACTCAAGAGATCATCCTGCCGCAGCCTCCCCAGTGCTGGGATTACCATTGCATGCCTGCCTTATCTCACGAATTACACCCCAGTTAAAACTGGGACCACAGGCAGCACTCCCTCCGCCTCAAAAATGATATATACCCACACCTGTCCTTAGCTCCTCCCCTGCAGACTAAGAAGAGGGCTCCCTCCTACCTAAGGGCACCGACAGGTTCCTGTCCAAGTACCACTCTAATAAAGCCAATAAGAAGTCATCCACTGGGCACTGGTGGCTCACACCTGTAATCCCTGCTACTCAGAAGGCAGAGATTAGGAGGATTGAAGTTTGAGGCCAACACAGTAGTACTGAGATTTGAATTTAGGGTTTTGTGTTTGCTAGGCAGGGACTCTACCACTTGAGCCACTCCGCCAGCCCAGTATCTTTTTGGTTTGATGTCACCTGAACATTGATGTTATTTATCAGGTCACCACTGCATCCAGTAGAAGCTGCCCCCCCCAACTCTTCATCCAGGGTGGGATGACTTTCCCCTATAAGGCCAAGTTCATCTGGAACTCAGCCCCTTGGGTTTACTGAATATGGGTCTATATCCTGATTTCCCAGAAGACATCCTAAGATGCCAAAGGGGCCGTTCCCACAAAGAGCCTCCTCAACCCTGGGCACTCAGAACCTAAGGAGGGGGCTTGGGGTGTGGCTCACATGGTAGAGTTCCTGCCTAGCAAACTCAGGGCCCTGAGTTCAAACCCTAGTATTGCCAAACCAATCACCAGCCAGTAGCAGAACAGACCTCCTGTCCCCTACCAGCTACGTGCTGCAAGCAGCATTTAGATGATTTCAGAGGGGTAGTTTTAGGAACTAGCACTGCCTTCTTTAGGGGAAAAAAAAAGAATCTAAGGAGGCAAAAGGATAAGATGGCAAAAGTATGAAATAGAGGTACGTGTTCCAGCCACCCCCCCCCCCCCCCGGTAAAGTGGGGATGTTCAGATTGCCCTTTTTACTGGGACTTGATCTTAGGACCTTATTCTTGCCAGGCAAGTGCTCTACCACTTGGGCCACACCCCCAGTCCTTTTTGCTTTAGGTATTTCTTGAATAGGATGTTGCATTTAACTAGGACCGTGTTCCTCCTATGTCTGCTTCCCAGGTAGCTGAGATGCACATCACCACACCCCAGCTTTTTATTGGTTGAGATGGGGACTTACTCAAACTTTTTGCCCTGGCTGGCTTTGAATTGTGATCCTCCCGATCTCTGTCTCCTGAGTGGCTAGGATTACAGGTGTAAGCTACCATGCCTGGCTTCAAGCTGCTTTCTAAGTTCTCGACGTGCTGCACTGCATGGCAGGCTCACAGTTCTGAACGCAAGAGGACAAATTGCCAATACCTCTTGTGCTACCATCTTGCCTCCACCCTTGGCTGCCAACACTCAGTACCAAGCAAGTTGGTGAAACATCCAGAAGCATTGGCAGAGTGAGTTGCTGCTGTTGCTAGTATCTTGGCTTTTGTGTCTTTCAGATGGAGGTTCCGTGGTGAAGGCCCGGGTGCTGACCTGTGTGGAGGGAATGAATCTGCCCTTGTTAGAACGAGCCATCCAGGAGCAGAGACTGTACCAGCAAGAGAGGGACAGCAGCCACTAGGAAACACCAACCTAACCCCCCTAACCCCCGCCCCCCCCACCCCACACCTGCTCCTGAGCCCAGACTCCCTGGAGCCATTGCAGAGTGTAGGCACTTCCCCAAGTGACAGTCTTTGTCTGGGACCAGAAAGGAGAGGGACAGGGTTGTTAATCCAGCCCCTTCCCAGAATTTGAGATTGTTCCAGATATGACAGAGTAGGTATCAAGGTGTGATATGCCCTCTTTCCTGGAGGCTACAGGCAGCGAGCTCCAGACCCCTGGTGTGGGGTCTTGGAGGGTTCAGAAAGTCCTCATGAAGCCAGGTGCTGGTGACGCACACCTGTAATCCTAGCTACTCAGGAGGCAGAAGTCAGGAGAATCTCAGTTCGAAGCCAGCCCAGGCAGAATAGTTCGAAAGACTCTTAACCTTGGGAAAAAAAAAGAAAAAAAACCACAAAAAAGGACTAGTGGAGTGACTCAAGGTGTAGGCCCTGAGTTCAAACCCCAGTACCGCAATATAAATAAATAAATAAAATAAAAATAAAAACCTCCTCAAGAATAAAGGCCCAGTGGGCGTGACCTCGCCTCGTGTGCATGTGGCGCAGCGCCAGCCTGGGCCAGGAGGGGGAGCCACGGGGCAGGCAGCCCACCTGACTGAGGCCGCAGCCTGCTCAGGAGTTGTGGTGAATTCTGGGCTGGGAGCCTGAGGGGAGGACGCTGGGGACCTCGTGAGAGTGCTGGGGGCGGCTTAGAACCCAAAAGGACCACCGTTGCTGAAGTTTTGCCTTCAGAGGAGGCGTAGCATCGTCAAACAGGCCAAGGCCTGACCCTGTGGCCTAGGGCAAGAGTGTGGCATCTGAAGCCCCTCCCTACCCCGACCTCTGCCTTGGCTGTCACCCACCCCTGTGAGCCCCTCTGGGCAGTCGTACACCCTCAGAGCCTGGCCTTGCCCGGCCGAGGCGGGAGCTCGGGCAGAAGTTTGGGCCCTCCGGCATTCCGTAGCTGACCCGTGGCCACCAGGCCTGGGGCAGGGCCGGGGGCTGGGCAGGGGACAGCTGGGGTCCAGAGCCAGCTTCCCAAGCAGGATGGGCTGTGGGCAGGGGGGGCAGAGAGCTGGGCAGCCTGGCCGGGGGCTGGGCAGGGTGTTACACAGAGACTGGAGCAGGGCAGCAGGGGTGCTGCGTGTGGGACACGAATGCCCCGGCACCATCTGTTTCCCCGGCAGCTCTGCGGACATGGATTTGTTCCAGAAGGTAGAGAAGATTGGAGAGGGCACCTATGGGGTAGTGTATAAGGCCAAGAACAAGGAGACCGGGCAGCTCGTGGCTCTCAAGAAGATCAGGCTGGATTTGTGAGTGCTTCTCCATCCTGGGGCAAACCACACCCTTTGAGTTCCCGGTTCATCCTCTCATCTGAAGCGTTGACACTTGACCTCTTCTCCCAGGTGCTGCCCAGTTACACCGGGCAGCCACATAGGTGTGGCCCTCACCTGTCCTTGCCCCTGCTCCCTGTCCCGAGCAGCCTTAGCCGTGGGCCTTGCTCTGTGGAGTACGTGCCAAGGAGCATTGGGCCCCCATCTTGGACAGGCCACCGTATAGGAACGAGGATCACAGAAGTGAATCTTGGGCCCGTGCGCACTGCTGCTGTTCCCTCTTTTCCTACAGGGAGACCGAGGGGGTCCCCAGCACTGCCATCAGAGAGATCTCCTTGCTCAAAGAACTGAAGCACCCCAATATCGTCAAGTGAGCTGGGAAAGGAAGTGGGGGAGGCTGGGGCTCAGAATAGCACATCCTGACGGGTATCTCCCTGCCAGGCTCTTGGACGTGGTACACAGAGAGAAGAAGCTGTACTTGGTGTTCGAGTTCCTCAGTCAAGACCTGAAGAAGTACATTGACTCCACCCCGGCCTCAGAGCTCCCCCTGCATTTAGTCAAGGTGCTGAGGGAAGGGCGAGTAGGCAAGGGGACACCCCACCCAGCCCCTGCCAGACACTTCTGCTTAGCAGCTACCCTCTGGCTCATTTCTGCAGAGCTACCTCTTCCAACTGCTGCAGGGGGTGAATTTCTGCCACTCTCATCGGGTCATCCATCGTGACCTGAAGCCCCAGAATCTGCTTATTAATGAGTTTGGAACCATCAAGCTGGCTGACTTTGGACTGGCTCGAGCCTTCGGGGTGCCCCTACGAACCTATACCCATGAGGTACTGCAGGACGGGGGAGAGAAGAGCAGCCAATGTCTTCCCCACCCCCACCCCGCTGTGTACTCAAGCCACCCTGAATGACGCTGTTTCTTTCTTGCCCCTATAGGTGGTGACACTGTGGTATCGCGCCCCTGAGATCCTCTTGGGCTGCAAGTTTTATTCGACGGCTGTGGACATCTGGAGCATTGGTTGCATCTTTGCAGAGATGGTAGAGAGGGGACAGGCTGGGCTGGGGGTGTATCTCAGTGGTAGAGCTCTTGCCTAAGCCTGCTCAAGGCCTTGGGTTTGATCCCCAACACTGCAAAAAACCGAAATGGAAAAGAGCCTTTCAGCCAGGCATGGTGGTACATGCCTGAAATCCCAGCTATGTAGAAGGCATAAGTAGGAATACTACAGTCTTAAAAAAAGAGAGGGAGGGTGGAGCAAAGTATGGCCCCAGGAAAGCCATAAGGAGGACCTGCTGGGGAAGCTCATTGATACTTCTGTTAGAGGTGGGTCGAGGGGTGTCTGGGACTGGCTGAAGGACTGGGGAGCCAGCCGTATTCCAGAAAAGACTAGAATTCTAAGCACAACCCTGGGAAAGATATCCTGAAGATTGCTCCCTTGTTCTGGCCACTTGTATAGACTTACCCTTTTTTTTTTTTTTTTTTTTTCCACTATTGGGGTTTGAATTTTAGGGCCTCGCTCTTGCAAGCACTCTACCACTCGAGCCAACCCTCAGTCCTTTTTGCTTTAGTTATTTTTCAAATAGGATCTCATGTTTTTGCCCCAGCCAGCCTGGACTGTGATCCTATTTATGTCTCCTGCATAGCTGGGATGACAGGTATGTGCCACCATGCCTGGCTTTATCGGTTAGATGGATTCTCGCTGACTTTTTCTCCCACGCTGGCAATCTTCCCAATCTCTGCCTCCCAAGTTTCCAGAGTCATAGGCCTGAGCCACTGTGCCTGACTAGCATCCTGCAGAATGTGGTAATGCTTCTTCCCTGTTCAGGTGACTCGCAAAGTCCTGTTTCCTGGTGACTCTGAGATTGACCAGCTCTTTCGTATCTTTCGGACCCTGGGGACACCCAGTGAAGCCACATGGCCAGGAGTCACCCAGCTGCCTGACTATAAGGGCAGCTTCCCCAAGTGGACCAGCCAGGGGCTGGAGGAGACTGTGCCCAGCCTGGAGCCACAGGGAAAGGAGCTGCTCATGGTAGGTACAGGTGGGCAAGAATAGCACACTAGCTCCAGCGCTGCTCCAACCCATGCATCCACTTTATCAGCCAGCCTCTTATGTAACTTACCCCTCTCAGTTCACACTGACCCTTCCTGAGTCCTCCTTCCTGACCCTGGTGCACCCTAGCTTGTCTCTCTGTGTGTTTTGAACTGTTCAATTTGGAAGCTTCTCCTGTGCTAAGTCCAATGTTCCTCTTCCCTTGTGAAACTCATCTAGTTAGCTGTTTTTATACCATGGCACTTGCCCTTTTTTAACTAGTTGCCTTCTGTTTCTGAATACTCTCCCTTGTGGGCTTCACTGCCCCTCTAAATGGAGTGCTTCCCTGCCTTGGTTTCCCCCATAATGCCTTGCTCAGTGGTTGGTCTTTAAGCAGGATGTTCCCTACTGCCTGGGCTCCTGCCACTGTCCTCACTAACCCTTCCTGTGGCACTATCTTGACCCCTGGGCTTCCCAGAAGGCCTCAGAAAGCCCACAAAGCCACATTTCTGTCTTTACTCTGGTGTTGGGAAGGCAAAGCAGGATTTCCATCTTTAGGATGAGTGTTCAGCTCCCTAGAAGTCTAAGAGTGTCATTTATCAACTCAGTGCCAGCAGGACAGCAGGCACTTATGACCATAGCTCCTGCTTTCCCCATGCTACTTAACTCCACAGCAGTGGGTCCTTACACACCTTGCCTGAGTTTAGGGAATCAAATACAGACAGCTGGACAGACCTGGCCTGTTGTCCTGTTAGCTTCTCTGTCCCTCTTTCTCTGCCCTTTGGATGTCTGGCCCCGCCTCAAGTATACTCCCTGGACAGGCTCAGGTCCTGCTCTCTGATACTGACTGACACACATGTGTTCTTCTCAGCCAGAAGCAGATGGGACCTGGAGTCCTCAGCAAAGACGGGGAAGGACTGGGTTCTCTGAAGGAGACCTGGGTGAATTGTAGGACTGGATAAGAACTGACCCTTTGTCCCCAAATTCTGGGACAAATTCTGGAGTATCTGGACTGGCTTGAAATCTGGGAAGCAGCGGCTTCATGCAGTTCTGGGTTTGAAGGCAGCTACTGTGGGGCTCAGGCCCTCCAGCTGGGACTTGGAAGGGGAATTCCTCTCCCCATCCTGGTCACATCCAGATCCAACCTCTGTCTGCCTCCTTCCTTCCCAGCAACTCCTGCAGTACGACCCCAGCCAGAGGATCTCAGCCAAGGCCGCCCTGGCCCATCCGTACTTCTCATCTACTGAGCCCTACCCAGCACCCCGCCATTGTGTGCTGGAGCGTTTTTGCCGCTGAGAACATGTGAGACCCACCCACCGCTGCTGCCTCCCAACTCCAGCTCTCTCCAGCTGCCTTCCCAACTACTTCCCCAGAGAGGGGATGTGGGTAGAGAGTAAATCTCTAAGGAATTTTGCATTAGCCGTCAGAGGGCTGAGTTTGGGTTAGTCCTGCCAGAAGGTTAACAAGTTTCTTTGTTGTTTGTTGGGTTTGAGAGTTTCAAAATAGGGGCGCATACAGACGCTCCATACACAAGAAGATACATTAGATTTCCAGTCCCCTGGCACTGGAACTTCAACAGGTGCCAAGTTGAGAGCAGGAAGCCTGCCTGGGCTGCAGGCCACTTCTCCTACTTACCTGCTCCTTTGTCCATGAGGAAAGGGTGCCCCCTGGTGGTCTTTTTTTTTTATTTCAAATTTTTGCAGGAAGAGTTGAGTTCCAGTTCAGAATCCCAAGTTAAACAGAAGGGGATGAGGGAGGAGAAGGACCAGTTTCCTGATGCCAGGGAAGCTCAGGATACCTGTGGCTATTCTATATAGTTGTCACTTCATCAAAGATGTGCTAAGGTTTGCTTCCTCTTGACAAATGGAAAATAAATGTGACTTACTCCTGAGTTTTTTGGCTTTATTCTGCTCATGGGGAACACATGGGCTTGTCAAGAAGGGGTAGACAGACAGAGGGCTGGAGAAGTAGAGGTGGGGAAATGTAAATGGGTGTGGGGGAGGCCAGGGCTCATTCATGATCTTCCATGACCCAGCCACCCCATCCCTCTCCAGAATCCAAGGAACTACCTCCTCCAAGAACACCTCATTTGCCCTGCAGGTGAGCTGGGCATGACTACCCTCCACCTGGAGAAGCTACCAATGTTGCCCCTGGCCTAAAACTTCAGACACACTGATCCTGCATCCTCAAATGTGACAAGACATGGCACTGGGAGAATGTGTTTTATTGGAAACACAGGGTGGGGGAGAGGAGGAAAAAGCTGCTGATCGGCTGTGGGGATGGATGGGGCACCAAAGCTGGGGAGGCAGCCCAACACCACAAACATATGAGTAATGAGAAAGCGATGGATGGACAGAGGAACGGGGATTAAGGGGATTAAGCTGCTCGGGGCGAGAGATGCTTGCAGTCTTCCTTTCCCCACAGCCTAGCCTGTCCATTAGCGCACACAGGAGCGAGGGAAGGCAGGGGAGGCTGCGCGGTAGCAGCGGTACCCCTCCAGTGCAGCTGGGAGGAGCAACAGGCCGCTCAGGGGGTCTTTGCGGCAACGCCCCATGGCCTCCTTGTAGCTCAGACGTTCCTTGGAGATGGGGTCTGTCAAATCCTTCTCATAGCCAGACTCGTCCTGCAGGAGCTGCCCCAGGTCTTCACTGATCATACCACATTGCACAGCTTGAGGGATAGGGATTCGTCCCGTCCTCTTGGGATCAATGAGCCCCCCAGTCAGGTGCTGCACCAGCAGGTGTGAAAACACACTCTCCAGGGGCATCCAGCCCTTCTGGATGGCCTCTCCCACCGACAGCCTCTTCTTGGTGACCGGGTCCTCGATGCCAGTGAAGGCCTTCTGGGCATTGAGTAACCGCTGCATGGAGGTGTTCTCGATCAGCCCCCTCTCCAACGCCTTGTGCACAGAGTAGCGCTCACGATTGAGAAGGTCCACAATTCCTCCTGTGGCCGCCTGGGCCTCCAGCAGCTTCTGCCCAGTGATGGGGTCTAGCATATTCTTGGCCACAGCCGTCTTAATGCTGCACTTGTTGTCTGTGGTTGTGTCGTAGACACCGGCGATGGGGAAGCTGTCATCTGTGAGCCCAAGAGAGAGGCCTGGGGAAAAGAAACCGGTGCTCTGGGGGACTGGGGAACAGAGAGGAGACTTGGAGATGATGGAGCCAATGGAAAGTGAGGAGCAGGGCTTGGTCTCCCCTGCCACAAGCAAAGCAAACTCAGAGATGGGGAGACGGCCTTCCTTGTACAGGTGGTACTCCTCTTTGGAGATGCGGTGGCAACGGAGGGCGGCCTCGATGGAGTATTGCTTCCCACTCTTGCGGTCCAGGAGCACAGACTCCTCCCCGCAGGGACCTGAGGTGGTGACCTCCTCCCAGTCACACTCTAGCTCCTGCAGCTGGAGGTACTGGGCTCGGTCAATGATACCCCTCTTGTAGGCCTCATATGGGGACATATCGTTACCAGTCTCCGGCTCCAAGATGCAGATCTTGGTGGAAAGGTTGGTCTCCCTTGTCTGGGTCTCTTGGCTGAGCTCCTCCCGGCTCACCTTGGTGTGCAGGTCCCGAAGGGTCCTCTCCTTCTCGTAGATCTGGTCCTTTTCCTGGAGAATGGCAGCCTCAAGCTTTGAGAGCACCTGGCCTTTCTGGGCTGCCTTCTGCCACTCACTCTCCGTCTTCTGGCTGAGCACCTTCGCCTCCTCCTCTAGCTGCAATGCTTTCTGCTGCTTCTGCCTCTCCAGCTCCCGCAGCTCCTGTTGTAGCCTCCCTCGCTCCAGGCTGGCCTGGTCCCGGGACTTCTGCAGCTCAGCCTCTTCCCTGGACCAGGTCCTCCTCAGTGCCTCCGCCCTGTCGATCTGCTCCCGCAAATGCCGCACCTTCTCCTCCCGGCCCTGGCGGGCTGCCCGCTCTCTGCTGACCATTTCCCATACCCGGGCCCGCTCACCCTCCAGCACCTGGTCCTTCTCCACCCTGATCACTTCCTTGTAGATGGTCTTCTCCTGCGATTTGGTTTTTTGGAGGACATCAATCTGGACCTGCAGGTTCTTGGACTCCCGATGTAGCTCCATCACTTTGGTCTTTTCCTGGTCCAGGTCCCGCCGCAGGGCTTCAGTGGATCTCTCCAGATCTGGATCCTTCTCCAGCTTGACCACTTCCTCCATGATGATCTTCCCCTGCACTGCAGGAGGCCGTTTCTCCAGCTCTTGGATCCTCAGGGTCAGTTGCCGCAGCTCCTTCTCCGTGGCCAGTTTCTTGCTGCGGTCCTCCTGGAAGCTGAGCAGGCCTTCCTTCTCCTCCACACTGGCTCGTAGCTGCTGCACCTCTCGCTCCAGTTGCCGCCGGCGACCCACTTCTTCATCCAGGCTGCGGCTCAGTCGGCTGTGGTCCTCACGTAGCTTTGGGTCCTTCTGAGTGACCACTACTTCCTGCACCACCACCTTCTCCTCGGGACGCCTCCTCTCCAGCAGCAGGTACTTGTTCTGCAGCTCGTAGACCACCTCCTCAGCAGCCCGCCTCTTCTGGGCTGCTTCCCGCACCTCCTGGCGGAGCCGCTTGGCCTCCTTCTCCAGCACTGGGTCCTTCTCGTGGCGTACCACCTCCTTGTTCACCATCTTGGTCTCCACCTTCGACCGCTCCCGCTTCCACTCGTCACGTTCCCCCTGCAGCCTGATGAGCTGCTCCTGGCAGCGCCCATCGACATTGACCAGCTCATTGAGCTGAGCCTTGAGGCGGTCGATCTCACGCAGCACCTCTGGGTTCTTCTCATGCCTCACCACCTCCTGGATCACCTCCTTGTACTCCACTGCGGGCTTCTGGACCCGCAGGACTGCCAGGTCCGGCAGCAGCCTTTCCACCTCCTCCTCCACGTTTTTCCTCTTGCTGGCTGTCTCCTGCAGCGCTCTCCTGAGCCGTGTGATCTCCTGTTCTGTCGCCGGGTCCACCTGGAAGATCTCACTGACTCTCTCCTGGAACTGCACCTTGGGTTTCTGCTTCTCCACCACACTGTACTTGCTCTGCAGGTCCCTCAGTTCCCTGGCCAGTGTTGAATTCTTGTTCCTCTCCTCCTCCAGCAGGCTTCTCAGTCTGGAAGACTCTTTTAGAAGGCCAGGATCCTGCTCCACCCTCGTTACCTCCTTCACAATGACCTTGGGCTCCACTGAGCTGATGACCTGCTCCAGGTCTTTGATGTGAGCCTGCAGCCTGGCCACGGCCTCCTCCGTCCCCTTCCTCCGCACAGCATCTTCCTTAATCTGCAGCCTCAGAGCCTGGGTTGCCTTAACCATTTCCAGATCCTTCTCTACCTTTACCACTTCTTTCACCACGACCTTCTCCTTCACGTTCACCTCCTTCTGCTCCAGAGCCAGGAGGTCCTTCTTCAGCATCTCCAGCCTGACCAAGATGGCAGAATTCTCCCCATGCAGCTTCTGGATCTCACTGTGCAGCTGGGTCGCCTGGCTGTCGAGGCCAGGGTCCCTCTCAATCCGGGTGACCTCCTTGGTCAGCAGGTGAGGCTGCATGGTCTTTCTCTTGCTCTCCAACTGGACAACCTTCTGGGTCACCGCCTCCAGATCTACCTGCAGACCAGCCTGTCTCTTGCCCTCTTCCTCCACCTGGGACTTCACCTTGGCCACACTGCTCTCCAGCTGGGGGTCTCGGTAGAACTCCACAACTTCCTTCTCCTCCAGCCTCTCCACAGGCCGCTGGGTCCTCAGTTGCAGTAGCTGGCGCCTCTGTTCTTCCAGCTCACACTGCACCTGGGCCACCCGCTTCCTCTCCTCCTCCAGCTGGGACTTCAGAACCTCTGACTCCCTCCTTACTTGGGCTGGGCTCTTGGCTCCCTGCTTTGCATCATGGGTCACCTGGATGTCCTCACTGAGCTCCTTCTGCAAATTGAAAGGAGGAGGGGAAGAGTACTGGATGAGGGAGGAAAGATTGGAGCCCACCCTTGAGATCAGAGACCCTTCTCTGCTTCCTGAGACTTCCTGGTGGACCCTGGGAGGTGGAACTGAAGACTTGAGATGCCAGGATCTGGGACTATGAGAAGACTCAGCCAATGCCACAATGCAAAGGTGCAAGGCAGGGCTCAAGCCAAATCTGTGCTAGAGAGCTCATTGAGGCAGGGTTCTTGCTTCTGGACCTTCCCCTCCCCTCCCATCCAGTTCCCAGAAACGAGCCTGTCCTGCTCTGAAGAGATGCTAGAATCTAGCTGAGAGAGAAAAAAGCTAGCGAGTCACCAGAAACCATGGAGAGCTCCTGGCTCCTCTTGCTCAAGCAGAAATGGAGCCCAGGTGGCCCTACTGCCATTGTGGCCAAGTCCTAAGGCTGAAGACTGGGGACTGTGCCAGATCTCTGGAATTAGAGATCCTGTCCCCATCGGAGGACCCCCCCAGTGGCTAAGCTGTGACTGCACTGAAGTCACCTCCAGGGTCTGCCTGGGGTGGGTACCAGTCTATAAGAACTGCTAGGGAGAAGATAATGGACAAGCCTGCTCTGGGGATACAGAAGATGAGAAAGGAAGACATCCAATGCCTGGTCAGGCCAGCTGTTATGGGAATAGAACCGGCATCATGTCTGTACCTTCTCTAGCATCCTTCTAGCAAATTCCAGCTGGTGCAGCTGCTGCTGGTGGGCAGCTGTGACCTCAGTGTAGGTCCTGGCAAGGTTCTTCTCCTGGAGAGGGCAGAGTGGGGGACAGTGAGGTCAGAGTCAGCTCCTGCTTCAGAGGCTGCGGAGTTGGTGTCAGGGATGCTGAGCCCCACAGGGGCCCATCTCACCTGGGCCTGGATACTCTCCTGCAGGGGGACCACTCGGGGTCTCTTGGGAGCTGACACTGCCTGGGTGGGCTCCAGGGAGCAACGATAGGTATCAGCCTGAAGCTCATAGTCCTGGATGTGAGAAAAGCTGGTGGTAGAGGCTGGGTGTGGGGGGAGCAGGAACTAGAAGACAGAGGGGGACTGGAGGATAAAGAGGGGCAAGCCACAGTGAAAATGCTTACCTGGAGAACTGCCTGCAGGTCCTGGGAGAGACAGGATGCTCTGGCCCTGTCCCGCTCTCGGCCTTGGATCTCCTGTGTCAGCCTCTGCCAGGGAGAAAGTGAGAGGCATGGAGGCCAGGAAATGGCCTCACCCTGCCTCTCCTCCAGCCAGTTTCTCCAGGGCCATACATAGGCAGCCACATGGCAAAAGGGATGGGAAGCACTGTTGGGAGTCCGGGGAGGCCCCTCCTTTCCCTGACACCATTTTCTCTGCCCTTCCTCCTTCCTTGGCAGAGTCCCTTTCTCTTGCCTGGTACCTCCTAGAATTCTGTCCTGGCTCAGTGGTCATTGCCACTGTAGCTGTAGTGTGGCACAGTCCCTGAAGGACTCCTTAGGCCACAGATCTGCTGACCCCACTACACAGTGTGGCTCTCCTGGTCTGGGTGGCACCTGAAAGGGGCACTTTGGACAAGTTCCCAGATGACACTAATGGTCCAGGGACCACCCTCGGAGAATCACTGCTCTGTCACAATCTTCTTTTTTGCAGTGCTATGGTTTGAACTCAGGGCTTACACCTTGAGCCACCCTGCCAGCCCTTTTTTTGTGATGGGTTTTTCAATATAGGGTCTTGTGGACTATTTGCCTGGGCTGGCTTCAAACCACGATCCTCCTGATCTCTGCCTCCTGAGTTTCAAGGATTACAGGCGTGAGCCACTGGTGCCAGCCTCCTCCTCTTCCTCCTTCTCCTCCTCCTTCTTCTTCCTTTTCGCGTTTTCTAAGACAGGGTTTCTTCTTTTTTTTTCTTGTTTTAATTTTATTTGTTTGAGACAGTGTCTCTCTTGTAGCCCACACTGACCTCAATCCCCAGTCCTCCTGCCTTAGCCTCCTGAGTGCTGGGATTACAGGTACGTACCCTATGCATCACTCCACAATTGTTCTTTTTCTTTTTCTTTATTTTTTTTGGAAGTACTGGGTTTTGAATTCAGGGCTCGTGTTTGCTAGGCAGGCAATCTACAGTTTGAGCTATGCCTCCAGTCCTTTTTTGCTCTAATTATTTTTGACATAAGGTCTCACTTTCTCTGTAGGCCAGCCTGGCCCATGAGCCTCCTATTTTAAGCTTCCTTCCTATTTTAAGTAATTATGTACCACCGTACCTAGTTACTGGTTGAACTTTTTTTGCCCAGAGTGGCCTTGTTCAAACCACAATCCTCCCAATCTCAGCCTCCCAAGTTGCTACAGGCTTGAACCACTGTACCCTGCTGCCCAGCTATTCTTAACCTTGGCTGCCCCCATTCATTCACCTAGGAACTTAAAAAACAACAACAGGGCTAGCAGAGTGGCTCAAACGGTAAAAGCACCTGCCTGGCAAGTGTCAGGCCCTGAGTTCAAACTCCAGTGCTGCAAAACAACAACAAAAACAAACAAAAAACAACAGCAACAAAAAACCCACGATGCTCTAACCCCAACGATTCCAATTTAATTGTTCTGGGGAATGGTCCTTGTCCCTCAGGAGCCCCCCTGTCTTCATTTTTAGCCATTCTCCATTCAGAGCCACAGCCAGCCTCCAAACACCAATTTAGGGAGGCCTCCCTAGGTTTCTCCATGCTGCAGAGTTGAGTTCAGCCTCCTTCCTGGGTCTGGAAGGGCCTGGTGGTCAGGTTCTCAGCTGACCACTCTGCTCCCGGAACCTCACTCCTGTGTTTCTACCTGGGACATTTCTTCCTTCCACATGGCTCCCTTACTTATTCCTCAGGTCTCAGTTTAGGGGTCGGTTCCTTTACATCACTTGCTCTTACCCCCACGAGTGTCCAGTGGGGGGCTCCCACAGCACTCTGGCTTCTCCTAAAGTGCTTACTAGCATCATGACCTGGAAGGCATCAACTTCCCCCAGGGGACTGTGGGCTACCCAAGGGCTGGGGCTGCACCCTTTGCTCCTGGCTCCCTTCCTAAAGAGGATGCAGGAATGGCTGGAACCGGTGAACCCCACTGCCCACAGAGATGAGCCAAATGGAGCACTGCAGACTGGGGAAGAACCACGAGGGAGGGCTCTGGTCTCAGCTTTGAAGCCTCTTAGAGCAATTTTGAGCCTTAGTCACTAGGGGCCACACGTGCACAGGCAGCTGTCACTATCTGGGAGGCAGTCAGCGAGGTGGAGGTGGCTGGAGGCCCCAACTCAGGGCAGGGCTTTGACCTGCCACCAGGTCACCCACAGCCCCAAGCCCCTCACCTTCTGCGCTTGCAGCTTGTAGGCGATCTGGCTGGGCCCATCGCTGGGCCGCACCTGGTTTTGGGGCAGTTGCTCCAGCCAGGAGCTCAGGTTGTCTCTGCAGTTCTTGAACTGCTGGTAGGTGAGGCTGGCATCCTGCACCATCTTCTCCCTGCAGGAGAACAAGGGCCAGAGCAGACATAAGAAATGCCCTTTGGGGACAGGTGAGAGGTAACAGAGGATACTGGGACAGGCCCAGAGGCCTGAGCAGCCTGCCAGGCAGGTCTCCTACCCTCCTCTGACCCTGTGCTGGGGATGGAGTGGAGAGTCTCTGCACGGCACCACTCAGGGACGTAAGTACTGCTATTATCACATTTTAGAGGTGAACAAAGCTCCTCTGACAGAAGTCACCAGCCCCAGGTTACACAGCTCATCACTAGCAATGTCTGGGTTTTACCTATCCCATATATCATGGGGACATGCTACGTGCCCTGAGGGCCTGGTCACTTACCGCAGATCCAGCTGGTCCCCCACAGTGTGGTAGCGGTCGGTAAGGGCCCGCACCTGGCGCTGCTGGCGAGGCAGATCTTGGCAGTACTCTTGGAAGTTGTTCTGCAGCGCACTGCATGCATTCTCGGTGGCCTTCAGCCGGCGGTGCAGCCCCAACACACAGGCCTGCTGCTCCAGAAGCTCCCGCCGCTGGTGCTGCAGGAAAAGGGAACACAGCACCACACACACTCAATCGAGGTTCAGTGAGATGCGGAGGGCACCCCTATCCCCTCCCTCCCACCAGCGCCTACCTGCAGCTGGCTGACCCTCTCCTGCAGTGCCCCTGGGCCATCGGGGATGGGAGCCTCCTGTGCCAGGGTGGACTCAAAGCCTCGGATGACCTTGTCTGCATCTCGGATCTGCTGCTCTAGACCCAGGGCAGCCTTGGCTCTGCCGAGGATGTGGTAAGTGTCAGACACCTCCTTGACCGTGCCCACCTGGTGGCCCAGCCCCCCACCCTGAGAACTCACTTCTCCCCATAGAGGTTACACAGAATCTGCGTGTCGCTGTACTTATTCTTGACATTGTTGAGCGCCATGGGCAACTGCAGGGCTGCTGGGCCCACAGGCCGCTCAGACAGAAATGCCTCACAGTCCTGCTGAGCTGCCTCCTTCTCAGCTCCCAGGGTCTGCAGGCGCTGTACTGTGCCCTGGAGAGGAAGGTGGGGTCAGGGATCTCTGGGCCCACTTAACTGTGTACATGGAGGTAGGAGAGTGTGGTGGGCACAAACTCAGGCCTGGATAGATGGTCCAGACCATCTCTGACCCTTGGTCTCTTCCTCTACAGAATGATGGATGGGAGAAGAAATAACATCTTGTATATTATTATACAGTTATCGGGAAAGCCAGACACACAGTTGCTTATTGTCATCTGCACATCACTATCCTGCTCACAAAACTTTCAGGTCCTCCACCCAGTTGCTCCAAGATCAGATAGCTAAAGTCCTGGCTCTGTTTACCCCAGCTGGGGTTATTGCTTTCATTCCCTTACCAGTGATTCACTCTTCCGTTCCATAAGGCATGACTTAGTGCCTGCTCTGTGCCGGGCACTCAGACCATCTAGTCTAACTAGGCACGTCATGGTCTCCAACACTGCTGATACAGCAGATGTTATGACATCAAAGCCTAAGACATGGTGGGGCAGGCCTGAAACACAGCACTGTAATCCCAGGCTGAAGTAGGAGGATCCTGAGTTCAGGGCCAGACTGGGCTGCCTAGCAAGACCCTGTCACAAAACAGGGCTGGAGGTGTGGCTCAAGTGACACAGTGCCTAGCAAGCACAAGGCCCTGAGTTCAAACCCCAGTACCACAGAAGAAAAAAAAAGAATTCAAAACAAATAAACAAACAAAAACCAAAGCTCCTCTCTCAGCCTGCATTGGGGATTGCCATGCAACCAGTGAGCCCTCTGCCATCCTGTGTCAGTCTTCTGCCTTCCCTGAGACCCCGCAATGAACACCTGGCTGGAGAAGCCTGTCCCCTCCTCCCCTGGCCAGGCTGAACATCTACACTTCATGGTAGAAAGGAAACAAGAGGTTGCACAATAATGTGATCGATGTGTTTCAAATTTTTTAAAACCAAACACAAACGATATACTATATTTGAACAGAAACCAGTTTAGAAGGGTAACCAGCCTGGGGGTGGGGAAGAGCAACTTCTACTCATGGAGCTTTCAGAGTGTTGAGTTCTCACTTGGTAATGACGTTTATATAATGTCACCTCTCCAGGAAGACTCCCCTTGGAGCCAGGAGAAACTTCCCCCTAGGGTGCTCCAGGCTTCCTTGCAGCTCTCAGGACCTTCCCCAGAAAAACTCCTGGATTTGGGGCTTCTATTCTGGCCTATACTAGAACCTTCCTGGGCACTACAACACTGTCATCCAGGATGGATAGATGAGCTGGGTACTATCATGCCTGTTTTAGGAATGAGGAAACCGAGGCTCAGCTAGGTTAGTGACTTGCCCAAGGTGACAGAGCCCATCAGTGGAGAAGCCAGGATGGGAACCCTCTTTTCTGAGCCCTGGACTGCCTGCTCTCCTCTTCTACCTCAGATCCCATGGCTGCAACTCACTTGCCTTGTCTTGTTCCTTCCTAAAGTGAACACAGCCCCAGGCCACGGCTGCTTCTTTTTCCAGCTCCCCACTGGCCACTGACCTACCTCGAGGCTGTGGATGCGGCCTTCCAGATCCTCCAGTGGGGTGGAGCGGTTCAGTGGGGTCCGGGTCCAGGTCAGCACCTGCTTCTCTATCTGTTCCAAGTCATCATCCAGCCGGGTCATCTGTGTCAGGAGCTTCTGGGCCTGTGGGTCTGCTGAAATCAAGCCAGCTGGAGCTGGGGGCAGAGGTGCTGATGGGGTCCACGCCCACCTCATGTCTGCCTGAGATGGCCCCTCCCTGGGTGCCCACAGAGCAGGTGGAGAGAGGAGTTGGCAGGGGGATGGGCAGGAACTATCTGCTGGCCCTGTACCCAGAGCAGAAATCCTAATCCAGGGTCACCCCCTACCATCATAGTCCTCCAGAAGTGGCCTAAGCAGGAATCTATGATCTCTTTCCCAACAAGCCCCTCCCTGAAGCCCCTGGTACCCTGTGGTCCAGGCTGTAAAGGCTCTTTGGTAGTGGCCTTCAGGCGGCTTTGGACTGTGGCCAGTTTCTGCTTCAGGTCCTGCAGCTCCAAGGCCAGCCTGGAATAAGGAGGAGATTGGAGAAGGGTGATTCTCTCCCTCCCCAGCCCTGGCAGTCACTGCTCCAGGGAATGGCAGTGTTTGGGCAGGGGTCTGTGAGCAGTGGCCTTGAGCATCACAGGGCCTGGTCTGGGCCATAGCCTTCTTCCTGCCTCTGAGTATCCCTAGCAGACCCACCTGGAGACCTTGGCCACAGCTTCAGGGTCTGGTGCTGGGATGTGGAAGCAGGTAGCTGGAGCACTCTTGGTTTCCCCTCCAGGGCCCTGCACCACCCAGGTATACGGGTCAGTGTTGTCTACCAGTGTATACTGCTCTCCCCGAAATAGCTGCACCTGGGGACAGGTGGGGAGAGGTTCATGTGGGCTCAGGGACAGGCACTGGAGAGGCAGGCAAGGCTAACATGGGTAGGAGCTGGGACCAGGGACAGGTGAGGACAGCAATAGAACATGGGCTTCAGGAGGGGCAGGAGGTGCTAGAGTAGGGACAGGGGACTGATCAGAGGTACAGGACTTGGTAAGGGGTGGAGCTGGGTCAGGGGAAGGAGTAGACAGAGGAAGGGACAGAGTGGGTGGGTTGAGCTGGGGGCAGAAGCCAGTTGGGGCTGGAGCTTGGGTGAGATGGGGAGTAAAGGGGACTGGGATGGGTGAGGCAGGGCAGACAGAGCTTGTACTTCTCCTGAGTCCCAGTCACAGATGCTGTCCACATGCAGGGGCTGCTGGGGTGGGTTCCTGCGCAGCGGCAGAGGTGCCACCTCCCGGCTCTGCCACTTGAGGTCTCCAATGGTCTTCTCAGCCATGGTCAGCTGCTTCTCCTCTGCCTGCCAAGGGCAGAGGCAGCAGAGACTCAGGCCAGGCTACTCTGGAGGCCATCTGTCCCATACCCATCCCCCAAAAGGGCCAGAGTCTGCCCTTCATCAAGGCAGAGATCTAAGTCAGCAAAGAGAAAGGAGCCCCTCCCTGAGGCCCAGGTCCTGGGATCTGCTGGGAGTGGAAAGGGGGGGGTTGTCTAGCACCACACAGGCCTCTGGAGTGGAAGCTGCCAGGAGCTCACCCAGTCTGCCCCTTCCCATAACAAATGAGCAAACTGAGGTGCGGAGAGGGCAGGGCTTGCTGCTAACTGGGCAACCTTCTCCTGCTAGAGCAGGTGGGACTGGGGCAGAACTAGGGACTTAAGTAAGGAGAGATGTGACCCAGAAGATAAGCAGGCCCAGTTCCCACCAGCAGGGTGAGATGGCCTGGTGGCACTGTCTCACCTCCAGCTGTTGCAGCAGCTCTGTAGGGGATCCCCCAGGAATAGGGCTGTATTTGGAGTCCAAGTTGGCACTTAGCTTCTCCAGAGTCTGGCTGACTGAGTCGGCCTCTTCCTGGAACTAAGGTCACTGAGTGGTCAAGGACAGAGCCGGGGCAAGTGGCTGCCCACTGACCCTGCAAACCAACTCAACACAAACCAGGCAAAACCCAAGCCAGCACTTTGTTTTGTCTTGCGCCAGAGGTAAAGGGCCCCACACCTGGCTCCCTCCACGTCCTGCAGGAGGTTTGGGCTGCACTTGTCCCAGCCTCAGAGTGGAAGCTGGGAGTGCAGTTTAAGGAATTATCTGGGGCTGGGGAATGAATGCTAGAGAATCATGGTCAGTTGTGTGATATGCATATTGTGCTTATGAAGGAAAGTGCCCTAAACAAAAAGGAAATGAAAGAAACTCCTTGGCCTTTGTCAGAAGTGTACAAAACAGTTTGGGCAGACATTATAACAAATAAAATCCCAGTGGTCTATTGTATGCAGTGTTTTCAGACCTTTTTCATTTTTGTCTCCCTAAAGAACTTTAAAAATTTTTTTATTTTGAGAACAGGTTGTCCTCAAACGGGCTATGTAGCCCAGGCAGGCCTTGAACTAGCAATTCTCCTGCCTCATCCTCCCAAGAAGCTGGGATTATAAGTATGAACCACCACGCTGGGTTTACATGAACTTTTTTTGGCACTACTGGGATTTGAACTCAGGACCTTGCTAGGCAGGCGCTCCTTCAGTCCCCCATGAACTTTTAATACCTCAGATATGCTGTATATCTGTTGATGTGCTGTAGGTAAAGCTGTGTTTTATGCATAGAAAGAGTTAAATTTTTTTTTCACCTTTAAGAACCAATTGGCACTCTTCAGGGGCAAAAATCACCTTGCTGAGAATGTAGGCATGACATTATTTCCCCTCTGGGACCTAATCTCAATTACATAGCTGTGTCTTTTTAGAGGTCCCAGGTGTCCTGTGGCACCCTCCGGGCATCTATGTGCTCCAAGCGGTAGCCGCCAGCCCTTGGCACCACTGGCTACAGGCTCACCCGGCGATAGTCCTCTACGTGCTGCAGCTGGCTCTCCTGGCAGATGCACAGGTTCAGGAAGTTCTGCCACTCCATCTTCAGCGCCTCCTGGTGCACCTGCGGAAGGCCTCACTAAGCGCTCAGCCTTGCCCCGCCCACCAGCCCTCCAGCCCTCTGATTGGGGGAGCGTCGAGGCCGTGGGCGGGGCCTCCGCACCTGGATCTGCCGGGCGGCCGGGTGCCCGAGCTGCACCATGCGCTCGCCGTCGTCCTCCAGCTGGTTCACGCTCTGCTCCTGGCCCAGCAGCTCGTGCTCCTTGAAGTGCTGGGGGCGAGTGGGATCGGAGCGGCGGTGAGCACCAGGGCGGTCCTGGCCACCCTATCCCCGTCCCCCAGTCCCCGGCTTGTCCCTGCCGACCTCGTACTCCCGCCGCACGCCCACGGGGTCGGCCATGAGGTCGCTCCAGTCCTGCTGCAGGATGCGACGTTGCTGCTCGACCAGGGCGCTCAGCTGCCGCGTGCAGCCCTGCAGGTGCGTGTACAAGCTGCCCAGGCTCTGCCCGCGCCACGAGGCCGCTTTCTGTTCTCAGCACCAGCAGCCGCAAGAGTGAGGAGCGAAGAAGGTGGCAAGAGATGCAGTTAGGCGCGCTCAGCATCACTGGCCCCGTAAGGGTCCCAGCATCCACCCCCAGCCCTGCCTGCTGCTCACCAGTAGGTCTCGGTATTGGCACCGGATGGTAGCTGCATCCTGCAACCAAGGAAAGAAAGAAACTCAGGGGCAATGAGAAGCAGGGTGCAAGGAGATGGCGCCCTATGTCTGGGTCACCTGGGCCCCACTCACCATTCTCCCCAGAAAGCTAGCAGCTCTGACGGGAGAAAGCGGGGCTGGGGCTGGACAGGGATGTTTGTCTGGCAGGGCTCACCCACCGGTCCCACGAGAGTCCGCAGCTGCTGCCCGTAGGTCTCGATCTCCCTCTGCAGAATGTTGTGCTCTGCAACCTGCTGCTCCAGCTCTGCCATGCCTGGCCCGTACTGGCCCTCACGGACCTCCTTCTGCAGGAGAACAGGCCTCTCAGTCCCACCAGCAGGGTCTGGGAGCCCAAGAACCCTATGGAACTTCCCACATGCCCTCCCTACCTCGAAGAAGCACAGTTACTCACTTGGGCAGATGGCTTCAGCTCCTCCCCCCACCCCAGGGGACATACCGTTCTCCTGTGGCTACCATGACCACAGTCCCTGAACCCTCACTGGTCCCCAGGATTCCTGGCACGGTTTCTGAAGTCCTCCCACTCTTCCCTGCCTTGTCTATGGCTCTGGCCTCAGCACCTGCTGCCTAAATACTGCCAGGACCCTCAGCACGCCTTGCTGCATGCAGGCCCTTCCCCACTGTCCCTTCACTGTCATCACGACACCCCTGCTGTTTGTACCATCAAACACAGTTAATTAAGAGTGTCCTGTGACAGCTGTGTGCACCTGCCCAGAAAACCCCACTTCCCATCGCACTTCAAGCCTCCTCCCAGCAGACTTTGCTCCTTCTTTCTGGAAGGTCCTCTCCATTTCAGCTTGACCCTGCCAAACCCTCCTGCCTTTCACGGGCTTCCTCCATCAGGAAGCCCTCTCTGACTGCACTGTCTGCTTGCTTCCATCCCAGACCCCAGATAGAATCCCTTCTGTCTTGCTCTCTGCTTGCACTAGGGTGTGACTTTGAGCTCCTCAAGTGCATCTCAGATGTTTGGGGTGCCCCTAACCTGTTTCTGTTCCAGCACACGTGCCCAGTCAACCCTGGGCCCCACATCGGGCGGCAGAACCATCTTCTCATACAGGGCACGGTACTCAGCACACTCCTGGGTCACTCGCTCATGCAACTGCTTGATGCTGTCGAGGAATGACCAGGAGGTCAGGGCTGGGCCGGACCTTCCTGGCACCACCACACCTCCACCCTGAGTTCTAACCCACTCACTCCTTCTCAATTTCCTCTGCCTGCGGGTGCTTGAGCCTCCGGGCCTTGTCCACATCCAGGAAGAGGTCTTTGAGCAGCACCTCCGCCTCCTTCAGGTTGCGGCCTGTCTCCTGCTGGAACTGCAGGGGCTGACTGTGCTCACTGTTCACCTTGTCCTGGGGTGGGACATGGAGGCTCGCCAGGCCCAGAGTCCCACATGCTCCCCCTCTTGTTCTTGCTGTGCCATCACTGCTGGCCTGAGCCCCAGAACTGAGACACTGGCTGGACCAGTCCCCGTTGGGGCCCACCAAGCAGAGGTCCAGGACATCTGTGGGGCAGGTGACAAGGACACAAAGGAAACCTGGGCCTCTCCCTTTGACCCCCAAAGTTGGGAGCACAGCACAGAAGGTAGGCTGAACCCTCTCTCCCGCTGAGTTTGGGGAGCGGGCAATGAGTGAAATACCATCATAGTGGGCACTGCAAGGACTGCCAAGCGTGACACTGGGCTCCATGCCACCTGATCTGCATGGGTCTCACCTGCTGCAGCCTCTTCTGGGTCTCCAGGATGTCTCTCTCCACCTGGTCAGCATTGGCTTGCATGCGGGAGATGAGCACAGCCAGTTCCTGGGTGGCAGCCCTGCAGGTGGTGGGGGACAGTGCAGCATGAGGGAAATGTCCCCACCAGAAAAGGCGCCTGCTCTCCACAGCCAACCCATCTGTCCGGAAGCAAGTGTCCAAGGCCTGGGGGACTCAGATCCTCAGCTCCAGGGGTGGACACAGCGCTTCCCTGTCCCCTCCCCCCACCACATGAGGATTCAGAAAGTGAGGGTCCCAGGGCCGTATGGTGCTGGGGAGCCTTAGGCACCCCAGCCTCAGCCTGGCTGTGACTTCCTGATCCCGACCAGCTGCCTGCCTGCTTCCAGGGAACGAGTGAATCACCAGCTCAGCCACTAACACCTGAAATGGCCTGGCTGGCCTGGGAAGGGACAGCTGGGACGGGAGCAGCAGCATGTCCCTGCCTGGCTTCCCCCATCCAGCCCTGTTTTCTCCACCCCTCTTCCAAGAGGCTTTGTCCAAGTCAAGGCTTAAGGGACCCTCTGGAAGAGTCTGTGTTGGGGCAGGGAGAAGCCAAGAGATGGTACACCCCAATATTCTCTAGATTTAGGGATTCAAAGATCGGGACCCGATTCTCTCTGGGTCACATGGCCTGGAAGTCTGCTGCTTATGTCCATGCTTGAGCTCCTACTGTATGCCTGCACTCTGAGGGTCAGGGGGTCAAGAAGATGTAAGTATAGAAAAAGTGTTCCCAGCCTCATGAGCACAGTGCCCTGTAGGGTCACAGTCCTGGGGAAGAAGACTTCATTGAGCTAGGCCTTGCATCAGGGGTCAAAGGAAAGGCCATCCCCTACCCGGCCATCCTTGTCAGAGGGGCAGTGTCAGTGAAGACAGTAGTTTCAAAGAACTCTGGTCAAGAAGGCCTGAGTTTGTTCTTTCTCTGTTACAACTGCTGTGTGACCTCAGGCAAATTACCAACTCGTCTGTGCCTGGGGTTCCTTTCTTATAAAATGAGGTTTTAATATCTTCCACACAGGGCTATTTTGAACATTAAGAGAATTCATCTGAAGTGTCCAGTACAAGTCTTGTGCACAGTCAGCACCTAATATGTGTTAGCTTTTATTATACTAGAGTATGAGTGCCTTGAAGGCAGGGACTTGTCTGTTCTATGTGCAGTGGCCTCCCCAGAGCTAGGACAGTCCTGGCACACTGTTGGTGCTCAGTAAGTGTGTGTTGAACGAGTGGACTACTCACAGGGGAGCAAGGAGTCCTCTTTTGGGACTGCAGCCAGAGCCAGCAGGGCCCTGGGGATGGAGCTGCCTCAGGCCGGAAACGCTTGGCCCAGGAGGCTGCCTGGAGAGCTGGGCCTCAGGTCTGACCTGCTTATAGGGCTGCTCCCACCAGTTGCTGAACACTCCACCCTGGGCTGGGCTCAGGTGCCCCAGGGGGACAGGTCATTCCAGTGAGAGTCTTAACTGCTGTCATTCCTGTCCGCCCAGACGCCCAGCCTCTGTGTTGGCGCCCTGATCCCTATCAGGTAATGGGCACCCCCACTTCAGCCTTTCATCTCTGCTCATATCTCGATACCTCAGCACCCCAACATCCTAGACCTGCTCTCAGAGAGGCACTGAGCAGGAAGAAGGTGACCAAGTCCATCTGCAGAGAGCTGGTGACCTGAGAGAGGCACAGGAGTCCCACCCCATGCCCACAGGAGAAGGAACTCCCAACTCTTTAACAAGAAATTCAAGGTCGGGGTGGAATCTCTTGAGGAAAGCTGTGGCTTAGCGGGAAGGCAGCCATCCCCACCCCACCTGTGCCCAGAAACCCTGCCCTCTGCCTCTTGGTCCTTCTGCCCACCCTGTGCCCAAGCTCCAAGAGTCATTCCAGCCAAGTGAGCCTTGGGGCAGAGCCTTAAGGCAGAGGCATGGACAGGGAGCCAGGCACTCCTGTCCCCCAGCCTCCCACAGAAGGCAACTGTTCAAGCCACTGCCTAGCACCTGTCCTGCAGAATGGCCTCAACCTTGGCCCTCAGGCCTCCCTGGAGTATGTGGAGAGCCCCAGGCCACACCCTGCTCCCTGTCCCAGCTGGAACTTGGTGTGGGCCAGAGGCTCAGGAAAGAGTCCACCCCTGGCCCGTTGGCCTTGGGATACCAAATCCCAGCACTGGCCACCATCAGATACCTGGAACACCTGGACCCTGCACCACCCTGACTCCAGCCCCCGACCCCTGACCCCCGCTCACCGGCTGTGCTTGCTGGGGGAGCCCTTGGGGGATCCCTTGGTTGGGGAGCCCTTGGGGGACCCCTTCCCCTGGGAGCCTTTGCTCAGCCCCTTGAACATGGTGGAAAAGCAGGTGCCGGCTCAGGCTGGGCTCCGGCAGGAGGAGGGCAGGCAGGCGGTGTGTGTCCTCGATGGCTACTCGGCGGGGCTCTGGCGAGGTGGGACGGCCAGCCGCACAGAGATGGCAGATTCTGGAGGCCCCTCCCTGCAGGTGAGGCGCCAGGCCTGGCCCGCCCTGCGCATGCCCCAGTGCCCGCCCGCTCCGGCACAACCAGTCTGGGAGGAAAGGGCCCAGCCCAGGGGCGGGGCGCCCGGGCGACTCCCACAGAGGTTTGGACTTGTCACACCCACACGCCCAGGGCGATCACACCCCAGGGGGAAATGGCCAGGCGCAGCAGAGACAGACAGATGCACACATACAGGTGCAGGCTCGGCAGAGAGGCCCAGGCCCTGGAACTCTGGCTAACCAATGCGTCCCACCAGCACCGAGGCCGCTATCAGGCAGGCCCCCACCCACTGCTCAGCCTGCCAGGCAGGACAGATGGGCAGCCCAGGGCCTGGCTCTCTGCTCCCTATGGGGATGGGGGGACACGACACATTCACCCCCAGACAACTAACTTTTTAAAAATGGGGGTACCACTCAGCTGACTCTCCAGGCAAGGCTAGCAGTCCCATGGCCCTATATTATGGCTAGCTTGGTGTCATCCCACTTGTCTGTGACTCCAGAGCCAGATACATTAGGACACCAATGCTGGGATCCTCCGAAGATTCTTAGGCCAGCTCCACAGGGGCCAGGTCACATACAGGACACCCTCCCCTGGTGCCACCAGAGTTGGCAGGACTGTACTGAACCCTAGCTTAGGCGGTGCCTGCTGAAAACCCATGGTGCTCCTTGGCCTCTCCTTCCTGGAAATGGTCCTCGTGGCTTCTGCCAAGTCAGACTGAGCAGCCAACAGTGATACTGGTTTAGTAGCCTTTTCCTCACATCAAGGGCCAAGGATCTGCCTCCTCTTTTTTCCAGGGCTTCAGGGTCTGCAGAAGCCAGGTGCCCCCTCCCTGTTTCCAGCAGTCACTGGTGCAGCTCTGGAGGTTCCTTCTACAGATATGGCCATTCTTCCCAGAGTCCTTCAGAGAACCATGTGGTTTTGGTAGAAGGAGCACTGGAAGGGGAGCTGGGGGAAGGGGCACAGTCATGCTAGTTTGGAGCTGGGACATTCTAGCAGGTCTGGTTGAGGACACAGCACATCCTGGTAGAAGAGAAGGGTCCTGGTAGGCTGGTGAGCCCAGGACTGGAAGCTGAACCTGGCCTCATGCCCCAAGGGAAGAAGAGGCCTGAACCTCTTTGGGCTATGTCTCATGGACAAACCACTAAACCTGGTTCTGGAATGGGGAACTAGGAGTCCCCCGTGCTTGAGGAGAGGGGCTGGCATTGCACTGGGCTGCTGCCAGAGCAAGCAGCCACAGGAAACAAGGTAGCCACGATGTTCTCTGCTTCCAGCTGAGTGTTCTTAATGAGATGGCGCCAGAGATGAGAAGCTACTCAGCCTCTGTCCCAGCTCCTCTCCATTTTAGTCCTGGTGACAATTTCCTTCTAACCACTAATGGCACACCTGCAATTAACTATTCTCAGAAGGGGCCATTTGTTTAAGTGACTACAGGGTCCAGAGGCCAACCCTCACCAGCAGCCTCTCTTCTCAGGGGGCCGTGAGTCCACACAGCTGCCTTTACCTTTGAGGTTGGCCCTTCCTCAGGAGGTAGCCATGGGAAGCAGGGCCTGGGGGAAAGAAGACATCTAGTCTCCCACCACTCTGGACCATCTGAGCTTCACTCCTCTCTGCAGAAGGCCTCCTGGCAGTAAATGAGCACTACAGGGGCCCTTGCACGCCCCAGGGCTCGAGGGCTAACTGACTCACTGCAACAAAACCAATAGCAGACTTCCTGGCATGACTGTCTATTGCCAGATCAAATCAGATCAGCTCCCCAGATGAGGGCCGGGCAGCAGGCAGGAACACCCAGGCTTTGAGGTCACTGCGGCATGCTCCTGCTCACATGGCAGCCACCTTGGCCCCAAGAATAAGTCACAGAAGGACAGGGACAAAAGAGAGGTGTGGCCGTCTCTGACTCCCCACCCTTGGAACTTCTAGGCCAGGGTGGGACTGCCCACCTCAGTGGAGACCCTCACTCAATATTCTACACAACAGCCAAGAGCCTGGCTTTTTGTCCTTCCTTCCCTTCACCTGCTCTGGCTTCCTCCTCCTTGCACTGAGGTTTGAGATGAAACAATCCCCAGGGTCTCCAGCCCTCGTCAACTGTGACTGTGAGTGGCAGTGTGCTCACATCCCTAGCCTCGAACTCCAGCATGGCTCCTAGCTCCGATGCTGCCATGCACAGTTGGGCACAAGGGCAGTGAGGCCAGAGGGTGGTGCTTGGCAAGCATTTCAGGGCTTTGGCCCTTAGGTACCCACTCTCTCCTCCAGCTCAAGGACCCTCTTCCTACAGGGTGGGCATTCCTCTCCATGTTGAAGCAGATGGTGGCAGTTCTCTTTGCCCTGGGAGTGTAAGCTCTGCCATCTCAGGAAATTGCCCTATGTTTGTACAGTCTCTGCCATCAGACCCTTGGACCGAGGCAGAATGATCCCCTCCCCTCCCTTACCCTCCTTGGCCCAAGAGGAACAGGAACTGGGCCTATAGAGGACAGGCAGGTGTTTGGAGGGGCAGGAGGGAGGAGCCCAGGGCTGGGGCAGAGGCTGCGGTCCCAGGAATTTGCAGGGCTGTCTGGAGGAGGCTCTTCTGGCTGTGAGTTTGCCCAGCAGCCTGATAAACAGAAATGCTGAAGGTCTGCAAAAGGTGACAGGACTCGCCTAACTAGGGCAGCACAGAGGAAAAGGTGCTGGTTGTTCTTCCTCTCGGGCCATTAAGGGAGGCTCTGAAGGCAGCATTTCACAAAATCCCCCAACACGACTGAAGGTATAGGTCAGTGGTAAAGCACTTGCCTAGCATGTTTGAGGCCCTGGCTTTCACCCCCAGTACCACAAAATAAAATTAAAAGAATTTAAAAGGCCCCCAATACAAACAAATTCTGCCTGTTTCAAGAGCTGAACTCCCATACTAAATGGCCAGAGAACACAGAAGAGACCCCAGAAGTCCCCAAATCTTAAGGCTGCCTCAGGGTGCTTGTCTCTCCCTGTGTAATGTTCCCCTTCCCTGGCCTTGGGCCTTGGGCTGGCCCCAGCTCACCCGTGAGACCAGTGTCAGTGCAGCCCACACCTCAAGGCCACAGCAGCTACCTGTGCACAAGCCATCTCTGTTCCACAAGTCTGCAGCTGCCAGTCTTTTTTTTTGTCAGTACTTGGGTTTGAACTCACGGTCTCACACTTGCTAGGCAGGTGCTCAACCACTTGTGTCACTCCACCAGCTCTGTATTTTGCTGGGAATTTTTGAAATAGGGTCTCAAGAACTATTTGCCTAGGGCTGGCTTTGAACCATGATCCTTCTGATTTCTACCTCCTGAGTAGCTAGGATTACAGGTGTGAGTCACTGGCTCGTGGCTGCAGCTGCCAGTCTTGCTCAGAAATTGCTGGGCCTCTGGTGCCTTTAGGACAGCCCTTAATCGCTAAGGTCTGGGGACCTGCAGCCCTTATGGCAAAGGTCAGGTCTGGGAGAAGGCTAAGTGCTTGTGTGACAAGGTGACAGCCCACACGGCAGCTGGATACAGCTCTGCCACAGGCCCTGGTCTGAAGAAAAAAGTTCGTAAGACAGACACACATGCATGAAGGAAAAAGCTAACAACCATCCTCACAACAGAGGGGTGGGCCTCCCTAATTGTCACCAGGAAACTGGAAGGGGAGTCCATCTGCCATCCTAACCAGCCTCTGCCCTCTGTCCTAACAGCTTTGCCTAGACTTAAAACTCAGCTCAGAAGGCAGGAGAGAAGGGCGAGACACTCTCCAAGGGCCTTTTGTTCACTGGCTGTGTGTGCCACCAACTCCATTTGGATCCTGAGCCCAGTGTTCCCGGGGACTCTCTTCCCCGTCAGGCTGCAGTGAGAAAATGCCTGCATTTTCTTCTACCTGTTCAGTTGGAGAAACACACCTGTTCTATGGTGAGGGAGACTGCTCAGTCTGAGCAGGTTGGGCAGGGCCACACACCAAGAAGCGTTAAGGCCTGGGCTCCTGCTCTCCCTGGGTGGCTCTCCTGAGGCTATGGGGGGAGGTATGGGTGGCCAGGCCTCTGTCCTCAGATGAGCCAGAAATAACAGTGCTCAGCCCTCATGGACTGAGCAGCTGCCTATTGTCACTGCATTGCTTCTTGTCACAAGATCCCTGGGGAATGTTCAGCCTGATGGAAAGGATGTCGTTCTTTTCCAAGTGGTGAGGATTTGTTCCATCACTTGAACGAAATCTGCTGCAAACTGGCACCCCAGAGAAACACTCACTTCCAATGCAGTTGACATCAGTCTGGCAAAGGGACCTCTGAGAGAGAAAAGCAGGCCCCCAGTCTCAGTCCTAGCTCAGAGCTGCTGAGCAGACAGACGACCTGTAATGGGGCTATCCCCATCCTCACCCACAGTACTGGGGATTGAACTCAAGGCCTCCTAGCAAGTGCTCCACCATTTGAGCCATGTCCCCAGTCCTGCTTTTAGTGTCGTTTTTCAGATAGGGGCCTGTGATAACTTTGCCAGAACAGGCTTCAGATTGTCATCCTCCTGTTTCCACCTCCTAAATAGCTGGGATTACAGGTAGGTAACAGAGTACCTAGCTCTGATGACACTGATAAGGCAGACATGAGAATCCTGACCACAAAACACCAGGCTTCAACCTGAGACGACAGTCCCTTAACAGCTTGAAAAGGTCCCACAAAAAGTCCCCACAAGCATTGCCTCAATAAAACCTCATTTGAAATTATGTTTTAACTTACACCAAGTAACAATTCCTCTAGTTAATACTTATAGAACCCTTCCTCTATGCTAGATGGTGCATAGAACAGAAGGCAGATTCCTTAAATTCAAAGATGTGTTTCTACACCGCGTGCCCTGGACAATCAGGCATCCAGCTCGCCCTGGGTACAACCTGGGCCCCTGCCCAGACTCTGCTCTCATATGACGACTGACACACAAATGGCTCTAATGCCTAATAGACAGGCAGGTTAGATTCTTTGTCAGTGTCAGGACAAAGGAAACTTCCAATTTATTCTCTGCTTTAGGAACATGGACAAATTTTATAGCTAAATCTGGTTTCCATCTCCTCTGAAGCAACAAGTGTCTTCAAAAAAAAAAAAAAAAACCAACGCATATTTTTGCTATCTTTGGATATTTTCCTAGACCTCTGAATGTTCCAAGCTTTTCAAGGCTCAGACAGCAAGGGGCTGTTTAGAATTGTGTGATTAATTAGCTTTTGTGTAATTAATGATGCCTAGTGTGTGAAAAACCAGTGTTGCCCACATAAGGATGACAGTAAACAGAGTACAATCCTCACCCCTGAAGCCCCTGGAGTCAGCCTTCCTCTCCAGGAGGGAGCAAAGCCGTCACCTCAGCTTTTAGGAATAAAGACCTCCAGGGATGACAGAGAGCTACCATCACAGGCTGTCACTTCATGGCCAGGGCAAGAGGCTCAGGAGATGTGAATCAAGCCTTAGTTGTGTTTTACTTCAAGCAGGGAGTCCAAGAATTTGCACTGCCTTAATGTAAAACCACAGAGGGGACATACAAGTCAGAGCACAGAGCGAGGAAACACCCAGCTGACCCTCAGCACCTCTCATGCCACTTGTCACTTCTTTGAACAGCAGGACAGGGCCAATCTCCTTCTGTGATACCACCAGCAAAGTGTGCTGATGCAGGGGTGGCAAGGTCCTGACTTGAAACCTGCTCCTCTCAGAGTGCCTCCTGGGCCTGAGGACAGGACGGGCTCGCTTTTGGAACTCTGTCCCCCATGACACGCCTGCTTCATGTCCAGGGATCTTACATGAAGGGACGTGTGAGCTCGCACATCCTTGGCTCTGCCCAATCTGTCTTATGTAAATATTTTAACACGCAGTGGCCGACATCAGTGTGAGGAAAACAACAGCCAGTGCTACTTGGGGTGCCATGGGGATGATGGGAGGAATGTGTGGCTACGAGAAAGAACAAGCATGAAGCAATCTTAAAATGCAGAGGTGCCACCAGAACGATCTGTGCCTCTACTCCTGCTGTTCACAGCGTGTAGATCCCCACAAGCCTGCACTCTAGAGTGGGTGGGGGCAGAAGAGAGAAAAGCAAGGCAAAAGGACACCTTCCTAGGAAGACAGGACAAAAGGAGTAGGAACTCAAGAAATCCCTCAAATACTGGCACAAAGTGGGCTAGAGGCTGCAGGCACTGCGGGGCCTCAAACTGGGACCTCAGAGTCACAGGACAAACTAAGCTGGCACAGAGACCAGACTGGACACGGAAAGTGTCACGCAGATGCAGAGACTCGCCCCACAGCCTGGTGCTGCAAGCTCTCTGGGAAGGAGAGCCCAGGGCTAGGGTGTAGCTCAGAGGTACAGTGCTTGCACGAGGCCCTGGGTTAGCTCTCCAGCAACGCACAAAAGATTGAAGCCCCAGTGCTGCCTCAGCCAAGTAGGGACACAGATCAGAGCCTTCAAGGCTAAACCCAGGACCTCAATTGGAGGCCAGCCACTGTGCTGTATCTTCAAAAGGAGGCAGGACACTCCTGAAGTGTATGGCATACGTGGTAAAACTTGCAAATAAGATAAAAAAAAAATAGTAATTTGATCCCAAGTCAATATAAATAAGTAAATAATAAGTCAGCTTCTTGACCCCCAAGCAAATCCCAGGGGATTTGGAGATGCAAGTTTCTGTGTCTCTAGTCTTTGACAACAAGCAGCACGGTGTCCTCTCCTGGCTCCTGCCACCCCTTCCACAGTGGCTGAGGACAAGGCCTGGCGTGCACAGTGGGAGTCCACCTCAGAGCAATACTCTTGGATGGTTCATCTTTGCCTTCCCTTCACGCCGCCCAGTCCACTCCATGCCTGAATCACACCGGAGCTGACATTTCTCATGGTGGATTTTCTTTGCTGTAGGACAAGTGAGTTTAGGTTTCCAACAGGGCTGAGAGGTGTTACGTACATCTCAGGTTTAAATCATTTATTCCTTCCTTCTTACACGGCTTTTGTGACATCTATTATTGATGCCTTAACAGAGAGAAAAAAGGATGACTAAGGAATAAAGAAAGAAGGATGGAGGTTGTTAAAATGTGGTGGCATCTAAACCTTACAGGTCAAGCACTCTATAAAAACAGCGCCTCGAACACATCTGTATGTGGTGCGAACTGCATCCAGCTGCCAGGAAGTCAGGATGGATTTGACCTCACAGGGTCATTCGGCCAGGTCCCCTAGGAGAACGGGGCTGGAGGACATGTAAAAAATGAGCAGTCTCCATCATCTTTACCTTTTAATATAAGATTTGGTTTCATCATTTCTGAGTGTAACATATTTCTTCTAAAAATAGAGCTCTCTGCTTGTTCTGAAACTTAACGTTCACCTGGAGGTGATGGGGATAAGGCTGACTGCAACTCTGGGGTAACAGTGCCAATGTTTCATAGCCGTGGATAAACTTCAAGGGATTCTGGACGCTCATAGCAAGGAAGAGTTCATTTCAAATCCATGGTACTGAGGACACATGACAAACATTCTAAGCCCCACCCTAAGCCTGATGTGGAACCCCTGAACACATTACAGACCAAAGGTAATCCCAGCTCATGCCCAGACAGCAGTGGTCCCTGGGAGGTACAGGAAACAGAATGACCCTGACATAGGGCCCAGAAAACAACAGGGTGCTCTTTCCACACATGGGTTAAGAATGTAAGTGCACAAACACATGAGATGTAGGGACCCAGGGCTGAGGGTGCTGAGCTCTGCCCTGGGCCAATGCAGACCTGGATTTAATGTCACGGAACTTGCTGGGATATTCTCACAATATAGATGAAGAGTCAGAATCTCCCCTGCCCCCAGGAAGAGCCTGGTTAGCTCCTGAATCCAAAGATGCCCTTGATGTATCCGGTGAGACCACTCTTGGTCTTCTGCTCCAACTTGTCCTCGAGGGGTGGGAAAGCCACATGATTAAGGGCCAGGTCGAAGAACAAAGGCTTGCAAGGGATGGGCTGGAATCCTGGTGGGAAGTGCACAAGGTTGGCTTGCTTGGTGACCAGGGAGGGGTCCAGGCAGAAGGTCTCAAACCGTTCGACCAGAGGCTGGAAGCCAAATCAAAGGCCTTAATCACAGAAAACCCACAGTGAACACTCACCACACACTGGGCACCCAGGTCAGTGCCTGCATGTGCTACATCTTTTGGGGGTGGGTATCACCTCCCTAATAGAGATCAGTAACTGACACTTGGAGGTTAAGAGGGGATCCAGGTTAGGGCTCTGACCCATATCTACCACTCTGAGAAGCTTCCTCGACCTTATTCCCTAGGCAATCTAGACACCTAATAAGCAAAACAGGGTACCTGCAGGTCTCTGAGCAAGAAAAAGGAGGGAAATAGGGAGTTTCCCTAGAAACCCAGGGCCCTCTGTTCTACAAATGAGCACACATTTCCAGTGAGTTACCAATCATACTCTATTCTTCAAAAGCCACAACCAGACTTACCTTAGAGTCCTTGACTTGGGAGGAACTCTCTGTTTGATGAGAGTCATTTGCATCTGAAAGTTCCACAAGATTCAGTAAGAACAGGGACTCTGCACATTACAGTTACAAATGAGGCCCATCACAGCATGACTTCTACATGCAGAGAACAAAGGCAGCCACAATGTGGGGAGTGAGCCTGCACCCTCCTGGGACCAAATTCTGCTAAGAGGTGGTGTAAATGGAAAATCAATCCCAGTTCCACTGCAGTCAGCCCAGCGGAGCTGCTAGTATAAGGAAGATGATAAGGAGGGGAGGGGACAGTGTGACAGTGTTTCTGTAAATCCCTCTACACAATTCAGTGCTGAATGTGGCAGGTGTAAAGGCTGGGCAAAAATAACAGTCTTACAGTTTTACCCAAACACCACCTTTCAATCTTAAAATAGTGGCAAAATATGAGGGACAGAAGAGTGGCAGTGAAGGGAACTCTGAGGACACAGTCAGCCAGGATCAGGAAGGTGGCTCACCCAGGATGGCTGCAGCCTGCAGTGAGCACTTCTCTGACCGCACTTGAGTGATGAGGTCTTGCACGTCAGGCAGGTCCTGCAATAATTCCAGGAATGCACATTTACCAGCCTGGCTGGGTCAGGCCACAGCAGCACCCACACTAGCTTGATTAGGTGATCCCACTAGAATTTTCAGAGGATTTTGGATTTTATAAATGGTTCTACATTTAAAAAAAAAGGACAACTAACCAATGAACAAACCAAAAACCCAAAAAAACATGGCCTATTTGAAGCGAAAAAAGCTAGGTCATGGCTTAAGTAATGATGCCTGAAATGGTAATGATACAGTAATAGATTTACTATGGATTAAATACAGCACATGCCAGACATTGTTCTAAACAGTTCGTGTAATTGCTAACTTAGTCTTCAAGATAATCTTGGGGTATTGTACTCCCATGTGGCAGGTGAGAACACTGAAGGATGGAGAGTTAAAGGATGTGACAGGTGCACCCCTGGGGAGCAGAGGTGGGACTTGCAATCAAGCCCCAGCCTCCATACTCTACAGCTTCTACAAGGGCAGTGCCTTGCTCTGGGCCTTAGTTGGCAGAATGGGAATGATATGACAAAGTCTGGATAGCACAGAACTCTTCCTGTCTACTTTCTCTGACACTATCTCCCCAAAACATGCAGTGTACGAGGTCAGACAGACATTTATAAAGCACCTCATTGTTTTCTCCTGAGGTGAACAATATACACACTAGTTTGTCACTGTGTACCAAAATGATATCCCACTCTGCTAATTTGGACACACTCCTCACCCCACCTTCTGCACCCCCATCCCTCCTTCCTATCCCTACTTGTACTCCAGGTCTACTTCTTCTTTTTTTTGTTTCTGTAGAGCTGAAGATCAAACTCAGAGCGCTGTGCATGCTAAGTACATGCTCTAGTTTTTTAACAACAGAAATGTCTTGCTTTTCTTTGAAAGGAGCCTTGCTATGTAGCCAAGGCTGATCTTGAACTCATTATGCAGTCCAGGTTGACCTCAAACTCTCTATCCTCCAGTCCCAGTCTCCTAGTGCTAGGATAACAGGTTTGTGCCATCACACCCAACTGAAACAGCTTTTGTCAGACCTAAATCCTCCTCAGGCCTGGAATGTACTATGAGTTACACAGATTACAGCTCAAGAGCACCCAGGGAAAGCAGCCCGAGAAGCCCAGCACCACTTCATGGCATACTTCCTGGGGCATAGAAACAAGGAGAGGTCAACAGCTTACCTGCAGGCTGTTCTTGAAGGCTCCAGCATCAGAATTTACTTCATTTGCATATTTCAGGACTCTATCGTATAGGACAAGGGCTTCACTCCACTTCTTTACCAACACGTAGGACTGAGCAATGAAAAAACACCTGATGGGAAGGGGAAAAAGAGCCACAGTATTCTCAAGCAATGAACTGCTCAAAACCAAGGCTTTCCTTGCAGTTGAGGCTGAATTTTAAATTTGGAAACAGGATTCTTAGCTCAGGATCAATGCCTGAAAGTGCTCCCCCCATCAGAGTATCCAGGTTTGCTAGGCTCATTTGCAGGTCCTTCCCACCAATTGGAAATGGCCATTAAGTCCAACACAGAGCCACCATCTTTCACTTACTGGCTGACTGTACATAAGTGGGGAATCTCAAAAGGAGCAGAGGGCAGACAAAAGGAGGAATGTTGTCTGGCTCAAGTATGAATCCCACTCACCATTGTCCACATGTCTAAACCACAACCATTCGTTTTTCAAAAACCAAAACCAAAAAAGGCTTTTTCTAATAAAAATTCTACTGGGCTCAACAGAAACAGACCACTTCCTTTACAGAAGAGAAAGGGTCACCTGAGAGAAGACAGGGAACCCTGGGGAGCCTAAGAACATGGGTTGTGAAGGCCAGAAAAGGAAGGCACAGGGCTCTACTCTGCCATTCTGTGGAGACCCTCCCCATACCCTCTTGTTATATCACCCACTTCCAAGTCACAAATACCATGATTCATTTAAGAAGCTACCATATTTAGCTTTATTTCAATCTAGTTCAAGCTCCCAGAACTGGCCTGCTCTAGTTTGCTAATTAACACCCTTTCCTATGCTTGTCTCTCTTCTCTGGGTGGGAGTTTCAAGGAAAGAAGAGGCCAAGTTTAATCCCCTGACCTACCCAAAGAGCAAACAAGGGGTACTGGAAACCACTGGCTGCAACCTTTGGTAACTACTTCTTGTGAACACTCTCTGCTCATGGAAAGGCAGCCACAAAGTCAAATGCCAATAACCCAATTTTTCCATGTCCCAACACTCACGGAACTGCTGGGATGCAGAGGAGAGCCCTGACCAACCTGAGGAATGTTACCTGTAAGCTTTGAACACCAGGGTCTTGAGGCCTATTTCTTTTTGGAAAGCTCTGTCCTCTTCTAAGCCAGGGAGCTGCAGCAATTCCACCAGATTCTATACAACAGATGCAACAAGAAAATCCATGAGGAGAAGGCCTCAGATTGAGTTCTTGTCAGAAGACCTTGTAAGAACAGACAAAAGTGGAAAGAGTCTGTGCTTGAAATAATGGGCAAAGTCTGTGACATGGACTTAGCAGAAGCTGCACTTGGTGTCCCTCCTTGACACCGAAAGCCTATTCGTCCTTTATCAATCAATTCACAATCTCGCCCAACTTCAGGGACTTCTGGACTATGTGGACTCTGGACTGGACCTCTGAACTGTGTTTTAGTGGCCCACTCATTTAGCAGCTGTATAAAGACACTATGGGTGTTTATAGCAATCTTACTAACTGTTCTACTCCCAGAGGGCCAAGATAGTGTAGAATCAGGTCTCCAGAACTGCTCAGTGAATACCATGTGGTTGTCTCTGTACCTCAAAATATCTGAAATATGGGGGCATCTGGGCTACTGAAGTAATACAAGACCCATGTCTTCCGTCCAGCTACTAGTCACTCACAGCCGTTTCACTATGCAAAGTCATTTTGTGTCCAACACTGGCAAAGGACAGACCTTGCCTCCCCAGTTCCCAAAGGTTACCTGCAGAATGATGTCATAGAGCCGAATCAGGTCCTGGGGTCGAGGAGTGCGCTTGCTGTCATCTTCTGGCTGCTGCTGCAGCAGAGCCTTCTGCAAGCCTTTAGCCATGTTCTCATTACGCCTGATTGCCGTTGAAAGCTTGATGTAGGTCAGGTAGCTGGAATGTACCGCATGTCATCTCAGGTTATGCTGAGGGAAGCTAATGTTCTGGGAAGAGTACTCAACTGCTGAGTTGGGACTAACCAGGGGAAGCGTAATCAAGAGCGTGTTACACAGAAAGGCCATCTGTCTGGGTCTAAACCCACAGGACCCGCAATTTGGCAGCTGTTCAGAAGCAAATGTTCAGGGGACCAGAATGAGATCTTATCACAAAAGTTCATTTCAGCATGAATTATATCCTCTGTATCATTTTTCAAAAGCCACAGAGCTCCAAATTTCAGAGGACATTGCTTATTCTTAAGAAGGTCCATGTAGAGCTGAAGTGTAGCTCAAGCGGTAGAGTGCCTGACTAGCAACCATGAAGTCCTGAGTCCAAACCCCAGTACCACCAAAAAAAAGTCTATGGGTGGGACCGGGGGTGTAGCTCAGGGGTAGAGAAAGTTGCCTAGTATGCCCAAAGTCCTAGTTCAATCCCCAGCACTGCAAGAAAACAAACAGAAGGGCCATGGGTAGAAACAAGTTTTTGGAAGGAGGACCAGTTACCTGCCTGGTTCACTTGTTGGTTAACTTTGATATCAATTTTTTTTTTTTTGACAGTACTGAGGTTTGAACTCAGAGCCTCATGCTTGCTAGGCAGAGGTGCTCTACCACTTGAGCCATTCTGCCAGCTGTGATGGTTAATTCTGACTATCAGTTTCACTGGATCGAAAAACACCTAGGAGATAAATAAAAGCATACCTCTGGGTAGGTCTATGATGAATTTCCAGAGACAGTTAGATCATAAGGGCTCTCACCTAATGAATTAATGAATCGCTTGATAGATATGTAACACGATGGCACTACTGGAAAGGGTTGAAAGGCAGGAAATGGAGCCTGGTTGGAGGAAGTGGGTCACCAGAGTGGATGTCTGGGGCTTTATCTTGCCCTAGCTCTTCCTATATTATTCTCTCTCTCTGCTTCCTGTCCACCATGATGTGAACTGCTCTGTTCCACCATGCCCTTCTTGTCATGATGGTCTAACAACTCTGAAACCAAGAGCTAAAATAAGTAATTCTTCCCTTTAAATTGTAATTTTGAGGCAGGCTAGTACCAGGGAAAAAAAACAACAACAGAAAAACACCACAGAACTCAATCCTCTTTAACCAGGTATCCCTCCATGCTGAACTCCTCCTTGTCCTCATGCAGACATCCCTTCTAATGGTCAGGATTGCAGTTGTAAATTCCTCTGCAATTGTAAATTGCCAAAAAGACAAGGGAGTGTCTTGCTGGTTCAAACCAGAAAAGGAAATCTGTTCCCAATCTGACCTCTCAGATAAAGCCCTATACTTATGATCTTATGAATACTGGTCACTTCTCATACATACAATGAAATACCTGGGAATCAGTGTAAGTGCACGCACAGAATGCCCCATGCTATATAACAAGAACATGTCAATCAAACTTGCCAATTATCGCAGTCCCTCCTGCCATTTGCCTTTACAACTTATAAATTGCCCATTAAACAAAGGCCGGTGATCCTGAGTCATCTGAACAGAGCCCACTGTGCCTTTTAGTGCATCCTTCTGCCTACACTTTCCTTTCTCTTTCAAGAAAAACTTTGCTCCTGCTTTGCAATCTGTATCTCTCTTCAATTCTTTGTTCTTGAGGCACAAAGACCCAGGGTATTCTAAGACTACCCCCTGGTAACAATGTCAGGTATTTTGTCACTGTGATGCAAAAGTAACTGATATAGAAAACTGGTACCACTGAAGTAGGGCTGTTGCTGTGACTGAACTTGCCCATGTGGTTCTTTGGTCTTTGGAGCTGGTTTAAGGGAGGAATTTGGAAGAATTGAGAATGCAGGCTAGAAATAGGAGAAGGGAACCAGGAACTAGAGAAAAGGTTAGTTCAAGAAGAATTAACCTAGAAGGTAACACACACGCACAGGAAATTAATGTGAGTCAACTCCCTGTATAGCTATCCTTATCTCAACTAGCAAAAACCCTTGGTCCTTCCTATTATTGCTTATACTCTCTCTTCAACAAAATTAGAGATAAGGGCAAAATAGTTTCTGCCTGGTAGCGAGGGGGGGGGTAAGGGTAAGGGAGTTGGCAGGGGGAAGGGGGGAGAAATGACCCAAACATTGTATGTACATATGAATAAAAGAAAAAAAAAAGAGAGAGAGAATGCAGGCTAGAGAAGCCCTAGAATGCTACAAGAACTTAATGGGCGATTCTTGTGCAAACTCAGATGAGAACTCTGACAGAAATGCAGACAGTAAAAACTGTGCTCATGGGGTTTCAGATGGGAATGAGGACTCTGTTGGAAACTGAACTAGAGGCCATTCATGTCACATTTGGAAAAGAATTTGCCTTTATTTTGTTGGTGTCCTGAGACTTTGTGGGAGACTGAGTTTACAAGTGACAATGGATTCATTAAGTCGGCAGAGGAAATTTCAGACAGCATAGCATTCAGACTGCTGCAGCTAATGCTGGCTGCTGTTAGCCAGATTAATAGTGAGAATCAGGAGCAAAAAGAAGAGCAGAAAAAGCAAGCAGACTGGTAAGAAAAGAACCAAGTTGAAAGTTGTGGACAAGGAGGCATCATTGCTGGTGGCGTGGCTCAAGTGGTAGAACAGCTGTCCAGAAAGCCACAGGCTCCACTTCAACCCCCAGTACCACCCTGCTCCAAAAAGAGGTTAGTGTGATGAAAAACCATCAACTATTTTGCATGGAGACAATAGGAAAGATGTCTTGAGGGCATCTCAGGAATTGGCCAGACCCCATCTATTGCAAATTCAAGGGTGTAAAATTGTAAATTCATCTGAAAGACTTCTTTAAGAAGAGAGGACTCTGGGGACACTCTGATTGCACAGACACATCTAGGGAAGTTTTTTCCCAGGTTGTCACCCAGCCAAGGGTCTGGCTACTGCTTGAGCTGATGGCAGACCTTGGCATTGTCCACATGGTGCTAGTTTTGCATGTGTGCAGAATCCAAGAGTTATGAGGTCATAGAGGCTTCCACTGAAATTTCAAAGAAACGCCTGGAAGGCCAAGAAATGTGTATCAGAGCTGACTTCCTGCAAAGAGCCTGTGAGAAGGTGAAGTTGAAGCTAAAGTAGAGACCCAAAGGTACTGGAGATGTCAGGAATGTGGGACATCTGCTGAAGCAAATGACAGGCAATGAATGGAGCCGCCCAAGAGAAAGCCACGTGGAATGCAGCTGGTAAGGCCATAGAAACCTAGCTGTCCCTGCCCACTGGAGCTCACATCAGGACATGACATCATGTGCCCAAATGCTAGATGTGGAGTTACAGTCTTAATTTTGCCCTGCTTGGTTTTGTGTTGCTTTGGTCTCATCCCTCTTTTTAATGCTCCTATTTTTGCCTTTTGGAATGGGAATGTTTACTCTGACCTATTGTATATTGGAAACATGTAAACTGTTTTTTGAGCCAGGTACTAGTGGCTTCCATATGTAATCCTAGCTACTTGGGAGGCTGAGATTGGGAGGATTGAGGTTTGAGGCAGCTCAGGCAAATAGTTCGCAAGATCCCACTTTCAAAATAACCAGAGCAAGAAGGTCTGGAGATATACCTCAAGCAGAAGAGTGCCTGCTTTGCAGTACGAAGCCCTGAGTTTGAAACTGACAGAACTGCCCCTTGTCACCTTCCTTTGCCCACCACTAGACCTTACTTCAGCAGCTGGTCTCATCCCTTGCAGAACAAAGCCCCATTGTCCCTTATCTCCTGCCACCTCTCTGTCTGTCTCTAGCCCTTGTTTACTTAAGGCCAGACCCACCGAGAGAAGCTGCTGCGCCATTTTTTTCTTCTCGGCCACCCAGCCTGCTTATTAAACTTTGGACATGAGATACCTCTTGTGAGCCTCCTTTGTGTGCGGTGTGCAGTGTTTTCCTAACAGAAACCCCAATCCCACCCCAAAAAATTGTTATTATTTATTCATTTATTTTTGCCAGTACTTGGGATTGAACTAAGGGCCTTAAATGTACTAGCAAAAGCTCTACTACATGTACCATGCCCCCAGCCCTTTTGTTTGTTTGCTTTTGAGATAGGGTCTTATTAACTTTGCCCAGGCTGGCCTCACACTCACGACCCTCCTGCTGCTGCTTCCCAGTAGATGGGAGTACAGGTGTACAGGTGTGTGCCACCATGCCTGGGTGTGTTTTGATTTTTACAGGGACTCACAGCTAAAAACTGCCTTGAGTGTTAGAGGAGACTTTGAACTTGGCGTTTTGAACAATGTTGGAACTGTTAAGATTTTGGGCCTCATGGAGATGAACTAAACGCATTTCGAATTATGAGATGGCCATGAGTCTTTAGGACCAGGACAGAATATTATGATTTGAATATGAGATACTCTCTGCTGACTCATGTTTTGGAAGCTTAATCCCTAACTTGTGGAGCTATTTTTGGGAGGTTCTGAAAACTTTAGGAGGTGGAAGTTACCTGGAAGAACAGGTCACTGGGGGTGGGCCTTTGGGGGTCTCTTGAAGCCTCTTCTTGTTTTGCTGTCTCTTTCCTATTTGCTATGGTATGAACTCCTCTGTTCCACAATGCCCTTCCTGTCACAATGGACTAACACCTCTGAAACTGTAAGCCAAAATAATTTTTCCCTTTAAGTTGTCACATCAGGCATCTTGTCACAGTGAAGACAAAAGTAACTAATATACCCATGCCACAAGGAGAGTCAGCTAGCACGCCAGCTGACCCCATTCACTGATGACCTTCTCTTTGAAACACTGTATCATGTCTCTGATGGTCATGCACACTAGCCATGTGGCTATCTTGAGAGACTACATATCATAACTGCTTGTTTTAACTGTACCACCTGGCAGCCCCTTTGATGTTAAGGATAAAAATATGGTAATTATTTAAGAAATGCCTAGGCCTCTTGACCCCTAAACTCCTCTGGCTGGGGGCCATCACTCGAGAGGATGAAGAGGTCCATGTACTATCCCTGGGGTTGAAAGCTCCACAATGAACATGGGTACTAAGGGACTGTCAAGTGTGAAGTGCTGACTTATGGCCTTTTCTACTCAGTTTCTAGAACAACATTCTAATATATTCCAGGGATCTGACCAGCCCAAGAGAAATCACTAAAATTCTAGAATCAGGGTCCTGGGTTGAAGGGTAGAGTCAGATTTCTAGAAAGGCCTGTGGATGAGGAACCCATTCATGTGCAGAGCACCCACCTAATAAACCTGGTACTTCTACAGAAGTGAATGACCAAGGATCACAGACATTTAAGGGAAACCTCCAAGAAGAAAGAGGCCAAATTCGAGAGGGGGGACAAAAAAGGAACTTGGAAGAGCCAGACTTTGTAAGGAAAAAGAAAACAAACTTCAAAAACTATTGAGTTACCCTTAGAAAGATAAGGAAAGACTTAGTAATTGTGAAATTAGTATCAGACATTAGTTTCAAAAAACAAAAACAACCAGGTATGGTGGTATGTGCCTATAGTCCCAGCTACTTAGGAGGCTGAGGCAGAAGGATCATTTAAGCTCAGGAATTCAGGGCCAGCCTGTGTAACATAGTGAGACCCTATCACTTTATTTTTTACCTTTTTTTTTTTTTTTTTTGGAGACAGGGTGGCCTGGAACTCACGATGATTCTGTCTCAGCCTCCTGAGTCCTGGTATTATGGGTGTATGCCATGAAGTCCAGGTAAGACTGTTTCTTTTTTTTTTTTCCTGTTGATTTTTTTTCTTTTTTATTGTTTTATTATTCATATATGCATACAATGCTTGGGTCATTTCTCCCCCAAGACTGTTTCTTAAAAAAAACCAAAAAAACAAAAAAACCAAGCCCCGTTTGGTGGTATATACCTACAGTTCCAGCACTTGGGAGGCTGAAGCAGATCATGAGTTTGAAGCCACCCTGGACTAGTGAGACCCTGACTCAAAAAGCAAAAACAAAAAAAATCAAGTAATAAACAAGTTCTTAGAGGTAGAATCCAAAATGAGAAAGCCAGGATGGAGGTGTAACTCAACAGTAGAGTATGTGTAGAGCAGGCAAGACTCAGGATATACTGGCAAGTCATAAAAATGGCTAAACTTTCATATTAAGAAGTAGTGATATACACATGTCATTATAAGAGCTACAGAGGTAAATACTAAAAGAACTCATTACAATTAAAAACAATTGCTTCTGAGAAACAGGAGAGGTTAAGAGGTAAATTTTCCTAAAAGTAATTATTATATACAAAGCAATATACAATGTAGATACAGTTTTACAAAGTTTTATCAAAATATACAAACTATGTGATTCCTGATCACCAACTTTCACCTCAAAGATGCCATGTGGATGATAATGGAAATCCATAATCCTGATATTAGCTAGATCTGAAGGTGGGAGAATGGACTCAAGAGCAAGGGGCTTCAAAGTTTTCAAGCTTCCTTCCTTTGAAGGGTCTTCTCAAGGTCAGATCAACTTCTGACTTTGGGGGGCTCTGAACTACAGAGGTCACAGAGCCTGTGGGAGCCTCATCTTTCTCCTCAGGTTGTTGAAACAGATAACATCTAAGGCACATTCTATATTCTGAGTCATGTGGCAGTCAAGTTGACATTCATAAAATATCAAATCCCTAAGAATGGCAATCAAAAGTAAAGAAGGGAGTATTGGTGTTCTATTTTTTGGTTTTGGGTTTTTTGTTGTGCTGGGTGTCAAACACACACATACTAGGTAAGCACTCTACCAGTGAGCTGCACTCCCAATCCCATGGTGTGCTTTTATATTAAAATAGTGGAAATAGGTGGGAAATGGCTCAAGATATACTGCCAGGTTTACCATGTAAGGTATAAGCAGTGGCTAAGAAATTAAAACTTCAAGGTCAAACAGAAAGGAGAATTTGAAGAGAAGTGGAGTTTTCCCAGGTAATAGCACTTTTCCCCTCTTTATGTTCCACAGATTGCTGATCATCTCCCTTTCTTTCATGGAATGAAATGACCCAGCATTCTTGAGGACAAGGAGTGGGTAGAAGTTATGAGGACTGAACTGAGAGTCCTGTGCACTCTCCCATTGAACTATACCCACAGCTGACCCATGTTTTTAAAAAATGAAACTTGATGATGTAATTTAAAAATGCATATGAAAGAGCAAAGGGCAGTAGTCAAGACATACGTTCAGAAATTCCTGGTGAGGGGGAACTTCCTCCACCAGCTTCCTCTACCATCAATATAAAATCGTAGTGATTCACTGTACCAATACAAGGATAGACAAGTACACATCAGTGGAGTAAAAAAGAGTCCCGAAAAAGAGCACACTCGAAAAGTGCACCACAGATGGTGCAGAAAAAGACGGGGTAGCCAACAACTGTACTGGAACAACCCCTTATCCTTTTTTATTTTTTTTTTGGGTGGGGCTGGGATTTGAACTCAGAGCTTCGAGCTTGCAAAGCAAGTGCTTTACTTCTTGAGCCACACCTCCAGTTCATTTTGCTTTGACTATTTTGAGGATAGGGTCTTGAGAACTATCTGAACTGTGATCTTCCTGATCTCAGCCTCCCAAATAGCTAGGATTACAGGTGTGAGCCATCATCATCCAGCTCCCTTATCCTTATGGAAAAAAGTAAAGCAGATCCTTATCTTACACAAAAATAACTGCAAGTGGAATTAAACTTGAATTCAAGTTAAAAGTGAACAGGACAATGGAACAACTTTAAAACATTCAGAACATGGAGGAAAAAAACAGTCTGGGCTGGAGGAGTGGCTCAAGTGGTAGAGTGCCTGTCTAGCAAGCATGAGGCCTTGAGTTCAAATCCCAGTACCACTAAACAAACAAACAAACAAACAAACCCAAAAACAGTTTGGCAGAGGGAAGGAGAGCTGTTAGCTCCAGAAAAGGGGGAGGAATGAACCAAAGGAGCACCTCAAAGTTACTGGCTATGTTCCAACTTTTAAGTTATGTAAAAATCTTAATTCGTGTATTTAAATAATATGTAAATGCCATACATATCATCTTATATGGTAAAATGCATCTATGAGTATTGGTATCACTTATTATAAATTAAGAAATTATAAACTAAAATGTACATAAACATATATGCTGGAGGTTTTTTTGGCAGTACTAGGGGGCTGAACTCAGGGCCTCATGCTTGCTAAGCAGGTACTGAACCACTGAGCCACTCACTGGCCCTTTTTTGCATTATCTTTGAGATAGGGCCAGGGCTAGCCTGGACCATGAACCTCCGATTTGGGCTTCCTCAAATAGCTAGGATGGCAGGTGTGGACCACCATATCCAGCCATTGGTTGAAATGGGATCTCTCAAATTTTTTGCCCTGTTGACCTCAAATCATGATCTTCCTGATCTGCTTCCCAAGAAGCTAGGATTACAGGCTTGAATTACCACAGCTGGTTAACATATACACTCTTTTGTTCCAATGATACATTTCACATATTAAAAAGTAAAATAACCCTTACCTGTGCAGGTATTGGAGATTAGATACCTTCCCTGACTCCCCTTCAAGGGTGAAATCTCTCTGTTTCTGAAGAAAGTGAAAAAGGTAAAAAGTAAAACTCTTATCTTTGGCTCTCACTACCCCCTTCACTGGTGTGCAGTCTCAAAGATCAAGGCTCTACTAGCATACAGAATGACAGGGTCTCCCAGTTGCCTCTTGCGTCTAAAAACTGGCCTTGAGTAATAGAATTCTGAGCAATGGTCAGTTGAGGCTTCCTATCCACTGCTCCCAGTGTTTAACCCCAAGCATTAAAAACAGCCAGTCAAGTCCATAGTTCCCCTTTAGGGTCTGTGCCTTAGAGCCAAGTTCTACTCTTTGTGCACTGTGCTGTAACAGCCTGTCTTAATGGCCGGCTAAATCCTAGCTGCCCAAGTTATCTACATTTTGGCCTCCAGACTCTGTGGAGAGATGTCACCTTACACAGTAGAAGAGACTGCAGTTGTGATTAAGTGTCTGAATTATCCAGATGAGTCCAGTGTAACCAGAGGTCCTTCAAAGAGGGGAATGGAAGGGAAGTGACAGAGAAGATGTAGGGTTGGAAATGAAAGCGGAGGAGAGAAGACACTGAGCTGCAGGCTTTGAAGATGGAGGAAGAGGTCACAAGTCAAGGAAGGCAGGTGGCCTCCAAGAAGCCAAGAAATACACTCTCTGGCATACTGAGAATAGATTCTACCTGTGGTCCCTTTTGGCTTCTGAAAGGAAGAGCCCAACAAAGCCACTTTAGATGGCTAACCTCCTCAAGTGAGGATAATAAATTTGTGTTGTTTTAAGCCAAGGTTTATGTGCTAGCTACTGTAATCCCAGCACTGGGGAGGCTGGGATTAGGTATTAGGTATTAGGTATTAGGATATTATTATTAGGATCAAGAGTTCAAAGCTAGCTTGGGCTACAAAGTGAGACCCTGAATCAAAAAAACCCAAAAAAACAGGTGGATTCATCAATAGGTAAGAGACTTACAGAGGGATAGTACGTAGGACTGGTGACAGGGAAGAAAGACAAAATGGTTTTGAGGTTTACAGCCTTAGAGACTGAATGGATCACAATGGTAATATTATTAGAAAAACAGAGCACCAGAGATGTGCGCCTGGATAAGAATTTGAAGCCACAGATGAAACCATTAGAAGGAACGGAGCACTGAAAGATGAATTTCTTAACCTGTTGGAGCCCAGAGACCATTGTTGCTTATCAGCTGACCAACATATCTAAAAACATACCAGTGGCTAAGAGAATAATGCACTGAGACCACTGGCACTGCGTTCAAGAACAGGGAGACCTGAAGAGGAGCTGAACCCAAGGCAAGAGCTGATGGTTTACCTGATCAGGTTTGAGCTCTTCCCGAACAGCCTGGATGGCATCCCGACACTCGCTGAGCATGGATTCAAACAGGCGCTCCTTGGTTTCTTCGCTTTCAGCCTAAACAAAGGTAGAATGGACTAAGAGACTTTTTTTTTAGTAAGCCATAGTATTTTAACTGGACAGCAATTTGATCTTCCCAACACACACACACACACACACACACACACACACTCACCTGCCCCAAATCAGATCCTTTTAATTGTCACTATTCTCTAATATAAGGTTATTACATAGCCTTATCCACCTTTCATATGGAAATGGAAAATGTATTTACAAAGTGATGGATCCTTAAATGTCTTCCCATCACAGAGCTTTCCCTACTTTCCTCTGATGCTTCTGCTTCTACTTCTACTCAGGATGAGTATCTAGCACCCCGAGAAGGGTCTCAGAGACTATATTTGGGATGATGTTCCCTCATACTGAAGCACAGCACATCAGAAGCTTCTTTCCTTTTTTCCCTTCCAGAACACTGTCAAGCTCACTCGTATGCCAGCAGAACTACTCAACTTGCAGATTCTGGATTTGTTTTAGGTCCAAGCAAGTAATAAAAAACATTACTAATTAATATTCAACCAAACAGATGTTTCACAAGCCAGACGCCAATGGCTCATGCCTATAATCTTGGTTATATAGGTTGTTAAGATTTGGAGGATCATGGTTCAAGGCCAGCACAGGCAAATATTTCAAGAGACCACCCTCTCCAAAATAACCAGAGCAAAATGGATTGGAGGTATGGCTCAAGCAGTAAAGCGCCTGCTTTGCAAATGCAAAGCCCTGAGTTCAAATCCCATCCCCTCCCCAAAAAAAAGATATTTCTCCTAAATATCTCACTAAATTCTCTTCCCCACAGACATTCTGCACTCTAGATGTTCCACATGGCCTACTCTGCAAACAACTTTTAGGGCAGACAAGGTTGACAAGAATGAGATGACAGCTCTAACCATCTAGGTTTGAGGATTTAAAAAAAATGAAGAATGAGATGACAGTCTTTTTTACAAGTACTGGGCGGCACCCTCTGCTACACAGCTGGCATAAATGAAAAAGTGATTCATTAACTGAATACCTGCCAAACCACATTATCATCCTAAAGAATCTGATGGAGAAGGTGGGAACAGATGAAAGGCAGAAAGGAGATGAACTTGTGTTACTGGCAGACCCACCATGAAATTCAAACATCAACATTCCATTATTATATTTGACTTTCCACAGAAACTAACATTCAATCTGGGAAAAAAAAAAAAAAAGGTCTTGACCTTCAACTGACTTCTAAGACAGCACAGAAGAAAGCACAGTATGCCCACTCCTTTAGAAGACAGATGGAAGGAATGTAAGGAAAAACTTCTTAAGAACTCTTATGTTTTTCCCAGTTTCCCGTGTGAAAAAAATCACCCCTGTAACTTACCCAACCTAAATCAAACACACTACTCCACTCATGGGTTACTTGACGTTCCTGCTGTTTGCTAACCTAGGAACAAATCAGGGCCACAGGCATCCTGTGATTCTAAAGCAAACATGGCCCCAATAGCTCACCTCTACCCAATGGATCTCTGAAGCGAAGGAAGTGCTCTCTACTGCACTGTCCAACGCAGCCTGCAGGAGTCACACATGGCTACTAAGCACTTGGGATCTGGAGTAATGAAATGCAACTGGCCACATGTGTAGATATACAGAAAAACACTTCACAGAACACTGGTAAGCACCTCACATTGGCTAGATTCTTTTTAGTCAACCCTCTTGGTCAAATTTTTCCAATTGCAATTCCTTTGGCATGATGTAGCTGTATAATACTTAACAACTGGAGCAAGATATGCGAACCCCCTCGGCACCATTCAAGAAACTAAACAGCCAGCTGGGCACTGGTGATTCACGACTGTAATTCTAGGTTCTTGGAAGGTTGAGATCGGGAGGACTGAGTTTCAAGAGTCTCCATCTCAACCTATAGCCAGGCATGGAGAAGACTGAGGGAGGATTGAGATTCCAGGCCAACCCAGGTAAAAAAAGTTGTGAGACCCCATCTCAATGGAAAAAGTTGGGTACAGTGGTCATCCCAGTTACGCAGGAAGTGTAAAATAAGAGAATCATAGTCCAAGCTGGCCTAGGAAAAAGCAGAGCCTTAACTCCAAAACCTGACCACAAAGGGCTGAAGGCAGAGTTCAAGTGGTAGACGACCTGCCTAGCAAGCCCGAAGCCCTGAATTCAAACCCCAGTACCAACAAAGAAATTACACTGCCAACCACATGTGTGGGCCAACCACATTTCATCAGCAGGAAGAATGAACCTCAGTGCCAGTTTGAATATCATGCAATCCAACAAACAGGCCACTAGTACTCCTCTTCAGAAAGGTGGAGTTTGGTGGCAATCGGTATAATAGTAAGAAAAGAACAAGGTTCATTTTATACCAGCCACACAGAATCTGTCTCCTTTCCTGTTGGGACAGTATGGTTCAAATTTTAAAATTACAATGATGCTACAATGCTAAATCTCTTTACTGCCACATATTACCCTTGTTTGCTGTGACAGTCAGCATCAGGGTGCTGAACACAAACAAACTTCCCCACTGCTCCCACACAATTCTTAAGTCCACTGGGGATTTTATAAAAGTCTTAAATAGCAGTGAAAGAAACATGTCTGAAGGGGAGGTCTGAGGAGAACTTGTCATGATCCTCCGTGGCGGGGCAAAATGTCTCTAAACAGGAAGCCTTAGATCTATTTTACTGCTTCAGGAGTGATGCCAAGATCACTCCTGAAAGGATAATGGGATGAGACACACCTCAACATGTAGAGGCAGGGCACCTCTCATCCATGTGCCAACCTTCCATGTCTGCAGCTGAGCCAACAAGGACATGTTCCTAAACACAAGCAGTGAAGTCCCTGCATAAATCTGTGCCTACGACACAGAGAAATCTTAGGTTCAAAACAATATGCTACTTGTTAGTCCTAATAAATAAAATAAATACATCCCAGATTCCTTTTCATAAAATTTGAAACACCCAGGATGTGCCTCAGGTTCTCTTCTCAAGCCATGACCCCAGGCTACCTGGTGCAGAGGTCACCTGGCTGCTGTGTACCCTGCTATTAAAGACAGAGCCCACGTTGTTTTCACTTGTCTATAGAAATTACTGGAAGATGGTGGTGTGACTAAGAGGCAGACAAGGCAAGTCTGGCCACATTCCCCACCACACCCATAGAAGAACAGTAGGGATGGGGACCAAGTCTCACCCACCAGTGAAGGTAGGAAGAAAAACATAGGAAGAGGGGACAAACCTCACTTGAGAATAAATTTTCTTTTCTGTAGGACATGACCTTATTTATTTTTTGGTGGGACTGGGGTTTGAACTTAGGGCTTCAGGCTTGCCAAAGCAGGCACTCTACCAACTTGACTCATACCTACAGCCCTAGATTTTCTTTTTTAAAGAAAATACAAACATCAAAAATTTAATCACAGGTGGGCTCGTGGCACATGCCTATTATCCCAGCACTAGAGAGGCTGAAGCAAAAGAATTTTTAGTTCAAGGGCAGTCTAGGCTACATAGCAAGATGCTATCATCAAAAAAATAAAACAAAACAAAAAAACACAAGAACAAAAACAACCAGAACTTGAGCCTACTTGCATTCCCCGAAAGAGCTGCTCAAGAATAATCTTGCAATGCAGCCACCAGTGACCCCTCAGGAGAGATCAAGTATTAAGAACGCAAAATAAAGTAGAAACTAAGACAGTATTAAGGATGAAGATGTAAAGCTTGGCTAGAGACACTGAGGACTTTGCAACCAGAATTTAGCAGCTGATTAACTCTCAGCTAGAATCTTTTCAGTCTAATATTTTACCACCCTAAATTATTTCTCTTCCATTCTTTTCAAATAAACTGATGTTTTAGGATTTAAGTGTCATAAAAACCTCTATACTCAAGCAATAAACTGTGGCTACCAAACTCTTGCATTCCAGGTTTTGAAGGTAACAGATACCAATACCAGTGGGGATCAGAGACACTGAAATTAAGCAGCCAGTATCTCTAAGGCATAGCACTTGATTCCAAAATAGAGAACAACTCAACACGATATTGAGAACTGGCCAGGCACCCATGTTATATCCAGCCAAATAATCTGACAGGATCATCACTGAGGAAGTGGTTTTTCTAAGATTAACCTCAATTGGCCAAAGGGCATTTCCTATATTTAATGACTCATTAAATCTGTATCATTCAACAGATATATAATCAGCTATACTGCTAGACCTGGCATCTAAGGATTTAACTAGATACTCAGGGTCTTATGGAAGGGGGAAAAAAAAAAGGGAAAAATTCATCTAGGAAAACCTTCAATACATCATCATATATAGTGCTATAAATGTCTAATAATAGACACACTTTAAACAGGCATTTAAAAAAATAGACCCACCATTCTGTGTTGTGTATTTTGTGTGTGTGTGGGCAATACTGGAGCTTTAACTCAGGGCTTACACCTTGAGCCACTTCACCAGCCCTTTTTTGTGAAGGGTTTTTTCCAGACAGGGTCTTGCAAACTATTTGCCTGGGCTGACTTCGAACCTCAATCCTCTTGATCTCTGCCTCCTGAGTAGCTAGGATTACAGGTGTGAGGCACCAGCACCCGGCTTATGTATGTTTTTGTTTTTTGTTTTTTTTTTTAATTTTATTTTGTCATTTTTACATTTACTTACATGTGTATACATTGTTCGGGCCACGTACCCCCCCCACCCCCCTTCTTTTGCTTGTTTTGAGAAAGGGTCTTGCTATGTAGCACAGGCTGGACTCCAACTCACTATCCTCCTGCCTTCATCTCCCGACTGCTGGGATTACAGGTGAGGGCCACCACACCACAGCTTGTTGTATATGTTAAAGATGGATATTAAATAGAATATATGTAGTTAATTTCACAGACATGCATCTAAACTAACGATTGCATGAGGATACAAGTAGCAGTTGTGCTGACATGGCTAACTGCATTCTCTTTTTATCTATTCAAGTTTGGAGTGATGTTGGTCTACTTTTTCTTGCCAGTAGCATCAATTTTGGTCGATCTTAAACTGCTTTTTTCCCCTGGTGCTGGGGATTGAATCTGGGGCCCTGAGCATGTAAACATATGCTCTACAACTGAGCTATCCCCCTAACCCCTTGAAATGCCTTAGAAGGGGTGGCTATGACCTACGTGTCCAGAAATCAACCCTTCAATTACACTGAAAGTCAAGTTTGAGAGTGTTGCTATAAGAAACATGCGTAGGGGTGAGTGCTAGGGCACATGCTTAGCATGTCCGAGGCACTGGTTCAGTCCCTAGGACTGAAAGAACAAATGTGTACAAAGCTCAACTATTCACCACATAATTGAAGTGCTCTTCAATTTGTTTTTTCAAGCTGGGCAGCCATGGCTTACACATGCAGTCCTTGCTATGTGGAAGGCTGAGATTGGAAGGATCGTGTTTTGAGGCCAGCCTGGGCAAGAAGTTAGTGAGACCCCATTCTCAACCAATAGCTGAGCGCAGTGGCACATACCTATTATCCCAAGTTACACAGGAGGCTGAAACTGTGAGGAGCATGGTCCCAGGCCAGCCCAGGCAAAAACGTTTTTGAGATCCCATCACAATGGGAAAAAGTTGGGGATGATAGCATGCACCTGTCATTCCTGCTAAACTAGGAAGATCCTGGTCCAGACCAACCTAGGCAAAAAGCAAGACCCTAACTCCAAAATAACCAGAGCAAAAAGGGACAGAGGTATGGCTGACGTGGTAGTGCCTGACTAGCAAGCAAGAAGCCCTGAGTTCAAACTGCAGTACCAGTAAAAATTAAAAATTTAAAGAGTATTTTCTTTTTTTCAATGCTTGGGATCGAACCCAGAGCCTTCTACACTCTAGGCAAGTACTCTACCACTAAGCTACATACACCTGCAGTCTGATCTTCAATTAATAAAAAAAAAGCTTCAAAAGATATCTGTGGACTGGGGCTGTAGCTCAATGGTAAAATGGTAAGAGTGTGGACTTAGCTTACACAAGGCCCTGGGTTCAATCCCTAGCACAAACCAAAACCAAGCAGACCGTCGTTTATATCTTCTAAACTTTAAGTACTACTTTTTCAAAATCCCTTAATGTCAGCTTTTCTAGATATTTACCAAGACAGGTCTGTGGCCCCACCCTTCAGGGGCCTCCATTTAATTTACCCCATGTAGGTCATGCACCCCCTTCCTATTATAGACAGAATTCCTGCCACGTTGTCCCTGGAGCCTAGCACAGAACGCAAACAGTTTTTTTCACCTAGCATTTGTGACTTTGTAACTACAAAAACAAACAAACAAACAAACAAACAAAAAAAACCAATCACATAATTTAAGCAGTTTTTACCAAAGCCCTGGTCCAGAGGTACTCTAATCCAACAATGTCAATGGAACACGCTCCAAAATATTGCTGAGTCTCTTAGTTTAGGAAAAAAAACTAACTTTCTAGTTCTACTCTAGCATTCTGTCCTTTAAGCAAATAAAAGGGAAATAAGAGAGTAATAGGCTACACAGACAAGGCCACAGATAAAATTTTTCAGTTGCTGAAAGTTGTCCCCAACCCAAAAAAGTAGCCATTTTGGAGTAAAGTCATTGAGAACTTTGGATGCTTAAAACAACTCGTCAACATAACAGAGCACCCTTTCATATCCTATACACAAATGATTTGGGGTGCATCAATGTCTTAGAAACTCCTCTGATCCTTGGAGAGGCCACAGTCAGCAGCCTGATTTTTTTTTTTTTTTTTAAAGATGCTCTTTACACATGGAGCAGAGCTCTAATTTTAATCACTTCTGCCTCATACAATCCAAGATTACCAGGATCTCTCATCATTGTGGATGCACTTGGCTGCTCACAGTCACAAACAGGTAATTGTATCAGTAAGTAGCTTCAAGTACCACTTCATATGAATATTATATGTTTACCACACACAGAACAAGATATTCTAGTTTAACCAGGCTCTCCTGAAAAGGCCCAGGAACAGCAGACGTGAACCTGTGGACTAGGAGTTGAGGACACAGAGACTTAAGGGACATAGCTTAAGTGCTATGACTTAAGGTGGTGCTGCTGCACCACCTGCTGGGCCAAATGTGCCCCTTTCCTTTAAGCCAGCCTCTCACCACTCTCATTCTGATGACTGTCACTGTCAATTTCTTTGCCCCTATAGTTGGTTTTCAAAATATTTTTGTTCATGAAGATATACTGCTAGACTTACCAACTCCCAAACAGCATTAATATAAGTCCTTGCTTTGTGAGAAAGGAATACCCACAGTCCACTGCATCTTGAATACTCAGGATGACCTCAGACACACACACAAGAAAGCATAGTGGGGAGGGACTTCCTCCTTACCTGGGCAATGGCTGCTTCGTTATCAGCCAATCCCAATAAGAAGATCCTCACTTTGTCGATCTTCACTGGCACGGTTCGCCCTCTCCATTCCACTTCACTCATGGTGGCTGCCTGCTTGGCTCGAGTCTGAGTGATCAAGGCCTGGAAAGCAGTTCAGGGGAACTGTTTGTCTCTTTCTACAACCAACACTGTATCCGTGTAAGAGTGTGCAGAAGTTCTACATGCTACCATGGATAGCATGGCAATGACCAAGTTCATATTAGTACTTCTGCTGGATTTCTTCACACCAAAGCTTTTATAAAGATGTACATACTAGATTACCTCCAGTTTTTCAGCAAGGAGACCCTCGGTACCCCCAGATCTCAATCTCATCTGCATGAGTTCATTGATAGCTGACTGGTCCCCTGAGAGAGAGAGAGAGAGAGAATATGAGAATATCTCTTTTAAGGGTTTGTTTCCTTGAGAACCACTTAATTCAGCTCAGACTTACATGAGCTCCCTCACCCCCATCACATTTCTCTGAGTCTGCAGCATGATCTGTTCTCTGAAGCAGAAGTCCTTTTCACAAAGAATGAACATGGCTGGGGCGGTGACAACACTGCATGGCACTGCAATGTGGATAATGTCACAATTTGTCCAAGCATACAGTGTCAATTTCAAGAGTGAACCCTAATGCAAACTATGGATTTGGCAACGAAGGCTCATCAGCTATAGCAAACGTACCACTCTGGTGGCGAAGGATGTGCATGTGTGGGAGCAGGGTCTATTTGAAAAATCTCTGTACTATTTTCACTGTGAACCTAAAACCTCTCTAAAAAAAGTTTAAAACGACCTGGTGTGGAGACTCAAGACTGCTCCTAGAGTGTAGAAAAGATGGCAGATGGAAACAGAAGTCAAGGTACCGCCTTCTGCAATTTGAGCAGGGCTGATTTAGAAAGTGAAACTCTTTGGGCCCTCTGAGGAAAGTTTAATGCTCAAGTCAGGAGCACTGCTCTCTGGGCCTGCTCACCAATATTATATGCACAGTAGCGGATGTTGGGTGAGATCTCTTCCACACGCTGGTTGTACAGAACAGCCTGCTCCTCTGTGAAAGCACTGGCAAGCTTCTCATAGATAGTTCTGCGAGCAAAGAAACATGAGGTTTTACAACAGACTTATTTTAAGAAAATGAATTCACAAAGACCACGTTGCTATAAACAATACTCAGCCCTTTGAAGCTCTTCTACCAACTGCCAGAACTGGCATGTTCTAAGGATGAAAGTGAGTAATTAACATTTCTATGAGGGGGAAAAACCCTCCTAACTTTTACAGAAACAAGCTAATAGGGGCTCCAACAAGCTAATGTGCAGCTCCAATATCACTAATTACAATCAAAACTGGCTATAACCTTTAAACCAGAGGACTTACTTGCATTTGTTAAAAGCCTCAATGGCAGCTTTCCACTCTTGATGTTCAAAGCGCAGCATTCCTGAGAGGTAAGCCGTGTAAGCCTGTAAGGGATGGAAAAAGAACTGCTTCAATGCAAAGAACCAGTGTTCTGGCATCATCTTCTGAAGGCTTCAAACTCTGATATCAAGACTACAGAGACATACTTGGGAGGCAGAACTGGCAGAGTGGCTCAAGTGGTAGAGTACTTGCCTAGCAAGCATAAGGCCCTGAGTTCAAACCCTACTGCAGAAAAAAAAAAAATGAGTTGGGAGGCAGAGGAGGATCTCAAGTTCAAATTCGGCCTGGGCTAAATAGCGAGTTCAAGACCAACCTCAGTTAAACCATGACAACCCATCTCAAAAAACAAACAACAAAAAAGAGGGAATATGAAGATATATTTCTGACTTAAATAGAAAAACCTCCTTAATCAAATGATACCTAGGTAATTTTTTACGATTCATTACTTTCTAAAAAAGAACTTCAAAATAAAGAAAATAGTTTGTGGGCTATAACATAAGCATCAAAAGTTGAATACAGGAACAGTATTCAACTGTGGCTCAAGTGATAGGCTGTTGCCTAGCAAGCACAAGACCCTGAGTTCAAACCCCAGTCCCACTAAAAACAAAAAGCAAATTTCAAAACAAACTCTGACTTTGTGAACTTTCTCAGGTATAAGATACAAACTTTCCATTTATAAACCAAAAGCTACCTGATCTTTCTCAAAAAGTCTGAGCTAATTATAAAAATCAAGAGCTCAAGCACAAGACACTAACTTCACTTTTTAAAAGCAAGATCAGGGGTGGGGGTAGAGCTCAGGGGTAGAGAAGTTGCCTAGCTCACAGGAGGCCTTGGGTTCCACTCCCAGCACCCCAAAAAGAAAAAAGATCAGAAAGTTTTTTCCTCTTCTATCAGTTTATAATGTAAGAAACTATTCTGTTTAACAGTAGTTTTTTTTTCTGTCACGTGTCTAATTTCCATAATAAAGCCAAACTAGATGTTAAGACATTAACCTGAGCCTCTAACTTGGTCTTGGCATCCACACGATTGCTCTCACACAAGCGTTCCAATTCTTCTGCATGCTTCACAGCTTTGCGAAGGCGAGATAGCAAGTGAAACCGTTTTCGAGGTTCAGTGTTGGCTTCCTGTTTGAGCTGCATGGCGTAGCTCCAGGCCCTTTCAGCATCCATCAGAACCAGCAGCAAATATCTAGACCAGAGAGAGGTGGGAGCCTGAACGTCGAAGGCCAGGAGCATAAGACTCATGTATATTCTCTCACACTTCACAACTTTTTCTTACTTTGTCCCTCTCAACCCTCCCTCAGAACTCCTCTTCCCACAGTATCAGCCACAGCTCCCAAGGCAGCATGTCTGACTTCAAGTTGGACACCCCCTCAGGCTTCTAGTCATCTACTGGACACATCACACTGAAAAGCCTCTACCAAGCCAGGCACAGTGGTTCATACCTATAATTCCAACACTCAGGAAGCTGAGGTAGAAAGAGAGTTCAAGGCCAGCTTGGGCTACATAGCAAGACTCTGCTTCAAAAAACCAAAAAGTAGACTGGAGGTGTGGCTCAAGCAATAGAGCACCTGCTTTGCCAGCATGAAGCCCTGAGTTCAGTCCCATCAGAAAAAAAAAATTTGCTGGGTGCCAGTGTCTCATGCCTGTAATCCTACCTGCTTAGGAGGCACCAGCCAAGTCAAACAGTTTGTGAGACTCTATCTTGAGTCTCAAAAAAGGGCTAGTGGAATGGGTCAAGTGATAAAGTACCTGCCTAGCAAGCGTTGAGGCTGAGTTCAAACCCTAGTACCACAAAATAAACAAGCAAATAAATAAAACAAAAATAAATAAATAAAAAAGAAAGAAAGAAAAAGCCTCTACTACCTCAAACTCAGCAAACTCAGACTCTTGATTCCCCCTCCTAAATTCCGTCAAACACAGGCAATTGAGGCAGATGATCTGGCTTCACCTTTGATAATCGACACCTCCTTCACCCCAACCCAGTCAGAAATCAAATCCTTACAAGGCAGTTTGCTGTGCCAGCATAGTGGTGCTCACCTGTACTTCCAGCACCCAGGAGGATGAGGTGAGACAATAATGAGTTTAAAGTCAGCTTGGGCTACATGGGACAGCATGTCTCAAAAAAAAAAAAAAGGTGGTATGTGAAGGAAAAGGGCTCCAGAGCCTGGGTTGGAATCCCAGTGCTTTCACTTACTAGCTATGTAACTTTGAGCAAAGTAGTAGCCTTTCTGTGCCTCACTCTACTGTGAAAGTAATATAAATGACTCACACCAGAGTTGTCAGCTCCTCACTGCTCAATAAGCTAACTCCTTTACTACTGTTCTGGTGAACCTTAAATTACAGTCTTCATTAATCTTCTCTAAACTTTGGTTTAATCTTGTCAATCCAATATAAAGGATCTTGGGGATGGAGTTATAGCTCAGTGGCAGAATAATCTAGGGTTCAATCCCCAGCACCACAAAAATAAATAAAAATTAAAAGTGAAGGATCCTGCTATCATAAGAGAATCTAAGTTTCTTAATTTCTGACTCTTCCTAACTGGACCTCAGTAGACCTAATCATTTCATCCTGTTGCATCCTGTCAGTCTCTGCACACAGGTTTTCTGGCTGTGTCCCCCACACCAGGTTCCCAGTCTCTTCATGCCCCACAGCAGCTACTATTCAGAGCTGTACAGTTCCTATACCACACAGATACCCTGATAAAGAATGCTCTTTCCTCTCACAAGTCCTTCGAGGTCAAGCCTCCTTCACGTAGACTTACTTACTTCCCCGAGACCTCATAATGTGCCACAGTACTTCCTGGCTTTGCACATCACCAACATCTCTCAACGAGATCACAAAGAGGCTCAAGAACAAATTTTAGGTTTTCCAGGCCACAGTCTGCTACAACTACTGTCCTATTTTAACACAAAAGTAGCTGTAAACTCCCAGATGAATGGGCATGGCTATGTTCCAGTAAAACTATTTACACAAGTAGGTGGCAGGAAGACAATCAATCCAGACCAAATCGAAGGTGAGGAATTGACCTGGAGACAGTCAATACACATTGCTTGGCAGATCCAATCCTTCAGCAAGTGGTAAATAGTGGTGTCTTCAGCACTGAACAGTGAGTCCTGAAACTCACTTGCAGACAATGTCACTAATATACATTGATTTAAGCACTTGCATTGAAATTTATGCTCTAGGAACCTAACAACTGATTAAATTCTTATCACTGACTTTGAACATTTATCATCCCAACAGTTCTTGAACAAGCTACCGAATCTGAGTCTTAGTTTCTTTACCTTTGAACACAGAAATAGTTTGAAAAAAAAAAAAGAGTCCATCCCACAGAGCTACTAAGATAGGCACATGAAACAGTTAAAAGTCTGGCATAATGTCTGGCAGACTGCACATCATAACTGTTCAATAAATGTATTAGCGAGATGTATTTAGCACACTCCACTGAGCACTTAATACCTATTATCAGTGAGAAGATCTTCGGTTACTTTTTTCCCGGTGAACTTATGTCTGTTCCCCATCTTAAAATTGAGTGTTTTTCGAAGACGTCTTTGTCTGCGGGAACAGTAGCCCCTATAAGAAAACACAAACAAAACTAACTATTCAGCTAAGCTCTAGTACTTTGAATAGGAGATCCCATTATAAGGCAAGGTCAGAGCTGGGTACTCTGTGTGACTACAGTTATCACCCATCAGCTGGCAAACATTTACTGAACAATTAAAACACGCAGGGCAACATGACTGCTGTCACAGAAAACAAAGACACAGAGGACATGATGCCCATTCTCAGGACCCCTCACTCTAGTAGGGAAGATAATGTGTATAAAAATGCAATCAAGAAACAAAGCAAATGTCAAGTTGAATGTACATGAGCAATCACTCTGTTCTTGCTCGCACTTTTGACTAGACTGGACTAACGTGGGCCTGGAATGAATGAATAGGATTCTGATGGATACAAAGCGGGGGAAAGGGCATGAGAGGGAGAATGATGACAGACATAGAGAAAGGAACTGCACGTGTGAAGAAAAATGAGGAGGCCAATGAGGAGATCACCAAGAAACCTACAAATGCCACCTCTATGCCAAGCCTCCTTCCTCTATGCTCATATAGCCCTCTATTCTTCTCTTATAGCACAGGGTATTATAATTATGTTCTTACATAGCTCTCCCAATAATATAAACCCCCTTTCCATAGGGGAAAATTTATTTTTAAACTTCCCACAATGCCTTAGCATTATGTCTAGCACACAGACGTTCAATAAATATATACTTTGATTAGCGTGACATATACATATAAGATACATACATATGTAAAATACACATGCCAAATTTTAAATCAAAATAATATAGCATAAACTTTACAATATAAAATGATATTTAAAAGCACTTCAGCATCTCAATCTATGCCCTGGCAGGGAATAGTTTATAAAAAAAAAAGAAACAATAAGGCTGGTGTGTGTCTCAGTGCAGTGGCAGAGCACTTGCCTAGTCTGGGTTGAATCTATGAATGGGCTCTTTTTCTCTCAATTCTCAATGTCAGCTTTAATTACCATTCACCCTTTCACATGAAAATCAAATGCGATGCTCACACATCATGATAAAACCTTTTTGGCACTATGACTGTTTATTGAGATTCCTAAAATGTTCAGAAACACAAAAATGTATGAATAAAGATTCAAGGGATCTTTTTTCCTTTCCTTTCTTTCATTTTTTTCTTTTTTTTTTTGTGGTGCTGGAAATGGAACACAGGGCCTTGTGCATGGTAGGCAAGCACTCTACCACTGAGTTACACTCCCCCCAGACCATGGGAACAAGAATGTGGGTGCTGAAGAAATAATTAACTTGTGGGAACTGGTAAATAAATTTTTGTATGCCTATCTATTGGATAACGCAATAAAAATCATGAATAGACAATATTTTTATAGACATGGAGAAATACATACATATAATTTTCAGCAAAAAAAAAAAGGGATACAAAGTAATTTATACAATATAACTAAATTTATGAAAATGCTGAAAGACTAAAGTCCAAAAGTACTATTTGGTGAACACAAAAACATTTTTGCATTAAAAGACATAAAACTGGGCAACATAATACATAAGTCATAACACAACTATCGGGGCAGATAGCTCACAGGACGGGTGGCTAAAGGGGATACTAACATCCCCTTTGTTCTGTTTGTCTAACGTGAAAACATTAGCAGTTATATTTCTGGATATTGAGGATGTGGGTATGCTTTATTCTATAAAGAATTTACCTGCATTTTCATTTCTAAAATACATGTAAAGAACTACAAATGGCTATTTATTTTTTGCAGGGTTGGGGAATGACCAAAGGGACACATGCTAGAGAAGCACTCTACCACTGAGCTGCACCCCCAGCCCAGAAATACAGATGGCCTCTAGCACAGGATGCACAATTCACTTATGATTAAATAAATGCAAACAAAAACCACTAAAAAAATTAAACAAAGACTGGAGATATGGCTCAAGCGGTAGAGCACCTGCCAGGTGAGTGGGGCACCAGTGGCTCACACCTTACCTGTTTAGGAGACAGAGATCAGGAGGATCGAGGTTCAAGGCCAGCCCAGGCAGAAGGAAAGTGAAACCCATCACAAAACCCAACATGAAAAGGGTTGGGTTGGGGGAGGTGACCCAAACAATGCACACACATGAGTAAATGTAAAAACAATAAAACAAGAAAAAAAGGGTGGGGGGGAGGGCTGGTGGCGTGGCTCAAGTGGTAGAAAACCTGTGTAGCAAGTGTGAAGCTGAGTTTCACCAAAAAAAAAAAAAAAAAAGAGAGAGAGAGAGAAAGAAGTTTACAACAGATAGAATGCTAGAGTGCAGTTCAACTTTAGCTACCAGAAAAAAAAAGACAAAAAGAAGTCGTTGAGTGGAGCTATCGCCTGGATTAGAGCACACAACTGTTAGTTGCACAGTTGCTATACCAGACAAGTTCAGAGCTGCTTAAATCACCCAACATAAGGACAGCAATAAATAAGCATATGTTTACTAGCAGCTGTCAGCCTAGAGAGTAACATTTTCCATGAAGAATCTGTTGTGCAAAGAAAACCCTGGGGTGGAAACGCTCCCTCAATCTTACCAAGCAGCACATTCCTGTAAAGCAACTGCTGGTCCCAAATCCACTGACGTAAGCACAGTAATTAGGAGCTAACCTAAGCAAAAGAAAAGAGGATAAAGACAAAAACCCACCACGTCCTCCAATAAGGGAGTTCGACAAATTAAGAAACATCAGTGTAACTGGCAGCCATGTTATATCATTGGGTGTAAAACAGAAGTTACCAAGGAGTCTATACAGTATAAACTCTTTTTGTTTATACCATGCACACGCTCAGAATAATCTTTTAGAAAAATCTTTGCTTTAACTTCACACTTGTACCTAGACACCTCTCCATATTTCTGTTTCCTTGATAGTAAAGCCTCTTTAACTCCATGGTTGCTTTCTGCCTATCTCTCAGCCTCCTTAACCTATTCTATTCCTGTTACCGCCCTCAAATTCTTGCTATGACGTCATCTATGATGCCAAAACTAAAAACATGACACTACTCACAATCATTTAAAAAGAGAAGGAAAGGGTGGGCATAGTGATTCATACTTATAATTCCAGCTACTTGGAAGGCAGAGATCAGGAGGATCAAAGTTCAAGGCTAGCCTGAACAAAAAGTTAGCAAGACTCAATCTCAACAATAAGCTGGTGTGGTGGTTCAGGTCTGTCATCCCAGCTATATGGGAGGCATGGTAGTACGACAGCCGTCCAGGCTGACCTAAGGAAAAAGTGCAATACCCCATCTGAAAAATAAAACAAAAAGGTCTAGGAGTGTGGCGTAAGTGCTGGAGCACCTGCCTAGCAACCGCAAGACCCTGAATTCAAAGTCTGGTACTGCCAAAAAATAAAAGAGACAGATAGGTATAAACCTAACATATGTAGGACCTGCATGCCTTACACCACAAAAAGGTGATGAAAAATATCAAGTTGAAGCCGGGCACCACTAGCTCATGTCTATAATCCTAGCTACTCAGGAAGCAGAAATCAGGAGGATCAGAGCCAGCATAGGCAAATAGTTCCTGAAACCCTATCTCGAAAAAAGAAACCCACATAAAAAATGACTGGCAGAGTGGTTCAAGGTGTAGGTCCTGAGTCAAACACCAGTATGGCAAAAAAAAAAAAAAGCTGGAGTTGTGGCAGCTGGGTGAAGTGGTAGAGCGCCTGCCTAGCAATTAGGAGGGGGAAAAAAAAAATTAAACACAGGATTGTTGCTAGGCACCAGTGGCTCATGCCCAATCCTAGCTACTCAGGAGGCAGAGAGCAGGAGGACTGCAGTTTGAAGCCAGCCCGGGCAAATAGTTCCTTGAGAGACTATCTTGAAAAAAAAAAAACAACCCTTCACAAAAAAGGGCTGGTGGAGTGGCTCAAGGTATAGGCCCTGAGTTCAAGCCCCAGTACTGGAAAAACAAAAAAAAAAACCCACAGGATTGTCAAGATACAGCAATTCAACTTCTGAGTATATACTCAAAGAACTTCAAGCAAAGACTTGAATGGATAAATATGTATCAGTGTTCAAAGTAGAATTATTCATAATAGTCATAGTCAAAAGGTGGAAGTTGTCATACATGATGGCCCACACCTGTAATCCCAGCATTCAGGAGGCTGAGGCAGAAGGATGGTATATCCGAGGCCAACCTCAACTAGAGTTTACGGTTAGCCTGGAATATAAATAGGGACCCTTTCTGAAAAATAAAATAGCTGGATGCTGGTGTCTCACACCTGTAATCCTAGCTACTCAGGAGGCAGAGCTCAGGAGGATCACAGTTCGAAGCTAGCCTGGGCAAACAGTTTGAGAGACCCTGTATCAAAAAATACCTAACCCAAAAAACAGAGCTGGCAGTGTGGCTCCAGTGGTAGAGCACCTGCCTAGCAAGTGTGAGGCCCTGAATTCAAGTCCCAGCACCATAAAATAAAATAAATAAAATTTAATTTAATTTAAAAAAAGGCAAGCTACATGTGGTGGCACTCACCTGTAATCACAGCACTTGGGAGGTATAAGCTGGAAAATTGCAAATGTGAGGCCAGCATGGGCTATATAACAAGACTTTGTCTCATAAAAACAAAAAAATAAAACAAATCTAAAAAGGATGCTTTCTGGGCTGGGATGTAACATGCATGACTAGCATTAAAAGACTCTAAGTGCATAGAAATAAAAATAAAATAAACCTGACATCATAAAAGGCAAGATGGGGGGCATAACAAAGAACACTAGCCAACTTGAAGAGGCTTCCACCACATCTGGGTCAATCTAAACATCAAAGTCATGATGATACCAGATCACAAGTCATAAAGTAGGACACTGTGAGTATACAGATACGAATAAATGAATACACTGCAAGCTTGAAGGGGGATTTTGGTAGTTTCAAAGCATTTCCTCATAAACTACTTAGCAATTTTAATGGGAAAGGAGTAACTTTCTAGTGGGGATTGGCTAACACCACTGCAACCAAATGATCACAACACACATCAGTAAGTGGACAAACTGAAACTGTGTGCCTCCAGATGCAGATGAGCACGAGATGCACTCAGCATTGGCTCTATGGATGTTCTTGACAAAGATGCCTGACCTGAAGTTCGTCTGAAGGAGACATCAAATAAACCTAAAGTGAGTGACAGCCTATAAAATAACTGGCCTATCATCTTCAAAAGTATCAACATCTTGAAAATCAGCCAAAAACTGAGGAACTGTACTAGAGTTAAGATTGAAGACAACTCAGGTATGGTAGTGCACATCTGCAATCCCAGCATTTGGGAGGCTGAGCGAAGAGAATCTCCAGTTCAACCCTGGCCTGGGCTACATTGTGAGACCCTATCTCAAACAAACACAAACAAACAAAGAAAAGCGAACCTAAATCTAAGGTGTTAGAGGACATGACTTCTGAGAGGCTGGCAATGTTTTGTCTCTTAATCTGGGTGTCGGTTACAGAGACTCATTCTGTTGTAAAAAATTCAACGCCTTCTATACACATTTCTGTTTATTAATTATACGTGAAAAAATATTTAAAATCCTTCAATAAAATGATTCTTTAAATTAGGCATGGTTCTGCACGCCTATAATCCCAGCATTCAGGAGGCTGAGGCAGGAGGATTGTGAGCAGCCAGGATTAATCACACAGTAAGAACAGTTGGGGAGAAAGTAGATGAAACAAGAAGGGCAGAAAGTTGATGGTTGTGATGACTGAGTGATGAACATGTGGGTTTCACTGGACCATCATTTCTACATTTGTGTCTTAAAAACAGAAGTCAGACCTGAAGAATCCCCTACTTAAAATTTTCTCATGGCTTTCCAGAACATACATATTAACTCCGGAGCTCATTACCTGCCCCGGTGGACTCTACACACCCTGGTCCTACTTACTTCTTCCACTTCATCTCAGACCACTACTGCTTTACTCACTGTGCACAGGCCCTGATCCATCCATGCCACACATGGCTGACTCCTCAGCCTGCAGGTCTCTTCTAAATGCTCCTCTCAGAAAGGCCCTTCCTGACCCTGCTCCAGTGTAACTCTCTTCCACAGCAGTTCTTTTCTATTTTATTTTTTTGGTAGTACTAGGGTTTGAACTCAGGGCCTCATGCTTACTAAGTAGCCACTTTACCTCTTGAGCCACTTCACTAACCCAGGAATTCCTTTTTTAAATTTTCATCACAGCCATAAATTTGTCATGTTCACAAATTTCCTGAGGTTAAAAACCTTTGCCTGGCTGGCTGCCAGTGGCTCACACCTGTGTTTGTAGCTACTCAGGAGGCAGAGATCAGAAGGATGTGGTTTGAAGCCAGTTGGGACAAATAGTTCCATGTGACTCCATCTGGAAAAACCCTTCACAAAAACAGAGCTGGTGAAGTGGCTCAAGGTGAAGCCATGAATGTCCCAGTACCACAACAAAACAAAACAAAACAAAACAAAAAACCTTTGCCTGTATTAGTTAATGTTCTCCAGTGCTTAAACTAATGTTGGGCTCTTAAACACATTTTTTTCTTTTTGTACTGGGGCTTAAACTCAGGGTCTATACCTTGAACCACTCCACCAACCCTTTTTTTTGTGTGTGTGATAGGTTTTTTGGAGTAGGGTCTCGGGACTATTTGTCCTGGCTGGCTTCAAACCTGATCCTCCTGATCTCTGCCTCCTGAGTAGCCAGGATTACAGGCATAAGCAACAAGAGCCCAGTTAATGCTGGGCTCTTGACGGGTAATCATTAAGTGCTTTTGAATAAATGAATTAATGAGAATTTGAGAAGCATTCAATTACCAGTATCAAAAAAGAAAAAAATCAGACATGTTTTACATGTCTACATGTTTTAGTGTTTCAGTAGTATTTTTTAACACCAGAAGGACTGTGGTTTGAAATCAGCTGGGGCAAAAAGTTCCGCAAGACCCTATCTCAAAAAAACCCATCACGAAAAAAGGGCTGGTGGAGTAGCTCAAGGTGTAGGCCATATTCAAGTCCCAGTACCAGGAAAAAAAAAAAAAAAAATACTGATCATCACAACTACCTGTTGTCTTTAGAAGCACATCTGCAAAACTGTGAGGGATTAAAAAAAGGCTGGCTTTTTGTATTCATTATAAAAATCTCAATTTAAAAATTACATACCTTTTGAGGACTCAATATAAATTCATTGCAGGAAATTCTAGGTACACTTTCTGATACAGCAGAATAAGTAGGATGTTAATAAAAGCAAACCAAGTTTGAAAATTCCCCAACAATCGCCATATGTCTTGTACGTGATACTGACCTGTACCTCTGAAAATCTCCATGCCGTAAACCATGCTGCTGCTGGGAGTCCTTAATAATCTGAAGAACTAGAGCCAAGATTAAGGAAAGGCTTCTGACAGCAAGAACCCAAATAGATCAAAACCTGTACCATTAGTCTATATGTGTGATAAACCACAGTACGTTCAACATTTGTGAATTCTTGGTAGATAAACTAGTGAAACCTTTGTTAACCATTTGCAATAGCTACCTTATCATAATGCAAGGATAAATTTGCAGAAAAATTAGTTATCTGAACCATTACTATTTTCAAACTAAAAAAGAGGGTAGTGCCAACAGGGGTGGCTTAAATAAAGCTGCTGGATTCTAAGTGCTGACTATAACTGCAGTGGCTCTTGCTGGTTTACACCTGGATCCCATATTTTATGGTTCATGTAGATACGGATTACAGATGACATATTCTGCACTTCTATTTTCCTTCTACACTTAAGAAATCTAACTTTCCTAACAGCTGTGATGCTTCCAGCACCTATGATCAGCACATTTCAACCAAGACAGGCCAGTCTCCACAAAAGTATTAAAAGTTTTAAGAGAACAACCCCTGGTCCAGGGATAGCTCTGTGGAAGAAGCATTTGCCTAGTATGTACAAGGCCCCTGGATTCCATACCTAGCACTGAAAATACATAAATAAAAGTCCTGACCAAACTCTCCTTTTAAGAATCTTAAAACAGTTAACATTCTCCACCAAACTTTAGGAAATTCAAAAGTTAAAGGTAAAGTCCTTTACCTACCACTTTAGTTTCAACATTTCTTCCTTCTTTATAGATGTTATATTTAAATGCTGAACACTAAAAGGACTCTCAATAGTTAAAGAGAGACGATGAGATAGATGGCTCATAGTAAAACTATAAACCAAAACTAAAAACCAAAACTATAGCTCCAAAGTAAAACTGCAAACCCCTGAAATTTTAACTGAAGTATCAAGCTCATTGTGTTATTTCAGAATTTTGCTCAAATTTTCTTCACTTTTTATTCATTTCAGAAAGCCACAAACTGGAGGGGTGTGGTGACTGGCACACACCTGAAATCCCAGCACTCAGGAGATGGGGGCAGGAGGATCACAAGTTCAAGAGCAGTCTGGGTTACATAGCAGCCTGTCTCAAAAAAACAACAAACTAATGTCACAAGCACACTAGTGAAAACTAGAAGCCGATTCCTCCGGCACTTCTGAAGACTCCAGCGAGCCCGATCAGGAAATCGACACAAATATTAACAAAGTACGCTAATTTATCTTGCTTTTCCTCAGAGCAGTCCACCTTTACCTCCACTCCCAAAGCATCAGGCTGTAGTTTTATTAGCCGGTCTATCGACAGCTGTCAGGCAAGATCATTAAGCTGCAAAGTCAAGAGTGCAGTCTCCTCTGCCCAGTGCAGGAGCTCAGCGGGGTGGCCCGGGTGTCCATCCCAGCACAGCCCTCCCTCCCCCGCATGACCCAGGGCCCCCGGGGAGAACAGGACATACCCCAGCCTGGAGGACGAGGGGCATGCGAGCAAAGACCGGTCGAGAGACACAGCCTGAACCTCTGAGTGCCAAAAAGTAAGGGCAAGAGAAATCCGCCACCGTCAGCCAGCCTCTCCCGCCCCAGCCCTCCAGATGGACACGTAGTCATTGCGAGTTAGGTCTTTAGGATACTCTCCAAACTCAGGCTATCCCCGAATTCTCTGTTTGCTTTCGATCCGGCTGAAGGGCGTTCGTTTTCTTTATTTTCCTCTCCTCCGCCACCGCGTCCACCGCCACCACCGCTGCTACCGCCGCCGCCGCCGCCGCCGCCGCCGCCGCCGCCACTCGGGACCTGCTTTTCGGCCGCCATCTTGCCCCTGCGCCGCGGAGCAGGATGGGATAGAGGAGGCGAGACGACCAGGGCGGGAGAGAGCGGGACCTGCCCCGCGGGGCTGATGGGATAGCGGCGGACTCCGCGTCCAGCACGCTTCGGCGGCTGCCAGCCACTCTGGTTGGATCGCGCCTGCGCACGGGTTTTGATGCGCGAGGGTGGCGGGCAAGGCGTGTTAGCTGGTTTCCGATGTGTTCTCGGGGATTCTCCAGCAAAGGGGTGAGGACCGAAGGCGAACGCCCACCTCCTGTGTCTCTGCACCGATGCTGCCTTGATGTAATACCAGTCAGGAGGATCACAAGTTCGAGGCCAACCTGGACGACCCTGTTTTTTACATACATATATACATACATACTATTGACCTTTTAAAGTTAATCTCTCAGCTGTGGGTGATGGTGCTTGTCTGTAACCCCAGTACTGAAGAAGCAGAGACAAGAGGATCCCGAGTTCCAGGTCAGCCTAGACTACAGTGGGAGACCATGTTTCTAAAATGAAAATAAAATATCTGCCCAGGCTGGTCTTGTGTAGTGGTGCACACTTTTAACCCAGGACTGGGGAAGCTAAGGTAGGATTGATAGTTCAAGGACAGCCTGGATAATATAGCAAGACCCTGTCTCAAGCCCAGCACTGGTGGCTCAGGCTTGTAATCCTAACTTCTGGGGAGGCAGAGATCAGGAGGATCACGGTTCGAAACCAGCCTGGGCAAATAGTTCTCCTGGTTCTATCTCGAAAATACTCAACACAAAAAAAGGGTGGGTGGAGTGGCTCAAGTGGTAGGGTGCCTGCCTAGTAAGCATGAGGCCCTGAGTTCAAACCCAGTACCACCAAAAAAATAAATAAATAAAAGAATTGAAAGCAGGGACCAGAACAAATATTTGTAAATCCACATTCTTCTTAACAAAAGGTGGAAACAACCCAGTGTCCTTTGAGGGATTACCAAAGTGTGGTATATCCATAAAAGGGAATATTATTCAACCTGGCATGGGGTATACACCTGTAATTCCAGTTATTCAGGAAGTTAAGACAGGAAGAGCACAAGTTCTAAGCCAGCCTGGGCCGGTCTTAAAATAAAAAGGGGCTCAGTGGCAGAACACTTACCTGGTATTCAAGAGGCTCTGGGTTTAATCCCCAGTAATTAAAAAAAAAAAAAAAAAAAGGAAAATTCTGATACATGCTACAACATGGATAAACCCTGAGAATATTATGCTAAATTAAGTAAGCCTGTCACAAAAGGATTCCCCTTACATGGGGCACCTAGATTAGGGAAATTCATAGAGACAGTAGAATGATGGTTGCCTGTGTTGTGGCTCAGGTAGGAGGGGATTTGGAGATTTGTTGAATGAGTTTCAGTTTGCAAAATAAAGAAGTTCTGGAATTGATTGAAACAATATACTATACTGAATACAGTGCTGAGTATACCACATTTACATGATACTATATGCACGACAAACTACATACACAATGTACTTATATCTTAAGATGGTAAATTTTAGGTCAAGTGTATTGAGCCACAATTACAAATAAAAAAAAAAAATAGGGCTCAGGTGTAGTTCCATGGAAGAGCACTTGCCTAATCATGCTCCAGCATGACAATAAATAAAGAATAAGTAAATTTTTTAAATGCCTCTGGCCACCCTTGGCGGTCCACACTGTAATCCCAGCATTTGGGAGACTGAAGCAAGAGGATCACAGTAGAAGGTAAACCTGTGTTACATAGTGAGTTCAAAGCCAACTTGGGCTACATGGTGAGACCCTATCTCAAAAAGCAAAGCAAAACAAAACAAAAAAGCCTCCTAATATACATCAACAGATAAATGGAAAATAGTATGTGGCATAACCATGCAATGGAGTATTATTTGGCCACAAAAAGGAAAGAAGGACTGACTATGCTACACGTGAATGAAACTTGAAAACATGCTAAGTGAAACAAGCCAGCCATAAAAGGCCATGTATTATATGATTAACTCTATAAAACAGAAAGTGGATTAGTGGTTGCCTAGGGTTGGGGGTAGGTTGGGGTGGAGATGGGAGAATGATAAAAGGTAGGGTTTCTTTCCGTGGGGAGGGAAACCCTGTAGAACTGAGTGTGGTGATTGCTACACAGCTCTGAATATACCAAGAACCAAATGAATACTTTAAATGCGTAAACGGTGGTGTGTGGTTATATTTCAATAAAGCTGTTGCCCCCAAAAGAATCTGATCATGTTAGTGCTGTAGTCAGAACCCTGCAGAGCCTCCTCATGTTACCAGCCTAAAGCACAAGCTAGACTACATGATAGAAAAAGCCCTACTCTCGCCTCTTCTGCCAGTCTCCTTGCTCGTTCATCTCAGTGCACACCAGTCTCCTTGCCTTAGGGACAGGACACACTCCTGCCTTGGCACATTTGCACTGGCTGTTCCCTCTTTCTATAACATTCTTCCTCTAGATACCTCACCTCCTCATCTTTGCTTAAATGTCACTTAAATAGAGTTTCACTATGTTGCTTAGGCTAGCCTTGAACTCCTGGGCTCAAGTGATCCTCTTGCCTCAGATCCTTGTGTAACAATGCGTGCGCAGCATGGTTCCCAGCTAAATGTCATCTTCTGGGCTGGGGGGTTGGTTTGATAGTAGGCTTGCATACAGCATGCTCAAGGCCCTGTATTCCATCCCAGCACTGGAAAAAAAGATGAATTAAAAATAAATAAATAAATAGGCATGATGGCTTACCATTGTAATCCCAGCTACTCAGGAAGGGATGGAAAGTCAAGGCCAGCCCAGGCAAAAAGCTCTAGAGACCCCATCTCAATCAATAAAAACTGGTTGCGTGGTGCATGCCTTGTCACCCCAGCTACTCAGGAAGCATAAAGGATGATGGTCTAGGACCACCCAGGCATAAACTCAAGACCTTATTAGAAAATATAACTGAAGCAAAAAGGGCTGGAGCTGTGGCACAAGTGGTAGAGCACCTGCCTAGCAAGCTCAAGGCCTGAGTTCAAACCCCAGTAATGCCATAAATAAATAAATACCACTTTCTTTATGAAGTCTGTCTAACCACCTTATTTTATTCATTTGTTCTTACTCATATATTATTTGGTGGTACTGGGTTTGAACTCAGGGCCTCGTGCTTGCTAAGTAGAGTTCTACCACTCAAGCCACTCTGCCAGACCATGCCTACTTTATTTTAAATTGTCATGATCCTGGTACCCCCAAATTCCCTTATTTTTCCTGCAAGTACTTATCAATTTGAACTAAATTAACAATTTGCTTACTTAAAATTTGCATAGTGTCTGTCTCTTCTACTAGAAAGTCAGCCCACAGAGGGCCTTGATCCTTGCACAGCTCACTGGTACATCTCAAGGACACAGAAGAGTGCCTGGCACCAACTAGGTTGTTGAAGGAGTGAGTAGCCCCTATCGAAAAAAACCATCACACAAAAAAAGAGATAGGGTATCCCTGAACTATTCATCCAGGGCGGGCTTTGAACAATGATCCTTCTGATCTCTGCTTCCTGAGTAGCCAGGATTAGAGGCAGGAGCCACTGGCACCTGGCTAACTCTGCTGTTTTTAATTTTCCTGAGGTTCTTCCTCTTTAGAGGTCTGAATAGGGTAAAGAGAAAAAGAAGATTTAAGAAACTGGCTTCAGATCTCACTACATTCAGATCTGAGGCCTCTAAGAAGAGAGTGCTACCATTACCCAAGATGGCTGTGGAGGGGAAGGAGAGGCCCAGCACCAAAGACAGAGGCTGACACCCAGGCCATGGTAAATATTTACTGGAAATGTCCAGTGTGTGAGAGAGGGGAGAGAGATGAAGCTAATCAAGTTCCTTCACAAAAATCCTTTCTGGCGATATGACGGGGCATGGCACGTCTGTAATCCCAGCAGTTGGGAAGTGGAGGAAGATCGATCCGGACTCAGTCTGGCCAAGTAACAAGACCCCGTTTCAAAACAAAAAGCGAGGAAAGAAAGGGAAAGAGAGAGGGGGAGAGTGGGGGCGGGGAGAAAGGGACAGAGAAGAGAAAAAAGAAAAGAAAATGCGAGGCCTGGAGTTCCAGGGACTTAGCAATGGGTGGAGACGTGGAGCGCACGCCGGGTCCCACTGGGCAGTTGTGGAAAAAGTCCATGTCACCTCTGCTCCGTGATGCAGGGCGCCTTCACGCGTCCCGGGAAGCTCTCCGCGGGGGTCCTGGGGTGGCGCCCTCCACCACTCCACGGGTGCGAGGGGAGCCGAACAGCTCGGATCCCGGCGCTGAGCGCGCGAGCGGGCACTGCAGCCGGGGGTGGGCGGCTGGCGCCTCGGCTCCGGGCGCGCGCAGGGGCCACTCGACAGCACTTGTCGCCGCGCGGCCGGCCGCCGCGGGGGACCATCACACCCTCCGGCCGCTCGCTCCTCCCCCTGGCCCCAGAGCACCCGGGCTCCGGCGCCTGCGGCTCGGGGGAGTCTCAGTCTCGCTCGGACGCTGCGCGCTCGCCGAGACCCAGACGGCTGCAGCAGCCCAGGCGGCCTCGGGTTTGGCTGCACCATGAACGGCTCGGGCGACCCGGGGGCCGAGAACGCGAGCCAGGCGGACAGCGGGGGCAGCTGGCAGCCTGAGGCGATCCTCGTGCCCCTGCTCTTTGCGCTCATTTTCCTCCTGGGCACCGTGGGCAACGCGCTGGTGCTGGCCGTGCTGCTGCGCGGGGGCCAGGCGGTCAGCACCACCAACCTGTTCATCCTCAACCTGGGCGTAGCCGACCTGTGCTTCATAGTGTGCTGCGTGCCTTTCCAGGCCACCATCTACACCCTGGACGGCTGGGTGTTCGGCTCGCTGCTCTGCAAGGCCGTGCACTTCCTCATCTTCCTCACCATGCACGCCAGCAGCTTCACGCTGGCCGCTGTCTCTCTGGACAGGTGAGCGAGCTCTGAGGGTTGGGCACCCAGGCAGGGGTGGGGAGGGAGGCGCAACCCGGGGATCCAGGAGGGACGCTGAGAGTGGAAGAGGACGCCAAGACGTCAAAGGGACCGGAGGCAGTGAAACCCAAGTGGGTACAGAGGAGAAAAAGACTAAGATGTCCCTCATTAGATCTGTCCTCAGGTCTGGAAGGCAGAGGAATTCAGCTCTCCAGTGCCGGTGCGCTGCACACTGCGCAGCGTTTCCTGGTACACCGCGTTTTCACGTGTGTGTGTGTGTGTGTGTGTGTGTGTGTGTTTGTGTGTGTGTGTGTGTCTGGTGGGGTTTGAACTCAGGGCTTCGCACATGCAAGGCAGGCACTCTACCTCTGGAGCCACATCTCCAGTCTATTTTGTTCTGATTATTTTGGAGATGGGGGTCCCCAGAACTACTTTCCCAGGCTGGCCTGGAACCGAGATTCTCCAGATCTCAGCCTCCCAATTAGCTAGGATTACAGGCATGAGCCACGGACGCCTGGCTGCGTTTTCACTTGTTTTTTATCTCTCCCTTAGAGTTTAGTGCCCTGCGACGTTGGGACGGGAAAGATTATTGTGCCCAATTTACAGAAGAATCTAGTTTGTGAGTAACTTGCTCAGAGTAGCCAAATAGTAATCATCTCTTAGCTCCGAGCTCGGGCGCCTCCACAGAACTCATTTGTCTGGCGCAGAAGGCTTGAATCTGAACTGTGAAACTTGAGTCCTTCTGAAAGACCCACGCCAAAGTCAGATTGAGAGTGCCTCAGGGTCCCTAGCTCAGTCCCAACTTGCCCTGCTCTCCCCTCTATACGGGGGCAGGGAGAGGAGGGCGCACTCTGGTTCTGCATCCCCAGCCAGAGGACAGGGAAAGAGGCGCCCGCCATAGAGCGCGGGACTCAGATGGAACTTGAAAAGACACTAGGGTAGGTCCTGGGGAGGAGGTCCCAGACTCCAGTATTTCCTTCTTTTCCTTATCTCTGGACCCCTTCCTCCTCCCAAGAGCAAGGAGATGAGGCCACACTCCTCATGGCCTCCCATTTCCACAGTGTGTCGGTCCAGTGCTCCGGCGGGACCCACAGAGCCCTAACGTTGCTTGGGAATTCCCTCTTGTACCTTGCCTGCCACGTCTTCTCCAGGCTGTCTGCTAGAGCCTCAAGCACTAGGATCCTACTTCTCTGGGGACGTCACTTAGTGATAACCTTAGCCTCTGGGAGACCCCGATAGTCGGTTCTCCAACTTTTAGTTGGTGGCTTTGGGTGCCCTCTCGGGTGTAGGATATCTGTGGGACGTCCCAGGGGGGCGGCAGAAGAGAGGTCTAGATGCACACCTTCCTGGTTGGCCCACTTCTAGGCTCAAACGAGTGTTTGAAGCACTGGACTTTTCCTCAAGGCGTTAGGGATCTTTCTCGAGGGCGGGTGTGGGACTGGAGGTGCAGGAGTAGCGGCCCAGCCCGCTCAACCAACGTCTTTCTACCTCCACCAGGTATCTGGCTATCCGCTACCCGCTGCACTCCCGCCAGCTGCGCACGCCTCGAAACGCTCTGGCGGCCATCGGGCTCATCTGGGGGCTGGCGCTGCTTTTCTCCGGGCCCTATCTGAGCTACTACCGTCAGTCGCAATTGGCCAACCTGACTGTGTGCCACCCAGCGTGGAGCGCGCCTCGTCGCCGCGCTATGGACATCTGCACCTTCGTCTTCAGCTACCTGTTGCCGGTGCTGGTTCTCGGCCTGACCTACGCGCGCACCCTGCGCTACCTCTGGCGCTCTGTCGACCCGGTGGCTTCGGGCTCGGGTGCCCGGCGCGCCAAGCACAAGGTGACGCGCATGATCGTCATTGTGGCCGCGCTCTTCTGCCTCTGTTGGATGCCCCACCACGCGCTGATCCTTTGCGTGTGGTTTGGCCGCTTCCCACTCACACGCGCCACCTACGCGCTGCGCATCCTCTCGCACCTGGTCTCATACGCCAACTCCTGCGTCAACCCCATCGTCTACGCGCTGGTCTCCAAACACTTCCGCAAGGGCTTCCGCAAGATTTGCGCGGGTCTCTTGGGCCGCGCCCCGCGTGGAGCCTCCAGACGCGTGTGCGTCGAGGTGCCTGGCACGCACACTGGCAGCGTGCTGGAGCGCGAGTCCACAGACCTGACGCATGTGAGCGAGGCAGCCGGGCCCCTTATCTCTGCCCCCGTGCTTCCAAGCTGTGCAGCCTCTTGCCAAGTCCCCGGCCCATCAATGGACCAAAAGGCCTCCAACAGCATCTTGACAGTTAATGTGACCTGAGTGCACCTATGGAGTAAGCTTGGATGTTAAGTGGTTGGAGCCTGAGGTTGGGGACCATGGGAAGTTTCCTGTTAATAAAACGTGCAAAACCATTCCATCTGCAGTGATGCACAGTGTCTCTGAATTTCTCCTCATGAAGCTCCAAATGGGAGGAAAAAGTCTCTTAAGACTGGGACTCCATGGGGACATATGTGTGGGGGGAAGAGTGGGAAGTGCTTTGCTAAGCTACCAAATAGCTACAGGGAGAGCCAACCAGGTTAAAGTAAAAACGTCCAAATGAGGCTGAGAAGCAAGTGAGGGACCACCAAAGGCTCTTTATGCGTGGTCATCAGAAGTGCCAAGCTAAACTATCAGCCAATGCATGTGACGAAAGTAGGAAGACTATTTAAGTGGGTTTGATAATGCTGGGTGATGGCAAACATTACTTGTGTTTCTAGTTGCATTCATGCACAAGTGTGAGTGGTCCTCAATCTGCTCCTAGCTTCCAGGGGACCCTTTGAGTCTGGGCAGCCTGGTCAGTGTTCACTCATTTTTGACTTTGGTGTTTCCTTCCCTGGCTGCAATGGGGCAGGATAGGGTTTCTAGCATTTCAGTTTCTGTTGGGGTCAAGAAAGTCATCTCCCCCTCCCACCCCGACCCCCCAGCAGGTTTCACTCCAGGCACCTAGCAGCAATTCTAAAGCACAGCTTGGTTGGAGCAGGCTGAGAATTCAATGGGAGAACAGGAATGCCCCAGAACTACTCAAGAACTGGTCTCCACCTGTCCCTGGCTTTGAGCCACTTCAGTGTTCTTGAGCCAAGGCACTTCACATTAAATCACCAGTGTTTAAGGAAAGGACACTTAAAAAGAGCCTCCCCATCTCACATCATTAAGCAGAAAACACTTAGGCCAGAGGCTGCGGAAGCCACTGAAACACAGAAGAGGCCTGTGGCCTTAGCCCTGATTGGAAGGACCTAACAGGGGAAAGGTAAGGGACCCAGGCTTGCTCCCATCCCCCTTGGTGGGCTTTGAACAGGGCAACAGGTTATAGGTGCTAGAAATGGAGATCGAGGATGCCTAGGCAGGTGGAAGATGGGTAGGCTGGGTCCTTTGCTTTGTCTTTAGGTGTTTTCAGAACCTAAGGGGGGCTAAGTCCAAGGCCCCAAGTCCTTGCACAGAGTGGCTGCCTCCACCCAACTGCTCAGCTCCCAGAGATGTGACTGAAGTAGTTTGTAGTTGAGGATCCATGACTCTATTCAGCCCCTTGTGGCAGACGATGATGTGGTTTCTGCTCTATCTTGCCTTTCTTAAGTCTTGATCCAGGAGCTGGGCACCAGGATAACCTTGACCTCATCTTTCAGCCTGGTCATCCCTCTTCAAACTCAATTAGCCCTGGAGTTTCAGGGAAGCATCCAGATTTAAACAATGGGAGTGCACCCCTGCTAGTGAGTGCACAGCTGTTCATGTCCAATGTATTTAATGTATTAAGACGGCAAGGCTGCAGGAAGGCATGCGACCCAAGTGCTGAGCTGAGAAAGGGGCAGGACTCATTCCCAGTTAGAGCTGACTTGTTGTCTGCTCCCCTCCCCTAGGACATCCTAAGTACGTATGTCCTCTACTGAGTCAAAGGCTGGTAAGCTCCCTTCGAGGGGAGGCAGGGCAAGAGAATGCTCAGAAGCACCAATCTTCACCAACTTGCTGAGTTTAGGGACAGAACGAAGACTCAGTGGCATCCTTGCGTTCCTCCTGTGCATCAGAGGCACAATCACAGTGTCCCATCTGGGAAGCCTAAGGCAGTTTTTGACTCAGGACCCACCACACTCACCTCTCTTCCCCTTCCCCATCTAGAGCCCTGGTGCCCTTCTTAGTTCTTATTCTTAGTGAACATTCCCCTCCTGGTGACTGCCACTGCTGTGCTAATGCATGTTCCCTTCTTCATGGCCGGCCAAAACCCTGAGAGCAGGCAGGGCTGGGGGAGGGATCTCCCTCCCAGGGTGAGCTGGGACTGGGTCTTTGGCTGTGGCGCTTTTCCCACAGGCTCTGGGTAGACTGGAAGGACCAGTGCCTGCAGGCCAGGAATAGACCAAGATGGTCACGTGGAGGTTAACCTGGCCCCCACAGTATGGAGACCAACTGTGACTTTGAGCAAATCTACTTTTCCAGGGACCAGAGCAACTGCAGCTTCAAAGTCTAAACTTTCAGCAATACTGGTGCTGAGAGTGAAGTGGAGAGAGTAGGGGACAGGGACTGCATAGCCTCCAGCACACAACTAACACAGGGCTCTGTGTTCAGTCTGGTGTATCCCCAGGCTTAAGCTTATGGGAACTGAACGGAGGCCAGCTGGGCACATGCTTGTCAACCTGTAGCCCCCACAGTTCTCTCAGTTGTAGCCTTACCACCCTCCTCCAGGATCAGTTTCACACAGATATCACAGCTGTCTCACAACCCTGGAGTTATGGTCACTTCAGTTTTCTCTCCCCAAAGCAACTGTTCTCAACAGCCAAGGCCAAATTGTAGTGGTTGGACTGCTTGCATCAAGCCCAGAGATTCAGGTTGTGGTGGCCTCATTGCTGAAGGCAAGTGAATATCCACAAACCCATCAGGTGAATCTAAACTGTCATGGAAGGCTTCTCCTCCCCTCCATGAAAGACCACAGCCACTGCCCTACGAACCCTAATATTTCGGGTGTCAGAGGCTTACAGGTGAATGAGACTGTGATCAATGCCCTACTACAAGGTGATGTAAAATGCATTTATTTTTTCAAAGAAATCTTATCCATGAATCTAAGGCCCTTCTTTTAACTGGAGACAACCTGAAGTGCTGAAAAGGTTTGGGGAACATTCCTATGGACCAGTTTCAGTTGCAAGTCTGCTCTCCAGAAGCCACCAGAAGTCTGCATCATCCCTGGCTCCAGTTTGTTTCTGTCCCTACTCCCAGGAGATTTGGGGGCAGGAATATCTTCCTAGTTCACTCTTCCCATCCCTTTTAGTGACAGTGCTGGTGTTCCAGGCCCATGCAGTGAGAAATTGTGAGTATTGAGAGGGAATATGTAGTTTGTGCTTTGAAAACCCATGTCCAACCCCAGCATCTGGTGCCCTGCTTCCAGGTGAGGTAATAGTGAGTCAAAGTGGGAAAAGGCTGGTAGAGGCTGATGGAGGAGAGGGGAAGGGTATAGAGCCGGATGCATGACACTATCCTCCTGCTGCCTGTCCCTCCACATCTTGGGAAGGCCTGGCTATTTCTCTTCTAGCTGAACCTGAGTGATAAAATCTGTCCTAGTGCTGTTGGTAAGAGGCAGGCGCTGCTGTTAGTTGACATGGGGGGGTGAGGTGTGTGTGCAGTGGCTGCTACCCCTACAGGTCACTGAGCTCATTGCCTACAAAGTGACACTGCACACTGCTCCCTCATTGTCCACTTCTCCCTGGTACAGTTCCTGCCCAGCTCTCTTCTTAGTAAGCCCTGCCTCCTCTCCTGCCCCTGTGCAGGACCACTGTACCTGGCTTGCTTCCTTCTTTCCTACCTGTTGCCACCTGAGTTGGCCCAGCTAGGTCAGTCCCCTGACATCCCCTCCCACTTCCAGTTTACTTTTTCATAGTCTTGCTACTGCTACTCTTCTTCAGCACCAGGGAGACCATGCTGTTGGCTGGGTTGCTAGACCAAGACAGCCTTAGGGACAAGAGCAGCTCAAGCCCAGTCCCAAGAGGGGAATGGAGAGATAAGGGGAACCCAGGGCCCAATCCCGAAGGTGGGCAGGAGCCAAAGCCCCTTCTGGGGGTTAGGGGTGATGAGGACAGAAGTATCGGAGCAGATCTGTAGAGCACAGCTGAAAAGCTACACACATAGGGTTGGGCCAGGCTCAGGCCAGGCTGGGCATGTTGGAGGCTCTATGCAGTCACTCTGTGGTTCTACTGTCCCTGGGCTCCATCACATTCTCCAGGGGAAGAAGCAGGTCTTTCTGGAGCAGGGAGCTAGCCTAGGCTCCCCAATGGTCCAGGTGACCTCAGATCCCCTGCACGGCTAAGAGGGTGTTTTTTCCACTGGAGGTGGCTTAGGATTGTCCAGCCCCAAACTTTCATTAGTTGAGACTCTAAGGAAGGGAGAATGTGGGCTGATAACCCCTGGCCTTCACCCTTTGCTCTGGGAGAGCATTTTGGAGAAGCCCCGAAGAATAGCTACTCATGTCAGGCAGCCTGGGTTGTAACAGGGCAGGGCCTAGGGCTTCAGATCTTAGGATGTGGTATGGTTTCCAACAGCTGGGATGAGGGCCACGACAGGGTCTTTAGAGAGGAGGAAGAGGAGGGTCAGCTCTATTTCCTGTCCCTGCCCCCCATGCTTTCCCCTCTGTGAGTGTACAAGCTACATGTGAAATAGGCCCATCACCCAAGTGCAAGTTCACCTCAAGGGCCTGCCTTCATGACTTTAGCTGTTCACTCTCATCCTAAGTAGGTGGAACCCAACTTCACACCCTTGACCCCTCACTTTTACTACACCATCACCCACCAGTCTCCATTTGCACGCAGACTAATGGCTCCTTCTGTGACCACTGCTGTCTGGCCCTGGGCCAGGAGGTATATGATGCTGAGGTCTAAGAGGCAGGTGTCTGAGCAGCTGATCCCAGAGGGTGGGTCAGAATTCCTCTGAATGCTTCCTGTGGTGTTGAACTGGGAAGCAAATGGAGACAGAGTACTCCTGTTCCTGCCACCCAGAGAATTCCTGGGAGACTTAGGACTGTGGGCCATGCACTAAATCCAAGAGGGCAGGTCACCCAGACTGCTCTTCCTCTAGATCCTCTGGCTGCAACATGGCAAGAGGATTTCTTCTGAGCCCCACCACACTTCTGAACTGAAAGGGAGTTCTCCATCTCCAAGTACTAAACTAGGTTCCCCGAGGTAGAGTCTGCCCTTCTGCTCTTTATACGTGAGACAGCTGGGGGCACAGGCTTTGTCTTCCTTCTTTCCTGTCTTCTCTCAAAAGCTACCTAATGGCCTCAGTTGGCTGTGCTCAGTCACAAAACCCAAGGGGTGAAAAGACCCTGTACTCTGGGAGGGTGCTGCTTTGGTAGGGAATGTGGGCTGCTGGGAAGAAGTTCCCAAAGGATTTCACGCTCACCCGGCCCAGAGGCAAGTTAACACTGGTTTATCTGTGCAATGACATGGTTAGTCAGGGACACTGGCAGGCTTAGGCAGAAGTGTCAAAAAGCCGATCGATCATGTCGCCCACCTGCTCCACTCGGTATTTGATGTACTTCTCAGGGTTCTTGGTGAAGGGCACGCTGCCATACCTGACCAGGCACAGTGGTCGGGGGCAGGTCAGTGCCACCCTCGATCCCAGGCACTTCTCACAGGTCTCAGAGATGGCACAGGGTGCCCTCTATGATGTCCCAATGCCCATAGCACTGGATGTGCTGTCTAATCCCACCACCCTCTTCCTTTTTGCTTGAGGAAGGGGAGAGCACAGAACCCATTTGGGAAGTGGGAAGCAGAGGGCTGAGGAGGGGAAGGACTTACCTGTGCAGGAAGGTTCCATAGGTCTCCTTAACAATATTTTTCTGAATCTGGCGAATCTTGTCCCTCTGCTCTGTGTCTGGAATAGCCCAGGCCTTCTGGATCTTGCACAGTTCTTCAAGACCATCATTGAAGCCCTGGCCATCAAGCAGATAGACAGGGAAGGGACCCAGAGATAAAAGCTTTGGGTCTGTGTCACCACAACAGCAGCAGCAAATGGGAGAGCGAAAGGACCCTGACTCACCTTAAAGCGCTCCTTGATCATCTGTCGCTCCTTGTCACGGAGCTGCGGGAGAAGTCAGAGAGAGTTCTTCTCAGAGCAAAACCACCCTGCCCGGCTCCAGTCCCAAGCACTGTGGGCCCTGGTACTCTTCCCACTGCCCGCACAGCCATAAAAATTTTTTTGCTCTGATCTCAGAGGAATGTTTGTCCGCTTTTTCTCAAGACACGACAAAAAGTCTCACATCTGCTCAATATCCCTTCCCAGCCCAGGTTTTCAGCTTACCTTGACTCCAGGCTGGAACACAGGTAGATTCTTCTCTGCAATGTAATCAGTCACCTTTAACCAGCTGCCAGACAGCAGAGAGAGAGAGAGAGAGACACACACACACAGAGAGAAAGGCATGAGGCCAGGAAGGGCCAGCCTCAGAGAGTTGCTTCTTCCCTGAGGATGGCTTGTTCTGTTTTTTCAATCTCTTGGTCTGTTTGGTTGGGGCGGACAGTAGGAATTGATTTGTTCACGACTGAGCAAAACAACTGAGATGTGCTCCTTGGAACCAGAAAATGTTTAAGCTGCTCACTTTAACAATTAAGAACAGGAAGCAGAAGGTGGTCAAAAAATTGAACAAATACTGTCAACTACACTTCACATCAGTATCATGGCAAATAATATGCAGTAACAGAAGAAAAGAGAGGGAGCTGATGACAGATAACAGGAGGGAAGCGGGAGGCACTAGAAGGGAAGAAACAAGCCAAGGAAACAGGACCAGAGAAGAAGCGAGAGTTCATCCAAGTTCAAGGGCTCTTGGACTCTCTTCTTCTTTTGGGCTAAGCATTAACCACATCTTTGACAGTTAGCTTTTTACTCAGTCTCAACATTTGGCAGACCACTGTGAAGCGGTTCTGTGGCTCCTGGGGAACAGGTGTGTGTGTGGGATTTCTTTCTTCAACCTCATGAATTTGATTACAAAATAAGTGGAGAAGCTAGGTGTGGTGGCTTGTGCCTTTAATGTCAGCACTAGGGAGGCTGAAGTGGGAAGATTATGAGTTTGAGGCCAGCCTGGGCTACATAGCAAGACCCTATCTCAAACAAACAAAAACAAGTGAAGGAAAAAGGCTACAGGTGACCTCCAACATAAAACAAAAAAGCAAACAAAAACCAATAGATAAGGATTAAGTCCTCAGGGAACCAGGTGCTGACCCCACTCCAAGGAGGTGCTGAGGTGCTGAGAAGGAAGAGGGTAGGGGTGAGGCTGGACAGCTGGGACCCTGCCGGAGAGTGAGTGGCTACTTACCTGCGTTGGTAGGTCTGGATCTGCTGCTCAATGTGCTCCCGGTAGGAGCGCTCGGCAGTCTTCTGGGTCACGGCCACCAACTGGATCAGCTCAGACCTGGCATAGGTAGGGGGAGAGAGTAGAGAAGGACAGAATTGGCTCAGAGGCTGCTTCAGCAGCAACACCAAGAAGGAGGATCTCCCCATCCCATCTCCAATCCTCAAGGCAGGAGTACTCAGCCTACCCTGAGTGGAGGACCAAGAAGACTAACGTTCCTAGAGGGTGCAGCCAGTCCCAGAGGGCATAAGTTGTTATGGCTGCCCAGCCAACAGATGCAGGCCTGGCTCTGCAGCCACTTACTTTTCCAGGGACTTGAGGATGTAGTTGTAGTTGTTGTGCAGAAAAATGGCACTCAGTGCGAGGTCCTCATACACCTTGGACTTGCTCAGCAAGTTCAGCTGCAGATTGCCCAGGACTTTACCTGCACAGGGAAAGATGGGGCCACACCTACCAGGGCAGTCTGACCCAAATGATCTAACCACAGGACCCACCAACCAGTGTTTGCCCATAGATCCTTGTCTCCTGACTTCCAGGCCTCAGGAGTCTTTCCCAACCCCTTGGCCCTTTAGCTGGAGCCTGTGCTGCTGTTTTGAGGTCAGGAGAGCAGGAGAGGGACCTGGAATAACTGGAAAGCACAGAAAGGCATGGCAGGGAAAAGGGAGCAGGTTCTGCCCAAAAGACACTCACAGATATAAGTGCTCAGCAGTCGCTTGCTGAACTCAGAGCTGTAGCTGGTGGCCGAAGAACTGGTCTCTGAGAGGAGAAGTCCTGTTACTGCAGTGCCAGTTGCCAATACCCTCAGCAGCCCTTCCTCCACCCAAGGAGCAACAGGGGAAATGCTGGGAGAGGCCCCAGGCTTCCAGGGGCAATGGCTCAGAGCTCAGGCACAGCTGGGTTCCTGCTGAGCTGCAGGGTTGTCCTGTCACAGGAAATGCTGCCCTTGGACTCCTTTGGGAACCCAGGACTCCCCTTCTATCCTGATACTCCCCTCCTATCCTGATGGAGTGATATGGCTAAGAAGCTGACCCATGTCAGCAGGAAGGCTGGTGGGGCAGGAGTGGACCATCTGTCCTTCCCCCCTTGGCCTGCGACTCATGCTTGAAGGGCATCTACAAGGCCTCCTTTTTCCATTTGCCAATAGAAGTCTCGAAATGAGGACCCACAGCCTCTCCACCTTCTCCCTACTTCCCACAACCCTCACTACTAGAACAGAGGAACCTGTTGACTGCAGAGCTGAAGGCCAGGGGGGAGGGGCTGGGCTAGCCAAGAGGGTGTATCCAAGGTGCTAGACGCAGCAGGGTACTGCCTGGATAGGTTCAGAGACAGAAGGTGGCCATGAAGAGGGCAAGGTGAAAACACTCTAGGGAGCTCATGTCCCCGCTGCCGCTGCCCCTGCCCCTGCAGGTCCTGAGAGTTGGTCCCCAGGGAACCTCACCCACAGGGTTTCAGAGGGGAGGATGGGGCTGTGCAGCCACACTGCTTACCTCGGGGGTCTAAAGGAATATTGTATGTGTCCCCAAGAACTACGGAGTGAAAGGCAGTGCACAAAGAGGGGACAGAGGGAGACAGAGAGAAAGATGCAAAGTGCAAAAAACAGGTTAGAAATCGCTGTGCCACCCCAATTCAAGCAGACCTCTCCCCACTACAACCAGACACAGACAGCAGGACATATCAGGCCAAACCCTCTCAAGACCAGACAACACAATGGAAAATGTAGATCTGGAGAACTACAGGCCAGAGGCAGCCCTTTGACTCCTTGTCCCTAGAACAAGGGCAGACGGGGAAGGCCTGGAATGACTCAGAAAAGTGCTCTTCCCAAACTCCAGTCCCAGGGTGGTGGCCAGTAGGAGAACACCAGCTGACCCTGAGATACCAGCCACCAAGGGTCAGCTGTGACTCTGATCAGAAGAACAGGTAGACATGAAAGGCAGTAGAGAAATATGGAAGGAGGGCAGGAAGGGCACCTTCAAGCTAGTAGTGTCTGTTCCAGAGTAAGGATTGCCAAAAGGAGTGAGGGAGAGACTGGGGGAATCATGGAAGCATGGGCAAACTTCACTCTCTTGATGTTTAACCTTGCATACCCAGGGCACTCAGGGTCTCCCTGCAGACCATGTCTCAATCCCACTCCACTGCCTGGAGAAGACCCCTCACCAAGACCTGCCCTTACCCAGTAGAGGTTAGTACCTCCTAGGGGACCTAACCCCATGTCCCCAGGAAAGAGGGAGCACTAGGGAGCAGGCAGGCCCAGATGGGGTGCTGAATACCTTGGGAGGCCAGCATGGCGCCTGCTGTCTCCTGGAAGTCCAGAAGCTGCTGCAGGAAGAGGATGGCCTGATAGGGAGGACACACCCAGGAAGAAGCTCAGGGGGAAGGCCCAAGTCAATGCCTCCCCCACACACCCATATGACCAACAGAGTAACTACCATTCCAGGGGCCTGTCCAGTGAGAAGGGTATGTAGAAACTTCGTATGATATCCTTAGGGCTCTGGTTGCCTGAAAAGCCCTGTCTGCAGGAGATGCTAGGCACTTCACCATCTACCTGCTACTAGTGACTGTTCATGAAGGCTAAGCAGCTCTGAGCCAGGCTGGGTGCCCTCCACAGGTGCTATGCCCAGTGCGTGGACTGGAGCCCCACTTTCCTCCACCTTCCCAGAGGTACTTAGGCAGCACTTACATTGCTTGTGAGCTCATGCACGGTGCCATCCTTGGGCATGTTGTATTCCTTGTCTGGATCATTCTGTGGAAAAAACAGCCCAGGGTTTCCTGAAAGGGCTCCTTCGGGCAGCCTGGGACCCATCCCATGCCTCAGTTGGCCTGCTTATGGCACCACCTCCTGGCAGATGGGCATTAAGGTGCCCTCAGAGCTTCAAGCTTCAGGGGCTTTAAAGTCAGGGAGGAAAGAGAGGCAAATGGGTATTGACAGGGGATCAATGGCACAGTGGCTATTGACAGGACAAACCTGTCCCTCTTGTAGGCCTGTGCTCTGAGAAGTACTACAGAGCTGGGCCACCAGGCCTGGTCTGGTGGAAGTGAAAGAAGGAAAGGCATGCAGGCACCTTGATGTTGTCTGCAAAGTCCTCCAAGGCTTTGGCTCCAATGGTCTCCATGGAGGTGATGAGGCCAGGCAACTTGTTCTTGGTGCTGGCAGCTGTGCCCTGAGGAAGCATATGGCTACAAATGCTGGCCAGAGCCCTGGCCACTGTCCTTGCAGCAGGCTGTGTGAGTGCAGCAACTTCTTCTGGCTGCTTCCTTGCCCCCACCCCAGGGGACTAATCCTCCAGCCCAAGAGAGACACCAGTTCCTCAATCACCTTATGAACATCCTCACTTGCCCAGGGCCCTGTGGAAGCTGCTTCCATTCACCCAGAAGAGAGATGTGGGCACAGAATGGGGTTTCCCAGGGAGGGGTGAGGGGAGGCTATATGGGGAGGCAGGATTCTTTGGGACCTCCCAGCCCACATACCTGGAGCACCTGGTCAAACTCAGGCTTGGTCTGCTTGAGGTGCCGCAGGATGGGGAAGACCGTGAGCACTGTGGAGAAGTCATGGCGAATGATGGCCTTCCGGGCAGCAGACACAATATTCTCCCCCTCGAGCATCAGTCCATCCAGTGCATCCTGGGAGAGGGAAAAGGACACCAGCTCAGGACAGGGCAGAGTAGACGACCTGTTCCCAGGACAATGAGGGTACTTCTCGGGGTATGAAGGAAAGCCAGCGTGCTGTGGCAGTATGGGGAGGCAATGAGAATCCACCCAGGATGGAGCCACAGGCTATAAGAGGCAATGGCTGGAGTCAAGTGCTTTGGATAACAGGCCTGCCCCACACTCAAAAGACTCTGCAGTGATAGCTACACTGGGGTCAGAGCCCTGGGGCCGGGCAGGATGAGACCTGTATCAAGGAGTCAAAGGTTTTCTTTTGATGGTGCTCAGGGATGATGTCTGTCAGCAGCTGGTACTCGCTCTGGGCCAGCTTGACGAAGGCGCTGACACAGTGAATATATGCATCGGTTTCCACATCCAGCATGTCATCTCTTCCTGGGGGGGAAGGAGTGCCCCTGAGCTGCTGGTCTGGGGGAAGTTGCTCACCCTGCTGGCGGGGAATGGATCTCCCAGGCTTCTGGCCTGTAGCCCAGACTGGCAGCGGATAGGAAGAGGCAGGCTGTTCTGGCAGGAGGCCATGAGGACTCTGGCAGGCCCCACTGGCCTCAGGAAAAGTCAGGAGCTGAGTCCAGCCTTTGTCCTGGCATCACTTTCAGCTCTGCACAGACAGTACTTATGTCCTCATAGCATTAGATACTAGAGGTATGGGAGAAAGACAAAGGCGGAGGGAAGATTCCTAAACCAACTTCTTTAATAAGGTATGTCTGACCCCAGGACTAAGGATTCTTAACTGAGCCTCTTTAGGCAGGCACTGTGGTCCTTCATCTGAGAAAATGCTGGGCCTCTGTGCCCAATCAGGCCTGTTGGAATGCACAAGAGGGTGGTGGGGTATTTATGAGGGTAGCTGGCCTCGGGTCAAAATCTGCAGTGGCCAGGCATGGTGGTGCATGCCTATAATCCTAGCACTCAGGAGGCTGAGGCGGGAGGATAGTGAATTCAACCTGGGTTACATAGTGAGACCCTGATTCAAACAAAACAATCTGAGAAGAGTTAAGTGAGCTCCAGCTGCTGGTCAGTTGGGCCAGGAAGAGACTGCATCCCACTTTTGAAGGCCATGGCAGGGATGCCTGTAGACAAAACCAGCACAGGACATCCTGGTCCTACATGACAAGGGATGGGCTCTGAGGAGTTAAGACATCAAGGTTCCCTGTCCCTCAAGGAGCCATTGCCCCAGCTTCTCCCCTGGCCAGCCCAGACAGTCAGGCATGTACTTCCATCTAGAGAGAGGTAAGAGTCCAAGAGTTTGGAGCTGCAGCCAGGCAATAGGCCTGATCTGTCCTTGGAGCAGAGTGGGCCCAGGTGGACCAGGCAGGAGCAGGCCATCCAGGGACTGCGGCGAAGGCAGTATCAGCGGCTGCCCTGGAGCTGGGCGACGGTACTCACCAGCCAGTGGCCCGTGCTTGTCGTTCAGGCCCTCGGACAGGTGCTTAACTCGGAAATCATGCTCGTGACCTAGCGAGATGTCGGCCGCACAAACACAAGCAGCATTTATCCAGGGCCAGGCAGCTCCCTCTCAGGTTATGGGGGAAAGCCCTTGATCTCCAGAGGGGGATGTGAGATGGGGCACAGGGAGGGGTGTTGGTGAGGGCTCTGAGCCCCTCCTCTGCCTCGAACCACCAAGGGAACAGCCGTTTCCCACCTGACTCACAGGGGTGCTCAGGACCATCCCTGGCTGCTTGTTTCCCTGAGCCAGGAGGCTGAGAGAAAGGCAGGTGGACCAAGCAGAGTCTAATGCTCTACCCTATGGGGTTTCCCCATCTCACTGTATTTAGAGAAAGACCCAAAAAGAAATGTCATCGCTGAGTGACAGGGGAAGCCTTCCTTTGCTCCCCAGGATGATTTTTTTGTAGGAGGGTCATAGCCACTACGACAGCTAACCTGGCTGTCCCTCCCCGACAGGAGGGAGGGAAGGACATAGCCTCCACGTGGCCTACCCCATTGTAATATGCAGTCTCCTTTCTAATGAGAAGGGTGGCCAGGAAGCCTCGGCCAGCTTGGTCCTGCCTTGAGGTCTGAGTGTGAAAGGGCTGCCCCAAGACAAAAAACTTTCTCTGAGTTCACACAGGAGACAAGGACAGAGATGGGGAGGTGGGGAGCCTCGGGGAGGGCAGAGCTGCCATCAGCCAGACAGGACCAGGCCAAAAGCCACAAAACCTATCCCTGTGCCCACTGAAGCCTGAGTGGCACCAGGGACTTGCCATTCCCACCCTGCACCCCTTAGAGTTTCTCCCGAGGCCCTCCTGGGGGAGGCTCTGCCCTGCCAAGTGAGTGGACACACAGTGGAGGAGGGAACAGAAAGGAACATGGGGTGATTACCTTCCAGAGGAATGAGGTTAGAGCCCCCCTTTTTCCCATCTAGACCATGCTGGGAATACTGTTTCAGAAGGTTCTGAGCCTTCCGGATCGTCCCTGTCACCAGAGTCACACAGAGAGGAGGTAAGAAGACCTAGGAAATGAGCAAGAGAAAACAGCAGCGGCCCTCCACCTGCCCAGCCCGCACCCTACCCAACAGCGAGCATGCCTCTTGACACCTCTCCAGGTAGGCCCTGCCCCAGGGCTGCTAAGACCCCAAGGATGGGGAGAGGGAAACATGTCATCCTCCAAACGCAGCTCTGGGCTCTACTGTGAACACTTGTTCTGGATTTGAGTTCATCTCAGGAGGTACAGAGAGTGACCAAGATAAGATGCATGAAGATCCAACAAAAGTTGGAAGTAAAAAGTACCAAATTCTACAATGTGGCATTTTAATCAGCACAGTTGGAGGAGCTGGTGACAAAGCTCTCACACTCCAAGGGCATGACCCAGCTAGCAGAGCCTGGGGGTCCCCTGGAAGTCAGCCCTAAATCCAGGCTGAGTTCCCCAAGCATGCTCAGTGTTGGGACTTAAGCCAAACAGCAGTCCATGGCAAGCAGACCCTGGGAGTTGAAGAAGTGGGAATGAGCCCCAAACAGAGGCTCAGAGACCCACCCAGAGGCAGAAATGCCCACAGAAGGTGAGTCACCCAAGCACCACAGTAATGGGTACAAATTGAAAAGCCAGGAAGGGGCCAATAGAAGTCACCACCCTGGAGGGATAGCAGGAGGAGGGCACTCATGCTCTTGGCGTGGGGGGAAAAAAGAACAGTTAGTATCACAAGTGAAAACGATATAAACAAATCTGCTGAAAGCACAGCCTCTGGGGCCAGTCACCTCTGTGGAAGAGACATCTTGGGGCAGAAAATGTGGGGATATAAAATGGTATTCAAGTAGACAAGGTTCTGCTGCCTGGTTAACAAAACGTATGGGGAAAGGGGAAGTACCCAAAAACTTAACTCTGGCTGCCTTTCCCGCAGACTCCCCCACCAGATCTGAACCCACCAAGCCTGCTGTGTCCTGGTATCTCTCCAGAAGGCTGGGGGAGCCAGGGCAGGGCCCAGCTGGCTCCTCTCTCTCTCTGTCTGCACCACACTGCAATTAGCTACTGATAACTCAATGTGGCGGCTGGCTCATGTCTGTCTCTCCTGAGTTTCCTCCTTCAGTGAATGCCTTGCTAATGAGCCAATCAGATTCCTGCCCAGGAGCAGATGGGCTGCCTAGCTCAACAGGGACCTAACCAGTGCACTGGCTTGCAGGAGATGGTATGCTGACTAGACAGCTGCCAAACCCATCAGGTCCTCAATTACCAGGGTGGATGCTGAGGTCAGTGCCTCATCACTGATGAGGCCTCATTGCACCTCTCCTTAGAGTGGGAACAGATGTCCCAAGGGCCTGACTCCCTGTCCTCACATTAGTCCTGAACCCACAAGCTCCTGCTAACTCTTAAAACCCTATAAAACCACAAGGCTCTCATAGCAATTTTCTTCCTGTGGCTCTATGCCAAGGACAAACTAGTCCACAGTGAGCCCTGACGTCAAATCACCCTCTTGAAAAGCTGGCCAGCAGGCACTCCTGAGGTGGTACAAACAGGGTTCTAGGGCATACAGTAGGCCTATCAGATAGCAAGGCAGAAGAGGAAACCAGCACAGAGTGCTGAGGCCCAGCCAGCCTCATGGAGACAGCCCCTCCCCCACAACAAAGGCCCAGAGATGGACAGCCAGCCACGATGGCAGCTGTAGCCCAGCATGGTGGGTTAGTAGAGTCACTATTGCGGCAGGTTTCTCAAAAGGCAGCCAGGATATCCACTTAAAGGAAAGAAGACAGGTATTTCCTACCAGGGCCACCAGCCCAGCTCCTTAATGCTCTGCTACTCACTTGTGCCCCTGAGGGCAGATTCCAATGGCCATGTCTCCAAACCCTAAGCAAAGGCCTGAGGAGGAGCAGGCGGCTAGTGGAGTGTGAACAGACACCTCACTCTCTGAGGAGCATGGGCAAGCTGGGACTAGAAAAATGGGGGTACTGATGTTATAAAGGTGTGTTTCCTGGGTCACACTAGGGAAGTGCCTGCATCAGCAGCTGAGGGTTCCAGGGTGAGGCCTTCTCACTGGCTTCCTCTCCCAGTGGTAACTTGGCAGCTCCCACCCTGACATCCAATCTCCACTGGAGCTGAAGTCAGCATCTGTCGAGGTGTAGACGGCCAGGCTGACAAGCTATAACTGACACACAGACGTAGTTTAGCTGGAGCCCAGACTATGGGATGTGATGACAGGCTGCTTTTAGGACACCAACAAGCTGCAGCCCAGGCCTCCATCTACACCATGCCCTTTCACTGACTCTTCCACTACCAGGCACTACCTTTGCATTAGAGCCCAACAGTCAGTTCACAGTCTTCCTCGAGGACAGCCTGGGATTCTTTCCTTTCGGATAGACTGAAAGGATAAGCCCTTCCCCATCCACTTCTCACTACACATCACTTCCAGTCACCTTGCTTTCTGGAAGATGTAGGCTGGATGGTCACTACCATCTCTGTCTTACCTTTGGACAGGACAACAGAGGGAGGGAAAGGGGACCCAGCAAGTGACTGTGTTCTGTGGCCGCTGTCACCCTGCCTCAGGAGAGAGAATTTAACATGCCTGTGACACTATCTTCCCCAAAGATATTATGTAACCTCCAGACTCTGCTGGTATAAGAGTCTCACTCTACAAGGCCTTGCTGATAGGTAGGAACTTGCTTTCTGTCCCATGTAACTATGGCTGGGGTTACCATGATACAAGCTGGAGGGGTCTGACACTGTTGATCCAGGGTTTATAAAAGTAGTCCAGATCCCAGGCAGCTCTCTGGTTGCTGCTTAGATGACTGGGAGGTAGGGGGGCGGTATGGGACCCTCACCTGGCCGCTTGACTGGCTTCTTGGTAGGTGTGTCCTTCCTCTTGTTGGGGATAGCAGGGGAGTAGGGAACTCCAGACGAAGAACTGCTTTTCCGGAAATGCTCCTTCAGGCCCTTGATAGAGCGGTCCAGCTGGCTGGAGCGAATCTGGTAGTAGACGTTCATGAAATCTGAGGAGAGTCAGCAACAGAGGTGTGGCAACCAGGATCCTGGCCTTTGACTTATCATGGTGCCCCACTTTGCCACAGGGCAGCAGTGGAGTCCACTGTGACTACTTGTGGCACCTGCTTGGCTCAGTCATCCACATGACCTCATCTTGATGGTACTGGGGCTTGAACTCAGGACCTCATGCTTGCTAGGCAGGCTCTCTACCACTTGAGCCACTCCATCAGCCCTTCTTTTTTTGTGTGTTGAGTATTTTTGAGATAGGATTTTGTGAACTATCTGCCCAGACTGGCTTCAAACCTTAATCCTCCTGATCTCTGCCTCCCGAGTAGCTAGGATTATGGGCATGAGCCACCAGCAACTGGCCTGGCAGTCTTAAAGAGGAAACCATCCTCCAATTGAACTAATACTTACTGCAAAACTGTTGTTTTGTGCTCTGGGGATCAAATCCAGAACCTCATGAATGCTAGGCAGATGCTCTAAAACAGCTCCACCCAGCCCTACTTATTTACGGGTTTTATTTTTTTTTTTTTGGAAATTTTTTTTTGGCAGTACTGGGGTTTGAACCCAGGACCTCATTCTTGCTAGGCAAATGCCCTACCACTTCAGCCACTCTGCCAGCCCCTTTATTTATGTTTTCAATGTTCATTTTTTGCTTGGGCATCAGTGGCTCACACTCTGTAAATCTAGCTACTCAGGAGACACAGATCAGGGGGATCATGGTTTGAAGCCAGCCTGGGCAAACAGTTTGTGAGACCCTATCTCAAAAAAAAAAAAAACCTTCACAGAAAAAGGGCTGGTGGAGTGGTTCAAGGTACCAAAACCACAAAAAAAAAAAAAAGATTTTTTTTTTTTTCTTCTTTTTGAGATAAGGTCTTTCGCTGGCCTTGAACTCTTGGGCTCAAGCTATCTTCTTACCTTAGCCTCCAAAGTAGCTCAGTAGCTCACACTACAGATGTGCACCATCTCACCCAATGGCAGTTAAGTTGTTTCATTTTTGGGGGTCTTTTTGAGACAGTCTCTCTAGGTAGCCCAGGATGACCTTGAACTCAAGATCCTCCTGTTTCAGCCTCCAGAGTGCTGGGATTACAGGTGTGCCACACCTGGTTATAAGTTTTTTTTTTAAGTACAAAGTTAACATCCATATTTAACCCGATCAAAGGATGTGAGCAATTTCTATGAGGTAAAAAAACAATAAATGTCAATGAATGAAAAACACATCCTAGCTAGAGGTGTGACTCAAGCAGCAGAATGCTTGCTTACCAAGTTCAAAGCCCTGAGTTCAAACCCTAGTAGCACCAAAACAATAAAGAAATAAAATAAAAAATGTCTAAAACACACACACACACACACACACACACACACACACACACACACACTCACACACACACACACACACACACATCCCATCTTTTGCCATTAAAAAGTGCAAATAAGGCGCCAGGTATAGTGGCTCAGAAACTCAGGAGGCAGAGATTGGGAAGACTGTACTTTGAGGCCAGCCCAGGCAAAAAGTTAGTGAGACCCCCATCTCAACCAATAAGCCCAGCATGGTGCTATATATTGTGATACCAGCTACGTAAGAGGCTATAAGTAGAAGGATTGTAGTCTGAGGCTGAAAGGCAGAAAAATAAGACCTTATCTGAAAAATAACTAAAGCAATCAAAGGCTGGGAGCATGGCTCAAGAGTGCCTGTTTAGCAAACATGAGTATAACCCCAGTTCTGAAAAAAAGTGCAAAAAAAAAAACAACAAGTAATAGAGGATGTGATAGCCCAATCAAATAGCAAAACTAAATAAATTAGGAAGGACAAATAGCTGTGAAACCACTTGAGGATGAGTTGGAGACGGCAGGTTTGAAAATATATTTAGATACTTAGTATCTGATCATAGCACCCTTGAGAAATCTCAAAGAAATTCTTAAATGAAAAAAAAATTGACACACACCACTATGTGTCAATTTTTTATGTGTCAACCACACCACAATATGTGTGGTACTATTTATTAGTACCAGAAAACTGGAAAATTTGAGGGCACATGAACAAGCTAAAAAATGTGGAAACCATGGCACAACTTGGCAGTTCCCAGTAATTCCACAATGAACCCTAATGTAAGAAACAGACCAAAGCAGAGAGGCCTTGGCTTAAGGTTGCTGATGCGCCAGAAGGCTGCCTATTAGGCCTCCCTCCACAACCCAGAGGAGCCCCTGAAAATCCTCCACCAAGTCCTAGGCTCCCTCCAGCATGGTTCATAAACCCGTGCTTGCTCGGGGATTCTAACGTACCATGGATGTGAGACCTGTCACCAGTATTTGTGGGAAACGGGATAATCAGAGATGAGACAGCACACCGACCATGTGGTATATGTTCACGCTGATAACCACAAGTCTGAGGCTGAAAAGTGTAAACTGGAATATCCACGGAGTTGTTACCTTCTAAAAGTTTTGCTTAATTCAAGATTATGTTTTAGGGCTGAAGGTATGGCTCATGCAGGAAAGTGCCTGCCTCACAAATGTAAGACCACAAGTTCAGACCCCACTACTGCCAATAAATAAATAAATAACTCTAAATTCTAAGACTGGCTAAAGAAACGGTACTACCATACTGTGGAATATTACGTACCTATTTTAAAAAATGAATGAAATCTACATGTACTGATTTAGAATAATCTCAAGGCATATTATGAAGTTAAAAAAATAATTGTAGGACAGTGTTTAAAACATTGTGTTTAATGTTTAAACACTATAAGTAAATGTAGAACATTTGGAAGAGGACACGTGCAACTGTACTCTCTGTCTCTGTCTGTGTCTCTGTCAGACACACACACACGGGCATGAAGATCCTTTGAAGGGATCTTCTTTAGGCTCCTCTTTGGGCCATAATGCTGTAGACATTAGATAGACAAGGAGATGGATTTTTACTTTTTACCTATGACTTGCTGAATGATTTAAAAAATTCACAATGCACAGGTTACTCCAGAGGCACCTGCACACCCATGTTTACTGCAGCACTTTTCACAATAGCCAAGTTATGGAAACAGCCAAGATGCCCCAGTACTGACAAATGGATCAAGAAAATGTGGTATCTATACACAATGGAATTTTATGCAGCCATGAAGAAGAATGAAATGTTATCATTCACTGGTAAATGGATGGAATTGGAGAACATCATTCTGAGTGAGGTTAGCCTGGCCCAAAAGACCAAAAATCATATATTCTCCCTCATATGTGGACATTAGATCAAGGGCAAACATAACAAGGGGATTGGACTTTGAGCACATGATAAAAGCGAGAGCACACAAGGGAGGTGTGAGGATAGGTAAGACACCTAAAAAATTAGCTAGCATTTGTTGCCCTCAACACAGAGAAACTAAAGCAGATACCTTAAAAGCAACTGAGGCCAATAGGAGAAGGGGACCAGGAACTAGAGAAAAGGTTAGATCAAAAAGAATTAACCTAGAAGGTAACAAACACGCACAGGAAATTAATGTGAGTCAACTCCCTGTATAGCTATCCTTATCTCAACCAGCAAAAACCCTTGTTCCTTCCTATTATTGCTTATACTCTTTCTTCAACAAAATTGGAAATAAGGGCAAAATAGTTTGTGCTGGGTATTGAAGGGGTCGGGGGAGAGGGAGGGGGCAGAGTGGGTGGTAAGGGAGGGGGTGGGGGCGGGGGGAGAAATGACCCAAGCATTGTATGCACATATGAATAATAAAAAATAAACTTAAATAAATAAATAAATAAATAAAATAACTCACAGTGAATCAAAACAAGTAAAGTAACAAGTAAGGTACATAAAGAAAAGCTTGGATTTGAGTAGATCCACAATTTGGTATTTAAGCTTAATGTCAAATTATTGGTCACAGAGTTTCTCATGAACCTTCCTTTTATCTCAAAATTCCAGATGGAGTAAGAATGAAAAGAGGTGGGGAAGCTGCGGGCGGAGGAGCCGCTGGAGCCCTCTTACCTTGGTTGCGGCCATATTCCACCAGCCAGCGGGAGATACGGACCACGTCCTGGAGCACGCTTTCAGGCAGGTGCTCCAAGGCCACCTCCTCCTGGACCTCCATCTCGTCATCACCACTGATCAGATCCAGGATGAGCACAGGGGAGACGACCTTACTGTGGCGGGTCATCAGACTGCGGAACTCAGACTCCAGTGACTCCTTCCCTCTCTCAAACAGCAGCTTCTGTGGGGACAAGAGAAGGGAGCAGGCTGCTGCTGTTACATGGTGCTCTACTGCCCTTGCCCTTCCCTGCCTGTGCTTTGCCCTCCTGACTCAGGGGCTCCACCCTGCAATGCCCTCCTTCCTTTATAAAACCCAGAGAAGAAACACTGGGAAACCTACTTGATTTTTTTATCTTACATTCTCTCAAAATTGATGCTCACAGGTAAAACTCAGAATTCTACAAGAAGTAGCTGCTTAATAACTACTGGATGATAATTTCCTCATTTGCAGTGTTAATTTGTTGTCTTGTTAGAAAAGGATTTGAAAAAGAAAAAAAATAAGTATCTTAAACTCTAGCAAATTGAAAATTTTGTGCTCCAAATGCTATCAGCAAGAAAGTGAAAAGTCAGCCCACAGAATGAAAGTATTTACAAGCCGCATACTTGATAAGTCAGCTATCCAGAACATAGAATTCAAAACACATGTCCATACAAAAACATGTACACAAAGGTTCACAGCAGTATTCACACCAGCCAAAAAGTGGAAAAAGGTGTCCATCAAGGGATAAATGGATAAACAAAATATGATGTGTCCATATTAATTGGTGGTGAAAAGAATGAGGTACAGTAGAGCCTTGGTCTCTGCCGATACATGGTACCAAGGAGATGGCCATTGAGGAAAAACTGTGAATGCTGTAGGATGCAGAGTTCAGTGCTTACAGCAGATACCTAATTCATATTTCCAGCTTTGGCTAAAGACACTCCACCTTCCTAAAATTTTCACTCTATTATTTCAATCAAGCACATTCACTTTTACCTTGTTTTGGGGGCACCATTTGCTTTTTAGGAGGCATACTGTCACAAAATGAAGGGCAAGGAAACATTCAGCAGATCTCACATGATTTAAACACAATCGACAATAACTCGGGATTGGTTAAGGGCTTCTCCCCATCAAGTGAGCTATGAAATCTGCACAGGAATTTTTTGTTTTTGAAGTTACTTTTGATTTTTTTTTTTTTTTTGTGATACTAGAGTTTAAATTCAGTGCTTTTCACTTACCAGCCAGCTACCACTTGAGCCACACACCCCCAGTCCTTTTTTTGCTTTAGTTATTTTTCAGATGGAGACTTGTGCTTTTTGCCAAAGGATGACCTGGGACAGAGATCTTCTAACCTAAGCCTCCCACACAGATGGGATTATAGACATGCACCAACACGTCCAGTATGTTTTGCTGAAGTGGAATCTTTTGAGCTCTTTTCCTCGGGCTGACCTCGAACTACAATCCTCCTGATCTCTGCCTCCCAAGTTGCTGAGACAGTAAGTGTATGCCACCACACCTAGAAAAACCTTCATTTTATTTTATTCTTTTTGTGGTACTGGGGTTTGAACTTAGGGCTTCATGTTTGCTAGGCAGACACACTATTGCTTGAGCCTCCAGCCCTTTTTGCTCTGGTTATTTTGGACTGCAATCCTCCTATGTTAAACTTCCCACAGTAGCTGGGATGACAAGTGCATCCTACCACACCCAGCTTTTTTTCTGTTGAGATGGAATCTCACAACCTTTTTGGCTCAGGGTTGGCCTAGAATCAAAATCTTCCTGATCTGTCTCCTAGGTAGCTCACGATGACAGGTGCATGCCACTGCACCCAGCTGTGGTCTCTAAAACTACTCCCCCTCCATCCCGCCAAGCTGGCCTCAAACCACAATACTCCTCATCTCAGCGTCCCAAGCAGCTAGATGGCATGAGCCACCAGTACCTGGCAAAATTAACATTTTAAATAGATAAATTTCATGGAATGTGAATTATATTTCAGTGAAGAAGATGTTAAGGAAAGAGAAAGGAGTAGTTCTACTCCTTTCTGGTTGGGGAAAAAAAAACTAACTTGCCAACTTTGTTCTCCAACCTGCTCCCTCTTCTGGGCAAGGCACATATCTCAGGGCTAGAACTATGGCCCCATTAAGAAGGCATGCCAGGTTGGCGCCAGTAGCTCATAATCCTAGCTACTCAGGAGGTAGAGAGGAGGGTTGCAGTTCGAAGCCAACCTTGGGCAAATAGTTCGTGAGATCCTATCTCAAAAATATTTAACACAAAAAAAGGCTGGCAGAGTGGCTGAACTGGTACAGTACCTGTCAGGCAAATGTGAGGCCGAGTTCAAGCCTCAGCACCACAAAAACAAACAAACAAAAACAAAAACAATGTGCTAGGTGATAGGGTGTGAGTTGGCCTCTCCCCTAATGCCCTGACCCTGCCGGATGTCTGGGCCTCTATGACCCCTCCTCCCCCACTGTCTGTACCCTCTTCTTACCTCATGCACTGCATAAACCTCACTCCCAAGTCTTCCCCATCTTGCTTTAATGATCTAATGACCTCAAAACTAAGCCACAAAAATATGACACATATTTTTGCTGGGGGGAAGGGCAGAATGGGTGCCCAGTGTTAACTGGAGACAGCACCTCAATTTGGGATGGTGGTGATGGTGGCGATGGTGGCACAACAATGTGGATGTAGTCAATGCCATTGAACTACTCACTTATAAAGGATTAAAATGTTAAATTTTTTTGGCAGGGGGCAGTATTGGAGCCTGGACTTAGAGCCTCACACTTGTTAGGCACTTGAGCCATCCCCCTAGCCCATAAAATGGTAAATTTTATGTGATTTTTTTTTTTAACACAATGAAGAAACCACAAAGTGCCTGTAAAAATTAAATGTTAAACTTACATTTGAAATATAACTTGTAATTTAGCTAAATTATAAAAACGTATAGTTTTATATCCTGAGGCAGAGTATTTAATGTCTACAGTGTGAGTATTGTATTATAGCTTTCTGTTTATTCTACATGCTTCTTTAAGCTGAGAAGGTATTTATCATGAGACAGGGTAGGAACTGATGTCCTCAAACTTCTCACATTACTCTGCTGGTCCCTTACCACTTTGTTGAGCTCTGGGCTGTCTGGGCTGTTGTCCTGGAAATATTCCACAGCCTTCTGGATCTTGGCCATACTTCCTAGATATTCCTCCAGCCTACCTGTGGGGCTGGGAAGGCAAAGAGCCAGATCAGCCTAGGATGATGGGGACAAGGAGGAGAGACTGAGGGCACGGTACAGGAAGGGAAAGAAGCGAATTCACACTGGGGATTCTAGGCTTAGGGCCACTGGTCCAGGAGGCATTTAATGGGATGTGGTCCTCAGCATCCAGCTCACCCTTCCCTGATGATCTTCTCAGTGTCACTGGCCACATGGTAGTAGCTGATGACGTGGTCCAGGCAGGATAATGTCTTCTCAACATTCTCCTGCAGCCGCTGCAGGTTCTCTGTCTGCTTGTGCACAGGGATGATGGAGTTCTCCAGCTTCATGAGGCGGCTCTCAAAGGATGACAGGATAGACACCTGTGGGAGGGAAGCCTCCAGCTCGCAAGCCTCAGGGTTGTCGCAGCATTGCTTTCACCCACCCACAGGCAACTGGCACTTCCTGCCTTTTCTCCAGTTATCTAGACAATAACCTCCATGAGGGAAGGGACAGAGTTGCCCTGTTCACTACCTGTGTCCCTATCACCCTCCATGTACCCAGTACAGTCCAAAGTAAATAGGTTGAAATTTTATTTGAATGCAAGCCAAGCATCAAATTCTTTCTAAGAAAACCACTCTGGGATGGCTTCCTTTCCACTTTTTTTTTTTTTTTTTAGTGGCACTGGTGTTTGAACTCAGGGCTTCATGCTTGTTAGGCAGGCGCTCTACTGTTTGAGTCACTCTGCCAGCCCCCTTCCTTTCCATGCTTTAAAGCCAACTCTCAAGTATGTTCTAAAGTTTTCCTAGATTTAACAGGAAGTAGCTTTATACAGAGTAGCCTCAAATACATTGCCTGTACCTTCAAAACCCTCTCTAAGAATAAGTCTCATTAAATAAAGACTAGGATTGTATTATTGTGTGACTAAATACAACTCCAAGTCCGCATTTACTCAATTTGGGCTTTTCTGGTCTCCCTTAGAAATAAAGAGACATTTATTGAGTGTCTATTGCATGCCAAACTTAGCTCATTAGTCCTTCACAGACCCAGTGGGAGATTGGCTTTGTCTCTGTTTTAGCAGACAAATTAACCAAAACTCAGAGATAATTGCCAGAAGCCACACAAGTAAACAGCAGGGCAAGAAAGAGATCCCCAGATCTGTTGGACCCCAAGGCCTGTTCTGTACCTAAAGTCCTGTGGGGTGAAGATTGAGTGTTCTCTGCCCTCAGTGATCTTAATGTACCAATATCCCTGGCCAACATCCTTCACTTAACTAATGACATAACCAATACCAGCTCAGCTCCTCAGCCTCACTAAATGTTTGCGGGAGAGAAGGGAGAAAGCAGGACTTCCAGGCCAGCAGGCGCTGTAGTGTTCCAGTGAGGGGCGGAACACCGGGAAGGGGACTAGGTAACACATGCCACAGCGTTGCTAGAGAAGCTGTCATTACTACCTATGGCGGAACCCCAGGCCTTGGGCACCGCACCCAGGGGTCGCACGCCTGTCTGCCCCTCCCAGCTAGGAGGCCACTCACCATGTTCTTAGTGAGCTGGTCGCTCTTCTCCAGGCTGTCTCGAATGAAGGACAGCGTCTCCTCCTCCTGGGAGGGATGGAGGAGAGGACATCACCAGAAGCCGAAGGCTACAGAAGTTCGCTGCTTCCCGGCCCCAGGGCCTAGCCCCCAACCCCATCTCCCACCCCTGCCTCCCTCCACTCCAGAACAGATGTCCGGGCCCAGCTCTCCCTTCACCTCTCCAGCCCTAATCCCACCTGCTTCAGCTTGTCTTCGATTTCCCGCCGCCGGGCGGAAGCCTCCTGAGGGGGGATCATCGCTGCGAACCCGGCTGCTCCCACTCCCCAGTACCTCTTCTCTGAGGCTTGCCGATCCGGCTTCCGTCGCTGCCACACCCACTTCCGCCATTGGTCCCACCCCGGGGCGCGCTGTTGGAGCCATATTGGGAGTGGCAGGCGGAAGTGCGCCTGCGCAGACCTCACGAATGGGCCTAAGTACGGAGCCATTTTGAGTGTGGCTGGAAGAAGGGCGGTTTCGCTGGAGCCTGATGCTTTGCTCTAGATTGAGGTTCCCTGCCTTAGCAGAGAAGGTTCTCTAGGGACCTTTTGTCTTTCTAGGCTAGTAGGACTCTTACAGCCAGCTTGCCATCTTCACTGAAAGACTGACCGACCCCAGGCCGTGGTCCCTACAGAGTGCTCACACAGTAGATGCTTGATGGGGGGCTTTAAGGAATCGTTTCTCCCTTTGGCTCTACATTTTGCTGATTGAGCAGGCCCATGTGCTTGGAGGACTGGCAAGGCCCCTAATTCAGAGCTGCAGACCATCTCCACTGGTCCAATCGCAGCTTCGGGCCTGTGGGTAGGGAGAACCCAGTGCATCCAGGCCCTTGCAGTGCTGGACCGGCTCCTGCAAAACCTAGCCTTTTCTCCTGCTTCTATGCCTTCCTTGGCCGCCCTGCCTCTAGCCCCTGGCTGTGGGGAAGCAAATGGCCATCGGGCTTTGTTCAGTCCCTATGTGGGTCCAGGGTCCAGGCAGGGAAGCATGTGTTGATGGGTGAGAAGCTTTGGAACACCAAACCCTAGTGTTTCCAAGCCCCCCACCCCCTACTCCCCCAGGACCCAGATAACCAAAGAGGAGGAAATGGGTCACAGAGCCTAGAAAGGGTTTGGGCGGGTCTCCCAATTGACCCAGGAGGACAATTTCAGGCCTTGTGGGTCACCATGAACCGTGATGATGAGAGAAACACCCAGGAGGCGCAGCCCTGTTGCGGATGAGGGAGAGAAAAAGGCAGAATTTTTGTGCCAGGATACCCAGGATGATTTCCGCGAGGTGGTTCTTGTACGGTCCCGAGAACTGAGTGGGGGAAAAGTTTAAACTGTTAGGTGTGACTATGAGAATGTAAGGGCTAATGGGCTGCTTTTGAGGGGTATTGGAGGGCCTGGTCTAGTACATAATCTCTCTGAGTCGCTGAACAGAATCTAGCCCATAATAGGTGCTCAGGAAAAATACTGACAGCATTTTGCCCTATAGGTGTTAGGAAATCCTTTACGCTTTGTCAAGAAATAAATGTTTTAAACTTTGAACAATAGCATTGCATTTTTTGTAAAGCAACTGTATGTTTGTGCTTTTCTGCATCTTTCAAATTTCCTTCAGTGTTTTCAATGTCTAAGTGTAATTTTGCAGCTAACCACCATGCATTGAGAACCTTCTGTTTGCTCATTCCTGTTACAAACACCATCTTTGCATTCTCGCCTATAATCCTTATAGCAAACCTAGAAGTGGAGAACAGCTGTTGTCTCCCTTCTGCAGAAGAGGTCAGCTGCACTATGTCAACACAGCTGGCCTGGGGCTGCCTCCTCTGCTTCCCTAGGCTGGGTAGCTCAGGAATTTTGTTTGCTATCATGCAAAGCTGCCAATCTGACTTTAAGAAAGTCCACTGTGCAAAAAAAGTTATATTAATGACAATCATATCTACTCAAGAGTAGACAGAATGGAAACAAAAATGATTATTCTCACCTAATGTCAGGCATATATTGTCAAGTAGACACTGATTCAGTAAAAGAAATCTCAAATTATGCTCAACACTAAACAAACTACTTTAGCATGAGAGACAAGTGATATTTCAGTTGCAGCCTCACAAGCCTTGACTTTCACATACACAGACTTGCAAAGACACCAATCACAGCTAAGCCCTCCAGTGCCCACACAGAGATTCTCTTTCTGGAGGGAGGGTGGGAGGGAAAAAAAGGGAAAAAAGGGGAGGGAAGTAAGAATGACAGTCCTTCCTCCCCCAACAGTATCTTTCAGTTTGATACCTCCTAATTCCAGACTTCATGCTCCTTCTGAACAGTCAAATATACAATTCTTCCAAATGAACGTTCCCTGTCCTGGTAGCAATACCAAAAATGCTATGATGAAACCAACCACAAAAGCAGATCATGATGATGTATGTTTCGTAAGATTACAAGATGCATTGCAAAAAGACTCCAGGGAAACATCACACAATACTAAAATGGTAACTACATTTTACCATCATCTACTATAGTAGGTGATGATTCTTTTTCTCTAGTTTCTAAAGATGGTGAAGTTCAATTACCTTTCCATTAGAACACTTCAAAGAAAACAGTTTTTCTTTTTTCTCTGTAATGATTAAAAAATAGTCTATTTTTCAGTCAGGTGTGGTGATGCATGTCTGTAATCTTGGCTACCTAAGGAGGATTGCAAGTTCGAGGACAGCCTGGACAACTTAGTGAGATCTCTCTCAAAAAATAAAAGGGCTGGGGGCTTTCCTAGCATGTCCGAGGCCCTGGGTTGGATCCTTCCAGTACTGGGGGAAAAAAAAGCTAAGACCAATATGAATTCATCAATTACACTTATGTAAGATGTTACTAACACGGGAAAAGGGAGGGAGGAGGAGACAGGGGAACTCTGCAGTTTTTTCTGTAAACCTAAAACTGCTCTAAAAAATATTCTATTAATAAGCTGGGCATGATGGTGCATGCCTGTAATTCCAACTACTCAGGTGATGAGTTTGAGGCCAGCTGGAGCAAGGTAGCAGCAAGACTGTTTCAAAACCAAAATACAACAACAAAAAAAAATGGGCTAGAGACATGGCTAATGTTTGTAGAGCACATGCCTCACATACTCAAGGTCCTGGGTTTGATTCCCAATACTGGAAAAAAAAGGATTAATAGCAGTTTCAAGGATCAAAGGTTTATTTTTGGTTTGTAGCTTCAGAGGTTTCAGCTCATGGTCACTTTGGCTCTGTGGCTCCTGGGTACATGTGAGGCCAAACATCATGACAGGAAGCACATGGAGCAAAGCAGCTCACCTCATGGTAGACAGGAAGCAGAGAGGCAGAGCCAGGAAGGGGTCAGGGACAAGATACATCTATTCAAAGGCATGCCCCAAGTGACATACTTTCTCCAACTAGGACCCAACTCATAGCCCATTTAGCTATAAACTCATTAATGGATCAGTCCATTGATGACATGAGAGTCCTCCAGTTGGGGACCAACCCTTCCACACATGAGCCTGTTGGGGACATTTCATATCCAAACCATAGCAAACATTTTTCTTTGTTTCCCCCCTTTTCATTATTATGTTGTTTAATTTTTGTGGTTGCTATTTTGCCTTCTAGAGTTTAATTTTTTATTTATTCATATTTATGAGACATTTTATTTTATAGCTTTTTGGAAAGGCTTACTTGATTGAACCATTTGGGGTGGCGGAGTGGTTCAGTCTTCTCTCCGATGGATAGTCAGTTGTTCCAGCATCATTTCTTCAGTAATCCATTATTCAACCACTGATTCAAAAATGTTTATGTAGCACAAATTAAATTCCAATAGCTATTTGGGCTTATTTCTTGCATGTATTCTTTTTTTTGAACTTCTGTTATTTCAGTGCAGGTACCAAATCAGTTAAAATAACAAAACCTTGTAACTGAATTACACATTTACTATAAGGTGGGAATATTCTTTCCTGACCTTTTATCCTTTTATTTCCTCAAAACTTCCTAGATTTTACGCTTTTGTTGTTGGTGGTGTTTTGAGAAAGAGTCTCACTATGTAGCCCAGCTGCCCTGGAACTTCCTATGTAGCCTAGGTTGGCCTTGAACTCATGATCCTCTTGCTTCAGCCTCCTGAGTGCTGGGATTACAGGCATGTACCACCATGCTTGACACTTCAGATGCACTTTTAATTCATTTTCACAAGTGCAAATTGAATGTCCCCTGAGCAAACTGCTTTGAATTCAGGACATCCCAGTGTCTGAGGTGTCACTTGGGGAACCATGCTCACTTAAGTGGTAAAGGTAAAGTGTGACCCTGGAGAGGAAAGCCTGAAGGCAGAACAGAATCTTCCTGGCAGAGTCTGCGCATGGCAGCAGAGAGGGGTCCACACCAGGAAGATTCCTGGACCTCACAGGCAGGAGCTGGAGTGCAGGAGTGGCCAGGTCAGAAGGAAGGAGCCCCACTAGACAGATTAAAGACAAGGATGGGGCCTCACTCTTCACAGCTGACTGACACAAGCGGCAGAGAGTCAGGCCAGCTGGCTGATGGAATCACCATGACAACCAGAAGTCCTCAGCAGGCCTTCTCAAGGGCTGCCTCCCAGCTCCAGGCCTTGGCCCAACGCAGAGAGTGTTTAAAGTGCCCAATAAATCTATGGTGAACAAATAAGCACATAAGTCCCTGAAGGTTAAATCCAGGAGGGTGGAGGAGGGTCAAAGGCATAGCATACATGACCCACAGTGGGGAAGGAAGGGAAAGGCAATCATGAGCCTCTGTGGCCTGAGTCACAACCACAGGCTGAATCTGTATCCTTTCCTGTCTCTCTTGTGGCCAGAGACCCTCCTAACCTCCCTTCTCACCTTACTCAGGGCAGGTCCGGGAGAGAGCTGTGGAGAAGGTGGGGCTCTGGCTTTGAGGTAGAATTATAGACATGGCTCCCATGGGAGCACTTCACTTAATGGTGGTTGATTTTTGTGGCAATCTCAGTGAGCACCATGGGTGGCAGAGTGGAAGAGAAGGAACCCAGCTGTGAGGTCCCACAGGACTATTCCAATCCTAATCCTGCCACCTACTACCTGAGAAATGTCAGCCTCTCTGAATAACACACTGTGAGAGTCTCTCAGATTTGGGGTGAAGAAAGTGACATACCATATATAAAAGGGCCTGGGACATGGTCAGTTGTCAACAAGTGTTAACTGGTGCCCACTGGGCTCTTCCCTGACTTTCCAGCTATTGTTGGTGTATGTTAGGCATTCAACAGGGCTCTTTACCAAACTGCCACTACTTAGACAGTGTTCTGAGTTCCAAATAGTCAATATATCTAGAACCTTTGGAGCCTCCTGCCTCCCCCCAAAAACAGTCTGGAGTCACTGACAACACCTTGAGCCACCTGGCCCTGGACCCTCTTATGGAGGCCATCTTTGAAGATAAGGAAACTAAAAATCAGCAGGCATGAGTGCCAAGTGCTGGATGGAACCTTTGAGCACCTTCTAGACATGTCTCTCCTTTTGTAAGGACAATTATATTATACCCCCAGCACTCCCTGAATGCAGAGGTGGTTGTGAGGACTATAGGACACAATCTACAGAGGACCAGCAGTTCCAGGACCACGGCAGCACCAGGATGGGATGCCTCAGTGCATGCACATATCACAGGCTTACTTCCTGGCCTGCAAAATCCATAGGAGATGTCACTCATAGGTCCCCTGGCACCTTGTAGCCCCTGCTATTTAAACAACTCATCCAGCACTTGGCACTCACTGCCTGGTGATTTAGTTTCCTTGATCTTCAAAAAGAGCCTCACTGGGGGGGGGGAGGGGGGCACACCAGAGGCCAGGTACTCAAGATGCTCTCTGTGAGTGACTTGGCACTGTTTGGGGGAGAGCAGATTTTCAAAGGTTCTGGATAAATTGACTGTTTAGAACTCAGAAAACTGGAAAGCAGGTGCTCCACTCATGACATTGCAGGATGACTCATACACATTAGCATGACCCTCCAAAAAATATGACCCTTCTGGGACCACCTGGAACACTCCACCACCACAGCCACAATGGTGTACTTGGGGCCTCAATAGCCAGGGCTCCTGGGAACATCCTGAAAAACTTCAGTTTGGCCAAAGGCCATTTAGATCTTAGGATCTTAGGTGGGAATCCCAGTCAAGGCCAGCAGAGAAGTAACCAAGAAAGTTAAGGAGGCACCCAGCTGTTACCCTGCTACTGGCCATGTGCACGGGTCTTTTGCTGTTCCTGGGCCTGGTGATCCCTTGCCGCCTAGACACAGGAGGCCCCTGGCTGCGGGACATCCACCTGACACTGGCCACCAGACACAAGGCTCTCCACTGGCTGTATTTGGAGGGTGACCAGCGCTTGAGGAAAATATTCCCAGTGGCTTTTCCAATTCTCCCTCTCTTCAGCCGGCCAGGAAGGGGGCAGGGACTGGCTCGGGATCCCAGCTCTGAGGCCTGGCAGGAAATCAGGCCTGGCTGGAGAGGTCCAGGTCATCCAGATCAGACAGATTCCTCGCCAATGGCTCCTGCAGGGCCAGGGGCCACTCCTTGTCCCCTTACCCCGAGCTCTCCTGTTCAGTTCACAACTTGCCTGGCTGGGCAGAAGCTGCCGCCAGGGGGCGCCCCACACCAGCCTTTGCCTCGGAGGCTCCAGGGGTGACAGGTGGAGCAAAGTGTGTGTTGGGGCAGGACGGGGGGGTTGGCGCCCTGAAGAGGAAGGCACGGGAAGACCGGCGGAGGCGAACCTGAGAGGAGGGACGAGGACGCGTGCACGAGGGTGGGGGAGTCCGGCCGGGGCAGGAGCCGGTGCGGGAGCCCCGCGCGTCTCCGCCTTCCGCATTCCTCCGATCCGTCCGTCCGGGACCAGGATGGGGGGTCGCGGTGACGTCAGAAGCTGGCATCCGAAGCCCTGGGCGCGCTCCCGCAGGCCCAGGCGCCATCCCGCCCCTTGGAGGCCCGGAACGTGACTCAGCGCTTCCTCCGCCCCGACCTGTGCGCGCTGCTTGCGGGGCTTGGGCGCGGGGACAAGGGGACAGGGGTCCAGGGACGAGGGTCCTGAGGTGCCTGGGGTGGCTGCAGGCCCATTCATTTGTCCTTTAGAACCGATGGGGGCAGGGGACAGGAGTGTCCCCAGGAGCACTGCGTTTGGCAGGACTGGGGGGAGAGTTCAGTCTTGGGGACCCGGCATCCCCAAAGCTGTGCACTGTTTGGTGAGGAGCCTCAGACAGGCAGGCTGAGGGACAGGAGTGGCCTGTGGCTGGGACACTAGTGAGGAGGCCACCTCAGAGACCCAGGCCATACCTAGAGTGGCCCTAGGGACATGGCAGCAATAGACGTGACCAGGACCCATGCAGTGGGACTCTGGGCAGACTCCAGAGCTGCTGGCTGTGGGTGGGGGACACAGAAAAGTCATGCTAGGGGAGCAGACTGAAGGTCAAGTTCCTGTCCCCAAGCGAGGACTGGTGAATCCTGCCACTGTGGTGGGAAGGGTGGCCCTTATTCCCTAGCCTGAGAATTACAACTGGCTCCCTAGTGTTCTCTGGGGACCCAGTTGGTTTGGCTCTGTGTCTTTAAGGGGGTCCTCCATACCCAAGAAGGGACCTCCTGTATATCTGAGACTTGTCAAGTGAATAAATGAGCAGAGAGAGGCCAGAGAAAGGTGTATCAGCTCTCTGTAAGTTACCTGGCAGGATACCACACACAACCAGATGTTCAAAAAGGGTTTTTAAATAATGCCAGGAAGGAGGGCTGGGCTGAGAGGACAGGCCCCAGCTACATTGCCCGCTGGGCAGTTAAAAGCCCTGGCTTTTGGATCTAACTCTGTGGATAAGTCATTGTGAGAACTGCCCACCACCCCCATCCATTCCACCATGTTCTGTTGAGCACAAACTGTGCTACTCCAGCTCCCGGCAGGTGCCATGGAGAACCAGGCACTGCCTCCTCCCTCCTCAAGCAGCAGGGGAGGCACATAGGCTGCCAACATGGTGAGTAGAGAAGTGGCAGATGTCCAGACAGGTCCTCAAGCCAGCAGTGCCTAGAAGAAACCAGCCTTGTCTGTACTAGCATCCTTAACCACGTCCTGTCTACCTCAGTTTCCTCATCTGTAGGTGACACGAGAAGGCTCCTAAGGCCTCCTGCAACTAATGTCCATGATTGAGGACCTCCACCTGCTTCCTTCCTCCCACAGAAAGGGAGGAAGTTTGTACCGAACCCCACACCCACTGTTCCAGGAATCTGGGCCTGCAGCTCCCTAAGACCGGACTTGGAGTCTGGGGTCTGCCAGAGGCCCAGGCAGCTGATGGGGCCTCCCAGAGCTCAGGGCCCAGTCCAAGACCTCCCTCAAACACCTGAACTGCCCTGCAGAGGGCAGTGGCCCCAATACTGTCCTCTGACCTTGAAGCATTGTGGAGGCTGATGGAGTAAAGCAAGGAAAGGGGATATGGTGGGGGTCAACCATCAAACTGACCTGTAGAACCACAGATAAAAGGGCTAGGGATCAGGGTGGACTAGGAGAAGTGGACTTTCCTAAATTCTGGCCAGCTAGAGGCAGATGGAGTATTCTGAACACTGGCCCTGACTCTGTGTCAGCCAGATGTACATCACCACTGTGGATGCTGGTTCAGGTCCCCACCTGGGTCCCCCAATGTATGTAACCAACCCACTGCCTTCTCAGACAGAAGAGCAGGAAGGGCTGGTGTGAGTTCTGTCAGGCTGGTCTGTGGAGTGGACATCAGGTCCTGGGCATCCACTGTCCCAGCCCTGCTGGGCACAGGAGACACAGCTGTGAGCATGAGCTCTGATGGCCAGGACCTTATGGTACTCCCAGGCAGGTGGGGTGATGTGCTGGGGAGCCCTGACCCCATATGTAATACAGGTGGGGCAGCCAGGGTTGAGGACTAGACTCCCTGACCTTGGAGCTAAGTACTGAAGTGAGGTCTCCAGATGAAGGGGAGGAGGAGAAGCAGGCTGGTTCAGGGCCAAGGGCAGGGTTAGGAACATGTTAAGGTGATTGGTCATTGTGGGGGAGGGAAAGGGCAGGCAAGAGTTGGACCTTGGTCAGGAAGCCATTGCAGTCTTCTCACCAGAGTAGTGACCCGGTAGAGGTGCACTTGACAGGGGTCAGGCCGGCCTTAGGATCCCCTGTGCTGAGTGGCCGGCAGCTCCTGGCCACACCAGCGGGGCTCACCTCTCCATGCCTTCTTTGCCTGCTTTCCTCTTCCCATTCCTCCTGAATGCCCACGCCTATTCTTTTAAGAATCAACTCTGGCCAGGTGCTGGTGGCTCACACCTGTGTCCCCTACCCCTAGCCAGTAGCTGTAGAGTCTGTCCAGTGTTCCACTGCCTGGGTCCTGGCTGTCTCTGTTGCTGCCATCTCCCTGAGGCCACGCTAGATACTGCTACTGGGGTGGCCTCCTCACTTGTGTCCCAGCCACAGGCCACTTTTGTCCCTCAGCTTGCCTCTCTGATGCCTTGCCTAGTCCCCAAGGCTGAGCTCCCTCCACTCCTGCCAAACTCGGCTGGGCTGTCGTAGGGACACACCTCTGTCCTGCCCCCATAGGTTCTAAGTTGTGGGCCACTTGCTAGGCAGGCTTTCTACCACTCCCCACCCCCTTTTTGCTTTATTTTTCCAATAGGGTCTCATATTTTTATCTGGGTTCACCTCAAACCCTGATCTTTCTGATCTCCACTTCCTAAGTAACTGGAATTGCAGGTAGTCGTGAGCCACTGCACCTAGCCATGTTCAATCAGTTTTGACAAGTATCTGTTGAGAGACAGAAAGTTCCCTCACACTCCCCCACCTTGCAGTCAATCCCCACCACAACCCCATTCCTTTCTCAAGCAACCACTAATAGGATTTCTATTTCCATGGTCTGTTTCGTCTGTTCTAGAATTTCATGCAAATGGCATCATACAGTTGGTGCTTTGTGTACATCTCCTTTCACTCAGCATATCATTTTTGAAATTTAACTCTGTTGTTGCATGCATCAGTAATTTGTTCCTTTTTATGACTGAGTAGTATTCCATCAGGCTAACTATACAGTTTGTTTATCTGTTCTCGGCTTGATAGATATCTGGGTTGATTCCAGCTTGGGGCTATTGTAAAAAAGCTGCTGTGAACATTCTTACACAAGGCTTTTTGTAGCATTGCTTTTTTAATCTCTTCCTTTCACCTGAGCCAGGTTTGGGAAGAGAAGATATACACAAGTGAGGTCTCTGCCATGTTCAAGTGGACTACTGAGTTGACTGAACCAGGCCATGGACCCAGGGACACCAGGTACATTGGGTGGTAGGGGTCAGACACTGGTCTGAAAAACAAGGCTATTAGATGAAAGAACTCTACATCCTGAAAAAGGAGACCCCTGACTCTCTTCCTGGCCAGCAACCCTCATACCAGCCTCCAAGCCTCCAATAAATGTGACCTCTCTCTCTCTCTTTTCTTTTCTTTTTGGTGGTAGTGGGGGTTGAGCCCAGGGCCCCAGGCTTTGCTAGGCAGGTGTTCTACCACCTGAGCTACTCTGCCAGCCCTTTTTGTGTTGGCTATTTTTGAGATAGGGTCTCTTTTATTTTATTCAAGTTTTAGCAAGGATTTATTTTATTATAGCAGGGAGTATAGTAGGGAGAAATGGGAGTAAACACTAGGGTCTCACTCTGTGCTTGGGTTGGCCTGGATTACTATCCTATTTGTGCTTCTCTGCATAGTGGGGGTGACAGGCATGTGCCACCATGCCCAGCCATTAGTTCTGATGGGGTCTTGAGAACTTTTTGCCTGGCTGGCCTTGAATGGCAGTCCTCCGGATCTCTGCCCCCCAAGTAGTTATGATTTCAGGCTTGAGCATGGCCCTTTATTTTTTTTTTAGACCCTGTCTTGCTATATAGCCTGGGCTGGCCTTAAACTGGTCCTGCCTCTTCTCCCAAGTGCTAGGATTATAGGTATGCACCAATTTCACCTGGTAGAATTTTTTTTTTGGTGCTAGGAGTCAAACCCAGGTCCTCACAAATACCAGGCAAACACACTACCACTGAGCTACATTATTTTTGTGTGTGTAAGTTCTTTTGTGAACCCATGGCCTTGTAGATAAGATCTGTACCACTGAGCTATGAGTCCCACACCAGCTTTTAGTGTTTCAGTTTTCACAATGAATTCATAGCCAGGAAGACCAATCAAAGGAAGTCGTCAACTTGACAGCAAGAAATAAAAAATAGATTGGCCACCAGTGGCTCACGCCTATAATCTTAGCTACTCAGGAGGCAGGGATCAGGAGGATCACGTTTCAAAGCCAACCTGGACAAATAGTTCCAGAGACCCTATCTTGAAAAAACCCATCACACATAAAAAAAGGGCTGGTGGAGTGACTCAAGGTGAAGGCCATGAGTTCAAGCCCCAGCACCACAGAAAGAAAGGAAAGAAAGAAAGAAAGAAGGAAGGAAGGAAGGAAGGAAGGAAGGAAGGAAGGAAGGAAGGAAGGAAGGAAGGAAGGAAGGAAGGAAGGAAAGAAGGAAGGAAGGAGAAAGAAAGAAAGAATAGGAGAGAATGTTGGGTATGGTGGTTCATGCCTGTAATCTTAGCACCTGGAGAATGAAGTGAGAGGATTGTGTGTTTGAGACCCTGTCTCAAAAAACCATAAAATTAGAAAGAGAAAAAGAAAATAGAAAGAACAGAATATCAGATCAAACATCTGAAAATAGTCTCAGACAAATGAAGGGAAAGAAATTAGAACAAAAATCATTTTAGGCATTTTCTCATATTAAAAGGGCCCACAGCACTTGGGAGACCAAGGCAGGATGAAGACTTTTTTTGTTATTAGCTTATATTAATTGTATAGGAGGGATTCATTGTGACATTTCTGAATAGCCTAAGGATCAAGACTTTGAGGCCATCTGGGCCACAGGGCCAAAGCATGTGTCCTAATAATAATAATAATAATAATCGTAATAGTAAGAATAATAATGAAGTCCACAGGAGACTTGTCAGTGGAAAACTAAAGGCCACACCAAGAGGCACGGCCACGGACAGTCCACATATCAGGGATAAAATGAAGATCTTAAGCACTTCTTGAAGGGAGGGAGATTGAAGGAAAAGCGAACGACTCCACAGCAGCAGCCCTCCTGCTGGATGATTCTGTCCTCATGTTTCTGATGGACAGTTGAATTTTGTAGTCAGCCCAACCAACAACCCAGTAGAGTTTGCAGCCGACATGCTTGGACAATCAGGACTTCAAGAAGTGCACCTCCTGGGCACCCTTTTCAGAAGCAAGAAGAGAAAGATGTGGAAACTTGGAACAGGTTGTCTAAGACAGGACAGAAGTCAAAGGAAGTCACAGGATGGCTCCAACTGAAGCTGGTCCAGCCTGTGGGTGTGTGTATGTGTGTGTGTGTGTGTGTGCTGGAGATTAAACCAACAGCCTCCTACATGCTACTTAAGTGCTCTACCAGTGAGCTACATCCCCAGTGCATTATGGATTATTTTATCTATCTATTATCTATCTATCTATCTCGGCCTCACTGGGGTGTGAACTCAGGGCTTCACACTTGCTAGGCTGGCACTCTTCTGTTTGAGCCACTCCGCCAGCCCCATTATGAATCATTTAAGAAGGTATATGTAGAGAAAAGAATCATATGGATACAAATTTGAAAGTCCTTTTGGAACATTTAGGAAGAATTAGGGTTGCAGGCAAAGCTCAGTGGCAAAGCACTGAGGCCCTGGGTTCTATTCTCAACACTGCAAGAAAAGAAAAAAAGAGTCAGCCATAAGTACATAGAAAAGGGAATAAATGACATAAAATGAGGCAATTGTGAACTCCTGCATCCTCCAGGAAAGAATACATCATGAGAACCCACTGGTTAGCCCAGTGAGCCGCACACACTGGTCATGGCAGTCACATGGTCTCTGGCTGGCTGTTCAACCAAATGGGAGGGTGCAAGAGGAAGGCAGATTGCACCCTCACCTTGTACGCCAGGAAGTCAAGGGGTAACCTCCAGATAAACTGGAAAATCTAGGGCCGGCAGTATTAATTAGAAAGACAGCAGGGATTATCTGAACAACTAAAACAACTAGAAGTAGGCAGGTGACTTCTGGGCAATAGGACCTAAGTGAAAAATTATGTGACTTTGTTTTTCTTTTTAACATATCAAGTCTTCAAGACAGATTTCTAATCCAAGTGCAGGAACCATTATGATTAAAAATGTCTTTCTAGGCACAGTGGCTAGTGCCTATAATCCCAGCTATTCAGGAGGTAGAGACTGGGAGGATCGAGGTTCAAGGCGAGCCCAGATAAAAAGTTGGTGAGACCCCTTCTCAACCAACATCTGTGTGGTGGCATGCCCATGTCATCCCAGCTGCTCAGGAAGCTGTCCAGGCCCACCTGGGCAAATATATGAGACCCTATCCCAGAAATACCTAACACAAAAAAGGGCTGGTGGAGTGGCTCCACTGGTAGAGCACCTGCCTAGCAAGCAAGAAACCCTGAGTTCAACATCTGGTACCACCCAAGAATTTTTTTTTCACTTAAAAATTAAAAAGATTCAAAGCCCTGGGGAGTACAGTCCTTGCCTAGCATGAGTGAGACCCTGGGTTGATCCCTAGCACCACGAAAATGGATGAATGAACGATGAGTAAATGAATAGAAAGGGGCACTCACTGCAGATGGGGGGCATACTGCAATGGGGGCAGTGGCCTAGGAGACTGGGCAGCTGGTTGTACCAGTCCCTGAGTGGGGGATGGTCATAAAGAAGGAATGTGAGGAATGGGGATTGAGGGCAGGTGTCAAGCTGGGTGGGCACAACGTTTGAGGTGTCATGGCACAACAAGGGACCGTACTGTGGGAATGAAGCCCTGCAGCTGGGAATCCCAGGCCTGACCTGTTCCTCTACTTGAGTCCCTTGACTGGAAGTGGGAGGTAACTGGAAACTGTCCTGACCTCCTTGACCTGCTGGGCTCTGTCCCTTCTCTCTGTTTCCCTCTTTCCTGAGTGACCTCCTACCTTACTCCAGACTTCAGTCCTTCCTTACACCTTGGTGTACTGCCCATCAGCTGGAGTTGTCCTCCTGTCCACTCCTAGTGGTGCCACACCACATCCTCTTCCTCTTCCCTCTGTCACCCTTCCTACCCCTCTGAAACTCTCTTCCTCTGCTGCTCCCAGAAGGGGCTCATTCTTGACTTTCTTGGCATTCCCATCCCCCAGCTTCCTTAGTCCATCCTCTCCTGTGTGGAGGTGCCCCCTCTCTCCTCTAATCAGTCAGGTCTTCCCATAGTAAAAAGCTTCCCTTGACCTGTCCCCAGTATTTGTTTATTTGGAGGTACTGGAGCTTGAACTCAGGGCCTCACACTTGCTAGGTAGGCACTCTGCAACTTGAGCAACTCTACCAGCCCTGTTTTTGTGTTAGGTGTTTTCAAGACAGGGTCTTCTGCACTATTTGCCTGGGCTGGCTTCGAACCATGATCTTCCTGATCTCTGCCTCCTGAGAGGCTAGGATTACAGGTGTGAGCCACTGGGTGCCTGGCTATTCATTTGTGATTTCAACAGATATCTTCAACCTATCCTCAAGTTTCCCAGACTGGGTTTTCATTTTGCAGTTGCAGCTTTGCTTGTCACTCACATCTGTTGCTCATCTCTCTGAGGCAACAAGTCCTCTTTCCAAGTCCTGTGGAAGGTCACCACGAGTCAGCCGCTTGGAGGGATCTGGGAGGAAATGAGTGGAAGGAGCACTGTCTTTCATAGGTATCCATCGGGCTGTGACCCACTGATTGGCCACTGCACAACAATTAAGGACAACTTGTGAAGGTCAGTTTCATTCTGCAGAGTGCCAACTCTGGAACCACCGTATGATGGATGTCCTTGTGTCCCTTCTGCCTGCCTCCTCATCCCCTCCCTGCAATGATGTCCCCAGCTCTTCCTTCAGACAGGCACTCCCAGAGCCCAAGGGAGTGGAGCCTTCCAGCTGGAACATTTGGGCAAGGGTCAGAGGTTATTCCCTCTTCATGAGCCCATGCTTCTCTAGGCCCAATAGGGAGCATTCTTTGGGTAATTCTTCTTTCCCTTGCTTGGGTTATTTCCAGCTGGGACCCTCTCATGCCTTTTCCTCCCCAGTAAAACCCACACATGAACTAGGGAGCTGGAGGTATGGGGGTTTGAGGTCTATTTGTTCATCTATCCCCACCCTACCTCAGTGGCCCAGGCAGTCCCCACCAAGCCAGGTTAATCTTTAGCCAAATGTCAGGTGCTAGGGCTCTCAGGCCTCTCCTGGGTTCCCCTGCCCTAGTGTAGGACCCTGGCCTCATGGGCCTGGCCTGTGTGGTTACAGGGCTTCCAGGCCTAGCAACCTCAGGGCTAAGTGAGGACAGCTGAGCTGGGCACATCTCTGTCTTGGTCACTTTGTGACCAGGGAACAAATAGGTAAAAGGCTCATTCGCTGACCCTGTGGGTTTGGATGGATTAATAAAAGAGGTTGAGGGGCCTTGAATGCTGATTTCCCTACACCACCCTGCCTCTTGTCTTTCTGTGGTTCCCACTCCTTCTCAGGACCAATTAGGACCTAGCCCCAGGGGAACTGGAGACTAGAAGGAGCAGGTGAAAATGAAGCCCTCGCTCCCTCCTCCTCCCTCCTTCCCTCCATTCCTTCATCCTTGCCCAGTCTTCCACAAATCCCAGGCCGGGCAGCCACAGTCAGCATTCAAGGCCCCTATTGCCTCTTTCACAGGTGAGGAGCCCAAATCCACAAGGTCAACAAACAGGCCTCTTCCTTTCTTCCACAACAAGCAGCATGGGGCTCACCTTCAAGTTCTCCCTGGGCCTGGAATGGCCTTGTCCCAGCCTCCAGGGCTTCAGGAATGTCCCTAGCCCAGTGCCCTGAGAACCCTTTGGTGTTGACTATCCAGAGTGTTTCGCCAAGGCTCCTTTGTTATTTTTCGTTCTTTTATTGATCTGCCAGCCAGCACATTCATCCACCCATTCATTCATTCAATAAATACTCAACAAGTTGGCTGCTGTGTTTGATGCTTCAAATGTAGGAATGAACAGGAGACAGGTAGGTTGTCTGTCCCTATCTGCAGACTTGCAGACGTGAGAGACTTGTCACTCAGAGGCAAGGTCTGTATCCCTCTCTGCCCTCCTTGCCCCATCCCTGCCCAGCTCAGACCCAGTTCACTTAGGGCAAGCTGGAGGGGCACTATGATGCTATGTGGGGTAGGACTTGGTGCCAGAGTGAGGCTGGAGGGAGGCAGGGCAGCCTGGGGGCAGGGCCACAGGTCCATAGGTGGCTTGGTGAGGGGAGAACAGTTGGCAGCTTCCCAGCCTCTGCTTAATTCCCTGGGCAAACAGCAGCACTGGGAGGGCTGCCCATGGCTTGGGGCTTCAAAAGGCCCTGGGGGCGGGGTGGGCTGCTGGGGAGGGTGCAGCAGCAGCAGGCCCTCTCCAGTTCCTGGAACTCTTGCTGTCCTGGACTCAGCAGAGTTTTTGCCTTCCAAGGGGAAAGAGGGCCTGAGGCTCTGAAGGTGGGCCCTGCCCTTAGAACAGAGTGATGTGGCCTAAGGGGCAGGTGGGGCCCATCAGTGAAGGACTGCAGGGAACCTGAAGGTGCCAGCAGGGTGGCTTTAGGCCCTGTCTTCCGCCTGTGGTTACTGAATGTCCCATCTACCCCTCATCTCTCCTTGTCTCCTGGTCAACTCAGGCTGGTGGACTTCTGGGGGACCATGTCCTTCCAGCTAGTGTCTGTCCCTGCCCCTCTCCCCCACTCTGCTCCTGATGCACACAGGAAATGTTCAGGCCCCAGCTTGCCCACCTGTCGAGGTGGCTCTGACCTGTCCCACCTAGGAGCAGTAGAGCGAGATGGACACACATGCCCTGGGAGGAAGGCTGCGCCCCCAGGACTTCTATGTGCTATATTCCCTGCCCTGCTGCTTCCCAGTCAGCACATCCCCCGCATGAGTGGCCTCTCACAGCCCCCTCCCCTGCCCTACTTCTTCCCCTTCCATATCACCTGTGTTTTCCAACTCCTCACACAAGAATGTATCAGCAGGACCTGGGCCACTGTCCCACCCACTGTTAACAACGCCCATTTCCCCACCAGGACAGGCCCAGGCCTGCCCCCAAGGGGCCAGCCAGCTGCTCCCTGCCAGAGTCCAAATACACCTGTTTACCTTTGGGCCTCAGCCCAGGATGGAGTTGCTCCTGACTCCTGATCTCCCCACCCTCCCCCACTCCTCCATCACTTCCTGCCCCCCAGTTCTCCCTCTTCTTGTGCAAGGAAGCTGGGTCCCTGTTAACCTGGTGTTGGGGGTGGGCACTGATTCCTACTTAAGGTCTAGTTCTGCTCTGCAGGAGCTTTGACTCCTTTGGTCCAGGAAAACAAAATAAAGAGCAAGACTAGGGCTATTGGGGAGGGGGGACTAGGCTTTCAGACCTGAGAGTCATTGGACCCCAAGGTTGCTTGTCCTGTAGAACAGGAAATGCTCCGGGCAGGGAAGAGGAGGCCTTCAAGGTGCAAGCTCCTAGCCCTTCTTCTCCCCTTCTGCTGTGGAGTTCCTGGGGGGACTCTTGGGGGAGGGAGGAAGGGGATAGGAGGTGGCTTACTCTTGATACATAAGAATGAAGTTGGTTCAGAACTGGTCATCTCATTCTGTAACCAGAGTTCTAGGCTAGAGGCCCAATTTCAAGGGTTCCACATGTCAAGTCCAGCCATTCACCCCAGTACACCAAGGGATGAGTAATGGTGAAGGGCAGGTAAAGGAGGTTTATTAGGTGTCATGGGCACACCAAGGACAGAGTAAAGTAAGCACTTCAGCCCGTCTTCTGGGCACAGACAGGAGCTTTAGATTAAAACAGAGGAAGAACAGGGTGAGGGAGAGAGGCATGCAAACCTGAACAGTCCCAGGCAAAGCATGGCCTGCTTGGTCATTATCTCAGCTCTGGTTCAGCTAGGGGATCCAGAGAAGTTATCACTGTCACCAGTTGAAGGGGGGCACTTTGGTCTCCAGGAGATGATTCCTCCTGCTCCAGGGTGCAGCCTCCTCATTACAGGTGGCTGCCTTCATTTGGGGATGGTCTGTCCTGTGATGGCTCTGCTGTTCCTTTCTTTGGGGGGGCAGTTTCTGTCCCTTGTTGTAAAGATGTTATTGATTGGTCCTGTCCTTTCTGGAACCCGAGGTGAGTGCAGGAGAGAGACTCAGAGCAAAAGAGACGGACACAACATGGAGGCAGAGATGCCAGGCTGTTCTCCTGCTTCTTCTAGTTAATTTGTGGATGCGGGTGAGGTCAGTGTGTTTTAGCAAAAGCAGTTTCTAATTATCTGTTTTAAACCTGCTCAGAGAACTTGGGTCATGAGATCAAAGCCACACTGCTCAAAAGAGGCAGGGCATAAAAGGCATGGGTGATTTTTGACTGTGATGCTGTCACAGAGAGGTGCTTTATTGGGGCAACTTGCACAGTTTGGACAGGTTCTGTTGACTGGATGGGATTATCAGGCCACTAATAAAGTCCTCATTCTGATGGCTTTACTAGGGTTACAGAGCTGCATCCTTGTATTAGGAAGATACTCACTGAAGTGTTTAGTGGCAATGAGGTGTCATGTTTGCAACTGGTGAATGATGTAAAGCATATTTTGGTTGGGATTATACTGAACCAATAAATTAAATGAATGAGGCAATTTTTTTTTTTAAGAAAAAGTCACCTTGCTGAGGGGCAGAGCAGGGATGCTGCTGTGTGCTGACTCGAAGACTTATGCTCCCCCACTCCAGAGCTGTATGCTGAAAGGGTCATGAAACGTTCTTCTGAGCCCCTTCTCTTGGGGCAGCACTGGTAGAATCTGGGGATTGCTAAGAAATGTACTGACGCTGGGGCCCACTAGAGATTCTGGTCTGATTGGCCGTGGTTCGGACTCATCATCAGGGTTTTCAGGAGTGCAGCCAAGGGCACACCTTGCTTTGCTCTGCTTTTTTGGCCTAGTGGTCATCCAGGGGGTGGTTCCGCTTGCCCCTGACATTGTCCCTCTTCCTCCCAACATGGGCCTGGAGCAGGCAGTGACATGCCCCACTGTCAATCCAGGATTTTCTCATCTTGGCCAGGGATGGAAACCCATCTTGGCAGTGAAGAAGGCTGGAGCCCCTTGTTCCCCTGATGCTGTGGTCCATGGAGAGGAATGGGGTAGAGAGAGAAGGGGAGGTGTCAGAGTGGAGGCTTTGCTGGGGAAGCCCCATCTATGTGATTTGTGCTGGGATGGGCTGGCTAGCTTCTGGACTCAGTAAGCCCCCTCCCTAACCCCACCCAATCCTGCAGTATGTGTGCTCTTCTGGAATATTTGTAATAATTAGCAAATGAAAGCAGCAAGTTTAGCTAGCAGAATGCCAGGTTGGCCTACAGCCAGACTTGAGGACAGAGAAAGAAAGAAACACGGGGAGAAAGGGGTTGGTGGGAAGCTGGGCAGGATGGCTCCAGCAACATTCCTCTCATTTGTACCTCTATGTGTGTGTGTGTGTGTGTACCTCTATGTGTGTGTCTGTGTGTACCTCTGTGTGTGCGTGTATGTTCATGTTCCATGCACATGTGCTCATGTGTGTATGATAGCTGTTCACAGGGAGGGGCTAAGCGTCAGAGAGGGTGTATGTGGGATTGGTTGGGGGCTGGATAGAGAAGTGGATCCCATGCAAACCTAGGGTGGGTGGGGGGATCGAAAGGTGTTGGTTCTTACCTAGGCACATGTTCTGTGCCTCAGTTTCTCCATCAGAACTCTGATAGTTTGGTCCCTTGCACTGGTCTCTGTCAGTGTGAGTGGGGGAAGAAGGTCTGAATACCCGGCTCCCACTTCCTGGTGGCCTTCCTCCTCCAGAAGCCTGCACTGGGCTGGGCCTGGTAAACATACCAGAGTGGGAAGTGGGGCCCTGGGGCTGGGGCCTTCTGACCTCACACCCTGTCACTCCAGGAGATGACCAAAGGAGGGAGGTGCTGGAAACAGGCCCAGGCCAGGGATGCAGACTTGGGCAGGCGAGTCTGGGCAGGCCCTCATGGTAGGGGATGTCGTGAATCTGGGCACACTGGCCTTTGTGAGTCCCTGGGGCCAGACAGGGTGTACCTCCTCACATGCCTCCTGCTCCCCCAGGGCTCTGGGCACAGCTCTTCCCATCACACAGACAGAAGCACTGAGGTCAAGGTTGCAGAGAACTTCCTGAGAGCAGCTTCTCAGTCCCTCCCTTGGGGACACTGAGGTTGTGGGGAGTTCACCATGGGTCCCTCTGCAGGCCCTCACTGCTCCCCCATCTTCTTCCAGGCCATTCTCCCTCAGCATCAAGAAGTGCTTCACCTCACCCCCCCAAAACAGACTCTTGCCTTTTCAGAAGAAAGCTCTGAAGACCATGTTGATTTTTCAAAATTTTATTTTTAAAAATTTTTTATTGTAAATAACTTTTCATGAAAAATGTTAAAGTTGCCCCATGTGGAGGGTGGATACAGGTGGCATCCTCAGGGATCAGGGTAGAGCGAGACCCCATCCCCCAAGTGCAGGCAGGGGCATGGGGCTGCCCCTTTCCTGGTCCTGGTGGTTCCAGCAAGCTGGGTGTCCCTCCCAGTTAAGTCTCAGCTACACTACACTCACTACATTAGTCTGTCGGTCCCCCCCACCTCCCTGCAGCTTGGCTACCCCTGCCCAACCCCCCCCAAAACCCCCAACTTCCTGCCAATCTTAAATCGGGGTCAAAGATAAGGGATTTGCATCCTCAGCCCCACCCCTGGGGATGCAGCCAGTTGAAGATCCCAGAAGCCCTAGAGAACATACTGCCCCCCTTGGCGCCCCCACCTCATTTCTGCCTCCTCTCTGCTCCCCTCCCCCAGTCCATCACCAGCCACGTTCCTCTCTACTACTGCAGCCCTGGCCCCAGGGGAGGTTCTGCCAGGAGAGGCCTCTAGGGGGTTAATTTGCTGTCACCTAATTAGCATTTGTTGTACTTGGGAACTTTCTCTGGATTGAGACCTGGGGAAGCAGGAGGGAGTGGGTGAGGTGGCAAAGCGAAGGTGCTCTAGGGAGGGCCCTGTTCTGTTCCTCCCCAGCCCGGCTGGGCTCCTCCAGCCCTCAGCTCGCAAGGTGCAGGGCCGTTTACCCTGTTCCTGGGGTGGAGACATGCGGGTGAATGAAACACTGTGTGTATGTGGGGGCTGATGGGGGAGGCAGCAATTCTGGTCCTGGACCCCAAGTTCTCAGCCTCCTGGGCTTGAATCTGAGGACATCCCAGGCTGGCAGCAGTGTGGTCTCATGAAGCCAGCCTCAGGAGACCTGGCCCAGCCCCTGCCTGGGAGGTGGGGTATCCATGGGCCTGTGTTGGGGGGCAGTCTGGGCCCTGAGTTGGGCACTGTCTGGAGGTGGGGCAGGGTCTGGCCTCTTACAAGAAGGCACCCACACTGGCCCAGTCCTGCAGGTCAGCGGCCAGAGTGGCATCCCCAGCCTCAAAGAGGGGCTCTGGGGGCAGGCAGCCACTACCACTCTCCTCCCATGGATGCTGTAGGAAGGATGTGGCCAGGAAGGTCTCGTCGAAGTCCAGGCTGTCAGCAGCCTGCTCCACTGGAGGACCCCAGGTAGCAGGGCAGTCGATGTGGTGGCCGTGGACCGTGAGGTCCACATCGCCATGTGAGGCAGGGCTCAGCGGTGGACTTAGCTCCAGGGCCTCCAGTGTGCTCAGCTCCCCGCCCAGAGTGCCAGCCTCGAAGATGGCCTCCCAGTCAAAGTTGCCTTTGAGGGGTTCCAGCTCACCCTGCTCCTCCTGGGTCAGCAGCAGGGTGCTGGAGGGCCGTAGGACCTTGGCCACCCGCTTGGGCAAGGGCTGTTTGCGCTTATGCCCGAGCCTGCCCTCGCCTGCCCCCCAGCCCGCCTCCCCTGTGGCCTCCTCAAACTCTTTCAGCAGCTGCTGGGCCTCGGTGTTCACCGTCAGTGGCCGGGCCCAGGGGGCAGTGCTGGGCTCCTGTGCGGCCTGGCGGGCAAAGGCAGGGTGGATGTGGACCGGGGGCAGCCGCCGCTTCTTGAAGGCCCCGCTCAGCAGCCGCTCAGCGTACTGGGGGTCGATGCGCCAGAAGCCCCCCTTGCCTGGTTCATCCTTCTCCCGAGGCACTTTGATGAAGCACTTGTTCAAGGACAGGTTGTGGCGGATGGAATTCTGGGCATCGGGAGAAAGCGAGAGAAAAAGAACTGTTAGACAGGGGACTATGGTAATGGAGTGGCACCCAGTGCTCCTGCAAGCTGTCCCCCCACCTTCTCTCCAACGGGGAGAAGACAGACCCGCTGCCCTGACCAGGCGGCTGCAGCTCTGGGACACCAGCCACAGGGCACCGGGAGCCTGGAGTGCTGTCGGGGGCTTTTGTTCTCTGTTGCTGGGATATCTGCCTGCTCAGTCATCCGAGCTTTGAGCTGCAGGGTGGCTCTCAGTGCCACCCCAGTCGCTTGCCCTCCCTCCCTTATCCTGTTGCTTGTGGTTCCTGGCCAAAGCCCTAGGCTCCCCCACGGCCTGGACTGCCATCTCCCTCTGCCTGGCTGGCGCTCTGTTTGTGAAGTGAGTGAATAGGTCAGGGGAGGGGGTTGGGTGACCAAGGGTTGTGTGTGTGTGTGTGCGTGTGTGTGTGCGCGTGTGCGTGTGCATGTGTAGGGATGTGGGGTGGGGGAGTCTGGTGACTCCTTGTTTGTTGAGACAGCTGCTGGCCTGCGCCTTCACCCCCCATAGCACTCTCTTCCAACCCCAGGCTCAGTTGATTATTACCCAGCCAAGAGCATAGGGCTCAGTAAATGACTGGGGGCCAGAGCTGCACAGGCCTAGGGGTGGGAGTATGTGGGGGTCTTCTAACCCAGAGCCTGGGTCATTTAGAATGATTTGGGACTTTGGGTTCTTTGGGTGCCCTGGTTAAGAGTGGGTATCCTTAGGCCTCTGCCTCCAACTAGCCCTGGATCCTGTTCATCAAAGACTCTGAGGGTCATGTCTACTCAGCCTCAAACCCACCATCCTCCTGCCCTATGCGTTCTTAGGTGCTTAATTTTATCCAAACAATGCTGGAGGTCAGGGGTCCAGGCTGGGACAGCAGGGCAGGTGGGTGGACAGCACCCCCAGCAAGGCTGGCATGTTTACACCGTGGCCTGGGCCCCTTGGCTGCTCTGTGCCAGGTTCCCGAGACTTGGAACATGAACCCAGAGCAGCAGGCAGAGCCCCTGTGGAAAGCACCTGGCTCAGGTAATTGTCCCCCCAGGGAGGCTGGCTGCCAAGGAAGGGGGAGTGGAGGCAGGAAACTGGGTATGGGTTGAAGTGGGGCTGAGACCGACTTTGGGAATGCTCCCTCACCCTCCACTAGAGCAACAGAGCTTCACACCCCTGCTCTCCTCTCCAACCAACTGCAAAGGGCCAGGATGGCAGAGCCTGGCAGGGAAGCCACCTCTCTTCCATTTCTGAGTCTGGCGCTGACAAACTGTCCTGGTGCAGTTTGTCTAGGAATTCTAGGACTTGGGACAAGAATCTGCTCCCAGTCTATCACCTCCCCAGGAGACCACACTGGGCCTGCTGGATGAGTGAGTTCCTTCCCTTCAACGTCTGCACCACCCGTAAAACCCTCTGTGCTCGTGTCTTCCCTGCCTCTCTGCAAGTCAAAGGAGGGGCAGTTCCAAGAACTGGGCTCCTTCGAGAACCTTGGCAGCTGCCTCCCAAGGGGTCCTTGGCCTTGCAGATGTGGGAAGAGTCCGGTGCAGGGCTGGAGGAGGGAGTAGGGAGGGAGGGAGCGGCCACAGCCCGTGCCTCCCCTACCTGCCAGGTGGGATCAGCATGGCGGAAGTAGCAGAAGTTGTCCGTGATCCACTTGTAGATGGCCGACAGGGTGATCTTGGTGGCCTTGCTGGCCTGCATGGCCATGCAAATGAGAGTGGCATACGAGTAAGGCGGCTTTACGTGCGGGTTGGTGGTGTAGTCCACGTCGTCGGGGGGCGGGGCCTGCAGCCCCGGGGGCGCGCTCCGCGACGTGCACGACGATGTGGGTTTGCCAGGTGTGTGCGGCTGCCCCAGGCAGGCGGGGTCTGCCGCCAAGGGGGACCCGGGCGCCACCGAGCCTGGCACCTGGTGGTAGCCGTGGGGGTCGGTGCCCCCCGGGGGCAGGGTGGGAGCCTTGGCGTTGAGGATGGAGAATTCCTGCAGCCACTGCAGGCTGGTCAGGCTGTCATCCAGGGCGTCGGGCTCCTCCAGGCTGCGATCCGCACCAGCCTCCTCCGCCGACCCTGCTCCCGAGAGGCGCAGCCAGCTCTCCGCCATGTCTGCGGGGACTCTCCGAGGGGGCGGTCAACATCCACGGCCGGAGCCGGGTGGCCCGCCACGCTCTCCGCCCGCTGGCTCCCGCGGCTCCAGTTACACAGCCTCCCCGACTCGCACTTCCATTCCGCGACCCGGGGGTCGCCTCCTCCGAATACGAATGCGCGGCCTGCGGGACACGGCAGGAGCTGAGCACTCTTCCCGCACCCCCAAAGAGACGGGGTGGCGTGAAAGGGGAACCTGTTCCACATTCGTCCCCGCCGGGGGGGTTCCGAGAAACACGCAGTGTCCTCGGTCTGACCCCCCCCGCCGCTCCGCCCCCACCGTCCTTGTGCCCTTCGAGGTTTTATTGGCCACACGAGGGAAGAGGGTCGAGGATCGAGCAGCCGAGTCTATCCCTTTCTCCTGCAGAACAGGAAATCAGGACCCCTCCCTCTGCAACAAAAATGGAAGCGGGGCGAGAAGTCTGGGACGGTTGTACGACGGGGCGAGGGCGAGGGAGGTCGTCTGATCCTTAAAGGAGATATTAGGATGAGGGGTCCTGGTAAAGTATGGGAATAGGACAGAGTTATGGGGGAGAGGGCGGGAGCACGTTCCCCGAAACTCCTCGAATGTCAGTCCTTGTTCCTCCCATTTCTGTCGGGGACCGGTGGGAGAACAGGTTAGAACCGACGCCCTCTCTTCCCGTGGTCCGCAGCCCTCCCGGTCCCTTACCTGGCACAGAGCGCAGCCGGGCCAGAAGAAAGTTCTGGAAGAAGTTCCTTCCACTCCCCGCGGTTCTCTGCCCTCAGCTCGAGGGCCACGCCAGCGCCCCTCGTCGCCCCCCCCGCCCGACGGCGCTTCTCTGAGTGCCCTCGGCCTGGGGACCGGCATTAAGTAGCCGCTCAGAAGGCTTCGCCTGCTGCCATGGCGACGCCCCGCCCCCATAAACAGCTTCCGCTGCTGCCATTGGCCCGCACGTCGCCAAGGAGACCGCGGGCCCGAGCTGCTGTCTCTGGCTGCAACTCTCTCCGAACTCCCTCCTTCTGCCGCGCTCTCCCGCGCCACCCAGCCCCCTACCCGCCACCGCGTCCTGGCTCGGTGCATTCCCGCCGGAGGGCCCCGCGCTGGGTCGGAGAAGCGCGCGACTGCCGCCCAAGGTCCCGGGAACTGCCACTCCCGCTTTGCCGTGTCCGGCTTTGGGCTGCTCCGAGGTGTCGACGGTTCCTGGGACTCAGTCCCGGGCCCTGGATGCCAAGGCTGGGCGCCCGCTCAGCCTCGGGAACCGTGACCTTGGGGTTTTCTTTCCTCCCATCTGGGCTGCAAGTGACACTTTCTCATGTTTCTGCGGCCTTTCCCTCGCTCCCGACCCTGAGAATCTCCTCCGTGCCTGCAGGCAGGTCTGACTCTCCGATGCCACCTGCCGCTCACATTCGCAGAAACGGCCACACAGCTCGCAGACACACCAAGGCGGGTAGGGTAAACCAGCAGCTCCCGGTAAGCAGCTCCCTCCCTTCCCCTATCCTGCCAAAGCTCCCGGAAGCTGGCATTCCAGAGGCTTCTTCAGAGGTCCTCTCCCAGCCAGCGGAGGAAGCAGTCACAGACTTGCCAAATTCTCTCAGCGAGGTCATTTTGTCATGTTAATTTCACCAACCTTTAAGTGAGGAACCAAGACTACCGGGACACTGGCCCTCCCTTCTCTGATCTCCCTACTGTCACCAGCTTTCCTGCTCTTTAATTATTGAGGAGCTGCAGTGTTGGGAGTTCTCCGGTTTAAGGCAGCTGTACAGGGAGGGACAGGCTCTGCCCAGGAATGAAGCTGAGGGCTGGAGGCCTTGTGCCCAGAAGATCAGGCAAAATGCCAGGCAGTGGGCTCCCACCCAGGAGCATGCCTTTCTCTCCACCTTGTCTCTCCTGCTTCTCCACCTCAAGATCCTGAGTAAAAATACTAGCACCTGAGCTATTCCAACTGAAACTTTCACAAAGAAGCCCACTTTGCAGTTAACAGCTTTCCTTCCCTTATAAACAGTTTTATTCATTTTTAAGAATCATGCAGCAATCCATAAATATTGCATCCTTAATGTCTCCACTGTAGTGTCCACATGTGTACTCCAGGAAGCGTGAGGGGTACACAGATGGCACAAACAGCACACACATGTATACGTTTGCACACCCAGGTGTGCAGACCCTAAAGCAAAGTGACCAACAGCATGGCAACATCAAACATGTGGATGTTGACCTGGCTCCCCAGTAAGCCAGCTCAGTGTTTGGGTCTGTGCCCAGGAGGTGCCCCAGTGCAGGGTATAAACTCTGGTGGGATGGAACTGGTAGAAGGCAAAAAGGCTTTGTGAGGAAACCAAGATCACTGCAGCAACCCTGTACTAGAGAGCACAGACAGTGTGGCAAGGAGCCACAGGGCCCTCATTCTGTGCCCACTAGGAGAAGCCAGATCCCATTCCACTCTCTGGGCAAATGCTGACAGGTGGCTGTCTCTGTGATAGGCTGGGGTGGGAGAGTGACAGCTGATTTGTCCCGGATCAGGCTGATTGAGGCCCATCCTATGAATGGGCTATCTCTGCTTGCCATAAGCTAAATGAGAATGGTGGGGCGGGGTGGTGGTGGTGTCCGGGACTGAGAAAGGCAGAGTAAAGGGCACTGTAACCTAGGTGTGTCTTGGTTATGGAGCTGAGGCCAACCTAGGAGAGGACAGAACACTTGCTGTGAAGGTGGGATGGGCTGACCTTAGTGGCTTCCTCTGTGTTCCTGGCTGCTATTTACCTAACTCTCCTTCATCCTTGTTACTTCCTCCATCCTCCTGGGTCACACCATACTGTGAACACTGCCTGCCTACTTACTGCCTGCTGGGTAAGGAGGTGGATCTTTGTGCCATCATCCCAGGCTAAGGGAACCTCCTTGTTGCCTGGTGCTTCAGGAGCTCATACTTTAAGGAAATCAGGAAGTGGGGTTATTGCTCATCTTATACTGCTTTAAATCTTAAGTGTATGAGAAGGGTTGTCAGAATGTTGGGGGAAAGAAAGGACATCACATGGGGTTTGAGAAAGCAGAGTGCACTGACTATTTAGGAAGGGTGGACATGGCTTGGCTTATTGTATCTCAGGCAGAACTGCAAGCTCCAACAGGTAGTGTGACAGTCACTATACTCCTGACCTCTGCAGCCACACAAAAGGTGCAAAGGCCCCCTTGGCACTGGGCTTTTTTGGAAAGCTTTTCTAGGGTAACAGTCATAAATCCTAAGACTCAGTGGAATAGCCTAAGGCTCTCCCACTTCTCACCCTTACAATTAATTGCTTCTAATTCTGCTTCCTAGGCAATCTCATGTCTGCTAAACAACTGCCTTTTCCAAAAGCTAGTGACGAGGCATCAACCCAAGGGCCATGTGGAATTCATTCAGATGAAAGCAGTGTGACACCTAGTAACTTCTAGGTCAGCCTTGTTCTTATAGGGTTTGGATGCTGACTGGTACTGTTTCCTAAGTTGATGACCCTATGGGAGGCTCTATCTCTTCTTTTGCCTATCATGCACATATCTGGAAGGCAGGGGAGCAGTACATCTAGGGTAGAGATAAAGGCCCCAACTCAACTCCTGCCTCTGGCTCCCTGGCCACACTGCCTCTGGCTCCAGGCTCCTGCCTGGACTTAGCTCAGGGCTCACTACCATTTCCTTTGGTGATCCTGGCCTACACATCTTTTAGCCTATTTCTTCAGCTATTAAGAAAAGGGGTGGAGACAGGGCAGTAGGGTTAACCCCCTCCACCCCCTCCCGCCACCAGCTACAGTGAAGATGAAATACAACGTTCAACACCCCTAGCATTGTACACGCAGAGGTGGTCCAGAAATGCGCTTCTTTGTGATGCCGCCTCTGGATGGAGCCCCAGGCCTTCTTCACGAAGAGAAGGCCTCATATTTGGGGCTCTTTCCACAGCAGACAGGCACCTGAGGCTCAGGAGACCAGCTCTGCTACCAAAAGAAAGTACTGGTTTTCAACCCACACTTTGGTTGCTGCCATCTCTCCCGTCCTTGAGAAAGTGGCTCCTGGTGCTTTGGAAGGGAAAGTCCATACAGAGTCAACATGGCCCTCCCTTCTCACAGGAGCCATGCCCCAACCACCCCAAACTGGAGGTTTTGAATTGGTTATGGTGTGCCAGAGATTAGAAACTTCCAGATGGGTGTCTGTAACAAAGCTGCCCAAATTCTTGAATCTGCATGGCCTACCCACCCCTAAGGAGAAAAGATGTTAAGAAACACACAGCCTCTGGCCCTCTGTTCCACCTGCCAACTAGGTTCAGCAGGTGCAGGCCAGTCTCTGTGAAGGGTCTCAGGAGCTATAGTTCAGAACTTCTGTTTTCTTCTGTGAGGGCAAGGATGGCAGTTATAGGAGATGAGGCTGGGAGAAGAGCAGGCTGAACTCCATGTCCAGCTTTCACTTGAGTATAAAGTCCACACGTGTCTTGCTGAGGATGCCCAGGAGGCCAGTGGTCCAGTGAGGATGTATGGAATGCAGGGCAGGAGGGGAGCCTGGGTACAGGGGTGGGCACTCTCAGACAGCCAAAGGACCCCACATGCTGGGCCTGTTCTCCTCAGGGTCCTCCAGGCTGCTGGATGATAAGCGCCGGCACTGGGGGTTCCAACAACTGACAATGTTGTCATCAGCCTGCCAGGTACCTGGAGAAGAGAAAATGAAGGTTACAGGAGCCAGACCTTAGACCAAGTCCACATGGCAGTCCAGTGGGGCAGCATGGGAACTGGACATGGAAGCTCTTGCAGGATGCATGTGACGTGAAACTCAAGTGTGCAAGTCACAGTGCCTGAGAGGAGGAATGGGGAGAAGTAGAAGCCAACATACATGCAGGGTTGTACAGTCACTGTATAGTTAGGCTAGGTACAGTCCCTGCCACCATGCCATGGACACAGAGGGACACAACAAGATGTTCCTTATTTGAGAACTGACCCTAGTTTGAGAACTCCTTTTGCATTTTAATTATTTGGTTCTGAAGTTTGCCTATACGGTATATGGACAAGGAAACTAGGTCTAGCTGAGTTGTTTCCTCCAGGGCAGGAGCAAGTAGAGAGGAACAAGAGCACCTTGGCCCAAAGCCCGTGTGTGTGTGTGTGTGTGTGTGTGTGTGTGTGTGTGTGTGTGTGTGTGTGTGTGTGTGTGTGGTGGGGGCAGGAAGGCTGGTCACCCAGGGACAAAGAGCCTTGGGTAGGAGAACATGTGATGCTCCAGCACCCCTCCCCCATGTCACTGTTTTTCATCTCTGCTGGTACCTGAGCAACTGCTGGTGCTATCAACTCAGGGAGCCATAAGGTCCCATAGGTGCCACCTACTGCATTCATCTTTCTCCCCCAAGTAAGTGGCTGCCCCTGTGCCTAGACTGGAAAGTCATTCCTGGTGCCTATTTGCTTTATGTTCTGCATCCAATCCACCAGCACCTCCTGTCTGTCCACACTTTGGTAAGTCACTTTCCTTCATCAAATGGGAGGCGAGTGTGAGGACTGCAGGAAGTCATGTACGAGTATGCTGAGCAGAGTACCTGACTCACAGAATGTGCTCAGTAACCAGTACCCCCAGGCTTTGCTGAGGCCATTCTCAGGTCTCTCTTTAATGGTCCTCCAGCTAGCAGGTGGGTTTTCCTTGGTTCATTCCCTTCAGGGTAGTGACAGTGCTTCTTCTGTGAGCAAAGGCAGAGCCTTGGCCATCTCCACCTTCAAGATGAAGCCAACTCCAGGGGTTAAGGAAGAAGGGTCATCCTGTGGGCCCTGTGGTCTCTCCTCACAATGCACACAGAAAGATCCCACATGCTCCCCAGCAGCCTGAACCCCACTCTCTTCCCCACTCTGTGGAAGTTGTGGTCTTTCACTCCTCCATCAGACACAAGCTCCTCCTGCAGGGGCCATGGCATACGCATTGTTGCACCCCAGAGCCCAGCAAGGTGCCTGGCTCACCAGGGGTTCCTTTGGAGGATGAATATGGTCCTGAGGCCACTCACACATGGACAGGGTCAGCTTCAGGTCTGGCCAACCTAAGACATCAAGTTTTTAATGGCATATACACTAGGATGAAACAGGTATCAGCTGCTCTTTCCCCCTAAATGTCCTGGCAAGGTAATCCATCCTGAAGCCATAGTAATGGTCTCTGGTGGTAGTGCCTAGGGAGGGAAAGGAGGAACAGGAAGGCCTCATGGCCTTTCACACCCAAACTACCCAGGGGATCTCCACTCCCTAGGTTATGAGTCAAAGGTGCTTCTTCCCCTCTGAGGGTAGCACTTTGAGTGCTGGAAGGAATATCAAGGTAATATGGTCTGTTCAGTTAGAAACCACAAATAAAATGAGTTGCTTGTTCATTTATATAGTTTGGTAGATGTCATACCTATTCCTCAATGTTTATGGGGCAGGACTCCGGAACTGCGGCTGTTCAGTAGGAAAGACCAAAAGCAAATGGTAAACAAGAGAGAAGACACACATGCATGCACACACAAATAAAAACAGCAGCCGCCATATTACCACCACCACCACCACCGCACACCAGCACATCATGAGATGCACTGCAACTTGAGAGGTTGCCCGGGAGGGCTGTCCTGACCAAATTCACAGGACTCCTTGTACAAACTCTTACTATCGCAGAAGCCTTAGCCAGGGCTTCCAATAAAGTCTGTGGTGGGGGGAGACCGCAAGGGAGAATGAGGTGCTCTCTCCCCTGGAAAAATCCGAAGGGCCCACAGCAGTCCTGCTCCGAGAGTGGCCTTGCAGCTGAGCAGGGTGGGTGCTGAGGGGGACGTTCCCAGTGAGTGTGCCATCATGTCTGGCTGCATCCAGGCCCTCCAGCGAGAAAATGGAGCTCGGATACTTGCAATGCCTCCAGGGAGAGGGACAAAGACGCTTTCCATTCAATTCCCTTCTGGGGAATCAGAAATGGGTGAAGAGACCTCTAGAGGCAGATTTGGGGACACATTTATGAAGATATGGCATACTCTTTCCCTGCCTCTACCAAGCCACTGATGAAATGTAAGGGCTGTAACAGTTTAACTGTCTTTGCAGAGAGCTTAATTTGCATTTCCCTTATGTCCATGATGCGCATACTTCCGTTATAGCCTGGCGTCATGAGGCTTGAGGAGGACTGGACTAAACTTCACGTTTCCATAAGTACTTTTAGATTTTATTGGATAGACCTATTCCTGTACAGTGCAGTCATTTAAAAATTGTGTTTATATTCCCTCTAATTCCCCAATTTATTCTTGCCTTTTCCTACCACATACACTTACCCTAGAGCCTTTTCCAGAATTATCTCTTGCTCCCATCACTCTCCTGCCATCTGTGTAATATTCTACCAAATTCCTTGGAACCACATTGACTTAGCATGGTCATCAGTTATTCTTACCAATTACACCTGTCACCTTAGACTCTCCACTTGGAGACCCTTTCAGGAACAATCTCAGAACATACCACCCCTAGTATGAAGAATCAGAAATCTACCTTCAGTCTTGGGGCTCCAGAAGACCTGGAAGCTTCTTAGGGAAAAGGGTCTGAAATGACATATTTGCCCTCTAAGACTTTCACAAGTGTAAGGAGTGGTGAGGATGAGTCTCTTGGCAGAGTGATGTGTGCATGGCCCAGGATTCAGGGAGAGTGCAGAGTGCCCTCCATTCCATATCAACCCTCCAGGAAGGGGGTGGCATCCACTTGAAGAGGGAAACAGACTCATGCAGAGACTGGGCATGTGAGAAGCAGTCTCAATGGAGAACTCTGCCCATAGAAACAGTGGGGAGCCAAATCAAATAGGGGTATCTCATAGTAGATAGAAGTTTGACCATATGATTATCAAGAGGCCCAGTTAGTCCATGGGACCTACCAAGTGGATTCTCCTGTCTTTGACCCAATAGATACTTTCAAAGAGTCTCACAGCACTTTTCTATCGGCAGAACCAGAGAGACATTTTGCCTGCAAGAGCCTTTGGACCTCTTTAAGTTTCCCTTATGCTGAGGACATAAGGGAAACTTAAAGGACTTGTACTTAAAGTAACCTGAATCCTTCTCCCAACAGCTGCCACAAACATTTGATTTCATGTCTGGCCAAACTTTGAACCCAGTTTAGTCTCAAAACCACTGGCTCTAGAAGTTACCCTAAGGAACTCTAGGGCTGCATTCCTCCTTCCTGAACTCACCACCCTCCCTCAAATCCACAAGTGGAATAGCTACAAGCAGGTTGGCTGGAGGGAGGTCAGAAGAAGCAGCAGAAAGAATAAGCTCATTTTCCACAGCACTGTTGGCTCAGTTCCCAGCAGCTCCCTCTGCCAAAATTAGGGCTGTGTTGGGAAGCCCTCGAGGGGAGAGGCTGGCCAGCAGAGAGCTGCCACAGAGACAAGCAGAGCTAGGCAGAGGCACCATCCTCACCCAACTACCAACCAAGGATGCCAGTTACAAAAAAAAGTTCTCCCATAAGCCTTGCCATTGAAGCATGCCCATGTTTGCTGAAAAGATATTAATGTAGTCTCACAATATTTTTTCTTGGAAAATCTTAGTATATTGAACATAGGCCCCTGCAGGTTAAGAAGTGAAACCTTGTCTAATCCCTAAGCGAGAGCCCTCAATGTGTACACGCCAGCAAGCTTGGTGTCGGGCTAAGTAAGGCAGGGAAGACGGTGCTGGCACAGAGTGAACATGAACTTTCACGCGAGTCAGATAACATATATGAGTTAAAAAAAATAAACAAACCAGACAGACGGATCTACATTTGGCAAAAGGACATGAAACACAAATGGACAGAAGCAAGGTCAGGAATGGGAAGGCAGGGAGTGAGTGTGCCCTGGTCCCCAGCAGCTCTGGTCCAGGCTTAACTGGGCAGGAGATGGCCATACAGATCAATGCCCTTCCACTATGCTCAGGTAGGAAGGAGGTGCACCCTGGGCCTGTGCAGGAAAAGCAGGCAAATTGATACTGTCCCTTGAGCCTTGCTGAAGGTTAAGAGGCCTGGGAGGTATCTTCAGGACAAACTAGAGAATGACAGAAGCACCCTTGGAAAGGCTGGAGAAAGCATATCCTGAGAATTCTGGCTTCCCCTGCCACAGGCTTGCATTGGGCCAGGGCCTGCTGGGACCGTATCTGGCACAGGCTAATGGAGAGTGGCAGCCACAGAAGGTCGTGTAGCTCCAACACCTCCAGCCACTTCGCTGAGCGAGTAAAGCACTGGACCCAGGAGTGGCTGTTCTGAAGCTGAAGCAGGTCTATCATTCAAGGACATTGGGAGGATTACAAACAGCACAGTGTGAAGACAATCTCTGCAGTGAAATCAGGAGGGGATATCTGACCAGTCCAGTAGGGCAAGACGTGGCTTTTAGGAAGCAGTTCTTGGAGCCCTTGACGGAGCACATGGAGGTCAGTGCTCAAATGTGATTAATCCTAGATTCAATTTGGTATCATGAAAAGGAATGAGGGTACTCTGACAACCCTGATCAAATTTAGAATTGGGGCTGCAGAGCGGACAGTCATCCCTGACTGCCTCTCCTTTGGGATCTAAATCTATTATATACACTGCAACTGCAACCTAAAGCTTGGCTCACAAAGTCTTTCTGATATTCTGTAAATATCCTCCGAGGAGCTAACGGTTCACTTTTAAAGGGCTCAGGCTATCTTTTCAAGACCTTCACAGGGAGGTGTTTGTTGCTGACTTTCTACTGATGAAAACAAGATAGGCCACCTGACACGTTACCTCCAGATCTTGATAGAGGGCTTATAGTTTGGCCAAATTGTAAGGAGAGGAATTTTTGCCCCTTTCTTCCTAACCCAGTATTCTCAGAGCAGAAGCTGCTTTTTAAATAAAGCTCAAGGACTCTCCTGAGGCCTTCTGACTTCTTCTCAGCAACTGGTCTCCAACATCTTAGCACACCCCAGGCCTTCTTGGCAGGAATGCAGGGCAGGAGACGAGTGTACCGAGGGAGAGCAAGGATAAGAGCAGAGGGATGTCTCCCACCAAGTTCATGTTCAGCAGACTGCCACTCACCAGGTAAGCAGACCTCAGAGCACAGCTTATTGTCCAGTGCTTTCACGCTTGCGATGTCAAAGTCATTGTTATTGTCACACTCCATACCTAGAAATGCGCATGTCCTCTGGCCTGTAACGGAGTTAATGCAGTTAGAGAGGGGCTGGCTGTTTTTCTCTACTTTGCTGTTCTTAAAATAAAAATTTTAAAGATGGAGACAAAAAAATCAAATCATATGTTAAAAAAAAGACAGTAAGTGGGTAAAGAGCAGACAAAAAGAGGACCAAGTTGTGTGGGCGTGTCTGGGTTCTCGCACCATCCTGATTTGTTTCCTTAGCCACTTTTGAGCCACTGTTCCCTAGTAAGTCAGATCACTGCAGAGGGCTGTGTGACACAGGCTTGACAGAGACCACTATGGAGAGCAGCTGCGCCCAGGCCAGGCCACTAACATTGTGGCTGACAGAAGCTGGAGAAAGCTGGGAGGGGCGGGGGGGGGGGGACGGTACCCTGCTCATGCCTGTGCTGTCTCAGGTGAAAGCAGGGTATATTTATGACCACAAGGCTCTGCAAAATAATGGACACATGAAACAACAACTAAAGGCCTTAGCTTCCATAATTTTGCATATCAAATCAGAATGATCGCATTCACAAAATTATGTTTTACTCTCTTCTGAGACTGAAGCTCTTATTTTGAGTATTTTTTTAGTAACTTCTCAGAAATCTGCACACATATGAGAAAGGAAGGGAAAGTTGCAGAAAGAAGTGATTTTTTTCAAGTTCCCCCTTTCTGCCTGGTGAAAAGGAGAGAAGCCCACTCCATGTGGGCTAGAGAGTGTCAGCTAGAAACAACCTGGCCCCCTGTACTTCTTAGAAGCAACTATTCTTCAGGGTAGTCATCCCCCAGGTGACTCTGGAGCCTTGGGTCCTGAAATCATCCACAGAAGAAGGGAAGCTTCAAGCCCTAGGCAGTGTGCAGGAGCAGGAAGGCCCGGCCTTGGTGCTGTCCTTTCCTTTAGGCTCTTGCCTGGCGGGAGCTGTCAAGTCTGCATGCAGACCCCTGCCAACCCAAAGCAATGGCCAATGCTAAAGCAGAAGCAACTAGATGACATCTGCTGGCGCAACTGCATCCAGGTCACAGCACAAATGTGCTACAGAGGTGGCCTAGAGCAGAGAGGGAAGGGAGCCTGGCTGCTGGGACTTGTTACTTCTCCAGCCCCATTTCTTTTTCCCTTGCCCTGAAGGGCGTTCTCTTCCAGCCTCACTGGAAACAAAACTCTTTCAACTGAAGACATAATGGAAAAGTCACGGTGAAGCCAGTCACTACCACAGCCTACGAAGTTCTTGACTAGGTTGAGCTGCTGCAGAAACTTGATGTTTCCTTCACCAGACCCTTAATGTGTCTGCTGCTGCCTGAAATCCCTCTCTTACATTTTCCCACTAAAGTAAAACCAGACAAGCTGCCAAATAGTCCTGCTTCTCCTCGTGGAAGACACTGTTCCTTCTCCTCCACCTGGGGCTGGAGAGCTGTAGCAAGAGGTGTGTGTGTGGCGGGGGAGTAGACAAGAAGCTTCAAGGCCTAACTGCACATGCAGAACCAGGTGTGTCTTTGACAGCATCACTGTCCTGACCTCCTGGGCTCTGAGTCCCAGGAAGAACTGGAGTGGTTAGTAAGGTTATTGATACCCTGTTTGCCTTGTTATACCATCAAGATGACAGCCTTTCCCCCAGTAGCCACACAGATGAGCACTCCCAAGTCCCAGCAATCCCCCTTTCTTTACCCCTTAGAGAATACTAAGGAAAGTAACAATACGAGGGGAGCAAAACCAGGTTTTTTACCATCTTCTTGCATGGGAGATCCATCTTCTTCCTCTATGACATCATTTCCCTAGGACAGAAGAAAGCCCTATGAGTCCACAAAGCAGTCAGATGAGTGAAATGATTGGCCAAATCATCCCTGTGGTGTCTAGCTCCAAGGCCTCTTGTCCATAGCACACATTTCCCTTCCCTGTTTAGCATAGCAAGGAGACCAGCAGAGGCTAGATTTGCCTATGGGGAACAGATCCAAGCTACACTGCAGGCATATACTCAGAATGATTTCTCAGGAATACCCTGTTAACAGCTTAGCTGATCCTGTTTCTCTAAGGTAGAAATAAAAGTTGTAAAATAAAAAAGCAAATTGTGAGATCATAAAACTTTTGGAAACCCTTTAGGTTCCCAAACACCATTTAGATCCTTTGAGAGGATCAGCCTCAGGAAAAGTGAAACCAAGGACTGTAAAACAATGTGTACACACTCTAGCCAAGGACTCCTCATCCTGAGCTGTAATATCATCTGCCACTGCCATGGGATCCTGGATAGGGTTCTGGGTGTGAGGGAAAGCAGAAATCTCTTCACTCAGGCCTGTTATGTGCCCCCGTGCCAGTGACCCAGTCACTCTGTGAAAATGCTCACTTAGATCCATTGGGCTAACACAGTTCCCAGGCCAAGGAAGGGTCTGGCACAGAAAGGTCCTTCTTGAACTTACTCCAACTGGATCACACTAGAACCAGTGTCCCCTAGGAACTGGATAGTACACAGGTCAGAGTATGAGGCTAATCTCACCTCTACGCACATTCCCCTTCTAAGTGATCTAGGTGTTGTCACCCAGAAAGCCTTCTTCAGACCTCCCACCCCACTGGCAACCCCAGCCAACTCCAGTAGTTCCTCTGGCTGCAGGAAAGGGCAGGGCTGTCTGCCATCCAGTTACCTCTGCATCCTGTTCTCCTGCTGGGAGGCCGACAAAGTTGCTATCTGGAGTCTCTGCTGGTATCCCCTACAAAAGAGCAACAAACCCAAAGGAAACAGTTATTACAGACTCTCCTGTCAACAAAGTCAAATCCAAGTCTTCTTCAGCACAAAGTTTGTGGCAGAGAGGAATCAGGTCTCTGGGAGTGCAGCCCACACTCCTGAATACCTGGGCTTGCAGCCACACCTGGCAGACCCTTTATTAGTAATAGTATTCTTTAGTGGCACTGGGGTTTGAAGTTAGGGCCTCAGGCTCTTGAGCCACTCTGCCAGTGTGGCCCTGATGGGTTTTCTCAAGATAAGGTCTCACTAACTATTTGCCCCGGGGCTGGCTTCAAACTACAATCATACTGATCTCTGCTAGGGTTACAGGCATGAGCCACTGGCACCCAGTTTGGCAGACCCTTTTTTAAGCTACCTTGGACACATCGTGCAGAGCAGGAGCAGAGGTGATTCATGTGTACTTCCCTTACCTCGCCTTCTTCTGAGGGGGCTCGGCTGGCAGCCTGGGGGGAAGGGAGGGCCTCTTCGTCCTCTTCATTGCCAGGGGCAATGTAGGAGCCAGACATGGAGGACACAGTGTCAGTACTGATCTGGGAGGACGCCATGGACATGACTGACTGGGCCAGGCTGCTGCTGGCGGGGTCTGTGGAGACAGAGGTTGAAGGAAGGAGATGGGTCTGGCTAAAAGAGGAACAAAGCTTCATCCCTGCATTCAGGCCTCATCTTGTTCTCCTCTGAAAAAGGTTTAGACTTAGAGTTTCTCAAAATTCTGCTTCTCTATACTTTAATGCTCAGAGCTCAACCTAAGGGACTAGGAATGTGCTTCTCCCCACCACAGAATTAAGGAAACCTCATGATGGCAGAACTAGGACTAAGAGAAGGGCCCTCCCCTAGCTCCCTTAGGAGTACAAGTCCCCTTCCCTCTCCAGTGCGACCTGTTTAGTCACTAGCTCTGGATTCTCTTGCTGCTCCCATTCTCTGGATGAAGTGCCAGGACAGTTATGGCTGTTGACGAGGTAAGAAGAAGGACATGCAGCTGCTACCTGCTCCCTCATGTACCTTCTGGGGAGGAAATGGTAGAAGAGAGAGGAGTCCCTGTGCAAGACGACTGGTCAATAGCTCCTGAGGATGACAGGGTGAGGTTTTCACTTTCTGGAGTCATGCCACATTCCTAGGGGTGGAGGACACAACAGGACATGGAGTAAGCACTGCCTAAAATGTGGGAGGAAGGGGTAAGAGCAGAAGCAGGGAGGCTGGGCATGGTGGCTCATCCCTGTAACCCCAGCTACTCTGGAGGCAGATCAGGAGGATCTAGGTTTGAGGCAAGCACAGGCAAAAAGTCAGTGAAATCCTATTTAAATAAAAAAAAAAAAACCAAAAAAAAAGCTGGGTATGATTGTGGTGTTCCTGTCATCCCAGCTATAAGGGAAGCATACATAGGACAATTGTGGTCTGAGACTGGCCCCAGAAAAAAACACCCTATCTCAAGAATAACCTAAACAAAAAGGGCTGGGAATGTGGTTCAAGTGGTAGAGCACCTCCTAGCAAGAGGGAGGCCCTGAGTTTAAACACAAGTACCAGCAAAAAAAAAAAAAAAAAAAAAAGAAAGAAAGAAAAAAGCAAAGCAAGATCTGGGTAGAGAGTAGGAGGAAAGCGGACAAGAAAAAAGCAAAGCAAGATCTGGGTAGAGAGTAGGAGGAAAGAGGACACCTGAAGGGACAAGGACCCTTCCTCATGAATGTAAGTGACATGAGAGGTAGGGCTGCTGTCTATTCTGTCAGCACTCCTCTTCAGCCTTGGGCCTGGAGGGAACTGTCTCCCAGGGGAAATGCAAACTTCAGTCAGCACCTCCTGTCTGAGGCCCAGCATTTGCTGGGGCCACACAAAGACTGCAGCTCTGGTAACACAGGTCACCCAGCAGCTGTGACACAGGGATACCCCCGGTTTCCCCAGAATTATAAGAAACTTTCCTTTAGAAGGAAAAGAACACAGGGCCAGCAGGGGCCTCACTACCTGCAGGACATCCACATGGATGTCCAGTGAGCCTGTCCAATTGATCTGAAACAAACACCACCTCTGCTCCCATTCCCCACCTGTCAGTCACTCAGAACACAGCCTCACCACCACAGGCAATAGGGAATTCTGTGAATTTCTGTTCATGGCTCATTCCCTCTTCCCCAAGCAGGATTCTGTCATCTCAACTCACACCTGGGCTATGGAGCCATTTTCCCGGCTCTGCATTTCCTGGCTAACCAGGTCTGCCCATGTCTGTCAGGGGGGCCTGGTGAAGCAGAGCTCTCTCTGGATCCTTGGCCTGCTTCCAGCCTCTACCTGGATGTTTTTCTCTCCTTTCTTTCAGGTCTAAAAGGTTTCAACATTCAGTTCAAATGCTACTTATCTACAAACCTTTTTCTGGTTTCATCCACTTAATGAAAGCTTGCTCATCTCTGCTACTACAACACTTTATGACCTGTTTTGGGTCCTCTTCTTTTCTTTTTTTTTTTTGAGACACAGTTTCATTGTCACTGTTGCAGCCTGGAACTTGAGCTTCTCCTATCCCAGCCTTCTACATGTAGGGATTCCAGGTATGTACCACCACACCTGGCTGGGTATGCTTATTTTCTATATTTAAGATTTATGCTTACTGGACAATGACCCTGTGCCAGATATACTGCTTTCCTACTAGATCTGAGCTACCCAGGACAGTGACACTTTCTCATCTATGAATGCCCTGCTGTACCTAGCTCAGTGCCCTACAGAGTAGGTGGCTAACAAACTTCTGCTAAGTAAAGTCTGTGAGAGATGCAGAGGGTAGAAAGTTCTGGTCTTCTATCACTGCACCACAGAGGCTTCCCAGCACCTTCCCCAGGTGCTAGGGCTTCCCACACCTAGACCTCTTCTTAGCTCTCTGTAGTTCACTCTCTCGTCTGTGCTGGTTCCTGTTCCTGGACCTCTGTTTGAATGGCAACCCTATTTCCATCCTCAAGGCTTGGTTTCATTGTCCTATATACTGTCCAAAGAGCCATCTGGCACACACACTGTTTACCCCCTACCCTACTCACAAGCTTGTAAGTGCCTCAAGGCACTTTTTTTTGTGGCTTCCCCATGGCTGCCATCTCAGCACACATGACAGGGCCGGGACTACATGGGCTCCATACACTGGCAAACATGTGAATGTCATGAAACCTCTGTGACTGGCCCCTGGGAAGGACTGAGAGGTAGCTAATGAACACATGAAAGCAGGTGGCCCCACAGAGCCAGGTAGGAGGACAATGCCCAATACCAGGATCCAGGGAGGAAAAAGAAAGCCAATTACCTCCCCAGGAAGCTGAGTCACTGGTCTCTGGGAGAGCGGAGTCTCCGACTCGCTGCAAGAGCGCTCGTCTTCCTCTTCGTGCAACACAGAAGAATTCTGGGAAACAGATCTGTAAAAGTCCAGGGGGAAAAGCAGCTGCCTCCACTGTCAACTCAGAGATGGGAACTAGCCACACTCTTCTCCTTCCACAGTTAGTGCGGGGAGAGGAGGCATCAATGGAACCAGGGCACACCCAGCTGTGGAGGAACAGGATGGGAGAAGAGCACCAGGGAGGGACCTTTCTGCCTCTTGGTCCTTCAGTGAATTGCTGTCTGACCTAGGGAAAAACCACTGACAGTACCAGGGTCTCAATACTTTCACCTGCAAAACACCCTCTTTACTTTGCCACAGAAACCATGTTGTGATTGCACCCTGCTGGATTTAAATGCTTAGGATACATAGTCATGAGAGTCCTTTTGTCTTCAGACTAAGCCATGCTCCCAGGGGCCTGAGAGGCCCTGTCCACAGCGCTCAATGTTCACTTCTCTGTACTCCAATCCCTTCTCCAAAAGAACACATGACAAGTTTGTCTAGTGGGAATTTTCCTAAGTACCCATACACATCTTGTTTCCATCTCTTAGGGATAGGGTAACCGCCCCTCAAGGGTCCCCTCAGGTCTTTCATGAAAATAAGCAGCTCAGGGAATGGTGAGAGGATCTACCATACCCTGGGCCTAGGATGTGACCAGCATGACAAGGAGGGAAAGTGTTTTGGACATGTCTCAAAGAGGACTTGGGGGCAACCCTGGTGAGTGCTGGCTACTCACTTGGAGAGACTCTTTTTGAGCTTGAGTCCTTGGCTGCTGCAATCAGACAGGCGATCAAGGGGGGACAGTGTCCTGACAGGGGGCAGGTGGCCGTCACTGCCGTATGAAGGCAACATTCCTGAGATATGACCATCTCCAAGCACATGAAGTGGAGGGACCGCTGGGGATGGGGTGAGGGGCCCATTGAGAGCCTCCAGAAGAGACACCACTTCATAACCTGGTGGAATATTCTCTGAGGACTAGGGGAATCAGAGACAGGTTGAAAAATTAATTAAGTACTTTTGTTTTATGGCATGATCATGTTTCCTACTGGACACTAAAAAAGTGTTTTCTTTACATCTGGTCTAGGAGGGGTTTGTGGGGGAAGATGCAGACAAAAGATAAAATGTCAATGAACCACAGGCTCCTAGATCCTGCTCCTAGATCCTGCTCATAATGGTTATTTTTTCTAAAAATAATAGAAATAAATACTCATTATAGGAAATTTGGAAAATACATCAAACTAGAAGAGAAAAAAATTACCAATAATTATCCAAAGTAACTTTTGTTAGTATATCTTCTTCCAATTATTTTCTTATACTATTTCCACATTTATGATCAATCTGTAAATAATAATTCTATGTCTTGCTTATTTCACTGAACATAAATATTTTCCTGTTTTTGAAAGGTCTTCAGATTCATCACTTTTTCATAGACATTATAAGTTTTCTAACTACCAGTGCGGGGTATTTAATTGTGCTAAATATCTTCTGATGAACATTGTGTATAAATCTTTTTCAGGCCTGGCACTGGAGCTCAGTGGTACAGCCCTTGCCCAGCAAGTGTGTAGGCCTTAAATTCAATTTCCAGCAGTGGAAAACATAAACAGAACAAAACAAATCTTCACATTATTTCTTACTATTAAAGTCTTAGGCCTTAGATTACTAGTTATGAATGTTTTAAGGCTCTTAGTATACAAAACTGTTTTGTTTTGTTTTCTCAATGGCTTCTCTAGTTCCACTCCTACAAGCAGTATAGAATACCCATTTTGATTACTTCTCTACCAAAATAGAGTATGTTTAAAAAGAAAAGTTTTAAAATATGAAAGATAAAAAATTGAATCCCATCTTAATTTGTATACCATTGATTTTTAATATGGCTGAACTTTTTTTTTTCTTGTGGTGCTGGTGATTGAACCCAGGGCTAGGCAAGTGCTCTACCACTAAGCTACATCCTTAGCCTTTGTTTTTTTTGACATAGGGCCTTGACCCCTCTATTCTTCTCTTTCCACTTTCAAAGTAGCTGGGATTAAAGGGTATACCACCACACTTGGCTCTCCCTGAACTTTTTAAAAGAGCTTATTAACTTAGCTATATTTCCTTTCTTGAGAATTTTTATATCCTTTTGTTTATTTACCCACTGCTTTATTCTTATCAGCTATGGCAAAGACTTTCCTCTGACATATAAATTGTCAATAGTTTTTTCTTTAAACAATTTGTTGTTTGTTTTTAAATTTTGGTCACCTTTTAAAACCTGAAATTTTTAGCTTTTAATGTAGCCAAATCTACAGATTATTTTCCCCTGCTTGAGAGCTTAGAGAATCCTCCCCCACTCAAAATCAACTAAATAATCACGCTATTATTTATTCTGGATTTTTAATGCTCTGTTTTGATTTGCTTTCAAGATAGTTAACTAGTTACTCCATCTGGAATTTGTTATCTGTTTAGGATTAAAGTGCTACATGGATTTACCTTCCTAAATAGCTAACAATTATCCCAGTCACTGAATGATAAATTTCTCCCACTACCTGGCTAATCTAAAGAAAGACAGTATCTGCTCTTTTTTTTTTTGTCCAGTGCTGGGAATCAAACCCAGGTCCTCACATATGCTAGGTAAGTGCTCCACCATGGAGCTACACCCCCAGGCCAGTAGCTGCTATTGTATAGTTACAAAGAGGTTTACCCTAATACTATCTTTACATTATTACTGTTTTTCCACTCACTGAAGCCATGGGATCGGATAAAGAAAAACAGTTCCTTTCTTCAAGGATTCAAATGAAGATAGTAAATTTTATTCAAATCCAAATCCAAAACAATCATCCCCTTGTTTCTGCTTGGGGGAATTCCAGAGCTGGACCCACTGAAGTGAACCATGAGCAGATGGCTTTAGGAATATAAGTATTAACTGGACACTAAGTTTGTAAGAGGTGCTCAAACTGCTTTTGCTGAAAACATTAACTCCTTCTTGGGCCCACGAATTGACTAATAGCCAGAGAAAAGCGTAGCATCTGCCTTCATTTTCTATCTGTCTCTGTGCTGAGCCATTCTTTTTGTAGTCACTTTGCAATCACCTTGGATTCCAGAAAGGACAGAAATGTTAACATCCTTATGACAACAATCGACAAGGAACTGGAGCTGCTACCATTCCAGTGAGGACAATTATCCCAAGCCAGAGTAAGCCTTTCAAACAGGAACCAGATTACTAACTCCAGGTGATAACTTCCCAGAACAGGACCAGAACACCAGACCACCTGCCTTACCAAGACTGCTCCACCAGTCACAAGACAAACCAGACCACACCTGTGATGGGGACTATTTAACTATGCAAACCTTTGTCCCTTGCCCCCAGTTCTTTGTCTACTTAAACCTAAAGCTCAGGTCTGTACTCCAAAGATGGCTAAAGATGAGCTGAGTGCTTCCTCTGCCTCTTCCCACGGCATGTCCTGAGCTGTGTAATAAACGTCCTTTCTCTGTCTTTGCCATGCCTATTTGTTTGGTGTTTAGGGGCGGATGGCCTAACCTGGCATGTGGAATCTCAGGAGTTTGGGCCTTGGGTCCAAAACTCTGGTTTCAGCTTCCGGAGGAGGAAAAGGGAGGCTTTAATCACCAGGAGTAAACTTTCTGCATTGTTTGGGTGGGTTTTAAAGGACATGACCTCAGGCAAATGTTTCAGCCTGCACAGCTCTGACTCCTTGCTGCACTGCCACATAAAAAACAAAGCTGTGCATGGTGCTCCTGTGACCTCTGATCCCACACTCAGGTGGCTGGGCAGCAGGGCTGAGAGTCTGAGATCACGCAGGGGCTACATATAAGACCCTGTCTCCAAATACAAAAAAAAAAAAAAAAAAAAACCCAAAAAGATGAAAAAGGCTAAAAAATAAAATTAAAACCACCAGAGAGCATTTGTTCAGAGGATCATGGTTCTGAGCCCAACTTACTGAATGCTCTTCAGAGTCAGATGTCTGGGAGGAGATGATGGGATTAAAGCTGATTGGGGACAAGGGGCCCAATTTTTTCCTCATGGCTCGGATCTGAAGCAGTGCCCGGAAGGCTATGAAGAAGAAAACAGGCAATCAGGACATCCTGCTACAAGATTAAGGAAACAAGAGCCCAAGCATGCTCTCTCCCAGAGTCAATCTTTAGTTTACCAGCCCTGCAGTGGTATGTTCTGGTGTTTTGTGATGCCCTTTCTGTCCTCCCTGTCCCCCATTCCCGTCCCCTCCCCACTTACGCAGCCGACATATGGGGCAGTTGTTGGCCTGGTAGCGCAGGGTGTCTGCACAGGTGTTACAGAGGCAGAGGTGGCGACAGGGCAGAATCAAGGTGTCCCGGACATCAGAGAGACACACCACACACTCAGCACTGTTATCACTCACTTCGTCTTCAGCCACCTGGTCAAAGAGATGGAAATTTAGCCCTTTGTGTCCCATATTTTATTTATAAGGCAGCTTGGCTGAAAAGCTGAGGTAAGCACTGGACTTGACAGTACACACAGTGCTTTCAAGTGCTCAGTCCCACTGCTTCTGAGAACTGCTTATCTGAAGTTGAGTCCGGGACTAACCCTAAGCTTATCTATCCTTAGAGGCCCAGTGCTGGCTTCCCTCTGATAGTCTGAGCTGAGAGCACCTAGGGGACCACCCAGGTCAAGGTGAAAGGGATGTGAAAGACCCTCACTGGAAACAGAGTTAACAGGGCTCTGGAGCAGAAGAACAAATCCAGAGCAGTCTATTTTCCTCATTTCAAAAGTGACAGAGCCTAATGATCTGAAGAGCAAGGAATATTCTCGAAGACCCAACTGGCTAAAAAAGTAAAGAAAATGTTTAGACTGGAGTGGTAGCTCAAGCAGCAAAGTGCCCGCTTTGTAAGATGAAGCCCTGAGTTCAAAACCCCAGTCTCTTACACACACTCACACACACACACACACACACACAAAGTACAGACCTAAGATGAAGCCCTGAGTTCAAAACCCCAGTCTCTTACACACACACACACACACACACACACACACACAAACACGCACACAGAAGTACAGACCTAAGTGGCTCCAGAGTTTGACTTACTAGATTCCTTGGCCCTGGCTTGAGCACAGAGTTTACAGAGTTTCTCACTCTGCCACTCAGGAAGAGTCACAGGCAAAATTTTGAACAAAACTTGCCTTAGAATCTTGTGTGTTGTATTTGTTTTCGATTCCATAGATCTCCTGAAGGAGGTAGCTGACTCCATCCACCTGAACAGCAAACAGAAAAGTTCAAGGACAAGCTTCCTTCCAAGAGACAAGATTGAGTGTCCCTCATCCCCTGTCCCCACCTAGGACTACTGATTCACAGTGAAAAAATGCAAAGGCCTAGATAAGTAAAGGATGTCTTTATTTACTTATGTTTTCTCTTTGAGAGGGGAAAGAAAAAAAGTGTTTAATTCACCCACATTCTATTCAACAGGGAACATTACATTTCACAAATGCAACAATAATACTTCATTATTGTGAACAGTTACGAAAGGCAGAAAAAGGACGGAAGGGAATGTTTCAAAATGTAAGTGTTCTTTATGTAAAAAATTTAAGTTCAGACATTATAAGAACAAAACAAAGCCTTGGTGCCAGTGGTTCACGCCTGTAATCCTAGCTACTCAGGAGGCAGCCATCAGGAGGATTGTGGTTTGAAGCCAGCCCTGGCAAAATAGTTCAGAGACCCTATCACAAAAAGAGCTGGTAGAGTGGCTCAGGGTATACGCCCTGAGTTCAAACTCCAGTACTGCAAAAAACAAAACAAAACACAAAAACCCGAAACTGGCAAAGAGAAAGAGGAAGAGAGAAAAATGTAGACGACAGGATGAAAGACCTTGAAGGACAGGCTAACGATGTGAGGCAGTCTTCCCCCCATGAAGCCGCCCTTTTTCTAACATGCAGCAAAATTATTCCTCGCCCGTTTCTCTTTTCCTTCCTTCCCTCCCTCTCTTCTTTCTTTTGTTGTTTTTGAGATGGGGTCTCACTATGTAGCCCAGGCTGGCCTCAAGCTTGTGATTCTCCTGCCTCAGCCTCCTAAGTGCTAGGATAATAGGCATGCACCATCACACCTGGCTTTTTACTTTTTCTTTCTTAAAAACAACTTTTTTTGATAACAAGTTTTTGCTTTGTTGCCCATGCTGGCCTCAGCTTTTCAAGTAGTTGAGATTACAAGTGTGTCCCATCATACCTATCTTGTTTTTGAGATAGGGTCTCACTAACTTTTGCTTGGACTGGCCTCAAATAATGATCCTCCTACCTCTGCCTCTTGAGTAGCTGGAATTATAGGTATGCACCACCATACATGTACCTGGCTTAGCCTTGTTTCTTAAAACCCCAACTGCTAATGCCCCATCCCACTCCTACTAGCTTGGGCCATGTCAGTGCCTAAGTTGGTTCTTCCCTTTTTCCCTTCAGAAGCCCACTCCTCCCTTCTGTCTCACTGCTGCTCTGAGACCTTGTCTCTACAGACCTAGTCTATCTCTGACTCTGTATCACACTCTCCAGTTTGACAGTCTGCTGCTAATGGTAATCCAGCAATAGGGAAACAGATAAAACATTTTCCTATAGCTATGCTGGACAACAAGGCCTTCTTCATAAGACATCTCACCAAGCCTGGGTCTGCCCAGGTAGTAGCCTCCTCTGCATCTCTTAAAACTTGTTTTAATGTTGTAATTCTATTGAAAAGGATATTATACTAAGGTATTATTGAGTACTATTGATCCCATTAAAGAGGGGCAAGTACTTAACCCAAAAGAAGGAATAAGATAGAATTTTAGATGGAGAGGCCTTTCTTTGTGTTTTAACAAAGGGCAACCCTACCTCCTACCCACTTGCTCCTACCCTCCATGTGATAACCCACCTCTCCCCCCATCCTCTCCTGCCAATGCCTCTGGCACACCACTGTCCCCTCACCCTCAATGGCATCTCCTACCTCTGCAAGAGTGGAAAGAAAATAGCTGGTACATGGTGGGGGCTAGGCCTTGAAGCAGACATGCAAACCTTGCTGATCATTCTGGAAGGGGGCAGGTGGCCAGTAAACTGCATTTTAGAAAAGGAATAGTGGGAGATAAATTAAGCCAAGAGCTCTAACTGGCTCTGAACTGCACCCCAATACTTTATCCTTTTGATTGAAATGTTTCTCATCCTGGCATTTTAAATAAAAAGAGTCTCTCAACTTAATGCCAGGAGACAAACCTTGCCCTTTCATTTTTCAAGTTCTTTGCTTAGATAAGGGAGGCCTAGCACCAACAATTTCAGAACATAAAGACACCAAAAGTCAGGCCACCCAAGTAGTTTCTAACACAGAAAAGTACTCCCTTTTTTCTTTCTTTCTTTGATTACAAAAAAGAAAGGGGCAAGGAGATGAAAAGTACTTAGCAAAAGAGGAAAAAAATTAAATAAATAAAGAAAAAAAGAAAAAAACAAGGGAGGGAGGGAGCACTAATAGTCCCTGGCATTCAGATACTTACTACTTGCTTCTGTTTGAGAGGCTTGACACAGAAAGTCCCATCTGTGTGCTGGAATGAAAATATGATGGTCACAACCAGAGTGGGAGCAGAAAGCATTCCATACTCTGCTGTTACTTTTCACAATTTTACATGTTCTTGGACACTCACAGAGCGGAATTACAGAATCTGAATACCATAAGGATCTTATAGTGATCCAGTCCAACCTGTTCGTTTTGGGAAGAGGAGACTGAAGCCTTTGGGGTTGAAAGGTGGCAGAGCTGAAACTTGCCAGAGCACAGCCCCAGTGTGGTGCTCTTTCAACACCACCCCAATTTGGATTATTCTGCTGAGCTCAGGTAGTAGCAAACAAGAGTATCCTCACAGGAAAAAAAGGAATAATCACATCATGAAGTTATTTACCTTTTCGAATGTACCCAGCAGTACATGGCAATGGCCGAAATACTCTGAAAGAAGCAGGCACGGAGGTGAATAAGGACAAACAACTCACCTTCATGCACTAACCCTCCCCGATGCTCACTGTCTGGCAGACCCACGGTCCTGGGCTGTCACCAGCAGGGGCCTGTTGTAAACCCAACACTTCACAGCAGCCCAAGTTGCTGGGAATCCTGGATATGAGAGGAATAGGACTGCCTGCCTGAGACCCACAGAGAAAGTGCGTTGCTCTGGGCCACAGTTCTGCCAGGACTGTGCCTCAACAGGGCAGTGTGTACACAGGAAAATGGAGATCCTTACCATCGCCTTCATCCACGACAGCATGTACCACCACAGGGTAAACTTCTCGGTCCAGATCAAAGCCGAGCTGCAGCGAAGAAAGGAAAACACAGAATGGCTCAGCAACCATCAGGAAGTGTTGCCCTCATCTCTGTACCTCAAACTTGCAATTACCCAGACTGTGTAACTGAGGGCCCCGTTTTCTTTTAAAAACCTCAGAGTTAAAGCCCTTTAACCTGCAGCTCCTCTTGGAGTGCAGCTTCCTCAGAGTACTCTAGGTTAACAGGCTACACTGGAATGGAAGAATGATATAAGCAGAACTTTTAAGCACATGAAGAGGTCACAAGGCTTAAAGGGCAGCATGGCCTTCAAGCACCTGGGCAGAGCCTAGGTCCTAGGTAGCTCCCAGGCCCTTCTGCAGCTACATAGGGGATCCCAGCAGAGGCAGCTTACCTCCTCTTCAGCCCACTCTGAGGGGTCCACGGTATGGGAGGGCAGGCAAAACTGTTGGCACACCCCTCGCTTATAATGCACAGTCTCTGACTGGAGGCTGTTGTCTTTTGGAATGTAGCTGTGAATAAAGTGAGAAGCAGAGGTAAAGTTAGGATCTAGCCTAGATCCTAATTGTTAGACTTAACAATTCCCTCTGTCTCTTGCCTGTTTTCAATCTCCAACAGGCTCTAGCACAGGACAGAAGGGCCTCTTTTCTAACACATTTCTTTTGCTCTTGCTTGGTAATGTTATTAGATTGATTTATTCAACTCACACATCCATAGGAAGGAAGCTAAACAGGTTTTTAACACTATCCCAAGGTCACTGTACCCAGAAAGCAAATTTGAAGGGAAAAGGTGAGAGTAAGGCTTTGGAAAAGAAAATCTAAATTCGCTGGGTGCCGGTGGCTCATGACTGTAATCCTAGCTACTTAGGAGGCAGAGATCAGGAGGATTGAGGCTCGAGGCCAGCCTGGGCAAATAGTTCATGAGACCCTATATCAAAAAAACCCATCACAAAAAAGGGCTGGGCTGGTGGAGTGGCTCAAGGTGTAGGCCCTGAGTTCAAACCCAGCACTGCAAAAGAGAGGAGAGAGAGAGAGAGAGAATCTAAATTCAAGAACGAGATTCTACTTAGTTGTAGAAAAAAGAATGTTTTCCTCCATAAATGAGCACATAAGGAGGCCTGGGCTCTTTTGTCTGGGAGTGGCTCACCTGGTCTCCTACTCTTACCTGGCAATACCATTCTGGAACTCTTCAGTGGCCTGATAGTAGATGGTGATGGCCACCCGGGCATCCGTGTCAAAGGTGAACTCGACATTGTAGTGGACTTTAGCTTTGCTGGCCTCTTCTCCAGGGCTCTTCACTTCCTCAGCACATCTAGACCACAAAGACAGCATTCTGGGACAGCACATCAGGACTTTAAGATTTACCTTCTTTCTAAAAACTTAATAATATATTGTAGACTTCTCTCTTTGGTCATTAACTTATGTCTACATCTTTATTTTGAATGATCACAGAGTAATTTATTATCATTATTTTTGGTTGTTTAGGTTATTTATGATATTTTACAGTGCTACAATTAATATCCTTGGCAGGTACCAGATTTTTCTTTTTCTTTTTTGCTGGTTACACCCCCCAGCGCTTTTTTGCTTTATTTTTTAGATAGGGTCGCTTCAGATAGTGATCCTTCTATCAGTGGCCTCCTGCATAGTTGGGATCACAGACTTGTACCACCAAACCCAGCTTGTTTGTTGAGATGGGGGTCTCAGTAACTTTTTGCACAAGCTGGCCTTGAACAATGATCCTCCCAATCTCTTCCTCTTGAGTACCTGGGATTATAGCCATGTACCAGGCCTATTTTTTTAATACTTTTATTTTAATTAAGGTTATTAGTCACATAGTTTAAATAGTTTCCATAAGACTCGTTAAAAACCAGCAGGCCTTCCTCTTTCCCTCTCCTCCTCTTCAAAGGTGGCTGAGCATTTGCTTCTAAATAGCATGCTTGGGTCACTGCTTCTTAGTTTTCCAGTTTTAGGCATAATCTATTGATTTCATATAAGTGACAGTCTCTGTCTCTTTTTTCACTCTGCCCCTCAAAGGAGCTCCACAATCCCAAAGTCCACAATGTAGGGCTGTCATGCTTTTTTTTTTTTTTTTTTTTTTTTGGTGATACTGGTGTTTGAACTCTGGGCCTTGCACTTGCTAGACAGGCACTCTACCACTTGAGCCATGCCTCCAGTCCTTTTTTGCTTTAGTTATTTTTCAAAGAAGGTCTTGTATTTATACCTGGGCTGGCCTTAAACTTCTATCCTCCCAATGTCCACTTCCCAAGTAGCTATGATTACAGGCACAATCCACTACACCTGGCTTCACGATTTTATTAGCACAGCATGTTAGTATCTGTACTGCTGTGATTATATAAGCACTATTCTGGGTTGAGCTACAGAGTAACCTATGGTTGTTTTCTTTTTCCTGCCTAACTTTTTCGTGTAGTCAGTGCTCATCTTGGCCCTTTTAGTTGCTTGGTTTTCAGTGTACTCATCCTAAATTCCAAGTCGTACACTCTGCCGGCTTTTGAATCTCCTGAGATTCAAAAATGTTCAGATGCATCAGGGAGTCCACATAGCTCATCTTTTTCTTCTTTTTGTTCTTTTGAGACAGGCTCTTGCTGTGGAACTCAAGCTGGCCTTAAACTATTGATTCTTCTGTCCTTGCCTCCCAAGTGTTGGGATTTCATGCACGTACTGTCACCCTCTGCCAGCTTGGCTTCTTGAGATCTCTTCTGAAGTCCTCTATCTTGCTCCCATCTGGACCCAGGCCCTCTGCACCTGGCACACAGATGTTGTCCTTACTGTCTCCCATCATCCCGGGGCTCCCTTTGCCTCCGCCCCACAGAAGCTCATGATTCTTGCATGTCACAGCTTCCTCTTTCTCTTGCTGAAGCACATCTTTCTAGTGTCCTGGAAGAGGGTGTGTTGAGGATCTTCCAAAAGTCTAAAGTGGGCTCCAATCATTGATCTCTCCTCTTCTGAAAGCTTGCAGAAGCCCCTCTTTGCCATCTGTGGTGCTGGGCACTTGCTGGTCCTGTCCATTTGGAAGTGTGTGCCCACTGGTCTGGGATATGTTCTTAAATTGTGTATGTCATTGAAGATGTCCTTCTTTCTATAATCACTGTTCTCTCTAGAATCATTAGCTAGTTATTACACCTTCTAAACTGTATCTTTTCTACCTCTCTACCTTTTTGTTCTACTTTCTAGACTATTTCAACTTTTCTTCCTACTGTTGTCTTGAACTTTTCATTTCTGTTACTGTTTTTAATTTCTAAGAGTCCTTTTGTGCTTCCTAAATGCTCTGTGCCATTGTCCATAAAGAAGCAGCTCTTCTGTCTCTGGGGCTAATGTTTTCTTCTTCCTGTGTACATTTTGCTTCAGTTAGTGGCCATTTTACTGTTGGCTTATTCTGCCACTGTCTTTTATTTTGCAGGCATGCCTTGGACATCCAAGAATCCTGGGTACCTGCTCGTATTTAAGAAATTTAAAACTGACAATTAGAACTAAGAACAAAAAGGATTTTGGGATCCTAGGCTTCTTTCTTTGAGGGTTATCTGGGTCTGTTGAGGAGCCTCCCAATCCATTTTCTCAGGTTTTCCACTCAGGTGGGTCTGATTCCCAAAGGCCAGTTTTCCCTCTCCTGACAGGGGCCTGGCTACTGGTGTTCTGCAGGCAGAGTGTGGTGGGGTGGAGGGCTCACCATCCAGCATGCCTAACTTGACCTCACTCCATTTCTGGTGCAGAGTTTGGCCTCAGCTGTGCCTGGCTCCCCAAGTCCAGAGGGTCTCTGTTGAGTGAAGGTCTTCTGCTGACAGACCTTCACCACGGTATGGGAAGGGCAACTCTGGCCATGCTGGCAAGGGAGGGCTTTTAGACAGAATTTTACCAGTCCTTTTCATTCTAGCCTTCTACCTCAACTTCCAGAGGCACATGGTCCCACCAAGCCCTGACACATGTTGGGGGCTAGCACAGTGCAAAGGGATGACACTCAGCTTTCCCTGGGGTTGCCTCAGGGTTCTAAGTTATTTGACATTCACCACCTTTTTCTAGCTTTTAAAACTGTGTTGCTGTTGCTCCTTTTCCATTCTCCCTATCCTGTGACCTGTGCCTTTTATGGACATGTTTATTATTATTCAGTGGCTTTGGAGTAGCAGCAAAAGTAGATGGTTAATCCTCCATTGTTACCTGGAAACCTGAGAATCAGACTTTATTCCAATAATCTCAGAAAAACAAAGCATGAGCTGAGGCATAGCTCAGTGGTAGAGCACTTGCTTAGCCGGCTCAAGGCTCTTGATCCCTATCACCTAAAAAAAAAAGGAAAAGAGAAAACCATCTTTCACCCTAACGTTTATAAAATACCAGCCACTTTCCCTTTGACATATCATTTGGTTTTGACAAGCACCATGAAAGAGGTGATGCCACTATTTCACAGATGAGAAGCCTGAAGCTAGACTCACTGCAGCAAGTGCCCAGGGAGGTGGGAGGCACAGTGGACTTTTGCTTCCAGGCAAGTTCTAGTGTAGCTGTGAGGGACCAGGACCTTATAATGACTCAGGCCCTTGAACCTGTCTCCATAAAATGTGTGAACAGGCCATTTATCATGGGAGAAATCAAGTGACCTGAGTAACTGACAGCTGGCAGGCATTCCAGGCCCAGCCCAGTTCAGGCTACTCTGATCATAGGAACCCCACTGGGGTGACCATTCTGCAGCAGAGAAAGGTTCCTTGACTCCCTTGTCTCCAGAGTTGGCACCAGGGGTAGAGAGAAGCATGACTGTGGAAGCAGCAGAAAACTTCAGGACAAATAAAATATCAAATATGCAAAATTTTTGATATAAATATATTAATAAACAGCTCAGTGCAGTGGCTCAGGCCTGTAATCCCAGCTACTTGGGAGGCAGAGATCTGAAGGATGGAGGTCAAGGCCATCCTTGGAAGAAGGTTAGTGAGACCCTGTCTCAAAAATAAACCTGGTGTGCTAGCAAGCACCTGTGATCCTAGCTTCAAGAGAACCATAGTAAGAAGTATATGAATCATATGTCAATAAAGCTGTTATACTAAAAATTATCAGAATGAATTTCCTAATGCTAGTAAGGTAGACCTATAACAAGCATGAAACAGACACTGAGCCATCTTCCTTGTCTTTTCAGAAAAATCTGGGATCTCTGATTTGCCCTAACCAAATCTGTCCTCCCAGGGAACCAAAGAGCCATAATGGACATATTGTTGGGGGAGGGGAGCATCATCAGATTAAAAATCACACAACTTCAGGAAGGCAAAAAGAAGGCAAATGTTGCTAATAATTAACAGTGATGAAGATTAACCAGCCTAGGGCATGACGAGTTCCTCAGAGGAAGTTAGGAATAAAAAGAAAATATAAACAGTAAAATAGGGATTTTATATTCCAAGTTTAAACATCTCATGATTACATAAGCTTGTTAGGGTATCTATAAAAGTCTTCTTTTTCCTCAAAAATCCTTCCTTTAAAAAAAAAAATCCACAAAATAGGGATAATATTTACCACCTCTAAGAGAGTGAAGCCCTTCCCACACAGGTTAGTGCTGAGTTCTGAAAAAATCAGGTGCAGAGAAACATAATCTAAGCAGGTGTAGTGCCCCAGCAGTTCTCTGGCAGCTGAGGCCCAGACAGCAGGCATGGCCTGGCAGAAGCTGCTCTGTGAGTCCCATGGGAAGTCTAATGTCCTGCAAATAGGAGGGCAGCTAGGACCTAGCCCTGGGGAACTTACTTGACAAGCCTTAGCGTGTCCTTTCGGATGTTGATCAGGCTTCTCAGAGTCTTCACAGGCTCTTGGGGAGGTGGAGCAGCATATGGAAACTGTCAGAAACAAAGTGGGAGAAGGTAGTATATTTATAAAGACCATAACTGTCTCTCCTTTGCTGGAACAGGGCTTAATGGTTGAGTAGGACCAGCCCTGCAAGGTGAGATGAGAAGGGGCTACTCTCCTAAGAAGTTAGGAGACCAAGACTACAACAAGGTATTGAATCAATTTGCTCAAGGTCACAGCTAGTGGGAAACTGGTATCAACAGAGCAAGATTTATCTCCTTTTTTCCATTACAAAAAGCTTATTTGGGTCAATGTTCAAACCTTGGAGAACTAATCAAAAACTACTGAAGTTCCAAACACCAAAGGACACACTGGCTGAGTTAATCGCAAAAGACCTTCCAACTGACCTTACATGGCAGGGAGGCAGACCTGCAAGCCCTTTCCTTCATGGAACCACACGGTATGCTAGGAATTTAGGGACTACAAATAGAAGAGAGCCCCACCATGTGTACAGAGCCAAGGCTGGTCATATGAAGCACAGTTCAGTATTGTGGGAACCGAGAATACTGGCTTTGCATTGTCTTCATTTGCCACCCATTCTCTAACCCTTTCCCATTTGACCTTTGGATTCAGAGATCAGAGTGGATGATAATGAGAAGTTAAAGAAAGAGGAAATAGTAAAAATGTCATTGGAAATCATATAAGAATTATTTAAAATGTCTCCAGTATTCTTATAATGTTATTAGGGCAATATAATTTTTTTGCTGTTGTTTTGAGACAGGGTCTCACTATGCAGTCTAGGCTACATAGGATCGAACTTCCAATCCTCCTGCCCCAGCCTCTCAAGTGCTGGAATTACAGATGTGTGCCACCCCTCCCAGTGCACATTAATTTAAAAATATATACAATCGTGTGTCCTTTAATGATGGGAATGTGTCCTGACACTATGTCGCTAGGCAATTTTGTCACTGTGGGAACATCACATTTGCACAAACTAGGTGATCTCGTCTTATAAGACCACTGTCCATATGAGCCATGTCTTTGACTGAAATGTCATTATACTGAGCATGACCGTAGTTCACAAACCCACTAGTCTTTGTAGCTTTCCAAACCTGATTTTCCTTGCTCAAGGGTCTACCTCTATAGTGCTGGAATCAGAAAACAGGACACCTTGTTACAGTCTAATTGCCCCTTCATAGACACTGACTGAACGTGGTTATTTTACTGGAGGAGCATACTGTAATGCGTAATGTGGCTTACTTGGCTCTAGGTATTCAGTGTAAGCGTGTAAATATGACCCATAAGAAAGCACATTCTACTTAAACTACTTGCATTCAGGTTATCCACACTGTGAGCATTATATAGTAAAATTTACTTTTTCTGGTTTTTTTTTTTTTGGACAAAGGGTCTCACTATGTAGCCCAGGCTGGCCTCAAATTCTCAATTCTCCTGCCTCAGCCTCCTGAGAAACTGGTGTGTCACTAAGCCTGGCTTGCAAAATTTTACTTTTTCATTGATACATTAAACATATACTCTTCGGCTGAGCATTGTGGCTCATGCCTGTAATCCCAGCTACTCCAGAAGCAGAGATCGAGGTTCAAGGCCAGTCTAGGCAAAAAGTTAGCAAGAACCCACCTCAACAACAACAAAAAGCCCCAGGCATGGTGATTCATGTCTATAATCCCAGCTACACAGGAGGCATAGGTAGGAAGAGGACTGAAGTCTTAGATCAGCCGGGGTGGGTGTAGGGGGAGAAAAACCCTATCTGAAAAATAACCTGAAGCAAAAAAGTCTGGAGTTGAGGGTCAAATGGTAGAGCTCTTGCCTAGAAAGGGCAAGGCTCTGAGTTCAAGCCTCAATATTGTCAAAAAAACAAAAGAAATATTCTTTAAAAAAATGATAGCTGCTTTTTGTGATGACAAAGCATTACATGCTCAAGCAGGAAAACTGAAAAATGCAAAAAAATACAAAGTCAGGCCAGGTACCGGCAGCTCATGTCTGTGATCCTAGCTACTCAGGAGGCAGAGTACTCAGGAGGATCATGCTTTGAGGCCAGTCCAGGCAAAACACAAGACCCTATCTCAGAAATACCCAATACAAAAAAGGGCTTAAGTGATAGAGTGCCTGCCTAGCAAGCATGAAGCCGTAAGTTCAAACCCCAGTACTGCCAAAAAAAGTCCCAAATCAGTCATAACTTCACCATTCAGTGATACCAAAGTTAACACTGCAGAATGTGGTTTTCCAGAAAGCAAAAATTCCCTCTGCCCCTTGTTCCCTTTTCCCTTCCTCTCCGTATCTGGCACTGCTTTGCACTGTACCTACTACCATACAGTCTCTTGTTCACTTGGAAAGATCTGGTAAACTCCATAATTTTGACAACATGTAGAACATGTTTAATCAATTCCATATTATTCGACGTTTTAAGTTGGCTTGCTTTTTTTGCTGATATGAAAGTTGTGGTAAATATCCTTGTCCCTACATTTTGCATGCTTATTTGATTATTTCCTTGGGACAAATTCCTAGAAGTGGAATTACTGGATCAAAGAGTAAGCATATTTTTAAGACTTTAAGAAACATTTTGCCAAATTGTGCACAAATCCACCTTGAGCACAGCTCTGAGTGGTGGTGTAACAGAAGCCTTTGATATAGGAAAACTGAAATTCTAGCCCAGATCCCGTCTGTGGCGCATTTCTCTTCTGCCTGCTTCCTAGGCTGCCATAATAAAGGAATTTAAAACAATTTTACAGTAAGCTTTAGCAAAAAGTAATTAGGCAGGAAAATCCGACATAAATGCTAGCCTACTCTAAAGCCAAAATAAATGACTTTGGGATTAAATTTTTTCTTCTGGAGTAGCAAAATTAATCACTTCATTTGTGCAGGTACTCAGGAATTATCCATAACTCCTACCTGAATTAGAAGAAAAAAGTTGAGTTTTTTCCCTTCATATTTAAACAACTTTACAGTCATATTGTGACATTTACAAAGTGCTCACCGCGTATCTTAGTTAAATCCATGCCTCCATCATTCTCCTTTTCCTCCCTCCCCATCCTTAGAGCAGGTTCAACAGGTCTCCTCCTTCCACTTCTCTTGTTCGTCACTCTTTCTCCCCCAGAACCCTCACGAAAGAAAAGCAGAGGAAAGGAAAGGCCCTAGCACTCTGACCCCTGTTCTGAATATTCATTTGATAACTACGGCAATGAAACACAAGTTGTTCAAGGAAAAGGATCCAGGGATCAACTTAACAAACACATCTCTACACTGCAGGTTCTCACAACAAAAGAGAAGAAAACAACTGAAAATCTGTTCAGCAGAACCTCATCTTATCCATGGATTCCTACCTACCACTGCTGTCTTGCTGGCCTTTCACTTACACCCCAGAGTCCACATGCAACATTCATTGCAAGGTTTAAGGAGAAGATTCACAGCAGAAAAGATAAGGCCCTGGTTTCAGGAAGCTGTATTTAAAGGTAGATGACATAGCTACAAATAACTGCAGTATCAGAGAGTGAGAGAAATGCCAGCAAAAAGACAAAAATGAAGGAAGCAATCACTTCTGGCTGAGGCAACCTGGAAGACTTCAGGGAGGAAGTACTATTCTTGAAAGATAAATGTAATTTGTAGCAGAGGTGAAAGCGAAGATAGAGGGAACACAAGGAATCAGAGGCGACGTGAAGAAAATATTATTCTGCCCTTCGAGTTGTCTCCCCTCCTCTGTAAATCAGTCTAGCCTACCATTTCTCTTAGCTTCTTGTCCTCTTCCTTTTAAACATTAGCGGGCTGGGAGACAGCTCAGTGGTACAGCGCTTGCTTGCATGTGTGAGGCCCTCAGGTCCAGCCCTAGCACTGAGGGGAAAAAAAAAAGCCATTTATTGAGTTCTTACTATGTGTCAGGCACTGTGCTAAACATTTCCACACATTATCTTATTTAATCTTTGGAACAATCCTGTGAGATAGAAATTGTTGTTCCCATTTTTGCTGATAAGAAAACAGGCAATAAAGAGGTTTAGAAACTTCCCCAAAGCCCCCCAGGGTTCAGGGAGCAAAGCTGAGGCTTGAACACTCTCCCTCCATCTTTCTCCAAGACTAGGAGACAAGGTGTCCAGATATTAAAGTGCTGATTATTAAAAGATCTGAGCCTGGCACGGTGGCTCCATGCCTGTAATCCTAGCCACTTGGGAGGCTGAGATCAGGAGGACTGCAGTTCAAGGCCAGAAAATAGATCTTGAGACCCTCTTCTCCAAAATAACCAGAGCAAAATGGGCTGGAGGTATGGCTCAAATGGTACAGTGCAAAGCCATGAGTTCAAGCCCCAGTCCCGTCAAAAAAAAAAAGAAAAGATTTGAAAAACACACACTTCTTGATTTGCTCATTCCTTTTTCCTATCAAAACACTAGTGATGAAGTGAGGAGTCATTCAAGTGGTAGAACAACTACCTAGCAAGTGTAAGGTCCTGAGTTCAAAATCCAGTACCAACAACAACAACAAAAAAAATACTGGTGAACTTTTTTGCTTGCCTACAATATTTCCTTAATAGAGGCACATTATTTAGTTATGTTTAAGAAAAAAAGAAGTATTTTATTTCAATTTAAAACCACAGGTGTTCTCAGTATACTAACAGGTCAGTGTGAAAGGAAAGCGAGTGAATGTGCTCTTGGGGCCACAGATGACAAAGTCAGACCAGACTCAGAGTCCTCGTCTGAGTAACCACTACCTAGTCCACTGCATGCAGCACTAAAACTCTTTCCTCAGCCTCTTCTTTCCTTTCTGTGGTGCTGGGGATGGAATCCAGGGACTCATGCATGCTAGGCAAGGGCTCTGCCATGGAGCCACACCCCAGATAATGTCTATTTTCTTTGTGAGGGTCTTAAAAGTGTCATTTTCTCAGCCCTAAATCCACTGAGTTAGGGAATGAATGGTGACAAGGAAGAGGCACTGGGCCATTAGATAGGGAGAAGTGGCCTCTCTGTCCTGCACACAACGTGTTCCAGTCTCTGACCTCTTGCCTCAAGCTCCATAGGGGCAGGGGTTTATGGAATGCCTTCCCGTTCCTTAGGCATCATTCTGGAGTAAGTAAATCCTTATGGCCTTATGAAGTATCCCTAGAATTCTAGCTTCTGGGCGGGGGGACAGAGAGAGAAGGAGCAAAAAGGGGAGAGAGAGAGACAGGGAGGGAGAGATGGGGGGGAGATAAGAGAGAGGGAGACAGGGAGAGAAAGAGAGGAGAGAGAAAGAGAGAGAGGAGAGAGAAAGAGGGAGAGAGAGAGTCAGAGACGGGGATGGGGGGGAGAGAATGTAAGGAAACATTACACACAGTAGCTACTTTGTGCCATGTATCATGTTAGTTTCTTTAGATATGCACTCTCCCCCGATTTTACTTTATTTTAAAAAATTATGGTAAAATACACATAACAAGAAATTTACAATTTTAACCATTTTCAAGCATACACTTCAGTGGTATTAAGTACAGTCACATTCATGCTATACAACTATCAGCACCATCCAACCCCAGGCCAGATATTCTTTCTTTCCCTCTCTTCCTTCCTCCCTCCATCCTTTCCTCTTTTCTCTTTTCCTTTGTGAGGTACTAGGTTTGAATTCAGGGCCCCATATTTGATAGGCAAGTGCTCTGCTATTTGAGCCATACCTCCGGCCCTTTTTGTTTTATTTTTCAGATATAGTCTCATGGTTTCCATAATCCTCTTACCTAGGCCTTCCAAGTAGCTGGGATTACAGATGCATACTACCATACCCAGTTTATTTGTTTAAATGGGGCCTCATTAACTTTTTGCCTGGGTTGGCCTCAAACTGTGATCCTTCTAATATCTACTTCCTAAATAGCTGGGATTACAGATGAACCACTGTGCCCTTTCAGATACATTATTTCCTATTCTCTATATGAAGAGACATATCTCTACTCCCAACAGACTTTAAACTCTTAGAGGATAGACTGACACAGGAAAACTCAAAATATAGCATCTGACTGAATAAATAAAGAATGTCAGCCCTCCTATTTTACAAATAAAAAAGCTAGACTCAAAAGATTCACATAATTATCAGCGGCCCCACGGCTAATGAGTAGCAGAACCATGATCTGTACCCAGGTATGTCTGATGGCAGAAGCCATGTTCTGTCTACTACAGTTAGCTGGGTACAGCAGGGCACACCTCCAGGTCGTCCTCATATAAGAGTGTCCTAGGAATCAGTAAGGAAGGATGATTACTGCCAAGGAGGGACAATCACTGTTAGCAAAAATTCTGTGGACTGCACCTTTATGCTTAGACAACAGCATACACAAAAACACATAGAATACCATACTCCTAATTTCAGCAGGAGTCTCTGAGGTCTCCGCAAAGAGCTGTCTTGTAGCATACATGGCAAAATCCTTTTGTCTGTGACATCCGACAGAAAGTGCAAAGATACAACTGTACATCTAGGGCAGCAGTCTCAGCACCGTTCACCTTCTGTGGAAGATGCTCAAGGACACGTTCCTGACACACATTTCTAAAACACTGTGATTTCTCTCGTCCACTGTTTCCAGGGAACCAAAACATTTGTCTATTCACTCAGCACTCTCACTACCTCCTGAGCACTGAACTAGGTCTGGGTTGCAGTCATGAGCCAAACAAATGTTTTCAATTCTGGCTGTAAGGCGCCTGGGGTCCAGTACTGAAAGAACTTGCATCTAGTGCTCTGCGAAGCTGGGCCCAACACCCTCCCAGGATTGGCCTGCTTGTGCTGTACTGAAATCAGCCCGAATCTGAGAATACTTTAAATTCCAAACACCTCAAGCTCACCTCATTCAGGGAGCTCCAGGGATTTGTCAGTCAAGACCCCATGTGTATGCTGAGCAAATTTCTCTTTAGCTTTTTATCCTCGTATTCACATGTTCATGCCTGGCATGAGCAAACTGCCATCTGGTGCCTAAAGATGGAACTGCCAGATTAGATCCTCATCTGACCGGAAGGGCACATGTGTAGTCACATACACAAATTGTGTGTGTGTTATGTATATGTATACATGTAAATATCAACCATACATTCTGAATTTTTTTTTTTGGCACCAGGGGTTGAACTCAGGGCCTCACACTTGCCAGGAAGGATCTCTTACCACTTGAGCCACTCTGCCAACCCTTTTTGCACTGGCTATTTTTGTGATAGTCTGACATTATGCCCAGATTGGCCTGGACCTCAGTCCTCCTGTTTACATTTCCTGTGTAGCCAGGATAACAGGTGTGCACCATCACATCAAGCTTTTATTGGTTGAGATGGGGTCTTGAGAACTTTTGCCCAGCCTAGCCTCAAACCTTGATCTTCCCTAATACCCGCTCCTGTGTAGCTAGGATTACAGATGTGAGCCTCTGTGCCCGGCTTCCCTTTTAAAATTATCGAGCAATCCCTAGTAGTCTATTAAAAAAAAAGACTATAATCTACTCACAAAATAAATTATTAACTTTAATTACAAGCTTTCTAAAAGTACATCATTTGCCATCCTTTGCTACTAGATTCATGCCTGATCACATGAATGTGGCATATTTAAGTGTAGACTATGACATCATCCCTGTCAGTTCTCAAAGAACTGATATGGGGTGATATGGGATATTTCTGTTGGTTACTGTGTGTATGTGTTTTCCTTTTTTGACTATACTTTATTTAGTAATAAGGTTCTGGCTTTTCTTCAGTAGTCATCCAAAATGTTTTACTCCCCGTTGGGAGTAGGGCATCATCATTAAAGCCACTCTAAACTAATGAAAGACCTCAAGATGAGGCCCTAAGAAAAGTGTGTACAGTCTGCTTGTGACCACAAGGCTGCAGCAGCAGACTTTGCATTTGACTCTCTGCTCTCCTTACCCAGTCAACCTTAGTGATTCTCAAAAGGGGCCAAGAGTCATGGGCAGGTGCTTTTTCAAAAGCACAACATGTCAGGGCCTTGCAGCTAATTCTGACTCAGCTGCTCTGGGATAGGGAATAGGAATCCATATTCTAAAAAATATCCCAACTGATTCTGCTGCAGAAGGGACAGAAACTACACTGTCATTTTGTATTTAATAGTTTTTCATTATATACCAAAATAAATTTGTATAATGATTACAGGTTAAAAATTTTCTCACCTAAAAAATAATGCATGCCTATTATGAAAAAAATCCAGTTATTACATAGAGAAGATATGAAGTATAAACTGTCCATGACCCTGTCCTAAGCACATCATAACATATATATACATTCTATTCTTTTTTGTTTTTTTTTGAGACAGAGTCTCTCTATGTAGTCCAGGCTAGCCTCAAACTTGAGACCCTTCTGCCTTAGTCTCCAGACTTCTGAGTTGCAGGTGTAGACCACCTTACTTGGCTCACATATACATTTTTAACTTAATTTTTAAAATATTTTTTAAGGTTTTTTTTTGGGGGGGGGTCTTTTTTTTTTTTTTGGTGCTGGGATTGAACCTAGGGCCTCACACATGCTAGGCAAGCTTTCTACTACTAAGCTACATCCCAGTCCTAATTTTAAAATATTTTTACAAAAACAGGATCATAGTGTTTTTATATTTTGCTTTTCCACTTAATGATTCATCCTTCCTACAAACTCCACTTCATTATTTTTAAAAACATTTTGTTACCCATACTCTTAACTACTCCTATTGTTAGTAGAAGAGCTCCTGAAACCAGAAAATTAATTCAGCACTATTACCTAATCTACATACTCTCATTGCAATTTCACCAGTTTTTCCCATTAATGCCCTTTCTCAGGCTCCGGGCCCATTACAGGACCCCACATTACATTTTTTTTCAACTTTGTGTAATGAAAATGTTCCAACATACAGAAAAGTTAAAGTCAAGCATGGTAGTGTATGCATGTAATCACAGCACTTGGAAGGTGGAGGTTGGAGGATCACTGAGTTCGAGACCAGCCTGAATTATATAGCCAGACCCTGTCTTAGAAACAAACAAAGTCCCCAGAAAAGCTGAAATAATTTTACATTGGTGACTTAGGTGAACATCACCTAGATTCTACCATTAACAATGTACTAATACTTATTTTTAACATTTTATTTATCTGTTCATTATCCATCTTTCTTGATAAACTTCAAAGGAAGTCATAGACATTCTTACAAGTGTGAAAGCTACTTGAAACATTAAAAGCTTTCCTTTTGCCTTTTCCAGGTGGTCTTTTCTGATCAACTTCTGAGCTTTCTATTTAATAGAGCTAAACAATGCATTGTCATGTCTCTTCAAGGTCCCCTGAAATCTGTGATGGTTTCTCAAATTGCTTCTTTGTTGTTGCTGTTTTGAGACAGGGTCTCACTATGCACCCCTGACTAGCCTCAAACTTTCAATCCTTCTGCCTTAGCCTCTCAAGTTCTGGGATTACAGGTATGAACCAGCACACCCAAAGTTTTTGTTCTGTATTTTAATAATCTTGATACTTCGATTGAGTTGTTTTGTAAAATATCTCTCACTCTGGGTTTGCCTGATGTTCTTACACAAGTAGACCAAGCTCATGCATGTTTGGCAAGAATCCCACAAAAGCGATACACACTTCTTGACCTTGTTCCAGGATGGTATATGATGTTGATGTGACTTCCTACAAGTCTTGTTAGCTTTGATGAGCTGGTTATGATGATGAGTGACAGTTCTGTCCGTGGATCAGTTTGTAGTTGAGATGATCTGTAGTTGTTGTTGGACTGGGGTTTGAATTCAGGGTATCGTGCTTGCTTAAACAGGCACTCTACTGATTGAGCCACATCCCCAGCTCCATTGATGATTCTTACCTGTAACAATAATTACTGAGGTGTTTGTGTATTGATGACTTTCTTTTCTTTTCTCCTAAGTAGCTGGGATTATAGGTGTGCTGTATTGCCCCTAGTTCTACTGGTGACTTTCTATTTCCTTCTACATGTATTAAGCAGAATAACCAGAAGAAACAGTTGGCCCTCTTGTTTATGCAATTATTTACTTATAGAATTTATAGTATATTTACTTTTTTAGTTAGGTTAAAAAAAACAAAACGTCAAAAATCTGCCTCCAAAGAGAAAGAGAATCATCTTAGATAAATTATAGTTTAAGTGGAAAGGTACTCATTTTATGCATTGGGCAGCATTATCAAAAATTAATACTTTGGGTAACTCCAGAAATAGTACTTGTGGCAATGAATTAAATAATAGTTACTATGGAAACCCAACACTGGAGTCAGATCAATAACTCATTTATAGAACTATATAAACCCTTCTTAAAAATAGCTTTTTAGGGCTTTTATATTTAAGTTCTGGTTTGTTTTCATTTGATGCCTGGTTATCTCTCCACTTTCTCTGCTTCCCTCTCTCAGATGTCAGTGTGTCCAAGCTTACTTACCAGTGGCTATTTTTAGACTAATGATGCTTTACAATGTTTTCTTAGCTCGGCGGCATCAGGGAAGAACAGTTTAGTCTCTGCTTGAGAGCTGTGACATGAGTACAAATTTGCTTCTTTAACCAGCTGCAGCCCTGAGACAAACTGTACCATTCCTGCTGTAGACCAAAATGCTGTGATCTACATTCACTGCAGTAAACCCTTTTTCACTAATTTTCCATCCAGTCCTTGGAGAAAATTGATAACCAGTTTAGAAAGACTGGTAATCACATGGCTGGCAAGATGCAAGACTTTCTTTTTATTGAAATCAAAGATATGAAAGAGATATCAACAAGACGTCACAGATGACCTTGAACACAAAAGTGCTTTATGTTTAGATTTGGCTACCCAAGAAATCCATCCAAGAAAGCAGTCTATTTATAGTCTGTTAACTACTCTGCAAGGTCTCCTGGCAGGAAGCCTATTGGACCAATGTCATGGCTGTATGACATCACAGTTAACGTTGACCTTTTCCAAAATATTTAATTAAGCAACAGCCCAATTAAGCAATTCTTTCTGTTCACCTAACAGATGAAAAGAAGAGTGTGGAAGAAAACATACCTCAAAGAAAAGCACACATCACATAGCTGCACAGGTCTTGCTTAATGACCATATGACCTATTGCTTTTCTCTTAGGGTTTGGGAGGGAGTACTGAGAGACTCAGCACATGTGACATCAAGTGCACCCACACAATGCTGTGGATTGCTTAGATGACAACTGAAACCCACATGACTTCCAGGCTGCCATGAGAGAACTTCTCCTTTCTCAGTAGACTAAAACACTACCCTGTTATACTGTGCCTGCTTCTAAAATAAAAAACTGCCCTTCTGAAGAAGGACTGCTTTTGAATGGGAAGGATTTTGCCTAAACCCAGCTAATTTTAGGTGGAATTAAAGGAGGGAAAGCAGTGCTTGTAGTAAAGCAGACATAGTCATCTCTTCCTTCCAGTGACTGGTAAATAGTGACTAATGGTCAAAACCACCTCTTTCAGACAAGCCACCCTTCCTCCACACTGCCCTTCCCAATGCTATCTGGCCAGAAGACTGGTAACCCAGCTCACAAACAAGAATCTATTTCAAGCAGAAGATTCTGAGATGCCTGGTACTATACTTGAAGCCTATGCTCAGAGGCAGGCACCATGATTGGCCAGACTAGGCATTAAAATATATACAACTTATCTACATACATATTTTTTCTCAAGGAAGCATCTGAATGTTCAAAGCCACCAAGTGTTAGGTTTCCAAACTCTGTGTGTGTGTGTGTGTTTGCACAAGTGTGCACAGAATATCAGGGATTGAACCCAGGGCCTTGTGCTTACTAGGCCAGTGATCTACCACTTGAGCTATACCTCTAGTCCTTTTATTTGTTTTTTGTTTTGTTTTGTTTTGCAATAGGCTCTTACTAACTTTGCCTTGAATTCTTAATGCTCTTGCTTCTTCCTTCCAAGTAGCTGGGATTATAGATATGCATCATCATGCCTGATTCAGGTATTTTTAAGCAGAAACATTTCTTCTTGGCCTATTACAAACAAGGACGAGAAGACCAAAATATTGCCCACTGCCCATTTCAATCACAAAAAATAAAAACTACAAGCTGCTCTTCAAGTGGAAAAACTCAAAGCTGTCCTCTCATATGCCACTGAAATAAACTAAGGATCTATGTTTATATTAAGATCCAAGATTAATTGCAAGTATCCTTCTCTCATTCCTGGAAGAAAAATATGACCTGAAGTCTATGAGGCTATAAATCTCAGCTTTGTCTTAAGAAAACGAAAAGTCATATGAAATACAGAAATAGTTAAAGTTTATAAGCTAATTATATTCAGAATTCAAAGCCCTAGCAAATTCTGGTTACTTTGGCAGGCCTGAGTATTTGCAGGTACAGCCCTAGGAAGAAAGCCATTACTCAATCAGTAACAAGATTTTGTCTTCTTAGTCAATCCTGAAATATGGAAGCACTAATAAGTAGAACAAACAACATAAAATAAAAAGTCAAAGCATCTATCTGATAGTTTTAACTTGTAAGTTATTAATAAAGCCCTACAGAAACTGATGGAAAAATATATTCTGCAGCTAATTTAACAAGGTGGGATTGGCTGCATTTTGCCCTGCTAAGCTTCCAAAAGTTGTGAAAGCTCTGATTGTTCAGTCGTCCCTCAACAGAAGTGGGAGCCAAGATTACATGATCAATTGGATGACTGTCTTCAGCTTATGTAAAAGTGTAAACTCATTTAAATGCCAGCTATCGTATGGCCACAACTTTAAGCTCTAGAAGGTAAAGCTCAGAGACAAAACACAAACAGCCACAATATGTCCTGTTCAGAGTGCAACCTGAAGGATGACACGCCACTGGCTTTCCCTTACCCTGTGTTTCATCCCCATCCTTCGCCTGGCCTCCTTCTGAGCTCTGTGTCTCTCTGTCCATCACTTATTACCTCTCAGGCATCCTTATGAATCTCTACACCTTTAGCCACATCCTTCTCCATCTGCAATGCTCCTTTTCAGCAACTTTTTCTCCATGGTTCTTCTTCGTTTTACTCCCTGCATGTCATTGAGACCCTGGGCTTCTGATCATCTTTCAGAATTTATCTGAGGTGATTTCAGTTCATTAACAATAAACGGCCATCTCAACATGAACCAGAAGCTTTCTGGAACTAAAAATAGCCATGTTCCAAATTTAGGTAAGGTGTAAAGTCAAGATGGTATAATGTAACTCTTCAAGAAGCAATATATGCTAACATCTCCTAACACCAGAATTCTGACTTCTCAGTTTATAATTCTCAGCCTGACCATCACACAAGGATTCTTTTATGCTAGGTAATAAGCTGTAAAGAAAGCACAGCACCATAATTTAGGTAGGAAATCAAAGTTGAGCTACAGGGTTTAGTGATTGGTCTCTAACAAATCAATTACGGAAAGGGGAAGATTTATGGTGGGTAAACCCATACCACCTTGACCACATGATCAAAGCTCACATCACCAGTAACAAGTGATATGATATTATGACCTCTGATATAATGCAGCAGTCTTCCTCAAAATCTATAGCTCTGAGCTTGTGGTGTGTCACAAGAAAAGAAGATCTGCAGGATGGAAGGTAAGGTGCAGGCATACACTGGTATACCAGCTGTGTGATTTTAGACAAGCTGTTTTGCTCTACTGAGCTTCATTTTCTTACCAACAAAATATGCATAATAGTTACCTCCACATTTGAGCGATTAAAGGTGGTTATTAGTCAAAGTCCAGTAAGGAAAACAAGGTACTTTAATAAAGTATTTAATATATGGAACCAATTAAACAGGTATCAGAAGATAGAAAAGGGACACTGAAATGACAGAAAAACTTCAGAAAGCACCTCCTATCCCTAAAGCTGAAGGAATAAAGGGGAATGGTTAGGATCTTCCAATCCTAGAAGCCAAGAGGAGAGGCCCACTTAAGCTGGAACAGAACCCTGAGGAGGAACCATCTAGCTGGTCTGGGCTTATAGAGGTTTGCAGAAATGGACACACACACACACACACACACGGAAGCTTGCAGAAATGGATACACACACACACACACACACACACACGCAGAGTTTTGCAGAAATGGACACACACACACACACCCCCTGGAGATTATAACACACACACACACCCTGGAGATTGTAACACACACACACACACACACACACACACACACCCTGGAGATTGTCACACACACACACACACACACACACAGAGGCTTGCAGAAATGGATACACACACACAGAGTTTTGCAGAAATGGACACACACACACACACACACACACCCTGGAGATTATAACACACACACACACACACACACCCTGGAGATTGTAACACACACACACACACACACACACCCTGGAGATTGTAACACATATACACACCCTGGAGATTGTAACACACACACACCCTGGAGATTGTAACACACACACACACACACTGGAGATTATAACACACACACACACACACACACACCCTGGAGATTGTAACACACACACACACACACACACACTGGAGATTATAACACACACACACACACACACACCCTGGAGATTGTAACACATATACACACCCTGGAGATTGTAACACACACACACCCTGGAGATTGTAACACACACACACACACACACACACACACCCTGGAGATTATAACACACACACACACACACACACACTGGAGATTATAACACACACACACACACACACACCCTGGAGATTGTAACACACACACACACACACACACACCCTGGAGATTGTAACACATATACACACCCTGGAGATTGTAACACACACACACCCTGGAGATTGTAACACACACACACACACACTGGAGATTATAACACACACACACACACACACACACCCTGGAGATTGTAACACACACACACACACACACACACTGGAGATTATAACACACACACACACACACACACCCTGGAGATTGTAACACATATACACACCCTGGAGATTGTAACACACACACACCCTGGAGATTGTAACACACACACACACACACACACACACACACCCTGGAGATTATAACACACACACACACACACTGGAGATTATAACACACACACACACACACACACCCTGGAGATTGTAACACACACACACACACTGGAGATTATAACACACACACACACACACACACCCTGGAGATTGTAACACATATACACACCCTGGAGATTGTAACACACACACACCCTGGAGATTGTAACACACACACACACACACTGGAGATTATAACACACACACACACACACACACCCTGGAGATTGTAACACACACACACACACACACACACTGGAGATTATAACACACACACACACACACACACCCTGGAGATTGTAACACATATACACACCCTGGAGATTGTAACACACACACACCCTGGAGATTGTAACACACACACACACACACACACACACACACACCCTGGAGATTGTCACACACACACACACACAGAGGCTTGCAGAAATGGATACACATACACACACACACACAGAGGCTTGCAGAAATGGATACACACACACACACACACACAGAGTTTTGCAGAAATGGACACACACACACACACACACACACACACACACACCCTGGAGATTATAACACACACACACACACTGGAGATTGTAACATACACACACCCTGGAGATTGTAACACACACACACCCTGGAGATTATAACACACACACACACCCTGGAGATTGTAACACACACACACCCTGGAGATTATAACACACACACACACACCCTGGAGATTGTAACACACACACACACTGGAGATTGTAACACACACACTGGAGATTATAACACATACACACACACACACACACCCTGGAGATTGTAACACACATACACACCCTGGAGATTGTAACACACACACACACTGGAGATTGTAACACACACAAACACACACACACTGGAGATAACACACACACACACACACACACTGGAGATTGTAACACACACACACTGGAGATTGTAACACACACACACACACACACTGGAGATTGTAACACTAACACACACACACACACTGGAGATTGTAACAAACTGAACACACACACACACACACTGGAGATTGTAACACACACACACACACACACTGGCGATTGTAACACACACACACACACTGGAGATTGTAACACTAACACACACACACACACTGGAGATTGTAACAAACTGAACACACACACACACTGGAGATTGTAACACACACACACACACACACTGGAGATTGTAACACTAACACACACACACAAACACACACACACACACGAGATTGTAACAAACTGCAACTTCCCAAGTAAGGAAGCCCTGCTAGATAGTCATTAGCACAGAGAGTCTGTAGGAAGCAGCTGGCTCTCCTCCTCACCCCCAGCCCTACAGACCCTCTAGGCCTCTACTGGCAGAGCAGTATAGGGGGCAGCCAACCTGAAGATTCCAGTCCCAGCACCACAGAGTAGAGTGTCAAAAGTGGGTTGGGGCTAGGAGACAATGGCTTAACTGCTGCAGAGGTGAATAACTCTGTAAACTGTAAATGCTACCTATTGGTATTTATAATTACTATTACTAAGTGCCCATGTTAACTGTTTGTTCTCCCTCTTTTAAAAATACTCTACTTCATGGATTAGCAGAGGATATAAACCACTCTTTTTATCAGCACTAGAAATCTTACCAAGTGGAAAATCTGGCTGAGGATTATCTTCCATTCTAGAATTATACCAACCTTTACCACAGTTTATCAGCACTGCCTTCTACAGAAAAAGGCTATGTCTGATTAATTTTTATTAATAATTAGAGCTACTATTTTACTTGGAAAAGACTGGCAGGGTGCTGGGCATCAGTGGTTCATGCCTATAATCCTAGCTAGTTGGGAGGCTGAGATCGGGAGGATCGTAGTTCAAGACCAGTGCAGGCAAAAAGTTCAATAGCTGGGCATGGTGGCATGCACCTCATCTCACTGATAACAGGAAGTATAAAATAGGAGGATCAAGGTCCAGGCCAGCCTGAGCAAGAGTAACCAGAGAAAAAGGGCTGGAGGTATAGCTCAAGAGGTAGAATATCTGCCTAGCAAGCAGGAAGCCCTGAGTTCAAAACCCATGTATTACAAAAATAAAGAAAAAGAAAAAGACAGGCAAGGCCACATTAGAGGATGAAATAAATGCACACCTGGGGATGCTATTTCATGTAGCCAACTGTTAAGCTATTTGGCCAAGAAGTCTTATCTTTTACAGAATTTTGTAGACTGGTTTCATCAAAATTTAAGGCCACCGGGCCTCTCTTTAAAAGAAGAAAAATTGTGGGGTGTGGTGGCACACACCTATAAAACCCAGCACTAGCACAAGGAGGCTGAGACAGGAGGATTGCAAGCTCAAAGCCAGCCTGGGCTACAGAGTAAGATCCTATCTCAAAAAACAAAGGGCAAAAACCAAATTTTTCTTTGAAATACCAGTAAGTATAGTTTCCCGTAAGATGGGGTACAATGACAACAGGAAACAGAGGTGAGAGTGCATGCTCAGTTTCGGTATGTTTCAAAGAAGTTTCGAGGAATTTCCTGCAACCCAGATGCTTTAGAGTTCATCTCCTGAAGGCCACAGCAGTTCTTTGTGCACTGAACAACAAATCAAAAGTTGGAGCGTCTAGTGGCTCTAATGGCATTTTTCAAGTCAGTGAAACTTATGTTATGTAGTTCCTCTCTCCATGCTTTTGAGACAGTCTTACTTCTCCTTTCACCTCCTCTTTGTGTTACAGCTTTGTATGCACAGATCTCATATGCTGGGGAGACTGTAAGACAGAGGGTAAACCATGTTGGAATCATTTGCTTGTAGCACCCTGAGCAGCAAGAGCAGCACATACAGGGGCAAAGGTAGATCCTGGAGAAGGGTATATAAATGACAAGCTCCTCAGAAGAGTACAGCAATGTACCCAGGGTAACTCACTAGCTTTTGAATACCTGACCCACAGACTAAACTAACAGACTAGCATAATTAACTTTCACAAAACAACTGAAAAATATAGGGCACTGAGTGTTTTTAATCAAGGGTTTGTGGAACAGTATTTATTAAGCTTAGCTGACACTTAATGGTTCTTAAAGTAACCCTCTGGTCTTGCCAGTGAGCTGTGTGACAAAACCAGAGAAAGAATATGAAATGAGGTCTGGTGGAGTAGCTCACTCGGTAAGAGCACCTGCCTAGCAAGTGTGAGACTCTGACTTCAAACCCCAGTGTCACCAAAAAAAGGAAAAAAAGAAATGATTTTATTTTTAATTTTAATTTAACTTTTTTTTTAGTGGAACTGGGGTTTGAACTCAGGGCTTCCTGCCTCCAAAGCAGGTGCTCTACTGTTTGAGCCACACCTCCAGTCCTAAATCATGAGCAGGGCCTTGCCTCAGCTCTCCCACTGACCTCATACACAACATGTTGGGCAAGCAATTTAAGGTCTCTGAGCACTAGTGTCTTCACCTGCAAAATGGGATTTATAGCCCCTCTCTATCTCACAGGGTGACTAAGATCAAATAAAAATGATTTGAAAGTCATATCATACTATGAAAATGCAGGTTATCATTAGTGATAACATTACCTTCATTAAAGGATTCTGTTAGCAATACCATTTTAAATGCTTGGAAAAAAGAACACATGAATGAAATATAAACCATTAAATAAGCATCTCTTGCCTACAAATCTCAAAGCACTTGGAGTAATGTTATTAGGATACATCTTACTTTGTGGTAACACTGGAGAATTATTGTAAATTTGCCCCATATTCTATTGGAATTTAGCAGGGAGACTCACACTCCCACACTCCCACTGCTGGAGATCTGGGGTCAGGGGCTCCAGCTAAGCTTCTGATGAGGAGGCAATAATTCCATGCCACTGCCTCATCCACACATAGGCAAAGGGAACACATCCACAAAGACTCCTCGGGCTATGAGGAAGCCAGGCCTCAAAGAGCAATCACCTTTCTATTAACCACTCTTCCTTTCCAAGAAATTTTTTAAGTTTCATTTACTAAAATATACCTTATATACACCAAAATTCACCCCTTCTAATGTACAGTGCTATGAATTTTGATAGACACAAACTGTATAATCACCATCACCTCCAAGATAAGGGGTATTTCTACTACTCCAACAATCTCTTGTACTCCCTCATAGTCAACCACCCTCTATACACTCCAGGCCCTAGCAAGAATGGATCTGCTTCCTGTCTTCATATAGCTCTGCTCTTTCCGGAGTGGCAAGATACAATCTTTCCAATCCTTAAATAAAATAGCCAAAGGTCTCATTCAAGCCACACAGAACAGCATTCAGTGGGCAGCTTTCAGCTGCCCCATAAGAAGTAGTGGAGCCAGTGTCTAATGGACAGGAGGGATGGTGAATTCATTACAGCCTGGGATCATTCTTCAGGCTCTACCACAAGCCCCTGAAAGCAGAACACTTAGTGAGTTGTGAAGCAGCTAGCTTAAATCCAAAGACAAAGAATTCCTATTTTAAATTGTTCCTATAGAATTGGCCTGGTTCTGCTTCCTGATTGTGTACTAGACACATTAGGTCTCCTTCCATTTTTGATGAGCTTTGGTATTCAAAGAAGATATTAACTACTATAGCTGGAACTGAATATAGATTAAGAAAATTCTGTTAAGCTAAAAAGTTTGTTTCTTTTCTCCTCCTTCTCCTTCTTTTTTGAGCTAGGGTCTCAATATGTAGTCCTGGCTGGCCTCAAACTCCAGATCTTCTTGTCTCCACCTCCCAAGTCCTAGGATTATAGACATGCACCATCATGTACGGTAAAAGCTTGAGTTTCAATAGAATATTCTTACCTCTGTCAGATTTGGCTTGATGACACACTGTGTTGTTTTTTGACGAGTGAAATAATATAGTCTTGCCAGTGCTGGTGGCTCACGCTTGTAATCCTAGCAGAGATCAGGAGGATTGCAGTTTGAAGCCAGCCCGGGCAAATAGTTCCTCAAGACCTTATCTTGAGAAACCCTTCACAAAAATAGGGCTGGTGGATTGGCTCAAGGTGAAGGTCATGAGTTCAAACCCCAGTACCACAAAAAAAAAAAAAAAGAAAGAAAGAAATACTATAGTCTTACCAAACTTGCAGGAATCACCAAGCTTCCTGCCCATCTCCAGAATAGCACAAAAGAAAGCTCAAGGAACACAGGAGTGCAAAAGAGGGACGAGTAAGAGTCTTGCAGCAAATCTGAAGCAAGGGTAATTACATATTACCCTGCTGCATAACAGAAGATGATATTACAGCTATTATTTGAAAAATTTTCCAAATTATGTTTGAAGGAAATCCTTGTCCTGCAATTTCAAAGCCTCCATTATATTGTTTATTCATTCCCTAGTCTAGGCAATAAATTATTTATGTATGGTTTATACTTTAAATTATATATATATATGTGTGTGTGTGTGTGTGTGTATATATATATATGTGGCTTGTTACCAAATTTTGAGATGTAGTTAGGAAAAGGTAGAAAATTTAAAGTCAAACAGGGCTTCCATCTGTACAGAGCTGGAAGCCTGAGGAACTGATCGTGGAGATGCACATTTGGACCCCTGTAGCCCATATGGCAGAGTACACACGTGGATTCACATCTATACCAAAATTTCTACTCAGTGGACAATAAGAGGATTTTAAAAGGTCAAAAATATAAACTCACAAGAACTGGGAGAAGAGGAAATGATCCCAACAACATGGAAGCTGAACAAACAAGTGTGTGAAGAGGAAAGAGAAAAGGGTAAAACTCCAAATGGCGGAAACGTATTCCAGAGAGCCTGACCCAAACCAGCTGGACTCAGAAGTTGTTTGAAGAAGTGGATTCGTACCAGATGCAGTGGGGAGCCTGTTGTCCCAGCACTTGGAAGGCTGAGGCAGGAGGATGGGAAGTTCTAGACTAGCCCAGGTTACACAGCAGGACCCTGTCACAAAACAAAACAAAAAAAAAGTGGATTGTGTGGATGGGACTTTGGGGTGGATCACTCACCAGCCAGATGTCAAACAGGCTCTGTCACTAGAATGGATGGATCATGCGTCCCCAGCAAGCTATGGCCCTTCCCTCTAGGTGCAGGGGACAGGAGACTTTTGTCTCTGGAACAGGAGGCATAGGAGCGCTGTTATAGTAAGGACTATGGAAATGGGTGGCTGCTATTAAGTGCCATCCATTCATCAAAGGGGAAATGACAGTCTCAGTACAGCAATCAGCAATTTAGAGCTAACTGCAAGTCAGTGAGTTTCCTTTGGCAACACTGAAACACAGTCATCTCTTGCAGGCACAGGACTAATTTCTAAGAGCAGCTAAGCTGCTCTCTATTCAGGAATGGTAGAGCATGCCTGTAATCCAACACTGGGAAGGCTGAAGCCTCGCCTGACTGGATCCTCCATGCCTCTACTGCCCCTGCTCCAGCAAGGTCATGTTTTAGCTGCTAAAAAAGATAATGTGGTGCAAACCGTATTTTATCTGTCTTTTCTGTCTTACAGAAAAGGTAATCTACTAGTTGCTACACCTACTAAAAACACTCCTTATTCCTCCCTTAAGTTTGTCTTTCCCCTCAACCCACACTGTCCACAATTCTCAAATTGGACTCTATTTACTTATTTACTCGCTATATTGTGTAGGCTGGCTTCAAACTTGTGATCTACCTTGCTCAAATTTGCAATCTGTCTGCCTTGGCCTCCGCAGGGCTTGGATTACAGGTAGGTGCCACCGTGGCCAACTTAACCATGTTTATTTTTAATGCTGTTGCCATCCTTTAGGCATTTCCTTTTTTTCTTTTTTTTTTTGGTGGTACTAGGTTTGAACTCCTGGCCTCACGCTTGCTAGGTAGGCATTATTACAACTTGAGCCCTCCACCAGCCCTCAGTTTTTTCTTAACTAAAATAAGTTAGACTGGTGGAGTTATAGAACTAACTTTCTAAAACAGAATTAATTATCATAGGTATCATTTTTTTGAGTTCTTAAAATATTCCTGCAAGAAACATATTTTTATAGTTGAGGAAAACAAGCCAGCACCTTAACCAACACACAAAGCTAGGGCAGTGGCAAAGCCACTTGTGACTGAAACCTGTTCTACTGCTATAGACAGAAAACTGAAACCTTCTTCACAGAATATTCACAGCCCTTCAAACATGGGCCCGATTTGTCTTTTCAGTCTCGTTTCTACCCAGCACCCCCACAATCCACGCTGTAGGCACCACTCTGGCGGATCCCATACACTGCTGCACCCCTGTGCTTCCTCCTCTTGCTTATTAATTCCTCCTGGGAAATCCCACTCAGCCATCCAGACTCAAGGAGGCCTATCTCAGATGCCCTGTCCCAGACAGCTCAAGCCCAACTGTGTGCCAGTTGTTGAATAAATGAAGGCCCCATGGCTGGCAGAATAATGCTTCTTTCTTCTTCCTTTGTTTTGTTTTGTGCCACAAAGCTCTACATGTACAAAACTCTACTTCACAAACATATATATCATTAAGTTTCTTCTAATAACTTTCTCGACAGCTGGGGATTGTGGTGCACATCTATAGTTCCAGCTCCTTGGAAAGCTGAGGAACTAGAATCACTTGAGCCCACAAATTTGAGACGAGTCTGGGCAATATAGCAAGATTGCATCTCAAAAGATCACAAGTGATTTTTTTTTTTTTTTTGGTGGTACTTGGGTTTGAACTCAGGGCTTCACATTTGCTCGTCAGGTACTCTACCACTTGAGCCATGCCTCCTCAAAAAATCAAAACAAAGCTGAAGACGTGGCTCACGTAGTAGAGAACCTGCCTAGCAAGCTCAAGGCCCTGAATTCAAACCCCAGTACTGCAAAAAAACCCAAAAAACCCAAAACCTTGCTCTTAGGCTAGGGACATAGTTCAGTGGTACAATGCTCATCTAGTTTGTGCTAAGTTTGTATCCCCAGTACAGAAAAACAAACTAAAAAAGACTTGTTCTCCTTGCACACACGTGAATAAAAGCACACAATTTGCAGAAACTGGATGTAGAACATTTGCGTATGTTTCTAGCACACAGAGAAGAAAAGCACATCTATTCGTACCAGCATAGCCTGGTTGCAAGGAGAATGAGAAGGAAGTCAGGACTACAGGCCAGCCACAGAACACAAAAGATGTTAGGAGCTAGACTAAAACTCAGTGGCTTTTCCTCTAAGATGAGAGGAGGGCATAAACTCCTGGCTACAAACAGCAGGTGGAACGAAGGCATTGCTTGACTTGAAACTTAATCTTAAATTAAGTTTCTAAATAACTCAGAGCTTTAATAATTTATCTTAACAAAATAAAACCTGCCAGGGCACCATCTCCCAGTACCGTCCAGGGCAGGGCTGGCCTTCACTGAGCATTTCATCACTGTGGCTCCCTTTCCTCTGTATAGGGACCAGGGCAAAAGACCTTTAGAAGCCCTCCTCACCACTTAAGAAGCTATGCTTGGGATCCTTTTTTGTTTCATAAGCATTTTGATTGGGAGTTAATGCCATTGTGTGACATGTGTCTCCCTCAAACCTTATTACAACATCAGCACATTACCCACCTGACAAGAGCCTAGAGGGTCCTAAGAGAAGACGATGAATATGAAGACAAAGACAAAGATGGCGAAGAAGAAGCAGTAGCAGCTGCCTATAAGCCCAACACTTGGGAGGCTGAAGCAGAAGGATCTTGAGTTTGAGGCTAGCCTGGGCTATATCAAGGCCCTAGCTTAAAAACAAAACAAAATAAACAGTACTTAAACCCCAGTGTATAAGCTGGACGCCTGGTGGCTCACACCTATAATCCTAGCTACTCAGGAGGCAGAGATCAGGAGGATCGCAGTTCAAAGCCAGCCCAGGCAAATAGTTTGTGAGACCCTATCTCAATAAAACCCATCACAAAAAAAGGGCTGGTGGGGTGGCTCAAGGTGTAGGCCCTGAGTTCAAACCCCAGTACCACAAGAAAAAAAGTATATGAACTGAAGCTGCAGTTTAGTGGCAGACCATTTACATCGCAAGCATGAGGCCCTGGGTTCAATTCCTAGCACACACACACACACACACACACACACACACACAAGGTGTCTATTTCTACACAGACAATCATCAGCAGCTGCTGAAATAACCAACTTGAAAGGTTAGCAAGTACAGCTATCATTGCTCCAGGGTTCTTTCACCCAACAAGCCAAAGGCATCTTCCACGCACTACACTCCTTTAGTGTCCGAACCTTCCCTGCTTTATTAGTGGGTAATTTGAGAGCCTGAGTGATAGACTTGCCAAGGCTACAGAGTTTAATGGCAAGATATAAATAAAACTTGAAATTGTGATTCCATCTCTCTTCAACCGTCCTTCTGTACATACACACACTTTAGTTTCCTTAAATCTGACCCTGAAGACTAGAGAACAAATTTGCTCTGCTGGATTATCCTGAGTGGTAAATTCATAGCACTCCAGTGAAAACTACAGTGGAATCAGTGCAGGTGATAACTTTTTAGTCGGCTTATTCAGAAGTGACAGTAAATACCACAAATCCCTGGAGCCAGGAAGTCTATGGCATTTATATTTTAATCTGACAATTCATTTCAACATATTCCTATGCCCATCCTCATTCTCTTTGGAAAGAAGAGCCGCTCTTGCTGCCTGGCTTTAAAAGGCTGTCCTCTCTGCTCTGTAACCTGATGCTCACTTGTTGACTGACACCCAGCTCTGTCACTTGAGAGTGGAAGTTATTCTTGGGGTGGTCCCCTAACTGAGCATGAAGAGCAGCCATGGCAGAACACAGAGGTCAGCTCAGCAGATGGAATTACATACCACATGCGTGCTCTCTGAGGAGTGCTCCCAGAGCTTATCACTCCACCTTTTAGTTCTTTCTGCAGAATTCAAAAGCTGCACTTGACCATCCACGCAAACAGACTCACAGACAGCATGTGGGCAGAAATCCAGAATACACCTGACCTTCTTACAGAAGTGGCAGACCAGCTCAGGCTCCAGAGCCAGACTGCTGGGTTCAAATCCTGATTTAATCCCTCACAGGCTTGGTATTCTTAAAGTCCTTGTGCCTAGTGTGCTTCGCCTTAATAGGCTGTGAGGATAAAATGAGGTAACCCAGGTGAGGCACTCAGGACAAGCAGGCCTGGCAAATCAGGAAGTGTTCATTAATTGCTAGGCATTATTATAATTAAAGAACATGGGGAAAGAAAAAGGAGCATGCTACATTTATCCTAGATATTTCTATGTAGCTATCTGAAATTACTCTGATTAGCTTTCCTAACATGAAATCACAGCACGGTCTCTTCTCCTCTCTCCTTTCTTCTCTGTTTGCAACAGGATCTTGCTATGTAGCCCAGGCTGGCCTGGAATTCACCATTCTCCTTCTCCACCTCCCAAGTGCTGAGATTACAGACTTGCACCACACCCGCTCGGTATAATGTTCTTTTGAAATTTTGTTCTGTTCAGCATTAAGCATACTTAATGATTGCTACATAAAAACAACAATAAAAACACCAATGTCAATACTCCCTTGAGAAAAAGCCTCAAACTTAAGGTCAAGGCTGCTACCTAGTAATTCAGGATCACTCGGTCATTCACAGGCTTCCACAGAGATATAAACAAGGTGACTCAACTTTGGGAAAATTTTTCAGGCAGCGTAAACCTCAAAATAAACCTAAAAGAAGCATTTGCTTATTTTTAAATCATCTTTATAGGCAGAAAAAGACCTATTTTTAAATAAACATATATAAACGATTCTGACATCAGAGTAAAGAAAGAAGAAAGAAGCTGATACAAACATCAAGTCCATGTCATAAGGAAGGCCCATTTTCTAAGCACAAGCTAACTGGCAAGTGAGGAAAAGGCTCTATCAGAAACAAAGAAATCTCTGCTTTTTTAATGGGTAAGGTAGTAGTAGCAAAACTGAAGCATATACATTTGGTAAGTATTAGGCTTAACTTAATTTGAAGTGGAAGGCGATTTGTATTTTTCTTTTTTTGGTTTTGAGACAGGGTTTCACTATGTAGCCCAGACTGGCCTCAAACTCTCAGTCCTCCTGCCTCAGCCTCTGAGTGCTGGGATTGTGGGTGTGTACCACCATGCCTAGCCAGGACTTGTATTTTGAAAATATCTTAAATTAGAAGAGGGATCATCTGAGACAGAAAGGAAGAAAACAATGACAACCAACACCAACAAAACCAAACTTCTAAAATTAAAGCCTGAGATGGAAGATCATCACCAAACTCAATCCTCCTAAAAAACAGTTTTTCCAGGTCACCCACTTGCCTGAAAATGATAAATGTTCCCCACTGCCCGAAGAAAAGTGATTACCTCTCAAAGTAGTGGAGCCCCCACCTACCTTTCCAATCTCACTTCACCATCAGGCCAGACTGGTTTCCTTATTTGCTCCAAGGAGGAACAAACGTTCATTTCAGCTGTGTGTCCACAGCAGCTATCACGGTTTCTGGCACACAGCAGTTGCTTAGCAAATATTTGCTGAGTCAACAAAACCATGAATGCTTTTAGGGTATACTTTGCGCCTCACTCTGGGAAGCCCCCTTTTCCCACCCAGCCATTCCTCAAAGCCCCACTCAGCTCCCCCGCTGTCCACCCTGAGCCAGAGCAGTCTGATCAAGTCATTCTTCCCTCCTCCCACTTTAATTCCTATGAACTCAATCACATTGGTTTTTTTTTTTTTTTTTTTTTTTTTTTTGTGGTACTGGGGCTTGATCTCGGACTATACCTTGAGCCACTTCACCAGCCTTTTTTTTGTGATTTTTTTTTTTTTTTTTGAGATAGGGTCTCATGAACTATTGCCCAAGCTGTCTTCGAACCATGATCCTCCTAATCTCTGCTGCCTGAGTAGCTAGGATTACAGGCGTGAGCCACCGGTGCCCAGCCAATCACATTAAATCTTCACTTTCCTATTGATTTGCTTTGTTTGCCCTACTAACCTGACAGTTTCTTGAAGATGGCAGAATTTTCTGAGGCAGTGAGTGACAGTGGAAAGATTACTGATGTGTGATCAAGCACACCTAGTTTTATGACTTTGAGAAAAACTTCTGTAAAACACTTGGAACAGGGCTTCAAACACAGCACATACTTCCTAAATGCTAGCTGCCCACCACTCTGGGAACCTCGGGTCTCTCAGTGATGAAATGACTGTATTAAGTCCTCTGAGGGCTGAGGGTGTAGCTCAATGATAGAGAAACCCTGGGTTCCATCCCTAGGTAGGTCTTCATGAGCAGTAGGAACCATGTCTGAAAAGTCTCTATTACCTTCCTTGGCACACAGGGCCACTCATGAGCCATTTGGCAGCTATTTCACAAAGCCCCATGCAGGTGCAGAGAAGGTTCTTGATAAAAGTTAACAGAGCCAGGCACAGTGGTATGTAGTCCCAGCTACTTAGGAGGCTGAGGCAGGAAGAATGTTTAAAAAAAAAAAAAAAGGCAAAAGACTGAGAGAGACCCATTCTAATATCAACTCAGACACCAGGAAAACCTTGTCAGTCATTCACTCAACAAATATTTACTAAGGCTTAGCATTACATGCTAGGCTTTGTTTTAGGTCTGGCACACGACAGTAAACATAGTCTTGCTGACAATAAACGGAGAAAGAGAAAAATAAATAGGAACTTGGTGCTAAGTACTACAAAGAAGGAAGAAAGAAATAAAACATGCCAGTGAGGGCAAGTGAGAGAGTTGGATGAGGGTTGTCTGACGAGGTGGACTTTGGAGAAATCCTGGTCCTCAGGAAAGTTCCACTTCACTGCACTGAAGAAGCACTTCCAGGGGCTCCTCCAGTACTGCAGGGCCAAGACACCTGGCTCTAGGGCCCCCCTCAGCTCAGACCAACTTGCAAACTTCGCTAAGCCAGCAAATGCAAATTGCTTTTTACAGGGCTGAGTGAATTGGTCACTTGGGCCCTGAGCCCCACAGGAAAGTAAAGAGATTACAGCCCTACCGCCACTGGCCTGTTCCCCAGGAAGTTCAGATCGCTGTTCTCCCCGAACAGGTAGCCTTCGGGATGTGTGGAGTCAAACTTCTCTCCTCCCATGATGAAGTGGCTGGCAAAATAGCTGCCTAAAGAGGGACAAACAGAAAGAATCAGAGAAGCAGATGGCAGCCATACTGAACCAAGAAAAAATGCTGACTTAAAAAAAAAAAAGTTAAACGTATAAACAAATAATTAGAGCAATTTCTAACTTCAGAGGTGTTTTCTTCTCCTAATTTGGGAACATAGCACACGATAAGCAAGATCATAGCATGGAGAACCCAAGACAACAAACATAAAGTAGATCATTGTTTTCCTTTTAATGATCTTGAGTCCTTATAATGCTCTATATAAAATACCATCAGCCAAAAGACCAGAAGGTCCCCCAAGGCCCACTGATGAACATATATTATGTATTTTGTTCCTGATTGTTTGTTTTTTTGAAGCAGGGCCTCATTATTGTAGTCCAGGCTGGCTGGAACTCTCTCCTTCTGCTTCAGCCCCAGGTGCTGAGATTACAGGTGTGAAACACCACGCCCAGCACATTCACTTCTTAAATTTTCTACACATGGAAAATTGCTCTGGAAATATCTATTAAAGTAAACAATGTATATAAAATCACTACAAAGAGAGGCAATTCTTGAATTAACAATCAGGAGAACGTTCCTGGAAAGTAATCATGGTCCAAATCAAAGCAACCACTGAGGAACTCTCGAAAGTTCCCCGCCAAAACGTGGAAACACAAGGAGCAGCATCTGCAGTGGCACAGTGCGCCGCTCATCATGGAGGAGAGCTTAATTACCGTTATTTATGTCTCACACTTGCTGGCCCTATTTTCCAAGTGCATAATTTATAGAGAGGGAGACGCCTAGCTGCCTCTAGTAGAAAGCAGTCTTCTCAAACAATCTGACCCTTAGTAAAATATATTTTCTATACACTAGGGATTACATGTTTATTACACGAGGAGAAATTAGAAAAGTTAAAAATTTTGGCTGGGCACGATGACTCATACCTGAATTTATAAAGCTTGAGCTACATTAGTGCGACATGCCTCAGAAAACCAAGGGCTTGGGATGCAGCTCAGTGGTAGAGTGCTTGCATGAGGCCCTGGGTTTGATCCCCAGTACTGAAAAAATAAACTACATTAATGAGTGGCTTGCCCAAAGATGAATAAGGAAGGGATGGAGAGAAGCAGGTTTGGGGTCTAGAGTTGTCCAGCTTGAGTTCAGTGTGGAGGCCTGTGAATAGTCAGGCAGGAAAGTTGGGCAGGGACACTCACAGGGAATTGACTTAGAGAAGGTAGTGATTTAACCTAGCAAGACAATGGCATTCTCTTGCTAGGGGATAAAGGGTTAAAGCAGGTGACAGGGTTCTATTGGAAATACTCTTTTTCCATATTAAGAGAAATGATCAAGAAAGATGTGAAGGACTAACTGTAGTATTGTCTTGCTGAACAGCTCCAGTGGCTCATGCCTATAATCCTAGCTACTTGTGAGGCTGAGATCAGGAGGATTATAGTTTGAGGCTAGCCTGGGAAAACAGTTAGAGAGATCCTCATCTCCAAAATAACCAGAGCAAAATGGATTAGAGGTGTGGCTCAAGCAGTTGAGCATCTGCTTTGCAAACAAGAAGTTAAAACCCCAATCCCACCCCCTACCCCCGAAAAACAGAATATATGGGCTGGGAATATAGTTCAGTGGCAGAGTACTTGCCTAGCATGCATGAGGCCCTGGGGGCAGGGGGTGGGGGGTTAGGGGGACTCAACTCATTGTACACCTTTCCAAAAAAATACATTTAACAAAGTAATAGAGATAGGTAGATGGCTGACAGTTAATAACTGGGAATGACTTCTTTAAAACTGTATAGGTGGCAAATATGTTCTAGCTTTTGCTTAAAACTAGTTTGAATATCTGTTCAATCACTTGATTAATTATTTGACAATATTCATTTCTAAACTTTTGTCTGAGTGGGAGAAACATGAAAGGCGTAAGACTGTACAAATTAAAGTAGAATAAGCTCCCCAAAGCACTCATCAGTCAAAAGGAAAAATAAATGTAAGACACCAAAAATTTCCTTTTCCTTTCTGTGAAATGAAGCACTCCCTCTAACAACCTGCTCTCAATTAGACTAGTGAGAAAGAGATCAAGCATTTGCAGACTGAGAAGAGTTTTTGGCCTACTTGGCAGTCTTTCCAGAGGGACCGATCAGTGCACAGTTATGTGCAGATGCCAACACCAAACATATTGGCAATCCCTAGAAAAGATGTCCTGTGGACAACTTGTGCACAGCTTTATTTCTTATTTTATTTATTTATTTTTCAGACAGGGTGTCACTATGCAGCCCAGGTTCACCTGGAACTTGCTATGTAGCCCAAGGTAGGCTCAAACTTGAGAACTTCCTGCCCCAAGTGCTGGGATTATGTACATGAACCATTGTACCAGGGAGGAGGATCAGAAGAAAACAGTCTAGGCCTGAATCCTGAGAAAGTAGCAGGGAGGTAGGGATGGCATAGCAGAGAGATAAAACCTGAGAAATCTGAACATGAGAAAGGTCATGTAGCACCAGGGAGGGGAAAGTCACATAGCATTAGGGTAAAGTAGCCAATAAAATTAAATATAACCATATATGGATTAGAACTTGCTTTTTGCTTCTGTAACCTGCTTGCAAGAGTATGTAAAGTGAGCCCCCTTTGTTCTCGGGGCTCAGCCTTTGGGCATGAGTCCACCGAGTCTGTGTTGGCACAATAAAATGTTGCTTTCTGCTAATTGCCTCAAGAGTCCTGTATCTCAGCTAGCAAACTCCTGCAACACCATAACACCCAGCTTCTTTACTTCCAAATAGTATTACGGCACTCTAAAATCAGAAATGGTAAGGGGATGCCAGGTGCGAGTGGTTCACACCCGTAATCCAATTCAGGAGGCAGAGATCAGGAGGACAGCAGTTCGAAGCCAGCCTAGGCAAATAGTTCTTGAGAAAAACCCATCACCAAAAAAAGAACTGGTGGAGTATTACTACAAAAAGAAACTTCCCCTTGTCTATTAATTGGTTACTTACCCAGAGGTATAATTCAAGGAAAGGCAACATAAGTGCTTAATGCCTTCCCTATATAAGGGTATATAGAAGCAATATTTGCAATAGCCAAAAGGTGGAAATAATCAAGTATCAAATTGTCCATCAACAGATGAACAGATAAAATGTGGAATGTCCATACAACAGAATATTACCCAGTCACAAAAAGAGGTGCTGATACACACTACAGCAGGAAGAACCTTGTAACCATCAAGTTCAGTCAAAGAATCCAACACCAAAGGTCACATACTGTATGACTCCATGCATCTGAAATATGTAGAACTGATAAACCCATAGAGAGAAAACACATTGGTTGTTGCCAGGGGCGAAGGCAGGGGAGAATGAAGAGCAACTGCTTAATGAGTACCTGATGTTATTTTGAGGTAATGAAATATTTAGAATAGAGGTGTGGCAGTTGTGCAACACCAGAAATGTACAAAATGTCACCAAATTACTCACCTTAAAAAGATTTTTTCAGACATGTTGGCAAATTTTTTAAGAAGTAGAGGGGCTAAGGGTGTAAGTCAGTGATAGAATGCATGCACAAGGCCCTGGGTTTGACCACCAGCACCACACACACACACACACACACACACACACACACACACACACAAAAAGAAACAGACAAAATTAATTTTCATATATTTCGCTTACCCATTATATTCAACCAAGTATAAAAATCATTTTGTACTGAATCATCAAAATCTGCAACATATTTATTTCTCACTGTTTATAGCTCATCTCAGTTTGGATGAGGCATACTTTAAGGCCATGTGTGACCAGCAGCTAACCATCCTGCACAAAGGAGCTCCAGACACACCACTCCTTAGCATCCAATTTCATCCTAGTGACTATCAACACTTCCTGCTCTCTGAGAATACAAGGCAAGTCCAAGCAACTTGTATCATACTGAGGGAATCCTATCCTGTGAATGGTAACTTTTGTGAAGAGCCCAAAATCAATAAATTGACTTCAGCTACTCACAAAGAAAAATGCAACTGTTTGTTCCTGGTTATGTGAACAAGAAGAAAAATATCACTCAGAGTTCACAATCTTAAATAATACGCTACCCTAACCATTTTGAATTTAAGCTTTTGGGGCATATTCCTTATACCACCACAGTGAAATTATTGATCAGTGAGTGGGTCCCTAAATTATGTCTGTCTCAGTAAGTTTTGATATTTGTTACCAATCTACTATGAAAGAAAACATCATACAATAAAAGACAAACTCATTTTTTATTTTTCTACAGCTCTGCTTATGGATACCCTAAATGTTCACAAACAAAAACTCTAATTTTTATTTTGGATGGGTGGGATGGGACTGGGGTTTGAAGTCAGGGCTTCATGCTTGCAAAATAGGAGCTCTACTTGAACCACACCTCTAGTCCATTTTTCTCTGGTTATTTTGGAGATGGGATCTCACAAACGATTTGCCCAGGCTGCCTCGAAACACAATCCCCCTGATCTAGCTAGGATTACAGGTGCAGTTAATGGTGCTAAAAATCCTAATTTTAAAGTAGCTTTTCCTTCCAAGTCTATGAAGTTACTGAAATATGCTGGACTGCAGAAACACATTTAAGAAAAACAAAACCCACTATTTAGACCAATAAGTAAAATAAGTAACAGTAATTTATTTACTGGTATGGCACAATTCCAAAGCAACAATTTTAAACTTTATGAAGTCATGAAAATTTTATATTTTATAAAATAAACAAGCAAATTTTGGATTTGAGCCACTATCTCAAGTTATTACAGAGTTTTTATTGCAAGTCCTGTAATCAATCTTACCTTTTTATAGTTTTACTTATTAAGGTCATAGAAAGTAAATTAAATATCCTGCCTGTAAGTGAAAAATATTAATTTTGAAACTATTTACTTTTGGAATGATGGATCTACATACTTGATTACTGCAGAAAATAGAATTAATTCAAAAATAACTGGGCATGGTGGTACATGCCTAGAATCCTAGCACTTGGGAGGCAGAGGTAGGAGGATTTAGAGTTCAAGGCCAGCCTAAGATACATAGTAAGACCCTGTCTCAAAACCCAAAACAGAAATCTCACATAAAGTTAAAATATGGGAAAACTAGCTATGGACTTATGTCAGGTTTTCGCATATTTGAAAAATCTTCATCTACATTACATGTCAATGTCATACTTTAAGGCTTAGGTCATAAAAAGAAAATAAAAATTTCCAAACACCTCTAACAATTTCCCTCAGTTCTATAATCCTGCAGTGGTGCTTGTATCATTCAGGTTTTTACTATAAAATTACACAAGTCCTGTGCTAAAAAATTAATACATAGAACTATATACTTTGTTTTTGGTTTTATTTTTTTGGCAGCACTGGGATTTGAATTTAGAGTCTTGCACACTTGCTAGGCAGGGCCTCTACCACTTAATCCATGTCCTGAGTCCAGAAGTATACAATTTGAAAAGTAATAATCCAATCCTAGTCCATGAGAACCAATGGCACTGTTAACAACTGGGTTGTGGCCTTCCAGATTTCTTCTACATATTCAAATACATCAAGGTTTCCTGTTTTGTTCTATTTTGACGTTGGGTCTCCCTGCAGCCCAGGCTGACCTCAAACTCTCAATCCTCCTGCCTCAGCCTCCCAGAGTGCAACCACAAGCCTGGCTTGTTTTGCTTTATTTTTAAACAATGAAATGGGATAGCACACATATGGATCTGCAAATTGCTTTTTTCATCTAATGTACTAGAAACATCATTCCTGTCTGTACTATGGCTGGACTTCATTTGTTTTAATGGCCACATAATAACAATATTGAGTATTCTTACTGAGGGCTTATCTTATACCAGCACTGTACTAATGAACCACGTGTGTTATTCCTCACAACCCTATGAAGATGCAACTTTCTTTTTATTTCCAGAGGAGGAAACTAATGCACAGAGAGCTTAAATAATTTGTTCAATGTCCCACAGATGGCAAGAGGCAGTGTTAGGTCCCCAAATCCAGCTATTTTTATTGCAGAGCCATGTGCTTTGACTATCACTTGCATTTCCACTAGAAACCCAGATTTAACTAACTGTCCTACTGACAAGTGTCCTTTAATTCCCTATCCTTTCCTCTTTGATTGTTTTTACATCTGGAATTTCTGTAATGTGGACTGTAGAGGATAAGGATTTAACCTTTTTTTCCCAAATAGGAAATTTTACTGAATTATTTATTGACTATTCCATTTTCCCTAATAGTTTAAAATGCTATTATTTCATGCTATATATTTTCATATATTTTTCATAGCATGAAACAATTAGAACAGAATTCTAGATAAGGATTCTGTCCTAATTGGAACCAAAATATAGTGTTAACAACCATAGCTTCATCATATATTTAAAACAAGAGACATGTAGCCAAATATGGTGGTTCATGTCTGTAATTCCAGCTACCCCAGAAGCAGAGGCAGGAGAATCCCAATTTTGAGGTAAACTCAGACAAAGTTAGTGAGACTCAATCTCCCTGCCTAGTATGTGAGAGGCCCTAGGCTCAATTCCCAGTGTCACAAAATTAATAAATTAATTAATGGATTAATTAATGTACCCTTGGTACATTCTTCAGTCCCTAATGCCAACCCATGTACCTTTCTTCCTTCTACTGTATGATGCTCTCTCAAACCCTTCTCCATTATTAAAGTTTCCATATATAGCCAGGTGCCAGTGGCTTATGCTTGTAATCCTAGCTACCTGGGAGGCTGAGATCAGGAGGATCACAGTTTGAATTAAGTCCAAGGAAATAGTTTGAAAGATCCCATCTCCAAAATAACCAGAGCAAGCTGGACACCAGTGGCTCACACCTGTAATTCTAGCTACTCAGGAGGCAAAGATCAGAAGGATCACAGTTTGAAGCCAGACTGGGCAAATAGTTCAAGAGACCCTATCTCAAAAATACCCAACAAAAAACCGGGGTGGTGGAGTGGTTCAAGTGGTAGAGCACCTGCCTAGCAAGTATGAGGCCCTGAGTATAAAACATAGTACTGGAAAAAAAGAAAAAAAGAAAAATGAACTGGAGGAGTGGCTCAAGCAGTAGAGTGCCCATTTCACAAGTGCAAATCCTTGAGTTCAAAACCAAGTTCATCAAAAGAGAAAGTCTCCAGACCTTGCAAATTCCCTTCATTTCTAGCCACACTTTCTTCCATCTCAAGGAGGGATGCCTCCTGCCCCATTCTAAGGTTAATTTCTTCACCTGAGTTCTCACTTCCAACTGCTTACCTACTCTGAGACATCTTCAATAACCATCCTTTTTCATTGTATTTTATTATTTATTCTTAAAATTCAGAACATTTATTGCATGACTAATTTTTGAACTTCCCAAGATGAACTAGACGCTGCAGCAGCTGCCCTCTTCCACACTTCTTTCTTTTCTGGTGGTGCTAAGGATGGCAGCAGAGCCTTGCACATGTGAGATAGCACTCGCTGCAGCAGCTGCCCTCTTCCACACTTCTTTCTTTTCTGGTGGTGCTAAGGATGGCAGCAGAGCCTTGCACATGTGAGATAGCACTCGCTGCAGCAGCTGCCCTCTTCCACACTTCTTTCTTTTCTGGTGGTGCTAAGGATGGCAGCAGAGCCTTGCACATGTGAGATAGCACTCGCTGCAGCAGCTGCCCTCTTCCACACTTCTTTCTTTTCTGGTGGTGCTAAGGATGGCAGCAGAGCCTTGCACATGTGAGATAGCACTCGCTGCAGCAGCTGCCCTCTTCCACACTTCTTTCTTTTCTGGTGGTGCTAAGGATGGCAGCAGAGCCTTGCACATGTGAGATAGCACTATACCACTGGGCCACATCCTCAGCCCATCCTTCTTTCTTAACACTTGCATTTCTCTCCCTCCACTGGCTTCTTACTCACCTTATTCAACATATTCTGGTCTACCAACTCAAAATCCAAATACAAGAAGTTCCATCTGCCCTGGCTTAATATTCACACACCCACAACACCCACCATCCATTCACCCTATACCTGATTCCAACACAAACCCATAATTTCTCAGTCTTTACAATGGTTTCCACCACTCCACTGAAACTCATCTGGAATATGAAGCCAACAGTCTTTTCTCACGCTTCATTCATCTTCTGAATGCTCAGAATTTACACACAAGCAGCTCTGGGTCTCTGTCTACCTCGCACTTGCTCCGTTTTGCCCAGCCCATAAACGTACTTAACTCCAAGAGCTTAGTCCTCTACTCTTCTTTCATAATTTCCTTCTCTTCCTCATAGAGTCAAAACATAGGCTTTCATTTCAAACAGAGCTAGATTTTATCCCTATGCTGGTCTACCAGCTGTGTGACCAAGGACAAGTGAAACTTCCTGAGCTTTCTTTCTTTGTCAAGTGGAGATTACAATAGTTTTTTCAAATGATAGTTGTTGAGATCAAGTAAGATCACAGGGGCCTAGCAGCTTGCTAGGCACAAGGGGCAACAATAAATGTTTACTTCTTCTCCTACTGACTCCCTAATCTTTTTCTCTAATCTTACTTTGGGGTCTCTGTCCAAATCGTTACCCCCTGCCATGTTTTCATCTGGATATTCCATCTTTGCCTCAAATTCAATGAGTAATGTTTCTTCTGGATGGAGGTAAAGAGCATTTTATCTTAAGAGCTGGCACCAGGGCTCCTCTAAGGGAAGACACTATGTATTGGTGGCTGTAACTTAAGAAGCTACTTAAAATGGAGAGCAGTATACTTAAGGGAATTGCGAGCTTTTGCTCGCAATTTGTTTGCAGTTTGTTTGGGTTCCTGATGGAACCCAAACTGCTTTGTAACTTGTTTTTCCTCTGAGAGGGGAGAGTGAAGAGCCAAAAAAGGAGAGGTAAGGGGAAGGGGACATTAAGCTGAAGGGCCAGGGAAGCTTCCTAGCGAGAACATAGCTCAAGTGCAGTTTAGGGTAACAATACTTATTACTCCTTTGGAGTGCCCTGCATTTCTACAATGTAAACCCCAATTTATCACCTCTCATAACTCTTTATTAAAGCCACACTTCCAATACTTTATATGTGAATGGAATTCTTCGGAGAAACTGAAGACCGGACTGATGTCACGTCTGTTGTGGGGCAAAGACAGCAAGCTGAAGCCCAGGAGCTCAGATGATCCCAAGGATGGTAAGTCAGGAATTCCCAGGCTCTTGGAGAGAGTATGAGAAGGCTTCATTCTGTGATTTGGGGAGCAAGTGGTTTCTGTCTAATTTGCCTAGATCTTAAGAAGCAATAAAGCCCAGGTAACATTTAAGACTCATTTTAAAAGCAGTTTCTGCTCCAGATCCTCAATTCTGCTCATCAGATTGTGCTTTTAGTGTCTCACCATAAGAACTCTTTGTACAAGTTGGGTGCTGTGGTTCAAGCTTATAATGCAAGCTAGTCAGGAGGCAGAGATCAGGAGAATTGTGGTTCAGGCCAGCTGGGCAGAGTTCACAAGCCCCTATCTTAACCAATATTTGGGTGCAGTGTACATTCAAGTCATCCTAGCTACTAGGGGAAGCATAAATAGGAGGATCACAGACCAGGCCAACCCAGGCATAAAGAGAGACCCTATCTCAAAAACAATCAATGCAAATAGGGCTGGCGGAGTGACTCAAGTGGTAGAGCATCTGCCTAGCAAGCACAAGGCTCCAAGTTCAGCTCTCAATACCTAGAAACTCTTTGTACACTCCCAATCAAATTGAATATTTTCTCCTGTCCTTTGCTTAGGGATTTATAGCTTTATCTCTTGCCTTTAGGTCTATGACCCATTTTTCAAATAGCTTGGAGATATAATTTACATATCACACAGTTCACCTATTTAGAGGGCACAGTCCAATGTTTTTAGTTTATTTTCAGAGTTGTGCAACCATTTGTCATTATCTAATTTCAGAACATCTCATTACCCCTAAAGAAACTCATTAGCAGTCACTCCTCATTTCTCCCTCTCCCCAGACCCTGGCAGTCACTAATCTACTTTGTCTCCATGGATTTGCCTCTTTGGCATTTCATATAAATGGGATTATGTAATACATGGCCTTTTACATTTGGTTTCTTTTACTTAGCATGCTTTCAAGTCTCACCCATGTTGCAGTAATGTGTCAATTCTTCATTCCTTCTGCCTTTTTACTGCATCTTGTTTATCAGTTGTTCTGTTCATCCACTGATGAATATCTGAGTTATTGCTACCTTTTTGCTATTATGGGTAATGATGCTATGCAAATTTATGTGCAAATTTTGTATGAATGTATTTTTAAATTTTTTCCTGGGCATACATCTAGAAGAGGAGTGACTGAGTCATATAGTAACTAACCATTTGAGAAACCAAAACTGACTTCTAACATGGCTGCTTGAGTCTACTCCCACCAGCAAAGTGTACTGTCAATTTCTCCATGGCCTTACCAATACCTGTCATTGGTTTTTGGCTTACGGCTGTCCTAGTGGATGTGAAGAAGTGTCTAATCATAGTTTTGATTTGTATTTCCCTAATCTTTAGTAATGTCACATATCTTTTTATATTTCATAATATAAAATTTTTTGAGAAATGTTATTTTTTTGCCAATTTTTAATTGGGTTATATTTTTTATTATTGAGTTATAAATTTCTTTATATATTCTAGATACAAATCTCTTATTGCCTGTATGTTTTGCAAACATCTTCTCCCATTTACTTGGTTGTCTTTTCTCTCTATGATACATTTTTAATTAATTTTTTGATGTGAAGAAAGGACCTGACACTGTTGTTGGCAGTGCTGGGGCTTCAACCCAGAGCCTCGTGCATTCTAGTAAGCTCTACCACTTGAGATACATCCCAATTGCTAAGAAAGGGTCTGAATTCTTTTGTTTTTGCTTGTTACTATCAAATTGTCTCAGCAATATTTGTTGAAAAGACATCCTTTCTCCACTGAGTTATCTTGGCACATTTGTCAAAGTCAACTGATAATAAATGTAAGAATTTCTTTCTGGTTCTCAGTTCTGTTCTACTGATCTGTGTATATATGCCTTTTGTTGTGCCATACTGTCTTGACTCTTGTGGCTTAATACTAATTTTAAAATATGTTAATGAAAATCCTTCAGCTTTGATCTTTTTCAAAACTGTTTGAATATTCTGTCTTTTGCATGTCCATATAAACTTAAAGCAACTGGGTAGTTGCTACAGAAAAGCCTTCTGAGATATGAAAGGGAATTCATTCAATTTATAGTCAATTTGGAGAATGCTGGCATTGCTGATATGGAGTCTTCCAATCCATGAGCATGCAATGTCTGTGTTTATGTAGGTCTTTTACATTTTCCTTAAAATATCAATGCCAACAACATTTTGGAATTTTCAGTGTATCAGTCTTGTACTTCCTTCCTTTGTTAAGATTATTTCTAAGAATTTTATTCTTTGGAATGGAGTGTGGCTCAAGTGGTAAGGCACCTCTCTAGCAAGCATGAGGATCCGAGTTCAAATTCCATTACTGCAAAAAAAAAAAAAAAAAAAGACTTTTATTCTTTTTGATGCTATCAGGGTGGGGAACTGTTTTCTTAATTTCATTTTGAGATTACTGGCTCCAAGCACAGAGAAAAACACACACACACACCCCACACGTAACTCAGTTGATTTTTTTGGTGGGAGGGTAAGAAAGGGCTATAAACTTGAGATCCTTCTGCCTCACTCTCTCAATTGCTGGGATTATAGGCATGTACAACCAAACCTAGCCTTCAATTGATTTTTGTATGTTGATGTTGTATCTTTAACTTCCCTAATTTATTAGTTTGTGTGTGTGTTTGTAATCCTTGATATTTTCTGCATATAAGATCATGTCATCTGTGAATAAGAGTTTTTTTCTTCCTTTATAAGCTAGGTGCCATACATTTTAAAATTTTCTAGCCTTATTATACTAACTGGAATCTTTAGTACAATACTGAACAGCAAAATCAGACATCCTTCCTAATATTAGCAGTAGAATGTTCAGTATTTCATCATTAAGCATGATGCTGACTTTCCATACATGCCCTTTATCAGGGTGAAGATGTTTCCTTCTATTCCTAGTTTGGCAAGTGTTTTCTATGTTTTTTTTTTCTTAATCATTGATGGGTAGGGGATTCTGTCAAATGTTTCATTTGCATCTACTAAGATTATTTAGTTTTTGTTCTTTATTCTATTAGTACAGTATATTAACACTGATTTTCAGATATTAAACCAACCTTGCATTCCTGGGACAGATCCTACTCATTATGATACATTCTGTATTCTTATTTATTTCAGTATGCATAGTCTACCTCTTCCACTAAATGATAAGCAATGAAATTTTGCAAATAGTGTAACTTTTAAATAATGATTTTTAAAGACTATGTAATTATTTTGTTTTACATATTCAAGCATTCTTTCAGCAACTAAAATCTCAAATTGAGCACCTAATTAGCAAGAATAATTAAAATAGAACCAGGCATGGCTGCATATTTGTAATTCTAACTACTTGGGAGCTCAAGGTAATAAGTTCTTAAGTTCAAGGATAGCCTAGGCTAAATGCTGAGATCTAGTCCCCAAGAAAACCCCACAATATCCATGAAAAATGGAGGAAGGAAGGAAAGGAAGGGAGGAAGGGAGGAGGAGGGAAGGAGAGAGGGAGGAAGGGAAGGAGAAGGGGAGGGAAGGAAGGGGAGGAGAGGGAAGGGGAGGGGAGGGAAAGGGAGGGAGGGAAGGGAAGGGAGGGAAGGAAGGAAAGGAGGGAGAGAGGAAGGAATGGCCAGTTTTCTGTCTACAAGCAATACAGTTTTCTGGTGACTTTTTTTTTTTTTTTTTGGTAACGTTGGGATTTGGAGTCAGAGCCTTGCACTTGCTAGGTAACTGTGCTACCACTTAAGCCACATTCCCAGCTGGTGACTTTCCAGTGAACCAGAGGGTAGTCTCCATTTAGCATCTAGGACACAAGGTATGTTCCATCAGTCACCTTGAAAAATGTGACTCTGCTATTTGCTTTGTGCCCAACCCAGTCTGATTTCTCAAGAGGAATAGGCCTTTGAGTTATATTTCAGTTCTTACACAGAATAGCCTCCATTCCACAAATTATCCTAGACAAACTCAAAACTTGATTCTTTGTGAAAGCAAGAAGCAAAAGACCACTAACTTGCTGGTGACCTACTTTGGCCATATCAGTTTATTTCTCTGGGGCCCTTTTTTGAGACAAGTCTCCACTATGTAACCGGGACTGGCCTTGAACTTTTAATCCTCCTACCTCAACCTCCCAAGTGCTGGTATTATAAGCATCCATCACCCCCACCGGGCTTGAGTCTCCATTCTTGATGAGATGAGTGGACCTAGACCCAATTCTCCTTTTCATGAACTCAGGGCCTCGTGCTTGCTAAGCAAGCTTTCTATCACTTGAGCCATATCCCATCCTTGGTTTTTTTTTTTTTTTTTTTTTTTTTTGGTGGGACTGGGGTTGGAACTCAGGGCTTCATGCTTGCACAGTGTACATTGCAAAGCAGGAGCTCTATCACTTGAGCCACACCACCACTCAGCCCCAGCCCTCTTTGTTTTTTAGGTTATTTTTCAGATAAGGTGTCAAGTTTTGGCCTGGGCTGGCCTTGGACCAAAATCTTCCTGTTTATTCCTCCCACATAGCTGGGATTACAGACATGAGCCACCTCACCTAGAATGGACCAAATCCTCTTTAAGAATCCTGTTGGGTCCAAAAGATTGTAATTCAATAAAGAGTCAGATAAATTTAAAAAGCAGAAGATGACTGGAATCGTGGCTCAAGTGGTACAGCTTCCTAAATTCAATTTCTAGTACTAAAACATAAATAAATAAATAAAAATAAAAAGCAGAGGAAGGTCTGGGAAGGGTGGCAGAAGGATTGTGAATTCAAGCCAGCCTGGACCACATAGTAAGTTAGAGGCCAGACTGACCTCTGTAGGGAGACCTTGTCTCCAGAAAAAAAATAAATAAATAAAGGCAGAGGAAAAGTAAGTGATTTCTCTAGTCTAGAACATAGATATGCAGACTCACAAAAGTTTTCATGTACACGAAGGTGTACTGACTAGAAGCCAGGCAGGTGAATCACAAGTCCAAGACCAGCCTGGGTAACTTCAAGACCCTGTCTCAAAAAAAATGAAAAAGGGGTCCAGAGCATGGCTCAAGTGGTGGTAGAGTGCTTGCCTAGCTAGCACAATGCCGTAAGTTCAAGCCCTACCATTGGCAAAAAAATAAAAGGGGGGGCCAGTTACGGGCCCAGTATGGGGAGTAGGGCTTAAGCCTATCTGTAATCCCAGCTACTTGGGAAGTTGAGATCAGGAGGATAGAGGTTCAATGCCAGCCTAGACAAAAAGTTCAAGAGACCCTATGACAACCAATAAAAAGGTGGGCATGATGGCAGGCACCTGTCATTCCAGCTATGTGGGAAGCATAAATAAAGGGATCAAAGTCCAGGACTGCCTGGGCATAAAGTGAGACCCTATCTCAAAAATAACAAAACTAAAGCAGAAAAGGCTTGGAGTATGGCTCAAGTGTACAGTGCCTGCCTAGCAAGCGCCAGGCCCAGTTCAAATCCTCCAGTACTGCCAGAAAAAAAACAAAAAGAAAGAAGGAAGGAAAAAAAGGCTGGGGGTATAGCACAATGATAGAGTGCTTGCCTAGGTCCTAGGTTCAATCCCTAGTACTGCACAAAACAAAAGCAAAAAAAAAAAAAAAGGTGTGCTGCCTGGGTTGTGAATGTTCTGATTTCTGTTTTTGTTTTACTCTCAACATAATTTGGTCTACTGTAAAGATTTCTCTTAGGGCTGGTGAAGTGGCTCAAATGGTAGAGTGCCTGCCTAGCAAGCATGAGGCCCTGAGTTCAAACCCTAGTACCACCAAAAAAAAAAAAAAAAAAAAAAGATTTCTCTCATATGTAACTCAACTCCAATTAAAAATATATTGGCAACTATAAGCCTCCCTCCCCAAAAAATTTTGTTGGGGAGGCCAGGCAGGGTGGTGCACTTCTGTAATCCCTGCTCTAGGGATGCAGAGACAGGAAGATTTCAAGTTTGAGGCCAGTCTGGGCTACATGGTGAGTTCAAGGCAGCTTGAGCTATAGTGAGACCCTGTCTTAAAAAACAAAACAAACATAAGAGTTGTTGGTAGCTGAAGGTGTGGCTTCTTGGTAGAGCAGATATTTAGTATGCACAAGGCCCTGGGTTCAATCTCCAGTACCAAAAAACAAACTCATTACTTTTTCTTGGGGGGGAGGGCAGCACTGGGGTTTGAACTCAGGGCCTCATGCTTACTAGCCAGGCCCTCTTACTGTTGAGCCACTCCACCAGCCCTTTTCTTGTGATAGGTTTTTTCGAGACAGGGTGCTTGGGCTGGCTGTGTCTCCTGATCTCCTGATCTCTGTCTCCTGAGTAGCTAGGATTATAGGCGTGAGCCACCAGCACCCAGAGAGCCAGAAGTTTTTGAACAGTACTGGGTTTGAACTCAGGCTTTGTGCTTGCCAGGCAGAATTGATTACATTTAAAAAGTTTTGTTTTTAAATGGTCAGACATAGTGGTGCACAACTCTTAATCCCAGGATTTGGGAGACTTGAAACTGGAGAATCAAGAGTTCAAGTCCTGCATGGACTGCATAGTGAAATCCTGTCTCAAATAATAAGATAAAATAAATAGTGAGTTACAATTAAGTAAAATTTTTAAAGATCGGGGGAATTACTTTCAACTGGAAGTACTGAGTGTATTAAAGAAAGTTTTTGTTGGTTCACTATCCTTTTATTATCATTGTCCAAGATTCAAACTTGTTTAAATCTCTGGGAAACAGCCTTCCAGAGACTTACCTTTGGCCAATTCCCATATGTGAGGGAGCAGTACATACTCTCCTGAGGAAGTGAACTGTCAAAAACTCCAACCTCAGCAAAACAAGCTCCAGAGTGGATCAATAAAAGCCAAGTGAGTTAAGGGCAAAAACCTCACAAATACTGCTGCACAGTTCTGTCTTTAAAAGTAAAATACATGCCTCTTGGTTTTGGTTGTTGTTGAGGCTGTTTGGGTTTTTTGTTTTATTTTATTTGAGGGTGAGACAAGGTCTCACTATGCAGCCCAGGCAGGTTTTGAACTCTCCATCCTCTTGGCTCAGCCTCCTGGATACTGGGATTTACAGGCATGTAACACCACACACATGCCTTCTTAGCACTGTGCTAAAGAGGGCAAGCATTCTGTTTTTTTAATAGACAAAAATATCCATACAGTCCATAATTAGCAAGAGCCTTATTAAAATACTAATGACCCTCTGCTTTATCTCAGGCCTTTCTAAAATAGCATTTAGTCATATTCATCTCTGCAAGGATTCAGTCTCTGGTCCAAGAGCAGTGAGAAACAGCTCTGGCAGACACTCTGCAGAAAGGCAGGTTCATTGTCTCCTCCCAGCTTTCACCTGGCAGAAACTGGACCCCCTGCTGAGAAACCAGCTCGACTCATTAGCATGTCTTTATTCTACCGAAAGAGAATGGGATCCGCTCCAATTCTAACACCTCACCAAAATTCCCATCAGGTCCTAAACCAGAGAGAAGGTGACAGACACGGGTCCCCAGAAGTCTTGAGTACAGCAAGGAAAAAAAATCAAGAGCAGACAGATCGCTGGCTCAGGCGCCAGCAGTTCCGATGGGCTGGAGCTCACTCACTGAACGATTCTCACTCCTCTGCTGTCAAAATCCTCGGGCAAAAACCTCCACTGCTGATGCCACGAACCAGAAGCTGGACCACTTACCTTTCTAAGTGAAGGTATGCATCTAAAAACAAGCACACTTTTATGCATTTTGAACACTTCTGTCCCCACGCCTAACGCCAGACCTGGCTGCTCCTGTGGCAAAGTGACAATCCAAGTGACTCTGATACTCAGATTCTCAAACATCTTTGTCGGCACACTTTTCTTTCTGACAGCCTCTGGAAAAGGACCAGCACTGCAAAATGCAATTTCGGCCCCTCCTCCAGCAAGCAGGCAGTGGGGCTTTTCCGCGAGGAACCTGGTTCTAACCTTCTCGGGGAACCTGGACCAAACAGCGCAGGGACAACAGCTGGCACAGGTGCCGAAGCCGCAGACCCTGCAGTGGCCGACCCGTGCCCGGCACCGATCGCCTTGCAACGCAGCATCCCCGCCGGCGCACGTCCCTGTCGCAGGCAGATTACCACGGAGGCTGCTCGTGTCCTCCGAGAACGGTGACCTGGGTGACCCTGCAGTCCCCTAAAGCTGCCTCCTCCACTGGCTGGCCTGGGGCAGCGAGCGGGGACCTCGGCTTCCTCGACAACCCCACCCCACCCCCAGCCCCGATTCGAAGACCATTTTGGAGCCGCCTCGGCCACCGCGTCGCAGGCCCGCAATGCCCGCCCCGGAGCATCCACAGCGCAGTCAGTCCGTCCCCACCTCCTCCCGGCCCGCGGCGTCCACCCGGCCCTCACCGGACTTGGGCGGATAGCGGTACACGGAATTAGACGGGATGTCCACCTCCTCCACGCCCGCATGCTGCCGGCTGGTCAGGGCCCCCATGGCTGCTGCGGCTGCTGCGCCAGCCGGCCGGCCCTGGCGCCCGTGCCGCCCTCCGCGCCTCACCGCGGCCGCCTGCCCCACGCCCGGTGCGGGGGTCGGCTGCCCACCGCGGCCAGCTCGGCTGCGGCACTGCGGCTCTGGCTGCAGGGAGCCCCCGGCACGCCGCGCACCATCCTCCGCCCGGCACCGCGGCGGCTCCTCTACCCAAAAGGGGGGGATACAGGGCTGGGGCCGGGGGCGCCGCCGCGGCCGCCGCCTCAGGCCGCGTGATGTCAGCGGCGGCTCGCGCGCGGGGCCCGCGGCGCTCTCAGCCAATAGCGGGGCGGGGCGGGAGGGCCCGTGCCCAGCCAGCCAATGGCCAGCGAGCTGCGGCGAGGAGCCGCGGCGCGTGCCTCGCGCGGGGCCCCCTGTCCGGACCGGCTGCGGGGATGCGGCTGGGAGGCTCGCGAGCCCACCTCCTAGCCCGGGTGGGACGGGGCCGCCGGGAGCAGCATCGACCCCATAGGGAGGCCCGGGCTGGGGGAGTGGAGGATGGGGGGGGAGGAAACCTTGCCCCTTCCAGTGGGCTTGTTTGTCCCGGCTCGGATTACCGCGCAGGGATCCGCCTCCTGCCGCGGCCCGCGAGGGCGAGTCTTTGTTCCAGCGCCCCAAAGCGTGCCGGTGGCTTCTCTGCTTGGGAAAGCCTCCCGAGCCCCGACTGAGGTCAACCATCGACCCCTGCAGCCCCTAGCCCGAGCGGCTCGTTAGCATCTCCCCTGCCCCCCAGCCGTCCAGCACCTGAAGCCCACGTGCGCTGCCAAGCGCATCTCCCACAGGGCAGCAAGACTCAGTAGTTAATGCTGGTGGCTGGTTGGGAAGATGTGACCATCGGTTTTCTGTAGGGCTTTTCAAGCTGCTCTGAACTCTATACATCTTTCTATGCCCCACCCCTGGACAGCTCAGGGTTTAGTTTGGAGAGCATCAACTCCAAATCCAGACGTCAACCGGTTGCTTGTACCCTGGAAAGTTTGGAAAGGCCTGCGTGTGGTCGGTCGGCTGGTGAAGAGTCTTTGCAGAGGAAAGGAAATCGGATAGGGCCGTCCTGGGGACTCCCTTGATAAAAACTCAGCAAGCTAGGCCTGGTGGTGCACACCTTTTAAGTCCTGCAGTTGGGAGGCTGAGGCAGGAGGATGGCAAGATGGAGGCCAGCCTGGTCCTGCACAGCCAGCCCCTGTTCTAAGAAACACACAACCATGGAAAGCTTGGGCAGGCAGAAGACGTCATTGCAAATCTTAATTATAGACATTGGTGTTTTCAACCTTTTATTTTATTTGTGGGTCTGGTGTTTTTTTCTGAGAGGGCAGACTCATCAGCAAAAATTCCAACTGCTAGAACATGACCTCAACAACTTTCAACAACATGCGGAGTACAATTTGCAATGACTACTTCCTTGATTAGGGTTTGTAAAGCTGTTTCGTAGATGTAGCTCTTTCTGGATTATATTTGGCATTTCATTTGACCTCTTTTCAGCAGTAGCCAACCGACCTGGTGCTAAAATTGCTTACAATCGCTTTCACCCATTCCTGTACCAGCTGGGAGTGTGGTTCAAGTGGTAGCACAGTTGCCTAGCAAGTCATTTATATTGACAGGGTTACAGGGCAAGTCCCTGCCCCACACAGGCTTAGGGCTCCTTGGCAGAGTTCAGAGCTCTCCCTGTAGCCACTAGAAGACTTCCAGACATACCTTTGGGGGCTTGGGGGAACTAGAGTCCTCCACACTCCTTTCTCCACACACAGGTCCTACTTTGTACTTGTTTGGTGAAGGTCAAGTACAAGGCATGAATAACCTAGATCTGCCTCAAAATAGAAGGCCTTCAGCATGTCACAGAGCAAACTGTTGCCTTATCATCTTGGGCTGTGTTCAGAAGCCTTTGTTCTTCCTGTCCTGGACATTTTGTAAAGGGCTCATCTCTCCCCTTTATGGGTTTATCTGTTTTTGAGAGTCCTGTTGTTTACAAGGTATCTGTTCCACTCCCACCACAGGTTTCTCAGAGCCTGCAAAATGGGTTCATCCCCATCTTCCATGCCTTCTAAGCCTAGAAGTTGGTTTCTCCTCCCAGGAAGAAGTCATAGGCCAATGCTTGGAAGAGTACAGAAACGCACAGCACAGACAATGTTAGCAAATGTTTATTGAACACTCTCTCTGTGCCAGGCATGTTTTTGTTTGTTTGTGGGGAGGAGAAGATGTTTATTTAGCTTACAGTTTTGGAGCCTGGAAGTCCCAACAATATGTATAGGTTCTTGTGAGGGCCTCCTTTATTACATCACATCATGGCCAGAGTGTGTACGTATCTCTCTGGGCCCTCTTGTAAACACTTTACACGTATTGAAGCTTTCAGCCCTGACAGTGACTGTATGAAGTACATGTCGTTAGCACACTTATTTTACAGTTGAAGAAATAGGCAGAGAAAGAGCACTGGCCTTTGAGTTGTACAAAGCAAGACCCTAAGTAGGCCAGGCACTGTGGCTCACACTTACAATCCTAGCTACTCAGGAGACAGAGATCAGGAGGACCATGGTTTGAAGACAGCCCTGGCAAATAGTTCGAGAGACCTTATCTCAAAAATACTCAACACAGAAAAAGGCTGGTGGAGTGGCTCAGTGGTAGAGTGCTTGCCTACCAAGTATGAGGCCCTGAGTTCAAACCCCAGTACCACCATCACCAAAAAAAAAAAAAAGACCCTAACAATAACTTTAGTCTAAGTCCTTAGAATCTTCATCTCAGTTTCCTTGTCTGAAAATAGCCCCGCCTCCAAAGGGCTATGGTGAAAATGCAGTGGTTGAATTAAAATTCATTTTAAGGTAAGTGTGGTACCTGCCTATAATCCTAGCTATTTAGAGATCAGGAGGATCTCCATTTGAGGCCAGCCAAGGAGACCATATCTAAAAACAACTAAATCAAAAAAGGGCTAGAGGTATGGCTCAAATGGTAGAGCACCTGCCTAGCAAGCACAAAGTCTTTTTTTTTTTTTTTAATTCATATGTGCATACAATGCTCGGGTCATTTCTCCCCCCTCCCCCACCCCCTCCCTTACCACCCACCCCGCCCCTTCCTCTCCCCCCACCCCCTCCCTTACCACCCACCCCTCCCCTCCCTCTCCCCCCCACCCCCTCCCTCTCCCCCCCACCCTCTCGATACCCGGCAGAAACTATTTTGCCCTTATCTCTAATTTTGTTGTAGAGAGTATAAGCAATAATAGGAAGGAACAAGGGCTTTTGCTGGTTGAGATAAGGATAGCTATACAGGGAGTTGACTCACATTAATTTCCTGTGCGTGTGTTACCTTCTAGGTTAATTCTTTTTGATCTAACCTTTTCTCTAGTTCCTGGTCCCCTTCTCCTATTGGAGAAGCAACCAGAAGTTGCTTTTAAGGTATCTGCTTTAGTTTCTCTGCATTGAGGGTAACAAATGCTAGCTAATTTTTTAGGTGTCTTACCCATCCTCATATCTCTCTTGTGTGCTCTTGCTTTTATCTTGTGATCAAAGTTCAATCCCCTTGTTGTGTTTGCCCTTGATCTAATGATCTAATGTCCTCATATGAGGGAGAACATATGATTTTTGGTCTTTTGGGCCAGGCTAACCTCACTCAGAATGATGTTCTCCCATTCCATCCATTTACCAGCGAATATAATATTTTATTCTTCTTCATGGCTGCACAAAATTCCATTAAAGCACAAAGTCTTAAGTTCAAACTCCAGTACCCAAAAGAAAAAAAAAAAAAAAAGAACTTATTTTAAGCCTGGTATGGTGTGTGCCTATAATCCCAGCACTTAGCAGGCTGAGGCAGGCTGAGGGTGGTGAGTTTGAGGCCAGCCTAGGTTACATAGAAAGACCTGGGCTCAAAAAAAAAAAATTAAAAAAAAGAAGTGATCAGGGTTAGACACATGGCTCAAGCAGTAGAGCTGCTGCCTAGCAAGCATGAAGCCCTGAGTTCAAGCCCCAGTACCACAAAAAACTTGTTTTTATAAAATAAAATGACTGAACATGGTGGCTTATACTTGTAATTCCAGCAAAAAAGTTGTGGAGATCCCATCTCAATCAATAGCTTGGGGGAGGAGGAGATGTGCATCTTACATCCCAGCTACTCAAGAAGCAGAAAGAGCCAGCATCAGTGGCTCATGTTTGTAATCCTAGCTACTCAGGAGGCAGAGATCAGGAGGATTGTGGTTTGAAGACAGCCCAGGCAAATAGTTCGTGAAACCCTATCTTGAAAAACTCTTCACAAAAAAATAGGGCTGGTGGAGTGGCTTAAGGTGAAGGCCCTGAGCTTAAGCCCCAGTATGACCTCCCCCCCACAAAAAAAAAAAAAAAAAAAAACAGCAAAAAGGAGATGAGGGTTTGGTTCAAGTGGTAGATGCCTGCCTAACAACCACAAGGCTCTGAGTTCAAACCTCAGGGGACTGCCAAAAAAAAAAAAAGTGATCAGATGGGCATGGTGTTGAATGGTGGTACAGAATCCTAGGAGGTGAAAGCAGGAGGATTGAGGCCAGCCTTGGTAACTTAGGGAGACAGACCCTGCCTCAAAAATGAAGAATAGAGCTGGTGGCATGGCTCAGGTGGTAGAGCGCCTGCTTAGCAAGTGTGAGGCCCTGAGTTCAACCCTCAATCCCACCAAAGAGGGGAAAAAATACAAACAAAGAGGCTGGGGATGTAGCTCAGTGGTAAAGTGTTTGTCTAGTGTGTGCAAGGCCCTGGGTTCAATCCCCAGTACTGCCAAAAAAAAAAAGAAGAAAGGAAAAAAAAAAAAGAGAAAGAGAGAGAGATGGAAAAGGATAGAAAGGGTTAGGAGGTAGTTCAGAGAAACTTCTAGATCAAAGAGGCTTTCTGTAAATTAACTGAGTTAGAACTCCACAGTGCAAGCAACATAATCACACAGTGTTAGAGTTTTGGAGAAAGAACCTGAACCAGTGTCTAGAACAAAGGCTAGATGGTCAGCTAAGTCAGCCAAGCAGACTTGACTCCTGCCCTCCTCTCTGGTCCTTTCTTGGCTGTGCTTAGCTCCCTTCCTGGGGATGTGGGTCGGCGAGAGCACCTGAGGGAGAAGACCAAACACAGAAGAGGAAAAATCCAGAAGTGACGACTGTCAAGAGAGCCATAAAAGTACTTTTAATTCGAAAACATGGCCTGGGGAGGATTTCTCACTGCACAGGGAAATTGCTTGTGAACGCCACGCCTCCTCCGTGTAAATATCCAGTCCACACAGTGGGTGCAACCCTTTGGGGATCCCCACAGAGAATGGGCATTCTGGGGTGGGGGTGGGGGGGGTCTCAGAATTTTACTTTAAACACCTGTGGGAGACAAGTAAAGGCCAAGTATTTTATCAGCTTCAAGCCCTTCTTCTCAATCTAAGGGGAGCACAGGAACAAGCAATTTCTAGGTCAGCGGGTCCCTTGGAGGTTTCATTTAGTTATTTTGGCTGTTCTGGTTTCAGCCCAGGGCTGCCTCTTCTACTCTGGTAACACTTGCACTCATTTCGACAGAGTCCCATAACAGGAAGGGCTGAGGGAGCCTGCAGGCGAATGCTGACAATCACTGCCCTGGAGCACAGCATTCCAGTGGCAGCAGGGCAAGGAAAGCAAGCTGACACCTCAGGTGTCCTGCAGGAGTTCTGGCCCCTGCCACAGGGACAGGAAGATCAGAGTCCTGGCTGCTCTGAATAATCACCGATCTCTCCAAAAGCTAGGGCCCAATCAGCAACACCCAGTCTCTCTCAGTCCTCAGTCTGTGGGCAGTGGATTCAGTGGATTAAAGGCAACACCGGCTGCAGAGAAGTTCAGATCCTGGTCCAGGTCAGCAGGCTAGGCTATGCTAGGCAGAGGGGTAAGATCCCAAATGCAAAGGCTCCTCTGGTGACCTAAGGCTCTCTGTTGAGGGAAATAACCTCGTCCAGTAGGAAGTCGGCAATCGGGCTTTCATATTTTGCTTCTTGCCAGATGTGAATTCCTCATTGTTCGTTCCATCCTCAGCTGTGGGCATCTGACAAAGGAGATTTGTTCCAGTGGCTACAAACCTCTGTTGGGTTTGTAGCTTCTTAATTTACTTTTCAAGTTAAGACCAAGATGAAAGATAATGTTTATACTGCCCAGGGTGGCAGGGACCACTGTGTATGTGGGGAGGGGGGTGAATAAGGTGCCATCCAAGGTGGACACCTAGAACAGGCCTCACTTTCCATGTTGTGTTCCTCCATGAAGCCTTCCCTGTCTCAGCCTGCTTCTGGCTCAGTTGCCCAGGGATCTGGTATTTGGAAAGGGAGGGGGGAGGCAAAGGGGGAGCTGAGATATTATTTCTCAGTGGTAGAGCACTTGCCTAGCATGTGCAAGGCCCTGGGTTTGATTCCCAGCACTGCAAGAAAACAAAAAAACAAAGAAATCAGGGGTGAATGATTAAGATGTGTTATATCCATGCATGAAAATGTCACAATAAAACCCAATATTTTGTACAGTTCCTTTTATATGCTTTAAAAAAGAAGAAGAAGTTAGTTGTAGCACACCTGTAATCTCAGTACTCAGGAGGCTGAGGCAGGAAGATTAAGAATTTAAGACCAGCCTCGGCTACATTGGGAGACCCTATCTCAAAAAGCCAAAACAAACAAACAAACAAAAAAGCCAGAAGAAGAAAAAGACCAAAGAAATTAGGAGGTCTATTCTATTTTGCTTTACTGCCTTACTAAAGTCACAAATGGTTTCTATCAAATATCAGGCCTTGTTAGCGATCAAGTGTCCAGTGTCCACTTCTGCCTTCCTTTTCCTCTGTGTTGGTCCTGCCTTTCTTCTTTTGCTTTGGAGCTGCAGTTCTGCATGGTACAGTCATTGTGAAAAGAATGTGTCACTAACAGCAGCCCAGCGCCCAATCCGCTGCCTGCCCCCCCTCTTTCTCAAGGAAACAGACTCAACAGGCACAGAGCCCAGCATCTGTCTCTTGCTACTCAGAGAAGCCAGAATACGAAAGAGGCAGCATGGTGTCAGCCCCAAGTCTTTCTTTAACAAAATAAATACTCCATTGTGGTTACTTAGAAGATCAAAGGAGGAAAGTGAGAACAAATTTTCTTCCTTCTCTCAGGGCTGTTTCTCTCTCCATCAGTCTCCTAAGGTTTCTCTTGAACATGCATGCCTGTTCTAGCTTGGTCATCAGATTTGGAAGGACACTTAAAGGGGTGGCTCCCAGCCCCCTCACCTGACAGACGAGGCAGCTGAAGCCTGTGGCAGAAATGCTTCACAACCCAGGGATCATGCGCACTAGGCCTGGCTATGGGGCTGGTGACACTGGTTTGATTTGATTTGGTTCCCTCCTTCCTTTCCTCCCTCCCTCCCTTTTTCCCTTCTTCCTTCCTTCCTTCCTTCCTTCCTTCCTTCCTTCCTTCCTTCCTTCCTTCCTTCCTTCCTTCCTTCCTCTTTGTTTTTCAAGCTGAGCTATCTATTACAGCTGGTATAAGAGGACAAGCCAACTCAAGGAAGAAGCTCAGAAACCTAATTCAAGAGCATGTCCAAGTTCAGCTGTTACAGTAACAGTGCCAATAAGTTCATCCATAGCATGCTCAAATTGGACTAAAAAAACCACAGCACTGCTCTCAGGTGGAGAGTGCCACCACCGTTACTCCCTTCTCTGACAGTGGAGCTGAGGTCAGGACTGCAGAAAGTGAACCCATTAATCCATCAACCTGTCTGCTTCAACTGGTCGCCTAACTCCTCCCAGGCACAGGAACCAAAGGGCAGAGGAGAAAAGAGAAATGAGAGGGCCAGGGGATTAGACTCTGCAGGTGAGTAAGGAGCACTGGCTACATAACTAATTGTGTGTCCCAGCTAAAGTCTGCCACACACCACATACCGGCAATTCATTTACAATGACACATGTAATCTGGAGCTAATTGCTTATTTATTTAAGTGATAACTACTGTCCTATTAGAGCACTTCAAAGACTATGCCTTGAGCCTGACTATCAAAGCAATAAACAGAGATACTTTTTTTTTTTTTTAACTCAGGGCTTTGCACATGCAAAGCAGGCACTCTCCTGCTTAAGCCAAGCCTCCAGTCCATTCTGCTCTGGTTATTTTGGACTTGGGGTCTTGTGAACTACTTGCCTTGGGCTGGCCTCCAACTATGATCCTGCAGATCTCAGTTTCCCAGGAAGCTAGCATTACAGGCATGAGCCACCAAGCCTGGCTCAGAGATACCATTCACTGTTTGGTTTTCCCAGAAAAGTATTGGAAACTTTAGCCTTAACCTGTGCACCATGATGTGCATATTTACTGGATTGCTTAGCGATACACTGCTATCTTTTCTATTCCGAGATGAAGTCTGTGTATGAAAAGAATCCTGGCAGTTTCATTCAGTCTTCTCTGGTTTTCCCACCTCATGATCTGCCCTCCTTTGTATCCATTCTAAAAATTATTCTCAGGTTAACTTCACCCATATGCAACTGTCACCCTATCACTCCTTTCCCCATACATCTTTGATGGTTCCACTTCCTGTTACCTTATAGAAGACAAAGGCTCATCCTTGAGCTCTTTCTTCCTTCTGCTGCCCTGGAGCCCCAAATGCAGCAGGCATTCCTGCTCATGTTGTCTCTCATGAAAAACCCTTCCAGATGTGCCTCTCCCACTCCTGTCTGCCAAAGTGAAGTCCACTGGGCTGAAAGCCTGCCTCCTCCATGAAGCAGCCCCTGAGAACTGCAGCCCACTTCTTCCTTCTATGTCCTGTTGTAGGAATTACTTTCTATATAACTCATTTGATTCTTGCTTTCTTCATTTATTTTTGACTGCACTGGGATTTGAGCTCAGGTCTTCATGCTTGCCAGGCAGACGCTTTTACTGCTTGAGCCACCCTGCCAGCCCTTTTTTTGTTAATGAGTATTTTTGAGATAGGGTCTCACAAACTATTTGCCTGGGGCTGGCTTTTTAAAATTAAATTTTCAAAATTTGAGGTCAGGTACAGTGGCTCAAGTCCGTAATCCTAGCTACTTGGGAGGCAGAGATCAGAAGGAACAAATTTTGAGGCTAGCTCAGGGAAAAAGTTTGTGAGACTCCATCTCAACCAGGTGGTACACCTGTCAGGTAGCTACAAGGGAACTGTAAATAGGGGGATCAGGATCTAGACCAGATATAAATGCAAGACTCTATTCGAAAAATAACTAAAGCAAAAAGAGCTGGGGTATGGCAAAAGTGGTACAGTGTCTGCCTAGCAAACTCAAGGCCCTGAGTTCAAACCACAGTACTTCCAAAAAAGGGGGGAAGGGGGAGATTGGGCATTGTGGTAAACATCTGTAATCCCAGCACTCAGGAGGCAGAGGCAGGAAGATCATAAGTACAAGGCCAGCCTGGGCTACATAGCCAGCCCCTATTTCAAAAAATAACAAAAAAACTGTACCAAGTGATCAAATTAAAAAAAAAAATTTTTTTAAGTCAGAGTTCAGACTTTCAGACTTTCAGAGCTAAGAGATGTGTTTGAGGCCCTTGTCTTCATTGTGCAGATGACAAACTGAGGGCCTTGTCCCAGGGGCTCAAGGCAAAGCCCAGAGGTTTGGATTCCTGAGACATTGTCTTTCCAGTGTTTGTTGGAACTCAACATTCCAGGAGTACATCTCCCCTGTGTCACATGGATCTGAAAAAAAAGACAACAAGCCCCTTCCTTGTCCTGGAAGTGCTGCCACCCAACTCACAGCCTTAGAAGTGGATAAGACTTGTTGGCCCTATCACCTCTGCAATCTGGATCAGCCATCTTTAGACAAGATGTGTGTGTTGGGGTCAGAGGTCATCACTTTTGTCAATTTCTCATTAACTAGGGAGACAGTCCCCTGACTTGGGACCTGCTCTCCAACTCCTGATTGTTCCAAATTTTGCCAGCCAGTAGATAAACTGTTGGTACCTTGAAAGTGATCACAGAAGATGCTGTGACTAAGGCATCTCCCCATTTCTCAGGGCCAGTTTACCAGCAAACTCCAGCCTGGTTTCTTCTAATCTCCCAGAGGTCAGGGCACATTGATTTCTATAAAGTAAGTGTTCACTAAATAAACAACAATTTCAAGGTATATTAAAAAATAATCAAAGCAGGCGGGGTGATTTGTATCTGTAGTTCCAGCTACTAGGAAGGCAGAGGCAGGAGGATCTCTTGATCCTGGGAGTCCAAACCAGCCTGAACAAAAAATAAGAATCTTTTTACTTTTCTTTCTTCTTTTTTTTTTAATTGTGTATATATTTATTAATATGTATATACATTGTTTGGGCCATCTCTCCCCTCTGTCCCTCTCCCCCTCCTTTTTTTGTGGTGCTGGGGATCAAACTCAGGGCCTAAAAACAATGACTGTCCAAGTACTCTTTTTTATTTTTTATTTTTTGTTGTTTTGAGACAAACTCTTGTGATGTAGCCCAAACCCACAATCTTCTTGCCCCAGATTCCCTAGGGCTGAGTGTGTGCCCTTTCTGAGCACTTTTTTTTTTTTCTCTTGGTACTGGGGTTTGAACTTGAGGTTTTGTGCTTGCTAGGCATACCTACAGCCCCCGATAAAACACTTTTGGTATATTCTCTCATTTCACCTTCCAAGCAACTCTAAAACATAGACACTAGTATTGTTCCCTTCTCCCAAATGAGGAAGCTGGAGCTCAAAACAAGCCACAGGGAACAGGAACATGCCTGAGAGGCATCAGAGTCCAAAATCCCACCACCAGATGGCCCTTCTCACCAGCCTCAAGGGAAAGCCTATGTATGTGGTGGGTGCCAGGCCTGCTGGCTGCCCAGCCAGAGTTGCAGTTCTCTGGGAGGGCACCAGTGACTAAGGCCAATGCACTCGAACTTCACGATTGTCGTAACACCACTGCCACTGTCACCTTGCTTCTCAACATGCTTAGTATTTTTCTTGAGATAGGATCTCACTATGAAGTCCAGGCCAACCTAGAACTCTCAATCCTCCTGCCTCAGTCCCCCACCCCCAACCCAGTGCTGGGTTACAAGTGTGTTCCACCATGCTCACCCCCACTATTTCCTCTTATGTGACCCACTTCCTTCCACGGTGTCGCTTTATCTGAATTCAAGCCTTTTTCTCAGCAAGCCCTGGGAACTCGCTCCTCATCTTGCCTGAGGAAGTCCTTTTTGGTTTTAAACCCCTGTCCAAGAGCTCCTGGCAGAGTGCAACCGGCCCTCTTCTAAATGCCCCAGTGAACTCTGTGGTTATGTAACAGCCTGCCTTTGGAACTAGACACCTTGTGTCATTTCTGTGTCCCTTCTGATGACTGGACTCATTTGCAACAGAGGGTCAGCTTTGGTCTAGAAGTTCCCCAAGGGCAGGACACAGGTTTTTCTGTGGCATTTTCCAGGACCCAGGGCACATTGGGTACAGACAAGCATGGCACCCTTATTAATGAATGAGGCATATTCTGGGGGTTTCCCAATTCTGTGGCGTACAACCCAGTGCTTTTGTGCTCAGTAAATACTTCCTTCTTCTTTATACAGAACACTGCCCCTGTGTTTATTAAGCGCCTCATGCTGGGTCCAAAAAATGATCAGTATGGCTTGGACCCTTGGGGTCAGGAAGTAGTAACTCCATCATTCACCCTGGAGGTGCCCTGTTCCTGAAGGTGAAGAGGGCCTATCACTCTCAAACTTACAAAACAAGGTTTTATTTTAAGCAAAGTCTTCCAGGATTCTCCTTGTTCTCTGTCTCTCTCTTATTTATTTATTTAGGTGGGACTGGGGTTTGAACTTAGGGTTTCCCACTTACAAAGCAGGCACTTTACTGCTTGAGCCAGTCCTCCAGTCTGCTCTGGTTATTTTGTTGATGGGATCTCAAGAACTATCTGTCAGGGTGGGCCTCAACCATGATCCTCCCTATCTCAGCCTCCCAAATAGCTAGGATTAGAGGCATGAGCCACTGGCTCCTGGCTTCTCTCTGTTGGTCTCTGTCTCCCTCTCTGTTTCTCTCTCTCTCTCTCTCTCTCTCTCTCCACCATACTATGGCTTCTTGTGTTCCTGAAATTTTCTTCAACACCATGCATTATCTTATCAGAGACCTCATACCTTTTTTTGTTTGTTTGTTTTTTGTTAACATTTCTCTCCTTTCTGCTGAGTCCTAAGTCATTTAAATTCCCTCCGTGGGGCTAGGGGTACAACTCAGAGGTAGAGCACTTGCTTAGTGTGCACAAAGTGCTGGGTCCAATCCCCAGAACCACAAAAAAATAAATAAATGACATAAAATAATAAAAAGAAACTCCTTCTGTGACTGTGAGATTTAGTGACATGAAAGAGAGATGGGTTCATCCTCATTGCCCAACAGCCTGGTTGCCGTGGGACAGCAGTGAGAGACCTCACTGTGGGCACCACACCCTGCTCTCTCCTGCTTCTGGTTATGCAGAGGATCTGCTTTACTGCCCCCTTGAAGTTCCCAGAAGTCATGTGACTCTTTTGGACACTGAACCGTGTACAGAGGCATATTACTTCCAGGCTACAGCATTTAATTACTGACACTCAACTTTCCAGCCCTCTCCCTGGCTTGTTCCTGGTTGAAAATACTTTAGGTCTTGTGGTCTGTAGTGTAACTTCTCAACTCTCTTATAGCATCAAGGCAATCAGAGATGATCCATAAACAAACAATCATAGCTGCATTCCAATAAAACTTTATTTACAAAAATAGGCCTGAGGCCTGCAGCTTGCCAACTTAGAGCTGCAAGACAACGGAAGAGTCCATGGTGTGGATCATGATATCACTGCCCAGAGGGTAGTTTTTCTTGAGTCACCAAACTGCTGCAAACTTGGCAGTTGAGAAGTCAAACTGTAGAGTTGAGTTACTTCAGCCTAGCTTGGCCTGACCTGGTGAATGTGAAGAGTCTCTGGACCAATCTGACACGTTGTCACTTTTCCTGGAGAAAGGAAACCACTCTCCTCCCATCGCTCAAAACAGGTCCCTTCCAACCATGGCCAATCCCAGCTGCTGACTCTGACTCTCACTGTCTTCCAACTCAGGCCCTAAATGGATCTTGGTGGGAGCCTGTTTTGGTTTGCATCCTCCCTCCTCCAAAGAGTCTTCTTTTCCTTTCTCTCTCTCTCTTTTCTTTTTTTTGGCGGTACTGGGGTTTGAACTCAGGGCCTCATGCTTGCTAGGCTTGCTAGGCAGGAGCTCTACAGTTTGAGCCACCCTGCCAGCCCCGTTTTGTCTTTTTTTTTTTTTTTTTCAAGATAGGGTCTCACTAACTATTTGCCCCAACTGGCTTCTAACAGGGATCCTCCTGATCTCTGTCTCCCAAGTAGACAGAAGTATAGGCATGAAGTACGAGCACCCAGCTCAAAAATTCTCTTCTATCTCCTTCTTATCTATTCAAATCTTCCCTAGCTCTAGTTTTCCATGCTTCAAGGAGCGTTCTCAGGCTATTTCCTTGTGACTTACGATTGCTGGTTTGGATAAGAGTTGCCAGATGGGGTCATGGAAAAGAGGAAACACCAGTTTTTTTGTTTTGTTTTGTTTTGTTTTATTTTGCTATTACTGGAGTTTTGAATTCAGGGTCTTTCACATGAAAAGCAAACTCTTAAGCCCAGCACTGGTGGCTCATGCCTGTAATCCTAGCTACTCAGGAGGCAGAGATCAGGGGGATCACGGTTCAAAGCCAGCCCAGGCAAATAGTTCAGGAGACCTTATCTCAAAAAAAAAAAAAAAAAAAAATCACAAAAAAGGGCTGGTGGAGTGGCTCAAGGTGTAGGCCCTGAGTTCAAGCCCCAGTACTGCAAAAAAAAAAAAAAAAAAGCAAATTCTTGCAGTGACCACATGGTCAGGGGACCCCACTGAGCTTACCTTCCTTGGTTAAATGGAGAGAGGGACAGTCGCTTATGCAATGGCAGTTACCACACCCACTCTGGGAATGCATGCGTACATAGAGGATTAAGGAACAAAGAAAAGCAGGGGAATGGTTGGTGCAAAATTGAGGAACAGGAATCTCTCTGGTGAAGACAGGATATGTACCTTTGGGACAGGTCATTCAAGGGGCTTCACAGGTACTGGTCTTGGAGCTCTCAACAAGTCTGTATTGGGGACATGATGACTATTATTCTTTTCTGTGGTTGTTTATTTCTTGGCAGTACTGGGGATTGAACTCAGGATTTTGTGCTTGCTTAGCAAGCACTCTACCACTTAAGCCACACCCCCGATCCTTTGCTCTTAGTTTGTTTTTCAAATAAGGTCTCATGCTTTTGCCTGGCCCAACCTCCAGATTAGAGGAATTAGAGGCATGAGCCTGTATGCCTAGCTTGCTTTTTTTTTTTGGTGGTACTTGAGCTCTGGGTTTCATGCTTGCAGACAGGAACTCCACCACTTAAGCCACTCCATCAGCCCTTTTTTTTGTGATGGGTTTTTTGAGCTAGGGTCTGAGTTTTGAAATACGATCCTCCTGATCCCTGCCTCCTGAGCAGCCAGGATTACAGGGGTGAGCCACTGGCGCCTGGCTGCCTGGCTTGTTTTTGAGATAGGATCTCCCTAACTTTTTGCCTGGGCTGGCCTCAATCAGTTCCCCTGTCTTTGCCTCTCCAGTGGCTGTAGTACAGGCATGAGCCACCATGCACAGCTATTTGTTATTCTTCATTTATACAGGTAAATTATACATAGGCTTTTGCTGTGCTTTTGCTGTATGATACATTTCTCAAATTTAAAAAGATGGGTCAGGTAGGAAGGCTGCCTCGGATGGGCCTTGAAGTCAGTGCTGCCACGGTAACAGGCCACTTGTATTTGGGACACAAAGGTAGAGCTAGCATGGCCCAAGCTCCAGGGCTATTATTTCCTGTCCCATCAAGAGAAAGTGGCCAGAAGTTCTGAGCCTGAGCAGACAATTGAGTGCCCATAGAAGGAGTTGCCTCTGTAGGAGTCTCTCCCTTTGTTTTTTCCCTCCTGTGGACTGCCAGGACTCACCTACTACAAGACACACCTAGCAACCAGAGGTGGGGCCACCTTATCGCCGGTCTACAGGTACAGGACAGTGCGTACACGCCAAAGCGCTGCTTTTGGGAAATGCCATTAACTATGCCGGGAGTGGTCTGGCCTTTGTCCCTTGTGAGACATGTGACATTTTGTGAAAAACACAATCTGGTATAAACCAGCATGAACACAGTAGCAGGGGGAGGAATTGGCTTCAGCCTTCCCTCTGCCTGAAACAAGGAGTTTACTATTTTGTTTTGTTTTGTTTTTTTACAATACTGGAACTTGAACTCAAGGCTTGCTTGCTAGGCTGGTGCTCTACCACTTGAATCACACCTCCAGTCCCAGAGTTTAATATCTTGTCAGTGCTATCTAAAGAGAACTGAGAGGGATTTCAGGGGCAGGCAGGACTCAAAAGTAGAATGTGACAGCTGGTGGTGGTGGTTCATACCTGTAATCCCAGCATTCAAGAAACTGAGGCAGGAAAATCCCATCTTGAGCTACATAGTGAGATCCTGTGTCAAAAACAAACAGCAGCACATCTGGAAATAGACCAGATTCCTGTGCTCAATGCTCAGCTCCGCCCCTGAAATAGCTGAATGGCTTTGAGTAAATCGCTTAACCACTCTGGGCCTCCTTGCTTTTCTCTTTTGTTAGCTAGGTATATGCAGAGTCCCACCACACTAGGTGGCTTTGTTAGATGATCTGATCCAAGTAAAGAGTTTAGTACTGAGCTAGTGCCATTCTCCTCACAGGGAAGGACGGGTTTTGCTGGGGTAGGAGCAGCACTTACACACTCAGCCTGCTTTCCTCTTTGAGGCAAAAGACTGGGGGGAACACTTTCAAAGTGGCAGTCTACTTATCCCACCATAAAGTACAAATAGCCTGTGTCTGCAATGAAAACTAGCTGCAAAAAATAGGTTGTATTAAAGAAACAAAAGCTAGCAGTAGCAGTTCATGAAAGAAGAGTGTTTAGCACCAGCACCCTCAAGGCTGAGTCCCCGGGCTGCGGGGCTCCTGCCTAACCCAGCGTGCCTATTTTTCCTCTCCTCAACATCTTCCTGTTTGTCCTGGCCACCCTGTCCTCCCTCCTTTTCTTCCTTCTTTCCTTTTTTTCTTCCTTTCTTTCTTGCTTCCTTTTTTTTTTTTGTGGTCCTGGGGATCAAACCTAGGGCTTTATTCTCTACATTCTCCCCCGCTCCCCAGCCCCTATCCTGGCATCTTGAAGCAAACAGTAGGGGAGCAAGGATAAGAAATGGCAGAAGGAAGGAAAAAAGGCAGGGAAGGGAGAGAGGGAGGAAGGAAATTAGTATTTGCATGTTCCAAACCTGGACTTAATCCCAGAACTACCATAAAGTGTGGGGGGTGGGCACCCTGAGTGCACCCATACCCTCTCTGAGTCTCAACCTCCTAAGAGTTCTGAGAGCCCTCAAGTTCCCACTCTGAGGATCTGTCTGGGTTTGGGGTGTGAGAGGTGGGGCTGGAAATGCCAACTGATTCCCCCATACCAGGCATAACCCAAGACAGCCATTCTTCCCCTCAGGACTCACTCACTTCTGGCCTCCCTGCAGAGCCATTGATAGCTCTTGTTTAGAAGGGTTCACCTTGTGAGTCCCACCCTGACATCAAGAGGGAGGAGTGGTGGGGGGGGAGGAGCGTTAGCCACTCCCTCCCTCTACCACATGTTACCATGAGGCTGGGGAGAAACTCCTCCTATGACATGGGATTCCCGATGGCTAGGAGCATGGGAATAAGTTCATAGACACGGAACTCTTAGACAGTGCCTAGATCCCAGGAAGTACTTGCTTGGCCCCGGGCAGCTGCGTGTTACGGTCCGGTGGTTGTGTGCCTGCTTCGGCTGACTCAATGGTGTGCAGTCACAACACCCTTGTTATTTGCACTCCACACTGGGCAATACTGCCCCACATCGATTCTTTTCTCCACACCTTGACCATTGATGTAAAGAGGATTGCGTTTTTCCCAAGGTTACTGCTGCTGTTTTATTTGTTTTCAATGACCATGTTTTTATTGCTCTGTCTTACCTGCCTCACATTGTCCTCTCAGATTAAGATAATAACACCTTCCGTTAATAATACCTTGCACTCAGGGAGTTGCTTTCATCCCAACAGCTCAAAGTCCTCAGCAAACATGACCTCATTCATTCTTATCCGCTCCCAGGAAGAGGGACTCCTACCCTCCCAGCCATTCATCTTCCACCAGATTTTCAGGAGCCCAAGTATTGATTAAGCACTTCCACTTCTGAGGACCACAGATTACAGGTAGAACACCATTGCTCTCCCTCCCTCCTCCTGGAGTAATCCTAGCCACAGAAGATAGCCAGAATCCTAGTCCTTCTGGCTTAGGGGTATTGTCTACTGTGCCTGTCCCAATGGCCCACAGCTGTGTCCTACACATGGTAAACATTAAATGATCCTTGGGAATAAACAGGCTTGATGTCCAGGAAATAACAGGTTTGGCAATTTTGGACTCTTGACTTCCTTGAAAGCTGGCCTTGAACTCACCAATCCAGGCTGGTCTTGAACTCCTCAACCTCTTGCCTCAGTCTCCTGAGTGTTAGTTCACAGGTGTGCATCACCATGCTGAGTTTGGGAACTTCTTAATTAAGACCTGGGGGCTCTAGGGCACATTCTCCTGCAGCCAGAAATGTCCCTAACCTTACTACTCTTGGCTCGACATGTTAACACTTGCATGTACTTGCGAACACCTGGAGTCCCACAATGACAGTGCTTCCTTATTCTGGGGCAGCCTGTGGCCTGCGATCCCTGGCAGTGGAAGCTGCTGGCAGCTCAATTTGTTGCAATTACTGGAAGGGGACTGGAGGCTGCCCAGATGGCCCTCCCATCCACGGGTTCCACATCCCTGGACCTGACCAACCTTGGATGGAAAATATTCGGGGAAAAGTTGTGTCTGTACTGAACGTGTACTGACTTTTAAAAATTTATTTCCTGAACAAGACAGTATAATGGGCTGGAGGTGTGGCTCGAGAGGTAGAGCACCTGCCTAGCAAGTGTGAAGCCCCGAGTTCAAGCCCTAATACTGCCCTTCCCCTAAAAGATAGCATAACTACTATTTACATAGTATGTACCTTGTGTTAAGTAGTGTTAGTAGTTTAGAGATGATTTAAAGTTTACAGAAGGTGTGTAAATTACGGGCAAATTCCACACCATTTTATTTATTTATTTATTTATTTTTTGGCAGCACTGGAGTTTGAGCTTAGGGCCTTATGCTTGCTAGACAGGTGCTTTTACCACTTGAGCCACTCCACCAGCCCATTACACCATTTTATAGAAGGGACTTGGGTATCCACAGATTTTGGGAACTTTGGGGGTGGTCTTTGACCCAATTCCTCATGGATACTGAGGAATGACCATACTTTACTCTCTAGCCACACTCAGCTCTCAGGCCATGAGTATTTTAGGGTGTCCAAGGACAATTACAGTACTTCTCCTCCAAAACAAACCGAAAGACAAGCTAAATAGGATTAACTCAGCATAGTGCCCAAAGCTGCTTTCTTTTCTTTTTGTGATGCTGGTGATCAAGTCCAGGACCTTGTATATGCTGTGCACTGAGCTGCCACTGAGCCTCGCTCCTAGTTGTGCTTTCCATTGGTATGTAAACATTGGTTGTAATCTTTTCCTTATTTATATACTTTAAGAAAATGGTCTGGCTGAGTGCCAGTGGCTCATGCCTGTAATCCAGCTATTCAGTAGGCAGAGATCAGGAGGATTGTAGTTTGAAGCCAGCCTGGGCAAATAGTTCTGAGAGACCCTATCTCAAAAAAAAAAAAAAAAAAAAAATCACAAAAAAAGTGCTGGTGGAGTTGCTTAAGGTGTAGGTCCTGAGTTCAAGTCCCAGTACCACCAAAAAAAAAAAAGTTAAGTTTTCTTAGGTAGAGAGTTTCATTCAGTTAGGTAAAGTAAAAATAGACTCATGGCTTGCTTTCTTTTTAATCGCTTCCTGTTCTGGACATCCTTAACTAGTTAAAATACACTCTCTAATTAGTAGTTCAGATAAAAAAAAATTACAAGTCTTCCTGAAACAGAAACCCTAGCAGCAAATTCCTAACAATACAGTCTTCCATATCTGGGAGGGAATAGGTCCAAACTCCCTATCCCCATCCCTCCCCCACAAAAAAAATCCTCAGATGCTCAAGTACCTTTTTTTTCAGGAGTGGGACTGGGGTTTGAAAGCAGGGCTTTCCACTTGCAAAGCAGATGCTCTACTGCTTGAGACACACCTCCTGCCATTTTACTCTGGTTATTTGGGAGAGGGGATCTCATGACCTATTTGCTGGCCTCAAACTATGGCCTCGAACCATGATCCTCCCAATCTCAGCCTCCCAAGTAGCTAGGATTACAGGTATGAGTCACTGACGCCCAGCCTCAAGTATCTTACATACAATGGAGTACTATTTGCCTATAATCTACACACACCTCCTATGTATCTTTAGTCATCTGTAGATTACTTATAATATCTAACTTATTTATTTATTTATTTTCGATACTGGGGCTTGAACTGAGGGCCTTCACCTTGAGCCACTCCAGCAGCCCTTTTTGTAATGGGTATTTTTGAGATAGTTCTCACCGAACTATTTGCCTGGGCTGGCCTGGAACCCCGATCCTCCTGATCTCTGCCTCCTGAGTAGCTAGGATTACAGGCGTGAGCCACCCACGGCACGGGTACCCGGCAATACCTAACATTACAGTAAATGCTATAGAAATAGTAAGTGTACTCTATTGTTCAGGAAATAATAAGAAAAATTTGTTTTGTTTGTTGGTGCTGGGAATCAGTCTCAGGGCCTGGCTCATATTAACCATGCCCCGCTGCTGACCTGTCCCCAGCCCACAGTATTTTTTTTTTTGACCTGCAGTTGGTTGAAGATTTGAATGCAGAGGAGGAACTGTATTTACCTTCCTAATTTGCACCCCTTGCCAATCTGTTTATATTCTTAGTTGTTTCTCCACCCCCACAATTCCCAACCACACAACTGAAGGTCAAATTCTAATCTGCAGGGTGGAAATTCAGCACATACAAAACAAATGTGGGTTTGTAAGCACTAGGGTTGTGGGGCTTGGCGGCACGTGCCTGTAATTCTGGCTACTTGCGAGGCTGAGGGGGGAGAATCATCGCTTGAGCCCTGAATTCTAAGTCAGCATAGACGACATATTGAGACACTTCTTCAAAAATAAACAAAGGGTACGACTGAGAGCCAGCACCTGTGTGGAAACACTCATTATTTTTGAAAGATGATAAAAACTAAAACTTCAGTTAGGATGACCAATTTCAAAGAAAAAAAGTTCTCAGCTTGGGATATTAGTCACTGAGAAAGTGACTTTTCCCCCTTGCCGTTACATTTCTTGTATGTTAATATTTGTTTACATTCTCCAAGAGCAAGGTTTTTGACTTAAAAAGCTAGGAAAAGACTGCTCCATTCTTGAGGTGGGCAGTCATTAGAAGGAGGCAGGAAGGGGTTCCCGGAGGTCCAGTAATGTTATGTTAATTGATCTGGGCGCTGCTCACTTTGTGAAAAGCCTATGAGCTGTACCTAAGACAGGGCTTCCCTGTAAGTACATTGTAGTTTTTACTTTCTCTTCTTTCCCTTTTTTGGTGCTGGGGCCTCGCGCTGTGCGTTACATTTCAAAGGTTTTGTTGTTGTTGTTTTAAAGTAAGACAGCTTGAAAGTTATTTTTAAAACTTAAATACTTTTGGGACTTAAGCAGCTGCAGAGGTCTGTGTGTTTTCTATTTTGATCTTTCTGTTTCTCGAGATGACCACATCTTTCAGAGGAAATGAGTCAAAGCCACTCTGTCTTGCTTTTCCAGCTGAGCATGTTCAGTTTCAATGAAGTAATGAATGAACTTGGCCGCACCACTCCCAAGCCTACAATAGCAAACAGAAGAGCCTGGACCAATCACCAGGCACTCAAGGTTTTCAACTTAAGTTCAAACAGGCCCAAGGTAGGCCAATCAACGCTCGCGTCCCCGCCCCCAAAGCCCGGCTGCGGCCAACCACGAGCCAGGATGAGTCAAAACACAGCAGCCGGCCAATGGCAGGGCGTCCGACGGCGCTGAGCTCCGCCAATGGGCGCGGCCAGGCAAAAAGAGAAACAGAGCTGCGGGGCAGGCAGCAGGATTCGAATCGAACGTCCGTCTAGGAGCCCGTCGCTGGTGGAGCAACACGCCGGCCAATCAGCAGCGGCGACCGTCGGCCCCGGAACGTTGGGACACCCCGGCCCCGCCCCGCGCCGTTGTTTGTGGTGTCGGCCGGGCCGCGGGAGTCGAACCACAACATTCGCCAGGAGGCAGCGGCGGCGGCGAGCGCTAGCTCAGGGCGGCCTCCCGCGGCCGCCGAGCCCCGGATCCGCGCGGCCGGAGTGGCCGGCTCTGGCGGTGCGCCATGTCGGTGAACATGGAAGAGCTGAGGCACCAGGTCATGATCAACCAGTTCGTGCTGGCGGCGGGCTGCGCGGCCGACCAGGCGAAGCAGCTGCTTCAGGCGGCCCACTGGCAGTTCGAGGTGCGCGCGGGCGCCGGGAGAGCGCGTCCTCCCCGCGGGATCGGCGGGGCCGAGGGTCGGGGGGTGGGGGTGGCGGTGGGGGATGGGGGGGCGGGAGCTCGGTCCCGCGTGGGCGGGCTCGGGGTGCAGAGGGTTCTGCTGCTCAGTCGCCGGGGCCCCGCGTGCCCCCGCGCAGGCCGGGCCGGGGTGGGGGCCGGGGAGGCGGGTGTGGGGGGGGGCGTCCTCAGCTCCGTACCCGGTCGCGCTGACGCCGCTCCGCTCCTTGTTTGCCCGCAGACCGCCCTGAGCACGTTTTTTCAGGAAACCAACATTCCCAACAGTCATCACCACCCCCAAATGGTGAGTGTCGCTGAGAGGTCGGGGACGCCACCCCAGCCCCTCGCCCTTTGCTCTCGGGGGCCCGGGCGGGCATCGGGCGTCCCCCGTGGCGGGGTCCGGTGCATAGTCCACCCGGCGACACGGGAGCGCGAGCCCTGGCCGCTGTCAGCCGCGGCGGTGACAGCCATGTTGCCGGGGAGCGCCGCGCCGTGAATGTAAACAAAGAGCCAAAATGTCTTCCAGGAAAGAGCTCTCCCAGGCAGCCACTGGCTCGCCTAACTTTGGGACCCGTTTCCGGGCAGTTGGATCTGGGCCTGAGGCCTTGCCCCCGGCGCTGTCCCTGGCTGGGGGGGTGGTTAGGGAAGCCGGTGTTGGGGGCGCTGGAGGAAGGAGAGACGGTCCCAGAAGCCGGTTGGCAGGGGATAGGGAGGGGGCTCGGATGATTGCCAGACAATCTGGAGAGTCCAGTGAAGGGGACTGAGAGTTGGGGTATTTGTACGTCCATGCGGAGCCCCTCTTGCTACAGGGTGCTCCCCCCTCCCCCTCCCCACACGCCCAGCGCAGCAGGAAGCAGGGAAGGGATAAATCCACCCTGGCTCAGGAAGCCCCCGGCTCTACCCACAAAGGTATGCTGGCCCTTCCAAAGCCCAAGGGAACCAAGCCCATATGGAGGATATACAGATTTTGACCCAAGATAAAACCAAGAATTTAGTTTTAATCTTAGCATGTTAAGAGAGCTACAGTTCAGGAAGCAGAAGTGGCTCAGGCTGGGTTTGTTTTCTTCTCTCTTCCACTTGGCTGCAGACAGAGAGCCTTTGCCCTCCTGGTCAGGGGGTATGCTGCTTTCTTGGGGCCCAGAACATCCCTTGTCTGCCCCACCACCCCTGGTTATCCATTAGCCCCATGGGATAGGAGGGACTGAACTCAGTGATGGGGATTGTAAAACATTATTCTGCTGTGGCTTTCAGTGTGCATTTTTGGCATTTTTCACTTAGGTGTCTTTGCCTGAGGCTCTCTCCAGGGCAGATTCTGCACATGGCTATTCTGTTGTGTCTTGTCTTCAGCACCATTTTTATCTAGTCACAGAGGAAAAGGAGACGGGTCTGCCTTGACTTTTTAAAATAGCTTTTCTCTTAGAATGGCTCATGCCACCTGGGAACCAACCAAGAATGGCATTTGAAGAAAGATGGAAGAACGGTGCAAGGCCGAGACAGCTGAGACTGGGCTTTTAGTAAATCCTGGAGAGAAGTTCATGTCCAGAAGACCCCCACCCTGACATCCAGTCATGGAAACCTCTGGTTTCCAGAGTCTGGGAATTCCCTGTCTCCATTCCCCTCAAAAGAGCCTTGAGGTTTGTTCTTGCCCACTGGCTTATTCTGAAAAGCACAGCCATTCTAAGGGGCCAGGAACAGGGAGAGCTAGCATGGTGTCTTGATGGGTTTCTCTTTCCTCCTTCTCTGCAAATCCCAGGAGGATTGCAGTCTCCTTTGGAATCTTGGTGGGGGGCAGCAGGTTTTTCTAACAGACATTGTAATCAGTGTGCCCATCAGTAACAAGTCCTGGGTGCTTCATCAGCACAGTGGAGAATACCATCTCTGCCCTCAGAATTGGCATTTTCTTGAGACAAAGTAAGTTGAAAGTTAAAAACCCTGGAGACCAGTCACCACAAAATGGCAATACCAGAAGTGACCCAGGCGTGAGTAACTGCTAAATGTAGATTGCCACAGTTAGAGGAAGTGCCCCAAATGTTAAGGGTCCCCCAGTTGGATCTGGGGGGGAAGGAAGGGCAAAGAAAGGCAGTGCAGACTGGAAGTAAGAGGACCTTGGCCATGCTAGGGAAAGGGGGCATTAGGGAATCTGGTCCAAGCCCCTGGTAGCACCAAGGCACAGAGAAGCTCTAGAGATCTGGGGATTTGCCCGAGCTTACCCACCCAGGCAGGCAGGCACAGGCCCTGTTAGCCATCCAGGCCGTTGTGTAGAGCTGTGTGGCTGTTGGAGGAGATAGGCCTCGCTGGCTTGGTGAACTGGGGAAGTCGGTCACGATGCGCTGATGCAATTGACCTCCACCCTCACCCCCCATTCATTGTTTCCTGCTGTGGAGAAGTCAGCCCTGTAAGGGGGGGGGGCAGGCAGGGAATCATGGGGGGAGGAGGGAAGAGGGCCTCTGGGAAGACAATGGTCAGAGCTCCCTAGAAGCTGATGTGGCACTGCCTCAGTGAACTGAGTAAGGTGGGAGTCCCCACCTCAGTTTCTGGCTTGGATTTAAGGGCAGAGCTGGATGCTCCTTCCTTAAGGGGAAGTCCTAGTCTTGCACACATACACACACTCACACCCCTCCCCCCAGCCCTGTGCCTGGGGGAAGGGCTAATGTTGCTAAAATTAGGAGAAATTCAAAGGACTCCCATGGCTTCCTGGGAAAGGCAGCTTTGAGGTCAGAACTAGCTTGTGTAGATCGTGTTCCCCAGCTGCCTGTCCCCCACCCCAGTGCAGAGCCCCCAGGGCAATGGCAGAAGGTTGGCTCTTTGGACTGTTGGAGCTACCCCCAGGAAGAGAACTTAGAATGCCAACAAGGGCAGGCTGGCAGCTCCATGAGCAGGGAGCCAATGTAGCTGGATGCTGTCCTGGGAGCTCAGGTCTGAAGCTGCACTTGACTCATGAATGTAGAATGTGACCAAGCAGAGGTTAAGAGCTTGGCCCTGTAGGCCCAGGGGCCTGGGAATTCTGTCTTCTCAACTTGCACCCTGTCCTTGGTGCATTTCCAGTCATGACTTGCTCTCTGGGCCTCAGTTTCCTCATTTGTAATACGGAAAAAATAATTCAGCCAACAAGGCTTCCTTGTGAGAAGTAAGATTGAGGAGACAAAAGGCCCCAAAGCCTGTTTGGCCGTGAATATGGGATGGAATGGAATGCAGTCCCAAAGAAAGTGCAGCTTTTCTGTGGCTGGCACAGAAAGGAGACCCTCCATCTGGCTGACACTCTAGGGACATCTGAAGGTGGATGATGGAGCCAGCTGGCTGCCTTACAGCAGAGGTGCTGGGCAGTGGTGTCCTGGGTTACTCCTTGTCCTTTTACTTTGACACCTTCACTTCTGCTGCAATTAACCATTTACTTCTGATATCTTCCAGTCAACCGCAAGCACCGTGCAGTTCACTTTTGGCTTTCATGAGATGGTTGGGGTTTACCCTCATTTTTTGTCTTTACTGGCTATTGAGATGGGTGCCTTTGTCCTGTCAAAGATGCTCATAGGATGAAAAATGGGAGTAAAGAGGATCTGGGACCCTAGCGGGCAGCATTCCCCACACCTGTGTTCTCTTTCCCCACAGATGTGTACTCCTAGCAATACACCTGCCACACCACCCAACTTCCCCGACGCGCTGGCCATGTTCTCCAAACTTCGAGCCTCTGAAGGCCTGCAGAGCAGCAATAGCCCCATGACAGCCGTGGCCTGCTCCCCCCCTGCAAACTTCAGCCCATTCTGGGCCTCATCCCCACCCAGCCACCAGGCACCCTGGATGCCACCTTCCTCCCCCACCTCTTACCATCGCCTCCACTGCCCACAGCCCACGTGGCCCCCCGGAGCACAGCAGGGGGGCACCCAGCAGAAAGCCATGGCAGCGATGGATGGCCAGAGATGAGACTGGATGCTGTTGGGCACTGGGCTGGAGCAGGGGGCAGTCCAGGGTTGTGGGGACATAGAGGAGGGTCGGGGAGGGGGGAGCTCGAGAGGGCAGGGGGTTTCCTGAAGATCGCACTGGAAGATTTTATAAAAGAATTTTTGTGGGTGGGGGGACAGTAAACGTCCTGGGCCACTTGGGTCCCTCAGGAGTTTTTCTTCGGGCAAGTTTTTTTCTCTTTTTAATATATAACTATAATATATATGAATATATAAATATAGCTAATGTATGTGAGAGTGGGGCCAGCACATCTAGGGTGTTAGGGTCAGAGGGGAAGGGCCACAAGAATCTGTCCTTTGCCAGCGCTTCTGTTCCTGTCTTGGGAAAGTTTGGGCTTCACAGCCATATGCAGTCTTACAGTCAGGTGTCTGTGAGCTGTCTCCTTCAGAAGACACACCTGTACTGTAATCAGGAAGACCCCTGCTGCTTCCACTGGGGATGGCCACTTAGGGGCTGTAGGACAGGTCCTAAAAGGGCATCATGAGGCCCCTGCCTCCCAGCCCTATTGCTGCTGTACTCAGAGAGTTCCTGGCCATCTCTTTTGCCATCCCCGGTTGCTGGTTGTGGCTTCTCAGTGGCTCTGTTGTCAACTGTGTCTCCACCTGGGTGTGCAAGGTTGATAAGACTGAAGAGCTGGCTTGGGTCAAAGGCCAGCCTCTGATGAGTGGGGGACTTGACCGTCCCTTTGCTTACTGTCCCACCAGCTCCCAGCCTCCCCCTGTGTGTGTCCAGGGCCAAAAGAGGACATGGGAAAACCTGCCTTTGGGTTGAGTTCTTAAGTCAGAATCACATCTCACCAGGGTGAAATTTTAATTTAAAAAAGAAACTTTTCTAACTTCCCTGGTTTGTGGTGCTTTTATTTACCTTGGTAGAAGAAGCTGTCTTTGGGTACAATGGGACTCTGGCTGAGCTGTGCTTGGGGGAGGGGCCCGCTGCCATTTGGCTGGTCTGGAAGTTTCTTGGTGAGGATGTCTGTACTGGAGGGTTTGGTGGTACAGGCAGGGATGAGTCCTGACTTGGTTGCTGTACCCTCTCTCCTCTTAGGCCCCTGTCTATGTAGCCCATGACCTCAAAGCTCTCAGAACCCAGCCCTGGAAGTCATTTCCATTTGCCACAGGTAGTACTCCCTCTTCAATCTGGTGCTTCCTCGTGGTTGCCCTCCCCTCCCCCAAACCCAGCTGCTCTCAATTTCCCTCAAAGAGATGGGTCACTTCATGTCGTCTGTGGCCATGACCTGAAGACGAGCTAAGGTTGGTGAGTCCCCAAAGGGACTTGCATCCATTTCTCCCCCGAACCCAGGGCACTATTGGCAGTCTGTGAGAGCCAGCATCCCTTTCTCACTGACCTCCATTGGGGTGTTCAGGTGAGTGAAGAGGAGCCTGCTTGCCTGGCTGTAGGACTGGGTAGCCAACCACATGGGACTCCTGGAGCCCTGCCCAAGGCCACCATGTTCTGGGCAGTCCTCTCCTCCTTCCTGCCCCTCACCTGGGGCCTGAAGGGACCAAGTACTGTTGGGCCAGGGGGCTGGCAGATGGGGCCCAAAGTGAAGTGAAACTTGAGGGGACCCAGGCCATAGCCACCCCTACCCTCCTGAGCCTTTTCTCATCTCACCTTGTTAAGGGGCACCCCCTTCTTCAGTGGAGCACAACAGTAGGCTTAACTACCCAGGCTCCTGCATGTGATACCTGGCTGGCTGCACATGGAAGCTGGGTTTGTCCTTTCAGTTTGGTTTCCTGATTGGAAACCCCTGAGACTCCTCCCAGCCTCACCCCTGCCCACCTGTGCTTTCCCAGGCTGGAAGGGGCAGCCCCTGGCAAGCATGTGGGCGGTCAGACTGACTCCCCCAGAGGCTGCCGGGACTTGGGCCAGGGTCCATCTAGGTGTGGGGCCAGCCTGGGGAGAGGGTGGGGCAGCCATACCCAGGTGTGGAATGATGGGGGCCAGCCTGGGCAGCTTGGGGAATGTGGCTCCTTGTCCTCCAGTGGGCGTGGGGCAAGGCCTGGGTGAGGAGGGCTGGCCTATTCCTCTCTGCCAAGCCTTGGAATTTGGCTTCTTGATCAGGAAAACTGAACTGACCTTCTGACATTTCACTGCCAGGGTGGGGCCTGGGTGAGAGAAACAGGAGCTGAGAGGGGGCAGGGACTGGACCTGGTTCTGCCTCCACCTCCTGGTTACAGAGAGAAGGGCACTGGGCTGGGGGTGCCCACTAGGGAACTCTGTCCAAGTGGTTCCTTCCCATCTAGCCACAAGCACTACATGATTACGTAAAGGTTCTTGGAGCTCAGCCGATCTGGAGAGAAGGGGAAGCACCACCTCCTGCCCAACCCCCCCACCCCCACCCCAAGGGAGCACCTCCACACCCCCGCCAAGCCTGCCTTCACCCACACCAGGCCAGGGCGAGAAACCTATTTCTTGTCTGTTTCTTGCCACTTCCTTTGTGATTCTGTCGCCCCCTCTTCTCACACCCTGAAGTGAGCCTCATACCCCAGACATTCCTTTCCCATGTGAGAGGGGAGGATGGGAACTGAGGGTAGGGGGGAGTCCCATCTCCCACTCTGGGGACTTGGTTCTCTCTGAGATAGGAACAGACGTGAGGCAGAAACTGATGATTCAGGGCTTCCTAGACCTCAGGTAGAGGCAGCTCACTGATTTCTTGGGGGACCGCTAGAATCTGGCTGGAGGTCCACACACAGGTGGTTTCACAGGGTAGCAACCAGTCCCTTGCAATTGCTGTCCTCTCCCATGTGCCCAGACTTTGAGCACAAAAGACTGGGAGACAGCAGGTCCTGCCTGCAGAGTTGGGGCTAGCATGGAGGTGAGCAAAATCGGGCTCAATGTCCAGTTGGAGCAAGACAGGGTTCAGCCTTGCACAAATGTAAGCTGTACCTCTCCATCCCCTGCTGTCCATCTGGGGCATTGGCCAAGGCAGCCCCTGTTCTGAACCTCTCTGCCAGGGCCTGGCCTTCAGGCCCACTGCCTCTGCAAGGGTCCATCTAAGGGGAGGCAGCAGTGCACAAATGGAAACCTTCCCTGGTGGCTTCAGGTTTTTGCTTCTGGCTGGTGGCACTGCCTCTCTGGGACCCGTGTAAGCGGCCAGGAACTGTCCTGAGCCAGCAGTGGGGGAGCAGGCAGCAGACACCATGGGTCCCAGCCTGCCCAGAGTGCCACCCCCCTTCCTCCCCCGCCTTCCTCCCCCCCCCTCCCCGTCCCCAGCCAGCCCCTAGACTAGAAGTCAGGGCTGGAACCATAATAGCACTCCCAGGCTAACTGCAGTCAGGACAGAGCCCAATCCCATACCCAGAGGGGTCTGGCCAGAGTCATCCTCCCTGCCCTGGGGGCAATACCCAGCCTTCCCAGAACCCCAGCACCCTGAGAGGAAGGCTATCTTTTGGGGACCTGGAGGTCTAATTCTCAGATTGCAAACTAGACCTAATCTCCAAGAAAAGTTCAGGCACCTCCTGTTCACTTCACCTCCCTGAGGCAGGACCAGCAGAGAAAGAAACCTCATCTGATCCAAACTGCTTCTTAAGCATTTATCTATACCACTGTTCAGTGAGCAGCTGCGGACCGTGGCCCTCGGGTGGGCTCCTCCAGCCCCTCTCTAGGAGGCACATCCATATGCGTGTCCAGCCCTGAAGAAATATCCTGCAGGTTTGCCACCTCGGTAGGGCTGGACGGGTGTGCCAAATTCGACCGGGAGGTACGCCCCTCGGAGGAGACCGGTCTGTCTGTGTGTTGCTGTGAAGAAACTGCAAAACAGGAGGGGCTCAGCTTGCTCTGTCTCACTTCCCGTGCCCACCAGGGTCCACTCCGGCTGCCCATAGCCTAGGGAGCAGCTTACTAACCAGGCTGATGGGCTGGGGTGCACAGTGCAAGCACCCGTGGGAGCTCCTGAGCAAACACTTAAGGCCCTTTTCTAATCCTTGTGAATAACAAATGAATAAGTAAACACGGCCTCCTGCAGGGGTAATGGTATACAGGGGCTGTTCTGGCAACATTCATATAGAGAGCACAAGAGTTTTTCCTGACTACCACCCCTTTCTCCTGCTTCCATATTTCAAGTATCCTTGAAGTAGACAGCGGAGTGCCTGGAAGAAGGGAAGCTAAATACCCGCAAGTAAGTCACGGAAATGCACATTCCCAGGCCCATCCTCCTTGGTTACCGGTGCTGACTCTAGGGCCAAACTGTTTGACCTTGAATTCCAGCTCTGCCACTTTCGGCGAGTGCCTCAACCTCTCTGTGCCCTGGTTTCCTCAGTTGTAACTGGGGCTAACATTGGTCCCTACCTGTTAGTTAAAATTAGTTCCTATGTGCAAAGCTCCTAAACAGTGCCAATTAGTGAGAAGCCCTCAATGAAAGTGAGGCGCCATTACCACCATGCCCACTGGTTCTTCACCTCTGCCGCAGGCCCGCACTGGGTGTGGGGCTCTGGCTCTTAACCTGGGGGTGGAGTGGGGGTGAGGGCCCCAGCGGACTCTCTTGCAGGCATTTGCAAAACACCATATACATAACTTTTATAGGGGGAAGGTAAGCACCTTTGTTAGATTCTCCTGGGGACCCTGACTCTCAGCAGCACTAATTCAGCACCCCTTGATGGATGACAGAGGGGGAAGCTGAGGTCTGCAGAGGGGAGACTTTCTCAGCCACCTGATAGTCATCCAGCCCCCTAACCCCATGTTCTGGCAAGGGCCCCAGGTCCTTGTGTGACCCAGCCCTGGGGCCCCACCTGATCTAGTGCCTCAGAGAGACCAGGGAATGTTAGGGGCTTCCCAGGTCTGAGGGCAGGGAGGAACTCTTCCATCATAGGCTCAGAGAGGGGTCCCTGGGGGGCCTGGTCATGGTGTGGTATGCACCAGCCATTCAGACCATTCAGGGCCCAGGAGCCTGGCTCTGGGAGTCATGTGAGCACGGAAGCCTGAGACCTGGGTTCCTAGGTCCTCTTGTGTGAATGAGACAGTAGAAATGTCAACTCTGCAGACCTGGCACACATCAAGCGCTGGATTTTCTGCCTTTTCCCTTCTGGCCTTTAGCTCCCAGACCCTTCATGTCTATAGACAAATACATACATAAACCAGCATGGGCTGGGAGGGGGCAGGAGGGGGCGTGCAGAGCAAGATGGAGAGGCCTGGGAGCAGTGCTCAGGCCTCCAGGACACCATCCAGAAGGAAGCTACCTGAGCTGTTGCCAGCCAACATCTGAGCGCTCTGAGGCCGAGAAGGCAGCTGGCCGCTATTGCTGCTGGATTGCTGCCTGTGCGGGTGGGGCCGGGTCGGCTTGGACTTGTGCTTTGTCATCCCTGAGGCTGCAGAGAGCAGTGGAGAGAAAGGTTAGCTCTGAGATTGAGTGAGAACTTAGGGGACCCATGGGGGTGGGGAGAGAGCTGTAGGGCTGCTAGTCACAGCCAGCCTCAGATAGATTAGGGTACTTTATGAGCTGAATTTGTGGATATACCCCTTATGGGCACTTCATTCACACGTCCACTCATCCATCTGTCTGTCTTGTCCTCCACTCATCAATCTGTTAGCCCATCCATCTACCCAGTCAGATTGTCTGAGGATCTACACACATCAACCCTATATCAGGTCCTAGGTGAGTTCTGGTCTGAGGTTTCTTACAGGAGGAGAGGCAACTAGGAACATGCAGATGTGGCCATAAGGCATGATGGGAAGTGATAAGCCCATGCTTCAGGTATGGGGACTGGAAGTAGGCATTCAGGGGCATAAAAGATCCCTAAGGGGCAGGGCTCAGGAGATAGCATTTTGACGAGTTTTGAAGAAAAGGTGGGGAGGGCTTGACCATGACAATGCTGAGAACACAGGCCCAGGCAGGAAAGCTCAGTTATGGCAGCAGGAGGATGAAGACTGTCAGGGAAAGATGGGGCCACCATCTACAGGGGTGATTGGCTGAGGCCTGACAGCTATATTCCACCTGCAAACACCTACCTGGTGACTTGGGAGAGACCTCCATTTGGAGGCAGGGAAGAGAAGAAGGCATCCAGGGTCCTGTGGCCCAACATGTACCCAACCTACCAGGACATGGACGTTGCTTGGGACCCAGCCAAGAACTCTGTGGGGCCTCTGGGCTACCTAGACACTCACTGTCTTTGTTCAGGATGCCTGGCAGCCTCGTATCCATCCGTCCCTTATAAATATGTCCATCCAGGCCCAAGATATCCACCTCGTCATGCTGTGGAGGTGATGTGTATCCATTACCATTGTGGCCCCCACAGTAGCCTCAATGAAGGCCTGGGGTGCAGAGTCCCATTGTCTCCTGACTCCTGGCACCACACGGGGCTCAGAACCCTCCCTGGAGACCCTGGGCTGCACCAGGGCACAGCGAAATGTGGAAAGAGGTGGAAAGATTTTGTTCTGAGGATCCATGGTGGGAGGCAGCAGTGCCCTGTGGGCAGGTGGCCAGGATGACATTCTTCCCAAGAGTGAGAACCTGAGGCATGAGTTGGGGCTGGTTAAGAAACTGCCTCAAGGCAGAGAGGGCTGGGAGAGGTGACTTCTAGTGGTTTTTCCAGAAGGACTTGGGAATCTGGGGCACGTTGGGGCTTTCCTCCCTGCGATTCCTGCGGGCCCCGGACCTTCATGGCGATCTGGATGTCCTCCAGGGGACTCAGGCCCTGCGGCATGTGCTGTAGGCGGTTGCGGCGGTAGGGGTAGGTGAGGGTGTGGCTGCCTCCACAGCGCCGGGGCACAGTGGAGTAGGTGTAATCCGCAGACTCTGGCACGCTGGGATGTAGATGGTGTGGGGTCACTGGGAGCCATCAGGAATGTGACCTGGGACACACTTACAGTGGGGCTTGCCAGGAGGAAGTGGGCGGCTTTCTTCAAAGGGGTCTCCAGGAGTCAGGGCAGGAGCAGGGGGGCCCAGGGATGGGCGGGTGAGTGAGGTAGCACAACCTTGAGGCCACCACCCTGGGGATCATGCACAACACACTTGTGCACATGCTCTCATGCCTCTCTTGCACATGCACACCCTCTCTCTTCTTATCCCCCCGGGGCCGCGGGGTGAGGAGTTTGCTCACAAGGCTGTGGATGGGGACAAGCCACACGCACACCCCTACCGTTTGTAGCAGGGATGGCTGAGGCACTGGGCCTGCAGCAGCTCACGGATCATCTGGCTGCTGGCCTTCACAGAGCCTCCGAAGTGGATCTGCACCTTCTCAATGTCCATCAGCATCTTCGAGTGCATGCTGCGTAGACACCCCACGCTCCGCTCCATCAACGACAGGTCACCCCGAGGGAAAGTGCTGCCCAACTTGAGGCTGTGGGACCCAGGCAGAGGGAGAGAGGGTCAGCCCAGGACTGGACAGAACTTCAGGTGTACTCTATACCTGAACTTGGGAAGTGTTTCCTTTGGCTCTAGGCAGATCCTGTGGGGGCCAGGCTAGCACCCATGAAGGGCTAAAGACCTTGGCTGAGGAATGGAGGGGTCAGTGGGCAGCTCAGCCTCTCCAAGTCATCCCCAAGGGGCCAGGCTTTCCAGGGAAGGTTTCCTAAGATGTGAAAGTGCAGGTGTGCCAAAGGGGAGAGAACATAGCTCCTCTGTGCCAGAGGCAGGGGCTGAAGTCAACCCTGGCTTCTCCCTGCCACCCTTCACCTGGCCCCACTCTCCTGGAACTCCCCAAGCTCCAAAGAGCTGTCCTCTTTACTCCGACCCCCACCCTCAGGAGGTGGAGGCCGGAGAGGAGAACAGAGACTGAGGGACCACAGGGCATGCATGCCAGCTGCCCCATGCCTGTTTGTCAGGCCCAGCCCCTAGCTGAGTGATGCTCACGGGAATAGGTACAGAGACCCAGGAGGCGGCTGGGACCCTTGGCAATGTCCCACCAGAGTTTCCAGTGGGAACTGAAAAGGCAGGTTGTTGCTCAGGCTTCATGTGACATGGCCACCCTGGGCAGAGCTGAAGTTCTAGTTCAGCAATCAGCCTAGTAGCCCCCATCCCCACTCCAAGCAGGAAACACTCTGCTCTACCCCAGGTGCCCTTCGGAACCGCCTCTGCCCCACCCTGTCACCCCCAGCCCTGCTCAGGATGCTACTGTTCCCATCCCATACTTCTGGCTCTGCTGGCGGATCTGCTCCAGCTCAAATACTGTGTAGGGGCGGATGGACCGGTGCCCAGGCAGGGCCGGACCCACAGGGGTCACAGGCATGACTCTGGGTAGGGGCAGAGAGAAAGCGGGTGGAGGGGGAAGACTTAGAGTGTGAGAAACCCCACCACCCATGTTCACCTGCCACCCCCTTCCCTGTTCCACCTGCTAAAGGACAGTCCCAACTGGGGAAGGTGAGGGTGGGGCTGGCCCCACCCGCGAAGGCCCAGGGAAGGAAGCAGACCCAGGATAGAGGAGAGGAGGAGGAGAGGTCAGGCAGGTGGGCAGGAAGAGATACAGCGCTGCTGTGCCCACCCCCGTCAGTCATCAGCTTCAGTAGGCAAGGTGTAGGTACTCACTGTCCAGTCACAGATGTCTCCAAGGGACGGTCACAAGAAAGGCAGTGGAAATGAGTCAAGAGCTGCCTGTTGGGGATGGGATGCACAGAAGGTGAGAGCCAGAAAGGCTTGTCCCCTGCACATGCTGCTTCCTGATCATGCTGGCTGCCAGACACACATTCTAACCCAAAGCCCTGGGGTTCCCAGGGCCCCAGGGTACCCTGTTGTAGGCCTCAGGGGCCCCCTGGTGGTCAAGAGCGGGAATCCTAGGCTTCAAGAAACACAGCCATGTCCCCCCAAAGAACCTCTCCCAGTCCCAATAACCCAGGTGGCACATGCACCCCACCCCAGAGAAACTTGTGCCTCCCCCACTGCCATTCTCCAGTCATTTGAAGGGTCCTGAGCTAGAAGAATTCTAACTCTAAAATTCTGTCCCTCCAACTGTGGGACGATCCCAGGTGGGATCAGCTGGGAGCTGCTTGTCTGGGCACCCAGCCTGCCACCTGCCTCCCCAGCAGAGCCTGCCGGCCTCCCTGCTGTTTTCCAGGCCTCACCTCCGCATGGCGGCTGCCTCGTCTGCCTGGTAGAGTGGAGAACGCTCTTTGAGCTGCTGCCGTAGTGACTTCCACCGATCTTCCAGCATCTTCTTCAGTGGATCCAGCTCCAGGCGGTCCAGCTAGGAAGTGACACCAGGTGAGCCTCAGACAGCAGGTGTGGATGTGTGGGGTAGAGGGTCTGGGCCTTGAGGAAAGTGGAGGTGGCCCCACCCAGGCGTAGGGACCTGAGTGGAGAGCAGCCCCGCCCTCCCTGCAGCCTCTCCTGCACTCACCTTGCTGTCCATCTCTGCCAGGAGCTTGTCCAGCACCTTCTGCCAGTCCTGCTCCTGCCCGCTCATCTTGGCCACGAGATCCTGCATCGTGTGATTCAGCTGCTCTGTGGTGGAATCGAACTGGACGCGGCTCACTTTGGATGCCAGGGCACTCTTGTCTGCTTTCTGCATGAGAGTGAGCCATGGCAGGGGCTCTGTTCCCCCAGGTGTGGACCCCTGATGCTGTAGGGATTTTCAAGGCCCACACCCCACCTCCTGCCAGCTCCCCTTCACTCCTGTCCAGGACAGAGTAGCTTCTGAGGGCTGGCGCTTACCACATCAATTTCCATCTCCAGGTGCTCCCTGTTGACCTTCTCCTTCTCCAGCTTCTGTATGCCCTGGTACAGCACCTGGGGGCCCAGCAAGGGGGAGAATAAAGAGCCAGTGGCTGAGCAGCAGGGATGGGGGTGGGGGGGTCTGGCCTCAGCCCCACCCAGGCAGCTGCTCACGTCAATGTCCCTCTGCTTCTGCCGATGGTCCTCGATGAGGTTGCTGGTGGTGATGTTGAGTTTCTCACAGTCCCCCTGTACTTGCAGGATGGCATTCTGCACGTGGCCCAGCAGCTCCTCGTCCTGCAGCAAGAGCGACAGGGAAGGCTCTCTGAGGCTGCTGGGCCAACTCCTGGGTGTCCTTAAAAATACCAGCTAGCTGGGCATAGTGGCACACGCCTGTAATCTCAGCACTTGGGAGACTGTGGCAGGGGATTATTATGCACCTGGGCTGCATAATAAGACCGTCTCAAAAAAACAAAACCCAAAACCAAAACAAAACACCCCCCAACAGATAAGTTCACTTCAAACCCTTGTCTTTGTCCACCAGCATTTATAATTTCCCCCAATGAGATGGGAGTATCAATCCTACATCCCTGTGGATTGGCCTCACAGGACTTGAGGGTGATCATAGAGGTGACCACAAGAGGAGAGAGTTGAGGTTGGGGTATAGTCTCTCTATCCTCCCTGAACCAAATCTGAAATCCTGAGAGACCTGTTGGCAGAACCCAAGGACTTGTGACTACCCCAGTCCCACCAGGAAGCCTGCCTTCTGGAGGAGGGGGGATTTAGGAGAAGTTGGGAAGACTGGCATGCCAAGAAAGTAGGTGTCTCCTGCAGCTGTGCCTCTATCCCCCTGTGGCACTTGCCTGGCACTACTCCACCCTCAGCTTGTGCTATCCTGCCCGATGAGCCAGCTCTTTCTCCTGTCCCCAGAGCTAGCTCTGTACTGCCCTCTCTGTGATCCTGTGGAACTTTTTTGGGATGTAATTGAAGGACTCTACCATGGAATACTGACCCTCGAGCCCAAATGCCCCTTACAGGGAAGCACTGCCAGCCCAGCCTCTCTGGACCTCCAGGGGGGTGGCTGTCCCCTGGTGGGGTCCTGTCAAGCACATGTTGGTGAAGTGAGCAGAGACCCACCTGGCTCTGGAGCTTGGCTTTCTTGGCGGGACGGGAGGCAATCAGATTGTTGACCATGTCCTGGAGCTGCTCGTAGCGCTGCACCAACAAACTGACCTGATGGCCCAAGTCCAGGCTGCAGGCTGGACAGGTGGCCTCAGGGTCGATCTGACCAGGCGCCAAGGTGGTCTGGGGCTTGTGTGGGACCATGCTCATGGACAGCAGGGTGGATGACGAGGACAGCATGTTCTCGATGATGGTCCTGAGCTTGTCTAACTGGGTACAGGAGAAACATGGGGGCGGGGTTGGGCAGGGAGACATGGTCACGGCCATGTCTGTCCATGCTAGAGCTACCAGCGTGGTGCTTTCTGCCTCTCCCCTGCCACGAGAACGGCAGTCACCACCCCCTTAGTGCCTCAGATAGTGTGGGGCACATAGTGGGTGCTCGATCTCCATCCATCAAGTAGTGAACAGTTGCCAGGTGCTGGTAGCTCATACCTGTTATCCTAGCTACTTGGGAGGCTGAGATCGGGAGGATCAAGGTTTGAGGCCAGCCCAGGCAAATAGTTTGAGTGCTCACCGTCTCCAAAATAAGCATAGCAAAATGGACTAGAGATGTGGCTAAAGTGGTAGAGTGCCTGCTCTGCAAGTGCAAAGCCCTGAGTTCAAAACCCCAGCCACTCCAAAAAAAAAAAGTCTCCAGGAGGGCAGTGCCTGCAGGTGGAAAGTTTCTGGACCTTTCTCCTGCCAAGCCCATCAATTCAGGGTGAGAACCTAGCTCCTTTAGCTAATCCTAAACTGGCAATATCCATTAACCACTCTATAAACACAGCGCCTTGCTGACACACAGGCCCTGCTCCCCGCTGTGAGTGATGGGCTTGTACAGGCTTTGCCTGGCCAAGCATGTATGAACTAATAATGAAGGGTGTGACAAGTACAAACACTGTGACAGGGTCTTGCAAGGCCTGGAGGGGTGCAAGCCCTGTCCAGGGAGAGCCACGTGGCCTCACCCCTTCTGTCCTCTACATCCCCTGGTTCCAGTCTGTTGCCACTAATGATTTCCTGGCTCAAAAAAAGGAGCATGGCTAACCCACACACTCCTCTCTTTGTGGCAGGAGATGAGCCAAAAAGACCTTGCAGGCTCGGGCAGCCACTGGGGACTACGTGGAAGATGGAGACAAGTCGTTTGGAGGTGGAATTGGAACAGTGGCATGGGGGGAGTTGGGAGGGATGGATGGGGAAAGGGACAGGTATGGGAAGGCATGGGAGTCGCCTGCTCCAGGCTGCCCGCTGAGGTCTGGGAGTTTCCTCTCCTTAGCTCCCTGTAAGGGCACAAACACCACATCTCCCCTTTGCCTGACCTAACAGACTGCAGGTCCCGCCACCCGCACAGCCCCAACAGGGGCAGAAGGGCCACTCGCTGCTGAGGCCAGCACATCAGATGGAATGTAAAGGGGCGAGTCATTCTCTCTCCAAGAGAGAAAGTTCTCCCAGGAAAATGGGCATCTCAGTGGTTCTTGAGAAATACTATGCAGCTCCCTGGGTACATGAGAGCCATAAGGACATTCCAGAATGAAGAACAGCATGAGTGTGTTCAGAGAAAGACAACACCAGAGTAACGAGCCGGAACCATGGCTGAGGGCCAGGAGTGTGAGCCGGGGTGCAGCTGGGCAGGATGCTTGCCTAAGAGGCTGGGGTTCCACTCCCTGCATGGCAAAAAGAAAAGAAGGACAAGGAGGAGGAGGAGGAAAGGGCTGTAAAGGAGTCTGGGCCAGCCCTGCTGGATGTGGATTCTCTCTCTCCTGGCCCTGGGAGGCCCCTGGAGGTGACCAAGCTCAGATAAGAGCTTTGGGGTGGCAGGTGACACAGTCTCCCAGGTCCCAGCTCCCAGTCCTGAAATGGTACATGTCACAATTCCAGCACCTTGGAATTGGGAGCCGAATGTAACTAAAGTAAAAAGTGATCCTGACTGAACACCTTGGGCCTAGTGGCTCTCCCTAGTTGGTCCCTTTGTAAGTGTTCACACAACTGTCCCTGGCTCAGACACTCTAGTGGGAAACCACCAAGGACCCAGAGTCATTCATGATTCAAAGGTAGACACACACTGTTGAGAGAAAGAGGCTGGGGCTATAGCTCAGTGCTAGAGCACTTGTCTGGTTTGTGTAAGGCCCCGGGTTCAATCCCCAGCATCACCATTAAAAAAAAGTGAAAAGACAGCTTGCAGAATGGTAGGAAATATTTACAAATTATACTTCAGATAAGTCTAGTATCCGGAATATAAAGAGACCTGGGGATCGAACTCAGGGCCTGATGCTATACCACTTGAGTCATACCCCCAGTCGTTTGCTTTGTTAGTTTGTTTTCTACATAGGGTCTCTTGCTAACTTTTGCCCAGGTGAGCCTTCAACCTCAATCCTCAATCCTCAATCCTCCTAGTTAAGTCTTCCTGAGTAGCTGGGATTATAGATATATGTGTGAAGAATACCTACAACTGAATACTAAAAAGACAAGTAACTCAATTTTAAAAACAGGTGAAGGATTTGAATAGACATTCCGATGTCATCTATAAAGAAGGTACACAATGGTCAAAAACAGTACATGAAAAGATTGCAACTTCATTAGTCATCAGGGAATTGAAAGAAACATGACGTCACTTCACACACACTAGAATGGCTGTAAGATTTTTTAAAGGCAAATAATGTCAGGGAACAATTGAATGTCCAGTGGGAACGTCAACTGGGGGAGCCGTTTTGGAGAACAGTGTGGCAGCTTCTCAAATGATTAAACAGAGTTAGCCTGCGAAGCAGCAATTCAACTCACGGGTATATACTCAAGAGAAATGAAACCACATCCACACAAAATTGAGTGCGTCAATCCTTATAGCATTGCTCCTGCTAGCCAAAAGGTAGAAACAGCCCACAAGCTCTTTCACTGATAGATGGATACTCAAACTGTGGTGTAGCCACACTGGAATATTATTGAGTCATAATAAAAGCACCTGCTGCTGCCACCGCTGCCACTCCTGCCCAGAGCCACCCTGGGGCTGGGAGTGTCTGGCACGTTAGGACTTCGACCTGGCTGACTGAATCTGAATGGCTCTTCCTCTGTCCTGCACCCAGGTCTGGGAAAGGGTGGGACAGCAGTCCTGTCTGCTTTGGACTGAGAGACAGGGAGAGTCCTTGGAAACTGTACCCACCTCCTGCTATTTCTTCACTGAGTAAAGTATTTTGTCCTCCCCAGCCTGGGAGGCCTTGAACTCAAGGCCTCATGCATGCTAGACAGATGCTCTACCATTTGAGCTATGCACAAGCTTTTTTTTTTATTACTATTATTAATTTTGTTTTTGAGACAGGGTCTTGCTACCTTTGCCCAGGCTGACCTCAAACTTGCCATCTTCCTGTCTCTGCTTCCCAAGGAGCTGAGATTACAGGTGTGCCTCACCACACCTGGTTTAGCACGTCTCTTTATAGAGATGAAATATCCTGGAATTGGATCAGGGTGATAGTTGCACTATAAAGCAACTTTAAAGGGGGTAAATTTCATGAAATGTGAATTATATAATGAAGACAACACAGAAAAACAGAGCTGATGGACAGTACCCAGGCCTCATCCCCTGAACCACAGTGTCCTTGCCTTTGCAACCTATGACACTGACTCAGGAGGTGCTGAATCTAGCCTCTCACTTCTCCTGCACACACCCAGGGAGTGCAGGGGGCTGGTCTCTGAGCTAGGGTGAGAGAGCAGGGCTGCCCACCTTCTGCAGCTAACTCAGAGGTTGCTGAAGAGCGTCGACTGCTCACCTGGTCCTGCAGGTAAAGAGAGGCTTCAGAGACCGAGTTCTCCATGGTGACCTTGCCTTGCTCTTGGCTCTCTCTCAGCTCAGCCAGCTCCTTCTCAATGTCAGCCACAGTGACTCTGTAACACAGACCACTTGGCTCCACTGCTAGCCAGAGACCTGAGCCCATCAGCATAGAGCCTGGCCATCAGAGCCACGGGAGGATGACAGGATGGTGGCTTACCACTCAGAAAGCTCTGTCTAGGGAGTCCTGGGCCCTGCTTCTGTCCCAGGATTTTCCTGGCTTGTCCCAGGCCTGAGCTGCTAGGTGGTGGGACAGGACCCTGAAAAAGGAACGCTGAGAGACAAAGTTCCTGCTTCATGCCTCCCACTGGGGACAGCCAAGGGGTGTCTCTCTGCTCCTTCCAGGCTGGTGCCAGCTGTGTTAGGAACCTAACACATCCAGGTCAAAGACATTTATCAGTTCAGGGCAGGAGGGAAGTGAAAGCTGCCACAGCACCTGGGCTGAGAATGTGGTGCCAGGATGGCAGCTGTGGGGCTGGGCGTCTCACCTGAGCATGCCCAGCTGAAAGTTTAGCTGGTTTGTCTTTGGCTCCTTCCCTGCTTCCTGCTCCCCACTGGCCCCATTCTCCAAGAGCCTTTGTAGTTTGTCCAGCTGCAATCCCAAGGGAAGGGGAGGGTCAGGCAGGTCTGAGTCCCCCCAGTTCCTGAAGCCCGAACAAGTCCTCCCTGATTCTCTACTCCTTACCGACAAAAATCCAGGTCCCTGTGCATGCCCAGCCACCCTCTATCCCCTGGACGAAGATGGCTACCATTGGGAATGGCTGAAGTTCTCAACAACCCCTTGAAATGACCTCTGGCTCCAGAAAGTCCCAAATTGGACTCCAAGGCTATCACATGTAACCAGAGGAGCAGAGGCCTCCTTTAGCCTTGTTATTTGGCTCAGCTATATCTTAACAGCTTATTTTTGTTCTTCCTTTTTCTGGTGGTACTGGGGTTTGAATTCAGGGCCTTGCGCTTGCTAGGCAGATGCCGTAGCACTTGGGCCACACCCCAGCCTTTTTGCTTTAGCTGTTTTTCTAATAGGGCTTTGCTATTGCCGGGAACTGACCTGGACTGCAATCCTCCTACCTGAACCTCCTGCCCACCATACCTGGCCCTTATATCTTAACAGCTATGAAACCCAGTTTTTAAATCTACGAAATTGACCCTGATACTTGGGGGGCATTTTCTACCTGACAGGGTGGTAAGGACCCTGTGAGACCATAGTATATGGAAAAGACTGCGTAAATCATCAAAGTATAAACGACAAATGCTAATAAATATTCACCCTAAAAAGCCCAGGGTTGGCCCTCCCTTACTTACTTTTACTTTTTCCTGCCGAACTTCTTTGGACAAGTTCTTTAAGTTCTTCAGCTGCTCCTCAAGGTCAGGGGAAATGGTCTTTTTGACTATGGAAAATGGAGGCCTGACTGTCAGAGGTGTCAGATGAGCTCCCAATCTCCATTCCCAGCCTCACAACAAGGAAGTGATGCCAGAGAACAAGACAACATATTATTTTACCTGCCTTTCATGGTGACTGATGGGTGCAAGAAGGGGGAGAAGACTGTTCTTCACCCACAAACAAACCACCCCACCTACTGCTTGATATCCTGAAGGGCCTTTCCTCCTCCCACTGCTAAAATCGAATTACTCCAGAGCCTACAGCTGTGCGTGGGCTCTTTCTTCAGTGCTCTGTCCTAAGCCACCCTTCAATGCTCCTGTTTCCTGTAGCCTAAGGCTTCCCCAGCTACTCTCTGGGGAGTCTAAAGGCTAAGGACCCACTTCACTCCTCCTTTGAGGCTTCCTCAACTCAGCCTTTGCCTACCAACTCTCTGGAGCCCAGGAGTCTGTGGGAGAACCCAGCAGGCCTAAGAAGGAACTCAAGTGTTGAGGCCAGGGGGAGAAAAGTGGGAGGACTATTTAGAACGAATTGGTCTGTCCTCCACAGGGAAGTGGTACCCACCCATCAGTGTGAGCAGGTACTGAATCTTCTCCAAGTCAGTCTGGCCAGCTTCTTCCTCATCCAGGTCCTTCATCTTTTCCTTCAGCTCCATATAGAGGCCAACAAGTTCTCCCAGCAGATAAAATGTCTCCACGGCCATGGGGAAGTAAGGAGCCAGTTTCTCCAGTGAGTCCTGTCGCTCACTGTGGATCTCACTCCTTTCTGAGGAGAGCTGTCGGAGATGGCCTAAGGAGTCTCGGCTCCTGAAAGGCGGGAACTGGAACTCTTGACCTGCGGCCAGCCGTGTAGGAAGTCCATGTTGGACTGAGGGTCGTGTTCTCCTTGAGTCAAACCCTCTTTGGCCATGCAAGTCAACACCTGGGCCAGCTGATACCAAATGCTGTTGATCTGGGGGTGCCGATGCCAAATCCATACCTAATGGTGTTGGGCCCTGCTGGTCTGTGCCAGGACACATCCCAATTTGCAGGTAGGCTTCTGGTGGCACCAAATCCCTTTGGTCTATACCTGGTGATGCCAAACTTTGTTGATGGGCTAGGAGTGGTGACACTTGGCCTGGAGGCACCACACCATGCTGAGATGGGTGAAGTGATACCAAGCTTGGAGAATCTGCCTGGGATGTTGGAAATCCATGAAGCTCTGTGTCTGGTGCTATCAAGCCTTGCTGATCCGCACCGGGTGGTTTCAAACCACGCTGAACTATTCCAGGTTGTACTGGGCCATGGAGATATGCGCCAGGTTGAACCAGACCAGGAGGAGTAGCACCAGGTTGGAACAAACCATGCTGCTGTGCACCAGGCTGCACCACACCAGGTGGGTATGCACCAGGTTGAGCTAAGCCAGGCATGTATGCACCAGGCTGAACCAACCCACGGGGACCTGTGCTAGGCTGTAACAAAACATGATGACTAATTCCAGGCTGCTGATCTGCACCAGGTTGCACCAAGCCCTTCTGATCCACAACTGATTGCACCAAACCACTCTGATCTGCACCTGGCTGTACCAAACCATGCTGATCCATGCCAGGTGGCACCAAACCACGCTGATCCACTCCAGATTGTAATGAACCACGCCGTGCCACACCAAGTTGCACTGAACCACGCTGGCCTACTCCAGGTTGCACCAAACCACACTGATCCATGCCAGGCTGCACCAAACCATGTTGATCTGCAACAGGCTGTACCAAGCCATGATGACTGATGCCAGGCTGTACCAAACCACGCTGATCCATGCCAGGTGGCACCAAACCATGCTGATCCATGCCAGGCTGCACCAAACCACTCTGATCCATGCCAGGTGGCACCAAACCACGCTGATCCACTCCAGATTGTAATGAACCACGCTGTGCCACACCAAGTTGCACTGAACCATGCTGGCCTACTCCAGGTTGCACCAAACCACGCTGATCCATGCCAGGCTGCACCAAGCCATGTTGATCTGCACCAGGCTGTACCAAACCACGCTGACTGATGCCAGGCTGTACCAAACCATGCTGATCCATGCCAGGTTGAGCTATACCACGCTGATCCACACCAGGTGGCACAAAACCATGCTGATCCATGCTAGGTGACACCAAACCATGCTGATCCACGCCAGGTGGCACCAAACCACTCTTATCCATGCCAGGTACACCATGCTGTATCAAACCTCTCTGATCTACACCTGGTTGTACCAAACCATGCTGATCCACACCAGGTGGCACCAAACCATGCTGACCCATGCCAGGTGGTACCAAACCATGCTGATCCACACCAGGTGGCACCAAACCATGCTTATCCATGCTAGGTACACCAGGCTGTACCAAACCACGCTGATCTGCACCTGGCTGCACCAAACCGTTCTGATCCATACCAGGTTGAGCTATAACACGCTGATCCATACCAGGTGGCACCGAAACATGCTGATCCACACTAGGTAGCACCAAACCACGCTGATCCACGCCAGTTTGCAACAAACCATGCTTATCCATGCCAGGTTGCACCAAACCATACTGATCCATGCCTGGTTGCACCAAACCATGCTTATCCATGCCAGATACACCAGGCTGTACCAAACCACTCTGATCCATACCTGGTTGTACCAAACCAGGCATATCCATGCCAGGTTGCACCAAACCATGCTGATCCATGCCAGGCTGCACCAAACCACTCTGAACCATGCCAGGTTGCATCAAACCACGCTGATCCATCCCAGTTTGTACCAAACCACAATGATCTACTCCAGGTGGCACCAAACCATGCTGATCTGCAGCAGGTGGCATCAAACCAGGCTGGTCCATGGCAGGTGGCACCAAACCATGCTGATCCATGCTTGGTTGCACCAAACCATGCTTATCCATGCCAGGTTGCATCAAACCATGCTGATCCACTCCAGGTTGCACCAAACCACGCTGATCCATGCCAGCTATACCAGGCTGTACCAAATCACTCTGATCTGCACCTGGCTGTACCAAACCACGCTGATCCATGCCAGGCTTCACCAAACCATGCTGATCTGCACCTGGCTGCACCAAACCATGCTGATCCATGCTGGACTGTACCAAACCACGCTGAGCTGCACTGGGCTGCAACAAACCACGCTGATCCATGCCAGGTTGCACCAAACCACGCTGATCTATGCCAGGTTGCACCAAACCACGCTGTTCGAGTCGAGGTGGCACCAAACCATGCTGATCCACACCAGGCTGTACCAAACCCTGCTGATCCACTCCAGGTTGCACCAAACCATGCTGATCCACACCAGGTTGAGCTATACCACGCTGATCCACACCAGGTGGCACCAAACCATGCTGGTCTGCAGCAGGTAGCATCAAACCACGCTGGTCCACGCCAGGTGGCACCAAACCATGCTGGTCCATGCCAGGTTGCACTAAGCCATGTTGATCCACACCAGTTTGCACCAAACCACGCTGATCTATGTCAGGTTGCACCAAACCACGCTGATCGAATCCAGGTGGCACGAAACCCTGCTGATCCACTCCAGGTTGCACCAAACCACGCTGATCCACACCAGGCTGTACCAAACAACGCTGATCTGCACCAGGTTGCACAAAACCACACTGTTCCATGCCAAGTGGCACAAAATGACACTGGTCTGCAGCAGGTGGAATCAAACCATGCTGGTCCATGTCAGGTGGCACCAAGCCACGCTGATCCACACCTGGTTGCACCAAACCATGCTGATCCATGCCAGGTTGCATCAAACCACGCTGACCCATGCCAGGTTGCATTGAACCATGCTGATCCACTCCAAGTTGTACTGAACCACGCTGGGCCACACCAAGTTGCATTGAACTTCGCTGGCCCACACTAGGTTGCACCAAACCAAGCTGATCTATGCGAGGCTGCTCAAAACCATATTGGTCAGCTCTTGGTTGAACCAAACGATGTTGATCTATGCCAGGTTGGACCAAACTACGTGGATCTGCACCAGGATGTACTAACCCAGGCGGATATGCACCAGGCTGCACCATCCCAGGTGAATATGCCTCAGGTTGCACCTGAACTCTAGGAAATTCCCCAAGTTGCTCCAGACCATACTGATCCATTCCAGGGGGGACCAACCCATGCTGAGCTGCACCTGGTTGCATCAAACCACGCCGAACAGCACCAGGCTGTGCCAAACCATGCTGATCTGCACCTAGCTGCATCAAACCAGGTAGGTATGCACCACTTTGCACCAGACCACGCTGATCCACACCAGGTTGTACCACATCAAGCTGATCTGCACCAGGCTGCATCAAACCACGCTGAACAGCACCAGGCTGTGCCAAACCATGCTGAGCTGCACCTGGTTGTACTAAGCCCTGCTGATAAGCACTAGGTTGTACCAAACCACTCTCATCCATACCAGATTGCACTAAACCACCCTGGTCCACACCAGGCTGTACCAAACCACTCTGATCTGCACCTGGCTGTACCAAACCATGCTGAGCTGCACCAGGCTGCACCAAACCACGCTGAGCTGCACCTGGTTGCACCAAACCACGCTGAGCTGCACCAGATTGCAACAAACCACTCTGAGCTGCACCAGGCTGCACCAAACCACGCTGAGCTGCTCCTGGTTGCACCAAACCACGCTGAGCTGCGCCAGGCTGCACCAAACCACGCTGAGCTGCACCTGGTTGCACCAAGCCATGCTGAGCTGCACCAGGCTGCACCAAACCACACTGATCTGCACCAGGCTGCACCAAACCACGCTGAGCTGCGCCAGGATGCACCAAAACATGCTGAGCTGTGCCAGGCTGCACTAAACCACGCTGAGCTGCACCAGGTTGCACCAAACCACCTTGATCCATTTCAGGTTGCACCAAACCAGGTAGATATGCACCAGACTGCACCAAGCCATGCTGATCTGTGCCAGGTTGGGCCCAACCAGGCCAACTTTCACCAGGCTGCACTAACCCTTGTTGATCTGCACCAGGCTGCACCAAACCACGCTGATCTGTGCCAAATTGTGCCAAACTAGATGGATATGCACCAGGTTGGACCAAGCCAGGCTGACCTGCACCAGGAGGCACCAAACCAGGCTGATATGTGCCAGGCTGCACCAAAACTTGCTGGTCTGTGCCAGGCTGTACAAAACCACCCTGACCTATACCAGGCTGTACCAAACCACGGTGATCTCTACCAGGCTGGATCAAGTGACGCTGGTCTAGGCCAGGTGATCTGAAGCCTGATGCTTCCAGGCTGGGCTGTACAAAACCTTGTTGATCTGCTCTTACTTGCATCAAACCAGGTGATACAAAACCATATTGATCTGTAAGATAAGGATATGATCCATGCTGATCTTTGCCAGGCAGTGCCAATCCTTGCTGATCTATGCCAGAGGGGGCCAGTCTTTGCTGATCCGTGCCTAATGCTACAAATCCATGTTGATCTATGCCAAGTGGTGCTAATCCACGCTGATCCATGCCAAGTGGTCCCAAACCACTCTCATACATGACAGGTTGACCCATACTATGTGGGTCTGTGCCAGGAAGCATCATGCCATGCTGATATGTGTTGGGTGGAGCCATACCAAGCGGTCTCAGTCCTTGCTGATCTCTACCAGCTACCAGTGGTGCCATCACACCAGGCTGATCCATGCCAAGTGGTCTTAATCTCTGATCACCCATTTCAGGTGGTAACATACCAAGCTGGTTCACACTGAGGGGTACCACATCAGGTGAATGACTTCTAAGATACTGCAGTCCAAGACGATCCATGCCAGGTGATCCTGGCCCTAAGCGGACTTGATCTTCACCAATGGGCACCCCACCCCGCTGATCTGTTTGCACGTGGTGGTGCTGATCTCTGGCTGAGGATAAGTCCGGATGAGTTGGGCCAGGGTGTTTATCTTTTCTTAGATTTGTTGAGGATGACAACTCTCTAGTTCTGTGGCGATCTGACTCTGCTTTGAACTGGGATGCAGAAGGCTCATGAGGTCCTGGGCTTTCAGCTTCATCGCGGGCCCATGGGTGCTGTTCTCTACCAAAAAGCCCAGGAGAGGAGCCTCTGTTCCCTTGCCTGCTAGTGACCCCTTTAGGGGATTGTCCTGGGCCACTGGATCTGGATAAAGCCTGATCTGGGCCACCAGCAAAATCCAGAGCCTGGTCAACACTTGGGTGCTTGGTGACAGGTCCACTTGGAATACCTTGTAACATCAAGGAAGATGATATTTTGCGCTTGCTGTACTCCATTGATGGTTCTGAGCCCTGGTTGAAGAGGAAAGAAATTGATAGCTACTGTAAAAGTCAAAAGGAAGGAGATCGGGGCTATCTGTCCAGGATGATGTAGGCCTTGAAGAAAAAAATCTGATCCTAAAAGCTAAGCTGGACATGAAGTAGGATTTTAACATTCTTGAAGATCACCAAAGTTTTGAGAATCTGCATATTTGCAAATGGCATCATAACGTGAAACTTCCTTCATAAAAGATGGGGAAAGGGCTGATGGAGTGGCTCAAGTGGTGGACTGCCTGCCTAGCAAGTGTCAGGCCCTGAGTTCAAACCACAGTACCATCAAAAAAGAAGAAAACTGCAAATACAAGTGATCCTGCAGACTTTCACTGAGCCTACAAATAAAAGGAAAATAAGTAATGTATTAAAATTTCAAATAAAACCACCCCATTGTTGGCCCATTGCTGATGGCGAAGGTGTACAGTGGAGGGCATGTGGACAAAAATATCAGAAAACCCTCGGACCTGTATATTTCATAGTTAGTCGTTTTTTCCAAGGACTCTCACAAAAGGCTGCACTGCTTATGAGAACAGGGTGTGACTAGGGGACACTCACACCATGGAATTCTGTGAATCTCCTCAAAACCAGTGATGGAGACTATTTCTATTTCCAGCCAGGATGGAGTAATAGGGACTCTTGTCTGTAACAACCAAAACCAAAGACCCCCAAAATCAACAACAATGAAACAGCAGTTCTTTTAGACACTGGGTGTTAGTTAGCCAACGCAGGGTAGAATTATCCCCTACAGATGGAGAGATGAACAAGGAGAGCCCTTCCGTCTCCCCAGCTTACTGCCTCAAAGGGGTTTCTAGGCTGTGGTGCATGGGAGGGGGAGCCGGCAGACTCCCTAGTAGAGGACTCGGAGCTGAGCATTAAGGGAGCCTAAGGTCACCAGAGCTCACAGGACAGAAGATCCAAAAGAAGACGCAAAAGATCCCCCTCTTGCTTCAGCACATAGGTTGGGGAAGTGAGCATCTGCAAGTCTAGAGAGGACAGGGTCCAGGGTCTCGGGGCTGGGGACAGTGCCTATTTTTTCTTTGCTTGCTTGTTTCTTGAGACAGGGTCTGGTTATATAGCCCCAGGCTGGCCTCAAACTCAAGATCCTCCTGCCTCAGCCTCCCAAATGCTGGAATTACAGGCATGTATTGCCATGCTGTACTCAGGGCCCTGTGCTTGCTAGGCAGTTGCACCATGCCCCTAGCCCTACAGTGTTTTTGGTTGCTTTTTTTTAACCGGTCAGTTTGAAAACATTCATCATTCAAGGGGCACAGGGAAGAGTCTAGACAGGTACTGCCTCAGGGGTAGAGAACAGGCTGCCCTATGGACCCAGCTAACAAATCACCACCTGAAAGGATCACACTGGCTTAAAGCTGCATCTGGGGAAAACCACTCAAACATTTATAGGCATTATAACTGGGCACAGTGGTGCATGCCTATAATCCCAGGTGGAGACAGGAAGATCATGAGTTCAAGGCCAGCTTGAACTATATAGTGAGAACCTGCCTCAAAAATCAATCCAAAACAACATTTTTTTTTTTAAAGGCAGTCTTGCTCTGTAGCTCAGTGTGGCTTCCAAATTTACAGTCTTCCTGCCTCCACCTCCTGAATGCTGGGATTACAGGTGTAATGCATGCTGGGCTTGGCAGCATCTTTATTTATTTTTTTGCTAGTGGTAATGGGGGTTGAACTCAGGGCCATGTACTTGCTAGGCAGGTGCTCCACCATTCAGTCATACTGCCAGCCTCCAGAAACATCTTTAAAGTAAATACAAGCTATTAACTAGAATGCCATACCAGACCCCCAAAATCTTTGCAAATGATAAGAAGAAAACCCACAGTACAGTAACCAAGAGAGAGCTGGAGTGGCTATATTACTATCAGACAAAATTATTACCAGAGTCAATAAAATGTACTCTACAAACCCTAAAGCAACCACTAAAACAAAACAGAGCTAGCCAGACAACAAAAAAGATTAAAATGTAATAAAAAAATTCAAAAGAGGCAGAAAAGGAGGAAAAAGGAACACAGAACAGTTAGGAGAAACATAAGACTAACAGCAAAAGATAGGTGTGATGCTGCGTGACTGTAATCCCAGCTATGTGGGAGACAAAGGCTGGAAGATCACAAGTTCAAGGCCATCCTGATCAAAGTTGTTGAGATACTGTCTCAAAAACAAAATACAAGGCCATACGCTGGCAGCTCACATCTGTAATCCTAGTTACTTAGGAGGCAGAGATCGGGGGATCGAAGTTCAAAGCTGACCCCGGGCAAATAGTTCACGAGACCCTATCTTGAAAGACATCCCGGAGATTCCAAGATGGTGGCTAGAGGGAGGAGGCAGAAAGCGTGCCTCCTAAAGTAAAATCTTGGAGAGACGCTGGAGATACACCTTACAGGAAAAACCACCGAGAAGAGGCAAAACTTTGACTCCACACCTCCAGCCTGCACAGAGCATCTTCACCTCACGTTAAACGGAGAAACCGGGATGGCTCCTGCACCACCGCCAGACGCCAGCGCCCAGACGGCTTGGGAAGACGCGGACCGCAAGGTGAGCTAAGCGGTACGTGGTACTTCTATAGACAACCCTGGGCCAGATCAGCATAGCCCCCTGGACAGACTGACCCCCACCCAGGGAAAAAAACAGAAAAAAAACTGAATAATAAGCAACAACAACAAAAAAGACACATAGCAAAGAGGGTGGGGTGCCCTGAGCACCAAAGAGGTGGGGAGAGGAATCCCTCACGGAACTGTAAATAAACAAGCCGGATGGAGAAGGCAGGAGTGGCGGCAACCATCAGCAACCAGGAGCAGGAAAGCTTGTAAAAGTGGCAGTGGGAGGAAAACTCCACAGGAGATGGGGGAAGACCCACTTCCCATGTGAACTGTAAATAAACACGCAGGCCTGAGAAAGCTGGTGCAGTGTCACCTCCCCCAGCACAGGAAAACTCTGAGTAAACAAAGCCTGCGGGGGCCAGGTGGGTGCTAAGCTTACCCCAGAGATCTGCATAAATAAAGCCTCCAGCAACAGCAGGCTGACAGCAGCGGGCAGGCGAGCCACAGCTACAGATACCATTCACAGACCTGTCTCCAGACTCTTTTTTTTTCTCTCTCCCTACCTTTGATGAGAAAACAACCAAACTACACCTGCATGCTGAAAAACTTACTGAAACTGTATTGCATTTGAACTTGGGACACTTTGTGGGTTTTTTGTTTTGTGCGGCTTTGTTTTATTTTGTTTTTTCCAGTCTTTTTCCCCTTTGATGAGACAACCACAAAACTACTTCTGAGGCACCATCTCCAGGATTGGAGGCTGAGGGACGAACACCAAAATTATTAAGACTGAAACTTTATTGCATTTGAACTTGGAGATTTATATACACTTTTTTCATTTTATTTATTTATTTATTTATTTATTATTTTCAATCCTCTCTGTCCCTCTAATGCCTTTTCAGCTTACAGTTGATTAGTACACTGTCTCTCCTTGTTTATACCTTTGAAACTTTTTTTGTTTCTTTATTTTGTTTTTTCTACTTATTTGTTTTTCCTTTTTCCTTTAACTTCTTTGCTTTCCATCTCCTGTTACCCTTCCATTCTAAATATCATCATTGTTATTATTACAAGCTAGAAAATACTTAATTGCACACAGTACAGGGACAATAATGACACCAAGAGCAATGATGGGAAGACAGAAAAAACAGGGAAACCAGTTTCCCCACAGCAAAAAATTAGTACAGGAACCAGAGGGAAGTGAAGAAAACAGATACTCAGATCCAGACTCCAACAAAATGAAGATAAACTATGCCAAAGAATCCAATGAAGCCCACAAAAATAATCTAAAAGAAGAAATCCTACAGGTAATCAATGAGAATTTTATAGAGATGATACTGGATAGGGTCAACCAAAATGTACAGGAGACACTCAAGAAATTCCAAGACAACAAAAATGAGAATTTGAAAAAGCAAAAGAAGAAATAAAGGAAACCATAGAAGCACTGAATAAACACCAAAGTGAAAGAGAGAACACGATGAATAAACAGATAAATGAACTCAGGACAAAAATAGACAACATTAAAGAGGAGACCACCCAGGATATGGAAAACCTCAGAAAAAGAACAAAACAGAACTGCAAAACAAAACGGAAGGCCAATCCAGCAGAATAGAACAAACAGAAGACAGAATCTGCCAAGGCAATACTCAGTCAAAAGAACAATGCTGGAGGTGTAACGATACCCGACTTCAAACTATATTACAAAGCAATAACAATAAAAACAGCATGGTACTGGCACAAAAACAGACATGAAGACCAGTGGAACAGAATAGAGGACCCAGATATGAAGCCACACAACTATAACCAACTTGTCTTTGACAAAGGAGCTAAAAATATATGATAGAGAAATAGCAGCCTCTTCAACAAAAACTGCTGGGAAAACTGGTTAGCAGTCTGCAAAAACTGAAACTAGATCCATGTATATCAATGTTAACTCAAAATGGATCAAGGATCTTAATATCAGACCACAAACTCTAAAGTTGGTACAGGAAAGAGTAGGAAATACTCTGGAGTTAGTAGGTATAGGTAAGAACTTTCTCAACGAAACCCCAGCAGCACAGCAACTAAGAGATAGCATAGATAAATGGGACTTAATAAAATAAAAAGCTTCTCTTCATCAAAAGAAATGGTCTCTAAACTGAAGAGAACACCCACAGAGTGGGAGAAAATATTTGCCAGCCACACATCAGACAAAGGACTCATAACCAGAATATATAGGGAACTTAAAAAACTAAATTCTCCCAAAACTAATGAACCAATAAAGAAATGGGCAAGTGAACTAAACAGAACTTTCTCAAAAGAAGAAATTCAAATGGCCAAAAAACACATGAAAAAATGCTCACCATCTCTAGCAATAAAGGAAATGCAAATTAAAACCACGCTAAGATTCCACCTCACCCCTGTTAGAATAGCCATCATCAGCAACACCACAACAACAGGTGTTGGCGAGGATGCGGGGGAAAAAGGAACCCTCTTACACTGCTGGTGGGAATGTAAACTAGTACAACCACTCTGGAAAAAAATTTGGAGGCTACTTAAAAAGCTAAACATCGATCTACCATTTGATCCAGCAATACCACTCTTGCGGATATACCCAAAAGACTGTGACACAGGTTACTCCAGAGGCACCTGCACACCCATTGTTTATTTTGCCACTATTCACAATAGCCAAGTTATAGAAACAGCCAAGATGCCCCAGCACTGACGAATGGATTAAGAAAATGTGGTATCTATACACAATGGAATTTTATGCAGCCATGAAGAACAACAAACTGTTATCATTCACTGGTAAATGGATGGAATTGGAGAACATCATTCTGAGTGAGGTTAGCCTGGCTCAAAAAACCAAAAATCGTATGTTCTCCCTCATATGTGGACATTAGATCAAGGGCAAAAACAACAATGGGATTGGACTATGAGCACATGATAAAGGGAGAGCACACAAGGGAGGGGTGAGGATAGGTAAGACACCTAAAAAACTAGCTAGCATTTGCTGCCCTCAACGCAGAGAAACTAAAGCAGATACCTTAAAAGCAACTGAGGCCAATAGGAAAAGGGGACCAGGAACTAGAGAAAAGGTTAGATCAAAAAGATTTGATCTTTTTCTGTGTGTAACACCCACGCACAGGAAATCAATGTGAGTTAATGCCCTGTATAGCTATCCTTATCTCAACCAGCAAAAACCCTTGTTCCTTCCTATTATTGCTTATACTCTCTCTTCAACAAAATTAGAGATAAGGGCAAAATAGTTTCTGCCGGGTATCGAGGGGGTGGGGGGGAGAGGGAGGGGGCGGAGTGGGTGGTAAGAGAGGGGGTAGGGGCAGGGGGAGAAATGAACCAAGCATTGTATGCACATATGAATAATTTTAAAAAAGAAAGAAAAAAATCCCATCACAAAAAAGTGTTGGTGGAGTGGCTCAAGGTGAAGGTCCTGAGTTCAAACTCCAGTACAGGAAAAAAAAAAAAACAAGCAAACAAAGAACAAAAACAAAATATAGGCTGGGCACTGGTGGCTTACGAGTGTAATCCTAGCTACTGGGGATGTAGGGATCAGAAGGATCTCGTTTTGAGGCCAGTCCTGGCAAAAAGTTTGAGAGACCCTATCCCTCAAAAATACCCAACATAAAACAAACAAAACAAAAAAACAAAAGAAAAATACCTAACATGGGTGGGGTAAAAATATCCAAAACAAAAAGGGCTGGTGGAGTGGCTCAAGTGTTAAGAGTGCCTGCCTAGGTACTTGAGTGCAACCCCTGGTACCGCCAAAAAAAAAACCCAAAAAACCCCAAAGATTGACAAAAGAAAAAAAGGCTGGACCCGAGTGCCAGTGGCTCACATCTGCAATCCTAGCTACTCAGGAGGCAGAGAGCAAAAGGATTGCGGTTCAAAGCCAGCTGGACAAACAGTTCTTGAGACCAATCTCAAAAAAACCATTACAAAAAAGGGCTGGTGGCATGGCTCAAGGTGTAGGTCCTGAGTTCAAGCCCCAGTACCACAAAAAACAAAACAAAACAAAAGGCTGGGGTTAGGGACTCAAGTGGCAGAGTGCTTGCCAGCAAGCATGACACCCTGGGGTCTATCCCCAGTAGCACTAAATAAATTGAAGACTAATGGCAAGAGAGGCTCAAACCTCCCTGTCCAAGCTGTTAAAGGCTTTTTATTGCCTCGCCCTCAACAGAGGACTGCAAATACAACTTTCAGTTTTTCTTTCTACTTCAGCCTGTCAGGCCACAGTAGCTTCCAAGAGAAAATGTCCTTCACCTTGGGCATGCTATTTCTGCAAGAGAACACCTGTCCTCAAAGTGCTGGCAGCTAGTATGGGGTCACTGGAAGAGGCTTCGAGTCTCCCATTGTTACAGGCCCCTCACAGTGGAGCTCACCCACATGGGGATTCATACCTGGTCCCAGGAAACTGAGGAAGCCTCTCTCTTTTTCTTTTTTGGTGGTACTGGGGTTTGGATTCAGGGCCTCATGTTTGCAAGGTAGGCACTCTACCACTTGAGCCACTCTGCCAGCCCTGGTTTTGTGTTAGGTATTTTTGAGATAGGGTCTTGAAAGGTATTTGCCTGGGTTGGCTTCGAACCTTGATCCTTCTGATCTCTACCTCCTGAGTAGCTAGGATTCCAGGCATCAGCCACCAGCACTTGGTCTCTCTTTTTGTTTGGGTGGAACTGGTGTTTGAACCCAGGGCTTTGCACTTGCAAAGCAGGTACGCCCAAAGTAGGCACTCTACTGGTTGACCCACACCTCTAGTCCATTTTGGAGATAGGGTCTCACAAACTATTTGCCTGGGCTGGCTTCAAACTGATCCTCCTCATCTCAATCTCCTGAGTAGCTAGGATTACAGGTGTGAGCCACCAGTGCCTGGCTTGCCTCTCTCCTCCTAAGCATATATGGTTTTGTGTGTGGTGTTGTGTGGCTGGCGCTGGGAAAGGAACCCAGGGCCGTGCACATGGCTGGTAAGTGCTGCACCACTGTGCAATATTCTCAGGTTTTTATTATGACAGGAATTGACCAGAGCTCTGGGGTTGGATTTTCCTGGTTAGAGTAAACCTTTTATTCCTTTATGTCATTAAGAGGAGGAGGAGGAGGAGGAGAGGGTATTGGAGGAGCATCATTCTATAAAGATCATCGTCATTTTTGGGGATAGGAACAAAGTCATGAAGAAGTACCCCTCTGCCTTGGAAAGAGCTGACCTGCCTCCTTCTGCCTGAGCCCTGGAATAGACACCTTCATTTTGGAGCTGCACTGCTGACACATGGCCGCCATGTGTGCAGGGTCACAGCCCAGCTCTGTTCTTACGTCTGGTTAAGTGTGGAGTGCTGATTCTCCGCAGACCAACACTGGCCTCACTGCCCTTATCCTTGGCTCTCTACTTAAGACGCAGGCAGATGGGCATCACACTTGCCTCGGAGTCCCACTGTCTGTCAAAGCCACATTGACCTGAAAGCCGCATGGCTGCAAAGTCCAGAACTCACATCCTGTCCAGGGCCCACCAACCCTGCGGTCATTACAATTGGCTTCCCTCACCTGCTGTGACGCTCATTGCTGTCCTAAAGGTCTATGGATGGCAGAAGCTGTCACTACCAGTGCTTGTTCTGCTTCTCAGAAATCTTTCCATGTGGGGCTGGAAGGGTAGCTAGGTGGCAGAGCACCTGCCTAGTGTCTGTGAGGCCCCGAGTTCAATCGTCAGCACCACACATACACATACACAAATTTTTTTTTTGTGGTACCAGGGTTTGAACTCAGTACCTACACCTCGAGCCTCTTCACCAGCCCTTTTATGTGATGCATTTTTTTTTTTGAGATGGGGTCTTGTGAACTATTTGCCTGGGGCTGGCTTTGAACTGTGATCCTCCTGATCTCTGCCTCCTGAGTAGCTAGGATTACAGGTGTGAGCCACTGGCGCCTGGCACAAACCTCTTAATATTCATATTTTCATTTGCCTTTGAACTGTTCCTGATTATGAAAGACAGTCAAAATATGGATGCTAGCCTTCCTGGTGGTACCTGCCTATAATCCCACACTTGGGAGACTGAGGCAGGAGGATTTTGAGTTCAAGGCCACTTGGAATAGCCAGACCTTGTCTCAAACAAACAAAATAAAACATGACAGTTCCTTACCTCTGGAGGAATAAAGATGTCTATGTTTATAAATCCTGTGATTGTCCTCTGTTGTCACTCTAGAGAGGGTTTTTCTCACTGAAGATGATACAAGAGTTTGGAGGCGGGCAGAGGGCTGGAGTACATCTCAGTAGTAGAGGATACCCAGTATGTGTGAGGCCCCGGGTTGGATCACCAGCGCCATTAAAAAAAAAAGGCCACCTTTTTAAGGGCACTCCTTTGTTTACAAGGTCCTCCTGATGCCGTTTCCTCTCAGGAATCCAGAAAATAGTCTTGGAAACTGGCAGGGTGTGAAGTGTATCCAGACAGTAGTTGGCATTTCCAAGAATGGCCAGTTGGGGGCGCCAAAAGGTTCACTCTCGGCTTCTGTGAACCAGGTTCTGGCTTCTGCCTGGACGCCTCTTTGAGGAGCCCCACTGCACAGAGATGCGGGGAGAAGAGTATGAATACTAAAAAGGCAGTTAACCCTGGTGGGTGAGGCCACAGGAAAATAACCCAGGTTGAAATTATTCAGGTGAAGAAAGACTGGGGCTTGAAAAAGATTTGGTCTCAGGACCCACAGATGTGCAAAGTCACCATCAGCAAAGGGCCTCCTGCAGGGGGTACTATTTTCAGGACTGGTCACCTTGATCCATAAATAGTCAAAGAGACTTGTGCCTTTTGGGACAGGCTGCAAAGGAAGCCTGAAAAGCTACAGAAGCAATGGAAACTAAACTTGGGTACCATTTTTCTCCCAGCCCATTGGGTATCTACCTACAGTATGGCTGCGGGGGGCGGGGAGGGGGGGTTGGGGGTGGGGGGGGTTGGGGGGTGGGGGGATGGGGATCAAGGAATAAACTCTCTCCTGTGCTGCTGGAATAGTTAGTCAAATCACAAAGGCACATTTCCATTTCTAGGAACATGTCCTGTTCACCTGTGGAAATGTCACCTTGGAGCAATTATTATAAGATTGGAGAAAATGTTTTAAATATCCATAATGTAGCATTTGTGAAGTGAATTACAAAGACTCTTCTACCAGAACACTGTGTAGTAACAAGCAGAGGAAGGTTCTGGGGAGAGCCCCCCGAAGACAATTGTCTAGACCCGTTTGCTCACCCCTTGTGAGGCCCTCCAGCCATCAGTGATCGCCTGCTCCAGATCTTCCCAGGTGACCATGGTGGCTTCTTCTCCACTGGGAATGAGATTCAGCTTCTGGCCTATTTGTTCCTGACAATAACAGATCACACACATGCATGTGTGCGTGTAAGTATATACACGTATGCACACACACCTACATACCCACAGACTTGGACCAACAGGATTGGGTGGGTCCTTTCATTGTCCATCCTTCCAGTGACCACCCAATTTTGGTCAGCCGGTTCTTTGTCCCCTGTGGGCTCCCTGCCCTCCCCCGCCATACAGCGCTGGGCAGGGATGGAAAGGACTTCCCTCTCTAACTAGGAGTGTGAGCCACTCCATCCTGTAGGGACACAGATGTGCAGGGGAGCAGGGACAAGCCCTCGCCAGAAGCCACACTGAGGACCTGCCCCAGTCCCCGAGCACCCTTTCCCCCGGAGCTGGTCCACGTTACCAGAAGCACATCTCGATCTTTGATTCGCTTCTCAACTTCTTCAATGCGATTGAGGACTTCCTGGAAGCAGATTTCAGAAAAGGAGCGTCATGCAACCTTCCTGGGACCCCTACACATGTGCACATGCATGCACACACGTGCACAGTCACACCGACTCTGCAATGTTGAAGAGGAAACAGGTGTGTATATGTCTCTTGTGGGAAGGGGGTGTGTTCTAGTTTTTCCTTTTTATTTTTTGTGTGGGCCTGGGGTTTGAACTCAGGGCTTCACAATTGCAAAGCATGAGCTCTACCACTTGAGCCACGCTTCCAATCCAGTTTACTCTGGCTATCATTTCTTTTTTGGAGATGAACCTCATGAAGTATTTGCCTAGGCTGGCCTTACCACAATCCTTCCAATCTCAACCCCCCAAGTACACCTAGGATTACAGGTGTGAGCCACCGGTGCCCAGCTCTCTACCTGGTTTTACCTGACCAGTAAAGTGAGGCTCCCAGTTCTTTTCCTGGCAAATGAAAGGAAGGGACACGGGGTGCAGTGGGGGTGGCAATGCAGGATGGTGTGCCAAGTCTACTAATACAGGGGTGGGAAGTTTGGTCCTGGCTTCATCTCACACTACCCACTACTGGAACCTTCCAATTCTGCAGCATGAGGGAGGTCTGCTTGCCTCTCAAGGAACAAGAAGTACCAGGGGCTTCAGCAGTGTCTGAGTGTCCAGATCAAGTAAAGAGCAAAGCCCTCAAAGAGAACCCAAGGAAATTGCTAGAATTTAAGTTGCTTCTTATAACTTATGCCAACCTCTAGAATCTAAGATTAGACAAAACAAAATGAAAAGAACCTGCCACACTCTAAAGTCTGAAAAGCAGATACATTTCCCAGAGTAAAGATGAGCGGACTAAGTTCACCAGGCCTGAGGTGGCACATACGATGGACTTAGCACCAGGAGTTCCCTTGGATGCTTGGCCTCCTCTACCTTTCATCCCTCCTGTTTCTCTCCTTGGCCTCTCCCTGGGCTTTTTTCCTGATTGTACCTCCTTTTTTCCTGCAGGTCCCTTCCTGTTCCCTACCCCGGGAAGATATATTCTCACCTCAAGCTGACTTATCTGTTTCCTTTCCAGTGCTTATGCAGAACCAATAGTACCCGAGTCCAAGTGAACTTGACCCCTGCCTGCTGCAGCTTATATCCATAACCACAGGGTGCTGGGGTCTGATTGTCCATCCCGACTCCCCTCCTAGTGGACAGGCCCTTGGCTTTCAATGCCTTCATTCCTTTAGTCTTTTTTGGCAGCACTGGGGTTTGAACTAAGAGCCTCGCACTTGCCAGGCAGGCACTCTTGCTTCACCAGCCCTCTTTATTCTTTTTTAAAGAGAATTTGTTCTCAGAATATTTGGAGAAGTTGTCACCTCCTCTGTGGGTTAGTTTAGGGTCCCTTGGTGTCTGGTAAGGGGTGGGTGATCCTAGCAACAGGAGTGAGGGAGGAAGGGCATAGCAAGGAGCACCTTCACCTGGGGCTTCAGCTCCTGGGATTCCTGTGCCTTTTGGTGGGCTTCTTTCAGAATTTTCACATCTTCTATGATATCCTGGAGCAGATCCATGGCCTGCAAGGCAGAGCAGGGGCTGCATGGGACCAGGCCCAACCCAGGCCCAGTGTCCCTTGTTCCCTGTAACCCCCACTCATGCCTTTCTGGGTCATCAGGGCCCAGCTCCCACCAGGGCTGGAGGATAAGCTGGAGGAATTGGAGCTCTGTGGGGGAAAAGGGGTGCCTTTACCTTGACTGGGCCGACCTCCCCAGTGTCCTTCAGGATCTTCTTAGACTTTATTTGCACTGTCTGGGGTTTCAGTGCAGACATGTCCATCTCCTCGGGGAACCTGGGCCTTTCCAGGTCTAATCCGGCGGTAATGTACTCCACATGGGTCATGAGGCCCTGTATTTTGCTGTCCATGGTCTTGAACTGCTTGTTGAGGTCCTGTACCTGGCCGCCCAGGTCCTTCACCTGGCTCTCCAGCACCTGGGATGGCATCCTGCCCACACTCCTGCGCCTGTCTTTCTCTTTGGACGCTGTCCCCGGCAAGTGCGGAGCGCTGAGCCGGGGTCGGAGGGTGTCCGTCGAGGGGACGGTCTCGATGGAGCGGCCCGGCTCCATCATCGGGGACTGGAAATCGATGAGGAGCTCTTGAAGATTGAGGTTTTTCAGCATGGCCACGATGAGCGCGTGCAGGGCTGTGAAGTTAACGGCGCCCACCTCCGGGGTGCCGATCGCCAGGTCGGCCAGCTCTAGGAGGGAGACCTTGTTGGGCGCGGTCTCAGGCGGCATCGTGCACCACCAAGTCCCCCCTTACTACTCGCTGCTCTTCTGGGGCCTTTCGGGGACCCTGCCAGCCCCCCCGGGGTGCCCCTATTCCATTGCCCGGCAGTGCCGGGCGACAGTTTTCGGACAGAGCCTGGCTATCTCCGACCTTGGCCTCCCAGAATCTGCGGGGTCCAAGCGGCCGGGCTCCGCGAGCCAGCGGACGTTTGGAACGAGGGGCCCCCTTCGCGGCGAGTCGTGGCCCCCGTGCGCCCCTAGGATTCCACGTGAGATCGCGCCCTCGCCGACAGCCGCGCGCAGCACAGGACTCCTCTGCCGCGCCCGCCTGCCCACACCCAAACTCGCAAGGGCAGCGTGGCCCTAGGGGGGGTCTTTGGAAACAGGCCACACTCCAAGGCGCCAATTTTGATTTTCAGTAAAAGCTCTTGAAGACAGGGACTTCAGGGCGGCGCCAAGGGGTCTGCATGAAGGATGTGAGTTTGGGAGGAGGGGTAGGGTGGCCTCCCCAGATTTGACTTGACCCCGTTCTTCTCCTTAGCCTAAAAAGGCCCAGATCCACTCTTAAGGAGCCACAAAGGACAGAAAGTTTAATGGGTGTCATGGCAACCAGCGCTGTATCACCAGTCACTTTCCATCCCGCAGGGCAGGGCCGTATATCTAAGGGATGCAGTCCTGAGGCCTTGGCCCCTGGGGTTGTTCCCATACCATTTTGTTCAATCAAAGCTGGCTGGAAAGGATTGCCCACTACTCAGGCGGCTCCAATTAGCCGCCAGATGACAGCCCTCCTGTGTGCTGCTCTCAAAACACAGCCTCACCTGGCCCAGCGCTAGCATTGCAGTTACTTCCGGGCAGGACTAGACAAATCTAGGCTCCTGAACAACTGTATGACTTTCCCATGGCAGATTGTTGCAGAAAATGTGTAACTAGACCTTTCTAACAAGTGTCAAAGGGAAGAAGAGCTACTTAAAGGAAACTGATTGCACCTGCAAATTCTGATTTGTGGTTTAGTCTGAACTTGAAGTTTCCTTATTGTATTCCCAACACCGTGCTTAGTCCAAGTGGCTGATGATGCCAAAAAGAAAAACGTCATCATCTTTTGTGCAGTTAAGCTTAGATCAGCACTGGCCATACTAGAGGTGTGGGTCCTCCCACATTCATTTTCACATCCCTGAGGCTTAGTATCGTTTTTTGCAGTGCTGTGGGTCAAACTTGAGGCCAGGGCTCTACCACGGAGCTACACTTGCCCTACCGGAGGATTAGAGTCTTGCCAAGCACCTTGGAACTCACTAAATAGCAAAGCAAAGGCTAGTATTTTATTATCCTTGGAACTACTGCTTATTCTACTCAATACTGTTGCTAGGTATATTTAAAAACGTTTACCAGGGCTGGAGATGTGGCTCAAAGGTTACAGCACCTGCCTAGCAAGTGCAAAGCCTTAAGTTCAAACCCCAGTACCGCCAAAAACAAAACCTCTACCCTTGGAATACAGGGTGAAAAAAAAAATGTTAACTGAAACACAAATGAAATTTTAAGACTTGAAAAGGACCTTAGTTTCAATTGCAGAACTTTCACAACTGAAGACATTGGTCCAGAAAGTACTAATGATCAGCTTAACCTAATCTCAACCAGGTCTCCTGCCCAGCACTCTGAAGCTCTTTCTCTGCCACCAACACTAATTATTTTGAGTTCTTTGCTCAAATTTCCCTACTTGGATCGTTAACAGAAGGCAACTTATTTTGTGTGCTTGAAAAAATGAATGTGTTCAAAGTCTTCATTGTGGCTTGGGAACTTTTCTTGTCATTAGGAAAGGGATTGAAAAAGTCAAGGAAACCTCCCTGCAGAGAGATATAATTGTATAAATAAAAGAATTTCTGTCTTTCAGGAGCTAACAGAGCCCATAAACATTTGTCCAGCAGACACTCCTTCCTAGGACACTTGGTCCTGATTTGGAGCAGTTTTAAAGGTATAAAAAGCTCTACCATGTTTGTAATAAGACTTCCTGACAAAGGTAGTATAAACTGGAATTGGGATGACCTGGTTCAGAATGCTGGGTAGGCAGGCCAGTGCAGTCCTCAGTAAAGTAATAAACATAGTACCCTGGCTCACAAAGGAAACTGACAGATAGATCATCCTGGCTTTTTTAGATTTAGATTTTAATGAGGATTTAACTTTCCTGGTTAGGAAGGGGGAAGCAGAAGGGGATGGAGCCTGCAGAAGACTTAGGTGTGCAATCTGTACTAGCCATGGACCCTGATTACCCTTTGTTTTTGTTTGGTGGGACTGCAGTTTGAACTCAGGGCTTCACATTTGCACCACTTGAGTCACACCTCCAGTTAATTTTGCTCTGGTTACTTTGGAGATGGGGTCTTTAGAACTTTTTGCTTGGGCTGGCCTTAAACAGCAACCCTCCCGATCTCAGCTCCCAAGTAGCTAGGATTATAGGTGTTAGGCACTGGCAACAACCTTTGTTTTGTACCCACTGTCTTTTGTACTGAAGTTAGTCACCACTGAGGAGGGAGCAGGGAGTCCACAGCACAGGGAAGAAACTAAAGACAACAAATTTTTTTATTTGCAACTTCAGAGCAATGCAGTCATCCACGGATGGGATGCTATTCTCTAGACAGTCTCAGGAGCAGGGACACGATTGCTTCATTGTTCCATGGCAGTAGGCACAGCAGTCTCTGCTAGCTTATTTTGTTTTTGTTCTTTTGAGGCAGTGTCTCCTTATGCAGCCCAGGCTGGCCTTGAACCCATTACTCTCCTGCTTCAGTCTTCCTAATGCTGGGATTACAGGTGTGCACCACCATGCCAATTAGCACAGCAGCTTCTGAAAGAAAAATATGATTCTCTATAAAAGACTTAAGTGAACTTGACTAGGGAGAGGACAACTGGACAGAAACAGCACCAGGGCTACAACTCCCAGATCAAGTTCAACATCACACCTGTTCCCCAGAACTGAAGCAACTGAGTAAAAATTAGCGTTAAGACTTTCTCTTCCTTTCACCCCTCCTTGATATCAACAAGGTTTTGAGATTGTGGTCACTTCTGCTTAAGGAACAGGGCTGATCACGGCAGACGCTTAAGTCCATGTTATTTACCACTAGCTTTACCTTCTTGCCTACCTTAAGGCCTCTTCCCCACCAGTCTTGTGAGAGAAGCTACCTAACTCCAGACTACTTCCAGTCCTCCCTGCAAGGAAGCACTGCACACAGTCCATGGCACTGCTTTGTGTGTTTTCCTCTGGAGTTCCAGGGTCAAGGCAACCATGAGCTAGTCATCCACCGTGATGTTTCGGAAAAGGTAAGCCATGGACTCTCCATTGTGGATTCTCCGAATTGCTTCAGAAAGAATCAAACTGATATCCACAGTCTTTATCTTGGGACACTGCAGCTTCTGGACCTCATGAGGGACAGTATTTGTCACCACCACCTAGTTGTGAAGCAATATAAAATAAACACTGTTAGTGGTGCACACCCTAAAATGGTCCCTCAGAAAAGGATGTCCAACATTTAGTGCTCATAGCTCAAACTCCAAACCACAAAACTTTGTTCCAGAGTCTAGGGTTTTAGTTTTTGTTTTTTCCACTTTGGGTTTTTGAGGCAGGGTCTTTCTCTGTAGCTCAAGCTGAACTTGAACTCACAGTCCTCCTGCCTCCAAGAGCTGGGATTACAGGTGCGCACCACCTCGCCTGGCCAGAGTACAGTGTCTAAAAACTAAACTTAGTCACTTTTACACAGGGGAAAGGTTACATGGCTCAGAACATAAAACTCGAGTCCTAGGAATGTTATGGTCTCTATACAGAAATAGTGAGCCCCAGAGCCAGATAAAACTTCCCTATTATCAGGGAAGAATTCATGTCTTAAATGATAGTATCACATTATATTAAAGAGTCGAGGCAAACCTTCATGCAAATACATATATTCCTAAATATACATCTGCCCCAACAAGGCTGCCAGTCAGAGAAAAGGGCTTCCTGGGTTCTCTAGCAAGAGATTAAGCAACTAAATACTGACTGAGTCACTATTCTTCATGACACCAGGCAGCACGGATGTTATGACTTAGCCGTATGTTCCAAGACTTTCGAAGCACACAGACCTCATCAATGGAGGACTCCTCAATCAGGCGGGGGGCATCGGCAGACAGGATGCCATGCGTGGCCATGACATAGATCTTGTAAGCACCTCTTTCTTTCAGGATCTCTGCAGCAGCAACAAAACTCTCCACGTCGTCAATAATGTCATCCTGCAGGATGAGTCAGTATTAGGGAACCGCGTTCTCTCCCAGCCTGTCCTGTGAAGACACACACCTCTCTGCTCTTCTCCATTTGGTTGCAGGAGTTTCTGTGGAAAATCTGAGCATGTGCCCAGGCCAGGGACAGAGCATCCAGAGAAGGCAGGAGCTACTCTGAGGTACCTCACGTGTCTGGCAGAAAAGACGGTAAGGCCTTCCAGTCAGGTGCAAGTGACATGGCAGCTCGAGCTGAGGACTGCCAGGGCTCACTTCCATCTTTCAAACTCCTGACTCACTCATAAAGCCAGTGTCTCAGTTATTTTTCTTCAAAAGAAAGTCACATGAGAGGAAGATAGAAATAAAGTGAGCTGCTGTAAATGACTGGTGGCCTTCTAGCCAGCACATGCCTTTGAAGTGGCACATCAGCCTGTCAACACAAAGTGAAGCCTATAAGACACTTGGTTCCCGTCCGTGTCAACAGACTGCTCACCATTAGCTTGTATCACGGTCCTAAAGCTAAAGGAGGAGTAGGCAAGCTAGTCTGGGGGCCCAGACCCCACAGACACAGGTTATGGTGCTGAATTTCCCTAGGGAGGTACCGTGCTCTTTTCACATTTCTAGGTTATACTTTAACCTGTTTATTTATATAAAAAATTTTGTTACTTTTCCAAAAGGAGTTTGGGTGACAAAGGATGGATGGCTCCATTGAAATCCTATTACTAGAAACATAATCCAAAATGACAATCCACTAAGACCCAGCAGTGTGACGAAGGACACTGCATGAAGGATGACAACACATCTCCATACCACTATGATCGCAATGCGTCCTCCGACGTCTCCAACTACTGTTATTGGTGGCTTCTCCTTGGCCATCATCACTAGCAAGACAAAACAAATCACAAGACCCCCAGTCAGTGCATGTCACTAGATAAATATAATCACAACCTTGTTCCCTGGAAGTGGTGGCAAAACAGTAGCTCAGGCTGCAGTAACAGCAGAACATGAAGTTATTCTCCACGACCCAGGGTAGCTCACAAACAGTTGTCTGGAGCAGCACTAGCTGGCCTAAAGATAGAAGGCAAGCCACGCATGCAATCTTAAATCTGGTAGTAGCCATGTTAAAAAGTAAAACCAAGCCAGGCACATCTGGGTGAATGGCCTCTTCTCACTGCTGTCAGCTTTGATGCTCTTGGCCATGCTATGTTTTGCTGTACTTTCCTGGCTGGCCCTTCTCGCCAAACACAGCCTTGCTGGGTCAGACAGTGTAGCATGGCAGTCATATCAGCCAGCTCGCTCCTGGAAATCTCCCTGATGTCCTTGAGAGTGAACCATTTAGACAGGTCACGATGCATCCATCCTTCAGCCACAGCACATAATGCCCATGTAGCTGTCTTTACTTATTTTCCTATCTCTTTTTTTTGGCTGGTCACCAGTGGCTTACACCTGTAATCCCAGCTACCCAGGAGACAGAGATCAGAAGGATCATGGTTCAACGCCAGCTCCGGCAAACAGTTTGCAAGACCCTACCTTGAAAAAACCCATCCCATAAAAGGCTAATGGAGTGGTTCAAGGTGTAGGCCCTAAGTTCAAGCCCCAGTACTGAAAAAAACAAAAAAAACCAAAAAAAAACAATTACTGAGGTGCTTACTTTTTTTTTTTTTTTCACATTTGTCTTTGCTATTTGAGGGTGCATTTTAAACATACAGCTCTTCTAAGGTGACTCTAGCCACGTTTCAAAAGCACTGTGGTCATACATGAAAACCCAACAGGGAAAGGCTGCCAACTTCATTTTCTTTCTAAGAACCTGACACTGACAATGAAACCATGTTATCAGATATCCCTACTACTCAGCAATCAGTTTCCCAAAAACCAGGAACCTGTAACACCAAGTCCAGCAGTTTTTCTTCATGTCACTGGGCCTTAAAGCAGAGGTTTCTGTCTTGCTACAAAACCTGCATCTGGAAGACACTAGCAGGCTACTGGAGATAAAGTAAGAATTCACCTCAAAAGGAGGGTAGGAAACTCAGGGGAGGGGGAGACATTTTAGAGGAACAAGCTAAGTATTCTACTCTTTTTAAAACCTTTTTATTCTGAAATATTTATTAAACTAGAAGTGGGGGAAGGGAAAGAATGAAATTCAGGGTAATTATACAGTTTAGTATTTAACAATCAATTCTAGCTGATTCCCACCTATAGGCCTGGTATGTGGCAGGGCACCAGTGTTCCTTTGTGAATAATAGTAAGTTAGCTAAGCTGAAGCTGAAAGTCAGCACTTTCTGTGATCCTACCTCTACACAAAACTATTGCTTGTTTGAAATGAAAACCCTAAGGCCCAGTTACGAATAAGACCAAAACAGACTAAAAAGAGTATCTCTCCATAAATTCATTCCTTGTGCATATCCAGCCTTATGGTCTGGATAAACTGAACACATAATTTGGTGGCTCCTAAAAAAAGACAGATGGTCTTTAATATGGAGTACAAGAAAATAACAAGTACCCCACAGGCTAAAACATGCCAACAATTTCCAATAGCTTATCCAGAAAATAAAACCCTCAAAATTCCAACTTTTCCTCAGTGTGCTAACGCTGAAGGCCAAGGTAAAGATGCTGAAACTACCCTATGTTAAGATTCTGCTCTGAGCCAAGCACAGTGGGTCAGGAGGTGGCAATCAGGAGCATCCCAGCCATGCAAAAGCTCAAAAGAACCCAACTCAACCAATAAAAGCTCGGTTTGGTAGGGTGGGCCTGTCCTCCCAGCTACACAGGAAGTGTGACGACCTGAAATGGCTCCAGACATTACCAAATATCCTCTGGGGACAATGAATGGGTTTCAGGAGGGTAACATAGTGCATCTTCCCAAAAGGCGCAGACTCTTAAGGACAGGTATGCTTGTCACTGGTGTCCTAGCACTCTAGTATTCTGAAGAATGGACCACTGGATCATACTGCATGGCTAGTGTATAAACAAGAAAGCATGTTGAAATACAGAGAGAAAACATTTTTCAGAATTCTCTTGGTTAAGTCTGAGAATTGGGAATCACAGAAGAATGACCCGTGGCAATAGCAGAAGTTGCAATGTAGCTGGGCCGGTGTGGCTGTGAAAAAATGTTCCCATGGTGCAGTGCGTAAGGATGACTGGGAGCAGACATGACAAGGCAACATTTTAAGAACAGAAAAGTTTACAGAGTAAAATACTGTGATGAAAAGGCAATACCTACCAAAATAACCTCCAACTCCGTCCTTTTACTTCTTGGTGTTAATTCTGAACTCTACTCAGTTACTTATGAAAGAACCTAAGTCCAGGTAGGTCACAGGTTGTACTGTGTAGTAACAGACAGTAAACACACTGGAGCCCAAATCTGGCTTCTGAACACTATTCTCCACCAAAGGAGTCAGGGCTCCCTGGAGAAATGGCCAATTCCAGGGCTAAGAAAGTACAAGAGGAGCATGGAGGACCAATTAGATCAGAAAATAAGGAAGTAGTCAAAAATGACAGGACACATCAAAAGGGCACAGGAGGCAGCTCAAAGTTCTTTTCAGTAAAGACTAAGACGAGCACTGAAATGAGAAACAGCCACAGATTATAACTCACTGGATCCAAGAGGATTCTGAGACCCCAAAGTCATAGAAATTAATGAGAAATTAATGACATTCTACTAGAACATCAGCCAACAAAAGTAGATAGGGGTGGACTGGGGAGGAATGTAGCTCAGTGTTGTTTGCCTAGCATGCACGAGGCCCTGGGTTTAATCCCCAATACTACCAAAAAGAAAAAAAAAAAATAGATGGTGGAACTAGAAATGACGATGTGAACTGGGCATGGCTGTGTGTGCACCTATCATTTCAGCTGCTTGGGACGCTCAGGTGGGAAGACTGCTTGAGCCCATGAATTTGAGACCAGGAAACACAGAGAGACATTGTCTCAAAGGAAAAAGAAAAGAAAGAAAAAATAATAATCATAGTAATAGTGGAATCAGGCAAGAGACATCGAAGGATGCTAAGTTTGAGGAAGGATATTTATAGCTTATGACACTATTAATTACAAAGAGAAAAAAAAAACAGTAACTTTCAGTGGAAACCCTGCCAGATACCACCTTAACCAAGCAAACAAAATCAACCTCACCAGCAAAGGGCACATCCCATGTTTCCTGTGACATCCCTGCCAAAACACATGACCTGAATCTAAGCATGCGGACACAAGTCCCAATTAAGGGGCAGTCTACAAAATAACTGGCCTGTACTGTCCTAAAGTATCAAGGTCAGAGGAGCCAAAGAACAGAGAAGCCACTCCAGATTAAATGAGACTAAAGAGAGATGAGAACTGAATGCATTGTGCAGCTCTGTATCAGGACCTGGGCCAAAAAAAAAAAAAAAAAGAGAAAAGAAAAAGGTTTTTCCGTTTGTTCTGAAGGCACTGGGGAAACCTGACCAAAGCCTGTGGATTAGACAGTAGTACTGTAACAACAGTAGCCCTGAGTATGAGAATTACATTGCAGTTATGCAAGTCTGTGTATTTCGGAAATACACAGCAGGAATAAAGTCCAGGAATTTTAAAGGAGCACTCTACTTCTCAAATGGCACAAAAGATAATAGTGTACGCTAAAGCTGGATACTCTGTGTGAAGATGGCAGTTAGTACACATCTGTATTCTTCTTTTACCTTTTCTCTAAGTCTGTAGCTAGCTCAAAATTAAAAGCTAAAAACAAAACAAAAAAACCAAAGAAATGTGGACTCTGGAGCCAGCCATCTCATTCCAAACCTGGCTGCCTGACTGCTTCCTGGTCAGCAGAATGAGGGATAATAAAGTCCCTCCATGGAGGGGTGAGGGAGCCACTAACATGTGTGATCAGGGCTCAGCAGGGCTGTTTTACACAGCCAAAGGTAGAAAAAATCTATTTGTCCATCAGTGGGGGACTGATTAAATAAATTATTAGCATATCCATAATACAGAATATTATAAAACTAAAAAGACTGAGAAGTCTGTATGTATTGAATTTTAAAAATTCCAGCACTTGGAAAGCAGAGGCAGAAGGATCACAACTTTGAGGCCAGCTTGGGCTAAACAATGAGTAAGAGGCCAGCCCGAGCTACACAGTGAGACCCTGTCTCACTCCAGCCTTCCTGCCATTTCCCCAATAAAAGAAAGAGCAAGAGACAAAATAATGTGTATCATTTGTGCGGAAATGAGAGAAAAAAAGACATATTTGCTTATATATGCATAAAAACCTGAGTAGAGACACAAGAAACCAACTGTATTGCAGATCTGAGGAGCTAAGGAAAGTGTGTGGGACACTTTTTACTTTAAAGGGTTTTATATTTTATGAATTAAATAAAGTAAAAAGGCATATTACTCATTTCTTTTATGTAAAAATCTCCAAAATTAAAAATGAAGCAATGGGAAATAGGGTTAAAATATTAAGAGTGCTTAAATTTAGACAGGAGCTCCTCTGAAATAAGCTGTCTACAATTCTAGTATCTCTTCACCCTCTTAAGCTCTAAATGACAAATAGCAAGACTTTAGGTTGTTTTTTTTTTTTGGTGGTTCTGGGGTTTGAACTTGGGGCCTCAGGTTTGATAGGCAGGTACTCTAGCAAGACTTTAAAAAGAAAAAAAAGTCATGCCTCTAAAAATCTTAAGCCTTTCTGCCAGCATAGAATGTTTGTCAGTGTCACGCAAAGGCCACTGACATAAACCGCACTGCTGATGGCTGGGTTAGTAACAGCGAGTCAGTGGGGTGCCAGACCAAAGCGCTACATTACTAAAGTAAGTGCCGATGTTATCCAATGGCCAAAGCCTGGCCAGTGATCAACCACGGCTATCACCATCTTACCAAAGTATAAAGGCTTCAGATGTCACACCACCACACACAACTTTGCTCACTAAAGCTAAAATCATGTGACTTTCTCCGAATGCTAAGTAGTACCCAGGTTAGTGCAATGGTCCTACACAGTCTACAACTGTGTGACACATGTGACCTTTTATAAAAAAGTGAAGGCAGAATCATTCACCTATTTAAAAATAGCAAAACAAACACAAAAAGGGCAAGAAAGCATACATCCGCATACATCCACAGTGTTAACTCCTAGCCACTTCCGCGATTTACAAATAGAGGTGTAGGGCTAATCTTACGCGGCAACTCCAGGCCGGGGTGCACAGTGGCGTTCTTGACCATTGGGGGGGAGTGCCGCCCATCATCCATGTCCAGCTCTGTGCACTGAGCTTCTCCGTGGATGACAGCTAACCCCAGACGCAGCCTCTCCGCATATGACTGTGCCCTAGAGGAAGACAAAGAGCAATGGTGAGGCTGATGGGAAGAAAACCCAGGCATTGCTCTGTCACTCTACTTATTGGTCATAAGATGAAATGCCATTCAATCTTTTAGGGACACACAAGGAATGTAAATGTCACAAGGGCATAACTGGGTTCTAGAATGGTTTATGATTCTAGGTAATTTTGGTTCTATTCTTTTTGTCATTTCCTTTTTTTTTTTGTGGCACTGGGGTTTGAACTCAGGGCCTCATACTTGCTAGGCAGGCACTCTATCACTTGAGCCACTCTGCCAGCCCTTCTTTTGTAATGGTGTTTTTCAAGATTGGGTCTCACAAACTTTGCCTGGGGCTGGCTTAGAACTGCAATCCTCCTAATCGCTGCCTTTTGCATAGATGGGATTACAGGCCGTGAGCCACCAGTGCCCGGCTTTCCTTTTTTTTTTTTTTTTTTTGTTCAGTATTCTAAAATAGTCCTCTTTAGAAGAAGCTTGTCCAAAAGACAAACCAATGCCTGGGAAGCTCATGCTCAAGCCCCCAAGTTTCCTTCTCCCGAGAATGGGAAGGGAGACCTTCATTTGCTGCAGAGGAAAACCGAATTAACTCAGAGATTTTTGTACTGTTTGAGGCTGGAGGTGAACCTACAGGGTGGACATGACAACGACATGAGGCAAAGCACAAGCCCAGGAGTTTGTACTGGCCATGATGGGACAGCCCTCGATTCTCAAACAGTGACTTCTGACATGAGAAACACCCAAGGGGTTTTGTTTGTATTGTTGGCAATGGGGTTTGAACTCAAGGCTTTGCATTTACAAAGCAGGCGCTCTAACCTCGAGCCACACCTCCAGTCCATTTTGCTGTGGTTACTTTGGAGATTGGAGTTTCACTAACTATTTGCCTGGGCTGCTTTGAACCATGATGCTTTGGATTTAGCCTCCCAAGTAGCTAGGATTACAGGCGTGAGCCACCAGCATCTGGCTCAGAGGAGTTTTTATAAATGGTTGGCTTACTTACCTTTTTGCAGCATCAGGAGACTTAGCTACAATGACTGCATTTCTGTAATTTGGAATCTAGATTTGGAGGAAAAATAGAAAATACTGAAAAGTTATCAAAAAATAACACCCAGATGCTGGTATTACATTTCTTCTTCTTGTACCAATGATCCAAACTAGCAATCAAATATGCTAGAATTGCATTTGCACATTTAAATATTTTCACCATTTATCAATTAACATCATTGTCAAAGTACTACTACATCTAGAGGGTAAAAATTCTTAAAACCTTCATTCTAGAAACCATAGCACATTGATAAAAGGACTACAAAGGAAATCTGCTTTTAATGTCTGTTAAAAATATGACTCTCCATGACTGACTGCAGGGTCGTATCTGGCTGCGGCAGGCATTGGGACAAGAGAAAGCTCATGATGCACCCTTCAATACTGAAATCTGATACCAGAGGAACACTAAATAGGATCTCTTTGAGGACAGTGGGGTATGTGCTGGTGGCTCCTCACTTCTTCCTGGATATACTGAAGCAGGAAAGGTGAGGCTCTAAGGTTGTCCACGGGAAAGCTGAAAAAGCCTTGTATTTCCTTTTGGTGAAGATCCATAGTGATAATGTGAGTTAAACCTGAAATTTTAAAACAAAAAATTACAAAGTTCTCCCTACATGTTGATGGCTACAGTGGACACAGACTAGGTGCCTGAATACTGCATCCTACCAGAAGACCCAAGGCAGGGGTACTGTGGGCCAGCAAGGCAGTTACTGACTTTATTGCTAAACTTAACAAAACGTAAGTAAGCTAAGAGTACATCCAGCCTAATGCCAAGGAACCCATGACCTTCCAGAAGACAAAGAACTAAAGCTGGGATGTCCTCTCCTTTGCTATTGTAATTAGCGTGGTCCTGAAGAGTGAGACAAGTAAACTCAGGCAGAAGAAAAAATATAAACATGGAATAACTACCAAAGCAATGATAGGTGTAAAACAGGAAGGCCCTTATTAGACCGTGTAGGAAGAAGTTAAGGCACTGGCTATGGCAGAAAGGAGTAAAAAGTAATATGTGTATGAAAGGAAAAAACAATTCATATAACACAAGTGTAAGATACTGAAGTTTGGAATCATTTCCTTATGAGATAAAAGAATGCTTAAAAAGTATTGTTGGACTGGGGTATGGTTCAAATGGCAGAGTGCCTCCTGCCTAGCAAATACAGAATCCTGAGTTCAATTCCTGGTACTGCCAAAAAAAAAAGATTCTTCTATGAAAATATCCTTTTTCTTTTTGGCATTACTGGGGTTTGAACTAAGGGCCGTGCGCTTGCTGGACTTGAACCACAGATCCAGACCTGTATGCTTGCTTTGGTTATTTTTGATATAGGGTCTTGTATTTATGCACAGGCAGGCAAGGACCATGACCCTCCTATTTATACTTCTCACATAGCTGGTGTGACAGGTGTGTGGCACCACACCTAGTTTTTTTATTTGTTGAGATGGGGTCTTCAGAACTTTTTGCTTGGGACTGGTCTCAAATAAAATCTTCCCAATCTCCACCTCCCAAATAGCTGGGATTACAGGTATGACCCAAAATGCCAGGCTGAAAATTATATATACGCAATTACATATATATGTATATATATTTTTTGGCAGTGTTGAGGATCAAACCCAGGGCCTTGTGCTACCACTGATCTAGCCCAAAAATATCCTTTTATAATTGCCACATAAGGAGAATCAAACAACGAAAATGAAGTGCTGTGCAGAAAGGAAGAGGGAGGGGAGGAGCATATGAACTTAAGAAGTAGTAAAAGAAAAATTTAGTTTTAATGCTATGATCATAAAAAGAATGTAACTGAGTAAGGCAAACACATAAATCTGATCCTGGAGCTCAAAAGATCACACAAGAACGCCACACCTGCCAGTTAAACTTCAGTGATGACAAGATGAAATGGAAAAGAAGTGATAGAATAATCAGAACAGTCCATGACCAGAGAAGAGGGGAAAACACTGAAGCAATGCCACTCTAAAGAAAGACAGAGGAAAAAGCACTAAGAATGTAATACCTAAGCTCACATATCACTCACCAAGTTATGGGAAAGGAAACAAATGAGGGAATGTAATCGGTGAAGACGCAAAGAAATAGGTCCTGAGCTAGCTACCTGAGGTAGGAACTAATCCCCAGGAGGGAAGGAAGGGAGGGTTCTGTGTTCTAAGGCTGAACCCAGAGTCTCTGCTCACACTCACCTGCTTTTGCCAGCATGGATGCCAGCAGCTTGCACACAATGGAGCCCCTCTTCCGCATCTTGCTTTGCTTGCTGTAGGGGAAGTAAGGGATGACGCCAATGATATTCCTGGCACAGGCAGTCCTCAGTGCGTAGGCCATGATCAGTAACTCCATCACAGCTGTGTTCACATCTCTGAAACAAAATAATTTATATTTTGGACTGAATTCTATGTATTAACCATGGCAATTTAACAAGGGCTTCCAAGATGGGTGTTACAGGCGTTACATCGCCTATGGATACAGAGGAAAGCAGAAGAACTGTCCTTAGATGAGTCAACTCTGGTTTTCACTTTTCATCTGTGGTTACTCAAACCCACAGCACAGAGACCACCTCCCACCTTTGCCTAGATCTTCCAGGTCAGTAACACAGTCACTGCAGTGGCACACAACGCAGCTGCTGTAGACCAGGGTTACCTGACACCTGTAGGCACTCTCCCAGGGGTTCAGGCTCAAACCAGCTTGAACACCAAAGGAAATCTACCCACCAATCTATTTAGCTGTCATTTAAAGGATTTGCTCTTTCTGGTGAGGTTTTTGAAAAGTCCCACGACGTCTTTCTCTGAAACAGACAGGTGGAGAATCTGAAGATTCCAGAGGTGATGAGAGTGGGGACTACTCTCTGCAGAGCTGACCATGCCTAAGGCAGGTTCTGCTCTTCTGAAGCACAACCCTGATGTCCTCTGGGACACTCCCAAAGTCCACCTCGTGCTTCGGCCTCCTCTCATTCCCCAGGAGATTCTCCACTCATCCTCGCACAGCCTGGGGCCACGACTGTGTCTCCCTTCCTGTCATCAGTTCCTGACACTGACAGGTAGGAGTAAGGCTGCCTGATGTCTCCACTGGCGGGTCTGCTGAATGAAGTACTCAGTACTCATGGAGAGGCCATTTCCTCCGTCCCTTCCCATTTGTGTTTTTGCCTCTCTTTGAGGCAGAGTTCATCTGGGAGTGAGCAGCTTACAAGGACTTCCTTTTCTATTTCCACCTTCAACCTCTTTACAGGATTCTGTGATCTAAAAGTCTCTCCTGGAGAGAAGGTTTAAATGATTTCAGGGCTCAACTTTAAGACAACTAGGGCCTTTCTTTTGGACCGCAGGTCAGATCCATTCTTTTCCAGTTATCATTTCTTTACTGATAAAATAGTAACGTTTTTCTCCTTCATATCCCCAAGGAATCAAGAGTCATTAAGACTCTTTGTCCTTGGTACAATCAGGACAAAACAATTACCAAACTCTTTCAAGGTACTTGGGAATTCCCAACAGTGGGTCAATTTCAGTTTGACCATCCATTCAATAAATATTTACTGAACAAGCTGAGTCAAGTACTGGATTAGGTTGGGGCGGGGGGGTGGGGTGGGGGGGAGACAAAACAGTAAACAAGGCAGACCCTATCTCAAGGGAAGGCCAGATACACACTCATCTCACTCTGGCCATAGTCACTTGTCCAAAGGAGCACAGCTAACTCATGTGGGCATGCTCCTTGTCCCAAAGATTTTCATACTTTAGTCCAGAGGAGACTCCTGGCTTCCCACACTGGGTCATCCAAATGGATGCTCTGTGAGCTCTTAAATGTGATGGTATGTGAGCAACCCGAAGTCCACGTCTAGACTGGCCACATGTCACATACACTACAGCAAAATTACTTGTCAGCACTTCCTAACCTTCCACTTGTGTGATACCATGTGGGCCTACAAAAGCTCCACTGGCCGTGGCCTCTTAAGCCAGATCCCATACCAACACTACAGTGACGGTGACGGTTGAAACTAATTTAGTAGACTCTGGAAGGGCAGCTGTCCGAGTAGTTTTTTAAAGCAACACTGGGGTCTGTACTCAGGACTTCTGGCTCAGTACGCCGGCATTCTATCATTTGAACTGTGCCTCTAGCCCTCAGCAGTGGATTTGTAGCCAGCCTTGCCATGGCGTTTATAATACACAAGCACCTGACATCATGAGTTCTGCAGAACCCACCACAAGGAAGCCCAGAGTGTAACATGTTAATGTAATGAGCTGAGCAATTTCTGAGGAATCTCGATTTCAGGGTAGCTTTCCTCTCATTAATTAATTATGTTCCCCACATGAAGGTTTCATTTGCCACATTTCCCTCTACCTGGTGGCTTATGCTAAGAAATTCAACAATCTCAGCCCATGGTGAAGGAAAGCCCCTCCCTCAGCCCCTCGCTCTTAATGGTCAGGAAGGCAACAAAGGGGCCTTTGTCATACTGCTTTGCTCATTTGCTGAGAGATACCACACAAACTGGACACAGACGGTTGCTTTGTGGGCTAGCAGGGCCAAGAGAAATTGGCCGGCAACCTCTGCTTTGTTTATCTGTTTCCTAAGAATGTTCCAAGTACATCCTGGCTAGTTCTTGTAGTCTTTGTATCTAAGTAGGACAATCTGAACTATTTCACCAACAGTTTTTCTTTTCCCTTGGACAATCACAGCCTATGTTGAATCAACCCTAACTGCTCTTATCATTTTGGATTGGCAAAACTAATGCAAAGCAAGGTAATTAGACTGAAAAAGACAGGCAGCACCAGAGATGCAAGTAAAGGGAACATGGAGATGGAATAGGATTTACTCCACCCAACAATTAATAACCTGCAGCAAATAAGCTGTAACAGTGTTCCTATTTCCCAGCAACATGCTAGACCTTGTACAAACATGAGAAAACGGTCCTTAAAAATACCTTGTAAGCTGCGCATTTCACTTAGCTGTTCTGCTCAGTAGATTTAGAACTTCCTTCAAAAACACCAATGGTTTGCTAACCAGCATTGACCACTCCATCTAGAATGGCTTTTTTTTTTTTTTTTCCCAGTACTAGGGTTTGAACTCAGGGCCTACACCACCATCCCTTTTTGTGTCATGTCTTTTTGAGATAGGGTCTCATCAACTATTTAACCGGGGCTGGCTTTGAACCAAGATCCTCCAGATCTCTGCCTCCTGAATAGCTAAGATTATAGGCATGAGCCACCGGCACCTGGGTAGAGTGGCTTTTTGATGTTTCCAAAAATTAAATCCATTCTGTACAACCAAAGCCTTACTATTACTGCAGTAGTCAAAAGAAATATGCTGCACATTCTGAAAGTGGTTTCAGGAGTTCCAAATCTACTCTAAGCAGCAACACCACCAAAAAGGTATATGCATGACCTCAGGACGAGGGCTCTGAGAGCAAAAAAGGCTTATCTGAATGCCTAAGCTTTGGTCTGTTTGTCTAAAATCAGCTTTATTACTTTAGGTAATAAAAGAAAAATCTCTAAGATGTGTTCTTTCATCTTTAACTAGCTGATCATAGTACAAAACTATGGGATGGGGTGTGGCTCAAGTGGTAAAGCACCTGAGTTCAAACTCCAGTATTACCAAAAATAACAAAAAAAAAAAGGAAAAAACTAAATTCTCTGTGCTCTTTAGTTAGAATGAAAAGTATTCAGTACTCAAGTCAAACCTTTTTGTTCTTCCTTTCAGCACAGGGTCTCACTATGTAGACCAGGCCGCCTCTACTTGCAATGTTCCTGCCTCCAACTCCTGAGTGCTGGGATTACAGGCACGTCACACCACACCCAGACCAACAACTTTCTTTATGGCACCCAGATGGCATACCTATGCCAATGTCCCCCTCCCTCCACCTTTCTCTTCTGTCCCATTGCCCTAAGGGACATGGGAACTGCCAGGCAAGGTGGATTTTGCTTTGGCACTGCCAAACTGAACCACCATGAAGCACACCGATGGGAGCACCACATCCTCAGCATAGCACATGCACACCCAGCTCCTTCTTAAGGGCAAAGATTCTTCCATGGTTAAGATAGGTGTATAAGTCCTCATGGCTGCTTCACAGGCCTCACATCACCCTCCTCCCCTGCCACCACCCCCTGCAACCTGTGAACTGCCCCTAACTGCTTCCTTCTGTCAAGTCTTCTTTTTAGTGGTGCTGGGGTCTAAACTCAGGGCCTGACACTTGCTAGGCAGGTACTCGACCACTTCAGTCACTCCCCCATAAAAGGACTCCCCAGTCCTTTTATGGTTTAGTTCTTTTTCAAATACAGTATCACATTTTTGCCCCAAGTAGCCTGGACCATGATCTTCCAATTCATATCTGTTGTGTAGCTGAGATGACAGATGCACCTCACCACACCCAGCTTATCAGTTGAGATGGGGTCTTATGAACTTTTCATCTAGGCTGGAACTGCACTCCTGATCTCTGCCTCCCAAGTAGTATGACAATGCAAGCCACCACATTCCCCATCATGTACTTAGGTTCTAATAATCTAAGTGCAAGTGGAAAAACCTGCAAATGCTCCCAATTAGCCATCAGCAACTTGCTTTTCTGCTTCTTTGCCCCCTCCCTTCACAACACTTGCACAGCAATGATCCTTTATTTATAAAGTACAACCTGTAACAGCCCCAGGGTCACTCTAGACTGCCACTATTAAATATTTATACTGAGCACTCTAGGCTACCATGAGACATAGAGACCAAGAATTATATAAAATGCAACTCTGAAGGACATCAACACCAGGCTGCTCCTATGCTAAGAATAGCATCTTGGCTGACTAGCTCGAGACTATCATGAACACCAGGAAGGATGGATCACAAAAGGACGGTGCTATTAGTGATGCAAGTTTGGGCTGGGGGTGGTGGGGGAAGCTCAGTGGTCAAGCACTTTGCCTAGCATGTGTGATCCCCAGGCAGCACAAAGAAAAAAAAAAAGTTTTAAAAATGGTGAACATTTTTTGTCATGACAGGACTGACTTCACACTGACAAGAACATGGTAAGGGCAATTTGAGCTACAACCAAGAATTTCCAAGTACAAACAAAAATCCAAAAGGCTTTTTAATTTCAGCCAAGAGCCAGTGAGGAAGAAAACAACATCAAAGAAGGACTCTGAGATCTAAGAGCAGTAAAAGAACAGTTATTTTGTGAAGCTGCAGAAAAGGCAGAAATACATAAAACCGTGTTTTTAGTATTCATTCTCTCCAAAAACATTTGAGACTACATATGCTGGGGACATAGAGGGTTGAAGTCCATTCATTGAGGGCTGGGAGTGTGGCTTGGTGGTAGAGCACCCCCCTAGTGGGCTCAAACACCAGCACTGGAAAAAAGTCCTTTTATTCACCAAACAGAAATTCAGTGGGGGCCTGTAACAGGCTAGGCACTGACTTGGGTGCTAGAGATAGCAAGGCAAAATCTCTACCCACAGAGCTCATGTCCTAACAGGGATATGGAGGAAGACATGTCATCATACAAAGCAGTCATAGTTGTCCTACACAAATCCACACGTACAAATGCAAACCCAAAATGAAGTCACGGACTCTAAGGTTAGATGCCTACCAATGGGGTGGCCTAAGAAAAAGTAAAAGACCCCCCCCACCAAAAAAAGAAGTTAGACTGGACAAGGTGGCTCATGCCTATAATCCTAGCTACTTGGGAGATGGAGATGGCAAGGACTGTGGTTCAAGGGAAGCTTGAGCAAAAAATTAGCGAGGCCTCATCTCAACAATAAAGAACTGGGAGTGGTGGCATGCACCTATCAGCTCTGCTGTACAGAAAGCATATATAGGCCGGCCTAGCATATAAATAAATGTGAGTCCTATTCAAAAGTTAAAGCAGTTGGGCACTATGGCTCATGCCTGTAACCCTAGCTACTTGGGAGGCTAAGATCAGCAGTTTTGGACTGAGGCCAGCCAGGGAAAAAATTCATGAGACACATCTCCAAAAGCAACCAGAGCAAAATGGACCAGAGGTGTGGCTCAAGTGACAGAGAGCTTGCCACATGCAAACCCTGAGCTCAAATTCTAGTTCCATTAAAAAATTAAATTAAATTAAAAAAAAATGAAAGCAAAAGGGCTGGGATGAGACTCTAGAAGTAGAGCCCCTGCCCCTAGCAAGCGTGAGGACCTGAGTTCAAACCCCGGTACCACCAAAAAAAATTAAAAAAAAAAGCATCACGTCAGGTGTCAGGTGTGATGGCATGCACATCTGTAATCTCAGCTTCTCAGGAGACAAGAGATAGGAGAACAGAGGGTTGAGGCCAGCATGAGCAAAGAGTTATGTGAGATGCCCAGCTCAACAGAACAAGCTGGGCATGGTGGTGCATGCCTGTAACTCCAGCTACTACAAAGGCAGAAGTTGGAGGACTGAAGTCTAAGACTAGCTAAGGCAAAAGTGTGGGACTCTATCTAAAAAAACAAAGTAACAACAAAAAATGCACTGGACTAGCTCACTGGCAGAGTGCTTGCCTAGTAAGGTCAAGGCTCTGAATTCTATCCCCAGTACCACAAAAAAGAAAAAAAAGTATCAAAAGAGGTCTTCACACCTGTAATCCTAGCTGCTCAGGAGGCAGAGATCAGGAGGATCATGGTTTGAAGTCAGCCTGGGCAAAACAGTTCCCAAGACCTTATCTTGAAAAAAAAACCCATCACAAAAAGGGCTGGTGGGGTGGCTCAAGGTGTAGGTCCTGAGGTTCAAGCCCCAGTACTGAAAAAAAAAAAAAAAAAAAAGAAAGAAAGAAAAGCACAAAAGATGCCTTTCACAGGCATCAAAGCCTCAACCTCCCAACTCATCATGGTAATGAAAGGCTGGCCACCCTTCTGGATCTCCGCTGGCCACACATGAGTGGCCCACAATCATAAGTCAGTTCAAACCTCCTCAATCACCAATGTCTACGCTGTGTACAGTATCTAACAGATGGGATCTCTGCTGTGAGGAGATCACTCCCTTAGCTCCTCCCCTTCCTCAGGAATGACTCCCAAATACCAGCAACAGAACTATGACATCCAGAGCACAGCTGTGTGCCAGTACAAGGAGCACCCCAGAACTCAAAGGCTCAAATTCCAAGTGACAAGACACAGTTCAGTGCTAATGCGATTTCCCCAACAGTACTTCCTTTTGTTATCAGAAAGCCTGCTCGGGCATTAAAGAGACTTTGCCACCTGAGCCTTCCTTTGGACTTAGACCTCCATATTTCCTGGAGGGTCACTGACAAAGCTGGCCCACCTGGGAAAACACTGCAGTTCTCTTCTCCTCCACCCTAAACGAAGGGCTCTAGTAATCTAAGGTGGCTGAGACAAGAGCCTAGGCTCAGCTACTCAGAAGGTGGAGATTGGGGGATCACAGTTAGTGGCCAGTCTAGGCAAAAAGTTTGCTAGACCCCACCTAAGCTGGGCCTGGTGGCACAATCCAGCCACCCCAGCTATGCGGGAAGCATAAACAGAAGGACTGCAGTTTGGGCTGTCCAGAGCATAAAAGACCCTGTTCGGAAAATAACTAAAGCAAAAAGGCTGGGGGAGTGGTTCAAATAGTAGAGTGCCTGCCTAGCAACCTTAAGGTCCACAGTTCAAACCCCAGTTCCAGCAAATTAAAATAAAAAAAAAGCTAAGCTCAACAGTCAAGGGAAGAGCTATTGCAAACTGAAGACTGTGCAGATCTCCCAACTAAATGACGGCTGGGGTTCTGAACTAACCCCTTCTGCTCCAAAAGTCACTGCAACAACAGGCAGAACTTGAACGGGTCTGAGGATCATATCCTGGTTCTGACGGTGGACCGTGGACATGGAAAGAGGCTGTCTTTGTAGGAACTCGGGGTGACAGTGTAACAACTTACTCTGAAATGGTTGCAGCACACACACAAGTTTCCTCCAACAGTTTTAAATGATGAGGGAGCTCTGTCTTTATACGCTGCCATGCCTGTACTGTGAGTGATGAGTAGACCCCAGCCTTCTCAACCCCTCAACAGGGGCAAGAACGGCTGCCCTGGAGGTACACACAAAGTACCTGGTACACTGCTGCTGTTTCTATTACTAACACAGCTTCAGCAATCCAAGCTGGTCAGGACAGGAAGGTCTGGATTTTTCAGAACCTGATAACACAGCCACCCTACTCCTTGTGTTCTGATGAGAAGGGAGATAACCCCACAGGGGGCTTACTCTCAAAGAGACCGGGTCCTGAAGGGTCAGCCTCCTGCCCTTTGGCAAGAGACAAGTGAATAAGAAGGGCTGTGCAAACCGACAGGTGTGAGCCAGTGGCACAGTGCAGCTTTTCAGCAGAGCTGAGTTGGCAGATACCAGCCTAGGCTGAGTGCACGTGGAGGAAGATATTTTACCCTGCAGACTTCAAAGCTTTGGAAGATGGTCATCTAACTGATGACACTACAGTATGACAAATAGGACAGGAGCCTCAGAGACTAAAACTATATGCTGGGAAGCGTACAAATTCATAACTAAAAACCCTGAATTGCTGTTCGTAGAAAAAGATAGAGGATCATATTATTAAGGTTTTAGAGTAAGGGATATATAAAATGGTTCTAACTCTTACCTGGGTATTGTCTGTATAATGAAAATATCTTGGCCACGAACAGATTCTTTGATTTCAACTCTTGTTTCTGAAAAACAAACACGCTCTGAGGTTTTAAGAAAAGTACCCCACAATGTAGTAAGAAGACAGGGTTTGATAAAGATGACATATACCAACATTTCCCTTGCTGCACGTGAGTACGTTATTTTTATTTATTTATTTACTTAGTTAATGGTACTGGGGACTGAACTCAGAGCCTGGAGCTTGTGAGTCGTCTTTCCACTTGAGCCATGATCCCAGTTTTTTTGCTTTTATTTGTTTTCAGATAGGGTCTCTGGCTTCTCCTGGGCTGGCCTTGGACCTGGAACCTGCTATCTGTTTCCCTAGTAGCTGGGATACAGGTGTGTACCACCATGCCTATCTCAAAATAAATTCTTATTAGATTTCAGAATGACAAGTACATATACAGAAAGTAGTCAAGCTAGGGGGAAAATAAGCTAAAAATAAAAGACAAAACTAATGTGCCCACAAAAGTCACAGGATCCAAAAAACTCCCAAACTCCATCACCAAAATAAAGATAAAAGCAAGAGTCTACAGCAAATACAGAAGCCAAAGGTTGACATCTTTATTATCCTTCCAACAGATGCTAGGGCCTCCTCTGTGCCAGGCCCTGTGCTGGGCCCCAAAGGAGAGGACCTGGACTAAGACTGACCCTGGAGAGATGGCACAACACAAAAGGCCAACAAACCCTCCAGGCCCAAGGTGCCAGGGACACAGCAGCCATGATAAAGGAGAACAGAAGCTTCATGGCAAGCTGGAGTGTGCAGCAGAGTGGGAGGGAAGCATGGGAAGACATGGGGACGAGTGCACCATGCACACCTATAGTCACGCAGACTACTTGGGAAGCAAAGTGACTGAGAGGAAGAAGGTGTACAAGAGATCAGGAAGCCAGCAGAGGTTGGACCACAAAGGACTCTGGACTTTCTTCTAAGAGTGATAGGAAAGCAAAGCCACTGGAAGACCTGAGGTTGAGAAGCGTTCCACTGACTTGTTTTAAAATCCAGCCTATGAGCTAATACAGGTCCTGAATCCAGAAATTCCAAATCAAAAATGCTCCAAGCCCTGAAACATTCTGAGTGCTGATGATATGTGAAAGTTTTAGATTTAGAAGCATTTCGGATTTTGGACTTTCAAGTAAGGAATGCTTCTACCAGCAGACACTATGTACACATTCCAAAATCTGAAAAAGTCTGAAATCTGGAACACTTCTGACCCTAAGCAAAATATTTACACTTTTGGCTTTGTCAGATGGGCAATGAGGCCTGGAGCAGTAATGGAAGGGTCGGGAAGGATCTGCATCGCTCACGTCCACCTCCTCAAGTACTTGAGCTCATAAGACCTCCAAAGGCAGCACTATGAAATCAACTGGTGACCGATGAACAGGGCACCTTACACTCCACATTCGGCTTCAAAGTTAAACACTAGCATCCCCTGAATCCCCTGCAGTAGATAAAGTTGTCCAGTGCTAAGCGTGGAAGCGGGGTGAGGACACTTGGTGGGTGATTAAAGCACACATGACTTGCACACATCCTGCAAATGCGTACAGTCCACTCAGCACGATGACATGAGAAGATATGGGGGCCAAGTGTGCCCGCACACGTCACAGCATCTTAGTAATTCATCTCTCCAAGCAGCTTACACTAGTTACAACTTAAAAAAAGAAAGGGAAACACAGAATTTTGCTAAAGTAACTCCAGATTATTCTGTTCTAATTTGCCTTTGAATGACAGAAGGAAGGCAATCTGAAGTAAGTGACCCCACGAGGAGGATTACGGTACAGCATTTGTAGGACACTGACCCTCAGCAAAGTACTTCAAGCATTATCAGTCAATGTCACAGTGAAATTCACCACACAACTGAAGGAAGCATGAATGGACTACCAACCCACTGTGAGTATGTTAGATACTTGAATAAAAAGTTAAAGGGGAAGAGAATTTAAAGAGGTCTTTCTTCCTTTCTTTCTCTATTGCACACTAATTGTACAAAGGGGTTTTCATTGTGCTATTTCCATAAATGCGTGCAATGTCCCTTGATGAGCCTCACCCCCTCTTCTACGCTCCCTGAGCCCCGCTCCCTCCTCCCCACCTTTTCCAAACAGTATTTATGCTCTCAAAAATATGAATTTTTGTGTCATCCTTGCATAGGGACTGTGCTTATCTTCTCTGTGCTGTTCTAATTTCAGTATGTGTGCTGCCAAAGCAAGAGTTAAAAGAGGACTTTTTATTAAGTTGCTATTCCTAGTACCAGATTGCTCGTGATGTCATTTGATGGCCAAGTGAGACAGGTAAATTTAAGAAGTATTTGTCACTAGAGTGGCTCAAGAGACAGAATACTTGCCTAGAAACTCAAGGCCCTGAGTTCAAAACTCCAGTACTAACCATCCAAAAAAGTATCTTAAATATAGCCTAATGTAGAAGCAAAACATTCTACAACCTCTATTCATTCTAAAACAATAGGATATTTGCATTAAAGGGGTGGGGTGGCGGGAACACACTAAGGAGATGAAAGGGGTCATAGCTAGTGGAAAGTACAGAAAGGATGTAAGAAACAACTTTAATTTACCTCCATTGGTCTCTTGGTAGACAACAGACTTCCCCAATTCAGCACCAAGGCGCCTGTAGACCAAACAAACAAAAGGCAATTAAGAATTCCTTTTTAAGAAAATTTCAGTTCATATGCTTTAACAGAAAGACTCCAATAACTATACTGCCACTCTTTCCAAAACAGTTTAGAAAGTCTAATTTATTAAAAACTAAAATTCCACTATCACTTCATAAGCAGCTCACCATTTTATAACATAGTTTTACTTGAAAGAGCCCATGACCTGAATTTAATGTTTCTTTTTGTTTGTTTTTGATGGTGTTAGGGTAGAACCCAGGGTCTTACACATGCTAGGGCAAACACTCCACCAACGAGCCACAAACCCATCCCTAGTTCACTGCTTTTTGAAAAATAATTGTCTTGGAACAGCATTCCCAAATTTACTAAATTGTACACTTAAAAACTGTTAAAGGGCTGGTGGCGTGGCTCAGGTGCTAGAGCTCCTGCCTAGCAAGCCTAAGGCCCTGAATTCAAACCCCAGTACTGCCAAAACAAAATATAATAATATACTGTAATCCCAGCTACTGAGGAGGTAGAAATCAGGAGGAACAAGGTTCAAAACCAGCCTGGGCAAATAGTTTGTGAGACCCTATCTTGAAAAAAAACTTCACAAAAACGGTTGGTGGAGTGGCTCAATTACACGTGTAGGCCCTGAGTTCAAAGTCCATATCACAGCAAAAAAAACCCAAAACTGTTAAAATGGTAAATTTTACATTATGAATAGTTTTACCTTTTTGGGGGAGCTTACTGGGGTTTAACTCAAGAGCCTTAGGCTTGGCAAGCCTACCACTTGAGCCAAGACCGCCCCCACTTCAAGCCCTTTTCACTTTAGTTATTTTTCAAATAGGGTCTCAAGTTTATGCATAGGTGGGCCTGGACTGAGATCCTCATAGCTGGGATGACAGGTGTACACCACTACTCCCAGCTTTTCATGGGTTGAAATGGGGGTCTCGCTAACTAATCTCCACTTCCCAAGTAACTAGATTAACAGGTGTGACCCACCATGCCTGGCTATATTTTACCAAAATTTAAAAAAATACTGTACCCCACAAAAAGAGCGAGATAGGTGGAACAGATGAGTGAAATGCTGCTCAGTGTGGAAGCTGAGTGAAGGACGTGGGGTAGATACAGCGCACAGGTAACCCCTACAAATCCTGGGATGCCATGCACCTAGTTCTGATTAAAATATAACCTCCAGGGTCTTTCACTCTAGGGAGCTTGAAAACTTTGTTTAGTGGTAAAACACTTTTTCAAATAAAATGTTACCGAGGGCTGGCGGAACAAGCGTACCCATGTGAGGTCACGTGTTCAGTCTGCAGCACCACAAAAAATATTTGAAACCCAATATACGAAAGAGGTAAGGGAAGTATTTATAAATATTTGTTGGAACATGGCAGAGAGGGAGAATCTAACATAAAAACAAAAAAGGCAAAAAATACTGACTTCTTAAATGCACCTCCTCCCTTCAGGTTTTTCTAGGCAAGGTCACGTGGGGCGATTGTGACCCAATATAAACACACACACACACACACACACACACACACACACACACACACACACACACACACGGGCTGTATTTAAAGTCAATATTTTGGTTGGCCTTGCTAAGAAAGACAAATAATCAGAGGTTAGAAACAGAAACTAAGTAGTAGATTGCAAAAAGACTTTTTTTTTTTTTACACTGTTCCAATCCCACTTCAAACTCTAATCGAAAACAGGCAGAGCTGAAAAAATGGGAGTTTTCCGTCTTCTCCATTTCCATCTAGAATTTTTAAATATTCATGCAATTATTTATGAACCCAGAAAATTCACTGAGGAAAAAGACAAACGATTCTTTTTATTTTTTTCTGGAACTGGTGTTTGAACTCATGGCTTTGCATTAGCAAGGCAAGTGCTCTACCATTTGAGCCACACCTCCAGTCCATGTTGCTCTGCTTATTTTGGAGATGGAATTTAGGAAACTATTTGCATGGACTGGCCTCCAACCATGATCCTCCAGGCCTCAGCCTCCCAACTAGCTAGGATTACAGACATGCACCACCAGTGCTCGGTGACAAGCCATTCATTTTATGTTTTTTATTTATAAAAATTTTATTTGACAAAGGCCCTATCACGGTGTTCTTTTATATTCGAACTCTAAAAGAAGCCATTTAGCAAACAGGTATTACCAGAAGGCCACTATGAGCCCCAGCTCTGCTAAATTCTTCACGCCCCTTATCTCGGCCATGCTCACAGCATCTCGGCCTGCCCAACAGACAGAACCAGCCCATTGTGCAAATGAAGTTCAGGAAAATCACGTCTCTGTGCCCAGTGTCACAGAGCTGCTAAGTGGCAAGTATGCGAAGGGACCTGAGTCCCAAAGGCCACGGGGCAGGCCAGCTCGACCTAAAGCTGATTACAACACAGGCGAGGCAACCCCTACGCTTCCAGGAGCTGCTTCTCCTCCCTGCCCTTGGCACACCTTAGGTCCAAGCTGGACCCACCGCGTCCCCATTGGGGAGACCTGGGAATGACGATGGCCAAGAGCAAGGTCCACTCCAACCGCGGGAAAGGAGGCCTGGGCCCCTCTCTACAAGGCGCGCACTCGGGGTTGGGGGGGGCTCCAAATGCTCCTCCGCACTGGGGTGGAGATGGGGAGACGAAAGGGCGAGGATGGGGGGCTAGCTTTCCAGCCACAGCTCCCCCGAGGGTCTGTCCAGCTCCGGACCGCCCCGATTCTGCGACCCCGGTGCAGGGATCCCCAAACCCCGCTCAGCCCGGGTCCGGGGGTGGCGGGGAGAGCGGCCAGGACGACCACGGAGGTGACCCTGGGCTGACGGGGGCGCCCCAGCCCACGCCCCGCTTACTCGGTGATGCGCTTGGCCAGCTCCGTGCAGGCGGCCGTGGAGTTGGCCGAGAAGACTCGGTAGCCAGTGCGGGCGGCGTTCATGGCTGGCGGGACGGCGGGGCGGGCTCGCGGGGCGCGGAAGGCCGAGCACGCGGACAGCGGGGGCAACAGCAGCAGCTTCTTGGGCATCGTCCGGCCCGAGGCGCGGTGACGGCCGCCCGCGCGGGGCTGGATCCGGACGCGGTTCCGACCGAGGCGGCCGCGAGTCGGACTACGTTGGGGAGGCGCTGAGGAACCCTCAGAGGAGGAAAGGGGCGCAAGATCCACGCCCCTCGCGTTCCGGAGCGCTCCCGCGGAGCCTCACGCTCCGCCACCCGCGTCGCAGCCACCTAAGAGCCCGACACCAGGCCGCGCCCCCTCCGGGAGTCCGAGGAGCGGCGGCTAGAGCGCCCGCGCCGACGCCATCTTAGATGAGGGCGGAAATGTGGGCGACGCCTTAGGGTCCTGCTCTTCCGACAGACGCACCAAGGATTTGTTTGTCCGCTTCCTTTGGTCGCTCCCAGAAGAGTATATCCCACTCTCTTGAGCAGTAGAACCTGGCTTAGTAGTGGTGTCAGCCGTTTTCAACTTTTCTGCCAGGATCCAAAATGTTGGCCTCCATGGACGTGGACTGTCTAGCTCTACGTCTCTATGGCAAATGACATTGCGCATGCGCCCCCCGAGACCTGCGCGCCCTGCTGCGGTTTATTTGAAAAGTGGAGGCGGAGTTTTTCCCAGCTTGTTACCCGTGGTTGGTCTTTCGCTCGGTCCTCTCCGTCGCAGCGGCCCTCTTGGTCCCCTTTCCTACGCTTTGCGCCCCTCAGAGACCACTCACGTCGCGTCTGATCACTTCAGCCACAGTAAACCGACGTAGGTGCTTGTATTTTTATTTATCTTTATGAACCCCTGTTTCCTTCAGGAAGGAAGACAGGGACCACCAAGGGGCAAAAGGCAAAGCCGGGCGCCGGTGGCTCACTGCTGTAATCCCAGCTGCTCGGGAGGCAGAGATCAGGAGGATCGCGGTTCGAAGCCAGCCCTGGCAAATAGTTCAGGAGCCTCTATCTCAAAAAATCTTTACCCAAAATAGGGCTGGTGGAGTGACTTAAGGTGTAGGTCCTGAGTTCAAGCCCTAGTACCAAAAGAAAAAAAAAAAAAAGGCAAAGGGCAGATAACCCTTAAACACGCTACCATTGAAAGTGTGTAATAGCAGCCTCTTCAACAAAAACTGCTGGGAAAACTGGTTAGCAGTCTGCAAAAAACTGAAACTAGATCCATGTATATCACCCTATACCAAGATTAACTCAAAATGGATCAAGGATCTTAATATCAGACCCCAAACTCTTAAGTTGATACAAGAAAGAGTAGGAAATACTCTGGAGTTAGTAGGTATAGGTAAGAACTTTCTCAATGGAACCCCAGCAGCACAGCAACTAAGAGATAGCATAGATAAATGGGACCTCATAAAACTAAAAAGCTTCTGTTCATCAAAAGAAATGGTCTCTAAACTGAAGAGAACACCCACAGAGTGGGAGAAAATATTTGCCAGCCACACATCAGACAAAGGACTCATAACCAGAATATATAGGGAACTTAAAAAACTAAATTCTCCCAAAACTAATGAACCAATAAAGAAATGGGCAAGTGAACTAAACAGAACTTTCTCAAAAGAAGAAATTCAAATGGCCAAAAAACACATGAAAAAATGCTCACCATCTCTAGCAATAAAGGAAATGCAAATTAAAACCACGCTAAGATTCCACCTCACCCCTGTTAGAATAGCCATCATCAGCAACACCACAACAACAGGTGTTGGCGAGGATGCGGGGGAAAAAGGAACCCTCTTACACTGCTGGTGGGAATGTAAACTAGTACAACCACTCTGGAAAAAAATTTGGAGGCTACTTAAAAAGCTAAACATCGATCTACCATTTGATCCAGCAATACCACTCTTGCGGATATACCCAAAAGACTGTGACACAGGTTACTCCAGAGGCACCTGCACACCCATTGTTTATTTTGCCACTATTCACAATAGCCAAGTTATAGAAACAGCCAAGATGCCCCAGCACTGACGAATGGATTAAGAAAATGTGGTATCTATACACAATGGAATTCTATGCAGCCATGAAGAAGAACGAAATGTTATCATTCGCTGGTAAATGGATGGAATTGGAGAACATCATTCTGAGTGAGGTTAGCCTGGCTCAAAAAACCAAAAATCGTATGTTCTCCCTCATATGTGGACATTAGATCAAGGGCAAACACAACAAGGGGATTGGACTATGAGCACATGATAAAAGCGAGAGCACACAAGGGAGGGGTGAGGATAGGTAAGACACCTAAAAAACTAGCTAGCATTTGTTGCCCTTAACGCAGAGAAACTAAAGCAGATACCTTAAAGCAACTGAGGCCAATAGGAAAAGGGGAACAGGTACTAGAGAAAAGGTGAGATCAAAAAGAATTAACCTAGAAGGTAACACCCACGCACAGGAAATCAATGTGAGTCAATGCCCTGTATAGCTATCCTTATCTCAACCAGCAAAACCCCTTGTTCCTTCCTATTATTGCTTATACTCTCTCTTGAACAAAATTAGAGATTAGGGCAAAATAGTTTCTGCCGGGTATTGAGGGGGTGGGGGGGAAGGGAGGGGTGGAGTGGGTGGTAAGGGAGGGGGTGGGGGCAGGGGGGAGAAATGAACCAATCCTTGTATGCACATATGAATAATAAAAGAAAAATGAAAAAAAAAATAAAAAGTAAAAAAGAAAGTGTGTTATGTGTCCTCTTCCCTTCTATTCTTTCAGCAATGTGTGGCATAAGCCTTTCACTGCCCTTCTTCCAGCATCTTATACAAGAACCAGGCTACAGGGTCCAGAGTGGAGCTGCAATGTCTCTAAGGACAAACTGATCCTATTGTTTTGGGAAACTTGAACAGAGACAGGGACTCTTAGGCAAGGAATCAACACTTTATTGTTCCAGCACAGACTCAGCAGACTCGGGTCCAAAGGCTGAGCCCCGAGAACAAAGGTGTCTCACCTAATGTACCCTTGCAAGCAGGTTACAGAGGCAATAAAATTAAAAAAAACAAGGTTTAATCCATATATATTTACATGCAGTTCTATAGACTACTTCACCCTAGTGCTTAGTGCCCTTCTAACCTCTAGGGCTACGTGAAGACCTTCTTCACATTTGGATTCTTTAGGTTTTATCTCTCTGCTATGCCATCCCCTCCCCCCTGCTACATTATCAGAACACAGACTTGCTACATTATCCCCTCTTGGATGCTCAGACCTACTTAGGGTCATCTTGATTCAGGGGTTTGTATTTTCATAGCATCATTACACAGGTGGCTGTTTTTCTCCATAGTGCCCTCTATCATGGTCCTGATGGACTACAATACCAAGGCAGGGTAACATCAAACATGCTCCAAGACGACTCATCGCCCTGCTTTCCATGACAAATGTAGCCTGCATTGTTTTCTTTACTCTGGGACTTTTAGTATGGCTTACTGGCAACCCCGCAAACCTGGGGAGTATATGAGCCCGATGTAACACCTGACCTATTGGTGGGTGTATGATACAAATATGGCTGTGCAGAGGTCCCAACAATGACTCTCTTATAACATTCAGTACATGGGGGAAACCTTGCAAGGGCCAACCCACTCCAAATGTGTAGAGGAGAGCAGGGGTGCGTCTATGTTTGAACTTCCGCCCTGTGTAGACTAGTCAGCTTCAGGAGTGACTAGAGCAGGGCTGTAGTCCCGTTGTTCATGGTCCCCTGTTGTTTTCTGGGAAGCAGGGTACTACCAAGGAGGGTGCAGGTGCCAGAGAGTGATCTTGCAGGGTGAGGCTGGGTCAGGGACACACTCCCACTCTGGAGAGGCTGGCTTTACTCGGCTCTGGTGGATCAGGGAGCAGTTTCTGCTACTGTAACTGCAGTGAGGATAGATAAGATAACAAAAAAGGGCCCTTCCAATGGGTTTTTTTTTTTTCTTTTATTCATATGTGCATACAATGTTTGGGTCATTTCTCCCCCTCAATGGGGTTTTAATGGTTGGACATTTCATTCTTTTACCCAGTCTTTTGGTTTTGGTTTTCTTTTTATTTACTGAGTAGAATTACCATGGCAACAATATATATGTCAAAGAAAACACGTTGTTTAAAAAGTTAAAACCACCATCTTTAAGTATCAAAAGACATGTTTAGAGCCAGTAAAAATAGTCATTTTGTCTTTGTTTAAGTAGAAGATCCTGTCTAAAAATATCAGTTTGTGTCTGGAAGGGCTTTAATTGCAGATAGCCACACATGTATAAGAACCATTTCCTTAATCCTCTCAGCCTTGGTTATTTTTGAGAGATTAGACAGGAGTGACTCCATTTGAACTTTGATGGCATTCCCCCCTTGTCTTCAAACTGTTTGTCTCTGAGCAGTCTCCTCTGAAGATCTTCCTCCTATCCAAGTACTAACCAGGCCCAACCCTGCTTAGCTTCTGAGATCAGACGAAATTGGGTACATTTAGGGTGCTATGGCCACAGAGTGAAGATCTTTCTTGATTGGTCATTTCCTTTCCTCATCGTGAGGATTTGTATTTTCCTGGATTTTTGTTTGGTTGGTTTTGGTCCCACGTGGGGCAGGGGGAAGTAACAAGCAGATCAGGTGGGAGTCAGTGCCAACTAGACCCTTTTGGCCAAGTTTAAGCAACAAAAAGGCTTAGAAGGAGTGGCTCTTAGGCAGTGGGCTTCTAGAAAAGGACAATACAAAACAAAATCTAACAAAAGCAGATGTCTAAAAAGCTAACCTGGGTGACACATAAGCACTCATTAGAGCCATTTTTTTATGGACTTGATCAAATGCCCCAGAAAGATCAGAAGTGTAATGACAAAAACTTAAAAGAGCCATGGTTAAAATTTGGATGGACATTTAGCAACTAACAGAACAGTATATCAGTACCATTAATTTTTTGTTACTGTGTTTATCTAAATTTTGTAGTTTAGAAGGCTTGATATATTTGAAAAACATAAATATATTTAGTGTACAGGAACCAGCCACAGCATCACAGCTCTATAGAGGTTATATATACATATTAGTTTAGTTGTTGTTCTTGAAGTAAAACCTTAGATTTTTCTTATCAGTTTGGGGGTGGGGAACAGTGTCAGTGGCCCCAAAAAGCCCAGTCACAGACACATATAGGGTACCAACTGCATTAGAATCACCCAAGACAGTTGTTTAACCATGAGGTCATCTAGAAAATTTTACACAAATCAACTGTTAAATGAACATGACTCACTTACCTTAGTAGTCAAAACACTGACAAAAATCACCAAAGAACACAGGTAGATATTTATGGGGGTTAAGTGTGGAGTTAGGAAACCTAACGTCCAAGAATCATGGCTCAGATGTTGATAAGGGATCATATCCCAGACTGTTTACATTAACACATGGCACATGACATACAGCAGGATCCCATCAACCTATAGTCAATGGACCCCCCCCTAAAATAACAGGCCCAATCTGCCCATCCCAGGCCAAAAATCTCCTCTGCCTGACATGTGGAAGGAGTAGGACTAACATCTCCACTCTGTTGACTCCAATAAAAACTAGAGGTATTGACCTCCAGTGTAGTGCTCCTTCTTGAGTTCTTTTCTTTATCCTATCTGGCTTTGTTTTCTGTTTGTTTGGTTTGGTTTGGTTTGGGTTTTTTGGGTTTGTTTGGTTTTTTAAACTTTGTTTTGCATAAGTAAATCTGTCTCAACCCTCATATCAGTGCAGCAGCACTACCTGTACTCAGCTGCCTCTTGCCTCTCTGTGTTTTAATAAACTCTTGTTGTCTTAATACATTTGTGGATTAACCTGTAGCACCAGAATTCCTGACAGTTATCTTGACAAAACAAAAACTTTTTTTAAGAGTTTTTTGTAAATGTTATAAAGAACAATATATTTTTAAGATAGCCTTACTGTTATGATCTTAGAGAATTAAGTTTTAGTTTAAGATCATTATAAATTTTGACTTTATGAAACCTTTAATGTAACTGGATTTTAGTCAACTCAATCACTTACATAAGCATTTATAAGCTCTATCTTTTTATGACAATTTACTTTGTACCCTTATGACAACTTATTTTGTATCTTCTGGGGGCGCTTGTCTTTATCCTTTTTTTAATTTAGAAGGCTTTTAACTTTTATTTTTTAAAAACCATATCATTAATACCTTATATATATTTTTGTTACTTGTTGAAAATAACCCATAAGTCCTTTCAACTTAGAGCCTTGTATTTGTATGAAAAAAACAGAAAGAAAGCAACCTTAAAATTGTTTTTTGTATAAAAACAATTTATAGAAAACCCATTTATTAATAGATGCATGTATTATAAGAGAGAATTAAATCCCAGATTTTATTTATGACAGAATGAAACAGGCTAAGGTACTTTTTTAACTACCCACATTTTAAGATTCCTACTGCAGGGTGTAGACCCCTTTTCTTTCTTTCTTCTTTCTTTCTTTCTTCTTTCTTTCCCCTCCCCTCTCCTCCCCTCCTCTCCTCTCCTCTTTCTCTTCCCTCCCTCCCTCCCTCCCTTCCTTCCTTCCTTCCTTCCTTCCTTCCTTCCTTCCTTCCTTCCTTCCCTTTCTTTTTTTTTTCTCCTCTGGTCTGAGCCAGAATGTTAACCTCTGAATGCCTGCATCCTTGTGAGGCCTGATTGAAATAAGTTTGAAAAACAGTTTTCTTAAAAGTAGCAGTAGAACAGAGTAACAATTTTTTTACGTTGACTCTGTAATAAGAACCATCCTCAAGATGTTTACATATTCATATGTAAAAAGATTAAGCAGTTTATAACAGAGATGTTTAAAATGAACACTCTGGTTTTTTGTTACCTTGAATATCACATTAACCTTATAACAGCAGTGTAAGAACCATTTTGAAGACGCTTACTCATACACACACGCACGCATGCATGCACACACACATACATGCACACAAAACTTTTATAAATTAAACTTGCCAGAAAAAAAAAAGTCACCTTAAGTGCATATAAGATGAGCTGGAATTTCAGGAGCAAATTTTGCTCAATGCTTTAAACAAATTCTCTCTCTCTCTCTCTCTCTCTCTCTCTCTCTCTCTCTCATACACACACACACACACACACACACACACACACACACAATTAGAGTGTACTCTCAAACAAAGAAAAAACTTAAATTACACCCAGAGGGCTATCCGGTGGAATAGCAGATGATGCATCTGTTCTCTTATGAGTCTCCCTCTTTGGAACTGAATTTTTGTTACCCACCCCTTAGCTATTTCCCTGGAAAAGTTCAATCTCTTTAATTCCCAGAGGTGTTTCACACACTTTTGCCCCACTCCCTAAACCTGAGAGACCTGGTTTCACCCCAGATAGGGTTACTAGGGGGTCTCTGAGAGGTGATCAGTCTCCCCTCTGTCTCCCAAAGGCAGCCTGTTATTTGAACCTGGGTTCTTACCAGTCTGATGGCAATGCTCCCCTCTCCTTGCTGGTTTCTGCACCTCACCCCGACTCCCCAGGAGGATGAGTCCCTCCTCTGGACAAGCTGTCCATTGACACCTGGTGGGATCTCTTGTCCTGTTGGTCTGGGGGACCCACCCCAGCCACAAGGGAGGTGAAAAACCACACTCTCCACAATCCTGGACAAACCCTCAAAAGATGTTATGGGAAACTTGAACAGAGACAGGGGACTCTGAGGCAAGGAAGCAATGCTTTATTGTGCCTGCACAGACTCAGCAGACTTGTGTCCAAAGGCTGAGCCCTGAGAACAAAGGAGTGTCACCTTTTGTACCCTTGCAAGCTGGTTACAGGGGCAATAATATTTAAAAAAAAATTTAACCCATATATGCAATTCTATAGGCCACTTCACCCTAGTGCTAGCACCCTTCTAACCTCTAGTGCTACGTGACCTTCTCACGTTTGGATTCTTTAGGTTTTATCTCTCTGCTATGCCATCCCTTCCCCTCTGCTACTTTATCAGAACAAAGGCCTGTCTGTTTCTCTTCTGGTCTGCCCCCTGCTACACTATCTTACCCAAGGAAAACACTTCTTTAAAAAAAAAATACCACACTCAAGCTTGGCATAATGGTACACATTTGTAATCCCAGCACTCAGGAGACAGAGGCAGGAGGACGTTGAGTTCAAGGCCAGCCTAGGCTACAAAGCAAGACCCCCCTCAAAAAAAAAAAAAAAAAAAGACACACACACACACACTCATGACCAGTGTGTTTTTATTAGACTCTAGCCCACCACAGCAACCCCATAAATCTTGCCCCTTTCTTTGTTGGGGACAGCATGATTGATCTCTCTATCAGCTGTTTCCCCTCCCCTGTATTCCTCCATTAAGCTTTGCCTCTGTGTTTATACTCCTTGACTCAGTCCCTACCCTTCTCTTCAGCTCCATAGGGTCTCTCTATGGAGTCCAGGCTGGCCCAGAACTCATGATCTTCCTACCTCTACCTCTTGAGTGCTGGGATTACAGGCATATGTTACCACATCCCACTGGGTATCATTTCTACCATGGTGGTCATGGCACCTGTGTCTGGCATCAAGCCCTCTTAGTGCATGATTTTGTATCCCTTAGTGTTTTGCATTTCCCAGTGTTGGGCAGGGTTATGGGTTCCAGAGGCTGCAGTCAGTTCTTGAGCACAGTTCAAGAGGAAAGAAGAGGGCTGGGAAGCAGCCCAGTCATTAGAGGATTGGGAGGGGAGGGGGTGTCACCTTCACGTTGTACTTCCATCTTCTGGGAACTCATCCTGCTGTGACAATGCAGTTAAAGGGAATTTGGAAGTTGAACTGACCTGAGGCCTGCAGCAGCCTGACCCATATTCTACCCTCTCTCCAGAATCACCACCCCCACCCTCCCATCTTTCCTATAGCAGAAAACCAAACCAAACACACTGAGTGGACAGCCTAGGTCAAATGATGCAGCTATTGCACACTTGACCCACTAATGGACTTAGAGTCTTATTCCCTTGTAAAACAAAGGGGAACCTGTTATGAGAACCATGAGGCTTCCGGGAGGTCTCCAGAAAGGAGGAGGCCTCTACCTGGACCTACCCGGTACAAGCTGTCCTCCAAAAAGAATTTTAGAACACAATGAGGTAGAGTCCTGGAAAGTTTATTAGTAAAGCAAAGCAAAGAAAGGATAGCATACACCCAGCAATGGGTACAGGCACAGTGGGTGCTTTCACATCAGGGATACTTAAGGTAAAAAAGTGGGTTGGGGGGGTTGGCCTATGTTCACCTTAGGGTAAGGTCTCCCCTTCTCTGGACACCTGGTTCATTCAACCACTCTTGCTGTTGCACTGTTTTGACATCATCCACTGGGCCCAAAGATAGCAAGTCGGGTTGGTTTACTAACTTTGGGTCATTGTGACATAATGTCTGTTTTCCTTAAACACTGATTAAATAAAGGATGAGTTTTACCAGATGCTCCTTTCAAGATTACAATGAGTCAACAAGTGTGGGAAATACCTCGTAATTCACCCTCCCTCCACACATCAACCAGCCAGAGGGAGCTCTTCATATACGAAACTGATCGGGACTCCCATTGTATTTTTTAAACATTTTTAAAGGGGGGGGGGTGTCTCAGCATGTTTGTTTGTTGTTTCAAGTAATGTTAAAAATAAGCTGGGCGCCGGTGGCTCACGCCTGTGATCCCAGCTACTCAGGAGGCAGAGATCAGGAGAATCACGGTTCAAAGCCAGCCTGGGGAAATAGTTTGTGAGACCCTATCTCAGAAAAACCCATCACAATAAAGGGCTCAAGGTAGAGGCCCTGAGTTCAAACCCAGTACCACAAAACAAACCAACAACAACAAAAAACCCCTGATGACTTATTTGGTTTTGTTTTAAGACAGGGACTTTCCATTTAGCCCAGGCTGGCAATGAATTTGGGATCCTCCTGCCTCAGTCTCCCAAGTGCTGGGTCCATGTTGCTCTTAGAATAAAAGCAAACCTCCCTATGTGACCATCTGGCCCTAGAGGAAAACAAACCATTTTCCTCTGCTTTCATACCACAGTCAACAGAGACTGTTTGAAACAAGGTCTCACTGTTTAGTCCAGGCTGGCCTTGGAACTCACTATGTAGCCCTGGCTGACTTGCAATCCTCCTGTTTTATCCTGCACAGTGCTGGGATTACAGGCATGGACCACCACACCTAGCTTCAATATAGAAGGCTTTTGTGACTTTGAAGGTGTGGGGCTTTCTCCCTAGCAGCATGCAAGCAATCAGTTCTGTAGTGGACACCAGCCGAGGGTCTTCTGCTACCCCAATTCAGTGCTGACACTGTCTATCTGTGTCCGATCCCACAGGTCAAGGGCTCAGTCCCCAAGATTGCACCCTCTTTAAATATCAGGTTATAAACTGGGGTTCCCACAACCCTTCCTCAGACTTAATAATTTGCTCCATTGGCCCACTGAACTCAGAAAACACCAGATGAAGAGGTACATAGGGCCACATGTAAGTGGGCTCTGTCCACAAACCTCCATGTGCTCAGCTATTGGGAAGCACTCTGCACCCTGGCCTTTTGGGTTTTTATGGAGAACCAGTTTTACACCTAATACCAGTAGACTGGATGGAGAGACCCAGCAAGGCCTAACATCCAGGTTCTTTTTGGCCCCTCTGTGCAGCATTCCTGCCTCCTGGGGATGGGGAAGGACCCCTTATGAAATGGGGTCTTATGATCTACATGGTAGGTAAGAAAGGTTAGAGGTAGAAAGATTAAGATAGAAAGATTAGAGTTTCTGTGACCTCACTTGGGAAACAGAAATCCTAGCTTCTTTGGTCTGCCTTGGGGAGCAAGTGATGAGTGAAGAACAAAAAAAAAAAAATCACACACACACACACACACACACCATGACACCACAGGCTCCTTCCTATCTCTTCAATTTCATCCCTCATGTTCTCCCCTTTGGCTTCAATCAAATTGGCTGTCTTCCATCCTGCACTGTCCCCATGTGCCCTTCCTTTTCCCCAGAAGCTCCTCCTCTCCCTATGGCCTTCAAAATTACATTGGTTCTTGCGTCTGGCAGAAGAATTCAAGCAGGACACAAGGATTCAGTAGAAGTAACAGAAAAGCTTGTTAGAGAGGAATACACTTTCAACACACTGAAAGAGGTTTTCTCTAGTGTGAGAACAACTGGGTGGGGTGGGGGGAGAGAAAGAGAGAGAAACCTTTCCTGTTCTCCACACAGGAAACTGGAGCAAAAACTTAAGATGGTGGTCCCTATCTCTTAGTCTTACAGTGGAGAACCGGAGGAGTACACATGGTCAAAGGTAATGGGTCTGGGTGGCTGAGATGGCTGTTAAAACAGAGAGGGGTCATTTTGGCCCCTGAGGTGATTTCCTGGATTTGGGTCATTGTCTTGTTAGCAGAGACGTTCAGTAATCTTCCTGCTCTAATTGGTAGAGAATTTCTGTTTGAAATTCCTGACCTTTGCTTTTATCTAGCTCTTAGGTCTTGGTGTTTAGGGTGTGGGTTACTCTTGGGTAAGGAGTAAATTAAGCTTTAGGGTTGTGGATAACTTCAGAGCATCCTGAGTTAGCACCTGGGCTCTGGCTACCTGATCTTAGAGATCAGTGGAGTAGGAAAGTTGAATTATAATGACTTTTTCCCTTTTTCCCTTTCTTCCTCTTGTGGCCACCACTTATGTCTAATTGCTACCTATCACTATCATTCACCCATCCTCAGCTGAAGGGATCCTTCTCAACCTCCTTGACTAGGTTAAAGGCCCCTGTGACTGGCTTTGTCTGGAACAGTTCTCTCTGATCAAACCTGCAGGTTTCTGTTTTGTAAAGACAACAATCATAATCCTGGACCCATTCTCCCTTCTTCCTTTCTGTATTAGAACCAGCCCAGCTAGTGTCACGTCCCAGCCTCCCTTGCAGCTAGTACAATCATATGACCACTTATAGCCAATGGAATGAGCTATAAGTCATTCCTGTCTGCAACTCCCAGGAGGCTCCCTGCCTTGGGGTTCCACTGCTGGAAAATGATTACTACTGGAGCATCCCCCATGGACCCAGAATTGGAGGGTGACCAAGACAATTCACCTGCCTGGGTCACTGGCCGACCCTAAGAAGCAGGCTTAGACAGCCTACCTCTGCTTTTGCCACACAGGACCGAGACAAGTGTCTACTTTATTCAAGGCATTGCATAGTGAGGTCTTTGTCTTGGAGCAGTTTAGCCCGTCCCCAACTTAATCCCTTTAACGGACAGGTATTTTTTGTTTCTCCACCACTCAGTTAGCTCTACAACAGCAGGCCTAACTGTGCTCATCTCAGAGTCTGATTGCCTAACCCATTTGGAGTTTTCAAGAGCCTCAGCCAGAAGTAAGAAAAGAAGATAAGCCAGGCACTGGTGGCTCACGCCTGTAATCCTAGCTACTCAGGAGGGTCGTGGTTTGAAGGCAGCCCTGGCAAATAGTTCTGCAAGACCCTATCTCGAAAAACTCTTCACAAAAAAAGGGCTGGTGGAGTGGCTCAAGGTGTAGGCCCTGAGTTCAAGTCCCAGGACCACAAAAAAAAAAAAAAAAAGAAAAAGAAAGAAAGAAAAAAATCTGCAGCCCTCACCCCACAAAGCCCCAGCGCCTAAATTCTTGCAAACACCCATCTTCCTCCACCAAGGAAAGGCCACTCAAGATGAATTTGGGGTAACCACTTTGGGGGGCATCCTTTGGTGCCTAGAAATAGCCTCCCTCCCATCCCAGGTCCGCTTGTGGGGCTGAAGGGATGCTGCAGGGATTGAGGTGTGGTATCACCAGAAGGCCCCTGCAGCTGGAGCCATGTTGTGGGGATTTCATGAGAAATAAGTGTCCGAGAGGCAGGCTGGGGTTAGGGAAAGTTCTCTTAGAAACGATGTGACGTGATATTGTATTTCAGGTTGAACATTCCTCTCTTTCTCTGAGCCTTCTTTTCAACTGCAAATGTGTGTAGGTTTATCCACACCCTAGCTCAGGAACCACTCATGTCCCTCCCCAGTCGTGCATCATCCATTGGGAATCACCAGGTTCTTCCTTCCCACGGGTTAGCATAAGTTTTAAAAGCACCTGGAAGAGAGATATTGTCTCTCTCTGCTTCCAGCTTCCACCTGGTCCCACCATTCCCCAACCCTTTTCCCCCCACCCCCGCCATACTGGGGCTTGAACTCAAGGCCTTCACCTTGAGCCACTCCACCAGCCCTTTTTTTTTTTTAGCACCAGCCCATTTAAAAAAAAATTATTTTATCATTTTTACACTTACATATGTATACATTATTTGGCCCACCTCCTGCTTCCCCCACCCCCAAACCAGCCCATTTTTGTGACAGGTTTTTCCAGATAGGGTTTCATGAACTATTTGTCCAGGCTGGCTTCAAACCTCCATCCTTCATTTTTTTTTTTTTTTTTTGCAGTGCTGGGGTTTGAACTCAGAGCCTTGCTCTTGTTAGGCAGGCACTCTACCACTTGAGCCACGTCCCCAGCCCTACTTCCATCCTTCTGATCTTTGCCTCTTGAGTAGCTAGGATTACAGGCGTGAGTCACTGGTGCTTTTTTGCAACTTTCTTCCCTAACTTTTAACAAACTCCATTACATCTACATGTCCTGCCATGGATTCTTCCATTGGGGCACAAAGAATTTGGAAATCTTCTGATCACAGAAAGGATTCTGTACCAGGGAGGAGGATCAGAAGAAAACAGTCTAGGCCTGAGTCCTGAGAAAGTAGCAGGGAGGAAAGGATGGCGTAGCAGAGATAAAACCTGAGAAATCTGTACATGAGGAAGGTCACGTAGCACCAGGGAGGGGAGAGTCACGTAGCACTAGGATAAAGTAGTAAGTAAAATTAAATATAACCATATATGGATTAGACCTTGCTTTTTGCAATACCCTGCTTGCAAGGGTATATAAGGTGAGACCCCTTTGTTCTCGGGGCTCAGCCTTTGGGCATGAGTCCATTGAGTCTGTGTTGGCACAATAAAACGTTGCTTCCTGCTAATTGCCTCAAGAGCCATATCCCAGCTAGCAAACTCCTGCAACAATTCCACTGTTGACCATCTGCTCCCCCACGTACTATCTATGTACAACCCTGGTGGCACTGGGGGTGGCTCCCAAAACAGACCTGGGGGGCGATGCAGAGCTATGGAAGGATTTCTGATGGTACCCTGGTGTCTAGCCAGGGCCTAGCAGGCATAGGAGCTCAGCACATTTTGGATTCATGAATGACCCATGTCTTTGTCCTCAGATCCATGCCTCATCCTCTGACATGACAGTGGTCTCTGCCCTAGGCTCCTGGATCAGCCCACTTCTAGCCAACTTTGGCCAATGGGAGATGCCAGAAGGAGAAGCGGGTGGGAGCACTTCTTAAAGTGCTCAAATTGCTTTAGCTAAAAAGCGTGGACTCCTTACTCAGGCCCACTAATTAACTAAAAGCAAGAGAAAAGCATGGCACCACTCCATTTTGTATCTGTCTTTGTGCTAAGTCATTCTGTCTGCAGTCACCTTGCAATCACCTTGGAATCAAGGAAGGACAGAAATGATAGATAACATATTCATAACAAGGGACACAAACTACCCCCATCAGTAGACCCTCCTTTGGATGGACCACCTGCCTGGCTCCAGATAACAATTTAGGAACCTCTCCAGAACAAGGACTGAGACAATGACTCACGGGCCACACCTGTGAGTGAAGCTGTTTAACTATGCATACTTTTGTCTCCTATCAAAGTTCTTTGTCTGCTTAAGCCTGTAGCTCATGTCTATACCCTGAAGATGGCTGAAGATGGGCTGAGTGCTTCCTCTGCCTCTTCCCATGGCATAAAAAATCTTTTTATTTTTGCAGTACTGGGGTTTGAACTCAGGGTCTGCACCTTGAGCCACTCCACCAGCCTTTTTTTATGTGTGTGTGATGGGTTTTTTCAAGATAAGGTCTCTTGAACTGGAAAAGAGATAGGCTCTTTTTCTCCTTCCAGCTTCCACCTAATCCCACCATTCCCCATCCCCACCCCGTTTTTTGTTGTTGTTGTTGTTTTTTGTTTTTGTTTTTTTTTTTGCGGTACTGGGGCTTGAACTCAAGGCCTTCATCTTGAGCCACTCCACCAGCCCATTTTTTAAAAACAATTTTATTTTATTATTTATCAAAGGGCTGGCTTCAAACCTCGATCCTCCTGATCTCTGCCTCCTGAGTAGCTAGGATTACAGGCAGGAGCCGCCAGTGCCCAGCCTAAATCTCCTTTCTCTGACTTCACCATGCCTCTTTATTTGGTGTGTAGGGGCAGATGGCCAGAGCTGACATATGGAATCTCAGGAGTTTAGGCATTGGGTCCAAAATTCCGGTTTTAGCAGGAGGAAGCGAGGTGTTTTTCCCTTTACTCTCTTCCCAGGAGAGTGTTGCCAGCATCAGTCACACCTCCTCTAAGACTCAAATACAGGAAAAGTGGCAGTGACAGAAAGACCCCACAACACCTGGAGAGGTTCAAAGAACACCTGCATTTCTTTTTTCTCGTACAGAGCAGGTAGGCAGGCTCCGCTCCATGAAGTCAGCCAAGGATCCAGGTGAGTGGGAGGCTTGCCATCCTCAGCACCTGGTTCCAAGGTGTGCCTGTGATCCCCCTTTCCATGGGGATGACGGGAGAAGCCATTGTGTATAGCTCTCTTGACATGCCATTAGCAAAGCTCAGTCCTGCGGTCAGCCTAGCTGCAAAGGAAGCTGGGAAGTGTCTCCACCAGGGCCACACCATGCCCAGGAAGAAGACAGTGCCCCCTAGTGGTAGTCAGGCTGCCTGAGGAAGAGCTACTGTGGAGTTCCATTACTGGAACTCAGTACAGCACCTAGTACATAGTAAGCACTCGATAAGTGGCCACAATGGACTTTGAATCAGTATGAGGATAGCTTCAGCCAGCTGATTGGTCATTGGTCATGTGTGGAAGCTAACATTCTTACAGTCACCTACAGAGCCATCACCCACCAGCTGGGCCATCGCCCTCCCTGCCACCAGAGGAAGTCTTTTGTCAGCAGGACTCAACCTCAACAGCTGGCTGAATTGAGCGGATGCTAAACCAATGGAGTTGAAGCAATCCAAACGCCCAAGAAAACAAATGGCTAAATAAATTATGATCCCCATACAATGGAGTATTTGACAGCCATCAAAGCCTGCCTTTTGGTTTTCTAGCTGTACCAGGGTTGAACTCAGGGCTTCATGCTTGCTAAGGAGGCACTCTACCACTTGAGCCCCTTCACCAGCCCTTTTTGTGTAGGGTATTTTTATCTGTTTCTTCTTTTCTTTTTTTTTTTTTTTCTGTGTTGGTTATTTTTGAGATACAGTCTCGCTTTATGCCCAAGGTCAGCCTGGATCATGACCCTCTGATTTGTGTGATGACAGGCCTGCACCACCATGCCCATCTTTTTATTGGCTGAGATGGGGTCTTGTCAACTTTTTGCCCAGGCTGGCCTCCATCTGCCATCCTCCCAATCTCTGCCTCCCAGGTAGCTAGGATTATAGGCTTGAGTCACTCTCCCAGCCAAAGTTCATTCTTTAAAGGAACGTAGAAGACTTAGGGACACGCTCATAATATAATGTTGCATGAGCAATGTGTCAAAGTGACCTGACTTAGAAATTAGCTGCATCATATTTCCCTGCATGGCTCCTTATGAGAAAGAGGGTACAACATGTGCTGGGAACCTGAGACTCCCTTAGGAGGCTTTTTGTTATTGAATAAAGGCCTAAATTCCCAGAGGCAAAGAGCTGGAGTGTCCCTGAATGCCCCAGCCCTGGAAGGAGGGAAGTCCTCCCAGGTCCTAGGGACAGTGCAGACTGGCAGATAAGGTATGGCCAGTGCCTGGGGACTCGGAGGGTGGGAAGACCAGAGCTCCTTCCTGAAGCGTGGAAGGGAAGAAAACCGTGGGGTTCTTTATGCACCAATCCTGGCACATGGGGACCTGGACTCAGATTTAATTTTGTTAAATAAAGTTCATGGGGGGCCATTGTCTGGAGTAAGTGCTGCACCAAGTGCCCCAGACTGGAGAAAACCAGACCAGGGTCACTGAGGCTAGGTGCTATGCAAGGAAGCTGAACTTTAAAATGGGCCAGTGTCAGCCAGGTGCTGGTTACTCATGCTTTTGTAATCCTAGCTACTCTGGAGTCAGGGATCAGGACTGAGGTTCGAAGCCAGCCTGGGGCAAATAGCTTAAAAGATCCTATCTCAAAATACCCAACCCAAAACAGGCCTCTGGAGTGGTCAAGCAGTAGAGTGGGGTGTCTAGCAAGTGTGAGGCTCTGAGTTCAAATCCTGGTACTGAAGGAAAAAAAAAGATCCGTTTTCAAAGGAAAGGAGGCTCATAGCCATAACCGGAAGGGGCACATCCAACCCGAGCATGATTAGGAAGCCCTCTGCTCTAGGCATGTAGAGGAAACCTGCCTACATGTTTTGTTTTTGTTTTTTTGCAGTGCTGGGGATTGAACCCAGGGCCACTCGCTATGCCCCTAGCCCCTTCTTTCTTTTCTTCTTCCTTCCTTCCTTTTTTTTTTCCTCTTGAAGAAAGAGTCTCACTATATAGCTCAGGCTGGCCTCCAACTCATTGTCTTCCTACCTCAGCCTCCCTGATGCTGGGATTACAGGTGTGCATCACCACCCCCGATCTTGGAGAGCACTTTTCAGTTTCATAGATGGGATTCTCCTGACTCATGAATCACTAATAAAAGCTAATTGGATCTTAACTAAATTTGTAGAAATTTTGTTCTTTCACAATCTGATTTTGACAAATAGAACAATGAATCATGTCGTATAATGAAGTGTCCTGGAGAAAAAGTCATGCCTGTTACAAAAGATTTTTTTTTTTTTTGCATTGCTGGGGGTGGAACACAGGCCCTTGTGCACGTTAGGCGAGCACTATACCACTGGGTTACACCCTGGTCCACAAAAGATATTCAAAACCCTATAGAGTGGGTAAATTTCATCCACCATCCCCACCTGTCCATGCCCCCTGCCTCTAGTTTGCTTGGGACATAGCATGCCTGCTCATTTCCATGCCATCTGTGACTGCATTTGGCTTTCATCTGCAGAACTGAGTAAATGCTCTGTCTGGTCCACAGAGCCTAAAATATTTAGTATCTGATTCTTTTTGTTTTCTTGAGGTACGTGGGATTGCACTCAGGGCCTTCCTGCACACTAGACAAGCACTTTACCACTGAACTACACCCTCAGAACCTACTATCTGATTTTTTGTTGTTGTTCTTTTTATATTTTTTTCTTTCTACCATCCGATTCTTTACAAAAAAAAAAGTTTTGTTGATCCCTGTTACAGACAGTGATCTGAATTACATAAAAATAAAATTCAGAGCTGGGCGCCAGTGGCTCATGCCTATAATCCTAGCTACTCAGAGGCAGAGATCAGGAGGATTGTGGTTCAGCCTGGGCAAATAGTTCCTGAGACCCTGTCTCAAGAAACCCCAACACAAAACAGGGCTGGAGGAGTGGCTCAAGTGGTAGGGCACCTGCCTAGCAAGTGTGAGGCCCTGAGTTCAAACCCCAGTGTTGCCAATAAATAAATAAAATTCACATGTGTGTGTTTTTAATTTTTTATAGACATTGGTTATCTCCATTGTGGTATTAGAATTCATTTTTTCTTTTTTTTTCCCTCCAAAGCTACCGCATTCCTAGGAGCAGCAAAGCTCCTAGGCAGGTGTGCTGGACATTAGGAAGGTCTTCCTCTCCCTCCCTTCAAAGAGTTCATTTTCCAATTTCTCTTCTTATGCTTTTTCTGAAATTTCTGAATTCCATGAGATTTATTTAATCCATTTTTTTTGGTACTGGGAATGGAATCCAGGGTCTTGCACATGCTAGGCAAGCACGGTACCACTGAGCCACATTCCCCAGCCTCCATCCATCTATTTTTTTTTGCTGATACTGGGGTTTGAACTCAGGGGCTCTACCACTTGAGCCACTCCCATCAGTCCATTCTTTATGAAGTTTGACTAGAACACAGCTTTTCTATCTTCCCTGCTAAAGATAAAGTGGTCCTAACACGGAGATCTCAGCTGCTGGGAGGGGTCTGAGGCGCTGGAACTGTCGAGGAGGACCTAGACAGCTTGTGAGCTAATGGAGGCAGAAGCTAGGCCCTGGCCTGGCAGCACCTGGCCCAAGTCAGTCATGCTGAGGGGAGAGGCCAGTGCTGATTTCTTTTTCCAGAATTGTGTCTTCAATACTTTTGGGAGAATTTCAAGCAATCCCAAAGATGAAAGTATTTTCAGTAAACACCTGTACACGCCCCACTAGAATCAGACTGTTGAATACGTTCCAGTGCTTACATTAACAATCAGCAGGCTGGGCCCTTGGCTCTATCAGGGTAGAAATCGCGATCAGGCAAGCAGCGCTTCTAGTGCTGGTTGTCCTGGGCCCCAAGTACCCAAGGTGTAGGGACGGGACTGCAGACCCAGAGGACACCTCAGCTGCAAGCTCTGAGAGCCAGGGCCCTATGGCTCCAGGCTCTAGAAGCCAGGTTGGAGGCCTATCAGTCTAGGCTTTACCACCACCGGCTCCGGCTCCTGGCAGCTAGTGTAATCCTGCTTCCAGCAGCAGACAGCACCTGCTAATGTTATAACCTAGCTCCCTAGGCCTTAGGGGTCGGGACCCTCAGCTCCCACAGCAGCTAGTGTACAGCTCTTGGGCATAGGGTTCGGGATCTTTGGGCCTTAAGGTTGGCAGCTCTCTGGGATTCTTTCAGTGACCAGGGCCTGTAGTTTCTCATCTCTGGCTCTTCCCATTCTTCTCTCTCCAGCCCTGGCTCTCTGCGTGCTCTCACTTTCTCTATACTTCTGCTGTCCCTCAGTATCTCTGTTGTGCTCTCCTGGTCACTCTCGGGAATGCTTCAGCTGGTTTCTTGCCACTGTTGCTGCTGCCACCACACCTGCTCCAGCGCCTCATCCCCTCCTCATTTTAGCAGCTCAGCCCAATCTATGGATGGAGGCTGATGATGAGGTCAAAAGGAGGGGAGAAGAGACCATGGTGGGGGTCGGGGAGCCTTTTGTTGGGCCTAATGTTGCAACACCAGGGGACAGCACAGCAGGAGCTTTAGCTAACCAGAAGGGGGTGTGTGGCAATCTTGGCACAGTCCTTCATGCAAATGAAGGCTTATGTTTGCACCAATCACAGGCCTTGTGGAAAGCAAAAGCTTAATTCCCTCTTTAAAGACTGTCTTCAAGTACAGTCACGCTCTGAAGCTGTAGGAATTGGGACTTTAACATATGGATGTAGGAGGCACACAATTCAGCCTTGGACACTGATCCTAATAGGAAATTGAAGCATATTTTGAAATATTCCTGCCGGGCGCCTATAATCCTAGCTACTCAGGAGGCAATGATCAGAAGGATCGTGGTTTGAAGCCAGCCTGGGTGTATAGTTCTTGAAACCCCATCTCGAAAAACCCTTCACAAAAATAGGGCTGGTGGAATGGCTCAAGATATAGTAGGCCCTGAGTTCAAGCCCCAGAACCACCACCACCACCAAAAAAAAAAAAAAAAATCCCTCATTTTTATTGAAATAAACTTGAGGCTTCTTGGCTCTTAGTTGAACCACATATCACACTGACACATTCTTTTGTGTGTATGTTACTAGGATTTGAACTCAGGGCCTTGTGCTTGCTAGACAGGCACTCTGCCACCTGAGTCATGCCCCAGCCCTTATTTTTCATACAGGGTCTCGCTTTTTTGCCCCAGTTGGCAAGGACTGCAATCGTCCTGCCAATACTTCCCCCATGGCTGGAATGACAGGCACACTCCACCACACCCAGCTTGATTGAGATGGGGTTTTGAGAACCATTTGGCCAGGCTGGCCTCAAACTGTGATCCTTCTGATCTCCACCTTCCAGGTCAGTCACTCCACCAGCCCTTTTGTGTGTGTGTGTGAAGAGTATTTTTGAGATAGGGTCTCTCGAACTATTCACCCCAGGCTGGCTTCCAATCACGATCCTCCTGATCTCTGCCTCCTGAGTAGCTAGGATTACAGGCGTAAGCCACTGGTGCCCTGCTTGGTCTATGTCATATTCTTGAAAACAAAATGCACAGTTACTAAATTGTTATTGTGTCCTTGGGATCAAACCCAGGGCCCCACGCATGCCTAGGCAAGTGCTCTACCAGTGAGCTACATCCTAGCCCTATTTCTACCTCACTGATGTCTTCATTTTTACTGGTGGCTGGAGCGTCTCAATTGAAATTCCATGCATTCTTCACCCCATCGCGGAGAAGTGACTCCTGGCATATTTCCTGCGTCTCACAGCAAGGCTGGGTTCTGCTGACTCCTGGAGGTCACTACTTCAGCCAGTTTTACCCACAGCAAGCCCTCTGACTACTGAGCCCCTACTCTCTTCTGGGGCAGGCAGAAGGACCATCCCCTTCTGCTCACTGGGAACATACTGAAGGGTGCTTTCCACCGGCTCCCAGGGTTCCCAGGTAGGAATGAGCTTCAGGTGCCCACTGCACCACCCACTCAAAGGTGAAGACTCTTGACCTTGATTCCTTGTCCTCCAACTTTCTTCTCCTGTTGGTGCTGCTGACTCCGCTTCTCTAATAAATGATTGGTTCCACTTTCTTGCCTTGGCATACAGCTTAAGACAACAATTCTCTTTTCCTAGTGTAAATTTCTGGGGGTGGAGGGGTACGTCTGTGATGGTTAATATTAGATGTTAAATTGGCTGGGCCATTCTGCATAGATATTTGGCTAAACATTACTCTGGTGTTTTCCCAATGGTTTTAACATTTAAATCAGTGGACTTTGAATAAAGCAGGTTATCCACCAGACTGTGGGTGGGCCTCACCTAATCAGTAGAAGACCCACATGGGACAAAAACTGAATTCTGCCAACAACTGCATCTCTTCTCCAGCCTGATAGCCTGACTTGCAGACTTTGGACCTGTCAGGCCTTCACAATCAAATTAAGTGAGCTACTTCCCTAAATCAATCCCTTCTGGTTTGTGTGTGTGTGTATGTGTGTTGTGGGGTTTGAACTCAGGGCCTACACCTTAAGCCACTCCACCAGCCCTTTTTTTGTGTTAGGTTTTTTTCAAGATCAGATCTCTCAAACTATTTGCCCAGGCTAGCTTCAAACCTCGATCCTCCTGATCTCTGCCTTTTGAGTAGCTGGGATTACAGAGTCAGCCGTCCGTGCCCATGTTCTTTAAAGGAGGCATTTTCCATTTGCAGCCCTATTTTGATTTTTGAATTTTATAAAAAAAAAAAAAAAAAAGAAGATCCTATTAACTGGACTGCAGGCTGGGGATCAATTACAGAAGACAACTCCTCTGTCTTACAAACCAGAAGACAAAAGATGGTACACATTTGTGTCTGGTGTGAGGTATCGTCCAAAAACACCCAGGACAAAAACACAGAGGGGTGTTTGGGATCACTTAGCCCTGGCTCCAGGGACAGACCATTGGGAAGACAAGGTCAATCTTTGCAACAAAAGGGAACGTTCCTGACAATAATCCGGGGTTTTTGTTATTTTGTTTTACATTGTTGGGGGCGCAACCCAGGGCCTCTCTTATGCCAGACACTCTACCGCTGAGTGCACCCAGCCCCGGTAATTCAGTTTTGTAGCCATGTTACCTTACTCCACCTTGAACTCTGGTAAAGTATGAGGCCTTTCCCTGTCTTCATTCTCTGAACAGGTCTCCACAAGCCAAGACGGCATTGGTCTTTATTTCTAAAAATAAAACCAACTTGGATCTCCAGGCTGATCCTCTCCATAGGATACCAGGGTCCTGCTGGGGACCAGGGTACAATACTGGGCTGATGAGCCAAGCACTCCAGGAGTGACCCTTCCAGCTCCAGCAAGGACAGTGATAAGAGCAGCTGTGTTGATGGCGGCTGGAGAAGCTATAACAGAATCAGAAGGGCCAGTGTCCTCCAGGACAAAGACCTCACCTCCACGTGGGGTTTTAGAGGCTCCTAGAGAAGGTCCTGGAGGCATTTCAGGGTGCCCCAAATCCCCACATACCCTTGGGGACTGACCCAATAGAAACCGTCTAGTGCCTTCTAGCGTCTTCTCTGAGTGCACTGTAGAACCCCTGCTGAACGAGAGTCATTTCTTTGATGTATGGCTGGATTTCTGGCAGCACTGGCAAGGCTGGATTAAAAGTTAAGAATGAGGAAAAGGAGGGGCCAGAAGGCAGGAGGTGAACAGAACACTCAGGAGACAGGTAAGAATGAATCATGAGGCAGGAAGTCACAAGTCTCTTGACTCACATATACCAAATCTGTCAGGTTCAAGGAAATCTGGCTCTGTCATAACTCAAACCTCCAAGCAACGGTCCATGCATAAGCTGGAGTATTGTCTGGTCACTTACTGCCATCCAGGGATACTTGGAGAGGCTGCAGGTGGGTGAGAAGTGGCAGCATTGCCTCGGAGTCACCAGCCGGCTCTGTGACCTTGGCAAACAATTTTGTCCTCCTTTGCCTCCAATTTCTCCTCTGAACAGTGGGATGACAACAACTACCTTCTGGGTTTTGAGGGTTGAGTGTGTTTAGCAGTTAGACCAGGGTCTAGCACATTCTACCAGGTGGAGGGGGCTGGGAAACACACCTGTGTGTGTCAAGGGCCAATCAAGGAAACAGCAATTTCCGTCTTTGTAGTGAAAAATGAGTTAATATGGAGAGTTGGGTAAATGCAGATTTCAAGGAAAGCCGGGTGCCAGTGGCTCACACCTGTAATCCCAGCTACTAAGGAGGCAGAGATCAGGAGGATCATGGTTCGAAGCCAGCCCAGGCAAATAGTTCTGTAAGACCCTCACAAAAATAGGGCTGGTAGAGTGGCTCAAGGTCAAGGCCCTGAGTTCAAGCCCAGTTCTGCAAAAAAAAAAAAAAAAAAAAAAAAGACAGATTTCAGGGGAGGAACATTAGACAGCAGCCACAGGGTGGGTAGGGAGGGAGATGAGAGAAAGAGGAAGGGAGAGAGAGACAGAGAAGTCAAAGGAACAGTATCCCATTCCTTTGACTGGGAGAACTGAGGAGAAGTTGGGATTCCCAGGTCTTGGAAGCCTGGAGAAGGAACCCCAAATCTTAAGGAAGAGGCACACTGCCTGGCTGATGCTGGGATCTCTGTGAGGCACAAAATGTTGGTTTGATTCCCAGAATTGCAAAGAAGCCAACCAAATTCATGGGCGAGCTTCCCTGGTTGTCACACACTGATGTACCAAGACGGTCACTTGTCCCTGAGGATGACAGAGCTTTGATTTGGGACCCTCCCAGTCCACATGTCTCTCCCTGTGGCTTGTTCTGATTTGTAGCATTTTTGCGCTGATAAAACTGTAAAAGTGAATAAAATTGTTCTAGTGAATTACAGGCCCTGAGGAGGGCGGTAGGAAGTCCTCAATTTGTAGCCTGTTGGTCAAAAGTGGGGACCCCCGAACTAGTGTCTGAACAGCAGGAGTCTGGGGAGGAAAGTGCCTTTCCCTTGGGACATTCTGCCTGACTCCAGGTAGTCAGTATCAGAAATCGTCCAGAAGAAGTGGGTCAGAGATGCGAGGTCACATGGGTCACATGCCTGTGATGGCAGGCCTCCTCCTGAGGATTTGACTGTTTTTTCTTGAAACCAGGTGGGGGGCAGGGAGGCTGGGGACACAGAGGAACCATTGTAAAGCCTGTGGGAGGACAGGGAAGACCTTGGGCCCCATTTGGCTGTCCACTTGGTCACACACTGGCCGACCTGCCTGGGGTTAATGAAGTTTGGAACACGCTCAGTGCTGGCATAGCAGGTGGTCAGTCAGTCTGGGAGGAGTGGGGGATTATCCAGGTCCTCAGACAATGGGTGCTGTACTCACAGTCCCCGCAGTTGGGGGGCTAGATAATTGTAGATTCCAGGGTTAGGGGTTTGGGGTCTCTCAGAGCAATATGGCGTGAGACCACCTTGTAGAATCATCAAGAACATGTCACCTGGGAGCCCCTTGGGAGAACATGTGTAATTAGCAGATCTACAGTGCCTTCACTTGTTCCCACGGAGTCTATAGAGTGGTTTGTCACCCAGTGACATTTGGCAAGGTCTGGAGACATTGTTGGTTGTCACTCAGGGGCTGGTACTGCCTCTATGGGGTGGGTGGAGGCCAGGAGTGGTTCTAAGCTGTGCATAGGACAGGTTTCAGCAACAAAGCATGGCTTAGCCCCAAAAGTTAACTGGCCCTGAGTCTGAGAAGTCCCACCCCAAGGAATGAGCTCCATCAGCAAAGAAGACCCCCCCACAGCAAGGGAAAGGCAATGTCACCACCACCGACCAGGCACTGCAGGAAACACATCTGCTTTCCATTTCTCTCCTTCCTGCCGCAACCTCACAGAAGAATGTGCAGAGCAGAGGGTAGCAGGCAAGCCACACACCACATCCCTAGCTCCAGTCTGGGGCTTCAGGCCGAACTGTGCTGACCAAGGATGGGGTGTGTGAGACATGTTGGATGCCTTAAACACTAAAGCAAGGCTGGATGGGAGGTTGGGGATCAGAAAGAGATGCCTCCTCCAGATCCCACCAGCCAGGAAGGAGGGTTTTGATCAAGCACAGCTGATGGTAGTTACTGGAAAAAATAAAACCTTTTCTTCATGTGCACCTCAACAAGACACAAGCTGGTGGCTCAAGCCTGTAATCCTAGCTATTCAGGAGGCAGCGATCAGGAGGATGGTGGTTCAAAGCCAGCCCACGCAAATAGTTCATGAGACCCTATCTCGAAAATACCCAGCACACACACACGCACACACACACACAAGAAAAAAAAACAAGACCCAGTCCTTTGGGAAACTGGCTATGTATGCACATGGTTAGCACAGAGCTGGGCACAAAACCAGAGCTCCATAAATGTCGGCCACTGTGTTCAGGCAGTGGAAAGCAGTAGCTCTGATGAGAGGGTCATGTGGGGGGGGTTTCAGCCATTGCACTCAGACCAAGGCAGCCACCACCCTCAGTCCCTTTTCTCCCATGTGCAGGCACTGCTCCTCACTTGCTGTCCCTGAAATCTGGGCCAATCTTAATTACTTGCTTGAGCAACAGAGTGGTGGATGTGTGTCCTTGGACTTTTGGGGCTCAGGTTTGAGAAGTCTTGCAGCTTCTGACTGGGTCTCTGGGCATGATCACTTGTGGGGTATTTACTCTTGGACCCTAGCTGCCATGTCACATGGAGAGGCCACCTCTGGCTGCCACCCCCAGCTGACCTCTGGCTGACAGCCAACATCCACCATGGCCATGCCAGGGAGCCATCTCAATGTTCAACCAGTGACCTGGCAACCACACGAGACCCCAAGTGCTAATTGTCCGGCTGAGCCCTGTCAGGCCACAGCCCACTGTGAGAGAGATGGAGGCAAGCCAGGTCACTACATTTTTGGATGGTTTATCACCTGAGCACTGCCCTGGGGAGTCCAGCTTTTGGAACCATTTGCTTCTTTTTTTGGATGAAAGATCACCTTTCAATAGCTGTCCAGGAAGGACTCAACACGGTATCAGGGCTGGTGGAAAGACACGAGCCACACACCAACACAAGTCCAAGTTCTATTGAGCACATCGTACTGGCTAATGAACCTTGGCACAGGAGAATTCCAGAACCTCTCTCCCCTTCCCACCTGCTCACTTCCTCCTCTTCCCAGCATGCAGCTCTTCTGTTCCCATGGGAACATGGTCAGGTTCTTAGAAATGTGATGCTTATCAGAAACACAGTATGGTGAGGTGGAGGGAGCAGGGACATTCAAGTGAGCTGTGGGGTGGGGGATGGGATGGGGGGATGGGGGTGGGGGGATGGGGGCATGGGGGGATGGAGCAGTGTCTCCAAGTCTTCATGGTGGGAGGATAAGTTTATCTTCATTTTATACACAAGGGCAGACAGACTCCCTTAGTAATTAAATACCAATTAGATATTAAGCATTTCCAAAATTATATTATTGTTCAACAGGGAAATAGGATGTAATTTAGATTTTTTTCACCCTCCAGTACTGGGAATTGAACTTAGGGCCTCAAACTCGTTAGGCATGTGCTCTGCACCTGAGACACACCTCAGTCCTTTCGCTTTTAGTTGGTTTTCAGATAGGGTTTCTTGCTAAATTGGACCAGACTGGCCTCTGACTCCACCTAGGATTATAGGTGTACACTACTATGCCTGGCCCCTAATTTAGCTTTCTTAACCCACAAGGGTGCCTGGTTTGACACCATTTAGTGAGAGTGACTGTAAGAACTGCAGAACCAGGACTGCGCCCCCCCCCCACCCCCTTGGAGCCTGGCTGGCAGCCAGCTTTGTCACTATCCCCACCACACTGGTGTCTGGAGGAAATGGGGAGTGATTGTGACAGTATGTGTCATTTCTGCACTATGCCTGATTCATTTCCAGGCATAAAATTGTCACAGGGACCATTACAGTTCATGATGACCTTCAAGACGTTTCGTGTGGCAATTACAGAAATCTCTGTGGGTCTTTAGCTCGTTTGCCTACTACTTGGGAAACGGGCCACAGGTCTTCCTTTGGAGCTAAACTGGGCTTCTGTCACTGATGTTAGACCCAAACTCTTGAGACCCAGGGCTCTTGAACAAAAGGGTGTATTGAGTTTGTTATGCTAGCTGGGAAAAACACCAGGCCCTGGAACAAGTTCCTGCAACTCCTAGCAGCAGGGCTAGATAGGTGGAAAAATCCCCGCTGCATCTAGAGCTAAGGACATTTTTACCGTAAAAATAGGGGGAGGGAACGCATGCCTAGGTAAAGCTGGGCAGGCTGTCGATCAGAGGGCGGGGTTACAGGAAGGGGCGGGGTCATGGCTCAGGGGGCGGGGTTATAGACGAAGGCGGGAAAGCTTTGGGAGGCTACAGTGCATGAGCGGAGGTGACCCTTGCTCCTACATTGGGTGCCGTGGTGCTGGGGGTCGCGATGGGGTCTGAGTTAAGATTTTAATGCACCTTCAGGAGTGTGAAATGCCCTGGCTCCCACCTGCCTCCCGGTGCCTGCTAAGAAGTGACCTGCACGGCTCCTTCTTCATCCTTCATAACTGAACTTGGGGCATCTCAGAAGGTTTTCGTATCACCGGCGATCTTTGAGAACTCTCGAACCAGTGAGTCACAGTTTCTGGAGGTGGAACCCAGTGCAGGTGATTCCAGGGCGCTGCCTGGCTGGGGAGCCAGGGTGCTCACTTGTGCTCTTGCCGCCTCTCCAGGGGCAGCTTCCGGAAGGCATAGCTGAGGCCAGACAGCCCTGGAGTCCCTTTAGCACTCACTTAGAGCCATTTGGGAAAGCATTCACAAACTAAAATGTCTAGATTTTGTTCTTCCCTCCGGGTTGGGGACAGAACCCAGGGCCTCAGGCATGCTAGGCAAACACTCTACCACTGAGCCATACCCCAGACTGGATTTTCAAAATTTCCATCTTGAATGTATTTTTACTTTGATTAATTTTAAAGCTTTTTCCTCCAAATACATCACATGAGTAGTCACCCTTGGGGGGAGAGGAGAAGGGTTTCTAGGCTGTGTTTATTGTTCCTTTGTTATTAACACAGGTGTGCTGGTTCACAAATTCACAAAGTTTGTGACCTCTGGGCTTTTCTGTATATATACACATCAATAAAAACCTCACACAGTTAGCATTCCTGTTGAGGGAAATACAGAAATTTGGGAAAAAAAAAAAACAAAAAACACTGACAATCAAGGATTAGCTCTTAGGGCCTCTCAAGGTTGCACTACTTTTTTTTTTTTTTTTTTTTTTGGTGGTACTGGGGTTTGAACTCAGGGCTTCATGCTTGCAAGGCAGGACAGCTACCACTTGAGCCAGCCCCAAATTAACCATCTTAAAATAACAATTTAATGACATCAAGTATATTCATAATGTTTTGTTAAACCATCACCTCTACCTACTTCCAAAACATTTTTATCACCCTAAAATAAAACCCAATACCCAGTAAGCACTTACTCCCTGTGATGGTTAATCTCTCTCTCACTCTCTGTCTCTCTCTTTTGGTACTGGGGCTTGAACTCAGGACCTTGCACTTGCTAGGCAGATGCTCTACCCTCTACCATTTGAGTCACACCCCCAATCTTTTTGCTTTAGTTATTTTTCAGGCAAGGTCTTATGTTTTTGCCTAGGGCCAGTCTTAGACCACAATCCTCCTCCTGTGACCTCCCTGGTATCTGGGAACACTGGCACATGCCACCACACATGGCCTACTGACTGAGATGGAGTCTCCTAACTTTTTGCCTGGGTAGGCCCCAAATTGCAGTCCTCCTAATATCCACCTCCCCAGTAGCTGGGATTACAGACATAAGCCACTGAAACCGGCCTTGTGATGGTTAATCTTGATTTATCAGCTTCATTGGATTGAGAGATGCCTAAGATATTAGTAAAGCCACAGCTCTGAGTGTGTCTGTTAGGGCATTTCCAGAGATGACTGACACGTGGGACAGACCTGCCCTGAATATGGGTACCACCATCCCATAGGCTGGTGGTCCCAGATGGAATGAAAGTGGGAAGCGAGGAAGCCGGTAAACTCAGGCATTCTCTCTCTCTCTGCTTTCTGTACATCATGAATTGAGCAGCCTCTGTCAAATGCTCCTGCTGTCGTGATGTCCTCCCTCACCCTGAACTCAGAATCAACAGAGCCAAGGAGTATGGACTGAAACCATGAGCCAAAATAAGTCCTGCTCTTAAATTGTTTGTCAGGTCTTTTGTCACAGTGACAGAAAAACTGACTAACACATTCCTCTCTTCTTCCAGGCACTGGCAATCGCCAGTCTTCCTGTCTCTGCAGATTTGCTCAGTCTGGACATTTCACATGAATGGATTCACACAATGCCTGTGGCATTTGGATCTTCTCACTTAGCATCATGGTTTTGAGGTTTGTCCACATTGTAGCATGAATCATGACTCCATTCTTTTCTTATTACTGTTATGGTTTAGATAGGTGGTCCCCAAAGATCCATGTGACAAAGTGTTGGTCCCCCAGCCCTTGGCTCTAGTGAGGGATCCTTAGGTCATTATGAGACAGATTAGAGGCACCTACCTCTCCCTGGGATGCTGGGACAGGGGTTAAGCATTGTTAAATACTGTTATGTCACTGTTGATGATAAGCCTTTATTATAAGCATTCCTTTTAAGGTTTATTTTCCCTTTAAATAAGTTAAAAGGTTGTGGCCCAGGACAAATTGGATCCCTAATTGACAGCTGTTGGACCTTTCTTGGCATCCTGGCTGCCTTCAGTGAAGGACCACCAGCCAAGCAGGCAGCCATACAGATGGCCTCATGCCAGCACCAGCTGCTTTGAATGCTCCATGGACGCCTCGAGGAAGCTACACTGCAACCATAGCTGCTTGCAGTTGAAGCACAACTCTGACTCCTGAAGACACTGTGCCAGCCACCACTGTTTCAAACAGCTTGCACTGGACTTGGTGCCATCACAAGCCTCCTAGAGCTCTAGGAATGCAACCATTTCTGCCCAGGCCAGAGGGACACCTTTCCCTGGCCAACAGAAGGCCTGTGATTGGTGGAAACACAGTCCTTCATTTGCATGAAGGGTCTGCTATGATTGGTACAGGTGCCTGTGCCACACCCCCTTTTTGACTATGTAAGGAAACTATTTGGCTCACTTTGTGAACCAGCCTAGAGACACCTTGCTGCCCCCTGGTGTCACAACATCAGGCCCAGTAAAAGGCCTCTCTCAAGTGGTCTTTTCTGCCAGGCAGATGCTCTACCACTCTCACCATGCCCCCAGCCTGCTTGCCTACTTCTGATCTCCATTACTAGTAGAGCAGGTTGAGCTGGTAACATGAAGAGAGAAGAGGCACCACCACCCCAGTGGAGGCAGCAGTGACAGTGGCAGAACTGGTGATGGTGGCAGTGACAGCAGCCAGGATAAAAGCAATAGGGAACAGAGACAATGAAGGATGTCAGAAGCAGAGAGAAAGCTAGAAGGGTGGCTGAAGAAATAGAGGACTAAAGAGCCAGAGAAGAGAGACTGCAGGCCCTGGAAGAGTTCCAGAGAGCTGTAACACTGGCAGCTGCTGTCAAGGCCTGAGGATTCTGCCATCTGAAGACTTGTACTACTTGTGACAGTAGGGCTAAGTGACCCAGCACTCAGGGCCCAAAACAAGAGCTGTAACACTGCTGCTGCTCACTCCACCGAGGATTACAAAAACCAAGGGCCCAGGATTACTATCACTGGAAGAGCATTTGCTCACCTACCCATGATTCCTATCCAGGCAGAGCAGAAGGACCCCAGCCTGCTGATTGGTGACAATGGAGGATGTGCCCTCAGAGAGAATAGGAGGACCCAGCCTCTTCCTCTTGCCCTCTTTCACTTCCCAACTGTGAAGTGAGTGGTTTTATTTTGCCACAGGCACAAAGCAACAGGGTGAACAATGATGGACAGGATAAAATCTCTAAACCGTGAGCCAAACAAAACCTTTTCTCTCTCTAAATCGATCATCTCGGTGCTATCACAGATAGCATGACCCGATGCTATTCCATCCTATGGATTGTGTGTCATCCATCCATTAAGGAACATTTGAGTGCTGTCCAGTTTTTGGTCATTGTGAATAATGCTGTCATGAACACCCATGTTCAAGTTTTTGTTCATTTCTCGGGTACACACCTAGAAGAGGAGTTTCTGGGTCATTGTGCTGCCCAGGCTGCCCTCAAACTCCCAAGTAGCTGGGACTGTAGTCGGGAGCCACAGCATCTAGCTTCTGTTTAATTTTTTTTATTATAATTTTTTTGTTTTGCAGTACTAGGGTTTGAACTCAGGGCCTACACCTTGAGCCACTCCACCAACTCTATTTTCATGATATTTTTTTTCAAGATAGAATCTCTTGAACTATTTGCCTGGGTTGGCTTCAAACCATGATCCTCCTGATCTCTGCCTCCTGAGTAGCGAGGATTACAAACGTGAGCCACCAGCACTAGGTTATAAATTTTCTTTATTAGGCTATATTCGTTATACAGGGGTGGATTCATAGTGACAGTTCCATTTAGGCTTATGTTGGTTAGGTCACCCCTACCATCTCTCCCCTTCAACCCTCTCCCTGCCCCACTTAAAGCAACTGCAAGAGGTTTCTTTGTTCTGTTTCTTTTAAGTATATGAAGTCCATCTACCATATACCCTCACCTTAATCTCCTTCCTTCACCCTCCCCCTCCCACTAGTACCCCCACACACTGTACCACCTCCTAGTTTATAGTCCTGTCTTTCATTATTAATATTTAAGTTGATGTTCAAAGGGGTTTATCATTATATTCTCACCGTGGGTATACTTTACTGTTTAATTTTTAAGATAATCTCAAGTCTCTCATTTGAAAAGATCATTCTCTTTCTTTTCTTTTCTTTTTTGGTACAGGGCCTATACCTTGAGTTACTCCACCAGTCCTTTTTCATGAAGGGTTTTTTTTGAGGTAGGGTCTCCTGAACTATTTGACCAGGCTGGCTTTGAACTGCAATCCTCCTGATCTCTGCCTCCTGAGTACTTAGGATCACAGGCATTAGCCACCAGTGCCCAGCTAAAAGACCTTTTTCTTGACGCAGACATGGTTGTGCACACCTGTATTCCCAACACTGAGGCAGGATGATTGCGAGTTTGAGGCCAGCCTAGGCTACAGAGTGAGACCCTGTCACAAAACCAAAAAAAAATTATAGTTCTTTTTCTCAAGGACTAGTTGATAATCCTGGCTTAGTCTCCCACAGCTCTTTCCATAATGAACACACACAAGATGTAGGGTTCCAGTGTAGAATTGGAGTTAGGCCTCTGCTCTTGGGCTCAGAGACCCTGGCACATTAAACATGGCTGAGACCTGAGACTGAAATTGTCCTTCAACATCCTGGGGCTTGCTGTGGCTCCCGCTCTGCCTTTCCCCACCAGTGTGGCCCCTGTACCAGCGAAGGCTGCAAACAGGGAGAATGGATCCACTCATGAGGAGCGTTCGTGACCTTCCTTAGGAATAACCCTGATGCCTGCCAAGGGCTGAGAGGAGGAGAGCCAACCCCACGCTAATCACGTCTTGCAGTTATGAGTATTTCCCCTTAAGAGCTCGAAGTTCTCAATCTGAGCCCTGAGTAGTTACAGCTGCTCATCACGTGACAACAGGAACCCAACCTCAAATGGTTTGTGCTTGTTTGCAAATGCCAAAAATCTGATGCTATGGATTTTTTTAGGTCATGCAGAGTCAGGAAGACTGGTGCATCTTTTTAACTCTGCATCAGGTCCATCTGCCCCTCTCAGGACACTCAGCCTATCACGCCCAGCCAGGAGGAGGTGGGGTGTGGGGAAGGTGTCCTTCCAGAGCCCCCTACATCTGGGCAGGGGCACTGGGCATCTGGGTGCTGCTCCTTCCCCTGGGACTCTGCTGCATTTGCCACAGGGATGAGGACGGGAGAGGTCAGCCCACAAGCATCACTTAAAGATACTTCCTGACTGCAGTTTTAGGGTGCAAACAAAAAGAGAAAATAAACCAGGTGACGGTGGCATATATTGTATATATATATGTGTGTGTGTGTGTGTGTGTATTTGTTTATATATATATATATTTTTGAAGTACTGGGGCTTGAACTCAGGGCCTTCACCTTGAGCCACTCCACCAGCCCTATTTTTGGGAAGGGTTTTTCAAGATAGGGTCTTCTGTAACTATTTGCCCTGGCTGGCTTTGAACCTCGATTCTCCTGACCTCTGCCTCCTGAGTGGCTAGGATTACAGGCGTGAGGCACTGGTGCCTGGCTTATCATATATTTTTAAATCTATTTTTTTTTCACTAATCGGTTTGCAAGCCTCAGACTATTAGAGACATTAAAACCAAAATCCCCAGCCCCTAGCCGGCAATCGCTTGTTACCTGTTAAGGGACAGGCAGAGGAGGCTCTGGGGTTGTCTGACAGTGTGTTGAAGGAGAAAGGACATTCAAACTCATCCTCCCCATGCTGGTCACGTTGCTGTGATCAGGACCTTAGGGCAATGAGCAGAAGGAACTCTGCATTCTGAAAAGCTCTCCTGTCGGGTCCACCGAGCATCACTGCCCCCGCACAAAGGCTCACCCCTGCCTGCGTGGAATTAGGGAGAGGCTTGAAGGCCCCAGCTGTCCAGCCCGGCCTGTGTAATCATTACTTAAATGATGAGGCTCGTGGCTGCAAAGAATCGAAGGCTTTGACCTTCAGGAGAGGAGCCTCCGGGAAGGGGAATTTCTATTTTCAGGATGAGGATAATGAGTGTGAGGAGTAGGCAAGCTGTGCTCCAGGCGCCATGTCTTTCCCAGCTTGGTGAAATAGGGCATCTGCACTCCTTTGCTCCCCCAGCTCCACAGTAATTGGCTTCAACTGAAGCCCAAGTAGCTTTGGGTTTGGATAAAAGAGAAGAGGGGTGCACCCCAGGCAGTGTGTGTTCCCAAAGGTCTCTGTGTTTGCCTGGGACCAGGCAAAAAGGAGTTTCACTGTCCCTCAGCACAGACACGAGTCTACCCTCAGGTGGGTGGAAGGAACCCCAGACCGTTAGTACAAAGGCACGGTCCGTCTGGGGCCACGTGCAACCCACTGTTTGCTTTGGGCATCACCCAAGGACACATTACAGCTTTTGAAAGATTCAAACGTGGAAAACATTCCAGAGCAAAAAGTCCGGGGAAAACTGCACACACCCATCCCCTCCACACTGCACCAAGTTCCCCTTCTTGCGTCCCAGGCCTCCTTCCGGGAACTGCCCCAATCTGGTGGGTTGACACACAGCTGCTGGTCTTTTGTCTGGGAAGTTCCCTTGAGCAAGTGAGGAGAAGGCAGAGCTGAGTGGCATTGGGGCTTGGCTGTCGCCTGGGCAGAAGGGGAGGTGTCCATTCTCTCACAAGTTTCCAGGATGGGGAGTTGGGCATTAGAACCCAGGCTGGAACCCACTTCGGGCCTAAATGTGAGCTGATATGAGCAGAAGTCCACAGAAGATTTCCAGTGAGTGACTCTCAGTGAGGCTGGCCTGGTCCAGCCTTGTCACAGTGGGATAGAAGCAGCTGGATGACCAGGTCACATGACAGGAGCTGGGCGGGCCATACAATTCTGTTGGTGCCCAGGGGGCAGTGCTGGGGGTTGGGGGCAGGGGAGCAAGCCCTTTCTGCAAAGCAGTGTGGGGAATTCTGCCAGGCTGAAAATGGACGGGTTGGAAGCAAACCAACCCCTTCCTCAGGTGAAAAGTTGGGGTTTTGCAATCCTGTAATTACTATGTTTAGCAAAGATGCCAATTTCTCCCTTGGGTAATTTTCAGAAATGGAAACCAATTTTCTATGGGCTCTAGAGGAGCTTGTCTTGATCTCAGTGAGAGTGTTTTTAGCTCCACTCCACGGATGCTTATTTGGGAGAAAGCAGGGTTCTGGTTTGTGTTCATTGGGTAAAGCTGGGAAAGGGATGAGGAGTTGGAAAAGAAGGTTCTGGTGCCAAGTAGGGACATAATTCCCAGATTATTTTCTTCCCCATCTGTGGTTGGCAAAATAATGGCCCCTAAAATGTCAATGTCACAATCTCTGGAACCTGTGAATGAATATGTTACCTCCCATGGCAAAAGGGACTACACAGATGTGATTATGGATGTCTAGAAGGGAGGTTATCCTGGGTTATCTGGGTCAGGCCGATGTAACCCCAGGGACATTATAAAAGGGGGGAAGGTTGGAAGAGTGGCTTAAGGGTACTTTTTGGCCCCAGGACAGCCAAAAAGTAAGAAGAGGGGAGGACAGCCAGAGGTGGGGGTTGTGGGGAGCTATGACAACCAAAGTGAAGCCAGACAGAGATAAGATTTGAAGGTATTGGCTTTGCAGGTAAAGGAAGGTGCCCTGAGCCAAGGAATGCAGGTGGCCACTAAAAGCCAGAAAAGGCAAGGCTGTGTGGCTCCAACGTCCACTGTAGGCTTCTGATCTCCAGACATGTAGGCTAATAAATTGGTGTTGTTTTAAGTTTGGGCCTAATACACCATCCAACACAAAATTAGCTTTGCTCTTCCAAGGACTGGGGAACAAATCCATCTGCTCAGGAAGCTGACATGCCATAAACCGAGGCAGAAGCCAGAATCTGAAGGTCAAGGTGGCTGAAACAGTGTGGACGCCTGGCTGCCAGCAGATACAAACAACTCCTCCCAACAGACTGCACCTTGGCAACACTGGGCAAAGCGTTGGCCTGACTTCTAGATACCCTCTTCTCCTACACCCATGCAACACTGATTCACACTCGAGTCCTAATAGCCTAAAGGTTTTCCCTCCCAGTCATTTACAGCTGAGAAAGAATATGCCTATAGATGGTGACACAGAGCACATCTCAATCTAAACGATGAGTCTTGGGCTGGAGGTGGAGCTCAATAGTAGAGCGCATGGTTAGCATAAGCAAGTGAGTTCAAGTCCCACCATATATGTTTATTGTATAAAATATTATCCATATATATGTATATATGAACAAGTCTCAGACAACTTCTTCACAGGGAAGATGTCATGTGAAAAGGGAGGCAGAGGTCAGGGTGATGTGTCAAGTCAGGAACACCAAAGAATGTCAGCCAACCAGCAGGAGCCAGAAGAGGCTGGGGACAGAGCCTCCCTCTTGGGAACCAGCCCCGCTGACACCTTGGGCTGATACTAGATTTCTGTTTTCAAGTCACCTGGAAACTAAACCAAATATCTCCAGATTCCAAGCAGGCAGCTAAAAGGGAGTGGGCATAGCCTGTGGGTGTTCACACTGAGAATGTTGTGGAATTCTAACGACCCTGAATTGTGGCCAGGATCTACAGGCCTGGAGATGAGGGTTCATGGGAGGCCAGGCTCAAAGGCCCAGCTGAGACCTGGGCTCCAGCTTAGCAAGTGGGCCATGAGGACAAGAAGACCACCCTAGGGGTAGAGCCCCTCCCCCACACCCAGAGTAGTCAAACCACTGCAGACAAGCAGAAACCCAGGTTGCAGCACCCAGTCCCAATTCTGCATGGCCAGTCTACAACTCTGGATCTCCCTATGGGGCACGTGGCACCCCGCCCCTATGCCTGGCAGGGTTAACCTTAGAAACAGCATTTAGGAAATGCTCAGAATGGAAAGCTACATCCTGGGCCGTCCAGAACACCAGGGTGAAGAATTTGCAGAGGTGGACCCTCCCTTCCCTTGCAACCTTGCAGGGAGTGAAGTATTGAAAAAAGCGAAAGAGCTTGAGGTCAAGGGGGGACCTGACCCTGCATTTGTGGGAGCTGAAATCACCCAGGGAAGGGTGAGGTGACAGAAATCTTTGCCTAATAAAAGCAACTGACCACCTTGGATGGCTGAGGCCAGGACTGGTGAATAGTGCTTGTTTTCGCTGAAAAAAAGAAAGGGGGAGGGGTAGGGGTTTCTCCCTGGGAAGGCTGCCAACAGGAGGGAGAGGCTAGGGGAGAGAAAAATTCCTTTTACCTGTGAGACAGGTATTACCTTTGAGTCCAGTCCTGGGTTGGTGATTAAATATCCTGGCTAGCATGAGCCTGGTGCCACTTGGCACACAGGCTGGTTAATCAGGATCTAGGGGCAAAGCCTTGGAGCTTCTTCCTCTTTGTTTTGGGGACCCCTAGCTGCAGGGTTCCTGGGGCAGCTCAGTGGCCAGCAATGTACCAGGCCAACAGACATAGGAACATGGGGGTGAAGGGATAAGTGGGCACACGCGGAGACCCTAGATCTGGAAAGACTTGGGGGAGGGCTCCAGTGTTTGCTTCTTTGCTCGGCCAGGAATTGGTTTGGCTGCTTGAGCAAGACCCTTCACCTCTCAAGGTTTCAGTTCCCCCAAGTGTCAAAAGCAGAACAGGCATCTTGTTCTTATCCAAGAACAAGATGGGCCAAGGTTGCAGATGGGTGAGTTTCTGGAGATAAAGTTCTTCAGACAGAGAGAAAGGGAAAGAGGTCTGGAAAAGGCAGCCCGGGAGGAGGGAGGTGAATGACAAGAATGAGGAGGGCAGAGCAGAGGCCTTGGAGGTGAGAGGGCCAGGGGAGGAGGCAGCAGGGAGGATAGAGGAGCCATTGTGCCGACTGCAACCCGGGCCAGAGGGCTTTGCCCTCTGCCTCCCTCCCACTGGGCCTTTCCACTGGGCCAAAGGAAAAAGAGTCCAGTGGGCTGCCCCGCCTCTCCGGGACAACTGAGTGTCCAGTCAACCCCGCCCCCACCGGCCCTGCGAACTCAGGGGCTCCAGCCTGAGGCGTAGAGAGAAAAAAGGAGACCCTACTCCAGGCTGGCTTTATGAACTCACTCAAGGACAGTCAGGTCTTCCCCTCCCCGTGCCTCAGTTTCTCCTCTTCAGCAGGAACGACGGCGGCTTTTCAGGCTTGATGGAAATGCCCTCTGAGTGGGGGCAGCGGAAGAAGTGCGGCGTGCCAGCGGGTCTACGCAGCGAGCCCCCTCCAAGCTAAAATTCGGGGAGCACAGACTCCTACCCTCATCGCTAGGCGTCCGAGCCCAGACCTGGACCCTAGCGGTCGTTGGAGAAGGGAGGTAAAGAGGGAAGAGGAAAGGGTAGTGGCGGGCGGATCTGCACCCCCGTCACTGGTTCCCATCGGAACCCCCTCCTCCAACAGCCGCTCGCGTCCACGCAGCGCGTGACCGCAGCACTGCGGCTGCAACGCTGCCCTCCCCCGCACGCGTCGGATTCCTGGGGTGTGTGAGGTGGGGGTGGGGGGCGTGCGGGACCCGATCTCCGCGGATACGCGCGCCGCGGCGCTAGGACTGGGTGATGACGCCCCTGCGCCCTCCCCTCCTCTAGTTTCTGGTTTCCGGGAGTTTCTCCGCCCGTGATCCTGTCGCTGAGTCACCTTCTCCGAACGCGCCCGGGACGCTCAGGACCCGACCTGGGTTGTCCCGGGGCCGCTCGTATACCGCCGAGACGCGCGCGGAGCCACGGATCCAGGGATCGCGAGTTCTAGCCTGCGCTTCTTCCCGCTCGGGGACCCCCGCAGAGTGGTGTGAAACGGAGGAGGGCCACCAGGGTCCTTTGGGAGAGGAGACATCATGGGGCGTGCCGGAGTTCAGGGTGCCGCCCGGCTAATTGGCCCGCTCTCCTCCGGGACCGCCTCTTCTGGACTTTAAGAAGCGATGAGGAGAGAGGTGTGTGGGAGTCCGGTAGGGGCCGGTGTGGGCACGTGAGCCCTCCGCAGTCAGGGCCTGGTCCATGGCAGCCTTCTGCAGGGTTTTTTTGGTTTTTTTTTTTTTTTTTTCTAACTTTGGCCCTACCTGGTCAGGTCACCAAGTCGGTCTTGGCAGCTTCTTCCTTCCCAGTCTCTTCAAATAACCTTCCAAGAATTTAACTCGAAATGGCCACGGTCAGGTTCAGGTTACTTGCCGTGAAATGTATCACACACATGCATTGACATACACACGTTCGCGTTTGCCACCACCGAAGCGAAAACTCCTGGGCGCGTTTGCATCTTCCCGCGGAGCCGGCGGGAGGGGCGGGGGGTGGCGGGGCCACGCCCTCCATGCCTGCCTCTCTTGCCCCGACCGGACCCCTGGGCCTGTCCACACTGCCAGGCTGCTCTCCAGCGGACAAGGAGGATCCGGGACCTGGACCACCCGCTGCGGGCAGCGTCTCAGGCCCAGGTAAGCCTCGATAGTGTCCCCAGGGGAAAGGACCCAACTTTTGAGGTTGCTGACAAGGCTCGGAGCCCCCAGGCCAGTCCAGCCCTGTCCAGGAAGGCGTGCCAGGCTGCCTTGTGCTCGGTGGTCCCGCGGGCGCATCAGAAGCTAAAAATAACCCTTCCCGGGAGATCAGGGCAGGAAGAAAAAAGGAAGCCCGAGCTTGACGGGTGAGACATCCCGGCCCGGAGGAGGGGCGCCGAGCGAGGTCGGGGTTTCGAATTCCGGGTGAGCTGGGGAGGGGGCCGGTGCGAAGGGGTCGCTGCATTACCCACTGCGGGCAGCGTCCAACCCACGGTCCTCCCGGAGCGCAGGACCGCGCGCGCCGGACGCCAGAGACCGGTTCGCGTGGGCCCCGCGCCTCAGCTCGTGCTGCGCGATCCGCCTCGCGCGCTCGGGACGCTGCGTCCGCGGCGCGCCGCTCGCGGCCGGGGCCGGGACTGCGCGCCTCGCTGCCTGCCTGGGCTGCTCCTCCAGCGCGCCTGCGGCGCTGCCTGACCCAAGCGGCGGGGGCGCGCAGCCCTGGCGCTGCCAAGCGGTGGGCGCGGACCGTGCTGGGTGGGGGCGGTACGGTGAGGCTCGGGATGAGCTGGCTGACCCGCGAGGGCCAGGGCCGCGCCAGGCACGGGTTCCACCCCAGTGAGCCCGGGGAACGCAGGGCGAGCGGCGCCAAGCGGCGAAGTTGAGCGAAAAGTTTGAGTCCGGAGGGAATAAGCCCCAGGAACCTGTACCAGCCCGATGCTTCCCTTGTCCCTTAATCGCGGAGCCGAGCCTAGGACAAGCTGCGTTGCATCCCAGGCCACTATAGGGAACGGCGTTGGCGCCTCTCCCAGCAAACCAGACCCACTGGGTAGGGCCGTCCGCCTTGTCCTCCGGTGGCTTGGTGGCTTCTGAGCGACCCGCCCTCGTGAGGCCCCGGGAACTGGGCCACACGGCGTGTTGCCTTTCGAACCCACTCCTGATCGGGCAGGACAGGCGGCAGCTGTGGCCCAGCTGTGTCTCGGCTCTTGTGCAACCCCGGAGCTGCTCCCACCGGCGGGGCGCATCCCCACGGAGCCCGGCCTCGGAGGCACAGGCGGCGGCCCCAGCCGCCCCGGAGTTCGGGGTGGGGGACGCGGTGACCTGACTGGCTGAGGCGGAGATCCTAGCCCTAAACCTGGTTCCTCGCAATGTCCGCTCTCGGATTTTTACGCAACTGGACTGTCCTTCCCCTGGCAACCCCGCAGGGTGAGGAGCTGGTCCGATGGAGAGAGTCACAGAGCTCTGACTCATCCGTCGGGCCGGAACCCGAAACGTCAGAGAGGAGAGCCCCCGGGAAGAGACTGTTCGCTTCCTGGGGTGGGGGCTCAGTCCCTTGGTGGCACCGGAACTCGGCTCTAAGGATCTTCCAGAAAACTAGGTCTCCGACCCACGGGCTTCTGGCGATTCAGGAGCGCGCAACTCCCCGCGCGAGGTCCCAGGATCTGGCTGGGCGCCATCCCTTCCCACTTCAAGGGGGCTGCACCCCGAACTCCGCCAGCGCTGTCTCTTCCTGTCCCTCAGATCTGGCCGCCGCAGAGAATGACGCGAGTGCCCCCACAGTCCCGGCTCCGGGCGGGGAGGGCGAGCCCCACAGCCAGTCCCGCGACGCCCTCCTGGGCAGCACCGATAAGGAGCTGAAGGCAGGAGCCGCGGTCACCGCCAACAGCGCTCCGACAGCGTTGGGGGGCCCCTGGCAGCGGAAACCGCAGGACAAGGCTATGGAAGCAGGTTTGTGGGGGGGCCCGACTGGGAAGGGCTGTTAGGAGATCCCCTCCCACTCGCCAGAAATGATGGAACGCCGAAAGAGAGGGGCTGGGGACGCCCGTGAGAAACCTTTTGTTTTCACGAGGCCAGAAGCTGGCTGGCCCTAAGCGGAGGAAAGAGGTGTCAGGGTCGCCGCAATCCCACCCCGGACCTCCCCACGGGAGGCCGCTTCCTCTGGCCGAGCTCTGTTGGGTCAGTTACCCGAGTAATGCAGACGCTGCGTTTCCACCCCAGTGCCCGTGTTGCTCTCCTCCGCCCCCTAGTGGCGGGTTTCGGACGCGGCCTTCCCCGGTTTGTTTTCGCAGCTGGCGGCTCCCGGCCTCTGCTCCCGCGGCCCTGCCGCGTGCTGGTGCTGCTGAACCCTCGCGGTGGCAAAGGCAAGGCCCTGCAGCTCTTCCAAAGCCGCGTGCAACCTCTGCTGGCCGAGGCCGAAGTCTCCTTCACGCTGATGCTTACTGGTGAGTACCGTGTGCTCCCCCTCCCCCCGCCCCACACGTACTCCGGGCCCCCGTGCTGCAGGGCACAGCCTCTGCAGGGAACCGGATCCCGAGCCTCCCCACAGAGCGGCAGAACCATGCGCGGGAGCTGGTGCGTACAGAGGAGCTGGGCCGCTGGGATGCGCTGGTGGTCATGTCTGGGGACGGGCTGATGCACGAGGTGAGACCTGCGTTACAGGTTGACTCGGGTGGGGTGGGGATGGAGCTTCCCTGGTTGAGGCCACTCCTGCTCCAACAGGTGGTGAATGGGCTCATGGAACGGCCCGATTGGGAGACAGCAATCCAGAAGCCCCTGTGTAGCCTCCCAGGAGGCTCTGGCAATGCTCTGGCAGCCTCCTTGAACCACTATGCTGGGTGAGAGCCCAAGGCCAGAGTGGGCCTCAGTGTTCTTTCTCCTTCCCCTTCCCTACTGCCAGATTTTCTAAGCTCTTATTAGGTAAAGTCCTCTTCTTCCTCTAGCGCCTCACCCTCAGCTCTGGGGCCCTCTCCCGGTGGCCCCAGATGGCTGCCTCTACCTACTCTGTCACTGTTCCTGTCAACCCCTAGGGACCACATGTTGCTTTGCCTGATCCCACCCCCCAAAAGGAGGGAAGGGGATGATGCTCTGGTGGCCCCTGCCTTGGTCCATCTGTCCTTTTCCTCTGCAGCTATGAGCAAGTGACTAATGAAGATCTCCTGACCAACTGCGCGCAGCTGCTGTGTGGCCGGTTCCTGTCCCCCATGAACCTGCTGTCACTGCACACAGCCTCAGGACTGCGTCTCTACTCTGTGCTCAGCCTGGCCTGGGGCTTCATTGCTGACGTGGACCTGGAGAGTGAGAAGTACAGGCGCCTAGGGGAGATGCGCTTCACCGTGGGCACCTTCTTGCGTCTGGCAGCCCTGCGCATCTACCAGGGCCAACTGGCCTATCTGCCAGTAGGAAGTGTGGTCTCTAAGCCACCCGCCTCCTCCACGCTGGTGCATCAGGGCCCCATGGACACGCACCTTGTTCCCCTGGGGGAGCCAGTGCCCTCCCACTGGACCGTGGTGCCCGAACAGGACTTTGTGCTGGTGTTGGCACTGCTGCACACCCACCTGGGCAGCGAGATGTTCATGGCTCCCATGGGCTGCTGCGCCTCTGGCGTTATGCACCTGTTTTATGTGCGCGCAGGCGTGTCGCGGGCCATGCTGCTGCGCCTTTTCCTGGCCATGGAGAAGGGCAAGCACATGGAGTATGACTGCCCCCACTTGGTGCATGTGCCCGTGGTTGCCTTTCGCCTGGAGCCCAAGAATCGGAGGGGCGTATTTGCTGTGGATGGGGAGTTGATGATCAGCGAGGCTGTGCAGGGCCAGGTGCACCCAGACTACTTCTGGATGGTCAGTGGCTGTGGGGAGCCCCTGCCCAGCCATGAGCCCCAGCAGAAACCAGCCCCAGGGCCTTTATAACTCTGAGCCCTGTGGTGCCTTTGTCTGCTCCATTCAGGCTGAGGCTGGGGTCCTCCCTCCTTTCCTGGGACAGAAGGGCCTGTCCACAGCTCATGTGTGTGGGGGTGCTGGGGACCTCTGGAGAGGGCAGGAAGGTGGTGGAGGCTATGCTTTGGTAGGGTGGGCTCTGCCCACCACAGTCCACCAGTCCCTGGGCAGAGCCCTGCTGGCTGGGCCAATTGCCCGTGGAGGTTTCCCCTGACAGTTGAATCCAAATAAAGTGACATTCCCAATCTGCTGGTCCTGTCCTGGGGAGGAAGCAGGGGCCTGCAGTAGCTGGAGCTATGGAATGCTATGTTAATGCCTAATGGTGGCCCCTGAATTGGAAGGCAGCTATGCCTCCCACTATACCACCAATGCCTCCAAGTAACCCTTGAATCGGATGAGGCATGGCACAGCCATTTTGGTGGTAGGCACTTCTTGGGGGGTGGGGAGGGGCGACACTGGGATCTGTACTCAGGGCCTCACATTTGCTAGTCAGGCGCTTACTGCTTAAGCCACTCGGCCAGCCCTTTTCTGTGATTGGGTTTTTTCAATCTATTTGCCTGGGGTTGGCTTCCAACCTCAATCCTCCTGATCTCTGCTTCCTGAGTAGCTAGGTGTGAGCCACTGGCACCCAGCAGGGTGGGTGCCTACTTATATGCTGATATGGACCATCTTCAGCCCAAAGAGGCCTGAGAGTTGGCTGACTGCCCAAGCCTACACATGGAAGACAGAGGCTCTGCACTCCTGTCTCTTACCTTGGGTCATTAGCCAGATGCTCAGGGAATGCAGCTAGACCCCATGTGAACTGAGGAGGAAAATGTCTTGAGTTAAAGGTGTTAGGGAAATTGCCAAGGAGCAAGACACATTTCAGAGAAAAAAATGACTTCTTTTCACTCTATTTTTTTTTAAAGGAGTCTGGCACCCCATGAGGTCCTTCCCCACTTGTCTTCAGCAGAGGCGCTGGTAGAAACAGGGAGAGGCAGATGCCAATCTCCCAACTTGCGCAGCCATTTTGACTTACAGCCAAGATGGACACCTGCCCACTGAGAGGTGCTGTGACATTAGCTCCCCTGGAATCTGGAAGGAGCTGAATGGGTTAGTCATAGGCCACTGGGGGCAGACAATGCTACTGAGGAATGCCACACAAGCCAGGAATGGAACCCAGCCCAAAGGCAAGAGGACTGACCCATCCACTAAACACTGAATCCTCACCTCTTCTCCCTGTAAATCCTTCAACTGGAAATACAAAAGGCATTCAGGCAGAAGGGGACCAGGACCCCCTGCCATGAGCCTTCCCTGGCAACAGGTCTGGGTCTCTGTGGGGGGGACACTGGCACATCAGGAAGAAAGGCAACAGAGCCTGGATGAATGGCAGAGGCAGGTTTAATGGTGTTACCATGTCTTGTTAATAAGCCAACCAAAAAAAAAATGCAAGTAAAAAAAAGTTTAATCACAGCACTTTATACAGATCTTATAAGCAGTAGGCATTCACATCACATGAACGACGCACAGCCCCCAGGCACTCGGGATGTTCTCAAGACACCAATCATGGGCTCCGAGTGAGTGCTACAGGAGGGCAGGTGATCTGGCTCTGTCCTTCCCAAGGTTCAGCGGCCTGGGTGGTCCCGGCACAGCACAAGTGTGGAGCCCACTTAAGGCTGACAAGACGCATCATGCTTTGGCTTTTTTAAAATTTTGTCTTTTTTTCTAATAAGAATTAATATCATTGCTTTTGAGATTTATTTTTTCCAACCTTAAATATTACATACGTACACCAGAAATTACATAGCTGCAATGTGCTCAACAGCGTCCTCTTAACCTGGAGCTTCACATTATCAAAAGCTTAGAAAACTTGTAAACCTCTGGGCCTGTGGGGCAGGATGGGGTGTGGGGAGAAGGGGGTGAGCTCCTGCTGCCGCTGCCTCCTCCCTCTGGACTGCACCGGCAGAATCTGGAAGCCAGGGGCTGCTGAGGCCTCGCTTAGCATCTCAGAGATGGCCGAGCCACTGGATGGGGACAGGCTCTGGTGCTTGCTTGGTCTTGCAGCTGCTTTTGCTGCCTCAGTGGGGGGTTGAGATGAAGCTTGTGGGAAGCAGATGTGGGCACAGTACACACTGGAGGGCCTGGGCAGAACTGCTTGTGCCCCTGGCACCTATGGACTGGAAGAGAAAGGCACCTACAGCCATTTCTTCCCAGCAGCTCCCTGTCCTCAACTCCATGTGGATGTGTGAGGTCTGCCACCTCTCCCAGGTGTCACCTTGAATCTGGCCTGCTCCCAACCTCTCTTAGAGAGTAAGTTCAACAGACCTAAGGGCTATAACATGGCAAACAGGCCAGAGCCAGAAGTCAGTGACAGTGGCTACAGCTCCCATGGAGTAGCATTGACGCTGGGGGATTAAGGGGACCAGTGGTGATGGCGGCAGGAGGGTGTGGGATCATGGGGAGGTGGGGGACTCAGTCATACTGAAGAGGCTGAAAAGGACCCAGGGGCATCGCGGGTGCAGTCCACACCTCATGCAAGGCACACCCACTCCCGGCCCATGTGCAGGGCTCCTGGGCCCAGACAGCACAGCATGCCACCTCTGACCTGAGAAGGGGACAAGGGGGAAGTGCTGGGACATTCTGCCTGGGTCTGCAAGTAGAAATTGCAGCAGGGCTCTGGTTCTCTTTGCCACAGGGGATCTGCTGAAGAACTGTTTCGGAATAGAAACGCAGCATATTGGGACACTTCTTGCACTTCAGCATCAAACTCACCTTGACCTCGGGGAGAAGAGGACAGCGGAGCCTCACACTGGGGACAGAGGGGGCAGGAAGAGGGGCAATTCCAGGGAGGGAGTGAGCAGGCAGCGGCTAGCCTCTCCCACCATGACGTGCCTTCTGTGGGGGCTGATGGCTACTTGTCCTCTGTACTCTCCGGCATGCCTGCCTCTAGCAGGGCGGCGCGGAACTGTGTCAGGACGCCCCGGATGCTCTTGATGAATCCCTTAGAGAGCGGAAAAAGGGGGAAGCCGATGTCAGGGTAGCCACTCTTTTCAGGCAGGAAGCTCCGGTAACTCTTTCTCCGCTTCTTTGGTTTGACGCTGGGTGGCACTGATGCATCAGGCGCCGTCTCTGAAGTCTGGTCTGTGTGGTCTCTGCTAGTTGAGGCCAGGCCCTGGGCACCGCCCTCCGAGTCTGAGCCCTGAGAGGCCTCTCCAGGGGCCAGCCCACCATCCTCGGGTTCTTCACGGCCGGAGTCTGAGAGCTCAGCTGCAGCAGGTGGCTCTGGCGAGCTACTATCCTTGGGGACCCCATTTGGCATTGCCTGGGCCCTCTCCAGCAGGGTGTGTGTTTCCAGCCAGGACTCTATGCGGTTCACCAGCCGCCAGCCGCCAGTGCTAAAGTGCTGCTGGATCTCCTGCTCAAAGACCTCTGGGGGCCGCCGTACCAGCTGGGTCATGGACTGCACCACACGGATCAGCGCCATCTCATTGTAGCAGCGACTGTTCTCGTAGCCCTCCTGCAGGCCCCGGTCACTGTCAAAGCCGGCTTCGTTGTAGTACGGTTCATTCACCAGGATCAGACCTACATGGGGGATGTCCTCCCTTAGTGGGTATGGGAAGCTCAGCAGAGTAGGCCTGCCCTCCACCCACAAGGGGACAGCCAGCCAGCATGCCCTCCAAGGGGCCCCATTGCCAGCTGCCAGCTCAACGTACCTTGGATGGAGATGAGCACCTGGAGAAGGCTGGATTTGCTCGTCCACCTCTCTGTTCCCTGAAACACACACAGCACCATCAGGTCTGTTTCAGACAGACATCTGTCCCCTACTGCCACTACATCCCAACAGGGGGCTGGTACTGTCCTCACCTTTCCAATCCAGGTGCCCAAGAGGCTGACGCACACCTTCCCGTTGTCATATAGGTTGGGGTTCAGGCGGCCACTGCACTGGGAGAGGTAGCAAAAGTGGGGGGGTACAGCCGGATAGATGTTGGGGAGCTGGATGTCAAACAGGTAGAGGCCATCCTCATAGGGGGTTCGAGTGGGTCCCTTGATTAGGGCTGAGAAAAGGTCCTAGAAAGGAAGGAGGGCTGAGGTTGGCATGTGGGGTCTGGCTTTGCTTTTCTGCAGGGCACTGTGCAGGTGGGAACGGAAGGAGCAGCACCCTGGCACCCAAAGCCACCAGCAATGGAGACGCCACAAATGAGGATCTCTGCACTTGCTTTTGGGGGTGGAAGCATGGTGGTTTCAGAACCAGAAGGTTGGTACTAAGGATCTGAGCTCTAGAACGAAGGCTGAGAGACCACCAGAGAAACTAAGGTTAAGTCCTGGGAGCCAAATCCCAACATCAGGGATCTGTGTGTACATGCATGTGTGTCCACCTGCTGACAGGTGGACAGTGTCAGGGGTGAGGAGTCGGGAAGACGGAGAGGCTGAAGTACTAACTGGAGAACAGAGCCATTCATGTATATTGTGATCCAAGCCACGAGCCTCTGAGCTTTGGAAAAAAGCGTAAGAAAAGAAAAACCCTGTTCCTCTCTTCCCTCAGCAGAGCTGTGACAGGCTGGAATCTTCTAAAGGTATTTTACCAAGCCCAAGAGAAACAAAAGTGTTACTAAGAACCTCAGCAGCACCAAGCTTGCTGTTGTCCCTGGCCAGCCGTGGGCTTATCTGAATACTGCACTCTCCCTTGCTATTGGGACCCTGCCCTTTGTATTCTCGGGCTCTTCCTTTCCATGATAGGCCCGATTAGGGTCTGCTGAGTAAGCAAGCTGGCAAAGCGAGCTGTGCACATCCTCATTCCTCACACTGCCTTCTGTAAAGACGACTCAGAACCCCAGGACAGGGAAAATGAAATGTGGTATTCTGTAGATACAGATGGAACACACTGCGTCAACATGCATCCACAAGGGCAGGTTTTAAGAGCCAGTGTTCAATGAAGAAGGTGCACTGTCGAAACACGTCCGATGACGGGCTATTTATGTAAATAAACTGTATGAAATATGATGTGCTACGGTGACACATGAGAATGCAAAACTATTTTTAAAAAGGTTGTCTGGAAGGAGCTCCACCAAAGTCCCAATAGTCACAACCTCTGGGAATGAGAAAAGGCCTTGGATTTGGGAGAAAGAGGAGGTGAGGGTTGGTCAAAGGCAAGCTCTATTTGTAAGGTTCTCATTTTTCAGAAAAAAGAGGAGAATCTTGCTGAGGGTGGTGGTACACAAATCCAATCCCACTTACTCAAGAGGCTGTCAGGAGGATCCCAAGTTCAAGGCCAGCCCAGCCAATATAGCAAATTCAAAGCCAGCCTAGGCAACTTAGTGAAATCCTTTCTCAAAATAAAATTTAAAGCCTGTAATCCTAGCTAACCAGGAGGCAGAGATCAGGAGGATTTCAGTTTGAAGCCAGCCTGGGCAAATAGTCCGTGAGACCCTATCTTGAAAACACCCATTACACACACAAAAAAGGGCTGATGGAGTGGCTCGAGGTGTAGGCCCTGAGTTCAAGCCCCAGAACTGCCAAAAATAAATAAATAGACAAATACATAAATAATAAAATAAAATTTAAACAGGATACAGCTCAGTGGTTGAACACTTGCCTAGTATACAAGAGGCCCTGCGTTCCATCTCCACTACTGCCAAAAAAAAGATACTCTTAAAGTTAATTTTTCAGAGGCCTAGACACATATGGCTGAGTGTTGGCCCTCCAATTACTGAGCGGTCACCCCTGTACACGTAGGCAGCTCCCCATGCCAAGCCCTTCCCCTGCCCACTTGCCATTCTGTCCTCAAAAGTTTTGACCATGATGCCATCAGGTAGTGAGGTGGCCAGCAGTGCCATTTCCTTCCGTACAGTGCTGAAGAACTTCTTGGCTTCTGGAGGCTGGAACTCTATTTTCTTGAACGAGTGATTTGCTGGAGGGAAAAGAGAACAGTCAGTCTCTAGTGGGGAGAACATGGCTGCTGTCCTGCGAAATGTGGCCTGGAAGGAGCAGCTGCCTGCTGTGCTTCCAGACAGGTGACTAAACTCAGGTGCTTCCCAACCACTGCTCCTGGCATCAGGACTGTGACCTTAGGGGAATGACTATGACCCAGGGCAGGAGCTGGGGCTAGAAAGCCTCCAGATGTGTTACCACAAACAGGATCCCTGGGATAAGAGGGGGAAGGTGAAGGTCAGATGAGGACTAACTCACAGGGTGCAAACTCCAGCACTGAGAAGACCTCGCCCTTGGCACTGGTGAAGGTGACACCGGGCTTGCCACCACATTGCTGGCAGAGCACAGGGGTTTCACTGGGCCACTCGGCCTTCACTGGCGACTGCCCCTCAGGCTTATCCTCCTTGCGCTCCATATCGGGCACTGCCTCCATTTTCTCCTCCTCGGCGATGGCCACGTTGTCCAGAGTCTTCTTGAGGTTCTCTTGCAGCTTCTTGATGTCATCCAGAAACTTCTTCTCCCGGGTTGGCTTCTCAGGCTCCACAGTGGGGGAAGTAGGGGAGCCTGTCAGAAGCTGCTCCACAGTCATGTTCTTGAGGCTCTCCAGGATTTTGATGGCCTCTTTCAGCTCCCTGAAGCTCTTGGGAGGCCCGTCCTTGCCAGCTTTCTCCATCAGTCCTGCCATGGGGGCAGCCATGGCCACAGCCCCCTGGATGGCAGCCGTGGCAGCCTCTTCACTAATTACCACCCCCTTGTCCTCCTCGGGTGCTGCTGGCTGCTCGGTGACCGGAAGGGGAGGCTCCTCTATCTTGGGGTGCTCATCCTCCAACAGTCCATTGTCGGTCTCCCAGCTGTCACTGTCATCCTCCCACTCATCTGAGGATGCCCCACTGGTACTGCCTTCTACTGAATCGTAGTCTGACTCCTCGATCTCGGACTCGATGTTGTACAAGTGCTAGGGGCAGAAGGGAGTACTCCTGAGGAGGAAGCCTCCCAGCTGATGGTGACTCCCTGAGGCCTTGGTGACCCTGTTCTACATGCCCCCTTTTCTGTTCCCGACTTTGCATATTGAGCTTTATCTGTGCCAGGGGGTCTCCAGATCTCTGGAAGAGGCCCTTTGCCCACCATCCCCCAGTAAGATCCAAGACCCAGCCAACAGTTTGGCCTCCTCTCCCCCTCTGTGCACTTGGTCAGCATCTCTGCCCAGTGGGTGAGGGGCCCAAGGGGAAACCTAAGGAAATACAGCCCATCCCCAGGACTCAGGACAGTTGCAGGTGTGGGCTTGTATCAGAAGCTGGGGACCCTATTGGGGGGACAGCGGGGGGTGGGGGAGCACAAGATGAGAGAGAGCTGGCCATGTTGTGACCTGCCCTTTCCTGGAATGGCTATCAAGATGAGGGGCAAACCATTCTCTGCCCACCAGTCCACCCACCCCTGCATGGGCATCAGGAGGAGAGCTGGGTGGTGTGGTCAGCTCAAGTAGGGGCAAGAGTAGGGGATCAACTGGGGCTGGACTGGGGCCAGGTCTTCTCTTCTGTGCCCATGAGTTTTCCTAGGCAACGCTGTAGGACACTTGTAGGAAACAACCTGCATTTTCTCAGCACAGTAGTTTGAGAATCCAGGACAGGCCTGGAGGTTCGGGGCATCTGGAAAGCCTTAGTCTTGTCACTCTGGGCTTGCTGGGAAAGGACTAGACAGCTGTCCTTGGGCTCTCAGGCACAGAGGTGGACCACATCCCCCTAGCCCAGGTGGCCACACCGTGAGCTGGATAGTGAGGGTCTGGCCAGTCTCACCTGGGGCAGAATGATGGTCTTTGAGTTGTCAGCCCATACCACCTCCACCTTGCTGCTGATGTCCACACGGGCCACTTGGCCCACTGATGGCTGTCAGGCAAAGGAGACACAGTCAGGGGCAGCACTCTGGAGAGGGCAAGGGCCAGAGCACCTCTGAAGGCGCTCCAGCCATGGGTGCAAAGGATGAGGCTGTGAGGAGTGAGGGAGATAAGCACCTGCCAGTTACTGGGATGTGGGACCCTGTCATATACCTTCTGCGTTTACTGTCAATGGGGCTGCCTGCTCCATACTTTTGCTCCTACTTTTCTGCCTGGAATCTGCCCTGACCCTTCCTAACATCTCCACTTCTTCTTCAAGGTCCAGCACAAGCCCCACTTCCCAAGCCTGTCCTGGGCTCTGCACTTGACTTCAACATGGTGTGATTGTGCTCACACTCACAGGTCTGTGACAAAGGTGACCTCCTCTAGGAAAAGTAACCAGCAGGGGCTCAGGAAGTCTGAATCCTTTTTCAGGTGTCAGGATGAGCTGCAGCTCTCCTGGGACAGTCCAGAGGACTTTCAGGCCTTGTCTCCTGGAGCCACCTGGTGGCACAGCCAGGGACTGCAGCTGCTGCAGGTCGGAGAGCAGCAACCCAGAACTTGAATTTGGGGGTATACCTCATCCTCCTTGTGCGGAGCTCCATCCTCAGTGTTGCCAATGCGAATAACGATGTCAGTTGTGCGGAACCGAAAGTCAGGGTGGTCAGCAATGTCATAAACGCTCACATCTTCCTCTTCTCCAATGAGCTATGGCACAGGATAGGGTGTCATGAGCCAGGGGCCCTTTACCCTCCCCCAGAGCCCACTTAAGGGAAGCAGTATGGGCACACTCACCTCTACATCGTCCCCACTTGGCCTCAACTTGAACCACTTCACCATGCAGGTGCGGCCAACGTGGTCCCCAGACTGCACCACACCGTACACGGCAGGGTCTGGGCAGCTCTGGACTAGGGAACCAAATAGGACATGACTAGCTCAGGAACCCTGATGGTGCCCTCTTGTCACCACATCTCAAACCATGCAGGCCCCCTTAATGATGCTGAAGTCCCCTGCCCATTCTTCCTAGCATTCCCTCCACCCCCAGGCCTCATTCACAGCTGTCCTGCTGGCTGCCCCCAGAGCCAGCACTACCTCGCTTGTCCACCACAAAGTCTCCGGGGCAGAACTCGTTGTTGTCCAGGTGGTGCACGGGGAAGAGGTCATTGGAGCGGATATTGCACTCCACAGAGCCATCCTGCCACATCACATCAGCTGAGGTCATCGTGGTCACCACCTCCACTGCCACCCTGCCAGGTTCAGGCCAGTGAGCCAGGTCACGCAAAAATGCTTCTCTGGGGAAAGGGTAGGTGACCTTTCTGTCCTTTCTCCTCCCCATGGGGCCTCGAAGTTGAAGCTGAGTCCCAGATTGTCAAGGTGAGAGTGACACAAAGCTCAACCAAACCCCAATGCTGCCTGCTCTCTAAGAACAGGACCCATTTAGGAGAACTCAGGCAAATATGGTCCCAGAAGGTCAGGCTCAGGGCTACAGCCCCCATCCTACCCCTAGACCTCTCCTGTTCACAGGGGCCTACCCTGGGCACCACGCACTGTGTGAGCCCTGCAAGGTTCACAGATGCACACGCATGAGCTGAGGGAAGGCGCTCTCTGCTGGCTTCAGGCTGGACACTGGGGCCTGTGGAGAGCATGCTCAGGACTTACCTATCCCCTGGCTTGAAGTCACGAGTGATTTTATTCTTCTTCCTCTTGTGCTTTCGCTTTAGGTTCTTGATGGACAAGGGAATGCTCTTTTTGCGACTTGTGCCACTGCCACTCTGGGAGGAGGTGGTGGAGCTGGCAGAGGAGGTCACTGAGCTGGTGTCATCCGTGTCATCAGCAGCCTCATCATCTGCGTCCTGCTCTGCTGAGTGCAGCCTGTCATCCCCACCCTCCTTCAGCAGGAAGGGGGGCAGCGGCTCACCTGCCTCATGGGGCTCCTCTGGGCCCTCTTCCTGCATGTCCACTGGGCTGGCTGACCCATTGGGCGGCTCTTCAGGGCTAGCAGACCCTGTCTCACTTGTTGCTTTGGCTTCCCCTTTCTTGTCTGGGTTCTCCATGGCGTGGTCCCTGGAACACTGGGTGTCCGGGGAGCAAGACATGATCCTCACAACCTGTTTCTTCAACAGGCGCTTCACCTGCGAAAGCAGAGCAAAAGGACAGGGGGCTGTGGAGAACAACAGGTGGCCAGGCCCCACCTTGGGCCAGCCTGGCTCCAGGCATCTCAGCCTGTGGTATTAAAGCTGTACACACCTAAGTGGCCAGGATGGGTCCTCAGGGCTGTTCCCCCCACCCAGGCCTAGAGCACAGACCATCTTTCCTGGCCATGGAAATGGATCAAGTCCAGTTCCTCAAATGCCCACCAACTCCCAACCCCAAGGACATACCTTCTTGGCCATAGAGCCCTCCCCCTGGGCGCAGTTTTTTTCTGGACATTCCCAGGCAATCTTGGCTGGCTCTACCTTGGCTGGGAAGACATACAGACAGCGTTCCCCAAGCTGCCGCTGAGCATGGTCAAAGCATCCAAGACGCTTCACCCTGGTGGGAGAAGCAGGGGCTGGGCTGGACTTCTGAGAGACCAGTGTTGTTTTCAGCCCCCTCAATTCATCTGTAGCTGGGCCCAGAGACTCATTCTGGACGTGCCCCTGCTGGGCATGGGAGCACGCTCACCTGCCTAGTTTTTCCTGAGTGATGATGGAGGGTGGGGGACTGACGCTGTCTGTGCCCCCTGGACAGAAACTCTTGGTAATCCACGTGACTTTCAGTTCCACAACTTGTACCTGGGGACAAAAGATGGAAGGGGACTGCAGTCAGGGCAGGTTCTAACAGTATTCTATTTAACCAGCTGTCCAAACCTCTAGAGCTGGAAGTGGAACTTCACAGTGCAGCACCACGTGCATACACAATGTGGCACCCCATCCAAGTCAGATGCCACCCTCCCCTTGCTCAGCCTACGCAGGGCAAGTGCACCTGAAGGACACCTGCTTATTAGGCACTCCATGACCAGAGCCTGGTTTCCCTTGATCCTCAAAGCCCTTTCAGATCAACAGGGGTACTGAGGAGCAGGCTGAAGGGGGCAGAATCTCAGCTTCAGGTTCTGGGAGTCAAGATCTCTCCCCCTGCCCCACCTGCATACCTCTTCCACCACAACTCGGAACTTGCTCTTGGTGCTGAGCACCGGCTTGACCCCTGATAGCCACTGGACGCTGGAGAAGATCTTGGCAGGGCCAATGAGCACCTGGCCTGGGTAGAAGCCATAGGAATCATCGAAGAAGAGACCCTGTGGGGCATAGGGCCAGAGGAAAGTCCTTGTAAGTGGGCCTCTGTGGCTGACAGTGCTCCTTGAGCCTGCCCCACCAGCCCTGCCTGCAAAAGCCCACAACCAGTGGCCTCCAGGCTTCCTGCAGCACATGGTGAACCTTGGGTGCAAACTGACTTCCCCAGAATCTTGTTACAATGTGGTCAGACTCCATCTGTACTCTTAACAAGTTTGCATACAGCATCACACACTGCTCTAGAGAGAAGTGGTCCCCAAACCTGCACAATTACAGCCCCCAGTACAAACTGTCCACCTACTACTGTACCAGTGTGACCTACTGGACTAAGTCACTTGGGTATGTCTGAAGGATGAAAGAAGACACTAGCACAGATGCAACAAAAACTCTGATGCTTTCTGCCATTTCCACACCTCTAGCTGCACTGGTGCACACCCGCCCCTGTCCTAGGAATCCACTTTGCTCAGCCTGGGCTGGCTCTGCTAAGTCCTCCTTCCTCTGCAGCCAGAGGGCTGAGGAATAAGGGAAGGGCACCTCCTCTCTGTCAGAGCATCCATACCGAGTCACTGACGTGTGGGCAGACATCATAGAGCTTGGCACCATCTTCTGTGTTCATGGAGCACCTGAAATAGTAAACAGAGGCTTGGTTTCCACTGGGGCACAAGGAGCACCAAACAATGGTGATCAGAGGCAGCAAGATATGTACATACCTGCATCAACAGCTTAGACTCTGTGATGGTACGAGATACTGAGCCCATTTGAGTGCCCAGCACCATTATGCATGTGAGTAGAGTACCAGCCCCTCATAGATACCCAAATGAAAACATTCACCAAGCCAAGACGGACCAGAAACTGAGCAGGAGAACTAGGTCACAGTAGATAAGGACAGTATCACAGGGTTAGGCCCTGAATGCCTACAACATGTCACTGCCCTGGATCAAACCTGTCCTCACAGGCCTAGTGAGAAAACTCCCTCTGCCTGCCTCTGCCTCCCACCAGGCTGCCCTTTCTGAGCTGATGGCTCCTTGGTGGTTAAGAAGCTTACCTGGCACCATTGGATAGCTTCAGGACGATCTGGTTCTTCAAGTCGTAGACCTTCCCCAGCCAGCAGTCATAAGCAATGTAGTCCCCATACATGAAGGGCTGCAGACCAAGGGCACAAAGGCAGTGAGAGAGCTTACACTGCCCATGCACGGATCCTTTCTGCTCCACTCAGACAGGGAAGGAGGGCTCTGGGAGCTTGTTTCGATCTGTCAGCTGCTGGACCTAAACAACTGCCACAGAAGGCCACCCCTAAAAGTTCTAGGCTGTGTCCCAAGCCTCTTCACAGTGACGAGGCAGTGAGAGTGTGGGGGCTCCCTGGGGGTGGGGAGGTCTTGCAGAGGCAGAGGACATAGCACACAGTTGGGAGGTCAGTTATATGAACAAATAAGTAAAGAGCCTTGGAAACTGACAGCCAGTTTCTCACTGCTGAGGAAGTACTCACCACACAGAAAGGGGCAGGAAGGAGTAGAGTTAGAGGCACAAGGATGAACGCATGCACTGAATGGACATGTGCCTGGGCATTGGCACATTAGGTGTTTGTGCGTGTGTGTGTGTTTCACACCCCCCCAGATGACGATTATTTCCATGCTAAATCAGGCTCAGGACTTGCATTTGCTAGGCTGGCACTCTACCACTGAGCTACGTCCCCCAAGACTTTTTTGAACTCAGGGCTGTGCACTGGTTAGGCAAGTGTTCTACCACTTGAGCTATGCCTCTAGTCCCAATTACCTTGGTTTTAAAAATGCCATTTCCTCTGAAAAGAACCAAGTTCTTTGGAGCTGATTCCTGGCTGATTCCAGGGGTGAATCAGAAAAAAAGTGTAAGAAAAGCTTGGAACATCTACTTGTACCAGAAAGCAAGAAAGTGTTTTTAAAAAGGGAATGGGGGAGACAAGTGAAAACACAAAAGCCAACCTGAAGGAGCTCCTGGTCAAATCTGGGACAACTGAAATAACAAAACAAGTAATGGTAGCAATACAATCCATCGAGTTAAACAGAACTGAGTCCATGTTGGTAGGAAAATGCATAGGGAACAAAGGTAAAGTTCTTCCATATAGCAGAATGCCAACTAATAAAAATGTGGAATGATGGCCTCCGAAACACACCCTCTGCAGCTGTCAGAGCGACAGCTGCTTTAGAAGGGAAGGTTACTGAGGCTAAAGTTGATGGATGGGGGTCTAATAACAAGTACCACCTTATTGACATTATCTTGGAATATTTCTCTATAAAATGTAATCATTTACAAAGGGATAAAGGCTATTTTATGGTGGACAGGGCTGGCACACACCAATGTGACCAGGGAAGCAAAGTGAGCATCCCCAGTGCTGTGGCTACTGGACACTGGGCCCAAGGACAGCTGGGTAGGAGCAGTCCTACTGGACAAGCCAGGGCTGAGTCTGGTCATGAAACATGAGACAAATTCAGAGCGAGGGTCACACTACTGAGTGCATCACTGTCCAGGATGTATGGAAGAGAAAGACATACTGGGGAGCCATTACAGATTGGAGAAGAGCAGGAGTTGTCAGCTACATGCAAGACATTTTCTGAATGCGATCCTGGGCCAGAAAAGGAGATTGTTAAGAAAATGAACAGAGTCTGAGAACTGAACAGTAATGCATCAATGTTGATTTCCTAATCTGTTGTGTGTGAGTGTGTCCTTGCTTCTGGAAAGCACACACTGCAGTGTTTAGGAGTGATGGGGCATTGTACCCACAGCTTGCTCTAAAATGGTTCAGGAGGAAAAAGAGCAAAGGAGAGAGGGAAGGTGCTAGAACAAATGGAGTAAAATGTTACCAATGAGGAAGCTGGGGGAATGGGCTACAGGAATTTATAAGTTTTTGATAAGTTTGAAATCATTTACAAAATAAATTATTGAATTTTTTTTTTTTTTTTTTTTTTTTGCAGTACTGGGGTTGGAACTCAGGGCCTACACCTCGAGCCACTCCACCAGCCCTCTTCTTGTGAACGGTGGGTTTTTTTGAGATAGGGTCTCATGAACTATTTGCCCGGGCAGGCTTCAAACTGTGACCCTCCTGATCTCTGCCTTCTGAGTAGCTAGGATTACAAGTGTGAGCCAGTGGCCACCAGCTAAAAAATTTGAAAGAAGCGTTAAAGAGAAAGGAAAATAAGTAAAGACAGCTACACGGGCATTCTGTGCCATGGCTGAAGGATGGATGCACTCTGACTTGTCTAAATGGCTCACTCAAGGACATCAGTGAGGTTTCCAGAAGCAAGCTGGTTTGATATGACTACCATGTTACGCTGTCTGACCCAGCAAGGCTGTGTTTGGCAAGAGGGACCAGGAAAGCACAGCAAAACATAGCACGGCAAAGAGCATCAAAGCTGACAGCAGTGAGAAGAGGCAACTCACCCAGATGTGCTGAAGGTCCTTGCTGTTGACGGGGTAGATGATGCAGTTGGTGCCGATGAGCTTGACAGCGCAGTCAATGTTGACATCTATCACTGTGCCACACTGACTGTCCTGGAGGAAGGAGGAAGTGTCCACGCAAGACCACTACAGTACACCCCTGCCCAGGTAGCCCCAGGTGAACCCCCACCAGAGCTGGGCAGCTCCCGGCGTAACAGAGTACATGGAGCAGGCTCAAGTTCCCAGATGGCTGCCCTAAGGCCCAGGCTAGGAGTGGGAATGTGGGAACTCACGGTGGAGCGCATGTGCCGGACCACATCCCGGGGCACCACAGAGCGGTCCTCTAATTTCAGCTGCAAAAGGAAACATAGGTGAGAGGAGTGCTCTGAAGCAACCACAGGATGCATTTTTTTTCCAACTTCTTTTGAAGTGTATGCTCTGTATCAGCAAGTGCATAAACCTAAGCGACGGGCCCAAAGCATTTTCACAAACTGCACACACCCTCTCCCCAGCATACAGACCCAGAGCTAGAATGTATGCCCCTAGAAGCCTCCCAGTGCTCTTGCAGTCACTGTCTCCCACCAGAGGCCAATGCGAGGCTCTTTGGGGTATTCTTGACTATTGAGAAGTGCAGCTGGGGGATAGACCACAAAAGGCTTCACTCTATGGAAGACTTAACAGTCCATCTACAAGAGCAAACATCTGCTATGAGTTAAATCCTTTTCTACCCTCTGCAAGTGCCTGCTCTCTGACCCCAGCTGATCAGTGATGAGGAGTGGGTGGGGGGTGAGCAGGACACTGGGCTGTGCTGGGTCACCCTGAAGTCAGGCTATCACCCGACAGACACCACCTTCTCATCTGGGTTATCCCTCCTTCCAGCTACAGCTGGCTCCTTATCTCCAACACTGCAGAGCCCTGGCTATGCTGAGTAACTCAGGATAGTGGCTGTGGGAACCTGGCCAAGGAAGGGCACAGGCACCTGACCTTTCCCTCTGTGAACCTCCAGCAGCTGCTCTTCACAGTCAGGGGCCAGTTAACAGCCAGGCCAGCCTGGCTCCCTGGACCTGGACTGCTCCTCCATAGCACTTCACTGACTTCAGAACAAAGGCTAGGTCTCTGTATCTGCGCCCTCTTCGAGACCCCAAACCAAAGGGGTTGGGAGAGCCAGACCTTCAAACTCCACCCAACCCAGTAACCCTCAGCAATGGCCTCTCTGCTCTCATACCCTGGGGCACGAGAGGTGACCACCATGAGAGCAGAATGGAAATGCCGAAAAAGGAAGCTGATCATTCAAGGTCCCTGAAATCTTGGCAATGACAACTAAAACAAACTCTTTTAGTAGGATGTGACTTACAACAAATGGAAACACTGAACCCCACTATCTACTAGCAGTGCAGAAATCCCCACAGAAGGTCTGTTCCAGATGACGACAAGCCTACTGGTTCAATTGGGGTTCTCCAGTCAGATGCTGAGAAACCTGAAGCAGCCACACTCCCTTCTCCACATGCAAAACTGGGACCCTGGCAACCATCTCAGGGTGGCTGCAGTGGGATCATCAGACCATGGTGCACAGCATACAGTAGGTGCTCAAAATGCTGCTGTGATCATTACCTGACTCCACCACCCCTGTGAGGCTCAGGCTGGGATGCCAGTTCCCTTGTCTAACTCAAAGACTGCTCTGAGCTGTAATGCCGGGCACCCAGATCTTTGCTCTGGAACATGCATTTTCTGTGCTGCCTCAACCTACCTCAACCCCTCTCTCAGTTCAGACTTCAAAAAGCCATGGGAGTGTGTGTCGGCGGGTGTGTGTGTGTGTGTGTGTGTGTGTGTGTCTAAGCTGTCACAGGATTCAGAAGCTGGAAAAATTAAAGGGGAGAGGGGCCCTGAGGAAAGCCAAGTCTGCAGATCACATCTCCTGCTGGCACTTGTCTGGCAGTGGAAGGCACAGTGGCAAAGGTGCAGGCCTCAACTCAGGGTGGCTTCCCACAGCACACCATTCAGCTTCATGCACAAAATGCAAGCTCTAGCTCTGAGGCCTAGGGGCAGGCAGAGTCTTGTTCTGGGGAGGGTTCCTGCAGTGAGCACTGCCTCCTGTGTGGCTCTCTACCAAGACTGTGGCTCCTGACCACTTGGAAGCTGGGGCTATCAGCTTAAGGGGCTTTGTAATTCTTCCATGACAAGGATTTACATTTCCCCAGAACCTGTGAGTGTTAGGAGCAGGGTGGAAGTGAGACGCAGGGAGAAGGGGGCATCATGCTGGCTACACTCCCTTATGAATTCCAGAAAATGGACCAAGGTGTCTGGAACAGCAACTGCCAAAGATCTCTCTCATCCTTCACGACTTTCCCTCCTAACTCTGTGTCCCCCCAACATTGGGCATTGCCCCTCCAAACACACCTTTGCTCCTCTGTCGGCGTGCCACTGCCCTGTATAGCTTTCTCAGCCCCACCTGTGCTGCTTGCTTTGCAAATCCTTTTGGTGCCCCTATTCTGAAAGGAGCTACTGTGCTCCTCGGAAGCCCAAGAGCCTCCCAGCTGTTTTTAGTTTTCTTTTCTTTCTTCTTCTTTTTTTTTTTTTCCCCAGTATTAGAGTTTGAACTCAGGGGCTCATGCTTGCTAAGCAGGCGCTCTACCACTTGAGCCATTACACCAGCCTTTTTTTATGTTGGGTATTTTTGAGATAGGGTCTTTTGAACTATTTGCCTAGGCTGGCTTTGAACTGTGATCCTTCTAATCTCTGCCTCCTGAGTATATAGGATTACAGGCATGAGCCACCAGTACCCAGCTCTTCCTCAGTTCTTAACATCAACACAACCAGGTGCCCATTGTGGGTCAAGCAGTTTTCTAAATATTTCATATGTCTCACCAAGGAGGTGCTTCATTCTCACAACTGTCATTTCCATTTTACAGATAAGTAAACTGAGACAAAAAGAAAACTAGCAAGGTTACACAGACTAGACAGGAAGAGCCTGGCCTTGAACTCAGCAGCCTAGCTCTAAAGTCCTTTCTCTTAACCACATAAGAAATTGTCCCTCCCCAGAGCTACAGACACAGGAACAGAATAAACTATGTTTCTGGCAGGTCCACACATTCTCAAAGATAGTAAGTCTTCTGGTTATAAAAGCAGTAAAATGTTTCTTGGGTGTTCGGAAGGCAGTTTTGGTGGCCACTGATTATAGATGTCACTGGGCCCTGAGCATCTGCCCGTAGAAGATCACAGCAGCTTGCTCTCTACATCTTCTTCCATCCTACAAGGTCACGTACCCAAAATCTCAGGTGCTAGACAGCACTGGGAAATGAACACTAGAGGGCACCAAGCCTATTCTAGGAAAACTGAGATTATAGAGCAAAACTGAGGCCTAAGAATCCTCACCCTGAATGTTTCCAAACCACTGTTTGAGGGTAGGGGGTAGTCAGGGGGGAGCTGAAGGTTGAGATGGGGCACAGATAGATTTCAACTGTCATTTTGGATTTTAAAATGCTAACAACCTCAGAATTGACAAGCTATTGTCTAACACCTCCTGGAGGGCCGAGCAATCAGGTTTCTAAACAGTAAAAAGGCAAGAAAGGTAAGACTCCAAAACAGTAAGACTGGCTCTGTGCAGGAGGGTCTTGGGTGGTTCAAAATGAACATGGGTCACTTCGGACACGTGTGACAGCCTGCCTGGTGGGACCTAGGCATACAGTCTCGGGGCTTCCTCTGGAAACAGGAGACTCTGGCCATCTGCTGAGGGAGGAGAGCGGGGCTCTAAGGAGTCCTCTGTCTGACCTAGCACTTTAGGTACCAGGCTCCCAGGAAATCAGGCCTTCTCTGCCAAGCCTCCACTCCAGGGCAGGGGTGGGGGAAGCAGAACAGATGCAGGTCAGGTGATGTTTAGAGCCAAACAGAAAAACAAGCCAACATGGGAGCTGGGTACTTGGGTGTTATTTTAAATGAATGGTCAGGAAAGGTCAGTCAGGGGTGACATTTGACCAGAGACCTGGTGAACAATGGAGTTAGCTTTCCAAGCAAAGACAAGAGTGGCTGTACAGACGCCAGGTGGAGTGTCTAGAGGCTGACAGGGCTTCAAGAGATGGGGAAGAGTGGGGCCAGGTCATTCAGGCCTTGGAGATTCCATCCCCAGCAGGGCGGAAGTCCCTGAGAGCCCTGAGCAGAGGTAACGCAATGGAATCGTTTGGCTTTTGGCAAAGAAGACAAGACTGGCCAGTTCAGTGATTTTCACCTGGGAGTCACTTTGCTCCCCCAAATGACATTTGGAAATGGTTGGAGACATTCTGGGCTATCAGCACCGGGGTGGGGGGGGAGTCAAAGGCTTGAGGTGAGAGCACTGTTGAACATCTTACAATGCACAGCACATCTGCAACAGCAATGGCAGATCATGAGCTTCCAAGGATCTCCCTCTGGATACATTTTTTTAGCCCTCCCCTCTTTATTTGCTTTCTTAAATGACACATAAAAATTGTGTATTTTTGTGGAGTACTGGATACACTCTGAAGGCAGAGCTGAGGCTGTTGGCACTGAAGAAGGCCATCTAGTTCTGCTGTCCCTGTGCCTGAAGGACTTTGCTGTGCTGCCTGCCCAAGGGCCCAGACCACTGCCTGAGGCCCCATCTTACTGCAGGGGCACCCGGTGGCACCTAGATGTGGCTGCACCACAGCATAAGGTGGAAGATAGTGTCGGTACACATATATGTGCTACTCTGGCTGAGAAATCCAGCTCAGCTTGGGGGATGAGAGGAAAGCCATTGAACAGGAACAGTGTGGAAACCTAGGATCAAATCTTTTCCAGTGCTTCCCACAGATGACAGGCTTGATAAGACTGCATTGTCTTTAAAGAATTTATAAGAGACTAGGGGTGATGGCTCACACTGTAATCCCAGCACTCAGGAAGCTGAGGCAGGACGATCTAAAGTTCGAGGCCAGCCTGGGCTACACAGCAAGATCATGTCTCAACAACAATAAAATAAAACAAGAAAAGAATTTATAAGAATCTGGCACGGATATGGGATGGGGAGGGATGACTCACCCCCACACCCCAGCGTGCATGCAACATAGTGGCCTGTGAAGCTACTTATGCCAGGTTGGAAAGACAATACTGGTGTGGACTTCTAAAAAAGCACCAGAAATTCTAGAATGGACTAATCCCTAGAGTAGCATTTTTCAAACCATAGGCTGTGACCCTTTAGTGGGTCACAGGATCAATTTAGTGGGTCAACACTGGAGAGAGAGAAAGAATATCTGCGTGCATTACATTCATGTAGAAAGGATAAGCGCTATTCTGAGAAAATCTTCTCAGTGGTAATGAAATGTACATGTTTCCTGGATCACATTGGAAACTGTTTAGTGTGGGTTACTGCCAACAAGTTTAGGGTACTCAACCAGGCACTGATGGGGCATGTCTGTAATCCTAGCTGTTTGGGAGGTTGATATTGGGAGGATCATGGCTCTAGGCCAGGCAAGACAAGAGAAGTTTGCAAGACCCCATCTCAACGGAAAAAAGGTAGGTGTAGTGGTGTATGCCCTGTTATCCCAGCAACGGCGCAAGCATAAAATAGGAGGATCACAGTCCAGACAGGTCTGGGCAAAAATAAAGGTGAAACTGCCATCTCCAACATAACCAGAGCAAAAAGGGCTGGAGGCGTGGCTCAAGCAGTAGAGTGCCTGTCTCGAAAGTGTGAAGCCCTGAGTACAAAGCCTACTAGTTCCACACACACAAAAAAAGTTTAGGGTGCTCAAAAAGTTTGGGAATGTCTACCCCTGCCAAGTCTCTGTCCAGTGGCTACAACCAGACCCACTGGCTCTCTCTTGCTAGGGTTCCGGTCAGTGCAGAGGGAGAGGTGTCTCTCTCTCAGCAACAAAACACCTGCAAAGTGAACACACACATGCCGAGCACCTGCGCATTCACACTCAGACACTTACGTAACTCTGGCTTTGCTTGAAATGTCACTCTATGAATGAGAACAGTAAACCAGCAGTGGTAGAAAATGGGACTTCCTGTCTGTTGGAGCTGGATCCCTCTTCCAGCTTCTTCCTCCTTCCAGTTCAGGCTGGTTGGGGATGTGACTGCTCAGGGATTCCCATTTGTGTCAGTTAGGGCTTTCTCAGAGCACCATGTGGCTGAGCCCCTGATCAAAATGCATGTGGCCAGAGTGCCTCATGTGTGAGGGGAGGGGTGGAAGTAAAAGCAATGCTAGTGCCTCTAGCTAGAACATTCAGCCATCATGTGCTCCCAGAGCCATCCCACAGAAGCTCTGTTCTGACTATATAGTCTGTTGAGTCAATAGCTTGAGTGTTTCCTACATATTTGGGACAAGGCAAGAATACAAATATAGGCTGGGGATGTAGGTGAGTGGTAGAGTACATGCCTAGCCCTGGCTTTGAGAACTTATACTGAGATGGGGGAGATAAAATAAAGCTATGCATGAAGATTTATTCATAAATGAACATGATGGTGAGCTGGGTAGAGGGACACTAATTCCACCTGTTTCACGTGGCAGATGGGGAAAGGCAGGAGGAGCCAGGCTACACGGAACCTACACTCCTACCCCCAGAGACATGGGCAAACCTATACCCCACTCCAGAGACACAGGCAACCCCAAATACTCTCAACCCCCAGGGCAGTTCCTTCCTCAGGGACCAGTCTGCGGCCTGGAAACTGCAGCTGCAGTGCAGTGCCAGCACAGGGGGATGGCTGGGGGGCATCTGCCTAGGGATGGAGAGAAAGGCACTGGGTTCAGCTGCCTGCTAGGTGAGGGAAAGGATGTGAGGAGTTGCACCCGGCAGGTGGCCGGCAGGTCTGGGCAGCAGGGCTGGTGTCTGTAGATGCTGTGGCGTTTGATATGTGGTACAGGCATTGGTGGCAGGAGCCAGGAAGAAGAATGGTCACCTCTGGAAGAGCAGGGCAGTCTCCTCAAGATGTACAAATAAAAGGTAGGTAAGAAACAGCATGTTTCATGTTCTATTTGTCTGGTCTGCCTGGGCTAACCATCTATTTATCCAGTGGACCCAACTGTACTATTTTACATGTGACAGGTCACTGTTCTGGGGCTGTCTGCATATCCCTGAGAGTATGAAGGGGCAGGCCAAGTCAGGGCACACTTCGAGGCTCACTGCTGCCCTCCAGACCCCCTGCTCCATCTTTGTCTGATGCAATGTTAGGGTAGCGATCACATGAACCTGTCCCATCCCCATGAAGGAGGCATCGGTCTTGTTGCTCTCATTCCTCAGGGGCAGCTAGACAGCATGAGGAGTTAAATGCCCAAGGTCACCCAGGTGCCAAGACTCCAGAGCCCTGGGTTTGCTAACCTGTCCTTCCTCATATGGCATGTGTGGCCTTCTAGTGTGGCTCTTGATTTCCTGAGCAAGTCAAGCCATGCTGTCAGTCAAAGTGCGGTCCTTGGCCCTGGGTTTACTGGAAATGCAGCTTCAGGCCCCACCTGCTGTTGGGGAATCTGCATGCCAACAGGTTTCCGGGTGACCTATGTGCACACTCATGTGTGCCCAGAGAGTGGTGGCTCTTGACAGGGTGGGCATCAGAGCGGGCATTGGGCGCCTGCTCCAAGCTCACTGCTATCTCCAACATGATGTTCTAAAAGAGGAATTTGGGGAATATTTCCAAAGTGATTCTGACACATATAGCCAAATCCTGACTACTCTGCTGGCATCTTAAAAGGCAGCAAGGAAGGAGAAAGTAAACAGCTGAAGGGGCTGTAGTCTCCTGAGCTACTTCTGGGAAAAATCCTACTTTAGGAGAACACCAGCATTCCCTGCAGCTATGCTCCCTAGAAGAAGAGGGACCCTGGAGGTCTGTGTCCAACTCCAGTGGGCAGGGCCTGCTCTAAGCCATGAGGGATCCCATGCAGGGAACACACCCTCTCTGAACCCATGCCAGCCTCCCTTTGCTTTTCAAACACCTGCAGTTGCTATTCCAGGCAGATGAAATGAATACCATCGTGGGATGCTGGCGTCACGGGGGACCAAATGGCATGGAGACCTCTTGGCTGGATTATTAAGTCTAAGAACCTCGACTGTCCATTCCTCCATCTCTATTTCTCCCAAAGCACACCAGCAACAAGCGACACACCTCAGGACAGGGAACCAGGGCAAACACGCTGAAAAGTACAGTCACAAAGCTTGACAGAGACACTGTGCAATTCTGCAGATGGAATGAGACACAGCTACAGATGGTCACATGGAGGCCACACACTGCAGGGGACTAAGGCACAGTGGGTAGGAGTGAGCACACAAGAACAAGGCTCCGCTGAGGACACAGCATTGCCACCCCCAGTAGCGCATTCTGAAGGTGCCATGCCCTGGGCACCAGACACCTCAACAGGGACAGGGTGGAAGCGGGCTGGATGAGCTCTTCCAGTTGTGGTCCCAAAGTTCAAGTATCATAACATTTGTCTCCAGGGGCCCAACTGGTACCTGCTTCAATCCAGACCTCTGCTCTTCACATGTGGGCTACCTGTTTGGGTCATGCACCCCCACAGATCCCCAAAGCAAGCCAGCTTAAAGGAAAAGACTGTCGCTGTGGCCTGAGAAGAGACCAAAGCACCAGGGAACAACCTGGGGATGGCCCTGGACAGTTTCTTTCTTCAAGGAGAAGCTAACAGCTCAGGTGGAGAAGAAAAATGCACATGAAGTAACTTTACAAGATATGGAACAAGATGCAGAAATTAATACACAGGTGCATCAGGACTTAGATGCATTATTAAACTGAAGGGATTTTTAGGTATACCAGAGAAGCCATGTGAAGAAAACCCACAGGAAATCACACAATATAACCACCCTCTTGCCTGTATGGTCAGCATTTTCTACCTCTCCTTTTTATGAGCAGGGACACTCCAATCTGAATGGTGGGTTTCACATGGACCCTTAATCACAGAGCATCAGGGTGCGTGCAGAGGTGCTCTGAGTTGGTCTTCAGAGGCTACTGCTATTGCTAACCCATTCCAGAGTGCCACAGAGGGCTCTTGGGTATAGGAAGAAATAGTGCCCTGCAGGTCACAGGGTAGGAAACAGGTTATCTCGGGTCCAGCTCAGAGTGGCAGGGGAGAGCCTCTTGGGCTTTGCAGACTCACTGGGCACCTCCAGAGTAAGGTTTTCTCCCTGCTCAGAAACAGGAGCCACATGCAGGGGAAGGACAAAGCTGAGCCACTGGAGTGAGCTTCATACCCAGATCCCCCAACCCATACCCACCCACAAGGGACAGCCCTGCTGTATCCTTCAGCACCCTGGAGGAAGGAATAGGCTAGCACAGATACAAACACCAGGACCCAGGACCTGGCTTCTGATATTCGTTCCTTCACAATTATGCCCACCACTTCCTTCCTCTGAGAGCACATGGCCTCCAGAGGGCTCTCTGATCTCATGTAGGAACTCATTTCATCACAGACCTGAAAATAACACATCAGAGCATATCACATTTACTTGAACTATGGGGTAACCACTTCTAGATGCTGTGCCTTACCACCAGCAACCCCAGGAAACCAACAAGTGGCCCCCAGAACATTAGGGAGGGGTCTATACATTTGATGTAGCAGTGAAAAATGGAGGTAGCCTGACAGGTCCCTTGGCAGGAAAGAACATGTTTTGGGAAGCTGCTTAATCTGAATCCCCAGGGGAGCTTTTATTTATTTTATCTATGTTTTTGGTGGTACTGGCGTTGAACTCACAGGGCCTTATGCTTGCTAGACAGGCCACTGTCTTGAGCCACTCTGCCAGTCCTTTTTACATTGGTTATTTTTCAGGGGCTCACTTTATGCTGAGCCTGGAACAAGATCCTCCTATTTGTGGTTTCCTGTTTGGCTAGGATGACAGGTGTGTTCCACTGCAACCAGCCATTGGTTGAGATGGGGTCTCAGCAACATTTTGTCTGGGCTGGCCTTGAACTGTGATCCTCCTGATCTCCATTTCCCAAGTAGATAGGATTACAGGCTTGAGCCACCTCGCCCATAGGAAGCTTTTATTATTGAGACAGGGTCTCCCATGTACCCTAGGCTTCCCTGGAACTTGCTATATAGCCCAAGCTGGGCTTGAACTCAAGTTTGTCCTGTCTTAGCTTCGTGAGTGTTAGAATCATAGGTGTGCACCACCATGCAGGTTCCCAACAGAGATCTTTAAAACACAGATTCCTGACTTTTCACACTAGACCTACTTCTGAGTGAAGACTGGAATCTAGTCTTTTTTCCTTCAGTGTTGTGGTTTGAACATAAAACCTCATGCATGCTAGGCAAGCACTCTTATCACTGAACTATACCTCCAGCCAGGAATCTATTTCTTTTCTTCTCTTTCATTTTTTATCTTTGAGACAGAGTTTGGCTATGTAGCTAGGCTGGCCTGGAGCTCTCAATCCTAGTGCCTCAGCCTCTGGAGTGCTGGGATTACAAGTGTGCACCATGACGCCTACAAAATAGTATCCATGCCTTAAAATTCCCTGGGCAAGTCTGATAAATCAGTCTGGTCAAAATAGCTCCACTTGGAGCTAGGGGTGTGACTCAGTGGTAGAGACATGTGTGAGACCCTGGGTTCGATATCTAACAACACATACATTCACAAAGCAGCTCTGCTTCTAACCATCAACTTCCCCTTTCTTCTACAGCAAAATATGCTCTGACTACTTAGGGATGTTTTGCCCCCTTAAAGACTTTCAGTGGGAAGCAGGTCCTTGGGCCTATGATGTAGCCATGACAGCCCAATTTTTAGAGCTCGGCTGCTGGACAGGAAGGGGAGCTGGCATGTGAAGTGTGATGCTACCCACATGCCCCAATCCTCTGCGACAGTCCTCAGGACCCAGCCTTACAAGTGTTCCTACCAGTTTCTCCACCTACCCTGTTGTGAATCCACAGAAGAATGATGTCACCCTCAGATAGCCAGGGACAGAGAGTCTCACCTCTATCCAGCAGGGCAGTGCTCCCTTCAGTCACACTCCCCAAACCAACTGCTAATCAATAGCCACTCTATAAAACACATCATCCTGCCTTGCTAGGCAGATTCACAGAGAAAAGGATTTACACAGCACTGCTATTTTTAAAACTGCAAATATGATAGGAAAAGACAGTAAAAATAATATGCCAGAGCCTTGATCCAAGGCCATTTCTTTCCTGGGGTGGGAGAGCAGGTTCCAACCAAAGCGGGGCTGTTAAGGGAGTAGGGGGCTGATCATTCTATAGTGCTCCTGGTCTCCTATGCTGTTTTGTGTTCTTAATACCTTTGTGTTCAGATCACTTCCAATGGCCAGAGAAAATCATATCTGACCTTTCCCCAGAAATTTAGGGGAGTAACCCCAAAAGCAGGCAAGGAGAATCCACAGGGAAGAAAGAGCAGGTTTCACAACCCACCCTAATGACTAGGTCAAAACTGCAGTTCTTCACTTCCCCATGTCTTTCCAAAACAAACTGGAGGATTGCTGTGACCACTTTTTCTCACAGGAAAGCAGGACCTTGGGAAAGGCATGGGAAGCCAAGAAAGAGATACCAGACCTATGGGTTCAACAGCAAGCAGGTTATAGTCCAGACAGCCTCCAAAGGTAGGCCTGCACACTGATGTCCCTGGCAACAGAGAGGACAGTGAACAGGCTGACCTTGCTGAGTGGGCAGAGTCTTCACCACTCACTCTCTTGGATTCCCAATGCCAAACCCTGACCTGTGTCTTCCCTTCCTTCAGCTCCCACACCAGCAGAATTAGGTCAGGACAGGATCAAGTACCTACCTCCTAAGCAAGATTTCCAACAAAATTGAACACAGATATGTCGCAGCCCATGCTGAGTGGCATGGATGGAAAAGCGGAAATAGAGAGGGAGGAGTTTTGTGCACTTATCTCCAGCAGGCCTTTGTTCTTTTCTGACAGAAAATGGGACATGGTCTCCACCAGTTCTCTACATGATAGGCTCACTACAAAATGAAGTGACAGCAGCTTATGGTTGACATGACAGGGTCACCACTCCTGCAGAGAGGGAAAGACTGGAGTCATCCTCACTGAAGCCACCAGAGCACAGGATGAGGGGTTTGCAAGCTTGTCTTCTGTCCTCCCAGGGCTGGAGCAGTAAGCTCCATCCAGATGCACTAATGCCCTGGGCGTCAGAACCCCTGGTGAGAAGGGCTAGTACCTCCTTTCTATAGAGCAAATGCCATAGTTTTCCTATCTCTCCTACCTGCACTGGCTCTGCTTCCCTTAGGCCCTGGACCAAGGGTGGGGGCCAAAAAGTGGCAGGGCCAGATCTGGAGAAGGCTAGGAGGCAACACCAGACTGCTCTCTCCAATGGAGCTGCCCCCAAATGTTCCCAAGTACCACAAACCCCCAGTGCAGGAAAGACAGGAATGGAGGAAGATGTGGAGGGCTTGGCTATGTTTTTGCTGTAAGGCTGAGGCCAGGAGATTTTTTTCTAGTGCTCGAAGCCTAGAAGCACAGCTAGAGAACAAGCCATGGGGGTTCCCTCTGTACCTTCCTCTCCAATGCTTTCCCAACTATTCAGAGCTACTTCAGTCATCTGAACTGTCTTAAGAGGCAGATAATGTACACAAGAAGCCCAACTTACAAGAAGGGCACAGGGAGAGGGTGTGAGCAGGAGGCCTCTTGCATTAACCTGCAGGAAGTCACTTAGTCACTCAACAAAAATATCTACTAGGTCAGGTGTTAATGAAACACCAGGAAACTTGCATAGCCAAGAACGAGACCAGGGGAAGCCTGAGCTGCCCCAGAACTTTGGTTGGATGCCCTCTCCTCTGACCGCCTTACCTGGAATTATCCCTCCTCGTGCTCTTCCTACCCCTCACTTTACTTTTCTCCAGTGTTTAGCATTCCCTGACCTATAGTCCCTGCATCTCTGGCCGTCCGCCCATGGTTTATAATGTGAGCCAAAGCATGGGCCCTGATCACTGTGGCACCCCCAGCAAGTTCCCAGAACACAGAAGGATGAGCCCAAGGGGTCACTAGAGACTCCTCAGGGGAAAAGCCCTGGGAGTGTGGATGTGTTGCATCAAGAAAGAGTGGGAAGCAAGACCCCAGTGTCCCTGGCTCAGAGGTCCCAGAGGGCATTATGGCAGAAGCCTCACCAGTAGGGTGAAAAGCAGCGGGCAAGCCAGGAAATAGGCATGGAGCAGTTTTTTTAAACAAGGGCTGAAGAGTAGGGAAGAGGATGTGGGTGATGGAAAAGGCAGAGGAAGAGTCTCTCTTTAAGATATTAAAAATGGGGTGAAGGGCTGGCAGAATGGCTCAAATGCACCTGCCTAGCAAGCATGAGGTCCCAAGGTCAAACCTAGTATCATAAAATAGATAGATGGTTGGTAGGTAGGTAGGTAGGTAAGTAGGTACACAGACAGACAGGATAAATGGAAGGTTGTCAGGCAAAAGGCTGCAGAGAGTTGGGATACAGGCAGAGAAGTGATCCATGAGGGCAGCCTATGATGCTGTCTACCAAGGAAGCAGAGTACAAAGACGGACCTGCCACCTTCATACTAGGAGCCTTGGCTCAGAAGCCTCACTGCCTTTGGTAGGCTGAGTTTTCCAAAGGGCAACAGAAATTCCTCGGTTGGATAAGGCCAAGGCCAGAGTGTCACAGCAGCACTCATGTTGTTTTGGGCGACAGTTAGTGCTGAGGCCCCACAGCTGCTTCTACCCAGCTCCTCGCTGGAGCACTCCTTGGTGCTCTCAGATAGCTGGCACAGTGTTGTGTGCAGTAGGCACATGAGCATTTGCACACCACCCTGGTGCATATCCCAGCCCAAAGGCTCAGCTCCCAACTCCATGTGGCACTGGGCCATGGTGTGGGCACTGTGTATGGTGATGTGCTCAGGGCCCTGAGTCGGTGCCTTCTCCAGGGGCTTGGAGCCGTGGAATTGAGACCAATCTGCAGGCTAGAGGATGGGGGCGTCTTTCCTTACTCTTGGTCACCCCAAGTACTTCCTACATCTGTATTATGGTCTTTTTTTGGAAGGGGTGGGAAAAGAGGAGGAACCAGGAAAAGGAACCACATGGGAGACTATTTCTCGTGTGTGTGAATCCACTAGTGTACTATGATTTCTTGATTCTCAAGAGTTACCAAAAAAATGGAGGGGGCAGGGACTGCCAAGAGCTTTTAAACACAGAATAATGTTGGCACCCTTAAAACAACTTCATGATTGATTTAAATCTGAGGGTTAAGTTCCAGGAATCTAGGTGGAATTCCAGTTTAAGAAACAGACTTTTAAGCATTAATGCTTAACCATGACTCCTAGCATTGTAGGCTCAATGCAAAGACAAGAGATGCACTACTGCTTGAGTCCCTGAATACAGTCCAACAAGTCTCAGGAAGGGCCGGTCTGCCAGCCACTGTGGACAACACACACACCAGTCCAAGGGGGTCTGGTTAGGGGTAAGCTATTTATTTAACCAAGGGCTGAATACTCAGTGTGAAGCTGGCATCAACAGAGAATCACTGGAAATAGGTTTGGGATGGGAAGTCCAGCACTCAGGAAAACAGAATCAAAGGTTTAGTGTGAATAACGTGAACTACCTCAAGCCAGGTGTGATGGAGCATCCCTGTAATCTCAGTGCTCAGGAGGCAGGAAGGTAGGACTTGTAAACCACCTCATGAACAGTTTTTACATTCACTACTTTTTTTTTTTTTTTTTTTGAGCCAGGGTCTCACTACATAGTCCAAGATGGCCTCAAACTCTAAAATACTATCCTCCTGCCTCTGCCTCCCAAGTGTTGGAATTACAAGTGTATACAACCACACCTGGCTACATTCACTACATGTTCCTCAGGGCTGAAGGCGTGACAAGTATACCTACCTAAATCCCAGGACCACACGTACATACCAAAAATTGATATCCTAGGTATATATACTGGATTAAGATATTAAAATTAATTTCACCTGTTTCTTTTAACATTTTTAATGTGGCTACTAAAAAGCTTTAAAGTCCTTGAAAGAAAAGAGGGCTGGAGGCATGACTCAAGTGGTAGAGCACCTGCTTAGCAAGCATGAGGCCCTGAGTTCAAGCCCAGTACCACCAAAAAAAATCCACTTATATCTCACATGCGCCTCACACGGGCAGCCTGAAAGTAATTTTACACAATATTTTTAGTGCACCTGTGTTTTGGCAGTGGCAGGTCATGTGAGGTCAGGTGTAGAATTTTCTGCTTGTAGTCTAATAATTTTGGATTTTGGAACATTTTGAATTTCAGATTAGGATGCTCAGCCTGTGTTTGCCTCCACACGTATAACGACATGTTTGCAAATCTAATTCCTAGTTCGTCATAGACATTACCTATCGACTTTGTTTTGGAAGCCAATGACCTGACTTTTACCCTCAACTTCATCCTCCCAGTTCTGTGGCATTAACTGAAACAAAAGGAGCCACAGTGACGCAGGGACTGGAGCTCTCGGCTGAACCAATGGCACTCTCTTAGGTCCTTCCTCACACAACCTAAGTACATATTGATATTTCTGCCAAATACCAGCCCACACACTTTCTAAACCTCACCGATGGGACCTGCTCTTTTCTGGTTCTCGTTTTCCTGGCGTCTCAGCAGAGCGCCACTTGCCTCTCTACCTGGATATGCCTTTGCCGTTCCTGTCTCAGATCCCTGGTTTCCTGGATCCCAGAGAAACTCCCAGATTTGGGTAAAGAACCCTTCCCCCAGTCTCTCAAAGTTCAAGGGGGCCCCTTTTTCAGTCCGTGCAGGCCTAAAGAAGACTGAAGAAGACTCGGACCTGACTGGTATTCTGGCTGGACATGGACTCTTTGTAGACTGTTGAGGGATTTGCTTGCTGTCTTCCAACCTGAGAACCTGGATCTGTACCGGCACACTTAATCTGCTTCTGTTCTTTGTGATCCATGTCGATTTAACTCTATTGCCTTCAGGGCTTTCTATCTGCCATGCTTTTTCTTTGCTCTTTCTTCCAGATGAAATGACCTAGTTTTTAAATCCTGTATTTTTTCCCTCTACGGGTTTGAAAATTTTAAATCTCATTTCTATTCTTTTAGGGGTTAGTTACCCTTAAAATCTGAACATTTGTACGTGACTCACAACATCTACTGCAAATCAATAGCCCTTTCACCCTTCAGTGGGTTCAAAGATCCCACAATATGTTCACTCAAATGCCCTCTTCTCTCATTCCCACTAATTGTTGGGACTTTAATTTTTAATCCTCCTGGATGAGCGAGGTCACTGATTTGTAAGTGATGCTTCTTTGGACTCACCCTTCCTGCCTGCACCTCTCCCTCCTCTCTCCCATTCAGTTCCTCCTTCCAGAACTGCAGCAGAGTCTCTTAATGAATAAACAGTTTGGCTGGCGGTGTGGCTCAATCATGGCTTGCTAGGCAAGTTCCAAGCCCTGAGTTCAAACCCTACTACCACCCCAAAGCAAAGACACAGTATGAATAAACAGTTTTTTCTCTCCGTGAAAAGTCTTTATTTGTTCTCACTTCTGAATGATAATTTAAGCTAGTTACTGGAAACTAAGCCACAATGTATTTTCCTTAGCATGCTGAACACTGTGCTATTGTGGTCTGGCCTCTGCTATCACTTCTCAGACACTGATTGCTTCCTTGTTGAGTTTGGGGAAATGTGTCTTTTTCTTTCTAACCACTTTTAAGATACAGGTTCTTCCCATTAGACACTGCTGGGCCTCTCATCCTTCCTCCACGTTCCTAAGCTCTTTTCCCCAAGGGCAGGCAGGCAGGCTTGCTCTCTGTGCGGACGCAGGTACTTCGCCACATCTCCTTGTTCATGGGATTCTTGGGAATTTACACTATTTGCTATTTAATATTCCTAGTTTCCACTGGGCTTAATGGTTACTGTTTTCACATGGAGGTTTCATTTGGTTCTTTAAAAATATCCTTTTAAAGTACTGCCTTATTCTTCCAAATGACCTCCACTCCCTCTATCAGCCCCCTCCCACCATTCAAGTGTCCGGTCATCTTACGTGAAGCCCTCACATAGGGACCTTCCTGTTTGTGGTACCGCTGGGACCTTCCAAGACCCAATTGCCATCTGTAGGAATCCCAGGCTATGAATGGCCTGCATGGTGAAGAGTGGCTCACACTAGGAAGTCTTCCTTTGCTTCTGTGAGGATCCCCCCGCCCCGATCTTCACTAGCTTGTGCTGGCTTGAGGGTTCCTGCAACATGTGGGCACTAAACATCTGGACTTGGAACCTGGCTGTCTCCTTGCTCACAGAAGGCTTCCACCAGCTGGATCCAGAGTGTAGTGCAATGATATGCTCCCTGCCCTTCTCTGCTGCACCTGGTCCTTGGAGGGGATGTCCATCCATGCTTCATGTGTGCACTGCAACCAGTTTTTGGATTCCGTAAACACCCCAAAGCTGCCTACTCTGCTCTGACTTTAAGTGCTTCCTCTGATTTTGTTATAAGCTCAGCTATACATTTAAAGTCTTTCAGTTCTACTTTATATAGCATTTAAGTGAAATCTGGGGCTTGAACTCGGGGCCTACCTCTTGAGCCATTCCACCAGTCCTTTTTTGTGTTAGCTTTTTCGAGACAGGGTCTTGCGAACTATTTGCCTGGGCTGGCTTGGAACCACAATCCTCCTGATCTCTGCCTCCTGAGTAGCTAGGATTATAGGAATAAGCCACCAGCATCTGGTTCAAATCTCAGTCTTTTGCGTGAGCCCCTTTTCTCACACAAAAGTGTGAGCTTTTGTAAGTTGGAGTTTACCCCAGTGTCCTGGAGTCACAGTGTGCTGTGGTTGGTGCATTCTCCCTTGACATTTCAGAATCTCCAACTATAAATTCTGGAAGCAGTTATTTCTCTGATATGTTCCTCTGCCTGATTTTCCCCTTTCTTTATAGACCTCCTAGATTTTGATGTTTTTATGCTAGTTTTTGAGAACCTTTGTCAACTTGCTTTACAGAAAATGTAGTTTTTCATTTCTGAGAACCTTTTCTCTTCTTTTTGTGGCTGGTTTATTTGACTTGGCATGGTGTTCTAAAGGATCACTCGATGTTGTAGGGTTTAAGTGCTTCCTTCCTTTTCGAGGCTGAGTAATATTCCCTTGTGTGTAGGTGCCAAATTTGGCTTACCCACTCATTCATGTGGATGGTTTCTGTTTGGGCTACAATGCCGCCACGAACGGAGGTGTACAGACATCTCTTCAAGACTTCACTTTCAATTCTTTTGTGTATATACCCAGAAACAGAACAGGACCCCACAGTGAGTCTGTTTTTAAGATTCTGGAGATCTACCCTACTGTTTTCTGAATAGCGGCACCACTGTGCACTGCTACCAACAGTGCAGGAGGCCTCCAATTTCTCCACATCCTCTCCAGCACTTGTCCTGTTTAACAGCTGCCATTCTAATGGGCACGAGCTGTTCTCTCATTTCTGAAGGGCACTTTTACAGGAACAGAACTTTTTCAGTTGACAGGTTTTTGTTTTGTTTTGTTTTTCTCTCTTAGCATGTAAATGCATCACCCCGCTGATCTCTGGACTCCACAGCTTCTTCTGAGAGATCACCTGATCTTACTGAAGCCCTTGTACATGATGAAGAATTTTTTTTTTAAGTGGTACTGGGGTTTTGAACTTAGGGTCCCTCTCTTGCCTACCAACCACTATACCACTTGAGCCACAACCTCCTGCCCTTTATGCATTAGGTAATTTTCACATAGAGTCTTGTGCTTCTTGACTGGGCTGGCCTTGGACCTCAAGCTTCCTACCTCTGCTTCTGCACAGATGAGATTACAGGCACGACCTACCATGCCCAGCTTGTTTTCTGAGAGAGGGCCTCCCTAACTTTTTGCTCAGGTTGGCCTTTTAGCATTCTTTTATCAAAGATAGGGTTTCACTCCCCACCCACCCCCCCACACACAAAGCACACCAAGTCCCTCCAATACCCAAGGTATGTCTCCTCAGTGTCTCTCTGCAGGTACCACTCCCCAGCATCAGATTCTGCTGATTCTGTTTACCTTCCACCCTCCAAAAATGTGAAATCTTTGTCATTGTTCTCATTCTCTGTCCTCACGAACTTATACATTTATCTTATCCTTTTTTTTTTTTTTTTTGGTGGTGCTGGGGTTTGAACTCAGGGTCTCACACTTGCTAGGCAGGCACTCTTACAACTTGAGCCACTCTGCCAGTCTGGGGTTTACACATTTAAAAAAATTCCCCTCTGTTATTTTAGCAGTATCTCTGGAGGAAGGGGTATAAATGAGTGCATTCAGTTTATTCATAATTACCTAAAGTATGGCAAAGCAAAGACTTTTTTTGAGCTGCAGTCTTGCTATGCTGCCCAGGCTAGTCTTGCCTTCCTGGGCTCCAGTGACCCTCCTGCCTCAGCCAGGACCACAGCTGGGCCACATACTACAGAAGTGCATACTACCAGAGACTTTTTTTTCCTGTGGTACTGGGGCTTGAACACAGGGTTTACACCTTCAGCCATTCCACCAGGCCTTTTTTGTGAGGGGTTTTTTTCAAGATAGGATCTCAAGAACTATTTACGTGGGTTGGCTTTGAACCGCAATCCTCCTGATCTCTGCCTCCTGGGTAGGAAGGATTACAGATGTCAGCCACTGGAGCCCAGCCCAAGCAGAGACTTTTAACCTTCATTTTGCAAAGAACTTACATACAACCACAGGACACATTTGAAGACAGAGAAGTGATAATAAGTCAACAAAAACTAGAAATCCTTTGTTTAAATATCACCTACTCTAAGATTTGAAAGAGTAAGCAGCTGTTAGCCCCCAAATACCTGAGAGAGCCTCCTATCTGCTCCTATGAATGGCTTTTATTTAAATGTCAAAGATACCTTAAATTCCATGGATTGATATGACCTGATCATGACAGTCAGCCCTGACCCCAGGGCAAAGTCAGGTTCTGGACAGGCGACTCGCTTGCTGATTCATGCAGCAGGCACAGGTAATCAACACTGTACCCACTTACAAAATTAAATCAGTCTTAAATGCCACAACCACTGAGAAAGTCACCAAGTGCAAATAGCAACACAAGTGCCCCTCGGCAGACGGCCACTCTGCTTACACTGCCTGCGGATAGAGGATCTGTGAAGCAGCAGTAGCCAAGGTACACTGGGGAAACTCAGGCCTCCCATTCTCAGGTGCACACAAAAGGGTCGTCTCTCATACTTCAGCATAGCCACGTCTACACCCACTAAGGACACAGGTGTGACATGGTTACCGAAGTATGTTCATGTCAGTCAACACACACTTCATCCTACTGTGAAAGAAGTATCACAATCCAAAGGATAAGATCCTTAAAAGACAAGACAGTATGATCAGTATGACCTCTGCCTTTGAAAAACTAAACTGTGCCTGGCATATCATGCATCAGGTGGTAGTAAACATGTGAAAGCTCACACACTGCCCAAGAAGATCTCCTCGTAACCCCTTTTCCCAGGAGGAGGCAGTGGAACCCCAGATTTAAAACAACTTGCACTCTGTTGCTGGAAAGACTTAAGACTGTAAGGGTCTCAAATCCTCAACAGTGTATTTTAATAGGGAACGGGGTTAAAAACCAACACAATATGAGATGCCTGGCATAGAACTCAGTGACATGAATAGAGCACTCACCACAAGACATGACCCACCTGTCAGATTCAAGAGGACAGATAAGATTCTAATACAGAGAAGACCCAAAGCAGGCCAACAAACAACACAATTCAAAATCAGACAAAAGATCATTTGAACAGACATTTCTGCAGATGTACTAATGGCCAATAAACTTGTGAAAAGATGCTTGACACCATGAGGCATCATGGAAAAGGAAATCCAATCACAGGGCAAGATCACATCCAACCTGGGAGGGCAACTGCAGACAAGACAATGGACCATCACAAGTGTTGGGGAGAATGTGGAAGAACTGGAACCCACACACGTTGCTGGTGGAACGGGACAATGGCCCGGCCACTCCTGGAAGCAGTTTGGAACATTCTCAAAAGGTTAAATACAGACTTAGCAGATGTTCCAGAAATTCTTCTCCTGGGCCTAATACCCAAGAGATCTGAAAATATGTATCCACACAAAAACATGCACCTGAACACTCACAACAGCACTATTCAGAACAGCCAAATAAGAGGAAGCCACCTAACAGTCGACACTTAGGAACGGACAGGTGAAATGTAGCATGTCTCAACGCACACTGCCACTAAATGAAGAACTACTTAAAGGAAATCAAGTTCTGATACGTGCCTTAAAAACATGCTAGGCTGGCCATAGTAATGCACACCTGTAACCCAAGCACTCAGGAGGCTGAGGCAGGAAGACTGTGAGTCCAATTCCACCCTGAGCTACGTAGTAAGACCCTGTCTCAAACCAAAGTGGGGGGAATGCAAAGTGAAAGCAGTCAGACACAAAGGCCACTCAAATGTTACCATTTGAATGAAATGTGCAGAGCAGGCAAATCTACAGACAGAACATGGTCACCAGGAGGTGGGAAGAGCAGGGACCAGGATGACTGCTAATGCATATGGAGTTTCTTTTCAGTGTAATGCAAATGTTCCAAAACTTAGTGTGGTGATAGTGCACAAGTCTTTCAACACACAAAATGTACCCTTTACCAAGGTGTATTTTATGGTATGTGAATTATCTTAATAAACCTGCTATTTATTTATTTGTACATTCATTCACTCATTTTTTTAATGTGGTACGTGGGTTTGAACTCAGGGCCTCATGCTTACTAGCCAGGCACTCTACTACTTGAGCCACTCCACCAGTCCTTTTTTGTGTTGGGTATTTTCATGATAGGGTTTCACAAACTATTTGCCTAGATTGGCTTCAAACTGCAATCCTCTCTATCTCTGCCTCCCAAGTGGCTAGGATTACAGGTGTGAGCCACAAGTGTCTGGCTGTTATTTTTTAAATAGGCAAATGTTATCTTTAGCTAGGCACTCAGTGGCTCATGCCTGTAATCCAAGCTACTTGGAAGGCTGAGATACAGAATATCAAGGTTCAATGCCAGTCCCAGGCAAACAGTTAGTAAGACCCTCCCCACCCCATCTCCAAAAAAATAAGCCAATAAATGGACTGGTGGCATGGTTCAAGTGGTAGAGTGGCTGCTCTGCAAGTATGAAGCCCTGAGTCCAAACCCCAGTCCCACCAAAAAAATAAAAATTAAAAAGGTAAATGAGATTGAGGTGCAATTAGTGACTCTGCCTGGTTCCACGGACTTTAGAAGGATGTTTTCTTAGAGGCCTCCTGGTCCTGGTGTGCCCTGTAAATCCTATTAGATTCTGCTTCTCAAGTCAGATACCAGAACCCAACTCAACACTGGCTAAATCACCAGGAAACTAGAACTGGTGTGATTCATACCTGCCTCTGAGATCCAATGGGGTCCTCCTGCAGACGCTGCTTTCCTACGTCTTAGTCTCTACCTCAACCTGTAAGCCTCTCAGTCCTTAGTTCCTCAACTACAAAATAAATAGCCCAGCCAAGTCACCCCAGGATCCCTCCCACTCCTAGACATCCTCTGATACAGGGGCTCAGGAAGGACCCCCACCTGCAACCACACCAATAGCTGGAACCACCTTCCTACTCTGATGCTGGCAGCAGAGGACAGTTCGAGGTGCAAGGTCATCCATAGGTAGGAAACACTCCTGCCTTGTGTTTCCCTGGACACTGTACAGGAATAATCTAATCCTACCACAAGCTGTGTTACTTGAGTAATGTCTCACTGTGTTATATTAGGGTAACTCCTCATCTTGGGAAAGCAGACAGAACCTACTTCGTATGCCATGGTTTGCATTTGGTTTCTGCAAGGAGCTCAGGGGTGGCCTCAGCCAGAACATAAATGCAAGTGAGCAATCCTGATGGAGCAAAAGGCCAGGGGTGGAGCTAGAAGGCATTCAGGCATTTGGGTTTCTGGGAATGCTTTTTCACTTAAGCCTTTTTATTTGTTTGCTTTTTAAATCCCCCCCCCATAGGAGTCTTTTGATTCAAATAGTTCTGTGAGTCACCCCACCCCATCAGTAGCACCCCTAGCTAAGTGGAGCTAAACTACCCCACAAGCAGCAGTTAGTGCTGGTCAGGAGCTCTGCTCAGTGCCTCTCAAGAGCAAGCTCATCTAATCCCCAAAAACCAGGCAGAAGACTGTCTCTTGCAGTCATGGACACTGAGCAATCAAGGTTTACATCCACCCCAAACCCCTCACCGTCTGAAACATTGTCACCTGCCCTTCCTGCCACTGTCTGCCCCATGGGGTTGACTTTACTTACCAGCAGTGATAGGATGGAGCCCAGGGCTTTGCACATACTAAGTAAGGGCTCTACCACTGAGCTACACCTTTAGCCCCATGGCTTACTTCTTACCCTCTGCCCAGTCCTGTGCATCAGGCTGCATCCCCTGGACCCAAAGCATAACAGGCCAGTCTGCCCCCCAAAGAGTCACCCCCAGCAAAGGAGGCAGAATATAAAACCCACTGGTCAACTGAACCCCAGCCCTCTATATGCTGCTAACTAGCTAAGATCCTGCATGTACCATAGCAACTCCTCACCATCGTGCAACACAACAAGCGTTCTGAGACAGATGACAAGCAAAATGAATCAAAGATCCTTTACACGCACTCAGTCATTCAGTTTAGGAATTTATCTAAAGACAGTTAAGATGCAAAAAAGTACGATGCCATAAGTAATGGCATTAATCCCATTACTTAACTGTGAAGCAATTTAACTGGTCAAAAGAGAGACTGGTTAAAGAAACTCAAGTCAGCCAGGTGCCAGTGGCCCACCTGTAATCCCAGCTCTTTGGGAGCCTAAGATTGCAGTTTGAGCCCAGCCCAGGTAAACAGTTTGCAAGACCCCCTTCTCCAAAATAACTGGAGCAAAATGGATTGGAAGTGTGCCTCAAGCAGTGGAGTGCCTGTTTTGCAAGCACAAAACTCTTAAGTTCAAACCCAGTCTCACCAAAAAATAAAATTAAAAAAAAAAAAAAAGAAGAAGAAATTCATTCTATCCCTCTGGTGGCATTGCCAGCATTCAATAGGAGGCCTGTCAAACTGCTTTTCTGAAACAGAGAGAAAGGTATCTTCTAACACAAAGACCTCTGCCTGTGTGAACCTCCAATTCAAGAGCACAATAGCCAAGCTCCTGAAAAAGAGCAGTGACACCTGGCCTCTCTAACCTGAGCCAAGTACTCAGTCTGTGTGTTTGACAAACAGTGACCACATGGCACCTAAAAAAGGCAAAGATCCCTCACCATTAAGGGACCTACAGAAGGAATCTGATTGTGGGGCAGTACAGATGCTGCTACCATAAGGGGAAAGCAGGGAGAGCATGCAGGGAGAGCTGACCGACAGCAGAGTCCAGGGAATCCTGGGAGGGGTCAACACTGCCCTGCAGGGCCAGGACAGGACCGCTGGCAGGCAGGCAGCAGAGGGTGTCTGACGAGCTGCAGGGGCCTGAGCTCCAGCTAGCCTCCCAGTGCTCAGCCTCCCATTCCTGCAGCTCCACAGAAGGTTCAGAACTGAGACCAGATCTAAGCAGAGTCACAGGACAGAGGCATACTGGTTACTGTTGTTCTTTGTTTTTTAAAACACACTCTGAGAATGATTCCTTTGGCTCAAGTCTGTGAGAATCAGGGTAACATCAAGGTGAGGGAAGACCCAGGCAACTACAGGAGTTTCCTATGATTCCTGAAATGGTCACCAAAGAGGGGCCACCTGCACCACAACAAACCTGACAGGTGTCAATGGAGGTGACAGTCTGTTTTGGAAAAGGTGCCTTCTAGGACTCTGCTCAACAAAGAGAAGACTGGGTGTCATTTTAAGGCTTCCACTGTTCAGTGGAAGTACATATGGGTACTGCAAACTCGAATCCCTCTTGGGTTCCTGCAAATGGTCCTTTGTAAAGTCTGTTAAGTGGTGGAGACTGAGAAGGTTAGAGTTTGTAACGTATGCATTTTCCTAAACAGAGACATATGGTTGTAAAAGACTAGAAAAACCACCCACTGAAATGTGTAATAAAACACGGTTATCCCAGAGTGGTGAAATTATAGGTGACTTTAACCCAAGTTTTGTACAGTCTTGTATTTTTTTTGTACAGGTTGAGCATCCCTAATCCAAAAATTTGAAATGCTAAAACCCAAAGCACCAGCATGACACTAAAAAGGGTTTAGATCCTGGAGCACTTCAGATTGTGGATTTTTCAGAGCAGGGATGCTCAATGAATAATCTATGCAAATATTCTAAAATCTGAAAAACTCTGGAGTCAAAAGTGCTTCTGGTTCTAAGTATTTGGATAAGGGATACTCAATCTCTGTCAAGAATATTTTTGGCCTGGTGGAATGGCTCAAGTGGTAGAGCACCTGCCTAGTAGGCATGAGGCCCTGAGTTCAAATCCCAGTACCTCTAAAATAAATAAATAAATAAATAAATAAAACAAACCTGGAGGCGTGGCTCAAGCAATAAAGCACCCTCCTCATAAATAAATATTGAGCAATCAGGAAAAAAAAGCTATAAATCTAAGACAAATAAAAGAGGATCCCAGCATTTTTTTCCACCAGTGTTGGATTATCAGAGACTGAAAACAGCCATGAAACCTGGGCCTTTCTGGACCTGCTGACCCTGTGTCCTGAAGAGCTGGGTCTACCCATCTCCTGCCCCTTCCTCACTCTGCACTTGCTGGTCACCCAGTGCCTTGCTCTGGCCCTCATCACCACCTTGAGCCTCAAAGTGTTACCCACAACTGCTTGTGATTCCCAAAGTGCCTCTTTTGAGAAAGCACCTGACCTGACCCCTTCTCTCTAGCATCAAAAGCTACTGGTCAGTACCCTCTTTCCTGAGCAAACTTCTCCAAAAAAGCTACTCACAGGGCAGAGTAGGAAATGGGAATTAGACAAAGAGAAAGACCAATTAGGAAGGTATTTTTTTCAGCATTCAAAAGGCTATGTTAAAAGCAGTAAGCATCCTGGACTGGATCCTGGAGTAGAAGCAGGGCATTAGTGGAAACAAATCTGAGTAAAAGTGTATGACTTGGTTAACAGTGTGTGACCAATACTAATTTCTTTCTTTGGACAAATACAATATGGCATGTATGTTAACATTAGGGGAACCTGGGTGAGGGTATATGAGGTCTTTCTGTAGGATCTTTGTAACTTTGTAACTTTTGTAACTTTGTAACTTTTCTGTAAATCTAAAAAACACTTATTGAAAAAACATAATTATAAACCAGGCATGTAAACCTAACACTCAGGAAGTGGAGGCAAAAGGATCGGAGTTTGAAATCAGTCTGAACAATGTATCATGAGCCCATTTCGAAATAAATAGGGCTGGTGACCCAAGTGGTAACAGCGCATGCCTAGCAAGCATGAGGCCTTGAGTTCAAACTCCAGTACTGCCAAAAAAATAAATACATAAAAATTCTGAGGGCTTGAATAGGTAAGAACAAGAGAGGCCCGGGACCAGACTCAGTGCCTGTTTCCAAGCAGCCACCTCATTACGCGGGCATTTCCAGGCATCTGATTCACAGTATGTCCACCACAAATCTCCTGCACACACTGGTCCTGTCCATGCTGCTCTTTCTGGAGGACCACCCATCTGGCCATGCAGACCAGAGCCTCAGTCTCTGACACACTTTCCCCTTCTCATTACTTAGACTAGATTACCACATATCTACAGTGAACATCTACTTTTACAAAGGTTTTTCTAAAAGCTATAGAACTTAATGATCTGGGGTTACTGTTTAATGGGTGCGAACTGAGAGGGACAGAGAAAAGGTTGTGGAGACGGGTAGACAATGCAAATGGACTTAATGCTGTTCAACTGTTCACACAGAAATAATTAGACCAGGACTGCAAAACAGGCAGTGTGTGTTGGGGGGGGGTACTAGTGTGTGTGTGAGTAAATGGAGATTAAGGTGAGGGTATATGGTAGATGGACTTCATATACCTACATGAAACAGAACTAAGAACCTCTTGCAATTGCTTTAAGTGGGGTAGGGAGAGGGCTGAGGGGAAGACACGATGGGGGCAATGTAGCTAATGTACAATATAAGTCTAATTGGAATTGTCACTACGAATCCCCCATATAATGAATATATCCCAATAAAATTTTTTTTTAAAAAAGAAATAATTAAAGTGGTAAATTTTATTGCATATATTTTAGCAGAATTAAAACAAAACAACCAGCTACGTGGGAGGCAGAGATCAGGAAGCCGGCCCGGTGAGACGCTATCTGAAAAATAACCCAAAGCAAAAAGGACTGGAGGTATGGCTGGAATGGTAGAGTGCTTTTCTAGCAAGTGCAGGCTCTGAGGTCAAATCCCAGTACACAAACACTAACAAAACCTTTAGTGCAATGACTCTTCATCTCTCTTCTGATCACCCAAAAGCCCTGGCACAGCAATGGCCACGGTTTAGTTGTCTCTCATCTGTTGCGTGCCAGGTAGTGGAAAACTTGCTGTTCCCCTAATGTCCTTCACGGCTTGGTGCCCCATCTGAGAAACCTTTCCAACACCCATCTTCTCTGCTCCATCGCTAGCTCTCATTCAAGCTTTGTTACAACTGTCTTAGACACAACAGAGCCCCAGTTTTACTGACAAGTGAGGTCCTAAGGTCACACTGGGCACCATCAAAATTATGTTTAAAACCCCTCGAATCTATTGGAAAATCTAGCCCAGCTGGCTGCTCTTTCTACACTGAACAGAGTACCCTTCTACACTGCATATTGTGTTGGTTCACACTTAGGGCCATGTTGCTTGAAAATTCGGCACTTTTAACACTCCACGCCATGTATGTATGTGATGCCATGCACCTTAAGTGCACAAAAGATAAGCTCCCCTGCACTGCAAAAGCCTCCTAGCTGGCCAGGAGCCGGTGGCTCACACCTGTAATCCTAGCTACTCAGGAGGCAGAGATCAGGAGGATCGAGGTTCACAGCCAGCCCGGCCAAAATAGTTCATGAGATCCTATCTTGAAAAAAAAAAAAAAAAAAACCCATCCCAAAAAAGGGCTGGTGGAGTGGCTCAAGGTGTAGGCCCTGAGTACCACAAAACAAAACAAAACAAAAAAACAGTCCTTAAATCCTCAGTCTGTCATCGAAAGACTTGCACACCACATAGCAAGTATGATGCAGTCTTGAAAGAAGCAGGTGACCAGGTATTGGGGGATAGGGTGCTGCCAAGGTCTTACTTGACAGCTTCTACTCACTTTGTGACCTTGACAAGAGCTGCAGATCTCTCCTCATCTGTAAAACTAACACACCTGCTTCACAGGGCTCCTCCAGCTAGGCTTTAAGAAGTGAACACACAAAGTGCTTCCAGCAGTGCCTGAAACCCAGCAGGTGCACAGTGAATGTGAGTTACTATTATTACTTGCCAACACTCTCTCCTTCTCCCAGCCCACCTCTAGCTCAACAGTTCTCAAAATGTGGCCCAGGGGTCTGAGACCCTGTTAGGAGGTCCAAAGCCAAAGGTTTTTCATAACAACATTAAGATGCTGTTTGCCTTTCACACTCTCATCCTCTCACAAGTCTGCAGCGGGCTATATATGTGATGATGTCATCACTCTGATAGTTAATAGAATGTCTAGTATTCTTGAATTTTAAAATTTAACTTTCTTTTTTTTAAGAGATAGAATCTCTCTATGTAGCCCAGGCTAACCTCAAACTCTTGATCCTCCTGTTTCAACCTCCTGAGTGCGGAGATTACAGGCATGTGCCACCATACCCGGCACATGGAACTGCTGGAGCGTAGCATTTCTCCAGCATGCCCCACAAACTTCAGGCCTCAACTTCCTCTATGCGTACTGATGGGAAAGCATCCTTCCCTCCACAAATGTTACTCCAAGTTTCTCTCTCTCTCTGTCTTCTTCTTCTTCCCCAGTACTGGGGTTTGAATCCAGGACCTTATGTTTGCTGTACAGGTGATCTACCACTTAAGCCATGCCCCTAGCCCTCTTCTCTTTCAAGGGGTGAAAAGCCAGCTCTTTCTAATTGCCCCCCACCCCCTCATGCTAAATACTAACTGCACCCTTCACATGGGCTCAGCTCTTGCCACCTTAGGTACCATCATGCATTCACTCACTCACCAAATCTCACTGAGCACCCACTTTGGGCCAGCTGTTCTCTAGGCACTGAAGACACAGCAGTGAACAAGATGTTTCTGCACATCTCCGACCTTCTGGATGGGGAGATAATAGCAGGACATGGAGTACTACCATCTCAGATAATGCTAGGTGCTAGGAAGAAAAGAAGCCAGAATGAAGGATTAGATGGTGTGATCTCTCCTCCTGACTAGGTTTCAAGAGCACGGCTATCCAATACAGTGGCCACTGCGGTAAAAAGAATGTAGAGTGTCTCATTAGTACTTGTCATACTGATTATGTTAATACAATATTCTGAATACACTGGATTAAATATAGTAGTAAAGTTAATTTGGCCTTTTTCTATTTACTCTTTTAGACAAGGCTCACATTACATCTCTACTGGTTGGGAATTTCTAGAGCAGAGGACGGCAATCTATAGTCTGAGAGCCTGAATCCAACTTGCTGCCTGTTCTTCAAATAAAGATTTATGCAGCACAGCCTGTCCACTCATTTGCTTATTGTCTCTGGGTGCTTGTGTGCTACAGTGGTAAAGCTGAGCACATGCCAAGCCCACAAAGCCTAAAATATTTACCACCTTAGCTGGGTGCTGGTGGCTAACACCTGTAATCCTACCTACTCAGGAGGCAGAGGTCAGGCGGACCACGGTTCGAAGCTAACCCGGCAAATTGTTCATGAGACCCTATCTCGAAAATACATAACACAAAAAGGGATGGTGGAGTGGCTTAAAGTGCAGGCCCTGGGTTCAAACCCTGGTACCACAAAAAAAAAATTTACCATTTGTCCCTTTCCAGAAAGTTCACTGGTCCCTTATCTAGAGAACAGGGTGTGTCCCCAACCCCCACAGCATCTGGCCAGGGCCAGGGGAAAGCTGTGCAGCTAGTGGAAGGAACCTGCACTTTGGTAGCATAAACAGGCCTAAGTTCAAAATTGGGCTCTGCCTCTGGCTAGCTATGTGGCCTTCGGCAACTTGTAGACACTTCTGGGTTTCGGTCTCTTCATCTCTAAAATGGGGCATTGGCCACCTTAAGGAGAGACAAAACATGGAAAGCATGGGTTGACACACATGGTTTCCAGCAGTAGTCCACTGAGACTGGCTGGCTCAAGAGAGAAATTCCACCAAAGTGATGAAGAATCAGCTTTCTCTTAGATAGCCTGCATTATATTCAGAACAACTTTCATATTTTTATCCTAAAAAGAAATGGGATCCAACGAAACTTCTTAGCAACAGTTACATATTAATAACCATCAGCAGTCACAGGGAGGGAGGAGGAAGTAGAAAAAGCTGCCTGATTATTAGGCCAACCTTTTTGACAATTTACAGTTTATTAACACTGGCACTAGAAACACAAGCAGAGGGAAGACAGAAAACTCAAATCGATGATATACTAAAACTGGGGGGGTGACGGTGGGGATAAAAAAAAGGCTGAATTACTAACAGAGGTTCTGAAGGACCTCTACACTATCAGTGCAATTCAAGACCAATCTGGGCTACAGCAGAGCATCACTGGGAGCCTGTTCAGCCTACAGAGGCTAAGCTCTGCCCACTGAACCCCAAGGACCTGCACTGAGGAGACCCTTGCATGATGGACAAAAGCATCAGCCTAGAAGAGGCACTGATCTGGACTGCGTTCACACTCTCCCCACTTCTTACCAACACCAATACATGGACAAACAGGTGGTTACGTCCATTTTTAATACATGGGTCCACATTTCTTCAAAGCAACAGGCCTGGCATAACCACCAGGATGCCAGGCTGTGCTCTCAGACTCCTTCCCCTTTAGGGTATGCATAGACAGAGCACAAAGCCCAAGCTGCTGTCCTGGTTCCTCTGCGGGTGGGTTGGCATTCTGTCTGCAACAGAGGAGCCAAGCTCCTTCCTAAGGAGAGGACCAAGTGCTGATCACCATTAAGGAAACTCACAGTGTGATTCTGCTAAGTGCTTTCAGGAGGTTATTACAGCTGCTCCTCCCAACAGAGAAAGGCGTTATCTCTACTGGTTAAGTTAAGAAACCAAGAGGGTGGATGCTTCTGCCCCATCTTCAAGTTACTGCAAGTAACTTCAGGGTGCTAGAACTCCAGCAGCTTATGCATGTCAAACTGGTGCTTTTCCCAAATTGCTCAAAGTAGCAGTGCTGAGGCACTGAAGGCAACCCAGAGAGGCAATGACTAGGGAGGCTTCACTGGGCGCAGCCTTAGTTCTCACCCAGCCCAGGTCCTGGGAGGCCTGGGGCTTACTCAGACACAGCTGCATTTCTAGCTGCAGCTAGCTCTGCCCTAGTCCTCTGTGTACACGCTGTAACTGGGGAACCTCATGACGGAAGTTGCTAAAACAGTAAATCACAATACGGCACATTTTCATTGATCTGCTCTTTCTGGTATTAGGATGCCCATATTTGCCAGTTCTGGAGTAAGTTTTCATAGTGCTTTCAAAAATCACAGCATTCTGCAAGATTAGGCAATAAATGACCTGGTCGACCTACCTAGCACCAGGGGTACAGAAAGGAAAGGGTGGGGGTAGGGACAGCTGGCAAGGCAAGGGCCCACAAGCCCCAGCACAGATCGCAAGGCGTCTGGAAAAAGATAGTGTCTGGGTCATAGCTCAGTGATAGAGTGCTTGCTTAGCATGTGCAACACCCAGGGTTCCAGCCCCAGACTACAAAAAAAATTTTTTTAAATGCAAATACTCCCTATGTAAGTGGGAAGGAGTCAACTCTGGTCATCCTATCAAATGTTTTCCAATAATCTCCCTGGGCACAAGTTTAGAATTTGCTACTTTGTTTCTTAAGGAGCTTCCAACCCAGGAGAGGGAACATGGGTGTGCCACCAAGCATCAGAGACAGGAACAGCATGAGCGAACTGAAGAACAGGAGTCAAGTGAAGAGGCGGGATGCAACAGGACTGCAGGTGAGGCGCCTTGAGTGACAACCTAGGGCAGGAGGATAGGCTGGGTCCTGACAGAGTCATCTGTGAGGGACTGGAGGATGGGCTGGAAGCAGGGAGACCAGGGAGAAGGCATACCAGCCCAGGTGCGCAGAGTGCAAACCAGAGTTGTAGGAAGGAAACACAAGCACAGGAATCGAGAGCTCTGCACCGATGACAAACTAAACAAGTTAAAATGGGGGCCAAAGGGCGAATTTAAAATGCTCCCAATGTTGTGATTTCCAGAAGGCGCATCTCAGGAATTGAGGGTGAGTGGCATCACGTGTGGTCCCAACTTAGCAATGGCTCAGGAGGAAACATTTACACACAGATAAGGCCGGATGTCAAAGTGTCAACAGCTGCTGACTCATGATGGCTGGCAATTAGTAACTGGGACCCAGTCTTTCAGTCTTTCAACTTTTCAGTATGTTTGAAAATTTCCTCATATTAAAAAGCTGGTCCTTTTTTTTTTTTTTTTAAATAAGCCCATAGCCACAAGATTTCAAATGCACAAAGATGAGGCTCTACATGGTGTGATGGAGCTCTGGGGTAGGCAGCTGGGAGTGTGATGCAGGTGTGGCACCCAAGCTCCAAAGATGGAAAGGAGCAGGGAGGAGAGGAGAGAAGAGATGCTGGGAAAGTCTCGCAATGAGGGCAACGAGGGAGAAGACAAGTGGCAATAAAGAGAAGGCTTTACTTTGGTTGGGTATAATGAGACCCTAGGCAAGGAAGTGTCCGTAAAGAGCGTATGGCCAGCCACACTAAATAAGGCCGGCATACCCCAAGGAGGACAAGAACCGAGGCAGCATTAGCAAGTGCAGTAACCAGGAAATCACTAGTCACCTGTGACCTCCAAGAGCCATCACACCAGGGTGTGAGAGGCCAGACAGAAGCCACGGCCAGGGAGCAGGTCTTAAGGAAAGGAGGCAGACATCCATTTCCACCAGCACAGTGCTGGGATGTCCCCCAAGCAGGAGAGATGTTTCTTCCTTGCCTAGAAGATGATGTCATCAACCTTCAGAGACTTCAAAATCCTTAAGTAATTAAAAAGAAGCAGACAAGTACAGGATGCTTTCAGCACTGCGTATGTCAAGCCTGATGCTCCCTGAAACACACGAGAGGTACGTATTGTGTACCTGTAAACTTTCCACCTGCTCTTCGGGGAACCAGCAAATGCAGGCCCATGAGGAGTGAAGGCAGCTTCACCAGCCCTTATCCCAGCAGCAGCTCTTATAAACAGGATCAGAATAAACAAGGAAGCTGCCATGAAAGACCAGCTCTCATCTGCAGTATGCAAATGAAGGACGGACACTCTTTTTGAGGCTGTCAGCATGAAACTCTCTGTTATTGCTGGCTGGGAGTTTTCATCGTTTGGTTGGGTAGGACTGGCCGATACTGAGGATGACTCACTATCTTAATATTTTTACCTTTAAATTGCCATAGTGAGACTACTTCCCAGATATGGCTATGTTATCAATTTGAACCAAAAGTGACGGGGCAAGTGTCTCAGTTCCTTGACACAGCAGCAGAATAATAAATTCTGCTGCAGTCTCTTAAGAAAGAGGCAAACAAATTGAAAGTGCCCCAACCAAATAACCAACCAAATTTAACCCAAAAAAGACATTTGTTTTAATACTCATTGCCAAATGAATGCATATGAGAAGCACATCATTTGCCCACAGTATTTAAATTAGAAAATTGCTTTGCACAACCCTGCTTTAGGACACACTTGTGCCGAGAGGGCCTCTGGGTGACCTGGACACAAGTGACCAGTGCTCCATTCAATAAGATCACCCTGAGTTGAAGGGCAAATAACCTTGGAATGGATAAATTCAGACAGTTATCCACTAGCATGATTCAATTTTACTCTGAGCTACAAAAAATTCCAGTAAGCACTTCGCTCTTCCCTATCTGCAACCACACACTTCATGTGGTTCCTAATAGACCCCCAAGGCTGGCTATGATGGCAGAAGCAGAAACGATTCTGAGTGGGTCCTCCTGCTCAGTGTGACCCTTAATGGGGCTGCTTCAGCCTTGAAGCCATGGCCCTCAGCCTTCCCAGGCCAGACAGGCACTGAGCAAGCTGTTTCAGGAAGGGGCTATAGCTAAAAACACCAAACTCCTACCGTGTAAGGTAAGTGACAGCACACTGCAAACTGGGAAGTACTTTATAAACATTCCTAATTGTTGCTTTTCTACTTTTGATTTAAATTAGGAGCCCCCACTCCCTTCCCAAAGCAAGCTAAGCACAGAGCAGGCAAACTCAGAAGGCTTCTATGGACCAGAATAGGAGCTCAGCTCATGCCTTCTGCAATGAAAACCCACAGAATGTGCCCTATCTCCAACTCTGAGAGGACCATCAAGGGCAGCTGACACTAATCATGTGCCCAGCACTATTGTGCTATACACACCTTTTTAAAAGTACTGGCCCCAAACAGGTTCCAGTGGATTCCATGAGGCCCAATAGTGGGTATATTTGTTTGAGAGAGAAAGAAGGGGTGGGGAAGGGGAGGAGGTGATCCTCTTGATAAAACAAGAAAATAAAAAAGTGGAAAACAGACAATAGTGAAGTGGGGACAGGAAGGTACAAAAAGAACTTTAACACCCTACAGCAAAAACCCAGGGTATACAGGGCAACAGCACGGAAAGGAAACAGTAAGTGAATAAGACTCAGCCTCTCTCCAAAGAATCTTCCTGACCCTGATTCATGACTCAGCATTCCCAGTAAGATGACAATGGCTGCAGCAAAGGGACAGGAGGTCAAGCTGGAGTTTTTAGGGCCGACCATTTCTACCAGCTTCCAGCATTTCCATGTTGTTTTGCTCTGGGAGGTGGGGTGGAGACCAGTGCTGGAAGGAACCAGGCTAGAGTTGCTTTCATTCAACATTCTGGGGTATTCAAAGGTTCTCTAGAAATAAAGTACGTTCCTGACAGTTATTCTGAGCGTGACTGGGGGTCCCGGGAGTAAAAGGTGTGGAGAGTAACAACACACAGGCCAGCGCAGCATTCATCCCCCTCCCCCAGCCCTGCTGCCCACTGCACAGCTTCCCCATTCCAGCCTCTGGTCCTCCTCCTTTTTCACCTGCAGCTACCTCCTATTCCACCAGTACTGTCAAGACTTAGACAGGATAGATATGTCATCCATGCTTTGTGATTCCTGTTTGATCAGGGCACTCAGTCAGGTATAACAAGATCTGTGAGTCCTGAACCCAAATATTTTCAGGTGAGAACAAACCACATTTACTTCAACTTGTATTCAGATTCCTCTACTGTGATGCTGGACAAAATCACTTAACCTCTCTGTTCTCTTTCCTCTTCTGCAATGTGGGTCTAATCATAGTAGCTAATAGTACATATTTAACACATGTACTTAGTGCCTGGCACATAGTAAATACTAGACAGTGTTTTCTTGTCTATCATCCTGGCAATTCATCATCTCATACCTGTCTTCTGGGAATTTCAAGAAGTCTTGCAGACATTGGAAAGCATACTCAGGTACGTGTGTATCTGGAGATTGGCGGGTATTATGAAGACTTCTTAATAAGATGCTTAATAAAGTCAAGCCCACGATCCCCCTGGTTGTTTCCAGCAACGTGATCAATTAGGAATTTCTATACTGCTGAAAACTTCCCCCGGCCCCACTTTGCTTCCCAAGGTGTCTTTCTGGTGTGGCACCACCCAGTGTTGCAGAGAAGAGATGTCCTGAAGGAGCAGGGCTGCCTCTGCCTGACCCATGTCAGAATGGTCTCCACTAGTAAGTGAACATCCCAGGCATGAGCTGGTTACACTTCTGGCCTGCTCCATCTATACAGGTTCATTTGAAGGACTAGGAAGACAGACCACAGATTTCACTTCAAAAAAAGAGAAAATGAGGCAGTGACTTGGCTAAGGTCATTCAGAAGGTGCCAGCCAGAAGTGCCCGCAAGGTTGACTTCCAGTTGTAATACCGATTACACACTCATCTGATTGAAGTGCCCTTGAGTCAGGCAATGGTCAGACAGGCACCACTGGGACGCTGAGGCCAAAGAGTTAGAAGGGAGAAAACCACGAGTCTAAGAATAAAATCACAGAACAGCTGTTAGAGTCTCCAAGCTGTGATCCTATCTGAATAAAATGCAATTTAGAAGCACTTAGTCCTGCATCTTGGTTAACCTTACATAACTTCTTCCTATTACATCACTAAGAACAATCACTTCTAATGGGCCCAGCACCTGAGCAAGAGAGACAAAGTTCTTGTGCTATGATGCTACACCTAAATAGCTTTCCCCATAGAAATGCTGGCCTGAGTAGGAGCCAAAAATAAACTGGAAAGTCAACTCCTGAGGGACCTGTCATCAGGGATGCTTCACTCACAGCCTCACAATAGCAGGGTAATCACAGACGGCTTTAATTTAGACACTGCATCCCCAAACCAGGCAGCCCCCCAATGTTGAAGCAACTTAAAAGACAATGCACAAGTGAAAGCAAAAGAAAGAAAAAGCACAAACAGCCACCTCCAGAGGGAAAGCTGAACGTCAACTGACAGACTGGTCCTGCTCTGCTCCCTGGGGGGTTAGAGGGGACTCTGTCCAAGTGGGTAAAGATCAGAAAGACCCACCATGTGCTCAGAAAGGTTGAAGAAGCTGTTGGCACCTGGTTTTATTTCAAAATGTTACTCAAAGCATTACCAGTGGTGGGGAAAGGCAGCCTCCACAGAAGAGACTGTGGCCAGGTAGAAAATTTCAGGTCAACAAATGGGCTACCCAATTGAAGAGGTCAGGAAACTGGGAGAGGAGAAAGCCTATAAGAGGCCCTGTCCCTCTGCCCCTGTTAAGTCCTATCTTTACCCTTTTTTTGGTGGTGGTATTGGGGTTTTGAAGTCAGGGCCTTACACTTGCTAGGTGGGCACTCTACCACTTGAGCCACTCTACCAGTTTTAAGTCCTAAAGAAGCTTAATCTTGGCTGCTGGGACCCTCAGAACCTTGATCATAAATTCCATAGCTTTGTAAAAGAACTGACTTTATTTCTGCTATTCATTTTCATGGAGGCGGCAGAAAAAAGGGTAGGCTTGCTACCCATTTCTTCATATCTGTTTGTAAACATATTTCCTAAAAACTTACACTACAAGGTGAGTCATTTTGCTGGGTGTGGCAGTCCACACGTGTAATCCCAGTGCTCAGGGGACTCAGATAGAAGGATTACAAGTTTGAGACTTGTATGGGTTACATAGCAACTTCCAGGCAACCTAGACTATATAGCAAGACCCTGTTTCAGAGAGCACCACCCTCCATGAACATGAAAACTAGAAAAATACCTAAGAATCACTTCACATGAAATAGACACTATTAAAATAATTCCAAAAGGTGGCAGCTTTAAAAAGTAAGTTTCTCAAAACTGTTACTACCCTATTCTATCAATAACTGGGCTCTCACATCTGATAACTAGGTTTGTAATGAGTGTGAATCAGAATCCAAATGCTCAGTCTTGGTCTAAAGGTCTTTCCCACAGCATACTATCTTCCTTTTTAAAATTTTATCATTAATGGTATGAGGAGCTGCCTTGTGACAATATCATAGATGCACACAGTACACTTTGAACAAGTTCACCCACACTGTGGTCTTGTGATGGAAATAAGGAGAAAAAGATCCCTAACCAGAGCTGAAGGTTCCAGGACCTACCCTGCCATCCTGGTTGGTGTCCAAGACAAAAGTGGGGGATATTCAGATGATCAGGGTCATCTGTGCCTAAACCTCCTCATAGCAGACAGCTACCTACCCTGTATAAACTCCTTCCCTCTCCCACTAAAAAAAAAAAAATCACTCCCCTCCACACACACAAGAAAAATCCTATTCTCAAAGTCCTTAAAAAAAAAGAACTAGGTCCTGTCACCCACAATTGGGTGCTACATTCCACCACTTCAGAACTCCTACACTCCTTGGGTTTTTGCTAAGTCCAGAAACTACAATGGCAAAGAAAACACCACCAGAGCCCCAAGATGCATTTCAGCCAACTTGAGGCCAACTTCAAAACCCACCTAAACTCACCCTGTAACAATGTCTTCTATGTAATTTCCAAATAGGTATTTTAAGTCAAACTTTGTATAATTACACATAGTGGGGGAGGCAAACAGACATAACTGTAAACAAAGTTAACCACCAAAGTCAAGATGAGCAGGAACTACAACTGATAAACATGGCAGCTCCCAGCTGTGAGCTGGGCCCTCCTCCCTGAGTCCCAGGACAGGCAGTGCATCTCTGCACCGACATTGCAATCAAATAAATTGCATTCCAAAAGTCACAAATCTCTAGAGAAGATGGGTGGTGAAAAGCATTTTTAAAAACACAGAGAACCACTAGAAAGACAACACGCATGCTCATACACAGTTTAAAGAGAATAACCCTCTTTTCCTGGCACAGTAATACGGGTGGTAATTTTTAACAAGCATCCTGCTGCAAAATGTAGTACTTTCCAAATACTTTTGCAAATGAACTTGTTTTCTTTCAGAGGCAGAGAAGCTGTCGCCTGCTTTGCATTTCTCTGAGAGGAAGCCCTATGTGAGGATTTGTGGCTGTGAATGCCTATGGTGTTAAACCCTGCTGGTATCAGCAGCCAGTTCTGCGACTAGGATATGGATCACAGGCTCTTCTTAGGAGCGGGGCCTTTTCTTGCTTAAGTTGTCCTCAAAGACCTCCTTTGTGGTGTGGCATGAAGCCCTATTCCTCTGCAGCCTTTGTCTCCAGTGTGAGAAACCCAGATTAACTTCTAAAGTGCCTCCTCTGCTGGGCATGGTGGTCCATAAGTGTAATCCTGGCTGCTCAGGAGGCTGAGGCAGGAGAATTTCAAGTTGAGGTCAGCCTGGGTAATTTATGGAGCTGTAGCTCAGTGGTAGAGTGCTTGTCTAGCATGTGAAGAACCCTGGATTCAATTCCCAATACTACAGAAAGTAAATAAATAAATAAAGTGCCTCCCCTGAAATCAGACATCTTACTTCCTGGGTATTTAAAACAGTGCAGGCCTGATTCCTGCTTAGAAATGTTTTCTTGAAGGGGAGGGGCAGGAGAGGAAGCCTTGTGAGACACAAGGTGTGTGTATCTCTGATAGGAATTCACACTCAAGGAAAACAAGCCACCAACCCAACCTTGGTTCAAGGTTTCAGGTTTATGATGACAAACCTTTGTTTTGTAAAACTGCCTCATCCTGATACCACAGGACAGTCTAATATTTGCTTGCCAGCCTCAGGTCAAGAAGAACCCTGAGGTTTACAAACCGGTCACTCTCTCTCCTCTATCCATGGTTCTATATGCATATATATTTTTTTTCCAGTAGTCCAGTCACAGTTGTCACAATCTCCCCCAGTACTATGACTATTATGGCTGATTGCTAATGATTTTACTCACAAAGTTCCCTACAGTAATTAAAATGAGGCAGCACGGTAAAACAAAAAGAGGTTGGGTTGCTTCACCATCATGCATTCTGCCCGAATCTCGTGAAGTTCTCTAGGCTTTTACATCGGCTGGGATTTTCACCTCTATCTTTGTTTTGGAATGCCCACACCCCTCCCTGCACGGACCCGGTCCGGCCTTCCTTTCCGGATGCACAATGCAGCATGGAGCTCCTTGGGGGTCAGCAAAAACGCCGCACTGGTGTAATGCCGAACGCGCCTCAAACCCGAGGAGCTCCCCACGGCCGTCGCTCCACATCTGTCAGCTGGAGGCCAACATCACAGCATAGCCTGGCTTGTGAGTCCCCTCCCGCCCCCACCCAAGCCGGGAAGCCCAGGGCCCGGTCCCAGGCCAGCGGTGCCCGGCTGGCGTGTGCGCCCAGGCTGGTGCAATGACTTTGCATGGAGCGCACCCTCTGCTGAGGCTGTCCGTCCTCCCACCGTGGCCACTGCAGTGGCACCGCTGCGGGCACAGCCCTCCCGGCTGAGGACGCCAGCAGCCAGCTCCCTGCCTCCCTCACCTCCAGCCCGGCTCCCCGCCCCGCCCGCGGCACCTTGGTCTCCTTCACATGCTGCTTGACGCCCTCCGGGTACCACTGGACGCGCACGTAGCCGCGGCGCAGCGGACTGGCCCGGCCCTCCTCGTGGCCCGCGCCCCCGGCCTCGGAGCAGCCGGAGCTGCCTCGGCCCTCCTCCTCGCCCTCCGAGTCCGAGTCCTCGCCGTGGATGAGGCGCACCAGCCCGAAGTGCACTGAGCCGCGGTAACGGCCCGACACCAGATCGTGAGAGAACAGCAGACGCTGCGAGCCGGCTTCGGGGCCGGAGTCCGAGGACGGTCCGGAGGCCGAGTCTGAAGCGGGCGCTGGGGCCGGGGCGGGGGTTGCGGCCGGGGTCGCCTCGAGAGCTGGGGCCGGGGCCTGGGCGGGAGCGGGAGCTGCGGGCTCGGGGGCTGCGGGATCCGCCATAACTGCTCTGCGCGAGTCTCGGGCGGCGGCGGCAGCGGCGGCAGACGAGACGCGGGGAGGCGGGGCCAGCGGCGCGGGGGCGGGGCCACGGCGCGCTGACGTGGCTCTACGTGCCGCCGTCGTCAGGGCACCGGGATGCGGTTGCTAGGAGCCGCAGCCTCGTCGCTAGGGGACGCTGAAGATACGGCGGGGCGGAGGCGGGGCGGGGGGGGGAAGATAGACTCCGTGGGAGGGGCGAAGCCACAAGGGATGAAGGTGAAGGATGCGGGAAGAGGCGGGGAACCGGGGGAGGAAGTGGAGTGGTCACCAAGTAAAATGGGAGTGGCCGAGGTGGGGCGGAGGATGGTCAAGAGGCTGTCAACAACTTTTAATGAGCTCCCTTGGCGTCCCAGCCTAGTCCTAGGCACTGCAAAGGTGATGGAAGGAGAAAGATACGGTTCCCATCCTCTAGGTGTTTACAGTCTGGTTGGGGAGGCAAAACAAATACACATTAAATGGCTAAAAAAGCAACTCCAAGGCAGCTTGTAAGCCAGGCTATAATAGATATGTATACAGCGTATTGGGAAATTCCAAGCCAAATTTGCAAGGTCATGACCCCTTGGGGATTAATCCAGGGCTGTTCCCAGAGAAAGGTAAGAAAGAAAGGCGTGAGTCAAAAGCCCCAAGGGTTTTGGTTTTAAACCCATTTAGGTGAGTTCAATGCATGTAGAGTTCGAAGTGGCTAACAGTGTGAGCCATGGGTTCCAATCTTTGGCACTGCCACTTACTGCTCTATAAAGGTAGACAACCAGATTAGCTTGTTTTTAAAATTTTCATTAGTATATGCTGTTCAAAGGGGTTTCGTTGTCATATTTCCATACATGCATATAATTAATGTGCCTTGATTAAATTCATCCCTTTGTTACTTTTTTTAACCTCCCCCTCAGATTAACTTCCTTCACCTCCATTTTCTCATCTGTAAAGCAGGATTGATAACGGCTGCACCTGTATCACTAGACAGTTGAGAAGATTAAATGAAATAGAACAGTGCTTGGCATATATCTCCCTCAATAAAGCTCAATCATTATTGGAATACTTCCCCTCCTGCCTGGACTAAAGTTCACAATACAAGTACTGTTATCCAGTTATACTCATGATCTACTTCATATTGGCATTTTAAGATGTAAATAGTAATTCTGCTAATTTAATGTGTCACTTAAGTTCCAAAAGATTTAGATACATTCTCAGAGGAAGGATGCATGAGTTGTTAAAAGGAAATTAAGAACACTTAAGATCTGCCTTAATCTTTCTCAAAGTCATTTTTCCTACATTTTTTTCTGCAAGACCATCGATGACAGATTAGTAAGGTGCTTTCTTATTGCAGTATTTAGGCTCTTCAAAAAAGGCAGAGTTGGGTGCCAGTGGCTCACGCCTGCAATCCTAACTACTCAGGAGGCAGAGATCAGGAGGATCACAATTCGAAGCCAGCATAGACAAATAGTTCATGAGACCCTATCTTGAAAATACCCAACAAAAACAACAACAAAAAAAAGGTTGGCAAACTGGCTCAAGTGGTAGAGCACCTGCCTCACACTTGTGAAGCCCTGAGTTCAAACTCCAGTACCACCAAAAAAAAAAAAAAAAAGGGCAGGATCCTGTTGTTTGGGTAATTTACAGGCTGCTGGGGATATAGAACTACACCCATTCAAAGACTGAAAGGATGAGCATAGGACCCAGATGGCTGACTGTGTACATAAAATGCCCTAGATCAAGTACGTATAGAGCACTAACATAATATTAGGCTCAGGCAAGTTGTCAGTGGACCCAAATCTTAGAAAATCCGTATGCTAAGTATGTAAAAAAACAAAACAAAACAAAAAAACCCAACTGGAACAAAAAGCTGAATGGGAAGTGGGATATGATTCAGCAGAATCTGGGGTACTCAGATCATGGCCTTTCCATCCCAGCAATGAAGAACTATTGCTGTAAGGACACAGGTCCCCACCCTCTGCCCCCAAAAACCTGGGAGATTCAACAGCTATAGCAGTGTTTCGTTTCACACCCCCTCCCCATGTGCCTCTAAGCCCTGTTTCCTGGCCCCTGATAACCTAATACTTATTATGCACATATTATTGACCAGACATTTGCATGCATCCTGTTTCACATGCATCCTGTTTGTTATCACAATCTTGCATATAGGTGTTGTTAACCCCGTTTTACTAACACAAGACCCAAGGAATCCAGTGCCTAAGGTCACAGGTAGTGATGACTCCAAGTACAGGAGCTTCTCTAGTTAGACTGTTTCTTCAGACTTCTCTCTGACGCTTTGAGGAGTTTCTGATTTCAAGGAATTTGTGTGTGGGGTGGGGGAGTCCATGTGTCCTCATGATCCTGGGGGTAGGGGTTCAACAAATAGGACAAAGAGGCAGGGCAGGTGCCAAACCTGTGTTTGATGTGAAAATTTCAAGTGAGTATTGGGTTCTACTCCAGCTTATGCCTGTGCTTGTTGCTTTAATATGAAAAAGAATGTCTTTTCCTCCCTTATCGTTGAGTAAAATTGGCACTCCAGGAAGATGTGCTGTGTTTATGCCTTGGCTTCTTGTAATAGTGCCTAATAATAGCTACCACTTATTGAATCCTAACTTCATGCCGAGGGCTATATTGAGTGCTTTGCATACGTTATCAGGCCCCTACCAGGTTGGACGGGAGAGCCCTTGATTTCAAATGTGGATCTCTCCTTCATTGGGCTAAATTCCTAAGCAAGTGGATCATCTTGTATTTGGGGGTGTAACCCTGGTGCCTAGCACAGTGACTGGCCTGTAATGTGTCATATGGGTGGGTATCCAAGGCCTGAGTTCCTGTACCCTACACCCCTCAGTTGCCCCCAGTTCCAGCTGCTCTGAGCCGCTATAGAAACTAAGCCTCTGCAAGTTCCTCCTCACCTTTTGTCTTTCAGATGTTCTGGACAAAGCTTGCTTGTGGTTTGATTCCTTCCCACAGGCTGAGCCCCAGCTACAGTCCTCGCACACCCACTCTGGCTAGTGGGGTGAGTATGGATGGAGGCAGTTGCTTAGTTTTTAATGATCCTCTCTGTTGAAGAAAAAGAAAACTTCAGCCGGGCACCAGTGGCTCATGTCTATGATCCTAGCTACTCAGAAGGCAGAGATCAGGAGGATCGCGGTTCGAAGCCAGCCCAGGCAAATGATTCTTAAGACTCTATCTAGAAAAAATCCTTCACAAAAAAGTGCTGGTGGAGTGACTTAAGGTGAAGCCCCTGAGTTCAAACCCCAGAACCACACACACACACACACACACACACACACACACACACACACACACACACAAAGACTTCGTTCCCTAGTGAACAAACCCCCTCTTTTTCTGGCCCCAACACCCAGCCCATAGAGGGGAGGATTTAATTTACCAATTTGCCAGCCAGATGTATAGCCATTCTGGCCACTTCCCTTCTGTGGGGTGGGAATGATTGGGGTGGGGAGGGTGTGCAGGAGGCAGCAGAGCCAGTAACTAAGAGAGCCAATCTCTGGAAAGCAGGCCTGTCTCCCCCTATCTTAACCAGCCATGGCCATCCCTCCAGAGGGCCCCACAGTGTCCCCTGGGGGAACCACGGCCTGCTCGGCCTCTCTACATCTCAGCCAGGCAAACCAGGCTGTCCCAATGAGCACCTCCCATCCTAGAATAGGTTTTTGGGGGCTCTAGAAGGCAGCTGGGACTTCAGCTGGGAAAATGGAGTGGGAGGAGAGTGACCTCAGGGAGCCTCCCGCACCCTTCTGTGGCTTGCTGGAGACAGACCTGCCCAGGATCTCTCAAAAACTCATGACTCTTGGAGTTAAGAGAGCCTCTCTTGCTTGGGGAGCCTCACCCTTCCTTGCACTGATGCCCTGGGAGAACCTCTAGCTTTGCACAAAGGCACTGTGTGGCCAACTCAAGAGCAGGATCCAGACAGGGTCAGCCCTTGGCTGCTCTTACTCCTGCTGTGAGGATGGGTTGCAACCATCCTGTCCTGTCCTGGTGAGGGTTGAAAGGCTGAGCCATGAGGGCAAAGCATATGGAATTTGCTGGATGGACCCTTTTAAAGAGCAAAGACACCCGTGGCTCACACTTGTCCTACTTACTTGGGAGGCTGAGATTGGAAGATCAAGGTTCAAAGCCAGCCCAGGCAAATAGTTCACAAGACTCCATCTCCAAAATAACCAGAGCAAAATGGACTCGAGGTGTGGCTCAAGCAATAGAGCTTTGCAAGCATGAAGCCATGAGTTCAAACCCCAGTCCCACCAAAACAAAACAAAAGCAGGTGGCTCCTTTGACCAGGCCACCCTGTTCGCTGCCAACTCCCCAGTCGCCAGACCAGGGCCGTCTTTCTCACCTTGGCATTGCCTCCAGGGCATTTCCTGGGTGTGACCAGCCACAAGTGTAGACTGGACTCATCATCTCCCCAACTGATTTCTTCTCTAGTGCCCTCTCCCTGATTGATGGCAGTGTCACCTCTCTGGATATCAAGTGGCCATCTGAAGGTCAGCCCTCACCCTCAATCTCCACATGGAATAAAAGCCCAGTCTTGATCCTTTGTCCCCCTGGCACACCTCTCATGCCCAGGGCAGCTCTGCCATGGGAAACTCCTCCCGGAGGCAGGTGAGTTTCTGGAGTCAGATGGACCTGGGTCTGAAGCTTGTGCTCCTCTGGTCACCAGATGACCCAGAGCACATTACCTTACTTCTCTAACCCTTGCTTCACTTTCTTTAAAATGAGCATAGTAATACACCTACTTTGTAGGGCCGCTGAGAATTGAAGTGACACAATGGATGTAAAGGCTTTTAGACTGGGTAAGCTTACACTAGCTAACGGTGTTCTTAGTTCAACTCCATTGCTCACCAGGACCATCTCTGTTGTTTCCTCATCAGGCACCTAATCCATCCACCCCTCGTTCCCAGGGAGACTGAAAGTGCAGATGCACTCGTAACACTTCTTGTCTTAATGTCTTTCAGTGGCTGTCTGTGGTCCAGAGATTGGCACATGAGGCCCTTACTGAACTGACATCCTCCCTCACCTTCAAGCCCATTCCCGCCTTTGTCCTGGCTCCCCCACTTGTCTGGAACTTTCTCTTCTTCTACCTTAAGCTTGTTTTTACCTAAAGAACTCCTTATCATCTTAGAAAGCCCGGTGTGGGCCTCATCTGTGACATCTTCCATTTCGCCACTCGTTCCGTCTGCTGATTAATACCTGTGTTACTGTGTCTGTTCTCCTCAGTGACAATCGTGTTTGCATGCCTGTCTCTCCTATGGGACCATTAACATCTTGAGGATGGGGACTTCATCTTTTTCATCTTTGTACCCCAGCATCTGGCACAGGTCTGACGCAGTGGATACGCAACACTTTTTGCTGAGTGATTGAACGAAATAAGCCAACATCTTCCAACACCCCTAAATGTGACCAAAGACTCTGGGGACACCTCTGTCTTTTCTTAGTGCCTGACTCTCCCTTTTTCCTAGATTTGGTAAGGAACCTACACACATAGTCACATCACACACATGTAAACCCCCCCGCCATGCATGCATATGCAGCCTCTTGCTCTCTCCTTTACCTTCCGCCTCTAGATCTGTGCTGCCCTGTACTGCTGCCCTTGGCCCCCTGTGGCTTCTGGGTACATGCAATGTGACTGGTCTGAATTGACATGTGTATAAATGTCAAATACACACTGGTCTTTGAAAACAGTACAATTTGTGGATAGAATATCCAATTAATTTTTACATCAATTACTTGTTGGAATGACAATTATGAATATAAGATTATACAAAGTACATTAAAATCAAGTTACCTGGTGGGTTTTTTTGTTGCTGTTTTTTTTCTTAATATGGCAACTAGAAACCTTCAAATCATGGATGAAACTTGCATGGTCTTACTTTTGGGCAAAGCAGCTCCATATGATCAGGTTGCCAGAGGTCCCTTCTTCCTCCAAGAGGTGGTCATCTTTGCCTGCCTTTGACATCTCGGCTGCAGGAGCGTCTGGAAGGTTCTTGAGGAAACTGCCTGTCTGATACGGCAGATAAGGGTAGGGCTCTATTCACCCCTAAGTGCTGGCCTCCTAAACAGAAGAATTAGTGCCAGGTTCATAGACACCCCCCACCCTGTGCAGTGGGTTGCACAATATCAAACTTTCAACACCGTGTCTGTTTCCAGGCCTTACAATTCTGTTGGTGGGGCAGGGAGAGGAGGAGAATGGGTGTGTAGCAGATGCTATTCTGCACAGCCCAAACCTCCTGCAGGTCCAAAGAATTCCTTCCCCAAGCTGCCCAGCAATGCACTGGCTCCCAGCTGCACCCCTCTCCAAGGATTGCCCTTGGCTGTCCATAAGTGGTACAAAGCCTGGCCCTCTCATCTCCATTCAGTAAATCTGTGAAAGAGCATCCCATCTTCAGAGCTCCTCCTGGGAGCGGGAGAGGACTCAGCTGCAGTTAAACACCACATCAGTTCAGGTTCTCCCTGTGTCCACTTCTGCCATTTGCCCCCTCACAGGTGTGATTGGGGCGGTCTCTAATCAACTCCTTCGTGCAGATCTGACTCTTATTGTCTAGTTCCTGGGGAGTCTGACCTGCATAATCGTTGGTACCATGTGGGCCTAGGAAACAGACTGGGGATGGGAGTTTTGATGGAGCTGGGCCACCCATCTGCTCACAAGGAGCCCTTATGAGTGGCAGGTGTAGTATGGCTGGCCTTGATACGCTATAGCAGTGGGACTGTCAAGACTTGCCGGTGGTGAGTGGGAACGGGCTACCAATGGAAGGAAATGCAGGAATGGGTGCAAAATCTCAGTAGCTGGAGAGGTAAGGGGGACACAGAATGGATGGCTGCTGTTGTAGGCTGTAGGTAATTCATTGTTGCTAAATGAGAGCAAAGTATAAAAGCCAGGGGGTCTCCTGGCAGCATGTGAAGACACTGTCCTCCTGAAGTTAGGGCACAGAGGGAAACTGAGGATCAGTTTCTCCATTCTCAACCTTAGGGAGTCCACAGTACCAAGGAGGACCCTGACCAGGAAAGCAGAATTCCAAGGCACCCAGGAATATTGAGGAATATCTCAAGTGTCATTCACTGACACTTGAGATGTCAGGTTCTTCTTGAGCCTCGGGGACCCTCTCAGGTGTGGCCCCTCCTTACCTGAGGGCAATGGCTCTTCCTATGGAGACACATGCTGCCTCTCCCTGGACCCCGGGTGTCTAGTCCAACTCCCCTCTTTGCACACACCAATAACCAGGGAGCCATCACAGCATAATCCCTTGGTGAACTGCAGGGTATGCTGAGGAAGGAAAGAGGCTCTTTGCTGACGGAGCTCAGATAGGTGCTGGGTGCTCGCAAGAGCGAGAGAGTGTGGGCCTGGAACTGGAGGGTGCTGGGTAAGCGGGTAAGCACAGGGCGTTGGCACAGGAGTGTCCTTTCCCATCAAGGACTCCAGAAGCTGGTGCAAACCCACAGCTAGCATGGCTGTTGAAAGCTTGGAGAAAGTGATCCAGAGCACCCAGCTTCCCTGTCACTCAGTCTCAGCAGCGTTCTCCAGAAATCACCCTCAGCAGGACAAAAAAAGGCCTGGCTTTTGTCCTCAACCTTGATCTCCAAGGGCTTCCAGCCCAGAACGCTGCCAAGAGATAGGCCAGGGCATCCATTTTCACCCTCAACATCTCACTCCGCCCAGTCACGCTTCCCTTTCTGCCCGGCAGGGGGCGCGCGTGAGAGCGCTCCCCATTGCACCTGCCGTGCGCTCTGGGCTAGAGCAGTTCCCTCAGGCACCTGCCTGTGACAGAAAGATGAAAAAGATAAGCAAAATGTGTGCAGTGCTAAGTCTGTGGAGGCAGACTTTAGGTGCAGGGAAGGAGTTTAAAGAAGCCATCAACAAAGCCACCAGAAGATGCAACTGCTTACACAAGTGCCTGGATACAGGGCTGTCTTCTCTGCACCTTCGGGACTTTCCGCAGCTGGACATGGTCAAGGCGCTTCTGGCATCTTTTCCTCACAGAGACCACCTCTTGGTCTTCCCTAGGTGTAGTCCCCTTGGCCTCGAGTGGTAACCAGGACACTGACCAGCATGGAGCGGGCGTGGCACCAGGATGGACGCTCCCATGGCCCTGGGATGGAGCCTTCTTCCCTGGCCCAGGCAGAGCTCATTGCCAGACTGCACCGGGCTTTCTGAAGAGTCAGTTGCTGCAGGCTCGGTCCCCAGAATAGAGTGGGACTGTAGGCGATTTCTCCAGCCCCTGGCCATGTCTGTGGCTCAGTGTTCCTTTAATCAAGGGCCTTTGCCTAACACCTCTGCCTTGTCACCATTAAGGCCATTCCTCTGCATCTAACCTCCCCACTATCACTCACTCCTGGAAGGTCTTTTTTTGGTGCTGGAGATGGAACCCAGGGATGCTAGGTAAGTGTTCCACTGAGCTACTTCTCCAACCTTTTCTGGAAGGATTTTTTTTTTTTTTTGGTGGGACTAAGGTTTGAACTCAGGGCTTTGTGCTTGCAAAACAGGTGCTCTACTGAGTGAGCCACACCTCCATTCCATTTGCTGTGGTTATTCTGGAGATGGGGTCTTGGGAATTAATTCGGGGTGGCCTCAAACTTTGATCCTCCCTATCTCAGTCTCACAAGTAGCTAAGATTACAGGTGTAAGGCACTGGTATCTGGCTAAAGTAAGCTGGAGGATCTTGGTGCAAGGCCAGCCTGGACAAATAGTTTGAGAGACCCCCATCTCCAGAGCAAAATGGACTGGAGATTGGCTCAAGCAGTAGAGCACCTGCTTTGCAAGTGTAAAGCCCTGAGTTCAAATCCCAATCCCACCAAAAAAAAAATCAAATTTCACCAGGCCTCCCATATTTAATGTGGCAACAGCATTTCTAAGTTCCAAGAAAGGAAGTGGTCAGAACCAAACAGGAGAAGGGTAATGAGTAAGCCAGGAAGAGCTGCATGGTTACTGTGGAGGGTGTGCTGAGCTGTGACCCTGAGCCCCTTGGCCTCCAAACCCCTATGTGGTACCTGAAACTGTGCTGTGATGTCACCTGCCATTGCTGTGCCCCATTAGGCTCTCCCTGCTCCAAACCATGGTTCTTACTCCTGGCTGCACATTGGAACCACCTGGGAATTAAAAAAAATTTGGTCATTTTGGTCACCTCCAGAGAGTCTCATTTGAAAGTTCTGCGGTTGGAGCTGGGGAGCCAAGAAGGTCCCCAGAGACTGGCAGCTCAGCCAAGGCATGCTGTCTCCATGCAGCCTTCTGGCCATGACTTTGCTTCCTGTGTGTCTTCTTGTGTAGAGACAGTGCCTTAATCCCCATGGGCACAGAGCAGGGATCCAAACCTTTGCAGCCCAGGCCACTTCTAGTGGAGCCTTTGGCAGAACTCAAGTGTGTGAAACAGATCAAAAGACACTGACCGAAACCTGTAAATTACACAAGGATGCTCAAGAGAGCCTGCAGTAAGGGAGGAGCAATGTGGATCCCCAAAAGAATCTCTGGAAAGAACTGGAATTCCACTAGGCTGCAGATCCATCTTCTAGTAGTACCCTACAGTCCCCTAGGGGTACCATCCCTTCCTGGAAATGGCACTTGTCCATTGTGCCTGCTCTGCCCACCCCTGGCTGCTTAGAGGAGAGTGCTAATACTCTGCTCAGGTTCAGAGGGGCACAGAGTGTCATCGTATGGTAAGGTCAATACGCCTGTAAGCCCTGAGATCTTTGTTCTTTCCTCAACCCCTCACCCAACTTCAACTGTCATCAGCAGGCTTTTCCCCCACTACAGTTTGCATATGGCTTGAGTGTGTCCCCCCAAACGTTTATGTGTGGGGGACTTGGTCCTCAGTGTGGCTGTGTTGGAGGTGGTGCGGAACCTTTAAGAGGCAGGTCCTAGTGGGAAGTAATTAGGTTATTGACGGAATTGATGAGGTTCTCCTGGGACCTGGTTAGTTTTCCTGAGAGGGTTGTTATGAGAACGCACACCTAGTCCCTCCCTCCCCAACCTCTCTCTGGCTTGTCTCCTCATGGTCATATGATCTCTCACATGTGCTCCCACCATATGAGCCCATATGGCATGAGGTCCTCAACAGAGACCAACACAAGGGACCACCCAATCTTGGACTTTCCAAAACTGTGAGCTAAAAAAAACCAAAAAAACTTCTTTACAAGTGTTCATCCTCAGGTATTTCATTATAGCAATGGAAAACCTCCCACCAGTCAAAAACCACTTTTACAAGAGTCTCCAGTGGACAAACCCAGTGGACATTGCTCAGTGCTTATCATATTCAGTCTTTCTGGGGAGAAGCACCACAGGGGACCCCACAGTGAATCCCCCAACTGGGCCACCTTTGAGAATGAAAGAGGGATGCTGGTATAGGTGGGGCTGCCCTGAAAGACACCCCAGTCTTCAGGACCTTGGGCATTGCTCACCACGCCTCCCACTTGCAACTCCCTTCTCCTGGTTCTCTTCCATCTCCTTCCTGATTCCTGTCCTTTTGTCTATCCCTTAAAAGTTAATGTCCCCCAGCACAGAGGATTGTTTAGGGCAGTGAAACAACTCTATAGGATACCACAATGGTGGATACATATTCTACATGTGTTCAAACCCATAAAAAAGTACACCACCAAGCGACCCCTGTCAACTATGTATGTTGGGTGATGATGTCTTAGTGTTCACTGACTGTAACAATGGACCACTCTGATGGAGGCTATTGATAGTAGAGAACAGTGGGGAGTTGGGTGCATGTGGGAAATCTGAGTACCTTCCAGTGACCCTAAAACTGCCCTAAATAATAGAGTCCTCTTTTTTTTTTTGGTCAGATTGAGGTTTGAACTCAGGGGTTCTCACATGCAAAGCAGGTGCTCTTCTGCTTGGGTTACACCTCCAGTCCATTTTGCTCTGGTTATTTTGGAGATGGGGATCTCAAACTATTTGCCTTGACTGGCCTCTAACTGAGATCCTCCCGATCTCAGCCTCCCAAGTAGCTAGGATTATAGGCATGAGCCACCACTGCCTTGCTGAAATTTGACTCTTAAATAGCAATTTTTTAGTTTATAAGTATGCGTCAAATATTGCAAGGACACACTCCTACTTAAAATTGTTCATTACTTATTTTAAATTCAAATTTCACCAGGCACCTGTGCTAAATCTGGCAATCCTACTTCAGAAAGCACTTTTGTTGGTCAGAGGAATTTGATTACGGTCCCTGTGGGTAGCACCCCCGTGTCGGGGTGGTTGTGACAGGGTGGTTGTGAAATCCCTCAGCAGATTCTCTTCTCACTTAATATGTCTGGGGCTCGAATTGAATGATGTATGCTGCCCTCTTCTTTGTTTTATTATTTTTTTGGTGGGATTGAGGTTTGAACTCAGGGTTTTGTGTTTGCAAAGCAGACAGGCACTGCCTGAGCCACACCTCCAGTCCATTTTGCTCTGGTTATTTTGGAGATGGGGTCTTGAGAACTAGTTGCCTGGGCTGCCCAATCTCAGTCTCCCAAGTAGCTAGGATTACAGGCTTGAGCCATTGGTTCCTGGTCCAATGCGGTCTCTTTTTATTTTTTTTGCAGTACTGGGGCTTGAACTCAGGGCCTTCACCTTGAGCCACTCCACCAGCCCTATTTTTGGGAAGGGTTTTTTGAGATAGGGTCTCATGGAACTATTTGCCCAGGCTGGCTTTGAACTGTGATCCTCCTGATCTCTGTGTCCTGAGGAGCTAAGATCACAGGCGTGAGCCACCAGCGCCTGGCTCCAATGCTGTCCCTCTTGATGCTGAGGTTTTTGGTGTAATTTCATTTCAGGGCATCCTGAGCTTTGTATTTTCACCCCATTGGAGCTCTCTCCCATCTCTCTTTCCTTCTCGTTGTTTGTGGTGTCATTTCTTCCCGTTGATCAGCAGAGGCCCCAGCACCCTCTCTTCCTCTCCTCAGCATCCTTCTCCTGCCCATTCAGGATTGGACCCCAGCTTAATCATGTTTAATATTGTTCTCAGGTTCAGTGTGTCTAGAGACAGTTTCCAGAAAGAACCAACTGGGTGGTTAATGAAAAGGGAGGCAGACTCACCAGTGTGCCCTTGGCATCTCCAAGTGGTTGTGACTGGTTGCCAGGCATGCAAAGGAGCCACAGACTAAGAAGGGATACAGGAGGCCTTTTGTGGGAGGCAGGAGATGGGGATGCCCAGCCGCCATCAGGTCCAAAGGCCAACCCTGAACAGTCTCTTGAGGGTCCCTTTCAGGGGAAAGGTGGAACACAGCCAGGTAGCAGGTGGCTGAAGCAGCATGGTGAGCCCCATGGATTTTGGTGGGCCTCAGATAACAGAGAGGGGCCCTAGGAGAAAAGGACCCCACAGACAGCAAGAAAAGTGTGTGTGGTAGGTGATGAGAGTATAGCAGTGTCTGGACTGGTCCTGGGTCTTCCCAAGGTCAAGGGCCAGGCATGTGGCATTTATGGCTGGCACCTCAGTCCCTCCCCCAGGATCCTGGGTAAGAGCAACTGAGCCCTAGGCAGTAAATGACAGGAATGCACCTGCGGGGACCTGGAGCTCTGGGACCTCCAGAGATGCAGGGGACCACACTGCACTGATAGGGCAGAAGTACAGGTGGTAGGAGGACAGGGTCACGTGCTGGCCAGAGAACTAAGGGAGGGGAGTGTGAGTGGAGGGGAAAGGGGGAAGCCACAGCTGTGCGAGGGACAGAAAGCTGACTAGGCCCTGAGGACAAGCCTGGGAATGAGTCAAGGTCAGTGACAGAGAGCTTTGGAGCAGAAATGTTGTATTAAGCAATCTTCTGCATATTTACATAAACTCTAAGTAGAGCATATAAAGGGAAAATGCATGAATTTGCAGCTTGATGAATTCTCACCACGTCCCCCATGTAAGCATTCAACTGAACTAAACCGTTCCCTTCCCAGCATTCCCTGGCAGCCACTTAACCTGGTCCTAACCCCTCTATTAGAATCCATCATGGCGTCATCATACAGCAACACCCTGGTTTTCTGACTTCTGTCACGTGGTGCTGGTGTTGTCCATGTTGCCGTGTTTCATGGTGGCCTGTGGGTGGTGTGCCATTTTGAGAAAACCCCATAGTTCTTTCTTTGGTTGGTGGGTATTTAGCTTGTTCCCTGTTTGGAAAGTTTATGAAAAGTGCTGCTGGGGACCTTCCCGCTCTGTTAGTGTTCAACTGAGCACAGGAAGGAGTGGGACTGAGGCTCAGTTTCCTTCTCTGTAAGATGAGGTTCTGCTCAGCTGGCATGGCTGGTATATGGACTGCAAGAGCTTGCCTACCCAGGGCTGGCATAACTATAAATGGTAGCATAGCTCACAGGCTGCCTGAATAGGAAGACTCCTTGGAGGTGTGGGTAAGCTGGCCTCTGACAGACAGAGGGTGATTGCTGGTTCAGCCAACTGGGGACAGAACAGGGATTAGAGCCAGACTTGTGGGGCTTAGCCCACACTTTCCTAAACCCTGGAGCCCCAGCTGGCTGCTGGTAGGTAATTCCCTCTCTGTTTACTGCGCTGGCACTGACGTTTGCCCTCAGCAGGACAGGGCCAAGCTCAGCTGGCATCGTCCTGCCTAATGTAACACAGGAGGCGGGGTTGGGGGATTAGAAATCTCTGAGCACAATGTCACATGCTGCCAGGAGGACACCTGCTACAACTGCCTTGTAGCTAGGAGTCCCAAATTCTCCTGGTTCCGGAGCCTGTAGGCAGTCCCCAGGGAACTGGCTTAGTGGAGGGTGCTGGGGCCCTTCCCTACACTCCTGGTAAGTAGACCCCCACCACTGGCTCTCCAGTGTGGGGTTATTTTTGGAGGGGGGATGGGACTGGGGCTTGAACTCAGGGCTTTGCAATTGCAAAGCAGATGCTGTACTATTTCAGCCATACCTCCGCTCTGATTATTTTGGAGATGGGGGTCTCATGAATTATTTGGCCAGGCTGGCCTTGAACTGTGATTCTCTCAATCTCAGCCTCCCAAATAGCTATGATTTCAGGAGTGAGCCACCAGTGCCCCATGCCTCAGCTGTGTGCTCTTTATGTGCCTTTGAGGGGACAAGGAGGCATAGCCTCTAAGAACAGCGAATCTGCAGGGTGTCAGAGGAGAGAGATAGCATGCCAACATAGATACATCTGGTGAGCCACGGGATGGAGCACAAGCGTCCTGTACACCTTCCATGCCTCCTCCTCCTCACCTGCCAGGCTCTCTGCAACCCCTGACTCCCTCTAACCAGCTCCATCCCCTATCCTGTGTGCATGGCCCAGTATGAGGTCATCTGGGTAAATGTGGAGACTCTCAAAGGGCCCACTTTGATGACAGGGCTTTTTCTTCAGGACTGAGGACTGAGGCTGTCTAAAAAACTCCCAGTCCCACCATCTTACACCCAAAGGACAAGAAGTCTCCCTCTGGGCAGGTAGCCAAGCCACGTGAATGGTGGTGTGGGAGGGCGGGTGCCCGCTCATCCCACAGTTTCAGTAGAAGTGATCAGTGCAGGCTCATAGTGACCTCTTACCCCTACCACTTTGGGCAGTGGTGTTGGGGTGTCTCAGCCCTGCCTATCCCTCTTGCCATCTTCTGAGGCCCCAATGCACCTGGAGGACCAGAGTCTGGGAGTTTGGAGGGGCTGCTCCTACAATCTTTCAGCTACAAAGACAAATGGGAAGTCAGGAGGTGGGTCACGCCTGTAATCCTGGCTACTCAGGAATCAGAGATCAGGAGGATTGTGGTTTGAAGTCAGCTGGGGGAAATAGTTCATGAGACTCTATCTTGAAAACATCCATCACAAAAAAGGGCTGGCGGAGTGGCTCAAGTGGCAGAGCGCCTGCCTAGCAAGCATGAGGCTTTGAATTCAAACCCCAGTACCACCAAAAACAAAACTGGGGAGAAAGTATCAATGTTCATAGTTCCTGGACTTTGCCCTGGGAATCAAGCACCTGGGCAAGAAGCCCATTGCTTCGGGGGCTGGCCCCACCCCAAGAGGTCAGATGTGCCATCTCTGTGACTTGCCTCCTTAGAGACAAGGGCCAGATCCAACCCTCACTCTTCTCTGACAGCTGAGGAGGACACCCACACAAGTGCCAGCAGCCAGGATGTCCGTGGTGAACGTCCACCCTTTGAAATCTGAGTCATTGTGCCTGCCACTTGGGACCTCAGAGTCCCCCAGCTGCCAGCGGCGCCACACACTCCCTGCCAGCGAGTTTCGCTGCCTCACCCCTGAGGATGCCATCAGTGTGTTTGAGATTGAGCGTGAAGGCAAGGAGCTGTGCAGAGTTGGGGTCTGGGGTCGGGAAGGGTGTGCCAAGCTGGCCCACTGTCTCCTCATTCCCCCTTTTCAGAATGGGGGGGGAAACAACTGCCTGAGTCACCTGCTTTCTTGGGGAGGGGGGCATCCAAGTGCCTACTTGGTCTGCATGGACAGTGGGTGAATGGCATAGTGATCAATCACCTACTTGTGCCTCCTGCCACAGCCTTTATCTCTGTCTCGGGCACCTGCCCCTTGTACCTGGATGAGATCCGGCACTTCCTGACCCTGTGTCCAGAGCTGTCCCTGGGCTGGTTCGAGGAGGGCCGTCTCATGGCCTTCATCATTGGCTCTCTTTGGGACAAGGAGAGACTCACTCAGGTGAGGGCAGGTCAGGGCTGTGACGCCCAGCTTCTAGAAGGCTACTGGGAGAGGTTGGCCAGAGAGCACAGACCCCAAAGATGGGATTTCTCTTCCCAGAACTGCAAAAATGAGAATGGGGTGCAGGCTTCCTCCCAGGGCAAGAGCATCTACCCCAGCCTTTTGAAGTCTCAAAGGCCTTCTGAAGTCTTCTCCATAGGGCTGGGGGTAGAGCTCCCAACTAGGGGCCTCCTTGGGCGGGAAGGGAGCCCTGACTAGAGTCATTCAGTGGACACCTGCTCTTGGGCTGGGTGGTTTGGGGGTGGGAGGCAGGTGTCAGCAGAGGTGACCTGGACACCTTCCCTTGCTCACTTCTAGGAGTCACTGACACTTCACAGGCCTGGAGGCTCCATAGCTCACCTGCTTGTGCTGGCTGTGCACTGTACTTGCCGGCAGCAGGGCAAGGGCTCTGTCTTGCTGTGGCGCTACCTGCACCACCTGGGTGGTCAGCCAGCAGTGCGCCGGGCTGTGCTTATGTGTGAGGACACACTGGTGCCCTTCTATGAGAAGTTCGGCTTCCAGGCAGTGGGCCCATGTGCTGTCACCGTGGGCTCCCTCACCTTCACTGAGCTCCAGTGCTCGCTTCGGGACCACGCCTCACTGCGCAGAAACAGTGGCTGCTGAGTTGGAGGCCCACCTGGCTGTGGGAGATAGGGAGGAGGCAGGCTGGGGAGGCTCTTGCACAGCCCCGATGTCCTCTTATCTGTCTGAGGCCCACCCAAGCCTTGCTGAAGGGATACAGTGATTCCCAGCTGGAGTGTAGGGGGAGGAGTCAACGAAGAGGAGAGGGTGGCTTTGCCCAAGCCTAGTTGCTGTCTATTCTCAGAGGCTGCGGATCTCCTGCATTTCAAACTCTACCCAAGACCTGAGACCAGGCTTGACTGGTAAACGGGTGCAGTTAGAAGCTTTCCCAGGTTCCTGCAGCATTTCCTCCTGGCTGCAGCACCCTGAAGCTTGGGGACCTTATCCTCCCCAGCCTCATGGACACCCCTTTTCACACTCAGCCCCTGGAAGAAGGCATAGCCAGAACCAGGATGAGGGAGAGGCCAGAGCCCATGCGAAGGTGGCAGCCTTGGGGCCAGAAGGGCATGCAGGGAACCTCGCCCCTGGGTTCCCACGCTGCCCCTCCCCGCCCATCCTGGCCATCTTACCAGCCCTACCTGGCTCCTCTGCCAACACTAATAAAAGTTACGTCCCCACTGTCTCCCCGGTGGCTTGCTGGTGTGGTGTGGTGTGAAGACTTGCGGATAAAGCACAGGTGCGGTGAATGGACTCATCCTCTGGCTGAAGTGATGAACAAGTGCTTCGATTTCTCCCCTGAGGAGAGGCCACCCCTTGGCACAGCTAGCCCTCACTGCCCTGAAGGAAGGCAGAGCAGTTGGGGTGGGGTCCCCAGGGCCTTCCTGAGGTCTTCCATGTGGCCCCAATCTGGGTTTTGGTTCAGCTAACCCCAAGAAGTACCCCAAGCTTTCCACAATCTTTTGAGCGGAGCTACCACCTCTGAGCAACTCACGGCTGCTGCCCTCACCCCCAAAACTCCAGCTTTCATTCTACCTGAGCTCTTAGGTTAAAAGCAGCACTTCCGTAAAGAATATCATTTAATACATGAGACATCATCCATACAAAGTTAGCGTTACTTTAAAAATTAGGACCATGATTCTTTTTTGGTTCATAAGTGTGATGATTGGGTATTCACGGCTTTGTGTGACATGTGCCTCCCTCAAGCCTTGGTATGACATTGGCACATTACCTGTCTGACATGAAAAAAAAAAAATAAAAGAATTAGGATCATAATATAAACTGGTAAAAAACAAAACAAAACAAAAAAACAGGCTTAACTGAGCCTTAAGCACCCACTGGACACAGGTGTTTTGGTGACCCAGCCCCACCCCTACTAGGAGTAGGAGAGAGGGAAGGCTGAGGGGGTGGGTTGAGGGGATCTGGCCTCTGTTTGCTAAAACAAAGAGTCCCTGTCTAGTTGTGTTTCCTTGCTTGCTCTCTGCCAGCAGACCATGGCCAAAGCCTCTCCCCAGCGGGAGCTTACAAGATCATGGATGAATGCAGGGAGCTCACAGGGTAGGGAGCGGAGAAGAAAATGGAGGGAGTCATGGCAGACATGGGTGGGGTGGGGGGGCGCCAGTCCTGGGGGCAGCTGAGGGAGCAGCTGTGCGCCTAGTGAGGATGTACTCACAGTAATAATAGGAAGAAGGCACTGGCAGAGCCAGCAGCCTAGGCCCTGGACAGAAAAGAAACCTTTCTGAGGTGGTCTGTACTTCAGGGAGGTAGGGAAGAAGAAGGCCTGGGACCTGAGCCTTGGAGAAGCAGAGGTGTCCTGGGTGTTCCCAAGCCTGGGTCAGGAACATGCAGGCCTGAGAAAGGGGGGTCTCACTCCCTGGGGAGCCCGCCTTAACCAGCTGTCTCACACAGTCAGCCTTGCCTGGGCTCCAGGCCCTGTCCGTAAGTCTCTGGCACATGAGGTGGGTGCTCTGCAGACAGGTGGCCTCTTGCAGGCACAGTTCTTGTGCCATCAGTGCTTGGTGTGGGGTGGTGGCCAGGCCTGGCCCAGCTTCGCCAGACTGGGGTCAGTGCAACACCTGGTCCAGCTCGTACTTCTCACAGAAGCGGCTGGTGAAGGGGAAGCAGTTGAGGTATTCGATCCAGGGCCAGTTGATGGGGTAAATGTACAGCCAGAGGACCAGGGAGGCGAAGAGGCCGGCAAAGACCAGCAGTGACATCAGGATGAGGGCTCGCTTGCGGTACTTGTCACTGGTACCGAAGGTGATGTAAGGCAGGAAGGCAAAGGCCAGTAGCATGCCACTGAGGAAGCCAAAGATGTGGGCGATGTTGTCGATCCAGGGCAGGAGGCCGCAGACAAAGAGGAAGAGCAGGATGGCTGACAGGTTGAAGAAGGCCTTCCAGGGCCGCTCCAACAGCTGCCAGCTCTGGAAGAGTTCCACGAAGAGGCAGGCAAGGAGCCCAAACTGTGACCCAGCTGGGCCCACCTGGGGCAGCAGAGGGGAGATGTGTCAGCTCCGGGTACCAAGCAGCAAGCACAGCCTCAGGTCCCACCTCCCAGGCAGGGCTGGGGACCTGAGCTCAGGACCAGGGTGCAGACGGAGCTGCTGGGTCCATCCTTTCAGCAAACACTGAGCACCTACTGTGTTCATGCTAGGCATGGGACTCATGCACCTAGCACATCAAACAAGTCTGTTCTAACGGGGTGGCATACCACGGGGAGGAAACAGCAAAACACAAGAAAAGAATCAGGTTGAACAGATCAAAAGATGGCTGTGCCTGTAGGTCAAGAAATCACATAGTGATTTCACGTGGCTCAGTTTATAAGTACTTAGGATGTTAGTAGGCAGAGTTACTCTTGGAAAAGCAGAGGAGGGAGATGGGAGAGGGGCAGTCTCTCTGGTAAAGTCTCTCTGGAGATGACATAGGAGCAAGAAGGGGGTTGGGATCCCAGGGGACTGAGTATCTCTCTTGCCAGGGATTAAGGGACCAGCCAATAAGCCCCCAGCTTAGCTGTCCATCCACTGCTGAGCCTGGCATGGGAGGGACTATGTCCCTCAGGCAGATCCCAGATGGGTAGGGAGCGGCAGCATTGGCCCTCCTTCCGTGCCACAGAGCTTTAGGTTTGAGAGGGAGTCCTACCTCCCTGCCCTCGGACCCCGGATGCCCACCTCTGCCCGGTACGGGAGGAAGATGGCACTGGCGAGGTTGCCTGTGATACCACTGAGGACGAAGATGATGGCGATACGATGCCAGCCAGCCAGCTTCTCCAGGTCCCGAAGGATAGTCATTTGGAAGACCACAGACACAAGGCAGTGCACCACACTGGGGGTGGGAACAACAGGCAAGAGCCATCTACATCTGCCCGTGGCCACCAGCCAGGCAGGTCAGAAACATTGGAATCTGGCAGGTTAGGTTGGCTGTGACCAGGCCCTGGAGCCCTTTGTTTGGAGTCTAGGTGGGTGGCCATCACACAGATCTAGGGTTAGGGGTAGTAAGGAGCATCTTACCCAGCGTGTAGGAACAGAGACAGCCAGAGCCTGTAGAACTGGTCTGGGACCTCTGGGTTGAGGAAGGGCAGCAGCCCACACACCTTGTCCAAGCAATGCACCTGCAGGAGGGTGGGGGGGCATGGTGGTTAGTGCTGTCTGAGAGTCAGACCCAGTCTGATGTCTTGATGTGGGAAGGAAGGTGTGAGACTAAGATGCCCAGCTTCCTCTGTCCAGACCAACAGCCCTCACCCCTGACCCAGGGCCTCTCCACACCTGGGAACAGAGTGTTGCCTCCTCATGGAAATAGCCATGCATGAACTCGCAGTACTCCCGAGTGGTGATCTCACAGCTGGTGGATCAAAAGTAAAGAGGGGGGCTCAGGGTCCTGGGGTGCCCCTGCCCCCTCTGACTGGAGCCCAGCACTTGGCCACAGGGGGCAGAAAGTAGAGACCTCATCCTAGGAACAAGCTCTCCTCCTATGCTCACAGCTTGGGTGGTGCCAAATCAGGAGACGGAGGGACAGACCTGGGACAGTGAGCCCACCCATGGAGGAGGAGCACAGGGTCCTGGGAAGTGGGCCAGCTTACCTGCCCTTGGTGCCAATGCAGCAAGGGCGGCCCTTGATCTCACAGTCTATGTGTAGGAAGCCCGTATGGTTGCTCCGGGCCTGTTCTGTGCAGATCTGCAAGAGGGACCCCAATCAGGGGCAGGCCTGAGCGATGGGAGGCTGACCACCACCACCACCACCACCACCACCTCCTCTTCCCTCCCCAGAACGCCTTCTGCCCAGGGGCGCTCACTCACCGGCCACTTGGTGATGTCATCAGGCCAGATGTGGGCACCACTGGAAGCTGGCTCCTCACAGGTCCTGGAAGCAGAGGTGAGAATGGGCAAAATGAGGTGCTGGGGCACCTAGCCTGTCACTCCATCCAATGACATCCCAGCAGGCAGTTCAGACAGCCTGGCTGTGGGCTACTGTGGACCCACAGGTAGCTCTAGGTCATACCTGGGGTCTTGGCGGCACACAGCCCCTGATGTCCGCTTCTGGCCCAGATCAGACTTGTCCATGGAGGGTCCAGTATCATCCTGCCATTTGACAAAAGTGGCCAGCGTCTCCTGGAGGGTGGAGGAGGTCTGGTCATGCCAGAGCAAGGTCACCCCATTGGTGTGGGGAGGGGCTCCTCCAGAAGAGGCATCCAACATCCTGAAATCTGCTTTTGCCATTTGGGCAGAGGAAAGGGTATTGGCTATACAGCAGCAGTGCCCTCAAGTGCTGGCCAAGTGTCTGCAGATGTGCACAGTCATTGCCCTCAAAGGGCCCCTCTTCCCCAGGCAGGGCAAGTGAATGGATGCAGGACTAGAGGAGGGCTGGCAGGATAGCAGGGCCTGCCCACCGAGCAGTCCTTCCTCTGGGTCTGGATGCAGCCTGAGTGGTCATTCTGGACACAGCAGCCTGAGTCTCGTTCCAGGTCTCGCTCCCGCTGCACCAGCTGCTCGATCTGCTGGTCCTTCCTGATACAGGGTGAGAACTTGGCTCCCAGGTGGATCAGGTCGATCTGTGGATAGGAAAGGGCTGGTCACCCAGGGTCCCAGACTGGGGAGGGCCTGACACTCTACTTCCACTGTGTAGAATCTGCCCTGATGAGGGGATACCAGATGGGTAAGATGCCCACCTGCCCAGTGTGGCGGGGGGAGGGAAAACAGGAAATAGGGGCTCCCTGCTCAGATGATATCCCTGGGTCTGGGCCTCACCGAGCTGGGGCCAACCCAGAAGTTCTCCTGCTGGATGTACTTCACACTCTCGTACACACCTTTGTTCCTCAGCACCTATCACAGAAATAGTGTGAGGGAGGACTTCAAAACTGTATGAGCCAAGACGGGCAGGACTGTCCCCAGGGTAGAGTCTTCAGGAAGTGTGTGTGGGGGTGCAGCAAGCTACATGAGCCTTGGGCACCTCCTGCTTAGGCCATGGTATTGTGGTGGGAGGCCTCATTGCACTGAGGCCTCTTGGGAGAGGCTGGGACCCCAGGGGGAGCCAGACTCACCAGCTGGGTGGTGACATGCTGGGCAAAGCCCACAGGTGCGATGCCATATGTGCAAATCACCAGCAATGTGATGATGACGTGGACAAAAGTCAGCCAGTAGGTGAAGTAGGGCCTGCAGACAGAGGCCTTGAGTCAGCCCAACCACCATCGGGCTTACCTGGGCTCTGTTCTCCACTTCTACTTACCCCAATTCATCCTTCTCCAAAGCAACTTTCTCTATTTTTTTAGTGGTACTGGGGACTGAACTCAAGGCCTTGCTCACACTGGACAAGTGTTGTACCGCTGAGCCACGACTGTCCTTTTGTCTCATATTTTGTTTTAGGGATAGGGTCTCAGTAACTTTGTCCAGGCTGGCCTTGAACTTGAGATCCTCGTGTCTCCCCTCTTGAGTAGCTAAGGTTCATAGGCCTGCACCACTATGCCCAGCACCAGAGCAACTTTTAGTTTTTGGTGGTACAGGGTTTGAACTTGGCCTCAGACTTGCTAGGCAGGTGCTCTACCATTTGAGCCATGCCTCTAGCCAAAGCAACTTTTAAAATACATCTCCACACTCTTTCTCCTGGCTTATAAATTCTGTCGGCTTCCCACTGACCTTGGGATGAAGTCCAAAATCGCTCTCTTGCAGCAGACTTTGAAGTCTTGCCATGCCTGCTACCCTTCCTGCCTCTTTGCCTCTCTTCTCCTGAAGTTTCTGGAACACACCATGCTCCCTGTAGCCCCAGGTCATTTGCTTATGACATTTCTGTTGCCTAGGAGGCCCTACCCATGTCTCTTCACCCACTTTCTACTGACAGCACACCACCCTACCAGTTCACACCACTCTGTTCATAGGTGTGCACCACCTCTGTCCTCCACGATGCTCACCACATCTGTTAATGTTCATGTTTTATAGTTTGAGGTCCAATGTCTATTGGGTCATACTATCAATCACGTGCTCTGTGAAAATTGTCTTCTCCAATCTCTGGCTTCCTTCAAGACCTTTTTTCGAGGGCTGACAAAGTGACTCAAGTAGTAAAAGGACCTGCCTACCAAGAAAGTTCAAACCCCAGTCAGTTAAAAAAAAAAAGAACTCTGTGACACCTTCTCCAGAGTCCCCTCACTCATAGCTCCAATTTTTTTTTTTTTTTTTTTTTTGTGGCACTGTGGTTTCAACTGTGGGCCTCACACTTGCCAGGCAGGCACTTTTACCTCTTGAGCCACTCCACCAGCCATTTTTTGTGATGGTTTTTTTCAAGATAGGGTCTCATGAACTACTTGCCTGGGGCAGGCTTCGAACCATCATCCTCCTGATCTCTGTCTCCTGAGTAGCTAGGATTATAGGCATGAGACACCAGTGCCTGGCAAGGCTCCAAATTCCAACTATCCCTCTCACCTGGTCTGCCCTCCTGCTCCCTTTTCTTGGGGCTAGGATCTGTGGTTGATGGTGCTCAATGAATGTTTATTGACTGACCACTGTCTGGGAGCCAGGCTGAGGACGCAGGCCCAGTAAGCAGGAGGTAGAGAAGAGGCAGGAAGCACCTGAGGGCCCTTCTCAGGCTACACACTGGTCCCTGAGTACAGTGTCTTACCACATCCCCAACGCAAAAGAGATGCTCACAAAATGTTTAGTGAATGAAAGGTGCTTGAGTTGGGCAAGGGCCTGGGGAGTAGGGACACTCCCAGCCACTCCTGGGCTCTCGGAGCCTCTGCCCCTGCTTACCGGTGACTGTCGAAGCTTTCTAACTGCCTCTGCACAGCGCTGCTGATGCTGCGGCGGTAGCTGCGGTTCAGCCAGTTGCCCACCACACCCAGGCCGTAGTGCCGCTTCTTTCGGTCAAAGGCGAAGTGCTTTACTTTGGAGGCGATACGTGTGCCACGCCGGGCCACGGTGCCTGGGGCTCGGCCGGGCTCCTTCCTGGTGGGGACAGTGGTTCTCAGCCTAAGGACCCCACCTGGGATGCAGCAGGGGCGGGGCAGGGCAAGGTAAGGTATGGGAAGGCCCCCGGCTGGGCCCTGAGGCAGCACTCCACACTCACAGAGGGATCTGCACCCCATCCGGAGAGACGGGGGAGGCCGAGCACGGGACCCCTCGGAAGTAGCTGGCAGAGAGTGGTGGAGACTCAAACACATCATCGGGCATGGAGCTCATTTCCTCCTGGGGCGGGGGGACACAGAAAGATAGTCTTAAGGAGTCACTGTCCCAAATACTACCCCCAACACTCCAAATTCAAGGGCAAGAGCACTCTGGTCAGACTCTTGAGGATGGAAGGGGAAGTCACATGCTGTCAACCTCAGTGGTGACTCCCAGTGGGCACTATTCCTGCTCTGGTCCTTGCTATGCCAGAGAGAAAGCCCAGGCGCCCAGCCCAGCAGCTCCATGCAGGACACACCCCCTCCCACCAATGGCTGATGGGCCTTTGGATCTTTCAGGGACTTCTGGCAGGATACAACCAAGGTCAAGGTTGGCTACCCCTCCCAGATCCCAGGCCACCCCATCCCCTGCCCCCAAGGCCCACACCCCATGCTTGCCTTACTAAAAAAGGAGGAGTCAAAGGTGTCCGCCCCATCGACTGCATCCTCCTCCAGGAAGCTGGGGTAGGCGAAGCTGCGTTTGACGACTCGGCATCGCTGTCCAGTGACATCCAGCACCGAGCGCCCCTGTGTGTGGGGGAAAGCACAGTCATCAGGACCAGGGCCCAGCACTCTGGGTCCCCAGCCCAGCCTCCCGGAACAGGTGGATTCTGCCCAAAGTGTGGAGCATTTGAGAGGTGCGAAGGCTGCAGAAGCTCCTGAGAGCGGAAGGCAGGACAAAGCCCAGCTCTCCATGGTCCTGGACGTGCACTGTCTCTACGTTTGGACTCAGCTCCTTCCTGGCAAGCTCCTCCCTACTTGAGTGACTGGCACCCCAATACTCAAAGCACCCACTTTCCATAGCCTTCCTTCAGAGGTTCGGACCACATCGTCTCCTTTCTGTCTTTTGGCCCAGCACACCAGGCCCCTGACCACCTATGTGACTTCATTATCTCCTGCCACTCGTTCCATAACCCTCTCCAGCAAAGTCATGCTCTCCCAAACCTTTGCATAGGCCATTCCCTTGGCTGAGCATTCTGTTCCCTCCTTCCTCCCCCGGGAAATGTTTCCTTATTTTTCTGGGATCAGCTCAAGGCCTTGGCCTGATACCAATCCTCTTCTGAACTAACCACCCTCAATGGTGACAACCCCCTACCTTGGGTGCTCCCCCATACACCACACCTAACGGGCTCGGTGAACATAGGCAAGTGAGTGCACGTCTCTCTTCCCACTTCCTCTTCCTCAGCCTATGAGTCAGAAAAGAAATTGGCTTCCACAATTAAGGGGTGGTCGGGCTCACAGGGGAAGGGGCCTAAAGGATGTGACCTGGCTCTGGCTTTGGCATCCTAGAATACCTACTGCCCTGGCACAAGGACACATACCTGGTGGGAGTGGAGGGAGGGTGGGGGATGGGGTCCTTACCTTGAGGAGGGCAGCGGCGGCCTGGAAGCCCATGTGGGCCACAGACACTCTCTTACGACGGGGCAGATAGGAATAGCCAGAGCGGATGCTGGTGAAGGAGGTGAGGGACAGGATCCCCGGGGTCAGCGGTGGGTGGGGAGCGTGGGGTCGGTCCACTTCGTCTGGATGGCGGAAGGCCCGACCCCGAGCCAGTGGATCCACAATCTGGAAGGGATGGAGGGTGAGCAGAGCTGATCAGGCCCTTGAGGGACCACCCAGCCACCCCTTGCCCCCAGGGAGCACACCTTAGGCATCTTGCAGGGTTTCGGAGACTCGGTGCCTTGGAAGGATGGCACCTCCTGGCTGGGGAGCTCCAGGTCCCTCTGGCATGAGGCCTTGAGCCGGCCGTAGCGCACGCTGCAGTGGTGCAGGCTGCGGCGCTGCCAGTGCTGCCGCTTGCCCTCCCAGTCGCCGCTGACCCCGAACCACTGGGCTGTGCCCCTGTGAGAGTAGACAGGTAGGTGGGCATGCGTGGACAGCGGCATGTGCTCCCAGGGACGTGAGCTTGTGAGGGAGCAGGGGAGGTGAGGGGCACAGCGTGTGTGTGTGTGTGTGTGTGTGTGTTGGGGAGGTGAGGGAGTCTGGAGTATGTGTGTCATATGCACATGATATGACAGCTGACTACAGTTTGTGCCCATGTGCCTTTGGGAGAGGTGGAGATCAGCCTTCCAAGGCCCCCAGGTGGAGCTGGGTGATCAGAGGTAGAGCAAAGGCTGCAGCATGAGGAGCAGAGCTGGGAGCTACTCTGCAGGGCCAAGGCACCCCCAGCTCCTTGGACTCTCTCAGCCTCCACACAGAGACTTTCTGCAAGGCATACACACTGGGGCCTCACTTTCCCCATCTATGTCATGTTAGATTCTCACATTCCATTTCTGTAGGGAGCTGTTGTTCACTAATGCCTGCCTACTCCTGGAAAAGGGACCCAGGGACCAGGCCCAGTGAATGTCCAGGTGCCCAAGACAGGTGGCTGACAGGGAGGGTTCTCACTTGCGGATGCTCTGGGACAGGGAGGCCTGGCGACGGAAGCCAGGTCGCTTCTCTGTGCCATCCTGCCATCGTCGTGGCTCCTGGAGACTGACACTCTTCAAGTAGGCTGGGTTCTTGGGCCTCTGTGGGGAGGCAGGTAAGACAGGTGGTAATGTGTGTGCAGCCCTAATCCCAGGTTGGCCCTTGATCGGAAAGCCCTAAGAGTAAGCCTGTCCCCTCTCCCTGCAGCCATTTTTGTGCCTGCATCTATCTCTCTATCTATCTGTCTGTCTATCTATCTATCATGTTGCTGGGGATGGAACCTAGGTTCTCACATGTGCTAGGCAAGTGGGTTACCACTGAGCCACGCCCCAGCCTTTCATTCTGAATTTAAAATCAACATTTTCTGATGTTTTCCAGCAAATCCCAGCATGCCCTCCATTACCCATGACAATCTTGCCCATTTTTGTATGTTCTACAGAGCTCATGGGGTGAGCAGGCGGAGCCAACACAGTCCCCTTTATGTCCCTGGCTATGTGGAAAGCCCACACTATTTGGGGCCTGCTCTCAATGAGCTCTTTATGGGGCAGACATCCAGATGGTTGTAAACACTGATTCATTTCCCTCCTGCCATGGGCTGCAGCAGTGGGTGGCTGGGGCTATGGAACCCTGCATCTGCTCAGGCCGTCAGACAGCCCACATCCCCACAGGAGGCTCAGAGAGTTTGGGCTAGGGAGACTGAATACAAACAGTCAGCTCCAGGGCTTGTCAGTGAATCCCCTCTCCAGGGCAGCACTCCTGATCCTCCTTGCCCCAGGCACAGAGCTCCCAAGTGCAGGGCCTCGCTCAGTGCCGTATTTTGGTCCCAGGAAGGAGGAGGTAAGGCCCAAGCTGAAGGCTGCACAGGCAGCAGTAGCTTAAGAGGAGCCTCTTTGGGAAGTGAAACCATTTCAAAGGTGCCATGTGGGCACATCTGTGGCCTGTGGCAGGGTAGTGAGCCCCAGGCCAGCCCTTCACCTCAGGTAGCATGCTGTCCTGCTCGGTGGGAGCCTGAGCCTCAGGTGGTGGGATGGTGATGGACAGGTTGGGTGGCTTCCGGCTCTGCAGGCGGCTACGAGACATGGAGGAGAGGCTCCCGCCATTCTTGTCAGCTAAGGCCATGGTGAGCAGAGGGCTGGGTCAGAGACAAGAAGGGCACCATGAGAGAGTGGAAAAGCTGCAGGAAATGAGGCGTGCAGGGACAACAGTTCCAGGGCAGGCAGCCCAGGGCCAGAACCAACCTACTTGACATGGGCATAAGCCTAACTCCAGAAACTGAAGCCAGACTGCACCTGGGCTAGGTGGAATAGCTCCAAGTCTATTTCTGACCTTCATTTGCATCCCAGACCAGCAGGGGTCAGGAGGCCCTCAGCTTTCCACCTCAGTCCATTTCTGTCTCTGCTTCAGGCAAGAACCAAACCACCAAAGGAGCATGAGGAGTGATCTTGGCTGCCTGGTCAGGGCAGACCAAGGGGCCACAAGACAGCTACCAGTGGACAGAGGGCCTGCCCTTGTCCCTGAGGCAGGGCTTCCAGGACAAGGAAAATGGCTCCAGGACAACCATGTGCACTGAACCCTGTACAGAGGAGGAGCACTGTCTAGCCTTGCTGGACAAAAGAGCCTGCTGCAGCAACCAGGGGCCAGAGGGACGAGGCACAGATACTTCTCAGGAAAGGGTCCCTGAGCTGTGCACAGGAAATGGTGGTTCAGCTGAGTTCCCAGAGAGAAGAGAAACTCAGCATGTGGGCTCCTGTCCCCCACAGCTGCCCCACTCCTTTTTCAGAAATGACTAAAAGCTGCATATGAGGTATATGTCTATAATCCCAGCTACCTGGGAGGAGGCTAGGCAGGAGGATCACTTAAGCCCAGGAGTTCCAAACCAGCCTGGGCAAAAGAGTGAATCTCTAGCTCTTAAAAAAACATAAAAAATGATTGTAATCCCAGCACTCACAAGGGAGGAGAATCTCGAGTTTGAGGCCAGCCTGGACAACACACCGAGACCCTGTCTCAAAAAAACAACAACAAAAAAAGGTAACTGAAACTGCCACCTGCCTGGTTCTCTTCCCCCCACCCCCTGCCAAAGTGGCAATATATTTTAACATGAAAGGCAATGTATGCTTATTGAACAAAAAACTTAGAACAAGGGCTGGAGGTGTGGCTCAGGTGGTAGGGTACCTGCCTAGCAAGCACTAAGCCCTGAGTTCAAACCCCAGTACTACCAAAAAAAAAAAAAAAAAAGGAAAAGAGACTCAGAACTGTACAGCAAGAAGTCAAAGTCAAAGGGTTGCATCTGTTCCTGGGCACAGCAGATGTGCACACACTCACTCCTTAGGTTGGCAGGATGTCTCTCCCTTCAACACATAGACGGACCTGCAAAAATCCCACTAAGTGGAAGGTTTACTTATTTCACAGTAGATGGCAATTTAGGATGTTTTGTGTCCCATGTGGCAGCAAACAGCCTTGCCTATACTGGGCATACTTGTTCAAATATTACAAGATAAAGTTCCAGAAGAATGTCTGGGGTGAAGATCAAATGCACCAAGAATTTCAATGGATCCTGCCAGGTGGTCCCATACAGAGGAAGTAGCCAATCACCCAGTCTGCGGTTTCCTCTGCTTGTGCCACTGACCCCCCACCCCAACTTTGCACCCTTCACTGTTCTCTTCCTTGAAGCTCTTGCTCTGACCTTTTTCTTTCTTTTTTCTTCTTTTCCTCTTTCCTTTCTCCTCTTCCTCTCACCTTGCCTCTCTTCTTTCTCTCTTCTCCTTTGGTGGTACTGGGGTTTGACTCAGAGCCTTGCCTTGCTTACTAAGCAGGTACGGTACCACTTGAGCCACGCTTCCAGCCCTCTATGACACGTTTCTGGTTAAACTCCCCAGTTGTTTCCTTTCCTCCACTTCCCAAGGTCCCTAGGGCAGGTTTAGTTTTTCCTTTCCTTCCGTTCCACAAGGCCAGAGACCCCCACACCCTCCTTCTGAAGTGGCGCTGACCTGTGTATGCAGAGCCAGGTGTGGGGGGGGAGTCACATGGGAGGCTTGTGTGAGCTAAAGTGCATACAGGTCAGCAGGGCAAGAAGCCACCACACGTAGCCCCAATTCCTGTTCCCTTCATCTTACCTCCACAGCCACTTCTGCTCTTACCTGAAGGCCCACACTGGCTTCCCAACCCCTCTATCTGCTGCCTTCCAAACCCCATCGTCCAACTGACAATTCATTACACCATGTCTTTCCCTGCTCAGTCATTCCAAGACTTCCTGCTTTTACTTCAAGACCAGGCTTCTCACTCTGGGCCCCTCGCTGTCTGGAGCCTACACGCTCTCTTGGCTATCCCTCAAGCTGACGCTTGACCCACACCTGCTCTTGTGCTTGCTGTCAGGAGAGTATACCATGGTTACCCTATACACCAGGGACAGTAACACTCCCTCCCTCAGAGAAGTACTGGTGGATCCACAAGCAAGTGCATGACAAACACTCAAGCACTGCATCCCCACAGACACTGCAGAAACACCACCAGAAGCTCCACTTGCCAGAGCCAAAGGTGGCAACCATCCAAGTGCCCATCAGTGGACAGATATGCAAAACGGAGCAACTCTGCATTGTCCCCTTATCTTGACTACTGCTCAGCCTCAAAAAGAATGGAACCATGATACAGACCCTGACCTTGAGATCATTCCTGCTATGGCATTCCATCCACAAGGAAATCCAGAGAGAGAAACGCCACAGAGAAAGAAGCAGGTTGGGGTCTGCTTCTGGTTGGATGGGGGGGGGATGCACATGTTCTAAGATTGACTGTGGTGACAGTTGCCCAACTCTGTGAATGCACTAAAAAAACACCAAATGGCACATTTGAAATTGAATGGTATGTGAACTTTATCTTAACAAAGCTGTTAAACAACAACAACAACAATGAAAGAAGCTGGGGATGGAGCTTAGGAAGCTTGTCAAGCATGTGCAAGGTCCTGGTTTCATCCCAAGAAACCCCCCAAAAAAAAAGAAAAGAAAAAAAAAAAAAGGGACAGAAGCGAGAAGCTGGTCTAGGGGTATGCCTCAAGTGGCAGAACGCCTGCCTAGTAAGTGCAAGATTATAAGTCCAAACCCCACCAAAATAAGAGAGAGAAGCCTCAGCCAGGAGCCATGGCTCACGCCTGTAATCCACGCCTGGGAGACAGAGATCAGGAGGATTGTGGTTCGAGGCCAGCCCAGGCAAATAGTTTTCGAGAGCCCATCTCCAAAATAATCAGAGCAAAATGACTGGAAGTGTAGCTCAAATGGTAGAGTGACCGCTTTGCAAGTATGAAGTCCTGAATTCAAACCCCAGTCCCACAAAAAACAAAAAGAGAGGGAGAGAGAGAGAGAGAGAGAATATGAGAGAGAGAAGCCTCAAAGGGTGCTCTGTAGCTGCTGGGCCTCTGCCCAAGTTGGTTGCTCTGACACCTCATAGAGGTCAGCCCCTTGTCCTTCTGGTTGCAGCTCAGATCCCACCTCTGTAGAGAGGCCCACCCTGACCACCTGTTCAGACTCCTCCACTTTCTGCCCCTCAGCTATGAGCATGTGGTCATCCCTATGGCTCTGTGAACTGATCTTCTTTCAGTCATTGTTTTCTGCCTTGTCCACCCCAGTGCTGCCAGAAGTGTGTGTGGGCCCCACAGGTACCATCAGCACATTTGTCTAAAAAAAAAAAAAACACCAAATCAGGCATTGTGGTGCATGCCTGCAATCCCAGCATCTGGGAGGTGGAAGGAGTAGAAGTTTGAGGCCAGTTTGAGTTACCTAGTGAGTTCCAGACCAGCCTTAGCAATCCCTGTCTCAAAGGGATTTAAAAAGCAAAACAACAAAAAACCAGAAACAAAAAAATCAACCAAATAAAAAAACAACCAAACAAGCAAGGTGGCCAGTGCTTCCTACCTCCCACCCAGCTCCCTACCTTCAGATCTGAGCTCAGCTGGTGACTTCCTGGGCTTGTTAGAAGATGTCTAGGGCATGTTCCAGTGCTCTCCTCTGCACAGATGCTCTGGGGTCAAGGCTCAGCTTAGTGGAAAGTAGACAGATGGCTCCTGGTCCCAACAGGGCAGCTCCCCAGTTTCTGTCAGTCTGTGACAAAAAAGGGCAGGCTTGAGGGGCCGTTGACCAGAGTCCTTTCATCTTTCTGACCTCAGTGTTCCCACCCATAAAACAGGGCTAATTCTACCTGCCTCCCAGAGGAAGGACCAAAGGAGCAATGGCCCCTTGTGCTGAGCCGGGCACCTTCTAGCCTGGTGGACAGGGGCCTCAGGTGTTTATCTCCCATCACCCACAGACATGGCTCTGCTCAGGGCAGAATGGAGCAAGACAGCGAAGTCACAATGGCCTCACTTTTTTTCTGTTTCAATATTACTTTAATAGAAACACTTAAGTCCAGGAATTTTTGGCTGTCTTTCTGATTAAGATTGTCTTTCCATTAGAGTCAGTTTGATATTTAGGCAGCATCAAGCAATTGGAACTTGTTCTGTTGTTTTCATTAATAATTTATTGGGGTGAAATCCACACCACATAAAATCAAGCATTTTAAAGAGAATGACTCAGAAGCACTCCTAGGTTTATAGGAAGTCCTGGGCAGGGTCTGCACTGCAGGCCTACAGAGCACAGAAGATCCTCCTTAGAGAAGGCCCCAGGGGCTGCTGGGAAGTGCCCCAGCAACTGGGTAGGATTAGTCTCACATGTGAGGCTTTGCTCAGCTCTTTACATACACTGTGTCTCTGTCCTCAAAACACTCTTTGAGGCAGCCATTGTCACAGCTTCCATTTGCACAGAGGGGAAATGGAGGCTCAGAGGGGTTGAGTAGCTTGCCCAAGCTCACATAGCCAGAAGAGGTACAGCTGGGACTGAAGACATCTGCTTCCAAGACCACGGTCTCTTCCTTCCCTTAGGGAAGCCAGAACCCTAGAGACTAGAGCCAGAGCAGGGAGTCAAGAGCGGGAGGAAGTGGACTCAGGATTCTAGCAACTTCTCGAAGCATGCTTGGTAGCAGCCTGGGGCTGCCCAGTGATGTTGGAGGGGCTGCCATGGCGCCACCCCTTCCCGACTCAATCAGGCAGGGCTCCTTTATGCCTTGCATACTGAACCTAGGCCTTTGGTTGCCAAAGTTTTCCAACCACAAGTGAGGCAGGTTGGGTGGGGAAGGGATGCCTAGAAGAGCAACTGAGGCAGAGCCAGGGTTCAGGGACAATTCCACTTTAAGGCAGGACCAACAGCCTCGCTTTGGCTGCTTTATCGCAAGGTGCTGGGAGTTCTGACCCCTTGCCCTCTGAGATCATAGGCACAGAACCCCTGGGGTTAGGGCAGTCACGGGGTCAGGGGACACCACTCAGGGACAGCTCCAAGACAACAGCCTCATCTGGGGCCTCCACACAGACACCCCCCAGCTCAGCTTCCTCTGGGACCAGGTGCAGCAAGAGGGCATCAGGCAGACAGCGCCCTGGGAAACCTGCACCAAGGGGAGAGAGGCAGGCAGGCAGCAGAGGAAATAAGGTAAGGTCGCCAGGCAGGTAGGATCGTTCTGCAACTTGGGCACTGGTACCACCTCCCCAGGGTCAGCACTGCAGAAGGCAGTATAGCTTTCCAAGTCCCACCTCCTCTGCGGGGCCAGCCATTACAGCTCCAGTGAAGAATGTCACCTCCTCCAGGAAACCTGCTTTGTCACCACCAGTCAGAATGAACCACGCTCTCCTGCTTTCTCACAGCAGCCTGCACATCTGTCTGAGTGTGGGTGTCCCCTACCTGACTCTGGATGGCATATGGCTCTACACCCTGCTGACCCCCACTAACAGCTGACTGGATGGGAGTCTGGTGAGAGGGTATGAGAGCATGAGAGGTTGGAGATGGACCACCCGGATGCTGAGAAGAAGCCACCTCCCCCAATCCCGCAGCCAGCCTAGAAAGCAGCCCCTTCTGTAGGGCTCCCAGGTGCTGCGCCCCCTGCTTCTGCCCCTAGACCCACTGAAGGGCCAGGATGCTAGCCCAGGATAAGGTCCCAGTGGGCATGGACCCCACCTAGCTCCTTGGCTCACCACAAGCAATACTTTAGGTAGTGGGGAGCTCCCCAGCCAGTTAGAACTTTCTCTATGCGGCTGGCATCTGTGCCAATCACCTGATGGGAAGGGCAGACACAACCTAAGGTCAGAGGACAGGGAAGACGGACCAGCACAGGGCGCTCGTGGGGGCCCCAATAAAGTGGCCTGACCACAGGGAACAGGGCTGTTGAGGAGCTTCACATGAGAAAGGCCACTCCACGCCTTTGTAGAGCAGACAACAGCTCGTAAGCAGCTCCACCCTTTGCCTGTTTCCCTTTCTGTGAATTGGACAAGCTGATGACCCAGCTCTGATCCCCAGAAGCCCAGACATTTCCCCCAGCCCCTCCCCACAATGGAGCAGAGGCCCTGCCCCTGAGAATACTTGACCCAACTCATGCAGAGTCAGTGGGCCAGAAGCCCAGCCCCTTCCTTGGAACTCAGTGGATTGGCAGGTGCCCAGGGCAGGGGTGGGGACTATGAGACCCACTCTTGGCTCCTGTCTATCCAGAGCTGATGGCAGAGGCCAGGCAGGAAAAAAGTGCAGGAGCGTTGGCCACCTTGCTTGCCACTTATCTCCCGCCTCCAGAATGCTTGCTCACTACAGAGGAAATTGTGACATCCTGGGTCCAGGCTTCCTCCTGCCCTCACATCCGTTGTGCTCTGCAAGACCCCCAGGCCTGCCTACCTTCCCAGGTGGCCTGTGGGCGGGGGATGGGACCCAGACACCTGGAATCCAAGCTGGATTCTGGCCTGGATTCTGGGGAGGGGCTCTCTGCAGAAAAGGGTCTTCTGCTTGAGTCTTTGAGCTGGACAGAGAAGGGGCCTGGGTGGAGGGACCATGGATGAGAGCAGGCTGACAGTTTCCTCTTCTTCAGGGTGGTGTCAGAATGGATGAGGGTGGCGCAAACCCATAGAAAAAATGAAGTGCAGGGTTCAGATCTCTGAGGGGTCCCGGGTGGAAGCCTCTGTACCCAGGGTCAGTGACCTGCTCTGGAGAGCGTTCCAGAGAGTACCGCCCATCAGCAACAGCCGGGATCAGGCACACAGAGAAATGCAGACTCAGAAACCTCAGCTGCTGCCCAGAGAATCCGGTTTCCCCACAAAGGGTGGGGCCAGGCACTCCCAACCAAGCCTGGTTGGCATGGGCAGAGAAGGCCAGGCCACCCCCAGGTAGCCCCACCTCCACCCCTGCCCCGCCAAGTAATACTGTTGCTTAGTCCAGGTAGGGTGCTAGAGTGCCCCTCCCCCACCACGCAGGTGCACAAGCCCAAACTCTGACACAGTGCCAGCCCACCATTTCCTGCCAGCCTGCCCCAGGTGTGGTTCCACCTGTACTCCGGAATCTAAGTCCCCTTCCTCTCTCCCCATGTTCACCACCAGTGTACCCTAGACTGGCAGGTTTCTGGAGGCTCCTGTGTTCTTGCTTATGGTGGATGGATCCCCCATACCTCTAGGCTCTGCAGACTCAAAGACCTAGGGCAGAGACATGGCAGCTGTTACCCAAGACAAACAGGCAGGAGCTTGAAGCAAGGGCTGAGCCAGCCTGTGGCCAGGAATGGGGACAGAGGGAGGAAAAGAGGAGACCACTATTCACCTCAGAATGCAACCAGGAAGCGTGAGGGCCCCCTGCTAGGAGGGGCACAAGTCACCTGAGAAAGTGAAGAAACCACACCTGGCTCAGGAGTCACTTCCAGCTCTGGAGCTGTGGGTGAGTTGACTGCGCGTCCAGAGTGGGCAGCCAGGCAGCAGGGGGAATGGATGGCCCAGCCCGCCTGCCTGCCTGCCTATTCCCTCGCTCCCTCCTGCACCTTCCTGCATGTCAGTCCCCTGCTGAATCATAGGATGATGACGCGGTGAGGGCTGGGGGCAAGGAAGCCGCTTCTCTCCCCTGCTTCCCTGCCACAGAAACTGAAACTCATCTTCCTTTCTTTGGCCCTGCTGGGAACCAGGGCAGTTTTTAGAAAGCTACAAAGAGGAAGTGGGCCCCTCCCCTATTGCAATCCCCAGCAGAAACCGGGTTCTGCTGACCTTTGAGTTCTCTGGCCCTGATGGCCTGGAAGAATGGCCCATTTAAGAGTTGTCATCTAATGAGTCCCCAAGCTGCCCCATGTAGCAAGTAACTCACCCCTATACACCTCCTGGCCCTAGCAAGGGGCAGTAAGGATGGAGCCATGGGCAGGAAAGTGAAAAGAACGCTGGCCCAGGGTCTGGGGACAGGGCTAGGACCTGCCATGAGACAGAAAGAGGCACCAGCAGCTACAATGGGCCCTGGTGGGCAGTCAGGGATGTGGAAAGGAAGGAGGACAGCACCTGCTTCCCCAGAGTCCAGGTGCCGACACAAACTCAGCCTGCTCCCACAGCAAATGAGCTATGCCTGGCCACCGCCCACGGAAACAGAAACAGCCTGTGGGTTTGCACCCAGAGATCCCACAAACAACAGGCCCTTTCCCAGGGCCCCCAGGTCTTCCTTTCCTTCACCTCCCAGGGCTTGCCTCCAACTCTGTCCAAGACAAAGAACTGGAAGGTTTGGTGACCTGCCGACTCCTTTGGGCTTTTCCCATCAGAGCCTAGGCTCTAGGCTCCTCTGACCCAGTTAGCGTGGTTCAGGCGTCACAGCCCACCACAGACACGGGAAGTGGGCTCTGGGCTCCAAGGAGCTGCCAAGAGAAGGGTGAGTGTGAACCCTGAGCACGTCATGGGGGAGGAGTGTACCCTGATCTTAGGGCGAGCAGCCTAACATGCCCCGTCCATCTGGACTGTCTCAGAATCATTGTCATCAGGACTGGCAGATTCCAATCCTTTCTCCTCTGCTAGGAACCCTGGTGGGCTGAGCTGGGGGTGCCAGAGCCCAGCATCCCAAAGCCCAAGATGCAGCACAGAGGCAGGGCCATAGGAAGTGGGAACACAGCTAGGCCCTCCCTCCCTGCTGGGCACGCTTGCTGCTCTGGAAATTCCAACCCTAGAAGCTGCTGGTGGAATCAGGCCAAGTGGACAGCAGCTGAGTAGGGATGCAGGTGCCTTTCCACGGCCCAGGCAATCAGCAACAGCTCTCAGAAGGGATGAGGGGAGGAAGGAAGACTGCAGCTTTGGGGGGCAGTAAAAAGAGAGTGCATGTATGGCTGGGTCCTGTGATGCTCATCCAGCAACCTGGACTCCTGAGAAGGCTGCATATTCTGACCCATTTCTGCCACCCTTCCCTGGGGACCCTGACAGCAGGACACAGGAGGAAGCTTCATGCCACATCAACAACAGCTTGCTGGTAGCTGCACTTGCTCCTGTCCTGAAGATCTGCCTTTTGGGAACTTGGGCTACTGGGAGTCGGGTTTCCACTAGTCCTCAGAAGTAGATGTCCAGCGCATGCTCAGTGATCAGGGCAGGATGGAGTGCAGCCTGGACTGGGCTCTGTCTTGCACTTGCAAGTCAATAGTCCACCCAGTTCCACCCACCTTCTCATGATCTGGCTATGTCTGTGGAGACAGGGTAACAGGCTCAGCCTGAACAGCTGTGTGATCCTGGACAAGCCACACAACATCTCTGAGCTTGTTTGCTTATGCGTAAGATGTTAAGTAGCCTCTCATGGGTCTGAGATCTAGAGCTTACTTACCCCAGGAGTTCGAGGGACAAAGTCTCACCCTATCTTATCCTATCAGGAAAGCACCTGCCAGTGTCACTGAGCCAAAAACAGACCCAGAGGTGGCCAGGTATGAACCCAGAGCACCAAAGAACTGTAGTCCCCCAGATGCCTCTCCTCAACACACTCAGGACTGGGGCAGGGCATCCTTGCCTCTGGAGACCCAATCTGCTTCTGGCTGCATGGAGCCCCTTAGCAGGGAGGGAACATGCCAGGCAAACACTTTTCAGCTTATAAACACTCATTAAGGAGCTAATAAACCTGACTTCCCAGAACCCTGCCCTGGGGCTCTCCACTTCCCGGGGAAGTGGCTGGCTTCAGCCCCAGTGGGTATAAAAGCGCCAGGGTACTTGGATGTGGGTTGATCCAAGCTGTTCACCATGAAGGGGGCTTGCAAAGCCATTTGCTAGCTACCTCAGTTTGGGGCAGTGTGCAGTTCATCTATTGAGGAATGAGAAGGGTTGGAGGCCAGAGACAGAGTTGACATCAGTTTGGCCACCTGGCCCCTGAGAGCTGTGGGCACATTACCACTGCTGAGTCTGTTTCCTCTGTGAGATGTGACACACCCCGCACAGAGAAAGCCAGCAGAGATAGCAGATCCTGAGTGTACAGTGCCTGGCACACACCAATGGTAGACTCCTAGCTCCTTTCGTTCCTAGCTGAGCTCTGCCACCACTGCTCACATAAGCCAAAAGCCCTACAGGTGATACAGCTCTACTTGACAGGTGGGCAAACTGAGGCTCAAAAAGGGTAAGTCACCAGTCTGAAGTTCCTTACTGAGGGAGTGGTAGGGTTGTGGCCTGCCCAGGTCCTGTATTTTTAAAGCCCTACACCGTGCAGGCTTCTGGAACTGGGGACGCCAAGAGGCAAAAGAACATGCCTGGGATGGCGGCTCTGCATAGTTGAGGTGCAAAGACCTTTGGCTCATGAACCTCACCAGCCACCCCCAGCACAAAGGACAACACCTAATGCTTGGGTAGTACTTCTCGGCTTATCAAAGGGCTCTCACAAACATTATCTCATTTAATTGAGGCTAAGTTGGGAGGCAGCTGTCATTGTGTCCTGGCTGATAAGGTCCCAGAGGGCTGAGGCAGGGTCTTCTGCTCTATGTCCTGCTGCTACCTTGAACCCACAATGGGTCCTTAACCTTTCTCTTCCAGGCCTCCTGGTGGCCACATAGTGACAAGAGCCCAAGAGGAAAAGGCACGCTTGCCTGGGACCAGGAGCAGAAAGCCTCCAGTACCAGCTGCATGCTTCGGCACAGGCGCCGGGGCCATGTGTGACAACAGAGGAGAAAGAAAGGCTGGCAGCTTACCCGACTTCCAGCCCCCATAGCCTTGGCTGAAGGAGCTGAGCTGAGGAGCACCACCTCTGTGACACCCCTCCCACAGCCATACTATCAGTGACACAGGTGGGCAGGCTGGGAAATCAGGTCCAGATGGAAGCCCACCCTTATTTCCCGTGATCATCAAGACACAGAGGTCCACACCCCAGACACATCCACTTTATAGTTCAGTTCTAGACGAGCATTCTCATCTGCTCTCCCAGCAGCCTCTGCCATTGGCCGAGTCTGTGCCATGTGAAGCAGCCATGCTCCTAACAGAGGAGGTCCTAAGACTGTTATAATGGTGGCTATCTTCGCTGTCCCCACCACAGCCATATGGCACTTGAAGGCTATACGTGAATCACCACTGCAATCCTTACCTCATGAGCCTCCGCTTGGACAGCTGGGGAAACCAAGCAGAGGTGACTCAGTACCTCCCACCCTACTGAACACACTCTCACACATCAGTGAGAGTGCTAGGCCCTGAACCTTGCATCTATGCTCCAAGCTTGAAGTCACCTTTTCCCCAGGCCAGTACCCACCTGGCTCAAACCACCATTCCAGAGAGGCTGGAACTGCCTCCTGATGGCTTCTGAACTGCAAAGGACTAGTGTCCTTTACTGAGGGAGGGATGGTGTACAGGGCAGCTCTCTGTACCTCCCTGAAGATGAGAAGAAAAGGCTTTCCTTTTACTCATTTACTTCAGGGAGAGGCAAGAGTGAGTGACTTTAGGGGAAGTCCCAGGAAAGCCCATTTCTTCCCAACTGTGGGGCAGGCAGCAGCTCCTCCTACAAGGATGTCTGTCTGCTGACAGCTGCCCTGGCCTAGCCATCACATTACAGAGGTCAGCAGGCACTGCACTTAACTAGCACTGACGTCCTGCCACTCCTCCCCCAGTCTGGCGCAGCTGGATCGGAAACTGGGAGCCGCTTCCGACAGTGCAATACACACATGAGCTCACTCTGGAAACCCCCTCCAGCGGTGGGGCAACATCTGAGCCTGCTCCAAAGTGTGGTATAGAGATCCAAGGGTATGTGGTGGGAAGACAGCTTTTCAGAGAATACACCCATCTCCCAAGCCACACTAGGGCCAGGCAGAGGGTTGGGGGGCAAGACCAAAAGGAAGTGTCAGGTGGCTTGTCCAGGTCACTTGGACAGACCAGGCACACATTCAAAAACCCCTTGACTTCTTCCTGCTCTCATCTGGTATGTCTGAGACACAGTTTATACAACAAATAGGACAGGAATCCTGGCATCAGTCACAGCAGTATCCAGAGCTCAGGTTACAGGAAAAACCTCACCAATGAGTCCTGAACAGGACTGAGACCCCAGTCTTACTCAATGTGACTTAGTTCTCCTCTTAACAGAAGTCTCCATGGGCAGCAGAGTGTGTATGTCATGTGCCAGGTGCAGTGGTGGCTCAGGAACGAGCAAGTGAGGTAGAAGTCACCAGGTGGTTTTTTACCAGGCTTTGGGGGTAGGCCAGGGCTTGGACAATTTTGTATAGGTCTGGGAGCTCAGCACTGCGCCCAGAAAGCATATGTAGTGGGGACTACTATTCAACTGGAAAGGAGGGAGTCTCACTCCAGTCTTTTATTGTAAACAACAACAACAACAACAAAAAAAACCCATAACCAATCAACAACCAGAAACCTCCACCTGCCCTCTGGCTCCACCAGGATTCCTAGGCAAGGGTACAGAGGCAGATAGGACAGGAACAACACAAACTATTAGGAGACAGGAAGGGACGACCATGGGGTGGCCTGAGCTCCTAGACACAGCTATGGCTGCCTCATCTGAATCTGTCCTGCCCACCCCTCTTCATTTCCAGAAAGCTGGGAGTACATCTTCTGGGCCCAACTCAATAGTTCTGAGTCGTCCCTGCTGGTAGCTTTATCCTCCATTCCCCATGATGGCTAGTGCCATGAGCAAGGGTGCCACCTCCTCCACAGCAGTTGAGCCACCCTGGGTCAGGGTTCCCACCACTCTGGGGAATTTTTTTTTTACTGCAAGAGGGAGGAGTGGAGAGCCACAAGGAATTACGAGCCCTGTTATTCCTTGTGTGTTATTTCCCTGATGTAAAATAACTTGAGGAGTTAGGTGTGTGTCCAGAAGGGAAAATTCCAGCAGGTCACATGACATCACACATCCATGTCAGGCTCAGAAAATCTATAGGCTAAGAGCTCACCCCCTATCCCTCCTTCATGCCCAGGATATCTGAGTTCAAGGGTTGCCCTGGCTCACCCTGAGTGGGAGGCTATCCCAGGGTAAAATGCTCCAGGCCTGAGCCCAGAGACGGCCCCTGTTCTCAGTAACTCCTTCACAGCCCCCAGACCTGCTTCCTGCAGGGCCTGTGGAAGAGGCAGGCTCATGGAACCAAAATGGGACCCTTACCAGGGCAATAACTACTCTCACACCTCCTTACCTCACACTCCTTAGGTTTATCCCAAGTTCCTCCCCTAACCACGGAGGAGACTGAGGCAGGAAGGGGAAATCAATGAGAAGTGCCTTGATGGGCCAGGTGCTATGGCACAGTTCCTCAGTCTCAGCCCTCAACCTGACTTCTTGGGCTGTAGGAGGTTTAGCAACACCCCTGGCCCTTATCCACCACACGCAGGTAGCAACAACTCGTCCCCACTCAAGCCTGTGATGACCAAAATGTCTCCAGCCATAGCTAAATATTCCCGGCAGGCAAAAGAGCTCCCCCCACACCCACCAAGTTGAGAACCACTGCTCTAAAACTAGCTTCACTTTCCAGTGCCTACCACACAGAGTGAAAACAGCACAACACAGACAGTGGGCTCATTATTCCACCAGCAAATGTCACACACATGGGATCCTAAATCTACCCATTCTGGAGGTAATTCCTTAGACATAGCTCACCACCACTTTCATAGCCTCAACCCTACAGACTTTTCCCTTAGTCTTTCATCCAGTTGAGACCTGGGTTCTCTCTCTGCCCCAGGATGTGTGTGTGGGGGTGGGGTGGGGGCGGATCTGGGTCCTAAAGAATCTTTCTAACCAGTGCCCTGCAGGAACATCACAGGGGCCAAAGGCAAGCCGAGGGCCAACCTTCCCAAGTCCCTCAGCCCAGAAGTCAGGACTTCTGGGTCCCATTTCTGAGCTCCGATCCAGCCAGGCAGTAGGAATCCGCCTCCCACCCCCCAACCCTACCCCAGCAACCTGTTTCCACCTGGCGAGGCTCAACAGACTGCCCCGAGCTGCCCGGAGCTCACCCGGGAGAAAGAGGAGGGGAAAGGAGGGTCTGAATTGCAGGCACCTCTGGGACGCTGGCGGGACTGCGCGGTCCCTCCTTGGGCAGTGCCCTTTCTTCCTCCCTGGGGCTTTAAACTTCTGCTCAATAGAGTGTCCCCACATCTGGTGGACGTGGCCCGGACAAGTCGAGCCCAGAGACCCGCAGACCGTGTCCAGCGGCCCAGCCGGCGCCGTCTGGGTCCTGCCCCAGCTTCCCGGAGGGCCCACGTGGGCACCCTGCGTTCCGTAGGGCGGGCACCCCCCTCCACCCACCGCGCGGTCGCGCACAGCCTCCCAGGGCAGCTCCGGTAGCGACTTGCTACCCCTCCGGCGCCTGCGGACAAACCGCCCCGTGCTCACCTCCCCGGGGTCCCACGTCCCGGGACGCAGCTCCTAGCCGCGCCGGCGAGTGGCTGGGCGGTGGTTCCCAGGGGGCGGGGCGCTGGGGCTCCGCCTCTTCCCTACCTGCGCGCGGGCGGTCGGGGGCGGGGCCGGGCTCCGGGGGCGGGGCCGGGCTCCGGGGGCGGGGCCCAAACGCTGCATCCGTCTCCGCTGACTGCCCGGGTTAGCTCCTCTGCAGCTTCGCCCACTTTGCGGGTGTCTCTGCCTTGTTTTCCAACCCCGGACCAGGGACAGGACTCATCCTGGCGCCGTCCTCTCCCGCCACAAAACATAAAACCTGGCTATGAACTGCTATCATGACGTCACACCCCTCCTCGAAAAAAACCACCCAGCCTCTTCCCTTGCTCCAGCGCCCTCATCCTTGCACCAAATGGGTCTTTTGAGTCTGGGAGTCTTTGCCCACACCCTTTCTTGAAATACATCTGTGGCATCTCAGCTGCTCCAAATCTTGTCAGCTCCTGCCTCCGGGAATCCCTTACTTGATAGCCTCCACCATTGTTCTTCCTCTGCTCGTTAAAGCAAAATGAGCTTCTTCCAGGAGTGCTCAGGTCTTGCTTGCCTCGAAACTAAGCCCAGAGCAAGTGGCAGATGACAGAGGTGTGCAGGGCTTGCTTGTAGGAGGAGCCGCTGCTGGTGCCTCCTTGCATTATGTTAGCTAATGGGGGAATCATCCGGAGGTGGAGGTTCAAATCCTGATCCTGCTAGTTACCACCACCTGCGTGGCATTGGCCAAAGCCCTCAGACTCCCTGGGCCTCAGCTTTCCTCCTCTCTGGGTAGGAATAATAACAGGCCCATCTGACCAGCTTTTGCAAAAAGTCCCTTATAGGGCATGTGGCACATGCTTGTGACTAGCAGCTGCTGTTATTAGTACTCGTGTGGGTGCTCTACCTCCCCTCAATTTTGAACCAAAGGCTTTGACTCTCACCCCACTGTGCTCAGAAAAGCTGGGCTGTGGGGTTTGGTTTTGTTTTTCTGTACTGGAGTTTGAACTCAGGGCCTCACACTCGCTAGGCAGGCACTCTACCACTTTTAGCTTCACCCCCAGTCCTTTTGTTTTTCAGGTAGGGTCTCAAGTTTTTGCCTGGGATGGCCTTAGACCTCAATCCTTCTACACTCATGGCCTCCCAAGTAACTGGAGTGACAGGTATGAGCCACTGTGCTTGCTCTCGGGGCTGTAGTTCTTCATCTCCTTCCTGGACCTGAAGCTCTGTCCCTAGCTCTGCTGGATCCTTGAAGTAAGAGTGCCTGCACTACTCCCACATCACCCCCAGGTGCCCACTCCATGGGGTTGCATGCCCAATTCCTGGTGGTAGGGCACCCTGACACCCTTTCCTATCAGGCACTGATAGGACCCGACCAGCTCCCATGCAGGATGGCATGAGTAAGGGGATGCCACTGGACACGTCTGGTCCACAAAGCTGGGGACCATTGCACCTCAATAGCAAGTTCAGGACCATTTACTTGCACCCAGGACATCCTGGGGTTCCGTTCAGAGAACAGGACCTGCTGGCACTGAAGAGGGGACAGGGCAGAGCACAGTATGCTCCGGTAGGAAGTGTAAGGGCAGCTGACTCCCCCAGCTCCATCCTGAGTGCCTTGTCTGTCATCTCTCTGAATCCCTGGTGAGTACACCATCATCCCCATGCTGGGAATGAGGAAACTGAGGCAGAGGGAGATGTCGGTGAAGCCCTGGGGTTGCACAAGGCACAATCTGTTAAAACACCTGAGCTGTGTCCTCACCTCTGGAGCTCCAAGGACAGCTCTGTTGGAGCCCTCAGGAAGGGAGGAATGCATGGTGGTGTTTAAGTTGATGTCAGGGATTTGTGTCATAGAAACGAGGCATGCTGCCCAGCCCTATAGGTGCAGGGATGCTGATCCCAACCTTGACTGCAATAATAGCACCTGTCTGGCACAGGGGGAGGAGTGTGAAATAGACCAGGGGACTAATTTTTGGTGATGTCAGCAGCTGGCATTAGCAATGAGGCAGCTCTGTGGGTGTTGCTAAGGAGTCATATCAATGATACATTAAGTGAAAAAGCAAGGCGTGTGTTTAGTATAATCCACCTAAATTTAAATGGAATATATATAGATATCTGTGCATGGCTCCTCAAAACCTTTCCGCATGGATATTTGTGGAGTAATCCTACCAGGAAGGAGGGATGTAAAGAGAAGAGAGAGCCTTGCTTTTTATTTCATGCCATGTGCATGTATTACTTTTATAACTTAGAAACTGTCTAAGCCAGGTGCCGGTGGCTTACACCTGTAATCCTCACTACTTGGGAGGCAGAGATCAGGAGAATGGTTGTTCGAAACCAACCTGGGCAAATAGTTCATGAGTCCCTATCTAAAAAATACCCAACACACACACACAAAAAGGGGTAGCACAGTGGCTGGGGTAGTAAAGCGCCTGCCTAGCAAGTGTGAAGCCCTGAATTCAAATCCAATAACACACACACACACACACACACACACACACATACACACACACACACACACACACCCACACACACACACAAAAGAGTACAGACTGGAGGCACTGGGGATTTAAAATGAGAAGCATTGGCTCTCTGTAAGGAAGGCAGGAGAAAGCTCCTCAGCTAGGGACCTGGACACCTGCACACCTTGGGACTCTCTCCCTATGAGACTGGCCTTGTGACTCCTGGAAGAAAAGAGCAAAGAGACCTTGAAGTCATACTGGCAAACTCAAAAAGGCTTTTAATACCATTGCCTCTGAAGGACGTTCAGCCATTTGTCCATGGGAGTAAAATATCAGCAGTCTCTTTGTCAGCTGAGATACTTTCATTTCCAGACCTAATGAAGTTCTAGCAAATGAGGGAATGCTGATGTCCTTGTTGAGGTCTGGAGAGGTGAAGGGTAGTGCTCAGAGCTGCACAGCATGGAGGGCAGGGTGAGGTCCTAGACCAAGGTCACACTCTTTCTGGCCATCATGGGAGACTATTTCTGGGTTTCAGAAGGGTCATCTGGATGAGTTTGGAATAAACTGGTTTAGGTGAAGATGGGGAGGCCACTGAGCATCTGCTGCAAGAATCCAGGTGACAGGATATGGGGAAGGGCTCCAGGCACAGGGTATACAGGAGGGATGAGAAAGGTATCACCCTCTTCAAAACGTGATTAATATGGGCCCCCCACATCTCCTTTCCATATTTATGCTGGATTGACCTCCTCTCACCCATGGATCTCCTGAGGCAAAGTGAGGGGCAAGTGCGCCCAGGTGTGATGAAGTTGAACCGCAGAGAAGATAACCAAGATCTCATAGGGCACTTGGCTAGTATTGATGATGGTGCAGAGTCACCATCTAGTGGCAATAAAGGGTATCTCACCAAGGAGCCCCTTCTGATCAGGTGAACCTGGGAAGCAGAAATCTGCTTACTTCCTCCTAATAGAAAACCAGGCATTCAGGCCTCAAAGGTAAGGGTGTTGTCAGGTCTCTGGCATTCTTGGGGCGGACAGAGAGTCCTGAGGCTAACACCGAAACCAGACCCCCTGATTTATGACCGCTTGCCAAACTTCCCTGCTTGTTTCCCTGCTTGCAAAATCTCAGGAACTTCCAGTTTCTCAACTAGCTGGGCATGTCGACCCATTCCATCTGGTGATCACAGATAATCAGAGACCAGAAACTCTCTCCCTCATGGCTTGGCCCCTCCTATAAAGCCCACTACCCATTCCAGCCAAGCTGCTGCACCCTGATCCCGAGGGAGACAGCCCAGCAGTCTGTATTTCAATAAATCTTTCTTTTCCACACGTGGCGTGGTCTTGTTCGGCAGTTCCTTACAGGTGTGAGGGCACAGACTTGCTTTATAAGACAGATTGTCAGTGGCTAGTAAGATTCCACATTCTCTAGAACTCCTCTCCTGGCCACTTGCCTGTCTTTCAGGACATGTGTGACACTCTGTCCATGTGCCCTTGGTACTCAGAGTTTCTTGCTACTCAAGGGGAAATCTGGGGCATCCAGCCCCGGGGGCCAGGAAGGAGGCTGATGTGGTCAGACTCCTGGGGTCCTGAGAAACTTCAGCTCTCTCCTCCTGGTGCTGTCCCCACTGCCTTGGCCTTGAAAGCCATCTCTGCCTCCCTCGTGTTCCTTGTACATGCTGTTCTCACCGTTTATCAGCCCTCCCCTGGGTCATCTCAGTCTTAGCCAAGGCTCAGTCATCTCAACCAGCTTTTGGGGATGGACTGGGAATGTTATCTCAGAGTCCTGCCACCTCCATGTCCCAGCTGGGCTACTCTGCAGACCCCACACCACCACTGTGTCTTCCTGCCCCTGACCTTTGAGGCAGAAGTCACCGTGTTGAGGGGGGGCAGTGTGGCCTGGGGGAAAGCACACTGACTTTGGGGACACTCAAAAGCTCAGGTATCCACAGCTCATCACTAACTAGCTTGTGAGGTCAGGCAGGTTATCTTACCTGGGGTGCCAAGGCGTCCCTAGAAAGACATGCTACCCAGAAATCGTGGGCCAAAAGATCTGCAGAATCAACAACATAAGAGCTTCACGTGTCTGTGCCACAAAAGGCACTCTGGCCCAAGCTAAAAGCCAAGCGTGTGGGAGCAAGTATTCCAAATGAGTACAACTGACAAAGGGCCAATAACCAGGAACTGGAAAAGAGTCCTTACCAACCCATTAAAAACGTATGAGACAGTCTGATACACAATTGGAGAAAGGATAAGAACAGACAATTTACAGAAGGAAGAAAATGGTCAATGAAGGGCTAGAGGCTTGGTCAAGAGGTAGTGGGCCCAAGTCTTGAGTTCAATCCTCAGCGCTGCAAAAAAAAAGAAAATTGTCAATGAATATTTAAGATGCCCAACCTCACTAGTCATGAGGGAAATGCAAATTAGAGCCATGATGACCCCCTAGCATTCAGATCTCTGGGTCTGGATAGTAGGTGTCCCCCAAAGGAACAATGACTCTCGGGAGAAATGGTGGCCCCAGGAACCGTGACATCTTGCTTAAAGCAGAAAGCGAGGAAATTTTCAGAGATTAATGGGGTCAAGCCACAAGGACACAGGAGCCAGCTGGAAGGAGCTCCCACTGTCCAGCTGGTCACAACTTACACATGACAAAGAGAAATGATTGTAGGCGACTTTGCATGCATTAGATTTGTGCGTTCACTTATGTCTGAGTGAACAAACCAGAAAAGCCCAGAGAAACTCTTAGGAACCCCCCCCCCCACTGATGCATTGCAAATAATGAATTTTAATTTTATCCCTGTTATCCATTCCATTCTCACTTGTTTCTATTTTTTATTGGAACATAATACTTGCACATATTTATTAGGCACTTATTAAACCAATGTCACACTTTGAAAATTGAGGAACAGGGAGAAAGAATGGAGCATTTATCTTGCCTGTCCAGGAGAAGTGATTTCAACGTAGCCAGATAGTCCCAACTGAGGGACAAAAACTGCCTTCCAAAAGAATTCCCACTGTGGTAGGTTTTTATGGCACGATAACAAATGACCCCAAAACCAAGCTGTTTAAAACAACATGTGGGGGCTGGGGGTATAGCTGGAGTGGTAGAGTGCCTGCCTAGCAAGTTTGAGACTCTGAGTTCAAATGCTAGTACCATCAAAAAAAAAAAAAAAAAAGCCCCACAGTGATTATCTCTCCTGTTCTGGGTGCCAGGAACCCAGGCCCGGCTTTACTGGGCCCTGTGGCTCAGGTCTCTCACAGGCTATGTGAGAGGAGTTCGCTGAGTGTACAGTCATCTCAAACACCAGCTGGGGGATGGTACACTTACAGGCTAGCTCACAAGGTGACAGGATTCAATTCCCCACTGACTACTGTCCAGAGACAAGCCCAGCTTCATGGTTATGTCACCTGGGTAGTGCCCAGGGCCCCAGGCTCTATGCCTGGTTTCACACTGCCTGGAGATTCTTAATAATTTTATCTTTGAGCTTGTGTTTTGTAAGTTATGACCAGTGGGAGCCGGGTGCTGGTGGCTCAGGCCTGTGATCCTAGCTACTCAGGAGGCAGAGGTCAGGAGGATTGCAGTTCAAAGCCAGCCTACGCAAATAGTTTGTGAAACCCTGTCTTGAAAACACCCAACACAAAAAAGGGCTGGTGGAGTGGCTCAAGGTGCAGGACCTGAGTTAAACCCCAGGACTGCCAAAAAAAAAAAAACAGTGGAACATGCTGTGGACAGAGTAGAGACACACAATACACGTCCCCAGTCATTCCTGGCCACCCCATTCTCCTAAAGCGTTCCAGATGGCCCATGAATGTAGCAGTCTGGGGAACCACAGGGCATGGCTGTCTAGGCAAGTGCAATGTAAGCTTCCCTAGAGTGTCGTAAATCGAGAAGTGAAATCAAACCAGTTGAGTTGTTTTGTGCGGTGTCTCACTGCTCTGATAAGAATGATACACACTACAGATGCGTAGACAAGTTATGAAATGGAAATTGTGTAATTATGCTGATTGTACACACAAGCTTGTCTATTTGCATGGAAAAACGGACATTGCCCAACAAAAAGATAAACAATAAAATTTGTGCTAATAATTTAACATTTTATTTTAAAATAAGTTACATTAATAAATGACATTAAGTAGAAAATAGAAAATATCCTAAGTCCAGTGACATCACTGATGAAAGAAAAAACTTATGTTTCTATTTTGGTACCTCTAAGGACACTTTTCCTCTTACTTTTTGAACACGGGGCCCTCGTTCCTTACAATGGAATTTTTTGGGGGTGGTACTGGGATTTGAACACAGGGCCTTGTAGCTGTTAGACAGGAACTCCACTACCTGAGCACAATTCCAGCCCTTTTTGCTCTTCTTATTTTGAAGAGATGGTTTTGCTTTTTGCCCAGGCCAGCCTGGACCTTGCTCCTCCTATTTATGCTTCCTGAAGTAGCTGGGATGACAGGTGCACCTCCACATCCAGCTTATTGGTTGAGAGCGATTTACGTGGACTGGCCTCAAACCTCCAATCCACCCAATCTCAGCCTCTCAAGAGGCTAGGATTACAGGTGTGAGCCACTGTACCTGGCTGGAATATTTTTCAGTATCACTTTGTGGCAGCCCTAGGTAGACATCTATTACATTTTTTTCTTTTAACTCAGGGCCTCACACTAGCTAGGCAGGCACTCTATCACTTGAGCCATGTCCCCAGCCAGTGACATCAGCTCTAGCAAAGTGATATAGGCATAAATTCCAGGAGATGGGGATCACGGGGGGCCACTCATAAGCTACTCACCACACCAACATGAGTACGAGAAGTGGAAAGCCAGCTGGCATCAGGAGGCAGATGATTTTGTCATGCATGTCAAAGCCAAGGTGGGGGTGACAGGATATGGTCATTTGATGGCAAAGCAAACCACAAGGCCCACCTGGGAGGCTCGGGCTGCCATCAGCCCGTTCCAGACATCACTTTCAGCATTGCTCACAGAGACACCAGCTTCTGCCGTCCTTCCTGTCTCCCGATGGGATGCAGGAAGCTTTTCTTGTGATGACATCTTTTTTTTGAGACAGTCTTGCTATGTAGCCCAGGCTGTCCTCAAACTTAATCCTCCTGCCTCTGCCTCCCAAGGGCTGAGATTACAAGCAGGTTAACCCATGCCTGGCTTTTGTCTGGTGATTTCTGGCAACACTGTTTGAATTGATTCAGATTTCGGTTCTGATTTCTGCTTTGCTAGAGATCCTAGTGATAGAGGAACAAGACAAAGGATACCAACCAAGCAAACGTCCCCAGCAGCGGGACTTCAAACAACAAGCTTGTGCAGTGGAATAGGCTCTGGGCCAGGGAGTCAGGGACAGAGCAACCCTGCAGAGATCTGCGGTCCTGGATTGGATCCTGATTTGGATAAATGGGCTATAAAAATATTTTGAGGCAATTAGGGAAATAGTAGTATGGATATGGGGTGGCAAGCTGGGCATGGCAAGCACCCACCTGTACTCCCAGCTACTTGGGAGCCCGAGGAAGGAGGATTGATTGAACACAAGAGTTGGGGGCTGACCTGGGCAATGTAGAAAAAAAAGGAGGGGGCAGATAGACCTCCTCCGCTTACTCACTTGCAAAGATCTCCAACACGTTTTTCATTTTTGAAGGAAAAATAATGAAAATGCATAATTATGGTCCATTTAAATAAGAGATACTGGGGCCAGGGATCCAGGCCCGGCTTAACTGGGCCCTGTGGCTCAGGTCTCTCACAGGCTATGTGAGAGGGGTTCGCTGAGTGTGCAGTCATCTCAAACACCAGCAGGGGGATGGCACACTTACAGGCTAGCTCACAAGGTGACAGGATTCAATTCCCCACTGACTACTGTCCAGAGACAAGCCCAGTTTCATGGTTGTGTCACCTGGGTAGTGCCCAGGGCCGCAGGCTCTATGCCTGGTTTCACACTGCCTGGAGATTCTTAATAATTTTATTTCTGAGCTTGTGTTTTGTAAGTTATGACCAGTGGGAGCCGGGTGCTAGTGGCTTAGGCCTGTAATTCTAGCTACTCAGGAGGCAGAGATCAGGAGGATCATAGTTCGAAGCCAGCTCAGGCAGATGATTCTCAAGACCTTATCTCAATAAAATCCAGCACAAAAACATGGCTGGTGGAGTGGCTCAATTGGTAGAGTGCCTGCCTAGCAAGCATGAGTCTCTGAGTTCAAACCCCAGTACCACCAAATGGATAAATGAATAAATAAATAAGAAATATATGTTATATATTCGTACATTTGTGTAGAAGAGGCCTAAGAGCCAGGCATAGTGATGCATGCCTATAATCCCAGCACTCAGGAGGCTGAGGCAGGGGGATCTCAAATTTGAGGGTTACATAGCGAGGATCTGTCTCAAAAAACAATGAGGGGGGGGGATTGGAAAGACATATACCACACACATACGTATTTGTGGGAGAAAGGGGGCTAGGTGACAATCTTGCCTGGCTGATTTCTTTACCTGGGCCAATATCCCATTATGAGAAGAGTAACCAGAAGGCAAGGTCCGGACTCTGCAGCTGGTACACAGAGCCTTGTGCTCTTAGGCATGGTCCCCCACCTTGGTCTGGTCCCCACTTGTTCCAGCCTGGCCTTTCTCCTCAGTACTTTCCAGAGACACCAACCAGGCCATAACCCCTTGGAGGGGACCCTCCTCCCAGGGTCTCTGAGAGCTGTTCCTCTCACTTCCAGTCCTTCATTCTCACCTAGCTCTGACTTAGTTTCCATTCAGTGAAAACTGCCTGAGCATAAGCTCTGGATGGGCCCTTCGAGAACCTAGGATAGATGAGGAAAACAAACACTGCCTTCATTAAAAATGTCATCATTTTGTTCATCATGGGGTTTTGACATTATTTTTCTATCTACTTCTTTTCTGTTTTTAATTTTATTTTATCGTTTTTACATTTACTTACATCTGTATACATTATTTGGGCCACCTCCCCCCTTTCCCCATTATTTTTATTTAAAAACACTGCACTGCCAGGTGCAGTGGCTTACACCTATAATCCCAGCTACTTGAGAAGTATAAGTTGGACTATAGTCCAGGGTGGCCCAAGGAAAAACTTGAGACCCTATCTGAAAAATAACCAAAAGAATAAAAGGACTTGGGTGGGGGGCGGTGCACGCATGGGTCAAGTGGTAGAGCCCCTGCCTAGCATACCTGAGGCCCTGAGTTCAAATCCCAGTGTGACCAAAATAAATAGATAAATATAAAATGCTGCATTAAATATTTCCTTCTCCTCCTCCAACAGTGAGAGCTTCTCTGAGCAAAGACCTGAGGAAAGGGAGGAGGAGTCACTAGTCAATGCCTAGAAGAGCATTCCTGGAAAGGCAAATACAAGGGTCCTGGGGTAGGAGCTGGAAGCTTCCTTGGGGCACAGTGAGGAGGCCAGTGTGGGGTGGGGGAGAAATATGTCTGGAAGGATCTCCGGCTGGCTGGCCTGCCAGCAAGGGCTTTGTGTTCTTTGCCATGAGATGATTTGGACAGGTGGAAAGGATCCGATTTACACAGTGAAGCATCCAGAGGCTACTGAGTGGAGACCAAGTTACAAGAGGGCAGAGAAGAAGCAGAAGACTGGGAGGAGGCGTGGCAGTCCTGGGGAGAGATGGCAGTTCTTTCCCTGGGCATCTTAAGCTAAACTGGGGAGCAGCCAGCGAGCCCTGGAGATGTGTTCCACAGTCAGGTGCTGTGTGGAGTCATCTGCTATTACCAGCCTGGCGTGGCCTGAGCATAAACCCAGTCACTGCACAGGTCCTGAAGGCATCTTCTTGTAAGCAGAGTCTCCCTAAAACCAGTCTATGCCACGTGATCCTAACTTGATAGGAAATGTGTGCACCTAACGTGACCCAGGGACAACGTGTGGGTGCCCAGGGGAAGGGACTGCAGGTGTCTACACCAAAACACAGGCAGAGGGCTCACAGGTGAGTTCTGTTGCCCCACCCCAGAGGACAAAGCTGAGCTTCAGGTTGGGGCCTCTGTCTGCTTCCTGGACTCCTTTCCCCCCCAGGCTTCCTGTAATCACCACATGTTGTTTCTGCAGAACCTGCAAAATAGATATAAAAAATTAAAGTATTATGAAATTTGTAATGTGCACAAAAGCTATCTGGCAGATTGGAGGAAGGTCATGGATTAACAGTGGATTCTTTTCTCTCTCTGTAAATTTTCTGAAATGCTGCTATTATTATTATTATTATTGTTATTATTACTATTATTAATTTGAGGTGCTATGAATTAAATCCAGGGCCTTCTGCATTCTGGCCAAGTACCACTGGCCACACCTCCACCCATGACTGTTGCTTTTCCCAATGAACAGCATTGCATGTTCTGTCTTTGGACTTAAGGCCAAGGACCCACTCTTCCTTACCCTGGGAGAGCCCTTTACTCTACTCTGCCCTCCTCCCCAAATACCTCCACCCTGGCAGAAAAGGAGAGGCAGGGGTGGAGGATGGGTTCCCCAGGTCCTTGGTTGGGGTCTGAGCCTATTTTCCCACAGAATTCCCACAGAATATCATGGTTAAGTCAGGAGATGAGTTACTGAGACAGACACACTGTCTTGGACAGTGCTCAGGCAATACCTGCCCATATGTTATCCCAACTCGTGAGGCTCAGTTATTAAGGAGGCTCCTGGCCCTCAGAATCTCAGTGCTCCCCAGGGAGAAAGTTCCTGGGTGTTGGATGCCTTGTTTCAAGTTCATGGCACACATCTCAGTTGTCACATGCCACAGACTGCTTGCCACTTTCCATAGTAAATTAATTTCTGGCTCCAGACTTGCCTCGTCCTCCCTTCTCTCCTCAACCTGCTAGGCAGCCCACATCACTGCTCAGGAAATGGCCTGGCCATAGTCACTGAGAAACTCAGCCAAGGCTCCCTCCCAGGCCCTCTCTGTGGCCTGGACCAGAGCCTTCTCCCTCTCCAGGCAGGTCCTCCAAGGTCACCCTGCCCCATGGTCTGCAATGTGTTCCTGGTATTCCAGAAGGTCCTCCTTGGGTCCAATGTCTAAGATTAGGAAGCTCAAGCAGAAAAACCATGAAGAACAGCTGGGGGTGTGGCTCAGAAGTGCAGTGCCTGCCTGGAAAGCATGAGTCCCTTTGTTCAACCCCAGTATCATTAAAAAAGAGAAGACGAACAAGAACAAGAAGAAAGAACAACAAGGAGTAAGAAGATGAGTGATCTATTGGCAAAGCAAAAGTATACCTGGAGGGAAGACAACAGGCAGTTCAGGTAAGGACTGTCCCCGTGGAAGCTGTCTGGACTTGAGGATTTATCCAATAGGGTAGCATTACTAGGTGGTACAAAACTGGGGCCCTCTCCTTTGGCCCCTCTTCAAATGATTCGACACTGCACAGTGGGTTTGGGAAGTCATATGCATTTGATCCTCTGATCCAATCTTGTCCTTCACAACTGGTGGAGGGCCACATATCAGAAATTATGCCTTTAAAGGGCTAGCCCAACCACAATATGGGGAGCTCCCTAAGGAGGATATGGGCTAATCATGTCAGTTGTTGGTCCAGGGTGTGGGACACCTGGGTTTTAGAATAGGACCTTGTAGCCTGGGACATTTCCTCATTCTGTTCATTGTTGGAAAGAATGTCACTGGTGGTCCATTTTCAGGGCAAGACATTTAGCCCTGAGTGGAAATTTACTGGCAGTTGCTTGTACAGCAGCTTGCTCATTCACCAGAAAAACCACAAACAGGATGTTGAGGGGAGAGTCAACTCACAAGGGAACTTAATCTGGGAAGGGGGAAAAGAATATCCTATAGGGAAGATTGGACACCCCATAGTATTCAGCCAATGAGGAACTGGGGGGAGGGACCTGCACACCAGGGAATAAAATGCTCGTTGTAACCATTCTGGGTGTGCCTTCCAAGCAGACATCCAATCTTGCAAGACTATCATTAAAGTCTCACTTTTACTGTACTTCACCTGTCTCTGAATCCACTCTTTGAGTTTGGCAGTTGAGCATATTTCTCACAACTTGGGGGCTTGTCCGGGATCTCTGGTCCATGAGGAGTGCATCCCATCCGATTTCAGGTAGCCTTCTCAGTCTGGGTACCCCATCTCTCCTTGGAAGCCATAGACAAGTCCAAGATTGTTTTCTGGAAGACAGCAAGAATGACACAGGGAGAAAGAAAAGCAGGCACCATGGCACCCAGGCAACCTTGTGCACAAGTCAAAGTAGGAAAATTGAACTCTAAGTACTGCTTTGGTGGTTGGGTATTTTTGGAGGTCAAGTGTGTGTGACTAGAAGTATCCTAGACATGAAGTGAGTGCGGGTCCCAACCAATGGTTTCATTCAGGGAAAGGGCCAGAGACAGACAAAGCAAGTCGTGAGGTGTGCAAGAAATCTTTAGAATGGAAGGGAGGTGTTGAGCACATAGGATAGTCATGGGGACCTGCTAAGAATGGGGAATAAGAATTCTAGGACTGGAGGAAACCAAGGAAGCAAAGCTTAGGAGGCTCCCTTGGACATTCCCCTGGATGTCCACTGGGGAGAATGTTGAGGCTCTGGGGAGACAACCCCTGAAACCAAGGACAAGAAGAAACAAAAAGGTGGTTAGGAAATAAGCAGTAGGAGAGAGGTCACCCGGGTTGAGGCCATTCCAGGTTTGAGGTATTCAAATAAACTTTATTGAGATGCCCAGGGTAGGATGACAAAAATACCTATTGCTAATAGTCAATCATTTTTCTGGTTGGGTGGAGGCCTTCCCTCTTACAACTGCCATGGCAGGGAGCATCATCAAAATAATCTTAGAACAAATTGTGCCTAGGTTTGGTCTGGTGGAAAATAGTGACTTAGGCAATGGCAGTCAATTTACCTCAAAGGTGTTAAGGGGAATAATGGAGTTTGGTCATTAATTGTACTATCACACTCCCTGGCACTCCCCTTCCTTGGGAAAGGAGGAAAGAATGAATTAGACCCTTAAGAAACAAGTTACCAAACTGATCCAGGAAACCAAACTGCCCTGGACCAAGTGTCTCCCAATAGCTCTCCTTAGGATTAGGACAGCCCCAAGGAAAGATGAAATGTTATACGGGCTCCTGTACCTGGGCAGGACTACTGATCTTCCTATCATGGAGACCAAAGATCAATTTTTGAGGAACTGTATACTGGCCATATCTCCTACCCTGTCATCTCTCAGACTAAAAGGACTTCTCACCCAGACTCCACCTCTTGAATCCTCAGTTCATCACTTCCAGCCTGGTGACCTGGTGACCTGGTTGGACAAGCTCCAACCCAGCTGGGAAGGCCCCTATCAAGTGCTCTTGACCACTAAGATGGCTGTAGAAACAGCTGAAAAAGGGTGGACTCATTATACCCAAGCCAAAGGACTGGTAAGGAAAGCCAGGGAGAAGGGAAAGGGGACCAGTGGAAAGTATATAGGTCTCCTGAGGAACCTCTAAAAACACCTCTGAGAAAGGCATAAGACCCCCTGATGGCAGGTACAAGATGGGTCCACCTCACTGGTAAGCAGTGAGGTGGTTACCATGGGTTATAATACCAGAAATGAAAAAGTATAATTTAATCACCCAGTTAACTTAGTGATCAATGTAACCAAGACTTCAAACTATCAAATTTGATGCCTGCCAGTTTTGCCTTGTGGAAATCTAGAAAATCAAAGACAACTCCCAGGGAAAAAGTAAATACCTCTGCCCAGAACCTACGTGGGGAGAGGACAGAGGGGCATAGACATCCTCCCCTGCTCCAGTTGGATTGAGGTCTGGTGGAAACTTAATTGGTTGGGTTGCCTCTGTCCAAAAGGTTAATTCCAAACTGGTCTCCTTGCAAGCTAAACTACACTTATCTAAAGGCAGCCCACCTAACAATTGCCAGAATTTACAATACAATCCTATACTTTTGGCTTTAGACAACCCAGCCACCCTAGACCAGGAGCCTAAAGTAGTACACAGGTATATGGATTAGGGGTAGATGTCTCTAGGGACCCTCTAGGATGACTAATGCCCCAGTTGGTCATAAATACAACCTCATGCTCATCTGGTACCAGTACAACCCTAGATTCTGAGAGGGACATTGATGTACCAAATAATGATTGAGGCAGCTATTAACAAACAAATGTCCATGACCTGTCAACAAAATAATTTGCTATTATTAGAAACCAAACTACATTCACTCTCCTATAATGAGGAAAGTCAACGGATTCTAGAACAATTTGAAAAACAGAAAACACAAAAATGAAAATAAGACCAGTAGCTGGTGGCTGGTGGCTCACACCTGTAATCCTAGTGACCCGGAAGGCAGAGATCAGGATTGAGGTTTGAAGTCAGCCCAGGCAAATAGTTTGCGAGACCCTATCTCAAAGAAAACCTGTCACAAATAAGGGCTGGTGGAGTGACTCAGGGTGTAGGGCCTGACTGAGTTCAAACCCCAGTACTGAAAAAAACAAAAAAAGAAAAGTTAAGTCCAGTAAAAGTAAAAAGAAAAGAGGGTGGAATTGTTGGAAATAAAGTCAGCGCTGGTCCATTTTCAGGACAAGACATTTAACCCTGAGTGGAAAATTACTGGCAGCTTGCTTGCATAGCAGTTTGCAGATATGACAAAATTAATACATCAGGAAAGCCACAAACAAGATGCTGGGGGGAGGGTCAAGTGACAAGGGAATTTAAACTGGGAAGGGAGAAAAAGAATACCCTATAAGGAAATAACAAAACTTAGGCAACATGCGGGAAGACTGTACACCCCCTAGTACTCAGCCAGTGAGGAACCAGGGGGACCTGTACATCAGGAAATAAAATGCTTGTTATAACCGATCTGGGTGTGCCTGCCAACCAGACACCTGATCTTGCAAGACCGCCATTAAAGTTTTGCTCTCGCTGTACTTCATATGTCTGTGAGTCCATTTTTTGAATTTGGGCAAAAGTGGCCATATTTCTCACATCATGTCTACCTAGCTGCCTATTGTAGGAAATGTTTGTGTGTGGGGCCCCCCCCACGCCCCAAGATTCATATGTTGCAATCTGACCCCTAAGGTGATGGTGTGAGGAGGTGCAGCCCTTGGAGGTGATTAGTTATGAGGTGGAGCCACTGTGAGTGGGATTAGTGTCCTTGTGAGACCCCAGAAGCCTCCCTGCCCTCACCCCTGCAGTCAAGGGTGCTCCTTTCTCCTTTTCTAATTTCTCCCTGCTTTAGTAAATAAACCTTTGTTAATCTTAGAGAGGGAGAAGGAAAGGGAGAGGAAGAGGAAGAAGGAGAAGGAGAGGGAATCCTTCATGTGTCCATGAGGACACAGTGAGAAAATGTCATCTGTGAACCTGAAAGTGAGCTCTCATCAGACACTGAATCTGCCGGCACCTTGATCTTGGACTTTCTAGGCTCCTAAACCTAAAAAATAAACTCCTATTAATCCACCCAGTGTTTGGTTACTATCACTGCCCAAATGGATGAAGGTACCAGTCTTTCTTTTTCTTGAGGACTCCTCCTTGGCTATCTCTCTGTCTTTCTTTCTTGGTCAGGAAATGAGGCATATATAGCTGTACCTCTCTTTCCTGACCCCATGTCACCTGTCCTCTGCTCCGTCTCTGCCTCAGCCCCATCCTCCACCCACCCTGTCACACAGCCTTTTCTCCCTTCCAGCAGCCCCCACCAGCCTTGTCAGGTCCCCAGGCACTACCTCGCCACCTGTCCTTGTGGCTCTGGACCTACAGCAGTGCTGACACAACTGGCTACCAGCCTCTGGGCTGCTCTTCTTCAGCTTCCTGGCTTCTTCCCTCTCCCTGGTCTTCCTCCTCCACTGCCCTCCCTCTATCCTGACCTCAGGCCTATGGCCTCTTTGGCCTCTTCACTTCCCAACATCTCCTTGGTGATCTCATCCAGTCCCCAATAGTAAAGCCCAGTCTTGGCATCTCTGTTGTGCTCTAGATGAAGCATCCAACTGCCTCGGGACACCTCACATTTAAGGCACACGAAGTAGAACTCCTGAAGCCTAGTGTAGTGGTACACACCTGTAATTCCAGCACTTGGGAGGCAGAGTTGGGAGAATTGAGAGTTCCAGGCCAGTCTAGCTGACATAGGGAAACCGGTCTTAAAAAAACAAGCAAACACGGTGATGCATGCCTGTAACCCCAGCTATTCAGGGGACAGAGAACAAGAGGATCTCAGTTCAAGGTCAGTCCAGTGAAAAGTTTGAGAGATCTCGTCTCAACCAACAAGCTGAGCACCATCTCCACAGGTGAAGAGGCTTAGGACGGGAGGCTGGGGAAGGGCAAACTCTTGGATTGGTCAAGTACAACCAGGGAAGTTGTACACCACATCACAGACCCTCCCTCCATGGCTGAGGGGCTTGGTCTGTCCTGGTATGGCAACCTGGAGCCATTGGGCACTCTTGAGTGGAAACTGTGCAGAGGATGGAGTGGAGAAGTCCTCTGGTGTTGTACTGAAGCAGCAAGGGCAACTGGAAGAAAAGACAGACAGTTAGAATGGCCAACAGGACTTGCCAGCTGGATGCTGTGGGACAGGAGACAGAGAGAATCGGTGCCAGTTTTAACTGGCAGGACGTTATCTGTGGATGGTGTGTCTACCCTTTGCTAAGAACTCCCAAAATGGGTCCTTGGTGCTGGGACTGTAGCAGTAGCCAGCTCTGTACCACATGATCAGAGCTGATAGGATCACATATGGGCACCTCACCCAGGATAGCTAGTGGTCTCAGATAAGAGCTTTTGATCACCTACAGACCTTGAGAAGGGTGGGACCAAGCACCATCTTCCTGGTGAACACACAGAGCTGGTTGCCCGAGGGGGGGAGGAAAGGGAAGGCAGGGACTCCAGACTGTGGTGGGGTGGTGCGGCCCCCGCTGAGGGTGCAGACTTCGCTCTCAGTTCCCCCACTCCTTGGTAGCTGCTTGGTCTCCCCTTTCCAGCAAGGCTGGATTGTGTGTTTTTTCCTGACTACAGAGATGTGACTTGTACTTCCAAACATATTCCCCTCACGTTGGGGGTGAAATGGACATTTGCTCCTGACCCCCAAGACCTCTGACTCAGTGTCTCCAGTCCCAAGGGCCTGCCAGAGTTCCAATTCTTACCCTGTTGTGACAAATTCTTTTACCAAAGAATTTGAACACTTATGTGACCTGAGTGGGGAGGGGAACTTTCTTGAGGTTAAAAAGAAAAACAAAAACAAAAATGAGCATTTTGCTGGGCCCTCATGGCTAATGCCTGTAATCCTAGCTAACTGGGAGGCTGAGATTGGGAGGCTCAGTTTGAGGCCATCTTGGACAGATCATGAGACCCCCATCTCCAAAATAACCAGAGCAAAATAGATCGGAGGTGTGGCTCAGAGGTAGAGTCCCTGCTTTGTAATCATGAAGCCCTGAGTTCGAATCCCAGTTCTACCAAAATAAATAAATAGTTTTTCAAGCAGAGTATGTCAACCAAGATAGGGCCAAGAATACATTCTGAGACCCAAAATTTAAGGAGAAATATTTAAAAATTTAAAAATTTTATTTATAATTTGTATTTTAAATTTAAGGAGAAAAATTTAAGAAAAATATTTACAGCTGGACGCTGGTGGCTCATGCCTGTAATCCTAGCTACTCAGGAGGCAGAGATCAGGAGGATTGCAGTATGAAGCCAGCCTGGGAAAATAGTTCTGCAAGATCCTATCTCGAAAAACCCTTCACAAAAATAGGGCTGGTGGAATGGCTCAAGATGTAGGCCCTGAGTTCAAACCCCAGTACCACAAAAAAAGAAAAAGTCCATGAAATATTTTAACAAATTAATATTAAAACAAAAACATTCATGAGGAAGAAAAACTCAGAATCTTGGCTCTGGTATTTTTGAGACAGGGTCTCTCTGTGTTGCCCAGGTTGGTCCTGACTTTAAACAATCCTTCTGCCTCAGGCTCTCCAGTGCAGGGACTACAGGAGTGCATCACCACCCGTGACAGCTAGGTCTTAAAAAATTAAGAACATTTTAATTAACTTTTTCCACTTGGTTCTAACTGGGGGAGGATATGTTCATAGCCGTGTTCAGGGGTGTACATTCTTTCTTTTGGTCTCAGGCTCAAGGTAAGGCTGGTTGTGTGTACTTTGAAGTGCTTTCCTGGGGGAGGTTCCCTCTGCTGCCAGCAGGGGTCGCTGTGGTGCCGTGCCACCGAGCGCTCTGTCTGGAAGGCGCAGCAGCCTCTTTGCACCCCCTATTCCTGACACCCCATGGCTCACAGCCGGAGCTCACCAGGGGGAGCTGACCCAGTTGTTCTGCTCTTTGTTAGGAAGGCAGGCACTGAGTGCAGAGCACAGAATGAAACCCCAGAATAAAACTGCCCTGGCTCCATGCAGCAGCCCTAGCCTAGGTCTGGGGTGACCACTAATGTCCTATCTGGGGGAAGGGAAGGGAGAGTCTTTCTCAGAGGCCACATTGCAGATGGTTCCAGTTTCCACTGTTTCAGAAACTCTTTCCCCATTCCTAAGTCAACTGGAATGAAATGGGAGGTCATTTTTCCCGGGCACTATCCCCCACGAACGACCTCAGATATCCCTTCCCCTCTCTTGATGGTCTGGCCACCAACTTGCTCTGGCCCGGTGTGAGCCTCCAGGGGCCATGAATGAAGCCTGGAGTCTTCAGGCTGCTTCTACCTGGTTTTCCTTGCCTTTGGCCTCCTGATGTAGGCACCCTGGTTCCTCCACCTCCCTTCTGGTCCCAACTCTTTCAGAATTCCTGTCTCGGGCTCAGTCCATCCTCCCTCCTTTCCATTCTCAGTTTCCCAATGGCCTGAACCTCCAGCCCACGTCAAGTACTGTGGAAAAGTCCTTCTCCTTCTGGTCCCTGCCTTGCAGGCCAGGCTTTATGACGGCTCCTATTTTAAATTAGAGGTGACCAGAGTTCAGAAAGGTTGCGTGTCACACAGCACTGAGATGGAGTCTGAGCCTGGAGCCCTCCCAGCACCCTGCACCCTTTTCAGTTCACAGTTCACTCTTGGCCCGTGTACTTGTCTCGCTTTCTAAGAGTGTATTTGTTTAGTTTTTGGACTTCTATCGAGTAATCCGCCGTGCCAGGCCCAGGAGATGAAAGTGCGGCCTGTGTTGAAGTTTATGGTCTGGGAGACAAGATTTTTCCTGAGTGGCAGCTGAGTCCTTCCAGGCAGCTCCAACCCCTCCCAAGGGGCAGAGGCTGTTTCCTGCTTCTCCTGCAGCACCCCCTCCCTCCCTGCGGGGTGGTGACCTCCTGGTCCTTCCTGGGGATTTGATGCTGCTGACTCCATGGAGTGGGGACAGGGCAGACCAGACCTGGCAGGGATTGGAAGAGGGTCTGGTTGCTGAGAGCTCAGAGAAGGTATGGAGGTTTTCAAGCTGTTCTCAGCAGGCTTTGTTTCTCGAACACCCAGCCCTGATCCACCACACATCACTGGAGCAGCAGGACCCTGCTCTCAGTTTCTCCTGGTGGAATGTCCAGTGTTCTGGTTCATAAGGTCAAGGAGGCTCAATCCTAATCCTTGACTCCATTGCTAGAATGCTTAAACAAGGCCCTTCTGCGTGGCTATCTCTCCCTTGATTCCTCCTTCTTATCCTATCCTTGCCAGGAGGAAATTTCCAGAACAAAATTTTAAAAGCCTCCTGACTTTTTAATAAGCACAGACATCCCCTACACCTCTGGCTCTCACAAATCCCCAGCTTCTAGTTTCCAGCCCCGGGTTCCTGTTTAACAAGTGAGGGGCCCCAGAAGCAATCTTCAGTCCCAATTTACTTTGTTTTTTGTTTTTTTTCCCTCTGCAGTGCTTGGAATCAAACCCAGGGCCTGTGCATGTTAGGCAAATGTACTATCACTGAGTTACATCCCCAGCCCTCAATCCCAATTTAGAGGGGTCCTGATCAGCCAAGGCTAAGACACAGGTGAAAGGGTGCTGTTGGTAGGGGGAACGGGGGACTTGCAAGTAGAATGTCTGAACTAAAACTGAGGAGGGGGATAGAGGCGAAAGCAGGTGACAAGAAAGACAAATGCAGGAAGAATGGCATGTTTAATGACACAGCTGGGTCTGGTTACAAACATTAAAACTACAAAAGGAGGACAAGCAGTTACGGGATGGCTGCACGAGGATGGGACAGGAGGGGACACAGGCACAGTAGCCACTGTAGCAACACATCCTTCAGGATGATACACGTGACCAAGGGGCACACACGGGGGTCCCCAGAGAGGCTGATGGGTGGGGAGGACCGACTGGCAGCCTGGAGGAGGGCAGAGAGGGAGAAGCCCTCAACTCAGAACCAAGGGGAGAGCCAGAGACTTTACAATCCTGAGGCCTCCTGGTTCCAATGGTGACAGTGCAGATGAGGCCCCTCCCCTAGTGGTCATCCTGTCGGGATTTTCTGTACCCCTCCATCTGCCCTTTTCCTTGCCCATTGTAGAGCAAATTAGTGAGCCAAATCCTCTTCTGGGGAGGGTGGGGGAGCCTAGAGGTGGAAAGCAGGAACGTTGGGAGCTGGTCAGAGTGGGCTGGACTTTGCCTGTAGGCTAGGTCACCCCAACCTTATTCATCTTGCCAATCCTCTGTACTGCCATGGGACTTCCTCCTGTGCCAAATCACACTACTGTCTGCCCAGAAGTGGGACCAGGGGCCCTTCCTGCCCCACACAGAGGGAGGCAGGCCCAAGGCTTCCAGGTCCGCAAGTACACGATAGGTATGTACGTATATATATATGCATATATATATTTATATAGAGATTGTATATAGAATATATCTGTATATATGGTAGACATGTGCATGATACCGTAGATGGTGAGGAGGCCTGTATGTGGGGCGGCAGAGCAAAACGGGGCTGGGTCCTTCCTGGAGTGACTCACATTTGTCCCTGCTTCCCGCCAGCCGCTCAGCTAGGTCCCTCTCTAACAGTGAGTAGAAAAGCTAAGAAGAGAGGGTCCCTCTGCCAGGTGGAGGGGTCCCTGCCCGCCCCACTGCACTGGGTCAGCATCCGGGCAGCCAGTGCTGCCTCCTGGCAGCTCAGAGGACTGTGGCCGTGGCTGAGGCCTCCTTCTGGGAAGACGAGTCGGGGTTCCTCCAGCTTCCTTGGCACCCAGAAATGGAGGGTCAAGGAGGGTCTTCAGAACTCGGCCTTCTGCTCAAGGTGCTGCCAGGGAGGGGGGAGCTGGGCAGGATCCTATGGCCCTGAAGAGGGCAGCGTGGTGGGTGGGCTGTGGACGAGACAGGAGATGGTGGAAACAAGTTACAAAGGTCCAAAAAGGAGACCAAGACACCTGGGGTGCAGGGAGAGGGATCTGGGGCTGGTGAGGCAGGCACTGTCTGCTGGGTGAGACCCAGTATGGTGCAGTTGAAAGCCACTGTTAGACCCCAATTCTAGTTCCCCTTTCTTTTCCAGAACTATGTGACCTTAGGCAAGTCTGGTGGCTTATGAGCATATCAGATTGTTTCCTCTAAAATGTGGATCATATCTGCCTTGCTTGCCTGTGTGAGCATCGAGCAACATAAACTGTGTAAAAAAAAAAGTGTTCCACAAACTGCAAAACACTGTACACATGTGAGCTCTTTTCCTATTCCTTCTGCAACGCAGTGCAACCTGTTTGGCTGGTCTCACCCTCCCTTGGCCACCCATGTGGAGCTCTGTGCATGAGCCCCTTTGAACTTGCTGACCGCCTGGCCCCCTATCCCACCGCCCCTCCACCCACATAGAGGCGCACACACCCTGAAGCAGAGACGGTTCAATAAACAGTGGCGTCTGGCTCACACTGCATCCCTGATAAGAGAAGTCGGCTCTAACTCCATTCCGCTCTGTGAGCCCAGATGGACCCTGGCAGTAGGCTTGGTCTGAAGGACTTGCCTTTTGGGAGTCCTACACCCATGACCCAGGAGACTAGGGATGGGAGTGAGCTGTAAAGGGACAAGGGGACAATCCCAAGACTGGGAGAACCCAGATGGAGGCAGCTGGGCCTTGGCCCATCCCTATCTCTATTCTGTCCACAAGGAGTGGAAAGGGGCAGATGACGCTGTGGTGGTTTCCTGACGTTTGGGGTTTGGCGAGATCGGAAGTCCCTGGGGTCCAGCTGGGGCAGGAGAAGGGGGGGGCGCTGGCCATGTGTTTCTCATTCATTGGGGCTCATCCAGCAATCCCTGCAGTCCCTCTAGGCTCCTGTAAAAAAAGCCCTTTTCTCGAAAAGCAGGAAGTCTTGTCTCCTGGCTGTAAACAAACTCATCTCAGCAGTGGCAGTGGAGCCTGCCTGGGGAGGGGGTGGGAGGGAGGGTATCCCTCCCCCACCTTCCCCCCCACCAGCTCTTTCCTGACCCCTCCAAGTGGGTGACAGCTGCAGGTGTAACTCCGCTCTCCCAGTGCCCTCCTCTGGCAGGTAAAAATCTCCTGCTTGCTTCCCATCCACTCCAGAGTCTGGGGCAGGCCAGGGCCCAGCTGTGCACATCTGGAGTTGGCCTGGCTGCAGCCAGCTATTCCTGGGAACTTTGCTCTCCTGGGGAAGGGAGGAAGGGGGAAGTAGCTCAGCCAGTTGGTCAGTTGCAGGAAGGGCAAGCAGGCCTGGTCTCCCCAGTGCCGTTGGGGACGTCCGTCCTTCACAGCACTGTGCCAGCAGGCACGGGGAGGGGGGGGTGGGCGGGCCTCAACGAGCCCGGGAGGAGATGCTGCCTTTTCCACGGGAATCTGCTGGGAATGTTGCCCTACAACGCGTGTCCCCCAGCCGCTGGCTGACCTCTGGTTCCCATTCCCGCCTCTGCTCCTCAGTTCTCCTTCCTACTCCAGCACTGCCTCCGCCCTTCCATCCAGCTCCCAGAGACAGCTGCCCCTTGGGGGCTCGGTGGGGGCTGGAGTGTTCCCAGCCATCATGTCTGAGGGCTAGCCCTCCCCTCAGGCACCCAGTCAGCAGAGTCACCGAGGCTGGCCATCCTCCTGGAGTCCAGAACTGGGAGCTGGCCTCCTGGGTCAGGATGGAAGTAAACACCACCCCTCACCCCGGTAGTGTGTATGTGAGTGACACCCATGTAGGTCCCGCGTGGGCCTGGCATGTGTGCATATGTACACATCCTCGTGATCCTCCTGGCTCCAGCCCTGTTGAGGCAGAGGGCGGACGGGAACATTGGTCAGCACTGGATGAAAAACAAGCCCATGGGACTGGTACCCAGGGAGGAAGTGGACAGAGATAGCCTGGGCAAGCATCCCTTGCTCTAGGGAAGGGGAAGCACTGCTGGGGGAGAGAATTTACTCAGTAGCTTACAGCTCTGTGCAGTTATGAGCTGGGGCTGGGACCAGAGGGCCTGAAGTCAGAGGGGAGCAGTCTTGTGCCTGCTCTTAAATGTGGCAGCCTCTTGCTGGCCTTAAGTGTTCCTGTCTCCTAGTTGGCGTGGTTGGCCCTGGGTCCCAGGAGAGATAGCAGGCCTAGGGGACAGGAGAGGACATGGCAGGGAGGTTGCCCAGCCCACCCTCACCCCCTCCTCACGTGGTGGTGTTGGGGACCTGCTGTACCCAGCCCACTTCCTTGTAGGCAGCGGTCACGTGGCTGTAGATGAGGCTACGCAGCTTGGCCCAGGCTCTCTGCGTCTCAGGTGGGAAGTCATTGGCAAACTCCTCGGCAATCACCTCCAGAATGACCCCAGAGAGGATCTGGAGGCAAAGGGAGGAAGGAGGAGTGAACACTTGCTTGCCCTGCCCTGCCTCCAGCAACCCCCAGGACCCCCTGCTGTCATTCTCACAACCCAACTGTCTGGTGGCTATGGGAGCCAGACACTTCTAAGACAAGAGCTGCCCTGGACACAGCCCTCCAACCTGCTGTGGAGTGCTACCCTCCCTGTCATCACCACCACTCTGGGGGACGATGCTGGCAGCCCAGGGGTCACTTCTCCTATCCAGGGAGCCCTCCCAGAGCCCATGGGCTGGGGGGCCTGTGGCACAGGGGGCCCGGGGACTCCTGTTGTGGGGGCAGCAGCACTGTCCAGCCACGTACCTTGAAGTACACAGGTTCCACTTTGTGCTTGAGGGCATGGGCTTTGCCCACGAGGGCCAGCACAGAGGACACCTTGTCGGGGTCGTGCAGGTTCTCCACAACAGTGTTGAGAGCCCCCATGACCCGGCAGGCATGCTTCCGCAGCTGGGGGCTCCGTTCCATTTCCAGGGGGTCCTCCATGTGTTTGAACTGGCTGAAGTACTGCTTGGCCGAGGGGAAGTTCACAAAAAACCTAGCAGGAGGCATGGGGTGGGCGCTGAAGCACACAGCCACTCCGGGCCCCCCTGAAAGGGCAGGATGGGGGCACGGGGCACTGGAGAAGCAGGAGCCACCCCTCACCCCAGTAATTGTTTTCACTACCATATGTAGTTGTCCTTCACTTCTGACCCTCTCTCTGCCAGGCCCACCCTCTGGACTTGCTCAGGCTGGTGACTTCCTCTCCCAGCCTTGGAGGCCCTCACAGCTAAGCGGGTAAGAGCTTGGGTTTTAGAACCACGGCTCATTTATTCAACTTTTGATTTTCTTAGAGATGGGGTCTTGCTGTATTGCCCCAGGCTGGCCGGGAACTCCTTGGGCTCAGTGATCCTCCTGCCTCAGACTTCTGAGTAGTTGGGATTACAGATGTGCACCAGCTTAAATGCAGTCTTTCTTATAATAAAAGTTAGAGTTCTCATTCTGAACAAAGTAAGGCAGAGGTTGATCTCCTTAAGGTCACTCAGCCAGTGATAAGAAAAAATGAGGCTTAGTCCTCTTCCTCCTAGCTCAGACTCCTCCCCCCTTGCTACCCTGCAGTAAATATTGACTGGCTGACTTAATTAAAACGGCAATTGATTTTACCTGCTTGGTGTGGTTCTATAATTACTTCATGTCTGTAAGTCTCACCTCCTCCATGAAGCCTGTCACCTTTGCAGCAGACCTTTGGCCTTCCTAGCTCTAGCCCTTCCCCTCTCCTGTTGATCTGAAATTGTCTAATTGCCCCTAAATACTGCTTATTAGGTCACTCTCATGCTCAAAAACATTCATTGGTTCCCTATTTATTGGTCAAAACTCCTAAGCTGGAGACTCCAGGCTTCTTCTTCTGTCCTATTTCTCCAATACCATGTCCACATCGTCCCCTATCCTCGAGTCATCTCTGGCGCAGCCCAACAGCCTGCCCTTACCACTGGCCAGCCTTCTTTTCCCCTCAATGGAATGCCTCCCTGACTCATTTGCCATGGCAGATCTGCCCCTCCCTGGCCACCCAGGCTGACTGGGGCCACTGTTGTTTTCTTGAGGCCATTGGTACTGTCCAGGTGGCTTTCTCTGTCACCCTTTCAGTCTGTTGGACTAGATCCCAAACCCACAAGCAGAGGCTGGGACTCACCCTTTGACCCATGGTCCTGAGGTGTGCAGAGGGACGAGGACATTTGTAGCTCCTCTCCCCTGAGGTCTAGGTGTCACAGAAGAACTTCCATGACTTAATGGAGTGTCTTGGCCCTGTCTCTTCAGGTGTTCTCACCCCTCTGTTGTCCCCCTTCGTGACGGGAAAGAGCTAGCAGCCTTAGAGCCAGCCCTTTGGCCAGGCCATGAGTCTTGGATGTGAGAGCAAGACAGGTGCAAAGCATGCATCTGGCCAGGGGAGTTTCTGCTAGTGACCAGGGCACAGCCTATGTGCAGACCCAGAGGCCCCTCCCAGAGGCTGGCTGTGACTTTAAGCAAACCATTCGATGGCCTTCCTGTGTGCAGAAGTACCAGGGGAGTCCTCTGTCAGGTTCCTTAATAGATGGGTGGGTGAAGTCAGAGGAGGCAATGGGTCTGGAAACGCACTGGCTTCTTCTGGAGAAGCATTATAATGACTGACAAATGTGAGTATCCCACATTGGACTTAAATAAGCATCTCAGACCTTGGGGTTTTATAACTGCAATAACATGTTTTTGTTTTGGCCTGGTGTGTTAGAATTTGCAAGGCAACTCTGCCTCTCTGATTGCATTTATTTGCCATAACTAAGCAGTATTCTTAGGTCCACTTTACTCCTAAGGACATTACAGGGACATCTGCTGTACGAACTCCTGAGCTTGGCACTGCTTTGAGCCCCTCTATGGACTAGGGACTGATACCCAAGGTGGCTGCACCAGGAGGGAGCCAGGTTTGGATAGCTCCCCCAGAGTTCCTGGAAAGACTGCTGTGCAGGGGGATGGGTCTGAGACAAGGGTGAGTCTCCTGCCTCAACACCCAGCACCGTGTTGTGATCCTAAGGAATGACAGTCCTGGGGAGTCCTGGCCTAGAGCCCTGCTTCTGGGCCAAAACAGTGTATGTGTGTTGGGGGTGGGGGGCTCTGCTCTGCTCTGTCATCTGGCTTTCCTCTCCAGCCCCACTTCCTTCCGACCCTCCCAGACTGGCCAACGCTGCCAGGGAGAAGCCTCAGCAGCCAGCCTTGGGGAAGTTTCTCAGCTCTCAGAGGCATCTGGGCTTCCAAGAGCCTGAAATAGGCTTGTCTGAGTATGAGGGGGAAGGTGTCAGCGTTACAACCAGGAGGGAGGGTGGGAGTCCCTCTCAGTCTCCTTCCTGGCAGGGAGTGGAAGTGTGAGGTCTGCTTCAGACCCTACCCTATGGCAGCTCCTTCTCCTCAACCACCATCTGGCCTGCTAACTTCTCATGGTGGGGTATGAGGTGCCCAGCAGGCTGAAAAGGGCGGTGGAGGGAGTTGAAGAAGGTGGTGGTCAGAGGGCCAGTCTCAGGTAAACATGCAGGCTGAGGTGTGATCATTTTCATGAGCACAAGATCAGGAAGAGGGGCCCTGGGAGGCCATGAGACGCTAATGGGTCTTGTCCCTATTCCTTTTCCACCTCTTTCCTTTAGTCAGTGTCAGAGCAGACAACAGGAGGAAGACAAGGAGGGGATGGTAGGTGTCATTTGGAGCTCCCAGGAAGTGGCTGAGATGGTGGTGGCCCAGGTTGTTGGGGTGGGCTCCAGGCAACACAGGGATAGGATCAGGGAAGCATGACCAGATGTGTGATGGTCACTCAGGTCTTCTTAGATTAATTGTGGGTCCTTGGGCTGACCTCTGAGTATATTAGTAAATACCTCTCCCAGATGAGTCCAGTACCCTCAGTGTCAAGAATGGGTAACCAGAAGGGGGATGGAGAGATAAAGAAAAGTATGAGAGAGCTAAGAGATCCAGAAACAGCCCTGCCCTTGGGGCTCCATCCCTTTCTCTGACTTCCCCTCCACCTTACTTACTAGTAAATGGCAACGGTCTGTGCAGAAAATCTCCAAGATTCTGTGGGCCCTGCCTCATTTTCTCTTAGCGACCCATGTGTGCACCCAGGCCCAGAGGGCTGTGTGTGGCATGTGTGTTGGCACATGGCTGAGAGTAGCCCTCTGGGATGCAGTCTGACACCTCTGCAGCTCAGCTCCCCACTGTGTGCTTGTGTGGGTGCTCAGACACTTCTGAGTGTCTGAGACTTCAGGACTGCAATCTCCTCTTAGCTTCCGGCCACCCTGGAGGGGTGGCTGGACCTGGGAGCTCTGAGAAGGCAGTGGCTCCCTGAGGAAGCCTCCTGGAATTCCTCCCAAGTGCTTCTCACTCTTTGCCTCCCAAATCTATTTCTGAGTTGGAACGAGGGCACATCAGCATGGAGCTGGGTATGTCCCAGGCTTGGGGGAGGAAGAAGGGAGAGAGAGACAAGGGGAGAAAGGGAGCCAGAGACCCGGCCAGGATTGGGAGACAGATATGCACGAAAGATGTCTTTCCACAGCAAGGTTTCACCCCATCCTCACATTGCAAGGCTGCCCTGCTCTGCCCCAGATTTGACAGCTGCCCTCTGCCGAGGACAGGGATGAGGTCTGTGTGGCCTGGGCCTCTCCGCCTAGCTATGGGTCCTACACACGTGGGAACAGTCTAGATTTGATTTGTAGTTACAGTCAGTTTCCAGCCTTTGGGACTTGAAGACATCAACTCTATAGGAGTGGCATGTAGGCACAGTAGTCCCACAGGTGTGGGACTACTGTATCACCTGGGTGAGGTCCCCGAGGCAATGGTGCTAGAGTGAAGAGTGACCCCTGAGCCACAGATGCAGCATTTCCTCCTAGCCCGGGGAGGTGGGGGGTGGGTCCAGGCCCTTCTCTGTTTCCTTGAAGCTTCTCGGCTCCCTCACCACATCCAGCAGGAACTGTAGCCCAGGGGACTATTTGCATCTCTACTCACCTGTGCCTCACCTGGTGCTCCCTGCTGGCCCTCCCCCTTGGGGCAGGAAGCCCGGAGAGCTGGACCTCAACGTCTGCTCCTGACCTTTACTCTTCGGATCTTTGCTCTGCTCTTTCAACTGGCTAGCTGGACTGGTGTGGGTGTGGGGGGGGGGCTGGGGGGGTCTGCTCCTCTTTGAACCGGGTCTTGACTGAGCCTCAGTTTTCCCTGTCTCTAAAATGGGGAGTCCCTACTACCCCCTTTGAGGGACTGGTGAAAATGTGTGTGAATGCAGCTTGGTGGCTGGGGTCGCTGGGGAGGAAGACCGGTTGAGCGAGGAGTTCTGAGGCCAGTGAGGGGAGGGAGTCGAGGTGCCTTCCTATGTCTGGTTCCTAGTTCCCTGGTGAGCCCCACGCCCCAAGCCAGGAAAGGTTCAGCCAGGCTTCTACCACCCCAAGGCGCCCCACGCTGCCCGCGCCCCCGCCGCCCCTATCCGGCCCCAATCGCAGCTGGGGAGGAGGCGATGGAGCCCGGACCCGGGCCGAGCCCGCCTCTGCCGGGAGCCGCTGCCGCTCTCCCTGCCCTGGGCCCGGCCGGCCTGGGGCGACACCTACCTCACCAGGATGGCCACCCCCACGTCCTCGCAGTTGGCATACAGCCGGGCCCACGTAGCCTGCACCGCCTTCCTCTCCGCCTCGGACAGCTCCTCGCTCCGCTCCCTGCGCTCAATCTCCATCTCGCCCGGCACTTTCTCCATGAGCAGCTGCAAGCCCAGCCCGGCTTCGCTCAGCGGCGGCGGGGCGCGGGGCGCGGGGCGCGGGGCGCGGGGCGCGGGGAGCCGGGGCCGACTGCGTGCGCCGCGGGCGGGCGAGGGGTAGAGCGCCGGAGGGAGGGAGCGAGTGTCTGTGCGCTGGGTGTGCGTGTGTGTGTGTGTGTGTGTGTGTGTGTGTGTAGGGTATATTGCGGGGGGCGGGGGACCGCGAGCGGGGGGCGGGGATGTGGTCTGCTGGAAAAATGTTAAAGAAAATCAATCCGCTCCAAACCCCTGGTCCTGTGTCGGTGAGCCAATGCTGGCAAGGTGAAGGCTGGGCGGGGTGGGGGCGACGCGGCTGGCGCCTGCCCGCCCACCCACCCGCAAGGCCGTGGCGGTCCCGCCGGGCGGGGCGAGGGGTAGGTAGGTGTGGCCGATGTGCCGAGGGGTCTACAGGAGGATCCGGCGGTCACGCGGCACTGGGCGGCGCGGGCCACACAGGAGTGCGCCCCGGCGGGTGCGGGACTCGGGCTCCGGGTCCCGGCTCCGCTGCGCACGGTGTGGGACGCGGCGGGGAACTGACTCAAAGTCAAGCACTCCCAAGGCGTTTGGCGTCCGCCAGCCGCCCGAGGAGGCGAACGCGAGACCCACCGCTGGCCGAGCTGGGCTCCGTTCGCTCCAGCCCTCCTCAGCCTCTGGACCCAAGCGCTACTCCCACAGCTCCGGCCCTCCAGACTCTGGAAGGTTCAGGACTTGGGGTCGTCTCCCTGCCCACCTGCCACTCCGGCTGTCGGAACTTCAGCACACCTCCAGCCTCAAGCGCCAGAGGTCGGGGCCACCCCTATCCCCCTTTCTTGCTGACGAACACCCGCTCTCCCTCCGTGCTTGCAGGCAGCAGAAAGAAATTCTGGGTGTCCAGTTAATGTCAGGCAGGCCAGAACCAGGCGCTGCCCTGAATTTCGGCCCTGGTGGTGACAGAGTAAAGTCTGAATGGGGTATGGCAGAGTGGGCCTGGGGGCCCAGAAGTTTTAAGACAGGCACAGGACAATGGAGACATTTCGGTCGCTATCAAGGCCCCAATCTGGAGACAGGAAGACACATCGTTCCTCCGCCAGCTGTTTAGGGAGGTTTTTATTGGGCCAGCGGTGGGGACCGTGCCCCTTGAGAGACCCGGAGTCCCCAACCTGAAGGAACTGCTCAGTCTTGGGGATGGCCAGGTCTCACCTCTGACTACTGATGCCTGGTGGAGTGGCTCAGGTGGTAAGAACACCTGTCTAGCAAGCCTGAGGCCCTGTGACCCCCGGTGGAAGCTGGAGTCCATAAATGACCTTCAGTGCTTGATACAGATGTCACAGTACATGTGGAATGTCTCTGGTTTTCCATAAACCTCCCTTGAGAGTTTGCTCACAGCTGGAGTCCCACTGTCCAAGCATTGCCAGGGGGTAGCTCTCCTCTTCAACTTTGGTTCCTGTCTGTTTAAAACCCAATTTCAAGGTTGAGAACCAAGGGAAGCAGTGAGAACTTGTACAGGCCCAGGCCCAGGCTCACCTGGGGCTCTCCCTAGAGCTCAGGGTTCCAGTGCTTGATGGACCCCTAGGCAGGAGGACTGGGACCACTGACTCCTACCTCAATTAAGGAAGGAAAAGGGAATGCCTTCTGCTGGTTTTGGAGGGGGTGGAGGAGAGTGGGGGTTCAGGTTCTTACATCACTCTCAGACCACATTCTAGCCCGCCGTCAGTGGCCCCTGTTCTGCACACACCAAACACCCTTGACAGTTTCCCAAAGCACCAGGTGCCCCAGAGGTCCACGGGAATGCAAAGAGAAAGCAGGAGAAATCTTTTTTTTCCTTTTTTTTGCAGTACTGGAGCTTGAACTCAGGGCCTACACCTTGAGTCACTCACTCCACCAGTCCTTTTTTTGTGATGGAGTTTTTCGAGATAGGGTCTCAAGAACTATTTGCCCAGGCTGGCTTCGAACCGAGATCCTCCTGATCTCTGCCTCCGGAGTAGTTAGAATTACAGGCGTGAGCCACAAACCCGGCTGAGAAATCTTCTTTCTATTGATTTTCATCTCATCTTTCACAAAATTTATGTGTTATCATGTAGGAATGTGTTTGTGCAGTAGTTTAGTATATGATTTTTAAGTTTATAATTTATATCTAAATTATACAATATAGTTATATAAGCTATATTTTATAATTCATATCTATTTTGTGAGTGCATACTTAAATTCTGTCTTTTACTGAAGAAAAGTCTGGAAAGGGTTGTTCAGAGTGTGGAACTGAGCCACCTTTCACTCTCTGGTTTTTGTGGCTTCATCAACAACTTTCTTCCCTTTTCCTGATGTAACATCTTTGCTCCACTGCCTCTCAGTTTCAGTTGCTGGAAGATGCTGCATGCTTTCATGTCAGCAGCCCTGGCAGTCTGCTGAGGGTCTGTCCTTCCTTAAGTACCTACAGGTTCAGAAGCCCCAGGCTCCTCTTTGAAGCTTCTCTGCTGCTTATTATTCCTTGAGTGCTCTGCACACAAGTCACTGTATGGTTGTCATTCGCTCAACTTGATGGCAGTCTAGACTAACCAGTGCCTTCAGGACAAGGCCCAGGTACTGTTAACTCTCTGTTCAATAGATAGGTGCCTCGAAGGAGCTTCACTTACCCCACCACTGGAGGGGAGATCTTGGGGCCAAGGAGATTAATCAGTCTTCACAAGGTCAGGGATGCTGACCCCACTAATCAGCTTGAGCCTCCTAATCCATCCTTGTAGGAGCCCCAGGAAGGTTGGCAGTGGTTTATGAGGAGCTGGCTGGGCCCATTCTGGCCCCTCACCTGTGGCCTGCAGACTGGGCCTGGAGGGGATGGGGCAGCTGAGCCATGTGCACCACCCTCTTCCTGCTGAGCACCTTGGTCATGCTTTGGCGCCGCCGATTTGCCAACCGGGTCCAACCGTGAGAAACTGACTAGGCTATGGGTTGGGGAGTGGGGAGAATACCAGGCTGGGATTCAGCTGAGGTGAAGATGAATAGGGCTGCCTGAACCCCCAGCCTAGCCAGTCTGGGAGGGGATTTGAAGAAAGCCCTGAGGGGTCACTTTTAGGGCAGGAGATGCCAGCTTGCAGCCTCCAGCTCCACAGTCCCTTGTGGCTAGGACGTGGGGAGGGGCTGGGTACTGCCCACAGCTCATCCCACCTGCTCTTTCCTCTTACAGAGAGCCCTGCAGAGTGGATGGGGCAGTTATGGGCAGCAGCTCGGACACAGACCAGTCCTCGGCCAGGTGAAGTAGAAGAGAGTCGGGCAGGAGAGGGAGGGTACTATGAAGGAAGCTGTTACTGTGTATAGCAGGCTGTGTGTGTGTGTGTGTGTGTGCCCTTCCCCTAGTTACCCTGTTCCATGTATGGTAGGCAGACTGGATGTCCGTTTTCACCAGGTGGGAGTGGGAGTGGGAGCCCCTAGCCCTTTCCTCTGGCCTAAAGCCCTGCTGCCTTGCTTCTCTGAGAGTGGATGTGGGGTGGTCGCAGGAAGACCTTCTGCCATAAGGCACAGAGGAGTGGAGAGAGGAAGAAGGCAGAGGCAGCTCTGTGTTGCTTCCCTTGCCTGTCCTTGTCCTTCCCTCCCCCTCTGCCCCTCTGGCCCCTGCCTGCCTCAGCAGCTCCCTGGCCTGAACCTCCAGCAGGATTCGCTGTCCAGTCCCCAGTAGAAGTCAATAGAGCCGATAGAGCCAATAGAAGGCTCAGGAGGAGCATGACATCATCAGCATTGAGTGCCATTGGCTGGGCAGCCCTGCGGGCGGGTCGCTGTCTCCTGGGGCCAGAAAGTTAACTCTTCCCTCTGCTGAAGCCATGTGGCCTCTGGGGAGAAGTTGTGAGCATTGGCTTTGCAGTGTCCTTTGACCACAGAGGCGCTCATGCCCAACAAAACACTGAAAAAAGTCAACCAGTACCTATTAATGTATTTCTAAGACGTGCTTTACGTGCATATGGAGCCTGCTATGTGAGAGGCCTGTCTGGGGCTGAACTCAGGGCCCATGCTTATGAGGCAGGCAGTCTATCACTTGAGCCACTCTCTCAGTTCTAAGGAAACCAGGAACACATAAGGTCCTGTGCATCTTAGGGCTCTGGGGCGTACTTAAGGGGCTGGAACAGTTAGTATGCTTGCCCGTGACTTTCTGTGTCTGCAATGTGTCCCTTAGATATGCGGAAACTGGCCACAGAGAGAACTTGATTCTATCTCTATGTCTCCCATTGTCTCAGTCCTGGGATTCTCCCGGGTTTGGGTTGTCAGAAGGCCCAATAGGAAGAAGCCTTTGGCATGTATGGGAAATAGAGACATTTTTGTGACCCCTTTCCTGACTCAACTGTAGCTGAGATGTTTGTAGTGCCTGATTAATACTGCTAATTAAATGGACTGACATATATAAAATGACCATCACTGGGTCTCTACTGGAGGAAGCACTCACATGCCAGCTGGTCCTCACTATTGTTTGGACATGGAGTTGTTGAGTAGCCAGAATTTAAGCCCTGGTTCTCCTCTTACTAAGAGACTTTGGCCAAATTATGTAATCATTTTATTTCTTGTAGTTTGGGATTATTAACAGTGTGGCCATGAGGTTTTATGGAAGGCACAGAGCACCTGTGCCTTCTTCTCTTCTTTTATGCCTTGTGGGTGCTTTCCTCTTCCCCAGAGGTTTCTCAGATGGTAATTCTCTTAGAAGTCTCAATAACCTGAGGCTTGGCGAGGTGTGTGTTATTGCTTGTTAATGGCTAAAGAAACCTGGGAACAGGAGATTTGAATGTGGGTCTATCCAACTTACAGGCAGCCTGCCTCTTCTACATAAATAGGCTTAGCCCTCCTGGCAGGAGAAGAAAGGCCAAATTTGGGAACCATCTGGCCAGGTCCAGCCTGGTGTGGCTTAGCCAAAAGGAAACAGTTGCCTATTAACTCCTTGGGATCCAGTTACCTGGAAAAATTGGTCTGACAGAGGAACCAACTGCTGATGGAGCTGCCAGAGAAGGCTGGCTGGGATGGTAGAGGCATGAAATTTCTGCTTTCCAGTTCCACAGTCATGAGTTGAAGTTGTTCTTTAGGTGCTCCTGACCCTCAATACCGGGGTGATTGTCTAGGTATGGGGGTAGGAGGAAGACCAGAACCAGAAATATGGGAAGTTCATCCCCTTCCATCTTCTGACTCCAGTGCTTTCCTTTGTCCAGGGAGAAGGAACCTCTGAAGTAAGGCCTCACCTCCTCAGATAGGGCTCAGCTCCAGGGACTGGGATCTACTGGCCCAACCAGGTAGGGCAGGGCCAGGAGCCCTGGAGGGCAGAGGGAAGGGCTGGGGACAAGGAAGAAGAAACATGTAAGGCCCAGCCATGTGAGGGCACAGAAGGCAGTCTTCCGCTTTCGTGGTCACTGTTGGAGGCCGAGCATGAGGCTGGACTTGTTCATTCAGCTACCTTGAGCCTGCTTTGTTCCAAGTCACAGGACAAGAGTTGATTTGAAGAGAACAGGTGTGGTCCTGACCACATTTTTCAGGCTTGGGGATGAGGTGGCGATCATACTGGGGTCTGAAGGCAATCTGGAGACCTCTAAGGTGGTGCCTGGCTTTTGGACATGGGAGAAAGTGCTGATCTGTTTTGGCTTTCTGTTTCAGCTCAAGTCCTACTTCATCCCCTAGCCTAAGGAGGATGTTATGGGGGCAGAAGCAGCAGCAAGAGGGAGAATGGGAGAAGCAGCAGTGGAGAAGGTAGGTACCTTCTCGTCAGCCCCTGGACGGCCATGGCTGTGGGCCTTCTGAGCAAGGCCTAGCTGGGGCTGGTAGGAAGAACAGAGTGCTCTTGGACTCCTTCCCTCAGAGTTCCCTCTGCATTCCTCTGAGGGACTGTGGAGCCAGAGAAGGCACAGAGAGAGAGACTTTCCAGTGTCTATGGATTAACACCAGGGCAGCCCAGTAGCCCAGGCAAGAGGCAGGAGCAGGCAGGGATTGAAGACACTCCAGGATCAAGGTACAGCTGATAGCACAGGTTATGTGGGAAGGGCTTCCATTCATTCTGGAATTCAGTCCTCACCAGAACTCACTGAGACTGATAACACTACTATCCACACTTTGTAAATGAGAAAGCACACAGAGAGGCTAAGTGATTTGAAGTGGGGGATCCAAGGCTCATCTTGGGGCTATAGAACACAACCCAGCTTACAGTGGGTTGGGAAAGGTGGCTTCTGTTGGGCTGGCCACCTGTCTCTATTAGCTCAGGAGCTATTTTGTTAAACAAGATGTGATCTAGGGCCATGTTGGTGCCAGTTTGGTATGGTGGCACTTACTTTGTGGCATGTGCCTCTCCTCAGTCTTCAGAGTTTACCTTGTCATTGGTGGCTCTGCTGAAATTATCAATAAGAAAGGCCAAGCAGGGTGCCGGTGGCTCATGCCTGTAATCTTAGCTACTCAGGAGGCAGAGATCAGGAGGATGGTGGTTCAAAGCCAGCTCTGGGCAAATAGTTCTCGAGACCCTATCTCAAAAAATACCCAACACAAAACAGGGTTGGCGGAGTGGTTTAAGCGGTAAGAGTGCCTGTCTAACAAGGTAGTTCAAACCCCAGTACCACTGAAAACAAACAAACAAACAAACAAAACAACAGCAACAAAATCCCAAAACCCAAAAGACAAAACAAAACAAAACAACAAAAAAGAAAGCTCTGTGACTCGTCTGCCTGGAGCTGGATGGGAGCAACCATCAGCTTGTCCTCTGAATGTGCTCTGTGTTTGTGTGTTCGAGTGTGTTCCAAATGGGCAGTAGTGTGTGGGAAGGGAAAAGCATAACACTTGTTTTTGTCAGTGTGTTGACTGCTCAGTAACGTGGTGGCCTCCTTTGCCCCCAGCTGCTCTGCCATTTCTCTCTTTACAGTCCTGCCTGATCCTGAGCAGAGATAAAAGATTTCCGCTTCTGCTTCCAGATCCAGGCACAGACCCTGCAGGCAGCTGCTCCCAACTGTCTCACAGCCATTAATCTTCAAACCCCCCCAACACCCCCACACATGCGTCTCTCCTCTTCATCCAGCCCCCCACACCGGCCCAGCAGTGATGGCTAGCCAGGCAGTTCTCTAGACAGGAGCACCCAGTTGCAGCTCCACATGTGAAGAGAGGGAGGAAGAGCGAGAGCTGCAGCAGCTGAGAGAACCCACTCTGAGGCAGGGGAGGAGACTGCAGCCTGCTGGGGAGGGGCTGCTGGTACTGCAGGGAGCCTGGCTGGGATGTGTCATGCCGTGGGAGCCTCTCAAAGTAGGACAGAGAGGAGGCAGGGGAAGGTCACACCAGGGGAAGGAGCCTGCCAGAGCACCCACCTGACCCTGGCCATGAACCCACGGCCACCTGTCTCAGCTCCTGTCAGCTTGTCTTTCTCCTGGGATGCATGAGCCTCCCTGGTGACAGAACTGTCAGGCTGAGAGCCAGAGGGCACTGTTCCCAGGACCCTGCCTGTGTTCCCCGATCCCATCTTTGCACTCATTCTTTAATCTATTTGTCATGTTCCTGTCATCTCATCCTTGCATCGGCTCTCTGCCATTTCCAACTTGCCTGCCTCCTTCCAGTGGTCTGAGGAATTGTCAGGCCAAGGTCATGGAGTGGCACCGGGGTTGGCTCCGGGCCCAGACACACTTACTCAAGGCAGCACTTCTTTGCAGCCCTGTGCAGGAGATGGCAGATCCTCCCAGGATCCATTCCAAGTGATGGGTGAACAGGAAAGAGGAAGGGGCTGCTAGCAATGGGGATGTGGCTTCCTGGGCTTAAGGGTTGCTTGAGCCCTGGCAGCTGGGGTGCCATGTGGGATGGGAGGGAGGGGCTCTCTGCCCCCGGGAGCAGCCTGGCTTTGGTGGGAGCAGATTGTGTTTACACCTTCCCCACACACCCAACCCACACTTAGCTCTTATTCCCAGGGCCTCTCCCACCCCTGGGCTCTCTGCGCAATCTGCACATTTGCAGCTCTTGCTGCAGAAAGTTGCCTCCTTCAGCCTGGAACTTCACAGGAGGCTCCCAGGACCCAGGTGCCCTTCCTCAGCCGGCTAGTTCCCATCACAGGAGTGGATGTGAAGCCTGGGACAGGGGTGGACCTTGTAAGGGGGCACAGTCCCCACAGGGGCCGAGTCCTTTCCCTTCCTATTTACTTAGAAAGAGACACTGCTTGGAAATGGAGCAGGGATGTTTGGGGACCTGGTAGAGAGGGAACAAAGAGTCCAAGTCAGAGCACCTAATTTAACCTTGATTCCACCACACTGCCTCTGTGACCTTGGGTAGATTATAGCATGTCTCTGTGCCTCAGTTTCCTCCTCTGTAAGATGGAGCCAGTAGTTGTTTCCTCAGAGTTGTTGTGAGGGTTAGATAATGTATGTAAAGTGCTTAGCACACCTAGTGAGCTAATACAGCTTTGTGGGAGCTGAGAATTACTGCACGATGTCAGGATCAGAACAATTCAGATTCCTTCCCTCCCCATCCCATGGCCCGTCCTGCCCTGTCTCTTCATGTACACCATAGCTGGGCAATGGCAAAATGTGAAACAAATTAGAGGAGGGGAAAGGATGGGACTGCTGGGTTGGGGAAGAGCACCAACCAGAGAGCAACCTGTACGAGAGAGGCCATCAGAGCCTCCCAGTGTGCTCACAAGTCTATCTGAACCTCCGTGAGGGTCTTGGCCTGGACACCTCCCCGCAACTGGCCCTGCTTCCCCAATGAATTTCAGCTTTGAAGACAGGCGCTGGTTACCCTGATGCTTTTCCTTTCTCATCTGAATGCTGATCTCTCGGCAGGTGAGAGCCTGAGTGACAGGGAAAAGGCTGCTCTGAGCTGCAGGGTAGCAAAGGGCAGCAGCTAGAACAGGGAGGTGCTACTGTCTGTTACTTCTGTGACTGACACTCAGGATTGCTGCCAGTCTCTCCTGGAGACTGGAACATGACCAGAGAAATAATGAGGTGGCAGGAAGGAGCAAGGAAGTAGCCACAGTAGCTGCTGCTGCCCTGCATCACCCTGGGGTGCAGATGTGGCTTTGGGAAGAGTATCCACCTATCCCAAATATGGTGTGTGTCTATGTGTGTACAGAACAGTCCTGAGAAGGGCATACATCTAAGACTAGATAGGTAAGGCTGGTGCCCAATTTGAGGCAGGCAACGGCAGTGTGTCCCCCTGGTTTCACAGGTGTCCAGTGCCCCTTTTCAGGGCCCTCACTGATAGGAAGAAGCCAAAACTCTTGAGCTGGGGGAAAGTAATGCTTCCTTATGAACCACAGAACAAGGAGAATGGCAAAGTGGCTATTCTGAGGTTTGCATTCACACAATGATAATATCATTAATAAGACTATTAATAATGACTAACGTATCAAATACTTGTTATATGCTATGCTAGTGCCTTATTTATAAGCACTGTCTTATTTATGAGGCAGGAACTGTTGTTATCCTCACTTCCCCAATAAGGAAAGTGAAGTTCACAGAACTTGCTCAAGGTCACTCACAGCTCGCAGCAAAGCCAGGACCTGCATCTGGGAAATCTGATGCCAAAGCTTAGGGCAGTGAGGACCTGAGTGTAGAATCAGAGCCTGTGAGGAAATCTGGTGTGTGACTTTGTACAAGGGCACAAGGACTAGAGAGGTGGACCTGGCCATGTCTTAGCAGGCAGGCTAGCACTGCCAGGGTTATTCCCACTGTTCCATTTCATGGATTAACTAACAGTCAAGGGCAGACCAGACTCTGCCCTGAAAGCCCAGTTCTAGCCTGACAGTTGAGGGGAGCGAGGAAAGTTAGGATCCATCAGTGCCCCTCAGGGAAGCAGTGATGGCCAGTGGCAGTGATGACAGACAGCAAGGCCATCACTCACAGTCACTGCCACTGCCACTCTGTTGCCTCCTTCAAACAGGGGCAGGACTCTGGGGAGAGGAGAGGATGGCAGCCAGCAGCCCAGCTGGAGAGGAAGAAACTTGAGACGGAAAGCTGTTTTCATTTGTTTGTGTTTGCGGGGAGGTGGGGAGGCAGGGGGCAGGGCATGGAGCCCAAGGATGTGGCTTCAATGAGTGATCCACAAACTAGAAATGAGTCTTTGTGCTTAAGGACCACAAACCCTCTCTGTGGGGTACATGTGCCCCCTAGTGGGGATTAAGACTAGAGGGTGGCTAAACAATATAAAAAGATTTACTGACAGATTTGGAGTGCATGAGCCTGGGTGGGAGAGGCCAGTCCAGTCCTGCCTCTGTGTGAACGAACACACACACACACACACTCATATGCAGGGGTAGAAACCACGTGAACGAATCATTAAAAGAAATTAATGAGTCAGTCGTGGTGATCCATGCTTGTAATCTCAGCACTGAGGAGTCTGAGGCAGACCTCCCTGGACTACATAGAGACCCTGTCTCAAAAACCAAACCAACCAACCAAACAACAAAAGAAATGAGTATATTTGTTTTATTGTTGATGTACACGAATGTACGAACACTGTGTCAGGTGCTGGGGGTGACAGATTAATGAAAGGGGCAGTCTCTCCCTTCTGCCTAGTACCATAGAAAGATCCTGGTGTAGGAAGCTTAATTCTGCCCGTTCAGCCCTTCCTGCTCATGTGGTCTTTTGTTCTTTGGACCTCAGCTTCCCCATCCAAACATGTTGAACCTACACGAGCTAGTGCTAGAGATGTGAAGGACTAATGACCTCCTCAGGAAACGAATGGGCTAGTAAAATGAAGTGGATGGACCAGATGATCTCCAGGGGCCCCACAGATTTCCCCCATCAAGACAGACTAAAATGGACTGTCCGGAGGTGCTGACAAAGACTTGCCCACGTGACAAACATTTATGGAGTATCTGTGTGCCAGGATACAAAAATGGATTAAGATCTTCTGCCACAAATAACCAGAAAACTGAAAAATATAAGAAACAGACACTTGACAACAGGCAGCACACAGGACAGTGACCTCATGACTGTTTCAGCCTCTGCCCAGAGACAGTTCCCTGCCGATGGCTCAGGGAGGGAAAACCCAAGGAGGTGAGGAGACACTCTGACCTTCATAATGGTATTCACATAGAGCAGTGGAATCCCAAACAGAAACAATGAAGGCAATTCAACAGAGAAAGTCCTTTCAAGAGGATGCAGAAAGCACTAACAATAAAAGAAAAATAAATTGGGTTTACCAAAATTAAATATCTGCTCTTCAGAAGACTGGGAGGTAATATTTGCCAAGCAAATATCTGAGAACATACTTGCATCCAGAATATACAAAGAACGTTTACAATTCAATAATAAGGCAACACAATTTTAAAATTGGTGGGGGAAGGTTATAATAGCCACTATAGCAAAATACAGAGAAAGATTCTCAATGTCATAAAGCATCAGGGAAATACAAACCAAAAGCTCAAGGAGATACCACGACACCCCAATAGGATGGTTAAAGGTAAAGTCTGGCCGTGAAAGAGGCCAGATGTGGATCAGCTGTGACCCTATAGTATAATCACTTGTGCAATCAGTATGACAGCTTCTTGCAAACTAGTTGGAGAGAATGGAAACTTTTGTCCACAAGAAGATTTTACTAAAATGTTCACAGCCTTTTGTTCCAAACCGGAAATAACCCAAATATCCACCAACCTGCAAAGAGATAAACTGAGGCACATTAACGTAACGGAATAATACTCAGCAATAAAAAGGAAATGAACCATGGGTGCAAGCAACAACATGGATAAATTGAGAAACCAGACATAAAAAAAAGTACCTCTTGTTTGATTATATTTTGAAATTCTAGGACAGGCCAAACTAATTGATAGTGACAGAATGCAGATCTGTGGCTGACTGGGGCCAGGGCTAGATTTGGGGATGGACTGTTCAAACATAAAAAAGGGTATGAAGGTGCTCTTTGGGGTGACAGAAATGTTCTAAGTCTGGATTGGTATGATGGTTCTATGGGCATGTAGGCTTACTGGACTCTCCCATACATTTTGAATGGATGCATTTTATTGTATGTACATTTATACCTCAATAAAGATGACGTACAGAGTTAAAAGCAAAACAAGAATGAAGGTTTGGTCCTTGTCTTGCTCACAATCTAGCAGAATCACCAGAAATGGAAACAAGTAACCATAAAGCAGTGTGATGAGAGTACTAGAGGAAGCATGTCAAATAAGAACTCCCATTTGGTGAGTGCTTACTCTGCGCCAGGCACTGTGCCAAGTACCTTGGATACAGTCTTAAAACAGTCCTGTGAGGGCTGCATGGTCATTGGCCCCTTTGTTTTACATATGAGAACATGAGACTTAGAGATAGAGAAGTAGCTTGTCCAAAGTTTCTCAGCTAGAGTCAGCAGAGCTGGGGCTTTCCTCCAGGTTGGCCTGATTGCAGAGCACGTGCTAAACCGCCTGCCACAAGAAAGGTGTCATGAGGAAACAGCTCAGGGATTGCTGCAGCATCGTTGCCAAAGGTGGATCTAAGGTATTTAAGTATGAGTTGGAATCTGCCATGCAGAGAAGAGCATGATGGGAAGGGAATTTCAAGGCAAAAGGAATAAACATCACCACAAACAAAGGTTATGCAACAGCATGAGAAGGCAGGAGTTTCTGCGAATGGAGAAACATGTCCAGGAAATAGCAGATGAGTTCCAGAAAATATTACATATTCTTCAAAGTCGTCCTTTTTTTTGGGGGGGGGGTACTGGGGTTTGAACTCAAGGTCTCATAATTGCTAGGCAGGCACTCTACCACTTGAGCCACTCCACCAACCCAAATTAGTCTATTTTTTAAAAATCCTTTTTCAAGTAACATTTTTACCAGAGGCAACAACTCTGAAGATCAGGCAAGTAAAATGTACTGCTTTTCTTCCTGAACACTACCTGGAAGCACAAAAAAATAATCCACAACTCCAAGGTTGTTTATTTTCAATAAATAGGGTATAGTTGATTTATTTCTCTTCCTCCAGAAAGTTAAGAGTACATTCAGTGAACTGAGACTTTGCTGAATGTGATTTGTGGCAATGTTTTATGGTCCATGGGAAAAAAAAATCCTCTTATGTTTTCATAACGGTCTTTCTAGGTAGATGAACTGAAATCACTGGAGTTAGGCAAAAATGTTCCATTGTTATAGCATAGTCTTTTAGGAAACCCAGCATGGCAGTTGTGTATTGTATAACCAATACCCAACACAATGGAGTTATAAAGAGAAAAAGTTTCATTTTGGTTCATGGTTCTGGAGGTCTAATCTTTATTTGGGTCACAAGGCAGCACATCCTGATGGGAGTGCAAGGTGGAGCAAACTGCTCACCTCATAAGCCAGGAAGCAAAGAGATAGGAGGAAGAGGCTGGAGTTCCAAAATTTCTTTTAAAGGCATGTCCCCAGTGACCTGACAATCTCCCACCAAGCCCCACCTCCTAAAGATTCTATTGCCTCCTAATAGTGCCACCTTGGGACCAAACATTAAATACCCAGGCCTTTGGGGGATATTGAACATCTAAACTATAGCAGTGGTGGAGACCATCAGTGTTTGGCTGGATTGGCTGGCTCGATCTCAGTGCTTCCCTTACAAATTCCTTTAACCTTTCTGTACTTTGGCTTCCTCAGCTGCAAAATGGGGAGATAATGACAGGACTGTTGTGAGGATGTGAAATGTGAGAAGTCCCTAGAGCAGGGCCTGGCACAGAGGAACACTTCACATCCATAAATTGTTATTATTTCAGAAAGGTAGCTGTATACATCGAATCATTTTCTGTATTATGTCATAATCTATTCTTCCAGGGAATTATGAATATATAAAGAAAGATATGAAAAATATCAATATTTTAGGATGATTGTGACTCTAATAGAATACCCAACTTAAAATGACTGAAGTGGGGAGGGGGATTAAAGGAGAATGATGAAGGGGGCGGATTCAACTGTGATGTATGGCAAGAACCTTTGTAAATGTCATAATGTACCCCTAGTACAATAATAATACAATAATAAAAATTTAAAAATGACTTAATAGGATTTTATATTTATTTATTTTTTGCAATGGTGAGGATCAAACTCAGGACCTTGTGCATGCGAGGCAAGTGCTCTACCACTGAGCCACATCCCATGCCCTTAGTGTTTCTGAGACAGGGCTTTCTGCGTAGCCTGAACTCATGTTCCTCCTGCCTCTGCCTTCTGAGTGCTGGGATTACAGGTGTGCACCATCACGCCTGGTGAGATTCTCTTTTAAATCTCACATTCTGTATATCACCGAAACTAAGACACCATTGCTCATAAGACACATCCCATATTCAGAAATATTAAACATAAAAATGTGTCTCTGATTGAAAACAAAAGGTCTGAAGGCCAGGGGCTCTGGGACTGGCTATTTCTGCAACATCAAGGACTCCTGTTCTTTCTTCTTCCCAATCTGCCTTTACAGGCCTTTAGCTCTTGCTTTGAAGAAAGCCTCACAGATGCCAGATGGCAGCAGTAGTCCCAAGTGTCACATCTTCATAATGTCCCAAAACCAAAAGAGAGGCTGTTGTTTTTAAAAGCAAGAAAACTTCCCCAAACATGGCCAGGATTGCACTGTAGACAAGATGGAGGAAGAAGAGCTTCCAGCATACAGATGTACTTCCTGTGAAATCACTAGTACAACTGCTCCACGTGTAAGCAGTCAGCTGCTGGCGATACTGCCTCCCCTCCCTCGTGTTCTTATTAATGAAGTTAAAGATTCCTTTCACTATTAGGAAATTAATGTCAACATCACAAAGATCATTATCTATTATTGTGGGCTTCAGGTACCCCGTCTTAAATCCTGTCAGTGAGTGCCCAAATACAACAGCCCAGCTGACTAGACATTTTCTCTTTGTTTTCACAGCCTGGGTCCCTGAACAACACTGGGGACTTGTGCTATGTTCTGCTCCTTATCTATTGTCACTTATCACTATATTATGACTCTTCCCATGTTAATAAATACAGTTCTGTTCTAGTCTTGTAGAATGGCTGTATAATTCCACTATACTTAAAACTTGAACGTACTAGATCTTACAGCAGTGAGTGCAAACAATATCACAGTAACTTTAACACTTCATTCTCACCAGCTCTGTCCTTGGCTGCTCATTCAGGAATTCTAATGCAGTCTTTGAAGTTTCTCCAGTTATTTATGGACTGCCTCCACAGTTGTACCTCACATGTGCTCTGGCACAGGGCCTCTTGTATTTTGCTGCAGCCTCTTGCCCCCTTCCTAACTGCCCGTGGCACCTCCACTGGTTGTGACCTGCTGCTGTTCCACTAAGCACTACTGTGTGCTCGGCAGGTGTGAAAGCTACACAGTGACCTATGGCAGAATAAGGAGCAGTAAAGAAGGATTCTTACCACACATTGGGTGGCAACTAGTTTGGAGCCCAAGACAGCCTGGCTAGAGCCCAGAGTCTGTCTTCTAGAAATCAGCTCTCGTAGACTCTCTCATCTTCATTCTTCCTGCCACCAAGTTGCTACAAACAGTGGAGCAGGTGCCTGGCTTTTCATTTTAACATTTCTGATTTGTCCATAACTATCCTTGCTAACGTCAAAACTCCTCTTCCCTTCCCCTCTGCCATCCAAAGAAAGTTCTTATATATGAGAGCCATTCGTTCATGGTACAGAATAAGTCTGCAGTAAAAACAGTGTCCACAGGCTGAGATCAGACCCTGACTCTGCTAATTCCTAGTTGAATTTGGGCAATTTACTTCATCTCTCAATGCTTCTGTTTCCCAGTCTGTAAAATGGGATAGTCCTGATAGTATTTCACAGGTATTTCACAGGGCAGCTCTAGGGATTGAACGAGTTAATATACATAAGGTATTTGATGTGGTGAACAGCACCTAATAAATGTATGAAGTACTAACTACCTTTATTATCTTGCACAAGCAACTTTTTGACAAATTCCTCAGAATTCCCTCTCAAGTCTCAAATGAAAGGAACTTAGTTTGCAGAGAGAGGACACATTCTTCCTTTTAGTATTAAAATAAATTGTCTTCAAGGGAAAGATAGAGAAACCCAAGGACAAAAATTCCTGCTGAACAGATTAATGATTATTTGCTTAGTACCTATTGTGAGCACAGGCAGCCAAACATCAAACTGGGCATTGTGAAGGAAGTAAAAAGAAAAAAAAAAAAATTAAGAGACTTCTCCTGCCCTTGAAGAGCTTACAGTCAAATAAAGGAAGGTAAACATAAACCAAGTGATCATTTGAAAATAAATCCCAGCAACATATTGCTGTATACGGAATGAAATAATCCAGCTACATGACAATGGGGTGAGGGTAATGCAGACAAGGCTTTGTGGTCTTGACAATTTAAACTCATTTCCAAAATAGGTAAAAATTCTGGTCCTGACTCTGGTCCTTTGACCTTCAGAAGCCCGTTGCCGCTGGCTCACATCTGTACTCCTAGCTACCTGTGAGGCTGAGATGGGGAGAATCCAGGTTCAAGTCCAACCCTGTCAAATACTTCACAAGACCGCCCCCCACCCGCCATCTCCAAAATTACCAGAGCCAAATGGACCGGAGGTGTGGCTCAAAAGGTAGAGCACTTGCTTTGCATTGCAAGCGCGAAGACTTGGGTTCAAATCCCAATACCACCAAACAACAACAAAACTCGACCCCCGCATTGTACAATATACAAAAAACAAAAGTACAAACCAAACCCAAAAACGAAGCCAGGGCGGTGCCTAACAAATGACACTCAGAAGATCAGCGGGGGTTACATTATTCTCTGCTGTATTTGCAATTTAATTTGCTACTACCCCCTGCGCCCCTACTTGGGAAGGGGACCCCTGGGCGGCGCGGGGTTCCTGGGGACTCTGGTGCCCCCTGCCGCCCGCGCCCGGCCTCTCCTGTCTTAAAAGTACGAAGGATTCTCTCGGCATCTCCCTCCCCTTTACTAACCCAACGAGTCATCCCAACCAACCCTTCTCCGCCCAAACTAAAATCTGCAGAGCAATTAAAAATGAAATTCGGCCTGGCCTTAGTTTTCTCATCGGTCACTGCCGCTTCGAACTTTCTGCGCCTCCCGGTCTTGGCTGGCAATAGTCTGTGCGCTAAGCTCGGCGACTTTTTGGATGAAGCGACCATCACCTCGATTTTCCGACTGCGCGCGGTTCCCTACACACAGCAAGCTTCCCACCCCAAACCCTCTGCTGCCCCTGGTGGCAGCCACAATCTCACCTCGGCTCCGCAGTCACGCTGAGGTTGAGGCGGCTGTCTTTCGGTGACGGTCGTTTTGAACTACGCTTCCCATCATCCCTTTTTCTTACCATCGCGATATCTCAGGCGAGACTTTCGGAAAGATTGCGCGCAGGCGCGATCTCGCGTTCCTTTTGAGGTCCGCCTCGTGTCTGGAAATCATGGTGGCTCTCGTTCGTGTTGTACGCGGTGGGTATCTTCAGCCTTTTGGAGACGGTAAGGTTGTGGAGGTGGGGAAGTTAGGATTTCCTCCACCTGGCACTAATACGCTTGGTCTCCTCTTTCTCAGAGGTGAAGTGATGACAAGTCGGGTTTCCCCCACCCCCAGAATAGTTGGGAGGTTTGAGATACTGTATGAGAAAATGCTTTCCATGTGGCCAGAAATTTTATGTGAAGGAAGAGAGCTGAAGCCTGTTTGGGGAGTCGAAGAGCCTTTCCTTGCAGAGAGGGTCAACCACCCATGTGCTGAGCTTGGGCAGCGTGCACGCCCTGCGGGCCGGGGTCGGGGGGGGTCTCCCTTGCCCGCCTACGGGCAAACTGCCTGACAGTGGCAGCTCTTAATTCAGCATCAAGAGTGTTAAAGTGTAAATACGGAGCTTACACTTGGGAGTGTCGAAGACAACTCAACCAGTCCTTTTTACTTAAGGACTACAGAGAGTAATGAGTGGGATTGTAGACTGGAAATTCGTAATTTTAACAACGGACCTTTTTCATTTCTTGAAGGCCTTTCTTTGGTGTCTGTCGAGATGATGAGGAACAGAGCTGCGGGTTCCATCATAAAAGTTATGGATGGACTTTTGGTAAAAATGAACAGAAGCAGGACGTGGATGGTCATCAGAAATGAGAAAGCAAAGGTAGTGTAACGCCTGTCACACACATTCGCCGGTTCAGCGTGGTGCATTGAATGCATGTTGACAGCTAAATCCCTTTAGAGGAAGAAAGCTACCTGGAATCAAGATTTCTAATTGTTTGAATGGTAACACTCAGGAGAGTCTGCCAGCATAATTGGAGCCTCTAGGTGTCATTGTTCAAAACCATCATGGATGCCACTGTGTACAGGGATGAAAGAGATTGGAAAATAAGATCAGGTTGGCTTTGGTTTAGGATTTTGCTACTGGTTGAGCTGAGGATGATTTAAGGTTATCCCTGTCTGAAAAGACATCTTTGGTGAGGAGTTCTGATTTACTGAGGCTCAGCTTAATACATATTTTTTTGAGAGTAAGTGCCTTAAGATTGTTTCTGTTAATATGAGTTGCATTATTTCTTTTAGATTGAAGATATTGGCTATGGACTTTTAGAAAAAGTCATGTGAAAATCCATCATCTTAGGATGTTGAGCTTAAAGGACTTAGTGGTGAAACTTCTATAAATGGTAAGGCTTTTATCTCTTTCATAGAATTGCATGGTCTCTTGAAGTATTGATCTGTTAGATATGAGGTTGTGGGATCTTCCAGGACTGTGATTATCCATGTAGGGGAAGTAGTGTGGAATTCTTTCTGCTTGACTCTTTGTCAAGCACCCTCACAAACACTATTTGTCTTAATAACACTATGTGAGTTGTCTCCCCCCTCCCACTCTGCTGCAGAAAAAGTGAAACTGAGGTTTAGGGAGTTTTGTCCAAAGCTATATAACCAGTTACTGAATTAGATTAGATCTAACTGGTTCTCAAGTGGACTAGAGGGTACTCCTGACATCTAGTGGGTGCTGCTAAATCTCCTTCAAGGTACAGGACAGTCCCTGTGGGAAGAACATACCCACCTACAGTGTCAGAACTGAGGCTGAGAAACCTGTGCAAACTCCATGTTAATTAACTGACATCTGGACTCTAGTCTAAGCCTGATATCAGGTTAGGGCACCAGAGCCTTGTTTCTTCATTTGTACAACACGGTAAGTGGTTTTCAAACCTGGTTATATTTCAGAACTACCTACAAAGTGTTAAAATGTACACATTCCTGAGTCCCACCTCCAGCCACGGATGAGAATGGTTCAGGAGTGGGCCCAGGAACCACGTGGGCAGTTTAAGAGCAACTGTGTAGGAACAGTTTGATAATCTGATCTGCTTTTAGCTTGAGGCTTTATTACACCAAGATTATAGTGCTGGCTATTTTTAAGTAGCTCTTGGGGCAGATCACTAACCCTCCGTCTTAAAACTCTGAAAGCCACATGCTTGCTCTACTGGGTAGTTTTGTTCGTGCAGATGGCTGTAACAGTGTCATTGTAGCAGGTGCTGTTTATGTGACTGGCCTTCAGAAAACCAGCTGCAATGATGAGTGGCCTGCACTATGTCAGGCGTTTTACTAACATGCTAGAAAGACTCAGCTATCAGATGCTCTGTGCTGAGAGTGACCTTGGCTTTTGGTTTTTTGGGCCACCATGTGGCCCAGGCCACCGTTAGACTTGCTGTAGCACAGACTGGCCTCAAACCTGGAATCCTCTTGACTCATCCACTGGAGTGCTAGTGACACTGCTTTAGCAAGGCAGGAGCTGATCTTATGCCAGGTCTGGGACACTTAGATATAGGACACTAGACAGTAAATATAAGCAGTTTTCTGTGGAGGTAAAGCCTAGTCTAATAAAATAGCCAAGGTTGATAGTTTCATGAGGGAAGTAAAGTTATGTTTTGATAAGAGAAAAATAGTTTGCCTGGTCTGTGGCTGGTGGTGCTGTGGGCTGGCAGATCTATGGGAGCCGAGTCCATGATGATGTAAAGTTATCCCTGTCTGAAGGCAAAGAAGGGCCTTCCTGTGTGGAATGTGGATATCTGAAAGTCGGCTTCTCAAGCTTGCCTTCTACAAAATTTAGGCATGTTTTAAAGAGATACTTGAAAATTACCCTGTGTATATGTAAATCCTTTTTTTTTTTCCCCCCCAGTTCTCTTTCTTCACCAGGTGCAGTCTCAGTTTCTGAGACTGTATAAAGATCCTTCAGAAGCCACACTGTGGCAGCCAGTCACCCTGGACCTGGACTTGACCCTGGATCCAAAGTGGAGTATCTCATGCATGTAAGCAGAAGGCCTTCCAAACAGGCTTAGGGAGTGTCAGTTCATGCTGCTCCCCTGCCGTGGACTGAGGGCTGTGCTAAGTGGCAGGGACACTTTAACATAGTTTGTTCTGCCTAGATGTCTGCTGTGTGAGACAGAGCTGCACTGCTTTGCCTCAGGCTCCTCTCCTGTTGTTTGTAAGCTTTATGTTCCCATTTTCTGTATCCCTAAGCCCGCCCACAAGCCTATGATGGTTAGTTATCCCTGTCTGAAAATCTTCACTGAGGGAAAATAGTCTGTTCTGAGGCTGAGGGGTGTGGCTCCATGTGGCAAAAGAAGTTCAGACTTTATAAGGGCTGGAGCTGAGCAGGCTCCACAGGATGTTGTGTGCACTGAGATCCAGTCTCGTGCATCATCCCTCTGAAACTCAAAACAAAGCTATGCTTGCCCTGTGAATGCTCTGGCCCTTTTTGATGGCTTTGGCACACAGGCCCTATGAATTGGCAGAAATGGGCAAATAACCGAGGCTCATTTTCTACTTCATTGTGGAATGAAAAGGGTGCTTGTCACATATTTCTAGGAAATGAATATGCTCTTTGAAACTGAGGTGGGAATGTAGAATGTGTGCCAGCTTGTGTCCTTGAGAATGTTTAGTGACTCCAACTTGCCTCTCCACAGTGCCCTGACATTTAAGAGAGGAAGAGAGCCGTGATTGGCCCTGGCAGAGCTGTTTGGTTTCCAGACACTTTGTAACCATGGCCAGCCCCCCACCCTCACCCAAAATGGCATGGCTGGCCACGGAGCTGCTCCTTGGGCAGCAGAGGCTGGCATATGAGCACGAAAAAAGAAGTGGTGTATGGCGTGGGTAAGGAGGGTCTTTGTTCTCACTTAAATGCCAGGCTTGAAGTGGCTCTTTTCTGTGGAAACAGATTTGTGTATAGGCTCTATATTTAAAGTCACAGTATTGTTTGGTTACCAAGGAAGCTGCATTTAGGGTGAGATTTAATGAGCCCGAAAACTGGCCCCAACAGCTTACAGTCTGCAAATAAAGCAAAGTAAAAGGGCAGGTTAGCAAATGGGAAGGGCGTACTTTGTGCTTCTGAATGTACGTGACTGCCCTACAGAATTCAAGTAAACGTTAAGGTTCTCGACCACAGGGAATTGAATATAAATATTCCTGCTGCTTCGTGAGTGTTCTGAGTGTTCTTTTCTGGCCACTTAGAAACTTCTCCCTTAGATACCATCTTAAAGTGAGTCATCTTGGAACCTCACCAGCCTGCATTGAAAAGTTTGATAGTGCTCAGTTGTGCTCCCCAAAACACATGTGCCCAGTAAAATGGTCCCAATGAGTTCTGCACTGGTTGCCTTTTTGTTCCTAGGTCATCTTTGTTAATTCCTATTCTCCTTTGCTTTTATAGGTTACCTCTCAGCCATACAGGAACAGTACAGCCCTGCTTCTGCTGCTAATGGCCTCCATAATAATCTCTCCCAAAGAGAATCATTGAAGAGTTCTTTAATTTTCAGCTTCAAAAGTAGCCAAGAAATTGGAGAGACTAAGATATCTCAGAAAACCTTTGGCAGTTAGTTAGTGAAATTGGGGTGACTAAATCTCCAGAACTCTAGTTGAGGCGGTGTGTAACCTCATGTGTAGGTGGGACTGGGGTGGTTGTAAGTTGAGATGAAGTAATTAAAGTGCATAATCTGTTTGAGAGGTGCCTACAGAAGCATTTCCTAAGAAATTACTGTGTTGGGTTTACATTTTGAAGCACAAGTAAAGTCTTTTTTGAAAAAGTTGCCATACTAGCATTGTGGATTTGAGATTGAAACCTACAGTAAGAAATTTGTTCTGTAACTTGGGAGACATTCTTACAAATTTCACAGAATATTACTTAATCTTTGGAACTTGATGTTTTCTGATTTCTTAACTTGCCTGCTGCCCACAGCATTGCTTTTAACATTTCAAATCTAATGAAGCATTGATAGAGGTACTCCAGTTTTGGTGGGAATGAGGGAAAATAGAGAATGGTGGATCAAAATGAGTCAGGGCAATGCCAGGTTACCAAGGCTATTGAGTTCCTGCATCACTGTAAGTGACCATCGGTCCATCACTGTAAGGTATTGAAATAGACTTTGAAGACCAGAGGAATGAATGCCTTACGCATTTCACACTTGACTACATTCTTTCCAAAGCAAGTATTTTGTCATAGGAACATACTGCTCTGCTGGAGACTGAGGGACTGTTTGATGTAGCCAAGGTAAAGCCAGCTGGGAGGTTTGGTCCTGATGCCAATAACAAATAACACTGTTCCTGCTAGTCTCACTCCTGCCCTCCAGGCTGCAGGATGCTGTGCTTTCCCCAAGTAGCTGCTTTAGTAATTAAAACCCAAATGGCCTATTGATCAGCTATCTCTGGATTTCTAAAGTGTTATCCCCCTACCCTCTTAGGAGACCTGATTCCTGGGTCTTGGTGAATTAGCCAGTGTGGATGGATGCTGTCTTGGCAAGTCTCACTAGCTGTCCCTGGGAAGATACCTCCCTATGCCTTGCAATGTAGCATATCACACCCTCCAAAGCCACTTGTCATCAAGCTTTTGAATACCAGGGCTTGGTTAAGGGTTGTGTGATAACTTGGTTGAGACTTAAAAGGTCTATTAGCAACACAAGTTCAAGTTCACTGAGGCTGTGATGTGAGGATGAAAGTTCATTACTCAGTAAAATGCCATTGTGACAAGGCAGGGATGCATCTCTAACAGAACTTGTTGCAGTGGCAGGCAGGCTTTGGTGCAATTCACGTTCACCACGCACCTGTACCTCCCATTGTTCTTGAATTTTTATTTTTATTTTTGGTACAGAGCTGGCTATGGAACCCCACCCACACTAGCCCTTGTTGGAGTCTTATAATCCCTGCTAAACACCCTACATTTTATATGCTTTCTCTACTTCAACACAAGACAACAAAGTGGTCATCTATGCAATCATCTCAAATTACACTACCTTTTGTTCTTCCACTTTATTATGGGGCAGAAGAATCATGTTCTCAGAAAGCTTCTCAAGAAGCATCCTCAGAGGTTGAATTGCTTTGGCATTTGTGTGGGGCTTGACATGTCAGTGGGAGGGTTTGGTTGGGGATCATGAACTTGCCCCCATGGCTGCTTGATGTTGTGGTCAGCAAAGCCCTGTTTAGGACCACTGACAGTCCTGAAATCATTCAGTACCAACTGCTGTCTTTGAACTGTTTATCTCTGAGGTGAGCTTGCCTCTTGAGAGGGTCACCGTCTCATTTTGGGAGTGTTCTCTTTACTTCAAAACAAAACCAATGAAGCAGTCCGCTCTCTCTTGGCCAAGGTGGGATGTCTGCCTCAGACCCAGAGGGTTTTCTTGAATGAGCCAAAGACAAGATAGGGCATTCTGCATTGAACAGGTTTTGGTAATGACTGTGGTCTGTCTCAATACCCTCCGCTGGGAAGGAGGAAAGGGTCAAGGGGAGTAAAGCCCCTTTCAGAGGTTGAAAAGTTAAGAAAAAGGCTTTTGGCCACTTGGGATCAGGGCCATAGCTTTGCAAGAAGCAAAGATCTTGATGCTTTCGGGTTAACGCTGGTACAGCCAAAGGATGCCAGCCTTGTGCAGCTTCCTCCACAGGGCAGCTTCTAGGCGCAGGTCATGGTTCACATAGAATATCAGTGGTTTCATTTCCCGTTCGAAGTAGTGGTCAGAATATTTCCTGTAGTTGCTTGTGATGAATCCATAGGCACTGACCTGGACAAGGACAGTCACTGATTAGTATTCATTGAGCTTCCATGATGTGTAGACAGTCTTGTGTGAAGTGACATGAAATCAGAAAGGTGTGTCATACCCTCAGGCAGGTGCCTGTGTGAAGATACGGGTAAACGCACGAGCTTACATGGACACTGCTCTTTTTGCACATTTTCTTCAAGCTGGCCCTGTGACCTCAGATAATGCTTATCCCCATTAAGCAGACAGGGAAATGGAGAAGTTACTAAATGTGTCCCTGCTGATGTAGTGAGTCCCTACTGGGTTTGGAACTTGGACTCTTCAAATTCTGGGATGGAGGTGATAGTCCATTATTACCTGACTCCAGCCCTATAAAAGGCTGTCCCTACCCTGCTCTGTTAAGATTTTACTTTCAGAAGAGCAGTTTGATAATTCGCACCTTAAATACCACATAAACAGTGAAGGAGGGAAGCACTGGGATGGGGGATGTGGAAGGCAAGGCTGTCAGGGCTGGAGGCGTGGCTCAAGTGGTAGAGCACCTCCCTAGCAAGTACAAGACCCTGAGTTCAAGTCCCAGTACCACCAAAAGGAAAAAAGAAAAAGGTGAGACTGGCCCAGGCTCCATCCTTTATAGGATCCCAGATAGTAGGTAAGTGGGCAAGTGGGTAGACAGGGCACTCCTGCTGCTGGGGAGTCCTTTGCCTGAGATATAGAGGCTGAGAGTCCCACCTCTGTGAGCGGCAGGTCTCAGGAAGGAATATGAGGTCATCCTGAGTTCTATCCATACCCCTGCTCTGCTGCCACGGACTCCTGAAAGAGAAGACCTACCTGGTCACAGGTATGCAAAGCTGTCAGTAGCATGAGGGCCCCAGTACTAGGCATATAGACATTTCCAAAATTTGTGTTAATCAGTTTTGATTTCAAAAACCTGAAAGTTAAAAAAAAAGTGTTAAAACCCAAGAAAGACACAGGTGTCAAACACTACAGCTACTCATTCAAAGAGGTTGGAAAACCGTACCTACAGGCTCTTCTACCCCAACCAGTTCCCTATTTGGGGAAAATGCCAAGTGAACTCCTAAGTATGATTTGGTTGAAATAAATACCTATGTGTGGCAAGGGGGAGGGAGGGTGTGAGAAAGAGGAACCCCAGGTGAGATCCTTCTCATTTTCTCTCACTCTGCAACACCCTTTCAGTCACAGATGGCCTATTTATTTAGCCTGAGACCTAAGTTTTTCTCTACCCCACTACCCCACATCTTTTTTCTCTCTACCTCACATCTTTTTTTTTTTTTTTTGGCAGCACTGGGGTTTGAACTCGGGGCCTCACACTTGCTAGTCAGGTGGCCTACCTACTTAAGCCACTCCTCCAGTCCCTCTCCCCCACATCTTGACTAAGCAGGAACTATGAGCAGGGAGCTCAGGTCCTGAGTCTGGATTTTCCTGTATGGTGGTGCCCAAAGGCCCTGGCCTCAGACCTGGATTCCTGTCTAAGCTTGACCAGGCAGGTCACTTAAGCTTGCTGAGCCTGTTTCTTTCTCTGCAGAAGGGCTAGAGCTTCCCTAGATCTACTTGCCAACCTTCTCACTTGCTCCCTGTCCAGGGATGTTTGCCCTCTGTAGTCTACAGTGGGGTTTCTCAACCGTGGCACAATTGACATTGGAACCAGATGGTTCTTTGTTGCGGGGACTGTCAAATTCGCTACAGGCTTCTACCTACTAATGCTCCCTGCCGTTGTGACAACTAAAAATGTCTCCACCAGGAGACCAAATATCACCCCCATCCCACCTCCAGTATTAAAAGCCATTGGCAGGAAGGAAGGAGAGAGGGAGGAAGGAGTGAAGTGAGATAAGGCTGTTTGGTCCCAGTTTCCTCTCATGGGTGGCCTTGGGTCGGCTTGGTTTGGGCCTAAAAGTGGACACCGTGCTTCTCATACCTACAACCCGCTTGCCTTCTGACTCCCCCATACCCAACCTATGCCTTTGTGACTATCCCTAGAAAATCAACCTCCTTGGGTTATCCTGAGTTTCCTGTCCATTTCCTGTTGACTCTGACTACTATCAACCACCTCTATCAAGACAGCAAATAAAAGAGTAAATGAAAAAATAGAAAGTGCTTAGCACTATGTCAGGTGCCTGGCACTCTGTACAAGGGAGGTGGTTACAGTGAAGGGAGCTGGATGTGGAATAGGTGTGCAAAGGGAAAGGAAGGGTTGCTGGTCTTCCCAACTCCCCCACCCCCCCACCCCCCGCAACCCCATCCCATCCCAGTCCCCATACCTCTCTGTCAGGTAGCCGATGAAGTCTGGATGCAGTAGCTTGAATTTACTGGCAGAGGCTTCTGGTCCAAAATAAGTATCAGGCCTAGGACCCACGATAGAAGTGGACAGAACGCCCAGAACCATCGTATTGCAAGTGGGAGAGAGAGGGGAGAGGGAAGGCACTGGGGCGACGGTGATGGCGGTAGGGCCGGGGCTGGGCATAGTAGCGGGAGAAGGGGGTGTAGAAGGTGGCCGGTAGGACGGTGGGCACCACATGAGGCTTCCCGCCTACCAGGACATTGGTGGGTGGAGAGTAGCTGAGAGAGGATGGGGGTGTGAACAGGGCGGGAGGCGTGGGGTAGGCGCAGTTACCTTGGGGAACGTGGGGGGGCGGTGGAAGGAGGGGAAAGTAGAGTGAATCAGGTGGCTGCGGTGGTGGTGGCCGCTCCTGGGCTTTGCAGGGGAAGGGACAGGGAAAGCACCGGTTCAGGGGAAGTGGTGCTGTAGGAGGCTGGAAAAAGGGGGGCTCCTTCATGAAGTGGGGAACATAGGGGGTAATGTAGGATGGAATGCCCCGAATGGGCCCAATGTAGGAGGCCGAGGTGGCAGGGCTGTGGGAGGGGGACCTGGACACAGACCCTGCAGGCGTTAGAGAAGGGTTCCGAGAGAGAGTTTTTAAACCAGACTGGGAAGGAGATTTGGAGGCAGGTGGAGTGGAGGCTTGGGAAGCTCCTCGGGACACATGTTGGATGTGAGGACTGGGGGATTGGGACGAAGCCCGGGAAGAAGGCTGAGAGGCAGTTGGGGTGGGAGGGTGAGAGGTTGGGCAGGAGGAAGACCCCCGGTTGGGGGAAGGGTAAGGGGAAGGGGTTACGCCTCCAGAGTTAGAGTTGGGCGGATGGCTGGGAGGGGTGACAGCATGGTTAGAACGGGACTGGGAAGGGGATTGGGTAGGGGACGGATTAGGGGTATGGGAGGGGGAGCTCATTGGTGTTGGGAGGCTTATGTCCACCCGGTGACTCTGAGGCGGTCCCCCCAAGAGCCCAGTCCCACCCGTGTCACAGAACCCACCCTCAGTTCTCATGACCAGTGGCAACACCAGGGAGCAATTGTTGGGTAATACAAGGGTGGGGGTGGGGCACTGGCTGGGGGCTGGACACAGGACTGGGGCCAGATGTTGGCCTGCTTTTTTTTGAGGTGATCCTTCACCCTAAGGATCACCTCAGAAGCTGCTCTCTGGGGTGGCTGAGAGGTCCCAAGAGCACAGAGGGAGCTCAGCAGTGGCACTGGTTTCTAAGCACCCGATCCAGGGACAAGACATTGAGAAAGGCAGGGAGTGGGTTCAGGACAGAGGCAGGACATGGGTCAAAGGAGCTTCCTGCTGTGCAGGAAGGTGGGAGAGAGAAGACAAAGAGCCCTTTGTTCCCACCTCTCAGGATGCTGGGCCTGTGGAAATGTGTTCCTGTCTCCTGGGTGGGGTCCTGAGGGGGCTGTCTGCCCACCAGGGTGAGTGGCATGGATACTGGCCCTATCTCTTAGTTTCTAGAACAGTATTGTCAGTGGGTCCACAGATTCAGCTGTGGAAAGGCCTCTGTCATGGTTGCTTGTCTGTGTCCTTGAGCAGCTGACAGCTGGGTTGGCACTGGAGATGGCAGCCTGAAGCTGAGGCACTAGGCCTGCTCACCTATTCAGAAGAACTGCCCCTTAAGGGGGTGCGTGATGGCTAACATCTGTAATCCTAGCTGTACTTGGGAGGCAGAGATCAGGAGGATTGCGGTTCAAAGCTAGCCTGGGCAAAAAGTTCAGGCGATCCCATTTCAACCAATGTCATTAGCAGCTATGTGGAGAAGCATATGTAGGATGATCACGGTTCAGCTGGCCCTGACACAAAGTGACAGCCTATCTCAAAATAATGTGGAAAAGTCTGGTGGAGTGGCTCGAGTGGCAGAGATCCTGCTTAGCAAGCTGGAGGCCCTGAGTTCAACCCCTAGAACTGCCAAATTAAGAAAAAAGGAGGAGAGAAAAAGGAGGAAGAAGAGGGAAGGAGAAAGGAGGAGAAAGAAAAACTGCCCCTTGAGCCAGTAAGGGACCAATAGCATCGCCTGGGCTTTGCCAGGGTGGGGTAGACAAAAATAGCACAATTCCCCAGGACTTAATTAATGTTGAATGGCTGAGTATTATTGAGTTTTTAGGGATTTTCTCATTGTCCCTTGCCCTGCTTCTCTATCCCACCATGGGCCATGAGAGCAAGGGGAGACAACCACTTTGTTACCCATCTTGTGCCACAGCCTTACACCATCATCCTTTGACTGCTCACCTGTCCCCTTTATCAGGGCCCTTGGGGACAGGCACACCAAGAATGGCTGATCTCAGCATCAGATATTCACGAATGCTAGAGGGGATGAAGATGTAGCGCAGGTCCTGTCAGAGTGTCAGATAAGACCACATTCAGCTCCTACTTAGAGTGAACAGCACACCACCCAATCTTACCACCAAGTGCCACAGTCCCACTGAGGTACTGTGATGGTTTCAATACATGTTCACAAATTCTTTGTTACCCCTCCCTACAACAGGTGAAGCCTAATTGCCATTCTCTTGAGTGTGGGCTGGACTTTGTGACTAACACAAAAACTTTCTAATGAAATAAAAATTTCCTAAGAAAAAAGGAGAAATCGATGACATATGACTTTGGAGACCAGGTCATAAAAGGTACTGCGGCTTCCTTTCTGTCTCTTAGATCACTCCATCTGAGTATAGTTGGCTGTCATGTGACAAGTGGCCTACAGAACGGCCCAGGTGGCAAGGACCTGGGAGGGTTCCTTCACGACTCTGGCCCCACTCCAGTCTTCAGATGATAACACCCCTCTTCCTGAGAGACCCTGAACCAGACCCACTCTGCTAATCCACTCCCAAATTCCTGACCCATCGAAGTGGTAAATCTTTGTTGCTTAAAGTTTTGAGGTCATTTGTTATACAGCAAGAGATAACTCAGGCAGGTACTTTGGCCACACTAGAAATAAAGCTGCAAAGTTTTGTTTTATCATGAGCTAAGAGAGGTTGTATTAAGGGAACTCAGTGCAGAGACACTATGGCTAGGACACTATCGAATGCACTGGTCAGAAAAAGAAGCTTCTAGAAACCTGACCCAGGCCCATCCAGCCTGGAACACCTTTCCTGGGATCGCCCTCACTCAGCATGTAGCACCCAGAGCACTTGAGGCAGGAAACATGGTGGCTCAAAGAACCCGGAGCAGACAGGCTCCAATGCTGGCTCCCGCACACACTCAGTAGCTGTGGCCTGAGGCGTGTTCCTTGTGTCTTTGAATTTAAGAGGTCACATCTCACTCTTTTGGTTGGCAGTGTGTGGGAAATGGAAACCTTGTGGTCCAAGGGACCTAGATCTTGATAATTCTAGCTGGGGGACCTTGGACATGTGCCTGAACCTCTAAATGTCTTTGCCATCTGGAGATCATGTGATGATCCCACTCAGGGATGCTGCGATAACTGTGTCCACGCCCAGTACTATACTGGGATGGGAAGTAATAAACACCTCTCCCTTGTGCACAGCCATGATGGGCTGATCTCTCCAGAGAACGTGAGCTCTAGGGTGAGAAGTGTGGCTTTGAATTCTTGCCTACAGCTGACTTGCTGAATGAAAGGGACCTAAGCCTTAATCTTCTTCCCAGTAAAGAGCAGTTCACATAGTGTCTGTCAAACGACTGCTATATTATCGGGATTCAGTTAATATTGGTCCTTACCCTTCCATGCTCCAGAGCAGGTCCAAGCCACCTGGGCAGACAGAGAATCCCTGTCTAGATCTGCTTTCAGCTTCAATGGTTCTACCTTGGGCAGCCAAGATTCTGGCATGACCTCTCCATTCACTGGACAGGGATCTGCGTGCCCGCCATCAACCACAATGGCGTGCCTATCAGAGGCCTCACCTGTCCTTGTGGCACTGAGGTGAAGCCCAGGTGCTGGTAAGAGATGAGGGAGTTCTTCATCGTGTTCACAGTAAAACCATAGAAGGAAGTCTTGGTGCCCACATCCTGCTCAAAGCCTTTGATCACTGCTCCATTGAGCCTAGCCAGAGCAGAGGCCCATCAGTGTCTTTGCAGTTATGCCATGTCGTCTGGTTTACTTCCCTCACCACAGGCAAGGCAGAGCCTCATTTGCCTGTTTGCACCAGTCTCTCTGCCCACGTGTCCAGAGACCAGCCCTTACCCCCACTCCTGTAACCCTTGAGGGACACCCTCTGAATGGGTGAATCTGGCCTTGGTAGCCTTTTCCTCTTGGGTTCCCCTGAATCAGGCACCTGCACTCTGTCTTCAGGGTTGGCTGAGCCTTTGTCCATGCCCATCTGCCCATCACAACTGTTGAGCCACCTCCAGCCAGTACCACCTTAGCCCTGGCCTCAGGGAAGATGTTCCCCCATAGTGGGCTAAACTGGAATCTCCTCCAAGCTCTTGTGTCCCATTGCTCCCTGGCCCCTGGCCCCATACCTGAACACGTAGTCATGGGTATCAATTTTCTGACCCTGACGGGAACCATTCAGAATGCCTCCATTACCCACCACAGCACACCGAATGCAGGTTGGGGGTGACTTCCTGGGGGCTGCAAATAGCCTCGCGCTCTCCGAACTGTTCAGAAGCCTCAAGGTGGAGACGATGTCTGTGGGTGAGGACAAGGGGGAGTCATGAGAAGGGATGTCTCTGGTAGCCTTCCCCAGACCGAGTGGCCTGGTGCCCCACCTCACCAGAGGTCTGCCCCAGTCCATCCCAAAAAACACGGTCAGCAGAGAATGGGGATCAGTGGGTGGAGAGAAACTGAGGAGTCAGCATGCAAGGGAGGGGAGATTCCAAGATGGTGACTAGAGGGAGGAAGCAGAAATCGTGCTTCCCAAAGCGGGCAAGGGAGCTTGCTGGACCTTCATTGGCCTTAAGAAGTGGAATAACAAGTCTTCTCAAGACTGTGTCCATTTCAGAAGAGAACAATCTGAGGTGTGGGGTGGGCCTGAAGTGTATGGCTTCCACAGCAGAAACCATGAGCAGTGCTGTAGAGACTGCTTGGCCTCTGTCCTCAGGCACTGGTGGACACTGGAAAGTGTCTAGGGTCCAGGGAGGTTCCTAGATGGTGAGAACCACGAGGCAGGGGCACCCTCTCCCACTCCTCCAGCCCTGGGTGTTCGGATGAAGGAGGAAGTGAGGCAAGAGTCACACAGCAGGGGAGTGAGAGTGCCACAAGAGGTTCCATTGCACCAACATAATGAGAGCCAGGCCTGGCCCACCCTGGGGTCAAAAGCTGGAAGAAGGGTCTCTGAGGCAGAAGGCAGATGAGAGGCAGCAGATGGCAGGTTACCTTGGTGGGAGAGCCCCTGCCAGCTGTAGGGACCTTTGTGTCGGCTCAGGCTGTCCCAGAGCTCTGGGGTGAGGAGGCCTCCCCACAGCAGCACTGGAGTGGAGAGATCAAACAGGTTCCGGAAGTGGCGGTGCTGCCGAATGGCCAGATGAAGTGGGTGTTGGCAGGACTGGTTCTGTGGGTGAGAAGAGCGGGCTGAGCCCTGTTAGGCAGGAGCTTAGAGGATGGCAAGGGAACCCCACAGGAGTTGGGAGGGAAGAGCTTCCTTTCCCCCTCCAGGTTGGGGCCGCACCTGGATCTGCTGACTGAGATGTCCTGCAGTCCAGCAGAGCTTTCTCGATTTGGCCAGCCAACCCTCCCTTTCCTAGATACTACATCTCCATGCTCTGATGATTCTGGCCTCATACTCTTCCACCCCACGCTTGGGCAAACTTTGAGCACTTTCCAACAAGTGGGTAATGCCCCTTCAGTGGTGGAGTTGGGCCTGGGTTTTAGAATCCAGCAGCCTGGATCCAAACAAACCTCAGCTCTGGCAGTACTCCCTGTATAATTCCCAGCAGTGTGAAATGGCTTCTGGGAAAGCTCCATAAGCATCTTTCTTTCTGTTGATGTTTATATTCAACCCACTGAGTGTCGTCCTCCCTTACCCATGTTGATCTAGGGAGGACTTTAGAGTGTGACTGTTGTGGTTTGGATACAAAGACTTATGTGTTAAAATCTTGGTCCCCAGCCAGTGATTTAATCATTGAGAGGTGATTGGACGATGAGCGCTCTGCCTTTGTCAATGAGCTAATCCATAGATGGACTCAGAATTTGATGGCATTATTGGAAGGTGGTGGAAACTTCTGGAGGTAAGGCCTAACAGGAGGAAGTAAGTCAATGGGGACAGGTTCTTGGGGGTATATCTTGTCCTGGGTGCTCTCCTCAGTCTCTCTCTCTCTCTCTCTCAATCTCCACCCCCACCCTCTGCTCCCCCACATTCTCTCTGCTATGATGCTCTCCCTCATCTCAGGCCCAGAAAAAATGGAGTCATGTGACCATGGTCTGACCCCTCTGAAATTATGAGTGAAAAGAAATCTTCCCTCCTTTTAAGTTGTTTTCTCAGATATTTGTCACGCCAATGGAAAAACTACCACAGTGAACTTCATCTGGGAATAGGGTCTTTGCAGATGTACTCAAGATGAAGTTATATGGGTTTAGGTTGGCCCTAAATCCAGTGATTTCTCTCCTGAGAAGGAGGCCATGTGATGATGGAGGCAGGGACTGGAGTGATGCAACTACAAGCCAAGGAACAACCTGGAGCCACCAGAAGTTGGGTCAGGGCAAGGGAGGCTTCCTTAGAGACCTCAGGGTGAGTGTGGCTCAGCTGACACTTTGATCTTAGACACCTGGACTCCAGAACAATTGGAGAATCAATTTCTGTTGTTTTAAGCCACCCCACCTGTGGTCATTGGTTCCCTCAGTGACAGGAAACACTGATAGCACCTCTGCACTCAGGGGCCTAGAGGGAGAGCAAGGTTCTCAACAGGCCCCAGCCTAACCTAGTGCTTCCTCACAATGTAGAATCTCACACAGCCTTGGCCTGAGGGCAGCTACTGTTGCTTCTGAACAAGGCCCTTTGTTAAGCTGTTGGTTTGATCCAAGGAGGACGGGAAACTGCTGTACAGTCATTTCTGCTACAATACGAATATCTGTAATTCACCACCATATACAGAACTGTGCAGCCAAGACCACGGGGCTCATGGGGGGATGGTACAACACTAAAAAATGTGGTGGGTGATGCATAAAACCAAAGAGAGAGACCTGAGAAAGACAGAAGCCTGTTCCATGGTTAAGGCACTTTTCTTAAACAAGACTTGAGGTTTGCTTGTGGAAGCATGTATCTGAAGGGCAGCAGCTTGTGAACTATTGTGAAATGGTGGGAGGAGAGTTGTTTGAAATCAGAAGGGGCGTTGCAATGCCAGGCAAGGGTGGATGAGCCCACACCACGTGTGATCCTGATGGGTATCTCAGGTGTACACAGGTATGCTCTCTGCATGTTCCTACATGGGTCGTTTCAATTCGGTGTGATTTCCTTCATTTCCCTAGTTTTGTCACCAACAACTTCACTATTTAATTTTGTCCAGTGGATGTTTTTCGAGGCCCTCTTTGCTTATTTATTTATTTTTGGTGGGACTGGGGTTTGAACTCAGGGCTTTGTGATTGCAAAGCAGGCACTCTGCTTGAGCTACACCTCCAGTTCATTTTGCTCTGATTATTTTGGAGATTGGGGGTCCCTCAAACTATTTGCCAATGGTGGCCTTGAACTATGATCCTCCCAATGACATCCTCCCCAGTAGCTCGGATTATTGGTGTGAGCCACAGGTGCTTGGCTTTCAGCGCCCTCTTTATGAGTCTTCAGGAAAACAAACAAACAAAAAACCATGTTAGGTCTGGAAATTCAGAAAGGCTGGCTTGCTTTTATTTCATGGACATGGTGGTACGGTTTACTTCTTAGCTCCGGCCACCAGAAAGCTCAGAGCTAGATACATGGCTCGTCTCTTCCACCTTGTGGCACACTTTTCATATCCTTATCTGACTTTGTTTTCCTACCCTTGCTTTTTCTTTATGCTTTTCCTCATTGTTTTCTATTTTTGCCTTTTAGTGTGGATTCAGCTTGACATGACTGCAGCCATCATGAGTCATAACCATTGGGCTTACTCTTGAGTAACCCTAGCTTGTTTTTCCTGCATAGCTTCCCAGCAAACTATACTAGACAAAACCATTAGGTCATCTGTGCAGCTTTACAGCTGGACCCTGGCTCCAGGGATGCACTTGACTCTTGGATATTATCTTAAAACTATATATATATATATATATATATATTTTTTTTTTTTTTGGTGGTACTGGGGTTTGAACTTAGGGCTTTGTGCTTTGCCACTTGAGCCATGCCTCCAGTCCTTGTATATTATCTTAGATAAACCAGGTACAAGCCAACTGCTGATGGCTCATGCCTGTAATCCTAGCTACTCAGGAGGCTGAGATCAAGTGGATTATGGTTTGAGGGCCAGCCCAGACAAATGGTTTGCAAGATCACACCTCCAAAATAAGCAGAGCAAAATGAATTGCAGGTGTGGGTCAAGAGGTAGAGTGTCTGCTTTGCAAGCATGAAGCTCTGAGCCCAGTCCTACTAAAACAAACAAAAACCAGGTACATTCTGGCCAGGACGAAGTCATTTTTGTCCTACCCCATAAGTAAACTCCTCTTTCTGGTCCAAATTGCGGGGATTCAACTGGGGTTGATGCTGCTCAGGACCACACTTCATCAGTAAGTCCCCTAAGAAGTTGTTCTCTGTGAAATCCTAGGTCTATCTGCCTCTCGTCTCATGGTACCTAGTACATTAGGACTGAGTTTTTCTGGAGCATCTATTTGGTGTTCAAAAGCCACCTCGGACCTTTGCTTCAAACCACGTAGAGATATATATGTCAATTAGCATCAAGTAACTTCAGGCAGAAAAGACTTTGGGAAGCTCAAAGATGACCTGGTCTGAGCACTCGAAAGATTTGTGAGGTTTCCCTTCAGCCAGCTGGTCAAGTGTCCATCAGGTTCTGTCTGTAATGTTGGATACCCACCCCCACCTGCCATCATTGGACCCTGTGGTTGTCATTAAGCTCTTGTATTCTGAGAAATTTTTTTTCCTTGAGTCTCTGAGACCGCAGCCAACATATCCCAGTTCAGTCTCTTTGGAACTGAAAACAACTCTTAAGCCTGTATTAATCCATAAAGACACAGGTCACCCAGTTCAACTGCAGTCCCAGAGCAGGGTGGGTGAGGGGGCAGGGAGGCTGGATCCCACTGTGGTGCACAGCTAGGCTCTGTGGTTAGATCAGGGCTCATATCCCAGGGCCACCTTTTACCACCCGAGTGAGCCTGAGCAAGGCACCTAACTGCTCTGTGTTTCAGTTTGCTCATCTAGAAGAGCTGCTACCTAGGGATGCTATGAGGCTGAGGTGGGAGAACACAGGTAGGGTGCTGTGTGGCACATCGGCACCTGTATTTGACAGTGGCTATTACTTAGGGTTATAGACCAGGGACCTGAAAGTTTTCAGATCTTCGGGTAAACATGGAGCATCTTCCTAGAGCTTGGAGTCTCCTCCACGGTCAGCAGTTTAAATGTGATTCATAGTAAGTAGATATTTCCAGGAGTAGAGTGAAAAACCACCTGACTTTTTCAGATACAATTTTTAAGATCCCCAAGAACTTTTCAACTGGCTACACCCCAGAAGTTCTTTCTTTCTTTCTTCTCTGCTGTTTGGTTACAGGAAACTCCAGTGGTTGGGTCTGAGATGCTCTTAGTGGATGGATGCTCAGGTTTGTGCTTCCCCTCCTCCTCCACTGACATGAGAATGCTCAAAACTGCCACGGGGTGGCTAACCACTGTACCTTTCTGGTCTGAGAATTCAATGTCTTCAACTGAAAGAAGGCTGTGGGTGACAGAATGCCCCTGTAGGGAGAAAGCAGAAGTAAAGCAGGGGCTGGCTCTGTCCAACTGACCCCTTGGAAGCTTCTGAACTCATTTCCTTAGCTCTGGGGCTAACAAAGTGTCAGGATCTGAAAGGTGTCCATGCTGTTATTCTTGCTACATCTCCCTCTTGAGGCACACAAAATATTGTTTGAGCATAGTTGTGTTCAAACCCAGAAATTAAGGAAATTCTTCAGCGAGTGGCAGAAATGTGAAGTTTTTAGGAAAAGAGTCATGGTGCTTAAAATATGAAAATACAAAATAGGAAAGATTGCCAGCATCTGGAATTGTGATTGTTTGGGGCAGTTCCCCTACCAAAGCCCCAGAGGCAGGCATTAGGTCTGAAACGATGGAATCCCCTGCCCCTCAGATGGAGCATGGCCACTGCTCCAGCAGTGTCCTGTTGAAGGGCATGGCTCAGAGTCCTGACTCCGGGGTTTGCATCCTGTGTCTACCACTCGCTGGCTGAACATTCTCAGTCTGCACGGGCACAACAGGGATGATGGGTGTAATTGGGCCCATCTGATTGCTGGGAGGGCCCTACAGGCTGTCTAGGTGATAGCATATGAAAAGTGCCCTCTAAATGTAGCTACTGTTACCTACAGGAGGAAGGCAAAGGGCCATGTGCCAGCCTATTAGTGTCCCTTCTGAAGGGAGCTTAGGGGACTTTCCAGGTACGAGGTGGCCCCTGCAGCAGGGTAGAGGGACAACATGAAGGAAAGAATAGAGGCCCTAGCCCATTCAAAACGGTGATCAGGCTGCTCCTCCCTTGCCATTACCCCAGTAGCCACAAGGGAGCAGGTGGGGAGGATTTGGGACTGGCACTTTGAAGGTAACAAAGGTCTCTTGTAGGCGCCACTCAGGCCTGTGACTTGCCTCCCTTTTCCAGGTTTCCTGAAGACCGTGGAGTGACAGCCCAGAAAGAGCAGGGATGATCCCTTCTCCCTTTGCCCCCTCAACTGGCCACCTGTTACCCACATAATCCTACAACTCCTCCTTATGAGCCAAGATGACCCCTGAGGAGCTAAGAGGGTTTGCTCTGCCTAGGCAGCCCATGAGAACCCTGGGAGCTTGAGAAGCACCACCCCCACCTCCACCCCACAAACACCATCCCCCCCACCTCCACCCCACACCGCCACCCCAAAAACACCCCCCACCTCCACCCCCTGGGAAATTCTGATTTTTTCCAATCCCACCTCTCTACCCCACCCCCAACCAGGTGATTGCAATGTGCACCTGCCTTGACAACCAGCTGGAAGAACTGCTAAACAGGGCAGACTTGAGACCAGACTGCAGGGGGAGGGGAGTAGCTGGGGTGACTATAAATGGGACTCCTGTCTAATTCAGTTTGCTGCCCTGAACCCCCACCCTGCACCTTCAGCCTGATGCTTCTCCTCAGCATCCCTCCTTCTCAGGAGTCCAAGTGCTTCCAGCTACCTGCCTGGGGTGCCTGGACAGGGGGTCCAGAAGGCGGCTACCTACCCATGTCCCTTTTGGAAGTCTGAGGAGAAATAAGCATGACGGAATGCATTTTTCATAAAATTACATACATTCAACTGAGATCAGATTCTAACTAACAGAGTCCTTTCTTTCACAAAATAATGTTGACCTTGGATGATACCGGGAGCCCCAAGTTGATACTTCTTCCTCTATGAAAATATTTTTAGAAAACAAATTTAGAAATCCTCATGTCTGGAAGACAGACATGAGAATCCTGGTGAACCAGATTCTTCCATGAAGCCCAACTGGATTCCTAATAAAAGCCCCCCTCCTTGGGCTCCACAGACCCTGACCCAGCCACTCTTCCTCCTGGACGGTCCCCCGGCTCCCTGTACAAGAAGGCCCCACCCTCCTATCCTGGCCATCCACCTCTCATCCTTGCTTCTCTCCTGGACTAAATATTTACCTCCAGGGAGGCTGAGTCCTGACCTGCCCTTGGGATTTAAGTTACAACACAAACATCTCCAAGGAACAACAAGGAAACGGACAGGTTCTTGGGTCCTACATGATTTTGAAAAGAAGAAAGATCTTAAATTTAAAAGAGAAAGGAAAAAAGCTTTGCTGAGATCTAAAGGAGGTACAATAAGCTTCATAGATTTAAGGGGGATTAGGTGCTTTTAAAGGATGTTAGTAGTTTGGGGGTTAGAGGGCTCCCTTCATTCTAAGAGGACTGGACTCAGTCACTTGCGATCATGTTTCCTATTAGTTTGCAACTTGGGCGTGACCTTTGACCTTATCTCCTGACAGTAGTTAATAATTTTGTTGTTATCTCTCTGTGCCTGGAGCAAGGGTAGCTGAGGAATGCGCAGGTGCAAAAGCTCTAGGAAGGGAACGGCTGGGCGCAGAGGCTTTTATATGGGACTGTGGTTGCTCTCCCGGCCCCAGACTCGGGGTTCGGTGTGACCCACCTGCCAGAAGTAAAACTAAAGTGTTTTGAGGCTTCTGCAGTAACTGCAAAAGCGTCACCTGCCACAGGCAGACTCTCAGGTTTTTCCTGGTAGGACACAAAAGGAAGGTGTCCAGGACAAGCAGGCGCAGGGAGGGGGATCTCGGATAGACCCAGAAAGAGTCCTCCTCTTCGCCTAGTCGCGCCCGGGCCGTGCTTATTTTAAAAAGTAAATAAATGCAGGCCGTGCTTATTTAAAAAAAAAATAAATAAAAACACACACACACAAAACTGTTGAGCAAACAGGCCCAGAGAAAAGGGAGCCGGGTGTGGTAGGGCCGCGACCAGAGCGCGCGGGAAAGGCAACTAACTGGCCAGCTTCACCACATCCTGCCTGAGGATTCTGATAAAACTGGAAACCTGGGGACTTGCGGCCCTGTGCCCCAAAAATGTGAGTTCCCTGTGCGAAAAATTCTGAGTTCCCTAGACAAAAGGAACTGTTTATGTATTTTTATTTTAAATTAGACTCAGGAGACCCAGCCAAATTTCGACAATGGAGTGTTTCTAACCATGCCCGGAGGGAATTAACCAAGATGGGAGGGCGGCGGTGGGGGGGATGTCGCCGGTGCGCAGCGCTCAGGTCCCTCAAGAAGCCCGGGCAGAGGTCGTGGGATCCCCGGAAGGCTCGAGAGTAACGCTAGGGACCAAGAGCCTGGACCCCCCTGCGAGTCACCGCATTGGGGTCCGCGCGGAGGGCGGGATGAGTGGACGGGGCGCCCTCCCTGTGCCCCGCGCGTCCCGCAGCCCCTACCTGGCCCCGGACCGGGACCCCGGGGACCGCTCCTCCGCCGAGATGTGCAGGACGAAGAGGATCCCGGAGCAGGCTGCTGCAAGCAGGAGCAGCAGCCAGAGGAGCCGGCCGCGCGGGAACCCCATGCAGCCCCGGCCCGTGGGCGCCCAGTCCGCTGCCCGGAACCGAGGAAAGAGGCCCGGGTGGATCGGTCAAGACTCGTGCAGGCGGCCGCCCTGCTCTGCCCTGCCCCGCCCTGCCCACCCGGTGCCGCCATAGCGCCTCCCCGTCCTGCAACCCCTCCACCCCTCCACCTCTGTCCCGGCCAGGCCACTGGAGATCTCCGCACCCTCGGGGACCGCAACACGGCCCCCCTGCCCGCAGCTGCGCGCGCCCCTCCGGGGACTTTGCTCCAGCCATTGTCACCACTCGGGACGCCCGCCACTGGCCTGGGGTTGAGCAGTGCGCTTTCCCCACACGGTCAAGGGCGGGCTGTGCCATTTTCATTCCCACCACCCACACAGGAGCGATCCATGTTCTGCACATCCTCAGCAGTATTTTGGTGGCGTCGCCGTGGGGTAGTGATCCCCCCGTTGTGGCTGTAATGTTCACTTCTCTCACTGCTCGGGACGTCCAACGTCTCCTCTGCTCATTTCCATATGGACAGTTCGTTTGTGCCTTTTGCCTGTTTTCCTGCTAAATTTAAGTTTTGAGAGTTCTTTATTCTACAGACTAGTTTCTGTCAAATGCGTGATTTGCCAGTGTTGGCTCCCTGTCTGTGTAGCTTAGTAAAATCTTTCCAGAGTAAAAGCTTTTAATGTGATGAGCCCAATTTATCAATTTTTCTTTTCTTTCCTTCCTTCTCTCTCTCTCTCTCTCTCTCTCTCTCTCTCTCTCTCTCTCTCTCTCTCTCTCTCTCTCTCTCTCTCTCTCTCTCTCTCTCTCTCTCTCTCTCTCTCTCTCTCTCTCTCTCTCTCTCTCTCTCTCTCTCTCTCTCTCTCTCTCTCTCTCTCTCTCTCTCTCCTCTCTCCTCTCTCCTTTTCTTTCTTTCTCCTCCCTTCCTTTCCTTTTTTGGCAGTCATGTAGGGGTTTGAACTCAGGGCCTTGACAGCTCTACCACTAGAGCACAATCTCCAGCCCTTTTTGCAGGCTGGCCTGGACCATGACTTTGCCTCCCTAATAGCTGAGAGTACAAGTATTCCACCATACCTGCCTGATTGCTAAGATGGGGGTCTCACTTTTTGTCTGGGCTGGCCTTGAGCTGCAGTCCTCCTGATCTCTATCTCCTGAGTGCCTGGGATTACAGATAAGAGCCACATGCCCAGCTCATTAAAAAGTTTTTTTTTTTTTTATCGATTTGTATTTTCAGTGTCAAGTCTAAAGACTCTTTTGGTCCTAGGTCCCAAAGATTTTTCTCCTGTTTTTTTTTTTTTTCCCTCTAAAAGCTTTACAGAATTACATTTTACATATAAGTCTGTGGGCCATTTTGAATTAAATTTTTGTATATGCTGTAAGGTATAGGGTGGGGCTCATTCATTTTGTCTGTGGATATCCAGTTGCTTCAGTGGCATTTGTTGAAAGGACACAATTTTGTTGTAAAAGCTACTTGGAGTCATTTTCTTACTCTTTTTGGCAGTACTGGGGTTTGAACTCAGGGCTTCTCACTTGGCAGGCGGGTGCTCTACCACTTGAGCCACACCTCCAGCCCCTATTGTCTTCCTCTAATACAGCTTTGCCCTCACTCTCCTTTGTGCTGTCACTTGTGAATACGTGGCTGATATTGGTGGCAGGAGGGGAAGGGGTCACGCCTCCAGAGTTAGAGTTGGGCGGCTGGCTGGGAGGGGTGACAGCTTGGTTAGAATGGGACTGGGAAGGGGAGGATTGAGGGTATGGGATGGGGAGCTCATTGGTATGGGAGGCTTATGTCCACCCGGTGACACCCAAGATCCCAGTCCCACCCATGTCTCAGAACCCACCCTCAGTTCTCATGACCAGTGGCAACACCAGGGAGCAATTGTTGGGTAATACAAGGGTGGGGGTGGGGCACCGGCTGGGGGCTGGACACAGGACTGGGGCCAGATGTTGGCCTGCTTTTTGTGACTTCACCCCTAAGGATCACCTCAAAAGCTGCTCTCTGGGGTGGCTGAGAGGTCCCAAGAGCACAGAGGGAGCTCAGCAGTGGCACTGGTTTCTAAGCACCCGATCCAGGGACAAGACATTGAGAAAGGCAGGGAGTGGGTTCAGGACAGAGGCAGGACATGGGTCAAAGGAGCTTCCTGCTGTGCAGGAAGGTGGGAGAGAGAAGACAAAGAGCCCTTTGTTCCCACCTCTCAGGACGCTGGGCCTGTGGAAATGTGTTCCTGTCTCCTGGGTGGGGTCCTGAGGGGGCTGTCTGCCCACCAGGGTGAGTGGCATGGATACTGGCCCTATCTCTTAGTTTCTAGAACAGTATTGTCAGTGGGTCCACAGATTCAGCTGTGGAAAGGCCTCTGTCATGGTTGCTTGTCTGTGTCCTTGAGCAGCTGACAGCTGGGTTGGCATTGGAGATGGCAGCCTGAAGCTGAGGCACTAGGCCTGCTCACCTATTCAGAAGAACTGCCCCTTAGCCTTCAGCTCACTGCAGCAGGGGATGGGTGGGACAGGGGGGCTACTGGGGACCACTAGGGTCACCTAATTATATGAAAGAGCTGGTACTTTTTTCCTGTTTTCACTGAATCTACCAAACTTGTTCCAATTATTTGTTATGGTGACCCCCACTGTTTTTGTTTGTTTTGTGGTACAGGGGCTTGAACTCAGGACCTCACACTTGCTAGGTAGGTGCTCCCCCACTGTTTTTGAGTGCGCCTTCAGACTGAACTTTACCCTCTGAAAAAGAAGTCATCTTTGGGAAGAGGTTATGACCTATCAGCTTATAGCCCCTTCTCTCTCCAGGCCAGTTTTCTGAGTTAGGATTCTGGGGTTGGAGTGTGGACAGTGGCGTGCTGCTCCTCTCTGAACGAGATTCTTATTTTTGGGTTGGAGCAGTGGGTGGAGAGGAAGCCTTAGTTCTGGTCTTCTTGGTTTGCCTCTGGTGGGATGGAGTCACTGCCTTAGGAGCCCCAGGATTCTGGCGCCAAGGAGAGGCCTTACTTCCTGGCCACCCATGCCCTAAAATTACCTTGGCCTCAGCAACAGGTAGCTGGGGCACTGTGAGAAACAGCAGTGTCCTGCCCTCTCAGGAAGAAAGTCCTGTGATGGGGGAGGAGAGGAGCCTGCTGTTGTTGGCTGCACCGATCAAACTGGTATGGAGTTTTTGTCTCAATGAGCTGGGAGCGTGGAGAGAGGGGCAAGTTCAAAGTTGGTGTTTGGTTTAAATAGATTCTGCAACTTCAGTAGACTTTCTTGAATAGGTGTTTCTTCACTTGCTGCTTGTCCTAAGGATGGTTTCCTGAGGCTTTAAATGGCTGTCTTCTCATCAGTTTCACCAGAGAGTGTATCTGTAGAGTTCCTTAGGCTTGAAATTGGTCCCTTGCGTTACGTGTCAGTTTGAAGTGTTGTGGGCCGGGGTCGAGGGTCCTTGCCTTCACAGGCCAGCAAACTGGCTCGTGGGGCAGCTGTGAGGAGCCAAAGCCGGTATAGGAGGTGGGATTTATTAGAGAGAAAGGAAAGGCTACAGCTAGAGCAGTGCAGCGGAGCCTGGAAACCAGTAGCTCGCTGCTCAGGTGAAGGCTGGGGATTTTATGGACGTTCTAACTCTGGGTTGGGGGGTTTTCTCATTGGCTGTGCGTTTCACGGGCTTTCTCAGGTGAACTGGTTTGGTTTGCACCTTTATTGGGGGAGGGGAACAATCTTGGGAGCATTTTGCTCATCAGCCCAAGGTCTAGCAGACCCTGTATCTTTCTTTAGGATGCAGAAATGCAGTTTACAACTCCCTCTCAGGATGCAGGAATGATATTGCTCTCCATGGGAATGGGCTACTTACTCATCTGCCTTAGGTCTCCAAACCCACACTTGCAATGGTTTTTAATTTAATGTTTTCTTTGCTCTTGATTTGTTATCTTAAAATTTGAATTTTTAGGGAAATTTGCAATATGAACTGGATATTTGGATGTATCCATCAGTCTTCTGTGACTGAAACAAAATACCTGAGACTATCAATGAGAAGAAAGGCTTCTTTTGGCTTGCAGTTTTGGAAGTTTCGGTCCATGGCCAGCTAGCTCCATGGTTTGGGGGCTGAGGGAGGCAGCACGTCGTGGTAGAAGCACTTGATGGCGCAAAGCTATTCACATCGTGGCCAGGACTCAAAGAGAGGAAGAAGAAGGGGCTCCTAATCGCCTCTTCAAAGGCACATTGCAAACCTTTTGGGTTTTTTTTTTGGTGGTATTGGGATTTGAATTCAGGCCTTCATGGCACCTAAGCAGGTGCTCTACCACTTGAGCCACTCTACCAGCCCTTTTTTGTGTTGGGTATTTTCAAGATAGGGTCTCTGGAACTATTGGCCCAGGCTGGCCTTGAACCCATCCCTCCTCTTCTCTGCTCCTGAGTAGCTAGGATTACAGGTGTGAGTCATCTGCACCAGCTAGGATCATTGGGGTTATTCTTTTAAAGAGTTCCTATCCATTAGTAATATATTAGTGAAATATTTAGAGATAAAGCAATATGATACAATAATCAAGTCTTTTGTAGATGTGTAAAATACAGATGAAGCAAAGTTGGCTTTGAGTAACTATAACTGAGCTGCGTAGCGAAGTTCTTTACACTATTCCTTCTACTATTATAAGTTTGAAATTTTCCATAATGAAACATGAATTTTTGTTCTTTTTTTCTACATCTGAAATAAGCTCAGATAGTTTTAGAATGATAAAGTTATCTTTACATAATTAAAATTGTTAAAAGTATTATGAATGTCATAGAGTTGGACTACAGATTGGATTACGGTTTCGCAAAGCAAAGAGATCAGAACTTCACGTGTAGGCAACTTTGCAAAAATGCATCTTTACTAAATCAATTTATTTCTCAGCATGTGAAATGGCTTGAATTTCAATCAAGTTCCTAATCAAAACTTATTAAATGTTCTCATTGTGTATCAGAAATTGGTTTTGTCATTTCAATCAAAGTCATTTTTAGATGATTAATGATTTTATGAAAAAAAGGAAAATGATAAAAATTGTTGCAGTTGTGTGTCAAGAATTTATAAAGAGGCAAATTTATGCACTGAATGTGAGCTGAGCTGAAACCAAGCTTACATAGACAAAATACATCTGATGACTACATTTTGAACAAGTCGGGACATTCTGAATTAGTCAGAAGATGGATGAACACTTGTGAGTCACACAATTAGAGCCTAATGCCTTTCAGGACTGAAGAAGTTCCTTTTTTCTATCTTTTCTATAGACCTATTAATGGGAAGATTTTTTTCCAACTTTGAGAAAATGCAACTTAAAAACATTATTTTTGCATAAATGAGAAATTAATTTTAACAATAGATACTTGATTTGCCTATTTGTATCACACAGTATTTTTGCATAAATGAGAAATTAATCTTGACAATAGATAATTGATTTGCCTATTTGTATCACACAGTGTAACTGATAAATTTTGCACAGTTGCAATTGGACTTGGTTACAATAGGAAACAAAAATGTTAAAAGTATGAAACTGAAAGCTATTTCCTCATTAATCTCAATTGTGCTGCCGGAATATTTCATATATTGTGATCATTACTATTTCAAAATAAATCATAGTGATTTATTCTTTTTCTATTTATGATGATTATATTAAAACAGGTCACAGTCATTTTTTTTTTATTAGTTTGGAATTCAAGTACCCAACTCCTGGTGTCCATGTTCAGTTGGATTACAGTCTTCTTCTAACTTACCTCCCTGTTTTCTTTTTCTTTTTCCTTCCTTCCTTCCTTCCTTCCTTCCTTCCTTCCTTCCTTCCTTCCTTCCTTCCTTCCTTCCTTCCTTCTTCCTTCCCCTCCCTCTTTCCCTCTCTCCTTCCCTCCCTCCACAGTATTAGGGTTGAAGTCAGGGCCTTGCACTTGCTAGGCAGGCACTCTACCACTTGAGCTTTACCCCCAACCCCCTGCCTTCCATCTTGTTCTTCCAGATCCATCACTTGCTAAGCTCCCAGAGAGCTTTACACGAAATGCAGATCTGACTGTCTCTCTCCTGCTTAACTTTCAGTGAGCCCCACCACAGACAGTAGCTTCTCAGTTTTGCATCTGTGTCTATAGAGAACCCTGCTGACTCCATTAGCAGTTATTTACCACGTGTCAGTGTAGGAGGTGGCTAAATACCCATAAATACAAGCATGGGCACTGAAACCACATGACAATATTCTATTACACTTTTTGACCAAGAAGGCTTATGTTCAACTTTTAAAAGAACATCATGAAATAAATACACCTGACAAAGCATTCCTCTTAGACTTCTATATAATGAGGGCAGATCAAATACATGCATTTAGTTATGTTCTTTCCTGAAGTCCAGCTAAAAGGGTAATATAGAGATTTTTTTTTTTTAAGGCACTAACCAAGAAGGTTAGGGAGGACAGGCTGGTAGACAACTTCAACATGGCTCTGAGGTTTAACTGATTTAACATCCGAGATAGCTGAATACTCAATTACCAGTGAGAAAAGTCAAGAGCCAAACCAGTTCATTCTGCACAGCCTTCAGAACAGTTGAGAATTGTTAACATCTTCCACCTCTGGAAATAAGATGAGAGGGTGAACTAAATAAGGATTAGTAGGAACCTCCCTGGTGTCTTATTCTTTTATGCTATTAAAAAATACCCAAGGGGCTGGAGGAGTGGATCAAGTGGTAAAGTGCCTATCTAGTAAGTGTAAGGCCCTGAGTTCAAACCCCAGTGCTACCAAAAAAAAAAAAAAACCAAAAACCAACAATAACAAAAAAAACCCAAGGCCAGGTAACTCATAAGTAAAGAGATTTATCGCTCACAGTTCTGGAGGTTCAAGAACATGGTACTGACAGAACTTGGCTCAGGCATGGGCCTCCTGGCACAGAGCACCACAATGGTGGGAGCTTGAGTGAAGATCACATTAGGCAGGAAGCAAGGGCCCAGAGGAGGCCTGGCTTGCTTCATATCAACTCCTTGCCTGTGGAGTGGATCCACCCTTGCAACACAGCCTTGTGTGGTGCCCCAGGATCTAATCATCTCCCACCAGACCACACTTTTTTTTTTTTTTTTTCCAACTAGGCAAAGAACTTTATTACATTTTTCCAAACTTTATTCCCAGGTTTCTTCAGCTTAATTATCTACAAAGAAGGAATAGTGCATAAGCAAAAATTGAAAAGAGCTGCAGTGCCCAAAGGGCTTGGGCTTAAAAATATTACAAATCTAGATTTGTTGTTATTATGGCTATTATTATTATTCGTGGTTCTGGTGTTTAAACTCAGGGCTTTGCATTTGCTAGGCAGTTACTCTACTGCTTGAGCTATGCCTTCAGCTCTTTTTTGTTCTGGTTATTTTGGAGATAAAGTCTCACTTTTTGTACAGGCCAGCCTGGACAATTTTTCGAGATAGGGTCTTGCAAACTATTTGCCTGGACTGGCTTAGAACCTCGATCCTCCCAGTCTCAGCATACTAAATAGCTAGGATTACAAGTGTGAGCCACTGGTACCTAGCTGAGATCTAGATTTTATCAGATCCATAAACAAGAATTTTTTTTTAGCTGGGCACTGGTGACTCAAGCCTGTAATCCTAGCTACTCAGGAGGCAGAGATCAGGAGGATCACGGTTCAAAGCCAGCCTGGGCAAATAGTTCACGAGACCCTATCTTGAAAAAATCCATCACAAAAAAGGGCTGGTGGAGTGGCTCAAGGTGTAAACCCTGAATTCAAACCCCAGAACTGAAAAAAACAAAACAAAATAACAGAGAAGAACCAGAGAGAGAGACAGAGAGAGAGAGAGAGAGAGAGAGAGAGAGAGAGAGAGAAACAAAACAAAAACAAAAACAGGGTACAAATCATAAGTGAAAATAATTCCATAAAATCTTCTAGAATCAAAAGACATGAGTTTCTAGAGTGAGAGGGTCTCCAATACCCAGACAAGATTCTACCATATTCTAGAGAGGAGAAACATAGGTCATATGAAAAATTCAAGAATGGCTTTAGGTTTCTCAAAGTCAAGGATAAAAAATAATGGTGCGATGCTATGTGAACTAAGAAGGAAAACCTTCCAACCTAGAATTCTGCACCTCACCAGACTATCAATGCAATGGAGGAATGGGTCTTTGTAGACTGACTGTCTTCAAAATTTTTCTTCTCTCATACTTCTTTTCAAAAGGAGGTTGCCAGAGAACCTGCTCAACCAAAATAAGATAGTAAAGTATGAAGAAGATGTGAGTTAGAGAATGTAGATTCAACAGAGCAGTGTCACCAGGGTGGCAGTAGAAACATGGGCCAGTCAAGGAGGTCAAGATTGCAGGAGGTCACAAACCCAGAGCAGAATTTCTTCTTCAAAATAATGAAACTGATAAAATCCTTGGTGTGATTCACAGCTTGCACGAGCTATTTAGCTATTTGGAATGGATTTACTGACGACTCCATAGAAAACAAAGCAAATCCCAAAATAGAACAAGCGTCCATGTCAGAGGAGGCAAAATTGTACAAGAGAGGAAAAGTAATTATAGTCTCCTCCATGGCCCCACTGTGGATAGCATTTACTTAAGTGTAAGAATGCGAACACCGAATTCTAAACTAACCAAGAATTCTAGACTAACCAAAAGTATGACATGATTAAGTTTGGAGGCAGGAAATGCTCATGTGTGGCCGGGCAGTGGTAAGGTAAGGAGCCAAGTCCTCATCTTCCATGTAAGATGTCAGTAGCTGTGCCTAAAACGTAAAGCAGAGGGAACTACCAATGCCAGACTGTAATTTAGAAGTTTTGGTAAGTATCTAAAGGCTCAGAGGAAGATTTAAAAATAGTTGACTCTCAGGAAGAGGAAATAGCAGGAGGACAGTGGCTGGGAATTACTGGTTTTGAAAGACAGAAAGGCTGAACTTTGTTCTTAGGTCTAGTTGGAGAAGAAGCCCAGTTCTGCTGTCTCTCCTTCAAGGTCATGACCCTAGACCCTGCTCTTGTAACAGTCCCTCCTTATACTGTCTGTAAAAGCATCATCTGCCTCCTTGTAGTCCCATGTGTGCAAGTTGGTCTTATACCCATGCTCCAGCTTTTGCATCCCTGTTTGCCTGGCTTGATGTTTTTTGCTCCCCACCCTCCACTGACCCTATTGTCACCTTTTTTCTGCCTTCCTGTGGGTTGTTTTATTTTTTAGCATTCCATTTTGATTTATCTATGGTGTTTTTGAGAGTAACTCTTTTTTTTCTTTTTGCAATATTGGGATTTGAACTCAGGGCCTACACCTTGAGCCACTCCATCAGCCCTTTTTTATGATGGGTTTTTTTGAGGTAGGGTCTCAAGGACTATTTGCCTGGGCTGGCTTTGAACCCCGATCCTCCTGATCTCTGCCTCCTGAGTAGCTAGGATTACAGGCGTGAGCCACTGGCAACCGGCTATTCGGTTATTCTTTTAGGGTAGTTCTGCTGGAGACAATTTGCACTTTTTTTCATCTTGTCTGGATTCTGCTCCTTTTGTCAGTCTGTCCTTGGTCAGTCTGTCCTTGTGCCAATACTGCAGTGCTTTAATTACTGCAGCCACACAAACGTCTGTGAACCTGGCAGTGGAAGGGGTCACTTTTGTGGTGTGGCTTCAATATTGCCTTGGCTATTCTTGGCCTTTTGTATTTCCACCTGTATTTTAGAACCAGCTTGCTGATCTCTAAAAAACAATCTGTTGGGATTTGATTGTGGTCAGTTGTGGTCATATTAAATCTATAGATTAATTTGGGTAAATGTGGTATCTTTTCTGTCTTGAGACAGGGTCTCACTATATAGTCCAGGCTGGCCTGGAACTTGCAAACCTGCCTCTGCCTCCTGTGTGCTGGAGGCTTTTAGCTATATTGGACACTATGGATATAGCTCCCATGTATTTGGGTTCTTTAATTTCTCAATGTTTTATAGTTATCAGTATGGAGTTGTGCCCGTTTTCCCTTAGATTTACTACTCGATGTTTGGTGCATTTTGAAATGATTGTAAACAATGTTTTTAAATTTTAGTTTTCTCCTCCTCCCCCTCTCCCCCTCTCTTCCTCTCTCCCCCTCTCTTCCCCTCTTTCTCTCTTCCCCTCTCCCTCTCTCTTCCCCTCTCCCTCTCTCTTCCCCTCTCTCTTCCTCTTCCAATTCTTCTTCTTCTCCTCCTCCTCCTCCTCTTCCTTCTCCTTCTTCTTGACAAGGTCTTGATGTGTAGCTCAGGCTGGCCTCGAACTTGCCATCCTCCTGCCTCAGCCTTCCAAGTGCTGGAATTACAGGTATGTACTACCATGAACGACTACAATTTCATTTCTTAAGATAGGTGTAATGATGAGTGCCTATAGTCCCAGCCACTTGGAAAACTGAGGTGGAAGGTCACTCGATCCCATGAGTTCCAGACCAGTGTGAGCAACATACCATATTAAAATTTTTTTCTTATTTATTAGTTTCTGGCCTATGGAAACACAATTTTGTTTAATTGACTTAGTGTTCAGCATCTTGCTAAATTCACTTACTTGTTAATTGTAATAGTTTAGCATGCTCAAGGCCCTGGGTTTGATCCCCAACCTTGAAAAATTATAATATGTGTATTTTGAGATGAGATCTTGCTATGAGGCCCAGGTTGGCTTCAAACTCCAGACTCAAGCAATCCTCCTGCCTCAGCCTCCTGAGTAGCTAGGGCTCTAGGCGTATACCACCATGCTTGGCTAAAAAAAGTCATAATAGTTTATAGGTTATTTTGATTTCCATATGTGCATCCATTTCAATAAGACAACAAAGACTTTCCAATCTTTATTAATTTTATATCTTTTTTCCTGCCTTATTGCAGTGGCTAGGAAACAATTTAATGTTGAGTAGTAGTGGTAGTAGCTGGCATCTTTTCTTTTTTCCAATTTCTAGAGGAATGGTTTTAAGATTCTGTCATTCTGAATGATATTTGCTGCTGACTTTATTAAGTTAATTTTTTGAGACGGGCTCTTGCTATGTAGCCCAGGCTGGCCTCAAACTCCCTATCTTCTTCTCCCTCCTGAGTGCTGGGATTATAGGCATGTGCCATTGTGCCTAGTAATTTAATGTTTTGGTAGCTTTTTTTTTTTTAAATCAGATTCAAGAAACTCCCCTCTAGTTCTAGTTTGCTGAAAATTTTAAAAATCACGGATGAGTATTTAATTGTGCCAAAGGCATTGTTCTGTATTGAGATAAACATTAATATTCTCTTTTTCTTGTGTTAGTGTGAATTCCATTGATTGCTTTTTTCTATCCCATATTTTAAGTTTGAGGAGTGTGGTGTTGGTGGTGTAGTGGTGAGTATAGCTGCCTTCCATATTTTAAAATGAAGGGAAAATTCATAGACACTGAAATACACAAGTCTTACCATGCAGTTCAATGCATTCTGATAATTGCACACACCTGTGTAACCTAAACTCCACTCCCTGCTGACCTTTCAGTCAACTGACCACTCCTGTAACTAATCACTTGCCCAATTTTTTTTTTTCAGTCCTGGGGCTTGTACTGAGGTCTGAACTCAGGGACTTATGCATGCTAAGCTAGTGGTCTACCATTTGAGCCACCCCCAGCCCTTTTTGCTTTAGTAATTTTTTGACTAGAGCTTCACATTTTTGCCATGGCTGGTCTGGACTGTGATGCTCCTATTTATGCCTCCCATGTAGCTGGGGTGACAGGTGCATACCACCACACTCAGCTATTGGGTGAGACAGAATCTCATAAACTTTTTGCACAGTCTGGCCTCAAATCATGATCCTCCCCAACTCTGCCTCCCAAGTAGCTAGAATTATAGGCATGAGCCACCATGCCTAGCCCCCATTTTTATACAATATAAAAATTGTACACTTCCATCTCTCCTTCTCAGACTTTGTGTTAATATTATTGCACATTTTACTTCTACATGTTAAACATCCCAAATACATTGGTGTTAATTTTGCTGTAAACAGTCAATTATCTTTGGAAAACATTGAGAAATGTGAGAAAAATACTGTGTATTTGCCCACACACTTTTCATTTCCAGAATTCTATTTTCTTCTTGTAGATCTAAGCTTCCACCTGGTGTCATTTCCTTCTGCCTCATGGACTTGCTTTAACATGTCTAGTACTCCAGATCTGCTGCCCATGATTTGGGGACCTTGTGTCCCCAGATCCTAGCAGTCATTCCTCTTCTGGTGATTTTCCTTTGCTTGGCTGTGTGCAGTCTTGCCCTACATTTGCACACATTAATCAGGAGACTCCAGGGGGTCCTGACACAGATTTCCAACTCCTTTCCTGCACAACCTCTTATATCCAGCATCTTGGCCTCTTCTTTCTGGTTGTTTTTTAAGATCTTACTCTAAGAATCAAAAGCTTATGAGTCAGGAAAACTTCAAATTTTAATCACTCTTAGACACTGATTTTATGGAAATTCTTTTTTTTTTTTTGATACTGGGACTTGAACTCAAGGCCTACACCTTGAGCCACTCCACCAGACCTTATTTTGTGATAGGTTTTTTTGAGATAGGGTGTGGGAACTATTTGCCCAGGCTAGCATCGAACCACAATCCTCCTGATCTCTGCCTCCCAGGATTACAGGTGTGAGCCACCAGCACCCAGCTCTATGGAAATTCTTAACGTTAACAAACACCTCTCCTAGAGGTTCATAGATGGAGGTATCTTTGAAATGCTGTATGATATCTATGTTTTAGTGGGCACATACCACGTACCTACTTTATTCCTTCCCATATAACTGTATTAGCTTGTTTTTCATTACTACAAGAAAATAGCTTAGACAGGCTATTTAGCTCATAGATCTGGAGGCTCCATGGCTAAGAATGGGCCATTGCTTTGGCTTCTGGTGAGGGTCTAACAGCAAATGGTGTCACATCATGGTGGGAGGAAGAGAGAGTCTGGGTGAGGCCACACTCAGACTTTTATAGCAACTTTCTCTTGAGAACTAAGTTGTCCCCCAGAAATACCTTAATCTCTTCAAAGGCATGGCTCCAGGGCCCTAAGGACACCTTGCTACATCCCACCACCACACTGAAGACCATGTTGCCAATACATGGACCTCAGAGGGCAAACGCATCCAAACCATAAGACCAACTAAACTTATATACAACCCAAAACGAAAGATGTCCCACTTTTCTCTACCCTATCATAGAAGCTAGTCAAAATACTGATGTGATAATACTTCATGTTCGTAGTCCTAATATGCAGCCCAAGATTTGGGAGCCCTAACTGCTCTTGCATTCTGTAAACCTCGTATCCAAGTTCGTTAATCTGTTGTTTAGCCAAACGTGACGACGTTCCCTAGGAATCCCAGCTGAGAGAGACTGAGGAAGGAGGTTCACTAGTTCGAGAACAGTCGGGGCTACATAGAGAAATGCTCTGTAAAAAGAGTTTCCATCTCTCTAATCTGCTGTTTAATGTTCTTTACATTTAATATAGTTCATGCTTAAAGGAAGGCACTAGTGAATTCTCACTTGGTTGTAGAAGAACTTCATTTTGGTTTTATCTTTCTGAATTATGTTATGTGGGGCTGACGGAGTGGCTCAAGTGGTAGAGTACCTGCCTAGCAAATGCAAGGCCCTGAGTTCTAATCATAGCACTGGCAAAAATAAAAAAATAAAAAAGATGTCACAGTCCCTCTCATAAGAACAGGAGTAGGAGAGCGGCATCTTCCTTCCTTTCATTGGTTTTCTTTTTCACACCCGCTAGATAGTTGAACACAACTATGACATATGTACATTTCAAGAAAGTGGTCCTTCATGAATACATAGTTGAAATCTGCCCATCTTTAAGAAAATAAAGTTAAGAGTGTCCATTACAAGCTGGGTGCTGGTGGCTCACACCTGTAATCCTATCTACTCAGGATGCAGAGATCAGGAGGATCATGGTTCGAAGACAGCCCAGTCAAATAGTTCACGAGACCCTATCTTGAAAATATTCAACACAAAAAAAGGGCTGATAGAATGGCTCAAGTGGTAAGCACCTGCCTAACAAGCATGAGGCCATGAGTTCAAACCCAGTACCACCAAAGAGTGCCCATTACATTTTAAAGTAATAAACCTAAAAAACATTTTCAATTCAAAAACAGTGAAATTCACATGTAATGGGAAATGGAAATGTACTTGTTGTCTGGAATCCAAACACAGGATCATGTTGCAGTTTCTGGGTGTACAGACCGTCTGACGGAAAGGAGCAGGTGACTCCCTCTCTGCCTGCTGGTAGCCAGAGCACAAACCTAGGGCAGATTCTGCCTCTGGATGCTCCACCTGGGACTCTGAACCTGAGAGGCTGCTGTGGGGGATTCAGGAATAAATGTGAATGTCTTGCAACTGATGCAGTCGATGGTGGGTCAAGGTGACCTGGGGTTGTGGCAGATACCTGGTGGTAGGGACATAGTGGTGTCATCTTAAAATGGACAACTCTAGGGGCAAGAGCTTGGGTATAATCTCAGCTGCTTAGTCACATGGTCACTTACGAGGATTGAACTTTTTAAGAGCACCATCTGAAAGCTGGACACACCAAAAGAGGACATACTTGAAATTACACTTTTGTGTGTATGCGTGTGAGGGTATCACCAACCAGTGACCTGCAGCTGGTGCTTTGAAACTGCATATGCCTAACCCTGCACCCTTCTCTTTTCTCTGACTGTGTCCTCTTGGGGAAGCCCAGATGCTAACCTTCCTCCCAGAATGCAAGCCCAGGCAAGCTCTCCTCTTGTGGCTTGTGCCTAGCGACAGTCCCCCACCCTTAGCCCCAAAACAAGTCGTTGCCTGCTCTTTCCCCAGGGAGTCCTGGGTCTCAGTTGTGCTGCCCGGCCCTGCCTACTTGTCTCCCTTCAGAGAGGTGTAGTTGCTGGGAGAGAGGGCGGCCTCACCCAGAATCCCTTAGTTTGGTCTCCTTGGGTTAGAAAAAGAAGGAGTGAGGAATGCCAAGGAAGAGGGTACTTCCAAACACCTCAGAGGCAGACACACAAAGGGCAGGAGAGTACTTACAAGGGTAAGTTCAAAACCCCAACAGTCTCAGCTCCACTATTTACTGTGCAGCTGAACCAAGTCACTTAAATTCCCCATGCCTCAGTTTGCTTTGGAACCTAGGAATGATAACAGCATCCACTTTATAAAGACTATTATGCTCATTAAATGTGCCTGCAGCCATTCTGGAAACAGGATGCAGTGCAAATGTTGGTTGTTGGTGCCCTGTGCAGACTGAAAAATGATGTTTTGGGGTCAGACACAAGATCTTGAGAAAGACTGTTTTTTTTTTTAAATCCTTTTATTATTCTTTTTTAACAAATTGCCTCAGGGATAGGGGACCAGGGGAAGGGGGAGGAGGGGAAGTGAGGTCTCAGTCCCACAACCCCTCCCCACCCACCCCTTTCCTCCAAGACTGGGCTCTTTTGGGGGACAGACTCTATCTGTCTGCACTGCCAGGATAAATAGCAGTTCTATGTATGCAAATCCAGTGTCCCCAGATGTGCTAGGTTACTGGCAAAGATGGCTGTGACAAGTCCTCCCGTCCCTGAATTCACCCCCTTTGCAATGTGATTTTGTCACCTCTCTTGACCAGAGGTTGCATCTGTTTACCTACTCCTTGACTCTAGGCTGACCTTGTGAATTTCTCTGGCCAATAGAATGTGGCAGAAATGATGTCCACCTTTAAGATTTGGCCTTGAGTGGTCTTTCAGTTTCTGCTCTTGGTTCTTGAAACCCTCTGCCACCCTGTCAAGGAGCTCAGTCTAGCCTATTGGAGGATGAGGGAGATCACGTGGAGGAGAATTGAGGCACCCAGCTGAGAACTTGGCCTGAATTATCAGAAGCGTGAGCCCATCTTGGACTGTTCAGCTCTAGGCCAGCCACTGGATGTCTGAGCTGCACTGATAGCAGAAGGAAGTTCATCCTGTCCAAATTGCTGATCCATAAAAACCACGAGCAGCTACGTGGTCACTTTTTTAAGCCTTCAGATTTTGGAAGACCTGGAGGGCAGTTTCACAGGTAACTTAGTTGTTCTTGAGCCCAGCTTTGAGAGATAGTTGCTACTTACACTTGGGAAGCCCTAGAGGCAGTGACATTTCCTCCTTGGGTGTCAACTGAGGCCTCATAATGTGCTATTTGCTCATCCCTTTCCCACAAATGTGGAAACTTGTTATTTCTTACACCACTTCTGAAGGACTCCAGACACCTGACTAGCTGCTGAGAACATGCAAGGTTATAAGTAGGCCCAACAAGTATGACTAATTTAGGAGAACACATAGCAAAGGAAGGAAAACCAAGTTGAGCACTCAGAACCGCCAACTGAAGTCCAATTAGGGAAGGGCCGGATGGGAACTTTAACCAAATAATGATAACTGTCCTTCCAAAGAAATTCTATTAAAACATTTAAAAAGTGATATTCTGGGGCCAAAAAATGAAACCTCATGTTTTTTTTTCAAATTTAAAAAATGCATCAGACAACCTGGAAAAAGAGAATGGTCTCTATTAAAATCCCAATAATTGGTATACAGAAGAAAAATTTTTGAAGGTGTAAATTATAAAACAACAGATCGGGAGGACAGATTCCATGGTAGAAAGGGAATAAAGGAGAAGATGGAGAAAACAGATATACCACAGGATCAGCGACAAAAAAATTTTTCTTCCCTGACACAAAGAAAGCTGAGCTTTCAGATTAGAAAGAAAGGCTCACCCAGGTAGGATTAGTATCTAGGTCAATCCTAATGAAGCTCCCAAGCTCCTCAGAGAAAGAGGAAATATAAGCTTCCAATGGCAAGAGTAGGCTCCTTAAAAGGGAAAGAGATTAGCCTGACATTATACTCTCTCTAGATTCCAACACTGGGGACTGGAAGACAATAAAGCAGAGGAAAGAGGTTCCTACTCTCAACCAAGAATAAGATCAACCTAAATGAGAAAAACACATTATAATTAGGTTTTAATCTGGGAAAACACATATTTGAGTAGTCTTGAAAATGTGCTCTGAAATTTTACAAAATAGCAGCTGTATTGATAGATTTAAACCACAAGGGGCTAGAAATGCCCTCAGTTGTTAGGAATAATGACTGGCAAAAATTAAGCTATCCTGGAAGAAAGGATTGTATGCAGTCCCAGTGTGGTTAGTTTTGAGAAAGGGGTCTGTTATTCAGAAGATTAGAAGTCAGCAATGTGTCACAGGTAAAGTCACATCTGGGGGCAGTATTCATAGTTCAAAGGTCCAGCTGTGAGTGTGTCTGATTAATAATGGCCTCCTAACTCCATTTTAATTCCCCTAAGCCAATGCTTGTTTGATTGATTTCCACAGGAGAGTATTGATGATCAGCCTAAGAACTGGAGATCTCACATCACTGGGATGGATTTGTCCCTGGAAGTCATGTCCTTTGTCAGGAGGTGTATTTGGCAGCTGTAGTGAAGGATCAACTTATTCAAGCAACAAGGATACAATTGAAAAACTAGTATCTCAGGCAGGTCAAAGATGAGTCCATCTCCAATGTTAGTAGAGTCTGGTGGACCAGGAGCTGGCAAATATTTTCAGGCATAGGGCTACCATTATTTTGGTTTTAGTAGTAGCTTCAAGACATTGAAATTCACAAAAGACAAACAATTTAAATAAGAGTAAAACAGATGGCAATGATAACAACAACAGCAACAAAAACAATTGGAAACCCTGACCTCAGGGCTGCCCCTCCTGTTGAAGGCAACCAACCAAATATGTTAGTCTAGGGCTTGAGGCATATTTGCTAAGAGGTGTCTTGTAGAGGGGTTAAGGCAGAGAAGGAGGAACCAGTATCAATTAGAACTCAAATAGGACCCAGTAAAAGTCAGGTCCAAAGAGGTGCTTCCCAAGGAACTTTTGGATCTCTTTTTTGAGACAGGGTATTGCTATGTAGCCTAGGCTGGCCTCAAACACAATCACTCCTCCTTGCCTCAGCCTCCCAAGTGCTGGAATTCCAGATACCCCACTGTGCCTAGCTTTCTCCCAAAAAAATAAAGGATGAGAGGAAGCAGGCCCTTTGTTTCCTCAGAGTTTAAAATCCTGTCAGCTTCATGTATTTAAGGCAATGAGTTTATGTTGAGGCAAAAGGTCACAGAAACCCACACTGTTTTTCCTCAGTTCATTCAGTCTCAAGTTAACTCATTCTTCTTCTGTCTGATTTTAGTTAGCAGTTTCTTCATTACAGTTCTGGAAAATTCTGACCAGGTTCAAAGATGCTGGAATCCATACCTGTTAGAGTTCTTTTCATGAGCTTCTTTGACTATAGTTCCTTTCAAAAAGTTTTCAGAAAGGCACAAGTATAAAGCAATTTAACTCTGGACAATGACTTAAAGTAGGATTCTTAAAGATCTGATGACTGTTCGCAATTGAAAAGACATTTGGTTATTTCTGTAGCATCTGTTAGAATTATGATAGATAACATATATGAGGATACATCAGATTTCTAAGAATCACATACAGTTTTGGATCACCTTTATAGAATAACACATTATATTAAAATGTCTAATATGTGTCCTTATGACTTCCAGGGGTCCTCTGTAAATCTGAAAGTTAGTTCTAGATAAAGGGCTTAATTTAGCTGGGCACCTGTGGCTCATGCCTCTAATCCTAGCTACTTAGGAGGCAGAGATCAGGAGGATGGAGGTTCAAAGCCAGCCTGGACAAATAGTTTTTGAGACCCTATCTTGAAAAAAAGCCTTTCACAAACAATGGCTGGAAGTGTGGCTCGAGTGGTAAGAGCCCTGAGTTCAAACCCCAGTGCCACCAAAAATAAAACAAGACTTAATTTTAGAATTTGATTTTGGTAAGTTTGTCAAGCATATTTAAGGTTTAAAACACTGAATCATTATGAATAAGACTAAGGTGACAAGTTTTTAGAAGCAAAACCTCTCATTATTTTCAACTCAAAGCAGACCAATGTTCCAAGAAATTTCTGCCATTTGAGCTCTGTGGGAGTATTTATAAATTCACAAATTCCCCTGGCCAGAGGTGATATGTGCCTTTCCACTCAGCAAAGCCGTGATTAATGATTGTGCTCTGGTTGTCTAAAGAGTGTCTGAAACATACCTTTCTTGCCAAACCTTTCTGTTGGGCCCAAATGATATCACTTGACATGGTTCTTCTGATTCCATTAGACCTCAATTCTGGAACACCAATACTCACTGCAGCTTTCTGACACCCCAAAACGAGTGATGTTAGATAAACATAATGCATCCGTGGGAGGGGAATTCCCCACCTATGGCCTGGGTTTGGCTATGTCAAGAGTTCATTTTTCATCTACTCCTACCTTCAGAAGGAAGTGTGCCTACATGAAGTGGAAGGGTGTGCAGAAACATGTTTCTTCCTGCCTGCAGGCTCAGCAGAGGGTGGAAACTCTGTGTCTTTTCATCACCCTTGGCATGCCACTCGTGTTGAAATCTTGAAGTCGCTGGAGTGAGTAAGAGAGAGAGTGTGTGTGAAGGGCCAGGGTGAGGCCTCTGGTTTCCTGGTTCACAGCTGCCAACACAGTACTGGTGTCTGTGCCCACCCTGAATGTGATAATCCAGACAATACCATGTTTTAGTTTAAACTGATTTGAAAACAATTTTGTTTAAGGATAAGTATAAATCCTCAAGCTTGGTATGGTGTACGTTTCTCCTTCAGTGAACACAAGTGTTTGACTTTAATCTTTTCTTTGTATCCCAGTTACCAGGACATGGAGGGACTGGCCCAGGAGCAGAAGGAATACATTACCATCCCCAACACAAACATCTGCCCTTCTTCTTAATCTGCCTTCATCTCCCTCCTGCACTCTTCACCCAGGGATACCTTTTGTTCCCTCTTACCTACTCCTATTTTCACAAACTTCCAAAGACCCCAAATGATTCCTTTCTACAAAAAAGGCAAGAACAAAAAGCTCCACCCAGTGGAGCACAAAAAGACAAAGCAGAGAACTGTGAGCAGTGTTAGAGTTGTACTTTAACCTTTCAAGTCCTCTAAAGCGATGAATTAGTTGGGGAAACCCTGGGAATGAGACAAAGAAGGGGGTGAATGACAGCAAGCTTTAACGGACAAATCCTAGTCCACTTATTTCACAAAGCCCTGTTTCAGGCCCAGGCTTTGAAAGCAATTCACTCCTGGTGGGAAGAGGACATAATTGGAAGCCTTAGATTTTGGAAGTATGGACTTCAGTTGTTTGTTTATTTTTTAATGGTACTGAGAATTGAACTCAGGGCCTTGTGCTTATTAGGCAAGCTCTACCACAAAAGCTACACCCACTAGTTTCATTTGAAGTTCTTGATCCAAGCTGGAACGAGTTAAGTTAAAGGATGAGAGCCATTTATTTGGATAGCTGCTATAAATTAGATCTATGTGTCTCCCAAAGGTCCACGTGGTAAAGACTTGGTCCCCCAGCTTGGTGCTGTTGGGAGATGGTAGAACATTTAAGAGGTGGGGCCCATTGGGAGGTCTTTAAGTCATTGGGAGAGTACTCTCCAAGACTCTTAAGGGATTCTGGTCTCTTCCCATCTCTCTTTTGCCTTCTGGCTATGGAGTGAGTGATTTTGCTTTTCCGTGATAATGTGCCACCACAGGCTGAAAGCTACGGTGCCAATTGGTCATATACTGAAACTCTAAAACTGTGAGCCAAAATAAACATTTTTTCAGTATAGGTATTTTTCAGAGCAATGGAAAGCTGACTAGCACATCTTCTCTCATTAAACTGATGTATTTGTTCTTATGAGAATTTTATTTACAATTTGTAAGAGACCTGGGCTTTCAAGAAATCTAACTCAAAATTTACTTCTGGTAGAGACTTTTATAATGAGAAAGAGCAGCTAGATAATATCATGATAGAATGTATAAGAAAGGAATGTCTGATTAAGTGTTAGGTTTACCCTCAGAATTAGAATTAGCCATGTGGGTTAAAAAACACCCACAAATGACTCCATGTCAGGTTGTCTTTCCCAGAAGTAGCCCCTGAGCCAGGGATGTGGACGCATGTGGTTTATTGAAAGGAGCTCTTCATGAAACACCTGTAAGGGAGAGAGGAAACGGGTAGTCAAGAAGAGGAATTGGAGCTGGGGTTGTAGCTCAGTGGTTGAGCAATTTTCAAGCACATATGAAGACCAATCCCCAGCACTACAAAGAAAGGAACTGTCCTGAAATAGAGTGTTTTCCAGCACTCAGCCCAGCCTGGTTCATGGTAGGTAAGGAGTAAAAATTTGCTGAGTGAGTGAGTAAATGAAAAGAATGGAAAGCAGGGCTTCAAGACTTCAAGGACTAGGTTGACTTGTGTCCTTCCCTAAGTTCATGTGCACTCAAAAGAACCTTTGAATGTGACCTTATTTGGAAATAAACTCTTTGCAGAGGTAATTAAGTTAAAACCAAGGTATAATGGATTAGTTTGGGCTCTAATCCAATGACTGGAGTCCTTCTGACCAGAGGGAAAGTTGGACAAACACACACTGGTGGAAACAGAGACTGGAGATGCCCTACAAGACAAGTGCTGGAAGCCACCAGGGGCTGGGAGTGGGGCATGGCCAGATCCTACAACAGGGCCCCCAAAAGACCGATGGCGTCGAAGATGGGCGGGAGCACTGGACAAGTGCTACCAGCCGCTAATTCCTCTGATGCTAATGGCCTAAGAGGCTGCACAGGGGCTGGCAGCACCCATCCATTAGCCAAGATCTGCTTCTCATTGGGCAAGCTCCCCGTCAATCACAACGAGCTTGGCGGAGAAGGGACGCGCCCACTATGACATCCGGGCATTTTATCTTTGCCCAGGAAAGGGGGCGGGACCGAGTGACACTATCTGCCTATCATTGGCTGAAGCTTTGAGCGACAATCCTCTCCCCCTATAGTTTGTAAAAAGATAGGAAGTGGCCGAAGCTGACAACTACTGACACGCAAGGGTCGCTCCCAGGGTTCGGAGGTTGGGGTTTTCTAGGTCAGAGCAAGAGACAGATTTTTATGCCCGAGTCTGAACCAAACACCCGAAACTCAGTCTTAATTTCCCTCTGTGTGGAGCTGGGGTCTAATCTCCAGGGTGGTTCTGTTTTGGAGGGCGGATTCTTTTAGAATTCCCCACGTCCCATAGCCCGGTTCTGTTAGCCGTGCAGGGATCGCACGGAGACGGGTGGACTCAGCATCTCGGAAGACGCTGTGCCTCTGCCCGAGGCCGACTCTTGATGGCCTCTCTCGCCCCTGTATTTCCTGTCTGGCAGGTTGGTGGCTGTCGCACCATGGTCTCAGTAAACGATGACGAAGACTTTTTAAAATCGTGGATATAATTTTTCTTTTCTTATTCCCCCCACACAAAAACAACCTAGACGTGGGCTGCCAAGACACAGTTGGCAAACAGGTGTTAAAAGAACATGAATGGAAGCGGCCTGTCATGCTTAGTTCTTTCTTCTCTCTCTCCTTTCCCTCCCTCGCTCCCTCCCTCCCTCCCTCCCTCCGTCCTTCTCCCCCCTCCTCCCCTTCCCTCCCCCAAGTATGGGTTTACATCATCTCCCAGATGTAACATTTCCCTACAGGAAAGTGATTTTTACTACAATGGAATTCCACGTAGCCATTGAAAGAGAAAAAAAGATACGTTTTTCCTCGGTCCTCATAAGAAGTTATTAACTGGGGCACACCAACTTGTGTATTTCACGTGTCCCTCTTGGGGGGAGACTGTCCAGCGTGTGCAGTTCTCAAAGGTGGCTTTGAATTCCAGCTCTGTACCATCTTCAACAAAGAGCAGTGAATTTTTAGATAAGCAAGAGGTCAAAGGAAAAGGACAGTTTCTATGGTTTGGCAACTTGGGGAGAGGCAGGTGCCCAGCAGACACAGCTTGCTCCTTTCCTGCGTGTCCAGCTTGTAAGGTCCAAAGCTGTCCTTAGAGTTAAGCTTTGTTCTCTGTGGTTGGGGGTGGAGCAGGAGACCTGTGTTTGCAAATCTATGTCCTGCTTTTAGGCAAATAGAGCTAGGGCAAGTACTCCATGTCCTGTACTGGAGTGGTGTTAAAATGTCCTCATACTGTACCAAACGTGTGTCTGTCTCAGCCTTGGCTGTACCCATCTGAGGGGTCTCCTGTTAGAAGAAGGGAGGAGGCATTTCCTGTTAGGCAGTGTGAAAAATGCATTCTCCGTTCTCAAGTGAATTAGAGAATTTCTGCCTGCGGTGACCAGTGGCCAAGAGAGGGAGCTCTCCACATAGCCAGCTGTTAACCTGATGCTGGACCTGGGAAGCTGTGAAGTCCCAGTCTGTAAACAGGTTGGAATGGATGTGCTTTGGTGTTAGGAAGAGACAGAGAAAAAAGGAGTAGCAGTCATATAACTCGTGATCTCAATATTACAAAATAATTGAGGTCCTCTAAACGGGTTGCTGTTCAGCCAGGCAACTGGGGATACTCATGAGGATCAAAGGAGTCATCTTTTGGTGGTGCCCTTTTTATCTGGGTGTGGTGAATTCACGGCTTAACACCTGCAAGTTTTAACGAAGTGTGAGAGCTTAGGAGTACATCATAAGGACCTATCCATTTTTCCATTACTTGATCCTCTGGTCCTTGGTTTTTCTATGTGTTTAACAAGACTCAGGTCTCCCAATTGGAAAGGGTTTGGGGTGGGTCCTCAAGACAGGGCTTTGTCCTAGAGGAAACAAACTCGTACCTACAGGTTAAAATTTTATTCAGCTGTTATACATAATGTTTAATCTTATTTCCGTATTCTAATTGTGGAGAAAACATCCTTTCTGTAGAGGTCTGAAAGCATTTCCCAGATGTAATCTCATAAGGACTCAATGTAGCCCACTTCTAGGGTCTACCCTTATGTGGCCAAGGGCAACAGACAGTCCCTTTTCCTATGTTAAACTAGTTTCCTGAAATATTTTAGCTAGTGGTTTTTAGAATATGGTTCATCTTTCCTGTCTTTCTTGTTGATTGAGACCTCCAGGCAGCACACAGTCTCCACCAAATTCCTAAAGTTTTATGCATCTGTTACTTTTTTTTTTGTGGGACTGGAGTTTGAACTCAGGCCTTCACACTTCCGTGCTCTACCTCTTGACTCACACCTCTAGCCCTTTTGCATTACTTTTGAGACAAAGGCAAAGCCATTATCACTCTATGGAGTCAGGTATACCCTGTCTGGGAATAATGTCATTTAGTAAAGCTCGAGCCACTTTTGAACGTTTTCTGTTTTTGTGGGATCTGCCTCCACCCAACAGGGGAAAGTATCAGAAAACCAGGAAGTATTTAAAGCTTCCAGCAGTCTTAGGCATTCCAGTCTTTAAAGGAATATGCCTGTAATATTGAGCCCCACAAGTTCTTGGCAGTTTTTCCATTTCAGATTGTTTACCTCATTTATTGCCTAGTGTAAGTCCTGGCCCTCTGAGGTATGGTCCAAAAAATTCAGTTAGCATCTTGCCCATGATGAGAACCCCAATGAATATAAACAATTATGGTAACCACACATTTCTCTGCTAATAAAACGACTCTGAGAATTTATTTCCCCAGGGGAAGAAGGGCCCAATTCTTGAGCTCTCTTTTCATCTACTTCTAAATATTCAGGGTAAAAAGGTGGTTAAATCTATGTCAGGGGGTGGGGCAAAAGCATGACTTTAAGTGTGGCCAGTTTAGCCACTTAACCAACTAGGTGATGACCTTGCTCTCCCTTTTGGTACCTAGGACAGTGTTGACATAAGGATCACCTCCAAGAGTCTGTGTATCTCTTTTCTGTTTGTTTGTTTTTGTTATTAATTTTGAGACAAGGTCTCACTCTTTAGCCCAGGCTGATCTCAGATTCCTGATCTTCTTACCTCAGCCTCTTGAGTGAAGTTTGTGTATGTCTTGTTTTATGTCCTTACTGTTGGAGGTCAGGAGTCCTCTCTCTTCCCATATGTGCGATGACAATGAGTCAGTGTAAATATTAACATTCTTCCCTCCTAGAAGCTCCAAGCCTTGAGTGAAAGCTATTAATTCAGCCTTTGGAGCAGATGCACCTGTCAGGAGGGGTTGGGCTTCCTGTATAGTCACTGTCACACATCCAGCATGGTGCTTTCCATGTCCCGAAGCTCTTCCATCTGCAGTTTCCAGTCTGCATTCGAGTGCTTGGTCCATTAAATTGGCTGTGCTGGAGGACACAGCAGCTAGAACCTCCATATAATCGTGGTATGGAGCAGAGACTCAAAACCTAGAGGCAGCATAGGCACTATACGTGGTTGCGTTTAAAGTTGATGGTCGTTGGAGGGTTGCATGGTGTCATTTGATAAGACACCCTGACATTCATATAACTTCTTAGAGGTTAGCCAATTATCTGTCCGTTTATTCCAGGAAGGTTAGGACCTGATGTAACACAGACACAGTAGTTGGCTGTCCAAGTGTAAAATTTTCAGCTTCCTTTAGCAAATTTCAAGTGATTGCTGCTGTTACCAATCAGCGGGATGGCCCTTTTCCTCTACTGGAGGATAGGTGTGGGGAAGCTCTTTCAGTGCTAGCAATCCCAGGCCCTTGAGTGCTCAAGGCCTAGGGGCTGGATCAGCAGACCCAGAAATTTGCAGCTCTAAGGCCTGAGAGCTAGGGGCCTACCACTCCAGGCTCTAGAAGCTAGAGACTTGTGGCTCTAGGCACTAATGTCAGAGGCTTATTGCTCTGAGCTTTAACCACCAATGGCCCTGGCTCTTGGCAGCTACTGTAATCCTCAACTTTCAGAAGCAGTGAGCAGAAACAGCAGCAGACAGCAGCAAGCAGCAGCAGGCAGTGCCCGCTGGTATTACAGCTCTGGAACAGGCCTTGGGTGCTGGGACTCTCAGCCCTGCAGCAGGAAGTGCCAACTCTTGGGCCAAGGATGTCTAGGCCCCTTGATCTTAAAGTCTGGCAGCGCCTTAGAATTCTTCCAGCAACCGGGGCCTGCAATTTCTCTTCTCTGGCTCGTAACAGACTTCTTTCTTTCTTCAGTCTTCATTCTCACCTGCTTCCCTGTCCCTGACCTTGCTGCAATTAGAACCCCAGGTAAACAACTTGTTTCTTTCAGGACTGGAGGTATGGCTCAAGTGATAAGAGTGCAAAGACCCGAGTTCAAACCCCAATACTATCCCCTCCAAGATAAATACCCCCCCAAAAAAATCCCAAAACTTATTCCTTTCAAATTCGTGCCTTACAGGAAGATAGCTTATAAAACTGCACTTGGTGAGGTGGTTAAGAGTCCGCATGGCATTTTCCAAGTAGCGTTCAATGGACAAAGTTCAGTGGACAAACTTTGAACTTTTATTTGCTTTTGAGTGGAATGAAAAAGAAGGCATGCTTAAAATCAAGTGTAGTAAACCATCTTCATTCTGCAGGTGAGGTGATAGGAGAGCAGAAGCATTAGCACTGTAGGTAATTTCTTTCTGAGCCTGTAAATCAATGAGTAATTGATATTCTTCAGGTCAGGGTTTCTTTACTGGTAGAATACAGTCAGGTGGCTAGGGCGTGGCTCCAGTGGTAGAGCACCTGCTTTAAAAAATTAGAGTATTCTAAGGTTTCTGGCAAGAATAGATAAAGTTGTACTTTTAAAACTTTTAGGTTGGGTATGGTGGTACATGGCTGTAATACCAGCACTTGGGAAGTCTGAGGCCAGCTTGGACTGCATAGTGAGACTCTGTCTCAGCAAATGAAAATGAAACAAAATGAAAACCTTTTGGAATAAAGTTGAATTTCTTTAAGTGTGCCCCATCATATGGGGTAATTTTTTTTTTTTTTTGTGGTACTGGGGTTTGAACTCAGAGCTTTGTGTTTGCTTGGCAGGCACTCTACCACTAGAGCCATGAAATAGAGCCATGTTCTTGGGACTTTCATGCTTTAGTTATTTTTCAGATAGGGTCTCATGTTTTTGTCTGGGGCTGGCATCAGACGTCAATCTTACCTATGCCTCCTGAACAGCTAGAATCACAGGCATGAACCACCATGCCTGGTTTATTGATTGAGATGGGTTCTCACTAAGTTTTTGCCTGGGCTGGCCTCAGACTGCAATCCTACTGACTCTGCACCTCCAGAGTATCTGGGATTACAGGTGTGAGCTACTGCACACTAGAGGGTGTTTTTTAAGCAGGGAGTTAATGCACTTTTTAAAAGAGGGCCTTCATAGGCAGGGCATTTAAGCTTTGCCTGGAGTCCCATCAGCCCGTGCTGCTTGATTAGCAAGCTGGTATCTTTCAGGGGGTGTTGACTACTCTCCAATGGCTTCTCCTGGATCAACATCAGCTGGACTTGAAGGGTCTGCTTGAGTACCACTTGTACTTGCATTCACTGTTTTTCTGAGGAAAAGATCACCTGAGCATTTAGTTAACCCAGCAAGTCCCTTCTGGGAGGAACTGGGCATTTGGGCACATCCAGAAAGCTGCAGGATAAGCTGCCTTCCAGAGGCTGCAGGGAAGCCCATTCTGGGCTTCTTCCCTACTCCTGTACGGGCATAGTCCAATTAGAGTTTTTGGTAATTTTTTCTTTTTTTGGTGGCACTGGGGTTTGAACTCAAGACTTCATGCTTGCTAGGCAGGTGCTCCTACCACTTGAGCCACTCTACCAGCCCTTTTCAATTAGACTTTTTTTTGTTAGAAACAAATATACGGTCCCAGGATGAACAAGAAGGTTTATAGATTTGTTCCTCGCTCCCATGGGGAGAGAATGATTGAACCTGAAATGGTCGTAGGAGCCCCTGGGCCTCCTCAGTCCTCAGTGAATATGTCATCATTGACTTCTTCCATTCAATGCTTTGGCTCTTTTCTGAGCTGATGATTTAATTCAAGAGTTTGGGGTTGTTCCTTCCATGTCCATTTTCATACAGTATAGGTACAGTCCTTTTTCCTTTTCAGTAGGGCCTCTGGCGCTAGGTTCCTAGCCTTGAATATTTTGGATGAAGATGGTGGACTTTTTGGCCTTTAAAAAAAGTTTTTTGGTCAATTCAGACCTTGTAGACTATGTCCACCAACTGGGAGAGATTCATCTCCATGGCTTCTTCAATTTTTTGAAATTTGTGCCCGATGTCAGGAGTACTTTTTCCAATAAAGGACATATCAACTATCCATACTTGAAGGACCTCTGGATCCTGTAAGTCTGAAGCATTCTTTCCAGCCAGGTCAAGGGGTCCTCCGTGGCCCCCTGCTCTGACTATTGTGTTTTGTATAGGCTCTTTGGCTTGGGTCTCTCCACTAGAGTCTTCACAGAACACAGTAGTGTTCAGTCAGATCCTGTAGTTTTCATTTGGATTCCAGTTTTGTTCCGCCAGCAGTATGGCTCCTGCTAGATCTGGAGTGTTTTGGGTTCAGCCTGGTGAAGGATCTGAGAGTCCTCTTTAGACTTACTTTAGAAGAGAGGCCTCATATCAGCAGTTACCATTATATTAAGCAAAGCCCAAGTGGGATGGCGGATGGCAAAGATGCTAGACAAGAACTCTACCATCTTCTGAGCGTCATCCTTTGTAGGCGGGCTGCAGTTTTTACAGTTTAGCAGATCAGAAGTGGAAAAGGGGTGGGGGGTCCGGAAACAGCCGGTTGGCTGACCTTTAGCCTTCTTTAGGGTATTATCTTTTTGGGCAGTTCTCTGTCTCTCTGGGGTGGATGCCCTGGTGTAATCTAGTTGCCCTGGTGGGCCTTAAAGAGGGAGACCACTTCAGACTCAGCATCATTTGGGGAGGGGCTATTTCACCCATGCTCTGGCAGCTCTGCAGACTGGAGGAAGGGCTGGCTGAGGCATAGCTGAGGGGAGTGATGACCTGTTGGGATCAGGGGACCCTTGGGACTTAAAGCAGTTGACAACATTCCATCCTCTTTAACATTTCCACTGTTTGGCGCCAAGGTCAGTCCCTTCTTTAGAAGGGTCCTGATTATGTAAAGGCATTTTGTTCCATTTTCCAGAGGTTGACAAAACAATTCCACTTGCAAAATGGTAGAATAGGTGAGTGACTCATTTGAACCTAATACATAGAGAGGCTGTGCTGTGTAACAGTAATAAATCATATTTTTCTTAGCCATTGGTTCATGGTAATAAGTAGGTAAGCCAGTAAATTTCTCCCTAGGGGGTTTTCTGATGGAATGGACTTAGTATTTCCTATAGTTGCAAATTACAACAGAGATCTCCCAAACATCCTGTTCTTCTGGGCGTCTTATAGCTCTTCTTGCTAGCCAATACCATAAGTTCTACAAATTTCAAATTTCTCCATCAAACAAATGGTCTATGCCCCAAATAGCCCAAAAGAGCAAGGTTCAATGTGTACCATCAGAGAGGACTTATCAGAGATCTCAACCTAAGGGCCTAGGAATTGAAAAAAACAATAAAACAAAACAACTTGTCCCTCTGCTTCATCAAATGGTGATTTTAAAAAAGCACCTATAATTCCAGGTACAAGGGAGGCATAGGTAGCGGGATCCTGGACTGAGGTCAGCCCTGGGCAAAAACACAAGACCCTATTTGAGAAACAGCTAAAGCAGAAAGGGCTGGGGCGTAATTCAAGTAGTAGAGTGCCTGCCTAGCAAGCATGAAGCCTTGAGTTCAAACCCCAGTTCTGGGGGAAAAAAAAAAAAGCAGCTGACACTGTCCTGAAATGGAAAGAAAAGGAAGGTCCCTGAACTGAAAATGGTTTCAGTATCTGCAAGGGATCCTCCTCTCCTCCTGCCTTAACTGCTGTCAGGGCATGACCTTCTGTCTGACTGGCCAAGTCTGCTGCCAGGATTCCAACAGACCAGGCACATCTATTTATCCCGAGTGAAAACCTGATGGAAAAAGTGCTGGCGAAGTAGGGAAGGAGTTTCTTCTTGGTGTCAGATAGTCACACTGGGAAGACAGGCCTGAGGGACATCTTTGGGTATCAGCAATACCTTTGGGGTTATATAGCAAAAGAACAAAGGCAAGACTGCATAGGTAGCAGTAGTGGTTAGGTAACGATATGGTTGATCCTAGGACTGGCCGCACAGTCTTACCCGAGGCTAGGAACTTGCCACTGCTTGATGGGCAGTTTTGATTTCCATCATGGGATGTTTATCTATCAGACCTGTGATCCTAGAACTTAGGGTAAACCGAGGGAAAGAATAACTCAGAAAAGAAAGGGATAAATGGAGTCTCTTAGGTCAGTGAATCAAGGCCTTCAAATATAGAAGATAATGGGTTTTTTTGTTTGTTTGTTTGTTTTGCAGTCCTGGGGCTTGAACTCAGGGCCTACACCTTGAGCCACTCCACCAGCCCTATATTTGTGATGGATTTTTTTGAGATAGGGTCTCCAGAACTATTTTCCTGGGCGATCCTCCTGACTCTGCCTTGTGAGTAACTAGGATTATAGGCGTGAGCCACTGGTGCCCTGCTCTTTTGTTTTTTATTAAAAAAAAAAAAAAAGGTTATCTGGCTGGGTGCCAGTGGCTCACACCTGTTATCTTAGCTACTTGGCAGGCTGAGATCAGGAGAATCGTGGTTCCAGGCCAGCCCAGGCAAACGTTTGTGAGACACAATCTCAGTGAAAAAAATCTGGGTGTGGTGGTGCACGCCTGTCATCCTAGTGATGGTGGGAAGCATAAGATAGGAGAATTGCTGTCCAGTGCACTCTGGGTAAAAAGCGAGACTATCTCAAAAATAACCAGATCAAAAAGGGCTGGGGGTTTGGCTCAAGCAATAAAGCAAACATGAAGCCCTGAGTTCAAACCCCAGTGAGGAGGAGGAGGAGGAGAAAAGAAAAAGCTCTTCGTAGGTTGGAAACTGTGACAGGGGACCTACATGGCACAGATCCTCCTGCAGAAGTGAGAAGTTCCATTCCCATTAATGTGACTTTAAACAGCACCGTTTCTGATAGGCTATGGTTTCAAACCCCACAAGGAACAGAAAAAACAATTTAGGGAAGAGAATTCATGGAAAGGTTTTACCTAGTTTTAGGATGATCTTGCTGAACTACGTGAAAGGTTATAGAAAATTTTAATGCACTTTAGCTGTGATGCATATAACATGGTTTCCATTTTGGGCTTGCTAAATAGTTTGCAACTTTGGTTCTAATTTCTTTTGAGCAGGGGGTTGATTCTCTGCTAGTCTCCCAGACTTCCTTTACTTTTAGTAAAATCTTTCCTTCTGTAGTTAAACCCTCTTCCCAGTAGGGGGAGATTTTGGCCATTAGTCATTCCATCAGCACACAAACCTGATGTAAACTTACTTATCTTTAAACAAGACAAAACTTCTTTCCTGAGGCCACAACTTCCTTCTTACATTTGTCTGTTCTGTTTTATGGCTACGCTCTCAATTTCTTATTATCAAAAACATGTAACATAAAGAGAGGAAGTAAGAGAAAGTCAGATCCACCCATCATCACCCATCACCTAGCTTCAGCATTTACCAGTTCATAGCCAATTTTATTTCCTCTCTACCCTCCCTCCATCTTCCACATTATTTTAAAGCAAACCCTAGATATCATTTTACCAATAAGAAAAAGTAACCCTTTGAACTAACACACCTAAAACTATCTTAATTTTCTACTTGCCAGGTGTACATTACTTATGCCATCTGTTAGAAGTGCTGTTCCCAAACGGTGATCAAAGAAACACTCAGGAGTTGTTTAGCAAAGCAAAAAGAAAAGTTTTACTTCTGCAGAAGGGTGCAGCCACAGACCATAGTCTGATAGGCAGAACACACCTGGGTGGGAAGTCCACGGAGGTTATATTCCTGATTGAATTCCATGCCCCCATGAGGACTGGTCCTGCTTGGGCTCCCAACACTCCGTGGCTAGCTAGTATTTGGCATAAGGGCAAAGTTTTCCCATGCAGTGACATTTTACAGTTTAATGAGACAGTGATTGCTCATGGTTTACAGCTCAGTGAGGAGTGATTTCGCAAGGTCCCTGCACAGGGGATGGGGGCTGGCATTTACCCAAGGTTTTAGGAATATGAAGCTCAAAACAAAAGATGATAGTGATTTGATTAGGCTGTAGAAAAGACAGAGCAAGCAGTTTGAGATCAGGGCATCTGGCGATAAACAGTGCTTTGTTTGACCAAGAACCTTGCAAGGCCAAGCAACGTTTCACAAAGCATGTAGGCAGCAATTGGGGAGGGAGGCTGGCATCTTCACGATGAGAGATTTACATTAACTCCTTTGACAGAAGGGACCTCACTGTAGTTAATTCTCACACATCTTAAACTTTTCTTGACTCTAAAATTGTCTGGCTCTTGTGTAGTCGGGCCCTCCATGAGAATCAACTTGTGTCCCAGCCCCTGTCCAGACACAAGACCCAGTTCCTTGACTACCCCTAGCAACAGACGATGGACAAGCTACAATGAGAAAATTCCCCCACATCTTACCAAGTCCTTCCTCTCCTATAAAACCCCTAGTCTGTAACTAGCAGTGGGCTAGTAACAGCAGTGGGCGTCTGCACAGTTTTCTTCTGAATAAACCTGTGCTGGCATGGAGCCATCTCTTTGTCTGTCTCTCTCTGCTTTTCAGTCTAACACTATTATCACTTAGTAAGGAGTCAATGTTTATATTTTCCTGATTGTCTCATTAACTGTCTTTTTATAGTTGGTCTGTTGAGTTTGGAGTCTGATCAGGACCCATGCATTGCATTGGAGTCTCTCTTTTTGGTGTGACTGAGGTTTGAACTCAGAGCTTTGCACTTGCGAAACAGGCACTCTGCCTCTTGAGCTACTGCTCCAGTCCATTTTGCTCTGGTTATTTTGGAGGAGGGGTCTCCAGAACCCTCAAATCATGATCCTTCTGATCTCAGCCTCCCCACAGTCATGAGCCACCGATACCTAACTTGAGTCTCTTTAATGTATGCCAGTCTGGCCCTTCTCTTCTCATTTGTAGAAACAAACAAAACAAGCCAAATCATCTTCAAGTAGAGTTGCTCTCGTTTTGATTTGACTCAGTGGGTTTTAGCATTCCATGGTACACTGTTCCTCTGCTCTCTCTTTCCTGTAAACCGTGACTGGGAAGCTTGGTCAGATGGTTTTGAGTTTTTGTGAATAAGAGGCAGAGCCGGTGTTACTTATCCCATCATTCCATAAGGCCATGATGTCTGCTTGTCTTTCATTTTGGTATTAAACTTAACCATTAGGTTCAGGCATTGTCAGACTGATTCTTTTATTGTAAAATTCCTTTTTTCCTTTTTACCTAACCCTTCCGGCGGGTTTTTAAAAGCTCCCGATCCCCACAGGGTCTTGTTGTGTAGCCCAGCTGTAGCCACTTTAAGCGTACATGATTCAGGAGCACTGAGCACATTTACAATGGTGGTATTTTGTTTTGTTTTTTCCTTTTTGAGACAGGGTCCTGTTATGCCCCACAGTCTGCCATTGAATTTGTGGTTCTCCGGCCTCAGCCTCTGGAGTGCTGAGATTACAGGAGTGCACCACCATACCCATCCATAATATTGTAGAACCATCACCACTTTCCATTTCCAGAACTTTTCATCATTCCAAATAGAAACTCTGTGATCATTTAAAGAACAAGTCCATTCCCACCTATCCCCGGCCCCTGGTAATCTCTGTTTTGCTTTCTGTCTCTATGAATTTGTCTGGTCTAGGAGGGTTTTTCTTTTTTTTAGCAGTTTTTAATGATTATCATCAAGATCCTTTATCCTACTAGGAATTGCTAAATGGGTTCTTGTTGTGGGTTCTGTTTTGTTCTTGGTCTTTATTTCTTGAAAATGTTATTTTGGATTTGTGGAGTTTTAGCATACCCAAGAGCTTCTAACATACTATGACCATTATTCTTTTTGATGCTCAAATTATCTTATCCCATGTTTGGCACTAACAACCCTTCAGATCAACTTCTCTGCCCTTTGACACAAACCTAAGCATTTCTTATATATCTTTGGTTTCTAATGTAATCGGAAGTTTCAGACTCACCTTTCACATTTCCTGCTTTAGACCTGGAAGCAGCCATCACCTCAAGGAATCTGTTTCCTTTTCATGGGAACCGATCTTTAGAAACCATAATAGGGTTGCTGGGGTGCTCATTGTTACTAGATTGCCATACTTCTGTAGCCTTTTCCAACAGATAATGCTAGGAAATAACACATTTTTACAAACAGAAAAATATATTTCCTTACTTCCAGTTCAAATAAGATCATAGAATTTTAACTTAACTTTTCTGATTTTATATTTTTGTGTGTTTTTTCTATGCTGAAAACCTTGCTTCTTCAAAGCATAAAACTTTTTTATATACCTTATATCCACTTCTTTCCCTTCCCTTCCAGCCTCAAGGCTTTAAATTCCACCAGAATTACCTTGAAAAGTTCACCAATGGCCTTCATTTGGCCAAATTCAGTGGTCAGCTCTCAATCCTCATCTTGTTTAACCCATCAACATTGTTTGACAAATTGATTACTCCCCCCTCTTGAAACATTTTATTTTTTGGTGGGACTGTGGTTTGAACTCAGGGCTTCACACTTGCAAAGCAGGTGCTATAACACTTGAGCCACATCTCTAGACTGTTTTGTTCTGGTTATTTTGGAGATGGGAGTCTCACAAACCATTTGCCTGGGATGGCCTCTAACTGGGATCCTCCTAATCTCAGCTTCCCAAGTCGCTAGGATTAGAGTGAGCCACCAGCACCTGTCTAGTAGCTTTTTGGAGTACATTTCATAGGGTTTATGCTGATCCTTTTATCTTTCTTTCCAATCTGTCTTTTACTGTTTTTTCTTGCATTATTACATTTGCTAGGACACCGACTCCCAGAACAATGGCAAATAGAAGAGGGAAGAATGAATGCACTTACTTTGTTTCTACCTTTTGGGGAAGGCACTTTTTTTTTTTTTTTAACCATTTATGTAAGAGTTAGCTGTAGATTTTTAATAAATGTGCTTTATCTGATGAGGACATTTCTTTTTAATCCTAGTTTGATATTTAGTCATAAATGAATATGAAATTTAAAATTATATATATGGTTTTTCTTCTTAATTTTTATGTTAAGATGTTGAATTATAATGATTGATTTTCTTTTCTTTCTTTTTTTTTTTTTGAGGTGCAAACGGACAGTTTTATTAGGAAAGGAAAGCAAAACAGGAGAAAAAGCAGAGGAGGGACTGGAGGAAAAGGCAAGTTTGAATTCCTGGGATAAATGTCACTTATTTTTTATATTGCTGGGTTTGATTCTAATAGTGATTTTGATGAAGTTAATATTTTAATTTGTGTTTGCAATGTCTTTGGTTTGTTTTTAGGTATTTTTCTTTCTGGCTGCTTGTGTTTGGTGAAGATTTCTTTTTTATTTCTCTTTCTTAATATATGTTATGCCTCTTGTACCCTAGAGTCATGTCTTCATCACATCTTTTATTATTTCTAACACTATCTTTGATGTACTGGGATTTGAACTCAGGGTCTCCTGCTTGTCAGGCAGGAACTCTACCACTTGAGTCAATTCCACCCTTTTTGTGATTTTTTTTTTCTTCTTCAAGATATGGTCTCCTGAACTATTTTCCCTGTCTGGCTTTGAATCTCGGTATTCCAGATCTCTGCCTCCTGAGTAACTACAATTAGAGATATGAGCCACCAGCTCCTGGCAGTGTGACAATTTTTTAGAGTTGGTTGTTTACTTTTGGTATTGTACTTTTTAATTCCTTTTACCATTTCATATGTGTGTAACTTATATTCTGCATCTGATTACTCCAGTATCTAAAATCCTAGCTACTGATAAGGTCCGCCATGTTTATCTTGGTGTAATGGAGTCCTGGGAGTAAGTTGGAGGTGATTCTTCCAAGGGAAGATTTGCTGTAGCAGTGAGTTTTGCTGTGTGTGGCCAATCTCCTAGTGTCTCAGTTCAATGTGAGAGTGTCACCTTCATTTCTCACCTTCCCCCTCAATTGCTGGCCCAGTGTTTCTTCTGTCTATAGATGGCAGTCCTGATATTGATATTTGCTTTCAAAGCAGCTGCGTTTTGTGAGTACCAAATGCTCTCTAGTTCTAGTTCTTTGGTTGTAGGAGAAGGGTGGGCACGATGGGGATGAAGATGGCCCTTACTGTGAGCCAGCTCAGCAATGTACCAAAAAGATTTTTATTACCCAGGAAGCAGGTGTTTTTTTTTTTTTTTCTGTACTGGGGTTTGAACTCAGGGCCTACACCTTAAGCCACTCCACCAGCCCTTTTTTGTGATGGTTTTTTCCAGATGGGATCTTGTACACTATTTACGATCCTCCTGATCTCTGCCTCGAGTAGCTAGGATTACAGGCATGAGCCACCAGTGCCTGGAAGGTGTTTTCTTGTAGGAGGGTCGTAAGATAGTTAATTTACCATACTGTCAATAAAGGAAGTACGATACTTTTCATTTCCTTTGCTGTTATGTGTTTTAAATTTTGAAACACTTTCCTACTTACAGATAAGTTGTAAGACCAGTGCAAAGAACTCCCATGCTCACTTCATCTAAATCCCCCAATATTGACATTTTACCATGTGTGTTCTTTTTTCCTGACCCATTTTCCCTGAATCATGTGTAAATTAAATTGCAAACATGATGTCCCCTCATTCCTAAATACGTCAGTCTTGCATTTACCAAGAACAAGTCTTACATAATAGAATTATTTTTTTTAATTGAGTAAGTAACATTAGCACAATACAATTATCTGTTTGACAGGCCTGATTGATATTTTACCAATTGTTGTGGTTTGGGTCTGTACTGTCGTCCAAAGGCTCGTGTGTTGAAGGCTTGGTTCCCAGCTGATGGGCTGTTGGGAGATGATGGAACCTTTAGGAGGTGGGGCATTGTTAGAAAAAGTAGGTTATTGGGGGCCTGCCTCCTTCCTCGCTAGCTCTCTGCTGCTGGCCATCATGAGGTGAGCAGTTTTGCTCCACCACATGCCCTCACCATGATGTTCTGCCTCATCATAGCTCAGAAACGACAGAGCCAAGTGACCATGTGCTGAAACCTCTGATGTTGTCAGTCAAAATTAATCTTTCCTCCTTTAAATTGATTTTCTCAGGTATTTTGTCACAGTGATGGAAATCTAACACACCAATTGTCCAAATAATCATTCATACAAATAATGAAAATCTTGTCCAGGGTCCATTTCAAGATCATGCACTTAGTGTCGTTTCTCTTGGTCTCTTTTCATCTTGAGCACTTTTCAGTCTGTTCTGTCTTTGTGTTTCATGACTTACTGATTTTTTTTTTAAGAGAATAGACCTGTTTTGTAGACTATTCAATTTGTATTTGTTTATGTTTGATTGAAAACTGAAGTTGTTATAACTTTCAATAGGAATATGGTAAGATGATATTGAGTCCTTCTCTCTCTCTCTCTCTCTATCTCTCTTTTGGTGGTACTATTTTTGCTTTTTTCAGGGCATCATGATTGTTATGCTGGTGCTCTACCACTTAAGCCATTCTGCCAGCCCTTCTGCCTTTCTCAAAGATAAATGACATTGGTCATTCCTAAATGGTATTTAGGAACCCAAGATGTGGGCATTGCATTCTCTCATTATGACTGGAGTGCCCTGGCTTCTAGACTATCAGTTGACAGACCTAGGGAATATATGCATATGTGTATATATATATATACATACAGACATATAAATATCTCCACACATGTAAGTCTATCTATCTAAAACCACAAGTTCATACTGCTCCCATTCTCATCCAACCAGAGGGTTCATTGCCCTGTTCCTTATTTGTAACTTTCTTTTCCAACAATAAGAAACCGAACTCCCGTTGTTCTTATCATATTTAGTTATTTATTTAATCTTATAACACACTGGCAGTGGTTTCTTTCTTTTTATTTTTTTTAATATGGAACGCTACATGAATTTGTGTGTCATCCTTGCAGAGGGGCCATGCTAATCTTCTCTGTATTGTTCCAATTTTAGTATGTGTGCTGCTGAAGCGAGCACCAGTAGTTTCTTTATTATCAAATCATAGCACTGTAAAAAACAAATCACAAACCTTCCCACCAACTAGAGTTACGTGTTCTTTTTGTCTTTATTCTGAGGACATATGGTTGAAATAATAGTGTTGCTTTTTCTGTGTGGCTGTAAATAGGTAAGTGCATTTGTTTCTCTTTGCATTCCATTCAGGATCCCCCCTATTGATTTCATTATTGTTTTTGCATATAAAGTACAAAAGAGAAACTGCAAAAAGGTGTGCTGAGAGTAGTGCTTCTTCTCCTGCAGCCTTTTGTACCCCTCATCCCTTCTTATTCCTCCTTACCCTCCAATCTCACTAGGTTTGGATGTATCTTTTCTTTGTATTTCTTTTTGCAAAGATAAGGGGTACTTTAAATTTCTTCTTTCCATACGTGCAAGTTGAAAGGTCAAAATCTGAAATGCTGTAAAACCCACAACTCTTTGAGCACAAGTATGATGCCACAGGAGAAAATTCCATGTCTGACTTCATGTGATAAGTCTTAATCAAAACACAGATACATGGTGGGGGTGGGAGTGGGAGATGGGAAGGAAAAAGAGAGGGTGTATGGGAGAATACAGTCAAAGCACATTGTATATATGTACCAAAGGACATAATGAAACCCACACAAGGATGTGTAAGAAAGTTAAAAAAAAAGGGCGGGCGTGGGGACTAGAGGGGCTCAGGGAAGGAGAGGATAAGAAAGACTAATAGAAAGAAAATACAAACCAAAAAAGTAATAGAGAGGTGAATATGATTGAATTACACTAAATGCATGTACAGAAACATCTCAATGAAACCCCTCACTTTGTACAATTAACATACAAATAAAATAAAAACACAGGTGCACTAGAAATACTCTATAAAATTACCATCAGACTATGCTTACAAGGTGCATATGAAACAAATTAATTTCATGTTTAAACACAGATCTCATTTAGGATATCTCATTATGCAGTATATGCAAATATTCCAAAATCCAAACATCCCAAATCTGAAATATTTCTGATTTCAAGCATTTTGGATGATGGATACTCAATTTATATTGTAAAATTTTGCTGTCTTTACTTTTAAAAACTTAACAATATGTCTTAGAAGTCACTCTGGGATGGGACATCTGGATCTTCCTCACTTTTTCCCAGGTTCATAGTACTCCATTTTTCTGTGTTTGTGTCTCCTGTGTTTGAAGATTTTGGTAGTTTTCAGTAATTCTCAATTTCAGACAATGCTGCATGAATAACCTCACACATGTTTATTTTGCTGTAGTTAGTGATAAATGTTCAGGGTAAGTTCCTAAGTACAGGACTGTTTGGTCAAAAGGCAAAGACACCTGTAATTTTGTTTGATATTGCTTAATTTGCTTCCCAGGAAGGTATCTGTTTGCATTCCCACTTATAAGTGTCCATTTTTTCATAGCCTTGCCAAGAAATGGTTGTTGAACTTTTGAACTTTTGCTAGGTGAAGAAAGGTATCTCAAAGTAATTTCAGCTTGTACTTCCCTTACTTTGAGTCAAGTTGAATGTTTTTTCATATGTGTAAGGGCCATTTTTTCTATGAAAATACTGTTCTTTTTTTTTGTGCTCATTTTTATACTAGGTTTTGATCTTATTTCAAGTCCTTTATATATATATAAGGGCTGTTTACTCTTTACCTATGGCATATGTGGCAAATATTTTCTCCCAGTTTGAAATTTGTCTTTTGACTATGTGGTAAATTTTTTGTCATGTAAAACTTTATTATTTTTATAAATTTAGTAGGAACTTACAATCTTGATTTGGTTCTCTTGTGAGTCATAATTACATAAGTTTTTCTTACACTCTGATCAAAGAGGTCTTCACCCATGAATTCTTAGTTCAGTTTTTACATTTGAGTCTTTGAACTATCTAGAGTCTAATCTTTCGAATGGTGGAGGTAATAGATCTAGTTTGATCTCTTTCTGTATGGCTGTCTGATTGTCTGAGTGCCATTATTCACAAAGTCTGTTTTGACCAAGTGATTTCCATGTGAACTTGAGTCTAATTCTGGACTTCATACTGCATTCCACTGGTCTATCTGTTCAGGCCTCAGTGCCACACTGCTTTAATTATAAAGCCTTTCCAGTACATTTTAGCACTGCTAGAGTTGGACCTCTGTAGTGGCTTTTCTTTTTCTGGTATTTCTAGCTATTCTTACATGTTTGTCATTCCATATGTCAACTTAGGCGCTAGAAAAAATATTTTGACATTTTTATTGGAATTGCATTCATCTTATAAATTAACTTGGAGAGAACTGACAAATTTATGACACCGAGTCATCAGCTCTCTTTGTTCATATCTGCTTTGGGTCTTTCAGGGGCATTTTAATGTTTTCCTCATGCGGATTTTTTTAACATTCCCAGCAAAATTTGTTGTTTTTTTTTTTTTAATTTTATTAGCATATAATAGTTGTACAGGGAGATACATTGTGATGTTTACATAAGTGCTTACAATATATCTTAGTTAGATTTACCCCCTCCATCATTGTCCCTCTTCCCCACTGCTCCCTTTGGGCCAAATTTGTGACCAGTACTTTACCTTTTTTGTTGCTGTGGTAAATGGGTTTTTCTGTGCACTATATCCTCTGTCTGGTTATTGTTTATGTTAACAAAGGCTACTGATTTCTGTATGCTGGCCTAATAGCTGATGCTGGATTGTTGTTCATGTCATAGCATAGTCGATGACTGAAGACATGGGACCAGGGGTTAAGAGTTAAAGCAAGCACAGTCAAAGAATGGCAAATGTAGGGCCTGCCCTGACTTAGGCACCCCTACTTTACTTTGAAGCTGCGTCTATAATTGGCTGTCTAATTAACTTCTTGTTGGCCCCAGCCATCTGGCTGCCCTCTCCCCATCCTCATCAGGCTGGGCGTTCCAGGAGGGCCTTGCTAGTCATCCTGTCCTTGACAACTGCCAAGTGCACTTTATGACTAGCACTCATTTTTTTGGTGAGAACCCTTTTTTGTTTTATCTCGGGAAAGTTTGCTGTGCTATCTTACTAGGGGGTCTATTTTTTTCATCTTTAGACATTTGTCTTTAAAAGTGCTTCTCTGTCACCCTTATCTAGAGAAAGACAGCTGTACTTTGTTATCTGGGTGAGAAGCCCACTTCTCACATCTCTTTATGTGGTTGCTTTTAAGGATGCATTCCCATCTGCTTTATCTAAGACAAAGTTAAACAGACATGAAGACCAGTGGAACAGAATAGAGGACCCAGATACGAAGCCACACAACTATAACCAACTTGTCTTTGACAAAGGTGCTAAAAATATACGATGGAGAAAAAGCAGCCTCTTCAACAAAAACAGCTGGGAAAACTGGTTAGCAGTCTGCAAAAACTGAAACTAGATCCATGTATATCACCCTATACCAATATTAACTCAAAATGGATCAAGGATCTTAATATCAGACCACAAACTCTAAAGTTGATACAGGAAAGAGTAGGAAATACTCTGGAGTTAGTAGGTATAGGTAAGAACTTTCTCAATGGAACCCCAGCAGCACAGCAACTAAGAGATAGCATAGATAAATGGGACTTCATAAAACTAAAAAGCTTCTGTTCATCAAAAGAAATGGTCTCTAAACTGAAGAGAACACCCACAGAGTGGGAGAAAATATTTGCCAACTACACATCAGACAAAGGACTGATAACCAGAATATATAGGGAACTTAAAAAACTAAATTCTCCTAAAACTAATGAACCAACAAAGAAATGGGCAAGTGAACTAAACAGAACTTTCTCAAAAGAAGAAATTCAAATGGCCAAAGAAACACATGAAAAAATGCTCACCATCTCTAGCAATAAAGGAAATGCAAATTAGAACCACACTAAGATTCCACCTCACTCCTGTTAGAATAGCCATCATCAACAACAACACCACCAACAACAGGTGTTGGCGAGGATGCGGGGAAAAAGGAACCCTCTTACACTGTTGGTGGGAATGTAAACTAGTACAACCACTCTGGAAAAAAATTTGGAGGCTACTTAAAAAGCTAAACATCGATCCACCATTTGATCCAGCAATACCACTCTTGGGGATATACCCAAAAGACTGTGACACAGGTGACTCCAGAGGCACCTGCACACCTATGTTTATTGCGGCACTATTCACGATAGCCAAGTTATGGAAACAGCCAAGATGCCCCACTACTGACAAATGGATTAAGAAAATGTGGTATCTATACACAATGGAATTCTATGCAGCCATGAAGAAGAACGGAATGTTATCATTCACTGGTAAATGGATGGAATTGGAGAACATCATTCTGAGTGAGGTTAGCCTGGCCCAAAAGATCAAAAATCGTATGTTCTCCCTCATATGCAGACATTAGATCAAGGGCAAACACAACAAGGGGATTGGACTTTGAGCACATGATAAAAGCGAGAGCACACAAGGGAGGTGTGAGGATAGGTAAGACACCTAAAAAATTAGCTAGCATTTGTTGCCCTCAACGCAGAGAAACTAAAGCAGATACCTTAAAAGCAACTGAGGCCAATAGGAAAAGGGGACCAGGAACTAGAGAAAAGGTTAGATCAAAAAGAATTAACCTAGAAGGGAACACCCACACACAGGAAATTAATGTGAGTCAACTCTCTGTATAGCTATCCTTATCGCAACCAGCAAAAACCCTTGTTCCTTCCTATTATTGCTTATACTCTCTCTTCAACAAAATTAGACATAAGGGCAAAATAGTTTCTGCTGGGTATTGAGAGGGTAGGGGGGAGAGGGAGGGGACAGAGTGGGTGGTAAGGGAGGGGGTGGGGGCAGGGGGTAGAAATGACCCAAGCATTGTATGCACATATGAATAATAAAACAATAATAATAATAATAAAAGACAAATTTACTCGTCATTTGTTTCTGTTACATTCCCAGAACCATTTCTGCGCTTATTACCCCCACCCCCTGCCCCACACCCCTCACACTGCCTTCTTATATCTGCAATATTTAGTATACTCTGTCAGATACTATCGTATCATCTGCACATAAAGACAGTTTGGGTATATTCTAATTCTTATGCCTCTAATAGATTTCTCTGTCTCTGAATTTTTTGGCTTTTTTGGTGGGGGAGCCCTGGGGATGGAACCCAGGTCCTCCTGCACGCTAGGCAAGTGCAGCCATGCCCCCAGCCCACTCTTTTCTACTTCTATTGGCTGATGCCTCCCTCACGGTTTGACCAAGTGCTTTCCACTTTGCACACGGAGTAAAGAAGCAGAGGCTCAGCTGTAAGCTACAGCCTGGGTTAACTTGAGGTGTTGGGTCTGGGGTCAAGGACCTCTAGGCTAGTGGCTACTACTTTCTCTCTATTTTTCTCTCCACTGAATGTGATGCCCCACTGTTAGAAATGCTGTTCCCAATTGATGATCACAGAAATACTGGGGAGTCTCTCAGCAAGGCAAAAAGTTTACTTCTGTAGAAGGGTGCAGCCACAGACCACAGTCTGATAGGCAAACACGCTGAGCAGGGAGTCAGCTTAGTTTTTATATCTTTGCCCTTCACCATGATGGACAGGGTTGGGTTCACAGTCTTCCTCATTGATTACTTAAAAAGGGGGGGGGCACATGGGATAAGGGAGACCTTGGAGCAGGGAGAACAAAAAAATTCTTTAGGGCAATATTCATCTTTAAGCAAGCAGTTTGAGATTAGGACATCTGAAGATAAACAGCTTTGTTTGACCAAGAACTTTGCAAGGCCAAGCAACGTTTCACAAAGCATGTAGGCAGCAACTGGGGAGGGAGGCTGGCATCTTCACGATGAGAGACATTCACTCCTTTGACAGAAAAGACCTGACTAGCTGATTCTCACTCCACCCCGCAAAGCATGGTGACTGGTGGTGTGAGGAGAAAGTATCTCCAGACCAGAGAAGTTGGGGGTTGCCTGCAGCACATCTTGCCTGGTCACTCAAGGGAGCTGCTGATGCAGGGCATATGAAGGAGGCCACCCTGGGGCGGGTCCCACCTTCAGCCCAGTGCAAAGCTGCCCCAGGCCGCCCAGAGGCCATCTCCCAACCCTCACCTTCCTGAGAGTCCTTTTCAGGGCTGCACCCTGGAGGCGGGTAGTGCTTGTCCGTGCCTCTTGTGCTGCCCTGCGCGTCTTAAATCCTTTGCCCGGCACCAGCTTCATCCTTCAGGGTGCTAGGCGGGCCCCACTCTGCACAGTTGTCATTGAAGCAATCCACATGAAATCGTCCACAGCAGTGCTTCCAGTCCCTTTCCCCCAAACACACCCCTAAGCAGGGACTGCCCAAATCAGCTCTGTCCACCCAAGCTTCATGGACCATAGAAGCCCTGTACAGTGGCAGTGTGGTCCTCGGTGAGTGACATCTCCTGCCACCAACAGGAGAGCTGAGGAGCGGGGTCAGCTGCCTGCAGCTGCCACTGCACCCTGTTTCAGCAAAGCCCTCCCGAGCATTAAGTCTTATTTTATTAGCTTTCCACCCTTCCCCCTCATTGAGCACCCTTATTGTTTTTAGATCTTTGGGGTTCTTTTGGGCTCCAGAGTCCAAACCCTGGAGACAGCTAGAAGGTGAACCAAAGTGTCTTTGGCTTAGCTCATTGTGGGATTTGAGCAAGATAGCACGTTGATGGGAGATAGAAGAGTGAAAGGGAAAGGAAAAGGAATTCCTTGTTATGTCAGGCTTTTTACAGTCACTTAAAAACTTCTTGTGAAGCTGGTGCCTGTGGCTCACGCCTATTATCCCAGCTACTGAGTAGGCAGAAATAGGTGGTTCATGGTATGAAGCCAGTCCAGGGAAATAGTTCCTTAGAGCCTATCTTGAAAAAAACCCATCACAAAAAAGAGCTGGTGGAGTGGCTCAAGGTGTAGGCCCTGAGTTCAAACTCCAGTCCTACAAAAAACCCCCTCACAAAAAACAACAAAAAAACCCAACTCTTGTGAAATAGATGGAATGAAAGCCATCTTAGAGATTAGAAAAGTGGCCTAAGGAAATGTTAAAGGATGATTTTTTTTAAAAGGGTAAGATAGTAACTCTTGTACAAATATAAAATGAACACATAGGAGATTTTATTTACTCATCAATTAACAAAGAAACCAGTAAGATGTAAAAACTGGTTCAAAGGAACCAAGAATTTGGAAAGTGTCCGTGGTGTAATAATTACATCTTCATTGTACTAAATTTATTTGCATCTCCATGGACAAGAATCATTTTATCTATACCAGCTTTCTATAACATGTAGAGCTGTCAAATAGCTCAAGACAAGGAAAAGTCTAGAATCAGATCACCTCACTAGACAATCTGCTGTGAAATGAAGGAATGTCTCTGAGATTTCACAACTGCTAAGTAGATTGGCATCCAAACCAGATCTAGGTCTCTGTGAGTTCAGGCTCCCTCTGGAGTGGTGGTGATGAGTGCTCTCTCCAGCAACTGTGGTATTGACCACTTGTCACCCACTTTGTTAAAAATTCCTGGTCTCCCAAACTCTTAAGTTGATACAAGAAAGAGTAGGAAATACTCTGGAGTTAGTAGGTATAGGTAAGAACTTTCTCAATGAAACCCCAGCAGCACAGCAACTAAGAGATAGCATAGATAAATGGGACCTCATAAAACTAAAAAGCTTCTGTTCATCAAAAGAAATGGTCTCTAAACTGAAGAGAACACCCACAGAGTGGGAGAAAATATTTGCCAATTATACATCAGACAAAGGACTGATAACCAGAATATACAGGGAACTTAAAAAACTAAATTCTCCCAAAACTAATGAACCAATAAAGAAATGGGCATGTGAACTAAACAGAACTTTCTCAAAAGAAGAAATTCAAATGGCCAGAAAACACATGAAAAAATGCTCACCATCTCTAGCAATAAAGGAAATGCAAATTAAAACCACACTAAGATTCCACCTCACCCCTGTTAGAATAGCCATCATCAGCAACACCACCACCAACAGGTGTTGGCGAGGATGCGGGGAAAAAGGAACCCTCTTACACTGTTGGTGGGAATGTAGACTAGTACAACCACTCTGGAAAAAAATTTGGAGGCTACTTAAAAAGCTGGACATCGATCTACCATTTGATCCAGCAATACCACTCTTAGGGATATACCCAAAAGACTGTTACTCCAGAGGCACCTGCACATCCATGTTTATTGTGGCACTATTCACAATAGGCAAGTTATGGAAACAGCCAAGATGCCCCAGCACTGACGAATGGATTAAGAAAATGTGGTATCTATACACAATGGAATTCTATGCAACCATGAAGAAGAACGAAATGTTATCATTCGCTGGTAAATGGATGGAATTGGAGAACATCATTCTGAGTGAGGTTAGCCCGGCTCAAAAGACCAAAAATCGCATGTTCTCCCTCATATGTGGACATTAGATCAAGGGCAAACACAACAAGGGGATTGGACTTTGAGCACATGATAAAAGCGAGAGCACACAAGGGAGGGGTGAGGATAGGTAAGACACCTAAAAAACTAGCTAGCATTTGTTGCCCTTAACGCAGAGAAACTAAAGCAGATACCTTAAAGCAACTGAGGCCAATAGGAAAAGGGGACCAGGAACTAGAGAAAAGGTTAGATCAAAAAGAATTAACCTAGAAGGTAACACCCACGCACAGGAAATCAATGTGAGTCAATGCCCTGTATAGCTATCCTTATCTCAACCAGCAAAACCCCTTGTTCCTTCCTATTATTGCTTATACTCTCTCTACAACAAAATTAGAGATAAGGGCAAAATAGTTTCTGCTGGGTATTGAGGGGGGGAGCGGGAGGGGGTGGAGTGGGTGGTAAGGGAGGGGGTGGGGGCAGGGGCGAGAAATGAACCAAGCCTTGTATGCACATATGAATAATAAAAGAAAAATGAAAAAAAAAAATTCCTGGTCTCAGAAATCTCCATTGGAACCTGCAGCAACTCTCCGAAGGACTCCAAAACCTCTTTCAAGTTCCTCCTCTACCTCTTTCAAGTTCCTCCTCTACACAGGTGTTCATTGGAAGTCTTGAAGGGCTTCCTGATTCAAGCTCCAGGAAGGCAGCAGGACAGTCTCAAGACTCCCCACGCCCTGTGTCTTGAGTGGGTGAAGAAACCGCTGCAGCTCAGGCTCCCGTCAGTCCTTTGCTTTGGCAGTTTGGGGGCGCTGGTACAGCCAGATGATACCCTCATCATGTAGCCGCTTCCAGACTGTTCTCTCTAATGCGAAGTCATGGTTTATGTAAAAGATCAGTCGTTTCCATGATTGATCATAGTAGTGATCAGAAAAGCGCTCGTAGCCCTCGGTGATGAAGCCATAGGCACTCACCTAGGTAAGGTGGGAGGAGGAAGAGAGCCTGCAGTGGCTGTCTCCCAGGCTTCTTGGGAGCCATGTATGTGTTTGTGTGGGAGGGGGAGTGGCCTTTTATCCTGGTTCCATCCTGAGGTCTGGGTGCAGGTCCCTTGGATGCTCATGCACACTCATGCCTGCTCCCCCTTCCCGCCAGAGGGGTGCACCAGCTGGCCACGGGCCACCATCCCATGATGAGGAGGCCTTGGGGGAGCTCCAGCACTGTTCTCCAGTGACTGAGCTCCTGAGTTGGAGCCTTACCTTGTCACAGAGATGAAGGGCAGTGAGCAACAGGAGGGCACCAGTGGTGGGGCGGTATATCCTCCAGTGGGTAGTGGTCAGGGTCTTTGACCTCAGAAACCTGTAAAAAACCCCCAGATCCCCATCTGTCAGGAACCTGTAAGGGATGAGGATATAGTCCCTGCACTGCCTTCTGCTCTCACCTGTTCTTCATGTAGCGGAGAAAGTCTGGGTGTAGCAACAGGTATCTGTCCAATTTCAATGCTTCTTGAAAAGCTTCCTGCGGCCTGCGCCTGTGGTCAGGGATGGATCATTTAGGCTCCATTCTCTTATCTAGCCTGATGCGGGCCAAGACAGGGTCAAGGGCATGACTGGTATTCCATTTAGCCAAGGCTGTCCCATGTATGTAACCCTTTTTAGGCACTTTCCTCCTAACCTGGGGGGCAGGAAGAGGGAAATGGGTACCTGAACCAGAAAAGGTTCTTTTTCGCCAGGGTCTGATTCAGAAGCATTGCCTCCAGCCACTCATAGTCCCGGGTGCCTTCCAAGAAGTGTAGGTAGCGGACGTCCTAAGGACCAAGGACAGCAAGTGGTCCAGGAGTACTCCTTCAGAACCACAGGCTGGGGTGGCCTGGCTCTGACTCCCCACTGCCCACTTGTTCTTCTGTGGCCTGGCCTGGCTGTCCTCTCTGCTCTTGCCTTCATATGAATAGAGCCTGTGCCAACCACACAGCATGCAGACACATGGTGCTCCTCTCCCTTTCTCTCTGCATCCTCCCTTATCCAGAGTGTGTATGTGGCCATACACACCTTCACTCACCTTCCCCAGAGGCACATGCTGGAACCCCCGCCTGCCCAAAATGAGAAGTGACTGGGTCAGGGAGAAGGCGGTAAAGCCGTAGAAGGATGTCCGGGTGCCCACGTCCTGCTCGTAGCCTTTAATGACAGCTCCACTCAGTCTGCACCGAAAGAAAACCAGGACAGTGAGCGGAGGCGGGAGATGCATGGATATGGATGGAGGAGGGAGAAATGGAGGAGGCAGCAATTAAATGCTGACATTCTCAGGAAAGTCCAAAAACTCCACCTTCCAGATGAGGACACGGGGCACCTGTCATATCCCTCAGAAAAGCCCAGATCTGCAGGAGAGGGGAGCTTGGGGTGGCACAACTTACCTGAACACATAGTCATGACTGTCTATGTCCTGGCCCACACGGGAGTCGTTCAGAATGCCCCCGTTACCCACCACGGCACAGGTGACGCATTGGGAGCTGCCAGGAGGGAGGCTGGCCAGGAGCAGCTGCTGCTGGGGCACTGGAGGGAAGTGTGTCACCACCTTCTGCACCACTGGAACAAGTTGTGTATGTGGGGAGGCAGGGGGAGCTCCATTCAGAGCCCTGAAAGGGACAGCGGTCTGGCCCATCACCTCTCCCAGGGCTGGTGGCCCCCAGGGACAAGGCAGACCAGAGACAGAAAGCCAGCCATCCTCTGCCCTGGCCTAGTGCATGCCCAGAAACTTCCCCTGGGGTTGGGACTCACAGGAGTGATTGAGTTCCATGAAGCCAAAAGGTGGGGCGAAGTGCTCCAGGCGATTCCACTCACTCTGGTTGAAATGTCTGGAGTCCAGGAAGAGAGTTAGGTTGGGTAGAAAAAGATTCTTGAGCCATGGTGACTTGGAGGCTTTGACCTTCACAGAGTCAGGGCAGGTCTGTGTGCAGGAAGACAGACAAAAGTCAGGTAGAGAGAGGCCCAGAAAGGCCTTTGGGCAGGGGCCACTCTGGGCATCACAGTTCGAAGGCATTGCCTCTTCTTCCTCTCTGTCCCAGTCCCAGAGTCTGCTGGCCCTCCCCTTTCCACCATCTGGGCCACTGTGGTCCCAAGAGGTTTTAGGAAATGGCCATTGTCAGCCCTCTAGGCAGATGCACCTTTGCAAGTGTCCCCCATGTGGCATGCATCTAGTGTAATGTTGGTGCTGTGATCCAACTCTATGCATATGCACACACGACATACACATATGTGTTCTGAATGCTGCCCCTCTGGAAAAGGTGCAGGAATAGGACTGGGGATGAGGAGGGGAGGGTTAAGCCCATGCAGTTTTTCTTGAGGCTGGAGGAGAATTCAGGTTTTAGAGTTAGATTTGCTAATTTCTGGGGATTAGGGCTGGGCAAGAAGCTGAGGTCTTCTCATCTTTTAGTCTCTGTCCCCTTCCCCTACCAGAGGATTCATGCATCAAAACCCAGAGCTAGTCACACTCTCACCCCAGATTGATGCCCTCCAGGCCTTCTTCAAGGGCTCCAGGGAAAGGAAGTCCCCTTCTCACTTGCACCTCCTGGTGCTGTCCAGACCAAGCTTCTGGGCCTGCCTTCTCCTCCTCCCCCATTCTGGTTGGCACAGTGCAGGGCAGAGCGTAGGGTGGGCCAAGGCAAAGTTGAAGGTGCCTGGAGGTGGGGGAGCTGCCTCTCAGGAGGGGCTCCAGAGCAGGAAGCATAAGGGAAGAGGCGATGGCACAAACTCACCGTCTGTAGGCCCCCCACATCCAAGTTATATTGTTCCTCAAAATCCCACCGAGGCTCAGACTTGAAGTTGGCAGCCTTCAGTGCTTGGCTTCTTGGTGTGGTGGGGCTTGGGAAAGGGGCAGGGGGTGGGGTGGCCTGGACCTTCTTCTCCTTGACTGTGACAGCTGCTGTGGTCATTGCTTTCTTTCTCATCCTTGTTGACACTGCCCCTGCCGTGGTCAACATTTTCTTCTGACTTTCTGTAGTGAGCGCCTTTGCTGTAGTTGCTGCTTTCACCTGATGCTTTGCCGACACTGTCCTTATGGTTGTCAGTGTCCCCTGCTGGTCCTTTCTTTCTCTGCTTGTCTTCATGTCCTGACTTTGTCGTGCTAGTTCCTTTGACCTAACAGAGGCCATCTCCTTGTCCTGGCCTCTTGGTGGCTGTGTGTCTACCACAGTTCTCTCTTTTTCCTGTCTCTTCAGCACTGCTCTTGTTGCTGTGTTGGGCATGCTGCCCCCTTCCTGCCACTGTGCCTGGCTGGCCTCTGCTTTCCTGCTTGCTCCAGAGGTGTGGCCTGTGGGCTTGGGCTGTATGTCCAGGGCACCATTCCCTTGCACTGCCTCTGCGTGGACACTTGTTCTCTGTCCCAGGATGGGTGTCTGGGACAAAGCCTTTTGTAGCAAATCCCCAGATGTTTCTCCAATATTCTTTACATATTGATACCTGGAACAGAGAGAACTTCTGATGAAGGCTGGAGACCATAGAAACAGGTCAAAGTCTGACTTATTCTTGTGCCTCCGAAGACTTTAAACTAGTGCCCATTGGAGAGGAAGGGAAAGAGGTAGTGCCATCCACAGAAATTACACCAGTGCCTTTAGTAATGCATCTGGAAACTTCATCTGACAAGTAGAGACAGCTTGACAATCGCAGGAGTTTGGGACACCGGGCCTGGGTGCTGAGACTGGGGCTAAAACTCTTCCCCAGTTTTGGGCCCCAGCTGCCTGTGCTCAGGGAGCCTTATGCTTTTTCTGGACCCCAGAGAACACTACCATTCCAGACCAGGAATAAGAATGAGTTTATGTCACTCCGGTCCTGTCTCCTAATGTCTGTCATTAAATTAATTTTTATTTTGTTAATGAAGCATATGTCACTAAATTATGTAACTTACAAGGAAGTGGGGCAGACACATTCACGTAAGGACTATAGCTGTCAACATTAACTTTGAAAGGTTTTTCTTAGAGACTTACTTCAAATACCCACATGAGTCAAACTCTGCTTAAAAACAAACTCTTAGCCAGGCTCCGGTGGCTCAGGCCTATAATCTTAGCTACTTGGGAAGCTGAGATCAGAAGGATGGCAATTTGAAGACAGCCAGGGCAAATAATTCATGAGACCCCCATCTCCAAAATAACCAGAGCAAAATGGACTGGAGGTGTGGCTCAAGTTGTAGAGCTCCTGCTTTGGAAGTATGAAGTCCTGAGTTTAAGCCCCATTCCCACCAAAAACAAAAACTCTTGCTTCTTTGCTTTGTTAGGAAAACAAAACCCCCAACAACCATTCTCAACAAATAGTTGTCAAAAGCCCATGCTATATGCCACATCCCATGTCAGACACTGGAGATCAATCAACAAATGAAGTCCTAGTGGGAGCAAGACTGTATGAGCTGAGGGAGCCTACAGGAAGGTGCTCTGTCACCTGCTCTCCTGCCTAAGAGTGAGGAAGACTTCTCTAGAAGTCCTCCTTTGAAAAGAATGAGAAGTGGATTGTGTGTGGGGGGGTCTTAGCCCCTGGAGCACAAAGCACATGATTTATGGGGGTGTTGAGTTTACGGGGCAGAGTGTGGGACAGGAGAGGTTTCCATGCTGGAAGGCAGGCGGGTTGTGATGTGCACTGTGTGGGATCACGGGTGGAGAGCTCATTGGTCCCCTTGCTCAGGAGGAGCCACTGAAGAATTTCAGATGGGAGAGGGAGGGTGCCAAAGGAGGATGGTTGTGAGAGAGGCACAATGTGATTTCCATTTTGGAATGCTTTTCTGAGCTGGGGATGCAGCTGAGGGGTAAATTTCTTGCCTAGCATGTGTGAAGCTCTGGGTTCAATCCCCAGCACTGGCAAAAGAAAATTTACATATATATATATATATGTGTATAAATGGGTTTTTTTTTTCTTCTTAATAGCAGTAAAAGATAGTTGGGGAGGCTAGTCTGACTTCTGGCACACAAGAGTTTTGGCTCTAGGGATTATATTTTCTTTTCTTTTTGACTGTTATGAAAGATATCAAAGGCAACACTTTATTTCTGCAAGAAACCTGGACACTCTCTCCCCCAGTTCTGCATACTTCTCTGACTACACAAGTTTCTGTGAGGTTCTTGGGAACCCTGGGGAAAAAGGATCTTTCTCTCTACTGGTCCTGGTCATTACCCAGAGGGATGTCCATGTCCTCGATTCCTGTCCCTTTCCTCTGCCCTTGGTGTTCTGGGCCTCCCTGTTCATCTTGGTCATATGTGTCCAAGCTCTCTTTGTCTGCTTGCACCATCTGAGCTCTGTATAAGGGACTCGCTGAGCTATGTGAAGAGAAGAGAAAAGTGTGCAGCCAGATAGATCTGAGTGAGATCTTAACACTTGCATTATTAGCAAGTGGGGGAATTTTTCTTACCTGATTCGGTTTTCTTATTTGTAAAATGGGCTGCTACTTTGCACTGCTAAACAAAGTCTCCTCTGAGCATTAACTGATAGGTGCAAAACATCTGGCACAAAACGCATGTGCAACAAGTATCAGTTCCCTTTCCCACTCTTCTTAGCTAGTCCTAGTTTCCACGCACAGCTGAGGAGATGCTGGTCTGGTTTCCAATTCCTCTGTTGCTGCTTTGACTTCCACCACCGCCCAATTCAAAAGCTACTATTCCTATAATTCAGCAAATACTGATCGAGCACCTCCCATGAGACTACAGTTTGCTGGGCCTCAACAGTGAGCTCAACCATGTACCTTTTCCCCATGGAGCCTAAGATAAAGGAGATGTCAAGCTATGGAGGGGAAGGGGACATGAAGACATGCCATGGAAGGTTGCTTGAGCTAAGTTCTAATCCCTGCAATAGTTTTTTTTTTTTTTCCCCTAGGATCATGTGCAAGACCCTGAGTTCAATGTACTGCCATGAAACAAAATAAAGGACAAGTACTTATGGTACTGGGGACTGAATCCAGAGCCTTCAGCATGCTGGGTAAGTGCTGTACCACTCGAGCCTCTCCCCAGCCCTTTCATTTGTATTTTGTTTTAGAGATAGGGTCTTCCTAACTTTATCTAGGCTGGCCTTAAACTCATGATCCTCCTGCCAAATAGCTGGAATTATGGGTGTGTGTTATCACACCTTGCTTCTTATAATAATGTTGATGTTAAAAATTACACAGTCATTGAATTTGTCATACTTGGAGGGTTGTATTTTTGTTTACGACAATGTCATCTCTTTATTAAATTACAAACTCTGAGGAGGCAGAAGTCATTCTGTGCAACCCTTACTGCCATCCTGTTGCAGGTCCATGTCCCATTACCACAGAGTTTTGTTGTTGAGATAGGGTCTCACTTTGGAGCCCAGGCTGGCCTTAAACTCATGATCTTCCTACCTCAGCCTTGCTGGAATTACAGGCATGCACCACATCAGCACTCTTGAAAGCCTTTCTGAGCCCAAAAGGAAAGGGATTAACAAAAACGTAAGTGAATTTGAAATACATACATAGGACATACAAAAGCATATGTCATTTAACAGAGGTTTACCATATGTCTGTTCTGTGCAATGTGCTATGGGGGTACGAGAGTATAAATTTGAGTAAGGTACGGATCCTGGACCTATGAGGTACATGAAAATTGCTTTTAAAGCAGAAAGACAAAGGAACTCTTTCATTGCTGGAGAATTTTAGGCTAGTCCAGGATGATATGTGAAGTAGGCAGATTACCGACACTAACCTGTCTTCCTGCATGGCCTCCCTCCTGAGTCCTGACCAGCCTTGATTGACACCATATTTCCTGCCTTCCTCAGCCAGGAAAAAACCACTTTTGTTCTGGTCTTCCAGGAGGGGCACTCTGTTCTGACCTTGAAACTGAACAAAGGTGTACATTCCCTTAAGGTTTTGAGCAAAGGGTTGGATGTGGTGTCCTCATTGCTTACCTCCTAGGGGTCTTCTTGCTTGGAACACACACACTTTTAATTGGCCTCTGCCAAAGGAGTAACTTGAATAAGAGAAATTTCAGACAAGAAAGGAAAGGCCATGGGCAGGGTTGAACTGAGATACAAATATCCTGAAAAGACTAATAGCTTTCAAGCCCTAATTCATTTTTCAATTTCAATTAAGAAAAGAAAAGGGGAGGGCAAGGTGTGGTAGTGTGTGCCTGTAATCCCAGCTTCTTGGGAGGCAGAGGTATGAGGATCTCTGTTTATGGCTGGCCTAGGCAAAATTGTGAGACCCAATGTGAGAAACAAACTGCAAGCAAAAGGACTGGGGCTGTGGCTCAAGTGCTAGGCAAGCTGTAGGTCCTGGGTTCAATCCCAAAAGGGAAATTTATTACAAGGACAGATAGTGTCTCAGGAACCTAAGAGCAAGAAGTGGTTGATTATCTAGGAGGCCTGAGCCCAGCACTCCCTCTAAGATTTACCTCTGTCCCCTGTGACTTGGCTTTCCCCTTCTCTTTCTTTCCCTTCCTGCAAACTAGCATCCTCTGCTCCTCAGATCACATGGCTGTTGGGGCAGCCATCTCAAAACATCTGTTCAAGGGACTGTTGAATCTCATTGCTCCCAGTTTTTCAAGGGAGGAAGATGGCCTACTCAGGTGTCATTTCCATCCCTGCCCAGGGACATGGATCACACAGTGTGTGACATCCTGAGGCCCACCATGTGCATAGGAGGAAGACAGTTTCAAGAGCTGGGCAGAATCTTCCCCACCCCACAAAGCATCTGTCATGAAAGAATACCATTCAATGCAAAATGACTAATTCAGATGGTCTGAATTATTCAAGAATATAGTCTTTATTTTTTGTCTTTTTGTTGTTGTTGTTGTTGTTGTTTTTGATGGTGCTGGAGCTGGGGGTCAAATCAAAATCCTTACACATGCTAGGCAAGCGCTTTCCTACTGAGCTACATCCCCAACCCAAGAACCTATTCTTGATTGACTCAGTCTCTGCTTATTTACTAGAAAGGTTTGAGTGCTGTGAGGACAGGAATGAGACTCACTCTATACCCTTAGGTCTGACAGCTCAACATAAGTGCCAGGCTTGCATGGGCCACTTGGCAAAACAAAATCCTCGCTGTCACTTGGATTAGCAAACAGCTGTTAGTGGATTTACCCCCACCTCCATACTCCAGACCCTTCCTTAAATGTCTACAGAAGTTTTCCTTTCAAACTCCTGCAGCACTGTGCTGAGAGCAATTCTGATGAACATTTCCCCATCTTCAACCTTTTCATGGACGTTGTTGTCTGGCTGGAAGGCAGCTTAACGTGGCTGTCATGGAGACAGATGTTGAGGGGGGTGGTCTCTTACACTACCCATCTCTTAACTACGCAGCATGGACAGATGACCACATGCTTGGGAATCACATGGGTCCTGAGAGATAAGGCACCCCTCTTTGGAATCCTATCTAGACAGGCATGATCCAGTGACTCCTCGTTCTGTCTGTAAATGCTCCAATTACTTGCTGACTTGTTTAAGTTTTATGGGAAGTCACAGCAATGACCCAGGAAGTGACAAAATAATGGAATTAAGTTTGACTGAATTCTCTATAATTAAATCCACCTATAATTGCGAGGGATGTGGCAGTTTATATAGCATTTACTTATTCTCACGCATGAAATTTGCTGAACCATTTTCAGATGATGAATGCCCTGGAATCATTTGCTTAGATTCTGAGTGACCCTGGCATTGTCCACCATGGGCTGGGCTGGGGCTGGGGCTGGGAAGTGTATTTTTCTATTAAGGGCCCTAATCCAGAGGGATAGGCAAAGTAACTAAGGATTACACCCAAGCAAAAAACAATTTAATTTCATAATTCTGATTACTTGAAATATAAAGATAAAAAATATTACATTTAAAAAATGAATTTATGGGCTGGTGGAGTGGCTCAAGTAGTAGCATGCCTGCCCAGCAAGCATGAGGCCCTGAGTTCAAACCCCAGAACCACCCCAAAAAATTAATTTATTAGGGACTGGAGGTGCAGTTCAGTGGTAAAGCTCTTGTTAGCCATGTGGAAGGCCCTGGATTCGATCTCCAGCACCACAAAAGCCAAATAAAAGGAAAAATAAATTTTATCAATAACAAAGATCACACAGCTCTATTTAATGAAAGTAATGATCATCTGGCAATCTCCTCTGTATTCTTAAATACACATCACCAAGGACACATGGAGACAAAGAAATGACAGAGGTTCAAAGTTCCTTTATATCTGCAGCTGTAAAACAGCAGTTACAAGAGAGTAGTATTTTATCAATTATTATGGTACACAGGCAATATAAGGGTTATTAAAGTTATCTAGGCTGTCCAAACTGAAATTTGAGAATAATACCAGAAAGTAAAGGTCACTTACTAATAAAGCTGGTTGGGGATTATTGAGGGTAAGAAAAGAGCTCAAAAGATTCTTTTGATTCCCTATGTAACTTTGCACTTGGGCTTCCCCCATGCTATCATAGAGGTTGACAAGGCCAGGTGAATTGTGCCTGTCCTGTCTGCACACAAAGCACACAGACTGGCCTCTCCTCATGTCCCTGAGTCCTCACCATCAACTTTGTCTCTCAGTTCCCTCACTGGTCCCCCAGCTTCAGTTCTGCATCTCTTTGAAAGGGGAACCAGCTACCTCTTGGCTCTTCTCTGGGTCTTTCCTCCCCCTTGAGTCAACCTCGCCCTCAGGACCCCACTTAGTTAGCTGGCCATGGTTTCCAGAACTCCCTTGGCATCTCATAGGTTCTTCCAGTGCCCTTTTGTGACTCATTAGCTCTCCAGGGTCTCCTGTCACATCTGAAAGGGAAACCAGCCTTTCTGCTTCACTTTTCAACTTCCAAGTTTATTTTCCTTGGGAAAATCTGGAAGTTTTTTCCATGTGAATGAACGGTTGACATTTTAGAACAGTACTTTGAAGCTTTAATTGTGTCTGTGCACTGCCTTGGTGACTAAAAGCTGTGTGATTGCCTTAATGACATTTGTATGCTAGAAACAAATTGTAGACATCTGGATTTTGTTATTCTGAGTATTCTTTTTCAGACCAAAGCTAGTTTGGTTTTGGTCATTTGTATCTTAATCAGGAGATAGTGATGGGGATAATATTTTCTGGGAAGTAAAGAGAAAACATTCAGAAGAAAGATGAGTAAGTCACTGCCCATGAGGCTTCAGTGGCTGAATCCAATAAGCGTTCTTAAAGAATGCTTCTAATTGAACTCTTTGGTCCAGGGTGGTACTGAGCTTGTTGAAAATACACAAACCCTTACACAGAGAGCTCTCCCCTGACTCATAGGCATGAGTAGTATAAGGAAAGCTAAGGAGGCTAGAAAAGACCTTGAGTAGGGGTGGTTCTGGGTAGGACCAAGGTGACCTGGTAAGAAAACGTTTTAAGCAAAACAATGGCAGATGCAGGTCAAGAACTGCAGACATAGGCTCTCCAATCAAGGTGCTGGGGAGTCTGGCATGGCAATGCATGCCTATAATCCCAGGACTTGGGAGGCTGAGGTAGCAGGATTGTGAGTTTGAGGGCAGCCCGGGCCACATGGGATAACCCTGTCTCAAAAAAAAAAAAAAATATATATATATATATAATATCTATTATATATAGATGATGCTGAGGGGGTGGGTAAAAAAATTAGTGCTGGGAAAATTGGATATCCACATGCAGAAAAATGAAACTAGATCTCTATCTCTCACTGTGTACAAAAATCAACTCAAAATGGACCAAGACCTAAATATGAAACTGGAAACCATGAAACTCCTAAACATTTCGAGACATTGACATAGGCAATGATTTTTTGATAAGACCCCAAAGCACAGGCAACAAAGCCAAAAACAGACAAATGGGATTTTATCAAAGTAAGAAGCTTCTGCACAGCACAGGAAAAGTTTCACAGCAAAGAGATCGCTTAAGGAATGGGAGGAAATAATTTGCTAACTATTCCTCTGATGAAGGGTGAATGTGAACTACAATCCTCCTGATCTCTGCTTCCTGAATAGCTAGGATTATAGGTGATAGCTACTGGTGCCTGGCTATAATGGCATTTTTTAAGTGGGCAAATTATCTGAACAGACATTTCTCAAAAGAAGACATACAGCTGGATGTCGGTTGCTCACTTCTATAATTCCAGATACTCAGGAGGCAGTGATCAGAAAGATCGTGGTTTGAAGTCAGCCTAGGCAAACAGCTTTCGAGACTCTGTCTCCAAAGTACCCAACACAGAAGTGTTGGTAGAGTGGCTCAAGTGTTAGAGTACCTGCTTAGCAAGGGTGAGGTCCTGAGTTCAAAGCCCAGTCCCACCAAAACAATAACAACAACCACAAAAAAAACATGAAAACTAGAAGAATTGTAGGATTCAAAGCCACTCTTAGGCATATATTCAAAGGACATGAAATCAGTAGATCAAAGAGATGCCTCAGCTCCCATGTTTATTCTAAGACACAGAATCAACCAAGGTATCCATGGGTAGACAAACGGATGTAGAAAATGTGGTTTGTCTACCTAAATGGAATATTATTCAGCCTTGAAAGAGTGAAGTCCTGTCATTGTCAAGTGAAGTAGGCCAGGATGGAAAAAGAACAAATGTTCTCACTCATGTGAAGGCTAAAAATAAGTCAGTTTCTTAGAACCGGAGTAGAATACTGTAGATAGTGGTAGGGAGGGAAGAAGGAAGTGGCAGAGGAGGGAAGTCAGATAGTGGGGACCAGACTGCCATTAGACAGGGAAATGAGTTCTAGTATTCTTCAGCACAGGAGAGGACTGTAGTTTACAGTGACTTGTATTTTATAAAGAGCTAGAAGAGTGGTGTTCAAAGTTCCCAACACAAATGGAACATATTTAAGGAGAGGGAAATTACCCTGACTTGACTTTGACACACGGTGTACTCTACTCCTGCACTTCTACAATTAGGTATCGATTTTAAAAACAAACACAGACCTAACATGAGAGCTGTGACTCAGCCTTAAGACCTCTCACTCCCAAGCCAAAGTTGTTTAAGCAAAACTGATTTTTATAACCTTTATCTTAATGCAAAAAAAAAAAAATAAAAAAAAATATATAACCTTTATCTGCTACCAAAGGGGACCGTGACACCTAACAGTAAAGTCCGTTTCAAGTTCAGGTGGCTTTTTTTTCCTGGCATTTTTGAGATAATGTCCTTGAGAATAGGATTCTTCTCCTTCTCCTACACCTCTCCCTAAGTTTTCTACTGGGGACGGAGAGAAAGGGGAATTAAACAGGTAGAGTGGGCACTCCCCCATCCCTGCTGGGCAGGAACTGCTCTGAGTATCCCTGGGAGGCACTCCCAGTCTTGTCAGGTTGTTATCACTCTTGCTTCTTGATGACACAGGGGGCACACAGGGCAAACAGAGCCAGTCCTCTCAGTAAGCCATCTCAAAGGTGGCCTCTGGTGTACTTGTTCCAAGGTTGAACTTGAGTCTGGGAGAAAACTCACCTCTTGACACCTGGCAAACAGGTAGTGGGCAGAAAGAACCCTGGCTGAGTTCCACCCAGACCTGTCCCTAATTAAACCTAGGGTGAGTCACAGAGCCCTTTGAGCTTCTCTTTTCTCAGAATCTTAATACCCATCTCATTAAACTGTCAGGAGGACTTTAGAAGTCAATGAATAAAAGACCCTTAAAAAGTATTATGTTAGCCAAGTGTGGTGGTACACTCCTATAATCCCAGCACTGAGAGGCAGAGGCAGGAGAATCAAGAGCTTGAGCTACATAGAAAGACCCTGTCTCAAAGACAAAAAATACCAAAAATAAACATGCTATACAAAGGTGGGGGAAGAGAAGGCTAGTTATGTTAGGACAGATGTCACTGCTGTGTAACAGGCAGTGACAGACTTCCCATTAGCTTCTTTTTGAGTGCCCAAAGACAATGGAAAGGATGATAAGCTTAAAGGCCATGGGTGAATGACGTCACACTGACAACACTTAGCTGCTTAGGGTTTCCAGGTCAGGGCAAAGCCCTGTGGCGTCTGATCCTTCCACCAGGCTGAGAGGCAGCAATGTTGAGATCACAAAGATAAGGAAAGAACAGGAAATTAACACAGTAGATTGGAGACCCATAAAATGAAAGATGAAAAACTATGGGAGCAGTTTATATACTTTTAATGATTCTTTTATCTCTACTAAATATGAGAAGTCTTTATAGATAAATAGTTTGACTGAAAGCTAAAATAGGCTCTGAGGCAATAGAAACATGAAAATATACTTGAGTATTGCCTAACTGTGTAGCAAGGGTGTGTATTGTGGGTATGTAACTTGTGATATTTTTACAAGCAGTTTTTTAGAATGCACAAGCTGCTTGTGTAGCTCAGGACATTCCAGAGCTTTCTCATGTTTTAAAGAAAAGATTTAAAATACAAAATTTCATAGAGAAAAACTCTTTGTCAGACACAAGCAAGGAAAAATTCCAAATTTGTGTGGACAATTTTGAATTTGTGAATTCTGGAAAGTAAAATATTTCTTAAACACAGAAAAATGAAACTAACGGCATGACTTCTGCATTTCCATGTGTGATCAGAAGAATATTTGCTGATAAAAAAACAAATGCCATTGTACAGTCTATATGTAGTTGGTCAAATATCAGATAAGACTATCTGAAGGTCCATTTTGGTTATGAATCCTTTATTTATTTTACAGTAGTGGGTTTGAACTCAGGGCCTCACTCTTGCTAGGCAACTGTTCTACCACTTGAGTCATGCCCCCAGGTCTGTTATAAATTCTTAGTACTGAATTTACACTTTTGGATGTTAACAAATTCAATGGAAAACAAACCACTTTTAATTCAATGGAAAACAAACCACTTTTAACTTCTGCTAACTAAAAATATGCATTCTGAACAACAAAAATATGATCATCAGTACCAAAAGGAACAGCTAAAAGAATTAGGGTTTGGGAATCGGGACCCCAGAGTGGGAAGGAGACAAGACTGCTATTTGACACAAGCTTCCCCATAGATTATGTGATTTAAAATTTTGCATGTTTCTTTAATAAAAATAAAAATTACGGAGAAAAACTCTGAAAACCAAATGAGACATCTTATTGAGAATTGCATGGAAAATTGAGAGCATGAGAGCACGGTTTATTGTGCGAGCATTTATTGAGTGCCATTTGTATGCCAGGCATGTGTGAGGCAGGCGAGAAGCTGCAAAAGTCTGGGGCTCCTGTAGGTCGCCCGGGGATGCACCTAGCTGGGAACCACCCATGCCCCTCCCCACATGCTCATTATTGGGTGGGAATCTCCTGGGTCTGCCCTCCCCGCGGATTAGTGAAGGTTTTAAAAGCACCTGAAAAGGAAAAGCATGCTCTCTCTGCCAGCAGACTCCACCTGCACCCACCATGCTCCCTTTATAATTCCCTTCCCTAACTTTTAATAAACCCATTTACTCCCACGCATTCTGTTTGGAGTCTTCCATTGTACCTTCTTGCTGGAACGCAAGAGGCAAGGTCTTCTGAAAACACCGATTGCTGTTAACACGCAGAGCTGTCTGTTAGGGACTAAAGACCAAAGGCTCTGGCCTCCGGCCTTAAGAAGTCCATGATCAGGCTAGTCATGGCAGCACACACCGCAATCCCAGGGAGGCTGACTTGTGAGGACTGGGAGTTTGAGGCCAGACTGGGCTCCGTTTCAAAAAACAACCATAAGAGCCAGTAACTCATGCCTGTAGTCCTAGCTACTCTGGAGGCAGAGATCAGGAGGATTGAGGTTTGAAGACAGCCCCTGCAAATAGTTTGAGAGGCCCTATTTCAAAATACCCAACACAAAAAAGGGCTGGCAGAGTGGCCCAAGTGGTGAGAGCGCCTACCTAGCAAGCACGGAGCCCTGAGTTCAAACCCCAGTACCACCAAAACAAACAAACAAAAAGCAAAAATAAAAACGAAGCTGACAGTTTAACAGGGAAACAGATATGAATGTAAGTAGCTGCAATGAAGTGTTACAGGTTTGATGACTTAGCAGTGTGCATAGGGAGATGGTTCTACTTGGGGACACAGCTCAATGTGGAAGAGAAATCTAAATGGAGTCTTTTTCTCCTGACTCTTCAGAAATGAGAAAGGCTATGTCACAAAAAAACCCTCCCCCATACTACTATCATATACTAATAAAAGGTTAAAAAAAAAAGAAATGATAATGGCAGTGTGTGCTCATTACAGAAAAAGCAAAAAGGACATTTAGGATATCAACCTCCTGTAATCCTACCCCTCCGAGAATGTAGTGTGAGCACCTCAGGGCATGATCAGCCAGGTCCTTTCTCTATGTCTATTACACTTTCAGATATGGCTATCTACTATTTATTTATTTAACTGCTTTCCTCCCCTCCCCTTCTTCACCTTACCTAGCAGTTAATAGTCAGTCCCAAGTTTAACCTTTGGTGAAACAGATAAAGATTTGCTATGGTAGGAGGTGGTAAGAGAGGGGAGGAGAGAGAAGAGAGAGATCTGGGGATGCTAAGGCCAGGGGGCTGCTGTACCCACTTCCGAGCAGTGTCCCATGGTCCAAGAAGACCCTATAAAGGAAGTGACTACAACTGCACCTAGGAAGATGGGACCATAGACTGCGTCAGAAAAACTCAGTCCAAGAGACAGGGACAATGGCTGTCTCTGCAGCAAATCATCCAACAGCTAAGACTCAGCTGCCCCTCTCCTCCCTCCTCACCGCCTCAGGAGTGTTGTCCTGGAACCCTTGGTGGCATTCTGGGCTGAGGCCAAGGAGTAAACCAGTGAGATTCATTCTCCTGACCTTGGTGGATGAAAGTGTGCCCCTTCTCCCCTTTCCAAAATCAGAAATCAGGAAGTTGTAGAAAATAGTTATATTTTGTACAGGAAAACAAAATAAAGCAAAAAAATCCATAGAGCTGATTTGATAGCTTATTCTTAACTATCCTATCTAAAGCTAAAACAAGATTTTCCAAGACATGTTTATACCAGACTATGAAAGCCAGGCAGAGATTGTATCTTAGGTTGTATCTACTTGCCAGTGAGTAATTGGAGACTTGGACTAAAACTTTTGCTAGTTTGATGCACTTGGATTTGTCTTCAGATGATATGAGTGGTGGCCCAATACCCTAGGCATGAAGTCAAAGAATTCTCTAGATCCTTCCTCTCCACTACTCCCCCATCCTATTTGTTGCCAAAATCCCACGATCTGACATTCTCAGTCCTCTCTTCCTGTTATTCTGTCTTTGTTCAGGGTCTTATTACCTCTATCCCAGCCATGGCAATGACCTCTAAACTCTCCTCTCTAAAACCACCTTCCCCCTCCCACCCATGCAAATTTGATCAAGTTATCCCTTACTCTAAAATTTCTGATAGCTATAGAATTAAGTTAACCCTTTTGACCTGCTATTAGTCCCTACACCATGTCTAGGACCCATTCAAAGTACTGAAGAAAATAAGACAGTACCTATCCACAGGAAATTCACAGCTTGGCAGACAGATTCAAATGGGGGGTTTGTGACATCATTTTATAATGAATTTGATAGGGGGAGGTGGCAGGTGGAACCTGGTGTTGGGGATCTGTAGCCAGCTTACCTGTCCTGCACTTGTGACCAGGCTATCCCAGGCAAATTATTTTATCTGTAGAAGTGATGACATTGCTGGTGGTGAAGGCTGGGAAAGTCTCAGACTGGACTGTGACCTCCACCAAGTGTTCCCAGATACTTGTCACCGACAAAGGAAGGAACTGGGAGGAAGTTTTACTGCAGAAAGTATATACTCAAGGGAGTGCAGGCTTCTTAACAGAATCACATGGCCAGGATTTGGATAGCTGTTCTTATGGGCAAAGTTTTTAATGGAGGGGAGAATGCTTCATGGATTGGGAAGGGTATGGGAAGGGGGGAGGAATTCCAGAAATGGGTTGGGATTTTCCTGGAATAGGGGTTACTTCTCTTTTCTGTCCTTATGTGGGGTGTTCAGACATGTCATTGCATCAGATGCAAGACGAGAACAACCAATTTTGCAAACTAATGATATGGAAGTGCCATTATCATGAAACAAAGCACAAAGCCCATGTTGGTCCCAGCTGGTTTTGGGTGCCTTGATTTTTAGAATTTGAGCCATGGCCTGATGTCCTACTGTAACTCTAAGGTCATATTCATCTCTGGTCACTATGTGGCTGGCCTCTTTCTCCCTATGCCTAGCTAGCCTACCTCAGTGGTGATCATATACCTCAAAGGTCTACAGTTAGTTGTCATAACTTTCTGAGTCCAGGGCCTGGCACACTGTGAGTGCCATACCAGTGGTGGTTAAGTCAATCACTCAACTATCTCACATTCTGACTTATGAAGACATTCTGACTTTTCCCACTTCTGGATCATTGCTTACATTGTCTCCTTAGTTTGCAATGTCCCTACCTGCTGAAGTGTTACATAGCCTTCAGGTGTTATGCAAATGCTATCATCCCCTTGGTTTTACATCACTCCCCACTCCTGAAGAATCATCTCTCCAACTTATTCCATAGCACTTACCCCCTTGACCTTATTACAGTTGCTCATGAATAATAACAACAATGGCACGTTCTTTCACTTTGTGTAGCTTGCTTCTCCATTAGAGGAGAAAGACCTTAAATCTCTGGAGTCCACACATGCCAGGTAGCTGAGGGAAGAAGGTATTTGGAGCCCTAGTCTGTAAGTGCATTCGAGGCAGGTACTTGTAACCTGTTTTGCTGTTTCCCAGTGGGGTGGAATTAGCTCCTAGATGCCATCTTTGAAAAAGAATAAACATCTTAAGTTTGGACAAGGTTGTGAAGATCAAGATAATACACAGAAAGCTCCTGGGCCTGCTTAATTCTGAAATGATAATGGAAAGCCACCACCTTGATATGACTGTCATGAGCCCAGTCACCTTTTACAGCTCTCTTAATTTAGTGTCTTATTCATCAGGTTGGTTGGTTTGAAAGTACTGCGGTTTGAACTCAGGGCCTCATGCTGATAACGCTTGAGCCACAACTCCAGCGATTTTTCCTCTGTTTTTTTTGAGATAGGGTTTGGTTTTTGCCCAGGCTTGTCTGGACCATGATTCTACTATTTCATGCTTCCTGCCATCACTGGAATGACAGGCATGTACCACCATGCTCAGCCTTTTCTGTTCAGATGGGGTCTCTCAAACTTCTTTTTTTCCCCCAGGTGGCCTGGAACCTTGGCCTCTCAAGTAGCTGGGATGACAGTCATGTACCACTCCACTCAGCCATTAATTGCGATTGGGTCATGGAGCTTTTTAGCGGGGCTGGCCTCAAACTGCAATCCTCCTGATCTCAGTCTCCCAAGTAGCAATTATAGGCTTGAGTCACCAGCACCCAGCTTCCTTTTTTTTCTGAGACAGGGTCTCAGTATGTAGCCCTGACTGGCCTAGAACTCACAATCATCCTGCCTCCACCTCCTGAGCTCTGGGATTACAGGCATGAGCCACCACACCCGACTATAGCTGTCTTTTTTGCAGTATTGGGGCTTGAACTCAGGGCCTACACCTTGAGCCACTCCACCAGCCCTTTTTTGTGATGGGATTTTTTGAGATAGGGTCTCTCGGACTATTTGTCCAGGCTGGCTTCAAACTGCAATCCTCTTGATTTCTGCCTCCTGAGAGCTAGGATTACAGGTGTGAGCCAGTGTCACCTGGCAACAGCTGTCTTTTACGTCTGATTTTACTGCTACCCTCTACCCAGACAGCACTGTGGGGATCAGGGGAACCGTGACCAATCTGTTAAGTTGCAAAACTTATGGTCACTTTGGTCTCTCCCCCTCTTCCTCCTACTCCTTCAAAATATCTCTTCATATTCCACTTCTTTCTACTCCCAGATCTGTGTCTCCCTTATGTTTCAGTGGCTAAAGCCTCTTTGTCACACTTCCTGTCAGGATTGTCTACTTGGGAAATTACTCTGACCCCATTCCCCACCCTTGGTTGCCATGCTGGTCAGTCCAAAGTGGCAACTAATCTATTCTCTTCACAACTGGCAGATTAATTATCTTAACGTGTCACGCTCAGGAAGCTACCTATCTGCCTAAAAGCCCTTTTCAGCAACCCTGACCTCACCCCTTCTCCGGTGACCTTCCTTTGCTCCCCAGGGTGAGTCCTTCAGAGCTGGGAGGCCAGTTCTCCCTGATGGACTTCTTAGCCAACCTCATTCTTGGTAGGAGCTCCTCTCCCGAGTGCCTTTCTTTCCCTCATCACGTAGTCACGCTCTGCCTGCCTGCCTGCCTCCCATGGCCCCTTTGCAGCCTGCCAGGGCCCTCTTCACTCTGTGGCACTTGCTTCCTCAGTTAGTCATTTGGGAACATAATTACGTGAACAGTGTACTGAGCAGTGTCAACATGTGTACCTTTTCCTAGTCCTTAACCTTGTGATTAGACTCCACGTTTGATGACTAAAACTCAGAGCTGGCCACTGGTAGCTCATGCCTGTAATCCTAGCTACTCAGGAGATGGGTAGGATCACAGTTCAAAGCCAGCCCAGGCAAATAGTTTGTGAAACCCTATCTCGAAAGAACCCATCACAAAAAAGGGCACTCTCTCTCCCCCTCCCTCCCTCCCTTTCTTCTCTGTCTCTCCCTGTAGTTCTAGGGATGGAACCCAGGGCCTCTTGCATGCTAGGCAAGCACTCTACAGTGAGCAATACCACCAGTCCTGCCTTTTCCCCCAAAGCCTAATCTTTGGGTTATCATTATGTCAGCCCTCCTGGCTGTGTGTGTGTGTGCAGGGGGATCCCTGCCCACCCTGGCATTCATCAGCCCATCAGCCTCTGTGCCACACCTGAGCCACTGCTCACAGGCTCCCTGGCCAATCAGTAGATATGGTTTCTGTGGGGAGGTTGGGGGTGAGTTCCCCCTGGGTGCTGAAGATCCCCTCGCGGGGGTTCTTCCTAAGACCTTGTTGTCCACTGTCCCTGGAAGCAATCAATGTCCCCCAAGATTTTCCTGGGGTGAGTGTCCTATTACTTGGCCCCAGCAGGTAACTGGAAAGTCTGGGCCTCTACTGTCCTGGTCCACAGCCTCCTGGGCTGTGAAGGCCTAGGGTGGGTATAGTGTTCATCTTCTTCCCAGTAATATTACACTAGGGACAGTCACAATGACCTTCAGCCTTCAGACATCTCTAGACCAGAAACAGACACCAGTCTACCTACCATTTACCTCTTAGCTAGGGGAAGAGGACAGGCACCCTGTCACGAGGAGGGGTACTCTGCAGCTGCTGCTACCCCACACTCCTCTCCAGGAGTTCTTTAATCATCTGAGCTCCCCCCAGCGCGCACACACACACACACACACACACACACACACACACACACTTTTGTTTTCCTTGACCTGTCCCCCACACTGCCAGGCTGAGTTCCGGTTTTGTTAGTTGCAATCAGGAGTCCCAACAAATACAAACTGACATTCATACCATGCACCAAGATAAAGTTCTGCTGTATTTACTTAAGGTAGAAGAATGAAAGGACAGAAATATTAGTAGAAAGCAGAGAGGAAACTTTGTATAATTTGGGGGTAGGACCGACCTTCCTAAAGACTGTAAAGGAAAATATAGACTTACCTATATGAGAAAACTTCTATATGACACAAGAAAGCACAAACAACAGACACCAGGCCAGAGAAACATTTTTGTTTTCTGTTTTTCTGAGGCAGGGTCTTGCTACATAGCCTGGTCTGACCTCAAACTCTCAGTCCTCCTGCCTCAGCCTCCAAGTGCTAGGATGCCTAGAGAATCTTATGACATATATGATAGAAAAAGATTAATTTCTCTAATGCATAAAACAGTTCCTACAAATAGGGAAGAGACATTTAATTTAAAGAAGAGCAAAAGATATGAACATGTCACTCATAAAAAATATAAATGGCTCATAAACCAAAGAAGATCCCCAGATTCACTATGCATCTGAGAAATGACAATTAAGGACAGAAACATACCCTATGAGATGATTAAACCTTCAGAACATTAAGGACAGACAGGGTTGTGAGAGGAGGGCAAGAGTCAACTCTCCCAACATTGGTGGAGTCTTTTGAGAGAATGATTCCATGGTGTCCATGAAGGTTTTGAAGGAACCTATCTATTGTCTGGGCAATTCCACTTCAAGAAATCTACCTTCAGAAAGGCTAAGTGCACAGAGAATGTGAGAAATGAGTGGCAACCCAGGTGCCAAACCCAAGTGCCAATCAATAGGGACCAGTTATTTAAATGCTACCTGCTTTGCAAAATGCTATGAAGCTAGTACTGAGAAGGGAGTCTGTCTGGGTACACCATCATGGAAAAATGCTCATGATACAGTGAGACTTAAGTCACTCTGTGGGAAAATATGATTAAAGTACACTATATGCATATATGGAACTATCACAATGAAGTCCTTCACTTTATACAATTAACACACACACAAACACACACAAAATCACCCTGTGTGCTGGGTTTGGTGTGCTGAGTAATCCCAACACTCAGGAGGCTGAGGCAGAAGGACCCTGAGTTCTAGGCCAGCCTGAGCTACATAGCCAGACCTTGTCTTAAAGAAACAAAACAAAAAAGTCACCCTGCATATGTATTGTGGGATATGTAGATTAAGGGCTTGCATAGCATAAAAGTAAGGAGCACAGGCTATGGTATCAAAATGTCTGAGTTTGGGGCTGGTGGAGTGGCTCAAGTGGTAGAGCACCTGCCTGGCAAGTGTGAGGCCCTGGGATCAAACCCCAGCACTGTAAAAAAAAAAAAAAAAAAAATGCTGACCCTGTGATGTGCTAGCAGTGTGATCCTGGGTAACACCTTTGTTCTCTGTCTTCAGAATCCTCCTAATAATGAGAATTAGTGAGTGAATGTTCATAAAGCATCTAGTAAATGCTATAGAATAGAAGTGTTAGCTATAATAATAACATCGTAATTCTATTCACACCAAAGTATTAAGAACAGTCAGGTGTGGGAGTATGAGGGGACTTCCTTCTTCACTTCTCTGTCATTTTCAAATTTTAAGAATAGTGAAGGAAAAACATTTGAGTCTAGAAAGAGGTCTCTTGCTGCTGGAGATGTTTATTTCCTTTAAAAGAAGTCTAGAAGGTCCTTTTGGAGGATTAATGAGGGATGTAGAACTGCAGCTGTCTCCCATTTTACTGGCAGGCTTTGAGGGTGAGTATGATTTTTGAGACACATGGAATACCTGTGATAAACTTTTCATGTTAGGATGTACAGGACGGCCACCTGTACATGGTGATGGGAGAACCACCACCAGCACTGCTCTGATTGTGTGCTGTCCCAGAGGGACCCCCTGCTCCTCAACTCCTGCCTTCATTTCTTCTCTAAAAACCCACCTGTCCCACTCCCACTCCCACCACCACCTCCATCTCCAACTTTTTGTATTGGTCTTCCTTCCCAGGGGGGTCTCCACAACATTTCTGATCCAGACACCACATGTGGACACAGAGGTGGCTCTAGGTTCTCCAGACTACAGTCTCTCAGTTTCCCAAAATAGCGAGGAGCCTGGAAGGGGTTGAAGGGTTGAATCTTACCTGGAAGGCTTTGTGCTAGGTTCCTTAATAAAGGAGGGCAGAGTGTAGAGCAAGAAGATCAACACAGCCAAGAGCAAGGGCCACCGGACACTTTGGCCCAGGGGACTGAATCGCCAGGGACAGGACCTCATGCTGGAGGGTTGAGCCCTAAAAGAAGTTTCTGCATGTCCTTGGGCTTGATGTGGTGAGCAGAGCTCCTCTCTGCTAAGGTCCGGGCCAGGGAGCGCACACACCTTATCTCAACAGTGAGCCACTCTGGTACAGCCCAGTGCACTCAGCCTCTGCCAGTGAAAGGAGGAAAAGAGGAAAGGAGGAGCCACTCTGCGCTTTGTGAACGCTTCTAGGTTGGCATGGCTTGAAGGAAGAGAAACTCCTTTTGTTCAAACAAGTTCACCTCCCTTTTCTTCATCTCTGATGCCAATTTCTGGAGGTAGAACATAGGAGAACATTGCATATGGCATATTCGAATTCACTTGTTTCGGGTGACTTACTCTCCTGGCTTCATCCAAAACCAGGAGTAGATCAGGTTCCCACTTCCTGGGATTATCATGAAGACACCATAAAACTACCACATGCAGTGCCTTGCTCATGGTGCACATCCAACCTCTAGTCACCACTGCCTCTTGTCGGAAATGGTGACCATAACAGCAATGAGCAGCATGTCTGAGGGCTGTTCTCAGTGGGACACTGTGGAAGGCTTCATGAAAAGGCACTTGTGTACCCCTGTGGCCACTCTAGGAGCAGGGCATGATAGCCATCTCATTTTACTGCCTCCGTGTGCCTGAGGTCACCCAAGATAATGGAGTGTGCTGGAGGCTTAGGGTCCAGATCCCAGGGGCCCAGAGGTTGCATTCTTACCTACCACACAGCAGCACCTCTGAGAAATCATTAACTCTGGTTTAACTTAAGGAAAGAAGGAAAAGAAACAGATAACTTGGGGAAAAATGTGCAACTCAGAGCAATAAAATGATGACGTTCTCTTGATTTCTAGAAAACTTAGCAAATCCAGAGATGCAGCCTCCATAAAGAACTGTGAATTATTCATTTTAGAAATACTGCTTCCAGTGTGTTGAATTGCAAGGTCTTTTTTAGGCAGTTCAAGTGGGAAAGGTGCCACTCAGGAGGGTAGGGCTTTGCAGGTTTGGGGACCTGGGTTCATTGCTCATACCTGGCAGTGTGTGTTTCTCCTGAGCACAGCTTAATTTCCTTACCCAAAGTCCTTGGCCTTCGCCCATGGCATGCACCAATGAGTGCTTAAACTGCCTTCCACAGAGAGGATGAGAAGGTAAGGGCAGGCTTCTGAGAAGCTGATAGTGTCATGGACAACAGTGGGGGCTTCATCCCAGGCTGCACAGTAAGGTCATGGCAGTAGTCCAGGGAATGAGCTGGGAGGCTTCCCCTCTGTTTTTCTCCGTCTCTGTCTGTGTGCCTCACCCCCCAACCTTTACTCTGAGTTCTCCTATGCACTGGCATGTGTGATTGTATGCCTATATCCTGATGCCTGTTTGCAAAGCTAGGCAAGTGAACTGGGCCATGGGAAGGCATTTTCTTACCCCTGGCATTGGTTTGAGTGAGTGGAGCAGCTCCTCCATCTCCCCCTATGTTCTGCAGGACTTGGAGATGCAGCTGAACTCCTGAGTGCCAGCGGAGCCACTGTTGACAATCTGCAGTGCCTCTCATTACCTTAGGGATGGGTTGGACTTGGAGATTGGAGGCCAACTGATAGGAGCGGAATAATCAGTAGTTCACTTCCTTGTTCTCAGGTTCCAACCCAATGCTGCTGTACTATCTGGCTGGGCAAGAAGACAGATGCAGAGGAAGACACTGTTTAGGGGAAACTGACTTTTAGACATCCTCACGGTGTTTGGAAGATCTACTTTTCTCTCCTTTTTAAATGAAAACTTTTGACTTTAGCGGACAGGATGTGTGAGAATTTATATGCAGATAGGAGTTGTTAAAGCTAGTCTGGCTGAGGTGGCTCAAGTGGTAGAGCACCTGCCTAGCAAGCATGAGGCCTTGAGTTCAAACCACCAAAAAAAAGAGTTGTTAAAAGATAATTTGCAATAAAACGCAAAAGCATGACTCTGATATAGATATGAGACACAAACATGTGTTCAAGATTTTATTCTAGTTGAGACAAACACGCACAATGCAAGAGAAACACGCAGAAGTTTGAGTTCATTTAGGGTAAGAATCAAATGAATTGCAAATTGGGGCAAAACTGGTTTTTCCACAGGGAGGAGGGAAGTCACAGGAGAGAATTTTTTTTTCTTTTATTATTCATATGTGCATACAAGGAGAGGAGAGAATTTTTATGTCTATCAACTTCTTGTTAATATGAGTTGTAAAATCTCTTAAGGTAATGAAATCAGCTGACTTGGGAATTGTCCCCTATCTATCAACAGGACAGTTTTCTAGAGTGGAGTGCACCTTGGACTTACCCTAGGACTGGAATTCTTGAATTGTGACAAAAAGCCGTTATCCCCTCTGCTGTAAGGTATACCTGATGGCTTAGGGTAATGTCGGAGCTAGCAGAAGGTGGTCCAACTTTCTAGAAGTCAGCTTGTTGGAGCTGGTGGAATAGAGGATGAAAACGATTTCCCCTATGTCCTTCCAAGTCTTCAAATGGAAGTCCACTCTTGTACCAAAAGACTGATTAAGAGACAACCTACATAAGTCTAGAATAATGTATATTGCATATATCCATGGGAGGTACCCAGAGAAATGAGGATGTCTCAAAGAGGTGGCTTAGAACTCCACCTTATGAAGCATTTTCAACTATAATAGAAAGAAGGGGCAAGCTCTGAGAAAGTGACCAGGAAAAGCACAGGTTTAAGTTGGGTTGGCCTGTTCTCCATTGGTGAGAATCTCTTGGGTCTTGGTTAACTTCTCTTCCTGATAGGGAGACATCCCTTATCAGTAGGGATTTCCTTAATCAATGTAAATTCCCCTTACAAAAGGGTAACTTTTGCTACATTTTCAGAGCTGCTTCTGTGGCTGCCAGCTCTCAAAGTAATCCTCATGCCAAAAAGAACCACCACCTGCTGGGGTGGTATATTCTGGTTTCCTACAGGGGGAGATTTACTGTTCAATGCCCCCATTATATATCCTATCTTCTCTAATTCTACACTTTGGACCAATTCCACTTCTAACTTTCCTTTAACAGTCTGATTGAGATATACTTTATTTACTATGCAGTTTATTCCCTTAAGATTTTCAGTGCAATGGATTGTAGCATGTATATAGAGTTGGGCAACCATCAACATAATCTAATTTTAAGACATTTCCATCGCTTCTCAGCCTTTTGGCTAAGATCAAGTGTAGAATCTGTTCTTATCAGTTTAATATCTTATACGTAAAAAAAAAAAAAAAAGAAAAAACCCATTTCCAACATCCTTTCACAGATGCTACTTGACTTTCAACAGGGTTATTGTTAGGAAAAACGCCACTCACAAAGAAAGCTCATGAGAAAATCTCACATCCAAGAGCAAAGCTCAACGGCAGGCCGGAACTGCCAGGCTGGTCAGGGAAAGATGGTGCAGCACAGACTCTGGGCCAGGCATGGCTTTTATAGAAGGGGGAGGGTAAGGAAGTTAGCGCATGCGCGGGAGTCTCCAGCAGGGGTGGGGCTGTCTTAGAGCATGGGGATTTCTGCTAAGGGTGGGGCTGCCATTTTGGCTACAGATTCACAAAATGGCGACATTATTACTCTATCATTCCCCCATTTTTTCTTTAATAATGATGGGGGTAAGGGCTGAGGATTGGGAATTGGGGCAAACTGTTGGCCTCTTAGCTGATTCCTGCTGGCAGGGGGTGCTATATGGGGCAAGATCCTCAGATTCCTGTGGTGTCCTGGTAGGGACCCTCATAGCAGTCCTCTGGATGGTTTTGGAGAGGTTGGTATCCCTGGAGGTACAACTGGTTAAACTTTTGATTAGCAATAGCAGACATGTGGTATGATACAAGGCAGGAAGCTTAAGAATAGGAGAGCGAGAACACAGGCATCAGTATGGGCATTGGCCAGGAGAACCACTGTGAAATGTTGTTCCCTAGAGGATTCCAAGAGTCCTCCAACTCCCTTCTCTGTTTTTCTAACTGTTCCTTGAGAGGTGCTGCCACTGGATATCCCATTGAGCTTGACAGCAGTGGGTATTGTGAGAATGACCAGATGAGGGCTGGTCCACTGAAGTCCCAATGGATAGGGTAGAAGATCATTTGGGAGAACAAGATCCCCTGGTTTAACAGAAATTGTTATAGGGTGGGCAGGATCTGGTCTGCATGCTCTCTGAGAAGTTCCCTGAGAAGGTTAAGATAAGGTAGATAGTCAGCCAGAGGAGCAGGATCTGTAAGAGGCAAGTTTATTAGAAGGAGCAAAAAAGGTGTCTGCTAAGGGACTGCATATCTAGGGATCTAAATTCTGCAAAATCCTGTAACTCCCAAGAAAGCTCTAAGCTGCTTTATGGTATGGGGGAAAGGGAAATGGAAGATTGAGTTGATTCCCTCATGAATCAGGGAGTGAGTCTGTCCCTTTAAGAATACACCTAGGTAGGTGACCTGTGGGAGGTAGGGGCTGACTGTCAAGATTTAGGTTAAGTGTAACACTCTTGGATAAAAGAGAGCTTTAGCTCATTTTGTATATAACTTTGTAAATGTACCATATTTAGATAAAGTATAGACAAAACACTGTTACAAGGTGGTCATTTAAGACACATAAGCAAGTATATAAATGAACTCTGATGTAGTAGTACTTAAAGCTTGACAAGATCAGCCGAAAACACAAATAATTTCTTTGATAAAATCTCTCTGTAACAGTTTTTTTGTAGATGTTACTCAGAGCAGAGCAATATTAAGATAACCTTGTTATTTTATAGACATAAAGAATTTGATTTCAGTTTGACATGACCCTAAAAATCTTTTAGGCAACTCTTAGATTATATTCAACTTTAACTTTATCACACATTGAAGCTTTTTATTATACACTTTTATAACTTACTTAGACCTTTATATAACATACTAAACCCTGTGATGGCTTGTCCTTATCCCTCCTATTTGAAACAATCTTTAGGACAAACCCTTCTTTATAAAATCCCTTCTCATCCAAAAACATTCCTTTTTCCTTTAACTTCTCAAAAAATACATTCACTACCTATCTATATCCTTTCCAGTTGTTTACTTTGTAACTTGTATTTTAAAATGAACTTTTATAAGAATTTTAAATTTATTATAGGGGCTGGAGCAACTAATTAGCAGCCCTTATTGTTTTTAGGAATAGGCATCAGACCTCATCTCCCTCAGGCTTGAGGGGATGTTGTTTTGGGTGTGGAAACTGTGAGGGATCTTTGAGTTTTATTTGAATAGGGAGGGCCACTTATCTTTTTTTACCTTTTTTTTTTTTTGATTTAACAATGCTGGGGAATTGAACCCAGGGCCTTGCACATGCTGGGCAGACACTCTCCCATTCAGCTATGTCCTTATCCCCAAATATTTTTTTCTCTTTCCTTTGGCTGTACTGGGGCTTGAACTCAGGACTTTATGCCTACAAAGCAGCATTCTACTGCTCGAGCCATATCACCAGCCCCTTTTAGTGTGGATCTGTCAAAGGGACTGCCTGTGCCCCTGTAGGTAGGCACATTTATTCCCTCATTTCCAGGTGCCATGGGTATTGGGGCTCATTGTAAATGGTAATCTTTTCCAACCTGAGTGGCCTGGGCCAGAACCCATTGCTTTTCTAATGAGATAAGAGTCTGGTCTAATAGAAGCATAATATCCTTTCATGTCGATTGAAAGGTTTGGATCACAGAGATAAAGGCTTGAATGTATTTGTCTGGGCATCAGTACAGCTGTCCAGATGTTTTTAAATTTCCCTTAGATCTGATAACTGGAAGGGGACATAAGACTTGCCCTCTTCCTAGCATTACCTATTGAAGGGGGAAGCACCCATTAGAAGGTTCTGAATATTAGGGTGGCTTAGAAGGTAGGGCAGAGGGTGGAGCAATAGGGGTGGGCCTTGTCATTGATAAGGGGCTTTTCTGGTCCTCCTTCCCTATGTTTATCCTGTGGCTTACAAAGAATTCCAGTGTTTGAGTATCTAGATAGCAATTATGGAGCCAATCTGAGGAGATAAAAGAAAATTTGTATAAGGGACCTCAGTTTACTTTTTTCCCTTTTATAGAAAAGGTCTAATTGGAGTATGGTATTGTAATTTAAGGAACCCTGTGAAGGCCACTTCTCTTGGTCACCCAAGGCATACTGAGGCCGACCTCAGTACAAAGCTTCCAACATCTACCAGCCAAAGACTGGAAGATGCAGGTCCCATCTAGAAAGAACAAAACGTTAGGATCCTGTCTTTTAGCTAACAGCAGGAGGCCTCTTTAATAAAGGCTATGTTTTTAACAAAGGAATAAATTGTTTGTAAAGTTAGAGAAGGGCATTTAGAGGGCATCCCAGGCCAATAACAGTACCATATGGGACAACTAGTATTAATATTTGGAGGGAAAAATTTACGCTGAGGCTGAAAGTACAGAAAATTTTAAATGAGAAGTTTAGAGAGCACAGTAATGCCCATTTTGTGATTTCTGGGACTATAACCTTGAGCTAACAATTGGCTTACAAGATCTGGGTCCTGAGGTGTGAGGTTTTGCTGGGAGCAGGGCATGTGCAAGGCACTGACCCCCTCCACATACACCCGGGACAAGTGATCCTGACTGCCTAGGCCTGATCCTGCGGCCTGTCGCCCCTCCCCCCTTCCTGTGAACTCTGCGTACGGTTATTGTAGGGGAAGTGGCGGTGGGACGGTGGGACGCAATCACTGCCGTGTGCGGCCGGCGGCCTAGGATGTGAGTTGGGTTGGCCTATGTATTCTCTTAGCTATGGCAGGCGTTCCTGCTGTGCATGAGTGCGCCTATTTGCTTTCCTTCCTCCCCTTGTGAGGGTGGAGTTAGGGCATTAATGTGGCAGCTGCAGTTTTTTGTAAGCGCTTTTGCCTTGCTGGGTGCCTAGCAGCTGATTTAAAGTTACTTTAGACTGAGAGGCCTGGCAAACTAGTTGGAATAACTTTAGTCATAAGGTACAATGCTACAAGTTTTTCATGGGAGGCAGGGTCCCAGTAAGCCCAGGGAAGGGAAGGCAGACAGAGACAAAGGACATGTGGTGAGACCATGGAGGAAGCACAAAAGGTGTGCTGACATCTTAGGTAAGGGAGAGGAAGGCAGAGCCTGGAGGCATGACACATGCCTGAGGGATTAGCCATCATCTGTGCCTCTATTTTGCTCCCATTGACTGGTACCGGCATGCTTTCAGCAAAACGAAACCTCCACTCTCCAGTCACTGTCTCAGGAAAAAGGGGCATTAGACAGGGGGGGAAGAGAGGCAGTCGTCAGATGCCATAATTAAACAGGACTCCCCCAACATAGCATGAGGTGTACCTGAATAAATCTCAGGCTTGGTCTCAGCCCACAGGGAGGGAGCATGAGCTCCCGCAGAGCCGGAATTGCCGTGAGGCCAGAGTTGGCAAGGAGTGGCTGCATGGCACCATGACGGAAAAGTCCCTCAGGAAGATAGGAAGAGACAGGCAGTGTGAGCAGTGCAAGGAAGTCTGCTTACATGGGGAAGGAGGAGGTTCTGGAGACAATTTGGTTTAGAAGATGGTTTAGAGGCTAATAGAACCTGTGCAGGGGGACAGGAGGTAAAGATGGAGGGTTTGGTGAGGAGATAGGAAAAGGATTTGGGGTAGGGTATTTCCATTCACCAGTGTGCTCACAGAAATTGTATAAATCCCTTAAAATATTGGGATTGAAAGTGCCATTAAGTGGGCACTTGGAGGCATTGTCTAATGGGTATTGGGGACTGCCTGACTACAGAGAAAAATGAGTTTTTGTGGCTTAAGATCAGGCATTAGGTGAAGGGGCCCAAGGTTGGCCAGGAGACATCCCAATGGGGAGTCTGAAGGAATTTGGGATGGTCCAATCTCCAAAGTGAGGCCTGAACTGAGGAAAGGATATGACAGGCATCCCCAAAATATTGGTTCCTCAGGAGAGAGTAGATGTGGAATACCCGGGAGGAATGTCCTGGGAACCCGGTTCCCAGGGACAGGAGCGAGCCGAGACCTAGCACTAGGATTTCAAGGAAATGAGAAAGAGATCATGGCTCTGCGTGCGAGGAGGACTCACCAAGAGAGGACCTTGAGGGAGGACTGGCCGGTGGTGGATGACAATTGGTGGCACACTAGGGTGGAGGAAATTCCCGTGAGCTGTGAGAGAGTGGCATTTTCTAGGATCAGGGGTTCTGGCAAAGCAGCTCAGATCCTGGAGGAAGGGAATGGGAGTTTGGAGAGACAGAGAGAGAGAGAGAGAGAGAGAGAGAGAGAGAGAGAGAGGGAGGGAGGGAGAGAGGGATGGGAGGGGGCCGGAAGTGCACCCAATCTGAGTCACGGCACCAAAATATTAGGAAAAATACTGCTCACAAAGAAAGCTCATGAGAAAAGTCTCACGTCCAAGAGCAAGGTTTAATGGCAGGCCCAAACTGCCAGGCTGGCTGGGGAAATATGGTGCAGCACAGACTCTGGGCCAGGCCTGGCTTTTATAGAAGAGGGAGGTTGAGGAAGTTAGCGCATGCACAGGAATCTCTGGTAGGGGTGGGGCTGTCTCAGAGCGTGGGAATTTCTGCTAAGGGTGGGGCTGCCATTTTGGCTGCCGATTCACAAAATGGCGACATTATTACTCTATCATTTATGTCCCAATAAACCCATCCTAAGTTGGAAATATCATGTCAAAATGCATTTAATACATGTGACCTGCCAGACATCACAGCTTTGTGACATAACACACTGCAGAGTATCAGTGTCGCTCTAGTGCACTGGCTGGAAGCTGCATCTCACTGCCACTGTGCAGCATCACAAGAGGGTACGGAAGCCGGCATCACCAGCCCAGGAAAGGAGCAAAACCCAAGATCTGAAGTACAGCCCCATCTACAGCCATACCGCCCTGAATACACACAGCTCCTACTGAACGTACATCATATTCACACCACAGTAAAATAGAAAGATTGTAAGTCCTACTAAAATAGAAATAGGGACCCTCATAGTCGAAAGAGAGTAGGTTCTCAGGCCTTTCATTCATATACCTGCCAAGAGTTTCTCTCCTCCGTTCTGAACAATGCATGGAATGTGTCTGTCTATTATCCCCATATCACAAGAGGGAGAAAAAAACTAACCAAACCAGGTACAGGGTAACACTGCTAAGATATCGCCAAGAACAAACTGGCCACCGTTCTGAATATTACATGGGAAAATCTCCCAAAACCACGAGGAAGAGATTTCTTTAAAATGCATCCTGGTTACGGAGCTCCTGGTCATAAGGTCTGGCTCTGGTCTGAACTCTTGACATACACATATGCAAATGAAAAAGGAATTTATTTATGGTTCTGGCCAAAACTGGGAAGACAGAAATTCTGTCTGTTTCCACCTTGCTCATACCAGTGTCACAACATAGAGAAAAGATGAACCGAAGGCCCGGGACTACTGTGCACGAGGGAGATGAGTCTTTTTTCTTGTTTTTTTGAAATGGGGTTTTATTATGTAGCACAGGCTGACCCTGAACTCTTGATCTACCAGCTTTAGCCTCCTGAGGGCTGGAATTACAGGCATGTGCCTGTATGCCTGGCTCTGAAAGATGAGTCTTCTGCCACCAGGGCTCCTGTGTTTGGCCCATCTTCATCCCAGCACAGAATTTTCTTAGAGTAATCCTAATTCCTAAACCCCATGTTACAGGATGACGAACAAAATGACCAAACCCCAGCCTTTCCAACAGGCTGATAAAATGCTGCCCTTTTCCTCCATCCCTTTCTCCTTCTGCCTGAGAGTTCATGCTCCAGTGTCAGTTTTTATTTCTGTAATCCTTGGGAGGAAAGTTCCCTGGTTCCAATATCACAACCATTGTAAATCTGGGACCATCTGTGCCCATTAATAGTGACCCCTCCACCAGGCCCCTCCTTTGTCTCCCAGCGGGAGGCAACCACTAATCTACTTGCTGCCTCCATGGATTTGCCTGTTCTGGGCATTTCATCTTTTGTGCTCAGATTCTATCATTTTGCAGAATGTTTTCAAGATTTATCATGTTGTGGAATGAAAGTACTTCATTTCTGTGCCTGAATAGTACTATTCCATTTTTTTCTTTCTTCATTTATTCATATGTGCATACATTGTTTGGGTCATTTCTCCCCCCTCCCCCACCCCCTCCCTTACTCCCACCCCCTCCCTCTTCTCCCCTTCCCCCTTGCTACCCTGCAGAAACTATTTTGCCCTTATTTCTGATTTTGTTGTAGAGAGAGTATAAGCAATAATAGGAAGGAACAAGGGTTTTTGCTGGTTGAGATAAGGATAGCTATACAGGGAGTTGACTCACATTGATTTCCTGTGCATGTGTGTTACCTTCTAAGTTAATTCTTCTTGATCTCACCTTTTCTCTAGTTCCTGGTCCCCTTCTCCTATTGGCCTCAGTTGCTTTAAAGTATCTGCTTTAGTTTCTCTGAGTTGAGGGCAACAAATGCTAGCTAGTTTTTTAGGTGTCTTACCTATCCTCACCCCTCCCTTGTGTGCTCTCACTTTTATCATGTGCTCAAAGTCCAATCCCCTTGTTGTGTTTGCCCTTGATCTAATGTCTGCATATGAGGGAGAACATACGATTTTTGATCTTTTGGGCCAGGCTAACCTCACTCACAATGATGTTCTCCAATTCCATCCATTTACCAGTGAATGATAACATTCCGTTCTTCTTCATGGCTGCATAGAATTCCATTTTGTATAGATACCACATTTTCTTGATCCATTCATCAGTAGTGGGGCATCTTAGCTGTTTCCATAACTTGGCTATTGTGAATAGTGCTGCAATAAACATGGGTGTGCAGGTGCCTCTGGAATAACCTGTGTCATAGTCTTTTGCGTATATCCCCAAGAGTGGGATTGCTGGATCAAATGGTAGATCAATGTCTAGCTTTTTAAGTAGCTTCCAAATTTTTTTCCAGAGTGGTTGTACTAGTTTACATTCCCACCAACAGTGTAAGAGGGTTCCTTTTTCCCCCGCATCCTCACCAACACCCGTTGTTAGTGGTGTTGCTGATGATGGCTATTCTAACAGGGGTGAGGTGGAATCTTAGTGTGGTTCTAATTTGCATTTCCTTTATTGCTAGAGATGGTGAGCATTTTTCATGTGTTTTTTGGCCATTTGAATTTCTTCTTTTGAGAAAGTTCTGTTTAGTTCACTTGCCCGTTTCTTTATTGGTTCATTAATTTTGAAAGAATTTAGTTTTTTAAGTTCCCTATATGTTCTGGTTATCAGTCCTTTGTCTGATGTATAGCTGGCAAATATTTTCTCTCACTCTGTGGGTGTTCTCTTCAGTTTAGAGACCATTTCTTTTGTTGAGCAGAAGCTTTTCAGTTTTATGAAGTCCCATTTATTTATGCTATCTCTTAGTTGCTATACTGCTGGGGTTCCATTGAGAAAGTTCTTGCCTATACCTATTAATTCCAGAGTATTTCCTACTCTTTCCTGTACCAACTTTAGAGTTTGTGGTCTGATATTAAGATCCTTGATCCATTTTGAATTAATATTGGTGTACTATTCCATTTCTATAGATTTACTGCATTTTGATTTTTTATTCATCAGTTCATGGACATTTGGGTGGTGTCCATTTTGGGCCATTATGAATAATTCCATATATAAGTTCTCATGAGGATGGATGTTTTCATATACCAAGGAGTAGAATTACTGGGTTGTATGGTGTGTTAGCTTTCTGTTACCATGACAAAATACCTGAGAAAAATCAATCTAAAAAGATTTATTTTGGCTTGCAGTTTTAAAGGTTTCAGTCCATGGTCCCTTGGCCCTATTGCTTTTGGGCCTGTGGCAAGGCAAAACATCATGGCTGGGAGCACACAGTAGAGCAAAGCTGCTTACCTCATGGTGGACAGGAAGCTAGAGAGAAAGGGAAGAAGAGGCTGGTGTCTCTGTATGCCCTTCAAGAGCACTCCCCAGAACAGAGGAGTGAAGAGCTGGTTCTTTGAAAAGATAAACAAGAAAGACAAACCCTTAGCTAAACTAACTGAAAGAAAGAGAAAGAGGGAGAAAACCCAAGCTAATAAAATTACAGATGAAGTAATTTTACTTCACACCTGGTGGAGTGGCTCAGGTGATAAAGCACCTGCTTAGTAAGTGTGAGGCCTGGAGTTCAAATCCCAGTACTGCCAAAATAAATAAATAAATAAAATAATAATAATAATAAATAAGAGATGAGCTGGACATCAGTGGCTCATGCCTGTAATCCTAGCTACTCAGGAGGCAGAGATCAAGAGGATCTCGGTTTGAGGCCAGTCCAAGCAAATAGTTTGAGAGATCCTATGTTGAAAAACACTCAACACAAAAAAGGGCTGGCAGAGTGGCTCGTGTGGTAGAGCACCTGCCTAGCAAGCATGAGGCCCTGAGTTCAAACCCGAAATAAACAAATAAGATTAGAGATGAAAAGGTGGCTGTTACGACAAATACCTAAAAAAGGAGATATTACATCAAATACCAAGTTCAGAAGAGCACAAGGGAATATTTTGAAAACTTATACCTCAATAAACTGGAACATCTAGATGACATAGATACATTTCTAAACACATGTGACCTACCAAAATTGAGCCAAGAGATTAAACAATTTAAACAACTCTATAGTGAACAATGAAACTGAAGCAGTAATAGAATCTCCTCCTGGATGGTGGTGGCTCAGGCCTCCAATCCTAACTTCTTGGGAGGCTGAGATTGGGAGGATCGAGTTTTCAGCAGCCTGGGCAAATAGTTTACAAGACCCTATCTCAAAAAAAAGAAAGAAAGAAAGAAAGAAAAACCCAGAAATGAAATTCTCATCAAAATTACAATGATTTTCTTCACAAAAAATAGAAAAATCAATCCTAAAATTCACATGGAAGTACAAAAGACCATGAATAACCAAAACATTCCTGACCAAAAAGAGCAATAGTGACTTCAAGTTATACTCCAGAGCCATGGTAACAAAAAGAGTATGTTACTAGCACAAAGACATGCAGACCAATGGAACAGAATAGAAGACCCAGAAATAAGCCCACACAGCTATGGCCTGCTGATCTTCAACAAACATGCCAAAATGTTGGAAGAATGGCAGCCTCTTTAACAAATGGTATTGGGAAAACTGGATATCCATATGTAGAAGACTGAATCTAGATCCCTGCCTTGCTCTCTGTACAAAAATCACTTTAAATACATCAAAGACCTAAAAGTAAGGCATGAAACTTTGAAACTACTACAGGAAAATACCTGAAGACAGGTATAAGCACAACCTTTCTGAGTAGTACTCCAGTAGCTCAGGAAATGAGAGCAAGGATTGACGAGTGGGATTGTATCAAATTAAAAAAACTTGTGCACATCAAAGAAACGATGACCAGAATGGGAGAAAATCTTTGCCATCTCTTCATCTGACAAAGGGTTAATATCCAGAGGAGTGAGGCTGCTCTAGAATCAAAGATGCAAAGGAATTATTTCCACCCAAACAAGAACAAGAGGGTTTTTCTGTCTTTCAGTTTGTCTAACTGTGTCCTTTGTACCCACAGCTTCCTCTAACTGTTTGCCAGTGGACTAGTGCATTTAAACAAACAGGACTATGTAGAGTTTCTCCTCCACCTGTGTCAAGGATCCTAAGTAGACCAGGACAATGCAGAGCAGCCATGGTGACAGGGCTAGAAAATGGGGACACTCCCCAGTGAGGAGACTGCCTGAGGTATGGCCAAGGCACTGCAGGGGTGACTGTGCAAGGTTGGAAGCAGTGGTGAGGGAATGGGAAGGTGTTTGTATCCATCCCCCAGGGAGTTGAGGCTTCTCAAGAAAATAATTGAGCTTAGGTTCTTTTTCTTTTTTTCTTTTTTTGGCAGTACTGGGGTTTGAACTTGGAGCCTCACGCTTGCTAGACAGGTGCTCTGCCACTTGAGCCTACCAGCCCTTTTTTTGTGTTGGGTATTTTTGAGATAGGGTCTTGAGAACTATTTGTTCAGGCTGGCTTTGAACTGTGATCCTCCTGATCTCTGCCTCCTGAGTAGCTGGGATTACAGGCATGAGCCACCAGTGCCTGGCCTATGCTAAGATTCTTGTCTGGACTCCGCTTCCCTCTATCTCCTTTGAGGTCCTCTGTCTCCTTTGACACTTGCTGGATAATTTGCTCATGCCCTAATTCTATGTTGCAATACCAATGAGCAACAGTAAACCCAACAGAAAAAAGCAAATAAGCCTTCTAAGCCATAAAATAAAATGGATAAGAAAGAAATTAGGGATTATGTTGGGTGAACCATACTCAAAGCCATTCAAGTGGATGAGGTCCACAAATGCCCGTTTCACCTTTGTGTTGCCTGGACATTAGAAAAACTGACCCTCTAGCCAGGCACTGGTGGCTTACGCCTGTAATCTTAGCTATTCAGGAGGCAGAGATCAGGAGGATGGGGTTTGAAGCCAGCTCGGGCAAACAGTTCACGAGACCCTATCTTGAAAAAACCCATCACAAAAAAAGGGCTGGTGGAGTGGTTCAAGGTGAAGACCCTGAGTTTAAGCCCCAGCACCAAATAAATAAATAAATAAGAAAGAAGAACTGACCCTGGAATGAGGGGGCTCCAGTGCAGTGTGGTCCCAGGATGCTCAGATGGCCCCTGCCCATCTGCCCACATCTCGTCCTCACAACGTACATGCCTGCCAGCCTCAGTCTCATCTCTGAGCACCATTCCTAGTATTGCCAGCAGAAGGGAACCAGAGATCTCTGGAGAAATGGCCATGGGGACCAGGAACAGGAAATGCACAGATGAGTGTGGAACATCTTGTTATGCCAGAAAGCTTCCAAAACTAAGCGACTGACTGTACTCTTCAAAAATGTCAAGGTCACAAAAGCAAAGACTGCGGGCCACTCCAGATTAAGTGAGATTAAAGACACAAGAGAACCAAATACAATGCTTGATCCTGCTTGGCTCCTGGAACTGATTTTCTTCTCTTTTCTTTTCTTCTTTTTTTTTTTTAAAGAAATGACAAGTGGCAAAGTATCATCACAGATTAAATAGCAGAACTGTCTGAATGTCAACTTCCAATATTGTCCATTACTCACAGTTATTTGAGAGTATGTTCTGCTCTCAGGGCATGCACCCACAGCGCTCACAGGTAAAGTGGCATTGTTTTAGGCTGTTTTGTGTTGCTGTAACAGAGTATCACAGGCTGGGTGGTTTATAAGCAATACAAATGTGTTTGGGTCAAAGGTCAAGGGGCTGGAAGTTGATGATTGAAGGGCCACAGCTAGTGAGGGCCTTCTTGCTGCCTAACAGGGCAGGAAGCATGGTGTGGTGAGAGAGCCTGTGAACATGAGAAGGATGGGGGCCAATTTTTCAGGAACCCTCTCCAGCGACAACCACCACCCCCTTCCATGTGGTATTAACCCATTGGCCAAGGCAGAGGCTCATGACCCACTCTCTCTCTCTCTCTTTCTCTAATAGAAGTCTTTTATTGCATCACTAAAGTATCACACATTGCCATCACAATCCAGATGGTATTTCTGTAGCTGGGTTAGCTTAGCTCTCACTTGTCAGCCTCTGAGCTGTTCCTTTTTCTGAAACATAGATGCCGTCCAAAAACTTTCTGATACCCTTGTTTTTAACTGCTGTGGCTTGCTGAATCAAAGCAGCTGAATTTGAAACAAGTTCAGTATCATTTCTTTCGAGGATTACCTCATCTCTCTGGGCTTAAGATACCAAACAAGCAACACCTGTCCTCATACGAACTTTTCGGATATATTTCTCACCCAGGAAGTTTCTGATTTCAACAAGAGACCCATTCTCCTGAATAATGACATTGATGGAGAAGTAAGCATACACAGACCTCATCTTGTAATGGAAGCCCAGTGTAACACCCTTGATCATGACTACAGATAGTACGGACAGTGGCCAGTTCCTTTCTGTTTTCCCACCATTTGTCAACCTGGAGCCTCGTTTTCTTCTTCCCCAGCAGGCTGAGCTCCACATTGATGTGGTTGAAATTCCCGTGCAGGGTTCCCCCGGGGCTCTTCGAAATCAGTGTGACCCTTCAGGGGTTGCATGTTCTCTGGAATGTCAACCGTCTGAGGATGGGCTTCACCCTCAAAGTACATGCAGCCAAGAGCCCCAACCTCTTCTTAATGGTTCCACCTCTCAACCCTGGTTTTGGGTTTGTTTTGTTGTTTGGTTTTGGGGTTTTGTTTGAGACTGGGTTTCACGATGTAGCCCAGGTTGGCCTCAAACCTACCATCCTCCTGCCTTAGCCTCCTTAGTGTTGAGATACAGGCATGGGCCACCATGCCTGGCTTTCCATATAAAAGTTTTAAAGCAATTCCTAGTAATCTACTACAGACCCTACCATTCACATTAAACAGTAGTAAAGAAAATTAAAAATCCCTAAGGAAACGTTTAGAAAGCACGCCCAGCCTTAAAGTTTCTCCATATTTGCCTGTAGTCAGGGCTCATCCATTCAGCACCCCCACTCTCACCCTGTTTCCCAAACTAGAACAATAAGTAGAATGAGTTTATGGCTTAAAATCCCCCAATGATCATCAAATCACAATAATTTACATCTTCACAAATTAAAATTTGCCAAGTAATGGCTGTGGCTGTGGCTCAAGTGGTTCAGCACTTGCCTAGAAAGTCAGGCTCTGGGTTCAATTCCCAGTAAGATAAACTAAAAAAATAAAATATTCCAAGACAGCTCAACTTTTGCCTCTGGCCAATTCTGCTCTCCCACTTCCTTGTGTAGGAGAGGCAAAAACTTGACCTCGACCCATCTCAGGTTTTCAGCTGGTACTCTTTCACAAAAAGACAGATTAGCAAGAGAAAAAGAAAAGTTTATAAACACGTGTGGTGCACATCACACAGGAGAAACCTCAACAAAAAATAACTCAGACTGGTGGCCTAGAACTGATCAGTAAATCTGTAGATCCATGCTAGGGCAAAGCAAAGGGATTTTAGACTTCCTAGGCCAGGAAACTTGGGAGGCGGAGATGATGGAGGACACTGATGGAGTCAGGTTTGTCTGCAGGTTCCTCCAGTAACATCTCTGGGCTGATAGGAGTCTGGAGTAGTCTCTAGGAAGGAGAATATCCTGAATATCCTGTGATATATCAGAAGGGGGGTGTACAGAGAGCTATTCCTGCACGCGCTGCTGCTTCTAACTTTTATGCCACAGTGGCCTATTTTGGAGTGGCGTATTCTGGTCTCATACCTTTGCAAGAGTCATTACTGAGTGCCCACCCCAACAAAGCTCTTGCGCACACCCTCCATCCTCAGGGCCTCTTTCTGAGGCTCAGGCAGTTGGTACCAAGAGTGAGTGGTCCTACGAAATGGATTTTAGAATGAGACTTGGAGAAATGAATTAAAAACAAACAAATACCTGGGTGTGGTGGCACAGGCCTGTAACTTCACCTACTTGGGAGCTAGTAGAGGCAGGAGGATCGGGAATTTGAGGCTACCCCAGGCAGAGTTTTCTCAAAAACAAAATACCAACGAAAGGACTAGGGGTATGAATACAGTGTTTGCCTAGCATGTGTGAGACCCTAGATTCCATCCTTAGTGCCACAAAGACTAAAAAAGCTCTCCACTGTCAGGTCTTAGAGGAGGGGCTGCCTCCTGCCTCACTGGGGAGAGCAGTTCAAAGTCCTCATGTTAAGGTATGCCTGTGATCAGAAGACTTCCAAATTCCTTGTGTCCAGTGGGGAAGATCCATGGCAAGACATGTGGGTGCAAATGGAGTTCGTTAAGAGTTAGGGAATTGCAAGAGAGCATGGTGGGCGCGGGTGGAAGATGCAGGCAGAGACATCGTGCTTCTGCCCTCCAGGTGCTTTGAACATTTACTAATCTAGGGGAAGGGAGGAACCAGGTGATTCCCATCCAGTAATCAGTGGTGAGGGCGGTTCCCGAGCATCGTTAATCTAAGATGTAATATGTTTCTATGAGTCACGAGCTTTCCTTTATTTGGTCTGCCTCACCCACAGGGTCTGCTGTGGCCTGTATCGAGACTATTTTATAGCCCCTTTCCGCCTGGGCCAGGTCCAGCTCCTGTCTCTCCTCACCCTGTGGCTGGCAAACTCCCACAGACCTTCACACAGGGGGACCCCACCTACCACATGCCACCTGTCTCACAGGCACTATAGTCCATAGGACATAAACTTGCTGTTCCAAAGCCAGAGCCAGCACACGATGAGCACCAGCTGTTCTCCCTACCTGCTCAAAGCGTGCTTCCTTTTCTCTCCTGATTACAGAGTTCAAAAACCTCTTCTCAAAAGACCAAAAGGGAGCTGGGGTGTAGCTCTAGAGTGCCAAGGCCCTGGGTTCCCTCCCCAGGACCACAAAAAAAGAGAGAGGAGTCTGTCAAACTACATTTTCACTGCAATGGCATACCATCTTTTCAATACTCCAAAAAACATGACTGGGTGCCAGTGACTCACGCCTGAAATCCGAGCTGATCAGGAGGATCTCAGTTTGAAGCCAACCTGGGCAAATAGTTCAGGAAACCCTATCCTGGAAAAAAACTCATCACACAAAAGGGCTGGTGGAGTGGCTCAAGGTGTAGGCCCTGAGTTCAAACACCAGTACTGCAAAAAAAGAAAATGTACACACAGTTCATTGAAATATACATCACATCATAATTTGTTTGCTTGAAGTGTGCAATTCAATGGCTTTTGGTATATTCAGAATAGTGTGAACATCACCAAAATCAGTTTTAGAACATTTTCATCACTCCCCCCAAACCCCTGTCCCCATTAGCAGTGACTTCACCCCAATCTGCTTTGGGTCTCCATAGATCTGCCTGTTCCAATATTTCTACACAGTAAATGGACCCATACAATATGTGATCTTCGTGTCTGACTTTTCCCTTGCATAGTGCTTTAAGATCCATCCACACTGGAGAATGAATCGCTCCCTCATCCATTTGACTATTGACTAATATTCCATTGCATGGATACGTCACATTTCGTTTATCCGTTCCATAGCTGATGGACACTTGGCTTTGGTATGATCAGTTCTGTACATGTTTCTGTGGGGACATATGTTTTCACTTGGTTACACACCTAAGAGTGGGACTGCTCTGTCACTTTGGAGAAGTGGCCTGTTTTCCAACTTAGTGGCACCTCTTTACATTCCCATCCAGAGTGAGGGAGGCTTCCAGTTTCTCTACATAACCAACTTGTCTTATTTTGTCTTTTTTATTATACCCATCCTGGGGATGTGAACTGGCATCTCATTGCTGTGGTTCTGGTTGACATTTGGTTTACACGGTAAGAATCTTTCCATTTACAGGCCATTTGTATTTCTTCTTTGGACAAATGTTCACTTAAATTCTTTGCCTTTTTTTTCCTTTGTACTGGGGATTGCACCTGGCTTTACACTTGCTAGATAAGGAAGGGCTCTACCACTTGAGCTACATCCCAGCTCTTTTCATTTGTTTTCTTGTTTGTCTTTGAGATAGGGTCTCGCTGTGTTGTCCAGGCTGGCCTGGAACTTTTGATCCTCCTGCCTCCCCTCCCAAGTAGCTGGGATTACGTGGACCACCACCCCCGGCTCTTTGCTGTGGATCATCTTCAATATTTTTTAAATCTTGTTTTCTTCTGCTGTAAAAGAAGAATGATTTCTCCTTTGTAAGGTTGCTGTGAAGACAAATGAGAGAATATCTGTAAGGCACACAGAATGGAGCTCTACACTTAGCACAAACACCAAAACTTTAGAGAACCCTCATCTCACCTTGCCTGGAAATTACAAACCAAGTCTAGTTTGTTGTGTGTTACATCATTTGGCATAGAGCTTGGCATGATTAATGTCTGACTTAATTAATGTCTGAAAGTATTCAAGGGCCAATTCACACCCCTCAATGTTCAAATTTGAATCCTATGTGTTTTGCCCTCTCCCATTTCTCGCATGGAATCTTTTCTTCCTGGAACAATTTTCTTAATTTAACTCCCCCTGCCAGCTGCTTCCTTTCATGAAACTGAACTTGCTGCATCATTGAAGCCGAGTGTGAGATCCAGACGCCGCCCAACAGTTCTGAGGTGAATATAAAAATCATTAAATGCCTGACAGCCTGTCAGTATAAACTGTCCCATTTATGGAGAATGCCACAAAAAGTAATGAAAGGACTTAAAGGAGGGAGAAAAATGAGATTTTCAAAGACACCGATTGCAGACTGAGTTATTTAATCTCGTTCAGTGACCCTAGAGAACTCAAAAGATTCCAGGTTGGTGGGGCCTGTCCTAGGGTGTGGAGTCCCAAGAGGCCCCTAGGGGTGTTGGCCAGACTTGGATGGGAGATGGAAATAATGTGACCGCTCAGGCAAGAGATGAGTGTGTTGATTTCACACTGGGTAGAGCTGCTCTGGCAAACCCAGCTGAAGAGCCTGGAGTATAATGTGCAAAGGTGATGGAAGGGCAGGAAAAGCCAGGGAAGGCCAGGCATGCGTCTGCCTCACACCTTCCTGACAGTGGCCCCAAACCAAGTGCACCACGGAGGGAAAGTGGCTGTGTGCAGGATCTTCTAGATTTCTGCACAGATCTGGATAACGTGGGATGTGAAAGAGAAGCGAGGGCTGGGTGTGGTCACTGGATTCAGCTGCAGGACCCTGGCCTGAGCCCCCGGGTCTGCTCCAAGGCGAGAATGGGGGTGTCGGGTCTTCAGGAGCTGGGACTGACCCAATTCCTTTTCGGGTTAGTGGCCTAGCAGCATGTATTAGGATGGCTTGTGGCACTCAGGAAACCCTCATGCTGAGGCAGTCTAGATCAGGGAAATTGAGGCATGAGAAATAGCAGCCAGAAATTTACAAATAAGTATTCTACTAATGAATAGTTGAATTAAAAATATAAAGATACTGCTTTCTTTGCTTTAAGCCTTACATCCCTCAACAAACTGCAACAATTACTGAAAAAGAAAAAGGGAAAAAGAGCAGCTCTAAAATAATGAGTGTGCTTTGAGGCCTGAGCAAGGATATCTTAAAGAAAGACACTTATTCTGGGAAAGAACTCTTGGGAAAATTACTCCTTTGTGCAAAAGGAAAATATGGTAAGGGTGGACACCTGTCCTAAAGGAAGTATCTGGAGGACCCATCCTTTGTTTAAAGGGATACTGAAACATCTACTTACAGTGACCCACATTTAATGCGGGCCAACCTTGAAATCTTTGGTCCAATTGGTAAGACAGTGTAGCAGCAAAAGCAACTCATTATTCCAGGTGTCAGAACAAAGGGGAGCACTCTTCTAAGGTAAACTTGAACCAACTCCCTTATTTCCACCATAGGTACCCCTGAGGTTAGAGCACTTATTGCACCTGTTATTGCGTGCCTGCACCCACGTCTGGGCTGTGTACTACTGGGAGAGGAGCAACCGTGAGGGGGAATAAGCGGCAGAAATGGCTCTAGGAATAAAAGGCCGAAATGACCCTGGAAATGTAAAGGAACCAGATGGCAAAAGTAACGTTCTCCCAGACAAGGGAGACAAGGAAACATTTCTAAAGACCACATCTAAAGAGATGGAAAATAGACCCCTTAGGGAAAGTGATACAGCAAACTTTCCCAGAATAGCAGGGGGGGGGGCGGGGGCGGGGCGTGTTCTCACCAAAATAACGGCGGTAGTTCTAAAATGTATATGGCAGGTCCCAAGGACAGGATGAACTAAGAAGAACCTCTTGGAGTGTCCAGGCCGGTAAGGATGGGAGGGCGGGGCAGCTAGATGATCGGGTTTAACAAAAAGTTAATTAGATACAGCTTCAAAGTAATATAGTTGTACCTAAGCCAGTTAGTCTCTAGACTTCAGCCATTATTTGGCTTAACTCTTTAACTAAGTCCCACCAGTCAGGGTGCTTTGCTGTCCTTCCCATAAACTTTGCGCTTGCTTAACTCTGAACTCCTCGTGACTACGCCAGGACACCAGCCCGGGACAACAATCCAGTATAATGCTTCTTTCATTTTCTTCTTTTTTTTTGTGGTGCTGGGGCTTGAACTCCGGGCCTACACCTTGAGCCACTCCACCAGCCCTTTTAAATGATGGGTTTTTTTCGAGGTAGGGTCTCAGAACTATTTGCCCCGGTTGCCTTCCACCGATCTTCCAGAGAAGCTAAGAAGCGGAACTGGCCATTTGCTTTGTTTTTCTAATGAACTTTCTTGGTCTCACTTCCATGTGTCCTAAAATTTTTTGCGCCATCGCTAACGCGGTATTCAAGGGACAGGCGGAGGCCTCCTCCCTTTCGTACACCTCCTCCCCATAGTGTGCGGGTCCAGTAACAGTGCAGGCCAGGGCCCTGGTCCTCCGCAGGACAGGCGCTAGGAGTGGGCCCCAGGCCAACACCCTGACGCCACTCGGTATTCGTGCAGGCGCGACTTACTCGGCGTGGCAGGGCTGGCCACTAGGCTGGGTTAGGCTACATCTGCTGGTGACAGGATGAGACCCAGGTGACTAAGTGGGTTCAGGTACAGCCAGACCACACGTGCGGCAGCTTCCCAGCAGCGGAGTGAGGTGTGTGCGTCCTGCGAGCCTCGCTTCTCATTGGATGATGGGCCTTGTCAATCACTGAGGAAACCAGACCTTGGGCGTGACCCACGGGACCTTCCACCCTCAAACAAGGGTGATGGAAGGAGGCGGCATCCAATGGTCGTCGAGGTCCTCGCCTTCGGAAAGATTGGCAGGGACTAGAACCACTGAAGAGCCACGGAAGGATTCCGGCGCCATAGCTCTGATTGGCCGAATCCTCTGGTGGGTGGACTTTCCTAGGCAGGTTCGTTTTGGTATATAATGCGGGCGGTTTCACCAAAGCGCGGGTAAAGTTGTGGTGTGGCGAGGTTTTGGCTTCAAGTTAGGATTTTGGCTTTCACTAAGGTTCCTGAGCTTAGTAGGATTTAAGCGTTACCTAGGTTATGTGAGTCAGGACTGGAGAATGATGGGTGCTGGGATCCAAGGTGCTGCAATGATGATTGTAAATGCTGTAAATGGTCAGGAGAAAACGGGGTATGGGGGGGGGGAGTATATTTGGATCAGTGCTTATCCTTTTTCATGTAGGAAGAACACGAATTAAGTGAACCCCTCACCACTGCACACCACGTACCACACACACACCTTTAACCATCAGATTGGCAAAAATCCAAAAGTTTGGACTGGAGCTTTGGCTTAAGTGGTAAGAGCGCCTGCCTAGCAAGCACAAAGTCCTGAGTTAAACTCCAGTACCACCAAAAAAAAAAAGTTTGACAACAAACTGTTAAGGACGGTGCAGAAACTGGCTCCAGTGCTGTGGAGTGTGCACGTACATACTTTTGACCTAGCAAAATACTTCTAGGAATCCACTCTGAAAATACATGTGTGCAGAGTTCCTAGTGGCATTTATTTGAATTAGCAAAAGCCAGAGAACAAGAAAGATTCCATCCGAGAGGGAATGGCTGAATAGACTTGTATTTCTGGAGAAGTTGTATATGGGCTGCTGAAAGGATAAAGAAAGGGTAGGGGTGGTGGTAGACTATTCAGTGGGGGGCAGAGAACCCCAAAACTGACAAAGGGAATTTTCCAGACCTGGCCATTGCCAGGGACCCAGCACTATGCCTCACCAAGAGGGCCTCAAATTATTTACAACTGGGAGCTATGATGCAGACCCAGCTAAGGCTGTCCCGTTCCCTACCCCTCTCCTAAAAGACCTCTCCCTCCAGGCTGTGAGAAGAGGAGAAAGAAAAAAGCGTCCACCTGCTTAAAACGAATAGATCTCCCCATCCACCTCTCCTGCAGGGGAAACTAGGGAGGAGACAGGGCTTGGGTTAGTGATCATGGGATCCCAGATAGGCTGACAGGGCCTAGTGGATGACTGTCGCCCTGGACCCAACAGATGTGCTGGTCTTTAGCAGTGTCAGAGTCCACAAGAATGAGGCTGCTGTGTGTGGACCTAGACATGCTTATAGGTTGTCTTGTGCTCCTTCCCCCACAGAGAGCTGGGTGGGATTATAAACTTGGGCTTTGTCAAACTGTAAGTGCAGGAGGTCCTGGAGTTTCTTTTCTTTTTCTTTTTAACAATTTTTCAGTAGCATGTACTGAGAGTAAGTTTGTTCTGATGACTGCAGAATCTCTTGATGCCTGACATACTGCTGCTATTGGTCTTTTTATATAAATATATGTGTATATAATTTGAATTTTTGGAAATTTTAGCTGTGCTGTCAACAGTTTACTGTGTTGAGTTGGCACTGTGTAGAGATTAGTAGCCATATTGACCTACAAACATTAAACTTAATTTCTTCCCATTTGTACACGCATAACTCTGTATAAACACATAAGATCTTATCTACATGGTTTTGATCATAGAAACTAAGAAAGTATTCTCTAGATAATGAAAAAGTGCCTTATCACACACTTAAATCTGGGGAAGTCCTTTATCCCACCCCGACTTCATAAATATGAACAGAGCGGTAAGTTTTTCATTTAAAAAGATCATGTTGAACATGAGAAAAGATGGCGTCCGTAGGTATTAGTCCTTTTTGGGGGGGAGGTAGGACTAGGCTTTGAACTCAGGACTTTTTGCTTGCAATACAAGCGTTCTATCACTTGAACCCTGCCTCCAGCCCTTGACATAAGTCCCACTTCTAAGAGGGAGTGGGATCCTCAAGCAGTCAGAGCACCTGGTAAGGTCCTTTTGCCATCTGGAATTTACAGTTTGATTCCTACATGTGACAGGAAGGAATAAGGTTTTTATGGTACAACAAAAGAAATTGTCCCAAAGTAAACCTCCTGGATAGACTCCCAAGTACTCAACCTCGTGTGACACTGAGCATTTCTATCCCACTGGCCTTTCAGACTCATAGCTATTTTCTCCTTTTTATCACAAAGTTTATTAGACTCTCTTTGAATGTAGCGTGTTATTGGGATGTAGCCGGTGGAATCTAAGTGCGCTGACCATGTGTGATTGAACTAGTGGTTGTTCATGAACCTAGATGCCACAACAAGTAGAAACTAAAGGAACTCCAAGAAGTGGGACTCAACTATGGCACAGGACAGCTGTATTCCATGTGGAGTTTCTTTGACTGGGGTTGCAGGAATTTGCGGTAGGAGCTTGGCCCACTCCGAGTTCCAGGTATTACAACCAACCACGGAGTCTCCTTGGTCATGATTGTGGAAGCATGGGCACATGACATACTGTGGTCACTTGGGACCTGATGGGAGGTAGGGTGGGATATCGGGACCATTTCCTAGAGACACAAGCAACAGATGGCCTTTTCCTGCTTCTGGATGTGACACCTGAACTCCTGCAGCCATCTTGCACCACAAGGACAGCCAGTTTACAGCAAAAGCCCACAAAGGGAGGAAGACTGAGCCAAGAAAATTGCAGCTTGGCCCTGACCATCATGAGCCTACAGCCACTCTTCCTTTGAACTTCTCTTGTTGAAGCCAGTTGGGTGGAGTTTCCTGTTCGCTGCAGTTGGAATATCTTAGCTGCTACAAGTTTACAAAAGTTCTTTTTTCCCCCACAGCAATGAGGATTTTGACTCCAGTGCTCATGAGTCATTCTAGTTTGGTATAATCAGAAAAGGAGGGTCCAGGGAGGGAGGAGAGGAAAAAGAGATCAGATAGACAGCATGGTCTTGGGACAGAGAAGGAAGACAGAGTCTTCACCCTTGCCTGCTCACCTGCGTCTGGGGACATCAGAGTTCCCTGGGACCCGGGAAAGGAACAAATAGTTCTCAAATCATAATATTTTTTAAAAAGCAGTCACAAAAAAAAAAAGTATTTCTTTAAAAAGAAAAAAGCATTGACAAAGCTAATTTGAAAAGAGAACACATTTGTGACATTATGGCAGACACAGAGCATGTGCTGTTGGAGTTAACAACTGCAGACAGAAGTGAGGTCCCTCAAATTTTCAAGCATGCAGTGGTGATGGAAAGAAGTGAACTGCACCCTCCACGGTTACTGAGTTTTGTGTGAAAATGCCACTGCCTCTTTAATTCAGTGTGCGGATGCGGTTTTCTATCAGCAAATAAAAATCTAAGAACTTTCATAGTTTCTCTCCTTTGCATGCCCTCCTCAGCCCAGTTTGCTTGGGAACTGAATTTTCCCCAGTGGGGCCATGAGAAGCAGGAGCTGTGGGCATGAAGGAGCCAGTCATTCTTTCTCCCTATCCCCCCCTAATCATCACCCAGCTACTCAGAACTGAGGCGTCCCTGCCCTACAGCTTTCTTGCAAGGTTCTCTTTCTTTCTCTGCATACAGGCCTGTCTTCTCCAAAGGACTTTAATCTCCCTAAAGCTATGGATTATATCGTTTTCTGTGTGTTTGTTTTATTCCAGTGTTGGGGATGGAATCCAGGGCCTCACGCATGCTAGGTGTGTGCTCTACCACTGAACTACACCCCAGCCCCGTGTGCATTTTATTCCCATAGTGTCTGGCGTAGATGGAGGGCATCATATGTACTCTAGTCTTAATTACCTTTAAAGGAAGCATCTGCTTCAGTGCTTGGGGGATATTAACTCTGACACCACCGTTCTGTCCCGAGGTGGAAGGTGAGCCTTTGAATTAGGTCTTTTCCTAAAAGCATGCTCCCCTGCTGCTTGCTCCCCTACTAGGACAGACGCTTCCAGAAACCCTTCTAAGGCAGAATGAGAGTAACTAGACACACCGGCAGCAGGAACTGCTACTGATCTTCCCCTAGCACCCCTCGACTCTGTCCACGTGCTGGGGCCCAGCACCAAGCCCTGAAGTCAGCCCTCCAGGAACACCTACCCTGGCCCTGCAGGGAAAATAGGACTGGATCAGAATCCACGCACAGGGCACGTCACAGCTGGAACCTTGCCAGCAGGCAAAAGCCAGCGCTGTCAGGCACTTCCTCCTCTAAGAAGCACAATGTTGGTTCCTCTACAGTGATCCAACTCTTGCAAGAACGGCACAAGTCAGATAGAATATAGGTCTGCATCTAAGTCGAGAAGGTAAAGTTAGGTCTACAAAAGTCTGGAAATCACAAGTGCATAGGTCAAGGGTCATAACAGAGGACTGACAGGGCAGGGGGATGTCCTGTGTCATGTCTTGCTAGGTGACAGGCCTACATGTCATAGAGCCGGAGCTGTTCCTGCATGTCACCGTCGGACATCTCGCCAAACGTCTCCTTGTTGTCCTTCATGAGCTTGAAGATGGCAGCCAGCTGTTCCTTCTGCACTCTGTTGAGAAGAAAGGATAAGAGGAAAAAGACGCTTCCAGCCTAGGGGCGAGAGAGACATGGGTGTCTATCAGCCAGGTAGGGACTCTCCACTCTCATTTGTTACCGCCTTTGTGTTTCAGAACAAGAGGAAAACTAAAATAAAACAAACCCCACTTAAAATGTAGGAGCTGGTTTGCCTGACACACTCAGCCCTGGGGTTCTAGCTCTCAGGTTTACTGTGGCAGTTTCATCATGCCTCAGTTGTGAGCTGTGCATCTCACAGTGGGACGAGGAGGGCATGTGCCATTCAGTGCCTTGAGATCCTGTGAAGAACCAGGTCAGAAACAGCTTCAGTTTACAGGGATAAGCCAAAAGTAGAGGAAGAAAAAACATTGGGAAGAAGAGGCAGTGTAAGATATTGGGGCAGACAGAAGTATAGGCAAGAGTGTGTGGCAAAGGAGATGGGTAGGCTGAAATCCAACCTGTGGGATTTCCCTGCCCAGAGAAAGTGTACCTTTTCTAATTCGCACAGGTGTCCTATGGCAGGTGGTGGTGTGGCCTTGCCCTTTCACCAGGAAACACAGGAAGATTGGCCTGCGCTTACTACACATGGTTCTGTGGTATGAGTCTCGCCCTGTTATTTTTATGAGGCTGGGCCACACCATCTGACCAGCACAGGACAACTCCCATGATAAACATCAAGGGTGGGGGAGGCCAGTAGAAGCGAGGCGTCAGTATGGTTCTGTTTGTGGACGCTCAGGGTATCCACAGCCCATCAACAGGCTGGCCTCTGCATCCTGGCTGACTCACTATTCTGGTTTCTTTCTTCTGCAGTCCCTGCACTCCACACCACACCACCTGGCACCCTGACAGAATGTATGCCATCCTGCACTGCAGGCTGGAACTCTGCCCCCTTGGGAGCCAGGTCTGCCATACCCACATTACGGGCCACAAGAACTTTGCAGGCTTTAGTCAAGTTGCCGGCCACCAGCATCCCCAACACTGCCTGGAGGAGTGCTCTCAACATCAGGGCCTCTGTTCCTTATAGCATATTCCCTTTGCTATAAGCCCTACCCTCCTGAGCCCCAAATATTCCACCCAGCAAGCAGTTGGTTTTCTGCTCACAGTGGCATCTGGAAGTTGAAATACTGAAATATCAACTGCCAGCCTCCTGTGTCTGAGAAAGGTAGGTCTATCGTCAGTTTCTGTGTCTGGGGAAAAAGTGGCCTATGGTATGTACCTTGTACCCTACTGCATAAAGACAGACGTACTGTGCCCTGGGAATGTGGCTCAAGTAGTAGAGCATTTGCTTAGCAAGCTCAAGGCCCTGCCTGAATTCAAACCCCAAATAAATCAGTAAATACATTGGAACTCCTCATGAAAAAGGGGGTACCATGAACAGAAAGGGTGTGCTGAGCACCTTGGATGAAGTCACAGCCAGATGTACATTGTGGGGGGCGGTCTCCTTGAGCAAACACAAGTTGTTTCATGTTTCTGATGGCTCTGGTGGTTGTGTATTTTCAATATGGCGGCAAATGACTTCCTACTCTGCTGGGAGTAAAAGCCATCAAAACAAAAGAGCTTACAGTTTAATGGTTTCCAAAGAGATTTAAAAAAAAAGAGAAACAAAGCAAACAGAAAAATCACACAGTGGCGGAGGTCATCTACTTAAAATTGTTTATTGGATTGAACACAGGCTGGCTAGAGAGAGCCAAGCCAACGGGCATATGTGAGGCTTGCTGCCTACAAGCCATGGCCAGAAAGTTTCCAGACAAGCCTAGATAACTACATTTAGATAACTACTTTATATCACTGAGATTCCGGCCTGGACAGGGACATCACTACTGCTAATAAGAACAGACGAGTGCATCTTCTATTCATGGGTCTGTGTCGAAGGCATCGACTGGATGGCTGTTGTTTTGCCATTTGCGCTTCCCTAACCCTTGAATCCAAGGTAGAGGCCTAGGGAGGAGGCCACAGGGAATGTTTGCCCTAGGAGTTGTCATTTTTTGGCCATCCATTGAAAGTAAAGTACTTCTGGAAACTTACTGCTCTAGAAAAAAATGTTTTAGTCAACAAAGCTAAGAACTGCAAACTAATTTGTTACAGTATAAATATTGTCAAATATAAAATTCCAAGAAACTAACCTGGGACTGATCTGATCAGCTGGTAACTAATCTAGGAAGGCTTCTAGGAAAACGCATAGTCTGGAAACCTATTTTAAGCTAACATTATTATTATTGCTCTTGCAAAGCAAAAGTGGAGATTTGGCTGAGCTGGTAAGAATGTCAGTGAAAAGTACTCTTAATAAAAAGAGGGCTGGATCCAAACCTCCTCCAGATTAAAAGGCAACAGTAAAGCCAGTAGCTGGCATAGCACTTTGCTGCCCAGTAATCAATATGGCACCTCTCATCCCTGGCAAGAGAGCCAGTGGCAGGGAAAAAAAGAAAGTGTGCCCCAAGGGAAAAAGGTCAGCTATTCCTGATGGAGCTAGTGAGCACATTTGGGCTCCACCTCATTTTTCTGACATTCCTCAAAGTTTTCTGGTTTGGCTTGGGTGAGGGCAAAAGGAGGAGGACTGGGATCAACTGTACTCTGATTTAAAAGTTGGGGCTGCTAAAACTGGTGTATCTTGGGTGTGAAGTATGTGTGAAGAGTAAGTTTGGGTGGTATGAAAAATCCAAGTCCAGGGTCTGAGCCCAAACTCAGAAAGTGACCATATAAATGGAGTGAGTATCTCCACACAGGGCAGCGTCAAGGCATTCCCAAGGAAACTCCTAGCCAAGGGGAATCCTGACCTGGGGGCTACACCTCAGCAGATCTGTAGGTACATCACCCCCCTGCCCCAGCCCCAGCCCAATGGGCTCCTCTCTGGGGGTTTCCATTTTATCTCTCAAGCTTTTAAGATGCCAAAAGGAAAAAGCCTTCAGGAGGAAGCTAAGGACAACTTCATTATTCTTCGGTTCTGTAAAGAGAAACAGGGAGAAAAGAGAATGCATTTTACTCCATCCATCTTACAGGCACCGTGGGAGAGGACAAGGGGAAACGGGGAGGAGGTAGAAGAACGTTTGGAATTGCAGAAGCCACCTGAGACAGAGACTCAACAATGGCTTCTCACCACGTGCAACAGAACAGTCTCTGCGCAAGGCCAGCCTGAGCCTTGGCAGGCACAGGCCACTTCTGAGGCATGGGAAGTAGCTGGGTGGTCCAGCTCACCCATCTTTGGCTGTGTAGCTATGCTGACAGAGTTCCTACTACCATAATAACTTCCGATTCTGCTGGCTTGGTTTTGTCTCCTGTGGGGATACTGGCACCCTACCATGTGTGTTTCCCCCGAGGTGTCAAAGCTGTGCCACCTTTATGAAGGAAAATCCAAGCTGGGGTGCTACTCAGGAGGCAGAGATCAGGATTGTAGTTTGAAGCCAGCCTCGGGCAAATAGTTTGCGAGACCCTATCTCAAAAAAACCCATCTCAGTCCCTGAGTTCAAACCCCATAACCAAAAGAAAAAAAAAAAAAAAAGGAAAATCCATAGAGCACACGCAGAGGATCTGATCTTGTGCCGTGGGCGCCATCTGCTGGAGATTGGAGGCAATGCACACTTCCAACCAGAGCTTGGCATTCACCTTGGCTGGTCTGTGGGATGGATCTTGGGAAGAACCAGAACTGCCCAACAGCTGGGGTTCCTCTGTCAACTCCTCCCCTTCCCTACTTGGCCATACAAAACGCCTCCTCTAGAGTCATACCCATTTCCAGAATCATGGTCCTGAAGACCTTCAGGAGCAGGGGAGAGAGGCTCTGCCCAACTTGTCAGTGCCCACCTCACCAATCTGGATTCATCTTTCTCTCTGGAACCAGCAGCAAGTGAGAAGCACTGATGAAGAGGAGGCGACAAGCTATGAAGCCAGCATGGCCTTGCCAGTTTCACTAGCTCTGGAGAGCATAGGGGAGGCCTTTTGCCCTGGGAGCTCTCACCAGCCTGCAAGCCAACTGTCCCAGCCTCACTAAACTGGAGGTGGCACCTCCTAGAGAGGAGGCTGCAGCAGGAGCCCAGGGATGCCCCAGAGGCAGAGCCAATGCCAGGAGAACACTCAAATCTCTACCCAGTGAGGACTCCGGGCGAGCGCTGACAGCAGGGACTTAAGTAGCAGCTGCCTTTGGTTTCCAAACCTGACCACTTTCTGGCCCCTGCACAGTTTGTCCGTGAGCAGTTTTAAGGAGCACATTTGAGGTCTCCTGCCTCCTAACCACCATGCCCTGAAAACTGCAAGCAGGCCTCCCAGGGATGCTGGGAGGTGGAACCACTGCGGTGCCAGGGGATGTGCCTCCCCTGGAGCGAAGTGATGGGGAGAATCTGACAGGTGGTAAGGGGAGAGCCCTGCTCTCCGGCCTGCAGTGTCAACGGTTATTTTTCAGAGGGAAATTCAAGAGTGGTTCCCTGGACTCAGCCCCCGGCTCTCCCAGCCCCCAAGAGGACTACAGTGCTGAAGATGAGAAGACCAGGCCAAGCTGAGCAGTGTCTGCAACCCCAAGCATCACCACATGAGGGACAGGAGAGGTGTGGCCCCCAGGGGACCACATGCAGAGCAGGAGGGAGCAAGCAGATGTGGCAGGCACAGGGAGCATGCTGAGTGGGGTGGTAATGGGATGAACATGAACTTCAGCCTGCCCATGGCCTCCACCAGCCCCTCCTGAATTCAGGGCACACAGTGGTGACTGCAGTGTGCAGATGAGGAGTTGGGGACCCCCTTCCTCACCCTGAAAGCAGCTCCTGAGCAGTCTCTGTCCCATAGAATAGCCAAGTATGAACAGGTGGTCTAGAGACCCCCAAGACTTGGGGAGTCTAAGTGCTGTCTACTGTCTTTGACAATGAGGCAGAGGGGTTTTTCCTTCCCTGTTTTGGGGCCCCAGTCTGAGGCCTGGCCTGCAGTCCAGTGGCCTCCCCAGGTTCACACACAGTGCTCATCCTGAGCAGACAGAATGAGGCCACGAAACCATCACAACCTGCCACAGGGCCTTTGAGGATTGTAGTGTGGCAAGCCCTCTCCATCCTCTCCTCCAGGCCGATGCTACTGCAGCGGCTGTGGGCCTTCTCAGCGATGCCGCCACTGACTGACCACAGAAAACAGTGGACACAGCCATATCCAGTGACCCTGCACTCAACGGCCGCAGGTCGTGGGCCAGAGGTGGCCCTGGCCTTGGCCTGAAGCCAGTCCTGCAACTTGAGAGCATAGTCCAATCTCAGGGTGTCTGCCTCCATGTCCAACCTCACCTTCTCAGGGTGAGGACAAAGCCACATGGGCGACCTAGCAAGGCTGCAGGGTGACATCTACATCCTTGCAGCCCCCAGGGATGATGGTTCCCCAAGCCTCACAAGGGGGACGCTAGCACCCAACTTACTGGCCCATTCTGCCCTTAAGGGACTTAACTGGGCCTCCAGGAACCTGTGCTCCAGGGAAAGGGACCGTGGTACCTGGAATTCCTCATGCAGGAGAAGAATGGGTCGGAAATGCATTAATGGGTTATGAAGGTGGTGGAGGAGGGGAGGCTTAGACCATGTGTTAGGAGACAGTGAGGGGAACACCACTAGTCTAAGAAGTCAGTCTCCTTACCAAAAGGGTTTGCAAGAATATTGAGGCTCAGGACTTAGGGAACTTGCTACAGGGAAGTGAGGTCTGAGGTCAGCTCAATCCTGAAATACAAAGGCAGCAATCCATGTCATACCCAAGGTGTCGGGTCCCCTGCCTGTGCCTGCACTGCCTCGCCTCCACCCCTGGGTGAGGAGCCTTTCTGCGAAGCCAGAGCTTGGAGGGGGACCTTGTAGGCAGAGCTGATGTGACATTAGAGGAATGCGGTGACTCAGGAGTAGCCATAAGCAGGTGACTGAGTTGTGCATTCTGTTCCAGCCTTTCACGCTCGTTTATGCTCGTGCATGGGGACCATCCCCACCGGGTGCCAGGCTCAGAGAATGGTGCAGCTCCCACTGAGATTTCTCTTTAAGCAAAGGCCAACGGGCCACACTGCACTTAGGCAGCCGCTGTGCACACGGAGGACAGCGCAAACCTGGCCGCCAACTCTGGCTGTCCCCCTGCTTCCCAGCCACCATGCAGGATGGAGTAGAAGGAAGCAGGATGGGTACCCTGGGGAGGGGGTGGGAGGGAGCGGTGCTGCTGGCGTGGGGAGTGCAGACGCCCCCATTCTAGAAACCAGAAGCTGCACAGCTGCAACTGTCTAGAGTCCCGTGGAGCAGAACAGATAGAAAATGACACCGCCGGCTGCCAGATGGATGAGCACCAAGAATCCCAGTCTGTCCTGAACTGATAAATTGGTTTTGTCGTGGACTGTACGCCTAAGTGAACAGCAGGGTCTGTTCCTGGCATCTCATTCTTTTTTAGGGTGGGGGAGAGAGGGGTTGGGGGGAATGCCAGAAATGGGCCCCACTGTCCTCCCCTCCCACCACACTGTCCCCACCCAAGGGAGCTTCTCTCTTAGTTGAGCCTGGCTGAGTATCAGCAGGACAGAAAGAACCCCCAAACCCAAAGAGAAGACTGCTCGGTGTGGGTGTGGCTTGTGGGAGGCCCGCCCACATCCCCGAAGACCCGCCTACCTCTGCTCCTCCTCCAGCTCTTCCTTGGTCATCATTTTCCTGTACTGGTCCCCCCTCAGCTGCCCGGGGCTGTATTTGAAGTTGAAGGCCTCTCCTGTGGGGGACACCGAGTGAGAGCCATGGGGGTACAGGTCGGTCCCTCCCCAAACTCAGGCGACTTCCTTTTGCTACCTTTGCTCATTTCATTTTTTAAAAAAATTTGTTGCCGTGCTGTGGTTCACACTCAGCATCTTGTACACGCTAGGTTCAGTGCTCTACCACTGAGCTACACCTCCAGCCTGCCTTCTGTTAGTTTTGACCTCCATCAGAAAGCCCCTGTCGAGGACAGGCAGGTGACTCCCATGCCAGCGTGGGCACAGACCCCAGCTTCAGACACTCAGAGACACTGTCTTTTCATCTGAACGCCAGCACCCAGGCTTATCCCATACCCTTCCATGAAGTGCTGTTGCTCCTTGTACCTCACCATCAACCCGGGGACACTCAGGTGAGAACAAAACAACCAGAGAGAACCTACCCTCCCTATGGCTCCTTCCACAGAGGACACTTCCCTTCCAGGCTGGGTCTACAGCCAAGAGCTGTCTGCCTGCCTCCCGTGGCAAACAGTTCCCCGCAAGCCGGGTCTTCCCTCCTCTGGGGCCCACCAGTGCTGCTGTGCTAAGCAGGCAGCAGTGCCAGGCAGGCTTATCTCCAGAAACACATGACCAGGCGCTGGGCCCCAGGGACCCTGACCCTCCTCCCAGACTTAGGGAGGCAGGCCCTGAGTCCAGGGGTGTCCTGTCATCAGCACATTCTCTCCATCCCTCCCCCAGGTTATTAGAAATTCAGATTTCTAGTAACACACATCTGGCCCCCAATGGGACCTGCGAGTGATGCAGGAGTTGAAGCAGGTATGTCTGGATAGGAACTGACCCATGTGCCAGACCAGAAGGGCAGATCTGCAGGTTGCACAAGGGCAAAGGGGAGGTGGGGGGAGCTGCACAGAGAAAGCCAGGACACGTGACATGCTGGGTGCATGACCAGAGGGACAAGAAGGCTGCAGGCAGCACAGAAAAGCTGATGAGAGGACCTGCGTGGAAAGCAATGCCATTAGTGTCCCTTACCCAGCCAGTGTTGGGTAGAGTCTGAGGACAGGGTCTGATTCCCAGATCAGAAAGCATTAACGCATTAAAGCAACAAGGACTGTACAGGGGAAACAGAGCCAATTGTGCAGATGTCTGCTTTTCTCTTTGTGATTTGAGAAGTATTTCCTGCTGCCCCTCCAATGTCAAGAGTCTCAGATGCCTGCACATCCATCTCACAGCAGGACAAGCCAGGCCCTCTCTACCACCAGCTTTTTTGGTGGGACTGGGGTTTGAACTCAGGGCTCTGAGCATGCAAAGCAGCCGTTCCACCACTTGAGTCATGCCACCAGTCCATTTGCTCTGGTTGTTTTAGAGATGGGGTCCCCTGAACTATTTGCCTGGGCTGGTTTTGAACAGGCTCTTCTGGATCTCGGCCTCCTAAGTAGCTAGGATTACAGGCATGCACCACTGGTGCCTGGTTCATATTTCAAGTGGAGGAAAAAGTGCTGGGATTAGTGTTGTCTCTGGGGCAAGAGGAAGAAAATTCTGGATATAAATTCAGAACCAAAACATTCGGGACTGATTTGCTCTTCACTCATTCCACAAATATTTACAGCCATTCTAGGTGCTGGGGATACAGTGGTGACAAGAACATCCAGTGAGCAAATATATGGAATGACAAGCAATTTATGGCTGGTCACGGCTCTGCAGACAAGGACAGCTAAACTACTGGACAGAGCACTGGAGGCTCCTCTCCTCCTGGGTCCTTGCAAGCAGGGCTTCTCCTGGCTTGGACAATGAGGACGAGGATCTGAGCAACTCTGAGCAAATCAAGTCCACTGTGCTCTGATTGAGGAGCCCAGGTCTTCAGGTATCCCCCATACCTGGTGAGAGCAGCTGCAGCTCTCAGAAATGGCAAATGATGAAGAAAAACAGCGGACCTCAGCATTAAGACTACTGTGTTGCTATGTTTTAGAAAAATAAACATAAAAAAATAAATCTGCCAGCTTGGTGCCAGAATGGGTTCCAACTGGCGAAACAGGTCTGATTAACTTTGCTTTCTGAGCCAGACGGAGCAGACAGCTCACAAAGGCTTTAACTTAATCACACGCAGTGGAGCAAGTGACCACAGCACATCCAATTTTGCCAACCAGGAGGGCTCAGCAGGAGGCCCCTGGGGAAGTGGGGGTGGGGGAGGCTTCCTCTTCCAGTCTGTGAACACACTGAACGCACCCAGCCGCTGAGGGAAGTCATTTTAGTGACACTAGTCAATTAGCCTGGGAGGCTGAGCTGCTGGCTGCAGAGGGGCTGGGGGTCCACTCATGCTGCCTTCTGACAGCTGAAGCCAACAACCTCCTTACCTCTGCCTTAATAGAGATGGAGGGGGGCCACCAGGGAGGGGGCCTATCCAGGGACCATGGCTCAGATAAGGAGGCAGGGCTCAGTGACTCGCACAGGGACTGGGTGTGGGGCTATGCATCTGTGAAGACACCTGCCATCTCAGGAAAGGTACCCTACAGGGGCTGTCCCCTTGTCTGCAATGAGGGACCTCCAGCTTCACTTCTGTGTCCCCAAGTTACCAACAGGATCCCGGCATCTCCATTTGATAAGGACAGATCTGAGGGCCAGAGCTGTTGTGAGTCCCTAACTTGAAGCTGATCTGGGAGAAACAACAGTGGACAGCAAGGTCCTCCCTGGTCAGGGGCTGATGTCCCCGCCCTCTGCTGCCTGCGCCTGGGCCTGGCTGCAGAGGTGCAGCCACCACAATGCAGAGGCAACACTGATGGAAACAGGCAGCCCTGCTCACTCTCTTGGACCTTGAGGGCCTCTTCTGGACCCCAGCCCTGCCACAGGCCTACAGGAGCCATTACTGCATTCCTGAGCCCCCTTTCCACTGCCCCTGCCAGCAACTGGCTTAAAGCCACAGCCACGGCCTTGCATTTTTTTTTTAAAGGAAGTATTTCCAACATACCCCAAAATACTGCAAGTAAAAAGCACCCCACGTACTTGCTGTACAGATCTAACAAGTGTTGACATTTTGCTATTTTTTGCTCTAGTTTCTTTTTGAAGAAAATAGAGTGTGACAGATCAGCAAGGTGTCCTGACCGTTTTGTTCTATCTGTCTGTCTGTCCAGAGTAGCTGGAACCTGTTGGTTTCCTCTGTGTTCTTACTCTCTCCTGAGCCTCCCGGGATGGGACACAGAAGTCTGGTCATGCATGCCCGTGCTCAGGGCTCAGGTGTTAGCAGCCCCCCTGCTTGGACTTTCCTCTGCAGAAGCCCAGGGCCTTCCTCTCAGGAAATGGGGTGGGGGTATATAAGAGGCAGCAGGCCGAGGAGAGTGAGCTTTTATTTGAAAAGAGGCCTCCTGGCGACACTCATTTCACAGATGGACAATTGAGAGGTGAGCAGCATCCCACAGGCCCCTCTCCCCAGCACCCCCGACACTGTTCTCCAGCCCCCAGCTCAAGGTGGGGGCAAGCATGGCACTGGTCCCCTTGGGGACAGGTAGACACGCAGCCCAGGTGGGTCCACTCACCGTCCTCTTCCTCTGGTCCTGCTGGGGGTGGGCCCCTCTCACTGTCTGAGTCCTGTTCCTCTTCCTGCAAGACAAGGACAGGGGTCAGTTCCACAGAGAGACAAGCGAAGGTCAACCCTTGGGCAGGAGAGATGTCAGCTGAAGGGTGGGTCGCAGCGCCTGTCCTGCAGCTGTAGTGGAGGCTGGGCTAAGAGCAAACGGGGCTGGGGGCCTGAGGGGAGAGCAAGGGGAGAGGAACTCACCTTAAGCCCTTGACCTTCACCTTTGTCAGGCAGTACTGGTCCAGGCACTTAGTTGCCAGTTTGATAAGCATGCCTGGGATCCCCACCCACTGCTTACTGTGCAGAATAAACAAAGGCACTGAGAAAGCTGACTGGGCTCCCCAGGACCAGGGTCCTCACAGCAAAGCTGCATCAAGACAGCTGCCTCCTTTGCTTCTTCCTACATCATATATTCATTCATTCACTCATTCACTCATTCTCTCTCTCCCCCCTCTATCTCGACAGGATCTCACTATGTATCATGGGCTGGCCTTGAACTCAAGATCCTCTTGCCTTCACCTCCCAGTTCTGGGATTACAGGTGTGAACACCATGCCCCCCCCTTATTCAATGTCATTTTCTCTCCCTAGCCATCTCAGTATCCATTTTCCCCAAATTGGAACTCTACTTCTTCGGCCCAGTCTCTCCCACACAGGGATTTGATAAACAGATGGCTGAGTGGAGTGTGCTGTCCCGGGATGGCCTTGGTGGAAGGAAGGAGTGACTTCAACTTGCTGGAATGTTGGGAGGATGAGAGGGACACGGATGGGCCCAGCTAAGTGGATCTGGAAGGCCTGGTGAGAGGAGCAGAACTGCGACCAGATGGCTAGCAGCTAATGTGCAAATGTGGGTGGGTTGAAGGGGGGAGCATAGGCCTGGGGAGCTGCTCAGGATGGAGACGAAATGCAAGTCCAGGCCTTGGGCAGCCAGGGCCACCTGAGGAGTAGCCAGGCTGCAGCTGGGAGTGGAGGTGGAGAGTGGGGCGGGGTGGGGTGGTGGACACATGACAGTCCCACCTGAAAGTATTCACAGTCCCCACAGCAGGTCACAAGTGGCAACCGCTGGGGCCTTGAGCTCCTCAGAGCGAGGGGGGGCCGGTGGGACATGGGGTGGGCTCCCCCCACCTTGGATGGAGACTGGAGCCCTTTTTGGGGAGTGGGCTGCCAGTCGCAGAGGGAGGACGTGACCAGAGGCCTGGGCGGCTCCCCAGTGTTGTACAGCGAGGTGTCTGGCTGCGAGGGGGTTGAAAAGGAGACACCCCCACTGCTGAAGCAAATCTCCTTCTGAGGCTGGGTCTGCCCTCGAGCCAGGTAAAACGTCCATCAGGGTTGGTGACAGGGGCTGTGGCTGTGCGAGGCAGGAACCTGGACAGAGGTACGAGCCGAGGAACATTTCTCCGTGGACTGAAGTGCACTCCAGCTGCGGGCATGACAGGCCACAGAGCCCCGCAGCCCCGTGGGGCGCGGAGTGCAGGCTTCTTGGTGTAGGCGTTTAGCTTGGAGGTGCCGGCAGGAAGTTCCTGCCAACTCTGGGGGAGAGGAACTTGCCGGGGGGGTCGTCCCTTTTTGTCTTCATATTTCAGTATAACCTGGATTTTCTCATCATATACGTGAGTTACTCTTTCTGTAGATACATGTGTATTATTTATTTAGCTTACATATATTTATTTTTAATAGTTCTTGTGAGACGGGTGCTGGCTGTGTTTGCCTAGGCTGACCTTGAACTTGCAATCCTCTAGCGTCTGCCTCTGGAGTGCTGGGATTACAGTGATGCACCACTATACCTGGCCTCAATATATTTAAAAATTGTTGCTGGTGGAGTGAAGTCAAATGGTAGAGCACCTTCCTAGCAAGCCTAAAGCTCTGAGTTCAAACCCCAGTAGTGCAAAAAATAAAAAAATTGTTAACAGGGGCTTTTGAACAGTGAGATTGGGGTCATTTTTTTTCCTTTATTTTCTTCTGTAGTCTATGAAAGAGAGAGAAAAAGAGAATGACTGTGACATAATAAAGCACATTGGGTCCCTGCCTCACAAGTGTGAAGCCCTGAGTTCAAATCCAAGTACACCCCCCCAAAAAAAAGAACGTATTTGGTCTTTGCTCCTAGATCTTGACAGAGCTCTTAAACCTCTTGATCTTCTGTGCACTAGAGATGTCAGGCGATGTTCGAATGTTTGATCTGTGGCCTCGGTTCCTGACACAGAGCCCCTGGATCCCTCGGGATTTCCTGGGCAACAGAAGCATCTTCTGTTTTAATGAGGTGACCCTGGTTGGGGCTGGTCACCAGCATGGCCAAGCTATGATTAGAAGCTTGGAACGCTCAGCCCTGGAGACGGGGGAAGGGAGGGGGCTGGAGACTGAGTTAATAGTCCGCCATGCCTGTGTGAGGAGGTCCTCAAGGTGGGATGGCGCCTGCATTCATGTGCAGGGAGGGAGGCACATCCAACCCCATGGGACAGAAGCTTCTGGATGTCACTCCACGTGCCTCTGGCTGGTTGGTCACAGCAAAGGATCCAACCTGAGTGGGGCACCCCAATGTGCAGCCAAGCCAGATGCAGTGGGGGTCACCTGGGGACCCACTGCTTGTCCTGGTGTCTGAAATGGGGGCCTTTGGTTCACTCCAGGTGTGAGCTGCAGGACTCTGAGGTAGTGCTGGGACCGTGGGAGAGCTGGTTGCATTGGGTGGGAAGTGTCTATGAGGAGCTGAAGGGAAAAGTAGCTGGTTTTCCTCTTACCTGGTGTCTCTAGTAACAGACAGGCATTTACACTAATCCAATATGGAGAACAGAGAGGTCAATTCTCCTGTGATGTGTGAGAGGCACAAAGATGAAAGGAAAAACAATAAGCCAGGTGTGATAGTGCACGGCTATAATCCCAGCTACTCAGGAGACTGAAGCAGGAGGATCACAAGTTCCAGGCCAGCCTGAGCTACTTATAGAAGAGACAAAAACAAAACAAAGCAAACAAAAGAGAGAAACAACAAAAATGAGCATAAGCATGTCCTGTGGAACTCCTGGTCAGTGAGAAAGACATACAAACAAGTAACTGCAGTCTAAGAAGGGAAATCCCAGAGCCCAGCACACCCCATATCGGTGTGTGTGTGTGTGTGTGGGGGGGTCGCCTGCATCAAACTTCAGCAGCACTGCAGACAAGCGCTGTGTCGAGGGGTGGTTTTCTGGGGTGGTAATGACACCGTGCTCCATGGAGGGCCCTGGGCCTCCCAGGACACTCATGCCATGACCTAGGTGCTTGGCTTCTGAAGCACGTGACAGAAGCCGCAGAAAGAACTGCTCTTTTGCGTGTGGGCACCCGGTGCTGGGGATGGACCTAGGGCTCTGAGCATATCCCCAGTCCCTGCTTATTATTACTTTTATATAAAAATGTGTGCACTATAGAAAATGAAAGGCTAGCCCCTGCAAGCAGCAGCGCAGGTGTGAGGAGTGGTCAGTGAGGGCTGTCCTTCAGTCTCGGCCCAGGGCTCTTTGTGAGGCTGGGTGGACCATGTGAAGGACAGGATATAGCGTCCTGTCCTCGGAATGCCTGCTGAGGACGGTTCCCGGGGACTTCACCTTCCTGCCATCCCTGCACGGTTCATTTTGCAGCTGGGTGTTTGGGGCTCTGCGATGCATGAAAGGAAGGGGGCTTGGCCGGGACTGAGGGGGGCAGGATGGCCTCAGGGGGACAAGAACTTCCAGCAGGGTCTGAGATGGGGCTGCAGCAGGAGAGGTAGGAAGGGCACTGGGTAAAGACATGGAGGCTGGAGCACAAGGCAGAGATCTATGGAGGACATGAGAGGTTGGGTTTCTTCTTCAGTAAGTGAGGAGCCACCAGAAGCTTTTGACCAGGGTGAAACAGGACAGCTGCATTTGGAGCCGAGGAGGGTGCCGAGGAGGGCAGGATAGAGACAGGAAGGACTCCGAAAGGAGGCTCCCGTGACCAGGGCCTGAACTGAGATCCTACAGGCATTAGCCTTCAGCTCCATGCTTGATGAATGAATCAACGATGGCTAGCTGTAGCAAAGGCAATCCCTTGGGGGTCTGAAGGTGTGAGTCTCTCCCCCTCTTAGGTGACGAGACCACTCGCAGAGGCAGCACGAGCCCAGCAGAGCCCAGCTCATTTTGGTTTCTCACTTTGAGAAGAGCAGGTGCTCTGAGTGAGGACTGCAAACCTCTTAAAAGACCACTACTGTTTTGGGTTTGTTTTAGGATGGGACCCAGGCTGGCCCTGAACTCCCAGGCTCAAGGGATTTCTCCTGCCTCAGATTCCCGAGTAGCTAGGACTACAGGCATGTATCACCATGCTAGGTCAGCACTGTCAATTTCTCGTCAATGCTCTTGGCTCTGAGGACATGGTACCCACGTATTATGGGCTGAATTGTACCCCAAGCCCCCCCATTAAGTCTTCATCCCAAGCACTTCCTCCTGACTGAAGGTTCCACATCCATGGAGCCACCAACTGTGGATCAAAAATTTGGGGGACAAACTGTTTCTTTACTGGACTTGTCAGAGTTTTTTTTCTTGTCATTCTTTCCAAAATGATACTATATAGCAAGCATTTGCATGGCATTAGGGTTACAGTAATGCAGAGGTGATTTAAAGTGTAGGGGAAAGGGGGTGGGGGCAGGGGGGGAGAAATGACCCAAGCCTTGTATGCACATATGAATAATAAAACAATAAAAAAACAAAAACAACAACAACAAAAAAAAGTGTAGGGGAAGATGTGCACAGGTTCTAGGCCAGTGCTCTGCCCTGCTACAAAAGGAACTTGAGCAGTTGCAGATGTTTGTATCCACTGGGGTCCTGGAACCCGTCCCCCCACAGATACTGGGTCTTTAAAGAGGTAATGTAGTTAAAATGATGCGACAAGGGAGGACCGTCATCCCAGGACTGCTGTCCTTGTGAGAGGATATTTGGGCACAGGCAGAGACCCCAGGCACAGCCACAGACAAAAGACCACATGCAAGACAGGGAGGGAGGCTCCAGGAGGAGCCCTGCCAACACCTCCATCTTGGATCTGTTTCCTTCTCCCTCCCTCCCTCTCTCTCTCTCTCTCTCTCTCTCTCTCTCTCTCTCTCTAGCAGCACTGGGGTTTGAACTCAGGGCTTTGCACATGCTAGGCAGGTGCTCTACCACTTGAGTCGCAGCTCCAGCCCATCTTTGATTCCTAGCCTGTGGAGCTCTGGGAACATCAACTTCTGTTGTGTAAGCACTTAGCAGCCCCAGGAAAACAATGCATCACACTTCCAGGGAAAGAAACCCAAGTTCGTGAAAACTGGACTGGCGGCCCCCTGACACAGACAGCTGATGTCGTCCTGGCTGATCCCCAAAGCAGGCCTGGCTGAGACACAGTCAATCACCTCGTGCCGGGCCTTGGCCTTTCATTACCAAATAGAGACCACATTTGGATGCATATGTTCTGGGATAATTTTCCAAATCAACCTTTTCCTCCAATGGGGGTGGGAGAGGCAAAGCGAAGGGAAGGGCTTCCCACTGTCTGAGCCCCAGACCAGTGACCCCAGGGGCCCAGAGCACAGAAAGCAGCAGAAGAGCTCCTGGGGGCTCAGAAGGGCCAGAGGGAGTCCTCTTCACCCCACTGTGGGCTGGACTCAGGCTGCAGGCAGCACACTGACACTTATGGCTGCCCTGCTCATCCCAACACAATGCAAAGCAGAGGAGAGGGGAGGGGAGGGGAGGAGAGGGGAGGGGAGGGGAGGGGAGGAAGACAGAAAAAGTTTGAGATCTGTCACCCGAGGACTTGGCTCTGTCCTGGGTCCCACAAACAGGATTAGTGGGGACCTGTGGCCAGTCACAGAGCTGCACCTTCCAGTGATGGCACCAAGCCCACTGGCTAATTCAGTGACTTTAGAGGGCAGAGGTCAGTGAAGAAGGAGGACATTCCTGGCTCCCAAGGGGGTGTCAGTCCCTCCCTGTGATGGGTACCTGGAGAATAGGGCAGGCAGGTAGGGACAGGGAGGCCTGACGGTCATCCCCCTCCTTCTGGAAGGATCCCCTTCCAAGATCAGTTGCTTGTGTTTGCACTCAGGGAGCATCAGCTGCGGGGCTGCAGGGCAGGCAGCAGAGCAGAGGTGACACCAGCTCCAGGCGCGGGAGCTCACTGGGAGAGCAGCCAGGGCGGAGGTCTGCCATTCTCTCCCCAAAGGCCCCAGCACAGCCATTTCCCCCATTCCAATGTCAGCTCCAGGCGGAGGACACACAGGCTCCACTCTGAATCCGTCTTTGCCTGGGATTAGACATGCTCCATGTGACAAGAACTTCCGTTCAGAAGCTGACAGCCTGCACTCCGATCGTGCAGGTTTTCTGCGCAGCACAGGTTGACACTTCACCACAGCCTCAGGCAAGAGCCCATCCTTCAGGGACTCACGGCCCCACCCTGCTTGAATTCAGAGGTCTGAGATCTGGCTCTGGAATTCACCCCTTTTGTGTTCCTCTCTTCTGCTGCACCCTCGGTGCCTTCCTGTGCCCCACGCCACGTCCCTCCACTTCATCCCGCTTTGGGGGCACCTTAAAATGCCGCCTTTATGGTGCTTCCTGCTCAGAACCCTGCGCCCCGGGTGGATGCCGCCTGCGTGCTCAATTCCAGCGATCCCTGCCTTACCACGCTTTCCGCTTTCGGCCCCTCCTGCTGTGGGGCCAGGGGTCTGTCTCCTGGCGGGGACAAGGCACTCCTAACCTCTACCCCCTGGCACCATCCTGCTGGGCTGGTGGGCTGGGACTTAGGCTGCTCCTTGGGTCCACAGCTTCTAGGTCTGTGATCTGACCTTTAACACTCACCATGGCCCCTCGCCTTCCTCTCTCTGAGCAGGGGTCCCACCAGGTCACAGTACCTGACTTGGAGGGCCTTTAGCTCAGAGTTGTTATTGGCCCCAGGTTTCCAGGATCTGCCACATGTCGGAGGGTGGGGGACAGGGAGGAGGGGAGATCCCCACCAGGCAGGTCTGCTTTGCCTTTATTTTTAAAAAACAAAACTTTTTCTTTTTCGGCAGTATTAGGGTTTGAACTCAGGGCTTCATGCTTGTGAGGCAGGCGCTCTACCACCTGAGCCTCCAGCACTCTGGCTTATGTACTGAGTTTCCACACAGGGTTGAAGAGGAAGATACAAGCCTTTTCAAAACAAAACCAACCAACCAAACAAAAACTGCTCACGCCTGTAATCCTAGCTACTCAGGAGGCAGAGATCAGGAGGATCAAAGTTCGAAGCCAGCCTGGGCAAATAGTTTGAGAGACCCTATCTTGGGAAAAAAAAAAAAAAAACCCTTCACAAGAAAGGGCTGGTGGAGTGGCTCAAGGTGTAGGCCCCGAGTTCAAGCCCCAGTACTGCAAAAAATAAAAAGGTAGCCGCTCACTGCTCATGGGTGATCCAGTCTCTAGCTGAGGAGAGACTCTCTGGCACTGGGGAGCTCACTACCTTGCAGAGCGGCCCACCTCTTTGGGGGGCAATTCATAGTTCTGGGGCACGAACTGCCGAGGGCAGGAAGAGAAGTAACACTGCTTCCTGCCGCGTGGGGTGGAGACAAACATGACACTTGCCTACGAGTAGGAGTCCACAGCAATTACTTGTCTTTCTTTTTGTGGCTTTTACAGCTCACTCATTCAACAAGAACTGATTGGTGCCTGCTGCGTGCTGGGCCTGTCGTGGGAGCTATGGATGTGGTGGCAAACAGGCATTCCACTGTGGCAGACAGTGCACACTAAAATAAAAGATGACCTCACACCAGGTTAAGTGCTCTGTAGAAAGCCAAAGAGGAGGAGGAGGAGGAGGAGGAGCGGGAGAGGGAGAGGAAGGGAGGGAGAGGGAGGGAGGCGGGTGACTTTCCATCCACTGAGGTGGTCAAGGACGTGAAGACAGGAGGTGGGAGGACTCCTGTGAAGACCCAGGCTGGGAGGGGCTGCTAGGCAGAGCCAGTAGACTTGCGAGGGTCTAGACTGGGCGCCAGCCCAGACACTAAGCTCCAGTAGGCGCCTGTGGCTACAGTGGGGGCTGCGATTGCTGGGAACAGCTGCGTGGGGCCCAGAGGCTGTGGAGGGTTAGGAGTTTACTTTGCTGCAGTGGAAGCCACAGGGGCCCCTAGGCGGGGCAGCTGGGATGTGGTTCCCCAGTTCTGGACAGGAGGCTGGCCGGTGCCGGAACTGGGTGGGGTTGGGGGCATACAGAAACAGCGGAGCAGCAGCCAGCAGCAGGGCAGGAGAGCTTGGTTGGGAGGGATTGGGACAAAGAGCTGACAGGATCTGGACAGGAGGGAGGAGAAGACCAGGGCTGGCCTGAGGTTTTGGCTAGAGCAAAGGAGGAAGCCATGGTGGAAGCAGGAATGAGGAGGAATCTGGGGAAGGCAGGGCATGAAATGACAGACAAAACCAAACCAACACAGCCGGCGCCAGTGGCTCATGCCTGTAATCCTAGCTACTCAGGAGGCAAAGATCAGGAGGATGGTGGTTTGAAGCCAGTCCTGGACTAACAATTTTCAAGACCCTACCTCAAAAAAATACCCATCACAAAAAGGGGCTGGTGGAGTGGCTCAAGGTGTAGGCCCTGAGTTCAAGCCCCAATACCGCAAAAAACAAACCCAACACACACAAAGTCATGGCACTCGGACAGGGCTGGGCATATGCATTTGGGCATCATTGGATACTGTGAGAAAGATGATGGGGGCGTCTGGAGTGTTCTAGAAGGCAGCAAAGGCAGTTCGGGCCCAGAAGCCCTTGGGTTTTCCATGGGGACAGAGAGCAAAGAAAGGGTGCTGGGTCAGACTCTGCCTTGTGGAGCAGGGAAGGTGTGGGAGAGAGTCAGGGAGGGAGAAGGGGAGAGAGAAGGCGAGGGGGAGAGGGACAGACTCACAGTCCTGTGGCCAGCACAGCCCGTCCCCCAGCCCCTGCCCTGTTCAGACATCCAGACCAAGGCACCAATCCCAGGTCCAACCTCACAGCCCAAACAAGGGCACATTCACAAGCCTTAAGCAAACTCTCACTCAGATAATGGGAGCATGCCAGACTCCATCCCATCAGATTAATGGCTTTTTTTGGCAGTGCTCCTACAAAGAGGATTAAAAGACATCAAAAGCCTCATGAAAACAAATAAACAAAAGCACCCTTGGGCTGTAGCCTGCACTCTACCCAACCTTTGTCAGTGACTATAAAGAGGGTGGAGGTGCAGCCTCCACATTTTGGGATAGACGGAAGAAAATGAAGGAATGAAATTATTTTGTTGGAAAAATTAGGATGAACTACTTTGACATGCTATTTGATATTCTGAATATCATAGAAGACAGAAGCAGGGTGCAGCTCAGTGTAGACACCTGCTTAGCATGCTAGCATGCATGAGACCCTGGGTTTAATCCCCAGCACTGTGTGTATGTGTACATATACACAAAATAGAAGACAAGTAGATAGTTTTCAAAATCTCACCCAGGCCTCAACCACAGGAAGAAATCCCAATTTCAGATTCCTTAGAAACAGGAGGTAAAGGTGGTTTGGTCTAGAGCAGGACAGAGGGCTGGCAGAATGGCCCAAGTGGCAAAGCACCTGCCCAGAGCAGGGTGGATCACCAGTAGACACCTACAGGCAAATGGACTTTCTTGTCATGAGACTTATCTCATGCTTTGAGTCCTCAGCAAACAAGAATCTTTCCAGGAGAATCAGGTGCTGGTGGCTCACAGCTGTAATCCTAGCCACTCAGGAGGCAGAGATCAGGAGGATTGAAGTTTGAAGCCAGCCTGGGCAAATAGTTCGCAAGAGACCCTATCTGGAAAAAATCCATCACAAAAAAGGGCTGGTGGAGTGGCTCAAGAGGTAGGCCTGAGTTCAAATCCCAGCACTGCAAAAAAAAAAAGAAAAAAAAAAGAAATGCACACATGTACATAGGTCCCCATGCAGGGACTAATGCTGGAAAGTAGACCATCATGGATTGTAAGACTTGGAAGGTCATTTCAGTTCAGTCTTTTGCTTTGCAGGTAAGGAAACAGTCTCAAAGGTCAAATGATTTCCTTAGTCCTATGGCTAGTCAGAGGCAATTTTTTTTCTTCTTTTTGGGACAGGTCTTGCTGTGTTGCCCAGTCTGGTTCTGAACTTGTAGGTTCAAGTGATCTTCTGCCTCAGCCTCCTGAGTAGGTGGGACTACAGCAGCACACACCCTGCACCTGGCTGGAGGCAAATTTTTTAGATGAAGAAATGTCAGCAATGAATTCCTTCTGGGTCCTTTAATGTCAGGTAGTTATCCTTGAGCCACCGTTAACCCTGAGGATGAGTCTCCCTCCTGGCCAAGGGGAGGGGCAGTGTGCAGCAACTTCCACTTCCTGACTGGTGGGGACAGTAAGAAGGCTGGCAACAAGCTGGGCACTGGTGGCTCACACCTGTAATCCTGGTTACTAGAGAGGCTGAGATCAGGAAGATCAAGGTTTGAGGTCAGATGAGGCATATAGTTTGAGAGATCCCAGTTCCAAAACGGGTTAGAGGTGCAGCTCAAGTGGTAGAAGACCTGCTTTGCAAGTGCAAAGCCCTGAGTTCAAGCCCCGAGTTCAAGCCCCAGTCCTAACAACAACAACAACAAAAAAGCATCAGGACTCCATTCCCGAGGGTGTTTGTGACCCTATCTACACCTCCTGTTCCCAGCATCTGTCCTGAGCTGTGGCAAACCCAGAGCAACCAGACTCAGGTTGTTCCAGAAGTACCTCAGAGACTTCTGAGAAAGAACCTCCTCCAAGAGCTGAGCTGTGGTCTGGGCTGCCTGGGAAAGAGCAGGGCCACCAAAGAGAAGCCATCTTAAAGGTGAACATGTGCAGAATTTTGTTTCTGACTCTCCATTGCTACGTGGCTTTTTCTCTGAGACATGTTCTTTAAAAATTTACTCCTTCCAGTAAGTAAAAATTCTGATGGCTAACTTTCCCATGTGCAATCAAGACTCTTCCTCTCTGAAAAAAGAACAAAGCCAAGCTATTAGGAAAGTCCCAGGACTTCCTTTCTTAAAAAGAAGAAAAATACTAAATTCTGAGTTTAAACAACTTTACCAAAAAACCTCCCCCTTTTGAGCTATGAAACACTGAACTCCATGCAGTCCTTTGAGGCACTGTCTGTCAAATTGATGTATGTGCTAGAATTACTGTGAACCCCCTACTCTATGTTTGCTATTGTCCTTGCTTAGTTAATGCCAATTTGCTAATTAACCCAGTGTCCTAATTAATGGGATTTGGATTCTTTCCAGTCCCCCACCCCCCAGCCAACCACTAGGCCCCTCATGGACTAAACGTTTCTGCCTTTCCTCCCACCTCATAAGATGGAGACCTAGGTCTTCCAGTGTGACAGGGACCTTTAGGAGGTAATTAGGGTTAGGTGAGGTCATGAGGCTGGAGCCACCAATGATTAGGGCCCTCAAAAGAAGAGGATGAGACCCCAGAGCTTCCCCTCACCCTCTGTCATGTGATAAGGTAGCTATCTACAAGCCAACCAAAAATCAGATCTGCGGACACATTGAACTGGGATTTTCCAGCCTCCACAACTGGGAGAAATAAATGGCTGTCATTGAAGCCATTGGCCCATGGCATTTGTTATATCAGCCCAAGGTGATTAAAGATTTGGCCTTCTACCACCTGCTTTGGAAGAGAGCAATGTGAGCCCACGGCAGTGGTCAGGACAGACAATGGGGAGTCGCTCCCCTGCTCATTGAGCATCCTGGTTGGGCTGGGTCTGTACAGCTTCCAGAAGGCACCCCTGTGGTGACAAGGCTGGGGAGGGGGGACACAGAGGACACAGTGGATCTTAGAGGCCACTGTGACTTTAGAAGTCAGTTGCAGGACTGGAACAGACAGATGGAGGTCGTCTAGCCACCAGACCAACACCACGAGAGAGCCTGAACAACCAAGGCTTAATGAGAAATTCCCCACTTCGTTTCTTTTTTCCAAGGTTACGTTTGTAGTTTGCAAAATTCCAAACCTATAGAAAAGCTGAGAGTAATATAGTGAGCACCCGTCCGTATTCCTTCACCCAGATCCGCCAATATTGCCAACTGCGCTCTCTCCACACACACCCACACCTTGTGTCATGTCATGACATGACATCCCTAAGTAGTTGAGCACGCAGCTTCCTAAGGACAAGGACCTGTTCTACGTAACCATAATGCAGGTATCACAACCAAGAAATTCAGTACCCACCCAAGGAAATTAGCAAATACACCATCCATTTAAAAAATGTCTGGGGGCTCAGTGGTAGAGCGCTTGCCTAGCATGTACCAGGCCCTTGGTTCAATCCCCAGCACTGCAAAGAAAAAAAAGGGAAAAAAAGTTCCTACTCTTTTTTTTTTTTGTTTGATTTTTGCTTGTCTTTTGAGGTGGGGTCTTGATACATTGCCCAGGCTAGCCTTGAACTCCTGGATTCAAGCGATCCTCCTGCCTGGGTCCACAGGGTCCACAGGTGTGGACCATTGCACCTGGCTACTATTCTGTTCTTTGCTCTCTCTCTCTCTCTCTCTCTCTCTCTCTCTCTCTCTCTCTCTCTCTCTTTTTAGGTGGTGAGACCTCAGGGTCTCACCCTTGCCCGGCAGGCACTCTATCACTTGAACCACTCCACCAGACTCTGTTCTTGGGTGGAGTGAGGACCCAAGTGCCAAGAAGTCTGTTTTGGTACAGACGCACATTCAACTTAAGTGCCACTGGGATGACCCTTGACTCTCTGTCCTTGACAGCTGGAGACTCCTAGGATACAAACACAGCCTTGCTGGAATCCTTGCTTCCATCAGGTAAGAGACTTGGCAGAGCTAAAACTCCAACCTAAACACCTGCACCAAGAAAGTGCTGCCATGGTCTTAAGGGAGATCATCTCCTGTTCTGGACACTGTTGACTCACAGTTCTCCGTGAGTCTCTCCTGCACTGCCTGCCCCATGCTAATCCAAGGAGAGAATTGAAAAGTGGCTCTGATAATATGTTTCTGCCCTCTCAGATCCCTGCCCTATCTGTGCTGAGCTGGAAAGGAAGGGAAGGGGTGGGGAGGGGAGGAGAGAGGAGAAGCTGGCCCTGCAGCCCCCACCCCTCTCTGATCTCATCCCCATTCCTTCAGTTGGCTCTCAGGGCCTCAGCCCCCAAATGGCCCCTTCCCACCACTTTGCCCTTGGCACCCAGCACCCAGGGGATGCTGCCCAGTGATCTACAGCAGCAGCTGGAGGCCGCCTTCCTGGGCTCCAGCTCCTTCTTAATAACCAGCTTTGTGAGTCTGAGGCAGCAGCTGCCCCAGAAGGCCCAGGCCTGGCTGGGAAAGAAGGGGATGGGATTAGAAGGGAAGCGGTTAATGGAAAATGAAGAGGGAGGGAGGGAGGGAGGGAGGAAGGGAGGGAGAGGCGAGTTAAGTGAGGCTCCCAGGGGCCGTGACTTCCGCACACACAGCAGGTGGGGCTTGCCCTCCTCCCTGGCTGCTGCCTTTCTCTCAGGGACAGTGAAGGAGGCTGGCTGTGGGCATCACCCTCATTTCCCCAGGGGACCTTCTTTCTGCCTGGCCTTCCAGCTTGGGCCAGTGATCTTTAGAAGAAAACACTTGAAAATGCTCCAAGTCTACCTTCTTTTTTCTTTTAATTTATTTTTGTTGCCGGTGGCTCACGCCTCCTCCTAGCTACTCAGGAGGCAGAGATCAGGAGGATGGAGGTGCAGAGCCAGCCCAGGCAAATAGTTCGAGACTCTGTCTCGAAAAAAACCCATCACAAAAATAGGGCTGGTGGAGTGGTTCAAGTGAAGGCCCTGAGTTCAAGCCCTAGTACCACAAAAAATTTTTTTTTCTTTTTCTAAATAATATTAATTATTATTATTATTTTCTTTTCCCAAGTCTATTTCAAGACAATTGCTAAGCAGCTTCTTCTTCCCACAATTCTACCACTGGGAAGGGTAGAGAGGGCACAAAGACATCTGTTATCTCCCACAGCCCTGACTCAGGGCCTTCTGCACAGTAACAAGAGTTGATGGAACCGGGCAGCTCAGAAGGGTTGGTCTCTGAGCCCACGGGGAAGGGCCCAGCCTGACCTCCAGGTGAGGAAAGTGACTTTTGAATTCTCCTGTTGGGTGGGTTTGCTGAGAAAGCTGGCTTCAGCTCCATGGGGACGTGAACTCCCCATATTGTACCTGTCCTTCGAAGCATCCCATGTCCTCAGAGAATGTACGTCCACCCAGACACAGGCAAATTATGTGAGGGCCCCCCTATTTCAGCAACACTATGGACCCCATTACATAGTTATCACGTGTGTTGACAGCTCAACAGTCTTGTAGAAAGTTAAGAAGAGTTGAACCCCAAAGCATCAAGATAAGCCTGTGAACCATTAAAAGACCTCTCAGACTTCAGTGTAGAACCTGCTGCTGAGTGATAAAGGCCCAGTGCGGGAACAAAGCCACCTGAGAAAAGCCCAGCTGTCTCTCCTGTTCCCATGAGACCTCAAGTGGGGCAGGAATCCCAAACACAGGACCAAACCTAGCACATTAGCCCATATCCAAACCCCACTGCTATTCACCAGGTGAGTTCTGTGGGCCTCCCAGCGAGGACCGCAGGGCACTCCTTCCTCCTAGTGAACACCACAGCCCTCCTCAGGGCTGCTCAGAAGCCACACTAATGACACAATTAGTCACTCACTTCTCAAGCAAAGCACCTGCTCAGAGGGGTTCTGGCACACTTACTCAGCAAAGAGAAATGCCTCTGAGCTCATCTCCCAGCCTCCTCCTCTCCCCTCCTCCACAGGCTTCTCTCTCTCTTGTAAACCATTGTGTCCAGCAAAGGACAGACAGAGTGGGCGATCGCAGACATGCTGACAGGGAACCCTGGTTCCCTGTCCTGGCTGTCCTCCCCATCCACGCAAAGGAGCTGAGGAATAAGAACAAAGTGTTTCAGTCCCACTGAGCCCAGTGATGGCCTGGCTAGCCAAAGGTGGTTAAGTCCGGGTATGGCAGGGGCAAGCCGGTTTCCAATCTAAAGAGACGTGTCTCAAAGACAGGATGAGTGGGTGAGAACCATCCCAAGCAGACAGTGTGGTCAAGGCCCAGCTGTGACCAGCACAGGAGTGGGCTTGGGGCAGAGATGGGGAAGAGGGGTCGGGGATATCCACTGGCTGCAGGAGCGGTTCTTCAAGCACCTTTCACTGCGATACTCTGGGACAGTATCCCAGGGGGTGGGGCTGGTGGCTGTGCCAAAGCCCACAGGCAGCTTTGAAAGGACAATAAAATGGTTACAATGTTTCAGTGCCTTTTCTTCTAGTCCCATCCTATGGGCCTCACAAAACGGCTACATTGACTCGGGAATCCGGGTTTCAAGTTGACTTAAAAAAGCTTTCCTACACCTCAGCCCCCAGAAGTACTGAATTTTCAACAGCAAGCCAAACTCCGCCGCAGACCTTGCTGTAAGCCACGTGCGCGTGGATTTGGGAACCGGTGGGCGCGGAGCAAAATGCCGAGCGCTGCAGGGAGGCCGGGAGCGCCCAGCGGTGCGGGGGGAGGAGGGGAGGAAACGAGCGCGCCCCAACCCGCTCGGGGCTCGGCGCCACTTTCTGCCGGACGATGGCGAGTCCGTGGGGCTGCGACGTAGCGCGCCGGACCCTCGTTTCCGGCCGGCCTTGGCCTCTGCTCTTCCTGGGGCTCCGTTTCCTTGGGTCTGCGGGGGTGGGGGTGGGGGGACGACAGGGCCTGCGAAGCCACCAAGAGGCCAGGGCGCCCCCGGTTGGGGAGGGGCGCGTGTGCGTACCTGCCTCGCCTCCGCCGCCTGCTCCTCCGCCTCGGCCGGCGCCACCTCGGGCTCCCCGGGTCCAGCGGGCTCCTCCGGGCCCTCGGACGCGACCGCTGACTCCGTGGCGCAGGGGTCGAGCGGCGCGGGGGTCCCGCTGGCCTCGGCCCGGGGCGCAGGCTCCGGGGGCCCCGGGCTCGCGGCCGCCCCGCGCCGCACCAGCAGCCAGGCCAGCAGCAGCGCTAGCACGGTGACCAGCGCGGGTAGCGCAGCCAGCAGCTCGGCCGGCGCCTCCATCGCGCCGTGGCCGCCGAGTGCCCGCCCGCCCGCCCGCCGGGACCCCGACCCGCCCCGCCCCCGGGGCGGAGTCCACACCCGCGCCCCGCCCCCCTCCCGCCCCCTCCCCGCCCCGACTCCCTGGCCTCTGCGGTGACTTAAATGCTAACGGGACAAAAGCCCGGACCTTGGGAAGTTCAGGAGAGGGACCGATCCCTGGCTAGCCCGGTCTGGCCTGACGCTTCGGTGTGAAATGCTCATTGCTCAAGGTGTCCTTAGATTGTCACCTCCAGCACATTTCAGCCCTGTGTACAGAAGTTCATGTCGGAGCACTTTGGAAATATAGGTGCCAGCTGGGGAAGGCCCCAAGACATGTCCAGGGAGGTTCGTGGAAATGGCAGCACTGGCTGCTCCAAAAAATACGAACACCTATGGGGAAGGCAGATTATTGTCAGCTGCGGCCACGTTTCTAGCCGCTTTCATCCCTCACCATTGCCTCAATGCATTTTCATGGAGGGCACCTCGGACCCAGGCCAGTGATGAAGACAGCAGCCTTCAACACAGGTCTCACAGTGAATGGCTGCTGCCCTGAAACCTGCTTCTGGAATTCAGCACCTAGTCCTCTGGAGTCAACACTATTTCCCTACTGGCTTTTCCCCTTTGTCTACATTTGGAATGTATGCAGGGGGAAGGGGGCAGAATGAGGGAATGGCAGGCTACTGTTTTGGGTTCTCCAGATCCTTTTGTAAGCGGACAAGTGTGAGGGGAAATAAAATGGCAGCAATGTCCCTAGGAACAAATGGCAACCCTGGGGATGTAAAGGGAGGATGGCAGAAGTAACTTTGTTTTAGATAAAGGAGACAGAAAGGCGTACTTAAAAACAAAACATTTAGGCAGACTGAGAAGCCAGCTTTGTACACAGGTGCAGGGCACAGTTTCTCTATATAGATAAGGAAAACAAGATAAAACCTTCCTAAAGGCAGACATCTAAAGGGATGAGATATAGCACCTAAAAGGAGAGTAACACAGCAAACTTTCCCAAGATAAACAGAGACAGGGGTCTCACTAGAATAATGGGCAGTAGTCATAAAATGTAGGTGATGTTTCAAGGACAGGATGAAGAAAAGAGACCCTCTTAGAATCTCCTGTCCTGATAAGGATAGGGGGCAGCCAGACAGTCAGGTTCAGCAAAAAGTTAATCAAACAGCCAATTATAGCTACAGCTTCAAAGGAGAGTGGGTGAAGGTGCCTAAAGTCAGACCCCCTATTTAATCTCATGCACTTCAGCCATCCTTTGACTTAGTTCTTTCACTAAGTCCCACAAATCAGGGTGCTTTGTTGTCCTTTCAGTAAACTTTGTTTGTTTGCTCTATCTACTCTTAACCCTTGGTCTTTGGTGTAAACTTGCTTTAACTCTTCACTGTTTGTCCATTGCCTTCAATCATGGACTATATCAGGACACAAACTCAGGGAACAACAATTCAGTCCCATATCACTTTGAGGGCTTGTTGCTGGGACAGGGTGTTAAGGGATAAACTTGCTGCAACCAAAGACATATTTCCCTACCACCCCCACCCCCCCGCTCTTTAGTTATTTTAAATAAACATTGGGGGCTGAGCCAGTGGCTCACACCTGTAATCCTAGCTACTCAGGAGGCAGAGATCAGGAGGATCATGGTTCAAAGCCAGCCGGGGAAATAGTTTGCAAGACCCTATCTCAAAAAAACCTATCACAAAAAGGTAGGCTCAGCCAGAGGAAGTGCTTCTCTTAAAGAAGTGCCCTCTTGGCTTCCTGTGAGTTCCTTGTGACAGGATCCCCAGCAATGTTGAGAGCTTGACCCTAGAGCACCAGTTTAAGGGGCACAGGTTTCCTGTGGTGGTAGCTGAGGAAAAAGGCCCGCCACGCTACAGTGCAGAATGGACTTGTTTCTAAGCCAGTGACTTTTTGATTCTTGTGGGACTTTGGCAAAGGGTTTGGGCCATATTTTTGTCCCTGTTCCCATGTTTAAAGTATATTTTTAAGAGGTCTTGTTCTGCTGACAAATACTCTCCTGACTTTCAAATGAGTAAGAATAAAAAGGAACAAGGACAAAACAACCAAAAACATAACTCCAAATTCAGTTGCTTTATTTAAAATGGTAAACAAGTTTTATCCACATAAAAGTTAAAAATGCCAATCCAAAGGCAGACCCAGAGGCATTTCATGGTAGACCCCACAGTGGGGGCAGGCAGAACCTGCCTGAGTGACAACTACAGGAGGCCTGAGTGCTCAGGGGCAGCCAGTTCTTCTGTGGCATCCAATCACCACGGAAACAGCAGGCCGGTGGATCCAATAGGGAGAGTCCTGGGGCTGCACATTCAAGTTTTTAAACAATGAGACAAGTTGAGAGCTACCACCTGGGGGCCCACTTTCACCAAGTCTTGCTGAAAACAATGTAACATTAATGTAACATCTTAACAAAAGTAAGGGGGTGGGGGCAGAGGAAGAAGTCACCCTCTACCAGAAACCATCAACAGTACCAGCACACACATCAAAACTTCTCTGTGGGAATGCTACAATCTAAAGAACCTACTGTGTCCTTAGAGGCCTACCTCCTAGAAGACACCTAGACGACACACTGCATTCGCCTGCTCCAGTTTAGAAAGCACTGGCACCAGTCACTTCCTGACACCTTTAGTGTACGTACTCTACAAAGATGCCACGTGCTAATTTAAGTCCACCGCTGTATGTTCCTTATGTTCCTCCTGAAGAGCTAATAAACCTGCATTTGGCCAGGACTGCACTTGCTTTTCGGGTGGGACCAGTCACAGTCACTGTTCACCAAGCTCCCTGAGATCAGGGAACTGGGCTACTCCATGCTGCACCTGCAGCACCTGAGCACGCTGGCACTGGAACTCTGAGTACTGGAGTATTAAGAAGCCAGTAGCTCCAGGAATAGAGAAAAATGTGGGTAATGCCCGTGCAGCTGTTTTGTGGCTCTCCCTCAGGTGTCCCTAAACATCCCAGGACCTCTAACAAGTGCACTGGCACCTTGCAGTCAGCACAGTCTCTCCGGGCTGATGGTGAGCTGCACGCATTCCCAAAGACTCTAACCCTGCCTCTCCCCATCAGTCTAAGATCCTTTTCCCAGGATCCAGTTCCAAGATCACATATTCTTGGAGACTAATCCCAGGAAACAGTCTAATGCTTCATCCTTCACTTCCTACTGCTGATACCATTCAGAGGCGCTCATGCCAGGTAGGAGGGAAGATGGGTTAGCACCTTTGGCTCCACTTCCTACCTTGTCCTTATCACCTGAGCCACTACTCCTTTGTTGCACCCAGTGCCCAACCTTGTCTTTGCTGTTTCCTTAATGGAATGCTTGGTTTGTCCATTGGGATGGAAGGGGGAGAAGTGGGGTGGAGTGTGTGTGTGGGGAGGGTGGTGAGTCCCTGGCCTAGCTGGAATAAAGCACACCCCACAGTTATTTATAGGGCAGCAAAAGCCTAACAGCAGCACAGAATCTGTACCATCCAGACACTTTGAGGAGTGATGACTGTGGTGGTCAGATGGGCCCCTCATTCTTGGTGCCAGACAACAGCTCTGGCATCTGGGGGAAGAGAGCTGGGTAGATGATTGTTCAATTTCAAATTCCTGCTCCACCACCCAGGCCATTGGCATCCTGACCCATCCTGCCCCCTGGTGGCAAAGAGCTCCATTTTATGGTTACTTAAAAAAAAAGAAAAAGAAATCATTTTTTTGAGCCAGGGTCTTGCTGTGTAGCCCAGGCTGGTCAAACTCCTGAGCTCAAGTGATCCTCACACCTCAGGCTCCCGAGGAGCTGAGACTACAGGCATGTAACCAGTGCATCCTGCTTGTTTCTTATTTTAAACTGAAGTTTAGAGGAGCAGTTGGTGAAGGGCAATGGAACAGCCCAGCAGCAATACTGGGGAAAAGAAAAATGCTTTCTGAAGATGGCAAGAGAATTTTTTAAAAAGCAGGAGGAGGAACAGCATTCAGGTATCACTACAGAGATTTCACATTCAGGGTTTGCCTCACACTTGAACCGCACTTGACCACACTTGAACAGAGTCTGGATCACCAGAGGACCAGAGGGAGCTGTTGGAGGGAGTAGGGGGCAACAATCGGCTGGAAGCCCTTGGTGGGCAGTTCTTTCTAGAAGCCGGGGCTCTGACTCTGAAAGGGAGATTCTTCCTTTAGCCTCCTACAGCGGGCTGCAGTTTCGGGCTGTAGAAACCTGAACTAAGAGAAAATTGACCAGCCTCCTAAACTAAGGCCACTCGATGCAGTGCCAGGAAACAATGACCCATCTGCTAGAAAGTTAACACTGGCAGAGGCCTGGAGGCCCCAGTCATTCCAGTGTTAGGGATGTTGAGAAGCAGCACTGTGCAGTTTCAACCCATCTGCAGATGCTCCCCACTCCCAGGACCACAGTTGAGTTTGACATGGGATAAGGCCCTGACAACCCCCCCTTTCCTCTATTTATTTAAATTTAGTGACAGATTAAGGCAAGTAGGTGAATTTAGAGGGTAAGAGAGGAAACCTGTTGGTCATTCCCCAAATATCCCACCAGAGCTGTTCAGAAGTATCTGCAGATCCAAATGGCCTACTTATGACTCAAGTTCTGAGCTAAAAATACAATGAATGCCATTCCTACTCTTTTTTTGTTTTTGGTGGAACTGGGGTTTGAACTCAGGGCAAGTGTTCTACCACTTGAGCCATACCCCCAGCTCTACCTTTCCCATTCTATGCAAACAAAAAGACTCCAATGTGGTACCCACTGGCCCCTGAAATATAAGATACAAAAACACCCCTAAAATTTCATAGGCACTCTGACTGTGGAGGAAGAAAAGGAATCCTAAGACAGGACTGAACAGTAATTAATGGTGCTGGGCACATGGCTGGGTCCCCACCCCTGAATGTAGCTTTGAACTGATGGTGATGTCCAGGAAGGCAGCACACACTTGCAGTACTTCTTACATGACTGGTTCACACACAAATCAAAGCCACTCACCACTCTCATGTCTCTGCTTGGATACAGCCAGCTGTTCCTTACCAAAAGCAGTGAGGCGGCAGACACAGCGAAATGCTGATTGGATCACACCCCTCCAGCCTTGTGGTTGACCAGCACAGTTACAAACACAACAGCACACCTTCTTACCCAACATCACTTTAGTGTCAGTGTTTCACTGCGCTGGCTGAGCTTTACACTTGATGAGAATCTAGTCTTAATAAGCATTAAGACCAGAATTTGACCGAGGACAGGAGCTTGGACCAGAGAATGGAGATCCACATTCAAAGAAGACAGAGGAGAAGGTAGGAGCAGAGGACGTGAGACTGAGTCAGGTGGCCGCAACAGCTTACACAGGAGCCACCTCAGGGAGTCTGTTTATTTGCTCAGGGATGAGCCCGGCCTCCACAAGTGTCCCTAATCCTGCCAAGGAAAGCACAACTGCCTGTAATCAGCATGTAGATAGCACAGCTGGCATGAAGCTGGATGGCAATATTACAGATAGACCCCCCCTTCCCTCAAATCCTGGTGGAAGTAATGCAGCCCTTTCTCAAAGCACAGATGTAAGTTTATGAACACCTCACAAGGCAAGAGGAGACATCTGAGTATGGCTAGGGGAAGGACAGGCAGGGCTGAGAAAAGCACTTATTAGCCCCATAAATTCACTTGAATAAGACCCCCAACTTCCTATGGAATTAGAGTCAGACCAGGACAAATGAAAGAAAGTGGGCCTTGGACTCTTCTTAGGCATTTAAGATAATAGTCCAGCCTGGTGTCGGTGGTTCACCCCTGCAATCCTAGCTACTCAAAAGGCAAAATTCAGAAGGACTGTGGTTCAAAGCCAGCCCAGGAAAATAGCTTGAGACCCTATCTCAAAAAAACCCACCACAAAAAAAGGGCTGGTAGAGTGGCTCAAGGTGCAAGCTCTGAGTTTAAGCCCCAGGACTACAAAAAAAAAAAAAAAAAAAAAAAAAAAAAAGCCCATTGTCCATTAATAGGAACATCACCTGTAGCAGTCAGGGACTTCAGACACCAATAGTCCTACAAACTCCAGCCTCACCTCTTAATACCTCAACCAGTACACTGGAAAGGGACCTCTGGAATTTAAAGACCGTGTCCTCCTCAACAGTGCAGAGAAAACCCTTCACTATGGGTCTACTACACACTGTGCCCAGGGGCAGGTGCTGGCAAATACATTCTCTTTTTGGTTCTGAAGTTTTAATTTATTTAGATCCAATCTTGCTTCTTTACAAAAGAAAAATTTGGAGATGTGATTAAGAGGTCATAAAAAAGAGTGTGGTGGTTCATGCCTGTAATTCTAGCACTTGGGAGGCTGAGGCGGGAAGATAGCAACTCCAAGGCCAGCCTGAGCTACAAAATGAGACCCTTTATCTTAAAAAAAAAAAAAAAAAAAAGAAGTTATAGTGGAGCCTCTGCTTTCCCAGGACAATGGGAGAGGAGCACCAGGGAAGGTCTGTGCTCCCCAAAGAAAACTGTGCAAGGTGTAAAATAGACCGTTTTTATTAAATAGGTAAAGTATTTCCTTGGCACTGCCCACACACCCTTGCCTTTGTGATAAAACAAGCCACGATCAGAGAAAAAGCCACCGTAGCAGATGCTGTGTGAACGGACTCCCGTTCCAAGTGTGTCCTTGTTCTCTGGTGTGCGGCAGCCCTCCCTGGTCTGCAGAATCCAATGGGCTGCCCTCCCTGGGCCCTGCCCCTCGCCACGAGCACATCCTTGCACATGGACGGCACCGTGCATGGTCACCTGGAGGAACTGCGCTCTTTGCTCACGCAGTCATCCTGTGAGGTGGTGTCCCCGTTCCCCACCATGCTGCACGTTCTCCTCTTCTTCCTGCGGTGTGCTGTCCCGTCGCCTTCAGACCCAGACTCACACTGGACACAGGAGGAAAAATGTGAAAATTCAACCTGGGCGCAACCTACTTCATCGAGAAACAAACCTTTGTCCTCAGGAGACAGCAGTGATCTTGATCCCTGTTTTCCAGAAGTAGTCATTGAGGACAGGTCCCAACAGTCTACTCATGGACCTCCTCGGCCACTGGGTCCATGTGTAAAAACAGACAGGAACAGTGCCAAGTCTTAATTCTGCCCCAACAAGCAGAAGCAGACTGACTTTAAGAGCCAGAACTTCAACTGCTAAGGGCGCAGGACCCTCTCACCCAACTGCTGTTAGCTAAAGCTAAGTGTGAAGGTTTACACTTCCACCCACAGGAAAATTCCTCACAGGCTTTGAGGCCAGACCCATGAGGGTCTTAATCCTGACATTGCTGTTCAACTAGCTGTGTGGTCTTGGGCCATTTACTTCACAACCCTCCACACACTCTGACACCTCTGCAGTGTTTAGTAATTCGCCCATGCACAAAGCTGCAAGATGGGTACAGCTCCCCCCTTGGCAGGAACGGTGGCACCTTCAGCCCTTGGAAAAAGATAAAAAGCCTTCACTTCCTCTCCCTCCTGGAAGGGTCTGGATGGGGTGCCATGAGCCCGAGTCCCTGAGCAGTTAGGCAGAGCCTCACCTCTGAATCCGAGTCAGAAGAGCTGGAGCTGGAGGAGCTGGAGGAATCACTGGAGCTGTCGGAGGCAATTCCTGTGGACTCCTGGAGGTCAACTGCATCTGCTAGGACTGCCAGTTCAGGGTGTTCCTGCTTCAAGATCCTAAGGGGCAAGATACGTCATTCTCAGTATCATGGCAGGTGACAATACCTTCACACGGCTACTCAGACTCAACATGGAGCCTGCATCACTTCTGAACACCTACAAACACCTATTATAGCAAACCAGAATGACTCTCATACGATGGGAGGAGACATGCCCCACGCTGGAACAGCTCTCCCAGGCTGCCCCTAATTTTTTGAAGGAAAACTACACCCTAGCTATGCACATTTGCCACCGCCTGCACAAGTGAGCCAGCCACACTGCTGCTATGGAAGGCAACATTCCTTTGAGCTATTCTTGATTTTCTTCCCTTAGGAAAATCCTTCCTTTTCCTAAGTTTGTTCCCTGAACCTTTACTGGCTGATTTTTTTTTTTTAAACCTTTCCTTTCCACAGCAGGGCTAAACAAGGGAGTTGTGTTTGGTTAGATTCTATTTGTTAAGAGCAGAAATAATTAGATGTCAAACAAGAGAGACCACCCCCCTCACTTGGAAGATGAGCTGCACTGACTAAGAGCAACAGCCCTCCCCAGCAGGAGCCTAACCTGCAACCACTGTAACCAGTGGCAAAGGAACAGCTGGGTGCTGAGGTCTTGGAGTGACCGCACTGTGGCATACAGTGGCCTAGGGGGCAGATAAGTGGGCCTCAGGTGCCCAAGAGGCTGGGGGAACAGAAGCCACCACCCTTGCTGGCCCTCTCAGCAGGGAGGTGGAGCACTGATCGAGCCAGAATCCCTCTCTTACCCCGAGAGCTGGTCCCTCCAGGTCAGGGTTGGGACACAGTGGCACGGGGTGGCTGGGGGTGGCTTGCACTGCCGCTGCCCGTGCTGTATCTGTTCTGTGGATAAACAGAGGAGCTAAGTCTCCAGGGCAGTCACCTCACTCACAAGAGCTGATGGTAGCAAGTTCAAATGGAAATAATGCTTCTGGGTAAGAAAAAGAAATAACCAAATAAAACCTACTCAAAGCTAGTGGTAGCTTTGAAAAATAAACAAAACAAAAAGAAAAAAAAAAAAAAAAAAAAAGGAAAGGGAAAAGGAACTAAAAAGAGAACAATCCCAATTCCGACCACGTTCTGACCAAGGGTCCTTGATCAAACATGCAGAGCCTCAGCCTGCCACCTGCAAGCTGCAAACATCCTGACAGCTAGCTCTGACCTTGGGCCATGTCTGTTACCCCTGCATTTACAAGCCTGGCTTTTCCCAGGCCTCTCTACAATCAGCACATAGGATCACGTCGGTGGACTCTTTCCATTTCATCCCTGGGGGAGGAATTGGAACAAAACAAGAAAAATAATGTCTCTCACCTATACCACTTCCTTGATAACTTTGGTCTCCCTCTTACCGTCTTGTGCCACACAACAGGGAAGTTGGTGCTGCTGGCAAAATTCTGGGTGATGGCAATGGTGGTGTCAAGATTGAGGACCACATGCCACCAGCCTCCTGAAAGCCAAAAAATAAACAGAATTCCACAGGGTCTGCTCTTATTCACATTCTATGTGACACCCTAAGGGACTGCTCAAATAACACAGGCAGTAAACATTGCTCTGACCCAGGAATTGCAAATGACCTGTTTGTGTAAATAAAGTTTTATTGGAGCAGATTCACATCCATCCCTTTTCAAACTTTTTTCCTACTAAAAGGCAAGAATTGAGCAATTGTGACAGAGACCATCTGGTTGAAAGTGCTTAAAATATTTAATTTGTGGCCCTTTTCAGAAAAAAAATACAAAAAACTGCTGAATCCAGATAATCCAAAGCTGTGACCAAAAACTACTGTAAAGGCAGTTTTTCAGCTTCCAGGACACCCATCTTAACTTTCACCTATCAAAGTGTCTGACATAAGGATTTCCTGACTCTACCCAGCCAGAGATACACTGTATCAAAAGCCCTACTTACAGTAGCTACACTACTCAAAAGTTTTAGGTGACTACTAGGGCTACAGTGACCTGAAATGTGGGGAAGAGCCCTCCCCACACACACCTTGAGATTCATCTACCTGCAGTCCCTTCAAGCAGGTGCAAAAAGGCTATATGTAATTTTACCCCAAATGACAACACAAATTACTGTAATCAAAGAATGTACTTAGGGTTGGGGTGTGGCTCAATGGTAGAGAGCTTGCCTAGCTGCCCAAAACCCTGGACTGGACTGGAGGAAGGTGGGGGACCATGTATCTTCTTAAGGCCCATGTGTACCTGGTACAAAGACAGTCTCTCCTGGTTTCTGTAAGATTTCCAGGGGTTTGAATTCAGGTGGCCAGGTTGGAAGCTGGGTCCGGGGATAAATAACATTAAACCAGGTAATTGCTTCATCTTGCTGGTTCCCTCCTTCTTCTCGGGTTACCTTGATGAGTTCTCGGGGAGTGCTCGTTGGAAACAGGCACCAGCGCTTGTGGCCCTGAACTAAGGCATTCCAGGCACTGGTTCCCAGAGGGTCAATGTGAATCCCGGTTCCAGAACGTGGTGGCCCCATCACAAACCACCTACAGGACGAAAACACCCAAGATGTGAAGGGTAATTTAATTACACAAGCATGACACAAGAAAACACAACTTGGTAAGTTTTATATACATTACATATAATTCTTACAACACACACACACACAATATTTACATATGTATTACATACTATATAATGTTTGTTCCAGACAGGACACAAATTCTGGTACACAGAATTTGAACACTTGAATGGGCTGATCCCTAACTGAAGAAAGAAAAATCACCCATGTGATTTATCGCTGGACTTTATCGAGACCAATTAAATCACTGTTGAACCAGACTGAAGCCGAATGGAGTTCCAACGGCTGTTCTGGATTGATCTCTGCCAGTAAACGCTGTGGTGGATGGGATTAACCACTTTGCTGTGGCACTCTTTACCTGTAAGGGGGCCTGCGCTTCTCCCCTGCGTACTGGAAAAGGTCATCAGTGAAGAACTTGGGCACCTTGTAGTCCTCCAGTAGTTTCCTTCTTTTGGGGTGCTCACCATAGCTGCTGTCAAAGATGTAAAGGGGGCTGTCGTCCCGCGTGCTCTCCATGTACTCGATGTAGTACTTCATTTTCATCTTCACCGAGTAGCCATCGTTATCTTCACCACACTTGAACTTTTGGTTCCGGTATTTTCTTTTCAGGCGTTCCAAAGTCCATTTCTCCTGCGCAGACCAGCCCTCCTGGGCATTCAGCAGAACCACGGGCTTGTAAGGTCTTTCATACCGCTCCACGAATTCCTCCACCGACAACTGTAAAGCATCGGCCCTTTCCACGTTATCCTGAGGGAATGACAAAAGACCTCTCCAGTTAAAGAAAGGGAAGAAGCTGGGCGCCGGTGGCTCACGCCTGTAATCCTAGCTGATCAGGAGGATGGCGGTTCGAAGCCAGCCTGAGCAAATAGTTCTCGACACCCCATCTTGAAAAAAAACCATCGAGGGGGAAAAAAAAAGGGCTGGTGGAGTAGCTCAAGGTGTAGAGCGCCTGCCTAGCAAGAGTGAAGCCCTGAGTTCAAACCCCCTCAAAAAAGAGGAAGCAGCCCGGTGGCAGATAAAGGTGTCCCCCAGGGTCAATTAATAGGGACAGGGGTTAGCAATGAACTACAATCTGGTTCTTCCTGGGGGTGGGGGGGGCCCACGTGCGCGTGAGCACGTAGTGCCCAGAGTCACCCCTCGAGGAGGGAGGTGGGGTTCATCCCTCCCACTCGGGAGCTTTGATAGTCCCACCCCCCCCAGAGCCCCTTTGTCCCCAAGGAGCCTGGGGACCCCCCTACGCTCCTGCTGGGGGAGGGAGGAAAGCGAGAGGCCGCAGTGCGGAAGGAGGGGGCCCCGCTTGGCGTCGGGGACTCGTGGACTCGGAACTCGGCGATGCCCCGAGCTCGGGGTGCTGCAGGTGCCGACCGGCCCGCGACCCCCCGCCCCGCTCACCGCCACGGCCGCCGGGCTCAGCGGGAAGCTCTCGTAGTAGTTGTGCCGGGTCCAGTCCAGCGAGTCCTTGAGCTCTGGCCGCGCACTGCGCTTGGCCTCGCGGATGCGTTTCTTACTCTTGTGGTTCATCCTGCGAGGGGTGGGTGTCACAGGCTTGTTCCGCGACCTCGGCTCAGCTCGCTTCCTGCCACTAACGCGGCCTCCCCAGCACGGGCGGCGGCGACACCGAAACGCCCTTCGCTCCGGCCCGGCGCCTTTAAAGTCGCCTTCCAGAAAATTCACTCCCCAGCCACCTCCCGAGCTTCGGGTTGGGTGAAAGGCGGCTGTCCTCCCCGCCCCGCCACCGCCTGCGGCCCGCCATTGGCTGCGGCGACTCCTGGATCCGCCCTCATACGCGCTGGGCGGGCGCCATGTTGGGAAGGTCACGTCGGCCTGGCAGCGCTGCGTCGCCGCCTTGCTCCTCCTCGCCCCGGCGGCGTGCGCACCACTTCCGGCCGCACGTCGCCTCGCTGCTGCGCGCTTCCGGTCGAGCTCCAGTTGACTCCCACGCTGTGTGTCTGTGTCGTTTGGTCAGCCGCGGGTGTGCTGTGCTCGTTTCGCGGCCGCAACGCAAAGTTGCGGGACCGGGCCGTCCCCTTTTTGCGGTCGGGTGGTAGTAGCCTGGGCGAGGTGGCTGAAGGCTACGTGGCGCCCGGGAGGCGGCCCCCGACGGTCCGGCGAGCCCGCGCGCGCATCCTGGCAGCCCCGCGTCCTCCGACGCCCACCGACGACCCTCGGGACGAGCGCGGTCTCCAAGGGCATGTGGCCCCCGCCCAGCGCTTTCGGTTCTCGGGGGAGCCGGGCCCGGGAGCCGAGGAGACCGTGCTGGAGGTCCGCGTCCCGCAGGTGCGTGAGCGGCACCCGCGGCGAAGCGCGCGGTCCCGCCGCGTGGAGGCGCCCAGGCCGAAGCGGGCCTCGGCAGACCTGGTTGAGGAAGTGATGGGGACCGGGGACCCTCAGCTCCGCGACCTCCCGCTTTTAGGTTGGCCCCAATACAAAAGTTTTGGCAGATTGACATTTGGGGAGCGTGCTAGGAAGGAGTGTGTCCTACCAGGAAAGTGGCGTTCTTGACCCCTCGTTAACTTTGAACTTGTTGAAGGGCTTTATTGATTCATCCTTGGCTCTCAGCCTCTTTCGGTGCTGGGGATGGAACCCAGGGTTGCGTGCTAGGCAAGAGCTGTACCATTGAGCTGCATCCCAGTCCCGACTAGCAATTTGGTGTAAATTTTGGGACCAGGAATTCCAACTCAGTGCTGGAGGTTTCTTGCGTTCAGCTTCCTCTGAACTCACAGCTGCACCATTAATAATAGTTGAACCTTATTAGGGTTTTCATTGCACTGTCAGTTTGCGGCGTTTATTTGATGTTAACAGCAGCCGGTGAGTTAGTAATCCCACGTCAGAGAGGAAGAAACAGTTTGAAAGAAGTAAAAAAGGCTAGAATAGAACCCATTTCCAGTACTTTCCAAACGCCTTCACGTTAAAATATTTTTTTTTTTTGACAATACTGGGGTTTGAATTCAGGGGCTTTGCGCTTGCTAAGCCGATGCTCTATTGCTTGAAGCACACCTCCAGCCCTGAAAGTAACTCTTGATTTTGCTTAAGCTTAGGGGATGAAGATATTCCCTGTGAATAGAGGCGCATCTCTATTCTGGTCAGACATCATTCATTGGGCCTTTAGTGTCCTCCTGGGCAAAATCCACCAGGTCAGGCCCTTATTGGTGGTGTACCCCTATACCTAGTACCTTGAATGTTTTAGGGAGTATTTGTTTTTGAGTGGATCACTCATGATAAAGCTTGTATCTCCGGTTCTTTCACCTTTGACAGTTTTACATCTTTAGCCTCTTTCTACCACTCCACCAGATGACTGAAAGACTTGCAGCTGTATTGCTAGCATTGAGTGCTTTGTGACTTGCGTTGAGTATTCCTTATTACCTTCTGAGACAGTGCTTTTCAGCTGAGGAAAAAGTATTTACAGTTTAGGCAGCTTGTATGAGGTCACACAGATCTAGAGTTGAACACAGATTGGCTTGCTCCAGTGGTGTAAACTGGTTCTTTGCCTCCCTAAATATTGGGCTCTCATGATTCTAGTCCTTTCCAAAGGCTCTCGGTGCTGCCTTCTTTCCAATCCAGGATTCAGCTCCACAGTACATCTTCTAGGATGCCTTTCTTGATATGCATTAGCATAGGAAGTTACACTTGTGCTTAAAACCTTCCAGTATCTTCTTGTTGCACTTAGAATAAATTCTAAACTGTAGCTGACTCACAGCTCAGATCCCAACTTTACCTCTGACCTTATTTGCAGGGTGTAACATGCCTGTAGCTCCCATGCCTGTCCTGCCAGGGGCTGTTTGGCAGCCATGAGGCCTTTCAGTTCCTACATCAAGGGTTTTGTCTGAGTCATCCTCTGCCTATCCACAGCAGCCACCTTGTGGTCACTCTTGCCTGCCCCCATCCCATTACTATCTCACAACACCTTGCTTTACTGTCTTGTAGCATTTGACACTAACCAAAACTATGTAAATTGCTGTTGTCTTTCTCCAGTAGAAGGTACACAGTCCATGAGAGCTACATCCCCAGTCAGAATGTTTCCTGATCATCTGGCATTGTTTAAATGCTTGTGGAAGCATGGTGACACAAGCCTGAAATCCCAGCACTCTGGAGGCTAAGGCAGGAGGTTCATGAATTCAAGGCCAGCTTGGGCTACGTAGTGAGATTGTCTCCAAAAAAACCCAAACAAATTAAAAAAAAAACAACCCACAAAGCCAGGTGCCAGTGGCTCACCTGTAATCCTAGCTTCTTGGGAGGTTGAGATAGGAAGGATCAAGGTTCAAGGCCAGCTTAGACAAATAGTGTGAGAGACCTTTATCTCCAAAATAACCAGAGGTGGAGTGGCTCAAGAAGAGCACCTGCCTAGCAAGCCTGAAGCCCTGAGTTCAAACCCCATGCTGCCAAAAAACAAAAAAGAGAGAGATCCAAAATAACCAGAGCAAAATGGATGGGTGGATGGGAGGTGTGCTTCAAGTGGTAGAGTGTCTGCTTTGCAAGATCCAAGCCCTGAGTTAAAACCCCAGTTCTGCCAAAAATTAAAAAACAAAACCCCAAAAGACTTGTGGAACTGATTGAGTGCTGTGAAGAATGTTTATCATATGGCATGGTGGTTTTATATCCCTACAAGTTGTAAACTGGATTGTCATTTTTGTAATGGATGTCAGTGCCTGACAGTAATTACTGTATAAATATTAATACTACAATTTATAGCAGCAAAGTTATTTGCAAACATTCTTTTCAGGTCCTGCATGTTCAATATGGAATGTATGTTTGGCCCTGTGCTGTGGTCTTGGCCCAGTACCTATGGTGTCACAGAAGATCTCTGCCAGGCAAGGCTGTCTTAGAGGTACACAGGCCCCCAAGGTTTCCAAAATTTGGGTTATGTTAAGATTTGTCTACATGTTATTAGCCTTTGTTAAGTATTTTAAAGTCAGGGATGTTCTGGCCAGCTTGAAAAGTCTGAGTTCAGGAAATATCTTTACGTTTTGTTTTGTTTATTTATATTCGTTTATTCACATGTGCTACATTGTTTGGGTCACTGCTCCCCCCCTCCTTCCCCCTCCTCCCCACCTTGTCTTTGTTTTTTTAAAGTTGTTTTAAAAAATATGTGAGACTGTAAGTGGCTCACAAAGCCTAAAGGATTTACTAATTGGCCCTTACTGTAGGTGAAGTCTACTAAATTTCTTGGCACTGGCAGCAGTGTTCACCCTTCCCCCAAAAATAGAGTGACAGATCTAGCTATGTAGCCCAGGATGGACTGGAACTTGCTGTCGTCCTGCCTTAGCTTCCTGAGTGCTGAGATTACAGGTGTGAGCCACCACACCTGGCTGGCAGCAGTCTTCATGGCTGTGTTTAGGATGGCTTGCCAGGGTCATCCAGGCTCTACTGGAACACTTGAAGTGTTTTTCATATTTTGGCTGCTGTAAAAAATAAGTTGGAGCCAGGCACCAGTGGCACACGCTTAGGAAAAAACCATCACAAAAAGGGGTGGTGGAGTGGTTATGAGTTCAAACCCCAGTACCAGAAAAAAAAAAAAAAATGTTGGAGAGCTTAACAACTTTCTGAGTTCGGGGTGCTGGAAAGTCCAAGAGCAAGGCACCAGTAATTTGGTAGCTGTCGAGGGCCCAAATTCTGGATCATCGATGGTATCTCCTGTGTGCTCACTTGCTGAAAGCAGCATCAAGGTCTGCTCATCTCCCAGAGGCCCCACATCACATTGACATTTAGGTTTTCAACTTAAGTAATTTTGGGTGGATGGGAACACTGACCATAAGCATAGCCCTTCCCATATTTTGGAAGTGTTGAGATTAGCTTTTAAAAATTTTTTTGGTGGTACTGGGGTTTGAATTTAGGGCCTCATGCTTGCTAGGCAGGCGCTCTACTGCTTCAGCCATTCTACTAGCCTTTTTTGTGATGGGTTTTTTGAGATAGGATTTTGTGAACTATTTCCCCAGATCTGGCTTTGAACCACAATCCTCCTGATCTCTGCCGCCTGAGTAGCTTGGATTACAGGCATGAGCCACCAGTGCCCAGTGAGATTAAATTTAACTTTCTCATCACTCTGCCTGGATTTAGACTACTGAGGCTTAGAATTAAGTTTGAGACAGGTTCTCCTTGTTCTGTAGCCTACGGTGGCGTCAAATTAGCAGTCCTTCTCCTTGTTCTGTAGCCTACGGTGGCGTCAAATTAGCAGTCCTTCTGCTTTGCCTCATGTATGGGCCACATCTGGCTAACATTTTAGCAAATCTGTAGAAATTACAACTTTCATACTATGCTTGGGCAATCTCTATGCCCGTGCTCAAACTGGTGGGAAGTTGTTTCAAGTCTATACTGCCAAGCCTATTCCTTAGCATGTTTACAAAGCACCTTCCTATTTTCTAGGCCCTGCTAGAAAATCTCCCTTAAACCATGCATGGTAATAAATGCTTGTAATCCTTGCACTCTGTAGGCAGAGGTAAAATGGAGAGTTGAGTCCAGCCTAGCTATATACTAAGACCCTGTCTTAAGAAACAACCCTCCCCCCAAGAAAAATCCCTTTTAATAGAAGCTGTTACATACTTATTTTAGCTACAGAACAGTAATTAATACTGGTAGTGACAGCTGGCCACAAATATAGATCACCAGTGTGCTATCTTAGGGAATGTGAAGCTGCTTTGTGTGTCTCAAAATTCCTCCCCTGTGCATTGCAGTGAAGCTCCCTAAAGTGTTACTGAATATGAAAACAATGTCCTTTTAATATTGAAGGAATATAACCACTATAACCTTTTACCTTTGAGTCAACCATTAAAGGGATGACAAATAGTGATCTTCTGCAAGACAAACTCTTAGGCCTAAACTTTTTATAGGTAAAGGGTTTCCCAAAGGGTAAATGTGAACCATGCTTGCCATTCCAAATTTTAAAAATGCCGTTTTCTATCATTACTAGATTGGAGCTGGAGTGAGCCTTCCAGGAGTCCTGGCTGCGAAATGTGGTGCTAAAGTAATACTGTCTGACAACTCAGAGCTGCCCCACTGTCTAGAGCTCTGTAAGCAAAGCTGCCACATGAACAACCTGCCACAGGTGCAGGTTGTAGGACTGACCTGGGGCCACATATCTCAGGATCTCCTAGCTTTACCACCACAAGACATTATTCTTGCATCTGATGTGTTCTTTGAGCCGGAAGGTAAACTCTTGCTCTAGTAAACTTAACCAGATACTTTGGGAAAATTCCATTTAAAGAAGTCCTCTCTCCTCAGACTTTGAAGACATTTTAACAACAGTATACTTTTTGATGCAGAAGAACCCCAAGGTTCAACTGTGGTCTACATACCAGGTTAGAAGGTAAGTGAATAATCCTGGCTTACTCTCATTTTCACTAGCTCTTAATGACAGTTTTTAAGGGTAAAATGAAAGTTATCAAGGAAAACAGGAAAGACATAAATTTTAAAAACAATTTATTTCTTTTAGTGCTGACTGGTCACTTGAAGCTTTGCTCTACAAGTGGGATATGAAATGTGTCCACATTCCTCTGGAGTCTTTTGATGCGGATAAGGAAAATATAGCAGAATCTGCCCTTCCAGGGAGACACACTGTTGAAATGCTGATCATCTCCTTTGCAAAGGACAGCCTCTGAACCATAAGCTCTCCTGGGATACTGTCAATACTGATCAGCAACTATGACCAGACCACTTCAACTTCCCGAACAAATGCAGTGGGTATGAGGATGGTCAAACCTGCTGGCCTTAAGATTGTGTCACTCATGGACAACAACCAGGAAACAAAAATTAAAAGACTTATAAAGAGTAAGGGCTTGGATTGTTTTGTTCAGGTGTTGAACCCAAGGACTCACACTGTTAAGTACCCGGCCCTTGATCTTAAAGCCACTGAAATGGCATAAATTAGGTTGAGAAGGTAATAGTCCACCACTGCAAGAGCAGCGCCTCGAGCACTGTTTACCTATTCAACAGGCATTTCCATTTTCTTGTTAGTTCAGGAAAAAAGGCAGGTGCTGAAACATTTTACCCTTATACCAACCATGTCTATGGCCAGTGACACTGGACAAAAATCACATAGGTCTTTCAAATAAAAGGGCAAAAAAGACCAAGACATATTCTAGAAAAGCTAACACCAAGAAAACATTTTAATTAAACTACAGAAACAATGGTTATAGTACAGAATATTCATAAGCAAAAAGATACACCATGTTTTAAGTACGTACAAAGTTACAAACCATTTGCTTCCTTAACATTTTTCCATACTTTAAATTTATACATGAGGATGATTGGATTTACCATTTTGGAGGGGGAAAAAGGGGGGAAAAAGTGTATTATCATCAGCTAGATGTGCTCACTGTATGCTCCGTTATTTATATGCAAGACCCGGGTGACTGGAAGTGCAGTTGTCAGGCATTTTAATAAACTGGACAGCCATTTGTTTCTGCACGACAAGGCATCTTTACACAGGAGCAATCAGGAGAAAACAGGAAACAGCCAAGCACTCTGCACTGCAACACGCCACCTTAACAGCTAACCAGCATTACTCAACTGCTACACAACTGCGCCTAGTGCACAAAAATACATAAGAGAAGAGATTAGAATTGTGTTTGGTAAACAATCCCTTTTTTTTTTTTAAATCTTTTCACTTGAAAAGTCTTTATACAAATTTGGGTTCAGATTACCACTTAGATCTGAAGGTAAATAACATATATCAACAAATTTACACCAACTTTTGTAGGTTTTTAATTTTAAGGAATGAAGGCAATGTTGAGTCAATCTGTTGACAGATTTAGGCTGTGTGTAATGGCTGCACGTTTCCTTTTTAAGTCAGGAGGCCACAAATTAGGTTACCAATCTGTTTAATTTCAAACAAAAAAAGTCAGCACTATATAAACAAAAATGAAATTTTACCTCAAATATCCAATCCAATAATGAAATCTGAAGTCGTTCACCTCACTAAATTACAAGAAATTTGAATAACAGCAACAAAATGGCACACAAAAAATGAATTTGCCACCTGAGGCAAAGGTAAAACAAGTAAAAAGTTAGACAAATGTTACAAAATAACCTTTTCAATAGCCAGTTGCTTGTTCCAAGGACTCTTCCATGGACCGATGGACTGAGTATGTGTGGTCCTTTTTCCCCAAGTCCTCTGTTATGCTGCTTGACGATCCATCTAGGTTTGAAAAGAAAAAGGTTCAGCTTACCTCCCATCACTATGAAGGTACCCAAGTGCACATGGTTTCAGTTTCAGGCATGTACTTACTAAGGCTCTGGTGAAACAAGTAGGTTACAGTAAGGTTCCACCCAGCCATTATCAGATTTTTTAAAGGCCCAACTAAGAAATTTTCAAAGGCTGCCATCAGCTTGTACAAGTTTGAATTGTGAGTTCTTGGCCAAATAGGCAAGGTAAAAAAAAGGTAAGGGAGGGAGAAAAGAAAAAAAAAAAAAAAAGGAGGGAGAGGGGCTGTATCCAAACAAAATCTTAAAACTAGTTGATATTTTTAAAATTTATTTTCAAATGAAACATCTGGCAATTGAGAGTACTTTTAATGTGGTCTAGTTAGGGCCCTTTTCCTTTTAAAAAATTAGGACCAAACAATTTGAGAGTTAAAGACACACTATCCTTTCCCCACCCAGTGCAATACCTGTAAGCTTTCTTTTGGGTTTCCAAAAGTTCACTGCTTCTTTAATTGCAATTCGTTTGCCACATCCATTAGAGTTAAGAAGTCCCAGTCAGTCCAACAATGGTTGAACTGATTGTTTCTCTAAGAGGATAGTGCATCTTTAACGTTTAAAGACAAACCTGCTCCAATACACGCCCACAGAAACTGGTCCCTGGAGGATCAGCCAAATCAGTTAAAATCTGCAATACTGGCCAATATTCTTTTATCAAACAGGAGACCGCAGCTTTAAAGGGGGAAAATGCAGACGTTGGATAAAAACAGCAAGAAATAGTCATTGTCATCAATAGGTCTCAAACAGTCCACGACACAGCCACCATCCTCTAAGCTTGCACACATCCTTCCTTTCCTGCAGCCCTCGCTCACCCGCCCGCGCGCCTCCCGCGCCCCGCGCATTACCGTGCGCTCAGGAGGACACCGCGCCCTCCTCCTCCGGGGACTTCGGGGGGCTCTTGGAGCGCGACCGCGACTTGGACTCCCTCTTCGACACGGGCGGCGGGCTCCGCGAGCGGGAGCGCGACCTGGAGCGCGAGCGGGACCGGGACACGGACGACGACTTGGACTTGGATCTCCGCGCGGATCTGGACTTGGAGGTCGAGCGCGAGCGGGAGCGGGTGCGGGACCGAGACTTGGAGCGGCTGTAGCGGGACCGGCTGCGGGACCTGGAGCGGCTCCGACTCCGGGATCGGCTGCGGCGGCGGCGGCGCGGGCTGCGGGCGGGACGGGGACGGGCGGTGAGCGCGGCCCCGCCCGCCGCCGCCATTATCTCGCTGCCAGGCGCCATTTCCCTGGCCGCGAGGCGGGGCCCGCGTGGTCCACCCGGCCCGGCCGCCGCCCAGGAGGCCCCGCGCCCGCCCGCCCGCCGCACGTGCCCGCGCTCACCTGCGGCTCCGCCGTCCGTAGCCGCCGCCGCCGTACCTGCGTGGCGGCGGGCCGCGGCGGCTGTGGTGCGAGTCCGGCGGGCGGCCGTAGCGCGCCATCTGCACCCGCAGCTCGCGGCCGTCCAGCACCGCCCCGTCCATGGCGTCCATGGCGTCCTCGGCGTCGCGCTTGTCGTGGAAGCGCACGAAGGCGAAGCCGCGGGACTCCTTGGTGTAGCGGTCCCGCGGGATGTACACGTCGCCCACGCGCCCGTACTTCTCGAAGACGCGCCTCAGCGTGTCGGGCGAGGTGCGGTAGGTCAGGTTGTCCACCTTGAGCGAGGTCATGCCCTCCACGTCGGGAGGCGGGCGGCCGTAGCTCATGGCTGGGAGTCGGCCCGGGGCCCCGCGAACTGGCGCCGAGACTCTTAACGCCCTGGGCGGGCCCGCGCGTTCAGAGCAAGCGGCGGCTTCCTCAGGTCCGGGCGGTGCGACGCCGCGCCTCTTCTCTGGCAGCTGCCTTCCGTCCGAGGGAACCAGTGAAGGGCCGGGCAGGGAGGCGTGCTAACCACGAACCCCACCGCTGAGCACCTGAACAGCAACTGAACTGGCAGTGGCACCCCGCGCGTATTTATATGACTCCTCACAAAATGGCGCCCGCGCCACCCGGAAATGAATCCTCTGATTGGCTCGCCTGGCCCCGCCCCTTAACGGCGCCGCCGCGCGCCTAGCTGCGGCTTAACGCGCCTGCGCAGAGCCCGGCGGGCGGGCCAAAAAGCGCGCAGTCACTGCTGTTGGGAGGGGGAGCGGCATTTGAGGGTAGTTGGAAAGCCCGCGAAACGCTCTTTCCGCCTGCAAAGGCCGGCGTGGGCGCTCTGGCTAGAGGAAGAGGCGGTGCTTCCCATCTGGGCCCTGCCTTCATTTTATGCTAATAAGATGGGCGAATCTGTTATGCGCAACCCTCAATCCTGCATTTGTTAGTGGGGTACTCATGCACCTAATTAAGTGCCTTTCCGTGTCCCCGGCCGCCTCAGACGCCCTGGTCTTCGTAGGACTTCGCTCCCCCCCCCCTCTTTTTGCCTGCTCCCCCCGGGGGCGGGGCCAGTCCGGTGCGCATGCGCCCGCGTGCCCCGGCACGTCAGCGACTACGTTTCCCGGCGGGCGTCGCTGGTGCAATCAGCTGATCTGTCGCGTGACCCGCGGTGCACCAGGCCCGGCGGGCGGGGCCTCACGGCCGCTGCCACTTACCCCTGTCCTTAATCCCCTCGCTGGCCCCTGAATTCCGGGCGGCCACGTCCTGGGCACTGATCCGGGTGTTGGTCTCTCCCCTACTCGGATCATATCCCAGGAATGCCCTAACCTCACCCCGAGCCTGGGATTCTGACCCGAAGACTGGAAGTTGACAAGTTGGCTGCCTTGCCTGAGGATCGGTCTTCTCTCACCATCTCGCTTTCTCCCCCAGGATCGTCGCGGGGCCGCCCGGGGCCGCTGCTGACCTCTGGCAGAGCAGAGCCAAAATGTCCCCGGAATCCAAAAAGCTTTTCAACATCATTATTTTAGGAGTTGCCTTTATGTTTATGTTCACTGCCTTTCAAACTTGTGGAAATGTGGCGGTGAGTTGGAATCTACTCCTTCCTTTGAAGCGCCTATCTAAAACGCATTCCGAAAATGACAATCAACATTAATCGTGTCTAATAGCACGCGTAAATGGCACCTTGTATTTTCCCACCCAGTCTTCCTCGTTCTCCATGATCGGGTTTTAGTTCATGCGTCAGGCATTTCTCCTTTAGGGACCGGTATTTCCCGGTTTGGTTTGGGGTTGGACCCTAGTCGTTTTATTTCTTGTCTGTGTTAAGTTAGTATTTGGATGGTTCAGGCAGTGAAGCCCAAGGCGAAGGCTCCCCCCCACCCCCATTGGTTTGTATCCAGTTTCGTCCTTTCTCTCCTCTCATGATGGAGAGTGCTAAGTGGTAAGCACTGCGAATTTTGACATTTTTTCCTTCTGAGTACTTGGAACCAGACTTTTCAAGGGGGAGTGATATTGCAAAAACGTTTTCATTGATTACTTTTATCTTCCACACAGCAAACCGTCATCAGGAGCTTAAATAGCACCGATTTTCACGGCAGTGGATATACCAGGTATTGTACTATGTGCTTACTCTACGTGTAATAGTTGCTTGAATCCTACCATGATCTCCAGCAATACCATACCGTGCTTGAATGGGAGCGGTTGCTTTTTTTTTCCTGGTCGGTATCTAAACTGCTCTGTTGAGGAGAATGCAGTGCAATGAAAGATGGTGAGTTTAGCCCGGTGCTGGTGGCTCACACCCATAATCCTAACTGCTTGGGGGGATGAGATCGGGAAGATCGAGGTTTGAGGCCAGTCTGGGCAAATAGTTTGTGAGATTCTATCTCTCAAATAACCAGAGTAAAATGAACTGGAGGAGTGGCTCAAGTGGTAGAGCACCTGCTTTATAAGTGTTGCCTTTGTACTTGTGAAACCCTGAGTTCAAATTCCAGTCCCAACAAAAAGGACAAAAAAAACGGATGAAGAGTTTAGGTTTCCTGTGGCATTAGACACTGAGTTTGAAACCTGGCTTCACAACTTGATTGCTTCCTTACCTTGGCAGGTTGTTTCTGTGAGTTCAGTCTTTGGTCAGATGGTGGATCTAAAGCACTATGTCATAGTGCATGACATTTAATAACCACTCAAGTGTTGTCACAATTACATGTTCCCAGTCCTGAACAGATGCTTCTTGTCATTCTTGGAAACATTTGCTCTTTCTGCCCTTGTAATTCCATTTTTTATTGTAATTTAATTTGCAATTTGTAATTTTGTCAGGAGCTTTTAGTTCTTTTAAGGTGTTTAGTCCTTAAAGATGGAAACAATGAAAGCCTTTAACAAGTCACACATACCTTGGGATTGTAGTTGGGAGTATAATACATGCATGGTACACACACTGATTTCCCTTCTTAAAAAATCTTTTAAATTGACAAATTGTATATGTTTATCTGTACATATTTCTTTTAAATATGTATACATTGCAGGATGGCTAAATTGAGTTATATAGATAGAATTCTTAATTTTTCTATAGGTAGATATTGCATTGTGGCACCGCCCCCCACCCCCAGCCGCCATTATTATTTTGGTGCTTTATTGCTTATCCTAAGCCTTGTATATGATATTTAAGAATAAAGGAATGTTAGTGTCCATTTTTCCAAGTGATTTATAATTATCCCAGCTTTTTGTAGTCATGTGTCTTCTAAAGAACAAATGAAAGGACACTTTTGGTATTTGAGAGACTTGTGAAAGCCAAGAATAATTTACTTTGAAATTTTAGATCAAACACTGGTGAGTAAATGAAATCAGGACTCTAAATTGTTTTAGTCCATTTGTGCAAGACCCGTGTAGTAGGGATGGGTCAGTAGTAACTGAAAATGTTTTAATGGGAGTATTATTTGGGTTAAATAAATTCTGGTTTAAGCAAGTTGTAATTCTGTGCTTGTTATTTATAGCAAAGAAATGTGTCATTGCCAGGAGTTGTCGGCCAAGTTTGTAGAGCAGGCTAGGTACCTGGAGTCCCATTGCCAGGGATGGGATCCTAGCTCACCATTCATCAGCTACCCAGCTGCACTCGTGGGAGCTTACTTCACTCCAGTGTATTTTAATGTTCTGTAAAATGGGGGTAATCACGATAACCTTCTTCCTAGAGCTGTTAGGCTTAAGAGAAGATATATCTCTAAAGCACCTCTTATGTATTAGCTGTTATTGTAACTTGTCAATGGGTTGAAAACCTACCTCCACAGAGAACTGATTTAAAGAAATATCTCATGGCACTTCAATATCTTGTACAAATGAAAACTTAAACCTAGTATTCAGTTTAAGAATTATAAGTTCAGACTAAAGAATATGTAAGTTTGTTGCAAAATCTATAGCCTCTTAATAGAATTTTATGGGTTTTTTGGTTTGGTTGGGGTTTTTTTTGGTGGTACTGGAGTTGGAACTTAGGGCCTCACACTGGCTAGGCAGGTGCTTTACCGCTCCAAGCAAAGCCCCGGTCCATCTAAATAGAATTCTCAAAGTGAACTTTTGAGACAGTACTTAAAGATTTTGTTCTTTTTTCCCTCTTGTGTGTTATGTGTGCAGCATGGCAATTATTTATGGCGTGTTCTCTGCTTCAAATTTGATCACACCCTCAGTGGTTGCCATTGTAGGACCACAACTCTCCATGTTTGCCAGCGGTTTGTTTTACAGGTGAGTAGTGAAGTCTTCTTTCATTTGTTTCACTAGAACTCTTCCAGCCTCTTTCTAGCCCATAGTAGACATGTTTTTGGTGGTGGTGGGGATCGAACTCAGGGTCTTATGCATGCCAGGCACTCTACCACTGAGCTACACCCTGGCCCTTGAAGTAACAGTAAACTGTAACAAGAGCTTTCAGACTTGGACCAATATAAAGTAAATGGTATGTTAGGGGACTTGGCTCTCTACGTCGTGCTCGTCTAACTGATCTAATTGATGGTACCTGTGTATGTTAGGTATGTTGGGTGGCGGTTTTTTTTATTGTTGTTTCGTAAAACAAGGTCTCACTAGCCCAAGCTGGCCTCAAACTGAGGTCCTATTGCCTCAGCCTTCTGAGTGGGATTACAGACACACACCACTATGCCTAATGTATATCAGCTTTTTTGTGTGTGTGTGTGGGGTACTGGGGTTTGAACTCAGGGCCTATACCTCCAGCCACTCCACCAGCCCTTTTTTGTGATGGGTTTCTTTCAAGATAGGGTCTCTTGAACTATTTGCCTGGGCTGGCAAATAGTGATCCTCCTGATCTCTGACTCCTGAGTAGCTAGGATTACAGGCATGAGCCACCAGAGCCCAGCATATACCCGTTTTTGTTTTATTATTTAATAAAAAGTATCCACCAGTCTCTTTCCCTGAGGATTATTATTTTGTGAAATAATTTTATGTTCTTTCAAGGTGACCAGCAGGGAGCCACGTGAAATAACGAAGTGCTCCTGGGCTGTAGAGCTACAGTGCATCATCGTATGTTAAACTGTTGCTGTCGGCCATTGCAAACCTGTAAAAAGTCTGATTTTACAGATTTGAAATAGTAAATTAAGAAATGAGAAGGGTGCGGGGGGAAGGAGGAAGAAATGACCCAAACATTGTATGCACATATGAATAAAAGAAATAAAAAAAAAGAAAGAAAGAAATGAGAAGGGTGCCAGTGGCTCACGCCTGTAATCCTAGCTACTTGGCAGGCTGACATCAGGAGAGTCATGGTTCCACACCTGCCCTGGAAAACAGTTCGTGAGACCCCATCTCCAAAATAACCAGAGCAAAATGGACTGGAGGTGTGGCTCAAATGGTAGAGTGCCTGCTTTACAAGCATGAAGCCCTGAGTTCAAAACCCAGTACCACCAAAAAAGAAAGAAAAGAAATGAGTATCCCATGTTTGGCCCTTTTTCAAAAGCAAGGAAGTGCTTTACAGGTTGAATTTTAAAGAAGAGAACCCCCAGAACTGACTCCTAGAAGGCATGCTTTGCATTGTATTTCAGGTATTGTTTGACCATATTTCGTTGACCTGTTATATTTTAGCATGTACATTGCCGTTTTTATCCAGCCTTTCACGTGGTCCTTCTACACAGCATCTGTGTTTATTGGAATTGCAGCTGCTGGTGAGCATTTTTGTTTTTATCACATCTGTTTTCTGGGGCCTATAAAGGGTATCATTTATGTATTTAGTATGTAAAGCCAAGTGATTTCATTCCCTTGATAAACTTTTGATTTGAATTTTAGTGCTTTGGACAGCACAAGGAAACTGCCTGACAATAAATTCAGATGAGCACACTATTGGGAGAAACAGTGGAATTTTCTGGGCACTCTTACAATCTAGGTAACAATCCTTTTGGAGCTCAATCTTTTCTTTGTTTTTTGTTTGTTTCTTTGGTTGGTTTTTTGGCACATCGTTTATTAGGTCTTTGCTTTTTGCAAATTCAGATCTTGCATGTTATATGACTTAAGTTGCTAGCTGAACATGATACTGACTCAGATTCCACGGAATTACCTAAAATGCATGGAACTACCTTATTCAAACTTATGATTAGTAATAGAAAGTAATATTAACCTTTGTGTATCTAGCATTTGCTATATTTCAGGGACTTTTGGGTTATTTATTTAATTTCACGTTATCCTCACACAAACTCATGAGGTGAGAAGATATTATCTCCATTCTACAGATGAGAAAACAGAGACTCAGAGCTGAAGCTATTGTTATCTGGACTCCAACAGCCCCATCTTTCCCACTGAACTGCACTGCCTGATACCTCTTAACAAATACTAAAATTCAGAAGTGAAACTACTCATACCAGTACTGAATGCTATAGCATATTACTATTTCCTAAGAAAAAAAGCACTCTTGGATTTCAGGAATCTGTCCTGAGAATTTACCTTTGTGGATGTTTAGTTTTACTTTTGTTCTTTTGAGACGGAATAGTCTCATGGTGTTGCCCAGGGTGGCCTTGAACTCCTGGACTCAATTCAGTCCTCTTGCTTTAGCCTCCCAAGTAGCTGGGAATAGTTAGGACTACAGGTGTTTACCACCTCGCCCTGTGCAAATGTTTGGTTTGAAGGAGTTGTAGGTTAAGAAACAGGAGTGTAAATGAATGAATCCATCCCCAGGAAAGTATGCTAAATAAATAAATCATAGATTAAAAAAACAGATTCTCTAACATTTGAGATTTTTTAAAGGATAATTCCCAGGAATTATTTCTAGAGTTCCAGTCATCACGTGTTTCAAAGTGAGTCAAGTCCTCTGAAGGGTGCCTCTGAGTCAGGTTGCTGTCACATGCATGGAGTCAGAATTCCATCTGGGTCAGTTAAATTTCTCAGAAAGTCAGGGTGGAGTTGATAGTTTTAAATAACTTACAGTAGATATATCCTGTAAATTTAAAAATTAGGTCTCTCTTATCTCTCCCTCTTTCAGTAAATAATAGGAATAATTGTTTTTAGAAACTATAAGTTTTACAATAATTTTCCACCATCCTCTCCTCTCTTTTCTCCCCCCCAGCTTGTTCTTTGGAAATCTCTACATATATTTTGCCTGGCAAGGGAAAACTCAGATATCAGGTTTGTTTTATTCATGTTGCTTTATTTGGATTGGTTCAAAGCATAACGGCAGTTCCATAGAAAGACCCATTATTCTTTTATTCAAGCATCATTCTAATGAAATCCATTATCTGACGTTCTCTAAGATGGTTGCTTTTCTAAGTTTTCCTTGGATTACATCAGTAAATGAGAGTTACGGCTAGTGACTGTGCTGGGGGTGGGGGCGGCTCACAGTGCAGAGAAGGTTACGCTGTGCGTGGACGTGCTGTCCATCCTCAGGAGGCTTTTCGTGTGCACTTGTTTCAGCCGTGCACCTCCTGTATCAGAGAGCACGGTTGTGTTCCTGTGCAGTTTTTCTTTTGTCTTGTTTATATTTCTCTAACAGAAGGACAGAGGTGGGAAATGGCCCATTTACCTCCTCATTCTGTTTGTAACTGATACATTAAAATAAAAGTTTAATGAATTAGAAGCAGGTTGTTGCTCACTGATAACACTGATTCTGATAGTTTGGTCAATGCCATTGACTCTCGTTTCATTTCTCCTTAGAGAGTGACCGAAGAACAGTGTTTATAGCCCTAACAGTGATCAGCCTTGTGGGAACAGTTCTGTTCTTTCTCATTCGGAAACCAGAGTCTGAAAATGTCCTTGGAGAAGATGAGTCTTCTGATGACCAGGACCTGGAAGTCAACGAGTAAGAAGTTGGAAATATTGCTTTTTATGTGAAGTAGATTTTGAGTAAATCTAGTCTGGAGAACTGTAACTGACACCTGATACTCTCTGTAGGTTACTACAGGCAGCTGTGAGGGAAGAGCTTTCAGGCAAAGATAAAGGGGCTGTGAAGGAGGAAGAAGGAAAAGGCCACCTGAGGAAGGGAGATAGTTCAAGGTTTACAAGGGTTTAGGTCTGTCCTGGCTTATCCACAGATCTGTGAGCTGAGCAGTAGCTGTAATCCCTTCCTGCCTCTGGGCCTCAATTCCTCGCTCACTCAGCAGGTCTCTCTGTGTTTCCATAAAGTGAAACAGAAAACAGTCTTTGCTCTCTGTTTCCTGTTTCTGTGATCCAGCTCGAAAGCTTTCCAGTTCCTGTGCCATAAGTGAGTGGCAGGGCCGCCAGCAGTTGTTACCACCAGGCTCTTGGCTTACAGTGCCTGGCTCTTGTACTAACTGTATAGGTGTTTTTTCCCAAAGTGGTGCAAATAGGGAAATAAACATGTAGCCCTGTGCTTTTGTAAATGTTGTAAGTCACCTGAGCACATTCGGTAGTGACACTGTTTAGAACAGTGCAGGCAATCTCTCTGTAGTGTCTCTAGACTTTGACAGGGAGAATGAGAAATCAGTCTTAGCCACCTTCATTTTGCTTTGTTTATAAATTGATAAATTGTGAACATTTTTTTTTAGACAGAGTTTCACTATGTAGCCCAGGCTGGTTTCAAACTCATGATCTTCCTGCCTCTGCCTCAGTGCTGGGATTATAAGTATGCTCCATCATGCCTAATTTATCATCAGAACTTTAGGATTGAGCATTTTGTGTTCCTTTTTTAACCTAAAAAATGCCTAAAATCCTCTATTCAGGATCTTTAAGTGTTCAGAATTTGCACTAAGTTTATTTCAAGCAAGGAAAGGTGGTATTTTGGTTTGGATATGCATGTGTGGGTTTGTATACATATGTATAACTAACACACACACACACACACACACACACACACACAGTCACACACCACCTAACAAGGTTTCTATCAATGACAGACTGTCTCACTTAATGTTCAGCTTTGTCCTGCCCATACCTGGGGTAGCTGGAGGTTGTCTTATTTTAGAATTCTTTTTTTGTTCATTTGTCTGTTTGCTTTTATTTTTGAGATAGGGTCTCACCTAAGGTTGACCTTGAACTCAGGATCCTCCTGCCTCAGCCTTCTGAGTGCTGGGATTACAGGTGTGTGCCACTGTGCCTGGCTCTTATTTTAGAATTCTTGTATTAGATGGGCACCCATTCTTGGGACCCCTCCCTCCCAACTCTGGAGGTTCTACTCTCCCACTTTACACTTTCCTATCTCTATAAACTCTCTCACCTTATACACACACAAAAGCATTGTTATATTACAGATGTCTTCCTTTAGTATCTCACTGAATTGAATTGTAAGTGATTTACAGCTGAATTTATTGCATTTTAATGGTGGGTAGAGTATACTTCAGTTCCTACTTATTTTGAGGTCTGGAATCATCCAGCAGCTCCTGTCCAGTTAACTGTACAAATGGGGGTACTCCCACATTATGGAGTCTAAATAAATAGTATATGCTTCCAGAAAGCTTTACTGTTGATTAGACCATGCTACTTTTTTTTTTTTTTTCATTTTTATTTTATTATTCATATGTGCATACAAGGCTTGGTTCATTTCTCCCCCCTGCCCCCACCTTTTTTTTTTTTTTTGTAATCAGTAATTTGTTTATTTCTTAAGTTAACTGGACCTCTGTTAGGTTTCTTTTTTTTTTATAAACAATAGTTAAATATCTAGGAGAAGTAGACTTGGCTGGTAGGTTTGTAAGATGTTTTTAAAACTTTTTCTATAATCTTATCAATCATATTTAAATTATATTATCTCATTATCTCCTACAGGTAAGTGATAGAATCCTTATTTCACAAATGAGGAAATAAAACTTAGAGAAATGAAATCACTGCCTAAAACCACATGACTAATAAGTATTGAAGCTGGGACTCTGTGGCCAAAGCCCCGTGTTTTTAACCAAAAGATTAGTTTGTATCACCGCTGTGTCACGTGCAGGATATTCATGGTTTTGAAGAATTTTAATGCTGAAAGGTTTATTTTTAGATAATGTGGATGATGCAACCATTGAGTAGTCAAGGATTATTTCTACAGTTTGAAAGTAGGAAGGTAGAGTGCATTTCCGTCCTCCCTGCAGTGTCACTTCTGAAGAGGAGGTACATGACTGTGTGTGGTGAGTTTTGAAAGAGTTGTCTTCCGTTCAGATGAAGAGGCGCTGGCCCCTGGGCCCTGAGGACCATGGGACAGGAATATTGCCTGGCTACACAGAGAACAGAGCTTTCATGAACTTAAGTAAAAACAGCATAGCAATTTAGTGTCTGCATAGTATTTTGCGCTCTTTAATTTTCAAGGGAAAAATTGATTTATTTTATTTCCTCAGGTCTGCCCAGAACAATGTGACAAAGGCAGTAGATGCATTTAGTAAGTATTTTCTGTGCCGAAAATACAAAACTTCATCATTTTCCTCTCCTCTTTATCAAGGTCTTTTTTTTTTTTTTTTTTCCTTAAACTATTTGCCTAGGGTTGGCTTTGAACCATGAGCCTCCTGATCTCTGCCTCCTGAATAGCTAGGATTATAAGTGTGAGCCACTGGCACCCGGCATTTTCTTTTTTTTTTTTCTTCCTTTTGGCGGTGTTGGGGTTTGAACTCAGGACCTCATGCTTACTAGGTAGGTGCTCTACCACTTGAGCCACTCCACCAGCCCCTTCTCCCCTTTCCGTGCTAACTTTGGATTGATGATCTATTAATGTTTTAATTTTTCCAGATGTGCAGCTCTAAAATAAACGAGTTGCTCCATAATTGTCTAACACAGGGGTATGAGGGATGAATGATAACATGACTGCCCATCTGAACAGGTGTGTGAGGGGGGCTGGAAGAAGCAGTGCTGCACTCAGGTTCCCTTAGGCGTGGGGACTGTGGGAGTTCACACGGGGAGGTGAGCAGAGGAGTGGCTCCAGTGACCTGGTGGCTAACAAGAGCCAGTCACTCATGGACTGAGAGGCCTTCCTGGCCAGGTTCTCTGCTGAACTCCTCATGTGGTTTACTTCCTGTGATTCTCACAGCAGATCTCTGCATGTTGTATGCTGCAGCTATCTTTGTCTTCATTTTAGAGAAAATGCTTCCAGACGTTGTCAACAAGTCTGCTAGCTCTTTTCCTTCTCAGTACCGTTCACAGATACCCACGTGGTTGTTGTGGGCAGGACTCAGGACGTTGTATTCGATGGCCAATGATTGGAGAAGCGAGCCCCACCCCAGTGCTTGGGAGTGTGTGATAACTCAGCAGCTGGGAGCATGTGGTTATCAGCATCCAGGCTTTAACTTTGGCCAGCCAGCAGCATCTCACTGACAGGCTGTCAGTGATCTTGGGGTTCAGACTGGTAGAAAGAAATTTATAATTTGCTGAAGGTCAAGCGGCTAGGCAGTAGGTGTTAGAGCTGGGATTTGAGCCCCACTCTGAGATGGGCAGAGCCAGAGGCTCACGTATTAGACATGTGTGGCTCCTTCAGCCACAGACTCCTGTCTCCAGCTTCTACTCACGGCTCTTTTGGCTTCTTGTCTCCCTGGGGGAGAATCTTACCAAGGCCTCACTCTCCATGGAAGCAGCCTTTGGGGGCCACACTTAGAGTAAGCCTCCAGTGAGCCATTAGGTCTCAGGCATTATAGCCTCTAAGACTGGCCATCAGGTTGCCTAGAGCTAGAGTGGAAATTCCTCATGTAATTGGCTATGGCTTGGCTCAGAAGAGGCAAGCATGCCCTCGGCCGAGCCTGCTTCTAGAAAGGCCTGAGAGCATGCAGGCCTGAGCCTTGTGTACTGAGTGTATCATTAGAGCTGTTTTATCAGGCTTTTATTTTGTGTACTTTTTAGTGTTGGGAATGCATTCATAAATACAAATTGTGCTATGTGTATAACTGAATAGACGATAGCCCAGTTGCCCTACCAAGATGGGAGGTCACCACCATCACAAGTCTGGCTTTTAGCTTTGCAGGCCTAGGAACTTATCTGTCAGAAGACTCACTGTGGATCAGAAGAATCAAGGGAAAGGACTCAATCAAGTTAATGTAGGTCACAGAAACTGCAATTTAACAATGGAGGAAGGCTTGCAATATTTTTAAATGAACCCTTTTGTGGCTATTCTTCTCAGAGGCCTGGAAAGTCACACTGGCTTATGTGGCAAGCTTCAGGTTAGGAGAGGGAGATGGACGGCCTTCAGGCTTACGATGGTTTCCCAGTGCTGTGAGCTTGGTGCAACCTCCCTGCTCCTAAATTACAGAAGCCCCCAGCTGGCTGTTGTTCAGAGTCAGGATGGCCTTCCGACATAGTAGACAAACTCTGCCTCATCTCCGTCTGTACTCTGAGATGCTGGAGCGTTTTGGGCCACATGGGTTTTATCCACATGGGTTTTATCATGGGGCTGGTCCATTCCGTGGTGGTGGTCAGCTGTGAGAGGATAGTAGGCTGTCAGTTTTGAATGGGGCAAGGTGACAGCAGCCAAGGAGGATGAGGCACAGACAGTGCTGAGGGAAGCAGGTTTAGATGGTGGCTTCTGGTTGTGGAGCAGCATGAGTTCTGAGGCAGCAGGGCAGCCAGAGTCAGGGGGAGAAAGAGAGAATGCAAAAAATAACTTGTCTGCCAGCCAGGGGTTCTCCTGCTTATTAATTAGTCATGCTGCTTCTCCAGTTGGTGCTGTGAGGGAGGGGCACAGGTAAGGTTCCTGCTTATCTGAACGTGCTCAATTCCTGAACTGAATGCCAAAGTTTATGGGATTCTAGAACATGCTAGTGAAATTTTTAAAAATTTACTTATTTTTATTTTGGAGATACTGGCTTGAACTCAGGGCCTCATGCTTGCTTAGGTAGATGCTCTATCACTGGAGCCACCCCCCCACGCCCTAAATACTTATTTTTCTATCTTGTCAAAACAATGCTAAAGTTCCTGTGCTAGAATTAGAATAAATGCCTAGAAACAGCCAAGACAGCAAAAGAGTTTTTAAGAAGGGATTGAGGGGCTTACCCTGATAAACTTTAAGACATCTTTAAAAATTAATTTGAAAACATTGGAACAGCAAGGCAAGTGGAGTAAAGTCTGTGCCTGTATAGCAGTAAAGGTGAGTCTCAGCCTTCATGGTGGTATATAGTTGTAATCCCAGCTACTTGGTTTTACTTTTTTTTTTTTTTTTTTTTTTTTTTGGTGGTACTGGGGTTTGAGCTCAGGGCCTCATGCTTGCTAGGCAGGAGTTCTGCCACCTGAGCCACTCCACCAGCCTTATCCTGCTACCTGGGAGGTAGATGGAGGAGGATTGTGATCCAAGGAACTCATTTCACTAACAAGATTATCCGTAGGGAACAGGAACTTCTGCTAAGAGCTATTTTATTAGTCAGAAACCGGAAGTGATTTAAATATCCACCTGGGAGACATCAGTCTGTCTAGGTGAGAGGTTACCCTAGCTGTTGAAATAGCTCTACATATGTTCAAAAGCACTTGCCCGACTGTGTGAAACAGGTTATAAAGTGGTATACACAGTGGGTTTTGATTTTGTAAAAAGAGAAAGAATCTGGAAAGAGATTTATTAAAGTATTACAGATTATTCTAAAATAGAACACTTTTAAAGATACAACTCACATACCATACAATTCATTATTTAAACAATTTTTTAATTGGATGCAAATGCAGTACAGTTTATGGTATTCATAGAGTGTGTGGTGTTAGAATATGTGCATCATTTTAGAAAGAATCCCCTAATACCTGTGAGCAACCAATTCTAGGTCCCCCTCCCCTCCTACCCCGATTTGTAGCCCTAGCTGGCCATTGGTCTATTTTTCTGTCCGTAGATTGGCCTGATGTGGACATTTCATATGTATGGAATCATATAATACATGGTCTTTTGTGAATGGTTTCTTCCACTTAGCATATGGTTTCAAGGTTCTTCTATGCTACAGAATGTTATAAAGTTTGAGTAGTTTCTACTGTTTAGGTGTCATGACTAGTGCTGCTATGAACACTCACATACTATGTGTGTGTGTGTGTGTGTGTGTGTGTGTGTGTGTTGGGATTAAACACAGGACCTTGTGCATGCTAGGCAAACACTCTGCCACTGAGCTGCATCCCCAGCTCTCAAGTATAAGTTTCCAGATCCCTTGGGTATATATTCCTAGGAGTAGTGGAGCTGCTGGTCTGTGGTGTCTCAGTGCTCAGCCGAAGGAGGAGTTGCTGCATTGAGGCACCTTACATCCCACCAGCAGGGGGCCAGTTTTTCCACATCCTTGCTTCTGTTTCCTGTCTTTTTGATTGTAAGCCATCCGTGGGTGTGAAGTGATATATCATTGTGGTTTCGATTTGCATTTCCTTAATGGTTAATGACTGTATTTCCATCTGCTTATAGGTCATTGGTATATATCTTCTTGGGAGAAATTCCACCCAGATCGTTTGCTATTTTTAAATTGAGTTGTCTTTTTATTATTGAGTTATGCGTGTACTTTATACAGTCTAGATAAAAGTCCCTTCTATGTATGATCTGCAAGTTCTCCTCCCATCGTATAGGTTACTTTTCATTTTCTCAGTAGCATCTTTTTATTTTTGTTTTTTGGTGGCACTGGGGTTTGAACTCAGGGTCTTATGCTTGTTAGGCAGGTGCTCTAACAAATTGGGCCCTTAATGGTATCTTCTGAAGCATGAATTTAAAAATTTCCCCTCCAGCTTTATTGAAGTATAAATGACAATTAAAATTGTATATTTATGGTATACTTTATGGTATTTTCATATAAGCATATATTGCAAATAGCAGCTTTATTGAAATATAAATGACAATTAAAACTATATTTATGGTATTTTCATTTGATTATATATTGTGAATGACAGCTTTATTGAAGTAAAAATGAAAATTAAAACTACGTATATTTATGGTATACTTTATGGTATTTTCATATAAGTATATATTGTGGAATGACTGTTACCATCAAGTTACTTAGCATATCGATCACTTCACGTAATTAATCAGCATTGCCTCATTTCTCACCCTGCCCGCATCAGACAACCCCCATTCTGCTCCCTGCTTCCACGAGTTCAGCTTTTTAGCTTCCGCAAATAAGCGAGATTGGACAGCGTTTGCCTTTCTGGGTTTGGCCCTTTTCACTTAGTGTAATGTCTTCTAGGCTCAACCATGTTGTCCCAAAAGGCAGGGTTTCTTTCTTTCTTCTTTTTTTTTTTTCGAGGGTTGAATAACATTTGTGTGTGTGAGAAACTTTTTCTTTCTCTCTCTCTCTTTTTTTTTTTTTTTTTTGGGTGGTACTGAGGTTTGAACTCAGGGCTTACTAGGCAGGAGTTCTAGTGCTTGAGCCACTCCGCCAGCTGTGTCACGTTTTCTTTATTCTTCCATCAAAGACATTTGCTTGTTTCTATGTCTGGGCTACTTTGAATGGTGCTGCAGTGAGCATGGGCCTGCAGATGTCTCTTCCAGGTACTGATGTCATCTCCTTTGAATATATGCCTAGATCACACGGTAATTGTCTTTAATTTTTTGAGGAACTTCCCTACTGTTTCCATAGTGGCTGTAATAATTTATTTACATGTCCACCAACAATACAGGGGTCCTTTTTCTCCACATCCTTTCCAACACTTGTTATCTTTTGTCCTTTTGGTAATAACCATGCTAACAGGTGGAAGGTGATAGTGTGGTTTTGATAAAACTTTAATTTTGATAAAGTCCTATTTTTTTTTCTCCTGTTGTGTGTGTTTTTGCTAACTCTAGGTCTTGAAAATATACTTCTATATTTTCTTCTTAGAGTTTTGTAGTTTTGGTTCTTACATTTAGGTCTGTGATGCATTTTGAGTTAATTTTTGCACATAGACTATATAATAGGAGTCTAACTTTGTTCTTTTGCATGTGAATATCCAATTGGTCTAGCACCATTTCCTGAAAAGCCTATTCTCAATGTGCTGTCACTCATTTCAAAAATCAATTGACAGGGCTGGGTGTGGTGGTGCATGTCTATAATCACAACTACTCAGAAGTTGGAAATTGGGAGAATCATGGTTCAAGGCAAAAAGTTAGCGAAACCTTATCTCAATAAACAAGCCAGGCATGGTGGTTTGTGTCTGTAATGTCAACTACTTGGGAGACATAGTTAGGAAGATCTCTAGCCAAGGTCAATGCTAGGCAAAAAGCAGGAGATCCTATCTAAAAACTAAAGCAAAAAGGGCTGGGGGCGTGGCTTAAGTGATAGAGCGCCTGCCTACCAAGTGGGGGGCCCTGAGCTCAAACCCCAGAACCACCAAGAAACCTCAGTTGACACTAAATGTAAGGACTTATTTTTAGACATACGTATCTATCCGCATGCCAGTAACAAGTGGCATCAGTTGCTGTATGTTTGGGAAGTGTGAGTCAAGATTGTTTTAGATGCTGTGGGTCCCTTGAATTTCCATGTGCATTTTATAATCAATTCGTTACTTTCTGCAAAAAGATTGTGTGTCGATGTCTTAAAAGTCTATTTTTTAGAGTGGTTTTAGGTTCACAGTAGAATCAATCAGCAAATATAGAGGTCCAGTGGTCCCTCTGCCCTACACAGCTTCCCCCAGTGTCATTGTCCCCACCTCTGTTGTCATCCATAGCCCTGCCCTGGTATAGTACTGTACCCCAGAGACCAGGATTTACGCAAGAGCTCGTTCTTGCTGTCCTGCATTCTGTGTATAACGACCACTATCCAGAATGTCATAGAAGGGGCTGGTGGAGTGCCTAAGTGGTAGAGCACCTGCCTATCAAGCATGAGGCCCTGAGTTCAAACCCCAATACTGCAAAAAAAAAAATCAGAATGTCATAAAATTTCTTCTTGGTAGCTGGATCTTCTGACTATGAATATGCTTTGCTAATGTAGTTTCTTTAATCAAAGACAGTGTTTTAAGCTTTATTTTTTGTATTTTCTCTTCAAATTACTAGAAATTATTGGTGAAAATTTCTTGTTGCATTTGCTCTCACTGTATTTCAGTGCAAGCAGAGAAAAAAGTATCCTGCTTTGCATACAGAGAGATCCACAGCAGTGTTTGTGACTTATTTAAGTTGTGTGGTGGACAGTTAAGAAAATTAAGTCTGGGTCCACTCTGAGTTTAGTATACTGTAGACTGGTGGTCCCTAAGTTACGAAAGGTGGCTTTTTTAGAAATACATTCTCCATTGCTGTTTTGAAGTAAATTGAAGTGATGCAGGCAGATTCCCAGAGCTGAAGCTGCAGGTGAGCCTGGGGATGGTGCTCCCTGGTGGCTCAGACCTGGAGCCCAGCTTTAGCACTGTGCTGCTCTGCGATGGTTCCCCAGGGGAGCCAGCGTTCCTTTAATCATGTCTGTGGAAGTCTTGTTTTGTTCTGTTTGATTCTGGTTTTCCCTTCCCCTTCGTGATATTGTTGTAAGAGCTGGAGCACTTACTGAGGATGCAACTCGAATGTATTTAAGCACATGAAATAAACATTCTATTTATTGGATAGATTTAGTTCATACTGTATGCATTTTAACCTGAAAATTTAATTTCTGTCCCAAAGTATTTGCTTACTGGCTTTATTATTATTTAAGAAATGTTTTAGAATGCTACTTAAGTAGTCCTAATTTTTTTTTTTCTTTACAGAAAAGTCTCTTAAGTTATGTGTCACCAAGGAGATGCTCCTTCTTAGTGTTACAACTGCTTACACAGGTAATGGATTTGCTATTTTGGTTTTCTTTTGCTGCATAATGACAGGAAGGGCTGAAAACAATAGCCTTGTCATTGTTCCTCACACTTCTGACCTTGACTGTGCTCTTTGCTCTGTGCTGCAACCTTTCTGATGTATCACTTGAGATTTCCTGTGACTGCTTTCAGAGGGCAACTGGGCTGGACCCTCCATGATAGTTTTACTCACATGTCTGGCACCTTCTCTCTCTCTCTCTCTCTCTCTCACTCACTCACTCATCCTGTCCATCTGCATGATCCCTCCACAAGATCTCCAGCAGGAGAGCCAGACTTCTTAGTGGCTAAAGACCCCACAAACGGGCAACAGAAAAAACTACCAGACCTTCTTTAAAGGTTAGGCCTGGATCTGGCCCAGCATCACTTCCACTGCATTGTGCTGCCTGAATTCAATTTGGGAATCCTACACAAGGGCAAGAAACCTGGGACCCATGGTTCATGGGGACCGTTCCAGAAAAACCAGGAGTACATTGCTGTAACTTTATATAAACTAAGATTACTTTGTGTGTGTGTGTGTGTGTGTGTGTGTGTGTGTGTGTGTGTGTGTGTTTAGATCGGGTCTTGTATGTAATCTAGGCTGGCCTCGAGCTCACGAGCCTTCCACCTTGCCCCAAATGCTGGGATCATAGGCGTGTACCATCAGACCCACTAAGATCCCTTGTAATGAAATAGAAGTGTGTGACAGTGTGGTGTGATAAGAGGCAGAGCAGCTGGTTTTAAGAATGATGGTCTTTTAAAATGTGTTGCAGTGTGCCAGTTATTACTTTTACTTTTATATGCCTCATCATTTTCAGAGAAAATTAAGAGTAAACATCCTTAAAATTCACATGTAAGGCTTTATAGCATTAAGGAATAAAAGTTTTCTACTGACCTTAATGTTCTTTTGCAGTACTGGGGTTTGAACTCACAGCCTACACCTTGAGCCACTCCACCAGCCGTTTTTTGTGAAGGGTTTTTTCTAGATAGGATCTCATGAACTATTTGCCCAGGCTGGCTTTTTAGGTTGGCTTTGAACGGTGATCCTCCTGATCTGTGCCTCCTAAGTAGCTAGGATTACAGGCGTGAGCCACTGGCATCCAGCTCTAATTTTTTTAATTTTAGGTATTATTTTTTCCTAGGAAAAGAGGACTTAGTGAAATCACCATTATCTTTAAACAATAGTGGATAGTGTGTTTTGGCTTTCTGGTAGAGTAAGAATATAGTCCAGTGGGCACAGGAATGTTGCTGCTTGCTTTGGAAAGCTGCTCCTAAGCTAGTCACACTTCAGCATTTTACAAGTTTGTGTTAATTATAGCCCCTGCCCATCCTGTCAAGCAGAGTGACAGGTTTTAACATAAGGATGTCTGCTTCTTTGAGTTGCAGGTTTTTATCTGAAACATAAGACAGCTTCTTGTGGTGTTGTGGTTTGAGTTGCTATAACAAATTACCATACACTGGGTGCTTTAAATAACAGACATTGATGTCTCACAGTTCTGGACACTTGGAATTTTGAGATGAGGCTGTCAGCATCAGCATAGTCAGGTTCTGGTGAAGGCCCTCTTCCTGGTTTATAGATGGCAGTCTTCTCACTGTGTGATCACAGCAAGCAGGAAGGAAGGGAGGGAGCTGTCTGGTGTCTCTCTGTCTAAGAAGACCTAATTACATCTTACATGCTAAATCTCCAAATGTGCTTAGAGCACAAGTATTTGGATTTGAGCACAAGAATTTTGAGGCGAAACAAGCATTCAGTCTGAAATATGTGGCAAACTCCTCTCACCAGTCATAGAGCATAAAATGATGTCTGCTTGTGAGTAACGTTTCAGTTTCTGTGAACTTTGTTTTATGTGTTTGCTTTATATTAATCAGTATAGCACAACTACTGCTAAACGTGAAGAAAAACTAGGACAAGGAAAATGTGAATGTAAAGGTAATTCTGATTTCTCCCTAAAGGTCTGGAATTGACCTTCTTCTCTGGTGTGTATGGAACCTGTATTGGGGCAATAAACAAGTTTGGAACAGAAGAGAAAAGCCTCATTGGACTCTCTGGAATTTTCATCGGCATTGGAGCAATTTTAGGTTGGTTTTTTAAAAAAGTCTTTGCATTCAAAATAGCAGGCCAGAAAGCTGGGTATGGGGATGCATGTCTGTAATCCCAGCACTTGGGAAGTTGAGGCAGGAAGATCTTGCGTTCAAGGAGAGTACATAGCAAGTCTCTGTCTCAGGAAAAAAAAAAATCAGTTGTAGTTACAATAGAAATTCTAAGTGGACTTCACCTCTGTTCTTGAGTTGCTGTTTCCCTCCTTATTTTTATCCAAATGGGTGTGTTTTGTTTCTCTGTTATCGCTATTCTAAGGTAAGTAAGCTATAAAACATCTGCCAAATAACCCACAGATAGAAATCATTTATAAGCAAGAATGGTCTCTCCCAGTTTTTCCTCTTAGAATACTTAGGGAGTGTGTCTGAATTCCTGACTTTCTAGCTCTCTGACTCTACACCATCTTCATGTCCAACAATTCAGTCCTGTCTAACAGTAATTCTCCAGAGTTAGCCTTGGACTGCCAGCAAAGGACAAAATTGCAACAGTTCAGTTTAGAAAGATCTCAGTTGGCTTTTTTTTTTTTTTCAGTACTGAGGCTTGAACTCTGCCTACACCTTGAGCCACTTCACCTATCCTTTTTTGTGATGGGTTTCTTTCGAGATAGTGTCTTGAGAACTATTTGCCCAGGGCTGGCTTTGAACTGCGATCCTCCTGCTCTCTGCCTCCCAAGTAGCTGGGATTGCAGGTGTGAGCCACGGCGCCTGGCTCAGTTGGCTTTATTTTTGAAATTCTAGCATCAGGCAACGCTCCCTGCATAAAATGGATAGAGTGAGTGTTCCTATGGCCTGAGCAGAAGAGGCTGGCTTTATAGACAGCCAGGGCTGAAAAGACAGAAACAAGGGACAGAAAGCGCTTGGTCCTGCAGAGTCACTTTCCTTGGAAGGCAGGGCAAGGAGACAGAACAATAAATACCTGCTTAACTTCAGTTACTCTGGTGAGGATTACAGGATGTGAGGGTCAGAGCTGAGGGAATGTTATTGTCATGTGGATTGAGCCTGGCCTGTTGGGGAGTTTTGGTTATTATCTAATTTCTCCAAAGGTCAGATAACAACTTAGTTTTTGTTTGGAACTTTAGTATGAGTGACTCCACTGGAATTTTTAGTATAGTCTACTGGGACCCCAGAGCAAGAGCTTATTCTAAAACAGTGGCCTCCTACAATTTTTATTTAGCACTCCACACGTTTAAGGTTCAGTCCCTTATGTTGGAAATGTGGGCCCCAAAAGTGACCACGTGGAGAGGAGTGATCTGGCCAAGAGAGTCTTTATTGCCGGGTGGGAGAGGGAGCGAGCCAAGAGAGCCAAGAGAGAGGGAGAGAGGGGCAGGGGCTTAAATACCCCTCAGTGGGACTCAGCATGATCTGATTGGTTAGGATCTTATGGTTCATGCTGATTGGAGGTTGGGGCAGAAGGAGGATTCAAGCTAGACTTGAGGCAGGACCGTGACCCTGGAAAACAGAAGCTTAAGGGTGCAGTAAGAACTGAAACCTGTCTGCGCCATTATTACCAACATTCCTCCTTTTTTGTTTGTTAAGGAAGGGGGGCGTTGTGTTCGCTCTGGCTTCTTTGAACTGGCAAGGGGCGGCGTAGGGGAAGGGAGGGTTAGTTGGCAAACAATGTTGGGGTGCTGAGCCTCATGATGGCATACACCCAGGATCCGAAAATGAAGATTTCCTCTTCCCTGAAGTTGATGAAGGTCCCTTGTAGCCATAGGTCATAAAGAGTCTCGAGCCAATCCTCTGACCTCCGCATGGTGGGTATCAGCCAACTATCCTCGCGTTTTGGAGAGGTTGGTATCCCTGGAGGTACAACTGGTTAAACTTTTGATTAGCAATAGCAGACATGTGGTATGATACAAGGCAGAAAGCTTAAGAATAGGAGAGCGAGAACACAGGCATTAGGATGGGCATTGGCCAGGAGAACCACTGTGAAATGTTGTTCCCTAGATGATTTCAAGAGTCCTCCAATTCCCTTCTCCATTTTTCTAATTGTTTCTTGAGAGGTGCCGCCATTGGGGGACCCATTGAGCATGACAGCAGTGGGTGTCATGAGAATGACCAGATGAGGGCTGGTCCATTGAAGTCCCAATGGAGAGGGTAGAAGATCCTTTTGGAGAACAAGATGCCCTGGTTTAACAGAAATTGTTATAGGGTGGGGCAGGATCTGGTTTGCATGCTCTCTGAGAAGTTCCCTGAGAAGGCAGGTAGTCAGCCAGAGGAGCAGAGTCTGTTGGAGGCAAGTTTTTCTAAGAGAAATGGGTGGCCATACATTATCTAAGACCCAAATAGGAATATTAGGAGGAGCATAAAAAGGTGTCTGCTCAGGGACTACATACCTAGGAATCTAAATTCTGCAAAATCCTGTAACTGCCAGGAAAGCTGTAAACTGTCTTATGGTATGGGGGTTGGGAAACGGAAGATTGGGTTGATGCATTTATGACTCAGAGTGAGTCTGTCCCTTTAAGGCCACACGTAGATAGGTGACCTGTGGGAGGCAGGGGCTATCAGGATTTAAATGTAACACTCTTGGATAAAAGAGAGCTTTAGCTCATTATTTTATATAAATTGACACCTTTAACTTTTTAAATGTTTGTACCATATTTAGATAAAGTATAACATAACACTGTTACAAGGTGGTCATTTAAGACACATAAGCAAATATGTAAATGAACTCTGATTTAGTAGTACTTAAAAGCTTGACAAGATCAGCAGAAAACACGAATAATTTCTTTGATAAAATCTTTCTCTGTAATGGTTTTTTGTAGATGTTACTCAGAGCAGAACAATATTAAGATAACCTCGTTATTTCATAGACATAGAGGATTTGATTTTAGTTTGACATGACCCTAAAAATCTTTTAGGCAACTCTTAGATTATATTCAAGTTTAACTTTATCACACATCGAAGTTTTTTATTATACACTTTTAAAACTTACTCAGACCTTTATATAACATACTAAACCCTTTGGCTTGTTTTTATCCCTCCTATTTGAAACAATCTTAAGGACAAACGCCTTCTTTGCAGAATCCCTTCTCATCCAAAAAACCATTCCTTTTTCCTTTAACTTCTCAAAAACCACATTTATTACCTATCTATATCCTTTCCAGTTGTTTACTTTGTAACTTGTATTTTAAAATTAACTTTTATAAGAATTTTAAATTTATTATAGGGGCTGGAGCAACTAATTAGTAGCCCTTATTGTTTTTAGGAATAGACATAAGGCCTCATCCTCCCTCAGGCTTGGGGGGATATTGTTTTAGGTGTGGAAACTGTGAGGGATCTTTGAGTTTTATTTGAATAGGGAGGGCTGTCCTGGCTCACCCTACACTCATCTCATCAGTCCACACTGTGGAATCTTCTTTGTTCCTGAAGGAGGGAGCAGCAGAGATAGCTGCTGGGGGAGGGGAGCAGGCCAGAGGCCAGGTAAACTAGTGCTCTAGGGACTGGCCAGATGCCCCGAACGATAACTTTTGTCATTGGATTGGGGACCAGGAGAAAAAGGTAAAACAGAGAAACGGGCTCCACTATCTAGGAGGAAAATGACCTTTTGTTTTTCTGCCATTATGGCTCCTCAACATTGATGCCAAGTAGAGTGTGGACAGGAGGCTTGGACCCATCAATACATAAGAGGTGGCACCTCGCCTTCCATCTGGAGGCGGGGGCACTTAGACCTCCAGTGGTTACCCTTGCAGAGGGCAGGGTCCCAGTTGGGGGCGGGGCTGTCTCCCGGGCTGTCCACCCTTAAGCATTCTCTGCAGAAGTGCCCCTCCTGTCCACCACGGTAGCAAGTTCAGGATACAGGCCCCAGTCGGGTGGGGCCCTCTCTGAGAGCAGCAATGAGGCCATGGTGTCTCTTATCTTTTTCTCTCCTATTAGTAAGGTCCTGGACATACAGACGTAGCCATAAATACAGACATGGCTAGCTGTATCACTTGGTTCAATGACTTTTCCTTCAGTCACTGTCTGAGTTTTTTACGAATATCTGGGACTGACTGTTAGAAATTTATCTTTGAGGAGAACCTCTCTCACCTGTGACTCTGAGTCCACCGTGGTATGGTTTCTGATAGGTTGTTGCTGTAAAGTAAAGTTGTTATTTTACATTGACACCTGACACTCTGGAGAGCAAATCTCTGAACTGTTCTGGGCCTCAGTTTCCTCGCTTTAAGAATGAGGGATCTGGTCTAGGTTAAACTACGTTTTTCCACTAGAGATGGCTGAAGTGACATTAATGCCACTTATCTTCTTTACCATTTTTTTTATTTTTATTTTTTTTTTAGTAATGCTGGGGAATTGAACCCAGGGCTGTGCACATGCTGGGCAGACATTCTCCCATTGAGCTACTTCCACAGCCCCAAATATTATTATTATTATTTCTTACTTTGGCTGTACTGGACTTGAACTCGGGACTTTATGCTTGTAAAGCTGCCTCTACTGCTTGAGCCATATAATCATTTCCAACCTGAGTGGTCTGAGCCAGAACCCATTGCTTTTCTAATGAGAGAAATTTGTATAGGGGACCTCAGTTTACTTTTTTTTTTTTTTTTACTTTTATAGAAAAGGTCTAATTGGAGTATGGTATTGTAATTTAAGGAACCCTGTGAAGGCCACTTCTCTTGGTCACCCAAGGCATACTGAGGCCGACCTCAGTACAAAGCTTCCAACATCTACCAGCCAAAGACTGGAAGATGCAGGTCCCATCTAGAAAGAACAAAACGTTAGGATCCTGTCTTTTAGCTAACAGCAGGGGGCCTCTTTAATAAAGGCTAACTTTTTAACAAAGAAATAAATCATTTGTAAAGTTAGAGAAGGGCATTCAGAGGGCATTTCAGGCCAATAACAGGGCCATACGGGACAACTAGTGTTAATATTTGGAGGGAAAAAATTATGCTGAGGCCAAAGGTATAGAAAATTCTAAATGAGAAGTTTAGAGACCACAGTAATGTCTATTTTATTATTTCTGGAACTCTAACCTTGAACTAACAGTTGACTTACAAGGGTCTGATGCCCTGAGGTGTGAGGTGGGGCTAGGAGCAGGACTTGTGCAAGGCGCCACTCCCTCCACACACACCTGGGACAAATGATCCTGACTGCCTAGGCCTGATCCTGCGGCCTGTCACCCCTCCCTGCTTCCTGTGTACTCTGTGCGTGTTTATTCTAGGGGAATTGGTGACGGGCCACAGCCATGGCCACGTGTGGCTGGCGGCCCAGGATGTACTGGGTCCTCTCTATGGATTTTCTTAGCTATGGCAGGCGTTTTTGCTGTGTCCAGAAGCCGGCATCCTGTGCACAGGTGCACCTGTTTGCTTTCCCTCCTCCCCTTGTGGGGGCGGAGTTAGCACATAAGCATGGCAGCTGCAGGTTTTTGCAAGTGCTTTTGTAAAGCAGCTGATTTAAAGTTATGTTAGACTGAGAGGCCTGGCAAACTAGTTGGAATAACTTAAGTCATAAGATACCATGCTACAGGTTTTCCGTGGGAGGCAGGGTCCCAGTAAGCCCAGGGAGAGGAAGGCAGACAGAGACAGAGGACACATGGTGAGACCATGGAGGAGGCAGAAAAGGTGTACTGACATCTTAGGTAAGGGAGAGGAAGGCAGAGCCTGGAGGCATGACACACGCCTGAGGGATTAGCCATCACCTGTGCCTCCAGGTTGCTCCCATTGATTGGTACTGGCAGGCTTTCAGGAAATGAAACCTCCACTCTCTGGTCACCGAATAAAGCATGAGCTCTTCCAGAGCTGGAACCGCCTTGAGGTCAGAATTGGCAAGGAGTGTCTTGCTTAACTCCATGATGGGGAAAGTTTTTCAGGAAGATAGGAGGAGATAGGTATGGTAAGCAGTGCAAGAAGTCTGTTTACATGGGGAAGGAGGAGGGTTGGAGAGGAATTGGCTGATTTAGAAACTGGTTTACAGGCTAATAGAATCTACGCAGGGGAACAGAAAGTACAGAGGGAGGATTTGAAGTCAGAGAGCCGGATTTAGATGGAGGTATGAAAAGGCTTGGAATCTCTCCCCATCGTCCTAATTGCTCACCGTAGTTATATGTCCTGTAAAAGGTTGGGATTTAAAGACCCAAAAAGGGGCCAGTGATTTTGGTTGTCTAAAGGATAAGTGGGCCAGATTTGAGTGCAAAAGCAGATTAAATTTTTTGGTTTTATGTCTGGGGTCAAACCCAAGGTGTCTAAATTATCTCAATGGGGAATCAGACGGCAGAGAAGATGTAGAGGCACCCATTATGAGGGACCCAGTCCCAGAATGGGAGAGGAGGATATTATGTACTGTGGAGCATCCTCACGCAGCACAACTATCCGAGAAAACGCAAAGCGCACGAGAATCAGCCATCACTGAGTTCAGGTGGTTTGCAGGCCAGAGGCTGGCGGCTTGGATTACCTAGGCCTAGGTTTTGTAGGGTCCCGGACCCTGTAAAACCCAAACCCTGTGGAGAAGGGGATCCCTCTACCATCTGAGCTGCCCAGAGATAGCCCAAAGCAGGGGAAGTGTTCTAAAACCCAGAGACACTGGAGGGAGAGACCGCAAAGGGAGCCCAAGAAGGGTAGGTGGACTCACCAAAGAATGTCTGGTGTTGGATGCGAGCGAGGGCAATCGGAAGGATGAGTCCTGGCCAGTCATGTCCTCAGGGTGGTCATGGGGCAAGTCGGAATGGGGGTCCCACCAGGATTAGTGGGGAGCCTCCATCTGAGTCATGGCACCAAATGTTGGAAATGTGGGCCCCAAAAGTGACCATGTGGAGAGGAGTGATCTGGCCAAGAGAGTCTTTATTGCCAGGTGGGAGAGGGAGAGAGCCAAGAGAAAGAGGGAGAGAGGGGCAGGGGCTTAAATACCCCTCAGTGGGACTCAGCATGATCTGATTGGTTAGGATCTTATGGTTCATGCTGATTGGAGGTTGGGGTAGAAGGAGGATTCAAGCTAGACTTGAGGCAGGACCGTGACCCTGGAAAACAGAAGCTTAAGGGTGCAGTAAGAACTGAAACCTATCGGTGCCATTATTGCCATCACCTTACACCATCGCATTTCAGACCAGTCACAAATCCTGGATCCATGGGCTACCCACACTTCTATCTCACATGGCCACAAATTTAGGGGTTCTCACAAACTCCTCTTTGGGTCTGGTAGTTTCCTAAAACAACTTGCAGAACCTAGGAGCGCACTATTACATTTCATTATGAAGAGTACAAGTGAGCAGTCAGATGATTAGGTGTAAGAGTGAGGTCTTGAAAGGGTCCCCACGTGGAATCACTCATCTGTTTTTCCGAGAGCCCTAGTTCCTGTCAGTGACAATGGCACCAAAAAGCAAGGTCTGGGCACTAGAGCCCATTGCTCTTGGGATGTCTCCACGTTTTGGCTATCTCAGTGGATGGAGACAGGAAATAAATGCATGTATGTGTTGTGTATACATCCACCTACATTAATGTAGTTTCCAGTTCCTTCCTTCACTTCCTTCCCTCTTCTCCCTCCTCCCCTTCTTCCCTCCCTCCCTTTCTGTGGTGTAGAGATCAAACAAGGCTTTACACATGCTAAGCCCTTTTCCTACCACTGAGTTATAGCGCCAGCCCTCTCAATAGGTTTTCAATTACAGATGGTCCTGCATTGAAGGACTTTGTGCATATATCCTTTCATATTGTTAGGGGTGTGTGTTTTGGGTAAATTGCTGGAAGCGAGGCTGCTAGGAGGTAGGGCAGCTGCATATGTAGTTCTGTTAGAATCACCCATTTCCCCACCGCAAGGCTCTCACCAGCACATGTGCCACCAGCAGTGTGTGTGAGTCCTTGCTTCCCCATAGCCTGGCCAACAGAGAGGTTTGTGAAGCTTTTATCTTATTTTACTTTTTGCCAATATACTGGGTAAGAAATGGCATGTCAGTTTAATTTGTATGAGTATGATGTGTATGTGACTTACCTGTGAGGTTTTGGCTCATTTTTCTGTTTTTTTTTTTTTTTTTTAACTGGGATTTGAACTCAGGGGCTACACCTTTTTTGTGAAGGGTTTATCAAGATATGGTCTCACGAACTGTTGCCTGGACTGGCTTTGAACCTCGATCCTCCTGATCTCTGCCTCCTGTGTAGCTAGTATTACAGGTGTGAGCCACCAGCGCCTGGGTCATTTTTCCATAAGATTTTTAGTTCTCATTGTTCTATAATTTGAAAATCTCTTTATAAAGTTAGGGGTGCTAGCCCTCTTCCGAGCTCTGTGTTACTATTTCCCTGTTTCCCCATTTGTCTTAGGATTGGCTTGTAGTGTATTTTTGGCTTTAGAGGGTGTTGGTTTTTAAGTACCAGTGTTTTATCTTAATTGCCCCTGGCTTTTGAGTCACAGTTAGAACACCCTTCCCTATGCTGAGGCTAGAGGATTTGCCATGTTTTCTTGTGCTTGTGTATTTTAGCTTTTGTAATTTAGAGCTCTGGTTTGGAATTTGTCCTTACGTGTCTTTTATTTTTTTTTCTTAAATGGTTGTCTGGATGTCCTAATTTCATCTGTTAAAAGCACTAGCCTTGTGTCAGAGATCTGACGCACCACGATGTCACAGAGGAGAATTTTGTATGTGACTGAGTCTACGTCTTAGGACCGTGCATTGTGTTTCTCTGCTGAGGCATTAGCACCAAGCCATTTTATTAACAGGCACTGTTACTACACATTGTGTCCGTCATCTGGAGAGGCCGGTCCCCAGGAGAGCTCTTCCTCTTCCATGTTTCCCAGCTGTTCTTACATGTTCATTTTTCCATGTGAATTTAAGGACCAGCTTGCCTAGCTTCACAGAAAAGCTTGTTGGGTTTTTGAATTGCTTCTAGAATTGTGATAAAATACAATGTGGTGGTTAATGTTGATTGTAGCTTTTTGTTTTGGGGGTTGGTTTCTTGATATATATAATCTATATCTATCCATACATAAATAGATAGATATAGATAAATATATATCCATGGATATATATATATATCTATTTGATTGTCAGCTTGATTGGACTGAGAAGTGACTAGGAGATTATTAAAGAACCTCTCTGGGTGGATCTATGAAGTGTTTCCAGAGAAGATTAACTAGGGAGGGAAGACTGGCCCTGTGGATGGCACCATCACTTGAGGTTTGAACTCAGTGCTTTGCATTTGTAAAGCAGGCACTCTCCCACTTAAGCCACACCTCCAGTCCCATTTTGCTCTGGCCTCAAACCATGATCCTCGCAATCTCAGCTCCCAAGTAGCTAGGCTTACAAATGTGAGCCACATGCCCCCCTCCACCGTTGTGGGTGCAACCCTGGACCACACATGCTAGGCAAGTACTCTACTCCCCTCCCAGCCCTGTCAGTGCTTTTTAGTATCTACATAGGCTCTTTAACCATCACCACAGTCAGTTTTGGATATTAAACACAAGAATGTGGCATAAACTGTACCAAGGCACATCATAATCAAATGACAAAGAGAAAAATCTTAAAAGCAGCAAGGTAGTAGGATAAGCAGTTTAACACATGGAAATCAGTAACATTCATATGTGTAACTAGCAGATACAATGGATGAGAAAATCCCATTCACAGCAGATAGAAGATAAACCAATTAGGAGATACACTTAATAGGAAATCTTCAACACTTAAACAAAGAAAAATCACAGAATTGTTCCTGAAAAATCCTGAGTGGATGTGAACAATGAAAGACAGTCCTTGTTCTTGGTTAGGATGTTAGGAAAAATGCCGCTCACAAAGAAAGCTCAGGAGAAAAGTCTCACGTCCAAGAGCAAGGTTTAATGGCAGGCTCCAACTGCCAGGCTGGCCGGAAAAGGTGGCCCAGTCCAGACTCTGAGCGAGGCGCGGCTTTTATAGAAGGGGGCGGCTAAGGAAGTTGGCGCATGCGCGGGAGTCTCTGGTAGGGGTGGGGCTGTCTTAGAGCGCGGGAATTTCTGTTAAGGGACGGGGCTGCCATTTTGGCCAATTCACATTATTACTCCATCTATCATAGGATGTCCCCACATCATCACATATCAGTCCACTCTAAATTAATTGTGATCAAAGCCAGGTACTGTGCAGGTGCCCTGTAAGCCCAGCTAGTTGGGAGGCTAAGGCAGGATTGCAACTTCTAGGCCAGCCTGGACTACATAGACCTCTTCTCAAAGTAAATTAAATAGCTTAGTTACTTGTGATCAAATGAATGTGATCCTATTAAAAATTCCAGTGAGCTAGCCTTGGTGATAACATGCCTATAATCCCAGAACTCAGGAGGCTGAGACAGGAGGATCTTGAGTTCAAGGCCAACCTGGACTATCTAGTGAGACCCTGTCTCAAAATAACAACAGCAAAAGCAATTCCAGTGAGTGCATAAAAAATGTGGTGTATTCATACAACAGAATATTATTCTGTATTAAAAATGAAGGAAATTTGGGCTCATGCTGCAGCACAGATAAACCTTGATGACATCATGCTAAGTGAAATGAACCGGTCACAAAACACAACTACTGTGTGACTCCACTCATAGAAGGACTGTTCCTCAGAACAGTGAAATTCATAGAGACGGAAAGTAGGAGAGGGTTGCAGGGGGTGGGCCTTTACATGGTAGCTTTTTTGTGACAAAACTCCTGAAACAATTTAAGGGAGGAAAGATTTATTCTGACTCAGGGTTTTAGAGGCTTCATTCCTCATGGCAGGAAGGCATGGAGGAGGAGAGCAGCACAGAGAGAGACAGAATGCCTGGGCTAGAGGCTCTCTCCTTTTTTTCCCCTTTTATTCCATCTGGGCCCCAGCCTGGGGGTGCCGCCCACTGGGGTCTTCCCTCCTTAGTTAATCCTCTCTGGAACCTTTTCATCCTCCTTAAAAGAAGCTCTGTTCCCATTAGAAGTCACTCCCTCATTCTTTGGCTCCCTTCCCCAGCCCTAGGCAACACCAATCTAGATTTGCTTGTTCTGGACATTTCATGTAAACAGAATCAAGTAATGTGGTTTTATGCCTGACCCCTTGGCATAATGCTTTCAAGGTTTATGCACATTACAACATGTGGGGTGCCTCATCCTTTTTACCACCACAGAATACTTAATTGTACGGCTGTGCCGAATTTCACCTCCATCTATCATCTCTTGGCCATCACGGATAAAGCCGCTGTGAACATTGCGGTGTTGGTTTTTGTGGGGGTGTGTGCTTCGATTTCTCTTCAGCATATGCCTAGAGTGGAATGTTAGGTGATCGCATGTGTGCATAATTACATGCTTGATTGCTTTCTCATGTCATCATGGGTCCTGTTCTCCTGCTACTTTGCTTGCCTGTAATATCTTACTAGTGAATTTTACCTCCTTGGGCACTGGGCTTTTCATTCCACTAAATATTCAAGAGCTTTGTTCTTAGGTACGGCTCATTTCATTGAAAGCAGTATGATTCTTTCAGGTCTTGCTTTTAAGACTTGTTGGGTGGGACTGGAGTACCACTCAGTCTAGGGCTAGCAGTCCCTGATTCTCGAGGGAAGACCTCTCTGTGGACTCCACCTGGTGCTCCCTGGATCACAAGTTTCCCAGGAGTTTGGGCGGTGAGACCAGGTGGCATTCCCAGCCCAGGGCAGGGCCACTGATCCTCCCGGCAGCTCTTTCCCTAGTGCTGATGAGGACTCAGCTGAAGATGCAGGGCGCCCCCCTGCAGTTCTCCAGCTCTGTGCAGACTCCTTTCTGACACCTGGGCTGGGAGCTTAGCTACTCTGGGCTCTTTCTTATCTCTTCAGCTCTGAAGACTGTTGGCCTCTGCCTGGGTTCCCTCCCATGGACTGCAGCCTACTTTGGAAAGGATTGGCCAAATCCTTCTGCAGAGTGTGTACCAGCCATGTAGGGGTGACTCAGCTTTTCAGAATCCTCACCAGCGTTTGTTATATCACTATTTATAAAAATATTTTTAAATTTTTAATTGACACATAATTGTACACATTTACAGGGTACAGCGTGACATTTCAGTGCACTGTTTGCAATGTGTGATGATCAGATCAGGGTAATTGGCGTATCTGTCATCTCAGTTCTTTGTGCTGGGAACATTCAAAATCCTCTCTGTTAGCTAATCCCATCAACTCTGGTTACCGTACTGTGCTTCGGAACGTTAGAAGTTTTTAACTGTTAACCTTCACTTGTTTTTCCTTTTCCTATGCTGGGGATGGCAACCAGGACCTGTGCATGCTGGGCCAGCGTTCTACCGCTGAGCTGCGGCTCCCAGCCCCAGCATTGATTCATTGGTTCACAGGTTTGCTGGTACAGAGTTCTAGGGTAGAGATCACATAAGAATTTGAAAGGTGATGCTCCATTGTCTTCTACCCTTTAGATAGAAAGGTAGTCTATCTTTCCTCTCTGCTGAGACATTCTAAGCTGCTTGATTACTGCATCTTTGTAAAGCCTTTTTTTAACCGCCCTTTGGATCTTACACACAATTCTCACATTTCACGACGACTGCCTTTTAGTGTGATGCTTGGGCTTTTCTGGCTTTGATTACAACAAAAGCATGGTAGTGGTCGATAAGATGTGCCCTTTTTTAATCTTATTTATCTTAACCATAATTCATAGGGGATAGTTTTGGGGCGCAGTCCTTCATAAAGGAGTGGGATAGAAACATGAGTAATTTTGCTACCTTATTTTCTGTTGTAATAGTTGGTGTTTGGTCATCATTATCACTGCAAGTGTGAGGTGTTGCATCTGGGAGAAGGTGTTGGACATTTGAGGATGCTCATTCCTTGGCTTCTGGATTAGAACTCAGGACTAGTTGTGTCACGTGGCAGTAACGTTGGTAATATTTCTGCCCTCTTCATTCATAGGCGGAAGCCTCTTTGGCCTGCTGAGCAAGAATAATCGTTTCGGTAGAAACCCAGTTGTCCTGCTGGGCATCCTGGTTCACTTCATAGCTTTTTACTTAATCTTTCTCAACATGCCCGGAGACGCCCCCATTGCCCCTGTGGAGGGGACCAACAGCAATGCGTACATCAGGCCCAGGTACTGAGACTGCCATTTTTCTGGTGATTTGAGGGTGGGCAGGATATTTGAAATGAAGCACTTAATCCTCTTCACAGAGTCTGCTGTCCTTAGAAGATCATCTGTCAAGTGTTAATGAAGCCAGAGTAAGCTTAAGTAGGAATCCGTAGAGAATCCCAAGTTACTTTTTTCAGTGGTTGCTTTTAACCTTTCTCCCTCCCCCATACGTCTTCCTCGTGATCTATGAAGGAGCACGCAAGTATCTGATCAGAATTTTATGTATCTACTCTTGAAGCATGAAATATCCTGAAGTTAGGGTGTGGAGGAACAAAGAGGAGCGGGGGAGACTCTGTCAGGTGTGGCAGCTGCTTAGTTCACCCAGGTGGTTCATAAAAGCCTTTTGAGGGTATTGGTTGATTGCCTTCACCTCTTAGGCTAACTAGAGAGAGGCAAGCATATATGTCTAGATCCATAAATCTGAAGGAGTCCCAGCCTAAACACTCTACTTGCTTCCCAAGTTGGTAGCAGGCCAGAGTTTGCTGGAATGTGGAGACACACACACTTGGGCATCACTTCTGACTGTACCTCCAGCACGGGCTGGGGTGCAGCTCAGTGATGGAGCACTTGCCTCGAACGCGCAAGGTTCTGGGCTCCATCCCCAGCCCTGCAAACAAGACCGCAAAATTCTAGGATTTATTTATTCTTGTTCAGTGTTTTTAAAGCTTGAAGATAAAATGCGTTTGTGGGTTGATTGTGTATTTTAAGAGGCCCTAGCGAATATTGGTACTACATGTACTAAATTAATTTTTACTTTCTTCAGCAAAGAAGTCGCCATTCTCTGCAGTTTTCTGTTGGGTCTGGGAGACAGCTGCTTCAATACCCAGTTGCTCAGCATCCTGGGCTTTCTGTATTCGGACGACAGCGCCCCAGCCTTCGCCATCTTTAAGTTTGTACAGGTAACCTTCAGAGTGCGCTTAGGGTCCTTTTCCTTCATGCTTAATTTGTTTTCCTTGGTCACTACAATTGCGGTTTTTAAATGAAAGTTGGGGACATCCTTTAAAGGGATTTGTGAGTACAGTCAGGAGACTGTGAGTTCTCTCATTGAAGAATGGATTTTACATTATGGTCCCTGCACTCAGATGAGAGGTTTCCTTCCTTAGGTGCTAGAATTCCATTCATTTCCCGAATAGACAAGTGCGTTTCTCACGCTGTGTGCACATTATTTTATTGCTGCAACTTTTAACAAAGTGCTATCTAAAATAGCAGAGATGTTAGCTTACCTGTTACTTGCTGTCAGGGGGGAGTTCCCAGTGCCTGCTGGGGAGCTAGTGACTGGTGACGTCACATCTCAGAGGGAAAGCAAGCACTGCCATTCGCAGGTGTTCTTTGGGTCAGCACTGATGGGGCTGACCATGGGGCTGTCCAGTCCAGTCCCCAGGGCATTTGGTGATTTGTCTCATTTGTTCGCAGTCCATCTGTGCAGCTGTGGCATTTTTCTACAGCAACTACCTTCTCCTTCACTGGCAACTCCTGGTCATGGTGCTATTCGGGTTTTTTGGAACTATTTCATTTTTCACTGTGGAGTGGGATGCTGCTGCTATTGTGGCCCGGGGCTCTGACTACCGAAGTATTTGATGAGCTGTGGTGAGGGGAGCCGAGAGTCCTCAGAATGCACAGCTGGTCACAGAGTGGGTGGAAGAAGCTGCCTCTCATCGTCACAGACATCAGATCACGTTGAGTACGGAAAATCAAAGAATTAAGACTGTTAAATCAGCCAGAGTTGGTGTGAAAGTTTACAGCTGCTAGTTATGTCAACAAGTGGAATAAGGGAATCCTATCTGTCAGCTATAATTGTTCAAAAGTGTCGTCTTTTAATTCAGCTCAAGTTCCTTGTAATCATGTCAGACAATGGAAATGTTTTCTTCTCCCTCCTGTTCTCACTGAAAGATCCTGATTTGACTTAAAATTCCAGGCCCCATGTCTTGCTGGGAATGGGTACCTTTTACCACACGGTAAAGGAAGCATATAACACTCCACGTGGACATCTGCGAGGGATACTCAAACAGCGAGATCCAGAAGCAGCTCTTACCTCTGAAAAGATTGCTTCCTCATTACATGTTTTGTTTGTTAAGTTTTCTTACCTTGTAGTGCAGAGCAAGAAGTGGCTAATGAAGTATCTTAAAATGAGGTAAAAATTGTCTTGAGTCTTAAAACATGAACGCAACATCTGTAAACGAACAAAAACACATTTAAAATAATTAGACACTTTTGCTGGGGAAGGACTGTGCTAGTAGTTTTCCTGAAGGATACAATGTAAAAAATGAAAAGTCCCACCCAGTGAGGTCTGAGTTGTGAAGCAGTGTCATTTCTATAACAGGTCCTTTTAGAGCAGACACCAGTCAGTCACCCTCTGTCCAGGAGTGGGATGGAACTGTATGGGGAATGTTTAAATACAAATGTTAACTTTCCTCATAAGAATGCACTTTAAATTTTCTATAGTTGAAATACACAATTCAGAAACCATAAAATTTACCATTTTGAAGTGTACCGTTTTATGGGTTTTTTAAAAAATATATTCACAAGGTTGTACAACTGTCACCATTATTTAATTCCAGAACATTTTCATCACCCCCAAAAGAAGCCCTTTGCCTTTCAGCAGTCACCCTCTTCTCTGTTTCTAGATTTGCCAGTGCTGGACATTTCACACATGGGAGAGTTCACTTTATTTATTTATTTATTTATTTAATGTTTGTCATTGTTTTAATTTTTTTTCTTTTATTCATATGTGCATACAATGTTTGGGTCATTTCTCCCCCCTTCTGAGAGTTCACTTTAAATGTGGTAATTAAGGGCTGGTGGAGTGGCTCAAGTGGTAGAGCGCCTGCATAGCAAGCCTGAGCTGCCCTGAGTTCAGACCCTAGTACTGCCAAAAAAAAAAAAAAATTTCCATCAGTGTAGTAGCTAGGTGTAGAGATGAAGACTTCTGTGGATTTCCCAGAGGACAAACAATACCTTGCTTTGCTCTCCATTATTTGTTTAAACCTGCCAGAAATGTATTATTTTGTAGTTGTGAAAATCCAATGAACTACAGGAGAGTTGGTTTTCAGGTATTTGATCGCAAGGGTGGGGAGTCAGAAAACCCCGCAGTTAGCCTGCAACACAGAAGTCTCCCATTCCCAGTGTAAGGTGCTGGTTTTCTTTCTTGAAGTTGGCATAACCTCCACTAGCTTAGTTGACCCTATATGGAAAATTTGTGCATGCTGCTTCAGACTTAACACAGACGGTCTGGTACCTCTAAGCACATTATAGTTTACCCATGTGTTTTGGTTTTCTAATGCCACATAATAAATTACCCCCAAACTTAGCATGGTTCTGTGCTCAGGAGTTAGGATGAGGCTGAGCTGGATCCTGGCCCACGCTCTCACAGGGCTGCGGCCCAGGTGCAGCAGGGCTCCAGGGCAGGACCCTCTCCTCAGCATGCCCATGCAGTTGCTGGCAGGAGCCAGTTCTTCATGACTGCTGGGCTGATGGTCTTAGTTTCCTGCAACTGTTGGCTGAAGAGCATCCTCTGTTCCCGGTCATGTGGAGCTGTCCTTAGGGCGGTTCACAACATAGCACCAATTCTCACCAAAGAAACCGAGAAAAGCCATGGTCAGCACATGAGCAAGGCGAAGTCCCTGTCTTTAAACTTAACCTTGAAATTGCCATCCCGTCACTTCTGCTGCGTTCTCTTTGTGAGGTGCGTGCAAGTCACTAGTTGAGCCCACCCTGAAGGGGAGAGGATCACACGGGGCTCGAGTGCCAGAGGCAGCACCTTGGGACTGTTGTACAAGACCGCCTGTCACACTGCTGTGCTCACCCCTGAGGAAAGACTGGGTCCTGCATCCCAAGTCCCTGTCCTCCCAGGCATGGAGCTGCACAACTGTGCTGGCAGAAAGAGGTGAAAGCCTGTGATGATGACAGTGTTTAATCCAAAGAAGTCCAGCTTTACTTATTTAAAGATCCAAGGTGATGATGAAATAAAGTCATTTTCTATGCTTGTCTTACACTCTGTCAAACAACTTTATCTGCGAACCTCTGGTAAGCGAGAGCCATATAACTTGGTCTTGTGTGTGTGTGTTGAAATTTGGCGTAGACCTTGAGCAAGCTTTATTTATTTTATGTTATTTTATTTTTTGGTGCTGGGGATTGCTGTACCACTGAGCTATACTCCCAGCCACAACAATTATTGAGCCATAGATGTTTTTCTCTGACTTTGAAACTGAACCCCACCCTCTCCCGAGTTGCCATTCCCAGAGGCCTGGGCTCTGGCTCTTGGTGTAGAATGCTTCTTTCCCAGGGAGTTTCTGTTGGTTGGTTGGTTGGTTGGTTTGTTGCTTGCCTACAATAAATCCTTTGGGAATCTTTTTAAGTTCTCAAAAGTAAGTCCCAAATAACGGTTAGACTGTTTTTCAGTCCTCATACACTTTGGGGTAATTGGGGTAGCTTTTTTTTTAAAAACAGCAAAATAACAATTGTTGACAAGGATTTGGAGAAATTGGAACCCTTGTACACTTTTGGTCAAAATTTACAAGGGTGCAGCTGCTGTGGAAAAAAGCACACAGTTCCTCAAAGAAACTAAAAATAGAATTACTGAGTGATCCAACAGTTCCGGTTCTGGGTATATACTCAACAGAACTGAATGCAGAAACTTGAGATATTTGGCAACTCATGTTCACAGAAACCTTATTCACAATAGCCAAAAAGTAGAAACAATTTGAGTTGTTCACCAGTGCATAAGTAGATAAACAAAACGTGGTATGTCTGTATGATGGATTATTATTCAGCCTTAAAACAAGCTTATCCAGCAACTCCACTTCTGGTATGTAACTCCCAAATTGAAAGCAGTTCTTCAAGTAGATACTCCTGCATCCATATTTATAGCCAGAAGGTGGAGGCTACCCAATGGATGAATGGATACACAAAATATGACCTATATCTATGATGGAGTATTATGCATCCTTAAAAAGGAAGGAGAGTCTGACATACGCCTCAACATGAATGTACCTTGAGGATGTTTACATTAAGTGAGATAAGTTAGGCACAAAAAGATAAATACTATAAGATTCACTTACATAAGGTACCTAGAGTCAGAATTTAGAGAGACAGAATGTAGAATAATGGGAGCAGCAAAGAAATGGGATCTCTAAGGAGCATGGTTTCAGTTTTGCAAAATGAAAGTTATGGAGATGGGTGTTGGTGATGGTTGCACAAGGTGAATGTACTTAATTCCATGAACTATAAACCTAAAAATGATTAAGATAATAGATTTTTTGAGAATTTTATTACAATAAAAAAATAGACTAGGGCAGGATGCCAGTGGCTCACGCCTATAATCCTAGCTACTCGGGAGGTAGAGATAAGGAGGATTAAGGTTCAAGGCCAGCCCTGGGCAAATAGTTCTCAAGACCCTATCTCAAAAATACCCATCATGAAACAGGTCTGGCACAGTGGCTCAAGTGGTAGAGCACCTGCCTAGCAAGCATGAGGTCCTGCCAAAAAATAAAAAATGTTTAAAAAACAATACTAGGGCCGGAGGAGTGACTCAAGTGGTAGAATGCAAATTGGAGACCCTGAAGTCAAGCCCCAGTACCGACAAAAAAAGAAAAAGAACTCCCATCACTTGGGAAGCTGAGGTCAAGGCCAGCCGGGACTACATAGTGAGAGTCTGTATCGAGAAATAGAATGTTTTGGAGGGCTACATGAGTGCTTGTGTCACAGGGGATCCAGGAGCAATTCCTGAACTTGGAGACCCACTAGAAGGACTTACAGAACTCAGCACATGGTTGTTCTCAGAGCTGAGATTTACTCCGGTGATAGGGCATGGACTCCTAGCTGAGTCACAGGCCAAGATCCAGACGGGGTCTGCAGGATCAGTGTTCAGGTTTCCTTATGCCCTCTCTATCCTCGGGTCCCACACAGCACACTCTTCCCCCAGCCATGAAAATGCAGCAACGTATATGCTGAGTGCTTGCCTTGGAATGCCCAGCAGACACGGCCCCATAGGGTTTCCCTGGAGTCTGTTCACATAGGCAGCCTCCGCCTGGCTCCTGCTAAAATTCTAGACTCCCAGGAGGAAGGCAGTGCTTCCTCAGCAGAAACCACTTGATTTGTGTAAGTAGCCCTAGGCACCCTGATGAGCACCTCTCATCAATTAGCTGTCAGCCCAGATGTCAGCCAAGGCCAGCCCCCCAGGCAGAGTGGTCATGTGGAGTTGTGGTCTTACAGACAGGGTTGGGATGTCTTCCTCAGTCCCACAGAGGAAACCCCATGGCGGGAAAGCCCTGAAGTGAACTAGCTCTGTGATTATTTTTGCTGTGCTAGACATTTCCTGTAGGGCCACAGACCTTAGGATTGTACTTGTTCTGGAGAGCTCTGCCTTGAATTATGGATAAAATTCTCCACTTTCTCTCAGTTTGTCTTCCTATCAGGGTCCTGTGTTTGGAATCATGGGATTGTTCTCAAGGACTTTATCATCTCCTAACCGCTGTTTCTAGGCACAGCTTCTTGGGACGAATGTCAGAGACAGGGATAGCTAGGATTTCAAAAGAATATATGTGTCCTTTATGTTTTTGATATGAGAGATTTATTATGTAACTGAAAAAAATTCTTTGCAATATGGTGTGAAGTGTCCAGTTCTGTTACTTTTGATATTCCAAGAAAATGGAAGCCTTGGGCAATTGGAACTCTCTACTGCTTGAGCCACATCTCAGGTCCATTCTCATCTGGTTATTTTGGAAATGGGGTCTCACAAACTGTTTTTCCAGGCTTACATAAACTGTGGTTCTCTGGTCCTCAGCCTCCCAAGTAGCTAGGATTACAGTCGTGAGCCCTGGCTAAGTTCTGACGCTCTTGTCACGAGTTAGTTCTGCCCTAATTCGGTGTGAACTGAGCTGGATCACTTAAAGAAAGAGCCGATTGCAATTTTAGAGAAGTCTAATTCAGAGGAGGCTCAGATGAGTCTCATTTGCTTGTGTCTTTCTGACTTCATTTCAATTCAGAGGTCCTCTATTTTTTTCCCTCAAAGTGTTGTCAGCTATCCTCCGTTCTTCAATCTTTTTTGTTTACATCCTAACCCTGTTTGGCTTTTTCTTTTTTATTGGTTTAGTTCTCTCAAGTCTACATTTTGGAAAGGATCTTCTGGGATAATTGTCCGGTGAACTGAGAGCCAAGTCTTGATGACTCATTGTAGACACTGTGAGAGTGTATTGAGTTAAAAAACAGATGTTTTCTCTCTCTCTCTCTCTCTCTCTCTCTCTCTCTCTCTCTCTCTTTCCCCCCCTTTTTGGTATTTGCAACCAAATGAAGCAATTCAAACAGTAGAGGAGCACAGCAAATGTTTTCCCTTGGCATGGCAGTAAGTAGCCAGAAGGAGCCAGCAGGGTCTGCTCCTACAGGTGGCTGAACCTGAAGCTCATGGTGTGCTCTGTGTGCCAGAAAAAGGTTTGTTTTCTAGCCAGAGCTTCTTTCAGACTGAAGGACATCACCTCGACACTGGCAAATTCTTTGACTGAGGTGCCTTGTGTGTGGTAGGCAGTTTGATTTCTTTCCTGAGTGGTCAGCTCTTTTATTTTATTCCTTTTTGGATCAGTATGCCCACTGAAACTAGGGAATGACACTTCATGTCTATTCATGTTAAATATTTAAATCTGCTAGATGAGCTGGAGCACACTGATATGTGCCGCCAGGCCCTCCAAGGCCTTTGCTAGCATAATTTTCTTTGCCTACAGACATCACTGAGACCTGTTGAGTGTTTATATGCCAACACTTTACAAGCAATTACATGCTGGCTCTACCATTATTATATCTATTTTACAGTGAGAAATCCAAGGCACAGAGGGACCAGGTGACATACCCAAGATGGCAAAGCCTGTAAGGGATGGGGCTGAATTAGACCCAGATGGTCTGTTTCAGAATCTAGACAGTTAACAGCTGTGCTCCAGCTGTGGGCCACAGGCAGCTGTCACTGCAGGATGCCAGGTCTGTCACAGCTAAGGCAATATGAAGCCAACTTGTTTTCCAGTTATTAGTGGGAGCATGACAAAAAAAGGATTCCCCTCAAATGTGTCCATGTCCTCATCAACAGAACCTGTGACTATGTTGGTTATGTGGTGAGAGGAAATTCAGGCTCTAGTGGAATGAAGGTTGCTCACCACGTGGTTTTGAGATGGGAGGTGAACCTGGATTAGCTGGATGGACCTGATGCCATCAAAGGATTCTTATAATTGAAAGGGGAAGGCAGGAAAGTCAGGGTCAAAGTCAGAGTCAGAGTGATGCCATGTAATATGGGTTTGATTTCACTTGACATGGCTGCAGTTGTCTTGAGTTGTAGCCACCATGATTACCCAGAATAACCCTAATTTTTTTTTTCTGCCTAGTTTTTCAGTGAACTATAAATAGAGCCATTAGAGTGGTAGGCGAGGCTTTACCACTGGACCCAGCTGTCAGGGGTGTGTCTGATTCTGATATTAGCTTAAAATAAAGCAGGCACATTCCAGTGGGGACAAAGTTACTTTTGTCCTAACCAGTGTGTATACTCCTTCTGATCCAAATTGTGGAGACCCACTTGGTCTTGCAGCCACCTGGGTCCATACTTCCATCAGTAAGTCCCCCAGTAAATTGCACTCTGCAATCCTAGATCTGTCTGCCTCTCTTTCTTTGGCCTCATAGCACCTTGGGACAGAGCCTTATACATTGGGGCCAAGTTGGAATTGTTTTCGAACACCATGTGAAAAAGATCTGATGTGCTTTTGCCAACTTTGGAGATGGAAGAAAGGGCCAAGAGCCAAGGAATATGGTGGCTTCAAGAAGCAGGAAATGGGTTCTCCCTGAAAGTCTCCAGAAGGACACAGCCCTGCTGACACCTTAATTTTAGCCTCATCAGACCCAAAAGATTTCTGATTCTAGAAGTGTAAGATAATAAAATTATGTTGTTTTAAATGACTAACGTGGTAATTTGTTAGTGCAGCAACAGAAAACTAAAATGAGCTCTGTACTTTCTTCATGATGATTAACGATAGATGAAGAGGAGGGATGTTGTGCTTTTCATTCAGCTTCTGTCTAGAAAGAATTGATTATTCTTAATTTCCTACCAGATCAAGTCCAAACTTCTTACCTATCTTGACATTCGATAGCTTCTAAGACCTGATCCTCCCTTACCAGACTTCACAACCATGCTAGCCTCCCAAATACACCCTTTTCCGTAGATAAGTTACTTTATTTTTGCTTTGTGAATATATTCTTACTCTGCTCATGTTGTTCTCTGTGGAATGACCTGTCTTTTTCCTTCCTTCTACCCAAATCCATGTATCTTTCAGTCCCACCTCTCTGTGAGGCCTTCCCCGGCCACAGCAGGTCTCTGACTTGAATGAAATTCCTATGGCATGTATGGCTTTCTTTTTCCTTATATGTTTCTTGTTCTCACAACTAGATTAACCTGGGGAAAGGACCATCATTTTATACATCCCCTCTATATTGACTAGTCTGATGGTCTTTTATCTTCGGCTTCCAGCAACAAATGTGTGTGTGTGTGTGTGTGTTTAATTCCCATGCCAGTTCTCCAATACCAGCTAGATGTCCAGTAATGCAATTCAGTTCTGGCAGCAACTTCTCAAGTTAGCACAGACCCCATACCTTAAATAAAGGCTTCCTCCCACAAGACTCCAATTGTTAAGTCCAGGGCATCCATACTTCTGACCCACCAGCTGTAAAGATGGGGGAAGAAGTTCCACAAACCCCCAGCTCGTGTTTGATTATTTGCTAGAATGACTCACAGAACTCAGGGAACCAACCTATTCACCATTACCAGTTTATTATTATACAGGACACAACCCAGGACCAGACAAATGGAAGAGATGGATAGGGGAAGATAAAGGGTGGGGCATGGAGCCCCCAAGCCCTCTCCAGGCATACCACCTTCCTAACACTACTACATGTTCACCAAGCTGGAAACTCATCAAATCTTTCTATCCAAGAATTTTTATTCAGCATAATGTCCAGCCTCCTTCCATCCCCTCCCAGGGGGTTCAGTGGATGGAGCTCTGTGCCACTGGGGACAAAGACCATATCTATTTCTTCTTGTGTCACAGCTAGTGGCCTGAACTATAGGTCTAAGGTGAATCTCAGTACATAGGTAGGAACCAATGAGTGATTGGTACCATTTTGAAAACCTTAGATTCAGATCAGCAGGACATTCTTAGGATATTCTTATGAAATGCTTTCAGTATATAAAAGTCTTCATAGCACAGGGCTACACATTGTCTCCCAAACCTTGGTCTGAAGTATTTACCTCCTCCCACCTTCCAACCCTTCCAACCTCAACTCTGCACAGAGCTTTGAAGTCGCCAAAATCTTCTGTGTATCACTTTCTTATTAGATTCACCATTGAAAAGCCCTCCTCACCATCATTTCTTCTCCCTGCCTTCTTGCTGTTCCTGCCCCCCAGTAGCCTGAGGTTTTGTGTTTTCTCTTTTTACTAAATATCTAGCTTTAAATGGTTTGCTTGGAGCTACAGTCCTGAAGTGGTATCCTTTTTTTTTTTTTTTTTTTTTTCTTTTCTTTTTTGCAGCACTGGGGTTTGAACTCAGGGCCTCACACTTGCTAGGCAGGTGCTCTACCACTTGAGCTATTTCTCCAGCCCTGAAGTGGCATCCTTAAAGGCTAGGATACAGAAAATCCGAAAGATGGCTTAAGAGTCCAGAGAGAAAACGTTCACTTTAGCACAGAGAGGGAAGAATTGCCTTGGTAATGGCCACCTACAAGATTTCCCCCAACTGAACAGTCTGTTTGGTGCATGGCCTCCGTATTGGCTGGGCTGTTCATCTGTGGCTGATAGCCAACTGGGAATGGGTTGTTGCGGCTATTAGTCTTTTTAAAGAAGAAAATGGCACCTCTAATAACCTGTTTGGAAAAGCCCCTTGGTGGCATATAATTATTTGTTTTCTGGCTGCAGAGCAATAAGTATAGTGGATGGCTGCTTCTACCCTGAGATGTTTCCATGTTTCACTGCAGAAAGTGTACAGAGGATTTCCCATATTTAACCCTCTATAAAATACCGGACCCTGCTGGGGGTATAGCTCTTAGTCACAGTTTGTGCTGAGCATGCATAAGGCCCTGAATTCAATCCCCAGCACCCACCCTGCCCCCAAAACAAATAAAACCAAAACCATACCCATCTCAAATTTAATAGGGTAATTGCTCTGCAAAGACCAGTGAGAGTTTTGGGTTTAAAGTGAGGGATGAGCAAGAATAAATAAACAGCTGGTAGAGTGGCTCAAGTGGTAGAGTGCCTGCCTAGCAAGTGTGAGGCCCTGAGTTCAAACCCCAGCACTGCAATAAAATAAAATAAAAAATGATGGGAACATTGGCAGAATAAAAATGGAATCATTCATGCCAAGCCCTAATAGAATGGAGTCAGAAGGCCATAAAGGGCCCCTCCTACACATGTGCTATGATGGAAACTATTACAAGGACCTCTGGAAAACCACAACCCTGCACAAAGAGCACTTCTGTGAGGGTGGCTGCTCAGACCCTCAGGAGCCTCAGGTTTAACCTTGGACTGACGTCACCCTTGTTATCGATCCCTGTAGCCAAAGATAACTATCAGAATGATGTATGTGACTTTCCTTACTTCACCTTGAAAACCACATGCCTCCTTTGCACATCTATGGCCCCCTATGGCTCATCATGGCAAATATTCCCAGATTGCAATTGCCTGTCACTCACTCTTAAATAAAGTCACTTCTTTGGAGAGCCTCTCAGTTGTTATTTTAGGTGGACAGTAAATTCTGCAACTTCTAACATGAAATATATTCAATACTAAGGAAAGCTAGCTTCCACAAGGAGAAAGAAAGTTAGACAGCCTGGGTGGAGTGTACAGATTCCACCCAAGTAGAAGTGACCCAAGAAGATAACAGAAGTCTGAACAGACAAACTCTGTGACAAGTAAAAACCTTTAAATAGTAATTAAAGAGATTCCCACAAAGAGAATTCCAGACATAGATGGCTTCCCTGGTGAATTTTGTCCAATACTCAAAGAAAGAATAAAACGCTTCATATGGCTTTTCAGAAAATAGAGGAGGAGACCACTTGCCAACTCCTTCCTTGAGGACAGTATGACTGATACTGAAGCCAAAGCTGTCACAAGCAAAGAAAACTACAAACAAGTATCTCATGAACCTAGCGGCAAAAATATTACCAAACAATCCAGATGCATATAAAAAGAAAAGCCAAGATTGGTTAAAAATCTAAAAAAAAAAAATTGATAGAATTGAGTCATTTCCAACACTGATAATTCTCCATCAGTACAATTCGATTCAATTCTGACCCTCACAGCCCAGCATCAGCACAAACCCCAAGTTAAAGGCTCAGCCCACCAGATTCTAGTCACAAAGCTGGTGCTTGGGAATTTGCTTCCACTCCCAGAGCTCGGGGAAGCTCTACACTTACTGTCACCATTTTGTTATAAAGGATACAACACAGGAACAGCCAGAATGGAACCATGGCTGGGGAAGGTGAGGTGGAGGGTGGGGACACAGAGTTTCCCTGCCTCTCCAGGCACACTACCGTCCCAGTATACAGGTGTGTTTGACAACTAGGACTCTCCCTGGACCTCATTGTTCACGAGCTTTTATTAAGGTTTTATTAATAATTATTGAGCTATGATTCAATAGTTAATTGAATCATAAGCCACTGGTGATTGAACTCTGTCCCAACCTCCATCTCTTAAGTCAAAGTGCATTCAACCTCCCTAACCTGCCCAGCCCCGGGCAGCACAGTCCACTGCCGAGTACCAGCCATTCACCCTTGACCGTGTGGCTGAGAGGCAGTCATGGCTCCTGCCCGGGTCCTAAGAGAGGATATTGCTAGCGTAGGAAAAGAGCAAAATTCAAAATTTGATATCTAAATAAACAGGGAGAGGTTCCATGTTGATGCACTGAGACACCCAGTATTGTTAAGTTGGCAGTATTGTTAAGTTGGTTGCTTTTGCACCAATGTAAAGTTGCAAAATCCTGAATTGAACATCCTAAAACAGGATCTTCTGTCCTCAGAAATGGCCATTCATAATGAATGATGATAGGCTCATGACATTCCTATGTTCATAACATGAATAAAAATAAAAGACGCTCCTACCACTCAGGAAACTCCTCAGGTTTTAGGAAGTTTGTATTAGGAATTTGAACAAGGACCAAGTACGTATTTCTTATTATGTCACAGCAGTATACGATATCAGTAAAATAAAGGGCAGGAACCACTGGGTCTTCTCACTAGACGTAGAAAAGGTACTTGGCAAAACCTACCACCCATTCTCCATGAAAAGCTAACACCTGTCAATGAGGTCTGAACAGGAACTTCCTCAACCTCACAAGGCAATCATGGAAAAGCCCATAGCTAATATCGTGCTCGAAGGAGGCAGATTGAGTGCTTCTTCCCTGGGATCAGGATTGAGACAAAATATGCACATCCACCACTTCTTTTTTTTTTTTTTTCATTTTTCTTTTATTATTCATATGTGCATACAAGGCTTGGTTCATTTCTCCCCCCTCCCCCACCCCCTCCCTTACTCCCACCCCCTCCCTCTTCTCCCCTTCCCCCTTGCTACCCTGCAGAAACTATTTTGCCCTTATTTCTAATTTTGTTGTAGAGAGAGTATAAGCAATAATAGGAAGGAACAAGGGGTTTTGCTGGTTGAGATAAGGATAGCTATACAGGGCATTGACTCACATTGATTTCCTGTGCGTGGGTGTTACCTTCTAGGTTAATTCTTTTTGATCTAACCTTTTCTCTAGTACCTGTTCCCCTTTTCCTATTGGCCTCAGTTGCTTTAAGGTATCTGCTTTAGTTTCTCTGTGTTAAGGGCAACAAATGCTAGCTAGTTTTTTAGGTGTCTTACCTATCCTCACCCCTCCCTTGTGTGCTCTCGCTTTTATCATGTGCTCATAGTCCAATCCCCTTGTTGTGTTTGCCCTTGATCTAATGTCCACATATGAGGGAGAACATACGATTTTTGGTTTTTTGAGCCAGGCTAACCTCACTCAGAATGATGTTCTCCAATTCCATCCATTTACCAGTGAATGATAACATTTCGTTCTTCTTCATGGCTGCATAAAATTCCATTGTGTATAGATACCACATTTTCTTAATCCATTCGTCAGTGCTGGGGCATCTTGGCTGTTTCCATAACTTGGCTATTGTGAATAGTGCCGCAATAAACATGGATGTGCAGGTGCCTCTGGAGTAACAGTCTTTTGGGTATATCCCCAAGAGTGGTATTGCTGGATCAAATGGTAGATCGATGTCCAGCTTTTTAAGTAGCCTCCAAATTTTTTTCCAGAGTGGTTGTACTAGTCTACATTCCCACCAACAGTGTAAGAGGGTTCCTTTTTCCCCACATTCTCGCCAACACCTGTTGTTGGTGGTGTTGCTGATGATGGCTATTCTAACAGGGGTGAGCGTCCACCACTTCTGCCTCAAGACCAGAAAGGCAGCGTCCAGATTGCAAAAGAAATGAGGTGGTTAATCACAGATACCGTTATCTTACATACACACAACCCAAGGATCCACCAAGAAAACTTAATGCCTTTAGCGAGGTTGGAGGATCCAAGGTTGAAACCAACTATGTTTGTCTTCCGCTACCACTGAGCAATCAGAAAATGAAAATAATACAATTGCATTCACAACAGCATCAAAACAAAATATTTTAGCAACAAGTGCAATTTCTGTTTGCTGGAAACTCTGAAATATTGCTGACAGGAATAAAAAGATCTAAATAAACAGGGAGAGGTTCCATGTTGATGCACTGAGACACCCAGTATTGTTAAGTTGGCAATTTTTACTACATTGATTTACACACTAGATTTTTTTGGTAATACTGGGAGTTGAATTCAGGGCCCTGTGCTTACTATAGGCAGGCACTCTACCACTTGAGCCACTCTGCCAACCGGACATTGATTTACAAAGTCAATGCAAGCCCTATCAAAATCCCAGCAGGATTTTTTAAAAGAAATTGATATGTTGACCTTTATATTATAGGGAAATACAAAAGATCTAGAATAGTCTTTTTTTTTTAAAAGAACAAAATTTCCTTGTCACTTTTTAATTCCAAGCTTACTATGGAGGCACAGTAATTAATACAGAACAGTACCGGCACGAGGACAGATCAATAAAAAGGACTGAGAGTCCAGAATCCTTATGTTCATGGTCAGTTGATTTCTGATGAGGGTGCTCAGACACTTCAGTGGGGGAAAGGCCAGTCTTTCCAACAGATGGTGCTGGGACAATGTGACATGCTCAAGAGAGACAGCATTCAGAAAATCAAAAGACAGTCACAGACTGGAAGAAAACATTTACAAATCATACACTTCATAATAATTTCTTTAAAAAGCTTGAATCCAGAATATGTAGAGAACTCCAGCCACTCATTACTAATAAGAAACCCTAATTTTAAAATAGGCAAAAATTTGATTTCACCAAAGAAAATAGATGAATGACTAATAGATACATGAAAAAAAAAAAACCCTCAACATTGTTAGTAGGGAAATGGAAATTAAAACCACCCACTAGGATCACTAAAATAAAAAAAGAGACAATGGAGGCAAGTGTGATGGTGCACACCTGTAATCCCAGATCATGGTTTGCAGCTGGCCTGAGAAAAATCTTGATAACCTAGCAAGAAAAAAAAAAAAAAGGGACTGGGGAGGTGGGTGTAGCTTAGTGGTAGAACATGTGCCTAATTTGTGAAAGATTTAATCCTCAGCTCCAGGAAAAAAAGAAAGAAGGGAGGCAGACAATCCTGAGTTATCAGTGAAAATTTGGAGAAGCTAGAACCTTTGCATACGGTTCACATATTGTGGGTGGGACTGTAAGTGGTGTTAGAAACATCGAGGCACTGCCACAATCACAAATCAGATGCATGCTTGAAAGTTGATGGGCAAAATTTACTTCTGCAGAAGTGTGTGCCTCCAACCAGAGGCAGGCAAGCCAGCACACCAGGGTGGAAGGACCGCCTGTTTTTATCCCTAATGCAGGGCTGCCCTTCACTCTAACAGAGGGAGCTCGGGTTCACAGTCTTTTCGAATGACTGAAGTTGAGGTTTAGGGGAGGGCATCAGGGAAGAGCAGACAGGATTGAGAGCATGCACACAAAACTTAATTTGGTTGGTGTACTCAAAGACAAAGGGGTGACCCATGAGGTGAGAATTCTATGATTCTGGGGAAACTGAGGCCTGAAATGATTGATCCGGAATGGCAGCACCAAGTACATAATTAATCCATGGGCCAAGGGGACCTTGGAGAAGAGATACGTTTGGACAATGATTATCTTAAAACTAGCAATTTGCGTTTTAGGACATCTGATGAAAATTTTCTGTTAAAGGCAGAAACCTTCCCCACGACCCTGAGATTAACAGTCTCACTCTCTACCGACCGAGCTAACCCTTTGACAGAAGAGACCCAATTTATTTGACTCTCACAATTGCACGACCCTGAGGCTGCTTTTGCTAAAAGCACTGACTTCACTGGGCCTGCAGATGCCTCTGTCAGACTCCTGCTCAACTCAGCACATAGACATGTCAACCATCTAAAGAGTGTTGTCTGCAGCTGCTGATCCTGCCCCCTCATGGGGATAAGAGTAACTAGGGTATTTTCAGCAGACTGTCAACCCCACACCCCTGCAGAGGTGCCTAAAAGTCTCCAGTCCTTGCCTGGCACCCTCCAGGAATAGCAGAGCCTTGCAGGCAGAACCCCCATCATGAGACCCCCGTCCCCTGCAGGAGCAGTCATCTCATGGAGACCAAGTTACCCCCTTCCAGGATCATAGATCTGACAGAAAAAAATCCTGAGAAGCAAATGGAGGCTGCCCCCACCCAGCTAAGAACTGAGCCAACGAGCAGCCAGACCTCAGTGGACCAAGACTGCTTGACTGCATTTTTCTGGCCCCCTTTCCTCTGCAATCTTAGAGCTCAAGTCAGTACCCGAAGACAGGGTCAGAGTTTCCCAGGGTAGCTATTAATGACTAAATTCCTTTCTTCCTTTTGCCATTACTTTTTCCATTTGATTTCAGCTGAGTGGCCAGGCTTAATTTGTTGGGACTCCCTGAAGTCAGGCGTCCTATGGCCTGAGACTTCAGCAACATATGTACTGTGGAAAACAGTGTGACAGTTTCTCAAAATGATAAGCATAAACTCACTGTGAAACTCAGCAATTCCAGGAGTTTATCCACACAAAGGTATGCATTTGAATGCTCATGGCCACATTAAAACAGCATCATCATTAGTATTGTTACTGTTACTTTAGGTTTTTTTTTTTTGTTTTTTTTTTTCAATTTTCTTTTATTATTCATATGTGCATACAAGGCTTGGTTCATTTCTCCCCCCTGCCCCCACCCCCTCCCTTACCACCCACTCCGCCACTTTAGTTTTTTGAGACAGGGTTTTGCTGTGGAGCCCAGTTTGGCCTCAACATTGTTAGTTGCGCGTGCTCCTACCTCAGCCTCCTTAGTGCTGGCATTACAGGTGTGTGCTACCTACCACAGTCCACACTGCCCTATAACAATGTTATAATAGCCCAAAGCTAAAGGCAATGAACACGCCTTCGACAGGCAAATGGATAAACAAATCGTGGGAAACCTCCACAATGGAACACTAGCAAGCAATAAAAAGGAATTAGCTGATACATGCTACAACATGGATGAACCTTGAAATATAAAGGAAGCCAAACGCAAAAGACTATACTCTTATGATTCCATAGAGGTGAAACATCCAGAAAAGGTGAATTTAATGAGGCAGAAAACATTAGGTATCCCCTGGAGTGGAAGCAGGGATTAACTCACAAGGGTAGAAGAGAACTTTTTCAGATGCTAAGAATGATCTAAAAATGGATGTGGTGATAGTCGCCCCCACTCTGTAAGTTTACGAAGAAGTCACTACATTATCACTTGCGATGAGCGAATGGCGTGTCAGTTTTTAAGCAGAAGCTGATAGACACTTTCAAGGCTGCTGCTGGCAGATTGTGCTAGCTAAGTGCTCATCTGCCCTTTTTTTTAGAATGACTGTGGGAAAGAGAAGAGCTATCCCCACCCTAGCATGGCAGGTGGGGGGTGAATTGTCACCACCCCTGCATGGATGGAGCTCAGGATCTCCATGAATGCAAGTGTGACGTGACTTCCCCCTCTGGGCTACTCCAGCCTTTGCGTCTATCTTTTCTTCTTTTGTGGTACTGGGGTTTGAACTCGGGGCCTCAGGCTTGCTAGGCAGGCGCTCTTACCACTTGATCCTATCCTCCAGCCCTCTTTTTTTTTCCTCAATACTGGGGTTTGAACTCAGGGCCTACACCTTGAGCCACTCCACCAGCTCTTTTTTGTGATGAGTTTTTTGAGATAGAGTCTTGCGAACTATTTGCCAGGGCTGGCTTTTAACTGAAATCCTCCTGATCTCTGCCTCCTGAGTAGCTAGGATTACAGGTGTGAGCCACTGGCGCCTAGCTATTCTATTTTTCTTTTTTTATTTTTTGGTAATACTGAGGTTTAAACTCAGGGCCTTGCACTTGCTAGTCAGGCACTCCACCACTTGAGCCATGCCTCCAACCCTTTTTTATAACTTTTATATTAGTGTATTTTTTTTTAGCTAGAGTTTTTGGAGTTCAATAATATCTTATTTCAGCCAATAATATCTTATTTTCCTTGATCCAGTTTAAGACAATTGAACTACTGAAACACACGGAGGTGTTTGCCAAAGCCTCACTCACCGGACCGTTTCGGGGTGTGGTTTTATTTTTTGAAGTTCCAGTAGAATTTGGGGCTAGCATTATCCCATGAGAACAGTGGGTTAGGCTGACCCAGGAAGCATGGCTGAGGGGTTCAACTGTTTCAGGGGCACCTGAAATGCAAGCCAGGGGCTGAGACGCTAAGTAGTAAACTGAGACTGCAGGTTATGGCCTTGGCTGAGGGCCTCGCCCATCTGTCCCTGCCCCCAAAATTCTGCTCCTCTGTGCTGTTTTCTCACCGCTTGTCTCTCTTTGTTGTTGGAAACTGGAAGGAATCCACAGCAAAGCCAATTTAAACCCAGTCGAGGCTGCAAGCATTAACACTTCTGCCAAAGATGAGAAAAATGGCAGAACTTGTCACAGAGAGGTCTCATTGCACTTTACCCATGTCGCCAGGAGTGAAGAGATGAAAAATGACCCCGGGGGTGCTGCAGAGTGAATTTCATTTCATGGAAAGAAAAATGAGATTAAAAATATTTCAAGGCAGCTGGGCTCCAGTGGCTCATACCTATAATCCTAGTTACTCTGGAGGATCACGGTTTGAGGCCAGCCTGGGCAAATAGTTCTCAAGACCCTATCTCGAAAATCACAAAACTAGGGCTGGTGGAGTGGCTCAAGGTGAAAGCCCTGAGTTCAAGCCCCAGTACCACAAAAAGAAAAAAAAAGAAAAAAAATCAAGGCAATAAAGAACCTTCAAGTGTTTGCACTGGGTTGATAAACCAGCGGTCATAGGAGTTGGGGGAGAAAGTGATAAAATGGAGCAGGGTGTATGTACAGTGAGGGGGATGCGAGTGCCATTGTCACTTGAAGCCACCAAGATGGGGCAAAATTTTTCAGAAGGCCTTTTGTTCTGTGAGAGCAGCAGGGACTTCCTGTTTCCCTCTTCTGTGGCCCAGAGCCTGGCTCTTTGACATGTCCCAATCTAGAATTCTAGCACAGGTTTTTCAGCCTGGCCCCTTTGACACTTGGACCTGGATCATTCTTTGAGGTTGGGCGAGAGGCACTGCAAGATGTTGAGTGGGACCCCTGGCCTCTATCTACCAGACACCAGGAGGACCCCCACCCCAGTTATCACAACCAAAATGTCTCCCTGTGTCTTCTGGGGACTCAATCATCCCCCAACCCTGAGGACATTGTTCTAGAAGGAGGTGAGGACTAACTGAATCTGAAGACTTCTGAGGGACTCTGGCATCAGAAAGGGGCTGTGATAGTTTAGAAGGTCCTGTGTATCTCTTTGAATACAAGTGTCTCCACTTGCTTATACTCAAAGTGGTTGGCGGATGTGGCAGACAGATAATGGGTACCCAAAGAGGTCCATGTCTTAATTCCCAGCTCCTGTATTCTGCAACTGTGACCAAGTATCTTGAGATGGGTGAGGACCTGGCTGATTATCGTGAGGCCAGTGGAACCCCAGGTCTTTATAAGAGGGGAAAGGGACAGAGTCAGAGGAGATGTGATGTCCAAAGCAGATGTCAGAGTGAGGCAGAAATGGAGACAGAGATAGACATGGGACTGACACAGGGGGTTGAAAGATGTTACCTTTGGTTTTGAAGCTACAGGGAAGATGCCACAAGCTAAGAAATGCTGGTGTCCTTTCCAAGCTGAAAAAAGCAAGGCAACAGACCCTCCTAGGCCTCCAGAAGTAACAAAGCTTGCAGTTACTTTGCTTTTAGACCAATGAGACCCATTTTTGACATTTTGGGTTTTTTTGCAATGCTGGGAATGGAACCCAGGGCTTTGTGCATACTAAGCGAGCACTCTAACCACTGAGCTGCATCCCCAGCCCCATTTTGGACTTCCATCCCACCCCACTTCCATCCCACCTCCACTATCTACATCCCCCACCAGATGGTCCATTTGTCATAATCAATGGATTTGTTATAACCAGTTGGCACTGGCACCCACAGTCCACAGCTTAACTTAGGGTTCACCCTTGGTGCTGTATATCCTGTAGGTTTTGACAGACATGTGTGAGTGTATCCACCATTGCAATATTACACAGCGTAACCTCACTCAAATTTCATTTTTTTCTTTGAGGAGGAAGGACTTATCTTGCTTCTTGGTTTCAGAGGGTTCAGTCCATGACTTCTTGGCTCCATGCACTTGGGCAGAGCATCATGGGACAGGAGTGTGTGGAGGAGGAGGCTCTCACCCCATGGTGGATAGGAAGCAGAGGCAGACCCTGCCTTACATACCCTGCATGTCAGTTTGGGGGCTCTAATTCCCCTATGGCTCCTCTCAGCCCCCATGACTTTGGCCAGTTATCCAGGAAGTATATATTGCTTGTTATTCAGAGGCGTATGTGTGCGTGTGGCGGGGGAAGGGCAGCCAGGTCTATGTAAAATCATCCCAACCATATGAAAAAAATTGTAAGTCAAGCTCACTTATTGAGGCAAATTCTGCAAAAACCAAGCCCCTGTTGTACGTTAGGGGAAAGGCTGCCACAGGAAGCTAAAGCCACGGGGCTCTGCCCTCCCACGACTTCCCATCTAACACAGCACTTGGGGGCCTTAGCCAATGAGGGACACAGATGTGGTCTGGAACTTGCCAGTGTTTGCCTGGATAGTGCAATGGGACTGGTTCAGGGGAGGACAGAGAGGGCTTGAAGGTCTGAGCAAAGTCCTATATCAGACATGGCAAGGCACAGCTCAGGCCCTACAGGCTTCTCCTTTCCCCCTGCTGTTGCTACCTACCCTCATGGGAGTAGGAGGAAGGCTCACAACAGAGGAATCAGCTGGTCCTGGCAGGCAGGCCAGACACTCCCTAAGATCCGAGTCTCCGTGAAAATAAGAGTTTGGACACAATGGATTCTAAATTTCTAGCTAGGAAATACTCCAATTCTTACCCATCTGGAAAACCTTCTGGACCCCACCCACCACTGTCTGTTTCATGTTCCTGGCCAAGCAGACATCATCCACCCTTAGCTGGTGGCTTCAGATTAATTCCAAACACCTGTGCACAAATTTCAACCCTGGCCCTCCAACTCGCAAATCCTATATTGTAAAATAACAAATCCCACGTGGAACTGGTATCTTTCCAGCCAGAAGTATGTAGAAATCATTGTGCAGCCGGGTGCTGGTGGCTCACACCTGTAATCCTAGCTACTCAGGAGTCAGAGACCAGGAGGACTGAGGTTCAAAACCAGCCCAGGCAAATAGTTTGTGAGACTGTATCTTGAAAAACCCTTCACAAAAATAGGGCTGGTGGAGTTGTTCAAGGTGTAGGCCATGAGTTCAAACTCCAGTACTGCAAAAAAATGTGTGTGTGTGTATATATATATATATATATATATATATATATATATATATATATAAATCTATATATCTATATATATCTCTATATATCACTTTGCTGTGTTTGGAGCCTGGCACAAAAAGAATTCTCTGGATGCTAAGCCCAGGTGCATGTCCTTGCATGACCTGCAGAGGGCGACCTGCCCTTTCAAGCTTTTGTTTTTGAGACAGGATCTCATTGCGTAGCCCAGGTTGGCCTCCTGCCTCAGCAACCCTCCTGCTGAGATTACAGATGTGCACCACCACGCCAGGTTGCGATCTGTTGTTATGTGTGTTTTATGCCAGCCCTACCTTCAAAGCCATTTAATACAACTGCTGCTTCCTAACAAGGGGCTGGAGAATTGAATGTTGGGCACAGAGACAGGACTTTAATCTGTCGTCACCAGTGCATTTGTGGTGGTCCTTCCCACTGAGGAGTTGTTTCAGGAGTAATTTGTGACATTTCCCTACAGTCCTCCATGATCCTTGCCATTCCCTTTGCTTTTCTACACAAATGTCACATGGGGATGCTTAGGCTGGCTCAGGGGACTCCACTGGCCCCTGAGTGCCCTCACCACTTGCTGTCAGAAGGCAGCTGCTGCCTTCCCTGGGACTGTGATGTTTCCCGTTCTCTTTGCGGGGTGAGTCGGTTACCTTCTGTAGTGGATCGAGTAGTGCTCCCCATGGAAAGAGGCATCCAAGGTGTCTGTGATCATCATGAGCCCTTATTCAGAGTCTATGCAGATGTAACTGAGCGAGGACGCTCCTGGATTATGGCAAGTGCTAAACCCAAGGACAGATGTGTTAAAAGGAGGATGAGAGGGAGGTAGAGAAACAGACACACAGCATCAGCAGGTGATGGGAAGACAGAGGCAGAAGTGGGAGTGGTGTGTCTACAAACCAAGGATTGCTGGCCGCCACCAGAAGCTGGGACCAAGACGGATCCTCCCTCGGACTCTCAGAAGGAATTGACCCTGTTGACACCTTGATTTCAGACTTCTGGCCTCCAGTCTCTGTTGTTCTAAGCCACACAACTTGTAGTAATTCTTTGGGGGTAGCCCTGGAAAATCAAGACAACCTCTTTCCAAGTTTCTAAAATATTGGCAAGAGTGTGTGATAGCTGTCCCTTATTTTTGACTTTCAGTTATGTATTCCTATGTTTTTAAATTATTTATGTTCTGGGATTTCCATTTTTTACTATCACTTCTTCTGAGCTCCTGCCCCATGGGAAATGGCAGGCTTCCTGTGCACCGATTCTCCTCCTCCCAGACTTTCCCTGGTGACAGGCTTTGCTTGCCCGCTTGTGGGACAAAGGACTTGCTTTTTTTTCCCTCCCTGGGGTGAGCTGCTTTTGCCTTGAGGTCCAATAGCACGTATCAGAAGTTGGAAGGGATCCCACAGGGCAAATGCTGTTTTCTCCTACCTTGTCTCAGCTTGCTGTTGGTTTCCTGAAGACAGACTTTACCTTTTAATAATTTCTCAGCTTGTCATAATTGCTTGGTCCCAAGCTGTTAGATAGATAGAGAGGCCAGGCCCCTGGGGCTGCTCAGATTCCTCCTGCAGGAGATGGAAAATGTGGGGGTTGAGGGGGGCGGATGGCATCCTCTGGCTTCATGAGACCCACTCTGAAAGACCTCAGTTCTCTCTTCCCTGACCTGGGGTCATGCCCCGAGTGCACAGGGTCCTTTCTGCTCACAGCTGCCTCTTGGGTGCAGAAAATGATAGGCTTGCAAGAAAAGGGATATGAAGGCCCTCTAGCCTGGGCAGGTGGGTGCTGTGTTGCTAAGAGCAGGAGGCCTCTGGGGGAGCTCTGCAGATGAGCAGCTTCCTGCCATCTCCCCTTGGAGCACAGCGTGGTAAGGCAAGGGTGCCTGGCAGCTTCTGGCCTGCCTCGAGAGGTGGCTACCTTGATCCACTCACTCCCTTGGCAAGGGAAGTGCCTGGTCTTAGGTTGCAAGGGGTGGCGGTGGGGCACGAGGGGATTAACTTTCTAGTTTCCAATTCTTCTTATCCAAAATGTAAGGCTACCCCCCTTTCCTCTCTCTCTCTCTCTCTCTCTCTTCCTCCCTCCCTCCTAACTGCCTGGGACTGGCATCTGGTTTATACAGTAGAGAGGACAGGTTCTTGACACGTGTGACACTGGGGCCACACAGGAGGAAAGTGAGCACAGGGAGCGGCGACTGAGGAAATGGCATGCCCAGGGTGGTGTGGTGAACAGAAAGCCCTGAACCCTCGGCGCCCTGCCCAGACGCTGGCCATTCCCAGGGCCTGTGCTGCGTGGGGGGCAGGTATACTGGCCCCTTGTCCATGAGCAAGGTGGGAAGCTGCACAGATGTGCTCAGTGTGCAGGCATGACCATCCTCAACCTGGGCCTCCACGGGCTTGGGGACAGACACACTGGGGTTTAACTTACAACATGCCACTTCTGAGATGACATCCTGGATGAAAATTTAACTCTCCTGGGCCTCATTTTCACCTTCAGCACAGGAGACATGGCTCTGTGACAGGGTTCTGGTGGCCACATGGAGAAGGTGCTCAATTCCTTCCATGGATCATAAGTGTGGTGGCAAAGCGCTCAGCACAGAGAAGACCCTCCCCACACTCAGTGAGCTGGCATGTCACCTTCAAGTGCTGTCTCTTCAGCAGGGGACTTTGCCCTTGGGTCCTCTGCATCCAGCAGGTAAACTGCAGGGGCGCTGTTCCTCTGCTAGCAAGAGGCTATTTTGTGGTCGTGGGGACCACGGTCCCGCACTCAGCATCATTTAGCGCTCTCAGAGCTCAAGGCATTTCCTCAGCGTGCGACGTGATGCTTTGGAATCTAGTTCACCTTGCCTCTCCCACTGCTGGAAGTACAGGTGTTGTACTTCCAGGGCTGCAGACACAACTGAGGCTGGGTCCCCCAGGGAGGTGAGTGTGAGGAGGAGAGGGTAGCATCCAGATCTCCCTCCCCTTGGGCTCCCTCCCCCGGGATCAGGACTGGGTAAAAGTCAGAAGTGACTTTTCAGGAAAACTAGAATTTCCACCCTCAGCAGCTTGCTTCCAGGGCTTCCCAGGACACTTAGATTTCAACTCTGGCTTGATGACCTCCCCACTGTTTTTATGCAGTGTCATTTTTACCCAGGGCCGGGAGAAGAGAGTTTGCTTGTGAGAGGAAGTGGGAGGGTCCTATGGGTGGGGCTGGGGCTGGGGCTGCCTAGACTGGCAGGGGGACAGGCTTCTCTGAGGGGCTCTGGGGGCTGCTTGTCTGACAATATCCCAGGGGTCAAGTACTCTATGTCCTTGGTACTGGTTGAATATGTTGTGATTTTACTTTTAGCATATATTGCCATTTTTTGGTAGTACTAGGGTTTGAACTCAGGGCTGTGCATTTGCTAGGCAGTCACTCTACAACTTGAGCCACACCTCCAGCACTTTTTGCTTTGGGGTTGTTTTTTAGATAGGGTCTTGATTTTTGCCCAGGCAGGTCACAATCCTCCTCATCTCTGGGATTACAGGTGTGAGCAACTGTGCCTGATTTACTTTTATATATGTGAAAAAAACCACTCAATTTTCAATTTTTTCTCTAAAAAGTCAAAAGATTATATAATACTGTGAATGTACTAAGTACCAGTGAAATGCAAGTGCCACCGAGGCAAGTCTTGGAGTGGAAGGGACTTGCTTGCCCGTTGTGTTTCTGATCCACTCAGTGCTCTCCCAGGCTGGGTCTGCACCTGACTGCTTCCCACTGTGCTGCTCACACTCCTTGCATCCTCTGGTATCCCACACAGATCTGCCCTTCTCATGCTGACCCTGCCTCTAGCTTTCACTAGCTGGCAGCCACCCTGCTTGTTCTTCCTCCACCCCTGTGTCTGCTCAAGGCCCCTTATTCCTGCCATTTTGCGTCCATCTGCTGGCCAAATCCTGGCCTCTCAGGAATCTGAGTGTGGAAGGCATATTAATCTCCAGAAGCTGCTGTAAGTGACCACAAACTGCTGGCTCAAACAACCTGTTAGGGTGAACAAAAGGAAGCCATGTTGGAAGGGGTCTCCCTGCCCCTTGAAGGTGACTTTTTAAAAACTCTCTGTGGCCCTAAAGAAAAATAGACACCCACCTTAAGCCATTTACTAGAAACTCCTCACCTGGCCCAGAAAGAATGAGCCACCCATAAGCCATTATCTTGGGAGTGTCACAGAGTCATTAAGGTTTATCCTGTGCAGTGACCTTCCTGAGGCTTCTCCACCCACCTCCCATATCTACCCCCAGTCTGTAAGCAGCTGTGCGCTCCAGCTCTCTTGCTGGGGGCCCCTTCTGCAGGACCACTTCTCCACAATAAACCCTGTGCTATCCCTGCCTATCCATTCCACGCTGTTCTTTCATTTCCAACACAACCTACATGCATTCTCTCCTGTTCTGGAAGGCAGATGCCCCACATGGAGGTGTCTGAATGCTTGCTCTACAGGCTCCTTGCCTTGTGGCCACAACGCTCCCATCTCCGTCTCCCTCCCAAATCTCCCCCTTTCTGTAAAGACACATGTATCAGATTTAAGCCCAGCTGGGTAATCTAGTGTGATTTGATCTTAAGACCCTTAATTTAATCACATGTGCAAAGGATCATCTCCCAAATAAGGTCTCATTCATAGGTTCTGCAACAGATACAGGTTTAGGGGCCACCATTCAACTTACTGCAGGGGAGAGCAAAGGTAAGTACAGTGGGGTGTGCTTAGCTGTGTTTCTGAGCTGCCCTCCCACCCTGCACTGTCTGAAATGTGAGCTGACCAACTTCACTTGGTCTCCTCCCTCCCTCACCCCTGTAGTCTCCCCCTTCCACACTTTTCCCTTTCCTTATAAACCCCTAAGGAGACTGAGACTTTTATTTTGGTGGGACGGGGGTTTGAATTCTTGCCAAGCAGGCTCTTAGACTGAAGGCTTTTCCTTACCTCCCACACTGTCCAGAAAAGCAAGCCTCACTTCTGAATTCACTGCCTTGGGACTCCCCTTTTTCTCTGCCACAGAGGACTGAGCCTACCATCCTAAGGACAGTCCTAGCCCTCGGGTGCCAGGTGGACCCTTTGCTGTCTGGTATCCTCAGTCCCTCCCTTCTGTTTTGTGTTTGTGCCTTTAGGCCAGTGCACAAGACCAGCCCAGTGGGAGAGTCTCAGGTACACCTGGGCTGTAAGGCAGGCCCCACTTCTCTGGGTCTTGGCTTGCTTAGCTGCACAAGGGCATCATGGGACTGGGGTAAGGTTGACCTGGATGGAGCATCAGCAAGCACTCTTGAGCCACAGAGCAGTTGCTGGGTGGAGGCTGGCATTTCTGGCTCTCTTGGCCCACTACCCAGGTGCCTACGAGTATGTGGGGCTCGTCCATGTGCGGGGGTGGGCTGCCCCCCAAGTGCAAATGAGTGAGACTTTCCTTCTTGACACCCTCTGCTTTGAGGGTGAGATGGCATGACGTTTGAACATCTTGCTCGGCGCCAGGGCTTCTCACTCGGCGTGGCCTCACCCTTTCTGTGTGGCTGGAGTTTCTTCCTGTGAAATCTCTATTAGCAGCAGAGTTAGGGCCTGGCGGGCAGAAGCTGGGTAATGAGGCGCCTGGACCTGCTGTGGCCTGGCTGGAGGGACTGTACATTTCTGCTGCTGAAATTCTGTGTGGATTAATTAAAAGGGGGGAAAGCATTTCTCCTGAATTATTTACCGGCTTCCAGGAGACCAAATAATCATTGCAGTGTCTGGTTACCAATGCACTGTACTTCTCTTTGATAGAATTGTAGGCAGGCACCAAGGGCAGGGATGGGGAAGGGAGCTGGTTGGGTCCCCCAGGAATGAGGATTTCACTCACTTCATTTCAGGAAGCCACAGCAGTTGGAAATGCCCTTCATGGAGGAGGTCAGCAGGAGAACGCTTTAGAAAGTTCCTCCCACAGAGAAGCCAGAGCCTCGTTTTCCTTTCAGGTTTTTGTCTTTTTTTTTTTTCCCTAGAGAGTTGGCCTGCATTTCCAGGGAGGTTCCGGGAGACTCAGTTTCTATTCCAGCCCTGCTCTGGTTCGTGGACTGTCGGTGCTTGGCTATGGCAGGTCAGGGGTGAGCACAAGTCCAAGGTTGTGTTTGTGGGTGTCTCTCTGTGCTGAGTATGAGGGAGCCACCACCATGAAGGGACTGGACAAGCTTCTCTCTCACCATCCCACCCACCATCAGTCCAGTGTACAGGGAAAGGCCAAAGGCTCTTGTCTAATTCTTCAGGATGACCTTCAGCCTTCAGGCTGGCTCTCCAGGTGGCTTTGGCTGCCCCTCTCCACATAGGTGGCTCTCGATCAGTCCCTTCATGGGCTTCTCTCTAGTGCCTGCTTGACTTGGACAAAGCTTGCTGGGTTTGGCCTCTCCAAGCTCACAGACCTAGTCTTGTTTCTGTGCCTAGTCTTGTTTCTAGGCACACAGTCCAAGGTGGCTTATCTGCCTGCATCACGCCTACTTCTTACTGTCCCACACTGCCAGGTCAACTTCCAAGTGACCTCTGAGCTTCCAGCTCAGCCAGGATGACTGGAGTCCCCACCCAGGCCTCCCTAGGGTGGTGTGCTTTTTAAGGCAGACTGTGGTCATGGTATTCCTCTCTTTTTAAATGATTTAAATGATAAATACTCTTATCATGCAGAGAGAGGACACATTGGTAGGTCACATAAGAGGTGTGAAATTGGTCCCCCTCCTTTTTTTTTCTGGTATTGGAGTTTTAAACTCAGAGCTTGCTAGGCAAGTGCTATGCCACTTGAGCCACGCCTCCAGCCCTGGAGTTGGTCCTTAAGGCCAGTGGGGCTGATACAGGGAATCACTTTGAGTCCAGAGAAGAGCAAACAAATTCAGGTCCCCCTGCCTGCATTGACACCTCTGCCCCCAGCAAGGGGAGGCAGGTGGCATGCTGGGTAATGGGGCTTGGATCTGAGTTTAATGAAACACTGGAAGGTTTGCAAATTAAAATGACAGTAATACAACCACCAACCCCAAAGGGTGAAATCTGTGCTCATATTCTTTGGAGGTATATCTTATTGGCAAGTGCATGTATAAGCATGGGTGTGAGGCTTGGCAGTCATCCATGTGTCTGTGCATTGTTAGCTCTGCAGTGTAACAAAATCACTCCAAAATTTAGAGGCCTGAAACAGTTTTCTCCATGTGGGCCTCTTCAGAGGACAGCTCAGAACATGGTAGCCAGATTCTCTCTGAGTGAGTAAGAGAGATAACAGGGGAGCAGGCAGAACTGAAGTCACAGGGTTTTTTTTTTTTTTTTTTTTGTGGTACTGGGGTTTGAACTCAGGGCCTTCACCTTGAGCCACTCCACCAGCCCTCCAGCCCTTTTAGTAATGGGTATTTTCGAGATAGTGTCTTGAGAACTCTTTGCCTGGACTGGCTTCAAACCTCCATCCTCCTGATCTCTGTCTCCTGAGTAGCTGGGATTACAGGCGTGAGCCACTGGTGCCTGGCCTTTTTTTTTTTTTTTTTTGTAACCTAAACCTGGCAATGACCTGTGTTTTACTCCTTGTTAGAAGCCAGTCTGTAGGTCCAGCCCACCCACGTTAAGGAGATTTAACAAGGGCGTGGACGCCAGGAGGCCGGCCCATGGACCGGTCAGCATGGAGGCTGCCTGATATGGACTTCTCTGTCCATGTCCCTGGATGTGTGTTGGGAGGTATGCAGTTTTGATTTTGCTGGAGCTGTGAACTGTGGATTGATAGATCAGGATGCTCTCTTTCTGGCTAAGTGGAAGGAAGAGCTCCTTTTAATGGCCCATTAATTTATTTGACTTGTACATTTTGCAAACAACTTGCTTCTGCCTCTGGTGGAGCATCCTGTCGAAATCCACAAATTACGGATACGTGGAACAGCAGGCAGCAGCCCATATATGAAAACGCTGGCTATAAAATGTCAGCATGAGAAGATGTTTTTGCCGACGGGTGTGGGTTTGCAGATAGGGCTCTGCCTGAAAGGCGGGGGAGGCTTTGTTCTCTAAGCAGCCAGGCCAAACCTACATTAATGGAGCTGCCTAGTCCCGCTTGCCTGGGGCCCTCAAGTCCCTAGAGAATGGGCACTCACGTCCACTGCCGGTGAAAATGACCTTGCAAGCCTCAACTCCGGCTAGAGTGACCCCCCACCACAGAGCAGGCTGGCCAGCACCATGGCCATGGTGCAGAGTGCCAGGGCAGGTCACTGTCCTTTCCTGAGCAAGGCAACTAACTCAGAACCCAGGGATCTCCAGGGCATGATCGGGGGGCAGGGGGGGGGTCCCATTACATCTAACTAAAGAGAACACACCCAAATGGCCACTGTTGGTTAGGACCATCGGCCAGACGTTACTTCTGCTTCTTTGCCCCTTTCCTCCCCCTGTAATCTTCCAACCTTTAGGGGAGCCCCATGCAACCTGGGGAGAATCCGCAGATCTTCAGCAAGTGTGATGTGGGCAAAAGCATGTGGCTCTGGGACTGGATGATCCTTTAGGATCCTGGCCTCAATGCATCCCAGTGGTGAGCCTTTAGTTTTCCCCTCTGTAAAATGAATTGGAGAAAAAAAAAACCAACCAACTCATACAAAAAGCCTGGCAGAATTACAGACATGTCAACCGTCACCTGACACGCCAGATCTCTCCTCCCTTTTCCCCACCCCCAACCCATCCCCAAACCAGACTTTTCATCTCATGAAGGCAGACTTTCCACTCAGGTTCTCTTGTGGAGCGGGTCTTCCTTTCTGAGTGGGAAGTGAGGAAAGCACAAAAGGAGCTCAAGGGAAGGACAGGCATTGTTTGGCTTAGCATCTCACTCTGGTAGCTCTCTGCAAGTGACAATGAAAATGCTATTGACTGCCAGAGCCTCCTGAGGGCCAGGTTGCCTCATTGATCCATCCCTCTGCAGGGAGCTTTGTGGCCCAGCAGCTGTGCTTCCGTGTGTGTGTGTGTGTGTGTGTGTGTGTGTGTGTGTGTACGTGTGTGTACGTACACCATAGGCTGAATGTGTCCCATCCAAATTCCAAATTTATATGTGGAAACCTAACTCCCAATGTGATAGCATTTGGAGATGAGCTTTTGGGGACAAAGGTAGGGATGGATGGGGTCATGAGGTTGGAACCCTCGTGGTGGGATTGGTGCTCTTGTAGGAAGAGACACCAGAGAACTTGCTGCCTCTCTCTCTGCCACGTGAGGACACAGCTAGAGGGCTATCTGCAAGCCAGAAAGAGAAATCCCACCAAGACCCTTGATCTTAATCAGGCGCCAGTGACCTATAATTCTAGCTACTCAAGAGGCCAAGATCAGGAAGATCACATGGCTTGAAGTTAGCCCCAGGCAAACAGTTCTTAAGACCCTGTCTCGATAAAACCCAGCATAAAAGTAGGGCTGGTGGAGTGGCTTAAGCAGTAGAGGGCCTGAGTTCAAACTCCTGTATGCCCCCATGCCCCCACCCCCAAAAAAAGAACCTTGGTCTTGAACTTCTCAGCTTCCATGACAGTGAAAAAATGAGTCTGTTGTTCAAGCCCCCAGTCTGTAGCATTTTGTTACAGCAGCTGGAGCAGACTCATACAGACTGGTTTCCAGCCGGCCTCCTGAGGGTTCTGGCCTCTGGAGGCTTCTGCCTTCCCCATGGTGGAATCATTACAGGATATCTCTTTTTGTTAGAAGCCAGGACCCTGAACCAAGGGATGGAAGGGGCTGCACCCTTCTTAGGAAGAGGTTGCTTATTGCTCAGCAGAGGAAGGGGTGGCCAGGGATAGTAACAGATTGGGTGGCAGCCTCCAATATTTTATAATGTTAGGGAAAGGCCCATGGGTAGCTTCTGAGCCAGGGCAGGACTGTGTCTCTGGCAGAGATTAGAGTCTATTCATCCAATGACTGATTGCAGATTCTGTGCCTATAAAGATGGAGACAGCCTCTCTGTGGAGTCTGTCAGGGAGGACAGCCCTGACATCCCATTACTGACGGATGACGGTCCTCCCTAGCCTGGGAGGCCATTCTTGTCCCTGTTCTCTGCAGCTCTGACAAAGACCCTGGAGTGCTGTGTCTCTGACCCCAGTAGGATGCCTTTGGGGTCCCCCTCTGCACCCAGGATCAGGGCTGGTGCACACCAAGCCCCTATGATCCTAGAACTCCATGGACCTAGGTCCAGGCAGACCCCAGCAGGCTGCATCCTGGGCACGTTGCTCCCACCCCCACAGGGCTGCATCAGCCCCAGTCTTCCCTGTTTGTTAAACTTATTTTTGTCTTGTCTGTGCTGAATTACACTTGTTTGCCTTGATTGCCTGTCGTTAAGCAGGGGAGGAGAAGAGGGACAAAAAAAAAAAAAAAGGGATAACGATCTGCTGGCATTGTATCCACAAAGCGCACATTCTCTTTGTATGGTTGAAACGTCAGCTGAGTGCTTTGAAAGCTCGCCTTAAATGATGTAATTGCCTGATCTCAATCCCGGCCTGGCGCCTGGATCTGGCTTTTCATTGATTTGAGTTGGGAGGGGCTGATCAAGGGGAGTCTTCTCTAACTTGTGGATATTTTTGGCAAATCAAAGTTTGCTTTTGTGGGTCAATTCTATCTTCTCTCATCACCACCTCCCATCTGTCCCTCTGTTCTTGTCCCCTGGCATTGTCTCTGGGCTTAGCCCTGTAGCATCAGGATCAGTACAGCCCTGAATGTCCCCGGAGAACCCGGCTCAGAGCACCCTGGAGCACCTGGGTCAGCCCTTTTCACAGGAAACTGGAGGGGAGTACAAATTTATCCAGCTCCTGTCTATGCCAGAGACAAGGAGCTGGGGGCTTCTTGTAAGTCAGAGGTTCTCAAAGTGGGGTCCTCTGAGACTCAAGGTGGTTTTGTTGTTGTTGTTGTTGTTGTTTTGGTGGTACTAGAGTTTGAACTCAGGGCCTCATGCTTGCTAGGCAGGGCCTCTACCACTGAGCCACTCCAAGATAGGGTCCTGAGAACTATTTGCCTGGGCTGGCTTTGAACTGCGATCCTCCTGATCTTTGCCTCATGAGCAGCTAGGATTATAGGTGTGAGCCACTGACACCTGGCTCAAGGAGTTTTTATTTATATACTTCAGTCAAAACAACATATAGCAACAGACAGAAGGTAGAGAACAAGAATCCAGCTGTCTTCTATTAAGCCAGACCTTAAAGAGATTTCCCCCAATGTAAAACAGTGCCTTTCTTCTCACTAACCTTGTGTTGTTTTGGAAAACAAAGTTGTTTTTTGTTTTTTGGGTTTTTTTTCATAAAAACTGATTTTATGTTAGTGGTTCATTGTTGTTTTTTTATTCCTTCAGTACTGGGGATTTGAATCCAGCCCTTCTCACATTCTCGGCAAGCACTCTATCACTGAGCTGTATTCTGAGCCTGGACTCTTCCCAGCCCTCCCCCTTCCCCAATCTTTTCATTTTATTTTGAGACAAGGTCTCACTAAGTTGCCAAGGCAGGCCTCAAACTTGAGATTATCCTGCCTCACCTCCTGAAGAGCTGGGATTACAGCTGTGAACCACCATGCCCAGCTCACCAGAGGACATTTGGACAGATTAAGAGACACCAGGGAAGATGTGCAGTGAGGCCACAGAGAGAAGGAGGCCACCTGCAAACCAGGGAGGGAGGCCTCAGAAGAAACCAGTCCTGCAGATACCTTGGCAGCCTAAGAAGATTGAAGCATGCCTTCTTTTTTTTTTTTTTTTTTTTTTTGTGGTACTGGGGTTTGAACTCAGAGCCTTAGGCAGGCGCTCTACCACTTGAGCCACTGCACCGGCCTGAAGCATGTCTTCTTGCATCCAGGGAACAAGTGTGTGCGTGGATGGGCTCTGAGGAAGACCTGGGGCTCCATCCTTGGCTCTCTTCTTCTCTTCTGTTGGCACTGCCCAACAGAGCAGTGACTATTGTATAGTCCGTGTGGTGGCATGGATCCCACTCCCCATGGGGGACATCAGCCCCTATAGGCCACAGCTCTGGCTTTCTTGCCCTCCTGTTCTCTGTAAAACTACTTGTTGGTGGCCTTGAGTTGGGATCCCCCTTTCCATCCTTCCCCTCCCTCCCTTTGTTTCTTTCCCTTTCTGTTCCCCCCTCCCCTGCTTGTCCCTGAAGTGTGTCATCTTCATCTTATCTCTGTCCCCATTGCTTTCTTTTCCTCCCCTGGTTCGAGGAGAGAAAAGTGTAGAGGAAGGCAAAAGGCGAAAGCTGGAATTCACAAGCAAGAGAAGATGATATTATGTCATTCTTGTCTCCCCAAGCTGACTGGCTGCCCCTGCTGTGGCCAAGCCAGGCTCCCACACTCTCCCTTACTTACCTGACCTCACCCCACCTGCAGCACCCAGCACCGCTGGCTTCTACCCAGGTCTGTTCTTTTTTTTTAAGTAGGATATATCTGTTGTAGGAAGGGGGATTTACTGTGACAATTCCAAATAGGCTTATATTCTACATTGGTTAGATCACCCCCACCATTTTTCCTCTACCGACCCTTCCCACCCCACTTCAAGCAGTAGCGAGAGGGGTCTTCGTACATGAAGTACATTCTCAGGTCTGTTCTGAAGCCAACACTGAGCACCGGTGCCTGGCAGCTGGCACTTCCACTGCCCCCCTTGCTACAGGTCGCAGAGCCAGGAACCCAGATTCCCCTGAGTGAGCCTCGGTGCCATCCCACCCTAATTATAAGGCAGGGGAGCGCCTGCTCTTTTCAGCTTTGACTGTAATTTCTCTGATTACAGCTGAGCTCAGGGCAGCCTTCCTCATAATTGGATTAATGAAGACATCTCCCCTCCCCCACACTGCTTCTGATTTTAACCCTTTTGTTGCAGGGGGGGTGGCAGGTTTCTGAGTCAGCACCCGTTGTGTTTTTGAGACAGGGTCTTTTTTTGGGCAACACTGGGGTTTGAACTCAGGGCCTTCCACTTGCTAGGCAGGCGTGCTATCACTTGAGCCACTCGGAGAGCCCATCCTGTTGTAGATTGAATTATACCCACCCCTCAAACTCATATGCTAAAGCCCTAACCCCCAGTACTTCAGAACGACCATTTTTGGAGACAGGGTCTGTAAAGAGGTGGCTCAGTTAACCTGAGGTCCTTAGCCCTGATCCGGTGTGACTGGTGTCCTTATAGGAAGCACCAAGGACCCAGACAGCCAGAGACCACCACAGGAAGTTCTTAAGAGCCAATGTGGGAGACCTCCGAGGAGCCATGGCTGCCCATGGCTCCTCCTCCAACTTCAGCCTTGGGAATTATAATCAAGTAAATCCCCATCCTTCTAGGCACCTGGTGTGTCCCTAGTAAACTAAGATACCACCCTCGTGGGAACAGCCTGTGGCTGAGTGGGACAGCTGTCCTGTCCTCTGTGGAAGACACCCAGGAGACCCAGTTCCATGGCCAGCTGACGTAGGTCTGTCACACAGAGCTGGGCTTCTCTGCTGGCCTGGCCCTGGAGCAAGTGTGGGAACATCTGGTGGCACGGGATCCATGTGTGCATCTTGGATGGTCCACATGGCAGATGCAAGGTGTGCACGAAAGTATGTGTGTTCATTTGTGTGTCTTTGTGTGCAAACAGGAGAAACTGAGAAGTTTAGCAGTTAAGCTCAGACACCCTCCTCCATCCCACAGAGCACCTGCCAATGCACCACTTCTGCAAGAATATCAGAAAATCACTTGGTGTCAGGTCAGAGCTTGTGTGACCGTCCCAGACAATCTGTTCTATGTTGGGACAAACAGGAGCAGAGCTTGTGTGGAGCTGACGATGACTCCCAGCCCCCAGTGGGCCCCTCTAGGACTCTAAACCATCCTGTTGCCACCTCTTCAAGATCCCAGTCATGCCTGTGGCACTCTTTTTGTGGGAGGTCTTCCAAAGGTCACTATCAAATCCTGATATCCTAAATGCATATAGGCCAAGACAAGGGGCAAAGGGGTCTCCCTGTAGACAATGTTCAGCCCAGGGAGGTCACCCCTGGTGCGACCATGGGGACCAAATATGTTGTATGGAGAGAGTGGGGGACAGACATGGAGGACTTCCAAAGGCCAGGTTGGGATGTATAGGTCCTGAAATCAGGTCCTGACCTGAGCAGGGAGGCCTGGAGAGTGAGAGAGTGGTCAGACCTCCAGGACGCCTGTCCTGGGGGTGCTCCTGGCCTAAGGGTAGGGTGTGTTTGGGCGATTCCAGACCAGCAGACAGACTCATAACCTGGGGTGTTGAGTAGATTGCTGAGGGTGTGACCTCCTGCAGTGCCCTCCCCCCACAAATGCTCTCCCATGGCAACCCTCCCCACATCAAGCCTGGGATTGCAGATGTATGCTACCAGACTCGTTGGTTGACATGGGGATCTTGCTAACAGTTTTGGTTGGCCTTGAACCCAACTGTGATCCTCCCAATTGTGCCTCCTGAGTAGCTGAGATTACAGGAGCCACCACACCTTGCTCCTTTCAAAACTAAATTTTTGGATGATTTGTCCCAAGGCAACCCATAAAGAGAGCACACACTGGTTCCTGAGGCTTGAGACAGTTTTTGTTGGATTGTCACACTGTCTTCACCTTTCTCTTCCATGCCTCTGGCTTTCAGGGGTCCAAAGTAGCCCATGTCTTGGTGATTTGACAGGACTGGATGGAGTATGGGGAGGTCTGTGTGACTTCAGTATCTCTCCTCTGTGAGAGAGAGCCCGGGGATACCCATCAGAGACCGCACCCCAGGGTTTAACCGAGGGCTGGTCACGTGGACCGTTCCCTGCTAAGTGACTGCCAAAACTCCCCAAGAGAGACAGATGTTGCTTCTGAGTCACACTGCAGCCCAGTGGGCACAGTGAGCACACTACCGGCTGGGGAGCAAAGCCTGGTCCCACCCGGTTCCCAGAAGCCAGCTCCCAGCTGGCCCTCACAGTGTTCAGGGATTGTGGGCCCCGGCCTCAGGTGCTAGGAGGTCTTTTCTCAGCTGTCCTGGCCAGGCTCACTCAGGTGACCATCTCCCCACCCCAGTCTCCTTTCCCTAGAAATAAGCACTCTAAGCGCAGCATCAAGCATGCTGGCTTCCCTGGCCGCTCCCTCTGTGCTGTGGGACCTCCCTGCACACTTAGTGCTGCTGTTAAGCAGGGGCCTCAGCACCTGCTTTGAGGAGACCCCCTGTGTGGTTTATCCTTCCCACCTGCATCGTCTCCTCCTAACCTGCAGTCTGGTTCATATCCCTCCCGCCACACCTCCACCATGGGGTTCCACCTTTGGGGTGTGCAGTTCTTCTTGAGGGCAGTGCTGACCACAGAGAGTGTAACCTCCTTCTAACTGCATTCCTCTTCCAGGTGCCTTCCATAGGCACTTGAGTGACAGGCCTATCTGTGAGCCAACTATTGTGGTGCCAAGGATGGAAGGAGAGGCCAGGAACTGGTGCCATGGGCTGTCTCATGGAGGGGAACTAGAAGGCTGGGGGAAAGGTAAGGGGCAAGAAGACAAGCCACTATTAACCTATGGGATCTCTTATAATTTTGTACTGTGTGCAAGTGTTACTTTTTTCAACAAAATGTTAACTAAAATAAGGAAGCAGGAGAAGGAAGAAGAACAAGGAGAGGAAGAGGGGAGAAATAAGAAGAAGAAGGAGAAAGTAAAGGAAAAGAAGGTCTTAGAGGAAGGAGAAGGAGGGTGAGGAAGAGAAGTCTTCCAAAATAGCCAAAGTGCTGGGTGCTGGCAGCTCATACCTGTCATCTTAGCTACTCAAGAGGCAGAGATCAGGAGGATCATGATTTGAAGCCAGTCCAGGAAAATAGTTCATGAGACCCTATGTAGAAAGGGCTGGTGGAGTGGCTCAAAATGTAGCCCTAAGTTCAAACCCAGTACTGCAACAGCACTGCAAAAAAAAAAAAAAAAAGCCAAAATGGAAATCCAGGTGAATACCTAATGAATACCCAGGTATTCATCACCTGTTGAATGGATAGACCAAATGGGTACCCATACAAAGGAATATTACTCAGCCATGAAAGGGATGAAGTACTGGCACATGTTACAGTGTGGATGGTAATAGAAATATTCAGGCAAAAGTGCCTCCATTTTGGGCCTGGCTGGGTGTCCATTCTGATCTCTATTGTGCTCCCTGGTAAATGATAAAACCAACTACCACCCTCCCATTCCAGGAGAACGGGCCTCAAAGAAACAACCCGCCTGTTCCCAGAAGGCACACCCCAGAGGCCCCCTTGCCCAACTGAGTACTTTCTGCCCCAAGGATATCAGTAAATTTTCACAGCGACCACTTCCTCGTTCTCTTACCCAAGGCAGACATAAAAACAACCCCAACTCCGAGTCCAGTGCTGTGCTGTTCTCATGGGCAGCCTGTCGTTAAACTTTGCCTGCTGGACGTGAGAGTCTCTCAGGAGATTTCTTTTGCAAGCAGTGTTTTCCTAACAGATGGGCCTTGAGAACACCACACTAAGTGAAAAGCCCTCCATCTAAGGACAAATGTTGTATGGGTCCATTTGTACGTGATGTTCAGAATGAGCAAATCCACACGCAGACCACAGATTAGTGGTTCTTAGGGGCTGGGGAGGAGACGAGGATTTTCTTCTGGGGTTGTGAAAATGTTTTGCAAACATAAGAGGTAGTTGTATGATAAAGTGGCTTTTCTAACTCACTTTAAAAGGGTTAATTTTATGTTATATAAATTTTGCCTTTATTTAAAAAATAAAGGAAACAAAAAGAGTATATGTCAGGAGGTCCCACTCAGCAGGAAGAACTCTATCCATAAATACCGTGGATTCAAACTTGCTTCTGCCTCGGGCTGCTGCTGGCCAGAGGCCCCGGATGGCTCAGATTTGTTCTCTTCCAAAAGGCCCTCCAGGGCTTCCTGACAACTCAGCAGTGACACTGGAAATACACAGAACTCTCATTGCCACTCAGCTGAGAAAAGGGTCATGGCCTCCTCATTCACAGTGTACATCAGCTGGGGTTCTCGGCAGCCCACAACAGGCTGCTTGGCTTCCACAGCAGACACTTCTCATGGTTCTGGAGGCTGAAGGCCAAGCAAGGTCAAGGTGCCAGCACATCGGAAGTCTGATGAGGGCCTCTTCTTGGTCTGCAGGTGGCCTCTTCTCATTGTGTCCTCATATAGTGGAGAGCAGAGAGGGAGGAAGCAAACGCCTTCTAAGAACACTAATCCCACCACAAGGGCTCCGTTCTCGTGACCTAATTACTTCTCCATGGCCTCATCTCTAAACACCACCATGGAAGGGGAGGGATGTGTTAGGATTTCCACATACGAATTGGGGTAGGGGTACAAACGTTCTGTCCCCAACACAGAATCTGGTGTAAAAGCACAGGCTTTGGGTTGAACAGTCCTGGGTTGTTATATAGACCAGAGCACATCTCCCTCCTACCTGAGCCTTGGTCTCCTCTACCATAAAAACCAAGTCATAGGGACACTTGCCCCTCAGTCATGGGAGGAGGGGGCGAGATGATGCCAGCAGGATGCTCAGCAGGAGGCCAGCACACGTGTGCCAAGGCTCTGCAGCCCTGTTCCCTGTCACAGCTAGAGCAAAACCCCAACACCAGAACCCTTCTCCCTGCCCATATGGTGCAAGTTTCCCCTTCTACTCTGCTTGGTTTATCAGTGGATCCAAGGTGGTCCCAGGCCTAACGGAGGAGATGCAAACATTCTTCTCATCTCTCAGGAAGGGGAAGCAGATGGGAGGGGAAACGACCCACAGCAGACAGGCTTGCCGTTGGCTCCCCAACCCCGGGGTGGTGTAGGGGGGAGACACCCACACTTCCGTAGCACAAGCTGCCTGCAAACCACACAGCCTGGAGATGCCACGGTCCCAGGTTAATATCAAACGTCCTCCTTTCCAGTGCCTTGTGAAATGCAGTTACTTGTCAGGCATTGTTTGGAGTCTGCCCCAAGTGCTGTTTTGGTTGGTTGCTGATAGGTGTGCACGCAGTGATCCACCATGTTTAATTTGTATGGCAGTGTGTACACTTGATGACTGCCCCCTGCCATGTTCTCTGGAATCCAGAAAGCTAAGTGTCCATGGGGCAGAGTGGAGACTTGGGGCAGCAGCAGAAGGGAAGGGAAGTTTGGGAGACGACTCCCATGTGTATGAGTGGTCCCTATCTATGCTGATTAACTCTTCCTTCAGGTCAAGAGCTGCCAAGGACGAAGTTAGAAAATTCTATCATCCAAGGCCCTCAAATGCTGCCCAGGGCAAGGCTAGGGCCGGACCAGCCACAGCTGCAAGTCAGAGCCTGATGGGGCTGAGTATACCCCAGGAGCAGGACAGGGGACAGGACTGGCACACAGGTGGGCCTATGGGTGGGGTAGAGCAGGGGTCATGGGGAGGGGAGGCTGGGAAGGGTGCCCTGGGGGTTCTGTAAGAGTTTGGATAGCATGTCCCTGGAGGTGTCTCTTTTTTCTGGTCCCCTCCCTCCTTCCAGTGTCATCTCTCAGAGCTGATGTTTTCTCTGCTATTCCTCAACTAGACAATTAGTTATTTTCCTAAAAACTGATTTAGAAAAAATAAGTGGAGCCATCCGCTTAGAGAACTGCTAAGATACAGGATGATGGATGGCTTTATTAGCATACTTCAATTTTATATTTATCAAGTTAAGCCAGCAGCCCAGGGTACTTAATTAAGGCTCTTTGTCATCAGTTGGAGACAGAAAGATGGGGAGAAGAAGGGCTTCTGACCCATCTTCTAGGAGGAAAGTTAGTGCCTCAAACGACATGCCGGGGATGGGGTGTGTGTGTGTGTGTGGTGTGGGGGGGGTGCTCAGACAGATTTGGATGATATGGATGGGGAGGAGGGCTCTCTTCACAAAGGGACCCTTAAGCGGGGTGGTGTCAGTTCTCTGATCCTTGGCGTTTTCTCTCCTGTAAGCACTCTCAGAGAAGCGGCTTTCATTTATCACCAGGTCCTCGGGCTCTCTGTGAGCTCATAGGAAAGAGCCAGGGAGCTGGGGACCCCAGGTCTCCTCCTTTTCATTGCGTGATCTACAAATGAGATCTTCTAATTCACCGCTTGGATGTCCTATTCCGTGGCTTTTCCTAAGTTTTCAGTGTATTTGTGATTGGGCACACATGACTATCCAGTTTTAGAACATTTCTAAAAGAAACCCCACGCCCATTAAGCCCTATCTCTGTCTCCCTCCCCAGGCCTTGGCAACCACCAATCAGTCTCCTTTCCAGCTCTGTGGATTTGCATTTTCTGGGTATGTCTTTTTCTTTTCCCTTTGTTTTCCTTTTTTGCAGTGCTGGGGATTGAACCCAGGGCACTCTAAGACTGAGTTACATCCCTAGCCCTGGACTTTTCATATAAATAGAATCATTCAATATTTGTCTTTTTGTGCCTGGCTTCTTTTGGTTAACATGTTTCCAAGGTTCATTCATGAATATGTGTCAGAAATTCCTTTTTTATTGGCAAGGTCTTACTGTGCAGCCCAGGTCAACTTTGAACTCACCATCCTCCTGCCTCACCCTCCCTAAGTGTTTGGATTACAGATATGCACCACCATGCATGGAAGAAAGTTCTTTCTAAGGCTGAATAATCCATGGTAGGGACATACCACATTGTGTTTATCTATTCTCCTATTGCCTCCAGCCTTGGTGGCCTGTCATGTCAACTTCTCTGGCAGCTCTGGAAGGGAAGGAGCCCTAATTCTGGGGGCTCCCTGGGGCATCCCTGCCTGCCCATGTCTGTTCCTCGAGTTTGAGCCTAGAGGGTAAGCAGGTGGACTCTGAGGTCTCCTGGGGCTGGATTTGGAATTTGGATCTGCAGCGAGCCCTTGCACCTCTCTGAGCCTCAGTTTCTTCATCTGTGAAGTGGCACGTGAGCCCCATACATGCACAGTGCTTGACAATGCTTGCCCCCAAAAGATGATGTGCTCATTTCCTGTGGCTGCTGAAAGCAAAGAAACACACACTTAGTGGCTTACAGCAACACAAATGCATTGCCTGGCAGTTTTGGAGTCCACAGCAGTCTCAGGGGGTCTACCATTAAGGTACTGGCGGAGCTGCATCCTTCTGGAGGCTCCAGAAGATCTGGCTTTTCCAGATTTTGGAAGCTGCCTGCACTCCTTGGCTTGGGGCCCCTCCCTCTATCTTCAAATCCAGCATTGTGGCAGGTATTCTTTCTCCCTCTGCACCATCCTGCCTCACACCCTTCTCCTGCCTCCCGCTTCTAAGCTGAAAGACCCTGTGGTTCTATTAGACTGACCTGGATCATCGGGAATCCTCTCCATATTTTAAATGCAGTTAGTTTGCAACCAAAATCCCATGTGTGACTCTGATCTACTCTTGCCACGTGTGCTCCACAGTTTCTGGGGATGAGAACCTGGATCTCTTCTGGGGTGTAACTGTGTCACTATCTAGAAAGAAAGGTCACTGGTGGAGTGGCTGAAGTGGTAGAGGACCTGCCCAGCAAGCATGAGTTCAAACCCCAGTTTCGCCACCCCCCAAAAAAAAAATTACAAAAAGAATGGAGGGCCATTTAAAGTTGCCTTGCTGATGCAAATTCAACAAAAGTAGTAACATAAACATGGTAACATGCTTAGAGTTCGTGGGAAATGCCTGGCATGCAGCATTTGCCTGTTTCCAGCATTGAGCGGGCTTCACCGGGGAGGGCTGCCTGTCTGGTCCCCTGACCCCATGGTCACACACACACACACACACACACTCATGCATGCACACAGCTACTACCTTCCTGCAGAACCGCCAAGGTACAATAGCTCTGCTCCCAGCTCCCACAAGCTGTGCAGAACGGCCTTCTGGCATAAACAAAAATAAACCCCAGACAGCGCTTTTCAATCGGAGGATTAGCCTAAAATGTTGTGAAACAGAAAGCATGAAATACGCATCGGTGAAACCGCCCTCCCTCCCCACTGCGCGGCCTCCCCACGCGGCTGGAGGCCCGTTGGTGTGGGGCTGGCTGTTCCTGCCCCGCACGGCTGTTGATGATTTGTGCGCGGTGTCGGTAAATGCTGTTCTGACATTATTAATGCTTCATACTCCAGCAAAGGACAGTGGCCTATTGCCTCGTAATGCGCTGTCTGCTGCTGCAGCCCGAGCACATTAAATGGGGATTTCAAACACGGTAAACTGCTTGTTTCCTTCTTCCCACCCCAGGCCCTGTCTCCAGAAGCAACCTTGAAGCTCTCAGAAGGTGGGAGCAGAGTCCAGACTCTAATAGCCACAGAGGCCCTGGGGCCCGGGAGGGGGTGTCTCAAGGGGGCCAGGATGCCCCAGGAAGCAGCCATGGAACCCCAAGTGTTCATCTTCCTCTCTGGGGCAGGGAGGTGTCTGGAGAACTTCAGGTTAGGAGGGCTTTTCTGGGTGGGCCAGGGTTGCCAGGCTCCCTTTGACATCCACAGAGAGCCCAGATGGCAGGCCATCAAGTGGATTTTACTGGGCTTGCACAATGTTCTAAAAATATTGAGCCTACATTTTAAAATTATGCAGCTTCACACGCACAAGCAGACCAGACTTCTGGCTTCTCTTGAAGTAACTGGGCCCACAGTCATACAAAGCTTTGGTGGCCTGTCTGGTCCTTGGGACCTGCAAGTTTCCAGCAGTCTTGAACCATTCCAGTCCCTTCCATGATGTCCTTGTGGTGAGTTGAGCAGTGTCCCCTTAAACACCATGTCCTCTCTGAACTTCAAAACGCACCCTTATTTGGAAATAGGATCTTTACAGATCTCATTAACTAAAATGAGATCATATTGGATGACTGGACCCTAAATGACAGGGGTCCTTATACGAAGAGCTAACTGTGGACACAGGGATACATATAGAGAAAGTCACATGGAGGCATATAAGAATTGTGGCTGCTGCTGGGATCCGGCAGAGAAGTCTGGAAAGATTTTCCCTCAGAGGCAGCCCTGTGGTGGGTCACCTTGATTTCATGCTTCTGGCATCCAGAACCCTGAGAAAATTAATTTCTGTGGCTTTAAGCCACCCCCTCGTTGTGGTAGCCTAGGAAACAACTCCAGCCAGCTTCTCTGGTTGGCCCTGGCCGGATCCTAGGTACTTTGAGTCTGAGACCCCTCAGGGCGCCTCCCACATTGCCCCTGCAGCCTGCATCCCTTCCAGGAATCCTGTACCACTCCCAGGGCCTTCTGTGGGTTCTAGGCTTCCCCTGATCCCTCTAGCCAGTTCGGCAGGATCCGAGGACAGTGGGAGGGATGGAGGTGCTGCATGTAGCCTCAGAAGAGAGAAGGAATGGAAAGGGGACAGGTCAGGGGACTGTTCCAGCCTGACAGCCATCCTTGGATGTGTACTCCAAAAGGGTTGCCCCCATTTCTGCTCCCAGACTCTACTTCGGCTTGCCCGGAGAGACTCTCTGTCCTCATCAAAAGATGAGTGAGTGTTTGCCTAGCCAGTTACATTGGCAGGACTTGGCATTAAGAAACCAAATGTGAGCTGGGCACCATAGCTCACGCCTGTCATCTCAGCACTTGAAGGCTGAGACAGGAGGGATCAAGAGTTGGAGGTCATCTTGGGGTACATAGCGGGACCCAGTCTCAGACAAAGAAACATAAAAAATACCCACCCCCCCAAACAAATGTGCTCAGGCACCACCTCAGAGAGCAAGTCAGGATAAGGCTTCTCTTTTGCTAAGCTCTGCAGGTGAATATGCTGTGGGTGGGGCTGAGGATCTCAGTCTGTAGAACAGGGTACTGGTTGAGGTTCCCCAACTGAGGCAGGGATTCCAGTGCAATAGTTTGTTTGGGAGGGGCCCCCAGGTGCATTGATTGGGGAGTGATGAGTGAGGCAGAAAAGGTAGCCAGTACAGGCATATCTCAGAGCAGGTGACCACCATGGGCAACAGTCTCGCTGGGAGTGTTGGGGACCAGTGGCGAATATGGCACAGCACACAGCACCTGGGGGGAGAGGTGGTTGGAGTGGCCACCCATCTATCGCTGGAGGGCTGCTCCTGGGACACCGGCTGTCTGGTCCTTCTATCTTGTCCCTGAGTGCTATAGTGTATTCCTGCAGCCATCAGACAAGAGCCTTTGGGCAGAGAGCTGAAGGTGCTCTCAGTAATCTGGTTAGACTTGGAGGTGAGTGGAGAGGGAATATGGACAGAGCACGAACAGTATCTGCTACAAGTAGACAGTACCAGCGATAATCATAGCCTCCCTTGTGCTCAGTGGGAGCCAGGTGACAGGCTATTCACATACATTCACAGGTTCAAGTCTCACCATAGCCCTTTGATGCTGGTGCTATAAGTAGTCTGATTTATAGTTGTGGAAACTGAGGCACAGAGGCTGCGTCCAAGGTTGAATGATGTGAGGAGTCACATTTTTTTCTCCTAATGTGTACAGCACCGTGACAGCAAGGTGGACCGTTTACTTGATTGCACACAAGAGGCTGACAAAAGGGAACAGACTTGGAAATGAGCAGACTGCTGGACAATCTGGCCAACAAAACTCACTGTTCTCCTTATGCCTCCCTGCTGGCCCCAAGCCTGCTGATAAAATGGCAGAGGGGGCGGTCCTCCTCCTACCTCAGCATCCAGGTCCAAGAGAGCAAGGTGCAGAGGGAGTGAGGAGCATCCTCTTCTACCTTCTTAATTCTGGCTTCTGCCTGAGGTTAAGCTACCTCCCCAGATGACCCACTGCATCTGTGGCCGTTTCTGCCTCCTGCCGTTAGGAGAGACCTCCTCTTCAGTCCAGTGTCAACCAGGTGTAAATGCAACCTTCTGAACTTGCATGACAGAGGACCATTTTATTCCTTAGTGTAGATGTGGCTTTGGCCTTTACAGCCAGGGATTAAATTATTACCCGAGTTTGTGGCAGATGGAAGCACCCAAGCACGAGGTGTGATTTAGAGGCCCAGCAGAGACCCCTGCCCTCAAACATTTCCCTAGCAAGCCTGCCGTGATGCCCAAATTTCCCGCCACCATCCGTCACTCTTCTGTACCAAGGCACGGTCAGCCTGTCCTTGTTCAATGCAAATTTGCTACCTAGCTGGAGTAACACATTAATCCGCCAACACCAATTTATCACCCGTTTTCACATTGGCAGGAAGCAAGGCAATGAGATAATGCAACATGGGGCAGGTGAATTTTGATGAAGAAGGAGCAGGAAAGGCAGAGAGCATGAGTCACTGCTGGTGAGAAATGGCTCAGGGGCCCAGCAGGCAGTAAAGGGGCCCAGGGTACAGAGCTGGGGGGTGGGGAAAGGGCGGAGGGAGGCCCGACCAGGGCTGGCTGGAGGACAGTAAGGGTTTTCTCCTCTTTACACTTTGCCTGGAGTTACTGTCTGCACTGGGAGAGACCTCAGAGGTATCATGTTACTGTACATAGCACCCAAGGATTGAGGTGCTTCTCAGTGGGTATGGGTTGTCCTTTCTGCGTGTGGGGTGTCCTTTCTGCATCTTGCAGAAGCCTGGTCTTGGGAAGTGCTGTTGTTCCAGCCTGAGCACTATCTTCAGACCCTCGTGCTCCTAGGAGCCTCTGATCTGCAACTGCAAACAGGTCTCCAAAGTCAAGGAATGTGGGGAGGGGGTGAGCAGGGCTCAAAAGATGCTAAACAAAACAAACCCCCCAAAACCTCCCTCAGGTCTTTATGTTTTGGAGTTGCGGGGAGCCCTAGCTCATTGTACAGTGGAAACTGCTCTGATTTGCACACTCCATCACATTACCCACTGGTTAGAGGAGACAGGGAGGCTAGAACGAGAGCCCACCTGGGGCGACCTGCTCTGGCTTCCGGACTGAGTGCCACAGACCCAGCTTATTATTCTCAGACCAGCAAGCAAAGAATGCCGAGGGAGTTTCTGACAGAGAAGGACAGAAAATGCATGAGTATTGTAAGAGAAGTCAGAGCGGGTGAGGAGGCAGGTGCAGAAGCTCCTGGGGTGGCTGAGACAACAGCCCGAGGCAGGGCCCTGCCGCCTGGTGGAAGGGAAGAGGTCTCCTCCCGGCGCCCACCTCCTCCACTCTTTGCAGGGGCTGAAGCACCTTCGGCTGTCGGGGCTGGTGGCGTCCTAGGAAGTTGCATGGCCCAGGGAGAGAGAGGTGCGGGGCCCCAGCCCGCGGGTTCAGCGGCATGCCCGCCCCGCGCGCCCCCTCCCCGCACGGCCAGGGGAAGGAGCTGCAGCCGCGCGGTAGCCACGAGGTGGCGGCTGCGCGCCGAGAAAGCGCTCGGCCGCTCCCGGGCCGCCCCAGCCGCTCGGCCGCCTCCTCCAAGGAAACAATGCGGCGCCTCCGGGCGTAGCGCTGCGCTGGGCCGGACGCCGGACACCGGAGCGCGGGCAGCAGAGCGAGCGAGCGAGTCAGCGGCGGGCCAGGCGGGCGCGGGGCGTCCTCTGCGGGAGCCATGGGCGCGGCGCGGCGCCGGCCCGGAGATCGGCGCGGCCCAGAGGCTGGAGGGGCCGGGGCGCGGGCCCGGAGCCACCTCTAGCCGGCACCTGCACCAGCACCGGTACCGACACCAGCACCGAGGGCGCGGGCCTGGGGATGAGGGCTCCCGCCGCGGGGAGCCCTTCTGCGCGCCGCCGCGTCGTCCCGCCCAGCGAGTAAACCCAAGCAGACAGACGCGCGGCCGGCGGTCTGGGGGCGCGCCGCCTCCCGGCCCCCAAAATGTGAAGCGGGGAGGGCGGAGACGCAGAGACCGCCCGGCCGGGCGCCCTCGTCGCCCTCCGGCAGCTGCGCCGCTCCCCTTCCCTGCGCGCCGAGGCCGCGCCAGGCGGCCGGAGCAGCGAGGCCACCGAGCCCAGCGCCTTCTCCTCTCTCGGTCCCGGCTTCGGTCCACGGCGGGTTCGCGGCCCGGACGCGGCAGGAACCGGGCGTCTCGCCCAGACAAGTTTGAACAATGATCACAGTCAACCCCGATGGGAAGATAATGGTCAGAAGATGCCTGGTCACCCTGAGACCCTTTCGGTAAAGTTCGCTCCTGGTTGGCGTGGGAGGAGGTCTTTTCCCCGCGGGGGGCGCCTGGTGGAGGTGGCCGAGGCCGTCCTCTGCGAGGACGCTAGTGCCAGTGGTAGAGGAGGTTCGCGCTTCAACCCTTGGCCATGGCCAGGGGGACTGGGGAAACGGGTGGAGTCGGGGTTGGGGGCGCGAGTGGGGAGGGGTGGGTAATTCTGGACCTGCCCGGAGTTGGTCTAGGTTGGGACGGACTCGGGATACGGAGGTGAGAATGGAGTCAGAAAGCCACCAAGGTTGGGGACCTGACCCGGGAAGTGGCCCCAATCATAGCGTCCCTTCCTACCCCTCGGGGTCTCTCCCACCTCCTGGTCAGTCCCATCCGGGTAGCAAAGTTAGTGCGGGGTGCCGGGGCGGGGCCCTTTTTGTCCCGCCAGTCGGCCCCTAGGTCGGCCCGCCCTCCCCTCTGCCTAGTCCATCCCCTTCCCCGCCCTCAGCGGCACTCTCCGTGCAGGGTGCTGGCCTGTCTCTTATGCGAGGGTCTCCGAGATTGGGGCCGTGAACCCCTAAGCCAGGGATTCGCTCCCGACCTCTGGGCTTGAAGAGGCGGGGAAGACGCTGCTTGGAGCGTGGAGGGAGGAGGGAAGACTATCCTCACGCCCACCCCCCACCCCCACCCCCGCCCCGCCATACAAATACCTTGGGCTGCCCCGACCAGGCGGGACTCGGGCTATGAGGGACACACTGGGGTCTGCTGGTTCCACCCCAGCGGCCCTCAGAGCTCGCGGGTGCCGGGGCAGCTCCCTCTGCTCCCAGGTGTCGGAGGAGCTGGGCCTGCTGTCCAGACTGGGGAGGGGATCGCAGGGCATTGGGTTTCCAACGGGACTGGAGTGTCGCCCCGCTCTGTAGCTGGGTCACAGATGACTCCGAGGGAGGGCTGGCACAGGTGCGGGGGCGTGGGGGGCGGAGACGACTCCGGACCCGGCCACAGGTGGGGTCCGGGCGCAGGACGGAGTCCGCAGGGGCAAGCGCTGGCTGGTGGAGACATCTGAGGCTTGGGTTGCGGGAGGGCAGGGTTTGGGTCCTTCCCCTCCAGGTCTCTGGCCCCAGCCCTCTTCCCCTCCCCACCTTCCTATACCTTTTCCGGTGTCTCTCCCTGGTCTAGACCGGCTGGGGGTGGGGACACCGTGCCCACCTGGCTCCCACTTCCCAGCATGCCGACTGGTTGGGCGGGGCTAAGAAGGTAGCCTCCTAGGACAGCCGGGGTCGGGCTGGCCAGGAGGATGTGGACGACTGGAGGGAGAGTCGGCAGCCTCTAAGGGCTTTCAGGCGGGTTATTGGGCTGTCAGGCCTATTTGCCCATGGGAAGCAGGGCGGGGAGCCGGTGTCTCTGGAAAGGATCCTGGTCGTCCAGGGAAATCCTGGTCTGCTTCACGTAGAGAGGCTTCTCGTCTGTCTCCCACCCCAAATCCTTGCACTCTGCAGGCAGCTGGAAGCCTGCCTTGGGCTGCACCTTTGCTGGCAGATTGGAGGCGGTGCAGCCCCTAAGCACCACGGACAGCGCTCAGTCCCCAGCCTGACTTCCCTCTCCTTTCAGGCTTATCTGAAGGCAGGACTGGGGTGTGTTGCCTGCACCCCCTGTTGTGTAACTTCATCTCAGGGTTTCTCTAGTTGTTGGGGACCCACAGCCACCTCTGCAGTCTTCATCTTCCCTTCAGATGGGGCCAGGCCTCGATGACGTCACCCCAACTTGTTCATCCTGGTGGGCTGCTGTTCCTCTTGGTTTTTCTAGTGCTCCTGGTGGATGGATGGGTTAAACCATTTTAACTTGAATCCCCATCTGCTTGGGGTGGGTGGTGTCTGGACCCCAGGCCTGGGGACTGGCAGAGAAATGCAGATGAAGGGTGTTGGGTTTTGGAGTCTGGGCTAAAAATTGAGACACCTTTCTCATGGCAGTCTGCACCTTGGCAGACAGGCCACATCTCCAGCCCTAAATACAACTCCAGGGCTGTGAGACCGGTGGGGGCATGGATGATAAGAGGCTAGGGCTGGGGAAGTCCTGGGATCTCCCTGGGTATGTGACAGCCCCCTCCTGTGCTGTCGCTCTGGCAGTTGCTCTTGAGACTAGCCCGATTTCATCTGGGGGACCCCAGGTAGGAGCCCCACCTCCAGGCTTGGAGGAATTCAGAGCGGGGAAGTGCCCCTCATGCTGTCTTACCACTGTACCTCATTCCCCTCCTCTCTGTCAGGGATATGTATGGCCTTTCAGGTCCTTCCCAGGGGGAGCTCCCAGGTCCCCTCTGTGTGTGGCTCCTGCCCTCTCTGACTTAATCTCTAACAGTTTCCTTTAAATTTGGGCTGGGAATTTTGTGGTGCTTTTTATTTTCTTCTTCAATTATGTGTTTTCTTTAATGGACCAAATTTTAATTAAATACTGCTCTGCCAGTTTCAAATAATGAAGATTAAAATGCACAAAGCAAGTCTTGCATAAAGATACAAACAAGCACTGGGGATGGGGACAGGGAATGGAGGTGGGGCAGCTGAAAGTGTCTGGCATGACTTATGAGGCTATCCTTGGCCAGCCTGGCTCCATACCCAGGGTGGGTAGGGTCCCTTACCCCTGCCACCTCTAACTGCCTAGGGCTGTGCTATCGGTTCAGGTGTGTTTGGGGCCCAGAATTGAGCATGGAGGCTGTAGGAGCCTGGGGCTGGGCTGGATGGGAGGGAGGTTTCTGGGCTCCCCCAGTCCCTGGCACCTGGGAGATAATCAATAGCTATTTGTTGAAGTTATGGCCAACTCTCTCAACTCTCCCAACTCTATGCACACCTGTATAACACTCTATACCCAGGTGTCAGCACACCCTGATCTAGAGGGGATGCAGGCTGACAAACCAGCGTGTGCCTTCCTGGTAGAGAAGTGTGTTGGGGAGAGTGTGGGCACAGCGGGAGCCATGTGGATCTGCCTTGAGATCTTACCCTCTGGCAGTGATGGAGACACAAATACCCCCAAGAACACAGATAAGGAGGTGTCAGTGAGCTCCTGAGTGATGGCAGCAACAAGGCCTGTGTACATAGTGCCGAGGGTGGCCCAGCTGATTGAGGACATCCAGGAGGGTCTCGGCTGGACCAATTACTTGCCCTCTGGCTGGCATCGGGCCCTGCTGTCTAGTGACAGCAGTGATTCACATAGTTCAACATGTGCCAGAATCATCGGGAGGGCTTGTTCAAACATGCCTCCCCATCCCAGTGTCTGATTCAGTAGGTCTGGGTGTAGGGTCCAGGAACGTGCAGTTCTAATGATTTTCAGAAGTGCTGTTGCTGCTGGTCTGGGGACCATGATTTGAGGACCTGCTACTGTGAATGAGCCAGGCTCTGTCTTGAAGCTGAACCTTGTCCAGATTTCTCCCTCGTGGGTTTTCATGTGGAGTGTAGCTAGATTCTAGTCTCTGACTCTTTGTCCTATGGTGGTGGGAGATCCCTGGGCCCTGGAGCTCAGCCCCTGCTCTCTCATTCTTGCACTCATCCCTTGCTTCCAACCCTCATTTCTGCATTCTTTTTATTATTATTATTTCTGTTAGGGTCTTAGTCATTATACAAGGGGGGAATTCATAGTGACAATTCCAATGAGATTTATATTGTACATTAGCTACATTGCCCCCATCGTGTCTCCCCCTCAGCCCCCTCCCCACCCCACTTAAAGCAATTGCAAGAGGTTTCTTAGTTCTGTTTCATATAGGTATATGAAGTCCGTCATTTCTGCATTCCTAAAGCATTTATGGGCCCTTCCTAGGTGGAGGCTGGAGGCACTATCGCTGGCCTGCCCTGCTGACCTGCCTTGTTCCTCCCTGCAGGCTTTTTGTCCTGGGCATCGGCTTCTTCACTCTCTGCTTCCTGATGACATCTCTGGGAGGCCAGTTCTCAGCCAGGCGCCTGGGAGACTCACCCTTCACCATCCGCACAGAAGGTATCCTGAGGGCCGGGGTGTTAACTGTAAGCACAGGTGTTCACAAGTTGAGAGGGAGGTGGCTGTGAGCTCAACCCTGTGGGGGCCTTTCTGGGGGCTCTGTCCCAGGCATCCTGGCCACGTTGTAAGTGTAGAGCAGAGGGGTCTCAGCGTGGGCTGTGTGACCCTGCACACTGCTTTGGATTTTGTCCTGCCAGTGCAGGACTGTCTCTTTGAGACAGGCATATTCTGTGTCTTTGGCCCAGTTCTGGGGACACAGATCCCTCCTGGTCCGTTCCTGCTTCTTGTCCACATGATGCTTGTAAGGCAAGGTGTGGAGGTTCAGAGCATGGATTCTGGGGCCAGCCAGGCTGGGGTTTATATCTCCATTCATCACCATTCATCACATACTAGCTGTGTACCACTGGCCAAGTCCTTTAAGTCCTCTGTTGGTAAACAGAGAAGAAAATCTAAAGACCTTTTCAGAGGCTGTCTTGAATGTTCTCACACATGGAAATTACCTGGTATGGTTATTATCACATGGCATGAGTGTGACAAACTGGGAGGCCCTTGTCCTGAGTCCTGAAGCTTGGCCCTACCCCTCTTACCTAATCATGGAACTGCTGGTGGTGAATGGCACAGAGTCCTGCCTGCTGTGCTTCTGGGGCTTCTTTTGATCAATGGTGAAAAGGAGGGGAGACCAAGCCAAACTAGGTTTCTTGAGATGTTTGGCTTTGTGAGATGTCCCCTGTACCTCTGGGGAAAACTCTCAAGTCCCCCTTCTCAAACTTGCAGGATTCAGACTTGCCTGGCTCTCCTGTTACCAGCGATGAGTACCGTAGATGTCCCAAGAAGCTCAGGCTGCCGGCTAGAGTGGGCGCTCTGAGGGGCACTTATCATGCCATCTGGTAGTCATCATCCAATTCATTTTTCGGTTTAGCACACACTTCTTTAAACTTGCAGAAGCTCCCAGAAGGGATCTCACACTTATTAGTCATTCAAGCCAAGTGGAAGTTAATTGATCCTATCTCTGACTCCCAGAGATTGCTCAGTCTCTGAGCCTCTGAGTCCTCCTCTGATAAGTGGGGATGGTAGCCCCACTTCCCCAGGGTTGCGGGAAGCAGGTGTTAAGGTATGAGGGACCCCAGCAGTGTCTGTCAGAGTGAGGGCTCCATGCTCATTCAGAGGCCATGATGAACCTGACAGGGTAGTGCTGGGGAAAAGGGCGCTTGGAGAAGCAGACCAAGGAGGTGCAGGGAACTCTACACAGGAGATGCTTAAAGTTGAGGCTGGAAGAGGGGAGGGCAGCTGTGAAGGCAGGGTTTTTGAGGGATGGATGGTGAGGAGGCAGGGTATAGAGCAAGACACCCCGGCTCCCTGGAGACACCCCTGGAAGGGGGTATGCCTGGCTACTACCTGCAGGTCCTGGACTTCAGAAAGGTCAGGGGTCTGAGAGGTGGAACGAAGGGACTGGGGAAGAGGGGCTAGGTTCTGGCTCTTCTGCCCATCTTCCTGAAGCAGTTGGGGGGCCAAGGCAGGTCTCCTACCCCATGGCCCCTGCTCCATCCTGGCAAGGTTGGGCCCAGTGGTGCAGCATGCAGGGGACTTGTGGGTCTTTCTGGTGCCCTGTGCTGAGCAGTGTTACCTTGGAGCAAGGAAGGTGTCTAGCCCAAGCCCCAGATCTTGTTGCATAGAGGGGAGAGACAGTCTTGCTACCTTTGCCTGGCTGCCCTTAATCTTGACAGTCTTCTGCCTTAGCCTCCCGAGTGACTGGGATTCCAGGTGTATATCACCATGCCTGGCTAAACTTTTGATTGAGGTGTATACACAATCCATGCAGCCAGATCCAGAAATGGCATGGTCAGCCCCCAGAAGTGTCCTTATGCCACCTTCTGGTTGCTGCTTTTCCAAGGACAGTCATGACTTTGACTTCTAATAGGACAGAAGAACTTTGCCTGGTTTTGGGTCTTATGAGATTGGTGTGACAGAGGGTGTGTTCTTCTGTGTGTGGCTTCTTTCTCTCGACATTGTGTATGTGAGACTCACCCACCATGTATATGGCTGGAGTCCTTTGTCTTTTGTTTTCATTGCAAGGTGCCTTCCATGGTGTGACTCACGCTGCATGCTCAGCCATCAACCTCACTGGACACCCAATATTGGGCTTTTGGTTAGAGTACTTTTATGAACAGTCTAGGACATGACTTTTGGTGCACGCAAGCAGTCGTTTCTGCAGGGTTTTCCTGGGGGTGGAGCTGCTGGGTCTCCATTGTTGTAATAGCAGTTCTCAGGTAGTTCATCCAGATCAAAGCCTTCCTGCATTTGCAAGCCCCGCCCCCCCCCCCCCTCCCCCCCGCCTGGAAACTGAGTACCTGAAATACAGAACTAGAGTTGGGAGGAGACAAGGAGGGAGACCTCAGAGAAGCCAGGAGAAAGGACCTGAATTCTGTTTATGTCTCCATTCTCAATGGCTCCCAATTTCTTTCATGCCTTTGCATTCAGCCGATTTGCTTAGAGGGACTTAGGGCAGGGACGCATGCCTGGAAAGTGGTGGGCACTATGGGATTAAAACCCTGGTCCTGAAGAGAATCCTCCCCACCTCCCTGCCCCCCTGCCAACTCCATCCTGCAATGTGTCTCAAGCAGCCTCTGAGAAACCCTAGCAGGTGGCAGTGTGTCCACTGTGAGCCACCTGAGGGGAGCAGCGTGGCAGGGAGGGGAAGGCTGACAGCTGCATCAGGGTTGGGGAGTTGGATAACACTCATTCTGTTGGTTCTAAGCAGCTCCAGAGCAGAACCAGGAGAAGGAAATCCACCAAGGCCCTGCATTAGGGGGAAAAGAAATCCAAGCATTGGTTAACAAAACAGTCTGAGCACAAACAGGAAAAATATGTGTCTTCACCTGTCAAGCCCGCAGGTGATGGTTCTGGAAAGGGGCAGATGGGAGAAGGGCTGTCCTGGGGCAGAGGAGGGCCTAACCCAGCCTGGTATGGGCGGGGTCTCCCTGCAGAGACCCCGCCTTCTACCCTGGGCCAGTTTATGCTTCCTGATAAATTGCGCTAGTTTGGGGGTATGAGTGTGACAGACATCTCATTCTGAATTCTGCACCCTCATCTTAGAGATTCGGGAGAGAAGGGCCTGAGTGGGAGTCACTGGGAGGAGTCTGACTTCATTCCCCCCCTCACCCAAGGCCCTTGCTTCTGCAGTTGCATCTGAGCAGGCTGGTGGGAGTCTGCCCTTCTCTGTGCCCTGCTCTCTATCTTTTCTTGAAGAAGTAGCCCTTGGGAACTTCTCTGGGAGAGCTCCTTCTCTGGCTGGAGGTCCTTGGTTGAGCTGTCTGTGTCTGCCCTGAGGTCTCCCCTGGCCTGACCCTGCTGGAACTCCCAGACCCCCATCAGGAATTGAACCTATGCTGGCTGCTTCAGGCTCTGTGGATGGCTCTGGGGCTGTTCTATCAGAGATAGCCATGGATTGGGGGGAGTCAGAGCCTCATCTAGCCTCCCTGGGGCCTGCCCTGTCTCCTCCGCTGCCCAGAGCCAAAATTCCACAGCCTCAGCTGGGTCTGCAGTGGCTGCCCTGTGCACAGAGCCAAACGTACTCAGCTGTGCAAACATCAACTCCCTCTGTAGGGCCAGGGAAGTCTCTGTTCTCGGACAGGTGGGGGGGCTGTTCAGTTTCTGGAACCAGCTGTTAAGGGTAAGGATGGGGATAAGAAAAGGGACAGGGGAGGATGGGAGAGACAGCAACAGAGAGCATCTTGGGAGGATATGGGCCCCAGTGGGTAATAAAAATACCCCTGTCTCTGAACGTGAGGATCCATTTGTATGGCTGGCGCCCCAGCCTTCCTTATTTATATGGAAATATGGAGGGAACATGTGTGAGTGTTGCTGAGGCCTCACGGTAAATACATTTCAATTCAGCCCATGCCAAGAGTGGGGAAGTGACTCAGGGGAAGCATGTCAGCTTGCTTTGCTGACAGTCTTGGGGACTAGGGTAGCATCTAGAATGAGTCGTTTGGGAAGGGCCTGTCTGGCTGGCCTGCTTCCTTCTTGGGTACTCATCCCTGGCTTTGTCCTTTGGTGTCTTCTGAGTAGAAAATCTGTCCCTGAGCTCCTGGGGAAGGGTAGGGCTGTCTCCCTAGGTCTCAGGAGCCTCCAGAATTGTTCAACATCATGATGGAGCTGCACCTGAGCCCCAGGCTGGGGAGTGGCCTGGCTGTCTTGGTCCAGAATGATGAGGGATCTTAACCCTTTGTTAGTAAAACCTGGGCCGAGGCCTCTGGCATATTCATAAGGCCTCCCCTCTAGTCTTTTTGGGTCCTTCCTTTTGTTGGCATTTTTAAAGAATTGGCTTAATCCCTTCTATGAAGGGCAATCCTCAACCTCCAAATATCTCCAAAGATTCTTGGTTGGGGGGGAGGTGACCTATATTTCCCTGATCATTTCTTGCTTCTGCCAAGTCACTGACTCAGCATCTCCTCTCCCACCTCCTGTCTACCAAACTGACCTAGTGGGTGGGCACTCCGTTCCCCTTGAAGCCCCCTGCCCAAAAGGGCTGTGATGCCTCCTGCAGTGGGGTGGGTGCCGTGGGGCAGGGGCTTCAGATTACAGCTTGGAACAGTAAGCAGACTCAAGCTCCCTCTGCAGCCTGCCAGAAGGCATCCCCTTTCCCTCACCTCCCTGTGGTGGGAGTTTCCCTGTGTCTTCTTGACCTTTCTGCCCTGTTCCTGTGCATACTCCTCTCTTCAGTCTTAGGGCTGTGCTTGTCCTTCTGCGTGAATAGTCAGAGTCATTTAGCTCTGTCTGTCTGTCTGTGCTGGGTGTGTAGCCCTGCTTTGGCCCACCGAGGGGGTGAGCAAAACAACCCAGCCTTCCCAAGGAAGAGCTTGCTGCCAGCTTTTAGGGGACCCATTCTTTCCTTTTCCATTACTCTGCTGTCTGGAGGCAGTTAGGGGGCGACACAGATTGGGGGCTGGGGCGATAGAACCTCAAAGCTTAGTGACTCCAGCCCTCCCTAGTTAACATGAGGGGGAAACTAAGGCCAACAGAAGGAGAGCAACCCGCTCCTACCAGCAGCAGAGCGAGTCTGGAGTCCTGGTTTCTGACTCCTACTCTTGTCTCCCGCCAGGCTGCTACACTGGCCCCTGCTGTACCGCTCTTGGGGCCCCTGAAGCTCTAGACCTTATAGCTGTGCGTGCCTCAGTTATTTGTAGCCTGCATGCTGGGTCTGGAAGCTTTGGGAGAGCCTGTGATGGTGAGGTCCCAAGACCTGTGACATAGGAAGCTTGGGCTGGGCTGGGAGAGAGGCCAGAGAGTGGCAGGCTTGGGGGCCAGGCCACTTGCACCTTCCACCGAGCACAGTACCACCAAGACGCCAAGAGAGCCTAGGTGCTGTGCCTATAGGTGTGAGCTACTGACCAGGCTCTGTGGTCCCATCAGGCCTGAGTGCTCTGGCCAGGGTTGTCCAGCAGTAGTCTTGATTTCCTCTTTGTGTCCTGCTCCTTTGGGAAAGGAACCACCCCCTGCAGCCCAAGCTGTAAGCCACAGCCCTCTAAAGCTGCCCAAATTGGTCAGGTAAGCTGTACACTGCACAACTCTGAAATGCCCATCAGGCAGCCACAGTACAAGTGGCGCCCCCAGGGTCCTGTAGGTCAGTGACCAGGTCAGAGCCTCTGATGTCCTAAGTTTCAAGCTACAATGATGGTCAGTCACCTCTTTGTCCCCCTCCATTCTCCAAGTGGAGGCCAGTGTTGAGTTTGGAGGGTTGACTTAAGCTCAGAGAGCAGAATGGATGAGAAGGAGAGGGAGCCATTTCTGTCTCGTGTGATCAATTACATGATTGATTCACTGACTGCCCTTGAGTGAGTGGGGAGGGACAGAGTGGTAGGAGAGACCCAAGTTTGCTTTATTTAAGGCAAATTTCACAATAGTGGCATTTCCTGGCCCCAACTGATTTTTTTAAAAAAAATCTGCTCAGTTTTCTGAGTGGAAAGGGTAAGAAGGCAATTGCCTTTTTGCACTATGGGGGTAGAGCTGTGGAAACAGTTTTTCCTTCCGTCTTTTCATTTCTTTCTTTCTTTCTTTTCTTTTTCTGTTGGCAGTTCTGGGGTTTGAACTAAGGGCCTCACACTTGCTGGGCAGGTGCTCTACTACTTGAGCCATGCCCCCAGCCCTTTTTGCTTTACTTTGCTTTTAGATAGGGTCTTGTGCTTTTTACTGGACTAGCCTTGGGCTGTGATCCTCCTGCCTCTGCCTCTACAGTAGCTGGGATTACAGATATGCACTACAGATATACACCTCTCCCTGTATGCTCATTTTCTCCAACACCTGACTCTACCCTGTGTCTTGTGGGACTTCTTGGGTAATTCCATCTCTCTTCTCTTCTTCCTTTGCCTCCCCCATTCATGCCAGTTCTCCTGCAGCACCAGGGACCCTGTCTCTTTAAGGCGAGCTGCTCTGGTCAAATGTCCAGCTGGCATTTGCAAGGCACCTGTAGCCTCCCTCTGACCTCAGGCAGCCTGACCAGGCAGTGTCTTATATCAGTGAGAGAAGCTGGCACAGGCTGGACCTGGAGGAATGGAGCGGGGTGGGGCAGAGTCACCAGCAGCCCTGGTGATGCAGAGGACCTCTCTTGGCAACTGCCTTCTCAGTGGACTGGTGGCTTCCTGCCCCATTTCTTCTCTCTTTCCCCTGCCTCTTCTTAGTGACCCACCACCCGCTCTCTCCTGCCACCTGCCAGGTGCTGGGATGTTGTGTTGCTGATGGGGCCTGGTATTCTTGTCTTGAGTTGGGGACACTGAGGCGAAGGTAGTATGAGGAATTCCCCACAGTCCCGTGTGGACTCTGGCGGCAGAGGCAGGTGAGAGCCCATGGGTCCTCAACCGCAGCCCTGCCTGTCCCTCGGAGCCTGCTAAGGTGTTCGGGCTCCTTCTTTCCCGATTGGCAGAGGCTGTGCCTTGACTCTCACTGTGCTGCCCGAGGTCCAGGCTCCCACTTCCAGCACTTGTGTTACTTTGCTGTCCAATGGCAGGCAGAAAATGCTAGAACATGACTGTCCCTGGGGCAGCCCTCCCCGAGTCAGTGGAAGGAGATGGTGTATGAGATGAGGCCATTCTGAGGCCTGCTCTAGGGCAGCTTTGGGTTCCCCAGGAGGGCAGCGCTGCGGTTGCTCTCGGTGTCAACAGGTTCTGTGATGGACCTTCCACACTGCCTCTCCTTCCTCACGTCTCGTCCTCACTGCCCTATGGGGCGGGGGTTCCTTCATTTCCCAAATAAACTACTCCCCTACCCCTTGTCTCAGGGTCTGCTTTTAGGGCATCTAACCCGTGACTCCCCAGCCACCCTTGGCCTGGCAGCTGGAGCCCCAGAGATTTGTCTCTTCGCTCATTCGTTAAGTGATTTGGGCCCCACCCGAAAGGTGGAGGGAGTTAAGCCTGGGACTTTATTTTTACTTTTCTTCCCCCCCCCCGTTTTATTAGAATATATTTGTTGTACGGGGGGATTCATTGTGACAATTCCAAATAGCCTTATATCATACATTAGTTAGATGATCCCTACCATCTCCCCCCAGCCCCCTCCCCACCCCACTTAAGGCAATTGCAAGAGGTTTCATTGTCTCATTTTGTATAAATATATGAAGCCCATCAACCATATTCCCTCACCTTCATCTCCTCTATCCACCCTCCCCTTCCCACAAGTACCCTCCACCGTGGTACCTACTTACAGTCCTGTCTTTCATGATTAATTCCAAAGTCAGGTTCAAAGGGGTTTCTTGATGGGTCCCCACTGTGGGTTACTGTGATCAGTCCAGCCCCTTCCATTGCTCTCTCTTACCCCTTCCCTTTCCCCTCCACCCTGTTTTTCAGCAGTCTTCAGTACATATTGTTACGTCCTCTACCTGCACAGATGTTACATTTCACCACATTGTCGACTGTCATTCCCTTTTCCTTTCTCTCCTCCCTTGAGTCCCATAGAGTCAGTCTACTATTACAGACATCTTCCACATCTGAGTTTGTATATGATGCTTGTTTTTGTGTACATGTTTATCTTTGGATCTGTCTTCCACGGATGAGAGAAAACATGCGGCCTTTGTCTTTCTGAGCCTGGCTTACTTCATTTAGCATGATGACCTCCAATTGCATCCATTTACCTTCAAACCACGTGGTTTCATTCTTCTTTATAAGCCCAGGACTGCCACACTGGAGCTGAACACCTTATATAGAGTGCACAGAGGGTCTGCATATCTAGAACCTTCTAGAAGACAGAATTATAAAGGAAGGCCACGACAGCTTCACATTGGCCTGTATAGTGCCCACGGTGAGGAGGATTACAAAGGAAATCGCAAAGGATGCCAAGCTGGTTGGGGATCTTGGTTGAAGTGCCTCATTCTCATAGGATTTTGTGCACCCTAAGGTCACCCTTGCCCTGGCTGGGGGCAGAAAGAGGCAGCTGCCTTGGCCCTTGTCAGTTGGACCAGTGTGAGATTCAGGACAAGCACATTGTGTTTTTCTATAGAGGGGTCTGGGGAAGCAGGAGTGGGGGTCAGGGTCCAGAAGCTGGAGGAGAAGTGGGAACCAACATGACGCCTAGAATATCCCTGTGTGTCAGAATCCTGCAGACAGCAGTTCAGATTCTAGGGCTCCACACTAGATCAAATCTAGGCTGAAATCCTGAATTTTAGCAACTTGTCCTTGTTGGGAGGTTCAGAGAACAGGGGACAATGGGCCACACTTTTAGAAACCCTGGTCCAGAAGTCCTGCCCCCCTGGGGGCCTTCCTGCCCTCTCATGCTGAGGCTTCTGAGGCCCAGGACCCCTCAGAGATATGCCCACAGTAGACAAAACCGAGGCCCAGAGAGGTGACCAGAGTTACCAAGGTCACACAGCTGTCAGGGAATAGGGTTGGCTCAGTGTCTCCCCTCCAGGCAATGCAGCAAAGTGGGGAGGGGCTCTGACCCTGCAGGTGGGAGGGTGGGGAAGGATCACTCTTCTGACCCCTCCCCTGTGGTGGCCAAGGAAGACAGGAGTGGGGCTGGGGGCCAAGCTGCACAGAGTGGTAGCCAGATGGCCTCTGGACTGCTGGGCCATGCCTGACTGTGCCCACACTCTTCCCACAGTGCTGGGTGGCCCCGAGTCCCGTGGTGTCCTCCGCAAGATGAGTGACCTGCTGGAGCTGATGGTGAAGCGTGTGGATGCCCTGGCCAGGCTGGAGAACAGCAGCGAGCTGCACCGCACCTCTGGCGATGCGCACTTTGCTGCAGACAGGTGAGGGGACGTGGAGGGAGGGGGCACAGAGCCAGGGTGGTGGTGCCTGGGGTGTGCTGAGGGGGCTGTCACAGCCTCAAATGCACACTCAGCATCTTCTTTCTTATTAACCTGGAGAAAACTTTAAGAAGGCAAATAATACAACCCAGAGCGCAGGCCCCTGCCACCCATGTTTGACACAACTCCTACCATTTTGTCACATTTGTGCACAGTCTTTCTTTCTTTTTTTTTTTTTTTTCCTTTTTAAATAAAATATTACCCATGAGAGAACTAAGGGCCCTTTAAAAACTTCTCATTGTGTGTGGTTTCAGCACCTTTTCTGTGCATGGGTTCAGTTCTGAGCTCTGTCCAGGTTGAATGTGTGCAGTGTTCATGAACCCTGGGGCCATTTTTGCCAAGCAGAACTTCCTGGCTTGTGTGCTGGAGAGACCCCTCCTTAGTCAGGCCAGGACACAGTGTACCCCTTTGGACTGGTGTGGGGGCCATTGCCACTTGATCTGTCTGTTCTGGGATGCTGGCCATGGGCCAACTCCAAACCAACCTGGCCGATTGACACCCAGGTGGACATTGTCAGCCTCCTAATAGGTGACATTTTCTGAAAGCGCACTCAGCGCTTACTGAGTTACCCCGGTGATCGCGAGAATCCCACAACCATCTTATGGGGTGCTTTGAGCTCTATAGAAAGGGAAACTGAGGCACACAGAAGTTCAGAAACTCAGTCAAAGTTGCACAGCTACAAGGGCCTGGCCTGGCTCCACAGCCCAGCTTTCTAGCCTCTGTGCTCTGCTTGGCCATTCATTCACTGTGTGGTTTTGATTTTATCCCTTTGTGAGAGTTTTTATATCAATGAATTCACAAATCCTTTGTTAGTCTTGGTTCTCTGGCTTGCCTTTCTTCCATCCTTCCTTCCTTCCTTGCACCTTCCACCTTCCCTCTTTCCCTCCTTTCCTTCTTCCTTCTTTACCCTTTTCTGTCTTTTTTGTTTGTAAAACAAAAAAGGCCCCTTTGATACTGCCCAGCTGTGTGCTGGGTCCCTACTTAGAGACTATTTCACCTTCCCAAGACTTAGCATCTAACAGAATAAACGAGAAAGCCCTGTGCATGAACTGTGCCTTGGGGACCACCAACAGCCAGGCCAGATCCAGTGACAGAGACAGACAATCATTGAGCAAAACAGCAGGCAAGTGGGGTGAGTAGGAGAGGGGATGTCAAACGGTGGTCTATGAAACTTGAGCTTGACTGTGAATGATGGGGAAAGGCCAACCACATGACAGGGAGTATGAGGTAGAGAGAACAGCAAGTGCAAATGGCCTGGGGTAGGAGCATGCTTGGTATGTTGGAGGAAAGAAGTAATGGGTAGGCCATTGTGGCAGAGCATGGTGAGGGATGGGAGAGGCCAACTGGGTCAAATCATGTAGGATTTTGTTGGCTGAAGAACACTTTTCTGAGATCTGTGAGAAACTACTGGATTTATTTTTTAAAATTGTCACTCTGATTACTATGTGAAAACTGTACTATTCAAGAGAAGTACAGTGGCCAGTGGGAGATGGTGAGAGGAGGCAGAGGTGCTGGGGTTCCCTGGGCTCCCAGCATGACACCGTCATCTCTTTACAATGCACAGCTCCATCTTCTCTGATGCCCATTGTGTCTCCTCAGAACCAGCCCCTGCCCTGCCTGCCTTGCCTGCAGCTCCTTCCTCTTCCCTCTGATCCAGCCCTAGAACACCTCTCCTTCCCTTCCTGCCAGCCTCCAGCTGGGCCACTAATACAGCTTAAGGCCCAGGAGTGCTCTGGGTGGGGCAGAGCTCTCTGCAGCCCCTCTGAGTGTCCCACTGTGGGCTGCTTGGGGCCAGTACACTCACTGTCTCTGGCTTCTCCCTGTCCTGGCTTCACTCTCCCTCCCCTGCCCTGCCCTTGTCTCCTGCAGGGGAAGGAGGGAGCTTGGTGGGTGCAGCCATCCATCATGACCAGTGGAGCTCGTCAAACCCCACAGCCAGAGCCATAAATTCCAGGGACACTGTGGCTTCAGGATGCAGGCGGGTGTGCCCGGGGCCAGTGGGGCTCACACTCCTGTGCACAGACTCCAGCCTCTCCCCACCCTCAGCTGCCCCAGGCGTACCCCAGATGAGCAGCCTGGAGCCAGTGCCACGCTCAGCTTCCAGTGCCCTTTGCTACCTGCCCTTCCACCTCCATCCTGGAGTTCATTATCAGTGGCATGGGAAGAAAAACCTCTTCCTTCTGCCTGTCCTCCTTCTGCCCTTCTGGAAGCTTCTGGGCTGCCACCTTCCACCAGGGCTGGTGTGTCCTCAGGGAAGGCAAATTTGCTATTTTAGCCTAAGAAAACGTAATTAGGGAGGCGATTTGCTGCAAACAGCATCGTGTCATGTATCCTAAAGCCAAATAGTAATGATCTTTGAATTTTCCTTAAGGCTGCTCTGTGGTGGCAAAGCCGCCAACGTTGGAGGCTGGCCGAGTTCAAGTTCATCTGTCTGTTGAGTGCCTACTACATGCAGAGTCCGGGCTGGAGACTCAGGAGCAGGTGGAGGGGACCCAAGGAGACGGAACGGGAGTTCTGGCCTCAAGGAGGTTACCAGCCTCTCGGGGTCCAGGCTAGAGAATAATTGCAAAGCTGCTGCCCACTTGTGCCCGGCCTGACCTGTGGGCTGCTGGGAGGGGCACATCTGAGTCTGAGCAGGCTGCTGTGCCTCAGGCTCCTCAGGTTGCAGGTTACAGGTGACATGGCGGGGGAGAGGACCACCTGCTTGGTGCTTACTCTCTTCCCGAGATCCTGAGGGTGCAGGCAGGGGAGGTTAGAACCACAAAGTCCCCACAAGAAGCGAGAGTCTGGGATGAGCCCTGAAGGAGCACAGAGTTTGAGCAGCCTTGCATGGGGGCGGGGGGTGGGGGTCGAGGTGGGGGGAGTGGGGAGCGGAGAAGAACAGATGTTATCTGCAGGCCAGGTGTGGCTGAGTCTGAGGGAGGACAGTGGAAGTTGGGCCTCCTCAAATCGTGTTCTGTGGCTGGAGGGCGAACACTCTGTCACTAACCCTTTCTCAGGCTTTGGTCTCCCCAATTCATGTCTTAAGGCAGGGCCACTGCCCTGGGCTCCTGTCTTGAAGGCTCACCTGGAGGTCCTGGAAGGCCTCAGACATGGAATTTCCGGATGCACAAAGACCTGCTCCCCTCCCTCGCCACCTCAGCCCATGTCAGCTCCATTTTTCCCATGGCTTACACCCTCACCTTGCTGTCCTCCTTGACCCTTCTCTCTCAGCCATCTGCACACTCCATCAGCAACTCTTCCCAATAAGAATATGCAAAGAATGCCACCTTTCCTTTCCCCTTCTTGGCTCTTCCCATCTCAGCAACTGGTGGGATCCTTTTATAGCATCTGTTAGGTCAAGTCCTTCCTCTGCTGCCCCCACCCAAAGCTCCCTCTCTCACTTGAGAAAGAGCCAGTGTCCTGGTGGCCCCAATAGACCTGTCCTCATGTCTCTCTGTCTCTTCCTGTTTGTTTCTGGCTTCCTTGCTATTCCTGGGGCAGGATGGTCTTTTGTTGGCCACGGGGCCTTTGCACTGGTATTCTCTCTGTCTGGAATGCTCTTTCCCTGGATCTGGCTGGGTGAAAGAACCAGTTTTCTCCCTCCCCTTCTTCCAGGTTTTGCTCAAATGGTACCCATGAGGCCTTCCCTGACTATGTTCTATTTAAATGGACCCTATTCCTCTCCCCTTATCACCATCTCAGTGTTTTCACTTACTATCTGGCTCTCTTACTGGAGTGTGTGAAGGTAAGGGTTATGTTCCTTTTGTATTCCTGGTCCCAAGAACACTGTTCTCAGAAATTGCTTGCTGAAGGGAGGGAGGGAGGAAAGGACTGGTCCTTTGAATGTCGTGTTCAGTGCAAGTCTGAGAGGTTGCAAATGAAATAGGGGAGGTGGACATAATATGAGTTTCTGACCAGCTCCACCCGGACAAATTGGGCCTCCGTTTCCCGTTCTGCACTCTGGGAAGGTTGGGTAGGCTGGTTGGGAAGGGAGTGACTGCTGAGCTCAGTTGAGCATTGGCGCCCCAGCCATGTGGACAATTGCAAACATGTCGGGGCCAGCAGTGTCACTCTGGGAACCCATGTCAGGGAGAAACTGTTTTGTGCCTTGTTTATAGGGTCCAAAGCTTGAGCAGTAGAGGTATCTGTCAGGAGGAGAATGTTAGGCAGACAGCGGCTGGCTCAGTGGGGTTTACAGTATGTGGAGAGGGAGCATTGGAGTTTCAATGTTAAGTGAAAGTGTGTTAAAAGCAGGTTCTGTGATTATAAATAGAGCTAGAGTTCAAATGGGTAAAATACAGTGCAAATAAAATGTCAGTGCAGAAAGGGTGGCAGAAAGGAGATGCAGCAAAATTCTCATCTCTGGGAAGTGAGGAGTTTTCCCCAAATTAAAAAAAAAAAAAGTGCGTTGTTTAAAAACTCAAATTCCTGACTGTCTCTGTATTAGCAGCCATGTGCGGACCCCCGGGTGGACGGGACTGTAGGGCTGAGAGATCAGCCTTGCAGGGGTCTGTGTGTGAGGACAGGGGCAGGGGCCACCTTCCCTATTAGGACTGCTTGGGGCTCAAGTTTTAAAGTTTCCCTTGAACCCTGGGCAGGGTGCAGCTCTTGGCTGTGTTGCACACTGTCAGGAATGCTTCCTGGTGAGCAGCCCTGAGCGTGTCTTGTGCCAGGACTGGGGAGAGGCCAGGAAAGGACCCAGAGGGGCAGGGCCATGGCCAAGGTGGTGGGGCAGGGTGGGGGGTGCAGGTGATGAAGGCAGGGTCAGCTCTGGAGTCCTGGCTCCTGGATCTCCACTGTTGGGTCTTGGGGTTCTAACTAGGCTTTTGCCCTGCTCGTAAGACTGTGGTGTGGGTGAACCGGGCAGGGCTGAGAGACACCCAGGAAATACAGGCCGTGGGTGTGTTGTCATTACCCAGCTCCTGGGGCTGAGTGGGGGCTGGGTAGACAGTGAATCCCCTACTTCCAGGCAGGGGAAGGTTGGGCTGGGGTGGAGTAAGGACACTCTGCTCTGCTCCTCTTGCCGTCAAGTAATGACACCACACACAGCCCAACTCCAGCTCTGGGGTGTGTGTGTGTGTGTGTGTGTGTGTTGATGTATTAATTTTTAGTGCAGTAGGAAGGAGATGGGGAAAGGCTGGCTGGTCCTTGGTCATCTCTTCAGAGTCCCCCATCTGCCCCGATATCAATAGGAACTCTAGATGGGGTGAAAGAGGACAGAGATAGAGAGCACAGCAGGGACAAAGCCAGGCAGGCTGACAATGGGCTGGAGTGTCTCAGGTCCTGTGTGGTGTGTGAGACACAGAACATATCTCCCTGCTATGGCAGACAGTGTGTGTGTCTCTACGTGTATCTCTCTGCATGTGTTTCTGGATATGACTCTTGCTGTGTGTCTGTGAATTTCTGTGTGTGCCCCTGTGTCTCTTGTGTGTGTCTTTCTCTGTGGGTTTGCCATGTATCTCACTGGTGTCTCACTGTGTGTCTGTGGGCTGCTGTGTATGCTGGTCTCTGTTTTGAAAGGAAAGTGATCCATTTCATAATAAAATAGCTGCCGGCAAGCGCGCTGGCCAACTGTGGGAAAATCGATCCCCCCATTAATTGAATGCAACCCAATAAATCATGGGACGAACCAAAATTACACCTCCTTCCCGCAGTGTCCTGGAGCGCTCACTGTGGCCGGGGGCTGGCCTAGAATCCATGATGACTGGAGGCTGGGAGGAGGGTCTAGGGGACTGATCTGAAGGGAGTTGAGGACAAGCTGGTGGCCTGATGGCCAGTACTGGGCATCGTCACCACTTGTGGGCACAGAGCTCTCTGCTGGGCTGTGTCCCTGCCTTTGGCCCTGGGTCTAGAAGGAGCAGAATATCCTAGGCCAAGTTTCCCCAGAGCATCCCTGGCCAGCAGGTGGCCTGGGGTATTGCCTGTTGCCTCCTATGCCCTGGGCAGTGCCCAGGGTCAGCCTTGGGGAGTGGGGTGGGTGGTGCCTAGAGACCTGACTTGGCCTCTTTTACCTCCTGACTGAACTGAGTGTTTTGGCGAGGTACCTGGGGCTTAGCTGTCTGCAGTGTGCACGGAGGTCCAGGTCTCCCATGCCAAGTGCATTTGGCTGTTTTGCCAATGCAGATGGCAATGCAATGGGCAGCAAGGGCTGGCCCAGGCTACCACTGTGTGAGTCCTTATCCCATCCCTGGCTTGCTGTGTGACCTTGGAAAGTCCCTTTATCTGCTCCAGGCTAGTTCTCAGTTCCAAGTAAGTGATCAACTGGGAGGTCTTGGAGGTCCTGCTCTGGGACCTTGGGCCCAGGCAGGTTCTTGAGGTCTTGGTGCTCATGGCTCTGTGACATTTTGGGTGCACTGAGGGGCGGCTCCACCAGGCAGGGCAGGTAAGGGCTCCCAGGGAGGGTGCCAGTTAGCCTGGGAAGTTGTGGATCCCCAGTTCCTTTCTCTCCAGGCACCCCCAATGGCACAGATGAGTCTGGGTGAGTCAGGGGCCTGTTCCAGCCAGTGCCAGGTCTGGGTTCTGGTGGACTTTGCTATGGAGCTGACTAAAGTAATAACCAATAGTCGCAATAGTGACCCCTATGAACTTTGGGGAACTTCCATCCTCACCAACAGCCCAAGAGGAAGATCCTGTCCCAGGAACCTGGGCTCTAACAAGGAAAACACTGTCCCTGGTCACAGAGCTGGGGTGACTGTGCCAGTCCTGTATTGCTCACACAGCCCTATGGTACCAAGAGCTAGGGCAGCCATGGTCCTGCCATGTTTGTTGGGGACAGGTGTGAGGTGTGAAGAAGGTGCTTGATTTGGAGTGGTGTCTCTGCCGGGCTGAGCAGGCTCCAGTAACCTGTGAGGAAGGCATTCAGGTGATAGGAATCTTCTAGGAATGGGTCTTCTGAGGTCCCCACCCCGTCCCCACCTCTCTGGGCCGTGGGCAGGGGCCTCACTGTTCACACTGCCCTGCCTGAAGCCCACAAGCCTAGGTTCGCCTGGGTCAGCAACTTCCTTTCTGCTCCCAGCAGAAGACAAGAAGGGAAAGAAATGAACAAAATATCGTGAGTTGAAGGATCAAAGGCTTCTGGGCCACAAGGCTTCGTTGCCAAGGAAATGCCTTCTGCCAAACCAGGTTTGGGTTTTGCCATCTGCCACAGGGGCTTTGGTCCTGATGTCCTGCCCCATTCTCCCCACCGCCCACTGCCCACACGTGGATCCTTCTGGGTGACATGGTGCATTCCTGTCTGTCTCAAAGGCCATTTCTTGGCACCATCTGCCCGGGGTGTGAGGGATGGAAATGGATTTTCTTCATGCAACCCAGCTGTGAGATGCTGGCTTATCGAACCCATTGTTCCACTCGGGGCTCCAGGCACTTCCCTTCCTGAGGACAAAGGACTGGAGGGCCCACCCCCCCATGATGAGTCCAGGCATTCGTCAGGGAGGCCAGGCTCCCTGTCGTCCCCTGCAGGAGGCAGCCGATCTGCAGTCACTGTGGCCCATTTCTGCAGCTTCCTGGTTGCAGAACCTGGCTTTGGAACCTGATTTTCTCAGTGCAAGAGGCTGGGGTGTGTGTGTGGGGGGGGCTCATCTATGCAGGAATCATGATACCCTCGTAAGCTCCGTGTGCGTAAAGAGCTGCACACCTGTCAGCTGTTTTGTCATCATTGTCATCAGTGGACCGTTCTTCTCATGTCCCCAACAGCCAAGGAAAACCCCTGCCTCCGAGAGCTATCCCAGGGCTTCCAGGGCCTCCTCCACGAATAATGTTTAGAATAGCATTGGTTTCCTAGGGCTGCCATCACAAAGTGCCACAGAGAGGGCAGCTTAAACAGCAGGAGTTCACAGTCTGAGTCCTTGGGCCAGAAGTCCGAGGTCAGGGAGGGCTCTGCCCCAGGCCCCGTGCCTAGTGTTGTTGTAGTGCTCGGTTTGTGCCAACAGGAGCCCAAGCTTCACATGGTGGCCTCCCTGGGGCCCAGTTCTCCCTTTTTATCAGGACACCACTCACATGGGATTAGGGACCTCCTCTATTCCAGAATGACTTCATCTGCAATGAGCCTGTTTTCAAATACTCACATGCTGACCTACTGGGAGTGAGGACAGAAACCTGTGAGTTGGGGGCAGACACAATCCGACCCATAGCAAATATTTTGTGAGCTGGGGGTCCGGGGTTAAGTGGCAGAGCAGCTGCCTAGCAAGCTCAAGGCCCAGAGTTCAAACCCCAGGACTGTCAAAAAAAAAATGTGTTTTATGACAACATTCATTTGAAGGCCAGAATATTCATATTATATATTAAAACATCCTTTGATCTGCAAGTTTCATCTCCTGATTTCAAAAGGAACTCACACATTTCCATGAGCTGTTAAAAGCTTTGTGATTCCTGGCACGGGCTCCTGGAGAAGTCAACCTTGGGGCCACCCCTGATGGTGACATCAAGCCTCCGTCTCCATCAGCTGCAGGCAGCTGTGCCCTCTTCCTGGTCATCCCCTTTTTCTTTTCTACCTATGCGTCTCCCAGGTCAGAGATCTGCTGGGCTTGGAGGCCTGGAGATATCTACCTTTTTTTTTTTTCAGTATGGGATTTGAACTCAGGGCCTCAGGCTTGCTCAGCAGGTGCTCCTCTGCTTGAGCCACGCCACACTTTTGCTTTTGTTTTTCAGATAGGGTCTCTTGAAAACTTTTGCCCCAGTTGTTCCCTGGCCGCATCCTCCTACCTTGCCTCCCTAGTAGCCGGGATTACAGGTGTGTACCACCATGCCCTGCCTGAGACATCAAGACATCTACTTTTATTGTCATTTGTAGAAAGGCTTCTCAGGGTGAGAGGCCTTAATCATATACTGTTTGAAAATAGAAACTGCTGTGCAAATGCTACGTCCAGCATAGTAATAATAATTCTGTTTTGAACAAGTAGAACTTGTTAAATCAGACAGATGCTGTTGCACTATTTAAAGCCAGTGTGACGGGTATGCTTTATGCAAAAATGGTGATTGTAGGAAAATTGCCAAATCTCCCCCCCCAAAGTTAAGTGCTTTGCTCTGTGGTTGGGCCTATGATATTTCCTCTTGGGGATGAGAAGACCTTTGTAAGTGGGGGGCAAATGCACAGCAAACATTTATTGAGCACCTGCTGTAAATGAGGTTTTTGACATTCAGCCTCATACCTGAGTCTTGAAGTAACTCTTGCTTTTCGGACTTTCTAGGAGCTAAAAGCTGAGTTCTGAGAGGTTAGGTGACTTGCCCAAGGTCACACACCTGTGGCATGGCCTTGAATCCGGGGCCTCTGATCTGCAGGTCCTTATGCTTTCCACTGAATCTCTGAAACTGTCCAGGTTTGAAAGTCAAGGACAGCCCCTGATTTTCTTGTCATACCCTCCCCCCTCCCCCCCGTTTTCTCCTCCCTCTCCCCCATTAGAGCAGCAGCAGCAGCAGGAGGCTTGGGCTTCAGCAAGAGAAGCGTAGTTGGAGTCGGCACCAGAAGCCGACTCTGGAGAGCGTTTCCTCTCACTTCTGCAGATCGTCGAAAAAGATGACCACAGGGTTCTTAAAACAACCTGCGCTTACTCTCTCACCATCTGGAGACCAGAAGTCAGAAACCAAGGTGCCACAGGGCTGTGCTCCTCCCAAAGATTCTGGAGCCGTTCCTGCCTGGACCCACAGGGCCCCAATGGTCACCAGCAACCATGGCATTTCCTGGCTTGTAGCTGCCATCAGTGCGGTTTCCCGCCTCCTTTTTTTTTTTTCAGTACTGGGATTTGAACTCAGGGCCCACACCTTGAGCCACTCCACTAGCCCTTTCTTGTGAAGGATTTTTTGAGATAGGGTTTCGTGAACTATTTTGTCTGGGCTGGCTTTGACCTGTGATCCTCCTGATCACTGCCTCCTGAACAGCTAGGATTACAGGCATGAGCCACCGACGTCCAGCTACATGGCCTCCTTTTAAGGACCTCAGTCGTTGATTTTGCCACCCTACTCCACTCTGACGTCATCTTAACAAATTACATCTGTAAAGACTCTTTTAAATAAGGTCACTTTCTGAAGTTCCACGTGGGGGGGACACTGTTCGGCCTACAGTGGCCCATATTGGGCAGTGCAGGCTCGCTCTCTGCGTGAAAGTCAGGCCACGTCCCTGAGGACTCAGGACTGTGTTCGGCGTCTCAGGCCACCACTCACATCCATATCCTGTAGTGTGAGAAGGGATCAGGCTCTTGCAGGGTGGATGAAGTGGCACCTTGGGGGAGAGGTGGCTTAAGGACCATAGGCCCTGATGAATGGGGTGGGGTCTGTTTCACATCTCCAGTCTGTCCCCCTGGCTGGCATCTGCATGGGCTGTTTGTGTCCTGGGATCTCTGATTAGAATTTAGGACAGGTACCTGGTCTGTCTCCACACTGAGCACTTCCTGTCCTGACGGGGGTCCTGAGCCTGGCTTGGCTGTCCCTGCTGGTCAGAGACCTGACCCAGCAGGTGTGGAGGCTTCTCGGCTTTCTGCACGGCCGCCTCCTTCTGTCCTCTCCACACTGGTTCCATCAGAGGATCACTGTCTTGTCCCTTGGTCAGCTGGAAAGCATCCCCCAGGCTGCATCTGGAACTGCTTTCAGCCCCCCACTGGGCATGAGACTTCCTGTCACTTGTGCCCTCAGCAGGAGTGCATCTCTCCTGAGGATGAGGATTGGTCAGAGGTGGGACAACCCTAGCTGCCCGAGTGGACTGTGGCCCTCATCTGTCAGGGCCGGGTGTGTGAAAAGGTGCATGCACATGCATGGCACTGGGAAGAAATTGGGGGAAATGTCTAGAATTACCTCCTTAAGGAAAGTATAACGAGAAAGGGCTGACACCCCACCCAACCCAGGTCTCTTTTGCTGCATCTTTGCTATGCTCCTTTACTATTTAAAGACTGTGCTAGGATGTTCTTTATGCAAAAATGCTTGTTGGGGGCTGGAGATGTGGCTCAAGTGGTAGAGCGCCTGCTTGGCAAGTGTGACAGTAGCAGTGACATCACTAATTCCTCGGTGCTGATTCCCGAGGGCACTGCTCTTCTACGCACTTCACTTGGATTTCCTCATTCAGTCCTCACGAAGGACTCTGTGATGTAGCCACCATCACCATTAATAGCTCCATCTTAAACAAGGAGAATGTAGAGTGCAGAGAAGTTAAGCGACTTGCCCAGCATCACACAGCTGGCAAGAGACAGCTTCATCCCATTTCTCTTGTTTTATTGTGAACAAGTATTCCTTGACAGTTTGGAGACCAGAGAGAAATATTCCTGCTTCCTCTTGCCTAAGGATTTTTATTTTATTTATTTATTGCATACTGGGGTTTGAACTCAGGGCCTCACACTTGCTAGGCAGGCACTCTACCACTTGAGCCACTCCACCAGCTCGTCTTGCTTTAGTTTGCCTTTAAGTAGAGTTTGTGTCTTTTGCTTGACTCAAACTCTTGATTCTTCTACCTCTGTCTCCAGAGTACCTGGGATAACAGGCGTGTCGCACCACACCTGCCTCCCCGCAACCAGGACTTTTTAAACATAGGAAGCACCTGTCTTTCAAACCTCTTTTCATGCTTACTTTTTTTTCCCTCCCGGTGGTACTGGGGTTTGAACTCAAGGTCCACACCTTGAGTCACTCCACGAACCCCCCCACCTATTTTTTGTGGAAATAGGGTCTCGAGAACTATTTACCTGGGCTGGCTTCAAACTGCAATCCTCTTGATCTCTGCTTCCTGAGTAGTTGGGATTACAGGCGTGAGCCACCGGTGCCTGGCTCATTCTTATTTATAATCTCATAGATTGGCAGTTGAATTGTGTTCTCCAAAAAATAGATAAGCTGGGGTCCTAGCCTACGGGGCTGGCGACTGTGACTTTATGTGGAAATAGGGATTGGGGCTTTGCAGATGTGATCAAGCTAAGAAGACGAGATCATACTGGATTAGGATGACTCCTGGTTCAATCACTGGTGTCCTTGTAAAAAGAGGAAATTTGAGCAGAGATGGGGTGGTGTAGCCACAAGCTAAGAACCATCCAGGATTGCCAGGAGCCCTGAGAAGCTGGAAGAGAGCTGAGGAAGGGTTCTTCCTGGGGTTCCGGGAGGAACCAGGCAGGTTCAGTGCTGCACTTCTGACTTGCATCCCAGGGCTGTGTGTGGCAGGGTTGTTTTAAGCCACTCAGTTTTGTGATACTTTGTTGCAAAAGCTGTGGTATTTTACATTCAGGAGTTTTTTGTTTGCTTTTGCCAAAATTGGCACTGAGAAACTAAACTGAAGTGTGAGAAGGTGGCCTGTTCTATGTATGTATGTGTGTGTGTGCATGCATGTGTGCACGTGTCTGTGGGGCTCCTCTCTCCCTCTTCCTGTCATCTGCCTTTCCCCTTCCCCTGCCTTCCTGTCTGCCTTGCCCCGGCCTGTTCCCCCCTGCTGTTGTTCTTTATGAATGGAGCCATTGCAGGGTTTCTCCTTACAGAAGGTGGAGGGGGGAGAAGGGAAGGTGGCCCAACAAGACAATTAGCCACCGAGGGTCGCCACTATGCCTTCTCGCTGTGTCTTCTAGGCTGGGTGAGTCACTCAACCTAGAAGAGGTGGGGTTTACAGACCTGAGCAGAGCCCAGGTCATATACTTCCTGTTAAGTGTGACCCCAAAGACCCAATCCCTTGGACAGGGAAACACAGAGCTTAAACCAGAGGGTGCAAACTTGGAAAGGCAGAGGGTGAGGTAAGAATCAGAGGAAGTGGGATGACTGTGTCGAAAGCCAGTGGCTTCCTGGGGAATGGCCCCAGGGCTGTCCTGCACAGGAAGACACACCAGCAGCCGGGTGCTGTCTCAGTAGCGGGGCTTCAGTGGGTAAATACCACACATGTCACCTAATAAAATAATACACACTGAACAGCATAAGGAAACACATTCTCCACACAGAAAGGCAGCAGCAGAGCTAATGGCGAGGTGGAGGTGAATACCTTCAGGATCCTGGGAAGAATTCATTCTTAGGAAGCCAGTGGGAACTCACTGGAGTTTTAATAGTTGGCAAGTCCCGGCCGGTGTGACGCTGGAGAGAGACAGTGCCTGGGGAAAAGGGCTCCGTCACATGGTTCTGAGTGGGAGTTCCAGGCGCTGCCCTTTGACATACACGGGCATACGTGCAGACATACCTGGCTCGTGCAACTGTGGACACACCTGCAAACACACCCACTCATGCAGAAGGGACACGCGTACAGAGAGGCCTGAGCTGTGCAATTGTGGGCTCTCCCCTGTGTGGGCATCACGTACACTGGATGGGAAGGCTCAATCTCCATCTTTGCCTGGCTTTCTCTCTCATGACCTGGGGTCACAACTGATGATCCTGGTGCCTTTGCTGACCTAACTGGCCAAGGCTCCAGGAAGGTCACCCGTGGGGGATCCTGGCTTACCTCTGACTTCTCCCTCCAGGCTGCCCCCTGGGGCGGGCCTCATTGAGCGGATCCAGGCCATTGCCCAGAATGTCTCTGACATTGCCGTGAAGGTGGATCAGATCCTGCATCACAGCTTAAAGAGTGCGTATGACCACTGCCCCCTGCCCCCCAGTCCCATGCAGGCCCTTGCGCTTGGTAGGGTGGAGCCTTGGGCGGGCAGAACACCTTAGGGGGCCAGACTCCCCGTGACAGCAGCTCACCTGGCTTTGTCTCTGAAGACTGGGTCATCGGGGTCAACAGTTCCAAGAGCAAGGCCACCTGGGGAAGGGTCCTAGGGCCCCTTCTACTCCCCTTGATGTGGGGAGCAGCTTGAGGCTACAGGCCTATATCTGCCCTCCTCAGAAAAAGTAGGGATGCTCTCTGGTAGGTGTTCGAAGTCTGCCCAACCAGGGAGCCATTCCTGTAACTGCTTCCATCAGCTCTGCTGGTTCTGAGCCCAGAAGAAGCTGGGGGTGAAGAGAGAGGCAGCTCTCTGGGCCCCCTGGGGTGGGCTGTTCGGCTGGTGGCCTTTCAGGTGAGAAAACTTGGTGGGGGCTGGGAGGCTGCCATCGCCCTATGCCGTTCTGCCCTCACCCTCTCTCCCGGGCCCCTCCCTGGACCCAGATTGGAGCAAGCTGACCTCTCCCTACAGTGTCTGAAGGCCGGAGGGACCAGTGTGAGGCACCCAGTGACCCCAAGTTCCCTGACTGCTCGGGAAAGGTGGAGGTGAGGTTTGGTGGTGGGAGGTGGCCTCTCCTTGGGGACTGTGTCCAGGCCAGCTCTGGATTTCCATCCTGGCTGGGCTGTCCACTGGTCAGGGCCTCTCTGTTCAGCCTGGACAGTCCTGGTACTATTGACTAAGGCCTTAAGAAGCTTGTCTCCCTGGCTACCCACCCTGGTCACTGTGCTGGGGTGAGTCATCTTTGGGGGCTTCAGCCTTTCTTACAGCAAATGAGCTGTTAAATTCTATGTGTGCTGCCACCAGCAGCCTGAGTAAGACCTTGGTCACTGCACTCCGTCTCTGTTCCCTCTTGGTCTAGCCCACAGCTGAACTTAGGGTCTCTCTTGTATCCAAGGGCCAGGTCTGTACATGTGGGGAGTCAGTCCATATCCATGAGGCCAGCTCCCCATGGCTATGGGGAGGGAGTGGGTGTGATCCTTTCTTGGGGATCACATGGAGACAACTGTGGAGTGGGCTTCCCTGCCTCCAGCCCTGGCCAACTGGGAGGCTGCCCCAGAACCTCAGTGAAAAGGAGATGAAGAACAAAAGACAAGGGAGGCAGCCTGGCCCCGCTGCTCCTCCAGGCTCTTCGCCCTAGAACTTGGCCCTTGGGTGTCCTGACCTGGTTTGACCTCCCAGGTCTTCCTCATCCTCTTGGTAGGCCTACCCCCGCCTTCTCTGGGGCCCTTAGAGGCCAGGGCAGAGGGTCCTGGGGCTGGCTTCCTGGTTCAGTTTCTCTTCTTTGCCCTTCCTTGCTGGGTGTTTAGGGCAGGGCATGACATTGAGGGATGCTCTGGGAACCTCCAGGTCCCCAGGGATTGCATGCAGGGGGAACCTGGGAGGTGGTGCTGGCTCCATGCCCAGGCCTGGTCCTCTCCACAGTGGATGCGTGCCCGCTGGACCTCTGACCCCTGCTATGCCTTCTTCGGGGTGGATGGTACCGAGTGTTCCTTCCTCATCTACCTCAGTGAGGTCGAGTGGTTCTGCCCACCCCTGCCCTGGAGGAACCAGACAGCTGCCCGAATGGCCGCCAAGCCCCTTCCAAAAGTCCAGGTAGGCTTTGGAGGTTGGAGGACCAGCTGGCCTCCCCATGCCAGACATGCTCAGGGACAGAGGAAGGAGACCTTGGCTCTTCCCAGGTGGAATGGGGGTGCCAGCCCCTTTTGATCTGGCGGTAAGTGAGGATGTCAGGGTCAGGATGGATGCAGGCGGGGCCCCTGGCTCTTTTAAAGGCTGGGGGCAGAATGACAGGCAGGCGGCCACCCCAAGAGTGCCCCTTGCATCTTTCATGGTGTGCTGCACAGTGAGCCCTGCTTGAGGATAGGGTGGAGCCCTAAAGGGGCCCCCTTCATGGACTAGATTACAGTAGTAACAGCTGTTGGGAACTAAGGGCTGTGTGTGCCAGGCACTTTATTTGTGATTGCATCGCTTGCTTTTCTTGTGGGATCGTATTTAACAGATAATGGGTCAGAGGCTGGGAGAGTGAACAGGCTGGAGGCCTGCAGGGATTGCGTCATTGCTGAAGGTCAGCCCGTCGCTAGCTCTGAGCACTGTCCATGATGCCTCTTGCAGCAGCTGGGACCCCCATGGGCACTGTTCAAACTGAGCACCTTCCTGGAAGGGCTTGGGCTGGTGGTTCCTCAGAGCTGGGCTAGAACACCTGACCTTGACTGGGGGTGAGTGGCAGAGTGAGAGCAGAGCTCCTTGGCTTGGGGGGGGAGGCTTAGGATGGTGAGAGAAGCTGGAGCTGGCCCCAGCCTCCTGTCCCTGGAGCAGGGGCGGGAAATGGTGGTGGCATAGTGGGAGTGTGGGCACTGAATGCTGAGGTCTGGATGTCCCCCAGGCAGTCTTCCGGACCAATCTGTCCCACCTCTTGGAGATGATGGGCAGCGGGAAGGAGTCTCTGATCTTCATGAAGAAGCGGACCAAGCAGCTTATGGCCCAGTGGACCACAGCTGCCCGACGCCTGGAGCAGAAGCTGGGGGGTGTCCAGAGGGACCAGAAGCAGGTACGGCACCCTCTCGGACAGTGCAGCCCTCAGGGCTTAGGCAATGTGCTTGGAGCACACAGCTTCCATGTGGGCATGGAGAAGGCCCTCATACAAGTGGCACTGAACGTTTTAAAATTTGATTTGGGGGCGGGGTGGGGATGGCAGGGTCAGGATGGATGTAGGTGGGGCCCTGGCTCTCTCTGAGGTTGGGGGCAGAATGACAAGCCCCCAAGGAGTCCTGTGCTCTTTGGACATCCTGTTTGCTCAGGCAGAGAACTTATGATTTTTGTCTGGAAGTCTGGGATAATGTAGCTATCAGGGTTAGCTTATTGGCCTAGCCATCTTTCTATCCATCCATCCATCCATTCATCCATCCATGTAATAGAAAATTACATGTTTATTTCTTTCAGAACCCTTATCATTTCATGAAACTCTCTTGTCTGTGTTTACTATTCTCCACCTCTTCCATCTGGAACGTAAGATCCATGAGGCAGGCACATAACTGCCTTATACACCTGTGTCCCCAGGGCCCAGCATGGTCACCCAGGCTCCTCCTGGAGACCCTGTCTGCTGTGGTTGGTCTCCAGGCTGGTACTCTTGGAAGGGCCCCAGGGTTGGGGGCAGGTCTGACAGGCTTTGTCCTTCCGTGCTGACCCCCTGTGTCCTACCAACCCAGATCCTCGTCCACATCGGCTTCTTGACAGAGGAGTCCGGGGATGTGTTCAGCCCACGGGTGCTGAAGGGCGGGCCGCTGGGGGAGATGGTGCAGTGGGCGGACATTCTGGCTACTCTCTATGTCCTGGGTCACAGCCTGAGGGTCACAGTGTCCCTGAAGGAGCTGCAGAGGTGAGTGCCAGGGCCATGCTGGGGCTGGGGGTGCCGGGGGTGTGGGGGGAAAGGAGATGAAGAAGAGTCTATCCCAGGAGTGGCCGCTCCACCTGCAGATCGCACAGCCCACAGACCCTTGGAGGCTTCCTGCTATTCTGTCAGGTGTTGGCTCCCTGGTTCCCTCCTCACTGGCTCCGTCTGCCTCCCAATGCCTTGCAAGACGCATTTAAGATGCACCAAGGAGCTTATTTGCACAGTGTGGTTCCAACAGGTTCCTGGTCCCCATTTCTGGGCTGATACTTGGGGGTGTGTTTAGGCTCAGACCTTGACTAACACTGACTTGAGGAATTGAGCTGCTTCCTGATGAAGGGGTCCCTCTGCCTGCTCTCCTGGGGGGCTGGGTGTGGCCTCTGGGTTTTCTGTTCTGGAAGTGGACTGGTTCACAGACCCATTCTGGGGACCAGAGACCAGTAAGAGCTGGAAGTGCTTGGCGGGCAGAGGACGCCAGCTGTCCTCAGTGCTAGGCTGTCCAGGGTCCCTTTGATGCTGTCAGAGCTGGAGACTGTACCTGACACTTGGGGGGAGGGTACAACCAAAAGGCTGTGGGTGTGGAGGATATGGAGAAAGCAGGATTATGTGTGTAAATGTGAGAAACTGGGTTTATTTTAACCGCTCTTATCTGTGGGATGTAGTAATACTGAAGCTCTTTCTTCCTTTCTTTTTATATTTATTATGGAATATTTGACACATATGAAAGTATATGAAATATATGTTGATGCACAAGATATGATGCGGTATGCATATGGAATGATCTCCTGGGGTTGGAGGCATGGCTCAAGCAGTAGACTGCCTGACTAGAATTATCTCCCAAGATATGACTGTCCCCCTTCAAGACCGAGAGTGTTACCAAGACCCTGTGCCTTCCAGGACCTCCCCTCACCCATTTCTCTACTTACACCCCCCTAGAGGAAACTTCCAACGTAAACTTTGTATTTATTTTTTGCTTTTTATTAGTTTTTCCCAAACTTGTATCCCATAAACAACATATCGCTTAGTTGTGTGTCATTGTAGTTTGGTTTGGAACTCTGTACAAATGGCGTCTACTGAGTTCAGTCATGGCGCACGCCTGTAATCCCAGCTACTGGGGAAGGCAGAGGTAGGAGGATCGTGGTCCAAAATCAGCCCAAAGTTAGCATAAAGCCCAATCCATAAAACAAACCAAAAGCAACAGGGCTGGATGTGTGGCTCAAAGCATAGAGCACCTCTCTAGCAAACCTGAGGCCCTGAGTTCAAACCTCACTACTGCTGAAAAAAAGTACCTACTGTATACATCTCTGAGACTTGCTTTTTTTTCACTCATTATGTTTCAAAAATTCATCATGTCATATTTTTCATTCATTTCACTACTGTATAATACTCCATTGTGCCAGGTGCCAGTGGCCCACACCTGCAATCCTAGCCTCTTAGGAGGATCATGCTTTGAAGCCAGCTCGGGCAAAGAGTTCACGAGACCCTATCTCAAAAATATTCAACTCATAACAGTGTTGGCGGAGTGGCTCAAGTGGTAGAGCACTGAGTTCTAGCCTGCCTAACCTTGAGTTAAATTTCCAGTACCAGAAAAAAATATTCCATTATTTGAATGTACTGCAGTTATTTATTAATGTCTCCTATCTGTGGACGTTTTTCCTGCTTTAAAAATTTATGGTACTGGGGTTTGAACTCAGGGTCTACCACTTGAGCCACTCCACCAGCCCTGTTTTGGCGTTGGGTATTTTTGAGATAGGGTCTCTCAAACTGTTTGCCTGGGCTAACTTTGACCCCGATCCTTCTGATCTCTGTCTTCTGAGTAGCTAGGATTATAGGAGTGAGCCACCGGCACCTGACCGAATTCTGCGGTAGACGGTCCCCGGGCTGGGAACTATCTCAGAGAGCTGGTGCTAAGCTCACAGTATGTTTTAGTCCAACTGCCCAGGGATACATTCTTCAATTGAATACATCAGAGACAAATGGTTCAATTGATCCAGTTTCTCTTGGGTATAGAATTATGTGTGTAATTGCTGGCGTTTAGGGTGTGTGAACATTCAGCTTTCCAAGGCAATGACAAATTGTTTCCTAACAGGATCGCACCAATTTGCAGTCCCACCAGTGTGTGAGCTCCCGCTGGCCACGTGTGTCCCCGCCCCCATCACCCAACTTCCTCTGAAGGTGCCTCTCGTCCGACTTAACTTGCATTTCCTGACAACTACATTTCAGGCCCACCAGCCGGTCACGTGTTTATTTGCCTAGTTTCTTACTGATGAACTCCTTATTGATATTTTTCGTCCCCTTTCTGCCAGGTTACCTTTTCCTTATTGAGCTGTAGGGGTTCTTTATATATTATGGTATAAATCCTGTGTTAGTCTTCTGTGTGAAAAATTGCATAATTTGCAGCTTGGTTTTACAATTTTTTTAAATGTTTTTTACCCCCAAGAATAGAAACTCTTAATTTTAACTTAGTCAAAGTTATCCATCTTTTTCTTTATGGATAAGGGTTCTGTGCTCAGTGGAATTCTAGTTTTCCTTTTTGCTGACTTTTTGACAGGCTTGCTCTAACTTTTTCTGGGGCATAGCTGGGGAAGGCCCCCCAACTTGTGTGCATGTAATCCACTTTTCCCCATCAACCCATTAACTTATTCTCAGGTAGTTTTCTGAGGAAACTCGGTTCTCCTCAGGAGCCTGGCTGCTCTCTTGGTGGTGTGCCCTTTCTAAGTGTCTCTCTCTTTTTGAAAGGCCTTGCATCCTGGCACTTTGCAGCCCAGAGGAGAGTGGTGATTGGGACAGAGCCACAGGCAATCCCCGGTCGAGAGGGCCTGGGAGTTCCAGTCCTGGGCGGATATATTTCTTACTGCCACTTGGACTCTACCAGACGGAGTGTCCATGGACCAGTGGGTTGAGCAGGGAGAGGAGGAGGCTGGGTCTGAAACTGGAGTTTTAGGCCCCTGGCCCAAACTCCTGGGGTTCCACATGTCGTGTTCGGCCATGCATCACTGTATGCAAATAAAGTGACCTGGTAAAGGGCAGAGAAAGGGGTTTATTCCACAGCAGGGCACGCAGCCATGGAAAGAGGCAGAGTAAGCACGTCAGCCCATCTTCAGCCATCTTTGGGGTATAGACGTGAGCTTTTGGCTTAAACAGACAAAGAACTTGGGGCAGAGAGGGAAAGAAGACGTAATTATTAAACAGCCAGTCCTGGTCAAAGTGTGGCCTCGTTGGTCATCTGGAGGGGTTCTGGGGAGGTTGTTATGATGTCATCACTTGAGGGGAGCAATCTGGTCAGGATAAGGAAGTCATCGTTGCCTGGTCTGTTTGGTGGAGGCTCTGCTGGTCCTGTCCTTGGGAGCAGTTTCCTCCATCTCTCCTCACAAGCATGATATTGGATCAGTCTTGTTCTTCCTGGATTCCAAGATGACTGCAAGGCAAATGGCTCAGAGCAAAGACAGATACAACATGGAGGCAGGGATGTCAAGCTTTTCTTCTGCTTTCATTTAATTCGTGGGCCCAGGTGAGGAGTCAACGCTTTTCAGCAAAAGCACTTTCTAAATACCTGCTACAAGTCTGGGTTACATCATCAGGGTTACACTATTCAATGAAGTAGTGACCCCTGAAATTCACACCACTGGAATCATTCTTTGTTGGTAACACAGTTGATCCGCTAGACCGGGTGAAGAGGTATTTCCAGAGAGGAGTAGCATGTGTGGGACAGGGACAGGAAGGTGGTGGGACTAGTGACAGATGGCACAGCTGCGGCAATGTTGGAAAGCCCAGTGTGGAGAAATAGGCCCTCTGCCTGCCTCTGCTGGTCAGTCACCAGAGCGGAAAAGAACGGAGTGGGCGCTGTCCCCCAGTGCTGGTGCTAAACCACAACAAGCTCCCACATCTGGGAGAGGCAAACAGCATGTCCCTCACTCTGTCACCCTAGTGGCACCTGTTGGCAGAGCCAGCTGTCCATGTTTTGCAGGCCACCTCAGAGCGGAGGTGTGCCCCTTGCCACCTGCCAGCATCCACTGTTGTGCCTTGTGCTGTTCCTGACCGGCTCCTTTGAACAGAGCTCAGGAGATGGGGTGGTGTGAGCCCAGTCTGCAGCAGCAGTCAGGATTTACAGATAGTAAAAGGGCAGTCTTTTTCTGGCCTGAGGGTTCCTGCAGGAAAGTCATGGCTGGGGAAGAGGAGGAGGAGGAATAAGACCAGGGACTTGTGCCTGACCTCAAGCTAGACCTGTCTCAGGCAGAGCTGCAAGTGACAGTCTGGTGGGTCACTAGAGATGCCAGGTTCAGGGGAACAAATCCTGAGAGTGTCTAGGGACCAGGCTGTGCCACACAGAGACCCTTGTGAGTCGGGAGTACCCTCTGTCAGAATCACCCACACCACATCCACTTCCAGGTCAGATGAAGTCCCTTTTATCAGTGTACTCAGCCAGTTCCTCCCCTCTGACCAGCAGGATCTGGGCAAGAGAGGTGACAAGGAATGTCCTTCCATGAGTCCTACCCACTCACTTAGTTGCAATCGTGTTTGGTTTTGGTGGTACTGGGGTTTGAACTCAGGGCTTTGTGCTTGGAAGGTGGGTACTCTATTGCTTGAGCCACTCCTCCAGCCCCTACCCACTCACTTAGAGGATATCCTTCCAGAGAGCAGGGAGCTGATGGGTCTCTTTGACAGGCGGGAACTTGACTCAGTTGTTCTGCTGCTCAGCCTGTGTCTCGGCTTCTCTCTCTCTCTCTCTCCTGTGTCCTTACCCTCAAGCTCTGCCAACTCCTGTGGCTGCTCCCCAGGCCCTGTGCTGAGCCTGGGGTCAGCATGGCCGCCATTGCCCTTCAAGACATAGTAGTGACCATGGGGGTTGCTGCTCTTGGGAGGCCCTGATGCAAAGTACCAAGAGGGAGTTACCATCTCCTGGTGGGATGCTGCCATTGCCTTCAGTCACACACGTGCACATTCACAAACCCACATGCACACACAAACTGCACCCCACTCACACGCACGTGCACACATGCTCATTCAGTCTGCATGCACACACACAGGGTACATACATGCATACTCACACCCACTCTTGGCCATACATACATACACACATGTTCCTGCAAAAGCAGGCGCCTACAGTTGCATGAGCAATGCACCTATGTACACATGCACACCCCATGTACTCACATGTGCGAGTACACACCCCTTCCACACACCTCACAGAGAATCAGCGTCTTTCCCCCAAGGCTTCGTGTCCTGTCAAGTTCCTGCAGATCTAAATTCCCAGCAGGGACTTCAGGGAGAAGTCACTCCCTGTCTGATTTGGCAGCTGGTAAGTGGGCAGGCCCAGGGCTCCGGAATCTCTGGCCCTTGGTCCCCTGCGGGGTGTAAGTGTGAGCTCATCGTGCTCAGAACAGGACAGAACAGTGTAAACAGCTCAGCCCCTCTGGGGATATGGCCAGGAAGGTGCTTTCTAAGTCTGTTACCAGGTACAATTGAAACACAACAGAAAGAGAAAATAAAAACAAAACCATGGCCCCCAGGGTATGCCCGTTAGGTCTATAAAGTTAACAGCATCAGCAGGGGGGAGCATGCTAAGAGTGGGGGCTTCAGCCCTGGCAGCAGCAGAGCCCTGCTTCCCCCAAGTCTTGGACAGCTGTGATCTAATAGGTCTGGAGTGGGAGCCCAGGGATCAGCTTTTTACGAATGAGCACCAAGGGTAAAAAGTGGAAAAGCTTGAGGCCACGGCCTTTCTCAGCAAGCTCCCCCATACACAGTCTAGGTGTCTGTGAGGTTGGGAATTGGTGGAATGTGACATGTGTGGCTTATGCAAAAGAACTGTGCAGGGCCTGAGGGATGGAGCTAGGACCTGGAGTGGGGGCTCAGCCCTAGAATACTAGAAGAAGAGAGGGGATTGCTTTTGAGGCTTATGCACTTCTGGCAGCCCCTAGGATGGCCTTGGTTGCAGAAGTTAGCCAAGTATTACAGATGAGTCCCAGTGTAGGGTATGGGACCAGGAGGCACACTTTGGATGTGGCCCATGTGGGGAGGCTTCTCAAGTGTTCTGCCCAGGGCATCAGGAGGGGACCTGCAGCCCAGAATGTACTAGGCACCTTGCCCTTTCTTGGGTTATAGTATTTTTCTTCCTTCTTCCGTGTAACATGGAGTTATCAGTCCCCAGAGTTGGAGGAGAGGGTGACAGATGTGAAGCCAGGTGGGGCTGAGCTGCAAATTCTCAGTACCTTCTCTGCAGGGGCCACCCTGACTGCATAAACACAAGTCTTTTCTGGAAGGGGAGATTTGAACACAACAGGAGGTGTGAAGGGCTTTTGGGGGCTGCAGTAACAAAGGACTCCAAAAAATAATAGAGATTTATCCTCTCAAGGTCTGGAGGCCAGAGGTCAGAAATCTAGGTGTGGACTGAACTGGTTCCTCTGGAGGTTGTGAGGGAGGGACTGTCCCAGCCTCTCCTAACATCCTTTGCTGCTCTTTGACTTTTGACCTTTGTCTCTCTCTGCCTGTCTTCTCACTGTGTGCATGTCAGCTGTTTAGGACACCAGCCAAAGGGCCAGGTCCCACTCTTAATGACTCACCTTAACTTCATCACCTCTGTAGAGACCCTGTCTCCAACCAAATAAGGCCCTGTGCTGAGGAAAGGGTGTTAGGATTCAACGTGTGGATTTGCAAGGGTACACAATGCAACCTGTAACAAGATTGATGACCATTTTGGCCTGGACAGGAATACTGGGCAGAGTGAGGCTGCAGAGTACATGTGGTGCCTACAGGAAGGGGCAGGAACGTAGGGCTCCCCTCTCAGCCTGGGAGCAGCAGGCTGGAAATAGGTCTGTGGGAGGTTGAAGGGCATCTGAGTTCCATCTCAACTCCTGTGACACAGTGTCTCTCTTGGTTGTGACAGGACCAGAATGAGGACGGTGGGACAAAGATGAGGCTTGTACATTTGTTGTAGTTCACTCACAGATGTTCATGGCAGGTGTCATGGCCACTGACTAACAACAGAGCTGGATGGCTGAGCTGGCTTTTTTTTCCTCGTGTTTTGCTGTTTTAATTAACCAACTCACTGGAGGACTGTTTGGGGCGATGTGCAGAATCCACATCTGGCTTGGCTGCTGTAAGATGTTCTGGGTCAGACAGGTGGTATTTGGGAACAATGCCTTGTGATAAGACTATGTCAGACATCTCCTCCCTCACCCTGCCGGCCTGTGGGGAAGGAGATGCAAAACCAGAGCCCTCGGTCCTCCCTCCTTTGCGTCCTGAATGCCTGGATCCACCATGGGTATTTGAAAGTGAAGCCTTTCCCTTCTTCTGGCTGAGAATCAGCTGTGCTCATCAATTTTATTTGCATAATTTCAAGCATCATTAATAGTACATGGCATGAGGAAAAATGACTGAGTTCTCCCTCCATCCATGAGTGAAATTGGGTTTAGTAGAAAATTAGTTGACTTAACTGGCAAATGATGAAAGCTTAGAGGAGAATGTTTAAATAAGGAGGACGAGGAGGAAAAACTCTTGGCTGTCAAATGTGCAGCCAGGCTGGGAAACTGTCTCCAACCTGGGGGCGTTCATTCAAAGGAGAGTTCCCTGGGAATGACACAGACAGGGACCACTCTTCTGGTCCATTACTGTGACAAATACTTGAGAGAAATGATTTAAAAGGAGGAAAGATTAATTTTGGCTCATGGATCCAGAGGGTTTCATTCCAAGGTTGGCTGGATCCATTGCTTTGGGCTTGAAGCAAGGCAGAGCATCATGGCAGCAGGAGGGCGTGGCAGAGGCTGCTCACCTCATGGTGCCAGGAAGCAGAGGGCAAGACAGGAAAGGGCCATGGGACAAGATACTCCTCAAGGCACACCCCCAGTGACCCACTTCCTCCAGCCAAGCCCTCCCTCCCAAAATAGCATCACTAGCTGGAGACCAAGCCTTCAATACAGGAGCCTCTGGGGGACATTTCCTATTCAAACTGTAGCCCTGGTTGAGGCAGGTTTCAGGGTTTGGATCTGTACAGACTGTTCTGAGCCCATGCAGTGTGGGCTTAGGTGCTTGAAACAAGGTGGAACGGACCAGAACTAGACTGAAGTGGGCAGCTCAAAGCAGCCTCTGGGGGAAGGCGCTTCCATCCCTGGAGGGGTGCTGTAGTTGAGTGGGTCTCTGGAATCCATGTATAGAAGACTTACTTAGTCTCCAAGGTCATAAGAACGGAGTTTGGAGGTGAGGGCTTTGGAAGGTAATTAGGATTAGGCAAGGTCGTGAGGGTGTCACCTTCATGACATCAGTGACTAGCAGCTTGCTGTGTAGCCATGTGATGCCCTCCACCATGTTATGGGGTGGCAGAAAGGTCAGGTGCTGTGGCTATGCTCTTGGATTTCCAGCCTCCAGAACTTGAGCTAAATAAACCTCTGTTCTTTGTGAATACCAGTCTGTGGCATTACGTTATAGCAGCATAAAATTGATGAAGATGGGGGCTTAGGGGGCAAGCACTGAGTCTGGGAGCATACTTTGACCTTGACTAGGCTCACCCATGCAGAATTAGTCACAGTCAAGGCATGAGGTTTATTTTGCAAGGTGGGAGAATTTTAAGCACGTTTGCATGCTGGTGTGAGGGAGCCAGGACAGGGGAGACCTTGCAGACTGAGCAGGGAGACAGCAGTGGTTGACGGTGGCCTAGGGGAGCCCCAGCCCTCTGCCATGCATGGCAGGAGAGATGGGGAAGAGAGATGGGTGCTGGGCTGGGAGCCAGGGATTGGACTTCACCTCTCATAGTTTCTATGTATTTAGACGTGGAAGGGAAGAGCATTTGCCCGAAGTGAGGTGGAGGGGATCGATGTGAGGAGGGTAGACAAGACTGGTACATCAAACACCCAGACTTATAATACATTATCTTTTAAAATAACAATAAAAAATGTGAACCAAACATGGCAGGTGTGAAGACCTAGCAAGGCTGAGAAGTGGGAGCACAGTATTCATTTGCTTGTCATATTGTTTTCTGGGTGCTTGGAATGTTCTCTGATAGATAAGTACATAGAGCAGAAAAGGGGAGGGGATGAACAGACACTCAGACTCCTGTAAACAGTCTTCTGCTTCCAAGAGGAGGCTCAGCAGGTGAGCGATTGCACACAAAACCTCCGGACCCTCTCCCCCCTCCTTTTGCTCTCTCCTGCCTTTAGTTCCAAGGTGTCATTTGAATCTCCTGTCCCACCTGGACCTCTGGTTACAGGCACCTGAGGCCATGGAGTTGTAGGGCCTCTGAATAGCCCTGTCCCCACTCTCCCTGCTAGGGAAGTCTGGCTGTGGGAGACCATATGCATGTGTCACCTGCACCAGCTGGGACATCTGACAGGACGCCGGACCCCAGCTGGCTGGGTGGTTGGAGCCTTTCCCCAGGACTGCTGCCTGCTCGCAGCCTCTCATCCTTCCTTGCGGTACAGGAGAGACACTTCCACGTGAGGGCAGCTTCCCTCACTATTTCCACTGCTCAGGAGCCACGGGGAGTCTGTTGCTTTCCATCAAGACCCTTGACCAAGTGTTTGGCTCGGCCCGTGAACATGAACATGACCGTGGCGTCCTGAGCTCTGACCTGGTCCTCAGGGGCAGGAGAGCTACGAAGGAAGAGACATTTAAACAAGTCTGGCTGTCGTGAAGTGTCTGTGGAGGGGGAGACCACAGAGCAGTCAGACAGATGTGAGGACAAGGGCTTTTGAGGAAGGTGGGATACCTTCCTGGGGAGGAGGTCTCAGGGGCCGTGAGTTCCTAGAAAAGGAGGTGGGGTCCCATGTTCCCCCAAAAAGAACAAGGCAAGAGATGGTATTGTCAAATGGTGGCTGGGTGATGGGGACTGACACAGACAGTCAGGGAGACTGGAAAGTGTCACCCACAGTTAGGGTGCAAGTCTGCTGCTTAGGCTTAGAACAGGGATAGGGCTCCCTGTGGCCTTTCTATCTCCAGTGAAGCTGCAAAAGCAGAGATCAGACAGTGTGACAACCCTTAGCATGCCTTGTGACTTCCCTCATCTCAAGGAGGGGGGAGGGGCGTTCCCTTTCCTTGGCTATTGGAAGGCACCCAGAGCCCCTCGCTGACCCTTTGGGGACACCAGAGGCTGTGTCTTTTCTCTCAACCCAAATCTCCCATGAGGTGTGTTCTGAGGCGTTCAAAAGCAGGGTCCTAAGTCCTATCCTCCTTTGTGTCTTCCACGGCCTCTGCATGGCTGGTTTGAACAAAGGCTTGTGGAACCAGATCCTCAGCTGAGGAACTAAGAGGAAACTGCCTCCTAGAGTAGAGAGGCACCTGGGCCTCTGAGATGAGAAATCTCCCCAGGCATGGCGTGGGGAGAGCTGAGGAGGCTTGGTCGTGCCCAGCATCAACAGCCATGGGTTATGTAAAGTGTCGTTCATCCTTCCCACAGCAGCAGCTCCGGGAGGCAGAGGGATGAGTCTGTGCTTCCTGAGCTCTCTGGGGAGCACAGGCCTATTCTTAGCCCTGAGTTGTTTGCTAGTAAAGAACATGGGAAGAGAGCCACAGCCTCGAATGGCGCACGGCCACCTGGTGTGGAGAGGTGGTGCTCCCTCCGTCTCCCTTGCAGACCTAGGCCCATGGCCATCGTAGCTGGGCAGAGTAGGGTGGATGCCTTTGCACCACCTTTCCTCTGAGCCACTCACTCCTTGGGGGACCTGACTGGTCTCCTTAGCCGTGGTCCGGGACCCACCGGGGACACCATGGTATGTGTTGGGGATGTTCAAGAACATCTTTCCAGGAGTCGGGAGCTGATGGTGGCACCCTAAGGCTTCTGTTGGGCATGGGGGGGCGGGGGCACCTGAGCAGGAGAAGTAAACCCTGCAGGAGGGTAGAATTTCATCCTCATTACATCCTGACCGCAGCGCTTCTGCAGTGCTTGTTAGATGCCTGGTTAAATATCCGAGTGTCTTCTTTATGCCCCCTGGTGCTCTGGGAAGGAGACAGTGGCTTGTCCATGATGGTGGACCATGGGAGAGGGAGGCTGCAATGTCCAGAATGCTCAGGATGGGGTCAAGGATGGCAGCGCCCTGGGGAGATAGAACCATCTGAGGCTGCCCCGGCCATGTGTTCCCAGTGACGAGATGCAGCGAGAGACAGACAGAGAGAGAGAGAGAGACAGAGAGAGAGAGAGAGAGAGGCAGGTCTAGATACCTGTGTGCATGTTAGCACCAGAGTCAAATATCTTTGGCTCAGTGTAGGAATTCGTTTTAAGTAGGTTCTTCCCACACAAAGAGGCAGGGAGGGAGAGAGCAACAGAGAAAGAGAGAGAGAGAATAGTTTGTTCCAGAATTTGAACACTACCTGGAGAGACTATTTCTAGCCACAGACCAAAGGCACAGAGAGAAATAAAACCAGGGAATTTTTAGCTTGGAAGAGACGGTGGAGAGTCGTTTGAGCAACATGTCACAGAAGTAGAGGCGGACACCAGTGTCTGTGCAAGGCCACCTGGCAGCTGCGCACAGTGCTCCTACCCAGGAATATTTTGCATTGCACCCGAATTCAGTGTGTTGATTCCTAGCAGAAGGCGTGTTTCCACAGGGCGTAGGCTTCTCCCTCCTCCTGCAGCCTATTTCCCCATCCTACTCTGATCTCTTAGCAGAAAGTGACAGAGACAATCCCTGCCAGGGTATTTGTGGAGTCCCTGTATTGTCCATGGCTAGCTGGGAGTCCCAGGCAGGAGGGGACCATGGTGCCTCTGGGAGACACTGCTGGGCACGGGGGCCAGCAGTGTGCACGTGGTGCCTTTTCTCTTTAATTATGGTAAAATGCACATCACATAAACTTTGCCATCTTTTCCTTTTTTCTGGTACTAGAGATTGAACCCAGGGCTTTTGTGCATGCTAGGCAAGTATTTTCTACCACTTAAGCCACACCCCCATCCCAAAATTTACCATCTTAGCCAAGTGGCTTCACTATGTTCACTACATCTCTCAGCCGTTGCCACCATCCACCTCTAGAACTCTTCCTGCAAGACCCAGACTCTGCCTCCATCAGACACACGGGGTCTGTGCTCCTCCCTTCCTGCGTGGCATGGCTTTTATGGGTGGGTTGATTTGTCTTGGGCACAGGGGCCAGATGGATCCTGGTGGCCTGTAGAAACATTCCATTTCTTTGGGTCACTCCTCACCCACTCCCTACATCTGGGTGTTTAGACTCCTGCTCACATGACATGGGGAAATTTAGAAATATACCCTATCCTGACCATGCAATTTGGCTATTCCTTGTATTCCCTAGGCAGGCACTCTACCACTTGAAACACGCCCCCAGGCCCTTTTTGCTTTAGTGATTTTTCAGATAGGCTCCTACATTTTGCCCAGACCAACCTCAGACCACAACCCTCTGCATCCTTTGTGGCTGGGATTACAGGTGTAATCCACCACCATGCCTGGTCTGATTTGGCAATTCTTGTCAGAATGTCCCTTCCATCCAGTGGGCCAGGGAGGAATGACAACCTTCTCCTTCACTCACCAGTCCTTGGGGTGCTCTGAGATCCTCCCTTTGTCCCAGGCCTGAGTAAAGTTCCTCAGGAATGAGAGCTGGTACTGGAAACAAGGAAGATCTGGAGGAGTCCAACAGGGTGGGACCAGCACACAGGCCTCCCCAGCCACGTTTGGCTGCTGGCTGTCAGGCTGGCTTTCTTTTCAGTTCACACCACTGCTGCTGCCAACCACTTAGCACAAAATTGCCTATAAAAGTGAACTTGAATTACAGGTGATAAACCTCCAGCCCCCTCTGGTAGCTGACCTCTCTTCTCTCCACGGGTGAAACTCAGGTTCCTTGAGACAAGAGCAATGAGACTCTGCAGACTCTAACTCAGAGAAGTCACCTTAAATTGAAAACCCTTGTCCTCCAGAGCCAGGAGACTTGGGCTGCTCATTAACTCCTCCTGGGAAGAGGAGTTCCTGCTGTGGCGTTGTCTCCAGCCACATGCAGGGCCCTGGTTCCCCCCCCCCCCGCCCCCACTCCCTGGCCCCAGGAAGCCCTGGAGCCCAGTCTCTGGCCCTCAGAGCCAGCCCAGCCCTCCAGGCTGGCTCTGCTGATTTCCCCCGCCCTCGGCCTTGGCCTCGTACATTTAACTACTTCTTCCAAGTGATCTCCTGCTCATGAGTTATTTATTCCTCCTTGAGCACAGCAGATACTTATCAGGCCTGTCCTCAGCCCTGAAATGTCAAAGGTGATCTGGCCCTGCTTTCAAGGAGCCCCTAGTTGAGAGGAGGTGACTCAGGACAGTCACTAGGTGTGTCCCAGGTATGGACAAAGGGAGGAGGGAGGAGAAGGAACACAGGGGGAGGGATGCTGGAGTCCCAGAAGGCTTCCTGGAAAAGGAGGCGGTGTGTGAGGTAAAGCCTGGCAGGTGAGAAGAACCTTCTAGGTAAGCAAACAGTTCCCGCAAGACAGGGCACCACTTCATGGAAACTGGTTGGATCACAGGGAGGTTTAGTGACCATGACTTTGAAATTTCTGCTGTACCTGGTCTCATGAGTAATAGGACAGGAAGTGTCTGTTGTACTATTTTAGCTGGATGTTGTGACAGGCACGCTGGTTCTACTTGCTTTTTTTCCATAGCTTCCTTCTCCCCTGTTAATATTCATTAATACTCTTTTTTTCAAGACTGTGACTTCACTGTAAGCAGGCACAGGCACGTGGGAGGCCGTTGCTTGGCAGAACCCCCCCATCCCACCCCATTGGTGCCCCACTGGGATGGGGCCTCCCTGCCCATGTGGGCCCTGCACAGGAATGGGACTGGGTAATGAATGCAGTCCTCCTGTCCCCTACCTCCCTTCCTTCTCACTCCATGCACACTTACCAGGGTTCTGTGCCACCAGGAGAGGCCACCAAAAACTCTGGGGACACAAAGTGTGGGGTATGGGGCTGGAGCTCTGGCAGGGGTGGAATGAGGAAGGATCCTAAGGTCCAGGAAGCAATGGGGAGCCTGGGACCTGCTCTTTTCCGGGCACCTCTGAGGCCCAGGCAACTGTGAGTCTTCTTCCTGGGGCATGTGCTTTGCTGGAGAAGTTTTGAGGGTGAAAGGTTGCAGAGCCAAATACAGAACCTGAACTTGCTGGGCACTTAAAACACCACCAAATATTTCATGAAGTCTCCAGACTATGGGAGCTGCTTCCTGCTGCAGCTCCAGCCCCCTCGCCTCCCAGGTCCCTATTCATTCTCCTTCGTCTTCTGGGTTTGCAAAGACACAGCTTAGCAGCCCTGGTTCTGAGACTCCTGAGTGGGGTCAGTGGTAAGGGGGACACACAGGAGGGTGGGTCAGTGGGAGCGTGGCCACTTTAAAGTTTACAGATAAGAAAAGAGGTTAGTGGGTTTCTGCATTCCTTGCTCCACACTTAGCAGCAAAGGTGGGTTGCAGCTCGGTGAGGCAGGTGTGTTAGCAGGTGGGTCAGGACAGAGAAGGCCCTGCCCTTCTTGTCCCTCTGCAGGGACAGGCCAACCCCTGTGATCCCATCACCTGCAGCCTCTGCCACCCCACCCCACCCCATGTCTTTCCATCTTAGCCCCGTGGGTGGGTGGCCATACACACCATTGAAAGGCCCACTCTGGACAGTGTGCTCAGAGGACAATGTACACGGCCCCCTCCCCCGGTTCTGCCAACATTGTTTGGGGCATGAGCAAGCAGCCTTACAGGCTGGTACTTTTCCACCTGTCTTGAATTGTTTCAGGGATCTGGAGCCATGGCCCAGGGAAATGATCAGTTGTGGCTCTTGGCCATTCATGAATCGGTGTCTTTGTCAAAGACCATCACCTTGGCCTGAGTTTGCTCATTGTGTAGTTTCTGAAGAGGCTCCTAGGGAGGCCTCCTGAGCCTCCTCCTGCTCCAGCACCTGAAGCAGAGTCCACGGGAGGTGGGCATTGCTTGGAGGCAGTCAAATGCCTCTGATGGCGTGGTCAGAGGCAGAGGACGTGGGCATCCAGCCCCATAAGGGGATGTCTGTTGCCCCCCAGGAACTGTTGAGAGGGGAAGACAAGGGTGGGCGCTACAAAGCTCCCTCCCCTTGGATGCCCTTCCTTCTCCCTCTCTGTCTGGATCAGCACCTTGCTGCTATAGAGGGTGCCCACTCCAGGTTCCCAGTGAATCTGCTCATCCCCTGCCTGCTCCCCAGGCTTCCTCTCTCCTGTGGGTCTTGTGCTCTAGGCAGGAGCTCACTCTCCATGGGGCACAGGGCCTGATACCCCACCTGCACCCCACAAATGCTTGTGAAAGGGAAGGAACGGGAGAGGGTGGGCAGGATAGGTCTTGGGAGTAGGTGCAGGGCTGAGTCCTCAGCAGTTTTGAGCCCCTGGGCTTCTGTGTGTGAGTGGTGGAAGAAGAAGGTGGAGCTCACACAGGGGCTCCCAGTGCCTCCCCCTCTTCTGAGGTGGGGAGAGGGCAGGGCTGTGGAGTTGAGCGCAGCCAGGGAGGTGCTGGCTTTATGGATGGGGTTGGGGGTTGGGACAAAAGCTTAAATTGGGAGCTATGGTTGTGACAGGGCACTTGGAGCCCTTCTCCAGGGGGTCCACTGAGCAGATGGTGACTTAAAGGGAAGCCTTCAGGCTCCCATGAAATGAGATGACATGACTCCCAGGCGCCTGCCAGGCAGCAGAGGGGCACCCCCATCCAGATGAAAACCTGTGTGTACATGAAGAGGCAGTTGGGGACAGGCAGGGCCTTGGAGGACTTGGAGCCTGTGCAGGGAGCAAGTCCCCAGAGACTTATAGGAACTCACTGCCACAAACTGGCCCTGGAGTGTCAGCAGCCAGGTCAGCAGAGCAGGACCTCACTCTTCTGAAGCACGAAGTTTGGGATCCTGGGCTCCAAACAAACACTGAAGGGGCCCTGAGGGCCAAGGCCTGCGTTCATGGCGCTCGCTCGCTCTGTGCAAGTTAAAGGTTTACACTTGCTCACTCCTGGCATCACATCCCTGAAAGAGGAGTATATTTTTGACAATTACAAAAGCCCCCCTTCCCCTGGCAGGTAGCCCAGGCCAGGTGTATGGCTTGGCAAGCTAGCCCGGGCTGCCTCTCAGCCCTTCTTGCCCATGGTTAGACTCCCTTGTGCAGTGAAAAACCTGTGTAGCTGTACACAGCCACCCTATTGTGCTTTTTTTAACCTGGATCTTCACTAACTTCTCTGCCCTTTTATATTTGCCCTCCCTTTTCATCCTGAGCTGGTGAAACTGGGGTGAGCTTGGGCCCCTCTCTCCTACCAGGTGCAGGGCTGGTTGGGAAGGTGCGTTTCTTAGGGCTCAGACTCTGATGGGCTCTTCTCTCAGTAACTTAGGGGTGCCGCCAGGCCGGGGAAACTGCCCACTCACCATATCGCTGCCTTTCGACCTCATCTACACGGACTACCACGGCCTACAGCAGATGAAGCTGCACATGGGACTGTCCTTCAAGAAGTACCGGTGAGATGGAGGACCCAGGAGGACAATGTGGGGAGATAGGGGCCTGGACCTGCAGGGCTGGCAGGAAGCCATTCTTTGCACCTGTCCTCCTGCCAGCTGGCCCTAGGATGAAGAACTGGGTCGGGTCGTCCCTGTTTGCCCTGCTCTGCTTTTCTTCTGTTTCCCCCCACCACCACCACTTTCATCTCAGTGAGGCTGGGGACGGGGTCAGAGTCAGCCTGGGAGGAGGGGGCCGAGGACTTGTGGGGGCAGGGCGGGGTGGACAGGGAGGGGACAGCACCCTCAGGAGGTGACTTCTGTTGTGCGCATTCCCTCTTGCGGTGGGGGGGGGGGAAGGCCAATGTCATGACTTCCTGTCGCTCTGCAGACAGCAGGATTGGGGTTTAATTTAGTGCAGAGCCCTGCTGTGAATTTGCTTCAGCCCCATCTATGATCCCACGTGATTTTATTGGGGAAAAAAGTGACAGGCAGTGTTATTGCTTTTATTATTAATGTACCTTCTTTGTGCAATCGGAACTCTCCCCCCGCCCCGTCCCCCACACCATGCCTCCTCTGGGGGAGTCACGCCGACCTCAACACTCACTCGGCAGTGGCAATTCTGGGTCATCAGGAAGGACGCTGTGCTAGGTGGCTTTGTGTGGGGGCATTCGAGGTCAGCAGGGGCCACACTGGGGTGGGATGGACACAAACAGAGGTTCTGGGGCCGTGGCCTCAAAGCTGACCTGGCTCTGGGGTGGCTGACCCTGCAAAGGACAGGGTTCCTCTTGGCTTTGAACTTGAAGCCCTGCTGGGCATCCAGCAGAGCCTCTGTCCACCTAAGCAGTAGTGACCTAGCTGAGAAGACTTGAGCAGTGCCTCCCCTGACTTGGCTCCACCTTCCCAGGACCCCCACCCCCACCCCAGGGATGGCCACCTACCGCCCAGAAAATCGGGAATCCTACAGCGACCTCAGGGGCAGCAGAAGTGACCTCCCTAAAGCAGCGCCTCCCTTCCTGGGTGGCGGCTGAGAGTTTTTGAGCACCAGGCAGGGGCCAGGGCCTGGGCATCCAAACCACCCGGAGAGGCTGGCACCTGCGGGATGCTGACGCAGAGAGGTTAAGTCCCTTGCTGTGGTCACACAGTGGGGATGAGTCCCAGCTCTGGCTCTAGCCATGCCCTGCACCACTCTGACCAGGCCACCAGCTAGTCACGGCACCCATGGCTGGGCCCTCACCCCTCCCAGCTCAGGGACACACATAGATGTGACCCAGTTCCTAATCCCCGGGGACAGGTGCCGAATTCGAGTCATCGACACCTTTGGGACAGAACCTGCATACAACCACGAGGAGTACGCCACGCTGCACGGTTACCGGACCAACTGGGGCTACTGGAACCTGAACCCCAAGCAGTTCATGACCATGTTCCGTGAGTGCGAGGGCCGTGGGGGGGCGGGGACCTCCTCCTTCCTCCCAGGCTGGTGCAGGGAGAAGGCCCCGTCCTTCCCCCTTCCACATGAGAGTGAGGTCAGTCCGGGTGACCTGGTGGGCCGAGTGCCCCCTGGAGAGGCTGCAGCGGGGCCAAGAACACGTTGGGTGGGGAGGGAGGAACAGAGCGGGTAACGATGCACGCGGAAGCAGCTGGAAGGCTGCGGAAATGCAAGAGCTCAATAAGGAGAGGTCAGACCCATGGCAGGAGGGCCGGAGCCCTGAGCAGAAAGGCACAGACCCAGGCATCACGGCAAGTTGCTGAGAGCTCAGTTTTGATGATTTTAATGACTTTGAAACACACACGCACACTAACATCACTGCTGCTTTTTTTTTTTTTGTGGTAGTACTGGGATTTGAACTCAGGGCCTTGTGCTTGCTAGGCAGGTGCTCTGCCACTGGAGTCATGCCCCCCCCAGCCCTTTTTACTTTAATTATTTTCAGATAGGGTCTCTTGCTTTTTACCCAGGATCAGCCTCAGACTACAATCTTCCTCTTTATACCTCCACCATAGCTGGGATGACAGACACACACCACCAAGGCCAGTTTTTTTGTTGAGATGGGGTCTCACTACCTTTTTGCCCAAGCTGGCCTCGAACCATGATTTTCCTCATCTCTACCTCCCAAGTAGCTGGGATTACAGGCACAAGCCACTGTACCCAGCCCTGTCCAACTCTCTTATGTGCAGCACACTGAAAATAATTTAACTTTTTCTTGGCAACGCGGGTCAGCTCTCTCTCTGGCGTGTGGCCGAGGTGTGCGGCGCTGCGTCGCCTTCTCCAGTCTGTTGTTTAGCGTGGCCGTCGCTGGGAGTCTAGCAGCTGTCACTTTTAATGGTTGTCAGCTCATCTGCTCCGGCAGCATCTTATATGTCTAATTTGCAGCTCTTTGAAGGCTCTGGGCCAGAAAGCTAGATAAGCACTCTTGTTAGGACTATATCTAAATTAAGAGCAAAGTGGAGGCTGAGCGAAGTCCCCAGGGACTCTCTGGGAAGGAAAGCACATTATCTTTATTTGTCCTGTCCAACTCACTGCCTCTCTTTGGGAGTGCCTAGAGTACTGTTTTCCTTCTTCTCCGGGTTCTAGGCTGCACTGGGGAAATGTGATTTCTAAATAAATGAGCAATGGTTTGATTAGATCCTCAGCAGAGTGGCAAAGGTCAGAAGGTTCACTGAGCCCATGGAATCCAAATGAGACCACTGAGGCCCAGAGAGGCAGAGCGAGCTGCCTGAGGTCACACAGCTCAGTGGGCACCAGACTCCCTCCCCAGGGCTCATTTCAAAGTGTCCTGAGCGGAAGGATGATTTGTGTGGGGTGGCCCACAGGGAACAGACTTCAGGCAGGAGAGGATATTAGGGGAGGGGAGGGGAGGGGATGCTTACGGAGGGGGAAGAAAACAAGTCTTGAGTAATGAGTCCACTTGGAAAGGCTCAGCTGTGAGGCTGGTGAGCTTGGGAGGTTGGGAAGCAGAGGAGTGGGGTCTTTTAGGAAAAGCTCCTGAATTTGCACTTGGAATCCACAGTAGGTTCTTAAGCTAGAGAATGTCATAACGGAAAAAATTATTTTGAGACAGGGTCTCACTCTGGAGCCCAGGCTGGCCTCAAACTTTCAATCCTGCTGCCTCAGCTTCCCAGGTGCTGGGATTACAGGTGTGTGCTGCCATGCCTGACTTCAGAAAATAATTTTATGGGAGTATATTTGGCCAACTACAGATGGCAAAATGGGTGATGGTAGATGGGCAGAAAGCAGAAGGTGGGTTAAGAGGCTCAGGCAAGAACCTGCATGAAGAAAATGAAGACCTGTTCCAGAGTGGAGTCCACAGGATGTAGAGTTCCAGACCTGGCAAACTCATATTCATTCCTCAAAACCCCGAGTCAAATATGTCTTCTTTTCATTATCACTTACACTCGTCCCTTCAACTCCTACTGCAGAAAGAATGTTTTGCCTCTTTACCTTTATTCTTATAATTCCTAAACTGAACTCTGAGAAGACATATATTGAAGTGTATTTGCTTATGTATTTATTTCCTATGAAGCAATTATGAACCACTTAAAAAGGGGACCACTTTATCTTCATCTCTCTGGAGTGTGTATAGGTCCTCAGAGAATGTTAATTGATTGAATACGTTAAAGAAAGGGGGGCAAAAAACAAGAGAGAGGCTTGCCAGCGTAACTGATTCAGAGCCCAGGAAGGAATTTGCAAGCACACCTGTTCTCTCTCGCCGGTTGATTTCCCCAGTGAGCTAACTGAGAGGCCGGTTGCCTCTCCCTCTCCTGGCCTTGCCCTCACCTTTCCCCAACAGCTCATTGCTTAATGGTCCCTGTCATTTTAATTGGTCACAGTCCTTCCCTGTCCCACTCCCACTAGTTTAGCTAATCCTGTTCTAAATCTGTCCCTTCTGGTGGAGTTGCTGGAAGGAAGGGTGGTTTCATGATGGATTCTTCCAGCAAGAGACAGAGAGCCCCAGGAGGCAGCCCTAACTGGGACCAGAGTGGGGAGAGCAAGGGTGCATACCTGCAAATGGGCAGACAGGGTCTGGCTGCCCTCCTGGGGCCTCTCCCAGGTAGGGCAGAGCCTCTGGGGACAGCAGAGCAATCTTTGGCTTGACCATCCACAGACAGCTGCAGGCCTTGGGGACAGAGCCTTCCTTCCTGAAGCTCTAGAGGACAGGTAGTTTGTTCTGCAACCAGCAAAGGCCATTCCTACACTGGTCGGACTTTCAGACCCAAGAATCGTGAGCTCTGGGGGGTGAGGGACTGGGGCACTTCAAAGGAATCCATGCCCTGTTCTACAGTGCCAATTAGGACTTTCCGTGGGCCTTGATGGGGGGACCCACACTAAGCCCAGTGTGAGCACTGTGGAATGTGGAGGGTGTGCACCTGCAATGGGGAAACAGGGTGTCTGGAATCAGGCCATCTTGGGAAAGCGAGAACATGCCTCTGCTCCCACCCTCACGCACCCCAGCCACCCCACCCTCTGCCACATGCGAAGGGCGGTTAGATACGATCAGAGTCAGTTGGAGTCAGTGAGCGCTTTATGCAAGGTCCTGGTGTGCAGAGGGGAAGGACCTCGTGCTTTGTACCTGCTGGCCCTCATCTGTCCCTGCTGTGACAGACAGACTGATCTGGCATGGCCGGAGGGGTGGGAGAACAGGAGAGAAGACACAGGGAGTCCCTGGGGTGTGGGTTTTTGGGGGTGGATGAGGAGGGCCCTGTGTGGTTTGTGTTTTAGCAGAGGCCCCCAAGAGAGGGTTTCTGGATCCTAGAGAGGCTTTTGGAAGGTGATGGCTGAGTAAGGCCCTGAGGGCAAGTAGGATTTTATTGCCCAAGAAAAGCGAGAAGGGGGTCCAGCAGGGTCATTGCTGTCATTCATCCAGCCTAGGCCTGGTGCCAGGGGCTGGGAACACAGAAGCAAGCACACAGTTGTTGCCATCTTGGGCTTTCTTCTGACAATAATAAATGTGTAATTTAATGTCTGTGTCAGTAGTGTTGTGATGAAAAATAAAGCAAGGTAGGGGGACAGTGAGCAGCTAGGGTCAGAAGGGACCCCTCAGCAAGGCCACTGGAGCACAGCCCTGTGGCACAGCAGCTTCCACAGGTGTGGGAGGGCAGGGGGATGGGCAGAGCCTGGAGATTGTGGGGGGACTTTGGTCTCTTGGGTGCTGGGCACAGGAGGGACCTGGCAGGACCCAGCACTGAAAGGATGACTCTGGAGAAACCACTATGCCAAGAGAACGGCAGACACCGGCAGGTAGCTGTCCATGTTCAGGCAAGAGAGGAGGTGGCCTGGACTGGGGTGGCAGGGATGGAGGTGATGGAGGAAATTCCACCTGGGGCAGAGGGACTGAGTGTATAGCAGAGTCCTGGCTGGTCACGTGGGCCCTGGGCCTCAGTTTCCTCATCTGAAAACAAGGGGGGACCTAGATGGCCTCATCTGTCTCCTACCCTGAGCTCTGTGACAGTCTCTGGATAGGAGGAAAGCATAGGTCCCTAGTGCCCGTCCCCTCTCCACCCTGACCAGCAGAGACAGCAGGAACAGGGTGGGTTCAGGGGGACTCTGGTGTTCCCTTGGCTGTTTGGTAACCCCTTTTCCTTCCATGTGGTCGGGCTGCAGCTCACACCCCGGACAACTCCTTCATGGGCTTCGTGTCCGAGGAGCTCAACGAGACTGAGAAGCAGCTCATCAAAGGCGGCAAGGCCAGCAACATGGCCGTGGTGTACGGCAAGGAGGCGAGTATCTGGAAGGTGAGCAGGGCCACACCTGCCACAGTGTTAGCCACTCCCACTATGGATGGCCACGCCCACACCACTGCGGCCATTAATGGAAGTGCCAGTCACGTCCTTGCCAGTAGGCCACACCCACTGCAAATGGCCACACCCACATGGGTGCAGGCCACACCCATCACCGTCCTGGCCCTGCCTCTGCCAGGGCTGGCCACGCCCACACCACTGCAGTCTCTCTCCCTGTGCCCAACTCCTGCCAGAATGCAGCTCCCATCCTCCACACCCAGCTCTGGATGGTGGGGAATGTCTCCCACTGTCCTTTAAAGACACCAAGCCTGGAGGCTGACGACTTGTTGCTCTCTGTCCCTGGGCTGTCCACAGGAAATTCGAATGATTACGTTATGGACTGTGACTAAGTCATCCTCCACCTCCACGATAAATGATAGAAACCCTGCAAAGGGGGCAAGGTCAGGGTAGGGATTCTGTGGGATGAGATGTAGGAAGAGCTTAGAGATAGATCCCCATGTTTAGGCTGGGGTCTCTGGAGAAGCCTGGGTGGTGTGACACCTGCTAACCCATCACTAACCTGCTCTCTCCTCTGTTCCTTGTGCTCCCATGGCAATGAGGCAGCTCCAGGTATGAAAATTATTTGTTGCATGTCCTTGATCTCTCTAGCAGTAGCTCCTGTGAATGGACCAAGGTGGGGAGGAGGGTGAGGGGGTCACACAGGTCCGAGGAGCAATCTTTCCTGGGTCCCTCTTTGAGGGGAGAGGCTGGCCAAGGTCTGCCTGCATGGTCACAGGACAGCTGCTAGAGGATTGGAGGATCAGAGAAGGATGCATTGTTGGGATAAGGCAGGTGGCGTAGGCAAAGGTTAATTGTAAAGGTCCTGATGGTGGGTGACACTGAGCAGCACCTGTGTCCTGTGTCAAGCCTGTTACCTGATCAATCATCTTAGTTACTATTCCCCTCTATGGTACTGGTCAGGGATAGGCCCAGCTGTCACAGGGAAACCTCAGTCATTCGTAGTGATTTCAACAACATCAAACTCTCTTGTCTTTCCTGCTCAGGAATTTGGGAGGTGTCAGCCCGGGGCTGGCAGGAAGGGACTTGTGCTCATTGTCTCTTGTTAGTCTTCATGTTCAGTCTTCACCCCTGGTTCAGGACGGCCACAAACATTTGAGTCTTTACATCACATTCCATCCAGCAAGAAGGAGGATGGGGCAGAGAAAAGTGCACTGCTCAGGGATAGTTTCTTCCCATTTGGCCAGATAGCTAGATCTCTATCACGAGGTCATAGCCAAGCTCAGCGAACTCTGAGATGTGGCATATTCCAGGCAGCTACATGCTGCATTCTGGGCTCTGACTGAGGAAGGAGGAGAGGAGAGATGCTGGAGAGTTCTTGCAGAGAGACTGTGACCCATGGTGCTACTGTGAGCCAGGCTCTGTGCTGAGTGCTCCCTTGTGTCTTCTCAACTGACTTCACTCCATGTGGTAGGGAGGATGTGTTATTGTGCCCATTTTACAGATGAGGTGATGGAGGCTCAGCAGGCTAGAGGGTGAGCCCATAGCTAGTAAGTGGCATTGCAACCTACCTGTACCCAAGCCCAGAGCCCAGATGCTGAACCCTGGCTCTGTGTAGCACCCTGAGCCTCAGAGAGTGTCAGGGAGAAGCTTCGAAGGCAGCAGTGAAGGGCCAAGGCCCCTACTGAGGTACCTGGACCACCATGGGGTAAGGGGAGAGACCTGACAAGTGATCCTTGCTGATCACCAAGGCTGTCAGGGAAACCAGGAACTATGGAGAGAAAAAGAGAGAGAGACAGAGAGAGAGAAAGAGAGAGGTGTCCAACATCTGGACAGACAAAGGTCCCATCTCCATCTCAGTAGCTTCTGTAATAGCCCTGAGCAGTCATATTCAGCAAGACAACCACCTTCCCAAACAAGAAATCTTTGCCCTGTGTCTGTTCCCGAAGGAGTCAGAGGTGGCTGGATGAAGAGAAAAAGGAAAGCTGGGACAAATGTCGTCCAGAAGTCTGGGGACCAGAAGGAGAGGAGAGGAAAGGAGGGAGGTTAAGAAGTGGTTCATCTTCCTGGGATAGGAGCAGGCATCCAAGGTCAGGAGTTTGTGATTTTTTTTTTGTGCCAAGCAGGCCTGTCTTCTCTGGATTCCCCAGGAAATGGAGCCTGAGGCTAGAGCTTAGGTGCTGTTTTATTAGCTAGCAGATCCGGGAGCAGGAGTGGGGCCAGGAGACAGAGGCTGCAGGGGAGAGGCAGCCAGCCGGTGCAACCCAACCTCTCCAGAGCCCGCAGACGGTCACAGAGTTGCCTGTGAGCCAAGGCAAGCTGCATGGTCAGAGGATTGCGGATGTGTTAAGGATAGAGGTTGTTTGTGAAACAGCTCCCATGAGGACAGGGGTGTTGAGCAGGGTACAGTCAGCCTTTCATCTCTGTGACTTCCACCACAGGTTGGAAATATTTGAAAAAAAATTGCATCTGTACTGAACATGTACAGATTGTCTTCTTACCATTCCCTCAACCATACAGTATAAGAACTGTGTACCTAGTATTTATCATGTTGGACTGGCATCTAAGTAGCCTAGAGATGACTGAACGTATGAGGGTATAGGTTCTATGCACATACTACACCGTTCTGTATAAGGAACTCGAGTTTCTGGGGATTTTCATGTCTATTCCGTGCCCTGGAACTAGACCCCAATGGACGCCAAGGGACAACTGTGTATAACACAAGCCCACTTGTGTGTGAGGGTGTGGGTATTTTAAATAAAACATATATGTGCCTATGACACATAAGGAGATCTGGAGAAGGTACAAGAAACTGAACAGGTGCTGCCACTGGGGACGGGTCAGGAATGAGTAGAGCTTCCTGTGACATGTTCCTCGAACCTTACTCCTTGGTTTAATGTTTTTTCTTTACTCTGAACATAATCCAGTTTTGTAAGTAGTGCTTTTACATTTGGCGGGATGGCTGTATATTTGGTTTTACCATTTTAGTAGTCTGCCATCTTGCTTTTTTTTTTTTTAACCATTTTACTAGTCTGCCATCTTGCTAGTTACTTTTGAAAGGGTTCTGGAAAATGAATATGGAAATTGTAGAAATAATTTGCAATCAGAAATGATGGCGTTTGCTTCCAAAAAGGATTTGCTCTCACTCTTGGCTTGTAGCTGGGGCTCTCACAGCCCCAGGTCACCTTTAACATTGATAGCAACCGAACCGACTCTAACAGATGCAGCCTCTACAAGGGCGCTCCAGTAATTCACCCTTTCTGGTAATTCTGTAGATTTCCATGCAAAGTATGGAATTTCCGTTAGGGTTCTCCTCCTTGGATGGAAAGACAGATAATTGGTGGATGGATGGATGGACAGATGGATATATGCATGGGTGGAAACATGTATGGGTGGATAGGAGGACAGACGGATGGTTAGATAGGAGGCTGGCTGGCTGGCTGGATGACTTGGGTGGGTGGGTGGGTGGATGGATGGATGGGTGGGTGGATGGATGGATGGATGGGTGGGTGGGTGGATGGTTGGATGGATGGATAGAAAGATGAGGGAGGGAACACAGTGATCTGGGCTCCTGAAAGCCCAGTGGCTCCTCAGAGGTACTTTGGGTCATTACAGGTTCAGGGGAGGCCATGCAGCTGTGTGTGTATCCATTATGTTTAAAAATAATCTTGAAGCCTCTAGTCTCAATCCAAGCTCTGCAACTTGCAGATGAAAAACTCAAGGACAAGAGGAGAGAGGCCCCATCCAGGGGCTGTACAATGGGCTAATGGCCCAGCTCCCTGTCTTCCGACCCCAGATCAGGGGCATCTGCTCTGCTGGCTCTGACTTCCAAGGCTCCATCTCCTCTTCTTCCTCTTCCCCCCAGGGGAAGGAGAAATTTCTGGGCATCCTCAACAAGTACATGGACATCCATGGCACAGTGTACTACGAGAGCCAGCGGCCTCCTGAGGTCCCTGCCTTCGTGAAGAACCATGGCCTCCTGCCGCAGCCAGAGTTCCAGCAGCTGCTGCGCAAGGCCAAAGTGAGCCTCTGCCACACTGCGTCCATCTCACGGGCCACACACATGGCTGCCCAGCTGCCACCTCCATATGGTGGATGGATGGGTGGATGGATGGATGGGTGGGTGGATGGATGGATGGATGGATGGATGGATGGATGGGTGGGTGGATGGATGGATGGATGGATGGGTGGGTAGATGGGTGGGTGGATGGATGGATGGATGGATGGATGGATGGATGGATGGGTGGATGGATGGATGGATGGATGGGTGGATGGATGGGTGGATGGATGGATGGATGGATGGGTGGATGGATGGGTGGATGGATGGGTGGATGGATGGATGGATGGGTGGGTGGATGGGTGGATGGATGGATGGATGGATGGGTGGATGGATGGGTGGATGGATGGATGGATGGATGGGTGGGTAGATGGGTGGGTGGATGGGTGGGTGGATGGATGGATGGATGGATGGGTGGATGGATGGATGGGTGGATGGGTAAATGGATGGGTGGATGGATGGGTGGGTGGGTGGATGGGCAGATGGATGGGCGGGCGGGTAGGTGGGTGGGTGGATACACTCCAGCATGCTTTGCCATCCAAAGCCAGAGCCCAGGGCAGACATGGAGTGCCCATTAGGCAAGGAGGCCCTACAGTGAAAGGGATCTAGACAGGGCCAGCAGAGCCCTGGCTCAGTGAGGGGAGGAGGAGCTGCCTGCCTGGCTGTTCCTCTCCATACCAGCCTTGCCCAACAGGCTCTCAGGCCAGGCCAAGCTTTCAGAGGGGTGGTAGGACCAGCTGAATGAGTTCCAGCCAGAGTCCTTTGGGGCCATCATCCTGACTGGCTGCTTCCGCAAGCCCCTGAGCTGGACCCCTGGGACAGCAGCTGGTACAACAGACATAGCCCTGGTGCAGGCTGTGGGTATCAGCTGAGGATGGAGAGTCTCTAGCTAGTGTTCAGGCCCTCTCCTTGTCTCACCATGACGTCGTTCCTCAGATCTCTTGGATGTGTGTGTGTGTGTGTGTGTGTGTGTGTGTGTGTGTGTTGGGAGCAGGAAAGCAGGAAGGGAAAAGGGAAGGTAGCCTTGTGCAATGTACATCCTGAACAGCTTCACTCAGCCACCCCAGATGAATCATTTATTAAGTACCTTCTAGGAGTGAGTGACCTCCTAGCACAGACATGAACTGAAAAAAATGTTTTAGAATGAGTGAGTGGAGGTCTTTTGAGGTGTGGGTCTGTGGTCTGGGCTTAGAAGTCTTGCTCTTCCCTTTCCCCTCCAACACCACAGTCTGATAGAGCAAGAAAAGGCCACTGATAATTCCTAATCACACCCCTTCATTTCACAACAGGGAAACTGAGGCCCAGTCAGGGAGGGGTTGTCCATGCCTGGGATGATCTTTACTGCCCCTGCCCTGTGCCTCTTGTGAACGCCCCATATCTAGCCTTGCCTGCTGCTTCCCAGGACTCCTGGGCCTTGGTGGCTCAGTCTCACCTGACCATTGTGCCACCTGGCTGCTTCAGCTCTTCATAGGGTTCGGCTTCCCCTACGAGGGCCCAGCCCCCCTGGAGGCCATTGCCAATGGCTGTGTCTTCCTGCAGTCCCGCTTCAGCCCGCCACACAGCTCCCTCAACCATGAGTTCTTCCGAGGCAAGCCCACCTCCAGGGAGGTGAGTGCAGGGGGGAGACTGAGGCAGGGGGCAGGGGGAGAAGGGACACATGGGTGGGGGCACTTTCCCTTAGCCCAGCCCAGCTATGGGACAGAGAGGAGCCACCTGTCTGCCTGGCCAGGTGTTCTCCCAGCACCCCTACGCGGAGAATTTTATTGGCAAGCCTCACGTGTGGACTGTGGACTACAACAACTCGGAGGAGTTTGAAGCAGCCATCAAGACCATCATGAAAACCCAGGTGAGCCTCAGACCCAGTCAGGACCAGGATCACCACGGCCTGTCCCCTGGGTCTTTACTATACTTTGAAAAAGGTTCCCCTCTGGGGGAACTCCACACTTGAAAGTCTGGCATGTCAGAGGAGTCCAGCCCAGAACTGGTCAAACACAGCCCAGAGTCAGGGCACGTGGGTTGGAGACTGGAGCATGGGTCCCTACTTCCAAATGTGGCGTGAGGATTGGAGAGAGAAGGCCTTTGCACAGTGAGCAACCCGCACAACCTTACATAGGAGCCATGGGTCTGGTGGAATCATTTATTGAGCCTCTTAGAGGGCCAGGATGGGTGAGAACTCCTAACACAAGTTGGGTGCTAGGTAAATGTTTTCAGGATGGATGCATGGAGGGTCTTTGAGCCTGCTGTAGGGGGGGTCTCTTCCCTTTCAGTGGCTCACCTCAGACTATAACACACACTCAGCTCTTCTGGGAGCCTGTTCAAATGCAGCTCGGAGTCAGCAGGTCTGGGTGGAGCTCAGCCCAGTATTTCTAAGTGCCCTCGGTGCTGACCCACATTCAGCGCAAGAGGAGAGAACAGTGGGCCTCACTCAGTGAATGTGGGAGCCTAGGGGTGTGTGTGCACACAGGCGGGGGTGGGCTAGGGCTGGGCTCCCACTCCTCGATGACACTTTGGTGGCTTACATTCACACCTTGTGCTCAGCAAATCCTCCATCTGGGAAGGGCTCAGCCCCGGGGATGGGCACCGGTCTCCTCTCACTGTGACTATTCCCAGCCTCCTCTTCTATAGCTCGGACACCAGGCTGAGCGGAAATCCCCACCTGTGGTGTCCCCTCCCTGCCCAACAATCCCATCATCAAATGCACTCTTCCTGGGAGCCTGTGGGTCCAAGGCAGGCCATTGCAGCAGAGTGCCACCTGCAAAGAGGGGAATGTGGTGGCCTGTCTCTTCTGCAGGTGGAGCCACACCAGCGAGACTGCTGCTGGCTCAAGGGCAGAGGCTGCAGGACAGGTCCCTCCGTGGGGTTCTCATCCTGGGACAGGTTGCATTAAAACAGCCCCAGCATTCTTGTGTCAGCCATAGCCACGCAGGACCCCAAGTCTTAGCCCGTGCCCCAACAAATGCCTTAGAAAGTCCCTTGATACCCTGGAATCCCCCTGCCCGCCCTTCTTCCATTCCCGATGGAACATTCCCATCCTTCTGTTGGGGCTGTGTGTGTTTGTGTAGGGTACATGGGAGCAGAAAGTTGATGGGGCATGGCGCCCCTCTGACTGTAGCTTAATAGGCAAAGCCATGGGACCTGCAAAGTGGCTGGACCGCTGAACAGCCATGGTGGTGGGGAAAACCTTGCTCCCCTCTTAGGAGTCTGCTTCAGGTGACCTCTTCCTCTACCGAAGTCCCTTCTGGTCACAGGCTGCCTGAGATTGGGCTCCTGGGGTGGGGGGACCCTGGACAGGAATTTCAGCACAAGCAGTTTATTCGGGAGCTGATCCCAGGAAGGGAGGCAGGTGGAATGTTATCAGCAGGTGCATTCCTGGAGCAGATGTGCTGTCAGGCATCTGAAAGGGTGGGTGGTCACATCTCAGCCTGGTCCTGCTGGTGCAGGAACAGGGGGCTTTGTGTCCTCCAGCTCCCACCCACCTGTGGCTGAGGGTTATGCCTGGGGATTCCGCCTCAGGGTTGTCTCTGGCCTGCTCAGCCCAGGCAAGGGAAAAGTCAGAAGCAACGGTAGCCCAAGGAGCCATAAGGAGGTGCTGACCACAGCTGCACTGGGAGCTGGACCCTAGCAAGGTGTCTGTTCCAATGGGGTTTGAATGGAGACAGAGCACTCGCAGCCTGGTGTCGCCCCTGCTCTGGGGGCCTGGTGGGGCTTAAGTTCTTCACAGCCTTGCACTGCACTGGGCAGAGGGCTGGGTATTTGTTACTGGCTTGCAGGTCTAAACGGGACTGGAAGTCCCAGTGCCAGACTGAGGCTCGACTTAGTCCTTCTTCCCCGGCTAAGGAAGGAGAGCAGGGTCACTTCTGGCTCACCTTCACTGGAAACCAACCAGCCACACCCTTCTGCCCCCCACACCCATCCTGTCTGCACCTCCTTCCCTTGCAGGGGGCCACCTGCAAGGGCTTTGCCCCATCCCCAGGGCTCGGGCCAACCTGAGCTCCACGATGATACTCTGGTACTCCGAGCTAAAGGGGTATCTGTGGGTGACTGGCTTCTGGATCCCCTCTGCAGACCTGAGAGCTGGGTGCAGGGGCAGGGCTGTGCGTGCCCTCGCCTTTTGCACACAAGAAGTGAAATGCGTAATGTGTCACCAGGGTGACACCCCTGGTGGGGGCCAGGGGAGAAGGGAGAAAGCTTCCTTCTCATTGTTTTCCTCTTTAATTTCTTTTTACTGAAGTCTGTTTAGTTTTGTTAGTTAGAAAATAGCAATAGCAAAAGATCAAGAAACCAAGGTATTGCACCTATGACAACACCTATGACACTTGCAGGGGTCTGAACCAGCCCCCCTTCCCAGCCCTGTTCTGACAGTGCCACCTGGGCACCAGATACTCAATCACCCAAATGCCTAGAATCACCTGGGAGGGACTTAACGGTGTATCCCTGCCCATCCCCCAGGCCTCCTCATTTGTGGGACCAGGTGTGACCTTGGAATCTCGGAATCTGCCTTTCAGATAAGCCCCCTGAGTGATTTTTTTTTTCAGTGCTGGAGCTTGAACCCAGGACCTCCTGCAAGTTAAAGTGCTCTATCACTTGAGCCACACCTCCCACCCTTTTGTTTATATTTTGTTTTGAGATAGGGTCTTGTTAACTTTGCTGGGACTGGCCTCAAACTTGAGATTCTCCTGCCTCCGTCTCCCAAGTAGCTGGGATTACAGGCATGCGCACCATGCCTGGCCACACCCTGAGTGATTCTGACAGTCCTATTTTAGAAAATTGATTTAGGAACAGCTGGCCTGTCTGAAAGAGCAAAGGAGAGGTACCATCAGGGAGTGGTTGTTCTGCATGTCACTTGGCCTTTCAGACAGGAGGGAGTGGCAGAGGCCTGGAGCAGGGCAGAGGTGAGCAGAGGAGGTCTGAGCTGCCCAGCAGAGGGAAGTCAGGGGTAGGTGCCTTTCCTGTACTTGCCTGTGGCATCTCTCTGTCCAGATGGAGGCCATTTAAGGTGAGAGGACAGAAGGGAATACCACCTCCACATGTCCCTTCCGCTATCAGCATGACGGGCCAGCAACTCCTGCAGGACCAGCACCTGTCACTGTTGTGACTGACGGCTGCACACACCTACAATTAGACCTAGCGGGGGTAATTTTCTGCAGCTGCTACCTTGGCAGGAGAGTCATGGCAGGCAGGGTGGTTGGCTGGGAGGGTCTCTCACATAGGGACCTTGTGACAAGGGCTTTGAGTGAGGAGGGGACAACTTGCTGCTGAGGTGTTTGAAGAGGAAAATCCCTTCCCTGGGGCTTGTCATCTATAACCTGGGTTTGAAGCCTTGCCCCTATGGGGTTCCCAGTCATGTCTGGGGGCAGTATTCAGCAGCTCTCTGGCCTCTGCCTGAGTGTCAGGGTGCCAGCTGAGGCAGCAGTTGGTAGCAGGGTCTTCCTGGGCCGTTGGCTTGGGAATGAGATCAGGTTGGGATAAGGCTATGCAGAGAGTAGGGCTCAGTCAGATGGCTGTGTTGATGGACTGATGTGCAAGGTGGCAGATGCAGGCCCTGGGGGTTCCCTGGCACTCTGGAACTGCCCCTGGATGAAGAGTGCCTACTCACAGTGCCTGTAAGCCAGTCCTGGGACGAGGGAAGGCTGCAGCATCTTGTCCCAAGAGTCAGAAGGTGGCCAGGACCAGTGTCAAAGGGAGCAGCGGCTACTATCTCCCTGGGACCTTCAAGTGTCGGGGATGTTCCCTGGCCAGAGAACATAGCCCTAGGAAGTGGGGTCTCCAGCACAGCCCCACTAGACACCCTGCCATCACCCATCCTGGTGAGAAGAAGGAGGGGTAGCAGGCTTGGTCAGAGCTGTTCAATTTTACCACTGAGGCTGAAGATCAACAATTTCTGAGTCGCCAGCAGGAAATGGCATTGCTGGGAGCCAGGCTGGGTGTGGGGCTAACAGTGTGTGGACATGGGAGACCAAGTCTCCAGCACTCTTCTGCTAAGTCCAGACTCGGTCAGCCCCGTGCCCTAACACTGCTGCTTCTGCTGCCTGACTGACCTTCTGGTCCAGCAGTCACCTTCACAGTGGCTGATGTAGCAGGAAGGAGCTGGCCAGTTAAGGAAGTGTGGGGGGGGTACCCACTTAACTCCTGTCACCTCTCTATTTTCTTGGCTTCTTGTGTGCAGTAACTTAATTCATCTGCCTCCAGTGGAGGCTGCTTTGTAACTATGAGACATTCAGATATCTGGCATGTAGCCTCTTTTTGGGGGTGCTCTCTATGTGCCCACATGCCTGGCCTGGGCAGCACGAGTTACAAGAGGCATCTTGTAAGCTCCCCAGTGTCTTGAGAAGGATTCTAGGGGTGTTGTCATTCCATGATCCTTTCCTGAGAGCCTACTGCGTGCCAGGCACCAGGGACTCCATGGTGCACAAGCCATGGTCCCCACCCTCACGAGGCCCACAAGCTCACAAGAGACACGAGGAGTGAATGGGAAGGGATGGCACAGGGACCAATCTGTGCCACGGGAGGATGCTGAGGTGCTGGCACCCACCCAGGAACGTGACCCTGTCCCAGGAGGTTGGATCTGAACTGTTGGTGATGCTGAAGAGGGCATCTCAGCCCAGGAAGGGACAGTGTACTGGGCTTCACAGGGAAGTGAGAAGCTCTATGCAGCTGGCACGGGGAGCTGGGAGGCTGGGGTGGTGAGGGTGGGAGACAGGTGGGGTCTGAGGGCAGGACTTCCTGGTCCTGAGCCTGGGTCCCTGAGCACCACTGGAAGGTGTAGCCAGGAACAGGTACTCAGCTGAGTGGAGGGCCAGGTGGATGAGGTGGCTGGCTCCTTGGGCTGAGAGCCGATCAGGACTCCACCCCAATGCTGAGTGTGGCAGGGTCCCCAGAATCCAGGTCCCTCCCACCCAATATATCTGCCTGTCTCTCTCACAGGTAGACCCCTACCTGCCCTACGAGTATACCTGTGAGGGGATGCTGGAGCGAATCCATGCTTACATCCAGCACCAGGTAGGTGGACCTCTGTTTTTTTGCCCCAGGGATTTGGGGCTCCCACCCCAAAACCTCATCAAACCAGAGTCGGGGCCTGGACAGTGTCAGGGTCTTCACAGGCTGCTGCACCCTGCAAACCATTTGGCTCTGCACCCCGCAAACCATTTGGCTCTGCACCCCATGGCCAGGTTGGGACCAGGCAGGTGTGGACAGGGGTAGGGCTCAGAACCAGACCCACCTTCAGAGCTCCCGATCCACCCCACAGATCCAGAAACACAAAGATGTGCACTTTTAACTTTTAAAAAGTTGTTTAGAAGTTTGGTAACAAGCCCGGCTTGGTGGCACACTACCATAATCCCAGCACTCAGAGGTTAAGGCAGGAGGATCTCCAGTCCCAGGCCAGCCTGGCCTACATAGACAGACAGTCCCAAAATAAAAATGTTTGGAGACTGAGCAGGGGCCCCCTTCCCTCGGCCCCTGCCCCATAAGGATAAGCTAGTGAGATTGCATAAGGTTTCTGCACTGAGAAACTGGGGGGAAAGGGCAGTTGTTATGTCACCCCAATCCCAAGGAACAAGTGGCAGGTGCAAAACTGCTTTCTTTCCTGTGGCTGTCAGAGCGCTTGGAATATGACAATTGTTCTCTGGGCCTGGGAACATGAGGGGACCTGTCTGGTCTATCCCAGTCCTGTCCCTGCCCAGTACTCTCCAGGGTCTGAGCTGCCACAGGGCCCAGGTGGCCCTGGAGAGCCAGCTGTGTCAGGCTTCAGGTCTGGGGTAAAGCCTGGAAGTGACCTATGGGGTGCAGGGCCTTGAATCCCTGGGGAAAGCTGCTTCTGGCCATTGGAGATTACAGAGCTGCAGGTGAGTTCCCTTTGCACCTTGGCTGTGACCTCACAGTTACTAGGGCTGGGAGGGTCTGGTTCTGCCCTGTCACTTTACAATGAGAATATGGAGGCCCCAGAAGGGAGAGCTCCTTGGAGTCATAGAGTGAGGGGTGCAGGGCCAGAACCCAGGGCTCCCATGTTAGCCACCTATGAGGATGTCCTTCACCAAGCTCACAGTAAAAGTATTTGCTGGGACCTGTGGCCCCTGAGACCGAGCCCTGCAGGAAGATTCTGGTGGGCCAGCCTAGGACCCTGTCCCCATGGTGGGCAGGGCTTGTGGATCTCGCTGTAGAAGCCCTGAGCCTGACCCAGGCTGTGAGGCAGTGCAGGGTAGACTTCTCCCAGACAGGTGTGAGTTCAAATCAGGCCTCTGCTATCCAGCCACGATCCATGGGCTGGTACTTGACCTCTGAGCCTCCATTCCTCTTCCGTACATAATCTGGAAGCCAACTAGAGCCCACTCCATGGGCCACGGCAAGGAATAAATGAAATAATGCAGGAAGTTGCCTGACATTCAGTAAAGTGTCCAATAGTGGCTCTTACTGGAGCGTTGAGGCCAGGTTCTCCCTCCCTGACACCTCTCTCCTCCTGGCAGGACTTCTGTGCAGCCCCCAGCCCTGCCCCCCCAGGGACCCATCCAAAGCAGAGCCCCTTCATCCTGGCTCCCAATGCCACCCACCTGGAGTGGGCCCAGAATGCCAGCTCCGTCCCAGGGGCCTGGCCCCCCACCAATTCCCTTCGGGCCTGGCTGGCTGCCCCTGGGAGGGCCTGCACGGACGCCTGCTTGGACCATGGGCTGATCTGTGAGCCCTCCTTCTTCCCCTTCCTCAACAGCCAGGACGCCTTCCTCAAGTGAGTGCCAGCCCTCTGCCGGGTCCCCAGCCCAACCCCGTCCAGGTGCCTCCCAGCCTCCACCCAACCAGTCAGTCAGGAAGGCCCCTGGTCTTCCAAATAGGTATCCATGTCACACTGCTATCCTCCTGACACAGTCCAAACCACCAGGGACATCCCTCCCACCCCGCCTCTGCCCCTGCTCCTCCTGCCCAGTCCATGTGTTAAGTTCCTTGCCTAGACTGCAAATGCTGTCATAGGTGTCTCTCCCGCTGGCTCACCAGGACCCCAGTCCCTCCAGACAGGTCCCCTCTTCTTTGAGCTCCCCATCCAGGGTGGGGCAGGCCAGGAAGGGGTGGGCAGTGCCAGGCTATGGGCAGCCGGTGCTCCCCTACATGCCCCTTAATGACCATTCTGGTGGCACCCATGCAGGCTGAAGGTGCCCTGTGACAGCACTGAGTGGGAGATGCACCACTTGTACCCAGCCCTCGCCCAACCTGGCCAGGAGTGCTACCTTCAGAAGGAGCCCCTGCTCTTCAGCTGTGCAGGTGCCAACACCAAGTACCAGAGGCTCTGTCCCTGCCGTGACTTCCGCAAGGGCCAGGTGGCCTTGTGCCGGGGCTGCCTGTGAGGCCCCAAGGCCACTCTGTCTGTGCCCGCCCATGGCTGGCAGGAAAAGCACCAGCACCTTCCAAGCTCCAGCCAAGACTCCTGGGGCTGGAGCTTCCTTCCTTGGCCAGGTAGTGGGCAGAGGAGAGCCCAGCATAGGTTGAGGCAATGCCCAGCCTCTGGCACCCACCCTAGGTGCCTCCTCGTTCTCATCTGGGACTCATGATGGAACAGATGGGTTAGTCAGAGGCCATTGGCCCAGGGGCAGGAGGTCGGAAGCCCGTTGCTTTGTGCAAGGCCAGATCTGGTCTGGATGGAGCAAGGGCCCTGGCCATTGGGCCCAGGATGGGCCTCCTGATCTGAGAGATGCAGAGCAGGGACATGCTGCCCCCTGGTGCACTGAAAGGGCCAGGGGGTGGAGAGCAGGCCTTGGCCGTACTTGCTCTGAGGAGGACCTGGGGTGTGGGTGAGGGCAGCCATGTGCACAGGACCAGTGCATCCATCTAGGGATATTGGGGGGAGTTCTGGACAGAGGACCCAGAACTGAGGGAGGCGAGGCTGAGGGACCCTGCCCACACCTCCTCTTAGCCCCACCTTCCCAATTTCCTCACCACCCCTGGTTTCTCAAATACGCCTCTCCTCTGTGCTGGGGGACCCCACTTGGGGTGCAGAAACCGTGCAGATCTTGGCTGGCTGGCTGGCTTTTCTCCCTCTCCTGCTCGTTCCAGCTCTTCATCTGGGCTTCTCCCAAAACCCATCCTGGCATGACCTGTGATTCCAAACGTGGGCTTGTCCCAGAGCCTCGCCACCCGCTCCAGTGGCAGGTTTCCACCCCAGCCTTTGAAAATGGGCTCTGGAGCCCAGACACCTCTGCAGGCACCGAGTCCTTCCCCCCCCACGCTTCCCCACCCCCCGCTTCAGCATATTTGCAGGCTGCGCTTGGGATGGAGATTTTGCCCATGGCACACCTAGCCCCGTTTCTGGTTTCCCAGGACAAATAGTTCCCGTCCCATCCATGCTGCATCCGCTCCATCCAGCTTCCTTCAGCCCAGCCTCAAGCCTCATCTAGACCCAAGCACCCATCTCTGTGGCATGCCCGCCCCAGCCCTAGGGTGCTCCCCACCCAGAGCCTATCTGATTCCAATCAAGCCTCCAGAAACACTGCCACCTGCCTGTTTTGTGATCCCACGTCCTGCCTGGGAGAGGCTGGGCCTGCAAGGCACCTGTCTCCCTCTCCAGGGAGACAGCCCCTGGGCCCTGAGAGTTGAAGGAGAGGTCTGGGCCGGCCGCTATGGGGTGGAAAGTCTGGCTGGGCCCTGTAGCCACAGAAACTCACAGTTCCCAAGGACTTGGCCTATTTGGGGGAAAGCAATAGAGACACTCTTTTCTCTCTCTTTTTTTAAAGATTTATTTCTTGAAATAATAAATATTTTATTGGATGTGAGATGCAGAAGAGGAACCATGTTGTTTTTCATTTCCTGGGACCCCCCCCTTCCCCCCCCACCCTGCCCCAGGGCTTGCTCAGCAAGCTGGGTGTTGCTGCTTCTGACTGTGCAGAGGAAGCCCCTGAGGGGGTGGGGGGGAGGCCTAGACTCCTGAGTCCCTCCTGGCTGCCCTGGCACTGTGAGTGCAGGTTCTTCCTAGTCATTGCACTCTCTGCTTGACAAGCCCTGTCCTGTTCCCCTGGAGCTATCCTCTGCTGGCACCCAGTGGGCTGTATGTGACATCAGCGAGCACAAACCCACTGTGGTCAGAGCCAAAGCCAAATGACCAGAGCCTGGCTAATGCATGCTGAGTGCTGACTGCACTTAGATCACTGGGTAGAGAATTTGACACACGGGAATGTGCTCAGACGCCGTATCAGGTGGGTAATAGCCTATCACCAGTGTTGAGAAAGCAGAGGCACAGACTACTGAAGTGACTTGCCCAAGGTTACACAGCTTGTAAGATATAAAATGGGGACCATTTCTCAGTTGCTTGAGAAGCAAATGACAGAAGAGAGTGACAGCCACTTGGGGCTCAACGCACAACACGTGCTGGTGGCTTTGCGTGGTCCTGTATTGGGGGCTTCCTCCCAGCCAGGGGTTCTTAACCAAGGAGGGGGGGGTTACATTTTTGGTCCCTAGAGAATGGTTGGTACTGTCCAGACATGTTTTTGGTCACAAGTTGGGGGACGGTGTGCCCCTGGCAACCAGGGATGCTGGTCAGTGTCTGACTATGCACTGAGCAGCCCCGACTACACCAAATGGTTCCGTCCAAAATGCCTGCAGAGCCAAGGTACTCAAATTGGGGCCTGCCTCAGAGTCTCCTGTCTAAGCCTACTAAGCCCAGTGGATCTGATTTAGCGGGTCTGGGATGGGAGCTGGGGAACGTGAGTCTTTGACAAGCTACCAGGGGCAGCGGCGCTGCGCTGCGGGGCCAGGGAATCCCCCAGCCTACATCAAGTGGGCACCAGAGGATACTTCCAAGAGGAGAGTGCAAATAACGACACCACCTGCTTTTAATTGCTTTGAAGTTCCCAGGCCTCAGGACTATTAGCATTGTAAAGTTTCCGTTCTGGTACAAGTAGTGCCAGGTGAGAGAATTCATACAATCGTATCTGCTTGTAGCAATCTAAACCATGGGCCCCAGAGCCAGCTGCCCCTCTGTAAGGAGGCCCAAAGACCCAGGGGGCCTGACCCAGGTGGAGGGAGGCCAGGCCTTGGTCCCTTCCTGTCTGTCTCTCCTCCTCCCCGGGCTGGGCTGCTGCCAGATGGCAGCTGAGAAAAGCTGAATTGGTCCAAGCAGGTCACACCCAGCAGGAGTGGCTGAGGCTTGGAAACTGGCCAGCGCCTTCTTCTAGGAACTGCACCTGTTTTTAAAAATAGGCTTTGTTCTTTGGAACATTTTAGGTTCACAGTAAAACTGAGTGGAAGGTACAGAGATTTCTCACACACCCCTGTGCCCCCATCAACAGTCCCCACCACATTCCTTACCGTCTATGAACCCACAGTCAACCGATCGTTACGGCCCAAAGTCTAGTTTACATTAGGGCTCACTCTTAGGGTTATGCATTCTAACCCCAAGAGTTAGACAACTGCTCAATGACATGTGTTCACCCTTCTCCTCCTCTCCTCCCTGTGTCTCTTTACCGTTCCGCCTTTCCTAGAATGTTGTAGATTTGGAACCATCACAGGAAACCCTTCCAGTCTGGCTTCTTTCACTCAGTAACACACATTTGAGGTTCCTCCTGTCTTTTTGCAGCTTCAGTGCTCAGTCCTCTTTAGGGCTGAGTAATATTCCATTGTTTGGGGGAGGGGTCACACAGTTTGTTTATCCAGTTGCCTATTCAAGGGTGTCACGGTTGCTTCCAAGTTTTGACAACGGTGACCAAAGCTGCTGGAAACATCTGTGTGCAGACTTTCGAGTACACAGAAGCACGGTTGTTGGAGTCCATGGTCAGCATGGGTTTTGTTTTGTGCAAAGCTGCTGAGTCGTCGTCCAAAGTGGTGGAACCATTTTGTATCCCATCCTGTCCCCTGCCCCCGCTTCCACCACCACTGGCATTGAAGGAGAATCTCTGTTGCTGCCACATCCCTGTGAGCTCTCAGTGTGGTCTGTGCTCGGATTTTGCCCTTTCCTGTGGATGGATATAACGACCTCACATGCCATGTCTGACAGAGAGCATCACTTCTCACCTGTATTTGCTATCTGCGTATCACCTTTAGTGAGGTGGACAGGTCTGTTCTCCATTTGCAGTTGGGCTGCTTGGTTTTTCGTTTGTTTGGGTTTTTTTTTTGTTTGTTTTGTTTTTTGCAGTATTTGAAGTTGAACTCTGGGCCTTGAGCTTGCTAGGCAGGTGGTCTACCCCTTGAGCCACACTCTACCAGCCCTTTTGGTGTTGGTTAATTTTGAGATGGGGTCTCACTTTATGGCTGGGGCCAGCCTGGATCATGGTCCTCGGATTTGTGCTTCCCCGAGTAGCTGGGACGACAGGTGTGAGCCACTGTGCTCAGTCATTGCTTGAGTTGGGATTTCACCCTTACTGGCTGCAAACCACGATCCTCCCAGTCTCTGGCTCCTGACGGGGGTAGGATTACAGACAGGAGCCACCGTGCTCAGCCTGGCTGCTTGTTTTATGGTTGAGTTCTTAGGGTTCTCTGTTTAGCAGGTTCCTGTGGCTCCTGTCTGACACTGTTAATGGCAGGTGGGGGTGAAGCTGCAGGCTTCACCAGTGGCAGAAGAGCAAGAAGTTGAACATTGCAAAGAACTTGCTGCTCAGACACAGGACCAGATGCTGGTGCCTGGGGAAACTGTGGGCCCCTATCCCTTTCTGCCTAAATCAAAGCTGGTCAGTCCCTTTTTAGCCCCTGGCCACCCCTGAACAGGCCTGGGTGGCCTCATCACCCCTGTGACGCGATTTCACCTCCCCACCTATAGGGAAGAGATGAGATATTGTGGGTTGAGCTGTGTCCCCCACACTATATGGGAGCCCTGACTCCTGTGCCTGTGAGTGTGACCTTGTGTGGGAATCAGGTCTTTGCAGAGAACATGAATTTGTGATGAACTCCCACTGGATTAGAATGACCCTAAATCCAATGGCCGGTGTCCTGAGAAGAAAGGAGACACCAGTGCAGTCACACAGAAAAAATCCTGCGGCAACACAGTTTGGAGTGTTGCAGCTGCAAACCACGAAATCCCGGGTCAGCCAGCAGCCTGGGAGGGGCAGGAAAGGCCCTGACCTCAGTCCTTGATCTTGACCTTGGGAGGGAGTAGCCCGCTGACATCTTGACTTCCTATGTCAAGCCCCAGAGAGAACCCTAGCTGTTGTTTTCATGCACGTGGTGGTGACTTCTCAAGAAGGGACAGGACGGTAATGCAGAGGGGTGAAGTTTCCGCTGCCTTCAAAGACAATGGGGATGACCAGCCCAGGAGGCAGAGCTGAGCATCCGGGTCCACTGGCCAGGGACACTACCAAGATGGCAGCTAGAGGGAGGAAGCAGAAAGCGAGCCCCCTATAGTGAAATCTTGGAGAGACGCTGGAGACACACTTTGCAGGCATAATCACTGAGAAAAGGCATAACTTTGACCACTCCACATCTCCAGCCGGCGCAGAGAATCTCCACTTCACGTTAAACGGAGAACCGAGGAGGCCCCCGGGCCGCCAGTGGCCGGCACCCATACGGCTTGGGAAGACGCGGACCAGGCCTGACAACGCGGGGCGGTGTCACCTTTCCCAGTGCTTGGAAAGGGGAAAGCCTGTGGCAGAGGCCCCCGCACAGGAGAACTCTGAACAAACAAAGCCTGTGGGACCAGGTGAGTGCTAAGCTCACCCCAGAGATCTGCATAAATAACGCCGCCAGCTACAGGCTGAGAGCAGCAGGCAGGCAAGCCACAGTTGCAGATACCACTCTCAGAACTGCCTCCAGACGCTTTTTTTTCTTTTTCTCCCTACCTTTGATGAGAGAACAACCGAATTACACCTGCAAGCCGAAAAACTTACTGAAACTGTATTGCATTTGAACTGGGGACACTTGGTGGGGTTTTTTTTTTTTTTTTTCTTCTGTGTGTGTGTGAGTGTAGTTTTGTTCTACTTTATGCATCCCCTTTGATGAGACAACTACAGAACAACATCTGAGGCACCAACTCCAGGACTGGAGATTGAGACGGACATCCAAATTATTAAGACTGAAACTGCATTGCATATAAACTTGGAAGTTTTTGGTTTTTTGTTTTTTTTTTTTAATTTTCTATTTTCCATTTTATTTTAATTCATTTTTATAGATATTACTTTCATATACTTATTTTTTATTTTTTTTATCTTTGATTTTCAATCCTCTCTCTGTCTCTCTATTGTCTGTTCAGCTTACTGTCGATTAGTACACTAACACTCCCTGTTTATACCTTTGAAACTCTCTTGTCTGATACCTTGTTCTGCTTTCTCCCTCTAGTCTGTATATTTGTTTTCCCCTTTTCTTTAACTTCTTGCTTTCCATCTCAGCTCACTCTTCCATTCTCAATATTACCATTGTTATTATTACAAGCTAGAAAATACTTAATTGCACACAGTACAGGGACAGTAACAACACCAAGGACAATGACGGGAAGACAGAAAAAACAAGGAAACCAGTTTCCCCGGGTCCACTGGCCAGGTCCCGTTTGTCTTTTCTCAGAAAAGCAAGCTGCTGAGTCAATAAAAGCCCCCAAAGCCCCAGAGTTCCAGGCTATGGGTCCCTCCAGTCCCCCCACCCCCCACAAACGCCCGAATCCTCAGGACCCTCACATGGCCCCCCTCTGAGTCGGCCAAATAGTCCAGGCCTGCTTCAGCATCTATTTGAACCTGGACTCAGGAGCCCCGTGACTCTGGACGCACTCGGTGCAGCAGGTGCCCGGACACTCGGTGTGAAGCAAAGGCACCTATTCTCCCATGTGACTCTGGCTGCCACAGATGGCCCTGGCTGCCAGGTGGCCTCCAACCACCTCTTCCTCCAAGACCTGTGTGATATGGGGGGGGGTCTTCCTTGCACATGGTACTGAGGGGTGACCCAGGGCAAAGTGGGCCAGGGCACTTGGCTCTGAGTGCTGGGATTGGTTTGTGCTGGGTGCCCCCAGATGCTTACCCTCTGCTCTGGACCCCTTGCTTCCCTTCCTGCCCCTACCTCTCCCTGGAGTCATCAGAAAATTGGGGACAGTAGGTAAAGAGTGGACGCCTCAGCTGGTTTCAGGTATCCTCACTGTCCCATCTGTTCTCTCTCCCCCATCATGCATTCACTCAACATTCTCCAGCACAGGTGCTTTGTGATGTGGGGGCTGGTGAGTGCAGAGTCTCCTACCTAGTGACCATGACCTGCGTACTGGTGACCAGGACCTGGGGCTGCCAGGGACTCGCTGGCTTCCTGGATCTGATGCTGTGTGGCTTTCGACAATTCTGGAAGCATATCCGAGGATGAATGATAGCTGGACAGGCTTCGGGACTGCCCAGGACACTAGCAGAGCAGGGCTGCTGGTACATCTGGGCAGGCTGTGCAGAGGAGACAGGAGGGTGGGTCGGGAAAACCCATCCTGGTGTGTGTGGGCACCATCCAACGAGCTGGGGCGCCTCCTCTCTTGCCCTTGGACATCAGAACTCTAGGCTTTCCAGCCTTTGGACTCCAGGACTCGCCCCATTGGTCCCCATGACTGAGAGGCACACGTCAGCATCCCTGATTCTGAGGTCATCAGTCAGAGGCTGAGTCACACTAAAGTTTGTAGATGGCCTGTAAAGTTAAGGACGTGTGAGCCCCTTAAGCACACCAGCCCATTCCCAAATTCATCTGACTGTCTACATCTCTCTCTCCTGTTGGTTCTGTCTCTCTGGGAACCCTGATGAGCACACCACTTGGCCAATAGCTGCCCGGGTCTTGCCACTCCCACAGAGCTAGCCCTGCCACACTCCAGGTCCTTTCAGTGTGACCTCAGTCCTGGCGGACCTGGCTTTATACAGGCCCTGCACCTCCGTCCCCAAAGCCACACTTCCTGTCTCCCTGGAGGGGTCAGAAAATGATCCTCCAAGTCACAAGGCCTGGCAGGGCCCCACAGGCTTGCCATCTGGTTCTTGCCTCCCACTTTCTTTGGGCCCCTGGGGCTCCCTCCTGCCTGCGAGCCCAGGGCTGCAGTCAGCCAGACGCTGTTGTTTGTGGCAGTGTCTCTCACTTTCTGGAGTTTCATAAAGAAAAGCTCTCCAGTTACCTCATCTGAAATAGGACTCCATCACCAGCCTCCCCGGGCCATGCATTTAAAAAGCAGTTTCTCTACTGGGACGGGACAAAGAAATGGCCATGAAATTGGACAGACCTGGGTTAAACTGTTTTTGAGGCTTGTCACTTACTGTGTCCCATTGCCTAGTTAAAGGAGGACTCCCTAACAATGACCACAACTTCGTGGCCTAAATCAACCCAAATTTATTTTCATACAGCTCTGGGGTTCAGAAATCCAAAATGGTTCTCTCTGGGCTGTTGGCAGAACTGGGATCCCTTGGGAGCCCCTTGGGAAAGTCCGCTTCCTGGCCTTTTTCACCTTCTAGAGGCCACCACGTTCCATGACTCCTGGTCCTCTGTCCTCAAAGCCTCTGCAGGACCATGTGGTTACACTGGACCCATGTGGATTATCCAGAATAACCTCCTTATTTCCAGATCAGTTGATTAAGCCTGGTGCAGGTGGCTACTTGGTAGGCTGAGATCAGGTGGATCATGGTTCAAGGCCAGCCTGGTCATATGGTTTATGAGACCCCATCTACGAAATAACCAGAGCAAAATGGACTGGAGGTGTGGCTAAATCAGAAGAGCACCTGCTTTGCAATTGTAAAGCCCTGAATTCCAATCCCAGTCCCACCAAAAAAACCAGTTTGATCAGCAAACTCATTCCATCTGCAACCTTATCCGCCCCCCCTTCCCGTGCCTGTTAATCAGGCTTCTCCAGAGCAACATGTGTGCATATATAGTTCTATAGCTACATATGTATATATAGACCTCTGTATTTACAGGATGTGCGTTTGTACAGAGAAAGGTTTGTTTTGAGGAATTGGCTCATGCAACCACAGAGTCTGGCAAGTTCATGTCTGGAAACCCCAGAAAAGCCAGTGCTGCCCTTCAAAGCCTAGAGGCCACCTGCTGGCAAATTTTCTTTGACCTTGTGAAGGGTTGTCTGCTTGCTCAAGGTCACCTGTGTGAGGGTTAATCTCGCCCAGACACCCTCACCAGAACATCCGGACCAATGTTTGACGGCATATGTGGGCACCACGGCCCAGCCAAGTGGACACATTAAGTTGACTGTCATTCCATGTGACATAGCATCGGCACAAGTCCCAGGGGTTAGGATACTGTCTGGGGGCCGTTGTTCTGGAATAACCAACTCTGTTTTAGGGTTCTCTAGGGACACAGCATCAGTAGGATGTATTCGTAGGTATATAAAGAGATTTGTAAGCTGAGATGTGGCTTAAGTGGTAGAGCACCTGCCTGGCAAGTACAAGGAAGGAGAGAGAGGGAGAGGGGGAGAGAGAGAGAGGAAAAAAAGAGAGAGAGATACTGACTTTTAATGCTAAGCCTAAAGGCTCTAGAACCGAGAGTGTTGGTGGCATAGCTTCAGGCTGGGAAAGACCCATGTCTCAGCTCCAGGCAGCCAGGCAGAAGGAAGTCCCCTCTACTACAGGAGAGTTCACCCTTTTGTTCTAGTCAGGCTTTCAACTGATTAGATAAGACCCACCCTCATTAGGAACAGTGGTCCATGGTCTGCTTTACATAGCCTACAGAGTCAAATGTCAGTCTGATTCAGAAACACATTACAGACACACCTAAAATAGTGTCTGGCCAAATATCTTTATGCCAAGATGACATAAAGTTACCCATCACAACACCTTTCCAGGAACTATGAAACCCCATTACACACACTGAGGTGCTGGGGGCCAGTTCCCAGGGGCTCACAGAAATGGTTTTTAAATTTTCAGGAAGTTTGCAATCCAGTTGTTAAATTGTTAGTTTTCTCCAAACTGGCCCCAGTGGGCACATTTACACCACGGAAACTGCTACAACTCAGATCTTTTTATTCCTCGTTTGCATTTTGCTCTGTTCTAGATACTGTGTACAAAGTTGAGCACGGTCCCTTCAAAGATCCACCCCTTACAGCTGGGCATGGTGGCTCACGCCTGTAATTCCAGCTATGAGTGAGGTAGAGGTAGGAGGGTCATGGTCTGAGGCCTGCTGTTGACAAAAGCAATGCCCTATCTGAAAAAATAAAGCTAAAAATGGCTGGGGATGTAGTTCAAGTGGGAGAGCACCTACCTAGCAAGCACAAGGCCTTGAGTTCAAACCCCAGTACTGCCAAATAAATGAATAAGTAAATATCCACCCCTGGGGTGTAATTTCCCACTACCTTTCCTAAGGTGAGTTAAGCAATGTGAACCAGGCCCTTCCATCAGGTAACCCCACCTTTAGAGAATGGAGAAGCAAGCAAATATGCATGGGAAAGGCTTCTTATTACAGTTTTTCAGAGTAATGAAAGTTGGGGGCCAAGCATGGAGGTACACATCTGTAATCCCAGCTCTCTGGAGGCAGAGGCAGGAGGTCGTGAGTTTCAGGCCATCATGATCTCTGTCTCCAAATAATAATAATAATGAAGGAAAGAAAGGGCCAGGCGCCAGTGCTCACACCTGTAATCTTAGCTACACGGGAGGCAGAGATCAGGAGGATCAAGGTTTGAAGCCAGCCTGGGCAACTAGAACGAGAGACCCTAACTTGAAAATACTCAACATGAAAAAGGGCTGGCAGAATGGTTGAAGTGGTAGAGCACCTGCCTAGCAAGCATAAGGCCCTGAGTTCAAATCTCAGTTCTGCCTCTACACAAAAAAAAGGAAAAGAAAAGGACACAGCCTAAATGTCCAGTCATAAGAATTGGTAAAATGAAGGTACTGCCATGCCCAGACAATGGACTATTATATAACCATTAAAATGAAAATGGGGCTGGGGTGTGGCTTACTGGTAGAACTCATGCTTAGTGTGTGCAAGACCCTGCAGAAAGAAGGTGTCCTCCCCAGGTCTGGAAGTCCCTGCTCTGCCCCCTACTCCCAGCTGGGCCCAGGCCAACCTGGTCAAAGCCACATGGCATCACCTGAGTCTGTCTGAGGGTTTCACAGCGACATGACAGCTGTAGGCTGAACAGGACCTGCCTCCCCTTTTCCACTGCTTAGGAAAATAATTAATAATAATTAATGAATAACTGTGCTTTGAGAGTCATTTACCACAAAAGGCCTCAGGGCACACTGCACTCAGTCGTGATGAGAAGTGGCATCTTTGAAACCGATTTGACATGGAAGCCTGGCTCTGCTGCCCGGTGTGGCATGGGCTCCTCCAGCCTCGCTCTGATCGCAGCCCTGCAGGTGGGGTGGGGTGGTGGGAGGGGCTGGTCATGAGTTGAACAGTCCCAGACCAGACAAAGCGTGGCCTGCTTGGTCATTATCTTAGTTCTGATTCTGTGGGGGTTCGGGGGACGTTCTCACCACGTGAGGGGAGCACTCTGGTCCCCAGGGGATGCTTCCTCCTGGTCTGGGTTGCAGCCTCATTATAGGTAACTGTCCTCATTTGGTCAGGGGGAGGTGTCCTGTGAAGGCATTTCTGTCTTTTCCCTTGGGGGGTAGTTTCTGTCCCTTGTCATACAGATGTCATCATCAGTCCTGTCCTTCCTGGAACCCCAGGTGAGTGCAGGAGGGAGACTCAGAGCAAAGGAGACAGATGCAACATGGAGGCAGAGATGCCAGGCTGTTCTCCTGCTTCTAGTTCCCTCGTGGGTCTAAGTGAGGAGTCGGTGCTTTTTAGCAAAAGTAGTTTGAAAGCACGTGATATGTCACTTCTCCTGGAATCCTCAAGATGGGCCTAGGAGGCGCAGTGGGGGCTGCCTCAGCTTCCCCTCTCTCCTGCTTCCTGCTGTATCACTTCGGGCCCCTTGGAACCCCTGCAGGAGGCTACGAGTCACCGAGTCACCATGGGCTCTGGGTAGAGAAGAGGTCCTCCCCCTTCTCCAGGGGAAAGGATGGGCTGAACAGGACCCAGCTCCAGGAGGCAGAGGACGAACCTGGACACAGCCATGCGGCTCTGTAGGATCCGCCCTCCAGGGAGTGATTGACGTGAAAGTTGTGAAAGAATTACATCACAAGAATCTGTTTTTCCTTTGGAACAGATTCGAGGGCCAGGATGAACTGCCCAGGCCTTGTCCTTATCAGCTTACACCAGGCCTTTTCCCTGGCAGTCATATCTGGATTCCTTCTATGCTTTCCAGGTGTTTTACAAGGATGCCAACCAAAAGCCCAGGCTAGAAAAGTCTAACTGACACAGGCAAGCAAATAGGTCACGAGGGCGTGAGAACAAGCCCAGCCCGCAGGCTTCAAACCAAGAGTCTCCATAGCTCAGCGCTCACGCCTAACTGCTACTTGTCAGCTGGGCCTGAATGAGGCAAATGAAGCTGCACGAGGATGACAGGGGTCCCCATTCCTGCCATGAGCTGGAGAAGTGCAGAGGATGGGTGTCCAGCCTACAAGGGGGTGTTCACACTGCCCCCAAAAGACAGCATTCTACTTCCCCTCGTCATTGGTTAGCTGGGTCCAGGGCTCCAGTGACTTTGATGGCTTTCGGAGAAGGCTGGAAGCAGGACAGAGGACAGGTGGGTGTGAGGTTGCCTAGAGCTGCGTAGGAAACAAAGGAAAAGCAAACCCTTCATTTTGGAAACTTCCAACCAGCCACCGTGGTTCATGCCTGTAATCCTAGCTACTCAGGAGGCAGAGATCAGGAGGATCACAGTTCAAAGCCAGCCTGGGCAAATAGTGTGTGAGACCCTATCTCGAAAAATCCTTCACAAAAAAGGGCTGGTGGAGTGGCTCAAGGTGTAGGCCCTGAGATCAAGCCCCAGTACCACAAAACAAACAAACAAACAAACAAAAAAACCTTCCAAATAGCTGACTTGACCTTTGAGGTACTTATTTCTATCCACCCATCTGTGAAAAAGCAATTCCTTGAAGACATTTCCTAAGCCCGAATGTGGCTCTGCCCCTCCCCCGCCAGGGGGCCTTGTTTGAATGTTGAATGCTCAGCGGGACCACAATTCCCATGTTTACTGCAACTCAGGTTTAGGATGAAAGTATTAATTTCCTAGTTTTAATTATTCAATAGAAGTTAATGAAAATGGGAGGGAAATCTCCAAGTAGCTACTCTAACCAGCCATGTGGAGTAGGCAGAGAAGGATCCTGATGGCCCAGCCCCGGCCCCCTACTCTGGGAGCTTTCCCTGGGCAGTGACCCTCCTGCACCAGCCAAGGCCCGGGTTGATGTAGTCATTTGGGGGTGACAGACGGGAGTGCCTGCCGTGTGTGCCAGGAATTAGACCAGATGCCTGGGAGGTGTTGAGACCCAGCCCTACCCTCAGGGAGCTCGAGGTCACCGAATGGACATCCACAGAGGGTGATCTGGCAACACAAGACAGAGGGAATAGTCAGCTGGGGAGGGGCTGAGAGGTGGGAAAAGGAAGGCTGCCCCAGGGGATGACTCTTGGCAGAATTGGAGGGCTTCCCTCCTGGGAGGCTCAGGAAACTCCCTTGGGAGAGACAGAGGCAGCAGGGACAGAACAGGATCAGTTACTTTGTCAATGTGGGGTTTGAACTCACCAAAAGAATCAAATGGACTCTTCATCCCAGAGAGCTGGGGTGGGGAGAGAGCAGGGAGCTTTGTGCCCAGAAGGTGGAGTCTGTGGGGTGGGGGCAGCTCGGGGGCTCAGAGACAGAGAGAGTAGCTACCCTGGCAGTTGCTTCTCAGGAGGAATCCTATGAGTCTCCTCCTGGATACCAGGCAGATCCCAGGGAAAGGGGTCTTCACACCCCAGATCAGCACCAGGGAGGGAGCTCTGGATGGACCAACAGCATCTTGGATGCTGCTGACAGGAGTCAGGCAGGCAGCTAAGGAAGCCTGAGCCAGCACTGGTGGCCTGAAGTCACTGGGGGAAAGGAAGAGCTGAGTTTTAGCAGGCACTTTACAAGTACCAGAAAATGTTGCAAAGTTTATACCTTATCATGTCAGTCACTCCCTATGGCAGCCCTCGGGGAGGGTGCTGTTATTATCCCATGTCACACATAGGGAGACTGGGTTGTCCTTCATCTCCTGGCTTATGGGGGCCTCCCTGATCCCACACATATCCCAAGGTCGGTCACTTTGACAGTGACAGGTGTGGCCTGCTCTGCAGGATGGATCTCTCCAGCAGGTGGGCTTTGGTGCAGGGGCTGGAGAATCTAATTATGTTGGGGGCGGAGTTCTGTCCTCTGGGCCTCAGAAAAGGCCAGGAAATCGGGGCTTGGAAGTGAGGTGCCTGCCGCCAGCCTCATCTGCTTCCCAGGGACCCATCAAGCTAATTGAAATGTGCCCAGTGGCTGCCCGACTGGCGGCCAGACTCCCGGCCAACTGCTGTGCGGATGAGGTATTAGAGGAGCCGCTGCCTCATTTGCAAGGGAAATGAGCTGGCGGGGCCTCATTTGCATTCGTGGGGCTGGCGGTTTTGATTAGCTGCAGAGGAAAAGGTCCTCTGGTTTATGCATGAGGTGCTGCACCTGGGGTCCCCCAGCCGCTCTGCCCCACCCTGCTTGCTCCTCCTCCCAGGTGGGAAGGTGGACACGGTCCGGGGAGGGTCCCCAGAGGACAGGGACAGGGCTTGTCACCAAAGCCCAAAGCCACCTTTTGGTGGTGAAATGGAAATTTCCCTTCCTTCCTTGTGTGTGTGCATTTTTTTTTTTCGATATTGGGGTTTGAACTCAGGGCCTACACCTTGAGCCACTCCACCAGCCATTTTTTGTGAGGGTTTTTTTTTTTTTTCAAGATAGGGTCGCAAGAACTATTTGCTCTGGCTGGTTTTGAACCACGATCCTCCTGATCTCTGCCTCCTGAGTAGCTAGGATTATAGGTGTGAGCCACCAGTGCCTGGCTCTCTGTCTCTCTCTCTTCTTTCTCTTTCTTTCCTTCCCTCTTTTTATTTTTATTAGCATAAATTGTACGAAGGGATTTGTTTCATTGGGCTACACCCCCTCTATTACCTTCTTAACCACTGTCACTGTCCCTTTCCCCCGACATTTTTCTCTGTTTTTAGTAGGTTTCATGATGCTACAGCCATACATTTATGTCTATAATGTATTTCCACCATATTTCTTTTTCTCTTTATGCAGTTTTGGGGCTGGATCGGGCCTGCTGCATGCTGGGCCAGCACCCTACCACTGAGCTACTCCCCCTCCTGCTGAAAATGGACCCCCTCCCCAGCTATAAAGTAGAGCCTATGAGACCCCCATCCTGTGAACTGAATACACCCGTGTGCCAGGCACCTGGCCTGCAGCAGGGGTCCTTTCTGCCCCAGCCCCCTGTGCAGGAGCTCTGTGCACCACCTTTCCACCCTCCAAAAAAACTGCATCCTGGCACCCCTCCTTGCGGCCACTCCAATCCAAGGCCCCATCTGTCTGGCACAGACTTCCCCTGGGAAAGTAGGGGAGACCCTGAGCTGGATGCTTTTGCATTTCGGTGATAATCCCCTCCAAAGTCAGAGACCACATTCTTTTTCTCTCCCTCCTCCCCTTCCTTGGACTCCCTGCGGTTTTCCATCTTTCTCTGACTGCATTTGCTTTTGGAGGCAGTGTTACTAATGGGAATGGAGCCATGAAGCCAGCTCCCTGCAGGGAGCTGTCCTGTCCTGGCTGGGGTCCCCCGCTGTGGGGGCAGGAAGGTGAGGAGGAAGAATCCAGGCTCCACCTACAGCTATGTGGCCATTTTCCCCAGACAGAGTGTTGGCAGTGCCCAGAGCGCACCCCCTACAATTTCCAGGGGTTATAACCCAGTGGCCTTGAATGCCCAGGCTACAGGCCCCTTGAGACCCCACTCAGGCTTTGGGGCTGGGCTGTGCCTCTCTGTGTCGGCAGGGAGAACTAGCATGGACTTGGCTGACCTTTTTTTTGTGGTACTGGAATTTGAACTCAGGCCTCATGCTTGCTAGGCAGGGACTCTACCACTTGAATGGCACCCGCAGCCCTTTTTGCCTTTAGCTATATTTCTAATAGGGTGTTGAGTTCTGCCCAGGTGGGCCTGGACTGAAATCTTCCTAGTTATGTCTCCTGAGTAGCTGGGACCACTGGTGGTCACCACCACACCCAGCTTATGGTTAAGATAAGGTTGAGGCAGGCTAGTAGCAGGGAAAGGAGAAACCTCCCATGGGACTTCGCCCTCCTCAGCAAAATGTCACTTCCTGCTGAATTCCTCCTTGTTCCCACCCAATACCACCCTTGGACATCCCCTCAATTGTAAATTCCTCTGCAGTTCTAAATGCCCCAAAAGACAAGGAAGTCTCTTGGCCAGTTCAGACTGGAAAATGGCACATGCCCAGTAAAGGGGGCTCTGTCCTCAATCTGACCTCTCAGGTGAAGCCCTCTACTTAAGACCTCGTGAATACTGGTCACATCTCACACATACAACTAAAGGCCTGGGAATCAGTGTAAGCCATGCACGGAACGTCCCATGCTATGTAACCAGACCTTGTCAATCAAACCTGTCAATCACCCTAGCCCCTTCCGCAGAGACCCCCTCCATTTGCCCTTACCACCTGTAAATTACCCGTTAAACAAAGACCTGGTCTTCTGTGAACCTGACCAGAGCCCACCACTCTTTCTTTGACCTTGCAGTAAAGTTCTGCTGTTAATGGTGCTGGTGGAGTCTGTGATCAGAAGACTTCCAAATTCTCTGTGTCCCACTGTGTCCCATGGCAGAACATGTGGTTGTAAATGGAATTTATTAAAAGTTAGAGAAGGGAAACATAAAGGGGAGCATGACAGAGCCCAGGCAGAAGCTGGAAGCCAAGACAGCATGTTTCTGCTCTTCAGGTGCCTTTAAAACCTACGATAACCTAAGGGAAAGAGAGAACAGAGCTTCCCATCCAATAATCAATGAGTGGGGAGGGGCATGAGCAGTTCCAGCCAGGTGCGGTGGTCTGGGCCATCCCTGAGCAACCTGCATGTCCTGAACTTTCTCTAACTTAGCCTACCTCACTACTGCTTTGCAATCTGTGTCTCTGTCCATTTCTTTGTTTGAGAGACAGAAGGATCTAACATCTTCTCTACCAGGGTATCGTTAGACCACCCTCCAGTAACAGGGTCTCACTAACTTTTTGTCCAAGCTGACTTTGAACCATAGTCCTTCTGATCTCTGCCTCCTTGACAGCTAGGACCACAGGAATGAGCCAAATACACCTGGTAACTTTTCTGATTTCTGAAGGCTAGGGCCAGCTGTAGTGCCCCATGGAGGGCAGTTCTATAGAGCCATGGGGAGACCACAGAATGGTTTGCATCTAGGCCTTCTAACTAATCATTGCTGGCGGGGTGGAATCTGTGCTCAGAAGACTTCCAAATTCTTTGTGTACCTCAGGAAAGAATCCATGGCAGGACACTTGGGAGTAAATGGACTTTATTAAAAGTTAGGGAAGAGAATTACAAAAGGGAGCAGAGTGGGCACAGGTGGAATCTGCGGACAGAGTGCTTCTCTCCTCCAGGTGCTTTTAAAACTCACACTAACTTAGGGGAAGGGAGGAACAAGGTGATTCCATCCAATAATTGATGGGTGGGGGCCAGGCACCAGGCAAGGAGGGGGGTGTCCCTGAGCCAGAGAATGGTCAGTCTGAAATACAATACTTTTCTATGAGTCCTGAACTTTCCCTAACTCTAGCCTGCCTCATAACGAGTGGTGTTAGAATTCTGCTTCCATTTTTTTTTTCACTAGCCATGTGGTTTGGAGCAAGTTTCTTAATTTTTATACATCTGCATTTTAAATGGTAAAATGGAGGAGAATAGCACTAAGAAACAAATGAGAAAAGGCAGGTGAGATACAGAGCCTGCCAGGTTACAAGCATCAGTGTCTGATTTTTATTATGGGAGCCTCCCTTTCCTGCCAAGCTCACTACCATTGGGGTGAAGCTTCCCTCTGAGGGCTGTGCTCAGAGTGCTACCAACGCATGTCTGAAGTGGATTACCAGCGTAACAGTGTCGGTAAGTAGGACCTTTAAGGCGTAGTTAGGCTGCCCTCCTGAACGGGTTAATGCCACTCCTGAATGGGAGCAGGTGATGGTGAGGCAGGCTAAAATTGGGGAAAGTCCTGCCATGGATTCTTCCACGTGGGACACAAAGAATTTGGAAATCTGATCACAGACTGCACTGTTGCCGTTAACATGAGAACACAGTTAATCTTCAACACGCTCTTTAAAAAAATTTTTACTGAGGTATAATCGACAAATAAAAATTGTGTGCGGTGTGATGAGTGGCTGTATGTGCACAAACACCCCCTTTCTTGAGTGTGTTGTCCAGAGAAATCAGGGAATGGATGAAGTAAGAGACAGACCCAGGGAACAACCCAACCCAGAAGAGGCGACAAGGGAGGCTCCAAGGTGACTTGTCTCAGGCCTAGGTAGATCATCTCAGCCTGGGATGTTGGCCTGGGTGTTTCATTTTCTGAAAGACTGAAAAGCTTGTTTCATGGGGGAATCCCTCAGTCCTGGACAAACTGGGCTGGTTGGTCACTCCGGGTGTATAGACCAACTGGTCAGAACTGGAACAAGTAGAGTATGGATTCTAAGAGGGAGCCTTCCTTGAGGAACAGGTATCCTATAGAATTTATAGTATAAAGGAGATTGGCTAAAGCATGTAATGAAAAAAAGATAATTAGGAGCTCCAGGAAAAGTATATAATTATGTAAGAAAATTATGACCCCCAACTCTAAAGAGATTGATTGAGCCGGGTGCCCACGGCTCATGCCTGTAATCCTAGCTACTCAGGCGGTACATATATCAGGAGGATCGGGATTTGAAGACAGCCCAGGGGCAAATAGTTTGAGAAACCCTATCTCAAAAATACCACCCACACAAAAGGACTGGCTGAGTAGCTCAAATGGTACAGTGCCCGCCTAGCAAGTGTGAGGCCCTGAGTTCAAAACCCTAGTACCAAAAAAGAATGAGATGTAGTATGACTTTAAGCTATTGATTCAGTATAAGAAAAGGAAATCTATTTGTTCTTTTTTTTTTCTTTTATTCATATGTGCATGCAATGTTTGGGTCATTTCTCCCCCTATATTTGTTCTTGATATTAGAAACAGTCTCCTATGCGTGGCTGAGGGCTGTTAGACATTGTGTGTTCTGCAAAAAGCTTTGCACAGTCATAGCAATAACTATCGTGTATTCCTCTTTCTTTGGTGGTACTGAGGTTTGAACTCAGAGCCTCACCCTTGCTAGGCAAGTGCTCTACCACTTGAGTCATGTCCCCAGCCCTTTTTGGTTTACTTTGATTTTCAAAGGGTCTCATACTTTTTCTTGGGCTGACCCTGGGCCACAATCCTTCTATCTTTCCCTCCCTAGTAACTGGGATTACAGGTGTGCAGCACCCAGCTGAATATCACATATGCCTTTTAACTTTTAGGAGGAGAAAGCAGAGTCTTGGTTGAAGTTCGGGGAAGATTATAAGTGTCAAGAACTTGACGGTGTCAGAAGGAGTGGCAATTTTGCTATATCCTTGTTACATTGTCAGAAGTCCGATGCAACAACGAAATAAAGGTTTTTCCTATGTTGGAGCTCCAAGGGGGAAGAAGGAGGAAGGCAGCTAAGTGCTTAGGATTCCCAGTGGGACTCCAATAGCTTTTGGATAAAATTGAAAAAGCAAGAACTGGTAATACAGAGCATTACCTACAGTTTCCGAGATAACCACCAGGAAGATAAAAAACCAGACATGGTTAAAGGTGTGCCGTAGGGGGTGAGCTGGGAGTGGGGAAGGACACCCGGGAGACCCACTTTTCATTATAAGCTCTCTGTACCTTTCGATTTTCACCACAGTGGATGTCGTCTTCATAAAGGCTGAAACACAAAGCAAACATCGTGCCACCCTCGGGCTAGCTCCTGCTAGGGAACCCTGCTGAGGTAATGGCTGCATTTAGCTGGCCTGTCCTGCAGCTGGAGGCCACTGGGAGAGGAAGATGGGACCCTGCAGAGAGTGTGATCATAGTCCAGTTTCTCGCTGTGTCCTTGTGTGCGTGTGCGTGATAAAATGATGTGACCAGGGGCTTAAACAAAGGAAATGTGTCTTCTCACACTTCTGGAGGCTGGAAATGCAAGGTCGGGAAGATGCATGTCAGATTCTGGTGAGGACTCCCTCATAGGGCAGGGCAGCCAGAGAGTCAGGGAAGGAGCTGGGAGAGACATGGGATGGGGGGAAAAGAAAGATGAGAGAGAGATGGGAGAAAGAAGACTGGAGAGGGAGGAGAGAGATGGGAGAGAGACCAGAAAGGGGAGAGAGGGAGAGAGACAGAGAGAGACAGAGAGAAGAAAGATGGGAGAGGGGAGAGGGGAGAGGGAGAGAAATGGGAGGGAGGAGAGAGAAAGAGAGACAGAGAGAGATAGGAGAGGGGAGGGGAGGGGAGGAGAGAGGAGAGAGGCGTCATCCTCTGCCTATAAAGCCACAGTCCTATGGGATCAGGGCCCACCCTTATGACCTCATTTGTCCTTACCTTCATCTGAGGCTTGAGGGACAGCCGAGACACATGACTCCTCCTCAAGAGACATTCCCAACTGGGCCATGCTGAAATTGGGCATATGCTCCCCACACAGGGGTCAGAGAAGGGTTTTTCTTCAACAGTTCTTGGTAAAGCAGCCCAGGTCGGGTAGTGAAGGCTGCCAGCATCTTCCTAGGGGGACAGGGACAGAGGCCATAGCCTGCCTTGCTGTGGGAGGCACAGTGGGGACCCTGCAGTGACCAGATAACTGAAGGGTTAGTGCCAGCATCAGCAGTATCCTGGGGGACAACAGTAAATCGGGTACCGAGTTGTAAAGGAGCCATTTGGTCCCTGCTGGGTCAGTTATAAAGAGATGTCAAGACAAGTCCATCTTGGGGAAGGCAGGGCAAAGGAACCACTCCCTGCCCCCCAGTATAAACCTAAACAACAACAAAAAAAATCCCCATATTTTCTGAATTCAAAATGATGGACTTGGACTCCCTCTTTCAACCTGAGAAGACATGTAGGTAAAAAAAGAAAAAAAAAGAGATGACAAGAGCCAAGCCTGTCCCATGGGGCCCTACCTCATTCCAGCTCCACCCACCCTGGAGGTACCCAGTCCTTTGTGCATGACGAGTGCAGTCCCCCCTGTAACCACCCCATGACTCTAGCTAACCAGTGCGCCCCTCTGGGGACATCACCCAAGCAGCCATGAGCATGAAGTCCTGCTCTCTTTCCCATCCATCAACTCTGCTTTATTGAAAAGAGTAAAATCTCATAAGCAGAAACAGAGAATCCTGCAAAAATATATGTCCATCAATGTGGTAGTTGGAGTCGCAAGGTTTTAGAAAACCCGGGAAGAATGATGCCTGTCATTCTGGGGACTCTGCCTGGGGGTGGCTGCCCTGAAGGGTGAGATGCAAGCAGCTTCCCTTGTCTTTGGAGTTCAGGGGGCCTCACTTGGTGCAGGAGAAGGGGCTCATGGTTTTTTTTAAAGATAAATTCTATTTCCAATGTTTGCTATTTAAAAAGGAAACTTCAGGCGTTGCAAAAAAAAAATCATTGTAATGCAAATTTTCTCTCTCTCTCACTCTCCTTTTTTGGTAAATCTGATTTTCACTAATTCTCATGCTTAAGTCCTGGATGCCTGTCTGTCACTTATGATCCAGGCAGGAGGGACATCACGGAAGGCTCCAGTGAGCAACCTCCATCTTGGTCACTAATGGGATAGCTCCCAGGGCCACAGGACTCAGAGAGTCGGGTCCTCTTTGCACTCTGCAGGGAAAAGGCCAAAAAGGTTTTGAGACCTGAGCCCTCAGGTCACAAGAACCAGCTGGCTATATGAAAGTGACCTGTGCCTGGTGACCCCAGCTCACCCTGGGAGATGGGTTCCCTCTTCTGTGTCCTTCCTGTCCCCTATCCATGTCCAGCCTCTTTTCTGCCACCTGGACCAACTTGCTCCTACCTGTTCCTCCCTTGCCCTGTCCCAGAGTGGACACCCCAAATCCAGCCGTCACTTCAAACTCAGGACTACCCTAGACCAGACCCGAGGGATGTGTGCCCTAGGCTCCATAGACTGAAGACACAAGACAACTGCAAGATTAGGGGTCCCCATACCACTTTCCCTTCTGCTCATTTGGCTATGGGAATACCCCCTTAGGCTCTGTCATTCCCTAGGAGAACTCACAGACTTTCAGGAGAGTGCTAAAGAGCCAAGGCTAAAGTGTCCATGTGCACCAGGGTGTGTGGCTGCACACAGAACACCACCTGCTTTCCTCCTTCTTCCCCACCTTGGGAACCATGTGATCAGATAACACAGGGCACTCCACATCTCCAGGTCTTTACTGATCTCACCTGTCCAAAGTACTTTCTGTCACATAAGGTAAGGTAGTCACAGTGTCCAGGGACTAGGACTTGGGCATCCTTAGAAACCATTTTTCTGCCCACACCCCCTGAGACTGACACCGAGGCCTTTCCTCAATCTGGAGTGAATTTGATTCAGGATTTGCCGGTCCTGTGCACTGGCTGGCAGACCCCAGGACGTGGCACGGGGAGGCTAAAAGGGAGCTTAAGGCCTTTGGGCCCTGTGACCACAGTACTGCCCCGGAATCCCAGAGGTGGGCAGAGGTGGCCAACAGGGCTGGCTGTGAATGACAGGTCAGTGTAAGCAGCTTGGCACTGGGGTGGCTGGGAAGGGATCCCCATCCTGGGGAAGCCCTACCTGCCCCCAAGTCTTCTCCTGTCCCTGTCCACCTGACAGGACTGGAAACGTGGAACCCAAACTCTGGTGGCAAAGCTGCTTCAGTGAAGACCATAGGCTCTCTTTCTTGTCACCATTGGCTGTGCACTGCTGATGCACGCGTGACCCACCAAGGATTCAGACCCTCATCTTTGATCTCAAAGTTTGTGTTCTCCACTGTATCCAAGGCCCTGGGCAGCACCCAGGTCGCCATGTGCAGTTGTGCAGGTTTTTGCTGCACAAGAATGAAAACCAAAATGATGAGCAGTGGTCAAATCTAGTCTGGGCTCCATCCACCAGACTACCTGGGTGCTGCAGTCATCTACAGGGGCTGCCTTTCGAATCTGCTAAAGGGACCATCTGAGTAGAGCGCCACCCGACAACCTCCATTTTAGAAATGAGGAAACCCAGAAAGGTTAAGTTGTAAGTTCAAGATCAATGATAACCAGTTCTCAAACCAGAACTTTCCCTTCTGTGGCATCTCAGAATCGGACACTCCAACAGATTCCATGCCTACAACGTGACATCTGGACACAAGGGACCCAGGGCTGTGGAGCGGCAGACACATAACACACTGGAAAACCAAGATTTGAAATCAAAGACAAAGGTCTAAATCCTTGCTTGGTCACTTCTTCACTTTGTAACTTGAGCAGATAATTCACCTTCATAAGCCTCAGTTTTCTGACCTGGGAAATGGGTACAATAGCATTTGGCCCAGGGGACTGTTGTGAACCTTAAGAGAGACAGTGGATGGTTCTTGGTAGGGTACCAGGTTGAGTGGCCACTCAGGTATCAGTGGCTGTTTTTATTTTTCTAGCTTAAAACCAGTTTCTCTGGCATTGAGAGCTAATTCAGCGCATGGCTCTGTTGTGTCTGGGAAAGAGCCACAAAAAAGAGAGAACAAGCCAGAACTGAGGTTTAGGAGGTGACCCTGCCACTGCCTCCTCCCCTCTCTGAGCCCCAGCTTTGCAGGTGGGGGGACAACTGTTGATGTTTTCTTGCAGCAGAGGAAAGCAGTGGGGCTGGAGGAAGTTGTCCTTCTTCTACGAAACCTTCCACAGGAGCCCATTTTTGGTTCAATACAAAGTCAACAGCTAAAGGCTGGGGGTGCTCTGTGGCACAATGCTTACCTAGCATGCACGAGGTCCGGGGTTCCATCCCCAGCCACGAGAAAACACTTCAGCAGTTGCAGTTGTCCCCTCCTCCCCGACACCCCTGCAAAGCTTCTGTAGGGAGTTTTTAAACAAGGAAAGGGGCTGTGAGGCTCTTGGGGCAGCAGCTGGATGAGGGGTGCCCGGCAGACGCAGGCTGGTGAGTCCAGAGTGTCCTGCGGTGGTTCTGCTGTGTAAAATCCAAAGCCGCCTTCCTTGCTAAGCTTCCTTCTCCCTGGGAGAGGGCAGGGCAGGAGACCTTTGGTCTTTGTGAATCTACGTCCAGAGCAAGGGCAGAACATTCCTGCCCCTTCTTCTTTTTTGCCTTCAGCTCAGCAGCGTTTATGCAAAAAGATTCATATTTGGGGTGGCGTATTTCTGCTCTCCCACAGACTAACTGAGGTCCAAATAAAGACTGTTTGACACCTGAAGCAGCCATGGAGCTCGTGCCTAACAGGCACTAAGAAGACATGGCACTTGCTAGTGCTTCCATCCAGGGCTCCTCCCTCCCACAGATTAAAGGCAGGGGGAGGGGGGAGCGGGGCAGTGGGGGGGGGTGGGAAGGTAGTGGTACAGCACTTGCCAGGCTCTGGGTTCCACAAAAATAAGCAAAGGCAGAGGAGACTGAAGTACAGCGGTGCTTTCTTTCTTGATGCCATGAGTCAATAGTCGCATGCAAAAGAAGGGCCAGGAGGCCCACACCTGCTGCAGTTCAGCTGTGGTTTCAGCATGTCCTCCAAAGTTCCCTGTTTGGGAAGCTTGGTCCCCAGGGTGGCTGTGTTGGGAGGTGGTGTGGAGTCTTTGAGAGGCGGGGCCTACTGGGAGACCTTCAGGTTAGTGGAGAATGCTGTCCTGGAAGGGATTAAGATCACTCTTCTGAGGTGGTGTCCCCCCTCCCTTATGTGCTCTGCCATGGCTACCTGCCACCGGGCCCTCACCAGAGCCAGTGCCATGCTGTTTGAACTTTCAGTCTCCGAAACTTTTTTTTTTTTAACCTGTCACAGGTACACTGTTACAGTAACACAAAACTGACCAGCACAGCACCCGGATGGTTGTGGTAGTTATTTGGTGTGAGGATGGGATTATAATTGGCTTTATCTTTTTCCTTGTGTTTTTCTTTTTTAAAGTTTTTCTACTGTAGATTTGAGTCTCTTTTGTGATTGGAAATAGGAATGCATGTGACATAGGGCGCTTTCCTTTTCAGGGGCCCCATCCTTCTGCTCAGGGGCCATCTCTCCATGTGTCCTTCAAGCAGCCTCTTGTGGGACCCCCTAGATTTTCTGCTTTTGAACTGGATTTGTTCCCCTGCTTCTCTCGGAGAAGGGAGTTTAGGAAGAGGCAGTTTGAAGTGGGAAGCCCCAGAGAGTGGTAAAAGCCAAAGAAAAACAGAACCTCATGGTGTTTGCAATTTCTGAAAGACTCTGGGTTGTTCACAGTGTCAGTGGGCTGTGCGTGGGATCCACAGAGCCGGCTCCTCTGCTGGACCAGGGCGACTTCCACAATACTCCTTAATTAACATTTATCCCTTCTGCAGTGGCTTCTGGGTCTCTCTCATCAGGCCAGCTGACTGATTCTGGAAACAGAGCCCCTTTGGAGGTGCTGGGGCCTCTGCTAATTTCCTCCTTCATTAGGGTTTGGTTTGTTGGAGGAGTTCACTGGGAAGCACTTCTGATAAATTCTACTTACCAGAATCACAAAAGCACTGGGTGGGGGGGTGGCTGCCATAGCAACCAGGGATGGGACATGGCTATTAATTTGTACAGGAACAATGAGGGATGTCACTAACCCTCAGCAGGAAGCCTAAGGTTGGAATGACCGTTGTCTCTTGCATTTCCACTTGGAGACCATTGTCTCCAGAATCCATGGTCAGCGTAAGCACAGAATAAGGAAATTGCCCAGGACCTCTGGGGGCCCTGTTTGGGCTCCTTTCCAAATATGTTTTCATGATGCTCCTCACTCTCCTGGGAGACAGTGTACATTTAGACAAATATATCTCTACCAACCCAAAAAAGCAAATCTGTAGGCACCTGGTGAAGGAAACACTGACCCCCCGCCATGCCCAGGGGAAGGGGCTTCCCAGGCTCCTTGGTTCTGCCTTGCAGCTGGAATTCAAAGCCACCTCTGGCACTGTGTTCTGGTGTCTCCCATGTACATACAAAATACACATGTTGATAAACTTTGTTTTTCTTGTTCATCTGTCTTTTGTGACAGGGGCTGTCCGTCCTAAGAACTTAGGGTAGAAGGGAAAGGAAGTTATTTTTCTACCTGCACATCGTCTAAATGGCCTTTGGGGTGGGTCTTCTCCTGCCCCAGTGTAGAGGCTGGCAGGAGGGTGGGGAGGAGAGGGAAGAGAAGGTTGATGACCTGCTCCACCTATGGCCAAGAGGGAAGAGGAGAAGCACCTGCAAGGATGGGTGTCACTTTTCTGTCCTGGCTTTCATGGGTTCCTCCACAGTTCCTTAGGGTCTCTGGGGTTCCTATGACCCCAGGAGATTTCTCTCACAGCCAAGTATAGTGAAAGTGAGACTTTAATGGTGATCTTGCAAGATTGGGTACCTGGGAAGCAGACACACCCAAAGCGATTACAAGAAGCATTATATTCTCTAGTGTGCAAGTCCCTCCTCTGGTTCCTCATTGGCTGAGGACTATGGGGTACACATTTTTCTTCCCCTGTCACCTAGATTTCCTATGGGGTTATTTTAAAATACGCCTGTCTTGGGACTGGTCAAATTCTAGAAATGGGCTTTAAGTGGTACCTCCCCCGCTTTGTGGCGGGAAGGTCTCCCTGTGACATGTACTTTCTGACAATACACAGGTTTTACCCATTTCCTCATTCTATTGTGATTTATCCCTCCCAGTTTAAGTTCCCGCATCAGCTGACCCTCCAACATCCGCAAGCTGACTTGCAAGAAAGCGGCCAGGGTTAAAATGCCTTGCTTTGAAAATAGACCACTGCTGACTTTGTTTCTCACACTTTCCGAACGTGAAATGGAGAACTGAGGGTGGCTCATGTTCTCCGAGTGCTCACTGTGTGCCAGGCACTGCAGTGAGCACTTTTCTCACCATCCCAGGAGAGACATCCAGGTGGCCCAACTTCAGATGGCCTCAGTGTAATTTTTCAACTTTACAATGATGTGAAGGCTTAAATGAGCATTCAGCAGCAAACGTACTTCACAATTTGAACGTGAGTCTTTTCTGGGGCTAACGATGTGCAGTTTGATTCTCTCTCGTGATTATGTACAGTGGCAGTGACCCGCAGCCCCAGGTCAGCCGTGTGGAAAGCGACGGACACTCCACAGTGCGTGGCGTTGCTGAGTTCAGTAAGTTAGGGGATTAAATGCATCTTCATCTCACAGTATTTTCACCTTATGATGGGTTTGTTGGGAAAAAACTCCATGGCAAGTCCCAGGCACCTGTATAGAGAAGAAAGAATCTCACCCTAAGAGATATCAGGCATTGGTCCTTGGCTACTGGAGGTGACCTCCAGGCCCCTGTGCAATGTCCTGTCTGAAAGAGCCTTCGGGCCCTGAACAACTCAGCAAAGTGACTTATGGTGGTGGCTTTGGGACATGCCACATCAGCTCCAACCCCCAGAGCGACTGGACACTAAGGCTGACCACACAGGCAGCTTGTGATGAAGCGCCAGCAAAAACTCTGGCTGCCAGGGTCCAGGCGAGCTTCTCTGGCTGGACGTGCATCTGAGTATTGCCGCATGTCACAGCGAGGAGGAGGAAAGGCATCCAGGACTCCCTGGGGAGAGGATGAGCAGAAGCTCCATGTTTGGGGGCCCCCCAGACCTCACTCTAAGCCCCTTGTCGCTTGGCTTGTTCTAATTTGTGTCCTTTTCCTATAATAAAGTTCTAAGTACAGACCTTCCTGAGTTCTGTGAGTTATTCCAGAGAATTATCAAATGCAAGAGTACTTCAAATATGGGGGACCCTGGGGACCCTCAAACTTGGAGCAGGAGTCTAAAGCAAGGGCAGTCTGGCAGGGACCGTGTCCTCTGATCGTACAGTTCATTATCTCTGCTTTACAGGTGGGGAAGTGGAGGCTCAGTGACTTGCCCCAGGCCAGATGAAAAGATTCTGCACAAAGGCTTAACTAATCCGTAATTAAAAAAAAAAAAAAGTTAAGCCTGGGGTAAGGATGAAGCATAGTGGTAGAGGGCTTGCCTGGCAGGCTCAAGGCCTTGTGTTCCATCCCCCCCCCCACCCCGCCCTCCACCACAGAAACAAAGAAACAGCAGCCCTCCACCTATATCCACAGCCGGTGATCACAAGTACCCTTTCCTACAAGTCTAGACCTAACTGGGGGAGAGCGGGGATCTGGAGGGCTCTGGAGCTACAAGCAGAGCCTTTTCCACGGAGGAATGTGAGGACTCTTACAGGTCTTCCTGGGGTGACCGCTGGTCCACACACTGCACTTCCACAGATTAGCATCAGTTCAGAGATGGGCTAGATCCTTGTAGGGAAGAGGTATACAGTAATGCTCGACAGCTCCTGCCCTATGAGGTGACATGAGCAGATGGCATGGTGCTCTTTCCACTCCCATACCACACCAGGTTCACCCTCTGGCCTTCAGGCTGACCCTACTCTGTGAGTAGCACAGGACCTCAGTGCTTCCTGAGGGCCAGACCACATGACCCAAGAGACTTTTCCTCACTGAGTTCCCTCCACCGCCAGAGTCCCACATGAGCCCATTCCCCTGGACCAGCAGTCTCCTCACTCCCCCCATCTGTACTTCAGTATAGAAGCGACTTAGACTTTGTCCTCTTCCTCTCTTTGTAAGAGAACAAAGAAGAACATGGTGCCCAAAACGTCACAACTGCACTGAAGTACCTCCAAGATGGCAGGTGCTGTTACAGAGTCATTCTTTTGTTCAACAAATACGGATCCAGTACTTACGATGTGCCTGATCCTGTTCTCAGCCCTGGGGACAAAGCAGTGACCAGATTTAAAAAAAAAAAAATCTCTGCTGCTGGAAGCTGACATTCAAGTGAAGAAAATTTACAATGAGCATAGTGAACAAATCATATGTAAAAAGGTGATTTAAGTGCCAGGGATAAAAAAAATTAGGCCAGATTGGGGGATGGAGAGTGCTGGGGAAGGGGACCAGGATGGTCCAGGCAGACACTAAGCTGTGACTTAGAGTTGGTATGCATGTGGCTGTTTGGGGGGAAAGTGTGCCAGGCAGGGGAAAAGAGGTGCAGAGGAAGGAGGGTGTCTGTATTTCAGAGCACAGCACAGAGCCTGGAGCAGCTGGATTGAGACAGAGAAGAAAGAGCACTTGAGGTGAGATGAGATTGGGCTGGACAGACACTGCCGCTTCAAAGCCACTGAGGGACTTGGCTTTTTGAGTGAAGAGGAGGTCCCCAGAGGGTTTGGTCTGGCAGGAGGAGGTTAGGAGGCTTCCTCAGGCTGCACCAGGAGTGCCACCCTGGAGGCTGAAGTAGGGAGATTGGACACAACGTGCTCTCTGTGAGTGCTGCTGTTCACTTCACAGATGAGGAAACTGAGGCTCATGGAGGCGAGAACCAGGAGCTGGCTGCAGAGCCAAGGGCCAAATTCCATAGCAGCTGACTCTGCACAGAGCCCCTGGAGCACAGGGGAGCCAGGACCAGGCTGAATTTGGGCATCTCTGTCCAGGACCCAAAGCTGAGGAATCTCCAGTTCTATCCCCAAAGCTGACCTAGCAGGGCTGTGCATGGGTCCCATGACCCTCGACAGACAGGTCGGGCACTTGAGACAGTGAATTAGAACCTTGTCACTGGGTGTGTGTGCTGGGAGGCAGAGGCAGAGCACTTTTCATGGTCAGAGCCCCGGAGGATGGAACTCCCTAGTCTTCATATGAGGCTAGTGTCAGGTGCAGGACAAGAGGCTGGCCCCTCACCTGTGACACTGGCCTTCGCAAAGAAAAGCTCAAGTTTGGTTTACCTAGGAGCCATAACTAAAATGGTCCTCAGCCCCAGGGTCCAGCACTCCACACATTTGCCAGTGACCTGCAAATTTCCGGCCACCAGAATTCACCCTGGGACAGGGATGTGGAGAGTGTCACCGGGGAAGGGTTTGGGAGAGGAAGTATCCCCAGTAAGAAAAGGAGAGGCTCTGTTCAGCTTCCCAACTATCCTCTGGTTTCTAGGCTGTTGAATTCAGTGACAAAAAGAATTTTGCAGAGATTCCAAAAGGAGGCTTATGGGTTAGGGGCTAGCAAAGATTTATTAGTAGAACAAAACAAAGAGAAACAAAAGAGGAAAGAGTGACATGCTCTGACATGCAGAGGGTGAACTATGGGCTCAATGGCGATTTGCATCCCAAGAGTGTTTATACATTTTAAGCTAGGTATCAGTTTAAACTTTCCCTAGAAAAGTGGTCACATGGCAACCTCCAATCATTTTCCTAAGTCCCTATTTTGATGTTACCACCCAAACCTGGAGACAGTGGGTTGGTCTAGTGTGGCTTTACAATCAAAGGGTGTTTGTGTCTTGTGACCCTGAGGATTCCTTTCTGGTCAGAGGACTACTGAACCAGGATTCTTCTAAGGGAATTGTAAATCCCTAGACATCATAAGAAAGGGGTGTACTTTCTTAAAAGGGTTAATGTAACTTTTACTGCTCTAAAAGAAAGATACTTACCAGTCCACAAAGGGAGGGGGCACAAAAGTCCCTCTGCCAAAGACAACTCCCAAAGGAGTGGCCATGGTTATGTGTGACAGTTTATTTGTAGATGAAATATTTAAGTCTTTTAGTGCTTTCTTAGTTCTTGACTCTGATTTATTTCCAGACGTTTCCTAATTTCTCTGTCACCATGTTCAAGGGGTGTGGAAGGTGGCGAGATGCACAGACAGAGGGTCACCAGCTTCCAAAAATAATCAGAGTGATATTTCTGAACCTACACACCCTTACAGAACCATGGCTCTCCCATTAGAAGGTGGATTTTATTTTCCCTCCCCTTAAACCTGGGTAGGTTTGTGACTGTTTGGACCAACAGAATGATATAGAAATGACCCAGGTTTCCACTTGGCTGTCTGTCTGTCTCTCTCTCTGTCTCTGCCTCTCTCTCTTTCCAATATGGTAGCCACTAACAGTATGTAGCCATCTCGTGCTCTAAGTGGCTAGTGCCATCAAGCAACTGAACTTTAAATTTAATTTAAGTTAATTCTCACAAAGCTGAAATATGGTAATCCCTTCCTTATCTGGGGGTTTCCCTTTCCATGGTTTTAGTTATCTGTAGTCAACTGTGGTTCAGAATTATTAAATGGAAAATTCTGGAAATAAATAATTCATAAATTTAAAATTACTTACATTATAGCTATAATTATTCTATTTTATTATTAGCTTTCATTATTAGTCTCTTCTATGACTAATTATAAATTAAACTTTACCATAGATGTGTATGTACCAGGAAAAAACATAGTGCATATGGAGTTTCAGACTCCTGCAGAACATCTTGGAACTTGTCCCCCATAGACAAAGGGGGACAGCTATGGCCTTCAATGGCTCTGGCTCACCGCCCCACCCCCGCCACCTTCCATTCACCTGTGGGGCCATGAGCCAACAAGTAACAGATCCTGTGCTGCAGACACCATGTGAGCAACCACATAAAGACAGGGGGCCCAGAGAGCAGCAGTTTCTAGTTCTCTGGTTTGGTGGTTGTCAGTCAAGGTTCCAGACACAAGATTATGGGCCAGGCCCTCAGCCATCTCCAGATGCTTCCGGCCCCAGCCACTGTCAGATGGCAACTTTGTGAAAGACCCCATAAAAGCCACCTAGCTGAGAGCCTCGTCAACCCCAGGAGGCACAGCGCTGACTATGGCTGTTGTTTCAGTCCACTGAGCTCCGGTGTGATTTGCTATGCAGTCCTGGGAGAGGAGGGGAGGAGCGCTGACGGTGTGCGCCAGTCCACCCGCCACCACACGGGGCACAGAGCAAGGGGTGGCAGTGTGCCTGCTGTCGGGCTTTGTGAATAAAGTTTTATTGGAATACTTCATTTGCTTGTAAATCGATAGCTGTGTTCTCACTAAAACAGCAGCGCTGAGTGGCTGTGATGGGAGCCACAGATTCCACAAAGCCTAAACTATTTACTGGAGTGTCTAGTTTTTAACGTCTGGGACCAGTGGAAGGTGAGTGGTGTGTGAGTGTGTGGGTGGGTGTGTGACCTTCCAGTGACAGGTGGAGAGGCCAGGTGGGCTTTGTTTCTCCTTCTGGGAAGAGCACTGGTGGTCTAAGGCAAGGCTTGTTCTATCTGTCTGGGTCCCAGAGGGAAGAACACAAAATCTGCATCAGTTTCCCAGGAATTCCACAACAGGGGACCACTGACTGGGTGGCTTTAGACAACAGAAATGCACACTCTTCTGCTTCTGGAGGCCAGACGCTACAAATCAAGACATGGCCAGGCCCCATCCCACCCCCAGCAAGAATCCGTCCTTCCCTTCTGTTTTCTGATGGTTGCTGAAATCAGCGCTTGGTGTCCTTTGGCTCATGGCAGCATCCTCTCATCTCTGCTTTCATGGTCACAGGGGACAGGGCTGTAACTGCTGGTGATGGATATTCATTATGGAGTCACAGGGACTTGGGATCATCTGCTCCATATCCTGTATAGCCTGTTCCTGGGTTAAACATGAAGTTACACCCAAGAGTGGCTGCTGTCTGCCTCACAGTGAACAAGGCAGGTGTGGACAGTGACCAGATCAACTTAAGACAGTGACAGGAGGCAGAGGAGCACAAGTAAGCAGTGATTGAAACAATTTGAGCCCCCTACCAGCAGACTCCTTTTATTTCTTCCCAAGTGGGCCAATTACAATTTTTAAGAATTAAAAGGAGATGAGCACCAGTGGCTCATGTCTATAATCCCAGCTACTCGGGAGGCTCAAATCAGGAGGATGATGGTTTGAGGCCAGCCCAGGAAAATACAAATAATTTGTGAGACTCCCCTCCTCCTCTCCAAAATACCCAGAGCAAGATGGATTGGAGGTGTGGCTCTAGCTGAAGGGTGCCTGCTTTGCAAGCGTGAAGCCCTGAGTTCAAACTCTAGTCCCACCAAAAAAAAAACAAAAAAAAAAGGGAAGAATTAAAAGGGGAGGTATATGGTGGGGTTCTCTAGGACAAAGCAAAGACCATTTGACATTTTATGACTTTGGGGAGCAGCATGGCCCCCTCCCTGTCCCCCACCCAGCAGAAACCCCTCATCCTTGCAGTTCTGAGCCAGCCCTGCCTTATCTTGGCGCTGCGGCTGGAGAGCAACAGGGAGGCCCAGGGGATGCCTGCAAATCTGTCAGAATTTACACAGAGATTTCCCAGGGAGATTGCCTAGCTCTCCCCTGCTCTGGGGAGGCCGGTCCTGATTTTCTGATTACCCAGAGGTCAACTCGATTAGACAGATGTCACTGCAGCTTTCTGATGGCTGAACGTGGGAGTTGAACGGTACAAGTTACTGGTCTTTGGGGGCTGTTCAGATGTACATCTTGGGGATCCCTTTCAAAAGTACATGCCCGTGGAGTCAAAATTCCTAACAGGAGCAGGGAAGAAGGCGATCTTCCAGTCCCTTCCCTTCGATGCTTCAGATGCACCTCGAGCAGCCTCGCTTTCATTTCCTTCCTTCTTCTGCCCTCCTCGGCTACCTCTGCATTTCTCTTCTGAGGCTGCTGGGCTGGCCAGTGTGATGAGCCTCCCGATTTGCTTTCAGATAAATGATGTGCCATTAGCTGCCTGTTTAACAATCGTATTTCTTCCTCGGGATGAGGGCTCCATATCTTTCACATGAAATACGGCTTGAAGAGTCCCCAGTCCCCGGCTTGAAGAACTAAGCTATTACTCAGCAGTGATTCCAGAGCGGTGGCAGCTGTGACAGCCGCCCCTTCCGTCTCCTCTGGTTGATTGGAGCTTGGAAGCGGGCAGGTTGCCATTTTATGAGAGACTGATGCCTTCCCCCCAGCCCTTCTTTGGGTTTTCTGTGAAGCTACTGCCTCCTGCATCCCCTTCCGTTCCTAACCTTCAATGCTGTGGTTTGGGAATCGCCTCTGGGGGTTCAGAAGGTCTGCAGACTGGACCCCTGCAGGAGGCAGGTGGCTCTCTTGGTGCAGACCTATGACACCCACAGTTTGCAGTCCCAGGAGGTCATGCTACAGTTGGAGATAGGTAAGTATCAGACACCGCGTTTGGAGATGCCTCTCAAACCACACCTCCCCATATGCCTCATCTCACCCCAAACCAGATCTGCCCAAATCCACCCTAGAGACTGCCCCTGACCTCTCAAGGGTAAGACCATCCATCACTACGCAGCCTGCCCCTCCCCTGCAGGTCATGCTTCACTCTTGGTCTGCTCCTGATATGGGCCCTTTGAAACCTGTCTGTGTTTTCGTTAAACAGGAAAGCCAGGTGAATGGAAGGAGAGAAGAGTTCCAGCAGGATGTTAGACTAAGGGAACCTGAAAGCAAACTGGGTTCACAGTTTGTTTGACTGCACAGCCCAAACAAGCACCGTCAAGAAATAAAAGGGTGAAGAAAGATTTATTACCTACAATAGGCAAAGAGAGCACAAAAGTAATTTCCAAAGCAGTGCCTTCCTCAAATAAAGGGGATTGTACAGAGTCATATAGGCAAGCACTTTGGTGGCTGGCAAGGGAGCACATTCCTGAGTATGTGCAATTTAAGGTCATAGCTCAAGAAGGAAAGATGGTGGAGACCTTCCTGGGCCTGCTTAGCTCATTAGGGAGCACATATTTGAAAGGTTAAAATGGCAGACAGGAACACTTCTGGGCATGCTTAGTTCCTTTTCCCCAAAAAGTTTTGGCAGCCACCAAAGGAAAGGACACTGTAAAGCTGTGTTAACACAGGATTTGGCCCCTAAGGGTGCCTGCCTTATTTAGCTGCTAATTAACCCAGGCTTTGCTTTTCTCTCTTCAAGCACAGAAATGAGCCGATGAAAATTCACCACCACCACCACCAAATATTCATGCTCAAAAGAAAGAAAGGGGGCTGGGCTTGGTGGGACATGACTGCAATCCCAGCATTTAGGAGACTCGAGGCTGAAGTGCAGGTTCAAGGCCAGCTTGGGCTACATAACTCAGAAGAGACAGAAGAGAGAGAGAGAGTTCAAGGCCAGCCTGGGTTACATGGCTCAGGAGACGGGGAGAGACAGAGAGAGTGAGAATGGATGGGTGTTAAGGGCCATCAGAACAGAAGACACTAACACCACACCCCTGTCAACTCCCCTCCCCCCTCCCCGCCAGCCATGGGTGGATCCTCCTCCTGCTGCCTCAGCCTCCTGAGTGCTGGGATTACAGCTGCACATCACAGTCATCCTTTCTTTCTTTTTCCTATGCTAGTCCCTAAGTCCCTGGTCCCACAGGTAAAATTTGTCTAACTTTCTCTACTCCACCTTTGAGTGGACGGAATTGTAGGTAGGTGCTCGGTAGATTCTGGCACAAAGGAACTGGCAAGGCAGGGGAGCAGGCATATATTGCCTAGCTTGAGCAATGTCCTCTGCTCTGGAACACAGGGTCTGTCCTCAATTGTCTGGTACCTGGCCCTGGGGTGATGAGAGCAGTGTGGATGGTGGCCCTGCTGCGAACCCTGTAAAGGAGGTAGTTGGCAGGGATCACATCTCAGGAGTAGAACTTTCCCCAAGAGTGGTGAGCTGGGGAGGTGATGAGGGAGGCAGGAACCATAACGAGGTGACCTGCGCAAATCACAGAGTTCTCCAAAACAAGGAGTGTCTGGTGTGTGCAGGCGCAAGGGAGATGTCAGAACAGGAAATTTGCAGAACCTGGAATCACGGTGGATCAGGTCACACACGCAGTGCCCACTCCCCTCCCTCGGTCTCTGTAATTACTCTTTCCTGGTAAACAGCTGCTCCGTCTGCAGCCTTGGGAGGCAGGGATGAAATTAAAGTACCAAAGGCAAGAATTTATTTTTGTGTGTGCCTGATTTTTGGCTCCTAGCACCCAAGGCCCAGTAGAGCCACTGGGAGCACCGGATCCTTCCTTTCGCCTGTTCTGCCTGGTGGAAGGACAAAGCTGAAGGAGGGCGACACGTGGTGTGGGCCCCTCACCCAGCCGGGCCCTCTAATGTGGATGGGCCCTGGTGCTTGCCACACTCCTCATTGGATGAACCTGGTTTGTTGCCAAATATTTTTCTGCCGAGCACTCTGCCCGTGCCAAGAAATGTTTCATTTGGGTGAGTGAAAACCTGTCCTAGACTGTAGGGCTGGGGATGAACCCCAGCCTCGAACACATGCTAGGCAAGCGCTGAAGCACTGAGTCACACGCCCAGCCCCACAGACTAATGTAGGGTTTTTTTTTGGACAGGAGTTTGAGCTCAGGGACTTGATGTGTCATACCTCCGGCCCTTTTTGATTTAGGTTATTTTTGAAAGAGGGTCTCACTTTTTGCCCCTGCACCATGCTTTTCCTATCTATGTCTCCCAAACAGCGGGGTTGTCACCCACGTTGCCACCACACTTGGCTTGTTTGGTGCAGGCCTTGAACCTGCACTGGGAGACAGGAGGAGGCAGGAGTCTTGCTGCCTCCTCCTCTCTCCCAGTGGCCTTGAACTGTGATCCTCCCCATCCCTGCCTCCAGAGTAATGGGGATTATGTGCTGGGCTTAGGATAGTCAAATGCCAGCCAACCTAGCATTGTTAGTTCTCCACTGGGGATGGCCTCCAGAACCAGACACTCACTCTAGCAGCTCAAGATGTGCAGTGTCCAGACTAGTGCTGTGCGCGCCACTGTGTGAGGAGCTGACCTGGGCCTGCAGGTGATTTGTCCTGGGCTTCAAATCAGGGAGGCCACCACCCCAAAGTACTCTACCTGGCCAGGCCTGGTCCCACTTAATTCCCAGCCTCTCCTACTTGCAAACACTGGTCACTGGACCTTGTTTGTCAGTCCTGGTCACACAGAGCACTTTTTGAGGTCCCAGGCATAAGTAAAAAAAAATCCCTGTGCTCAGCAGCCTGCCGTCCAGGAGTCAGGAAATGGCCATCCAATGTGGAAGGCACAAAAAACAGTTATGTCATTCGCAGCCCCTGACACAAAATGCAAATGCCTTAAGAATTAAGCAGAGGTGTCCCTGAGAAAGAATTCTTCCTCAATCAGCCACCACCCTGAACATTCCAGACTTAAAATTATGTTAATATAATATTGACAGCCAGAGATGCTGTGACTTCTGCTTCTCTGGAGCTCACTGGGACATATGTTCCCATCCAGGGACGGGGCAGGGGTCCTGGAGGCCATCCTGCTGCCCAGCTTCCTGGGGCAGCCATAGCAAAGTCCACAGACTGGCCGCTTACACATCAAGCTGTATTTTCTGACGGTTCTGGAACACAGTCTGAGGTCAAGCTGTGTGCAGTTCTGGTTCTTTCCAAGGCCTCTCTGTCATTGGCTTATAGATGGCTACCTCCTCCCTTGCGTCCTCATATGGTCACCCTCAGCATGTGTCTGTGTCCTCATTTCTTCCTCTTGTAAGGACACCAGTCATGTTGGACTAGAGCTCGCCATGATGACCTACCTCTGTTTAACTCGGTCACCTCTGTTGAGACCCTATCTCTGATATAGTCACAGTCCTGAGGTACTGGAATTAGGACTTCACCATGTGAGTTCCGGATGACAGAATTCAGCCCACAACACCTGCTTACCACAGATGGGGGTGTGTGTATGAGACAGCATGGGTTGCCATAACAAAACACCATAGATTGACCAGCTGAAACACCAGACACAGTGCTGAGGCTGCAAGTCTAAGATGGGGGAGTCAGCCCTTGAGCTCTGGTGAGGGCTCTCTTCCTGCCCTGCAGACAGCCAGCCCCCTTCTTACTGTGTGCTCACAGGTGTGGAGAGAGGACGACTGAGTTCTCTCTGGTGTCTCTTCTTATCAGGGCACTCATCCCATCACAAGGGCCCCCCCTCCAGACTTCATCTAACCCAAATTCCTTCCCCAAGTCTACATCACCAAATATCATCACCTTGAGAGTTAGGGCTTCCACATGTAAATTTATTTGAGGGTACAATTGGGGTTGTCATGCGAAGGTGAGTCATTTTCTCCTGTGGCCCACCAATCCCCTCCAGGGTTGAGATATCTAGGCTTGGGACCAGGTCACCTAGGGGATGGCCACTAGGATTGACAGCCAAGCCAGCTGGCCTTGGGTCGGGCTGCTGCTCGATGGCTAGGCTGAGGGGAGGTTCAGGTGACAAGGAGGTGGAGCCATCGGGAAGCTGGGAGCTGGCTGGCATTTCCCAAGCAGCCATGCTGACAGGGCAGCCATCACAGTGTCCATTTATTTCAAAGGGCTCATGGTTCTCCAGCCCAAGGAACCTGAGTTGGCAGGTCGCATAGAGAAGCCTAACATCCCTCTCCTGACCCGTGGCACAGGTACATTTCATCTGGTCCCACCCCACCTCCCACACCATGCTTGCTCAGGGACCACTCTCACCAACCCACAACAGCAGGCTTTCAGCCTCTGTCCTTGTCCTAGCTTGAGGTCTGAGCTTGGTGCAGGGAGAGTCCCTAGGACTCTGCTGCCAGAGGCCCCAGGCCAGCACTCAGGTCCCCATTAAGGGTGGTCTGCTCACAACTGACAAAGCTCTTCAAGAGCTGGATGCCAGCTGGTGGATTGGGGCCAGTCAAGTCACAAGAAGCTGGGCCACCAGGCCTGTGTGCAGAGGTTCGTGTGGAAGGCACGTGCTAACGGATTCACAGTGCTGGTGACAGAAGCTCTTGCTTGTCCAGGAAACCATTTGCTATTTCTCACTGAAGATGCTTTCTGGGCACTAACTGGTTAACAGTCCAGGGCCAGTCCCTGTCTGAGACACTGCTGTCATTGCCTGTGCTCCCCTGGGATTAATGTTCTAGGAAATGCAGGCCAACTTTTGCAAAAAGAATTAGACGAGACTTGGGCCCCAGCTAAGCAAGTTCTGGCATTTTAGCCTGCAGGATCACGGCACAAAGATTTAAAAGTCAAGACACACAGATCACGAGCATACACAGGCATCTTAGATAAAATAATGTATTTATTATGTGTTTATTTCTATGCTGGGAATATGCATCTACTGATATCACTTATTTAAAAGTGTGCAAATTTGCACCAGTCAAAATCACAAGAATCTGAAGTGTTCTAAATCATGGAACAATCAATGCTGATTGCGTTGTTACCTTGATTAATGAAAATAAATATCAAATTTATGGGGCGACGTACCCAGGGGCAGGAGGGGACACTGGCTGAAACAGATCTGAACCCTCTCTCCTCCTTGCTGGATCTCAAAACAGAGGTCCTTTCCTGGGAAGTGGGCCCTGCATGTGGAAAAGCTGGAGTCTGTCGTTGGCCCTCACTGTCCTCTGTGGATGCTTATGTGGGAGGCTCCCAAACTGACACCTTCAGCCCTTCCTCCAGAATTAACAGCCTTACTTCCAACATCCCCAGGACTGGTCCCTGGCTTAGGCTCAGTGATGTCCAGAGGAGTGCAGGCTGTGTGAGCCCCTATCCCCACCAGCCAGCATCAGAGAGCCAGTCCATTCTGCCTTCCCCAGATCTGGGGGCAGGGGGCAGCATATCAGGTTCTAATGAGCCCCGACTCCCTCACCCCCACCCCCACCCCCACCCCCACCACCAGGCACTGTGCTCTGAGCTGCAAGTCTTGTTTTCCCTGAACAGGTTCATTCTTCAGAGCAATCTCCAAAGAAGACACACAGGTCCTTCTCTAGCCATACCTTCATGCTGGGAGATGAGGCAGGGGCAAGGGGCTGTATGAGTCTGTATGGGGCAGCCACCACAAAGTATCACAAACTGGGTGGCCTACCATGACAGAAATTTATGCTGCCATAGTGCAGAGGACAGAAGCCTGCAGGCCAGGTGTGAGCAGGGTCGGCTCCTGCGGAAGCCAAGGGAGGATCTCTCTAGGCTGTGTCCCAGCTCCTATAACCTGCTGTTCCCTTGCTTCTGGTAGCATTGCTCCACCAGCCTGTGACATTACATATGGCTTCTCCCAGGTTAAATTAAATGTAGAGGAGCCCATTGTTTTGGACTGAGTTTTTGCACTTTCCTCTTCTTTCGAACAAAATGGAGTCACTTGTGAAGTTCCATGTCACCGAGACCAAACTCAGTTGTTTATCTGACCTTTAGAAAGGAGAGAGAGAGAGAGAATAGCAAAGTCCCCAAACAGGCCACTTTAGTCTGGCATGATGAGGAAGTCCTCTGGCTTGACCTTGTAAGGAAGGTGACATCAAAATTACCAATCCCTTTTGGTTCTATTTCCTCAGCCCTTTACTTTTTTTTTTTTTTTTTACCTTTTTCATTCTTTTATTGTTGTTTTTGAGACAAGGTCTCTCTATGTAGCCCAGGATGGCCTCAAACTCATGATCCTTCTGCCTCAATCTCACAAAGGGCTGAGATTACAGGGGTGGACCACCATGCTCAGCTCATCAACCCTTTTCTATCTAAGAAGCCAACCACTTCTGCTCAGTTTATAGGAACCTCATCAGAATGAAATGTCTGATTCTAGAATCACAAATAAAAGCCAATTAAGAGCTTTGAAGGAAATTTGTTGTAATTTTGTCTCTTGACATAAGGACTCCAGTCACAATTTGACCTCATCTGAACTTAATTATACCTGCAAGGATTTCCAAATAAGGTCAGAGTCTAAGGTTCCATGTGGACAAGAATTTGGGGGCATTCTGTATGCAGAGGCCTGACTCTGGGGGAGCTTAGCATGTCAGGCAGCCACCCGCCACCTCGAGAGTCCAACCAACAGAGTGAGAAGTGGTGGGTTTGGCCAGGGGAGACAGTTGGTCTAGAAAACTGTCTTCCCTGTTCAGGCTACAGCTCCAGATCACAGAGGAGAGAGACATGGAGAGAGATCATGCAAGAGGTGTGTATATGTGGGGGGGAGCCATCTTGTCAGGCCAGGTTCAGATTGCAGGTCAGGTTCTGCAAAGGGTCCTGCAGGGGGTCCTTCCATTCCGTTTCTACTTCCAGCATGACATGTCATCTGTGGGAAGCTGGCTGGAGAAAAAACCTGGATTCAGGTCAGAGGGACAAAATAGAGTCAGTCAGGATAACAACTGAGTCTTCCTTCAAATCCCTGTTTTAAAGGAGCCCCTGCTACCCCACTATCCAACCACTACAGGGACCGAGGACACTTCTTGCTGCAGATCCTGTGTCCCCAATCCCCTAACTCCCTGCAGGGGCCCAGGCACCTCCTCACTCTGAGGGCTCAGAACTGAGCAGGTCTCTCCCAGGGCGCTGTGCTCACTCAGGAAAAAAGTCCAAGGAAAACCTGGGGCTCCAGCCAGCTTGGAGGAGGGGATGTGTGGCAAGGGCCCCTTCATGAGGACTGCCACTTGTGGGGAGTCACCTCTTGGATTTGGGACTGTCTTAGTCTACTTGAGTTGCTGTAATGAAATGCCATAAACTGGGAGCATAAACAGAATACTATTCCTCACAGTTCTGGTTTCAAGAATTCTAAGATCAAGGACCTGATAAACTTAGTGTCTGCTGAGGGCCTGGCTCTCACGGTGTCCTCCCAGGGCAGAGGGCGCTCAGAGCTCTGGGATCTCTTCTGAGCTCTTCCCTCTCACTGCAACCATCTCAGGGGCCCACCTGCTAATCCTATCCCATCTAGCATGTTATTCCAATGGTGCCCAGCTCTCTGTCACTTGTCACACCCAGTGTCTGCTCCAGAAGTGTGCCATGGGTAGGAAGGAACTTGAGGACAGAGTCCCGAAACCCTCTCCTCCTTCCTGTGGTCCCCTCTGCCTCAGGCAGTCCAGATGAGCATCTGAGGACATCTGGGAGCCCTGTGGGGGGACTAGTGCCACCTGTCTGAAGGTGGCTCTCTCTGGGTATCACTGGACCAGAACATCTAGATGCCCCCAGGAGTCTGGGGGCTGACAAGGGGGTGGTTCAAGACTCAGATCCTGGCTCTGCCACCCACCAGCTGTGGAGCCTGAGCCAGGCATTTAACCTGGATGAAGCCTCAGCCTTCTCAAGTATTGAAAGGTGGGAGTGGTACTTCTCACCAGATGGTGCAGACTGACTACGTGCAAGTGTCCTCTGATAAAACTCCCAGGCCAGAGCTAGGACAACCTGTCTATTATGTCCCCATCATTAAAGGCAGGTCGGGTCTTCCACAGGCTTTTGATGCCAGTGGAATAAATGAATAATAATAAGTGAAGAAATAAGTGAAAATGTAATGAGAGTGAAAGAATGGGGTCATATTAATAAGTAATGAGTGAATGAATAATAAATGAATATGACTTAGCAAACATTTAGGTTCAGTTTCCCCAGGGGCCAGGCACTGTTCTAAGAAATTTGCAGAACCTGGGAATGTAGCTCAGTGGTGGAGCACTTGCCTTGCATGTGCAAGATCCTGAGTTCGATCCCTAACACCTCAAAAAAATAAATGTGAACTAAGAAATTTACAATTATTAATTCAACGGATGCCAGCAACCATCTTGTGAAGCTGGTGCCATATTGTACCAATTTTACAGTTAGGGAAACTGAGGCATTGAGCCCTGGAGACTTGTTCAAGGTCCCACAGCCAACAGTAGAGGCCAGGACTAGACTTCTAGTCACCACATTCTACTATTCTTGTGTGTTAAAATTGCCCAGGCTTCCTCTCCTCGAGCAGGGGGAGGAACTGTGAGTCAAGGTAATGGGTGGGGGAAGGAGAGGAGGAGGAGGGGACCATCCCACTGAGAACTGGAGCCAACCACAGACTACCAGTCCCAGAAACAAGGTCCCAACTGCATACACCTTTGTGTCCTGGTGCTGGATTGCTGGCTGGCTCACCGGTGTCTGAATGAAGACAGACAGCTGAGCCTTAAGCAGCAGCAATCTGTCTGGAGAAACCAGTGCTCTCCATAGAGTCTTAGCATCTACACCTGGGCAAGGGTTGGCACCATGCCATAGGCTCCTCAGGTAATCTGTGAAGCAGAACAGGGACAGCAGGTGGTCCCTGGAAGGGGCTGTTGGCTTATCTTCCAAAATCCACCCTAAGTTAGACTAATTGGGGCCAAGCTCTATCTTACTAAGGCAAAAGATTGAATTGTAGACTGTTGGATGGTTTGTAAAAGAACTTTGCAATTACACACAGCAGCCCAGCTAACAAAACAGAGTTTTCCTAGTCACATTTCCTGCTGCTTCTAGAACAAATGAAGAGAGTATTTGCAATCAGCATTTCCATCGTGTGTGAATGAGATGCTTGAAGGCGATGGGAAAAGTCCACCTGGTACCACACATGCCCACTGGGCCCAGCAGTGTGCATGGCCTATCTCTGGACGCAACTTTCCTTCCTTCCTTCTCTTTCTTTCTTCCTTTTTTTGTGGTACTGGGGTGGGTGCTCTACCACTTGAGCCACTCGCCAGCCCTTTATGTGTTGGGATTTTCGGCATAGGGTCTCTTGAATTATTTGCCCGGGGCTGGCTTCGATCTTCCTGATCTCTGCCTCCTGAGTAGCTAGGATTACAGGTGTGTCACCAGCACCCAGCACAACCTTCCTCTCTTACTGGGGACCTCCCAACCATGTTTCTCAACATGGCTCCACATCCCTGTCGTTCCATCTGTGACCTCTCTCTCCTCCGGACTCCCACAGAACCTAGTTTACAGCATCTTATTCCTGGGACTGCTTGCTGCCTGTAGAAGTCAGAAGCACAGTGTATGGGAAGCCATCTTGGACATGGAGGCCCCAGTGGGATTTTCAGATGGTTGCAGCCTTGGCTGACAGCTCAACACCAACTTTACCACAAAACCTGAGCCAGAACCTACCATAGCCCGGCCACTCCTAGACTCCTGACCCTCAGAAACCAAGGAAACAATGTTTGTTGTTTTAAGCTGCTAAGCTTTAGAATATTCTGAAAAGTGGTAACAGATGGCTAGTACAAAGTAGAAGAACTCCTGCTCCTAGGGGCGGAACTGCTGGGAGAGGGGAGGGCAGAGGAAGTCACCCTGGGGTGGCCCTTGGAGAGAGAGACCTCAAAGGACACAGGGGCCCCATCCTTAGTGAGTTCTGCACCTGATCAAGGTCAGGTCAGCTCTCTAGACTAAAAAGCGTCTTGAGGAAGCAACCTGGAGCTTCTGTGGAGCTCCAGGAGGTGACACAGGAGTGTCAGGCATGTGCTCAGTGTGTGATGCTTTTTTTTTCCTTTTTTTTTGTGGTACTGGAGTTTTAACCCTGGGCTTTTACCTTGAGCCTCTCCACCAGGCCTCTTTTTGTGATGGATTTTTTAAAGATAGGGTCTTGTAAACTATTTGCCCGGGCAGGCTTCAAAACACAATCCTCCTGATCTCTGCCTCCTGAGTAGCTGGGATTACAGGCGTGTGTCACTGGCACCTGGCTTATGTGGTGCTCTTAGCATTAAGGCCCTCCCTCCACTGCCAGGCCCAGAGGCCCAAGCATGGATGGCCCTGAGGGATACGTGTTCTCCTCTGGCCCCCAGAAGGCCCTAGAGCCAAAGTGAGCACTGGGATGAAGAAGGACAGCTTCATCCTGTCCCCAACTCATCCAGCACCTATTCAGAAGGGGCCCGGGGAGCATCTCACATGTGAAAAGAAACTCAGCCTGACCCGTGATTAAAGGGATGCAAATCAAAACCACACAGAGCTGGAAACAACCCCAAGGTCCATCAGCCGATGACAGGGTGAACTTGGTGTGCTGTGTTCACATGAGGGACCATGACTCCCCCTGGACAGGGAGGACCACACGCGCCACAACACAGACGGGCGTCCCAATCTTCCTGCTCAGTGAGAGAGACCTTTCAAAGAGCTGCACATCATACGAGTCTGTGTCTATGAAGCGTCCAGACCAGGCTGGAGCATGGAGACGGAGGGCAAAGTGGTGACAGTGGTGACACTGTGGGCTGGGGCTGGGAGCATGAAGAATGAGGCTTGATGTCTATGGGGTTTTATTTTGGGGTGAGGAAAGTGTTCTGGAACTAGATAGGGGGGGGGGGAGTGCAAATGTATTTAATGTCATTGAGTTGTTTCTTTTATGTCATGTAAATTTTATGTCATGTAAATTTTGCCTCAATTTAAAAGAAAAAGAAAACTGCCCAAGGTGCCACTGTATACCCCTCAGATTGGCAAGCGTGAGAAGGTGTCAGCGAGGCTTAGGGACAGGCCGTCTGGTGCACTGGTCCAGGAGTGTAACAGGGGAAAAACCTTCCAGAGAGCAGCGTGGACACCAGGTAATGTCTATCCAAGTTTCATAGCCTTGACCTAGCAACTTCCCTCAGGAAGTTATAGTTCCCTATAACTATCCATCCACATGGGGAATTGTCACAAATGTTGAGTGCTTGTCATAATATTGTATTGGAAATCACATAAACAAAATATTGGGGTGCTGGTGGCTCACGCCTATAATCCTACCTACTCAGGAGGATCAAGGCTCTTGACCATTTCTCGAAAATAAACCCATTACCACTAAGGGTTGGTGGAGTGGCTCAAACAGTAAGAGCACCTGCCTAAGCAAGTATGAGGCCCTGAGTTCAAACCCCAGTACTGCCAAAAAAACAAAAAACTAGCCCATCTGACCAGGTGTATAATGGCAGCATTCACACAGTGAGGGCAGTTCTTCGTGGGTTTGCTAAGAAAAGAAAGCAAGACCTCGTTTACTTACCCATGTGCAAAGAGAGCACGCATGCATGGCTGTACATTCATACAGCCTCCCTAAAACAAGGACCAGTGAGAATTTCTCCTGGTGGTGAGGGGAGGTATTCACGCCCTGGTGTGGTCCTCCCCCTCACGGGGGTTGGATCCGTCTGTATGACCCTGAGAACCTCTGCCCACAGCCAAGGAGAGAAGCCATCATGGAACAGATTCCCCGGCTCAGTCAAGCTCAGACAACTGCAGCCCAGGCAAACAACCTCATTAAAGACCTTGACCCAGAACTAGCTGGGTAAGCCACTCCCAAACATCAGACCCACAGAAACTGGGGTGATGGTTTTAAGCTGCTAAATTTTGGCATCATTTGTTACACGGCAGTAGGTAGTCATTACAAGCATATACTTTTATACCCACGAAAGACTGCATAATGGTCCTCAAAGATCAAGAGCCAGTACTACAACTCCATGTGACAAGAGGGACACTGCAGATGTGATTGAGCCAAGGATCCCAAAACTGGGAAATTATCCTGACCTTCCTGCGTGGGCCCTGAATACAATAACAGATTTCCTCAGAGGAAGGAGGCAGGGTGAACTGACTATAAGAAGGGAAAAAGGGGCTGAGAACCCCTGCAGAGAGGGATCTGAAAATGCCTACTGCTGGCTTGGAGGATGGGGGAAGGGACCACCAGCCAAGGCATGCAGGGAAAGCAGTCACTGTAGAAGTAAGAAGCAGCAAGGAGACAGATTGTCCCCCAGTGCCTCCTGACGGGGTGCATCCCTCCCAACACCCGGATGGCCTCCCAAGGAACTGTTCAACAAATGTTCACGCTCCAAGTTCATATCATGAGTTGCAGTAGTTTAGCTCCTTTTGAGTTCTGTCCTGGGTGTCCCTGTGTCCTGGGCCATCTTGGGCCAGTTTGCCCTCACATCTATCCCTTGCCTTTTGTCCCTGTGCCCAGGGACTCTGACCCCTGCCTGTTATTTCTGGGCTGCCTTATCTGCTGGCTTCTGATTGGCTTTGGTCCATGGGAGGCCTGGTGAGAGACTGGAAGGGGAGCTCTGCCCTGTCCTGGGCCTCTGCAGAGGCTGGGTCTCCTCCATGTCACCCTACCAGTGGTTCTCCACAAGTGACCCTAGGGCCAAGATATTGGCAACTCTGCTTCTCCCCTGTGACACTCAGCCCTATGGCTGGCAACAGTGTCCTACCACTGCCATCCTCCAGTGGCCTCTCTGCCCCTGTGGACTGTCAGCCTTTCTACCATCCAAGCCATCATGAATGTGATCAAGCAGTTACCTGCAGGTAAGAGCTCCCTGCAACAGGAGGTGTGGACACCACCAAGAAAGACATGCCTCGCACAGGTGGAGGGTGGACCACGCCACACTCGTGCAGGGCAGAGACAGCAAGACCGGCTCAACAGTGCACTCTGGTTGGTCTACCAGCGCAGCTTTGCCTGGTAGCCAAAGCAAGGTGATGGTGTAAACATGCCTTCAGCCAAAACTGCTGTCCCCAACTCTCTGGGAGCAGGTGAGACAGTGGGGTGGCTAGTGCAGTATGATGTGCACAGAGCAGAGCCAAGTCCATATCCAGGGGAGCAGGAAAAGAAATCCCAGAGAGAGATAAGTCCAGTGCTGTGAGGGCAATTCATGTCGCCCTAGGAAAAGTTCAGCTGGCTTGCCTCTCCACTTGAGCCACTTCAGCAGCCCTTTTTGCATTGGTTGTTTTTAAGTTAGCATCTCCTTTATGCCTGGGCTGGTCTGGACCATACTCCTCCCATCTGTGCTTCCTCACATAACTGGAATGGCAGGTGCACACCCCTGTGCCCAGCCATTTGTTGAGATGGCGTTTCTTGACCTCAAACTGCGATCCTCCTGAGATCTCTGCTTCCCACATAGCAAGGATTACAGGCGTGAGCCATCGTGCCCATTTCTACAGGACTGTGTGAGAGTTTGGAAGACAATATGGATCTCTATGCTATGTTCCCTCTGATTTAAATGCCTGGAGTGTTCTCTGATTCCCTGCTTAGACCTTTGTTAATGCTCAAATAACGTAATAAGCATGAGAAAAAGGTCATCGAAGTTAACAAGTTATAAAAGAGAATTTGGTCCAGCCGGGGCTGTGTCTTTGCATGGCCTGTGCTGTGTTCAGGCTCACCTCCTCAGCTGCTATACCGTGGTGCGCTCCCCCTTTGACAGATGCTCCATGTCCCTTGTGCCCAATGGTCTCTCCAGTGCCAAGCTGCCTCAGACTACTGAATCTCTGTATCCTGAGGGCCAGTGGCCTGGGGGGATGGCAAGGATGACTTCACCATGGCCCACCATATGCCTCTAAACCCAGCCTTTTTGGGCCACAGCGAGCTGCACAGAAACATTGGTGAAACCTCGCGTGTATTGGAGCAGACAGCAGTGGGCAGCCTGGGGCCCCAGAGGCAGAAGGACTGCTGCTCATCACCCCGCCCCCACAAATGGCCTCAGCCCCTCCTGTGAGGCCCCAGCCCCAGCCAGCTGTGGCCGGAAAGGCGATGACTCACAAGGCAGAGCAGGTGACCCTCCCTTTCAGAGAGTGAGTGATGTTTCCTGGCCTGCCCGCTTTCTCCTTTTTAGACTGACATGGGGCCATTGCTAGGTTACTACATGTTTCAAAGCTCAAATTGAGACAGATGGTCTGCCCAAAGTTGTTTTCCCCGCTTAGCCATTTTCTTACATAAAAAGGCTGACAGTGTGCGCACCAGTCAGTTCCTATGGGATTGAACCCCTGTAGGGAGCAGAGCCAAGTCTCAATCACAGGGGACACCAAGTGACCTGGATGGCAAATGCCAGGCCCAGAAGAGGGATGGGCGTGGGAGACTGACAGAGGGGCTCCCTCAACATCTGCTCCTCCCAGTGCAAGCCCAGGGGCAGGAAGCACAGGCACCCCTGTAAACCTGACCACAGGGCTGGTGTGGAGAAAAAGCAGCTTTGTGCCGGGAAGGTGAACAACCACAAAGATGAGGGTGGGGATCTCCAGAGCTCGTGGCTGGTTCTTGCTTCAAGCCATTGCCCCATCTGGCAGATCCAGGAGGAGACTGATGGGGACACCCCCACAAAGGGACGTCTCCACATGTGAGGTCCTGTGGGCACCTGGTGCAGGACCTCCTGCCTCTGTTCTTCTGCCTCCTCTGTGCACTGATGGAGGCAGCAGAGGCTGTGGAGGGGCCAGTGAGCACCTCATGGGGTCCAAGCACCCTGGCCATATGGTCATGTGTCATCCACACCAGGCGTCAGGCTTTGAATGAGGACCAGCACCCAGCCCTGTACCTGGTGCCGCAGACCTGAGCTCACTCTTGACTCACAGCACCTCCTGAGAAAGCCCTGTCACCACCATATTAATCCCTCATTTTACATAGGGGCACAGAGAAAACAGTGACTTGACCAAGACCACACAGCTTGCAAACAGAAGAGGCAGGATTCGAACACAGACCCACAAGACTAGATGCTTGTCTACGTGCCTCACTGGCCTATACAGAGGCCTTATGTAAACATTCATTTCCTCTCCCTCTGAATTTGCCTGGAGTGGGACCATTCTTTTCCTCCATAACCCTCCAGTCCCACTGCCACCCCCACATAGCCACCATCATCTTGGATTACCACATCACCTCCTCACTGGTCTCCTTTCTTTTATTCTTACTGTCCCTGTCCCCACAGTGGGTTCTGTACAAGAAGCCACTCCTCACACATGGGGGCTCTGCAGAAGCCCAGCATGGTAGCCTGTTATCACACTGCTTCTCTTCTCCCACGCTCCCCTCATCCACTCCTGCCTCAGGGCCTTTGCACTGGCTGTTCCCTCTACATGAACCAATCCTTCCTCCAAAATCCACATCATAACTTCCTCCTCAGTCTTGCACATGGGATTGAAAGTCACCTTCTCAGCCTGCTCTGACATCCTGCTTCAGATTGCACCCTCCCCACCGTGCCCCACACTTCCCACCTCCTCCCCACCTGACTTTGTACTAGCATTCACACCTGCCAACATTCTGCTTAATGCACTAGACATGCTTCTCGTCCACCGTCTGTCCCCTGCTGCAGTGTAACCAAGGCAGGCAGAAATCTCTGGGTTTCTGTCACTAATATTGTTCAGTGCTTAGAGAAGTCTTAGCTCACAGAATAATTCAAGAAATTCCCATTAAATGCATGAATTGCCCCTCCTCCACACAAGAGTCCTTGAGGCAGGTAACACTGAGGCTCAGAGAAGTTTGACACCTAGCTCAAAGCCACACAGCAAGGAGGAATACAGCAGGGACTGGACCTGGCTTCTTCCCTACAAGAAGCTGTTCCACATTTCAGTGGGGACAATAGATTGCAAAAATGACCCCCATCCTCTGCCCTACCCTTTTTCACAGCCTTGCAACATGACAACTCAGTGTCTTCCTGTGTCCTCTCCTTTCCTTGACTTGCTTTGACCAAGAGGATGCAGCAAAAGTGGAGGAAGGCCTGTTTAAGCCTCAGCCTCCACCTTCTTTTGGGACACTTCTCTCACTAAGACAGCAAGTCCAGGCTGGCAGGAGAAGGATGGAAGAAACGTGGAGCCCAGCGTGACTGTCCTGAACTAGCCACCACCTGACAGCAGAAGCGTGCAGGGGCTCAGAAGAGCCTCACCAAGCCGTCGTCTCTCCATGAGCAAAAGGAAATGCTCAGTGTTGGGGGCTGCTGAGGGCTGTGTTGTTACACAGCGTTACTGTGGCAACAGATGGCTGATGCACGTGGACTAGAAACAGTCTGTCTGGGGAGTCGGTGGGCAGCTCTTCCACATAGGCACTTTCTGGCGGATTTGGAGCTGAGGAGGACAGCACCACAGAGGTCTATGGTAAGACAGTTGGAGAGTCACCTTGGTTCCTCTCCCAGGCAGCTCAGAGTTGGGCAGGAATGCTTTCACCCTCATTAACCCAGAAAGCGTCTTAGACATGGCTTTTCACACCTCGGCCCACACTCTGCATGGATCACAGAGCAGCTGTGGGTCCCGAGTTTCTTCTTCCCGAGATCTGGGGTCGGGGAGTAGACTTGGTTTGGGGTAGGACAGGAAATGTGCACCTTCTCACTTTGATAGACTCCTCAAAAGCAGGAAGCAAAGACAATCAACTAAAGTTATGTCAGGGGCCTGAGAATCAAGCTCATCCCAGATTAGCCCCCTGGGCTGGAGGCTGCTGATCCAGGCTTTGGGGTTCCAGGGTCATCTCGGGGGCTGTGGCACCTCAGCATTTTAGGACTGCTCTGATCATGGACTATTGCAGATGTGCCAGGGAAACACTGGGCAGGACGAGAACCCCCTGAGAGCCCCACAATCCTGGCTGACCTTGGAGGCCACTTAACACAGGCTGTCTCCTTAGGATGGCCATCTCCATCCCTCCAGCCCTCTGCCAGCCTGACACACCAGGTTTCCGTGCCTCTGACCTTTGTCCCTCTCTTCCCACAATTCCTGTGTCATCTCCTCTGAGAAGCTGCCCTAGCCTTCCAGGTAGCTGGTCATTTATTCCTGTGTGCCCTGGGGCCTCCATCATGGGAACAAAGGCAATTCAGTGGACAGGCACTCTGGGCCAAACGCAAGGCTCAATGGTGCACTTATGTGACCCACTTAGTACCATAGCACCCTGAAGGGGGTGCTGGAGGGTCAGCTTTGCATGAACAAGGAGCAGAGGCTCAAAGTCACATGGCCAGGAAGTGGGGAAAGCAGGCCTTGAACTGACTCCTGTTCTGGTGACACGCTGCCTTTAAAGTACAGCACCCAATTATAGGAGCTGGACAACGTTGCTGGACAACGAGCACCCAGACGGCACAGCAGCTGCCTGACCCCGTCTGCAGCCCACGGTGCAGTGCACGCCCAGGGTCCACACTCCACTGAAACAGAGCGTGCACAGGACAGATGGAGTCCACGGCGCCATTGCTTTCCAGACGATGCACGCTCCCACAGGCGGCCACCAGCAAAAATAGCCAGCTCATTTGCATGGAGCTGCAGGAGGAAGAAGCAAGAACTCAACTTCAGACAAATGAAAATTTTCAAAAAAAAGGAAGGCGTCCTCCAAGCCCGGCAAAACCCAGCTCCAGCCCAGCAATTTAGCGCGATTAACTGAAGCCACAGCCCCCAGTCAACGTAATAGCGCGTGCATGATCAGTTTTGCACAAACCGTTATTCATTATCTCTGGGTTTTGCTGGCTCACCCGCGGCCAGCAGCAGCGCCTCAGCTTCTTCCTGCAGTCAGCTATATTTTAATCAGTTACATTACGGGAAAATGTCCCTGGAGAAAATCATGGTATCACTTTGTGTGTCAGCCTCTCACAGACCGGAATAGGAATGTTCCAAGGTGCAGTAATGTTTTGTGACATTATGCAAGTTAATTTAAGGAAAAATTAAACATCATTTGGAACTGAGCGAGGGAACTTAGCAGGGGACTGGCTAGGTTTCAGACAATATTGAAATGGCCTTGGGGTATGGATTCAGGAGGGCATCTTTGCAAGGACTAGTGTGGCCTCTGAATGTTTATCCCTAACTCCCAGCTCAGCACCCATGTCAACAAAGAAGGCAGAAATCAAGACAGAGCCAGAATCATGGCACTGATCTCAGGAGTGTGTGGAGAGTCTGGAGGAGGGGTTTTGGGGGAACAGAAGGGTGGGAAGAGAGAGCGGGGAAAGGAACTGTCTGGTCTGCACAAATGTCCCAAGCTCTTTCTATGCACCAAGCAAAAGGCTGGTGCCATACAGTCCTTGACCTTGAGAGCAAGGCAGAGGCGTGCTGCCAAAGCCTGGTGAGACCGGAAGGGAAGTGCTCTGCTCCCTTCCTGGTTGCCCCATCTGTGACAGAGGGACCCCCATTACTAAATACCAAGACATGGCTGGCACTCACACCTGACAGGTGAGGTTGATGATAACCTTTTACCAGCAGGACTCCTGGAAGTGGGCATCACCCCACATGCAGGGCCACATAGGGTCCCTCTTGAGAGCTCCATGAACCAGCAGGGGCTGTGGGTGGCAGGGTGTGTGTGTGTGTGTGTGTGTGGTGCTGGGGATCAAACCCAGGGCCTCACCTATGCCCTGCAAGTGCTCCACCACCAAGCCATACTCCTAGCCCTGGAGGCACATTTTGCAGGAACAAGAGGGAGAGGTGCCCCTGGTTCCCACAGGAGGGTGTGCTGGGCCTGTTTGGAAGATTCTGCAGGGAGGGAAAATCAGGAAGGTGCAGCTAGTCTGGCAGATGGGGGAATTAGCCAGATAGGGAACCTGCTATGTGCTGAGTTGGGGAGGGTATCTGATAAGAGCTGGGGACTCCTGGTTTGGTGCCACGTGAGGCTCAACAGTGTCTGACATCATGATGTCAGGCCTCGGGCCGTAGGAAGTGCCAGCTTGGTGGGCATGATGGCAGAGTTTCCTACTTTCCAGAGCTGCAGTGCTGGAAAATCTCAGAGCAGGTGGCCCTTGAAGTTGGTTGTAAGAGAGAGTAGCATTCCAGGACATGAACAAGCAGGGAAGTGGTTCAAAGCCAAGAGGACTCCATGAGGGAAGGCACAGAGACAGAGCAGGGTAAAGTGCAGGCTTGAGAGAGATGGGGAGTACCTGGGGTGGGGAGTAGGAGGTGGCAGCAAGGAAAGGACGGCAGAGGGCTGGTGGGCCAGGTGGAGGAGCGGGAATTCCTCACCGTGAAGAAGACCTAGATGGAAGTCATGCACCTGGTCCATGCAGGACAATTACAGAAAAGTTGCCCCAGATGTGCACCTGGATCTCGATGGCTCCCTCTATGGCTCCAGACCAGGGGCTCCCCCAACTGCAGACTTACGGTCCCACTGATTGCCACCAGTCACCATTTCCTGAGTGCTTGTGGAATACAGGGCACAGTTTGTGCCACTGAGGGCCCAGCAGTGAACAGGCCAGAAAACCTCCTGCCTATCTCAAAAATACCCAACACAGAAAAGGGCTGGAGGCGTGGCTCAAGTGCTAGAGCACCTGCCTAGCAAGTGTGAGGCCCTGAGTTCAAAACCCCAATACCACCAAAAAAAAAAAAAAAGCCCCATGAATCATGGGTAAAAAAAGGTGAAAGTTCTGGAGAAACAACGGCTGCCCAGGCCCTCCTCTTCCAATGGCCTGACTCACTGGAACGACAGCTGTGAAGCCTGGAGGGGGGTGCACACTTGCACACAGAATCAACTCTGTTCTTCCCTTGCAGGTCAAGAGGGGTCTGTGCAGGCAGTCCCTGTTCTGGAAGCCAGGTGGTCCACTCTGGCTACCCACATGACCAGCTCTGCCACATTCCTCTGGTTGCCATGCCCTGCTTTCACAGTCAAAACAATGGTCTCTTATGGTCTCTCTTATGGTCACAGCCTGCTTCAAACTGCTCCAAAAGGGAGTGCGTACACACACACCCACCCACCCACACACACACACAGTCTTGTCACCTCAAAACCCACCTGCATTAGTCAATTGGTTAGCTTTTCAAAACACAGACTTGCTCAGGTCACACTGTAGAGCCAAATCCATCACAGTCTCTGTGGGCACAGAGGAAAAGCCCAGGCTCCTAGGACATCAGCCGAAGGTTCCAGCTGTTGCTTTGCCTGTCTCCTCGATGCCTTCTCCTCCTTACCTGCACCCTGTATGCAACACTCCTGCAAACTGCTGCCTTTGCAGTACTTGCATGCCTCAGAAGGACTTCTTGTAAATAGCTGCTGTTCCCAAGTCCCCAAAAAGAGTGCACACAGAGTACTGTCACCCCAGGCCACTCACAGACCTGAGCAAGAACACACAGTCGCTGCATTAAGTCACTGTGCTTTGGAGTGCTGTTGTGGCAAGAATTGCAGATATGGATACTCTACTGCTGTTTTGTTTCATTTATTTCTTGCTTTCTCTTGCCTTTTTCTCAGCCCAGAATGTCCTTATTCTTCCCTCTTGGCCTAAATCTACTTCAAGACCTCTGTGGGGAGGTCTTGTGCCAATCACGGCTCTGATCCTGTGCTTGGAGAAAAAGCATCGAGTTCTGGCAGCCTCAGGGCAGGTGGGAGGCAGAGAAGGGGCATGGCTTTTCTGTATGCCAGGACTGAGGTCACCTATCCTCACCTCTTCCAGCAAGAAAAGGGAGGGGGGGGCTCTCTCACTGCTTGAGGTTCAGTCATGGGAACCAGCTGGCTGCTCTCTGGGCCCACCTGCTATTGACACCAAAGAGCTTGTAGGATGCATTTGCATTTGCTTGCAGCTACACTGTGTCAGCTCCCAGCCGAGCTCTGTGCAGTCACTATGTAAGGAAGACAGAACAGAACTCAGTGCTATTCCACGCTCTAGAATTTAAACAGCTGCTAACACCTCCCTGAAAACATTGTATTTAGTAACTAGCCAGCCGGTGTTTTAATTCCTGTCTCTTTGCTCTTCCCAGCCTTTTAACACGCACCAGAGATTTCTGTGCAAACATGACTGCTTCTGTTTGACAGACACGACAATCCCTTTGCCTTCCTTGTCTGGTGGTGATGGAGGCCTTCCTTATCCCTGCCCCCTCAGAAGTCTATAAATAGAGGAAGAGGTGCACACACACACACACACACACACACATATGTGCGCACTTTGGATGCTGCAAGATAGCTCAGCCTAAAAGAGTTGCAGGCAAGTTTCCCAGCCTCCCAGGGTTCCCTCAGCCCTCCTAAGGCCCTCCAGCAGCTGCTGGGTTAGTTAGTTGCCTGCCATTCTGGGTTAGTTATTACCCTCAGGGACCCATGGAGGCAGAACGCACCTGTGCAAACTGAGCTCCAGTCTGTGTTGTTGCCTCCCTCCCAGCCGTGTTTCTCTCTGGACTCTAAGCTAGTACACTGAGCACTGTTCAGAACCGGGAGAGAGAGGTCGCTTGATTAAATTATCATTCAGAAAATACTGTGTACACCATGGGCAGAGTGTACTTCCTTGCCCTTCTGATATGGAGCTTGACCTTGGGACTTGACCTTGGGATTTGCGATGGCCAAATGACATGTTAGCAGACATGATAGGAAGTGTGCAGTGGCCTGCCAGCCAGCCACTCTGAGAAGAGTGCCCATGCATAACTCCAGGTCCAGCAAGGATGAAATCACAAGAGCAAGTCTGGACCCTCTTACAGGCTGCAGATTTCTCTCTCAAGGCCTAGACAAGATCTCTGCCTCCTGAATAGCTAGGATTACAGGTGTGAGCAACCACACCTACATCAAACAAACCCCAGACCATGGACCCAGGCAGCTAAGTGAGAAATGCTCATTGTCGTGTGCCACAGAAATCTGTGATTGTTTGTTATGTAATGATAGTTGGCTAATTTGGGGGTGGAGGGGGAGCTTTCTTTCTAACCTTCCATATTCTCCCTGGCTCTTCTTATGGCAGTGAAATTAGCAATGGGTATTTGTTTTTTTAAAAATTTCATTAGCATGTAATTGTTGTACAGGGGGATATATTGCGATATTTGCATATGTGCTTATAATGAATCTTAGTTAGATTTCCTCCTCTCACCTTCCCCCATTTCTAATACTCCTCAAAGAAGAGCATGAACTTGAGCTGGGTGCGGTGCCTCACACCTATAATCCTAGGTATTCAGGAGGCAGAGATTAGGAGGATTTCAGTTCAAGGCCAGCCCAGGGAAAAAGTTTTATTTTTTATTTTTATTTATTATTATTATTTTTTTATTCATATGTGCATACATTGTTTAGGTCATTTCTCCACCCTGCCCCCCTTCCTCACCCTCTCCCCTCCTCTCCCTCTCAGTTGGGAAAAAGTTCTTGAGACCCCATCTAGACAAATGGCTGGGCACAGTGACACACACTTGTCATCCTAGCTACATGAGGAAGCATAAATAGGAGGATTGCAGTCCAGGCCAGCCCAGACATAAAGCAAGGCACTATTTCAAAAACAAAAAGGGCTGGTGGTGTGGCTCAAGTGGTAGAGCACCTGCCTAGCAAACATGAGACCCTGAGTTTAACCCACCAAAAGAAGAAAAGGAGGAGGAGGAGGAGGGAGGAGGAGGAGGAGGAGGAGGGGGAGAGTAGGAGGAGGAGGATGAGAAGGTGGAAGCTTTGCCAGGAATGACAGTCCCATTACAGGAACCATACCCATTATTTTTCTTAGGCTCCCCAGCAAATGACCATACTTACCCATATGGTATGAGTAGAGCTAAGCTAGTCTAGCTGCTGAAACTGGTTGGTCAATGGCAAGCTCAAAGCTGAGACCTTGACCTCCTTAACATCATGGTCTAGCCAGCTGTCACCAGCTGGTAACAGGGGAATGAATGTAGTGTGAGATCTACACTTGGAAACCTGGGTCACCAGAGGTGCTGTCCAGCACAGAGGTGCTGAATGAGATCCAGTCTTCTCCAAGTGCTCAAACGCAGAGCTCAAGGGCTCTGCAGAGTATGCAGACGTCCCCGACTTTCCCAGCATCAGAAAGCTGCTTGCAACCCCTGCAACTCTTTTGTTCATTGCTTATCTCCTCTCCTGATCCCAGACCTTTTTTGTAATGTCTTGTTGCTCAATTCACCCCGTGCTGTGATCCTGATCAACTACACAGGGGAAAAAAATGTGTTCATCCAGTGAGTTGAATCCTCAAATAACCCAAATAATCAATATTTGAACACTGCACTACAGAGCAGGGCATTGATTTGTGGCTGACCATCGCTAGGCAACCAGAAACTCACACCCATGGAAAGCAGGGCAGTCCCGTGGTGCGTGGAGCCAGGGAACACAGGAAGCTGAGATACTTGATGCCTCAAGCTTCCAGCGGTGCTCCTTTCAACACTGGCTTGAAGCAAACCACTTGCATTAAAATCCTTCTTACTGTAGAAATTTTCAAATCGTTGCACATGTCTTATCAGCTAGCCTTAATAGTCATCAACTCTGGTGAATTTAGTTTCATTCTACCACAATTTCCTGCCCTTCATCTGATCTCATTGGAACAACTCTTCCATATTGCCCTTTGTACTTTGGCACGCATGGGTGGTAGAGAAGGGTCCTTAAAAACACCAAAAAACCCACGTCATTTTCCCACTTGCAACAAAGTCATCTTAATCTCTTCCCAATGGCAGATATCCGGCCAGCGTTCAAATGTTCCTACATGTCTAAATGTTCTGGAGTTTTACTTGAATCAATTTCAAACATTGCAGTTGCTCTGTCTTTATCTCAAGTTTCTTTTAGTTAACTGCAGTTATTTGTTGAGCGGGAAGATCACTGGTCCTGTAGACACCCCCAGCCCACGGCTCTTCCCTTCTGGTGTGGCTCTTCCCTTCTGGTGTGGCTCTCCCCACTGTGTGTTGGCTGTGGGTGGGAAGGTGAATAAGCACCTCCTGGTCACACTCAGGTTCAGTGTGTCAGGAGGACTCCTTCCTCAGTGCTCTTCCCTGGTCGTCTTTTTTTCTAAGCCGAGCAGCTGTCCATGGTTGTTGATTGGGGACTGGCAGCCCACAGGGTGAAGGGGACATGTGCAAAGATGGATGACAGAAAAATTATGGCTGGGCTACCCCAAGAACCCCTACAAGTCTTAAGGAAAAGTTAGACACCCAGAAGAGGTGACAAAGCACTGGCTTTCAGTCTCTTGTTTAGTTTTTGTTTTTGAGACAGGGTCTGGCTATGTAGCCCAGGCTAGCCTCAAACTCTGAATTCTCCTGCCTCAGTTTCCTGAGTACCTGGATCATAGATGTGCACCACCACGCCCTACACCAGACCACTGTTTTCAAATAACAAGCTCCTAATTTCTTTCTCCTAGAACTGAACCCAGACATGAAAATCAATTAACCAAGAAAGCTTAGACAGCATGGGGAGGGGGACGGAGGAACATAGTGACAAATCAACCTTCGCTTCAACTGCAGGAAGGGTATGTCATGTGTTTGCTGATGGAGGAGGAGAAGAGCTACTTTGGAGAAACCAGTAGATCAATTTTCCAAACCTGTCTAACAAACTTCCTATGAGCTACGGAGCGGTTCGTGTGATGACAAAGGAAACCAGTGTCGATAATTCATCTCTCGGTGTCTCTTCCCTGATGTAATTGGTCAGGGACATGGTCCTAGTATTCAGCATATCCCACAGGCCACTCTGGGACAAAATGCATAAACACTAGTAAATGACTTCAAAGCTTTTCTCTTTTTTAATTAACTGAAGTAATTTTGCAATATCCCCACAGCTTGTATCTTAAAATGGAAATCAGTAAAGGATCGAATGCATCTTCTGACTCTGTGTTTCTTGTCCTGGGGTTTGAGCTGCTGCGAGCCCAGCCCCAAGTGGGGAGAACGGTAACTCAAAGGCTTTAATAAAACACACAGAACTTTCTGACTTCATTCCAACCCAAGCAGATGGTAACAAGTACTGGAAGCATTCAATTAGCCCTGTCTTCCCTCATGATTTAATGGGCCCCATCTAGCTGCATACCTGTGCTGTGTGACTCTGCAGAGACATAAACTTCCAAGGGACCATAAAATGCTTTCTGAAAACGACGGGTTGAAGTGTTTCAAGTTCCCAGGCTGCCATAAAAGGCAAAGGCCAGACTCCCCCACTCCTCCTCACTGCATGAACATGAAGCACACTGAGTTTCCAGAAGCGATTAATTACACCATCTTCAATCCCTCGGGGGACCCCGGGCTGTGCGCACAGCTGCATAGCACGGCCAAGCGGTTGGGATGGTGCCCTGTACATAAACCCTGGCGTTTATGTGCCTTGGAAGTGCTTTCCAAAGCCAACCCGCTCACATTGTCACATCCAAGCCTCACAAAATCCTGTCAAGTAGGACAACCGTTACCTCATTTGACAAGCTAGAAGACTGCCATCCAAAGTCTGGAGTCAACAGTGAGTAATAAAAGCACATAGCGCCCTAATGGGCGCTTTCCTTCTGGAAACTAGGTGTGCTGTGTGTGCACGCCCTGAAGGCCCTAAAACAGAATGGTCCAGGAATTAAGGTGGTTTTCCCCAATGCCTGGCACTCACCCCATTAATTCAGGGAGAGCACGTCCAATGCTTCGCAAAAGGACCAGCCTGAGATAGTGTCCTCCTAGTGATCCAGAAGTGAAATCCAAACTGTGCTGCTTTTCAGTTACCTGTGAACCTGCAGGTGACCAGATTCACAAGTCTCACAAGCCTGCTCTGCACACCTGGACAGTGAGCAAGCGATCCCCCAACCATGAGCAAGGCTTCTGCAGGAGACAGACCCGCCGTCCGTCCCTAGACTCTCTCCGGGAAAAGGGAAAGGATGACTTCCACTCTGAAGGTTCCTGCCCCAAACCCCTGCCACGGTATATTCATAGAGACATTCCTGCTCCATCTCAGTGACTCCAGGTTCATGCTTGACCTCTGTCCTGGTGGAGCATCCCCCCACCCACCCGCAGTGTCCCTGCAGGCACTCCCTTTCCCCAGCCAGGCCCTTCTCACTTTCCCATGAAGTACGTCCAGCTGGGCTGGCAGGTTGTCCTCTGTTGCAGCCTACCCCAGGCTTTCGAGGTCTGGCATGTTGGCAGGGATGGTGATAGGGAAATGGTTTGAAAGAACCACAGCAGCAGATGTGAGGCAGAGCCGGCACCCAGAGGGATAGCAGCTGCCTTGGCTCTGCCAGGGAGGCAGCTTTTACATCCTAAGGTTCCCAGGATCCCAAGATACCCACTCTCAACCCTGCCAGCTGATTTCCAGGGGCCTGCGGGGGAGAGGTCCTCTACTTGCTGGCACCTTGGACCACCTGTGCCCTGAGAAAATAAACCCAGCTCTCTGGGATGAATGGTTTCTAATGTCCCCCTCTGAATGCCCAGTTTGGCAGCCTCCAGGGTAGGAGTTTGCATGTTGGGGTTCTCTGGGAGCTTTAAACTGATGCCAGGACCCCATCCAGAATCCTGATCCAACAGCCTGGAGTATGGCGTAGGCAGCAGGACCTTCAAAAGCCTTTAGTAGCCAGCATGGTGGCATACACCTGTAATCTCAGCACTTGGGAGGCTGAGGGAAGAGAATCTGGAGTCCGAGGCCAGCCTGCCTAACTACATAGTGAGACCCTGTCTCCAAAAAACACACACATACACACACACACACACAAAATCTCCAGTTGAGTCTAGCCTTGAGCCAAGATGGAATCACTGCTCTAATGCTTTTATTTTTTTGTTGTTGTTATAAAATAAGCCCCAAAACTCTGGGTCCCTCTGGCTCATTCTGTGTCACAGATGCTCTCAGATAAAAGTGACCCAGAAAATCTCAGCAAGTTGGCAAACTAACTGATATACCACCCCCCGCCCCAGGAATGACTTCACTTCCTTCACGATTGATGCTAACCCCATGGTGTTTAACACCAGGAAAACCCTTTTCGTATGTTCTCCCATGGCACTGATTGATCTCTGGACTTCCACTTCCTGGTCTGAAAAGTGGGGCTGAGGGGCTCGCTCATGGCTGCTGGGTTTTGAGAAAGCCAAGGTTCCAATTCCCCCTGAGCTTGGAGCCTCTGACACAAACCATGAGTGCAGTGAGGGGCAGGGGGTAGGGGAAGGCTGCCTGAGGGTAGGAGGTGCTGTTCTTTTCTGTAGAAAAAAAGGGACTGGGGAAAACGTGGTCACTGTGAGGCTCACCTGAGGCCTCACAGTACTACCCCCAGGCTAGTACCCAAGGATGTTGGCCAGACTTTGTGTCTGTGATCAAATACCTGAGAGAGTTTAAGGGAAGAAAAATTCCTATGGCTCTCAGTTTCAGAGTTTCTATCTATCATGGCAGGAGGGAGAGAGGGAGGGAGGGAGAGAGAGAAAGAGAGAGAACAGCAATATTGTGGGCTCTCTCCTTTTCCCCTTTTATTCTATCTGGGCTCTCAGCCTATGGGAACAGTGCTATCCTCTCTGGAAACACCCTTCCAGACACACTTAGAGGGGTGCTTTAATAATCTCCTTTGAGCGTCTCAGTTCTATCAAATTGACAATAAAAATTACCTGCCACTTTAAGACTGGACCCCAGGTCAGTACCCAAGCACCTGGAAGGGCTCTTGTGGGGGTTATAGACATGAGGTTGGAGCCTTACATTATCAGGCAAGACAGCTGGAGTGACCTCTGGCAGGTGCAGGAGCCAGGGCTCCTCTGGAGGCTGATGGCCTGCAGCCTGTCCTCCTCCTCTTGTGACACCTGGAACTCCAAGACATCAGAACTGTGGCCTGACACGTAGTTCTGGATGTCTTTGTCTGTTTGGGTAATAGAAGGAGCCACATGAAGAGTGAGCAGAGTAGCATTCTGTCGTAGAAGGATTTCAGAGCCCATAGAACAACAGTTCCTGCTCACTCCTTCTGTGGAAGCTACTGGAGGGTACACTCCAGCAAAATGAGGACAGAAGTCAAGTTAGAAAAAAACACAGGGTCCGAGTAAAGGGAAATCCAGCCAGTGTGAAAGGAAAAACAGTGTGAAGAAGTCCTAGGACAATGGATGTCATAGCTCCAGACTGATGTCAAAAGAGGGCTCCAAGAAAGAAATGGAACAGATATATTACCCAATGTCTCTGAGCATTTGGAAAATATTATTGATGGGCATCTGAAATCTTTTCAAAGCATTTGAGTAAACGTTAGCAAAAGCTAAGTTGAAAACTATGCAAATAAAAAAACCCAGGCAATGATTAACACCAGAGAAAACAAAAAATGTAGAGGAAAAGAAGAGTCAATATTTATATAGGGATAAAAATGCAAAACTGATCACCTAGGATTGTGGGAAAGAGGGGGTTGTCAGAGTCTGAGACAGCTAAGTTCTCACCCACTTAGCATAGGATATAGAGAAAATATCATTATGGAGTTAAAATCCAGAAGACACAGCTAAAAGAGTTGCAAGTAGCTACCCCTGGAGGGCAAACTTGGGAAGCAGACCAGATGAGGGCTGGGACTACAATTCTTTTGTTACTACTTGATGTTTTCAATTATAAGCATATTAACATTCACATTGAATTTCATTGTAAAAGTGGGAAAGAGAACATGCCTCAAAGAAATCCAGACATCTGAAAGCAGACAAATGAGCGTTCAAGCAGGACCAGAGACTCCAACTGTGGCCCTGGTTCCATTCACGATAGCAGGACACAGGGGGTTCCAGCATCCCCAACCAACCCTGCTAAGGATGTCTCTCAGGTGCCCCCCCCTCACCTGTTCTCTGATGCCAACCCCGTCACCATCAAATATTTCAGAAGTACTGGAACAATTAAAACTTCCAGACATCTGGGCAATGGCAAAACAGGAATTGGGAACTGAAAATGGAGCCTCCCCAATTCATGCTCTGAGGTCCAGCTCTTCAAGTGTCAACAGTGACAGCAGGTGATTTCAAGCCTTCCTCATGTCCCCACACACCCTCTGAGGTGACTAGGATTCACAGACCAAGCCATGGACTGTCTCCCTACACTGCCAGCCCTCTTGGTTTAAAAAAAGTCCCTGAGAAGAAGTCAGGGCCCAGGAACGCAGGCCCAATGCCCATCCCAAGTCACACCCCCAGCTGCTCAAGGGAGCCTCTATAAGAGGCCCCACCAAGGGGCTCTGATGAGAAACTTCTCCTGTAGATGCTCTGCCAATTTTAGGACTCACTAGGACATGGCAGGAGTAAGCCAGCAAATTCCCTTGCCCAGGCCCTGTTCTGCTGGAGGCAACACACCAGGAGCTATGTGTGGAATCATGGCAGCCAGAGAGATATAGGTACAGAGCCCAACTCCTTCGTCTACTAGGCTTGTGTCCACAGTGAGGGGACCAGCCTCTCCAGCCACCATTTTCTCATCTGAAACATGGGAGTAAAAGCACTTGGCTATGAGGGTGAGGCTGAAAGTTAGGCGTGGTTCTTCCTGCAGAAAACCTGCACTCAGACAGACAGCTCCGATCATTCTTCCCCTCAAGTTCCTTGGACAGCCTAGGGAAAAGTCCTTGCCTTGCTGCTGTCATGGCTCTCCTGCTTTAGGCCCCCCTCCCACCATCCCTGAGCACCTGAAACCTCTCATCTGGACACCCCCACTTCCTCCAGGACTCTCTGGCCCTGGTCCAGGATGGGCTCCTGGAGACAGCCTCCCTGCCCTCACTGTCCAGCCCTGCCCAGCTCTGAGTCCTCCTCCTGCCTCCTCTACCACCAAGACCCCAGTCCCCTACCCAGGGAAGATGGTGTCTATCTTACGTTCTCTTCATCTCACTGGCAAGGAGGGGTCCCCATCCTAGGGTGATGGGGTGGCTGAACAACCAGCCACGAGGCAGATGTGATTGTCAGTGGGTTGTTGGTCACACGTCCTGCCACCTTGGGGGTAGAAGGATGTAGCATGCCATGCACATCCGCATGGGGGTGGCACTTGAGAACAGCGTGAAGAAACACATTTAGTAGTAAGTAAAGGGTGAGGCTTCCCGCAGGAGGATGTGATTGGCTTTTTTGAATGATTTCCCAGACTGGCGGGAAACTGCTGCCATTATTCAGGGTTAAGCAGGACCTGCTCCAGTCCCCTGAGAGAGGTGGCTTGACTGGAGAACCCCAACAGCAGGAGCAGAGCAGGCTTCACACTGCACTTAACTGTGGTCTTCCTTTCAGGCCTTTTCCACAGCCTCTCTCCACAGAACCGGTGCCTTAGGGCTTTAATTGTCATTTTGCTCTTCGCACCATGGAAGGAACATGCCATCCCCGAGGTGCAGAGGCTGGTGGGCGTGGGGAGGAAGGTGTCTGTCTGCTCTGGTAACTCCCCAGGGCTCACAGCAAGTGCCCAAATTCCTAGTGTGACACTTGAGTCCTTCCTGCTGGCAGCTTCCCAATTACACCACTTCTGTGCCAGAAGCTCCTTGGGCTAGCACCAGGAGCTCCCCTGTCTCGGCAGCTCCCCCCAGTGTCTTGGGTCCTGGCTCCTGGGATCGACTGCTGAGGGGGGCTGCCACCACATCTCCTGGCTGTCCCCACCAGGCACTCATTTCCAATTCTGTAGATCTGATTCAGTTTCCTCATCCACAAGACAGTGATAGGAATAATGCCTGGCTTGACGACTGTGTGAGACCAGACCTGGAGACTGAGGAAGTGCCCGTATGGAGTCCAGCACAAGGTGAGTACCCCATGGCCCCCAGCATCATACTAGCTTGGAGTCGAGCCCGAGTTCGAATCCTAGCTCTGCTCTTACTATTGTGTGGAGTTGGTCACAGGAATAAGCACAGGACATACTCAGGCATTGGCCCCAAAGCAAGCATGGTATCGGGGTGCCAGGCTTCCTTTTGTGAGCCAGAGGTGATGTTGATGAGGGGAGTTAGGGCTCCCTGAAGGGTAGGTGCAGCCACTCACTGGCCATCAGGCCTCTCGCTGAATGGCTGGGCACCTTTCCCACCTACCACCTGACCGCCTGGAGTGGACACCTCTGGAGGCTGGTCTGACCTGCCCACCCAGCGTCGACTCCTCCCACCATTCTTCCCTTCCCACCCCTGTGAATGGTTGATGCCACTGTTGGCACCCTCTTCTCCTGCCCTGGGACACAGGGAACCTAGGAGACATCAGACAGTGACCTGGCATTGGGGAGCCCCAGGGGATCCTGAGTGAGGCTTTGATCCCAGGCCCAGGCAAGCCTGCATCTCTGTCTGCATTTGATTCCCTGGCTCTCTCCATAGTGCAAAAATCCCCAGAGAGTGTCTGACTGCTGACCACCCTGCACTCATGCCGTCCAGAGGACAGGGCCATGCTCCCTCACTTCTGTCAGTCATCTGTCTTCCACCCGCCTCTGACCACCATCCCTCCTCTCAAAACAGTCAGCTAGTTCTGGTTGTCACTGCCTTCCTGTCCACCTCACTTCTCCTGTCCTTGGAGGAGTTGATCACTCACTCCAGCATGTGAGGAACCCATAGCCATGCCTGTGTGCTACCACACCTCTCCACACTGCATCAGGGATCAAGCTTCCAGCAGCTGCACTCAGACCACAGCTGTGTGCTCGTGGGCCTGCACAGACAGAGCCCAGGAGAGAGGCACAGGAGGGGTGTGTCCACGGCTGGAGAGCAGAATTTGGGGTGAGCCAAGGGGAACAAAGTTGGGAAGACAGGCTGGTGAGTGCTTCACCAGAAGGGAGACCAGTCTCCAAACCACAGAAGCCAACACATATAGCAGCTTCCCAGGCTGGGGTGCCACAGCACCCAGGAGCAAACAAGGACCTCCCAGCGCCCTTTCAAGGTCAGAAGGTCACCTAACAGAGCCAGGCTAAGGTGCAGCTCTGCAGGCTAAGGAGAGAGCAGATAGCTGGTTACCTGGGGACCAAGCATCATCCCATTGGGTGGCTGCCTGGATGTCTCCAACTGTCCCCACATCCCCAGCACATTCGCCCTGGCCTCACCCAGCTGCCTCTCTCCTCCCACCCAGCTCCTCTGCCTTTGCTGAGCTGCCAGAAAAGCACAGCAAGCCTCGTAGGAGCAATTGACACAGGCTGTCACAGGCAAAGCACAGCTTCTCTGCTTCAGTCATGACTCAGTGGAGGTGACTACAGGTAACCAGGAGCTGGGAGGTTTGGTTTAGACACAGTATGACACAGTATAGGGTTTTTTTTTTTTGCTTATCCTGGAGTGTCTTGTTTTAGCATCTCTAATCTATAGAGGAGTGGGTACCTGCTTTAGCTTCTCTTTGTGTGCACATCTCTGTGCATCTGCACATCTTTGTATGTATCTATGGCTGTTTATTTATGTTTCTGTGCCTCTCTGTGTGTGTCTGTGCCTAGAGGCATGCACATGTGTGTGTGTTCACAGCTCTGGGCATAGGCTCCGTGTCTACTGGCAAGTACTAGATGAGATTTGCTGGGTGCACACACACACACACACACACACACACACACACACACACACGCTCCAGTCTTCAGCCCTATGAGGCAGGAGACCAAAGACTCAACTGTTAAGCTATCCCCTGGGCCCTGCTTTCCTGCCAACCCTGGGAGCGCTGCCATCCTGCCGCTGCTTTTCTGGTTGTCCTCATGGGGCCTCCAGGCAGCTGGGCTGGGGTCTGGCTGAGGGGACATACCCCAACTTCAGCTCCTGCCTCCCAGCACCTGCAGCATGCCCAGAGTGCAGCTCCATCAGGGAGGGCAAACTTCCCTGCAGAATGAGCCAAGCCTCCCTCCACTCTCAGGGCCCAGTAGGGGGAAAAGATTCCAAATCCACCCCTCATCCACTCCTGGGTCCGCGTTAGGATGACCCACCGCCCTTGCCAGGAAAGATGGTTTCCCTTTTTCTCTTCCAGGTGACACGTTGAGCACCTAGCGGGGCTTGGAGTGCCCCCTTGTGGCAAAGACACACAGGCACAGCGCCTGGCACACCTGGGGTCCCCCATCTTCCTAACACCTTAAAGGGGGATGGGAGCCTGCAGCAAGACCTCACCCTTCCTGCCCCTTGCTGGCTCTCCTCTCCCCCTGCCCCTCAGAGTCCTGGTATTAAGGAAAGAAACCTGCATTTGGGTCCTTTCACCAGGTAAAGCCCTCCCAGAAACAATACCTCCCCTGTCCTGGGGAGTTGCTTGGACTCCAGCTGCGCCTGTCACAGCAGCCATCCTCTGGGGACACTTCAAAGCCTTCTTTGCAGGATGTTTAAGTGGGAAGGGCTCTGACCCATATGGGCAGTTGCTAGAGTCAGAAAGTGTTTCCATGTAGCCACGTAGCCAGCCCCTGCCCTCCCGGGCCCTGGTGGACCTTACCGTCCGCTCATGGCGCTGTGCTCCCATTCTGAGGAAGGGAAGAAAGAAAGGAGAATTTTTCCTTTACAAGTGTTCTGATTGTGGCAGAAATGACCTTGCGGGAGTGCAGACCTACGTCGCTCTTCCTAGGCAGCAAGCCCTGTCTTACTCTTTCGGCTACGTTGACTTGCTTAATGCTTCTTACACTTCACTGTAGAAGATTTGCAAAATACAAAATGACACGGAAAGAAACTAGAGCCTGCAACGCCATCTTGCATTTCCTCCCCACTCTTCATCTGTGCAGAGGGAATTTTAACAAGAGAGAGGTCACACTGCGCAGCCTGCGTCTGCTTTCTGCCTTTCCTGCTTACTGTAACCTCATGACCCAGGTCATTCATCTTTGAAAATATTCTTAACGGCTGCATTGTATTCCATCTTGTGAATGTCCTCTTACTTACCTGACCATTCTGGTGGTGGGGGGAGGAGGAAGGGGTTTGCTATTACTGAATAAGCAAGTCCTGTAGTAGGAAGTTGTGGGGCTGCTTTTAATCCAGCCCTTGATATTCGTTTTAATCCCTGTCTTTGATATTTCAGATGTGTGCTCACATGCTTAGGGGAACTCATACTTTCTGGAAATCTGTCCAAAAGAACTGAAGTGAAACAAGTACAGGTACGTGAATATTTACAGCAGTGCTATTCACAAACAGCCCCAGTGACCATCAAGGGGTGAATGGATCAACAGTGTGGGTTCCAACAGCAGAACACTATGCAGCCTTAAAGAGGGGTGAAGCTCTGACTCTCACCCCAGCATGCATGAGCTTGAAAAACTGCTGAGTGAACGCAGCCGGACCCAAAAGGCCACATTTATGATTCATGTATTTTAAAAGAACATCCTTCAGAGGCAAAATCTACGGAGACCAACAGCGGAGTGGTGGTTGTTAGGGGAGTGACTGCTAAATGTGCGTGAGGTTTCTTTTCAGGTGATGAAAATATTTGGAACTGGATAGAAGTGACAATTACCTAACACTGTGAATGCAATAAGTGCCACTGGATTATCTGCTTTAAGATGGTTAATTTTAGGATATGCAAATTTTACTTCAATTAAAAAGCAGAAATGGCCGGCCACCCGTGGCTCACACCTGTAACCCCAGCTACCCAGGAGGCAGAGGTCAGGAGATCGAGGTTTGAAGCCAGACCGGGTAAACGGTTCTGTGAGACCCTATCTCAGAAAACCCTTCCCCCCCGACAAAAAAAAAAAATAGGGCTGGTGGAGTGGCTCAAGGTGAAGGCCCTGAGTTCAAACCCCAGTACTGTAAAAAAAAAAAAAAGCAAGCCAATGTCAGTCAGGCATGATGACTCATGCCTGTAATCCCAGCTACTTGGGAGATGGAATTGGGGAAAATGTTTCATGGTCTCCACCTGCCCCATCCTCCTGCCCGCCCTCCTTCCCTGGCTCTATTCCAGGACCTATACTTGCAAAATGATCTCCAGTCACCATGTAGGCTCTGAATGGCTTTCGCTGAAGTCTTTGGACCTTATTTTTATTTTTAGACTCTGACCAAAGGGAACAAAAAGCCCAAATGACCCTAAGGCAAGGCTTGGACGGCAGCCAAGATGTTTTGAGATTCTACTGTCTTGGTCACGAAACCCTGAAGGAAAAGTGAGCGCTGTCACTGCCCCAGGATGCTGATCCAATGATGAGGTCTGTTTGTCTTCTTAAGTCACAGCAGCCACAGAATTCTTTTCAATCCTCAAACAGTGGAAAGTGGTCTCCCCTTGTGAAATGTGCTGGGAAGCAAAGTGACGGTGGCAGCTTTGTGACATGACACATCAGCTCCAACCCCCAGAGCAATTGGACACTAAGGCTGACCACACAGGCAGCTTGTGATGAAGCGCCAGCGAAAACTCTGGCTGCCAGGGTCCAGGCGAGTTTCCCTGGCTGGACGTGCATCTGAGTATTGCCGCATGTCACAGCGAGGAGGAGGAGGAAAGGCATCCAGGACTCCCTGGGGAGAGGATGAGCAGAAGCTCCATGTTTGGGGGCCCCCCAGACCTCACTCTATGCTCCTTGTCTCTTGGCTGGTTCTAATTTGTGTCCTTGATAAATGTCTGTAACCATAAGTAGAGCCGTCCCTTGGTAACTTGGGGGATTGGTTCCAAGACCCCATGGATACCTCAATCCATGGACATGCAAATCCCTCATGCAAAATGGCATAGTGTTTGCCTAGACCTCCCTCCGTACAATCTCCTGTGTTTTATTTCTAGCTTACTCTAAATACCTAACTGATTGTCAACACAGTGGAACTAGTTGTTGTGCTGTATTGCTTGGGGAATAATAACAAGGGCGGGGGGAGCTGGTATGTGTTCAGTACTCAGGTTGTTCTCCCCTGAATATTTTTGACTGAGGTTGGTTTAATCCGTAGATATGGTACCCATGGATACGGAGGGCTGCCTGTAGAGTGAGTTCCTGAGCTCTGTGAGTTGTTCTAGGGAATTATCAAGCCTGAGGGTGGGCAAAGGAACCCTTGAAATTGTAACCAGCTGATCTGAAGTGAGAGTCATCTGGGGACTCCTGACCTTGCAGCTGATGTGTGAAGTAAGGGCAGTCTGGGGGCTGGGGGGAGAGAGGTGATGCCCTCCCACTGGCAGTTGGCTGCCCTCCGGTACATATCATATCTGCCCATTCTACTGCAAGACAGGAGGCCAGACCAAGTCCAGGGGGTGTACAGTAGACCCCACCTCTTGGTAGAAGAATCTGTAGTCACATCGCAAAATACACACACAGGAAGGAGGAAGTCAGGGCCACTTTTTGCAATGGATGTTAGGGGATGATTCACCAAGACTGTTCCAGCCAGTCACTAGCCTGCTTTTCTTCCTCTCTGGGCTCCTCGAGGTCTAGACAATGGTTTCCTCGATCCTACCAAGGACCTGGACACTAGAGTTGCCTGGTCAGAGTTTGATGGGTGAGTGAAAGCTGGAATTAACTGTTGTGTATCCTGTCTCACACTTGGCTGCTCGGAAGAGTCACCCGAGAGCTTTGAAATCACCCAGTGTCGGCTGCATAAATTCTGAACCTTAGTGTGTGGTGGGGTGAAGCCTTGGCATTTTTAAAAGCTTCTCAGGTGGATCTCAGGATTCAGCCCAAAACTGCTGACCCACCGAACTGGACACAGGATGCTTAAAACTCCTACCACTGAGCCTCGCAGCTGGCTCATGCCTGTAATCCCAGCTATTCAGGAGGCAGAGATTGGGAGGATGGAGGTTTAAGGCCAGCCTGAACAAAAAGTTAATGAGACCCCATCTCAACCAACAAGATGGGTATGCTGGTGTGTGCCTATCATCCCAGCTACTATGGGAAGTGTAAGTGGGGGACTGAGGTCCAGGCTGAAGTGGGCAAAAATGTGAGCTCCTATCTCAAAAATAGCTAAAAGACAAAAAAAGGGTTTGGGCCATGGCTCAAGTGGTAGAGGATCTGCCTAGCAACTGGAAAGTCCTGAGTTCAAAGCCCAGTGCCACCAAAACAAAATTTCTACATTGACGTTTGATGGGAGTCTGAATCGTGGATGCAGGACCATCAGGAAGACCATATGAAGCAACAAAGCTGGCAGGCAGGGCGTGAGACACAAGGCATGAGAGTCATGCAGACATCCAGGGGAGCTGGCATGGAGGCCGAGGGATGGAGGCCACTCCTGAGGGCCTCCTCCATCCCTGCTTCTCAGAGGGCTGTTTTGTTTCAGTGGGGAGCGTTTTAGAAAAACCCCTTCTTCCACCCCACCTGCCCAATGCCTTGGCAGTGCTCAACGGCAGGACTCACCAAGACCGTTCCAGTCAGAGGCCTGGTTTTCTTCCTCGCTGGACCTTCACGGTGAGCTGAGTGACTGCTCAGAGACCCTGTGGCCGCTGTCTTTCTCAGGCTTGTTTCAACAAGGGTGGTTCTGGAGCCAGTTCACACCAGCTCATAAGATAGTTAAATTCCCAGGGATTCTTACACAGGGCCGTTATTAAAAAATAAATGATGTAAGCTTCTAGTGACATAAATTATAACAAAAGCCAGGCCACACTGACCCTCATCACCTCCTAATTGTGGTACTCAGATCATGCCGTCCTCTCCGTGCTCTCAGGCCGAGCTCTGCCTGTGGCATTTGCATGGTGGACCGTCGAGACCACATGAAACAGCTGTGGGCTCAGATGACCAGTGTCGGCCTAGCAGCTTGAAATCTACCACAGTGGCAATAGTCATACCAGGGCAGTTGGTAAGTACTGTAAATCATAGCTTTTCTCCCCTAGGAAGCCAACTGTTAAAATTTACCAGGCACTCCCGCAGGTCTAAAGTTAAAAAAAGAAAAAACTAATAATGCCAAATGCCAGTCTGGGTTCAAACCAATTCTTCTCAGTAGGAAACTCATATCTGGCCAGTTCAAGCGCCCGTGGCTTGCTTCTTTAAAAGGGTCCATGGTCTCAGGAGCCCTCCAGGCCCAGGCTCCAGGCCCCTGCCCCCTTTTGGCCAACTTTCAACCCAGCCCTACAAAATGCCCTTCCTGAGCCTTTAGGACTGGTGAGGGTCATGGCCCTGCAGCCCTGGTCTGCCCAGGGGTCTTGGGTCCCACTGGGCTCTACATCACACAACCTCGAGCCAGACCCCCTCCCCATTATCAGAACCCCACCATGTGGTGGTAGAGCGCTTGCCTAGCATGTTTAAGGCACTGGGCTCTATTCTCGCACTGCAAAATAAGAAGAAAGGGTCTCCACCCAAAGCCAAGTCCATTCTTGCTTGTAATGAGAATTAGGCTCCAAGTAGCTGCAGGCAGGACCACCAGAGCTCTCTGTACCCCCATCCCTGGAGGGACACCCCCTCACCCCAAGCAAACTAACAAAGCCAACCCCCCAACTGTTATTAGCAGAGAAAATCCTAAAGTACAGCACTCCAGGAAAAGCCCCATTAGCTAAGAAGGGTTTCTTTCTCGCTCACTGCCCACAGCCTCTCCTAAGTACAGATGGCAGATGCTGTGGTGAGTCCCCTCACAGGTCACAGTGCCACCCCTACACTGGCAGAGCTACATCCATAACCAGCATCTCCCAGAGTCTCTCGGTCAACTTACTGGACCCCTGGATTCACTGTGGCTGAGAGGCTGAGGACCGGAGCTGTGCCTGTCAGTCACCCTTGGACCCCCAAGGCCAACCCTTCCTGGTGAGGTGCGTGTCATTTAGAGGCTGGAGAGAAATTTGTTTCTGTTATCTGCAAGCAGGTGTCTTGTGACTCACCATACCAAATGATTTTTTTCTTTTGTTTTGGTGGGTCTGGGGTTTGAACTCAGGGCTTGCAAAGCAGGCACTCTACCCCTTGAGCCATGCCTCCAGTCCATTTTGCTCTGGTTATTTTGGAGATGGGGTCTCATGAACTATTTGCCCCAGCTGACCTTGACCCTGGATCTCCTGATCTCAGCCTCCCAAGAAGCCACCAGTACCCAGCACTCAATTATTTTTCTAAACAGCTACTTATTTACATTTTTTTCTAGTTTACAATTTAAGTACAACTTGCATACGTTGAAATTGCAGGGATCTTTCTTTTCTTCTGCAGTACTGGGGTTTGAACTCTGCACACGCCTGCTAGGCAGATACTCTACCACTTGACCCATTCCACCAGCCCTTTTGCTTTCAGTTTGTTTTTGAGACAGGGTCAGCCTCGTACTGCAATCTTCCTACCTCCACTTCCCAAGTAGCTGGGATTACAGGCATGTACCACCACAGCCAGCAAAATGCATATATTTAAGTAGACAGTATGCTAGAATTTGACAAGTACATATCCCAGTGTATCCCACACCCCTATCAAGATACAGAATGCCCCTCTCATCCCACAGAGTTCCCTCCCACCTCTTGTCAGTCAATCCCCTGCCCTCGCCCCAGAAGCTACCACTGTTCCAACTCTGTCACATAGATTAGTTTTGCCTGTTCTAGAGTGTCACAGAAATGGAATCCCATGGAACGCACCTTTTATGTCTGGCTCCTTTAACTCAGCATAAAGTCAAATAATTATTTTTAAGCAACTCTCACTTTCCAGGCAGGCTGTGTGATGAGAAGGCTTCTAGATTTGGAATCTTCATGTAGGTTTTCAAAATAGCTTTTGTGTGGCCAGTCAGGAGTCTTCTACATCCCCTTCATCTCTCTCCAGGTGGCAGAGGCCGCTGATACAGAGCATTTCAAAATGACCTTTTTTTTTTTGCAGTACTGGGGTTTGAACTCAGGGGCTACACTTGAGCCATTCCACCAGCCCCTTTTTGTGATGGGTTTTTTTGAGATAGGGTCTTGTGAACCATTTGCCCAGGCTGGCTCTGAACCTTGATCCTACTGATCTCTACCTCCTGAGTAGCTAGGATTACAGGTGTGAGCCACCCGTGCCTGACAGGACCTCTGAACTGTAACCCTCAGGCCTCACCCGTGGCCTGGGGCAGACAGTGACAGGCCCTGAGTCACCCAGCTTGGGACACTGCAACAAGAAGGCTGGGGATGACAATTTTGTCTAGGAATGGAAAGAGAGCCCTGATAGATGAGTCTATTAATTTCCTGTAGTTACTGTGACAAATGGCCATGACTTCAGTGACTTAAAACATCACAGGTGTACTAGCTCACAGGTCAGAAGTCCAGGCTAGCTCAGCTGCTTTCTGTGAGTCGGGTTTTACAAGGTCAAAACCAAAGTGTCAACCAGGCTGGTTCTTATCAGGAGGTTCTGGAAAGAGTTCATCCCCATGGTCACCAGGTTGCCACTGTATTTAATTCCTTGAAGTCAGGGGACTGAGTGAACCCCTTCCCCTGCTGGCTGTGAGTTGGGTCCACCAGCTCCTTGAGGATGTTCCTTCTCACACTTCCCTGCAGCCCCTCCGGCAGTGGCCATCCAGTCCCTGGCACACTGCTGCGAAGCTCTCTGTCTTCCTCTTCTGACTTCACTGGGGAAAAGTTCTGTTTCTAGTGTGGCTCGTGTGACTCTCCCCCAATAACCCTAAACACTCCATGTGAAGTTCTCTAACCTTAATTTTAGCAGCAAAGTCCATTTTGCCATCTGCAAAATGCAAGAGACCCTGTGATTCAAGAGACCCTCAGTTTTGATAATTTGCCCAAAAGACTCACCAAACACAGAAAAAGAAAAAAATCTGTTAAACTCACAGTTACGGCTTAGTTCAGTGAAAGGACATGGACTACAATCAGACAAAGGCCAGGGGCCAATGGCTCATCGCTACTAGGGAGGCTGAGACTGGGAGGATAGCAGTTGAAGGCCAGCCTGGGCAAATAGTATGCAAGCCCCCATCTCCAAAATAACTGGACCAAAATGGATTGGAGGTGTGGCTCAAGTGGTAGAGTGCCTGCTTTGCAATCATGAAGACCTGAGTTCAAACCCCAGTCCACCTCCCCCCACAAAAAAAGTAAGCCCAGGGAGCCAGGTACAGTGGTTCACATCTATAATCCTAGCTACTCAGGAAGCAGAGATTGGGATCATGGTTCAAGGCCAGCCTGGACAAAAGGTTAGTGAACCCCATCTCGCTCAATAAACCAGGCATAGGGGAGACACCTGTGATCCCAGCTAGGCAGGAAGCACAACTAGGAGAATCATGGTCTAAGCCAGCTGAGGGATAAATACAAGACCCAATCTCAAAAAATACCTAAAGCCAAAGGGCTGGGGTGTGGCTCAAGTGGCAGAGCCCTACCTAGCAAGCACAAGGGCCTGTGTTCAAACCCCAGTCCCACCCTCCACCAGAAAAAAATCAACCAGGGAAGAGGCAGTGGGACAGGGCCAAGAGACCAGCATGGAGCATCCTTGTCTTCTACCAGGGGAGTCACAAGGACATTGCTTACTCAGCACCAGGAGTGGCAACATTCAGAAAGGGATGCCAACAGGAAGCTCACCCAAGATGTGATGTCAGAGGTTTACTGGGTCTTGGTGGCTGACCTTAGTCTCCAGACCCTCCAGAGGTCAAGCTGATCCCAAGAGACCCACGGCCCCACCCGAGGGCATGCATACTCAGCATGGACTTGGTGCAGTGGCCCAAGACCTGGGTCAGCACAGATCCTCTCAGCAGGCAGGACATTCAGTAACAGGACCCCCCGTCCCAGGCACCACGCTAGTGGCCAGGCCACTCCAGCAGCACCTATCCTACAACTGCACAGCCCTCGGGCAGCAGCAGTCAGTCACAGGTCCTGGGGACTAACGGGTGTGTCCCAACCACAGTGGGAGTTGGCCTTCCAGGTTCTAGTGGAACAGCTTTTCCCTAAGTGGGTCCCTTGGAACCCACATCTCACCAATGCAAGATCCTTAAGGAAGAGGAGGGGTCTGTGGTCAATGAGCTTCCGAGCCCCCTCTGCCCACCTCCCTCCTCTCAGAGACTCGTGTCTCCAGGAAGCTCTATGGTGAAGCCATCATCCTGTACTAACTCAGCCTGTCCCAAGCTTTTTAACACCATCCTTCTTAAAAGTTCCACAAAACAGATTGGGGAAAGTAGACTTGCAGCTTGAGCAGTCTTTCAACCCCAACCTTTCTGTCTTTCATCCAAAGTCCTAAAATAACTTGAGCTCCTCATCTCTTGTCCTCACGTCAAGCTGGGCACACGTGGGGAGCATCTTTCTTACACAGAGCGAGGTGGTCAGAGCCGGGGCCTGCTTTGAGCCCTGACTCCAGGACTTTCTGATGTACAATGTCACAGTTAAGTCTCTGAGCCTCTCTGACCGAGGTTTCTTCTTCATCTTGTTTCCTGGCTCAGAGGGAGATCTGAATCAGGTAACACACACAAAATGCTGGTTCTTCACTTGCACTTGATCAGTGTGTGATGTTATAGTAATTATTTAAGGAACCTTCCCTTTTTGACTTTTCATCACTGTTAACACCAGGAACAAAGCCCTGAAGCACCTTACAGGACAGGGGAGATTTTGTCTCAGAAAACTGAGTACGGTCAGGCTTGCAGGCAAATGAGAATGGATGCTTCTGCAGGAGTTTCCAAGACTCTAGCTTAACTAGCCTAGAAGGATCCTGTCTGTGTGGGAAATACTATGTTCAAAGAGACCAGGCACCTCTCCACCTCTCTCTCTCTCTCTCCTCTCTCCTCCTTCTCTTCCTTCTCCTTGTCCTTGTCCTTCTCCTCCTCCTCCTACTCCTCCTCCTTCTCCCTCCTCCCTACCTCCTTGTTGTCCTACATTTGAAAGTGAACACGGTGCACAAAGCTGCCCATGGAAGGGACTCACAGGCCTCTGACCTGATCCACAAGCACCCGATCCCCACCCACAGAGGACCCACACTGACTGGCTGCCCCACCTCCCATCTCCCTGGATCTCCTTGATGTCTGGACACCAGCACCATCTGACCAAGCAGCCTCTAAGGGATGCCCTGGGCTCTGGAAAGCCACCTCCTTCAAAACGGGGAGCCCAAGTGGACTCCCCAAGGAGTCCACTCTCTCTTCGCTGGAATTGAGCCTCGGGCCTCAGACATGCTAAGCACCAGCTCTGCAGCATTCTGCTCTTTCTAAATCGGAGTTAGTAACATGCTCCATCTTTCAAATCTCAACTCGGCTCCCGGCTATTCAGCCGCACACCGGCCCTGGGATCCTCCTGCCTGGGACCCTCAAAGCATGGCTGGCCTGGGTTCCCTCCTTTGCCCCCTCCCAAAGGGCCACAGCGCCTCTGCCCGCAAGGGTCTTCAGGGTCTTTCTCCCACCCCAGATGGTGCCCACCACCCTCTTAGGATCAGGCCTGGCCAGTCACTGCCATCTAGTGGCTGCTGGGCTCCCTGCAAGGAAGAGCAGCAGACAGGGCTGTCTGGGTGTCTCCCCTGGCCTCTGAAAGGGGCTCACCCTCCTCTTCTAGAGCCTTAGGAAAAAAAAAACTGGGTAAGGGTTGGAGGTGCTTTTGGAGAAAGCCAGGGCTCTAAAAACAGAGGCCTGAAGGAGGGTCTGCTAGGGTCTGAGGGTTGGGCAGGAGCTCAGGCTCAGTCTCCTGAGGAAAGAGTTTACCTCCTTTATGGGGGTTCATGGCATCCTAGTGGGTGCCCAAATCCAGGGGATCACCTAGCCAAATCTGATGTGACTCAGGTTTAGGACCCCTGGGCAGGATGTCAAACAAAGACCTGAACAAACAGGTCTCACCCATTCTGGTTTTGTGTGTACAGCGCCATGGTCCTGTTTTGTTTGAACTGAACACGTCCCAGGAACAGACATGGACTCAGAGCCGTTCCCACGGAAAGGAAACAGGTTTGGAAGCTGGAGCGCTTATCGAACCACTTGGGCAGTCAGCCATGCAAATGGGCTAAGCAGCCCTCTCTGCCAAGTGTTGGTCTGGATGCCAGGGCCACAAAGACAAGTAGAGCACAGCCCTGTCCTTTGACAAGCCGTCAGCGGTGTGGGGAGACCAGGTGGCAGATACAGCAGATGAAGTGAGCCGGGAAGGCAGATCCAGCTCTGCAGTAACAAATGAGCCCCAACGTCACACCAGCTCAAGTGCAGTCAGCACCCCAGCCTCACTCATGGAACAGCTGAGCCGGTACTTGCGCTGGAGGGCACGAGGTGACCCAAGGGCCTGGGCTTCACAGGCCTTTTGAGGCAGGAGGCCAGTAGATCCCAGCCGAAAGCCCCATGCCTTCCTGCCAACCCCAGGAGCCTCCGGTTGGCAAAGCTGTCCTAGCCCAGGAGGGGACAGAGGATGTGGAGATGGTTTACCTGGGGCAGCCATTTATTCAAAGCTTCACTGCCAAGAACTAATTATATGGAGTCACTAGATGTAAGGGAACTTGCTACCGTCACCAAGTTAGGTACGTGATTTATAACTGAACGCTCTGGCATGGGTTTTGTTGTTGTTTGTTTGAGACAGGGTCTCACCATACAGCCCAGACTGGCCTCAAATTTGTCACCCTTCTGCCTCAGCCTCCCGACTGCTAGGATTACAGGTATGCATCACTGTGCCCAACTTTCTCTGGAATCGTTTTAAAGGCAGCATAGAATTCCACTGAATGAACCCAGAAGCTCTTGTTCTTTGCCAGCCAACCCCCCCAAGATCATTTGATCCCTTCCACTCCCAAAGCTTGGTCCAGCTGGGTGTGGTGCTGCAAACCTGTAATCCCAGTGTTGTAGGACAGCTGAGACAGAGAGACAGGGCACCAAAGTTTTTTGGAAGCAAGTTTATTAATCAAGCCAGTAGCGACTCAGCGGACTCATCAAAGGCTGAGCCCTGAGAACAAAGGGGGCTTTCCTTGTATACCTTTTAGAGCAGGTTACAGAAAATGGGGGGAGGGGACAGCTTGTCCCATACATAGTCACATGTTATTTCATTGGCCACTTTAACCTCTGGGGTGAAGTGACCCTTCTCTGGTCTTGTCCCAGGTAACATTCCCCAACTCTGGGTTTTCTTTGTTTCACTCATTAAGTCCCTTCCCCCTCCCTGCGTTCCTGCCACACCAGCACTGAGGAGGCTGAGGCAGGAGGATCGTGAGTTCAAGGGCAGCCTGGGCTATAGAGCAAGACCCTTTCTCAAAAACATAAATAAACAAATAAGTTAATTAACTAATTAATGTAAGTAATTAATTTAAAAGCTTGATCCAGCCTCAGACCCTCCCCTGGACACAGCCAAGGGCCAGCCTCGGGAGAGCAGTGAGACTGAGTAGTCAGGTGGCCTGCATAGGGCTGGATATCTCACCAAGATGACCAGGTACTTGCCATGCTGCCTGTGGAGGAAGTGTGCAGGCTCACATGGCTGGCATGTCCTTCTCAGTGGCGTCCAGGCTCTGCCTCTGCCCATCATGGTGTAGTGGGCAGCGTGGTATGGATGGAGGGAGAGAGAGATGCAGTTGGGAGAGGGCTGGTCTCACCAGGGGAGGAATGTGTCACAGAGAAGGGGACACCTGAGAGGTCTCATCTGAGGGAAGTGAACGGTGGAGCTGTCTGCCCGGCAGGTGAACAGTAGCTCAAAACCCCTGGCTGACTGTTTGAGGACTCTGGTGGCCTGGGCTGGGGTCCTGACCTTGCAGTGCACCTAGAAATGGAGCTGCCACTTCAGGCTGTCTGCGGGATCCAACAGGGAAGAATGGGAGGCCTGGTGTGTGGTGGCTCCTGTTTGACATCTGTCTTAAACAGATGGCCACAGCAGTGTGACTTAAAGCAACAGCATGTATTGTCTCACAGTTCTGGAGGTCAAAATGAAGGTGACAACAGGGCTGGCTCTTTCTGGAGGCTTCAAGGAGAGTATCCCAGGCCTCTGCCAGCTTCTGGTGTCAAGGACAGTGTTTGGTATCCTGGTCTTGAAGATTCTTCCACTCCATCTCTGCCTCTGTCTCATACATGTCATTCTCTCTCTTTTCTCTCTTTCTATCTTTTAAATTTATTTTTATTAATTAATTTACCTTTTTACAGGGGTTTGAACTCAGGGCCGTGTGGTTGCCAGGCAGGCATCTACCACTTGAGCCTTACTCTCAGTTATCTTTCAGATGGGGTCTCACATTTATGGCTGAGCCTGCCTGGATTTCAATCTTCCTATGCACACTTCCTGCACAACTGGGATGACAGGCACACAGCGCCACACCCAGCTTATTGGTTGAGATGAGGGGCTCATTAATTTTTTGTCCTGACTGACCTTGAACCGCAATCTAATCCTCCTCATCTCCACCTCCCAAATAGCTGGGATTACAGATGTGAGCCACTGTGCCCAGCCTCTCTTCTCTGCTTCTAATGACACCAGTGACATTGATTAGGCCCACCTACTCCAGTCTGATCTCCTCTTAGGAGACTTGACTACATCCGAATATGTCCAAATGAGGTCACATTTGCAGGAACCTAGACTAGAACTGGCTATTAGGAGAGAAACACAATTCATCCCACAAGAGCCCTCAAAACTACAGCATGAGTCACTTTCCCCTGCCCTGTCCTCCACCCCACCCTGACTTGACACCCCCCCCCCCACACACACTGCAGGTCCCTCATGCTTGGGCCCAGCCAAGTAAGCCCACTTCAGGACCTCCACAGTGGGTTCGCCCACTCCCACCTCAGAGCCATGGTCACATGAACCTGGATCACATTGAGAGTCCCCTCCTATGTTAAGCTCCATCGCTCCCCACCCTGGAAAGGGTGAGAGGAGTCCCTGCCCCACAAGTGTTCCACGGTCTCTGGGTTTGGGCCAGCCACTGGACATGTGCAGGCATTGGTCACCAGCTGCAGTTCCAAGGTCAGCACAAGGGACCCTGAGCCCTTCAGTTGAATGGAAAGTTCTCGTGAGTCTCTAAGAGACCACTGTCCAGACAACTGTTCTATGTGCAGAAGAATATTCTAGAAAGCCAGGCTTTTGTAGTCAGCCTTTTATAGTCTGTTAAAAATTTTTCAGACTGGGGATGCAGCTCAGTGGTAGAGTGCTTGCCTTGGCGTGCATGAGGCTGTAGGTTCAATTCCCAAGACTGTACTTTAAAAAAAAGGAGAAAGAAGAAAATTTTTCCCTAAATTGTAATTTTCCCTAAGCAGACAGTCAGGGATGTCCAGCGCTCTAGGATGGCCAGAGCAGGACACACAGGCTGCAGGACCTGGCACTCAGTGAGCAATGCCAGCGAGAGGGCTGCCCGGACTTACCTGGCTGGGGCGAGTGCATCCGCCCAGGTGTGAGTCAGGTGAGTGGTCAGTGCTTGGACAGCCATGGGAAACGAGGCTGAGCAAAGCTAGCACTGTCTCAGCCTCGTCTCTTAAACCTCATCCACACTCAGCCACGCTGGGGAAACTGAGGCAGCCTTCAGCACGCTCCAGCCACTCAGGCTTTCCCATAGCTGTACCGAAAAGGGTGGCAGGGGTGGAAGGTGGAGGAAGGGGTAGGAGAGGGGCACTTAAGCAGCAGAACTCTATTCTCACAGCTCTAGAGGCTAGAAGGTCAAGGTCAAGGTATGGGCAGGGTGGTCCCTTCTGAGGGCCATGGGGTCACTGCTTGGCTTGAAGACGCCATCTTCTCACTGTGTCTCTTCATGATCATTGTCGCTCTAGGAGTGTCTCAGTGTCCAAACTTCCCCGTTTTTATAAGGGCACCATTTATGGGATTAGGATACACCTTAATGTCCTCATTTTAACTCGATTACCTCGATAAAGGCCCCAGGGGGTTAGGATTTTAACCTATGCATGTTGAGGAAGGAAGACAAAAGTCAATTCATACCAGCAAGTAACTCGTTTTCTGTGCTGAAAGCCACCAGGAAGGTGCACACAGGCGGATGGCCATGTGTCCTCCTGGTGCCATGGCATGAGGCTCTGGGGAAACACTGATCTGCAAGACTGTCCCCGTCAAACAAAACATGCAGCATCCGAGAAGCCAAGTGACTTGGAAAACGTGCCGCCAGGGCTTCACGGAAGGCCGGGCAATGGACCAGCAGGCGCGACGCAGCGCTGACTGGCGGCCGGATGTGTTGACACCATGGGATTAAACACTTTGAAAAACGGGCCAGTGTTCTCGGGGACCGTGTTTTGAAGACAGCTTTTGTTCTGTAGTCTGGGTTTCCTCAATCAGCAGCAAACACTGTCTGCAGTTGACAGGGGCACAAAAAGGTAAGTGGAAGACGCAGCCTTAAAACACATCTAGAGCAGTTTCCTCTGCCATCTTATCACAACCCAAGGCACGCTATTTTCATCAAATATGGTTCCAATCTTTGGAAGCAAAGAGCCCTTTCATTTGACTCATTCCTCATCTTTCCTCCCTCCCCTGGTCCTGAGGGACGCCCAGGAGAGGAACATCCCTCCAATAGCCACGGGGTTGGAATCCCATAATCCATGCCAGTGATCAGAGTGCAAACTGTCACAGCCGTCATGCAAACCTGGTGAGGGGGAGACCAGCACGGCTTGGCAGGTGGAGATACAAGGACCTGTCTGTCCCCACTCTCATCTCCTGGAAGCGGGGATGCTGGAAGGGTGGGTACAGCTGGGGGTGCCAAGAGCCCTTTGTCCCCAAGCTTCTGCATCTGTGCCTCACTGTGTCTCAGCATTGCTGCTGTCTCGATGCTAAGGCTGCGTTTGTATTTTCGTTCAACTGTGACCAATGTTATCTGCCAAGCCAGCCATATCTCTCTGCTTAAAATGCCCTTTTCCCTTCCCCTTTCACCATGGAACATGGCGGGGGCTGGGGGGAGGCTAAGCCTTCCCTCTCCTTTTGCATAGCTGCCCCCCCCAAAACTGAATAAAGGAGATGGTGACAGTGGCAGTTAGCCTCATGGATGGTCTGAGCTCCTGGGACCTCAGAGGTCACCCAAGCTGCTTAGGCAGATAAAGAAGACGTCCCAAGTAGAGCTATGACCTAAGGGGGAGTGTCAACCTTTGGTGTCTGTGCAGTCACATAAACCATGTTGGGCAACAATGGCTTTGTGATATCTTTTGGGGGGAAGGGGAGTACTGGGGTTTGAAGCCAGGGCTTCACACTTGCTAAGCAGGTGCTGTATTTCTTGAGCTATACCTCCTCCGGTTCTTTTTTTTGCTTTTAGTTATCTTTCAGATAAGGTCTTGCATTTTCACCTGGGGCCCATCTCAAACTGTGGTCCTCCTTCCTATGCCTCCCAAGTAACTGGGATGACAGGTGTGCACAAGCGTTCCCAGCACCCCATCTGTTGAGATAGGGGTCTTGCTACCTTCTTTTTTTTTTTTTTCCTTGCAAAGGCCTGGACTTGGACTGTGATCATTCTCTGATCTCCACCTCCAAGTAGCCGGATTTTAGGCCTGAGCCACTGGGCTTGTCTTGTGATGTCTTTAGAAGGATTTGTTGTCATCATTTGTTCATCCTCTGCTCATTCATTCAAAAATATTTTGGTGTCACTTTCTGCTGGGTCTGCCCTCATGATGGTTTGTTTTTTTTTTCTCTTTGAGATCATATTATTTTTAAAATCCTTCCCTGCCCTCATGGAACCCATACTCTGTAGGGGTGGACACTTAACAAAAAGTTCACACTGATTCCATTTGGTGATAGCTATTACTTGGGTGTTTGTCCCCCAAGGTCCGTGTGCGGGAAGCTTTAAGAGGTAGAGTGGATCCTTCACAGGTGGGGCCTAGTGGGAGGTCCTGGGGCCATTGAGGGTGTGGCCTTGGAGTGGATTATGGGAGCCCAGTGTGTCTCTGACTTCCTGTTTGGCAATGTGAGCTCTCCCTCCTGCCATCCTCTGTGCACAAGGTCCTCACCAGAAGTGAGGATGGTGACACCATGCCCTCGAATCTCCAGAACTATGAGCTAAATAGGCCTCTTGATGAAATTAGCCTGCCTTGAGTATTTTGTTACAGTAACAAAACCAGACTAATATATACCAGTGAATAGAAGTGCATCCTGCCTGGCCACTATCCAAGCTAAGGAAACACAGACACTCTCTGGGGCTGGTGTCACATGACACTCCCTTTCCCCTCCACATTGTCCACCTGTATTTTATTCCACCCTGTATCATACAACAATCATTACTCTAGGAAGCCAAGGTGAGAGCCTGAATACAGGCTCTGACAATATGACAAGGGCAGACATGTCTCCAGGAGGGCTCGAAGCAGCCACTGTTGAGAGGGTCCCCTGATACACCCTGGTACCATACTTTCTTTGTGGGTGCCCATGCAGAGAAAACCTGTTCCAGGTGGAATGGCATCTAGTGAGCCTGTCAGGTCTCAGTTATTCTTTGGATCCCTGGATCCACTGTGTCCTGCCTGCAGAGGCCGGTGCAGCTGGCAGGAGAGAAGCAGCACATGCCATTGGCAGGGGGCTTGACCCTCTGCTCCCTGCAACCATGAGTGATGTGTGATGCATGACAGGGACCTGTTCAGAACAGATGGGTGTTTGTCATCACACACCGGCTGTCACTGTCACTGGGCACCAGCACTGCAGGATCAAGGGACCCTGAAACTGTATGTGAGCACTGACATTCACAGACATTCCCAAGACAGCTGAGAAATGAAGCCTCTGGCAAGAATTATTTTATTATCTAGAGAGTCCTTCCTTCATTGACCCCTTCTCTCTTTCTCTCTCCTGCCTTCCTCTATCGCTCTGTGAGACTGGTCCTTCCTTCGTGTCTGCATCCTCTCCTGTCACCTGAGTCTCCAGAGGTCCGCTCAGCCCTACCCAGGCTCACAGTGGGTCTCACTCATGTGACCAGATGCCAGATGCCAGATGAAGAAGGAAAGCTGAGAGCTGTTGTACTACATCTGAATTAATTCTATTGGATGATAGATGGCCATGTAAAAATGGAACCGTGCTGGCACCAGTGGAAGAAAACTTGGATAAACATTGTTAGCTTCTTTTCTTGGCAGCACTGGGGTTTGAACTCAGGGCTTCACGCTTGCTTGGCAGGCACGCTACTGCTTGAGCCACGACTTCAGCTATTTTTAGATTCTTGAAGTAGAGAAAGCATTCTAGGTGTAACAGGTATAATTCCAAGTCAGCAAATTTAGGAATATGTCTTTAGTTTTGTAACTTAATCTGCATTTCAAACAGAAATGGTGGGGCCTCAATTCTGTTAGTAAGGGGGCAATGCCTTAAACAATGCTGGTAGAGGGGGTCAGATCTGGGGTACTGGGTCCATAAGGGTCATTCCATCACTATCTTCCTAATGCTCCAGCTATGGAGTTCCCTCCCTCTGTCCACCCATCCTTACCACACACACACACACACACACACACACACATAAAAAGGGAATAAATATATATTATATATGTATATATGAAAGGGAATGGGGCACTGCATGCTCCTCTATCTCCTTCCTGCTGAACGGGGGCATCGAGGTCTCTTAAGGGGAGGGGGCATCAGCAGGGTCTTCTTGCTTTAGGTGACTGTAGCAGGCCTGTTGGAGGAATAGAACTGAGTTGATCTGTTTATGAGTAGTGTCCTGGACAAAAGCCTGGAGCCTCTGGAAAACAAAGCGAGAAAGTGAAGAAGACAAGGTCACATTGGAAAAAAAATAAGGGAACCCAGCAGAGGGGACCCATGGCATCCACTTAGCCCAGGGAGACCATGTTCCCAGCTGTCTGTTGTTCATTAGTGGAGATTGACAGCACGTTCCTGAAGTCTCTTAGCAGAACCATGAACAATCCTGGACTGGCTGACATAAAAGTTGCATTGACACAAATCAGCATTCTTTGGACAAGGTTTTGAGTGGCAACCAGTATAAAGGAATGCAGCCTTCGGGAGATGAAGTGAGACATTCGGTTAAATACTCGTGAGCCACTGGTTATCAGCATGAGAAGGAAAACCAAGGGAGCTTGGGGTACAGACCTTGGCCATAGGTTTAAGTAGACAAAAGAACTGGGGGCAGGGGACAAAGGTATGCACAGTAAACGGTCCCAGTCACAGGTGTGGCCTGGTTGAACATTATTCCACTTTTTGTTTTGGGAGAGGTTCCAGAGTTATCTGGAGGGCGTTTCATCCTTCAGCAAAAGCAGCTTAAGTCTAAATGCTTGTTATTTAAGTCTAAAACTAGAAACACCTTTATCAAGTAGAATACAAAGTAAAAGAATACTCCGAGCTAAACAGACTTCGTGGGGAAAATAACCCATGAGCATGGACTACTGAAAAGATACGTTTGGAGCCCACAAAAATAATTGTTCTTTACTTAAATAGAAGGCCTTGGCCAAAAATATGAGTTTGCCTTCTGTTAGAGGTGTCCCCAAGGGCTTGGATGTCCAGTAGCCCCGTGTAATATCACGTCTTTAAAACCTCTTGGCTTTAGTAACTTTTTGTGAGGTCTGGCACAGGTGATTCCATCTGGACTATGACAGCTTTCCCCTCTTGTCTCCAAACTGTTTATCTCTGAAGAGTCACCTCTGAAGATTTTGCCAATTAACCATTCTGGTGAATAAAAGTCCCTTGGTGCAGGAATTGCTTGTCCCTGATGTTTTCCATGTTAAAGGGTAAGCACTGGGCAGGTCAGGTGGGAATCGGTGCCAATTAAGAACCATTTGGCCAAATTATAAGCAACAAAAGAGGTTTAGAAGAAGTGGGCTTACCTGGCATCCATTTTTAGTTCTGTCTGGACTTTAGATGATATGCTGCAGAATGTCAACACACAACAGGTTTTACAAGGAGAATACAAAAGCCAACAAAAGCATGTATCTAAAAGTCTGATTCAATTGAAAAATAGGTACTTGTTAAAGTCATTTGTGGGGGTTTGATTGCAAATGTTCCAGAGAAGGACCCAGGCTGTGAATGACAAGACTTAGAATAACCATGGTTAAAACATTGAAAAGTAGTTTAGGAATTGTCAAAACATCTAGTTATTCCCATTGCAGACATTTTGACTGACAGCATTAAAGAGGTGACACTAAGTGTTCCGGACTCAGCCGGCAAAAGTCTAACATCATCAACGGTTTTAATCGGGAGAGCATCTAAGTTTTATGTTTTAGAAGGCTTATATATTTGGAGAACATAAGTACATTTTAATTAACTTTTTTGGAGTAAAATTTAGAATTTTTGGCTAGTCAAAACTTTAGATCTCTTACAAAAAAAAAAAAATAACTAGAGCAAAAAGGGCTAGGACCATGGATCAAGTGGCTAGCACCAGCCAAGCAAGTGAAAGGTCCTGAGTTCAAACTCCAATACCACCAAAAAACAAACAAACAAACAAAAACCTTCTCCCTTAAGGAAAAGGGGGTCCAGATAGTCCTTGAAAGGACAGGCTGCATCTTATAACACGTCAGCTCCCTGTTAAGCTCTCTCTCTGTCACTCTGCCCTTCTAGTCATAGACTCCTTTGGGTGGCAGCAAACAGAGCCTTGTGCGGTTACATGAACAAAGCACTGTCTGTTTCCTGTTGTACACACACATGACTCAGAAAGTGAGCTGGTCACTTCCAGTTACCTCTGGAGAGGTGCAGAGGGCAGACTGTGCAGGACTGAGGCAGGCTAAATTAGGGAAAGCTCGTGACTCATAGAAACATATTACATCTTAGATTAACGATGCTCGGGAACCGCCCTCACCACTGATTACTGGATGGGAATCACCTGGTTCCTCCCTTCCCCTAGATTAGTAAATGTTCAAAGCACCTGGAGGGCAGAAGCACGATGTCTCTGCCTGCATCTTCCACCCGCGCCCACCATGCTCTCTTGCAATTCCCTAACTCTTAACGAACTCCATTTGCACCCACATGTCTTGCCATGGATCTTCCCCACTGGACACAAGGAATTTGGAAGTCTTCTGATCACAGGCATACCAGCGCCATTAACAGGAGAGTAATTTACAGAGAGCTAAGCCAGAGGGTGACAATGTTCTGAAGAAGGTCACCTTCCCTCAACTTTCTCTTTTTCTTTCTGGCCTGAGGAGGCCAACACTTGGGAAGAGCAGGTTCTCTTGGGTACTGGGCAGCTGGCTCTCAGCCCATGGTCCATTGTCCTTCTTCCCACTTCCCACCTGGTCCTCACCCAAATCCCATAGTTACTCACTTCTGTTCATTCTTCCCCTAAATGTCTTTTCCCCCCACATTTGCGGGATGGGCAGTACTGAGGTTTAACTCAGGGCTTTGCGCTTGCTAGGCAGACACTCTACTGCTTGAGTCATGCCTCCAAGTCCTTTTGGCTCGGATTATTTTGGAGATGGGGTTCTGCTTTTTTTTCGAGGTCAGCCTGGACCAAGAGCCTCCTATTTGAGGCTTCCCACAGTTGCTGGATGATAGGCACACGCCACCTTGCTCCATTTTTCTGTTGAAATTGGGGGGGGGGGGGTTTCCAAACGTTTTTGCCCAGGCTGGCTTTGAACCACAATCCTTCCGATCAGCGTCCCAAGTAGCTAGGATTACAGGCACGAGCCACCAGCACCTGGCTGTACGTACATGTTTTAGTTCACAAGAAACATCCTTAATATTCAAAGCTCTTCTTTTCTAAGAGACATATTTTCTTGTCCTGAAGTTAACGTGACAGTTAAAGAAAATACAAAAGGAAATTTATCACCCAGCAAGTTGTCACAGGTGTCACTGCCTAAACCTGTACAATCTGAACTTCCAGGTGGAAACTAACCCTCATTTCACACCTTGTTAAAGTTAGCACATTGTTCGCATACAGGTACAGCTGAGTTGTGTTCAATAAAGAGCTCATCTCTTTTTGAAAAACATAGACATTCTTTGACTATGTTCTAAGCGGGGAAAACTGGACACAGGCATAAAAATGAATTAGTAAGGATATGGTAACAAACGTTGCAGGCTACCAGCTAAACAAACGCCTCTGAAATCCACTTCCTCCTACTCATCCCAAACCCCAGCTGAGAGTGAGGACCTTTTACTTTGTCTGCCAGTGTGGAGAACGGATAGGAGCCGACAGAGACAGAAAAGACCCCAGGAAGCTATTGGCAAAACTCAGCCTGGAAAGAGAAGAGAGATTGTAGTAACATAAAACCATCTGGGCTCTCAGATCACCGTCTTCTGTGCCACGGAGAAGTTTTGGTTTCAAGATCAAGTTACTTTCCTGCAAGATGAAAGGCACTGTTTGCACAAGAGAAGACATTCTGAGTTCTCCTTATTGCTGGGCTATTTTTTCCTGATGTGGTTTGACCTTGACCTTGATTGAGTTGGTCTGCCTTTCTGACCTTGCCTGAAAGAATAGAACAAGTGGATACTGAGAGTGTCGTTTTCCCCTGGAGTCTAGTAACGGGGACGGTCACAAATCTGAAAGTTGGAGATGGGATAAAGAGAGTCTTGCTCTCTCTGGTGAGAGTCAACCAGTCGGGTTCACAGGTGTGAACTCTTTGCCCTTGATGCATTTATAGCTTAATCATAAAACAGGAAGCCCAACACAATGTATAAAAGCTGAAACAGCTCCCTCCTGCATCCAAAATAAGTGTTAACAGAAGCTAGGAAAGGAAGAGCCAAGTGCCTGGAGGGTTGGGAGGCCTCAGGGAAGGTCAAGGTTGCAACTGGGCGTCATGTGATGTGTGGGCATTTTCAAGGTGAAACACAGGGCAGGGGTGTGGAAAGAAAGCACTTATTTGTTTGGCTGTGGTAGAATTTGGATCTTAAAGGTCTCCCAAAGGTCTGTGTGTACAGGCTTGGTCCCCAGGGTAGCATTACTGGGAGGTGGTGGAACCTTTAGGTGGTAGGACTGTGGGGAGGGCTTTGGGTCACTGGGACGGGACTTCGAAGGGGATTGTGGGGCCCTGGCCCCTCCTTGCTCTCTCTTTTGTGCCCTGGCCAAGAGCCGAGCAAGGCTGTGCCATCCTGTGCTCCAGCCATGACGGGCTGTCTCACCACAGGCCCAAAGTGACAGGGACAACAGACCATGGACTGAAACCTCCAAAGCTGAGCCAAAATAAACCTTTTCTCTTTATAAGTTGATTGCCTCAGGTATTTCTCACAGTGGTGAAAAGCTGTGTTTTCATGGTTTTATAATGCACGTGGATCCTAAATGAAATCTTACCAACCCAAAGCAATCATGGGGCAGTAAGGTGACAGTGGTGACACCTGCCAAATTCAACGCAGTTCCAGAAACACACAGTGCAGCTGGGCCTAAAAGTGTCTTTGCAATAGCCATCCATCCCACCTCTCTCTCTGTCTCTCTCTCTTTCCCTTTCTCTTTTCTTTCTTTTCCTTCAACAAAAAGATGAAACCAGCTTGTACCATCTCCCCAATGGCAGGGGAGCTGGGTGGATGGGACACAGGGAAAATACGAGGCTTGTAGCCAAGAGTCTAACCAGTGTGTCAAACTATCTCCAACTCAGCAGAAGTGACCATTCGGTGGTTTTGTGTCTTCTTTGATCAATGCCTTTAGCTGTGCTCTGCCCAGTTTCACTTTCCCTCTCCACCTGGAGTCTCAGGCAGGTCTTTTGCTTTTCCTAATCATTTTCAGTCATTGGAAATCATTCTGGTTTTAAGTCACAACCTCAGGTTCAGTTCAGAGCTTTCAGGGTTCCACCCCCCTGCACCGGCCCAGCAACTGGAATTGCTATGCACCTCTCTCTGCCTTGGCCTGGTCCCATCTGCCCCAGGAAGCATCTGCTCTCAAGTTTGTCTCCATGGAGATGGTGATGCTATCCTCCCGCCCCCGGTCCCTGTGTTTCCTACAGTGACATTCAGACTCACACTGGACATCTCCAGGACAGAGGACACTTTCAAAAGGGATGTCCAGGTCTCCTTCCCTGTTCTGCCAGTGGTCCAAGCCCTTTACACCTTCTCTGGGTAAAATGTCTGCTCAGTCCACTTTTACTGTTCAAACAGAACACTTGACACTGGATAATTTACACTGAGCAGCAACAGACTGGCTCATGGTTCTGGGGCCTGGGACCTAACGAGAGCCTGCTTGCTGCGTCATCCCATGGTGGCGACACTGAATCCCTGATCCCAGGTTCCAGATGAGGTTGATGACTGAAGACGTGGACCAGGAGTTAAGAGTAAAGCAAGAGCAAGGTTTATTGAAGAGACAGCAAAACTCCCACATACACGGGAGGTACTTAGGAAAAAAAGCTAAGCTGTAGTATAGCTGGAGTCTAGGAGTGACATAGGACTCTGCCTAGCTTAGGTCAAACTATTCTACCTCGAAACTATATTTGTGATTGGTCATTTTCCCGCTGAACCTAGTCACCTGCCCATCCCCCTCCTTATCAAATAGAACATTCTGGGAAGGTCTGGTCAGCTGTCCTGGCCTTGGGGCCCACCACTCACATCTTGCAGCTGCATTCTGTTATCTTGGTAAGAGGCCTGTTATTTTATTTCTCTAAGAAGCCTGTTCCTCATGCCTCTTCAAAAGTTTGCTTCTAAAAATGTCTCCCTCATCCAAAATGGAGTCACCTCTGTCATTGCTCCCCTCACAGTGGGAAGTGGAAGGGAGAGGTTTGTCTTATCCCCACAAAGACAGCAGTAATCTTTTCATAAGGGTGAGGCCTGGATAGCCTAACCATCTCTTAAAGGTCTCTCTTTTTATACTGTTACAGTGGCAGTTAAGTTTCAACATGAGTTTTGGAAGGACACACATTCAAATCCTAGCAGTGTCGTTCACGTGCGAGCAGCCTGTACAGTCCATGACTCCTTCCTCTGTATCATGTCATTCACCTGTAGCCACGGGCGTCAATGAGGCCTCTACAGTGCCTTCTAGGTGCTGGATCCCCTGCCCTTTCTCCTGGGACATTGCACCACAGTCTGCACTTATACCTGCCCAGCCATCACCAACTGCCCCAGCCAAATTCCTGTAGCCTGATGCTCCAGGCAGGAAGCAGACACCATTCCATGCTCACATACTCAGTGTGCCCCAAAGACCCCAGCCAGGTTCCTCTGGGCACACCTCCCTATGCCCATCTGTCCTGAGAACAGGGGCAGAAGAGACACTGGCTGGAAGCCAGTTGGCTGCCCCTTCCTGACAGGCACCTCTGTCTCTAGGCACTATCACCTTGGAGCCCTACCTGTGTGTGGGGTTGGGAGGAAAGCACTGCCTCCCTTGGCTTGAGTTGGAAGGAAAGCTCCAACCCCAGCGCAAGGTTTTTATGTTCCAAGTGGTTAAAACATCAAAAAGGGGCTGGAGGTGTAGCTCAGTGGTACAGCACACACTTTGCATGTTGAGAAAGGCCCTAAAATCAATTGTAAATAGATATATATATAAATTTTGTAATTACGGGTGTGAAATTCGAATTTCAGTGTCCATGAACAAAGTCTGATCAAACACAGGCGGGTGGCAGAGACTTCTGGCTCTTTGTAGAAGAAGCTTGCTAACCCTGCCAATGTTTATTCTTCTCACTCACAGTTTGCCGAGTCAGCTGCGATTATCCACAAGCTGCAGGCGGGGATCAGGTCGGTTCCATCTCCATCATTCTGGGACAGCAGCTACCCAGGACATAGTCTTCTGGTGACAGATGGAGGAGGTACAGGAGAGATGAGCAGAAACACATGACACCACTGAAGGCCAGCTCATGGTCACTTCCTCCCATGACCCACAAACTCTGCCATTCTGCATAGTCACATGCCAAAGTTGAGAATTTATCATTCTGACAATGGGAAGGAGCAAAGAATTGGAAGCAAGGATCTTGTTGACCCAGGATTTGAACTCAGGGCTATCTGACTTGAGAGTCTGCATCTTATCTCTTTGTTACACTGACTTCTATCCTGAGTAAACTATGAGGTACAGGAAAAGAATAATAAGAAAAAGAAGACAGAAAGATTCTCCCATCATCCTCCACTCACAAGGGCTCATCCTGGGCACCACTGGACTCCATCCCAACACATCACCATCTCCAGGTACCCCATAAAGCCTACATCATAAATAAAACCAAAGTGGTTTCTGAAGACCCTGAAAGCCTCAGTCAGGCCTTGCAAGCACAATACATTCTTCCAGAATGTCACTGTCCATTACCGAGTGCACAGGCCCAAGAAATAGAGAAATTCCAGAGACCCTCATTTCAACTACCCAGTAGCCATTCTTGCAGTGAGCTGCTTTCAGAGCCAGGAGTCCTGTGTCTGAAGTCCTCATAGATGTGCAGAAAATGGAAGAACGAGATTCTACCATTCCCCCCTGCAGGTTTTTTTCACCAGCATGGGAAGGAGCGGACCCACTACAGAGCAGCTGGGCGATACGGAACCTCACACAAAGGGAACCACTAAGGATCCGTTGTGCTGACTGACACCCAGGCATCCCAGCAACTCCACCGGCCCCTGTCCATGTCATAATGAAACCAGACACTTGCCAAGAAATCAACGGGAGAGAGGAAAGAGTCATAAAACATGGACGTGCCACACATCCTGCAGCTGCAGTGCTCCAAGAAAGACAGGGGAAGAAAAGAAACGCAGCAGATAATACAGTAGCTCTGACATGTTGTGGCGTGTGGGGTGGAATAAATTCTCTCTTCAGGGTCACTGGCAATCCGAGCAGCTAAGAGACAGTGGCTCTGGATAATCGCTTGTCAGAAATATTGTACTCGGGCTGCTGGAGTGGCTCACGTGGTAAAGCATCAGCCTAGCAAGTGTGAGGCCCTGAGTTCAAACCTCAGAACCACAAAAAAAAAGTAGAAATATTGTGCTGGATGCCATGTTTTCTGGGTTCGAACCCCTAGGGCTAGTGTTATTCTGAATGATGCTCCAAATAAAATCAAATGTTTCTGGGCAAATGTCTTTGCTTAAGAGGAATAAGAACCAGCCTTTGTAGAACACATTTGTACCAAATATCCACAGGACATTTACAGACATCCCATTTGACCTTCCTGTGAGGCAGGTGTAGCTGTGCCCGTGCTGCCCAGGAGGAAACTGAGGCAGAGATGGAAAGGTTTGGTAACTCCCTGAGACAGCCCAGCTCCTAAGTGACAAAGCCAGGATGGAAGCTGCACTTGTCTGGGCCCACACTCTGCTTCTCATTCCTTTCCCGGCCTCCCACAAGAGTAGGTTAAAACACTTTATCTCCAAGTGGACATAATTCAGCCAATTTATATTGCTTCAGAACTTTCTTTGCAAGACCAAAAAGTCCTCCCAGTGATGATTGCCTGCAGCCACCACATTCACAGTGACCCTCCGGGGGTGGGGGGGTTGGCATAGCCCAAATCAACCCTACTGATGCTGCCCTCAACTGTTTCCCACTCTTACCCCCCGCCAATATTTTATTGTGAATATTTTCAGTTACACAGCAAAGTTGGGAAAATTTGACAGGAAACACTTACATCCTCCAGCTGGATTCTACGTTACCATTCCACCATTCTTGTTTTATCATAGATCTAGTCATCATTTGTGCATCTCATTTTTTTTAATCTTTAGTTTTTTGCAGGGCCTACACCATGAACCACTCCACCAGCCCTTTTTTTTTTGTGAAGGGTATTTTTGAGATAGGGTCTCATGAACTATTTGTCCAGGTTGGCTTTGAACTTTGATTCTCCTGATCGCTGCCTCCTGAGTAGCTAGGCTCACAGGCTTGAGCCACCGACGCCCAGCCTCATGGACCTTATTTTTGATGCATTTCAAAATAAACTGCTCTCATCAGGACAGCTCCCCTAAATAATTCAAATGCCTATCATTACCTAGACTTCTGCATTAATTTGCATTTTTGGAGATCAAATTTACATCTGACTGACCCAGATGTTTACTGCTTATTCACTGAATTTTGACAAATGCATATACTGTATGACTATCACCCCAAAATGTTTCCCCGTGTCCCAATAAGCCTCCACGGCAGAATCTCTGTCACTTAGGAGCTGGGCTCTCTCAGGAAATTGCCTAGGTATGACATGGGCACATAACTTTGAGATCCATTGGTTTTACCTTATATTCCACTATCTGGAAACATCTGAACTCAGAGGAAGGTAGAATGGCCTTCTAAAGCACACCCAAGGCACTGATAAGGTGCTGTCACTCAGTGTGCTGTCACCTGGGATGTAGTAGATACACTCGCTACTCAGAAGGCGAGATCAAAGGACAGGAATCCAGGCCAGCCTGAGCCTTCATCTCAACCAATAAAACTGGGCATGGTGGCTTGTGCCTGTCATCCCAGCTACTCAGGGAGCATAAACAGGACCCTTCCAGGTCAGCCTGGGAATAAACGTGAAACCCTATTCAAACACTAACCAAAGCCGAGCACTGGTGGCTCATACCTGTAATCCTAGCGGAGACCAGGAGGACTGTGGTTCAAAGCCAGCCTGGACAAATAGTTCCTAGAGACCCTATCTTGAATAACCCTTCACAAAAAAAGGGCTGGTGGAGTGGCTCAAGGTGAAGACCCTGAGTTCAAACTCCAGTACTGTTAAAAAACAAACAGGGCTGGTGGAGTGGGTCAAGTGGTAGAATGCTTGCCTAGCAAGCATAAGGACCTGAGTTCAAACTCTAGTACCAGCAAAAGACTCCCAGGTACAAAAGCAAATCCAGTCCTCCAGTTTTGCTCATTTGCAAGTCTTGGATTTCTCTTGACAGGGACTAATTTGGTCAGTTCACACCTGTAGGACCACGAAGTGGACCTCGAATCTTGTGCACTGAGTCACTCAGAGGTTTCCCAGATATCCTGATTCCCAGGGCATGCCCCAGATCCATAAAATCAGAATTTCTGTGGGTGGTATCCAGTTCAGTGTCTTTTAAAGTTCCCAGGTGATTCTGATGCACAACCAAAGGTGAAAACCACTGCTCTGAGGACATCTGTATTAGTCTGGTTCCTGTTGCTGTTACAAATTACCTGAGGCTGTGTATTTTATAAAGAAGAGGCTTAAGTAGCCAACAGTCCTACTCTGGGCTCTGCTCCCTCCAGGCCCTAGTGGATGGTGCTGTAGCTGCTGGGGCTTCTGGAAATTTCCCTACTAGTTTGTGGGAGTGGCTGGATTGGAGTGGCAACCTCTTCCCAAAGGGACATCCCAGGAGATGGAAATGGCATCTTTGGCTTTTTTTTTTTTTTTGCAGTACTCTGGATTGAACTCAGGGCCTTGTGCTTGCTAAGGCAAGTGCTCTATCACTTCAGCCACTCTCTCAGTCCTTTTCCTTTTGTTTGTTTTTCAGATAGGGTCTCATGCTTTTTCTTGGGACCAGTCTCAGACCTAAATCTACTACCTCTGCCTCTGGAGTAGCTGGGATTACAGCAGTGAACCACCACACCTGGCTAATTTTTTGTTTCTTTGATTGATTGATTGATTGATTGATTGATTGCTTTGGCCCAGCCTGGCCTGGAATAGCTATCCTTCTGTCTGCCTCCCCAGTAGCTGGGATTACAGGCAGGTATGCCCCACCATGCCCAGCAGATGACATCTTTTGACGGAGTTTTGCTCCAGGACACAGAAGGAACCCATAGCTTGACAGCAACAAATGAGAAGTTTATCATCCTCAGAAAATTGAATCCGGCTGTCCTGCAGAGTGACAGTAATCACAGAGGCCTCTTAAAGGGCACAGCTAAATAAACAGGTTTAATGGTAAGGAGCCAGCTGGCGGCCCGGAGGCTTGTAACCAGGACGTGGGCGGACTTTGGGGCTTCCGTATGTGCATCCCGGCAAGAGGGTAAATCCAGGTACCATGGAGGGCAGAGGGAGGGCTTCAGTTCCGGGGGTTCTTCTACAGGAAGAATAGCGATGTCCCTGCTCTCAGCTGGGGAGAGCTGCAAGCACAAACCCTCAGCCTCCCAGCCCGACCCCAAGGAGCAGCCTCAGGAGAAGAGTCTGGGCAGTCAGGACTCGCTAGAAATGGTCAGCTTTTCTAGCATCCAAACCCTGAGCAAGTTCATGCATCAGAGGGGGTTAGGGGATAGGAAGCTGTGGCCAATTTGGAGTCTGGCCTCTCGGATGACCTTAATGATGACCTTGAGCCCAGCACACCACGGGAGATGGAAGCTTGAAATCTTACCATTTCTTGTTCGCTGGATGACCTCAACACTGAGCCTATGAAAAAACAAGTACAGCTGGTGCCTGGGTAATGCCAGCACTTGGAAGGCTGAGGCAGGAGGAGAAATTTGACCAGGCTGGGCTACACAGGCCACTCACCCCCAGATTTCAGGGCTGCTTTGAAGGGAAATGAGATGGAGTGAGGATAGGCACAGCACAAAGCCAGGCTCCTAGCCAGCTGGGGAAGATAGCGTCTAGTCCCTTCTCCCTCCCTTCTCATCGGAATTCAGGGCTTGTTCATTACTGAATGAGGACACTCAGAGGAACAAAAGGGCTTTGCCAGAGGCTTCCTGGGCCTCCCTGAGCCACTCGGCTAAAGGGGGATGAAGAGCCCTCATGGAGGTGAGCAGAATCTCCCAGGACGATTAGACAGCCCCGAGCCCGCTCTGGGGCAGCTCCTGCTCTCAGTCATTACCTGTGCTTGCTGTGGCACTGCTCAGTGATGTCATCTGTCATCGCAGTGAAGGGTCCCTAACCAGTGGACCGTGGCCAGCCTGCAGAGTCCCCATTACAAGTGTGCATGTGCTCCGTGTGCAGAGCGATGCCTTGAAAAGGCACAAAAGGCCCCATCTGCCCTCCAGTGGGCAGTGCTCAGGAGCCCAGCTGACGCCTGGACCTCGTCCCTTCCACACAGCGGCACTCCGTGTCTGTGGCAGAGACAGCACCTCCATTTCCTTGAAACAGGGACCCTGCTTCCACCCTGCTTTCTCTGTCCTGACAGAGAAACGGGTGCTTTGACCACTCTGTGACCTGACCGGCTGCAAGGTGAGCTGCAGTCTTCAACCCAAGTGAGGGCCTTGCTTAGATAATTGATTGAAACAACAATCAAACATGTTGTTAAACATATAGAAACCCCATCCCCACCAAGTGTGGAGGTGCACACTTACAATATCAGTGCTCTGGAGGCTGAGGTAGGGGAATTGTGAGTTTGAGGCCAATCTGGGCTATATAGCAAGACCAAAAACAAAACAAAACAAAAAAGACAGAGAAAGAGAGAAACCAGCCCCAGCCCCAGGGCAAATTCCTTCAACTCTGCAACCCCTGGATGTAGATGCACGTGGGTGGCACATGTCTTTTCTGATAACTCTGGCACTGAAGGCGTCTCTCTTTGGAATCCCACTGGCCCCATCTCAGGATTATTTGGGGCAGGGTGTTCCCTGTGGGAACTCCCCTGCTGTCACCTTTGAGGTGACATAGTTACAGGTTCAGCTGGATAGAGCCCTTCCATAGCTAGGTGTCATAGACTGAAGCACTGGCTAGCCTGCCTCCTTCTGGAAGCTCCAGGTAAGAATCTGCTTCCCAGCCAGGTGCCATGACTCACGCCTGTAATCCCAGCTACTCAGGAGGCAGAGAGCAGGAGGATCGAAGTTCCAAGTCGGTCCAGGCAAATAGTCTGTGAGACCCTATCTAAAATAAATCCATCACAAAAAAGTTGGGGTGGGCTTCTGGAGTGGCTCAAGGTGTAGGCCCTGAGTTCAAGCCCCAAAACTGCCAAAAAAAAAAAAAAATCTGCTTCCTTGCTTTTTCCAGCTTCGTGAGGCCACCTGCACTCCTTGGCTTGGGGCCCTGTCCTCCACCTTCAAGTTCAGCAGCTCAGCATCTTCAAACTTCTTTCTCTTTCTACCAATCTTTCCACCTCCCCCATCTCTTCTACATCTCTTCTAAGGACACCTGGTGACCCTGAGACACCTGGACACCCTTCTCAATGCTTTTAACACCATCATATGTGATATAACTGACATATTGGCAGGTTCCAAGGACAGGTGTGGACATCTTTGGGGACCATTATTGAGCCCACAACAGCAGCTGTCCTTTTGCTCCCAGACCCATGGTATCTGTTCCAGACAAAGGACACTGAAGAAGACCCTAGCCTTGGGATTCCCCAGGTGACAGCATGCACCACCCCCCTCCCTCAGGGACATCTGTGAAGTCTTTCTCAAGAACCCTCATACCACATTCTCTCTGGTGGCGGTGTCAGGGTGAGTCTGCGGTTTGATCAGGGATGAGACATGGGGCCTCAGTGCCTGCAGCCCTTCCCCCAATCCAGGAGATTCTCCTGGGGTACAGCTCCCCTCTCTATAAGGCTGAGGATCTCATATTGTTCTGTTTATAGAGGACAGTCCCACTCAGCAGGGGACTCATCAAAAGACATGTAACAATCTGGGAGCTGGTGGCTCACACCTGTAATCCCAGCTACTCAGGAGGCAGAGATCAGGAGGATCATGGTTCATAGCCATCCAGGGAAAATACTTCAAGAGACCCTTATCTCAAAACTACCCAACACAAAAAGGGGTGGTGGAGTGACTCATGCGGTAGAGTGCCTACCTTGAGTAGGTACCCCAGTACCTCCAAAAAAAAAAAAAAGTGCAACAAACAGCCCTAGGTATTGTGGGATGTGTCAGGTAAGCAGGACAGGAAATTGGCACTAAATCATGTCCCAGGGAAAACCCTCACCTGCAATCAGAGGGGACCTGGAAGACAGGTAGGTTCTGCTAAGGTGAGAACCTGCAGGGTGTCAGGCAGAGCTGACCAGAATGGCCACAGTAGGGGTCTGCGAGGACACAAAGGTGGTGACACAGGCGGTCAGAAGAACAGGGCAGGTGAGTGGATGTGGAAATGACACTAGGGCAGCAGGTGCCTCAGGTGTGTTTGCTGCACCAGTTAGCTTGGCCTCAATGGGCTGGGAAAACCTATGAACTTCTCACACGCCTCTCCATGGCTGCTGGACGCACTGGGATCGTGTGACGCGTTGGGTTTTGTTTCTTTCTAGCGAAGTAGAAATGGAAAAAGAGGATGGAAAGCAATAGTTTGGAGTCTATTCAGCCCGGAAAAAGAAAACTGCCAGGTGTGGGTCTGGTTTGTTTCTGCCCAGGTTGTTGGCGGCACTGCTAAGAGTCACCACCAGGGGGCACAGGTGGGGCCATGGAGCAGACCCAGTCCCTGCTTCTTGGTAGCTCCCCAACCCCACAAGTGGCAGAAACAGGTCGGTAGACCCAGGCGCCCCCGGGATGCATCTGTATGAACTCAGGAGAAAGGCGGGAAGATCACTGAGCCCAGGAGTGTGAAGCCAGCCTTGGCAACACAGTGAGACCCTACTATGTCTCAAAAAACAAAACTAAACCAAACCGGTACAAAACTGTCTTTACAGATGTCCACCTTCTGGTGTTCAGCTTGGGGAAGGCCCCATCCCCTCCAGGAAGCTCAATGACTGGTGTCTGTGGCTCCTACCAAGTGACCCCAATGCCAGCCAAAAGTCACTTGTGTTGTTACCAAACCTGTTTGTGCTGGTTAAACTTGTTCTGTCATTATACAGCCTAATTAATTATTATATAATCTGATGAAATAGGGTAAGACAATACAGAATTGTTGCTCCTACCCAACCAAAAAAACCTAAGTTGAATATTGCACAATAGATACAACTAAGAATACTCACTGTTGAATTAGGTGTGAGCAGGTCAGCTCTAAAGAGAAAGAAGGGGAGGAGTCATGAAAATCCAAATGAGTTTTCTCTCTATTATTTTACAAGTGTCTTCAAGACTTCATCAGATAGACTCACACTAAAAGTAAAAGACCTAGGTAGGCGCCAGTGGCTCAGGCCTGTAATCTTAGCTACTTGAGAGGCTGAGATCAGGAGGATGAAGTTCTAAGCCAACCTGGGCAAATAGTTCTCGAGACCCTATTTCCAAAATAGCCAGAGCAAAATGGACTGGAGATGTAGCTCAAGCGGTAGAGTGCCTGCTCTGTAAGCACAAAGTCCTGAGTTCAAACCCTAGGCCCACAAAAATTACTAAATAAATAAATAAAAGGCTTAGGGTTGGGAGATGTAGCTAAGAGGCAGAGCTGGCTTCAATTCTCAGCCCAAAAGAAATGAAAAGAAAAACCTTCACTTCATATAAAAAGATTGGTGAATGAAGGTTTTCCCCACTTTACACTAAAATAAAATGGATATAGTATCTGCTTTTTTTGTTTGTTTGTTTATTCCTTCCTTAACTGATTTGGGGATAAACCTGCTTGCAATCAGAGTTGGGCAGAACTGTACTGTAACACGCCCCAGCTATGGGGTGACATAGCCCAGGCTGGGAGATCGAGCTCTTCATGGAATTTCATATTTGGACTGGGAGTGGAGTGTGCCCTGATAAGTGTGCTCTCTGAAGAGTTTGAATATGACTTAGGAAGGAGGGGTTTTTAGCCCAGAGACCCCAGAATTGCTCACAGGACCACAGAGTAATGGTTTGGATGTAAAGTGACTCATAGGTTGCAGTCTTGGTCCCCAGTGCAGCAGTGTTCAGAGGTGGGGCTTTGGGGAAGTGAGTGGATCATGAGGGCTTTCTACCCATCAATGGATTAATCCAATGATAGATTCATACTTTGATAGGTTATTAGGTGATGGAAACTTAGGAAGTGGGCTCTTGTGGGTGTGCCCTTGGGGACTCTATCTTGTCCCCAGCCTCTCTCCCCATATCTTTCTCTGTCTCTCCTTCTTGGTCCCCCTGAAGTATGATGTTCTACCTCACTTTGGGCCCATGCAATGATGCCAGCCAACCATGAACTGAAACCATGAGTCAAAATAAACCTTTCCTGCTTTTAAACTGTTTGTCTCAGGTATTTTGTCACAGCAAGGGAAAGCTGACTAACTCACAGAGATACTCTACATGTCCAAAGCGGTGGGTTAGACAACAAAGGGCATGCCCTGCCTAATGCATGAAAAAAACCCAACACTGTGTGGGTCAAAGATGCCCCTCTGACAAGTGGTGCCAGACTGCTGGCTTGTGACCCTCACTGCAGTAGAGGCGTCACTTGTGAGTCAAAGAGGACGGTGATCTGACATCTCCCAGGGTCTGTCATTTTCACAGATCCAGCAAATTCTTTCTTGGTTGGGGGACTGGACCCAGGGCAGCATTTCTGCAGCTCACTCCCCGTGATCTCTCATCTTTTGTCCCAGGACCTTCCCCGTGGATGCCCTAATAGGCTCTGTGACCTTCATCTTCATGTAGCCTCTCTACTCCCTTCCACCTAGGGTGGTGAAAAGAGCCCTGGATTTGGGGCAGAACGACTTGAATTTGAACCCACCTCTGCGATTCCTGGCTGGCTTTGCTGGAGCCCCAGCTTTCTCATCTGAAAAGGGGGTGAACATTGGACCTACTTCCTTCACAGGGCTGCATGAAGATGAAAGGAATAATGCATGCATGGCTCCAGACCTCTAGCAGTCTGGTAAGAAATGGGATGTCCCTTCTCCCTTCCTCTAGGGCCTTCACCCTCCAGCCACGATTCTTGTCCGCTTAAACCATACCTCGCCGGCCGCGGCCCCTTTAAGACAGCTTGGAGGACCTAGCCTCAAAGTCGCGGGCTACGCTCTAGCTGTCGTCTCGATGGTAAACGTCACTTCCGGCCGGAAGTGCGTTTGCGCAGCTGCTTCCGCTCAGGGGGCGGGGAAGCCAGTGGAGACGCGTCCTCGTCGGTGGGAGAGGAAACGCTCTCGCCTCGTGCTGGCCGCGGGTCCTTGGCCCGCGGGGCGACACGAGGTGGCCCTGGCCGCGGTGATGGCGAAACTCTGCCGGGGTGGGGAGGCCGGAAGCGCTGAGACCCCAGCTCGGGCCCGCGGGACCCCAGGGCCGGACGCCCCTCCGTTAGAATCTGTTCCAGGAGCCACTGGGGCGTGGACGGGAGGAGAGCGAGGGAGGTGGCCCGCGCGCAGACGCCGACCTCGGCGGGAGGGGGTTGGGGTGGGAGAGGACACTGTGGCCCTGGCGTCCCTCTGCACGGGTAAACCTCCCATGCACTTTGTTTTACGCTTTCCCCCAGGAAATGAGATCTTGATTGGGTGGAGGCACGCGTCGATTCCTTCCCGACCTCTGATGAGTGTTTTCAAAGTGGCCTCAATTCGGGTGACCCAGGTATGTCAGAGCATCTTAGAAACCAAGGGTCCCAAGGCGACGATGGTCTGGGGAAGAGCTCCTGTGTTGTTGAACCTGCCCAGCGGGTGGGTGCAGCCTTGTAACCAGGTAGCCCGACCTTGACCTAAAGTAAATTCCCAGGGAAGTCCTTCCCGGGGTTTGGATTTGCAGTAACAGGTGTGAGCATTCCAGCAGCAGCTTGATGGTCATGTATGACACTGCAAACAGGACTTGCCAAGAGACTATACGCCGCGTTGAACACCCGACCAAGTGGTAGGGACACAGATGAACACAACAGTGGTGGCTCCTGTTCTCAGGGAGCACCAGCCTTGTTGGGGAGACAAGATTAAGTAACCACACTTAAGATGGTTGGGTGCTGGTGGCTAATGCCTGTAATCCTAGCTATTTGAGAGGCTGCGATCAGCCTCAGCAAATAAGTAGCTTGCAAGACCCCTATCTCCAAAATAACTACAGCAAAATGGACTGTCGATGAGGCCTGCTTTGCAAAGCAGGAAGCCTTGAGTTCAAACCCCAGTCCTGGGCTAGTGGAGTGACTCAAGCAGTAGAGTGCCTGCCTAGTAAGTATGAGGCCCTGAGTTCAAATCTCAGTACCACCACCAAAAAAAAAAAAAAAAGGTAATTCAAACCAAGGTGATGAACACTGATGGAAAGCATAGTCCTGTAAGAATACACGTCACAAGAATGAGACACTTGAATTGGACTGATGAATGAGTAAGAGTTTGCTGGGAAATACAGGAAACAGCATGTGCAAAGGCCCAGTGGCTGAGCAAGTGTAGCTAGTGGAGGAACTGAAGGATGACCACTGTATCCCAGAGAGCAGGCTGAAGGGTGGGGTAAAACAGCTGAAAAAGTGGGGAAGGGCCAGCCCACACAGGGCCCTGTGGCTTATGTAAGGATTTTGGTTTTTCTCTTAAGAATAGTAGGGTATCATTATGGGGGTTTTTGTTTGCTTCGTTTGGGTTTTTTCAGTGTTCTGGGGTTTGAACTCAGGGCCTCACGCTTGCTAGGCAGGTGCTCTACCATTCAAGCCACACATCCAGTACATTTTTTTGCTCAGGTAGGCTATTCCACTTTTTGTCCTGAGACCAGCCTTAGACCAAGATCCCGCCACCTCCACCTCCCTCATGGCTGGGATTACAGTTGTGCACCACAGTGCCTGGCCCTTCATTATGGGTGTTAAAGGAAGGTGTGCGTAAAGCTGCAGTTTCAAAAGATCATCTATGGAACACTGCTGGCCAACAGAACTTCCCATGATAGAAGTGGCCAGTTAGGCTGTCCAGAGCAGACACAAGCTGCATGTGGTCATTGAGCATTTGCAGTTGAGGGACTGGGTTTTGTACTTTAACTGAGATGTAAATGTAGCCAGTGGTCGTTGTGTTAGGCAGCGTGGATCTAGCACACATTAAGGTGGCGATGACACTTGGTACACAGGTGCCTTCTCAAATCTGCACCTGTGCCTCTTTGTAAAGGCCAAGAATAGTGTCTGCTTTCAGGAAAATCTTTGTTGATCTCCCCTCAGCATCTGTCCATTTCGTTATCAATGCAGAGAAGTGACATCCAAGACAGGGCGTACAGTGGTCCAAGCCTGTGTCAGATGCCTTGGAGGGACATAAAGAATAGTGTGGTGCTGACGGGGTGTGATGTGGTCAGTGGTGGGTAGGTGCTGAGCACGCATGAGGCCCCTGGTGTTGAGAGGTTTAGAGTCTGTCAGTGCAGTTGGCAGTAAGCTCTGTGGAGTAACAGGAAGGAGCATTTCCAGGGGACCTGGCTGGGGGGTGACCCTGTGAAGGGAGGAAGGGCTATTTTTAATGAGGAAATGAGACAACTTGGGGCAGGCGGGGGGATGTAGGCACTCCCACGGGGGTCTATGCCGAGGACATGATAACTGGAGGGAAAGAAGGAAAACAAGCAGACTGGACTAGGTCATGGGGTAGGGGCTCTGGATGACAGAGGTCAGGTTTGTCATGCTGTTTCCAGCAGGTTTCTGAGTTACAGCCTGAAGAGAGGTGGTCTGGAAGCCACTCTGGTCACCTCAAATAGGTGACCAGCCCTGGGCTCAGGCACAGCCTATAGAGTTGGAAAGACAGAGGATGAACAGAAGCAGGGTCCCCACAGGGAAAATCCCAGGGCACCGTGCACTTTGCATTCTGGGTGGAAAGTAGACTGGGAGAGTTTTGGGGCTGGCAGTTTACATGTTGGTACTTGGTGACATGGGGTGAAAGCTGATGTGTGTGCTTTCTTTGCAGGTCACTTGACCAGAAGATCTGTGTGCTGGGTGAAGGCTGACTTCCTTTCTGCTGGTTGTGTGGTTGGTATGTCATTGCTGTGGCTTAGGCACTTCCAGGTCTGCTGGTTTAATTCTTACCCATGTGCTCTTTGAGTGCTGGCCTGCTGAAGTCTGTTCTGTGTGGATGTAAATAAATGTGAAGTGACCCCGAGGAGTCTCTTGTGTTCTTTATGGTTCCTGTGCCCAGCAGCCATGGATGGCCTCCACTGCGTGACACTCGTGGCAGTGCTGCTTCCAGCTTTGGAGTGACGTGCAGAGCCACTGCACAGCTCTGTGGGAAGGGTGGCGCTGGGGGCACTGTCAATCCTCAAGCAGTGCGACCTGTTAGAAGATGTCAGCATGAGTGGGGAGGGGCTGAGTCTCTGCGATCCTCAGGAAGGAGTGGCTCCCACACTTCTGGGTGGTATTAGTGCTTCACTTTGGATAGGAATGGCCAGAAAATGACTTCCTCTCGAGTCTGGTCACACAGCATGCATTGTGGGTACTGGGCTGCCCCAGGTCTTTAGGTCTCTAGCTCCACATGGGCATCTTTAGCTTGCTAGCTGGGGATCCACGTGTCAATGGGAGCCCTGCCAGCCTTTTGCAGGAATGAGTGACCCCCTTCCTGGGGAGCTGTCAGGTTGTGACTGTTTAGTGGTCTCAGGTCCTTCATGCATTTGCTACCCTGTCCCCATAAGGTCCCTCCACCCGGGGCCCAAGGTCCTCAGCAGGGACAGCCAGTATCTCCATCCCCCCCCAGATGCACACATCCAAGGGGACATTGTCATGGAGATCAGGGACATGGAGCTTGGGAATGTTTGGCCATCTACTTAGGTGCACAAAGCAGATGTGCCTCCTGGAGCCTGTGTTCTATCTGACACGTGGTTTTCACGGCGCACAAACATCTGGCCACTTATGTCTGTGCTGTATGATTAGGCTGCCACAGAAAGGCTGTCTGGTATTTCCACCTGCCTGTCACTGCTGTGTTTCTATTTTTCATGTTCTCGCCTAGCCTAGCCCATCTCTTCTGAAAGCCAGGGGAGTAATTTGGACACAACGGAGTGTTGACAGCCAGTAGGACCTACCGCTTTGGGGGACTGGGCCACCGTGGAAGTTTGGTGCACACAGCCCTTCAGTTCAGGTGACCAGGAAGGGCTTCCTCAACACAGAGGTGGAAGCATCCACATTTCCCACTTAAATCTCCAGCTCCCGCCCCAGCCTGCCCTGTGACCTTGGGTGGGTCACTTCCCTGTTTGTACGGGAAGTACTTCAGTCACATGGACAGTGATGTTGAGTCCTCACCCTCCCAGTGTGGCTGTTCCTGAGGGTGAAGTGAAAAAATCCTGTAAGGCTCTTGGAGCTGCAGGGGAGACAGGAGGCCCCTGGTCCGAGGCCAGCCTTGAGCAAAAATGTGAGATCCTACCTGAAAACGGGCTGGAGGCTTCAACTATAAAGCACCTGCCTAACAAACAGGAAGCTATGAGTTCAATCCCTAATACCCCCAAAATTAAAAACAATCTATAAAGCACTCAGAATGGGGGCTGGGGCCCTATGCCTGCTAGCCTTGTCCTTGTCATTTACACTTTCCCCTGGTGTTCAGAGCATCTTCAGTGTTTCCAGCTGTGAGATTCTGGGGAGCTGCAGTTTGGGAAAGTCCTGGAGTCTCAGCAAGCACTGTTGTCACAGAAAGGTGCCCGCGTGCCACCAAGGAGGGGGCTGAGGTGGGAGCTATGTCCTCAGGGTCACATTCAGGACATTTTCAAGAACACTGACCATCATCCTGTATGTGCCTGTGTGTAGAGGGAAGGCATGTGTTGATTGTCGAAATTAATGTTAAGATGCGAAAATATATATATATCTGAAACGGACCGTTTTGGTGGCCAGTTTCTCGTGCCTCATTCTGATGTGGGGTGTTTTTCTGGCTTTCAGAATGTGACATCCCCACCTGGCTCCAGGCAATGCCTTGTCTGTCTTCAGAACCCAAGTCTGCTGGTGGGCCCAGCTGCTGGAGCTGGTTCCATAGGTCTGGTGTTTAATGGGGCACCAGCTCCTACGCTCCTCCAAGCAGCCTCTGGGAAGCAGCTGAGGCTGGTAGGGCCGCTGGAGTGTCTTCCTCCAGGCAGCCTGAGGGTCTTGAGGCCTCTGGTTGTGCTGAGACTGTACTGGAGAGTGATAATGGCAAGGCAAAGTGAAGGTGGCAGGAGCTGAGAATCCTGTGGCCCACAGGTGCCTGCAACCTCTATCTCCGTCCTGTTCCCATCTGCCAAAGTGCTGGCCCCCAGTGGTTTCTTGACACTGAGCTGCCTCTCCCTTGCTCTGTCACCATACTGTAACTGTACAATAGTCTTCATCAATTCTGCACAGATATGGGTTGCAGTGACTGTAGCATGCTGGGTGAAAGGCGAGGAATCGAGACTTTACTAAAGGAGACCCGAGAACACTCTGTGAAGCTAACCCCTGCTCTGCCGTTCCGTTCCAGCTCCTTTATGGATTCCACCCCTGCTGACCTGAATGTGGTGATAGTGGACTTGTTTACACCAGAGAACACATGCATGTTTAAGATAGGCTGTGGAGGCCTCGTGCGGTGGCACACGCCCGTTATTCCAGCTACTGCAAGGGCGGAGGCAAGAGGGTCCCACTTAGCCTGAGACCCAATTTGAAAAACAGACTGAAAGCAAAAGAGCTGGGGCATGGCTCAAGCAGTAGAGTGCTCACTTAGCAAGCGTGAGACCTTCAGTTCAATTCTTAGTACTGCCAAAAAAAAAAAAAAAAGAGGCTGTTGTGTGTCCTAGCTGGTCCTGAGCCTTTGCGACTTTTCCTTTGGATTATGGAAAAGGATGGAAGTGGGTGGAGCCCTGTCTTTAAAAGGAATCGTATTCTCAGTGGCACGGATGGAACATGAAGTCTGTGGTTAGGCCCTTTTAAATGTTCAAGGTCACTGTGGGACACAAATGCCTATTTCAGAAAAAGAGTAAGTTACAGCCTGTAAGATTTTGAACTTCTGTCTTTGTACACTAGAGGGTGTAATCCTACACCAGACTGCTCTTCTGTAACTTCAAAGTGCTTTTTCTTCTTTTTTTCTCTTTTGTTAGCCAAGACGTTTTTCACCAGAAAGTTATGCCGGAGGTACAGCTGCAGGGCAGGGCTCTTGCTCAGGAATCTGTCCCTGGTCCCAGTTGTACAGGGTTCTGGGAGGTGCTTGTCTGTCCTCCAGCAGCTGATCGCAGCCTGGGCACTCACACTTGGGAAGGAGAGCAGGTTCTAAGCCCTCCCTCCACGCAGAGCTGCTCCCGATGAGTAACGCTGCCAGCTGGCCGGTTATTCCTCAGGAAGCTTCGTCAGTGAGGGGTCCCTTGCCACGCGTGCCAGCACGCAAAGCCCCCGACAGTGTGCAAGGTTGTGGGTGCGTCTGTGGCCAGAACACTGCTTGAGCTTGAAAGTGAAGTTTCTACAGAGCCAGTGTGGTTTAGATGGCTGATGGCTTGTACCCACTAAGAAAATGCTGTTTAATTGTGTGGGGGGTCATAGTTCTGAAATGTCATTTCAAGTAGAGTACTGGATATCCACAGAGCCTGGGTAAAGCTTTCTGATGGAGTCAACAAACGTTTCACTGAACACTTACTGCTGGCTGCATAAGCTATAGCCAGAGCAAAACAAACTCCCTGCCCTCAGGGAGCTTCGACTGCATGCAGGGAAGACAGGAAATAGGTCAGACTGTGTGGAGTACTAAAGCAACCAGGACAGTTGGCAATTTGGGATAGGATGGCCAGGAAATGCCCAGGGAGGTGACCCTCAGCAAAATCCTAAGGTCATGGAGTAAGCCTGGAGGGGGCAGGAAGAGTGTCCCCTAGAGGGATGGCCATACAATGCAGCAGGCACAAGAAGGGCTTTGTAGTCTTGGGGATGGCCATGCTGGGGACTGAATCCCCAGAGCCTCACAAGCTAGGCAAATGCTCTAGCACTCGAGCCATGCCCTAGTCCTTTGTTTATATTTTGTTTTGGAGACAGGGTCTCACTAACTTTATCTGGTCTAGCTTGGAGCTGGCCATCCTCCTTCCTCTGCCTCCTGAGGAGCTGGAATTACAGGCATATACCACTATGCCCAGCTAATGAGAAAGGCTTTGGAGGATCATGTTTTGTAGGTCCTAATGGGTAGAAAAATGGAGGGCTTGAACCTTTTCCTCAAGTGACATCAGGAGGTCAGACTTCCCTCTACTCTCATCTTTGAGGGGCCGAACGTTTCCCTGTTAAAGCAGTTTTATGTTGAAAGCCTTTCTTGCCTGCTGAGAATTCCCCAGGCCCATGTGTGCATAGGCAGCTCACTCTTGACCGTGAGATGATTGATACGGTACCAAACGTGGACAAGACGGTGAAGTTCTTAGGACAGCTGAGTCCATGTAAAGACCCAGTCCCTTCACCATATGTACAAAACCAGAGACCTCCTGCCACCATCCTAGAACTCGCCCCACATGTTGTCATGGTTCCCACCTCTGCACCAGCCCCTCGAAGGCTGGTTGGCTTTTCAACAAAGAAGAGATTTGTTCGTTTCATTTAAATCGTTGTTTAAATTGTTAACAGGAAGACTACAAAAAAAACAAAAAAAAACAAAAAAACCCCACCTTCTCTTAGAATCTGCCTGTTTGGGCTTTGCGTGGTTCACATGAAACAGTTATTTGCTCTGTTTTTTGCTTCCAGATCAATTATGCAGCTACAGCAGAAAATAGTTCTGTTATTACAAGTATAATTAAAGTAGATCCGTGTAAGTCATTGGAAGGTCACTTGTCCCCAGACTGTCAGCTGCAGAGTTATGTAATGGTTATGCAATGTTGGTCGACTGCAGCCACGGTCGGTCGGAAAAACATTGAGATTTTTGCGTTCAGTCAAAACAAGACTCCTGCCTTCTTTCAACAGCCCCCTCCTCACCAGGCCTTTAGTGTGGGTTGGGCTTTTAGTGTGGGCTCCAGGAGAGGCTCTGTGAACCCCATTCTCCCTTCTGGGCATGTGCCTGAGATGGGTGAACCTGCTGGAAGATGGGCTGCCATGTTTTCCCACGATGACTTGTGGGCTCTGAAATGTTAATGGGGAAAATAATGAGGAAGTATTAAGAGGTCAAAATGAAGTAAAGTCTCCACTTCTGACTTGGCCTTTCTTTCTTTTTTATTTCCACGCAATGCCTTCTGTTTCTGACTCTTGCCCTCACCTGTTAACTTCCTTTCTGGGGGGTTTGGCCTGAGTTTTTCCTGACCACCCAGGGCTCCCCTTCCCACCCTCCCTATGCAGCCATCCCAGGAGCTTAGGCTTTCTGTCAAAAGGCTGTTGGTGTTTAGGTTATTTTGTGTATTTAAAAATTACCAGCCCCCTACCAAAGCAGCGCACACTGCATTTCCTCTTATTTTCCTTCCTCATTTCCCATTCCGTTTTGCTTTTTTCTTGGCTGGGCTTTCTCTGACCCTCTTCCTCATTCTTCCCTCATTTCCCAGTGGTCTTGCAGCCTAACTTTTTACAAGGTCAGCCACACATACCACTTGAGCCATTCCACCAGTCCTTTTTTGTAAAGGGTTTTGTTGAGATAGGGTCTCACAAACTATTTGCCCAGGTTGGCTTCGAACCGCAATCCTCCTGATCCCTGCCTCCAGAATAGCTAGGATAACAGGTGTGAGCCACTGGAGCCCGGCTACAGTTTTTTCTTAGGTGTGTGAAAGAAGGCTTCGGACAATTTAGTTATGGGTACGTGTCAAAAGATTTGCTTTGTTACAGCCTTGTGTGCAAGGAGCATGGCTCTTGTAGAACAATGCTGAAGCTGGTTTTTCGACGAGAATATTTAATAGGAAATTATAAAGGCTGGACTTGCTTTGTCAGGCTAAATACAAACACAATCCCCGGCTACTGTCCTCACAGTTTCTTTGAAAACTTTCACATCTGGCCAGTCTCTTCCCAGAAGAAGTTAGGAATCAGATCAGGTACCAGGTAGGACATACTTTGTTGCAAGCCTGGTGTGAACCAGTCTTTTATTCTCTAGTTTTTTTAGCCAGATCTAATAACTGTCTTGGTTAAATCTGTCTTGGTCCAGCGGTCCATCTTGTGTTATCAATAGAATGTGCAAAGGTATGCCCTTGGCACCTCACTGAAACACAGCTTTTGCTTAGGTCTGGGGTGGGCCCAAGGTTCTGCATTTCTTACCAGCCTCTGGGCCATGCTCAGAACCAGGATTGTCTTGTTGTTTCTGATAGGTGGTGGCACTTTCTCAGGTGTGACACATGTAGCACCCTGCCCGCTCATCCTATCGATGGACACATTGATGTTTCCTGAATTAGGGAAGAGTTTCCCAGCAGAGGCCTTGTGTGGCCACAATTCCTTGTAGTCTGTCTGCCTGGCTTCTGCTTCACACACAGTGAGTTCCCTGGGCTTCTGTTCACATAGGTACAGCAAGAGGCAAGGATGAACATGTAAAGACCTCCTGCTGTTTACTTAATAAGCTGGAGTGTCATGTCAGGGAAATAGCGTTAACAAAATCTCCTCCCACCCCAGAAAACCTCTCCACAAAGGTCAGCGAGAAAGAAAACTTTATTGCTGAATAAACATTAAGAAGTGTCACAGGAGCTGGGCACCGTTGGCTCACACCTGTAATCCTAGCTGCTCAGGGGGCAGAGATCAGGAGGATCGCAGTTCGAAGCCAGCCCAGGCAAATAGTTCAAGAGATCCTATCTTGAAAAACTATTCACAAAAAAATTGGGCTGGTGGAGTGGCTCAAGGTGAAGGCCCTGAGTTCAAGCCCCAGTACTACAAAAAAAAAAAAAAAAAAAAAAAAAAAACGTGTCACAGGCAACCCACTACAGGGACTGCAGAGACAGAGACTTCCTCCTAGGGGTTGAGTGGACACAGCCATTCAGTGTGTCAGTTGGAGTCCGATGACAGCTGAAGTTGTGCCCTTCTCCCAGGGAATGACTTTCTGGGGATAGCAGGTCAGAGGTGGCTCTAGGGTCCTGGAGGAACAGTTTCTGAGTGGTGAGCCTGAGAGAGTCATCTTAGCCACTGAAAAAATTTACACAAATTTGACAAGGACGGAGAGAATTCTGAAAGAAAGAAGTGGGAATGGAGAGGGGTCTTCCCCTTAGGCTCAACATGGAGAATGAAACCTTTCAGGTTTACACAATATGATTACTAAAGCCAGAGTAAAGTCTTTAGAAGACAGAATTGTTGTAGGTGTTTTTTGTCCTACCTGCCTTTTACCCCCTGAGTCCATGAACCACTGCCATCCCTGGCCTGCCAGAAGCGACATAACTATCTGTCAGGCTGGGGACCCAGGATTTCTCTTTGAAGTACAGTCCTGTCCCCAGCATGACACTTATAGCACAAACAAGGATACAGATTAGATGTACTTAATTATATCCTGGTAAGAAGGAGGGCAGTTGTCATGGAGCCTATGTAAGTAGCAACGTTGCCAGGAAAGGTGGAGGGACTTTGCAAGGGCCTGTGTCACTGCGATCACCCCTAGGACTAGTTCTGTGGATAACATATATGCGTTGTATTTTAACCAGATTATGATAGACTCTACAATAGTCTAGTCCAAGTTCAAATATTGGTTTTGCTACAGATCCAGATAAGAAACCCTGAGCTACAGAACCTGAGTCTCCGTTTCACTTGTGAGATGGGCTCAGTGTCCCTGGTTTTCAACAGTTATTGTGAGAACTTCGAAGATAAAATGTGTGGAATGCTTACCAAAGGGGGTGGGGCTCTCAGAAAAGCAAAAGGCAAGGAGCAGAGGGTGTGGCTCAGTGGTAGAGTGTTTGCTGAGCGTGCCCAAGGCCCTGGGTCCCATCCCCAGCACAAAAAAAGGTAAAACATTCATTTATGTTCCCTAAAATCTTTCCATTAGAGGGGCTGGGGATGTACCTTGGCCCTGGGTTCAATCCCCAGCACCAATAAAAAAAAATTCTCCCAAATTAGGAGTAGTTGCCCATGCTAGAGGTAAAATGGGAGGGTCACAAGTTTGAGGCCAGCCTGGGCTACAGAGCAAGATGCTATCTCAAAAAACGAAACAAAACAAACAGGTATTCCACCAAAAACAAAGCCCTGACTGCCTGATCTAAGTAGGAAGAGGCTGTGAAGGAGGAGCTAGGGCTCCCCATTCTGTTCCAGGGGCCGGGAAGGAAGGAGCTTTGGGGTCCTGTAGGGTTGGAAGGGTGGGCTGGGGATGGTAGTGTGAGGAGAGGGCTGTCAGGAACAGAAGGCTAAAAAGTGGTTTGGGGATAACTGTCACAAATTCAGTGAGGGATTGTCAGATTTAGCAAACAAAATTACAGGACATGCAGTTGCATTTGAATTTCAGATAAGCAATGAGTAATTCTTGTAGTGTAAGTCCTAAATATGGTAGGAGGCATGCCTATATTTGAAAAATTTATCTGAGATTTAAAATCTAATTGGTTGGTTCTGTATTTCAGCCAGCAACACCAACTCAGTGAAATCTAAATGATTTTCAAAGTTTCTGAGGAATTGCTGCTCTCGGCTTCACATGGGTCTGAGAACAGCTTTGCCCTGCTCTGAGTTGCTCACAGTGTTCCCCTGGAACAGATAGAGGGCTGGCCAAAGTGAATCTTACTTGTCTTGGGGCTGGGAAGGGGTGGTGGTCAGGAAACACCTCTCTGCCCTCGGGCTTCTAGAAACAGTTCTGTGATTTGAGATTTAGAAGATACCCATGTGCCCACCTGCTTACTCGCTTATCACCCTTCAAAATCATTCAGGGAACTGCTTGTCCACACTGACTGATGAGGACAAAATACTTGCTTGTGAAACTTCCCCTTTCCCCAGATCCTGAACTTGGGCTCAGCCTCCATGTGAGCCAGCACACAACCCCTCCTAGAGGCTCTCACGGGAATGGGGTTGCCCAGGCTGAAGCTAGTTTAGCCATTTTGTCTGAGGTCTCTGGAATTATTTGCCCAGGCTGGCCTTGAACCATGATCCTCATGATTTCAGCCTCCTGAGTAGCTAGGATTACAGGTGTGAGCCACTGGCACCCAGCAAGTTTTCTTTTTTTTCAGTGCTGGGGCTTGGACTCAGGACCTTGCAAGTGCTCCACCACGGAGCTGCTCCACCAGCCCTGGATGTGTTTTCTGACATGGGCAGCAAAAGGGCCATGCTGTGTTGGGGTTGCAGGCCCAGAGGCCTCAGCACAGGGCCGAAAGACAACAGACATGGTAGTTAGGCAGTGCTGGGTTGGGTCCCCTAGCCACCTCTGATTGTGTCCTGGCCATCTGAGGGCATTTTCCATTCTCCATGCACTTCATCTCAGCTCAGACACTGATACTGGATTGTTGATCCTGAGTTCATGATGCCAGACCAGGAGTTAAGAGTAATGCAAGCACAAAGTTTATTGAAAGGATAGCAAAGCACTCTGATGAATGGGTCTTAGTGAAAGAGCTAAGCTGAACAATGGCTGAAGTCTAGGAGATGATATAGGGCAGTGACTGGCTTGGGTTCAACTAGTGAACCTTGAAACTACGTTTGCGATTGGTTGGTGCTAAGTGGTTGGTGCTGAGTCAGCTTCTCAGTGAACTTGGCCACCTGTCTGTCCTTCTCCTTATCGATCTGGGCATTCCAAGAAGGACTGGTCAGCTCGTCCTGGCCTTGGAACCCACATCTTGCAGCTGCATTTTGTTTTGGTGAGAGACTTGTTATTTCTTTGAGAAACCTGTTGCTTTTCACTCCCTGTTTACATGTCTGCTTCTAAAGTGCCTCCCTCATCCAAAATGGTGTCACCTCTGTCATTCCTCCCCTTACAACACCAGTGAGGTCTTCCCTTTCCTCCCAACCTAAAGCAGCAATTAAAAAAAAAAAAAGCTTTTGACAAAATAAATTTAAAAGATTGTTTGAGCAAAGAATGGTCAAGATTCAAGCGCCCCTCCAAACTCTTTGGAAGTGACTGGGAGAACAGTGAATGCCTCCAGCTGGAAGAAGCAAGCAGTCTCTTGTCAAAGTCGCTTTCCTTGTAGAGGTCAGATTAGCCTTCTTGGGAACTCGATCTTATCTCTTGTCTGATTTCTCTGAAGGTCAGATAACAACTTAGTTTTGGCACAGTGACAGGAAGCTTTAGCACGGATGGGGGAGTCAAGTTCGCCTGGGTCCTCTGGGGCTCCAGGCAGCCACTCAGATAAACTGGCCGCCTGTCAACTTTACTTGACAGCAGGAAGCCCAGCCTCACACAGTCCCATGAAAAGCAGAACAGGGGCCTTAGCCTGAGGCATCTTCTTTGTGTCTTTGCTTTGTTTTGGTTTGGTCTCCCTCGGTTAGAAAGTTCACTTCAGGCTGTGGTGGGTGTCTTAGTCACCAGTGTCCCTGGTGTCCAACACGGTGTCTGTGAATAAGAAAGTGAACACCAGACCATGACCTTGGGCTGTCCCTGCCCTTGACTGAGTCCGTTCCCCATGTGAAGTGAAGGGTTCAAGGAGGTAACATTTGTCAACTGTTTGGTACCCAGTTGGCCTATAATAAATTATATGGACCAGCTGGGGGTGTAGCTCAGTGATAGAGTATTTGCTCAGCCCTGGGTTCTAGCCCAGCGCCATAACTAACCAACTAACTAACTAACTAACCAAATTGTGCTCACCATTCTTTTTTGTTATACCATCTTCCCATTCTCCCATGTTTTAGAGAACATTCAGATTAACTCCAAAGGATTAAATGGGGGTGATCCCTCTGGTCAAGGAGGAAAAGGTAATGTTTGGGGGGCCTGTCAATTAAACTGACAAAAGACATTAGCAAGAAAGAAGACTTGATTTTTTTTTTAAATTCAAGTACACAAGAGTTCACAGAAAATGTGACTGTAGGGCCAGGCACTGGTGGCTTATACCTGTAATCCTAGCTACTCAGGAGGCAGAGATCAGGAGGATCGAGGTTCGAAGCCAGCCTGGGCAAATAGTTTGATCCACATTTCTTGGGGGATTTCAAGGCTCAGTGAACCCTTGGACCAGGTCTACAGACCAGTGGCCAGCTGCCTGCAGATCAGGGGTGTTGGCTCATCCTGTATGAGCGAGAAAGGACAGGCAGGTAGAGGGGTAGGATCCAGGTGATTGGCTTCCCTGGCACAGTCTGGATGGTGCTTGGCCATGTGTGCAGCAAATTAATTCCTTAAGAGAATCTCTGAAACCAGGCACCAGTGGCTCACACCTGTAATCCTAGCTACTCAGGAAGCAGAGATCAGGAGGATCTTGGTTGGAAGCCAGCCTGGACAAATAGTTTGCAAGATTCTATCTTGAAAAAACCCATCACAAAAAAAAGGGCTGGTGGAGTGGCTCAGGTGTAGGTCCTGAGTTCAAACCCCAGTACCACAAAAAAAAAAAAAAGTGACTATAGGAAGTGGTTGGAATTTGGGGCTTGTATGCAATCCTAGTGGGGAAGGAGACTTTTAGTTGGATGTGGGAGATAGGTTGGCTTTGTGACAATGTCTGTTTAGGTTATTTCTGACTTTTTTGTTTTGTTTTGAGGCAGGCTCTCACTATGTTGCTAAGAATGGCCTCGAATTTATGACCCACTTGCCTTAGCCTCCTTCCTGAGTGCTGGGGCTCCAGGCGAACATACACCTGGCTGTTTAGTGGTTTCTTATCATGGTGAGTCCAGGGCTGGGCCATAGGACTCAAATTTCCCAGTTGTACAATTCTTGGAATTCCCCAGGGAGGGATCTAGGACAGGTGAACTCTGGGAGGCTCTGCTTTTTTGGCAGATGAAGGGGGTTCAGGGGGAAAAAGGAAGAAAGACAGAGAGCTCTTGTTCTGACATCCCTTCACCTCAAGTACTGGGACTGGAACCAAGGACCTTGTACATATTAAGTATGTACTCTATCACTGAGCTACATTCCCCAGCTTTTAAAATCCGTCAGTCAATCTATCGTCTATCTATCTATCTATCTATCTATCTATCTACCTACCTACCTAACTACCTATCTAAAATTTTACTAGGAATCAAGAAAACCATCGTGTACTTCCCCCCCACAAGTAAGAGCAGGTTGAAGTGACTTGGATCCACCTTGGTGCTGGGAGAGAGCAAGAGCTCTATGGGTTCCCTCCACGGTGTCCAGCCCCAGGGTTGTGTTCTGTGCCCAAGAACACTACTGCAGACCCCCAGGGGAGAGAAAGCTCTCCACATAGACAGCTTCCCCTAGGACCCCTTAACCCAGGCCAGCTCCAGCTCTTGCCACCTTTCTCTCAGCTGATCCTTCACTTTATAGATGGGACAGGACTCAGGGACACTCACTGAAGTCACACAGCTGGTAAATGCTGGGTGAGCACCTGACTCTCAGCACCGAAATGAAAAGCTGCATCCCTGTGACTTTAGACCAAAAAAAAAATGTATAAATATTTAAAGTATTTAAATACAAAATATCTATTAGACTTTTTTGTAGTACTGGGGCTTGAACTCAGATCTTACACCTTGAACCACTCCACCAGCCCTTTTTTGTGATGGATTTTTTTCAAGATAGGGTCTCGAGAACTATTTGCTTGGGCTGGCTTCAAACCTCCATCCTCCTGAGCTCTGCCTCTTGGGTAGCTGGGATTACAGGCGTGAGCCACCAGCTTTGTATTACATGTTTCCATTCAGTTTGGCCCAGTTAATGAGGACATTGAAGGAGAGAGGGAGACTGAGAAAGTCCAGGAGAGCAGGAAAGAAACAGAAATCTGTAGACAGCTCAGAAGACAGGGTGTGAAAACGTGAGGACCTTCTTGCCACTGAGGGTCCCTGGAGATCACAGTGATGCTGTGGCTTTCTTGCTGAGTTTCACAGTGCAGTGCACATGCTAATGGTTGCTTGGTTTCAAACTGTCCCCCGTCCTTACCAGCACTGCATTGGGGCAACATTCAGTCCTTGTCTGCAGCCTCCCTACCACATGCACACCCCAGATGCACACACTCCCCCTGCTCATTTTCTTCCAGCCCACTGGGCACACACACAATGGTGACTGAATGTGCTCTTCCACTGCCCTCACCTAGTGTCACCTCAACCCAATGCCTGAAGGTGGGAGGCCCTCGTTATGGGGACTGGGACCTCTGAGTCTCCTTTGGACAGGTGGGAGGTGGCTTCACTCAGGTGCTCTCTGGTCCTCCCCATGAGTGAACAAAATGAAACAGGAGACAAGATGATGTTCATTTCAGTCCTGCTACAACTCTGATCATTAGCTGGGTGTGGTGATACACTTCTGTAATTCCAGCACTTGGGAGGCTAAGGCTGGAGGAGCACAGGTTTGAGGCCAGCCTGGGCTACGTAGTGAGGCTATGTCTCAAAATAAAATGGGTGAAGAGCACAGAAGTCTGCACACATACATATGAAGACAGAATCATGGAACCCACCAGACGCTGTCGGAAAAGAGGGGTAAACGTGTTAGAGATACACCCTATACTTGTCTGGTACCCATGTTAATGTATGATAATTCAAAACTAAAATAAAATAATTTAAACAAACAATAAAACCTCTGGTCATTGCAGGAAAAAGTGGTCATGTATATTCTCCTGACTTTCCCTAGCTTGTATTTCTTGTGCCTGGCCAGGGAGGTGTGTACAGTTCCACATATTTTGAAAGGAGCAAGGACTTAGTCTCCGCTGATTTTCAGCCATCAAAGAGACTCCAACCCCATATATGCAAGGCCCTGGGTTAGACCCCCAGCACCACAAAAAGAGAAAGAAAGGGAGACCTCAGGCTCACTGTAGTTAGTAAGCTGCCAACTGCTATGTTAATCAAATTCATAGTGTGACTGTTTTAAGCCGGGAGAGGTAGATTATAGAATCCCAGCACTTGGGAGTCTGAGGCAGCAGGAGGATCGTAAGTTTGAGGTCAGCCTGAGCTACTTAGTGAGACCCTGTCTCAAAACAAATTTTTTAAGTTGGGGGATGGGGTGGGGAGGAGACAAGCATGGCCCCAGGGGGGCCACTGGAGGACTTGCTGGAGTGCCAGGGGAGCTCATTGATACTTCTGTTAGAGGTGGGTCCAGGGGTGTCTGGGACTGGCTAAAGGACTGGGGAGCCAGCCGTATTCCAGAATTCTAGAATTGTAATCACAGCCCTGGAAAAGACACATTGAAGGTCACTCCCCAGTTCCGGCCACTTATCTGCTGTTGTATTCTGTGTGACAAAGTGTCAGGCAGCGCTTGCTTCCCTATTTCAGGTGACTCAGATTGGCCAGCTCTTTTGCAACCTGAGGGCACCCAGCAAAGCCACATGGCCTGACTGTAAGGGCAGCTTCCTCAAGCAGACCAGCAAGGGGCCGGAGGACACTGTGCCGGGTCTAGAGCCAGGGGACGAAATGTCTTGAATCAAAAAAAATAAAAATAAAAAGCCAGTATCACGCTAAGCCCGTTTTGGGGAAGTGACGTTCACTGCCTGACGATGTGTCAACTCACAAACATTTTCCTTGGAATCCACTGGGTCCCTCGGGTCCTTCTCACTTCTGTCCTCTCTGTGCAAACAGCACAATAGTTGGAAGTGAGTGCGGGCCAGCAGCCAGCTTTTCACTTTGTCATCTTACCCAGAATAGAGGCGGGCACTTGTTTACTCGGCTTCACTGAGGAACATTCTTTGTCTTCCAAGGAGTACATAAGAGTTCCTGTCTGAGAACACCAAACCTTGAATGGTGACTTTTCCACCACAGTGATTGAGCCGATTGAGCCCGACACAGGAAATGTGTTCTGGTTGCCAGGTTGCAGGAGGAGAACGTGGTCTGTACTTGGAGACTGTAAGAAAAATGGCTGTTTCCATGGATCACAGAGCCTTGGTCACACGGTGGTCAGCTGTGCGCTCATCCCAGGGATGTCACACCATGCGAAGAGCCAGACAGTGGGCTGCACTATGGACTTTTCACCACTGCCAGACCTTCTGCTATGAATTAAGAAGTCTGGTGCATCTTGAATATTTAATTCTCAAAATAGCCAAACATTGGAAGCAACCAAAGAGAATCAATTAAAGAAATTACGTTTCAGCTGCCCAGCAGAAAGATGTTTTTGATATTTTGATGAGTGAAGGAAAAAACCAGGTTTCAACACAAGGATTCCCTTTATCTAAGCCCAAAATCACAGTGATCAAGGTTGGGAAAAACAGTTATGTAGGCTGGGTTGCCAGTGGCTCATGCCTGTAATCCTAGCCTTAGAAAGCAGAGATCAGGAGGAGCATGGTTCAAAGCCAGACCCAAGCAAATAAAGACCTTATCTTAAAAATACCCAACAAAAACAAAGGGCTGGTGGAGTGGCTCAGTGGTCGGGCATCTGCCTAGCAAGCATGAGGCTGAGTTCAAAACCCCAGTACCATCAAAAAAAAGAAAAGAAAAGCAGCTACCTTGGGGAGAGGGCTATGGACTGAAGGGGCAAGGGAACTTCGGGACGCGTTTCTTGTGTTGACTCACAGGGCAGTAGAGCCGGTGTATGCATATGTAAAACTCACAAAGATTTTGTGCTCTTTGATATATATAAGTTCTACAAGAGAAAACATAATGAGTACTGCATGGTATCATTCACAAAGCTCGACAACAAGAAAGCTAGAACAAGGTGACAAGGTGTCAGAAGTCACAGAAAAGGGGCCTGGGGTACATTGCCCTCAGCTCCATCTCCAGCACTGCAAAAACATGTCAAGGTCAAGTTCCTTTGGGGAGGAGTGACTGAGGACAGGGTAAGTGGATTCTTGGGGACCATGTGCCACATTCATGTTCATTTGAGGCTTTTTTTTGGTGGGACTGAGGGCTTCCAACTTACAAAGCAGACACTCCGCTGCTTGAGCCACTCCTCCAGTCCACTTTGTTCTGAGTATTTTGGAGATGGGGTGTTGAGACCTATTTGCCTGGGCTGGCTCGAACCTCAATCCTCCTGATCTCAGCCTCCAAGTACCTAGGATTACAGGTGTGAGCCACAGAAGCTGGCCATGTGCAAGCTATTGATTGGGGTTGTGGTTGCACTGGTTGATTCTCTGTGGTAATCTAACTGTACACTGAGATTTGCACTTTATTTTTTGGTGCAGGAGATCAAATCTACAGCCTCACACTTGCTAAACACATGCTTTTATCACTCAACTGCAGCCCAGCCCCCAATTTGTTCTTTTCTGTCTGTATGCTGTCCTTCCATGAACGTTTATTCAAAGATTTTAATCACAGTATGGTTCTGGGATTTTTGTTGTTGTTGTTGATGGTATATACACAAAGAAAAAGACCAAGATGGGCACATTTCCTATGACTGCCCCTACAACTCACCACAGACTCAGTGGCTAAAACAGAGTTGACTACAGTTCTACAGGTCAGCAGACTGACCAAAATCACAATGGAGGCAGGACCCTGGGCTTACACTGGCAAATCTCTCTCTTAAAGCCAGCTGACTAGCAACCTTAATTCCAACTGCAGCCATGATTTCTCTTTGCCTTGTGCCCTAACATAGTCACAAGGTTTAGGAACTATCTTCAGGAGGTGGTAAAAAAAAATTACAGGAGGCCACTGGTTTGGACTATACTCTTACACTGGCTCCAACAGGTCAGACTAAAAAATCAAAATGGAGTTGCCCAAGCTAACTAAGTGATGTGACCTTCTGAGAAATCAGAGGAATAAGAGAGTTGGTATCCCCCAGCAGGCCAGCCAGCATGGCAGTGAAGTTCCCTCTGTTTTAATCCCTGTATTCTTTTGTCCTTACAAAAAGTAATCTTAAATTAATCTATCAGTTATTCTTCTCTTGTTTGATCTCTCTGTCCTTGCTTTATAAGAAAGTAACTTTGAAATGATCAATTTGCATTTTTTAGGCCCTTGTGCATGCTAGGCAAGTGCTGTACCACTGAGCTGCACCCCCTCCACGCACATCCCTTGTGGTCAGAGCCACTTTGGCCCACAGCACAACAGAGCCCCCCACCTCAAATCTGCTTTCTGTCCTTTGTTCTGATTTCCAGCCTTCCTTCAGCCTTTCTCTGTCTATAAAACCTCCCTGCTCAGCCCACCGGAGCATTTATTCTATGTTATGGACTGAAGTGTCGTGGTATTCTAGGATTGCAAAACAAAGTTGATTGATGAGCAGGGTGTGGTGGTGTACGCCTATAATCCCAGCACTCAGGTGGCCAAGGCAGAAGAATCTTGAGTTTGAGGTCAGCCTGGGATATTTAGGGAAACCCTGTCTCAAAAAAAAAGGGGGGTGGGGGCTTGGAAGTAGCTTAATGGTAGAGTACAAGGCCCCAGGTTTGATCCCCAGCAAACCGCCCCCCCCCCAATCAAAGAACCAAACTGAGATCTTTAAATTGTTGTTAACTTTTGTCCTGGAACAGAGGACATTATTCTGCAGACCACAGACAGAAGGTTAAGAATGGTAATTCATAAGTGGCCATATTTTTCACTATCCCCTTTTCTTATCTGTATTTTCATAAGTTTTCCTGGAAATACACACACTGTTTTTGAGATGAAAAAAAAGTCAAATCTCAGTTATCTGTATTTATTTATTTTTTGGTGGGACTGGGGTTTGAACTCAGGGTTTTATGCTTGTAGTACTCTACTGCTTGAGTCACACCTCTAGTCCATTTTGCTCTGGTTATTATGAAGATAGGGTCTCACAAACTATTTGCCCTGGCTGGACTTGAACCTCAATTCTCCTGATCTCAGACTCCTAAGTAACTAGAATTACAGGTGTGAGACACTTGCGTCCAGCTACTAATAACATCTTAAAGTCCCAGTGTTTGACCCAGTAAGGAACATGACCCTCGCAGTGTTTGGTCATGTGTGTGGTCAGAGCCACTTTGGCCCACAGCACAACAGAGCCTCATTGCTGCCCAGCCTTTCTCCTTTCTTGGGTTCTTTCTGGGACACAAACTGTAGGTACCCCAAAACATATCAACAGCAGACTGGATGAAGAATGGGTTAAGAGGATTCACCAAGTCAGGTGCGGTGGTGGCAACACCTGTAATCCCAGCACTTAGAGGCTAAGGCAGGAGGACCAGGAGCAGTTGGCTGGTCTGGGCTACACAGTTATCACTGTTTTGGGGACAAGCAGTTCAAGTCAAGAGCAAAGGTTCTCCAGCTTCTGCCTCGTGGAGAGTTACTCCTGCTCCTGCTATGAGCCCAAGCTCTTACCCTTCTCACTGGCCTACAGGACTCCCCAGGCACCGGCCTCCTGGTCCAGGACAGCCATGCTGGCTGCTGCATGCAGGTGCAAAGCGAGGTCTTTTCCCACTATTCCTGTGGCCACCTGTCCCTTCCTTCCTAACACAGACTTCAAATGAACCATTCAGTCCCAATAGCCCCGAGGTTCACAGCCTTAAAGCAGCAGAACACAGATTTCCTCTTGTTCCTGGTTGCAGAGCTGTTCTCTTGCTTTACCTTCGTCATTTATTTAATCAGAAAAATGCCCTTCCTCCCGTTCCTGCCTGTGTCTGATTGTCCACCACTTGCAAACAAACTGGCAAATGCAAAAGTGGGTTTTGCTTTTCTCAACCTCAGGCCTGTGCCTGCGGTTGTAGGCTTTGGCTAACGCTTCAGGGCCCATTCAGTCTACCTTTGGCAGTTGTGTTTGGGCAAGGGTGCTTTTATCAGCGACTCCAGACCCTGGTTTTCCACCACATAAGGGGGATGGGGGAACCTCAGGCCTTCATTCTGGATAGCTGCCACTCCTCGTTGGTGCTGCCCACCTCCAGGAAAAGGGGGTGTTTTCAGCTCTGGCACCCCTGGATGTTGTTGAAACCAAAACAGCATGTTCTCTTGCTTTCAAAACACAGGAAACAAATCACTGTTTCCTAAATGGAAAAGAACAAAATCAGCCCTGAGAGAGGTCGTGGGAGATGCTTTCCAAGTCCCTCCAAATCCTTGGCAGGATAGAGCAAGAACACTCAGGTTTAAAACACTCCTCGGCAAGGCTCGTTTTGAAGCCAGCTCATTGTGTGCTAAAGAAAATGGAAGGAACGAAAGGCCTTTGACTTTCCTACAGCCAAAGCCCACAAAAATTCACATCAGGGCAGGGGGCACAGCTCAGTGGTAGAGCGCTTGCCTACCTGAGGCCCTGGGTTCAATCCCCAGCACCACAAAACAAAAACAACAACAACAAAAAAAAACTGATGCATTTGGGGGAACTATTGCTGTTAGAAGAAGTCGGGGTGCCGGAGGAAGTCCTAAGTAAGGCAGAACATTCTGGAAGCCATGTCATCTGAGCCAGACCTGGCTGCAGACCTCCATGAAGGAGGACTCAAGACTGGGAGATGCACAGGGGAGCTGAGCCATACCGATGGTGCGGGCTTTGGGAGCAGAGGCCCTCCTGGTGAAAGAGGACTGATGGCATAGCAGCTGGAGGGCAGGGCTGGGGGTGGTCCTCTGAGCAGCTGTCAGCAAGAGCTTCTGGGGTGAGCAATGACTAAAATCTCATAGCTCATCCTTGTTTTCATATTGTGCTTTTTGAGTCTGACAGCTAACACAGAGACATACCTGCTAAAAACTTGGGGCTTTGATCTAGAATTTGAAGGGAATTCTCTTCCAGTTCTTTCACAGTGGTGGGGATGGAATTCAGGGCTAAGCCTATGCTAGCTAGGCAAGTGCCATACCACAGAGCCGTACCCTAACCCGGTTTTTTTGTTTGTTTGTTTGCTTGTTTTGTGGTACAGGGGCTTGATCTCAGGGCCTTCACCTTGAGCCACTCCACCAGTCCTATTTTTGTGAAGCGTTTTTTCAAGATAGGGTCTCGTGAACTATTTGCCTGGGCTGGGCTTCGAACCACGATCCTCCTGATCTCTGCCTCCTGAATTAGCTAGGATTACAGTGTGAGCCACCAGCGCCCGGCCTGCCCTTGGTTTTTTGAGACAGGTGTGTAGCCCAAGCTGGCCTTGAATTTGTGATCCTCCTCCCTTGGCCTCCCAAGTGCTAGAATTATAGATATGTACATCTGTGCCTGGCAACAACTCCCCACGTTCACAGAATTAAATCAGAAGCTCCTTTTCATCAGCTATCAACGACTGTCTCTGGTGTCTGCTGAGTGGAACCGCCTATGGTTTCTGTCTCTCCTCTTTGTCCTCAGTAAGGACAGATGATGTTCTCCTTAAGTCATCTGCACACTGAGCCACTTTGGGGACACGCAGAGACCCAAACCACACCTTCCCAGAGGCTGATATTTTTAAAAGCCCTAATAAGCTCTCTGCACAGGCTGAATGAATGTTTTGACAGCCTAATGGAGACCCATGTGTTCCATAGCTTTTAGGCTGAGCTTCTGAATTATAGAGCACCTCACAGATCAAGTCAGAAATGAGAACTTTCCCCATAGGGTTGGCCTGTCACCAAGGGATTGCTCAAGAAAACCCAGCCCCCCTCTGACTGTGCCCCTTCCGTAGGAAGAAACATTCCATAGGACAGAGGGGCAAGGAAGACTTTCATTACAATGGAATTGGGGGAAAGGCTTGGCTTGGGGACCTGGAGGACCCGGTGCCCGGATCCTCAAGTCCTCTTACCTGGGCTGTCTCTTGAGGGGCTCCATAGCTACTGGGTGTGGCTCCCTCTTCTTCCTTAAAGATCATCAATCGGTCATCTTAAAATTGATACCCAACTGAAGCCTGGTGCCAGTGGCTCACGCCTGTAATCCTAGCTACTCAGGAGGAGAGATCAGGAGGATTTTCGGATCAAAGGCAGCCCCGGGAAATAGTTCATGAGATCTTATCTCAAAAAATACCCATCACAAAAAAAGGGCTGGTGGAGTGGCTCAAGGTGTAGGCCCTGAGTTCAAACCCCAGTACTGAAAAAAAAAAAATGATACCCAACTGAAACGAAAAGGGGCATTATTAATAATTGCCTTCGGTCGATAGATGTAAACCGAGACTCTCAGGCTGACCATACTGCGTGTCACTGTAATTACAGGGGTGGAGAAGGGAGGGAACATGGCTCATTAACGAGGCTCTCATCTCCACCCATGGCAGGACTGTCCTGTGAGCCTCCAACATTCCTGTGACCAGGGACATCTTTCTGTTACATAATAAACACTCTGGGTGCCACCCAGTCCGAAGGTAGGAGAAGTACAGAAATGCCACTTTAACATAAGAGCCTCAGCCCCAGCCAGAGAGGAGCGAGCTTCCCTAAGCCAAGGTTATAATTATGCCCCTTCCCGCCGTCTTGCTACCGTTCCCGGTTCCCGGGAGCGCACATGCGGGCTGTGCACCCAGAAGCTGCCCCTGGATCTGCAGCAAACGCCTGGCATGGTGCTCCTGTCTCGTCAGGGAGCGCAGGCTCTGACTGGCAAGGCAATCCCAGGGAGCTAAAAATGGAACAGAAGTAACTAGTACCTTCCAGCAGCCATCCCACATCATCAACTGGCAGAAGACAGCTTTGCTGACTTTCCAAGCAGGGTCACAAGAGCTAGCCAACCCTGCAGACAAAACCTCTACCTGCAGGGACCCTCAGGCCACCTGTCCTTAGGGTCATGGGTACAATACCTGCAAAAGAACACCCGCTGCTTTTGGGAGAGGGAAGGCTGTCAGCATTCAATTCAACATGAAAGTTAGCTGCAGGAAAATCAGGACAGAGCTTGTATCCTGGGGGGAGAACAGACTGGGCTTTTGGCTGCACCATTTCTTCAATCCACCACAGGATAAAAGAGTATATATTTGATGAGCTAATTTACGCCGGGTGAACGCAGAGTGGTCACCCCAGCATCACTGCAGGTAAGCGATAATGTCTTCATCTGTACGCAGAGAGCTGCAGACTTGGCTCATCTCGAAGTGCCCTTACCTGCCAGCAGTTCATACTTCTGTTCATACTTCTGTCATGTACGTCATCCCTGGCTTACATAAACCAAACTGTGCTTACACCTCCAGGCTCTACCCACCCTTGCAAAGGCCGTGATTATTCACACACGAAAAAATTAGAGGCTTGGCAGGTACATTCTGATCCCACGCCAGGGAAAAAGGCAGCGCTTAGAACAGCAGAAGCAGCTTCAGGAATCTGACCTTGAACTGACCTCTGTCTGCATTTGCCTTTACTGAAAACTTCCTTCATTGCGCTGGAGACGATTTCAGCTCGTTAGTTGTACAGCCTGTGAGGTCATCAATTGCAGATCAGATTTAAGTGTTGTAATGTGAAGCTCAAAGGGCCTGGGAGTCAGGCCCACCTGGGAATGGACCATGTGGCCGCCTGGTCTTGCTGCCCCCATCTGACCCCAGCCAGGGCTTTTTGAGAGACCCATCATGATACCCTCTCTGGTGGATGAGGACAGAGGTACACAACTGTCTTGGCAGGCACGTGTGTTTCATTCCCCAAGTTAAGAATGCATCCATAGTCTCGGGCTGCCCAGAAATGTTTATTTTGTGCAGCGATGGGGATTGGAGCCAGGGTCTTGCGCGTGCTAGGGTGCTAGGCAAGGGCTCTACCCCTGAGCTCCACCCCCAGCCTTACTCCACAGTTTTTGAGCTGCCCACAGTCTTAGTGTAAGTATCGCCTTACGCTGCAGAAATATGAAACCTGCCAGGGTTCCGATGTGTGATTTAGAGTCAACTGGTCTTGTGTTCCCGCAGGGGACTTTGTTTCCCAACTGACTTCTGTGAGGCCGAGGCAGGTGACAAAGCGTGTGTTAAGTTAGCATGGTGGATTTCAGCCTGGGGAACTTGGTCCTGGAGCAGAGCAGAAGCAGCCAGGAAACTGGGCCGTTTCCTGGGAGGGTCAATTCTTCAGTGAGATTCGGCCCATTGGTTGTTCCTGGATCCTGCCCAGTGCCCTGGCTCCAGCCTTCCCACAATGCATCCTTTCATAACCCTCTTGCTTGTGTGAGCTGGAGTGGGTCCTGTTGTCTGTAACTAAAAACACCCTGGCTAACACAGGAGGCAGGGGACTAAGACGTCAGGAAGTGGTGTGAAAGTCCAGAAAGACATAAAGGAACACTGGCAAATATTTTTGAATAATGTCCACCATTGTGGAGGCTGTACAGGGTGCATTCTCCCCAACCTTTGCAACTCTCTTCAGCATTCTTAGTCCCATTTTACAGATGAGGAAATGGCTCAGGATGGTTAAGGAGCCTGGCCAAGGTCACATAGCCTATAACAGCAAAGCAGGAAATCAAATCAGGTTCCTACTCTCCTCAGGCTTACCCTGCCTGTGTGGAAGCTGTCTTCCACATTTCCTTTCACTCCTCTTTGCTTCCCACTCCCAGTGCCCAGCCATTCAGGAGTCTGAGAACACCACCCTTTCCTTGCATGAGCTTAGCAGGTGAAGGCATCCATTGCACAGGACAGGCCTTACACTAGGAAGCACTGATACACTGGGAGGAATTTCCAGAATAGACCATCTACTGCAATCAGAGTCCCTCACCAAGGAGATGAGTTTCAGGAGCCATTTGCTTTGTGCATTCAAAAATCGTGCTATTTAGCTGGTCACTGGTGTCGCACTCCTGTAATCCTAGCTACTCAGGAGGCAGAGATCAGGGGGATTGAGGTTCAAAGCCAATCTGGGCAAATAGTTCCTTGAGACCTTATCTTGAAAAACCTTTCACAAAAGTAGTGCTGGTGTTGTGGCTCAAGGTGAAGGCCCCAAGTTCAAGCCCCAGTACTGAAAAAAAAAAAATCATGCTATTTGAGGTGTTTTGTTTTGTTTTACAAAAAGTAGGTGTATTGCTTTTGTACTCCAGCATCCCATGACTACCACCAACCTGTCTTGCTTAAGAGGGATGGCAAAGCAAGAGAGCATAAATTGTGGTTCTGATTATGCTGTCAGATTATAGGTGATTTTTATTTTCTCCTTTGTGTATTTCTGCATTCAACATGTTTTTAAAAGGAGCATGTGCATCTGTTGCTTCTAGCTAAAGGAACAGATAATCCTGACTCAGGCTGGGTTGCACAGTGAGGACATTGATGAGTTCATATGAGTGGAAATCTAGGTAAGATCCCCCCCACCCCAGGCATGGCAGGAGCAGCAGTGTCACCAAGGACATCCTTTGTTCTGCATCTCCTCCCTGTGGCCTGAGCCTCCTCTCATGGACACAGCATGGCTGTGATAGCCTGGGAATCAGTGTGGAGATGATAACATCCAAGGAGGCAGTGGCCCTTCCTTTTGATGTTTCCTTTTTAAGAGTGTGAGAGTCCTTCCAGACGCCTGAATGGGGTCACATGCCCTCTCACTGCTAAATCAGTCCCTGGCAGAAGGGCCCCTTAGACTCTAACCTCCCTGCTGGCGACCTGGAGGAGGGTGGACGCCTGACTAAAGCTGTGGCCTGGGGAAGGAGATGTGGAAAATAGATGCCATGTAACAGTGTGTATGTCTGATATGTCCTATGCTCTTTGATAATTTAAAAAAAATGTCATCAATTCTGAAACACTTTAAAAATCACCCTTGTTGAGTGTGGTCAGAACTACTGTTGAGGACTGGGGCATTCATGAACCCTTCCTCTCCTTGTGGAAAATAACCACAGCCTAAACCCAGACAAAACCTCTGTCATGTTTCTGCTTGAGGACAGTGTTCTATTTCCGGGAACATCAGGAACCTCGCCGGTCCTGATGTATTCACACAGGCAGGAGGCAGGCGCTGGACTGGGCTCCCTGTCCCAGCTGACACGTGATGTTCAGCGGTGCTTTTGTCTTGAGCTGTGAGGAGTGCTAAGCCTTTATCAGACATGGTTCCATGCCGTGAGGATGAAATGGTGTCCGAGGTGACTTACATCCAGCCCTGGAGGTCTGAGGGCTAGGAAAGGAAGCTGCTGGAGGAGGCTCAGGGTCTTCGAAGGCCATAAATATTCTCAGTGTCCTTTCAACAAACTGGAGCTGGCTGTGAAAGAAATTATTTCCTCCTTTCTGTTTCTTGTACAGTTGTTTAACTGTTTAAAAGCAAGGGATAAATTCAATGTCTTCTGTCTGACTATGCTTTGCCTTTTATTGAGATCAAATTGCCTAGCAGTATTTCTTGCTAGGATGTAAGAACAAGTGGACTTAAAGAAAAGAAAGAAAGAAAGGGGGCTGGTGGAGTGACTCAAGTGGCAAGTGTGAGGCCCTGAGCTCAAACCCCAGTACTGCCAAAAGAAAAAGAAGAAAGGAGGAGGAGGAGGAGGAAGAGGAAGAGGAGGAGGAGGAGGAGAAGAAGAAAAGGAAGGAAGGAAGGAAGGAAGGGAAAGGAAAGGAAAAAAAGACAAATTTTTTTGCTGCGGTGTGGTGGTTTACACCTATAATCCCAGCACTTGGAAGGCTGTGGCAGGAGGAATGTGAATTCCAGGCCAGCCTAGGCTATGCAGTGAGACCCTGTCTCAAACAAACAAACAACAACAAAACCTTCTTACTGTTTTTAGCAAGTTAAGGACACCTTCAATTTCTACAAATTGAATGTCACCCCTAGATTCCAAAGTTGCAAGATTTTGGTCTTGCTTTTTTTTCTTTCTTCTTATTTCCTGTGTGTGTCATGTGTTGGGCACACAGGAGCCATAAAATAAATCTCAGGACTTGGGATAATAAGTGGAGGAAAGAATAACCTTAAGGAGCCACTTGCTATGTAAAAAATTTGTAAGTCACGCCAATTCAGTGGATATACAGTGACCATATGGAAATGTTTTAAGGTCAAAGATGTTCTAGGTTGGCCTGCTAGGCAGAGTGTGAGGACACACGGGTGTCTACATCTGTTGGGAATTCATTTGAGGCTGGCTTGAGCTAACACATGCCTTCTGGGCTGATGGGGGATGGGATTTGCACCAGGACACCTGGACCAGCAGATCTTGAAGCAGATGAGCCAGGAGAAGGAACAAAAAGCAGAAAAACTGAGTAAATGGGAAGAAGTGAGTGTGCTAGAAGCACCCCGGTGCATGCTGGACATCAGCAGGCCGCTAATGACCACGCAGGAGAGCGTGGGAGCTGCATATCCTCCCTGCACGTTACTTACTCCTCTGTACTGTGGTGTCCCCAGCGGGTGGTTAGAAGGACCAGGGCACTGGGCCAGTTCACAGTGGAGGGAGCTGTTTCCCACCCCGTAACTAAATTAAATAGGGTTCCATATTTAGACCGTCATATGGGGGAGGGAGGAACGGCTGGGCCCAAAGTTCTGTATTCCCTGTAGGATTAAACAACCTGTGTTGGGGTGCTCCTGGGTGGGGCATGAGCTCAGGTTGGCAGCATCACAGGGGGTTCTCGAATTCTCCCCTGGACTGCCAACAGGCCGGTTCCCAGAGGCCTTTATGTGTCCAAAAGAACTGAGGAAGCCAAGCTCTTCTTGGGGTGCACGTGAGCCTTTGAACAGAAGCTGGCCTTTGCCGCCGAGGAAAACGGTGTCCATGGGCCAGGCTCCTTCGCAGACAAGCCTGGGCTCTCAGAGTGACCAGCGGGCCAGTGTCGCTCCTTCAGCATTGGTGTGTCTGCTGGAAACGATGGTGTGTAGATAAGGCAGAAGTGTGCCAGGGTGCCGCAGGCCCCACTGCAGACCCTTCCGGACCACTTTGTGCTGGAAGAGGCCAGTGCAGGTAGAAGCAGGGCCAGCAGAAGCATGTCGTGTCCTGGGAGGAGTCTGTTTTCTAGCCAGTTGTAGAGTTTGAATGCGGCCCCCAGAAAGAAGCAGCCAACTCCTAATCTGGGAAGGGGCTGTTATGTGGATATGGTGTCTTTGTAAGTTAAGGATCTCCAGATGAGCTTAGAGAGGATTTAGGGTGGGTCCTAAATCCAAAAGAGAGAGAAAAAGAGGTTTGACACACAGAGACACAAAGGGAGGAGGCAGAAGTGGAGACTGGAGTGATGCGGCCACAAGCCAAGGAATGCCTGGAGCCACCAGGAGCTGGACAAGGATTCTCCTCCCTCAGAGTCTCAGGAAGGAGCTGGCTCTGCTGTCACCTCATGAAAATATATTTCTGTTGCTTTATATCACTTGTGCCTCAGGAAACCAGTGCACCAAGCTGAGCCCACATCACAAAAGTCTCCCATTCTCAGCTATGGAAAGTTCAGAGCGGGTTCTTGTACCCTGGGGATACGAGGGAAGGTCATGCAGGCTCTTGGTTTGGCGTCAGTGTGGTTGCACATTTCTGGGGCACAGTGGAGACCCCGCTAATGTCCTGCAGGAAACTGATGGTCACATGTTCTCATGAGCACAGCACCTGACCACAGGCCACTGTGGGAGGCAGAGCCAGCAGGCACAGGCCGTTTGAGGACAAGTTATACATTCACACTTGAGCGTTTTAAAGTTGAATGAGCTGCCTGACCTTGCAGGCGGTCAGAGACTGTCGTGCCCATCTAAGCAACAAGACTGTCTCTTTGTGCACCCCTGGCTCCCTGGAGTCCAAGTAACTTGAAATTAATAGAAGGAAAGACCTCTGTATTATTATTATTATTATTATTGCCTGTGTGTATTAAGAGCCATACAAATGAGTATGTATCTTTTAATCATATTTTGCTGTTGGTCTTTGGAACGATGTTATTACTTTTCTCTGTGAGGCAAATTTGAGCTGAGGGAAGGATTTATTTAAATGTGGAGACAATGCTGAAAACCACCTACGAGGGTAGCTAGGATGATAATAATAACCTGTGTGTTCAGAGCATTCTGGAGGCAGAGCTGTGGGAAGTATTTACAAAGTGATTTCACAAACATTTTCTTATCCGTGCTTAACAACCCTGGGAGATACGTTTTCTGACACCAAATCCCATCAACATCCAGTTAAAAAAAAAAAAAAATCCCTTTGGAAGAGAAAAAACACAAAGTCCTGCTTTGAGCTACCAAGATGGCTCAGTGAGATGCACAGGCCCCGCATTCTGTGGGAAGGAGATGAGATGGGCTTTTTGGCCAGGTGTGACATGTGCAGGTGGTCTTTCTTGGCCAGAAGTCACACTGTGGGCCAGGCCCTGGTGGCTCACAGCTGTAATCCTAGGTACTCAGGAGGCAGAGATCAGGAGGATAGAGGCTTGAAGCCAGCCTGGGCAAATAGTTTCTTGAGACCCAATCTCAAAAACACCCTTCACAAAGAAGGGCTGGTGGAGTGGTTGAAGGTGTAGGCCCTGAGTTCAAACCCTAGTACTGCAAAAAAAAAGAAATCACATTGTGTGTATAGAACCTACCTGGGGTAGGATGCCTGACTGCACAATGCACCCCAAGTAAAGAATTGAACTGAAATTATAGGATTAACAACTGGTATTAAGTAGCATTCTGAAAAAATGCCAGGTACCATGAAAAGTAGAAGAAAATGAATGTTTATGGTCTTGGTACCCAAGCAACTTGCAATTCTGCAGGAGACAAATCCAGTTCTTTTACAATCTAATTTAAGGTGACAGGCCTTATAATGGGAAGAGGCATCAGAAAAGGCTCCAGGGAGGAGCAACAGTGAGCCGTGGTAGACCTGGACAGACTATGTTTTAACTGTTTTAAGTATAACACAGGCTGAGCACCTTGATGGAAAAATCTGCTTTTATTTATTTTGTTTTTTTTTTTTTTGTTTGGGACTAGGGTTTGAACTCAGGGCTTCACAGTTGCAAAGCAGGTGCTCTACTGCTGGAGCCACACCTCCAGTCCGTTTTGCTCTGGTTATTTTGGAGATGAGGGTCTCAAGAACTATTTGTCTGAGCTGGCCTCGAACCATAATCCTCCCAATTTCAGCCTCTCAAGTAGCTAGGATTACGGGTGTGAGCCACCAGCTCCTGGTTACTTGCTTTTATTTTATTTTTTGCAGTGCTGGGGATCAAACTGAGGGCCTCACACATGCTGGGCAACTGTGATCTACCACTAACCTACATCCCCAGTCCAAAAAAAAATCTGCTTTTGTGTTGCATAGCTTTCTATACTCCAGTGCTTAATATGCTATCTAAATACATTAAGATGCTGAATCAATGTTTGTTGAATTAACAAAGAAGTGAATAAGCGAACAGGTGAGCGGAGATGAAAATAAAATCGCTCTGGACAAAGGACAGTCAGGGACAAGATTAACAGAGGACCTTGGATGGTGATGGCAGGCTTTGAAGCTTAAATTTCATTCTGTAGTGGACGTTGTTTTGAGCAAGGGAGTGAGTTCATTTGTGTTTTTGAAAGAGAATCCTGCCTGGGAGGAATGCCCTGGAAAAGGGAAGGGAGAAGGCAGGGAAATGACTGAGTTATAGAGAGGGCTGCCTCTCAGATCAAAATGAAATATTTGACCCAAACAATGTATGCACATATGAATAAATGAATAAAAAAAAAGAAATATTTTGGATGTATTGAGGCTGCATGGTACCTTCTGCAGATCTGGCTTCTTGGCCCAAAGTTTTCACAGCTTGGGATGATGCAATGTATTAGCTCAAGGCCCCTGGATTGCTGCCAGGGCTCAATTAGGAAATTGTGCCTGTAGGGTAACCTACATTTTCAGTATTTTTCCAGGCTGGAAACTTTGCCAGATGGTCGTGCCTTGCAAGGCTGTCTTTAACTCTTTTACTACCGCATGGGTCAGTGCTCCCTTCAAGAAGTGGACTGTGAGGTGCCCTGTGACTATCACAAATGGAAACCTGAATGCCAAGTGTAAGGACATGTAAGGACATCAGAGAGTGAGAACTGTGTGCTCTGTGCCTCCTGGCACAGCCTAGATAGCTAGCTAGTTGACCTTGACTCCTAGCCTTCTTCAGAGGGATTGTTCAGGCTTATCTCTTGTTTCTTTGGCTGTGGTGGTAAAGAGGTTAGGCTCTGGAAGCTGACATTTTTTTTTTTTGTTGACTGTCATTCTTTTCATGTCTTTCCTGCAGTGACTTTCCCCCATCTCTACCCCCCAGGCCTCTTGTGCCATGTTTTTCTTGAGATGACTGCTAACACTGTGCTAAGAGCAATGGAAACGATAGGGCCTAGAAACCAGTAATGGTGTTGCCACCTCAGGTTAATCCTGTTGGGGAAGATGTCACTTGCCACAGTGCTTCCTACCTACCAATGCTGGTGCCCATGTGGGTGTGAGCAGGTATTGATCCGACATCCCAATGTCAGCCAGAGGTGACCAAATGAAATGAGAGCATCCGACTCAAGTACCTCATGGGACACATGGATGTCAGGACTTGGGAGACCTCCTCCACCTCCATCCATCCCATGGGAACTTGACAAATGAGGCCTTCTGCAGCATCTGCCAGGCTCCCATCCACCAAGTGTGAGGTGGCCACAGACGGTGAGGAGTTCACAAGTACAAATGCTCACATGCTAGAGGTGTACTCAAGGCGTTCGGGGAACTCTCATAATAACCTTTCTTTAGAACAAGGATGGGAGATGCGTTATTGCAGACAGCACTGAGGGGCTGCTCACCCACTGACCTCCCCCCACCCGCGGCCACCTGATGTCACAGGTTTGGTGCAGTTTCTTGCAAAGCATCAACAGCACCCTTTCAGCCCACGGATGACACTGTTAGCCTGAGGAACAGAAAAAGGCGAAGTGCCACTTGAGCCACCCTTGAAAACCACAAACCATTCTTATGGTTTCCTCTTTCTTTCTCTTTCTCTTTCTTTCCTTCTTTCTTTCTTTCTCTCTTTCTCTCACTTCCTCTCTCCCCCTCTCTTCCTTCCTTCCTTCCTCCTTCCCTCTCTCCCTTTCTTCCTTCCTCCCTCCTCTCTTCTTTCCCTCCCTCCCTCCCTTCCTGCTTTTATTAAGATGGTGCTCCATCACCTTGTCTTGAGTCGTCACACTCCTTCCTGGCGTCCATTTTCTTCTCAACCCACGACACTCTGTCTTCTGACCCTGAATTCATGTCCACTAAGCATACCTTCTGATTGCTGAAGCCTGGGACCTTCCTTTGTATTTTGTTCAGCTTTGACTTTTGTGTCAGTTGACTCCACAGGACTTCATACCCTCCTTTGCTGACCAGGACACCACTACACCCTCTTGTTCTCCTTCCGCCTCTCCAACTACTTATTAGCATCTTTCCTGGTTCTTGTCTATGTCCTGACTCTTACTACTTGGAGTTCTTCACAATTCTGCCTGTGTGCTCCTAGCGATACAATAATCCCACAGTGACTTCATGTTATCCTTGGATACATCCCTATTCCATTGCTTCTCCTCTGTGAGGCCTTCCTCACCTCTCCAGGCACTGGTCCCATGTCGATTTCTCCATTTTCACTCATAGCATTTATCCTATGGCATGTGTCTCTCTCCTATACTGGAAAATCTTCAACACATGTTCACATTCTATTTTTATAGTTTGATTACATCTTTGGTAACTGTTCACTGCCACCAACTTCTATCCTCCTCCTCCTCTACCTCCTCTTCTCCTTCTTCTTCCTCTTCTTTAGCACTGGGGTGTGAACTCAGGGCCTTGCACTTACTAGGCAGGTACTCTACTACTTGAGCCACTCTACCAGCCCTTTTTGCAGTGGTTAGTTTTGAGACAGGGTCTTGTGGTTTTCCCCTGGGTTGGGGCCTCCTGCATAGCTGGGGTGACAGGCATGTGCCACCATGCTTGCTTCTTGGTTGAGTTGGGGTCTCACTAACTTTTTCCTTGGACTGGCCTTGAATCTCCATCCTCCTGATCTCTGCCTCCAAAGTAGCTGGACTTACAGGTGTGAGCCACCACACTAGTGGCTCTTTTGCTTCTTTCTTAGTAATAGAAGTCATATTTCTTATTTATTTATTTATTTTCTTTTTTATTAGTATTGTTGTGCTGGGGGTACATTGGGACATTTACAAAAGTTCTTACAATATATTATAGTTAAATTCACTCCCTCCATCATTTTCCTTTATCTCCCTTTCCTGGAATAGGTTTTTTTTTTTCTTTTTTATGGTACTGGGGCTTGAACTCAGGGCCTTAACCTTGAGCCACTCTGCCAGCCCTTTTTGTGACGGGGTCTTGAAAACTATTTGTCCAGATGCTCCTGATCTCTACCTCCTGAGTAGCTAGGATTACAGGCGTGAACCACGGCCACCCAACTAAAACTATTCCTGGAACAGTTTTAACAGGTCTTATTTTTCCATTTACATACATGTGTACATACTATTTCCACCACATCCTCCCTCCTCCCAAAAAAGTCACAATTTTTCACTGGTTAGGCGGCCTCTTGGAATACATGTCACACTTCCCAGCCTTCCTCGCAATTAGGTGTACCTATGTGACTACATTCTGGCCAATGGGATGTAAAGGGAGGTGTGTGTGTGTGTGTGTGTGCGCGCGCGCGCGCGCACACGTACAACCTCCAAGAGAGCATCCTTCAAGGCGGGAGGTTTGATTGTCACCCTTTCCTCCTACTGTCTACTTGGAGGTGGAAGGTATCTTGTGCTAATGACAGAGCAGCGGACGGAAGGAACCTATGTTCTTGATGAGGAGAAATGAGATGCCTGCATCCACATAGCTTAACCATCGGGACCGAGATCTGAGACCTCCTGTGTCAACAGGACTTACTATTGGATCCAGAAAATTCTTGCTCAGGGGGATTAGACTGTAAACCAATAACTAGCTTCGCTGTTTCCTTCAGGAAATTCATGAAGAAGAATTCATTTGAAAAAAAACTTGCTCATCCTGACAAATAACCCCTCCTCTGGATGACAGATTGCTGTCCTGAGTAAATCGTTCAAATATCAAACAACAGTATAATCGTCAAGACTCAAGGCCTCCTTATGACCAAGTGGCTTAAACAGTTGCATCACAAACATGGTTCAATCCTATCAGATCCTAGCAGTGAAACCTGCCTTGAATGTTTAAATAAAGACCCCAAACTGAGAAAAACCCACCCAGACCCTGCAAGAGTGTCCATACACCAAGAGTGTCTTCAGTGTAACTGGTGGACGGTGCTGTTCACTGCTGCAGTAGGGAGGTCTGTTTCATCAACAGGTTGCTTGGTGATCTTTGGGGAGTCAGTAGTTGTCAGTGATCAGGGAGGTAGATGGCTTACCAGCTCTGGACCTCATTCACACAGGAACCTCAGCTTCTATCTCATCACAACACTTTTACTTTGGGCTTTTGGTCACTGGCAGTCAAGCCTGATCCCACTACTCTCCCCTTCCCCATGTCATCTGTATTTCTCACGTGGTGGCTGACACATAACAAGAGCTCTGCTCACATGAACCAAAGCATAAAGACTGGATCTTTTCATTTAACCCCAGGCAGGTTGATCTGTAGAATTTCTTGTAGATTTTGGACAGCAAAACAATGCCGATTTGAAAACATATGGAGGCTGGGGGTGTATGTAACTAAGTGGCCCAGCATTTGAGGTCCTGGGTTTGATCCTAGGCACTGCCAAAAAACAAGCAAACAAACAAAACCCCAATAAATCAAAGATGCTCTAAGTTATGCATCCAAACAAATTTCCTTGGAATTTTTCACCTGCAGAACTTGTTCATGTATCTTAATAGTAATATTGCTTGAGACATTTTCAAATATCTTTTATAATTACATCTTGAGATTTGCCATTCTGGTAGTGACAAACTGTCTTGTTTTGTTTTCTATTTTTGAGATAGGGTCTTGATATGTAGTCCAGTTTTGCCTTGAATTTGTGATCCTCCTGCCTCAGATTTCAAATGCTAGGATTATAGATGTGTGCCACCATGCCCTGCCAAACTGTCTTTTTTGTTCAAAACCTTTTAGTTTGGACAATTTCAAGCATATTCAAAAATGGGCAGAATAGTGTAATGAACAATTATCAGTTTGGGACTAATCTTTTCTCTGTGCCCTTACCTCTCCCTTTCCCCATCTGGACTATTTTAAAGCTAATCCCAGACATCATATCATTTCACCCTAAAATATTTCAGAGTGTACCGCTGAAAGATAAAACTTTTTTTTTTTTTTTGTGGTGGCAGGGATTAAACCAGGACCTTGGGCATGCTAGGCAAGTGCTCCATTACTGAGATATATCTAAAAATGTATAAAAATATTAGACATAATTCCATTACCCCACCTCAAAAATTAATCATAATCCCTTAATATCATTAAATGTTCAAATAGTGTTTATTTTTTTACCCTTTTGTTTGTTCAAATCATGATGGAAATAAAGTTCATATATTGTTATTGGCTTATGATTTCTGTTTTTTCTTTAAAAATTTTAATTGAATAATATTTATAGAAAAAGAGAATCTATGTGTGACTCAATGAATTTCCCAATGCCTTTTAATCAATATTTTGGAGCTGTCCCCTATTTTTCCTTTGAGTTTATTTGATAAAGAATATTCCCACGGTCTGAACTTTTCCCACTGTTTCCCACGGTGTCATTTAGCTTGCTCTTCTGTTCTCTGTTTCCTGTAAATTGGTAGTTACAGCTACAAGTCTGTTAGATCAGGAGGATTTTTGGGTGAGACCATTTCAATAGGTGCTACAGTCCTTTCCCGCCAGGAGACCCATCTTTCTCTTTCAAAGCATCTTTTAAACGTCGATGTGAGTTCTACAGAGAGGCAACAGCGAGTCAGACTGAGACTAGTGAATAATGTAGGTGACCAAGCTGGAAAATGATGGTTTGAGTTGAAAAACAGGGTGTGATCAAGGAATGAATGATTTACTTGTGTGGCTGGTAAACAGGCCCCGAAGGAAATTCCAAAACAGTTCCACGAGCGTTCTGCGCAAGGGCAAACCTCATATGTACCCGGGGTGACTAACGTGAACGGAACAACAGTGACATTGATGGAGAAATGGTATGTTGGTTACAAAACCAGCTTTGCTGTGTGGGTGGGCGTGGCAGGTGTCCCTTTGTAGTCAGCAGCGCCTCTCGAGGACCCTTAAATGTCTCAGCGTGTGTCACACTGATGTTTTAAGATCGGGGCTGGGACTGCTGCTCTCTTGCTGAAATGCAAGACCTACTTAACCGCCCAATGGGGATCCATGTTTCCTCTTTTAGTTCCACCCCATAGCCTGACACTACAGCCCTACGGATGAGTCCACAAGGATGCTCCTGGTTCCACCTAGCCCCTCCCCAGCCTTGATGTCTGCCTCATCTCCATTGGAGAGTGTGGTCAGGGCATTACTTGCAGAAGTGTCTGCTGCTTCTGAACCGTCAGCCCCAAATGAGGAAGCTCTGGGGGGAAGCTGCAGAGGGAGCAAGCGCCGGCGCCAGCCCGAGCAGCCAAGGGTCGACTGATCTTGACCACGCACACCTTCCCAGTTCCAGGTCAGCGAAACTACCCCTTTTGTGTCTCTCACCACCTTCGCGGAGCCCCGCTCTCGCCACGCCCCTACCCATCGCCACGCCCCCATGACGCAAAAAGGGGAGGATCCACCGGTCCACGGGCGAAATCCCCGGTGCGCCTAGGGCCTAAGTGTTCTGGAGCTCCGCCTACGCCCGCCGACCAGGATCTTGCGCCTGCGCAGTGTGAGCCCCGCGCCCGTTGTCACCCCTCCCCCTCCCTAGCAACGGCCGCCAGCTCCCGCCTCTGCCCACCTATGCCGCGTCTGCGCACGCGCGATCCTTCCGGCATTTCGGTCCCGCCCTCCCCGTCACCCGTAACAACCACTCGAGCCTTCGCCGCGCCCCTCGTCCCTCCCGCCCCAGCCCCCTTCCCCGGAACCGGCGGTCGAGCCGCGGTTGCCGAGCAGTGGAACGGCGACGGCCCCGCGGAGTCGCCGGCATGAGCGAATCCCGCCGCCCCGCGTCCCCGTCCCGGCCTTTCTGACAAGAGGTAGGTGCGCGTCCCCGCGGCGGGCTCCGAGCACGTCCCCGACCCCTATCCCCTAGCCTGGTCGGCCCGGGACGACCCACACCCTTCCCCACCCTCCTCGGCCGGGAGCCGGAGACCCCCCCCCCCAGGGCTCCCCACCCCCGAGAGCCCCTTCCTGCCGGGCCAGACTTGGGGTCCACAGCCAGCCCCGAACCCTCCTCCCGGGCTCCGCCGCCCTGGACCGCTCTGGAGCCCCAGAGCCTGAGGGGAGGGGTTCACTGGGTCCGGCCATTGGCTGATTTTAAACCCCAGTTGTCACGCAACAGAGGTCGCCCCTGTCCCCCGGGCCCCTTGGCGGTGGTCACTCCGGACGCCCGCGTAGGGCGTTTATCTGGACCCGGTGAATTAGCAGGTCCCGTGTAGAGTAGTCACTTTGGCCCAGCGGGATTGGGTATTAACAGTTTCTTCAACTAGCGAATCACGCTTTTCTTGCATCTTCTCCCCACCCTTGTCTGTGCCTCTGATCCCTGAGAGAGATTTGGAAATGAATTTTCCCAGTTAAAAATGGAAGAGTTTGCATGAGAGCCCCACCGTGCACCAGCTTCGAGATGAGTTTGGAAAACTCATGGAGTTCGGCTCTGAATCTCGTGATTTTAAGGCTGGGGGCCTCGTTTTTTACAGAAATGGCTTGCTGGGAAGTCACCCCCCAGTTAGTGCTTACCCGTTTTTCCACCGTCACAGTGGTTTTCACTGCATAACCTGCCCCTTCTGAGATGTGTGCCAAACAGACCAGAGAGTTCCAGATCTGTTTAAAGTAATGTAAACACTAGAAATGCAAGTAGAGATAGCAGTTTTCTGAAATAAAATGTATAATTTATTATTTTTTTAATAGCTAGACTTTGGAATACTTGAGGATATTCGATTTTTAACTTTTGAATATCCTTTCACCATATTCAGATAAAATAACAATTTCAATTTTTTAAAAATTGGTGGCACTGGGGTTTGATCTCAGGGCCTCACACTTGCTGGACAGGCACTCTTAGTGCTTGAACCACTAGTCAGCCCTATTAATGGTTCTTTTAATGTTGTTCTCCCAGCGATCATTACTCTGCCTTTTGGCTAAGATCAAGTGTAGTATTCTCAGCAGGACTGGTGGGCTCATAGGATTTGTTTTTCTTCCTCACTTTTGAATGGTGAGTAGAGTCCCAGATGACTCCAAACAGTATGTTTTAAGAAAACCCAAGTAGGCTGGCACTAGAGAGTGAGTACTCTGACCAGTAGGGTCCTTTGGCCTCAGGCTGGAGCTGGTGTTTGCTGCCTGTTTGCAGCCATCACAGCTATTTGAGGCTGGGGATTTTAGATTCCCTTTGGCTACGTGCTTGACTTGCTGCCATTGAAGACAGGGCTCTAAAATTGTAGTACACACAATTAGAAAACAGGAAACAACAAAAGTCCCGCTTCAAGCTAGCTGGAGTATTCCATGATTTGAGATATGATAGTTGTTTTTTTCCACTTTTATTTTTGCCTTTTCCCCAGAGCTCATGTCCTAACATGTTATTTTTATTTGGCGACTACTAGAAGTTGCTCAAGAGAAAATGATTATAATAATTGCATCCTAGAAAGGACGAGGGTGTCTAGCCTAGTGTCTCACATCCCAAATGCGGATGAGGGGAATGGACGGTGGTTTTCTCGTTCAACTTGGTCTTTTCTTATTATCTTGCTACCTCCCCTTGCCTGTGTGTTTTTGTATGCAGGGAATTGTGACCTATTGTCCCTTTTTACCCTAGAATGTGGTACGATATATTAATGCAGACTTAATTTTTTTCTGTATTGTGGCTGTTTATCCTGTACATTTATGTTTTGCAGGTGTGAGAGGATAGCTGTTATACTACAATCATGGTACAAAAATACCAGTCACCGGTGAGGGTGTATAAACACCCTTTTGAATTAATTATGGCTGTAAGTATTTGCATTTCAATTTACTCTTGGGCTCCTTCTTTTTTTAAGTGTTAGAGTTTGATGATTTGTAAGCTTGACATTCATTGTCGTTACTGCTTCACTTAGTCTTGTCTTAATGATTACAAACTGTAGAGTCTGTAAGATGTTTTAAAAATATAAGCCTCTGATAAATCAAAATCCACACATTTGTTTTTTAAAAATGCCCTTGAGGGTAGTGTATCAATTAGCAGTAATTCTCCCTTTGAAAACACAGAAGTGGGATTCTGACTAAACGCTTCCTGTGGATCTTGCTGTTTTTCTCTGTTAAAGTAGTAAAGGGAAGTGGAGTGTAGGTCTTTCCTCCACCACTTGGTTGGAAGAATGCCCTGGCCACGGGCAAATGCAATCCAGGCAGCCTCAGAACTGAGCACTGAGGCTGGAATCACATTAAGTGACTCTTGAATGAGTTTTTTCACCTAATAGCAAATCTGTGAGTCAAATCAAAATGCCACAAATGGGGTAACTGAAGTCTTTGTTTTCTTGTTATCTACCTGAAGAATTTAGCTGAAAATAAACATTTTGCTAGATATGAAAAACCTTTTCTAATCACTTTTAGATTACTATCAGATATTCCATCCCTTCTCTTTTGTGTTGTTATTGAGGTAACACATACACATACCATGAACATACACCTTGAGGAAAATATGTCAGCCTGAACACTCCTGTGAGTGATGCCAAGCCAAGAAGTGAGCATTACAGCCTGGTGAGGAGTCACCCTCTGCTCCTTTGGGTCTCTGCTCCCCACTCTCTCAAAGTGAACCACTATTTTGGTCTCTTCTTTTTTTTTTTTTCCAGTATGGGAGATTGAATATGGGGTCTGGCACATGGTAGGCAAGCACTGTACCACCAAGCTAACATTATCAGCCCTTTTATACTTTATTTTGAGACACGGTTGCAGTGTGTTAACTAGAGTAGTCTTGAACTCAAGATCCTCCTGGTTCAGCCTTCAGAGTAGCTGGGATTACAGGTTAGTCACCACACCATTATGGGGGTGGCTGCTGTCTTGGTATAAGTGACTATAGGAGACTGACTGTTATCTGTTTCTGTTCTTTATAGAACCAGAAACTCAGGTTTTTTTAATCCAGTTCTTTCTGCTCAGCATTATGTTTGGGAGATTAAATATACAGTTTTGAAAAACAAAATAAAAATTCATATCCTATATATGTGTAAGAGAATAGCATGATGAAACCACTTATACCTGTTAAAAAGGAGGGAGGACCAGGTATGGGTAATCCTAACCTATAATCCTAACTACTCAGGAGGCAGAGATCAGGAGGATTGCGGTTTGAAGCCAGCCTAGGCAAATAGTTCACGAGACCCTATCTTGAAAACACCCATCACAAAAAAGGGCTGGTGGAGTGGCTCAAGTTGTAGTCCCTGAGTTCAAGCCCCAGTACTGCAAAGAAAAATAGTGTGGGGTTTGGGGGGAGACAGGGACATTAAAGAGTGATATAGGAGGGGTGAATTTGATCAAACGTCATTATATGTATATATGTAAATATCACAGTGAAACCCCTTTGTGCAATTTATGCTAATTAAAGTTAAAAAATAAACTCAAGGCCTCATAAGAGAACCAGGGGAGTTTTGTTTTTGAGATGTTAATTTATATATGGTGAAATGGTCACCTTAGCTGTACAGCTTGATCAGTTTTTTTCCTACCACTTGAACCACTCCACCAGCCCCACTTGATCAGTTTTAGCAAAAGAGTCACCTACACCTTTATCAAGACAGAACATTTGCATCTAGTACACCCCACCCCCATGCTCCCTTGTGTGCAGTCTGTCAGGTGGGGACTTTTGTTTGTGTTTGGGGTGAGGGTGTTCCTTAAAAACAGTTCTGTATGTCCCTTGAGTGTGTCTGAGTAGGACTGTCCAGTCTTTTGTGTGAAGGACCTCTGAAAAAGGCATGTTCCTGTTTGCATACTGTGTGCTGATGGCACTTCTGGTCCTGTGGAGCACAGCCCACTCCAGCCAGCTTCAAAGGGAGTTTTGTTAGGGGCAGTGCATGTGGTGTGGCAGCAATCACACAGAGGTTCAGGCGGTTGGACTGGGACAGGCTGTAGCCTGGCAGTGGAGGGAGCTTCCTGGCAGCTCTGGGGGCCTCAGCAGCAGTTGTCCCTGGAACCTCACCCCATGGGACCCTGCCTCACTCCATATGCCAGAGCCTTTTTGTCCCCTCCCTTGTGGCTTCGGCTCCTATGCTTTCTCAGCTGGCCACAACTGCTCTGGCTCCAGTTCAACTTTGTGGCATTTCTTGGTGCATTCTTTCATCTTCCAAGTGACCAGTTCCTGTCAACATTTGCTAGTTCACATTTATTTATTTATTTTTGTGGTACTGTGGTTTGAACTCAGGGCCTGCACCTTGCACCACTCCACCAGCCCTTTTTTGTGAAGGTTTTTTCCAAGATAGGGTCTCACAGAACTGTTTGCCAAGGCTGGCTTTGAGCCTCCATCTTCCTGATCTCTGCCTCCTGAGTAGCTAGGATTATAGGTGTGAGCTACCAGCGCCCGGCGCTAGTTCACATTTTGAGAGAAACTTGGTCTGGCTCACTTCTTCCTCAGAATCCAGGCAGGGTGCTGTTGGACAATTATGTGTCTGTGGGGGGCTAAAGGGTGGTAGAGCTGGGGGGAGAGGGGTGGAGGGAGAGGCACGGGGATGGGGGGTTATGTGTTCCAAAACCTTACAGCACTTGGGACAAGCCTGGTCATTGCAGGCAAAGATCTTCTCCAGGCACTAGATTTAATAAAGAGGTGTTTCCATGGTCTGACGTTGAAACTTGCTAATTTCCCTATTTTCAAAATTCTGAAGTTTGCTTGCAAATTTTATGCATGAATTTACAGAAGAATTCAAAATTCAAATTCTGAGGTCGCATGTCTCCCCCTTCGCCCTCCCACCCGTTGTCTTTTTCAAGCAGCCATTTGTAAACTGTTTTTGTTTAGGTAGTGGTTAACTTCCTCTTGAATTGTTAGAAAATATTTTTTAATTTGAAAATGAAATACATTGCCTTCCTTCTTCCAAAACTGGAATATGATTTCACATGGTATCTTTTGCCCCTTCTTTCTGATTGTAACCGTGTGGAATAACATCCTCAGTATTCACTTTATTTTTGGCTCGTTAAGGAAAACACAGTGCAGTAGAGTTTTTCTGGAAATATCCTTTCCAGTTCACCATCGTCATTTAGGTGAGGCGAGAACAGAACTCTGGCTTCACCTGAAGTACCTGCGGGAACCTTGAAGCCTGTGACTGCGCCTTTGTAATCACAGTGCTTGCTTGGGTCAAAGGTGGGCCTGGCAGGCAGCAGGCATGCCTGGGGCATGGGTCACCTGAGGCCTAATTTACATGGGTCTCAAGGAGACAGACTCAGGAAAAGTTGCTTAGCCACTTAGTGCTTGTGGTTTGTTTTAACTGAGAGTTTAATTGTAATTTAGAGTGCCAGAAAATTATTGAGCTGATTAGTACCTAACATAAATTGTGGAGGTCAAACATGGTAACTGCATTTTGATTGATTTAATGAAAATGGACTGATTCGGGTGGCTAGCACTAAAAGTCATTTGAATTTAAGAATGGTGTTTAACCATGCCTGTTTTCAACAGGCATTTGTGTCACTTTGAGGTATTTCTCTAGTTAGAAGTTGGCCCAGAAAGCAGCCTAAAAGCTTGGGTGAGGTGGAGTGCTTTCTCCACTCCATCTGCCCTCTGGGGAGGAAGGTGAGACTTAGGTTCAGGCTTCGAAGTTAGCTGTGAATCTGTCTTAAAGTTTAAGGGTCTCTCTCCCTCTCTCTCTCTCTCTCTCTCTCTCTCTCTCTCTCTCTCTCTCTTTTTGAGGTGCTGGGGCTTGAACTCAGGGCTTACATCTTGAGCCACTCCACCAGCCCTTTTTTATGATGGGTTTTTTTCGAGATAGGGTCTCACAAACTATTAGGCCAGGCTAGATTATAAAGGTGTGAGCCACTGGCACCCAGCCTAAGGGTCTCTTTATCACTCCGCATTCCCCATAATCATGCATGTCCCACAACATTTATGAAGGGTCTTGTCCATGAAGATGTCTTTAAGTCTCTGGGTCAGCCACATACATCTCCTGAGGTGGCTTTGTCTGACAAGATGTGGGGGGAGAAATGGATCAGGTCTCCATGGGCCCTGGACACTGGACACCATGTGCCCCATGGCTCAGGATCTCAGAACCAGGCATAAGGCTGAGATGCTTGGGGTGGAGTGTTTCACCTTGAAATTTCTAGGATAAAACACAAGTTTCAAGCTTAGCTTGGTGTGGTGGTGCATGCCTATAATCCCAGCACTTGAGAGGCACAGGCCAACCTGGACTACATAGTGATTCCCTGTCTCAAAAAAACCAAAATAATAATAGTAAAGCTTAGACATTTTCAGGTGCAGCCCTTCTTGTGTTAGTGTTTCCTGGCTAAGAGCTGGGTGAGGGAAGGGAAAACCTGAGAGCCCATCTCTGTGAGTCCGTGGCTTGGGCTCCCTGCTTTTTCTTTGCCAAGGACAGCTGTCACTTTGAGGGTTGGGACACATACGCCATTGGTTTGTGTACATCCCAGAACTAAGAACCTTGTTTAGTCCTGTTTGTGCCTCAGCCTTCTGAGATCCAAGCATAAAGTCACTCCATCCTGTTCCTCCTCACATCTTTTAAGCTGTTAGGTTGTCCTATGGTCTATCCCCACACTCTCCATCTGGTTAGTCCTGGGGAAGTGATTTCTGCTACCTGTCATCTTGCTTCTAAGCCCCCTCACCTTTTCTTCAGAGCCCTTCCTGCCTGTGCCTTGCTCCATTTCACCTTAGTTCATAAAACTCGTAAACCTCCCAGCGTGAACCTTACAGTCTGTCTGCTCTGTCCTGCTCTGCTGCCCCCCCCCCTTCTTTTTCTTCTTCGCCACACTGTGCCTTTTCCCATCTGTCTTTTTGATGCTTGTTCATCTTGTCCTGCCCCTTGTCTGATGAGTGCTGGCGAACGAACCCAAGGCCTCATGCATCCTAGGCACACATTGTGCTCCGGAGCTGCACCCCAGCCTCCAACAAGGTCTTAATATGTCACTATTAGGTGCCTTGGCCTGTAATTGTGCTTGCTTTCCTTCTCAAAGTCCTGAGTGTTGCTTTACAAATATTTGCATGTCCCTCAGGGCAGTGGTTTTGGCTGTTATTTCCCTTGGTCCTTAAAGCACATAGGCATCCAGGTGTGTGTGACCAGCGAGTTTCTGTTTGCGCACATGAACTTGGAGTATGAGGGCTTCGTAAATGAGTCTGGTGGAAACTCAGGTCAAAAGTGTACCTCCAGTCCTATTTCTAGACAAGGGACTTGTGTTTTCTCCGTGGAAGAGAAGTACTGTGCTATGATCCTTCAGCTAGCCAGTGCCTCCCTGAAGAGCAAGGACCTTTTATGACAAAGTTGGCTGTTTTTGTCCTCACAAATCATGCAAAACTGTTGGTAAACACGGTAAGTGGTATGCTTCTCCAGACTGAGTAACCAAAAATATATTGGCCAGTGTAAATGGCTGATTAAATGGCCCACTAAGCCAGATTTGCTTTCGCTGTCCTCATTCTGGTTTCTGTTTGTCTTGCTGTCAGTCTTGCTCTAAGGAGACTCTCACATGTCCCATATCTTCCCTCTAAGACTAGCAGATGAAAGGAGGAGAAAGAGATTCACTCAGAGACTAGGTGCCAGTCTGGCCACCACCTGTACCTTAGTGACTAGGCCAGTGATGAACCGTGCAGCAGGGAGGTGATAGAATGAACCGGACTGCAGGTGTGAAAGCAGGTGAGGGCAGGGCCTGGTGATGGCCACGTCCTCTGGCCTGTTTGCTGACTCCTGCTTGTTTCTCACCTCTACCTACCAAGTAAAGCGAGTCCTTTCCTTTGTATGAATGACTGCTCTGAAAGCGCATCTCTTTTAGATCAAACGGGTGTTCATATTCAAGCTTTATTACATCCATTCCAATTTCGTACATAAAACAGCTAGGGAGACATGGAGACCGGGGTAGACTGAGGAGGGCTTGTTCTTCTGGACTTTGGAGTGGGGTGGTGTGTGGAGATCCTGGGCTTTGTGGAGTAAGGGGCTTGTGCAGAAAGCTGAGAACTAGTGAGCCTGAGCCGGTGGCTTTGCTATCACCATACCCTCACCCCACAGCTTTGTCCAGATAGGTGCCTGATGGGTAGGGCAGAGGAGAACAAACTTGCCTTGCTTTGCCCCTCTAGTTTGTGGCAGTCTGCTCTCCTCCATAGGTCCTTCTTTTCGCCCATCCCTCCCTGCCTGAAGTATTTTGAGCTGCCAGTCCCCTTCTCTACTTTTTCTTTGACTCAAGTCCCATGCATATCAGATTTTTAGCATTATTTTAGTTATGAAATGTTCTCATTCCATCTTTCATCTTCTTGAAGCACATGTTCTTCCCTTTACCCTGGATTTCATCCCTGGTTCTTTGTGTATTTCTTGATTTTCGTTTTCAAGTCTGGTGGTTAGGTGTGACTTTGAAATACAACTATTTTCTTTATTATTAGCACACATTAATTGTACAAAGGGGGATCATTGTGACAGAAATAGACCTTTTTCATTGTGGTTTTTGTCTGGCTTGTCTCCAACTCTTGATCCTCCTGCCTCCACTTCCCAAGTAGCCGGGATTACAGGGGTATACCACCACACCTGGCTAGAGTTCATTTTTACTCAAATGAATAAGTGCTGTCCTTTTAGGGGAGCTAACTAAAAGCCCTGCTTTGTTCAAGTCTGGTGGTAGAGGAACTCAATACAGTTTCATGTCTCTGATGGTGAAGTCTAAGGGTCCTGGTGAGCTGTTCCAGCAAGGATGGTGCTCTTCTCATCTGTAAAGATTTTCAGCGTGGTGTGTTTAATAGAAGCTGGGGTACGATTGGTAGGTGCATGGTGTCAGAAATGGACTGTTAGGGTCTGCTTTCATTCCATACTGTGCGCAGAGAGCCAGGCTTTCCCCTTCTTTCAATCCCCTCGCCACTACAGCCCACGTGTGAGCTATGTGTGAGGTGCCTTGACTCCGCAAAGGCAGTGTGGTGTGGCAGGAAACGCCTCATGGAGAAGTAAGGCAGAGTCAGATTTAGCTCCTTGCTTCTCTCACTCACCTGTTCTTGTTATTTTAGGCATACACAGGTAGAATTGTAGGACAGATGCCATGCGCCCATCCCCAGCTCTGCTTCATCATCTCGGCTCCCACCCCCACTGGTGTATTTAGAGCAGATTTCACATATCTTGTTAATTCACTGATAAATATTTCATGCGTCTCTTGAGCATGAAGGACTTCCCTCTTTTTTAAACATAACCACCTCATCATTATCACAGCTAACAGAACTACGAGTCTAATACCAAGTCCGTGTTCAGGTCTTCTCACTTGTCTAAAAGAAGTTGTCTTTTTATAAATTGTGAAAACATTTGTATTTGGTTCTGTTTCTTAAGGCTTGGCTGTTCTCTGCCATTCTCCTTCCCTTTTGTTCCTTTCATGCTGTATGTGTCACAGAAACTGGGTCATGTGTCCCGCATTCCCTCAGCCTTCGCAGACTGAACTGTTCTCACAGCCCGTGGGCTTGCTGCTGGCCCTTCAGCCTCTTCCCTCATTCTGTTTAAACACTTGCTGATAGAGATGACACCAGTGGTGAAAACCAGCTGCTCCCCTTTTGTTCCTATAATAATTCTAGGTAATTTGGGGTTGCAAATAAGTTGCAAAATATCTTTCCCAAATTAAACTGGGTCATTCTACTTACAGCTTCTTTTTAGCCCACCGGCCTGGCCAGTTGTGCTGAGCTGAGAGGAAGGTTTATTGGCAGGTATCTCTGTGGTGTATGCAGCAAGTGCTTTGCAGGAGCGCAGCCCGGGGCTGACGGAGGGCTGCTGTGGTGGACTGAGGTCCAGCTGCGCCACACACTCAGTCTTCGCCCTTCTGCGTACTTTCATCAGAGCCCCGGATGGGCTGCGTGGGGAAGGCAGCCATCACAGTTGACCCATTTCCTCACTTGTAGCCTGTAGGAGGGTAGAACGTTTCTTGTCTGTTTCCCAGTGGAGTTGTCTTACGTATAACAGGAAGTATATATTGCGCTGTCGTTCTCTTGAGGGTGTGCTTTAATGCTAGGAGTACTAGTTTTTTGTTTTTGGTTTTTTTGAGACTGGGTCTTGCTGGTAACCCAGGCTGGCCTAGAACTCTTGCTCCTCCTGCCTTAGCCTCTGGAGTGCTGGGATTACAGGCAACTGCCGCCATGCCCAGCCAAGAAAAATCTTAAGGCAGGCAATGGAGACATGTTTGTTCTGTAGGTCTCAGCCACTAGGGAGGCTGAGGCAGGAGGAGCACTTGAGCCCAGGAGTTTTTAGGCCAAGATGTGCAACATAGTGAGAGCTTATCTCAAAAAGGAAGGAAGGAAAGAAAAGAAAGGAAAAGAAATCTGCCCGTGTATTTCCTATATCTGCACTGCCCTGCTTTGCACTAGGGGATTTGAGTTATTGCTGAGGCCTAGTTTGTAAAAGACTTGCATACTTGGTTACATGGCTGCATTCTTGGCTCTTTTCCCCCCTGGTCTTCCCCTTTGATCTTTCTGGCTTTGCTTTCTCTGCCCCACTTTTTTGCCTTGAGTGCCGATGGACTCTTCCTCTAGTTTTGCTGTCTGGGCCCCACATTGTGTATTTTGTGTACCCTGGCCATAATAATCATGTACTTAATAGTTCGTGCTGTTTTAGAACTAGCCTTTCAGCCCTCTCTCCCCAGGCCTCTTCCAGGGCAGCCTCGGGTAAACTTGGGGTTTCTGTCAGTTTCTAACTGAGCATCTCAGAGATTTGTCTTCAGCCTAGATGCTTTTCAGGAGCTTCCAGACCCCTAATCTGCCACATTTCTCCATGCCACTCTTCAAGGCAGACTTAGTACATGGGAAGCAGAACTCGCCTGCCGTTTCTGCCTGCACGAAAACACGCACCTCAACAAGAGCTCACACACACACACACACACACACACCATTGAAAACCACAACCATAAAACACCACTCAAAACCATTACCTTTAAAAAAGAAAAAAAAAAGCACCACCTTTTCTGTGCTGCTTTGGACAGTGGCACCGGATTCTTTACCCTCACTGAAAGCCTCAGTCCCAGGCAGGCTTCCCTTCTCACTCTTCAGTCTCCTCGAGGACCAGACCAGAGCCTGGCAGGATGTCTCCTAGAGGGATTCTCTTATCCTGCCCCTTCAGCGTTGGTGATGCAGCCCAGACCACTCCTCAGCACACTAAATGCAACCTCACTGCACCCCTAAGAGGGCTCTCCATTGTCGGTCTGCCCCTCCACTTGATGGTTCAGGATTCTGAAGTGGCCATTCCTGGGCTTTAAGGTGAAGTTCAGTTCTTGACTGTGGTGCCCAGAGACTCTCATTTTCCTCGACCCTTCTCTGTAGCCTCATCTCCATGGGTGGCACCTCCACATTTACTCCATAGGACAGCTTTGTTGAGTTTCCTGCAGTTCCTAATAATACCATTTGTTTTCCTGGCTTCATTGCCTTTACACACACCTGCCAGGAATGCCTTTCCCTTGCTTTCTTACCTGTCTGGTCAGGCTCAGCTACACCTAGTTAAGAGTCCCTCTCTGTGCTCTGATGGTCACTCTGCTTTACCATGTCACCTTTCCCCTCTACTGCGAGCCGGGTGAGGATCAAACCATCTTGCTTTTTCTCTTGAGTACTAAGCTCTCAAAAATAGATTTGTCTGTCTTGGAATCTATGTTCCTGTTTCCCCATTACTTCTACTTCTGGTTATGAAAATTATGGCAAAAGGTCATGATGGAATGTATTCTTCTGGTTTAGATGTATTTACTGCTTACACTGAGATGGAGTTGCAGAAGATTCTGATGCAGTCATGTCTTATAAGTAAAACAGCTCAGGATCAGTGAACGAAACTTAAAACTACTGTGGTCGCCTGAAAAGGGTGTCCTGGTTTATATATTGCTTTCTTTCCATAGAGACGGATGCAGGGTGCATGAAAAGTCACTTCTATGATTCTCTCACAGAACATAAAATTCATGTTGAGTAAAATTCTTGACTCTTGGTAGAATGGTGATCTAATTTTCTTTTTAAGATTTCTCTAAGTTTAAGCCTGAAAGGTTGGTTATTGAGTGATTCATTTTCTTAACAAATAAGCTATTCTGTGACTTCAGGTAGTCTTACTTGTAAAATGTGCTTCTTTCTTTTTCCTAGTTTAATACCTGTATATGTATTACAAACCAAGGCCAGGAGTCTTTGCTCCCATTTCCTGAGTGGGGAACAGGAAAATGCTTCTCTCTCTCTTTTCTCCTGCTTGTTTCTCTCCTAATAAACTGTACTGTTACTTAGACAAAAAAAAGCCAAGTCCAGAACTAAAGGCTATAGATTATGAAGCAAATTGAAGTGATTGTTGGTATGTTTTGGGTTTATGCCATGAATATTGAGAAACCTCCTCCCTAAGGCCTGTTAACTTTTACAGAGTTGGTTTAGAATGTTAATTCATTCGTCTGAATTCTGATCCTTCACTGATTCAGTATCTCTGGAGTGGCCCAGTGGTCTGAGACTTCACAGGCCTGTGGGTGACTGTGATGCCTGCTCAGGCTTGAGAGCAACAGATAAATGAACAGGAACAAAGGCTGATTTCAGTTCTAACTTTTTCTTTATTTAAAGAAAATTTCAAAGGAATACTTGCCTTTTTTTTTTTTTTTTTGTACTGGGGGTCGAACTTGGCCTTTCTCTTGCCAGACAGGCACTCTACTACTGGAATCCATCCTCCAGTCCAGGAATAGGTTCTTTAACAGTCTCTGTGGTGGACTCTTCTTACATTCTTTTGACTTCCTAGGGTTTCTCCAAACCAGTCAAGTTTATTTGGTGATACCAAAGTTTTATTAACAAGCAGGTGCTTCCTTGAGCCTCTCTTAGTCATTTGTGTGACTTTGCTAATTTTCAGGTAGATTAGATTGGTACTATTTTTTTGTTGTAGTGGTAAAAATACACATACCATAAAATTTATTTTTAACTACACAGTTCAGTGGTGTGAAATGCATTCACTATGTGCAACCATCAGCACTGTCCTGACCTCCACCTGCCCCTGACAACTCCCATTCTACAGGGTGCTGGGATCGAACCCAGGACCTTGAGCCTGCTAGACAAGCACTCTACCACCATGCTACACTCCTGCATCCCCTTCTTACTTTCTATCTCTACCTATTTAATTACTCCATATAGGTGGAAGCACCCTGGTCTTTTGTGACTGGCTTATTTCATTAGTATAATGTCCTCTTTATGTTTCCTCAGAACTTACTTCCTTTTCAAGGCTGGCTGATGTTCCATTGGATGTGTAAGCCACATTTACTTATCCATTCGTTCACTGACGGGCACTTTCTTTTTCTTTTGGTACTGGGGATCAAACCGAGGGCCTCACATGTGGTAGGCAGATGCTTAACCACTGAGCTACATCCCCGCTACTGTTTTTGCTTCCACCTTTTGCTGTTGTCTGCACCAATATATGTGTATATGTATTTTTGTTGTTGTTTGCTTTTGTTTTTTGAGACAGGATACATAACAAGCTATGTAGCCCAGCTGACTCAAACTGGCAGTTCTTCAGCCCTACCTCCTAGAGTGCTAAGATTACAGGCATGTGTTGCCATGCCTGGCTGCATTATTTCTTTTCTTTTTTTTTTTTTTGGTGGAACTGGGGTTTGAACTTAGGCTTCCGTTTGCTATGCAGGTGCTCCACCACTTGAGCCTCTCTGCCAGCCCCTGCACTATTTGTTTCTAAATACTGGTTTTTGACTGTCAACCAAAAAATAATTACATATCTAAGTTTATTTTTTTTGTCTTTTGAGTTTTTTTGTTTGTTTGTTTCAGTCTCACTGTGTAGCCTGGGCTGGCCTGGAACTCGTGATCCTCCTGCCTCAGCCTCCCAGGTGAGGCGCTCCAGCTTGTCTTTTGTATTTGATAGATTCATGTTTTATTCCATCTGTTCAGAAGATCGCTCTAATGTGCATGTCATTATTGCCATTGCTGCTACTTTCTTTCTTTCGGTGGTGGTTTGCGTGTGTTCTGCTACTGAGTTATGCTCCCAGCCCTGCTGTTTCTTAACAGAGGGAGGTACATCCAGAGGTGGGATGGTTAGACAGAAGGGTATGCTCCTGTGATTTGAGAGTGACAGAAAGGCAGAATTTGGTGTTTAAGCCAGGATATCACTCCTGATTTTCTTTTGTTTGTTATTCTGAGTATGATTTAAGTCATAAGTCTTCAAGGTCTGCGACGCATAACCTCTGGAAGTTAGGCGATAGATATTTTCCTGATGTATGAAACCAGTTCCCCATCAGCCTGCTGACTCCATGGAGCCTTTCTTCTGGCTCATGGAATCGAATTCTTTTATGTGGGCAAACACATGGTGTCTTTAAAAACTGACAGCTGCAATTCCCTGGAACACCAAATGCTCCTCTGAAGTCCACCAGTTAGCTTTACACTAAGAAAGTAAAACGGAGCTCTGCCAAGGCCAGCTTGCTTGAAGAAGTGTGCAGACCACTGTTTCATTGTCAGAGATCTGTTTATGCTCACTTTGTTCCTTATTAGACCATAAGTTTTATAGATTAGGAACAGTTTTTGAAAATCATGACATGGTCTAGATTCTCTTAGATCTTTTCAGTATCACGTGATTGCCTTAAGTACAAATTTAAGTACATGGAAAGTAGAGAGGAGTAAACCTTTCAGAGCTGTAGACGGTCTCACTGCCTTGGGCTTAAGTAATTGTGTCAGGTGTTTGACTTTCAACATTTATTGAAAGAGAAAAGATTTTTTTTTTCATTGGGGTGCTGGAATTTGAACTCAGAGCCTACACCTTGAGCCACTCCACTAGCCCTTTTTTTGTGATGGTTTTTTTCGAGATAGGGTCTTGCAAACTATTTGTCTGGGCTGGCTTTGAACCTCGAGCCTCCTGATCTCTGCCTCCTGAGTAGCTAGGATTACAGGTGTGAGCCACCAGTGCCTGGTGAGAAAAGATATCTTAAGTATAAAGATTTTTTTTGAGGGTGTGGACACCTCTGTTTTTTTCTAGCTAATGTCCTTTAATTCTCTAACACGTTGCTTAATGTACTTTTATTTTCATAATTGAAAACTTACATGACACTTTTGGACCCTAGGGATGTCCTCATGTTTCTGGCTAAGCGTCATCAGGTTGTTAAGAGGTCTCCTTTTGTGTTTATTTTGTGAGCACCAGCTAGTGCTAGTTCAGTGGTTGAAAGCAAATCTAAGATGAGTAGAGGTGGAGTTAACATGCAGGTGATGTGCTCGAGCCAAGTATAGCCCAAGCGCCTTCGCAGAGGCCGATCTGTGCAAGTGAGATTTAAATAGACCAAGTGGTAGGTGGGAGGGAGTCGGCCTGCTGTGGAGAGGGGCCTGCACACTCAGAGCAGCTAGCCCTCCACGTTCCTGCTGGCACAGAGCTTGGTCTTCAACCAGTGGCATGTGCTCCATTGAATGTATGCTATTAGTTTAGGTTTCATCGCTGTAAGAGGTGCTCCTCTATCCCCAGTATCTGGTTGGTTGTGATGGGATTTCACTGTGGTACCCAGGCTGGGCCTCAAGAGAGCCTGCCAACTCAGCCTTCTTCAGTAGCTGGAACTAAAGACAGGCCACCATGCTGGGCTTCCTCTAATTTGTACCTATTTAAGTAATATTATGATAAAAATAACCAGTCAACATTCCCATTCAAGGAAATAACCAGTTGCCACTTAGCATTGAAGGAACTCTTTTTTTTTTTTTGTCAGTACTGGAGTTTGAACTCATGGCCTGGTGCTTGCTAGGCAGGTGCTCTACTCCTTGAGCTGTGCTGCTCTACTCTTTGAGTTGTGCTCCCAACCTGGAAACACTCCTCTTTTGAAAGGGTAAGTGACTTCTCTGAGTCATAGAGGAGTCATAGAGGTTTTGCTTTACTTCTGTGATTCCAGATCAGCCAGGTCCTTAAGTTGGATTTTCTTTGAAACCCAACCAGTGATCACTAGAAATTGAGGGGAGGAGAAACCTTCTCACGTTGTCCTGTCTGCGTTCAGCAGGAGGGGTTCATCAGCTTACTTGGTTTTGAACACGCAGGCAGTGCTTCTGTTAGCAAATTAGTAGCAGTCATCCTCTGTCAGCCACTTTAATTGAGGGCCCTGTGACTGGTGAGGAGAGCACTAAAACAGGGATGTCAGTGTCCTTTGCTTCTGCTGATGTGACTTAGGACTGTGCAAACTGACAGGAGTGTGTGCTCTGGCTGTGTTGTCACGTATAGTAGAATAGCTAAGAAAGTCTGTGTGTGGTTTCTCATGATCATGTTTTCTTTTTCATGAAGGCATTTTAGAGTGCCTTATAAATGATGTTAAGACTCTCAAATATAACCACATCATGTTTTTAACTCTAGGGTTTGGGTTTGGGATTTTGGTTTTTGGACCCCGGCTGGCTTGTGATCTCCTGCCATAGCTGAGATTACAGGCATGAGCCACTACACCTGACTCAAAGGTTTAAAACTTTTAAGAAATTTAGTTTGAGACTATTAGTCATGTACAAATGAGACAAAGAAGGGCCATTTGTCATTGGGGGTAGGAAACGATTCTAAAATAGGCCCACAGACTGCCTTCTGGGTTCTTGCTATGTCCTAGAGGGTTAACATGGCAGCTGTGGTCAGTACAACCACCTCCATGGGCTCTGCTCTCAGAGGGGCCATCTGGTGAGAAGGTGACACTGCCTGGCCTGGAGACAACCTGGACCCTTGTGTGGCAGACAGGAATCCTGTGGCTGGGCAGCTTTTGTAAGTGCATCTGAAGAATGTGTTGCAAGATGTCTTGGGATGCTTCTGTGCTGGTTTCTCATTTACTTCGCTACTCGATTTGCGGGTAGACTCGGCTATTCCACTTTCCAAATGAGGAAATCAGGGCTAAGCTGCTTCCTTAACCGGCCTGACCATCCCTGACCTGTTGTGGACTGACTGTGTGCTATAAACCAGAGTAGGCCCAGCGCACAGCCACAGACACCCACTTATCTCCTCCAATGAACCTGCAGTGCTCAGACACTGGTCTTGGCTTTAAAACACTTCTCTTTTTTCCTTCCCCTAACCTCTCTTTCCCCATCCGATCTGGATCTGTCTGGTTAGATCTGGTTTCCTGCTGGGCAGTAAAACCCCAGCCCCCATCTGAGTCTCACTACTTCCTCTTCTCATGAGCTAGAGCTGTTGCTTCTTAGGTGCTGCACCTGGGGCTTGGGTCAAGGTCCATGAGCAGAGAGCTCAGGCTCTAATTTCTCTGCATATGTCTCCCTGTTAGTGTCTTAGTGTTAAAATGACTTGCTGAGAGAGGGTACTTGGCCAGCTGAGTGGTGTGCATGATGATTGGGTGGGTCAGAGTGGGAGCCAAGTGGTACCATGAGTTTAAAATTGTCAGCAGGAGGTGTGGCGCTGGTGTGGACGATGGAGTCTTCAGTACAGAGTCGGGCAGGATTGTCCCAGAAGGCCAGTTCATGACCTGAGTTCTTTCTCCTCCACTACATTGCATGTCTTCATTCAGTGGAAAATATTGGCACCACTAGCATTGAGTGGACTCAGGGCTACCTGTAGCAGGAAGCCTTTGCAGAGCACAGCTTCCCTTCAGCACCTCCCTCTCCATTTGTCTGAGGAAAACTCCCTTCCCAAGTTGAGTCACATTCATCTTCAGAGCTGTACTTTCTGCTTCAGTAACTGAATGTAGTATACTTAGCTAATTACTGAATTAGAAAACGAACTCCAAGTATTTCCTATGCTCACGTTATAAAGGGATTATTTTGGTCTCTATGCCTAAGTAGAAGTAAGATCCTTTTTCTATCTTTATCTTCTGTTGGCCTTTTCTTTTTCTTACAGAAGGAAGGGGACCTGTATGCTGGTATTTACACCTCATTCCTTTTTTTTTATACTTGCATAATTATAAACTTTAAGTAACTCGTTTCCAACAAAGCATCATGAGATTTTCATATTCTATGTTTAAGGTCATGGGGGAGATAATTACCATTTCGCTTGGTGAACACGTGAGGTTTTCTTGGTGCATTTTCAAAACGTAGTGAAAAGCTAAATGTCAAGTGAAGGCCTTAGTCTGGGTGGGTGGGCTGCCCGTATGTTCTGTGTGGAGCTCAGCAGGGTCCTGGACTGCTCCTGTGTGGCAGTGGCGGTAGCCGCAGCTCATTCTGTGTCAGGCCTTCCTTACATACTTTCAGTTCTCCCCAGCTTCCGTGCGTGAGAAGGTGAAGAGGCTGAAGCTCAGTGAAGTTCATCTTCCTTCGGACGATGCTGCTGCCAGAACCAGGCTGTGAGGCCAGGTCCTCTCTGCCCTGTCCCAGGGAGACAGATCTGGCTCCAGATTCTGGGGAAACTTCCTTCACGCTGTCATTTTAAAAGGGGGAGAAGATCTGGAAGGCGAGAGTGCCTGCCTAGCAAGTGCAAGGCCCTGGGTTCAAACCCCAGGATTGTCCAAAACAAAACAAAAAACTGGAGAGAAATGCTCATTTCATGGGGATTATACCTGCTATGTACATTCGTCTCTGTGGAGCTGGTCGCACGTGTGACAGACTTACTGAGTACTGGATGTTCTGGTACCTGCTGTCCAGCCTGCTTCTCCCGCATGAATGGTCTGCACACTGGCTGTCATGGGGAAGGGAGCATTTGTTGAATAAATGATTCTGTGGATTTCTCTGGGGGCCTTTTTAGAGCCTGACTAAAGCCTGAGAGAACTTCTCAAACAAGGTTTTGGTTGTTTTTTTTTTTTTTTTTTTTGGTTATATTGGGGTTTGAACTCGGCCTGGTGCTTGCTAGGCAGGCACTCTACCACTTAAGCCACACCTTTAGCCCTTTGCTGCTTTAGCTGTTATTTTTTGGATAGGGTCTTTTGCCTGAAACCTCAGTCCTCCTACTGTGCCTTCCAAGCAGCTAGGATTAATTACAGGAGTGAGCTTCCATGTCAGGCTTCTTTTAGCCTAATAGTTTTGTTTTTTTAACCTTTGGCCGAGGTATTATTTGGTATTTAGTGCCTTTTTTTCTTTTCCATATTCTATACATTTTATTTTATAGCATAGTTTGAGGTTCATAGAACATTAAGAAGGTGGTAGAGATTTTCATATAGCCTTTCCTTACCCTTCCACTTCCCCTAGTGATATCTTGTATATGATTTGTTTTTTAAAATTGATGAACTAAAATTGATATTATTGTTAACTAAACACCATGCTTTACATCTGAGCTCACTGTATTTATTGTACCTGCCTTTGGATTTTGACAAATGTTTGTTGTCATGTAGCCACCATTACACTCTTTTTTATAAATAATCCTGGTTATTTAAGAATGAAACAAAAACAGTTTTTCCTTCAACTTGTGTTATTTTTTTCCAATGGCTATTTGGTATTAGGACCCAAATGCTTTACAAGTTGTTTGGACCAGATGATTTAATAAATGGTATTTCTTTTGTCTTCAAGGCACTATAGAAGAAGTTGTTGAGACACCAAGGGTGCTGTGAGCCCTCTGACATAGAGCACCATGTGACAGCGCTTAAGGACAGTTGTGTGGGTCAGAAATGTCTTCAGTGATTGTGTTCAGGACAGTGAGTAGACAGAAAGATTGGAGTCCCCAGGCAGTTATCTGAGATGTCAGTCTTGAGATGTTCAGAAATAGGACAGACCCTCAAACAGGAGTGGGCCTTATTTTGCTAATTTAAATATAAATGTAGGCACAATTAACCAACAAACTGAATTACATTTTTAATTTTATTTGATAGTTCAGTAACTCCTTATCAGTCTGTTAGTGTTACCAAAAGTTTCCTGGTGGTCTTTCTTGGAAATTTTTGAAGAGGAGTATATCACAAGTACTTCATGGTAAAATATTCTAATAGACCTTGTGAAGCCCAGGTTTTAGCTGTACAGTTAATTGATACAGGTTAGATTGAGCAAGGTGAGCAGGAGGTTGTGCTTGTCTTTAACCTTGTAACATTATATCTGTAGGAGGATCTGGGTGGTAGTCTTGCTTTAGCCAAATGGAAAATCCTAAGCTTTTAGTAGGTTAGGTGATTATTTTTCTCTGTCTTCATGCTCCTTTTGTGTTTATTGCAGTGTTGAACTGCTAAAAGCTTGGTCCTCATTGCTGAACACTATGAAATTCTGATGTGTACCTCCTTCTCTCCTGTCACCCAGGAGCAGATTTGATAGGGCACATGGCTGTTATATGTGCAGTATAAAACCCCCACAAGATCACTGCTGGCTGTCAAATTGTGTTGTGTGGGTGGTGCCCCAGTTCTCTGCTGACACGCCTGCTGCTCCTACCCACTCCCATGTGCCTTTGCTTGCTGGCTTTTTGGGGGAGGGGGAGTCATGTAGCAGCACTTACTTGTAGAACCCCAAAGTTTAGGAAATGCATCTTATAATGGCTAGCACTATTTAGTACCAGTTTCTTTTGCTCTTTGGGCAGAAAAACCTGGTTGTAAGTGATTTTGGTTTAGGGTCCTTCCATCCAACTTGTTGTCAGATTTGCAGGAATAGTCAAGGCTGTTTGGGTAGCTAACCTGAATTATCTTAGAGGCCAGGGGAAAAAACCTTACTACAGTGTGGTGTTTTGTTTTATTGCTTTTTGATACAATTTTAAAATACCATAATGTGGACAGACTCCTTGAGTCAATGTGCTGCTTCCTAAGGAAAAACAGGTAGATTTATTAAGAAGTTTCTTTCTCTTAGCCTCTAGCCTAAGTATGTGTTTAGAGCTCTTGGAGTGAAGGTGCAGGTGCAGGTTGAGAGACACCCTCCACATCATCGGACTGTCCCAGCCCTCCCCGTGGCCACCCATTCCTTCTCTTGGGTGGTGTTGAAATGGCTCCTTTATTGAAAGTAAACAGAGCTGGTTTGTCCTGCTGTGTGGTAGTTTAAACTCTCATCTCTCTAACTCAGTGGTAAACCCTCTCATCTCTAACTAGCCATGCTCCTGTGTCTTCCACTGCTACATTCTTAGCATCCTTAGCCTCGGGCCTGTGTGTCGGGGTCCTCTGTACGTAGTGGACTTTGGTCAATCTGCTACACTTTCACACTGGGGGAGGGGGATGCAGAAAGGGTGTGTTCCTGGCCCAAACACCTGGAGTACTGGGGATTATAGACGTGAGGCAGTATGGGAGCCACGCATTGCCCCGAAGCTCCATCACAGTCATGCTTCCATGTGAAGCTCCCGGCTGAGAGACACACCCTTTTTGTGGGTGCACTGGTATCCTCATGAAGCCCCATAGGCTGAAGTTGGACTTCTTCAGACTACATCCTATTTTTGGAAAAGGTGTGCTGTCAGGACCATGGCATTTGAGGCTTTCTAGGGTGAAATTCATAATTGAACCTCAAATGTGTTTAAATTTTAGAGGAAATGACTTGGGGGAGTCAATTTTTTTTTCATATTTCTTAGTTCTACAATAATGCTTGTATTTTCTGCTTTGTTATGAATACATAACAGTGTATTCACAAATAACATTGCAGCTTGCACCTTACTGGTGTACTGAGCAGAAGTAGAGTTTTCTAGTGTCCTGTATGAGACTGGCAAGGACTGGACTGTCTACAAATGTGGCTTTCCCTGAGGGGGCACCCCCTCTCACTGTGGTGTAGATCTAGCTTGGGTGTTCCTGTATTTTTCAGCAGATCACGGCCCTTGAAGCCCTTTGGGGTCCCACCTAGCAGTTTGAGCCTGCCTCTGAGCACACAGACATCTGGCAGCCGGCGTGGAATTGAACCAGGCTTTGCTCCCTTTGTGTGCCCGTGTTCCTCCCGAAAGCGCAGGCATGGTCTCTGACTGGCTCACTCTCCCCAGCTGTCCCTCTGCAGGGCCCTCTGCAGACATGCTTCCTCAGGAAAGCCTGCTTTAGCCAGCCTGGCTGGCCACCCTCCCAGAGCTTTAAGCCATGCCGATTTTGGTGCCACGCACCTTGGTTGGTGTCCTCAGACACCTTCTCAGTCCTCAGTCTTCTTTTCTCCTATGGCATGCAGTGTGAGTCTTCCTCCCTCCTCTCTAACTAGCCATGCTCCTGTGTCTTCCACTGCTTCATTCTTAGCATCCTTAGCCTCGGGCCTGTGTGTAGGGGTCCTCTGTACCTAGTGGACTTTAGTCAATCTGCCACACTTTCTTTCTTTCTTTTTTTAGTGGTACTGGTATTTGAACTCTGGGCCTCACACATGCTAGGCAGGTGCTCTACCATTCGAGCCACTCCACCAGCCCTGTTTTGTGTTGGGCATTTTCAAGATAGGGTCTCTCGAACTATTTGTTAGAGCTGGCTTTGAACTGTGATCTTCCTAATATCTGCCTCCTGAGTAGCTAAGATTACAGGCATGAGCCACTAGCAACCCAACTTCATACTTTCTTAATATGTTGGATATTTATTTCTTTACATACTAGTAGTGTCTTAGAGAGACTTAAGGCATAGTTTATTCCTTCCGTTGTAAAAGCAGGTGTTTATAAATCAGTTTGATGTCATATCTGTGCCATAGAATGTACCAGCTGCTGTGCAGAAAACAGTTGGTGTGGTTTGTTGGCTGCATCAGATATGAACATAGTTCACTTGAAAGGTAGGTTCTTTAAATGGAACTTCTTATTTTAATATTTTTGGTGGTACTAGGGTTTGAACTCAGGGCCTTATGCTTGCTAGGTAGGTGCTCTACCACTTGAGCCACACCTCCGGCCTTAAATGAAACGGCTTTTTCACTGGGTTTTTCTGGTATCTTGCAGTATTTGGCTCATTAATTCTCAAGTTGAACTGACTTTGCTAAGATACGGTTTTCTTTAGCATGGTACTAGCTGTTAATATGTCAAAATTGCATTCAAAGGTTGGCTAAAAGCTGAAAGTACTGTTGCCAAGCTTCCAAATTGCAGGCTCAGAAACCCTTTGAAAGGAGAAGAGTGGGTGTGGGAGGTAGGAGGAAGAGTTACCCAGAAGGCAGTGTTCCCTGGTGGGGGGCAAGTTGATAAGGCCCTAACGTTGTTTTTGTTATTGAAACAATTGCTGTGTTAAACAAAAGGAGTGAGCAAAAGATTGTAAGAATTTTCTCTTACAAAGAAAGTTTTCTTTTAAAAGGAACCTCAAAGAATATACCTTTCTCTCTAAAGAAATTACTTCTAGAAGGGTTCATTTTGTGCAGCTTCCTTGGTTTCTGTGTAGGTAAATGCTGGGTCTGATTAGGGAGCGGCTGGATCCCATCTCAGAGACTTTGCAAACAGAAAGACATTTGGGAATTGCTGCTTTTCTGGTACAGTGACTTGAAGCTGGTGAGAGTTGAAATGTGGGGTTCTTCCTAGGTTCTTTTGTGCAGAGAGCAAAATGGGAAGTCTGCTCGTATGTCTCCCGGGCTAACATAGAGGGTCACCACCTAATGGAAACCCAGACTGTTAACCTGGAAAGCAATAGCTCTCGGGCGGCCTCTCCCCAGCTGGAGCTGGGGGCTGAGGAGGGTGCTTGGGGGAAAAGGTGCCACTGCTGTTGTCCTATATGCCCCGGCCAGAGTTGTAGGCAAACCAACATTTGTATAAATTTTCATGTACAAAATGTGGTAGTATTATATTTAATCAGTCACATCAAAAGACAGTAAAACTGCAGGCTGGCTTCCTTCCTTCCTCTCTTCCTCCTTCTCTCCTTCCCTCCTTCCTTCCTTTTTTGGTGCTTGGGATTAAATCCACACACATGTGAAGTACATGCACTATTGCTGAGCTATACTCCCAGCCTTGATTTCTTGATTTGTACCAATGGATGTGTGCTCTGTTTTTGTGTAATAAAAGTACCCCCAAGCCGCCTTCTTTTCCTATTAATGTTTTCTCCAACTCTTTATTTTGAAAATTTGCCATTTTAAAAAAAAGTTGGTAGAAAAGAACAGTGAAGACCTGTTCTTGTCACCTGGATAAATGAACTCATTTGCTTTATCTCTTCCACAGACAACACATATATGTTGATAGAAGCATTTGAAAGCAAGTGGTATGCATGGTGACACTTTCCCCTAAGTACTGAGGTGTGGCTGCCTAGAATAGCTGTTCTCCCAAAAGATGTGATCAGTATCCAGCCTAGGAATTTAACTTTGATAGAGTAATCATACTTAATATTTAGCACGTGGTCCTCCGACCTCAGTTGTTCCCCAGGCCAAGAGCTAGTGCCTCATTGCATTGGGCAGTCCTGTCTCTTTAGACAGACACCTTTATTCTAGACATGTTCCTTCTTTTTTGTTCATCTCAAGACACTGACATTTCTTTCTATGTTAAGGGTGCAGGCTGGGTGTTCTGTAGACCATTCCAGAGTTTGGATTTGTAGCCTGAGCTTGGCCATGTTTGTTCCAAGGATGCAGAGGACGACTGCCTGGGTCATGCGTGCTTCCCTTGCATCAGGGCAGACCTCACACTGTCCCATTATTGGGCCTAAGTTGAGTCATTTGGTTAAGGTAGTGCCTACCAGATCTGTCCATTATAAAGGTTCCTTTGTAATTAGTGATCTGCAGGACAGTAATCTGAGACGTGGCTGTCTCTTCTGACCACCTTGAACAGCGTCTGTTGGGCATCCTGGGCACAAGCGATTATCTGTGCACATGTGAGTCTACATGGTGGATGACTTCATACGAAGTGGAAGGTCTTTAGTGTGGTTTAAATTCTAGATTTGGTCATGTGGGTAAGACCTCATGCTGACCATTCCGTTTGAAGAATTTAAACAACGATACAGGTATTTGGAAAATGGTCTAACAGTACTTAAATAAGAGAGAATTGCATGTAGGTTGTTTCTGGGTAAGTGCTTGTTCTACCCATTAGGTTCCTTAGAAAGAATAAAAGGGTAGAGATGTGGCTCAAGCAGTAGTGACTGCTTTGCAAGCATGGAGGCCTAAGTTCAAACCCCACTCCTACCAAAATACAAATAAACAAAAAGAATTGTTTCATTAGGAGACTCTTATTTCTAATTTCTTGGTATGTCATAGTGCTGGAACGCACAAACCCAAGGCTGTGAGTTTTTTTTTTTTTTTTTGAGTGTGTGTTATATAGTACAATTTAAAAGTACAAGTTGTAAAAGTTGTGGTACAACTGAAAAGTTGGTTTAGAGGGCTTTACAGTCAGTATGGAGCAAATGGTGGTCAGCAGCCTTGTTTTGTGTTGTTTAGTTTTTCTTCCTTAGAGTTGTTCATTTGTCTAGTACTTAATTCTGACAGATTCTTAGAGCATCCTCTGTGCTTATCTGTGATCTCAGCAGGTGAATAAGCTTCCCAAATGCTGGGATAACCAGATGCACCAGCAGCAGCTGCTGTGTGATTTATAGGAGTCTAGTAATCACGGAATTCAGGAGATATTTGAATAGAGGCTGGGAATAGAAAAACCATAAGATATGTATGCATATGCGTAAGCCTCATGCTTACTAGGCACATGCTCTGCCATTTGAGCCACGCCATGGTCCATAAAGAATAGATTTTTTCAACTTCCAAAGAAGAACATTTGAAATGCAAATATGATGGATCCTGTGTGTACGGTTTGCATCTCAGACTATCCTCACCTGACTCATGCAGATGTGGCTCTCATCACCAGTGCTCTCTCCTCTGAGTCCCCTGAGAGGTGGGGGAGGGCTTGTGCAGGGCCTTACCGGAGGAGTGTAGCTGCAGCATACTTCTCGTCCCCCACCACTGTTACCCTTCCCTTGGGGTGCAGTCCCTGCTCCCAGCCTGTGTTCTCCTTGCAGAACTCCTGGGTTCTCTTTCTTGGATATTTTCTCCTCATTGCTGACTGTAAACAGAACTTTGTGGGCTCTGAGGATCTCTCTCACAAGATCTGTCCCCATGCCATTCCTCCAAGCTGAGTGTGACCTCTATACATATACACGTCATAGGACCCTTTCTGGGTGTGGGGTGGTGCTCACTGTCCTCCTGAGCTGTGGGCTTCCCTCCCTCCTCCTGCGCTGCCTAGAAACCTGTAGATAACAGGAGCATATGGAGCTCAGAGTGACCTAAAATGAAATGTGATGGAGAGAAGAACACAAGGACCTGCATGGAGGGTGACTGCAGGGGCAGCCCTACTCAGGGAAGCCACCAGACCTTCTCCATGAAAGGCCTGCATGCTCTTGACCCACTTACACCCTTCTCCAGGTAAAGCCAAATTACTTTGTGCTGTTTGCTTATGCACGCTGTAGATTTCTCCCTTAAATCTTCTCATTGTGATTGAGGTGGGCAGTGAAGCCCCTCCCCATTTTCAGTGCAGCCCTGCAGAGCAGTGGATCTGTCACCTGGCACAGATGTTACCCTGCAATGCCTTCTTCGTAGAGGGGCAGGCTGCAGGGGCACGCCCTGGATTCTGCCTCCCTGTGTCCTAGAGTTTCCTTGGGCTTTGTGGACTGTTGCAGAGTAACCTGAATCTGGTACTCAGTGCTTTTTCTAAAAGTTTTAACACCATGCAGCAAGTCTTTCTCTTTTAAGTGGAGATACTTGTAGATTCAGAATGTATTAATACATTATTCACAAAGAGTGCTATGGAAAGACTGAATGTGCTCTTCACCCATTTCCCCAGTGACCACAGCATACCACCATCAGGATGCCAACGTCTGTACAGTTCCCTTACAGCTATACCTGCTTCCCTCCCGCCCCCACCTCTTCCGCAGCCCCTAGCAGCTCTTATTTTGTCATTTGAAGAATGTTATGTAGCTGGGCATTGGTGGCTCACACCTGTAATCCTAGCTACTCAGGAGGCAGAGATCAGGAGGATCATGGTTCAAAGCCAGCCCAGGAAAATAGTTCTCGAGACCCTGTCTCAAAAAACCCATCACGGGGAGGGGAAAAAAAAAGGCTGGTGGAGTGGCTCAAGGTTTAGGCCCTGAGTTCAAACCCAGTACTGCAAAAAAAAAAAAAAGGTTATGTAAATGGGATCATGCAGCGTGTAACTGTTGAGGCTGGATTTGCCCAGCATAATTCCTGGAGGTTTATCTGAGCTGTTGCGTATGCAATAGCTTCTTCCTTTTCACTGCTTAGTAGTGTTCAGTGGTGTGGATGCACAATTTGTTTAGTCATTCAGTTATTGAAGGACATCTGGGTAGTTTCCAACTTTTGCTGCCATGAATAGAGCTGCTGGGAACATTTGTGCCGAGGAGTGCCATTGCAAGCTTGTACACCAGTTGCATGTTTATATTTTAAGAAACTATCCAACTGTTTTCCAGATTGGTTACACCATTTTGCATTCTTATCAGCAATGTCTGACTCACATTCTTGCCAACATTCCGTGTTGCACTGTTTTTTATTTTTCCATTTCATAGGTGTGTGGTGATATCTCCTTAGGGTTGCCTTACATTTCCCTGAGAGCTGCTTTCTCTACTTACTTGCCATCTCTGTGTTAGATGCCTGTACTTGTCTTTTGCCCATTCAGTCATTGATTGTGTGTGTGTGTGTGTGTGTGTGTGTGTGTGTGTGTGTGTGTGTGCGCGTGCGCGCTGCGCACGCATCTTACTGGGGTTTGAACTCTTGGTCTTGGCACTTGCTATACAGTTGCTCTACCACTTAAGCCATGCCCTCAGCCCTTTTTTGCTTCAGTTATTTTTCAGAGCAGTGGCTGGCCTTTTTGCCCCTGCTGGCCTGGACCACAATCCTCCTACCAGTGGCCTTCCACATAGCTGGGATCATAAGCATGCACCACAAATCCCAGCTTATTGGTTGAGATGGGAACTCACAAACTTTTTGCTGGCAGGGATTCAACCTCCATTCTCAAGGTCTGCTTTCCTAGTAGCTAGAAATAAAGTCAGTAATCGTCCAATTTCAAGGCATTTAACCCTAGCCATTTACTTTGATATCATCTTGTGAATGTTGTGGGGGGCAGCTGATAAGGAAACTTAAATTGGGTGGGGTAAATCACAATAGAGTGATGGAATGAGTTACAATCCAGAAAGCGCGTATCACATGAAGACCTTCCTGCCACAAAGGCAGATAATTATCTAAAGCCCGCCTCTAAAATTTGACCAATCCCAAGAGGTGTATTTTAAATAACCCAATAGGAATTAGGTGCTGTCCATGAAGAAGAATGTACACCCCATAGTACTTAGCCAGTGAGGAACTAGGGGAGGGACTTGTGCACTAGGTAATATATAGCTTATTGTAACAGCTTCCAGGGTCTTTGCTGGTCAGGTACCCAGTATTATCCAGGTTGCATTAATGTCTCCATGTGTCTCTTGAGTCCATTCTTTGAGTTTGGACAGGTGAGCATATTTCTCACACTGGGATTACAGGTGCAAGCCTGTAGTTGTTTGTTTTTATTTGTGATAAAACATAAAACAATGACCATCTTCTCTTTTTTTCGGTGCTTGGGGTTGAATTCAGGACATCACATATCATCCTACAGGGACTTTAGTAGAACAAGTTTTTAATTTAGATGAAGTTTATTTTATCCGTTTTGCCTCTTATGGATTGTGATTTTGAGGTCAAATCTAAGAACTCTTTGCCTAGTCCTAGACCTGAAGATTTTTCTCCTAAAACTTTTATAGTTTTATGTTTACATTTAAGCCCATGTCCTTTTGGGATTAATTTTAATATAAGATGTGAGGCTTGGGTCAAGGTTTTTATTTTGCTGCCTATGGATGTGCAGCTGTCCGGGAATAGTTGTTGAAAAAGTCATTTTTCATCCATTGCATTCTTTTGTGCCTTTATCAGAGATCATTTGTGCAGAGATCATTTGGGCTGCTTTCTACCTGTCACTCAGGTAGAAAGCGCGCTTGGTGTACATGAGGCCCAGGTTGATTCCAGTGCTGAAAAGTAAAGAGGGAAAAAGCAGTTGGGGTGTTTTTGAGGCCATTTCTGGGTGTTCTGTCCCATTGAGCTATATCCAGCCCTCTGCCAGTGCTATGGAACTGTAGGTAGCTATACAGTTGGTCTTAATGCCTGGTTGGGTAAGTCTTCCCACTATTTTCAAAATCATTTTAGTGAGTCCAGTTCCTTTGCCTTCCTATGTAAATTTGCAAATAATCTTATGTATAGCTACAAAAAAATCTTACGGGGGGTGGGGGTTAGACTGATTAAAGTGCAGTATATTTATAGGTAGAATACCAAGACAAAACCCCACTGAACAGTGAACAGACACTTGAACAATGAAGGATGGGAATGTGAAAACGAGCCATGTTAAGTTGAGGGTACTGATGAGAGGGGAGGTGCAGGAAGAGGGTAAAGGAGGGAGAAAATGGTTGATGTGCTGTCTATACAAGTAGGATTGAGGAATATTGAAACTGTTGAAGTCATTTTAAGAAGGGGGGAAGAGGGAGAATAATGAGGGGATGACCAAATTCAGAGTACATTGTACACATACATGGAAATGTCCCAGTGGTCTCCCTGTACAACTATTATATACTAACAAAAACATTAGAAAATGAAACAAAATTTTTCTGGGATTTTGGTAGAAATCACATTAAGCCTGTGCATCATGTGGACAGAACTGACATCTTTACCAAGTTGAGTCTTCCAGTACACAAACATGGGCTCTTCCCTTTCTTGTACAAGCCATGGAGGCAAGGACACAACTCTGACGCAGCCTGTTGGCATGCATTGACAGATGCTCTTTTGTCCCTGAGAGAGTAGCAAGGACATACTGTCACTTCTTTGTTTTTGTGTTTTCATCCACAGGCTTATGAGAGGAGGTTCCCTACATGTCCTCTGATTCCAATGTTCGTGGATAGTGACACCGTGAGCGAATTCAAGAGTGAAGATGGGGCCATCCACGTCATTGAGAGGCGCTGCAAACTGGACATAGATGCTCCCAGGCTGCTCAAGAAGGTAACTGAAGAGGACAGGGCAGCCCTCCCAAGACAAGTGCACTTATGCTAACAGCTTCTGTTGTGACTGGGTGTTGTAATAAACCCTTTTCTATTTCTTTTTTAAAGATTGCAGGAGTTGATTATGTTTATTTTGTCCAGAAAAACTCCCTGAATTCTCGGGAACGTACTTTGCACATTGAGGCCCACAATGAAACATTTTCTAACCGGGTCATCATTAACGAGCACTGCTGCTACACGGTGAGTAATGCCACCTGCAAGGGTCAGGATGCAGGAGCGGGCCACGCAGCTTCCCAGGGAAGCTCGTCATCATTTGAAACAGGGTGTCTCTTTGTCTTCGGGAACAGTTCTTCACCAGACAGTGTCACTCATTTCTGATTAATGGGGTCGTGGGTAACAGGTGTGGTCTCCTGCAGGAAGGATTGCACTGTTATAACAGGGAAGGCAGCCAAGTGATGTCTTGATTTCTTTTTAAATAGTACTTCCTTTCTGGTTCCATCTGAATACTTTAGATATATATTTTGAAGGGCCAAGATATTGTGCGGTGGTTTTTGTTTTGTTTTGTTTTGGTTTTTTTTTTCGATATTGGGGTTTGAACCCCAGGCCTCATGCTTGCTAGACAAGTGTTCTACCGCTTGAGCCACTCTGCCAGCCCTGTTTTTTGTTGGGTATTTTTGAGATAGGATCTAACAAATTATTTGCCTGGGTTGGCCCTAAACTGCAATCTTCCTCCTGAGTAACTAGGATTACAGGTGTGAGCCACGGGCACCCAGCTTATTGTGTTTCTTTAAGATTAGATTTGAGACAAGTAATAGAGTCCCTCAGTTCAAAATTCAGTACTGCAAAAAGAAAGGTAAGAGTTAAGAGCATTTATCTGTCTTACCATCTGCTACCCTTACCCTGTTTGAAGAGCTTGTCTTACCAGATCACTAGAATAACCTCCCACCAGTTCTCTCTGCTGCTGCCATTAGCCTCCTACAGCATATCCTCAACACTGAATCCAAATAATCCATTTAAAATGTGTCAGATCATGTCATTGCTTGGCTCAAAACCTTGCAGTCCTTATGTGACTTGTGAGGCCCCTGTCCTCTCCCAATCATATTTCTTCTTCACTATGCACAAGGCTGATGACCCTTTCACTGTCCCTGGACAAGGCAGCTCCCCTAAGGATTCCTCAGTCCCTCCTTCAGTCCCTGCTCAGACCTCCCCTTTCCTCAAAGCCAGCCTTAGCTACCCTATTTAATTCTGCAGCCTGTCCTCCCAGTCCTTTCTATCCTTTTCCCCATAGTACTTATCATATAGCCATATAATTTCCTCATGGCTGATTGTCTGTCCCTGTTAAGGCCATCAGGGACACAAAGCGAGGCTCTTGTTTTGTTAGTGAGAACACTGCTCCATGAGTGTTGAATGAGTGAGTGGACCAAGAGTGAAACGAGATCTGCTTTAGTCTTGTCACCTTTTGAAGTTCTTGGAAGTACCATTTGGACCTTGTCATGGTTTGACCCTCTGTAATTTTTCCACCTGCTGTTCAACAATGGTAGCATTATTAGTAAAGTAAGGGTTCGCTTTGGCTGCACTTGGCTGAGGAGTGGAAGTGCTGTCTCAGCCGAGAACGTGCATGTCAGTGGGAGTGCTTTCTCTGTATGCAGGTTCACCCCGAGAATGAAGACTGGACCTGTTTTGAACAGTCGGCAAGTTTAGATATCAAGTCCTTCTTCGGTTTTGAAAGTACAGTTGAAAAAATCGCCATGAAACAATATACCAGCAACATTAAAAAAGTGAGTCTCAGTTGATCTTAAGCTCTTTCTGAGAGGACCTGCTTTCATCCTGAAAGTATCTCTCTTGTAACAAATTTTGCTGTAATGTTGTCCTCCTCATCCTAGAGACAACCCACTTCCCATCTATTGAAAGCATATTTCTCTCCTAATGCACTCTGCTGTCACTTAAAAAAGAGAGAGAGACTCTTAGGGTTTTATGGAAGAGGGAGGCAGGGCTCTCTGCGATGCTACTCTGAGCTAGTTGTGTTCTAGAAGGCTTGTGCTCAGTTGGACCCAGCCAGCTCTTGATCCCTTGCAGTGGGCCTCGGTTCACATGTCAGGGGTTTGGACAGTGCTGGTTGCTAAGGGAGGAGAGGAGGCATGGGTGGCAGAGCTCCCAGCCCAGGCATTGTCCCTGGAATTGCTGGGCACAGTTGGGGTGAGGCAGCAGCTTGCAGAGTCTCCAGTTCCGCCCCCTGGCCTGCTGTGGAGAGGTACAGTGGTGCTGAGATTCTCACCAAGTGGGTGCGCAGGGGTCACAGCTCTTTGACTGTTGGGTCCATCTCCTGTGGACCTTCCCACATGCTGCTACTTGTGGGCTGTTAGGAAACGGGCATTTCAGAGGAATCAGTGTGGGGTGATGGAGAGCCTTCAGATGGCTTGCTTCATTTCCAAGGTACTGTATTGAATAGAATTTGGATTGGGACAGAAAGCATATATTGAGAACAAGTATGGTAAATTGCTGTTTTAAATTGGCCAGATAAAAAATTCCATCTCTTAGGCTGGGCATAGTTCTCATGTAAGTGATGTCAGTTACTCAGGAGGTACAGTGGTCAAGAGATTTGAGGCCAACCCAGGTAAAATGTTAGCAAGACTCCATCTCAGCCTAAAAAGCTAGGTATGGTGGTACATGCCTGTAATCCTAGCTATCTCTAATCCTAGCTGTGCAGGAGATGGAAGTAGGAAGATCACAGTCAGGCCAACCAAGGTAAAACAGACTATCTCAAAAATAGCTAAAGCAGGGATGGGGAAGTGGCTTAGTGGGTATACTGCCTACCTAGTAAGTGCAAGGTCCTGAGTTCAAACCCCAATACCACCAAAAAGAAAACTAACTAAAGCAAAAAGGGCTAGAGGTGTGGCTCATGTGGTAGAGTGCCACCTATCAAGCATAAGGCCCTGAGTTCAAACTCCAGTATCATTGAAAAAAAGAAAAATATCCTGTCTTCAAACACTGCTTACTAAATCTTGTAGAAGTAAAATAATTAGGGAAGAAAAAGCACAAAAGCCTTTGTCCCCCTCCCCCATGTGCCCTGTTTTATGTACCAAATTCAGTTTTGCCTTATTTTTTTAAAGAAGAGGGTCTCACTTTGCTGCCTAGGCTACCTCTAAACTCATGGGCTCAAGTGGTCCTCCTGCCTCAGCTTCCCAGGTAACTGGGACCAGCAGGAACAAACCATCGCACCCAGAGTTCAGTTTTTGCTCAGTGTCTTGTAAATTGATGAGGGATGGATTATTGAAATGTTGAGTAGACACTCACCTTACAACTGGTTTCATCTTGAAGGGGAAGGAAATCATTGAATACTACCTTCGTCAGCTGGAAGATGAAGGTATTACATATGTGCCCCGCTGGACCCCACCTGCCCTTGGGCCCTCTTCAGAGACGTCAGCATCGAGCAAGAATCAAGCAGTGTCCACAGCTGCCATCGTCCCAGATGCTACCCTCAAGGAGGGACTGAGTGGCGAGGCCCTCAGTAACCCAAGCGGGGCACCTGAGCCTGTGGTGGGGACGCCTGATGGTGCGTGTGAGAGAGATGTCATTCTTCTTAAGTGGGGGCTGTGTGCCTCAGCTCTCTGCCTGTCCTTGTTTCCTTAGGTTGTTAGGGATTCTAGATAGATAAATAATCCATCTTTCTTTCCTCATTTTATTGTTTCCTTGTCCTCTAGCTTATGTAACACATCTATTTTATTTATTTTTCTCTTAGGGTTTTTTTTTGGGGGAGGGTACTGGAGGTTAAACGCTGGGCCTTAAATTTGCTTGACAGGCTTGAGTACTGCTTGAGCCACTCCACTATCTTCACTTGGGTTTTTTTAATAGGAAGGATTATTTCTTGTTACTTTGGTTTTCTGCTGTTACTGTTGTGAGTACTGGGCCATGAACTCAGGGCCTTACACGTGATACTCAAGCACTCCACTTGAGCTACTCCTCCAGCTCCCTTTGCTTTAGTTTATTTTTCAAATAGGGTCTTAGACCACAATTCTCCCACCTATCTGAGACCACAGGCCTGCACCACCACCGTGACTGTCCTTTGAGATAAGGTCTCAAAAGACCTGACTGGTCTTGAACTGTGATCCTCCAGGCCGTCTCCTGCACCGCTCTTGTTCCGTTTACTGAGAGCAGGAATGGTTTACATCTGTGTTTGCTGATGGTAGTTTTGGTGAATGGAAGGAATCGGTCCTTTCGACACAGACTTCTGCCATCACCATGTGCGAGGTGCTATCTGAGCATCTACCAGTGCTCCTTTAGGAGGGAAAGGCTTACTCACTTTCTGTGTGGGTAAACTGAGGCACAGCTGGTAAATGGCAGCGCTGGGACTATGTTGAGATGGACTCCGGATCTGCGTTCAGTTGCTGTGTGGCTTGGCACATGGTAAACACACACAAAGTTTTTTACTATGTAATTGTAGATTGGTGTCCATTGTAAAGAGTTCAGAAAACAGGAAGTTCTCCACTCAGAAACTTTGTTAAGACGTTATTTCTCTTTGCCTGCATGCCGCTCTGCAGCCTGAAGAGGTACAAATGTTTTGGGGCAGGTTTACCTTCTCTCTTGTGAGTGTTTCCATGTTGTATTGTTCATCCTTCCAGTTTGTTACTTTATCAGGGAGATTTCCTTAGTGTCTGTTTGTTCTGTCATAACAGTGCTGAGCCTTGCTTGCAGATGTAACCAGGGAAAGGTAAAAAAGTCAGAAAGCTTCCCAATGCTGTAGCAGTGGTTTCATCTGATCTGATAGCATCTGTGTGGTCTTCGACCTGCACCCCCAGGACTCCATACCACACACTGACATCACTGAGAGAAGGCATTAGGGGCCTCAAGATCCTTTGGTCTTAGTTATAAATTATGCCATGTAACTTACATTGCAGATAAACTTGATGCTGACTACATTAAGAGATACCTGGGGGATCTGACCCCGCTGCAGGAGAGCTGCCTCATCAGACTCCGCCAGTGGCTCCAGGAGACACACAAGGGCAAGGTGAGTATCGCCCCTCGTGCTACGCTGGTGTGCAAGACCCTGGAGTTCTGGTCTTGTTTAGGGTTATGGAGAGTAAACAGTCCTGACTGCTGCTGCTGGGAAAGTGCCTTCCAGCCTCAGTGGCAGTGAGTCAGTCTCTGCCTGGCAGGTTGAGATGCAGAAGTAGCTGGAGTTTTGTATGCTTTACAGAGAATGGCCTAATTTAGAAACAATTAAACATTAAGTTGCAAAGCAGCATTGTGTCCAGGGGTGCACACATTTTCAAGGGGAGGTTTTGAAGAAGCTCAAGATTAGAGATTGGAAGCATGTGAGCTTTGATTGTGAGGTTTGGGTGAAGTATAAGCCCATAAAGATGTAGAGTTTCATGGTAAGCCCTCTCTGGTGAACGAGCAGAGGCTGGTGAGTGTCCACTGAGTTGTGGGTGCTATCTAGTAACCTGTTACTGGAAGCCAAGTACCAGAGAGCTTCAGTGCCAGTCCTCAAGAATACAGCCATGGAGGAGCAGCCCGGTCCTGTGTGCTGATCCCGATTTTCTCTCTTCACTCAGTCCTCCTGACAGTCCTATAGGTGGGTGCTGTTGTGTCACCTCAGTTTTAAGCTGAGGAAACTGAGGCATGGAGAAGTTTAGCAATGTGCTCGAGGTTTTATAGCTGTTGAGCGGAGGGGGCAGGATTTGAACTCAGGCCACTTGGTTACAGCACTCACATCCTTAACCACTTGTGCGTGGCTGGCCCGTTCTGAGTGGAGACAGTGCCCAGTCGGTGGCCCCATTTCGCATCATGCTGCTAGGAGAGGGGCAGAGTAGGCTCCTCCTCCCGCACACTGCCCGGCAACGCGATGGTCCCGCCACCCACGTCAGTGAGACTGTGGCCGCTGCAGGAGGAGAGTGGGAACCCCGTCTCAGCTTGTTGTGTGTTCAGGGAGGCCGGCCCGGGCCTTAACAGTGGAATCCAGAGAAGGCTCCCCACAGCTGCACTAACAAGCCAGCGTGAGAAGTGCAGTGGGGACAGAGACGTGCACATCGTGGTAGCTCTGACGCAGGGCAGGGTGCGGCATGAAAGAGCTTCCCTCTGCCTCTCCTTTGCTGAAGTGAACGCAGAACAGCGTAGAGAAAGCACACAGCAGATGTGCTGCTTTTCTGAAGCGTCAGGGAAGGCTTTGCTCAGAACACTTTTTTCTCGTGGTGCTGAGGATGAACCAGAGCCATGGGCACGCCGGGTAAGCAAGCGCACCACCCGAGCCCCGAGAGGAGCCAATGTGAGCTGCGTTAATGCTGCTGCTCACTGCCGACCGAGGCGGGAGTGCAAGAGACTGCTCCCTTAGCAACTCTAACCGTTACAGCCTTCCTTTCTCTGCCTAGATCCCAAAGGATGAGCATATTCTTCGCTTCCTACGTGCTCGGGACTTCAACATTGACAAGGCCAGGGAGATCATGTGTCAGTCTCTAACGTGGCGGAAGCAGCATCAGGTAGACTACATCCTGGACACCTGGACGCCCCCTCAGGTCCTTCAGGATTACTACGCAGGAGGCTGGCACCACCACGACAAAGGTAGGATGACCCCCAGGCCATCTACAGCTGTTACCTGTCATTTGTCACAGAGCCAGGTGGGCCCCTGGAGTGCAATGTCCCTTCTCGCTCTGAGGATTTGGTTCCAGCAGACACCAAGGAGGGGCCTGTGACCATTTGCTTCCTCCTCATGGCCCTGTGTCGCCTGCCTTGCAGCAAGTGACTTCACTTCCTTCCTTAGCTCAGTGGAGTCTGGTTTGACCTCCTAGAACACTAAAATGCATGGCTCGGTTTTCTCGGGAAAGGGACTTGAATAACTTACAAAAGCTGTGAAGTGGCCAGCCAGGTTTCCTACCTCAAAACAGTGGAGAAGTCCAGTTCTGCTCTGGACACTATGGGCAAAGTGCAGACCACGGGCAGCGCTTCTCCTGAGACTTGGGAAGCTTCTTGCACCTCACCACTGCTGCGTTCTGGAGCGGGCCTGGCAGGAGGACCCCCTTGGGGAAGGCCTGCCCTCTTCTGGCCCAGAGCTTGTGGCTGGGCAGAGAGGAATTGCAGTCCCTGGAAAGAGGCCACAGGAATCACCATGGAACTGGCTCCCTCTTGCCTTTGGACAAGTTCTTCCAAAACTGGGCATCTCCCATTTCTCTTGTTTTCCTGATTTAATCTGTAGTTCTTCTCAAGGTGAATTGTAGCAGGCTGGTGGAGTGGCTCAGGTGGTCAAGTGGTAGAGCGCCTGCTTAGCAAGTATGAGGCCCTGAGTTTAAACCCCAGCACCACCAATAAAAAAAGATTAATTGTAGCTTTTCACATGGTATATATCAAAGGTCTACCATGTGATTTTTTGTTTGTTTGAGATGGTTTCTTTAGCCTAGTCTGGCCTCACACCATGAGCCTCCTGCCTCAGCCTCCTGAGTACTGGCATTACAATTGCCCACCACTCCCATACTTTATTAACTTTTATGGGAAACATACCATTTATATTTATTCCACTTTGTGATCCAACCATTTAAAAAAAAGTTTTAAAAATTTGCTGGTAAGGCCAGGTGTGGTGGTGCACTCCTGTGATCTCAGCTACTCTGGAGGCATAGATAGGATTGCAGCCTGAGGCAAAAACACAAGACTACCTGAAAAATAAGTTAAGCAAAAAAAGAGCTGGGAGCATGGGTCAAGTGGTAGAGTACCACAGGCGGAATGCAGGGCCCTGAGTTCAAAATTCTAGTACTGCACTAAAACAAATAAATAAAAGTTTGGTAGTAAGACATTGACAAATGTGTCTTACAAAATGTCAGAAGAAACTTTTCATAAATTTGCCTTTCTGTAAGATTTGGGGGTCACAGAAACCACTTTGCTATGTAAACAAATCTAGGGTCCATCTCTCCTCACAGACGGAGTTCACCAGGTGACAGGTGCAAGACAAATGTCGGCCCTGTGCAGGATGGTTCTGCTGCTCCATGCACAGCAGACCACGCCTGTGGGTTTGGGAACCTGAGCCATCTCTGCTGCTCTCTTTGGCACTGAGTGAGAAGTCTAGGGGTGCTGACTAGAGGGTACGCTGTGGCGTGGGGCCTTCTCCCTCTGAGTTGCTGGTCCTTAGCGACAGGGTTGTGTGATGAGTTCAGGTCCTCTAAGCTCCAAAGACAGAATCAACATGTGCTGGCTGCTGCAGATACAGGACCTTCCATGTTTCCATCTATCTTGGTCCTCGGAGTGGAATTGAGAGAACTGTAGTTTTAAAAATCTTGACATTAACCTGTTAGTAATCTATGAAATTTTAAAAAAATAGATTTTTCTAAGGATATTTTAGAAGCACTCCATTCATAGAAAAAGTGTGGCTACTTTGATGTTCTCCTGCCATTGAACATCCAAACTGTCACTCAGCCCTGGTGGTCCACGTGAGGCGACAGAGACAGCAATGCACATGGTCACACGGGGGCGTGCTGGACAGGCGGACTCCAGTGTGGCTCCCGTCAGCCTGCAGCACTCTGTTAAGCTGCTCCGTCAGTTGACTTTTTTTTTTTTTTATGCTTTTTGGGGGGAGAAGTGTTGAAACCCACCCCAACACAGAAATCAGTTTCTGCTTCTAAGAGGAGTAGAGCGCTTCCCCTATTTAGAGCATAGGAAAACACATTGTGAAGGTGCTGGGGACCGAGCCCAGGGCCTCATACATGCTGGCCTCTGGACCTTTGTAAAGGTTCTTAGAGGTGTGTCCACTGCCTCACCCAGGGACAGTGCTCATGGTAGCTTTCCTCACACTCCCTGGCAGATGGACGGCCTCTCTATGTACTCAGGTTGGGGCAGATGGACACCAAAGGCTTGGTGCGAGCCCTTGGAGAGGAAGCCCTGCTGCGATACGTAAGTGCTCTATCATGGTACACCAGGCTGTACGTTGGCCTCACTCACTCTTTCTGCCAGTGGGATTTGGGGTATTGCACAAGTCTGCTGACCTGTCACCTTCCCTACTCCATGCCCAACCCTCCTCCTACCTCAGATTTCTACTGTAGCCTCCTTGGAGAAGAATCAGATCCTCCAGCCCATTATCCTAAAATAGCCACAGTTGCTACGTGGTTGTGTGTTCTCTGTGTGAACGCACACACACATTCACATGTACACACATGTGAAGACACACAGGGACTTCTTCCATGGGGCCAGGATGATCATTCCACACCAAGGGGCTGTCCTGAGCCACCCTGGCTGGCTGCTCTGAGGCTGCCCCTGCTCCTGGTAGGTGCTACGGGACCAGGTGTCCCCACACTCTCCTCTAGCCTCCTGCTGTTCAAGATTCCCCCCAGACCAGTGCCCCCGCCCCTCTGGTGACTCCCTGAACTGTCACCTCACTTGGCACAGCTGTTCCTTTTGCTATAGCTGGTAATGTTCCTCTCTTCTGAGACTAGATATTCTTACTGCGATGTGCTTAGTGTGAGGGGATGTGTCAGGAGGTCTGCCTGCCCTGTGCTGCATTTGTCTCTCTGCCATAGTGTGACTAATCCCCACAGTTGTTCTGGCGCCTTATGCACAGGTTCTCTCCATCAACGAGGAAGGACTGAGAAGATGTGAGGAAAATACCAAAGTCTTCGGTCGGCCTATCAGGTAAATGGGAGCTTGCCCTTTCAGCTTATTGAGAATATGAATTGAATATTTCTACTTAATATTTAGAACCCAAATCTGGTACTTTACTTTTTTCTAAGGTGTTCTGTGGAAAGTAGGTAAGCATGTGATCAGGTCAACTAAAGGGGCCTGCTGTCCTCCCCCAGGCATCAGTCTCGGGGTTTGGCCTAACTGGTTCAGTCTCTCAGGAGCCCAGGGCTGCAGATAGTTTGTTGGTTGGTTTCTTTTGACACCTCCCTCCCCAATTCTCTGTTCCTGAGCCATGCTTCTAGTTTTGGTAGACTGTTCTGAACCTGGGCAGCCATTCAAAGGTAGGCTTGATGCTTACCAAAAGGGTGTCTCCTCCAGGCAGTGGACTGGAGGGATCTTGCTCACTGCAGTCTCATCAACAACTCAGTGTTCAACCCAGAAAAGATTTCTTAAGGCTTGTGGCAGTTCAAACACAGTGTGTATTAAATGCCAAACACGAGGGCTGTGGAGGTGAGGCTCAAGTGGTAGGTACAGTACCTGCCTAGTAAGCGCAAGGCCTTGAGTTCAAACCTCATTGCCACTAAAAAAATCCAGCCATGAGGACCTTATTGACTGTGAGTCAGAGAAGGGTCTTAGTGGGTTGTGAACAGCCAGCACTTTGTGCCTTGCTGGTCACAGAGCACGTCTGAAAGAGACTTTTCTTCTGTGTCAGTTACCTGTCGATTGCTTTGATAGTTCAGGGAGTGGTCCTACCTCGTTGAGCTTATGTGTTTTATTTAAGTAGATGTAAATGAGAGTCCACGGCTATGTAATTTTTAAAAACTGGTGTATATTTGGAAATAGCTACAAATGACTTTTATATCAAAAGAAAAATTAAATGTAGGACAGTTTGCCAGGTATGCCGTTTGTTGAATAAAAGACATCTCCTTGCATCCTCAGCTCGTGGACCTGCCTGGTGGACCTCGAAGGGCTGAACATGCGCCACCTGTGGAGGCCTGGAGTCAAAGCCCTACTTCGGATCATTGAGGTGGTGGAAGCCAACTACCCGGAGACACTGGGCCGCCTCCTGATCCTCCGTGCCCCCAGGGTCTTCCCGGTCCTCTGGACACTGGTGAGTTTCCATGCTGTTCTCCACGACTGCTGGCCATTGTCCCAGTGCTGTGCAAGTAGACCTTGCAGAGAAGGTCTCCTCCCATGGTTCAGTGTAACTAATCTTGGAAAATCAGACTGCAGAGCAAGTCGAAGTACACGGTCTTTTCTGATTGCTTTCAGGTTAGTCCGTTCATTGATGACAACACCAGGAGGAAATTCCTCATTTATGCAGGAAATGACTACCAGGGTCCTGGAGGCCTGCTGGATTACATCGACAAGGAGATCATTCCGGATTTCCTGAGTGGGGAGTGCATGGTACGCATCGGGCGGAGAGTCACCCACCTTGCTGTGGTGGTATGGGGAGGTGTTGGTTTGCACAGATGGTTTCAGAACTTTGAGTTACTCAGTGTTTTTTATTGGCTGTCATCTTTGACACAGATTAAACCTCACAGAAGCATTTTGGTAATGGTTGATGTGCACAGTTCTTCATGTCACATGATAATGAGGATTTGCTTTAGAGTCAAATGTAAGTGCAGCTTGCTTTATCTGCACAGCCTTGTGCACATCAGGTTTTTTAGCTGTTTTAGAGGAGCTGTGCATTTCTTTAAAATACTGTTACATTAAATGAGCCCTCAAGAAGATTTCTCCCTTGACAAAAAGCCAGGATAATGCCCACAGCGTGCACACGCACACACTTGAACTCAAGGCCTTGTGCTCGAGCACTTTACCACTTGAAGCACACCTCCAGCCCTTCTTGCTTTAGTTATTTTTCAGATAGGGTCTTGCATTTTCTTTCTCTGGACCAGACTAAGCCAAGATTCTTCTACTTACACTGCTTATGTAGCTAGGATGGCAGGTGTGCACTGCCACATCCAGCTTTCTTTGTTGAGGTGGGGGGGGTCTCATTGACTTTTCACCTGGGCTGGCTTTGAATCATGATCCTCCCTATATCCACCTCCTGAGTGGTTGGGATTACAGATGTGAGCTACAGCGTCTGGTTATACCACCATAATATTTTAAAGTGGAAAATTAAAGGACCTGGTTTTCTGTAAGTTTGGGGTTTTAAGAAAATGAGGTACTGAGTAATCAGCCCAAAGCTTCATGTAAAGACTCTGTGCCGGAACCCAGGAGCCAGTGAGCCCATGAGGAGCACTGATGTGAGGAAGCTGACACCTGTAGCAGTCCATGGGATTTGCCCTGTGGACTGCAGTGGCTGAAGCCAGGAGGGAATCAGGTTCTTAGCAGAGAGACTCTCCAGCCGTCCTCCACGTAGCCTTCTCCTTTTGTGATGTGCACATTCTGGGCTTGACTCCCGACCTTTCTGAGCGGTCAGAGGACTGTAGAAAGCTTGAGAGTTTGGCTCTTCCTTCACCTTCATCGCTTCCACTTTAAGGCAGTGTGAGCCTAACCACAGTGCAATGCCAAGAGTAAGTCGTTTATCAAGTGCCCGAGAGATTAAACCACAGGTCAGGTCTGTAGCAGCCCATACCTGCCTTCATTACTGGAGCGACGTCTCATGTTGCAATTGTGACTGAGGTTGAGATGGGACAGGAAGAGATGGGACGCCTGTGCTGTGGCATTGAGTTTGGTAGTTAAGCCATCTAGTCTACCTTCTATGGCCTTCACCAGGGTTGAAGAAGTGGCATTCATGGCTGCTTTCCCATGGCTAGAGGGCATTCACCCAGATCCAGTCAATGTTTTCTGACATTGTGTTATTATGGGGATACTTTCCCATTGATGCCATGCTGCAAGCTGACGACTGTAGCGTCTGCTTTCTGTGTAGTTACCTCCCAGGACTGGTACTGTGGGGAGTGCATGGATTTTATGAACTTGAATACAAAGTTATTGTACCAAGGTCAATTTACAATACATACAAATTCTAATTCAACTTAATCCAATGAATTCAAAAGAAATCCTTTATTAATTGGTGTTGAGGATTGAACCTGAGCCTCATGCATGCTGGGCAAGTGCTCTGCCACTGAGCTGTGTCCTAGTCCTGATTCTATTTTCATATAAAAATAATGCCTTAGCTGTTAGGGATAAAACCTTTCCTACCTTAATGTTTTTCCTTTACAGTGCAATATAATTCCTTTAATTCCTACATAAACCAACTTTAGTAATTGAGTCCAGTACCTCATGTATGTGGTAAACCAGCTTTAACTTGTTCTAATTTATTCTAAGTAAAACACATGTATTTAAGTGGTTTTAAAAATGTTTGCTAAGTAGTACAGATATTTTCGGCCTTGCTAGTATTTTCCATCCTCTAAGCCCCTTGGAGAGGACGTAAGCATAGAGACATGGTGCTGGCTGCTTGTGTTCCAGAGGGTCTGTCTGTCTGTCTGTACAACTCTCACTGCCGTGTTTTCATTTCCAGTGCGAAGTGCCAGAGGGTGGACTGGTCCCCAAATCTCTGTATAGGACCGCGGAGGAGCTGGAAAACGAGGACCTGAAGCTCTGGACTGAGACCATCTACCAGTCTGCCAGTGTGTTCAAAGGAGCCCCCCACGAGGTATCCCCACTTAAGCAGTCTGCACCACAGGGGTGTCCCCCAGCCCTACTGCCTGCCCATCAGGGCTTCCTGTAGGACCATCAGGACCAGGTTTGTGTCTGGTCCTTGTCTTCTTAGGTTTTGTTGACAGCTGATGTTTATTACTAGTAAATGTCAGAACTGAAGAACAGAGCTCTCTCAGAACAGAGTGTCCAGGTTTGGTCAGAATGTCTTGAGAAGAAATGGCCTACTGGCCTCTGTTTTCCTGGAGACCTGATCTAATATGGAGAGCCAGTCTTCTTTTGTGGGAGTCTTCCCTTGAGGGAGGACTTTTTCACTCCTAAGTGTAGTTCATTGAATGGTTATATAGAACAAGTTTACTTGCTGTTTTTTCTTGGCTGGTTCTTGGTTATTTATGTTTCTTAAGAACTTTGGTGATTTTTGTCAGTGTAGTGGAGTAAAGAGAGACAAGCTCACCTCTGGTTTCCGTTCTTACCTTCACATGGTGGCACAGAAGCAAGATAATTTCTGTTTGAAGTCCACCATGGGTCTGGCCTAGAGTCTGGCGACAGCATACTCACCCTCTGTTTAGCTCTAGGGCAGATGTGGCCCTGCATTACTGGTAGGACAGCATCCTTGGTGCAGAGTGGGTGACAGTCATGGTGCAATGCTGCCTCAGGCAGCAGTGCATCCAGGAGCTGTCACCTTACTGCTTTCTTCCTTAGCAGCTCCCTGGCTTAGCCACCTGCCGGTCACCATCACTGGTGTGTCTTTCTAGATGGCTGACCCAATGCTCAGGGCAAGTAGATAAGGAAATATTGTTACTATGTTTGAACAAGCAGAGACAAATTTCATGTGCCTTCTTTGTGAATTCTATATGTGGAAATCTGAGTTTTCATGGCTGTCTTAGAGTTATTTGTCTTAATTTCTTAGCATGCTGGGGGAGGAAGAGCCCTGGTTTGTGGTCTGTTAGGCAGCTGTCCACCTTGTCTTTGTCAAGAGAGCTTAGGGGCTCATGGTCTCCTGTGAGTCACAGGCTGTGGTAAAGGTCAGAACAGTCCCAGCACCAGCTCTGCCTTGGGGTCTAAGACGTCCGTCCAAGGCAGTCTTACACCTAAGTGAAGGCGACCAAGGGTCCCCACTGTGCCTGCAGGAAGGAGAGTGTCTGTCTGCAGAGAGGCAAAGGGCCCAGAATAGATCTGCCCTTGAGAGCCATTTTGCGAGGAGAGTGGGCTGTGCCACTTCGTGCCATCTGCTGTCCTTAGAGGCAGCTGTGCGTCACTGAATCTGCTAGCCAAGGAAGTTCAGAAGTGGCTTGTTGCTGTGGAGCCCCGGGAGCGGCCGCAACACTGATCACTGCAGAGCTGCATGTAGCTGCCTTCATCCTCACAGCCCTCCCTGACTAGGCTTTGGAAACTGTGACCTTGCGCATTCCTTCCCTCTGGGAAGCTTACTATGGGTGCAGGATATAGTCTGAACTTGGAGCTAGCTCTCAGTACCCTGGACAGTCACCCCCAAAGCTATGGCGCTTATCATTGTCCCCCCACCAAGGCACGCGCAAGCACATGCCGCCATGCTCCCTTACGCTGGCAGTCACCCCTGTGCTCTGGCCCACCTCATGCCCTCCTTCCCTCCCTGCTGTTTTTCTAACCTCACCTCCAGGCCCCCAAGCATTCATCCCACCCCCCATGTCCAGTCTCTCAGGACTTCTGTCCTGTGTCAGGAAGCCCCAATCTCAGAATGCTGTCTGAATTGGTGTGTGGGAATCTTTTGGCTGAGGTACCAGTCACAAAGAGCACGAGCTTAACACGTGGCAGGGACCATTGATTTAAAGGATGGAGAGTGGGCTCTTGAGTGGCTGGATGACTGAGTAGCCCTGGGTGAGCTATCCCACCCCTCCCCTAGCCCATCTGGGCTGCACAGCCCCTGGAGGACACATTCCTGTCTCCTTGCTTGGGCCTCATGTGTGCAGATTGGTTGACTGATGAGATGTTTTTTTCCAGATTCTCATTCAGATTGTAGACGCCTCCTCAGTGATCACTTGGGATTTTGATGTGTGCAAAGGGGACATTGTCTTTAACATCTATCACTCCAAGAGGTCGCCACAGCCACCCAAAAAGGACTCCCTGGGGGCCCACAGCATCACTTCTCCAGGAGGGAACAATGTGCAGCTGATAGACAAAGTCTGGCAGCTGGGCCGGGACTACAGCATGGTGGAGTCGCCTCTAATCTGCAAAGAAGGGGAGAGTGTGCAGGTAAAAGCACGTGTCTGACTGTCAGTGGCCGGCGAGTGTCCTGCACTGGCCAAGCCTGCATAGCTTTTGGGGCACTTGCTTGCACAAGGGTATGGGTGAGCCTGGTTGCAGCTATGCTTCTTATCGTCGGAAAGGCTTTGGGGTGCCAAGGAGGCCGAGGACAGGCCAGAGATCAAGATACACCTCAGCAGGGGCTTGAGACCGAGCCTGGGACTTAGCTCAAGAGCAGTTTGCCCATGTGGCAGGATGCACCTGCACAGTTGCCTTTCAGTCCGCTGGTGCTGAGATGTAACTTGCTGTGCTCTTTGTCTTTAGAGGAGCCACAGATAAAAGTGAGAGGTACAGCACTTAGACCCTTGCTGCAGACGTATCTGCCAGGGTACGTGGACGCCCTGTGACATTCCCAGCACCACGCAGAGGCCTTAACAGGGCTGACCCTCCCTGCATGGAAGGTCGTTGTCTGACCACTTCCCGATAATGAGCGTCTTTACTCTCATCAGGACAGTCACAGAATTACTGCTACCAACCAGTGAGATGCGGAGACACAGCCTCAGCACATGTCAGCCCCCTTTAGGACAGGGACTTGGCAGGAAGTCCTCAACTGCTGTTGCCTCGCTTGTTCCAGGGCTCTCACGTGACCAGGTGGCCAGGCTTCTACATCCTGCAGTGGAGGTTCCACAGCATGCCAGCGTGTGCTGCCACCAACCTGCCCCGAGTGGATGACGTGCTGGCCTCCCTGCAGGTCTCTTCTCACAAGTGCAAAGTGATGTACTACACAGAAGTGATTGGCTCCGAGGATTTCAGGTATGGGCTTCCTTCCCCAGGGCAGGGGCAGACTAGTTCCAGCTGTGTGCAGGCAACAGGGACTCGGGGAGTAGCCAAAGCTCATTCTTGGGCTCTGATTCTGCCTAGCTGAGGTGGGATGACATCAAAGGGATGGAACAGCCTTTGCTTTGTGCACAGCATCGTCTGTGCAGGTTGAGGAAGCTATGTCCCCAGAGGTGAGATACCCTGGACCCATCCCCACTTCCTACATGCCGATGGAGCAGGGGCACGGGGGCGGGGAGCCGAGACTAGCTTCCTAGCTGCTAGGAAGCTGGCAAGCCCATGGGCAGGTGGTGGCTTCAGGGTGGGTCCTCAGCACCTCAGCCCCTCTCCGTACTGTTGCAGAGGCTCGATGACCAGCCTGGAGTCCAGCCACAGCGGGTTCTCCCAGCTGAGCGCTGCCACCACCTCCTCCAGCCAGTCGCACTCCAGCTCCATGATTTCCAGGTAGTGCCGCGAAGCCTGTGCCTAGTGTGCCAAGGGGATGGTCGCGCCTCCTCGACAGCCAGCTGTGCTCCGCCCGCCCACCCAGCGGCCACCTTGCGCAGACTCCTCTCACCCTCTAGATAGCAAGTAGCTCTCCAGATGGTAAATGCATTCGTTTAACCCCCGACTATCTTGACAGGTAGTCTTAACTCTAACCCTAAGTGACTCAATAGCCATAGATTTTGTATACTGCGTGCACAAAATCAAACCAGAGCACAAGGGCTCTCTTGAAAGAAAAGTAGTTTATATACCATTTAAGAGATTGACTTTGTCTCAGATATTGATGCAAAAAATTTTTCCACCAAAATCCACTTTGTCCACTAGCGAATGACTTCCTGTACTGTCCTGCAGAAATGAGCCCACCTCCTCAGGTGGAGCAGAGGCCTCCACCAGCTCCCCAGTCCCTTCAGCTCCCTGTCATTGAGGGCCTGTGGATGCAGTGACTGTCCTCAAAGTTCCTTTCCTCTGAGGACCAGGAGCCTGCAGGAGCACGCAGTCCCGGGGCCGAGTCACTCCCTCCTGAAGGGGCACTGGTGGCGCAAGAAGGGCTCTTGGGGAAGCCTGTGACGCCAGGAAAATGTCGCCATCACTAAACACTACTTTCTCTTTCCTCCTTTCCAACTCTTTTGTTAGTTTTCAGAGCAGGAGTTTTTCTGTCTGTGAACTTGGGTGGAAGGGATTCCCTCCCTGTCCTGAGTACTGCTCTTCCTGCCTGCAGGCAGGCAGTTGTGCCCTCAGGGAGATCCTCTCCCCGTGCTCCCGCAGCCCGCTAGCCTCAGCCCCCTCTAGCAGGGTGCCGTGGGGACGGTAGATAGCATGTGCAGTGTGTGTGGGGACTAGCAGCAGACGCTGGAATCGCACCCGGTGGCACGTGGCTCGGAGCAGCCCTGCGTCTTTGTCAGTGGACGCTGTAGGCAAGTGTGCACGTGTGTTCATGTGTGTGTGTGAGTGGTGGGGCATGGTGGGGATGGGTAAGTAGAAATGTAGTTAACTCAAGTAGCAAAGGAGTCTTCCTAGAAGCAACCAGAATTTGAGATTCACTTGCTTTTTACAAAAGTTTTCTTTTTAATCCCAGTTACAAAGTGTGCTGTCTTGCACAGACCTCCATTTTTTTCTGCTTTTTACAGGAAAAGCAGGTTATTTACAAATCTGTCCAGAAGTTAGATGTAGCTGATCTCCGTGATAAAAACATGCAATGTGGGTTTTTGTGTGGCAGGGGCTTTTAAACATGTGTGCCAAAGCCCACGAGGCCACCACTGTGTGTGTGATAGGTGGCAGACTCTTCTGCTCTGAGGCACTGGGTGGGTGACCATGTGATGTGAGAGCTATGTGGACGCAGAGTGCGCACCTGCAGGACCTGTCAGGTGAGCGTGGGAAAGCCGAACCGCGCCTGGCCTGGGGCGTTCTGGTTCCCTGTCCCTCAAGTCATACTAGGCTTCTCCGACTGCCTTCCTGGCCCCTGGCTGTGTTTCCCATCGAGGGTGAGCCCCTCAGACATGAAGCCTTGTTTCCAGAAAGTGCTGAGGGCCTTAGGATGTTCTTGCTGCTTCCAGTCAGGGCTTCCATCTCCACGGTATAAGGACCTGAAGATGGCCCTGCTTTCTCTCTCTGTCCCTGTCTCTCTCTGTCTCTCTGTGTCTCAGATGGCGATTTTGCTGACAGCCTCCAAGAAAACTCTGCACTCAACAGTCCACATGTGCCCAGAGAGGTTTATAGAACTATTTGAATTGCAGCCATGTCCCCACCCCCCAGCTGAAGATCTTTCTTTTCAGTTGATTCAGAAGTGGCACTGTTTTAACCCCAAAGAGCTGAGCACACCTGTGAGATGAAAGAGGTGGCCTGAGGGCCAGTCCCAGGCCCTCGGGTTCTTGTGAGGGAGGAGCCAAGTGTTGACTGAGTCTGCGGTTTGCGCCATGTCTCCTCCCCGGGCCCTGCCACTCTTTGTAAGTGCTGCTGTCATGTCAGGTCCCTTTCTCAGCACTAATGATTCTTTTGGTCCTCCCCTCTATTACTAGTGTCTTAATTCTCTTTCCTTCCTAAATTCATTATTTGCATATCAAATTCTGTAAATGTTTTGTAAACTTATTACCTCACTCTTGGTAATACAATACTGATAGTCTTTAAAAGATTTTTTTATTGTTACAATAATAAATGTGACTGTTTAAGAAAAGAGTGTCCTTTCCTTCTTGGGCAAGTCTTTCTTGAAGAGTGCAGTTCTGGGGACTGGAGACAGGACGGGGGAGGGAGAGCTCTGAAGCCCGGTCACGCTCTGCCCAGCTGGTGCAGCCCGCTGTGCCTGCAAGCAGGATGAGCTGGCTCGCTTCCGTAAGATATGCCGTGCTTTTTCTGGTGTGACTCCTGATGTCATCACATTCTTAACTAATGAATCCATTTTAGTAGGTGCTTCAGGAAATAAAATAGGTAGATGTGTGCCTGAGGGAGGCAGGGCTACCTGACCTTGGTCTTGGTGGGCCACAGGGGCAGCGCAACCAAGGAGGGCAGAATGGGCTGAAGCACTAGGGAGGTGGAGGTCCGCCAGGGTGCAAAGGCTGTTGGGAACTGTGAGGCCATTTGCTCTCTTAGGATCTTTGATGTGTCCCTGGTGGGGCACAGCTTGGGGCCTGGCTGGTGCATGGGGCTGGGAAGTCTGCACACTGCCACCTGGATGATGAGTTTACATCCAGCTAGGTAACTTCCTAACCTCAGTGCCATGCAAACCATTATGGTGACTGCTGATCTGTGGCGGGCAGGTGGGTGGGAGGGAGCATCTGTGCTGCTCAAGTCAGACCTGCTTTTGCCAGCCTTTGGTTTTAGTGGTCAGGTTCTTATGTGGAAGCCAGAGGCAGCATGGGAAATAAGTGAGGGTTGCAAGCATCTTCTACCTGCAGTCTGTGTCCTGACCTCCACAGAGACCACCCTAAAATGGAATGTTTTTTCCTTCCTCTCTTCCTCCCCTCCTTCCTTCCTTCCTCCCTCCCTCCTCCTTTCTCTCCCTCCTTCCTTCTCTTCCTTCCTTCCCTTCTCTTTCTTTTTTCTTTCCTTCCTTCCTCCCTCCCTTCCTCCTTCCCTCTCTCCTGCTCCTTCCCTCCTTCCCTTCCTTCCCTTCCCTTTTTCCTTCCACCCTGCCCTACCCTTCATCTCACTGTGTAGCCCAGGCTAGCCTTGAACTTTTGATTCCCCTTCCTTAGCTTCCAAAGTGCAGGGATTATAGGTGTGCACCACCACACCTAGCCCCATGTTGTTTTGTGTTATATGTGGTGGTAGGGGCGGTGATACGGTGATAGTCTGGGGTTTAAACTCAGGGCCTTGCACTTGATAGGCAGGTGCTATACCACTCAAGCTATGCACCCAGTCCTTTTTGCTTTAGTTATTTTTTTCAGATAGGTCTCGATTTTTGCCTGATGCCAGCCTCAGACCAATCCTCCTACCTATTCCTTCCTCATAGCTGGGATCACAGACATGTAACCACCACACCCAGCTTGTTTAGATGGGGCGGGGGGGGGGGGAGTCTCACTAACTTTTTCCTTGGATTGGCCTTGAACCAATCTCTACTTCCTAAGTAGCTGGGGGATTACAGGTGTGAGCCACCTCACCCAGTCCGTTTTCCTTAATGTCACATCCTTGTAGGACTTTTTGAACCTAAACCACAGGATTCCTTCCAGATCTCAAGTCATGGGGAGGCATTTTCATTAATATTGTCATGAAACAAGTCAACCGGAATCAGTTTTGCTTGAAAAGTGAGGGTTTGTAAAAGCCAGGCAGTCCCAGAAGACAGTAGAGGCATCCCCACAAAATACAAATACGTTCAAAACCTAAGACCTGTGGGCAACTGCAACATGCACTTTAAAATGGCAAAACTTGCATTATTTAGCACGATGATAAAAAATTTGGTGGGCATTATTTATAATACTGGATGATGGGTACCCCCATAAGCCCCCACAGGCGTACTGTGGGCAAACCACTCACACGCATAAGACTATTGGCAGGCCCTGTATCTGGCAGAAGCAGAGGTTGAACACCAGGGTGTCTGGTGGATGCAAGAGCAGAGTTGTGCAACCTGAGGGTCCCTGTGACACCCGGTGTGAGCTTAGTGGTGAGACAGGCTGGCACTGGGCTGCCCCGTGGCCCTCACACAGGCCTGTGGACAGGTCTGGAGGCAGCACACTAGCCTAAAACAGCTCCCAAGGCTCTCTTCTCAGACGCCCCCCACGAGGAGGAAGATAGCTCAGCAGAACAGGGACAAAGAGGCAGATATAAGACAGCCCTGGAAGCAGATGGACCAGCTATGCTACACCTCCCCAAAGCAACAGAGGGAGCTTCTTGTTACAGATGCTATTTTATTTGGGGGGTGTGTGTGTGTTAGATATTTTCCAGATAGGGTCTCATAAATTTACTTGCCCAGGCTGGCTTTGAACCATGATCCTCCTGATCTCTGCTTCCTGGGTAGCTAGGATTACAGCCGTGAGCCACCAGCACCTGGCTTAGAGATGCTTTCTTGACCATGTCTTATTCAAAGCTTAGAAATATATTCATGTGCCAGGTGTCACAGTGATGCACACCTGTAATCCCAGTCCCCAGGAGGCAAAGGCAGTAGGATCATGAGTTCAAGGCTAGCCTGAACTACATCGTGAAACCCTATCTCAAAAATAGATACTTTCGATAAAAATTAAGCATCAGAAAATAAAGTCCTTACAAGGCTGAGAAGCGAGATCTAAAAGAACATCCCTGCAGTGAGGCCCATATCCACCAGCCAGATAGCAAACATCAAAACAATTGGGAAATGAGCCAAAGAAAATGAAAGTGTGAGAAAAAACACACAAGAGCTAGAAAACTCAGAGAGGAGGCGACCCCTCTGCAATTAGAGATGGGTTAAAACATTATTTCAGAAATTGAGACTAACTGTGTAAGGCTGGCTGCAAAGTGACAGTAGAGGACCACACACTGACCTCAGGGAGGACCTGAAAATGGATCAAGATCAAGAAATACCTTCGTAAAATTGCTGGACTTTTTTTTTTAAGTCCATGGAGACATTAAGGGAGAGAACTTGGGGTTTTCAAGTTCTGAATTTCAGGCCAGAAACAGGTGAATAACAGATTTCTTTAACCATTTTTTATGGTATTGGGATTTGAACTCAGGACCCTGCGCTTGCTAGGTAAGTGCTGTACTGCTTGAGCCCAGTAACAGATTTCTCAAGGGAAGAGTGAGCGGAGGGTTTTATACCCAGCAAAACTGGGGTATCAGGACCTCAGTGAAGCTGTCAATGACCCACATCCTGGGAAGGTCGTCCCCACAAGCCCTGCCGGGGCTCTGGTGTGCAAATGGGCTTGGAGCCCACTTGGAGCTCCAAGGCCTGGCAGTGGCTGGGCCAGCTGGCCGGAGAACTGAGATCCGGGAGGGGAGAGGACAGGGTGCCTGGCGGCAGATGAGTCCCACATCTGCTTTCTACAATGGGGGGAGCATATGCGAACGTTTGTTGGGTTTTTAGTAACTGTATTAGCAGCAGTCTTCCCGTGGTTGTTCTGAGAGTGTTGCTATGGTAACACGATCAAACAAATGAGCGGTTATGGGATTGTCTAAGTCTACTCTTCCCTGTGTCCTGGGCTCAGGATCCCTGAGGGAAGGGCGGAGGTTAACCCAGAGCCCTGCCATCTCACATGTGAACTGAAGGTTCACTTGAAGTCTGAGCTATAGGAGCAGGGCTTCCTGTAAACTAAAGCGACCCACTGAGGCTTATTTTCAGAAATGAGGCTGGGGTCGTGTCTCAAGAGCCAAGATCCTGAGTTCAAAACTCCAGTACCAACAAAATATTTTTTTAATAAATGGACAAGACTGAATTATTTTTATCTGGAGATTCCCATTCAGGTAATGACCAACTTTAAAACACAAATAAGTTACCAGGTGCTGGTGGCTCGCACCTATAATCCTAGCTACTTAAGAGGCTGAGATCAGGAGGATCACAGTTCAAGGCCAGTCTAGGCAGGGAGTCCGTGAGCCCCTATCTCAACCAGTAGCTGGTCACAATGGCATGCACCTGTCATCCCAAGTTACAAGGGAGGCTGAGATCAGGAGGATTGCGGTTCAAAGCCAGCCTGGGCAAATAGTTCCCAAGACTCTATCTCGAAAAAAACCCTTCACAAAAAAAGGCTGGTGGAGTGGCTCAAGTGCTATTGAGTACCTGCCTAGCAAGAATGAGGCCTGGAGTTCAAACCGCAGTCACTGGGTGGCCAGGACAGGTGTGAGGGCATGGGGCAATTCTGGCCCCTATACAGTGTCCATCTGACTGTGTGGTTTCTGTATCTTTTTTTATTTTATAATAAAAAGGTACATTGTTTTGTTGGGGTTCCGTGTGTGTGCCTTAAAGGAAAGTAACACTGCCTCTTTACCTGGGAAAATAAGCTTACATCTTTCCAAGCTGCAGGCTGGGGCTGCTGCCACCTGTGGCACAGGAGTTGTGTGCAGGGCTGGCCTTCAAGAGCTCCTGTGTGACCATGCCAAGGACAAGAAAGCAGGGCACAAGCTGGCGAGGAGGCGCAGTGGAGAGTCCGCACTGTCCCTCACCATCTGTGTTCCCAGGAAGGAATCAGGCTATGCCAGTTAAAACTGCCTTGCAGCATGCTAGCCATCGCTGTCCTGCCTCTGCACAGAAGTGCTGGGCTGTTAGCTACTGGGCCTTGCCTTTGAACCTAACAACCAACCAGTCAGGACCCAGTTTGACAGAGACACAGGAGCGCTCACTGAGTCTGTGTGCCAGCCCCAACCACCATGTGCAAGTCAGAGACATGGACAGGAGACCTAGCTGCCCGCTGTCTCTGGACTCCGGGAGAATAGCAGGGTAGATAGAGTCATCAGGTCCTGATGACTGGGTCCAGTGGTTGCCATGAGCAGAAACCCCTCCCCTCCCGGCACCCCATCCACCAAGTGTATGTTCAGTCCAGAATGGAAATTACACCTAGTTTCTGCCTCTTGCTTTTATGAGGCCAGTCTACCCATGATCTGATGGTCCCGTGGTGCTGCATGGGAGTGACACCAAGCGACAGCCTGATCAGGAGCCTGTTAAAAGGTGGTCCTGTCTGCCAGGAGGTGTTCCTCCTCTAGCATCAGCTGTGTCTCCTGTCACCAGGCTCCTTCAGCTCTGCTTTTGGAGTCAGTGCCACGGGAGAATTTCTCCAGCCCTCATGCCTACTGAAATCTTACCTCAAGGGTCTGAGAGCGAACTTGAGGTGTCAACTTGACTTGGCCACAGGGTTCCCAGATATTCGGAAAAATTTTTTTCTGGGTGTGCTATGGTTTAGATATTTCACGTCCCCCAGAGGCCCGTGTGCTAAAGGTTGGTCTCCAGGATGGTGCTATCGGGAGGTGGTGGAATCTTTAAGAGGTGGGACCTGGTGGGAGGTCTTTGGGTCATTGGGGGCATGCTGTCAAAGTCCCTCCTTACTTTTGTGGCTGTCATGTGAGTGGTTTTCCATCGTGGTTACTGTTATATGCTACCTCACCATGGACCCAAAAGCAATGGGGCCAACCAACCATGGACTGGAACCCCCAAAATAAACCTTTCCTCCTGATAAATTCATTATTACAGGTGTTTTATTTCTGTAACCCAAAGCTGATGAACACTGGGTGCTGCTGGGATTTGGGATGAGTTCAGCCTTTAAGTCAGTTGACTGAGTAACACAAATAGCCCTCCCTGATGTGACTGGGCCCATCCCATCCATTGGTGGCCTGACTAGAACAAAAAGGAAGCCCCTTCCAAGAGTAAGAGACCATTCTCCTGCCTGGCTGCCTTCAAGCAGAACTCTGGATTTTCCCTGCCTTAGGACTTGAACGTTGATTCTCCCTGGATCACCAGTGGGTGAGCCTTTGGCCTCAGAGCTCTCCTGGATCTCCAGGTCACCATTGCAGACTTTGGGATGGGTCAACCTCCATGACTACATGAGCCAGTTCCTCATCAAAAGTCTTCTTTCCGTATATATTAGGTCCTGTACCACACAATGTTTTGGTCAGTAGTGGACTGCATTTCTGACAGTGGTCCCACAGGGTTAAAACGGAGCTGAAAGGCTGGGGTGTAGCTCCGTGGTAGGGGACACATTCAGCACGTGCATGTGGACTCAGTCTCCAGCACCACACGCCAAAGAATTCCCACCACCAATAGGCATAGCCATCTTAACCTTGACCGTGGCATGGCGCAGATTCATGGTGCTGTGCTGTAAACCAACCTACTCTGCTGGCGCATCGGTTAGGCCCAGTGCGTAATGCCTGGTCGTGATAATAAATGGCTATGTTGCTGGTTTATGTATTTACCACTGTTTTAGTGTGTACGTCTACTCACAAAGAAAAGTTTACTGTAGCAGTCCTCATGTTACACCAGAGCAGCTGTGTCAAAAGGCCACACAGAGTGGCTGGCACACCCCATCTAGGTTGTGTGTGTGTGTGTGTGTGGTGTGGTGTGGTGTAGTGTGGTGTGTGCACACTGGTGTGCACATGACCAAATCACACACTGACGGGGATGTGTCCCAGTTTGTTAAGCAAAGGATGACCGTCACTGTACATGCATGCACGTGCATCCTGTTGACTCCGTCTCTCTGAAGACCCTAGTACAAGAGGCGTGCTCCAGAATCCTGGAGTTGCAAAGCTCTGGACTTCTATTTCTAAAAAGCTAATTCATCTGGACTTCCTCTGCTTTGTCCATGGTGTGTGTGTGCATGTGGGTTTGGGCCTTTGAGCCATCCTTGGACTTGTCCTGGTTGGAGGATGAAACTAAGCTATTCAAACTAGAAGAAAAGCCTGGGATATTTTAGTTCCAGTTCTTTCAGTCTGGCGAAGGAGCCCTGGCATACACGTTGGTGGAGGAACATGGGCCAGCAGCCAGGCAGGGCTGTGGGTCCAGGGGGCTGTCGGACACTGGGCAGCCACAGGACCTCCCTCAGCTCACACTTCTCATCTGGGCACAGCTGGGGCCGAGTCTGAGAAGTTCTGAAGTGTCTCCATCTGCAGTTGCCATGACTGATCCATGGCACAGGAGAAGGACAAGTGTCATCTCAGGTTGGCAGGTCACTTGTGTGGCACCACTGGTCTATAAATAGTGTGCTTGGCACAACTCTAGATCTATCAAGACCTGAGCACCGTCCTCTGCCAGGAATAGGAGAGCCAAATGCCTCCCTTGGCTGCGTGACTGCAGGGCAGGTGCCCTGCAAAGGAGAGCTGAAGGGTTCAGGAACAGGCTACAGATAATAGACAAGCCACTAAGAGAGAGGTCCAAAAGAGAAGTTAAAAGCAAGATAAAGCTTTATTCTGTGTTTTCTTCCCTCTTCAGGACAGGACATTAGATGACCATAGAGGATGGAACTAAAATGTCCACCAGGCCGCCCTTCAGCTCTGGAGCTGCTGGAAATGAGAAGACAGACCACTTGTTGGTGTGAGTGCCTGATTTGGAGCTGGGGGCCATGGGGGGAGATGGTGGGCTGGGGATTGCTGCACCCAGGCCTTCTGGACCCTTCTCTCTCCTTTCTCCAGACCAGCCTCCTGTAAGTTACACATACCGACCCCTGTGGAAGGCATGACTGGCCAAGCTGGAATACACGCTTTGCTCATGGCTCTGTCCTGTGTAGAGTCCAGGACAGCCTGGCACAGAGAAGACACCCCAAAATCTCTGTGGAGTCAAGTTGAATGACTCCTCATAGGCCTTGGCCTTATAGGTGGTCAGTGATCTGACCAGGGGCCCTGGGCCATTTCTGCCTTCCTTGGCTCTTCCTTCCATTAACATGTTATTAGCAGGGGTGTTTTACAGTGCAGGTGTGAAATACTAAGACCCACGTCATTCAGGCTGGGTTCGTGATACACTCAACCTCAGTGGAACTCATTTTATTTTTTCTGACTTTAAAAGAAACCAAAACATTTTCATGGACGCCTGGAAGGATCATGGGCCCATTGGAGCAGGCAGGCTGCCTTTGGGAAAAGAAGATTCAGTGCTCACACCCTCCCCAGAGAGGTTGGGGAGGGGAGTCCTACCAGCTTTCTCCTACCTCCCCGCACAAACCAACACAAGTCAACACAAGTGACAGGTGCTGTGGGGAGCGAGGTTGAACTGGTCCTGCCCTCCCTCCACCCACAGTCTCAAATCTGAGGGAAGAATAAGCTGAAAGATGCTCCTCCATGAAGGGGGGCGTGACCTGTGCTCCCTCCTGCTGTGGGTGTTGGCATATGGGAGCCAGGTGTTGCCCACCTCTGCCCACTGGGATGAGTCCAGAGCTCAGTACCCAGCTTGCGTTCTGAGCTGTGCCGGGAAGACTAGGGGAGGGTGGGGTGGCTGATTGCTCCCTACAGGGGGAGGTGACCCCCAGCCCAGTCATCATGCTGAGGAGCACAAGAACTGTCTGCTTCTAGAAGGCTCCATGAGGAATAAAAGGGAACCCCCTTCCCACTGCACACCTGGGTGTGGCTGCAAGGATGGGGGGATGTTGGGCCCCACCCCTGCTGACCACCTCTGTGTCCTGGAGGTGGGGCTGGCGGAGGCATCTCTGTGAGGTCTCAAGTGAAGTCCTGAGCTGTCCATTGTTCATCTCGTGCCCAGTTGGTTCCTCCGAGCCTCCTCAGTGCTCCATCTTGCCTATGTGACATTCCTGACACACCCGCAGGACTCAGTCTGAGGATGAGTCTGGACAGGGTGTGAACTGGGAAGGCCAGGCTAGCCAGGGGGAGTGGAGTTGGGACGGGTGTCTGGGTGCCTGCTCCTCACAGCCCTGCCTGCCAGGGCCTCAGGGTGCTATGGACAGACCTGAGGGCGTCCTGGGGCTGCTGCCTCCTGGCACGCTGGCACACCAGGATCAGCGGAGTCGTGCATCTGTCTAGGGCACACACGTCATCCTTAGCCTCTCGGTTCCATTCTCAGCCTCAGGCGTGACCAGGCACGGGTTAACTGTTTTCTGAAGGAGCAGCTGAATGAATTCATTTCTCTTGTGTTGACTCTGGAGGCTGAGAGTTCCCAGTGGAATCTGAGCTCATCTCTGTTTCTTGGAGGTAACACGTTATTTGCAAAAGGATTTGAGCTTGGTGAGCGGGGACTGCAGGAGAATTGCTGGGGTTAGGTCAGGCCACTTGGCTGCCCTGCTACCTTCTCTGCGGGCCACGCAGCAACCTTTACAAGCCAGGAAGCTCTTCCACCGTGACTTTGAGGGGTGGTGGCCAGTGTCTCTTTCTGTCCCTGTGTGCCCTGCATATTTTTATGCAACCTTGTGATATTTGTGAAATTGGCCTGTTGAAGTGTCAGTTCTGGGCTGAAAGCTTCCAGCCCTGACATTCTTAGGTCCCTTAAGAGCAAAGCTGACCAGACTTCTCAATAGCTAACTCCTTGGAGTCCTTCCTCTGGTCGGGCACTGGGATATGACAGTAAGAAAGTGGCACCGCAGCTGCACCATTTCATTCTCCCAGCCCCAGTACACAGCTGGGGAAACCGAGGCTCCAGTGGGGTTGCCTCAACTAACAGAAAGGATACAGGATTCTGTCTTGTGGCATCCCTAGACTGCTGGCCATGGTGTTATATTCTCACCCAGCAGAGGGGAAAAGACACTCCTGAAGGCCTGCCACACATCCTGGCCTGGCTGGGAGGCCAGCTGCTGCCTCTCCGGAATCCCCAATCCCATCCCAAGTAACCTTACAGCCTCATACTCCTCTTGACTGCTCTACTTGGAGCAGTGTCTAGCTCAGTAGAATGAAGGGGTTGGACTTGATTTTCCTTCAAATTCTTTTCTTCATTCCATGGATATTTAATGAGCTTCTACTCTAGGCACTAGACATGACACTAAACAGTTCAAACCCCTGCCCTCCAGAACAGTATCATCTGAGAGAGTACCAACCACTGAGGCGGAAACACAGCAGGGAAGAGGAAGACGTGCAGGATTTGATGTTGGCCCCACCTGTTTCCCTGTCTGCCTGTCCTCGAGCTGTCAATGTCTAAACTCTGTCTGGTCTTTCTCCCTTTCCTGGGAATCAGCGAGCAGTCCCTTGCCCCTTGGCCAGAGCAGGAGCCAGCAGAAGGCCGGCTGCAAGTGATGATTGCCTGCCTCTCTTGAACTAGGGCCACAGGGGTCGCAGGACCCTGGGCAAAGCGAGACAGTTGCCTGTGGTGGTCCTGCCCTGCCAGATCCAGGCAGGAGCTGCTTGGTATTGCATCCCTCCCTCAGCTGGCCACAGGTTGGAGGGGGGAGCAGGGAAGGTGACCCCAACTAGGAGGCTTATGGAGGGGCAGCAATGTGAGGAGACACTCCTGGCAGAGGTACGCTGACTGGCTGGACTGCAGGGTGTGTGGCAAGAAGCTTCACGATGGCCAGGGCGAGGCAGGTTCAAATCCAAGACAAGGCAGGCAGCCCGGGCATGAGAGCAGCTGCCATTAGGAGGATTGCTGACTGACCTGTGCAAGACCTGTGCTACTGTCATGGGCTGGAGTGGGTTATGGTCCCCACTGGTGAACTGATTTGTTTATTCCCGGGGTTCCTGCTCCAGGACGTGGGTCTGCTTGGCCCCTACTGTCCAGGGCCCAGCCTTGAGGCTTTGCTGAGACCGTGGAGCAGGAAGACCAGCAGCTTCTTGCTTGTTACCTTTTCAAGAAAAGGGTGCTGAGTGTCGTGTTGCATGCCTGTAATCCCAACACTCAGGAGTCTGAGGCAGGAGGATTGAGAGTATGAGGACGGCCTGGAGTACATGGAAAGACCCTGTTGGAAAGGAGGGAGGAAAGGAGGAAGGGAGGGAGGGAGGGGGAAGAAAGGAAGGAAGGAAAGAAGGGAGGGAGGGAAGGAGGGAGGGAGGGATGAAGGAAGGGAGGGAAAGAAAAAGAAGGGGGAGTGAAGGGCTCAGGAGCTGACAGACTCAGAGGGGGCCGCTGTGGGCCTGGTGTAAGAACTCTACTATCCCTAGGGGAGGACAGGTGAGTGAGGGCCCTTGGGGTTTGGAAGTACAGTAGAGACAGCCTGAGTTATGCAAAACAGAACAAGGATGGGGACTCAGTGAAGTTCAAGGTGATGAGCTCCAATGGCAGTGGTGGTGGGTACCAAGGTCAGATCCAAGTGACATGGGGACTTCAGAGTTCAGAGTCCGCACAGAGCTTTTCCAGTCAAAGTACAGTTTGTTTATTTGTCAACTTGGTTTATTCATTTTTTTAAAACAGCAAAACCAAAATGAAACAATTGAATCAGGTTTCACAAGAAAGAAGTAGAAGCCAGGCGCCGGTGGCTCACGCCTGTAATCCTAGCTACTCAGGAGGCAGAGACCCCCATCTCAGCCAATGGCTGGACACAGTGGCGTGTGCTGTCATCCCAGCTATGTGGGGAAGCACAAACAGAAGGACCGTGGTCCAGGTTGGCTTGGGCATGGAGTGAGACCCTACCTCAAAAATACCCAACACGAAAGGTTTGCAGATGTGGCTTACATGGTAGAGTGATTGCTTAGCAAGCGTGAGGCTTTGAGTTCAAACCCCAGTACTGCCAAAAGGACAAAAAACCAAAACAAAACCGTCCACTCTCCTGCTGGCATTTTGATCCTCTGGGTTCTCGCTGGAGTAACCCACTCAGCGCTGCTTACAGCACTCTTGGCTTTCTCTAACCTGCTTCTCCAGAGCTTTCCAATTCCTCCCACAAGCCAGCTCCAAATGGTTCTGGACCACATGGTCAGGAATAGTCACAACAGTGACCCTCTTCTCGGTGGCAGTTTGCATCGCTCTGAGATCAACGTGAGGGAAAAAAGAGTTATTGGTTCCCGACCTCAGAGGCTTCAGTCCACGGCTCCTCGTTCCGTGTGGGTCCCAGGCGAGGCAGAGCATCGTGGCGGTGGGGACAGAGGAGGCTGCTTACCTCATGGCAGCTGGGAAGCAGAGAGAGAGGAAGGCACGGCCCCAGTGACCACTTCCTGCAACCAGACCCCTCCTCAAGCCCTCAGCCATGAACTCACCAATGGAGTAACCCTTATGATCCAGTCACTTCTCAACTGTGTCACCAGCTGGAGACCAAGTCTACCATATGTCAGTCTGTGGGGGACATTTCACGTTCAGACCATAACAGGTAACCTCCTCTCATCACTCTCTTTCTTCTTCAAATTCCACTTGGATGTTCTCAGCTGATGGCACAGTCGTCCCTCAGTGTCCTGGGGGAATTGGTTCCAGGACCCCCTGCAGAGACCACACTCCACCGATGGCCAGGTGTGCACACTTGCACCTCCCCACGCCTCCTGGGCGCGCTAAAGCATTTCCAGATACTTTCAACACCTAACACCGGGCAGTGCCATGAATCGTTGTTACGGGGTATTGTTTAGGGAAAAATGACAGGAAAAACATCGGTGTGGGTTCAGTACAGACTCAGTTTTTAAAAATATGTTCTATCCACGGTCGGATGAGTCTGCAGATGCAGAGGGTTGAATTGCGTTCCCAGAGGTCTTTCGCGTGGCCACAGAGGCTGCTGACAGGCTGGTGTCCACGTGTATACTGATGTCTGTCTTTCAGCACACTGACTTCCCCTTGCTGGTGACTTGCATGATGAGATGTGGGTGGGGAACAGGGAGGAAGGGGATGGACCCAGGAGAGTGCATCTTCAATAGGATGACCAGTAAAGGCTGGTGAAGTTGGTGATGGAGCCAGCATAACTGATTTTCCAGAGAAGAACATTCTGGAAAGAGAGAAGAGCTAATGCAAAAGCCCCAAGATAGCAGTATTTGGTGTGTTCAGGTACAGAAACAAAGTCAGAAGGATGGATGGATGTAACCAATTCATGATGTGAGCACACATGGAAACACAGTAAATCCCGCTCATCTATACAATAAAATGAATATTAAAAATTATCATAGTGGAGTGAGTGAGCAAGGAAGAGGGGACTGCAGAGAAACTTGCCATTCAACAGTCATGTCCACTCCACACCTCCCAGCACCGCTGCAGCTGGGCAGCTCTGGCCAGCGAGCCAGGGGTAGCAGGAAGCTGTGCCACTCTGGGCAGAGGCTCTAAGAGCCTCCCTTTCTCCTGTCTCGGTGACCACTGGAGCTGAGTGGTCAAGGCGCAAGGTGGGGGACAGGCTGGATCAGTGTGTCACCACATGGAGGCGCTGCTCAAGACAGTAGCCTGACTCACGCTGGCTTTAGCCTGAGAGAGAAGTGAATCTGTGCTGCATTGTGCCTCGGAGACATCTGGGTTTATTTGTCACCACAGCAAACAGGAGCTCATCCCGAGGACCAGTGCAGGGACGAGGTCAGAGGGGAGGGGCCTGGTCCTGCAAGGATTTAGGGTTCTGGGAAAGGACACCAGCCTTTGGCTTGAACTCTGTGTGAGAGGAGAAGCAGCTGTCTTTTGTTTGTCATTTGCTTTGACCTCACACGTCCTTTGTCCCACACAAGTTTTTCTTTCTTTTTTTTTTTTTTTTTTTTGGTGGCACTGGGGTTTGAACTCAGGGCTTCACACTTACTAGGCAGGCACTCTTGCCACTTGAGCTACTCCGCCAGCCCAGTTTTTCATCTTTATCAGGTAAAATTTGTTCTTTTCCTTAATGGCTCCTGGCTTGGATGACTTTTTGTTTATTGGTTGGTTTGTTTTTAACCATGCTGGGATTTGAACTCAGGGCCTTGCACTTGCCAGCCAGGCAGGCTCTCTACCATTGAGGCACACCTCCAGCCCTGGGATTTTATGGCTTATTAAGAAAGATTTCTCCACATTAAATTCTTCTCCATTTTCTTCTGTGGCTTCCATGGTTTTTGGTGTTTTTTCTAGTGTTTAGATCTCTGGAAAGCATCTGATGTTGCTTTCCATGACTTTGGGGTCTCTAAATTCAGAGACTGCATGACAACGCTCATTTCCAGCCCTCGGAATCCCCTTCAGAAATCCAGTAGGGACCAATGCTGGGTCAGGGTAGGAAGGATGTGGGAAAGGCGGATGCCAGCAGTTCCCCAGGGAGGACGGCGGCCTGTGGCCATTAGATGGTTATAAGGAGGGTTGTAATATTCACAGGCACTAATCTCAGTGCCAATGCAAATGAGCTCAGCTGATCCCGACACTGTCCCCAGTGGGGGTGTTTCTGGCCCATGTGAGGTGACAGGAGTCTTTTCCAAGATACCGTGTGTGCACACACCAAGGCTTCCAGGTGTCCTGCAGGTCCAGCTGTCAGCATCCTTGTGTCAGCATTTAGTCAGCTGAGCTGGGCTGTCACTGGGCTGTCTTCTGAGAACAAGTGAGTTATTTTTATTGCCTCATTTTTTAAACACTCAGTGTGCCTCCCAAGAACTGTGTGGTTTGGAAAATCACAAGAGAAAAATGCAAACTAGAGAAAACTGGGGAAGCTTCGCCGCTTTCTTTTGGAACACCAGCAGGGCTCTGCTGGGCACGTTTTCGGCCATGGCTGTCACTGGGCTTCTCAAGTTTGTGAACATTTCCTGCACAGTAGAGTGCCCTGTGTGAGGTGACAAGAGTCTTTTCTGGCTCCCACTACAAATTTGAAAGAAGCAAGCAGGCTGGGGGAAGGAGGGAGTAATGACCCAATCATTGTATGCACATATGAATAAAGGAAATAAACAAAAAAAAAAGAAAGAAGCAAGCAGGCTCTTATTAAAGGAAAATCAAGGATATTGGTTTGTCTGCCTCTCAAAATATTTAGCAAGCGTCTCTCAGTTGGAAGGGGGGCGTCAAGAGTGTTGGCTGGCCAAGGAAACAGAGAAGGTGGGAGGATGGAGGAGAGGGACAGGCTTGGGATTCAGCCACCCTGGCACTTTGAGGATCCTGTCTGCCACACTTTGATCCACTGAGTTCCCAGTGGTTGCTGTCATGTGCTCCAGGCTCAGCCAGCAGCTCCTTGTTCACTCCCAAGTGTCACCAGAGCACCTTGGAACCTCCCTTGAGAAATCTGTTGGGGACTGGACTGGGGGCTGTGGCTCAAGTGGTAGAGCACCTGTTTTGCAAGTCTGAAGCCCTGAGTTCAAACCACAGTTGCACCTGGGAAAAAAAAGGGAGAAGGGGGCGGGGAGAGAGAGAGAGAGAGAGAGAGAGAGAGAGAGAGATCGGTTGAGGACTGATGCTGGAAGATCCTGGAGGAATCCCTCTGGAATGTCACTGCCCTGGAACGCCCCTGGGTTTCCCTGGAGTTCTCCCTAGAGAGAGGTGGTGAGCGTGCAGCAAGCCTTCTCCACGTCCTGCCCATTGAGTGCTGGCTCCAGTCTTGGTGCTGTTCTGTGGCCTGACCACCGTGCCTTTAATCTGGAATGAACCCGGATTGCCTCCTGCTGGGTTTCTCAGGCTCAGCCCTGCTGACACAGGAGACCCGCTCATTCTCTGGGATGGGGTGGGGTGGGGGGCACGGTTGCCCTGTGCTGTACCCACTTGTGACAAGCAGTCGTATCTGCAGATGCTGCTCCATGTCCCCTAGGTGGAAAACACTGCCCCCAGTTGAGAATCACTGGTCTAATCCAACACTCTTGGGACTGGAGGAAGAAACGGAGGCCCAGAGAGGTTAAGACTCTTGCCCAAAGTAACAGAGTGAGTCCAGAACAGTGGAGCGGGGGCTTCGGGCTCGCAGACTGGGATCCAGTGAAAGATGTGATGGCATGAGTTTAGCAAAAGTTGTGTCTTAAATTCACGGAAAGTCAAATTCGCCCACAGATGTCTCTGATTGCAAGTTCTGCCAGGGCAGACGTTACCCGCTTTGGCACACGTAAGCACCAGGCCCAGAGGCTTGTTGGGCACCGACCGCCCCGCACCGTTCTGCACTTAGTTGGCATGATCCGAGTGGCTTCTAAAATGTGTGGCCCACCCACACAGAGCAGAGAACACGGAGCCCAAACCTGGGGCCCAGAGAGCGGAGGATTCCCTCCGAATAATGCCAGGGTCATAATGCCGGGTTCCACACCCCACCTTGTTTAGCTTCACGTGGGGTCTTCATCACAAGCGTCAACAAAAACTTCATCCTCAGCCCCAGCTGCACAACACGATCTCACAAAACAAGCCACGGCGGCGTGCTCAGTCAACACCGTAGGTCGCGTGGTGTTTTGAAATGTGTTCTGGGAAAAAGGCTGTTGGAAAGAACCTCCAGAAGAGTCCTTTCAGAATGCCAGACTTCTCTTGTGATTTACCTCCTGATTTGCTGTTTAATAAGCGAAGTGACACACGAGGGGGGATTTTTCTTAAAGCATGAACACGTTTATTCTGGAGCTCTGGAAAGAACGGTGTGTGTGCGCGCGCACTCCAGGGATCAGAAATAACCCTCAGGACTGAGTGTGTTTGTGCTAGGAAGGGTGCATGAATTCCTCTGTGCATTGATTTTATAATCCTATTTTGCAGCTCCAGCACAAAATATACTAATCAGAGGGAAAGGACATGCAAACAGGCAGTCCATTGGTTCTGTTTTCAGCCCCTTCTCCTGCTGCTTGGAGGTGCAGCTGACCAAACAGATGGGGGTTCTCATCTTCTCCCAGCTACTTCCAGGACGCTCAGGTCAGGGCCCGGTTCTGCGTTTTGATTTCCGATTACTCCTGGACGGCTGCAGATCAAGGCATGGGTAGTCCTGGTGTGGATGTCTTTCTGCAGATGCTATGGGTCCACGGGCTCCTGACCTTGGCTCTGCCAAGCTGCATGACCTTGGGGACGTTTTCCTGCCTCTTTCAATCCCCCGAGGTTATTCTTGAGATCAAGTGCACTCACTGAGGAAGTTGCACACATGGTGAGTGTTCAATGAACATTAGCTGCTGTGACCATGACGAAGTTGAAGATAACGACCGGAGGCTGACTTAAGGCCCATCCGGTCACATGCTCAGGGTTTATTCCCTTCCTGGCAGTAATGGCTCAGCCGCAGCTGGGACCCCTGAGTCACTCCAACGAGTGGCTCCAACTGGGCTGTGTGGCATCACTAGCTGTCAGCCACTCCAGCATCTCACAGCCAGTGGGAGGCCTGCTTTTAAAGGACAGGGTCAGGTGGGGGAGCAGAAAGCTGTGTAACGTGCTCAGCCTTGATGGTCACCCCAACAAGAACCAGCTGCTGGTCCTGGGGTGGGCACAGTGACTTTGTGTCCTGAACAGGCTGCAGAATGAGAAAGTGGCCCAAAGCCCACCGCAGGCAGCCACATGGACCCTGGAAGCCTGGCAGAGGAAGCTCCTGGAGAGGCCCGGGAGCCCAGTGTCCGGGGAGCTTGGTCCCCAGAGTGTGATGAGGTGGAACCTGTAAGAGCCGGGGCCTAGCAGGAGGTGACCAGACCATGGGACACTGGTGGGATGGTCTTGTGCAGCAAGTTATCTTCATGGTGTCTTCCAGGTGCTCACCCTTGTTCTATGTGGCTGGTTCCCCTTCTGTTTCTCCACCATGTCAGGAAGCAGCCAGGGGCTCATGCCAAAATGCAGGTACCATGCTGTTTGGATCCTCTGGCCACCAGAATCGCAAGCCAAGTACACTACCTTATTTCATAAGGTGTTTTGTTACAGCAACACAAAACAAAACAACTCTCTGTCTTTATGGTCTTGACTGTGGAAGAGCCTGGGTTGACAGTGCCCAACTTTCTGATTTGTCCGTTGCTCACTTGGTAGCTCCATGTGGTCTGTGAAGTGCATGTTAGAGCTCCACTATGTCGCTTACACCCAGGTTCAACATTGGGGCTGGGTCTGACCCCCTCTGCTTCAGGCAGACCCCCCTGTATTAAGAAGTGCCCCTCTCTTCAGGGAAGGACGTCCGTGTATTTGCAGTCTTGGTTCTCAACCTCAGTTTACCTGTTCATGATTTCCATGAGCCTGGTTGGTGACGCCACACTTGCATGTCTTTGTGACCTGCTGGGGGTTCACCATCCTTGGGGCCATGAGGCATGGGGTGTCAGAGCAGGTGGGGACTCAGGAGTCTTGGGGTAGAGGACAGGAGCCAGGTCAGGGTTCAGGGGTCTGGTGGGGCTGCTGTGACCAACCCTGGAGAGGACAGGAGGGTGGAGGGAGGAGAGGCTGGGGCAAAGCAGGGGCAGCAGGGGGCTGTGCCGGGTGGGGTGTCACAATCAATCTCTGCCAAGCTCGGGCAGATGAGGAGGAGGCAGGAGGCAGTTTAGGCAGCACACAGCAGGGAAGAGAGCAAAGATTTCAATTAGGCCACCCCAGGTGTTTGGCCTTGGGGGATGATTCATTTCTTAGAAGCTCAGGCGTCTTATCTGCAAAAGAAGAAGAGTGCTTACCCAGCACAGAGGTGGGGGTCCACGTCAAGAGCCCGGTGTGGGAGCAGCGGCTTATGGGAGCATTCCTGTCCTGCCCAGAGGCCCATCTCCTCATAGACCTCCCCACTGCCACCCTTCCCTCCAGAGCAAGTCAGGCTGATCCCTGTCCCAGGGCCTTTGGCACAGCGACCTCTTCTCTGACCGCTTGGTCGAAAGGAAACTGCCTACCTACCCAGGCACTCTGGAACTGCCCTCTAGGATAACCTGCTATCTTTCCCACCACACTTGACACAGTAGGGATTTCACATGCTATGGGGACTAGTGGTGACCCCAGAAGCCCAGACACCATGGCACTGAGGGCAAAGGAACAGAGAGGCCAGGGTCCCTCTGGTGTGGTGTGTCAGCCCGGGCATCTCCCCTCACTCTGCCTCTTGCCTACTCAGGGATAGTGGGGCTTGGAGTGGCCTGTTCTGCGCTGGGCCCACCCTTTTGTTTCTGTAGCAGAAGGGAACCTTGGGGTGGGGTGTGCACAGGCATGTGTGTGGTTCTGAGGCCACAGGGCCACAGGTGACCCCTTGTAACTGCTCTCCATCTTGTTCCCCTGACTGGGTCCTGTGTCCCTTTCATTTCTCTAGAGTGGGGAAGACAAATGGTTACTCTCCCCTCTTCAGACTGGGACACAGGTTCAGCTTGTCCCCAAAGTCAGTGGCCTCAGAGATTGATATGGGACTTTCCTAATAACCACAGCTGGCTGAGCCCCTCAGATGTGTTAATGTCACTGCTTTTAACATCCTTGTGCTGGCATTGTCAAGGAAGGGGAAACAGAGGTGGCAGGGCTGTGGAAGGGCCCAGGTGTCCTGGCCAGCATGAACCCAGGCCTAACGCAAGACCCTCTTTTCCCACACACAGCGTGGCTCCATAGCCCCAAATGTCCAGGTGCCCAGCCCAGTTGTCCACAGATGACCTGTGCCCGGTCACATAGGTGCCAGGTGTGGTGAGAAGGGGATGTTGGGGCTAAGCTGACTGAACGGGTCACCCCGGTACCCAGAATGAGGAGGGTGTGAGACCTCAAGTGAATGAGGCTTGGAGTAGCCAGGGAGTGGGGACAGTGGGTGACAGTGAAAAGTCTCACATCAGGGAACAGTCCCCTCTTGTGTTCCCACCTCTCTTGCCCTGGGTCCCCTGTCTATGGTCCCCACCCAACAAGCTCCAGTCCAGGAGGGACCAGCCTGGTTCCAGAGGCAACACTGCCACCTGCTGGTACCAAAGTGTCTGCACACCAGGGCTGTGACAGCTCACCTGCCACCCAGGACGCTGAAAGGGATCCTTCCTGGGTTTTAGTGTCCCCAAAAGGAAGGACCAGCTGCTGCTCAGAGCCTGAGTGACCTCCCCTCTGGTCCTTGGGATCTACACAGAGCTCCCAGCTTTTCACAGCCTCCCCCCCCCACCGCCAGGCTGCTCCAGATGGCTCCGTATTGATAGACGCTTTCTGAGGACTGTCACCCAGTGAGGGCACCCAGTCCTCACTGACTGGCAGTCATCACTTTCCCCTCCTTTGTTTAAAATCCAGGGAACCCGAGGACCCAAAAGGTCCCCAGAGGTAAGAAGTCTACCTGGGACTGGACCTCAGGTTGCCTGACCCCAGTCACCTGTGGCTCTCAGCCTGAAAGACCCTGTCTCTGCCTGACCTCATGAACCGCCATTCATGCTTGGGTACAGCTTAGATGTCACTCCTTCAGGAAGCCCTCCTGGTACCTCCACACAAGAGCAGGCACTCCTGTCCCTCCCTTGTGTCCATGGAAGATGCTTGGGGCATTTTCACTGTCTGCTGTCTTGCTGGTCCCCCCAGCCATGCCCTCCTGAGGGTCACTTGGGTCTGTCTTTTTCATCTGCCACTGTCATGACCTGCACAGTATTTAGTTACTTACAAGGCAGCAGAGAGCTGAGGAGGAGGAGGAGCCAGGACAAGCCCCTCCTCCCATTCTGAGTGTGGCTGGGCCCCCTGGGGTGCCCCTCCAGGGAGATGCTGAGCTGGGCTTGGAGCCCCTTAGGAGAAGGACCATGTCGTCTGTGCTCGTGGATAGGTGCCAGGAGCGTGTCGGTCAGTGAGATCCAGGACAGTCCCAATGTTGATCACACCCCACACTTGGCAGGGCATTTTGCTAAGCCCTGACTTGTCATACCCATTCTCCTGGCCAGAGGGACCCACTGTGCCTCTGCCCACCTCTGAGATGGCCACCACTCATGCTGCCAAGAGCTGGGCACCTCAGGGGTGGGGACAGGCTGGGCATCCTGGGCTCCCATGCTCTTTCCTGAGTCTGACCCCATCTTTCTGCCCCTGCCTTCTAAGCTTCCTAGGAGCAGGTCCTGCTCCTCCCTCTCCTGTGCTGGGGTTCAGTTCACATCTTATCAGGCATGAGAGACTCCCCTCTGTGTCTCCTTCTCTATCTCTATGGAAACTGTGTCCCTTTCTCTGTTCAAGGCTAGCCCTCCTGGCTATAAGCCCTGTGCCACCAACTATTGTTTCCCTTTTGGAGCCTAGACTTTTGGTCTCCTGGAATGTTAGTGCTCTCTGATCTAAACACAGGTGGTCCTCCCCACCTGCCCCATCCCTCCTCCAGGTCTTTGCTCCTTGCCTTGGTCGTTATGGCTGGAGCTCCATGTCCTTCAAGCCTTCCCAGATGGTCAACGCTCTCAGTCCTTGCTGGTTTACTGAGCCAGTTCCCTTCCACCTGATTTCTCAGTCTCTTTTCCTGTTTTCCCCTAAACTGTTGCTCCCCTGGCCCAGACCCAGGTCTCCTCCCTTCCTCCTCCCTGCACCTTCTCAGTGAAAGGTCTGCCATTCACCCCCCCTCCCCTCCGGCTTCAGCCACATGGGAATGATACGATATGGGTATCCCAACCCAGCTTCCAAGATCCACACTTACAGTCTCCACCTAGAGGCTCATGGGCACCCTGAGCCATCTCCAAACTGAAATTGTAGTCACTGCTGTTTTGCTCTGCCCCACAAAGCTCCTCTGCAGCCCTGGCTCAGAGCGACCCCTATATACCCAGTGTCCAGGCTCCTCGCCTTCCCTGCCCCACTTGTGCCTGTCTAAGGTCCTGTGTTAGTTTCCTCATTGCTGTGAAGACCTGACATAAACACTTAACAGAGGAAAGTTTTTTTTTTTTGTCTTATGATTTGAGTCTGTGGCTGGCTGGCTCCATTGCTTCGGACTGGGGGCAAGGCAGAGAGGATGTGACACAGAAGAGCACTCACCTCATGGTAGCCAAGAGCAGGAAGGGATGGGAAGGACACACTCCCAGTAGCCTACTTCCTACAACTAGGCCTCACCTACTGTCTTTGTCACCTCCCAATAGTGCCATCAAATTATGAAGCCATCATTCATCGATGCACTAATCCATGGGTGAAGGAGGAACTCTTACGATCCATTTGAGGCAGGCTAAAATTAGGGAAAGTTCGGGACTCATAGAAAAATATTACATCTTGGATTGACCGTGCTTTGGCTCAGGAACCTCCCGCCCCCCCCCCCGCCCCCGGCTGGGAATCTCCCAGCCCCCCCACCCCTACAACTTGTTGATTATTGGATGGGAATCACCTGGTTCTCCCCTTCCCCTAGGGTATGGTAGATTTTAAAAGCAGAAACATACTCCAGCTTCCACCTGGGCCCCGCCATGCTCCCCTTTGTAATTCTCTTCCCTAACTTTTAATGAACTCCCTTTATACCCATGTGTCCTACCATGGATTCTTCCCAGTGGGATACAAAGAATTTGGAAGTCTTCTGATCACAGATTGCAGTTAATACAACCACTTCCAAAAGCGCTGCCTCTGAACTTCACTGCTTCAGGGACCAAGGCTATGTGCCTTAGGATGGAGCCCAAATTCTTTGATGTCCTGAGGGGCCCCTCTTGACCTGGGCCAGGCCCCAACTCTGGGCTTCCTTGCCCTTAGCTGCTCCCTCCAGACACCCTGACCGTGCCCTACTGGCGAAGTTCATTGTCCCCCCACCACTCTTTTGAGTGTCCAGCTTCCTGAGCCCAGAGAGCCCCTCCCCCGTTTGGGGGGCTCTACCTCTGCCATTAGGACTCAGCTCAGTATGGTGTCCGAGAGCCTTATGGTCCCGTAGCCTTGGTTTGCCAGCTCTGTGTTCTCCTCCCACCCTTGGTGGAAGCCCCTGAGTACACTACATGTGAATCCTTTATTTCCTTGCTTCTTTCCCCATTTGAGTTTGTAAGCTGCTCCAGTATGGACAGGGCCTTCAAAATTGTCATCTCAGCACCAAGCAGAGAGCCCCCTTCTATAAATAGTTCATTTGAATGTAAGCATTTACTGCTATAAATTTCCCGCTCAGCACTGCGTTAGCTGCATCCCAGAGTTTTGGTAGGTGGTCTGTTCATTTTCATTCCATTTTATGTATTTCTGGTTTTTTCTTTTTTTGGCAATACTGGAGTTGGAACTCAGGGCCTTATGCTTGCTAGACAGGCACTCTACGACTTGGGCCACTCCACCAGCCCTTTATTTTATTTTATTTTATTTTATTTTTGTGATGGGTTTGTTTGAGATATGGTCAAGGATTACAGGCGTGAACCACTGCGCTTGGCTTGATTTTTTTTTTTTAAATCCCAGCCACATAATTCCAACATTTGGTTCATGCTGGTATTGGTGTCATCCACTGTCTTCTTCCTGTTGCCATTGTCCTGGTCTTGGATGGTGAGTGAATGATTGTATCCAGCACATTTTAGCTAGTGTATTAGGAGGCCGCAGGTCTCTCAGCCTTTAAATGAGATTGGTAGTAGCCACCCTGCTTGGGTTTAGCTTACAGTTCCTGCCTGTGGTACCAGTGACATCTGATTTTCAGAGCCTTTGCAGTGCTTGTTAGCTCTGCTTGGTTTATGAGCTGTGACTGACAGGGCAGAAGGAGCTTTGCAGGCTGTAGAAAAGAGTCCCTGGCATGGGGACAGAGGGTACTTCCTGGGCCAGCTACTTGCTGTGGGGCTTCCCCTGTCCCCCTCCCTGCTGTGCAGTGTCTATGGGTGGCAGGTGGAGATGCAGATGTGGTGAGGAGCATTTGCTTGGCCAGTTGTTGCCGGGGCTCCTGGTCCATTCCTTGCTGACTCTGTCCGACTTGCCTGGCCTTAGTTCAGGTGGGGAGAGAGACAGCATGGGCTGCCCTCTGCTGCCGCCTGGGGGTTGGGAATGCACGCCTGGGCTGGTCATCTTCTGTTGGGGCGTGGGAATGTCATAAGCTGCCCCACTACTGATTCTCGGGTTTGTCTTATCCACACTGAGGAATCCACCTGGCCCAGCGCCTCCAACTGTTTGTGTGTTTGTTTGCAGGGAAGTGATGACTGCAGGCGCTTGGCCCAGGAGCCTTGTCTGTGCACAGTGGAGGAGCTGTCCCCTGCTGGAGCCACAGGATGCAGGGCTCTGGGCCACCTGGCCTCTCTTACTGCCTTCGTGGCCTGAACAGTGAGCAGTATCCACAGTAGGCTCCATGGATCCTGTGAGGACCAGGCTGCATTCCCTTCTCTGTGACTTATCCTGGAGGCATAGGCCAGCAAAAGTGGCCAGTGCTCCCCATCTAGGGAGCCTGGAAAACAGAGCCCACAGGAGGGCTGCCTGCCTCCCAAGCTGGCAGCCCCGGTTCAGTGTGGGGGAGGGGAGGGTGATGGGAGTGCCAGCTCTGGGGAGGAGAAGGAAAAGCCAGAAAGATGAGACCTGGGAGTTGAACGAAGGACTCTTGAGATTCCATCTCCTTCTCTACCCTCCAGCCACCTCCTAGCGGCTGAGACAGGGGAGCTCACAGCAAACGGGGAGAGGCTTGACCAAAGGCTCTTCCTCCAGGTGGCTTGGGCACATGGTTGTCCCTGCAGGTGGCTAGGCTGCTCCTCCTAGAGGCCACAGCTGGAGACCTAACAAAGCCCTCAGTTACTGCTCTCACATACTGCCCAGCTAACTGGCTCCTGTCCCTTGTCACCTGGAATCTATGCCCCTGAGTAGTGTATAAACATTTCTGAGGGGTCATCAGGGGATTGCCCTGTGAAAGCAACTTTTGGGGGATGGGGCAAGAAGAAAAGGGGCTCCAGAGGCCAATTCATTCCTGTCCTAGGACTGGGAGTGTTTCTCAGTTGGAGAGCATTTGCCTAGCATGCACAAGCCTCTGAGTTCCATCTCCAGTGCCACAAAAAACCGGGATGTATTCGTTCTCATCTCCTTTGCCTTCATAAACATAGGCCAGGCGCAGGTGGCTCATGCCTACCATCCCAGCTACTCGGGAGGCAGAGATCGTGAGGATAACGGTTCAAAGCCAGCCTGGGCAAATAGTTCTCCAGACCCTATCTTGAGAAAGCCCATCGAGAAAAAGGGCTGGCAGAGTGATTCAAAGTGTAGGCCCTGAGTTCAAACTCTAGTACCACCAAAATAAATAAATAAGAGGAATCTCCGCATCCCCTGTGCTGCAGAAAGGTGGCTGGGGTTGAGGCAGGTTGATGACTCACCTTAGCTCTGCCCTTGGTGCCAATTCATGTTCCCATGTCTGTCGCCTCCATGAGAGTGCCCACTCAGGAGGTGAGAGGCCTTTCCAGGTGTCTTGGACCCTTCAGAACCCGGACCACGCACACTCACTAGCTCCTGACCAGGCAAGGGGGCTGCTGGCCTGCACAGGTGGGGACCTGAGGCTGAGAGGGCCTTGCACACAGTCGGGGGCTGCAAGGTTGGCCTCTCCCTGACAAGATGAGTCTTTTCCACCTGCAGAGGCAGGTCCTGCCCTGACCCTTAGCCTGTCCCATCTCTCTTGCTAGGGCCTGTCCTCTGGTCCTTCACTTGCTGGGGCCTGTCCCGTTTCTCCTAGCCCCTCCTGCAGGGTCTTGACTGTGGCCCTAGAACGTGTGGCCTGTCTAGGCAGAGGTTCTACCTCCTCTCACCAATCTTTTGTGTTGCCAGCTCTGTCTGTCCTCCTTCCCCATCATGTATTTAGGCCCTGTCTCCAGGGAAGCCTGTAATCTCCCAGGGCGGAGTCACTACGGACTGACTAAAGCTAGGTCAGTGTGCTGGCCGGCCCAGGCATTGATGATGAATTAAGGCAACCATCCTGCGTCCTGTGGTCAGGGACCCACAGACCTCTTTCCAGGTGGCCTGGCCTGTGAATAAGGCTTTAAATGCAGAGGCCAGGAAGAATGACTCCTTTATCCCTCACTCCATCCATACCAGGAACCCCTGGTTGCCTCTGACTGGGGACTGGCTGGGTGCCCTGGGATGTGAGGTGAAGGCCAGAAGCAGAAATGGCAGCGCACCCCTGCAGTTCAGACAGAGCGCTGGATGTGTCTATGCAGGGATGTCTGCAGAGGCCACAGGAGGACACAAATGTCCTGAGCACAGGCAGCTACACCACAGAGTGGCTGGCTGGGTGAACTGGAGCAGGTGACCGAAGTTCTTTGTACCTGAGTTTCTGCCTCTGTGAAATGGGGTGATACAGAGTCTATAAGGAGACGTCAGTGCACCAGCACATATGAAGCCCAGAGCCAAAGCCATGTGCTCGTGAGGCGATGCGAGAACAGAGCACTGGGGTTTGCTGGGAGCCTGACACACAGACAGAGACAGAGAGAGCCAAGAAAATCACCCTCAGAGGACTGAGCCTTCCCTGGTCTACTGAACCTCTGAGCGCAGGCCCTGAGGCATGAGAAGGGGGGAGGAGGAGATCTTGGAGGGCTTCGCTTGTGTCTTCTGTTGAGTAGAGCCCCACCTCCCAGTCTCTGTCCCCTGGAGCTTGCTGAGTGTGGCTGGAGAGCAGAGGGTGGTCCGTGGGCCCTCTGTTCCATGTGACACAGAAGGGCCAGTCAGGAAGGACACTCCTTGAGGGGTTTGCTGCCTAAATGGTTTTGAGCCACCAGGGCCAACAGCTGGAGTGTAGCCTTGCAGAGATGGGTGCCCTGAGGGGACCATGCTGTGGGGTGGGGAGCTCCATGATAAGGCCTACACATGGTCACCTACTCATACAGAGTGAGGGGAGGGGAGTGAGCGGCGGGAGCAAGACGAGAGACAAACCATCCCTTGCTCTGCCTCCTGCAGCTTCCCGTAGCTGTGTAGACCAGATCTCAACTCAATGCACTACGCCATGTACAGCAATTGGAGACGAGACAAGAAGTGCTGAAGGCAAATGACAAACTGGGAACTGCTTCCACTGTTAACAAGAGTGAAGAGGCCTAAGGAGAATGGTGGGGCCAGAATGGAGAGAATAAAGCCGCTGGCACCAGGGAACTGGACCCGCAGTGCCGAGTCATGGTCACCTGACAGGCTCCTGTCCGGGTACCAGAGGCCACATTAACCACCTTCCCTCCCTGGCCCAGTTCACTGCCTTCTAGACCACAGCATACCATCAACCCCTCCATTACATTACCTCGTCCATCACCTCTACCTCCTGTATCCAATTATACACTGCACTTATCACCTCCTCCTCCATCAGACCTCCATCCCACCACCTCCATCCCACCACCTCCTCATCCACCACCTCCTCATCTATCAACTCCTCACCCATCACCTCCTCACCCATCACCTCCTCACCCACCACCTCCTCACCACCACCTCCTCATCCATCGCCTCCTCACCCACCGCCTCCTCACCCACCGCCTCCTCACCCACCGCCTCCTCACCCACCGCCTCCTCATCCACCGCCTCCTCATCCACCGCCTCCTCACCACCGCCTCCTCACCCACCACCTCCTCACCCACCACCTCCTCACCCACCACCTCCTCACCCACCACCTCCTCATCCATCACCTCCTCACCCACCACCTCCTCACCCACCACCTCCTCATCCATCACCTCCTCATCCACCACCTCCTCACCCATCACCTCCTCACCCATCACCTCCTCATCCATCACCTCCTCACCCATCACCTCCTCACCCACCACCTCCTCATCCATCACCTCCTCATCCATCACCTCCTCACCCACCACCTCCTCATCCATCACCTCCTCACCCAATATGGCTGATTAAGTCTGGGAGCCCTCATCCTTTGTGCACAGTTGGGCATGGGCTATATATTAAGAATCCCTGCACTAGAAGCAGCCTCTGTTTTACAAATGGGGAGGCTGGGGCCAGAGGCCCAAACGAAAGCGGAGAGTTAAAGTCCTGGTGATTTTGCCTGAAATGCCCAGCTAATTACAGCCCCCCCAAAATGATTTCTCCTGAATTTTTGGGGACCACAGCCTTACCATTCATGAAGGAATGTCACCCCTTCATGGGTTCATTGTGACACAGACAATCAACCAGAGCAACTCAGAGGACAGGAGTCCTCCTACCCTCCTACCCTCATTTCTGCTTCAGTGATCTTAGTAACTGAGGTGCATTGCCAGACTTACAATGGGCATGCTGGCTTGAAAGAAATGACAGAAACATGTATGCAGGGTGTTTCTTTAAAAGCAGCTTGCATTTCAATTCCCACTTTTGGGGTAGCTGTTTTTTTCTTTTTTTTTCATTTGAACTAGTTTTTATTTTTTTAAATAAATCTGGATTACTCCATTTTCCATTAGTGTAACAAAATACTCAGACTGAGTGAATATATAAAGAAAGAGGTTTATTTAGCTCATGGTTTTGGAGACTGAAAGTTCAGACTCTGGTTAGGAGTCCTCAAAAGTGGATGGCATCATAATGGAGGGAGCTTAAGAGATGGGGGTGGGGGGAGGAGAGAGAGAAAAAAGAGAGAGAGAGAGAGAGAAAACCTATAAAAAGAAACAGAAAACTAGAGCAAGAGAGAGGTCTTTCTTGCAGTTTTTATAACAACACATTCTCTCAAGATCTAGCTGAGGTCTCATGAGAACTGCTCAATCCCTTCCAAAGGCAGCGCCCCCCGTGACCTCGCACTAGACCTCAGCTCTTAAAAATCCCACTCCCTCAACACCATCCTGAGGACCAAACCTGCATCATATGGACCAATGAGAGACACAGTCAAGCCATCCCCAAACCATAGCAAAGACTCAGCGAGGCAAACGTTAAAATACAAATACTAGACAGTGGTTTTCCCCCAGGTCTGTCACCTCTCTGACCCTAAGAGACAACCTCCACAGGTACTTTCCTTGTGAAGAAAAGAAGAAGATACTGCATAACACAGGATCTTGAGCTCAGTTTTTCAGAAGTGAAAGACAAAATGCCTTGGATAATGCTGGTGAGGACACAGAGAAAGGGGAACTCTTTCTTTTGGAGGGGAGATGGTTGAACTCAGGGCTTTGTGCTTTCTGCTGCTTGGGCCTGCCTCCAGCCCTTTTTGCTCTGGTTATTTTGGAGATAGGATCTTGCTTTTTGCCCAGGACAACCTGGACCATGAGTTTCCTATTTTAGGCTTCCCGCTGTAGCTGGGATGACAGGCGTCTGCTACCACACCCACTATTGATTGAGACGGGATCTTGTTCATCTTTTTCCTAGGCTGGCCTGGTGTGTGATCCGCCCCATCTCAGCCTCCCAAGTAGCTAGGATTACAAGCATGAGCCACAAGTGCCTGGCTGAGAAAGGGCAACTCTTACACACTGTTAGTGTTGTAAAATAGTGTGGCCATTGTGGAAAACAGGATGGAGGGGATGAGAGAAACTAGCAACTGAGCTGCCATATGATCCAGCGATCTCACTACTGGGTACATACCCTGAGGAAGTGAAATAAGTATGTCTGAGTGACACCTGCACTCGCATGTTTATTGCAGCTATTCTTAATATCAACCTCGGTGTCCGTCAGTGGGTGACTGAATAAAATGATAAAACAAGGGCCATTTTTCCACGTGAATGGATATATCCACAATGGAATAGTATTCAGCTATAAAAAATAAAAAGTGTTATTTGCAGCAATATAGATGGAACTGGAAGAAATTATGTTAAGTTAAATGCCAGTCATGGAAAAATAAGACTGCATGTTCTTACTTATATGTGGAAGCTAAAGGACTGTTAAAAACAAGACAACCAAGCATTGTATGCACATGGGAATAATTTAAAAAAATCTAAAAAAAAAAAAACAAAAACAAGACAACCCTGAGACAGCAAAGGGTGTGGCACTATGAGGACCTTGCCTGTGTTCTCTTTCTTCCTGCTGGGGGAGCCTGACTAGCTTGTCATTGCCCTGACTCGTTTACTGGGGACCCAGTCCAGATGAAAGCTAGGCTCTGGCAAGTGAGAGCAGTTTTCCTGGCCCAGCCTATCAGAGTAAGCAGCCTGAACAGAATCTTCTGATTTCTCTTAGGCCAGCAGATGGAAGGAGGGTGGCCATTGTAGGAGTCAGTTTCGTCTCCCAAAAACCTTGCTTTTTACTACTCTCTGGGGCAAGGATTATTAACTCAGAGAGTAAACTGCAGAATCCATGATGGCCAGGCAGAAACACTGGACCTGGGATTAGGACAGCTTTGACCTTGAGCCCTGAGATTTCCAGTCCCAAGTTCTTCCCAGGTTCTCCTTTCTGGGGGTTGCCTGCAGTGAGGGTCCCAGTCCATTAGTAAGCTCCTCTCTCCTGCCCACCCTCACCACTTACCTCCAACACATTCTTCTTGCTGGATTTCTCTTTGGGGGCCCAGGAGAGAGAGGCCCCCTTCAGCTCCACTGTGTACTCAGGGGTGGAGAGCTTGGAAGGGTGCCTCTGTGGAGAGAGAGGAGGAGTGGGGAGCCCTCAGCAGATGTGTCTGCTACAACACCCTGGCTCTGACACACCAGGCTCCCCAGCTTGAGGGACAGGCTGAGGTCACTGGTGTGGCTAGGCCACAGCCCTGGGAGAAAGGGGCCTAAGGGTTCCTGAAACTCCAAGGTCCTGGTGTTTCTTAGTCCCAGAGCCTTCTGACTGGCTGTCCTCTGCCACCTGTTCACCCAGGGAAAGAAGGAAAAGGAGCCCACCCCTGTCCCTGTGAGCACCAGGCCCCAGTCTCCCTGCCCTCCAGGCTGGAGCTGGCCACTCTCAAGGTGGCTGGGACGTCTTGTCCAGCAGTGATTCTGCTGCCATCAACCCCTCCCAGCCAAGGCCCAGCTCCTTTGGCACTTGGGCACTGCTCTCTCAGACTGGTCTTTCCCAAAGTAAATCAGACAAAGAGCAGAGGGTACGGTCCCTGCTCCAGGAGGGGTGGGCCTCAAGGCCACCTGCAGCTGAGGTCTTTGAATCCTTGAAGAAGGTTAGGACACCACCCTCCAACACGGTCCAGGAAGTACTCCAGTGCTTCTTCCTAGGTGGGTGGGGCAGTGGGTTGGGCAAGACTTAGATTTGCTCCTGGGCTGGGCCCCCTTCAGTCCCAGGAGCAGGGCACAGAGCTTAAGAACACAGCCTGGGGGACCACTTGGGAGAACTGGACTCCTGCCTCTAACAGCTGATAGCCAAGGGACCTTGGGCATCTATTTCTTGGTGCCTCAGTTTCCTCACAGGACCTCCTGTGAAGTCCCCGTGAGGATCAGTGAGAGCCTGGTACAGGGGAAGCACTCAGTGAACATCGCCATTCAGGCCCACCCTGCCTGGTTCTGAATGCTGACAGGCTCTCACCGGAGCCGCTTCCCCTTGTCCACCGTCTTGGTGCGATGGAGCACCCCTACCTTGTCCAGAGTCTTGATCTAAGAGATAGAAGTGGAAAAAGGTGTAGTCAGAGGGTGAGCCACGAGGAGCACATCTATCTCCCCCTCAGTTGGCAGCTCTCTCCAGCCTGGGCCTGAGTCTCAGATGAGACTTCCTCCCATCTCCCACCCTCTCCCTACTCTGAGGCCTGGCACCGGGACCTGTTGTTATATCCCAACTGCCCCCAGGACCTCCAGAACCCCCTATTTCCTCTGTCCTGTCAGAGTCTTCATGGCCTTTCTCTACCTTCTCCTCCGGAGGGCTGGCCTGGGCTGGGGTGTCACTGTCCTGGCTGGATTTGCGGATATTTCGTGGGGCAGGGACAGGGGCTTGGGGAGTTAGACCTGTCATATATCACCCCCTCCACTTTTCCCAGCGCTCTCCCTTCCCCTGTTGGTTACCTGGGGCAGCTCCCACTGAACAGAGGAGTCCTCTGGCTTGTAGAAGTATGGCTTCCCATGCTGGTCCTCCAACCTCACCCACTGTGGAGACAGGGATGGTCAGGGCCCCTAGCCAAGCTCATTAGATGGGGGTGGGGATGAGCTAAGGCTCCCTTCAACCAGAGTCCAGGATAGTGTAGCAGGGAGGAGAATCAGAACAAAACCGGCTAGGCCTGAGTCCTGAGAAAGTAGCAGGGAGGTAGAGATGGAACAACAGAGAGATAAAACCCGAGAGATCTGAACATGAGGAAGGTCACGTAGCACCAGGGAGGGGAAAGTCACATAAGCACTAGGGTAAAGTAGCCATTAAAATCAAATATAACCATATATGGATTAGACCTTGCTTTTTGCTTCTGCAACCTGCTTGCAAGGGTATCTAAGGTGAGACCCCTTTGTTCTCAGGGCTCAGCCTTTGGACATGAGTCTGCTGAGTCTGTGCTGGCACAATAAAACGTTCTTCCTGCTAATTGCCTCAAGAGTCCTGTATGTCAGCTAGCAAACTCCCGCAACAATAGCACCAGGGGCAGTTGCAGGTGACTGTTGTGGGCTGGGTTTGGTTCTTTGTAGGAATTGCAGTTTAGAGTCTTAAGGGGAAACCGGGTGCAGATCGCTCATGCCTGTAAGCCTAGCTACTTGGGTGGCTGACATCGGGAGGATCATAGTTCAAGGCCAGCCAGCACAAACACGTTTTAAAACACCATCTCCAAAATAAACAGAGCAAAATGGACTGGAGGTATGTCTCAAACCAGAAGGCCTGAGTTCAAACTCTAGTCTCCTCCACCACACGCACAAAAAGTCTTAAGGGGAGCTCCTAGTGAGGAAAGTTGAGAGCAGTGACCCTGGGTCTGTCTGGGCCCATCTGCCAGTGCTGCCCCTACCTGCTCTTGGGTGAAGTGGTTGGTGTGGAGCATCTGTTTGTCGGGGCTGATGTGACAGGACCAGCCAGGGGGTGCAGTTAAGGGAGAGGTGGGGCCAGGCTCACTGAAGGAACCCACGGGGAAATAGACCTCTTCCGGGTAACTGGTCAGCAATTCGGGGTAGTCTGTCTCAGGGGTGGGGGGCTGCAGGGACCAGAAGATGGAGTCAGAGGTTCTCAGTGAGAGCACCGTCCCCTGCCCCCACCTTCTGTACCAGACCCAACCCATCACTCCCTGTGGCAGAGGGGGAGGCGGAGTCAGAGGCGCTCAGACTCAGCCCCACCCACTAGGCCCCGCCCCCATCCTCGACTCCCTGAGGAGAGGGAGGCGGGGTCAGAGGCATTTAGGTACAGCCCCACCTACCAGGCCCCGCCCCTCGCTCTCAGGTCCCTGAGGATCAGGAGGCGGAGTCAGAGGCCCAGGAGAACAGCCCCACCCACCGGGCCCCGCCCCCATCCTCGACTCCCTGAGGAGTGGGAGGCGGGTCAGAGGCCCTGGAGGAGGAGAACAGCCCCACCCACCGGGCCCCGCCCCCATCCTCGACTCCCTGAGGAGAGGGAGGCGGGGTCAGAGGCATTTAGGTACAGCCCCACCTACCAGGCCCCGCCCCTAGATCTCGGGTCCCTGTGGGTCAGGAGGCGGGGTCAGAGGCCCAGGAGAACAGCCCCACCCACCGGGCCCCGCCCCTCGCTCTCAGGTCCCTGAGGATCAGGAGGCGGAGTCAGAGGCCCAGGAGAACAGCCCCACCCACCGGGCCCCACCCCTCGCTCTCGGGTCCCTGTGGGTCAGGAGGCGGAGTCAGAGGCCCTGGACCAGGAGGAGCACAGCCCCACCCACCGGGCCCCGCCCCTCGCTCTCAGGTCCCTGAGGGCCAGGAGGCGGAGTCAGAGGCCCTGGACAACAGCCCCACCCACCGGGCCCCGCCCCTCACCCTCTGGTCCCTGAGGGTCAGGAGGCGGAGTCAGAGGCCCTGGAGGAGGAGAACAACCCCACCCACCAGGCCCCGCCCCTCGCTCTCAGGTCCCTGAGGGCCAGGAGGCGGAGTCAGAGGCCCTGGACAACAGCCCCACCCAGCGGGCCCCACCCTCGCTCTCAGGTCCCTGAGGGTCAGGAGGCGGAGTCAGAGGCCCTGGAGAACAGCCCCACCCACCGGGCCCCGCCCCTCGCTCTCGGATCCCTGAGGGTCAGGAGGCGGAGTCAGAGGCCCTGGAGGAGGAGCACAGCCCCACCCACCAGGCCCCGCCCCTCGCTCTCGGGTCCGAGGGTCAGGAGGCGGAGTCAGAGGCCCTGGAGGAGGAGCACAGCCCCACCCACCGGGCCCCGCCCCTCACCCTCTGGTCCCTGGGGCTGCCAGGGCTCATGCAGGGCTGCATCTCCAGCTCTTCCTCGGCCTCTTCCTGGGGCTCTTCCTCCGGCTCCTCCTCTGGCTCGTCCTCCCAGACTGTCTCGCCCGTCAGCGGGTTGTAGAAGAACACCCTGCGGCTCTCCTCATCCCAGTACTGGCCCCACTCTGCCTCCCCACCGGGGAGGTGGCCGGGCCGGTGGCGCCTTCAGCAGTCTCGAAGGGCGACTCCCAGGTGGTCACGCCCGTGTCGGGATCGTGGTAATAGGGGCGCCCGGTGCTCGCGTCCGTGTGCGTCTCCCACACCGGGCCGGATGGAGGAGCAGCGGCTGCGTGGGGCGAAGTGGCCCGCGGCTGCCGTTCTACGTTTGCGTACACGGGCTCCGGGGGTTCGTCCACCTGTGGAAGGCGAAGGAGACGACTTTCAGGGCAGCTCGAGGGTCACATAGTGCCAACTCGGCTACTTGCCACCTGGGCGACCTTCAGCCAGTCCCATTACCTCTCTGCCTCAGTTTCCCTGGGTGTAAGACATGTGCTCTGCCCATTCCAGAAGTTGTAGTGACCAGAATAAGATGTTCTTGAAAGTACTTTGTAAAGTAGTTAGCACCACAGATGGGTGGGTGATTATGTTATTATTTATTATTAACAATAAAACATTGATAATCCAGTTTTCATGACTGTATACTCAAAGAGGCAGGGACAGAGAAATGGCCTGGGACCTCCATTCAGTGGTCCCCTTTTCAGCTTCAGCTTTGCCTTCCACAGCTCCAATGAGAGCTTCCACCCGTTCCTTCCCTCCCAGTCTAGAAAGCTCTGGGATTGGGTTGGGTTTGCAGGTATGGGAATCAGTTTCAGATGAGAGAGAGAGAGAGAGAGAGAGAGAGAGAGAGAGAGAGAGAGAGAGAGAGAGGAGACAGAGGAGACAGAGAGAGAGAGAAAGAGAGAGAGCGAGAGAGAGAGAGAGCAAAGTCTAAGGCCTCAGCTAGGTGCAAGAGGACATCTGCCACCTGCCTGGGCTCACCCCTGATTTCCTGCCACTCCTTGCCCCTTCCCTTGAACTTCAAGTTCCATAGTACTGAGTTGTTACAGGTCCCCACCCTCTGTTCTGTGTGTCCTGCAGGCATTGGCTCAGTCACAGCCTACCTGGACTCATCTCCTTTTCTCACCTGATTGACTCCTATTCCTTTATCAGGACTCAGCTCAAGTGCCAGGCTCCAGATCTCTCCTGAGACTCCTCCAGTGTGTCCAGCACTGTGAGCCGACTGGAGAGATAACTACATCATCAAACTACATTATCAAACTACAGAGTGGAATGTGGGGATGTTAGTTCTGTTTCCTGAGAATACGTAATGCTCCAGGCGAACAGCAGATCTCAAAATGGTAGACCCCAATGGAAGTTCCAATTTTGTGTTTTTGGAAATCATATGAAATGCTATCATTTTGGATAGGACTTATGTGGGGAGTGTGATTACAGAGTTTATATTTGTTTTCATTTTGGTTTTCTGCTGATGCTGGGGAGATTGAACCCCAGACCTAATGCACAGTAGGCAAGTGCTCTTTAAGTGAGCTACAGCCCCAGCCCAGTTTTTGTTTTGTTTTGCTTTGTCTTTAAACTTTGTGTAGTCTCAAAATTTTGTACAATAAATCTTCAAAACCACAAGAGGGGAAGCATGTCCTAGTCAAGATGGCCTTTTGCTGGGCCTAAAATACACTCATTCATCCCATGAACATTTGCCTATCTGTTGCATGCCAGGAATTGCTCCTGAAATTGGAAATGCAACAGGAGCAAATGGACCCAAGTCCCCTCCTGGCAGGATCGGCCCTGGAGTGCACATGTGAGGGGACAGTGACAGGGGAAATGCAGAGCATGGTATTGATGACTCCACTAAGCAAGAAAGCAAAACTACTGTCAGAGAAACAGAGTTGCAATTTTAGGGTGGCCAGTCCCCAGGAACACCAGGCCACCAGTTCTTCTCTTCAATCTGCCAGGCTCCTGTGTGGTTGGGATGGGTCCATCTACCCACTTTTCCTTTTCCCCCACCCCAGGCCTCAAGGCAACCCCATATTCCAGCCACGCTGTACTGCTCACCCACCTCCAACACGAAAGTCACCTTCCCACCTCTGTGCCTTTGCTCTGGCTGTCTGCTTGGCCTGAATTCCCTGCTCTCATTCCCTGCCTACTCAAGTTCTGCTCCTCTGAGGGCCTCTGCTCACAGCTTCTCTAGAGAGAGGTCTAATGTGCTGAAACTTTGTCTGTTGCTCTGCTAGGGCCTGATGGCGTCCTGCCTTGGTGGTCAGTTAGCTGCCTACTGGTCTGCCCACCTTTCTTCCCTCCAAACGAGTTTCTTTCGAGTAAGACACAGGATGATGCAACTAATGACTCCCACTGCTCCATCCCAAGCACACAGCAGGTCTGCCAAAAACACTGCTTTAATACTTAAGTCAATCCAAATGTCAGCCACACACACACACACACACACACACACACACACACACACATCCTACACACACCTGGAACTACAGGAGAAGGCTTTGAGCAAGAACTTGCTGAGGATGAGGATTTAAGCCACAGAACCTAGGAGATGCCCTGGGAGGACATCCTGGAGGCCAGGAGGAGAGGAAGCTGAGGGAGCTGGATGTGCCTCCTACCACCCCTGCTGGACCCACTGGAGTAGTGGCCTTGCCTATCTCTGGGGCAGGAGTTGGGAGGGCCATGGGGAGTGAAAGAGCCAACAAAGGAGTTCTTTGGAGCAGAGCTTTCCACCTGGGCTGCATGGACTGGCTCTGCGTTCCTGAGCAGTCCCAGGGTCGTGGGGCTGACAGGATCTTGCACAGGGGACACTTCAGCAGGTACAGGAGGTTTTGGAGAGAGAAGTTTCGTGACAGGGCTCTCACAAGCAAGACAAGATGCAGAGCACACTGTGAGGGCAGGGAGGAGGAAGGAAGGAAGGAAGGAAGGAAGAAGTCTTCAATGCTGCCCCAGACGGGCTGTCCCAGATACACAGGCTGCTTTGAGGAGCAGTGGGGCCCTCAGAGCGGTGAGCAGGCAGAGCCACTCCCTCTTTGCAATGCTGTAGCCCTAGGGGCAGGGTATGTGTGACAGAACAGCACCCCTGAGGCCTCTGCAAGTTCTAGAACTTTCTGCGGAGCCCCACAGTGCCAAGATAGAACTGCTTTCTTCTCCTGGCAGGGCCTCACTGGTTTCTGACTGCTCTTGGGAGCCAGGTGGTGCCAGGCACACCACTGGGGCTTCAAGGGCATAGCAGGGCTTGCCACCCTGAGCCCCACTCCTGGAGGCCCAGATTCAGCCACAGCTCAGCAACAGGGGTCTGACATCACTGAGGGTTTTTGAGTAGTATCCTAGAGACACAGGAGGTGCAGAGTGGGAAAGAGGAAGTGGTCGCCCACCTCAGGCCAGAGGACTCAGTCAAGAGGGACCCCGGCTCTCACCACACCCACTGCTCCTTCTCACTTCCTCATGGATGCAGTGCTCTCCCTGCCTCCAGTCCCCTAGCCTGTCCACAAGCAGGTGGAAGCCTTGCCTTTCTTGCCCTAAGCTGAGTACCTCAGCCACACTCAGATACACAGAGCCCGGAGTAGGAAAGCTGTGAAAAGCGAAAAGCCCCCACCTCCCTGAGACTCCCTGCTCTGAGCCCCAGAGCACCTAACTCCTATCAGGATGGGGATGCAGGCTTGCTGGGAGCCCCCCTCCACCCCGCCATGACCACATAAGGCTCTTTGAGCTTGCCCCTGAGGCCCTCTACTCCTACCTGTTCCCGTAGAGCCCGACTCTGCCTCCTGGTCAGTTTGGCAATCATCTCCACCATCCCAGCCCCTGTGAGCTGCTGGGACAGAGCCTGGGAATGTTTGGGGGTGGGGAGGAGCCAAGGGGCACAACCCTAGGGCTGGCACAGGGCAACTGGGAAACAAGAAGTTGCCTCGAGATGTCGGGAGGCCGAGACTGCAGCTGGTTTCCTGTCAGGACTACGGAAGTGCAGCCTGAGACAGACTGCCTGACAGGGGCGGGGTGGGGGTACTGATTAGGAGGTGGTTCTTATGCTTCCTCGACTGCACTGGCTGCCCCACTCAGTGCTCTGGTGACCGAGGAGGTCTGACACTCAGGCCCAGATGCAGCCTGGAACAGCTTGCACAGAAGGTCACATTTGAGTCATGGGTGGGCAGGGGATGCAACACAGACAGTGGCAGGCAGAAGGGCAGGTGAGGACCAAGGCTTCGAGTTGCCCGGGGTAGTAGCTCCTGGGATGGAGAGAGTGAGTAGCTGTCCATTCCCTCAAGGCCCAGGGAGGATACAAAGAAAAAAGAGGAAGCTTGTGGGGGGAGGGGGAGAGGTTTCCAAAGAGGAAGAGGTCTGGGCAGATATGGTATCAGGGAGCTGATGTGTGGACCCTGCCAGACAAGAGAACAGGAGAGATTTTGACCACACCAGTATTTGCCTGCCTGAACACCAGACTTGGTCACCAAGATGTACCTCCTCTCGGCCTGTGTGTCCACATCCATGTACGAGTCTGCCCGTGCCCCACCCTCCACTCTATTGACCCAGTGGGGAGTGGGCACCTGCTCTCCCCTCCCTCCCTGACCTCTCCCTCCACCTCCTCATGCATGTGGGTGTCCAGACCCCAGCCACATGCAGTAGATACAGCGCACCCTCTAAGCCCTCAGGGACCTTCTTGTCTTCCCTCCCTCTCCAAGGTTCTTTCTTGCCAGGCCCCAGGAACAGGCAGCACCATGGCAATTTTTTCTCAGTTGCTCACATCCCCTGGCCTCTCTCCTCCTACACTCCCTGTGGGCTCAGGAAAAAGGCACCCAGGTAGCATGAGATATGGCATAGATTTGGGGCATGGGACACTTGGCAAGAGCACAGGTGGGCTGGGGCTTCCACTGTCCTCTGTCCTTCAAGTCTATGGCTGGGCTCCCCAAGAAGCCCAAACCCCAGGACAAATCAATCCCTCCTCTTGGCCAAGGATGGAAAGTAAGAGGCTTCATACAGATCCACACTCCAGGGACTGAGCAAACACACACAGCTCCACCAGCTCTTTGCTTCAGAAACTGGCTTTCAGGCCTCTAGTGGCCTTCTCCTCGTCCAGCAAGAGGAGGTGATGACCAGTGTCCTCCTCCCTCAAACACACCTTCACCCCTCTGAGAGGCACATGGGGTCAAGGGGGGGATATAAAAACAGACCAGTTGTACACCACACCATCCTGCCCTCAGGCCTCACCCTCTCCCTTAGGAAGGGTCTGGCAGGAGCAGGTACAAGAGGAATACTATCCTCTGGGGCAAAAGGCAAAGGAAAGGCCCCAAGTCATGTCAGTTGTGGTGGCATACACCTGTAATCGAGCACTTAAAAGAGTCTGTGGCAAGACTACATAGCAAGGCTGTTCCAGGACAGCCTTGGCTACTTAGTGAGACTCCGGTCTCAAAAACAAAACAGAAGCCAGACACAGTGGCTCATGTCTGTAATCCCAGATACTCAGGAAGTAGAGGCAGGAGGACCTCAAGTTTGAGGCCAGCCCAGGCAAGGTGGTAATGAGACCCTCTTTCAAAATCAAAACAAGAACAAAAGGGCTGGGAGTGTAGCTCAAGTGGTAGAACACTTGCCTAGTATGTGCAAGATCCCAATGCCTCGAAAAAGAAAAAAGAGAAAAGCCCCAAATTAGAGACTCAGCCCAGGAACTGGCTTGGGAGCTGGTAAGGGACAAAGCCCCCTTCTTCTCACTCTGTGCCCCCCAGGCTGGGTGGAGGGACAGCAGGAAGGAGCTGTGTTCTTTGTCTTAAGGAAAGCTCAGTGATGTGACACAGTGAGACCCTCCCCGCCACACCTTTTCTAGGACAGTAACTGGATCTTTCTCTGTATCACTCTGGCCTGGCATGGCCCCCAGCTACATGTCCACTAATGTTCAGGGAGAGGGGAATGAGGTCCCACTGCAGGTTCTTGGTCCCCAACCTCAGAATGCCTGAGGGAGCTGGTCTGGAACTGGTGTGGGCTGGGGCCTGGGTGAAGCATTTTGTTTCTTGATGAAAAGAAACTTTTTGGGTCACTCTACTTCAGCTTCTCTCTTTGCAACTGATGGAATTTCTGGGCTTAAGTTTCTAGCAGCAAAATGGGACTGTCCCCCCTGCCGCCTGCCCCAAGGCCAGTTTCTGTGACAGCCAAGCATGCCCTGAGTTCCTACACAAACAGGGACATGGTGAGAAAGCAGAGTGCACTTCTGCTTTTCTGCCTTTGGGTTTTGATTGGGCGCCCTCAGCACTGGACTCTGTCCCAGTCTTAGCTGACCACATGGGTGGGGTCTGGGGTGCAGCTCCTCACCTGTTCATACTACCTGCAGCTCTGTGTAAGGCAGGCAGGGGCCCATCAGGGCCAGCAGGGATCTGAAATGGCCCCTTAAGGAATCTCCTGGCCAGCAAAGGGTTTTGAGCCATGCTAGGGAGTTGAGAAAGTGTGGCAAGGGGTGGCCACCTTCTGCCTACACCCCAAACATCTGCATCTGCCTTCCCCTCCTCCCTCCCCAGTGGAGGGCTCAGGGGTCTCCTGTCTAAGCCAGCCTCTCCAGCCTGGGCCACCATGGCATCTGCTTGCTGGGGAGAGGTCTCCCCTCTAATCCCCACCCTTCTTCCCAGTCACCTCCACAAACTCAAGGTCTCTCCCACTTAAAAAGAAAAAGTGTGTCCTCTGAAAGTGGAACCATGCCTCTTGGTTCTCCTCCTCTCTCCAGCCATTCAGGCTCAGGCTCCTCCACCTCCTCTGCCCTCCCTCAATGTTGACGGTCTCACCTTGCTTCTCACCCTACCACCCTGTGACTGTGAACCGGCTGAGGCTAACAACACAGCTCCATCTCTAGGCTCCTGTTTTATTGCCATCTGAATGCTCTTGGGCCACTGCCTGGAAAAGGAGCCTCCACACCAGAAGCCACTGAGTCTGGTGACCTGTGCTCACCTAAGCCTTTCAGAGAACCATGGGTACACTGCCCCCAGGAAGCACACAGGCCCAGGGCAGACACACATTCTTGTCTTTCTCTTGAGTACATCAGTGTCAGGCAGGGAGAAGAGTATGGGTGTTGAAGAGAGACAGGAGAGACATCTGAGTGCCACGTGTGGCCTTTGGCTAGCCTCTGGGTCAAGCAAGCCAGCAGTGTTTGAGAACAATGGGGGACTGACCATGGCCCAGGTCTTGGTTGATACGAAGGGGTTTTTATTAATTTTGCTAGCTATCGTAATGGAAGAGTGTGTAAGGAGAAGGATAGAACTTTGAGACGCACGCTGAAGTTTTCATGCGTGAAACATAATGGTGTTTGGAATTTATAATTCTTTAGCAAAATAAAAATAAATATGGTCAACATTGTTAAATCTAGGTAATAGGAATTTTTTTTTTTTTTTTTTTTTTGGTGCTGGGGATTAAACTCAAGTCCTCGCACTTTGAGCACTGTACCACTTGAGCCCACATCTCTTTGCTTTAGTTTATTTTTCAGATAGGGTTTTGAGCTTTAGTCTGGGCTGGCCTCAGATTGAGATCCTCCAACCTCTGCCTCCCAAGTAGCCAGGATTATAGGCATGCACCACCATGCCTGGCTCTTGTATTTATTTTTATAAACCTTTTTTTTTTTTTTGAGACAGGGTCTCTCTCTCTGAAGCCCAGACTGGCCTCAAATTTAAAATCCTCAGCCTCCCTAGTGCTGGTATTACAGGCATGCACTATCATGCCTGACCTCCCTCACTGTTACCACCATATGAGTTGCCCGTTATTTCTCTTCTGGAAGCAGACTTGCTCTTCCAGCTCCCCCAACCCCTGTTCAGTCACAGACATCCCGGGGATTCTTTCCTTGAGGATGCAACCCTGAGGTGGGGTCTTGGGAACAAGGTGGCTGCCACAAGTCACATGACCTGCTCCTCCTCTTTTCCCAGCTGCAACCTTCTCCTGCCTGAGTCACACAGGGCTGGGCAGGTGGGTGTGTAGGACCTAGTCTAGGTGAGAGACTGTGCCTGAGGGTGAGGCTGCAATCCCAGGAATGCTGGGGCACACTGAGCCTGTCATGAGGCCCCAGGAGAGAGTAGGGTGTCCTGAACCAGCCCTCTAGTCCCCAGGAGCTGAGGGAGGTCACACGAGGCTAGAAGTGCAGGGAGGGGAGGGAAGCAGGGAGCAGGAGAACTCCTGCTGGGGCCTCCACCCACTCCACAGGCCCTTCCCCACTCTCAGGTGGGCTACTCCACCTGCACTGGGGAATAAAGACGTTAAGGTGCACCCCTCAGATGGCACCGCAGCTGGAAAGAGGCAGAAGAAAGAGAACAATCAGCCAGCTACTGCCACCAGACCCCATGCAGCTTGGACTGGCCCTGCTGAAGACGCCCTCACAAATCCCAGGGGAAAGAAGAAACGGACAGTAAAAAATCATGGCACACATGGCCGCCATCTAGACGAAAAATAAATAAAGGTGGGCCTAGGACTCTCTGTCCATATGAGAAACCCTCAAAGGGTTAGAGTTAAATGTAATAAAATGAAGCCATAAAAACACTGGAAGAAAAAAATGGAAAAATTTCTACACACACACACACACACACACACACACCCAGAGAGAGAGAGAGAGAGAGAATGTACCACATAATGAGGGTTTGGTTAATGACAGACTACAGATGTGATGGTGGTCACACAAGGTTATAAAGGAACTGAAAAATTCTTATCACCTAGTGATACTGTAGTACTGCAGCCATGGTAAAGTCAGAGTACCACACATTACTCATACATTTGGGGCAATGCTGTGTAAATAAACCTATTGTGTCACCAGTTATATAAAAGTATAGCACACAGGGCTGGAAGCATGGCTGTAGCTATAGAGTGCCTGCCTTGCAAGGATGAAGCCCTGAGTTCAAATCCCAGCACTGGCAAAAAAAGTACAGCACATATAATTAGCTATGTACAATACATAATACTTGATAACAATAATTAATGATTGTGTTACTGGTTTATCTATTTATTAACCTGTACTTTTTATCCATATTTCAGAGTGTTTTCCTTTAAACAAAAATAGGTTAGCCAGGCACCAGTGGTTCACACCTGTAATCCTAGCTATTTAGGAGGCTGAGATTGGGAGGATTGTGGTTCAAGGACAGCCCAAGCAAACAGTTTGAGACGCCCATCTCCAAAATAATCAGAGCAAAATGGTTTGGAGGTGTGACTCAAGTAGTAGAATACCTGCTTTGCAAGTATAAAGCTCTGAGTTCAAAATCCAGTCTCACCAAAAAAAAAAAAAAAGTTTACTGTGAAAGTGTGTGCGTTACCCCGGCAGCTGCTTCATACATTGGTTGCTATGACTCCATGCAGACCACATCAAACGGTGTGAGCTGCACCATGTAGGTTTACGTGAGTACACTGCAGGATGTTCACATGACAACAAATCACCTAATGGTGCATTTTTCAGAATGTGTTCTCATGACTGTGTGTATGTAGAGACAGACTAAGACAAAGACTTAGTTGACTTGTCTGTAACAAAGACTCAAAATTGAAAAGCTATAAAATAACTGATATATTACATAACTTTTTTTTGTGTGTTGTACTGGGGATTAAACCCAGAGCTTTGTGCATGCTAAAGAAGCATTCTACCACCAAGCTCCCTCTAGCCTTTTTTAATTTTTTATTTTAAACAGGGTCTCCCTAAGTTACCTAGCCTGGCCTCGAACTTTCAATCCTCCTGCCTCAGCTTCCTAAGTGTACCTTACTCTATAAACGCAGGCTACCATGCCCAGCAAGAACATTTATAAGACAAAAAAAGTAACAATGCTGGGAGGATGTGGAGAAAGGGAAATCCCACACAGTGTTAGTGGGAATGTAAACTGAGGCAGCTGTTATGCAAAATGGTCTGAAAGTTCCTCAAAGAGCTCCAAATAAAACTGCCATGTCTCCAGAGCCCCACTATGGGTAAACACCCAAGGGAATGAAATCAGTAGGGTGGAGAGACATCGCCACTCGAAGGCTTAGTGCAGCTCTAGGTGTCCACTGATGGATGAGAAAGAGCGTGTACCCACACAACGGGATACTAATCCTGTCATTCTTCATCTCATGGATGGAACTGGAGGACACTATGTTAAGTGAAATAAATCAGGCACAGAACAGATACTCCGTGTTCTCGTTGATATGTGCAAACTGAAAAGTTGTTCTCAAAGAAAGAGCATAGAATGGCAGTTACCAGAGCCTAGGAAGGGTGTAGGGGAGGAGTGATGAAGAGTGTGGAGAGAGGATGGCTCATGGGTATGGGGGTGAAGCTGGGTAGGAGGAATAACTTCTAAATTCATAGCACTGGAGAACTATGTTTGACAGCAATGAAGTAAATATGTAAAATAGCTAGTACAGAGGACTTTGAATGTTCCCAACACAAAGAAATGATAAATGTCTGTGGGGATAGATATGTCAACTACCTTGAATATTCTACATTTTACACACATCTGGAGAAGTCACTGTGCCCCACAAATATTATAATTACTGTGTCAAATAAAAATATATTTAAAAAATAAAGAAAACTTGTGCAGTAAAATAAAACTATTAGCAAACTCCAAAGACACTCTTGGCTGGGCACCTGTAGTCCCAGCTACTCAGGAAGCTGGACAGCAGGATTGCTTGAGTCCAGGAGTTTGAGGTCAGCCTGGGCAACATAGTGAGAACCAGCTGCAAAAAAGGAGAGGAGTAATCACAACTCATGTAATAGAGCTTTTTCCCTAATATAGAAAAAGCTCCTAGACATCAATAAGAAAAGACAAATATATTAATAACAAAAGACGGGACTGTAAAATAGGTACAGGTGTGTGTGGGGGTTACTAGTGGGAGGGGAGGGAGGCTAACAAGGAGATTAAAGTAAGGGAATATGTTTGACAGACTTCATATATGAAATAGAACAAAGAAACAGCTTGCAATTGCTTTAAGTAGGATGGGGAAGGGGTTGAGGAGGAGAGATGACAGGGATGATGTAACTAATTACAATGCAAGCCTAATCAGAAGTGTCACTATTAATCCCCCCTGTATAACAAATATATCCTAATAAAAAATTTATTAAAAAAAGACAAATAACTCAGTAGGAATGGGCAAAAGACATGAATAGACTATTTAAGATAAAGAGAAACCAACAACCCTTAAATATCTGGAAAGAGAAATGCAAATGCAAGCCACTTTAAGACAAACTATGTATTTTACTATCAGATTGGCAGAAAGTGAAACTTGGCAACACTCAGCTGGCAAAGCTGTGGGCAAATAGGCACTCATTTGTATTGGTGGGAGAGCAAATTGGTTTACACTTCATGGATGGCAATTTGGCAATACCTACACTTTACCCTTTGACCCAGAAAGCCTTCTGGAATTTTCCCTATATATACTTGCACACAAACAAAAGCTAATTCATTATAGCACTGTTGGAATTAGGAAAAGATGAAACGTGGTCCAAGTGTTCACCAACAGGAGACTGGTTAAATGCATTATGCTACCTTCCTACAATGGAAAACCATGTATCTGTAAGGAAGAAGAATCCTCTCTACGTACAATCTCTGAGGTACATTGTTCATCAAAAGGCAAAAAGCTGGGCTGGTGGAGCGGCTCTAGTAGTTAAGAGTACCTGCCTAGCAAGTGTGAGGTCCTGAGTTCAAACCCAGTACCCCAGTACCACCAAAAAAAAAAAAAGGCAAAAAGTAACCAAGGCACAGGACAGTGTTTTGTGTGAAAGACACAGAAAATCAAGTCACCGGATATCTATTCATACTAGTTTACATTTGTATAAAGAAACTCTGGAAGAATAAAAAATGAATGAATGAAGTGACTTGTGAACTGATGGAAGACAGGGCAAAGAAACGAGGCGTGCATGAGACTCACTAAGTGCTCAATAGTGCTCTGATTTAAAAACTAAAACCAAAACCCAGGGCCTTATGCATGCTAGGCAGTACTCTACAACTGAGCTATACCCCCAGCCCCAAGTAACTGCCATGGAGCCCTTCTGTTGGTGGAGCTGGTGTGGGATTTTGGGCCATCATTTCTGCCTTAGAGTAAGAAAAATGCCATAGAAAGGTCAGCAGCTGAGCTGGGGCCCTGAAGGCTTTCCAGAGGCAAAGACGAAAAACCTTCTAGGCACAATGTTTTGAAAGGAAAAAGGCATAAAGGGTAGAGAAGCAACAGGCCTGTAACAGGAGTGAAAACATTCCAATTACAACAGTGAAGGGAGAGTGGCTGATTAGATTGCAAGGCCAGGTAATGGAGGGTCTTGAATATTAAACTGTTAAGGGCACATGCAGCAAAGGTTCCCAACACGGAAGTGCAGCAGAAGCCCCTGGAGAACTTATCAGGTACAGATGCAGGGGCCCCAACTTAGTGAATCAGACTCCAGGGTTGCATGTGGGAGCTAAAGATTTCTGCACGGGAAAGTGACCTGGCCACAGCTATGTACACTATAGGGTGGACTGCTCTGGGTAAGGAGATCAGACCTTGGGTGTACCAAACTCAGGTCCCAGATGCCTCCGTCTGACATAAATGCCCCTTATCTGTGCTACCACAGTGCCCTGTGTGTGCCTCCTGTGTGGAAGTGCAGACCACACTCCCCTGGACAGTGTGGCTGAGTTCCAGCTAGCTTCAGCTAAGTACATGCTACCAGCTGACTGGCCTAAGAAAACACAGAGTAAGGTAGGAGGACAATTAGAAAGCCAATGCCACCCAGGAAAGGGGTAAGAACCTGACCTAGGAGAGTGTCAGCAGGCATGGAAATACAGATCAGAGGCTGACAAGGCACCTTTGCTCAGTGCCTAAATGAAGGTGGCATTTAATATTCCTTAGAGGTGCAGTGACAGCTACTTACTCAAAAGCCCAGGCAATTAGAGGCAAGGCCAAAGACAGGGTCCCCAGGTGAAATTCAGATATTCCACCTGGATTCCACTTTTTGATAAAAATCCCCAAGCCTCATATTGAATGTAATAGGACACAGATGTTCAAATATTCAAAGGCAGTTTCAGTAAACTTTTTCTGTAAAGGTCACAGAGTAAGTATTTTAGGCTTTGAAGGCCACATAAGCTCTTATAAGTGCCTCACTCTTCTAGGTGCGGTCAAAAAAGTCAGAAGCCCTGGGGTGGGAAGCAGCCACAGGCTCTTGCCTGAAGGCTGAGGGTTGAAAGGTCTAGTGGCTGTCTGGGCAGCTTGGTCTGGAGATAAACCTTTCTAGTAGATTCTCTGGGCCTGTTTCACTATCTCTACACTACAGCACAGGGTGTCTTCCGCACAGCTGGAAAGAGCCAAGTTCCCACACTGAAGCTCCTTCCCCAACCAAACCCTCTCCAGCTGATCTCACTTGTGGGTGACAGCTTTCAGGAGGGGCCAGAAGACAGGCTGAGGCAGAGGCTTCTGGTAGGCGTGTTTCTTCCTTTTTCCTCCGGCCTCAGCACGGATGTGTTTGGGATGCAGGCCGTGAATAAACACGGCCTCCAAGGCACTGCACATGGTGTTGGCATCTCCGTCTTCACTAGTGACCACTGTGTCCAGGGACACACACTGCTTCTGCAGTGCCTTCACGGATCCCACCAGTTTCTTCTTGATGACCTAGGCAGTGCCAAACAGAAGACACCTTTAGGGGACAATCCTACAGAGTGCCCCTAAAATGTAACCCTTGGCCTGTCGTTCAATGCGCGTTCAAATACAGTGCGCACGCACCAATGTGTGTATCTATAGATTCCTTCTGCACATTATGACAAATAAAGACACAGCATAGAGAAGATACTATTTGGATATTCTATTGTGGATTCTTCTTGTTTTCTAACCAAACTTCAGTGAACTTATAGCTATGTAATCTTGTGTTTAAATTCTGGCTCCATCACAGTTATGTCTAGGGGTGACTGGGAAGGGCAGGGCTTAGGCTTCCCAGCTAACTTACATGGCCGGGATTCTGCAGAGATGAGCTACGGGACAGAATGTGCCACTGTAGAACAATAAAAACATGGAAAAGGGCTGGGGTGGGGTTCCGCGGTAGAGGGCATGCTGAGCCTATGCTCAGGGCCTGTGGTAGATCCCAGCACGGTGCCAAACAACAAGGAAATAGCATGGTTACGTTAGGAAAGATCTGGGCCTGGCAGCCAAAGGCTTCCATTCAGTCTCAGCTCTGTCATAACCGGCGGGGGCACCTCAGACCTTTCACTTAACCTCTCTGAGCCTCAGTTTCCCCATCTGTTAGATGAAATAATACTTCCTGATCTTCAGCACTGGGGGCAACGCTCCTTGTGTGTCTCCATCACTTGGCACTATGCCTGGCACATAGTAAATACCTATAATGAATACATTACAAATGTACACAAAATCCTTGGGAAAAGCAAAAGTTATTTAATCATAATTATGTCAAAATTACAAGAAGTGTTTTTTTCCCAAACACACTAGACTACAAGGGATTACAGAAAAACTGGTTTAAGTGTTAGGATAATGGATAAATGTTTAACTCTTTTATTTTGAATTTAGTCCACACAGTAAATGTTAATAGTTTAGAAAACTAAATTAAAAAAATTAATGAGCTGTATTTACATATCATAAAATTCACCCATTTAAATTATAGAGTTTAATAGTTGTTCAGAGAATTGTGCAACCTTTACCACTGTCTAATTTTAGACCTTTCCATCACTCCCAAAAGAAACAATGTACATTAATGGTCGCCCAGGCTGGAGAGAAGGGAATTGGGAGTGACTGCAGTCAGTCATCTGCTTTCTGCTTTTACAGATTTGCCTGTTCTGCACATTTCATATGAATGGAGTCATGCACCATGTGACCTTTTGTGTCTGGCTTCTTCCACTCGGCATGTTTTCAAGGTTTATCTATGCTGTAAGATGTATCAGTACTTCATTCCTTATTCAACTACATGGATATACCATGTTTTATTGATCCATCAGTAATGGACATTTGAGTTGTTCCAAATTTTGGCTCTAATGCTATGAACATTTATATCCAAGCTCTTATGTAGACATGTTTTCAAATCTCTTGGGATATACTCAGGCATGGAATTGCTAAGTCATATAAAACCCTGTGCTAGGCCGGGGATATAGCTCAGTTACAGAACACTTACCTAGTATGTATGAGGTCCTGAGTTTGATTCCCAACACCACACAAACCAACCAACCAACAAAACAAACAAAACCCTTGGGTTTAACTTTTCTAGGAAATACTGAACTGTTTTTGAAAGTGTCTGCACTATTTCACATTCCCACTAGCAAATGTCTCATAGGTCCAATTTTTCCACTTTTTTGGGGGGGTACTTGGGGATTGAACTCAGGGCCTTGTCCTTGCTAGGCAAGTGTTTGACCACTTGAGCCATGCTCCCAGCCCTTTTATTGCTTTAGTTTGTTTTTAGATAGGGTCTCCTGTTTTTTGCCTGGGCTGGCCTCAGACTGTGATCCTCTGCCTCCCCAGTAACTGGGATTACAGAGATACAGACATGTGCCATCATGGCTGGCTTATTTGTTGAGAGAGACTCTCATTGCCATTTTTCCTAGGCTGTCCTGGAACTGCAATCCTCCTTTCTCTCCTCCTGAGTAGGTGAGTAGGTAGAATTTCAGGCTTGCACCACCAAGCCCAACCAATTTTTCACATTTTTGTCAACATTTTTTATTGTCTTACTGATTATAGGCATCCTAGTGGGTATGAAGTAGTATCTCATTGTGGTTTGGATTTGCATTTCCCTGAGTCTAATGGTAATGAGGATCTTTTCATGTACTTATTGGTCATTTGTTTATTTCTTTGGAGAAATGCTGTTCAAATCCTTTATCCATTTCATAACTGGATTGTCTTTGTATTGCTGAATTGTAACAGTTCTTTATATATTCAGGATACACTAGATCCTTTTCAGATATAGGACTGGCAAATAGCTCCTTTTTCTGGGGGTTGTCTTTTCACTTTCTTCATAGTGCCCTTTGAAGCACAGGTTTTAACCCCGAAAAAGTCCCATTTTAAATGTTCTTTTTATGCAAGATCTTATCAGCAGTTATATAAAAAGTACAAACACTACTGAGTATTTGCTAGGTGCTGAGTCAGAGAATGCAGGGATAAATAGCATGCACCTTCAAGAAGTCCACACCCTCAAGGAGTCATCTATGCTGCCCTTGTAGGGCGCTGAACTCACTGGGGGCTCAGCTCCAGCTCTAGGGAGTTCTGGGTAGGATGGGGAAAGGGTCTTTGCATGAAAGCCAGCAGGAGACAGGTGAAGCTGACCCTCTAGTGGCCAGGAGGGGAAGGCACTCCTCTGAGGGCTGTAGTTACTTTCAAGAAGAAAGTTTTCTGAAGTGGGGAACAGCAATGGGGAGGAAAGGGAAATTCAGGTTTCCCCCAAGAAGCCACCTCTGGCTTCCCCTGATCCTAAAAGTTAACCAACCTCCTGCCTCTCCAAGGTAACTGACAGCCAGTCCAGAGTGCCCAAGACAGCCCAGGGCCAGTCCAGCGTATAGGACTCTCCAAGAGAGGGCATCTAAGGGGCTCTGGGGAGCTGGTCACAAACAATTTTTGTTCAAAGGTATATGTAAGCTGCCAATTTATTCCCATTAGTGGGGCTACAAACCAGTGCCTGGGAAGAGCTGTTTCAGACCAATCAATGTCTTGAGCAAACTGTGAACAATCACAGTGTAAGGGCAGAGCACTGAGGGTTGAATGAAAATCCCTGGTCTTCAGGTAACCCACCTTAAATCTTCATTGTGCTTTTCATAGATTTCCATTTTACAAGCAAGAAAATGGCAGACATCTCCCAGGAAGGACAGGGATCTCCTCAGAGCCTGCTTTGGCTGGAACCTTTCTCCACCTAGCTGTCTTCATGGACAGTGCCCATTCATATCAAAGTGAGGAAAGCCAATGCAGTGGTAAGCCCTCTGAAGCCCTTTCCACCCTTGATCTTCCTGTGCCCACCTACCGAGACGGCAGCCCGGGACTCCTGTCCATTCTCCACCACTGAGAGCATTTCCACTCAGGCACCACTAAGCAAGGAGACTCACATGACACCTGCAGGGACAGATGGTGGCCAGATGAGCATGCTCCCAACTCACCCCGCAACCACAGTCCCCTCCCAGCAAGCAGCAGGCGGTCATCTAGGCTTACTCAAACTGCAACCGAAAGGCCTGTGAGCAACACAAAAGTAAAAACTGAGAGTGGATTTTAAGGAAGGAAAAAGCCAGAGGCTGAGTCCTTGGGAGGCGAGGAGCCCTGTGTGCCATGAGTGGGTGGTAAGGACTCTGAACACCAAAAGCTACACAGAAAGCCAGGGCTGGTGGGATGGGTGTGTGGGGGCAGGGAGCCAAAGGCTGCTTCAGGGCACCAGGGAGATGCTTCAGCTGAAGGCGCCAAGAACCCATGAGGACCTGGAAGCAGGGCTCACAATTCACAGTCAAGGCCTGGGCCCTGCACCAGCCCCTGACTCCTGTCCCTGTCCAGGGTCTGCTATCTGGGTGATGGTGGATACAACCAAGCAGCTTCAGAAGGAGACAGGGTCTGTTGCCACACTCTGCTTCTCCATTGGGCAGCACAGGGACAATCTAAACAGACCAACACGGATTCTGATGGCAATTTCCCTCTAACCAGCAAGGCATGCTGGGGCACAGTAGATTTCTCAGGCAGAGTATGACCAAATAAAACACCCAGCACAGTGCCTGATGTGTTCCAGGTAGACATGGTATCTGTAATCCCAGTGGATGTAGCCACCCAAATCTACAAAGAATGCCAATGCCTGAAAAATGGGTACCAATAGTTGAAGGCAGTCCATTATTCCATCCCTCAGTGTGGCTCAAGTGGTAGAGCTCTTGCCTTGCAAGCATGAAGCAGTGAGATCAAACCCCAGTGCCACCAAGAAAAAAAACTTGTTAAGGTTGTCTGCTTTCAAATAATTATGATCCAAAGAAGTTAACACAACCAAGAAATGTTACCTAGATTGCATCATTTGTGCTCTTCCTAATTGTCCTAGGGGCGCCATTTTATTATCTCCACCTGCTAGATAAGGACATGGAGCTGTCCCAGCTCAAGGAAGTACTGGAGATGCCATGGCTGATAGTGGCTTGGTTCCACTGCTGGACCTGAGTGACACCAATCCCAGGTGAGGGGAAACCCCAGAGGCCCGAGAGAGTGCCATCCTCAGAGCTGGACTCAGGGTGGGCTGCGAGGAGGACACTTTGGCTGGGGGCCAAGGCATGGGGTACAGGGAGTATTAAGGCCAGTCTGGCAAGCAAGGCTTACAGGACAGCGTGGAACACGACATCTGCGAAGCAGGGAAACACTGTGGTCCTCAATGAGGCGAGGTTGCCGAGGCAATCTCTGGCCTCTGGGGTTGGCAGAGTAAACCAGGCACAGGGAGTCACCCCGCTGTGGACCTCCTAATTCAGGCCACGCAGAGGGAAACAGGTGCATGGGGACGGTGGTCTGTGCAGGCTGCCAGGGAGAGCCCTGGACCCTGGCTGACTGCCTCACCCGTGACCACATTAGATTCCACCCACCCAACCGCATTCCAGTCACGAGAACTCACCACAGGGAGCAGGGACCGGGCGGGCTGAGCTCCCGGCCGCTACAGCGCCTCAGACTCGGAGCCGACGCTACGGCCTCCGGGCCACTGACAACAGGAAGCGGCGCGGCGGCGCCTGACGCCATCACGTAGGCTCCGCGTCAGGCCCCGCCTCCGGCCCGCAGAGCCAATCGAAGAGCTCAGAGAAGCCGCGGGGCGGGGCCAACCGCTCGACAGCCTGGAGGTGCGGTTCCCCGGGAGCCGTTGCTCGTACCCGTCGCCCGGGTTCCCAGGGCGCCAGCCTCGGGCGGAAGGCTGGGGCACTCGCCCAGTGCGCGTCCGCACAGCCTGCTCCCAGCAGTTCTGCGTCAGACGACTCCTGGCTTCTGAGTCCTTCACCTCGCTTGGCCTTGGCACCAACCTTCCCTCGGCCGAAGGTTGCACTCGTGAGTGAACAGTTCAAGCTCCTCTGTGACTTCTGCAGGGAGCTGTCGCTGTGTCTCTGCTTCGATTTATCAAAGCAGCTGTTAGGGGCGTCCCTCACCTCCCTGTTTGGGGGCTGCCTGTTCTGCAGGAGCGAGAACCTCCCCTCCTCAGTTTTAGGCTAGGTGAGTTGAGTGGGTTCAACACAGCTGATAGTTGAGCGGGAAGATTACAGATGCATACAAACGATGTTCTTTTGCTGTTAACCACCCTTGGTTTTTGTTGTTGTTGTTGTACTCGGGGTACAGGTAGTTTTTTTTTGTTTTTGTTTTTTAACACTTCCAAAGGCTTTAATTGATCACCATTATATTTACAGGTGTAGACCGGATAAAGGTTGCTTGCAGAGCTTCATATTCTCCACTTGTCTTTTCTTGCTTGCCTCCTCCCCTGCCAACTCTGTAGACCAATATCAGGTGAGACTGCTTTACTGGTTACATAGATCTATAAAATTTAAAAAGACACTTACCAAAAGAAAACTCCCAAATACAGTTATTAGTCAGTAATCGCTACATTAGCTGCCAGAACTTCACATTCATGTCTTCAGATTATCCCCATTTTGCGGGGAAGGAGGAAGGAAATTCAGAGGGAATTGAGTTGTACATTGTGACATTTACAAAATTCTTACAATATACCATAGTTGAATTCACCCCCTCCATCATTCTCATGTATCCCCCTCCCCCAATTCCTGGAATAGTTTCCACAGGTCTCATGAGTACATATTTCCATCATACTCTCTTGCACCCTTTCCTTCTCTTCCCCCCCGTTGAACCCATTTGAAGCAATGCTGGAAGTAAAGGATTTTCTACAGACATCTAGCTACCTTGGAATAGTATATCTGGCACAGCCAGAGCATTGGTGACTTGGCACAAGCATGCTTCTGCCCCCAAATCGAGCATTTAATGTCCCTCTCTTATTCCACTAAGTTTTGCAAAGCTACTGAGTGTTTGGAGCTGGGGGAACCCCTCAAAATAACCTCTTGTTTATCAGGAGCCCTTGTGTGCTGGTCTCTTGCTTTCCAGGCTCCCGGTCTTTCTGAAGTCTGCAGGTGTGCTTGCCTCTTCTCATCTTACTCTGCATGCTTTTGTGAAGTGCAGAACGGCGTGGGTCTTGGGTGTAATGGGGGTGGGGATGGGACAAGAGTGACATGCACAAATGCACATATATATTCCATGTTTTTGCAAACAATTTCATTCATGGATTCTTGCAACCTGCATGAGTTCGTCCTAGCAACCTAACTTGGAGCAACGGGAGACTGAGAAAGGACAAAAGACAAACATGCAGAAAGCTGGGATCAGGTGGACTGGGTGCTCTGGTGGAGACACACAACAGCCTCCACCACCTCCAGCGAGTTTATTATGTACAGGGGCAAACAAGGAAGTGGGATAGTGAAGTCAGTAGCATGACCTTGTAGTTATTGGGAACAGGAGAAACCTGTGATTGCTACTTTCTGCATATACTGTTGCTGTCTGCAGTCATGGTGTAAACATCCTTATTCTTACATAAAGCAACGGTGCGGAATTTTGCTCTCGCTCCCTTCTGCAGCTGGGGGCTGTGCCGACCCCAGCCTGCAGATTGACATGGCTGTGCTCATGTCAAGTTCTCATAGGCTTCTCATACTCCACTCTCCACAATGGACTGTGATCCCACCAGGCAAACTCCAGATGGAAAAAAACAATCTCATGTTTTCATGCGACTTGAACAATAATAAAGTAATCTACAAAGTAATCTCAAGTTCGGAGAAGAGAACTTGAGAGGTTTTCAGGTTCATAGCATCTATGAACATGTTTTTAAAAACTGTTGCTTTTTGGGCTTAAAGGTTAGTTCAATCCAACTTCAATTTTTGATCCTCCATCCCTTATCCATCCCCTTATCTTTTTACAACCAAACCTCCTCTTTATTTTACTTTTGGTATGAGCCTCCTCCATTCCCTGCAGTTGTGGTGGGTTTGAGTTACTGATTTAAGGGCCCTCCTTCAAGGCCCCAGATGTGCACTATGGCAAGCCAGTCAGTGCCTTCCCTTTCCTGACCCATGGTCCAACAGACCAATCAGAGCACCTTTGAGGGCAGCTTTTCTGTGCGCTATTTCCTGGACTTCAGTGTAGAGCTGGAATTTCTGATTACCAACCTTACAGTTATGGGGCTAGAGTCCTCCCAAGGCCAAAGCCATCACAAAGGAAAGCAGAGAGCCAGAAAAAGAAAGATGCACGAGCCACTCATGCAGCCAGCTTTAAGCCCTAGGGTTCCCTGATGTGTTGAAATCAAAGTCTTAGGCCCCCAGCCCAACTCCAGGGGTTCTACATGTCAGGTCCAGCCACTTGCCCCAACACACCAAATAAAGAGATGAGTAATGATGAAGACGGAGAAAGATTTATTATGCTGCTCCGGCACCTCAGGAAGAGGCAGGGTATTCAGCCTGTCTTTGGAGTATAGGCATGAGCTTTTGGGTTAAACAGAAAAAGAACTGGGGCAGGGGGTGAAAGGTATGCGTAATTACTAAGTAGTTCTGGTCAGCTGGGCACTGGTGGCTCATGCCTGTAATCCTAATTACTTGGGAGGCTGAGATAGGGAGGATCCAGGTTTGAGGTCAGCTTAGGCAGATAGTTCTCCAGGCCCCATCTTCAAAATAACCAGAGCAAAATGGGCTGGAGGCATGGCTCAAGTGGTAGAGCACCAGCTTTGCAAACACCAATGCCTCAGTTCAAACCCCAGTCCTACCAAAAATAACTCAGTAAATAAATAGTCCTGGTCAAAGTATGGCCTGGCTGATCATTCTCGGGGGTTTTGGAGACATTATGGCTGAGGGGATTATTGCTTGAGGGGAAAAATCTGGTCAGGCTGAGCAAAGCAGTGTTGCTTGGCAGGTGGAGACTCTGGTGTTTTTTCTTGTAGTTTCCTCCTTCCTTTCTTGTAAAGATGTTTTTGATCAGTCCTGCCCTTCCTAGATGCCAAGGTGTTTACAAAGTAACTACAGGGGAGAAGGGCTCAGAGCAAAGGTCACAGATACAACATGGAGACACAGATTCCAAACTTTTCTACTGCTTTTAGTTAATTCATGGGCCCAAGAAAGTAGTCAGTGCTTTTGCTGGGCACCAGTGTCTCAGGAGGCAGAGATCAGGAAGATCAAGGTTCGAAGCCAGCCCCAGCAAATAGTTTGCGAGACCCTATCTTGAAAAAACTGTGCATAAAAAAAGAGCTGGTGGAGTGACTCAAGGTGTAGGCCCTGAGTTCAAACCCCAGTACCACAAAAAAAGCAAGTAATCAGTACTTTTCAGCAAAAGACAGTTAATAAGTAATTGTTATGATCTGATACATTATGCACTATTTTTGTTTGTTTCTTTGAAACAGGGTCTTGCTGTGTACCTAGACTGGCTTAGAACTTAAGATCTTCCTTCCTCCTTCTCCCAAGTGCTGTGATTACAGGCATGTACCACCATGCCTGGCTGACATCTTTTGTTTAAGCAACTAGATTTCTTTCACATGGAACATAAAGAGCCTGAACTGACATATTTTTTGAGCTTGGGTGAGTTATTACCCAATTTCTTCATCTATTATTTGGGGAGAATAAGATGGACCTCCCAGGCAGCTGTAAGGTTTAAATAACATGTAAATTTATACTTAAAATAGGATTGCTATTCGTGATGTAAAAATTTTAGTGTTGGAGATGGACAGGATTTATTTGCCTTACAAACAGTGCTTGTGGCACACAGGGTTTCAGAGGCCCTCTCAGGCCCTCCCAGGATCTGCAGTTATAGGTTGGGAATCACTGCTATCACTGCTCCAGAGGTTAACTTTTGAGCAGGGCAACAGGTACTTCCCTGTGCCCCTTCAATCTAGTGCATTCTTTCTCTAAGAGCATAGTCATGTTGCACGGTCCTCCCATCCCATTCCTACCTTACCTGGTCTGAGTACAGGTTCATTCCAAGCAAGAGCCCCATTCCCTATTTCACTGATTCCAACCTTGCTCAGGAGGTGGAGTGATTGGAGATTATTTCTGTTGTAGAACCAGGAACACCCTTACCAACAGGAACTATGGCTGTCGTTTATTCACATGGAATACAATCACAATTTGTCAGGGAAAAAAAAATGCTAACTGCCTGAGAGTTGGTGAGTTTTTCCTTTAACATCCCTCTACTAGTACTAATTCACTTCTTACTTGTGAGTTTCTAAGAGCAGAGAGGTTGACAGGAGCTAAAAAGTCTAAGCTGTGAAAAAAATTAAATGTGAAATCATAAATCTACTAACTTATTTTGTAGACAAATTGCAAAGTAATTTCCTGGGAACCATTGTCCCAGTACAGTGACTCCTAGAAGGGATTCCCAATTTGTATTATTTTTCAAATAATTTTTCAAATACTTGATACAAATACATGACCTAAAATTCAAAAGGTATATACAAAAGGGCACACCTATGTGTCATTGCAGCTTCCCAGTTGCCCTCCTTAAAGGAAACCACCATTATCAGTATCTTGTATGTCCCTCCAGAGATATTCTATGGTAGCACTGTCCATCAGAACTGTAATGATGATGTAATCCCAGCTGCTCAGGAAGCAGAGCTCATGAGGATCACAGTTTGAGGCCAGACTGGGCAAAAAGTTAATGAGCCCCCCCATCTCAACAAATAAGCTGGGTGTGGTGGTTGGTGCCTTGGTCCCACCTTAATGGGAGGCATAGGTAGGAGGATTGCAGTCTAAGGCTGGCACCAGGCAACAAGTGCGAGACCCTATCCAAAAATTAACTAAAGAAAAAGCTGGGGGTATGGGCTTAAGCAGTAGACCTAGCAAGTGCTAGCCTGAGTTTAAACCCTTGGACTGCTAAAAAGAGAATCGTAATGATGAAAATGTCTTACCATTGCTGTTCAATATTGCAGTCACTAGCCAGGCACATGTGGCTATTGAGCAATGGAAATTTGGCTAGTGTGACTTAGGTGCTGACTTTTAAATTTTAATTTGTATTAATTTAAATTTATATTTAAATATTGATATGTGGCTAGTGATTACTATATTGGGACCCCAATTTTGTACAGATAATACACAACACACAGTCACGTACGATGCACATTATACTAGCCTTGCTTCATTCACTTACCAGTGCCTAAGTACCATGGAGATAGATTTTTTAAAACTACTACAAAACATCTGTTGTAATTCGTGAGGGCAATCTTGGAGAGCCATGGGCCATCACTTTTTATAGCAAGCTCCAAACTCTCCAACATATATAATGAAGACACCTCACAGCACTCCTAGGTTCCCCATCCCCGCACTTTTACCACCTTGGGTTTGGGGGGGCTTTGAATAGTCCCTTTTGGGAACTGGGGGGAAAATTTACCATGAGTCACTGCTCTAAAACACATTCTCCGCCCACATGGCCTATGCCTGATGGTGGCAGCATTCTTTAGGGTTCATCACAGCTCTTTAAGTGCTTCTCCTTTTAAAAAATCAAAGTCTCTGGGGAAGATAGCAATTAAGGTAGAATGTCTGGGCCTAAACTTGGATTTTTGCCTGATGAGAGTGGCCAAGGGGCTTTGAGGAGCATGGGGACTTTGTTGGGGAATCTCACTGTGTTGAGCCATGAGGATCCCTGACTAAGTTTGTGCCTTTATTTTTTTATGGCACTGGGGTTTGGACTCAGGGCCTCAAGCTTGCTAGGTAGGTGCTCTTAGCACTTCAGCCATTCTGCCAGCACTTTTTTGAGATGCTTTTTTAAATTCTCATGAATTATTTGCCCATGCTGGCTTTGATATCTGCCTCCTGAGTAGCTAGGATTACAGATGTGAGCCACTGGCACCCAGCTGGTTTTTGATATTTCAGGTGATGAGAATCTTTTCCATTTCAAATGGTCCCTGGAGATAGAAATTTTACTTATCTGTTTTGGTGTTTATCCTTTTCTTCCGGAGGTCCTTGTGGGAGGTAGTAGATCCAGTATTTGGTGTCAGACACATCTGGGTACAGATCTCAGCTCCAAAGGGCACAATCCCTTTAGTTTGTGGGGCAATAACATTATTTGCTGACCTCCAGTAAGTCAGTCTATATTGCATACTGAATCACATAGAGAGGCTGAAGGAACAGACTGAAATGCACTCAGCAATATTCCTGAGTCATCCCTAAAGCAGGGCTTGTGTTACACACTGGTGGGAAGGGGGCAGGAGCTGTGTGGAGAGGAAGGAGATGTGGTTCTTGCCTTGTCATGGTTCCTCAAAGTGACCTCAAAGAGAACAGTGACTGAGTCCCTTCCTTCACTACATTGTGTTTCCAGGTGACTGCTGCAAGAACAGGCCCAGATTGCATAACCTACAAACCAGGGCTCATCAGACACTGAATTACTAGCCCCAGTTTCTTGGCCCACATGGTATCCATGATCTCAGTGTGGGTAAACTGTCCTTGCCTGTCCCCTGGCTTTGGGCTTGCCCTGTGGCTTGCTTTGGCCAGTGAGATGAAGTAGAAGTGAAAGTGCTGTTCCAAGTGTTGGCTTGCAGAGGCCTCACGAGCATCTGCTGGTCTTCAGTGGACTTCCTCCTTCACAAGAGAGGAGCATCTCCTCTTAATTACCACCTCTCCACCCTGAGTGCAGAGTGAGCACAGGTGGACGGAGCCAACCAGCTAGCACAGCATTAGAACACAGCTACATTAGCCAGCTACAGACCTGCAAGGGCCATTCTAATTCCCGAGTTACACAGCATCACTGCAGCATAGCTAACCCATTCCTTATTATTTATTTATCTATTTATTTATTTATTTATTTGGTGGTACTGGGGATTGAACTCAGAGCCTCAAGCATGAAGTACTCTACCATGTGAGCCAAACTCCCAGTTCTTTTGCTTTTAGTTTTTCAAATATGGTCTTGTGCTTACTTTGCCCAGGCTGGTCCTGAACGGTGATCCTCCTACCTCCACCTCCTTAGTAGCTGGGACCATAGTTGTGCCACCACATTCAGCTTAACTCACTCTTTTTTTTTTGGTACTAGGGTCTCAGGACCTCATACTTCTACTTCCTAGGCCGTATTCTACTGCTTGAGCTATGTGCCTAGTCCTTTTGCTTTAGTTATTTTTTGATAGAGTCTTGTGGTTTTGCGTAGGCTAGCCTGGACCATGGCCCTCCTACTTTTACCCACCACATAGCTGGGGTCACAGGTATGTACCACCTTACCTGGCATGTTTGTTGAGATGGGGTCTTGCTTACTTTTTGTTCTGGTTGCCTTTGAACCACAGTTCTCCTGATCTCTACCTCCTGAATAGCTAGGTAGGATTACAGGTACAACCATCACATTCAGTCCTCTAGCCCATTTCTTTTAGTAGGTTGTAAGTTCAGCTATTGCAAGAGAGACCCAACACACAGTGGGTTAGAAAGAAAGCAGTTTATTGAGTTCTCATGTAATAATCCAATTAAGAAGCCCAGGGTTAATTTGGTGGTCCACACTGTCAAGAACCCAGGCTCTGTCTACTTACTGCTCTACCTCATGTACATGAGGGCGTGACCCTGAAGAAGAGGAAAGTTGAATGGGGTGCAACTCAGTAGCAGACGCTTACCTAGCAGTGTAAGGCCCTAGCCTCCCACCCTAGTGCCCTCAAAACAACAGCAACAAGCAAAACAAAACAGGAGGAAGTGTCTTGAGGCCCAAACAGAAGTGCCAAGAGCAGCTCAAGTGGAGGCTTTCTGTGTTATAATGTTGGAAGGAGGGTTTGGCGCCACACCGTGGAGGGCTTGCGTTTGTAGGACTGAAGGACTTTGAGACTTTGACCTCTGAATACCATGGAGGCTTCATATAAATGAGGGCTATACCCTCGTCTTGTTATGACATACTACGTCAGACAAGAAACTAGAAGCCATTCTGGATGTTTCAAGAGGATACTGCAGTAGTTAAGGCAGCACACAAAAGCTTGCTAGGATAGGTCCCCTTTGTCTCTAGGATTGACTCGAGGGAAGGTTTGTAGGTTGAAAGGGAAGCACTAACAGCCTATAGAAAATCTGTTTTGGCTTAAAGTATCCAGAGTGCCTTCTAGTTTCTTGTCTGAGGTAGTATGACAGAATAAAAATATATTTTTGGTTTCTGCCCCCAGTTCCTGATACAGAGCTCCTAAAAACTTTGGAAACTTTTGGGTGATGGGAGCATTTTTTTGTTCTAATGAAGCAACTTTTGGTGGGCTCCTAGGTGGGGCTGGTCACCAGAAAGACTAAATCATAATTGGGTATTTAAAACTTTAAGCTCCAGTATTCAGCCTCTGGGGGGGGAGATGAGGAGGTGGAGATTAATGATGAATCATGTCTGCATGATGCAGCCTTCCTAAAAAAATCCCAAAAAATGGGATTCAGAATGCTTCTGGGTTCATAGACATATCCACATTGCTGGGAGGGTGGTGTATCCCAAATCCATGCTCCGTGGGAACCTTTTCCAGCCAGACCTCACCCTATGTATCTGTTCATGTGGCTGTTCATTGTACCCTTTAAAATATCCTTTTTAGGGCTGGAGGCATGCATCAGGTGGTAGAGCACTTGCCTAGCAAGCATGAGGACCTGGGTACAATCCTCAGTACAATAAATAAAAATAAATAAAACAAAACACAATACTCTTTTGTACTAGATCCACAGTAGGAAGTACAGTTTTCCTGCACTCCAGGAGTCATTCTGTCAAATGATCAAACCTGAGGTCAATGGTTAGTCAGAAGCATGGGTGACAACCTGGACTTGAGATTGGCCTCAAGTCCTCCTCTGAAGTAGAGGCAGTCTTGTAGTACTGAGTCCTTAATGCGAGGAGTCTGGCACTAACCCCAGTTGGTAGCAAAATTAAGTAGAATTATAGGTTACCCAGCTGGTGTCCACAGAAAATTGGAAAATTGCTTGGTGTGGGACAACCCCCCATCTAATGTCAGAAGTAGAGAAAAGGGTTTTTTCCTAATGCAGGTAGTATTAAAATATGTCTACAAATTCTTTGAATCTTCTTTCTTCAAAAGGCAGAGTCTAAATCCTCTCTCCTCGAGTGTAGGTTGGATTTAGTGACGTTTCTGTTCATGTCGTGTGGCAGAAGGATGCTGTGTGCTTTCTGAGGCTTGGTCATAAAAATAGAAAGTGTCTCTGGAGGAAGCCCAGCCATCACGATGTGAGGACATTCAGTCAAGTAGCATGTGGACAGGGCCACACAGGCAAGACACAGCGTGAGGGAACGAGCCACCTCGGAGGTGGATCCTCCAGCCTCAGTCAAGCCTTCAGATGGCCACAGCCTTGACTGAAGTCTTGAGAACCTCATGAGAGACTCAGAGCTGGAACCGCTATAGCTGCTCCTCAATTCTTGACTTGCAAACACTGTGAGGAATAGGAGCTTACTGTCATTTTAAGTCACAGTCTGGGGGTGATCTGGTACCCAGCATTAGGTACGTGATACTTTGATGCATGGATTGAGTCAGCCAGACTGGAGACCCTCTGAGCTGGTGTATTAGTGGTGCCCTTGCAATGGTTGGGGATTTTTACCCCAGGCTCCAAGTCTTCCCCTCCATGCCAACTGCTCATTGATTTTCCTGGGCACAGAATTCCTTGCCCACTGTCAGATAAGGGGGACAGTAGCACCAAATGCTGAAATGTAAATTAGGGTGATTTTTTTTTTTTGGTGGGGAGGAGAGGTACTTACAAGCAGAATGTTAACAGTACACTCTGTCTCCCAAGCTTTCAGAGAAGGAAAGTCAGGCCAGGTTTAGCAGGACTGTGGGTACCAAGGCTGGAGTTTGTGCATGGAAGGAGCCTGTCTTGGCATGTATTGTATGTTTATAGGACTAGGGAAACAGGGAACATCTATGTTACCTTTGTGGCTGCTGCTTGGTGGAGAGATGACCTCATTAGCCTAATTTTTCCAACTGAGCTTGGTGGTTCCTGTTGAGCTAGAAAAGCCCCTGCTGAATCAAACACCCTTTCTGGAGCTCCATTTTTCTCCCAGTTCCTGCTTAGTCCAGACCCCCCGTTACCTCCTGCTCTCCCTCTACTTTTAGGCCACCATCAAAGGACTAAATTCCAAACTTGATCATGTCTTCTCACTGTGTAACCCATCAGTAGTTCAACCTCTGGTTCCTGTGCCTTTGGGATCAGGGTCCCTGGCCCCTATGCAGTGTGTAGCATTTATGCCTTTTACTCCTTGCACGCTTGCATGTCATGCTCCAGAACATCAGACTGCCCACATGCAGGCCTCCCTCAAGGATTTGTGCTTCCTTGCCATTGTACTGTCCACTGTCTAGATGCCTGTCTTTCCTGTTGTCAGAAAGGAAATCTTTATTGTCAGGAATCAACTTTATTCCTTTTCTCTTCATCCCTAGTATCTGCTCTATTCCAGCAAACCCAGAGTTGGACCACATCTTGATAAGCAGCCATGGTCTCATCTAATACACTGTCTTCTCAGTGTGGATTGAGATGCCCCCTGAGAAAAGGGACTCTGTCCTAGTCAATTCTTTCCCCAGCACCGTCACAGCATCTTGCATGTAACCCATACCCAGCTTAAGTTCCATCCCTTTTTGGACTCTCCCTAGGCCACCTAACTTTTCCTTCACTGAACTGACACATCTCTGGTCTGCAGCATTTTTGCCCTAATTATATTTTGCCTCATTTCATCATCTTGTTAAAAATGTCTCATTTCTCTGACAGGTTTCGCTGGGATCACTGAGAGTTTTCTTGTAGTGGCATTGGTCTGGTGTCCACTTCTTTCACTCAGGTCTCAGCTAAGAGCTGGTCTTCTGAGCTATAGTTTGCCCATCAGTAAGATGGAGACAGTCATGTTCTGTGCCACCCAACCCAAGACACCATTCTTCTTCCAGATTACAGCCAGGGGTGTGTGCCTGGCTTGAGGACAGACAGCTGGCCACAGGCTGGCCGGGCAGAAAGTCTGGATTGGGGCAGAAATTCTGCCCCATCTAGGACCAGCTGGACAATGTAGAATATAGTGCTTGTGAGTTTTAATTAATTGTACAATTTAATTGTACAAATTTGAGATAGTGTTACATAAAAAAAGAACTTCACTTTTTGTGTCAAATTTAAAATAATGCAAATATGCCAAAATAAAGCTTCTTGGAGTCCTGTGTCACACTTTGGGAAGCCCGAAGTACCTTTCTTATTAGCTCCTGTCTTTTTTTTCAATACTTTTTTTAGGGAAACACCTCTATCCAGGTACTAGTGGCTCATGCCTATAATCCTAGCCACTTGGGAGGCTAAGATTGGGAGGATCACAGATTGAGCCAGCCCAGGCAAACAGTGCTCCAAAATAATTACAGCAAAATGGACTGGAGGTGTGGCTCAAGCAGTAGAGCGCCTGCTTTGTGAGCATGAAGCCCTGAGCTCACAAAATAAAAAAATAATGATGCAAAAAAAAAAAAAAAAGTTGCTAAATGATGAAAGACTGTGAAATGCCTAACCCAGGGCCTGGCACCAAGTAAGCTGATTTTAAGTGGTAGTTGTTGGTGCTTCCTGTTGTGATTACTATTTAGTCTTGTGCTGTAAATTCAGTAAATATTTTTTGGCTCACTTGTCACCATAGAAGGAGAAACACTGGTTTTCATTTTTAGGAAGGAACTTTGGGAAGCATCAAGATAACAGGGATCTCCTGCCCAGAATTAGCTAACTTATCAGCCAGATGAGGAACTGACAGGCCACTAACTGCTTGGAACCCTAACCAGCAAAACCCACTGAGCTGCTTTCCAGGCACACTGCTCCTCCAGGAGACCTGGGGCTGTTCATCCATTTGTGGCTGGCACCGTTCTTCATCTCATATTACTAGAATGCCATCATTTTCTTGTGTTCAGTAGGTGGATTATTCTTGTTTATTCTGATTTTCTTTTACTCACAAATGTGTTTAATACATTCTCAACATGATTTATTAATAACTGTTTTTGAGCATGGAGTGAAGGACCCCTTGTGTCCTTTGTAAATAGCTACTTGCAATCATGTAGCTACGGATGCCCATTGGACAAGGCAGGAAGCAGATAGATTTGGAGCAGGGCAGAACTGGAAGGAGCTGAGCAGCAAATGTGCAACCCTCAGTGAGGTTAGGAGAGGCTGTGGAGCCCATGTGAATGGAGAAGTAGCCCCACCAGTTTATTTTTGGAAATAAAGGCTAGGGAGGGCAGTCTTGGGAAATTATCCTGCACATTCTTACACTATCCCTCTGGTACCTCTCTACAATTGTCCAAGGGTCAATTGTGTTTTGGTGCAGTCCTGGGCCTTCACCTTCAGCCATTCCACCAGCTCTTTGTGTGTGTGTGTGTGTGTGTGTGTGTGAAGGGTTTTTTCGAGATAGGATCTCTTGAACTATTTGCTTGGGCTGGCTTCAAATCGAAATCCTCCTGATCTCTGCTCTGCCTCCTGAGTAGCTAGGATTACAGGAGTGAGCCTGTTACTGGTGCCTGGCAGGGTCAATAGTTTTAAAAGAAAAACAAACTAAGGTCAATTTTCTACCCATTTGTCAAAGTGGAGAACACTTCTAAGACAGGCTACATACTCATGTAATAGTTTGAGGGCTTGGGAAAAAAACCACAAGACCTGGCCCCACAGTGCAGTAGGCTCACTGATCTAGATATTCTGGTGTCCCCAACACCAAGTGAGAAGTTCTACAAGGTGTATGGTCTCCAGGGGGCAGGGGGTCAGACACCTCGGAAATGACTGGTTCTTGATGAACAGAGGAAAGGGCAAGAGAACAACTGGGATTTGACTTAAAACTCCGCATCCGTTGTAGATGTGTTTTCTGATTCCCCGAGGATGATTAAACTGGGGGAGCTAAGGCAGGAAGCTCTCTTCTCTGTCTACACTGCTTCTTCCAGAAGCGTGACTGCCACAAAGGAGTCCAGCATCAGTTCTAGTTTTCCTGCCTGTGTCCTTGTTATTTGCACATACATTATTTAACTCTTTAGGTTTTAATTTCTTACTACATGGATAGACTGAGTTAGAAATTTTACACATTTTAATGAGAATAATAAGTATTTGACAAGCAGTGTCAAACAAAAATTTGCCAGTTCTGAGGTGGGATGGGCATCACTGTATGGGCTGAGTGGAGAGCACCTCAGCCAGTTCCCTCTTCTCACCCTCGGGCTGAATCTACCTGTGCTGGAATTGTTACGACGACTTCGCTGAGCTCCCTGGGAGAATAATGCAAGCCTTTTTCTTTTGAAGTTCCAGAAGCTTCTTCACTGACTTCACTGGGAGAATCATTCAAGCCTTTTTCTCTTGAAGATCCAGAACTGTCTACGATGACTTCAGTGAGCTCCCTAGGAGAAGAAACAAGCAAAGCTTTTACTCTTCTAAAGAGTCCCAAATGTTCCTTACTCCCATGTTAGACAGGAATCTTAAATCACCCCTTAGCCATTTACCCTGCATCTTTATTGAAAATCTCATCCTCATCAGAAGAGTCCTTGTCATGTAGCTTCTGGGCCATATTTTTCTTCCGGGTGGCACTGAGGTCTGTACATATCCCTAAGCCAGAGTGGCCGCCTTAAGCAAAGGAAGCCCTCCTAGAAAAGAGAAGGGGAGATATTAATTCTGCTTTCCCCTCCCTTTTCCAACCACAACACCACCAAGTCCTCTTCAAACTTGCCTGACTCTCACTTTCTGTTGGGTATCTCCTGCGCAGAAATGTGAAAAAGCCCCTTGGAGGAAAACACATGCACAAGACAGTTAGTGATTCATGCTGTTTTACAAGTCTCTTATGATGTACATCTCAGGTCTTACTAAGACAAAAACTTGTGCTTTGGTCCATAATCACAATGAGCAAAGTCACCCCAGACCTGGGGGCTTGAAAACAATTCCATGCATGCAGGGCTTCCAGCAGCTGTCCATGCCTGTCCCAAAGAGCCCCACAATGTCTGGGGAGACCTTTGTGTGTGGCTTGCATGCAGCATAGGCAGGATCATCAGCTCCACTTTTCTCCTCTGCTAAGTACCCCTGTGCAGTGAACAAACTGCACAACCATACTGGGAAGAAGCATTTCACGCTCTCCAGAGTCTTTCATATCAGTCCCCTGCAAACTTGGTCTCTCATGCATCATTTGCTCACTGGGTTGGGGTGAGGAGTGAGGGAGAAGGTGCTTTTGTTTTCCTAGCCGCTTTACCCATAAGTTGAGTCACACCAAGCCCAAGCAAATGTCTGAGTCCAGCTAATGAAGTTATCTAGCTCAAAGATTTTTCTACTGCAGGCTGTCACTAATAAATGTGGCATGAAATCAGTTTAACGGCCATGACTAGCACTAACACACAACGTATCTTTTCTGAGTACAAACAGAATAGGAAAAGTCAGAGTGTATCATTCCAGAGACTATGGTTGTCTTCATGGCATATAAGTACTGATTCATGATATAATATGTAATCACAGCCCAACCACAGTGTAATCAATGGAGAAGTGTCAGGCTTGAAAGGAGCCACCTTCCTGATAACTCACTAGCAGTGTGACCCTGGGATAAGGTATTTCCTCTTTCTCCTTCTCCATTTCCTTACTATAAAAGGAAGAGACAAACTACTGTTTCTCCTAGCTAAAACTCTATGAGGTTTGGATAAAAGAGAGAGTAGAGATGAGAAGGTAACCAGTAGGATTGAGAAGGTAAGTTTTCCCACCACTTTAGAGGAAGGACTCAGACGCTCTATCTTTCACCAGCCCTGTGTCCTAACATCCTGGGGCTTCCTAACCCAGTTCCCTAGAAGGCCTCTTCTTGGGCCTGATGCCCACCAGCAGCAGGAGCAGGCACAGCCCAAACCTCTTACTCTTCACCCTCTATGCTTGAGGGACTAATTACAGCAAAGTCCTGGCTATCTCCGCCTTGGCTAGGGAACAGCTTTTGCTGGAGCCCATCAAAACCCTATGGGAAATATGTATACTTTACACCTCTGGCAGTTTCCTCCTTGTTAGGCCAGGGGATCTAAAGAGATGAGTTCTAAGTTCTCCCCTCGTTTTCAGACCCTCATAAAAAGACCTATATTTACCTTGAGGAGCCTTCTCTATCATCCTCTGTTGTTCGTCTGTGGGAATAAATCTGTTTTTGGAAGAAAGCACAATCATGATTATCCACCACAGTGAACACTATCTGCAAATCTTTATCCAGTCCTTGTATTTAGGTCTTATTTACCCAGTGAGATAACTTTTCTGAACACAGGAATTCTACTCTGTTAATAGTTCTTCTCTTCCACAGTACCTAACTTAGGATCTTGCATGCAGCTGGCACTTAATACATTGTATTGACTGTTTTAGATGAAATTCAGCGGATAATTCCTAACAGAACCTTCAAATAGAAAAAGGAAGCATCCTTAACTTGATTAAAATATACGTATCTAATAGTCACCTTAAAACGACAGAGGTCACTGTGCGAGGGGACCTGGAAGTGGTGAAGAGGTCTCATAGAGATGAATCAATCTGGGTTGTAATACACATGTGCATAGAAGCAATGCTAGGAATCTCTCTGTATAGCTATCCTGATGTCAAACTGGTAAAAATGCTATGTCTTTCTTATTGTTGCTTATGTCTTGTCTTCAACCAAGTTGGAGAAGAGGGCAGAACAGGTTCTGCCTGGAAGCAGGGGCGGGGGGGGGGGGGGGGGGGAGAGGGAGGGGGTGGAGAAAGGGGGGGGGGGCAGGGGAGAGAAGTGCCCAAACAACATATGCACATATGAATAAATAAAAAAAAGAAAAAAATATCTACCAGAAACCAAAACAACAGTGTTGTTTTAAAATCAAAAATAAAGAGTAAAATGTTTCTTATTATTGCTTGGAGACACTGCTGTTGAGGAGGTCCCAGTCAATGCAATAAGGAAAATAAATGTGGTATAAGCACTAGAAAGGAAAGGACAAAATATTACTATTTGGATGTGAAATGATGGACAACCCAAAAGCCCAAGAGAATTAACTAAACTTATATTGGAAGTAATGAGAATTCACCAAGTTGGCTAAGTACAAAATAAAGAGATCAGCCCACACACCTCAGCCCACACACCTCAATACCTTTCCTGTGTACCTATATGAATTGGAAAAATGGAAGAAAGATCCCATTTACACTAGCAATAAAGATGTAGAAAGTCCCACAGAATAAACTTAACCAAAGATGTATAATATTTATGTGATTAAAACTCAGGGCAGGGCATGGCGATTCATGCCTGTAATCCCAGCTACTCAGAGGGACTGGAGGACCATGGTCCCAGGCTGGCCCTGGCAAAAACCTGAGACCCTATCTCAAATACTAGGCATTTGCCTGGCAAGTGTGAGACCCTGAATTCAAACCCCAGTATGAAAACAAAACCAAAAACAAATGCAACCATAAAACCCTCCCCTGGAGAATGTTAAGAGAATGAATTTACAGTCAGAGAAATTGGAGTTTTTTTTTTTTTGCCTTCAGTTTTGCCACTGGACCCTTAAATGATCTCCTTCATTGGTAAAGCAGGATCAATGAGCTCTTCCTCACAGGATTTTTGTGAGGATCTGTGGAAAATTCTTTGTCCTGTCTATAAATGCTAAGATTGCTATGGCATCAGAGGCAAAATCTACCAAAGGTTCCTGCCCATGGCATCAGGCCTACTAAGCTCTTTTCTACCACAAAACTATAAAAGTACTGCCTGTGTTTTCTCCTAATACTTTTATACTTAGTTTCCCTCTCTCTCAGAGCTCGTTCTCTTCCTCCCTCCCTCTGTCTTTCTCTCTCTCCCTCCTTCCCTCTTTGTTTCTGTCTCTCTCTTCCCCCTGTCTTTACATTTACCGAAATATGTTTGTTTAAGGTGAAAGTAGGAATGTTTTGTTACTTGCTCCCAAATAGTTAGGCAGCTGTTCTATTACCATTTGTTTATTTTCTCCCACTGACTAGAATATTAGAAGGTGACATTTCAAAAGTCACCTAGTGTTAGGCTAGGAGTGTAGCTCAGTGTAGCACCTGGTTAGCACGTGCAAGGCCCTGGGTTTAATTCCCAGCACAGACACACACACTCCTTGGGAACACCTCGTCTGTCTGTTGCTGGACGCTGTATGCTACTTGAAATAAATATTGCATTGTGTTATTCCTCATTGTGGAGTTGACATAATGCTTATCTCTCTTCCTTTGACTGCCATTACTTTCTACGGCAGGTAAAACACTGCAGGCTTCCTGTCCTTTCAGAGCTTATTATTTAAGCAGGCAAAGGAAATAATGAAAACACAAATAAATACAAATACAGATTGAACTGTACATACAAATTAAAAACAGTATAGGAGTTTATAGAAATTTCAAGAAAGGCCATAGCCACTGGGAGATGCAGAGGGTACTGCCTGTGCAGTGGCCAGTGATCATCTTCCCGGAGGTCTTCATAAACTAACACCTGCCGGCCCCTGACTCCTAGATACAAATTAGACTCTGTCATCTTACTGATATCACAGGCTTGACAGTGAGAAATACTATTTCATAGAGAGAAGACTACGTACACCATTACAGAATTACTTTTCTGTAGAGAGTGGGAAAATCCCTTTGGTTTTCAGTTTGTGGGTTTGGAGTCTATTACAAAGACAACACATATTCTGGAAACCTGAACAAATTGTGGTCCTTACCTCAATGATACAGATAATTATAATCAAAATCATCAGTACTGTGGCCAAAGATCCTGCCAAGATGACTTTGTTATTATAACCAGATCCTGGAACTTCTTCTGTAAACTAAAAAAAAATTTTTTTGTTAAATAACAAAGAGATGGGAAGGATGAAAACTATTTAAAATCCCATTCCAGCAGTTGAGTAGTTTAGGGGAATTAAAGAACACACCAAATGTAGTGTGTTACATGCCTCATTAATTTGCATTTTTTTCTATTTTTATCTGTTTTAGGTCCCACTTCACTCACCAAAGAAACAAAGCAGGGGACACTGTCTTGGCTTCATAACTTTGCACTAGACTAGAGCCACTGGTCTTCCTGCTTCAGTGGCATATCCTAAATGATTTGCTCACCTCACTTGATTCCTGCCCCTTCTGTTTACTCTGAACGTCTGTGTTGTCACTGATGTAGTCCTTTGTTTTCCACTGGTCTGTATCCCAGTCAGTTCTGGATGTACTGGCTTCTTGCTGTGTACTGAGAACTTTCATCAGGTAGCCTGTTCTGAGGATGAATTTAGAACAGACTGCCTGCACATCAGGATCAGAGCAGTCAATTCCCAAGGTCCTAATCATACGAGAAAGAAGTGCTCTCACATCACTGTTGGGGATGAGGGACGGAAGCTGCTGGATTAGCTTCGATATAAGATGGTCAGCCAGGGGTACCAATGTGCCAAGGACATCTTTGGTGGGTGAGTCAATGCCCATGCTGGGGTATTCCCATTGTATCTCACTGGTTTGTTTCACAGTTGGTATTTCATCAAATGCACCCACACTGGAATCTGCATCAGCAGCATCTTCCTGGTTTGTGGCTTCAGAGAGAGTATCTTCTGGCTCATCCGTGTTTGCCATAAGAGCACTTCCTTCAGTCTGCTTTTGTATAGGCGTGTCCTCTATAACAGGTTCTGAAAAAACATTTAATTCTGAAAACGGGTTGTTCTGAGAACTCAGGTCTCGCAAAGATGAAAAGGACCTTCGTGAAGGGGAACTTATGAGGTTTCTCACGGCAGAGAATGGAGGCCTGTGTGCAAGCAGCATGTTCAAGTGTGACTTTTTCTTTCTGGATTTGGGTATTCTGTGGAGCACATGAGAGCCTGTTTGATGAAGGTGATTTTTTTGGTCATTTGTGCTTGGTTTAGAAGCCTCCATGTTTCTAACTCTAGCATTTGCATCTTCTAAAACAAACATGGTGTAGGTTAAGTCTTTTGCTTTATTTCTGACCTCAGGGAGTGGTTTTGCAGTGGTGGACACTGAGTATGGAATTAGGAGAGAAGAGACCGTTGCCTTCTGTTCTTTTGTGAGTGAGGGCTCTGTTTGGAAGGTGAACTCCTCTGATATCCTGGGCTCCTGGACCATGTGAAGCTGCTCCAGCTCCCTTAAGGGTGGTCTCTTATCCCTCCTTTCTGCAGCAATAGTCTCCACAAGAGGTGGGGCACTCTGCTTCTCCCAGATGCTCTGTTTCCTCACTTCCTTGAAGGGCCTTTTCTGTATGCCTTTTGGCCCCTTGAGGACTCTGTTCACCCTCTGCAGCCTTTTCTCTGCAGACTCTGCCAGGCTGTTTTCCTCTGGTTGGGCAGTGTCCATTTTCCTTTGAAAGATTTGGCGTTTAGATTTGGAACCTAAAAGGCTGGGCTGCATAAACATGGCTGCTTTTTCTTTCTCTTTAATTTCATCAATTTTTTCCTGAATTTCTGCATCTAACACATTTTCCAGAAAATAGAGCTTGTTCAATTTATTTTTGTAAGCTAAGTTGTTTGAAGAAGGCTTAAGAGTGGGTCTTCTTATATTATTTTTCAAATTATCAGGAGAATTATTTCCATTTAACACATTGGAAAAAAGCAGCTTAATGAATGGTAACAATTTTGATTCTGCCTCTTCCAGATTTCCCTGCGAGAAAAATGGCAATATGTAATTTAGTGCACTAATGAGATCACTTTCATCATTAAAGGCTGGCTGCTCATTTATGAAGCCAGAAAAGCTGACACTATTTTGGTCCTCATATCCCCTTTCTGGTTCAATAGTCAGCTCGGTGCTTGTGCTCTTCTTCCGGGTCTGTAACACCTTCATGAATTTTCCTTCTGTATTTCCTATAGATGCTTCTTCAACTGTCCAAAAAAAAAAAAAAAAAGACTGCTGTTGATAAGGGAAGACTGGTAGCCAGTTTTGTTTTTTTTTTTAATCAGTTCATCGCCACATATCACAGTCAAATAAAGTAGGGGTAGGCAAATATTTGAGTGACATTTAAAGGGGAGAAAAATAAGCCCAAACTTAAACCTATGCAATGGCAACAAAAAGAGAAAAAACCACCTTTAACAAAGTAGCAACCTACTCAGAACATTCCATAGTGTGAAATACAGGAACTCTATTTAGGACAGTCAATTGCCCAACACTCAAAAAATACCAAGACTGGAAGACAAATATTTGCCTGCTCAGCAAAACTCTCTTCGCATTCACAATCTCCACACTGTCCTGTTTCAGAAACAGAGGACAACAAAGCTTCTTCTCTGAACCTCCCTTCCCCATACTGTGTTCTTGCTACCATCCACAGAGGACCATGATGAAGGACAATCCTCTGAAGGGAGCATTCTTTCTGCTAAAAAGTCCTCAGCTGGCCCTGTCCTCCTCCACCTACCCATCCTTTGCTTGGGCTCTGATCCCATGTAGCCTAACCTGCATAAAAGAAGGCTCTACACCAAACAAAAACAAAAACACAAACACTGTCTCATTCCTGGCTCTTTCCTTAAATTTGGGCAGGGAGCCGGGATGTAGGTTAGGAAATTTTTAGTTTGCCCAGCTGTATGTCTAAGTGCAATGTGCAACGAATCTGTAGAGTAACAGCAATTTCTGGGGAAACATGTCTTGAGATCCTAAGTGCCTTAGGGAAATGCTACTTTTGCCCAATGTCTGCACTGCTTTCATTTCATTTCTAACACTTCCAACTTGGGAGCCATCCAAAGTTTCTGACTGCATGAAGGTCAAATGGACTATGGTGAAGTAGACTTTTTTTTTTTTCCAGGACAATTGAGAGTATTAGTGGTGGTAATGAGGTAAGATGGCAAGAGAGGAAGAATGTGGACTCCTGGAGAGCCAAGAACTGGAGGCAGAAGACCCAGGTATGGGGCTAAAGCATTTATTTGGTACCTGGGATCTTATATTCCTCACTGTAAAAGAAGATGAAAAAGTGTATTTTGCCACCTCTGGGGGAGAAGTGAATGTTATTGGTGAAAAATTGTTTTGAAAAATAAGCAACACTGGGTTCACGTAAGTCACAAAGTACTCCTATTTATTTGCCCCACTTCACCTGTAGGGCCCTGTTTCCAAGCTGTCAGGATATCAAAGCAGTGATATTTTGGGAGCCATGAAGTCAGTGCTAATGTTGAGACCCAATACACAGAGAAAGCCTTAAAAGCACCCGAGGGATCTGTGAATAGATAGGAAAGCCTGAGATTGAGAGTGAGTTCAGAGTTGGACAGTCTAAGCGTGAAGAGCCCTCACTCCATTAGGAAAGCAAGGCAGCAATTGCTAGTTACAGATTTAGAAACTCACAGGCTCCAAATAAAAGAACATTGCGTATAATATTTTTATAAAAATATTATAAAACAAACTATCAAAACCCACCTACACCTGCCCTAGAAATCAGAGAGCACTCTGATTTTGTAACTAACACTTACAAAAGGAACTTACAAACTACATGACACTATATGAATAAGGGATCACTGGATGTCAAAGCACCAAGCAGAGAGCACAGTACAGTGTGTGACCATTAATATCATTCCCTGCCTCTTCTAGGTCCTTGCCCATATGGAAGAGTTATATTATAAATTATGTGATAACTAAGAACCTGACATTGGGCACTGAAGCAGTTCAGAAATGTAGGGAGTTTAACTCTGGGTAAATGAATAAAATTAAAGCAATTACATTATTAGTTTAAAAAATTTAGAAATGACCCAAGCCTTGTATGCACATATGAATAAGAAAAATAAATAAATAAAAAATTTATGATCATTACTTAAAAACTGAACATTAAAATTAAAACATTTTTCATATAACAACAGACTCACCACAATGTATGGTGTTTGTCAGACATTCATTGTCACAATGCAGCTTGACTGTCTTGCAGACAAGTTCAATATTATATTTAAATTGGCAGAGGCAGCAGGCCATATGCCGAGGTAAGATCCTATAAATGGAAACACAGATAATTAAGTTAATGGAAACAGTTACTGAGGGGTAGAAGAGGCAGGCCAAGGCTACCACAGGGCTGTGTAGAAAGAACTCTTGAAGCAGCACGACCTGGACAGGTTGGTAGAAGCCCAAAGATAAACTGCTGCTCTTGAATATTGAAAATAAATGGGAAGGAAGACAGGTGCCCAAATGAAGGATCAGCATGGCAGTGGGTGTCATATGCCTCAAATAGAGTGCTAAGGATTAGAATTGAGTGACATTGATCTGTAGTATCAACCAGAAGCATCTCCTCTCAACTCAAGTCTCACTCTGGGTTGGGAGTGCACAGGAATGAGGCAGACTTCTATGATAAGCTCCCAACTTATGGAGTCACTTTCTCAATTCCCACTGAGTGGCAAATGTTAGAAATTATTATAGGTATTATAAACAGCATAGCTTAATCCATATTGTGTTGTTAGAAAGCAACAGATCATATTGTGCAAATCTGGGCAATTTGAGCACACAAAAGAACAGGGCTAGGCTGCAGCTCAGCCCTGTAGAGGGCTTGTCCACTGGCTTTAATGTCAGCATCAAAGAACTGTAAAGATGATAATAAGGTACGACATAAATAAGAAGAATCCTGTACCCATAGCGATACTCAAAAAAAACAGGTATGTGTGGTGAGGACTGCACAATAGTGCAAGCTAATAAATGTAGAAGGAGTGATAGGATTAGAAAAGCGAATTATAACTGGTTTAAACAGGACTCTCATTGATGCACAGCGGGGTGAAAAGATGTTTGAGGGTAGCATCTTCACTGATCTCAAATTGCTACTCCACTGGTTATTTAGTAATTATCAAGCAATAACTTGGAAATCTTGAAGATGCCACTTTAATCACGTGATTAAAGAGCATCATGGGTCACCTGAAATCATGTGGCATATCAAAGGTTTCACCTGAATTTAGTTCTGGGGAAAAGACAAATCCAGAGTGTGGGACAGTTTACAAGACAACTGTCTCAGACTGTTTAAATGTACTGATGTCATGAGCGGCAAAAGAAAAAAAGGTGATCAAATGTTTTAGACTAAAGGAAACAACATCTGGTCTATGACTACCCCTGAATAAAAACAAAACAGACTTAAAGAATATTATTGGCTTATAGCCAAGATGGAGTGACAGGAACCAACTTAACCTTCCACCCAAAACAACAACAACAACAACAAAACATCAATAAAAAGTTTCCTTATGAGGAATAACCCATAGGGTGGTGTTGAAGGGTGTTAACCTCATTAATGGATTAATCCATTTATAAGCGGATAGCTGAATTGGGCTCCTAGGAAATGGGGTCTAGGTGGAGGAAGTAGGTCACAGGGGCCTGTCTTTGAAGTGTATATTTTCTCCCTGGACCCTCTCTCACTCTCTTTCTTAGCTGCCCATTAAGTGAGCAGCCTCTGTCTCAGGCTCCCACTACCATTTGTTCTTCCTCACAGACCCACAGCAATAGCCACAGACAAAAACCTCGTAAACTGAGAGCCCCCTCTCCGAAAAAATAAATCCTTTCCTCTTCTAAGTTGTTTTCTCAGGTATTTTGTCATAGTGATGCAAAGCTGACTAACACTAGCTTACCGCTTTGAGAGAGCTTCCAGGTTACAAGGTAGGGAAGGAACACAAGCAGCGACCCATGATCTCCCTAGTTAAGGAAATGGACTTGAGGCTGGCGGAGTGGCTCAAGTGGGAGAGAGTCTGCCTTGCAAGTGTGAGGCCCTGAGTTCAAGCCCCGGTACTGCCAAAAATAAATAAAGAAAGAAAATGGAACTTGAGAGTCCAGGTGAACCAAGGTGACTGTAATTTAGAGCACAATACCAGAGGAGAAAGAGTCACACAGAGAAAGAACTCTGGAGCCGTGTCGAAGGATGGTTGGGAATATACAGCAAAGTACTAATCAGAGCATGTGTCTGAGGAAACTACTCAAGGCCAGGAAAAGAACCACCAAACAGATTAGAGGATATGGCACAGGGCTAGCAATACTGTCTGCTCCCACAGGGCAGACTGGAAAGCCTAATGATCATGGTGCACTGGGTACTCAAAGGTCTTGCCTTAGTACTTGTCAATAATGTACTCTGGATTAAGGTTACTTTGTGGTCCCCCTTTACAAATCTTCAAAGTTAGGACCTATATGGTAAAATTGTTTTTGAGTAACATAACCTCACCTGAAATATGATCAAGCATACTTATAGGAATATCAAAATATACAGTACACAACAAACTCAAATTCACAATGTGTGGAATCCAAAAATTATTAAGAAGCAAGAGAATATGACCCATATTGGGGGGGAAAAAGTCATAACCAACCCAAGACTTACATGTATGTTAGCATGAGCACATGAAAACAGTTCTTATAAATGTGCATGAGGTATGTAGAAAACTTAAAGAGTGAAAATGGCCACAGAGAATGGCAGTGTTTTTCCATCTAAGAAAAAAGCAGCAGGGCATGATGATGGCCTCCTGTAATCTCAGCACTCAGGAGACAGAGGCAGGAGGATTGCAAATTTAAGGGCAGCCTGGGGGGAGGAGAACAGTGGAGGGGGTGAATTCAAGTATGATATATTTGATACATGGTAAGAAGTTTTGTAAATCCCACAATGTACCCCCACGCAGCACAAAAAAAAAAAAAAAAAAAAGGGCAGCCTGGGTTACATAGCAAGACCCTGTCTCAAAAGAGAAGAAAAAAAGAGAAATAGGAAGGAAGATGGGAGGGAAGGAAGGGAAGAGAAAGGAGGGAGGAAGGACAAGGGAGAACACCACTACCTTGTGTAACTAAGAAGCCTGGTTAGTGATGAGGACTCTGCTATCCAAAGGAAGGCATCTCCCTGATAGTGGGGGATCAACTGGCAGATGCTCTGAGAGGTTGAGGATGATAAGACTGGAGCAGAAACCAACAGATTTGATATCGTGGCGATTTCAGTAAGGAAATGATCAGAGCAGAGGGCTAAATGAAGGGCCTTTTCCATACTAACCTTGAGCACATAAATTTCTACTTAGCTTGCCATATTGGAGGGAAGGTGTCACAATTTAAGCTGTTGTAAGTGGTATGTCGTGATAGACCCTACAGAATATTTTTCAAAACTTTCAAAAAAAATAAAATGGATCATAGACCTAAATGTAACTGTAATTTCTAAGAGGAAACATAGGAGAAAATCTTATGATGGGCTTACACAAAGATTTTTTTTGGTTGCTACTGTGGTTTTTTTAATTTGATTTTTACTAGCATAAATTAATTGTACAAAGGGCTTTTGTTGTGATATTTACAACAGGCATGTAAAGTTCTTTGATCATCTATTTTACTCTTTCTCAGCCCCCTCCCCTCTCATTTTTAACAGTTTTGTAGGTACTATGGGTTTTTTATTTTAATTTTGTTTTTGTTTTGTTTTGGGATTGGACTGGGGTTTGAACTCAGGGCTTTGCACTTAGAAGCAGGTGCTCTAGCACTTGAGCTGCACCTCTGGTACTATGGTTTCTAACTCAACCACTTGAGCCATGCCCCCAGCCCTTTGTGTGTGTGTGTGTGTGTGTGTGTGTGTGTGTGTGTGTGTGTGTGAGTGATTGGGGTTTGAACTCAGGGCTTCACATTTGCAAAGCAGGCACTCTACTGCTTAGACCTCCATTCCATTTTGCTCCAGTTGTTTTGGAGATAGGGGTCTCATGAACTGTTTGCCCAGGGTGGCCTTGAAGCATGATCCTCCCAAATTCAGACTCTCAAGTGTGAGAATCAGCTTAGGTTGGGTCTTTTCTGTCAAAGGATTTAATCAGTAACCCCTGCTGTTACAAATGTTAGTCTCACTAACTTGCTTCCCATACACTTGCTTCATGGATGCTACTTAATATGATAAAAGTTTCTATTAAGAACAAAAGTGGTTATCCTCAGCTGGACAAAATTCCACTAGATCCCCTGGTTCCAGAGCTGATAACCTAAAACAGTTATTGCTTCCTAGAGCTTTTAAACTTTTCTTCAACAGCCCATCCCAATGTCCTCTTTCAAATTAGCCAACTGCATAGACTGTGACCCCCAAAATCTGCCCAATTCAGGGGAGGGGCAGCATTGCATTAGAGATAAAACCCTGCTGGTTGTACTTGCTCTTTGTCTATGGCCCACCCTTCTGCAGAAGTAAATTTTGCCTTGTTGGTTGACTTCTGAGTTGTGTCATCTGTCTCTCCTGATATCCTGATATCTTAAAGATATTTCTAACATCAAGTAACTAGTATTGCAGATGTGAGCTACCACACCTGGCCTTGCTGTAGTTATTTTTCAGACAGAGTCTCATGTTTTTGCCTGGGGCTAGCCTGAGACCTTGATCCTTCTATATACAGCCTCTGCTGTAGCTAGGATTATGGAAATGTATCACCATACCTGGCTTGGTATGAACTCATTGGGATGAGTTCTCACTACATTTTTGCCCAGACTGGCCTTGAACCTTTGTCCTCCTATTCTCAGCCTCCCAAGTATGTTGGATTACAGGTGTGAGCCACCTTGCCCAGTGACAACAAGTTCTTAGACAAAGATTTCGTAGGTAAGACACACATACACACGTAAATACAAACCATACAAGAAAAATTTCCTACATTAGAGTTCATCAAAATTTAAATATTTAAAACATCTGCTCTTCAGAAGACAGTGGAGTGAAAAGACGAGCCACAACCAGAGAGAAGATATTTACTAAGCACATATCTGAGAGAAAGGACCTGGATCCAGAGTATGTAAAGCACTCTTAAAGCTCAGAAAGAAGGAGATAAATATCCAACTAAAACATGAGAGCAGATTTGAGCAGACACTTCTGTAAAGCAGACAGTTGCCCATAAATGCAGTCAACCTTATCTATCAGCTATTAAAGAAATGGAAATGAAGACGACAATGAGACACCTCTACACACCTACTAGTAAAAAAAGGCTAAAATTTAAGAAAGAAATTGAAATATCAGGATCAGGTGAAAATGTGGAGCAAATATAACTCTCATACACTGCCAGTGGAATATGCTAAGTAAAAGAAGCCAAACACAAAGTACTATATGATTCCATTTATAAAACGCTCAAAAAGTCAGGTGTAATCCTAGCTAATCAGGATGCAGAGATCAGGAGGTTCGTGGTTTGAAGCCAGCCTGGGCAAATACTTTGTGAAACTCTATCTGGAAAAACCTATCACAGAAAAGGGCTGGTGGAGTGGCTCAAGGTGTAGGCCCTGAGTTCAAACCCCAGTACCACCAAAAAAAAAAAAAAAAAGTTTGATGGTTGCCAAGGGACTACCAGTGGGAGGAGTAGACTGACTCCAAAAGGATATGAGGGGATTTTGGGGATGACAAGGTCATTCAACATCAGGAATGGGTCATGATTACATAGCCATGCAAAACTATCAAACTGTAGACGTATAAAGTGTGAATTTGGGAGGTTTGTCTCAAGTGGTAGAGCACCTGCCTAACAAGTGCAGTCCTGAGTTCAAACCCAGTCCCATAAAAAAAAAAAAAAAAAAGTGTGAATTTTATTACATGGAAATGGCATCTCAAGAAGCCTGATTTAAGACATTAATCAAGCCAAAGAAAACTAAAGCGATACATAAATCTAAGAAAAACTAACTTACAGTTTTTCCAACTTAAGAGTCATCAGGAGGATGTTCTCAAGTGTCGCAAGTCGCACTTGTGTTTTTCCCAGGTCCCTGAGGGAGAAAAGCCCACATTCATGATGAACCCCAACACAGACAGTGTGTACTTAAAAAGACCTTTCAAGGAAATGTTATTAGTTCAGGTTTGACTTCCCCATGAAACAAGCCATTTCACGACCTTGTCACATAAGATAATTACTCTTATTTTTTTTAAGATAATTACTCTTATTGAAGAAATTTAAGTTTACTGTTTGCATCATCAAATTAATGACTTTGGCACTGACCAGAGCCTAAGTCTTTTTTCTAACCATTATCTTCCTTCTCATTTTCATGTTGCTTTCACTGCTATCCTTTACTCTTTGCTTTGAGGAATAAATGATATTTCTACCTGTGTTTACATGTTGAGTATCTCTATGTGTTCTTCCCTGGCTGGCTGTCTTGGTCACTTTAATCCTTTCCTTTGCCAATAACATTTTTTCAATTACCTAGTTAAAACTAAAATGACAGCTTAACCTTTGATGAAAGTAGACAAAAACACAAATCATCTCATGACTCATAAAAATTATTGCAATACTTACAGATACTTTAATGCTGGCAATTTAAAAAGATGGGAATCTTCAACAGTTGTCAGAGGATTACGACTGAGAATTCTGAAAAATGCAATGGAACTAAAATGGTCATTTTCAGTATGGATGAGACTACAGGAAAAGTTTGTATTCATTTTCGTATGAAAATTATGGGTTAAAAATCATTTTTTGTCTTTACCTACAAATTACTTTTAGAATCCATAAGCATCCTTCTTTTGGGATCTACCCAGGTCTCCAAAAAATAAAGTGGAGAAAAGAAAGAGGAGGAAAAGTAGGGAAAAAAACATGCCAAAGAACATTCAGATCAAAAACTCTCAAAGTGACCACACTGGTAGGGAGCCCTGCCCTGTAGGAAACAGTGTATTTTAGGTCCTCCATAATTCACGAGGTTGCTCATCTTTCAATTTAGAATGTGAAACAATTCATGATCTAATTCACTCAATTAAGGAAAAAATAGGACCAATTTATGATTTGAACCCGTTAAACCCATGCTCCCATCCCATACTCTTACTTGTATTCTTCTGTCACATCACAGCCTTTGTTATACTGCAGGTAATTAATCACTTGTCACCTGTCAATCACCCAGACTATCAGCAGGTTAAGGCAGGGACCACACTTTATTGTTCTTATCATCCCTGTGCCTGGCATAGAGCCTGAAATTTACCAGTTATTTAACAAATGTTTGCTGCATAAATAAATATCATTCTGTTTACATATCAGTGAGATGAATAAACTTATTCTCTCCCTTTCCCTTCCTCCCCTTCTCCCTCCCCCTCTCCCTGTCTCTCTCCTTTGATACAGGGCCTTGCTATGTAGCCCAGGCTGGCTTTGAACTCCTGGGCTCCAGCAGTCCTCTTACATCAGCCTCTCATTAACTGACTACAGGCACATGTCACCGTGCCTGGCATAAATTCACTTTTGGTATAAATTTTTACTTCAAAAGGCTGGATAGGTTTTCTTTTCAATTGTTTAAGTCAAGCAAACAAAAACAAAAAGTAAAGAAAGAAATAGGAAGAAAAGAAAACCTGCCTTTAGGTTAACTCTAACCAAGAATCTTTAGTGTAACTTCTGTGGAGCACACAAATGACTATTACAGCTAGTTTCCATTGGGCTGCCAGGCATCTGTTATCATCATTTCACACTTAATCATCACAATAATCTTGTGAGGTAGATGTTGTCATTACCCCATTTACAAAAGAGGAAACTGAGGCACAGATTGGTTATGTAACTTGTCTTAGGTCACCAAGCAAGTAAGAGGCAAAGCTGGAATTTGAACTCAGTTCTGATTCCAAAGCCTGTGTTTAACCTTTATGAAAAAAGGGGCTCAAGATAGCTGTACCTTAAACTTAATTTTGAGAGGGCTTAATATAGAAATAACTTTTTTTAACAACTTTTAGAGTATATTACCTATACAAAAATTGATTACAAGTAAATTTTTAACCTCATACGGGAAAGCCTCGATGAGCATTATAGTTTTTTTATTCCCTTTTCCCTGTGATTTAAAATCATGGCACATGGTGACACTAGTGAAAATGATGAAGTAAGAACATAACTGCTGGAATGCAGAGAAACACTGAAATATAACACGCATAAGTCCCCAACCCCAATGACCTTCCCACTAATGTCCAGCACCTCCCCCCCATCCTCCTTCCCAACCATCTTATCTAATGCCCATCCCCCTCCAACCTCCATTTCCCCACCCCACAGGATGTTTAAAATCCTCAGGCTGTAAGAAAGGCGTGCTCTCTTGCCCCTCTCAGGTCTCGTCTCCCTAATAAAGACCTGATGCTTATGAAGGTCACAGATGCTTTCTCAGTGTGTCTCTTTTCAGCTTCTTCACTTTTCTTTCATAGGCTAGCACTCTACCACTTAAGCCACACCTCCAGCTTCCTCTTTTCTTTCATTTGGTGCTGAAACCCAGGAGAGTTTTGAGCAGGGATGTGGGGAGGAACACCCTTTCGGGGCTACTGTGATTTCATGGTGATCCTCATAAGGTCAATGATGCACCCCCGTGGGGTCTCTGGTCCGGGCTTGAAAGAGACACACAAAGGCCAAGGGATGCCTAAGTTCCCTTGAGGTGTGCAGCTGGTGCCCACCTCTATCCCCAAAACTGTCTAACCTCTCTCTTTCTCCCTTCCTCTCCTTTCCCACCTCACTATCCTCTATATGATGCTAACACTACTATATTTTCTGCCACACTACTCTGGGGCCTGACCTTTTAGTCATACATACGCTCCTAACTTCTCATTCCTCTGAGACCTCCTGCAGGGCCCTTTGCGGATTCCACTCCACACTCTCAACACCGGCTCTGATTTCTACAGGGATGGGCTGTGTGGCACCTCAGTGTGTCAGTCTGGCCATTCTCCCCTTCGGTATTCCTATTTCTCCCTCTCACCTTCCAGCCAACTTGGCTCCTGGTGAGTCTGGCCCTGGTTACTCTGTGGCCCCAGGTTCGTTTTTCCAGTTTTGCAAGTTTTCTCTGGGGGACATCCTAGGGAAAACTTCCTAACCGCAGCCATGGGTAATACCCACTCAAAGATTTCCTCTGACTCCCCCTGGGGTGTCTTTTATACAATTTTACCAAACTGAGCCTAAAGGGCAATCTAAAATGAAAAATCCTCATCTGTTTTTCTAAATTTGACCTCAATACAAATTAGACAATTCCTCTAAATGGCCCAAATTTAAAATTTTAATCCCAATGTCCTCCGAGACCTCGACAACTTTATTGTGAGAAACAGCAAATGGCAAGAGGTCTCTTATCTTTAGGCTTTCTTTTATCTCAAGTCCGACCCTCCCTTTGTTCAAACTGCTGGAGCTTGTAGGTTTGACTCTAGCTCTCTGCTGTTACAACCTGAAAAGCAGTGGACAGCAGCAGCTCTTCCCAGGTTCACTCTCAGGCACTGAATGGAGGCTGGAGTCTTCCTCCCCAGTTCCCACTGCCTCTCTCCTTTTTTCCACCGCTGTTCCACCCTTTCCTTTCTTTGACAGGTCCACCAGAGACCATCTTCCATGGCTGGATTTGCACCCAACACCTTACCATCCACAGCTACATCACCATCAAAAACCGTCTCCTCTGGCTTCAACCTAGCTTTATGTCATCCTTTCCTTTTTTCTCATTTCACAAGATATAAACAATGTATAACTTTAAAAGTTTTCTCTAAATTTGTCTCAGCCATTATGGAGGTTACTTTCACTCCTCCTACTCCATGTCCAGCTCCTGTCTCCTCTCTTGGACTGGCCATACAGATTGTTAGGTCCCTGGCATTCTTGGGGTGGGTGGAAGGACCCGAGGCTACACCTTAAAACCAGACCCCGATTTATGACTGCTTGTTTCTCCCTGCCTGATTGTTTCTCAGCTTGCAAAACAACTCAGGAACTTCCAGTTACTCAACTAGCCAGGCATGTCGACCTGTTTCATCTGGTGATTGCAGATAATCAGAGACCAGAGACTCTCTCTCCCTCCCCCATGGCTCAGACCCTCCTATAAAGCCCACTACCCAATTTAGCCAAGCCACCTCACTCTGAACCCAAGATTGATGGCCCTGCAGTCTGGACCAATAAACCTTTCCTTTCCACATGTGGTGTGGTCTTAATTCGGCAGTACCTTACACATATGAGGACAGTAGAGACAGAAATGGACAGGGAGAAAGGGAAAGAAAAGTCCTGATCAAGTCACATTGTCCGTTCTTTCTGCACCCCGAGTGACTCATATGGTCCCAGGACTACAAACATAAAATCAATTGGAAATCTAAATGACATGTGGCCTATGATTGGAGCTACTTTTCTGTACTGGCCTCCTGGTTTTTCACCTAAGACTAAGCCTCTAAGTCTGCCTAAACACTCTACTAACAGTTTTCTCCTTTAAGTCTTGTTTTATGGTGGGTAGTTTTCCCACTGCAGACATGTCAAGACCAGGAAGGGGATCAGGTCATATCCAGGTCACTGCAGGTAGCGACCATGGGCTGGCCCGTTTGCTGTCCTGGCCAAGGCACAATACAGTTGGGATGATGGACCCATGACCTCAGCCTCATGTAGGCACAGGATGGAAAAACCAATGACAGAATTTCAGTTCTCTATCTAAAATGCCCCATGTATTTAAAATAAAAATTAAAATCTGTTTTCTAGATTATGGCATGAACTAAAAGACAAAAGGGCAGCCTTCCTGAGTTCTGCTACAGATTCAATAAGGCATTTGGATTTTTCATGAGTTGCCTTACCTAAATATTAACTCTTGAGGGGCTAACTCATTCTACCTTTTCCATGCTTACTATCACCAGTTTCACTGGAGAGGTAATCCTTTTTACTTTGCACTCTGCCCATTTTCCAGCCTGTCATACAAATTCTAATTTAAAAACAAAATTCTTAGTATAAAATAAGAGGATGGACTTGTATATCCCCTCATGCATCCTGTATCCTTTGTCCTGACAAGGATATGGAATGCCAACACTACAAGACTAGGCTCCCTAAATTTATTTTAAAGATTTGTCTTATAACAAAGTTACTGTAGCCCAAGGCAAACTATTCTTAAAAATTATTAAAAACACCCCTAGAGGTAGATCTAAAGCCTTCCATATCTAAGAGTGCACTTGAAATTAATGTAATTGTTTTATGTTTCATTGTGTAAATTTTGTGTATGGCTATTATTGTATGATTAACTTATTAGAGACAAAAGTTTGATAGCTATGACAACAGTCTTCTTATTGGAGACTGAGACTGACTCAAAACACTTTCCTAGAATTGACTCTTGCCACAGGTGTTACGTTGCCCAAAACGAGTCCTAAAAGAACAAAATGGGACACATCTCAATCTGCTCCGAAAATTTTTTTAAAATAACTAATCAATGTACTTGTGGCCACTTAATTTTTATATGTTCTTGAACTCTTGAATATACATGTGCTTAAATTGACATGTATGGCATGCCTAACTTAAAACTTTTTTTTACTATGTGTGTGTTTAAACATCTTTAGGATGATTCTTATTATAGAGTTAATGTAACGAAATGAAAGGCTTCTGTTCTCTTCTTTCCTCCACCTCTTCTGCTGCTACTTTTAAGAAAAACCAGTTTTTCAAAGGTTATGTCAATCAGATCTGTCTAAATTATAGGCATTATTTTATGGACAGTAACTTTAATCTGTTTTATTCCATCATAAGTGTAATTTATATTCAATTTTTTTATAATTAGATTTATTAACAAATGGTATCTTTATAAATTACTTATTGCATAAAAACAGTTTAAAATTGCCTGTATATATGGGTCTATACAGTATAAATATAAGGCTAATTAAAAAAAAATTTTACTTAAATTTAAAATTCTTATAAAAGTTATTTTTAAATACAAGTTACAAAGTCAACAAGTAGAAAGGATATAGATAGGTATTGAGTGTATGTTTGGGGAAAAGTTAAAGGGAAAGAAAGCTTTTGGATGAAAAAGTATTTTGTAAAGAAGAGTTTGTCTTAAAGATTGTTCCAAATATGGAGAAGAGGGGTAAGGACAAACCATCAGAAGTTTCAGAATGTTATATGAAGGTTCTGAGTAAGTCTTAAAAGTGTATAATAAAAGCTTCGGTATATGACAAAGTTAAAAGTTGACTATAATCTAAGAGTTGCCTAAAAGATTTTCTAGGTTCATGTCAAACTAAAATCTAATTCTCTATGCCCATAAAACAAGGCTATCTTAATATTTTTCTGCTCTGAGTAACATCTGCAAAAAATTGTTATAAGGAAAGATTTTATCAAGCTTTAAGTACTACTAAATCAGAGTTCATTTACGTATTTGCTCATGCAAAGGGCTCTTACATGATCACCTTATTACTGTGTTCTATGTCTAGACTTTAAGTATTGTACAAACATTTGCAAAGTTAAAAGTGTCAATTTATGTAAAATGATGAGCTAAAGCTCTCTTATATCAAAAAGCATTAAATTTAACTAAACAGCCAAAGTTCTTTATCCAAAAGCGTTACATCGAAACCTTTGACATAGAAAATGGTTAATGAAACTTTTGGCAGGTGTGCTGTTTGTTATCAGTAACAGTCAGCAAAACCTTTCTATTTGGGCAGTCCTACTACTTAGAACCTGGCCTATATTAGTTTTAGTCAAGTAAGTGTTACCTTGTATGTATGAAATATACTTGTACATTAGAAAATAAGGCTATTTGGGATCACAGGCATTGTCCCCCTAACTTGTAAGAGATCTAAAGTTAAGGATGCTAGACTTTTGCAAGCTTGTGTCCATATGTTCCTAACTGTAACAAAGAGCATTTAGTGCTGATGTTTTTATACTATCAGTCATAATTATTTTCCTAAAAATGTGGTCCACAAAGGAGATAACTAAATGTTCTGACAATTCCCAAACTATTTTTCAGCATTTTAACTATGGCTATTCTAAGTCTTGTCACTCTCAGTCTGGGTCCCTCTTTGGAGCATTTGCAATCCAACCCGAAATAACTCTACCTAGTACCTATTTTTCAATTGAGTCAGCCTTCTAGATATTTACTTTTGCTGGCTTTTTTTTTCAAAATCTTTAACTATTGTCTGTTAACATTCTGCAGCATTTTTAAGTTGTCAGGATATCATCTATAGTCCAAGCAGAACTAAAAATGAATGCCAGGTAGGCCCATTTCTTCTAAACCTCTTTTGTTTCTTATTGTTTGGGCAAATGGGTCTTATCTGGCACTGATTCCCACCTGACCTGCCTGAAGCTTCCCCTCCAATGCCGAGAACATCCAGGAGAAGGTATTCCTGCACCAAGTGACTCTCATTAACCAGATGGTTAATTAACAAAATCTTCAGAGAGATTAATTAACTCTCTTCAGAGAGAGTTTGGAGACGAGAGGGAAAAGCTTCACAATCTGGATGGACTCCCCTGTGCCAGACCTCACAAAAGTTACTAAAGCTGAGAGGTTTTAAAGATCTTATGCAGGGCTACTGGTCACTCAAGCCTTTGCAGCACCTCTGACAGAAGGCAAACTCATATTTTTGGCCAAGGCCTTCATTTTAGGTAAAAAGACATTATTTTTGCTGGCTCCAAACTTATCTTTTTAGTAGCCCATGCTCATGGAGTTATCTTCCCTTAGGCAGTCTGTTTAACTGGGAGCATTCTGACTTTTACTTCCTCTGCATTCGAAGCAGGTGTTTCTAGTTTTAGACCTAAACTGCTTCTACCCTCCAGATAACAACTCTGGAACCTCTCCCAAAACAAAGACTGAGGTAATGACCAACCAGGCCACACCTGTGACTGGAACCGTTTACTATATATACCTTTGTCCCCTGCCCCCAGTTCCTTTGCCTACTTAAACTTACAGCCAAGGTCTGTACCCCAAGGTCCCTTGGTTTTCCTTCTCATGCTGATAGTTGGCCCATGTGTCAAGGCTCACTTCGTCTCCCAAAGGGTACATTTCTTTAGACAGGCTACCACTCAGACCACGCACAAAGGATGCTGCTTTTACGTCAGGAACTCAATGCCAATCTCCAACAGTGAACAACAGACAGCTGGGAACAGTGGTCTTCCTGGGCTAAGTGGATGCCACGGGTCTTCCCTCTACTGGGACTCCTTATTTTTCCCATTGTGACCTTGCCTTCAAAACAGGAGGGGATTAGATCTCCTCACAGCTGAAAAAGGCAGGCTATGCCTCTTCCTAAACGAGGATTGTTGTTTCTTCACCAGTAAGTCTGGCATAGTTAGGGACAGGATAAAAAAAAAAAAAAACTCAGGGACAGAGCACAACAGCTAACATCCGTACAGCCTACTAATATTCTTTCCTCCTTGTACCTATGGCTAATCCTGCTGGTGGTCCCTCTCTCATTCTTGTCTGTCTGGCTGTAATGTTCCTACCATGCCTCATTAGTACCCTCCAAAAACTGTTACAGGAATGTATTACTGCCATTTCTCGGGCTATCTCAGGGGAGCAGTTCAAGGCCATCATGCTTCTACAAACTTTCCAGACTCAATAACCCCCCACATTGCCCCTAGCCAGCAGGAAGTAGCCAGAAGACAGGTAATGCCCCATGCCACTTATGTGTGTGTGTGTAACAACAAGCTCCGTGACTTTAGAAACTGAAGGGTCTGCCGGGGAAAAGGATATTCCTTATTTGGAACAATTGATTATTCAAAACTTTTGAACATTTACAAATTAAGCAACCAACCTAAATCATCCCAAAGGACAGACCCGAGCTGTTATTTTCATCTTTAGTGATTTGCCCTCTCTCAACCTGAGAAGCTGCCGGGATTCCAGTACAAATCAAAAGCGATGACCGCAGCCTGAAGCGTGCCAATTTTTAGGCACCTAAGCTATCTGTAGGAAGCAATGCTAGCGGTCTGGGAGGAAGCAACAGGGTGTTTGTGAGACTGCAGCTCAGTTTGCCTTCGTAGTGTGGCCGCTCCTGCTTGTGGATATTCTCTATGGTGGAACAAGTAGTTCAACAGGAATAAAGCCTGGATTTCCCTCTTTGTCTCTCTTAGTGCTTTGCATTTTTGGCACAATCCTGAAGAGGCAGACAAGCCCTGTGAAAATGCTCTATCCAAATAAGGTATATCCTTTCTACTTGGTAGAATCCTTCAGTTTCTAAAATAGTGGCACTTGTGTTGTCAGAACCAATGAAGCAACTAAAAGAATTTTAAAAACTAAGCTATCAGTCTGGACCTGTGTAGGAGAATGAAGGAGAAGCACCTTAAAGTTGGGGGAAAATTACACTTAACCACTACTGGTGTTCTGTGTTTCATTCCTGATTTCATCTGAAACAGAGATAGGATTACTATGACCATTCGAAGAATGGTGGTTTGCTAATGAGCTTTTGGCTCCCCTTTATGGTGGATTTGGGCCCTAACATGTTGCTAACTTGTTGGGTTATTGTTTTTCAGTAACATGGAGGCTTTACTCAAGAGATTTACTGGGTTGTAATTACCTGGCACCCAGGGGTAAATCTAATACCAGTCAACACTGGGATTTGAACTCAGGGCCTTGTGCTTGGTAAGCAGTCACTGTACTATTTGAGCCATGTCCTATCTCTTCTGGTTTTCTCATCACCAGGAAACAAATGTCTTTTCCTCTGAAGTAACACAGTAACTAGAAATAACAAGTTGGTGCATCCTCCTTTATGAGTCTTAACTAACCGGATACCCATCCCTACTTTGACTGGAAAGCAAAGACCCCCTAGGGTTCTTTCCCCAAATAGGCATCAGCAAATTAGTGAAGGGATAAAGGAGGCTGCTACACAGGACCATCTGTAAGAGCAGTTAATCCACCTCCAGGCAAATCTCAACCCTCCCTCCAACCAGAAGGGAACTTGGGAACCTGGATTTCTGATGCACGAGGCAGGTGGATGATCTTTCCCAAAGTTGGGTTTGGAGACTCAAGGTGAAATTTGTCCTTCTCGAGTCTCAGATGACCTTCAGGCTCTTCAACATCACAGGTTTTATTTTATTTTGCTTTTTTTGTTTTTTTAAACAGGGTCTTCCTATGTAGTCCAGGGTAGCCTTGAACTTGAGATCCTTCTGCCTAGGCCTCGCAAGTGCTGGGATTACAAATGTGTGCTTGTGAACAGCATAGAGTTTTTAAACTTTTACTGTTATTATTTTTTTGGTAGTGGGGATTGAACTCAGGGCCTTGTGCTTGCTAGGCAGGTGCTCTACTACTTGAGCCACATCCCCAACCCTTTTTACTTTAGTTATTTTTCCAATGAGGTCTCATGTTTATGCCCAGGCATGAACTGTACTGTGATCATCCCATTTATGCTTGTGAGTAGCTAGGATTACAGGCATGGGTTATGGCACCCAGCACATCATAGAATTTTTGAGCTGAAAAGATATTAAACTCCACATTTCTTGTTGAAGGTAGTAAGGAAAAAAAAGGTATATGGAGTCAGGCTAGAGCAGTGTATATTCCTATTAATATTTTTCACCATAAAGCTTAATACAAACACCATCTTTTTCTTTCTTTTTTGGTGGGACCAGGGTTTGAACTCAGGGCCTCACACTTGCTAGGCAGGTGCTCTTATTATATGAGCCACTCTGCCAGCACCATCTTTTTCTTGAAAAATAATGTTCTGAGGGGAGAGGTGCCCTATGGCAGGTTTTTAGAATTCTTTTGATTTGTCATTTAGAAGAAACTGACATTGAGAAAGCACCCACCCCATTTGCTTGCTGGAGGATTCTGTGTTAAACTTGGCGCTCTGTAAGCAGCTATACATTGCAAACATTTAAGCAGTTAGGAACTCTGCATGTGAGAAGGAATCAGTGTTCAGCTTGTGAGTGGAACTTCAAGGACCATTCACATATCAGAGCGGCACCACTGGGGGACCATGACTGTGCCAATTTGAGTGTTACTTGCATGATGTCTCCAGTGCCCCTGCCAAAGATCAGTACTAGGGAAAGCAGAGCATGTCATATATAAGTCACACAAGGCTCTTACCTGTTGTACGTTAGTTTCCTTATTTGAAAAAATGGAATGCATCAAGACGTACTATTCACAGAATTTGTACAGGGCTTACACCTAGCTAACAGTAATGTTATGAGTTTTTTTTTTTAAGACACAAATAAGTTTGAAACATGTTTGTCTTCTATTCCACTTACACTTGGTGTAAAAACTGCATTCCATGCCATGCTTGAAATGTTCCAAAGTTCAATTCAGTGATTAAATTGCAACCAAGATTTCTACAAAAAAAAAAAAAGCCAAAGAAGGAGAGGAAAAAGATATTCTTTCAGAACACTTATCATTGGCAGTGACTCTAACTTACATATGATGAATTATAACATCAATACTTTTCACACACCTTAAAGGAATCTCACTATGGATGATACTGGCTTATGATTTATACTTTAACATTTACAAATGCAGTGCATTAGATACAAAAGAGTGAATGCTCAATGATTACTTGTGTTAAGTGATCTTTATTTCTCTACAACAGGGTTTCACAACTTCAGTGCTATTGACATTTTGGACATTTCTTTGACATTTGTCATTTATGGACAATTCTGTGTCCATTGCAGGATATTCAGTAGCATCCCTATTGTCTGCCCACTAGGTGCCAATAGCATATCCACAGCTGCCAGGTGTCACCTGGGGGTAAAGTCACACTGATGGAGAAGCACTGCTCTGGACTGTTCACTCTGACCTGTAATGATTCTCACTGTCATCTTTGGTGCAGACTAAAGAACCTGCTAATTAATTTTAGTAACTTTCTACTAGCAAAATTTTAATTATCTTTCAAAATGAGTAGCAAGATTCCAGGCATAATGAAGTAACTTACACGAATTTCAAAAAAGGTAGTGATTCAAATGTCCGTCTTTCAATATACTGTATTTTATTGAAGGATAAATCTCTAGGAAAAGTAAAAGAAAACATTGCATTGATTAGCTATTAGGTATCTAATTAGCATGAATAGATAGAATTTAGACTCAATAATATTGAAAACATAATTTTTTCTAAACTCTAAACTTTGGATTTGTATTTGAACTTTCTAGAGCCCCCTAATCCTGCTCCCACCTAAGAATCTCACCTTCGTGATTTTCATAAATAAAACATTCACTGTAGATCTTGAGGGATACTTTTATTATGGGTATAACAAGGGCTAGAGTCATGCTCAAGTGGTGGAGTTCCTGTCTATAAGTGCACGGTCCTGAGTTCTCTTCTTCTTTTTTTTTTTATAACCCTTCTAAGTTTGGATATGAAGTGCCCCCCCAAATGGCTCACATGTTAAAGACTTGGTCACCAACAGGTGGTGTGAGAGGTGACTGAATCATCAGGACACTGACTTCATTGATGGATTCACCCACTGAGAAGCTCACAGCTGAATGAGCGATTAGAAAGTGAGGCTAAGGTGGAAGGCGCAGGTCGCTAGGAGCATGCCTTTGACCAAGACCCTCTTTCTTCTCTCTTGCTGCTTCCTGGCTGCCGTGAGGTTAGCAGCCTTGTCCCTCCACACCTTTGCCTCCCAGAGGCCCCGAAACAATGGAGAGTGCAGGTACAGACCGAAACCGCTCAACTGAGCCAAAATGTGTCTTTGCTCCTTTACCAGGCATTTGGTTACAGTGACCAAAAAAGTGACTCATAAAAGCTCCTTAAAAACGTAAAAAGAAAAACAACAACAACAAAAAACCCAATTCTTAACTTATGAGCTACACAAAAGCATGTGGATTAGATTTGACCCATGGGCTGTAGACTAAATATAAATACAAGAAGTATATGGCATAGGAACACTTATAAAATAAGGTTCATATGAGCACCATAATTGCTCAGGCCTTATTGCCCGTTTTCTGCTGTAAGTGGAGTATTTTGTTTTTACATCTCTCTTATCTATATAATTTTTAGAAATCTGAAAATGTATAGGGAGTATTTAATGCCAGAGATGGTCTGAGACCCACACAGACTTACACAAGTGCAGAATTTTTTTTGCTGGAGATTTCAGAAATTATCTCATTTGAACCCTTTATACATTTCATAGATAGTAACTCACAAATAAATATGATCAACTGACTAACTTACAAATACTCGAGGGACAGCAGGCCTTCAAATGAATCCTTACGTAATTCAGTCAGGCGATTTTCACTGAGAATTCTGGAAGATGAAAGGTTATCGCTGGATCAAAATTCATCAAAAAGAGAGAGAGTATCGAGTGATGAAAGGTATGGGGAAATGGGTACTGTCATATTCTGTTCCCTGGTGTGTAAGTTGGCACCACTTTTTGGAGGGCAATTAAAATTCCCTGTCTATAATAGTCTTCACCTTAACCATCCCATTCCTAGATCCCTATTGTACAGCAATACTTGTCCATGCTCACAAAGAAGTATGTACAGGGTTGTTCACTGTAGCTATGAGTGCAACAGGAGAACCTGACGTGCTCTAAAAAAAATAAGGGATTATGAAATGAACTATGATGTGTCCATACTACGGAATATTGTGCAGGAGTTTAAATTAATAGGGAAACTTCTATGTACAGGGAAGGAAAGAGACATGACATAGTGAAGAGAAAGACTCAAGAGGCAGGATGTTAGCATTTATGTAAAAAGAGATATGAAAATCACACAAAATAATCTGCTGTGTGTAAATATGTATATATGCATGGGAAAAGATATGGAAGGATAGGTAACAAATTCAGAGTAGTCATTACCTCAATAGTGGGGGATTATGAGAAGGAGAGTTTTCACTGTACCTGTTATTTCATTTGTACAATGGAAAATCAATTTAAATTGTTTCTTATTTCAAAGAGGAACCATGAAAGTTTGTATTTTATTTTCATTTTGGCTAACATGAAAGACAAGTGCTCTACCACTGAGCTATAACCCCCAGTCCCTATAAAATTTGATGTTTAAAATAACTACATAATTTCCATCAATAGAGGTCAATGTAGGCTGTGGAGGGGAAATACATTTGCTCAGAGATACTGACCTCAAAATTCTGAACCAAGGAGGCTCTTACAATGCAGTTTTTGTATTCATATTTGGAAAGAAAATACTCACAGTTTCTCAGTCCAACGATAGGCTTTCCATGTATTTTTATCAATGTAATCAATAGCGTTTCCATGGAAATTTCTGTGAAGAGACAGTTTATAACCTTGAATAAGTAGGAAAATAATGAGCAGAATAAGTGAAAGAATCATTGCAACCTGGGGGAGGGGATATTCAAATACAGGAAAACATACCAGCTTTCTAACGTCCAGAACTCCCAGTTTTTCAGATTGCAATTAATAAAGAAATAAAGTGGGAAGAGTGGCATGAATGATGAGGCCTCTCATCAGAAGCTTAACTCCCAACTGCCCAATCTCTTACATATATAATGCAAGTCAATTACTTTGGATTTAAGTGTTTTTCTCAAAATGATGTGTGTTTAAACTGACTCCTACCAATCAGTGAGAAAAGGATACATAATTTCACAGGACAATGGGCAATAATTTTTATCATTATTAGCAAATAAGAATAAAGAAACTCTGCCAGGTAACACCAAAGCTTTGCCTAAATGATCTTAGGAAGGTTGAGCACATAGAAAGAAGGAAGTGCAACCCTGAAGGGTGAGGACAAGTAGAAATGAGGGAAATTCATGTGATGATGTGGAAAGCGCTGTGCTGAATAAGGGAAAGCACAAATCTGAGAAAGAATGGAAGTATTACCTCATTAGGGAGAAACTGCAAAGGAGAGAAAGAAGAAGGAAGGACACACAGGGGTGTATAACAGAGGTTATCTTATGGGCGGTAGGCATGGAAGAGTGGTATGAGAGGGGCTGCATACTTTCATATTTTTCCTATATACTTCTTTGACCCTTAGAGGTGCTGGGGATTGAACACAGGCAATCTGAAAATGCTAGGCAAGTGCTCTACCACGGAGCTACATCCCTGACCATTTGTATTTTGGAGACAGTCTTGCTATGTAGTCAAGACTGGCCTCCAAGTTCAGACTCTCCTATTTCAGCCTCTGGAGTGGCGGGATTAAACATGTGAGCCACCACACCAGCTTCTGAGACTTTTTTTAAAAGTGGGAATGTATCCTCGGGTAACACATGATTAAAAGAAGCTGTTAAACCAGGCTCCAGTGGCTCATGCCTTTAATACTAGCTACTTGGGAAGCTGAGATCAGGAGGATCATGGTTTCAAAGCCAACCCAGGCAAATAGTTCATGAGACCCCATCATCAAAATAAAAAGAGTAAAATGGACTGAAGATGTGGCTCAAGCAGTAGAGCGCCTGCTTTGCACACGTGAAGCCCTGAGTTCAAACCCCAGCCTCTGCCAAAAAGAAGCTATTCAATACCTTATGTTCAGTTTCACTCTGGATACCTCTGAACATTTACCTTTAATTCTGTCCTTACCCCTCAGCAACACTCTCCTATTCAGTTTACATACACTTTCTCTGGAGGTGGAGAGAAGAAGCCAGCTCATCTGCCTAGTGGACATTTCCACTCAACCACAAGCTTTCTAATTTCTTACCAGTAAAAGGACCTAAAACTGAACTCAATTCCCTCCAACTGGCTCTCCTTCTGGAATGCTGTGTTTCCACATGGTATCCATATCCTAACAGGACAGAAACTATGGAGTCATGTTTGATTTTTCTCAACTCTTTAGTCCGAGCCCCAACTCTTTCATCAGTCACTAAATCCTCTGTGCACTTTCTATGTAGGGAATCCCAGGATTTTCTGTCTATTCTCATCACAAACTCTGACTTACTCCCTTCGTACTTAACCTCTCCACTTTGCTAGCAATTTCTAGGTAGTCTCTTTGAATTAACCTTTCCCCTCTAGATCACCCTAAGTAGGGATTGTAAAATAATTCTCTTGAATCATGGTTTGTTTACAGTGCTTGGGAGGCTGAGGTAGGAGGAGAGTGAGTTCAAGGCCAGCCTGAGCTACTTAACAAGTTCCAGGACAGCCTCGACTATATATAGCAAGACTTTATCTCCAAAATCAAACCAAACAACAAATCCGCCTGCTTTAATCATTTGCCGCTCTTCCTTGGAAACATTTAGTGACTCTCCACATTTCACTGTAACTTTCAAACCCCTACAGTTCATATTCAAGGTCTTTTATAATATCTTTCATTGCTTCCTAACCCAATTCTTTGCAGGCAGACTGTTCTACTAAAGCCTGGTTACTGCTGCAGCTACGCCTTTGCCTAGGATGTTTTTTGTCTATTTAACAATTACTCTCTAAGCTCCAGGTAACGTTTCAGTTTATCCTACAGTTTTCCATAACCTCCACAACTCAGCGATTACAGATTCTGAAGAATTACAGCTGCTAGTATCTGATTCTCTTTTAGCATTTCATTATATACCATCTCCGCTTTTTTGCCTTTTTTTCCTTTCTTTACATCTATCATTTTCATGTTCCAGAGACAATGCCATAATTCTGTGACTCCCACAAAACTTAGACCTGGGTTGGGCACAAAATGGACACAATATATAGAAAATCTAAGGACAAAGATGAGTTTTGGACATAACTGAGGGACTGAATATTACTATTAATAGTTAACATTCATATATGTGCTAGGTATTCAGGTAAGTATTACATGCACTCATTCATCTAAATCATACAACAATCCTATGAAATGGTAATTATCATAATTCCCATCTCACAGATGAGGAAACTGAGTCACAGAGCTAAATAATTTCCTCAGGCTTACAAAGTTAATAAATGAAACCCAGGTAGTCTAGTTCCAGATGTATTCTTAATCACTTTGTTGTATCCTCACTCCTCACTAAAGAAATGAGTTGTAAAGAGGGTGGAACAAAACCGGGAGAGCAAAGGCTCAGCAATGATATGAAGCAGCCGAATAAAAGTGGATAAGGAAAAAGAGAAAGGGCAATTGCGAGTTAAAGAACAGGGAAGGGAACCACGGTAGAAGAATGCCGACAAGGAAAAGTTGATAAGCAAAAGGTAAAAGCAGACAGTCCGTGTGGGTTGGGGAGATGAGGAAGGCCCAGGAAGACCTTGAGGAAAAGGCTGCCATGCAGGCAGAGTGCAGAGCACAAGGGAGGAAAGGTGGATCTTACAGGGTGGTGAGGACCTTCTTGTAGGTGTTGGGCTTCGGCACAGGCACTCGGCGGAGCTTCTGCGTTGGGCTGAGACCAACACACAACAGTGACTCATCTCGACAGGTACAGAGCTCACATATGTTGGTGTACGGGGTGGCATTCGGTTCCGTTTGCACAGTTAGAGCACTTTCTGTGGTGGGATTTACAGAATGTGCAATAGTGGTACGTTCCAGACCAGACTGAAGCTGTTCTGAATGTGGAGGTGTCACCTCAGGGTGCTGTGGAGGAGGAGTTATAGTGTTATTTGCCTCTGTAACTGCCAACGTTGGACGCTGAGCCTGATCTTGACCTGATGTTGAAGGCTGAATTTTAGTCTCTGCAGCTGGCTTTGGAGGCTGAGTTGAGGTTTCCTGCATAGATGAACGTTTAACCTCTGTGGTAGGTTGTGAAGATTTGGTAAGCTCCAGCTTTAAAGTCTTAACCTTGACTTGTGGAAGTGTCACCTCCACCTTTGGGGGAGGAGCTGTTGTCTTCTTCAGAGTAGTAGACTGTTTGGACTCTGAAGTTAAGGGAACTCCTAGAGCTAAAGGTTGAACTGTGACTTCATTCAGGTTGGGATGCTGAGCCTGATTCTGGACTGGATGTGGAAGTGTCACCTCAGGGTGCTCAGGTGGCTCTGGAGGCTGAGTTGAGGTCTCCTGCACAACGGGAGAAAGGTCAGCTCCTGTGGTGCTTTCTGTAGTTATGGTTAATAACCTGGTATTGGAACTGTCATCTCCTGTTGTACTGGGGATTGAGGTACAACCTCCATAGGGGGCTCTGTAAGCTGAACTGGGGTCTCTTGCATGGCTGGAGAAGGCTCATCTTCAGTAATAGGTTGTACAGTTATGCTAAGTTGGAGATCCACAGGTTGAATTGTGCCTTCAGTCAGACCTGGATGCTGAGCCTGTACATGGACTGGATGTGGAAGTGTCACTTGAGGGGGCTTTGGAGGAGGAGTTCTAGTCTTCTTCACAGGTGGAGAATTTTTAACCTTTGTAGTGGGTTTGGAGGTTATGGGGAGCTCCAGATCCAAAGGTTGAATTGTGACACTGGACATTGAATACTGAGATTCATCCTGACTTAGTATTGGAACTGTCATCTCATAAGGCACTGGAGGTTGAGCTGTGGGCTGTGGCTGGCCTGGAGAAGTCTGAACCATGGGATGTGGCTGGGCCGGAGAAGGCAGAGCTATGGGCTCTGGCTGGGCCAGAGAAGGCTGAGCTGTGGGCTCTGGCTGGGCTGGAGAAGGCAGAGCTGTGGGCTCTGGCTGGGCCGGAGAAGGCAGAGCTATGGGCTCTGGCTGGGCTGGAGAAGGCAGAGCTATGGGCTCTGGTCGGGCTGGAGAAGGCTGAGCTGTGGGTTCTGGCTGGCCTGGAAAAGATTCGATATTTTCCAGGAATTTTAGAGTCTGGGAAGGGGAACCAGACTGGGTCGGAGAAAATTCAAGTTGTTCAGTGGCATCTGTAGGGTTTTGGGTGTCCTGCTGGACTGGAATGGGTTCAAACTCCACAGTGGTCTGTGGAGTCATGGTAATCTCCATATCCACATGTTTATCTGTGGTTTCTTGCAAATTTGGATGCTGCTTTCTAAACATTATTTCTAGATCTTGAGGTGAAAATGATATGCTATCTCCCAATGGAGGAAGATCACTAACCTCCTCAGAGGATTCTGGAGACTGAGTTGGGAGTTGTGGCTGAATTGGTGAAAGTTCAGTATTCACAGGGGGCATTACAGGAGGAACTGAGCTCTCCTGCTGGCTTGGAGAAGGTTCCTCAGGAAGCTCTTCTGGCTGAGCTGTAGCCCCTTGACTGACTGGAGAAAGTTCATCCTTTTCTAAGGGTTCTGGCTTCTGAGTTATAATCTCATGCTGGGTTTTCAAAGCTTCAGACTGTTCGGAGGACACTGAGGACTGAGCCGGTTCTTCCTGCTGGGGTGGAGGAGGTTCAGACTCCTCAGCATGCTCTGAGGCCTGGGCTGGAGCAGCCATGTGAATTCCAGAAGGCTGAGCCTCCCCAGGAGACACAGATGGCTCAGCTGCTTGTTCCTTCTCACTGAGAGAAGGTTCTGCCCCTTCAGCAAACTCTGAAGGCTGAGTTGGAGAAGATGCAGCCTCCCGGGTAGGCTCTGGACTTAAGGTGATTTCCACATCCACAGGCTTACCCGTAACGCTGGGCGAGGTATCCTGTTGACCTTGATCCTGAGCTGGAGGTTGAACTGTCACCTCTGGAGCTGGAACTGGCTGAAGGTTTGCAAATTGGTGTGGAGTTCCAGCCACAGTCTCATCAAGTCTCTGATGTTGAGCAGCATCCTTCTTCAGTTTCCAGCGTGAAACAATAAACTTTGCTACTTTTGAAATCTGACGATCAAGAGGTGGAAGAGGTATATCAAATGTTTGGCTCTCTGAAGCCTGATCTAAGCTGACAGTCTGAGTCTTACTTTGAAGTGGAGGAGGCAGAGTGGGGCCCTGATTCTGTTCCCTATTGGGCATCGGCACCGCTTCTGGGCGTCTCTCAGGCAGGTTTAGCTCGTCACTCAGCTCCTGATGTGCAGCAGCAAATGGATCTGGCTCTGGAGACGGCTGCCTACCAGAATCCTGATCTAGGAACTGAAGCAAACCGTCAGTCAATAAATGAGGTGGGGCAAACACCTGTGAGGGAGCAGATGACCCCAGGTAATCAAAGCCCCCCGCCGGGTCGGCCGGGGGGGGGGGGGGGGGGTGTGAACATCTGCTGCAAGCCAGGAAGGCGGTCCAAGGAGTGTATGGACCAGGGCTCAGTTGGCCCAGGTGCTTTGGAGGTCAGCTGGACCAAGTCCTGGGTCCTACTCGGAATGGGAAATCCCTGGACCAACAACCACAACTCTAGCGACATAAAAAGGAGCCTTGGGGCCCAAATCATTAGAGGGGGCATGACATGCAACATGGACATGTAATAGACTAAACGAGAGTCAAGGGAGTAAAGCCTCTGGCAGCTTTTTCCCTAGCTCACCTTGGCAACAGTGCCTGCCCGGCCCCACCCTTTCTTTATGACCTTTTTGTTTAGGAAACAGAAAATTTTGTAAGACTCAGCCCAGTTGGGCTCCATGCCCTGCAGTGAAGAGCCTTTTCCCACAGAGACAGGACCCAAACTCCATTCCCCTAGAGGAGGCGCAAAAGCCTTGTACAGGGCCCCTCCCCCACAGTGAGGTGGGGTTGGAGCTCAGACCTAGGGGCAGCAACCCATTGGGTATGGTGTGACAGTGGGGCCTCTGGGGATATTCTCAGGGCTAGTCCAGTTCTGGCAGCTTCTCCTCTTCCAAGCTGACACCCAGAGATAGTCTTCTCCCCCTGGCTGAACTGCTTCTATAAGAAAAGCAACTCACTGTGAAATTGTTGGGGTACTTTAACTTGCAGCCCACCTAGCCTAAAATTCAGCTATAACTGGCATGACCCTTGGGTAACCTCGTGAAGAGGAAGATAGCCTTGAAACAGGGTTGTAGAACATGGTAAACCGTCAATTAAAAGCTGTAACCTCGGACAGAGCTGTGAGGAATTGCCCATTAGAGCCATGCAAAAGTTCGGGACTGAGATGAAAGGCACCATGCAGAGATAAGCACCCATTCCTGCCTTTCTTTGTCTCCACTTGTAAATAAACTTTCCAAAACAGGACTCCCCTGCTGTTCTTATCTAAACCTTAGGTTTCTATTCCACTACTAGCCCCTAATTTATGGGAGAACGCATTCCTTGTAACCTGATAAGTAAACCTCTGGTGTTTCCCCAGTTCCCAATAAATAATATTACCCCACCACCAGGATGTGGGCAAGAACAGGAAAATGTGACCCCAGGGGCATGAGGAATTCCTATGTGACGATGATTGATGCTTTAAAGAGTGTAAGACCTGCTTAAACTTTGCTCTCAGGGTCCTTGTTGAAACCTGCTGCGTCAGGCAGATGCTCGGACCCTAGCTAGCTAGAAAATAAACCTCGCCTTGTGACTTCCTTTGTCTCGAGTGTCCTTTGTCCTCTCAGAAGGTGGCCAGCCTCATACCCTAACACGGGGCCCTGATTCTGTTCCCTATTGGGCATCGGCACCGCTTCTGGGGGTCTCAGGCAGGTTTAGCTCGTCACTCACCTCCTGATGTGCAACAGCAAATGGATCTGGCTCTGGAGACGGCTGCCTACCAGAATCCTGGTCTAGGAACTGAAGCAAACCGTCAGTCAATAAACGAGGTGGGGCAAACACCTGCGAGGGAGCAGATGACCCTAGATGATCAAAGTCCCCCTGGTCTTCTGGGGGTGTAAACATCTGCCGCATGTCAGGAAGGCCGTCCAAGGAGTGTGAGGACCAGGGCTCAGTTGGCCCAGGTGCTTCGGAGGTCAGCTGGACCGAGTCCTGGGTCCTACTCGGAATGGGAAATCCCTGGACCAACAACCACAACTCTAGCGACATAAAAAGGAGCCTTGGAGCCCAAATACCTAGTATAGACATGACATGCAACAGGGACAGGTAGTAGACTAAGCTACAGTCAAGGGAGTAAAGCCTCTGGCAGCTTCTTCCCTAGTTTACCTTGTCATCAGTGCCTGCCCGGCCCCACCCTTTCTTTATGACACGTTTGTTTAGGAAACAGAACATTTTGTAAGACTCAGCCCAGTTGGGCTCCATGCCCTGCAGTGAAGAGCCTTTTCCCACAGAGACAGGACCCAAACTCCATTCCCTTAGAGGAGGCCACAAACGCCTTCTACTGGGCCCCTCCTCCACAGCGAGGTGGGGTTGGAGCTCAGACCTAGGGGCAGCAACCCATTGGGTATGGTGTGACAGTGGGGCTTCCGGGGATGTTCCCAGGGCTAGTCCAGGTCTGGCAGCTTCTCCTCTTCCAAGCTGACAGCCAGAGATAGTCTTCTCCCCCTGGCTGAACTGCTTCTAAAAGAAAAGCAACTCACCTGCAAATCAGGGCTAATTAGGGTGCAGGCAAAAGAGTGTACATTACAGTTATTTACTAGACAATGCTGCCATTTCCTCTAAACTCCCAGTTCCATGGTTCATGATTCACCACTCCCTTACCTGGGGCTACCAGAGCATCAGGAGGGGTCTGCAGGAGGGGTCCTGGGCCTGACACAGAGGGTTAGAATCTGAGATGGCCCTTTACATTGGCCTGGGGAGGCATCCCCACCCCATCTTGGCTCAACACAGCGAGAATCTAGCTGTGACATCACAATGTCTCAGAGGTCTACCCCGTGCACATGTGGACAAGGCATTGACTTCCTTCAGAGCCCTTCTTACAATAACCTATTTTACTGTATGTTTATTATCCACTACAGCCTAGCATGTAAAGTCCCAGAACAGGCTTCATCCTGTTTATTCCTCTTGACTTGCACAGGGCTGGACACATGCTGATGGTTTTAAAATGGAACAGATTCCAAAAGTCACCTCATTTACAGACGGATCTGTTCTAATCAGATTTCTGCAATCAATGCTAACTTCTTTCTCATTTCACAGGAAGCTTAGGCCGCCTAAAGTGTGAAGTGTCCTTGACTGGTTTCATTTAAACTGAACTAAAATCATTATTTTACATGGAAAAAGCTTCAAATACTTTTTCAGAATGAAGGGCAGACTGCAGGAGGTCTCTAAGGTGGTAATTAGCAAGGGAGACACTTCTCCTTTCCAGGAAACATCTGTTTGCACCAGAGAGACACCTCTGCCCTCTGTCAATTGTCAGAGACAAGGCTCCCTTTGTGAGCCATTCTGTCTTGACCTTGCCCTGGAACATTTTGCGGTTGTTTGTCCCAACTTCTCCATCTCCAGCACAAGATGGCGCCATCCCTGCTTCTCTTCCGGGAGTTTACCTTGCCGCCGGCGCCAACGGGCACCCTATAGCAGAACCAGCCAACCAGCCTGCACCTCCTCATACCCCTCACTCCCTCAGCACATAAATACCCCTGTGTGAACAATAAAATTTTGCAGCTTGATCAGAACTCCTGTCTTGCTGTCTCCTTCGTGTCTCTTGTCCCTTCATTCTTCCCCTTCTAGGTTCGCTACCCACGCTGATGTGTCCTGCAGGACGGGACAGTCAATTTAAAAAAAAAAGCTATAAAACCCAATTTCCAACCTGGTCTGCTGCATGCCCCCATGCAGCCTTTCCCTTCTCTACAAAAAAATCTTTCTGACCTTTGCTGCTTGAGTCCACTTTGATTTCTATCTCAGAGTGGACCAAGAACCCTCAACACCTGAAAATTCCTGCATATCACCTGCATATCAAGAAGGCAACCACACTGTCTCCACCATTTCAAGACAAAATACTTCACAACTTCAGGGTAAATTAAATGATCAAAAACCCCTAAGTTCCCACTGGCACGAAACACACTTTTTGCTCCTCCCCTTTTAAAACATCCTATACATAGTAAGTAACGTCTACTTCCTTCTAGAAATTACCTTGGCTATGTAATCCCTGATTAAGGACTTTCATATAATTGATTTATAGAAAGCTTCATTGGAAGGCAAAATATTCTCCTTGAGACATGGGGAGACACTGAGATTTAGGCAGTCCTACAAAGTTGAAAGGCATAGTGGTTTTCACATCTGTAACATAATGGCATAAGGCTGAAGTTCTTACTTTGTTCCTAATCCCTGGGATCCTGATTGGGAAGAGTTCTAAAAAAGACTTCTGTTCAAGCATCCTGGCCTCTCAAACTACTGCAGAGGGAGCCTAGCTCCTCTCTTGGGTCCAAAACTAGCGAAATTCACTGATCACAGAGGCTCACCTCCGTTCATTTAATACACGTACATAACTACCTTCAAAACTTTGATCCTGTTTTACTTCAGATGCTTTTTGCTGTCCACAGAAACGAAGCAAAGGCAGTACAAATCCTACCCTGCTACTAGGCATGGTGCAATGAGTCATGGGAAATGTGAAGAAGCAGCTCAGAAGATGCACCCAACAAGCTCCATGTAGATAAACCTGCGACATAAAATGGCAACCTTCCCTTGAAGCGGTCTCACAAGATTCCTTTGAATGCATGGGTAATATTATCTGGCAAACTATGTAATCTTCAATTGTACCTGTGGTTGGCATGGCCTCAGAGCTAGAACAATAACACCTCCCAAGGTAGATAGATACCCCAGAGAAATACACAGGAATACATAGGAATACACAGAAAAATGAGACTTAAAGAGGTGGTTAGAATTTGGGTCTTATATCTATTCTAAGGGGAGAGAGGAAAATTGCTTATGGGGAAGCAAATAACTAAGGGAAAAAACAAACCCCTAGAAAGTGAGATCAAAGGGATGACAGTTTCATGTCTGTTTGTTTAAGTGATCTCTTATGCTAACCCTGACTTATTTCCACTGAAAAAACCCCATAACCCCATCTTCCCTGGTTCTGTGGCTCGTATGGTTGGGATTCAGGACAGCTGAGTTCTTCAGAGAGATTCTACTTTCAGGCACATAAGGAGAGTTCAGGAAAAAGCCTCACCCCACATCTGTTGACTCTCACATGCTTTCAGCTTAAAATAATTTTCATGCCGCAGTGGTGTATTCTGTAATTTGGAGTCTGTCTCAGAGCAACTGCCAGAAAGGACCCAGCCCCACGGGCTGGTATGAGAAAAGCCACCCTGGTGTCACAGAACCTGGCTGCATTCTCTTCCAGAGTATCTGCATCCACCTGGGCTCTGCTGGGCTGGGTGGGACAGCAATCTGCACTGAGTGCCATGTCAACGTCTTCCCTGCAATGGCTGGGCGTCTGTCCCTAATTTCAGCAATCAAGAATGAACTCTCCAGGTGACAAGTTCAAGTGACCTATGGGATTAGGATTGTTGAGGTTACTTGTGTTCAAGAGACTGTGGCATATTAGGTTTTAACAGGTTAACTTTGTGATTTTAATTTAAACCATGTAGCTGAAAACTGGATTAAAGCTGAGATTTTTAGTTGAAATCATATAGATCTTATAAACATGATTAATACACTTTGGAGAATTTTAAGATATTCATCAGTTTTATGGGATGAATTCCTTAGATTTAGAAAACTTACTTAAGTTTATCACACACATATGAGAGAGTCTTTTTACGTAGGCCTGTATCTCTGGCTGTAACCAGTCACAACAAAGATGATTCTTCCCAAAAGCAGTTTACCCCTTAATTATTTTTCCTTTATTTACTTGTTTACCATTAAGAATCATTTCATTGGGCTAGGGGTACAGTTCAGTGGTACAGCACTCGCCTAGCATGTGCCAGGTCCTGGGTTCAGTCAGAAGGAAGGAAAGAATTACTTTATCTCAAATGCTACTAACATTTTTCCAGCAACTTCTTGTTGTTTTTTATTTTGTTTGTTTGTTTGGCTGGTTTTGAGACAGAGTCTCACTGTGTAGCCCTGCCTCAAACTTATAATCTTCCCGCCTCAGCCTCCCAGGCGCTAGGATTATAGGCATGCCCTACCACGCCCAGTTTCCACAGGGTTTGTCGTTGTTGTTAGTGCATTTTAATTGCATATATTAATGGGGCTCAGTGTGGTTTCTCAAGACATGCATGCAGCATGCACTGGTCATATCCAGCCTCCCTTTATCCACCCTCCCCTCCTCCAGACTTCCCAGCCTCTAGTAACCACCATTCTAATTCAGGTTATTTTTTTCTTTTTTAGCTTCTATGCATGAGCGAGAACATGCAGTATTTTGTGTCTGGCTTAACATTTCGTTTAACATAGTGTCCTCCAGTTCCACCCATATTGCTGCAAATGACAGGATTTATTCTTCTTTATGGCTAAATTTTAAGTCTTAATGAGGAAATCTTGGCTAGGTGATTGGTAGCTTATACTATTTTGCTCAAACATCTTCATAAATAGAATAAAATTTGCACACTGAACTTTAAGACTTAAGGAAGATAAACTTCTAAATCTCTCTCTCTCTCTCTCTCTCTCTCACCCAGGCTGTCCTCAAACAGGGAGCAGAAAGCTGTGTAACGTGCTCAGCCTTGATGGTCACCCCAACAAGAACCAGCTGCTGGTCCTGGGGTGGGCACAGTGACTTTGTGTCCTGAACAGGCTGCAGAATGAGAAAGTGGCCCAAAGCCCACCGCAGGCAGCCACATGGACCCTGGAAGCCTGGCAGAGGAAGCTCCTGGAGAGGCCCGGGAGCCCAGTGTCCGGGGAGCTTGGTCCCCAGAGTGTGATGAGGTGGAACCTGTAAGAGCCGGGGCCTAGCAGGAGGTGACCAGACCATGGGACACTGGTGGGATGGTCTTGTGCAGCAAGTTATCTTCATGGTGTCTTCCAGGTGCTCACCCTTGTTCTATGTGGCTGGTTCCCCTTCTGTTTCTCCACCATGTCAGGAAGCAGCCAGGGGCTCATGCCAAAATGCAGGTACCATGCTGTTTGGATCCTCTGGCCACCAGAATCGCAAGCCAAGTACACTACCTTATTTCATAAGGTGTTTTGTTACAGCAACACAAAACAAAACAACTCTCTGTCTTTATGGTCTTGACTGTGGAAGAGCCTGGGTTGACAGTGCCCAACTTTCTGATTTGTCCGTTGCTCACTTGGTAGCTCCATGTGGTCTGTGAAGTGCATGTTAGAGCTCCACTATGTCGCTTACACCCAGGTTCAACATTGGGGCTGGGTCTGACCCCCTCTGCTTCAGGCAGACCCCCCTGTATTAAGAAGTGCCCCTCTCTTCAGGGAAGGACGTCCGTGTATTTGCAGTCTTGGTTCTCAACCTCAGTTTACCTGTTCATGATTTCCATGAGCCTGGTTGGTGACGCCACACTTGCATGTCTTTGTGACCTGCTGGGGGTTCACCATCCTTGGGGCCATGAGGCATGGGGTGTCAGAGCAGGTGGGGACTCAGGAGTCTTGGGGTAGAGGACAGGAGCCAGGTCAGGGTTCAGGGGTCTGGTGGGGCTGCTGTGACCAACCCTGGAGAGGACAGGAGGGTGGAGGGAGGAGAGGCTGGGGCAAAGCAGGGGCAGCAGGGGGCTGTGCCGGGTGGGGTGTCACAATCAATCTCTGCCAAGCTCGGGCAGATGAGGAGGAGGCAGGAGGCAGTTTAGGCAGCACACAGCAGGGAAGAGAGCAAAGATTTCAATTAGGCCACCCCAGGTGTTTGGCCTTGGGGGATGATTCATTTCTTAGAAGCTCAGGCGTCTTATCTGCAAAAGAAGAAGAGTGCTTACCCAGCACAGAGGTGGGGGTCCACGTCAAGAGCCCAGTGTGGGAGCAGCGGCTTATGGGAGCATTCCTGTCCTGCCCAGAGGCCCATCTCCTCATAGACCTCCCCACTGCCACCCTTCCCTCCAGAGCAAGTCAGGCTGATCCCTGTCCCAGGGCCTTTGGCACAGCGACCTCTTCTCTGACTGCTTGGTCGAAAGGAAACTGCCTACCTACCCAGGCACTCTGGAACTGCCCTCTAGGATAACCTGCTATCTTTCCCACCACACTTGACACAGTAGGGATTTCACATGCTATGGGGACTAGTGGTGACCCCAGAAGCCCAGACACCATGGCACTGAGGGCAAAGGAACAGAGAGGCCAGGGTCCCTCTGGTGTGGTGTGTCAGCCCGGGCATCTCCCCTCACTCTGCCTCTTGCCTACTCAGGGATAGTGGGGCTTGGAGTGGCCTGTTCTGCGCTGGGCCCACCCTTTTGTTTCTGTAGCAGAAGGGAACCTTGGGGTGGGGTGTGCACAGGCATGTGTGTGGTTCTGAGGCCACAGGGCCACAGGTGACCCCTTGTAACTGCTCTCCATCTTGTTCCCCTGACTGGGTCCTGTGTCCCTTTCATTTCTCTAGAGTGGGGAAGACAAATGGTTACTCTCCCCTCTTCAGACTGGGACACAGGTTCAGCTTGTCCCCAAAGTCAGTGGCCTCAGAGATTGATATGGGACTTTCCTAATAACCACAGCTGGCTGAGCCCCTCAGGTGTGTTAATGTCACTGCTTTTAACATCCTTGTGCTGGCATTGTCAAGGAAGGGGAAACAGAGGTGGCAGGGCTGTGGAAGGGCCCAGGTGTCCTGGCCAGCATGAACCCAGGCCTAACGCAAGACCCTCTTTTCCCACACACAGCGTGGCTCCATAGCCCCAAATGTCCAGGTGCCCAGCCCAGTTGTCCACAGATGACCTGTGCCCGGTCACATAGGTGCCAGGTGTGGTGAGAAGGGGATGTTGGGGCTAAGCTGACTGAACGGGTCACCCCGGTACCCAGAATGAGGAGGGTGTGAGACCTCAAGTGAATGAGGCTTGGAGTAGCCAGGGAGTGGGGACAGTGGGTGACAGTGAAAAGTCTCACATCAGGGAACAGTCCCCTCTTGTGTTCCCACCTCTCTTGCCCTGGGTCCCCTGTCTATGGTCCCCACCCAACAAGCTCCAGTCCAGGAGGGACCAGCCTGGTTCCAGAGGCAACACTGCCACCTGCTGGTACCAAAGTGTCTGCACACCAGGGCTGTGACAGCTCACCTGCCACCCAGGACGCTGAAAGGGATCCTTCCTGGGTTTTAGTGTCCCCAAAAGGAAGGACCAGCTGCTGCTCAGAGCCTGAGTGACCTCCCCTCTGGTCCTTGGGATCTACACAGAGCTCCCAGCTTTTCACAGCCTCCCCCCCCCGCCACCGCCAGGCTGCTCCAGATGGCTCCGTATTGATAGACGCTTTCTGAGGACTGTCACCCAGTGAGGGCACCCAGTCCTCACTGACTGGCAGTCATCACTTTCCCCTCCTTTGTTTAAAATCCAGGGAACCCGAGGACCCAAAAGGTCCCCAGAGGTAAGAAGTCTACCTGGGACTGGACCTCAGGTTGCCTGACCCCAGTCACCTGTGGCTCTCAGCCTGAAAGACCCTGTCTCTGCCTGACCTCATGAACCGCCATTCATGCTTGGGTACAGCTTAGATGTCACTCCTTCAGGAAGCCCTCCTGGTACCTCCACACAAGAGCAGGCACTCCTGTCCCTCCCTTGTGTCCATGGAAGATGCTTGGGGCATTTTCACTGTCTGCTGTCTTGCTGGTCCCCCCAGCCATGCCCTCCTGAGGGTCACTTGGGTCTGTCTTTTTCATCTGCCACTGTCATGACCTGCACAGTATTTAGTTACTTACAAGGCAGCAGAGAGCTGAGGAGGAGGAGGAGCCAGGACAAGCCCCTCCTCCCATTCTGAGTGTGGCTGGGCCCCCTGGGGTGCCCCTCCAGGGAGATGCTGAGCTGGGCTTGGAGCCCCTTAGGAGAAGGACCATGTCGTCTGTGCTCGTGGATAGGTGCCAGGAGCGTGTCGGTCAGTGAGATCCAGGACAGTCCCAATGTTGATCACACCCCACACTTGGCAGGGCATTTTGCTAAGCCCTGACTTGTCATACCCATTCTCCTGGCCAGAGGGACCCACTGTGCCTCTGCCCACCTCTGAGATGGCCACCACTCATGCTGCCAAGAGCTGGGCACCTCAGGGGTGGGGACAGGCTGGGCATCCTGGGCTCCCATGCTCTTTCCTGAGTCTGACCCCATCTTTCTGCCCCTGCCTTCTAAGCTTCCTAGGAGCAGGTCCTGCTCCTCCCTCTCCTGTGCTGGGGTTCAGTTCACATCTTATCAGGCATGAGAGACTCCCCTCTGTGTCTCCTTCTCTATCTCTATGGAAACTGTGTCCCTTTCTCTGTTCAAGGCTAGCCCTCCTGGCTATAAGCCCTGTGCCACCAACTATTGTTTCCCTTTTGGAGCCTAGACTTTTGGTCTCCTGGAATGTTAGTGCTCTCTGATCTAAACACAGGTGGTCCTCCCCACCTGCCCCATCCCTCCTCCAGGTCTTTGCTCCTTGCCTTGGTCGTTATGGCTGGAGCTCCATGTCCTTCAAGCCTTCCCAGATGGTCAACGCTCTCAGTCCTTGCTGGTTTACTGAGCCAGTTCCCTTCCACACCTGACTTCTCAGTCTCTTTTCCTGTTTTCCCCTAACCTGTTGCTCCCCTGGCCCAGACCCAGGTCTCCTCCCTTCCTCCTCCCTGCACCTTCTCAGTGAAAGGTCTGCCATTCACCCCCCCTGGCTTCAGCCACATGGGAATGATACGATATAGATATCCCAACCCAGCTTCCAAGATCCACACTTACAGTCTCCACCTAGAGGCTCATGGGCACCCTGAGCCATCTCCAAACTGAAATTGTAGTCACTGCTGTTTTGCTCTGCCCCACAAAGCTCCTCTGCAGCCCTGGCTCAGAGCGACCCCTATATACCCAGTGTCCAGGCTCCTCGCCTTCCCTGCCCCACTTGTGCCTGTCTAAGGTCCTGTGTTAGTTTCCTCATTGCTGTGAAGACCTGACATAAACACTTAACAGAGGAAAGTTTTTTTTTTTTGTCTTATGATTTGAGTCTGTGGCTGGCTGGCTCCATTGCTTCGGACTAGGGGCAAGGCAGAGAGGATGTGACACAGAAGAGCACTCACCTCATGGTAGCCAAGAGCAGGAAGGGATGGGAAGGACACACTCCCAGCAGCCTACTTCCTACAACTAGGCCTCACCTACTGTCTTTGTCACCTCCCAATAGTGCCATCAAATTATGAAGCCATCATTCATCGATGCACTAATCCATGGGTGAAGGAGGAACTCTTACGATCCATTTGAGGCAGGCTAAAATTAGGGAAAGTTCGGGACTCATAGAAAAATATTACATCTTGGATTGACCGTGCTTTGGCTCAGGAACCTCCCGCCCCCCCCCCCCCGCCCCCGGCTGGGAATCTCCCAGCCCCCCCACCCCTACAACTTGTTGATTATTGGATGGGAATCACCTGGTTCTCTCCTTCCCCTAGGGTATGGTAGATTTTAAAAGCAGAAACATACTCCAGCTTCCACCTGGGCCCCGCCATGCTCCCCTTTGTAATTCTCTTCCCTAACTTTTAATGAACTCCCTTTATACCCATGTGTCCTACCATGGATTCTTCCCAGTGGGATACAAAGAATTTGGAAGTCTTCTGATCACAGATTGCAGTTAATACAACCACTTCCAAAAGCGCTGCCTCTGAACTTCACTGCTTCAGGGACCAAGGCTATGTGCCTTAGGACGGAGCCCAAATTCTTTGATGTCCTGAGGGGCCCCTCTTGACCTGGGCCAGGCCCCAACTCTGGGCTTCCTTGCCCTTAGCTGCTCCCTCCAGACACCCTGACCGTGCCCTACTGGCGAAGTTCATTGTCCCCCCACCACTCTTTTGAGTGTCCAGCTTCCTGAGCCCAGAGAGCCCCTCCCCCGTTTGGGGGGCTCTACCTCTGCCATTAGGACTCAGCTCAGTATGGTGTCCGAGAGCCTTATGGTCCCGTAGCCTTGGTTTGCCAGCTCTGTGTTCTCCTCCCACCCTTGGTGGAAGCCCCTGAGTACACTACATGTGAATCCTTTATTTCCTTGCTTCTTTCCCCATTTGAGTTTGTAAGCTGCTCCAGTATGGACAGGGCCTTCAAAATTGTCATCTCAGCACCAAGCAGAGAGCCCCCTTCTATAAATAGTTCATTTGAATGTAAGCATTTACTGCTATAAATTTCCCGCTCAGCACTGCGTTAGCTGCATCCCAGAGTTTTGGTAGGTGGTCTGTTCATTTTCATTCCATTTTATGTATTTCTGGTTTTTTCTTTTTTTGGCAATACTGGAGTTGGAACTCAGGGCCTTATGCTTGCTAGACAGGCACTCTACGACTTGGGCCACTCCACCAGCCCTTTATTTTATTTTATTTTATTTTATTTTTGTGATGGGTTTGTTTGAGATATGGTCAAGGATTACAGGCGTGAACCACTGCGCTTGGCTTGATTTTTTTTTTTTAAATCCCAGCCACATAATTCCAACATTTGGTTCATGCTGGTATTGGTGTCATCCACTGTCTTCTTCCTGTTGCCATTGTCCTGGTCTTGGATGGTGAGTGAATGATTGTATCCAGCACATTTTAGCTAGTGTATTAGGAGGCCGCAGGTCTCTCAGCCTTTAAATGAGATTGGTAGTAGCCACCCTGCTTGGGTTTAGCTTACAGTTCCTGCCTGTGGTACCAGTGACATCTGATTTTCAGAGCCTTTGCAGTGCTTGTTAGCTCTGCTTGGTTTATGAGCTGTGACTGACAGGGCAGAAGGAGCTTTGCAGGCTGTAGAAAAGAGTCCCTGGCATGGGGACAGAGGGTACTTCCTGGGCCAGCTACTTGCTGTGGGGCTTCCCCTGTCCCCCTCCCTGCTGTGCAGTGTCTATGGGTGGCAGGTGGAGATGCAGATGTGGTGAGGAGCATTTGCTTGGCCAGTTGTTGCCGGGGCTCCTGGTCCATTCCTTGCTGACTCTGTCCGACTTGCCTGGCCTTAGTTCAGGTGGGGAGAGAGACAGCATGGGCTGCCCTCTGCTGCCGCCTGGGGGTTGGGAATGCACGCCTGGGCTGGTCATCTTCTGTTGGGGCGTGGGAATGTCATAAGCTGCCCCACTACTGATTCTCGGGTTTGTCTTATCCACACTGAGGAATCCACCTGGCCCAGCGCCTCCAACTGTTTGTGTGTTTGTTTGCAGGGAAGTGATGACTGCAGGCGCTTGGCCCAGGAGCCTTGTCTGTGCACAGTGGAGGAGCTGTCCCCTGCTGGAGCCACAGGACGCAGGGCTCTGGGCCACCTGGCCTCTCTTACCGCCTTCGTGGCCTGAACAATGAGCAGTATCCACAGTAGGCTCCATGGATCCTGTGAGGACCAGGCTGCATTCCCTTCTCTGTGACTTATCCTGGAGGCATAGGCCAGCAAAAGTGGCCAGTGCTCCCCATCTAGGGAGCCTGGAAAACAGAGCCCACAGGAGGGCTGCCTGCCTCCCAAGCTGGCAGCCCCGGTTCAGTGTGGGGGAGGGGAGGGTGATGGGAGTGCCAGCTCTGGGGAGGAGAAGGAAAAGCCAGAAAGATGAGACCTGGGAGTTGAACGAAGGACTCTTGAGATTCCATCTCCTTCTCTACCCTCCAGCCACCTCCTAGCGGCTGAGACAGGGGAGCTCACAGCAAACGGGGAGAGGCTTGACCAAAGGCTCTTCCTCCAGGTGGCTTGGGCACATGGTTGTCCCTGCAGGTGGCTAGGCTGCTCCTCCTAGAGGCCACAGCTGGAGACCTAACAAAGCCCTCAGTTACTGCTCTCACATACTGCCCAGCTAACTGGCTCCTGTCCCTTGTCACCTGGAATCTATGCCCCTGAGTAGTGTATAAACATTTCTGAGGGGTCATCAGGGGATTGCCCTGTGAAAGCAACTTTTGGGGGATGGGGCAAGAAGAAAAGGGGCTCCAGAGGCCAATTCATTCCTGTCCTAGGACTGGGAGTGTTTCTCAGTTGAAGAGCATTTGCCTAGCATGCACAAGCCTCTGAGTTCCATCTCCAGTGCCACAAAAAACCAGGATGTATTCGTTCTCATCTCCTTTGCCTTCATAAACATAGGCCAGGCGCAGGTGGCTCATGCCTACCATCCCAGCTACTCAGGAGGCAGAGATCGTGAGGATAACGGTTCAAAGCCAGCCTGGGCAAATAGTTCTCCAGACCCTATCTTGAGAAAGCCCATCGAGAAAAAGGGCTGGCAGAGTGATTCAAAGTGTAGGCCCTGAGTTCAAACCCTAGTACCACCAAAATAAATAAATAAGAGGAATCTCCGCATCCCCTGTGCTGCAGAAAGGTGGCTGGGGTTGAGGCAGGTTGATGACTCACCTTAGCTCTGCCCTTGGTGCCAATTCATGTTCCCATGTCTGTCGCCTCCATGAGAGTGCCCACTCAGGAGGTGAGAGGCCTTTCCAGGTGTCTTGGACCCTTCAGAACCCGGACCACGCACACTCACTAGCTCCTGACCAGGCGAGGGGGCTGCTGGCCTGCACAGGTGGGGACCTGAGGCTGAGAGGGCCTTGCACACGGTCGGGGGCTGCAAGGTTGGCCTCTCCCTGACAAGATGAGTCTTTTCCACCTGCAGAGGCAGGTCCTGCCCTGACCCTTAGCCTGTCCCATCTCTCTTGCTAGGGCCTGTCCTCTGGTCCTTCACTTGCTGGGGCCTGTCCCGTTTCTCCTAGCCCCTCCTGCAGGGTCTTGACTGTGGCCCTAGAACGTGTGGCCTGTCTAGGCAGAGGTTCTACCTCCTCTCACCAATCTTTTGTGTTGCCAGCTCTGTCTGTCCTCCTTCCCCATCATGTATTTAGGCCCTGTCTCCAGGGAAGCCTGTAATCTCCCAGGGCGGAGTCACTACGGACTGACTAAAGCTAGGTCAGTGTGCTGGCCGGCCCAGGCATTGATGATGAATTAAGGCAACCATCCTGCGTCCTGTGGTCAGGGACCCACAGACCTCTTTCCAGGTGGCCTGGCCTGTGAATAAGGCTTTAAATGCAGAGGCCAGGAAGAATGACTCCTTTATCCCTCACTCCATCCATACCAGGAACCCCTGGTTGCCTCTGACTGGGGACTGGCTGGGTGCCCTGGGATGTGAGGTGAAGGCCAGAAGCAGAAATGGCAGCGCACCCCTGCAGTTCAGACAGAGCGCTGGATGTGTCTATGCAGGGATGTCTGCAGAGGCCACAGGAGGACACAAATGTCCTGAGCACAGGCAGCTACACCACAGAGCAGCTGGCTGGGTGAACTGGAGCAGATGACCGAAGTTCTTTGTACCTGAGTTTCTGCCTCTGTGAAATGGGGTGATACAGAGTCTATAAGGAGACGTCAGTGCACCAGCACGTATGATGCCCAGAGCCAAAGCCATGTGCTCATGAGGCGATGCGAGAACAGAGCACTGGGGTTTGCTGGGAGCCTGACACACAGACAGAGACAGAGAGAGCCAAGAAAATCACCCTCAGAGGACTGAGCCTTCCCTGGTCTGCTGAACCTCTGAGCGCAGGCCCTGAGGCATGAGAAGGGGGGAGGAGGAGATCTTGGAGGGCTTCGCTTGTGTCTTCTGTTGAGTAGAGCCCCACCTCCCAGTCTCTGTCCCCTGGAGCTTGCTGAGTGTGGCTGGAGAGCAGAGGGTGGTCCGTGGGCCCTCTGTTCCATGTGACACAGAAGGGCCAGTCAGGAAGGACACTCCTTGAGGGGTTTGCTGCCTAAATGGTTTTGAGCCACCAGGGCCAACAGCTGGAGTGTAGCCTTGCAGAGATGGGTGCCCTGAGGGGACCATGCTGTGGGGTGGGGAGCTCCATGATAAGGCCTACACATGGTCACCTACTCATACAGAGTGAGGGGAGGGGAGTGAGCGGCGGGAGCAAGACGAGAGACAAACCATCCCTTGCTCTGCCTCCTGCAGCTTCCCGTAGCTGTGTAGACCAGATCTCAACTCAATGCACTACGCCATGTACAGCAATTGGAGACGAGACAAGAAGTGCTGAAGGCAAATGACAAACTGGGAACTGCTTCCACTGTTAACAAGAGTGAAGAGGCCTAAGGAGAACGGTGGGGCCAGAATGGAGAGAATAAAGCCGCTGGCACCGGGGAACTGGACCCGCAGTGCCGAGTCATGGTCACCTGACAGGCTCCTGTCCGGGTACCAGAGGCCACATTAACCACCTTCCCTCCCTGGCCCAGTTCACTGCCTTCTAGACCACAGCATACCATCAACCCCTCCATTACATTACCTCGTCCATCACCTCTACCTCCTGTATCCAATTATACACTGCACTTATCACCTCCTCCTCCATCAGACCTCCATCCCACCACCTCCATCCCACCACCTCCTCACCACCACCTCCTCATCTATCAACTCCTCATCCATCACCTCCTCACCCACCACCTCCTCACCCACCACCTCCTCACCCACCACCTCCTCACCCACCACCTCCTCACCCATCACCTCCTCACCCACCACCTCCTCACCCATCGCCTCCACACCCACCGCCTCCTCACCCATCACCTCCTCACCCATCACCTCCTCACCCATCACCTCCTCATCCATCACCTCCTCACCCATCACCTCCTCATCCATCACCTCCTCATCCACCACCTCCTCACCCACCACCTCCTCATCCATCACCTCCTCATCCATCACCTCCTCACCCATCACCTCCTCACCCACCACCTCCTCACCCATCACCTCCTCACCCATCACCTCCTCATCCATCACCTCCTCACCCACCACCTCCTCACCCACCACCTCCTCATCCACCACCTCCTCACCCACCACCTCCTCATCCATCACCTCCTCACCCACCACCTCCTCACCCACCACCTCCTCACCCACCACCTCCTCACCCACCACCTCCTCACCCATCACCTCCTCACCCACCACCTCCTCATCCACCACCTCCTCACCCATCACCTCCTCATCCATCACCTCCTCACCACCACCTCCTCACCCATCACCTCCTCATCTATCAACTCCTCACCCACCACCTCCTCACCCACCACCTCCTCACCCACCACCTCCTCATCCACCACCTCCTCACCCACCACCTCCTTACCCACCACCTCCTCACCCCCACCTCCATTAGTGGTCACCATCACCATGGGTGTGCAAGGTCCCAGGCACAGAGACGCTGGTCACTGTTCTTCCCTGATTCCCATTCTCACAATCTCACGGTTCTTTCTGACTTGGAGCTCTGTGCACCTGGGCCACAGTGGAGAGGCTGGGACTTGATGTCATCTGGGCTAACTTCCTGTGTGCCTCATGGCCCTTTCCCTGGGAGGTGAACCAGGATACCCTGCTGACCTCAGGACTGATCTTCACCTTCTCCCTGGTCGTGGGGTCTCCTGTCTCCCGCTTCCTCTCTCTTAGGCACCCCTTCCGGGCCATTGCCCACACTTGCCCCACACAGTGAGCTCAGCTCTCTTCCAAAGGCAGAGGGCCGTCAGCTCTCTGCCATCAGCTTTGGCCTCAGGCCCTGCGCAAAAGCCCTGACATCTTAGAGCTGGCCCGGGAAAGTGGAATAAATGTGGATAAATCCTGGTCTTGGGGGTCACCCCGCACCCTGTTCTTCTGCAGCCCCAGTGGCCTCTGGGGACAGTTGGGGCTCCTGAGAATGAGGGAATGTTCTGTGATTTGGTCCAGTTACAGAATCGCCCAGTGGGTCTCTTCTGGAACCCTCAGTGTCTGATGGACTGATGGTTTTTCAGGGGTGGATTGTGGAAAGGGGGGCACTGTTTACTAGGGTTTGGGGGGCTGTGGAGGGACCATCCCAGGGTGGAGCTAGGGGCTTCTATGAGACATGGCTACCAGCTGCTACAGTTGTTAAGTGAACATGTATGACACCAAGGCATCAGCACCACCAAGAACAGCTGCTGCCAAGAGTGCCGTCCCTTTTTTCTAGTCAGAAGAGGCATCTGTTGCATGAGCTTGGATTGCCAACATGGTGGCCCTCACCCAGGATTCACGTGTCTGCGTAGTGTCCTGGGGGCCACAGAACCAGGCCTGTTGACAATACTCGTCAACCTGGGCGCTCAGAGAAAGGAGCAGAGGCGGCGTATCCTTTCCTAGAGTCTGACTTCCCGGTTGCTTCCTCCCTCCCCTTCTCCACCTGCTGCAAGCCCAGAGAACAGCGACAGGAAGGACACCAACCGGCCCTCGAGCCAAAAAGCGTGGAGCTCGACAGGGTCCACCCACAGGTGACCACCCTCACAGCACAGGACTCAGGTTGACGAGGAAGTGTTTCCAGGCACATGAATGTAAACTGCCAAAAGTGAAATGTTTCAAACATCAGAAAAAAATGAAGACCTGAGGCTCCACAGGTGGCCACCACTTGGATCTGCTGCCTGGTGTATCAAGGTGAGCATTTGCTTCAGGCCTTCCCTTCCCCCTTCCAGTAAATGTTAATAACAAAATATCACACGTCCGTCTGGACAAGGTGGTGCACACCTGTAATCCTTGCACACGTAAGAGGCTGAGGTAGGAGGTTGAGAGTTCAGCCAGACTGGGCTGAATAGCAGACTCTGTCCCAAAACAAAGCAAACAAAAAAGTCACATATTGCAAATAAGTAAAGGGAACGAATGAATGTTTGCCAGGAAAAAGAACAGAATTACATTGAAAGCCCCTCCTCTCTGCACCGCTCTGGGACCCCATTCCTCCTTTCCTCCGAGCTAACCACTCCTCGGTTTGTACTGTGCCTTTCTTTGTGTCCACGAGCAACAAACTGGTGTGCGTGGGTGCGTGTGTGTGCGTGTGAGACTGAATTGCTGTTCACACCACTCTGCATGACCGATGTGTTTGGACTCCTGTCTGTCAGTTTATTTTATGGTCTCATTTACCACGCCTCCTGGTCATCCCTTCCTGTCTGCTACTGGATTGATAAGCACTTCAATATTCTCTTCTTTGCTGGCTTGAAGCTGTAGATTGTAATATTTTTGTTTTGTTTTGTTATGAGACAGGGCCTCATTATGTAGCCGAGGCTAGTCTTGAATTCTTGATCTTCCTGCCTATACCTCCTGAGTGCTGGGATTATAGCTGTGCACTACAATGCCCAGTTCAGGATGCACTGTTTTGTTGTTATTGTTTTGTGATACTGGATTAAACCCAGGACTTTGAACAAGCTAGGTAAGCCCTGCACCACTGAGATACACCCACAGCCCTTTTGTTTGTAATTTTTTTTTTGACATAGGTTCTCATTAACTTTCCCCAGGCTGACCTCAAACTTGAAATCCTTTTATCTCCACCTACCAACTGCTGGAGTTACAGGTGTGCACCACCACACCCTGCTCAGGATGCATTCTTTCAGCCGGTATTTAAATATAAGTCTTTAACTATAAGTGTTTCAGCAAAGCTGAAAGTCATTCAGTATTTCTACCCTCCTTAGTGAGGCTGACTTCCCATTAGATGTTCCCTCAGCCCTTGTTACTGGTTTAGAATTTCAGTTCCACCATTTTAACACATGAAATTAATAGCTTTTAATTTCATAACAATATTAATTAACCAACATCTTTTTAAATTCACCATCTTTTCTTGCTCTCTTTCCCCAGGGATAATTACTTTGGTGACTTTTCAGGGATGGTTCGTGGAAGGGGCGCTAAAAACATCCACTTCACGTCACTCCTGAGTGACAGTTTAGCTGGGTATAGGATTCTAGGGTGCTGGCTGCGTTCCCTTGGCCCCATGGAACTGTTCCAGGCTGCAAGCCATCTGCTGGATTGTGCTCACTGTTTCTCTGTGGCTTTGGAAGTCTGGTTTTCAGACTCTCTCCAGCCTCAGCCGTGCTGCGGTTTCACCACGAAGCATCTAGGACGGTGTGGGCACTGCGTGTCTGGAGGCTTGTGTCTCTTTCCAGCTTTTGAAAACTGTCAGGAGAAATGACCCAAGCCTTGTATGCACAAATGAATAATAAAATAATAAAAAAAAAAAAAAAAGCAAAAACCATCAGTTTCTTCTTGTCACTCCAGCTTCTGATCTGGTTCGTCCACGTAGCTGGGCCACATTCTCGTTCCCACCGGCCTCCAACTTCTTCCTCTGTGCAAGGTGTCCAGCCGTGTGCGTTCCATCTGCCGAGTTTTCAGTGTCAGGAGTCACGCTTCAGACTTGCAGGATTGCTAGTGGATTTTTCTTCATGACCACGTGTTTATTTCATTTAAACCAGTTGAAGTTTCACAAGTTCTTATTCTCTTTGACGATTCTAAATATTTTTATTTGAAAATCACTTTCAGATGTCTCTTTTATTTCCACTAATCAGGAGTGGCTTCATAACATGATCAAGTTTCTTTTCTTTTTCTTTTTTTTTTTTTTTGGTGGTACTGAGATTTGAACTCAGAGCCTCACACTTGCTAGTCAGGCGCTCTAACTTGAGCCACTCTGCCAGGCTTTTTTGTTTGTTGAGTATTTTTGAGATAGGATCTTGCAAACTGTTGGCCTGGAGCTGGATTCAAACCCCGATCCTCCTGATTTCTGCCTCCTGAGTAGCTGAGTCCTTCAGATGTTGCACAGTGGGGAGCTCCATCCCAGCTTCAGTGCAGAGCTCCAGCCCCTGCCTCTTTCTCAGTGTCTGTTACAGGTGATGGTTATCTTTCTTTTCATTATGGCTGAATCTTTTCATTTTCTTTTTAAAATTTGTCCATCTTTGCTATATGGGATGGCTTAAAATATGAACTTTAAATACCTTCTTCTTAATAACTCAAATATTTTATTTTGCTGTAAACTTATTAAAAGTAAAAGCAGTGTCATTTTTTCAGTGTCCTGGAATGTAATGAGTTTGAAGGTTAATTTTGCAAAATAAAGGCTCATCCGGTGGGCCCAATGTGAGCTCGGCTGAGCGTGTCCCCCCGCCCCCCACACACAGAGTGGTGGACTCTGCCAGCCGCACACAGGCAGCAAAGAACAAATCACAGTCCTCATTTAAAAGCAGGAGGTAACAAAAGTCCCCTGCAGGATATTTGTATCAGTTTTTCTCTATTGGAAGCCCCTTGGTTAATTGGAGTTAATTGTAGTTAATTGTTGATAAACCATTTTATTGAATTATAACATTGACACAGAAAAATGTGCAAATTCTAAGTGTGCAATGTGACCAGCATTCTCCCTTGGACACCCCCTCGTCAACATGATGACGACCCCAGCAGGGGTGGGGCCTTACCTCCTTTTCATGGGTAAGGAAGTGGGGCTTGCAGAGGTCAAGTGAATGTTTCCAGGGGTTGTGTACAGAGGGGGCCCGGGCCAGGTCTGGGGTCTCTACTCTGCTCCTGCTCCAGGAATAGCTCTGAGTCACTACTATGACTGGGGAGGGGCTGGGAAGGTGGGGGTGCCCACTGGGAGCAGAGAAAAATCAGCAGGTGAGACTTAGGGGGTGGGCCATGGAGGGATGGGAGGTGAGGGCTGCAGGGAGGGGCTGGGTGGAGGGTCAGGGCTGGGAGCCAGCTCAGGTCAGGAGCCAGGACCCTGGTGCTGGCCTGCCGACTGCAGTGCTGGGACAGTCATCTTACCTCCCTGTGCTTTGCAACTTCATCGTCCAGCATTTAAAAACACACAGGAGAAACAATAACACACCTGGAGGCTCCAGATGGGGTTGCTAATTTTTGTTTCATTTTAGAGAGGGTCTTGCTATGTTGAGCCCCCTTGAACTTCTGGGTTCAGGCAATCCTGTGACAGCTTCCTGAATAGCTGGGACGGCTAGTACCTAGCCCAAAGACATGTGCTCCTTCCTATTACCACCTTTTTATTTCTTAAGGACATTTTCTTTCTTTCTTTCTTTTTTGTGACAGTACTGGGGTTTGAACTCAGGGCCGACACCTTGAGCCACTCCACCAGCCCTTTTTTGAGATAGGGTCTCTCAAACTATTTGCCTGGGTTGGCTTCAAACCTTCATCCTCCTGATCTTCCTGAGTCACTAGGATTACAGGCATGAGCCACCAGCGCCTGGCTTTTAAGGACATTTTCATGCACACACATACAGACACAGAGAAAGAAAAACATGTCAGAATAAAGACCAGTTATTTCTTCAATTTTACCAAACAAACAAACAAACAAAAAAAGCCTCTCTCCATTGTCCTTGCTAATCTCATTTTGCCTTGGATGGTGACAACTTGTCACAGGCCAGCCCTGGCCCCTGGCCTAGTTATTGGGAACCCTGGACAGGGTACTAATGGCAAAGCCACCTTCCAAGAGCTAATTGCCTGAGTCTGAGGTGCCTGGCCATAGGATCCCCAACTTAGCAAGTAGAACTACAGTCATCTGGGTTGAATTTGAATTTCAGATAAATAATGGTTTTGGGGTTTTTTAGTGGACGGGACACAGTTACACTACGGAAATGTGTTGCTTACCTGAAGTTCAAATTTACCTAGGCATCTGGATGTTTGGGCAAGCCAGCCATGGGACCCCCCCGCAGAGCACACTGAGGACAGGACCCAGGAGACCCAGGGCAATGCCTATAGGCCGGTGTGACCCAGAGGCCACAGGCTTCCTGACTCTGGCTCCCATGACCCCAGCCACCTGCAGCTGCAGCCCTGAGGGCCAGGACCCTGTTTCTCAGCCCTCTCCCTCAGCTGCTTGGCAGGCCCTGTATTTATTTTCATCCTTAATGAAAACAAATTAAGATTTGCTCACTCTTGAGATCTGTGAGGTGATTGCTCCTGTGATAAGTGGAGACACCTGGCTTTTCTCTCTGTTGGCCGGTCTGGGTGGAGAGATGGAGAGGAAGGCTCGGGGCTGGGTTTCCATCCGGCCGGTTCCCACAGGCCACTTTTCCATCCATCATCAAATCTTTATCAGAGGCTGGGCACTACAGAGATTTGAGGGACCCAGGATAGGAGCCAGGCTCAGGCTCCCTTCCCCAGCCACATGCTGCCTGCCCAATGTGCCAGGGAGACAAGAGCTGAGTCAAGGCAGGCGGAGTGGCTCAAGTGGTAGAGTGCCTGCCTCGTAAGTGTGAGGCCCTGAGTTCAAACCCCAGTACAGCCAAAACAAAAAAAAATAACTGAGTCAACAATTCTTGTACCATCTCCATCATTACAACCATGGGGCAGTCAGGCATGGATGGCCCCATGAGGCAGAGGGGAACTGAGGATCTGAATTGTGAGGGGGTGTGTCAAATAGCAGAATGGGATTCCAACTCAGATGTCCATCAGACCCGGGGTCTCAGCTCAGGGAGAGGGTTAAAAGTTTAGATTCCAGTTGGGCACCAGTGGCTCACGCCTGTAATCCTGGCTATTCAGGAGGCAGAGATCAGGAGGATCACAGTTTGAAGCAGCCCCAGGCAAATAGTTCCTGAGACCCTATCTCAAAAATAGCCAACACAAAAAAGGGCTGGCAGAGCTGCCTGACTAGCAAGCATGAGGCCCTGAGTTCAAACTCCAGTGCCGCACCCCCGCCCCCAAAAAAGTTGAGTTTCCAACACAAAGGCCACACTAGCTTCCCCCTCATCACCCCAACTGAGAGAAGCCCTCCCTGCTGGGGCAGTTTGGAGGACACAGGCCTGTGGCATGAGAAGCTCCAGGAGGTGATTTAACCGGTAGGAAGGGATGACTGGGGTAAGCAAACACCTGGGGGGGGGGGGGATGTCCAAGGGGACCCTGAGGGACAATGACTAGCCCAGCCCTGCAGGTCCAGTGGGTCTGGTTCAGGTTCATGAGTGAAAAGTGAGCCAAGACTGAGATTTGAAATGGAAGTTAAGACAGCCTTGGGTCCCTGGTGGCGTTTCTCAGGGATCCTCAGCTTCCACCTCCCTCTCCCCCACACTCCTGTCCTGTCCCCCCAGGCTCTGGTGAAATGTCAGCAAAGAAGCCCGACTTCTTCCTCCTGCCGTGGAGTGGCCTTTTCCCCTGGTAAATCACCCAGCTCCTCCTCCTGGAGGGAGGAGGGGACAGACAGGAGAGGGACGGCCAGCAGGAAGTCACAGGGCAAAGGAGACTTGGCCAAAGGTTGTTGGTGGCATCATTTGCATGCTGTAGGAAGGTGTGCCTTGCCCCAGTGCCCTCCGCCATGTCTGACCCAGGACCGTGTGCAAGCAGGGTTTCCCAAAGGATGGGGGGGTGGAAACCACAAGGTAAAAAGGACCTGGGGACAAAAGGGGAGGCCAGGCAGGAGGATCACAAGCTTAAGGCCAGATGGGCTACTGTCTGAGACTGTCTCAGAAAAAAAAGAGAAATGATGCAGGTGAGTTCAAATTCCATAAAATTCACCATTTGCGGGAGATGTGGCTTGGGGGGTATAACACTTGCCTAGCACGTACAAGACGCTGGGTTCGATCCCCAACACAGTTAAAAATAAAATAACATTTGAAAGTGAGCAACTCAGTGGCATTTGATATAATCGTGACGGTGCTGGAGTTTGAATTCAGGGCCTTGCCCCTGCTAGGCAGGTGCTCTATCACTTGAGTCACACCTCCAGCCCTTTTTCAATTTGGTCATTTTTCAGATAGGGTCCCATGTTTTTGCCTGGGGCTAGCCTTGGACCTCGATCCTCCCAATGTCTGACTCCTGAGTAGCTGGGATTATAGGTGTGAGCCACAGCACTCCACCCCAGATACTTCCTGTAGCCTTCATCTTGGAAGAGGGCTATGATATACCTCCTTACTACGACTGCATACACACTTGCTTCTCGTGCCCTGGTATCGTGCACACCCCGTGCGTGCCTTTGGCTGAAGGGTCTGATTATTTCCTCCTGTCTTCCACAGCTGGGGTCCCATGCAGTCCCAGATGCCTCACACAATGCTGTTTCCAGCTGAGACCCCCCCCACTCCCTCTGCCATGTATCCTTCACACACTCATCAGCTTCCCTGGGGTGCATGGGGCTTCCTCAGTGCAGCTGGTGGAACCCTCTGTCAAATGTCACCTGTCACCCTGCTACTCCTGTGGAATCCTGGGTCATCCCTGACACCACGCCCTCACAACCCCTGGACACAGCTCATCCCCAGGACTGGGTGACTTTATCCCCCAATTTCTCCTATATCTGTCCACATCTCTCCACCTCCTCCATCTTAGTCCAAGCCAGCAGCTCCCTGACCCAAGGTACTCACTGCTGAGGCTCCTGACTGGACTACGGTCCCTCTGGTCGTTTCCAGATACAAATCTGGCCATTCACCCCACCTCACCCCTCTCAGAACCTGTCTGTGACTTTATATTTGTTTTAGGATAAAAATACAAGTCTTAAAGTGTCTGCAAGGCCCACTTCCTCCACCATCTCTGTCCTCTTTGGACTCAATCTCTCAGGCCCAGGCCCTCTGCCAGTTTCTTGTGTAGGAAGAACCCTGTCCCTGTCCCTTGTTCCTCCTACTACAGGCCCTTTGCATAGGCTGTTCTCTGCCTGGGGTCTCTTACCCTTGTGTTTGTGTTTCCTGTTTAAGCCCTCCTCATCCTTCTGGCCTCTGGCCCGGGTGGGTGTCCTTCCATATGCTCTTGCTCCTTCTTGACCTTTGCCCCCACTGCCACTGGTCCTGTTTCAGGATTATTTGGTCAATACTGTCTTCCCTACCAAAGCACAGAAATATATGTTGAGTCAGCAGATGAACATAAACACAGTCCAGAGACAAGTGTATGGACATTTCAAAGCTTTTTTTTTTTGGCCTGGGAACAACACTGGAAAATTTTATTTTATTTATTCATTTTTGCCATACTAGGGTTTGAACTCAGGGCCTGCATCTTGAGCCACTCCACAGCTCTTTTTTGTGTTGATTTTTTTTCCAGATAGGGTCTTGCAAACTATTTGCCTGGGCTGGCTTCGAAACTTGATCCTCCTGATCTCTGCCTCCTGAGTAGCTGGGATTACAGGCGTGAGCACCACTGGTGCCTGACTTAGAATTATCACATTAATGTACTGGGGGTACATTGTGACATTTACAAAGGTGCTTACGGTATATCTCAGTTAGAGTCACCCCTCCATGTTGCTCTTAAAACAGTTTCAACGGGTCTCATTGTTTGTTTTCATACATGAGTACCTAGAATTTCCACCATATTCACCTCTTACACCCTTTCCTTACATCCTCCCCCTCCCCTCCCCCCACTATTGGTGCCAACCCCCGAACAGGACCTGTTTTACCTTCCTGTCCTCAATTTTTGAAAAAAGACATTTTTGTTGTTTAAGATAGCTATACAAAGAGATTCATTGTGACATTTCCATGTATGTATGTATTATATCCTGAATTGCTTCATCCCCTCCATTTTTCTCCTTTCTACCTTAGTTCCCCATTTCAATGCTCTTAATAGATATTTGCAGAGTACCTTCTGGAAAGGTGTACTGGGGAGCAGTCCTTAGTGCACTGGTGAGTCTGGGGAGCCTCACCTCACCGCACAGCACTCATGCAGCAAAGCCTCAATCTCCTGACCAGCCCCCAGGATGCCGGAGCCAAGTCAGCAACAAAGACGCTGAGCCCAGCAAGCCAAGGGCAGCTGAGCCAAGCCCACGATGTGGATGTAGGGTCCCTCTCCACCAGGACAGAACGGTCCCCCTGCTGGCCTATCCCAGTCAAGTCCAGTCATTTGGGCCTGAGAGTCCAGGGGCAGCCTGCAGGGGACAAACTAGGAAGAAATTGACAGAGGGCAGAGAAGGTGGTGGAGGCAACAGGGTTCAACAGACAGAGACGTGTGACAGTGTGAGGAGGGGCTGTTTGGGGACCAGCTGAGGCCCACTGCTTATATTACTGGCTCCGGACTGGAGAGACACAAAGGCCAGCATGGCTGACCGAGCTCCTATTTGGGCTTCCCCAGGGAGGCGGCTCTGTGGACCACGTTGGTGTGTTGGGTTGTCCCAGCTAGCAAGGGGCTTGGATCTAGTCCTTCAAAGACTGAATTCTGAATTCTGGCAAGAACTCAGAGGTAGATCTTCCCCTGGCGCCTGGCCTGGGATCTTGACTGCAGTTGTAGAAACCCGAGACAGGAGCCAGGCCCAGACCCGACCAGTGAACGGAGAGGAGTTGTGTGTGTGCGTGTGTGTGTGTGTGCGTGTGTGTATGGGGGGGCATTAAACCACTCGCGCTGTGTGATTCGTTACACAGTGACAGCTAGCTGATATACTTCCCATCTGCCTTGGCCTCCTGAGGGAATAGGGACCTCAGGGGGCCAGACTCTCACTTAGTGGCCCAGGGCTCTGAGATTGAGGGGTCCAGAGAATAAGGCAGCAGCTACAACCCCTGTCTGACCTAACCTCAGAAGCAGCTCCTGCCTCTCATAAGGCCCCTGGACTCAAAGGGAGGAGACCAGGTGCTCTCCGTGGGAGGAATTTCAAGGTCCCATCATGGAAAAGCACTTGGGCTGGGTGGCCTTCCTGTGACCCACAGCCCATCCTTGGCCACAAGGACTCACATCCCTCCTACACTGGTGTCTGTCCCCAGATGCAGAGAGGGCAGGGGCTCAGCCGAGGTCCACCTCTACTCACATAAATCGGGTCTTGGGGCACAGAGTCCTCCCGCCTGGGGCCCTGTCCTGAGTCACACTTCCCCTTTCAAGAGAAAACCGAGCCTGCAACTGAGCAGGCTCGCAGTCTGCTTCCTTCCTCCAGGATGAAAAGTCTCTTTCACGGTCTCTTGGCTTCAGTCCACCAAGCGCAAGAACCAAATTCCTCTAAAAACTTGGGAGTTTCCAGTGTGTCAATTTAAATTCACTCCATCCGACAAAAATCTCACCCATAAAACTGCTTAAAAATAGGGACTGGAGGCGTGTCTCAAGCAGTAGAGTGCCTGCCTCTCAATCAGGTAAGCCCTGAGTTCAAACCCCAGTCCCACCAAAAATAATACCAATAAACTTTTTTTCTTGGGGCGGGGGAGCTGTTTTCAGTTCACAGGGAAAAAAAAACTCACACAGAGAATTCCTAAATCCTTCCTTTTCCTGTCCCTCCAGTTTTCTCTCCTATGAATGTCGCACTTTATCTAGTGACGTGGGTGTGCTGAAAACAATGAGCCAGTAATGATGCATTGTCACCTAAGGCCACGGTTTACATTTGGTTCAGTCTGGTGTTGTGTGATCCACAGATTTTGACAAACGAATAAAGATGCATCCAGCATTACAGTTCCCATTTAGAGCAGTGTCGCTGCCCCCCTCCATTCCTTCACGCCTTCCCTTCACCCCCTCTTCCCTAGAGCCCCTTAGACTGGCTTTTTTTCACTTAGTACTACAAACCCTTTTGAGCTAAGCCCTTTACTACCTTGGCCTCCATGAGGCTGTGGAGAAGACCTGCAAAGCTTGGTGGGAAGCCTCCCAGAATGCTTTTGTCTGCGGGTTTACGAGGCACCTTTCATGTTTTACCCTGAGGTCTGTTTGTTTTTGTTTTTTGAAATGGGGTCTCCCTGAGTAGCTTGGGCTGGATCTTCACACCTCCATCTCCCCAGTGCTGGAATTACAGGCATGCATCACCTCGCCTGGCTGCTCAGAGGTCTTAATAAAGGGTCTTACAGCCTGCTGTACCTCTTTGTCCTGAAGCCCTTTCTTACTTTGCAAATCTGCTGCTGGCTGAAAAGACTGTGACAGCCCTTTGCATTCCCTCTCAGTTCCACTGCAGAGTGAAATCATTTGCTTTTAGTTCATCTCTTTCCTTTTTCATTTTATTATGGGCAGAAAGAGTCAGGCAGCCCCTTCAACATTCTGCCTCAGCTGCTGGTTAGTCTCTAGATAGCAATGTCTCTCATGAGTGACACATGGAGTGGGTCCATGAGGACACCCTGTGGTCCGACAGGCCTCCTCTGGCTGTGCTGCAGCCCCTGACCAAAGACCACAGGCAGCTTAGACACCAGGAGGTAGCTTGCCGGGTGGCATAGATGAGCTGGGCTCCTCATCTTCAGTACTTGAGTCCAGCAGTGGACTGCACGTGGCTTTCAGCCTTATTCTGGAGGCCCCAGCTTCACTGATGTAAGAAGCTGGCTGAGGAACCAGGGTACAGTAGAGACTCTTAGTTATTTTCTAGAGTCGTCTAACAGAACTGTCCCTGGTCTCTAAGCTATGAGTCCCCATCATAGGTGTAGTTAACTGGCCATAAGCCGCAGAAAAGAGCTGAGGAAAGGGACCAGAAGGTACCAGGAGGACAAGGAGCTTCAGAGAGAAACAGGAACAGCACCTGCCTCATAGTTTTGCCCAGGGTGGGCCCTGGTGGGGAAGGGGGACATGCAGCAGGGTCTCACAGAGACCTCAGGATAGAAAACCTGAAGTGCACACTTAGCATGTCAGTCTTAGACAGAAACAAGACCAGGTAGTGATGGAGCATGGCACTATCTGTTTCTGTGCTACTGCAGACAACAGTTTTGCTAAAGGGTTCTGCCACCACATTCAGTGTCCTTGGGGCTGACTGAGTGAAGGGGAAGAGCACTAGCCAGTAAGTGTGAGGCCCTTAGTTCAAATCCCAGTGCTGCCAAATAAATAGTGTCCTTTCCTCCAGGGTCCAATAAGCATTTTCTTTATTTTCCTTCACACTCTCACCAGCTTCCTCCAGGCCCTCCAGGATTCTGCCCACTGCTCTGAAAGCCGATGCCATGTGTTTTGGGTTTTAGTGAAAGCAGCACAGACACAGATAACATTACCTTCCTAATCATAACCCCAGCCTCATAAGATGTGTAAAGCATAATTTCCATTTATCAGAGTGAAAACTGAGACAGCACAGAGCCAGCCAGGCATGGTGGGACATGCATAGTGAGACCCTGTATGGAAAAAAAAAAAATTCTTTTGGATAGCTATCCAAAGGAAGGAGCAAAATAGCTGTTTATGGTGACCTTGAGACATGAGGGAGCGTCAGTAATGTTGGGTGTACTCTATGCACTAAAGCGGAGGATTACATCACACATTGTAGAGGGGTGTCCACGGTGGGGGGGAGTAAAAGTAAAATTAGGTGCTTAAACAACTATGGCTCACACATCCCCAAATGCCCTTCTACGGAACCCCTCATTCCTCCTCCTCCTTCCCATCTACCTTCAGATTTTCAGAATCCAGACTCCTGAGGTTTATTGGCCATGTCCGGGCACAGCCTGAGCAGTTTTTGCTAGACCTGAGCAGAAATGTGCAGGTGTTGGTACAAGTGGTGATTGGGAGTGTGGGTGGGGGTGTGGATATCCCAGAATAGGAGGACAGCCGTTTACAACTCATCTTCTCTGCCCAGGCCTGTGGCTGTGCCCCTCCCTGGCCCCTTCTTCCGCTGTCAGCCTCCAGAGCCTTGAGCCTCAGGCTAGGGGCAGGGGGGTTTGCCTTGGAGTCCCCAATCCCCTCTGGTCACATCAGCTATTCCTGGGGACAGGTGGAGCAGGAGCCTCCACGGGGCTGTGGCAGGACCTGGGACAGATTACCTGGGAAGCAGTGTAGGTGGGGGGACAAAGCACTGTGCCCATAGGCCTTGATTCCTGGCATACAGCACACAAGTTTCCCACACTCAGGCAGGAAGTGGCCATACTTCTTGATTTCTCAAGGAAGGCTAAGGAGAGGGAAAGGGATTTTTTTTTTGGCGGAGTTAAGTATAACTGTCAAGCGTCTGGCGGGCTTTTTAGGCTGGGGCGATGGAGGCAGGGCTGCATCCCTGCATGCGCTTCCTGAATCGACCCCCACCCTCCTCTCCCATCCTGGGGCCCCGTGAGTCTCCAGCTCGGCTGCGGGTGATGCATCCAGCCTGAGGCCGGGCACGCCCTTCCCTGTGCCTGGAACCCGCCGCCTCCGCATCACCTTAACTACCTGGCAAATCCCGGCTCATTCTTTAAAACCTCGTTTTGGCATCGTCTCAATAGGACTCTTACGACCCTCCAGACAGAATTAATCTCTTTCTCCTTTGTGCATAAAAAAACAAACAAAAAAAACCAACCGTTTGATTACGGTAAAATTTTTAAGGATTCAAAAGTCAAAAGAATTCTGTACACCAGGTCGTAAAGCCGGGGCCTACGCCTCAGCACCAAAACAGTGAGCGGCGCGCAGAGCCCAGCACCGAGCAGATGCGCAGTGTTTCTCAGATGGAACAGAAATTATCGGGCCCAACGCAACCATTTTACAGATGAGGAAACGGCCGTCCTGCCTCATAAGAGGAGTCAATACGGGCTGTCTTTTTTTTTTTTTTTTTTTTTTTTTTGCGCGGCACTGGGGTTTGAACTCAGGGCCTACACTTTCATCCACTCCATCAACCTTTTTTTTTTTTGTGATGGGTTTTTTGAGATAGGATCTCGCGAACTATTTGCCCAGGCTGCCTTCAAACCGCGATCCTCCTGATCTCTGCCTCCTGAGTACCTAGGATTACAGGCCTGAGCCTCTCTGGCGCCCAGCTCTTTTTCTTTGGTGGTATTGGAGTTTGAACTCAGAGCTTCGCACTTGCAAAGCAGGCACTCTACCCTTGAGCCCCACCTCCAGTCCATTTTGCTCTGGTTATTTAGGAGATGGGGTTTCTCTAACTTTTTGCCAAGACTCGCCTTGAACCGCGATCCCCCCCCCATCTCAGCCTTTCAAGTAGCTAGGATTGCAGGTATGAACCACCGGCGCCTGGCAGATCTGTCCTTTTCATTACCTGAAAAGTAGCTGGACAGGTACGCTGGGTCGCCGATCCTGTCCCACCCTGGTTCACTACCGCAGAGTCCTGGCTCCGACCCCCCAGGCTGTGCCCGCGGTGCGCCCAGGGCGCTTCCTCCTTGCGCTGTCACCTGGCCCAGATCCGCCCCGCCCGGCCTTGGAGCGGAGAAGTTGCCGGGACTCCGCGGCACTAACCCACCGGCGCCAGGAGGGTGTGGCGGGTGGCGCGGGGCAGCCCGCGCGCGGGACCCAGGCGGCAGTTCCCACCCTGGACACACCTGCGGGGGGCGGGCCTGCGGCGCGGGGCGCGAGCGGGATGGCGCAGGGACGGCCCCTCTCGGGATCGCGTGGCCCTGCGAGGTGTCGCTGGCTCCGCCAGGTGCTGAGCGGGCCGGGGCGCGGGGGGCGCGGGGGGCGGGGCGCGCACCTCTGTGGGGCGGGGCCGGGGCGGGGCCGCCCCCTCTCCCCGCCTTCCTCCCTCCCATTCCCGGCTGGGGATCAGCAACCTGGAAGCCCGCGCCGCGCCGCCTAGCCGCCACACTTTCCTGGGAGCGGCGGCCAGGGCGGCACCATGAAGAAGTCGTACTCAGGTGGGCGCCGCGCCCGGCGTGGGGAGGGGTCGGTGTCCCGGACCAGCGCCTCTTACCTGAGCGCTTGCGGCCCGCAGTGGTCGAGACCACCCGGGAGCCAAGCGGGTCGGACACCCTGCAGGTCGACTTTCTCCCAGGACGGGGCTTTGGCACCCCACGAGGTTGACGCAGCCCCCTCCCCGCGATTGGGATCAGGGGCGCCCAGGCGTTAAGCCCCTCCTTCCATGCATTTGGTTTCCTCTTTGCGCCAAGTAACCCCTCCCGCGCGCTGACCCTCCGACCGCCGGTGACTGGAGAAGGCCGGGCGCCCGAGCCCTGTGACCTCTGCACGGCTGGGGCCACTTCTGACCTTGGCTGCTGTCCCCTTCGCTGTCAGGCAGTACTGGCTAGCCCTGGAGTCTGGGGTGGGGGCTGTTCTGCCCTCCCTGTCCCTTCTCTCGAATCGCTGACTTCCCCAGGCGGCGCCCGGGAGAGGCTTTGGGTCCCTGTCTGTGTCTGGACGTGAGTGGGGTGGAGAGGTTTCCCTGCTTTCAGCCTCCAGGGCTGGTGGTCCAGGCCACAGCATCCCTTCTTGCAGTTGACTCCTATACCCAGTGGGGCACGGAGAGATCTCCAAATGGGACCCACCAACCAGCAGCGCTGGAATTTGGCAGCTCAGTTCATTTTTTGGGTCTCAGGGTGCCATCAGTGCGGGCGTCCTAACTCTGGTCTAGCAGATCCCACTTGACACAGGTGGAGGAGGCCCGATTTGACTGTGGGGAGACATTCAGAATCTTTGATAGCACCCCACTCTGTACTCTGCAATTCCATTTTTCAGATGGGCCGTCGGACGCCACAAGGGCAGATTAGGGAGGTCCTGATCTCCATTCTTTTTCTTTTCTCTCCTCCAGTTTGTTCTCTCTCTTTTCTTTTGTGATCCAGACCCGAGTCTTTGTCCTCCTCAGTCCTCAAATAAGCTTCTCAGTCCTCTTCCACAAACTTTCTGTTTGTGTGCCTCCTGTAATCTCTTTGGATGGGAAGCTTTCTGCCAAGGACTGTTGAATTAATTTTTATTGACAAGAGGTTAGACTCATGGGACTTGGAGCTGATGAGGTCATTTGAGCCATTCCCCTACTTTGGGACCCTTTTCTGTTTCCTCCTGCTTTCCATATGCAGGAACCAAAACGAGTAAGAGAATACCTCATCAAAGAGGATCATTCAGAAGTTCCCCTAAAATACCTTTTTGGGTCAATAACTTAGAATTTCCCTGGGCCTTGGTGTTGGTGTTGCAAACATGGCCATTCAAAGCCTGCATGTGACTCTGCCTCGGGAAAATAGAGGAGTTGATGTAATGGTGGGGGAGGAGGGGGTTTCCAGGTGGCATATGCCTGGGTTTGGCATGGGGCCTCTCTCCCTCCTCAACACGCTTCAAATGCTTGAGATGGTTGTGGGCATCGCGGCCAAGCGCTGGGTTTCCCCAGCTCTCTGGACTGCCCACGTATAGTTATTTGCTCCCACTGGTGGGTCCCAACAGTGGGGGTGTCCAGGTCCTCCCAAGTCATAGGTCCTTGGCCTTTTCTGCTGAGACCATCCTGCTCAGATCCTAGAAGAGACTCTGAAGCGGTTTGGGGTCTCAGAGTCAGGCTTATGGTGGGGGGCAGGGGTGCATCAGCATTTGCTCTCTGCTGCCCTCTTTCACACCTACCCCACCCCCACCAGGTAAACGTTTTTTCCAAAAGGATGAAACTTTTTGCAGCCAGTGGAAGTAGATTTTCTGGGGTGAGTAAGACCAGCTCCTGTAAAAGCAGGCTCCCTGGCTCCTGATGTTTACCTAAAGGGGCGGGGCACCCCTAAGGATAGGCAAAGGGAGGGCTTGGACCATTTCCAGTTTATTCCCTGTCTGGCTATTGTCCAAGGTGTGTTGGGTCACTGTGTTACAGGGGTATGGGGTTGGGCTGCAGGCGGCTGGCTGAGGAGGGGGTCTCTTGGGCCCCATGCTGAGTGTCCTCCAGATCTCTTGGCGCTAGCCCTGTTCTGAATAGTGGCACTTTTGGAATCTGGCCCTAAGCAGTCACCATCGCCGTGAAATCAAAGAAAGTAGTAAAGAATGTCAAAAATCAGCCGGGTGCTGGTGGCTCATGCCTGTAATCCTAGCTACTCAAGAGGCAGAGATCAAGAGGATTGAGGTTCAAAGCCAGCATTAGACAAATAGTTCTTGAGATCCTGTCTTGAAAAAACCCATCACAAAAATGGGCTGGAGGAGTGGCTCCAGCTTTAGAGCCCTTTTGCTTTGGAAGTGTAAGGCCCTGAGTTCAAACCCCAGTGACACAAAAAAGAATGTTGAAAATCTCCCCAGTGTCTGAAAACTCAAGGGCAACCAGAGAGGTTTTTATTTTTTTCTAGACTGAGTGGGGTTATTGCTCCGGACCTATTTATGGGCTAGAAAATACACAGAGTGGTTGTCATGCTGTCCTCAGAGGGGCTGCCATTAGTGCTCCTGGACCTCTGCAAAGGAGAGATGAGAAGTATGTCAGAGGTGATCTGGGGACCAGTGGTGTGTGAACACCCACAGAACAGGCTTCATGTGTTGGGCTGGTGACAAGACATGATTCTTGCTGGAGAGAGCTTGTATTCTCAAGCAGGATGAAGGGAGGATGAAGGAAGGCAGAATGCAGGTGACACCCGTGCCTCCACCTCCCAAGCAGGACAGCTGCCTAGTGTGCAGCAAGGCATCGAAGGAGGGGTGGGAGATTTTAGGAGGACATGAGATCGAGCTGGACCTCAGGAATGAGGAGTTCTGAGTAGTGGAGAATAAACAAAGCCAAGACTCAGGTGGGGCAGCTGGAGGACCCAGGGGGCACTTGGGGACTGCATCTGGCAGTTTCCAGGCTTTTCCTGGATTCACTTCCCCTGTCCCTCCAGTGGGGCAGAGTACTGGCAAGCTAGAGGCTGTGTGTCCAGAGGTTCAGGACAGGGGTTCAGTGCTGCCAGGCTCTTAGGATTAAATCTTGGGCTGTCACCTTGCTGTGAGGACAACTGCACAGGTTAAATGAATCCCTACATGAACAGGCTTGAAAAGACCCATGCTGTGCTCATCAGGTGCTGTCCTGGGCATGATTGGTTTGGCATGGACAATAGGAAGGACAAGGAAGCCATGTGCTATCCATCCCTGGGACATACCTGGTGGCCTTCCTCATCTCGCTTGGTATGGAGGCTAGGAGTGTGACCACTCCGTGCTGGAGCCAGCTATCATCCGCTGACTTCCTGTTCTTTGAGCCTCTCAGTCAGGGCTTCACACTGCACTCTGGTCACATAGAACTTCCTTTCCAGTGTCCCTGGCTTCCCTTCCAATCCTCAGTGCCAGTGGCAAGGGGGACTTACCTGAATTCTTTGAGCCTACAAAAACGGGGGTGAGAGCGTGTCTGTGCATGCACTTGGGGATTATCCTGTGGTTCTTTGTGGCTTTCAGGAGGCTCTAGAAGGGGTGCCAGCCAAGCTTCAGCTCTGCTGTGGTGATTTCTGTGAAGGTCAGGACAGGGAGGAGGCTGTACCATAGGAACAGCCTCCCATAGGATTTGATGTGAGTCGTTCAGGAGAACAGGGCCTTCACCTCCAGGCAGTACTCCAGAAGTGCCCTTGAGAAGAGCCATGATGGCATCCTTAAAGAACCCCTGAGAACATTCTGAGTTGGCTCCCCTGGGGGATGGGAGAAGGGGTGAGAGCACAGGGCTTCTTCTCCTTCTCTGCAGACCCTTCTGTGGCTTCTTGCCTGTTCTCACTGCCTCTTGTTTTCTCATGCCCAAGCTTGTTTGCTCTGGTGAATTCAGGGGACCTGGCTGCTAGACTCATGCCACCCCCATGCCCTCTATTCATGACAGATGTGGCTCACCTGAGTCCTGGGTCAGCTTTTCCCTGCTGTCATGGAGGTAGGAAGGCAGGTTCAGGCAAGGACAGCCAGAGGACCACTCCACCCTACCTGTTCATCCCAGACCACAGTCACCTGCCCACCCGACATCTCCTCAGCAGGGTGAGAGTTGTGGTGGTGGTTCTGAGGACCAAGTGCAATACATCAGAATGTGAGACAGTCCATCCTCTGCCTGGAATCCCTGTGTGACCAGTTCAAGCCAGGATGAGTGCATAGGGGACATGGGATTGCCATGTGCTTAAGGTTCAATGTGGGTGTCTGTAGGGGACATCTCACCTGTGGACCCACAGAAAGAGGCACTCCCAGATCTTGGACTGCCCTCCTCAAATTGTCCTGTCCATCCCTGGCCACCCTGAGGGCCCCACATGAATGGGGCCTGGGGGCAGGCGCTGGTTTCCGCGTGTTTGCCCATGAGCATTTGTGTGGGCTCTGAAGTTTGCTTAAGATGTGCCTGATAAGGAAGGTTCAGCACACACCAGTGCAGGCCGGCTCAGAGCCCAGGCAGATCCCCTGGCTCTGAGGGTGTGGGGGCACCAAAGAGAGGCCCAGTCCCCGAGACGCATAAGCATTTAGACAGGGTAGAGAAGGAGTGACTTGCTGACTTCCTACACCTCTGTTTGTTGGGGCTGTTACCCTGGAAACATCCCAGCTCCAGGCTGCTGCAGGGACTTATAGGGGATCAGGTGAAGCCCCCTGGGACTTGTACAAAGTGCACTAAGAGCCAGGTGCCAGTGTCTCACGCCTGTAATCCTAGCTAATTGGGAGGCTAAGCTTGGGAGGATTGCAGTTCAAGGTCAACCCAGGGCAAATAGTTCTCTAGATCCCATCTCGGGGGGGGCGGGGGGGGAAATCATAGCAAAATAGTAGAGCACCTGCTTTGTAAGCTCAAAGTCCTGAGTTCAAATTCCAGTACCACCAAAAAAAAAAATAGTTACAGCCCTGTTGTGTTGAGTGAGACCTCAGAGTCCTTACAGCAACTGCTGGAGGTCACATGATCCCGAAGTGTCACCCAAAGGGAGCCTTTCTTGGTGGGTGCAGGGCCCTAGTGGGGAGCCATTATGGTGTCAGGCATGGGGGTTGTGTGGCAGCCAGGCTGTCAGGGTGTCCAGTTTCCACGGTAGCAGCAAAGTGTCCTGTGGCGGGTGGGCTGATTGCCCCTGCCCCTTCCCTGATGGGACAGCTGTGTCTGGCCCAGGAACTTTGGCTGGAGGTCTGGTGAGCCAGATCTGAGCAGCCCTGCTGAGATGTGAGGGGCCGGTATCATCTCCCCCACATTCCTGGCCAATTCCAACTCTCCATGTGAATTTGGTCATTCATTTCAGGAACATCCGCTGGGCACTACTGAGCTCTGGACTCTGTTCCGGCTGTGCCCTGGCACCAGCTCTGGAGGATGGCCTGGCCTCAGGTCCCCAGGGTTGAGTGGGTACTCTGCTCCTAGCCCAGTTTCTCTGCCTTATCTCCCTGGCTCCACTGTGGGCCTCAGTTCTTTTGCAGCCCTGTGAAGGGGACACTGAGCTGCTACCAGCAGAAGGGGTGGCAGCTTCCCAGGTGTCTTGCTCATCAGTGGCCCCTTGGCAGCTGTGCAACAAGTGAGCTTTGTTCCGGGCCTAATCTGACCTGGTTCTCCGAAGCGTGACTGTTGGCAGTCTTGGAAACCTGAGGGCAGGAAACAGGAGCAGAGCGGGGAGTGAAAGACAATCCTGGCTTTGGGTCACAGGGTGGCCCTTGGATCGAAGAGGCTGCCTGCCTTCTCTGGCAGGGGCCCAAGTCACTGGTCATTCCCGGAGCCCCATTGTCCTCTGGGGCCCTGGAGTGCTGGGGTAAGGGTAAGGAGAGCCCAAAAGGCCTCTCTGGTGCCTCAGACTTGAAGGCTGCCCCCCACCACACTCTAGCCAGGGGTTCCGTGTCAAAGCTCCAGCCTTCCCCGTGGTGGATGTGGCTTGAGCTCTGCCTAGGCTGGCTTCATTTTCCTCTTCCTGGCTCTTCTCAGGACTTTGGTGAAGCCTAGGCTGTAGCCAGGACTTTCTTGTCCCTGTTTTCCTCCCCTGCACTGCACCTGGGAGCCAGGGGTGGGCCTCAGCAGCCGAGGAAGTCCGTGAGCACTGTGCCAGGTACCTGGTCCTCTCCAGGCTAGGCGTGTTGGGGCAGCAGCTGACACAGGAACAGTGGCAACTGTCTGCCCAGGTTGAGCTGGGCTCAGGTGAGCAGGGCTACCAGGAAGGGCTGGGCAGGAGTGAGCTGGCAGGTGTCCTGAGGCCTCCCTCCACAGCCTTCCCATAAACATAGCTCCTGTTTCCACCAGGTCAGCCCCCAGCAGGAGAGATTGCTCGTGTAACCCAAGCCACTTGGAAGTGGGTTAGGCCCAGTCCTTGTCATCGTCCAGCCTGCTAAGGACTTGACCTGCCTAACAGAGGGATTGAGGGGGTGGTCGCTTGCAAAACTAATAATTTTGTGGCTTTTGGCTTTGTAGCCCCAAGAGCTGAATGTGTGATGAGGAGAGGGGAGCGTGAATGCTCATAGGTGACCCGTTGTGTAGACACTGCGAGGCACCAGGCGGCAGAACAACAGCCAAGAGCACACAGTGGCCGGCACCTTGGGGCTGAGGGGAGGTGGTGACTTCTCGCCAGCATGCTGCCTCCTGGCTTTCCAAGGTGTGGCAAACCTCAGCTATGCACAGTGAGTCATTCTGGATAGCAGAGCTTTCTGGTGGCTGGGGGTTAACACTTTACTGCCAGCCCCTGGCATTACCTTTTTTTTTTTTTTTTTTTTGTAAATAATACTCTCTAAAATGACACTGTGTATCTTTTCTTTCCTTTTTGCTTTGTCCTTGTTGTTACTATTGGCTGTGTTAATGTTGTGCTGTTACTTTTTGCCAAACAATGCAAACAGGAAATTGAAAGGCAAAATTCGAAGATCCCTGGTTGTAACATTTCCTTTTGTGTTCTCTCCAATACTTGTCCCTACCTGTGCCAGGTGATCATTTAATTGTCAGAGGTCTAGGACATATTTTCCCAGTTGCAAACTCTCCAGAGAAATAATATTTCATTCTATTGTTTTTACTTGAAATCAGATCACAGCACAGTTCAGAATTATCATTTTAATAGTTGTTCAAAGCGGATGTCTTATCATTCACTTAACCATCCTCACACCAGCTTTTATAGAGGGTCAGCTGACAGTGACCATCCTTCCTGACCCTGAAGGGCAGTGTGGAGTTGAGCTGCCTGAGTCACCATAGTCGTGCTTATAGAGGCAGGACATGGGCTGGTTTGGTCCTGGCTTCAACCCTGCATCTCACTTCTTAAAATGACCTGTGTCCACTTGCTTTTTGGTTGTCTTTCTCAGGTAACAGTTACGGTGACTTTTTGTGTGTCAATTTCTCCACATAGTTAATTTAGAAATCTTTACCCAACATGAAACTCTTTACTAGCATTCCTAGGGGGTCCCCACAGCATTTTATTAAGAGGTATAGTGAATGGAAAAATGCCATGTACCACTTATCAGCTCGTTCTGCCATTAAGAAGTCCTGGGCTTACTTGTTTTAGATCACCCGTCTCCAGTTTCTGGTTTCTTGCAACTGGCCAGTGATGCCAGGGCTTAGCATGGCCTCTCCATTCGCATCTCTTCCTTTGCCCCTGTGGGTGCCTCTCTACTCCAGGACACGGCTCTACCTCCAGCCTGAAAACCCAGTCATGGAGACAGTTGATTACTCAGGTCATCAGCCACCTCACCTGGTGATCACTCGTCTTGCTAGCTATATCTTAAGGAATCTTCCAGTTTCTCAGGCCAGTCAATAGGGTTGGCTGTTGGTTCTACCTTGCACTGTCACGACTTTGTTTCTGGGCAGTCCACCCAGGGCCTCTCTCCACAGAAGCTCTTCACCGCCCCCTCTCTTTGGTACATTCTGTGTTGTAATCTGAGGGCCGATAAAGGGTGAGTGCAACTGTCCAGCTCTTTGGTGACTTGGTGTCTGTTGAGCAGAGGGATCAAAGGCCAGTGCAGCTCTCCGTTTTGAGGCATCCTCCTGAGGCTGTCCTCTGGGTGGTCAGCAGTGCTGGAACGCTAGTGATTCTCATGCTACCCGGGGTTTTTCTCTGCGTCCATTTGCCCTTGGTTGTTCAGGGGCTCCTGGTTCCCTGGTGTGTGGATCTCCATGGGTGCATATGGGGTTCCAACCAGGAAGCAGAGACCACTTGACGATTTGGAACAAAAGGATAACAATTTAGGGGATTATTTATACAGCTGGAAGAGGTGAAAAGCCAGACAGGAAATAGGGAGGCCACTGGGGCAAATCCAGGTTGTGTGGGGCTCACCCAACTCTTCAGAGATATGGATGTGAGGGCTGAGGGTGTAGCCCAGTGGTCAGAACACCTGCCTAGCATGTGTGAAGCCCTGGGTTCCATCCTCAGTGCTGTCAAAAAAAAAAATAGTGAAATTTATAATTTTTTATTCTAAATAGTCACCTTTTTTTTTCTTCTGTCAATACTTGGGATGGAACCCAGGGCCTGTGCATTGCTAGGTAGGCACTCCTAGCTACAAATCCACTCCTGAGCTACAAACCCACTCCTGAGCTACAAACCCACTCCTGAACTACAAACCCACTCCTGAGCTACATCCCTAACCCTCAAATTGTAAATTTTTATACAGCTGCCAAAAATCCAGAAAAAGTATCAATCGATCATAGCTCCAAAGGAACATTTTTCCAACCTTTTTTTTTGGTACTGCTTCTTCTATGGGGACTTGTAATATAGTTTTCTTTCTTTCATCCTCTCTCTCCCTCCCTCTCTCTCTTCCTTTCTCCATTTTTCTCTCTTTTGTTTTCTTTGGTGGTACTGGGGGTTGAACTCAGGATCTAGGCAGGTGCTGTACCACTTGAGCCATTCCTCCAGTCCTCTTTTTTTTTTTTTTTCCCAGACATGGTCTCACTATGTAGCCCATGATGATGCCCTTAGACTCTCAATCCTCCTGCCTCATCCTTCCCAGTGCTGGGATTACAGGTGTTCACTGCCATGCCTGGCTCTGTAATATCATTTTCTATCAAGAGAATAGAAAGTTAATTCATCCTCCATAGTGATCAAAATTTATTTCTTGTTTTGGTAGCTGGGATGCCTGAGAAATGCAGGTTACCACAAGGTTCATGGTGTTGCTACAATTTTTTGTCCCTTTCCTCCCCAGATAGGACTAAGCTCTATCTCATGTCTCATCAAGACTCAGGACTGTGTTGCTGGAGGCATGGCTCAAGTGGTAAACGCCTGTCTAGAGAGCACGAAGTCCTGAGTTTAAATCCCAATACTGCCTCCCCACCAAAAGACACAGCACATGTAAGATAATTATAATTGATCAGATAATTCATTGTACATCTGATGGGAGAGACAGGCTGTTTTGAGTTGGTGTGGAAGAGAATTGAGTCCTTCGCTTACAGCTTTCTTTCTGGTGATGGACTAATTTTCCATTGAAGCACTCCTGGCTCTTTGCATTCAAACCCCACTTTTCCCCAGTGCCCCCATTCTTCCAACGCCAGGCTCTGCTGGATGTGTTCATGTCTGATGATTTTGGATCCTGCACCGGAGGTGGAACTGGATCTGTAAGTGGAGGGAGTATTTCTGGAATCCATTTCTACCTTGGGATGCAGAGAAGTAACTGAGCTACACGTGGAAATAACTGGGAACTCCATAAATATCACCCCACTCTCGCCAAATCAAATATCTTCCCAAGTCAACATCTCCTCAGCAGCAGTCCCCGGATGCTAGCCCTGTCACCCAGGAGAAAGTGTGGTGGGCAGGAGCGGTTGTAGTGAAAACAGTTTCTATCCAGTGCATTTACCACATAGCTTTGACCATGTGAATATGTTGCTAGGGCCCTTCTCGGGGTGAAGGGTATGGTGGAGGTGACTTAGATAGCAGGGAAGACCTCCACCACAGATCAGATCCCAGAGGGAGAAAGTCCAGTAACCAGAGTTCAGAAGCTGGGGTCACCTGCAGGAGGTGAGACAGAGGCTGGCCTCCAACAGGAGCCAAACTCACGGAAGAGACAAAACCTGCTGCTGGAGACACCTTCCAAGGCAGAGAGGGGGTAAGAACTCCTCTGGCCTCTCCCCTGCTCCTCCCTTTTTATCTCCTTCCCCAGGGTTTTCCCTGGTTGAACCTAGCTCAAAGCCAGCAGATCTGGGGACCTAGATTCCCGCAGCCTGCAGAGGTCATCTGTGCCACATCAAGGAGGGCCTGGGAGGGGTGAAGAGTGGAGGGTGACTCCATGGGACCAGTATAGGATGTGCAAACAGGAACTCTGTTCCCTCCTCCCAGTGCCCTATAGCCAGACCTTGCTTCCCTGCTGTTAGAAGGAAGGAGGGTCCTGCTTCTGGCTGCAGCAGCCACAACCCACCCCAGGCTCTGTTCCTCTGTAGCCTTTGGTCTCAGTGTGAACATGAATTCCCAGCTGTTCAGACTCAGTGTCCCCCCTCTTTCCCCCAACCTGTGGATTCCTATGTTGAAGCCTTACTCCCCAGAGTGACTGTCTGAAGATGGAGCCTGTAGGGTGGTAATGAGGGTGAGATGAGGTATGGGGGGGGTCCCTGTCCCATAGAGACACCAGAGAACCCCCACCACACACACACACACACACACACACACACACACACACATGTGCACAGAACAAAGACTACACGAGGACACAGCAAAGAAGAGAGGCCTCACTAGAAACCAGCCCTGGTGGCACACTGACCTTGGACTTTTGGTTTCCAGAGCCCCCGCTCTGGGCTGTTCTGTTATAGCAGCCTGCTGGGTGCTTCGAAGGTCTCCCTCTCATCTGAAGTCAAAGTGAACTGTGGGCACAAGGCAAACCTTCTTGAAGACTCTCCAGCTGTTTGTTTGTTTTGGTGATACTGGGATTTGAACTCAAGACCTCAGGCTTGCTAGGCAGGTGCTCTACCACTTGAGCCATGCCTCCAACCCTTTTTGCTGTAGTTATTTTTCAGGTCAGGTCTAGTATTTTTTTGTTCATCCAGACTTGTACTGCAGTCCTCCTACTTATGCCTCTCATGTAGCTGGGATGGCAGAACTTGTCACCAGGCTCATCTTTTTTTGTGGAAATGGGGTTTAAGAACTTTTTACCTGGGCTGTCCTTAAACCTCAATCCTCCCAGTCTCTGCCTCCTGAGTAGCTGAGATTACAGGTGTGAGCTACCACACACAGACAGCTGTTCATTCTTTAAAAAATGTATTTTCTGCCAGGTGTAGTGGTAATCCTAGCACTTAGGGGACTGAGGCAGCAGGATGGTGAGTTCAAGGCCACCTAAACAATTTATCGAGACCCTGCCTCAAAAAAAAAAAAAACAAAAAAAGTGTTTACTGAGCATCTACTGTAATGATTTGGATCTTAAATGTCCCCCAAGGGCCCATGTGCTAAAGGCTTGGTCCCCAGCCTATGGTGGAATCTTTAGGAAGGTGGGGCCTTTGGAAGGAAATTAGGTGACTGAGTATGTGCCCTTGAGGGGGATATTGGAACCTCAGCCCTTCCCTTGAATCTTGTAGTACATGCTAGGCAAGTGTTATACCACTGAGCCACACCTCCAGCACTTTCTCACTCTGCTCCTTGCCATAATGTCCTGTCTTGTCACAGGCCCAAAAGCAGCTGAACCAAGTAACCTTGGACTGAAACCTCTGAAATTGTGAGCCAAAATAAATCCTTCCTTCTCTTAAAGTTGATTTTCTCGGATATTTTGTCATAGCAACGAACAGCTAACACATCTGCCGTGTGCACAGTCGGGGGAAAGAACACAGGGGCCCAGCAGGGAACAGCCAGTCTTTTCATTCTAGGAGAAGCAAATAGAAAATTCAGTCACCTGGACTCGGTGCATGGCTCAAATGGTAGAGCACTTGCCTAGTAAGTGTTAGGCCCTGAGTTCAATCCCCAGTGCCATACACACACACACACACATACACACACACACAAATCCATCCATCCAGCCATCTGTCCGTCCATCCATCCATTTGTCAAGAATCATATCAACACTACTAGGTGCTCTGCAGAAAACTGATAGAAATTGACTAAAAGACAGAAGGGAACCAGTCATGTGGGGATGGAGCAAGCTGGCTGATTCCAGGAACAGTTAGAAGGCCAGAGGGACAGGAGTGGGGCAGGCGAGGGGTGGGGGGGGGAGAGGAAGGGGAGGGGAGGAGGGGGAGGGAGACTCAGGTCAAAGGTGAGGCCAGGGTCAGACCCAGGATCCTTGCTCTGAAACTCAATTACTCAATTACTTCTTTAAAAGCAGGAGACTGCATCATCTCCTAAAGTCACAAGCGCCCAGCCTAGTGACTTATCTCAAGCCCTCAATTGACGGCAGAAGGGGCTGATGTCAGTTCCACATTCTGACTGCCAGGAATAATGGGATCAGCCTGATTGCATTTTCTAGTTTACATTTTGCAGCTCTACATACGTGCTTTTGCGTTTGCATATTGCATTGATGGACTTTTGCATTTACTTCAACTTGAGGGTATCTGCAAGCTTTCCTGGGAGACCAATTTGCACTCACTGTGTTCACAAGAGCCTGGCAACCGGAAGGTCAATGTTACAGAGAACTGTCCCTTGTTCCCTTTCTGGGTGTTTCTGCATCTTGCTTTCCCAGCCTCTGTCAGTTCTGGTGACCTGGGGTGACGCAATCCAACCCACAGGCTGGCTTTAGGAGCTCTGTTCTCCGGGAACCCTGGTGAGTCCTCCCTACACAGTATTACAGAGCACCTTCCTGGGAAGAGGACTTCCAGAGCATGCTTGCTGTGGGCGGCTTTAGCCTTGTCAGCTCTTGTTGGCCAGTCACCACATGTGAGGCTGAGGCTTAAAAGCAAGGCTGTGGCAAGTCAGCTTTAACACTGAGTCCTCTCCTTCCATCTCCCTCCCTGGCCACTTCTGCTATCAATGTCTTTCTGGAAGCCTGAGGGCGCTAAAGGCCAGTCTTGTTTAGCTGAGAGTTAAACACTCTTGTCTCTGCTCCTCTGTCAACCCACTTTCCTGTCGTATCCTGGGATGGTGAGTGAGTCGCTTCTAGTGTAAAAAAACCTTTTGTTGTTTACGTGAAATCAGGGATTAACTGCGTTGAGCCTCCTGTATTTTACATGGCAGCCCTGCATGGTGGACTCCATGCCCACTGCTGAGCCTTCAAGTGAGGATCTCCGTGGATGCATGGTGGGCATTGATGAACAAAACTGTTGCCATCTGGCAACTGGAAGGCTCACTGCCCAGTGCAGGCAGAACGGAGCCCACCGAGCACATGTGCTGACCTCCTTCTCCATCTGAGTCAGATACCTTCACTGGTGGCCGCTGAGAGGGGCCAGCCACTTTTGGTCACCCCTGTATCCACAGCTCCTTAAATAGAAGTTGGTGCAGAATAGATGTCCTTTAAGTATTTTCATCCATCCATATTTTGTAGATATGGAAACAGAGGCTCAGAAAGATGAAGAACTTGTCCAGTGCGCTGCACAGTAAGATACACAGTAAGAGTGGGAGGCAGATGATTTGTACCAGATCTCTTGTGACAACAGACACCATATGCCAGACACTGGTGGCTCACACCTATAATCCTAGATTGGCAGGTTGAGATCGGGAGGATCGTGGTTCAAGGCCAGCCTGGGCAAATGTTCAAGAGACTCCATTTCCAAAATAACCAGAACAAAATGGACTGGAGGCATGGCTCAAGTGGTAGAGCCCCTGCTGCTTTTGTGTGTGTGTGTGTGTGTGTGTGTGAGCCCAAAGACCTGAGTTTGCACTTTAGTCCAACAAAAAAACAAAAAACAAAACACAATGTGCTCTAGCTGAGGATGCAGCCTCCAGGGGCTTTTCTCTGACTTCAGGCTCAGCAGCTGGACATTAACAGTACCCCTAACCCCTACAGTGGTTGAGGACTCTGCCCAAGATCTTCAAGGTGCCTCCTTTTGGTTGGCATTTTGCAGATGGGTGGACTGTTTGCTTCTCACAGGGGCTGGTGGGCTGGAAGCTCGCTCTCCACTTTATAGAGGGGATGGAGAAAAGATTGGGCCTCTGGTCTCAAGGCCAAGGGCTTTGCCCGGAACACCTGCAGTGTTTGGCTTTCCCAAGGCAAAAGGATTCCTCACCTCTGGGTGAATAAACTGAGCTTCAGTTCAGTCTACAGCCCTAGGTGTCAGCCTAGAGGGCAGTGAAATGTTGAACTGTGCTGGCAAGGGGCCTCACCAGGAAGGTCATGGCTCTGTACCCAGTGCACACCTAGTCAGTCAGCTGCAGCCGTGGCCCAGGGCAGGAGGGAGGAGAGAAGGGAGGGGGCGGTTATGTCCCTACCTCATCCACACTCCAGTGAAGATAAGCCCTGAGTAGCTGATTGTGTGAGATAAGCCTGGAATCCACTCTTTACTCCCACCTGCAGCCCTTGACTTTGGTCTAGCCCTGCCCACACAGCTTCTGTGAGCAAACACCACAGAACCCAGGAGAAGAGGTGGGAGACATGAGTCCTGGAACCCCCATCCCAAGTCCGAGGGGGAAGGTAGCCAGAGCAGAGGCAGGGCCACCCCCACCAAGGCCACTCGGACCCACCCATCCTTTCCAGAGGGGCTCTCATGAGTTTTAAGGGAAAAATTGGGAATTAATGATGGTCTGTGATAGCTTCTTGTGGATACTGAATGTGAAGTGGGTGCACAGTGAGTTTGTCTGGTGACTTGTAGCGGGAAGCTGTCCAGGTCATATTCACTGTCGGCATGTGACCAGGGTGTCATGATATCACCCTCCCCTATAGGCAGCCTGATTCCCCCATCCCAACCCAGGGTTTAAGACATCTGGGCTGTGTAAGATCCCAGGGCGGTTGGGAGCAGCGAGCCCAGATCACAACTGGGGTCTGTGAAGGTCTGAGTCGACTTCCCAAGGATGCAAGTGTGGTGTGTGACTGTTCCAATCAATAATTACAATAACCATACATCAAACCTGCAGCCATAGGTTCTCAGCTCCTGTTTATAACCATTCCAACCTTGTAATTTACCAGGTTCCATCATGAGTGCTTGGTCGAAAGAGAAAAATAAAAGGCCTCCTCTGTCTTCAAATTATAAGCATGAGGAAAACACTTCAATAGCCATCGGGCTCCTAGACAGCTGGGCCAGTGCCCTCTCTGCAGGGCTGCTGTGCCCCACGGGGGCTGCCCTTAGGAGGAAAGGGCAAGGGAGCAGGAGGGTACAGTAGTCAGGGGCACATGGCTGGCACAAGGCTCTGCAAGGGTGGTGCTTCTCAGGGCTCCTCTCCCGCCCAGGGCCACTCTGCCGCTCTTGAGGACAAGGGAGCCCCATCTCCTGCCTGTGCCATCTTCTTGCCTGCTTTCCAGTGCTGCCTTATTCTTCCTGTTTGGGATGCCAACCCACGATGGTCCCCTGTTGTACTTTCTGTAGCCTTTTGCCCTACCTCATCGAAAGCGTGTTTTAATTGCGTACTCTTGGCAGGAACTTTTACCGTCTGTCACTGGCCTGGGTTCATAAACGTTTATGAAGTGGCCTTTGCCCCGGCCATGTGAGCTGAAGGCCAGGACCTGGAGGTTGTTGAGTGTCCAGGGCTGATCCAGCACCCTGTTTTCTCCGGATCTGGAAACTGCCCATCTTCCCCTAATGTGCGGGCTCCCGAGGGCGTGGAGGGGCTGATGACCCTGAACCGGGAGGGAATCGAGTAGAACTGCTGGCAGCCCTTCTCAGAGTAGCAGACTGGGCCTTGGTTATAATTTACATTTTATTGAAATTCATCAGCACCGGGCAGTCAAACTTTGTAGCTTGTAATTGTAGATCCCTGGATCCAGGTTGATGTACGAGGCTGGTATATTATAATACTATTATGGAATATAATTATCATAGGAATTGATATAAGAAGAGCATTGTTTATTTTGTGTCAGACTCTGAGTATGCTAATGTATAACCTCATTTAATTTTTTTTGTAACATTGAAAATTTTGAGGCTGGAGTGTAGCTCAAGTGGTAGAGCACCTGCCTAGCAAACATGAGGCCCTGAGTTCAAACCTCGGTACCACCCCCCAAAAAAATTGTACACACACACCCCTACTATAAATTGTATATATATATATATATATATATATATTGCATATGTGTGTGTGTGTGTGTGTGTGTGTGTGTTGTGGTGCTGGGGTCAGCCCGGGGCTTTGCCCTTGGTAAGCACACACTCTCTACTACTGAACACCTGACTCCAAACCATTTGTATTTGTGGGGCATTGTTTGGTGTTTTGAGCCCTGTGTACATTGTGTAATGTGGATAGGGTAAACTTTCTAACTCGTTAAAACATGTGTCATTTCTTTTAAGGTGAAAATGTCCCAAATCTTTTCTCCTAGCCCTTTTCACTTGATCTTAATAACCCGTGAGGAAACACCAACTCCATCCCCATTGGGCTGACTGGGAGGTTGAAGTCAGACAACAGGAGTCACAGCCAGCACCCAGGGAGGTCCTGGATTTGTACCTGGGTCTTCTGACTCTAGGCTTTTCCTGCCTCGGCCTCAGAGGCCTCTGATCAATTTTCTCTGGAGTGACTCCAGACGGCAGGGTTTCACATTGTCTCCTCTCCTTCCAAGTTTCTTTTATTTTAAAATCACATAAAAATAACTCAGTCCTCAACTGGAACATGGAGTGGTGAGGTGTCTTGGATGCAGGCCTGCAGGGTAAGGTCTGCGGGGCTGCACTCAAGTACTTCCTAGGATGGGGGCAGCCTGAGCATAGAAGCTTGCTGGAATAAGAGCTGAGAACTCTTATTCCCTTCTTGGTCTTTTCTTTTTTTTTCTTTTCTTTTATAGTTGTGCTGGGTGGGGGTACACTGTGGCATTTACACAGGTTCTTATAATGTATCAAATACATCATCCTTGAATTCTCCCCCACTCCCAGTCTCCTTTACCCCTTCTTGGTCTTTTGTTTTGTTTTGTTTTGAGTCGGGTCTTGCTAGGTAGCAGGCTAGCCTTCAACTTCAACTTCAGTACCCAGAGTGTTGGGATCACAGGTGTGTCCTATTACCATGTCTGACTCTTCTCCCCTTCTTATCAGTGGAGCATGCTTTGCCTTTCTCTGTGCCAGATGCTGCGTGGCACCAGAGGAAATCAGAAAAATAAACAGTTTAAATAAAATAAAATTAAAACTCCAGAAATCTGAGACCCAGGCTGACTTCCCCATCACCATCTGCTACCCTCACTGGGTTTGGGGAGAGGGAATCAGATATCCTGGGGTTGTTTCACCTGCGCAGGTCTCATTTTTTACTTTTGCTTGGAAACCAGAGGGCAGGCAGCAGGCAGGGGTGGGTGTCCAGCTGGCCTAGGGAGGAGGGCAGGGCAGCCTCTGTCCCCAGCATCCCCTGCAGAGATGCTGTCTCCGATGAAAGTGACCCAGGCCACAACAATGTTTGGCCTGATCTTCTACTGGCTGGTCATTCTTCTCCCGACACGTCCCATCTTGGGGGCACACCAGACTTAGGGACATGGCTGTTGTCAACTAATGCTGAGCAGTCCTGGACAGCTGTGCCTCCCAGGGGTTCATTGACTGTGTGTGTGAGGTGGGGTGCAGAAGAGATGACAGTGACTGTTGGTGTCATGTATGGTGCATCTCCTAATTAGATGTGGAGGGGGGGTCACAGCTGTTGATAATGGTAGGGTGATCTGAGACCAGGGATAACAACAATGGCTGTTCTGCCTCCTTAGCAGCCTCGGGAGCAAGTCCTACCTCTACCTCTCCCATCTGAGCCATGTTGCAGCCATTCTCTCCTGTTGTAAGGGGGCTGTGAGTTCTGGAAGTCAGATCCAGAGTGTTGCTTTACAGGATGGGTGAGCTCAACTAAAATGGAACACTTGTTGGAGTCCCTCTCCAGCACCAGAAGACACCCAGACTTAGAGCTGACTGATATTCTAATACCAGTTCTCTTAGAATGCACACTGTGCATTCTGTGATTGGTTGCCCAGCCCAATCCAGATGGGCATTGTGTACCACCCTAGTGAGGACAAGAAGGCAAGACTGTGGGACACACGGCCTTGACTCCAGAACCTTTAAAAACAAGGCTGGCCATATCATCTTCCAGTTTAGGAGTGGGCTTATGGGATGGATGGATGGATGGGTGGGTGGGTGGATGGATATATAAATAGTGGATGGATGAGTAGGTGAGTGGATGGCTGGCTAGCTGGCTGACTGGATGAATGGATGGACAGTGGATGGGTGGATGGGTGATTGACTGACTAACTGGCTGGCTTGGATGGATGGAGGGATGGAAGGAAGGATGGGTGAATGGGTGCTGTTAGAATCTTCAGAATTCCAAGAAGATGCTGTTCTCAGTTGGAACACTCCTAGAGTGCCATGGCTTGCTATTGACAGGGCTATTCCTACGTTTCTTGAGTCAGCTCCTCCTGGCAGCCCTTGGGGTTTGCTTGGCTTAGCACCTCACAGACCTTTTCAAGTTAGGACTTGTCTGCCATAAGCCTCTCAGGCAGGCCAGTGCTAGCCAAGGGGTGTGTGTGTGGGTAGGTGGCGTGCAGCACGAGGTGGTATTGATCTGAGGTTCTGTTCTTGTTTCCTCCTGGGGCAGAGAGAGAGAGCAGCTCTGTCCCACCTCCCCCAATCCAGCCCTGCTCCAGTCAGCCCTGGAAGTGATGGGGCTGAGATGGGGTGACCCCCCCCATCACGGACCCTGTTAATAAGCCAGGTAGATGTGGGTTCCAGGAGGGGTGACCTCTGCCTGGTTGAGTGCCAGCCCCTCTCCATCCACAGTCACCACTTCGAGGATGCTTGAGCCAGACCCAGACTTTGGAGTCTCACTGGGGGCTCAGCTCCTAGTCACTGTGTGTCATTGGGCAAGGTACCAATCTGTTGACACTCACATCACTTATCTGCAAAAGGGGTACAGAGAGCTTGGGGAGAGTTGTGTAAAGGGTTTGACACAGTGCCAGCATCCAGGTGGGTGGTTGTCATCACTCTGAGGTACAGGTGGCTGCTGGTCTGGGGTTACTTAGTTCTGGAGTACCTGGCAGGTGTAGAAGTGATGACACACCCATGTTAGCCACCCACCAGGAGGGAGAGCCCTGAAGGCCTCCTGTGACCTTTTCTCATTGTCTCTGTCTTTAGGAGTCACAAGGACCTCCAGCGGCCGTCTCCGGAGGCTTGGTGACCTGACAGGCCCAGGTAAGTGGCTTGATCAGCCTTGGCTCCTTTGCTCCTTTCAGGACCTAAATCCTCACCTGGCTTTCTTGAGCAGATGGAGCCCCTTGTCCAAGGGACACCATCTTTGATGGTTCCTACAGATGGCATCCAGGCCTGTTGATACAGCTTTGCAAGAGTCCATCCTAGTTGGGGGAAGGGGCCATTCACCCCTATGGATCTGTCCCTAGCACAGGGAGGAGGCCCGTGTGCTCATGACAAAGGAGAGTGCAGGAGGTGAACAGTGCTGAGTGGCTCTAGTGGCTGTCTGCTTAAGGTGTGAGGGGATGGGTGTGTCATGGAAGGGTGGCTTTGTTGATAGGCCACTTGATGCCCATTCAGTGTCCAGGGACCACTGGCTGATTCTGTCTCTGGGCAGAATCATTGTCCAGGATTAAATCAGTGGACTCCTGGTGGCGGTCAAGTGCTATTCTTTCTGCTTTGTCTATGGGTTTGGAGATATTCCCCAATGACCAGTATAGAGGGGAAAAAAAGACACTTCCCACTTGGAGCTCTGGGGCCACCAGAGTCAGGAGTTACCTCTCTTAGGCTTGGGAGAGACCCTGCTAACCATGGAGGACCCTGCTTCCTTCCTTGATGCCTGGGATGAGCCTGTGTGTCTTCTCCCCCTGGGTGTCTCTAGCCCTCAGACCCAACCCCACTGAGGCTGTCATAAGCTCCACTGTTTCCAGAGCCCACCTGCCACTTCTTGACAGTCCCTTTCTGTAGACAAACTGGGGGACATGTGCGCATTCTGGTGACATTGGGACACAGAGATGAGGGACTTGCATCCCTGGAAAGTTGAGAAATCTTTTGAAAGTGCAGAGAAATGTGCTTATCTTCATATGTGCTGGAGACCAGCTCAGGCTGGATGGGGCAGGGTAGGGGGTAGATATGTGGAGACAGAGCAGACAGGGACTGTGTCCTCATGAGCAGCTGCTCTAGAGGGGGAGGGGTGTGACAGAAGACACTAAGGGAAATCCACAGAAATAAATCATTGGTGAAACAGGACTGTTGTGAGACCCAGACCAGATTTCCTGATGCCCACTTGGGCCCCTCCCCAGGGCAGTCCCTTAGCACCCAGCCTCCTCTAGACCAGCCAGCCCTGTGCAACGAGTCACTCCGTGCTGGTGGGGGCATCCCATTTCTACACTGCCGAGTAGGGTGGCCACTAAGCACAGGCATCAGTTGCCCACTTGAAGTACATGGGTAAGTGTATTGGGTCCATTCATTCATTCATTCATTCACTCACTTATTAGCATAGAATTTCTTTTCAAGTAATTTCTACTTGATATTGACATGTGGCTATTGTCTACAAAAATGGACAGTTCTAGACTATGCTGGCTGCCTGGGGCCCCAGAATTCCATACTCAGAATGTTCCTGAGCCACCATAAACCTTTCCTAGGTCCCCCTCAAGAGCCTTGGGCTGCCCACCTCTGGGGTGTGGGGTGGCCAAGCATATGTCTTTGCAGGACACAATGGTGGTAGGGATAGCGTAGGCGGTATGTTCATAGCTTGTGAGTGATGTGGATGTGCCGGCTGGGTTGTCCCCGTGAGTGTGTGTGAGGCCCCTTGCGGTGTGGGAAGAGGAGGGTGACGCCCTGGCTGGAGGCCGCTGGGCTGCTGGGTGATTCAGCACCCGTGGTTAAGAGGTGCTCCGCCCACCACAGCCCTGCTGGGCCACTAACCACTGGACAGCCCCACTGTCACTGTGTGTCTGGATGCCTTTTCTTTAGGGCCCCTTCCTTTGTAGCTGGTCTGGTTTTCCATCTCCCTTTTTACTGGCCAGTCTTAGTGGGATGAACAGGGATCCCCTGCACTTTGGGAGTTCAGGTCTTGGGGGGCCCGGGTAGACAAGGTCTCCTTCTGGCTGTTTGTCTCGGGTTCAGACCAGCCAGTTCTGTGCTGTCAGCACTTGGCGGCCACGATCCACTCAGCTTGGAAGCCTAAGGCATAATTTCCTGAAGCCCAAAGCTGCAAGCCAGTGATCCAGGCTTTGCCTGGGCCGCCTGCTGACACACGCAGTCCTCCCTCGGGGGCCTCTGAGGCTCCCTTTCTTCATCTTTTCACCCTCTGTCTCTAAGCCCTGCCTTTCTGTTGCCACAAGTGGGGTCCATGCAGGGGTTCTTTCCTGGACTTCAGCTTCCAGTCCCATATTCCCACCTGAGCCCTCCTTCACCCCCATCATCCTCCCAGCCCGTGTCACACACTCTGGCTGATGTCTTATTTGGACTCTACCCTGTCTTCTCCTTAGAAGGGCAGTGGGCCACAACGTGGAGCTGCCTCCTTCATTTCGGTTCTTCATGAGGCAGTGCTTAGATCTAAGCCAGGAATGGTCATTTTTGGCACAAGCCACGGTCCCACTCATACAACACCCACAGTCAACTTCGATGCATTTCGCTAACTTTCTGTCCTTGTTCTTTTAAAATACAGTTGTTAAATATATTAGAAATGTAAAGAATAAAATAACAAAACACTTAGGTGTCCACCATCCACCTTAAACAATGAGGCATTGCAGCTGTAGTCAGAGCTCCCAGGTGGCTCGCACCACCTCACCCTGTTCCTGCCAAGGTGACCTTGCCTCTGGTCCTTGTCAGGCATGTGTGCCTTGTGATTGTGAGGCTGAACAATGCATCCTTTGTATACCATCAGCGTCATGTAATTGGTGTCTCTCTACAGTCAGCCTTTCTCTTTGCTTGTTCACACAGTGTGGTGGCTTTAGATTCGGCCATGGAGGCCTGTGTGGCTTTGGTTCATTTATTTTAACTGTAAGCCAGTGTGCCTTGTGTGGGGTTTGTCTACCCCTTGGCCTGTGGGCAGACTGCGATGAGGGTTTCTTCTGCTACAAACGCCACTGGGAACGCCCTTGCACGCTCAGCCAGGCCATGTGGGTAACCACCCTGGCCTTCCTAGAGGTCATTGCAGTGCCTCCGAGGGGTCTTCCAGTTTGCTCTCCCACATTCTTCCTCTTTCTGTGCCCCTAAGCAGTCTTCTTGGGCAGCTGCCTCTCAGAAGGCAGTTTTGGCTGAACTTTGCTCTGGTTCCCACTGCACACAGTGTTTCCTGGGGTTGTGTCTGAATTTCCCCACCACCGGCCCAGATCCCTGGAGCCTTTCCTTCTGCAGCCACATCCGGTATGTCTCCGGATCCTGCATGTTCTCTTTCCAATATCTCTGGGATCTGTGGCCTCAAACACAGCTCCACCATCTTCTCCTCCATACAAGGTTGGCCTCCAAAATTCATGTCTACGCAGAGCCTCAGAACATAATCTGACCTGGAAATAGGGTCTTTGCAGGTGTAAGTGAGAGACCTGGAGGTGAGGTCATTCTGGGTTAGGGAGGGCCCTAAATGAAGCAACTGGCATCCTCCTCAGTACAGGAGAGGACACAGAGAGGAGAGTCCACATAAAACCCAAGGCAGAGATTAGAGGGATGCAGCCACAAGCCGAGGAGTGCCAGAGGACACTCCTTGGAGCCTTGGAGGTTCTGAGTCCTGGATTAAGGGAGAGGATGTGGCAGGTGGCAGAAAATCTGAGCCCAGAGCATGGAAAGTGTCTTTTCAGCCAGAGATTCTTCTTCCCTGCCGCTTCACGGGGTCCTTCCCGAGGATGTGCACCAGGAGCAAGGTTGTGATGGTTCTGCAAACCCTCTTTCCCAGGAGCCCCTCTTGCTCATGTCAGAATCACCTGGAGGAACATTTGCTTCCTTAAATGGTCTGGCATGCTCCAGGGCCTCCAAGTTGCTATTAGCAGCTCAAGCCACCTGGAGACACCTGGCACTTTTCTGTCCCCTACCAACTTTGTGCTGGTGTGTACAGATTTGACTCTTGGAGGGGGACTGTAGCATAAGTGTCCAGGATGGGTCACCTGGGAAACCTCAGTGGCCTTGGTCACCGTACCTGGATGCTGAGAAATGACCTCATACCTTTTTCTTTGGCTCTGTAGGAGCAGGGCTCAGTATGCAGGCATTTGCAGTTTGAGGCATGTATTTCCACAGGAGGAAAAGCAATACCGAGCAGGCTCAGATGGCAGATTGTCCCTGAGTGCTGGGCCATGTTCTCAGACAGGACAGGAAGGAAGGAAGCAACCACAGAAGGCTTCCTAACAGAGGATGCATCTGACTGAGCCTCAGAAAAAGAAGCAGTTCCCCAGGTCCACCCAGAGAGTGAAGGATGGCTGCCTGAGTCCAAGGGACACAGGTAGAGTGGGCCTTGCTCCTCTCTGTGGGTTCTGGCGTACCCCAGCCTGGTCAGTGTCTAAGAGAGCATGGTTCTTGCCCTTCACAGCTTCCCCAGGTGAGGTCTGGACCTAGTGAGTCCCTCTGCAGTGTGGAGGAGCTGTAAGCTGGGGGAAGGGTACATCGCAGAGATAGTGGCCAGGGTGTTTGGAGTTAGTTGTGTGTTAATGCAGGGTGAGGGGCAGGCAGGGCACGGGAGCTGAGACTCATGGCTGGCACAACCAGAGTCCCCCAGAGCTGTGGCCTTGAGGGTCTCGCCTCTCTAGGACAATAAGCCTCAGCTCAGATAGGAAAAGGCTGGGTGAAGCCCAGCCAGCCACGACTTGTCACTGCGTGTACTAGCTAACGCACTTCCTGAGTGTAAGACAGGGGTTTGACATAATCACAGAAGCCCTTCATGTCATCTGGAGGGAGGATCCATGCTAGGAGCCCTGCTCAAGGACGTGGCTGGCGCAAGTCCAGGATACAGTAGGGAGTGTGATCCTCGGCTCTCTTCTCACCCTGCCTCTGAGTCGGTGCGTGACTAAGGCAGGCCTCCTTGGAGTCGTCAGTGCTGCCAGGTTTTTGCTTTTAAATTATCACCCCGTTTGGACCAGAATGCTAGGATTTTTAGGCATGGTGGGGAAGTGGACCTTGATCCAACCTAGGCAGTGAAAAATGAGGGTCAAGGCTGTGCTTGGCAAGTGCAGAGACCACAACGTGAAACCCAGGGAGGTGTCAGCAGGAGGTCCCCACTCCTGGCCTGAGCCCACTCCCCATTCCCGCTGGCTGTCAGGCTTCTCAGCCTCTCAGGCTTTCCTGGTTTGCCAGCTGCCATGAGTTGGTGCTGGACAGACTCGTGTGGGAGTAAAGGGTTTCTTCTTTACACTTTTTCTGTACTTTCTAAACTTAATGCAATGAACAGGCACTGCATTTGTAATTGGAAAACCCATTAAGGAATATTTTTCCGAAGTCAGAAAGGAGAGTCATTAAACCAACAAACACCTGTTTTTCTCGGCATTCTGAGCTGCAATGGTAGTGTTTTGGAAAGTCTAGTAACCGAAGAGAGTCACATCGAGCCACAGTGCTTCGATCTGCTGAGAACACCTGCATTTGCGTCTGGTAGCTGCCCTTAATGAGTTTCCGCAAACTGGTGACTTAACACAATATAGATTTATTCTCACAGTTCTAGAGGTCACAAGTCTGCACTCAGCATTGCTAGTCTGAAATCGAGGTGTGGGCAAGGTCGCGTCCCCTCCGGAAGCTCTGAGGGGAGTCTATTGCCTGCCTCTGCCAGCTTCTGGGGAGTACCAGATGTTCGTTGGCTTGTGGCCACATCACTCCAACCCTCGAGGCAGTGTCTTCAACTCTCTCTGCTCCATCTTCACTGTGTGTGTCAAATCTCCCTCTTACAGGAGTATGTGAAATTCCCATCAGGGCCCTACCTGGATCCTCTAGGACCGGCAGTCTCTCTACCTCAAGGACCTTCACTGAGTCACACTCACAGGTTCTAGGTATTAGAAGGCCATTGGAGGCCATTCTTTGCCTGAGAGCCCCGGGTCCCTCCTAGGCTAAGATGCTAAGATACTGTCCTTACCTCTTTCACTGGGCAGGCTGCCCGTTGGAGCTATGCTCCAGGTTCTTTGCAATGCAAAGTATCCCAGACGGCTGGGAATTGACTGCACACCCCCATAAGAAGATGTCTTGCTGCCTAAGAGAGTGAGTTTGGGGTCCTGAACCAGGCAGGTGATCAAGATGGTGATATTTCGGGGCCTGTGGCTCTGCCATGTAGCTGAGAGCTGTGTGTGAACTTTGCTGGTTACATATAACCCATGTGGCCCTATAGGGAGGGACCACAAGGTCAGAGACCTCTAAGGAGTAGCAAATACTGAATATGTGTCAAGGAGCCTTGGGGACCAGGGCAAAGTGAAAAATGCACCTCGTTTCTAAGGGTGGCTGCGGTGTCCAGACTGGTGCTGAGTAGCCAGGCAGGAAGGCTTCCGTGGTCTGGCCATGTGCCCTCCCACTCTTGAGAAGCTGAAAATCTGGAGTTTTTATAGAGACAGCTCAGTGTTGGAATGCTGGCACACATACACCTTTTCTTTAAACAGGGATGAACCTTTGAGGCAAGGACACCCCCACACCCTGGGACCCTCACTGGAGCCCTCCCTCTTGCTCTGAGTCCATCCACTCAACTTTGACTTTGACCAGGTGCTGGTGGGGACCCCCGGTTGCCAGGTGAGCAACCCCTGGGGCTCTAGGTAGCCAGCAGGAAGCAGAGTGGAGTCCCCCCAGCCTGGCCCCTATTCCCAGAGAGCCGCTGAGTCTGGGGAAATCTCAGCCAGAGGACTTGCTCCCTCCCAGGGGACTGCTGAGACTTACTGACTCATATGTGTGGGGTGGGAAGCTTCCAGGAAGCCTCCAGCTGGCTCACCCTCTTGGGAGGCTGGGGAGGGGACAGCAGCTCCCTCTGACACTGCAACTAAGGGACAGGGGTGACTTCACAAGGTTCATCCTGGGCAGGTGTCCTGAACCTTGTCTCAGTTCTCCTGTGGGGCAAATGGGGTGACCATCCTCCTGCTCAGCTGAGTGAGGTGAGGTCTGGGACTGTGGAAGGCAGAGGAAGGCCAGGCAGGAAGGCAGGAACTAGACCTTTTGAAACTCTTAAACCCAAGGAAATCGCAGCATCCCAGCATCGCTGGATGGGGGGAAATGAAAGACTTTGGAAGTCGCCAGGAATTTGACTCTGCGAGTTGGTTTCCAAGAGCCTAAGTTAAGCATCTCCAAGTGGATATTAAAAGGGAGCTGCGAGACTCGAGGCTCGGTGGTGGGGGCTGGAGGGGGTGGAGAGAGGAGGCCGGGCCGCCACCGGAAGCTGCACGCTGGACAGACGGCTGAAGCCACCGCTCTCAAGACCAGACGGGCCCGTCCCCGAGCGCGTGGAGGGCACTGCCAGATCCCTTCAGGGCCCTCTTTTTTTTTTTTAATTTTTAAATTTTAAAAAAATTTCTCTCCTTTTTTAAATTCCCTCCCGTTTGGAAGAGACAATGCTACTTCAGTTGGGAGCACAAACATAAGATCAGCACATGGAAATGTGGTAATTTTGGTGCATTCGTGATTGCAACAGATTGAAGAAATTAGACCAGACAAAGAGTGTTTTTGGAGGAGGAGGAGGAGGCAGCGAGAGGGAGGGCGACCCGGGTGAGAAAGGGGAGGACGCCTCTGAACAGGGGACGCCGGGACTCCTGCCTGCTGCTAAATATATCCGTAGGAATGGAGAGGGACCGAATCACAGGTAGGCGGATGGCCATCCTTGTCCCCCTTCCCCTGAACCTGACCCTGACCCTGACCAACTCAGGCTTTATTGATGCTTTGGGAAGCCGGCACCCAATGGTCACTTTTACTTCTTTTTGTAGAAATATTTCTTTTTCCTTTTGACTGTTTCTGAATTCGTGGGTTGGAATGTTGCTTCAAAACCAAGCCCCACCAAGTCTGGCTTTTATTTAAACGCGGCTGTCCTCTCTCCCCTCTCCTTCCTATTCCAGTGTGCTGCTTTTGCATCTGTGACCACTGTGACTGCCCAGACCCACAAGGGCGGGTGCAGGACCTGCTCTGGCGCTCAGGGCTGGGGTGGCCTGCCCTGTTTGCTCACCATGTGGTTGGTTTTCTGCTGCCAACCGGTCTGTCTTCAAGGCTGCCTTGGTCTCCTCCCTGAAATAGCATTTCTGGGCCTCCAGGGCAGCTGATTATAGAGATGGAGGCCCAGTGCTCAGAAGAGTGCATGTGTGCCCATGTGTTCCTCACTGGAGCCAATCCGGGCCCATGGGGCTGGGGGTGAATGGATAAATGAAGAAAAAGGAGTCCTCTCCCTTAATCACCCTGGTTAAAAACCTTCCTTTCAGGGCAAGCGTTCCCAGTTCTTTGGTACATGCTATGCGGGCGGCAACCATCAGTGACAGCTGGGCATTACCAGGCCTGCCACCCTGGGTATCCTCTGAGTCTGGGACTGGGGGCCAGGGTACAGGTGGGGAACCCTAGGATCACAAGCCATGCTCTAAGCTTCTGGTGTTCTGAGGTGTACTAGGGTCATGGTGAAGCTAAGAATGCCACCCCAGGAGTGCCACTGGCCCTGGTCTGCTGGTTGCTACTCAGTGTGTTGTGCTAAGAGGCCAGAGGGAAGAAAGGACATCTCAGTGGCCCTCTGAGGGACAAACTGCTCCCCACTTCTCCATGCTGTGACTCAGGACTGCTTTACCGTCCACTGAGGCAGCCCACAGGCAGCCATAGGGCATCCATGAATGGGTACAGCAGAGGTACCCAGGGACTCGTTTCTGCTTGTTGTTGGTGACCAGGGCCAGCTGGGCATGATGGGTGCAGAGCCAGGGTTCCCTGAGCCTGGTCTGTGAGGGCTGCAGGGCAGGGGGCACTGAGATACCCTCCTAGGCCTGAGTGGCTGTAGCCATCCTCAGGATAAACCACCTCACACAGGCAGCCTAGCAGAGGAGAGTGGGCCTGCTGCCTCCTGGGCCATCATCTCTAGGATGATGGTCTCTCCAGTGGTGTGGCTGGTAGGGGACTCCAGGAGTGTCAGGTTCAACCTTCATTTTCTGATTTACTAACCTGTGCTAGGGAGCTACCCCTCCCCTCGCCTCAAGAATGCTCGGCAAGTGCTTTACCACTGAACCCAGCTCCTGCCTTCATTCCATAGAGAAGGAGGCATGGTTCAGAGGATGTGTGACCAACGGGGGCTCTGGGAGCCCAGCACAAAGGTGAGGGGGTTCCTTGGGGAACTGGGAACGATGCTTTGGAACCTCATGGGTTGATCAGACTCCCAGCTTTTCATGAACTGAATAAAACTGACTTTAAGAACTGCCAACTCCGGGCCTTCACAACCAATCTGACCACTGCTGTCCTCAATTGAGGACAGCACAGCAAGGGACAAAGTGGGGACCTTCTCTCAGATGGAACCTAGGGTCTTGTGCACACTGGGCAAGCACTCTATCACCGAAGCTACACCTCCAGCCCTTTTATTCTTTTTAAATTTTGAGACAGCCCAGGCTGGCCTCAACCCTTCATCCTCTTGCCTTAGCCTCCCAAACGCTGGGATCATAGGTGTGCGCCATGATAACAGGCATGATGGGTACTTTCTATGAAATCCCCATTTGGGTGTGTTTTTATTCCCCCAAAAAAACACCTCCCCCCCCAAAAAAAAAAAAAACCCACCTTAGTTATAAATTTGTTCACCAGGAACTAAGAGGAAAATCCCAGCTGCTTCTGTGGCACGTTCCTCACTCTGATCAGTGAATTGAGGTTAATTGTAGCTGAGCTCCTAACCCCAGGCCCTGGGGAAACAAGCTTTTGTCTGGTCTCTGCTGGTGACCTTGAGCAGCCTCTCTGTGGCTTGGGACTGTTTCCTATTGTACAGAATGAGGGAGGTGCATCTGCCTGGCCCTCGAGGCAGTGTCCCTCCCCTCCAGTGGATCTCTGAGTGTGTCCCAAATTCATGTGACCTTCTACATCTTACTGCACGGTTCCTTTCTTCTGGCTGGACATGCTGGCTCATATTCCTTTGTCCCGCTGTCAGGCAGTATGGCAGCTGCTTCTGTCCTCACTTGTGCTCCAGTGGGTGGTGGGCTAGGCTGGGAAGTGTGCCTGGCTGGCCAGAGGCCCCACCTGCCTGTCTCCATTCATGTCCCAAGAGCTGGTGGGTGAGGTGTGTCTAGCCAGCCACCCAGCAACAGTCCAGGAGGGGAGGTGGGCTCACCAGGGTCTGCCAGCCTCAGGGAAGGGCTCTGGGCAGGTGCTGGCAGCTCTTAACTTGGTTCACTCTTTCTTCTTTCTTTCCCTGGATTTGAGTACCAGACCCCAATTCTCTCCAGCCCTTTTGGAGGCCGCAGCCTCCCCTGGGGAGATGCCGAGGGCTTGTCATCAGGACTGGTGTGAGTCACAGAGCAGTGACAGGCCGCTGAGGCACGGAAGGCTGTTCCTTCAGCCAAGGGCCGGGTTTTTTTTGTTTTTTGTTTTTTTTGCTCTGGATTGGCTTTGTGGCTTTTACAAATTAAGCAGTTTTATCTTGTTCCAGAAGCTTGTGTTTGAGCAGGGGGAGAATCTCCAAGAAGGGAACTTTCCACTGGGCTGGGCTGCTCGCTTTGCTAGGGGAGGGAGGGTGGGAATGGCCGGCAAGCTGGTGAGTCGTAGGCAGGGAACGTGCAAGTCACTGCATGGGTCACCAGCGGCATGGATCAGATGGACACGGAGGGAGCGGGGAGCTCTGGAGGCTGGGCCCCAGTCTTCTCTGTCTCTTCTGTCCTTACTTTGCTGCCCCTCTTGTCTCTGGGTTCCTGGGGAATCTTCACTCCTGGCTAGCAGGGTGCTTCCTAACCTCCTCCTGCTTGCTCTGCCTGGCAGGGACTTTGGTCCCTGCAGGGATTTCCTAGTGGCTCAAAACAATAGGAGTGTCTCACAGTCCTGGAGCTGGGAGTCTGAGCTCAGGGTCCTGGCAGGCTGGAAGGTCTGCCCCAGGCCTCTCCCAGCTTCTGTTCTGTTGGCTGAGCAATTGCAGCATCCCTTGGCTTGTGGTCACGTCACTCCACTCTCTGTCTCTGTTGTCACATGACCCTCTTCTCTGTCCCTGATCTCCCTCAGTCTTTCTCTTATAAGGGCACCAATTGTGGATGCAGGGCCACAGGGTGACCCAGGACTATCACATTTCAAGGTCCTTAGCTGAATTTCATTTGCAAAGACCCTTTCTCCAACTAAGGCCACATTCAAAGCTCCAGGTGGATGTGATTTGGGGGGGGTGTCACCATTCACCCCCACCCCTAGTTCCCTTGTGTCCTGGATATGCAGAATCATTTGAGGTCCTAGTATGGGTCTTTGGCATGGCCACTAGCCTTTCCACTTGCTCACTTGTCCCCAGTGAGGTGAGAGGAAACCCAGCTCTGTGTGAAACTGTAGGGACAGTGAGCACCTTCCCTGCTTCCCCTTCACATCTTCTTCCCTGCCCTGAGTCTTCCCAAGGTTCCTGCTGGCACCCTCAGCTGCCCAGAGAGGACCAGGGACAGAGGGGTGAGGCCAGTGCCAGATTTGGAGGCAGAGTGAATCTGGGAGAGAGATGCACAAATGATAGGGCAGTATGGTTCTTTTCAAGCTCCAAACCATGCTCCAGAAATTTTCCTGATTTGAGAATTTGTTTCTATGTAAAGTCCCTCTGAGAATGACTTAAGCACTAAAGAGCTGCCTTAAATAACCATGAGCGTGAGATCAGGGCTCCTCCCGACTGCTGGGGTGGTTACTGTGACCACTCTACTGCAGGGACTTGGGGGCCTAGGGCTCTGTCCTAGACAGAATAGTATGCTAAAATATACACAACACAGAACTTATAGCAGCTTTTATGTGCATGGTTCAGTGATACTGTGTTATGTAGCCATCGACACCATCCATCGCCAGACAGAAACTCTGTCCCCTTCCCTCCTCCCTCAACCCCTGGCAAACCCCACTCTACTTTCAGTTACTATGATGGTGACTCTAGGGACCCCCATGAGTGGAATCATACAGTGTTGTTCTGTTGGCTTATTTCTCTGAGCAGAATGGTCTCAATGTCCATCCATGTAGCAGGTGTTGGAATGGTCTTCCCTTTCAGTAATACTCCATATCGTTTGTCCATCCATGGACGCCTGGTGGCTTCCACTTTTTGGTTGCTGTGAACAAGGGTGCATCAGTTTCTGCTCAGGTCCCTGCTTCTCAATTCCAGAAGAGGAACGGCTGGATTCTTTTTGACGGTCTCAGGATCTGCCATATTGTTTCCCACAGTGGCTGTGCCCACTGCAATATGAGGTGCAGATTTCTGCACATCCTCACCAACACTTGCTACTTTCTCTTTTGTTGGTCAAATCCATTCTAATGGATGTGGGGTGATGCTTCATGGGTTTTTGTTTTTTAATTAGCACAAGCACATTTATTTACTAACCAAAAGGATATTCCAATACTTCGAAATAGTTGCATATCAAATGTTTGCGAGCAAGACAGTTGAACCCAGGAAGGAAAAGAGAAGAAGCAGTGTGGAGATTCACTCACTGAGTTTATTCACACAGCAAATTCCTGTCCAAAGCAACATGGAATTTTTCTTCTATTTTTTATCATCAAAACTATTTTTGGTGGTAATGGGGTTTGAACTCAGGGCTTCACACTTGCTAGGCAGGCGCTCTACTGCTTGAGCCACACCTCCAGCCCTTTTTGCACTGGTTATTTTAGAGCTAGAGTCTCACTTTTTGCTCAGGCCAGCCTGGACAGTCAACCTCCTGTTTTGTGTTTCCTGACACCCTTTCTGGGATGACAGGTGCACACCACCATGCCCACTTTTTTTTCCATTGAGATGGCGTCTAGCAAACTTTTTTTTAACCCTGGCTGGCCTGGAACCATGATCCTTTGGATCTCAGCCTCCCAAGTAGCTAGGATTACAGGCGTGAGCCACCACACTGGGCTTTTTTTCTGCTTTTTCATAGAACTGAGTATGGCAACATTGCTCACTGAACATTCCACCACTAACTTCCCATCTTTCAATTTTCTTGTTGCTATGCCTTTCTTCCCACTCCTCTCCTCATACTGAGCCAGTGCCTTGTCTGTAAAGTTGCAGACTGTCTGTGTTTTCCAGAGCTGTAGTTTTTTCAAACTTCTTTCCCAGGGTACAAAAAAACCTGTTGTTTTCAAAGTGCTCTTGGTTTGCATGGTGACCCTATTGCCATCACAAGTGATGACACAGTCTGGTTTGGCCATTGTATCCATTTTTCACAGAGCTGGTCCCCTCCCTATTTCGTCCATGCAGTCGCCAGAGCCCTGGCTGGTCACCAGGCTCCATCTTCCTTCTGCTGAACGGTGGCCAGGACAGTGTGCTGTGTTTATTGTGGCTTTGATTTGCATTTTCTCAGTGATTAGTAATGTTGAACATTTTGTCATGTGTTTACTGTCATTTTTATGTCTCCTTTGAAAAATGTCTACTTAAGTCATTTGCCCTTTTTTTTTTCTGGACAGAACTGGGGTTTGAATTCAGGGCTTCATGCTTGTGAGGCAGGTGTTCCACTGCTTGAGGCATACCCTCAGCTGCTTTGGCTCTGGTTTTCTTGGAGATGGGGTCTCGCTTTCTGCCCAGGTGAGCCTGGACTGTGGTCCTCCCATTGCTGGATGACAGGTGTGTGCCACCACACCAGCATGTTTTCTTCGAGATGGAGTTTAGCAAGCAAGCGTTTTTTACCCAAGCTGGCCTGCTTGGAACTGTGATTCTTCTGATCTCAGCCTCCCACGTAGCCAGGATTGCAGGTGTGAGCCACTGACTCTTTGCCCATTTTTGAGTTGGGTTTTTTGTTGTTGAGTTGTGGGAGCTCTTTATTTATTCTGGATATCAATCCCGCATCTGATTTATAACTTGCAGGTGTTTTCTCCTACTCCATGGATTACCTCTTTACTCCATCAAGAACTTTCTTTGATGCACACAAGTTTTACATTTTGCTGAAGTCCAATTTGTCTGTTTTTCTTTGGTTGCCTGAGCTTTTGCCAAATGCAATTATGAAGCTCTCTGAGGCTTCTCTACTGTGGACTAGGGTAGTCCTGCACCTCTGACCATTCTGGATCCACCTCTCTCTCTCTCTTTCTCTCTCTCTCTCTCTTTCTCTCTCTCTCTCTCTCTCTCTCTCTCTCTCTCTCTCTCTCTCTCTCACACACACACACACACACACACACACACACACACACACACACGAGGAAACTCTGACCTGAGCAAAGCTGAATAAATACAACAACACCCCTTGGAATCAGCCAGGAGGCCCTGACTCTGATACTTTGCTATAATAACTTGAAAAGGCCTTGCTTGGGTCAGGCATCTCGGCTAGAGCACACAGGGCTGTTGGGTGACTGTGCCTAGGGCCCAGTTCTCCGCTCTCTCCACTCTGCCCTGCAGACAGGTGGAACCACCAAATGACTTTCTCGAAGCCTCTGCTTTGAGTCCACCTCACATAGACACAGTTATCCTGGTTCACTTAGCAAATGTTTATTGAGACCCTACTATGTGCTGGCACCCCAGCTTCTCGGCCTTCATATGAGGAGTGGCAGACACATGCCTGGCCACTCCACTGAGTGTCAAGTACTTTTCAGTGGGGCTGTGAAGAGGCTCTGAGCTGGAGTTGTGGTTGCTGCTAGGTGCGTGGAGGGATCGATGGATTAACAGAAGCCCCTCTCCTTGAGGCTTCCTCTGGGCAAATGGCATTGAACTGGAGCTTGACTGGCCAGAAGGACCCAAGCAGCCCAAAAATCCATGGGAAAAGAATAGCAAATTCAATGACCCTGAGGTTGGAACCTCATCAAGGTTGGAGCTGCAGAGAGGGTCGCTGGAGAAGAGCAGGTCAGAGGCTGCCATGTGGGCTGGGTCTTGGAGGTCCAGATGAAGGCTTAGTTTTATCCTTGGTGTGGTAGCTTCTGGCAGAAGGGAAAGAGAAGCAGGGAGATTGGAGGGGAGGGGGCCACTGGAGTCTCTGTTGTTGGAATGGGGGTTCTGTTTTTGTTTTTTTGGTGGGACTGGGGTTTGAACTCAGGGCTTCATGCTTGCAAAGCAGGTACTCTGCTGCTTGAGCCATGCCTGTAGTCCATTTTCCTTTGGTTATCTGGAGATGGAAGTCTCAGGATCTATTTGCCTGGGCTGGTCTTGAACCTTCATCTTCCAGATCTCAGTCTCCCAAGTAGTTAGGATTACAGGTGTGAGCCACCGGTGCCTGGTGGGATGGGGGCTCTTTGACTGCTACGTGGACCTGGGTGGTTGAAGAGGTCACCAGATGCTGACATGAAGACCATCCATGCCCAGGTCTGCCCTGCCCTCTCCTTTCAGTATGGAGCACTTCCGGTGTCTGAGCCTGGAGGTCCGCTTGGCTGAGGGTGGCCTGTGTCCTGGGAGGGTGGCCCCAGGAGCCTGGCAGCCGCATGGCAGAAACTCAGGTGTTGAAGGAGGGGACAGTGCTCTCTTTGAGTCCCGTCTCTTCATGGCTGTTGGTGTAGTGAGTCTCAGACAGGGTTATGGTGAACTTCAGTGTGTCACAGCCAGTGCTTGACAGTGTCCCCACCCCATGCAGTAGCCTTGTCCCTAGTGCCTGGGGTCTGTGTCTACCCCTGGCTTCCCAGTTTCTCCCCAGCTGTGGGCCCTGACGGGGGGAGACATGCTGGTCTGAATATTCTTATGTGGCCAGGAGCAGGGATCGAGTCAGAACTTCCCTCTCACAATCAGAGCACCAACCATGGTCAAGGGCTTCCCACATTGTCCTGGACAGCGACAAGCAGAGAAATCAAGGTCTCCAGACTCGGGTGGCCACAAGGCTGGGAATCTGCAATGCATGAGGTCAGGCTGTGCCCATCAAATCTCAGCCCTGCCCCCAGCCATTTGGGGCTGCTCAGCATGCACACTGCGTTTTCCTGCTATTCCATTCCCTCTGCATCCTGGGCCACTTGGGAGACACAGGGGCGGAGAGTTTCAGGTGCTCCCAGAGAGCACGTGGCTGCCCCTGTGGCTTACTCCATTAGCTCTGAGCCTGAGGGCGCCCTGAGAGCACAGCAGGGGACCTGCTTTGAGAGCCCACCCTCCCTGCCTGAAGGGACCACTGACTCTTGCTGGCTGGGACACCCACCCTTGCAATGAGCTATGACAGAGTCTCATTGAGCAAGGACTGACACCATCCCCTGCTGGTGTGGCTCTGAGCTGCCAACTCCCCAGCTCCTGAATTTTGGGGCTCACTCTTGGGGGCTCGGCCTGACCCTTGTGCAGCCTTTCCTGGTTCCTCCCTCTGTCCTGTGCTGGGCAGTGTTTCTGTTCACCTGAAAGGGCTGGGGGAATGTGAGGACAAAGAGGACTCAGGAGCCTCTTTAATAAGTTAGGCAGGTCTGTGCTCCCCACCCTGAAGATCAGCTGTTTGGGGAAAGCCCTAACTTTCCCATCTAGGGGCGAGAGGCACAGGTGCAATTGTCCTGGCCTCACCTTTCCATGGCCTTGCCACTCTGTAGTTTCACTTCAAGCTGCCTCTCTCTGTCCCAGCTGCCCTGGTGCTTACCCTGGGCAGCTCTCAGTCTGGACCTGTCCCTCCAGGACCAGCTGAGGTCCTGATTCCACAGGACAGGGCTTCTCAGCCTGCCTGGCATGTTTTACCCACTTCGGATGTCACAGAATATTGCTGTCAATAACGATTAAAGAATGTCAGCTTCAGCTGGGCGCTGGTGGCTCACGCCTATAATCCTAGCTACTCAGGAGGCAGAGATCAGGAGGATCATGATTTCAGGCCAGCTGGGCAAAAAGTGTTCAAGACCCATCTCAATGGGGAAAAAAAATTAAGCTGGGCCTGGTGGTGTGCACCTGTCATTCTGGCAATGGCAAAAACATCAAGAAGATCAAGGTCCAGGCAGGTCTGGGCAAAGAAGCATGACCCTATTTCCAAAGTAACCAGAGCAGGAAGGGCTGGAGGCAATCGACTGCCTGCAAGGTAGGCGGAAGCCCTGAGTTCAAATCCTGATACTGTAAGAATGTCAGCTTCTGAATGAATGGCTTCAACATATTTTCCAATTCTGGAGTCTTCAAAGTGTCCATGTCCTGACGTTGCCACATCCTCAGAGAGAGGAAGAGCCTTGGGGCTTGTGCTCCAACCAGGTAGTGGCCTCAGTCTGTGTCACTGTGACTGTGTATTGGTTAGGGGTGTCCATGGGGGACTGGACATCGAGTGTGGGTAGAGGGGGTCATTTTCTGCACAAAGGCAAATCCCTGGGCATTGTGATTTGCTGCAGAGAGGGTGTCCTAGCCTTGCAGGGAGCAAGGGGCTGGCAGCGCAGACCAGGAGAGGAGCGGTGCAGAAAGCCTTTCATCCAGCAGGTGGCGGTGCAGACTCTCAAGAGCGCCTGGTGGGGGCTTTTCCTGGTCTGCTGATGGCTGCTTCCCTGGAGGGAGAAGGGGAAGTGGGAGAGAAGAGAAGGGGAGTGTTCCTCGGGTGAGACAGGGCTCAGGGGAAGAGGAGGGAGGGGTCTCCTGACATCCCTTGCATTTCAGTTCCTTTTCCTATTTTTGGTTGACATGTCTCCATCTCCTAAATTTTTCCAACATACGCAGTAAAGGTGACAGAATTATCAAGTGAACACTGCATGCCCTCTTCCTGGGCTCTGCAGTGGCTGTGTGCCTGCTTGCTTCTTCCCGTATCCGTCCCTCTGTCCACCACAATCAGGCTTTTGGGACACATTTCCAGATGAGTCACAGACATGTCATCCACAGACTCTACAGTTTGCACTTTGTCAGCCAAGAGCCAACGGTTCTTTTTAAACAGTTGTATACCACAAGGTGCACAGGTGTTTGTTGCAATGTTCTCTGAATTTATTTTATTTTCAGCGGTGCTGGGTGTTGAACTCAGGGCCTTGTGCTCACTAGGCAGGCGCTGTACTGCTGGAGTCACACACCTGGCCCTTTTCTGCCTTAGGTATTTTTCAGGTAGTTTCTCTCATTTTTGCCTGGGGCTGGCCTCAGACTGTGATCCTCCCACCTTTGCCTCCATGTAGCTGGTATGACAAGTACATACCACCATGCTCAGCTTGTCCCTTAAGATGGGTTCTCACTATCTTCCCTGCCTGGGCTGACCTTGAACCCTGATCCTTCCCATCTTCACCTCCTGAGGAGCTTGGGTGACAGGTGTAAGCTACCACACCCAGCCCATGTGCTCTCTGAATTTTGACAGGTGTGTGCACGGTGTGTCCCAATCCCTATCAGAAAACAGGACATCACCATCAAGCACTTTTGCACTCAACTGCTGCCTCGCCTTCCCCAGGGCAACTGCAGTTTTGACGTTTTCCACCGCAGATGAATCAACTTGTTTGAACAGTTTTAGACCTACTGTTGCTGCAGGTACCAGGACTTTGTCCCATGCCACCGCAGAGTAGAGCTCACAGTGTCACCGTGCTGTACTTTTTCCTGTCTTCCAGATGTTTTTTTGGGGCTCTGAGAAGTAACGCTCTGTAGTGAGCTGTCTCGCACAAGCCTTTTGTGGACGATTTTTTTTTTCATTTCTCTGTGCAGTACCTAGCATTGTTGAGCCATAGAGCAGGTGTGAGTTTAGTTTGACAAGAACACCGTTCAAGAGCCCCCAGCAATGCACGAGGGCTCTGGCTGTGTCACATCCTTGCCAGCATTTGGCACTGTCACTCTTCAATTTTAGTCATTCTGGGGGTGTGTAATGGCATTTCACTGTGGCTTTAATTTGCATTTGTCTGATGACTATTGCCGTGGAGCACATTTTCATGGGTTTATTAGCTATTCATATATTTTCCCTTTGTGAAATATGTTTTCAGATCTGTTGCTCATTTTAAAATTGGATGATGTGACTTTTCCTTATTCTTTCTGGATACTGGACTTCAGTCAGATAAAGGTTTTGCAAGTAGTTTGTTCCGGCCCCATGGCTTGCTTATTCATTTTCTTAATAGTGTTTTTTAATAAGCAAAAAAGTATGTCATTTTACTTTGGATGAAGTTTAACAAATTTCTTTTTCTTTGTAAGGAAGCTTTGCCTATGCCAAGTTGCAAAGACATTTTTCAGTGGTTCCCTCTGGTAAGTTTGTAGATCGAATTTTGTAAATTAACTTTTATGTGTGGTATGAGGTAGGGGTCAAGGTTCACTTGGTTACTGCTGGTTCATGTGTGTGTCCAGTTAACTCAAACTCTACTTGTTGAAAAGACTTCTTTCCCCCATCAGTTGAATGAAGCACAGTAGGCCTAAAATCCCAGCATTTGGAAGGCTGAGGCAGGAGGACTGTGAGTTCAAGGTCAGGCTGGGCTACATAGTGTGACAAATAATCCTCAGATATAGATCCTCGTTTAAACTTGAGGTCTTGCTTTGCAGCCCAGGCTCCGACCTGTAACTTGTAACCCTCCAGCCTTAGCCTTCTGAGCTCTCTCTCTCTCTTTTTCCTTTTTGGCTTCTTTCATGAATTGCTTCACCTCATCAGTCACTGCAGCTTCTTGTTATTTATTTATTGATTGATGGTATTGGGATTTGAACTCAAGGTCTCATGCTCGCTAGGCAGGCGCCCTACCACTTGAGCCACTCCACCAGCCAGAGATAACAGCTTTAATCTGTTCTGATCATCTCTTAAAGGTCTCTCCTGTCAGCTTGGAGTTGCGCTGGGGATTAAGTTCCACATATAAACTTTGCGGGACATGTTCAACCACAGCAGGGGGTACAAGCCTTCTTTGTTTTTTGTCACAATTGTTTGGGCTACTTTGAATCTTTTGCATTTCCACACACATTTTAGATCAGACTGGGGTTTTTTTTTCTTTTTTTTTTGCAGTACTAGGGTTTGAACTCAGGGCCTGCACCTTGAGCCACTCCACCAGCCCTTTTTTGTGATGGGTTTTTCAAGATAGGGTCTTGTGAACTATTTGCCTGGGCTGGCTTTGAACCTCGATCCTCCTGATCTTTGCCTCCTGAGTAGCTAAGATTATAGGCGTGAACCACCAGCACCCGGCCCCAGGCTGGCAATTTTTATGGAAAAACCCAGTTGGATTTCAGCTGGTTGTAGAGCTCTGTAGATTGGTTTGGGAAGAATTAACATCTCAACAGCATTGAATCTTCTGGTTCATGAACATGGTAATTCTTTATTTTTCCTAAAAACTCTAGAATGTCATTTGTTAAATTTATTCTTAGGTATTTTCGGGTTTTTGATGTTACAGTAAATGAAATGGTTTTTATCAATCCCCTTGCTGTGCAATGTATGTCCAGCAGACTGGACCCGTTTCAAGGATGTAACTTGATGGGTTGTGACAGTTATGTACATTGACAAAGCACCCTCACATGCAAAGAATCTGTGTCCCTCTGCAGCCGGTCATCCTGTCCCTGGCCCCAGGCACCACCAATGGCTGAATGCTTGCATTTTTTTGAGAATTATATATGAAATAGAATCATACCTTTATATCTGTTCTGCTTGGGTTCTGCCACTCTGCGTAATAGTTTCATGATTCATCCATGTCTCGTGCCATCATTTCTTTTTTATTGATCAAAAGTATTTCATTGAATGGATAGAACGCCTTCTGTTTACCCATTTACCTCTTGGTGGACATTTCGGTTTTTTATAGATTTTGGTTATTGTGAATGAGGCTGCTTTGATGTTTTCATTTACCTCAAATAGCCAGGCTATTACGGTAGGGAAAGGAGTGACCAGGCTGTATGGTAGGGATTTGTTTCACGTTTTAGAAATGCTAAATAGTTTTTAAAGTGGCTGTTCTGTGTTTCATTTGACTAGTGTATGGGGGCCTCAGTGGTTTCACAACTTAGTGTTGGGGTGAGTGTGTGTATAGCCACTGGGATTTGAACTCAGGACTTCATGCTTGCTAGGTGGATGCTCTACCACATGGGGAATGTTTCCAGTTTTGAAGGTCTTTTCTGTCTCCCTTATTTCTCTCTTTCTGCATTTGTCTCTACAGAATCACATTGTTTTGTGATTTTCAAAGAGAAGTTCTTGCATGTGGTTTGTCAAATGTAATTCCTAAGTATTGTATTTTTTGGCACTATTTGTAAATTGAAGTACTGTATATTTTTCTGGAACAAAACAAATAAGCTATTTGTTGCTTCTGCTATCCTCTCTCACACATAACCCTTGTAATGCCAGACGTGTCCCCACGCACTGAGCAAGCAGTCTTTCTCGGAAGACAGCAGCTGGCGTCCTCACTCAGTCCAGCTCATTCTGGAGCAGCTCACAGAACCTGGGAAAACACTTTGCTCACATTTGCTAGTTTATTATAAAGAAAGAAATAAACAGCACAGGGAGGGCGAGGTCTAGAAGAGTCTTGAATGTGGGAGCTTCATCCCCATGGGGTCAGGGTGCACCCCATCCCCATGGGGGTGTTCTTATTTACCTCCCTGCAGGCCTCTTGACTTCAATCCTTTTGGGGTTCTGTAGACACCTCATCATGTAAGTAACAACTGGCCAAGCCACTGGTCATCGAGAACCAAATTAAGGCTTTTGGTAGTTAGACATCTTTACCAGTTAATGGGACGTTATGTTGCAAGGTGCTCTTCAAATTACTGGTGCGGTTGTCATTTCCTGGTGGGGCCCTGACTACCACACTAAAGTAGTTAGAAGGAAGGAAGTAATGAAGATAAAGATACAAATCAAGGAAATGGAAAACAGAAGAAAAAAAGGTCAGAAGTTGGTTCTTTAACATGATCTACAGATTGGTAAATTTGTAACTAATGAGATAGCAGAGACAGAAATAAAAACATAATTTTTCAATGATAAGAATGAAATGTTACCCTACAAGATCCTATAGATATTAAAGTGATAAGAATATGAATAAATTCAACCATGGCCATCAAATGGACAAGTGCCTTCAAAATACAACTTACCAGCCAGGCATGGCGGTACACATCTGTAATCCCAGCTCTCAGGAGGCTGAGGCAGGAGGATCTTGAGTTCAAGGCCAGCCTGGGCTGCATAACAAGACCCTGTTTTAAAAATTAATTAATTTACAGAAAACATTTCTGTACTTGTTGGGGAACAGAGTTCGAGTCAACTGATCAGGATCAAGGGGTGAGTGGCATCTCTTCACATTCTCCAATATTTATTTCTCAAATGCTAAGAATGGTGTCGGCTCTGAGCTGAACCCTTGTGTTTCCCCCAAATTCATGTCACCCCTTCCTATCCAGTGCAGTGGTGTTGTGAGATGGAGTACCCGGAAGGTGAGTGGGTCGTGAGGATGGAACCCTCGTGAACAGGATTAGTGTCCTTATAAAATCGGCCAGAGAGTACGTTGTGTCTTTTGCCACAGGAGGATGCAGCAGGAAGGTGCCCTCTTTGATTCAGGGAGCAGATCTCCTGAGACACTTGCTCTCCTTCCCCAGAACTGTGAACGATCCATTTCTACTGCTCAAACGTGACACACTGTAAGGTATCTCATTATAGCAACCCAGAAGGGCTAAGGCGGTGTGAGCGCTCCACTTCTGACTGTGGGGATCCCTTCCTGTCTTTCAGGCTTTACTTCCTACATTTTGAGCTCTTCTGGTTGAGTGTATACACACTATCGCTATGTCTTCTTAACAAGCTGACCCTTAGCTGAGTGCTAGTGACAGTTCTTCTTTCAGGACCTAAGAGTGTTCCATGTCTTTGGCCTCCATCATTTCTGATAACAAAGCGACATTGACCTGGCTGCTTTTGAGAATTGCTACCTAAGGTTTAGTTGCTAGGAAAGTTCCCTCTGTCCAGTGGCGCCCCAACTCTGTCCACTCCTGGTCCTCCCACTTGAGGTCATTCTGCATTGCCTTTGGGCTGTTCTTTCACATTTTTGGTGCAGAGTCACAATGTTACTTGCAGGAGAATTGGCAGGGTAGCAATCCTCCTCCACTTCCAGGAGCTGGGATCAGAGTGTTCCTGCCCACAGCCATTGGCCAGCAGTGACCTCCCTGCTGTGAGCTTGCCAGGACAACGTTAGACCCACTTTCTCATCAGTAGATTCTAGAAGAGTTAAGTTCCTGGTCTGGGTGGCATGATGTCTGTGACTATTGGCTAGACCACCATAGGGACCCCTAGCTGGTAAAGAGAGGCATCCAGCACCCCTGGACACCACCTCCAGGAGCTGGGGTTTCTCACAGCTGTTCAGGGCTGGGCCCAGCTGCCTTTCCTCTTCTACATCGCACAGCACCAGGTGTCTGCCAGTGTCTTCTGCCACAAGACCTCAGCTCCCCCTCGGAGGGAGGGACAGGGCTGGAGGCAGGGCACTGCTGCTCCTTCCTGTGCAGTTCTAGGGTCAGCTCCAGGGGCGTGCAAAGGGGCCCCAAAGGCAGAAACCCTCCCTGGTCCCTGTCCTTGTTCTTCCCAGGGACAGAGGAGGTGACAGATGCCCACATGTTTGCGTGGACAGGTCTCGGGCTTGGTCTGTGTGTGTCATGGTTGAGTTTTGTTCCCGAATGTACTTTTAATGGGAGAAAGCCATCACTGGCTAGAGCTCCAGGTCCAGAAGGAGGCCTGACTCCTTCTACAGAGGAAATGAGTCACACTCAAATGTGAAGGTTGGGGTCAGAGCAGGCATCGCGAGGGTGAAGGGAAAAAAGGAGGAAACGGGTGGGGCAATGGTGGGTACAGGAGACAGTGGAGAACGCCTTCCACGCTTAGAGGGGTGATGGAGGTGCTCAGGTGCTGAGCTAGACCTGGAGTGAACATTCCCCAGTCCAGTCTGCATCATGGAGGCCAGGATCCTGTGGACTGGAGGACAAGGAGGGGGCATGTGTGTGTGTGTGTGTGTGTGTGTGTGTGGTGCATGTGTGCGTGTGCTTGCTTGCATGGGGTGTGCAGGGTGCACCGCCCTCATTTCCCTCTCACTGTCTTCCTGACCATCAGACAGAATTTCCGTGCACCTCTCCACCCTTCCCAGGCTGCACATGGAGGGGCATGCACGGTGCTTGTGCGCACACACACACACCCCACCGGGGTTGAGCACTCCCGTGGGTTGTACCTTGGCCTGGCAGGAAACCTGCTCTGGGAAACGGAGGCCCCACCTTTGGCACAAAAGTGTGTTTTTGTTGCGACTCATTCAAGGCAACAGAGAGGAGGGGTGGGGTGGGGACAGCATGTGTTTGTTAGGGCAGATTTTGCCTCAGGCGGCAGGGTAGTCAGGGATGGTCTCGGTGGCTTCTGTCCCAGGCTCTGGAGGGCTTGGGAGACACATTTACATGCATGTTCAGGGTCTTGCAAGGTCAGGAGCTGCCACAAAGTAGTGCCCTCTTTCTCATGAGCTGTGGTCAGTGGGAAGGCCCGACCTCAGAGACGGCCCTCAGCCTTGCCCCTGGAGTCCCTGGCCAAGATCCAAGAGCTATGAAGGCTCCATGCCAGTGACCTTCCCCTCTGGCCCAGGGCAGGGCTGATGAAGTGGCCGTTGGAAGCCTGTAACCTTGAACACGGGTTCTGTGGATCACAGATCCCTGGAGTGGGATGAGGCGGACACTGAGCTGAGCTGCTGAGTGGACCGATGAATGGAGGGACCTGGGCGCAAGGCCTCCCATAAAGGTGCTCGGTCATCTTCGACATGGGATGTGGGAAAGTCTGCAAGGCTTGCTGTGTGACCTTAACCATGACACAGGGCACTGGCTGCCCTGGGGGAGGGGCCACCACACGCTTGGCCACGTTGCGAGGTCCAGGAGTGCCTGTGGCTGTCAAATATGAGAACACAAGCTGTGTGGCCTGGGACATCAGAAATGTTCCCCTGCCATTCTGGGGGTCAGAATCTGCAATGAAGTTGTTGACAGCACTGGCTCCTCCTGGGTCTCTGAAGGAGAATGTTCCAGAGCCTCTCAGCTTTGGGTGGCAGTGGGAATCCTTGATGTCTCTTGGCTTGTCATTGTGTCACTCCAATCTCTGGTCCTCTTCACTTGGCCTTCTCCCCTCTATGCCTCCTCTGTGCGTCTGTGTCCTCATCGGCCTTTCCTTCCTCTTGTAAAGATGCCTCTTGTCAGATGAGGTCCACCCTATCCCATTGTGCCCTCATTGTAACCTAATTATATCCGCAAAGACCCTGTTTCCAGATAAGGTCACAGGCATGGGTCTGGGGGGGGCACACAATCCAACCCTGTGCAGAGGGCCAGGGCTCTGTCCTAAAGGAGAGTGTGGAGGTGAGTGAGGCCCCAGAAGAGGGATGTGTGGCCAGAGGGCTTGAGATTATGTTGGGGAGGGGTCTGTGGAAGGGAGTTGGGACTAATGGTTGTCCCAATAGGAGGCGTGGAAGGAATTGGAGGAGCTACAATTATTGTTAGTGGTTGGAGGATTGTGAGGTAGAAGGATAGCCTTTATTTTGAGTTCTTCCAAAATAGCAAACCAATACCACCTGGAAGGTGGAGCCTGACTTGTACATAAAGAAGCGTTTTTCTGCCGGGTGCCGGCGGCTCACTACTGTAATCCTAGCTACTCAAGAGGTGGAGATCAGGAGGATCACGGTTCAGATCCAGCCCGGGAAAATAGTTCGAGAGACCCTATCTTGAAATTCCCTTCACAAAACTAGGGCTGGCACAGTGGCTCAAGCAGTAGAGTACTTGCCTAGCAAGTGTGAGGCCCTGAGTTCAAACCCCAGTGCCACCAAAAAAACCAAAAAAGGATGCTTTATAAAGCAGTGAGCCATACTTACAAGTTTCAAGCAAGAACCATGTGGGGATCATTCAGGGATGGGAGAAGGGACTTCAGAGGCCCCTGCCCACACCAGCAGTCTATTATTTTATGCGAACCTGAATTTCAAAATGTCCTGTTATTTGAGGACATGCCTACAACGGGGGCCCCACTGTCAGGCCCCCATTCTATGCCATGTCTTTAGGGCAGGGAGTGACAGTAGGCCCCTATCCCTCTACCCTTCCCCCTGCTCTTTCTTTTTGGCTTCCCAAGTGACTGTAAGCTTGCTACCCCTGGTTCTATGGAAATGGTGTGTCAGCCCTGAGACCTGCTTCGTCTGAGGCCTGACGTTGAAATTAAACCCTAGACTACAGGTTTGGGGAAAAGTGTGTGCAGATGGCTAACTGTGCACAAGAACACACATGTGTGGCATGTGTTTGCAGGCATGTGCACACGTACGCACATGCAGGAGGACACAGGAACTGGAGGCAGCTGTGAGCTGTGAGCCAGAGCCATCTGGGCTGAGACCCCCAGGCTCCAGGGCCCCTGGCACCAGGCTCAGTGTCAGCTGCTCCTCCTCCTTCTAGCAGGAGAACACCAGCTACTGAGGCCCCGCTCATGGTGTACCCAGCTGTTTTATGCATGGGTCTTGTTTTTTACTTACAGGTTTTGTTTTGTTCCAGATAGCATTCTTGGTATATCACAAACAACTTCATCTCACTGGAATCTGATGAAGTAGATAGTGTCGTTTCTACTTTATAGATGAGAAAACGGAGGTCTCAAGGGTAAAGAGACTTGTCCAAGGCCTGTCTGTCCTTCCCTTGTGCATGCATGCACACACTCTCTCTCTCTCTCTCACTCCACAGTCACAGTTTCCCCTCTGATGTAATGTAGTGGATGCCAAGGAAGGTTCTAGCAGCTTCCTCCCTCTGGTCTGGCTCAGCTCCCAGGAACTGGGTTTCCCCAAATGCTCCTGCCCAGCTTACAGCCCCCCTTCCAGCTGGAAGGAAGCTGAATGACCCTTCACTCCCTAGAGGTCCCTGGCCAGGTTCCTGCCCACTCCCTCCAGCTCTGCTGCCACCACTCTGCACTGCCAAGGGCTCCCAGCAGCTGTCAGGGAGGAAGGGACATGTGAGAGGGTCATTTCTCCTCCCTGGAAGCAGCTGAGGGGCTTGCTGGCAAAAGGCTTCTGTCTGCTTGTCACACACCTGTTGGAGGCTATTGATCCCAGCCTTGGGTGCTGCCCACCTACTCAACCCTGCAAATGGCGTCTCACCAAGACCAGTGTAGTGGGCAGAGGGAAACTAGGGTGCAGAGATGTAGAATCACTTTTCCTGGCACTAGGATGTCCACCAGCTCTGTGGATCTCCAAAGCCCACATTCTTGTTACTTCGGGCCCAGAAAGGATCAAGGTGTCTCTCAATGAGCCAATTTTTGGGGTGACCTGTGTTGCTCACTCAGCTCATTGTATTTACCCAGTAGAAAGCTGAATGAATGGGTCCCCGTGTGACTCAGAGCTGATGGCCTTGGTGGATCCATCTGTCTCCATCCTAGTGTCTACCATCTCCCTTTAGGATGTGTGACTTTGACAATGGTGACTCTCCACCCTTTCTCAGATGGTGTCTCCATGGGGCATCGGGGAACAGCTGGAAGGCTGTATGCCAGACTCCCCAGCATGGATGTGTGGGTGGCTGTCAGCCACATGTGTGTGAAGAGTTGTGTACGCAGGATTTGTGCAAATGCTCCCGTCCCCTACTGTCAGCTTCAAGGGGGGGCTGCTTGGCATTTGCTCCAGTGCAGTGACCAACACTTGCCTATGTCCAGCTACTGTGGTGTTCATCTGTGTCACACAGCTTTGGTCAAGGAACTCGGCTGAGTGTGTGGGTCAGTGTGTCCAGGGTTCCTCCTTCCTGTGGATGGAAACCCCTCGGCCTGTGCACAGAGGCACAGTGGCTGTCACGTCCCAAAAACCTTCCATGTGAGCACTGGAGTCAGACCTGAGCAAGCCTCAGGAGGGTCTAGAAGTGGGCTGGGCCCTTGTCTGGGCCAGAGTTCTGGATTTCTATCCTCAGAAGAAACCCAGCCTGTGAAGCACCTAGTAACATAGTACTCTTTTCTCCCAGCTGGCTAAGGGGTTCCTAGACCTGACGTGAATGCTGGGCGACCAGAATTCCCCTCTTGGGTGACCCAGCTCAGCCCCTGAGAAGGTCATCTCTGGAGGAGACTGGCCCCATTTGTTCCTCTGACCCACAGACATCTGTTGTTACCATGCAGGGACTCCTTGACCTGCTTCTCCAGCTATGCAGGGTACCTCATAGGGTGGCCTCCAGTCCAGCTGTCTGCCTTTAGATGTGTCAGGGATTTGGGATGCAGTTCTGTTCTGTAGAACCTCATGTGACTGTGACCCTCTGCTTCCTCCTGGAGCAATGGAGACCCAGAAGAACAGCCTTGGAACACGTGTGGAAGAATCGAATGAGAGACCTTCTTCCTCCCAACCTCCATCTTTTTCTTTGTCTTTTTTTTTGCGGTACTGGGTATCAAACTCAAGGCATTGTGCATGCTAGGCAAACACTTGACCACTGAGCTGCATCCCCATCCCACCCTCCCTTTCTTCCTCCTCCTTGCCCCTACTGGCTCTCCAAGTGGGGTCCCCAGACCCAGGAGGATGGCCTTGCACAGGACCGACTACAGTGCTCAGCTCTTTGTGGGCCGGTGGGCATCTGAGGAGACACAAGTCCAAGGAGGGACTCGGGGGCCACTCGTGCTGCCAGGACAGTGTTGTGGGAGAGGAAGCTGCTAGCGGCTTTATCTATGACGCAGGACATTTGTGAGGTCACGAGAGCATAGCTGAAGAGGCTGTCGGTCAGACATCCTGAGTGTCAGCCAGGTGGCTGTACTGTGCTGCTGGTGACCTCTAGGGGCAGGCAGACACCTGAGGCACTGGGGAAGGGGCTGTGCGCACAGAGCAGGACAGAGACCTGGCTTCCTTCACCTGCAGAATGTTCTAGGCCAGGAGGGAGGAAGATGAGAAGGAGGGGCTGCCTGTGCCAAGGAGGGCTTCATCCTTGAGACGCACGTGATCACTAGGTATCTTTGCAACTTGAAAGAGGCACCCCTCCTCCCACTGGTAGGGCTGTCACTCCAAAGCATGATTTGTTGTGGGTCTCAGCTCCAACAGCTATAATGGCTCCCTGTTACCTTTTTCTCTTTAAACTTTATTGTGAAAATTTTCGAACACACAGTGAAGTTGAAAATATTGTAATACCAGTCATCTGGATTTCTACAGTGAACTCCAAACTGCCTTTATCACTTGCCTGTCCATCTGTGTCCACCCTTCCACCCATCTGTGCATCTGTCTTATTTTTTGATGCCTTTCAAAGTACCTCGTAGTTATCCTGAGGAACTGGACTCAATGGCTGATATTTCAGTCTCATTTTCAAGATTTCTGACTGATTGGGATGGTCAGCCAGTTGACCATCCATGGTCTATGCAGCATGATGTTCTAGACGTCTACCCCTTCCCAGGGAAGAACAAGTGGTAGTTATCTGAGTTTTTCAGCCAGCTGGGTGCACAACCTCTTCCCAGCCCCACTCAGGGATGTTAGGTTGAAACTGGCCACAGTGGGAACCAACAACGGTGCAAGTGTCGTTCTCCTTCCCCCACCACAGAGCGGGGCACTAAGTGTTGACCCATGTGCCATCGTTTCAGTTTTGCTTGTCTTCATTCTTTCTTTTTTTCTTCAGTTGAGACAGGGTCTTGCTATGTAGACTAGGCTGGCCTCGAAGTTGGGATCCTCCTGCCTCCATCTTCTGAGTACTGGGTTACAGTGTGTACTTCCACGCTTGGCTGCCTTCATCAGTTTTTAGTGAGACTCTTCCTCAAAGATTTGCAGGCCAAGTTCTCTTGTAGTAGGTGCCACCCTATTGGAGAAAGTATGGCGTCCTTTTGAAGGTCTTGCTTTGTTTCAGGTCACCATTCTGAATGTGAGTTCCCCTGGTCAGAGCTAAAAATGTAGTGATGGATGGGGAAGTTTGGAAACCTGTTGGAAGGAGGTTGGGTGCCGCCATTTGGAGTTCGGATAACAGCAGGGTGAGCATTATTAGGAAAGTGATATGGTTCTGCAGGAACAGGACATAGGCTCTGAGATTTTAGGTCCCCTATTGAAAAAAGCTGGATTGTTTTCCTAGATAAATGTTCTAGATTGTTCATAATTGAATGGTCAAACCTCTCCACAGATGGGCCTTGCACTTTCTGCTGGCCTGGAAGGTTCCACACACCATGTGGTTTCCTTGCCCCAGGTATGGGAGGTGGGCCTGGGGTCTGTGAGATGTGCTCACATCTGGTGAGTCCCTGACCTGGAATGTCAGGGAATTTACCTCCTGGAAAAAGATGCCCATGTGTCAAAGGTTTGCTTGGGTCTGTGTAGAAGTCTGTGCCCCAAACTGGGGGTACCATTAGCAAACCAGGCAAATTCTCTGCTCTTAGGGCTGTTCCCCTCCAGATGTGTGATGACAGGGAGGAGATGGCAGGGCCCAGGCCAGGCCTATGGCCATATGGATGGGACAAGCCACCGAGGCCCAGTTTCTGTGGTTCTTGCCACCAGCGTAGATGTGGCCCTGTCTGGGAATGTCCCCACCCTGTTCCTGAAGGTGAGGAATGTCTCCTGCTGGAGAACAGCTGTGTGGAGAGCTGGCCCATCTGGAGGGTGGGACTGACTGCTGGCGTGGTGGGTGCCACTCACTGCTTCTTGTCTCCTTGGCCAGGTTCCCTGAAGCAAGAGGATACTGTTCTTTACCTGGCTTGCTTGTTGAGTCTCTGCTCCACCAAGCTACCCTCTGATCCCTCTACCCACTTCTGACTCCTGCAGGGGCAGACAAGGACAAGGGAGCGCTGGGCTCACTGTTGGCTCATTCTGACTTGGTGATGCTGCCATGTGTCTGCAGAGCTCCAGTTTTTCAAAAGGCTTTCTGTTCTGCTCAGTCATCACACACTTGCGGGGAGTCTCCTGGCTGCCACATGGGGAGAAAGATACAGGTTGCCCAGAGACTAGGAAAACTGAGGAAAGGCCCAGAGGAAAGTCCCTCCACCACGTGCCCCAGGAAGGCTTCCTGGACAAAGCAGCATCTGAGTGGAGGCCTGAAGAAGGCAGGAGACTGAGCCAGGAAGAAAGGGAGGGAAGGGTCTGCCAGGCAGAAGGAACAGAACAGGACAGGACAGAGGTATAGCACTTGGCTTATTGGGACCTGTGGGCAGGAGGGAGACAGATATGGCTGTCAGGTCAGAGGGTGGCTCACTCTGTATCCAGCAGGTGATGGAAAGCCGAGGACTGAGAGAAGGGGAGTGGCAGGTCACATCTATGTTTAGAAAGGACCTTCTGCCATCACCTTGGAACTTCGGTGGGGCGTACCTGAGCCTCTGGGGAGGGCAACAGTCCAGCTTGCACCTGCTGCATCCCTAGACCCTTGAGCTGAATCAGGGGAGAAGCCGTGTTTATTATTAATTAAAAACAAACAAATCAAACCCCAAAGTCTGTCTGTGACTTGCTGTAGCTCTGGGGACTTACCACCCCAAGATGGTAAAGTGGTAATTGACCCCCAGGGGCCTTGGCCTGTTTTGTTCGAATCCTTCCTGCTCTGTTTCCATATGAGGTCACCTTTTAGCTCCCTGCTTGCAGGAGTCTCCTATAAATCTGTCTGTCACCAAATGGGTAGGAGCTCGGCTGCCCAGGTCCTCAGGAGCCAGGAAGCAGCCAAAGGAGGCCTCCCCTGGGCTTCCGGACCCCTGGGTGTAGATGCTGCAAGGATGCTGTGCAGGTCCCTGGGCCTGTGGTCCCAGCTCTTTTTCTCCCTCCCCTCATATGGCCTGGTAGAGCTGGTAAGCCCCTGGCACAGGCCTAGTTGGGCCAGTGACTCATGCTGGGGAAGAAAGGGATGGAGGACAAGGCTGGTGCAGTAACAACAAGTCTATCGGTTCCTGAGGTCACACACTTCATACCAGGGACAATGGCTCATTTAGGTTGCTCTGGCTGCTTGAGGCTTCCAGCCACTCTCAGGGTGGGAAGCACTGCCACCCAGAGAAAGTGAGACCAGGTTGTCTGAAGACCCCCTACATACCCACTCCTGCCTCCCTCCCACTGCCTCCCTCCCACAGGACCATTCTGTTTCCAAGGCATTGGGCCAGGACTGGTTGTGTCAGGTAAGAGTGGTCTGCTGCCGCCATCGCCCTTAGGGCTCACTGTGGACCACAGGACACGCAGTTGGTGGTGCAAAAACTTCTCTCAGTCCTTGGGAGAATGGGAAAGGTGAAAAACTCCAGCCCACGCGCCCCTCCCCCGTAGTCATTAATTGTTGTTTCTCCAACAGTTGTGGCTTGGGAGTTCCTCCTTAGTGAGCTGAGCAGAGCCGAGTGCCCCTCCTCTTGCTTCTCTGTGCTCCCATGGGGCCGTGGAAGTGAGGAAAAGGGACAGGAAGAGGACCTGCCTGCTCAGTCCTGCCACCTGGCATTTGGAGGCTGGATCTCCTCTCTCTGAACTCCAGATCTGCCCTCTGGGATATATCCTAGGGCACCCAGGACCAAGATGACCAAGATGGGAACAGAGCCCAGGTGTGTCTGCGAGGCTGGCTACCCTATGCCTTTAGGATGTCTTTAGCCAGGCTCTCAGGTCCAGAAACATGTCCTCCGAGCCACTGTCTCGTGGAAAGCTGGGGCTCTCCCAGGGCACTGGATGCTCTCTGCTTCCCCTCCAGGCTCCCAGGATCTGTTGGTACGTCCTGGCTGGGGATGCAGAGGGGTCAGTGCCCTAGTCCCTAGCTGGCTAGTTTCCACTGCAGACACTGACATCTTAGTCTCCTCTAAACCGAGGGTTGAGGAACAAGTTCCAGACAGAGCTTTTACTGAGCCACAGTCCATGTCTTCTCCCCACTGCTGCTCCACAAAGAGCAAGGTGGACACCCAGCCCCAGAGTCAGGGCCCTCAGACAGGCTGACCCCTCTCACTCTTCCTGTCTATGGTCTCACTTTTTCCCTCTCTCCCCTACCCCATCTCTCCATTTTTCTCAATCACTTCTTAATAATTAATTTTTGCAGTGCTGGGAGTGGAACCCAGGGCCTTGCTCATGCTAGGCAGGTGGTGTACCCCTAAGCCACACCCCAGCCTCTATCTTTTTAGAACAATCCAAACTAGCCAAAGGCAGGGTGAGTAGCACTTATGGGTGCTGACTACCCCCACCCCCCCGAAGTGTTCAAGAGTAGGGTGGATGTGTGTTTAGAGACAGGTGGAGAACTCCAGCGGGGTTGTGGGTGGCATAGGGGGCTCACAGGCAAGAAGTAAGTGTATGAGGGTTCAGGCAAGGAGGGAGAAAGGAGGCTCTCTGCTCTGTGCCCTTCCTGGACTGCCTGATCTCTGCTCCTACCTGAGACCTCTTGCTTTCCACCCGCTGGGTCTCCACAGTGGGGTGGGCAGGGCCTTAGTAGAGCAGTGGCCACAGTCCACAGATGGGGGGGGGGGGGTCTCCCTGGGGATGACATCGCCCGGGTCATTATGGTGACTTTAAAAATAAATGCTTTCTTCTCTGTTCAGATCCCTGTCCTGCTGACGTGGAAGTAGGGCAGGCTGGTGACTCAGCCCTCATCCCCACACTGCACTAGTGCTGTGCGGCCTCCAGCCCCAGCCCCCACAGAGCAGGGTGGCTGCTTGAGAGAAACAGGGTGGCCAGGACACTGCAGGCCCCGGGGCATAGTCCGTCCCTCTGGGGCAGACATGCAGTCCAGCCAAGTGTCCTGGAGTGAGATGGCTGCAGGCTGGCACAGCTAGAGGGCAAGCTGTGTGCCTTACACCCATGCTGCCTTGAGGCTTCTGCTCAGCCCCTGTGGAGCCCAGGAGGGTGGCAGGCAGTGTCTTCATCCCCTGGTGCTTGTGATCCAGCTATTCCAACCTTGGATGGTTATTCAGACTTTGGGGGCTTTGACCCCTTCCCAGCCAAACTGGGATCAGGGGTTGAGCGGGCGGGGTTGCAACAGAGAGGGTTACAATTTCCACCCGGTCCTTTGCCCTCTGTGTGACAGCTCTGGCCTTGCCCTTGCTCCCAGGGTCTCATCCGGTTTAATATCCTTGTAACTTGTAGAATTTGCAAGTGTCTTTGCTGTTATCAGAATTGGGCATGTGGGAGTGCCAAGCAGAGCGTTTGTTAGACGCCAAGGCTCCGAGCCTCCTGGGTGACTCAAAACCCTGAATTTAGAAGACTGATACTTTGTTTAGAAAGTCCACTGCCTGGGAGATAAGCTCACCCAGGGTTTGCTGTAAACTCCGCACAGAGCAGGCAGGGCTGGTAACTGGGAAGTTGGGGGAACAGAATGGTATGTGCCCCTTTGAAGGGAACCCCTGGCTGCCTCAAGCCACCAGGTGAATGGTGTGATGGGCTGTGTGGCCTGCACAGTGAGTAGAAGTCAGCTGTCCCCACTGCCAGGCTGCACAGGCGGATCCGGAGGCCTGCAGTGGACATTGTGGTCCAAGCAGGGAGATGGGATGGCAAAGGGAACTGTGCAGAGTTTCCATTCAATGGAGACAGAGTGCCACTTGGGGAAGATGAAAAGATGGACAGAAGTGATAGCTGTAGGACAGTGTGTGTGCTGTCACTGAACTGTGCACTTAAACGTGGTTAAAAAAAATGGTAAATTTTCTGCTGTCACAATTGAATGCATGGCTTAATTAGAAAAATAAATTGTAAAATTAAATAACACTACATTTATCTAATAAAAATTAAATTACTTAAGGCAATTATGTGTAAACAAAAGAAAAGAATGCACAAAACTAATTACTTTCTAGGTTTTTTGTTGTTGTTTCAGTGGTGGTGGTAGTGGGGTTTGAATTCAGGGCCTAACCTTTGGTAGGCAGGTGCTCTACCACTTGAGCCACACTCCCAGCTCCTAGGGTGTTTTGTTTTTTGCTATATTTATCGTGTGTGTGTGTGTGTGTGTGTGTGTGTGTGGTGTGTGTGTGTGTGTGTGTCCTTGGATGCTGGGGATGGAACCCAGGGCCTATTGCAAGCAGTACCATTGAGCTACAGCCTCCAGCCCGATTGTTGTACCTTGAGGTTGAACCTGTGTGATAAAAACATTATATTGGTGGCAGCTCTTTCCAGTTTTCAAGTAGATGGTGTCACCTTGGTAACTGGAAAGGAGTGTTTCACATTGGGACTGTTTATACCACAGGAAGGGGCAAATGCTGCAGAACAGGTGTTGTGTTATTTTTTTAAAAGCCAGGTTGCTAGTGGTGACACAACAGCCAGCATACTGCAGGAGGAGGGAGACATCTATTCTGGAGGTAGAAACTAGCCAGGTGGTGGGTGAGGCAGAGAGGACGCAAGAGTGATTTGTGGATACTGGCCTTGCCATTTTCCAGATGGAGGTCTGAGGGAGCTTGAGGGCTGTGGAAGGCTCAGGCAGAGATAAACTCGTCTGGATCCTGCTGTTGAGAAGCTTAGGTCTTGCCACTAGCTAGTGTCCTGTCCAAAGGCGCAGTGTGGCTGGGCAGAGTGCCACTGTCCTCCCTGTGTCCAGCCCCATTGCTGAGTCGCTTCCTGGCCAGCTCAGCTTCCCTGTTGAGGGCTGTACCTGGGTGCCGTGGGGTCAGGGCTTCTGATGTGATGCCATTTCCGCTCAGCTTTTCCTCTGTCCTCTTTCCCATGTTATGTGTGGTGCATTCTCCAGGGCTGTGGGCTTCTCTTGGGGCTTGTTTCTTCCCATTTCCAGGGGCTTCCTCTCACCTCCTTCTTACAGATTCCTGCTACTGCTTTTCTATGAGCCTTGGCCTCTGAGCCCCTCCCCAAGACAGTGAAAGGCCAGAAGGTGTCAGCCAGCCTTTTCTTTGTTTTTTGCATTCAAACCCAGGGCTACTACACCTTAAGCCACTCCATCTTTTTTTGCCCTTTTTATTTTTTTTTTTTTGTAATTTTTGCCTTTTTTTTAAAGATAGGGTATTTTGTGAACTGTTTGCCCAGGTTGGCCCACAGGTGACTTCTTAGACATCTTTGACCTAAAGGGGATAGTCCCACTGGAAACTCAAGGTCTGCATTGGTTTCCCATGGCTGCTGTACAAACCACCCTACACTGGCTGGTCTAAAACAACAGAGATGTGAACACTCTCATTTCTGGATTCTGCAAGTCTGAAGTCATGGTGTCCCACAGGGCAGCACCCTCTGCAGGCACCAGGAAAGGACCTTTCTTGCCTTGTTCAGCTCCTGGTGGCTCCAGGCAATCCTTGGCCTCTGGCTGGCCACTCCAAGCTCTGCTTCCGCCTTCACGTGGCCTTCTTTCCATGTCTCTATGCATTCTTTTCTGTCTCTTATAGGACACTTGTCATCAGATATAGGGCCCACCCTAAACCAGGATGGTCTCATCTCTAGATCCTGACTGCAGCTATGCCTGCAGAGACCCTTAAATAGAGTCAGGTCACAATCTGAGGTTCTTCAGGACATAGCTTTTTTTTAGGGGGTTGGTGCACCTGGGAGGCAGTAGTCTCTTCAGCATCCCTCTAAGCACACCTTCCCTTTGGCCTGTTCTACTCGTGGTCCTGCCTCCCCTTACGACCATGGGAAGGTGCTTCAGTGTGGAATGCAGAGCCTCTATCCTCTTTCTCTGGCCATATTTAAGCCCATTTTTCTTGGTTTCTGCTCATTTGCCCGGGGCCTCTGCCAGAGTTGTTTCTCCAACCCCTAGGAGAGGAGCTCGGTGAGGCCCTCACTATCCTATGGTCATCCAGCCTTGTGAAAGTCCTGGAACCCCAGAGGGGGCCCAGCCAAGGAGTGATAAGAGGATAGCTGCAATAACTATAGGGCTAGGGGAGAGGATGGTTTAAGCTGAGAGTCAAAGCCAAGTGGAAGTGGACTGTCCTCAGTTTGGAGAAGGTAATTATGATGTGGAGGGTGGTGCCCTACTCTTTCTTCTCTCCTCTGAGGACAGAAAAGAAAAAGAGAAATAAATGATGTACAGTTAGAGAAGTTAGTTAGGGCTGGGAGTGTGGCTCAAGTGGTAGAGTGCCTGACTACAAGGGCGAACTTCCTGCTGGGAGTGTGGCCAAATCCAAGTTGGCTTACGAATCTGAGGTCCCTAGACCTCTAATGTAGCCAGAAGGGCAGAGTCAGGGGCATGGGACCAGGTCACACTGACGAGGGTAACTTTCTGGTCTGGGAAGCTGGCTCTCTCCTGCCATTGTCCTTTGGATTTCCATCAAGAAGCATTTTGGTGAGACCTGCACCCTGGCTGGGCTCCCCACAGAAATAAGCACAAGTATGTCGTCTCCACAATAAGCAGCCCTCTGCTAATCTGGTAGAAGTCCACGCCAGCTCTGGGCCGAACAATTGTATGGGTGTGTCTACACTCACCAGGTGCTTTTTATAACAACACTGGAGAACAATGCAGTCCCCAGATTGGACACTGTCCCGGAGACTGGGCCTCTTCCCAGGGCTCTGTGTTGTTGGGCTGAGCTTCTTAGGGACCCCAAACTTGGAGTAGACAGGTGACCCACTAGCAGGTAGACTACCAGGCAGGCCCAGGTGCTGGTGGAAGCCATTGGGTGCTGTTCGTGGTGGTGAAGAATCCATTCCTGAAAGAAGGCACTCAGGCAGATGAGGGAGGGTGTGCGCACATCTGAAATGGCTGTGGTTTTGTAATTCCCGCGTCCAAACTGACTTGGTTGAAAATAGTTCAAAATATCCAAGGCATGAGGGAGGGAGTGATTGCTTTTTATAAAAAGGAAGGAGTCCATTCCAGCAACTTAAAAAGTCCACCAAGCATAGCGCATTCTCCCAAAGAGACCCTGGAGCCCAATCCACCTCTGCCTTAGGCCTCAGTATCCCCTGCCTTTTGAGATCATTCACAAGGGTGGGGAGGGGAGGGAGAGCACAGTGGCCAGCCCCAGGATGAGCTCAGGACCAGAAAAGAGTTGTCCACTCCTCCAGAGGGTTGTTACCCGCTGCTGTCAATCCTCACTCTTCCGGGGACCTGGGCCTAAGGTAGTGGAGGCTGGAGCATACAGCTGGAGCATGCACTTGGACCAGCCAAGGGAGTGGGAAGCCCCCTCCCCCTGATTCCTGTGGGGACCCTTCCTGGGGAATGGCGCCTGTTGCTTCTGACTGACCCATCAGTTTTCTCCCAATTGGGTATAGAGGTTTAATCCTGTCTGTCCAGTGGATGAAGAAGTCCCCAGAGAAAGGCCAGGCCGCAGGGGAGCAGTCCAGCCTTTCCCATTTCCTATCTCTTCCTTCAGATATTAGGAACTAATACCTTCTCTCTTTTGGGGGAAGGCCGATGTCCACTCTGCGCTCAGGAATCCCTTACTGTGGAGAGGGCGGGGAGTTGGAACCCATCCCTGGCTCCTCTGACAAGGGTGGCCATCCCTGCCCCATGCTTTCTCTCTGCTAGTGTCTTCTCCCCCAGGGGTGGAGGAGGGGTACTTTTCTTCAATGGATAGGAGGCTGTGGACTTCCTCGATTGTCCCGCGCCCCTCCGGCTCTGCAGTCAACAGGCGGACCCGGCAGACCGCGCTGCTGCTTAACCCTTGCAGACGCTGAGCGCGCAGAAGAGGCACTGGCGAACTTCAACTGCGTAAATAAAACTTCCCGCAAAAGGAACCCTGGGTCCCCGGGAAGGAGAGGAATCTAGTCCCCCCTCGCCGCCTGCCTCCGCGCCGCGGCCGGGCCTCCACATCCGCCCACATCTGGCCGCAGCGGGGCGTCCGGGGGGGAGGGGCTGAGGCCGCGTCCTTCGTCGTCCCCAAGGCGCGGACCAGGCGGGGAGAAGGGGCGGGTGTGCGGGTGTGTGTGTGGGGGGGGGGGGTTCAGGTCGTGGGTCCCGGGCTCTGCGGTCCCCGCGGCCGTAGCTCCGGCCCCAGCCCCCCAGTCCCGGCCTTGACAGGCGGGCTGAGCAGCCAGTGCGAATCGGGGAGGCCGGGCCGCGGGTGCGGGAACCTGATCCGCCAGGGAGGCGGGGGCGGGGCGGGGGACCGGGCGCGGGCGGGGGCGTCGTGCGCGGGGAGGGGCCGGCGCCCGCCTTCCTCCCCCATTCATTCAGCCGTTCCTGGGGGCCGAGGGGCTCCGGCGGCGATCTCTGCACAGCAGAAGCGCGGGCGCGGAGCCCCAGCCAGCGCGCAGGGCCCGGGCCCGGCCGGGGACACACTTCCTCGCCGCCGCCCTCTGCGCGACTCCCTGCCCACGAGCCACCATGTCCGACCCCGCAGTCAACGCGCAGCTGGACGGGATCATTTCGGACTTCGAAGGTGGGTGCCGGGCCGGCCACTGCGGCCGCGGGCGAACTGGGTTGGACCCTCCAGGAGGGCCTGGCGCGGGACGGGAGTGGGCAGAGGGGAGGCGGGACCCCGATGGGTCGCCCTCCAGCCGAGAGAGCCGCGCGCCCCCCTTGTCCGCGTCGCCTATGTAGAGGACCCTAATGGGGGGGGGGGCCTGTGAGGACCCGGCACCCTCTTGGGACCCCATGCTCGCGCTGCCGCCTGAGTTTCCTTCCTTTTATTGTTGTTTGTGTTTGCCGAGCGACAGCCACCTCCTCGAGGGCTGTCGCGGCTTCCTCGGAACTAACCCGGGACGCGCTTTTGCGCTCTCGGAAATCAGTGGGTCCCCTCTCTCTGGCGCTCGCCCGCAGCTCTCGGTCCCCTCGGTCCTGAATGCTGGGTTAAGAGTTGGTTACCGGCCTCGGACTGAGTGGGCGGCCGCGTTCTGCCGGGTGGACAGCCCTCCCCTCCCCCACGCCAGCTCCGGGGTCGGACTGAGCCGAATCCCGGCCGGGGAAGGCCGCCAAGTTGTGCAGCCCTCGGGCCCGGCGCAGTGGGGCGTCCCATGGTCCCCGTCCAGGTTCGGGACATCCTCATCCGCTTCCCAGAGTTGAGCTCAGGAGGCCTGTGCGCGGTCCAGGACAGTATTTTGCTTTTTTCCCACTTCAGAGTTTAGAGTGTGGGGAGTCTGGGGGAGCGGGGGAGGGGGGGCTTCTCCCTCCGAGATGGCCCGGGCATCCCCACCCCAGGCCTGTGTGTGCGCGCGCCTTCGCGGGGGCCTCGTGACTGCCGGTGCCGTGGCCCTGCGTCCTGTGTCCTCCGGAGTAAATAAAGCGATGGGAACGGAGGCTCACACAATGGTCTCCGCGCTTTGGGCAGGGTTTCTGAGGGGCGGGCCTGCCTCTGCTGGGCCCGGAGCCCCCGCCCCTCGGAGGGGCTCCCAGTAGAGGCAGCCTAGGGCAGAGCCCTCTGGTGGGCTGGGATGGGGAGAGAATGGGCTCAAAGGAGTTATGGGCGGCCAGGTGCCAGACCAGCCCTGGAAGTGATCGACCAAGTCCTCGACACTCCATGGCAGAACCAGGAATCTGTGTGTCCTAAATCCAGCTGCCCACACAACCCACCCGAGGTCAGCCTCATCTCTGGGTGGGGTGTGGGGGAGACACCAGGAGGTACTGGTGACCTAGTGGATGCCACAGGCAGTGCATAGCCTGAAATGTCATGTCCACTTGGTCAACTCAGTGGTGGGAGCATATCTCCATATTCTAGCACTTTCCATTCATGCTGACCCAGAACAATGGCAGTTTTGGGGTTCCCAGAGCCGCGATGACTTGTGCCCCTGACCACCTGGACCTCTGTGGAGGTGCATACCTACCCTGGGGTCTCCCCAGATCTGTTTTGTCATCTGATGGCCAGGTGAACCTGCGCTGCTGGACCTTTGGCCCTGTCCACTTCCCTGGGGTCTTTCCTTCTAAATTTCCAATTGGCAAGAGTCAGCCAATCAGATCCCTTTCCCACAAGAGTTGATGGAGAGAAACACTGCCCCCTTCAGGTCCTGGGCTCTTTGCTCTCCTCCAGATCTGCTGGAGTTCGGGTCTCTGCTTTCTTTCGTTCCCTGACTTCCCTTGTGGAGTTGGTGGTGGGATTTCTGAAGAAGTTGCAGGGGTCTGGATGGGAGCCCTTTGTCAGGAGAGGAGGTGGAGGTTTGGGATTTGCGGTGATCTTAGCAGCAGGCCCTGTCTGCATCCTGGATGCTGGCATTGCCCCTGCCTGAGGTTCCTGTGTATAGCTCCATCCTCACCCTGTCATGCCCCATCTGGTGGCCTCTGGGCTGCCTCCCAAGCCAGCTTCTTGACCCTCAAATTTAGTTCAAAGACAATGGCCTCATTGAGAGGGAGCATGCTGGTGTGACGGCTGGCAGCTCTCTGACTCCCGGGGGAGATTTCGCCGTCTTGGGGAGTGGGGCTTCTGATCTTCTGGGACTCTGTGGGCATCAGTCTTCCCATGTGAGCCCTGAAAAGTCCACCTGGGAGTGGGGGTTGGTTGGGCCTTGGAGCCTCCAGGCCTCCCCATTGGAAGTGTGCGTGTGGTTCACAGGTAGGCAGCAGTGAGCTTGCTCAGGAGGGGTTCCGTACACTGACTAGAGGAATGGAAGGGTGGCTCTGCCCTGCGCACTTGGAACTTGGAGTGGAGTTGGTGTGTGGGAAGGATGTTCATGCTGGGGCCGGATAACCTTGGACAGCAGGACAAAAGGTGGGACCTGGGGAAGGGATGGTTAGGAAAGCAAGGGAGTGAGCAATCCAGCCTCATCATGGGTGATAGGAACTGGCAACTTCCAAATCAGAGCAGGGAAAGGTCGCCTGCTGGCTAAGGGGTGGGGGAAGAAGTGGGACGGGGGAGGCAGAAGGACCTTGAGTGAAAGTAGGAATTTCATTGTGGGAAGAAAGGAGGAGAGCCTTCCGGCCAGGCAGGCAGGCAGGCAGCAAGCAGCAGCGGGGGAGGTCAGGATGAGCTGGCTGGCTCATTAGGGGGCCAGGGCATGTGGAGGGGCCAGCTTGCAGCCATCAGAGGGGCCAGGCTATGGCTGAAGAGAGGTCAGTGTGGCCTGTCTGCAGAAAGCAGCTGGAGCAGCCCGAGCAGAGCTGGAGGAGCACGGGTCTCTTTTTGCTAGGGGCGACCAGAGGTCAGGGGCTCCAGTGGGCCCGTCTACCCAGTTCTGCCAGGTAGGTGGAAAAGGGAAGAGGAAAGCTCTACTACTGTTCTCAGCAGCCCATGGTCCCCTCCTGAAGCTGGGATGTGGCATGGCGCCCCTCATGGAGCATGTGTTTGCTGAGGGGCAGAGAGACCCAGGGGCCAACCCCAGAAGCAGAATGAGCTCAGAACCAGGGTGTTTCTGGGGATGATTTTCAAACCCAGCTAACAGCGCCCCTGGAATCCAGCAATGGGTGAGAGTGGGGGTGCGGGGTGCGGAGGGGACAACTGGGGTATTTCTGGGAGGTTTTGAGCTAATGGTGGTACCCAGGCCAGAATGTTGAGCTCTGCAGGGCAGATGGCCAGCCACCTGTGTGTGTATGTGTAGGGGGTGTGGAAATTCTGCTGGTGCTTCCATATCTTGGACACAGCTGTCCCCTTCCCGGGCAGCAACCTTTTCTTTTCATTTATTTAATTCCCCGTCTGTCCCTTCCCCTGTTGCCTTCCCCATCCCTACTCTCCTGAGGATTGAGGGAGCCACATTCCTGTGGTCACCACTGAGGGGATGAGTGGGGGGTTCAGTCTGTCTGGTTTTGGGTCCCCACCCTGGTCCCCAGTGGACTGAGAAGGTAGCAGTGTCCTCCATGGGCACAAACTCCTTGCATGGTGCCTTTGCCCTCTCCAAGGCTTTGGGGCGAGGCAAACGTTTTGTGTTTTGCTGATGGGAATTTTAGAGTCTTGGTGATTCCCCACCTTCTACTATTTCTCACTCACAAAGGCGACCCCTTCCTTTATCTCACTCCTCGTTGTTGGGTGGGCATATCATTAAAGGCCCAGGGCAGCTGGACGGTATGTTCTTTCGTGAACACAGGCCAAATCTGTTATCGCAAACACGATTACAACCCGGGTCTTTGTGTAACAAAAGCTGCTTCAAGTGCCAGCTGTTGGCCTACTTCCCCCCCTCCCAACCCCCCCGAAGTGTTTGCTGTAACCAGATTTGCATCCTGAGTGTCCTTGATGTTGGAGCAGATCTGTCCCAGAAGCCAGACGCTGATCCCAGAGCCTGGGGACGTGGGTCCTTCTCTGGAGCTCCCTGCTGTTCTAAAGAAGACCCTCTGAGCTGTATCCTGGAGGCATTGCAGGCCCTACCCCCTTCTCCCCGCCCACACCAAGGAGGAGAGCTGACCAAGGGGACGGGAGAGGCTCCTGGATGACAAGGAGCCATGTAGACACCTCTGGGACTGGGGTGCTGCTGCAGGCTGGGTCCAGGTGCCACTTTCTTCCCTGGAAGAAAAGGTTCGTTGTCTGGCAGTGGCTGCAGATCTGTCCCTAATTAATGACAGTGGGCCACTTGCGTGGTGAATCCTGCTTTCCAGCCAACACTCCAGCCTCCTGGGAACACCACCTCTCCACGGTTCGCATCTCTGTAGCTGACAGAGCAGTGGTGTGGTGTGCCCTGCAGTTGAGAGGGCTGGGCTTCTTTACAGATCCACGGCTATCAACGTTGCTGAGTTGGTGCTCTGTGTATCCCAAGCCCAGCGGTGGGCAAGCCCATCGTCCCCATTGCGAGCAAGTTCATTAGACGAGGAGGGCAGGCTCAGAAGCACCCCGTGGCAAAAGCCTCACTGTTACCGGCCTACAGCTGGGTGGAGGGTCACCTGGGCCACAAGTCCAGAAGAGGCAGGAATACCCTCATCTGGGAGGCATCAGCCTGGAAATGCTTGCTGCGCACGGTATGTGACTTTTCAGGAGGGTTTGAAAGAGGTTGGAGGCAGAGTTTGTATCCAGAGGGTGAGGCCTTGTAGGCAGTGCTAGAATGTAGCCTGGGGACCCTGTGGGTTCCATCTGCTGCCATCTGAAAGCTGTGTGCTGTGGGGTGGGTGGTTTGCTCCTAGGTGGAGTGGGGCTGTGAGCATCTCACTCAGGTTGTTGGGGATTTGCTGAGATGCAGACCGTAGGACTGGGTGCAGGGCCTGCCTCTGCAGTTAGAACTGGGAGTGTTTGCACAGGGCAGGTGGTTTCTGAGTGATGGAAGGTCACACAGTCCAGAGCCTGACTGATCCCACTGTGGGGACAAAGCTGAACAGCATGGTCACCACTAATGATGCCAAATCCTGCAGACTTGGAGCACCCACAGAGCCTGACTGGGGTTCCCTCTGAGTCTGGATGATCCTCAGGCTCTTGGCAAGTGGGAGAGAGTCCTTCATACCTGGCTGACATTCTGCCTGGAAGTGCCATTTCTGTCCCTGGAGGCTGGGGTCATGTGTGGTGCAGGGTTCCTCTGACTGGGAGATTGTCCCAGTGTCCTTCCAGCGCCATGCAAACCCCTCCTGGCATCACAGATGGGTGGACCACATGGTGGTCTCCAGGGTCCAGTGCAGGGGCATGCCATTAGTGACTGGACCATGAAGACAGCAGCAAGTCTGGTAGCCTGAAAGGCGGGGGGAGAGGGAGGTTCGTGGAGGAGGGGGGCACGTGGTGGCCTGGGCATTCTTGTCTAGCAGCACTTTGTGGGTTTGGAACTGGGTGTGGTGCAGAGCTGGGCTCTGAGCTGCGACAGTCCCATCGAGTGGGGAAGGCAAGGGCTGGGGAGGGTCAAAGCTGTGCTCTGATCACTGACCATGGGGACCCTTTCACTGTGTACCCCATACCGCTAAAGGCCTGAGGAGCCGGGGGTGTTTGTGTGGGGGACTCATGCCTGGGAAAACAAATCATGAAGAAGGTTGCCACTTAGGGCCAGCGACAGCCACTGCCAGCTCAGTGCCTGCACACAGTGGTCTTGGGCTGGCCATGCTTGTGGGCAAGGCTGACCTGCTTGTGGAGAGCAGGTGCCTTTTGCCACTCGTGATGGACATCCCCGAGGGAGATGCACATGTACACATTGTGGGCTTGTGCTTCCTTGTGGGAGCCAGGGAGTTCCCAGCCTGGTGACCTGTGACCTCTGCCTGCTCCTCTGCCTTCTGGGCCCTGACATCCTGGTGCCAGGACGACAGTGCTGGCGTCCCTTCCTTTCTCACATGCCCAGGGATCAGGGTAGGCCACATTCAGAGATTAAGTATGGCTACCAAGATTCAACCTGGCTGACATTGCTGTTACGACCCCCTTCCCTTTGTCTCCCAGTCAGTGCCCTTCCCTCACCATGCTGGGGTTGGATCTTCTGCCCAGAGAGTCTCTGATGACCCCCAGGATAGAGCTCCATCTTCCTGCCAGACCAGACCCAGGCACCCCCACTGGGCTCTGAGCCCCCCAGTGTAGGGTTATGAGTGTCTGCTCACTTACTGTGTTGGGGCAAAGTTGCATGCAGTTGGCCAAGATGTGCTGATGAGGCATGGTGGGGTGGCCAGGGGTAAGGGGTGCTGGGTGGCCAGGGGCTGGGGTGGGAGACTTGTCCCCAAGCAATTTCATCTTTTTAAAAATTTACGCTTTCTGTTGACCAAGCCACTGAGGAAAAATGGTCCAACAGTGGCTTTCTTTCCACAGCCCTCTTGGTTTTTCCCAAATTTGGAGGCTGAGTTGCATATGGGACCAAAAGGATGGAATTCTCTGGAACACAGTCCCAGAAGCCCAAGGATTTGTCACCCCTCCAGCCAGCCAGACACACCAGTTGGCCTCTGGATACCCCCAGGCGCCTGGAGGGCATTTCTGGGCTCAGGCTGTTTAATTTGGTCTGGACAGAGCCACCAAGGCTCCGTTTAGACGAGACCAGCAGACGTTCTAGAAACTTCAAGTTTGTTGTCATTTTAAAAAGTGCTGCCAGTGTCCAGAAATTTAGACGGAGGAACATTACAGGGTGACCTTGATTTCAGTGGTGGATATAAACATCGAGCCCACCCGTTTGCTCTTCTGGGCTTATACACTCAGCCAGTCCCCGGGAGAGCCCAGGGGATGCTGAGCCAGCTCAGACCCCACTCGGCCTCTTTCTTTCTTTGTGCTTTTCTGTGTCCCATCCTGCCCCCACCTTCTACTCCTTTCAGAAAGGCCCTGAAATTCCTGAAATTTCCTGATGCAGTCTCCCCTGGCATTTTTGGATTAAAATCTGGAGGCCGAAGTGGTCTGGTCTTAAGGGTCTTGGCAGGATCCCCCATCCCACACAGCTTAAAACTTCCTGTGTCCCAAGGCCAGGAGCCTGTGCCTTGGAAGCAACATTGCCTTGCAGATAGTTGGAACAGCTCCCCAGCAGTCACCCCTGCTCCTCCCAGGCAGGTGCCCCCTCCATTGGCTACCATAAGAGGCCATCCAGGAGGGGCTGCTCCTTGGCTGCAGATGGGGCATCCAGCCCACATTTGTTCCTGTGTGAGGATCCCTGGGAGCTCCCGGCTGGGTCTTGCAGGGGTTGCGGGGCAGGGAGGTCTTATTTCCGCTGGCAGAGGATTCCTGAGAGCTGGCTTTCCCTGCCCCTTCCAAGTGCTTCCCCTCCAAGGGCTGGACTCTGGAGCTTTAGCAGTGTGTGTCAGGTCTTTCCAGGTTCCTGGTGTCTCGTCCCCCTTTCCACCCACATACACCTGTGGCAGGACAGGGGCAGAGTCTGGAGGTCCTGGGCACCTCCCTGTGGAAGGCTGTGAATGGGGGAGGGAGCCATGTGGTCCACATCTTCATTTGGGGCAGAAAGACAGCAGTCAGTCACAGGCATGGGGAGTCCCAGGCATGGGCTAAGATGGGCCCCTTGGTAGCTCCCCTCCCCCAGGCCTGGCCTGGTCTGTTCTGACCTGCAGTCTGCAGTCTGGTGGATTCTGAGCTCTCCAGGCAGGATCTGACCCTCCCTGGGTGCAGGAAGCCTGCTCTGAGCAGGGATACAGCTCTGCTCTCCACGTGGGTGGGCAGTTTCACTGAGAGGGGTGGGCCAGGCTCCTGCCCCGTGTCCCCTAGAGACCGATATTATCTATAGTAAAGGCGGACAAGTTTTCCTGGCTCCAATCCAGGCCTGCAGGAGCCGAGTGCTCTGCTGTCCCTTGCCTGTGGTCCCCCATTAAATATCAGGCTCTAGAAAGTAGCTGGGTTTGGGTTTTTTTTTTTTTTTTTTTTTCCCTTTTCAGCAAAATGAAGCACCAATTTCCCTTGCCATTTCCACAGACTTGTGTGTGCAGAAGTTGCTGTGTGCCCACACCCTGGCACAATGCCCTGAAGCAGGAGTGGGGGTGGGCTGCTCCAGGCAGAAGTCTTCTCACTTCAGTGGGACCATGGGGTGACCATGGGGTGGGAGGCACAGGAGAGGAGGGTCTCCCCGCCAAAGAGGCCCAGGGAGCTGAGAGGAACCAGGTGGTGAGATAGCCCAGGTGGGAGAGGGACCAGGCATATTGACTCAGCCATGGTGTAGCAGGGCAGGTGTAGGTGTGCAGTGGTGAGCTCTATGCCCTGGCCACCTTTGGGAAACCTCGAGATGGACTGCTTTTCTCTTTATCTAAACTACAGAAGAAATTCTGGGGTCCCTTGGGGGTAGGGAGGAGATTATTGATTTGAACCTTGCATGCCCAGTGTAAAAGAGAGTGGAGGGTCTCATCCCCTTCCTGCCAGGTGGCTGTCCCCACCCCCAACTGCTGGCCCAGGGAAACCTTTGGGGTAGCTGGGGGGAGGGTGGCAGGATAGGGACACTGGTGAGGGAGCAGCCCTTCCCCAGTGCTTGGCAGCAGCCACAGGGAGGTCAGGCTGGGGTGGGGCTCTCAAACATTTACCTCTCCCCTAAAATTTTTTTTTTTTTTTCCCCTAAAATTTAAGTGATGAAGCCAGGCTCCAGCAAACAGCTGCCCTGCAGCCAGCTGTCTGGGATCTGCCTCCCTTCTCTCTCTCTCTTGCATTCTTTGTCTCTGCCCCAAGTACTTGCCCTTCCAGCTGTTCCCCTGTTGCTCTCGGGCTTCTCCTCTGACCAAGCTTCTCCTTGGCATTTTTCATAACCATTTTCTTCCACTCCTTTCACTCTTCACCTACTGTATTTATTTATATTTTTGGTGGGACTGGGGTTTGAATTCAGTTGCAAAGCAACAGGCGCTCTACTGCTTGAGCCACACCTCTAGTCCATTTTGCTGTGGTTATTTTGGAAATGGGGTCTTGAGAACTATTTGTCCCCAGATAGCCTTGAACTGCAATCCTCTGGACCTCAGCCTCCCAAGTAGCTAGGATTACAGGTGTGAGTGCACCTACCTTATAGGCGAGGCCCCTTTCCCTCCTCTCCAGAGAGCCCAGCAGGGAGACCCTACTGTTGAGACCAGGCAGGCGGGCTCATGTCGTCCCTACCTGCACCAGATGCTGACACCTGCTCTTGCCTGGTGCCACCTCACAGGGACTTATCTTTGCCTCTCCTAATAACTGATCCTGCTTGGGTGTGATGGAAATGTCAGGGCACTTGTCAGTGGCCAGGGTGGACAAGTCAGGATCTCGGATCTGGGGTCAGATGGGGTAACTTCTGCCCCAGTCAAACCCAGCTCATCTCCAGCTAGGGTCTTATCTGCGAAACAGGAGGGAGTGGGGCTCTTGGCTTTGGGAACCTGATTTTTAGAGGGCCAGGCTAGTGTATGGGTAGAGTGCAGGGCTCCAGTTCGGCTCCACTGTTGCCCACCCCATGGTGCTGGGCGACTCCCATCTGTAAACTGGGCACAAGGGTAACTGTCTCCTGGTGGTTGTGAGTATTGAGTGAGGGTATGATGAGCACTCAGTGAACATTGACTCTTAGAGATTCAGTGCATTCAAGACTGGGAGCCTCTTGCTCAGAGAGGCCAGTGATGAGCAAGCCTGGCTCCTTTCCACTCCCCTGCCCCCAGGGAAGAGGAGGAAGGTGGCCCAGAGCAGACACTCTCCTGCAGGTTGGGAGAAGGGTGTTCTTCTGCAAGTTACCTGTAGCAGGGTGCATGCAGCTGTTTTTTTTTTTTTGTTTTTTTTTTTTAATGGCTTTTCCTGGCTCCAGTTGTGGGACCTTCTCTCTAAGGTAATACAGTGTAGGTACTGGGCAAGTTTTGAGACCTTGTGACCCTACACACCCCTTTGTCCTCACTAGTGCCTGCAGGTGACTGAGTTCTATGTGTCCTTCAGCTAAGTGGTGGCACCTGAGGCTGGACATTATCCTTGGGTGACTGCTGAGAATGTGGGGGCAGGGCTGACTGCTGAGCTGGCAGCTCTCAGGTCCCTGGCAGGGCTGCCTCTAGGGTGTGTGGCACATGGAGCTTCCTTCTTACAGGTGGCTGGTGGTGGAGGGAGGCTTGTGAGCCCACTGGAGGGCAGGGGTCCATACCTGCCACCCTGCAGGTACATATTGGGGTGCCCAGAACCAGAACACAAGAAGGTAGGAGCCAGTGGTCTGTTTTTCTTTCCATGTATTTATTTTTTATTCTTTTTGCTGATACTGGAGATTGAACTCTTGGCTTCACACTCACTAGGCAAACTCTAGCACTTGAGCCACACCCCCAGCCCAGCAGTCTATTTTTTAACAAGATTCTGGTGGACAGTCCAAGCTGGGAATGGCTGATCTGGAATCCAGACTTGAGGACAGTAAAGGAGTCCAGAGCATGGGCCCAGGAACGTGTGAGGCCCTGGCCACATCACGCTCCACAGAGAAAGCACAAGGCGGTGCCGTTGTGCTGTTGTGTGAGCTGGCCTGAAAAACACACAGACAGAGGGATGCTGATGGTGCACGCCTGTAATCCTAGCTATTCAGGAGGCAGAGATCGGAGGATAGAGGTTCGAAGCTAGTCCCAAGCACTTATCTTGAAAATACCCATCATAAGAAAGGACTGGTGGAGTGCCTGCCTAGCAACTTTGAGGCCCTGAATTCAAACCCCAGTGGAGCCAAAAAAAGTACAGACACGCACTTCCATCAGACAAGATATCGACAGTGGTTATCTGGATGGTAGATTTGTAGATTATTTTCCCCTTTGTTTTTCTGTGTTTGGCACATTTTTTGCCTTCTGTCTAAATTGTTATAAGTCAGGAAAAAAGAGCAACAGATTTTTTTTTTAAGTTCACTGTCAAAAATAAATAAATAAATAACACGTACATTCACCTCTGGTTCTGTCTGAAAGACGAGAATGCAGAGACCTGGGAAGTAAAGGCCCCTGGTTGGTGCAAAGGCCAGGGTGCCCAAGACCCGGCTAGATCTTTCCCGAGTCGGGATGCTGAGTGGAGCTAGTCGGCTTTGCCCGGAGGAGCAGGCAGCCAGGAGTCACAGCTTCAGGCATGTGGCCACTGTATGTAGCTTTGGCCGTGAGGGTGTTAGGAGTTGCTGGACCTTGTTGGTTCAGGAATGAGATTGCTTTGGAGCTGGGGGGAGAGCTTGGAGTCTCCTTGTCCATGGTGGAAGGGACCTTTCATTCCAGCTCTTCTGTTCTTCACCAGGAAACTGAGACCAGAGGGCTCATGTGGCTGGCCCAGGTTGGGGTGTGGATGGCCCTTGTGACTCCTGTGCCACACCCAGCAGTGCCCTCAGCTCTTGGCCGTTTGCACAGTTCCCTGATCCTTCCACATGGAGTGGAGGACCATGTGGCTGACCTCTTCCATTTTTAGTTGAGAAAAGGATGGCCCCACTTGCGGTCTCATGCTCCCCACATCTCCTATAGTGGGGCTTCAGACTGGTGGGTCAGTCCCTGCTTAGGCAGTGGCTCCTGGGTAGTCTGGGGTTGGGGTGAGGGGAGTACTCCTCTTTCTGTCCCATGTCCCCTACTGGAAGGGGACCAGCAGCCTGAGGGCCTGTTAAGATGGGAATGCAGGAGGTAGTGAGTGGCAGGCTCAGCACCTCCTGGCCTGCGGGCAGGTCAGAGGTTGGGGGCTGAACTGCCTGCTCTGAGTCTCTGGTCCAGCCAGCCAGCTAGCTCTCTGGCACCCAGGCTTTGAATTTATTACAAACAGCTCTTCCAGTATGTCCTTCTTTCACTAGAATGGCAGAGTCGTTTGTTGATATTATGTGGCCCGAGACAGGTAGTACCTGCCCACCTGTGCCCAGCAGGCAGGTGACCAAGGAGGTCCCCCCCACCTGCCTGGGAGACTGGCACTATACTTTCTCTCTTGGAAAGAAAATTCAGGCAAAAGGAAGCCACTGCAAAGGGACATGGAGAAGGTGGGTCACGCCTCTGCAGGTGCTGGCGTCACAGTGGCCACCTTGCCCAGGAGAGGGGATTTTCCTAAAGCCTTCGGTGTGGGCCAGCTGAGTGCTCAGAAGCTCAAAGAACAAACACCCAGAGAGAAAGGAATACACTGTTTGCTGCCTGGAAGCCGGGACTGAGTGGGCGCTGAGGGTGACAGATGAGCAGAATGGATGGATGTGTGAGATGTGGAGAATCTGAGGACAGTGCAATCAGTCCCGGAGGCTTCGGGTTTTGGCAGAAGGTTTGGCAGCAGGGAATGCTAGGCCTGTCACAACACAAACTAGGAGTTTGAAACAGCTCTGGAGGCCCGAAGTCCACTCTCCAGGTGTCTGCAGGGCAGATTCCTTCTGGATACTCTGAGGGGAGTGTCAGTTCTAGATCACCCTGTTAGCTCCTGATGGCTCCTGGCAATCCTTGTGAGCCTTGGTGTGTAGACATGTCCCCGCAACCTCTGCTCCATCTTCCCTTGATCATCTTCTCTGTGTCTTTGTCTTCTTTTCTGTTTCTTATAAGGATACTTACTAAACCCAGGATGGTCTCATCTCAAGATCACTAGTGACATTTGCAGAGATTCTATTCCCAACTAAGGTCATACTCACAGGTTCTGAGCCTTGGAAATACCTCTTCAGGGCTGCTGCACAGGCTGCCACACAGCTGTCTTAGGGGGAGCAGTGTTCTAGGCTTAGTGTGAACACTGGGGTGGCAACCCCAGCCAGCAGGCTTGGCCATTCCAAGTTGTGTGACATGAGTGACCATTGGCTCCTTGTCTGATGAGGATCTCTGCTGCTTTTGAGTGACTGCATCTTGGGAGGACGCTGTCTTGTGCCAGAGGAACCCTTTCTCTTTGCTCTTGTCTCCTGCAGCCCCCTGGTTGGTGCAGGGCCCAAGGTGGGTGGGCAGAGGATCCTTGTCATTCACACTGGGTTAGTGTGAACAGAGCTGAGGGCTGGACGCTCATCATTGCTGTGGACAGATTCCAGCTGCCTCACACATCTGCTGCAGTAGAAGGACATTGTGCAGACTGACACCCCACCCCCAACCCCAACCCTGCTCATTCCCAGAGCCTTACCTCCCTCCGAGGCAGATGCTCTCCCAGGACCGCTGCCCTGCGGGTCCCTCTGAGCTCTGGCTCTGGGCAGCTTGTGAGTCTGAAGTATGGAGACCCCAGCCTGCCAGTGGCTCTCGGGGTGTTCCCAGGGGTTCGAGCCTGGTCCAAGGCCGCAGGTCAAGTTCTAGGGGACTTCATGGAGTTTCTCAAGAGCTTTTTAGACCAAGAGGGGAGACCCAGGGGGTCTCAGCAGGAGGAGCCCAGGCTCTGCTCAGCAACACCCCACCCCCAACCCCTGGGCTATTTGGAATTGCTGGGCAGTCTCTCTCCTGGAGGGACTACCACACCTTGGCAGCCCCTTCCAGAATCTTCCCAGGTCCAGCCGAGGCCTCGCCTACACAGCAGACCCCCATTGCTACTTTTAGTTCTCATATCTTTGAGGGTGGAGACCAAGTTTCCCCCACACTCAGATTCAGCAGAACCCCAGCCAGGCAGATCTGACTGGGTCTGCACTCACTGTGGCTCTGTCCCCACCTTTACCTGTCTTGGTGAGCTTTGGGTCTAGTTATTGAGGGCTGGACTCCCATCTCCCTCCTCTGGCTCAGGAGGCCTGGGGAGGGCCTGGCTCCTGGATGCTGCTCTGCCCGGAACCTGACCTCTGCTCCCCAGGGTCACCATCCCCTGTAATTAGGCCACATCTCATATTGGCCTCCGAGATCAGGAGCATCCCATCAGGCCCTCTGGCGTCTCTGGCCTGTGTGATTAATGGAGGGCTCCACCTGGGCCAAGTGGCCCCTGGTGTTAGGCTTTTTTTTTTTTTTTTTTTTTTTGCATTTTTAAAGTGCTTTTCACATTTCCCCCTATGGTGGATGGGGTGGGGGTGGGGGTGGGGCTTCTCTGCCTGGGCAGATTAGGAATGGCCACTGTGTGTGCAGTGACTGGATGAGAACAGAGAAGGAAGGAGTAGGTTGACCAGGAAACTGGACCTGCAGCTGACCCTGCCTGGTAGCTTTGCCTGGTGCCTAGGAGCAGAAACGAGCCAACACCTTTCTTAGGGTTCAGGCAGTGTGTGGCAGACAAGTCTGGGCTGCTGTCTTACATGGAGGGCCTGGCTTGGGAGCCTTGGATATGGGAAGAGCGGTGTATAGGGAACAGTGGACCCTCTAGGGTCATTGCTGGATGGTGGGCAGAGGAGGAAGAGCTGAGTTGAGAAGGTGGCTGGGGAGTCTTTTAGGGAAGGGGCTGTGTTCTAACCCAGAGCCCGGAGATTCAGTTCTCTGTCCCCAGACAGGACCCTGGCAGAGTGTCTGGGCTGCCCAAGGATGTTGGCGGATTAAAGTTCAGGAAAGCCAGCCTCCTCCTCTGGGATCTCTAACCTTTGAGGCCCGGGAGTTGCAGGCTGTGGTTTTAACTTTTGAAGTCAGTCACCTCCCAGGAGTTCCCTCCTCTGCCTTCATCAGCTGCCATTTATCAGGGAACCTTTGACCTGAGGAGACCAGAGGTCATCTGATCCCCTCCCCTCCCCCCTGGCCAGCCACACCCAGACCCCCCTCCAGAGGCAGGGTCCACTTCTTCTGCACAGTTTTCGGGGAGGGGAGAGCAGGCTTCTTGCTCCCCCAGCTGCCCTGGGAGCCCCACCTGAGCCATCTCTCCTCTTCCCTGCCTTGTAACCCCATTTCCCCCTTCTGCTCTTTATGGAGAGAGCAATCCCAGTAACTGATCGTTCCAGATGTGCTTGTTTCCATATCTGTAATTTAGTAAAGAGAAAAGGGAGTCTCGCAACTTTCAAAGTCTTCTTAGAATGACTCTGGGGTACCAGAACCAGGGTCTGAGGTGGGAGGAGGTGGGAGGCAGGAACAGCACAGAGAGGGCCTTCACCCCATATTGGAGCTTCTTCTGGGGGGATGGGCCAAGGGTGGGCCTCCTGGAGCATCATGAGGCCCTGGCTCTGCCCTGGGTGAACAGACTTCTCGTTTCAGAAACTGCTCATGACTGCATGATGGGCCTCCAGGCACTGCCTGAACCTGAGGATGTTCAACCAAGATCCTTCTCTGGTGGGGGTGCTTCCTGTCTCAGGCGAGTCCACTGGGACATTGGGAGTGAAAGCGGAGCTGGTAGTGATTACAGTGGGACAGCAGGGATGAGCTTGGAACCTCCCAGGTAGGCTGGGTGTAGGGTCACCTTAATGGTGGAGGAAGCAGAAGAGGCCACTGGTGCAGAGCACTTACCACCATGAAGGCTGGTAGGAGCTTGTGGGTTGGGAGAGTCCAGGGAGCTGATGACCCTTTTGCCAGGCTAGGCCCATCCAGGGCACCCATGTCACCAGGCTGGACCCATCCAAGGTACCCATGTCCCTTTGCAGGACTGATGAAAGAGAGGTGGGAGGTGGCTTCAGAGTGGACAGAATGCTGAAGAAGTGGAACAGAATGGCCACAGCAGGCTCAAGACCTCTCTTTGTTGTCTACCGTCCCCTGCCCTCCCCTTTCCATTCCTTCTCTCCCCTCCCCTCTTTTCTTATCCCCCTTATTCCACTGTGCTGATCCTGGAGCCTCACGTGTCAGGTACACATCCATCACTGAGAGCTGCATCCCCAGTTCCCTCCTCCCTTCTCTCCTGTTCTGCTGGTGCATTTGTTTCGGAGACTGCTGTACCAAAGTGTCACAAACTGAGAGACTTACAACAATCACAACATACTCTCTCACAGTTGTGAAGGCCAGGAGTCCAAGATCAAGGTGCTGGCAGAATTAGTCCCTCTAGAGGACCACATTCTGCTTCCGGTAGGTGTAGTTGGCAATCCTCAGTTTGCAGACACATGCCTGGCTTCTCTGTTTCTGTCTTCATGTGGCCTCTCCCCTACTCTCTGTCTTTATCCTTTGTCATCCGATCCAGGTTGATCTGTCTCAGATCCTTAATTACACCTGCAAAGATGCTTTCTCAAACAAGGTTTCAGTTGCAGGTCCCAGGAGGTAGAGCAAAGACGTATTATTTGGGTGGACACTATTCACCGCACTGCATTTGGGGTACCAGTATCCTCTGCAGACACCAGGCAGATTCTGGAGGCTGTTGTAAAGGAATCCCAGAGGACTTCTAGTCCACGTTGGATAGATGAGACTGTGTCTAGCTGGGGAAGGTTCTGGTCCAGCCCACATCCTTGCTGCCAGGTTGCTGGAGCTTTTTCCAGGAAGAGTTGGGAAAGTAGAGGTCTAGGGCTGGCAGTGTAGCTCAGTGGGAGAGTGTTTGCCTAACATGCCAAAGGTCCTAGGTTCCATCTTCAGGAAAACAAACAGGATTGGAGGAGTGGCTCAAGTGGTAGAGTGCCTGTGTAGCATGTGCAAGGCCCTGAGTTCAAACCCCTCCAGTACTGCAGGAAAAAAAACGAACAAACAAAAATACCAGGCCAGGCACTGGTGGCTCACACCTGCAATCCTAGCTACTCAGGAGGCAGAGATCAGGAGGATCGCAGTTTGAAGCCAGCCAGGGAAAATAATTTTCAAGACCCTATCTCAAAAAAACCCATCACAGATAAAGGGCTGATGGAGTGGCTCAAGGTGGAGGCCCTGAGTTCAAATCCCAGTACTGCAAAACACAAAAACAAAAACCATAAAACACAAAGAACAACAACAATAAAAAAAAACAAGAGAAGGTGTAGGGTTCCCATAACAAGCTGTTGACAAAAGCTACCCCTGGGCTGCCCACCACTGTACAGCGTCCTACCTTGAGACAACCTGGGGTTTCCAGTCTGCTTCTGGACAGAATGATGCAGGCTGAATGCCCCATGGACTGGGATTCCCTGCACGAATTTCTCCTCCAATGTGTGTGTTTGTGTGTTAGGGACTTGTTTATTTCTCTTGGCCTCATCTGGGTAATCCAGCCTCAGGCATGTGACATTTCAGACCTGCTTGTTCTTGTGTCATTCCAGAGCCAGCCTGGCCTCCTGGGTGGGGCTATGGTGGGCAAGAAAGACCCTGAGTGCCTCTGTGTTCCAGGCCCAGGGGTGCTACAGTCAGAATGGAAGAAACCTCCTTCTAAAGTCATCTGAATTCATCAGGCAAGCAGGGAAGACCACACAGTCTTGACTCTGGGCTGATTGTCTTCCCCTGTTCTTCTTTGAGATACAGAGACCCCTTAGCAGAATCAAAGTTCCCAGGGACACTATCTGTACCTGCATTCAGAGTTGGGTGGAAGCGTCCAGCTTTTTCTTCCTTGTCCAGAGGAAATGGACTGGACACTGGGTGAGGTTGGGCTGGGCCTTGAAAGGCAGGTGATCAAATGCAAGGAACAGGGCTGTGTGGATGATGTCCCCAAGCCCTAGCTTCCACCATGGGTCGCCATGCAGATCACCCCACATGTGCTGGCCTCCCAGTCGGGAGCTGGAGCCCTCTGGAGTGGGCCATTCTGTTCAGCTGTAGCTCTGGCTTCTGGACAGCCAGGCCTGTCCTTGGGGAGGGTTGAGAGGGAGGGACAGAGGAGGATGGTCCATCCTAAGCCAGAAGTATATTCTCTTTCTTTCCTAGAGCCTTGGCTGGGGCTTTCTAAGGAGAGAGGGCTTCCTCCACCTTTATTTGGACTTTGCCTTCTGTCCTCATCCTTCTTGTTAAACAGCAACCTGGTCCTCTGTGGTGTGGGGTGCCCAAGGCTAACAGCCCCAGGCTGTTTACTGCCTTCCAGGGCACTCTACTCTGTTCCTAAGCTTCGATTTTTAAGCCCTTCCTTTTGTGCTGTCCAACTTTCTGAAGACACATCTCTCTCCAGCACCCATCTGCATCCTCCTCCCTGTCCCACACCTGCCCCCACCTGCCCAGCAGCCACCCTGCCTCCACCCAGGAGCCTACCCCCAGAAGCAGGTCTTGGGACAAGGAGCTGAAGGGGAGGAGACCCCAAGGAAGTCAATAAAGGAAGCAGAGTCCAGTATGTTGACAGCAGCTGGAGCTCAGCCTCCCAGAGTCCTGGGGACTGCAGACCCTGTCCCCAGAGTTGTCCCAACGCTTAGGGAAGGGAACTGGGGTGTCAATGCACCAATTGGAGGAACGGCTACAGTGTTACCTCCTTCCTACTTTCTGCAGGCTGGGCCACCAGGAAGAGCTCTGAGTGGAGGCAGAATCAGGCCATGGAAAGTCAGGTGGTTCACTCAGCCGCATTGAAGCTGGTGTGGCCTTGGCTACCAAAGTCTGACCCACGTGCCAGCATGATGCCCTCCAGTGGCTGCACATTCAGCAGAGGGTGCTTAGACCCTTGACAGTCACAGCTACTGTGTCTTGTACCTGCATGGAGTGCTGCCTGTCGCATATGCCTGGGCAGAGTGGGGACACTATGGCTTAAGATCACTGTGGTGATTTCACTGTCCTGTGTGAGTCTTCTGTTGTTGGCACATGCCATAGCAAGCTCTGTAGCCTAGATCCACCTTCAGCTCTGGAAGGCAGCTGGGCCTTTTCAGGTCCCCCTCCCTGGAACTGTCCCCCTGTTGGTGCCCAGTCACCTGACCCCCAGACTGAGTCCTGCTTCTGTGACATCCGATCCTGTTCTTTGAAGACTGTCATTTTAATAACACAGTGATTGGATGCGACTTTCTGTTCTGCCTTCCCTGCTTACTGGACTTTCCCAGGGTGGGAGGTTGGGTCTCAGTGCTGGATAAGCAGGAAGGTAGGGGCGCCTAGAGCTCCGCCAAGGCTAAGGCCTTGCCTCTGCCCTGCCCCCATGCACAGAGTAGGAATCCTGGCTGGCCTGGTTTGCAAAGGAGACAGAATCCTGGTGGTGGCTGAGTCGGGGGAGGTTGCTAGTCAGTCACACATAGACTAACTCTGGAGGCCCTGCAGATTTTCTGCTGTTAGCTGTGGGTGGATTTTCCTGTAGGCTCAGGGCCCCAACAGGGGGTTGCTTCCCTAATTACTCACACCATCTCCCAGTTCTCTGGATCCCAAACCCTGGCTTCCAGGTGGCCACTGTCTTCACCACTTGACTGCTGCTCTCTCTCAGCAGGGTGGGTGTCTTGCAGCCTGTGCTAGAATTCCATGGGACTCCTGCCTGAGGAGGCTTCATCAGAACTTGTTTTGACTTTAGACTCTAGCATTTCTTTGCAAGACAGTTGTCCCAGGCTGGACAGAGCTTTGTGGCTCCTCTGATATCTCCTCCCCACACCAGGCCTGCTCTGTGCACCCGGAAGTGTTCAGTCTGGTTTCAGGATGTGGGAGAGGTTGGTGCGGCCTTGGGTCAGAGCTGGACCTTAACAATGGCCCCTTGTGCGAGGCACATTCCTCCCTAAATAGGCCCAGATCCACGCTGCTCCTGATTTGGCCCCCCACAGTCTCTGGGAAGGTTTCATCTGGAAGGAGGCTGCTCTGGCCTCTTTGTGTAGCAGCTGAGACTTAGGTGCTAAGGGACAGGCCTGTGCCCAAAGCCTAGGCTTTGGGAAAGAGGTTGGTCCAGACAGGAGTGGGCCTGGGACCATGCACAAAAGTCTCCAAACTTGTTCTTAGCACGGTGCGTTTTTTGAGAGTGCCAGTTGTCTTAGGATCTTGAAAATCTTAGCGTTTCATGTTTAGCTTTGGTGAGAAGGCCTGATGAAGAACTCCCACCACAGCTCCACCCCGAGATAGTCATTTGCTGTGAGGGTGCGAGCTTGAGCACGCATGCCAGCCGCACATGTGTGTGACATGAACTTGGGATCTTCGCGTACATCTTGTGTCCTGCTATTTTTACTAAATTCTCTCAGCATTTCTCATCTTCCAGGACACGATTCTGATGACTGCGGGCCTTTGGCATATGGGCTGAGAAAATCCAAGTCAACTGGAATGGGTTCCAGCGTTGTGATGTTAATGCTGATGCAAAAGTCCTAAATCTTCCTGTATTTCTGATTACTTCCTTGGGATATGTTCCTGGAAGTGAGCCAAACAGCAGGATTCATCTTTAGGCTTTTGGTGCAAGTTAAGGAGGGTAGAGGCTGAGAAGGCCCAGGGAAACAGCAAAGTTTGAGCCTGGCTTTGGAGGGGGACACAGAAGAGGGTGGTGGTGGGCAAAGGTGGCTCTTTTTGTCCTGGGGAGTGGCACTGTCTTACCTCCCCATGGCAGTATGGGGACCCTTCCAGGACAACCTGGCCCTGTATTTGCTTGAAACTGGGCAGCAGTCCACAGTTTGACGTGTCTTGCTGGGGGGTCCCTGGCCTGCCCTTTGTGTTAACTCCTTGCAGACAGAAGAGGACCTTACAGGCTCCATGAAAGGCCATTCTTCTATCAGCCCCTAAGATCTGTCCCTTGGAGTCTCAGATCTGCAGAGTGACAGGCTCATGAACACTTTTATTGGCATCCCTGCCTCTCTGTTGCAGGGAAGGGGAGAAGTCAGGTGGAGACATCTGTCTTGGGGCAGGTTCTACCCAGTCTTTGTATCTCCAAGGAGGCTTCTCACTGGGAAAGGGGGTGGCTGTGTGTGGGTACAGGACCTGGTGGGGAGGAGATGCTGGGGGGCCCTCTCCTGACAGCATCTCCTAATGCTTCCTGGCTGAGTGCTCTTCACGGACCCTCTGTGGGAGGCCCATGGGGTGTGTTCTTATGAAGCCTGCCTTAGACATTAATCTTGTTCCATTGCCAAATGTTCCTATGTAAATCTAGAGCGACGTTGTTCCCCTACTATGCCTCACCATCTGGGGTGAGTGCGATTCTGGGAGGCACAGAGGCAGCAGATGCTCGAGTGCGATTCTCGGAGGCACCGGTAATGGAACCCTTGGCCACACTTCTGTGAGGCTATGGTTGGACATTGCTGAGTGCAGAGGAAGCAGGGTTGGGGCTGGGTGGAGAGTGAGGTGACAGTACAGAGGATGGGCTCTGGTGACCTTGTAGCCCAGGGCTTCATCTTTCCCATGATCCCTGCGTCAGTGGCCTGTAACTATATAACAAGTTACAAAAAACTGGATGGCTTAACAACACACCAACACATGCTTCTTCTCTCACTGCTCTGGAGGCCAGAGGCTGTATTCAAGGTGGCACCAGGGCTGGGTACCCTCCAGACAACCCAGCGGAGGGTCCTCCTGCCTCTCCCAGGTTCTGGTAGGAGAAGACCTTTCTGGGCTGAGGCTGCATCGCTCCAGTGATACCTCCATCTTCACAAGGCTTCTCTGCTGGCTCTCAGATCTTCCTCTGCCATTCTTTTACAAGGACATTTTCTCTCAGGATCCTTGACTTGATTACATCCCAAAGACCCTGTATCCAAACAAGGTCACCTCCACTGGTTCTGGGGGTTAGCGCTGGGACATGTCTGTTTTGGGGGCCATTTTACAAGCCACTACAGAACCTTAGAGGAAAGTGGGACCTCTTGGGCTGAATTGGGGTGAAGACCAGTGTTTCCCTGCTCCTGAGGCCTGTTTGTGGGATTTCTCTCTTTGCATGCCTACCATTAAAACTTGTGATACCACTGTTAGTAAGTTAGTAAGGTTGGTGATGTAACGAGTACACGACCTCCAGCTCTGCTCCCAGGGATCCAAATATAGTCCTTGAAACCAGTGGCCTGTGGAGGGAGTTTGGGCAGCATGGAGCCCAGGAAGGCTCTGGGGGGAGGCTGGAGCAAAGCTGGCTTTGGAGAACCTGATCCTCTGAGGAGGAAAGGTGCTTGTTAGGGGCAAGCATAAGCCAGAGTTGGCTCCTCCTTATGTGGATATGGCCCTTCTCAACATCCTTGGTTTCCTCAGAGTAGTTGGGTGCCCTACCATCTTGCTGTGCTTAGAATGTTCTGTGATCAACTCCAGCCCCTATGTTCACTGACAGCCATCTTCCTGAGGTCCCTCACCAGTGGGGACAGCCCCTGCTCTCAGAGCACAGGACCGGGGCTTGGGAGCACTAAGGTGCAAACACCTGAGAGGAAGTAGAGCCAGTGAACACAACAGTCATTTAGGGTGTGTCCGGTGGTGGTGGAGACTCATGCCGTGCAGTGACACAAAGTGAGGAAAGAGAGAGGGGGTGGCAGATGGGGAGTGTGCCTTTTGTGTAGGTGGCCAAGGTGAGGAAGAGCCCCACAGTTGGAGGAAGGAGTGTTCAGAGATAGGCTGGTTTCAGTTCTGGGAGGACCTGCGTTGGTCTGGCTGGAATTGGTGACCACATCTGTACAGAGACTACCATAGCTCTGTCAGGGAGCCCTTGCTTTGGTGCATGGTTGACAAATGGGAGGTGCCTCTGTGTGGGCTTCCCAAGGAGGGGTTCTCCCAATGAGGATACCACCCTCACTGGAACTCCCAGGGAGGGATCTTCTTACTTCCTTGGGGCAAACCTGGGTCAAGGTCTTCACCCTTCCAGTGTCTACTCTCCCACCTGGCTGTAAGGGGCAAATGCTGAGGACCCCTGGAAGCCCCTGTTCCAAGGTGGGTGGGGAGAGCTCTCAGGACAGGTGTGCTGTTTGGGGTGACTTGGACAGTGCTTATAGCACAGGGTAGACCAGGTGGACTTGGGAGGCTGTGCGAGGAGGCCTTGGGAGGCTGTGTGAGGACCCGGTCAGTCTTGAGCACTGAACTTTGGGCTTTGTGGCCCATGTAAGTATGCAGGCAGTTTCCCCAGTGCCCCCTGGGCAACTGCACACAGGGACATCTCTGTTGCTAGCTGAGTGAGAGTCAGAGCTGTGCTAAGTTGGGGCCAGGGCTGGCACTTGCCTGGCTCCCTGGCTCAGGACCCTGCACCCTGTGGCTGGTTGAATGGGAATGGTGGATGTGATTTCGTTGGTCTGTACTGCATGGTCTTTCCCCACGGCTTCCTTTGCCTTGTGTGCATTCAAAATTCCAGAGAGATCAGAAGCTCTAGCCACCCTGGCACAAGTCTCTGTAGGATAGTGACCGCTTGGTTGCAGGTCCCCCTGAGAAGAGTACTCTGGAGTCCACACTACCCCTACCTGGCCGCAGCTGCCACTCTGCTGGCATTTACTGCCCCTTCCCCCAGGCCTCTGGGACTGTTGAGCTAAGCAGGATTTTGCCCTCTTTTGTGTTCACCAAGGAGTAGGGGTGGCTGTAGTTAGAGAAGGGTTTCCACAGAATGTAGTGGCCAGGAAGCCGGTGGTTCTGGTGGTCAGGCATTAGGGACTTGAACCCTGATGGCCTGCTGTCCTCCCTGCTCCCCCCAGCCCCCCACATTCTAAAGGAGGCTCTGATCACTGTAGAGATGAGAGCTGTGATTGCATGTGGAGGAAAGAAGACTGGAGGGAGGGGCCTCCCAAAATGTCTCCAGTGCTGTTGCTGGGAGCTGGGCCAGCTGTCAGCCCTTCTCCCTGTGGGCAGGGGGAGGAGACTGGGGTCCCATGAAATCCCCTAGTTCCGGGGCCTGGCAAGGCAGGGTGAAGGCTGGGGAGACATTGGGTCGCCCCTGGAAGGAGTTGTTGAGTGTTCCTGCCACGTGGGCCCCTTTCTGCTCTGCTCTGCTCTGTGTAATCGGAACAGCTGGTTCTCATTTGGCGGGTGGCTGCAGGGATGTGAAGATGGCGGCTTCCCAGGCACCCTCCTGTTGCCCCTGCGGGAGCAGGCCCTACAGAGGTGGCAGGATGGCCATCCCTGCTGGGATGCAGGGTGGGAGTTGGGTGGCCAGTGTCCCCTTGGCCAGGAGTACAGGGAGTATGTGTGGGAGAGGGTGAGGATTGAGGAGATCGGTTACTGTGGACTGACTGGACAAGCAAGGGGTGGAGCCTGGGCTTCGTATCAAACTGACCAGTAATCTGGCTCTGTCACCCACTCTCCACACCACTGGGCACATTGCTTAGGTGTGTCCTGCCTCGTCTCCCCAACTCAACCAAGGAAATAATATCCTTTATGTCACAGGTTACTGGAAGAAATCAGGGAGACTGAGTGTGGTAAGCCCAGCACCTGGCCTATAGGAAAACTCTCAGGCTCAGCCTTTGGCGCGTCACTGATGTGATGTCGTTCCTATTCTGATTCTGAATGGTTACGGTTGTGTCCATTATTATTGGGGACGTGGCCTGGCCTGTGGCTGGCTGTGGGGTTGTTTGCTGCTAGTGTCTGGGTTTGTGCCTTGGGTGAAGGTGAGGAGGGAGGAGATAGGCCACAAGAAGAAGAAATCCAGGGCTTGTCTTGAGCTGGAAGGGGAGGCTGTGTGGTCCATGCTGTGCTCATGACAAGCCAGGGAAAGACTGACATCTTCCCTTCTCCAGCCCACTGGCATCGGTGGGTACCCTGTGAGTCCTCTGTAAGGACCTGCCTTTTTCTCTTACTGAGGGCAGAGAGGAAGAGGTGGCCAGCCAGAGAGGAAGAGGTGACACAGCCCTCTGCAGTGTCCCAGCCAGCTTGCTGTCCTCTGCCCTTCCACCTGCCATGTGTCTTCTCCTACATGTCCTCTGCCAGCCATTCACCCCGTCCTCCTCTCTGTCTTTCAGCCTTGAAGAGATCTTTTGAGGTTGAGGAGGTCGAGCCACCCAACTCCACCCCAGCCCGGAGAGTCCAGACTCCACTGCTCCGCTCCACTGTGGCCAGCTCCACCCAGAAGTTCCAGGACCTGGGTGTGAAGAACTCAGAGCCCGCAGCCCGCCATGTGGACTCCCTAAGCCAGCGCTCCCCAAAGCCTTCCCTGCGGAGGGTTGAGCTCTCGGGGCCCAAGGCATCTGAGCCTGTGTCCCGACGCACCGAGCTGTCCATTGACATCTCGCCCAAGCAGGTGGAGAACACTGGAGCCGCCGGGCCCTCCCGGTTCGGGCTCAAGAGGGCTGAGGTGCTGGGCCACAAGACACCAGAGCCGGCCCCTCGGAGGACGGAGATCACCATCGTCAAGCCCCAGGAGCCAGCCCACCGCAGGATGGAGGCCCCCGCCTCCAAGATTCCCGAGGTGCCTGCTGCCCCCGTTCTCGACGCAGCCCCCAAGAGGGTCGAGATTCAGGTGCCCAAGCCAGCCGAGGCACCCACCTGCCCCCTTCCGCCCCAGATCCTGGAGAATTCAGAGCCCCCGATGCCTCAGCTGCAGAGCAGGCTGGAGCCCAAGCCCCCTGTGGCCGAGGCCCCTCCCAGGAGCCAGGAGGGTGAGTAGAGAGTCCTGGGTTCTTGGGGCCATGTGGATGGGTTGGGGCTTTGCAGTGGGGTCTCTGGAAGGAGCTGATCACAGTGGGGGAGGTGCTTCCATGGAAATGGAGGAAAACCTGACTATGCAGGGTGGTGTCCCGAGGCTCAGGGAGGTGAATGGTTCCCTGTCAACTGCAGCCATACCCAGATCAGCAGGTGGGAAGAATCTTGGGTTGTGAGATCCCTTTGATGGTCAAAGGACCATCTGCGACATGAGCCCGGGACAGCCAGAGCTAGGAAGCTTTGAGAACAGTGGTTTGTGTAGGAGCCACTGTGGCTCCTGTGGGACGGGATGGGGTGGAAAACGTGTGCAAGGCTCACATTCTAAGGGCCCTGGAGTGGCAGGCCTCTGCTCTCCGGGAACTGCAGGCCGCCTGGAAGTACCCAGAAGGGGCCCAGGGCCACAGAGCAGGGGAGGAGGGACTCATGTTCTATAGAGGTTGCATCTATAGAGGTTTGCTTCTGCTTTCGGACTGACATTTGTGCCTGGCCTTCCTCCTCCTCCTCCTCCCCAGGGAGGGACATTTGTGGACAGAGGCAGAATGTGTAGAAGGCCTTAGCCTCTGCCTGCTGAGATTCCATGGCTTGGGGGTCCCTGGGGCAGGGGCTCCATGATACTTGCATACAGCATCCTTGGGGGTGCTCTCTTGGTGGGGCTGGGGAGTATTTCAGTGGTGTCCTTGGAGGCTCAGACCTGGAGTTGTGTTCATGCTGAGAACTCACAGCTATAGGCCTGGACCTGCTTAGGAATGACAGGGCCCAGAGACACTGTGGCCCTTCTCAGAAGTGTGCTGCCCCTGCCTCAAGCCTGCCTTGAGCCACTGGCGGGGGTCTTGGCTCTACCAGGCCACATTATTGGGTCCTTGAAAGATTCTGGGCACAGGGCTCAGAACTCAGTAAGTGGCCGGTAATTGTTCTTTGGATTAGGTGACCCCAAGAATCTGGTTTGTTGGTTTATATTATCACTGTTATTATTACCATCTTAAATTGTGATATACCCATGATGTAAGATCGACCATTTTGCCATTTTATATAAAACGGCTGAAGGATATCGAAGTTCAGGGGTGTTAGGCACATTCCCCTTACTGTGCAGCCACACCATCCGTCTCCCGCTCTTTGCACGAGAAGCTCTGTCCCTGTTAACCGCAGCTCCCCTTTCCTCCTGCCACAGGCCCTTTCTGTCTCTGAGTGGACTACCCTAGGGACTCCTGTGAGTGGACTCACACAGCACCTGTCCTTCTGTGACTGGCTTATTTCACTGAGCCAGGCTCATCCATGTTGTAGCAGGCGTCAGCATGCCCTTCCTTTTTAAGGCTGGATCATATCCCATTGATCCAGCACCGTATCTTGTTTGTCCCTTCATCCATTGGTGGCACCTTGGCTCCTGTGAACGATGCTGCTGTGAGCACGGGTGGACACATAGCTCTTTAAGCTCCCACTTTCAACTCTTCTTGGTTTTCCAGTGGTCAGTGGATTGGGGGAGGGATGAAGTCAGGATATGGAGACTCCTCTATCATTTTTCCACGCGTGGAGACAGAGCACCTGCACATGTCAACTCTGCAGGTCTGGGGCCTGGGGCTTGGCTTTCCTATAGTGCTGGGCATCAGACTACACTGTGTATAGCCACTGATGCTTCCTCTCAGCCTTGGGTGTGTGAGTCTGTGTCTTTCTCCCATCTCTCTAAAATTAGCCTGCAGAGGCTTCCAGACTTGGTGATCATAGCTGCAGGTGGCATGTTGTTGGGACGAAGGTGCAGGCAATGTGTGGAGTGGCCTGGCCATGTCTAAGGCCTCCCCCTAAGGCCTCCTGTTGGCCTAGGGCCTTTTGTGTGTATCAGATACAACCTCCTTCTGGGACGTGGTGTTCACACTCTGCTGAGTCAAACAGGATGTGGCTGGGGAGGTAGACATTGATGTGACTGCTGGCACCGGACAGATGCTCAGTAAGGTGATCCTGGCTCTGGGGAGCAGGCAGGGGGCTGTCTGCTTAGTGCGGCATCTCCAGAGTGATGGGCAAGGGGGTTCCACTCTTCCTCCAGGGCAGACGCAGCTCAGCCCCACTTTACACAGAGACTCTGCAGGTACCGAGTCCACCCTGTGCTCTAACCTCCAGAGATGGCCCAGCCATGGGCAGGACAGTGGGTGGACAGCTGCCGAGGAACAGTGAGAGGGCTACTGGGGAGGAAGGGATCCCACCAGGTCAGGATGGACAGGAAAGCTTCCCGAGCAGAGGCCACAGCCCAGAGCAAACACCCTCACACTGTTGGTGACCCCTGCACCCATCTGGGGTTCCAGCCAGTGGAGGTCCAGCCCCTATGGAAACGTGTGAAGGTTGGGGTGGAGGGAAAGGCAGGGAGAGCACAGGGTAGGGCCTTCCCAGTGGAGGATATTCCCAGATCCACTGGAATGCTTCTCGGGGGCCCTCAGCTGAGCTCCTAGCCTTAAGGCTTTACCTGCTTCTCCACCCTCCCCCTCTGTCAAAGCCTGTGCCGTCCCTTTGGATATAGATCCGCACAGATCCAGTACCTTCACGTTTTGCTATACATTCGTCAGAATTCTTTCATTGCCCCTGTGTAGGGAGGCCCTGTCTCAAAAATCACAAAAACAAACAAAACCCCTAAAATTTGAAGGAGTGACCTATATGGGCGGTGAGATGGGGAGAGCTTTATGGTAGTTTTTAAAGGGATGCAGGGACCCCATGGAACCCCCAGGGACCAGGCAGATGTTATGCACCTGTGGACTTTCCCCTAGGCACCCTGGTGTCCTGGCCCACAGACTTGGGTGTCCCCGAAGTGTTAGGGGCTGGGTGGAGGTGTAAAGTATACACCAGGATGCACTGGCTGGGAAGTTCTCTGGGAGGGGGGGTGGTGGGGTGGTTCTGGAAGGGGTCAGGGAGGAAAGTGGGGACTTTGATGGCTGAAAGGGTGAGGGAAGGGCAAAGTGGCTTCTTCCTCCTGACCTAGGACCTAGTGAGGTCTGAGCTCACTCTGTTTGTGTGGGTTTCTGAGGTCTCTGGGTGTGACATGGCTGTAGGACCCAGAACCTGGCCTGCGAGGGCGGCTGCTGACTCAGTTCGCCTGCCCCCCCAGCCACCTCCTCAGGCTACAAAGAGACACCAGCCAAGCCTCCCCAGGCTGCCTTATAAGGCTCCCTCGTGGTCTGGTACCTTGCCTTTGCCTTCTCTGGTGTGAGCCTCTGCCGAGCTCTGGGATGCAGCCCGGCTCCTGGAGCCACTGATTCTTCTGAGGCCTCTCCTGGCCTCAATTTCTGAAGCTGTCAGTGAGGACAGGGTGGGGCCTCTCCCCAAGGCAGAGCTGAGCTCTCTCAGGTGCAGCCAAGTGTGCTCAGTCACCCAGGTGCCAGGACAGATGTCTTGTCCACAGCGTCCTGAGGTTGGAGTGGAGGCAGACATAGCAGTATTTTCCTTCAACTCAAAACATCCAGCAGTATTCCTGGGGGTGGGTGGAGTGTGGAGGGAGGTGCAGTCCAAGCAAGGGGCCAGTAGTAGGCGTGGTGCCCGGCCACCTCCCTCTAATCCCGGAGTCCTGTGATCTCCACCAGGCCTCATGTTCAGGGCAGAGGACAGATGGAGAAGGAGCTCAGTGCAGACCACCGGGGCTATAATGCAGCGTGAAGCTGAGTGGGTCAATCGGAGCACAGGGGTCCCTGGACCACCCAGTGGGGGCAGAAAGAAGGCACGACCCTGGGGAAGATTTGGGATGGTGAGGACTGGCCCACGTCTCAGGGTGGTGAGGAATGTGTCAGGCTCAGCTTGGGGAGGACTCACTGCCTCCCACAAGTTCCTGGGTGGGGACCAGAGGATGTGAAGTGGGGACATGGCAGCCACCAAGTGACTTCGGTTCTGTAGAGGCTCCGTGGGTCACTCCCTGACTATCCTAGGCTGTGCATTCCCCAGCACCTGGGTGAGGTGCCCTGCCTGCCTGCATGTGGCCTGCAGACTTCTGTGTAGGGCTAAGAATGTCTCCTTCTGGAGAGACAAGGCTGCGAGTCCAGAAGGGTCATTGTACCCGCACCCCCCCCCAACCGCCACTGGCTGTCTTACTTAGAGGACCTTCTGCTTTGAGCCCCTCAGATTCCTGAGCTGTCCCAGAGGCCTCCCAGCACACCCTACTGTGGGACTGGGTCTCTCTTTCTCCGTAAGAACAGACAGCCCCTTCTCTGTACTGTCCCTGGGACATTCATACCTGGGTCTGGAGCAAGAAGTCCCTCAGGTTGGGGGACAGGAGGACCTGTTGGGGAGAATTGGCCAGGCCAGGTGGGTGTCCTTCAAGGTGGGGTAGGGTGGGGGGCCAGCGAGAACAGACTCTGTCTCAGGGCCTGGGAAAAGCTCCTCCCCTGGCCTGTGTCCCAGCTGTCTGCCAAGCCCTGCATGGTGGTGAGGAAGGCCTGGGCGGTACGGGGAACATGGCCGAGCAGCTGCAGAATACCTTAAATAGATTTGGCCCAGCACAGCTGCAGGGAGAGGGTGGGGCTGGGGCTGGGTCCCACTCTGCCCCCTCCAACTTTGTGGACTGGGGCCCTGACCACCCTCCAGCCTGACCCAGGACGGAGCCTGGGCCTCCAGACACATGGCACTGGGTGAGGCCTCCCTGGGGCTGTTGTCCCGGGAAGCTGGAGCAGCTGCCAGGGTTGCTGTGGCTGCATCCACAGCCTCCGGGCCCAAGACAGCTGCTGGGAGCCAGGGTCTGCTCTGTGGGGTGGCTGTCGGGGGTGGTCCAGGCCATGGAGCCATGTTCTGTCTGTGTAGTGTGGACAAAGGGCTCGTTCAGCTCTGGAGGAGCACGCCCCAACACCCCAGCTGGCACCCTAAGTGTGGGCAGCCCCTGACCAGACTCCATTCCGGCAATGGCCTGGGAGGACGCCATGTGATATGTGCTGGCCAGGTGCTTCCCTTGTGGCCTCAGAAGGCATGTCCCGCCAAACTGGGCTTCCCTTCAGTTCTTTCCAAATACTGAGCACAGGACAGGGTAAAAAGAGCCCACCCCAACCCACCCCACCACCTCTGCTCACTGCTGCTTCTGGCTCTGCTCTGGAGCCCCAGGACTAAGGGAGTCTGGTGGAGATCCCTGCTCTCTTCCAAGTTCATTCAGAGAGGTAAAGGGACTGGCTCAAGGTCACACAGCCACTTGTACCATGTCTGGATCCAGTTGGTTTCTGGTGGAAAAACATCCTCCACCCCGGCCAGCCCCTGCCCAGAACTTGCCCTGGAGGTCACCAATTCCATCGCCCTCCTTCCAGATGGCCTACAGAAGCTCCACTAGAAGCACAGAGTGTCAGTGCCAGATCCACTTTGGGGCTTTGTTCCCGGTGGGCGCAATTCCTCTTGTGTGGCGTCTTCAGGATGGAAAGTGGCAAGTCCGGCAGAGTGGGATGCTGGCACCCGGAGGTTTTGTTAAATGAGTAAATGAAAGCCAGGGGCAGCTCTTCTTTCATGAAGGCACACCTTGTCCAAAGCTCCCGAGCAGCACCTTCTGTAACCCTCAGGCAGTTGTCACTGTCCTGGCTGGCAGCAAAGACTCTGCCCGTCATGCATGGCTGTCACCTTCCTCCCTTTCTTTTTCTCGTTCCAAGAAGAATGCACAGTCACTGTTCAGAATCAAAATAAATAAATAAAGATTCCATGAAGTTTGAAAAGGCAGTCTGTCTCCCCTTTCCCTGCTCTTTTCTGGAGGGCAGCCTGTGTTGACAACTGGGTGTGGTGGTGTCCTCTGGGACTTTGTATATGCAAGTGTCATGTCATTCAGAGCTTCTGTCAAAAAGTCCATCTGTAGTGGGCTGGGGGTGTGGCTAGGAAACTTGCCTGGCATGCTTAAGGCCTTGGGCCGGATCTGTAGCTGGACAAAACAAAAACAAAACATAACCAAAAAAAAAAAAAAAAGAGGAAGAAGAAGGAGAAGAGGAGGAGGAGGGGAAGAAAAGTCTATGTACAAATGTTATATGGGCATTTTGAGGCGCCTGGAAAAGGCAGAGGCAGGAGGATTTTGAGTTGGAGGCCAGCCTGGGCCACAGAGCGAGACTCTTGTCTTTTACTATGTGCATACATACAGGAGGCTGCAAACCCTGGATTGGTGCCCCTGTGACTGTGGTGTCAGCCCTTAGGAGTGGAGTTTTTGTGTCAAAGGGTGTATGCATTTAAGATTTTGACCTGTGCTCCCAAATCACCCTCAGGAGCACACCAGTTTTTAGTCATAACTGCAGAGAGAGCCTGTGCCCCACACCCCAGGCTGGGGGAGAAGCGCCATCCGATTGGGGTCTCATTTTGTGCGTCCTGTATTACTTAGCCTTGTGTTACTATTGCCCGAGGCAATTAACTTAGAAAGAGAAAGAATTATTTTAGTTCTGGAGGTTCCGGTCCAAAACTGGGCAGCCTCAGAGCTTTGGGCCCTGGTGAAGGCTGCACTAACATAATGGTGGGGCGTGGGGTGGAGGAAACTGTTCATGTCATGAGGCAGGAAGCAGAGCGGGCCGTCCTCACAGTCCCTCTAGAGATTGTAGGTCCCAGTGACCTAGGGACTCCTTCCTGTAAGTCCCCACCTTACAGATCCACAGGTTAGCGCCTCCCGGGAGCGCCATCCTGGGAATCGAGCTTTTAACACAGGGACCTTTGGGGGACATTCAACACCCAAGTGACAGCAGTCTCAGACAAGTGAGAGAGGTTATCTGTTTTTGCATGTTTACAGGCCAAGAATCCTATGTGCCCCTTTCCTTGGGGAATTTTTAAAAAAATGTTCTTTGGCTGAGCGCCTATAATCCTAGCTGTTCTGGAGGCAGAGAGCAGAAGGATCATGGTTCAAAGCCAGCCCAGGCAAATAGTTCAGAAGACCCTAGCTTGAAAAACCCATCACAAAAAAGGGCTGGTGGAGTGGCTCAAGGGGTAGAGCGCCTGCCTAGCAAGTGTGAGGCCCGAGTTCAAACCCCAGTACCAAAAAAAAAAAAAAGGTTCTTTGTACATTTTTATCATAGTGGGTACCAGGGTTCTGTTTCAGTTGTTGACTTTTATTTATGGTGTGTTCTTCCAAAAGGACAAATGCAAGGCTTAATGCTGTCAAGTTTCTTCTTTTACTTTTAGCTTTTGGAATTCATGTCCTGCTGGATTACAGAATTATGGACAAGAATTTCTGCCTGTGTTTTCTTCTAGTACTTTGGTGGTTTTATATTTGTGTATTGGAGTCATTAATCAGTGGAATTTGTTTCTGTTGAAGCGTCGAGGTAGGCATATTTGCACGGCTGTGCACAGAGTGTCTTCTGTGGCGTGTGGGGTGTGTGTGCGTGCTATTTTTATCAGTTTTAGTGACAGTATTGTGCTGGCTTTGCAAAAACAGTTTGGGTGCATTTTTTCCTCTTCTGTTCTGGAACGTTTTCTTAGCCACACAGTCATCTCTTTGTCAAAACTTTTAAGGAATTCACCAGTGAAACCATCTGAGCCCCATACTTTTGTATGTGGCCAGTACTTAAAAAACTTACAGTTTTTTTCCCTTGGGGCTGAGTTTTGGGGGTTTGGGGAGTCTTTTTCTTTTTTGGTGGTATGGGGGTTTGAACTCAGGGCTTTGTGCTTGCAAGGCAGGTGCTGTACTGCTTGAGCCCCACCTCCAGCCTTTTTGCTCTGGTTATTTTGGAGATGGGGGTTTTGCTTTTTGCCCAGACCTGTCTGGATCATGATCGATCCTTCTATTTTATGCTTCATGCCATTGTGGTGATGACAGACTCATGTGCCACCATGCTGGGCTCATTGGTTGAGATGGAGTTACACTAATTTTTTTGCTGGGGCTGTAATCCTGAATAGCTGGGATTATAGTCGTGAGCTACCATGCCTGACCTAATTTTCTTTTTTAAAAAATCACTTTTATTGAGATATAATTTGCCTACCATACAGCTCACCTATTTAAAGTGTGTAATTCTGTGTATTTTAATCATCACAGTCAATTTTGTAAACTTTTACAACCTCAAAAAGAAGCCCTGATGGGCTGGCAGAGTGGCTCAAGTGGTAGAGTTTCTGCCTAGCAAGCGTGAGGCCTTGAGCTCAAACCCCAGTCCCACAAAAAAAGAAAGAAAGAAATCCTAAGCTGGGTGCTAGTGGCTCATGCCTAGAATCCTAGCTACTTGGGAGGCTGAGATTGGGAGGGTCAAGGTTCGAGGCCAGCCCAGGCAAATAGTTCATAAGACCTCATCTCCAAAATAACCAGAGCAAAATGGACTGGAGGTGTGGAGAGCCTGCTTTGCAAGTGGGAAGCCTTGAATTCTAATTCCAGTCCTGGAAAAAAAGAAAGAAACCCTGTTCCCTTAGCTTTCCCATCCCCCGACCCCAGCCCAAAGCAATGATTAATCGCAGAGACTTTCTGTCTGTGGGTTTCCCTGTTCTGGGCATTTCCTGTATATGGAGTCATACTCGCTGATGGGGCCTTTGTGTCTGGCTTCTTTCACTTGGCACCGTAACTTCAAGATCATTCACGTTGTAGCAAGTGTTGGCACTCCATTCCTTTTTATGACTGCATGATATTCCGCCATTAGGCGGGTCACATTCTTGTCCATCCACTCATACAGCGATGTACATTTCGTTGTTGCAACTGCCTGGATTCTTGTCAGAGTAAAAGGACATGGTGGTTGTGACCGTGGACTCTGTTACCTACAGTGGGGACCACTCTGTTCTAGAAAGGATGGAGCCAATGAGGCTGGAAGAGGAGCGTGAGCACATCCCCAGAAAGATCCACCACGAGCGCTTCTTCCTTTGCTCTGCATGCCTTTGTTCAATGAACCAGGAGGAGAAGTGGACACTCCTTAAAAGCTGTGTCCAGAGGAGGAAATGAGCAAGTGTCGACATGCACAAAACCACGGCTTCTCCAACACAATAGAATGCAGCGTCTTCTGCTGCGGTTGACCCTGCCCGCCCCCAGCCTCTGGTCACAGGTTGGGTTCTTGCTTGCTATTGAACCCTTGTCTGGGGTTCTGTTGTTGGTTTTGGACACAGGGTCTCGATAAACAGCCCAGGCTGACCTCAAACTCAAGATTCTCTTGCCTCAGCCTCCTGGGTGCTGGGATGACAGGCATGCACCATCATGCCCTGCTTTTGTGATTTTTTTTTTTTTTTTGACAGTGCAGGCTGAAAACATTTGATTACTTTTAAAATAACAGGCTACCAAATACTACACAACTGAATTTTTTTAATCCATCAGTGTGAAGTCAGCTTTCCTTCACTGGGACAAAATACCTGAGATAAGCAGCTTATAAGGAAGAATGGTTTATTGGTCTCCTAGTTTCAGAGGGATCGGTCTGCAGGTGGTTGGCCCTGTTGCTTTTGTGGCTGCATAGGATATCCTGCTGGGAAGCAAAAAGAGAGAACAAGAGCGGCTCGGGTTCCACCGCCTCAAATGCACCAAGCCCAGAACCAAGCCTGTAACACACAGGCCTTTGGGGACATTCCAGATCCACACTGTCACAAGGGGTTTACTGGAACCCATGGAAGTGTCAGAAGTAGTTACCAGATGTAGTTTTCTTCATCAACCTGGAATTTATTTCTGATTTCAGATTCTTTGCATTTCCATCCAGACTTTGAAATGATTGACTTCCCATGAACAGTCACGTTCTCTTATCAAAATTATCAGGTGGAGACACGCCATGTTCTCATCCACCTGCATGACACAAGTTCCCTGCCCCCCCCCCCCAAAAAAAACACCTTGTGGAATTTTGATAGCTTTATCAAATGGGTCACTGAGACAGGACCCGTGTCTACAGGCTTGTCCCTGTTGGTAGCAGGAAGATACCATTTGGGGAAGTAGCTATCAGAAGGTAAATTGTGTATCTCTTGATCTGGATATCATGTAAATAGAACGTGTGACTGAATTAGGATACTAAAAAGGTTAATAAGATTTAAAAACAGAAATAAAGAAAGAAATGCTTTGAAAGCCAGGTACCAGTGGCTCACGCCTGTAATCTTAGCTACTCAGGAGGCAGAGATCAGGAGGATCACAGTTCAAAGCCAGCCCAGGCAAATAGTTCATGAGACCCTATCTCAAGAAAAACTCACCACAGAAAAGGGCTGGTGGAGTGGCTCAAGGTATAGGCCCTGAGTTCAAACCCCAGTACTGAAAGAAAAAAAAAGGAATGCTTTGAGCTGCTGCGTGCCAGGAATTGTTTGAGACTGGAAGGGATTCAGCAGTGACAGGCTATGGCAGAATTTGTGTACCCCCCATGGGGGCTTCCTGCTTATCTGGGAGAAGATAAGCAATAAACAAAGCCAACAAGTGAAACCAGCAAAGCAGATGACGGGAAGGGTTAGACACTAAGCAGGACCAGCAGTTTGCCAGGGAATTCTTGGTGGCATTGGGGGTGTGTGTGCAGCCAGGGCAGGCCCTGGGGAGAGGGTGGGTTTGAGGGTGCCCAAGCCACCAGAACAAATAGTATTTGCACACAAATTTTTTCCCTGATGGGGACCGAACCCAGGGTCTCACTCCTGCTAGGCAAAAATGCACTGCCACTGGAGCCACATCCGCTCTCCATTAGCACAATATTTTTAAAAACTGAAATTATGCCAGAAAGCATCTATGATGAATAAATACCAGAACAAATAGAGACAGGCCCCAGCCCAGCCTACGCACGCACGGCCCTGGCCCTAGTCCCACCCTGGGAGGGTTGGTGTTTGGGGCTAATGAGTTTGGCTTTGAACCCGAGAGCCAGTGGGGCAGAGTCCAGCTGTGGGGCTGTGCTGTGGTGCACAACTGGGGGCAGACTGGAGCAGCTTCCAGGCCCTTTCCAACTTGTGCCCTTGCTGTGCACGTTGGCATCACCGTCCAGACACTGTCCTTCTGAGTAGAGAGTGATGGGAGGGGTGGGTGTCCCACAGAGATCCAGAGTTAGCAGGGGCTGAATAAAGGGTCAGGAGCTCTTGAGCCCCTCCAAGAAGCAGTGATAATGGCCAGGGACATGCCAGCAGCAGGCAGGGTGAAAGTCTCACATGTGATGGGGGCTGCCTGGAGTCAGCTGCCCCTCGGGAAGCTGAGCAAGCCATGGAGGGGTGGGACAGGGAGGAAGACCCCCCATTCCTGAGCCCCTTAAAGAACAACCAATGCCCTTGTGGCTTGAGGAGTCCCTCTGGTCTGTGGACAGTCCCTCCCTACCTATTCCTGTTCCACACATCCACTGTAGGGGCTTGTGATCCATATTCTGGAGTGCCCAGATTTTGGGTCCCGGAAGTCTTTAACACCTGACGCCTCAGTCACCTCGTCTGTACGGCAGGTGTCTCGTTTTCTTTGTCTGTATCTAACAGTCCCAGCCCGCTCAGGTGGCGCTGGATTTGGGGCCAGATCACCTGGATTTGATTTCTGCCCTTACCACTCCTGTTCTGTAGCCGTGGACCAGTGTCACTTCCCATGCCTCAGTTTCCCCACTTATAGAACTAGCTCACTGGGTTGTCAGGACGCAGAATGGAAGTGAGGTGCAGAGTGATTTCATTGCTGAGTTGGGCACACAGTAAGTGCTTACTAGATGCTAGGTGTTGTTACTATGTGCCTGGGTAGCCCCAGCAGCCAGGCCCTCCAGGCAGAGAAGGCATTGGGATTTGTAGGGGGTAACAAGAAAAAGAGGAGAGAAGAGAAGGCAGGTGTGGGGGGTTAGACCACATCTCGGGCAGAGAAGAGGCTGAGGGCACAGAACCAGGGCTGGGAGAGTGGGAGGGAGCCCCTGACAAACACAGGAGCGATTTTCTGTAAGTTTCCTGTGTCTGCAAATCCCACATCATGAAATCAGAAAGGTATGGAGCGATACCAGAGACTGCATGTATCTTAGCATATGTAAAATTTTCCACAAAGCCAAACACGGGCATGTTTTTAATTGGGACTGTCAGGGAGATCCCTCAGACTTCCTGCCAGTCCGGCAGGGACGGCAATTGATTCACGAAGGTTTACTGCCATGTGTGCACGTTTGTGTCCATGTGCACATGTGCCTGCGTGGGTTCATCCCTAGGCTTTGTTTGCTCTGGGAAAACATCTTAAAGCTCCTCTGTCTAAATAGTCAAGGTTAAAGATCACATAGTCCATCAGTGAGCACAGGTATCAAGCCTGGCTGCTGAGGCTCCAAGACTCCACCAGGTGATCTTGTCCGCTTGTGTTCTGGAGCCCCAGAGAGTGCTTGGTACTTGGGGGCTAGTGGTGGTACCCGTGGTGGCCTCAGGCCAGGGCTGGTCTGTCCTGCAGACAGTTTGGAAGGGGGCCTCTTGATGGGCTCTGTGCTGACCTGCCCTCTGAGACCTTAAGGATCAGGCAGGCCTCCTCCTTTCCTCACCTCCACCCCATTGAAGCCTCCAGATGTTCCACCAAAGCCACCCTCCCCCGGGGGCTCCCTGAATTGAGATCGCTGCTTGGGGGTCACTTGAGACTCATGTAACCCCACCTCCTGCATGGACTGAGACACTGTGAGTGGGGTGCATGTAGTCTGAACTGAAGGTGGAAAGTGAACCAAGGAGGCCACAGCAGGAAGCAGTGAAGGCTGACTACCACGTCCCCTCTTCCCTGTCTCCCAGAGTCTGGGGCAGGGTGGTCCCTCCCTGCTGGAGCCTCTCAGTGGTCTATTCCATGACCTTTTCCGTAGACCACCAAAGCCCAGTGCTGCTCCTTAGCCATTGTCTCCAGGCCACTTCCTCTGTGTTGTCCCTCTCTCTCTGGTGTTGCTGAGATGTGCCGGTCAGAGACAGGAGATCCCGAGAGGCCCAAGGAGGTGCTGTTTGCCCAGAAGGGCCTGAGCTGGAACTGGCTTTCCCATGTCCCCACCGCCATGCAGGTCACCTTTGCAGACCCAGTTCCACCTCTGTCAGAATTCAGGTTCCTTCCTGTGTCGAGGATAGGGAGCTCTGGCTGTTTGTTTTTGTGCCCCCATTGAGGGGTGCTTATGGACTGGTCACCTAGCTTGAGAGGACAACAGGCCAGGGCTGACAGTAGGCACCCATGACCCCCAACGGTGCTGAGGCAGAATGACCTTTGCTCGCTTCTCATGGGGAGGGGGCAGCATCTGCTGCCCAGCCAGAAGGAAGAAAAGAGTCTATTTTGCACTGTGGTGGTCACTCTGAGGAGGAAGGTCCCCACCCCTGGTTCTGATTTCAGACCCTCCCCAGGCCAGGCTCCCTGCTGCTCTCGCTGACTAATGCCTATCTGACGCCTGATGGGGAGAACCAGTCCCTGTCACAGCTCCGGTTACAGAGCCAGGAGCGAGGAGCCAGCCAGGCCCCACACGGCACAGCTTGACTCTCCCACTGACCACCTGGATTTCAGGCAGCCCGGCTCCCCGAGGCCCCCCCAGGTAACCTCAGCAGGCAGGGGGTGTTGCAGGGTGGGGCAAACCTGTCCACCGGTGCTGTGGTTTTCCTGTGTGGGGCGAGGCGATGGAGAAGGAGATGGAGGAGGAGCTGGGGTCTGTGGTTGGGGAGGGTGGCCTCTCCATCCCTGTCCATTTCCTGGACAGGAGCTCTGTGAGCCCACCCTGGGCCTGTACATAGCTCTGGCAGACCATGTGGTTATTTGTGATGTAGAATCCTCTTCCAAGAAACTCCTGTGACCAGGTCAGGGCCCTCCCTTGTTCCTGCTGCCCCTGCAGGGAAGATAGGAGGCAGGCTAGGACTGCAGAGAAGAGCTGAAATCCACAGACCCCCCCCCCCCAGGCTGAGTGCTCATCAGGGGGCTTTCTATTCAGGAAAGGAGGGGAGGCAACACAGCCCAGGCATCTGATATTCATTGTGGCAGGATGCAGGAGGCCTGGCTCATTAACCACTCTTACCCTTGGCAGGTATGTCTGCCTGGCTATGGGTGGGCCCTCTGGGCACCCTGGTCTTGGTACCAGCTCCATATTAAACAAAGATGCTTGGAGAGCCCCCCAGCCTGGGCCTTCAAGCCTGTGGGACATTGGGTTCCATTGGTGGATGGATGTCTGACCCAGAGGGTCAGGGGGTCCACAGCCCAAGACTGAAGATGAGTCTCCAAGGGGAGCGCTCCTTTGAACCTGGATGGATGTCCTCAGCTCCTCCCCCTCCTGTACTCCCTTCCCTTCATCCCTCCCTGGAGGCCCTGCCTGCTTCCTCCTTCCCTCTCCCCTGTGTAGTGGCTGCCAGCTGCCTGGAGGAGCGGCCTCCTCTTCCCTCTGAGATTCGGAATTGGGTGACTTTCCTGGTCCTTCCTCCTAGGCAAAACCCTTATCTCAGGTGGGTGGAGAAGGTCAGTAATTGACCATCCTAATGCCAGTCACTCCCCCTTTCCCTGCTCTGCCCATTTTCTGGGTTAGGCAGTCAAGGCACAGAGAGGTCAGCCACTTGCCTGAGGCCCCGCAGCACATAGTGTCTGCATTTGAACCCTGGGGGAGCCTGCTGCTGAGCTGCTCTAAGAGGCGGTGGGGCGGGGGTGGGGGGGGTGGAGAATAAGGGGAGGCAGCAGTGGGGGGGTCTAAGCAGTTGCTGACTTCTGAGGTTGAGATGAGTCCCAGAGGGGACTGCCCAGGCTCCTGGGAGCTCAAGACTTTTGCTGCCTCCTGGCTCTTTCCTTTGCCATCAATGACAGGCAGGAAAAGCCCCCTTGGGAAGGAGGGACCCACCTATCGGTCGTGGTGGCACATGCTGGTAATCAGTGAGCAGGAGGATCATGAGTTGGACACCAGTCAGGAAGGAGGGACCCTGGTGTCCCCCCTCTGCTATCAGAGGCTAAGCGGGAACAGATTGGAAGGCTCCCCAGACTTGGCCTCCCTGTACCAGCCTCTGCCAGGCTCATACTTCTCTGGTCTTCCTTCCCTGACTCCCACCCAGGGTTTTGGGAGGCACAGTACAAGTTGTGTGGCTGGGGTAGGTGGGAATGGGGCCTGGGGCTCTTGGTTGGGGATGATAAATGGACTGGTCCTGGCCTGGTGACCTACACGCTGGTTCTGGAAGCAGCAGGGACACTGTGTGCTGTCCTGACTGTCTTTCTGCTGGCTGGTTTTGCATCTTGTCCTGGGAAGGGTTATCTGCACATCCCAGCAGGGACAGCTCTGGCAGGCTCATCTGAGGTTTACAGTTGTTCTCCTGGGAGCGAGATGCAGCTTTTCCACTGCCTGATTGGGCTGAGCTGGGTGCTGGGAATAGATAGGGAGCAAGTGTCCAGGAAACCCGTGCCTCTGCTACCTGCATTCTCCCGGGCTTCCTCCAACCATGCCAGGGTGCAGGACATAAGTGCATCTTACCCATGGGGATTGGCAGCTTCTCGGCCCATTTCACAATCAAGGCACCGGGCCCAAGGTCCTGTGAGCTGCAGGCTTTCCTTGTAGCCTTCCTGGCCCCTCCTGGGGCTGGGCCCGCCTCTAGTCTGGATGTACATTGGCCCAAGCTCTGACCTGAGCCTTCTGGGTCCCCAGCCTGGCCCCTTAGATACCAGCAGGAGCCTCAGGTGGAAGAGCAGGTGGAATCTTGTCATCACCTGGCCCTGGGGCCTGACAGTGTGGCCAGGACAGTAGCAGTGGCCAGCGTGGCTTTCTGGGAGGTCAGCCGGTCAACATAGCCCCAGGGACAGGGAGGGGCCCTCCTTGCCTTGTCTCCCTGCATTTCTGGGTTCTGAGCCTGGGGCAGGCCTCCAGAGCTGTGGGGAGACCTAGGTGGGGGAAGCTGGGGTGAGAGAAAGAGGCTGGGAGAACTTGGAACTCATTTTTCCAGGGAGCCAGGCCTGGGGTCACACTGGGGATGCTGAGGCCCATGAGGCAGTCCTCTCAGGAGATATGCTGCCACCCCATTCCTTGTACTGGTGGCACCTGCTCCTAGCCACCCTTACCTGTGGGCCTCGTTTCATCCACCCTTCAGTCTCATGTTCCCTGGCTGAGCCCAGCTCTCCTGCACCAGGGCCTGCAGGGGGGTCACTTTTGCTTGACCAGCAGCCTGCAGAAAAAGTGTCACAAGCACTGCTCCTGCCTCTGCCCACCTCCCAACTCTTCCCTTTTTCCTCTGGGATTTTGATCAGGTCCAGTGTCAGAGACCAGGTGGGAGGCCTGTGGACACTGAGGTCACACCGCATCACCAGCTGTTGGTGGAGAGGACACCATTCAGTGTCCACCCCCAGTTTTGTTCACAGAAGCTATCCCCCTACCAAAATGGCTGCCTCCATGCAATGCTTCTGATCCCATGGTGTGGTTTGTTATTAGAGGTGTAGCCCCGGTTGGGGGGTGGATGCAGTCCTCACGGGGGTGGGAGGGAAGGCTCTGGACATTGCCCAGTGGTCCATCCCAGGCTGCGCCCCAAGACCTCATGGCTCTTGCTGAGTAACCCTTCCCATCCCCGCCTCACATCCCCGCTACAGAGAAGCTCGTCCAGGGAGCCAGCTGACACATTTGGCCTCCACGATTTGTTTTTGAACAGGAATGAAAGGAGAGAGTGAGTAAGAAAGTGTGGGGGGCAGGAAAGATCTGGAAAGTCCAACCATATGTTTTGGAAGCAGGTGCCAGCTATGAGGTCATCAGGAGAGTGGACACCCGCCCAGGCCCTGCCTGGGCCAGGAGGAGCAGCTGGGAAGCTGCCCTTGGCTCTTTTCTTCTGCTTGGATTGCTGAGAGATTTGTTTCCATTTTTGGGACAGCTTAGGGAGGCTGTTACTCCACTCCCAGCTTTATTAATATTTCACCAATCGTAAGTGATCATGTATTGTGTACTTGCTGCAAGCACTGGGCTTGAAACCTTAGAAAGTAGTTACTGATAATACTTAGAGAAGGTATGGGAGCACAGAGAGGGTGAATGACTGGCCCTAGGCTGCACAGCTCGAAAGAGGTGACTCTGGCTTCGAACATGGGACTGTTTGACTCTAAGCCACAGATGACTGGTGTTGAGGCTCATGGTTTCCATGCCACAGAGACAGCCTCTGGTTGGCCTCCTTGGCCCAGCAGGAGTGTCCATGGCTTCCCTGCTGTTCCATATGTGTCCTTCTGGGTGGTTGAGAAGGGGCTTCAGGAGGATGCTGGGGTACAGAAGTAGTCCAGCCTGCTTGGGCCTAACATCTTGGCCTTCAAGAGGCCCCTTGAGGGCGCTGTGAGGCTGGCCACCGAGCTTCGACGCCTCTGTGTCTGCTCCTGGGAGGCCTCTGTGTGCCTTGCTTTGTTGGGGTCTTGCTGCTTCTGGCCATAGCAGACTGACTTGAGGATCCCAGGGTCAGGACAGGATCACAGAGACGCTCTGTCCACCTGGTGGATTTCTTGGTTTTTGACTTCACAGCGGTCAGGGTTTGGCAAACCACTTTATGACTCAGTTGCTTTGTCTACAAAGTGGGTTGAATAGCATCTCAGAGAATCCAGCGATGAGAGGCATTGCACAAAAGCCCTTTGTAGAGCGAGGCTGAGCAGTGGTTTGTGGGATCCCTGATGAATGGAAATCCGGGTCCTTCTGAGGCCCAGGCGCTGAGGGCGTGGAGTTTGTGCAGAGTCAGCATTCAGGAGTGGGAACTCAGGGAGGCCTGGAGCTGGAAGCTCAGACCCCTGGCGACCTAGGTCTGAGCTAGTGAAGAGGGGGTGACCGGGACCTGTGCAGGATTGGGTGAGACTGAATACCGCATGTGTACAATGGGCACTGGGCCAAAGTGAGCTGTCCCTCCAGTCCTCCGCCCTCAGACTGTCCCTGGAACCCTTCCCTCCCCTAGAGCCCCACTGACCCACACCACGTGATCCAGGCATGGGAAGATGGGCCCAGCTGTGGGAGGTCGAGCTGGCCGGGGACTGAGTGTGCAGAGAACGGCCTCCCAGGAAAAGCCAGCTGCAGGAAGCCCAGCCAGAGGCCATCGGAAGCCCCGTGCACTTTGCAGTCTGTTCTCCCGGGGCGGGGGCTGTGGGGCCTTTGCTGAGGCCAGAGCGCTGGCCCACACAGGGTGGCTGCCCACCGGAGTGTTACTCTGGCTATACTGGTTCCCCTTCCAGCCCAGGGGACCCTGGAAGGAGGCTGGGCTGAAATATCCAGCCCTGCACGCCCCGCAGGCCAGCCTGACTTCCTGTCCCCCGCCCAGCCACCCACCTAACAGACACTTGTGTGCTTAGGGTCTGTGCATGGAACAAGGTCATAGGTACAGCCTGCAGTCCCAGGGTCCTGGTCCTGGGTCCCCTTCTGAGGCTGCCTTTCAGGCTCAGTCCTTTGGAGTCCCATTGACACCTCCCGTACCTGCCAGCCCAGCCCTCCCTGCCCCAGGAAACAGCCCCTGCCCAAGCTGCATGGGCCTAAGACGCTTAGGAGTTGTCCTTCACGTTTTCAAGACCACAGCTGCTTCCAAAACTCATCCTGAATCAGAGCTCCCTCTGGCCCACTGCATGGGCTGTTGTCCCTCCCGAACTGACGCCTTGCCCCATTTTGCCCCCTGCAGCCTGCCCTCCATAGTGGCCAGCAAGGCCCTGCAGCACATCAGTCCCAGGAGTGGCACACTTGATGACACAGGTGAAGGGCGCCCCCTGGAGGTGTGCAGTGGTGGCACATGGTGCCTGGGTGCTTCTAAGTGGGGAGTCCAGTCACTTCCTGTCTGAAACCTGCCCGTGGTGCCCAGTCTGCTTGGATGCCAATTCATCTTGTCGTGGCTGCCCTCCTATCACTGATGCTCTGTCCTCTGGCCTGGCTACTCCAAGGACACACAAGCTCATCCCCACCGTGGGGCATTCACCTTGGTTGTTCCTGCCTGGGAGGTCTTTCCCTGGCCACTTCAATGCCATGACTTCAGAGGGGTCTCCCCTTCTGCAAGCCATGATGGACACCCCGTGGCCTTGTCATTTGTTCACATACCTCTGTGAATGTGTCGTGTCGGCCTGCCATGTCGCTGTGGTCAGTAAATGCATGTTGAGCACTAGGAAAGCACAGGAAGAAGACTTGAGTCCATCTGGAGCAGTTAGGGAAGGCTTCCTGGAGGAAGTGGCAGGCTTGGGTGTCTGTGGATATTGGGTAGAGAATAGGCGTTGTTGTGCCTTAGCAGATGGCCTCGTGCAGCTAAGACTTTGCAGTAGGTGGTTGGTGCTAAGGAGGGACAAGAGACCTGGGTTTCTGGCACATGGGGCAACCTGGCACAGGCTGGCAGTGGGAAGGGCACCTGTGCCCAGGTGTGATGGGCCTGGCTAGAACAGTCCCCAAACCACAAATCAGGGCAATGGGAACAATGGGTGAAGCTGCTTCTGGGGGTCCCGTCCAGTGTGGGTGGGTGAGATGGGAGGTGGAGGGGAAGGAGGGACAGAAGCTGAAGTCTGAGGCTAAACCAGGGGGAAGCAGAGAGAGCAGGATGCATTCTAGAAGCTCAGGAGAAGGCTGAGCATGGTTATAAACACCTATAATCCCTGCACTTAGGAGGCTGAGGCAGGAGGATTGTGAGCTCCAGGCAAGCTTGGGCTCTGTAGTGAGACCTTGGCCCATGGTCACATAGCAAGTACCAGACAGTGCCAGGATTAAAGCTAGACCTCTGACCCCAGAACTTTTGCAGGATCTCTGGCAGGACATTGGCAAGGAAGCCAGGCTGTGGTGACCCAGGAGGACATAATGACCTGGTACTGGCTGAACTGCAACAAAGTGCCGACTGCCTTGTGCACACAGATCTCACTGGCAGACCGAGCTGTGGTGAAAGTGGGCTCTGAGCTGTGTCCCCACCGTGCCCATCTGCAAACTGGGTGACCTCAGGTTTCTCTGGACCCTTTGAGCTCCTTTGCCTAGAAAGCAGGAGCTAATGGTCCCTTCCCCCTGCTGGGTGGGGACACCACACCCAGGTTTAGGGACAGCTGGCCTGTCATGACTTGGCAGGGATCAGGGGTGCAGGCAGAATCTGTGACAATGTTCTCTTTCTTCCATGTTAGGACAGCAGCCCTGGGATGGCTCTGGTGGGGTTAATAGCTTGGTGCCAATCCAGCCACTCACACTGGCCTCCTTCCCCGTGAAACACACTGACCGTCCCCACCAGCCTCGGGGGAAGGGACAGTGACTTTAGAGACCCTCCCCCAGCATGGCCTCCCAGACACCTGCCCTGTCCTCCTCTCTCCACACTGCGGCCGGTCACTGAGGTCTCAGGAGTCCTGCGCAGTGCAGCACAGCGCAGACAAATCCATCCTTGGAAAGTCTGTCCTCTCACACCCAGCGACCCCTCCTGCTGGCATTTTTCCTGGGGTTGTCATGCCCTGTGTGAGTGGGGGAACCCCACCAGGCCGTTCGTGTTGACACAAACCCTGGCTGAACCCACCTGTCCTTGCAGCCAGCGGCTGATGTGATGGAACTCGGGGAGTGAACTCATCTCAGCGCAGGACCTCTGAGCGCCCACCACACGGCCTGCTCTCGGCTCCAGCTCCCGGGCCAGCTCTGGAGAAGGAACCGGATCCGGATCCGGGGCCCGCAGAGCCAGGGGAGTCTCCAGCCCCATCTGGGCTGACAGCACCTGGGAACTGTCCACCCCTTGCCAGGTGATGTGAGCGTCAGAGGCCAGAGGTGCTAAGCAGCATCTGTTCCTGATTTTTTTTTTTTTCTTTTTCTTTCTTTCTTTTTTTTGCAATACTGGGGTTTGAACTCAGAGCCTGCACCTTGAGTCACTCCACCAGCTCTTTTTTTGTGAAGGATTTTTTCAAAACACGGTCTCATGAACGATTTGCCCAGGCTGGCTTTGAACCGTGGTCTTCCTGATCGCTGCCTCCTGAGTAGCTAGGATTGCAGGCGTGAGCCACCGGCAACTGGTTGTTTTTTTTTTTTTTTCTTTTTCTTTTGGATGGTATTGGAGTTTGAACTCAGGGTCTTATGTCAGGCAGGGGCTCTGCCCTTTGAGCCATGCCCCCAGTCCTTTTTGCTCTGGTTATTTTGGAAATGGAATCTCACTTGATGTCCAGTTCAGCCTGGACCTTGGTCCTACTTGTGCTTCCCATGTAGCTAGGGTAACAGGTGTGGTGCCATGCCCAGCCATTGGTTGAGATGAGGTCTTGTGAACTTTTGGCCTCGAACCTCCATCCTCCTGATCTTTGCCTCTAAAATGCTAGGATTATAGGCATGATCTACCACACCCAGCATCTTTTAAAATTATGCCTACTGGTGACAAAAAAATGTAATTGGAAAACTTGAAAGAAATGATTACTGATAACTGCATTCTACTGAAGTAAGCACTGTTTCTGCGTTTCTTTCCGTCTTTTTAATTTTATTTTTAACTTTTTATTAATTTTTTATTTTTTGGCAGTTCTGGGGTTTGAACCCAGGGCTTCCACTCTACTACTTTAGCCACTCCCCCAGCCCTTTTTGTTTTTGTTTTTGTTTTCAGATAGGTTCTCAAGTTTTTGCCTGCGTCTCAGTCTCAGATCCTGACCCTTCTATCTGTGCCTCCTCTGTAGCTGAGATGACAGGTGTGCACCACTATACCTGGCTTATTTATTGAGATTGGGTCTTGCTAAGACTTTTTGCTGGAACTGGTCTTGAACCTCGGTCCTCTCAGTACCTGCCTCTCAAGTAGCTGGGATTACAGGTGTGCACCACTGTGCCCAGCTGGATTCTTAATTTTTAAGTAAAAACAAGATCAGCTGCTTCTCCCTGGCACCTGCAAGAGCACCACCTCCCAAGGGGACTCTCATTCTCTTCTCCCTGCACAAAACCTGCTTTGTAAGAGGACTGGGGTAAATTGCCACTGGAGGGGATGGGATATAAAAAGCCACCTCATGGTGGGGGACTTGGAAACGGGCTGGGGGGTTTTCAGCAGAGCCTGGTCCCCAGCAGGGAGTGACCCTTGGATGCTTCCGTGTTCCTCTGCATGGGGCAATCCCAGCAGCAGGTTGTGCCAGGCCTGGCCAGGGGAGCCACAATGCCTGAGCTCCATGCTGGGCCAGACTCTTCCTGGCAGCCTGACCTTAGCGCAGGTGCTTAACTTATCTCCTTGTCTGTAAAATGGGTTCATAGAAATGCCTGCTTCAGAGACCATGAGGAGAAACTGATGCACTCATGAGAGCAGTGGGCGTGGAACCGGCTGGCGCAAGGAGTCTCCACTTGTCATTGCTGTCATTCATCACCCTGGTCAAAGCTCCTTTTATTGTGTTCCCCCTCATCCCTCTTGCTCTGCTCCTCTGTTGGGCTTTCGTTCATTCCTTCATTGACTTCCTGAGGCTTCTGTGTGCCAGGCCTGGAGCTGAGGACTGAGGTGAGAGAGGCAGGACAGGGCTCTGCTTCCTGATTTCCTGTTTCCAAATGGAATTCGAAGTTCCTGGAGGCTGGTCACCTGCAGTGGCACTGCCCAGAGGAAGGCTCTCGTGCTATGTGACCTCAGGCAACTGCTTAACCCTTCAGCACCCCGTTTCCTGATGAGTTAATGAGGAGACAGATGAAAGGACCAGATGGGGTTTGTTTTTTTCGGGGGGGGGCGAGGCACTGGGAGCAGTACTGTCATGTACTTACTGCCAGCTTGTGTCACAGTGCCCTTCTGAGAACATTCTTGGATCTCAGGACACTGACAACTGACACGGGGGATGGAATGCTTTTTCTGGAAGCCATCAAGAGGGGGTGGCTGCAGTGGTGGGGACAGAGTTGCTGACTCTGGAGCCACAGTGAAAGCAGCCCCCTGGTATCCGCTCTCCCAGGAGCCTCTGTCCCCTGGCTCTGAGAAGGGACAACCCTTTGCAGGTGCTGCTTCTTTAAGTCAGAAAAGTCCCGCTCTTCATGGGGCCTGAGACCTCCTCCATCACTCCTACGGGATGCTTGGACTTTGCACAACAGAAAACCCTGCTCCAAACAGCTTAAGCTCACGAAGTGAGACGCCCCGAGCCTGCTTTGGAGGATGCTATGGAGGTGGGGGGTCTGTTCTGCTGGCCCCGACTGTGGTCCCAACACTGGCCTGCACCAGCACAGCCTCCTGAAAAAGGAGAGCCGCTCCCTTCTGCCTGTCCACCAACCAGGAGCCTTTCCCAGGAGCCTCTCCAGGGTCAAGGGCAGCTTTGCTTCCCAGCTCCTGGCCATTGCTCCAGACCCAACAAGGGGGCTCCCTAGGACAGTGTTGCTGGTCCAGGGAGCTAAGCATGATCTGCCCACTTAGGCTGCTGTCTGCATGGAGTCAGGGGCTGACATGTGGCCTCCTTGTCACTGAGCTGCTCTTATTCTACATTGGCCAGATGGATCAGGCTCCAGCTGCCTCCCTGGCACCCCCGAGCCTGGCACGGCCGTGCCGGAAGCAGCAGCTGCACCCACGTTGTGACCTGCTGGTTTTCTAGGGCCTGAGAGGTTGGGCTGGGGCTGGAGTGTGACCAGCTGTCCAAGATGCCTGCGGGGATGGGTCTGCAGAGAAGGAAGAGGGGCGGGCCGGCCTGTTCCCCTGCGCCCATCCACCCCTGCCTTTTCCTCCTCCGGGGTCCCAGCCCATCCCCCCGACGTCTTCATGTTCCCTGTGTGGTTTCCTGTCCACCCCCCTCCCTCCTGTGCTCACCGTATGGTACTAATTAAGTCCTTCCGCCCGTCGCTGAGGGGCCTCACCCTCTGGGGGGCTTCCAGCAGTCTTTTAGCCTCCTCAGCCGGACGTGTGTGTGTGTGTGTGTGTGTGTGTGTGTGTGTGTGTGTGTGTGTGTGTGTGTGTGTGTGTCTGTGTGTCTCTGGTGCACTAGCTATGCCGAGCTGCAGCTGTTGTGGGTGTACATTTTCTTATTTTTGTTTGTCCAAGGGCCCTGGGCTCGGGGTTTGTGTGCTGGCACTCCATGGGGTGTCTACAGGAGGCCCTTCCCCTCAGTCTGGGCAGGCCACATTGACCTGTGTTCTGCAGAAGGCTCTCTAACAAGGCCATGGCTGCCAGGCCTGGGCATGTCCCTTGGCCCCTTTTCCACCTCACAGGGTTTCCAGGGGCACCACACAGAGGGTAGAGGGCAGCCTGCCTCCCCTGTGGCTCCGCTGGTGGCTTCCACGTACACCCAGGTCTCCAGTGCTTTGCACACCTGGTAGATCCTTTCCTCCTGACCCCACCACAGCCCATGACTCCTGTTGGAGTCCAGGGTGAAACCTCAGACTGCGGGGATCCCTGGTCATTGTGGCCAGGCTAGAGGGTCAGTGTTGCTCTCATGAATGAAGCAAACCTGGTCTGGGATGGGCAGAGAGAAGTGTGGGTGGGAGGAAGTCAAGGAGAGGCAGTGTTGCTGCCTGCGCTGGAGCCTCTGTGATCTCTGATCCAGGAGGGGGACCAGTTCCTGGGACCAGAGCTGGACTTCAGCTGCCCATCAGGCTGCCAGGGAGCCCAGGCTTCTACTGGATGTGCACGAGCTGGGAGGACATTGGGACTCTTGGTAGCCATGGCACCATGGTGATGCCTGCTGACAGTAACTGGGGTTTCCTGCAGACCTCAGATTATCTTAAGGGCGCCTTACCTGAAGTAAATGCCTCACTGAAGCCAATAGCTCTGTCCTATTGGTTGTTCTTTCCACATCACCAGAAAGCACTGACAAGCTGTTCCAGGGACACATGGCTATGGATGTGGCCAAGGGGTGGATTGAATTTGGGTTCCTTCCCTAACCACTGTCATTGACCTTCTCAGCCAGCCCTCTGATGGAGCTCCCTTTTATTACCATGGAAAGTGTAAGGCCCAGAGAGGTGCAGCAGCTTGACCAAAGTCACCCAGCTTTGTGTGGTCTAGGTTAGTGGCAGAGCTGGCATAAGTCCCCCAGGCCTTGAGTCTGTGATGTCCCAGGTGTTTATCCTGCTAAACAACACCACATACCAGCTCCATCCCTTCTTCTCCTCTTTACCTGAGCAGCCTGTGCCCAGGTATGGAGAAGTCCTTAACTATAACCTTGCAGGGTGCTTGCCCTGCACCTGATCTGATGCTGAAAAGATCCTGAAAAGATGCTGAATGGTGCATCTTTTCTCAGAAGGGTGTCAGCCCAGGATGGGGCCACAGGTGATGGGCTGTCTTGGCTGGCGAAGGAAGTGTGTCATTGGTGACTTGTGTTGACTGCCTCACCCCTGCTCCTGAGGGAGGGTCTGCATGTGGCCTTCCTTGTGGTTCCGGTGCAAACCTTCGCTTGTCTTTGCATAATTGGTTAAACTTGGGCCTGCAGGGGGCAAAATCCTCACACCCTTTACCATTCACAGGGGGAGGGTATTGGGGGGGGGGTCTGTAGACCCAAGTGCAAATTCTCAGCCTCCTGCCCTAGTCCTGGGGCGAGGAGGCTTGCAGGGACACTCCTGTGCAGGGAAGAGTTAATGGGAATCTGCTTCTCTTCCAGCTTTCCCAGGGCCAGGCCCGGAACAGAGAGGCCTTATCTCCAGAGGAAGGGGTGGGTGGGGTGGAGGACTCTCCATGCTTAATTCCAGCAACTTCTGCTGACCAGCTGTGCAGAGCACAGCCAGAAGGTGGAGGGAGGGTTTGCAGTGAGAGGATAGGATGAATGTGGGATTCATTACTGGGATTTGGCAAAGCCAAGATGTGTGTGCCTCTGTGTGAGTGGGGGATGGGAGGGTCCCGCTTCCCCTTTTCTCGGTGCCTGCAGCCCTCCCTTCCCCCAGATTCAGCCTGGAATCTGTGCGCTCCTGTGCCCCTCCCACAGCTGCAGGGGGAGTGGCCTGGCCTCGTTGGCCCCTGCCCATCTAAGGCTTCTATTTAGCTGCATTACCAAGGTGGGTAAAATCTGCTTCCTGGCAGCCAGCCTGATCTTGGAAGTGCCACCAGGGCCTCCTGCAGGATGAGCTGAGGTGACAGTTACTTTGTCTAACTGTCTACTTTGGTGACAATACCAAGGAGAAGAACCAAGAATATCAAAACAGAATATCAAAAACATCCTCAGGTATTTCTTAGGCAAGAAGTGTGCTTGGGTTCTGGAAGCCTTGTGTGGGGCTGAGGAACAGAGGATGAAAGAGGCAGGGAGCCCTGACCGAGCCTCAGAGACCTGCTTCCCTGGGGCAGCCCAGCCTCTCTGGAAGCTTCTCCCTGGAGCCCCCCCTCCCCCAACATGCTGGACACACACTGAAGGTGGGGTCATCCTGGTGCCTCCTGCAGCCTGGCATGAGTGAGGAGCTCATAGCATGGTGTGTGGGATTCACGGCCATCCAGGGGCCAAGGGCTTGGGCTGCCCTGGGAGATGCCCTGCAGGTACGCTCCTGGCCTGGTGACCACAAGGAACTGAGGGTTTCGAGAGGCTGTTGAGATGAGGCCACTTTACAAAGGGAGAGATGGTCATAGATCTGTGCTGGCTGGCTCCCAAGCACCCAACCCCTCATTTTAGAGACAACAGGAATTTGCACCCAAGCTGGCTGCCTTGGGGTCTAGGTCCCACCCTGTCCTCTGCCCAGAATGGGGTTAGTGGGGTCAGCAGAATCAGGACTCAGAGGTGACTGTGTCCATTTCCTAAGAGCCTGGGAGCCAGAGTCCATAGGTTACATGATGCAGGGGATCACACATCAGCAAGTCTTAAAATAGGAGATGATTCTGGGTAATCCCCATGGGCCCATTGTCACTGCATGGGACTTTCAGAGTGTCAGAGGTGTGTCCAAGTGGGCAGTGTGAGAAAGGCTGAAGGAGGAGGAAGAGCAGAGCCAAGAAAGGTGGACAGAAAAGGCCGGAAAGCAGTTTTCTCCCAGAAGCCTCCAGGGAGGACTGCCTTGCTTGTTCCGTGACTTAGCTGGGGTCATCCAGTTGGACTTGTGACCTCCAGCATCAGTGAGGTAACACATGGGTGTTGTTTTATCACTGAGTCTGTGGCTATTTGTTGTAGCAGCCACATAGCTAGGAAGAGTGATCCTGTCTAGGAAGAACTGGAAGGACTCCTTGGTGTGGCTGCAGTCCTGGAAGGTTGTGGACCCGCCCAGCTCTGGAGTCCATAGGAAACCCTGTTGGAGGGAATGAAACTGTGAGCAAAACCATTCCCTTTTCACAGTGAAGATGAGGAAAGGTGGGGGGAGGGAGGCAGTGAACTTACTTCCTTCTTGGGAATTTTTTTTTCCAGACCTAGAACTCTGTAGCTGAACACTTTGGGGTTAGGGAGGACACAGGGAAGTTAAGTGACCCAGTGTCACACAGGGAACACAGCCAGATTTCCAGCTCCTTGTCCAAAGTGCTTTCCTCCCTGGGGGTGGGGGAAGGTTACAGGACATGGATCAGAGTAAGCAGTCCTGGGATCCACAGCACCAGGTGACCACCATCAGCACAGGCCGTTTCCTAAGCCCCTTCCAGTCCTGGGAGCTGCAGGGACCTAAAGATTCTGGCTGGAGTGCTGGTGCCTGAGGTAGGTGGTGCATAGCCCATCTTGCTGGCCCCAGGTGCTTCCGGGTGGCCTAGTCCCCTGGATACTTTGGTCAGCTTGAACTTCGTCCTTCTCCAGTGGCACTCAGGGGGCCAGCAGGTTGCTAGAGCCAGGCTCTTGCCTATGGCAATAAAACTGTCTTTCTGAGCTGCAAACCCTTGCACCCCAACCGCTAAGGTCGTTCTGTCCTGGACTGTTACCATGCCAGAGTGACAGTACATGACACTTTACAACCCTCTGTGCCTTCAGCCTCTGTTTGCCTCCTCTGCCTCTCCCACCCACCTCCCAGATACCCTGAGTGGCCTCCCTGGGGTTGGACCTTTGCCTTTTTGGTCCCCCTGCCTGGGATGTCTGCTTCCCACAGGGGTCCAGCCCCCTTACAACTCAGGCTGTTCTTAAGTGGATCAAGTCACCATCATCTGGTCCCACCTCATTTTAGTTTTGGGGTCTCCTCCCTGACCCCGAGACTTCAGCAGTGTGAGGCACCCAAGTCAGCACTGGGGGCCCTTAGAACATGTGCACCAAGCAAAGAGACCAAGGGATCTACAACTGTGTGAAGCCACCAGCTCCATTTCAGACTTGCAAAGCGTGATGAAATATTCATGGCATTTACACTGTTAAATGTACTTCTCAGAGAGAGTGTGCCCAGCAGATCTTTTGGATGTGCCATCGCTGTTTCAAAGCACAGGCACATGCGGCTCGTAGGCAGGGAGCAGTTTCCGCTCAGTCCCCCTTTCACTTCCAACCATGCGAGGCTGACAGCCAACCGCTCCCTTCCTCCTGGCTGCCTGCGCCCACGCCCTCGCCTCACCAGCCCAGAGAGCAGAAGGTGGCTGCTTGTGGATCATCTGCTGGGCCCCGGCCCGTCTGTATCTGTGCCATCTTTCCACTCTCCCTGAACATCTCTTCTCCTCCCTGTGCAGATGAGAACACCCTTTCCCCCAGGTTAAGAAATTTGCCCAGGGCCGAGTCTGTGGTTATTTGCTATAGCAGATAATTTGCTGTTTGCCTAGCATGCAGGAGGCCCTGGGTCCCATCTCCAGCACTGCAAAGAAAAGAAAGAGGGAGGGGGGAGAGAAAGAGGGAGAGAGAGAGAGAGAGAAAGAGAGAGAGAGAGAGAGAGAGAGAGAGAGAGAGAGAGACATTTGTCCAGTCACCCAGTTGGTTAGTGTGGAAGCAAAATTTGAACTCTGTCCTGACCTCTGACTCCACCCGTTACCTGGATGAGTGGAGAGTTGGGTATTTGGGTGATAGAGTCTGGAGGATCCTGAGTGGCTCATAAATGAGATCAGTAGCCCCAGGCCAGGGAGGGCCTGGCACAAAGGGTACCCAGGTCTATAGAGTGAACCTGAGGGGATTCACTCCCCTCCAATTCCACTGCTGAGTGTCCCTGTCTCTGAGAGAACAGGGTAATGTCCCAGCCTTTCCACAGCCTCTGGTTTCCTGGGAGGGGAGGAAGGAAGAAGAGAGGGCTGGGCCGGGCTGGATTGGGCCTGAGTTGGGCCAGCTTTTTAGTTTGCCCTGAGCAACACCTTTTCCTGCCCTGTGTTTGTGCAAAGGGGCGGTGGGGGGGTAGGTCCCACATACCCCACTGAGAGTGAACCTGTGGAATAACCTGAGTGCAAAAGCCATCAGACCCCAGAGCTGAGACCTAGACCCCTGCCCTGGAGAGAAAAGCAGGTTCCTGCTAGCTGGGGACTTTTTGTCAGGTCATTGAAATAGGCCCAGAGATGGCCAGCCTCTGCTTGCTTAGATGCTTCAGAGCACTTCTGTGCCAACTCGTGATCTTCCCTAAACCATAAGGGATGGCAGGAAGTCTGAGCAACCGCCTCTTGATCAGCCCCATAGCAGGTGGCCTCATTGCCCTTCAGTGACAAGTAGGCTCGGGAGAGTCAAGATTTGTCCCAGGGCAGACGAAGGTCGCTCTTTTAGCTCTGTGTTGTTACTGTTTGGTGGTTTTGTTTTGTTGAAAGGGTCTTGCTACATATCCCATGTTGGCCTTGAACCTGAGGTCTTCCTGCCCCAGCTTCCCAAATGCTGGGATCACAGGCGTGCATCCCCAAGCTCAGGTACCGCTGCAGAGGGTGGACGCCAGACGCTGTCTAACACGAGGCACCTGCCGGTCCCATTTCTTCCCCAAAGGCCCTGTATCACGCTTGTGCTCTTATTCTCACTCACACCTTAAAACACTTGCTACATAGCTGCTGCTCTCTGTAATGTGTATTTGGCAAGCATGAGGCCCTGAGTTCAAAGCCCAGTACCACCAAAAACCAGAACCCAGACCAAAAATACCCCTATCATTTTAGGGACAAGCATCTTTCTGAGCTTTTTCAAGTTCATGAGTTTGAATTTGAGCATGGCAACACCTGTAGTATTGGACTGCTCACTAGTGTGACAGTTCCTGGATTTGTCCCTTGCTGGATGGTGGAGTTATTTTTTTTATTTTTTTTGCTGTAGGGACCATTCTTTGGTCCCCTGGTAATTAAGAATTTGGATTTTAAAATATTATTCCAGGTAAGCCCTCCTACCCAAGGGGCTGGCATTCTCCTGTGTCCAGTGGGATTGGTTCCGGCCTGCCTATAAGGCTAAACCAATGCCTCCTAAACTGTGTTCTCTGTGGCACTAAAAGGCATTACAGAGTTACGCACACTGCAGAATTTTGTATAGTTATAATTCTGACATATTTGCAGAAAGGGGATGGTCAAGGGTAGCAATTGCCAAATTTATTTGACTGTGGAAATTGTTGGGGTGGGAGTGTCCTGCTGGATGGCTGTCCTGCTTTAGCAAGACTGAGAAACTGGCCCAAATCACTGGCCATAGGTGGCGAAGGTGAGGCTCTTTAGTGAAGACCGGAGGGGTTTTATTGGTATGAGGGGAAGAAAAACTTTTCCTCTAATCCCAGGTTCTGTTCTTGGGGGCCTGTGAGTTAAACAGAAAAAGGGCAGATTAGCAAGAGAAAAGGCAGACTCAGTCACATAGTGGGGAGGTCACAGAAAAGTGACTGGAAGCATCTTCATGGGGAGGAGGAGAAAGGCAGCTTTGGGGAAATAGGTGATTCTGTGGAAAGATAAATGGGTTCTTAGGAGACAAGATGGGTACTCTGAGGGTTTGGGGCCATGTCTGTTTAGGTGTGGTGTGGTCAGAGATTTGCCTGGTTGCTCCCAGGGTAGGAACTGCTGACAGTTGAGGTGGGAAAGCTTTGGGACAGATAAGAGATTCCAGGGAGCTGGGTGTGGCGGCTCATGCCTGTAATCCTAGCTATTCAGGAGGCAGAGATCAGGAGGATGGCGATTCAAAGCCAGCCTGAGCAAATAGATCTTGAGACCCTATCTCAAAAAAAAAAACCCATCACTAAAAAGAATTGGTGGAATGGTTCAAGCAATAGAGTATCTACCTAGCAAGTGTAAGGCAAGGCCCTGGGTTCAAACCCCAGTCCTGCCCCCCCACCCAAAAAAAATAGATTCCAGGAACCTGAGTGCCTTCTGCTGAAAATAATTGTTATGCCAAAACATGCATCCTGGATCCTCTGTGGGACCCTTTGTAGGTGCCCTCTGTTCTCTCCCAAGGCAAATGGATGCGTGTGTGTTGTGTGTGCAAAGTCCTGGCCACCCAGTGGGTCACGTGGGGACTCTTAGTGAAAATCCCAAGTACTGTCCGTCAAATTGGCCAGGGCCACTGCTGCAGGTCCGTGTGGGTTGTCTGGCTTCAGCCCCATTCTCTGTTTCTGCAAAGAATTCAGCGCCGAGCTAGTGATGGTGATGGGGATCTGAGGGCCAAAGGCGGTGGCTCCACCTGCCCCTCTACCCCCTCCCCTATGCGCCTGGGGCAAGATCAGCTCTCAGAGTTCACCACCATGTTGGCACAGCCAGTGTGTGTGTGTGTGTGTGTGTGTGTGTGTGTGTGTGTGTGTGTGTCTGTTTTTTAGTCCTAACCAACAGTTCTCAACCCAGGCTACACAGTGAGTCCCCTGAGGAGCTTTTTTGCTTGTTTGTTTTTTGTATTTTGTAGTTTTAGTTTTTTAAAAGGAATTCTTTATATTTTTGGTGGGACTGGGGTTCGAACTCAGGGCTTCATACTTGCCAAGCAGGTGCTCTACCCCTTGAGCCATGCCTCCCTGGTCCTCCTCCTCCTCCTTATTTTATTTTATTTATTTATTTTTGTGGTACTGGGGTTTGAACTTAGGGCCTACATTCCAAGCCACTCCACCAGCCCTGTTTTGTGAAGGGTTTTTCAAGATAGGATCTTGCTAACTATTTGCCTAGGCTGGCCTCGAACCACCATCCTCCTGATCTCTGCCTCCTGAGTGGCTAGGATTTACAGGTATGAGCTCCCAACACCTGGCAGGAAGTTTTTTTTTTTTTTAAATACAGACCCCTCTGTAGTTTTTAGATGCCCCCTTGGGATGGCACTGTGCCACCAGGGTTGAGAACTGTTGTCTTCACCAAACCTGTTTGTAGAGGCCAAAAGTGTATCTGTCACTGTGGCTGTGTGCGTTCCCGTCACCTGGGGCTCTGGGGACCTTCAGCCTGCTTGTTGGTTGACTCAAAACCCACCTCTGAAGGCATTGTCCTCGTTTGAAGGTGGGAAGGTCAAGGAACCATTCTCCCCCTCACCCTTCTGGAGGCGGCCAGGATTATGGAAATCAAGGTCTGACTGCTTTGTCGTGGGTGTTTGGACACTGATTTTGTGTCAGCTAGAGCTTGAAGCCGGACACACGGGTTGCTGCTAGGTGTGTGGGCTGGGGTATGATGGAGAGGCCTGCAGGGTGGGCCGGGAAGTGAGCTGGGGCTGCAGCCAGCCTGTGTCACTGGCCTGCAAGGCGGTCTTCACTGAAATTACAGAGTTGGCTGCAGACAGGAAGGTCACACTTCATGTTAAGATAGCACCAAATGATTTGGAAGACATGCTCTTGATGGAATGATGGCTTGTTTGGGTTTTTTGGTTTCATTTTGTTTTGATCTACTGTCTCACTGTGTAACCCTGGCTGACCTCGAACTTGAGATCCTCCTGCCTTAGCCTGCCTCAGCCTCCTGAGTGCTGGGATTACAGGTGTGCACCACCTTGCCCAGCTTACTGATAGCTTTTCAAGAGGAAAGAAGGGCATGTTGAAGGTGCCTATAGCGGATGCCGCTCTGATCGATGACAGGGGTGGGGTGAGCCTTCTTAGAAAAGAGGAAATGGGGTGCATCCTGAGGCTATGGACTTGCGTTGGAGTCTGTGACCAAGGAGACGAAGGCTGGGAGGAGCACCAGTGAGAGTCAGCTGGCAGTTCCCCCAGCCACTGGGGGACTCTGAGAGTGGTGGTTGCCTATGAAGGAGGACGCAGGGAGGGTTTCCTGGAGGCCGTGATGTCTGCCAGAGGATTTTGGACACTGGGTTCTAGATGAGGCATCCAGAGTCCTTAAATAAGAAAGTGGATTGAGGTTGCAGGGGTTCTGAATGCTGGGGCAGAATTTCAGTTTTAATGGAGTTGCCCCTTGAGCTGTGGGGGAAAAGGACTGACAGAGTGGGAAGGGCCATGCAGGAGGAAGGAGATGGGAAGTAGACAGCAGTGAGGACGATTATACCCCTCCCGGGGAGGGGCCACGAGGCCAAGACCAGCCTTTGGCTGAGTTAGAAGGGGTGACTTGCACACTGGGAAGAAGCAGCATTTGGCGAGGATGGGGAGGCAGTGGCCTGTCAACCACAAGCTGGAGAGACGGGGCCTAGATGAGCTGGGAAGGGGTCAGGACCGAGACGCAAGGCCACAGTAGAGGAAAGGTCACCCCAGGACACCAAGTTGAGTGGTGAGGAGATCCTGGGAGCTGTTGTACCCCACATTAGGGAAGTGGAAGAGGAGTGCAAGGGAGGAGGGACCAGAAGCAGCCCTTGCAGAAGGGGCTTCTGCAGTCCAGTGCTGCCCTGGGGGTCAGGTGGGTGGAGCTGGGTGCAGCCGACCTTGGCTAGGGGGTTCTGGGCAGAGGCCAGACTTTGAGGGCCGAGAAGCGAGTGGGTGGTGGGAGGATGGGAACCACTGTGTGGACCAGAGGGCCAGTCATTCAGAGAGGGAGTCAACAGTTAGAGGGTGCCAAGGAAGGGCTCGCCCGTTTTAGTTTCTGAGATCAGGGCAGCCTGAAAGTTCTCCTAGGCCCAGAGAGAAGGAACCGGAAGAAAGAAAGATGTCAACCGGATGCAACAAAGTAACCAGCATACTACAAGCCTCTGTGTCACCAAAAGACGCTCTTCAAGGACCCTCCCTCCTCATCACGACACTGCTTTCCCTTGGGGCTGCTTGGGGGTCCCCCTGCCTGCCCGCCCCAGGGACACATGACCTTGCGGACACTCTCAGAAGCCTTTGGAGGTGTGGGGGGGTGGGTGTGTGTTTGGGGGGTGGGGGGGGCGGGCATGGGTGGCCTGCATAGGAGCCCAGTGGGCCAAGGAAGGGTTGTTTTTCCTGGCACTTAGCAGGAAGCATCTGCTGCCTGCATTGGGTGTCACCTGGGTGGATGGAAGAGAGTTGGTGGGAAGGTGAGCTTGGCACTCATGACCTGGCTTTGCAGTGGCCAAGGAGCCTGGCAGGAGGGTGTAGGACCTGGAACTCTGTGTGTGTGTGTGTGTGTGTGTGTGTGTGTGTGTGTGTGTGTGTGTGCTCACACGCACTTGTGTGTATGCAAGAGAGAGGGTGCTGTGGAAACCACACCCCTTTCTGTTGATGTGGTGTCCCAAACTTCCTGGCAGGTGTCAGCCTCTGAGACTATGCTGGGCTCTTCTTCCTGTTTACTCAGGGCAAGATGGGAACCCCAACGGCTCCCAGAATAAGACCATGCTGACCAGTGCTGTGCCTGTTGTCCTCATGATGCTTCTGTTGGGAGGGTCGCCAGGAACACTGGGCACTGCTCCCCACGGTGGACAGGTGGCAAGGACACCGTGGCCCTGTTTCAATTGACCTGGTGCCTAGAAAGAGGCATGGGGGGAGAGGGGATTTTCCTTTGGGGCAAGCCTTGGTTGGATGTGGGTTAGGCTCAGAGCATCCCAAATGCAATAGCCAACTCAGATCCCCATGAGGGGTCAGCAGGGGTGCCATCCCCGCTCCCTGGCTGCACAGCCTTGAGCATTGTGTCTGGGTTTTCACCTGCTCACTGGAACCCCTGAGTTCCTGTGGGTTGAGGGGACTTGAAGTGTCACGTGTACAACAATGGTATCCTACGACAGACATTTGTTATCTTACACTTGAGAAGATCCAAATCAAATCAGACCCACCGGACCTAATATCAAGGTGTCAGCCCAGCTGGCTCCTTCAGGAGGCTCCTTCTGGTGGCTGCTGGCGTTCCCTGGCTAACAGCTGCATCTCTCCTGTCTCTGACTCTATCATCTTGTGGCCACCTTCTCTGTGGCCAGACTTCCCTCTGCCTCCCTCTTATTAGAATGCTTGTGGTTTGCATTTAGGGTTCACCTAGACAGATTCCTCATCTCAGATTTTACTGACACCTGAGTATGAGTCACATTCACAGGCTGGGGAGGGTGCATTGGTCAGCCTGTCCCAGGGGCTCATGGTGTATCTTAGGATCCTATGGCTTTAATATATAAAACAATGAAACAAACTGGGCCAAGGGAGAAAAAACAGGTACGATAAATTCTTTCTTCTTTATTTTTTTTAGTGTTGTAAAATCCACAGAACGTAAGCTTTACCATCAATTGCCCATGGTGCACTCACCATGCTGTCAGTGTTGAAAGCTAGAGCCTTTTCATCGCCCCAAAGCGGAAACCCCACATCCCAAGGAATCACTCCATCCCCCCTCCCAGAGCCCTTGTGTCTATAGATTCTTTTTTAAAGTTCAATTCTATGTGACTTTAAAATAAATAAACACAGCATGATGAGTTAGCTGTTGGAAGGGTATATACATGCAGCGGAAGCCGGCGTGAGGATATCCGGGCCTCCGGAAGGGCAGGAGTTGAAGTAGCCTGGGTGTCTGCCACCCTCTCCTCTCCTCCCTCCTTTCTTGGGGTCTCTGCCTGAGTACCCACTTTCTACTCTCCCCTTGCAGATGGTCCCAGAGAGCTCCCCAGCCCCCAAGTCTGTATCACCTTTGAGCTTCAGGGTGCTCCACCAAAAAAACATTCCGGGCTCCATACTTCTTGGGGGATTTCAAGGCTCAGCGAACCCTTCGACCAGGTCAACGGACCAGTGGCCAGCTGCCTGCCGGTCAGGAGTGTGTCCCATCCTGTATGAGCGAGAAGGGACAGGCAGGTAGAGGGGTGGGTAGGGTCCAGTGATTGGCATCGTTGACACAGTCTGGATGGTGCTTGGCCATGTGTGCAGCAAATTAATTCCTTAAGAGAAGCTCTGAAGCCAGGCACCAGTGGCTCACACCTGTAATCCTAGCTACTCAGGAGGCAGAGATCAGGAGGGTTTTTTTCTTTTATTCATATGTACATACAATGTTTGGGTCATTTCTCCCCCCTTCCCCCTGCCCCCTCCCCAGGAGGATTGTTGTTGGAAGCCAGACCTGACAGTTTGCAAGACCCTATCTCAGAAAAAAAACCAACACCAAAAAGGGCTGGTGGAGTGACTCAAAGGTTTAGGGCCTGAGTTCAAACCTCAGTACTGAAAAAAAGAAAAGAGAAGCTCTGACAGTGAACTCAGAGAGAAATGTCCCCAGAAAGTAGCCTCTGATTTGGGCACCAGTGACCTCAATCCTCTGATAGTCCATGTCTGTTTCATGGAGCTCTGTCTTATTCCCCACTAACTGTGGCTTATAGACTTGATACTAGAAGTGACTTAGGGGTTCCAAATCACAGTAAATTTGGGGTGAAATGAGGCATCTAGACCCATACCATCCAACACAGCTGCCACCAGCCACTTGAGCACCAGACATGGTTCTGGTCCAAGCTCAGAGTAAAATGCACCTTGGATTTTGGAGTCTTAAACTCAGAAAGGAAAAAAGAAAGTGAAATATTGCCATCGTTTTTATGTCGATTAAATGTTGAATTGATAGGCTCATTAAAATATATCAAAATTAATGTCACCTGATTCTTAAGGCTTTTTACTGTGGTAGCTAGAAAATGTAATTTATACCTGTGGCTTGCATCCTCAGCTGTGCTCTCAGAGATTGGATGTGCACTTGTGTAGTGATCAGGCTACTTCCTTGAAGGTAGGTGTGCTGAGTGGTCAAGACCTTCCCCCCCCCCCCCCGCCCCCCGCCCCAGAAGTGCTCAGGAAGGATGTTCAGTATGGAGAAACAGTCCCAGAGAGCCCCTGGGACTCCTCCTCTGTGCCTAGTGAGCTTTGGCTATAAGAGAATCCTGTCGCCTGGTACAGCCACCTCCCAAACCATGAATCTGGAAGAGGAGGGCGGGGAAGGGTGGGCTTGCAGGATATCTTTGCCCAGGAAGGGTGGGCTCTGGGAGTGGCCTGTGGAGGCAGAAAGTTGGGGAATGGAACAAGCAAGTGTAAGAACAGGAAGTTAGGAGGGCATCACAGGAAGGAAGCCCCAGAGGGGCTTACAGGGCGGGCATTGGAGGCCGGGTCTGTCTCTGAGGCTGTGTCAACCCTGACACCAGTGACACAGGAGTCTCTTCCAGCATCCTTTTCGTTGGTTTCTGGAGCTGCCGGTCAGGGCCCAGGATGGGTAGTGGGCAGTGGAGAGGACATACCCTGACGAATCACATTTTTTTGTTTCTTTTTGTTTTGTTTTATGGTACTGGGATTGAACTCAAGGCCTTGCAGATGATAGGCCAAGTGCTTTACTAAGTGAGACACAGCCTCAACCCTTTTGTGTTTGAGATAGGGTCTCATTCACTTCATCCTGCCTCCACCTCCCTAGTAGCAAGGATTACAAGCATGCTAGCCATGCCCGGCTTCTGGGAATGTCTTCTTGGAGGGAAGGGAAAAGTCTTTTCTAGGGGCTGGCCATGTGAGTTCCTTTAGTACTTGTGATTGGAGTTCATGGCACCCATTTTATATACGAGGAGGGCAAGACTCCAAAGATGTTAATGATGGGTCAGGAGCCTTGGGTTCCAGTGTTTGGCTGGTGGGGTGGGTGCCCTGGGGCCTTGATCACCAGGCTCATGGAGAGAGCTGCAGAGGGGAAAGAAATGCTGTGGAGCCCAGGGAAGGCCTTGGGCTGAGACCCTCAGGGCTGGGCTGGAGTTATTACTCCCTGGGCAAAAGAGAGCAGGCCCTACCAGGTGTCACTAAAAGCTCCCCGCAGCTTGAACTGATTGCTCCCTGCCCCAAGCAAACCCCACCCCATCACTCATAGTGTGGGAGCTGGCCTGGAGCCACTTAGAAGGGCCTGAGCCTGGGAGTGACTCACTAGGGTCAGAGGCAGGGGCAAGGAGATGGGTCTGGCAAGTCCCAGTGTCCAGGCGCAGCCCCAGCAGAGTCAGCTTCTTCCTCTCGGGACCCCCTGTCCAATGCCCTGCAGGGTCACACATCACAGAGGCCTGCAGGGAGGGGGAGGAGAAAACACCCTGACTCACTGCCCAGGTCCAGAGGAACCAGATGACAGTGAGTCCCAAGGCTCTCCGGCTGGGGATGAGCTAACCCTCCCCCTCCCCGGCCCCACCCTGCTCTTCTGCTCTTTCTCCATCCCTGGTGTTGGGCAGATGGGACTACTGTGTGGCTGTGCTCTGCCCCAGCTGCTCAAAGCCTGGGGCGATGGTTGTGAGGGTTGCAGATCTGGATGCATTCAGCTGGCTGCCTGAGAGCATGGCCACTGGGCTGGGGGCGGAGCAGGCACCGTGGACAGTGTCAGCTGCACTGCTGCCCTGGGTGTGTGGAGGGGACAGACCCTGGCAAGTGTAGGTGAAAGGGAAGGGTGGCATGACCTTAACCTAAGAGCTCCCCAAGGCTCTTCCCCAGAGACCGTGTCACTCTCCTTTTGGGGGTGGCCCAGGCAGCTCCTCCTCCGTGTCTCTCATGTGCGAAGTCCCCCACCCGCCCCGATGGCTGTGCCTGCAGCCGGAGCCCCTCCCCCGCCTCTGGCTCCCCTCGCCCTGCCCCTCCAGCAATTCCCCTTCGAGCCTCCCTCCACAGGCCTTCGCAGGCCCTCCTACCTCTGCCCCGCACTCTGGGAGGCTCCTTGTTCCGCGGCCACAAAGCCCCTTTGATCCTCTGCTCGGCTCTGAGCCATGTGACCCGGTAGGCGGGCCGCGGCTCTCCGGCGTCCAGCGCAGCCCGACTTTCAGCTGCTGGGGTGAGTCCTCGCTCTTTGTTCTTCCAGCCCCACACCGTTTGCTGCGGGGGCCTTCAGGTGGTGTGGCCGCCTGGCGGGCACCGATGGCCACAGTGGGACCCGAGAGCTGCCCCGCCTCCCAGGCCTGGACCTCAAGACTGGCAGGACAGCCCTGGGTTCCTGGGCAGAGGGGCGGCGGGGCGCTGGGTCTCCACGCGGGGAGCAGATTTTCGGTCTCGGGACAGAAGAAAAGGGCTTTGTGTGGTCACAGCTATCTCTTTGTAAATATTTGGCCAACTCTGCAGAGTGGTTACGGTCCCCTCCGTGGGGAGTGTCTTGGAACATGCTGCCCTTCGCGAGGGGCTTCCCTGACTTCCAGGGGGCTGGGAGGAGAGGCCGATCTCCCGCTCAGCTTTTCAGCCTGTAGGAGTGGGAGGCTGGAAGACTGACTGGCTGGAGGTTACTTTCCACCGACTGGAAGGGCGGTAATCAGGGATCCCGGGAGACTGAGCAGCAGGTCGGCCTCGGGTTCTTGGGATGGCTCTGGGATGGGCGGGGTGGGGTGGGGTGAGGGCTGGTATGCATTGGTTTTGCGAGGAAATGCCAGGTGGGGGTGTCTCCCCGATGGAGCCCATGTCCTTTCCAAGAGCTTCTTGATGGTCTTGTCCTCCAGGGGCTTTGCAACTGAGCTGAAGGTTAGGAGGGGAGAGGCTTAGACTAAAAACTCCACCGCCAGGCACAGAAAGTGGTCCTTTGCACCCAAACAGGGAGGAATGGAGGTGATGCCATCTGCTACTGAGATTTCGTCCCTAGTGTCTCCTGGGGACTGACTCAGCTTCCCATCTACCGCATGGCATCCGAGTCTCCCTCCCTCTCCTTTCTTGATGGGAAAGCCACCGGCTTTCGGTCAGAGTTCTGGGGAGCATCTCTGCTCCCCAAGAGAAGTGTGAAATTCCTTTCCTTGAGAAAAATGTACCACCCGGAAGCAGCTGAACGGAAACTATGGGTTTCTGGCAGATCTGTTCCGGGCTGTGGGGACAGGGCCCACTGGACCGATTGGAATCCCAACACAAAAAAAACCCATTAGAGAAGGCGGTGGTGAAAGAGTCTGCTCCTTTACCGGTGTGTGGTTCCCCCCCCCCCATGCACACTCTACCTGACACTTAAAGGAGCCCTGTGGCGGTTACACAAATGTCACTCTCTTTGGCCAACTCCCCTTGGCAGCCAGGAAGCTCCTTTTTAGGAACTGGGAAGAACATGGTTGTTTAAGCCTCCTTAGGGTGGTCAGCCACTCTCCCTGCATCCTCTTTGGAAAAGTGGGACTCGTGTCTCTCTCTTCTTGGGTCTCTTGGGCTAAGAGGTGGCTGAGGAAGGCAGGCCCTTGTGTGATCTTTCTGTTTTAATGTCTGTCTCTGGGAACCTGAGTCATGGCTGACCCAGCCCACCCCTCCTGCCCTCTGGTCATTTCTGTGTCAGGGTATCTGTGCTCACTTGAATGGATTGTGTTGGAGTGTCCTCTAGATCCTGCTCCTGTGGACATCATTGTGATAGTAAGAGGGCCAGCAGCTGGCACACAGGGGACCTACTTTGTGCATGGGCCCAGTATTCTGAGATGGAGGAGCCACACTTCTGCTGCCATCTGAGAGCCCTGTTTAGAGGGAAGGTGGCCACAGACAAGGCCCAGAGTAGCAGGTCTGTGCCTGGCCCCATAACTGCAAGTCAACAATGAACTTTGTTGGGACTGTGGAGTCCTCTAAGTGCCAGATCCACTGCCCTTGACTGTGAGGACGGCTCCCCAAGACCTTCACCCCAGGAGGCCTCTACCTACTGGGTGACCAGAGGGCCATTGACTTCACTCCCCACCCCCTCCCTTCCCAGTCAGCATATCCTCCCAGCTTCCTGTCATGTCAGGGCTGGTTGAGCTGTTCTTCTCAGATAGGGCAGCTCTGTGGGGCTGAGGTCCTTCTGTAGAAGAGGAAGACCCATCCTAGAAGGGCCCCATAGCACAGATTCCCTGCCCTCCCCATGTCAAAGGTCGCACGCCTCCTCCAAGATACCCGGCACGGCACCAAGGCTGAGCTTTTCTCTGATTCCTCTCACACCGCAGTCTGTGCTGGCTTTCCCACACCACCCCGGAAGTTTCTGCGTTTCCTCTCTCCCTCCCTGGCCATGTGTGTGGGAAGAAGGACTTTATTTAATGCATGAGGATAAAGGCAAAGGCCCACTGGCCACCCTCGGGGGCTGGGTGGGCTGCAGCGGCTCCTCCTGTGTCATCTCCATCCTCTCACCTTAGCATACACCAGTGATGCCAGCTAGGCTTTGGGAAATGGCCTGAGGCCTATGTCCCTGGAGGGTCCCCTCTTCCTACAGCCAGGGAAGAGCCTTCCAGCAGAACTCTGTAGCCCCTCATTGGGGCTCCCTTCCCAGACCTCTCTGTCTTACAGCACCAAGCTTTGATTTGTTTATTGAGCGTCAGCCTGGTTCCTTGAACAGGTAGGGACCTGCTTTCAGGAGCTCTGTGGAGCCTTGGATGCTTTCCCATGAAGGCTTCTGAGGGTGGCAGCGGCTGTGCACACTCACTCTGCGTGTGAGCGTGTTCTGTGAGAAGTTAACCTGCTCAGAGGCACAGGTCTAATTACAGGCCAGCAAGCAGCAACTGCCCACACCTGGGGAGGTGGGTGATTCTAACACACTCCACACTCAAGACCTCCATCTGCCCACCCTCCACAGCTCCTTAAAGCCTCATAGGGCCCCAGAGGGTAGGATCTCTCCTGCCTTGGCTCCTCCTGGGGCAGAGGGCATGCCTGCCTCATCCTTTCTGTTCTCTTTTACCTGGTCTGTACTCTTTCATCCACACTGGGAAACACGCCATTCCAGGCTGGGAGGACCCATGGAAGGGATTCTTGCTGAGAGGCCAGGGTATTTTCTGAGCCCAGCTTCCTGCAGCACCCTGAGCTACCACCTTAGCTTCATTTGGGTTCACTGCCCACACCTGCAGGCAGAAGTCAACATCTGCATGTTTCACCCCAACCGACTCCAGCTGGCACCTGGCAGGGGGTTGGGGGGGACTGGTCTTTGTTGGGGGTTGGGTGAACATGGCTCAGTGTAAAGGGCCTGAAAGACGGCAGACCTGAAATGCTATCTGTGAACATTTTAATCTGGATTCAGTAGCTGGATCTCGGGCAGAAGTCCCCAAATACCTTCAACAATCCCCTGAAACTGAGGTCAGGGCACCATCTAAATTGCCGGCTTCTGAGCACCCTGGGCTGCACTTGGAGTCCCAGTTCCAGGCTGGGCATATGTGGAGGTTGAGACCAATACAATCAGACACCAGCCCCCACCTGGTCTTCAGAAGCAAGGCTCATGGCCAGGGCCTTTTTTTCCACCCCACTTGGCTTGCAGAACCTCCTTTCCCCACCTGGGCCCACAGCCCCAACCCTGTAGGTGCCAGGCACAGAGATGTGGCCATCAGAACGGTCATGGGGACAGTTGTCCTTGCCAGTGTCCCTTGTGGAATGTGGGCAGCTGTCCATCCTCCCAGATCCCTATCTCTTGTCTTAAAGCTCAGGCTTGGTTTCAGGTGCCTGCTACCCTGCAGGAGGAGATAAGACTTTTCAGCCTCTGAAGGCCAATTAGGGCAGAACCATGAATTTCCCCACTGGGCTAGACATATCCACTAGGCAAGTCAAACCCTAAATGTTCGGGGCCTCCGCATAGTGGGGACGCTGGTGTGGGTAGGGAGTGTGGCTTATCGATCTTTGTGTCCCAGGTTCTGGGCATCCCGTGTGCTTACTGGGTTAATGTTTCAATGAGTGAGTGTGTGACTGCAGATTTGCGACTTTTATCCAAACATCTTGTTTGAGGAGGCCAGCCCAAGACAATCTTGTAGGATTCACTGTACTTTCTCCTTTTCTCCCCCCTCATGAGGACTCAGAGAGTTTTTCAGAAGGGGCTTGGCTCAAGTGGTAGCAGACCTGCCTAGCAAGTGCAAGACTGTGAGTACCACAATACTGCCAAAAAAAAAGTAACAGTTCTTTGGTGACTTAGAGAGTGCCAGTAGAGGGACAGGAGCGGCATTCTTTGTGTGTTGTTTGCTAAGCCAGAGGAAATGCCACCCATTGCTGGGTGTCAGTGCAGGCCCAAGACTAATTAATGATGGGTCAGACAGTGGGCCTGTTGATCGGGAGGGAGGATCACTGCTGTTTGTGGCTGGGGTAGTGACCAGGGATGGCACAGAAAGCTGTGGAGAGGAGGATGCCAACATTCATTGGAGGACAAGGAGGTCAGCTTGGACCAGATGGACATGGCTTCCTGGCTCACCTACACCTGGCCCTGTGTGAGAGAGGACACTGAACTGGAAGACCCACAGACACTTTGCAGACCACAGGCTCTGCTATGCTAATGTGTCACTGCTGCCTGTCACTTCTGTGGTTCCACTGTTAAGAGCTCCAGAGGGCTCCAGGACCCCCTCCTCTCCTTGTCCTCTTGGATTCAGGAGTCAGACAGACCCAGCTCCCAGCTCTCCAGGGCTGTGGCTTGTCCCTTCACTGCTCTAAGGCTTGGTGACAGTAATGGATGAAGAGGAATTACCATGGTGGCTGCTCAGGATCTGGTGATGGGCACCTGGTAACCTGGTAGCACAGGATCCCCTGCTCCTATCTGCAAAGGTGTGGTCCTTGTCCCTGCTGCACACTGAGGGCCCCATGGCCAGGTCGGGCCAGAGGACCCCTGCTGAGTCTTGGAGCCCCTATTAGAGACCCACCCTGGCTGGTCTCTAGTCCCACAGAGGCATGGTCTGGGGACCACTGCCCTATCTTCTTCCTTTCTTAGGGGGTTAGTTACATGTGATCTTGGGGTAAGAGGCCTAGGGAGAGGAGCTGGATGAGCAGTGAGTTCTGTGTCTGGTGCTTAGTGTGGCTGGGCCCTCCCAGCCTGGTCTCTAGGGAGGAGAGTTCTGTTCTACCCCTCATGGAGAGTAGTCTGCAAGGCAGACCCTCCTCCCAGCCCCTGGAGATGTCACAGTGGTGGGAATATGGGGTCCTGTCAGTGTTTTCTCTTCATCCTACTCGGTAGAGACGAGCCATGCTCCCAGAGGGCGGGGGTTTGGGTTACCCTGCTGCGTACACCATCCCTCTGACTACTTCCATTCACGCCACTGTTGACACACTGGAAACTGAGGCAGGGTCCGTGGCAAATGTCATTTGACCTGACTTTTTCCTCTTGGAAGAAAGGACAGGGTTTTAAAGGCTTTTGCCTTCCTTTGGGTTCTTACGTAGTTTAAAAAGGAGAAATAGACCTCCCAGCAAATGAGGTGCTAGGGAGAACTGTGGAGCTCTCCAGAGGTCTGCCCCAGCCCCTATGCCCCCTTGCTGGGGGGATCTCACAGGGCTCCCCACCTCCTTTTTGGCAGTTCTTGGGTTTGAACTCAGGGCCTTACACTTGCTAGGTACGCGCTCTACCACTTGAGCCACGCCTTCGGCTCTTTTTTGCTTTAGGTTATTTTTTCAGATAGGGTCTTGCTTCTTGCCCAGGTTGGCTTTTGACCACAATTCTCCCACTGGGACTATGGCCAGGCCAGGTCTGCACAGACCTTACAGTCACTGTTACCTCAGGATACAGCACCCCCAGCCAGGCCCATCGACAGGTGTGGAAGGAGAGGCTCGCAAATGACCTCGCTGTGTGTGCCTTGGTTTCTCCTTCTGGCTAAGCAGCAGAAACTCCTCTGCATCCTCCCCACTCATAGGGGTGGGGAGACATGGCAGGGCGGGAGGCTGGTCCCCTGAAGGGCCTGGGCGTTTGTAGTTGAGGCTGGGATGAGGGGAGTCCCAGCATCTGCAGTGCTGAACTGGCCCCTCCCGAGTTTACCCCGGGGCCCTGTCAGGACTCTTGGGACCATGTGCTTATGCCGGTGCTCTTGGAGACCAAGTGCTGAAGTGGTCCTTGACCCTTCCTAGGGCCCTGACAAAGTGGGGCTTAATAGAATTCCCTCACTGTGAGGCCAGTGTGCACCCAGGCCGTTAGGTTTGGGGTGTGGGGGAGAGAGAGGACTCTGGTCTCTTCCAGATGTGGGTTCTGCAGCGATGGTCCAGGAAGTCCCACCCCAAATGATGGCTTCTGCCATCCTTTCCTCCCAGCCTGTGGGGAGCACTCAGCCAGGAGGCCTGAGGGCCCAGTAGGAAGGACTCCTTGAGCCCTGAGCCCTCAACTCGGGCTACAGGGGGTGCTGCAAGGCCTGGACCCTCAAGTCCAGGGAAGAGGATGCTGAGTGGGGTGTCTTGGGAGGCAAGTTTTCCCTTCTTGTTCCTCCTGCCCACACACCTTGGGTAGAGTACAGTTAGATCTTTTCTGTTTCTGCCTAGCTGTGTTATCCTTGCCACTCCCTGTCCTTTCAGGGTGAAATTTATGGCTTCCTTCTTATGTAAAAGGGTTGTTCTGTGGCTTAGATTCCAGCCCTTGGTGCCCAGGCCTCCTTAAAATCCATTGAGAGACTTTGTGACCACGGGATGGGGAGCCCCAGCCGTCATGGCCCTGCAGGAGCAGAGGGAGGGGATTTGGGGGGGCAGACGCTGTCAGCATCACCTAGACTGAATCTGCCCTGGGGCTGCAGGCTAGGGACAGGACAGTGTCCCTGTTCTTGGAGGATGTGCACAGCTCACCATCTCGTTGTTGCTATCACTTTTAGTAACAGCTTTATGGAGCTATAATTCATATAGCATAACAGTCCCTCTGTTAAATTCTACAACTCAGCAACTTTGTATACTCACAAAGCTACTGCATCAGCCAGGACTGTCTAGAGAGATAGAGCCACAGCAGGTGTGTGTCCACAGGAGCTCTCTGATCCCATGGACGTTTTAAACCACGGATACCTCTGAACCCCACTGTGCTATTTTTTTTTTTCAAAGCTAGATGTAGGTATCTCCAGAGAAGTTGAATTTCTCAGCTGGACAAGTACGAGAGCAACCTAACTAAATCAGATGGCGTGGTTGTAACGATACGTTTCAGGAACTGATTAAACTCTGACCGATTGCTTATTTGTGGGGTTTTCCATTGGCTGTTTTCAGATTGTGATTGGTTGTGGGTAAGGGAAGTGAAACCATGGGTAGGAGGCTGGTGCGCAGATGAGGGGTTTCTCGGGAGGAAGTTGGAGTCCTCAGGATCCACGGGTCCAGTGGTCACCTGCACCCCTGTGTGAGCGTGAAGGCAGATGCACGGGAGGGAATGTACAAAATTTATTGGATTTGATGTGACACAGGCAATTTCAGGAAGAAAGACCGACCAAAGAACTGGTTAAGTATGAGAGGTTTATTATGCCAGGATGAAGAGTGGGAAGTCACCGGGAGACGCAACAGGCATGAGGGCAGGGTGAGGTACAGCCAGTTCACCTTGTCTCCATCTTTGGAGATAAGGGTGCTTCTCTCTGGGAAGGGACGGGACCTCTCACCAGGGTCTTAAGACCTGCTTTAGTGGATGAGGCGGAGGTCAGACAGTCCTTCCTGCCTGTCATTTCCTACATTCCTCCAGCTTAAAATATTCAACATAGGTGTGGAGGAGACAGGGTCTGAACCCCATCACCATCAACTGATTGGATGAGGCCCACCCAAGTTAGGGAGGGCACTCTGTTTTATTCAGTCCCCTGATTTTTAAATGTTAAACGTATCCAAAAGCACCCACACCCAGAATAATATCAGGGAAGCCTGTAGCCCTGATATTAATGTGTCAGGGTGACACATTAAAATGGACCACCTTTGCTGTCCCCAAAAGAGCCCATTAGCAGCCAGACTGCCATCCCCTCAGGCACTAATCTGCTTTCTGTCTCTGTCATTTTGCCTAGTCTACACCCTTTATATAAATGGAATCATATAATACACAGCCTTTTGGGTCTGACTTTCGCTTCACTTGGCACAGTGTTTTCAAGGCTTATTTTTACATCGTTACATGTGTCAGTCCTTCATTACTTTGTTTTGTTTTTGTGGCACTGGGGATCGTGCGTGCTAGGCCCTGTGCTCTGCCATTTACCATTGAGCCACACCCCTTGTCACTGTGGAATGTCACTCCCTTGCAGGGATAGACCACATTTTCACAGTTTGTTTATCTGTCCATCAGGTGATGGACCTGTGGGTGGTTTCCAGTTTTTGGCGGTTGTGAACAGCGCTGCAGTGAATGCAGGTACAGGTCTTCCTGTGGACTGTGTTTTCTTCTCTCTGGGTAACAGCTGGGTGATGGGGACAAGGTCAGCCCAGTAGTCACCAAGCTGTGTATCCGAGGATGGACTGAGGATGGACCCTGGGGCTGGTAGGGTGCCTGGTACTTGGCCGGCCCGTGGCTGTAAACATCCTCGCTTTGATTTCTTTACATTGTGGCTGTTTCTTGGTGCACCTCCCATGTCTCATCTCGAACCCTGGGATGCAGTGGATCATCACTGAATCCCATCATGGATGACGTTGGGGTGTGAGTGGTGGGCTGTTGGGTCTACAGCAAGGTCCTGGTCACCAACTTTTGTTTGCTCTGCCAGCCCAGGGCCAGAACGTGTCAGAAAGGGGAAATGGGCGGGGGGGGGGTTGTAGATACTGCTGCAGGAGATAGGCAAGCATGGGATGGACAGAGTTGCAGTGTGAGAGAGGAAGTGAGGGGACTGCCCTGTGCCCAGTAGGGGCAGGTGAGAGGGAAGTGACTGACTTTTCCCAGTGTGCTCCCTCAAGCTGACCTCAGCACAGGGGAGAACAGCCTATCTGGATGAGGATAGGGGTGGCCCGTGTACCCAGGGGTTTGTGGGGAGCACAAGGTATAGCATCTCTGGGCTATTCTGTCACACACACTCACACACACACACTCACACACACACACACACACACACACACACACACACAGTAAACCTGAGTAGAAATGAACCCTTTTTGCTTTAACCCACCACACAGCAATTAAAGCAAAGCCTCTCTCTCCCTCGCTGGCATCTGGGCACCCCCTGCTAGGCCCATCCCCTTCTGTAGCCCAGACTGTGTCCCTCCCTTGGTGTCCACTCTTCACAGTGCAGCCCGTGAGCCAACTTGGAAGACCCACTGGGCACAGCCTCAGGAAGGCTGCCAGGCCCCTCCTCCCCATCCCCAGCCCTCCCTGTCCCTGCAGAAATTACCAAATGAATGTGGCTCCTTCCCAGAGCCTGGACTGGAGAGGGCCTGGAAGGGGCCAATTCCCACCCTCCCTGGGCCTCGGGGTTCCTCCTGGCTGTAACATCAGGCCGCAACCGCCACCATCATCAGGCTGAAGACTGACAGACACAACCTCCCTCCCCCTCCCAGGCTGGAGGCGCTGCTGGGATTCCACAGTAGGTCAACCTCAGTCCTGGTCCTGGAGGGCTTGGGGGTGGAAGAGGAGGAGGCGGAAAAAATGGGAGGAAGAGGTGGTGTTGGGGTGGTCATGCAGGACCCCAGCAGTGTGGGTGCCCCAGGCCTCCCTCATTTAGCTATCTTTCATTGCTCATTTGGAGAGACATTATTAGCATCTTGTTCCATTGTTCTGATCGCCAAAGGCACAGCTAATTGCTGTAGGAATTTAGATTCTAAGAAAGGCCTGTGCCTGCAGTAAACCTGAGTGGTTTGTAAACTGTAAAATGCGGTGTACAGGGCAGTCCTGTGTCAGCCCTGCCCTGATGGCCAGCCTCTGGGAGAGTCAGGACTCTTGCAGATTTGGGGGCTTCCACAGAGCCCCGGGTGTGTCTCACTGGTAAGTTCAGTTGTGCAAGTCACTTTGAAGTTTGGACTGGCGAAGCGTCCTGTCCTGTCCTGTGCCATTCCTACCGGACAGCAGGGCCATGGGATGCAGAAGTGTGTTCCTCAGGCTATGCAACGTCCAACTCAGCCAGGTAGCTCAGGAGTACAGCTCGAGGTAGTGGTGGTGTTTCTTCTTTGGTGACAGTGAATGACAGCAAAGGGATCCACCCCTCAGCATGCGGAGTGCTCAACCCAGGTTTCAGAGTCCAGCTGTGGGGTATGGAGGCCCAGGTGAGGCCCCTGCCCACTGGCCTGCTGTGTGTTTTCTCCTACAGTCCAGAGGCCAGTACTGTTCCAAGGGAGGAGGGAGCAGTGGAGCTGGGGAGGAGTAGGGTCACAGGCCAGTCCGGGCCCATACCTGGCCTTCTCCGCTGACATGGCCTGAGCACTTTACTGCATGGGCCCCCACCCAGCACCCTGGGAAGCCTTGCCATCCTTCCCCTGGCCTCTGGGCTGTGTGGTTCCAGCAGATGAAGGAAACTGGAAGCTGTTAACATCTCACTCACATGTACACACACACACACATGCGCCCTGGGAAGGAGGCCAGGGAGGGGCAGGCGGCACCTGACTGACTGGAGAGTGGCTCTGGGAGGAGGAGGGTGCCGAAGAGAGGGCAGCAGGCTGATCACTGATGACCACATCCATTCTTTGACAGACAGCATGCTGTGGGCGTGTGGCTGTGTGTGCAGTGAGCAGGGCGCACCCAGGAGCTCACTGTGCAACTGGGCAGGCTGCAGTCACACACTGCCCTCCCCCAGGAACAGAGGGCCGCGTAGAGTGGCCATCCTGGGAAGACAAGGGGGGAGTTCCCAGGAGCAGCGGGGCAGAGAATGTTCTGGCTGGGAGACTCTGCGGAGCCTTGTTTGAAGAGCTGAGAGGGAGCCAGGGAGGCGATCGTGAGTGGAAGCTGGAGAGCAGCTCACTAACAAAGACTTGGAGCATTCACTGTGCAGGGCACAATGCTCTGTGCTTTGTAACCACTGCGCTGGATCCTCATGGTGTCCTATGAGACAAATGATCCCATTTTACATGTAAGAACCTGGAGGCACAGAGAGGTTCAATTTTACTTGCGGAGGGTCTCGAGGCACCTAAGTAGTGGAAGAAGATTCCAGAGCCTGGGAGCCCAGGATTCTGTACAATCCCAGGTGCTGTGGACACCAGTTGTGGGTTGAAGCAGGAAAAGGACCAGATTAGTTTCAGTGCTCTGGGGAGACTGGATTGGAATGCAGGTGGTTAATGCTGGTGGCTTGCATGCCTTGCAGAGCTGCAGAGCTGGGCACCAAGTGACATTGGGCTGGAATTGATGGGATGAGGGTAAGGATTGAATTTGGGGTGAGGGTAAGGGAGAGAACACAATGTCACCTCTGGATGGCTGGAGATACCATTTCCAAAAGTGGGGGATGGGTTGGGAGCACAGATAAGCTTAGTCTGAGGCATTTTCAGTTCCAGGTGGTCCTTGCACAGTCAGACTTGAACAGGGAACAAGCATAGATACCCAGCCCCTGTTGGAGAGCCTGGCATGGGGGCTTGGGACATGACTGCTGAGCCACAGTAGACTTCCAGAGTTGTCAGGCTGCCACTGAATGCCCAGGGCAGGGCGAGTGTCCAATGAGGGCCCAGGCCTGGCTCCACAGGTGGAGGGGGAGGAGGAGTGAGCAAGGAGGCAGAGAAAGAAGAGCCAGATAGTAGGATCAGCACAGGCTCCCGAGGAAGCCAAGCAAGGGGAGGGAAGGCTGGGTGGTCAGAGCTTAGGGGAGGTGCAACCCCTCTACACTCTTCAGAGAACTGGAGGCTCTGTCATCAGACGCCATGTTCAGACGTGCAACTGAGCCTCATGCCATGGTGCAGGTGGCGAGGTCACTCCACACCTGCATTGTACTGGTCTTGGGCGTGCTTGGATGTCCTGTCTGCAGGCAGCATCCCCTTGGGCAGTGTTCCAGAGGTGATGAAAGTGTCTGTCCTGGGTCCAGGCAGCTGTTCACACACGACTTTCTACATGGGAAAAGTCTAGGGTGAAGGGGTGTGCATGTGTTTCTGAGTGACCTTGAATAGGCCAGCCACCTATCCATTCATCCATCCACCCATTCATCCATCTACCCATCCACCCACCTACTCATCCGTCCATCTACCCACCCATCTCTCCATCCATTTATCTGTTCATCCATCTATCCATCACCCATCTACCCCATCCTCCACCCACCCATCTATCTACCCATACAACCATCCCATCCTCAATTCAGAGAGCACTTGAAGTTGCCAGATCGTGCACTCATAAACTTTCACGAGACCTTTTAGTTGATTGGCTCCCCTTAAGAGAGCAGGGAGGGGGGGTGAGGTGAGGTGAGGTGAGGTGAGGATCTTTCAGACATGCAGGGTTCTGTGCTGTGGGTGGGCCCAGTCCAGATGGGCTACCTGCTGAATTGAGACTGAGAGAGCCATGTTAGGAGCCCTTATAGGTTCCCAGGGTGATGGCCAGAACCACAGGCCCGTGGCTTCCAGACCTTCCCAACCCTCTGCCCTCCAGAGACAAAAAATGACTTCAGTTCTGCACTTAGTGTCAGCCCAGAGCTTCTTCTCCCCTCCCCCATCTTCCTGGACCCTCTGATTTTATCTTCCTCTTTAGGGGGTCATTTGGTCAGGCTCCCCCTCAGTCCAGGAATGTGCCCTCCCTGCCTGGTCCTGGGCTCTGTGTCACCCCCTCCTCTGTCTAAAGTAGCCTGGGCAACAGCAAGCCTTTAGCAGCCTGAGCTGACCCATGCAGAGGACCCTGCTAGCTCTCACTGGGGAAAGGCCCATCTCCACTGGGTTCCTGGCAGGGGGACACTGTGTCTACTTTTTGTTATTTCAGATGATTTCATAAGTTGGGGGAGCCTTGTCCATGTTTCACCCCCAGCTCTGGTGTGCATCTGCTGACAGTCCTGCTGATAGGAGCTGGGGGCTGGGGAGAGGGAGGACTGGCCCTGCCTTCCTCCCCTCAGGGGGACATCCCTGATAAGAGGAAATTCCACCCTGTAACAAATGGTCAGTTTCCACCCATCCATGGGGGAGGATCTTTTTTTGTTTTTCACTTTGTCAAGGAATTAAGGGAATCTCTGGTCCGGCAGCTGCCGGCTGGATGGGCGGGGCTGGATCTGGAGATTACTTTGGGGTACCAACTGCTGCAGGTTCCTTACTGTGGGAAGAAACAGGGGCCCATCCCCTGATCCTGCTTCTGCAGTGGACTAGCTCTAGGACCCGGGGAAGGTGAGGGACAATGGGTGGAACAGGAAACACAGAGTAAATCCCTAACACCTTAAGTCTGAGCATAGGGAGGCCCAGTGAAGTTTTGCAGAGGCTTTTGAGGAAGTGAGCAAAGATGGTTTGCAGGTTGGAGCCTGCTCTGAGTGAGCAAAGATTGATGTCTCAATAGGCTGAGCCTGGCTAGCCAAGGAGGCCACTGCAAATGAAGAACAGAAGAGGGCCTCTTCCGAGGGGGCGGGGTGCACCTTGGACCTTCTCCAAGTTTGACTTTGCAGACTGGGCCAATTGAAACTGTGCTGGCAAAATTGCAGGGCTCCTTGAAATTCCCTGCCACAATAGAGGAGAAGTGTTGGGAAGGGGGTGAGCTCTTGACAGGCAGCCAAAGTGGGGACTCTGCCCCTGCCTTGGGGGTGCCTCAGGCCCCTGATTGGTTGAATGAATTGTTCGGGACCAAGCCTCACCACTTTGTCCCTCCCAAGTCCTGCAAAGAGCACGAGGTCATAGCCATGTTTTGCCTTTCTATGCTGTGGTTCCCAGGAAAGGAAAGCAGCTCACACCAAAACCACATCACTAGAAAACAGCAAAGACAGCTCCACTTTTGCAAACCCTGTTCCCAGGGCCAGAGCCATTGTGTCGGGTTTTTCTAAGCAGAGTTTCAGCTCAGATTTCTGGCATTTCTGTTCTTAACCAGACTCAGGGGAGACACTTCCTGCCCCCGAAACAAAGTGCAAAGTGTAATTTGATTTGGTGTTACTTATCAAATTAGATGAGCCGTGTGCACTTTTAAAATTCCATCCTTGAAAACTGCCTGCCCGAATTTGCAAAAGGCACTCGTTCATATTCACTGTTTCCATCTTAAGAAGAGAACAGGGAGTCCCTTGTGGCGTTTGTGAGTTCAGTTTGGCTTGGGTAACTTAACAGGGCCCAGTGAAGAGCAGAGTTGAGAAGATGGGAAAGGATCCTGCTTTCAGAGCCCCACAGAGAACATTCCACTCCATCTGCCCGTTCCGACCCCGATGCTAATGGACAGATGGCCACTGAGCTGCTTGCAGGCTGCCTTGGGGACACTGACCCGCTGGCCAGCTGGAACCTCTGACTTTTCCCCCTCACCCGTTCTCTTTTCCCCCTACCCTGTCCAGTGTGGAACCAGAGCTACTTTGTGTGTGTTGATAAAAATTCACCGAGTGGTAGAGGTGATTCAGAGATAACTTGAGTAAATCCTAAGCTCTCAGTAGAACAAGTTATTCTTTAATTGAGCTCCAGGGATCTAGGATTCTTTGTTTCCCCCAGATTGGCCAAGCATATTTGTGTGTATTTTCCTATAAAGTCTACTTACTTACCTTTCATCAGCTTCTAAAAGAGGCATATGCACAGAAATCCTGTACCACTGAGTCAGAGGAGCTCCTGGGAATCTATCTAGAAGTCATTGGCTAATAAATATCGGAATAAATGAACTTCAGGCTCCTCTGGCTGCCACTATTTCCACTCACCTGTAATGTCACCTTTCTGTTCGTTACTAGGTCCTAGGTGCTTGGTAAATATTTGGTGAATGAATTAGTGTTGTGATCCCTGTCTACAATGACTCTAGATTCATCTTCTACCTTTCTAACATCTTGTCCCAGCACAGTTCCTTCTCCAGGGTCTACCTGCCTCCCCACAAGGGTCTGGTTCCAGTGCCATGGCTTTCCCATTTTTTTTCCTTCTCCACTGTTCCCCGAGCGCTTCCCTCCACCCACTCACCCATGTGGGAAGCAGTCATCTTTGAGGCCTTTGTGGATTTTCTCAGCCCCATTGGGGTGGCTTCCTGGAGTGAGTTTTTAGTGTCCACTCTAGGTGTGGACCCTTGGCAAGCTTTGGCAGGCCCCCAGCTGCTGGGCTTTGAATGTGGGGTCTTGTGCACCAGGGTTGGCCTGCATCGGGCCCCAGGAGAGCCATAGGACACCCCTAGAGGATCCTTAAGTCAGGGGATGCCTGCTGGGCCCCAGAAGCTGGTGTTAAAGAGCCTGGTCAGCCCCTTTGCCTTCCGGTGCCCTTGATTCATGGAAATCAAAGTGCTAAGGCCCTGTGAGAGGTCTGAGCAGGACCTGATACTGGCCTAACCAGCTGGGCAGGATCTTCTGGCAGCTCTGGGCTCTGCCTCCAGCTCCCTGTGGCCAACAGACCTGGGAGGGGCTGAGCCCGAGGCTGCCTGCACCCATGGCACAGTCTTCTGGGTGGTGGCTGCGGGGAACCATGCTTCCTTCTGTCTTTCCACGTCACTTAAGGATCCAGCCACTGAGGTGGGAGGTCATTTGGCTGGATTCTTCTGCCTCTGTCACTCTGTAGCTCTGTGCCCCTGGCTGGTGACAAAAGCTCCTTTAGCTTCAGTTTCTTCATCTGTGAAATGGGTTGACCAGTGTGCCTCTTGAGAGGAGAGCCCCAGGGCATGGTGGCTGTTGCAGTCAGCACTTATCTTTCACACCTTTACTGTAACTGTGGCAGAACAGGAGTGAGTGAGCAGGATGGCGTAAGGGAGACCCAATAGGAGAGTCCAAACACCGTTCATTATTCAGAGACTGGAGAGGAGAGGGAGAGGGAGAGGGAGCTGGCTGGTGGGCTGTCCTTGTGGGCATCGGGGGGCCTCCCCCAGGTGAGAGAGGAGAGGAAGCAGTTCACAGCTCATGCCACTCTACCCTCAGCATTCCTCTGGTGGGGGCTCGTCCACTTTTAAAAAGCCCTTTGCAGGTATTAGGGAGCACCAGATCTTTTTCTCCGCCATGGAGCTACAGGAAGAGGTCATGTCCCCTTGGCCTGTGGTGCAGCCTTCCCCATGATCCCTGGTCTGAACTCCAGGGAGCAGCTGTGGCCCTTCTCCTCTGTGTGCTGCTGGGCAGGAGTCTGTCTGATTGCTGGCCCACCCAGGCCAGGGTGGGACGGAGAAAGGGAGGCTTCACTGAGGTGGGGCCACCAGCTGCCACAGCATTTGGCCACCCTGAGTGGGCCCTCTTAGACCTGTTTGATGACTCTAGCTCCCTGCTTGGGCCTGTGGCCTTGTACCTGCATGGACAGCCTGGCTTTGCTGTCTGTTGGCCACACGGGCAGTACTTGAGCAAGGTGCATAGGGAGGGTGGTGCTGCTGTTCTGTGGCAATGCAATGGGGTGAGATAAGGGGAGTGGCATTGACTTTGTCCTGGGAGCTTTGTATAGGGGGTGCAGGCCTGGCTGTCACATGGGCACCATGTAGCTGCCTCCCTGGAGCTGGCCGTGGCTCAGAAGCCATCCCACCAGCAGAGTCACCTCTGCATTTGGCCAGTGAGGTGTGCTCGGCCAGGAGGGACTGTGTGGACAGTCCAAGACCAGCAGGGAGGGGTGAGGTGTGTTGATTTTGTACCTGGAAGTTGGTTTCTGGGTCTGGTTTTGCAAGCTGCTGGGCTGAGCCCTCTCTTATGGTCAGATCAAGCAGACCAAGGTCAGCCCTGGGGCTGTGACGAAGTGTGAACACCAGAAATGCATTGTAGCTGATAGCTGCCTTTTCTCTGGGGGCATCTCCCAGGTGTGTGGCCCACATTCACGGCCCAGCAAGCCACAGATGGTGATCTGATTCCATCATCTTGGTGGGCCCTAGGGTGGGGGAAGAATTTGGCATGGTGCAGAAGTCTGCAGAGGGTCCACACAGCCCCTCTTCTCTCCAAGTTGTACCATCAACTCTGGAGAAAAGACAGCACAGCAGGCACCCAGAAGGTAGGAGGGAGCTGCAGGTGGGCCTGGATTCAGATGGGACCCACAGAAAGACACTATCGACTTTTCCCACATCACTTCCGGCTGGCTGCCACCTGTAGAAGCACGCTTGCTGGAAAATGACAGAGCCACTTGCTCAGGGCACTGCCTGGTAACACTTGCTGAAGGACCTCAGGCCCGAGCGTTGACAGCTCAGTTGGGCCCAGCTGGGCTCTTCAAACCAGCTCCACAGAACATGCCTTCCTGCTGCCTGCCTTCCCCTCTTCCCCCCTCTTGTCTCCATCCCCTCCTCACTTCATCCATTGAGAGTGTGCAGTTCAGGCATTCATTCAGTGTCATGTATCCTTCGCCCCTAATTCCAGAATGTGTTCATCACCCCAAAAGGAAACTCCATACTCGTTAATCTCGGCCTCCCCTCAGCCCTGGCAAGCATGAATCCACCTTCTGTCTCGGTGGTGGACGCCTATTCCGGACATTCCATACGCACAGGGTCATGTGACCTTTAGTGGCTGGTTTCTTCCACTTGGGTAATGTTTTCAAGGTTCACCCATGTTGTAGTGTATTGGTGTTTTATTCCTTATTATGGCAGGAGGTGTTCCTTGTATGAAGGTACACCTTACTTGTTTGTCTGTGCCTCTGTTGATGGATGTTTTAGATAGTTCTGTTTTGTTTTTGAGATTGTCTCACTATGCCAGCCAGGCTAGGGTAGCTTGGAACTCCTGGGCTGGAGCCATCGTCCCCTCTCAGCCTTTTGCGTGCTGGGACTACAGGCGGCATTGCTATGCCTGGCCTTAGCTACTGTTTCTGGAGTGGCTGCTTCATGCTGCTTGCTGGCTTTGGAGCTGGAGATGCCCCTGAGCAAGTTGCAGCCTTGGGGTTCAAAGAGCGGGGGAGAGGGGTGGTGTCAGGAAATGGGCAGCCTGTGCCCAGGTGGTCTAAGCCCAGAGCTCACATCTTCTTGGGAAACTAGGACGTTTACCAAGGATCCAGAAGTGCATGTGACGTTTCGGGGTTGGTGAATTCAGTGAAGCTCCCTAGTTATCCTGACACCCCTTCCAATGAATGGTGTTTTGGAAAATAATCACGGTGTAGATCCGGGTCCCTTTTGTTAAGAGTGGGTTGGGCAAGGATTTGGTACTGCCCGGTAGAGATGTCACATGTAGCTATTTAAATTAGTTAAAATTGAATTAAAAATTCAGTTCCTCGTTAGGATTAGCTCTGTCTCTGGTACCCAGAAGTCACACATGAGCACATTGTGACAAAAGCCTCAGAGATGTAAAGTTAGGAGCCAATAGTGGCATGTGTAGGCACACATCCAAAGTGATTAAAAGCAGGGTTGTGCTGGGCGTGTTGGTGCGGGCCTGTTATTATTATTATTATCCTAGCACTCAGAAAGCTGAGGCAGGAGGATCGACAGTTTGAGGCCAGCCTAGACTACAAAGTGAGACCACCCTGTCTCAAAAAAAAAACAAAAACAAAGCAAACAAAAGAAAGCAGGGTCACAAAGAGCCGTTTCACCCATGGTCATAGCAACGTCATTCACAGTAGTCAACAGGAAAGAAGCATCTCGGATGGATGGGCGAATAAAATGTGATATGTACACTGAAGAGTATTATTTAACTTTGAAAAGGAAAGGAATTCTGACGCAGGCCACCTCATGGGTCAACCTTGAGGATGTCGAAATGCTCCATGAAACATACCAGTCACAAAAGGACAAATGCCCTGCGAGTCCACTCACATGAGGTCCCTAGAGTCAGATTCATAGGCAGAAAGCGGAATGGGGACTGAGCGGCAGTTTTGCAAGATGAGAAGGTTCTAGAGGCCGGTTGCACAACCTGGGAGTACACGCTTCACACTAGTGAACCGTACACTTAGAGACGGTTAGGATGGTAAATTTTACCACAGACTTTCAGAGGCTCACATGGCCAGTGACTGCTGGGTTGGACAGCAGTGACCCAGGACATTTTGGTTAGCACAAGGGATGAAGTAGGTAGGCTCTACCATCCCTTTAGGCTGGCTCCAGCACCTTGGGGTCTGGGCAGGCCCCCTGGGGCTTTCCATGGAGAGCCGGGGTTCAGTTCAGCAGTGTTTCTGGGTGAGGAGTACTGCAGCAGGCCCCAGAACTCCCTTCCCAGCCAGGCAGGTGTAGGGGGACAGGCTCTCAGAAGAGGGGTCTGCAGGAGAGTGCTGGGCTCCAGGAACTTCTCTGTCTCTGGGAAGGATCAGGCTCCTGTGTGTTTTTTTTATTACCTCTCTTGCAGAGTGTCTGGTGGACAGGATGTTTGCTCTGGTCGGACTTTTTGCACTGAACCTTGGTGCCAGTGGAGGGGCCACCTGGAGTCCCGCAGACCTTTCTTCCTTGCCTGGGGGGTGGTGAGGGAGACCTGGGGGGAAGGCAGCCCTCCCCCTGCATACTGCTCTGGAGAGGAGGGAAGGGGGTGAAGGAGCAGGAGGGAAGTGGAGGTGGGGCAAAATGGCTCCCAGACCCAAGGACAGATGGAAACAATTTTCAGTCACATGGGCGAGAGCTGAACCGCTGCCCTGCAAGGCAGGGCCCCTTGTCTGTCTCCAGGAAACAGCCCCAAAGCCACAGCTTCTAGGGCCAGATGCGATGCTGTGTCTTTGTTTATTTAAAGATGCTGGAAGCCCCGGGAGGATATTTCTGAGCAGGGAGCAGAGCCCCTGCCTTGAAGTCTTGCAGGGCTGTGTGTCCCCAGCCTAGGGGGGTGGGGGGTGGGCGGGCAGCCTGGCGCCTAGAGCTCAGTGAAAGGAGCCCGTGGCCTCCAGAATCTGAATTGTGTTGCCGGCATTGTTTGGGGATAGAGATTTGTAGACCCTGTGGCAATTCCTGGCATTTTTATCTGCATTCTGTTGTTTCATTGTCCTCTGATCTGGGGAAGTAGAGAAGATTGTGCCCCCATGGAAACAGGGAACCGAGCTGCCCAGGAGTATGGCACACTCCCCACCCCCTTTCCAGAACTGATGTTGTAAGGCTCTCATCCTCCTGTCTGTCCCCTTCCTCAGGTGTGGCATGAGGGCTGGACTGGGTTGCTGGGCTCTGTGCTTCAGCCAGACCCCAGGGGAGCAAGTCTTGAGCACCCCTGCTGGGCAGGAGCACGTTGAGTCTCCAGTGGGCATGGTTGTGGGAGGGTGGTCTTCCTCCACTCCCACTGTGGACTCAGCAGCCAGGGAAGGAACTGTGGCCTGGAGGGAGGATCTTGTTCTAACCTACAGATGGGAGCTCGGGTTATTTCAAACTCCGCTGCCTGAAGGCAGACCTCAGAGCAAAACTGGGCCTCACCTGGGATGGGAGCACATGGGGCTGGAGGTGACCTGGGTGGCGGTCAGTCATATGGTCAACCCCATGCTTTCCCACCTCTGGCCCCAGGAATGTCATTAAGCTGCCCAGGAGTGGTGACACCCATAGGAACTGAACAATACTGGTGCCCTTCCTCCTTTCTTCAGAAGGCCAGTAGGGACTATCTCTCCCTTGTGACCTGTTTGTGGCTGCCCACAAGTACAAAGGGCTCTGTGGCTCTGAGCAGCAGCTGTTGCAGCTTCTCTGAGCTGAGGTGAAAGGGACACCTTGGTCCCCAGGCCAAGGGGAGGCAGGATGAAATGTCTGCGGTCTTGCCAAGAGCTGGGGTGGCTGGGGGACAGTGACCTGGTGGGTGGCGCTGTGATGAGGGGCTTTGGCTCTGGGGCATTCTGCAGGGATCCCATGGGCAGGTTGCTAACCTGAAGCTTCCGTTTCCCCATCTGAGAATAGGCCTGATGGTCTGAGCTGCCTGACCACGTGGTACCTGGCAGACATCTGTAGACAGCCCCATCACACCCTAATGCCGCTGCTCTTCTTCCTCAGCCACCGAGGCAGCTCCCAGCTGTGTGGGCGACATGGCTGACACCCCCAGAGACGCCACGCTCAAGCAGACACCTGCACCACGGAGTGAGAAGGCCCCCGTGGACTTCGGCTATGTGGGGATCGACTCCATCCTGGAGCAGATGCGCAGGAAGGCCATGAAGCAGGGCTTTGAGTTCAACATCATGGTGGTTGGTGAGTCCCCACGCCAACCTGCCACTCCAGACCCATTCAGGGAACTGGCCTCAGCACTGTGAGCCAGTCACAGAAGCTCTTGGGATTAGTCTTCCCTCCTATAAAATGGGTGACAGCCCTGGACTAGAGAAGAAGAAATTGCAGGTGATGTTGTGTGGGCCTGCATGTGCCCTGGAGGAGGGTCTCTCTAGCCTCCTATGCTCCTGGGGGTTCTCACTGTGCTAAGAACCCCTGGTGTACCTGGGCACCAGTGGCTCATGCCTGTAATCCTAGCTACTCAGAAGACAGAGGTCAGGAGGATGGCGGTTTGAAGCCAGCACAGGCAAATAGTTCCTGAGACCCTATCTCAAAAAAACCCATCACAAAAAAGGGCTGGTGGAGTGGCTCAAGGTGTAGGCCCTGAGTTCAAGCCCCAGTACTGCATAAAACAAACAAACAAACAAACCCCTGGTGTCACCTGGGTGAACGTGTATAAGGGGAAGCCCTCTGTGATCAGTGAGTTTTTCCTTAGCACCTTCCTTGCTGTTGCCCCAGTCCTTACCTTCGGGCATGGAGAGGCTCAGCCCTCACACCCAGCAGGCCTGGTTAGGGGGCTTTCTGGAAGTTTAGCTTGGCTGCCTGCCTGGCAGGTGGGGGCTGGAGGCTTCTTCCCCCTCCTCATGGCCACGAAGAACTGGATGTCACCAGGGGGAGGTCATTGATCAGTGTGACCTGGACAGGCTGCTGGGCTGAGCTGGGGTTTGCAGCCGGTAGCCTCTTCCTTCAGAAGCACCCACTACTCTCCCCCGTGGTGGGCCCTACATAGGCCTAAACCTGTGAAGTGGCTGCTCCACTCTTCAGGAGCAAATTAGCCACTGTTTTCAAACTCTGCTGGCTTCATGGGGTGGCAGAAGGGGTCTGGATAAATTCCCCCACAGGCTCAAGCCCTAACAAAGGTGGGGTTTCCCCTCTGCAAGGGGAAAAGCCGGGCACTTCCTTTCTGCCCAGCTTTGTAGCGTGGCCTGGACCTGCCTTCCTGCATGGCACCTCTGCTCTCCCCTGGCCCAGTGCCTCTGGAGTCTTGGTGTCCTGCTATAAGCAGCCTTGCTGGACAGTCACCTCTAGCCCCACCAGAGTCAGACACTGTGTTGGAGAACTTGTCCCCTTGGGCCTGATCTGCTGCTAAAGCCGCTTGTCTTGGGATCTGAAACTTCTGGGTGAAGTTTGGCCAGGCACTGAGTCCTGGCTGTTTGGGTGTATACTCATCACTGCACCCACCTTGGAGGTGCAGCCCCAGCCAGGCCTACCTGGCAGAGATGCGCTGGTGTGTTGTAAGCCTAGGCATCGGCCATATCGCAGGGCCACAAACCCTCCTCCCTGGAGGGCTCACCAACTGGCCTCTCATTCTCTCCCCAGGGCAGAGCGGCTTAGGAAAGTCCACCTTAATCAACACCCTCTTCAAATCCAAAATCAGCCGGAAGTCAGTGCAGCCCACCTCAGAGGAGCGCATCCCCAAGACCATTGAAATCAAGTCCATCACCCACGGTCAGCACCCTGGCAGTGGGGGCGAGGACTGGGTGGTGGGACCCCTTCCTTCCACGGGATTAAGGGAGCCCAGGCCAGGGAAACCCGGGCCCCTGAGAGGGGCCTCCCCATGACCCCCACCCCCCCAGCATGTTGAGATTCTGGATAGGACTCAGACTGAGCCCCCGAAGACAGTGGAAAACCCAAAACTGTGGTACCCGGGTAACGAGCCTCTGGACTTCATTGCTAGCGGTCTTTTTCTGTCCACTATCTCCTGGGCTGCCATTGAAGCCCCCCTGGGGTGCCTGGGGACCTAAGTCTCCCCTCTGACTCTGGTGCTGTCTGGTGCTGTGGTTCCTGTAGATATTGAGGAGAAGGGGGTCCGGATGAAGCTGACTGTGATCGATACACCTGGGTTCGGGGACCACATCAACAATGAGAACTGGTGAGCAGCTCTGGGGACTCCCTCTTCCAGGTAAAACAGCATTCTGAGGGCTGGAGGTTCCCTGAGCCCCACCGGAGTCAGACCCCGTGTTGGAGAACTTGTCCCCTTGGGCCTGATGTGCTAGTAAAGCTGCTTGTCTTGGGATCTGAAAATTCTGGGTCAAAGTGGAATTGTGTCCCCCCAGATTCAAAGGTCAGACTGGGGAGATTGGCCTGGGACCTCTAGTATAAGGCTGTTTTATCTCTGTGTAGAACGCCAAGGACCCCCAGGTCCTAACTAGGAAGTTGGATATTGGCCAAGAGTTCTGGGGCTTGGTGACCTGCTAGGGAGGGATAGGGGAGCTGTCACCATCCACACAGTCTGGCTTGGAGAGGACTTGACCGCCAGCTTGGGTGGGAGGAGTCTTGGGTGCAGGCTGACCTGGGTCTCTTCCTGTAGCTGGCAGCCCATCATGAAATTCATCAACGACCAGTACGAGAAGTACCTTCAGGAGGAGGTCAACATCAACCGGAAGAGGCGCATCCCAGACACTCGCGTCCACTGTTGCCTCTACTTCATCCCTGCCACCGGCCACTCGTATGTCCTAGCCCTGCCCTGGGTCCTCGTGGGGGGTGGCTTGGGTTCTGTCACCTCTAAGGCTGCCTTCAGGGTGCTGTCTTTCTAGCCAGCGGACAGGCATAGAGGGGCCGAGTGAGGGCTGTCGTCAGCAGCTGATAGATGGGTGACATGCTGTATCTGTGCCCCAAAACCTCCCTGTGATCTTTGCATGTTTGGCCTCCTGCCCCCTCCACCTCTCTGTCCCTGTCTGCAGGGCTGAAGACTTAGGCGGACCCTGGACTGTTCCAGATCTGATGGTCGGGCTTGTCAGGGGGATTGAGACCTCTGGGTTGTGCATCCCAGCAGTCACCTCTCTCCATGCTGGTGGGGGATGGAAAATGCCATAGGCCACTCAGGGGGTTCTTGGCTGTGAGGCCTAGAACACAGGGTCCTGGCAGGGTTGGGCAAGGCTGTGTTGGTGAGAGCCCTTGTATGCCAGTCCTGCCCGTCCTGAGTTGCACCTGGAGGCCAGACAGGCTGGGAAGCCCTGGGTTCCCTTGGTCTCCCCTGACCACGGCAGGTGGACCCATAGTCCTTGGCTCCCTGTGAACCCCATCTGTCTGCAATGCTTAGGTACCTTTCCAGGAGGACACCCTGAGTCAGGGCATGGGGAGGGGGCCAGTCTTAGGGTCCAGGAGATAGCCAGAGCAGCAGCTGGCAGTGGCTTGTTGGACTGAGATAGAGTTAGGATTCAGAACCCCAAATGGTGGGGCCTGAGTCTGGACTGTTACAGGCTCACCCTGGGGTGTAGGAAGTCCAGGGGCTTGGGGATCCCACACCCTGCAGAAAGGAGTCTAGCTGTTGGTCAGCAAGCCTCACCCTGGTGAATTGTGGGAAAACCTGAGCCCAAGTCCACTAGCCTGCCTGTGGTATCACCTCCTGTAGACCAGAAAGAGTCCATTTGGGCTGGGGTAAGGGTGCTGTGAGGCCTGTCATGAGGCCTCACCTGGGATGGAAGACCTGGTCCAGGAGTCCTGTGGCAGCCAGTCCAGCTGCTGCCATCTCTGACTGGGCTGAGTTTGATGGTGGGAGACAGAGGTCCCAACATGGCATCAGCACGGCGAGCCAAGGGTGGTTCCCTAGAGATGACCCTCTGGGTTGGGACCCCAGCTGTGCACTGTGCCTGGTTCCCTCCCCCCGCACCCCTAGTCCTAGGGGCAGGGGTGGCTCTTGGCCATCTTTGCTCAGGCTTTGGCCTGAGAGCCCACTTTCCCCACACTGCCTGTGACTTGCTTTTATCCCTGTATGGGGAGGCTGTGTTCCAGTAGGAAAGTGGGGCCAGCATTCAGGGGCCCCTCCCCATGTCAGGTGGAGCCAAGCCACCCTGGGGAGCAGCCAGTCTGTCTTAGGGAGCCCAGAACTGCTAGGCCCTGGCTCCCGTCTCTTTCCTCTTCCACCAATCAAAGCCCCACAGCAAGATGGCCATCAGCTCCTCATGTGTGGACACAAGTCCGGAGCAACTGGGCTCTTGGGCTTGGAGCTAGCCTGGCCCCAGCGCCTCCTGCTTCAGCCTATTGATGCTGCTGTGTGCGGAGCCTGCCCTGTCCCCTCTCCTCGTCCTGTGCTGCCCACTTGGCTGGTGTTGAACCCATGACCAACACCCTGCCAGTATGGACCCAGCTGTGAACCCTTGATTGCCCCCTGAGCTCAGTCTCAATTACGTCATGTTTTTTCAGTCTCAGGCCCCTAGACATTGAGTTCATGAAGCGCCTGAGCAAGGTGGTCAACATTGTCCCCGTCATCGCCAAGGCTGATACGCTGACCCTGGAGGAGAGGGTCTACTTCAAACAGCGGGTAAGGCACTTAGCCTCCACCAAGGGAAATGTCCTTCAGTGGACTGCCTGAATAAGCTGACAGGGGCCACCCCAGCCCAGGGAGAGTCACCAGAAGAGTCCCTGGCCTGGGAGGGTTCTGGGGGCATCTCGGTGGTCCCCTGTCTCTCAGTAGCAGCTCCACAGGAGCTCCGGTGACCTCTGAGTGGAGACTGGTGAAGAGTAGATAGGCCGGCATCAGTGTCCCTTCAAGGAGTTAGGTGGACAGCAAGTGCCCTCTCCGGGGAATGACGCTGACACACAGCCATCAGACACAATGTGCCTGGTTTTTACCAGGCAAGCTGTCCAGAGGACAAATGGGTGTTGTCTGCTTCTCTGCCTGTCTAAACAGGCGAGCCCTCCCTGAGTCACTTTGTCCTAACAGGGCTTCACTTCAGAACCATCTGGCAACTTCTACAAAATAAGAGTGGGTATGAGTAAGGCCTTAAATTGAATTCCACAAGCTTTGAGGGCCTCCATAGGGGGTCATGTGTCAGGAGTTTTCCCAGCATGCTTAGGGAAGGATGGTCCACTGCATAGGATGTGTCTGTTGGAGGGAAAAGGGTCAAGGGGGCCCTGAAGCTGTGCCTGGGCTTGTGTCTGCTGGGGGTAGACATGGTGGCTGTTCCCTGACATACAGTCTATTGATGCCACCTGGCCAGGGCTGCTATCAGGGTTGGACATTTTAATACTGGCAGGTGCCCTCTGGGCTATAGGAGGGACCTATGCTGGCCCTGGAGCTACTATAAAAGGGTTTCAGGAAGAGAAGGCTCAGAAACCCTGAGTTATTTTATGGGGGGCTGGGGGGTCATTGTGATGATCTGGACAGAAAAGACCAGAAGTCACTCAGGACAGTGACTTCAGAGTCCCTTGAGGCATGTCTCAGCTGTCCCTCCTCTCCTCAGGGGGCATCAGAACTGGAAATTGTCATGGTCACAGTCCCCCAGGGTCTGTGTTTGACTCGGGTCTAAGGCAGCTCACAGCGTGGAGGTCACAGCAAGGGTAGATACTGACTGGAGGGCAGAGCTTGCCACAGGGATGGTGCCTTCTTCTCTCCACTCCCCAGATCACTGCAGACCTGCTGTCCAACGGCATTGACGTGTACCCACAGAAGGAGTTTGACGAGGACTCGGAGGACCGGCTGGTGAACGAGAAGTTCCGGGTGGGTGGATCAGGCCCCAGTGCTGTTCCCCAAGTCCCTCAGTTCTTGTCGGTGGGCGTGGAGGGCAGGGCATTCAGGGGACCCTGGAAGGGACCCTGCTTTGAGCCATGCAGATGTATTCCGGGCTGGGAGGGGATGGAGTCCGGGGCGCAGGGCAGCTCTCTCAGGGCTCAGGGGAGGGACTGGCCTCTGTGAGCACAAGTGACCAGCAACACCTGTCCCCTTCCCAGGAAATGATACCATTTGCTGTGGTGGGCAGTGACCATGAGTACCAAGTCAATGGCAAGAGGATCCTCGGAAGGAAGACCAAGTGGGGCACCATCGAAGGTACTTGCTGCACTGGCACTCAGGGCCCCAGGGAGATCAGGAAAATAAGCCACTTCTGTTGACGATCTGAGCTCGAGTCCTTTGCACTGTGTGTCCCTGGGTCTTCCCCTCTTATGAGGACATTGAATATAGAGCCTCAGTCTCCACCATCTGTAAAGTGGGTGCTGTGTGCCCAGGTTTCAGTACATTGAGAGACTCTTAGAGCTTCCTGAGGAACAACTGATCAAAGAAATAAGCCATAAAGTTGATAACTAGGCAGTGACACTCCCCAGGCATCCAGCTCATGGTGTAACTCTCTCATTTAATCCCTGGGGCTGTCTGAGGTCCCTCCCTGTACCCACATTCTTACAGATGCAGCGGGGACCCTGGAATGGGAGGCGGCTATCGAGCCCACAGGTCCACCCTGCCTGGACCCTTTAAGTTACAAGTTAGGAGCATAAGTCTGGTGGAGGGTACAAAGGGGCACAGGGCCTTTCTGAAGAGGTGCCACTGCTCCTCTGCTCCTGTGGCCCCGCCCCTGCTGTGCTTCCACCTCCAGTGGGGGTGTTTTCTAAATCAGCCTCTGGGTGTTTTTCAGTGTCTGTCACTCTTCTTATAGGAGCTGCCTGAACTAGGGGGGCTTTTTTTAGGCTCTGTCCCCCTTGGCCCCTCCTCCAATTCCCTTCCTCTCTGTCCCCCAGATCTTGCTATTCTGGAGCCTCTGTATGAAAGGCATGATTTGCCAGGCGGAGAAATTAGGGATAAGAAAAAGCCCTTGGGGACCTGGGGGCGAGAACCCACATTGGCCTCTGCTGCCCCCTTGTGGCCAACCGTGGCACCACATGCAGGCAGTAACATTGTTGGGACGTTAACGAGACCACAGGGATGCTCACAGTTGAGTCCGAGAAGTCACTCTTGAAAACCTGTGATGTTTGCATGGTGGTGGGTCCCACGTCCAGTGGCCTTTCTGAGGATCCTGGGGACTTCACAGAACATAATGATTGTTCATATAAGGGACCCCACGAGTTGAAAACTGACCAGAGACTTAACCAGTTTGTGTTCACCCCTGAGACGTGTGGACGTGAGGTGGTTCTGCCTTGTTCTTGCCTCCCTCTTAGTGTGCACCATTGCTAGGTAACTTTCCTGTTCTAGGAGGCCACCTGGAGTACCATCAGGAAGAAGGCAAGGTTCCATAAATTACACCATGGACTCATTAGACAGATGACATCCCATTATTCCATTTTACTGATGAGGAAACTGAGGGTCAGAAAGACCAGCATAATATTCCCAAGCCAGGAAGCAGGGATCACACACAACTCCAATTTGAGAGCTCTGTCCTGGGTAGGCTCTAGTGTGGACCCAGCTCTGCAGAGCTGGGAGCATGGAGGAAGGCTTTGCCCAGCCTCTGCCCTGCCTGCTGTCTTGTCAGCAGAAAATCAGATGTTTAAACAAGAAAAACCTGGTCATTCTGTGAGGCACACTGGACTGTGAAGCTGCAGGTTCCAGATTCCTCTGTGATCTCACCATGCAAAAGCCAGACAGACGCATTTCTTGCCTTCCCTTAGCCTGGTTTTCATGAGTAAAAAAGAGGAGTCCTTGTATGCACCCAGCAGGGCTGTGGAGAATGAACTGATCTATGTAGAGGGTATCTTTTATTCAGGTAGTCTGCCAGCTCCCCTCCACTGGTGCAGCTCAGAGCCCCCACCCCATGGGAAGGTCCTCTATATTATGCTTGCCTGGCAGTGGGTGTGCCCCTGAGTTCCAAAGCATAGCCACGAATGATGCTCTAACAGTCTGCCAGCTGAAGCTCTGCCCTGCACCAGCATACTCGGGAACCCATGGACCCCTGCCCCCATCGTCCTGTCCCCCCCAAAAGTGACTGCAGTCTCCAGCTATGCCTCACACACACGTGCACACCCTGGGCTTTTTGTGTCTCATATGCAGTTGTCCCTAGTCAATGTCACGTTGAGTTTTGCTGGTTCTTGAGCTTGATATCACAAGCTCACTATGCATGTGTGTGAACGTGTGTGTCCCCTGCATGTGCTCTGAGCACGGTCGATCGGTCGGGTCTTACGGGATATACACAAAGGGCCCAGGTTTTCTTTAAATCCCCCATACAATCCCAGCATCTCAGCACCACCCCCCCACCGTCTTTGGGTATTGATGGGACAGCCTACCTGTCCCTTGAGACCTTGATCACCCCAGTGGAGCAGGGCCCCACCCTTTCTGACTCTCTGCACCATTGTTGTCTTGGCTGGGTACTGTGCCATCTCCCACTAGACTGGAACCTTTTAGAGAGCAGACACTGACTTTGCCCTACCACCCCAGTGTCCCCAGTACTGACAGCAGTGCCAGGTGTCTGCAGATGCCCATGGCTTGCTATAGATCAGGTGACTCTCTTCCTTCCCTGCCCACCTGCCAGTGGACTGTCCTGGGAAGCTGCTCTTGGCACCAGCATTACTAGGTGGGAGGGGACAGCTGTGGTAAGGAGGGACTTCCCATGTGACATCAAAGCTCTCTGTCCCCTCTCCTCAGTTGAGAACACCATGCACTGTGAGTTCGCCTACCTGCGGGACCTCCTTATCAGGTGAGACTGGTGGTGTTTGGGGTGGGCTGAGGACTGTCACCTCCAAAGGCCTCTGAGAGAGACTGAATTCAGGGTGTGGGTGACCCAGGAAGCAGGTGGCAGTTCTGCCCGTCGTCTGTCCTACCTTCAGGAAGACTATGGAAGACCATTTTCTTAAAAAAAAAAAAAAAGAAAGAAAAATCCTTTTGGAAATGAATAAAGCAAGAAATGAAAAGCCTTCTTGCCCAGGCACCAGGTGGCTCATACCTGTAATCCTCATGACTCAGGAGGCAGATCAGGAGGATCATGGTTCGAAGCCAGCCTGGGAAAATAGCTGGAGAGACCCTATCTCAAAAAACCGTTCACAAAAAAGGGCTGGTGGAGTGGCTCAAGGTGAAGGCCCTGAGTTCAAGCTCCAGCTGTGACCACTGAGGCTCTGTGAAGTCTCTTGGGTGGACTCCTGCCCTTTGACCTGATTGAAGTTTTTCCTTGGTCTCATGCACCTGGGCAGAAAGCAGGTTGTTCTCCAACACATAAAACCCCATTCAAGGTGGTGCCAGGTGGGCAGTCCCTGGAGCAGCAGCCCTAGGCTGGCAGTGGACGGAGGTGGAGGTTTCCTGCTGGGGTACCCTGGACCTCCAGTCCCTCAGCCGGGGGAGATGGATGCTGAATGATGTCAAGAGGAAGGGCAGAGCCATCTGAGAGGCTCCGGGTAGGGGGTTTCCAGAAGCGACCTCACCATTTTGGGGAACCCGACTCTTCTAACCTCTCCAGTTTCCTGTTTTTGAGTGCCAGAGGAAAGAAAGTGGGGGAGCTAGGGGTGCAGCTCAGTAGTACAGCGCTTGCCTAGCACACTCAGGGTCCTGGCTGGACTCCATCCCCAGCATCACAGAAGGCCTGTGCCATGGCCGTCTACTCCAGGCCATTTGCCTCTACAGGCCACAGCCTGGGGGTCAGCAGCCACCCATTGCCTCCTGCTGGCCAGCACCCTGCTGCTTCTGTTCTGGAGTAGGGACGCTCCAGACCTGCCCACTATGAGACCTCTGACCCTTCCCACTCTGGGTCTGTGCCCAACACCCAGCTGCCTGTCCCTGGACAGGCACCAGACTCTGTGGACACAGAATCATTAAAATAAGTGTGTGAGGTCTGGGGTGACCAGGAAGGAGATTCTGTCCCCTATGCAGGGGTAGGTGGAGAGGCGGGGGGCAAGGGGGTCTTGGTCAGCTCGAGCTGGCTGCCACCTCCCTCCTGCAGGACGCACATGCAGAATATCAAGGATATCACCAGTAGCATCCACTTCGAAGCCTACCGCGTGAAACGGCTCAACGAGGGCCACAGCGCCATCGCCAACGGGGTCGAGGAGAAGGAGCCAGAAGCCCAGGAGATGTAGACACCACCCATGCCCCGGGACCCTGCCCCCAAGTCTGTTCGTCCCCCCCCACCCCCGCCGAGGCCCACCCACTTGCCCCATCTTATTTTATACAACTTTGTCCATTTGTCATTGTTCTCCACCCCTTCCCACGCTGCCAGGTAACAAGTGTGTTTGTCATTAGCCCCCACCTGCTGTGGGCATGGGGTGGGTGGGACCTGGGCCTGGCCTTCCCCTGGGCTGGAGGAGAGGACCTAAGGAATCTGACCCCCTACACAGGCCCAGTCCCCCAGGGGCCACAAGAGTCACTTGTCTGTGCCCACCCCTGTGAGTTCTCAGAGCCAGAGCCTCTGCAGGACCAGATCCCCTCCACTCCCATGGGCACAGCCCTTAGACTGGTCAGAGGCTGTGCCCAGGGGAGGATAGAGCTGGCCAGGAGAATCTGGAGTTGGCTGGCTGTCCCCCCATGTGGCACCTCACTCCCCTGCTCCCAAGGGGAGACTAGAGGATTCCACAACCCAAGTTGCCAATTGCTAAGACGTGGCAAGGCCCAGGCTGCTCTTGCCCAGAAGCCTGTTCTGGAGCAGAAAGTGCCTTTATCTCAGCTGTCCACACCAGCCAGTGGACTCTCCCCTACTGTCCCCTCAGGCCAGAAACAGGGACAGGTTGGAGAGAGGGAGGTATGTATTGTTTCCCCTCCCCCCTCCCTCCTCACACCTCCTGTGCTGCCAACCCACTGGGTTCTAAGGATGCTTAGGAAGCACAGAAGGTGCTTCCACCCTGAATCTGAAAGTTCTAAGCAAGTGAATCCAGTAGAGAAGACAGGGAGGAAGCCATGGAAAGTGCTGGAAGGAGGGTGGAGGGGTGTGTGGGAGCTGTGTTGCCCTGCACGGGTGCCCGGGGAGGTCTGTCTCATCTTTGGTTTGGCCCTAGATGCTCTAGTTACATTGGCACTCATTCACCCCACCCCCAGACTCACCATCCTGGCTCAGGCTTTGCTGACTCAGTGACCCAGGCCAGTGGGAGCTGGTACAACCTGACCATTTGTTGTCATACATGCGCCTAGGTTCCTGCACCCCAGAACCCATCATAAAGACCCCTAAAGAAGGAGAGACAGAGGGGTCAGAGATGCATGGAACACAGCCAGGCTGCAGAGCCAGACTGCACAGTGGCACAGCCTGGTTCTTTCACCCTTTATCCTTGTGACAGGGGCCAGCAAGGACCATCACCATGCATAGCTGACCAAAGTCACTTCCTTTCTGCCTCCCGTTCCTGGCGAGGTTGGATGCAGGTGTACAGCGCCAAGGCATGTCTGTCTGCAAGACCCCAGGCTGGCTTCTTGCAGCTAGAAGTGCAATGGGAGAGGCAGGGTGCGGAGAGACTTGGTGCATGGGTGTGGGTGCTGCTTTGGGTGTGTGTGTGTGCATATGTGTGCGCATGCGTGTGTGTGGAAGTCACAGCACCGGGCGTCTTAATCCACCCCCACCCAGGCATGGCAGGACCCTCACCAAGCTCCCTCAGCTGAACAGTTTACTTGCTAACTGCCAACTTGCCGAGTTTTTGCCAAAACCAAGACTTTGAAGGAACTGTCCAGCCCCAGGGGCCAGGATGTGAGCAGCCTTCCCCAGCCCCCATGTCACTCGGGGTTTTAGCCCCCATGTCACTCGGGGTTTTAGCAGCAATCCCTGCCTTGGGATGGCTTTGCTTTCCTTCTCTGTAACCAGATTTTGAAAACTATTCATTTCACTGGGCTCTGTTCCACAATGGCCTTTTGCTATGTGCCTCCTGAGAAATTCGTCTCTTTTTGTATAAATAACAAAGTGTTGAAAATGTATTTCCTGAAATAAACGTTTCAAATGCAAACTCAGAGGCTCCACACTCCTCCAATGGCTGCTCTTCTGGCTGCAGGACTGGTCTGGCCAGTTGCAGGTAGACCAGGAAAAGGTTGGGCCAGGTTGGAGCCTGAATTCAAGCTCCCAGAATAGAAGCAAACACAAAACAAGAACTCCCTGGGGACTTGGGGCTCACAGCATTCCCTGAACAAAGGATTTGCTAGGAGTGAGGCTAACAGTAGGTGACAATTGGGGTGACTGCTGGGGGACTTTGGAGCACTGATTTATCAGAACTCACTGAGAAGTGTGTGGCAGATAAACCTTTTTTTTTTTTCTTTCAGTACTAGGGTTTGATCTCAAGGCCTTCACCTTGAGCCACTCCATCAGCCCTTTTTTTGTGATGGGTTTTTTTGAGATAGGGTCTCATGAACTATTTTGCCCAGGCTGGCTTCCAACCGCAATCCTCCTGATCTCTGCCTCCTGAGTAGCTAGGATTACAGGCGTGAGCCACCAGTGCTCACTGGGCAAATCTACCTTTCATTAACAGGGTCTAGATGGTTTCCACAGGGAGGAGATGTGAACTGCTTCTGGTTGGAGCTTTTCAGTTTTTCTTTCTGAAATTTAAATCTGTCGGGTCAAACACTACAAACTGGCCTGTGTTTGACAGTTTAATTTCATCCCAGGAGTACCTTACTCCCAAACAAACTGGAATCCCAAAGGCATAGCCCAGCCAGCTGTTTTGCACATGAGTGAGAGAAGTAAGGTACAAGGAATCCTGGTCCAGAAGCCCTTTGTGTGCAGAGTGACCCGAAGCTGCTATGCAAATGACCCCAAGCTGGATGTCCTGATACAGCAGAATTTTCTTGTCACAATTCTGGGTCAAGAGTCCTTCACCCTGCTCTAAGGGAGAGTCCTCCTGGGGCTCCACCTTTGTCTTCCTGTGTCTCTTCTGTCTTTGCTGAGGACACTGTCCTTAATTTAGGGCCCACCCTAATCCAGGATAATCTTATTTCCATCCTTAGTTACATCTGCAAATCAGGTTACATTTCCAAATCAGGTCACATTCTAAGGTTCTGAGTGAACATTACTTTTGGGAGACATACTGTTCAACCCTCTACACCCCCTTCCTGCCACCTCGAGGTCTCCAGAGTAACTCTAGCAGCAGAGGAGATCAGTGGGAAAGCCTGAATTGGGGCCTCAGGGGCTTGGATTCAAGGCTCACTTGCCCCCAAGTGGGTGGCCTCAGCTTACTATCTCAACCCCTATGGTCTCCCCTGGCTCATCTGTCAGCCACCTGACTTCTCCAAATGAATTTATCTCCAAATGAATCCATGGGATGCTCATCTGTGTCAGAAGTGGGTGTCCTGTGGGGACTGCACAGGCCAGGTGCCTGAGATCCTCCCTGTTCCAGGCCAGGAAACTAAGACAAATGGCAGCTCTGGTACTGGGGGAGCCATGGGGTAGGGACAGCTCTATGAGAATCTGCCTGGGAAGGAAGCCAAATGGAAACCAGGAGAACCCACTCAAGGCTGCACTTGGGGGTCTCCTTTCAGATTTTTACTACTTGTTTTTAAACACTCCTTTCTGGCTACAAGTGTAGCATGTCCAGTGTGGAAAATGCCAGGAAAAAAAAAAAAACAAAACAACCTACGCCACAAAGAAAATGAAGCTCCAACCCATGACCTGTGGCCCAATGTAGCCCTGGCCCTGGGGTCTGGCCTTGGTCTCCCACCTGGTGCGGTTCCGTTATCCTTCTCAGAGCTGACAGCGTGCATTGCTTTGCATCCTGTGGGATCTGGTATTGAGGGCATTGGGTTTTGGGGGCCTTGGGGTGCTGTCCAGGAGGCCTGGGGGGAGAGAGAGGGGCCACAGGCTGGAAGGGGAGAGAAGGAGGGAGGGAGGGAGGGAGGGGAGAAAGTAAGCACTTGTGTCTGGGATGACTCCTTTCCTCATCCCCTTTCCAGTTACGGCCCAGGTGAGGATGTCCAGATAGGAGTCTTGGGAGCTGATTTCAGAAGAAAGTCCAGTAGAGCTCCCCGTCCCTGCCTCCCTCCCCCTCCTAGCCACTCCTCTCTGCTCCCCTCCCATCCCAGTGGAGATGGGGAGAGGGCGAGGCTCCTGCTGCAGCCAGCTCTGTGTCCTGGCACTGGGGACCCCTGTGGGGCTGAGGTGCATTTCCTGCACTGGAGCAGAAACCCTTTCCAGATGTTCGTGCTGCTCCACAGGGACGGGGAGGGGGAGGCAAAGCAGAGCCAGCCATGGGGGGGCCTCTGGCCAGTCCTGGGCTCTGGGTCTACATTCTTTCCACTTTGCTGTGTCACTTTGGCCCAGGAATGACCCTCAGCAGTGCTGAGAGCCCTGGGAATCTCCACAGCCACTATCCCTCCCCCCCCCCAACACACACACTGATCTGTAGGGATTCCTCCATGTGTGACCTCAGAGGGGTGACCTCAGGGGTCTTGGTGGGGACCTAAGCACAAGAGGTGCCAGTTGCAGAGTTGAATCCATGTGGAGGAGCCCTTGCATGATTTTTGTGCCCAGACCTCTGAGTTCCAAGATCTTTTGCATGTGGGAGACTCAGGGTCTGCATGCTAGTCCTGCAAGGGAGGCTGAACCCCTGCGCAAGCCAGGACACAGGACTCCATGGAACCACAGGGAGACAAAGGGAAGAGGGGACCAGTCCTGAGCCTCTCCTGCTTGTACTGGGTAATTCCAGTCACTTCCAGCTCCTTTTTGTCTTTTTTGGTGGTGGGCTAGGGCCTTGCACGCACTAGACAGGTGTGCCAACGCTTGAACCAATCCACCAGCCCTGTGTGTGTTGGTTATTTTTGGGACAGGGTCTCAGTATGCCTGGACCAGTCTGGACCGCAATCCTCCTCCTTGTGCTTCCCCTGGGGATGACAGGCACGCGTCATGGGCCTGGCCATTGGTTGAAATGGGGTCTCCAAGAACTTTTTGCCCAGGCTGGCCTTAAGCTGAGATCCTCCCAATCTCTGCCTGCCAAGTAGCTTGCATTACAGATGTAAGCCACCATACTCAGCCTCCTTCCAGCATCTCCTCTTAAGTGAGTTTGCCCCAGCGGAGCATTCTCATCTACCTGAGAAGGGACAGGGACAATTTAGGCAATTGTCAGTCTCCACCAGGCCCCTGATTGCAGCTGATTGACAGGAGCAAAAACCCTAGAAATCATCAAATAAGGTATGTTCATAAGTCAGACTACTGTACAGTTACTAAAATCCTGCTTTTTAAAAAAAATGGAAAATTTTTCATTGAGGGTATCAGTGCAGATTACCAAATGAGATGCATAATCTGAGCTTAATTTTGGGAAAACAACAATAACAAATGCTTACAAATACATTTACATTTTTTAAATTCCCAACTGTGAGCAGGTTGCCCAGCAGTGGCGGATTTCTGTGTTGTTACTTCTCCTCTTTCAAACGTTTTACACTGGGCACACCTTGCTTGTATCATCAGAGAAATACCCAGGCATTTTAGGATTTACATTTTTGGTTTTATGTTTGAGATAGTCTCTGTGTAGTTGTGGCTGGCTTGGAACTCTCTATCCTCCTTTCTCAGCCTCCCCAGTGCTGGGATTATAATCATGTACCACTATGCCCCATCCTGGGGTGTGCTGTTTCTGCAGCCCAGCCTGGGGAGACTTGCAGGAAGACATTGTAATTAGTGACTGGCCCTGGGCGCCTGTCTGTGCAGCTTGTCTGCTGCATGGCCTTGGAGTGAACTGAGCCTCAGTGTCGGACAAACGAGGATGGCAAACATCAATGCTGGAATCGAGGCGGGACAGCATATTGTGCAGGATGTCATCGCTGTGACAAAATACCTGAGAAAAACAACAAAAGGAAGAACGATTTCTTTTCACTCACAGCTTCAGAATTTTCAGTCCGTGGTCAGCTGGCTCCATTGTTTTTAAGCCTGTGGCAAGGCATGATGAAAGGGCATGTCAGAAGGAGAGAGAGAGAGAGAGAGAGAGAGAGAGAGAGAGAGAGAGAGAATGCTCCCAACAACTACTTCTGCCAGTCCCACCTCCCAGTTTACACCACCTCCCAGGAATGCTATCAATTATAAAGCCATCAATGGATCAATCCATTGATTAGGTCAGATCCAATCACTTCCCCAAAAACCCCACCTCTGAACAATGCACTGGGGAACCAAACTTTCAGCACATGAGTTTGAGGTGTGCAGAGATGGTTCATTATCCAAACTAACAAACCCACACTGGGCTGGATTCCCAGCCAAGCTGGGGCCCCATGGAGCAAGTGCCCATCTGCACCAGGTTCTGGTTCTACCTCTGGCCCAGTCACTCCTCCCTCCAGTCCTGGAAAGTAGGACTTGCTGTCTCCCTTTCTAGGTCTGGGAGAGTCCGAGTGTGTGTGTCCAGGACAGGGCTCCCTGCACACTGTAGGGCAGCACTGTCCCATTCAGCAGGGCAGGGTGGGTCCAGGTGACATCTGATGCAGAGTCTTAAAGGCCACCTGCTGGGTCTGCCAGCCCCTGCTACACCCACCCCACGGCAGCTTCCAACACCCAGTGTTCCTCTGGGCCTCATGGAAGTTTCAGCTGGGTGAACGCTGAGTGTTCAAGAAGAGAGTATCTTCCTCCCCTCCCAGAGAGCGAGGCTGTAAGTAATCGGGAGAAAGCGGGAGCATTAGTAATTAAAGCTGCCCAGAGTAAGTGGCTCTTGAACCGTCTGCCTGATTTAAAAACTAATTACCTGGAGAGTCCTTGCTGCCAGGGAGCTGCTTCGTGTTACTCGTTACCCACAATGCTAGCTGTCACTGCCACCTGCGCCTCCCTTCCTGCCTCCTCCCTCCTCCCCCTTCTCCTCCTCCCCCTTCTAGGTGCCAGAGCACCAGCATCAGGCTCCTCAGTCAGCGCTGGCACATGGAAAGCTGTCATGGCCTCTCAGTCTCCCAGGTTAACAACTTCATCCAAGCCCTATCCCAGGAAGAAATCTAAGTCCCCAAAGGGAAGTGGCCCCATGGAGGGACCAGGCCAAAGATGCCTCCTGGGGAAACTGAGTCCAAAGTTGGGACCTTCAGGGGGTCAACAGGAACAGAGTTACCTGCCCAGCCAGGGTGGGCACCACTCAGAACCAGACTTTGGGTCCAGTCGAGGCCCCACAATGGGGGGGCCTGAGGATGTGCCTATTGCACAGCTTCCGACTCTGCCTCTCTTTTCCTTCTCTTGTCAGAGCCACTCAGCCTGGCTGAGAGTAGGACTTCCTGCCCTCAGGATGTCCTTGGTTGGAGTGGGGGCTGCTGGGAGCGGGGGTGGGGGGGGTGGGGGGGAGACACAGGAAGTTAGCGTCTGTCTGTCTGCTTGTTTTGTGGTGCTAGGGCCACATGCATGCTAGGCAAGCGCTCTACCACCGAGCCACCTCCCCCAATTTGATGATCTTACAGTTTGCATCTCTCTGCTAGAATTTCCCTCCCGTTCCCCATGCTGTCTGTCTTCCCTCGCATTCCCTTCACAGTGCGTTTAAAGATCAATAACTCCAACATCTGGGCCGTCCATGGGTCAACGCATAGTGATCATTTTTCTCCTAATTATGTAATCCTAGCTACTTGGGAGGCTGAGATTCAGAGGATCAACGTTCGAGGCCAGCCTGGGCTAACCATTTGTGAGACTCCCATCTCGAAATTGGCCAGAGCAAAATGGACTAGAGGTGTGGCTCTAGTGGCAGAGTGCCTGCTTTGCAATTGCAAAGCCCTTAGTTCAGACCCTAGTCCCACCAAAAAAAGAAAAAAATTTCACTGTGTGTAAAATAAATATATTTTCTGGAAACAGAACATGTCCCGCCACCAGGCTGCTGGTGAGGAGGCTGAGCTGAGTTGTGTCAGGGCACTCTGGGGCTTTAGGTGAGTTTACTTCACCATTTCACGGCTTGAAGGTAGGATCAGGTGTTTCCCAGAAGTAAGCGCTTGGGAGAGAAGAGGACTTCGAGAGACTTCTATGGGCCTCCATGAAAAGCTAGGTGGGACATGCCTGTGTGTAGGTGGCAGGTCAGAGGGCACGGAGGACCTGAACATGGCTCATGGAAGCGAGTGCTACTAACTGGGTGCCCTTGCAGTGTAGAAATGGGCGTCACCTAGTGACCTTGAAGCTTCAGTGTTACAGCTGGAATGGCGAACATAGCAGTGGTTGCCATTCGGATCCCTTTGGTGACCTTGAAAACATTCTCAGGACTCCAAGTCCATTGGCCAAGACCACTGCTGCTTCCACAAATTCAAAAAATGCCAACATCCCTGTCCTCCTCCCACCCAGCCCACACTGTTGCTCTCAGGGAAATTCACCATCAGAAAATAGAGACATCATTAGTCCTGGCTGGGATCCCTGTGTCCTGGCTTCCACCCTCTCGGGGCTCCCACTGGCTAAGCCACTCAGAGCCACATTCCCACAGCACTTTCTGGCTTTTGTCTTTTCACGGCAGCCCTTGGAAGCTGTTGAACTGCGGGGTGTGTATCTAACAGTCAGAGCTCTGTAATTTAGCAATTACTGTAACCCACACTTGTAATTTGGGGGGGTTTCTTGTAATTCTTCTTTGTACTCTTTCTCTCTCTTTGAACAAATATGCAGTTTAATAGCTCCTCCTTCGAGCTCCGAAGGCTGGTATTATTTTCCTTCCCTCCCCCAGTCAGCTGCAGAGCACGAGGAAGGACGTCGGATGATGTTGATGGTGATTTTTAGGGGCAGAAGGGTTAAAGTAATGTCCACCATGTCCAAAAGGACACCGTGCTTGTTCTCTGCAACCAGGTGGGCCCTCTGACCTCTCGATTCTCCAGCCAGGTGAATTGCCAGATGGATGCCGCCTGCTGGCAGGTGTAACCTGCTGCCCTGGCCAGGTTCTGTGGTAGGACAGATTCCTTGCTGCTCCCCACGTGCACGCCTCTAGCTTCATGTACTTACCTGGTTTTTCATTTGAGAACTTTTTTGAGACCCTCCCTGGGCCAGGCACTAAGTGCCATGGGAAATCTAAGCCACAAAGGCCAGGATTACCTCTCTGAAGTAGTTTGTAGTCTGGTGGGCAGATGACCACATTGTAACTGTGTTCGGGGCCTTGCAGGTCACCATGGTGTTGGCACAGAGAGTAGTGGTGGCCAAGGAAGCAGCAACTGTCAGATTGAGGTGTGAGAAGAGACAGAGACTGGATGAGAAGGAGAAAAACAGGTTTGAGGGACAAAACCTGAGAAGGAGCCGTCCACAAAAAACCTGGGGGCTTGGGCTAGAATGCTTCTAGAAGCTGTAGTTAAAATTAGGTCAAGATGGACACTTGAGGCTCAAACCTGTAATCCTATCTACTCAGGAGACAGTGATCAGGAGGACCAAGGTTCCAAGCCAGCCCAGACAAATAGTTCCTAAGACCCTATCTAAAAAAAACCCTTCACAAAAAGGGCTGGCGGAGTGGCTTAAGTGGTAGTGTCTACCCAGCCAGCATGAACTCAGACCCTGAGTTCAAACCCCAGTAAATAAATAAAATGGGGTCAAACTGGAAACCCCTCAGCTAGATGTTCATTAATGAGAGGATTCTGGCATGCAGTGGAATTCTTTTACCAACCTAACCATGTGCCCACACATGTAACTCTTGAAAACTTACAGTGAACAGAAAAATCTGTTGAAAAGGCACATAGCATTTGATTTCATTAAAAATGATTTATAAGAGTGAAAATTAATCCATAGTGATAAAAACCAGAACTCTGGTTGTTCATGGGAGGCGAGGATTCAACCAAAGGGACTGGAGAGCTTTCTGGGAGTGTGGGATGAGTGAGCTGGATTTCTAATTGTGTGGAGATGACATGTCTATCAGAACTTACTTAATTTCACATCTAACATCTGCATGTTTCACGGCAGGTTAAGTTTGCCTCTGTAAAAACCAACCAATGAAAGATTCGAAAACCCCAAATGTCTTTTTTTTTTTTAAACAGAAGCTTTTTATCCATTCACATTATTTGTGAATATTGATATTGGTCTATTTGAACTTATTTCTGCAATCTTGTTCTGTTTTCTAAATATAGTTTACATACTTTCTTTCATTTCTTAAATATTTGATTTTACTTATAAAATCAATTTGCATTGTATCCTGTTATTTTCTAGATAATTTACAATATAGATGTGGTTTTTTTGTTTGTTTTTTTGGTGGTACTGGGGTTTGAACACAGGACGTCACGCTTGCTGGGCAGGTGCTCTTACTGCTTGAGCCAGTCTGCCAGCTTGACATCTTTTTTGACTCAATCATTATTTAGGAGATGGTTTTAAATTTTCAGAACTATTGGATATTTCTTTTATACATTAAATATGACTTTTAAAAAAAACCATGGGTGATTAATTTCTGGTTTCCATTTGAAAAAAAAAAAACTCTGGTTAGGAAGTGTTACTTTGTACCCTGTCTGTTTAATGAAATTAGGCAGAAAACAGAATGTATTCAGATTAGCAAGTGTGTGGCTTTCAATTAGTCAGATGGTCTCGAGGTGTCCCCCACTGGCCAGAGGATTTGAAAAGCTTGTTATATATGTAAACCTTCTGTTCTAATATCGAGACCAGCAAATGAAGTGTGAGAGAGATTTAATTACCCAAAGTCACCTAGGCAAACATTTGCTGAAGTTTACCATTTTGTACCCTGGATTTAGCACTCTCTCTACAGCATGGGCAAGGCACCCCCTCCCGTCTGCTGCAGGGGACTGGTGTCTGGGTCACATCTGTCCTCAAATGCTTGTTGGGTGCTTCAGCTAACAAACTAGTGCAGTCAGACTAAGGTAAAAACAAAACAGTGGGTACTTGGTCGTATCTTGGTGTGGAAAATCCGAACACAAGAAGAATGGGACGAGCTGAAGGATTTCCCATGTGCGACCATAGCTGTGCAGCAGCAATGCAAGGGCAAGCTGCGCTCCTTTTGCAGAGCAAGTAGTTCGTGAGGGGAATGAGATCGTGAGAACCCTGGCTCTATTTTTCATCCACTTGACTGTCAAAGACTGAAAGCATTTGCTGCCATTAGTCATACAATGCAAATGTCATCCTGTTGACTCTCTGCGTTGTGGCCACTTCTCACTTGTACATTCTGACTCTGTGTAACTTGGAGCATGACGTACAGCACTTTTCCAGTCTAAAATAATTCCACGCGCTCTGTGTTTTCGCTTGTGATCCTATCATGCCCGTGTCTGCCCCTTCTGTTTGCTGGCATTTGCCTAAGTATCTTTGCTGCTGCTTTAACTTTTAATCTCTCTTTAATATTTCATTTCTGTGCCTTTGAGTTTTAGTAAGGAAATGGCAATCATTTACTTATATTCTTATCATTTATTACATTCTCTACAGATAATGCTTTTCTTTCTCCCACCGTCCCTAGCTATTTCTAGGGCATGGAAATACTTTCTGCTTTTATCTGTAGGTTTGAGAACATTAAAATCTCTCTATATTTTTAATTATTTTTTTAGTTACACCACCCATATGTATAGTTATCAATGTTAAATGATATTAAAAGGAATGTTAAAAACCTTGGGTTTCATGTGTCTTTCCAACACAGTTCTGAGAACCCTTTAGCAAACATACTTTTCTCCTTCTCCTCTTTCTCCCCTCCCCTCCCCAACTCTCTCCCTCCCCCTCTCCCTCTCTTTTTCTCTCCCTCTATCTCTCTCCCTCTCCCTTCCTCCCCCTCCCTCCCTTCCTTCTTGTTTCTGAGGCAGGGTCTCAGCCTCGCAAATGCTAAGATTATAGACACGTGCTACTCATGGCTTTGTCTCCACATCTCTGGGGAATTTACTCATACTTCATTTCTTGGCACAGTTATCGACTTGCCCTTACAGAGGATGAGGTCACAGCTCTGGGTTAAGTCATTGTTAACTGTTTACCTCATTGCAAGTATGTGACAGGGACTTAGGGGAACCATTCAGCTCTCTCCACTGAGGTAGTATTGCTGTTAGTATATTTCTTTTCTTTTCTTTTCTTTTCCCTTTTTTGGCAGTACTGGAGTTTGAACTCAGGGCCTCATGCCTGCTAGGCAGGTATTCTACCACTTGAGCCACCCCACCAGCCCTTTTTTGTGTTGGGTATTTTTGAGACAGGGTCTCATGAACTGTTTGTCCAGGCTGGCTTTGCACCTTGATCCTCCTGATCGCAGCCTCCCCAGTAGCTAGGATTGAAGGTTTGTACTTCTTTTCTTGTATAACTGTTAACTCTTCTTACAGCTCATGCACACCTTACAGTTAATAGTAACGACTTAGGGTCACCATTGTCTATTGCATGGTCACTAGGCCACTGTCCCCATTTCCTTCCAGATTCTCTAACAGAATTGTAAAATCTCACAAAATTCTGTTTTTCATGTGATTAGTTACTTCAGATATTTTATCAGCTTCCAGCCCCCAACAAGGGGGTAGAGGCTTCTTCCCCCAGTCTTCTTTGGGCCCTGACTCCATCTGCTCTGGTCTTTCCCCAAGATTCTGTGCAGCCCGTCCAGCATAGAACCTCCTCTTTCTTCTCTCTGTGTTGGGGTCCCGCGGCTTGCTAAAAAGCGATGCTTGAGAAAGTCATGTCTTTTGACTGCCTGGACATGTCTTCCGTCTGTCTGCAGACTTGACTGGGTATGGGATTCTAGTCAAGAACTGTTTTTCTTGAAATGTTGAAGGTCTGGCCCCATCCCCTTCTAGGTTCCCATTTCTGTTGGAAAGTGTGGCTCACGCCCTTCCTATGCATGGTCCCTCTGATCCCTGAAGCATTTGGCACCTTTTCACACCAACTTTCTGCTTCCCACCTCCATGGAGGTAGGTATCCTCACTCTGTCACATCAATGGAGCCAACCAATCATGGACTGACACCTCTGAAACCATGAGCCCAAAAGAAATCTTTCCTCCTTAAAAACAAAAAACAGCAGTGGCCATGAAAGAGGCCAGGAAGGAGTTGCTGCCACCAGATCACATGAGCACAGCTTCGAACAGTCTCCTAGTTATGCAAATGCTGACTGTAAACCACTGGCTAGTGACCGGCATGAAACCGCTCGTTCAACGAGCAAGTGGGCGAAGTCCCAGGGTTTGCTACTCGGTGCCAACTACACCTTGTGTGAATGGCTCACTTGAACTTCCCAGAGGTGGGACTCTGGATTCCCTGGTCAGAATGCAGTAATCAGACATGCTTTTAAGCTGGTATCTGAACTCAGATGACATCCCTAAGGGTATGCAGGCAAGCCTTGCTAGATCAAATAGGATAGACGTCTCTGAACAACTTTAACCAAACTGTGCGTCTTGCATGATTTTAGTTTCACTAGTGAGAGCCCATTCCTAATAAGCTAATTCAAAAATCAGGAGTTTTGCCAATAAAAACCTATTTTGATATCCACTATGTAATTAGGAAGATCTCAGGTGTAGACTGTTAAAATCTGTACCTGCAATTTGTTTTCATCAGGCCCAGTGAGACACACGCACATGGAAGTGGTTGTCGCAGAGAAAGTTTCTACTGTCTGATCCCAAGAACAGAGGCACATGGGAAAGGACCAGAGTCAGATGGGAGCAGAGAGGGAAGGACAGAGCATGGTTCAGAACACTTCTTGGGGTTCCAAAAGGAAGGAGTAGATGAGGCAGGGTAGGTACGGAACGCTTAGGATCAGATGGCTGGAATAAGTTTGGTAGGCATGCTCGGTACTGGTCCTGGAGTGAGTGAAAGCAGGGGAAATGGTGGTGGGTATGTGAGCTTGATAAGTGTGACAGCTGTGGGTGTGGGCTCTGATTGGTTGGCTTGTACCCCAAAGGTGTGCTCACAGGGGAGTCCTTCGTTATCTCTAGGAGACAGCCTGGGAGGGTAGTCTGTCCAGGGTCAACACCTCAACGGCCAGAGCACCGAGAACACAGGCAATAAGAAATACAGCCAATCTGCTGATGGAGAGAACTTTGGCAGTTACCTCTTCTGGAGTCTGGCCCTTTGTGCTGTAAAGTGACCACTGCTGGCCAGGGTAGCCTATGGCCAGGTAGCTGACCACCTCTGGAGTTAAACCCTGATTAACTGGCACTAACAGCTTTAGCCTGAACACAGGACACCTTTCAGAGCTCAATACAGACATGATACCTCTCTTCCCCTGCCAGCATGGTTCTGTGGCTCTGATCAATGAATGCTCTTTTTGCTTCTTGCCCTGCGTTTTGCATGCTTTCTCTTTTTGAAATAACATCAGGGGTAAAGAGAGAATTACCTGACAGCAGTTAATTCATCCCAGTGTGGATGAGCAAGAGTAGGCCTTCCAAACCTGTGAGAAAAAGCTGCTAGACTGGAAGGCGAACTCAGCTCAATCACACTCAGATTGGATACTTAACACACTTGTTTTTATTTTTGTTTTGTTTTGTTTCTGAGACAGGGTCTTGCTATGCAGCTGAGGCTGGCCTCATACTCACTGATCCTCCTGCCTCAGCCTCCCAAGTGCTGGGATTACAGGCATGTACCACCATGCCCAGCTAACATACATCTTCTAAACATAAAATTTTTTACAAAGGTTGAAGATTTGAACAAAACAATTACTTGATCTAAGGCACCGGTGCCCTGAACTAGTTAGAGAAGTCTTTGTAAGCACAAAGGGACGTCTGTGAAAACTGATTGTGTACAAGGTCACCATGCTGAAGTCAAGAAACACTAAAAGCTGGTATTGTAAAGACTGTGTTCTTCAAGCTGCGTATGGTGGTGCACGCCTGTAACTCCAGCACTTGGGAAGCTGAAGCAGGAAGACCAAGAGTTTGAGGACAATCTGGGCTGCATAGCAAGACTGGTTCCCTTCACACTCCCCTAAGGGACTGTTCTCTGAGTACAGTATAAGCATTCAAATGCAAGCCAGGCACCAGTGGCTCACGCCCATAATCCCAGCTACTCAGGAGGCAGAAATCAAGAGGATCGTGGTTCAAAGCATGCCCGGGCAGATAGTTCTCGAGCCCCTGTCTCGAAAAAACCCTTCACAAAAAAGGGCTGATGAAGTGACTCAAGGTGAAAACCCTGAGTTCAAACCCTAGTACCCCCCCAAAAAAATTCAAATGCAAGTAACAAAATATTAATTAAAATATCCACAGATGCCTGGAAATATTAATGATTTAAAGAATAAATAATTTAATTAATATATAAATAAATGTGAACAGTCAATGTCTATAATATTAGAAATTACTAAATGTTTAAAATTAAATGTTTTTTTTTGCAGGCTTAGGGATCAAACCTAAATGACTTAAAATATAACCTAAGACACATGGGAACTTGTATGACCTTAAGTGCATATGAGGAAAAGGAGAAAGATTAAAAATAATGACGATAAAGATCCAGCTAAAACAGTTTGAAAAAGAACATTGAGAAGAACACCGCAGGAAAAAAATTAAAAAGATGAGAACGAGTCCTGATGGAATAGAGACAAAAACAAGGAGGATGAACAAAAATGAAAGGCTGTTTCTTTGAAAAGACATAAAATTGGGGAGGAGGAAAAGAATGACAGTGTGAACAGTAATGAACTACATCGCGTCTGGGCAGGAACGACCCAGCAAAACGTGCGGGAAACCTGTGACCAACACGGGGTAGGGGAACAGGTGCGGAAGGAGAGGAGGGTTAGACTGATTCAAGCACAACCTCATTTCTAGGTAAAATACCAGAGCAAAATCCTCCCTGAGCCGTGAACAGACACTTAATGAAGGACAGAAATGTGCAAGAGAGCACAGAGGGAGGTGCAGGAAGAGGGTGGAGGAGGGAGAGAACGGCTGATGTGCTGTCTATACAAGTGTGAATATGGAGCCTTGAGTCATTTTAAGATGGGAATGGAATAGCAGAATAATGCATTGAGGGGATGAACCAAATTGGGGTATAATACATGTATACATGTATACATGGAAACGTCACAACAAAACCCCCTGTATAACTAGCATACACTAAATAAAAATGTTTTGTAAGAATGTATAAAATAGATATACTCGTGGCAAGATGGATCAATATAGAAAGGGAAGGGGGGTGAATTTACAAGATTAGGGATGAAAAGAGGGAGTACCTATACATAAATATCTTTAAAGCATAAATTTGGCTGGGTACTGGTGGCTCAGGCCTGTAATCCTAGCTGCTCGAGGCAGAGATCAGGAGGACTGCCACAGTTCAAAGCCAGATGGGGTAAATAGTTTGTGAGACCCTACCTCGAAAAACCCATCACAAAAACAGGCTGGTCGTGTGGTTCAAGCTGTAACAGCATCTGGTTAGCAAGCGTGTCAAACCCTAGTGCTGCCACAAAAACAAAAAAATACATAAATTTGGATAAAACAATTTCTAAAACACAAATAGATATGATCTATCTCAAACATAAATGCACATTTGTATATTTCACATATTTTTATCTTATATATCTAATTATGCATCTGATTAAAGTATGTTCATGAAGACTAGAATTAAAATCATTAAAGAAATTGAATTATGTGCTAAAAGTATATAAGGATCCTATAAAGTACAGATGGCTCTATAGGTATATTATTCCAGAGACTGGGGAAGAAGGAAAAGTCCCAAATCATTTTATGAGGCTGGATTAACTCAGAACCCAAGACCAGGAAAAGGACAGTACCAAAATGAAAGCTATAAGCCAATCTCACTTATGAAAGTTTCTAAAGAAAACATTTGCAAACCAAACCCAGCAAAATAGTTAAACAAACAAGCATACAAGCGAATAAAAAACAGTAAGAAAGGACAGTTTCTCACTAGAATATCTTTAAGTACAGTTCATCTTATAAACATTAAAGTTATGTAAAGAAATTATAAATGGAGAGAAATATATAGACACACTTTTTAATATATACTCATATATTTACCATTTCCAGTGATTTTCCTTGCTTCTGTGGGTTTGAGTTATATCTGGTACTGCTTTGTTTTACTCCAGTGGTTCTCAACCAAAGTCAAGTTCCCCTCAAGAGGATGTTGAGCGATGTCTGGAGACGTCGTTGTCATAACTAGGGGGTTGTGTTGGTCTCAGTGAGCACAGGCCCGAAATTTGGCCAAACACCCTACAGTACGACATTCCCACAACAAAGGATCAATTATCTGCTCTACACAACAATAACACTGTGCTTGAGAAACCTGTTTAGTCTGAAGGACTTCCTTTAATATTTCTTATGGGACAGGTCTGCTAAGCAATGAACTTTGCAAGTTTATTTATTTGGCAGTGTATTTCTTTGGCTTTCACTTTTGAAGTCTAATTTCACTGGATGGGTAATTATTGGTTGACAGATCTTATTTTTCCAGCACTTTGAGTACATCATTCCACTGCCTTCTGGCCTCCATTTCTTCGATGGGAAGTCAGTTGTACCGTGTTGCTTTTTTTTTTTAGGAACATTCAAGATTTTCTCTGTGTTTGACTTCAGCAGTTCAGCTCTCATGTGTCTGGAATCACTTTTTGTCTCCTCTGCTTGGGTTTGCTGATCTTCTTTAACATGTAGGCTAATTTTGTTGTTGTTGTGAGTTGGGTTTGGGGACTTTCAAATAAGATTTCTTAAACTAGTTTTTTACCTCTTGTATTCTCTAAGCTTCTGGAACCCTCGTTCCATGTGCATTGGTTTGCATGATGTCATAAGTCTGCAGAGCTCTGTTTGTGTTCAATGCTTTTTCTTTCTGTTCTTCAGATTGATTTATTATAGAATTTTTTTTTTTTGCCACATCAAATCTGCTGTTGAGCTCATCTTGTGAATTTTTTGTTTTTTGAAATTGAACCCAGAGCCTTGCACCTGCTAGGCAAGCACTCTATCATTGAGCTACATCCCTAGCCTCTCATTTTTGGTCATTTTAGAAACTTTTTTTTTTGTCAGTACTGGGATTTGAACTCAGGGCCTCATGCTTGCTAAGCAGGTGCTCTGCCACACCTCCAGCCCTCACTTTTTTGTCATTTTAGTAACTTTCACATTCTTTAGTTTGTTGAGCACATTTATAATAACTGCTTTGAATAATTGCTAATTCCAACATCAGGGCCGGCTCAGAGTCAGCTTCTATTGTTTGATCCTACCCCCAGCATGGCTTACTCTACCATGTTTATTTGAATGTCTCATAATCTTTGGTAAAAATCGAACATTTAACATATATATTGCAGTACCTTTATATTCCTTTTTTTTTTTCTTGCCTGGACTTCCCTTGTGGTACCCAGCTGATGATGATTTTACTATGATTTTTTTTTTTTTTTTTAGCCTGCTTTCCTAGGGATCTATCCCTGGATCTGTGTTGCTTAATGGTCACCCAGTGATTAGGACAGAGTCTGTGCTCAAACACCTGCACCCTAGGCCTTCTTCCTCTGCTGTGTTTGTGAGGGGGGAGATGCAGTGCATTTGAAGTTGAGCCTCCATGACTCCACTGTGTCCTGGGCTCCTTTGGACCTCCCTCAGGCATGTGCACATAGCTCCTTATAGCTGAGGAGCTATGTCAGGGAAGCTCCTTTTAGCCCTTCTGGTCCTCTTTCATTTCCAGGATCTTCCAGTGAAATGTCTGGTTTACTGCTTGCCTCTGCTTGGGATACAACCCTCAGCTTATGAAACTGGCTCTTCCCACTTTGTTTCCTACTGAGTCCACCACTTTCAGCTGTCTGGTTTTCGCCTCATCCCCAATCAAGCCAGCCTCCTCTGACTACAACTGTTCTTGTTGACCTAGCTTGGGGAGGATAGGGGCATCCCGGATAAGAAGACTGTGGGCCTTTGTTATTCTTACCCAAACACTAACAAAAGCGGAGTTTATTGTCTGCCTTTCGCCATTTCCCTGTGCCTCTCCCCACAAAAATTGTCAAGGTTTTTCTTTTGTTCCTTGTAGAGAGAATTTACCAGCCTCTTCACTCTGACACAGCCAGAGATATCTGTAATGGCTACTTTTGATTGTCAGCTTGATTGGATTGAGAAATACCTAGGCGATTAGTAAAGCACATTTCTGGGTTTGTCTGTGCTGTGGTGGCTTTTCCAAAGATATTAGGTCATGAGGGCTCTGACCTAATGAATGGATGAATCCCTTGATGGACTCAGAGTATGGCAGTGCTAATGGGAGGTGGTGAAAGGTGGGGGGTAGGGCCTAGTTGGAGGGAGGAGGTCACTGGGGTGTGTCCTTGGGATTGTATCTTGCCCTGATTCCTTTCTATATGCCCTTCTCTTTGATGTCTATCCACCACGAGGTGAACGGCTCTGCCCTGTCATACCCTCCCTGCCATGGTGAACTGACATCTTTGAAACCATGAGCCAAGTCAGCAATTCCTCCCTTCATGTTGTTCTCAGGCATTCTGCCACACCAACCCAAAAGGAGCTAATACTTAGTTCCCTAATCCAGAAGATGAAATTTAAAACCCATCAGACCAGACAACTTCAGCAGATAAAGGAAAAGGCATATGAAAAAATTCAATGGCCACTTGGAGTAATAATAAAAAACCTTAACGCAGTAACAATGCTGTGTACTAGAAGATGACAACCAGCATTGCACTGATGATGAAGTGTGAAAATCTCTCTCGTTAACATTAGAAACATGAATGACCAGGAAACCCATCTGGGTGTCTCTGGCTAAACGGGATTGAAGGCAGGACATCAGCAGTTCATAGAGCAGATGGGAGGGAGGCAGAAGATGTTAGATGGCACCACTGACTTCAAATACCCAGAGGTACTGGAATGCCTGCCACCACCGCCACTGCTTCTTGTGATTTGAGTGTAAAATGTCCCCTGAAGGATCATTTGTTGAAGGCTTGGTCCCCTGTGCAGTCAGTATTCAGAAGCTGGGCTTTTGGCTGGCCTCAAACTCATAACCTTTTTCCCTCAGTGCTGGGATTACTGGTATGAAACACTAACCCAGGCCCAGAGTGGGGATTTGGGGAAATGATTGGATCACGAGGACTCTGACCTAATCAATCAATTAATCCTTTTAAATCCAAAACAATTTTTGGCTGTTGTTGTTTTTTGGGTTTTTTGGTGGTACTGGGATTTGAATTTAGGGTTTTGTCCTTGTTAAGCAAGCACTCTACCACTGAGCCATGCCTCCAGCCCTTTTACTCTGGTTATATTGGAGATAGGCTCTCACTTTTTGCCCAGACCGGCCTGGACAAAGATCCTACAATTTTACACTTCCCACCATAGATAGGATAACAGGTGCATGCCATCCTGCCCAACTTTTTTCTGTTGCACTAACTTTTTGTCTGCACTGGCCTCAAACCACCATCCTCCTGATCTCAGCCTCCTAAGTAGCTAGGATCACAGGTGTGAGCCAGGGTGCCCGGCTGGACTTATACTTTGAATGGAGGTGGTAGAGAAATGGAAGGCGGGGCCTAGCTGCAGGAAGTGGGCCTTTGGGGGTGACTTTGAGGGGTATATTTTGTCCCAGCCCCTCCCCCTCTGCTTCCTGGCTTTCGCCTGCCACACTCTGTCGCCATGATGTTCTGCCTCACTGTAGCAATGGAGCCAGCTGACCGTGCACTGTAACTTCTGAAACCGTGAGCCAAAACAAATCTTTCCTCCTTTGAGTGGATTTGCTAAGGTGTTTAGGCACAGTGACAAAAACTGACTCGCACCCTGCTTCACACCTAGAAAGCTGGAGACTAGACGGTGAAAGGTGGATGCAAGCAAGTGGACATGCTCACATATGTCGGAGCTCACTCCTGAACCACCCCATCTTCTGAGTCCCTTCCTCCTCCACGCACACACGTCTGTAGAAGGAGATGTATTACAGAGTTGGCTCACATGATTATGCTGACCTGTGTAAGGGGGAGAGGCAGGAGAGCCGATGGAAAAGTTCCTGTCTGAAAGCCAGCAGTCTCGAGACACAGGTCAAGAAAGAGTTGTGTCCCAGTTTGAAGGGGACCAGGCAGGCACAATGCGTTCTAACTTGGGGGAGGGGCAGCCTTTTGCTGTAGGCAGGCTGCCAACTGATTGGATAAGGCCCGCCCACATCAGGGAGGGCATTTTGCTGTACTCATCCTAAAATAGCCTCACAGAAACGCCAGGATAATGTTTGACCAATTGTCTGGTTAGTGCATGGCCCAATCGATTTGGATCACAACATTTTTGAAATGCCTGACAGCTTATGGATGGTGCTATGAAACTCCAAAAGAATCCTTAACAAGCAAACACAAGGCCTGACAGCTAAGCCTGATGTTAGACTCTAGAATTGTGCCCCGTGTTCATATCAAAGACGGAAAGGGCATGGGTACTCTGTGATAGAGGAGTAATGGCTATCCCGGGACCCCCCAAGATCTGATCCTCCCTCTGCCCTCCCCAGCTTGGTGACTGTGGCTTCAGCCTGCAGTCCTGGGCTGGTCCCTTGGAGTGACTTGTGGCATTACAGCAAGAGCCCACCCAGCCACTTCAAAAGCCAGGTTTGTTGCTGGCTCAGACCCTTCCCCGAGCCTCCTGTTCCCTGGGCATCCAGTCAGGGTTCTCCCTTCCGATGGACCTTCTTCTCCCCTGCCTGAACCCATACCTCATGCCTTTAGGACATCTGGATGGCCCCTGCACCTGCACCTGCCAGTTATCTTCCCATTCAACCCAGGCCTGGTGGCTTGACACTTAAGGATCTGATCGTGGTCTTGGGGACAAGTCTCCAGTCTCGAAGGCCAAGGTTCTGTCTCAACCCACTTCAAGCTGGAAGCACCTCAGAGCCACGTGGGAAGTGGCTCCTGACATCTGGGCAGTTTAGCGCTCAGGATAAAGTATCTCCCCTTGATTTCCAAGCTCCATCTCGGAGATTGTTTTTGATTCGCAGGTTTCCTTGGCAGTGGCTCAGAGCTGGAGCTCCTTCTGGGGCTCCGAGCTGCAGAGGGAGTTTAAAGTGGCTTCTGTGGGGTATTCTGGAGAAGAGTGACCTGCCTTTGGCAGCAAGGACTCTTCTTGCAAGGCTCTGACTCTGTTGTAAGGACAGAATGCATGTAGGAGGTGCTCTGGGCGCAGGGCTGTCTTCTCCAGGACAGAGAGAAGATGGCATCTGGGCAGGGCCCTCCTCCCCTCCTCCCTCCACGGTTCCCCCCACTTTCCTCCTCTGCAGTGGGGCCAGAGGCCTTAAATCTTGCAGCCACATCGTCTGCTGCCTACAGGTCATCCTCGCAGGACGAGCCACTGCAGTGCACACTCCCAGGAGGAGCCGTGGTCAACAGGTCCCCCTGGTACCCCTCCCCCTGGCTCCCCGCACAGCCCAGCCTCCCTCCAGCCGACGTGGATCTTCATGAAACCAATTAATACTGCATTCATCAGAGCTTAATTCCTGCTCTTGTAATATACAAGGATTTTTTTCTTTCCTGGTCTGGCAGCGGGTATAATGAGCCTGCGTGGCAGCATGCAACAGCTCCCCGCAGGTCCTGTCTCAGGACATGGGATGTTTACTGTGGCAAGCTGTCCCCATGCCCCACACTGGGCCCTTCATCAGCAAGGCAGGGGTTCTGTGGATTTCTGCTTCTGGGTGACCTGAACTGAGGTGGTTCCCTGAAGAAGGTGGAGGGTGGCACCGCGTCTTCTCCTTCCTCTCGGCACCTGGTCACTTTGACCACATTTCTGTCCTCTGCAGCGTGAGGGCTCCACGTCAACCACCCTGAAGAGCCATGGTGCAAGTTGAGGGGTCCCTTCTGCTCTCTGACTGAAGAGAAATGATGTCAGTTAAAAGGCAGCCACTGGCAGGGGCTGGGCTTCCAAGGGCACGTCCCCATGTGGGCATTTCTGGACAGAGGGTCTGCGCTTTGGGGACATCAACCTGTGCAGTGCACGTGGGCTGTGGGGAAGCACTAGGACCAGCCAAGGCTTCCTGTTTAACCAAACCTCCTCTTTGACGTCCTCCATTCAGAGGCCTGTCTTGTCTGGGGCACATCCCTGGGGTGTCCATCAGTGCTTCAGAACAAAGCAGGACTATTTCAGAAAGGAGAAGTATAAAGAGCCAGAGAGAGGACATCTGAGAGTGGCAGTGGCCATGCAGCGTGTCCTGTGGTCACCCAGGAGGCAGGTAGGGATGAAGCTACAAAGTGCACCGGGAGAGGAGGGCGATGGTGCTCCTCGCCTCCCCCCATTCTGGAGCTCCAACCTAGAGCCTTGTGTGTGCTAGGTAAGCACTCTATCACTGAGCTGCACCCCCAGCTCCTTTTGTTTATTTGTTGATTGGCCAATTGATATAGGGTCTTGCTGCTACCTTTGCCCAGACTGGTCTTGAATTTACCCTCCTCCTGCCTCCACCTCCCCGTGAGTAGATAGGATTACAGGTATGTGGCACTGTGCCCAGTGCTCCTGCCTTTGTTTACTCCTCTGCTCCTTGCTGAACTCAATTTGACCAAAGAGAAATCTCCCCACTCCTTCCCCGCTCTCCCCCCCCCCCCCCCCCCCGCACCCTTCCTTCCCTTCCAGCTTTTGACATTCTTTGCAAGGCTTTTGGATGGCAGTAGAAAGGCCATTGCTCTGCTCTTTGTTTGGGGTGATCTCCAGGGTGGGCAGACCTATGGAAACTACCCGGACATCCAGGGCCATGCCGTCCTCCCTGCCCCACCCCCTGCATGTGCCATCCAGGCACACTGGTGTCCAGAGCCTCATACCGAGTGCTGTTGTTTGCTCTCTCTGTCCCCCCCTTCCCTCACTTTCCCCTCCTCTGCCTGGCCTGCAACCTGATAGCTTCCCAGGATGGAGAGGTCGGAGAGTAGAGGGAAGGAAGAAGAGGCTTGGTGATGTTGAACAGGGAGGGGGCTGACTGCCCCTGGTACAACTGCAGAGAAGTAGAGCAGGCAGGGCCACCTGGTATCGCTCCAGGCTGATAAGGAGGGCCAAGACAGTGGGTAGTGTTTGGCCAGTCATGAATCTTTTGGAATGGCAGGTGGAGCAGAGCTGAGAACATTCTGTGGAGCTCTCAGGGGCTCCACAGGGAGCTAAAATTCACGTCTGCCCTCTGCCTTGGTGTGGAGCTCAGAATACCCAGGGGGCAGTCCTGACAGTCACAGTCACACCAGGCTATGCTAGCAGTCAGATGCAGGCTGCTATAGGCAGCTAGTTTGCAGTCCTTCTCTCTCTGCTGCTGGTCGGGATGGGCTGGGCTGGGCAAGAAAGCCTGGATCCCCACTCTCTCCTGGCTTGGGACACTTCAGGGATGCTGTTATGCCAGCCCTGGAGGGCGATGCTGTCAGGGACGTTGTTAGGGGGCTGTCTGGTATCATTGCGGGGGCTGTCTATCTCTGTCCATGCTGGCATAACCCGACTGGACGCTAGGGGGACAGACAAGGAAGATGTTTTCAAGTGACCTAATAATTCCACTTGACACATGTCAGGTAGGCCCTGGCCTCCTGCCCAAGTCCCCCCAGGGAAGAGCCGCTGCTGCAGGTGACAACAGGGTCCCTTGTGTCTAAGACGACTGCTAATGAGTCTGCTGGGGGGCTGTCCACTGTGGGGACTAGGCAGGAGCAGTGGGCGCGTGGCTGCCCTTAAGGCCTGCAGCGGGGCTGCCTCTCCCCTCTGTTCTCAGTTAATCCCAGCTCTCTCTAATGCTGACTCTAGAAAGTACCTTCCTGCCTCTTATCAGGCTAGTTTTATCTACCATCATGTTGCAGTCACCTGCTTGTCCTGAGATAAAGCCAGCAGGGAACCAGGGGTCCTTCCAGGAGAGTTTGGGGCTCTGACTGGGTTCTCAGGCAGCCCATCTAAGACAGAAGAGCCCCTGGAAACCTCCATTATGACCTTCCTGTGACCTCAAAGGTTAGAAAGCAGGAGGAGCAGGATGGACCAGAAGAAGGACTGTGTGAGGACTAGGATGCAAAAGAATGCTGCAGGTGCAGCCAATCGGAATGCTGCTTTCTGCACACCTAATTAGCATAGAGAAAATGGATACAAACCTCAGACCACGTTACTTGTCTGGCAACCCACTCGGGACATCTCCCTTCCCACGGGAGCTGTCCTGCCTCTCTGCTCACCCTTCGTTGTCCGGGACGTTCATTGTTTGGCTTTGTGAGACAAGAACCTGGAACACCAACCTTTCCTCTGGCTAAACACCTAAGTCAACAAGGTGGAGAGGAGTCTCCTGGGCCACACCTTTTCCCTGAGCCGCGTGGGCTTTGGCTTTCGCAGCAGGCATTTGTTATGGGCTGCCCTGCACCCTCTCAAGCTCACACACCCTAGGATAGACCACATTTGGAGTTAGCACTTAATAAAAGGTTCATTAAGGTAAAATGAGGTCCTTATGGTGGGCGCTAATCCAGTAGGACTGGCATCCTTTACAAGAAGAGGACATATGGCACAGACGCAGAGGGATGACCATGTGAAGACACAGGAAGCGAGGAAAGACTTTCAGAGCAAGGAGAGTCCGAAGAGAAAGCCAATCCTGCCCATACCTTGACCTTGGACTTCCAGTCTCCAGACCCATGAGAAAATGAACCTGTTGTTTAAACCCCACAGATGGCAGTGTTTCTTCTGGCAGCCCTGGCACAGGAATGCAGGATCTGTTGGACAAAATGAATCCTGAAGACATTTCCCAGGTTCCTGAAAGCATCTGCTCTGATGGGAGGGGACATTCAACAGATGTTCTGCTTCCATAGTCCCAGCTCCTGTCCAAAGCATTCCCAGCAATGATGTCGTCTTACGGCATGCTCCTAAAAAAGTGTTTAGACAACAGACCAATGTTTACACGCCATGTCTGAAAAGCGGTTATGAATGTGCTCACTGTTAGAGCCTGATTGCTCTGCTTGTGTGTTTCCAGTTGGCTGGGTAGATAATAAGCTTCGGTGTTGTTTCTTTAAGCCTATCCTACAGGAATTAGGAATTTACCTTTGTGGTAATTTGGCATCACTCACTTTTAGCTGTTAAGGAAGATTGCTGATCCAATAAAAGACACAGGAACAAATTCCAGACCACCCCCACCCACACCATCATACAGTTGTGTTCCAACTGTGTTTGCCTGTGGGTTCCACTTGCCCATAGGGTCTCCTGCTGTGGAGTCAAGAGGGTATGGCTCCTGCTGTCTCCAGAGGGTACAGGGCCTGTGTGTCATGCCCAAGTATAACTGTTCTTGGGGGCTGGACGGCAGTGATCACCAAATCCGGCGTTTGGCATGCAAATGGCACCACTGCCCAGCCACCTTAGAGGAACTGACTGTCTCCTAGGTGTACAATGGAGACTCCTTGGCTAGAGTCCCCTCCTGGTCACCGTCATTCCTGGGGCTAGAGAGTCCTAATGACTGTGGAGAAGAATGTCCCTGCGGAGGTCAGGGATATAGCGTGGCCTGGAATAGCATCAGGAAGCCTCGCCAGCTGTACCTCCTACTTATCTCAACAAGGAGCCCAAAGCCCTGTGGTGACCTGATTCAGTCAGGTGGCCCTGACTTAGGTTTTATTTAGTGCTGTGCTAGGGCAACAGGAAGTTGTGCTGGGCAGCAAAACCCCACCATGGTCAGCAGGGCTACAAATGCTGTCCATTATGAGAGCAGAGATGGTACAAAGTCAACGCCAACCTCACTGAGGGGAGACCTGGACACTGGTCATGACCATGACACACTAGAAGAGTGACAGCAGTGACAGTGGTGGTAGTGACGATTGGGAGAGGAACTTGGCCTAGCCACTGTGTGAGAAGTCCCGTGGCCTCAGTGGGTCCTCACAGCACCTTGTTGGCTCCCAGATCTTTGCTGGTGATGACCGTGACACTTATAGCAGTGGAGCCTGGCCTCCCTTCAGGTTCCCAAGGCACTGGGCATTGGCCCACAGCATCTGTCCCTAGACACGAGAGCTCCTGGAGGGCAGTGTCTGACCACCCTGTAGTCCAGCCATTGGCCAGTGCTCACCGCAGGGGACAGAGAAGCCAAATGGGCCACCCTCCATTCCACAGAGGGCCAGATGGGTACAGAGAAGTTCAGCCACCAGGCTGACTCGAGAGCCCGTGATTTGTTTATTTTTCATATTGACTTGTGCTTTTCCAAAAAACTCCACATGGGACATTTGAGGTCACGAACTCTTTCACCAACAGGGTCATATATCTGGGGGAGATTGACACTATAAAGTGTGGAGAAATTTTGTTTCAGGAAGATGTCTGGCCCAAAGCTGCTTACCAAGTAGGTCAGGTGTGCCCACTGTCACTAAGAGAGGGCAGACACAGGACACCTTGAAATGCAGAAGCTGGAATGCATTTGAAATGATTGAGGTCACACCTGGCACAGGTGCTGAGCTTGGGGAGCACCAGGGAAGGGCTCAGGGGAGGCTGTTAGTCATGATTACCTGGCTTTCTCAGATAGTGATTGTGGGAAATTAAACTTGAAATGTGTGTGTGTGTTGGGGGTGGGGATTTCCCTATAGCAAACGCAGGCAGAAAGATACTCTAGCTGTGCTTCCCTGAACGTTTCAGGGAAGGAGAGAAGCATATAGTCTGGAAAGAACTCAAGGCCGTCTGCGGCCCAGGGGAATCCAACTTTTTCACATCCTGAGGGTGTTAGGAAACAAGCACACCCTCCAAAAGAGCCTCTGCCTGATGTCCATGGCAGGTCGTGGTGGGCAACATAAAGGTCCGCCCAGCACCCACTGTGGGTTTGCCTGGCATCTCTAAGGCCTGGGCAGCGAGTCCCTCCCTGGACTATCATACCAGCTAAGTGTCTTTAAGGCCCTCTGCTGACAATGGTCCCCACGTGAAACCAATCCTAACAAAAACCGGGTCACTCACCTCATTAGTCATCAGGGGAACGAGATTCGGCTTTACACCTACGAGGGTAGCTTCTAATTTTTTAAAAAGTGAAAATAACAAGGGTTGACAAGGATATGGAGAAGTCTCTTTCTTCCTTCTTCCCCCCTCCTTCTTTCTTTCCCTCTCCCCTCCTCCTCTTCCTCTTTCTTCTTTTGACAGTACTGTTTTTTTTGCGGTACTGGGACTTGAACTCAGGACCTTCATCTTGAGCCATGCCAACAGCTTTTTTTGTGAAGGGTTTTTCGAGATAGGGTCTCCCAAACTTTTTGCCCAGGCTGGCTTTAAACCTCGATCCTCCTGATCTCTGCCTCCTGAGTGGCTAGGAATACAGGCATGAGCCACCGGCTCCCAGCTTAGTACTGTTTGATCTCAGAGCAAATGCTCTCCCACTTGAGCCACACCTCCAGCCCTTTCTTGCTTTTGGTTATTGTTCAGGTAGAGTTTCACATTTTTGCCTAGATCTGGCCTCAGACTGTGATCCTCCTACCTATGACCTTCTATATAGCTGGGCTTATAGGCATGAGCCACTGTGCCCTGCTGGAGAAATTTCTTGTGCGTTGCTGGTGGCAATGTGAAATGGTGTAGCTGCTGTGGGAGACAGTTGGAGAGTTTCTCAAAAAATTGAAATCATTCAATCCAGCAGTTCCACTTCTTGTTTATCCAAAAGAACTGGAAGCGAGGATTTGTACAGCTATTTGTACATCCATGTCCACCAGCAGCGTTGTACAACAGCTGAAAGGTGGAAGCCACCCCAGAGCCCATCCATGGATGAGTGACAACATGAATGTGATGGATACAACAGCGGGATGCCATCCAGCCACAAAAGGAATGGAATTTTATCTATGCTACAAAATGGGTGAGCCTTGAAAACATTACGATCAGTGAAGTAAGTTACACACGGAAGGACAGGTATTGTACAATACTGCTCTCAGAAGGTCCCTAAAATAGGCAAGTTCCTAGAGATAGAAGAGAGAGGGGAGGCAGGGCAGGAGCAGCTGTTCTCTCAGGTGGTGATGTGAAAGTTTTAGGGGTAGCTAATGGGGACGACAAAACGTCGTGAGTGTGTTTAATGATAGGAAATGATGGTTAAAAATGACAAGGTCAGCAGCTCCCTGGATGTGGGAGTGCCATGAGCTGTGGATTTTTCAGGGATGCTCTGCTCGCCCTGCCTGCTCCCCTCCTGGGTCTGAGCCAGACAGCAGGAAAAGCCTTCAGAGGACCGGGCCTCCAAGTTGCCCTTGGTAGAAAGCAAGGAGGCGGCGTCCTTTCTGGGGGAGGTTCACCTCCCCGCTGGAGTAGGAGGAAATGAGACTGGGTGGGGCCAGGTGTCACTTGGAGAGTGTGCGTGGGAGATGGTAGTCCCCCAAACGTCCACCCTTGGTTTCCAGTATAGCCCGAGGGGGAGTGAGGCCAGGGGGTCCTTCCTGCTGTATACACATCTTCACATTAACCACTTGAGGGGAAAATTTAATTTGTAATAAATTTGTATTACAGTGGAAGTTCAATGGCTCTAGTGGCCATAAAGATTAATTCCTTATCCTAAACATTATCGTACAGCTTTTAAAATGAATTGACTGTGGCTGGGTTCCTGGTTTGGGCCATTATTAGTAATTAGTGTAATCAAATAGCATCATCTGTAATAGTTCCTCTCCTAGCTCCAGCCCCACCTGCTGCATGCACTCCTGTGAGGGTCATGTCAGGATCTGGGTTCTGGAAGCACTCAGAGCTGTGACCAGGATGTGATGGTGCCACCTGCCCAGGGACTCTGTGGCTAACAGAGATGTTTCTTTTCTTCTCATTAATGAACAGTTTTGCTCAATGTTCTTTCTTTCTCTTTCAAAGTATTGTGTATTCCTAAAAACACTGTGATAATTTTCCTCTTAAAGGGACCTGCTGAGTGGATATGAGCTTTGCTATCTGTTTGGAAGGAGGGTGTCTTAAGTTAGGCTCCAAGGCAGGCTTCCAAGAGTCCAGACCACTCATGAATGTCTGCAAAACTGTGTGTCCAAGCAAGGACAGACAGCTATGCTCCCCGGGGAAGCGAGTTGCAGGTTTCCAAGATGTTCTAAGGGTATCCACACCCAAGTAATAGAAGTCAACCCTTACTGAGAAGCAGTGTAGATTCCACTGGCTGAAGTCCTTAACCTGGTACCCACTGATCTCTCAGGTCCCTGGAGAGAATTCAGGAAGTCTAGGGGCTTGAATGAGACAAAGTTTTATCTTGGTTTTCAGGAACCCTTTCCTGAAATTGAGCATTTCTCTTAATTACAAATGGATTCAGCACAACACGCTAAAGCGCACAGGTCTTTCTCCAGTGTGCTAAGTCACTGCAGGTATCACAAAACATTTTTTTTTGTGGCACTGGGATTTGAGCTTAGAGTCTCATGCTTGATAGGCAGGTGCTCTACCTCTTGAGCCACTCCACTGGCTTGCTCCCTCTCTCTCTCTCTCTCTCTTTTTTTTTTTTTGGCAGTACTGGGGTTTGAACTTAGGACTTCACACTTGCTAGGCAGGTGCTCTACCACTTGAGTCAAAACTAGCCCTCACAAAGCATTCTTTTATTTATTTATTTAATTTTTGGTGGGGCTGGGGTTTGAACTCAGGGCTTTTTGGTCGCAAAGCAGGTGCTCTACTGCTTGAGCCACACCTCCAGTCCACTTTGCTCTGGTTATTTTGGAGATGAGGTGTCACAAACTATTTGCCTGGGCTGGCCTCGAACCAAGTTCCTTTTGATTTTAACCTCCCAAGTAGCTAGGATTACCAACATGAGCCATCGGTGCCTGGCACAAAACGTTCTTTACACTCATCATGAATTAGAGATTTTGGTAGTTTTTAAACCAGCAACTATACTTAATAATTAATAAAGCACTAGTAAGAAAAAACCACGATATTCTTATATTGATTTTTTAAAAAATATTTTAAGACTTGGGTTTTAATCTCATTGGCTTCCTTTGTCATTCTGCGTATTTCATTTTGTGTACTTGAAACTATCATGGGGCTTCATGGATGGCTTCCTTAGAAGCCAGTATGGTCCAGGAAGACCGGGTTCATTGGTGCCAACTGCAGAAGGATGGGTATCTGGGGTTGGCAGGAATGCTGTGTCATGTCTTGGGAATGAGGACACCGGCCAGACCAGCACACAGAGCGATGGGGATGATTAATAGTGGGGGTGAAGCCCCCAGTGCAGCACCAGGCACTGGGTCACGCTGTTCACATGGGTTCTCCCACCTGATGCTCTTGCAACCCTAGGAGGCTGGGTTTCACAGATGGGGAAGTTGTGGTTCATTTTAAAGTGCATGCCCAAAGTTCACATCACCCAAATTGGGATTCAAGCCCCACCACTGGGTAACAAATTCCACATGAAGTTCTACACTGCTTGCCAAAAGCCAAGCCCACCCCCTCCTCCCTGTGGGTGGAAGGTACACCTTGTCCAACTTCCAGGCTCCTGAGACCCCATTGGACTTCGAGCTCTAACTAGATGCTCTCGCACAGGTATCAATGGCTTCCCACAGTGGAGCACAGTTGTGTGGATCATGTGGCTGATGCATTTCTTTCTGCTAAATGAGAAATAGGCCCGGGAGCACAGGGTCTTTGGGCTTCTGGAGGGGTGGGGACCTCCCTGTGACTTACTGTGGCACCAAGATGAGATGAGATGAGGTGAGAGCCCTCACCACATTCCTGACAATAGTGACAATGGTGACAATGATGGTGGCTGCTGTGTGTCTGGTACCATACCAGGTCCTGGTGTTGCTCTTGAGGTGTTTGCAGTCAGAGGAAAGGGTCAGCCACAAGCAAGAAAGAGAGCAACCTATGCCACAGGTGGCGATGGGAAGTGGTGACAGTGACAATGAGTTTAGGTTTTTAGGGCAAGTGTGGCTTGGTGGGGCTGGGAAAGCCTCAGAAATGCAGACCTGTCAGGGTAAATTGATCTGTTAATAAAATTATATTTCATGCATCTGGTCTGGGGTATGGGTTTTCTCAAATTTGAGCAGATGTGTTTGAGATGGTTTGGCTTATAACAGGTGTCTTACTTTTTTATAATTCCATGTGTTTGAGAACATACTCTGTAAAATTTTTGATTTTTGAAATTTGTCCAGATTTGTTTTAGGGCCCAGCATGGGCTCCACCTTAGTGAAGGTTCCATGTGCTTTTGTAAACGTGTGACTTCTGCAATCATCGGGTATAGTTTTCCAGAACTATTAAAATTTGTTCAAATGTTCAACATCATTAACTGTTTTCTTGTTTACTTATTCTATCAGTTACTGGAAAAGGGCTGCTGTATTGAAATGTCTAACTATGACTTTTGGTTTTGTTATTTCTCACTTTAATGCTGTTTGACTTATTTTCTAATGTTTTGAAACCCTGTTATTTGGTGCACTCACATTTAGGATTGGTATGTTTTCCCAATGAACTGATCCTTTTGTCACTATCCTTCTATCTTCATCTGGAGTCTGTCTGTCTGCTATTGATATAGCCACATCTGCTTCTGTATTACTGTTTGGGAGGTCCTTTCCCTTCCTTCTACTTGCAGCTTGTCTGTGTCTTTATTTTTATTTATTTTGTCAGGACTGGAGTTTGAACTCAGAACCTCATGTTTGCAAAGCAGGCACTCTACTGGTTGAGTCACATCCACACCTCCAGTCCACTTTGCTCTGGTTATTTTGGAGATGGGGGTCTCATGAACTATTTGCATGGGCTGGCCTCAAACTGGAATGCTCCTGATCTCAGCCTCCCAAGCAGCTAGGATTGCAGGGGTGAGCCACCTTGAGATGCCCAACTTTGTGTCTTTCTGTTTAAAGTGCATTTCTTGAATCAGTGCATGGTTGGTTATTGCTGTTTTATTCAGCAAGACTATGGCTGCTTTTTAAATGGGATGCTTAGTATAGTTCTTTCAAATGGGATTGCTGATACCATTGGATTTAGAATTGCTCTTTTGCTAATTTGTTCTCTTTTTGTTCCTCTGGGTTTTGTTCTGATTTCTGTTTCCCTGACTTACTTTAGTGTCATGATAGATTTTTGGGTATCCAATTTTAATTCCTCTACTGGTGCCTTAGCTACACCTATTTATGGTTTTTAACAGTGGCTGAGTTCAGGATTATGATCTGTGATATTGTAATATGGCAAATATACACTTGGCCTTTTCCTGGTATAAGAGTTTCTAAAAATCTGAAAGTTTCCAGAGCTATGGAGGTGACAGTGTCCTTATAGGACCCCTTTACATCCCTGAGTGTGACACAGGGCCCCTGGGTAGCGTTAGGAAGGGGGTGGTGGGAATGAGAGGGTTAGAACCTTCAGTTCCACCTCCTGACCTCCAGGGAGGGGAGAGGGGCTGGAGGCTGAGGTCATCACTGATTCCTCCTAAAAACTCCCAAAGCACAGGAATGGAGAGCCTCCAGGTTGGTCAGCAGAGAGGGCATGGAAGGTCCGCACTTTTCCCCCATTTTGTCCTGTGTATCTCTTCCAGTTGGTTGTTTCTGAGTTATATTCTTTATAATGAACCATCATAAGTCAGTAAACTATTTTCAGGGCTTTGTTTTTGCTTTTTTTTGGCAGTTCTGGGGCTTGAACTCAGGGCTTCGAGCTTGCTAGACAGGCACTCTACCATTTGAGCCACGTGCCCAGCCCTAAGTAAACTGTTTTTGCTGAGCGCTGGGAGCTGGTCTAGAAAACAACTACACTTGAGGAGGGGGTTGTAGTGAAAGTCTGGTTTAGATGTGGAGGACAGCAAAGCACACAGGATTGAAGGTGACATGCAGGTATAGATCCGTGGCACAGCTGCTTCTCACCAGGGCAGCGCTACGCAGAGCCTCAAGGATTTACTTACTTGAGAGCTGGTTCAAGGTCACTGTGGTGACATTCTGGCTGGCCGTTGAAGAAACACTTAAATTATTTTCAAGCATAATAACTACTAAGTGCACAACTTTGTATCAAATTTACTGGATGAGGGCTAAAAGGAACATAAATTTATTTTGTAATTGAAAGATTACTTATTTGTATGCAAACAGATGTTATAATAGGTGAAAAAATAGTTTCAATAAAAGTAGATTTCTTCTATCACCCTGGGTACATCCAAGTTGCTTAGTAACTCCTTAATTCAGACAAAGAGAAGAGAAACACCTCAACCCCGGTGGGAAGCTGGAATAAGAAGCATTTGAATTAACGAATTTTGATGGGTGAAAATGATAAAATCCTTTGCCCTGGACAGACATGGCTGTGATTGGTCAGCAAAGTCTTGCTCTGGTTACATAGTGCTGTGTGACAGCACCAAACTTGGTGGCTTTAAACCATCACACTAATTTTGTTTCTGGGCTTAATGGGGACAGTTTTTCTCTGCTGCAGTTGGTATTGGCTGAATGATTTAGAGGTTGGGGCTGGAATCCTCTTGAAAGTATGATAGCTGGTGCTGGCTGTCATCTGGAACCGCAGCTGTTGGCCAAGTACCGACATGTCGCCTCTTCTTGTAGCTTGTGCGTCCTCACAATATGGCAGCCGTTATGACTTGAGGTTTTTTGTTTGCAGTGAAAATGATCGCAAAGTTTATTAGAAAAGGATCATACCTTCAACAGACTGAAAGAGAGTGGTTTCTAGGTGAAAATGAGAATTACCAGGATTTGGATCTTAAATGAGACCAAAAGGGCTGGTGGAGTGGTTCAAGTGATATAGAGCACCTGCCTAGAAGCGTGAAGCTCTGAGTTCAAACCCCAGCACTAAAAAAAAAAAAAAGTTTGTATTAAATGACCCCCAGAGCTCATGTGTTGAAGGCTTTTTTGGTCCCTAGGTCCCTAGCTGATGGCACTGTTGAGAGGAGGCAGAAACTTAAGGAGGTGGGTCCAAGCTTCAGGAAGTAGGTCACTGGGGACCAGTTCTTCTCTCTCTCTCTCTCTCCCTCTCTCTCAATCCATGCACTCCCTGCTGTGATGTTCAGTCTAATCACAGGCCCAAAGCCACAGGGCCAAGGGACCATGGGCTGGACCCTCTGAAGCCATGAGCCCAGGCAAATCTCCCTTCCTTTTAAGTTGTTTATCTTAGGTATTTTGTCACAGCAACGGAAAGTGGACTACTAACACAGAGGCTTCATTCCAAGTATGAATGTCTTGAAAGAGAAAGAGAGAGCAAGCCAGACAGAAGTTATATTGCCTTTTTTGCAAACGTTCCTTCCACCATCAAGCCAGTCACAAAGGCCTACCCAGATTCCTGCTGGGTGGGTGGGTGGGAGCCAATAGACTTCACTTCTTAAAGGAGGAGAGGCAAGGTTGTAAAAGAACACATGGACCAGAAATATTGTGCGATCGTCGTTGGAAAATACGAATGACCACATTTATGCAATTTCCTGGGATTAGCAATGAATAGAGCCAGTACTGTGTATTTTGGGCTCTTTGGTTTTTTGATTGAATTTAGGAGGTTTAGAGGGAAACACACCTCCTCCAAGCAGCCTGGCCTCCAGCCTGTGCCTCCCGGGAGGTGGTGCTCACAGCCTGTAGACTTCCCATCAGCGGTTAATGAGCACCCTCTTTGTACGGGGCTCCCTCCCTCCTCCATGCTAGTTAGCAGGGTGCATGAAGTCCACCCTCTTCTGCCTGGGTGTGGCTGCTGTCTTGCCCCTTCTTGTTGTGTCTTCTGTACTCATTTCCCGAGTAGCGCAAAGGCTGGCTTCGCTCGTGCTGGACCTGGCCTGTAAGTGGCACTGTTTACGTGGACCCCGCCCAGCTGTTTTCCCTCTGGCTCACTGTTACCCATCCTCCTGTCCCTCAGTGCACTTCCTATCTTCTATCCAGCTCCTCCCACTACTCCAGATGGGATTAGGTGACACAGCCAGAGCCTGTCTGTGACAACCTGTGACACTCCAGGGAAGGCCTGACACTGTGTCCTGCCACTCTCCTGGCTCTGGTGGGCTCAGATGGAGATGTGTGGAGGAATTCTCTACTTCAGAGGGAGTTTGCCTCCAGTGGGACCATCCAAGCTGGGCCTGTGCCACAAGGACCAGAGGCTCCCATACTCCAGCCTTCCCCAATGCCCAGGTGCCCATCTCAAGCATGTGGTTGTGTCTCTTGTGCCTCTTCTTGTCCTGATTTGCCAGCTGTTCTTGGCCAAGCCACAGTACTTGTGGCTTTGTGGCTTTCTCCAAGGATTTGCCTGCTACAGGAAATTGGTTTAGGGGAAAGGGGTATGAAAGCTGGGTGTGAATTTAAGGTGAAAATCTCAGGAATCTAAGACAGCCAGTGCCTCAGGGACCTGATGGAGACACTTTTGAACTTCAGAATGAATCTTGCCATCCAGGCACCTGCTGGGACCAATTAGAATCCTTCTTTCTGGTTAGGGCTCATTTGCATAAGCTCTGGGCCCCAGGAAAATTTTTCCTAAAGGCTAATTGATAAAGACTCTTTGTTTCCCTTCCCTTCAGCTGCCAGCTCATCTGGCTTCCCCAGAAAGTACCTTAGACGGGGTCCCCATTGGGCTGCACTCCTGTGACCTCTGCTCTCCCCTCCATACCCCTACTGGCTGGCAGTTATTTGTGGGTGTGTTTCTTCCCAGACACCAGCACCTCAAGGACAGACTTTAGCTCTGTGGCTGTCCTATTACCACCATTGTAAAATCCATACATGGTGCAGAGAAGCACTGTCTGGTCAATGAATGGGGACACCCCTGGGCCCCTTGAGAAGTAACCTCTCCACAAAGGCCAGTCGAAGGCCACTCAGTGGGTTGGCCAGTCGCTGTGCTGTCCAGCTCTTACTACGCTGGCCTCTCTGCTCGCTTCTCAGCCCCTCCTCTCAAGGAGCTTACAGCTGAGCCGGAGAGATAAGTCTGAAGTACATGGAAAGATTATTTTTATTTTTGGAAAGCTGACCATTTTAAGCCAACCTCCCATGAGGCTGTGGGGTTACCTGGAGGTTCAGCACACTTGTCCAGTTCATAATCGCTGACGATGTCCAGAAAGGGTTTAATCCTTCATTTCTGTCTATTTCTAAAATTCTGCAGAGATTCTGTGAGGCTGAGGAGAGGCCCAGGACAAAGGCAGATGTTGAAATGTTAGCTGATATATTGGAGGGAAGGGGACTTTCTTTCGAGGTCCCACTGGGGGCCTGGCTTTGGGGACTCAAGGACTGACTAATGCATTTGGTCTGAGCGTGGCTAGGGCCCGCTGGGTACTGATGCTCTCATTTTTTGTGAATGGCACACAGTCCACTGGTCCTCGGTTGCTACCTTTGTCCCAGGAGTATGGCATGAGTTGCCAGAGCCTCTGACAAGGAGCTTAAGGTCACTGAAGCTGGAGGACCAAGAGTCCGTCTCCATGGTGGGAAGACCCTAGTTCCCCAGTGTGGGGATGTGCAGAACCTCCACCAGCTTCTAGGCTCCTGTGCCTGTTCATCTTCCCGAGAACCCTAACCAGGCTAGGAGCCGGGGCAATTGCACCAGATGGCCACGGGGTGGCAGTAGGGAACCAGAAGCCCTGCAGGTGTTTGGTGGATCTCATGCTTTGGTTAGATGCTCCTGGAAAAGCTGAGCCTGCAGCCCTGAGACAGCTGTGAGCCGCCAGGGTTCTCTCTTAATTTAATCGCCTGTCCACTGAGCTGAGAACATCGCCAATCCTCTCAGCTTGGGCAGTTCCCATTGTACCGAGGCTGTGGAGTGCTTATTAGCTGGGCTGGAAACACGCTGATAAAAAGTTAATTTCTATTTGCTGTTGCTTGGTAATTGGATGAACATGAAAGCAATTAAATATTAAAACATACAAACAAATAACTAAGTCACTGTAATTAGCCAAAGTTTGATCACTGTCATATTTATTTAGGGAGAGGTGATATGTCTCAGCAGGTGACATTTTAAATACCCCAGGCCTCTCTGCTGTTGTCTTTGGAGAATGCTGAATAATGTACAGAGAATTTAATTAAACCCCGTTGTAAATCAGCTATGATGACAGGGAAATGACAGCCACATGTTGAAATGAGAATTAGTCCACAGCAAGGGATATTAATTAACTCTTTTTCTGAAGGCCTCTGGCACAGAGTGACATTAAAAAAAAGAAAGAGAGAGAAGAAAAGAGAGCAAAAAGCCAGCACTTTGACACAGGGAGGGGACTGTGCCTGTTATTTATGGCTTGAATTTCTTGCATGGTCAAAGTGAAACTAATACCCACGATGCTGTGTGATGAGATTTGACACTCTTTCCCCAGGAGCCTTGGGACACAGGTAGAAAGTAGCACCATTAAAGAATGCCAGGGAATGAGGGAGCCCTTTCTGAGATAAGCATACTATTTTCCTTCAGACTTGGGCTCAGGGAGATAGGCAGAGTGGAGTCAGGAGGGAGGCTCAGCCGTTGAGCCTGGAAGCTGTCCCATTTATAGGGAAGGAAGACGCACAGACTTGCCTACATTGGCTGGGCTCCCTGGAGGTAGTCAGGGTGCATGATGACCCTGACCTCAATGGTGGAGTGACCGTGACCCTGACCCATGGTCACAGGCTGGGAGTGGAGATGTGTTGGGAATGGTATGGGCTGCCCAAGGTCACACCTTGTTCTTGGTGTGACCTGAGTGGGATTCCACAGGCATCTCCATGCCCCATGAGGACAGGGCGAGGTCCACATAGGCTCGCTGGCCTTGACTTGGGGCATAGGCTGCCCTGGAGAAGTTGCTTTAGTCATTCTCCCAACTTCAAATGCAAACTCCTGGCAAACAGGATGTACCTTGCCCAGTGCCTCTGCGGGAAGGGAGACTTCATCCATCAGTGACCTTGGCTGCAGCTCGGGTCAGCACGAACACCCCATACATCCTGTGGCCTGGCAACTATGTCTACTTTCAGGACAGGAGCCTCTCACCCCCTTCCTCCATGAAGGAGAGCAAGGTCAGGGAATACCCACTTGCCTTCCACTGGAAGTACTGCTACTGCGCGTGACTCCAGTTTGTAGCACAATTCTGTGCATGGATTCCGGGACATTCCAGTACTCAGCTAAAGCAACCACACATAGGCCACAGACTCTTGCCCTACTGACTTCTGGGGCTCATGATGGATAACTGTACCGGCCAATCAAGACACTGAAAGGACAGGTTGTCAGTTGTAGTGGAGTCCCAATTGGTCCTGACACCATTGTAGGTGGACTTGCACTTCCAGAACATTTTTGAGCACCTCCCCTAGCCTCCCACAGATGGGAGACTCTGGCTATGAAGAGGTTACAGGACACAGGCCTTAGGACTCTCCCCAGGTGGTCAGTTTAGCACAAAAACCTGATGTTTCTGAGAGGCAGCTCCCCTGGCTGTAGTGTCTCAGTGTACATAAGTGTATTCCCAAACCATGGGCCTGCCAGTCCTTGCAGGAAGGGTGGCCAGAAGCAGAGGAGGAGGTGAGCTGGGTTTTCCCTGCAGAATGTGAGGTGCATTTGTGTTGAGAGGAAACACAGACCTCCTTGTCACCTTGGTTCTGACTATAACATTATCTGATGTCATCGATGTTATGTTATCAGGAAGGTTGGGGACTAGCAGAAGCTTAGCTTAATCCCTAGGGCCAACAGTGCTTGTCAAAAAGGCATTGGGACCTTGGCTTGTCCTACAAAGAAAGAGAGAGAGAAAGAGAGAGAGAGAGAGAGAGAGAGCGTCAGTCTCCTCTGGGTCAGCCAGACACAGGGAAGTAGCATTTTTGCTACTTCCAGCCCAAGTCAGACTAGCAGTTAAAGGGTCAAGTTGCTATTTTCTCTCTAGTTGAGCTTTCTGCCCTTGGTTTCTGGGCTCTGGTGCTTGGTGGTCTTGAGCAAAGTCTTGCTAGGCCTGGAAAGGCTGGGAGGAGGGGATGGGGAAGAAGGGAAGGGGGAGGCTGCAACACTGCTTCCTCACCTGGTGACCCCTAAAGCTCTCTTACTGAGAGTGCCAAGAGCTGCAAAACCACAGAGGAATTCTGTGGTCACAGTGTGCATTTCTATGAGACAGAAACCTTCCCTGGAGCTTTGTCAAGCTCATTAGCATAGTAAAGGCTCTGAGCAGTCCTGCAATTCAGAATCCCATTCCACTTTGCTTAATATCGTGCTTTTCGCACTGCTATGATTGGCGAGCCCTATCCCCATTTTCTGGTTGCATTCATAGGACACTGTGGGGGACAGGATGATGATGTCCCCTTCCCTTGAATCCTAATTTCTGAACCTGTAACTGTGTTGCTTTACACAGCAAAAGGGTTTTTCCCAGTGTGATTAAGTTAAAGACCTCGAGACACAGATCATTCTGGGTCATCCTGCTCTTCATTTATTAAAGTCTTGTCTGGGGTCAGAGAGAAGCGGGGCTGAGAGATGCCACGCTGCTCTTTGAAGCTTGGGAAGGGCCAGGAGCCAAGGCATGTGGCGGCTTGTAGAAGGTGGAAAAGGGGAGGAAATGAACCTCGTGCCCTCGACAAGGAATGCAGCCCTGCCAACACCTCGCGATGTTAGGTGAGCTGGACCTCTGACCTAAAGAATTTGTAGATAACACACTTGTGTCATTGCAAGGCACTAGATTAGTGGCAATTTGTTAAGGCAGTGATAGAAAAGGCATGAGCACACCTGCTAACATGTTGACATAATTTGGGGAACACTGACCAGCAATCCAGTCCAGCAATTCAGAGTGATTCACTGACCATCTATGCAGAGTTCTGTGGACCAAGATGCACAAGACGCCGTCCTGCCCCAAGAGTGTGCAGTGCAACTGGGAGGCCATGACTGACACACGGGGAGATGTGGACATGGTGTCTGGGCATGGTGACTTAGCTACAGACCACACAGCTCAGGAAGAGGGGCGAGACCATGCCTGCCTGGCTGACTCGGGGTTTCGTTAGAGGAAAAGGCTGGACGTCCAATGCAGGAGGCTCCCTGGAGCTGGAAGGAGGACTGAGATCTGACTGGAGGAGGGGACCGTGAGCTTGTGCAGGTTAGGGCTCTTCTGGGAATAGGACTGCGTGCAGCCAGTGGGTGCCAAGGGCATCTTGGAGGCTTTGAAGCAGACACCAGAGCCTCTACCAGCTGATGTTAATGGACTGCAGGGAAGTTGACACCCTCCCCTTAGCTTTTCCAGAAAGGGGGGGGGCACTATTGGGACAGCTTCCCTCCTGCAGGGCCATGTGCATCTCCTATGTGCTCTTGGCGCTTGGCCTTTCTCTCCAGGTGAGTCCTAGGGTGGCCGTGCTGACATTGCTAGCTTTCTAGAAAATGTTGCTTCCTGCCAGGCGGGCACCAGTGGCTCATGCCTGTAATCCTAGCTACTCAGGAGGCAGAGATTAGAAGGATTAAAGCCAGCTGGGGTGAATAAGTGACTCTATCTTGAAAAAAATCCATCACAAAAAAAGGGCTGGGAAAGACTTGCCCTCTGTGTGTCAGTTCCACATTCTTGCGGGGAGGCTCTGTCAGCACTTGAAAACCTCCCTCCACCCGCCTGTGCCTGGGGGCTTAGGGTCCTGGGACCCTAGCCTAGTCCTAGTAGCTAGTCCTGTGTGAAGGACTGGGGCAGCTGGGGTGGGGGGATGCACCTTGCATCTTCTCCAGGTGACAGTGACTCATTCCATCCATACAGGTGACTGTATTAGGAGATGATGGGCCCCTAGCAGGGACAGGCGTGGACTGGACATTGATCTCTACTGAGTCTCCAGCACTGTGCCCTGAGCAGACAGCAGGGCCACAAGGGAGAAGCCATCATGCTAAGTGGAAAGAAGACACGCTTTTCCAGCTTTGCAGATGGTCCCTTAAACAAACAGGAGAATTTATTTGTCTTGGGTTAAACTACTCAGAGGTCAAAGGGCTTGTGACCCCTTTTAGTTTGCAGTGAATGGGGTCACTAGGTCATTTACTCATGAGCCTGGATGAAACCTCATGGGGAAGGACTTGCTCGTGGCAGTTAGACCTCAACCCTCTGCCTGTCAGATTGCATGAGGCGCACAGAGCAGACAGCCTCTAGGCTGCTCTAAGAGGCACCTGGTACACTCAGGTGGTCTTCGCCCTTTTCCCTCCCAATGCTCTCAGCTTAGACCTCCTTTCTCTCTGCCTGGTCCCTTCTTCTCCCCCTCCACCTTCTCACCTAAGCTGTCATCAATCATGCACCCCGGGTGGTTCTTGCTCTGAACCGATGGATGAAAAAGTAGAGCTCAGCAATGGCCCCCAGCCTCCAGGCAGACACAGCAGGGGATGCAGTAGACAAGGGGGAGAACATTGGACCCCAGTCTGCAGAAGCAGGTGTTCCACTGCCAACGATGCCTAAAGCATTGAACAGATGACTTGAGCCAGGCGCGGTGAGGCAGGCCTGTCATCCCAGCACTCAGAAGGCTGAGGCAGGAGGATCTTGAGTTTGAGGCCAGCATGGGCTACATACAGAGATCCTGTCTGAAAGAAAGAAAGGAGGGGGAAGAGGAGAGAGAGGAAGAAAGAGAGAGAGAGAGAGAGAGAGAGAGAGAGAGAGAGAGAGAGAGAGAGAGAAGAAGAAGAAGAAGAAGAAGAAGAAGAAGAAGAAGAAGAAGAAGAAGGAGGAGGAGGAGGAGGAGGAGGAGGAGGAGGAGGAGGAGGAGGAGGGAAGGAGGAAGGAGAAAAGAAAAAAAGCAAGGCAAAGAAAAGAAAAAATAGCTTGAGGATAATGAAAATTAATTATCTGACTTGATGTTAGCACCTGACAGGATTTGCACCTCCCATTTGTGGATCATGACTCTCTTATATTACTGTGACAAATTTATGTTTTAATGAGAACAATCTGATTCACTTAATTTTGTTTGCAGTCGGGGTTACTGAGGTATAATTTGTGTACTGTGTAATGTACCTTTTTGGTGCACAGTTTTTTAGAGCTTTTTTTTTTTTTTTTTTTTTTTAGTACCAGGGTTTGAACTCAGGGCTTCCCACTTGCTAGGCAGGTGCTCTACCACTTGAGCCACTCCATCAGCCCTTTTTCTCTGGTTATTTTTGAGAGAGGGTCTCACTTTTTTGCCCAGGCCAGCCTGGACAGTGGTCCAGGCTTCCTGCCATAGTTGGAATGACAGGTGCACACCACCACAAACATCTTTTTTTCCGTTGAAATAGACTGGTCTGGAACCATGGTCTTTCCAATCTCAGCCTTCCAAGTAACTAGGGTCACAGGCATGAGCCACCTGCACCTGGCAATTCTGTGGGTTTTGTGAACACCTGCAGTACTCAGTACTGCAGTCAAGACGGACTAGTTCACTTGCTTGTCCCAGCATGTTCCCTTGTGGTCCCCTGTAGTCAGAAAGGCAGTGAGTCATCCTCTCTCTCTCCCTATTTTGCCCTTTTTCTGAATGTCATATAAATGCAGTAACATGGAACATAGCCATCGAGTCCGTTTTCATTGACATAGAACATCTCTGACACCCATCCCTGTTGTGCGGCTTGGTACTTTGTGTCTTTTTTACTGCTGAGTAGTGCCTATAATGTAGGGAGACCCAGCTGCAAGACATTTGGGGTGTTTCTGGGTTTTGTGCTAATGAGTAAAGCAGCAATAAACATTGACATACTAGTTTTTGTGGGAACATTTGTGTTCAGTATGGATTTATGTTTCATATAATAAGTTCATGCTTTTTTTTTTTGTATCTACTGAGAGTTGAACTCAGGGCTTTGTGCTTGCTGGGCAGGTGCTCTACCACTTGAGCCATTCTACCAGCACCCCTTTTTTTTTTTTTTTGCCTTGATTATTTTTGAAAGGGCTACACTAGCCTGTGATTTTTTGTGCTTCCCCATGTAGCTGGGATGACGGGGGTGTGCCATCACGCCCAGCCATTGGTTGAAATGGGGTCTTGTGAATCCAGCCCCCAGTTTTGCCTGGGCTGACCTTGAATTGTGATCCTCCTGATCTCTGCCTCCCTAGTAAACTGGGATTATAGGCGTGAGCCACCACATCTGGCTAGTTTTCCTTTTAAGTTGAGATTTTTTATTTTCCCTGACATCAATCTGTCGTTCTTTTAGCCTTAAAAAGCACTGCACCTTTCATATCTTTGATAAATGAGTTCAAGACCATGACGCTGTTCTTACAGAATATTTTTTAAAATGTGTTAGGAAATGGCATTTTTTAAACAGGTGATGCGTTCTGTTTGGAGTAATAACATCCACTTGACTGAAATGATGACTTTTCATTTTCCTCTTTTGGATACTCAACACCACACAAGGAATGTGACACAGTGAGGAGCTAAGACCAAGTCACTAACAAATATTGGCGACACTCAAATTCTTTGTAAAATGTGATTTGTTCCACACTTGTGGAGTCTGGATTTCCTCTACCACCTGTGGCTTTTTAAGTTCTCTGGCATGTATTGTGGTGCTGGAAGGTTGCGTTTGGAGCCCTTTTGCTTGCAGATCGGGGCCTGTTGTCCTCAGACAGTGCCGCCCACGGGCACTGCTATTTTTTTGCTGATGCACTTTTGCCCCAGGCTCATGCTTTCCTGAGGCTCTTGCTCCTTTGAATCCTGCTGGGGTCCTCCTTGTGGGTCCCCGGAGCCTGCTATTGAACACGAGTGAGGCTGTCTTTGACTTTCAGGGGTATTCCCAAGAATGGAGAGCTGTCCTCTCATCTAGCGACTGCAGTGGACTGGTGCTGTTCTTGGGATGCAGCCCGATGGTTCCCCTGGACAGTTTTGCTGACAGCTGCCTCTCTCTGGGTGTCTGGGCACGGAGCACCCAGCAAGCCCACCCGTCAGCACTGAGTGACCTCCTGGGGCTGCCTCCTTAATTGGGGTTTGCACACCTTTGCAGGTGCCTTGGAGTGCTCTTAGTGAGCTTGAGCAGAAGCCACTAGAATTCACAGCACCAACAAATGCAGCCTTGTTTTTGCTTCTCTTGGGTTCCGGGGTCTCCCCCATCCCCCGTACAGCACCATGGTTGCTGGATAGATGCCCTGGAGACTTCTCCGTTCTTTGGCTTTGATGGGTTCTACAAACTTCATGACCACAACATTTATGTGTACTGCAGGGTAAGGGCTGGGGTATCTGGACAGGACCACTCTGAATTTCCGTACCCCTCCTCCCTCCTGCACTGGAGCAGGCCAGAAGACACAAGGACTAAAGAGGCCTGTTCCCTGCCTGTGGAGCCATCAGGAAGCCAGGATTTGAGCTGGAGAGGGCAGCCTGTGCCTCTCCTTGCTTGGATGGCTGGGTCAGGCTTCCTAAGGAGACGGCTGTCATGGAGACCTTTCTGCTTTGGCCTGTCCAGCTTCCTGCTGTTTACAGATAGAATAGGCAGGTCCTGGAGCCCCCCAGCTTTTGGAGAACAGGCTGAAATGAGGTGATCAGCTGCTCAGTTTCCCCAGTGGAGGCTGGTGTCCTGGGACTGAGGCCTTCTGCTGCAAGAGAACCAAGCCAGCGTTATGTGTTTTTATCTCTAAGTTCTACCTTGGGTGGCTGCAGGGGCTACTTAGGTGCTTCTAGTCATGTCCAGTAAGAAAGAGAGAGCCTCTTTGTTCCCCCTTCCAAGCAAGACAATGAGCTTCACATTAATTTACCTGAATTGGTCTATGTACCTGCCTTTGAACCAATCACTGTGGGAAAGGGATGGGACAGTCACTGACTAGATATGTGCTATATCCTTGGATCCACAGATTCTGAACCTAAGAAATGGACGCAAGTGTCAGGAGGCAGCTAACAGTTGTGTGTGTCTCACTGAGGTCAGAAAGACCAAGGGCAGGTGGCTGAGTTCTGTAAGGGGGTCCCACAGCTTGCCTGCTGGGGAATTGTGCTGGCAAGGCTGGTGTGTCCATGGTTGGGTAAATGCCAGTATAAGGCTGGCCTTGGGGTGGGATGAGGAAGAGACACAGGTGGAAACCAGCCCTGTTTCTAGGGAGCTAACCCAGGGTGCCCACGTGGGAGACAAGCTTCCTTTGCTTGAGTTTCCCAGATCCTTTTCCATGGAGAACCGTGGTTCACAGCTCTGCCCCTACCACTACGGCTTCTATTTCAGTACCATCCTTCTATATCCAACATTCTCACCCTGCACAGGGGACAAGTCCCAACACAGAGGACCTGTCATGGAAACCTCTGCTCACCCCTCCCCATCCATGCCCACTTCTCCCAGGGTTTATTTCCATAATTGAATCAGGAGTTTGGCTTCAGAAAATACCTGTCTCCTGTCTGTGGAGATGTGTTTTTTTAGCCCACGTCTGTCTGCATCCTTTATGGCATTTGCAGTTCCCATGGAATTCTATTGTCTTTGCTTTTTTAAAAATTTTTGCAGTGCGGGGGATTGAAGCCAGGGCCTTGCATATGCTAGGCAAGTGCTCTACCACTTTAGCCTCACCCCACAGACCCCGCTTTTGTATTTCATTTTTGAGATGGGGTCTTGCTGGCCCTGGCTGACCTTAAACTTGAGATCCTCAACCTTCCAGTTGTTCTTCACCACACCTGGCTATTGTCTGCCTTTGCATTTAAAGAATTTTATTGGAGAAGTTTTCCTCCTTCTTATTTCACTGAATCAGTTTGGCTGATGGAGATAATTCTGACATCCACTAGGGTCAGGTGCTCTGGTTTCCAGCCTCAGAGCCTAGGTTTGCTCCTCTGTGAAATGGAAGTAACAGTAGCAGCCACTTTCTGGGGATGTCTGGAGCCTTCTTTGGCTAATGTGCATCAGGGGCTTAGTGGGGGCAGGGGAGGGATGATTTGGGCCATGGAGTGGAGCTGAGCCACTAGGCACCATCAGCCCACCAGCCACTGCTCAGCCCGGTGGAGCAGGAAGGGGTGTGGACAGCTTCAATAGGGCCTGGGATTAGTGGGCTTGTCTGGGGAGGCCAGTCTTGTCAGAGCCTGGGTGTTCAGTCCTCCCTGTGCCTGAGATCTTCTGCAGGGGGAGGGAGGAAGGAAGGGAGGAGGGGAGGAGAGAGAGGAGGAGGGAGGAGGGGGAATTGAGAGGTAGAGAAAGAGGGAGATGGAGAGGTAGAAAAAAGAGGAAGGGTGAAAAAGAGGGGAAATGAGATGGAGAAATAGGGAGAGAGAAAAAAAGAGGAAGAGGAGGAGCAAAAAGAGGGAAAAGATGAGGGGGCCGACTGGGTGCGGGTTCCCCAGCCCGGGCACACGCGCCCTTGGCATGTCTGCCTGGTACCCTAGGCAGCCGCTGTTAAAAGCAGAACCGCACTCTGCAGATTCTCAAATGACACCTACCAAGTGCCCATTAACTCATCAAAGTGGGGATTCCAAATTGATTATTTCGAGTGTAAGACTTAATAACATGTTCATCGTGGGAAATAATTAGTGGTGGAGAGGCCGGGAGGGCCCGCTGCCGGCCTGCCTGCTCCCACGGCCAGCCACATCCCCGGGGAGCGGGGGACTCTGGTGGACCTTCCCCGGGCCCAGACCCTCCTGGGTGGCGGGCCACCGCACCCCCTCCCCCGGGCACCCCCCCCCCCGGCCCCCCCCCCCCCCCCGCCGGGATTGGCGAGGCTCCAGCGCGAGCCGGCTCGGGTGACAGGCGCTTCTCACTGGCTGAGCGCGGGCCGCAGCCCCGGCACCTCCTCACCGTTGCCTTGGAAACCGAGCTGCTCCGCCGCGTTCAGCTGACACCCGCGTGCGCACACACACGCCCCGCGGGAAGGTCAAGAGCAGCGGGTGGGGGGGGGTCAGCTCTTCCCGCTCCACCCCTCCCCCCCCCGCAGAGCGCTCGACCCCTGGTCCAGGCCCCCCTTGGATGGGGAGGTGCCCGTCCCTGGGGGAGGGGTACCGGGCCACACTGGTAGAGCCCCCCGCCCCCACCTCCAGCCCCCGCCCTGTCTGCTGAGGTGGCAGGCTGAGCAAGATGTTTATGGGCGGTTCCTGGGAAAATGACTCCTTCGGGTGCGAGGGGAGCTGGCGGCTTATGAAATGGGGCAGGGGCTCTGGAAGCATCCTGGCAGCCTTTGGTGGTGGGGGTGGGGAGGGTTTGATTCAGATCTGTGTCCTCTTGGGGTGGGAGCCCGGACCTGCTTGGGAAGGCTTCTCTCCTGCCCTGCCCACCCCCCAGCCAGCTCTCTGGCTCTCTCCTTTCCCATCTGACCTCACTGTATTTCATACCTTAGGTAAAAGTCACTCCTAACAGAAAATATTTGGGAGGAGACAGTTCTCACCTTGATGGGGGGCCTCCCAGACCCACTCCCTCTAGACCCAGGAAGCCCATTTCCTGCTGGACTCTCAGCTAAGTCTCCTGAACTTGACTTCAGCGGGAGGGAGCAGCTTCCCAGTCACTGGGGAGGTCTCTGATGGCTGTATTCCTTCTTTCCTTCCAGCCCGCTTTTCAAAATCCTTTACACACCTACTGGGTGCCAATCAACCTCTGTCCACAGAACTAGGTTCCTGCTCTGGTCAGCAGAGGCAGAAAAGAAACCAACACTAAGAGAGAGAGGGAGAGGGAGAGGGAGAGGGAGAGGGAGAGGGAGAGGGAGAGGGAGAGGGAGAGGGAGAGGGAGAGGGAGAGGGAGAGGGAGAGGGAGAGGGAGAGGGAGAGGGAGAGGGAGAGGGAGAGGGAGAGGGAGAGGGAGAGGGAGAGGGAGAGGGAGAGGGAGAGGGAGAGGGAGAGGGAGAGGGAGAGGGAGAGGGAGAGGGAGAGGGAGAGGGAGAGGGAGAGGGAGAGGGAGAGGGAGAGGGAGAGGGAGAGGGAGAGGGAGAGGGAGAGGGAGAGGGAGAGGGAGAGGGAGAGGGAGAGGGAGAGGGAGAGGGAGAGGGAGAGGGAGAGGGAGAGGGAGAGGGAGAGGGAGAGGGAGAGGGAGAGGGAGAGGGAGAGGGAGAGGGAGAGGGAGAGGGAGAGGGAGAGGGAGAGGGAGAGGGAGAGGGAGAGGGAGAGGGAGAGGGAGAGGGAGAGGGAGAGGGAGAGGGAGAGGGAGAGGGAGAGGGAGAGGGAGAGGGAGAGGGAGAGGGAGAGGGAGAGGGAGAGGGAGAGGGAGAGGGAGAGGGAGAGGGAGAGGGAGAGGGAGAGGGAGAGGGAGAGGGAGAGGGAGAGGGAGAGGGAGAGGGAGAGGGAGAGGGAGAGGGAGAGGGAGAGGGAGAGGGAGAGGGAGAGGGAGAGGGAGAGGGAGAGGGAGAGGGAGAGGGAGAGGGAGAGGGAGAGGGAGAGGGAGAGGGAGAGGGAGAGGGAGAGGGAGAGGGAGAGGGAGAGGGAGAGGGAGAGGGAGAGGGAGAGGGAGAGGGAGAGGGAGAGGGAGAGGGAGAGGGAGAGGGAGAGGGAGAGGAGAGGGAGAGGGAGAGGGAGAGGTGCTCAAGCTGAGTTAAAGAGTTAAAGTGTTAATAACATAGGGCGATGTGGTATGAACTAGTAGGGGGTTACTTTATATGGGGTGGCCAGGGAGGGCCTCTCTGAGATGACATTCAAACTGAAATTTCAGTGACAATAGAGTCATTATTGTGAGGAAACTTCGAGACAGAACAGCAAATGCGAAGACCTCAAAGTGGGGGCCAAGCTTGGCAGGTGCAAGGAACAGAGGAGGGGTCTCCTCGGTGACCTGGGTGGACATAGAGCTAGCCAGAGCTTGGATCTCCTTCCAGGAGGTGTGGACTGACTGGGATGGGGGTAACCTGATGTGATTTTAAAAACTTTGACTCCCATTCCAACACTTGAGCCACACCATCAGTCCTTTTGCTTTTTAGTTTGTTTTTCAGATAGGGTCTCAGCAACTTTTGCCCAGACTGGCCTTGAACCACAGTCCTCCTGTCTCCACCTCCTGAATAGCTGGGATTACAGGTGTGTACCGCCCTGCCTGGCTTAAAAAACATTTTAAATTGTAGTAAAATGTGCATAATATAAATGTACCATTTTAACCAGTGTACGGTTCATTCTAAGTGCTGTGGTGCTGTGCAGCCATCACCACCATCCATCTCCAGAACCTTCCCATCTTTCCAAACTGAAAATCCCTCCCCATTAAACACTAAGTCCTACCCCTCCCCCAGCACCACTCTTCCTGTCTCTGGGTTTGACTGCTCTGGAGGCCTCCTGTAAGTGGAACCTTACGCATTTGTCCTTTGCCCATGTCAGGGTTTTCTTCTTTTTAAAGTCAGCAGTCCAAGATGTCCTGGGATCTGGTCACATAGGCACCTTCTGCCCACCCTACCTATGTCTGAGTCCCCTGGCACCAGACAGCCTGAATTCCAGCCCGGACTGACACTGAGCATCTCTGGGTCTCACCTTCCCCTTCTGTGAGCTGGGAAGTCAGCATCATCACCTCCCAGGGCTGTGGGAGGACCAGCTGAGATAACAGGTGTTGAACTTGGAGCATGCACTAAAATTCTAGACTTCCAGAAGGAAAGCAGTTGCTCCCTATGAAGCACACTGTTTGCACAAAGGGTCTAGGCTCAGTAAGCCCCCATCTGCAGGGGCCAGGACAACCCTCCTAAAGCCCCATGTACCTGGACACTAGCCAGGACCACTAACCCTCCCAGTGGCCTCTCTGAAGACCACAGTCTCAGGCCTACTGCTCCTCTCTTCTGCACAGGGAGAAGAACACTATTTCCCTGTGGAGTCATTTCATTTCTGGGTGTAGGATTTAGTGTCTTTCACATGTTTATGTCCTGCTAGCTGGCACAGAACCCACATGGGAGTGCAGGTCCCCCCACTTCGCTCCGTATGGAGGAAGCCTGAAGTCTCAGTGGGAAAGCTGCAGGAGAAGAGTGGCAGCCTTGATTGCAGGGGGGTTGCACTCCTCAGAGGATCTGGCTGGAGCTTCCTGCATGGATATGTGTGCCTCTGGAAAAGCTCTGGGGTACCCGGGGAGGGAGAGACTGCTTCAAGGTGGAAAGTGGGAGGCTCTCCCTGGGTCAGAACAGCAGCACTGCAGCCTCTTTGCCCACCTGCTGCAGGCTCTGAGGGGCAATGCCTCTGAGTTCACCCCAAGTGAAAATGGAGGTACCAGCTCATCCCAAAAGCATCAAAGGCTTCCTTTGAGCTCAGTGCCAAGCCAACCACTTGACCCATATATTGGAGCTGTTTTGCCACCATCTTGTAAGGTGACACTGCTGTTTTCCCATCTTACAGAAGGGGAAAGTGAGACCCAGATAGGCTTATTTGCCCAGTGTCAGTCACGACTGGGGTCCAAGCTGTCTGGCTCCAGGGGCTTAGCCCTACACTCTACTGCCAACCCAGAGCTAGTGATCCCTTCAGTCCCTGGGGAGGGCCACCTGCCCAGGCCCTGCCATTGGTATTGTGTTTTGCTTGTAATCAGTGTCTTGGTTCCATTACCTGTACCTCCAGGTGAGCTCTCTCTACCCTCTCTCTACCCTCAGAGGCTGAAGGCTTGGGTCTCTGAAAGCAGTCACAGTAGTAGTGGCAGCAGTAAGAAGAGGCTGGGGAGGAGGAAGAGCTAAGGGCTGTTGCTAAGCACTGGCCACACACTACCTTTTGCAAGAAGCTCTTCTCAGTTCTCCCACTTACACATAGAGAAATTGAGGCTCCACGGGGTTAAATGATTTGTTCAAAGTCAAGGTAAGTGTGGGAGCTGAGGCTGGAACCCAGCCTGCTGTGCCCCAGATCCTGACCTCACCCCTAAAGCCTCACGGGGTCTACAAGGTTCCCTGTATCAGTTCCATGGTCGCATATGTGTGGATGAGAGCTGGGTCTGGGTGGGACAGGTGGCATCCCTGGTGGCTTGGCAAGTCTCTCCCAGGTAGGAACCCCTGATTCAGATGCGGAGGGGTTCCCAGGTAAGAACCCCTGATTCAGGGCTGGTGACTCAGGCTGGTCCCAGGGGCATCTCTAGGGACCTCTCTGTGGTCTCATCCTGCAGCTGGTCACTAATCAATTCCTTTTGCCCTTGGCTGTTCTTTTGTGGTACCATTGGTTCATGGGAAGCCTGTGATTCCCCTAAATGTGGGCTGGTGAATCAATTCACCATGACTTACCTCTGAATACAATATCTCCTCAGGCACAAGTGGGTGGTGACCAGGATGGAGGAGGGAGCCAGACCAGATGAGTGGTCTTCCACCTCCTCCTCTTCTTACTGGTTGGGTCTTGGTCTTTTGGGCTCAAATCATTTTACCTCCACTACCTGTATGACGTTCCTCTCCAGCTACCTCTCCTCTTATGGAATTGGAGGCCCGGAGGAATGGGGTGACTGGTCTCAATGGGTGACTGTCCTCAGCCAGACTGAGGCAGAGCTTGTGACAGTGGTAACCTGGACTCTGTACTGTGCCGCTTATCTCAGCTTCTACGCTTGGCGGGTGGAGTTCCAGGAGCAATGCCTGTCTCTGCTGCTCCTCTGCAGGAAGAATCCATGCTGTTCTGTGTTCTCTCAGGGGTCTCCTTGTTTGCCCCCAGGCTGCTCTGAGTTCCTTCAAGACCTGGACAGATGTGCTGGGAATTAAAGCTTGCAGGTACATCAAAGGTGCTGGTTAAAAATGCTGGTGATGCCAGGCGCCAGTGGCTACTCAGGAGGCAGAGATCAAGAGGATTGCAGTTTAAAGCCAACCCAGGCAAATAGTTTGCAAGACCCTATTTTGAAAAAAAACATCATAAAAAAGGGCTGGTGGGGTGGCTCAAAGTGTAGGCCCTGAGTTCAAGACCCAGTACTGGAAAAAAAAAAAAAAGCAGGTTAAATCTGCCCAGGTTTTCCTTGCTCTCTGGTGGCCAGGATTTATTCTTAGCTAGCAGTCCCTGCCTGGGGTTGAAGAAGGATGAATCTTGTTCTGGTAACTCAAGGTCAATTCCCGCTTCTTTCTGTGGCTGGAACCATTGGAACAGGTCTTAGGTCCAGTGGGATAGAAACACCTCAAAAGACATATTTTTTGTTCATTCTGTTCACTGCAATTTCCCCAGCCTGTTGAACAGCCCCTGCACGTAGTTGGTTCTCAGTAAGCTAGCGGGGACTGAAGGGGCTCAGGAAATACCCTTCCCCACACCCTCCCTTACTTTCCTGTCTTGGCTCATTTTTAACTCCACTGAAAGAGTCTAGGTTGCTTTTCCGGCAGTGACAACCTCCTTGTGAGAACATGCCTCTTGCAAAGGATCTCCTTCATCCCTCTCCAGAGGAGGTGACGAGGAAACACAAGAAGAAGCGCCTGGTGCAGAGCCCACCCTCCTTCATGGATGTGAAGTGCCCAGGATGCTGTAAAATCACCACCGTTCTTAGCCACACACAAATGGTAGTTTTGTGTACTGAATGCTCCACTGTCCTCTGCCAGCCCACAGGAGGAAAAGCAAGACTGACAGAAGGATGTTCCTTCAGAAGGAAGCAGCATTAAAAGCACCCTGAATCAAGATGTGGGGGAAACCATCCCAATAAACCCATCCTGGATATACAGCATTTGTCCTAATTGCTAGGCAGTTCCTTCCCCAAGCCTTCAGGGGGAACTAGAGTGGGGGAAGTAAGTGGCCAATTAGTTAAAAAGTCCATTTAGGACATTTTTATCCAACTAGGCTTATTGGGTAAATCTTGAGCTTGATTTAAAAATTAGGATGCTATAAAAATGGGATCTTTACTTCCACTTCTGTTTCCTTAGTATTAAGAACTGACTGTTAATCTTTATAGTACAACCCAGCACTGTTTTAATCAAAAAGAAACTGTTTACGATCCTTTTTAAAAAAAGAGTCTAAATCTGCGTGGAAACTTGGATGGGGAAGGACTGTGTTTCCTTTCACCTTCGTTTGCAGAGAATCAGACAGCTGGGAACCCTGGTCTGAAGCGACACAGTGTCTTAGATAGCTTAGTATGATCCACAGCCTTGGGTGTCAGGAGTCAGCCATGAGTGGTGGCTGTAGAAGACCCTGGCTGATGGAAATAACATTTGATAAGCAGGGTGAGAGCGCCTTCTCCCCCTCACTCTTTAGATACTCGGTATTCTTTATGGCTTTGCTCAGGTAGATCACTCATTGCCGTAAATTTTCTTATCTACATTGCTTTCCAATTATGGATAACAACAGAAACGCCGTCATTGGTTTCTTAAAGGTCATGAAGATATAGAGCCCATTTGGGAAGGGGCTGACTTATGCAGTTGGCTTGTATAAATCTGGGGAAGTTTTATGCACAAGTCAGACAAGAAATGTAAGTGAGATTCATAAAATATATAAAGATTTATGGGCACTCGACTGATGAAAATTGCCTTTCCTTTTCTGTTTGTGTGGGAATTATTTGTTCTGTCCCAGTGTTTTACATATGGTTCATCGTGAGCCCACAAGTCCTTACGAGGCCCCTGAAAATGACTAGTGGCCTCCTAAGGGCACAGTGGCCTCATGCAACATCCACCGGAGCATCTCAGAAGCCCTGGCTCCTTTAAAACAGTCTTTCTATGCAGCTGTCACACTTCTAATAGCTGCCTAGAGAGCAAACAAATGCCTCCATAGGCATCCAGCAGGCTGCTCGTAAGGCCCTCCTTCTGGGATTTGAGGGTTGAGACACACTGACCTGCTTTGCATTTCCTTGTGTGTGTGTGTGTGTGTGCGCACAGGGTCTTGCTATATATCCTAGGCTAGCCTTGAACTTGCAATCCTTCCACTTTAGCTTCCGGATTAGCTGGAATTAGCATATTGGGAAGCTACCAGGCCCGGCTCCCAGTATTATTTTGATACCATCTGTGTTGGAACCACTGCAGATTCCCAGGCTCACCCCAGAGAGCTGGATTTTATTAGTGTGAGGTTCGGTCTGGGCACCAGACTTTTGAAGAAGTTCCCAGAGGTTCACATATACCTGTCCAGCACTTTGTTCTCTGCTAGGTGGGGGCCTGTGTCTGTCTTTCTCCAGGGACCTCTTGTCCATCCCTCCCCAGCTCTTGGCAGCGCTTGGCAAGAGAAGTGATTCAGACATAGGACATGACTGGTGCCACCAGCCACAGCTGCTCTGCCATGGGCCAGACAGGGTCCTCCCACCCCTGGCCTCAGGAATGGGACCCCAGGTTGACAACACCAGTACATGCCCAAGAGTCTGAGGTGACCATACAGTAGGGCCGGGCCTTAGGAAGTGACCTCATTCTTACATTCTTTTCCCCCATATTTCCTCATAATACAAAGGCTCAAAACAATTCAGGCCCTGGAGCCAGAGAGTCCTAGGTTCAAATCTTGACTCAACCGTTTGTGATTTGTGTAAATCTGAGCGAATGGTTGAAACCAGCTGTGCTCAGCACCCTCGTCCATGCAATGGGGTAGTGGCAGTGGCAGTCTTGTAGATGTGTGGACCTTAAATAGGAAGAAGCACTGCACATCTTCCTCACTGGGTAGCCCAGCCTCTGTGATCAGAATTCCCTCCACCATTACTCTGTCTCCTCTTTCTTTTTTGGTGGCACTGGAGTTTGAACTCAGGGCCTCACACTTGCTACACAGGTGCTGTACCACTTGAGCTACTTCATAAGCCCTTTTTGCTTTGGTTATTTTTGAGATAGAATCTCACTTCGATCCTCCTGTTTGTGTTTCCCCAGGTGCCTGGGATGACAGGCATGTGCCACTGTGTCCAGTTATTGGTTGAGATGTGGTCTTGTGAACTGTTTGCCCAGCCTGGTTTGGAACTATGATCCTCCCGAATAGCTAGGATTACAGAGGTGAGCCACTGCACCTGGCTCTGTATCCCCTCTTTTTCTCCAGCCTTCTGCTGTGTTCTATTATGGCTTGCTGAAATTAGGGTTTTTGGTTTTTTAATGGTACTGGGGTTTAAACTCAGGACCTCACACTTGCTAGGCAGGTGCTCTACCACTTGAGCCACTCCTCCAGCCCTCAGGTTTGCTGAAATTAAATCAGAGCACACAGGGGAAACAGGACCTAACTGTGCCCTGCACATAGTAGGCATCTTATAAATAGCTACCCCCTTCAGGTAGCATTCCCAGTTCTCTTCTCCCTCCCGTGGGACCTGGCACAGCACTGGGCTGGCAGTAGGCCCTCTGTAAGGGACCCAGCATTGGTGTTTGTCCTTGACCCTCACCAAGAGAGTGGCCCAAAGCAGTTCTAGGGAGAAGTCTCTGTTGCGTGGGGAAGTGTGGCAAGGAGGCTCAGCCATGAGGAGGCACCTTGGTGAGGGGACTCAGTTTCTGCACAGTTGAGAGGCAGAACTGGAATTGTCTTTCTGTTCTTCCCCCCTCCCACCCCAGTACCCCATCTTATCCTTGTGGTGCCACAGTCCCTCACCCCTTAGTCTGACTCAGGGCTTGTCTGACTGCTACACCTTCAGGGGCCACAGGGTGGATGGGACCAACTGTCCCCCCACAGGCTCCAGGACAGAGGACCTCTGTGCGGATGCACCAGCTCTCTGCAGATTGATGGGAGCTGGTAGTTGGCATGCAGGTGTTCGTCACATTGGAGGGTGACAAGAAGAATTGTGTGTCTGGCCTGAGATGACAAAAGCTGAGAATGGGAGGGCAGAGTCACTGTGTCATTTTCCAGCACCATTTTCCCTCCACTTACTGTTCCTGTAGATTATGGGACCCAATGACCTGATGGCTGGCAGCGATGCTTTATGGTAGCAGGGTGTAAGGTTTTAGGAGAGGGAAAAAAGTAACTGTGAACTTTCTGTCCTACAAAGCCCCTCTTTGTCTGTGGAATGCAAAGTTGGTGGTGTTGTGCTTTTCTCGGAAATGTTCTCATGTCAGGAAAAAGACTTACAAACCTCTTTGACAGGCAAGGAAAATGAGCAGAATTCCCCCAACCTTGACCTTTCCTTCCACCTGGGAGAGATAGGCCGGGTGGGCGGCATGTCCCTTGCTCTATAGTTCCTTGGTTCCACAATCAGGAAGGCCTACGGAAAGAGATAAAACTCTCTCTCTCTCTCTCTCTCTCTCTCTCCTCTCTCTCTGTCTCTCTTGGAGGGACCCTATCCCAAGCCCTGTGTGTCCTGGAGCCGCATTTGCAGTTTTGGCAAGGAGGAACAGAAAAATAAACCAAGGTCACATTCCAGTATCCAGCAGCTCATGAGAAGATGGTCAGCTTTCTTAGTTCTTAGAAAAATGCAAATCAAAACCACAGTGATCTCCCAGCTACTCAGGTGGTGGAGACCTGGAGGATCAGGTTCAAGGCCAGGCATGGTAGTGTGTGCCTGTGATCCTAGCTATGTGGAAGGTCTTAGGTAAGAGAATCACGGTCCCAGGCTGGCCCTGGACAAAACACAATTTTCTATAGCATGAAGGGCTGGGGGCATGGCTTGCATGGTAGAGCACCTGCCTAGCAAGCACAAGGCCCTGAGTTTAAACCGCAGAACTGCCAAATGAAAGGAAACAAAACAAAGCAGCCACAAAAAATAGATGCCACTTCACAATCACTGGGATTGGACAGAATCAAGACAAATATAACAAAAACTGTCAAGGATGAGGAGCAATTGGAGCCCTCATGCATTCCTGGTGGGAGTGTCCTTGGGAAACACTTTGGTGGTTCCTCAAAAAGTTAAACAGAATTACCACAGGACCCAGCAATTCCACTCCACTGTATGTACCCCAAAACATTGAAGATGAATACTGATACACCAACACTATTCATAACCACTGAGAGCTGGGAACAACGTACGTGTCTGTTAACAAATCAATGAATAAATAAATTGTGGTATGTAAATACAATGGAATACTATTTAGCCGTTAAAAGGAATAAAGTACTGGTACATGATGCCATGTGGACGAACCTCAAAAACATTTTACTAAGTAAAAGAAACTAGTCACTTATTGGATGATTTTGTAATGTCCAGAACAGAGAAATCCATAGAGACAGAAAGTAGATTGGTGGTTGCCAGCAACCACCTGGGGGAAGAGGACAATGGGGAGTGACTACTTATGGGGAGCAGGATTTCTGTGTTGGCTTTCTGTCACTATAACAAAACACCTGAGAGTATTAACTTATGAAGACAAAAGGTTTATTTTGGCTCATGCTTTTAGAAGTTCCAGTCTGTGATGGGGTGTACCCATTGCTTTTAGGCCTCTGGTGGGAGTGGGTACCCGGGAGCAACTGTTTACCTCATGGCCTGGAAGCAAAAGGGGAAGAGAAAGAGGCTGGGGTCCTACAATCTTCTTTGGGACAGGCCCTCAGTGACCAAAGGGCCTCCCACAGGCCCCTCCTCCTTTGGTCCACAACACCTTCCAACAGTGCCACCCTGGGGACCCAGCCCTTGGGGAACATTCAACATTCAAACACTAGTGGTTTCTTTTTAGGGTGATGAAAATGTTCTGGAGGACTGGGGTGTAGCTCAGGGGGAGAGTGCTTGCCTAGCTTGCAGAAGGCCCTGGGTTCATCCCTAGCTCTGGAAAAAAAAAAAAAGCATGGAACTTGACAGAGGTGTTGGTCACACAGTTACAAGGTGCTCAGTACCACTGGATTAGTCACTTGGAAATGTCTTGTTTTATGTTATGAGAATTTTACCTGGATACAAATTATATCTAAAATTCAGTGGAGGGGTGGGGGCGGGTCTGATTTTTCTTCTCTTTCCTTGCACTCAGTAATAGAAGTTTGGGGAGAGAGTCGGGCAAATGATAAACTCCCCCAGGAGCTGCTGCAGAATTTACTGGACAAAGCCAAGAGCCCAGGGTGACAAGAACTCAGGGCAACAAGAAGTGGCAGAGCTGCCAGGCCTCTGCATCTACTTCCTCCCCAGCCCCCTACATTGCTACCTGTCCAAACTTCCAGGCCCCACCGCCCCATGACCTGGTAGGTGGGACCAGCACAGGTGAGGTTGACAGCCAGGCAAGGACACTCCAGGGAGAGGAGGTCCTTGGCATGCAGCCCATGGAGCTGGCCGGGCTTTACTTGGCTTCCTTCCCCCCCCCACCGCCCCTGCCCCACCCCAGTTAGGCCAGGGTCAGCTCGGGTCCTCAGCATGGCTCCAGGTGTGATGTGTGCAGAGAGAAGAAGGACAGTTCATAGTGGTGCTTGGAGACACGGCCCCCAACTCTGATCTCCCTGAGGCCATGCCTCAGAGCTCCAGCCTGGACCAATCACGCTGTGGACTGGGGTTCTGAGACAGCTCCACCAGAGGACCCAGAAACAGTATCCCAATCCTGTTCTCATGGAGCCTTCTCCTGCCCCAGTGGTGGTCCTGGCCTTCTAAACGTGGTGCTGCCTAGCCCCAAGGGGCAGCAGCTGAGCAAACAGCCAGTACCTGCTGCCTGACTGTCCCAGCCCCAATGCTACCCTCAGCTCCCTCCCCCACCTTATTATAGCCTTCCCAAGTGCCTTCTTCCTGTATGCCCCTGCCTGGCTCCCCACCCCAAGCTGTGGACAGACCCGAACTCAGTCAGGGATGCTGTCTGGCTTGGCTGAGGAGGGGCCTGGGAGTCACGCAGAGTGGTGAGGGGATAGTAGAGGGACAGCGTGGATTGGTGGTGAGCAGTGGGCCCCATGGGAGGCTCCTGGGAGTAGCTAAGATTGGCCTTGACCCTTGACCTCCATGTCCTTGCCCCAGGAGACCCTGAGAGAGCCCCCAGCCAGGGCTTCTTTCTTTTTTCTGAATGGGTCACCCTCCACCTTGAGCAATGTGTATTTATTTTTAAACATAAACAAAAGCTCTGTCCCCATCTGAGCCCAGGACCAGAGGAGTGGGGTCATGAGCAGAGTGCAAACTGTGGGGACAAGGAGAGGCAGTCCCCAACTCTCCTGCCTCCAGGACACCTCTCTGGACAGAAGTGGCTCTCCAGGGCCCCACTGAGTCCCCTCACTTCTTGCATTAACCAGCAAAAGAGCAAGACCCCACAATTAACGTTGCCCCTCCCCCCCCCAAAAAACCCCCAAAACCAGAAAAGCAGGGTAAGATGGTGAAAAAATCCCACCGGATCTTCTTCAGTGGCAGGGCCCGCCCCACCCCCACCGTCCCTAGCCACAGGGCGCAGTAATCCTGGGGAAGAGGGCGTAATTAGCTCAAGGAGCCCACATCCAGGGGCCTCCATCCTTTGGCAGGGAGAGGACGAGGCAGGGGAGAGGAGCTGAGAAGTCCGCTGGAAGAGCCCCATCTCAGGGCAAGAGCCGGCCAGCCCCTAATGAGACTCGTGGGCACCATCTATGGCGGCCAGAAGGAGGGCAAGACCAACTTTATTTCTGAATTTGGAGGGACTTAAAGTAGTGGCATCACATTTGAAGGGCACCCAGTCAATCTGTCGCCCTCGCCGCATGAAATTGTGTTTGGCACTTCCTATCTCGTTGGGCGCAGCTGGGCTGTAAGTCATTGGTGATGATATTCTTTATTACGCTGTCGTGTTTATGAACTGTGCCTGAAAAGCCATGAGAGAAATATGCGGCAATATGCAAAGGCGAGGGGGAGGGGAGGGGGAGCAAGTGCTAGTTGCCAGGGCAACGATAGGGCTATTTTGGGCATCGGATTTTTGTGGATGATGAAAACCATCCTTCCCGCTGATGGTTGGACTCTCCCCTCCCCCTCCCTGGAGGCGATAAACGCAGGAGCGAATATTTAGGAAGGGATGGCTTAATTTCTTAATTAAACATTATTATATTTTCCCTTCGAAATAGGAAATGTTTGAAATGGATGAAAAGAAAAATCTCAGGGTGTTGATAAGCATTCTTGGGGAGAAGGTGCACTGGCGGTGTGAATAATTGACTGATCTTCACGGTTCCCCCCCCACCCCTCCTCTTTTCACCTGCACCGACTGACTGACTGGGAGCAGCACCCCAGCCCTGGACCTCGGCACACTCAGAGTCTCCAGCCTTGGGGACTTGGCTTCCCAGGAGACAGGTGGAAGGTGACTCCATCTCTGGACACAGATGTCCCTGAGAGACAAGGGCCAGGACTGACATTCTGCCCCTTTGCCTCCATCTAAGACAGACTTGGGGAAGGGGTTCGCCCCCCTGCAGGTGCTGCGCTGCTTCCATAGCCTGGTCAGCTCCATTAGAGGGTGGCCTTCAGTTCTGTGCCTAGTCTTGCCCGTGGCACTGCATCCATTCTCACAGGGGGTGTTTGTCTGGGGGTGCTGTCAATATTTTCAGCCCTGCTTTCTCCCCATGTTTCTTCAGTGATTCGCAAAGCAGGGCCACAGTAGCAGTGACTAAGCAGTGGGCACTTAGTAGAAATGCAGAATTCGGGGGCCCCACTGTGCTCTGAGTTAGAAACAGGAGCTGGGCTGAGCAGCCTGTTTCAACCAACCCCTGCCCAGCACCCCCTCCCTCACCCCAGGGTGCTGAGGCCAGTGCCACAAGAAAAAGGCAGTGTCCAGGTCTTTCAATATTGTCCTGCCCCTATGGCTACTGCACACCTGCCTCCTAGTTGTAGGTGCACACTAAGTGGGTGTGGAATGAGTGGAGTTGGGGAGCCACCCAGTGCCCAGCCTCAGATGCCATCTGCCTGCCCGCCTGCCCCCCTCAGCATGCTTGGGTGTGTGTAGGAAGCTCTGAGAGTGGCAGGGCTGCAGCAGGCGGGGTTCTCTTGCTCCCGGACCCAGGTCTGAGGTTGGGAAGCAGTGGCTTCCAGAAGTCTTTTGTCCTTCTTGTCCCAGCAGCCTGGCCTCTCCTGCTTACCCTGTCCTGGGACAGGCAGCTGTCCTCTCAGGGGTGCCCCATGGTGCCCCCCTGCCTGATGGTCTCCAGTATCAGGTCCAAATCTTCTGGGTCTGGGAAGGTATCTTGCAAGGCCAGTTGGATTCTGGAAGTTTCCATAGGTGTTGAAGTTGGTGGAACAGGATGTGTCTGGTTGAGAGGGGTGGCACTTGCTCCATGGTCTGAATGGGTTTGTACCATCAAAATACTTCTTTTGTACTCTGTCTTGGTGATAGTGAATCACAATGGGGTCCCAAGTGTCCCCTACTGCTCACCCCCAACACCAGAAAAAAAGTCCCTGAAGATGTCCTTTGTGGGCTGACTTTGGAGGGTTCTTTGTGATAAATTAGGGGAGGAGGTGACTGGTGGCTTCGGATGGGGGGTGTCAGCTATCAGAACGTGGTTGCTTTGAGCCTAAAGGCAGAAATGTGATATGTGTTTTCTTTTAAAAACAAACTTCCAATTGTACATTATCTAAGTAATATGGATTCATGTAGAAAAAAATAGAAAAGAACAAATTATCTGTGCTTTTTCTGTCTGCAGATACAAGATAATCTTTTTCTGCTTTTTAATTCTCCCTCTTTATTTTTAAAAACTTGAAGTCATAACGTACCCTGTTTTTTTTCCCCTCCCACTACCATCATACTGTGAGCTTTCTTTGCCTTCGATAAGCCTCAACATACATTTTTTTGTTTAGTGGCTGCCCAAGATTTTATAATGTGGGTGTATCGTAGTTAGGCTTTTTGTGTGTGAATAAATGATTTCCCATGTCTCTTTCAGGCTGTGGAAGTGGCAGCTTGTAATTTTAATACCAAAGCAAGCCCAGTGCTCCAGAGAGGCGAGGCGAGCCCCTTTGTCTTTGATGCCTGGCACTGCAGTGGATGCTGAAGGAGGGGAAGCCAGTCAGTCAGTGGGATTGAAGTTGGTTTCTGTGGTGACATTCAGGGCTAAGAGACAAAATTACTTCCCCCAGGGCAGGTGAAGTGGTTGGCATTTTGAAGGTTGGAAGTAAAATAACTCAGGCAAAGCTTCCTTGTCATGCACTGGGATGGGGCTGTGAGAGGAGGAAGACCAGAGAGGCCAGGCCGGCAGGGCCACCCTCACAGAGCTCTGCTACTGCTGACTACCCTGGCAGGTAGAGGGTGGTCCTCTCTGGGTGGAGAGAGCTCTCTCCACCTGCAGAAGGGGACCTGCAGCAGAACTCTGCTCCCTCACCCATGGAGAGAATCCAGCGCCAGGCTGGCACGTCAGGTGATACTTCTGCTCCATTTTCCGCCATCTATTTGGGTGCGCACACATGTACATGAGGCTGGGCGAGATGAAGACGTCTTTAATAAACACGACAGTGAATGAAAGTCAGCCTGCTCAGTGAGGTGTCCTGCCTGCTCCAGTGACACTTCTAACTTTCCACGTCCCTTTGTGTCCCTTTGTCGCTCTTCTTTGCAAGAGTTTAGACTCACCACAGGGTTCCAAAGTCTTCTTAGGACTTCACCCCTCACTGCATCACTGAGGATACCCCTTCTCACGGGGAACCCCCAAAGCCCACTGGTGTGGATAAGCAACCCTCAAATGAGTTATTTCAGCAGAATTAGAAATGGTTATTGGGCAGTATTGATTGCAGTTTAAATGTAAATACTTCCACGATCCTCTAAGCAGGGCTCTACCGGAGCCTTGTTGATGTTTTGGGCTGATAAGCCTGTGCTATGGGGCACTGTCCTGTGTGGTAGAGGATTTTAGCAGCATCCCTCATCCCTACCTACCAGATAACTCACAGTACCTTAGTCGTGACAACCAAAAATGTCTTCAAACACTGTCAGTTTTCTTCTGGGGTTAAAAATCACCTCCGGCTGAGTGCTACGGGTGTAGAGCAGCATTTCTCAAAAGAGTGTTCTGTATAACCCAGGCTTAATGGTACATAGACATTTATGAAAAGTGGGGTTCTGCAATCAGCTAAGGTTGGGGGACTGTGGGTGGACTAGTGAGGGGGAGGGGTGGGTGTTGGGGTCACTTTTCTCAGCTCTGTCCTCAGTTCATCCACCTTCAGCAGGTGCTATCTCAACACCTGACTCTAGATTGCCTCCATTTTTCAGTGGCTGTATTTTTGTTTTTCCTTCTGTTTCTTCTCTGGAATATTCCATCCACAAACCATCTCCCGTTGTCTTTCCTGGGCTTTTGTATCTCTGGTTTGTCCTTTCATGTTGTGTATCTTATTGCCTTCCATTTGGGTGAAGTTTGGCTACATTTTCACTGGCTCAGTGGTAATAGTTTTGGTGTCACATTGTGGACATCATGTGACCCTGCTGAGTGGACCTAGGGTGGACTCCACGTTTATGAGGCCCTTGCTGCTTCCTGCTCTTTCCCATGTACCTAAACCTCACCATAGCTCCCACTGCCCTCAGCCACAGTAATGTGTAGTTCTCAAATAATGTCATTGTAAAGATCACAAGCCATGTTTGTTTGAAAAGCTCTGGGGAAGAAAAGGCCAATAGCAGGCATTTAGTCTATTGGTTCCACCACTGGGTCTCAGAGACCATTGCTTCCTTGTTGAGTGACAGCATGGCTCTGTAACCCTGGGCATTGCCTTCTGAAGGGATCAAGCCCAAATGGGGACAGTCGATGACAGAAATGGGGCAAAGCTGCTTGGTTTAACACGTCTTCAAGAGTTTATGGGCACTGTGCATTTGTCTGTGTTCAGGAAGGGCTCTGATGTAGGTGATTCATGTATAATTCTCTTTAGTGCTTATTATGCATGATTGGCTAGGGTCGGGGAGGAGGGGAAGCTAGAGAGCCCACTGTCTTGTCTTCCAGACCAGGGAGTGGAGGCACGTTGGGGGGCACCCACTTATGTGGGTGATTAATACACCACTCAGAACCCTGAAATTTGATTGCCCATCAGCAGCAGGCTGCTCCTTTGTAGTATTTACTTTTGGTTTAAAAGGATCCTCAGTGATTATAGCTCTTTCCCTGCTTGTCTACTCTGGTCTTGAATTCCACAAGCCTCACTCACCACGCCACCTTGGTTCTCCTCATCTTTCCCCATTTCTCCTGCACAGACCACGCTTCCAAGGGAAGCATTTCAACTCTGAGGTCAGAAGACTTGGTGTCATCTTTTAGTGTCCCCACTCCTCCAAACACTAGATTATCTGTCATCAGCGCTTACCATGTTTTTCCTTTCAAAATGGCTTTTTCCATCATCCCCAGAGTCTCACGCAGGAGAAACACAAAAGTGCCAGGAAGGAAAGGGCTTGTGGGTAAGGGGGTGCAGCAGTCATGGCTCCCTGACCTAGCTGGGTGGTTGGTGGGTAATGGAACCCAGGAAGCCCCTCTGGGGAAGACATCTGAAGGAGACAGAGCGGTGAGCAAGGGCCAGTGATGTGACCACCCTCTGGGCTGGAGACCAGAAGCCTGAACCAACGTGTGAGTGGGGTGGTTCTTCTGAGGCTCCCAGGGAGGGTCTGCCCCAGGCCTCTCCCAGCTTCTGGTGGGAGGCTGGGTGTCCCTGGGCTCTTAGCAGCCTCTGTCTCGATCTTCACAAATCCTTTCTCTGTGTGTGTGTCTCTTCTTATAAGGACACTGGTCACACTGGATTTTGAGCCTACCATGACCCAGTGCAACCTCGTTCTAACCAATGATATTACTAATCCCCTACTTCCAGAAGAGGTCATGTTCATAGATTCTGAATTGTTTTATCCCCCTTCAGGACCGAGGATTGAACTCAGCCTTACACTTGCTAGACAAGCGTTCCACCACTTGAACCATGACCCTGTTCCTTTTACTTTTAGTTTTTTGGATAAGATCTTGCCCAAGCTGGCCTTTGTGATCCTCCTACCTCTGCCTCCTGAGTAGCTGGGATTCCAGATACATGCCACCATACCCAGCAGGTTCTGAGTCTTAAATTGTGAATTTTGGGGGAATACCATCCAACCAAGTATACTCTTGCCTAAGAACCTATGAGAAACTCTTCAAGGCCATGTAATGAGTCCCAGTCCCCGAGTGTGACGTCTTAAGTTCCCAGGCAAGCATTTTATGAAGGTGTGTCCTCCCATCTGCCCACCCAGCCTCATTCCTCTCCCCTCCATCACCTTCTCTTCAGTTGAGCCTGACTCTCCTCCCATGCTTCTGCTGACTGTTTCTCCCTGCCCTAATCTGAGGAGATGCTGCTTGTGCCTTGCTTATATCCCTTTGGTTCTGACCTTTGACCTGTCTTTTCATTGCTGCAAGCTGGAGACTCTGTCCCTGGAGTTGGCTCAACTGGTGAACAGGCGGCAGGCAGAAGGAGAAAACCCTCAGATATTAGCGCCCCCTGGGAGCAGCTTTCAATTCATGGCTCATGGCACCTGTCTTGCCTCTCTGGGGGTCACTCTGGGTGCATATGACTTATGCCATTTTCTGGAGTTCCCTGGAGGGATTAAGCTACACCTGCCTACAGAGGAAGCACCTTTGTGACTTCCCCGTTTGTTTGGGGTTCTTTCCCTTCCTCTCTCCCCCTGCAGATGCCTCCCACGACCACCTTCAAATCAACTCTCAGAATTCTTGTGTTACAGTCCACTTCCAAGGGGAGCCCCAAGCCAGCCATTTGAGAATGGCTGTTTTCTGTCCACCATGGATCTGAAATATACTCTCTGAAGCCCACCGCCTCATTTCCTTCTGCAAGCTTGCTCCGAGTGTGTGGGCCTGACCATCTCTCTTCTCTGAACCACGAGTGTTGTAAGAACCATGGCCTCTTTTGCCTTTTTGCTTTTGCCCTTTGCTTGCTTTCGTTCTCACAGAGATCTCATGTCTGTGGAGCATGCCAAAACTTCCTAGAAATTCCTCTAGACCTGTGCTTTCTCTAGGGCTGCAAAGTCTTGTTCTTTTTTTTCCCCTTGTTTTGTGCTGCTTTTTCTCCACAGCCAAACCCTTTCTCTTTTCCTTTTTATTCATCCTTGCATGAAGAAAGAAAATCCAACACCTGGCCGACACTTGCCAGCGATGACGTCTATTTGTCCCAAAACACCACTGGATCTCTTCTTGGGTCTGCAGATGACCAGTGGCTCTGGGTAGAGCCAGGTGATTCTTTCCAACATGGCTCTGCTGTATTCAAGCGAGTGCTTCATGTGTCAGTCACATCCACCCGTCCCCATCTGGCTGTGGACACTGGGGCTGAGCGTTCACCTGTTCGAGGTTCTCCTTGATGGACTGGTTCGTCTGAAATTGTTCAGAATCACAGACCAAGGCTGAGGCTGTGGCTTCTGTGGAAGATCATTTATTCCAGCGCCGCCTCACTCACTGCCCACCACTAGCCCAAGACCCACGAGATGGAGTCAGAGAGGAAGAGGCAAAGCTACTCCCGCCCCAGCTCCCCAACCTGTTCGTGGTCAGGATCCAGGAAGGCAGCGTGTGAGGGGGACTCCCAGGAGATTCTGAGGAGACGGCTGCTCCCCCTCTGGAGGCGTTTGTGCTCAGTCGTGGGTGGGTGGACACACACACCAGTGGTCAGATTCCTCATGACTGCGCATCCTCATCAAAGCCTGGTCCTCCTTGGCTGTCTTCCAGCCCTCTAGACCTTCTGCTGTGGTGGATTCACATTTCTTCAGAGTGTGGAGTGGACAACTGGCCAGGTTTTCTCAGCTCTGAGGGGTTCCCTGGGATGCAACACTTTCAGGACATCCCCCCTTGTCAGCCCCCCTTGTTGTAAATACCATGATGCATTTCACTGGCCCTCCTGAGTCCTCTTAGCACTCAGAGTTGGATGGACGTGTTATGTGCACTCCATCTGATGCAGCCGGTGAGGGATTTTCTGCTGTTTTCATGCACAACAGTAAACAGGTCGACCACACTCCTGCTCTGGGAGGGGGGAGGTCCACGAAGTGTGTGGGGAGAAGTGGGCAGCTCCCATGGGTGGGGATGGCCCTTGAGTTCGTCTTCTCTCTCAAGCAGACTGATGCCACTTCTGCCCTGCTGGCTTTTGGAGACATTCCTCACCAAGCAGAAGTTTATTGCTCACAGTTCTGGAAGCTGGGAAGTCCAAGATCAAGGTGGTCTGTATAGGCTCACTCCTGGAGACGCACCTACTGTGCTCGCATAGGGGAGAACAGGCGTGAGCACCCTCGGCCCTCAGGCTTTTTTTTTTTTTTTTTAAATAAGGGCACTGATCCCTTTCCTAAGGGTAGGGCCCTCATGAGCTTATCACCTCTTCCAGGCCCCATCTCTTGATATACCATACTGGGGATAGGTTCCAACAGAAGAATTCTTTCTTTTCGCTTCTATTGTAATTTTACCTTTTGTTATTTTCTTTTTTAGAATATGTTAGTCAACATGGGAATTTTTTACAGGTCTGTTGTACAGATGATCTGGAGAACCTTTTTATCTTTTGTAACTGAAACACTGCACATTCCGAATGGCAATCCCCTTGCCCCAGCCCCCGGCAAGTCCCCTTCCACTTCCTGCTTCTAAGACTTGACCTCTTTATTTTATTGGGGTTTGAACTTAGGGCCTTGTGCTTGCTAGGTAGGCGCTCTACCACTTGAACTACTCTGCCAGTCCTGTGTTTTGTTTTTTGGAGACAGGGTCTGACCTCTAATTTGTGATCCTCCTGCCTCAGCCTCCTAAGTGCTAGGATTACAGGTGTGCATCACCACACCTGGCTTTTGTCCACTTTTGAACTGGCTTATTTGTATTGTTGCTGTTAAGTCATAGGAATTCTTTATATATTATGAATATGAACCAGATGTATGGTTTGGAAATATCTTCTCCCATTCTATGACCTCTTTACCCTGCTGATTTTTTCTTTACTAAGTCTGAACAATTGGCCTTTTAACACTTAGGTTTCATTTCTTTGGTCCCTGTGTGATCTGAAACAGAGCTGGAGGGAAGGGGTCCTCTGGAGGCTGAGCCTCTCATAGCATAAACCTTCAGTCACACATACACCATTCTTTTCTCACCCATCGTGTTAGGCCAGGCTTTCCAAGTCAAGACCCACAGGTACCTTCCAAGAAAACATTAACACTTCTGCACATGGGGGTAAGAGATCTGATGGCAGAACACACAACTGGAGGACCTCCTGGGGGACCCATTTAAAGATGCAGGCAGTTATCTCTAGAACTGGCTCTCACTGCAGCTGCTGGCATCCACTGAGCTGTAGGTACAAAGACCTAGCCACAGAAATGACCCAGCTGCTCAGTTTGACATATTTTCCAGGGTCCCTGTGCCCTGGGCTCTGAGGGGCCCCAGAAGAAGTACGTGCATCCCAGCCTTGGCAGGGTTTGCTGTCCGTGGTACCAGATGCAGTAGAGTCAGCTCCCTTGATCCTCAGCTGGCCAGGTAGAGGAGGGGGGGTGGAGAGAAACCCTCCAGTTGCCCCTTGTCATTTTCATTGGCTCCTCCCACCTAGCTCCAGGTAGGTTCCACTGCAGGTGTGAGAGAAGCAAAATTTGAGTGCTGACCCCAGGGAACTGATGCCAAGGTGCTGGAGAAGCAAAGCTGCTTAAACAGGGCTGAGCAGTCCCTCCCACAGCACCTGCAGCCGATGTCCACACGGGGTATCTGGTAACTTGCAGATTGTGTTCGGTGTCTTGGGCAGGGCTGAGATCCCTTACTTCCAACATGGTCAGGTGAGGATGGTGATGTTAGTGCAGAGCTATAGTCTATAAGCCAGGTAACGCCCCCGGACCCAGCACAGGGAGCAGGCACAGGAAGCCTTGGAAGTCTGGGGATGTTCCATGCAGCAGAGGCTGCCCTGGACCTCCAGGATGGGATAGGATGCAAGGTGGTATCAGTTGCAGAGGCCAGGATGTCACAGGCAGGCTGGGCTGCAGAGGACAGAAGGGGAGCCCCCAGCTGCCTTCTGCAAGAGACTTTTGCTCTCTAGACCTCCATTTTCCTCCAAGCAGAGATCTGACCCTCGTTGACCCAGAAGGTGAAATCCAAAGATGGGCAGATAAGCAAGCTTGGCTCCACTTAATTCATGTGGGTTCCATCAGAGACCCTTAAGCATCCAGCAGTGATGCACAGGACGGGCTGGGATAGGGAGCAGAGCCTTCTCAGGCAGGCAGATTCCTGATGGGTGGAGGGTGTGTAGAGAACAGAGTGTGGCACTGGGTTTTCTGTGAGCAGAAGCTATCCCATTGCCTTGCTTTTGGGCAACCAGAGAGTCCTCATGGCATCCCAGGGAAAAGTTTGTGCTTTTAGAAATTTCTTCCCAGGGAAACGATTAGCCAGTCAGACCTGCTGTCCTTTTGCAAGCAGCAAATTACCCAGGAAAATGTAATTACCCGTTCGCTTTGTTATTAGCGCACGGCTAAGAAGATTGAAGTAATGGTCCCTTCCGTGGAATTTCAAAACTCTCTCACATAGCGCATCCCTGATATTAAACACAATGCGACTTTCTTTTGAATTCAATTAAGCATTTGCCTACTGTGACTCTTTATTCATTGCAAATTGTCTCAGTAAATAATCTTCATCAAAAGTCAGAACCAATCCCCATTAGTTGTTTAGATTAATTAATGTGTCCCCCAGGAGTCACCCAAATGAATTCAATTTGAACGTCAACAACTTGGCCGATGGAGTTTCCCAGGTTGGCATTAAGACAATATTAAACCTGCAATAAGTCACATTTAAAATGTTAATTCAGAGAAGCTCTTCACTTAGAGCATTTAATTAAATCCTTAAATAAACGGCGTGGGCTCAGCACCAGCTGGTTCTGCGTTTCCATCCCAGCACACAGCCTTGAAGTCATTGTGAGAAGCGATATTGGAGGCCCGGTGAAGATAACCAGGATATATAGAGAGTAATAAAATCTAATCTCGTTTCCAGCGGCGAGATTCAGTGTGTGTACACAACCCGGGCTCAAATTGTAAGTTAATTACATTAACCCTGGTGTACTCGGGGATCTGAGCAGCTGGAGAGTGAAATTACTCTTTCCTGTCATAAGAGTCTTCCTTTTCAACTTCACTATATTAATTTTTAGCCAAATACTTACTCATAAGGAAAATTGAAGTTAATGTAACCAAAGATAAAGTAATGCAACCCTTAATATTCTGAAGGGATTATGGAGACCCGTGAAAAGACACTCTGCAAATGTCATTGGCTTGGGATGGATTTATGGGGTGCGGGAGGTGGGGGAGAGAAGAAATGAAGATGCCAGTTCTTGCTCCCAGCCTGGGGTTAATAAAGAGCCTAATCTAGAAAATTCAGTCCACTGTTGTGTATGAAAATAGATGGCAGCGATGGGGGTATGGGGGTGGGGAGGGACCTGGGCCCTGGGAGAAGTTACTGCTTCATCTCTGATGCAGTAAAGGGTCCAGGTGTCAGGCAGCAGGATGACCTCTGCCTGTCCCCTGGCTGTCTGGAAATGTCCAGGCTCAACCTCTTAATCCTGGGAGTAGTAGCTCTCCTTGAGGAGGGAGGAGGTTCATACTCCCTTCTCAGGCTGCTCAGAGGGATCTTTGTCCCCCATTGCTGGCCTGAGACTCTTGGGCAGCACCTTGAGTCATCAAAGTAATGTTTGGTCGGGTGGTACTGAAGGTCTAAGCAAAGCTAATTCTAGGAGTTTCCCCCAAATTCTATCAATCTTCCAGTCACTGGGGAAGCCATGCCTGGCCTCCATTCAGTGTGAGCCTGGCATCTCCCAAGGCTGCAGCTCCCGCTGCTGTGTGGTCACTCCACCCCTTGGGGAAATGGGAAAACCTGAAGCTTCCTCTTTGTGTCAGAACTACAGCTTCCTGTTCTTGTGATTCTCAGCACAGTGGCAGGAAATGAACTGAATTTCCAGTACCTCCTCCTAGAAGGGGGCTCTGTCCTAACCCCGCACTTGCCCTCACTCGATCCTAACCTTCTGCCTGCCTGTGTGGTGTTGTCCATGATGCCTTCCCGTCATCCCCTCTCTTCTGGTCTTTAATCTGAGAAAAGTGTTTGCAGCTTGAAGGACCTGATTTTACCCTGCTCCTGGCTGTCCAGTTAATAGAGCTTCCACTGAGTTGCTTTTCCATCCTGACTTTGACTGTCACGTACTGCTACAGGAGTCCCACACTGAGGGGATTTCATTGGAATGCCACCTGTAGTTGACTGGAAGAGGCTGTTCAGAGGGCAGTGTTGAGGATTCTGAAGGGTCAGGTGCTATGATGCACTTCTGTAATCCCAGCTACAGGAGGATGGTGGCTCGAGGCCAGCCTGGGAAAGAAGTTATTGAGACCCTGTGTCTAAAAAGAAGCCAGGCAAATACCTGTGGTCCCAGTTACTCAGGAAGCAGAGGTAGGATTGTGGTTTGAGGCCGCAAAATTAGCATGAGACCATGTCTGAAAAAAAAAACCTAAAAGCAAAAGGACACTGGGGGTGTGGCTTAAGTGGTAGAGAGCTTGCCTTGCAAGAGCAAGGCCCTGAGTTCGATCCCCAGCACTGCAAAAATAAATAAATAAATAAAAAGAAGGAGGATTCTGAGCCTGGGTCCAGTGTCCAAGAACACTGTGTACTGTCAGCCATGTATGCTTGAGTTCCTCTAAATTCTTCCTAATGCTTTACAATATCATTGAAAGGATTTTAATAACTGCACCATAATCAAATCTTTTAATTTCTCTGTTTCATTTTTCCTTCCTTTGCTAGTAAGGATAAATGGAGTCTCTGTCTCAATGTCTGACCTTTCAGATAGACACCTATGAGTAATTACTAGACCAATGATATCAACAGGATCAAATTATCTAACAGTCGAGCTCTTTCTTATGGTCAGCATACTCGCTTAAACAGAGATTGTGTTTTTCACTTCATTCAATGCTGGGCACGACAGTGACATGAACACACGTACAGTTTATTTTATGGCTGTCTGTCAGTAGGCTAATTTTTTACTCTCTTTTTTTATTGTGCGTACATTGTGTCATTTATAAAAGACTTGAATTCACCCCCTCCACCATTCTCCTTTATCACCCATTGCTGGCATAGTTTCAGGTCTCCTTTTTCCATTTGTATACATGTATACACAGTGTTTGTTCCATATTGACCCTCCTTCAACCTTTCCCCGCCTCCTCCCCCGTCTCACTGGCACAACACACCCCCACCCCAGACAGGACCTGTTCTTCCCTCTAAACAGAGATTCCTATTTTATTTATTTTTCCATTACTGGGGCTTGAACTCAGGGCCTTCACCTTGAGCCACTCCACCACCCTTTTTTGTGATGGGTTTTTTTGAGATAGGGTCTTGAGAACTATTTGCCTGGGCTGGCTTCAAACTGCTACCCTCCTGATCTCTCCCTCCTGAGTTAGGATTATAGGCATGAGCCACCAGTGCTTGGCTAAACAGAGATTCTTAAGAGATCACACAGGAAAGCAAAGCTTAAGGAAACAAGCAGGTAGTTTTCATATGTTTTCTCTAAATATTCTTATTTCCCATAGGTCAATGTCACAGAACCACAGACTTCAGATCAGGAAAGAAAATAGCAGGTTGAGTTCAGATGTCACACTGGACAGAGGAAAATGAAGCCCAGAGAATTTAAGCAACTTAACACAGCCACCCAGCTGCTCATGGCAGGCCGGGTCCTATTCCAGGTATCTCCATGCTGGTTTGCACACTTGCCTTTTTGGGGTTTTGCCAGTCACTGGGTCTTCACACCCGCTCCAATCCAAAGCCCTGGCTTCTACCTACAGCTTTGGCTGTGACGCTGCTCCATCTGTTGTGAAGCTCAGAGAAGTGTTCTGGGGACTTCCTTCTACAGTGCATGGCCCCAAATTCCTTTCCTTCTCTGCCTCTGCTGGATTCAGGTAGTAAAGGCAAGAAAACAGAAATGCTGGCTCTGCCAGTTTCTATGTTGGTAGCATGTGTCTGCTCTAATTTTTAAGCTAAAACAATAAAACCTGCTTCGCTTGTGTCTCCTTTGGATTTGCTTTGCAGATAGCACCACCCGCAAGCTCATGAAAGGCACTTTGCAGACACTTTGCAACAGCAACCTAACTCAGACTGAGCTGTAGTAACAAAGATGCCCTCTCCTGCCAGAGTCTCTCCTGAGCAAACTAGCTGGTCTTCAGGAGAGGAGCAGCAAAGGAGGTGAAAACCCAGAGTCTGGGTGGGAAGAAGGCAGAGTCTATGCTTGATGCAGCGAGGGGAGCAGCTGGTGGGGGAGAGCCAAGAACCCACCACAAGTTCTCATCTCTTGCATATTGGGGAATTGGGTAGAGCTCCCTATAGAGGCTGTCTTGTCTCACTCAACCCAGGGCTCTATAGAACCTTCTTGTGTCTGCAGAACAAGAGGATACCCAGGTTCTTGAGTGTAGGAAGGGGTCTTTGGTGGGTGCACCCAGAAGAGGGACTGGCTCCTTCATCCCAGCATTGCAGCAGCCAGTGCATTGTGGAACCTGGTTCAGCAAGAGCCAAAGACGCAGAATTTTTGATAGAGACCCTGAGTCTATCCTTGGACAGTCTTAGCATCTGTGCCTCAATGCAAAGAACTCATTACTCTATTCCAAGCCAAAGCAAAGCCAGCCACAGCAAGACCCCAGAAGAGGAGCACTGAGCAGGTGCCTCCTCCCCAGTTGTATCAGGATAGGTCTAGAAACAGTCTCTGAACTTGCCAGGCTGAGGCCTCACCAGGATCCTGGCAGAGAGAGACTAAGTTAGTAGGTGATTCTTTGTAGCTTGGGGTGAGTTGACCTTTTCCTGTGGACAGCCTGGCACGCAGTGCCCAGCCCCCTGTGCTGTCAGGGCATTCATTACTGAAGCAGTGACCTGTTGCCTTGCTCCCCTGTCACCCTACCTTCTCTGGGGAGACTCATTCCCCCTATATTATCCTTGCCCTCTGCAGCCTGCTCCTTCCTCTAGAGAGGAGAAGCCCCTTTTTCCATGGGTCTTACAGCCATGCAGTCTGTGTCACAGACACCACTCCACAAAGATGGGGTTCCTCCTGCAGGAGCATGTAGGAGCCCCAGAGGTGGCACCAAGGCTGAAATCGGGGATGGTGGGGAGTGGTGTGGGCTGTGCACTCATGGTCCTGGACCTCTTGCTGTAACCACCTGTGCTGGTCCAGTAGTCACAGGGAGGATACCCCCCAGTGTGTTTCAAAGACATCAATTTTCCTGACATTGCTCACAGGGAGCTGGACACTGGATAGAGGAGGACATGAGGCTAGAAGGAGATATGAGGGATCTGGAGCCCACAGACCCTGAGAGACAGAGTTGGAGTCTCCAGCCCATAGCTAGGCACCCCTTCTCCTATGCTTTTTCCTCTATGCCCCATTAAAGAAATTTTAGATTTTCTCATAGTGTTTTATGGATTTAACCTAGATTCTGTTTATTCCTGGCTGCCCCAGGAGCAGGGACAGTGGTGTCTCTGGGCAATGGGTGGGCTCTGAAGACAACACTGGGATAAGTGAGTCTGCAGGGAAGCTCCTGATGGAAGCTTCCAGGCAGGGTGTGGTCACACTGTGCTTGAATAATTTCTGCTGCTGTCACCCATAGCAGACTGGGCTGTTCTTCATCTAGAATGGAGGCTACTGGGGTCCACCTTCTCCTCTCTCTCCACAAATGCACTGCTCTGTCCACCGAGCATTCATCTTTAGAGCTTATGGTCTATCCCCAGTGGAAGGTCAATGCAACCAGCCTGGTAGCCAGAGGCAGCCTCTGCTAGATTATGGGACATTGTCCCTAAGCACTCAGGGGTGTCCTTTAGTGACCCACTGTACCAAGTCTCAACCAGCAAGGAAGACTAACACCTTGGAACAGAGTGTGCTTGATCTTGGCTTTCTAAATCAAAATTGTATTTCATCAAAACAAGAGATGCTAAATGGAATCACCTGTGGCTGCTCATGATATTAGGAAATGTTCAGTTTTAAGAGCATCCCTCGAAGGTGAAGCCTGGTGCTGCTTTGCTGTCATATCAACTGTTTTCTGTTTAACTCAGACCTGGTGGGAAAGAGAAATGGTCAGGTCAGGGCCTGACCTCTGGCCCTGGCTCCATCTGGGTCTTTCAGAGACCTGAATTGATGCATCTGATGCTCCCAGCACATGGGAGGCACTCGTACCAACCAGGAGTCTTCAGGTTGCCAGGGATCCAAATCCCAAACTCAAATATAGAAAAGGAAAATAGCTTTGGGTCTGGCTGGATCCTGGTGCTGAAGCAATAGTCAGGAGGAGGTGCCAGTGTGTCTCTCACCGCTCTTCTCTGTGTTTACTCCATTCCTAGGGTCCTGTGATGGACTCTGGCAGCTCCATGTGCCATAAAGTCTGACTAGTTTTAAGGTCATCTGAAAGTAGCAGGTCACTGGACAGGCCTGCACCAATCACAGAAGTGTCCCTAGGCTTGGACACTGGTTGCCCCTAGAGGCACAAATGGAAGGCTGCTAGAGCAAGTGGGAACCTACCTGACTCACAGGCTGCAAAGCTCCTTGTAGCCAGTAGCATCTCCCAGTACACAAATAAGGGAAGCTTCTAAAGTGAAAGCATCCCTGAAGTGGCCTTTCCTTGGCTCCCATACAGCACCAACCTGTACATTCAGAATGATGAAAGACTGCAGCTAGTTTTCTTTTCTCTAAGTGGTGCTGAGAATCAGGCCTGGTGCCCTGACCACATGGATGAACGAATGACTGCAGAGCTTATACTGCTGTCCAGAAGTGAGAAGCTGCACATCAACCTCTCCACTCTCTGAACATGGAGAGCACTTGAACTGAGAGATTAAAGCCTCCAACCAATGACTTGGCCTCAGATGCACAAATTGCAACACAGAAATACAACAAATATGAAGAACCAAGGCAACAGGAGTCCTCAAATGTCAACAACTCCACAATAATAGACTCTAATTATAGTGAAGTGGGTAGTATATCAATAAAGAATTCAAAAGGGCTGGTGCCAGTTGCTCACGCCTGCAATCCCAGCTATTCGGGAGGCCGAGATCAGGAAGCTTGAGGTTCAAAGCCTTAATCACAAATAGTTCACGAGACCCTATCTTGAAAAAACACCTTCACATAAAAAGGGCTTGGAGTGGCTCAAGGTATAGCCCTGAGTTCAAACTGCAGTACCACAAAAAAAATTTCAAAAGAATGATATAAGGATAATCAATGAAATTATAGGGGACACAAACAAACAGCAGAATGAGATAAGTTAGACAATGCAAGATATGAAAGAGGAAGTCAATAAATATACAGAAATCCTGAAAAGATTAAATTGAAATTCTGGAAACGCAAAGCTGAGTTGAAAAGCCTCAACAGTAGACTGGATCAAGCTGAAGACAGAATACCAGGACTTGAAGACAAGGCATATGAATTAGAACATTCAGACAATGATAAGAGAAAAAAAAAAAGTACAAACAAAACACACAAGACTTCCAGTGCACCATTAAAAGACCAAACCTGTGAATTGTGGGCATAGAAGAAGGAGAAGTGGTGCAAGCTAAAGGCATATTCAATAAAATAATAGCAGAAAAATTTCCAAATCTTGGGAAAGAGATGCCTTCCAGGTACAGGAGGCTTTTAGAACACTGAGCAGACAAGACCAGAAAAGAACCTCTTTGCATCAATTTAAGTTAAAGTGTTGAGTGTATAGACAAGGAAAGAATACTGAGAGTTGCAAGAGAGAGAAGCACTGAGTCACTATTAAAGGCAAACCCATCAGAGGGATGGCAGACTTCTGGACAGAAACTCTAAAAGCAAAGAGAGTACAGAATCATGCTTTTCAAACCCTGAAAGAAAATCTAGATTACTATATCCACCAAAACTATCCTTCATAATTGAAGGAGAAACAGAAACCTTCCATGACAAACAAACACTAAAGGAACTCATGACCATTAAACCAGCACCACAGAAGACACCGAAAGGAATCCTGCAAACATAACAGAAAGATAAACACACATGAAAATACAAGAAAGAATAAATCTCTCTACACAAGTGTATAAGAAGACAAAGATTAGGAAAGAATCAAACACTGCAAAAACAACAAAATGACAGGAATTACTGCATACCTTTCAATAACAACTCTGAATGTTAATGGTCTTAATTCTTCAATTAAAAGGTACAGATTGAGTCAGGATTACAAGCCTGTAATCCCAGCTACTTGAGAAATGGAAATAGGATTGTGGTTCAAGGCCAACCTGGCAAAGGTTAATGAGATTTTATCTCAAAAATAAGTCAAATGTGGTGGCACATACCTGTAATCCCAGGTACTTGGGAGGCAGAAGTAGGACTGAGGTCTGAGGCTAGTCCAAGTAAAAGTGAGACCCTGTCTGAAAAACAAACTAAAATAAAAAAGGACTGGGTTCATGTTTTAAGTGTAGCGTGGTTGCCTAACAAGTGCAAGGTCCTGAGTTCAGTCCCTAGTACCAAAAAATGATACAGACTGGAAAATTGGATTAAAAACAAGGTCCATGGCTGCCTACAAGAAACACACCTCACTGGCAAAGACAAACACAGACTTAAAGTGAAAGGACAGAGAAAGATATTCTGAGCAAATGGAGCCTGAAAGCAAGCAGGAGTAGCTATACCCATATCTGAAAAGGTAAACTTCAAACCAAAATTAGGCAGAAGAGACAAACAGGGCTACTTCATATTGATAAAGAACAATTCATCAAGAAGATATAACATCATGACTTGAGCTAGACAATGGTTTCTTACATATGACTCCAAAAGCACAAGCAATAAAAGAAAAACATATATTGGATATTGTCAAAATTTAAAAACTTTTGTGCTTATAAAGACTTCCATTAAGAAAGTAAAAAGACAACCCACAGAATTAGAGAGAACATTAAAATTTGTGTCTAATAAAGAACTTGTATCTAGACTGTACAAAGAACTCTTATAAGTATGATAAAAAGAACAACTCAATTTTTAAAAAAGAAGATATAACAATTATAAACATATATGCAACAAATGTTGGTTCACCCAATTTCACAAAAACAAATACTACTGTGCTCAAATACACAGATGGATCCCAACACAATAGTGTGTGACTTCAATTCCCCACTCTTACCAATACATAGGTTATCAAACTAAAAAATCAACAAAGAAACTTCTGAATTAAATGGCACTATAAATTAAATGAACTTAACAGACATCTACAGAATATTCCACCCAAGGGCTTCTCAGCAGCCCTTGGAACTTTCTCCAAAATAGGTCATATTTTAGGAAATAAAGCAGGTCCTAACAAATACAAGAAAATTGAAATAATGTCCTGTGTTTTATCAGATCACAATGGAATAAAACTAGACATCAATAGCAAGAGAAAATACAGAGAGTATTTGAATGCATGGAGACTGAACAATACACTTTTTTTTTCCTTTTTCTTTTATTATTCATATGTGCATACAAGGCTTGGTTCATTTCTCCCCCCTGCCCCCACCCCCTCCCTTACCACCCACTCCACCCCCTCCCTCTCCCCCCCTTAATACCCAGCAGAAACTATTTTACCCTTATTTCTAATTTTGTTGTAGAGAGAGTATAAGCAATAACAGGAAGGGACAAGGGTTTTTGCTGGTTGAGATAAGGATAGCTAAGGATAGCGTGGGTGTTACCTTCTAGGTTCTTTTTGATCTCACCTTTTCTCTAGTACCTGTTCCCCTTTTCCTGTTGGCCTCAGTTGCTTTTAAGGTATCTGCTTTAGTTTCTCTGCATTAAGGGAAACAAATGCTAGCTAATTTTTTAGGTGTCTTACCTATCCTCACCCCTCCCTTGTGTGCTCTCGCTTTTATCATGTGCTCATAGTCCAATCCCCTTGTTGTGTTTGCCCTTGATCTAATGTCCACATATGAGGGAGAACATATGATTTTTGGTCTTTTGGGCCAGGCTAACCTCACTCAGAATGATATTCTCCAATTCCATCCATTTACCAGTGAATGATAACATTTCGTTCTTCTTCATGGCTGCATAAAATTCCATTGTGTATAGATACCACATTTTCTTAATCCATTCGTCAGTGCTGGGGCATCTTGGCTGTTTCCATAACTTGGCTATTGTGAATAGTGCCGCAATAAACATGGGTGTGCAGGTGCCTCTGGAGTAACCTGTGTCACAGTCTTTTGGGTATATCCCCAAGAGTGGTATTGCTGGATCAAATGGTAGATCGATGTCCAGCTTTTTAAGTAGCCTCCAAATTTTTTTCCAGAGTGGTTGTACTAGTCTACATTCCCACCAACAGTGTAAGAGGGTTCCTTTTTCCCCGCATCCTCGCCAACACCTGTTGTTGGTGGTGTTGCTGATGATGGCTATTCTAACAGGGGTGAGGTGGAATCTTAGCGTGGTTTTAATTTGCATTTCCTTTATTGCTAGAGATGGTGAGCATTTTTCCATGTGTTTTTTGGCCATTTGAATTTCTTCTTTTGAGAAAGTTCTGTTTAGTTCACTTGCCCATTTCTTTATTGGTTCATTAGTTTTGGGAGAATTTAGTTTTTTAAGTTCCCTACATATTCTGGTTATCAGTCTTTTGTCTGATGTATAGTTGGCAAATATTTTCTCCCACTCTGTGGGTGTTCTCTTCAGTTTAGAGACCATTTCTTTTGATGAACAGAAGCTGTTTAGCTTTATGAGGTCCCATTTATCTATGCTATCTCTTAGTTGCTGTGCTGCTGGGGTTTCATTGAGAAAGTTCTTACCTATACCTACTAACTCCAGAGTATTTCCTACTCTTTCCTGTATCAACTTAAGAGTTTGGGGTCTGATATTAAGATCCTTGATCCATTTTGAGTTAATCTTGGTATAGGGTGATATACATGGATCTAGTTTCAGTTTTTTGCAGACTGCTAACCAGTTTTCCCAGCAGTTTTGTTGAAGAGGCTGCTATTTCTCCATCATATATTTTTAGCTCCTTTGTCAAAGATAAGTTGGTTATAGTTGTGTGGCTTCATATCTGGGTCCTCTATTCTTGAACAATACACTTTTAATGATCAGTGCATCACTGAAGAGACAGGGGGAAATCAGAAAACTCAAATCAAATGAAAATGAAACCATAACTTATTAGAACTTTTGGGACACAGCAAAGGCAGTGCTAAGAGGAAATTTTATAGCTGTGAGAGCCTACATTGAAAAATAAGAGAGATCTCAAATAAATAACTTTATGATGCCTCTGAAGCCCTTAGAAAAACAAGAACAAGTCAAACCCCAAATAAATAGGTGGAAAGAAATAATAAAGATCCGTGGGGGGGGGGGGAATCAATGAAATGGAGACTGAGAGAAAGTTACAAAACATCAATGAAACAAAGAATTTGTTTTATCCCATCTTTTCAAAGTGAAAAGGCAAACAAGACTGACAAATCATTAGTCCAACTAACTAAAAGAAAGAGAGAACATCTAAATTAATAAAACAAGAGGTGAACAAGGAATATCACAGGTAATATTTTGAAAACTTAGACATTCCATTAAACTGGAAAATCTAGAAGAAAGGAAAAATTTTTTAGATGCATATGGTTTACCAAAATTGAACCAAGAGGATATAAATGACTTAAACAGATCTATAATGAGCAATGAGATTGAAGCAGTAATAGTCTCCCAACAAAAAGTCCAGATTCACTGCTAAATCTGTCCTTTAAAGAAGGACTAACACCAATGCTCCTCAAGTTATTCCATAAAGTCGAAAGGGAAGAAATGCTGTTATTCTGTGAAGCCAATGCTACCTTGATACCAACATCAGACATTACAAAACAGAGAAAACTACAGGCCAGTTTCCTTGATGAAAATAAATGCAAAAATCTCAAGAAAATACTTGCAAACCAAATTCAGCAACACTTTGAAAAGATCATACAATACAATCAACTTGTTTTCATTGCATAATGCAGGGATAGTTCAACACTCATGAACATCTCAACAGATGCAGAAAAAGCTTTTGACACAATTCAGCATCCCTTGATTGATAAAAACCTTGAAGAAGCTAGGAATACCAAGAATGTACCTCAACACAATAAAGATTATACATGACAAACTTATAACCAAGATTGTATTAAATGGGGAAAATTGAAAGCATGTTCTCCGAAAGTCAGGCATGAGACAAGGTGTCTCCGTTCTTAGTCATTGTAGTGTTTGAGTTCTTAGCTAGAGTAATAAGGCAAGAAAAAGAAATAAAAGGAATATAAATATAAAAGGAAGAAGTTAAATTATTCCTTTTTTGCAGATGATACAATCCTACACTTGTAAGACCTTAGAGACTCCATCAGAACATCTTAGATCTGATGAACACATTCAGCAAAGTAGCAAGATACAAAATCTGCCTGCAAAAATCAGTAGTTTTTCTATATCATAAAATGGACAGGCTGAGAAAAAAAATCAGGAAAACAATTCCACTCATAATAACCTCCAAAAAAAGGAACTAGAACTAAACTACCTAAGTGAGTGAAAGACCTCCACAGTGAAAATGACAAAACACTGAAGAAAGAAATTGAAGAAGACGTTAGAAAATGGAAAGATGTCCCATGTTCATGGATGGGTAGAATTAATATTGTGAAAACGATTACACTATAAAAGCAATCTACAATTTCAAGCAATCTCCATCAAAATTCCAATGTCAATCTGCACAGAAATAGAAAAATGAGTCTTAAAATTCAATGGAAGCATAAAAAACCTGAATAGTGAGAGCAATCCTGAGCAAAGAGAGCAATGCTGGAGGTACCACCATGTGAGACTTCAAATTGTACCACACAGCCATCACCACAAAACCAGACCCTAGACCTGTGGAATAGAAGATCCAGAAATCCACACAGCTACAGCCTTCTGATTTTAACAAAGGTGCCGAAAACATAAGTTGGAGAAAAGACGCCTTCTTCAACAAATGGTGTTAGGAAAACTGGATATTCACATATAGAAGACTGAAACGAGTTCCCTGTCTCTCATCCTGTACAAATATCAACTGAAAACAGATCAAAGACATTAGTGTAAGACCTGAAACTACACAGGAAAAACCCAGGGAAACACGAGAAGATATAGGCTCAGGAAATGACTTTCTAAATGGGCCTCCAATCCCTGAGGAACTGAAAGCAAGAATTGACCATGAGATTGCATCAATAAAAACTTCTGCACATCAAAGGGAACAATCACCAGAACGAAGAGACAGCCTACAGAATGGGAGAAAATTTTTGTCAGCTATTTGTCGGATAAGGGATTAATACACAGAATACTTAAAGGCTCAAAAATTAAAACCAGAAGAACAAGTAATCCAATTAATAAATGGGCAAATTAATTGAACAGACAGTTCTCAAAAAAAGTACAAGTGGCCAAAAAGTACATTCTTAGCCATAAAGGAAATCAAATCAAAATGACAGGAGATTACACCTCACCCCTGTCAGAGAGGCTTTTATTAAGAAAATGAACAATGCCAAAGCCAGAAAAGATGCAGGGGAAAAGGAAGCCTTGTACACTGTTTGGTGGGAATGTAAGTTAGTGCAGCCACTATGGGAACCAGTGCAGAGGTTCCTCAAAAAAATAAAAATAGCAAGCACAAGACCCTGAGTTTAATCTCCAGTCTTGCCAAAAAAAAAACCTCTAAAAATATGGTATGATCCCGTTATACCACATCTAGGCGATCTCCAAAGGAATGTAAATCAGGATACAACAGAGACACCTGCACACCCATGTTTATAGCCAAGCTATGGAATCAGTCTAGGTGCCCCACACCAATGAATAGATAAAGAAAGTATGGCGTGCATACACAATGGAGTATTACTCAGCCATAAAGAAGAATAAAATGATGTCATTTGCAGGAAAATGAATAGAACTGGAAATGGTAAGGAAAATGAATCAGACTCAGAAAGACAAATATTACATGTTTTCTCTCATATACAGAACCTAGACTCAAAAAAAGAAAAAAAATTACATGAATGTAAAAGGGATATTGTTTGAGGGGGGGAAAAGCAGCAAGAGAGAGAAGAGTGAAAGTGGAGGTAAACATGTTTGAAGTCTTTTACAGGCATGTATGAAAATAGAATAATGAAACCCATTAAATTATATTTAAAAGGGGGGCAAAAGGAAATAAGAAAGAGTAACAGAGAGACTGAATATGACCAAAATACATTACATGCACGTGTGGAAGTTTCACAATCAAACCTCTTTGCGCAATTAATACACGCTGAAAAAAAAAAGAGAAAGACGAAAAACAAGGTGTCAGCCAGGCGGCACGGCCTCCCTCCTTGCCTCTTCCTGCTTCTGCAGCTCTGGCTAGCCTCAGCTGTGGTCATGTCCCTCCGGTCTCTAGACCCAGGTCAGTGGCCTTCCCTCAGTGTGGCTGTTTCATCCCTCCCGGGACACTGGTTTTATGAAGTCACTTGGAAAGACAGAGTCCACCCAGATAATCTGGGATAATCTCATCTCACGGTCCCTAATGTAATCATATCTGCAACCGCTGTTTTTCTAAATAAGGCCTCATTGCAGGTTCCAGGGATCAGGACTTGGATGAGTATATGGAAAGTGCTGTTTTTCAATCTTCTTAAGTACGATTCCCAGAGCTTTTTATAACTTTGCTGCCAAAGTTTTAATCAGTCTCTCTCTCTCCACATTATTTGGAAATCTTATTCCTAAAGGGGCTTTAGCCTTTGTGAAGTTTCCCAGCTCAATTTTAAACTCATAGTTGAACCCATGAGTCCCCCCACTATATAAAGGACACAAGGAAGGCTCATCAAGCATTTATTGAGTACCTACTGTATGCCAGATTTTTTGCTTCTCACACTAAACTTAAGGAGAAAGAGTCACTACCCCATTCTACAGTTGTAAGGACTGAGGCCCAAGATTTTAAGAAAGGGGTCTGAAGTGCCCCAGCTAATAACTGGCAGAGTGGGGACTGGAGCCAGGTCCTCTGATTTCAAGCACAGGCCCTTGTCCCAGACCTGCTGGGTTTCCCTGAGGCTGGAAAGCTCCCTTGGTCATCACCAGTGGAGACAGGACTTTGTATCCAGCCCCAGCCACTGCTATTCCCCTGCCAGGAACTTTCTGTCATGTTTTCCAGAGTCAGGCTGGATTATTCTTTCATATGAGGTAGCAAGCACTTCTCTGTGTGCTCAGACATTCTCTGCCTTGAGCTCCTACCACCCAGAGCTCCTCTGCTGCGCTTGCTGAGCAGGAGAGGAGCTCCCAGCCTCTCAGCCCGCCCCACTCACTGCCCTGTGGCCACCAGCATGAAGAATCCTCTCCAAACCCCTGCCTCTGCCTCCCCTCCATGTCACCTTCTAAATGACAGTGCTGACCTTTCTTTCTACTCTCAGAGGCAAGCCATGGCCTGCTTAGGGCTGCCCCAGCCCACCCAGGTCACTGTCCCTCCTGGGAAAGTGGAAACATTAACTCCTCAGCCCTCTCCGGAGATCATTAGTCAAAAGCAAGCCACAAATCCCTTTTATTTCATTTCTGCCTCTGCCTGGCCAGTGACTGAAGCCAGCTTCGGAGGGAGGGTGGGGCGCTCCTCTGAGGCTCACCCTGGCCTCTTTCCCTTTCGTATGGTGATGAGCTCTGGGCAGCCTGGGGCCAGGGCCCTGTGCTCCAGGGGAACGTGGGCTGTGGAGTGGGGAGGTTTAACCAGCTCACACTCTTCTCTTCACTGGGCCCACCTAGGAGTTGCCCCCACTGAGAAAAGCCTTTAAGTTGAAAATGTTATTTCTCTTATTCTGTCAGTGTGCTTTGTTCAGAAGTCATGATGGAATACTTCCTCTCTAGAATATTTTATGCTAATCAGAATCACTGTCAGCAGATCATTTTAAGTGCTCATTATCCCCTCCACTTTGGTTATTTGTGCTGAAGATGGTGGGACCTAAACCTGCTAAGCCTGGTCTCATCCTGAACAACACCAGCTTGCCTGACTTCCTTCCTTCCTTCCTTCCTTCCTTCCTTCCTTCCTTCCTTCCTTCCTTCCTTCCTTCCTTCCTTCTTCTTTTCTTGTTTTTGGGTGTGTGTGTGTGTGGTAGGGTCTTGCTATGTGGGCTAGGCTGGCCTTCAGCTCCACCTCCTGAGTGTTGGGATTACAGATGTGCACCACCACACCTGGCTAAAGCCAGATTTCTGAAAAGTCTGAGGTCTGACCCTGCCAGGGACTTCATCATGGAGAAAACATGCTAACACAAAAGTGCCCTGTGCTCTGCAGAATCATGGGTCAAATTAACATCTTGTTCAATGTGTCCCATGCTCCCTCTGTGTGGATTCTGTGGTGGTTTGGGGAGGCCTGTGGGAAGGGCCCCAGGCTGTTCCAAACCACCTCTGTGAACAACCAGCTTCAGGGATTAAGTAGGAGTGTGACCGGGTTTTACAGAGTTGCATCTTCGTTTTTGCAGTAATCCAGCTGAGCACTTCTGAGCCAGGGCCACAGCCAGGGCACAGACAATCCCACATTCTGAGTATGTGGAGGTGGGGGGGTGGGGGTGGCCAAGGAAGTTCCTTCCCTGCCACTCAGAGAGGAACAAAGGGCACCGGGCCTGCCAACCCGCTTGGCTCAGGATCCTGGACTGCCTTTGACGCTGTGGCTGGCACATGACTGTGTTTATCTGGGACAAGCTGTGGCACCCAAGTCCAAGTGCATCTGCCCCGGGCCTGTCCCTCGTGGACACATCTGGTAAGCATCAAACTAGACAGAGAACTCTGTGTAAGAGGAAGCAGCTTAGGTCCTTCCTAAGAGGAAGAAAAGCCCTTCTGTGGAGTCTGAACTCTCCTGCCCTTAAGGAACTCAAGCCCATTTCTCCTACACAGCCAGTTACCAGGCCAGCTGTGCAGGAGCACAAAGTCAGTGACATTAGAGGATGTGCCAGGGGTCTCCAGGCCACTTGGATTCAATCCAACACTCCCACCCCCCATTGAGCCCCTGTGCTTGCCAGGTTCCAGGGGAGCTGACTTGGGAGTGGGATCCACCAGGCCCTATGGATGCTTGGTCACAGGCAGAGAGAAGCTACAAAGGTTGAGGCAGGGCTGTGCCTCAAGGTCCAGACAGCACAAGAAGCAGGACTGTGGCTTTTGTCCATGCTCAACACAGCTCATTCTTGGAAAGGGAGAGTACAAGCCAGACCTTGAAGGAAGCGACCTCAGACAGAGTGCCCATGACAAGGAGGAAGAAAGAGGAGGTTCTATCTGGCTTCAGTAGTGGGACAGCGTGCATGCTCAACTCTGCATCCAAGGGTCATTTGAAGGTCAAAGACTTATGGGCATATATCTTAAAGCTCCATGGCCATGACCTGGCAAGATAGGCCAGTCCCACGGCTTCCCATCCCTATTCTTGTTGCTCTGTACCCTTGGCCTTGGTCATCTCTCCCTTTCCTCCCTGAGATAGTTCTGACCTGTTTCCCTGGCTTCATTTGTTCTGGAAAGACTGATGGCGTGGCTGGTGATGATCACTGCTAATACTTTCCACTTCCTGCTCAAGACTGACATAGATCCTCCCTCTGCCAGTGTGGACCCCACATTCCAACCCCAGGAAGATCTGCCTTCACTCTTTGATGTCACATCCAGCTGTCCTGGAAGCTACCTCCTTGGTCTAGCCCAGTCCTCAAGGTACACCCCAAGGGCAGACCCCAAGAAGGCCACCCCAAGCTGCAGAATAAAGGGCATTGGCATGGCAGCACCAAAAGCCAGGGGCTGGTGGCTCATGCCTGTAATCCTAGCAACTCAGGAGGCTGAGATTAGGATGATCTGGTTTGAAGCCCAGGCAAATAGTTCATGAGACTCTATCTCAAAAAGACCCATCACATAAAAAAGGGCTGGTGGAGTGGCTCAAGGTGCAGGTTCTGCATTCAAGCCCCAGCCCTGCACCCCCCCCAAAAAAATCACCAAAAGCAGTGTGAAATCCTCCCCTGCTCCCCCCCCCCCCGCCATCTCTCCCTCCAGGGCCAGAAGAATGAATGTACTTGGGTGTGATTTTAGTTCATTTAACAACAGCAAGTGGTACTAAAGAGGAAAAGAAGTGAGTTAAAATGTAGACAGGTAAAGACAGAGATGAACTATTTTCTTTTCTTTTCTTTTTTTTTTTTGTGGTGCTAAGGACCAAACCCAGGGCATTGCACACGCCAGGCAAAGGGCTCTACCACTGAGCTCTGACCCCAGTCCCTAAATTCTTACTCCAAAAAAAAAAAAAAAAAAAAAAAGAGAGGATATGAAGTGTCATCCCTTGTTGGTGGCAACTTGTCCTGAATTCTGCAGGTGGCAGTGGTGCAGGGGGCTCGGCCAGGCTCCTGGGAGAAGCTCACCCCTTAGCAGCCTGAAACTATAGGAGCTCATCACTGCTGTTGGATTTAATTGTTAGATCATGCAAAACTGGGGTGATCCCCAAGCCACATCACTTACTTTTGCCCTCAGCATCCTCTTGAAAGGAGGCCCTGTGGACTCTGTCCTTGTTTGGTCACAGAAGCCTCCAGAGAGAGGCTAAGGGCATCCCCTTCAGAGCCAAAACACTGAGTGCCACTTCTGACATTTGCTAGCATGTGACCTTAGCCAAGCTTCTGGAACTGCTTTGTCTTCCTCACCTGTCCAGTGATGACAGAGCTGGCCATCTTTCAGGGCTATAGGGATAGAAGATGGAAGGAGCTCAGCGGGTACTGGGCACCCCCTAGCATCTGATGGACAACATTGTCCTATCTGAGTGAACTGCTCATATGAGAGCATGGCTCCTGACAACCCACAGACAAGAGGAGGAGGCTCTGGTGGGGCTGTGGCTGAGAATGACCACCTAGGAGCCACCACTAAGGTCCCAAATGTCACATGTGACCCACAGAAGCTGAGAGGGAGAAGGTGTTTATCAAAGCCCTGGGGATGCCTGTATCCTTAGCCAGTCTGGGTGTGAGTATTACTTCTGGAATGACATCTGTGAGGGATGATCTCCTTGACACATGGGCAACCCTCATTTCTGGTTGCCTATTCCACCTTTGACTAATGGCCGACCTGACATCTTCCAGCGAGTGACCTTGTTGCAGCTGGTAATTCCAATATCTTTCAGTGTCGGAAATAATAAGTGCGATCACAAGATGAACAAGCAGAGCTTAAGTTGAGTGCAGAGTAATGGGGGTTTAATACCCTATTTTAATCACTCTTTTCTGTCGCACTGTGGGCAACAAGATGTAGCAGCTAATTTATTTTTAACTATGATGGGGATCTTTCCTAATCAATTTTATATTTAACACGAGTGAAGGGAGGGCAGTGATTAACGAGAGAAGAAATCTCACCAAACAGGCACAGGCAAGCGATAAGTTAAAAATATGGCGGGATGATTTTTTTTTTTTTTCTCTCCTGTAGCAAGTTCTTTGGGGATGGGATGGGGCACAATGGTGTGTCTCTTCCATTCTGAAAAGAGGAAATACAAGTTTTAGAGATGCGTTAGCTGAAAAGTAATAGTACACCTGTCTTCATAATATGAAACAGTGTATGCTAATAAATAAATGTGTTATACTAATAAACCACTTCATAGCTGTTACAGGAGTATGCTGGTAAGAGAGTATCACAGCCTTTCATGTTTGCTACAGTGTATACCAGTAAGTATTGTGGCATTCCATCCTTGCTACATCGTACACTAGTAAGTAGAGAGGCACTTCATAGCAGCCACAGCTACTGGGAGCATACACAGTGGTAAAAGATACAGTATTCATGTCAGGAAAACATAGATATTCAGATGCTGGTGTATCCTTTTACCATGACCTTGGGCTTTTCATCCTTGAAATGGGTGTAACATTGGCCCTTGGAGGATTGTGAGGGCTCTAGTGTAGTTCTGGCACATAACTTAAATTTTCATGATACCAGAAAGTGCGTCAGGCCTCAGGTCCACAGGAACAGACTCTGACACAGGATCTGCACAAAACAGGTTAGGAGATGTCCCCAGAAAGCAGAGCAGCAGAGTGAGGGGTGAAAGGGACCAGGAGGGGAAGAGGATGCATAAGGAGATAGCATTAGGCCAAGCCCACAGGTGACTGGCTGGGGCCTAGGCAAACTTGGGAGAGGATGCTCCAGCCTAAGAATGGAACCAACCAGGGGCTCAGAAGTGGGATGTATAGCTCACTGTCAGTCACGGAGTCAGGAGGACACGAATTCCTAGGTACTCCTGGTTCTCCTGCCAAGTGGCCTCTAGCTTGGTCTTCCAAGCAAGTGATTGACCCAGGCATTGCTTGTGAAATATGCACAAAAAAGGGCAGGGACCCTGAAGACATGGCATGAGCACTGAGCACTGAGCCACTCCCTGAGGGGAAGCCTGAGGTGTAGACTGAGGGACCCCTCAGGCCAAAGAGGCCCTAACCAAGCATTTGTCATAGCAAGCAGAGTCAGACATCTGGGTTTTCCACCCACCCATCCATCCACCCACTCACCCATCCATCCATCCATCCATCCATCCACCCACCCATCCATCCATCCACCCACCCACTCATCCACCCATCCATCCACCCATCCACCCATCAATCCATCCTTTCTATGATGGATGTCTCAACAAAGACCAGGCCCTGTCCTAGGCAGGAGGACATTGAACAAGAATTTAAAGAATCCCTGCTCTCATGAAGCTGACATTCTACAGGGAGGAGATGGGCAGAAACAAAAGCAAAATACATAAATAGTGTGTCTCAGAAGATGACAGTTTTTGTGCAGGAAGATAATGTAGAAGGATAGCAGAGTGGGCTACGGCAGGGGCGCATGTTCACTGGGTACCTGGGGAGCCTGGCCATGGGGCAGGGGGCCATTGCCATGGGTGGTTTGCAGAAGAGCATCCAAGACAGCATCCAAGACAGTTCACAGGCAGGAATCTGAGGTGGATGGGAGGCAGGAGCAGAGGGAGGGGTGTGGGCTTAGGGAGTGGGCCTTGGCCTTGTGAAGATAGTGCTTTCTCTTGGGTGGGAAACCAGTACAGGGTGATTGCTGGGGAGTGACATCTGATTTGAATGTTATATGGCCAGCTTTGGAACTGGAGGTGCAGCTCAGTGGTATAGCACTATCCTAGCATGTGTGAGGCCCTGGGTTCCAACCATATAGCACCAGGGTTTTTGTTTTTTACTGCTAGCTTGGACTGTGTTGGGGGCACAGGTGGGTGCAAAGAGATTTCTTTCTGAAAAAGATGTAGAAGGCAGCAGTGACCACACCAGGACTGGAGGGGGAGGAGGAGGGAAGGGCTGGGTCCTGGATGTGTCCCAAAGATGTCAAGGGCAGCCTCTATGGATGTGGGTTTGAGACAAAGAGAAGCCAAGGCTTTCTCTGGAGCAAGTGGAGGACTGGAGCTGCGGTTAACTGGTTAACGGAGATGGAGGGTTTTCTTCAAAGGAGGGAAAGAAGCGGAGGCCACTGAGAGAAGGAGGAGAACCACGTTGTAGAGGTTCATTACCTCTGCAGGGCTGGCTGAGAGCTCGGGCCATGCCCCCTCAGCAGGTAACAAGGGCAAACATTTGCATGGTGCTTAATTTCTTTAAAAAAATATAATTCTTCCATAAGCATTTAGCTCTCTAAACTACTGTTTTATTTCAACTTGTCTTCCCCCACCTTCTGCTGGAGCCCCGCCTGCCTTTCTGCTCTCTTACCTAAAACCTGCCAGTGAGGAAGCAGATCCAAACTCTCACTCCCTTGAGCACGCTGGCTGAACTGGTTGCTGTCCCATCTGACCCTGGGACCTGCAAATAAACATTGTCTTGCCTTTCATTTCTTTTGTTTGGGGAGGTCATTCAAAGTCCTCGCCATGATTCAACTGAAGCTCGGGTTTCCCCAGTGAGTATTTGGAGCCAAGTTTTAAAACTTTGCAGGGGGGAAAGAACATTTGCTTTGAACCCTCCTCCATTGCCTCATGGAAAACCAAGAAGAGCATTCTGCAGAGAGAGCCCCGGGTCCAGCAGATTTCCTTGCTTTGTCTCCTTTGCCACATTCTCTTTGCTCAAAGATCGTCCACCGGAAAGAGGGCCATCCCAGCCCATCCTCCATCGGCTCAGAAGGGGGCTTAGTGTCTTAGTGGGGGGCAGGCAGCTGGCTGGCTTTGCTGTCTCTTTGCACATGCTTGGGGGTCCCACAACTCAGAAGGATTTGCCCCTGAGTACTTTTCTCCCTAGGGTTTGAAATCATTTCAGTTTCAAGGAAATTGAATCCATGTGTGTTTGGATTAATTGCTTGACTCTTAAAAATGCTGTTTTGTAAGAGCAATTCAAAGCCCAGAAAGCTTTGTAAGTTGCTTCCCACACTTTTCATAGGGCCCCATTTGGGGGACTGAGGGAGAGTGGTGTGGGGCCAGCTCTGTGCTCACAGCAGGATGGGACTAAGGAAGAATTAGCAGCTGCAGGTGGTGCTCAGCTCACCCCCAAAGAAGGGGACCTCAAAACTTCACTCTGAGGTCCAGGAACCTCCTGAATCCTGCTTAATTTCTGAGCTTTGAAGAATGTGGACACCTTCTGCAGTCTTGGGTTTAATTTGAGATTTCCGTTTCTCTGGGTCTCCTTTCCAGAACTTGGCTGCTCCTCTGATGGTTTAAATAGCAGTGGAGGAGATTTCAGGACCCCAAAGGGTGATTTCCTTGTGCTGCTGAGGGAGGAGTCAGACCGTCTTCTATTGGATATTTGAACATCTTTCTTCTGGAACTGTCCTCTAGCATGAGCAGGAGAGGAAGGACATCTTCCTGAGTGGCCAAGTCCATCTGAGAGCTATGGGGTTTAGTGCCCAGCCTAGGAGCCCTCCTCTCTCCAGCATCTCTAGGCCTCGTTTACCCATTTGTTAAATGAAGATATCCATGATCCAGGGTTGTTCTGAGAGCCAGTTTCCTGTCACTCCCAACCTCAGGTGAGCAGGTACCCACATCATCCCCAGGGGTGCCTTGCTTAGGGTGACCTTTCCTCTAGGGTAGTTCTTTGCCCCTCCTTCTCATTCATCTAAAGCCCCACCCAGCCTCCTACCCCTTTCCAGATGCTTCCTGTGGGCTGGGCTCATTGTTAACTTTCAGGATGAGCCTGGAGTATTTCCAGTGCACTGCTGTCTAGCCAACAGGAAACCCATTCTCCCCCCCTCCCTGGCCCCCTGCAGCCCTTAGTGGAGGGCCAGGAAGAGCAAGTCACGCTTGGTTTTTGAATTCCCCTTGATCAATAAAATTTATTGCCTGGGGGTGGAGACAAATTGGGGGAGGGAGATGGTCATGTCAGTGTACCAGGGTTCTGCATTCTGACCTGATACTTCAACCCAAATGCTTTTATGACTCATTTCCCCTAATGACTTGGCACAAGGTGGCAGTCTTCAATGTCTCTCATCTTGATTTCCCATCAGCAACTAGAGCAGAACTTTACTTGTAGCAATGTAGGAAGGATTTCTTTAGGGGCTCCAATATGTGACTTCATTGCCCAGCAGGTACAAAGGGAGGTGTCTCTACCCCTGCTCCTCTGCCTCTAGATATTAATGGTATGATCCAACTGTTGTCTTACGTGTCATCTGTAATGCAATTGTGACACTAAGTACCTGGAATTAGCATTGACCTTGCAGGTATAGGGTACCATTCCCCACAAGACTGTCTTCAAGTTTAGGGGTCCCTAAGCCCCCAGACTACAAATTCAAGGGTTTCATGACCTTTTCATGTTCTAGAATTCACTAGAACAACTCCCAGAACTTGAAAAAGGGCTGCTCATAATTGAAATTCAGTAATCAAAGATATAAATCAGAGCCAGCCACAGGGAGGGATGAGGTCTGGGAGGGTCCCAAATGCAAAACATCTGTATCCCCAGGGACCTGGATGTGTGGTTACCTAACCAGGACACTCACCCAAGCTTCAGATATCCCCACACATACACCTTTTTTTTTTTTTGCGGTACTTGGGTTTGAACTCAGAACCTCATGCTTCCTAGGTAGGCACTCTACCGCTTGAGCCCCTCTGCCAGCCCTAAGATGTCTTATTTTTATTGGGTTGTTATAGCAGGTGTGACTGGCAGAACTCCAGTCCCTCTCCTTGAAGGTGGTGAGGGCAGGAGGACCACCCCCTCGTCACTCTGGCAAGATCTGCCCACCCACTGTGAGACACCTGTTAATAAAGACTATCAGTCCCCTGCCCCCACCCATGGATATTAGGGACACTTCCAACACTGGGACATGCCAGGAATTGAGAGGTGGCCACCAGGAGGAAGGTCCTCATCATACAACAGCAGCTTGCACGTGCAGGTGACTTTTGCAAACATATCTCCTTAAGGCAGCTGGCTGAGCCCTGTGCCCTGCAGAGATGACAGGAAACCTTGCAAAGGGGCCATTTCAGTGGTCAAGGGCTCAATTCTGAAGGGAGACAGAGCACAAGTTCAAATGGCTGTAATAAATCCTCAAAAAAAAATTGTTTTTTTTTTTGTAAATGACATGGTTCCTCCGAGACCTCTCTGTCAAAGCTTCAGAATTACAAAGGATGGAACAGACAGGTTAAGCCTCATTCTATGCCAGTGGATAACAAGTCTTATTTCAGGCTGGCCACCCTCCATGATGGGGTTTTCAGATGGTCTCTGTGTCTGCTGTGTACTAGGCAATGGGACCAGGCTAGGGTGCAGTAGAGAAGCAGAATGACCTCTAGCCTCATTACATGGAGGGTGACATTGGGGCATGGACACTGACCAAGGTCAGGTCAGAGTGAGAGGGATTAAGGAAGAAAATCAAAATGGAGTAACACTTGTTTGGGACATTTAGGGTACAGTCAGGAGGCCACTGTTAAATCTGGTCTCAAACATGTCAAGTAGCTGAATCTTTGAACTAGCTGCCCTGTACCCGGGCACCTAGCAGGTGCTGTACTGCTTGAACCATGTCCCCAACCTCATAGCTGGATTTTGGAAAGACTGCTCAGGGACTGAGCAGCTGATAAGCTGTGGGGCAGACTAGCAGGTCGTAGAATTGAAAAATATTTCAAAACTCTAGAAGACAATGGGGTCTGGCACCAGGGGAGGACTTTCAGGGCAGGATGGTGTTACCATTTAGGGATTTCCGCAGGCACACTTTGGTGACTATTTTAAGAATGGGAATGTTTTCTCTGACGGGCTGACTACCAGGAATACATTTTGCTGAATGGCATGGTAATCAGAAACTCCTAGCGAGGAGCTTTGCTTGATGAAGTCTTCCTCTGTGCTCTATGTCTAGCCTTTATCATGCCTTGGGGACCACACCCCAGCTGTATCGGGCTCACTGCCACTCTCTCTGACCTGTATAACTGTATCTGCAGGACAAATCAGAGTGCCTGCTTAGATGTAAGTAGAGTGAATTTGAGAGAGTTCTAGAAAAAGTAAACTCTTCATCTAAAATAGACACACAGCCATCTCCTGACACTCTCCTAGCTTTGCCTCCAGAGTCAGAGCTGGAATCCTATGGACCTGGCCAGGCAGAGGTGGCCTGCTACAGACCCCTATCTTAACCCAGTAGGAACACTAGTCTGTGTGTTCTACTCTGCCTGAAACCTCTCAACTTTTCTAAAGAAGAATTTGTGCTTGTTCTGTGTGCCAGGAATTTTGAAATGGGATTTACCCCAAAGCAATACAGCCCCGGCTTCATCTTTGTGAAATTATTTTTAATGGGTGGGGGTAGTATTTAATTGTGCACAGCGGGATTATCCATGCATAGATCTCAGCATCTTCCAGAGTAATTGCTCCTTCCTGGTGTGGAGGTGACCCCAAGGGACCCTAACGAATTTGAATATGAAGTCTGATAAGAATGTAATTAGGAAGGGACTGCAAAAAATCTGGTGAGGCATTTCTAAAGTCAAGTAAGCCAGAGTTTGGACAGTTTCTGCTGTGTTCAGCTCTCTTGTGGTCCTTGCACAGGGAACAAACACCTGAGAGGTACAGTCAGAGGCTTTTGGATGGAAACTTGCTGTCAGCCTCACGAGGCCAATATCTGCCCTTACACGCACTTACCTCTCCAGAGATGGTCACCTGCCTGGGCCTGGCCAGTGAGTTCCAGATGCCTGGTGACAGGGATTTATTCCCATAGGCGAGTTGGTTACAGGTGAGTCAGCCCTGGGACCTCAGTGGAAGCAGAAGAGAGACAGGCCCTCTTTGGGCTCAGCTTGGGGCTGGAAGACTGGAAGCTGTCCTTGTCATTGCGTGGGTGGAGTCTGCCAGAAAGTGAATCAGAGCCTGGAGCACAGAGCTGAGGACAGAGCATAACTGCACATGTGCGTCCAGCCCTGTGGAACATTCTGGATTTTTCAGTTATGTAAATCCATCCTTTCCTTTAACTTCAACCAAATAAACTGGTCTTTGGTTCTTTGTCATCAAGAGCCCTTCCAGCATTAGGTGGCCTCCATGGTCAGGATCACGAGGCCAGCCTGTCATTGGATCCCTCTTTCTGGTGTCAGAAGGCCCTCCCCAGGTGGTGGACCCCAGCTCTCCCTAGCTGGGGGAGGGGTAGGGGTAGTAGATTCCATTTGCCCTTGGTCCTGCCTTTGCTTATGGACTCTCGGCTCAGTGTCCCCTCATTGTTCCCTTGGCCCGGGAACACTGTCTCCTGAAAACAGTGATGACCATGAGTATTCAGGCATTCATACACAAGCACTGGAGGAGGTGCACACCTCAGCACTGCCCAGCAGAAACCCAGCAAGCTCCCCAGGGCTGCTCTTGCACCTCCTTTGCTGTCTGCCAGCAAGAACGCCTCCCACCCCACACTTTCCCCAGCTTCTACCCTGGGCTCAGGCCCCTTCTTCTTGCTTAGCCTGTTTCCCCCATTCAAGCCCTGCCTGCTTCTTCCCCAGTTCAAGTCCCACTGGTGCTTCCAAGGGCCCTATGTTTCCACCCCAGGGAATACTGGCCTCCCCCCTCACTCCAGAGCCCATTTTCGGACTCTGACAACTCAGGACAGGGGAGCAGCTGGCATTCATCAACGCTCATTTTTGTCTCTCTGTTCCTCAGCAAGGATCAGGCACAGGCCAGATTTATTTTCCCTGTGTCAGGATTGACCCACCAACTTGGGCGGCAGGGCCACTGCAGTCGCTTTGGGTTCTCAGGAGCCATTTGTTTTCTCACTGCCTGTGATGAGGTCCCCTCTCTGAGCTCAGCTGACAAGGTCTCTCCATCATTCCTCCTCTTGGCAGTCCCCTCGACTGCCCAGAATGTACTCCTCTCTGTGCTGACACTCCCTGACAGCACTCTCAAGTCTCAAGTCCTTCTGAAACTGGGGCTCCCAGTGCTGGCCACTGAATCCCAGATGTGGGCTGACCAGCAGTGTGCTTTCCTGTGAGTTGGAGCCATGGCCTTAAGAACACGACCTCAGGCTGAGCGGGCTTCTCCTCACATCTGTGTCCCTCTTGCGTTTATGAAGTCTGTGATTCCTGTACGTGGTGGGCAAGTTCCCACACAATATCCTTCTGTTAGCTCAGGCTTCCCCAGCTTGGGATAATGGGCTGAGAATTGGTAATGATCTCTGGTAACATTTGGTCACTGGTTTTGGTACAGTGTGACATCTTATTTCACTGATAATGAGTCTTGACTCCATACTCATTCATCTTAAACATCTCTTCCAGGTTTGTGCAAATTTGATAAGGCTACCCTGTCTCAGAGTGCTTACTGATCGAAATAAGGGCAGAGCCTCTTAGCCCTGCTCTAGAGCTCTTCTTCCAGGGTGACTCCTTGTACGCAGTAAGTCTTGTCTCTGGGTGAATGCCTAGTTTACAAATATGTATGGAAGTCCCTATATTGTCTGAGGCATAATATTTGAATCCATTAATCAGATAACTCATTGAAAATGGAAATTAGCTCCATGCAGTATGTCTTATTCTTAGAGGTTTCCAGTGTTGTGCTGATTCTCCTTGTGTGTTCATGGACCAACTCTATGATAACCGTTCCTGTTCTAAAGAGTCACATCACATTGACTGTTTTATTATTTTAGAATGTTCTTTTATTCACCTCTTTTTGAAGATCAGGTCAGGAGTTGTTCCTGGCCAGATTTCAGCACCTTGCTTGTTCTCCATCTTGTCTCAGAAAGTAGTGTGCGATGCACCAGGTTCTGGGGAGAGCTTGCTCTGCTCCGAGGGGTTGGGGAGCTGTTTCTCCCCTCACTTACACCCCTTGCTGTCCCCTCTTTGCATTTAGTTCAAACAGCTCCTGAGTTCCTAGAGTACTTGGGCTTAATCTTCCCTGGAACTGGTAGACACATGGGAGAGTCATGCCTTTCTGCCTCCCCTCTCTTTTCTTCAGGGCTTTATGTGTCCATGTTCAACTGTTGAAGGCATTGTAAAGGGTGTGTGTGCTCTGTGTATTTGTTCTTGAGGCTTTGGCTTGTCCTGGTCTCTACCTTCTTCTCTCTCTTCCAGCTCCCAGGGCTCAGCTTTGAAGGGCAGGAGCTCCTGGGGGCATCTCAGGTAACCCCACACACTGGAACTGGGGCTCCTGCTTCTCTTCTAGTGGAGTATTTGCAGTTTCAAAGGCAGAATTTAATTTGCAAAAGATCCCACAAATCCTTTGTTCCCAGAGAGCGCCAACCAACGGGCTTCTGTTTCTTTTAGGGGTCTCTTTCCTTCCTTCCTTCCTTCCTTCCTTCCTTCCTTCCTTCCTTCCTTCCTTCCTTCCTTCCTTCCTTCCTTCCTTCCTCCCTCCCTTCCCCCTTCCTCTGTCCCTCTTCCCTCCATCCCCCCTCCCTCCTCCCTCCTCCCTCCCCTTCCCCTTCCCCTTCCCCTGCCCCTGCCCCTTCCCCTCCTCCTCCTCCTCCTCCTCCTCCTCCTCCTCCTCCTCCTCCTCCTCCTTCTCCTTCTCCTCCTTCTTCTCTCTCTCCCTCTCTCCTCTCTCTACCTCTTTCTTTCCTTCTTTCTTTCTTGGATAATGGGGTGCTAGGGATGGAGCCCAGGGTCTCACCTCCATCCCTTCACCCTTCTTACGTGCACAGTTCCATGGCATTAAGTACACTCACATGGTTGTGCAGCCATCACCGCCATCACTGTCATCACCCCCAGAACTTTTTCATCCTCCTCAAGGGCAGGTGTGAGGCCACCACACTGACTCCAGTTCTCCCGCCTGACTGGCAGGACGGTGACACCCCAGACTCACACCATTAAGATGTGGGAAAGTGAACCTTAGAGTGAGTGCACTGGCTCCTTCCTTTTTGGTTATTTTGAGACTTTCTTCATGTGTGTGGTACTGGGGTTTGAACTCAGAACCTACACCTTGAGTCCTTTTTTGTGATGGGTTTTTTTGAAATAGCGTCTTGTGAACTGTTTACCCTGGCTGGCTTCAAACCATGACCCTCCTGGTCTCTGCCTCCTGAGTAGCTGGGATTACAGGCATGAGCCACGGCGCCCAGGACATTTTTGAAGCATTTTTACCTTATACTCATTTTCACCTGAACTCAAGGCCATCTCAAGGCTCTCTATTTTGTTTCACTGGGTAATCAGTTCTCTGTCAGTGTCCATTGCTACATCACTGAAATATGCTCGATATCCAGGGAAAAAAGGACCCCATTTTTTTGAGGTTATCAGCCTTGCTTCCTTTTTCTTTTCTTTTTTTCTGTATTGGAATTTGAACTCAGGGCCTTGCACTTGCTAGGCAGGGGGATCTACCACTTGAGTCATGCCACCAGCCTTTTTGCTTTATTTTGCAAATAGAGTCTTGTGGGGTTTTGTTTGTCTGTTTTGTTTTGTTTTTTGCCTAGGGTCTGCCTCAAATCACCATCCTCCTACCTGCACTTCCCAGTTAGTAGGGAATCACAGGTGGGTACCACCATACCTGGTTTGTTGGTTGAGATTTGGTTTTGCTCACTGTTTGCCGCGGGTGGCCTCAAATTGATTCTCCTGATCTCTGCCTTCTGTAGCTGGGATTACAGGTGTGCACCACCATACCTGGCCAATTGTAGTGCTTTTCAATAAGGTCACATTAATAGAGGTGTAATTTCCACAGCAAACGTGCACATTGCCATGAGTTTTGGTAAATGCAGGCAGCTGGGTACCCACCGCCATGGACATGAGATGGGACACATCTGGAGTTTTTCTTCAGTGGAGAAGAACCAAGTACTCAAGCTTTGAAGGCTAACTGCTCCAGCCTGCAGCCCCCTCAGAAGAGTTGGGGAGGAGACAGTGAACCCCCAGAAGGAAGGTGTTTGGTGGCAAGGGTGGAGGGAGTGAACTTCGGCTGTTGCATATTTCATTTAAAAAAATCTGATACAACTCAGTCCAAAATGTATTTATACTTTGTGGGGCACCAAGAAAGAAAGAGATGCTGATGAGTAAAAAATAATGATATTAGCCAGGCATAGTGGTTCACACCTGTAATCCCAGCCCCGGGAAGGCTGAGGCAGGAGGATCATGATTTCCAGGCTAGCTTGGGCTACATCAAGAGACTTTGTCTCAAAAACAAAACAAGGCGAGACAAGACCAGACTTGTCACTCACTGTAAGCTATGCATTTTGGAGATGCATCCCTGTGCTGTGGGGTCTGTTCACATGGTTGAGGCTCTGTGGGAGAGTCTTCAACACGGTGGAGCCAGGCTGGGATATGAAAGCAATGAGGTGGAGAACACAGTCATGTACAGTACATGCAAAGGCCCAGAGGCTGGGGAAGCACTAACAGATGCTGCAAAATGGTCCCCACTAGGGCAGCTCCACATAGGAGACAGAAGGTCATGGTGCCTGTGTGTGGCATGGTGGGAATTTCCACACTGTGTGGCTTAAAACAGCAGGAATTCATTCTCCTGGAATTCTAGATGCCCTAAGTGTGGAATCACGATGTCTGCAGGGTCATCACAGTCTGAAACTCTTTGTGTGCAGTGCTGGGGTTTGAACTCAGGGCCTAATGCTTGCTAGGCAGGTGCTCTGCCATTTAAGCCACTCCACCAGCTCCCTCTGAAACTCTTGAGGGAGAATTTTTGCCTTGCCTCCTCCAGGTCTGGGGGTCCCAGGCATTTGTTGGTTTGTGGCTGCAGCACTCCAGTGTCTGCACCTGTCTGCACGTGGCCTTCACGTGGTCTGAGTATCCATCGTCCTCTGCTAGGGACCCTCATCGTGAGATTCAGGATCCATCAAAGTAATCCAGGTGATCTCTTCCTGAGATCCTTAGTTTAATTATACCGTAGAGATCCTTTTCCTGGATAAGGGCATATCTTTTGAGGCTCCATTCCCTCCACTGTGGGAGGTGGCTTGTCCTGAATATGCTGGCCATTTTTCTCAGCTCACCAGCATCCAGTCAGGGGCTGACCACAGTGACAAGGAGTTGAGCACACTTATGACGGGTCTGTCTGAGGAGACCCCATCCCACTAGCACAAGAGGCAGAAGGTGAGAAGAGCAGTAAGAGAGTCCTGCAGGAGGAAGATGGATGGGTTGGCTGCTGTGGGGTAGGGCACCTCCATCCAAGCCATAGGGGACAGAAATGGGGGAACCTCTCTCCTTGGGTGCAAAGGATGCCCAGCTGTGGCCTCGGCAGCTCCAGGAAAGACTGTGAACATTCGGGGGCTGACGCAGGAGAGCACAGAGGTGAGCCAGCAGCAGAGGGGATCTGAGTCACTGAGCAGCTTCCAGAATCAAGATGTTTTAAATTAGGACATCAGTCCTGAGCTGGACTCCAAGAGGAACTGAATCTCTGCCCCATCTGTAATTGCTCGTGACCTCATAAAGCCCTCATCTCCCTGGGGGTCACACTTATCCCACTCCTGTTAGCTGGCTGGAGGCTGAGTTGTCATTCACCATCTTCAAACAGTTATCAAGTCTTGATTTTGCAGTTGACACAGATAAAATGTAGCTCTTGCCTGCAAAAACTTCTTATACTGGGGGAGAGAAATGAGTGTGAGCAGTCATTAAAATGTAGCTTGGGGGGCTGGGGGTGCAGCTTAGTGGCAGAGCCCTTGCCTGGCATGTGCCAGGCCTTTGGTTCCATCTCTAGCACTGCATGACAGACAGACACACACACACACACACACACACACACACACACACACACACGCACACACAGGTTGGAATGCTGTGCTGTGTGTTGATGAACGGTCTGGGCCAGGCCAGGTTCCTTCTAGATATTTGTATACTCCCATGTCACAGATGAGGAGACCGAGCCTCTGAGAGGGCAAATAACCTGCTCCAGTCACACAGCTGTTGGAGGCAGGGCTGGGACTCTACATTGTATGCATTTGACCCCAAATTCCTGCTCTTCTGGAATGACCCGTGGTAGAGAAAGGCTTGTAGGACTGATGCCTGTGAACGGTAGAAGGAGAGGGAGCAGGATGGAACCCTGAGCACAGACTACCCCGGAGGCGACATCTGACTGTGCACCTCCATGCCTGCTCTAGACAGATGTGCCCAGGAATGAGAGGTCTGCAATGGCGGCCCTGTATTCATTCCGAGGGCTCCTATGATAAATTAGCACAGACCGGGTGGCTTGAAGTAGTAACAATTTATTGTCTCATAATTCTGGAGGCTAGAAGTTCAAAATGAAGGTGTTGACAGGGTGGGTTCCCTCTGCAGGTCTGGGTGAAGGTCCTTCCTTGCCCCTTCTAGCCTATGGCATGCAGCTGCCTCGTTCCAGCCTCCACCCCTGTCTTCACACAGCCTCCTTCCTGTGGGCGTCTAAGGCTCCCTCTCATTATAAGGACACCAGTTACTGGATTTAGGACCTATGTAATCCAATATGACCAATTACATCTGCAAAGACCCTATTTCCAAATAAACTCACCTGAGCTTTTTTTTTTTTAATTTTATTATTCATATGTGCATACAAGGCTTGGGTCATTTCTCCCCACTGCCCCCACCCCCTCCCTTACCACCCACTCCACCCCCTCCCTCTCCCCCCCACCCCCTCAATACCCAGCAGAAACTATTTTGCCCTTATCTCTAATTTTGTTGTAGAGAGAGTATAAGCCATAATAGGAAGGAACAAGGGTTTTTGCTGGTTGAGATAAGGATAGCTATACAGGGCATTGACTCACATTGATTTCCTGTGCGTGGGTGTTACCTTCTAGGTTAATTCTTTTTGATCTAACCTTTTCTCTAGTTCCTGTTCCCCTTTTCCTATTGGCCTCAGTTGCTTTTAAGGTATCTGCTTTAGTTTCTCTGCGTTAAAGGAAACAAATGCTAGTTTTTTAGGTGTCTTACCTATCCTCACCCCTCCCTTGTGTGCTCTCGCTTTTATCATGTGCTCATAGTCCAATCCCCTTGTTGTGTTTGCCCTTGATCTAATGTCCGCATATGAGGGAGAACATATGATTTTTGGTCTTTTGGGCCAGGCTAACCTCACTCAGAATGATGTTCTCCAATTCCATCCATTTACCAGCGAATGATAACATGTCGTTCTTCTTCATGGCTGCATAAAATTCCATCGTGTATAGATACCACATTTTCTTAATCCATTCGTCAGTTCACCTGAGCCTTCAAGTGAGCATGAATTTAGGGGAGACATCGTTCAACCTGCCATAGTTCCTATTCAGAACTGGAGTCATTTCTCAGAAGTGAGGTTTAAACCAGCAGGGGAAGAAAGAGGGTTTCCAGCCCATGCAAAGGTCCAGAGACAGGGGAGCATGATGCCATTTCATCTGATTAGAACATTCTAGAAATAGGCGTAGTGGGTATTGCATCTTCTGGAATCTGGTCTTCTGGAGCCTCTTCCATCTCCATGAGGGCTTGGTTGGGGGGCGGTCCCTGAGATATGGCTGGGCAGAGTCTGTCTTGCCTGAGGATGCTGAATTCCCCTCCTCCTCTGCTCACACTCCCTACTATCTCCCCCAGAATCTGAGCCCCTATCTGTGACATATCCCGATAATCCACACTCCTTATTAAAATTATGCACCAGCAAGAATTGAGGCCGAGAGAGCAGAGATGACAGGGAGGGCGTGTGTGCGTGCATGTGTGCACGTGTGCGTGTGTGCATGCGTGTGTGTGAAGAGTTGTCGACTGGAAATTGCTGCAATACCATCCCACTGCATGAAGAGAGTCAGTCACATCTGTCTGGAGACAGAACTCAGGTAAGGCAGGGAAGCCTGCAGGTGGCCGCTGTTAGGAGTATCATTCTAGTCTGAGTCAGGAATGGACAGAGGAGCCGGTCTGAGAAACGAGAAACGTCAGGGCAGAGACTTCCTCCCTCCATAGGGAATAGGGCAGTCTGGCCTTGCCTCTCTGCTCCCCTCTTGCCTCCTGCGGCACTGGGTTATTTTCTAGAGCCTTGCACGAGTAGCTTAAGCCCTCCTCAAATCTTGAGAGGCTTCAAATCCTGTCTGAGGTGATACAAGATCCACACTGTGGCAGCCTGGCAAAGAAGATCCCCTCCTCTGGGGCTCCCCAAGGAGTAATCATTGCAGCAACCCACCCTCTCAGCGCCCAGCGGCAGACCTCAGAGCCCTCAGCAAAGCAGGTTGCCATGGCGACAAGTCAATGTCAGCCTCCCCATCACTGTGCCAGCTTCTTCCCAAGACTGCCTTGTGTCTGGCTCCAAACACAGTCTTAGGGCAGGAAAGAAGCCATGGGGTCCCCATACGGAGGTGATTAAGTAGCAAGGAAAGGAACTGGGAATGATGAAGTGGTCAGAAGTCATCGCATCAAGTGACCATGTCTTTTGCAAGTCCCATCCTGACACTGCAGGGAGAATTATTTGCTTGAGTTGGAGGGGAGTGGTAGGGAATGTTCTGGATCCCAGACTGTGGGTGCTCACAAGGCTTTTATTTGGAAATGGGGGTCGAGGCTGTAAACCCATCTTTGAGCTTGTAAATATATTCTATGGTCTGAAAGTTCATGCTGAAATTCAGCTGCTACTGTGACTGCAGTCAGAGGCGGGAACTGTAAGAGATGATTGGGTCACAAGTCAGGGGTTCCTCCCTCATGAACCCATCGAGGTCTTCATCATAGGATGTTACTTCTGGCAGGAGTGAGATCCTGATGGAAAGATGAGTTTGCTGATTCCGTTCTCCATCTTTGTTGCTCACTCGCCCTTCTGCCATGCTGTGATGAAGCAGAAAGGTCCCCATGCCAGTGCCCTGCCCTTGGACTTTCCAGACTCCAGAGCTGCGAGCCAAGTCAAATTCTATCGTTTATGTGTCTGTAGTGTTTGCCATAGCTGCAGAACATGCACCAAGACCATATGGGGCTTTGCTATGTGTGTGTCAGGGGGTGGACATATGACACAGTTGGGATGGAGCCTGGAGCTCAGAGTGGTACGGTTGGAAGGCAGACTGGAAAGCTTGCTTAGGTGCACACAGATGCCTCACGCTGCAGGTGGCCAAGTTTGTGCTCACATTGGAAGGCAGTGAAGAAGTTGAGGATTTTGAGCAAAGGAATGGCATCATCGAGTGTGGGACGGAGTGGAAAGAGCCAGACGGTAGCTGTAACAAGGACATCAGAGGAGGAGCAAGGCAGAAGAGGAGATATGCCATGGCTAGGGCTAGTGGAGCCAGTCAACCAAGGGGACATAGGGACTGAAAGCCAACTGGGGAGCCACTCCCAAAGGGATGAAAGTGCCATGGGAACAAGAGATGAGCCACACCCATGGAGGCTAGACATAGACTGAAAAGCTTTGTGGATTTTTTCCTTGTGGTGCCAGGGAGCAAAACCGGAGCCTCACACATGTGCCAGGCAGGTGCGCTACCAACAAACTGCGCCCCCAGCCCTTGGTTTTCTATGTAGAAGGTGGCTGTAAAGGAAAGAGCTATCTTAGTATTAACTAATCATGACCAGCTTTTGCCATTGTAAGTCTGAATTTCCAAATGTGAAAGCTTAAAAAAAAAAACAATTGAGCCTGCTGCAGTCATCCAGGCCTCACTAGTCCCTCCCAGCCTGAGCCCAAGGGCAGAAAGGGGCATCTCCCTGTACCAGATCTCAGCTTCTTTAGGGTTGGAGCCAGGCTTTCCTGGCAACATCTTTGCTTGACATCATCACCAAGAGTGGGCAGGTGAGTTTCTTTGGTGTTGTGTTAGTGTCGTAGGGGTGCTATAGCCAGGCAGCACAAATGGGGCAGCTTAAACAACAGATACCATTCTCTTAACTGTTTTGGAGGTCGGATGTCTAAAATCACAGACGCCTAAAATCACAGGTGCCTGAAATCAATCCATGTTCCCCTGAAGCTCTTGGGCCTTCCCAGCTTGTGGCTGTGTCACTGGTCTGTCTTCACCTGGTCTTCTCCTCTTCCCTATCTCTCTCCCCTTCCATGCTTTCTAAGGACACTTGTCATGGGATTTAGGGCCCATCTAGGTCACCCTAGAGTGATGTAGTCTAGGAGCCTTAACCTCTGCAAAGATGCTTTTCCTACATAAAGTCCCAGTCATGGGCTCTGGGGACAGGGATATGGCCATGTCTTTTTGGAGGCCAGCATTACAGGGAGTGAGCTCTATGGGGACTAGAGGGTGTCCAGCCTCTGAGACAGTGTGGCAGGTCCAAAGTGTGTCTCTGCCTATCCCCTTTACCTGCACTCTCCTGTTCATGAATTCCTTGGATGTTCAGTGCCTTCTGCTCGTCCCTGGCTACCCAGATGCTCCCCCCACAGGACCCCATCTGTGTCTGCCTCATCTCCCTATAACCTCCCTCCAATAAAATGAGTATATTTTTCATCTTACCTCTACCTGGACTGACAAACTATTCTATCCTTCTATGATAAAGAGCAAACATATTTTGTGTATTCCAAACAGCAGGTTGGATCTTAGAAATAAACTTACAGGTTTAAATCCCAGCTCAGAGCTGTATGAACTGTGTGTTCAAGGTCAAACCCTTTGGTCTTCCCCAAATTTTCCCTTCTTGTTTGTAAAATAGAGATAAGAAGGCCTTGGGCTCTTTTGACTAAAAGAATAGTTTCTGGAATACATTTTCTCCTACCCTCATCCTGGCAATCTCTCTCCACGAATAATAGACTTAATTATTTAAATTTAATTTGTTAGAGGTTTGATGTCTAATTTGAAAAACCTAATGAATGATTAACATTTAATAAATAATAAAATTTAACATCTATTAACTTGGGTTTAAATAATAAATGATTTAATTGCTTAATTCAATGTCTATTTTAAAAAAATAAAACAGGAATTACTCCTCAGAGCCGTCATTCCCCAAGCACAGTCTTTCCAATGCCAAACCCCTGTTCTCTGCCAGCGAGAACTCTGGCTAGTGGGTGTCCTGTGTGACAGGTGGGCTGCATGGAGAGGAGACTGGGCCATAATCCCCTCACCTCTCCAGACCAGTAGGGGATTTGACTTGAAGGAGTCAAGTCACTAACTAGCTACACAGTGTCACCAACTAATAAATCCCCCAGGGTGGCCGCTACCAAGGAGGTCACTACCTCCTATTTGGGCAGGAGAGGGAGGAGGCTGTAAGAATGAGGCTTCTGATAGGGAGATGGAGTTGAATGTAGACATGCTGTGCTTTTGATCTGAATATTAATTGACATTGATCTACAGTGTGTGTCTGTTACACCAGCAATTAGTCACCAATGGGGAGTGGGAAGGCTGTGCTCCTCCCATAATCCTGGTAGGGAAGCTCCTGAGGAGGACCCCAACTCTCTGGAAGCAACCATGCTTCCTGTGGCCAAGGGTGGTCTTCTGTGTCGCCCTAAAAGTAATAATAGATTTTCCTTTGCATGGGGACATGCTAAAGGACAATTCTAATGACATCGCATACTTGGGAGGGACCCATCTGGGGTGGCGAGTCCTATGGGTCCCTTGGGAGTCCTCAGAGGCAAACTGGAAAAGAGTGTCCCCGTTTCCTGGCCTTTTCTGGGTGCACAGGGTTTTCCCTCGTCATTGAGTCCTCAGAGGAAGTGAGGCAGCCTGGACGTAGGGCCTGGAAATCTGGACAGGACACAAGCCATCAGGCCAGGGAATGTCTCACAATGCCGAGTCAATGGCAGCCAGCGGGGGCCACTGGCCTGGATCTCCTGTCCCCTACAGCCAAGCCCAGCCCAGCCTCACCACCGTGTACATGTGGGTTGCCCCCTCTGGACAGGAAGCCCTTTGAGAGCGCGCACCTTGCCTCTGAGTGTCCCTTGCACTCTGCCTGGCACAGGGCAGGTGTTTGTCTATGGGAGGAAGCAAGAGACAGCGGAAGGAGATACTCAACTCAGGAGCCTGCACACTCTGAACGAGAAAGAATACACTTGTACTTGTACCCGTTTTACAGACAAAAGATTGGAGAGAGACACTTTTTTGCAAAGCTTAGAGGGGGGCTGTCAGTGTCTGTCACTCCCTAGCCAGTATCCCCTTTCAGCCTCAGCCCCCACCCAACCCAGCTGCCCTTCCACCCGGCCATGGCCCTCTGGCTCCCGTGGCCCCCTGGCTTCAGGTTCTGCTGCAGGGAGGATCTGGGAGAAGCCCGTGGAAAGTCACCAGGGCTGGGGTCCACTTCTCCCACCTCTCACTTCCCTCGGTGGCCGCCTTGCTGCTGCGTGCAAGGGCTGAAGGATCGCGGGGAGTTTTAAATGGGAGAGAAGGAGCATTTCTGATCTCATTTTCCAGTATTTCAGCTATGCTATAATCTATTTACCACACAATTTGTGTCACTTTGATAAGCGGCTGCTTCAAGACTGCATTTATTAAAATCAAGAGCAGGGACAGCTTTCAAGTCTCTCAAGAATTGTAATAAATGTTTGAAATTAGTCATTACGGTGTTTGCCATGGTTCACATCGTATACTCCATCTCGGTGACAAACGATCACATCTTGCACACGTCCTTTTTGGGTGATGATGGTGAAGCCTTCGCTGTGACACTCAGAGAGAGGGCGGGACGGGACAGGGTGGGGGATCCCTGCCTGGGACGGCTAAAGCCCTGAGCCTGCAGCTCAGCAGCTCAGCCCAGTGAAACGCCCTTTAAGCCTAAGCTTCTGTTCTTCAAAAGGAATGAAACAGCCTATGAGAAACTCTTTCCTTCCTCTCCTCTCCTCCCCCTGGCTCTTATTTCACTCCTGACTCCAGGGCCTCCCTCCCCTATCCCTGCTCCTTGAGCGGTGCCATATGAGGATGTGGCCAGTTTGCCATTTCCCTTGGGGCTTTTTGTAGTGAGGAGAATTAACCTTGACCTCAAATATGTCACCTGCCCAGAGGCTTCCGTTCAGCAGGGCTGTGAGCCCCAGGGAGGGGGAGGAGGACCATCATGGTGTTAGAGGCTTACTGAGGGATCACATGGAAATCAGGTACAGGACTGGGACTCTGTGTTCTGTCCCCGAAGTGTCCCAGTGTTCACAGTCTCAAGACTATGAAACTATCAGAGTTAGAGACAAGCCAAAAGCCAAGCACAAGGTCCCGGAGAGCCACGGGCAAGGTGGAGAGGATGAGGGATCATACCCCTAATGGGCAGGGGGTCTCTCCTTCCAAGACCCTTAGAGCTGGTGGCACTGTCCTGGAGCCCAACGAGTTCCATAGGTGCTGACCACTGAAGCAGGCCAGGTCCCCTCCACAGGGGAGAAGCTGACTGGACAGTGGCAGGCCAGGAGACAGAGACAAGGTCTGCTCTAGGCCACAGGCTTTGTTCCATGAAGAGATGCACTTGAACTTTGTTTGTGTCAAAGGCTGTTGAAGAGTTCTTTCTGCATGATGAAAAAGTATGGAAACCTGGAAACCCAGCCCCTGCCTCCTTAGAGGGCAGTCCTAAAGCTTGTGAACTCAGCTGATTTTGTTGGGGCAGGGGTGTGGGCATTGGAGTGAGATAGAAAGACAGATATTTTACTCAAAAACCAGAGAAAGAGAGAGAGAGAGAGAGATCCATTCTCATCCTCTGGTCTTTCCCAGGGCATATATTTTCCTGAAGAACAGTAAAAAAAGGGTTTTCTTTTTCTTTCTTTTTTTGTGGGATTTGAACTCAGGGCTTCACACTTGCAAAGCAGGCACTGTACAGCTTGAGCCACACCTCCAGTCTGTTTTGCTCTGGTTATTTCAGAGATGAGGTCTCTTGAACTATTTGCTTGGGCTGGTCTCCAACCTGGATCCTTCTCATCTCAGCTTCCCAAGTAGTGAGAGCTAAGATTACAGGCCTAAGTCACTAATGCCCAGCAAAAACAAACAAACAAAAAAAGATTTTTTCTTTATTATAGTTTTGTATATTAAAAAGAAAACTTTTGGAGGGGTCGTATTTTAAAGGAACTATATTCTCAACTGCAGAAATTTTGGAAAACAGAAAAGAATCAAAGCAAAAAGATTTTGTGTGTAAGTACCAGGATTTTGAACTTAGGATGTAGCACTTGCTAGGCAGGGCATTCTACCACTCAGCAACGACCTCAGTCCTTCTTGCTTTAGTTATTTTTCATATAGTGTCTTGCTTTATGTCCGGGCTGGCCTAGACCACAATTCTCCTGTTTACACGTCCCACATAGCTGGCATGACAGGTGAACACCAGTCATGCCCAGCTTTTGTTGATTGAGATGAGAGTCTCACAAACTTTCTGCTGATGCTGGCTTTGAACTGTGATCCTTTGGATTTCTGCCTTCTGAGTAGCTAGGATTACAGATGTGAGACAACACACCTGGCTAAAACAAATTTATTTTTTAAAACAAGCGGTATGTGACTGTGTGGTATTTTGATGTCTGTGCCCTTTCAGATCCTGAGTTTTGAGTCCACACAGGGAGTACCCCCCCATCCCCAGTCCCAGGCCCTCATGGTGGCTGGACTTCCTGGACTGATCCCTGTAGACATAGGAGACATGCCTTGGGGGCTGCTACTTCCTGCCCTCTCTCCAGCTAGAGGACCAGGCCTGCTCCTTGGAGGCCCAGGGTATGTGTTCAAAAGCAGCTAGTGGGTTTGGGCCAGCTACTCTACCCTTGAGAGTCCTGGGGGAGGAGACCCAGCATGTCAAGAGGCCATGGTCAGGCCTAAAACCAACCAGACTGGGAAGAAGAACCACATTGTACCATCCTAACAAGCCCATTGCACACAGACCTCCTTCAAAGGCAGGGTGAGCAGGGAATGCCCAGGCCCTTGCTGACATCTGACATTTGTGTGCCACGTTTGTCACAATCAGTGATCCTGGGGTGGCGTATTTTTACTAACTCAAGTACATAATTTATTCTAATGTCCCTAGCTTTTGTCTAATGCTCCTGTTTTAGTTCAGGACCCTTCTGCACTTAGTCACCATGTCTCCTTAGGCTCCAAAGGCACACTTAGGCAATGGGGAGGTGCCCCACCTTCTTGGGGGTGGAATAGCTACATAATTTATTCCCAGTAACAATAACTCTGCCAGGTATATGTGTCTGTTCCCCCAGCTGTTTCTCTAGCCAACAGGATATCAGTGTAGACTCAGGGTTGCTTTGTAACCTACTACCAGTTTTGGGTTGATGCTCAAGTTCTTCCAGCTTTGGTCATTGGGATTGATTAACTCAGTCTCCAGCCCCTCTTCATACTTGGGGGTCCAGGGATGGGGCTGAAAGTCCCATCTCTGTAATCATACTTTGATCTTCCCGGTGACCAGCCCCCATGCTGAAGCTATCCAGGAAATTCCAGACACCAGCATCTCATTAGTACACAAAAGACACTCTTATCACATCAGAGATTCTGAGGGTCTTAGAAGTTCTTGTGTCAGGAACTAAGACCCCATATTATCATAAAAGATGCTCCTATCACCTGGGTCAACTCAGGAAATTACAAGGATTTTAGGAAACCTGTGCAAGGAGCCAAGGATGGGCACCCTTCCTCTTCCTCCTGGCCCCTAACCCTGCCACCGCTCCTTCCCAGCTCATGTCATAACTCTGCATTTTCATGGATCAGAGGTCATTTGAAGAGTGTGTGCTGCCACCTCCTCCCAGCCTCTGCATCCTGAAGGTGAGGTGAGGAATTGTTTGGAGAGGCGGATGGGTCCCAGCTCCTGGTCACAGTAAATGTGGCAGTGACTCAGCATGCTCAGGGCAGTATTGTTCCCAGGGTAACTGACAGTGCTGCATTTCAGGCCTCACTGGCTTCTTAGTCCCCTGGGGCTTGTGCTTTGCTGGGGTCTCCACTAGTGTCTGTCTGGCAGAGCATCTCGCCAGCGCCTGTATCCATCAGCTCTTCATTACTACAGTGGAATACCAAAGGTGGGTCAACTTTATACAGAAAGAAGGTTTACTTAGCTGACAGTTGAGAAGACTTGAGGTATGGCACCAGCGTCAGCTGGGCCTCATGTTGTCGTGGTGGAAGTGCAAGAGGAAAGTAGGCAATCGCATCTCAAAACAGGAGTCCAGGGAGCTGTTCAGGAATCAGGCTCCAGCTTGACCTTGTGAGAACTCACTCCAAGATACCAGCAGTCCCTTCAGGGGGCAGGTCCTCGAGGGCCTGCATGCCTCCCACGGGGTACCACCTCTTCAGTATCCACTGCCTCCATTTGCCATACTGGGGACCAAGCTTCCAACGCATGAACCTTTGGGGACCCACTGAGACCATCTCCAAGCCCTAGTAGTACCTCGCCTGAGGCATCCTGACAGAGCTCACCTGAGCAAGGCCTGTGTCGCCCAGAAGTGTAGGCGTCGACTCCCTGAAGGGAGAGAAGGTAAATTAATGCCCAGATGCACCCACCACCCAGACACACTCATCTCCAGCCTGTGAATTGAGCAACACATTGCTCCTAACGTGACTACTTGTCCCTTCTTCCCTCTGCCACACTCTGGAGTCAGGCTCCTCAATAAAGTCCTTGCATGGAACCAGGCAGGTGATGTTTCTGGGTCTCTTAAGCTAGAATACCAAAGTTTTGTTGTCACCCTTGGCCTTTTTATCTGTAGGACACACAGGCTTCTGCATAAAAACCCTACTTTGTAAGAATCCTTTGTTTGGGGCAGGGCACAGTGGCTCACACCTGTAATCCTAGCTACTTGGGTAGTGAAGATCAGGAGAACTGCTATTTGAAGCCAGCCCAGACAGAAAGTTCTCAAGACCCCATCTCAACTGACGGCTTGGCATGGTGGTACATGCTGTCATCTGAGCTGTGTGGGGAAGCACAAATGGGAGCATAGGCATACCTGGGCATAAAGCAAGACCCTATCTCAAAAATAACCAGTGCAAAAAAAGGGCTCCAGGCTTGGCTCAAGTGGTAGAGCATCTGCCTAGTAAATGTGGGTCCCTGAGTTCAAACCTCAGTACCATTAAAAAAATAAAAAGCTTTTGTTTGAGGATGGGGGCACCCCAGGTGTGTCCATCGGATGTCCCCCCAAGAAGCATGGTCAACACACGATCCAGTTTTCTGTGGAGCTGCCCTTCTCTCCCTGGACCATTTCTTCCCTTTTCTACCTCCTCCTTTTTTCCCCTCTTCTGCCTTCACACTGTCTCTCCCACTTTCTGGCTGCTGTAGGTATTCAGGCATGCAGATCTCGGCTCCTGCTTTGCATGAATGTTTGACCTTGTGTGGAGCCACTCCTGCTCCCGCTCCTGCTCCTCAGGATGGATGTGTTGTGGCTGCATTTAATCATCAGGAACAGTCCAAGCCTTGAGAAACCACACACCTGACTCCCCACCCTGCTGCAGGACGGTAATGAACTTGTGAGAAATAGCTAATCAATAAATTGAACAATAACTGACAGCTCACGCCTCTGTTGGGACCTTGATGACGATTGCAGGGGGAGGAGTGAGAGCTGGGAGGCTGGGAGTCAAGGGAGAAAAGTCTTCCTCTGCAGGGTGAAGGAGTTGGGTTCAAGAGGATGGGTGCTGGTTTCCGGGAGGCAACAGGAAAAAGGAGCTGGTCTGTCTGTCTCCTCCCCACACACAGATGCAGCACAGGTGTCCTCACTGGGGCAAGACCTGTCATCCTGAGGCCTCCCCATGCCCCCTTAGGACCTTGGCTTGGAAGCAGCTGTCCCTCGCACACTTGGGGTCACACCATGGTGGCTGTGAGGGTCTGTGCTGTGCCGCATGTAGCAGTGAAGAGCAGAGGGGAGGTTGCAACCTATAGAGTTAGACAGGGCTGATTCCCCAGTAATCCTGACTCTGCCATGCTGGGTGACCTTGGGCAAAGCCCATCCTTCTCTGAGCCTCTGTTTCTGAATCTCTACCTAGGACTCCTGAGCCCTGTCTCCCCAGGGGCATTGTGAGGGCTAAAAGGGTGGTCCTAGACCCAAGGAGGAACTGGGCAAATGGGGATTAACTCTCTGCACCCCCAGTTCTGGCCACACCAGCTCTCTCCTCCTTTCTGTCAGTACAAGGCTGACTCCCTTTGGGGTTCATCAGATGGATTGAGCTTAGGTCTGCCAGAGGCCCCTTGGGAGCTCAGAAGCCATAGGCTCCTGCCCCACAACTCTGAGGGCCCCAAAGTCAAGCCCCAGCCCACCCCTGACCCCTGCACAACTTCCATTCAGCTTTGCCTGTGACCCCTGCCTCTGACACTCTGCAGATTGGACAGAGACCATGTGGTAGGAAAGGTCTAGCTATCTCGTCTTGGGACCTTGGTGACCCAAGGTGCTTGGCCAGGATCTGTGCCTTGGCCAGGATCTGTGCCTGGGCAGGGACAGAAGTGCTGCCAGCCTGACTGACCTCATGCTCCTTGATAGAAAGACGGTGACATTTTGAAAATCATAAGGTATAAGAAACGGTGACAAGGCAACTGTCCCCTGGACCAAGACCCCACCAGATCTATGTCATTTACCCATTAAAAAATGGAGGATTCTTCTAGGACTTGACTGGTCAAGTGACCCTCCAGGAAGCTGCTGGAGTGGGGAGGGGGGGTGGACCCTGGTGCTTCTAGGTTCTCTTTCCTCAGGGGGCTGTTACTCATAAATAAATATTTCATTTTTTAAATAAAAATGAAAATTATACAAGAACTGTTTGGCTATTGCAGAAAAATCAAAATTCAAATGAGAAAAAGAAAACTCAATTAAATGTAAATCAGAGAAGACTGCTGACATGGTGGGGAGTGTCCTGGTCTAATTGTTCCTCCAGCTTTCCTGCTCCCAGCTCTATGATCACAGGAGATGATGCGTGTGTGTGTGTGTGTGTGTGCACGTGTGTGTGCACATGCCTGTGTGCATGCATGTGTGTACATGACTGTGTGTGTGTGTGGTAGGAACAGGCAGCTGCACGAAGCAAGATGTTGGAACGCTGAGTTGCACAAGCCACCTGCCTTGGGGCTGGAATTTTCCATGACAGCAAATAACTCTCCTCTGAGAGGTGGCAGGCACAGAAAGGACATCAGTGAGGTGCCAGCGACAGCGACAGCACGGTGTTTACTGCACAGAATATTTACAGCTCCATCTTTGGTGCAGAATGTGACTCCTGCAGACCCCACGAAGGTCGCTGGAATGTCCGGGAGTTGATGAGTGTTTTATTGCACATTTGTGCCGGCATGCACAGTGATGGGACTGTACCTCTGCACCCCCTGCACCCTCTGCCCAGCCCAGTATGACTGCGGTTAGTCTGTCGCAGGGGCAGAGCATGTGTTATCCTGGGCAGGAGAGGGAGGTTCAAATGTGCAGAAGGGAGAACACTTAGAGTCAGGAGTCACGATTCTGTTTCTGCACCTCCTGGGCTGATTCTGCCTCAGTTTTGCATAGGAGATGCTGAGTGCTGCGTGTGAGACAATGGTTCTAGACTCCAGAATCACAGCAGCGCCCGGGGACCTCAGTAACCTTGTCACTGAAAAGCCTTAAGGACTTTTGTTTAATGTGACGCATATTGTTAGAACTTTTGAAAAATCAGTACGACTTTTACCCGTGTGCAATTCAGAGGGGACAGAGAGTGGCTCAAGTCCCGGGTGATTCCTAACGATGTCCTGCATTTGGTCCCTGGCCAGTTAGTGCCATGTTTTCGTTGTCACTCCCACTTTGTCCTCTCACCGGCTGACGGGTTTCCTCTGCTCAGGCATTGATCAAGACTTCTTGAATTCAAGTTCATTTGCCCACCATGCCCCAGTCAAGGGCATTGTTATTCGCATCTGTGACATTGCTCTGAGGCCACAGAGGAGAGTAGGACAAAGCCTCAAACCAAGCGTCCCCATTTCGTGAGGCTCGGGAGCTATGTGGCTAGGACACAGGACGCCAGCAGCCAGGGACTGCCTCTCAAACCAGAGCCTCAAGTGGGTCCCGAGCTCTGCTCCCTGGACAGTCCCCCTCGGCATCCCCTTCTCTTTTCAGCCTCAGCCACTCTCTGCCAAAGCGTGCTGTAGAGTCAAGTGAACTTCCACTCTAAGAAGGAGGTGGTCAACAGCTCCAAATACAAGTCACTTAGGGCGAAGCCTGTCACCAGTGTTCCCACGTGTAGGGCTGAGATGAGAAGAAGCTGGATATGGTAAAACATGAAAAGGAACAAAAGCATAGGACCACAAATGAGCCAACAGAGAAATCTTTTCCTTACACCAGAACGCCAATGAATGAACATGGGGAATGATGGCGGGATGGAGTTAGAAAGTCACCAATGGAGGGCGCTCAGAGGTGAAAGTGTGACCAGGAGCAGTGTTTATGTATTATGGTCTCCACGGCTTTCTCCACACAGTGCCTAATAATACAAAGAGCAAAGAGCCACTCCACAGTAGAAACCTGGCAGTCGTCTTTGTTACACCATCAGGGTGAACTCACCCACACGGGAACCAAGTAACTGTGCATGCTGTGTGTGAATGTCCTCCTCAGAATATCATGAGGAAACATCAGTAAGACCCAAATTGAGGGTGTTTCTCAAAACAACTGGCCTGTATTTTTTAAACTGTTATGGTAAAGAAAGAAAAAGAGCCAGGTGTGGTGGTGTGTGCCTATAATCTCAGCACTGGCTGAAGCAGGAGGATGGAGAGATCAATGCCAGGCTAGGCTAATGAGACCTGTTGAAAGGAAGGAAGGACAGGAGAGGAGGGAAGGGAAGGACAAAGAAAGACAAAGGAAGACCTAGAAGATATTTCAGATTAAAGGAAAGTGGAGAGACAGAATGGTTAAAAGCAATGCGTGATCCCAGGTTAGGTTCTGGACCAAACACCTCACGGCAAGAAAGGATATTATTTATTTGGGCAGTTGATGACACTGGAATACAGACTGTGGATTAGATTTTGATTGTTGCACCGTGGTTGTATTAAGGAATGTCTTCTTAGGGAAATGCACAGGAAAACTCAGAGGCGGGGAGCATGAAGTCTCCAACTTACTCTCAAAGATACAGAAACAAATATTGTGCACAGAGCAAGAAAGTCAGTGACGAGGCACAGAAATGAGGTGGCGACTCTGGTAAGGGGTAGATGGGGAATTCCCAATGCTCTTCTTGCAACTTTTCTTAATCTGAAATGATTTCAAAATAAAAATTCATCCACAAAGCAAACACAGCCCAGTTAATTGTGAATCTTAAGTTGTTGGTCTTGACTCAAAGCCTTCCCGAATTGGGATCTGTTGAGTGCCCTGATCATACAAGGTGGATGGCTTTGTTCATGACCTTCCAATGCAGCCATCAAAAACATTATTCCACAGGAGCCTGCAATTAACCAGGCCCTAGCTGAGCTCATGAGCCCTTCCTCCTCCAAGTACTCAGGCAGCAAAGAAAACTCAATTATTAGTCACTCCTGCCTGACCACCCTAAAAATTGTGCTAACCACGAACAGAATTAGTGAGCTTGGGCTCTCTCCCCTCTCTCCCCTCTCTCCCCTCTAGCCTTCCTCTTTATCCTATTAGCTATCATCAATCTTTCTTTAATTTATTCTCTGATACCACGTCACGAATATTTTCTCCTTCTTCCTCCTCCCCCTCCTCCTCTTCTCTCCCCTCCTTTTCTTCTCTGTCTCCCTCTCCTTTTTCTTCTTTTTTATTAACTTCCAGGTTAATAATGTCTTCAATGTGAGAAAACGGCTTCTTCCGTCTTAACTTTCTTGGCTCCAACTTTTCAGGACAGAAGTAGAACAGTCTTGAAAAGTGCTCATTGTGAAAAAAAGCAGCAGAGTTTAAATTAAATATTGTAATGATGTAAAAGAGTAAGCAGCTCTGCTTGACAGCTCTGACAGCTATTTGTTCTAGAAAACAGCTAGATGTCAGTCCTACAAGGGAGTATGCTTGAATTAAAATAATTATGGCTGATCGCACAACAAAGATTCCCCATAGTCAATCATCCTCCACAAATACCCTGTGTGGAAACTTCTGGCGGCTGCCGTCAGGGAGACGTCATGGCATGCTCCAGGGCCCCCCTGGAGGCTGGGGTCTCTGTGCGAAGCCCCAGTGTGTGAAGAGGGCTCTGGGATGGTGTCTGTAGGACTGGGTGGGCAGGCCTCAGTCACTAGGATTCATGCCACCATCTTCCTGTCCATTGTTCTCACTGAATTGACCTGCTCTTTCTAATACCAGAGACAACTCGATGTGAATGTCTTCATCTGTCTCTCCTGCAGTTCTGAACCAAAAATTACAAACAGTCTTGATTCGATCTCAGTGTCTCCCAGAGGACTTAGTGCCTATCATGGATTTAGTGTCTATCGGGAACTATGTCCACACAGTCCAAAGCTCAGAGAAGCTTTGAGCACCTTCCAGTTTACTGTTGCTTTTTAGGATTTGGTTCCTTCCAAAGTGAATAGCCACCACTTGCCACCACTCAGGCTTACGGGTTGGGATGGAAGGCTGCTGGCGTCTGAGGGGGTAGGGAAGGAACAGGGGGAGGGGCTGGCAGGCCCAGAAGAAGCAAAGGAAGGGTGATTTTCCTGGGGTCCAAAGCTGTACCCCTTCCCTTCCAATCAGCCCAGTAGTAGTTGGGTGGGGATAGCTCCACACCCCAGCCTGAATCACAACACCCCATGAACACTCTGTCCCTCCAGCCACCTTCCTCGCCTCTGCCCCCTTGCCTCGCCGTTCTAAACCCACTCGTCCCGCTCAGCTGTGAGGTTCAGTTTGGGTTGGTCAGTTTCTGTGCAGGATCGAGTGGAGCAACTCCCCATGCATCTCTGTGCTGAGTTGGCATAATGCCCCTCACCGTCACCACCAAAATTCACCTTCACCTGGAACCTCAGAAAGGCATCTTGTTTGGAAGAAGGGTCATTGCAGATGTTAGGTATGGGTCTTAGAGCGGATTATCCTGGATTTAGGAGGGGTTCAACTCCAATGGCTGCTGTCGTTATGGGTTGGATGTGGCCTGTCTCCCAAGGGTCCATGTGTTGGAGGTTTGGTCCTCAGTGTGGTGATGTTGGGGGTGGAGGACATTTAAGAGGTGGAACCTAGCAGGTTGGGGCTTTGGGGGGCACTGCTCTCAAAAGGGATTAGTATGACCCTAATGAGAGTGCACTGGTATGACAGAGCAAGACTGGCCCCTCCCCACCTCTGTCTTCCTCTTTCACTATGCAGACTGCTTCTCTTGCACACACTCCCATCTCAAGGTCGTCTGCCATGGGACCACAGAAAGCCAAGGCTATGCTGTTTGGACTTTCAGCCTCTGAAGTGACCTCAATAGACCTCTTTTCTTGATAAGTTTCCCAGCCCCAAGTATTTTGTTATAGCAAAGGGAAACAGACTAATACATACATCTTCATAGGAGAAAGGAAAGAAACATTTGAGATACAGACACAGAAGAGAGATACAGAGAAGGTCAGGTTGACGATGAAACAGATGATAGAGGTCTACAAGCCAAGGAACACCAAGGATTGCTTCAGCCACCCAGAGCTTGGAGAGAGGCATGAAACAGACTCTTCTCAGAGCCCCAGAAGGCAGCAACTCACATCTTGATCTTGAACCTCCAGTCCTCAGAACAGTGAGAGAGGAATTTTCTGTTGTTGAAGCCATTTGGCTTGGGATCATTTGTGATAGCAATCTATGGAACTTCCTTCCATCCTTGCGCAAATGTTTGTTGTGTACCTGCTATGTGTCAGGAACTGTGCAAAGGCCTGGCAGTGATGCCAGCAGCAGATGGTCAGTGCCCTGCAGGCATAGTATAGCTCTGTGGAGCAGGGCAGGTCTACCTGGGGCTGGAGGTCTGGTCTTACAGACCTGGGCTGCATTGCTTGTCACCTTCTCTGTGTGGCCCTGACCCTGTGCCTGCACAGGTGTGGAGTGAATTCTCTAACACCACAAGGTACTTTTTCTCTTGCTAGTCATAAACCACATTCCTGGTGCTTTCAGGTTGCCCAGCTCTTAGCTTTTAAAATTAGATGCTGTTCTTTTACAGAGTCAAGGAAGTTGCCCAGGAAGACTCATAAAATAGGACAAAAATGAAAACATCAAAATAGTTTAAAAGGGCAATCTAGGTGCCCCAGCACTGACGAATGGATTAAGAAAATGTGGTATCTATACACAATGGAATTTTATGCAGCCATGAAGAAGAACGAAATGTTATCATTCGCTGGTAAATGGATGGAATTGGAGAACATCATTCTGAGTGAGGTTAGCCTGGCTCAAAAGACCAAAAATCGTATGTTCTCCCTCATATGTGGACATCAGATCAAGGGCAAACACAACAAGGGGATTGGACTATGAGCACATGATAAAAGCGAGAGCACACAAGGGAGGGGTGAGGATAGGTAAGACACCTAAAAAACTAGCTAGCATTTGTTGCCCTTAACGCAGAGAAACTAAAGCAGATACCTTAAAGCACCTGAGGCCAATAGGAAAAGGGGAACAGGAACTAGAGAAAAGGTGAGATCAAAAAGAATTAACCTAGAAGGTAACACCCATGCACAGGAAATCAATGTGAGTCAATGCCCTGTATAGCTATCCTTATCTCAACCAGCAAAACCCCTTGTTCCTTCCTATTATTGCTTATACTCTCTCTACAACAAAATTAGAGATAAGGGCAAAATAGTTTCTGCTGGGTATTGAGGGGGGGAGCGGGAGGGGGTGGAGTGGGTGGTAAGGGAGGGGGTGGGGGCAGGGGGGAGAAATAAACCAAGCCTTGTATGCACATATGAATAATAAAAGAAAAATGAAAAAAAAAAAAGGGCAATCTAGGAAAGATGTAGGTGGTGATAACAGTGTGAAGAACCACAGTTCGAGACACACTCCACAAGGAGGCATAACACTTTGAATAGATAATGAATGATGAAGGGATCCTGGGAAACACCAGGTGGAGAGGCAAACCCAGCTTCCGCAGCTGAGCCAGAGGGTGATTTAAGAAATTGTGAATAGATCAGGGAAAGGGGGCTTGGCTGGGAATACACTGGAACTTAACCAGGTTTGGCCACACCTGGAGGAGGAAGATGGTGGCAGGTGCTAAGGCTGTGAAACCAGCTTTCTGGGTCAGCAGCTTACAGCTGTTTGTATTGGTCACTCATCCCAGGACACTAGGGTTTCATTTGGGTAGGCTGGCCAGTAAGCCTACCTTAGTCACAGATTTGACCAAGTGCTGTCAAAAAAAAAATAAAATAAAACATGAAATTTCAAAAACAAGACATTTTTATTTATTTCTTTTTTCATTTTTCTTTTATTATTCATATGTGCATACAAGGCTTGGTTCATTTCTCCCCCCTGCCCCCACCCCCTCCCTTACCACCCACTCCACCCCCTCCCTCTAGCCCCCCCCACCCCGCTCAATACCCAGCAGAAACTATTTTGCCCTTATTTCTAATTTTGTTGTAGAGAGAGTATAAGCAATAATAGGAAGGAACAAGGGGTTTTGCTGGTTGAGATAAGGATAGCTATACAGGGCATTGACTCACATTGATTTCCTGTGCGTGGGTGTTACCTTCTAGGTTAATTCTTTTTTATCTCACCTTTTCTCTAGTTCCTGTTCCCCTTTTCCTATTGGCCTCAGTTGCTTTAAGGTATCTGCTTTAGTTTCTCTGCGTTAAGGGCAACAAATGCTAGCTAGTTTTTTAGGTGTCTTACCTATCCTCACCCCTCCCTTGTGTGCTCTCGCTTTTATCATGTGCTCAAAGTCCAATCCCCTTGTTGTGTTTGCCCTTGATCTAATGTCCACATATGAGGGAGAACATAGGATTTTTGGTCTTTTGAGCCAGGCTAACCTCACTTAGAATGATGTTCTCCAATTCCATCCATTTACCAGCGAATGATAACATTTCGTTCTTCTTCATGGCTGCATAAAATTCCATTGTGTATAGATACCACATTTTCTTAATCCATTCGTCAGTGGTGGGGCATCTTGGCTGTTTCCATAACTTGGCTATTGTGAATAGTGCTGCAATAAACATGGATGTGCAGGTGCCTCTGGAGTAACAGTCTTTTGGGTATATCCCCAAGAAAAAACAAAACATTTTTAAATCCCCACGTGAACCACGCAGCTCAGCTGTGCAGAGAGAAGCTCTCAGTCAGTCCTCGGTGGTCATCAGTTGTGTTTAAGTCGTTGTTAAATGCATGTTTCCCTGCCCTTCATTTTGTCAAACTCTGCCTCCCAAAGAGCAAATGATCCCCCCAAAAGCAAAGTAAAAGTGAGTGTGCTTAGTTGAAGTGACAGTGAAGATTTTAGGTTTGTTGAAAGGCGTTTTGGGAAAACGAGTCAAGCACCTGCAGTACAGCCCTGACCTTCTGCATCCTGAGTGTGTGCAGGTTTTCCTCAGAGATCTAGGTGTCAGAGGGCTGGTTCCCATGAGGCTGTGAGGGAGCCTCTGTCCCCAGCCTCTCCTGGCTCCTGCTGGTTGGCTGACATTCTTTGGTGTTCCTGACTTGATGCATCACCCTGATCTCTGCTTCCCTCTTTACACAGAGTCATGTAAGTGTGTGTGACAAAGTCACCCCTGTGTGTGTGACAGTTTCTTTCTTTTATAAGGACACCAATCATATTGGAGTTGGGCACACCTGATGACCTCACCTGAACTTGGCCATATCTTCTAAGACCTTGTCTCCAGGCTGGGAGTGTGGCTCAGTGGTACAGCGCTTGCCTAGCATTTGTGAGGTCCTGGTCAGGGGGTGGGGGGGAGCAAAGCAAAACCTACTTCCAAACAAGGTCCCATTCTGAGGTTCTGGGGAATGGGACATGTGAATTTTAGGACACAATTTAACCCCTAACAGAGGGTGAGAGGGACTTTCTGGTTATTTTTGCCGTGTATCAGCACCCCAAAGTTGAATGACATAAAATAATTGTATTCTGCTCTTAAATTCTTTGGGTCAGGAATTTTGACAGGGCATAACGGGGTGGTGACTTTTTCTCTTCCCAATGCCTGGGAGGGGGTAGCTGGGAAGACTTGCTTCTGGGGGTGGCTTGGCAGGTGGGGACTGGGGTTGCTCTGGGGATATCTTCACTTGTGCCTGGCACCTGGTCTACTGGGGCTTATGAGTCCCTATGTGTGGCCTCCCTAAGTCGCTGGAAGCCTCAGGGGTTCTGAGTGGGTGGCCTTTCCTCAGAAGCCCTGAGTGGTTCTCTTGCCACATGCTGAGTCACCAGCATGCCAGGTCTAAGGGAGGGGACATCGATGCCACCCCTCAGGAAAGGAGCAGCTGAGCACTCTGAGGCCACCTTTCATCTCCCAGGCCTCCAGGGACTGCAGAGCTCTAGGGTCCTGTTCGGCAGACCATGAAGGGACATTGGGACTTTGAGAAGACACACTTGAGGTGCCTCAAGAAGCAGCTGGCAAGTAGAAAAGCAGGGGAAGGCACCCCAACAGGAGGTCTTGGGAAAGGAGGCCTGTGGTCACCTTCTTACTCTGGACCCAAAAGCAGACAGGAAGGCCCCCAGCTGCAGCCACAGGGCTGGAGAAACTGTGTTTGTGGTGAGGATCAAACAGGAACTAGAGGGGGGGAAACTGTGTGTGTGTGGTGGGGAGAGTGTTGTGCAGAGATGGGCCGTGTTGGAAGAAGCAGGAGGGCCAGCACCCTGGGGGGTCAAGGTCCTACGGCTTACTGCACACACCTGGCCTGGCTTGGCCGTTGTCCTCCTGGCTGGAGCAGGAAGGGCCAAGCAGGAGTTTAGTTGCAGGGCACTCACCTCACAGTACACACCAGACCCTGCCTCCGGGTTACAGTCAGTAGGAGCCCTGCTGAGTCTGTCACCAGGAGCACCTTTCCACAGGCTTCGTTTTAAGCCCATCTGGTTGACCACTTTCCTTCACCAAGAAGTGTCTTCCTTCCCCCTGACTCTCCCACCACAGATGGGAGAAAACAAAGAGCTTCCTGAGGTCAGATAACTGGTAAGATGTAGGCTGTCTGGCGTTACGTGTTCACAAGCACAATACATGATAAAATTTATGGCTAAGTCTAAAAGACCTCTTTGAAATAAAACGATAAGTAATAATAAAGCAGAATCCAGATGTGGGAGTACACATTTGCAATCCCGGCACTCGAAAAGCTGAGACAGAATTGTGAGTTCAGTGCCAGCCTGGGCTACATATCAAGACTCTGCCTCAAAAAACAACAAAAACCAGAAAGAAATCAGGGCATCATGGATAATCAGTACACTTTTCCTTTGTTTCTCCATGGCAGGTAAAATATAGGTGCACTTGATCCTTGCTGGTGACATATTCATCGATGCTCAGAATTCAGTATCAATGCACTGCACAGGTATTTATTGGCACCTGCTGAGTGCCAGGCTCGACACCACCAGATGCAAACTTGAACTGGACAGAGTTCCTGCCCTGGAGGAGCTCTGTCTCCTAGAAGAGTGAGGCAGGTAAATGAAATTTGTGTGACATGAGATCAGGCAACGCCACTCTTGAGCCAGAGGCTCTGCAGATGGAGTCTTGACCACTCAGGGAGGCAGAGGCCAACCACAGAGGGAACTCTGCAAGTGCCCTGCCTGGCTGCCCAGACTTTCTTTCAGGTCTGGCTGCCCACAGTGCCAGATCAGTCCCCAGCAGGCCCTGGCAGCCCTAGAGAGCCTTGGCCCTGTATGACAGCTACCAGTGCAAGGCTGTGGGGGATACTGAGGGATGGCGCTTGTCTCTGAGGGATGGGGCCAGTACTCCCTGGGTCACCTACCTCCAAGGGCTGTTTGCCTTAGGAGAGGTGGGCCAGAGGCTGCTTCGGGGAGGAGCATTATGATTTGGGGTAGGAGAAGAATTCCACGGGCAAGTTTGACACTTTACTGGCATAGAAGAGTCTTAGATTTCCACTGGTCCATGGATTCTGAGTTGAATTCCCTCTACTACCTCCCCAGCACCCAAACTCCCCAAAGCCGCACTGGACTGTGGAGTTCAGAAGTAAGCCAACCCCCACGTGACACCTGGGCTTGAGCGTCTATGCCCCCCAGCTAAGAGGGAGACTCCTTTACGCTCTCTTTGTTGTGTGTTCTGACCTTCCTCCACACACAGGGTGCTGGGCTAAGCATGGAAACTCAGCAGGGAACAGGGCAGGTATCTGGGTTTTGTTCTGAATTGGGCCAACAGGTCACCAAGGATTTCAGTCCCACCTGTGCCAGCCCTGGTCTGAGGGCCAGGTGAGTATATCCAGCCAGGGGCCCGAGGGAGAAGGTGTGTGTTGGCTGGTGGGTGTTTATTGAATTGCACGGTTTAATTACAGCAGCGCCAGGCTCTGTCTTCCCATTAATAACGCAGCTCATTTCAGCAACAGATTAAATTCTATAAAGGAGTAAATTGCCCAGGAAAGTGAAGTCACATCATGGCTGGGGACAATCAGTACCTTCTAGGTCTTTTATTAGATGAAGCTCATGGAGGTAGGCTGATGGGCTCTCATAGATGCACACATATGAGAAAAACAGGAACTACATCCATCAACTTATCAAAATCACTTAGAAGAAAAGGCATGTGCTGCGGGTGGCAGGGCTGGGGAAGGAGCGGCTGGCCCAGGAAGAAGCCGGCCCAGGCATTAGCACAGGGCTGGGCGGAGGCTTGGCTGCCTGTCCACAGTTCTAGCTGATGGTCTTTGGGAACTCCATTTTAATCATGTCAGGGAGAGAAGATGGCTGTTTCTTGATTCACCTGGCTTCTGATGCCAGAAACACAGATAGGGAGAACAGAGCTAAGGCTTCCAGGCTCTGCCTCAGTCTTCTCAAGGCAAGTGGGTGAAAGGGAGCAGCTGCCCAGCACTCTGGCTCTTGGCCTGAGGAATGTGAACCTCAAGTTCCTGGACCTCCCTGTTGGCCTTGGATTCTGACTGGGAGGGATTCTGAGAAGATGCTGGGCTCAGCTGCCAGGTTGGAGGCAGGGAAATGGGAGGTAGCACAGAACACAAAGGGGTGCTAACACAGAGCCTGTGAAGTCAGAGATGTGTGTCTGTTTTGCCCAGTGACCTCTCTTCACTCCCCAAACCACACCTGGCATAGATAGGCAGCTGGTAAATACGTGTTGGATGGATATGTAAGCAAATGAGCTCCCAGCAAGGGAAGAAGCCAGGGCGGGGAAGTGGGGGGAAGGAGCAAGAGGAAGAGGTCAAGAGGAGGAAGAGGTAAGAGAATCACAGAAGCATCTTAGGTCTAGTCCTGTCTTTCCTTCTGATTCTAGTTCTAGGTCTGTGTGACGTGCCCTTGCCCTAAACCCAGCCTGGCCAGCAGAGGAGGATTTAATCCATCACTTGGTGGTTAAGTTTGGGTAGCCACTGTCCCCTACATATGTGTCCTGTCCTTTGGATTTTAAACTTGAAGGCAAAGGATGGTTTTATATCCCTCTGCATCCCAGGGCAGTGTATTAAGAGGGACACACAGACTCTAGGGTTTGAAAAAAGGAATGTCAGAGTGTTTAGTTGTATTTGTTTCTGAGTATCATGCTTTACATTTGGTGAGGGGGAGGTTTTGGGGTCATATGGAGCCTCAAATGCCAAGTTAAGGTATTTGGGTTGCAACTGCACATTAGTGTAGAGCTTTCAGTTTTTTGGACAAGATTTGTGAACCACAAAGAAGGGATGCAATTGGAGGCCCCTTAAAATATCCTAGGGCTCCATGTTGCTGAGTCTCTTCCTGGAGTCACAAAAACTAGTTCAGTAATGAAGAGTGGGTTAAAATCTTCACTTGCACTGCTTAGGCATGGTAAAGAGAATTCAGCTCATTATTGTAGCTACCCAGATTCTGAGTCTCACTCCATGAGGGCAACTATGTGACTTGAGTTCTGTTTTTTCTAGCTGTACATCTGATGAGTCTCAGAGACTATTCAAGTAGTAGAGGAAGCAGCTATGGCCACTTTGAAATCCACTGGAGGTGGGAATACAAATTCTGACTCTTTTCTCCTCCTGCCCGTTAGATCTGCTGATGCCTCCCCTTGGCTGAACCCAAGCAGAAGCCAGAGAGCAAAGAGGTTCTATGTAACAGTCATGCTGTTGATGAAGGTGGCTTCACTTCTTCATTTTAAATCTGATGGATTTTCTTTCTGTGTCTTGTCTTATTGCAATGGCTGAAAATTCCAATATAATGTTGAGCTGAAGAAGTGAGAGGGGATATCTTGTTTGTGATCAGATTTTATCACTAGTTACAATGTAGCATTCTTATTGTTTTTTAAAGATGGTCTCTGTTAAGTTGAGGGAGTTCTCTTCTGTTCCTACTTTGCTGAGAGTTTTGATTAAGAATTGATGTTAAATTTTGTGAAGTGCTTTTTGAGATATGATTGAAATACTCATATGTTTTTCTTTCTTAATTTGCTAATATAGTGAGTTACATTGTTTGATTTTAGAATGTTAAAACCAACCTTGCATTCTTGGGATACACCCTGTTTTAGTCAGGATGTATAATCTATTTTATAAAGTGATTAATTTTGCTAGAAATTTAAAGAGAAAGAGAGAGGGAGGGACTTCTTTTATTATAATATCTTTGGTATTTTTATTAGGGTAATGTTGGATTCATAAAATGGATTGAAGATTGTTCCCCTCTTTTAAATTTTTGGGAAGACTGTGAAGAAAACATTTCTTCATGAAATGTTTTTCAGATTCATCAATAAAGCCATCTGGGCCTGGATTTATTTTTGTGGGGAAGTTTTGACTATAAATTCAGTTTTTGAAATATTTAATACATATAGTGTTATTTGGATTGTCTATTTCTTCTTGAGTGAACTTCGGTAGCTTGTGTTTTTCAGAGAATTTGTGCCTTTCATTAAAGTTGCCAGTTTTATTGTCATAAAGTCATTTGTCAGATCCCTAGGAGCTATAGTGATGCCCCTCTTTCCTGATATTAAAAATCTGCTTCTCTTTTTTTTTGCTTGATCAGTCAAGCTATTTTTACAATAATTTTAATAATATTTTTGGAGATTCGTTTTTTTTTTTTTTTACTATTTCCCTTAATTCTGCTTTTATGTTTGTTATTTCCTTCCTTTATTATTTTCTTTCCTTTTTCGTAGTTTCTTAAAATGGAAACTGAGATCACTGGCTGAGACCTTTCTTCTTTCTAATATGAATGTCTTGTAAAGACCAGCATTAGCTACATCCCAGAAATTTTCATTCCATTCAAAATATTTTCAAATTTCTCTAATGACTTCTTCTTTGACCCATTGTTATTTAGAAGTGTATTATTTAATTGCCAAGTATTTGGGAATTTTCCAGTTATCTTTCTCCTATTGTTTCCATTGCTCTCAAAGAATATATTTTACATGGTTGCCTTATCCTTTTGCTTATTTTTTGGTTTATAATATAGCATGTGAAAGTTCTGTGTTCACTTAAAGGAATGAGTCTTCTTTTATTATTGAGAGGAGTGTCACTTAAATATCAATTAGGTTAAGTTGGTTGGTAGGGCTGGCCAAGTCTCTTATATCTCTACTGAGCTTCTGTCTTCTCATCCTATCACTTACTGAGCACAAAGTGCTGAAATCTCCACCCATAACTGTGACTTTGTTTCTTTTCAGTTCTATCAGTGTTTGCTTCACACGCTTTGAAGGTCTGTTGTTAAATGGAACTAGATTCAGTATAGTTATCTCCTTGTAAATGCATCCCCCTCCCATAAAATATCCCTCTTGTCTACTGATATTCCTTGTTCTGATGCCTACTCTGATATTGATACGGAGACTCTTAATTTCTTCTGATTGGTGTTTGCTTGAACTTCTTTTTCTCAATTAAAAAAAATACCCTTTCCACATATATGTCCTTAACTTAAAGTGAGTTTTTAATAATAACAACAATTGTGTATTTCTTTTTGAATCAGTTTGTTAGCCTTTGCCTTTTAATTGAAGCATTTAGGTCATCTACATTTGATGTGGGTTTTGTTATGGATTCAAGCCTATTAGCTTACTGTTTATTTTCTATTTATTCCATCTATTCTTTATTTTGTTTTTTGAATTATTTTTGCTTAAGTATTTTTATGGTTGAATTTTATCTTCACGGTTAGCTTATCTACTCCCCCTGTTATTCCAGCGTTCACAATGTATATATTTTATCATAACTTACTTACAAATAATATTACATCACAGCCTATGTATTTTTAGGAACTTACAAATTCACAAGTGTCCATTTCCTTCCTTCTATCCTTTGTGCTTTTGTTGTCACACATTTTACTCTCTATATATAGTAAAATTCACAATGCAAAATACAAAAGTACAAAAATACTCAAAAGTGATTCATGTCTACTCACTTATTTACCATTTATGATGCTCTTCATTCCTTTGCTGAGATCAACTTCCCATCTGGCATTTTCCTTTCACCTGAGGGACTGTTATCAACAGCCTTCCTTGTAGGGTTATTCTGTTTTGTTCCCTTTATGGAAGACATTTTTGCTGGGTGCAAAATGTCAAGTTGACTTTGATTTTTTTCAGGACTTCAAGGAGCACTCCTTTGTCTCTTGCATAGTTTCATGTGAGAAGTAAGTTGTTGTTCTATTTTCACCTTTCCTCTGAACTTTCAGGATTTTTTTCTTTTGTTGCTATTTTACAGCAATTGATCTATGATAGGGTTTTCTATATGTTTCTTCTGTCTGGTGTTAGCCAGACCACTTAGATCTGTGCTGTTTATAATTTTTTCAAGCTTGGGGCATTGTTTTTCAAATATGTTTCTTTTTCCCTTTCTCCTTCTTCTCCCTCTAGGATTTCAGTCACACATGGTAGAGTTCTTAGTGTTGTCCCACGGGTTTCTAGTGCTCTATTCATTCTAAGTCTTATTTTTATTATTGTTGCTTCAGTCAGTCTGGTTGCTATTTCTTTGGTTTCGTTGGCCATTTTGTCTGAAGTGTCTAGTCTACTGTTAATACCATCCAGTGTGCTTTTCATTTCAGATACTGCAGTTATCTCTAGATGAGAAGTGGTGCTTGTCTTTATTGTGCATTTACCTCCTCACAGTGCTCAGGTTTGTCTCTGCTCACTGTTCCAACATCCCATTCTGACAATGTTATCATTTCTGTCATCTCGGAGCCTCCCCCCATTAGTTGATTTTTCTCCTGGTTATGAAACATTTTCCTATTTATTTTCTCATCTTTTTATTGGATACCAGACATTTTAATTTTACACTGTTTGGTGCTAGCTTTTGTTATATTTGTTTGTGCAGTCAATTTAGGCCTTTGAGGAATGATTTTTTTTTTATTCAGCCCAGGGCCTCGTACATGCTAAGCAAGTTACCATAGAACTAAACCCCTAGCCCTGGAGAAAAATTTTCTAAGCAGTGTTGGGGTAGAATCAAAACAACATTTGTTCTTGGATTAGTTTGGTACCAAATTACCTTCAGGTGATGCTGAAAGACAGTCTTAAGAAACTATTTTAATAGCTGGACATTGTAGTACATACCTGTGAATCCTTAGCACTTGAGATGCTAAGGCAGGAAGGCCGTGAGTTCAAGGCCAACCTGGGCTACATAACAAGACCTTTCTCCCATTTAAAAAAATTTTTTTTCAAAAGCTCTTCATTATATAAAATCTTAACTATGTACGAAAACAAAATAGTATATAACGAGCCCTGATCATCAGCTTCAAAACAAATAATTCTGGGACAATCCTATCTCATCTAGAACCCAAACTACCTCCACATTATTTTTACAACTCCCAAATGTAACATTTCACCCTCAAACATTTCAGTATGTATTGCTCAAAGATAAATCCTATTTTAAAAACCTTTCACCATGTTATTCTTAGAATATATGAGATCTATAGTGCTAAAAAATAAAAATTATTTTTATTATTTTATTTCCTGCTTATATTTGGAGAGTGATTTCACTAGATAGAACATTCTGAGCTAATAATTCTTTCTTTCAGCACTTTAAAATTTATTCTTTTGTTCCTGGCTCTTTTTCTTGTAAGGACTCATTGGTGATCCTTAGTGGTTTTTCCCCATGTGCAGTGCATAGTGTCCAAAGCCTGTGGTCCGCAGTGAGACTGCTGCTTTGCTGCTGTGTCTTATTTTGCAACTGCATAGGGCAGGAGGGTAAGTCCAGTACCCATTATTCTCCATGACAAAGCTGCTAAACATCTCTTAAATTATACAAATGTCCTTTCTCAGAAGCTCCCCCACCCAACCCCATCAGACTTATCTTTCCATGTACCCAGTTAGGATGGCAGTACAGGTCCATCCCTAAGCACTGGCAAGGTGAGCAGAGCCACTGTGAGTAACCTTGACAAAATGAAGCTCCCTCTCAGGCTGGGGGTTCCTGCCTCCCCACGCTGTGTGGGACAACCAGGTTCTGCTACCTAGGGCAGGGGCACAATAGGTGTGGCGTGGCCTTCTAGCATTGTCTCCCCCTGTCGCCCGATAGTCCAGAAGCCCAACTCTACTCTCATGCCAGTCCTCAGGGGGTTGTCTCTTTGTTGTAACATCTGCACTGGGTTGAAACATGTCTCCCCAAAATTCATGTCCACCTGGAACCTGTGAATGTGACCTTATTGGGCTAAAGTTTTTGCGTATGTAATTGGTTTGAGATGAAGTCTTACTGGAGTAGGGTGGAGCCCAATCCAATGACTGGTCTTTATGAGAAGAGGGAGATTTGGATACAGAGATGGCATGAAGGAAGATCAAGTGACACACAGGAAGGTGACCATGTAAGGACTGAGGCAGAGACTGTAGTGATGTCACAGGCCAGCCAATGGTGAGCACTGCCAACAGCTAAGAGAAAGCAGGGGACATTCTGCCTCAGAGACTCAGAGGCACCAGCCCTGCTGTCTCCTTGGCTTTGGACTTCTGGCCTTCAAAACTGTGAAACAACAGAAATTAATTTCTGTTGTTTTAAGCCACCCACAGTTTGTGGTTCCTCCTGTGGCAGTCCTGGGAAGCTATCTACCTTCCCACAACAGGCCATTTTCTTGAGCTGGTTTTTGAGTAGGTCTGTCTCCATGGGTAAAATGAAGGAAAATCCTTGGTCATATCTGTCCTTTCTCCTGTACATATCTTTGGAAACCACACAATGCCCTCATCAATCCTCCCTCTCTCTCACAGTGACCAACTTCCATCCTTCATATACCCTTGGCCCATAGTTTCATGGCCTCCTTGCAGGGCGACATTGCAGACCCCCAGGGACATCTGCTCTGTCATCCCCCAGCATCAGTTTCTGCATCCCACTACTGATGGCCAGAGAGTAGTAAGACCATGTGCCTCACACCGTGCCAGGTGAGCAAGCTCTGTGAAGTCCGTGTTCTGTGTCAACTTGATGGGTTAAAGGATGCCCAGAGAGCTGATAAAGCATCATTTCTGGGTGGGTCTGTGAGGGTGATCCCCAAAGAGATCAACATTTGAGTCAGTTTATTATTGAGCAATGATCTTCCCTCACCACTGCAGGTGGGTGTCACCAATCCATTGAGGACTGGGATTGAGCAAAAATGTGGAGGAAAATTCTCTCTCTCTCTCTCTCTCTCTCTCTGGGATACCTATCTTCTCCTGACCTCAGACATTGGATCTCCTTGTTCTTGACCCTTTGGACTCTGATACTTATACCAGCAGCTCTGGGTTCTTAGGCCTTCAGCCTCCACTCAGAGTTGTACCATTGGCTCCCCAGGACCTTCAGACTGAGACTAAATTACACCACAAGCTTTCCTGGTTCCTCTGTGCAGATGGCACATCCTGGGACTTCTCCATAACCGTGTGAGCCAGTTCCCATAATAAATCTCTCTTATACATTTCTACATCTGCATCTAGATCCTATTGGTTCTGTTGCCCCAGAAAACCCTAATTAGTTCAGGTGCCCATCAAGGATAGTTTGGGGATGGAGAACCCTCTGTGAATCTGACACCAATCCACCAGTCAGTCTAGAGAGGTCAGGACTTCGGTTCGACATTGGAAGCTGCACCCTTCATTTGCCAAAAGCAAACCTGAAGTAAAGGACCCCCCGGGACCCAGGATTACACACACTTCTAACTGATGCCAAATACACCAGACAAAAATGATATGTCATTACTCCTAAGGTCATTTACTTGTATCAGTAATTGACCTGTGCATTCTTTACTCTTTAGTGTTTTTTTAAAATTCAGCCTCAGGGAGCCACCATGCTACTGATATCGTGGTGAGGACCCTGAAAGCATTAGAGTTCAGTTAAGTGTCTTCAAAAGAAATAAGCAATGTAGAAAGACATGGCTTTCACACGCCGGTCCACATTCGCCTGGGTCAGGATGACAATGCCAGTGATGGCGATGGTGCCAAGATTTGTGGATGACTCAGCATGACTTCAGTGAGTCCTCTTAAGAAGACAGAGGCTACTCTTAGCCTCATTTCACTGGAGGAAGAGATGGAGGGGGAGGAGGGTTGAAGAAGTTGCTCCAAAGTGCACAGTTGTGAGCTGCTGAAACCCAGCTTGTCTCATATCTGTGGCAGCTTCAGACCCTGATCCTCCCGACCCCAAGCACTGCCTTGCAGTGTCCCTCTGAGGATAGGTAACTGTGGACCAGTTCCCTCTCTGGCCTTTGGTTTTCCTGTCTGCAGGGTGCGGCTAACTGTGCTTACTTATGGCGTGGGATGGGGCCAATGTGACTGCTTTGTAAGCAGTGGTTCCCTTTGCTTCCTGCCATGGCAGACTGGAATGAAGGGCTTAAGCTGAGCATGTGTATTTTTCTTTCCATCTCTTGAAGGTGAAGACGTGGGCAGACAATTTGCTCACTGTTTATCTTATCCCCTTGAGAGTTGCCCAAGCTGATGCGTTTAGTGTTGCTTTAAAAAAAAAAAAAACCCACACAGAGCTAGTTTGTGTAGGAATTATGAATCTCCTTTGGACCAGATTTGAAATATTGGCGATATTTGTTTCTGGGTAGCCAGACACCTCCTTTAAAGATGCCCCACCATTCATCCCCTCTCAACCCAGGTCCAGGTCCTGCAGTCAAAGGCAGGATGGGGTAAGGATTATTTTCTGAAACTTGGCTACATTAAGGCAAAGGAATGCATGGATGGATGGAACTGAGAGACTGTTACCCGATTCCATCATTGGAACTGGATCAGTCAGGAAAATGAACACCTGGATTGTGGACTGTGTCCTTCCCCAGGTGTGCCTCAAAGAGGCCAAAGAACGGAGGTGCCACCTCAGGTCTTTGAGACCCAGGGGGTGGGTGAATTTTGGAGTCTGCTGATCTTACATTGGCCCCACACCTGCCCTTCTGCACCTACAGTGTCCCAAGCAGGCTCCTAAAAACCCACACCTGAGCAACTCCAGCCCAGTCGTCCCTCTTGGCTCCACAAATCACACCCCGGCTATTCCTTCAGGCCTGCCTCCTACTTTCTTCCCTCAACCTCTGGCCAGCCCCTGCCTTTCTCTCAGGCCTGAGCCCTAATCAGGTGCCAAGCTTCTCCACTTTGAATTGTCCCTGGAACTCCTCCTTCTGGGTTAGAAAACACAGGTGTGTGAGTCCCTCATTTGCTGAACCCCCCACTCCAGGTCCAGCACCCTCCTTGAGCCTCTCCCACCCCCAATAATGCCTTCTTCCTCACACTCCATCACTGAGCACATGTAGGACAAAACCACATTGTCACTAACCCAGACTGTGCCACACCAAGGCTGAATTCCTTTCATGATGCTACTTAGTAGTAGTCATTGTCTCCCCCTCTTTGGAGCCAAGTCACCCCCCCACCCAGCTTTCAGCTCAAGCTCCCCCATGCATGGCCTGGCTCCACTCCCATGGTCCATACCCCCTCACCTGCAAGAGAACCCAGCCCCTTACCTCCTGCTGGTACTCCTCAGGAACCTGAATTCTGTCACCCATTGGCCACTTCCTCATTTTCCTGAAAGTGGGCTGGACCACAAGTGCCAGAAAGGCAGTGTCCACATCTTGCTTTACAGAGCATCTCCCTTGGCAGCCAGCCCTGGGTCGGGCAGAGCCAATGCTCAGTCAGTGCCTGCCTAATGAATTGGCTGAATAAATTAATTTGGGGTTCATTTTCCCAGCCTCCTGCTCTGGTGGGGAGGCCGCATCACTGACCTGCAGGGTGAGGCCCCAGAGGAGGGACAGGGATGGCGCACTGCCTTGCACATTAAACCAGCCCTCTGTTCCATTAAGTGGAGGGGAGGGAGTGTGAGAAGGAGGCTGCCCCAGAGAGGCTCGCTGCCTGGGCTATTTAAGGAGGTTAAAACGAGAGGGGAAGGCACAGGGCTAATTGCCCTGGAGTATTAATCACAGCAGGCTTCTGGGGGCTGGCGTTAGAATGTGTTAATTTGGTAATTACTGAGGAGGGGAACTGCTCCGTGACCCTAGGCCTTTGCCATTAGTTTTTAACTGAAATATGAAATGAAAACGGAGAGGCCCGCCTTTCCTGTAGCTGACTCCCCACGCTCTCTGGCTCCTCTTTGCTTCTGCCCACCAGCCACGGCTTTTCCTCTAGAAAGGATGGGTCTCCTGGGTTTTGAGCTTCCGAGTCCCAACAATGAGAGGGGGCCTGAGCAAGATCTGTTTCATGGGCGGACAAGACTGCAGCCCACCCTTGGTGACTAATGGCACAATGACCCAAAAATCTCAGACTCCCAGCTTATGTGCCCTCAAGGCCTGGCCTGCATCCCTGGCAGCTTCCTCTCTGTGCTGGCGGGTCCCCTCTTCCATAGCCTTCCTCTCAATCCCCACTCAGATAAGGCCTCTTTGCCCCATTGCCCTCTCCAGCAGCCCTGTTGGACAACACATGGCGTTTATGAATTTGAGCTGCGAAGGGATCCAGCTCAATCCTTGGCCAAATTACTCAGCCCCTACACTCAACCCTGAATGTCTCAAGTTGGTCTCTGTCTTGGTATGTGATGTTCACTCCATGAGGATGGAGCCCTCCGAGCTCTGAGAACAAAGGAAGCCCTCAGCAGTCATTGTCGTTACTACCTCATCATCACCCACCATGTAGAGATGGCTCCTATGCGTTCACTCAGTAGGGTCTTTAAGATTCAGTGAAACTGAGCTTGGTTTCATTGCCTCACGATCTGTAATCCTAGCTACTCAGAGATGGAGATCAGGAGGATCATGGTTTGAGGCCAGCCTGGGCAAAAAGTCCAAGAGACCCCATCTCAACCAATAAAAAGCTGCGTGCAGTGACATGTGTCTGTCATTTCAGCTATGCAGGGCTTTCTGCATAAATAGAAGGAGCACGGTCCTGGCTGGCCCAGGCATAAATGCAAGCTCTATTCAAAAAATAACAAAAGCAAAAAGGACTGGTGCTATAGATCAAGTGGTAGAGCACCTGCCCAGCAAGCACAAGATGCTGAGTTCAAACCCCAGGACTGCCAAAAAAGATTAAATGAGATGACATTTGCAAACTTCAGCATACGATAAATTTCTTAATCAGTGTTCCTTCCCTTCTGTCCCTGCACACCCTACCTCACCCCTGCCACATTTCCCGAGGACCATGTGCACAGTGAGTGCATCCTCCATGCTCTGGCCCCCAGCAGAAAGATGGGCACAGAAGGAAGTAAAGAAGGGGAACATGGTCGATGGACTTCCTATACAAGAATGAATACAGAATTTTTAAACCTGTTGAAATCACCATAAGAAGGAGACTAGGGTAGAAAGGAGAAAAACAGAGATGAACCAATTCGGGTTATAATACATATATACATGGAAATGTCACAATGAATATCTCTGTATAGCTATCTTAAACAAATAAAAATGTCTTTTTTCAAAAACGGAGGACTGGAAGGTAAAACTGGTTGTGTCTGGGGGTTGGCACCAGTGTGTGTGGGGGAGGATATAAGGAAAGGGTGTAGGAGGGTGAATATGGTGGAGTACTACGTAGTCATGAATGAAAATGGAAAAATGAGACCTGTTGGAATTATTCCAGGACTGGGGGGAGGGATAAAGGGGAATGATGGAGGGGCGAATTCCACTATGATATATTGTAAGAACTTTGATGCTTACCAATGTCACAATGTACCCCCAATATAACAATAATATGACAATAAAAGGAGAAAAATAAGAAAAGAAAGATGGGCCTGTCCTTGTGGCTAAATACACGTGGGGAAGATGACACTCGCATCTCCAGGGCTGTACTTACTTGTCCCCAGTCACATGCCAGCCCCAGAGATCCTGGGCAGCCCCAGAAGGTCACCATATTTGGATGTCAGCACTTTCCTCACACAGCCAGTCTCTGAGGTTCTCGGGGCCTGGCAAGCTTTGTGCTTGGACCAGTGGCAACTGTTCGGTTTTTAGAGAGAAGCTACACCTCCAAGGGGCTTGGGATCGCTTTGCCTCCCTCATCCGCTCCGCTCATGTGTGTTTCCATATTCCCATGCATTACTCGGTCACCCTGCAAACTGCTCCCTACCTGTGCCACACACCGTTCTAGACCATGGTCCCATCCTTAGGAGCTGACATGCCAGTGGAGGACAGAGAAAAAGTCAACAAAGTCCGACCCGCACAGTGTATGCTGCAGGTAAAAATAAAAGACAATGAACTGGGACCTGGTGGCTTCCGACTATAATCTATGTGGGAGGCTGTGATCTGAAGGATCCTGGTTCAAGGACAGCCCAGGCAGAAAAGTTTGCCAGACTCCATCTCAACAGAAAAAAGCTGGGCTTGCTGGTGTGCATCTGTTGTCCCAGCAATGGCAACAGGAAGCTTAAAACAGGAGGATTGCACTCCAGGCTGGCTTGGGAATAAAGCAAGACTCTATTTCCAAAACAACCAGAGTAAAAAGGAATGGGGGCATGGCTCAAGCAGTAGAGCACCAGCTTAGCAAGTGTGAAGCCCTGAGTTCAAACCCCAGTACTGTCAACAAATAAATAAATAAAATGTGGTAAAGAAATGGGAATTATTTTCTTTCCTGAGGGCAGGGGAGGATTTCTCTCAGGGTATTTAGAAAAGTCCCCTTTGAAAAGGTGACATTTGATCGCTTGAAAAGTGACATGTGTCATTGTGAGCATTGCAGGAAGCACTGAGGAAGCAGGTGCTCATGCATCCCTGTCATCATTCCCACACCTTTGTTGTCTTGCTTAAAAGCAGATTCCAATCCCGCCTTTACTATGTAACATTACACTGCAAATCTTTTGTAGCTATGTTTATGTTTTCTGTATATCAATATATAATATTCGGGTTTTTAAAAAATACAATGTATTTCTGTCTTTAGGGGAAAAGTATGTTGTAGCACAGATTCTAAAAAGCTAACATAAGGAATAAAATAAATGATTAAACATAAGTAATAATGCTAGTAAACATAGTAATCTACACCCTTCTCAGTGTTTTCTTCCTTCTGAAAGTGCAAAGTCGTTTGTTCAGGCGACACATCAGCCAGTCTGTCTCCAGCTCTTTCAAGGTAACACCCGGGCTCGGGTGGCAGGGGGAGCCTCTCAAGGGGTCCGGGAGGAGGCCTCAGAACCTCGGGCTTTGGTCCCTTCTGCTGCTGATTCTGACTCTGCCAAGTTAATCAGTCTTTCTGAGGCCCAGGCTCCCGTGTGCAAGGGGAAGTCACAGGTCCTCCTGGGTCCCAGGCCTGGAACTGGAACCAGCAGACAGAGGGTGTCTGGAGGAGGGACGCCTGCCTGTGACCAGGGCTTCATAGAATATGCCGAGTTTGCTGCAGACTCCCAGCACCTGGAGGGGAGTTACCGTGACCATGACGCTCCTTCGAGAACACATCTGTAAGTCCTCCCCTGACATTTTCTTCTTTGGTCCTTGTAGCAGTCCTTCACAGTTGGCGCAGGTGAGGAAGCCACCCCCGTGAGGTTAGGAAACCCCGCACTCAGGACGGTGCAGAGATTTGCACCAGGAACCACTGGCCCAAGACCGCACTGTCAACCACTGGGCCATAGCAGACAAACTGCCCTGGCATCTCCACTCTGGGGTGTGGGGGACGAGCTGCCCAGGGCATCCCAGGAAGAGCAAATTTTGTTCTACTTGAACAAACTGGGAAACAAGTTGAATCATGAGAGAGAATGAGTCCCAACACCAAGTGCTCTCTGAGTTGACGTTGGACCCACTGTACACCGGACCCCCATGCCAGGAAGAGGTCACTCAGAATAACAGGCCAGGCTGTCTCCTAGCCTCAGCCCCTTGGCTCCAGACACGGAGACCCCAGTGTGCAGCAGGTGGAAAAACCGATGGAATACAGAGATGCATGTCTCTGATGGACCTAAACTTATTTGTTTTAAAAAAGAAGGAAAGAAAAAGAAATACTTTCTTACTGAAAAAAATAATACTTGCAGAATACAAAAATAAAATAGTGAAAAGAGGTATGGGTTAACAGCACTTCCTATTCTCACCCCAAATTCCCCTGTCTCAGAATGCAGTTCTGCATGTTCCTTTGCAAATAGTATGTCTGACATAGGCTATCAATGCATTTGGATCTACCCACCTTTTATTGGCTGCATAGTACTCCACTGCCTCACTTGGGCCTTGGCTTAACTAACTTGCCCCATGCTGGTGAATGTTTTGGCATCTCACATTGTTTGCTCTTGCAGTGTCACTGGAGTTAACATTCTTGCACAGGCCTCTTCACATGCATGCCCACGAATGCCTACTGTGGGATAATTCCTAAGAACAGAGCAGATTTCATTATTCCTCTGGAGGGCCTAGAAAGTGGAATAAAGGCTAAGAAGTAGAAGTAAGGTGTACACGAATTAGAAAGGGCAAGACAAATCTGTGGGTATTTGCAGACTGTAGAATCTCTGACCTAGAATACCCAACACTATCAGCTGACAAACTAACAGACCTAACAGGAATGTTTGGCAAAATGATCAGATAAAGGCTCCACATAAAAAATCAATTGCTTTCCTAATCCTCCACCAACAACCAGTTAGAAAATGTGATGGGAGCAAAGAATAGGAATGGAATTTCTGGGCCCAGCTGTCCTTAAGAAAGCAGGGGTTCTCAAACTCTAGGCTCCAGCAGAATCACCTGAGAGCTTTGAACAGGCACAGCCCTGGGCCCCCTCCCCAGGTCGGAACCTGGGGATCTGCGTTCTGCGAGCTCCAGGGGAGGCTGTTACTGCTGGTCTTGGCCCCTCTTAAGAGCAAGGATCTGAAGTTATGGCCCTACTTGCAATGTATTTAATCCTGTGAGGGAGGAAGCCCCGTGTCCACTTCTTCAAGACGAGCTACTGTGAAAGTCTGTGCTTTTTTGCCCCATGGGATGGTGGGTGAAAAGTCCTATTTTATGGCTTCAATTTGCATTTCCTTAACTATGAATGAAGTTCAGCCTCTTCCTTTCTTGTTTGGCCATGGCTTTACCTTTCATGCCACCAGCTGTTAAAGAGACAGCCACGGAGTGCATGACTTCCCAACACCAGATGGGAGGACCACGTCCCATTGAGTCCCGCCTGTCTCTCCAGCTCCAAAGTCCCCTCTATGGCAAGAAGGGTGTGGAAGGCCCTGCAGTCCAGCCCCTGCCTCAAGGAGAACTGCGATCCTTCCATCCAGCCTGGAGCCCAGAGAGCCAATGATCCCAGCTGGGTGAGGGCACTTCCAGCCCCTTCCAGCACTGAAAATGGAGAGGTGCTGGACAGCAAGGAAGTTGAATGGCAGCCTCGCTAGCTTCTCAGCCCAGACTTTATTACCTCCTTAGAGCAAGGCTTTGACACTCAGGAGACAGTGAGATGGATGGTGGGAACTAGAGAGCTGCCCTGTGTGAGGGTGGGGGAGGTCCTTCATGTCATTTAAATTGTGCAATTTTAGCAATGCATCCTGGCATGTTTGTTAATGAAGACACAGAGCCCAGGAAACACATAGTGCTCTTGTTCCATCCCGTTGTCTATCTCCAGAGAAATGATATTGGAATCATATTGCATTTTCAGGTCCGACGAAGAGGCAGTAATGTAAGCATTTTATGCAAATGTGTTGTGGTGGAAAGGATGACGTGTCATGTACCATAAATCTTAAGGTAACCAGAGTTCTTGTTACTCCTCAGTATCAATGCATCCCGAGAGCAGGCAATTATTTGGGACCAACAAACTGCTTTTCATGGGAGTTTGTCTCTGCTTGAAGCTATAGCCTGTTTACCAGTATAGATTTATGGAGTGTGGTGACAGGCCAGTCTGTGTAGCCATGAGACTATGGAAGGAGATGGAGGCTCATCGTTCATGTACCCAGCCAGCCCTCCAGCCCTTGCTCCACCCACCCATCCATTGGTCCTCCATCCCTACATGCACCCAACTCTCCATCCTTCCATCCACCCATCCTCCATCTTTCCATGCCTCCTTCCACCCACCCATATATACATACCCCATCCCTCCTTCCATCTATCCCTCCATCTACCCATCCACCCATCCATCCATCCACTCACCTATCCCCCTATCCATCCACTCACTCACCTATCTTTCCAGCCCTCCATCCTTCCATTCCTCCATCCTTCTATTCCTCCCTCTACCAATCTATTCACTCACCCATCCACCCATCCCTCTCTCTACCTATCCATCAATCCATTCAACCACCCACCCATTCATTCCTCCATCCCTCCACCCACCCACCCATCCATCCATTCCTCCATTTGTCTAAGAGGCAGGACCATGTCATGGATGGGAAGTTGGGCTCTGAGCTAAGGCTCTTTGACTAAAGAGCTGAGGTAGAGCCTTAGCTCTTCCACTTGCCACCTGAGTAACCTTGGGCAGATATCCTAACCTTTCTCAGATTGTGTTTCCTTGTCAGCCTAAGAGAGATGACAATGAAGTGGGAGTGCTGAGGGTGCAAAGGGTGTCCCTGCTGAGTAAGGACAGGGTGGTGAGCAGAATAAGCCTTGATTTGAGACAGATGCTGGGTGGTAGTGCTGGAGCGGCGTTGGAGAAAGAACTGGGTTCACCTTCTCCACCCCTGAGAAAGCAGAGCTGCTTGACAAAGTTCCAGAGATGCTGTCCCGTCACCCTGACACCATTTCATGTCCCCCTCTTTCTCTGTGGCCAAGACCAAGATCTCATGGCCCTCCCACCCCAGATCCCCAAGAGCCCTACTGAACAAGTGTCTCCCCATTTTGCAGACAAGGAAACTGAGGCTCAGAGCAGATGAGTCATCACTAAGTCCAGTTGACCTTCCAGGAGTAGAGCAGCATTTAACCCTCCAGAAATCCTGAGCTCTATTTACTACATCCCCTGCCCCCCACGTGTTTCCCCCAGAAAGAGACAGTATTGTCCCTGTCTGAACCTGGAAACAGCTACGGCTGCCACCGAGCTCCAAGGCTTAGGGGCTGAGGTTCTGGGTAGCTTGGCCAGGCAGACCCATGCTGCTGCCATGTCAGGCCACTAGGATGGAAGCCCAACCAGGCCCCACTCCACCAGGCTGGGGGTCCGAGACACAAAGCCTCTTTTATATCACTAATTTGTAGTGCAGTGTGCTGCCCACCTCATGGCTGAATGAAGCATGTATAAATTACCTACCCCCAGTGTGAAGAACTGCTGTCCAGGATAAGTGACAGTTTCAAATCTTGCTAAGTCAGTTATAAAGCTTAATATAAGATAGCTTTAAGAGATCCATAGTCCCTTGATCTTGAGGGAAAATAGATTCCACGGGTTTAGTCCATTTCTGTTTGCAGCGGCCCAGGTTGTAATTAGGTATGTGCAAGGCAGATGTTTTGCTGAATGGTGAGCCTGCTCACATGTCCCCTGCCCTGGTGGAGAATGTCCTTGTCTCTGCTCCCCTGGATGAATCTCTGAATTAGGAGTTATTGCTTGGATACACCTGAGCCTGAGAGGCACCCCTCTCCCAGTCATGGCATAAATCACATCTATCTGCTTAGAGGTAGGGGAGAAGTCACCCACAAAGGTGGAGAGGAAGCAGCTTGGCAGCCCCTTCATCAGGAGCCAGTGCTGGGGGCAGTGTGGGAGGGAGAAGGGTGCACTTCCCGGGGAGGTATTCCAGGTTCACAGCATCTTCCTGACACTTAGATGCCCTCCCTCCCTGAAGGCTGCTGCCCACCACCCACAGGGGGTCAGGAGCAGGGAGGGGGCCGCAGCTTCTGGGCTGAAGTGCCCTCACACCAGGCACCTCCCTCCTCCTTCTCTCTGGCCAGTATTCACTTTCAGAAGCAGGCAGGAGCGGCCCCTGTGTGAACTGGGGGCCTGTGGACAACTCAGGCATGGAAGTGGAGAATTTACCCTGGAAGGTGAGTCTCCCTGACACCCCCTTTGTCATCCTATGGGAAAATGAGTCCCCAGGGAGGGGACATGGCTAGTCCCAGGGTATACCCTGGGACACATTTGTGACCAGGGTTATCAGGCAATTCATTTTTCCAGTACACTTGGAGGTTAATTGCTGGTAATACTTACTATTAATTATATGGTCACAAATATGTGTGTGCGTGTGTCCAGCCTATTGTCACTCACAGGACTTGCAGGTGGGGAGGGTGGCCTGGAGGGAGTGGAGGTTGAAGAGGCCATTCGAGGCCAGTCCTGAGGGATGAGCACATGGACCAGAGGCAGCAGGAGACCTTTACAAAAGGACACACCAGAGAGGTGGGAAAGAGCCCCAGATCCTGATGCATGGGGTCCAGATGGACTTAAGCAATGAAGAGGACAAAGCGAGAGTCAGTGTCCACTCCTGGGGGGAGGAACAAGTGGCAGCAATGGCTGCCCAAGGATCTGGCAGGGCATCAGGCAGCTTAACCAGGCAGGCTTAACCAGAGAGAAAAAGGGCCCAGGAAGGAGTTGCCCATGTGGGGTTCAGGTTTAGAGCACTGATGTCCTCATGAGTCTCTCTAGCCTTTCAGAGGAAAACAGAATCAAGCCTGCTCTCATCCCCATCAGAGCTCATGTCCAAGGTGACAGTATCTCTCATTTCCTCAATTCTGTTGAAAACATTAGAGATTAAAGGAGGTGAAAAGGAGGAAACTGAAATAATGAGTGAGGCTGGAGAAGCAGCAGCCTGACAAGCAGAGATGCCTGGGGTAGATGGAGGTTGGGAGAGAAGAGAAGGGCAGGGCAGTAAGCTGGCCACTGGCTCTAGGAAGGCAGGGCATTGCTGGAGACTGTCCTTAGCCCAGGGAGAGAGAGAAGGACCCAGACGAGAGGGGCCTGCCTGGAAGCAGGGACTAGAAAGAAGGGGTGCCTTTGCCCCTACATGGCCCCCTTTCTCTTATGGCCCCTCTCAGCAGCCACAGGACTGTCCCACGCTGCCCACTCCCAGAGGGACCTGCTGTCGTAGTGTGCTTGGTTTTGCTTGTTCTTGGGAGGCCATGTCCCATCTGCTTCCAGCCAAGGCCTGCACAAGGGGATAGGGCAGGGTCACCAGTTGGGCCATGCCCTGCTCTGGGCTCCCACCACCTAGTTGAGCCTGAACTGCACCCCAAGCTGGAGCTCTTCCCTCCTCCCATCCCATGCCTCCTTCCATTCCTCTCCCCGCCTCCACCAGCTGAAAAATCCCCTTCTCAGACATTTCTCCCCAGTAAGTCTCTAGCATGTCCAATTCCACCCTAGCACCTATTTCCCAGGGGATGCAAACTGACACCCTCCCTGTGGTCCAAAGCAAGTAGCTCCTATTTGGATGAGAGGGACCCATTCCCTTTCATCCCAGTGAGCTGCACTCTCCTTACCAGGGCAGCCAAGCCCTCAGCCCACCTGAACACACCTGTCACCTACTAGGTCCTCAGAGGCCCTGCCAGGTGCTGAGGTGGGCCTGAGGTGAGCAGGGCTCCTGCCACCCATCCTGATCTGCAGGGAGCCAAACCTCACCCATGAACAGCGTGTGCCTGTTGACATGGTGTGGGCTTTTAAGGCAGGAACAGAAGTGACCAGTGACTTCCGCTCTGGTTTCAATGGGCCGAAGGTCAACACATGAGGAGAAAGAAAGTCTTTTTCTGTCACATCCCCCTGCATGGTGGGCTCCCCTTTTTATCTGCCAGAGCAAAGAGAGTCTATCATGGCAGGTGCCCCAGGGTTTCTCTCCCACTAGGGAAAGAAGGTACAGCTATTTGGGAAGCTCTGTCCTTTCTCTCCTCAGAAATCCAGGTGGTGGTGGTCCCCAAGTCATGGCCTGGGTCCTTTCATGCCTGGGAATCCTCACACTACCTCAGCCAGTGCCCCTCTGGGCTCTGTTTGAAGAGAGATCTTGCCAGCTGGCCTCCCTGGAGAAATGGAGGAGGCTGGGTAGCTCTCCTAGAGATGTCAAGGCAACGTGCCCTAAACTGGAAGCTTCAAACAACAGACATCTTTTTCCTCTCACAGTTGTAGAGGCCAGAAGTGAGAAGCCAAGGTGTCAGCCCTGTTGGTTCTTTCCGAGGCTCCAAGGGAAGATCTATTCCCATCCCTCCCAGCTTCTGGTGGTGGCCAGCAATCCTTGGTGTCCTTGGCTTATAGACACATCACTCCCATCTCTGCCTCTTTGATTTTCCCCTCCCTGTGGGTATCCATGTCTTCTTTTCTGTCTCTTATAAGGACACTCTCATTGGACTCAGGGCCCAACCTAATCCAGGGTAATCTCACTTCCATTCTTACCTTAATTACATCTCCAGAGACTCTTATTTAAATAAGGTCACCACCTCAGGTACTGGGTAGGCATGAATTTGGGAGCACACAACTCAACTCATTAGAATTGAAGAGAATATGCAATGGGGTAGGACTGATGGACACCAGGGCAGGGTCCAAGCAGGGCAGGAAACAGCAGAGGGTAGAGGGCAGAGGGCAGAGGGGAGGCGAGCCCCTACTTCTCCCTCCCTCCTTCTTGGACTCCTTTATTGCCGCCTCCTTCTAGAGCTTTCCACCACTCCCATCTACCCACTCAACTCTGTATGCAGATATCTTTTGATGTAATCAAGTTACTAAGAATAGGGAAACGCTTCTTAGGCAGGTGATCAGGGACTGAGAAGGCAGCCTGGGAAGGGCGGAGGGGAGGATGAATGTTCTGCTTCATCCAGGCAGGAAGGACGTCCTGACTTCCTTTCCCTCCTCTTTTCTTCCTTTCTCTTCCTCTCCCTTCCCCTCTCTTTCTCTCCTTTTCTTCCCTTCCTTTCCTTCCCCTCCTTGCCCTCCTTTCCTTTTCCTTCCCTTCCCTTCCCTTCTTCCCTCCCCTCCCTTCCCTTCCCTTCCCTTCTTCCCTCCCCTCCCTTCCCTTCCCTTCCCTTCTTCCCTCCCTTCCCCTTTCTCCCTTCCCTTCCCTTCTCTTCTCCTCCCCTCCCCTTCCCTCCCCTCCACTCCCTTCCTTTCCCTTCCCTTCCCTTCCCTCCCATCCCCTCCCCTCCATTCACTTCTCTTCTCTTCTCCTCCCCTCCCTTCTCCTCTCCTCTCCTCCCCTCCCCTCCCCTCCTCTCCACTCCACTCCCTTCCTTTCCCTTCCCTTTCCTTCTCTTCCTCTCCCTTCCCTTCCTCTTCCCCTCCCCTTCCCTCCCCTTTCATTCCTAGAAGCAGTGACCACAATTTCCTGTGCAGAGGTGGGCAGGCCGGCATCCAGGCATCTGCGGGGCGGCAGGCAGCATGCCAGCTTGCCTGTATTTCAAACAAAGACTACACAACAAGGGCCGCTGGCTCAGGGATTTGTCAGAATTCAACAGTGGGAGAGATTTATCTATGACCTTGGGTTTGGGAGCTTTAAAGTGAACAGGCTGCTGTTGAAGACGGAACAGAGAGGTGCTTATGATTGTCATTAATTTAATATAATGGTCTTAAACTGTTGGGAGGGGAATTAGGTGACACAAGAGAATTTTTTTCCAGGAGACGTAAGGAAGATGCAAGGGAGAAGAAAAGCAGGGGGAGGAGGACGGATAGGTTGGGGAGATTTCTGAGATGAAGGGGAAGGAGAGAGAGCAAGCGAGAGAGCGAGAGAAAATAAACAAGAATGCTCCCCTCCCCATCTCCCTCCCTCCCTTCTTCTTCCCTGCAGCTTCAGCCTCAGCCCTCTGAGTGCAAGGGTGGCAGGGAGGGAGAGCAGTCAGTGGCTTCAGGAGCAACCAGGGAAGGGGAACTGGGACCCGAGGATGGGGATGTGGCAGGGCTGTGACCTCCCCACAGCAGGGGTCCTGGGCTGCCAGGAGACCTGGGCATCCCTAGGCATCCTGTTCCGGGGAAGTCTGGGTAGGGGAGGGGTGTGTGCTGCCCAGTGAGGATGGTCTGGAAAACAAGCTGGTGGCATGGTTTCACTGGAGTCCCAGAGAAGATGGATTGTGCCTCCTGCATGCTTCAGATCCCTAGAAGAGGCCAGGGGGACTGTGGTAAGGTGGTGAGGTGGCTGGGCCACCTTGCTGCCAACTGAAGCTGGGAAAGAGTGGGTCCAGAATTAGCTCCACGGGAGGTGGAGCCACAGGAGGTGGAGCCTGGGTGGAGCATCCCTGCTGATACACCCTTTCTTTCCATTTGTAATTGCATGTTCTTTTCCTTAAAGAGACCCCTCTCCTAAATCAGGAAAGTCCCACCGAAACCAGACCAACTCCTCACTGCCTTCCCAGGGTTCTCACCAAACTTCTTCCCGGTGAATGCTAGAAGCTTTGTCCCAGGCAGTGGGGGCTCTGTGGAGCTTCAGTGCCAGGTGTGGGCAGGAAGGTAGTGAAACTGGAGTTTTAGGCCCCTGGCCCAAACTCCTGGGGTTCCACATGTCGTGTCCAGCCATGCATCACTGTATGCAAATAAAGTGACCTGGTAAAGGGCAGAGAAAGGGGTTTATTCCACAGCAGGGCACGCAGCCATGGAAAGAGGCAGAGTAAGCACATCAGCCCATCTTCAGCCATCTTTGGGGTATAGACGTGAGCTTTCGGCTTAAACAGACAAAGAACTTGGGGCAGAGAGGGAAAGAAGACGTAATTATTAAACAGCCAGTCCTGGTCAGAGTGTGGCCTTGTTGGTCATCTGGAGGGGTTCTGGGGAGGTTGTTATGATGTCATCACTTGAGGGGAGCAATCTGGTCAGGATAAGGAAGTCATCGTTGCCTGGTCTGTTCGGTGGAGGCTCTGCTGGTCCTGTCCTTGGGAGCAGTTTCTTCCATCTCTCCTCACAAGCATGATATTGGATCAGTCTTGTTCTTCCTGGATTCCAAGATGACTGCAAGGCAAATGGCTCAGAGCAAAGACAGATACAACATGGAGGCAGGGATGTCAATCTTTTCTTCTGCTTTCAGTTAATTCGTGGGCCCAGGTGAGGAGTCAGCGCTTTTCAGCAAAAGCAGTTTAATCACCTGTTACAGTAGCAGAAGCCACTTCTGCTTTGGCCCTCCGTGAACACACCCAGGTAGCCTAGACAGGGCCCATGGCTCCTGCCCAGGTGGCCAGTCACCCAGTGCATTTCACATCAGCCACTCAAGCCACAGGCAGAAATCAACCCCCAAGGCCTGTGGGAAACTGGAGAATGACGAGAAACGGAACTAAGAGTCGAACTGGACTCTCTGGCCAGGCTGGAGAGAGAGGGGATAGATAGCTCAAGAGTCCAGTTCCCAGAAGCCTGAGTGGTCTGTTTCTTTCTCCTCCCCTCTCCAGGGGCTAGGGCCCAGGGTCAGGAGCAAAAGGGAAATATGGACACAGTCTGCTCCATTGGCTGGACACCAGCTGTGGGACACGAGCAGATATGGGCAAAATGGGTGCTTGAGATGGCTTAGGTGTACCTAGCAGGGAGCCTCCCCATGCATGAGGGACACCTAGTGCTTTTGGTGGGTGACAACTGGGCAGGGATAAAGCACCAGGACCAGCTCTGCTACCTTCTCCACATGGCTCTGGCTCTCAGTCTCCTTATCTATAAAATGGCTTAGGATGGGATCCATCCTTGGGGTAATTAGAAGAATGGGATGAGGTGGCACACATGAAGGGGGAGCGGTCTGATGCTACAAAGGGGTCTTCTCCTTCTACGCTGTGATCATCTCCATTACCCACAGCTTCAGCTCCAAGAGCAGCCGCCTCTGCCAGCCTGGGTGGAAACAGCTGTGAGGGGCATTAACCAGTGGGGATGACAGGCTGCCTTTGCTTTTCTCCTGCAAAAGAGACAGTGAGGCCTGGAATAAGCAGGTGTATCTCTGCTCCCCATCACTGTCTCCAAGGCTGGTTTCTAAAGCCATTGGTGAGGCTGTGACCTCCATATTATTTAGTCATTTAGCTGTTTTCTTGGAAATTGTCTGCTCCCACCAAACTGGAATTTGTTTGGCTTGGTCATGAAACTGTCCTGCCTCTGGGGAAAGTTGAGCAAGTCTACAACTGCCCTTTCCTATGGAAAGTCCTTCTTACACAACCCACATCCATCATGCTGTAACTTAAACTCATCCTGCTTTCTGATTTTTTTTTTTCCTTTGCAGTACTGGGTTTTCAACTCAGGGTCTACACCTTGAGCACACTCCACCAGCCCTTTTTTGTGATGGGTTTTTTGAGATAGGGTCTCACCAAGTATTTTGCCCAGGCTGGCTTCAAACCGTGATCTTCCTGATCTCTGCCTCCTGAGTAACTAGGATTACAGGCATGAGCCACCAGCACCCGGCTACACTTTCTGCTTTTAATAGTCATTCACTTCTCAACTTTACAGGCTTGGATAGAAGAAGATGGGCCTTTTGTGAAACTCTTAACTCTATTTCTGGACTCTTCATCCCTTTTCTGCTTCAGGGGAGTCTCAGCCCACTGGGGCTGTGGCCTAGGGATCCTGGGTGAAATCCTCAGCCCGGCCTTGACAGGATCCTGCTCTGGGTTTCTCCTTCCCTTCACTGCATGTCGTTATTAAAGGAAGATGTAGGTCTTGGAGCAAGAACCCTTGGCTCTGGAAAAATTATGTGTGACACTTTACATATGGATCAGGTAATTAACGGATGCCTGATTTCCTCCACCATAACACGAAGAGGGTGCGGACAGCAATCTAATTCCACATAATTAAAGAGTGATCGAGTTCTCTCGAGCTGCCTGGGGGGGCAGGCGGCTGTCATCCACACTGGCAAACCCTCTCCATTCTCCACACCTCACTGCAACCACAGGGCTCCCCGAGGTCTGATAGGCCAAGAGAGCCCTCGACGCCTGCCTGCCTGTCATTGAAGCAGCCACAGCCGCTGCCCTGCAGCTTTTCTAGATGTGTGCACACACGTGAATGTGTTTGCGTGTGTAAGTGTGCATGTCTGCACAAGCATGTGTGCGTGTGTGTGTGTGTGTGTGTGTGTGCGCGTGTGTGTGTGTTGGGGTAAGAATCCCAGAATGACTTCTTTGTTTTTTTGTCTCTGTAGAACAGACTGACGTGACTCAGTGACCGTCCTGCCTCCACCTAACCAGTGATGGGATTACAAACACGCCTGGCTCAGAGCAGATTTCCTGGAGTAGCCATACCTGATCTTAGAGACTTGGAGCTGGGGGAATGTTCACCTGGATGCTACTGCCACAGGGAAAAAGGGAGTCACGCTGTACAGCAGTCTTAACGAGGGCACAACGCCACACTCCAGTCCCAAGAAACTGCTCTTGTCTCCCTGGTCACAGGACATCTACAGAGCTGAGGGCCTCTGGGTTTCAGAAGTGACAATTGGTGCTCCACAAGATAAAGACAAACAATTCCATCCGGAGGACCATGTTCCTGCCCAAGGGCAGGGTCACCAGGCCACTGTTCCTCCCGGGAGAAGTGCAGGGGCGGCCAGGTATCCAGCCCACTGTGAAGGCAGAGCCCAGAGTCCTGTGAGGCCTCTGCAGCCTCCCCCGGAAAAAGGAACAGCAGCTAATTGCGGCTGAGGGGACTGACAGATCTTCCTGGCTCACACAGCGCATCTGTCACGTTTCCGGATAAATATCAAACCTTCTGCTGTCAAACAGGGGTCCCCAGGGTCTCCGGGTTTCTCTGCCTGGCTCTGCTCACTCATGGTTAGTGGCTTCTGGATATGCAGGTGAGCTCACATCCACGGACACTCAGAGTGACTGGGAAGGGCTGGGCAGGCACTGGGCTCTTGCTGGGCCTGGAGATTGTTAGAAGAGGTTGCTGCACAGAACAAGGTAGGACACCTGGGAGAAATCATGGAAATAGATCCATGCCACAGCATGGCAGGGAACAGGAAAGAGATACCCTGGGAAGCCCGTTGGAGCTCTCTTGATGCCTGTGGCTGAGATGGCCAGAGAGGGAGGGAGCTCGTGCACAGCCAGGTGTATGTATGTGTGTGTGTGCACAACTTGTATGTGCACACGACTTAGGGTGTGCTGATTTGTTTACTAATTGCTGCTTTCCACCTGTCTCATCCACCTACCCTCTGCCTCTCATGGTCATTGTCTCTGTGTACACTTCGCCACACCTGTTGGGAAAAGGCCTGTGAGAAGTTTTAGGAGCTTGCTGACTGGCTGCCAACCATTGCTTCCTTCCCCCTACAGACTCGGGACAGAGCAAAGTTTTCCCTGAAAGCCCCTTTTCTCTGGTATGAGAAAGGGGTGGTCACTTGAGCTTCGTCGCATTCTTATTTCAATTTAGAACTTTTTCCAAAACTCTAGACTCATTTATCCAACTGCATACTCAACACACCTATATGGATGGTGTCCCAAGTTCAAGGTCAAAACCACACTGCCGGGACTGGAGGCCTAGTTCACGTGGTAGAGCTGCTTGCCCTGAGTTCAAACCTCAGTACTGCCAAAAACCAAACACATAAAAAAATAATCAAACTAAAAGCAAAAATCTAAGCTTCTTCTTCCCCTCCTTGCTTGTCTCCATCTTGGCTGGTGGTGGCACCTACACCTTTCAATTCCTAAGACCAAAATGCTGGAGTCATCCTCAATGCCATGCTGATTTGGCAGGGAGTCCTTTTGACTCCACCTTCAGAATATATTCAGAAATGCTAATACTCCTATAATTTAGGTAACAGCATTGCACTGTCAACTTCTGAGTGTGGATAAGTGGGCTGTGTGGCCACGTCAGATGTTGGTGCAGGGGGAAATTGGGTGAATGGTATATGGGAACTCTCTGGAATATCGAATCCCAGATTATTTCAAAATAGAAAGTTTAAGCAAGGGGAGAGGAGAGCACACGAGAGGAGGGAGATGGGCACGACACATGCACGTACCGACGTGTTAAATGAAACCCATTAATTTGTACAATTAGTATGTGTTAATAAACATTTTAAAATGTAAATATGTGCATTAGTTTGCCTGGGCTGCCGTATCAAAACTGAGCAGCATAAACCACAGAAACGCAATGCCTCACAGCGCTGGAAGCCAGAAGTTCAAAATTAGGGTGTCAGCAGACCACTTCCAAAAGCCAGCTCTCCAAATACCATTAACAGATGGCTGGGAGACACATCCAAGCCACAGCAGTGACTTTGCCCATGGCTCCCTTGACATCTGTTTTCCGACTTTCTGTGGGTGTGATACACACATCTCCAACATCAATGGGATTATTGGGGTGCAATTTTGTCCCCTTTGTTTTCTATACCTCTCCAGAATGAAAATTGTTTTGTAGAGATAAAAACTTTATTCATGTTGTCAAGTGAATGAAATAGAAAATCAAGCAAGCTAAAAAGAAAAAAAGGACGAGAAAGAATATGCCAAGATTTAAATCTCTGCCTAAATAGATTATTAGAATATGATTTTACATATGTATGTGTGTATACACACACACACACACACACACACACATACATTTGGTTTTCCTTGCAACCAAAATCAATACAAGGTAAGTTTAGAGAGAAAATGTTATGCAGTTGGCAAAATCATGGATTGGTGATTATATTGGGCGGGGAGCTCCCAACACTTCTGCCCCATCAGGTATCCAGGCCACACCTGCTCCTTTCTTAGTTACCAACACTCTTTAGATCTGAACTCCTCCTGGTTCATCAATCCCTCTCAAGGCTAAGGTACAATGTCAGGAAGCTTTTTTATTGCACCAGGAAAAATCTGAACAGTCAACTGTGGTCCCTAGGGGAGACACTAGACAGAGAAACAGGACTGATATGGTCCCAGGATTGGTGTACCAGTTTACAAGCTGTGACTTTGAATAAGTACTTGAGCTCTCTGTGTCTTGTGTCCTCATCTGTAAAATGGGTATAATGAGAGTTCTCAACAGATATGCTCATTGGTGAAGCCTCCATGAGAAGCAAAGGGTGGCACACCCTAAGTGCCTGGCAAAGGATGTAGCTGCAGTTGTTAGTACACAGCAGCCAGCACAGGCAGGAGGACCTTCCTGGCAGCTGCAGGCACCTGGGTCTCATACACCTTGTACACAGAGGCCAATGCTGCACACACTGTAATTGACTCCAGGGCCCAAGAGAGAAGCAGGCTGTTCCCGTGAGTTCTGTTGTTTGGGGTGGGGTGTCTGGGAGTCTCGGGTGAGGGAAAAGCGTGATGTGCTGTGCACATTTCCTTCGGCCTGGAAGTGAGGGCAGTCTGGGAAGTGCTGCAGACAGAAGTCCATGCCCTTGCAATAGGCAACAGGTGACAGTCCATATCTCCCACTGGGATTTGTTGTTTTTCTGGTTGCCTTTGCTTTCTGGGAATCCAGACAGCCCTTGCAAGAAACAGCCGGAACAGCTGGAGAGAGAAGCTGAGTGATCTGACTCTGCCTGCCAAGCCTGGCCCCTTCTCCTGTGAGCTGTAATCTGGGGACTTCGATTGGCTTTCCAATTGGTGCAGGGTGGTACAGAGCCTGTGTCTTGGGGCCCTCTGGCCTACAGAGCTGTGATGGACTCTGGCCTTTACCCCTCTGAGTTTCTCATGTTAGCCAGGCAGCCTAGGGGTCTCATTGCTCATCCAATGTGTAGGGTCCGTCTTTGAGGCTTCACGTTCCCCAGCCACACCACACCTATTGAACTGGTCTCAGGCCTGGGGCCTGCAGGTTGTATTTTGGGCAATATCCCTGAGAATTCTAATGGCTCAGATTTGGGGAAATGGCTGCAGCCCAGGCTGGATAATGCCAGACCTCTGGCAGGAGGCATCATTGCTACAAGCTCAGGCCAGGCCTGGGCTCTCTGCTAGGCATGTGCGCTTGGGGGAGGGCTCCCATTTGCCACTCCCGATCACCTGATCTTCTGTCCAGACCTCTGAGTCATCTGTCCTGGGCCTTTTGTCCCTGCATCTCCAAGGCCTGGCCCAGAACTGGCCTAGTGAGCCTTCCATGAACGCACAAACAAGTGGATTCTGCCCATGGCCTGGCAAGCCTCTCCCTGCAGCGTGGCTGGAAAGGAAGATGTTTCCAGATCACTGGGGACTAAAGACTGTCCAAACCACAGGCAGCTCTGTTGGCAGGAGCTGAAAGCGTAGAGACAGACATCACTGTGCAGACCGGGAGGCAATCAGATTGGCAAAATGCGTCTTTGCATTTTTATAAGGACTGTGTGTATGTGTGCAAGTATACACGTACACGTTCATGCATGGTTGTGGGGGATTACAATGTGTGTCCATGAGTCTGTCCACACATATGTGTGTGTGCACATGTGGGTCTGTGTGTGTGTGTGAAAAGGGGGAGGGCAGGGTGCAGGGAGCAGGAGGAATATATGGAGTTCTTTTTTGAAATCTCCACTGTCCTACCTACTGAGATGGACAAGAATCACTGCAGACACAGGAATTTGGGGGCCACAGGAATGACCCTTAACCCAGCTCAGTTCTTGGGTACCTTGATGGAGACCCCTACCTGGTTCAGGTTTTGTGTCCCCCAAATGCTGGGGGAAGCAGGACATGAAGAGGGATAAAGGAACATTTGGAAAAGCAGAGGTGGGCATCAGAGGAGAGCTGAGGGACCCCTCATGGGCCACCAGAGGTCTGAGGAAGAGACCTGGGCTCCCCTGGCCCTAAGGCTCGCCCATCTGGGAGCTCAGCACCTGGGAGTTCACACCTGTGATGAGCCCAGAGTGAGTCATGGCTGGGCCTAGCCCAGGGCTACAGTGGCGAGGGGAGTGAGGAGTGAGGAGTGAGTCCATGAAGAACATCAGCACTGGACAGGGAGGGAGAGGTCTCATTCCCCTGCATGGTGAAATAACGGAGACCCAACCCACCTGGCTGCTGTCTGGGCTGTGTCACCTGCCCCTCCATGATCTGGAATGTATCCATGTCATTCTCTGAACCTTGGTTTCCTTAACCAAGGAATGGACCTGGATGTCGATCCACTTAGCTCTGAAACAGCAAGCCTAAGAAACTACATGCACACCCAGACAAGGGCACGGGAGCAGGTGAGAGAATCAAGGGTAAGGGACATGACTGTGTCCCCTCCAGTTTCAAATACACATTTCCTGTCAATCCTCTCCAATCCCTGAGCAGGAGATGAGCCCATTTCACAGACTGGGCAACAGACGCGAGCTTAGGGACTTGCCAAGTTGCACAGCCGGGAAGTCTCTATTAACCCAGGCCCTGTCCCTACTGGCTTCACAAGCCACCTCTCTGTCTAGTTGCTGGCCGGACCTGCCCCATGTTTGGGTTCAGCTGTGACTTGGACATCGAGATCTAGCCAAACTAAAATTGCTGGCTCTTTTCTCCTCCTCACTCTCCCTTGGGTAACAGCTGGGTTTGTTGTTACTGTGGATTCTTGGTGGAGAAGAGGTTGTGTCCACCAGAAACATCTAACCAAGTGACAACAGAGCTCAGTACCCAGGGAGACTAACAGATAGTGGATGGACAAAAAACCAACCCCTTTCAGACCGTTAGCAATCTCTCCTCAGTAATGCTCTGAGTGAAGCCCCCCAGTGGGTTTTCTTCTCCTGTGCATCTGCAGTCAATCCCCTTCCCTGTCCCCATCCCCAGACAAACAAGATCAGCTTCCTCTCCCATAGGCCAGTCTGTTCTGCAATTTCATATAAATAGAATATGTGTGAGCTTGTCATCTATCATCTCTCACTCAACAGAGATTCAGAGTTTTAGAGATTCAGCTATGCTGCTCCATGTATAAGTTGATGGTTGTTCTTTGTTTGGTTGATTGGTTTGGTTTTTTTGAGATAAGGTCTCACTTTATAGCCCAGGCTGGCTTCAAACTCATGATCTTCCTGCCTCCACCTCCTGAGTGCTGGGATTACAGGTGTGTTCCACCAAGTGCAGCCAAAGTGTTCCTTTTTTATTGATGAGCAGCACATCACCATATGACTATACCAAATTTTTAATTCATTAGCCAGTAGATAAACATTTGGGGGTCCCAGATTAGAGGTTTTATGAATAAAGCTGCTATAAATATTTGCTAAAAGTCTCTGTGTGGACATCAGTTTTCATTTCTTTGGGCTAAATCCCGGGAGTACGGTTCTTGCTGGGTCATGGAAGTGTAGTTTAATTTTACAATAAATTGCAAAACTGTTTACCAAAATGGCCACACTCTTGTGGGCTCCCACCAGCTACGCACTGGCATTCCAGTTGCTCTGTGTTTTCACCAACACTTGGCATTGTAAGCCTTTTTAATATTCTACAAGGAATGTGACAGTACCAACTGTGGATTTAATTTGCATTTCACCAGTGACTAATGATAGTGGGCATGACTTCAAGCACTTTTTTTTGGTCACTTTTGGTGAGAAATCTGTCCAAAGTAGTCACTCATTTAAAAAAAAAATCCAATCCTTTTTAATACTAAGTTATGTATTCTGCATTTAAGTCTTTTATCTGATTGCATGTGTGCATATGTGTGCTTTCTATCTATTGATTGCCTTTTCATTTTATTACCAGTGTCTTTTGAAGAGCAAAGTTTTCAGTTTGACAATATTAAATCCATTTTTGTGGTTTGGGAGCTTTTGTGTCTGTTTTGTTCTAAGAAATCTTCCCTAATCTTTTATGTTCTGTGTTTTCGTCTAGATATTTTATAGCGCTAGCATATATACTTATGTCTATGGTCTAGTCCAAGCTGGTTCTGTATATGAGGTTTAAAGATTGAGGTTTTTATTTCTCCATGTGAAGGTTTAATTGTTTCAGCACCATTTGTTGAAAAGGCTATCCCTTCCCCCATTGAATTCCTGGTGGCTTTATTAAGAACTAATCAGCCATATGCGCATGGCTCCCTTCCTGGACTCACTCTTTCCTTCCTTCCTTCCTTCCACCCTCTCTCCCCACCTCCTCCCTCCTTCCCTCCCTTTCTCCCTTCCTTTCTTTCCTTTCTTACCACCCTCCTTTCCTCCTCTCTCCCTCCCTCCCTTCCTTCCCTTTTCCTTCCTTCCTTGCTTTCTTTCCTTCCTTCCTTCCTTTCCTTCCTTCCTTTCTTGCTTTTCTTTCTTCCTTCCTTCTTTCCTTCCTTCCTTCCTTTCTTCCATCCTCTCTCCCCACCCCCTCCCTCCTTCCCTCCCTTTCTCCCTTCCTTTCTTTCCTGTCCTACCACCCTCCTTTCCTCTCTCTCTCTCCCTCCTTCCTTTCCTTCCTTTTTCCTTCCTTCCTTCTTTTTGTTGATGCTGGGGATGAACACAACACCTAACCCATGCAAGGCAAGTGCTCTACCACCAAGCTTCATCCCCAGCCCTCAACACATCTATCCTTATGCCTCTGCAACAGTTGTTACTCCACAGGCCTAGAGACCATGCAGGGATTCTATCAACTATTGATTGTGTATAATCCCAGATAGAAAGATGACCTGAGGGGGGAGAATTGTCCATGGACCTGGGGACTAACTTGAGCTGGACATGCCAAGGACTCCCTTGATTATTTAATCCCTGTCTTAATTAGCTCAAGCTGCTATAACAAGTATACCACAGACAGGATGGCTTAAACAACCAACACTTCTCACAGTCCTGGAGGCTGGGAGCCCAAGATCAGGGTGCCAGCAGAGCCAGCATCTGGTGAGGGTTCTTTTCCTCATTTGAAGATGGCTGACTCTGTATGCTCACATGGCAGAAAACAGGGAAAGGAAGCAAGCTCTCCCCAGTCTCTTCTTACAGGGACACACTCATGGGACTCCAACCTCATGACCCAATCATTGCCTGCTGAAGGCCCAGCTCCTAACCCCACCACACTGAGATCCAGGCTTTCACATACAGATTTAGGGGGTGTAAATGTTCAGTCTGTAGCATCCCACGTGCTCTCACAGGGGCTGAAATAACTTGTGGGTGTTTTTACATTACTATTAAACTTAATGGCACTTGCACGCCAGACCCTGTGTGGGTTGTACATGTACCATCTCTAATTCCTCATGACTCTTTTGGATAGGTACAGCCATGGGTTACACTGTGTGCACACAGAAGTGGAAACAGGTAGAAGTAAAGTGAACTTGCCCAGTGATCTGAGTCCAGGCTGGCTGACTCTAACTCATCTAACCATTTGGTTCCATGCAGTGACACACACTTGTAAAGGACAGAACACTCCACAGGGAAACAGCAGACAGAAACAGGATGTGGACATGCCCAGGCCAGCCCAGTGCCCTTGGGCTACTGCAAAGGCAAGTGCTTACTCCACACTGAATTGGAACTTGGGCATCTTGTCTCATAAGGGGTTGATCCTGGCCTACTTACCTTAATCTTTCACACACCTTCTAGCACAATCTATGCCCTCTTGATTCAGGCCTCATTTCCTGCTTCTCCTCATCACTCAGCCCTGAGAGACTGTACAACCATTCTGGCTGAGACCTTCCACTCCTGTCCTAGACAACACTCTAGACCACATCATGGTTTCCTGTGGCCACTGTCCACCACCCTGACCCTAGCAGACATTACTAGTCAATCACAGCACCATGGGATCACTGAGCATCTCAGGCCCTCCCAACCTTCCTCAATGAAAGATTCCAGAAAGCCCCTGGCAATCCTTCAGAATCAGCATACGAAATTCACTTTATTTCCATCCTGGTTTCCATCTTTTCCTCTGGGTTTACCGCTTTGGGTCATCCTGAGTTGATGCCCACTCCAGGTAAGCCTAAACCTTGGAGCGTGGGTCCATCTGTGCTTGGAGTGTCTCTCTCAGAGGAAGCCCTGAGCCCACCCCATAGGATCACATGGTCTTTGCTGCCATCCACCCAATACCTGGCACTGGTAGCTGTCATGCCAGCTTCCAGGTGATGGTTTATCAGTCTGATGGTCACCAACTCTGCCTTCCTTGAAGCTGAGAAGCCTGTGAGTTAGTCTTGATGTTATAAAATGTTAATTGAAAAATTTTGCAGGTCTGTCCGGAAGCCCTATTTTAAACTCCCACTTTCCCATTCATCCTGCCTTGCTCCATGTGTCCCAGTAGCATTGATCATTTAACACAGCTTACAGCACACCTACATATGATGCTTTCATCTCTCCATCTCCCCGATGCTGGGGTGCCAGCTCTGGGGTCTTTGCTTTGCTCACTGACACAGCTCAGCACCTCCAATAGTGCCTGGCACTTAGTGTGGGCACAGGATTCTTTGATGTTGAGGGGACCTTCCCAGCTAAGTCACAGCTCTGTCTTGGCTTCTGCCTGGGGGCTGGATGCTGCTCCAGAGCTATGATTGACAGGTACATATGTCTTTGATTAATAGAAATGGAGATGCAGTCACACTTACTTGGTACGTTCAGTTTTGTTGACAACACATTTCACAATATGGAGCCCATGCCTGGGTGGCAATGGGAATACAGACAGTAAAAGAGGAGTCTTTCTTTAAGGACACTGGCTCAGGGGCAGGGGAGTGACCAACCCTAGTACAGCCCCACTCACTAACCACTGTGCCTTCCATGGCAGCTCCCCCTCCTCACTTCCTGGTCTGTAAAACAGAGGTGCCACATCAGCCCTGGGCACCTCACAAAGGTGTCATAAGGATCCACGGAGGTCACTGCACAAAGATGTTTCATAAAACTGTCAGTCCACACTACCTGGGAGCCCTCTGGTAAGGAACGCCAGAGGAAGACTTGAGAGCATACCGCACCGGAGACCAGATTCTCCCGGAAGGATCAGGTAACCTTGGGTCAATAATTATACAAATTCCATCCCACCCTGCCACAGGTGCCACGCAGGTCACATATTCACCCTCACAATGGTCATGTCTGCTCCTGTGGTCACTAACGCAGGGCCCTCCCAGCACATGGTGTCCTGTTAGATCCCAGCTCCTCAATCTTTTCCTCAGCTATAAAAATAGCACCAAGTGAGTGAACGTGGACGCTCGTCTTCCCTCAGCTCGGACAGGTAGGATGATCCTAGGAACAAGGGAGCACAGAAGAGCTCAAGATGGAGGGGCGATGGCAAAGACAGGCCTGAGTGCAAATGACCATCACTTGATCTCTGTCTCCTGCTCTGTTGGGCAAAAGTGCCAGGAGAGTTGTGAGGTAGAAATGACAAGTACAGCTCCCAGCCCAGACTGGACTCACAGTGGGTATTCTAGTTTCTGTCTTCTCTTTGAAAAATAGATGGTGGAAAAGGCCTAGTGTGGCCTGACACCCCGCTCCGGCCCCGCACCTGGAACCATTTCCTGAGGCTCTGCATGCTGCTTGCATTTTGTGAGCGAAAGAGCTGGTCCCTCTCTGTCTCCAACCAGACGATGTTAATTTGAAAACAGCCCTGTTCCAATGTGTCAAACACCTCTGCTGTTGTTACTGTTGGCAAGCACAGCCCAGGCTACCTGTCCCTTGCCAAGTGAGCGACACCTTGGCAGAAGGCATATTTATGATCCTGTCTCCAGAGAACTGTGCAGGGACCCAAAGAGGTGAATCTTTCCTTCATTGGAAAAGACACAGCGCGCCCCCCTCCCCGCATCTAGGCTTTATCCACAAGGGGCTGGAGTGCCATTGCTTAAGCTCTGTAGCTCCATGTCTGTCTGGGAGCCATTCATCTTACTTAAGTGTCTTAAAGTCACTTGGCCCACGGGCGACTGTATACCCTTTGGTGTTGAGGATCCTAGGCCCTGACAAAGCTGCCTAGGTTTGGATCCTTCCTGCAGAATCAGCACATTGTGTCAGGAGAACGGTGAGGCTGAAGGATGAAGCTTCTTCACCTGACCCTTTTCCATCTTCTCATCAGCTGGCCTGGCCTGACAACCCCAGGTCAGAAGAACTTGCTGGGGCCTTCATCCTAGTCAAGGTCACCAACATCTCTTGGCTGGTCTGTTCATGACTTTTTCGTGGCCTTTGCCACCCTGGAGCCACGGTGACCAAATTCCTGGATGCCAAAGTTTATGGTTCTCTGCCATCTTGCTGATTATTGGTCTGGAGAGCCCAATGAGGAGGACCAGGGCAGGGTGCAGGGTTGGGCAAGGGTTTCTTCATGGTGGGATGGAGACAGGAGCCCACATGTAGGGACAGGTAGACCCAATGGGGCAAGGGGCGGGGGGGGGGGGTAGAGGGAGATACACAGTAAAGTCCTGGTAGAGTGGGGCATCAAAAGAAGCAGAAGAAGGGCACTGCCCACCCCTGGCTTTCGGGGACATTTAGAGCAAAAGGTGCTCACAGATCTTTATTGGTTAAGAAGGAGGAAATACCTCTGATTAGTGACACCTCACCCTGTCCTCGTGGGGACATCTCATGTCCTGATCACATGATTACCCCACATCTGCAAGAGGGTCTAAGTGATTCCATTTTTAAATCTCTGACTCTATTTTTACCTCTTTAATTATTTACTCCTGAGCCCCCTCTCTTGCAGTCACCTTGGATTCTGGAAAGACAGGACTGATAGATAAACATCTTTACGGTAAGAGACTGAAAATACCCCTAAGCAACAGTGGGCCTCATGGGACAGATTCCCCCTTCCCCCCTCCCAAATGAGGGCAATTACCTACAATGGCAAGGCTGCACCCTGGAGCAGAAGTACTCATCTCGTGGGGACTGACTTTCTCCCCTCAAGTGATGACAGTGATAACAACTTCTCCAGAATCCACTGCAGAAGAACTGCAATGTTAATCCATCAGACCATTGACCTTATCAAAATCACCTGCTCTGTCAGCTGTGCAAACCTCAACCCCTCCTTTCTATAAAATCAGAGTTTCTTAGTTCCTCAAAGACAAACTTGAGGGTACTAAGCCCCTTTTCTGTTCTTCCCAACATTGCCACATTGATTAAATCTCTTCTCCAATACTCATTGCCCTTCTCCAATACTCATCTCTTTAATTGGTGTTCTGGGATGGTTGGCAACACCTAGTCTGTTGGGACTCCTGGAGCTGGAGTTTTGGCCCTAAAATCCTGAAGCAGGCCTGCCTATGGCTGCTCTAAGAGTCAGTGACAAGGCTGCCCTCGAGTGTGGGGGGAGGGGGTAAGAGGGGACTTTCTCTTTGCTCCTGGAAATCAGCAAAAACAATGCAGACAAAACAGAAGCCAAGACCCCAGGGACATGGGGAGGACCCACTATGAGCTGAGGGGCAGACCTGCGTGGTCTAGGACAAGAGGAAGAAGACACTGAAGGACACATAGTGGCAGTGAGGGTCTCAGGAATATGCTTTGTGTACAGGAGACTTTGAGGCAAGAGATGTTCTCTTGGAGCAACCATCTTCAGGCAAACAGTCCCCATCTTCTCACAAGGCTCTGTTGTGACAGTCTGCTGTGTGTCCATCCACACAGGCCTGGGCTCAGGCTGTGAAACGAGGAGGCAGGACCCAGAGTCCACCCAGAGGATAAACCTTCTCTCCTCTCCTTTGTCCCCTTCATCTCTGTGGAATGGTCTCTGCACCTCCAAGGTGGTGATGAGCACCAGGGCCCTGTGTCGTGCTGAGGGACACAGATGGTGTTACAGGGACAGATGCTGTTGGCCTGGTGTTGCAGGCAATGGACTGGCATCTGTGAGGGCTGAGGGCTGAGGGTCGGACAGCACCCCTGGGCAGCATGAGTGAGGGAGAGGTCGGAGGGCCATGGTGAGGAAGGGATGCTCACAAAATTGGGACATGTCCTGCCCCTTTCCTGTTGCTATATTGAGTATCTGAGACTGGGTAGTTTATAAAGAAAAGAAATTTATTTCTTACAGCTCTAGAGGCTGGCAGGTCCAAGAGCTCAGCACCAGCATCTGCTCAGTAGCTGGTGAGGCCCTCCTGCTGTGTCACGCCATGGCAGAGGGCGCCATGGCAGAGGGCGTCACATTGAGTGTGCTTGAATATCTATTCTTCTTGGTTTATTATTATTTATTTATTTATTTATTTTTATAGTACTGAGGTTTGAACTCAGGGCCTCACAGCCCTCACATACTTGCTAGGCAGGCACTCTACCACTTGAGCCACTCCACCAGCTCTTTTCCATATTGAGTCTTTTCGAGATAGGGTCTGTCCAACTATTTGACCAAGACTGGCTTCGAACCTACAATCCTCCTGATCTCTGCCTCCTGAGTAACTAGGATTACAGGTGTGAGCCACCAGCGCTCCCTCTTCTTATAAAGACACCAATGCCTCACAACCTCATCTAACCCTAGTTACCTCCCAAAGGCCCCATCTCCAGACACAACTCACTTTGCGGTCAACATTTCCAACATATGAATTTCTGAGGATACATCCAAACCACAGCAGGGATGGAGGCAGCAGTCCTGTAAGGCTGGCAGCTCCCTGAATGACTCTGCCTAGTTTCTGTCCCTCCTGAGTTACCTCTCCAGGGATCAAAGTCCAGGAAGTTATCTAATTGAAGGAACTCAGGCACAAACACTGGCAGTCCTAGGGCAGGGGAGGGAGGGCTGTGACAGGATGGGTGACTGACATTACACCCTTAGGTACCACCCCAGTGGGAGGGGGAGATGCCCCAGAGGAAAGCAGCATGAGCTACCCCCCCACACACCCCCACACCCCCACCCCCGTCACCAGTTAGTGAGCATCCAATGAAAGGCTTGAGTCAGCAAAGAGGCGTGGGGGGGCAAAACCCAGTGAATGCAGAGTTCTGGGTGGAGAAAGATGCAGAATCAGCATAGTAGAATGGCTCAAGTGGTAGAGCACCTGCCTAGCAAGTGCAAGACCCTGAGTTCAAGCCCCTCTACCACCAATAACTAAAAAAAAAAAAGCAGAATTGATGGGGCAGGCTCTTTCCAGCCCAGGGCTCTAGCCACTTCTGCAGAGCACATATGCTTAGAAAACATGTATTTTCTAGCATATGTGGCTGAGCTGGCATTCAGACAATGGTCCCCATGCCTGAATTAACTGCTGCTTCACAAAACAGCTCCAAAAACCTAAGGGCTGTTCCTTGGCTCAGAACAGAAAGGGAAGGGCAAAGCACTGCTTCTTCTTTCCATGCTTCTGGGCAGGTCTGAGAGGTGCCAGAATCCAGGAGCCCGGTGGGATGCTTTTGCCAGGGCTTTGGCCAGCCTCCATGGGGAAAACTCTAGGACAAAGGGAAAGGCCCCAAATTCTCCCTTCCACAGTCTGTCCTTATTTCAATGCAGAAGCTGGATTTTTGTGAATTTAGATTCTTGGGGGCTGTGGGTTTGCTTCTGAAAGTTAAGTGTTTAGCTGCCTCTTCACAGAGTTAGAGGGGTGGGAGGAGGTCTAGGCCCCAGGGGCTTGGAGCAGAGTCAGTTTCCAAGGGGAGGGAGAGGAGGGACCAGGCTCAAGCCCCAGGGACCTGGTTTTGGAGGGCTGATCTGCCAGGCTTGTCCCAAAGTGGCTGTAAGCCAGTGTCTCTTAGCCTAGAGGGCCCTTGCCCTGCACCCGCTTTGAGTACCTATTTAATTGCTAATGCTTGAGGCTGGGTGATACCCAGTCCCCTCCTTTCCCCTGGCCATCTCCCCTGAGAACCAGCCTCCCAAGGTTGCCACAGAGTCTTGGCCTTCTCAGTCTCCTCCTCCTCCCGCGAGATTCCTGATTGGAACATTCTCCAACTGGACCCTTTCATTCCAGTCTGGGTTTTAATGGGTGATGTGGGTGGAGCCATTTCCTGCTGCCCACTCCCTCCCCACCTTCTCCCTGCCCTTCCCCCATTGTTATTGCTGTGCTGATTTGCATATCATTTTGCTTGTGGTCTCCATAGCAACAACCACCAAATGGCCTAAGGATAATGGAGGGGGCTCAGGGGGCGGTAGGGAGGGGGTTTGAGCCTGATGAGCGGTTTTGACTTTAGAAAATGAAAACAGTGATTCCACTGCATGCTTGGCACAGGGTGGCAGCCCCTCCCCCGCCCGTCAGCCCTGGAGCCCCTCAGTGCCTCTCACCCAAGGCCTCTTTCTACCTTTTGAGAGGCAGGGAGGCCTCCACCTTGGAGGTGCAGAGTCCTGGCAGGAGCCCCTGTGACTGGTTTCAGAACAATGGGAAGAAGGGGGTGGAAAGAAGAGGAAGTCAAGGAGGGGATGGAAATACCAAGGGCAACCAGAGCCCTCTGGAACAGTCTCCAGTCTCCATGTTCTGGCAGAAATCTTTAGCCAGTCTTTTCTTTTCCTCATTGGCCGTCTTTTGTTCTCCGGATCACCAGTTCTTTCCACCCTTCCCAGCCTCCTGTCCACAGAAGGAGAGAGAAAACACACAGCTTCATGTCGTGAGGCCTGGCTTCTGGGTCCACAATCCAGAGGAAACTAATTGTTCACATGTGTCTTCGTCCTGGCTGTTTACAAAATGCACTCACAGCCTGGAACTCGAGCCCTTGAAAGGCTGGGGGCCAGGACAGGATTGTCCTTGGGTTTGAAGGTGAGCAGATTGAAGCTCAGAGACCCAAGAAGGTGGTGGGCAGAGGGGAGGACCCAGGCCACACCAGTCCCCCAGATCTCCCCCAAGACTGTTCTCTACACTCCAGACATCTGAGACGACTAATCTTTTGCCACCATTTATTTCTGAGGCATTTTCACAGCTGACGCTTCATTTCCTGTTCCCACAGCTCTGTGAGTTTAGAGTTGGCCTCTGCTGCCCCTAAAATCTGCAGTACTTGCTGGTGAGTGTCACCGTGAGGAGGGCTAGTCACTGACCTTACTCCTTCTTGTGCCTCACCCACTCCATCTGCCTCTTTATTTTTCTTCCTGAGTCACTCCATTCTGCAGTTACCTTGGATTTTAGGAGTGACGGGACTGAGTGATAAACAGTTTGATAGCAAGGGACACCTGATGGCAGGTGGAGCGGAGATGCTGGCTAGTCGGTGACAAAAGCCTTTAACCAACATTATTTCCTTTTCAGGTGGCTGTTGTAGAGCCTACCTTTCCTGCTTGGAGTACCCTTTCCCTTTCAGTATGCAGGTATCTGTTCTGCTGTCACTTCCCTAAACCGGAAGCCACCGAGATCTGACTGGATGGAGGAGCCATTTACTCCCCCACCTCCAGCAACCAAATATATGAAGCAATGGTTGGCAGACAATGGACAACAGGTGTTGTAAGGGGTGCTTAAAGGGCTTTTGTTGAAAAGCACTGACTCCTTTCTCAGGTCCATAGATTAACTAAACATAGAAAAAAGCTTGACACCTCTGTCTCCATCTTGTACCTGTTGTCCTCTGCTCTGAGCCCTTCTCTCCCCAGCCACCTTGGAATCAAGGAAGGAGAGGAATTGATTGGTAACATCTTTACCACAAGGAACCAAAACTACCTCTAAGGAACAGCGTAGCCTTGCAGGACAGACGCCCCTCCAAAGGAGGACAACGACCCATAATGATGAGGCTGCACCCTGGAGCAGAAGCAAACACCTCATGGGACCAGATTGTTCCCCTCGAGTGATGACAGCGATAGCATCTTCTCTGGAACCCCTCTGGGACTGAAATAATGGTCACCCCAACGACGCCCGTGACTGGGACTGTTTAACTATGGCATACCTTGTCCCCTGCCCCTGGTTCTTTCTCTGAACCCTAAAAATGGCTGAAGATGGGCTGAATGCTTACTTTGCCTCTTCCCGCGACACGTCCCAAGCTGTGGAATAAACCTCCTTTCTCTGCCTTCACCATGCCTCTTTATTTGGTACATAGGGGAGAGTGACCAGATCTGGCATGTGGAAACCCAGGAGTTTGGAAAACTTCAGTTTTAGTGTCACAGAAGAGTGATCTCTGAGGGAGGAAAACAAATGAGGCCAGACCTACCCAGCTCACAACCTGGGAGTGGCCAGGCCACCGCATGGAAGGGGGAAGCCAAATGGTGGTCACTGGTCTCTGTCAGTTAAGAGTCTTGAGAGTTCTGGAAGGCAAGTGCTATGGTTTGGATAAGTGTTCCCCAAGACCTGTGTGGTGAAGCCTTGATCTCCAGACCATGGCATTCCTGGGAGGTGGTGGAACCTTCAGCGGGTTGGAGGTCCTAGTAGGGAAGTTAGATCCCTGGGGCCATATCCCTTAGGGGTGTATTAGAACTCTGGCCCCTTCCTGTCTCTCTTTGCTTCCCAGTTACCGTGTGGTGAACCATTCCCTCCACCAGGTCCTCCCAGCAAAACGTACTATGCCACCACAAGGCCCCAGGCAACAGGGCCAAGTGACCATGGACTGAAAGCATGAGCCAAAGTAAACTGTGCTCCTTTTACGTTGATGGTCTCAGGTGCTTTGCCACAGTGAGGAAAAGCTGACTAACACACAAAGTCAAAATTATGAGGAAATATTTAGACGGGAGAGAGAGACATAGAAAGTGTCTGCTTTAATCTTCTCTTTATTTGTGTGTGGGGGGGGTCATCCCCCCATTATCCATTAAGGATACTTTCCAAGTATCCTTAGGAAATTCCTGAAATCATGGGTAGTACCAAACTTCATAAGTATTGTGCTTTTCCTCTATATACATAGCTACGATAAAGCTTGATTATAAATTCAGCCCACTAAGAGGTTAACAGCAATATCCTGTCCACAAAAGGCAGAAAAGAGAGGAGAAATGAGAAGCAAACAGCATGGCAATAGTCCCACTAAACATCAATCGCCTAAACACTCCAGCCGAAAGACAGAGACTGTCCTATTGAGAGTAGAGAGATGGGAAAGTGGAGGATAATGACGAAGGTCAAGTTGGGGAGAGGGAAGTGCTGGACCAGTTGTCAAGCACCAGGTCAACCCTGTCCCTCAGAACGTTCTGCAAAGCCAACATCCTTCTCTGTACTGTCCAGCATGGGAGTCCCCAGCCACCTGTAGCTACTGAGAATTGAGGTGGGGTAGTGCAGGTAGGAACTGAATTTAAATTTCCTTGCATCTCAGTTCATCAAGGCTAGCGGTTTCTTGCAGGCAGCATAGCTCTATAGCTGTTCTCATCCTCTGGGACTTCCCCAATGGGCTGGTCCCCTTCTTCCTGATAAAGACTGTAGGAGGATGCACAAACATCTCTGTCTGTTAAACTGACAGGTGCAGTAAGAGCAGGGGTGAGTCAACCTCCAAACAGCTGGCTTTGCCCATCTCCCACTCCCTCCCCTGGGCAGGGCACGTGGCATCAGCCACTTGGCAGGTCCCACCTCTCTGCTTGCCAACTCCCTCCGCCTACCTCCCCCCCCCCCCAATTAACTCAGCGGCAGCAACTCTGTGCTCCTTTGCCAAGACCAGGAGCCGGCACCCTGGCATGCGCCAGCCTGTGCAGTGAAGATGAACGCCTATGCAAGGCCTGGCACTGGCCCCCTCAGTGGGCTGTGGGGCGCTCCTCATGTCCTGGGGAAACCCCGGTTGGCTCCAGAATTTGCATGATAGTTAAGATGCTTTGAGTAACTGCTGGCTGGGCTCTGGGTCCTCCCAGCATCTGGCTGGGCTGAGGGATATGTGCATCCTGGGAAGGCCTGGCCATCAGCCCAAGGGGAGGGACTGAGTGGGGATGGGGGGAAAGGAGTCTTCTGGCCCCTATTCTTCCCATTCCAGGATCAGATGGGCAAAGCTGCTCCTGCAGAGAAAGGCTGGAGCCAGGGAGCAGGGCAAACACCTAGTGATCCTCCCGAATCAGCACAGGCCCTCCCACTGCTCTGCTAGACTTCAGGCTGCCCCTCCATACAGTGAGCCCTTCAGTGCAGGCAGGCTCCCTGGAGGAGTGAGTGGACATGCAGATTTCCAGGCCCAAAATTTGCTGTTGCAATCTCTCTGAAACAGAGCCTGGGAATCTGCATGTTTGTAATCCCCTGAGGCAGAATTCTCTGGCTCTCCCAGAAAGGTAGTGGTCAGGAGGCAAGGGATCCCTGCCTCAGCTCAGCTGGCCCCCAAGGTACAAGCAGGTCAATGGAACCCAGAGGCAGCAGAGGGACCCACCTATTGCAGACACTTAGAAGATAGAGAAAACAGGGTCTACTAAGTCTCCCTGAATCTCACAGACAGGATAAAGGATCCTGAGGCCAAAAGGAGTTCTGCAGCCCATCTCCTGCTCCCTGTCGGGCTGGCAAGGTGAGGGGCCTACCTAAGGAGAGGGACCTGCCCTCTCCAGGCCATATTAATATGTAACAGCCAGCACAGCCCGGAAGCTCCAGCCTCTGTCTCTCCAGCTGCAGGGTTAGCTATCTCCACTTGCCTCCCCTCCGGGATGACAGAGGAAAAGCAACTGACCTTGGCCCTTGCCAGCTCTGTAGGTGGTGGGAAGGTCCTGCCCCTTCCCTTGCCCAAGCTCTGTTCAGGGTGTCTTACACTGAACAGGCCTCTAGCCTGCCATGCCAAGCTGGCTGTGGTGAGTGTGGACCAGAGGGCATGTCTCCCTCTCCCTCTTCCCTCCTCCCCTGCTGGGAATCAACAGCCTGGAGCTGAGTGAAAAATAAACACAAGGGAGTACCTGGCAGGGCACGTGGAAGACTCCCCAGTGAGAAAGGGAGGAAGGGAAGGGGAACAGCATGGGGGGGGGAAAGAAGGAGACTAGACTGGGGGAGGAGGGAGGACAAAGTGTGGGAGAGGAGAAGGAGGGAGGGGAATTGTTTTATTAAAAAGCTCACAAGAAAGCAGAAAGAAAACTGAACTGAGCTATGAGACCTCTTGGCCTGGATCTTGGTCCATGGCCTCTCCTGACTGATAGATAGCAAAGCTCTCCCTTTACATCAAGGGCTTCAAGTCCATAAAATGAGGGGAGGGGCAGGTGCTCTGACATTAGCTTTGACATTCTAGGATCCAGACTACTCGCTGCCAGCCCACACCCCCACTTATGGCGTGGGGCTCCCTCCCAGGCTTCCCACGGGGCAGAAGTGGGAGCATCCACCACCAGCCGTGTGCAGGTGAGATCATTTATAACGACAGGAAAGGATGTCAGGCTGTGTCTGAAGCCACTAGGGACCCTGCAGCCTGCCGTGTTTTGTCATAACATATGTTGTCACCTGGGGAAGGACCATCACCGAAGAAATACTTCAGGAGACAAAAAAAAAACAAGCGATGCATTGATTTTTCACAAGGTCAGACACCTTCTGGGCGGCCTCGCGTAACTTGGTTGTCAAGGCATTCTTCTTCCTGAACACCCACTGGGCCTGGAGTATCGGTGGCCTCTGACCCAGGTGGGCTGTCTTCCCAACCACGGGCTGTTCTTTCCAGAGCCAACACCATCAGCAGCCTAGCCAGACTCCAGGATTCAAGGGTGACCTGCATCCAGGGAAAATTTCCTCTCTGGAGTCACCTCTTCTGGTCCTGAGAAAGGTCAGCACAGGTGGCTGTAGGTGGAACTCCCCTGACCAGCCAAATTTGCCACTTCCACCACTCCAATCCCCAAAGCAAAGACAGAGTGCTCTAAACTACAATGTATTGATAGGAAAGATGAAGTATAGTGAGGTCAAATGACCCGGAGAGCACTGCCACTGAGAAAAACAGTTCCCTAGAGGGAAGGTTGTGCCACACCTCAGAGGGCCACACGGAGGAGCAGCAGAGGGAGAAAGTGGGCAAGTGGCTTCCTTGGGAAGGAATGAGTGAGGCAAGGTAAGCAGGTGGAGGGCTGGCTAGTTTGGATAACCTCAGCACATTCTGGAACATGGGAGGTGACCCTGGCTGGCCTGTGCCTGGTCCTGGGGAGGTGAGGGCAGGTGATATTGGCCCAGAGTTTGAGAGCCTCATAAAGAATGAGTGTGGGTTTGAGCTCTGGAGTAGTTGATTTGACTTTGAAAGCATGCTCCCAGGCAGATTATTTGCTGTCTGTAGGGGTCACCTAGCCCCGCCAAGGGGCTCTCTCCAGTGTCAGTAAGTCAGCACCACAGTACAGAAAACAAAGAACAGGAAGGACAAGGTTAATATGCACAACTCAAGTGGGTCTCACTCCTTGCAGAGGACACTCAAGCAGAGATCCTAACCTTTTATGGGTTGTAACAGGTCCCTTTTGGAAGACTGTAGCCCCAAGCTGTCCACTGAACGGTCACAAGCCACAGATAGCCAGCTTCTAAGCCCTTGACATTGAGATAGTTTTAGTTGAGATGGTCATATGTATAAAATCCACACTTTCAAAGACTTAGCATGAATAGATTATCTCATTAATAAATGTTATATTTACTACATGTCAACATGATAAAATTTTCGTTGATATTTGGAGTTCCATAAAATTCATGAGCATATTTCAGTTTATTTGTGTCTTTTTTACTATATCTGCTGAACAATTAAAAATGAGCTAAGTTGTTCCCTTTCTGTCTCCCAACAAGTACTAACCAAGCTGTCCCTGCTTAGCTCCTGAGACCAGATGAGATCGGGAGCGTCCAGGGTGGTGCAGTCAAATGCGTTCTACCTGTATTGATCGCACCCCACCACCTCAGGCAAATGGACAAGAGCAAGCAGAACAGTCACAGAACATAAGCTGTGCTTCCAGGACCTGAGGGTCCACCAACCCCAAGTTATAGGGTCATAGAGCTAAAGGGACCCTACAGAAGGAGCTGACCCACTTTTTGATCTAGTCTACTGCAGAACTTTGATTAAAGTCAGTATACAATAAGGATGAAATTAACCTTTTTTAGTCTTTGTTAAATGGTTTGATGGAGGGGTGAGCAGTAGTGTGGTTTCTGTGTCTGCTGTTCTTAATTGGTGTGAGTCTTCACATGGCTTCAGAACTTGCCCCAGTAGTTTCCCAGTTGGGATTAACATCTCAGGGAACACTGTTGCTTGGGATTTCTGTGAGTTCTTTATGGAGAGAGGCTCAGGAGCCCAAGCCCTGGTTTTGACTCCCGGGAGCCAAGAGCTGTACTTGCTATGGTTGACAATGCATCTCCTCACTGAATCTGCACTGGTTCTAGGACGTTTGCTCAGGGGTCCCTTCTACCGCCTTTGCATAGTAGCAGAGGGTTTACCTAGGGGTTAAAAGCAGACACCTTGAGCCTGATAGGTTTGAGCTCTGGCTCCTTGCCTGCCACTGGTCAGCAGTAGACTGACAATCAGTCACCAGGAAGACCAGTCACGTGATTAGAGGGTAGGAACTGTGGATCCATGTCAAAGAGAGGCTGAAGGTCAAGTTCAATCACGTAGCTGATGAATCAACAGTGCCTATGTAGTGAAACCCCAATAAAACTCTAAACACCAAATTCTCTGGGGGATTTTAATCCCTTGTCACATAAATGATTTGCAAATATTTTCCCCCAGTCAATTGCCCTTTTACTCTGTTGATCGTTCTTTTTTATTTTGTTGTGTTTTGTGTTTTGAGATAGCATCTCACTATGTAACCCAGGCTGGTCTCAAACTTGTCCTACTCCTGCCGTCACCTCCTAAGTGCTGGGGTTACAGGTGCGTACCACCTTACCTGTCTTTTTATGCACAAAAGTTTTGATTTCCATCAAGACCAATGTGTCTGTTTCTTCTTTGTTATCAGTGCCTTTGGCTATCTAAGCCAGACCCCATGGGAAGAAGCTTTCCCTTTGTTTTCTTGTGAGAGTGTTATAATTTCTGTTCTTAAGCTCAGGTCTCTAATCCATTTTGAATTAATATTTGTGTATGGTGTTGTTAAGTGTTCAAATTAATTCTGTCAGTGGATGTCCCTGTTAAATGGCTTAGGGACCCTTGTCAAAAACCATCTGATCACATAGCAAGGGTTTGTTTCTGGGCTCTCTTTTCAGTTCTTTGGCGTACCATTTGGCCACACCATTTGGGCTGTTGTAGCTTTGAAGTAAGCTTTGGAGTTCATCTGAGTTTTCCTGGTTGAACATTTGGAGGTGATCCTGAGTCACATGATTTAGGGTGGCTCATCCTGACCCCATGGGAAGAGGGCACAGAAGCTGTATGTCCAGGGCCTTCCCAACCTTGCTGTGTGTGCCCGCTATAATAAAACTAGTCATAAGTGTAGTGCTCGCCAAGTTCTGGGAGGCTTTCTTGTGAATTATGGAATCTGAGAGGGTCAAAAGAATCCTAGATTTTGTGTCCAGAAGTGTCAGAAGTGGGGGTGTCCTGGGGACCCCTGGCTGGAAGTCTGCAGCTGGTAGTCTTGTGAAGGAATGAGCCCCTGACTTGGGGGGTCTGAAGCTACATGCAGTGGCTAGTGTGAGAACCCAATTGCAGTCCACCGGCTGGGGTAGCAACAGAATGCCTTTGTCAGACTGTTGTAAAGATTACCTGAAGAAATAAAAAGTGAAAAGAGCATCCCACCCTCCCCCAAGAAACCTACTGATGGCAGCTGTCATGTTCCATGCTTTTAAAAAAATTACATTTGGTGGTACTGGGGATCGACCTTGCACTTGCTAGGTTACCACTCTACCTCTCAAGTCACACCTCCAGTCCTGTGTCCCATGCTTTTTATAAATGTCTTCTGTGTCTGCCAATGGAAGACTGAACATGGCACCCATTGGCCTCCACCTGGCTACCCGGCCCTGAAAGATCCTTTCTGGGCTCAGTTTCTTCATCTGTGAAGAGACCAGATGAGATCACTTCCACAGTGGACTCAGGCTCCAGAACCTATGATTAAGTGTGCCAAACTGTACCTAAAAGTGTGCTTTGAAACCTTGAAAATGAAATATTTTGTGGTACTCTGGTCTTTTGCATTAAGAGTCCTAGCTGAAGAAAGAGATGGAAAATCCCTAACTGAGGGCAGGGGCTCCTCTTCTCTGTAGCTGAGACTGACTTTCCACTGCAGGGGCCTGGAAGCCTTGCCTTTCACCAAGTGAGTGCTCACCTGGATCTCAGGTAGTGTGCCTTGAAATTCCGATGTCACAGGGTGGCTCCTGCTCACAAGAGTCCATATCTGTTCCTAAGCATCCATTCCTAAGCAGGTGTGGGGAGCCAGCGCTTAAGCAGGACTCTCCAGGGACCTGTATTAGCTGAATACAGGTCCCTGAGACTAAGCCCAGCCTGACTTTGAAAGGCCATGCAAATTGTCCAAGATCAAGTTGGGCTCTGCTGAGTGTGTTAACTGTATTTCTTTGCTTCCTGATCCTTTTAAGTCCTTAATCGTGTGCTGCTTAGCTGCAGGAAGCTGCTTGCCTTTGAGAAATGCCATCTCCCCATCTTCCAGGACCCTCCTCATCTTCTCACTCCCTGTGGCCTCCTTTCTGCTGCCAGCCCTTTCGGCAAAGCTCGTTCTTTCTCTTCTCTGGCTCCTTCAGCCAGATGCTCTGGCCCAGACTCATGTCTTCTGTAGGTCCCTTCTCTCCTGGCCCCCACTCCTGAGGTTTTTCCCTGAGTCACTCCCCATCTGGGAAGGGAAGGGGCCATCAGGGAAACAGAGGCCTCCACCAGTGTGGAGAGATGGGTTCATGGTTGTTTCCACTGGTGACCATTCTGATGCCCCAAGCATGTGGATGCTGTTAGAAGTCCACTGAGTTTGTACTAGAAGAACCTAAGGTCCCAGCTGAAGTACATGTTGCTCCACCAATGAGGAGGGCACCCAAGGTCCATGGAGGGCACTGCCTTGCTCCAGGTTACATCTCTTCCACAGCAGTGTGAGTGCAGGGTCCCGAAGACCACCCTTGGATCCAGTGATTTGCTAGGACTTCCAGAACTCATCAAAGTCATCATATTCACAGTGTGGTTTATCTCAGGGAAAGGACACAGATGACCTCAGTGAAAGGAGGAGGTTCCTGGAGGACTAGGAGGTCAGAGTGGAGCTCTCAGTGCCATCCAATGGAGTCACATGGGCAGCACCAATTCTTCCAGCAGCTGTGTGTGACAACAGGCAAAAAGCAGCACCAACAGAGAAGCCCACCCGAGGCCTGGTGTCCAGAGTTTTTACTGGGAATGAGTCACATGGATGACTGGCCGCCAGCATGGCTGATCACCAATCCCTCTAGAAGCCAAGGAATTGGTGGTGTAGAGTGTGGGGGTGATTTAAAGAAGACTGTCCAACTGGGTGTGGCACTGCACATCTGTGATCCCAGTATTTGGGCAGCTGAAGCATAAGGATAGTGAGTTCCAGGCCAAGCTGGGATATGTCTTCAAAAAAAAAGAAAGAAAGAAGAAAAAGTGTAGCTATTCAGACACAGGACAGAGCCAAACTGCCTCCCAGGAGGCCCAAGGCAGGAAAGTGTCACTTTACTTTGAAACTCTGAGACTTTGACTTTCTGCAAAGACTCAGAGATCTTGAGGGAGGGACTTAGACTTGAACCCGGAACAGGGCCTAGCTAGAGAAACACAATCCCATGCAACCAGGACAGGCAGGTCAGTGCCGCTCGCTGTGCCTGAGTGAGTGAGTCTGTCTCCTGTCTTGGTCCAGCCATATCCTGATTTCCCGAATTGCTGTGTCTCTTCAACAGCTACACATTGGTCTCTTGCTACCCTCTTCTGAGCAGGCCCCTTGCTCTCCATACACCCTCGAACCTATCCAAGGCCTCAGCTCCCACCACTGTCCTGATTTTACCTCTCACTGTTTTCTGATACTTGCCTCTCCGCACTCCATCCACACTGTGTCTGACCCCTGTACGGGCCTCCTCCCCTGCCTCCTGTGTCTCGAGCCAATCCTCCCTTTGGCTGCTACTCACCTTCCCCTTTGTCCCAACCCTGTTTGGATCACAGAACATTGTGGGGTTCTGCCATACACAGTGGATCAAAGGAGGGCCACCCCCAGCACCTCACCTCAACTTCAGGGAGCCTCTGACCTCCCCAAAGCCCATCCACCAAACCATGAAGGTTCTAGACTCAAATCAAGGCCAAGGCCCCTGAATCCAGGCCGGAGTCTCCCACAGGAGCACTTCTTGGCCACCTCCTCAGCACTCGCTGAGGGACTGCTCTGTGTCATGTCTGGGGGCACTGCCAGAGCTAGTTGATCCAGCAAGCCTCCCTCCATTCTCTGAACTCTTGACTCATGACTTTATCACGATGCCTGTAACATGTGCAGGGCTCTCCTGCTTACGGGTCTACACCCCAAATATGCTACAAAGTCTTCAAGAGCAGGCACACGTCATATCAATGTTTGAATACCCAGCAGAGTGAGCACTCGATAAGTGTTGAATGAATGAACAAGGCCGACAAGGGACGGCCACGTTTTATTTATCATCATTGTAGGTCCAACTCTTAGGTCACCTTCATTTCTTACAAGAAAAATGCTCTTTAGTAATTTTGCTTTTATTGTTATCTGATTGTCTTGCTTAATAGTAGGTATATCGAAAGCTTTCGTGTGACAGTGCAGCTAGGAAGGTTGGGTGCTCGCTTTTGTCTGTTACTGTAATCACGCCTTTGAAATGAAATGCCATGGTTTTGCAGTGAGCAGATGCAAGAAGTTCTCAGCAGACTCATCTCTTATCCACAAGTTGAGACAGGAAACCAGGCGTTCCCAGACCTCAAATGACTTGCTTGAGGTCTCACAGTTACTACCCTGCCATCCTGCTGCCCGCTTCAGGAAACACTACTGCCCCCTGCTCAGCTCCCTGGTAGCTCTTTGACCCTCACTCACAAAGTCCCTTACCCTCTTTCTCTGTCCTTGCCCTCCAGCTTTGGAGAACTTGTGGACCACCCCAGCCTCCCGCCCCCAAGATGGAACCTTCTCAGAGCTGACTCTGCAAAGATATTACACTGGAAGTTTAAAGCCAGCCTCGCTGGCAGCATTTACACCATGGAAACTGGCCGTGACCCATTGGTCATCCCTGACTGTTTGCCCAGTTCCCTCAACTCCCTTTCTTCTCACCCCATGTGGTTCTGATCAGAACCCCAGAGCTTCTCTCTCTGAGAGAAGTGCTCCTTTCCCCTGGGGCACCACTGAGCCAGAGCCAAGCTGGGCTCTGCGAAGGTGTCCTGCTTCCCCCACCCCCAGCAGGGAGGGGCAGGAGCCGGCAGCCAGGAGGTTAGCTCTGATGAGCCTGTAGCTCAGCCCTTCCCACTCGAGCCCCCTCGAGAGTCCCCTTATGAACGCCAGTCAAACCCTCTGATGTTCGCCTCTCATTATTCAGGGAGGAGAAGGCAGATTCAAAATACACGACGGCATTTTCCAGGTCGAATTGCTGCGCATCTCGAGGGTGTTTATCAAGGGTCCTTGTTCCCGCTGGGTGTCTGAGATGAGAAGTCCAGCCCCCTCCCTCCCAGCCCAGACCCCCTCCACCTCCCCAGACCCACTGCCTGGGAAAGGCAAGGCACCTCCTGCCAGTGAGGCACAGCCTTTGTGCTTTATTGAAAGAGGCAGGATTCATTTTCATTTCCTTTTGCCTCCTGGGCTTTGAGGTTCCCGAAAGCCAGGGGATTCAAGAATAAGCAAGGAAATCAGATCTCCCAGCAGAGTGCTTCCTGGCAAGTTGGCTCCCAGAGCCTAGCGCTGAAATCTCCTGCTCTGAACTCAACTTCCTCATTAAGCCTTATGGATAGGGAAGGACAATTCCCAGCTCCTCTGTCGTTGTAGGGAAACCTCTAGGAATCTGACCCGGTCCTTGTACAGAGATGCAGTTCAGGAAGAGGGTGATGCTTCAGGACTACCCTGGTTGCTGTCTCTGTTCCATGGTGGGCTTTACCTCTGTCCCCAGGCCTGCTCTGGGTGCCTGGAGCAGGGGAGTGGTCTTGCAGAACAGGGGTTCAGGACTGCACACCCCTCCTCCACCTCACGTACCCACCAGCATGAGCCAGCTCTGCGCATCCTGTTCTAACTCCACGTGGCCACATCACATCGGCAGTTTGAAAGCCTCCATGATGGGCGTATGGACACCATGGAAATAGGCAAGCACTTCCCCTGGGCCTTGGAACCCATTGTGTAGCATTCACCAGCACATCACCTCACTCTTCAGTGTCACCCCCCCCAACCCCCATACACACCCAAGGCATAAACCACCTGCCAGGCACTTCTGCAGAGAACCAACCAAATGAGAGCCAAAGAGCAGGGAAATGGGACAAACCAGGAGATGTATCTGCTTTTCTGTGTAACACAGCTGAGATATCGATGCTCTGCCCAGCGGGCAGGCTGCTCTCGTTACCCAAGTTGCTGTGAATGGGGACTGAGCCAGAGGCCCACTCCATGCAGAGGCCCCTGCTGGGGAGGGCAGGGAGGAGAGAGGTGAGGACCATGGAGTTTTTTCCATCTCCTTCTCTGGCCTCAGGTTGTGGGCCAGCCTCCCTTCCCAGCTCAAGGGGTGTCACTGGTTTCAGGGTTTGGAGCAGTGGTGTTGAGAGTATCCTCTGGTGAAGATGGGTGGAAGGAGGGGAGAATGTGGCAGGTTGGTGAGGCCAGGCACATCTAGCTCCTGTTTATGATCCCAGGGCAGACACTGGCCAGGCCTTACCCCACGGCCAACTGCCCTGGTGGACTACTCAATGCACCTACCTCAGACAGCTGTAGAACGGAGCTCAGGCTGGAGCTACACGCCTCTCTCCACGGTCTCCCCAAAGTCTTGTTCTTGCAGCCTGGAGTCTCTCAAATGCCTGGGAAAAGCTGTCCAGGTTTTGAGGGAACCTCAGCTGTCTTCCTAACCTGGCCTTTGCCTTCTTCAGCGGTTGCAATTGGATCCAAGAGGACATCAGCATGTATTCTGGGGGTTACTCTTCCCCAAGGACATGAGCCCAGCTGCCAGGAAAAGAACCTGCATGGAAAGGAAGAACAGATGAAAGTCACTCTGTATCTGGCGCCCAGGTCAGCAGGGTCTCCAGCCTCACTGCCACTTCTGCCAGGACCTCAGGACCTCAGGCCCTGCCCCTTGCTGTCCAGCCTCTGTAGTCTCACCAGGAGACATGGGGAAAGGAGTAGGGAATTTACCTCATTTGGTCTTGCTCATATTGAGTGGCACCAAGTGGCCCACAAAAGTTCTAGCAGACAACAGACACTGAACCAGAGCAGACAGACAGCTGGAGAACCATCGCCTAAGAAGGAACAGGTGGTATCTGGCTTTTCATACCCTTTGATCCTGCCAGAATTTCAGAGCAATAAATCATTTCCACTTCCTGGACACTGCCTGATGTGGTCCCAGGTGAGAGACCATCTTGGTTCAGCCCAATTCAATGGAGCTCCACTTGTGGTTCCCAGAAGGGAACAGCCCGGCAAAGTGACAAAGTCTCCAGCCACCCCACCTGTCTTCCTTTCAAATTAAAGGGGCTCTAAAGTCCAATTATGGCTGGGCACGCATGGCCTCTTTAAACTGGGGGAATCTCCCTGTTTCCAAGGGATATCTGTGACAGCCTCCAGCCTCCCCCAAGCTAAAAAATTATATGCTTTTCTCTCTTTGCTAAATTACAACATCCTCAGATTCGTATCGGGGCTGGAGGGAGTCCCTGCCGGAAAACCCAGGTGTCAGCTCTCTTTGCAAACTCAGAGCTAGTAATTGGTTTGGAAATACTGAGTGAATAGCTAAAAAGGCTTCAGGGGGATTAATGTCAAGTAACGGGTCCCCTTGATGGTGCAGGGAACCGTTGTATAGGCGCAATGCATTTCAGCCCATGGCACAGAACCAGTGTTAGAACTCTGACTTGGTGACACTGTTTCCTGAGCTAATGGTACCAGTTCATGGAACCAAAGAATGTTGAAGCCATCTTTCTAGTCCCACCCTGTTCCTTCCCTTCAAGGGGCTGGGGCAGGCCAGGATCAGCCTCAGACCACACCTGCACCTGCTCCTTTGAATTAAGGACCCTGAGCTGCTCCTCTCTTGCTTTGGATGAGTCACACATGCTGGGAAGGAAGGGGCTTCCAGGTGGGAGGTGGGGCTGGTCGACCTCTGCTGTTCATTGGTCCTGTGGCTCTAGGCAAATCATTTAACCATCTGAGCCTCAGTTTGTTCATTTGAAAAATGGAAAGAATGACTCCAGTGTGTCATTAAGAGACAAGATACACAGGGAAGGCTTCAGAGTCATGGTCAGGGGCTGACCGTGACAGTGATTGGTACAAAGGTGACCCAATATTGTCATGAAAATGCCTTGCTCAGTACTACGCATACAGCAGGTGGCCAATAAGTATCTGTCAGCCAGTGAAGGCCTCAGAGACTGGATTCTCGGGTGCTGACACAGCTGCAGTGAGGGCAGTTCAGACAACCTTCGTCAGGCATGCCTGGGAAGACTTCCTATGCAACAGTCTTCCTGTCTTTGAGCTAGAACCACTGAGTCCTCCTGCCTGCATGAAACTCTGAACCCAGTTTTCAGAACAATTGGAGCAAGACAGGCCATGTGTTCCACTCAGCTGATACCGGGGACAGAGGAAGGAAATGTGACATCTCCCATATCGACACCTTGCAAACAAGCTATGTGCCTTAAGGATGGAAGTCAGGTACAACCCAGCTGTCCCAGTAAAAGTGATCACCTCCCTTTTATCAATGATGCTTTCCACATTCTAAAAGTAAAAGATGTCTATTGCATAAAATTTCAAGAGCATAGTCCAGGAAAAGTCCCTGGACTCTAAGTACTCAGAGACGGCTGCAGAAAACTTGGGATGCATTTCTGCCCATCCTTTCCTCTAGGCACTGGTTTTTAATGATACAGCTATCCAGTGATAACAGCAGGATGCAAACCTGAAGTCAGAGTCACTGGAGAACTTTGAAACTACATACATGACTGACTCCTCTCCTCGACCATCCCAAGAGTCTGCTGAAACGCTTAAATGAGGAAGAAATGGAAGTTAATCCACCACTGTGCTGCTGCCAGCACTATATGATGCAGGATGAGCTTTTTTTTAAATAGTGATAATTCTGTAGATCTCTGTCAGACTCGAAGAGCCAGTTCACCTGCTGCACTATGGGCCCATTATGGGAGTTGCTCCCATTGCAAAGTGGTCCACCTCCACCACCACTCCAGGTGGCTAGCACACCAGTGTGCCAGTGCACCACACCAGGGCTTCCACAACATTCACGCATTCATTTGTGTATGCACTCATTCATTCACACATCCGTTCATGCATTCATTCATTCATTCATTCATTCGGCCATACATAAACCACTCATTCATTCAAGTTATTCATTCATTCACTCATTCATACACACATTCATTCACACGGGAATTCATTCATTCATTCATTCACACATGCATTCACTCATTCATTCATTTATGCACACACGCATGCATTCGCTCAGGTAAGAGCTGCAGCCTTGAAAGCGCTAAGTGGCTTGATCAAGGTGTGCTACAGAATTAGAGTTCAAAATGAATATTTTGTCATCAAGACAACTTCTTGATGGTAAAGTTATCTTCATGTTTTTTTAAAAAAACAATTGCGTATGTCACACATATAGGGTTGGTGACAGCACAACAGTAGAAAAAACCATTTCTGGCTTATGTCAGGATTCCAGTTTTTATGAACGCACTGGCCAGGAGATTGCTGGTGTGCATAACAACTTTTAGCAATTGCATATAAAACTATTTTATGCCACATTGGGCCTCAACAGTCTCAACTAGGCAGAAGACCTGGGCACCCAGCTCCCAAACAGCCCTGGGACTCTGACAATGGGACATTCTATTCCTTGACTCAGCAGAGTAGGGTCAAGACCAAGTCTGAATCCTTCCTCCCAGGCTGACTGTGGAGCAAGAGTAAGTGCTGTAACTTCTGGAGCCATTTTCTGTGTCTTCAGTGGTGATACAAACCCTCACCATGCTCCCTCTGAGGACAGAGTGCAGTCAATGTCCAGTCAATACTTATCTTGTCTTCTCCAAAGCAACGACAGCTCGGGAAGCTCTCTGTTTTGGACCCCAGTTGGATTTTGCTAACACTCACTTGGTAGCTCCCAAGCACCAGGACACCATGAAGCAGGCTAGCCACCTGGACACCCACTAGCTCCAGTCTCTCCTCCTAATTCTTCCCACCCATCAGGAGCAGTGGGATGGGCTGGACCATTCCAGTGTGCAACCTGGCGAGGGGACTCTTCTCTTCCCCAATAATCCTCCCAGCAAGATAGGTCCTGGTCACTCCACAAATAGGATTTTTTAAGCCTGACTTTTAGATGTCACTCTCCAGACCTTCTGTCCCTTTCTCTCTAAGGACTGAGATGTCCTCCGGCTCCTCATGCCCCTTGGAGGGAGGCCAACCGTGTCTCACCCACCATACCCAACTCCCCGCAACTCTGTCTCCCACCTTAGCACCAAAATCATCTGCTTTGCTCTGGTGTCTGCAGACCCCAGAGAGAGGCAGTGCTGTGTAGTGGTTAGGGTTAATAGGTTACCTTATACAGTAGCCTATTAAAGTGGTTCTTCATTGATTTGAATCTGAGTTAATAAAATTCAGTACCTGTGTATCCATGGTGAGAGAGAAATAAGAGCAGCTCTGGCTTCAGGATGCTGTCTGGCACTCATAGAGAAGCCCTGGTGTTTTCCTAGTAGACTGCAGAAATAAGGTCAACTTAGGAACTCACTTCTAATGAACAGCATATGGTAGCTGCGATAGTGCCACTGGCAAAACCAGGTCATAAGAGGCACAGTGGCTTCCTCCTCCTCTCTCCTTGGTTCTCACAGCTCTGAGGAAGTGCACAGCCATGTGTGAGGATGTTCAAGCAGCCATGTGGGGAGGGTGAGGATGTTCAAGCAGCCATGTGGGGAGGCCCGTGAGGCAAAGACCTGCCAACAGCGGGAAGGAGTGATCACAGGAGCAGCTCCTGTGTCCCAGTTAGACCTGTTGATGACTTCTCATGAAGCACCTTGAATCAAACTGCTCTTTTGTTCTCTCCGGAGAATAAAAGGAGCAAGGCATCCTGGGTTGTAATTTTCTGAGTCTCATCAAGGAGAGATTGATTCTGTAGAATTAGTGCCCCTGATGACAGGATTGTCAATCAGAGTCCCATCATCCTGTAACTCAAGAGTGGACCCTAGCTTCGGTGAGAGCCTACTTGTGGGAATGGCTTCTTGCCTGGAGTCATTGGCTGGCCCTAGTGTTGCAGAAGATGCAAAGGGGCTGCGATGCCTCATTATAGCTGCATCAGATTAGCGATGTTTATTATAGATAATACGTATTTGCTATCTCCCTGTGAGATGATAAACGCCTGTCAATTTAAGCCACTAAGTTTTGGGTAATGTGTTACACAGCAGCAGGTAATACAGAGAGCATGGTCAGTGTATAGCTGATGTTAGCCTTTCTGGCTGATACCCCTAACGCTGACCTACAGCAGAAGCGTCCAGATCTGCAAGCATAGGAAATAGGCTCTGCCTGATTGTCTTCCTTCTTATTACAAATGAAGACACTGGTCACTAGTCTTGGATGCCCATCTGCAGGCGTGGGCAGTGGAGCCACCCCAAGAGATGACTCATCATACTCAAAACAACAGCCAGACAATGCAAGGGACTGGCTAGTCCAGGGTCTGAATGGCCAGGGTCTAGAAGCTGCACTTGGGCACAGCCCAGCTAGGGAAGTCTTGTGCCAGTCACAGAGAGCCTTTTCAGTAGAACTGGTGTCACCGTGTGTCACCCTTCAGCTCTGAGCCTGCAGGAGGCTGCCCAGGAACCTGTGGCTGAGTTCACACTTTGCAAGGAAGTAGAAGAATAGGATGGGAGAGGGAAGCCCACTATTTCCCAGCCTTGGCTCCAGCCCTTCCTTCGCTCTGCCTTTCCCATACACCCATCCCAACCAGACCTTACCACCTGAGCGATCTCTCCCTGCTTCCTAGGAGCCCTACAGGAGGGAAATTCAGAGACCAAATGCCACACATGGAACTCCAACCCTCAGAACAGACGGAAGTCTCCAGATACCCCTCCTTGTATGCTCTAGGCTTCATTCCCAAGAGAAATAAAGGGGCCCTCAAAGCAAGAAGACAGTGTGAGCCAGTATGGCTCTCCACCCCTTGCTTTGAAAGACATGCATAAATTCCAGAACTGAACTGCCTGTCTCTGGTCCACTCCCCAAGTCCAATAGCCAGGCCAGAGAGGATGATCCTGCCAGAAAGCGCTCAAGAAATTGTCCTGAGATGCCCCAGCCTTGGCTCCCAGAACACGGGCAGGCAGATCAATTGAATGTTGAACTTGGTGCTCTTATGAAGAGGCGTGCACCCTGCTGAATGCAGCCTAGAGCTCGCCACTGGGCCCCTTTCCAGTTCCTAATGGCTGTGCAGAGCAGGCGACCCTCTCTTTTGAGCCAGCAAAAGTAAGCTGTCTACACCGAGTTAACAATATATATTTATGAGATGTCACCAGCTGTTCAGTGTTTTCGCACGAGTTTGTTAATGAAAGGTAACCTGAGGGTCAGGTTATTATGTAAATAACCACCGTGGGGTAGAGGTGAAGCCCCCAGTAATGAGTGGTCTCTGCAGCTTTCTGGAGGCACTAATGAATATTGGATCTTGTCATTTGCTCGCTACTCAGGCCTCGCTATACCACACGAGGGACAGAAAGGACATGGCCCATCTCTATTTGAACTCAAATGGCTACTTCTCCCTTCGTTTCCACATGACCCGAGTGAATTCGAATTCTCCCAGCTCCACGATAATGAGGCATTCCACACAGTCCCAGACAGTCAGGGACAATGGTTCGGGAACTCTCAACCGTCTGCAGAGTGCAGGATAGAAATCACACACAGACTGTCTTCCCCCTCCCAGGCCTGCCTCACTGCCTCTGTCCTGCCCAGAAACCATCAACCTGCACCTGCGCAGAAGATAAGAAAGAAAAAGGCAAGCTAAGGAAAAATGGCCTCCTCTAGTCCCAGGCAGGAGATGTTACCGTACAGTGGAGACAGAGGTGGGCAGGAAGATCAGAAGAAGCCTCTGGTCCTGGCCAGAAACCAGTTAGGGGATGTTGGCCTGCTAGTAGTCTGGACATTTGCAGCCTTCCCCAAGACGGGGCAGCCAGCCCCTGCAATGGGGAGCAGAAAAGTGGGGTCCAGCTGTCAAATGTGGGCACCTGTGTGTGTCCAATCAGCCTGTCGGAAAGGTGGGCAACCAGGCACTTCTAGGGTAACCAGCACCTCCCTGCAGGATGGAAGGAGAAGAGTCTGACTGTGTCTTCCAGTGTCCAAAGGGAAGGCTCCAGCCAGGGCTCCGTGTCAGAGGCAGGAGGCAGCTGGCTCCGGCTGGTGCAGTCGTCCTGATGGAGGCCCTGCCCTCCCCTCCTCTCACATTGTCTGTGCAAAGCTCATTTAGGCTCTGAGTAATGGAGTGTTGCCACTGGGGTGTCTGCAAACGAGATACTGCGTCTCCCAAGACTTCCCTGAGTAAATAAAAGCTAAATATAAATAATGAGCCTCCATGAAGCTCCGGCTCTGCCTTTGACTAGAGGGAACATGCTGAAATGGTTGATTAAAAATAAATAAAATTAGGCTATTCTGGCTCTTCCAAACATGAAGGAAGGACTCCTCTCTGTGCTGGATGAGATAATGCAGCCCAGCCCAGCAGGTCGGGAGCTCCTGGGAGCTGGCTTGGAGCTGGTTGCAGCTGGTTTTATGGTGGCTGTATGATTTACACCCATGTGCAGGCATGGCACAGGCAGATACATTTTTTAACCCGGAACTGCCATGTATATAGGGTCCTTGAGTGTCGGGGAGAAATGTCTCCCTGGAGGAAGCTGGTGTGCCAGGCTTTTTGGTCTGAGTCATATGGATGGAAAGTAGGTAATAGGGGATGGTTTTGGGGGCTACTTCAGGGGACTAGGATGCAGGGGCACAAATGAGCTGAGTTCAACCTTCCTCTGCCCTTTCTGGCAAATGGGGACAAATGCCAAGACTAGAACCTGCTGTTGTGAGCCCTCCCCCACCTCCACCCAGGTCTCCATGACATGCATTTCTTACTCCCTGGACAGAGTGGGAGACAGGAGCTCTTTGCAAGTTGGCCTCAGACCTGGGGGTTTCAGACCAGTGCACGACTCACTCGTGTGGCTGGACTCACCAAGAAGATGAGACACTCAAAGGAAGCAGCTTGCTTCCTGTGTGATGTGGTAACACAGTGAGACACGATGACACTCAGCCACTAATGGCTCAGGCCCACTCCTCGCACGCAGCACTTAACACGCACTCATAGCAGGCTCTGTCAGTGCAGCAATGTAAGCAAAGAGGACAGAGCACACCGGAGAGGCAGACAGACTTGACTGCCACAATCAGGACCGGGCATTCAGAGTCATGTCCACCGCCCAAGCTCAGAAGAAGGCATCACACAGGTGAGCTGTGCATTCAGCAGTCACTCCACAAATGCTCATTAAATGGGAAGTTGGCTACATAGTCAATGCACAGGTTTTATGGTTTCTAGTGACTTTGTGGCTGCTCTCCTGGCTCCATTTCCTTCCATTCCTAAGAAGCGCCTTCCCATGACAAGCTGGGTAAACTTGACTCAGTCACTTCAGGTCACTGGGTCTCAGTGAATAAAGCCAAGCAGTCGTATTACACCAAGTGAAAGAGGCCGGTCACAAAAGACCACGTGATTGTACAGTGCCATTTAAGAGAGATGTCTAGAACAGGAAAATCCACAGGAGCAGAATGCAAATTGTGCAGGTGGGAGCCTGTAGAGGGGATGGGAAGGGAGTGCCAGTGGGTTTCCCTTTAGGGTGATGGAAATGTTCTGGAACTCGAGATGGTGGTCGTACAACATCGGGAATGCTCGAAATGGATGGAACTGTACACTTTAAAGCGATCAGTCGATGTGGTATGAATTTCATCTCCACATGAGAAGAGGGGAGGTTGTGTGAGGGGGTTCCTGGAGCCCCTTCCGGTGTGATATTCCTGACTCCCCCTAATGCTTCACTTGATAGACACACTCTGTGCTCAGAAACTAAAGGTCAAAGCCACACAAGAGGACAGCTTCCTGAGTGGACAGTGATGTGATGGTGTCAGGAAGGGGCAACATGAAGTGTGTATTTGGGAGAGTGCAAATGTGGGAGAGGAGGAAGCCCTGGGTCAAGGCTGGGGAGCCAAGGGGTGTGGGATGCTCCACGGGGGTAAGGGAGTTAGGAGCAAGGGGCAGATATAAGTGGGTTCCACAGCAGATATGAGACTGACCAGAACCAGCGGGTGGTGGCGATTCAAACGCCCTATGGAGTCCACACACCCCAAACAGTTTGGCTCTTTCTATCCCACCTCCGGTGCTCTGTGGAAAAGCATGACATTTTCCTTGAAAGATTAGGACTCTATTCCTCAGCATTCCTAATTCCTCTCAATGACCCATTCGTGTATTAGGACACGCTTCTTGGATCTACATTTATGTAGTGCTGTGTGTCCAGGCGTTTCACAGGGAGCTCATGGCAATTTTCTGCTGCGACTCAGAACTTCAGAGGTGAGGAATGTGACTTTCTGAAGTTCCAATTTCCTTTAAAGCCACTCCATAACTGTGTGGGCAGATTCCACACTTCACTCATCAACCTTTGGGAGGGAGAGGAGCAACCCCTCAGCAGGTCATGATCCTGGGGCTTTCCAAGGGCAGTGTCATGGTGGGGTTGTGGGGGGCTTCTGGGGCAGCCTTTGGACTAGGGTAGTGAGTAGTGAGACGACGTCCACCTGCTGTGGGGCCAAACCCAATCTGGGCAGGATCCATTTCTCTGCTCAGTGCCCTCTGGTCCTCCTGCAATGGCCAGCCCTGTTCTTTCTCCAGGAGCCCATCTGGCTTCTTCTCTATCAGAAGGAACAGTGGGAAACAGCTTTTGTGATATAGATGGTCCCCACCATGCCTGCCCCCACCCAGTCACAGAGGAGCTGTGCTGTGGTTTCTGCTTGTTGTAAAACATCAGTTGTCCTTTTCTTTTATAAGAGCAGCAAATGAAAAGGTGGGAAATTCAGAACTTACAGAAGAGCATGAGGAAGAAAGTTCAAGTCCTCTTATTGCACCTGAGGTGTCTCTTAGCACCTGCAGGATATGTGGTCAGTTTGTGGGTAGGACTGTGGTGAGGGATGGCATTCACTCAGAGAGGCCCTACCTTGAGTGGAGTTTCCCATTGCTGTCTTGAAATTCTCCATCCTGTTTGAATAAAGGACACTGTGTTTTCATTTTGCACTGGCTCAGCAAAAGCCAGTTTGGGATAGAAGTTGCCAACAGCAAAGTTGAGATTACATGGCATTTATACTATTTTAATGAGTTACCTGTGTTTCTTCAAAACAAAACTTCTTAAAGGAATACATATATAGTTAAAAATTAAAACACAAAAAAAGGTTTTCTAGACCTAGTGTCCAAGGGGTGTGGACCCCTCCAACTCAGCATCTGACCCAAGAGAGCAAAACAGGTGAATGAATGAATGGATGGATGGACCGACGATAGAGACCTGGGAGATCAGCTAAGCTCCCCGGGGCTCAAACTCTCTTCCAGGAACCCACACTGGGGTGGCATGGGGTCTAGGGGTGCTGGAGGGCCCATGGTGATGCAGGGTGCCCGTCTCACTCACTGTAGTCTGAGAAGCTTGTGTGTATCATCTATTCTATGTAACTGAGCTTCAAGCAAGATTCCACTGGATAAAAGTGTTTCACTGCAAATGAAGAACCACAGTAATCTGGCCTGCCATCTGTTTTTGTAAATAAAGATTTATTGGGACACGGCCGTGCCCATTCATATATAGATGGTCTCCTGCTGCTTTCCCTGTGCAATGGGAGAGGTGCAGAGGTGAGGAGTTGCTATAGAGACTTCTCAGCTGGTAAACTTGTGATTTTTATTGTTATAGAAAAAGTTTTCTGGTTGAATTCTCCCATTGTATAGATGAACAAACTGAGACTAGCAAAGATCACAAGTTAAGACAGCAGGGGTGGGGCAGGAGGCTGGGAACAAATCTCAGTCCAGGGAATTCTTACACACAGAAAATTCCAAAAGCCACTCCGCCACCCTCATGGTTTACCTCCACGGAACAGCAAACCAGAGAAAGCTAGTTTCTACCTTTCCAAAAAAGAGTCTACAGAAGGGCAGAGTGTTAGGGTAACATCTCAGTGCCCTCCTCTCCCTGCATTCCTTCAACTTTGGCTGCTTCCTCTCTGGTGATCACAGGGGGTAGGACAAGAATTCCATGCTCTATGGCTTTGAGAAAAGTCAGAAATGAAACAAGGGAAAAGATAAGGCAAGGACATTTGTAAATAGCAGACTGTCATCACCTCTCACCTTCCCCTCTCTCCTCCTGTTCTTCCTTCTTCCTCCTCCTCCTTCTTCTCCTTCTCCTCCTCCTCCTCCTTCTCCTTCTCTCCTCTTCCTTCTCCTCCTCTCCTCCTCCTCCTCCTCCTCTCCTCCTCCTCCTTCTTCTCCTCCTCCCCCTCCTTCTCCTTCTCCTTCTTTCTTCTATTTTGCTTGGACCCAGCCCCAGCTTCTTGGACCTAGACATTGAACCAGAGGGCCCTGTAGTAGGTAGGGTAGGTGTTAACAGGTTCTGGCCCAGTGAGGAGCAGGTTGTCTGCCCCACTCTGAGACGGTGTTTGCTAACCATTCCAAAGGGTGTTTTGGAACCTGAACAGAGGCTTTCTCTGAACTTGTCCTAGACAAGGATGTCACAGTGAAATGCAACAGTGTCAGAGAAAGACCATGGACTTGAGGGTACGAAGAGACCTGTGTGGCTTGGAGCTAGTTACTGAGCCCCTCTGAGCATTCGTCAACTGGTCTACAGTGTTGTGAGGACAGGAAATTGCCAAGGGCATTAGCTTGAAGGAGTGGAAACTCCTCGAGTGTCTCTAGCCAGCAAAACTCCTTATATAACCCATTATAATGACCCAAAGGCAGCCCATCTTCCCATTGTCCACCCATTGCTGACATCTGGGTCCCTTCACTGCCAACTCAGTTTGCCACTTGCAGGAACGTTTTCTGCACCAAAGACAAAACACACCAGGAGGTCTCTGTGTAGGGCCTAGAGAAGCAGAAAGATCCCCCAGCTTGTCCACTTATGTCTTTGCCTAAAGAATGCAGTGAGCCTGGAAGACGGTCCCCGTCCTTCTCTCTCATGCTAGTCTCTCCTCCAAAAGTACCTTTCCTTCTGTCTCTGGCCCCAAACTGCACAGACTTCAAAGCCCAGCATATATGACTCCTGCTCTGTGAAGGTGAACAAGACACCTTGATCTCTATGTCTTTGCACTTGCTGCAGACTAGCTGCAAGAATGTGTTGGAATAATGGGAAAAAATGCAATCTCTGTGAGGGCAGGGAACATGTCCAGCCATCACTATCACCCAGCACCCGACACCAGCAGAGCCCTGACACGTGACTAAGACCTAGTAAACATCTATGGGTGGATGGACGGATGGGTGGATAGATGAGTGGATGGATAGGACAGTGACTGGGTAGGTGGATGTATGGGTGGATGAGTGGATAGATGCGAGGATGAGTAGGTCAGGGGGCGGATGAATGGATGGTTGGATGGATGGATCACTAGGTAGATAGGTGGGTGGATGGTGGGATGGATTGGTAGGTCAGTGGATGGGAGGATGGATGGACGAGTGGATGGACGGATAGATAGATGGGTAGATAGGTGGATGGATGGTGGGATGATGGGTAGGTCAGTGGATGAGTGGATGGATGGATGGGTAGATAGGTGGATGGACAGATGGATGAATGGATGGGTGGGAAGGTGACAGCACCCACTTGAGACAGCCTAACTCCTGGCTTTCACAGCCTAGTATCAGCAAATAGCAATATATCATTTCAGCCCAAGAAAGCCCTGGGGACATGACACATGGGGCCCTGGGACACACAGGGTCCTGGGACACACCGGGCCCTGGGGACACACAGGGACCTCCTGCTCCACAGCATCTCAGTCCCTGTGCAATGTTTTCTGCTCCAGCCCTGGCTGGACAACAGCCCAGAGGTAGCGTTTCTCCTCAGGGTGCAGCTTTCAAAATCATTCTCCCATCATAAGAGCCTGGAAATAAAATAGTAGCTATGCCTGGCAACTTCAGAAGATCAAAGGCAACATGAGAAAAGCAAAATCAAATTACTCTGGGTGGTAGCAGCCCCTGGAAGAACCATAGCTCAAGAAACCAAAAGCAGAGAAAGCTGGAGCCTGGCCCTTGCCCTCCTCATCTACCAGCCACCAAGGTTCAGTACAGAGCTTACAAACTGCCTCAGCGAGGAAGGAGAAGCCAGTTCACAAGGGACTTCAGTTTACCTATGATGTGGTTTTTGGATTTGGGGGGTTTTTTTGGGGGGCATTGGGTTTTTTATACTTTATCTAAATATGGTACAAACATTTAAAAAGTTGAAGGTGTCAATTTATATAAAATAATGAGCTAAAGCTCTCTTTTATCCAAGAGTGTTACATTTAAATCCTGACAGCCCCTGCCTCCCACAGTCACCTACCTAGGTGTGGCCTTAAAGGGACAGACTCACTCCCTGAGTCATAAATGCAGCAACTCAATCTTCCATTTCCCAACCCCCATACCATAAGACAGCTTACAGCTTTCCTGGCAGTTATAGGATTTTGCAGAATTTAGATCCCTAGGTGTGCAGTCTCTGAGCAGACACCTTTTTATGCTCCTCCTAATATTCCTATTTGGGTCTTAGATAATGTATGGCCACCCATTTCTCTCTCTGTAGTTGGAGGACTCTTGAAATTGTCTAGGGAACAACATTTCACAGTGGTTCTCCTGGCCAATGCCCATCCTAATGCCTGTGTTCTTGCTCTCCTATTCTTAAGCTTCCTTCCTTGTATCATACCACATGTCTGCTATTGCTAATCAAAAATTTAACCAGTTGTACCTCCAGGGACACCAACCTCTCCAAAACGCCAGGATAGTTGGCTGATACCCACCATGCGGAGGTCGGAGGATTGGCTCGAGACTCTTTAGGACCTATGGCTACAAGAGACCTTCATCAACTTCAGGGAAGAGGAAATCTTCATTTTCGGATCCTGGGTGTACTCCATCATGGGGCTCACCACCCCAACATTGTTTGCCAACTAACCCTCCCTTCCCCTACGCCGCCCCTTGCCAGCTCGAAGAAGCCAGAGCGAACACAACGCCCCCCTTCCTCAACAAACAAAAAAGGAGGAATGTTGGTAATAATGGCGCCGACAGGTTTCAGTTCTTACTGCATCCTAAAGCTTCTGTTTTCCAGGGTCACGGTCCTGCCTCAAGTCTAGCTTGAATCCTCCTTCTGCCCCAACCTCCCATCAGCATGAACCAAAAGATCCTAACCAATCAGATCATGCTGAGTCCCACTGAGGGGTATTTAAGCCCCTGCCCCTCTCTCCCTCTTTCTCTTGGCTCTCTTGGCTCTCTCCCTCTCCCACCCGGCAATAAAGACTCTCTTGGCCAGATCACTCCTCTCCATGTGGTCATTTTGGGGCCTATATTTCCTTGCAGTTTGAACTCAGGGCCTGGTTCTTGCTAGGCAGGCATTCTACCACTGATCTACATTCCCAGCTCTTTTTACCAGTTATTTTTCAAATAGGGTCTCACGGTTTTTGCCTGGGACAGCCTGGATCACTATGCTATTTACAACTCCCAAGAAGCTGGGATGGCAGGTGCACAAATGCCTGGCTTATTGACTGAGATAAGGTCTTACTGACTCTTTGCCTGGACTGGCCTCAAAATGCAATCTTCTCAGTCTCCACCACCAGAGTAGTTGGGATTACAGGTGTGAGCCATCATACCTGCCTTCCTGTAGTGTTTCAGATGCTAACATTAAAAAATCATAAGTTTTTGTGTAAAAATCTGGATGTCCAGCACCTCTAGAGAAACCAGGTGCTCTGTAGGCTCTGTGCCCACATGACAGCAATCCCCAAAGCTGTACAATCCATGTTCCTCCAGAAGGACGCTTTTTTTTTTTTTTAAAGTTTGTTTTGTTTTGTTCTTGAGACAGGGTCTCACTATCTACCCCAGGCTGGCCTCAAACTTGAGATCCTCCTGCCTCAGTCTCTTGAGCACAGTGACCTTCTTTCTGTAAGTGTGCCATCACACCCGGCTCGAGACTGAAGCATTCTCCACGTGACTGCAGAGCCACCCACCTGTGCCAGCCTGGCCCCTGGGCAAATATGCAACGTATGCAATAGTTCTGTTGGCAGAGGACCCTGTCTCACTGCAAATGCAGGCTCCCAAGGGTGAGAGGATCCCCCTGGTCTTTTCATAGGATGGAGCCAAACACATCATCTCTCTTGCCTCCTCTTTCTCACACATCTGAATTTTGACCCAGACCAGGTTCAAATGCAAATTCCCTAATCCCTTTTGATGTGTCCATTTAAATGGAGGGGCCTGTGGGGAGCTAGAGTTAATCCCTGCCAGTTCTCAGCTTTCAGATCCCTGATGTTGAGTCAGGGTTACAGGGGCCAAGCTGTGTCTTCTAGTTTAAGGAACTCAGGGAAATCTGGGAAGGGCCTTATAGGGCCACTACTTACTCCAATGGGTGGGTCAATGTCTCCTGTTATTCTCCCAACATTTGGGCTACATATGAGTCAGGACTCTCCAGAGAAACAGATCTAATAGGATGAATAGATGAGAGAGAGAGAGATGGAGAATGGATAGACCATAGATCTTATGGGATTTGCTCCTGTGTTTATGGAGGCCACAGGGTCCCATGGTGTTTCTGTCTTCGAGTTGGAGAACCTCGCTAGCCACTGGTGCAATTTAATCTGAATCCAAATGCCTGACAGCCAGTAGCTCCAATATCCAAGGGCAGAAGAAGGTGGATGACCCAACTCGAGGTCAGAGAGAGAAAATTGGATTTTCTTGGCCTGTTTGCTCCATCAGGTCCTCAGCAGATTGGATAGGCCCATCCACGTGGGTGAGGGTGAATCTTTGTTCACCTCCCAAGTCACATGCTAATCTCTTCTGGAAATAAGTCTCTTCTCTCAGACACACCCAGAAATCCTGCATTACCAGGTATCTGGGCATCCCTGAGCCCAGTCCAGTTGGCACATAAAATTTGCCATTCTCAGCTGCCTTGTCTAAAGCCAAGATCCACTAGCTCTGGGCTCTGCTGTTGAGAAAGACTGGCTCAGGAAGTAGGAGGTAAGAGACAAGATTGAAACCGGCCCCCAGCTCTGTACCTGTTTGCACTTGGATAATTCAGTGGGCTGTGTGCACAGGGAGGCGTGCCAGTGAGGTCTGTTTGTTCTGAGAATGGCTAATCCTTCTTCAAATTTATATCCTGAATCTTTAATGCAACTGTGTCAACGCAGAGTCGGCAGCAGTTGCTCTGTGCAGTTGGGTCTGACTTGCGGAATACCTGACTCTGGCTTGAGAAGTTCTGAAGGCACTGAGAGCTGGGTCCCACTCCCCAACCCCGTATGTGTCCTCTTTACCAATTAACCCAGCTCTTACATTACCAGATCCTGGTGTAGCCAGCTCAGCCTTGTAGTCTTTTGTTCAATTCCAGATCCAGATCACCAGGAGGCAAGCTATTCCATCCAATGAGGCTGGCATATAAGGGAGACACACACAGGGTAGGGTCCATGAACTGCTCCAAGGGCTCTGAAAGCTTATATAGTCTGAGGTGCTCTCTATTGCCACCCCAGGAGTGGTCAGAGCCAGGCCTTCTGCGCACATTGGCCTGCAGGCTTTGAAGGACACTGGCAGTGTAAATAGAGCCATCCTAGGATGCACGCTCTGCAAAGCCTGCTTCTCATTAAAGATGGAGAACATGGCTGGGAAATCAGGGCTTCCTTACCTGTGTTATGTCATACCTCCAGGAAACCCCAGAACCTCCAGCCACCAAGAAGATTGGCCTATGGAATGAGACAAGGAAGATCTCTGCAGGGCCAAAGTTTGAAACAGGTCATGGTCCCCAGGGTCTGTGTCCCATTCAGTGCCTAGAAAAAACACATTCTATAGCCCTGGTTCCGTTTACAAATATTTATTTTTTAAATAAGCTTTGGTATCAAATGGGAGTTGAGTCATCTTAGGCCAATTTAAGAGTTGTCGGTCACACACCAACATTACAGGGAGTGGAGCACATTGAGGAAGAGGGCTTAGTATGTAGGAGCAACCAGTCCAGAGCACGTTCCCCACATAGCCACAATGCTCTTCTCTTCCTGGAAAAGTGACCCAAGAGGTCCCCCAGTGTGCAGTGGCACGTGTTCACAGCCAGCCCTCTCCAGTGTAAGAAACTCCCTGATTGCCAATTCCCGTGGTGTAATTTCTTCCACAATGACTGACTTTGAATTGTTTGCTGTCATGAATCTGGGCAAGACAGCTCAGGGGCACCACCAGACCAAAACAGCTTTTCTGTTACTCTGACTTTTATTCTCTTTTCTGCTGAATTGCAAGCAGAAGAAATTAAAAAAAAAAAAAAAGATGGGGGGAGGGTGGCAAAATTTGGTCTTTCACCAGAGAAACAAGAAATAAGCAGCAAAACCCTTTGTCCTTGAAAGAGTGAAAGGACTGGCCACAAGCCATTCTGCAAAAGAAGACTGTCTGAGAACCCCAAACATCCCAGCCCAAGGTTGCAGGGCTGAGGATGCTGGTCAGAGATCAAGGTTGCCCCAGAACCCCAGGCCAGGTGAGGGTGGGCCCACGGCACAGGAATCCCTTCCTGAAAGAGGAACCCTAAGGTGTTGACTTGCCAGAAGAAAGGCAGAAATTTGGTTTCCTTGTCTGTAAAATGGAATGATAATCACACCCTCTTCAGCAGTCTATTGTGAGAATTAAATGAGCACTTCGCATGATACCTGGCTCACAGCGTGCACACACTCAGTGGGAGACCCGGGACCCAGCTGCTAGGGGTAGGTGGGTGGAGGAACTGGAAGGCAAGCAGTTGAGACCTGTCTATAAATACCTGGACCACAGATCGGGCAGGGGGAGACAGAGACCACAGGCACTCAGTGGATGGAGACTTTGTCTTCAACAAGCAGAGCAGGGAAGGTCTTGGTGGAGGTGGGAGGACAGGGCTGGGCTATCAGCAGGGATGGGAAGGGAGGGGGATAACTAGAAGAACCAAATATTGACAGCAAAAGCAGATGGGTGGAGGGAGAGCAGCAACGGGACCCCACAGGCAGCACGGAGACAGATTGATCCATTCTCACTCAGGCAGCCTTGACCACTCACTGGGCCAATTTCCCAGTCTGAGTCCCCTGAAAGGCAGCAGCCTTCAGGTGTATAGGTGTCCAACAAAAAGGGCTCCACAATCAGGACCAGCCTGCCGTCTGTGAGTCTTGGCAGAGCAACAGGCTGCCTTGTCCTCTTTCTTACCAGGGCACTGATGGGCGCTAGTGGACACACCCTTCTCAGCTACATTTCACAGTTTTCATCAGACCTCTCTGTGACCTTGCCCAAAGGAACAGACTTCAGGTAGGGTGAAGTTCTGTGAGGGCGACAGCTTCTCCATCTGGGGACAGTGTCATTTCCGTCTCTTCAAATGATAACACCCAGGTAAGTGTCACAGTGCCCACCTAGAAGGCTTTTATTCTTTCTCTCTCTCTCTCTCTCTCCCTGCCCCTTTCCTCCTTTCTTTCCACTCTCACTCTCTCTCCCTCTCCCTTCCTCACCTTTCCTCCCTTTTCTGAAACTAGGAACCCCTAGTGAGGGACAGGATCCATATAGATGACAGAGTTCACAGTAAAGCAGAGTCCATAGCAGGAGGGTTTGAAGCTGGAGTTGGAGGAGACATGGGGAAGTGACTGGGTTAACTGCAAGAATCTCCAGGAACGCTGGCATGATGGCCCCAGGCACCCACTCCGGTGACAGGGCTGGGTGGCCTCCTATCTGGGGGTGGGGCACTGATTCTCCAGTGGTTTGGTTTTGGTCTCACCAGATTTCTGTGGCCCCCACACAGCTCTGATGCAGACCCCGAAGAACTGCACAAGGCACCCACACGTCTTCAGGAGATGAAGGAGAAAGGGCTCCTACCAGCCCAACTACCCCTGCAGCCCTGGCCTCCCGAGCTGCCACCAGCCCACCAGATTCTGTCCCCAGGGACTGGCCATCAGCAAGTATGGAATTAGCCCAGTTCCCCTGTCATCTTGTTAGCATGAATCACTGCTAAATGATCTGATTAAATGGGCTTTTCTGTAGCCCAGCTGGAGGTGATAAGCTCCAGCAAGGAGTCTGTTTTACCTCAAACTGGGATGTTTAACCCCAGGAAAAAAAGAAACCCCAGCTCACCACCTCCCTGATTCATTTCTCTTGCTGCATGTAGATGGGCTGGACTGACGGGCCAGTTCCAGGGATGGTTTGGATGGAGCCAGACTCTGTGACAGGAAATGGCAGCACTCCTGGCCACTGAGGAAAAAGGCAAGGACCTGGTTCTCCCCTGTGCAGAGGCTCAGGGAGACCACCTCAGAGAGACCAGCTCACAGAAGGAGATCAGCTTCCCATAGTCAGGTACCAACCTCACCCTGCTTGCTGTGGAGCTACTGATTGTAAGCTGTTTGTGGCCCACAAGGTTGACCTCCATCAAGACAGCCTCTAGTGTCCTAGAGATATGCACCAGGACACTGGGAGTTTAGTGAGGGTAGAAATTCTGGGCTGCAATGTTAAGCTTTGTCCTGTGCTATGGGATATGGGGTTGACCCTGTCCCTACTTCTTATTAACTATTTGGCCTTGGCCAACTGATTTAATCTTTCTGAGCCTTAGGATACTGGTCTGTAAATTGAGAATAAAAATACTACCTTCTTCGAAGTGGGATTTTGAGAATGGAATGACATAGGAGTGAAGTGTATAGCGTAGAACCTGACACACCACCAGGACTTAGGGATGAGAGAGATGCTACAGCAAGCAACAGGGAAGAGTTCATGCTGGGTGTTGTCATTGCCTGTGACCCAGCCTCCCACTCTGCTGTCCACACCAAGGGGCAACTTGCACACACAGACCCACACTTATCTCCATGCATGTACAGTGGTCCCCCTTATCCATGGTTTTATTTCCACAGTCTCAGTTGCCCAAGATTGAATGTGGCCTAAAATTATGGAAATTTCTTATTTAATCAAAACAAAAATAAACAACTCATAAGCATGAAATAGCTGGGGTCTGAACTCAGGGGCTTACATTTGCTAGGCAGGTGCTCAACCACTTGAGTCATGCCTCCAACCCATAAAGAACTTCTCTCTCAGTCTCTCTCTCTCTCTCTCTCTCTCTCTCTCTTTCTCTGCAGTGCTGGGGATGGAACCTAAGGCCTCATGCATGCTCAATAAGCACTTTACCATTGAACTACACCCCTAGTCTTTTTTTTTTTCCTTTTTCTTTTATTATTCATATGTGCATACAAGGCTTGGTTCATTTCTTCCCCCTGCCCCCACCCCCTCCCTTACCACCCACTCCACCCCCTCCCGCTCCCCCCCTCAATACCCAGCAGAAACTATTTTGCCCTTATTTCTAATTTTGTTGTAGAGAGAGTATAAGCAATATAATATAAGGAAGGAACAAGGGTTTTTGCTGGTTGAGATAAGGATAGCTATACAGGGCATTGACTCACATTAATTTCCTGTGCATGGGTGTTACCTTCTAGGTTAATTCTTTTTGATCTCACCTTTTCTCTAGTACCTGGTCCCCTTCTCCTATTGGCCTCAGTTGCTTTTAAGGTATCTGCTTTAGTTTCTCTGTGTTAAGGGCAACAAATGCTAGCTAGTTTTTTAGGTGTCTTACCTATCCTCACCTCTCCCTTGTGTGCTCTCGCTTTTATCATGTGCTCATAGTCCAATCCCCTTGTTGTGTTTGCCCTTGATCTAATGTCCACATATGAGGGAGAACATGCGATTTTTGGTCTTTTGGGCCAGGCTAACCTCATTCAGAATGATGTTCTCCAATTCCATCCATTTACCAGCGAATGATAACATTTCGTTCTTCTTCATGGCTGCATAAAATTCCATTGTGTATAGATACCACATTTTCTTAATCCATTCGTCAGTGGTGGGGCATCTTGGCTGTTTCCATAACTTGGCTATTGTGAATAGTGCTGCAATAAACATGGGTGTGCAGGTGCCTCTGGAGTAACCTGTGTCACAGTCTTTTGGGTATATCCCCAAGAGTGGTATTGCTGGATCAAATGGTAGATCGATGTCTAGCTTTTTAAGTAGCCTCCAAATTTTTTTCCAGAGTGGTTGTACTAGTCTACATTCCCACCAACAGTGTAAGAGTACACCCCTAGTCTTAAAGAATGTCTTATTACAGCAAATTGACGTAGTTACCCTATTTTATCATTGTTGCTAATTTCTTACTGCGTCTAGTGTATAAATTAAACATTCTCATGAGTGCAGAAGTATCCGAAAAAATCTAGTGTACATGGGGTTTGGGGCTGTGGAGATTTCAGGCATCTGTGGAATGCCCTGTTATGTATGGCCTGAGGATAAAGAGACAGGATTCAAGTACTCACTAACAGGAGAAGAGGTAAATTGCCAAGAACTGACCGGTGGACGTTAGATGCTCTACCAATGTGTTTGCATGGACTCTGGTTACACCAAAGGACCTGAATGAGTCCCCTGAAAAGGAATACAGAACTGGGCAAGACAAGACCCTGAGTGGTAGAATATGCAGTTTCTATTTCTTAAAAAAAAAACACAACTTGAAAAAGAAGCAAAACGAGCAGCATCATGCTGACCAGTGTACATAAAAGACAACACCCTTTTTGAGAGAGAAGAATGATAAATAGGGCCCTCAGCCATGGCTGCCTCTGGGGGAGCAGGGCAGGGGCAGGAGAGAAGGAAGGAGGGAGTGGTCCAGGTGTTGGTCTCACTGTGCAGCTCAGGGGCTTTTCAGGTTTGTCCATCTGAAAATGCAGCTCTCTACAGTTTTTGCATATCAAAAACATTTTTAGGAGAGTGATAAAAGTTCTTTTTTAAAGCATTTGTGATGGCTGGGAGGTGGCTTCTTTCTTCATAGGCAGAGGGTAAGAGATAGCTGTTCACATGTTGTGTGGAGAGGGGTGGGGGATTCGGAAAGGCTCAGCCACTTTGAAAAACTTTGTGGTATCTTCTCACAAGGTCTGCCCTACAAACTTAGCGCGTGATCCAGCTGGCAGTCCCCCTCCACACTATTTACCCCAAGAGAAAAGAAAGCGTGTTCACAAAGAGACTTGCAGGCACATATTCAGTACCTTAACTCATAACAGACAGAAATTAGAACCAGTGTCCACCGGCAGGAGAAGGAAGAGACAAATTAAAGTCTATCCATACAATGGGGTAATATCCATCAATCAAAAACATGAACTACTCATCCACACAACACATGTGGGTGTTAAAAACATCACCCTAAGTGAAAGAAGCCAGATTCAAAGGTACACTACTGTCTGATCCCATTGACAGGAAGGAAATTCTACCAAAGGCAGAACTACCCAGTGACTGGACAGATCAGTGTGACCAAGAGACAGGGATGGGACTTCCCCAGGATGAGAAAAGGAATACCATCCATTACACCTGGATCCTGAGCCCAGATGTTTCCTGCTGGCATCTGTGTCCACGTCATCCCTGTCCAAAGTCTCTGGGCTTTGCTCCACAGGAGACCCCAGGGGTTTCTTTCCCCAAAGAGGGATCAGCTCTCTCCTGCCCCTTCCCCCCATTCCCAGACTCTCCAGCAGAGGCCGCTGTTCGCCCCAGCTGGCCTGCTGCAGCCCCAGCCCTCCTAGCTGCACCCAGGGTCAGGGGCCATGTGGCTAAGCCTGCTAGAACCTCAAACTCCAGTCTCTTGCTCTGGATGATCCAGGGCCCTTCCCTACCTCCAAGCCTCTCCTTCTCTCTGCCCTGTCCCAGGAGGTCCCGGAGTCCAGCCTAGAGGTTTCAAGACCTCTTGGGTACAGAAAACTGGTCCTGGAAGGGTGGCTCTCTGGCTGGGGTTCTGCCTATAGCTTGCCCCTAACCCCACATCCTGTCCTGAGACCACTCTGACATCCTTACCTCCCTTGTCACCTTCTGCAGGACATACTGATCCCCTGGCTCAGTCCAGCATCTGGCTGCCCCCAGCCCATCTTAGCTTCCGGTTCTGTCTCTTATCCCTCTCATCCCTTCTCCAGCAGGACCAACTGTACTTTTCCCATCTTCTCTCTGGCCTTGCCCTTCAGGCCCTCTGTGGTCATGCCCACCCTTACCTTGGAGAACCATGCCTCTGGCATCAGAGCCTGCCTGGATGGAATATTCTGGAGTCAGAGACAGAGACACAGACCTCAAAGCCTGCCTGAGTCACCTGTGAGCCAGCAACCTGGGCAGGTGTTTCCTCCTTCCCTCCCAAGTTCAGTTTCCAGACCTGTGAAACAGCCATGAGTACGCAGCTCACAGGCTACTGGAAGAATATTAGCCTGGGGTACAGTAGTGACCTCTTATCCAAGGTTTCTAGGTCTCCTTTTGCTGCTTCAAGTCAACAAGAAGGGGGAATAGGACACAATAAGATATTTTCTGAGACCACATTCATATAACATCTATTGCAGTATTGTTATAATTGTCTATTTTATTACTTCATATTAATCTCTTCTGTGCCTGATTTAAATCTATCACAGGTACATAAACAGTGTGTAGAATCCGGTACTATCTGCAGTCTCAGACATCCACCAGGGGTCTTAGACTGTACCTCCCCTTTCCCCAGGACCAGGGGGAGCTGCTGTATATAAAAGGCTTTAGACATAGTGGAGTTCAGTTGTGACTCCTACTGCAGCTGATCCCACCCCAATGTCCCCACACACAAATGCACATTTGATCTGCCAGCTTTCTCCCCAGACAGGATACTGTTGAACCTCACCAATTTCTGGTCCTACTCTGTTCATTCAACACCATTTCAGCTTTTGCCCTCTCTCCCTCCTGTGCATCAGAACAACCCATTTGTTCATCTGGAGCAGAGAAGAGTGTCAGAGGGGCCCAGATAATATGAGCAGAGCAGGAGGAAATGGCGTTTGTGGGGGGAGACGGGTTTGGCTACTGCCATCTGCACAAGGAGGCTTGGGGGTGAGTGTGCGCACACACTGTCTGCCTCTCACACTGGCTGTTGCCGAGTTAGCCCCCTTGCTTCAGGGAACAGCACGCCAGTGATCGATGAGACTTTAATTAAAGTAATGAGACGTTTATAATGGTGGTTATCTCCAAAATTAGTCCTTTTAGCGATTAGTCCTGGGGAATGTTCCCTGGGTAGATAGCTTTCTTTTTAGAAAAACTGTGGGGGAGAGGCAAGGGGACCCTGCACCTAGAAGGATTTTCCCAGGGTCCCCTGGGTCTGTGATGAATAGATGATGGGTTATGATCTTCCCTGGAAAGATGGTTTCTGCCGTAGGTTTCTCCCCAGAGGACCTTGTCAGATGATAGGATGCTAAAAGACCCAGAGAGGATGCCTGTGGTCTCAGAACCTGAAGATTCGGGTTCACAGCTGCTTTATGATACTTGTTGGTTCTGCCTCTCTGAACCTCATTCACATCTGCGAAATGGGATGAAGAGCTCACACGCTGTTGAGACGAATGGATGAAATAAGGTGTGTGAAAGCACTTTGTAAACGCTCAGGTGTTGGCAAATGCTCTGCCATTATCCGTCTCGTGGTGCATGCTTATAACGCATTGATTACAGCACATTCCAGAACATTGCTATTGAAACCCCAGCATGGTCCCTTCCTTGGCCTTGCCCACTGCAGTGTTGACTACTTGGGTTTCCAACACTGTTGTCTAGAAAAGAAACAACCAACCTCCTGTTCCTAGCCATGCATGGTGGCTCTGGGATTCACAGAGGAAGTCAACAACGGGGCTGGGCCCAGGTCCTCCTGGGCCGGGACGCTGTGACTGTGGCCTTGGATGGCCTCACCAGAAGCACACTGAATACAGTTATGGGCAGTTTACAACCCAGAGGTGGCGTGAGGCTGGGGTGAGGACGGCACCACCAGCCCAGGATGGCTCAGCATTTATCCCAAGTCACAGACCCAAGCTGGGCTTCGGCGCCCGTCTGCCCCACGGACCAGAGGGACAAGAGCATTCCTGAAGGTCACTCAGCAAACAGTAGCAGGCCTCTTGTTTCTTGTTCTCTGAGGCCTTTAGACCCAGCTCACTTCCGCTGTTATCACTGGCGGCTCTTAACCAAGATTCGTTAACAAGTCACCATGTGCCCTGCACTGTCTTAAGCTCTTTTCAGTCATCACGTATTTTCATAGTGACCCTGTGAGGATGGCCGCCAATTTTTGTCATTGTTTCTATCTAAAAGATGGAGAATCAGGCACAAAGATGCTAAGAAAATTTTCCAAGGTCACCCTACCTTGTGGGCCCAGGTTCATATCCCTACAGAAGACCGTGCTCTGACCTTTGTACCACACTGCCTCAGACCCTATCCTGAGAGCACTGAGCTCACCTTTCTGGAATTGTTCCCTCATCTTCCTGCCATCCACTCTACCTACCCCACTGTCCTGCTCTGCCAGTTCACCCCAGTAGCTGCCCGTTTCTCTTCCAGGGTCAAGCTTCCACCCCCATAGGAAGAGCGCCAGTGGGTAGCTCTGGCCGTGTGTAGAGGCCATTATCTCTCAGGTCACTTATCTATCCTATCCGTCCCAGGCACTGCGCCCAGAGCTAGGTGTGCAGCCATGCAGCCATGAACTAACCAGGCAGCACCTGCCCTCGGCAAGCTGACATTTCTAAAGGGTGCCAAGTTCCCCGCAGCCTCGGACAGACTCTGGCTGTCTGCCATCACCACACACTACAACCTGGGCGACAGTCTTGTGGGAGAGGCAGGAACAAGGTCACCACCTCCCCCCACCATTCCTTAGCAAGAACAGGCGCTGGGGAAGGGCAAGGTCTGGGCAGAGAAGGAGCTCAAGTGAGCAGGCAGCAGGCAGAAGAAGTGACGCAGCAGCCATTGCACAAGGGCCATGACACAGTCACTGCAGCTGCTCTCCTTGCACTGACCCTGGCTGGCAAGGATGGCCCAAGTGACTGCCTCCCCTCGGCAGCCTGAGTGATGGAATGGACCAGCCCTTGGGCACTGGCATCACTCCTGCTGCCAGGAGGAGGCAGGAGGACCAATGGCAGAGGTGGGAATAGATTCTTGCCTGGTAACAGCTGCCAAGATACCCGAAGCTGCCCCTCCCACCTCCTCCCAGTGCCCTGACTTTGCAAACACAGGAATTCACCAGCTTTGCTCGGCTCTGGAACAAATCCTGCAAGAAGAGCTGCTCCCTGCTCTGAGTTTTGCCAGCTGGGCCCACTTGGGGACAAGGCTGTCCACTGAGAAATGCATCCTAAATCCAGCCCACATGAGGGGCATGACATTTGGGATGGCCCCTGAGAGTCCACCACCTCAGTCTTCCCACCTCAGGACCTGGGAAGGTAGGCAGTAGCTTCATTGTTTCTCCCTGCCACAGTCACTGACCATGTGACAGGAGGCCAACTGCAGGGCTCCAGCCCTGCCCAAGACTCCCTTCCTCTTTAGCAGGGCTCCAGGAGGGGCTACCCTAGTGGCCCTCAACCAGGAGTGCAATCTTGGTTTCCAGCAGCCCCAACTCCCTTCCAAATGAGACAATGGCTCTCCCTTGGAGGGCCAGAGACAGATGGCACAGATCATACCTGCCTCCCCTGCTCTGGTTTTTCTCCCAGGTTCTCCCAGGGAACCTGCCCAAGGACAGGTACATTAGTTGGAACCCTCAGATACTGTCAGAGCCACACAGCCACACAGAACACACAGCACCCCACAATATGCCAGGGCAGCAGACCCAGGAGATACAGGCAAGATGGGGTGTGCTTATTCTGGATGTGGGTGTGCTGAGGTCTTGGGTCTTGCCCCTGGGGTGAGGGTGGCTGAGAGTAGATCCTGAAGTTTATCCACCCCAGAACCTGATTTCATCACTGAACCAGAGATGCTCAGATTAGAGAAGCAACAAGTGGAGGGTTTGCAAACAAACAAGAAAGCCAGCTCATTCCTTTCCTCTAGCCTGCAGAACAATCTAAGAGGCACTTTAAGGCCTATCACTGTCCCAGAAAGGCCAGAGGCCCAGATGGACACTGGGAGCATGGAGGATGCTGTCACTTATGGGAATCTGTGCCTTCTTGGCAAACCAAGAAGCAGGATGCCTCAGTGGCATTGGGTTTGACCTGATACGAAAACATTGTGAAGGCTTGCAATTTAACCACGCTTGCACGCATTTGGTGAAAACTGGCATGGAAAGGAGCATGATCCCAATCCCATGGGGACAGGATATTCTAGAACTGCTGCTTCCTGCTGCCAGAGATGCCCAGAGAGAGGACTGCGCTCCGTGACTTGGATGGACCAAGAAGGAACAGTGGTCCAGGGTGACAAAAGACAGAGCCCCCCACCCACTAAGGCTTCTCTTTCTGAGCTCCATACAGTTCCCCACACACACACTGTTGTACCCAAACCTCCCCTTCCCCACTGTCGTCCATCTATGGGTCAGCATGTTCTAGCAACCCCCAGCAGGAGGGGGTTGATGGCCTTGATTTTGCACAGGTCTTGGCTGAGCAATTCTTTCAGCTCTTCCCTGTGGGTCTGGAGTTCAGACTGTGGGTGACCATGGAAGAACTCTCCCCTTCTGTGTCTCTCTTGGGACTTGGACAGTGCCAGGGGCACCAGGCAGTGGACAATGCAGCTGAGAGTACAAGGTGCTGGGCAAGGACTGGACACTGAAAATAGATAAGGGTTCACTACCCAAGTTATAATCCAGGTGTGTGTGTTGGGGGGGGGGGTCTTAGCTTTGTGGCAGGTGAGACAAAGGAAACAAATGAAAGAGTGAGAGAGATAGCTGCTCACCCCATCCCCCACCCTCATCCAGCTGGCCCCTCCCTCCTCCCTCTCCCCTCTCTTCCTCTCTCCTTCTTTGCCTTTTTCTCCTCCTCAGAAGAAAAACGACCTACCCTGTGGCGGGTCCTGATAGGAGAAGGTACCTCCCTGCTTTTGGGGATGGAGACTTCATTTGGTAGGGTTCCCAAAGAACACCCCCACCCTCACCCACGAATTGATCCTCTGTGTGTCCAGTGGTCCAGCCAGCTCGGTGTGGCCCAGATCTTAGGCTAAATATGCTGGGGCCCAGTGACAGGCACAGTGCTGCTGTCATCATTAGCACCTTGATGGGTTCTGGCCCACAGCAGGAAGCACTCTGGAACTGGATCCTCACCCACTTCCCCTAGAGCCCGGTGGGGAAGCCCCCACTGCAGGTGAAGAGGCCTGAGGAGGTCACACATCCTCCCCCACCAGAGGATACTCAGAGCACAACCCACATGGACCCCTGCATCCTACACCCAACCCTTGGCTTCTGGACCCTCAGCCCCACTTTCCCTGTGCTCATTTGCCATTCTCTGCCTCCCTAACCCAATAGTAATAGCACAAGCAGGGTTTTTTTCCCTTTTAGTCAAAATCAATGACAATGACAGAGTTATAAGGCCAGCCGTGGGGAGGAAGAAGAAAGCACCTGGTGTCAGAATTGATCCAGGAAGCAGTTAGAGGAACCTATTAGAATTTCAGTCGCCTTAGGGTGTGCTGCTCAGCAGGCATGGAGAGGTGTGATGTCAGCGGAACCCACTGGCAGGCAGGCAGCCTTCGTCTGGGAGCACCTGTCATTAATGTGGAAAGCAGACATTGCAGCTATTAGTCTGGGGAGGGGGTTGCATGGTGGAGATGTCTCAGTCACATGAGGGAGAAAGAAGAAGGAGCCCATAGGGTCTGCCTAGACTCTGGGAGCCCTGAATTGGGGCTGGGGTTGCTTCTGAGTGGCTGGGGAGATAAGACCTGGGGAGGGGGGGTGCACAGTGGTGCCACGTACCTTATAGGTAGAGAGGAGCCTGGACAGGATGCAGGAGGGTGGGAGCCTCTTTGTTTTCCTCCTTTCGTTTTCTTGGGCAGGAGGCCCACAGGACTTCCCCACACAACTGTGCTCCTCTCCTGAGCTGCACTGGCTCCCAGGAGCCAGGAGCCAGGAGCTGCTAGGCCTCCATCATCCATGCCAAATGTTCAAGTCCTTGTCACTTTGCCTGTGAGGCCCTTTCCAGTTTCTACCTTGAAAGAAGGGCTAGTATAGGACAGTGTGGACCTGGCTCCCACAACCCTCCCTGGAGCTGGTGAAGCAATGGTGAGCAGGCTTCTGTTAAACAAAGCAGCCTGGCGAGGGAAACTCAGAGACATTGGACCCTCATTACTTGATAATCTTAAGAGCAACCCGACTCTCATCTGAAAAACCAGGTGCTGGCATCTGTTCCCAAGGGCTGTTGGAGTCTGAATGCAGGGCAGGCCCACGAATCTGCAGGCCCAGTGCAGACAGCAAGGTCCCCTTGTTGATAGAGAACTGAGAGTCTACCTGGATGATTCCTGACAAGAATCTCAAGAGCAGACCTGGACGTGGTGGCTCACTCCTGTAATCCCAACTACTCGGGAAATGGAGGTGGAAGGATCTAGTTTCAAAGGCCAGCCCAGGCAAAAAATTTAGTGAGACCCTTCAAAGAGCAAGTCAGGTATGATGGTGCCTGCTGTAATTCAGCCATTCAAGATGTGGAGGTAGTAAGATCTTGGTCCAAGGTCGGCCTGTGCAAAAGTGTGAGACCTTATCTGAAAAACAAAAGGACTGGGGACATGGCTCAAGTGATACTGCATTTGCTTAGCAAGTGGTGGGCTCTAGTTTAATTCCTAGTACCTCAAAAAAAAAAAAAAAACAAACCCCTGAGAGTAGTAGAGGCTCCATGTGGCAGATCACCTGGTGCATCTCGGGTGCCCAGGATAAGAGGCTGGCAGCCGCGACAGTGGGATGACTCAATGGGGGTGCCACTGTGGCAGGTGTCTCATGAGGGCCCTTAGTCTAGAGGTGACAGTGCAGTTTCTTCCTCCCTCCAGTCCTCTCCCCAAGAGGTCATTCTGATCATGGCGGAGCCTCTGGACCGTCTGCATTCTGTGTCTTGCTCTTTTTCAGGGCACTTCTTTGCCTAAATCACCAGCCTCCTCTACTGCCCAGCAGAATCATGGTATCCTTTCAGCTGACCTTTGTTCCAAAAGCTGAACCTAGGGCATGGGAGGCAGAGGAAGAACCATTGAGTGTTCCTATCTGGCCCCCTAGATGCTGTGGAAGAATCAGAACAGACTGAAGGGCTGGGGTAAGTGTCCCCTCCTGCAAGGGCCATAAGAAGACAGAAAAGGGACAGAAGGAAATATAGACATGATCCAGAAGGCTCCAAGGAAGAGCCAAGATCAAAGAAGAACTTATCCTTGAAGGCTGTGGGTGGGATGGGAAGGACAGAAAAAAGCCTGCTTTCATCACAGTTGGGCATCTGGCCGGGTTCCTCCAGCTATCTCATTGCCACCCTCCCAGGAGGGGCTTCCTGTCCTTCATCTCACAGATACTTCAGAAAGTGGGGTGTATCCTCAGAGCGAGCAGCTAGCGTCAGCAATGGAAACTGAACCTGAGGATTTCCCTGGTTTCACCCTCTGCTCTAGAACCACACATCTGTAGCTCATGCGTGATCCATTCTGTCAGAGGGCCCGTGGCAGAGGGCACCTGGCTGCCCACACCCCTTCTCACCTGTACGTAATGTGGCCCACATCACACTTCCTCAAGGCTTCCCATGTTCATGGAAGTCCCTTCCCATGGGAGCCCCACATCCTAAGAAGAGAGGCCTGGGACAGGACTTGTGTGGGATGGCACATGGCTAATATTCCATTAAATAAATACATTTTGCTAATTGGATTACTGAGGAAGCATAATATGCTACTGGATTTCCAACACGATGCTAATAAATTGTGTGAAGAATTTAATCATGTCAGCATCCTGAAAGCTTGCAAGGGATGAAATGAGAAAATCGGACCAAGTTCACAGCCAGGGCTTCCGGAAGCCTCTCGGACTCTGGGAGCCTCCCTGAGCGTCCCTTAGCCTGAGTCTGTGAAATGGACTCTGCTGCTGCTGCTGGGTGTACTGTGGGGGGAAGGGCTAAGGATGGGGGTGCTTGGTCAGCTCCCCTGTGCCCTTGAACCAGTCCTCAAGCTCCATCTTTATCAACCAAGGCCCCCCCCAGGGTGGGTGGGGCAAGGCAGGGCAGGAGCAGGGCCTGGGGTTCCTTAAGGATCCCTTTGGGCCCTGCTACTCCTTTCAGCAGGGCCACTCCATCTGCTTGCACTTGCTAAGAGGTGTTTCCACCTCATTCACTGAGCAGCTGAAAGAGCCTGAGTTCAAACCCCAGTACCTCCTCCTCCAAAAAAAAAAAAAGAAAAAAAAATCGATGTAGTCTTTAGACATGAAGAGCAGAGTTTAAGAACTCATGCCTGCTTCCTGCCTTCTTATATGGTCTCACAGTGTTGCAGGAGAGGATAAGGGACAAAGGAGGATGTATGCCAGAGAGGTCAGCTCACCAAGTGTCACCACACGGGGCAGGCCATGCCAGCAGATACACATGCACGCTCATGCTCTCTCACACACCTGAAGTCAGCCCCCAGACAGGAGCAGGCTTTCAAGGACCAGAACCTCATTAAAATAATTACCGACTGGTGGGGCAGCTTCCCAGGTGTCAATGCAAATGTTTTTCTAACTCCCAGGTTCAAGAGCAAGCAACAGCTTACAAAATCTAATTACCATAACAAAATCCAGCAAGGAGGGAAAAGAAAGCTCCTGTATCTGCCGCTTCCCCAGTAATTGCCAGAGCAATTATTGCAGTATCTGAAATTGCCAGCCATGCCAGGGCCACACTTGAGCACGTGGGGAGGCAATTTAGAGAAACCAAAGTTAGGCCATTACGAGGGATATTCACCTCAAGCACAATATTCATTTTCACAAGCAAGAAGCACACACCTGCCTCTACACTGTCCCCACACCCCTGCTCACACACGCCTCCACCACATAGTCACTCGCCAGTCACCCATTCATCAGAAATACTAGGCAGGGACCTGCCCTCTGCTGTGCACCGGTGCAAAGCTGCTGCCCCTCCTCCCCCGCAAGCCTTCCATCTGCTCAGTGCGCATTTAGCATTTGGCCTCTGTGAGCAAGACGCACAGATGAGAACAAGTCAGCCCCACCTTCAACAACATTGTGTCAAAGATGCGCTAGACACATTCTCGGTGACAAAGCCTGTGTCTGGCTCAAAGCGTGCACAAAGAGAGAAAGTCTTCCCCTTCTGGGGTGGGCAGGTGTCAGGGAAGTCTTCCTGAACCATGTGACAGGGTTTATGGCATAGTGGGTGGATGTAGATAAGGGAACAGAAGAGCGCTTGGGCAGTGACACAGTGGTGAGCTGGGTCGGCTCCCACCATTTCATAACCATAAGATCTACTTATGAAATCTCCAGAGATTTTATGAACTGGTTGTTAAGCCCAGCCATTTAAAAAACTTAATTTATATCAACTTATAATTAAATAAAATTTATTCAAAACAATGGTGCTAAACAGGTAGGCGTGGTGGCCCACACCTGGAATCCCAGCTAGTCTGAGAAGGCAGAAATAGGAGGATGGTAATCCAAAGCCAGCCTAGACAAAGGTTAACAAGACCCTATCTCAAAAACAAGCCTATGGAGGTGGTGCTGCCTATGGTCCCAGCTTCTCATGAGGTGGAGGTACTAGGTTTGAGGCCTCCTACCTCCAGGCAAAAGCATGAACCCTTATCTGATGACCAAACCAAAGCAAAAGTCTGGGGATACGGCTGGAGTGGTAGAACACTGACCTCAGGCCCTGAGTTCAAGCCTCAGTACCACCGCCACCAAAACAAAACGAAACCCTCAAAAACCCGTCCTGCCTGGTTACATTTTTATTGCATTTTGTGATTAGCTATGTGCTCCTGGTCACTTCAATTTCTTGCATGTGAGTGGTAGAAACATCATCATGGTGGCTACTGTGTAGCTCGCTCTTTGCAACTCTGTGCTTGGTGACACCACCTTGCTCGCTGGAAGCTGGCAAAATGCAAATCCATGCTAGATTTACCTAATTGTTTAGACTTATGAAAATAAAGGGAAAACTATTAGCAATGCAGATTCAGCTTAAAAACCGGCTCACTGCTGTTACCTGAGCTTGTCCAGCAAGGTTGGACTATAACCGCAGGTTGGCTACAGGACATAATACAGCAAAAATTAGTGAAAGGTTTGCGTCAGCCGGTTATATAACATTTCCCAGAAGGAATAGTGTACATTTTGTCGTTGTAAATTTGTGTCGCATATCCTTTATATTAGTAAAATTTGTAATGACCTGAAGATATTTCTTTTTCAGAACGCTGACTGTAAAACATTTACCAGCACCTCGTGACCTGAAAGTCATCGTGGGTTCAGGGTATATGGTCCTTCCCTAGGACTGAAAGCGCAGAGGGATTGGATTGGGGACTTGAGCAATTGTTATAAGGTGGAAACTAGACAGGACACCCCGCCCGAGCCAGGAGGCAGGGAGACTAGTGAGGAGGCCGCGAAAGACGCCCAATGCTGTGTGCGCCATGATGGGGGTGGGTAGGCGCTGGAGTGAAGAAAGGGATGGATGCAAGTGCAAAGTCATGGGCCAAGCCCTCGGTTCGCTGTTGCAGCACAAATGCATGGCTAGAGGAAAGGCCCTGAGCGCCTTCACACAGGCCTGGGTAAGCCTGAGGCCATTCTCCCAGCCTGGGGCTTGTCAGACTCATGCCATGAGTTGCCAAGATCAAGGGTGACCTTGCCTGCAGATAGGTCTCACAGTACCCAAAGCAGGGCACTCCACAGGACCAGCGTCCACTCCGGGCAGGTAAACGGTTGTCCAGTCATCTGCCTTGGTTGTTCTCAGTGTCATATGGCATTATCCCATCCTTGCCAGACAAACAGAAGCCACCTCCGAATTCCCTTGGAGGACACATGGGTCCAAGGGCCCAGCACCAAACCGTGCCGCTGCGGCTTGAGATGAGCACTGTTGCTCCGGCTCTGCCTCAGCCTGAAGAGGGAAGGCCCCTCCACAGCCTCCCAGAGCAAAGCAAAGTGGGCAAAGCCGCAGCAATGCTTAGAAGTCTCTGTTTCCCGGCGGCTTTTCACAGGCTGTGGGGCCTCCTGCCCTCTGCCCTGTTGCAGTGTGAGGCCGGCAGCTAATTCTCCACATTGTCTGAAACCCCAGCATGGCTCCATTGCCACGGCCTTTCATCCCGATTGGCAAAGAATCCTTGCCACTGGGGCCTCTGAAGTGCAGGAGCCGGCTTGCTGATGTGCTGGAGAACGTGCTCGACAAGGTTAAGCGTGTTTGCCCAAGAAATGGGATGATGCTCTTATCGTGTATGACCTTTACGATCTGTGGAACACGGCCCATGACAAAAATGCTATTTTTTAAATGGTTTTCACACCAGGGTACCCGGCCATTAATCACGATGCATGTGAGCGACTGTGGGCGCTGCCTGGGCCATCCTGGGATCCCGCGGTAGATTCCAGGGGCTGAGGGCTGTGGGAATCCCTGCTTCGTGGCGATGGGCAGGGCCCCATGGCATCCCAGCCAGTCTCCACAGGACTCCAGGGAAGGAGCTGCCTTCTCAACATCCTTGGCAAGAATATTGCCGGGCCTCTTATTCTAAGGTGCCTTTGTGTCCCCAGAGCTGACAGATAACATCCCCCCAACCCCCGTCTCTGCTGAGCCTGCATAATTTAGCGTGGGCAAACTGGATCTGAGACACACAGGCTGGGCGGCCCCTCTCCCTCTCCTAGTCGTGCCCTAGGTATTGTTCAGTGAGGCTGGCCTGCTCCTGCCTCCCACTACAAGCCTAATTGGAGGAACAGCAAGTGATAGAATTCAGGATAGGCACTTTCCACCAGGGCATTTTCCGATGTCACCCAGTCAACGCCTCCACTGCCCCAATTAAGTAGCCGCCTGCCAGACATGACGCCTGAGCCTTTGAAATGAGGCAAGTCGAACTGAGAGGCACTGTGTGTGCAAAGTACACACCAGATTCCAAAAGCCTGACACACACAAAAAACACAAAATAACAATAACTTCACACTAATTACATGCTGAAATAAGGTTGTGGATACATTGGGTTAAATTTAAAGTATTAGTGAATTTAACATGTCCTGTTTCTTCTAACTTATTTCACGCAGCTAAGAGGAAATTTAACACTGCCCATATGATTTGCACAGTACTCCTGCAGAAGTGTGGCCCTATCCAGAGACTTTGCCTGGGTTTGGGGAGCTGAGTGGGAGGACAGAGGACAAGACTTATCTGTGCCTTGGGACAGGGCACCCCAACCTCATGGGTAGGGAGACCCATGTTTACAGGAGCCCCTGTGTACCAGCTCCTTTGATGACTGTTGGTATTTCCCAAGCCTGTCTCTAGGGCAAGGACAAGACACACCCTCCACTGTATTAATAAACACTTAGGCGTGTTCTTGGAGATAGGCAGACTCATCAAGGGCTCCCCTGCCTCCTCCTTTGCGACAGAACTGGGGGCCAGAGCAGGAAGCAGGCAGTGGGTATCCACTCCAAACAACCAGCGGTGCCCACCTGGGTCTGGGGATGCTCACAATCCCCTCCCCTGCAGTTTGATACTCAGATCCTGGGCTACGCCTTAAACCTGCACCGAGCGGCAGCTACTGTGAAGTTGGAAAGTTCCTGGCACATACTGGGTGGCCTCCAAGCCATGTGCAATCCAATTTCTACCACTATCTACAACAAACGCACACGGGAAGCGCTGGTCCCTGCTGCGGGCTGATGAGAGTCCCTCCATCACAGCCACCCTGGGTCTTTCTCACTCACACTTGGAGAGAAAGAGCAATTTCAGGGGGGAGGACTGGAGGGTGTGAATGCTCAGAGGAGGCTGAGGAGGGGGTGCAACCAGCCGTTGCCACCTTGGAGGCTGATTCTGAGCATCCCTGCATGGCAGGCTCTGCACTAGGTGCTGAGGGCCTACTGTGTGATTCAGCTCTCAATAGGTGCACACTCTGACCACTCCAAAGATATCATCCAGGGATAAGAGCAGGCCAGGGATGCCTATGGGCATTTAGCCTGACCTGAGGATTTACAATTACATGTGCAGATGGAGGAACTGGGGCCTCTGCTGCTTTAAAGGACAAATGCTCTGCAGAGGTGGGAAAACATTGCAGGCAGGTGTCGTGGCCAGGGAGAACCTTAAATGTCAAGGCAGGGAATGGCAGGAGACAGGCTGGAGAGAAGATGGGGGTGGAGAAGGGCAGGAGGAGCCTTGAAGGCCACACCAGCAAGTGATCTTTCTCCAGTACAAAATGGGGACCAATGAAGGACTCTGAGCTGAGGACAGGCCAGATTTCAATTCTCCAAAAATTGCTCAGGCAGTCAGGTGTGAAAGGATTGACACCAAAGGACAAAGTCTGGGACCAGAACTCAGACATCGACACCACTAGGAACAGAAAAGAGCTTAGCAATATCTGAAAGATGTAATTGGCCAGACTGTGTCACATTCACTGTGGGCGGGTGCTCCGTGTCTCCCCAGTGTAAGCTCTGATTGCCAAGTAGGAGAAAATTGTAAAGGGGACAGAAAGACCGTCCCCTAACAATGATACATCTGGGGGCCAGCAGCCTCCCAAGCACCCGCCAACTTCCTGCTGACCGCTTCCCTGGCTATCAGGATAGGCAGGGCAAAGGGGGGACTCTGTGCTGGCTGAGACAGAAGGTCAACCCCAGCTAACTAGCTAAATAAAGACGCGATTGTAATGATGATTAAATTGAAGCACCTCATTAATTTCATGTGAGAGGTGGGGAAACTCAAGGCAGCTCTTCCCCGAAACTCATTGTTTGCCTGGCCCCAAGACATCCCCACCCGACGTCTGGTTGGGTCTAATTTAAGCGTGTAAATTTAATGGTTCAGTAAGTAAAATTGCCTTTATTGTTTGGAATGGTTTGTGCAATAATTTATGGGCTTGGCTGGTTCATTTGATGGGTCCTTCTGATTGAGTAGGTGACGGCTACAGAGCAAGTATTTATACAAGGAACTTAGCAAAAAGTGAGGAGACAATTCAGCCCCTCAGTCCAGCACTGCATATTCCCAGACAGAAAGAGCACACTGGTTGGTGCCACATCACCAGGCTGACATCCCACCTGGGAGAAGCCACTGCAGACATGTTGGACCTCTGCAGCCTCAGACACTTTGAACATGAGTTCAGAGGGCAGGAGACCCAGGAGTGGAAGCACCTTGTTCCTTGGCTTTAAAGTGCACTGTGGTTCAACCTGAAATTGGGAAGAATCAGGAATGTCACAAATGGGCAAAATTCTAGTATTTTCTGCCTCCTTGCCCTGGCAGCCAGGGCATGATTCATCCCCACACCTACATTGACCCAGCCTTTCATCCTGCCTTCCTCCCCTACTATTGTCCCCTCCCCCCAACACATTCCCCATGCCCTTGTCTGCTGGGGGCAGCTGGCAATGGTGACAATCAATCGTATTCAAGGAGAATGAGGGAAGCTGACCAGCAAATGAGCCAGGCAAGCCAGGGACAAGTGCTAACCAAGTCTGGGCTGGAGGATGAGCATGAGGGTCCATTTGGGACCTGTTTATCTGTCTCACTGGGGACAATATAAACACATCTTGGATGAGAAGACAGCTCTGGTAGGGAGGGTTGAAGTCTCTTCCACCCTGTGTGGATTTAAGAAGTAGGACAGAGGAGATCACAGTAAAAACTTAATCCTCAAGCTTCTCCGATATAACTGATAAGCAACCTGAGAACATGCCAGTTGATAGTAGAAGGTGAACGCCAGAACTGCAGAACAGTGTCCCTAACCAATTCCTTGATTCTTTGAACCCACTCTGTTCTTTCCCCACCACCTTCTGCAAATGCCAGTACTGAAAACTGGGGAAAGAGAGAACCATTCATTGCTGTGTGTTGAGGGCCTATCCTGTGCGAATAGTGACCTGAGTCCCTTGACCACCAGGGAAAGACGGAGAGCAGAAGTGGGGTACAGATAAAATGTAGCCCTTCCAGTCCGCAGCTTCAGCCAGTGTTCTCTGCCTTTTGGAACAAATTCCAAGGACCCCAGTGAGCCTCTCCTCTCTGTCAAGGTCTAATTCACCAACATCATCAAGTTTGATCCCTCTCCTCTCCCCCCCTCCTCTAGTGATTGTCCCCTACAGGTGGCTCTAAATAAGCATGACCACCTTTGATTCTCCACCCTGAAATATGTACTTTGTGGATTACCTAAAGCCAATTTTGCTTCTACCAGCATGACTGTACCTACTGCCTTTCCTACTCCACCAAAATGGGGGAGCTCCAAGCGGGCACCTGACTGTCTACCACTCAGCCTTGGAAAAGTGTGTTTTGGATAGTAGAACTCAACAAGGCAACTTGACAAAGGTCATGCTAATGGCAGACAGGGCATTCCGATTCCCCTGTCCCCATGACCTTGTGAAAAGGTCCACTGCTCAGGGCTAGTGGAGTGGCTCAAGCAGTAGAATGCCCTGAGTTCAAACCTCAGTTCCACTCCCAAAAAACAGAAGAAAGAACTCCCACGTGAACCCACCTTCATGGGCTTCCCCTAGCCCCCCAGCTCCCCAACTACAGGGGATTTGCAGTCCTTCTGCTAACAACCCCTCCATTCCTGACCCAGTGGAGAGGCACCACAAGAGAAGCATTCTCCACACCACCCAGGCTAAAGACCAGGTGAAGGGCAAGAGGTTGACCTTGAAAGTTCTGTGCTGTCCACACAAAGACAAAGAGGAGTCTCTTGAGCAGGAAGCCCAGGTGACAGGTGTTGGTGAGTATGTGGACAAGTGGAATCCACACACACTGCTGGAGGGATGTAAAATGACACAGCCCACCAAACTGCAAAATGGAAAAAAGTTTCCTGATTCCTCATTGAGTTAAGCATAGAACTGCTGATTAATATATGCTAATTCAAAAATCATTGAACTGCCAAATGATCCAGTAATTCCACTCCTAGGAATAGATGCCCCCTGCACAAATGGAAATCGGTATTCGAAGAAAAGCCTGTACACAGATGCACGTGGCAGCATTACTCCCAACAGCCAAAAAGGTGGAAATAACCCAAATGTCCACCCACCGTTGGATAGATAAACAAGGTGCATAACAGCTGTGCAATTAGAGGCTATTTCTACCTCAGCCATAGAGAGGAGTAAAATGCTGATGCACACTAAAACACCAATGAACCTTGAAAACATTACATCAGACACAAAAAGCCATCTAGCATATGACTCCATGTATATGAAATGTCCAGAATAGACCGACCTATAGACAGAAAGTGATGATGTAGCCAAGGGCTGGGGTGAGGGAAGGGATGAGGTATAACTGCTTCCTGGGCACAGGTTTCCTCTTGGGGTGATAAAAATGTTCTGGCACTGTGAATGTTCTAATAAAAATGTTCTGGCATGGTGAATGTACTAATGCTCCTGAAGTAGCACTTTTAATTGGTTAAGCCCATAGGTTTTGGGTAATGTGCATTTTGTCACAATAAAAATATAGCCTCCTATCCCCAACCCATAAGAAGGGAGAAGCAATGTTGAGATAACAAACATTTACTGCTCATAATCCAAAAGGGGAGTGGAGGCACAGCCGAGCAATCAGGTCAGTTTTCCATACCCCAAATGGAGCCTGGCGGAAAAAAACCCAATAATAAATTAATAAGACCTAACAGCTGTGGGAATAAAATCATCTCTTGGGTTCACATGTGGATAATCGAGAGTTAACTCTTAATAAAATACTAAAATGCAGGAGGAGTGGGAATAAAGATTACCTCCTTAGCTAACTGCCAGAGACCATATCCATAAAATAATGACTCCTCTTTTTATTTCCCTCATTTTATTGTACAAGATGTAACTGTAGCTGAGCTCTTACCGAACTTCCAGGGGAAGGTAATTGTCAATCAAGATGACAAATGTCATAATTTAAGCATGTCCCAGCCTGACAAGTAGGACCATATGGTCTTTAAGGAAGCATGTGGAAGATGATTTACCACTGTCACTAGCTGAGCAGACTTCCTCGCTACATTCAAGGCTCACATGGGCTGGACAATGGGTTCAGCAGCCTGGGTCACATTCCACTTTGGCTGCAGAGAGTTCCTTACCAGGTGATGCCCACAGCCGTGGGGCCCTGGGAGAACCTCCTTGACCCAGGGAAAAGGGAAGGAGAAAGGGGCAGGGTTCCTGCCAGAAAGTGCCTAAAGAAAATCACAGTGAGAGAGGGCTCCGGCTTACAGCCCGGAGGCCAGCAAAGGAACAGAGCTCTGGTTTTCCCTCTCCTGTGGTTACCTCAATCTTAAACCTCTATAGCATATAAAGCCTGGGGTCAGTCATATCTGGTTTGTTGCTGATGCATTGCTGTCTTTTTTGTCTTTTATTTGGAGGTTTTGTTCTTTCCCTTTAAGGATGCTTAGTGAAATAGGTATTAAGGTGATCATTTATTTTTTGAGGCTTCTCTGGAAACCAGAAGATAAGAGATGCTCTAGAACCCGAAGCCGGCCAGGGCTTGAGGATCCTCTACACACCTTATATAGGAAGGGTGGTGTCACTGCAGCCCCTTTGTCCCTGTCTCCCCAACACCACCCCCAACCAGGAAGCTAGATGTCCCATTTCGGACCCCTCGAAGCTGAGAATCACCAGAGCCTGGAGTTAGAAAAATCCCTGAAGAAGCGTCACTGTCACCTGTCCTCAGGATGTGTGGTATCCTAGTTTACAGAGGGCCCGTCCTGCATCTCCCGCAAGACAACCCAGCACTGTGCCTCCTTCCTGGATCCCTGCACTGGGGCTCCACATAGGCCTTAGAGGGTGAGCAGAAGATAGTTGTGGCTCCTCCTCCTCTGGAGCCACATGCATACACACATGCACACACATGCACACACATGCATACACACATGCACACACATGTATACACACACGCACACACATGCATACACACACGCACACACATGCATACACGCATGCACACACATGCACACATGCATACACACATGCATACACATGCATACACACATGCATACACATGCATACACATACATACACATACACACATGCACACACATGCATATACACATGTATACACATGCACACACATGCATACACACATGCACACACATGCATACATACATGCACACACATGCATACACATGTATACACACATGCATACACACGTGCACACACATGCATACACATGCACACACATGCATACACACATACACACACATGTATACACACATGTATACACACATGCACATACATGCATACACACATACACACATGCATACACGCATACACACATGCACACACATGTATACACACATATGCACACACATGCATACACACATGCACACACACGCATACACACATGCATACACATGCACACACGCATACACACATGCACACACATGTATACGCACATGCACACACATGTATACACACATGCATACACACATGCACACACATGCATACACACACGCACACACATGCATACATATTTGCACATGTGCACACATGTGCACGCAATGCACACTCTCACGATGCACATGTGCAGATGCACACATGTGTTCGCACATATGCACACATGTGGCCACGTTCACACATGCACACGCATGTGTTGCTGTTTATTTTCAATATTTTTCTGACTAGCACTCTGAGCACAAAAAGGGGGCTTAGTTGACTGGGGACAGAAGCCCATCTTCCCCCCCCATCTCTCTCTTGGGTTCACTGAGCCAGAGGAGTGGAACAGCTGGAGTTCCTCCAGGGAAATCAGGAGACCCGGGGTGGGGGGGACTCCGGGAATTTCTGCAGACAAGAGGAGACTGCAGAGAGTGTGTGTCCACCGCCTGCAGGTGTGCACACACATGCACACACACATTACCTCTCCCCAAGGCTAGCATTCTCACACGCTCACACACAGTGCTCTCTCTCAGAGCACCCCCCCAACCATTTTCTGGACTGATCTGATCCCTTCTCTTCTCCAGCCCCCGATATTCAAGGCTGTTCTGTGAACCTCCTTTTGTTTCCTCTTCTCTGCTGTCCTTCTGAGAGGATGTTTTGATGAATATTAATGCTGTCTGAACCTCCTTCCCCACCATTTTAAAGGGCAATTTCTCTTTTCAGAGGGAGCATTGATCAATTGATAGAAAATGGGGGAGAGGTAGATATGGAGGATGAAGAAAGCAGGATCTATAATCTCGAGAGCCAGGATTTGTGCCATTTTCTTCCCAGAACCTCCCTGTCTACTGCCTAGACCTCAGCTATGACCTAGAACACAGTTATGACCTACCATGAAGCCAGCAACCCATTTCACCTCTAAAACAATGTGAGCTTCTGTGTTGGGGCATGGCCACCCTCACCATCCTGCTAATCCTGTTTGGCGTCCCCTTCCCACCCCACCTCTCAGAAGCCCCCTACTCTGGGGACAGCCCCCACTCCTTCAGGAGCTGACCTCCCCGGGCGGGCAGGCAGGCAGATGGGGGCAGCAAGAGCCTGAGCCCCTAAGGTCTCCCTCCTCTCCCCTCCCCACCCCTCTTCCTGCTCTCCAGATTTGCCGCAACTGACATTTTCCATCTGACAGGTTCTGTTTTCCCTGCCTCCGGTTGCCAGGGCAACAAGCAGAGAGGACGGCAACCAAGGAGCTGTTAGCGCCTTTTTAAGGCGCCTGGACACAAACAGCACTTTCCATAATGGAAGACCAACACAGGGGTTTAAAGCAACCAAACAATTCAGAAAGGAGGCTGAGGTGGAAGAAAGTCAGGGGAAGGGACCCCCTCCTCTGGTTAGCGGGGAAGTGAGGGAAGAAAGCCCCACTCCTTTGAACAAAACCTAGCCACCCTCCTGGAAGCTCTGATTCTCTGCCTGACTCCTGCCCCAGGCCCCTCAGGACCCCTGTATCTTCTGTGAGACCAGAGATCTCTGCAGCCAAGTCTCTGCTGGGGATGTGCAATGTGGTCGTGAGGTGCAGGGCCTGGAGGATAGAAGTCACCTTCAGGGTAGAAGATGCTCCTCCCACTGATGCAATTGGTCTGCAGTCTGAGGGCCACACAGGCCCTCTCATGGAGAAAGGATATAGAAGTTCGTATTTCTTGGGGGAACACTTGCTCCCCAAGCAAATGGGGGCTAAGGTGCCAGAGTTGAAGAGAAAACGGCTGATGTGTGAAGCAGAGAAGGGGAGGGTGACCTCTCCTTTCACTGGGTAGACAGAGGTACCAACACTCATCCATGGAACCCCTAGAAGCTGCTGATTCTCCAGACTGACTGTGTATGTACACTGTGTGTGCCCCTATGTGTGCCTGCACATGCGTGTGTGCACATGTGTGGTCAGATCTGTGTGCACTTGGTGGGTCTTAGAGTGGGCCCCGCCCTTGGCAGCAGTGGGAAGCAGACATGTTTTCCCATGAGCCCCACAAGCAGCATCCTTTTGTTTCCCTCCACCCCTTTCCCTCCACCTTCACCCCACCCAAGCCAACAAGGGATGGCTTGATTGCCCATCTCCCCCAGACTTTGCCCACGTCACCCCAAAACCCCCACCCCTAACTCCTGATCTTCCAGGCCTCATTTCTCAAGGGAGGTGGTGCACCCCCAAGTCTACGTCATGAAGGACTGGTTGCCATGGATACTGTGCTCCTGGCCACTTGTTTGCACAGCAGTAAACATTTGTATCATTAAATATGTTCGTGACCTGTTTTCAGTGATTCCAGAAGTCCCACCTCTCCCCATGCTTATACCCTCCCTCTGTACCTCTGTCCACAGATGTCTTCTCAAGCCCATCAAACTCAGGAAATTCGGAACTGAACTTGTCACCTTCCCAGATTGGTTTCCCTCTCCCAGAGACCCTGACTCAAAGCCTGAAGGCAGCCCATACTCCTCCCTCCACCCTGGCCTATGGGTCTGTCCTCCCTCTCTGAACTTTGGAATGGACTTCCTGAGTGTTTCTGACCCCTCCTGACCAGACCAGCCCCACCCCATCCTTCCTGGGCTGTTGCTGTTGCCTCCTGATCAGTCACACACTGTGTGTCTCCATCCACTGAGCTGCTGTTAGCAAAGTGACTTTCTTGCCACAGCCCTGCCCCTGCCCTGGGTCCCTCCATTAGACTGTCACCACTATCCTGGACTGTGCTTCCCAGTCCTTCCCTGGCTGCACCTGGCCCTCTGACCAGATGGCCCCATGGAGTCTTGACGCACCCTGACCTTTCACACTTCTGTTCCCTCAAACTGGAAGCGTCTGCCCTTCTTTATCCCTGCTCAGACTAGTAAATGCTTCCCCACTGCCCATCCAAACCTTACATGGCTGAATCGGTTGCCTCTCTGATTCACACTCACCTGTCTGTCCGGCTCACTGTCTGGGGTTTTGTCACAGGTTTTTTGCCCTCACAGGTCTGAGGGCTTCTTGGAGGCTGAAACCTTGCCTTTCACCCCAGCACCTAACACAGTCCTTTGTATATAGCAGGCACTCAACAAACATTTCTTTGTACTCATGGCAGGCCCCTGGAGGGGGAAAGACAGGTCTTTTGTACTAGAAAGGCCCCTGGGAACACATAGCGTCATCATCCTGGTCCACACCTGCCCAGCAGGTGCACCTGGCTACGTGCACAGCAACACAAAGGAACAAACCAACTTGCTGAGAGGGAAACCCTGCCTTAAATGGCCTCATTCAAAAATCTTTTTGGTGAAATGCTGGAAAAATTAAAAAGGATGAAAAATGGATTCAACTGTCTTTAACAATAACAAGTAGAAAGAAGATAGCAAGAGGTTTTCATAATCCCACAGCCCAGATATGGAACCCAGTCTGGCCTCGAACTTGAGATCTTCCTGCCTCTACCTTCCCAGGTTGCTAGGGTTACAGGTGTGTGCCCTGCTTCCAAGCACATATCCTTTCAACAGCTGTCACAGCACCAGGCAGGCAACTTGAGTTACGAGACACTCAGTCTCCCAGTTTGAGGAATGAATGGAAACTGTCTAGGAAGTGCCACAGAGGAAGCTCCACCTACCACGCAGCTAGCCAGCAAAGATCACTGTGAGAGGGGAAGTCAGGGGTGGGGCAGCTGTGGTCCTGGCCCCAGCTGGGTCAGCAAGCTGAATGAGTGGCTCACACCAAGTGGTTAGAGAAGACAGGCTGTAAAGTGGGAGCAAACATGCCCATTGGAGATGGGGCGGAGGGAGCAGGGAGAGCTACAGCTTCCGTGTCAAGGAGCCAGGGAGGAAATGTGTGAGAAAATTGAACTTGGTTACGTCAGAGAAGACTGAAAGCAGGCAATGGAGACCATGAGAAGGTGGGGGCCAGAGTGCAGAGGGGAAGGGAAAGGAAAGAGGCTAAACTGGCAATGACTGTATGAGGCTGAAGGCTTGTAGGTGACTTGGTCTTCTTCCAAAACTGTTAAAATGCTGTCATGCTATCTTTGGACTTACCAAAGTAAAACAAAACAAAACAACAAAAACTGAAAACCACCTTTCAGGACAATTACAATAAGAACTGCGTGAGAGGCCAGAGGAGCAGGGCCAGTGTTGACAGAGAGCTGGAGAGAGGCCAGGGGCTTTGCAAAGATGGACCACCAACAAGAGGCACTAGGCGGATGACAGAGATGGAGGAGCCGGAGCAGTCTGGTTCCCCATTCACTTCATTTGGACCTCCCAGTGCTCCCTCTTGACCACTCGTGAATTGGATTGGTCATGCTTTCCAGAACCATGCTTCCTTATCGCTTCTGGAGATGCAGGCTCACCTGGCCAAGCCCTGGCAACTGGCAGTTGCTTCTGTGATGCACCATACCTTGACTAACAGAGTGGGTGAACTTTGAACTGGGTGGTTTGGGGTACCTGGATGTTCTCTGAGTCCACAGCCACCCTCCCAGGTGATCCATCCTAGAGCAAAGGCTGGCTGTGGGGGTCCATCTTGGACCTTGAGCACCGTCGAAGCTCAGCAGCTGTTGTCATCAATGAAAGGACACTGTGGCACAAGGGTGACTGACTCCCCTTGAGCTTGTGCTGGGGTTCAGGGCTGTCCTCCAGATGCCCAAGAGTACCTACCAGCTGGAGAGAAACAGCTCAAAGCTGACAACAGCAGGCTTTAAGGAGCTACCTCTTTGAATGATATTCACCCTCAGAAACCTCTTGTTATTTTTTCCAGAAGCAAAGGAAGCTGGTGTGTTACCAATGTCAAGTTCATCTCAGGAGGCTGGGGCCCATTCCCGTGTCCAGGTGGCCGAATCCCAGGGGATGAGAATTATCACACACCTCATTTGCACCAGGCCTGTAAGATCATCAGAGATGACTTGTGTCTCTGCTTTATGTGCTCAGCCAATTCACCAAATGCATTAGCAAATGATTACACAGGGAAACTGAGGCTCAGAAACATTAGTGCACAAGGAGCTAAGGACACAACAGACGCACAAAAGGTCATTTGTAATTTCTAAGTCAGACCTCTTCTTGGACAACACTGCCTTCTGGAAGACACTCTGAAGGTCTGAAGTTTCAACTTTTCCTAGGACCAGCAAGCATCTAGAAGGAGATATGTGATGTGTTGAATGATAGGCCACTCCCCCCCACACACCTCCCCAGTCCCTCATCCCACAAAAAAGATTCATGCCTACATCTTAATTTCTGGAACTTGTGAATGTGACCTGATCTGGAAAAAAGGGTCTTTGCAGATGTGATTTTGAGATGAGATCGTCCTGAATTACCCTGGGGGAGGGGCCTAAATCCAATCACAAGTGTCCTTGTAAAAAAGATGATGAGGGAGATTACATGGACAGAACAGGAGGAGGCCATGTGACCATTGAAGCAGAGACTGGAGTGACAGATGCAGCCTCAAGCCAAGGAACACAGCAGCCACCAAAAGCATCAAGAAAAAAGGAAGGATTCTCCTCTCAAACCCCAAGAAAGGGCATAGCCTGGCCAGATTTCAGACTCTAGGCTTCTAAAACTGAGAAAGAATAAACTTATATTTGTTTAATTAAATAAAAAGATATCCTCAATCAAAAGACAAGACTTCCACATACAGTACTAGTCAGCTATTCTGTACGCCAGGGCTTCACATTCATTCTCCTTTTTATCCTCAGGTTATCCCCGTTGTACGGGGGAGGAGGAAACAAGTTCAAGGGGAATTCAGTCCTAGTCAAAACTAGCCACATGTGTCTGCCAGGCTACAGTGCTGAGGCTAGTTCACTATTGCTTTCCCTCCCCAAAGTCGTGCTAACTTTTCACAGCAGCTGCCGGGCACCACCAACCCAGGGTGAACTACGCAGCATTTCGGGACCAACAATGATTCATGGCCGCTCCCCCACACACACGCAGAGCAGATTTGCTCACCTCTTTGGACCGTGAGGAGCCAGCCTCTGGGCCTTCCCCAAGGTTGCAGAGCCTGAAGGCAAGACCAGAGCCCAGGTGTCCAAGTGCCAGAGCAGGTCCTCCCTCCACTGGGCCCCAGGCAACCCCATTTAATCCCTTCGTAAACTACTCCCCAGGATCTACAGACATTTTCACCTGATTTTGATTAAAGACTCAACAGAAAGCTCTGTCTCCCTTCAAAAAAGAATCTAATTTTAAAAGCCAGGCATGGTGGCACATGTCTGCAATTCCAGCCCTCAAGGGCTGAGACAGGTAGATCATGAGTTCAATGCTAGCCTGGGCTTCATAGCAGGGGGCTGTCTCAAAAAACAAAAAAAGAATCTACTTTTAAAAAGTGAGTGATGGAAGGGTGGAGGCAAGTCCTGAACTCTAGAAATGTTCTTTTCTTCTCTGGTCACACTACTATGGTCACTGCTCAGGACAGCTTCATTAAGGCCATGATTGAGAGTGGGGGAGTCAAAGAACCCTTGTACCCTTTCCTTTTCTTTCCTTTCTTCTCAGGATTGGACATGTTTGGAGGTCAAAACCAAATCTTTCTGGTCCTCAGTTTACTCGTCTACAAAATAGGATCATTTTCCTGGCTTCTTCAAAGGATAAATCTAATGAGAGTGTGTGCAGTGCATTCTGCAAGATGCCAGGGCCGTCAGTCCAACTCTCCATGGATGAGGATGGTGGTGGTGGTGGTGGTGACAGTGATGACAATGAGGATGGCGGTATTGGTAATGGTGGGTTAAAGAAAAATGATTGCAATAGGCAGGACTTCCAGGAGGCCATGGGGCTTATTTGGGGTCTGGAAATTCAACAAGGGGAAGCCCGTACTCTAACCCATCCAGGTAGAGCAGGCTTGTGTGGATACCCCAGAATATCACCCACAATGCTCAGTGCTCCAGAACCAGACAGGTGCCCAATGGAGAAGCAGTTCTCCTCTGTCATCCACAGAACACCTTGGGGCACTGCTATCCCTGAGGCACTGCCAGCCCTTTCCTGGACCAAAGAGCACTGCGTGGCCAGCTCTATCCCTATGGGTTAGAGCCAAATTAATTGCCTTTGTAAAGATAATCGTGCAAGTGTCCCCTCTAATTTTCTGTCATGCAGCAGATTCCCGGGTGTTGCTAATAATACAGTCACATCCTCACGCAGCTTCTGACGTCTGCAAAGGAAAGCTCCTTGGAGCCAGGCCAGAAGACCAAGGGACAAGGTCAAGAGAATGAACTTGTGCTTGGTCAAAGAACCTGGACGCTGGGCTCTGCACTGCTGGCAGCATCTTCAGGGCGTGGCACCATGGTTGTGTCATGCCAGGGACTTGTCTAGCAAGCACGAGGTCCTGAGTTCAATCCCTAGTACTGTAAAATAACATCAACAACACCTTTTGTGCTGGGTGCGGTGGTGGCTGTAATCCCAGTACTCAGGAGGCTGAGGCAGGAGGATCTCAAGTTTGAAGGCAGCCTGGGCTACATGAGACCCTGTTTCAAAAGAAACGGATCAACCAATCAATAAAAGAAGAAAAGAAAGAAACCTTTCACGTTGCTTTGGGGATTTCACCTGCTCTGCTGTTTGGGGCGTTATCTTGTGAGAGGTCAAGATCTCGCTTCTTGTGTAGAGTCCTCGGCATCCCGCCTCCCAGGCTTAGTGCCCAGATGTCATATGTATCTGCTTCTCCCTGGGTCCTCTCAACCTGGCACCAGCAAAAGGCAGGCTGCTAGGTAGATCCACAGGGTACCAGCCTCACTCAAGATTTGCTGCCAGAGCTTCTTCTCACCCCTTCTCACCTCATCTGATACCCCAACAGTCCTCAAGCCTGGCCTGGGAAACCCTGTGCCAACCTCTCTGCTCTGCATGGTTGGACCTCATTAACCAAGAGGCCTCATCTCCTAACAGTGTAGAGATCTAACTCTGGAATCCACGGGGCTGACTCAGGCAATGCTGCTTCTTTATCATCCAAATGGGGCGTCAGCAACCACCCTTCCGACCATGATGTGAGGATGAAGGAGGGCGAGCACACCAAACCATCAGGCCAACACCTGGCCAGGACCAGGCTAGGCTCAGTCAGGGTCACCATTGACTAACACATGTTGGTACTGTTGCAGAATTCACTCCCCAGGTCAGCGAGGATCTTGTTGAGCAGCACCATACTCTGCTACCCCACCTCACCCCACATCGGGTCTTTGGGCCTTCTCCTTCCTGGGAACCTCAGCCTCTGAGTTGAGAGGTCACTGAAAAGCAAACACTGTAATTCCTGCCCTGTGAAGTAGCAGGTGGAGAAAAGGAAGACTTTTAAGAGTAGGTTCTCAGCAGCCAGGTTTCTGATGAATCAGTTCCTTTTCTGGTTCTTTTATTCCAGATGACCTGCTGGGTCCCTTTCACCCTCCTCTTGGGTGCCAAGCTGGCGGGGGAAGAGAAAGGAAATGTCAAAATGGATTTGTGCTCAGAAATAAGGTGCAGATAGGTCTTTTTGAAGTTCCAGGGAAGTCTGCCTTGCTTTGGCTGGAGCCAAGGGCAGACACCCTCCATATGCCCAAAGGGCGTCTGCATGGCCACCACCTCCTTCCCCCTGAGGCTCCTGCTTCCCAAACACTCAGCCTCCCTGAAAACTGTGCTACCCAGCTGCAACCAGAGTGGAGCGAGGGGTCTGGAGAAGGTTGGGGGCTGGTGGGGCCAGACAGTACACAATGAGAATAAGATTCCTGGACCCAGCAGGGTGTCTGGGGTGTTTTCATCCACTCTGCAAAAATGTGTCAAGTACCTACTGAGTTTAAGGTGCAGCACTCAGTGTCACATTGGATAAGGAGACACAGTCAGGGGGACAGAAGAACACAAACAAGTCACCCTACTCCTAACCTGAGCAGTGGCAGAAAGTAACAGGGACAGACATTGAGGAAGTCACCAGAACCTTGGAAGATGTGGCTGCAAAGCTTGCTGGTTCCTCATGGTGAGCCTGCAAACACAGAGGTGGAGCCAGTCATCCTCAAGGATAGTCCAGGAGACAGATGGTGGCAGGGTAAGTCAAGCTCCTCATCTGGCTGGTTTCCATGTCAGAGTCTCAGTAGGGCCAGACTGTGTGTCACCGTGTGTCACTTGAGTCTTGTAAGCCATGGAATCCTGTGTGGGTGATCAGAGCCCAGCCAGCAGAGGTGGGTGTCAGCAACAACCTGTGAGCGGGGAGCAGGACCCCCATCCCCGTGGGGCTGGGTTTTGGGGCAGGAGGTCCCAAAGAGGTTTGTGCCCTGGATGGGGACCAGGGCATTGCAACTTCCTCCTTCGGTTTTAGCCAATGAAAGAAGAGGACATGTGATACAGAGGCTGTCGAGTGTGTGTACACGAACACGTGTGTACATGCTCACGCTGTGCCCTGTTCTCGCACGATGTGCGCCTTCTAAATGAATTGTAGGTACATGGCGAATTTCAACCATTGGGTCTGCAGCTTTCCTGCTGGGCATTTTCATTGCACCTCAGCACCGGCAGCCCCAGGCAGGTGTAACCACCTGTATCATCAGGACTTAGAGAGGGTCACTGTAAGTGACAAGCCACAGTCACCCCCATGGTACTCCAGCACTGCAGAGGATGGAGGTGAAGAACGCTCAATGCTTTCTTGCTTAGCGGGGTGGTGGGGCTGCAAGGGGCTCCCTGGAGATGACAGTGGATGACCAGACTGTCTTGATGCCCTAGGCAGGTTGGAACCCCGTGAGGAACCTCCAACATCCCAAGTCATCTGCGGGAGGGCTATGTCTCTCCACACGGTGGAGACTCCCTCTCTCCAACTGGGGCCCAGTGTGTTCAGGTGTGACCAGAGTTTCTCACTACAGCCTGGGTGACCCTACAATCCGTGCAGTAGTCTGAGCCTGAGAAACAGCAGCTCCCCCTACCCCACCCGCAATGCACCCACGGGCTCTGAACCCTCGGAACACCTCCAGGGCTTCTTGCTAGAGACAGGCGGATTAGACAGAAGCCGTGCCCGAGAGCTGGGGCTGCACCCGGGCTTATTTTTGCTATCGTTTGCAGTGCTGGGGTGAATCCAGGGCCTTTCATGTGCAAGGCCATACTCTGCCCCTGAACTGCACCTCAGCTTCAGCACCCAGGTTTTGTGCCTCTGACTCTGCAACCTCTGGCCTGGTGGCCACAGGTCACTTAGCTGCCTCCCTCCTGCCCCTGGAATACCTGGGGTCTGGAATCACTGCACTTCTCTCTCGGCCCCATAGGCTGCACCGAAAACCCTGAGAAATGCAGAAACCCCTTGCTTAACAAGGCGCCACCTGGGCGCCCTCTCTGCTGTTTCAGGAGTACAGCTTGCCAGGCGCTGTGAGCTAAAACGATTCAGTGCTTGTCCCACCCACACAGCTCTCTCTAAATTCACTTTCAAGTTCAAGAACACTTATTTCAGTATTGTTTACAATAGCAAAAGGCACTTGCAACAATGACCCCCTGGGCCCCCTGAGAAGGCAAAGCCAGCTATCTAGTGAACCCAGTAAAAAGGGCACCAAAAAAGGAAAAGGGTGGTTTTGTTTGGGGGCCAACTAGAATGTATAATATGGAGAGAGAAAAAGGGGGGTGGGGAGAGAGAGAGAGAGAGAGAATAAGATAGCTATAATATTTATTTTTATTTAGTCACGTTTAAGCATATAAATCATAATTTGAAATACTGCTTTTTTTTTTTTTGCAGTGCTGGAGATGGGATGGAATATTGCTTTTTCCAACCCATACACCTTGTGAAATAACTCTTCATGCTCATCCTTGTCAAGTGTCATCCTTGGCACCACGAGGTCCCCTCTGAGTCATTGAATGATTTTCAGAATTCATCACTTCACTGGCAATTTTATCCATGGCCATGGAGGACTCCTCGCTTCACTTCATCTGAGGACAGTGTTTCTTTTAATTTTATTTCGTTTCTTCATCCTATGGGGGCATGGTCACCATTTTCACAAGGTAGCCTCTTACTAGGTTTTTAAAATCATAAAGATACCTACACCACCAGTGATTGAAGTCTAATAAAGAAAATGTAAAATAATTCCTGTTTTTCCAGGGAATTAAAAAAAATCTTGCCTTATAGTAAATGTTTATTAATAATGGTTTCCCTTAATCTAGTATTGGCCTTAGAAATCATAGAGAACTATATAAACTTCAGAAAGAACCAAATGGAGTCTGGGTATTGTGGTGCAGGACTGTAATCCCAGCATTAGTGAGGCAAGAAAATATCAAGTTTGGGGTCTGTCTGGACTACATAGCAAGCAAGACCCTATCTCAAAAGAATGAGAAGGAGAAGGAGAGGAAGAGGAAGATGAAGGAGGAAAGGGAGGAGGGGGAGGAATGGGAAAAAGGGGAGGAGGAGGAGCACAGAAAGACATCCACAATACATTTCTGAATGAAAAGAGAAAATTGCAGATGATCTATGCAGTGTAATCCTATTTTTAAATATGCACATGAATGTTAGTATTTACATGACATGATGCAGAGTGCAATGAGCAGCTCCTTTTCTCTTCTTCTTGGTACGGGGATGGAACCAGGACCTTGCAAATGTGAAGGGTGCCGTCCCCAGTCGAGTGCACCTTAGCCTCCATTAGCAGCTCTCATCCAGACAACTTGGATTGCCAGAGCTCTCAGCTTTTTACCATATACATTGCTATTGTTCCGAAATGTTTAAATCAATGATTGTGCGTTCCTTTTTTCATCATCTTAAAAAATAAGTGCATTGTGCCAATCCTAAAATCACCAGCCACAATTGATCAGATTTCTATGCTCAGTTCCACAGTGCTTAATGCGTGTGGCTGTGTGGACAATGCTCACTTCATAAACAGGAAGCCAAATGGATTTCCTAAGTCAGAAGTAGACCCACTGCAGAAGACCCTGGTGTGACTCTTGGAAAACAAATGCTTGCATCGTAAGCCCCTGGACAAATCCTTGAGGACACGTAAGCTTTGGGGACCAGAAGCCATTGCAGGGGCCTTCTGGGGTCTTCATTAAATCCAGTTCCAATCCCGTGTAACCAGCCCACAGGGATTCTTGCTACATTACTCCCAGTACTGTTGCCATAAACAACCTCCAAAATCAGCGACTTAAAACCACAAAGACTTAGAGGGTAGCTGGGCTGGCCAACCACTGAGAGCTAGAAAGCTGGTGACATTGTGACATTGTAACTACTGTGAAGACATCAAGGAGCTCTCCAGGCAGTGGGACTTGGACAAGCCAGCCTCAACTCCAGAGACAAGAGAGACTGAGGGGCAGCCATGCACCTTGCACTTCTTTCCTTCCTGAGCATCTGTCCATCCACACATGGCTCAGATGGTTTGCTGCGAGGACCAGCAGGAAACGGTCCTACGGCAGGGAAACTAAACAGCTCATGGGACTAGGAGCCAAACACTGGACTTCAGGACTACTTAAGAAGCCAGGGCTTAGTGTGTTAAGAGAGAAAGAGATTCCAGAGAGACTAGAAGGAAACCCAGGGGGGTGACTGGTACATTTGGGGCCACTTTTGTTCTCAGGATTTCCAGTGGCTTGGAGGGGGCACCAGCCAAGAAAGAAGGGAGAGAACAGGGCAGAAGCAGTACCTGAGGAGACAATGGCTGAGAATCCCCAAAGCTGGCAGAGGACATCACCACCCCCATTGAAGAAGCACAGAGAGCCGGCCGCCATGGCTCACACCTGTAATCCCAACTACTTGGGAGGCAGAGATCTGGAGAACTGTGGTTAAGGCCAGCCAGGGCAAACAGTTTGCAAGACCCCATCTCCAAAATGACAAAAGCAAGATGGACTGGAGGTAGGGCTTAAGTGGTAGAGCACCCGCTGTGAGCCCCTGCTTTGCAAGCACAAAGCCCTGAGTTCAGAACCCAGGCCCACAAAAAAAAAAAAAACCTCACACACATGCACTCATGCACACATGGACACCCTGACACATCATAATGAACCTGCTGAAAAACAGAAAATATCAAAAGCAGCCAAAAGAAAAAAAAAGCATGACATTCAAAGGACCAGCAATTCAGCTGACAGCTGACTTGGGAAAACACAGGCTGGATGACATCTTAAAAATACCAAAAGAACTGGATCGGATATTAAAATTAAAACACTCCCTCCACACACAAGCATGGATAAACCCAACAGAAATATATACATTTGTTTGCAATGAGATATGTACAGAATAGTTGTAATGTTAAATATGACTAATATCAGAAAATAGAAGAATCCCCAACATCCATCAAGCAAAGAAGAGGTAAAGATTTATGAAATGGAATACTATACAACCAGGAGAATGAATGATCTAAACCACACGAAACACAGAAGATTCAAACATTGGATGAAGAGGCAGGAATAAAAGAAGAAATGCCATATGGTTCCATTCCTGGAAAGTTAAAAATACGGAAAGGTTGCTACCTTTCAGTGTTAGCAATTGGGACGGGTGTTTGTTTTTGGAGCAGCAGTGATAGCTAAGATCTGAGCCGTTGGGCAGGGGACTCTTCTGGGGATGGGCATAAGTTTCTAGATTTGGGCTCTGTTCCACAGGTGTGCTCACTTAGTGGAAATTACCAACCTGTGCATTTGTAATACAGGACTTTTTGTATGTATGTTAGACTTTAACAAATAATTTACATATGAAATAGAAGCTAAAATATAATTTTTCAAGACAAATCCTAGAGTAAGAGCAGATACTCAGTGTCAAATGCACAGAGGTGGTGAGCAGGGTTTTTTAAAAGCACCTTCAGATGTAAGATAACAGGTTCCTGGCTTTTCTGTGAGTAACTTCCACCTTCATGTGATCTTTAGTTATCCCTAAATATTTTTTCTAATTTCAAAAAGAAATACATAATTATTATAAAAAATAAGAAAAATGTAGAAAAAGATAACGAACAAAAAATTTTTAAATACCCATAACTCCCTTAACTTAAAGATTAAGTACTACTAAACACAGGTGTTCCTCTGTATCCATGGGTTTTGCTTCCTCAGATTCAACCAACTACAAATTGAAAATATTTGAGGAAAAACTGTGTGTGCACTGAGCAGGTGCAGACTTTTTCTTGTCGTTTTCCCCTAAACAACACATGATAGCACTTACATTGTGCTTGGTGCTCTAAGTAATCGAGATAAGATTAAAAGCATCCAGGAGGAGGATATATGCAGATTACATGCAAAGGCTGTGCCATTTTGTGTCAAGGGCTTGAGCGCCTGCAGGTTTGGTGTTCACACAGGGTCTTGAAACCAATCCCATAGAAAATGAGGAACAATTGTGGGGCTTTTATTATTATTATTATTATTATTATTATTATTATTATTATTTTGTGTCTTTTTGCATCTTCTTGCACTGATGTTAAGTAAGATTTTATATTAGTTATTAGTGTTCAAGAAGTTAAGAATGCATGTTAGGAAAACCAGTGGAGGAAATAAGAGTATAGATTTTTGTGACTCATCCAAAAGAAGGCAAGAAAAGAAAGAAAAGAGGACATGGAACAGATGGGACAAATTAAAATCCAATGATAAGATGGTAGAATTAAAACCAAACAAACCAGTTATTAGATTAGATGTAAATGGATGAAATACTTTAGTTAAAAGGCAAAGATTTCCAGACTTAATTTTTTAAATCAAACCATATGCTCCTTATAACATCATAGGAATGCTGAAGGTAAAAGGATGGAAAACAATACAGGCTTATTTCTGGCCCATGTAGAAAGCACTAGATGAACTGGGACATCCAGGACTCAGCATTGCTTCTCCTCAGTGTTGGTGAGACTCCAATGGGCAGCTCTGTCCTTCAGGACAGAGTAAGCACCACACAGACCACCACCTCTCATTGTGAACACACATCACGTGACCTCTCCTACCTCAGTGGAACAAGAAAGTGCAGCATCCCTTGATGGCATGCAGCAGCTCATTGCCATGGTGTCCTGGCAGGTGGTTAATGGAGTGGTGTGAAGAAGGCACACTTCAAGGTCATGACTTCATCCAAGTATACATCATGTCTTTTGCTTTTTCCCCATGGTCACAAACATCACCTCAGCTGGTCCCCAGCTATGTCCCTTGACTCTGCACTTACTCTCCTGACCATTGGCCCTGGGCCTCACTTGGTCAAGGTTATCACCAAAGTTTTGAAATCGGGTAGAAAGATGATAGCTTAGGACTTGTTAGTCTGGTGCACCTGTGGAGGAGTCCATGTGTTAGACCCTTAGACTTAGCAGGTATGGAAAGTAATAAAGTGTATGTACCAGGAGCTCAGAAGGAGGTCTGGGCCTGGAGATACAAATAGAGGAATTGTCCCGAGTTATCTAAGCGTCTCGGAGTTGCATAATAAACCAGCCCTAACTTAGGAGTGTAAATGACTATTTTTCACGCTCTGGTGTGGGTCATGAATTTGGATGGAGCACAGTAGGGGGTGACTTGTGTCTGTCCACCACGGTGTGGTGGGTGGTGTCTGTCCTGGATATCTGGGGCCACAGATGGAGACACTCAAAAGAATGGAAGAGGTGTTGGTGTGAGAGTTGGCAGGTGACAATCCCAGTCCCCATTCTGACTCAGAATGCAGTGAGGCCAGTTGTTGAAAGGAGAGCGGAATGCCAGGCCAGTTCCTTGGGACTCAGCTCCCTGCTGACCTCTGCCTGTCTCCCACCCATGCCAAGGAGGGTCAACGGGGAAGGTCCTCAGAGAGCCCCTTAGGCATGTGCCCCGCTGCTGTCTGGAGACAGTCACATCCCTCCTGCCCCACCCCACTTGCTCTCACACACACACATTCACACCCACAACCCCCCCTGCTTCTCATACACTGACACACACACTAACGTGTGCCTTCAAGCCTGCACTCACCCTTGCACACTCCTGTTCACACACACACCCAGGCGGCACACGCCTCACCTGCACTCACACCCTTCCAAGTAGAGACGGTGCCTCTCGCTCGATAGACTTAAAAGACTTGGGAGCCCTTCCCACACCAAGGGAGCAGCAAGGAACAGCAAGGGCTTGGCTCTTCTCCATCCAACCGTGTTTACTAGGAGAGGGAGGAAGGCGCTGAGGGAATCTGTCAGGAAAACTTGTTAGCTGCAGCCAGGAACTTCCATTCCTGGGAGCAGGTCCCCCCTTCCCCAGCTACCAGCAGGGTGCTGTCCCTGCTCTGCCTCGCTGGGAGAAGGGAAGTTAAAGGCAGGTCACCTCCCCTCCCTCCCTCCCTCCGCTAGGGTAAGGACAGGGAGCATTTGGGCCGCCTGCCTGGCACCCTGCCACACTCTGGCCTTTCTAAGCCACCAGTCATTTCCCCAGAGTCCATCTGTAAAATGGACTCATTGAAGGTCATAGCTTTTCAAGGTCAGTTTTGGGGAATCCTATGGCGGTGCCCATGAAAGCATTTGGTGAACCGTCAATGCCTGCACTGTAAAATTGTGCTGTTAAAGTGCCAATTTTCTGTTAATAGAAAGGGAATGGTGACAGATGCGCAAGCCCAGGGCTCTTCCAGCCCAGCGTGGACATGAGTTCTGATGTCCAGGGAGGGAGGCAGGGAGAGTACAGCGGGACAGAGGCCAGAATCTGGGGAAGGAGCAGAGAGGAAGAGCCAGTTGTTGGGCGGCACCGCCATTTCTGCCTGGCCCCACCCCAGGCCCCGCAGTGCCCAGCAGAGCCAGGGCCGTCCCTTTCCTGCTTTTCCTCCAAGGGTTTCCAGGAAAGGCTCTGTTGCCATGGGAACGTTCATCCAATCGCTCTACTTTGTGAAAAATCACTTACCAGCCAACTTGGCTGGAGCACGTCCCATGTAAAGAGCAAACACCAGCTATTGGTGTTGGCCGCACCATAGCCAAATCTGTGAGTGGAGGCGTGGAGAAGCAAGTCCAGGCACAGAGGCCATGGGGCAGCAGGCATCAAGGGAGAAAGGCAAGTCTAATGACTCACGGGTGGTGGGCTCCCCAGGTTTGCAAGTTCACAAGGAACAATAAGCAGGATGACCCTGAACTGGCCGGGATGGCAGGGAAAGGAAGGACCCAGGCCATTTGGTTCCACTCAACCAGCATCACTGAGGGCCAGACTCTGCTGGACACACAGGAAGGCAGAGCTACTTCCAATACTTTCCGTGAGGGGGTTGGAGTTCAAAGGAGGTACTGGTGTGCAGATCAACATCAGCAAGTGACACAGACAATGGTAGAATCAGTTTAGATTAGTTAGACATAGCCCAAGGGAGGAGAGAACATGGAGGAAGGTAACTCGAAGGCTGGGTTTTGATGTATGAATAGGAGCTTGCCAAACATACAAGGCGGGAGGGGGAGGTACTCCGAGCAGAGGAAAAATGAGTAAGGAGTGGGGTCCTAAAACCACAAAGTACAATATGAGAACAACAGGTTGTTGAGTGCTGTCAACAGCCAGTGGCAGGATCAGGAGGCTGGAAACCAAGCACACCCTGCAGAGTCTGGCTTTTGGCTGACGTGTAGTGGGAAGGACCCAGATTGGCCAGTGCAAGCAGGACAGAGAGCAGGATGAAGGCCAGAAGTCCAGCCAGGAGGCTGGGGCCCCTGCCACGCAGGAGGTGAAGGGCCAGAGCTGGAACCCAGCACTGGAAAGAAACTGAATCAGCAAGGGAGAAGACAGGGGTAGGGATGGGGTGAAGGGTCCGCCCAGCTCTCAGCTGTGGGAGGGAGGGAGTTTAGAGATACACTCCACCATGATGGGGAGCAGGGAAGGGCAGAAACGAGGTCAGACTGAGTCACACTGAGGAGGGGCCCACTCTCCTGGGGGGAGTCAGAACAATGGCCTGGAGCCCTGGAACAGACTGTAGGAGCTTGTATCCCGGTGCAGATGACTATTAGCTGTGTGACCTTAGGCAAATTACTGAACCTCTCTGAGACTCAGTTTCCTCTTCTGTAAATAACTCCCACTTCACTGAGTCATTACAAGGATTCATGGAGGTCAGTGTGAATGGCACATGCCCCGGGATGGAGCTGATATAAGGCCCAGCATCCCGGGCCCATCTGCTTGACTCAGAGAAATGTGCCGTGTGTGCAGGACGCCCCTTTACCAGGCCACTGAGACTGCATGGGGCCCCTCAGGTGAAGACCACATTGTGGGTCTGTCTGTCCTCAGGATAAGCCACCCACCTTGCTAGGCAGAACATAGCTAAGATGCAAGTCACAAAAGAACTGATGGAAGGCTACCCCTCACAGAAATGGCGGTGCCATGGGAGTCCTGCCTCCTCCCAGCTCCCTCTGAATTCACATCCCGCAGGATCATCAGGAAGGTAGAGGAGCTGGGAAGATGGAGGACGGGGGGAAGAGTTCACTCCACAGGCTCAGTCTTGCCGGTCAGGGTGTCCATGTGACCTCGGACTGGGATTTGATCTGTTTAATTGTGTCCACGCTTCCCGGAGTGGGGAAGAACGCATTCTCTTACACCACTTGTTTCTCTTTAGGAACTGACCAGGAAATCCTCCTCCTGCCCACACCTAGGACAAAATGTGCCTGAGACCATCCCCCAGCGGTCTCTTGTTGCTGGCTGTTCTCAGTGGACATAGGCACCAGTGATGTCATGAAGTCAGCGGCCGAGCCTCCCAGGCCAAGAAGACGATCCAAACTCACTCAGCGGCTGTCCAACTCCATGCACAGCCCTGGTCCCTCCCGCTGTGCACCTCCTCCTGCTGCTTCGGAGATGGCCCCTCAGCATCAGCTCATAAGCACCCAGCCTTCAGTGTCTTCTCCTACCTCCCTACATGCAGCCCACTGTCTGCATCGAGAGGTCCCTGCTCAGCCCCTGTCCTAGTTACCTGGAACCTGTGGATGGGGCATGAATTCTGGCTTAAGTGTCCTACCACCCAGGGTGATGTGACTTCCTGGGGACAGAGGCTGGCTTCCCCAGCTTTCCCACTCTGTAACTTTGCATATGGTGGCCTGGAATGAATGGACAACCCACTAGCACCTGGGAGGGACAGTCAACTTCCTTGCTGTGCTTCCTTGCTGTGCTGTGTCTTGGAGAAGTTTGAGGAAATTACTTGTCTTGACACATAGGCACACTCAGTCAGAGGTGGCTAGTCCTACCCCAGAAAAGCAATTAGGGTAACTGGCAGGGAGAGCATTCCACTAGGTTCTGAAACACCTCTCCCCACAAGGTGCCAACCCTGCTAATGCTCCTTGCATTTTCCTCCTCCTGTGTAGTGCGCTGCGCTGGGCTTGTAGGTAACAACCAGTTAAGTGTGGATGGATGGATGGATGAGTGGATGGATGGGTGGATAAGTGCATGAGTGGATGGATGGATGGATGGATGAGTGGATGGATGGGTGGATGGATGGATGGATGAGTGGATGGATGGATGGATGAATGAGTGGATGAGTGGATGGATGGATAGATGGATGAATGGATGGATGGATGGATGAGTGAATGGCTGGATGGGTGGATGAATGGATGGATGGACTCAAATTTTTAAATTCTATCCCTTCGTTCTCCCTAGCAGTCAGCATCTATCTGCAAAGGAACCTGGAGTATGTCTGGGTAGAAGATCATCAGCAAGGCCTTACAGGGTTGTTACAGCCACTGAAAAGCAAAATAGAAGAACCCTGTGTGGAAGACGAACAGGGCTTGTCTGGGTGACAGGAAGCATGCACAGGTCACAGGATGGGAATCAATCAAGGTTGATAGCTGAGGGCAGAGCAGAGACTGGGGGATAAGATTTGACCCTGAACCCTAATGGAGTGGAGGAGTGTCTGAGGTCATTCCTATAGGGTGAGGGGTCAGTGCCATTAGGAGCATTTGAGTGAGGTTCCATCAGGGCAGCACTGCCCCCAGGACATCTGGAACCACACAGAAGCAAAGGCTATCTTCTGTCATACAAGGAGTCTTAAGTCTGGAACCATCTCTACTGTGTCCCCCTTCCCACCCTCCCAGGATGAGGACCTCACTGCTAAGTCTTGGCCTTATGAGGTAGGCATCTGCTTGGTCCCAGCTGCAGGACACCTAGGGCCTCAGGCAGTCCACCCACTCTCACACCCCACTTCTCCAGACTATAACGTGGTCTTCTTGGGGGACATTCTAAAGGGGGCAAGATCGTGAACTTGGGGCTTTACAGACCTGTGTTTGAAAACCAGCATTATAGCTAAGTGACCATGGACACATGTGCCTCCGAGGGGTGCAAAGCAGTGACACCCCCAACCCCAGAACTGCTGGGGAGGAAAGCCACAGGCCAGGCCAGGTGTGCAGACAGCTCTGAGATGGTGCCTCATCCCTCCTGCCCTCGCTTGCCCTGTGGATGGAGGGATTACATCTTCACCCAAACCTGGAACATGTGGTTGGACAAGGGATTTTTATAGTTTTGCTAGATACACAAGGGGTCTACCGAGTAGATTTGGACATCACAAAAGTGTAAAACTCAAAACCTGCAGGTGAAGCTGATTTGGAAAGCAGGACTATCTGGGAATCCAGACAGTGGCTCTGGACAGACATACGGGTTGTGCCCTAATCCCAAATGCATGCCCTTTTGTCCCACGTGTCACCTGTGGGCCATTATCCAGGAGCCCCAGCTGCAGAGTGCCTGCCCCTGTCTTGACACCGCATCCAAAGTTCAATAAGGAGCCAGTGCCAAGAGCCTCCCAGCGGCAGAGGAAGGGAGCCTCACAAGTAAGACTCCAAACGCCCTCCAAACCAGTGCCTGCAGGTCCACTACAAATCACCCAGTCTTCTGGCCAACTTGTGCGGTGCATGCCTGTGGCCCCAGCTACTCAGGAGGCAGAAGGAGGAGGATCGCTGTTCAAGACCAGTTGGGGCAAAGTTAGTTAGAGACACTATCTCAAAAAACAAACTAAAAGCCAGAGGGCTGGGGTATGGCTCAACTGGGCAAGCTTGAGCTCTGAGTTCAATCCCGATTACTGCAGGAAAAAAGTAAAGAGAAAACACCCTAACTGAAAATAAGGGGAAAACCTTTCCCAGTGGAAAACCATGACTCATTTGTCTGTTTGTGGAGGCAAAGCCCTGGGCTCTGCAGGGCCTCCTCGGGATTTAATCAAAAGGGCAGCGGTGCCTGGCATCGTTTTCCTAGTTTTCTTAGTATCTGTTCAGTTCTAAGGAGAAACACACTCTTCCTCCTTTAAACAATGACAAGGTGGGTAATTAGCTTGTATTCGTTAATGGGTAATTTCAGAGGGGATGGCCTCGTTCATAACATCACTCAGAATACATTTAACTGAACTCTTCTGCTATTTTTTTTTGTAACTGTAATTATTTTAATTGAGATCTTCCCCTAATGAAAACAAAGAACAATGTCTGTGGGAGACTTGGCTTCTGGGGCCGCCTAGCAGCTGAAGGAGCCCTGGTTCCAAATCCCCAGAGACCCTCAGCCTCTGGAGGCCTCCGCCCCCTGCCCAGGCTCTAAGTGGCCTCTGCTGACAACAGGATAGGCCAGGCTTACTCGTGCGTGAGCACGCGTGAATGTGGAGTGTGATTCTGCTTTCCCTCACCGATCCCCGCCTGTTGCAGAAGGTCAGAGTTCAAGCCAAGTGTGCTGGGTTCAGGTCCATCATCCACTGTGAACCAGGGGATTGAGTGTGGGCAAGTCTCCTTCCTGTGCCTCAGTGACCTCACCTGTAAAACGCTTTGTTCACCCTTGGCCTCTGAAGGCCCTTCAGCTCAGCAGGACACTGAATTCCCCCTGACCTCTTCTCAGTGACTCTATAAAGGGTGTGAGCAGGTGTGTTCCACCTGTTACTAGGAAAAACACATCTTGTGTCCCCATCTGCCAAGAACCTCATTCTAGCAGCTTCCACTGCACATGGAACTGTGTGAACAAAAACACAGAGGAGAGGGCTGACAGGTCCTGCATCTGGGCACTTGACACCGACCTTGGGGAGCAGCAGAAGAGAGTGGAGGTCAGGCGGAGGGGGACAGTCCCAGGGGCGGCAGCCGAGGTGTCCTCTGGAGAGTGCAGCTTTGAGCTCTTTGACGTGAACTCTGACTCCCATCCTCATTTCCCACGTTCCTAATCGCACTTTCCCTGTTGGGGCGTCTGCTGCACCCAGGGCTCCGGGGCTGGGATAATCCAGCCCACCCCATCAGATGCTCCTGGGACCCCAATCCTCAGAGGCGTCTCCATCCCAAGGATTTTGCTTTGCCCTCTCCCAGTGGCAACTGGCCCACTCAGGTCACTTTCTCTGGCAAACACAACATGGAGGCATCATTTGTTCTGAAGGGTCTGGAAGTCTCCTGACCCCACAGTGAGGGGGGGCACCACATATTTTACTGTTTTTTTGGAATGGCAGTGGGCATGGCTGTGTAAAGGTGGGAAGGGACTGCCCAGCAAGGCCAGAGAGGGACCAACAGTTACCAGAAAAGCAGCTCAAAACCAGTCCCTGTAACATGGTCAGCTAGGAGCCAGCTTTAGGCCAGACATTCATGTGTCTGCCATCTGAATTTGGGTTCCTAGCAGTGCCAGACACAGGAAGTCCAGTGAGCTGGGCCACCTTCCCAGTGCAAAGGGAGCAGTCCTGTCTCCCCAGCCTCCACCTGGCCACCCTGGCCAGTCTGCCTCTTCACAGTCCTGGGACCAACATTCAGGAAGGCCAAGACTGCAAGGGACAGGAACCACAGCACAATGAGCACTGCAGTGTAGTCCACTGCATGGCCACTGCGTGGTCCACAGGGTCCAGGACAGCTCAGAAGCAGGCAGGCAGTGAAGCTTGGCAGACCACCCACCCCACTCACCCAGCCCAGCCCTGACCCAGTGGCCACCTCCCTGTACGTCCAGCCCCCATATGTCCCCCTTGGCCACAAAACTCCACCCCCGGGTGCTAAGTGTCTGGGGAAGGAAGCCCCACCCTGACTTTCATTGTTTTTACAGAAAAGTTCGTTTCTGCCAAAAAGGAAAGTTGAAATGGGAACAGCACCCGGCTTGGGAATTACTATTCTCTTTATGAAAGCCTCCCACCATGCCTGGCAAGTCTTTCCTCCACCCTGCTCAGAAGGATCAAGGCCCCTCCATGTTTGGATCAAAGCAAGAAGAGGCAGGAGCAGTCAGGATGGTCCCAGAGTGGGAGGGAAAAAAGTTCCCAGAACCAGACTTAAGCCACTTCCATACCCCCATACCTGCCGGCCACTCCCAAAGTGCAACTTGGGGTTCTGATTTTGAAAACCTGCCCAGGACTTCCCTTTCCTGGCTTGGAGCCCCTCCCTCCAGACTCTGTGATCCCAGCAGCTGGGCTCACCTTGAACCCGCTGACCCATGGGTGTTCCACACCCCCATCCTTTGTGTTTCCTCTGAATCACAGCACTGGGCAGGAGAGGGGAGCAACTCTTGCAGTGAGCCCCCTTCTGCCCTCTGCCCTGGGGGAACTGGCATTGGCGCTCTGGCCATGCCTGGGAACTGGGTCCCTCCTCTTAGGGTGAACAGAAGGGCAGCCATGTTAGAACTGAACCCCCACCCCTTGAAGGTGTGTTACTGGAAATTCTTCACCTGAAAGAAAAATAAACATGCACCTTTAGTTTCCATACTTACTAGAAACTCCCTACCTGGCCTAGAAGAATGACCTGCCCTTAAGAGGGTCAGAGGGCCACTGAGGATTTTCCCACCCAGTGACCTTCCTGGGGCTTCTCCATTCACCTCCCATATCTATCCCCAGTCTGTAAGCAGCTGTGAGCTCCAGCTCTCTTGCTGGGGACCCCCTCTACAGGGCTTCTTCCCAAATAAAACCTGTGCTGGCGTTGAGCTGTCTCCCGCCTGTCTCTCCGCACCTCCTTCAGTCTAACACCTCCAGCCAAGCAGTTCTGACTCTCAGCCTGCCTGTCCCCAGCAGGCAGATCTTTCAGCTTTTGTCTCTGCTATTGGGGAGGTCAGGTGACAGGGTAAAGTAGAGACCTGGGTCAAGATAGTTGTCATGGTGTCACCTCTGCATAAAAAGGAGAAGACAGGAGATCATTTCTGCCCCCAACACCTCCACAGAAGTCTAAGGAAGAGATGAGACAAAGGCCAGCACGCTTATCTAGAGCCAATGGGGAGGGTGTGAGTGCAAAACACCAACAGCAATCCTCCTTGGAGGTATCATTTTTTCTTTTGGTGATATTGAGATTTGAACTCAGGGCCTCATGCTTGCTAAGCAGGTGCTCTACCATTTGAATCATGCCTCCAGCCCTTTTTTACCTTAGTTATTTTTCAGGTGGGGTCACATGTTTTTGCCTGGGGCCAGCCTCCAACCACAATCCCAACAGAGCTGGGACCACAAGCATGAGGCCTGGCTTATTGATTGAGATGGAGTCTCATTAACTTTTTGCCTGGGCTGGCCTCAAATGGTGATCCTCCATCTCCCGAGTAGCTGGGAATAGGCAAGAACCACTGCACCTGGCCCCTTAGAAACATTGTACCCCTGGCCCCTTCCTGCCTCCCTCTCCTTCCTGTCTTGGACAGACTCCTTCTCCACACACTCCTGCTCTTCTGTCCAACCGCACGGGGCCAAACAACCATGGACTGAAACCAGGAGCCAAATCAAATCTTTCCTCCCCTTACATTGTGTATGTCATGTGTTTTGGTCACAGTGAAGAAAGTAACTAATACAGGCCCAAAACAATGGGGCAAATCAACCATGGGTTGGAGCTTCCAAAACCATGAGCCAAAATGAACATTTTCTCTTAATAAATTCATCACCTCAGGGATGTTGTTATAGTGGCAGGAAGCTGCCTAACACAGGGTCCATTACTAGAAGTATTGCCTCCTTTACGAGGGAACTGACAATAAATAACTCACTCTCCTCTACCCCACCCTAACACTGCCTGAGAAGAAGGCAGAGACTAAACTAAATTAATATGAACTAACCAGGAAAGTAAGAGGACTTAAAGTAAGGCTCCTTGAAAAAGAATTAGGACCAAAGAAGACAAACTCAGGAGGAAAAAAAAAACAAACAAACTTCTCTTCAACAATTTTGGGAAGGGGTAGGGGATCTGTGCTATTTAAAGGAAAATAAACTTACTTTGGGTGGCCCACTTTGAGTCCATTTATACTACTATCACAAAATGCCTGAGACTGAGTAATTTATAAAGAACATAAATGTATTTCTTGCAGTTCTGGAAGCTGAGAAGTCCAAGGTCCCGGAGCTGGCGTTGGTGCCTGGGGAGTGCTGCTCTCTTCTTCCAAGATGGCACCTTATTGCTGTGTCTTCATATGGTGGAAAATGGAAAGGTAAGAAACCACAACCTTTAACCTAAGCCCTTTCATAAAGGTGCTGATCCCATGCAGGAGGGTGGAGCCCTTAGGACTCACTCCCAAGGCCTCACGTCTAGATACTGTCACCCTGGGGGCTCAGTTGGTACATGAAGTCTGCAGGGATGCCACCACTCAGATCCCGAACGACAAAATTAAGTTGAAGACTGTAGTGGAAGCTCCAGAAACCGTTTTCAGTTTCATATATGAGAAGATATTGTGGCAGTGCTGACTCCTCCATCGAGATGGCCTGGCTGCTGCTGAAAGGCGCAGAGGTCCCTGTCACTGCTGACACTCAAACCCTGCCACTGCTCTAGTTTGAGTATGCACTGTCCCCCATCAGTTCATGTTTTGAACCGATGGCTTCTTTTGGGAGGTTGTGGAAACTTTAGGAGGTAGGGTGTAGCTGGAAGAAATAGGTATCTAGGGGCAGGCCTTTGAAGGTTACGCCTGGTCCCCAGCTCCTTCCTTGCTGTCTTCTTCCTGTCCTCCATGAGGTGAAGAGGCTCCTCCTCCACACACTCCTGCCATCCTGTGATCATGGGATCACACGACCAGCGGCTGAACCCTCGAAATAAATCCTTCCTCCTTTCACGTTGCCAGGCATGTTGGTCACAGGGACAACAACAACAGAAAAATCCTAAGACGGTCACCTGAGGCCTCAAGTACATGACCCCACACCTAGGGGACAGCCCACACAAATTATAACCTGGCACCATGGAGATGCTGACAGATTGCTGTCCCTTTCATCCGATATTTGATAAAAATCCATTGAGTGTTTGCCCAAATGGAGCTGAGTACCACCTGGAAGAAAAGGCAGGGAGGTGGGCGGGACAGGCTCGGGCCCTTACAGTCAGCAGGAAGGGGACCTCCACCGGGGCCAGTCTACTACGAGGTTGCTCCTCAGCCTTGCCCTGTGGGGAATCTCAGTCCCTGCTCTCCATCCTTCCACCCCAAGCAGCTTACGGGTAAACATCTTCCACCTGCAAACAAGGCTGTCCCCAACAGACACTGGGAAACCACACCTTCTTTCATCTGCACTCTGGTGTGGCGTTCAGCCTGATGTCCAGTGACACTGCAGCACTGCTGACCCCACAACAGGAGGGACTATCACTGCCCACCATTTAACTGTGACTGGGGCTGACTGGGCTGAACTGGCTGAGCAGTACCCTGGTCTCCAGCTGGTGACTGCCGAACTGTCCACCTGTTCCCAAGAAGTGCCGGCCCCAAGCAAACTCCCAAGGTTCATTTGGAAGCCATTGCCAGGTAGTCAAGCTTTTGAGATGCCCTGAGAGCCCCTGAAGCCATCATGCTGAGGCCTCTGCCATGTTAGGACAGCAGAGCTGGAGCTCTGGCTCCTCACACTGCCCTCCCCACCCCATAGAACAAAACTGCCCTGCCCTGGGCCCCATCCACTGAGCAGCTCACCTGCTTTCTCAGGGCCCTTGGTGGCCTCTGGTGGCTGCCCCCCCCTTCCCATGTTTGTCATGCCTGTCCCACAGGGGCAAGGTCCCAGGTAGAGGTGAGAAGGAAGTGCAGATGCTCTGGACCTCTAAAGGGCAGAGGGAGGGCCAGGCTGACCAGGGAAACAGTGGGAAGTAGAAGCCTAGTGGTCTTTCCTCTTCTGCCAGCCCCGCAGAACAACCTCTCCCAACTGCAAACCCCAATCACCCCTTCCTCTCCAGGGTCTGCTGCCTCCCCAACCCACACCTTCCCTCCATGGAGGGTGGAGATTAAACCAACCCCGTTCCCAGGAGGGTGTCAGGAACAACAGTAAAAAGCCTTGAAAAGGGCAAAACAGGCTTGGGGTGTGTGGCCTAGCAGACTCTTGGGGGTTAACTTCATCTTTCGTGGTCTTGCAGTCTGTGGAATACAACTAGGCACAACTGCAGGCCCCTGGGCAGCAGGTGACCACTGCCTCCGGGATGTTGACCAGTTCTGCGTGTTTGTAAACTGACCTTGGCATTTCTGACTGCACATACAGAAGGTCTTCACTAATGAGTTAAAAGAAATCTTTGTTGCTACTCAGTTTGTATGTGACAGTCATGATCTTACCTTATACCTAAACTATCTTTACATGGGCAGATCTCTAACCCCTGGACTTTCAAGCTCTGTGGGCAGTTTGGAGAGTAGAGCATATTGGGATTTCTGTACTTGAAACATCCAGTTCTGGGGTGGTGGCACCTACCCCTGTACCATAACCCACACTCTCCCCCAGGCTCCCTCTGGATTTGTCCATTTGACTTTGTGACTGAGTCAAAAGTGACCCAGGAAGAAAGGCATGGTGGCACACACCTGTGGTCCCAGCTACTCAAAAGCTAGAGACAGAAGGATAGTGGTTCTCAGCTAGCCTGGGCAAGAGTTATTAAGACTCTACCTCAAAAACAAGCTGGGTGTGGTGGAACATGCCTGTAATCCCAGCTACTCTGGAGGTAGAGGCAGGAGGATCAAGGTTCAAGGCCATCCCAGGCAAAGTTAGTGTGAAATCCTATCTGAAAAACAAACTAAAAGCAAAGAGACTGGGGACATGGCTCAAGTGGAAGAGTGATGCCTAGCAAGCTTGAGGTCCTGAGTTCAACTCCTATACCAGAGGTAGGAGTGGAAGGGAGAAGTGAGGGCTCCAGGCCTCTCCTCTACTTTTGCTGGTGCTGTGGATGTGCAGGAGTTATAAGTAGACTGCACAGGTGGCTGCTGTGGCCATCTTTCCCCTGAAATGACTCCCAGAATTTACCACTTTGCCATTAAACATAGTCACCACACAGCCCAGCAATTCCACTCCTAGGCATCTACCCAGGAGAAATAAAAAACATTGTATTCAAACAAAAATTTGAGCCAGGAGCCAGTGTCTCACACCTATAATCCTAGCTACTTAGGAGGCTGAGATCAGGAGGATCTCAGTTCGAGGCCAGCCCAGGCGAAAAGTTCCCAAGACCTCATCTCAATGGAAACAAAGCTGGGCATAGTGGTACACACACCTGCCATCCCAGCAATGTTTAGAAGCTTCAAATAGGAAGATCACAATCTAGGCTGGCCTGGGCGAAAAAGAGAGACCTTATCTCCTAAGTAACCAGAGCACAACAGGCTGGAGTCGTGATCAACAGGTAGAAAGCTCGCCTCACACACTCAAAGCTCTGAGTTCAAACTCCAGTGCCAACAACAGCAGCAACAAAATTGTCCACAAGTGACCACATCAGCAATAAGGTAGAGATGGCACAAATGTCCACCCCCGACACATGGGTAAGCAGACACAGTATGTCCGCACAAGGCATGTTATTCATCCATAGAAAATGCATTCTGACACAGGCAACACCATGGATGAATGCCGAAAATTCTGTGCCCGGTGGAAAAAGCCAGCACAAAGGGCCACACACGTGTGCTTCCGTTTAGATGAACCATCCTCGACAGACAAATTCAGACAGACAGAGGTAGACAAGAGGTCGCTGAGGGCTGGGGAAGAGGGGCAGAAGGTGGCAGCGGAAGGGCCCAAGCTTCCTTTGCGAGGTGATGAAAGCACCCTGAAGTTGGTCCAGGAGCTGACGGCGGGTATGGGTGTGTGCGTACCATTCGCTGAATTGTCCTTACAGCAGGTAAACTGCAGTGTTTGGCTTCTGGGTCTGTCGTATCAAGGTAACACAGACCAAGAGGCTGGAGCAAGAAACCGTGCAGGTGGCTGCTCCTGTGTCCTCACGTGGCTGTCCCCCTGTGTGTGCACATCCTGGGGTCTCTGTCCAGATTTCCTGTTCCTCTAAGGACCTCCATCATAGTGGATTGGGGTTTGTCCTAACAGCCTTGTCTTGACCTAATCGCCTCTTCAGAGGCTCTGTCTGCCCACAGTCACGTTCGGACATACAATTGGGGTTTCAATATTTGTTCTGGAATGACACGATTCAGCCCATAGCATATGGCATAGAAATTATACCTCAGTAACACCATTTTTTTTTTTAAACAAGCCATTCCAACGAGGGGATCCTATTTCTTTCCATGGTGGCCACAATTTAAGCTCCTCCCTTTTTTCCTCTTGACTGCCCAACTCCCCTCACCAAGATGGACAGACCAGAACCTTGGAATGGACCCAGCCAGGCAGGTGCAGGCTAGGGGCTGAAGCCCACCCAGGGGAAACCGGGGGCCAGGTGTCTCTCTAAACGTCCACAAGGTGATCACTCTCAGCCCACAGCCTCTACTGAGCTTGGCTGTGGGACCTATGTGTCCTCCCCCAGTTTCCAATGCCCTGCCTGGAAGGCATCACCTCAGCTCATGGCCTGGTCCACCCCACACAAGCCTGAACCCTAGGCCTAAGCATGAGGGAAGAAACTGGGGTGGGCTGGGGCTGAGCTCCCTGAGGCTTTCACCCCCCGCCCACCCTGAAGGCTCTGCAGATACCACCCAAACACAAGACAGGGGCAAGGGCTCCCCAAAGCAAGCTGCCAGCAGCAGGTGTCTGTGCCAAGCCCCATGGGGCTCAGTCACCTCCCCCAGGAATGTCACGCAGCAGGCTGCTGTGGAAGCCTGCATTGCCACTGACAGGTGGGCGGAGCGATGACCTGGGAGACTTGGATCTTCCTCCTTTGCCATAAATCTCTCTGCTGTGCGCCCCATCTCAGGATTGGCGCCTTCCAAGGTTCTGGGATATTAGCTAATTAGTGTCAGCACAGAAATGTGGAGGTTACCTGTTAGGAGCCTGCTACTGATATGAGGTCATTAGAGGTGATGACAGCCCTCCCCGGAGCTCCTCCAGGACTCGGCTCCAGCTTTGCCCTGCAAGTCTGGTCTCCTAGCCAGGAGAGGCAGAGTGCGGTGAGAGTCTGGTGAATCTGGAGCAGTTCCACCACTTTCTGTCTCCACTAACTAACCTTAGTGCTCTACAGTCATGGCTGGTGAAGAGGAAATCTTAGCTTGGACTCAGACAATGGGACATGTGGGATGGATTGTGATGGCCACTGAGAGCCCAGGGGACTTGTGACTGCAGAGTGTCCCCAGGTCCACTCACTCGGTGCCAGGGAGGACCTTAGAAAGTGAGCTGTGGAACAGGCTGGTTCTTGGGCTGCTAGGCCCTACTTGGGCACTGAGCAGCTCCCTGGATCTCTGGAAAGCCTTTTCATTCATTCATTCATTCATTCATTCATCAAACTCTCCAAGACATTATCACCAGAAATGCCTTGTGTCTCAGCTCATCAGCAAGATTTTGTCACTTCTTATCTCCCCTCAACCTGTTCTGGACGGCTACAGTGTCCTCCCAGCCAGCCAGAGTGCTTCCCCTACACCCTGCGCCCAACAGTACCTAGACATGTCCAATGTCACACAGCAGACCATCAGCTCAGGAAGCCCAGAGGCCTCCATCCCTGTCAAGGAAGAGCCCTGGCCTTGCCAGCTCCCTCATTCACCCCCACTGGCCACTTGTTGTCCGATATCACACCTAGCACATTCCGTCGGGGCTGCAGAACCTACACTTCCCTCTTCTGAACCTCTTCCTCTGACATCTGCTGCACTTGATCCCTCCTTCCCAGCCCAACCACCAAACAGGAGTCAGAGAGCTTTTTCGACGAAGGCCGAAAAGGTTTCTGTGAAAGGCTTTGTAAGCCCGACAGTCTCTGTGGCAATTCTTTCAACTCAAAGGCAGTCATAGCCAACACATAAATGGTTGTGTTCCAATAAAACTTTATTTATAAATACAGACTACAGTGGACCAGATTTAGCCTGTGGACCAATGTTTGCCAATGGCTGGTCTAAAAGAAAAACTCCTGCCTTTCCCACAGATCTCCTGGCTTAGTTGTTCTTGGTAACACTCAACACTCTGTGACAATGTGGATATTTATCTTTGTCACCTGTCTCCTCTTACTGGAACATGGGCCTCACAAGTACAAGGACTGTCTATTTTGTTCATTGCTAAAACTCCAAAACCCAAATAATAGTCACTCCATGTATTAAAACTAAGTAAGTAAGGGCTGGCAGTGTGGTAGAGCACCTGCCTAGCAAGTGTAAGGCCCTGAGTTCAAGCCCAGTACCACCAAAATAATAATAATAATAATTACATAAAATTAGGGAATGATTTGAGTATGGTAGCACACGTCTGTGATCCCAACACTCGGGAGGTAGAAGCCCGTGAGTTTGAAGCCAGCCAGGGCTACCCAGCAAGACTCTATCTCAAAATAAATAAGTAAAGAAAAAGGTCATAGGCTTTCTCTTTGTAAAAATATATACACATATATTTTTTAAAAGGTCATAGTTTGTTAAAATTTTAAAGCAACAGACTATCATAGTAATATATAGTATCTTTCTGCCAAACCTATAAGGAAACAGAGCCATGGAGAGGCTGTGTAACTTGTTCAAGGTCACAGGGCTGGAGTCACAGGCAAATCCAGTTCCAGAACTAGTGTCCTAAGCCCTTCACTGGGAAGACAGAGGGTCCAAAGGGAGAAGACCCTCACACATGGCCTCCCCACCTTGTACCTCGCAGCCATCCTCCTCCCTGGGAACACTTTCTTCTAGGGAGCTTGCTGGGCCTTCCCAAATCCAGCCTGGCCCTCAGAGCAGCCATTGCCAATGCTCCCCCACAGCACCTTCTCCACCTGTCCCTGGGTTATTCCATTGCTCCAGAAGCCTCTGACTCTGAAAAGTTATGGGGCTTCAACTCAAAGGTAGAAAAGAGTGCTGCCAGCTTTTAAAGAAAATTTGCCATTGCAAGTAAAAGTCAGGCTTTAATACTAACTGCGATTTGCAGCTGGGCTTTTAGCTCATTGGTGGAGTACTTGCCTAGCATTCCCAAGGCCCTGGGTTCAATTCTCAGCTCTGCCACAAAAAAAGTTTCCAGTTTAATAAACATTTTTTTAACAAACCAAGATGGTGAATAAGAAAGTGCTGACCTCTGAAGTCCTGGTAAAGAAATCTACTTGCCTTCTATCTTCCTCTGCCTTCTGACTCAGAAACCAGCCCATGGTCCCCATCCCTGGGTTCAGCCAGCTTGGGTTCTGTATGCACACCTCTTCAGGGTGGGCTTTTCCAGTGAGAGAGAAGTAAAGTCAGGTGTGGGGTAACAAGGCGTTTAGGCCAGCGCCCAAAGACTTGGGACTCAAGCAAAAAGTGCTAGCAAGTGAACTAAACAGAACTTTCTCAAAAGAAGAAATTCAAATGGCCAAAAAACACATGGAAAAATGCTCACCATCTCTAGCAATAAAGGAAATGCAAATTAAAACCACGCTAAGATTCCACCTCACCCCTGTTAGAATAGCCATCATCAGCAACACCACCAATAACAGGTGTTGGCGAGGATGCGGGGAAAAAGGAACCCTCTTACACTGTTGGTGGGAATGTAGACTAGTACAACCACTCTGGAAAAAAATTTGGAGGCTACTTAAAAAGCTAGACATCGATCTACCATTTGATCCAGCAATACCACTCTTGGGGATATACCCAAAAGACTGTGACACAGGTTACTCCAGAGGCACCTGCACACCCATGTTTATTGCGGCACTATTCACAATAGCCAAGTTATGGAAACAGCCAAGATGCCCCACCACTGACGAATGGATTAAGAAAATGTGGTATCTATACACAATGGAATTTTATGCAGCCATGAAGAAGAACGAAATGTTATCATTTGCTGGTAAATGGATGGAATTGGAGAACATCATTCTGAATGAGGTTAGCCTGGCCCAAAAGACCAAAAATCGTATGTTCTCCCTCATATGTGGACATTAGATCAAAGGCAAACACAACAAGGGGATTGGACTTTGAGCACATGATAAAAGCGAGAGCACACAAGGGAGGGGTGAGGATAGGTAAGACACCTAAAAAACTAGCTAGCATTTGTTGCCCTTAACACAGAGAAACTAAAGCAGATACCTTAAAAGCAACTGAGGCCAATAGGAGAAGGGGACCAGAAACTAGAGAAAAGGTGAGATCAAAAAGAATTAACCTAGAAGGTAACACCCATGCACAGGAAATTAATGTGAGTCAATGCCCTGTATAGCTATCCTTATCTCAACCAGCAAAAACCCTTGTTCCTTCCTATTATTGCTTATACTCTCTCTACAACAAAATTAGACATAAGGGCAAAATAGTTTCTGCTGGGTATTGAGGGGGGGAGCGGGAGGGGGTGGAGTGGGTGGTAAGGGAGGGGGTGGGGGCAGGGGGGAGAAATGCCCCAAGCCTTGTATGCACATATGAATAATAAAAGAAAAATGAAAAAAAAAAAAAAGTGCTAGCCCAGCCTTATTTGGAAGGGAAAGTGGCCAAGTCTCAGAGCCTCATGAGTCAGCCAGCAGGAATGCTTGTGACATTTCATAACAGATAACAATTTCTTACCTCCGTGGGCTTCTCAATAGGTCACCATGTGAGCTCATTTGACCTGCATAAACCTGTGAGTGGGAAGGTTCCATGTTTTATCCATGAGGTGCACAAAGCCAGACAGCCTTGTCCAAGGTCACGGCGGGAAGAGGCAGCTGGAGTAAACCCAGGTCCAGCCTTCTGGTTTCCACCCCGGAGCAGCTCAGATACAGACTTCTTGTAGGCCAGCCCTCCTGATCCCTTAATGTGTGCCCCAGTGCTGAGGCAGCGTGAGGCTTAATAAATGTGTATCACACCTCAACTTAATGCAAGAAGCTGAACTAAGCACAATGCAGGAGGTGACGACGAGTAAGGATGGCCACAGAATCTTGAGGTTCAGAAGATGTTCATAAGAAAGCCAGCCGGACCTCCTGCCAGATGCACACGTCTCCTTTACAGCATCTTGTATTTGTTATCAATGGCCGAGTGACAGTATCACCGCGAATTTAGCAGCTTAAAGCAATGCACACTGTCGCCTCCCAGTTTCAAAGGATCAGGGGTCCAAGTGAGGCTGGCTCTCCTGCTTTAGGGTCGCAGCTGAAAGCTGCAATCCAGGTCAGGACTGTGGGCTGATCTGAGGCTCAGGTGGGCAGTGATCGTCCTCCCAGTCTTCTTGGTTGTTGGTGGCACTCGGTTACTTGTGGCTGTTGGACACAGACCTCAGTTTCTTGCTGGCTGTTGACCAGATGCTGCCTTCTGCTCCTTGCTATGTGGGCCTTCCCAGTATGACCACTTGTGTCATTAAAGCCAGAAAGCTAGAGGGTCTCCCGGCGAGACAGATATTACAACCTCATGCAATGTAATCGTGGAAGTGACATCCCATCTCCTTTGCTGTACCCTATGGGTTAAAGAAAGTCATAGGCATCAGCCACATTTTAAAGGAGGTACTATGGTTTGGACATGATTTGTCACCCAAGGCTTGGTCCTCAGTGTAGTGTTGACGTTTAAGAGATGGAGTTTCATGAGCAGTCATTGGGGGTGTGCTCTTGGAAAGGATTAATACAGCTACTAAAACTGGAGTTCTGGACCCAAGGCCCAAACTCCTGAGATTCCATATGCCAGGTCCGGCCACCTGTCCCTAAACGCCAAATAAAGAGACATGGCAAAGTCAGAGAAAGGAGGTTTATTATACAGCCTGGGACATGGGACATGCTGTGGGAAGAAGCAGAGTAAACACTCAGCCCATCTTCAGCCATCTTCAGGGTCCAGACATGAGCTACAGGTTTAAGCAGACAAAGAACCAGGGGCGGGGGACAAGGTATGCATAGTGAAACAGTCCCAGTCACGGGCGTCCTCGGGCTTACCATTATTTCAGTCCCAGAGGGGTTCCAGAGAAGATGCTATCGCTGTCATCACTCGAGGGGAACAATCTGGTCCCATGAGGTGTTTGCTTCTGCTCCAGGGTGCAGCCTCATCATTATGGGTCATTGTCCTCCTTTGGAGGGGCGTCTGTCCTGCAGGTCTCCACTGCTCCTTATGGGAAGTTTTAGCCCCTTGTAAAGATGTTATCAGTCCTGTCCTTTCTGGAATCCCAGGTGATTGCAAAGTGACTGCAAAGAGAGTGGCTTAGAGCAAAGGAGCAAAGACAGATACAAAAATGGAGGCAGGGATGCCCAGCTTGTCCTGTTTTTAGTTAATTCATGTGTCCAAGTAAGGAGTCAGTGCTTTTCAGCAAAAGCAATTTGAGTGCTTCTTACACTGTCTTCTTGGGACCACACTCTTTCTCTGGCTTCCTGTCACACTATGTGATCTCTCTCTCTCTGTCTGTCTCTCTTTCTCTGTTTCTCTCTTTCTTCCTTGCTCTCTCTCTCTCTCTCTCTCTCTCTCTCTCTCTCTCTCTCGTACATGATCCTTTCATGATGCACCCCCCCCCCAGACCCTCTCCAGAGGCCGAATCAGTAGGGCTGGAGCACCATTCTGGTTCCCTGCCTGTGTGCCACCAGTGAAGGTGAACTCAAAGAAAGATGGTTAGGTCACCACCCCCAAAGAAGGTGGGAAGAGAGAACACAGTTGCATTCCCTGGAAGTCCCCATCACCACCACCAGCACCAGAGAGGAAGAGCAGTGCTGGTCCTCAGAGGGGAGGGTCTGTCTCTGTTTATAAATACAGAGCACAGAAGCAGGAGGAAGGGGGATTTGTAAAACCTCCCTCAGGCCCATCCCTCTTTGCAGAGGGAGGACCAGGCTCTCTGACCTCTGCCCCGTTACACCAACTGGGCCAATGGAAACATGGTGCTCTCTGAAGTCCTCCCTTGCTCTGATGCTCCGTGGCCAGAAGACCTCTGTCCCCTTTTAGGGTGGGCTTCCTGAGGTATGTATACAGAACCAGAGGGAGCACCCTCCTCTGGACCTGAGAGCCCCTGCTTGGAGGCCTCCGTCAAGGCTTCTTTTGGGCACATAAGCTTTTTTAAAGTTAGCTCTTTTCTAGAGTATAACATGAATAAAGAAAAATATATCACAACGTCTCCAACTTCAGGAGTTTTCACAGTGAGCCCATCCCAGCAGTCAGACCAGGAAGACATTATTGCCTCCTCCCAGAAATCCCCTCTCACCAAGACAGCCATGACCTTGACCTCTAACATCGTGTGTGTGTGTGTGTGTGTGTGTGTGTGTGTGTGTGTGTGCCTCTCTCTTTTAACTTCATGTGAGTAGAATTACATCAAATGCACACTCTCGTGGTTGGCGTCTCTCACTCGGTATTTATTCTGTGAAATTCGCCATGCAGGTATGTGAAGATCATTCATTCTAACTGCTGTGGTGTAACCCACTTGTGCACAAACATTAGCTGTCTCTGTTCCACCGTTGAGAGCACCAGCCTTGTTTTTGGGTCTGGGCTACTATGCAGAGCGCTGTTAGGAACAGTCTTTGCTGACTGTCGGCACACGGCATTGGGGTGAATGCCTGAGGAAGGCATTGCTGGCTGTAGGGTGGACACACATGCAACCTTAGGAGACAGTGCCAGTGTTCTAAGGTGGTCTCACCCACTCACACCCCCATCAGCAATGTGAGAAGCTGCAGGCGGCCACCCCTTCACCAGCTCTCCAGAACATCAGTCTTTCTCATTTTGGCCATTCTGTTTAGTGTGTTTAGTGGAAGGCTGTGATTTCAATTTGTATTTCCATAATGACTAGTGAGGCTGAGCACCTTGTTCTATGCTTGTCATCTGTCTTTTTCATAGCAACATTGGAGAAGTTCTTTATGTATTCTGGGCACTAAACCTAGACAGTGCTGTAGATATGGATGTAGATTACAAATGTCCTCTTCGACTCGATGGAGGTGGATTTTTTTCCTTGATTCTGAAAGCACTATGAGTTACATGGGTGGAATTTCAATTGCTAACCCACCTCTCTGTTCTTGGAATGAATTCAGCTGGATCCTGAGGTTTTCACTCTCTCACATAGTGCCGGGTCTGACTTGAGCAAGGTGTGCCTGTAATTTGCCTTCTCAACAGGTGTAAGGTTTGGGTGCAGAAGCTGGAACCAGTGAAGAAGCATCCCTCTTCTTCTGTTCCCTGCAAGAGTGATGAAAAGGTTGGCCTGTGAACTTGGGAAAAGACTTGCCCAGCTCATCTTTGCTGGGCAGGGAGACTGTGCCTGAGGTCATGTTATGCAGCCTTGATCACCTTCTCTTTGTACAGGTTACCTCTCCTGAGGTTGAAGTGTCACATGAGAAATGCCCCAGAAACAGGCTTGATAGGGGACAGGGGCTGCACCAGGGGTTTCTGTAAGATCTCTGCTCTGCCTTCTCCTCCCATTCCTTCTAAGGTCTTCTCTGGCATCTTCCAGTGACTTCCCCAGGATACTGCAGTCCCAGAGTATGAAGACAGGCACCTGATGCCCTTTGACCTGTGCTTGCCATGGAAGAAGAAAGATGACCATGACATCAAGTGAGTGGTCCTCCTTCTCACACTTACCACCACCCTCACATAGCACTCAGGCAGCCCTTCTTGGGGTCCCCAGAATTACAGAACACAGGGGTAAGCAGTGATCCTACTCCTCTAAGGAAAGAAAGTGAGGATTGGTGGTCCAGGCAGCACATCAAGACACCAAGATGGTGGCCAGGAGTGATGGATAGAAGTCAGAGCTGACCACTGAATGTGTGTGAAGTGTTCCAGGACTTGCAGGGATGGTAGAAGGGAAAGAACCCAAACTGCAGCCAGGTCCTCATTGACACAGATGAAGGTAAACATGGGAGTCCAGTTGGGCTGTAAAACTACTGGGACTCATTTATCCCTACAGCTTTAGAGAGAAGGGTCATCCACCTGCACAACATAGACCTAATCTTTGTAGACTGACATATAAAGAAAGGGGATTCCATATGGAGGAAAGAATTCCAAGGGCCAATAGATTCCTAAGGACTCCATCTTTTTCAAACCAACCTGGATGAGCGTGTGGTAGATTTAAAAATGGCTTAGGTAGTCCTCCCACTGTGAGGTGATACCAAACATCCTCCAGAGTGTGGTCCAGGGAGAAGCTACAAGACTTTTCTGATCTAGCCTTAGAAGTCCCAAAGTATCACATCTGTCACTTTATATCAGTCCTTCTTCCTTCAGAACACTGGCCACCAGGATAAATCTCAGTGTGCAGATTTTCCTTGCAATCAGGGTTTAACAGCACCAGGCCAGGCAAGTTCTGAAAGAGATTCCACTCACTTTCTCAGCCTTCAACAGGCATATCCCACTGGCCTCCCTAAAGCTGCTGGCCTCACCTCCTTACCATGCAAAGCTGTTCCCAGAACCCTCCATTGGGATGGGAAAGTCAGCCCCTGCACCATGGCCTTTTTTTTTTTTTTTGACATTCATTTAGACATATTTCAGGTCAGTTATAAACATACCTACTATTTTTCACAGTGAATTTCTTGTGTCAGTCTCTTGTTCTTTGATCACTACTAAGAACCCCTTTCAAGTGAAAACATGAGGTTCTTTCCATTCTTGCACTTACTGGGCCTACAATGAGAGAAGCAAATCATTTAACCATCCATCCATCTATCATTCCATTCATCCTTCCATCTATCCATCCATCCATCTATCCATCCTTCCACCCACCCATCCAGTCATCCATCTATCCTTCCGTCCATCCATCCTTCCCCTTCCTTCCTTCCTTCCTGCCATCTATCCAGCCATCTGGATATCTAGCTGAGACATGACCCCTTCCCTCATGGCACTCATCCAGTGGGGGACAGTGACATTCATACATACAAAGACAAATAACTACAAACTGAGATGTACGTGAAGACAAAGAACCAGCAGCCACGTGGAGTTAATCTAGACTGCACAGGAGGGTCAGCTAGCTGCTTAGGAGTGTCTGAGTGCTGGCCCAGCATCCACTTTTGCTGAATGTTATGTGATCTTTCAAACCTTCACTCCACCATCATAAGATCCCAAATCAAACAGCATCTCATTTGCAGCTTCGAGAAGACAGAATTGGCCAGACCTCCAGGCCCCAGGCAAACAGCTATGCTGCCAGCCGGAGATGGCCTCTCCAGGTTCTGGAGTCCGACAGCTGGGTCCCTTTAGGGCCTCCTGTGCCGCAGTTGTACCCTGAGCCCTCTGTGCCTCAGGGGAGGCAGCTGAGCAAGAGGATGCCGTGGGGGAGAAAGAGAAGGAGGTGGGGCGACTGCTTTTCATTCCCCAGGGATGCCAGAATGCTGATGTGTGCAGTCAACCCAAATCTAATCTCAGAAAGGAAAGCTTTAAAACCCAAACCAAAACAAAAAGACAAGGTCTGTTTCCCAGCCTTTTGCATTTTCTGTATGAAGATCTAGAGAAAACCTGGCCTTTGATGAGTTCTGTGGTGGGGAGCCGCCACCCCACTGCACCCTCCTCTGAGGTTCCTGTCTGGGTTCTGGTAAAGAGTTCCCATTCCCAAGGGGGCCTCAAGAGCTTAGCCTGTGGAGCCCATGATTCCAAGCGGCCCTGGGTAGAAGTGGACAGAGTCCTGGGGCCCCTCCTCACCACCAGGTTCTAGTCCGCACTCGACTGACTGTGATGTGCAGTGAGCAAAAGGCCCTCCTGGTGGAGACCCCCAGAAACAGTGGTGGCCAGCACCAGATGGGGCGCTCTGTGCAGCAGGCCACCTGCTTTTGTGACATAGGTACATAGGTGCATTTGGTACTTAAGGCACTAGCCATGCTGTGGAGTCCAGCCAGGGGTCACTGCAGGCCTGCTGGCAGTTGACAGGGTCTCTCTGCTGGCCATCCTGCTAACTTCTGTCTTTTCCTGCTGTTATCCCAGTGCAGGGAAGCAGGAGGTGAACACTTTGTGGACGTGGAAGGGAGCCGCAGGTCCTATGCATTCACCAAGAGCCACACCCCCACCTGCATGCACAGAGTGAATGAAGAATGTCCAAGTTGGGGTGATTTTTCAAATGCATGTCCATGTGCTTACAAATAAATGAATACAAATTGATTTGAAACCACTACTAATTTTTGTCATTGTGCGTTTTCTCAACAGATAAATCCCAAAATGAAAGCAACAGCACATGAAGCAGGTTGGACATTAAAATTTGGTCCCCAGGTTTGAAAAGATGGAGAGCCAGGATTCCATGGAAAATCCTTCCTTTTAGAGGAAGTAAATGCAGTTCGGAGAGCCTAACAGCTTGAGATGGTGGTAGAACCTGGACAAGCCCAGACTCTGACTTCAGATCAGGGTGAGTACTTTAATCCCTGCCCCCACCACCCCACCCCTAAGTCTGCATTTCCTCTCCTGCAGATGGAATTGTTGAGAGAATAAAATGAAAAGTCAGGCACAGTGATTGGCACGGTGCCGGCATACAGCAGGCACTCAATAAATGATGACCATCACCAGTATTGCTCCATGACATTCATTTAGTGTACACTCCCTTTGCATCTAAGCCACACCAACCCTATGAAATGCTGGGTCCCCACACACCCCAGAGTTGAGCAACAATGTTGTCAGAGAGCTCGATCCCCCAGCTCAGCCACAGGTGGGAGTGAGAAGAACGTGACCACTTGAAGTCCTGCCACAACCAGAACTATTCTAGGAAGCGCCACACCTCTGTGTTGCCTTTGCCCAGCCCATGGTCTGCATGGAGGAGTAAAGCAAAGCAAGTCAGAATCAGTGTGACAGCTCCCTGGGTAGTACTGACACTTAGCAGAGTCCTCAGTCAGTCATCATTCATGGGCTGGTGGATAAATGGATGGAAGGAAGGAGGGGAAGGAAAGGGAGGGGGTAGCAGGGAGGGGGAGGGACAGGAAGAGAAGGGAAGGGAGGATTGATGGAGAGACAGAAGGAAGGCAGTGGGAGGGATTAGTGGAAGGAGGGCAAGTGGGTGGCCTCTTTGCTCAGGATATTCCTGGGACTTCAGGGAAGAAGAGGCTAAGCAAGAAGGTAAAGAAGACAGGTCCAACCCTTCAGGCATCACAGATTCCAGATGACATTTCCAGGGACCAACACACCAAGCAGCTGTCCTGAGACCTAGTGTATCTGCCCACCCTAATGAATGACTCAGTGAAGCCTTGAAGATAGAGATTGCGGGCCTGTGGGGAGTAGAAAGAAACAATCATCAGCCCAGCCGGGCACCGGTGGCTCATGCCTGTAATCCTAGCTACTCAGGAAGCAGAGATCAGGGGGATCGCAGTTCAAAGCCAGCCCGGGCAAATAGTTCATGAGACCCTATCTCAAAAAAACCCATCACAAAAAAAGGGCTGGTGGTGTGGCTCAAAGTGTATAGGCCCTGAGTTCAAACCCCAGCACCACCACAAAAAAGAAGCATCAGCCTAGCCAACTGCCCTGGGTAGTGGGAGGCAGCATGTGGGAAGCCTGCTTGGCCAAGAAGCAGGTGGTGGAATGGCCGCTGGAGAAAGGGCCACTTGGAGAAGGACCTCCAGGCCCTGGCCCTGGGTGCGGGTGGTGGTGGGCCTCTCTCTCACCCAGGCCCAGTCTGAGGTGGCCTCTGCGGCTGCAGAGCTGGCCTTGTGGCTGCTGTTCCTGCTCGGAGATGGAGCTGGCAGCCGCCATCGGGCTGCCGAGATTGTGTCTATTTATAGCCTGGGCTTCTTGATTTATTTATTTGTTTTTTTGGCTCCTGTATCCCAGAGATTCCATGTGCTTTGTTCTGCCAGAACACAGCTGCATGGCCTTGAACCCTACATGGCTTCATACTCCCACCTTGGCAATGGCACAGAAACTTGCCACAAGTGCACACACACTTACACACATACAAACGCACATGCGTGCTCACAAAGATGCACACAAACACACATGCGTTACATGCATGCACACAGACACACACACACGCACAGGAGGCACCACTGGCTGGCCAGGATCTTCCTCTCCCCCTGCCTGTCTGGAAGCCACCCTGTCACACCCAGCCTGGCACCTCAGCACCCTGCAGCCCCATATAGCCCTTACCTGTCTCTGAAACGTCCATGCTCATGTCTGATTTTATTTAAAAACCCAATGTCTTTAATGACAAAAGCTCTACGCCCTTCTGCAAAGAAAGCCCTGAAGCAGGTCCATGGGTAAAGTCAAAGACTCTTTCTGTGAGCACAGAACTGGCCTGTAGGGCACCAGCGTGGGTGCATAGAGCGTGAACATCAGAGATTGCTCACTGTGTCACAGAAGAGCTCTCTTGTAAGTACACAGCTCTGGGACCCAGGTGTTTCTATTTTGTGGGTTTGTAACAAGCTCATTGGGGTACCTGGGATCCCAGCTAGACCTAGGATGGGATGGAACCTCCCCACCTGCAGTAGCAGGCAGTCCAGGCCTGCCAGTCAAGCCAGGGGAGGGGCCATTTCAGGCACTGACTTACCCAATAAACAGGCTCCGTTCATCTTAGATTTTCTTACTATGACCCAAAGTGTGTGTGCATGTGTGTGTGTATTTTCTAAGCACTGTTTTTGTCTGTTTTGTTTTTTTGTTTTGAGACAGGGTCTTCCTCTACAGTCTAGGCTCGCCCCAAACTTGCAATCCTTTTGCCTCTGCCTCCCAGGAGCTGGGATAACAGGTCTACTTCCCTTCCCTTCCCTTCTCTGCCCTTCCCTTCCCTTCCCTCCCCTTTTTCCAGTGGTGCTGGGGATGGAACCCAAGGTCTCACACATGCTAAGCAAGCCCTCTACCACTGACTTACATCCTGAGCCCCTCTAAAGTCCTTTTGACCATTTTTTCCTAGGAAGAGAAGAAAAATATCAAGATAAATGGCCACCCACACTTGCTTCTCTGGCCAGAACTTCCACTAAACTAATGAAAAGCCCAGAGATCTGGTGCCCCGACCCGCATCCATCTCTGACCCCACTCCTTGGGCAGCGGACTGTGTCAGCCAAGCCTGGATGGAGCTGGAGAGGGACCTGCCAATGCTAGGAGGGTTAGAACCAAAGCTAGCGGGTTTAATTCTCCTTTCTCTAGGCAAGAAGCTTGAAGGGGCCTCTTTGGGGGTCAGTCAGCCATTGCCAGCTAGGTTTGGCCAGCTCAGAGCTATTTGGTGAAGGCTGCTCCAGACCTTTTACTATTGTTATTTAAAGACAGAATACCCTAGAAAAGAGCCTGCACTTTGCCTTCAACAGGCCTGGGCTCAAATTCTGTCCTGCCACATGTCAGCTGTGTGTCTCCAAGCAAGTTACTTAAACTCTGTGCTCTGGTGTCTTCAGTCCATAGAATGAATACCAATTCCACCTCGTGGGAAGTAAATGGGGGAAAAAATGGAGTGACTAGCATAGTGTCCAAATTATGACTAATGAAGACATTAATTGCCACTTTTATTTCGATTTTACTAAGTTGAGGACATGATTCTATTTGCAGCAAACTGTGACTAATAAAAGGCCTGGGCCCAGGGCCAGCTTAAGGCTGGGGTTCGGCCATTCCTGAGGCATGGCTATGGGAGCTCAAGTCTCTGTTCCTACCGGGCTCACTGCTCGTCTTCTGCACGTTCTCCTCTGCACAGGGCTAAGTGTGCTCCCTCTTGACCTCCGCCTGCAGATCCCACGTTCAAGTCCCAGAATGTGCACCCCAGTAAGAGATAGGTTTCCTTCTTCGGCTGCCTTCATCCCCCCAAGAACAAACTGTCTAGCCCTAGAAAGGACCTCAATTCTTGCTTCCTCTGCCTTATTTTCCTTCACCTATCTTGCCTCAAGCCACCCTCATCAGTCTTCTAGCCCCAGGTCTCTGTTCACTGATGAGCTCAGAGAAGGAAGCAACCTGCCCCAAGACACACAGCAAGGAGGTGGCAGAAGATTCTCAGAGTTCTGACTACCACTTGTCCAGGAGACTAATTTGCAGTGGGCTTGCTGGACAACCTGGAGGGTAAAATGAGCTCTCAGGAAATATTCAAGTTTCCTTCCTCCCTCTTGAGGCCTCTGCCAGCACCCAAAGCCACTTCCTGCTGTCTCTGAGTTGTGGTTATAGGCTGACCTGCAGGCAGCTGCCGGAGAGGAATAAAACTGCGATGGGGACAGGGGCAAGTGTGGAGGTCAGGCAGGACCTAGGACCCTCAGCCCAGGCAACTTCCTCTGAAGCCAGGGCCAGGCTCTGCTGCCACCTCACTTCTGCGGAGGCCTCTGGGTATTCAGCCAAGCTCCTCCCAGCTTGGCAGGCAGTCTGTCAGCCGCTCCAGAGGCTCAGAAGCTCACAGGGCCTCAGATGACTGTGGGCAAGTGAAGGTAGGGGTGTGCCTCTCTCCCACTCACCCCTTCCCTGGCTACTCTGGTGCCTCCAAACCCCACAAGAAAAGCGTGGGGGATGCCGGACTCATCCCTAACTCCAGGGGACACAGTTGGCACGGTTCTTTGGTTTTTCAGAGAGCTATGGACACATCTGCAATCCCCTCACTTCTCGTCTGTGACCTGCAAGAACACAGAGGTGCTCATGCTGTCCACAGCACCTGTCCTGGGCCTCCAAGACCTGCTGGTGAAGCATGGGTGGGATCAGGTCTTTCCCACAGCCTTCGCCAAGGCAAGGTCAGCCGAAGAGCATCAGGCCAGGGGTGTGATAAATAGCCCATGGAAAGTCTTTATAAACCAGTGGAGCCTCACCATCCTTACCAGGAGGGCATCAGACAGCTCAGGTTTGCAGGGAATCATGGCTGCCTCCCTGGGAGAGGAAGACTGCCACCCAGATTAAGAAGGAGGGGCATTGCTCCTGCTGCTTGCAACCTCCTAGAGGTACAAAACAAACCAGGATGTAGCAGTGGAAAGAGAAACTCCACAGTCTTTCCCTCTGGGGCTTCCTGGCTCCTTGAGACCTTCGGGACACTGAGCTGTTCTGAGACTAGCAGCTGGGACCTGAGGTAGGCAGCACTGAGTAGGGCAGCTCTCCCAGGGCAGCCTGCTTGGTGTGGAATTAAGTCAGTGGTCCAGCCAGCAGCTTGGTTGCCCCACAGATCTGTGAGTCCCACACCTTCTGCCTACACCTGCACACGCTCATACCCAGGCCATCTGAGCAGGCCAGGCCAGCCTCTGCTAAGCAGAAAGGGAGGGAGCTCTCACTCTGAGAGCCACACTGCTGGGAGCCTTTGTAAGAACAGCAAACCAAGTCCAATGCTGGGTGGACCTTGTTTAATTCTGAAAAGAAAAGGGATTTAAAGAAGGGCTGCAGCAGGCAGCCAGTGGCAGAGCTCGGGCCCCACTATGGCTCATAGCCCACCTTGGGGACCCAGCTGCCTGAGGGCCTGGAGAGCCCTCTTTGCCTGGCAGTGCCGTTCTGTGTGTGGATGTCGAGCTTCTTGCGGCTGCTTATAACTACTTTGTATGCAGAATGCTCAGGCTTGGAGCTGCTGGCACTTGTGGGAAATCCACCCCCGCCAAGTGTTTTGGATTCTGCTGCCCGAGGTCCTGTGGACAAAGGAGGGTGTGCCAAGGTTCTCTCTGAGAAAGGGCCACAGATAGCCAGCACTGTCTCACAGGTCACAGGAAGGGGGAATGGAAACCATTGCCCAGATGGTTCAAGTCCAGAAATCCACTCCCAGGTCCATCGCTGACCTTGGGCCTGAGCACCCTGACAACCATCTCTTCCAGCACTCCTAGAGGTGTGTGAGCACATGACATGTGGGACATGTGGGGGCCCTGGCTTTTTTTTTTTTTTTTTTTTTAGAGACAGTCTCACTGTGTCCCCTGGGTTGGAGTACAGTGGCTGCTCACAGGTGCACAGGCACAACCCACTATGGACGAGCACAGGAGTTTTGAACTGCTCCATTTCCTTAGGTAACCTGGTGAACCTCCCAGGAGGTCACTATATCAAAGCCAAACTTAGTGCAGATAGCTAATCAGCATAGCACACTAATCCCTGCTCAGTAGTGAGGAAGTCCTTCGGCCATGTCATTCTTTGAAGAGTAACAATGGATAAAGATGAGACTTGGGATAGAGCCTACCTCCTTTATTCCCCAGGAGAGTAAACTGAGGCTCAGAGCTAGCTAGTGGTCCAGCTTGCACTTGGCCTTTCACAGGAAGCCACAGAAGCTCAGCACAGCCATGTGTCTCCATGCCTCACCAGTGGAGTGGATTGAGGTTCAGGGCCCCCACAGCCACCATTTTCATTCAGGCTCCCAGAGGCCCAGTCCCAGAACCAGGAAGTTCACCTTCCCACCCAACTCAGGGTCTTCTCCTCCATCCAGGTTTCATCTGAACTTGGTGCCTCCAGGGACGCAGCCCTCAAGTTCAGGGGGCCAGAGGCTAGAGATGGTGCTTTAGCATCCACCAAGGAAGGTCTGCTAAGGCCATCCAGCCCACCTCCCCCCATCCTGCCATTCTTAGCAGAATGGCCTTGAAACATATCAGGACTTAAGATGCAGCAGAAAGTGGCCAGAGAGTAACCTCCGAAGCTTATTTGAGGTTGGCCAGTGAAGCAGGCTGCACATTGGATAATGTGAACCCAACAGGCCGGGGGAGGAGTTTGGGGACTGGCCCCTCACATCCCTCATGCTGGTAAGATGTGTGCTTAGCAGCCAGCTAGGCTCTGGGTAAAAGTTGATCTCAACAGACACTGGTGAAGCTATCAAGAGGCACCCAAACCAGCAGCAGGAGAAAGAAAGAAATAACCACTTAAGTAAACAGCAAGATTGGCAGGAACCATTTTTTGAGAGAACGGAGCTGGGGGACAGGCTGTCGAGCAATGGAAGCATGTAATAAATTCTATGTCACTCTAAAGACCACTACTCTCCAAGGCGCTCTGGACCAATAGCCAAGAAGAGGCTCCGAGGGGTGGGCATGGGGCACACATGCATCTTGCTGTATCAACAGACCATGTCAAAGTAAATAGCACTGGGCTTAGATGAGGTAGCTTTTCTTCTCCCCCCCATGCATGTCCCAGATCCCCAGCTGAGCCTCATTATCTGTACCCACTTAACTCAGCCCACGCTGGTGGGGTTTAGAGAGGTCAGCTTCTGGAGCTGGTTGCTCCTGGCACAGTGACACCAAGGGGAATGAGCTTTGTCTGTGAGCTAGTGTCCTTGCAGGAGAGAGGTGGCTTTAAGTGATGGCACACAAAGGGCAGCTCCTCCTCCCCCACTGTCTAAAGCCTACCCTATGCCACCTCCAGCAGCCTGGTAAAACTCAACCTGTCCCAGCAGTCCCCATCGTGGCACCCTGTTCTGTCTTCTGAAGACCAGGTGAATGTGTGTACTTTGCGGAAGCCTCCATGTCTGGCGCAAGAATGCTGAAGAACAGTGCAGCACCAGGTACCTGTGGGAAGTAAAATGTGGACCTGGATTCCCAGATCCAGCCCTAGGGAAAGGGGTAGTGCCTGGACAGGCAGGTCCTACACTATAAGCCAGGCCAAGTGATTTTAGATAGATGGTAGATGGATGATAGAGATAGATAGATAGATAGATAGATAGATAGATAGATAGATAGATAGATGATAGATAGATAGATGATAGATAGATAGAGACAGGGTCTGAAAAATGTAGCCCAGGCTGGCCTCCAATTCAAGATCCTGCCTCAACCTTCCAAGTTCTGGGATTACAGGTGCACTCCACCACACCCAGCCCCAAGGGATATTTTATTTGGGACCATAAGGCCAAGATGATTCCTGAATCTAATCTGGGCACCAGTAGCTCAAGCCTTTAATCCTAGCTACTCAGGAGGCAGAGATCAGGAGGATTGAGTTTCAAGGCCAGTCCAGACAACAAAAGTGAGACCTATCTCAAAAATACCCAACATGAAAAAGGGCTGGCTGGCAAGTGTGAAAACCTGAGTACAAACCTCAGTGCCAAAAAAAAAAGAGAGATGTCCCTGCTCTGACACTCATGTGCTGCATGAACTCAGGACGGTCCTTAAGCCCCCCAGGCTCCTCCGTCTCAGGGCTTCTTCCCTATCAAATAGGAATCAGAGGTATGGCTCTGCCAGTCCTGCCAGTATGTGAACAGATCGGGTGAGATGCAGGACAGGAAAGCAGGTATGTAAACCTCAAACACTGAACAAATGCAAGGTGCTTTTCTGACACTAAGCCACGCCCACAGCAGTCTGGGGCCAGCCCTGCCCAGGTTGAAAGACCTGCCCATCTATCCGAAGTGGGCCCCAGCCTCTGGCCAAAGCCACTTGGCAGAGCCTTCCCACTTGCACTCCCCATTCTGGGGTCCCTACCACTACCAGCTGCAGCTGATTTTTGTGAGAAGAGCTTCATGAGTGCATCAGAACACAATTCATTCCTCCGACGACCCAATTTTCAGAGGAGGAAACTGAGTTAGAGAGGATCAAAATGAGCCAAAATCAGGTGAGCAGGTGGGGGAGCTGCTCGGGTGTCACCCTTGGATCTGTCTGGTGGCCACCATGCCAGCTTCTCAGGCTCTCCACCTTCATAATTCCTGCCACACCCCACCGGGACAGTTATGCACATATATTGTACATTGGTTGCTACATACAGTTATCTAGTAAACAAATGGTTTTTGAGGACCAGGGCACCTTTTGAGGGCCTGGAGATACAGCGTAACAAACAGATGAAGTACACGAGGAGCTTACCTTCTAATACGGTTGTCTGTTTCTTTATTGGTTTCATTGACTCACTTTTTTTTGGCAATACTGGGGTTTGAACTCAGGGCCTCCTGCTTGCTAGGCAGCTACTCTACCACTTGAACCACATCTCCAGTTCTTTTTCTTTAGTTCAGGTATGGTCTTGCATCATGGATTGAGATCCTCCTACCTGTGCCTCCTGCATAGCTAAGATTATAGGCACAAACCACTGCACCCAGCCCTCTTCTACTCATTTTTTAAAGTAACATTTATTTTAAAAGAAAAATTCATGTTGCTACTCCAGATGAAAATTCAGTTTGGGATTAGACAAAAATACCATTAAAAACCAAGGTCTTGGTCAGGCACCAGTGGCTCACATCTGTAATTCTTGCTACCGGGAGACTGAGATCAGGAGGATTGAGGTTCGAGGCCAAAACAGGCAAGTAGTTTGAGAGACCTCCATCTCCAAAATAACCAGAGCAAAAGTTGACTAGAGGTGTGGCTCAAGTGATAGAGCACCTACTTTGCAAGTGCAAAGCCCTGAGTTCAAGCCCCAGTCCTTCCTCCCCCCAAAAAATCAAGGTCTTCAGAGTCTAGCTGAGTGCTCTTGTGGTCTGAAGGGTTGAATTCTGGAGAATACGTTTGTTTGGTTAAAAAGGAAGAGTTCCAGTCTTCAAAAGTTTAAACATAGAATGAGACGTAAGCCAGGATTTCCGCCCCTAGGTATATACCCAGAAGAACTGAAAAGAGATATCCAAACAAATACTTGTACCGGAATGTTTGTAGAAGTGCAGTTCACAGCAGCCAAAAGACAGAAGCAATCCAAGCGTCCATCAAGGGTGCATGGACAGACAAAATGTGGTGGGTCCAGAGTAGTCTATTGTTATTGCTGTTGTTATTATTATTATTGGAAGTACTGGGGTTTGAACTCAGGACCTCACACTTCCTAGGCAGGCACACTACCCCTTGAGCAACTCTGCCAGCCCAGGGGAATATTATTCGGCCATTAAAAGGACACACGCTGCAGCACGGATAGACCCAAAAAACACTGACCTAAGTGAAATAAGCAGACGCACAAGGTTGAGTGGTTGCATGTCTATGAGCAGTCCAAAACAGGTAAATCCATGGAGACAGAGAGCAAACTCAGGGCTGTCACGTCCTGAGTGACAGGATTCATGGATGAATATCGTGCAAAAAATGTGTCCACATGCATGTAAATGCAAAGCTGAGAACTGTTGAAGCTATTCCAGGAAACAGGGGAGGGGAGATAAAGAAGAGCAGTAGAGGGGAGAATTCAAGGATGATGTATTTGATACATTGTAAGAACCTGTGTAAATGCTACAGTGTACCCCCATCCAGCACAACAACAAAGGGGAAAAAAACATTTGGATGCAGTAACTTAGCAGAAGGGTAAGCTTTAAAATCATTCAGAGTTAATTTATGTTATGTGACTTTTTATCTCAGTTTTTTTAAAGGCAGATTTCCTAAGTATTAGCAAGGTGTTACAGACATACCTTGGCCAAATGAGAATATCTCCTAAGTGAAATAAGAATATCTGAAAGAGAATTGCATTTTGCTTTCTAATCCCCAGGTAGTGTCGCCTGCAGTTTCTCCTTGGGTCCTTTGCAGGAACCTGGACAGGGGATGGGAAGGCGATGGAGTCTGCCAGGCTGCCCTAACACAGATGTTGGCCTGAACAACAGTTCTGGAGCCTAGGAGTCCAAGGTCAAGGTGTCAGCAGGATTGCTTTCTCCCGGGCCTCTCCCTGGTTTGTAGGCAGCCACCTTCTTTCTCACTGTGTCCTTGAGGAGTCTTCTCTCTGTGTGCATTCCTGGTGTCTCTCTGTGTGCCCAAATTTCCTCTTCCTGTAAGGACATCAGTCAGATTGAATCAGGTCTCACCCCAACAACCTTGTTGAAACACAGTCACCTCTCTAATGGCTCCATCTCCAAGTATCACATTCTTAGGGCATCAACATGTGAATTTGGTGAAAGGGGACACAGCCCATCCCATAACGGTGTCCCAATCCACTGATGACAAGAAGCAGAGGCAGTGGTGTCAACTCAGGTCACAGGGCTGGTGGCAGCAGAGCAGCTGAGAGCCCAGGTACTCTGAGATCTCATCCACCCTGCTGCAGACAGTGGCATGAGTGACTGAGACCACAGTGCCCTTTCAATTTCCCTGAAAAGATCCAATGGGAGCAAAGACATTCACTCGTGCACACACAAATGTTTTAGCAATCGAGACTGCATGACACACACCTATAGTACCAGCTACTCAGAAGGCAGAGGTAGGAAGGTCATGGTCCACAGCCAACCTAGGCAAAAAGCCTAGACCCTATCTGAAAAACAAACTCAAAGGAAAACAGGACTGGGACGTGGGTCAAGGGGTAGGCAGCTTGGCTAGCAAGCTTGAGGCCCTGAGTTCAAACCCCAGTACTACACAAATAAAGAATAAATAAGACTTCACGGTTCTGACTCCCTCAACATTGCAAACCTCCACCATGACTCCTGCTCCATCCTGCATGTCGGGGTAGAGGGAATGTGTCTGACCTGCTAATGAGATCTAATGAATGGGGATGAGGTCACACACAGAAGACACGTGACCTGAGCCTCAGGTTTTTCTTTTCCCTGAGTTTGTACCTGGAGAGCTTGATAACTTGGCTGAGTGCGTGGAACCTCACGTTGGGTCTTTGTTTACTGTGCCTCTTTGTCCTCCAGGCATCAAAGAGATTAATTTTTTGCAGAGTACACAGACTTCAGAGCAGGATATAGTCTCAGCAAGTCCACACCTGATTTGGCAGTCCCTGTTCAGCCCCAGCCAGCACCAGTCTGCAGGCAGATGAAAGAGATCGGAGAGATTGGAGGGTGGAAGGAGGGGCCCAGGAACAGGAGGAAGCGCTCAGCATGCTGGCTCTGTCCATGCCACCGAAGCAGATGGACAAGGACCAAATCTGCCCAAGCTGGTCACAAAGAGAACCGAGCAGTACACGTGAGATGTCACTCCATCCTGCTTCTCCCCACATCCTCGGCTGCTGAGAGCCCTGCTCCCTGCTGGATGTGTCCAAAGTTGAGCCCACTGCATTCCAGGAAGTTTCAAAGCCATCCCTGGAAAAGATGCCTCTCCCTGGGAAGCATTTGCAAGTGGGAGGCTCCATCCCAAGTGGCCTCCTTCCTCCACAAATGGCCTTTCCACTCTTCTTAGATCTGAAACTACAGGCTTCTCAGGGTCTCTGTGCCCTTCAAAAGCTTGCAGAGTGACCCCTAGAAAATGCTTCATTCAGATAATAACATGTTCTCATGCTCCCGCCACTGCAGAAGTGTCTCCTGACCTGCCTCCCCCAGCCTCCATGCCTAGCTCCTTTGCCTTCAGTGTTGAACACACTCCTCTGAGCGTCCTCCCCAGCCAGCTCCCTCTTCTCCTCCAGGACCCACCTGGACCATGCCTGCCTCCAAGGAGCCATCAGCATATGGATGAAAGAGTGAGTGAACAAATGAACAAGAGGACTTGGCTGCTTAAGGATGGGGCAGCCCACAGGCAGCAGGAATTTTCAGACATCATCAGAGGCGCTCACTGGCTTCTGGGCTCAGTAACCATCCCCTGAAGCCACCCCCCACACACAACATGCAGGACATCACTTTCCTGCCAGTAACCAAAGTGGGAAAGGACTACAGATATGGTAAGTAAAGAGACAGTACCCCCCTCCCCAGGGCTGCCACCCTCTCAGAGGCTCTGCATTGCCAACCTACACATCAAAGGGCACCTCTTCCTCTAGTTGGGTCTGTATGCTGGTCACTTGCAAAGGGCAAAAGGCCTTTTGGGAGCTGAGTCTCATTCTTCTCTGTTCAAATGCATCTTTAAGTGACTAGAGGGTGAAGGTCATGGCTCCTAAGAATCAGTTTTGAAGGACTAGATTAAAATGCAAGGTGCCTCGATATACCAAAGCTAAGCTCCTGCCCTTCCTGTCCTAGGGAGGAGGAGAGGCGAGCAGGGCTGGCAGGAGCCAGCTGGAAAGGGAAGGTGCCGAGCTTGGAACTCTGCGACCTTTACCTTCTTCCCAGCAGAGGTACTAGACCTCAGAAGGACAAATGGAGCTTTTCTTTGGAAATGATGGTCAACAGACACTTGGAGAAACACACTCAGAACTCCACTTCCCAGGAATTCAAAGACAAACAGCTCCTGCATCCAGGCCAGTTAGTGGCACTTCTGCTCTTCTCCTGGGAGCAGAAGGGACCCAACTCTATGGGCTGCCTGTGCTCTGGGCCCCAGGACGGCACAGAGTGGTCAGACAACCAACACTGCTCCCAAATGTCTTTTTTTTTTTTTTTTTTTTTGGTAGTAAAAGTAATAGTAAAGTTCATTAGGAAAGGAATTTAGTATAACAGGAGAAAGGTGGGGAGAAAGGGGAAGGGGGAACATTTCCTGTTCCCCATGCAGGAAATGGTAGTAAAAACTGCCCCCAAAGTGTCTTGAGCACTTTCTCAGGGTGGGTCAAGGCCTGCCACACACAGAATCCTGTCCTTCCTCCTTCTTCCTGCATTTTCTGTGCCGTTGTCCTCTCTGTAGAAAGCATGAGCTCCCAAGGGCGGGAGTTACATATTCCCTGCTCGCCACTCCATCTCCCACACTTAGCTGGGTGCCAGGCCTGTGTGGGCACTGGCAAACGCTTGTTGAATAAATGAATGAGTGGCCTTTCTCAGTCTAGAGGAGGCATAGGGAAATAAACCCTCTCGGAGTTTTATGGGACTGGGGCCCCCACGAGGTACAGAACAAGGAGCACCTGTAATATAACAAGTCAGCCTTGGGTATCTGGGCTGGGGAGGAGGCCGTGCACATGCCACAGACAAGGCCAGTGCTGACCCTGGGGGAGGGACAAGGCAGGGGCCTGTGCTGTAGGCCAGGCAGGCTCGGGAAGTTCTGGGAACTCTGGCTAAGGAAGGAACCCCAGCAAACACTTGGTAGAGGGCACTTTAGGATGGGAAAATGAAGACCCCCCCCCCCATCGACTCCCTGCCTGCTTCTCAGACTCTGGTGTAAGTTTGAGGGCCAGGGAGGGAGGAAACCCAGGCTGCTTGTGCTGAAGTCTCCCACTCTGGGAAGGGCAGGCCCAGGATTTTTGGAGCTTGAGGCAGGGGTCTTTTAAGAAAAGAACTTTAAAGGCTGGAGGAGAGGCTTAAGTGATAGAGCGCCTGCCTAGCAAGCCCAAGATCCTGATTTCAAATCCCAGTACTGCCAAATGAAAAAAACATGCCTCAAGATTTTCACTTTTACAAATTGTATAAGATTATATGACTGGTGAACTCCAGGAGTTCCTGGACATCTCCCAAGACAGAGAAGGGACTCTGCAGAACCTGAGGCCTCCCGACACCCTAGTGTAGCAGCCAGGGACTTCCTTCTGCTTTCATGTGTGCTTAAAGTTTTTCCCATAACTACAAGTTTATTTTTTAAAAACTGGCATTGTATTTCTCCAAACCTTTCTCTTAATCATGCACAAGTTTTGATTATATCTTGTAAGCAGTTGTTACTTAAATAAAATAAACATGCAACTATGTTAAAAAAAAAAAAAAGCCTAAGCGATCAGCTGTGTTCAATTGTTGGGAAAACCCCGGGAAGTGTCTAGCCGAGTGGACCATCGGTCTGTCTGATTGTGGTTACTCAGGTGGAGGCCAAGTGCCCAGGAAGAACCGACCAGTCTCTGGGACACTCCCTGGTCCCACAGAGGGCAGGCGCTGGGCAGATTCAGATTCAGAGATCCTGCTCTCCTTTCCTCTCCCACCTGAGGCCTTAGTGGCAATGCTGTGTCCTGTCCCATAGTGACAGGGTGAGCCAGGCTCCAGGTGTCCTGGCTGAGGACATCAGTGTCCTTACTGCATCCAGTGTCCTGTGCAGTGAGACAGAATTGGGCGGAATCCCAGCACTTTCTCTCATGACCTTGGGCAAGTTCGGACCCGCCCTGAGCCTGTTTCCTCTTCTGAAGAATGGAAACTGAGAACCGCAGCTCGCAGAACTAAACCTGGTAGAAGTGGTGAAACGCCTCTGGCAGAGCTGGCGTTCAGCCAACTGAGCTCCTGGCTCTTTCCCTGCATTTTCCTCCCCGCTTGGCCCCGGTGAAGCTGGGAGCTGCTGGTGGATCACATCCTGTTCCTTGTTCAGGCCCCACTGGAGACCTGGGGCGCCCGCATGCTCCCCTGCACCCCAGCCCCCACTTGCAGGCACTGAGGGAGTTCAGTGGAAAACATCCACTGATGGTGGAACCATCCAGGCCGGCTCCAGCCTGGCCACCCTGGCCACATGCTCATGCTAATTCTGCCAGAAAGACCAGCCTGTGGTTAGGGAGAACGGCCATTATGGTTTCCAGAAAATTCCTTTGAGCAGGGAGAAGCTGTTTGCCATTCCTGAAGCCTCTCCAGCCTCACCAATGTGGTTTCCCAATGAAGCTGGGGCTGCTTCCTGGTTTTTATTTTAACCAGCCTTTTCTCTGCTTCCCCAGAAAGCCTGGGAACTCAGACACACCTTCCTCTTACTTTTCTAAATGACTTCTGGTTGTTTCTTCTGAATACACAGTAGCACCTACTCCACCATCTTGGAATGCCTTAGAGGGCTTGTTTAGTTATGGTGGGAAGTCTGGGGAACCAAGTCTGAGCTCACACAAGGAAAGACAAGATAGGGAAGGATGACAAGTTCCCCTCAGGATGGCTGAGTGCAATGTATTTTGGAATTCTTAATTCTGCCTCCAGTAGGAAAGTCAGATGGAGAGTTGGACACCCAGGGCCAACTCCCAGGAGTGGGCTACAGGGGTGGACTCCTCAGTACAGGTGTCATGGGCTCAGGTAAGATCTCTGGACAGCCCGTGAGGTCAAGAAACAAGAGCCAAGAATGAAACAAGGAAGAAAGAACTTGAAGAAGAGAAACCATCAGAAAAGTCTGGAAGGGTCAGTGGAGGGGAAGAGAACCAGGAGACAGGGATGCCCACGGGCTCTGCACAGTCTCAGCCCAGTCCTGTGGCCACAGCCGTCAAGGTAGGTGAGCTGCAAATGGTCTACAGGAATCTGTATTTAATGTGTCATCACAGAGCCAAGAACACATCAAAGGACACTATGCAGGGTCAGTTTCATCCTGAGGAGATTAACAGCCTCTACTTCCTCTTTCCTGCAGCGACCTCTTTGGGACCCTCCCCCCAGCCAGAACCAAGTCTCCATGTTATGAGCGCCCCAGCCTCAAATGAGCAGATCCCCTCCAATTGGCAGCCCTGGCTAAGCAACCAGACAAAGCCAGCGTCAAATGCCAGTCCTGTGAGCCAGGCATCTTGGGGACTCTGACCTCACCGAGTGCGTTCATGGCTGCAGCCCTAGCCAAAAGAAACTTTCAGCTGAGCCCAGACAACTCATAGACTCATAAGATCATGAAACAGTTTTTGGTTTTAGCCAAAAAAAGAGAAAATGTCATCAGAGACTTCACCAGAACAACTTTAATGGCTTGGTGAGTGTCTTCGTCCATTTCCTGTGCTGTAACATAATACCTAAGGCTGGTAAGGTACAAAGAAAAGAAGTTTATTTGACTCATAGTCTTGGATGTCCTATGGCATGGCACCAACATTAGCCTCTGGTGAGGGCCTCATGGCGGACAGCATCGCATCGTGGGAACACATGCAAGAAAGAAATTGCACAGTGAGAGAGGAAACAAGAGAGCACGCTGGGAAAGTCAAACTCGCTTGATGATAATCTGATTTCATGGTAACCAATCTTGTCCCAGGAGATCTAACCCAAGCCCAAAACAGACATTTGCCCCTTCTGCAGCTGGTGTCCACCATGACTCAGTCATCTCCCACTGGGTCCCACTCGTAAAGGTTCCACCACTGCTCAAACCATCACATTGGGGACCAAGCCTCCAGCTCACAAACCTTTGGGAGTCAACCATATCCAAACGATAGCAGTGGGGCTACAGACCTGACCAAGAAATGTAAAGTGAGGACAGGTGTGTGTGTGTAAGCCAGGTTTAGAAGCTGCTCACGGAGCTGGAACTTGACCCTGGAAGGCAGAGACACCAGGACTCCATACTGCCTCTGGAGCGTCCAGTTCAGCACATGGGTTCCTCCGGGCCTTTAACCCGCGTGACCAGGCAGCCCTGGCTGGGCCTTGGACAGGGAGCAGAGGGCGTGAGCCCCAGTCTCAGACCTGCACATAAATTCTAGGGTCTCCATTTTCTCCTCTCTAACATGTGTCTGAAAGACACCTAATCTATGCCAACTCTCCAGGGCCACTGCTGGAAAGAAAGAAAATGCAGGACATGAAAACTGAGGGCAAAGGCCTGACAAATTTTCCAAATTTGCTGACACTGACTGCGGGGGGGGGGGGAAGGGCAGAGGAGAGAAAGAAGGAAAACACAAGGAAAGGAGGCAGGCAAGCCCAGGATCTTCCTCTAGGACTAGTGACCTGGCTCCCTGCCCAGGCTCTAAGGGCATTTCTATGGCCAGTCCTGACCAAACTCTAATTTAGAAAAAAAAAAAAAAAATCCATGTATCACATACAAACTGGGTTCAGGAAGGACAGGGCTCTCAGCTCCTAGGAGGGATTCTTAGGGTCATTAGTGCTCAAAGGAAGGAGGCTGAGAGCAGCAAGTGGGTGCTGGCAGCCTACTTAAGTCTGTACAGGCTGAGCCTCACTTAGTTTTGGATTTGGGAGTATTTCGGATTTCAGATTTTCGGATTAGTGTTGCTCAACTGGCAAAGGCGGAGCAAATATTCTGAAATCTGAAACTCCCTGGTCTCAGGATAAGAAAGCTGAACCTGCACAATACACTTACATAAAAGAAAGTCTAGGAAGATCAAGGCTGCCCACGATACTTTGAATCTCACCAGCAACCTCAGAAAAGTTTGGCCTGGATCATCCTTTGTACTAAAGAGCCATCTAGCCTGCAGCTCCTTCTAAGGACTTCTCACGTGTGCAAGTAGAGTTGGGGACTGCTGTGACCACAGCACCTGCTGAGGAGCTGGCACCCTCTCTGTTTGTCATTATCCAACATCTGTAGCTTAAAATCAGGGCTGCCTCCTGGGACAAAGGAGAGAGCCCCAGGAATGGAGTTAAAAAAAAGTCATTAGCTCCTTGTTCCACTGACTTCCATTGCACAGGAAGATTCCTAAGCAAGGCAGAGAGCGCAAGACAGGACACGAGATGCACATGGGGGAAATAAAGAGAAGTCACACATCACATTAGGGAGAGGTACAAATGGCAGGCCAGTGCGGTGGAACAGCCAGCCTGGAGCTGCAGCTTTGGGGGTGGGGGGGGCGTGGGATTCCCGAGCGGTTGCCATGGTTTCCCAGTCTGCATAATCCTCACCCAAACAGCTCTCCTTCCGCTCACCTTGAGTCACCAAGCAAAGGAGAAATGAAACGAGTGTGACAAATACGCTGGCACTGAATGAGAGGAAGAGAAAGAAGGACAGTGACAAAGGAAACAGGCCAGCCACAAGCCTAGGGCTTGTGACCAGAGTCCCTGCTATGGGGGCCATTTCTTTGGCCAGCCACAGAAATTTTGATTTACAAAACAATCCATGGATCAAATACAGACTGGGTTCAGAAGGGGCGGGGTGGTGGATGCCCTGTGTTCGGGGCCATGGGCAGTCAGATCTTATACGCCAGGTTACCTGTTAGCACGTAGGCCTGAACCCAAAGAGCCAGAGTCTGCAGCCCCCTGGTCAGGCTCTGACCCCAAGAAGGTCCAGCTTTCCTCCCCAGGCTCAGATATGAGCCATGTATCCTGAACATCCTGCGTGACCCCACAAAGCTCGTGTACTTATCTCTAAAAACACCGTCAGGATTGTTGTGAGTCCTGAAACCCTGTGCTGACAGCCCTGACTTATACCTGGAGTACAGGAGTGCAGTAAATGTCAGGTTCTCCCCCAAAAACTCCATTTCATTGTGGCATAATTCACACATAACCAAATTCACCAACGTTACAGGGACATTTGATGGGTTTGGGCAAGTATACATGGTCACGGTGACAGAACTTCCACAGTCAAGGGAGAAAACATCTCCTTGCCCCACAAAATCCCCTCCTGCCCCATGCAGTCAATCCCCCTCCCCATCTCACCCCCCAACCCTCATGGCCCCAGGTGACCCCTGATGCTTTCTGTCCCTGATTCTAGAATGTCACAAAAATGGAAGCCTCTTGTGTCTGGCTTCTCCCCCATCACACGCTCTTCCAGCTCATCTGTGTTGCTGGCTGTATCAGGAGCTAGTTTCTCTTCACTGCTGGGCAGTGTGCCATCCCGTGGACTAAGTGGCACCTCTGAAATATCAAACTATGTTGAACTGTGCTTTCAAGCCTACCCTGAGTGCTGATCTACGCTACACCCTGCTGCTCCTCCTGGGGTCCAGTTCAGATGTGTCATCATCGTCTCCTGAGCTTTCCTGGGTCAGCCCCTGACATGAGGGGAGAGGGGGATGGGAGGCGAAAAGAGGGGGAGGGGCGGACATACAACCCAGGCGCACACGCCACACACAGCACTCCCCAGTGTAACAGCTGTGCACACCCTCTGCCACGGCATCCGCAGGTGTCTCCAGCTAGAACAGCAGCGGTCATGACCTTCCAGCATGCCTTGTCTGCCCCCTGCCTGATCTTTCACTTAATCTGTTGTTTCTTTCTTAACCTTAGCCCCCTCTCCCCCAAGGAGAAGCAGGTATAGAAGTTCCCCCCAGAAAAGTCTCGCCACCCTCCATTCACTGATTTTTCTTCTTTCATTCAATGAGACATTATTAGCTTGGCACCAGTGGCTCACGCCTGTAATCCCAGCTACTCAGGAGGCAGAGATCAGGAGGATGGAGGTTCAAAGCCAGCCCAGGGAAACAGTTCATGAGACCCTATCCCAAAAAAACCCTTCACAAGAAAGGGCTGATGGAGTGGCTCAAGTGGTAGAGCACCTGCCTATCAAGTATGAGACCCTGAGTTCAAACCCCAGTACCAACAAATAAATTAAATAACCAGAGCAAAATGGACTGGAAGTGTGGCTCAAGCAGTACAGCACCTGCTTTGCAAGCACAAAGCCCTGAGTTCAAACCCCAATCCCACCAAAAATAAATAAATAAGGAATTATTGAACTCATGTATGAAAATGGGAAAATGAGACCTGTTGAAACGATTTCAGGAAAGAGGGGAAAAGGGGATAAAGGAGAATGATGGAGGGGTGAATTTAACTAAGATGCATTGTAACAACTTTGGTGTCACAATGTACCTCCAGTACAACAATAATATGAAAATATGATAGAAAATATTTTAAACGAAATGATCGAGTGGCAACTGTGCTAAGCACAAGCCAGGGTCTGGGCAGTGGGCGGAGGGCCAGCCGCAGGCACGGTGCCCAGGCAACCCCAGCCCCATCAGTTCTTCTCCCGCCACTGCAGCCCACCTGCAGGACGGCAGTGGATGGCGCCCCTCCAGTGTCCTCCAATTTCCCTCTATTCAGCTCAGACCGGAGCAGCAGCAGGCGGCTGAAAGGATTTCCAGGTGTCCCGTTTGCCCTTTCATCCTTCTTTTCTCTCTCGCTTCTTTCATCTTCTTTTTCAAAACGCTCTTAATAGTGGGAAAGTTAGCATGAAAGGAGAGAAAATGAGGCTGGGGAGGAATGTGTCTGATGCAGCGCACTGATCACCAGCGAGGTCTTCTCGGAACCTCGCCACAGAGGGTCTCCCAGCCTCCAGCAACAGGAAGAGGTAGGAGTGGCAGGGGACTGGGAGCCAGGCCTCTTCTCCCCTCCTGAGCACAGAAGTGGCAGTGGGTTAAGGTAGGGGGCTGACCTTTCAGACACAAATCAGGCCGTGGAGACCAGGGAGGACTGCCATGTCCCTGCTGGCCTCTGTTGGAGCCATCTAGGGACCAGAAAGATCCATCTCCATTGGAATTTTCTCCCCTATTCAAGGGCAAGAGCCTGAGGTGGTGAGGAAAAGGGAGCCTAGATTTAGGTGTGGCAGCCCAGTAGGGCAGGATACAGGCCTGGTCACCCCAAAGACTCAGGCCATCACTGCTACCTCCTGCCAACCTGGGCACAGGCCATGTACCACACGGCCCTATAGAAGAGCCAGTGGGGCACCTACTGTAGGGCTTCCCCAGTGCCCAGCTAGGCTTAGCACTTCGAGAAAGCCTCAACTTGTCTCCGTCTATGTCACATGCCCCCTGCATCCTGAACTGACCTCCTGGCCACCTCCCCCTACCACACAAGAAAACTTAGGACACACATCAGAGAAGAAGCCACCCAGGCCCCCTTCTGGGGGAGAGATGGTTCCTTGGCTGCCCACTAGGAAGGCAGGGAGGCTGAGCCAAAGAGCAAGTGAGGTGAGAGAGCTGCTAGCGCTGTTTCCCCAGGTAGCAGAGGGGTGTGATGCTAGCAAGTCTCTGTCAGGCTGGGTATGTCAGTGGTTAGCAGTAGGTCCTGGAGGCAGCCTGCCCAGGTTCAAATCAGATCAAATCTACTTGCTGCTTACTAGCTGTGTGAGCAGGAATATCTGGCATGTAACTGGGGTCGAAATAGATCTGCCTCGGAATCACTGCTCTAGTTATCATCAGAACATACTTGGAACATGCCTGGCACACAGTAGGTGCCCAGCAAAGCCTTGTGCCCTGATTTCAGTGTTATTATTCAACCAGGCCCCCCCCCCACCCCGAGTGCCATGCACAGTAATTCTAGCCCTGCTGGATGGATATGATGACAGAGGACAGATGTCTCCCCCAACCCCTCAGAAGGCCCAGCCAGAGAGGAATCTGCCAGGGACCTCTGACTTCTGAGGTCCAGCCTCCTCCCTGAGACAGAGGCCAAGAGGGGCTGAAAAGCAAAAACTGCAGGAAAGCAGCTGGGCTACTGCTTCAGGGACCACCCCACTCTGTACAAATCCAGGGGTCACCCTTTATGTCAAAGGTGGCTCCTGCCCAGGGCAAGAGGCAAGGCCTCCTAGAGGAGTCAGATAGACTCACCTGAAAGGCCATTTGCCCACCAAAAGCTGGTTATAAGACCCAAGGGATGGGTCTGAGAGGGAGAGGCAGAGGCCCAAATGAGGAGTGCCTGGGAACCCTGTCTGTCCACCAGGCCAGCGGGAGGACATGGGCTTTCCCTATCCTGGAGACAAAAGAGTCCTGGAGATACCTACTCTTGCTCTCATCCCCTGGAACAATCGCACACCCACATGTCTCCCCTGCTTCCTGGAGGGCAGGCGCTTAAGGACCCAGAGCAAGAGGATAGCTTCCTCTCAGCCTAGCCCATCAGAGACTTCTGCTCAGCTGTGGCCTGCTTGAGGTGAGATGTCAGCCAGTCCTCACGAAGCTCCCTGCACTGGGTAGACAGATGGGCACAGGCTGGACTCCTTCCAGTAGAGCCGCAGTCATGGAAAAGCACAGGGAGAATGAAACAGAGGCACAGCCCCTGTGTGGGTATTCCATTGCACACGTGTTCAAGTTTATTCAAATTTGCTGTGTGTGCAGGTGTGCATATGCAAATGTGTGTGCACATGTGCTGATGTGTGCAAGTGTGTGGCTGTGTGGTATGCAAGTGCACAGGTGTGTTGCAAAGGTGTGTATGTACACCTGCAAATGGAGTGTATGCGTGTATACACGTGTGCAAACTGGTATATGTGAATGCACCAGTGTGTAGGTGTATACATCTGGGGGGATGCTGGGCTCATGTGTACAAGTGTACATGTGTGAGGGGCCCAAGGAGAGGAGAGAGAGAAAAAAAAAGAAGGGTGGAAAACCCCCACAGTACAGCAGCCCTGCCCAGCACACTGCCAGACAAAAAGCACCAGCAGATAGGAATGGCCAGCCTCCCCATCCACCATCTCAGAAGTTGGCAGAGCAGACACTGGAGAAGTAGCTGGGGCCTCATGGATCACACAGGTTGGAAATGTGTCCTTGTCACAAGATGCAGTCTCTGCACCTGCTCCTAACTCCAGTTCCTTCCTTCACCCTCACTAGTCAACCCCTTTCCTTCCAAGCCCCCCATGGTCCCTGTAAAGGCCAGCAGGCCCCATCCCTGTCAGGAGGGAGCCAGGGGTAGTTAACTGCTCAGTGTCATCAGCCTATGTGGGTCAGGTCCTCCTCACCCAAGAACAAGATCTCCTGGCAGATTGTTTGGGCAGGGTGACATAAACTGTTTTTCCAGTGTTTAACCGAAGGACCTTCCAGTCCTCCATTTGTGTACGTGTGAGGGCCTCCGAGGACTAGCATAACTGGCTTATCTCCACTCAGCATCTTGGAAGAGCCCAGACAGATGAGCAATCCCTTTAGACTCCAGGACATAAGAATCACAGCCTTGCAGAAGGATTAGTGAGGCTGGATTCCTCCTCAGACAGATGCTGGTATCCAGCACCTCACAGCACCAGCACAGCCAGTGCCCAGGGTCTGCATCCTGGAGCCACAAAGTGGCTGGACCTGTCCTGAGAGAAGAGAACACTGAGCTGGTCCTTGCCACTGTGGAGAAGGGTCTTCACCCAGGAGGGCTTGCCAGGGCGGGGCTGCTCTCCTTGGGAGCTCTTCAAGAGGTCCCTGCACAGGCCCCAGGAACCCACTGTGCACAGTCATCCTCAAGGTCCCCTCCCTGGCGGACTCTCCAGAGACAGGCACAAGCTGTGCCTGGCAGACCCACTCACTCTACTCCAGGCCCCTGGGTTTGTCTGAGAATCACAGCATCTGGAAGGGGGACCTCACCTAGATCCAGCTGCCAGAGGCAGCTGGGATCTGCTTCCTCCTCCATCCAGTGGTAGCTACAAGAACCTCACTTTTTTCATCCCAGGTGAGAGGTGAGGATGCCCATCATGGAGTCATGTGAGGACCAAATTTGTCCTCTTGTTCAGGGCCTGGCCTGAAGCAGACCCTCCATCTCTTCTTCTATCCCAAACCCCAGGACAAGCCTGACTTTCTCCCCAGGAAAGACCTCCTGACACTGGAGACTGGAGACGGAACTTATTCCCTTCCTCTGTCCTCTCTCTATCATCATCCATCCCCTGTCTCTTCTCTCCTCACCTTCCATCCCACAAACACACCTGGATTCCTTGCCTCCATTCTTCTGAGACTGACTGCTCCATCACTCTCTCCTCAGTGACATTCCCACCCCCAAGTCTGGGATGGGCACCTCCCCTAGGGACTTCTACCATCTTTACTTCAATCTTGGTAGCCTGGAATTGCCTGGTGACCTACTGCCTCCCTCTCTGGACTGTAATCCCCTTGAGAACAAGATCTTTGCAGTTAGGCTCTGTGATCTATGAAACGTTTAACAAACCAACCTCCTCAGCAGAGAGCAAAACCTCAACCCTAGGACCAGGGGCAAACTGAGGCTGCAAGTCTCCTCTGGATGGTTGCTGGGGAGAGGGAGTGGGCCCATCCTGTCCCCACATGCAGCTCCTCCCCCCTTGCCCCACCACCCTCCCTGCATTCCCTGCCTTCACAGCCTGCCCAGCTCACATCCAAGGCAGCTCGAGGCTGGCAGCTCTGCCGTCATCTGGTGCAGACTCATCAGTGTTGCCATGGAGACCAGCCAGCAGTCAGCTCCATGCCCTCCCGCTGCAGGGGCCGGGCAGAGCAGAGGTGCAGTGTGCTGCCACAGACAGAACCTACCAAGCAAGGAAAAATGGGCAGCTCTACACCCAGACAAGCCTAGTCCTGCTCCCCTCCTTATAGTGGGTGACCTCAGGCAAGTAGCTTCACCTCCCTGAGACTCATGAATGGAATGAGTGAGGTTATCAGCCACACGAAGTTGCAGAAGGATGAAGGGAGCCTATGCAGGGTGTGGAACTGTCCCATGTCATTTTGGTGTGCTGATATCTGAGTTAGCTTTCTGGGGGGCTGTTGTGAGGGTTTCTAACCCTGATCCTTGTGTCCAATTCCCCCTACTCTACCCCCAGCTTAGGTGGGTCTAAAGGAAGGATCGCCTCTATTCACAAAAAGGTTTTGTGTGACATCTGAAAACAAAGAAGCCAAAATGGCTGCTGGTCAAATTTGAACTCGGCTTGTCTCTGAGGGTCACTGATATGGGTGCCACACTGGTCACTTCCTGTAACAAGTTAATCCTCTAAGGTTAGCAGCCCTGCTTGTGAAGGGCAGAGGTGGCATTGCACTGTGCAATGGCCTCCAGGTCTCCTTGGAGTTGTGGGGGCAGGGTGTCCTGTCTCCTTAGCACTGCAAATGGAGGCTACTTCTGGGGGTGGCTGAACTTTCCCAGGCCAGCTAGATGCCTGGAGCAGGAACACGCTGGAGCCCTTAGCACAGGGAAAGCCAGCTCTCCACAGCCAGCCTGGGTCCTGGCCTGGAACTGACTGCCTGGAGTCTCAAACAGACCTGGCCCCTGATCAAAAGACACCCCCCCCTTCACCCAAATGTCAACTGGGCCCAGTTGCAGGGCAGAGAAACGGCTGTGCTCTCAGTAGGAGGACCTGTGACCTGTGAGCTAGCCAGCTACAGTTGCAATAGTGCCACATAACAAAGAATTCCAGAAATCTCACCAATTTAGAACAATAGAGATGAACTTTCTTTCTTATTCCTCACCTGGGAGAGTGAGGGGCCTATGGAAAATTCTGCACTCTAGTTGGGGCAGATATTGTAAAGTCACCTGGCAAAAGATACAAATGTGAAATTCTCTACCAGGGAGGGATGGAGGGAAGAATTAGAAACGCGAGTCCAATCTGCCACAAACTATCAAAGGGTGCAAGGTGTTGAAAGTAAGCTTGGCACTACAATGTGTTGGATAAATGGTGTGCTGCTGCATCCTCATTACCAAATGTCCCCTTGGCTGCATTTGCACAGTGACCATAAGCAACCTCATTCTTAAAGCAAGGAACAGGGTGCTGGGCAGAGCAACAAAGCAGGGCAAACCCCTCCGCCCCAAGGGATCTAAACTACAGATTTGGCTATTAACACAGCTCCTCAGAGAATGACCTACTGGGGGTGGGCACAAGCAGAGAGAAGGTGGCCTGGCATTTTGAAGGATTTTAAAAATCCTTCAAGAGGAGGGTAACTGTTAGCCCTCCAGGCTTCATGGCAGTGTACCCCAGGTTCTGGGTCTATACGGTTGGAATCAGAGTTAGAAGGCTCCTGCCGACATGTATATTCACTCTCTCCCTTCCACCTTCTCTACCTCCCACTCCCCTAGAGGGACTCAATTCCAAGGTGTAAATATGCCCACTCCACCTACCTTAGAGCTGCTGTGAGTGTTAGATGAGAAAACACCTGGAACAGTGAACCAGGACAGGCACACACTCCACATGTATGAAGTGTCACTTGACCCCAATTCTGCACTTGGGGAGAGAAGGAAGTTCCTGCCAGCTCTGCATGTTTTCAAAAGTTCATCAGTTTTTGAGTTTCCTTTTTTTTTTTCCTTCCAAAATTCCACTCACCCAAGAGAAAAACGTAAACATTTTTAATCATCTCAGGGACATTGGTCATTATTACGAATTCAAAAAGAGCGGAGTTATTAAATAATGTTTGATAGTACAATCATGCTGTATGTCACAAAATCTTCAATGGAGAATGCTGCTTTTATTTTCCAGGCTCTCTCATCTGTTATCTTACAGGGGGGAGATAGTCCCCTAATTAAGGTAGTATGAAAACAGGTCAGGAAGGACCAGATCCCTCTCCCACTGGACAGTGGTGCTGGAGGGACAGGTCTGGGCATCCTCTCTGCTTCCTGCTAGGATCTGCACAACTTTGGGACACACAGCTTCCCCCTTGGGTGCCATCTTCTCTTCCTCTGTCTCTGAGACTTGAGGTTCCGCCTCCCTCCTCTGGGGTCTTGCTCAGCCACAGCCTTGCCCACATCTGCCTCCGTGACAGATGTCTTTACGCCCCAACCCCACACCACTTGCTCCAGACAGATGCTGTCCCTGTGACCTCAGCTGAGGCTCCCCACAAAGGCAAGCACAAAGCTAAGTGTCCATGATGGGTTGCTCAAAGTCTGATCTCTATTACCTGTGAATGCGACCTTATTTGGGAATGGGGGGTTTGCAGATATAATCAGGTTAAGGTGAGGTCAGACTGTATTTGGGTAGGCTCTAATCCAATGACCGGCATCCTTAACAGAGAAAGTTAGACACAGTTGGGGAGACCACTAGAATGGAGACTGGGGAGACCTGTGTGCAAGACAAGAAATACCAAGGATTGCAAGCAACCACCAAAAGCAAGGAGAGAGGTTAGGGACGGAGTCTCTCCAAAAGCCTCAGAAGGAACCAGCTCTGCCAACACTTTGACCTTGGACTTCGGGCCCCCAGAACTGTAAGAGAATAGGCAACTATCCACTGAAGCCCTGTGACTTCCGTGGGGATTTGTTACTGCACACAGAAACCAAAGGTGATGTGTACTTCCCCAAGGCTCCTACAGTCCCCAGGGAGAAATGAGCCTGAAGTCACTTGCAGTGAGTCCTTTTACAAGCACTGTTATGGGGACAGTTTTGGTCAATGGCAAAGGCAGGATGGAGTCAGAGCCCAGTGTAAACCCCAGCTCAGCCCCCTCAGTGACAGCAGCTGCTTAGTGTCCCCAATCAGGGGCATCTCAAGACTCAAAGGATGATCTCGACACCACCTTCCAATGTCAAACATGATAACCAGAAGAGCACCAAACCTTGCTAGGCACCCTGCTGGAACATCACCAGAATTAGTTCTCACCGGATCAGCCTGGCCACCCCAGATCAAACAAGCTAACCCTGGGGAAGCTGTGCTCACAGCTGGTGCTCTATACCCTTCCTGTCTCCAGTTGGAAAATACCAAGGTGCTCCCAGGAATGCTGGAATGACCCACTGAACAAGGTCACAGAGGACAAAGGCTCTCTGAAGCCCTGGCCTCCTATCTGGGTACCTCCTGTCCTGCACTCCTGTCCCCTCTCCCCTGGCAGAGACTTCTTCACTCCTGGGCAGGGGTTTTGCCGACCTCCCCACTTAACTCTGCCTCAAGAGTCACTCACCCATTCTGTTTCCATTCAACGAGCCCAGTCTTAGCACCCAGACTGCTTCTAATAGCATGCTACACAGTGGGATCCCAAAATGACAGTCACTGTCCCCAACTTTAAGAAGTTTGCCTGCCACACCTACAAGAAAGACACAGGACTCTGAGTCATGGCAGAAACCCAGACCACGCTGGCTTCGCCCACCTCCACCCCTACCATCGCCCAGAGGCCTCCCAGCTGAGGGGCCTCCCACCATAGGCAGGGGTTGGGGTCTACCAGAAGTCCCAAGACACACTCACTCAACAGCACATCTTGGTAGAGTCATCACTTTACTTAAAAATGGGAGCAAGGATTAGGTTAAACCATTCAATTGGTAAGCAATTTAAAATGGTAATTGTTCTACTAAGACATGTAGAACTACTTTTCAGGACAGGATGCAAAAGCCTCATGAATTTTTTGTTGTTTGCTTTTCATTTTTGAGACATTCTCACTAGGTAGCCCAGACTGGCTTGGAGCTCTCCACCTCCTGCCTCTGCCTCCCAAGTGCTGGGATTGCAAGCATGTGCTACCTTGCCCAGCAAGAGTTTTTAAGACAAGCCTCCATGGCTTATAAACTCTGTCCACTTTCACCTGAAATGCCAGACTCACAGGGCCCATGGTTCTGCTCTCTTCTGCTGCTAGAGTCACCTGGCCAAGCAATGTGGGAATTGTCCTGCCTGCCCTCCCCCACCTAACATCTCCTGAGCCTCCTTCCAGTCCTCAGCCTCCTCTTCTTCTGAAGCATGGGGCTTCCTGGAGGTCGCTGAGGCTCTTCAGCCAGATACTAGCCATTAATCACTCTAGTCAGGCCCTGCAACCTCCTGTAGGTGCCACATAAATACACTTAACCTTTAAAGGGCCCGGGTGCTGCCCATGAGGGAAAGCTTGAGAGGTTCACCCCAAGGAGAGCCTAGCCTCCTTCATCCTTTCCAGACTCTCCTGGTCACAGAGGGGAGAAAGTTTAAAACGAGCAGAAGGGGCTGACTGTAAACCCAGCCCCATCTATCAAACTGACAGAGCTCCTGATGCCAAGAATCCAAGGAGCTTCCAAGGAGGACAGAGGCCGACAAAGATGGCACTATGCATAACTGAGCCTATCTGCTGTGACTTTCCCAGGGGCCTCTGCTGCTGTGGCCCCCAAAACTGGGCCTTTCCCAGCCAAAGAGGCAAGCAGAGTGAGGAGGGGGGACCCTGACCCCTTTCCCTCACTCCCCACCATGCCCTGACATCACTGAACATTTCTGGAACTCAGCTGGCCCTAGTACCACAGTTGGAAGGAGAAATAAAAGGTAATGTCTGACACCCAAAGGGACTGTGGAGGAGAAGGGGAGGCTGCTTTTAAGAATTTATGTGGGTTGGGAGGCAGCTCTATGGAGCCCTGACTGGTGAGAGGAGTTGAACCCTAATAACTGGAGAGGTGACAATCAAAGAAACATCTCTGCAGAAGTGACATCAGACCTGGGTCCTATGGTGTGAATAAGATTTCTCAGAGCAAAGGGAACCGGAATGGACTGGCTAGGATAGGGATGGCAAGGGCTGGTACTGACCCTTCGGGATGGGGGAGGTCAGTGAAGCCAGCCCTGACCAACTCTCCCTACACTGCACATGGTTTCAGTAGTGGATACATCACCTCCAGCTGGCAACCTGCTTGCTTACAGATGGCCTTCCATATTCCGTGGTCACATCCTTCTCTGGGCGAGGGCTGGTGGGTGGCAGGTTGGTTTGACCATCTGGGCTGGGATCAGGACCTCCCTGAGAGCCATTCTTCTCCAGAGGTCTCCTCCACGCTCCTTCTGGCCTCTTAGTCCGACCATCCTGCTTGCTTGATCTGCTTCCCAGACACCAAACTGGCAACCCAGAGTAGGGTGAAGGTAAGGCTGTAATTTAAAAATAAGTGGCCATAATCTTAGCTACTCAGGAGGCAGATATCAGGAGGATTGCAGTTGGAAGCCAGCCCTGGGCAAATAGTTCCTAAGACCCTGTCTCAAAAATACCCAACACAAGAAAGAACTGATGGAGTGGCTCAAGTGGTAGAGCACCTGCCTAGCAAGTGTGAGGTACTGAGTTCAAACCCCAGTACCACCAAAATAAATAAATAAATGACCAATACTCCAGATCAGAAATCAAAGCTTCCCACCACATGGAAAATCAAACTTGGTTCAATTTCACAGTAAAGACTTTCTGTGCTTCTAAAAGCCGCCCCACCCTTCTACAGCCACCCATGGAGAATGACCACAGAGGATGTAGGCCTTCCAGGGAGCCCTAGCAATTCTGAGTTCTCTGTATCCCCACGGCTCCTAAACCAGGACACTGCACACTAAGGATGACACAGAAAGGCAGATAGGATACAGCAAAGCTACTGTGACACAGAAGGTATCCCCACAATGATGGAAAGGACTTTTCCAGGATGTTAAGTGAGAGCCCTGAACAGTGGTGTTCAGAATATCTCAAAGCCACACCTGGAAAAGTAACAGAGCTGTTAGTGAGGAAACTAATGTGCACACCTATGTGTTTCAACCACAGCGGGTTTGCCCACCTTGTACTCCCCCATCCCGCCACGGAGATCAACAGAGTCACGCAACACACGGAGGAGCCATGGCCCACAGCAGAAAGTCAACAGGTTACATTCAGCTCTCACCTCCTCCTTGGCTTCTCCTCCCAGATCCCTAGCTGAGAAGCCGAGGGCTGGAGGCAAATTAATTTGTCTTAAGGTGCTTGACTTTACCTATTAATTACACTCACCCTCCCGGGCCGATTTCTGCTAGCCTAACACCAGCTTGGAGTGGCTGTTGAATCCCGCCTGTTTGTTTGTTATGAGGAAGCTTGGTTCCCAGGGATTTGTTAAATAAAGCACCATGGTATTTTGCTCACTTGTTTTGGCCTGTCTGACTGTCTTCATTTTCGGCTTAGAGAGGGAGGTGTTCTATCCTGGCAGGGCACAAGTGACTATGGCTTACAGATTCCAGTCCCTGCAGGGATGGCTTGTTCCCATGACAATGTGCAGGTGAGCAGGTTTTTCCCCTCTCTCCTCCTCCTTGTCAGACCTCAGGGGACTGAAGGCCAGAGGGTAGAGGAGTCTCAGAGAAGTGGGGGAAGCAGGTGGAGACCAGTCCTTCAAGAGAAGTAAGGGAGCACAGAGAGGTTTGAGGAACGCAGTTCTCAACACTGGAGCTGGATGATTCAGGTAGGGTACCTCAAGGACAGCCCTGACCCGAGGGGGTTCTTACGGGGCTGGGTAGAACCTGAGAGGTCTCACCTCAAATGGTTTGAAGCAGGTCACCTTGACATCTGAGTGCAAGGCCCAAGAGGAAGCCTGGAAATAATTGAGGAGAGAGTAAAAGGGTGACATGCTCAAGAGGCACGATAGAATGGGATAGGGCAAGAAGAGCCCTCTGTTTGACAGTTGGGCTGCCCTGCACATATAGGTGTGGCATCCATGGGGCCATTGTAGAAAGAATGGGAAGTGAGGGGAACCAAGTCAGGGACCTCACCCAGCACTGAGTTTCTGACCAGGCTCCCATCCCAGAGGGGCCAGCCAGGAGGGCCAGAGCTGGAGGGCAGGAGCCAGGCAGATTTTGTTCCTTTGGATGGTGCTGAGGCCCAAGCAGGAACAGGAGGAAGAGAGGAGCAGCGAGAGACATCAGCAAGGCCTCAGGAACCTTCCTGGGGCTCGGTCACCACCAACCACAGTCCTCCTCCATGTGCCTTCATGGCATCCTGACCTTTGAGAACCAGTAGTGACTTGCATGTGCCTAGGTGTCACATCAAGGTGAAGTTCTCCATCAGGCACTAGACACAACCCATTTATAAGCTGACCTGAGCCTTGGTTTCCTCATATACAAATGAGAAATGATGACTAATGGCTACCTTGTGAGACACTGTAACAATGTTTAAATAATGTACATATCAAGCGCTTAGCACACAGCCAGGCACGTGGTAAGCGCTCAAAACGGGCTTTACTTTTTATTATTTTCAATACTAGTGACAACTCCAACCCCTGCCACCTAGGAGTGTGTGGCTAACACAGGTACTCTCTACTTCTCAGGCACAGAGCATTTAGAGGTTCGTGGTGGCCAGTGGCTCCAGCTCAAAGAAGCAGAGGAAGAGAAATGAGCAGAAATTAGCATGATTCCACCACACTCAGAAGCTTCCAGACTCCTGACCATTTCTCTTGGAGTGACATTAGTGCCAATCCTCACTGGCCACCCAAAGAACAGCTGTACCTGGACTTGGGGCTGGGGGAGAAAGGCTGGTAGCACTCAAGTTCTCTGGAGACTTCTTTCCTCCCCAGAGAAAAGTAACTGGTCAGGGCAGACCGTGGATGCCCTTTGCTCCTTCCTCAATCTTAGTTTTTCTACCTCACTAGGGAAGGTGGGCAGGCAGGAGAGAAAAAGAATTGGTCCAGGTCATCCCCTGGTCCCTGGACTGCCCAGACCCAGTGGGAAGATATGACCTGATCAGTCCATCCTGTTCATGTGGTGGAATGAGGCTCACTTGCCCTAGCAGTCCCCACTTCTCCCCCTCCCCACCCCAAGACCCCAGCCCAGACTCCTTCTCTGGCTCCACCCTCAGCAACTAGTGGCTGAGAGGAAGCAGCAGCTGGCACTCTGACTCCCTCCTTCCTCCCCAGTCCGTCGTCCCAACCTCCAGTCCTTTCTGGGTACAAGGGCCTTCATTATAGACTATAGCACAAAAACACAATAAAATAAAATGAATGTTTTCTCAGCAAAAATCCATTAGATGAGTTACTGTTGTAATATAATAATGGAACGGGAAGCTACTGCAAATTACTGAAGTACATAATTAAAGTAAGTCTATTTTAAAGTCCTTTATTGCTTAGTATTTCTCAGGCTTCACTCCATCTCCTCTCCCCTCCATACCCCCTTCCCTTTCTCTGAGCAGGAGGACAGGGATGGCAGGGATAGGAGTCTCTGGGGAGCTGTGGTACCTTGGCGGGCAGCAAATACTGCTCCCCATCTCCCCTCTTACTGAGGGAGGACAATGCACTTGGGGCATTAGAGGCCCCATGCTGGCCTTCTCCAGAGCAGGGGAAGAAGGACCTTACTGCTGACAGATCCCCTGTCCTACCTCTGCTAGACCCTGGGAGGGCTAAGGGTTTATTTCATATGTAAAGGGTGAGCTGATCAAAGCAGGGAGGGGGTGGCAAAGGGGATACCCTTCCCAAAGAACATATGCCATAGACCCCAGGACTTCAGATTCACTAAAATCCCCCCATTTCAAAATGATAGGAAGCTAAGTCTCAGAGAGGTTCAGAGCTTGCTCCACATCACACGGTGAGAAGTGGCAGAGCTGGGATTTGATCTTGAGCACTCTGCACAGGTCCAGCTAACTCCACAAAGGACCCTCTTCCTGGACTGTAAAGAGCCAGGTCAGTTGCTGCTGGGCTCAAAGGATGAAAGGCAGAGGTGAGACCACAGCTGTTGTCCCCAAGGCACCTTCTGGACTGCAATGGACAGAGTTTGGGGAACCCTGGGGTTGCACAGTCAAACCAAGCCTGCAGTGCTGCACACATAAATACTCTCCCTTCACGTTTGGTTAAGGGCTAAATTACCTTCATCAGAAGGCCTAGGGTGGGTACCAGGGGACTCACTGAAGGCCCCAAATCCTGAGCTTGGCCTGCCTTGGAGAAAGGGGACACCACAGCCCAGACAGGAAGTCATCTCAATGAAAGAATGTTCATGGTTCAGGGTGTCGTGTTTCCCCTTTCAAAAGCCCTCAGCCTGCACGCAGGGTCCTGCACCAGGTCACCCAAAGCCACACAGCCACCTTGTTTGCACAGAAAGCTCTTTGCTTTAGAGAGAAAATGACCCTCAAGAGAAGCAAGAACTACCTTATCCCCTACAGGATTTCTGGGGACAGTTGGACCTCAGGAGGTCTAACTGCCAGAAGCCATTGTCCCACCTCAACCAACATACCTCTGTCCTCTTCTTCATGCAGCACGAGGCCTGGCTTTTCCTATGTAGAGGGCATAAGTTGCCCCCAGTCAGCTAAAAGAAGAGGAAGAGAGAAGCGGGTGGTTTGACAGGCTGGGCATCCATGCAAATGAGATGCAAAGTCATATGCAAATCAGAGCTTCTGTTTCTGAATCTCCAGGTGTCTTCTGATGGCTGAGCCATTAGAGCCCTCCCAGGTTTCTGAAGGCCACAGTCTTCTTCTAGTCCTGGGTCCAGGGACAACCGGATTCTCTCTCCTACCTTCCCACCATGCCCTTGCTAGACCAGAACCTGCTGTAATTAATTTCAAAAGTAGGGGGCTCCCCATCATTACATGGGGGATCTCCCCTCCAAACTCAGTATAACCCAGGGCTTAAGCAAGAACGAGATGATTCACCAACCTGAAAGGACTCCGATGAACACTTGCTGACCCCTCTGGGTAAGTGAGCAGCCGCAGACTGCAGCGGACCAAATCGGGTCCCCCCACAAATTCTCTGATAAAGCCCCCACCCCACAGTATGGCAGTGTTTAGAGATGGGGCCTTTAAAAGGTAATTAAGACTAAATAATATCTGAAGGATGGGACCCTCAGGATGGGATTAGTGCCCTTACATGAAGAGACATTAAGAGTTCCCTCCTAGCTTTCTCAGCCATATGAACACACAGCAAGGCAGCAGCCATCTGCAAGCCAGGGAGGGGCCCTCACCAGAACCATGCTGACTCCTTGATTGTGGACTTCCAGCCTCCAGAACTGTAGGAAAATAAATGTCTGTGGTTTAAACCCCCAGCCTGTAGTACATTGTCATGGCAGCTGAGCAGACTGAGACACACATCTATTGTGCTCTTTAGAGCTAATTAACACAGACATGAAAATAAAGGTGAACCACAGGCCACAAATAACTTTTCTGAAGCAGAATATATAACCAATAGTCTGATCTGTGCAGACTCTCAGCTCCATTGTGATCTACCTGGGCCAGCAGCTACCAGCCAGACCACTGGGTACAGCCTAAGACCCTTGTCCTATATGTGCAGGCTTTCTAGCCCTGGCCAACTCTGAGCTATATGAGTCAGACGAAGGATGTCTGAATTACACTCCCCAGGCCCTGAGTGCACACCCCAGTAGAGGAGCTCCTAGAAATTCCATGAACCCTACATGTTGGTTCGGGGAATGCCACAATTACCACCACACCTGCTCTGGGGACCACACACCTGTGAGAGGTAGATGGGGGTTTAGTCTAACTGTGTGACCTTAGACCCTCCCCCCCTTAATCTCTCTGGATGTCTATCTTCTCTGTAAAATACAGAAAGTCAGACTTTGTAGCTTCATGTGTAGATTGCATTGTTAGTTATGTAACAAAAACTGTGATTTATTGAGAACTATGAACGGAACATTTTGCTAAATGCTTACATATTTCAATAATTCTTCCTATGAGGACAGGGAAGTACTAGTGCCACTTCCACTTTACAGGTGAGGAAATCACAAGCTTGTGTGAAGTCATGCATCCATAATCACATGTGATAGATCTGGAGTCACATCCAGGTGTCCTGACTCCAGCCCCGCATCTCAACCCTGTCTCCTAGAGCCATCCTCAATGTTAAAATTACATCTGGGCTGGGAGAGGGGCTGGTGGAGCGGTTCAAGTGGTACACTGCCTGCCTAACAAGTAAGGGGCTCTGAGTTCAACCCCCAGTACTGCAAAACAAAAACAAAACAAACAACAACAACAACAGAACCTGGAACAGTGTCAGATAGAGAGAGGGCCAGCCACAAACAGTGACTGTAGGCTGCCCCATGCCTGCTGCTGCAGCATGGCTTCTTGTTTAAAAGCAATCAGCCTGTGCTCCCCCATGGGCTGCGTGGGTTTACTAACTCCCTATTAACAAATTATCCCCCAAAATGAAGAGCTGTGCCCAGGTCTCTAGCTCAGGGTGTCACAAAACTACCATCAAAGTTGGGGCTGCAGTATCATCTGAAGCCTGATGGGGGAAAAATCCACTTCCAAACTCATCCAGTTGTTGGCAGCTTTTGGTGCTTTGTAGGCTATTGGACAGGGGACCTGTTTCTTGCTGGCTATCAGCTGGAGGCCATCCTCAGCTCCTGGCTACATGGCCCCCTCCATAGATAGCTCACAACCTGGTCACTTGCTTTATCAAAGCTAGCGAAGGAAGAGTGTCCTGCCAGATAGCACTACTTTACTAGAAGTGTAAAATACAATATACATTGGGTCAGACACAGTCCTGTGGACTCCAGGGGAGGCGACCACACAAAGGTGAGAATTGAGGAAGGTAGGGATCACTGAGGACACCCTGTTGGCCACAGTGTGCCATACAGTAACAGTTAGGCATGTCCCCAGTTCCCAGATGCAGGAAGAGAGGCGAGGGTGCATGAAGGACCCCTTCCAGCCCAGCTTAGCATCAGTGTCATCATTTCCAGAGTTCTCACCAACACCTGTGATGTCGCTCACTCAGCTTTAGAGGTGGTACAGTCCTGGCACAGGCAGCTCAGGACCAGAAATGACCAAGACAACTTTCAAATACCCAGGTGTGAGCTCCGTGAACCGGAAGAATAAAAGTTCTCCTCGTGCTGGGTCCCCAGCACCTAGCAGTGCATAGGACTTCTCAGTGTCCCATCAGCATCTGCTGAGGACAGACACCGATGGGTTGATGCTGGCAGGTGACTGTTGGGACTGGCTTCACCCAAATGGTCATTTGTGGGGAAGGAGAGGGAGGGAGAGGAGGTGCAAGGTAGGCTGCCAGGCTTCAGGTGTGCACTGCTTGCCTTTCCTTCCGACTTCTCATCCTGAATGACTGGGTAAAGGAATGACCCCTCCAACCCTCCCACACATCCTTCTGTTCTAGAAGGGATATGGAGGTGGACTCAGATGATAAAGGGCAGGTAGGCAGTTGAACCTGCCCCTGAGCCCAGCCCAGCTCCCAAGACACAGCCCTGAGCCTTGGGAAGAGAGAAAGGGCTTTTGTTAGGAAGGCCTCTTTAGTGAGAAGGAAATGCAACCTCGTCAAAGGCCCAGGGTGTTAACACTTCCCTAACACAAAGCACACTGGTGACAACGTCTAATGAAGACTTTTATGATAGGAATGTAATTGGAAAAAGGAAATGATTAAAAAATTGTTTTCAAAGCTTTGCAATCCAAGGGTTCATTTTTCCCCTTATTCACGCACTAAATAACCCCTAATTAATGCTGAACCTTGGAGAAAGGAGACTAGATTGCCATTTTCTCTGTAAGGACGCACTTCAGATTTTGGAAAGTTTGAAGAGGCTCTTGAGCATTTTCCTTCAGTGGTATTTTATCAGCACTTGAGAGACTTCATTAGGCTGCCGAGACTGCTAATTACATTACCATATTTTTAAACCTCATAGGTGCGGGTCAGGTTCATCTTTCCCCAAATTCTCCCATCAATTTGCCAGTTTGACATGTGAGAGACACCCAGCGCTCAGTTTGCTTCCAGAAGGAAAGGAGATGAGACGCGCTGCTGTCAGCTGCCAGTGCGCCACCGCCAAGGGGAGAAGCCAGGAGGCTGCATTCTCTTTCCAAAGAAGATCGAGCTTCAGAGATGATCCTGACTACCCCCCAAAAAAATGGATTAAAAAAGTCATTCTGTTGTCATCATTCCTAGGGGGAACCTCTAACATTCCATCCAAGAAAAGAAAAATAAAATGAGCTGTGTGCACGCTTATGTCTTTGTAGACAGACAGATGTGAATACATGTGCACATATGTGTTCAGATAGACATAAATGTACATGAATATCTGATATGTGTTTAGATAGCTGTAATATGTATGCATATATATGAATATTTTTATACATATGTGGGTATTATATCTATATATCTATATATAGATTTTTTTTTTTTTTTGGTGGCACTGGGGTTTGAACTCAGGGCCTCACACTTGCTAGACAAGCACTCTTACTGCTTGAGCCACTCCACCAGCCCTTTGTGTGTGTGTGTGTATGTTGGGTTTTTTTTGAGATAGGGTCTCACGAACTATTTTACTGGGGCTGGCTTTGAACTTCGATCCTTCTGATCTCTGCCCCCTGAGTAGTGAGGATTACAGGTGGGAGCCACTGGCACCTGGCCTCTATATATGTTCATGTAGATATAACTATTCATGTATTTGAGCTGGAGGTGTGGCACAAGTAGTAGAGCACCTGCTTTGCAAGTGTGAAGCCCTGAGTTCAAGCCCCAGTCTCATGAAAGAAAGAAAGACCCACATATATATGAACTTATGTGTAGCAAAAATACATGCATACATATCTAGAGATAAGAATAGATGTGTAATGTGTAGATAGATATGAATATATGGATATACGTATGTGCACAGTTGTCCCTCGGTATCCGTGGGGCAGTGGTTCCAGGACCCCCCCACACTGACACCGCAGTCTGTAGACGCTCTGGTCCCTTATATCAAGTAACATAGCATTTGCATAGAACCTGTGCACACCCTCCCTGTGTGCTTTAAATTTTCAGATGACTTATAACACCTAACATAATATAAACACTAGTAAGAAGTGGCTATACCATAGCATTTGTAAAATAATAGTAAGAAAACAAAGTCTATACGTGTTCAGTACACATGCAATTTTTCCCCAATATTTTCAATCCCAAGTTGTTGAATCTGTGGACACGAAACCCATGGCTGCAGAGGACCGACTACATATGTGTGTGCATGGGTAGAAAGATACATGTGTATACCCATATGTACATATATGCATACATACGTGTAGGTATGTAATGTAGACAGATACAACTTGCCTGGCAGGGGCAGGTATGGTGAATGATCATGCTTTATGTTATCTGCATTATTCCCTTCTCTTTAAAAAAATATTTCAAGGGGACACTCGCCTCCAGACCTGGGCAGCCAGGCAGATAAAGGTGCCATTCTCCAAGGGCTTCCCAGACATTGGCTCCTTTCATCCTCTCTACGACCCCTGGGAGAGCTGGCTGGTATTTCTCTCATTTTACAGAGAAGGAGGTAGACTTTCAGAGACTGTGCATCCAAACTCTAGGAGGTGGGGTCCACACGTGAAGGAGGCTGTAAGCTGGAAAGCTTCTGTGCTTGGTTGGCAAGCGCTGTGCCCAGGAGTCAGAAGCCCAGCGCAGCTCTGTGACACTGAACAAGCATCTTCACTCCACTGAGCATCTGCTCATAAAATGATGATGTCCACCCTGAAGAGCAGGAAGATAAAATATGATTCTGTGAAGCAATAAAGCCTGAGCTGGCCACTCACCGCTCACAGGGGCACAGCCCTGACCATTGGCATCTCAAGGCAGCTGAGTACCCTAACCTCAAGACAGGGACCCCTACATCAACAGCAGGACTCAGCCAACACACAAACCCAGCTCCCTCCAGCCAGTACCACGTGGAGAAGGGAAGAGACAGATTGGTCTTCAGGCTTGGAAGAACCACCGTTTCTGCTCCCTAGACCCCATACCAAAGTCTAAGTAGACAATGGACTAAATCTGTTCCCAGCCACACAAAGTAGCGTTGTTACTCTCCTGCCATGTCACTGGTCTCCATCGTCTTTCTCCTTTAAAAGGAAAGCCTGGGGACCCAGCAGCCACTACTCATTACTGCTCCTCACACTTTTCCTCTGTCCTTCTCCCCATTCCACCCCCCAACTTGGAGGCTCCAGGCCAACACTGACTGGAGCTGACCTGGGGGCAGCATGAGATGGTTGACAAGGCTATCCTTGAGCTGGGGCCTCCTGTTGCTGGGGTTGCCACCTGGAGGGCTGCAGCTGGGATGGGTTTGGGCTACCCTGTTAGGGTTCAAAAAGGGACACTGATCCCAGAAATAGAGGCTGCACCTGACAAGACTCAGTGCTGATCAGACCACCTCTCCTCCATGCGGTTCCCTTTGGGAGGAGAACTTGACCTCTAGGCCAATACAGCTGAGTGCTACCTGAAGCTGTTCGAAAACCTCCTTGACTCCAGGCTACCAGGCAAGGATCACCTGCTCTGCCAAAGGAGAAAAGGACAGCAGGTAGCTAGGGAAGTCTTCAGAGCAGGACCCTTTTGGGTCCCTTTTGCCCATGACCTGAAGCTCCAATGTGTGAGCCATGCTCCCAGTCAGCCAGCCACTGGTGGCAACCAGCCACTGTCCCATGGGCTGGCAGGTTGGCTGCAGAGCTGCTGGCTGCAGTGGGTTACACTCTGGGAATGTGTCTGGTCCTTCCCTGGCTGGAGTGGCATTACTGAGGATTACTTGGAGGATTATTTGGTTTGTTCTGTAGGATGTCCCTATGGGAGGGTAGCATGGGAATGGGGTCAGGAAACTGCTTGCCCAGGTCCTAGGAAGCAGAGAGGGGAGTGGTTTCAAGTTCAGATTTTGACTGGGCACCAGTGGTTCATGCCTGTAATCCTAGCTACTCAGGAGGTAAAGATAAGAAGGATTATGGTTCGAAGCCAGCCCGGGCAAATAGTTCTCAAAACCCTATCTTGAAAAAAACCAACACAAAAAAGCACTGGTGGAGTAGCTCAGGATGTAGACCCTGAGTTCAAGCCCCAGTACTGCAAAAAAAAAACAGTTTTGGAGTTGGACAGACACATCCTAAGTGTTGGCTCTGCCACACCCCACCTGGGTGGCCTTGGGCAAGGGACTCCACCTTCACTTTTAAAGTGTAACCAAATAGTCTTCACCTCTAAGACTCCTGGAGGGTTCAGAAAGATCAAATTTTAAAAGACCATTATTACCTACCTTGTTCCAGACTGGCCCATGGGGCATACAGTCTAGCTGGAGAGATAGTCAGTAAACAAGTAAACCAATAAATACAAAAGAATAAATTTCTATAAGTGCCACAAAGAACAAAAGGCAGATGCCATGAGTAAAACTAACAGGGACTAGCCTGGGGACAGAGGAGGGCCAAAGAATGAAAAGGAGCCCATCAGGCCGAGGGCCCCTAGGCAGGAGGAGTGTGTTGGGCCTGAACAGGGAAGAGCCCTGAGTACTAGAAGAAGTACATGGAGTGAGCAGTGGAGTAGCAGCCACACCAGCACATTGGGGCTCGTGCTCTGGGGACTCCATCCCCCTCATGTTGTGACCCTTGCAGTGAAAGTGTCTAGCCACCACCACTCCCCTCCCACCCACCCAGAGGGCTGCCCAAGACAGCTGGTTCCTGGCCAGGGGATTTTCCAGTTGGCAAACACCACTGGCACAACAGGGGCACGAGAAAGCCACAAGCTGTCCACATCCCAACCTCATCCCAGCTCAGGACCCGGGCACCAATCTTAGCCAACATGGCATGGCCTCAAAACTGCTTTCTCTTCTCTCTAGAAACCTTCTCTTATGACTGATCTCACTAGAAGTTCAGGCCAAGAGAATGGATTATATGAGACAGCTGAGAAACATTTTCTGATCCAGGCCATCCTCTCTCTCTCTTTCTGTCTCTGTCTCTGTCATGTGTACACACATACACACACACACACACACCTTCCTGGGTCAGTGCTATTGGCCAGATGTCATCCTAGAGGTGGACCTATTTGTCCCCCAGTTACTTAGCCCAAGAACCCTGTGATTCAGCTGAAGATGCCAGCAGTGTCGGCACTGTGTTCCGCACAAATGACACTTCATGCCTTCTTATCTAAACCTATTCAAGTTGAGAACCAGGATTGTGCTTTCTGTAACTTGGTGTCCATCTCTGGAATACAGTCTGGGGTCTCTCATACACTTGGTGCTCAGTCAGCTCTGCCAAGTAAACATCTTCCTAAATCTAGATAGAAATCAAGGCATCCAGAAGGGTCACAGTCAGCCGCTTCACACCTACACTCTGTGCCCTGTGCTCTTCCACACCTCATCTCCAGATGAAATGCCCAACTCTGACATCACCTGGATTGCTTCTGCTGGTAAAACTTCAAAACAGAAAAGTAGGGAACACCTCTAAGTAGGTGCACTTATTTTCTAAGTACAAGTTGTAAAGCCTCTGCCATCCAACATCATCATCATTTTATGAACTAAGAGGCATTCTAACAGCAAAAGGAAAAAGGATACACTCTCAGAAGAGAGTTTTCTTTAGCACGATTCCATTCACTGTATGAACGCCTCAACCCTCCGTCCTTGCTCTTTCCATGTTGCCTCTGTCCACTTCCTGGCCTCTACTGCTGGGCCAGTGACTAGGAAGAACCTGTCCAGGGAGCGATCACACTTAGCTCTCTTAAGGGGGGAGGAGCAGGCCAGGAGGGTGGGACCATGGGAATGAGGGACGGCCATAGGTAGAGCAGGAGATGCCAGGTGCAGAGCAGAGGGTGAGACCTGAGGAAGAAACTCTGACCCAGTCCTGCACTGAGCCATGCATGCCAAGGTTAGGATGCTGGCCACCTGGCACCCAGAGGGGTGGGAGTCACCCGGACAGCTGGCGGAGAAACTGTCAATCTGAAAGATTGCTTTGGACCCTGAGTCTCCTTCTGCTTCTCAGAGAACTGGTGACGAATGTATTCCAGGCCAACTCTCAGTCACATTGCTAATTTCAAGCTGTCATCGTCCTCATTTTCCATAACTGTTTCCTATGAAACTCAAGAACACTTGGGCTGTCAGCACAAGGCAGGAAGCAAGGGTGAGCGAGGGCTGCCTGTCCTGGTCTCCCCACTTCTTTGGCCACATCCACCACCTCATGTCCCACAACTGTGCACTGTGCAGGGGATGGGGAGGGGGTGGTAAAAGCATCAACTAGAAAGCTGGAGTGCTTAGCCCCCCACCCACCCACCATGCATCCACACAATTACCAGGCACCTTCTCTGTATAGCACACATAATTCTCACCCACCCAAGGTAACCAGCCTGTGACTCTTTCCCCACCTGGGAGGAAAAAGGAGTCTTGTCTTGGAGGCTTTCCCGCCCCTGCAATCCTTGTCTCTCTCCTTGTCCCTCCCTCCCTGACTCTTCTGTTTGGTTCTCAAACAGAAGCAAAGAAGATGATCAACCATGGTTAGTCTCCAGGGTCTTAGTTCTGGCCACACCAGTCAGCTGTGAGAATCACCTGGGACCATAGCACTGCCAGTGCCCAAGGCTTCACTCTGTATCCTGGGGAGGTGCCTGGTCTCGGGTGGCTTTAAAGCATCCCCAGAGGGGTCTGGTGCATAGCTCTGGCACCAGAGGCCAATGAAATGCCCAAGTCAGTCTACTTCTGGAACAAATTGCTTCCCAGCCTGTCACTGGACAGAACTGGAAGTCCAGGCTTTACATGTTTTAGGGCATAGAAGACAATCTTTGGGGGCAGAGGACCTCCTGTTGGACAAACACCCAACACCCCAAGATAGATGCTGCCATGTCAAAGAAGCCTCCCTTCTGCGTGTCTTCATCCTAGGGTCTCCTCTCCCCTCCCTCAGACTCAGAGCTAGAGGAAGGGCCCAGACCTATGCTCTGAGACCCAGTTCTCCGCAATGCCAGCTAACTGGGACTGGGCCAGTGGTACCTAGCCTCAGCCAGTTGCCCAGGCTTCTGTGGGATATGCTATGTACAAGACTTTTGCCCTGCTCCCAGGATTTCTCTTTTGAACTCACTGTCCTTTCAATTGAACTCATCAACTACTCTTCTTCTGTCCCCCGTGTGTCCCCAGTGTGTCACTGCTGTGTCCTGGCACATCGTGCACGGGGTAAGGCCCAGAAGTGGTGCTCAGTAAGTAGGTGTGGGATTGTGAATTAAGTAGCTGTGCACAGGAACACGCAAACCTCCAGAGATCTCCACCGGTCACCTAGTCACCCTGTCACCCCCAGCCAGACCCTAGAGGCTAGCCCTTCTCTCCTCTCACTGGTCACTACCAACATCCCCCCTGTACTGGTCATACCACCGTCCTGTCCTCTCTGCAGCTGCCCCGGCATCCCCTCTTCTCTCTAAGGTGGATCCATTGTGACCTGCTCGAAGATGTGCACTTGTAATAATTCACTAATAATTTCATGCTTTCCAAATGATTGTCTTTTTAGAAGATAAATTTGAACCTTACTTTCTCACTGTTATGACTCCACTTGGTGCTTCCAATCTAGCAATGTGCCTCTGGGTTTGTGGGAAGATAAGAAAGGAGAGCTATAATTCCATGCCTGGCCAAGGGAGTGTGACTCATGTCACAGTCACCTGCTGTGGTGATTGCTTGGTGTACACCTCAGCTTCCTCCTCTGTGACATGTGAGAATACCATACTTTGCCAGGGTTGGTTCTTTTGAGGATTAAGTGACCCACTACATAAAAAACCTATAGCAGCCGGTCCGTTATAAGTGTCTGTCATTACTAATATTGCTACTGATAATATTTTACGTGTGCACAGAAAGGGGTGCAGTTCTGCACTGTAGCCAGTGACAGTTGTAAAGTTCTCAACTGATCACTTCCCTCCTCTCCTGAAAATCCCTCCAAGGCTCCCCAGTGCCCTCAGACAGAGTCCTCCGTGATCTGGTCCCTGCTGACTCCAGAAACCCTGATTTGCACTACACACTGCCACTCAGCCAGCCAGCTGCCCTGACCCACTTCCTTGGAGGTTTGGGCAGGCAAGAGGTCAACACCGGAGCTCTCCCTGAAGAAGGCACAACACTAAATCCGTTCAGTTTGGAGGATGAGTTTGCACAGTGGTGTGTAATCAGCATCTGCATCAGGTGGTGTCTTCTGGTTTGGGGGAAAATGCAAAAGATTAATTCTCAAATTAACAACAACCAAGAGCACCAAGAGTACTTACCAGGTCCAGGGGAGCTTTCCCTCCGTGGGAAATGCTGCCCTACAGCGACCGCTGTTTCCTAGACTGACTGCTCGCTGTCCATTATTGCAGGTGCCTTATCTCGTTCAACGTTATTATTTTTGAGAGAATAAGATAGCAATGTTATTCCTTCCCAGAATTATCAGCCTGCGGTTATAGCTACCTGTACTTTGTATTCAAGAAGCAAAAAAACACTTCAGGACTTGTGAAACCAACCTGAATTGGGGGAGCAGGAGCAGGGACAGACGTAAAAGAAGAAAGCCCGTGTGAAAGCCAGGGAGTAAAATATTATCCTGATTAAGTATGGGGGAGGAGTCAATGTGCTAAGGTTTAAAATGCATGGTTTTTCTTTCTTCCTTTTTTTTTTCTTTTTTGCAAATTGTTTTTGTGTGTTTCATGATGACTGATGTGATATATTCTTGGCTTTCAGAGCAAGAAAAGTCATCAGGGTTTCATCTGTTACGTTGATGCCAATAGAAATAAATCTCTGTGTGCAGGAGAAGGTAGCAGGGCCTGCCGAGGCCGTCGGGGGAGCCAGCAGACTAGCAGAGCAGATACGGGGTAAGATCCTTCGGTCTTATTGATCACAAGCCTTCTTCATTATGTCTGTGGCGCTGCAGATCAATAGGCTCACAGAAACATAATAGATTTTTTTAGAAAATCAATTAAGCAGAATATTTTTTACAGAATTGAGTTTGCACGGCCCTTGTCATTGTCGTGCAATTTGACATTTATAATGCAGTTGTCACTAACAGCTGCCTTATAATGAAGAGGGGCGAGGCCCTGTTGAAAAATCCACAGGCTACCGTGTGAATGGATCGACCTCCAGAGAAGAAGAAGTCTCTGCAAAGGCAGAGACTCCCAGCTCATGGCTTGACACCACACGTTGCAGAAGAGCCCTAAGTCTGCTGGTCCCCTCGTCTGTTCCCTGATTATCATCATCACGTAGCCAAATCTGACAGCGTGTCTTGTCTCGGTCTAAAAAACATGGAACTGAAACTTCTTGGAGAGCTCAGATTGATGTGTGCATATCCCCATTCCGAAAGCAGAAGGAAGCTCTGCAGGCATAAAGATGAAATATGGCCAGGCTGTGGCCATCCAGATTTGCCACCGCCTGGCACGCGCCTCTCTCCCTGACGCCCGCAGAGGAGCAGCTGGGGCTCAGGGTGTGGGACTCAGGATTCAGAACGGTGGAGAGGCCGCTGGTGCCCAGAGCAATGGCCAACAGGCCACACGTATTTGGGCTTTTGCAGCTCGCAGATATGAAAGCAAATGTACACCGTGCCCCGGGTGGGGGTTTGGACAAAGTGTCACAAGGATACACACTGTGACTCTCCAAACTGTAGTCTCAGCTGGCGGAGCTGACCCACCCACAATTCCCTTTCCTTCAGTCTTCTGGGCGCTTTCTTTCTAATCTGTCATGATCCTAGATAACGTACATTCAAAAGAAGAAGAAAAATTCTCCTCCCCCTCCTACCAACTGTGTGATAAACCATTCAACCAGGCATGGTGACACAGAGAGGAGCCCAGCAGGACAGTGGCCTGAAAGTCTGCCAGCTTGGCCAAACACAAGGAATTACATGTCCTTGCCGGTGTATTAAAAATAACAAAGCCATAACTCCACAGAGAAACCTGGTGATGACATTTAAAAGTGTCCCTTAGCCTTGTTCTCCTGGTGTGTGTCATCAGAACATCAGGCTGGAATATCAGCCTTAATTTATGTCATTTGGCGGGGCGGGGGTCGGGGGGTGGGGGTGTTATTTGCCATTGCTTCCTTTCGTCTGTCTCTTGCTGTCTTGAGCATGTCCTCCAGTAACTCAGGTGCTCTTCCTGGGTCTCTGTTCCTCTCCACTCCACACCAGGACAGAGGAGGGTATCCACTCTGAGAGCTTAATTATTTGTATCACTAACAGAGCAGACAGCCTGGGTTTAGTCTCACTACTGTGAATGTTCTCCCCATTTTGTTTGTTTTGTTCCTCCTGAGCTGGAAAGATTCTGAATTGAATCATAAAACCTGGGGAGAAATATGAAGGCCCATCTCTCCCTGCAGGGCTAAAAGAGAATCAGAGAAACCCCAAATGAATCTCAGGCACAGGTGGAATCTGCACAGCGACTAACATTTGTCTGCAAACGGAGATGATCATACAGTCACTCTATCATTTCACCACTGACCTTAGTGGTGAGTGGCTGCTTGCCTAGCTCCTTGATCTCCTACAGAGAGCAAAGCCAGGGAAGATCCCCTTGTCCCTGAGCCAAGGAATGCACGCATTTCCATGCTGGAAAGAGGACTGGGGATTCTCCCCTAAAGCCTCTGGAGGGAGTGCAGGCTGCCAGCGACCTTGATTTTGGTCTGGGGAAACCCATTTAAGACTTCTGAGGGGCTGGAGGAGGTATAGTGTTAGAGGGCTTGTCTAGAATGCACAAATCCCTGGATTTGATCCACAGCACCAAAACAAACAAGCAAAAACTTCAGCCTCCGGAACTATAAGATAATAAACTTATGTGGCATTCAGCCTTTATGTTTTGTGGAAAACTAAAACAGTGATGAAGTGTGTGAAAGTCATTCTTGATTTGAGATTTAAATAGAAGAATAAATTTTTATTTAAAAGTATTCAAATCAAGCATTCAAATATTTCACGTATGCACTAAAGTTTGTGTTTATTGAACATAAATACTTCTCGTCGCTGTTCACACTGTTTCATTGACGTTTGAAACTCAAGTCAAAAACTATTTGCAATTGTACAGACCGACAGGGTTGGAGCCAGTACTCAAGGTCTGTTTCCTCATCACTGCCAGCATTGTGCTGTCATTGCTTGTTTCCAAGCTGCTGTCTGAACACAGGGGAAGGCAATTCTGCAGGGGCCAGGCACATCCGCCACACCTGGGCCACCTCAAACAATTCCAAAGCCTGAGGAATTCACTCTTCAAATGAACCCAAATGGCCAGCCGGGTGCTGGAGCCAGCTGTGCAAGGGACTCTTCCAAATTAACTTGCACAAAGAACGCAATGTTTATCAAAGGATAAGCAATAAAAATGTGATAATTCAAAGCTTACGTACATATTAACAAAGCCCGACAGTAACAGAAATTGTGTAGGATATAAACCAACAGAAAAACAAAACTTCAGGAACATTGTTTTATTAACATTGTAGCGCTAATAAAAAACAGACCAACTTTTAGTCAGTTTTATTATTGTTTTTAAATTTCCTATGGGTGCTGCATGTCCTCATAGCAGGCAAGTGGAACAGACAGCTCCCACCGCCTGCACTCAGTACCACACTGGTTTCTCACTGTCCAGGAAGAAGGAAGGGCGTTCTCTTGGCTTGGATGCTAAGCTTTCCTCTGACCCCTCTGTGCCAGGGGCCCAAAGAAAACATTCAGGGCAGTGCTGGGACTCTGGGTGCAGAGCTGAGAGAGAGCACAGGCAGAGGACCAGAAGAAGAGGGAATCCCACCAAGGCACCCAACTCCCTTCCTGCACAGGAAGTAGCTGGAAGCTTTCCTCTGTCCCAAGACAGGGCAGCTTGCAGAGATCTAAGAGGAGGGCCAGCCCAACACACCCACACAGACTCCAAGGTCCCCAAGAGCCTGACCCAGGCTGTCCAGCCCTTGGAATGGAACCCCCACACCAGCCTCATCCCGAAGGGCAGACCTTCACCAGAATTTCCTCTGCTTGCTTGGTACCTGCCGCTGATGGCAGCACAGAATGGGAGACCTGGATGTCTCCAGAGGTTTGGCAGTGCCAGGCTGGTGGAGGAATAAGTCACCAGGAAGCAGAGGCAGTGGAAATAAGAAAATAAGAGCACACCAGCTCCTCCACCTAATCACCCCACTTGGGCAGGTGATGTGACCTCTGGTCATCACAACCCACTTACTTCTCCCCAGGTGGCCCTGGCTGCAGGTGGTCTCCCATGACCAGAAGATAAGGGTATAGTTGTGGGCTTTGGAGGCAACAGATCTGGATTTGAAGTTGACCGCCCTCTGGTAACATTTCCTGAGGCTGCCATGCTGCAGGAAAAGCTGGCAGGGAGCTGACGACTTCCACTGTGCTGAGAGGGTACCCGGCATGGGGTGGCATAGACAGGAAGGCAGACTTCACCTCTCACTTTCCTCCCCCAAGCTAAAGGCTTCTTGGCACACACAAATGTCAGGGCACAGTGTCATTGACCTGAGACTCCTCCTTCTGCTCCCCCTCAACTGGGAAGGGTCTTGCTTGTCCCTCAGAGGCAGCTTTGGCCTTTAACAGGAAGAGCCTGGGGGAGGAATCCAAAGGTTTTAGGGGACACTCCAGGGTGGCTGATGGAGTAGCCAGCCTGGTTCTGACTTGGGCTGGAGTGGGAACTAGAGGAGGAGTGGGCAGGGAAGCACTTCCCACCCTGTCGGTATGCAAATCACCCACCGCTGAGATAAATGATCCAGCAGGATGGCAGGCAGGGTTCCCAGCGGGAGCCATTTGTCATTTTCACTCCCGATGAGGGGATGAGGGAGCCGGAGAACAAGAAGTAAGCCTCCCTCCCATGCAGGTAGCTCAGCCCGGGCATCTCCCAGACCCCACCTCCTCCAGTCCCGCCTCAGATGCACATGCACTGGACAGCGCTTCTCCAACACCAGCCAGGGGGCCCTTTGTCTCTTGGAAGCACAATGTGAAACCACAAACCTTTCTTTCTGCTGTGGGCTTTACTGCTAGTTGACAAGTGTGTGTCCTGTGTATGTGCAGCTAAGATTTTCCATGATGTCAGCAAAGCCCAACAATGTCTGGGATTCACCCAGCAGATCTGGCGCAGGAGTAGGGAAGTGTCAGGCCAGTGGGAATTAGTGCAATGCTAAGATACCATGGGCTTGTTTGTAAACAGCTGGTGAAGGTGTAGCTGAATTGATCAATTCTGGAGATTTTGAAATTGCCAGAAAACCAACCCAAACCATCCCACCCTCTCCTATCGGGCACTTTTCATCTTGAGAACAGAGGTCTCACACTCAATGTCCAGAAGCCGGGCACAAATGGTCCTACAAGGAGAGAATGGTAGCACTTTCACTACCAAGCTGCTGCTCCACCTTGTCAACAGGCTGAAGTTCTTGGAGGTGACTTCCCACAGTGGCAGTGGGCTAAACAGGGCAGAGCCTGCTCCTTGTGAGGGTCCCAGAAAATATTTGCTGAATGAATTAAAAAGCAATCAGAGAAAGCCCCTTGCGGGACCATACAGTGCAGACTAAATTCTGGAAAGAGTTAAAGCTCTTTGGTAGGCAGAGCTAGGGGTTGAACCCATGACCTTGGTATTGAAAGCATATGCCCCCCTCCCTTGGTCTTTATTCACTCACTCTATCACTCACTCATTTATCTTTCATTCAAGATCAATTTGTTGAGCTCCCACTATTCACTCAGCATTGGACAGCCATGATTCTCACTGAGTCATGGACCGCCAGTGGTTAGGATTCTTGTCAATGACCAGTGGGCTCTCCTGATGGTAGCTAGTCATCACCAGGACTTCCCATAAACAAAGGGACTCCCACTCTTGGTGAACCTCAGGTGTTGCTGGGCTCTGCTGTAGTCACTTAGCAACTCATGTACAAGACACAGATTTGTTAATCAGCCCATGAGCTCATAAGCCACAAGAATGCAGTCTGTAGTTCTAAGTAGCCCTTCTAGGGGACAACTGGCTTTGGCCAAAACCCAGCACTACCTTGGCCACTTCCTCAACAGGACCATCCTCCAGATGGGAAGACGTGAGCTGGGTGTGCATTTCTCATCTGAGGGCTCCACTGAGTCTGGGAGGTCTCAAAGATAGAGACCAGACTGAGACTCCAGTCAGTGTTTCCAGGTTCTTGTCTTTGTCAGAAAAAGAATGCAGAAATGAAACAACCAATGGCGAGGAAGTTTTATTACAGCACAAAAGAGAATGCAGACTTCTTAAAAGAGGGTCACATTGCATTCTGGATAATGTCACCTTGGAGAGAGCTGTTATGGACACCTGTGTTTACTCTGGGAAGAGGATTGATGGCTCTTTGCAGGAAAAATTAGAGCGGCCAGGGTGGAACCAAATGAATTGACCACAGGGCAGGTATGGGAGTATGGAGGAAAACCAAGGCAGAGAAGGAGGCAAATGGATCTCAGAACTAGATAACCACATCAGCCCCCAAATGCCATGCCATGACTATGCAGAGCCCACAGTGCAGCGGTGGGCCCCAGTACCTGTGTGCACATCTGCTGTGGTTTGCACATCCCCACTAACCACACATTTGCAATGGGCCTGCATTGTGCATTCCCTGCACATCCCCCAGTCATGCTTGTGCTATATTGCCCAGCCCCCCCAACCTCTTCACCTCCCCCCCCGTGCATTCTCTGAACTGAGTTAGCATTCAACTTAGGGAAAGAAACAATAAGCAAATAAACATGAGTTTGGTGAATGAAGAAAAGTAAGTGGGGTTTAGGGAGAGCCTTGGGCCTGATGGGGAAGCAGGGTCCCCTAGAAGTTTGCATTTGAGAACCTGCTGAAAGTTTCCTTTCCCTTAGAAGGAGTAACCCCTGAGGGGTAAGGCTTTCCTGAGCATCCCTCCATCCCTCTTGGGGATGTGTACACTGGCAGGTGCACCCCCACACACACTGTTGCCCACATAAAGGGGTAGAAGGGAGTTGCTGGTTTGGGTGGTACCTCTCTTGCTGAGGCTTTTGAACCCATCTACCACTTAGGAAGCCAGGTGAGATCTGCTCATCCCTCCCCCTGCTCAGCCCTCATACTTGGGAGCTGTCTCACCCCCTGGGGTATTTTTTTTTGTTTGTTTGAGCCTGGTCACAGCAGGTGACCTGGGACCTGGGCCACACTGAGAAAGTGTTTGTTCTCTGGAATGGAAGTTAAAGCAGGATTGTAGCTTTGGTAAAAAGCAATGTCTAGAAGTACAGCTCATTCTCAGCTCCAGCCTAGGAGAGACACAGACCTCTGACAAGTCTCCAGGAGCCATGGGGCCCGCCTGAGTCCAAGGGTCTCTCTGCCACCATTCTCCCAGCTGACCATAGGCAGTAACCTTGGGTGTCTGCTTCTAAGCGCCCCAGGATGCTCTGGATTCCTTCTTGGGCAGCTCCCCTACTTGCACAAGAGTCCATGCAGCCTGCCTCTGCCAACCAGCCTCCAGTCCAGAAGCCATGGCAGGGCCTGAGGCTCTGTCTGCAGGGCCAGCAGACACTGCCTACCCCAGCACAAGAAAGGAGGCCATGGGCTGTGTCACAGGGGAGGGGCTACTTCCTGGGCAGTATTGAGACCTGGGAGAGGATGAGCACCCTGGGTACAACCCAGGCACCTTCTGAGAGCCCAGGACTTTCACTTGGGATTTGGGAACTTGCCACTTCACAAGGCCCTCCTCAGGGCCACCCAGACCTCACTGCTCTCTCCAGGGCCCAAAGCCAGTTTCTCCTTTCCTTCCCTACTATGGCCATGTTCCTCCCCTCACAGGTTCCCCAAGCTGCCCAGATTACACGCATTGAACTGCTTCATGAATTGGACATTCCATTTCTTGCCTCCACTAAAATCAGGTGGTCAGCAGCTACCTCTGCACAGAAGGTGGCATCTGGGGACTGGTGGGAGTCATAGAGTGAGCTGGCCAGCAGCTGTGGGAGCTGGGATTTCTGCAAAAGGGCCCAGCACCTGTAAGTCCTTAGCCAAGCCCCCAGGCCCACCTGCCCCTTGCCAGAGGCCACACTACCCTCAGGCCACAGAGCCAGGGGTCATGCTGCCTTCCCAGGGTTCCAGTCAAAACCTTTTCAGTTTTCTACTGCAGGCTGGAACTCACCCAAGTCTGAGTGTGAGCATCACTCAGAGCCAGCGTGATGAACACCAGGCAGCCTCCAAGAAGGAGCCACAAATATGACACTGGGGCAGCAGAAGGGAGCCAGCATGTCACACTTTTAAATGGAGGCTCAGGACCCAAGACTAGTTCATCCCCAGCTATTCTGCCTCTTGCCCTTCTCACTATGTCCACCCAAGACTCCTTCCTGGAGCAAAGGGAAGCCCCAGGTGAAGTGAAAGCTCCTGCCTTGCCTCAGTCTCTCTTTTTGTCAAATAAACAGTCCTAAGTCTCGGAATGAATAAAGTAATTTAAATATATCCATTTCCTTCTGGATTTGAATCTTGAAAGGGGAGAGGAGGCTTACCTCACCTCCCCCTTGGTGCATCTTCTGCCCCCCACCTCCAGCTAACCTCTGGCCCATCCCACTCTCTCCTCTCATGCCTGGTGATGCCTCACCAGGCTGCACATCCCGTCCTGTTGGCCATGGCTAGGCCAGTGGAGATAATAATTACTGTGTTAGCCCAGTGGCCTGAAGAAGGATCGGGGTGGGGGTGGGCGGGCTGAAACTGGGGAAGAGGAAGGCTCTTTATTAAATGCAGATGTTTTTAAATCACTGTAATTAACTGGAATGGATACTGCGAATCAGAGGCAGAAAAGCTAAATAGGCTTTTGTTTTAAGTATTTGTCATATATTTAAAGGGGTCACTTACAGAGACATGTTCTTTCTGTCTTCGGGTTTGCTTTTGCCTGGTGAGGGCTTCCTTTTGGCGTGTGCACTTGAATAAGCATGTACACACACACACGTCTCCCATCCTCTCCTTGCCTCTCACACTCACACATATACACTCTGCACACACACAGCCTCCACTCTGTCTCCTGCTGTCTCTGTCTCTTTCACTCTCACACACACCCAGTGTGGGGCTGACCAGAGGAGGTCTTGGCAGCCTGGGAGGAGTAAGGTGGTGCCTTTTGAACACAGCATGGAAGAGTCTGACTTCACCTTCTTTGGAACACTTGCTCAGTGCCCCATGGCCCTTTCTGCGCAAGGCTGTACAGTACCACCAAGGTGCTGTACAGGAACGGACACGCAGACCCACAACTGGCTCCCTGCCTCTGACCACCACAGCCTGGGGTGTATATCCATGAAAGCTTGCTGCCTTGACTCCTTCTTCATCTCACTAAAATAGTGGGGAGACAGATGCATCCCCTTTGGGCCTGCTCCCTCTTTCTCCCCAGGATGCCCAACTCTTTTCTGCGGGCACACACTCCTTCCCAGATTCAGGTGAGAGAAGGAGTCAGGGTCAGCTGTGAGCAGATGGGCTTAGGGACTCTAAAAGCTTCAAAAGACCTCTCTGGCAAGCACCTCTTCCTGGTCCTTGATACCTGAGAGATGCTGAGTTGCAGAGAGAGAGAGAGAGAGAGAGAGAGAGAGAGAGAGAGAGAGAGAGAGAACGGACAAGAGGACAGTGGCAAGCAGCAAGGGAGTCTTATTAGTATCCCTGGGTCACCTCACTCTCGATCCTGCCCCCACCCTCAAGCCTAGAATTGCCTGGAGAAAGGAAGAGCCAGTGCCAAGTCTTTCTGAGGAAACCCACCACCATGCATCCTTGAAGCCAATGGTGCAGAATGAAGCCAGGGCTCAGGGGACTAACAGCCTGGATGCCCAGATGCCCACCTGGACCGTCTGACGCCAGAGCCCTGCACCTCTCATCACACAGAAATCCAACCTTTCCTTCTTATACCCTCTTCTCCCTCTTTTGCCCTCTCACTGGGGCCAAGCCTTGGAAAAGGAAAGAGGGCCAGGAAGGAAAAGTGGGATACGGCTCCCCAGATATGGGAGGTGTTCGTGATGCCCTACTGTTGCCAGCGGGTCAAGTCCATAATCAGAAGACTTCTGAATTCTTTGTGTCCCACTGGGAAGAATCCATGGCAGAACATTAGGGAAGGGAATTACAATAGGGAGCAGGGTGAGCACAGGTGGAATCTGCACGTGTCTCTTCTCCAAGTGCTCTTAAAACTTACGCTAACCCAAGGGAGGGAGGAACCAATGAGTCCCATCCAATAATCAATGAGCGAGAAGGGCACAGGTGGTTCCCTGGCCAGGTGAGGGCAGTCCCTGAGCCAGAGCGTGGTTAATCTGAGATGTAATATTTTTCTACGAGTCTGGAACTTTCCCTATTTTTAGCCTGCCTCACTACTGAGCCAGAAACTGCTCCCCTCACTTCCATAGAAGCAGGTTAGGGCTTCAGGTTCTCTGGTGCTATATTTAAAGTCGGAATTTAGCAACCCCTAAGCCAAACTAGGACCCTCAATGGCCTTGAGAACCAGGCTTCAAGGGGACTGACCTGCAATCCAGGGAGATTCATCTTTCAATGCAAGGCTCTTCCTTTTAGTGTGGCCAGAAGAAAGACCAGGTTTCCAGGTCCCAGATCAACTCCCAGCTCCTGTCCCCTCTACCCTGCTCCCTCCTGAGCCTCAAGAGTGCCTCCTGGGCAACAGGATTCCATGGGGGTCTCAGGACCAAGACCCAAAGAGTCAGAGACACAATGCACCTGCTTGTATATAAACTACTGAAGTAAATGTGTCACAAAGGGTTCACGGTCAGCCCTGTGTGCTGGTATTGTTATTTCATTCTACTTTTTTTTTTTAATAGCACTGGGGATTGAACTCAGAGCCTCACACTTACTAGGCAAGTGCTCTACTACCTGACCTATGCCTCCAGTCCTTTAAGTACTCAAAATTTTGCCCAGACTGGCCTTGACCTCCATCCTCCTGTTTCCACCTCCTAAGTAGCTGAGACCACAGCTGTGTACCACTCCCCAACCCCTGACCTGCTTGTTTTTGCAACTGGGGCAGTTGCAAAACTTTTTGCCCAGTCTGGTTTTGAACTGCGATCCTACTGTCTCCTGAGTAGGTGGGATTCTTACAGGTGTATGCCATCATGCCAGCCTGTATCTTTTTTTTCATTATCTTTTCTATTCTATTAGTAATTTTCACAACCTAATTTCACCCACTAGTGGGCATCTTGCCACAGTCTGAAGGCCACTGCTCCCACTTTCAGCAAACCCATGCCAGTGAGCTCTCAGCCCTGGTTCTCGACTTTATTATCTCACTGCTAGAGTTTGGGCACAGATGAGGTCCTTTGTGCCGAGCCTTTCAGGGCTACCATCAGGGCGATGATTCTCTTCCAGGCTTGGGTCTCTGGTTCTCTTCCAGGTTTATGTGGCTATGGGCAGAACTCAACCCCAAACAGACATCCAGAAGAGCATTCCTACCTTGACTTTGATGCGCCATGCCACCACCCTTTCTTTGGGCCTCTCATTCTGCTTAGTGTCTTTCCTGACTGCACTAAACTCCATCTGTCCCCCTCCTCCCAGTGTCCTCCCAATTTTCCAAACTCAAAGGGTTTCTTCTTGGTATGGAGAACATGACTGTGATCTCCTCCACCGAGGTAGAGAAATAGAAATAAAAGGAAAATGCCATGGGATTCCTCAGACCCCACGTAACTTATTCTTGGCACATTTCATGCTAAATTCCCTGTCTCAACCCAGTGCTACCTTATGCTATTGTAAACTGAAAAACAAAAAGCCATGAAGTGATTCCAACCTCCATTAGAGTGCCTCGGAGCTGGCTTGGGTGCCTGCTGCAGAGTAACTGTCAATCACCCTGGCCTAACCCACCAGGACCGCCCAAACCTCCCCTCCACTTGCAGGTTATTGGTGATCAAAACCTGCCCAGGACTTTCCCCTCCCCCAGGTTATCATGGTTTAAAAACACCCCTCTCTCTCTCTCTCTCTCTCTCTCTCTCTCTCTCTCTCACACACACACACACAAACACACACACACACACATGCACACACCTCTCCCCACCCCCACATCTCTACTCCCCCCCATCTCTCTCTCCATCTCTCCATCCACGTGTTCTGCTGGGATTTGTCCATACCAGAACACAAGAACCAGGTATCTTCTCATAAGAATTCTCAGTGTGGACTGGGAAGGAACTGAGCTGTTTTCAGGTAAAGGACCCATCAGTATGTCTGAAGCCCCTTAAGCTGCTCTAGACCAGTCCAGCAAGGAGATGCTCTCAATACATGGCAAGGGTTTTGCAGGTAAGAGAGGTGCTGAGTTTATTAAGCAGTTCACCTGGGACTTCCAGCTAGCATTATCTCCTTCACTGCTATCAAGCCCTTTAGGAAACAGGAGCTTATCACTACTCAGAGAAGGGAAGTCAAAGCTTCCAGGGAACACCCACGGGGAAGGGAGGGGTGTGGAGTGAGGAGAATCACACCTCGGCCTCAGAATATCAATGTCAAGTTCTCTCTGCAGGGGAGGTTGCTTCCCCAGGGGTTGGTGCTCAGATGGCAGAACAAGTCTCCAGGAAAACAGGGATTGTTTTGCTAAATGAATGTACTTCCTAAGGGCTCCCACACATTCCTCCAGCTGCACATTTCCAAGCTGAAGCCTACTGCTCCAGGGGGTATTATAGAACCAAAAACGAAAAGGAAGAAGAAAAGGAAAGAAATGGTAAGATCTAGACAGAAACAAAGACAAAAATAGACAAGATTAGCATAAGCGATGTCCTGGCTTCAATCCCCAGCACAGGGGGAGAGAGAGCGAGCAAGACAGCGAGGACAAGAGAGAGAGAGAGAGAGAGAAAACAATAACCGTATCTTTAAATACATTTTTCTCTGTTTGAAAATAAACATTTTTTCACCCTCTAAGTTTCCTGAAATTGAGGTGCACCTTATAATTATGTCAAAAGAAACTCGTCAGCTAATGGTACATCTAAAATCAATGTGCATCAGAATAAAGGGGGGGAAAGTCTGGTTCAAGGTTGTCCCTGAATTTCCCAGTGGAGCTTGCAGATTCATGCGGACTTTCAGGTTTGTTAGCAGACAGATTTCACGTAATCTGGTTACCACACAGTTAACCATACTGATTTATGGGGAAGGAAATTTGGGGGGCCACAATTTCACTTCACTTGTACAATGCTGTGTATTTGTATCCTCCCTTCAGGATTTTTTCCCTTCTTTTCTTTTCTTTCTTTTTTCTTTCAATAGCAATTAACCCAATAAACCACCTTTCCTTTGTTCTGCAAGCAGATTAGCCACTTCAGACAAAACCAGATAAGCATGGCTCTTTGTGTTATTCCTGCACCCTCTGAGAAGGTGGTTTTTTCAGAAGGGAGGCGGGACAATAGGGGTTGTTTTAACTGTGCTATCCCAGTAATTAGAGAGAAGAGGCCCCTCAGGTAACTGCTGAGAAAGGTCCCTTAATTTGACCCTATTTCACACGGTCCAATTTTCAATAAAATGAGACACTTCAGCGCTGTCCCTCAGGAGATCATCTGGAAGTCCATAATGCCTGGATTTTCCTGGGGCTTATTCAGTCGGAAGTCCTCCCTTCTGATCTCTGTGCATCAAGCCAGCCTTCCCTCCTGCTTCTCGGTATTTACTCAGGGGCGACCCAGGCTCCGTGCCCCCTGGCAAGGCAATGCGCATTTTGTCCCTCTTGAGTTGGTGCTGCCCTTATTACTTTGGTGATCTACTTGAACCTGCTTCTCTTTCCTGCTGTCAGTGGAAACCCATGCAGTATTTGGTGGTTTATTCAGTATTTGCTTATTTATTGATTGAATGGTGCTTCTCTGGCAAATACTGTTTTCTCAGAAAAAGAGAAATACACATCAGCTCTTTACCCCAAATTCCCCTCCGTGCCCAACTCTGAGACATGGTATATATGTTTTAAACCTAAAACGGCCCCCAATTCACTGTGATAGTTTCTCCCCAAGTGCTGTAACACCTAAGTTGGTGGTTTTGGAGTGTTTTGTTGTTTTGTTTTGCTTTGTTTTGTTTTTTTGTCCCCAGATATCCCTTCTTTGGTGTTTGCACTCAGGGAAATGTGGGTGTTTCTGGGGAGCCCCATTCAGCCCTGAGGGCCTGTTGATGTATGCCAGCCTAGATTCCTTGAGTCGCTAGGTCTTGGTATCAGGGATTCAGGACTGGCTGCTGATGGGTTTGATGCACACTGCCTGGGACAGGACGGCCTTCCAGGTGAACAGGCAGGTGCAATCCTGGGAAAGAAGAACACTACTATTTTCCTTCTCCCGCGATCTGTCTGAGCCTGAGCATCAGATGCTAAAAACCACTCTGAAAATCAAGGAATGCCAAATACATTTGTAATTACATCTGTGCCCTGTTCCTACATTTTTTTTTTTGGTGGGATTGGGGAGTGGCAGGGTTTGAACTCAGGGTTTCATATTTGCAAAGCAGGCGCTCTACCACTTCAGCCACACCTCCATTCCATTTTGCTCTGGTTATTTTGGAGATGGGAGTCTCATGAACTATTTGCCCAGTCTGGCCTGAAACTAAGATCCTCCCAAGTAGCTAGAATTACAGACGTGAGCCACTGGCACCAGGTCTTGCTCTTTCATTCTTGAAGGAGACATGAGTAAACCCTGCTGAGTTAGAAACAGGGACTAAGGCTGGCCAAAATACCAAAAATACCTTCTCTTAGGCCTTGGGCAAGGCAGATAGCCCAGTGTGGTGGCATGGTTTATCTCATATTTACTAGACTATTATTCAAAATGTTTTTTTAATTCATAAAACATAATTCTTTCTTAGTAAATGCAGCACAGTGGAAGGTGGTAGAGCTAAGGGCTGGGGGCATGGCACAAGTGGTAGAGTGTCTGCCTATCAAGCACAAGGCCCTGAGTTCAAATCCCAGTACCACCAAAAAAGCAAAGAAAAAGGTTTTTAAAAGCTAGATGAGCATGGTGACAAGTGCCTGTAGTCCCAGTTACTTGAGAGGCTGAGGCAGAAGGATTGCTTGAGCCCAGGAGTTCCAGATCAGCCTGGGCAACAAAACAAGACCCCATCTGTTAAAAACAAAAAACAACCAAACAAAAGCAAAACTGTTTCAACCCACAGCACACAGCAGTCATAGAGTTAAAAGAGAGTAAAAGGCAACTTTGGTAGTCAGAGCTGGAAAGTGCTAATCAAATACAAACCTTTATGTCATGGAGAGGAAACAAAAGGACCCTCATCATGGAGCCCCACTTAGCCCATCTGTCCCCTTCTCTCTGCACCTTTTGGTAATGGATACTGGTCAGAGAGATCAGCTTCTCTCTCCCTTGCCCGGAAACCTCAGGTTCCTCCTGAGCCCCTCCCACAAGTCATAGGAACTCCAAAACCCTACTCTAGAACCAGAATGCCAAAGCTCAGCTCTGCCAGCTTAAACCACCCTCTCCTCTGTCTCTCCTGCTCCAAGGGTAGTGCTAAGGTTTTTCCTGATAGCCTCTTAACTCTTCAACGCAAAGACTCAGACGCCCCCTCTCCACCACTGTGTCCAGTGGTGACCTTGACCCCCCACTGGCCCAATCCAAACAACATTTTCCAGACCTTTCATCACCGAGTGTTTGGCTTTTTTGATGATTCCCTCCTGGAAATTGTCTGCCTCTTTGACTTCTCGGGCACAGTTTCCCACGCTCTCCCAGCTCCAACCACCCCTTCCCCTTCGTGGTTGCCTCCTCTTCCAGCTCTGTAAACATCTCTGTTCTTCAGGGTTGCCTGCCCTTGACTCCAGCCCTATTGCTCTGCAGCTGTCCTCGAATGACCCTTCAGTCTTGTGGTTGAACCAGCACCTTTGTGGGACTACACTCGAATCGAGAAGGCTTACTTAAATCCTGTCCCACACGTGACTGTCTTGTTGGCCAGCTTTCCACTAATGTTACAAACATCTGAGACGATCAGCTTATCAGGAGAAAAGGCTTGTTTGGGCTCACCATATTGGAGGTTTCAGTCCATAATCAGTTTGCCCTGTTGCCTTTGGGCCTGTGGCAAGGCAGCGTGTCATGGCAGGGATGTGTGGCAGAGGAAGCTGCTCATGTGGCAGCTGGGAAGGGAAAGAGAGAGAGGAAGAGGTAAGTGTTCCACAATCCCCTTCATGCTTCCAATGACCTAAAACCTCCCACACACACCCTCCCCAAAGGTTGGGCAGCAAGTCCCTGCCTCTGACTCTCCTTGTTCAGTTCCATGCTCATGGATTGGTAGAATCAACATAGTAAAAATGTCTATACTCCCAAAAGTAATCTACATGTTTAATGCAATTCCCATCAAAATTCCAATGACATTCATTAAAGAGATTGAAAAATCTACTGTGAAATTTATATGGAAACACAAGAGGCCACGAATAGCCAAGGCAATACTCAGTCAAAAGAACAATGCAGGAGGTATCACAATACCTGACTTCAAACTATATTACAAAGCAATAACAATAAAAACAGCATGGTACTGGCACAAAAACAGACATGAAGACCAGTGGAACAGAATAGAGGACCCAGATATGAAGCCACACAACTATAAGCAACTTATCTTTGACAAAGGAGCTAAAAATATACGATGGAGAAATAGCAGCCTCTTCAACAAAAACTGCTGGGAAAACTGGTTAGCAGTCTGCAAAAAACTGAAACTAGATCCATGTATATCACCCTATACCAAGATTAACTCAAAATGGATCAAGGATCTTAATATCAGACCCCAAACTCTTAAGTTGATACAAGAAAGAGTAGGAAATACTCTGGAGTTAGTAGGTATAGGTAATAACTTTCTCAATGAAACCCCAGCAGCACAGCAACTAAGAGATAGCATAGATAAATGGGACCTCATAAAACTAAAAAGCTTCTGTTCATCAAAAGAAATGGTCTCTAAACTGAAGAGAACACCCACAGAGTGGGAGAAAATATTTGCTAATTATACATCAGACAAAGGACTGATAACCAGAATATACAGGGAACTTAAAAAACTAAATTCTCCCAAAACTAATGAACCAATAAAGAAATGGGCATGTGAACTAAACAGAACTTTCTCAAAAGAAGAAATTCAAATGGCCAAAAAACACATGAAAAAATGCTCACCATCTCTAGCAATAAAGGAAATGCAAATTAAAACCACGCTAAGATTCCACCTCACCCCTGTTAGAATAGCCATCATCAGCAACACCACCAACAACAGGTGTTGGCGAGGATGCGGGGAAAAAGGAACCCTCTTACACTGTTGGTGGGAATGTAGACTAGTACAACCACTCTGGAAAAAAATTTGGAGGCTACTTAAAAAGCTGGACATCGATCTACCATTTGATCCAGCAATACCACTCTTGGGGATATACCCAAAAGACTGTTACTCCAGAGGCACCTGCACATCCATGTTTATTGCGGCACGATTCACAATAGCCAAGTTATGAAAACAGCCAAGATGCCCCAGCACTGACGAATGGATTAAGAAAATGTGGTATCTATACACAATGGAATTTTATGCAGCCATGAAGAAGAACGAAATGTTATCATTCGCTGGTAAATGGATGGAATTGGAGAACATCATTCTGAGTGAGGTTAGCCTGGCTCAAAAAACCAAAAATCGTATGTTCTCCCTCATATGTGGACATTAGATCAAGGGCAAACACAACAAGGGGATTGGACTTTGAGCACATGATAAAAGCGAGAGCACACAAGGGAGGGGTGAGGATAGGTAAGACACCCAAAAAACTAGCTAGCATTTGTTGCCCTTAATGCAGAGAAACTAAAGCAGATACCTTAAAGCAACTGAGGCCAATAGGAAAAGGGGAACAGGTACTAGAGAAAAGGTGAGATCAAAAAGAATTAACCTAGAAGGTAACACCCACGCACAGGAAATCAATGTGAGTCAATGCCCTGTATAGCTATCCTTATCTCAACCAGCAAAACCCCTTGTTCCTTCCTATTATTGCTTATACTCTCTCTACAACAAAATTAGAAATAAAGGCAAAATAGTTTCTGCTGGGTATTGAGGGGGGGAGGGGGAGGGGGCGGAGTGGGTGGTAAGGGAGGGGGTGGGGGCAGGGGGGAGAAATGAACCAAGCCTTGTATGCACATATGAATAATAAAAGAAAAATGAAAAAAAAAAAAAAGATCCTGTCTGAAAAATAACTAAAGCAAAAAAAAAAAAAAAAGGATCAGGGGTGTGGCTCAAGTGGCAGAGCACCTGCCTAGCAAGTGTGAGGCCCTGAGTTCAAACCCCAGTATTGCTAAAAAGAAAAAAATAATGGGAATAAGATGTCATTCTTTAGGAAGTGGTTGATGATCCAACTTCAGGCAATTATCAACCAAGACTGACTTGCTCTTCTTCTCCCAGCACTCTCCCCAGAGCTGTGGAAAGAGGTGCCATTTGATGTGGCATTGGTTTGGCATTCTGAGTACTTCCAGATTTACCTGGGGAGTCCTACGGGACTCTTCAGTGACTCCCTCCTAACACTCTCTTCAGGGAGCAGTCCTCCAAGGTCTCGCCCAGCGCCTAATTGACCTTTACTGGGCTGGGATGGTGACATGCCTTAAGCCACAGAGGATGACCAATGGAGTTACAATAAGACAGCTCCTCACTGTCTTCTGGTCGTCTAATGGATCCATATTGCTGTAAAAGTCCTGTGAATGGTGAGGAGGTGTCTATAAATCCCTCAAAATCACAAGAGCTCCTCCCCTGCACTTGAGGAAGGGGCTGCAGAGAGGCTCAGATGAAAGTTTGCCCAGGCCAGACTTAGGAGGGGAAGGCAGCTGGTATGGAGGAGGACTATGAAGCAACCAGATGACATTGCTTTCCCGAGTGACTTGAGCGTCATCAAATTCTATTTACTCCTGGGGGAGGGGTAAGAAGCGAGGGTTGAAATGGCAATTTGGAGACTGTTGAGAATGCACAGGATGGGGAAGATCACTGACTAAGCTGTCAATTGAGTCATTCCATCACTCAGCATCTATTGAGTCAGTTGATTTGTGCCAGCCACTGAGGAATCAAGATAACTGGCCTCCCGGAGGCCTCATCACCTCTCTTTGGAAGGAAAAGTCTACAATCCAACAGTGACCAGAATGGGAAAAGTGCCGTTGAGGTGTGTAAGCTAGCATGGCCAGCTTCAGACATCAGCAGTTATGGGACTTGTGCCATCCCACAGGGTCCCACACATGGAAGGACCTCTGAGTAGTTTAACACTTTGTTGGCAGGCATTACTAACCTTCCAGTTCATTCCATGAAGAGTTACTGAGTGCCTACTAGGGTCAGGCTGTTCTGTAGGCACTAGGGTCCAAACTGACCCAAATCTAGGACAGATGATAGCAATTATCTAAGTAAAACCTACAGGGCATCAGATGGAGTGGGTGCTGTAGAGGAAAACAAGGCTGAGCACACATAGTCACTCACTTGTGGAGTCTACAAATACCAAGTGACTGCCTACTATGTGCCACCACTTGCACACCTGGGAGGGTGCACTGGTTTATTTCTGTGTCAATGTGACCTGGCTATAGTATGGTATAGGGCTGGTTTTTTTGACGTGTAGATGTTGCACTGGAGCCATTTTTTAAATGTGATTAATGTTTAACTCAGTGGTTGAAGGTGAAGGAGATCACCCTGCATGTTAAAGGCCTTAAAAGAAAAAAGCCTGAGGTCCTTCAAGGACCTCTTTGAGTCTTTGGACTCAATATGGCAACATCAACTCATCCTGGATCCCTTCAACCTTTCCAGCCCTACAGCCATGTGAGCTAATTTCTTAAACTCTCTTTCTCTCTCTGTCTCTGTCTCTGTCTCTCTCTCTCTCTCTCTCTCTCTCTCTCTCTCTCTCTGTGACTACAGTAGCAACAAGGCATAGTCACTGACTCTGCCATCCTCCCTGCTCCCAACTAATGGCCAGGTTGCAAAGGGTAGGCATGGAAGCTGCCCTGGTCTGTGCCACACAGTCACAAGTACCTTCTCTTTCTCTTCTTTCAAGAACCCCATATATAAAAACCACACACACTGTGCCTCAGCAAAGCCTATTCTGGGTGGCTCTTGGAAAGAGCAGCTGTCCCTCTGGCAGCTATTGTGCTCCACCTGAGTTGGACCTCAGGGCGGTGCACATGGTGGCAGAGCAGGCCTTAAATGAAGCCCAACGAAACCTCTCAGGCTGCTGATCACAGCCCCATGTGACATGGCACGTTCAAGGTCTGCAGTTCTCATGGATGACTACAAAGGGACAGTGGCTTGCCAGCAGTAGGAGGATGTCTCCACTGCCTTTGGGACAGTGTATGACAAGGTCTTTTAGTGATAAGTACAATATTCTCCAAAGAGAATTCTACTGAAATGTCAGGCTCTGACCCTTTTCTTTCTTTTTTTTTTCTTTTTTCTTGTACATTGAAACACGTGTCATTGCTGCAGATCTGTGCTGTCTTCTGGGGACAAACACAGAGGCCCATTGTCTACGCTGCCAATTAGGAACCAACCATGTTTGACCCCAATGCACAAAGGCCCTGTTGTGCCCCAACAGTGGAGAGAAGAGTCGAATCTTTCCACATAGGTCTCTAGGCAAAGAAGCCTGGGCTGGTCACTTGTGGGATCTGGAGAGCCCTTTCTTCCTGCTTGGCTGAGCTGGTGATCAGCTGGATTGACACAGGTCTTCTGAGGCATGGCTCCTTTGACAGCCACCCTGTCAAGTTGGGCCATGCCGGGCTACATCCTTCCTGGGTATGCCATCCTTGGGGTCCTGCAAGCCTCCTCCCTACAGAGCTAGAGAACACATAGGGATTTAAAGGACAGCCTGCCTGTCAGTGCTTCTGACCAATGAGAATCTATTGCCAACATAGAGTCAGCCCCAGGGCCTTCCAAGGCTCTTGGTGTCAGTGAACCCAAGACAGAAGCTCTGCTCTGTGACAGAGACACCCCACCCCGCCGCAAAGGTAACAGCAAAATGGCTTCAGCTTGGCTTCTTTCAAGAAAACTGACCCACTTATTTTGCCTGCATTAGAAGTGAGGGCTACCAGATGTAAGATTCCCCCAAATAAACATGGCACTTACCAACAACCACAACCTGCTCTTAGGGGCAGATTTTGATTATTAAATGGGTGGAGGAAAGCAAGGGAATATGTTTTTTTTCTAACAAAATGGTGCTGACCTCTCTGAACACGCTGTTACAGTCTGGTCATCAGCATTATTCTATGACATCAATTCTCCCAGGTCTGATCAGAGAAGAGGGTTGAAGCTTGGTGACTCATGCCTATAATCCTAGCTACTCAGGAGGCAGAGATCAAGAGCATTGCAGTTCGAAGTCAGCAAATAGTTCATGAGATCCTATCTCAAAAAATACCCAACACAAAATAGGGCTGGCTCAAGCATGAGGTCCTGAGTTCAAACCCCAGTACTGCTAAAAAAAAAAAAAAAAGCCTGCTATTAAAATGGTTTGTGTACAGTTATTGTAATAAGATGAAAGACCTTAATGTGAAAATGTTTCTTACCCTTTGATAAAACATTTTCTCTTTGCCCTACAAACAACTTGTAGGGTGTATTTCTATTATGTTGACTTGAGCCTAAACAGAAACACTCGTCCATGTTAATACAAACTTCTTTGAGCACTGGGACAGCATGACATTGTTCTTCTTTTCATAGTTCTGTACTATGTTATTTCATGAAGTGTGTGAATTATTTTATACCCAGAAAGAATAAAATAACTGGAAATAAACAAGCTGTTGCTATCATGAGAAAATGAGGTAAGGACTTCATTGTCTAGCCTCTCCCTGTCACAGTGTCATGGCGTGCCCATGGACTGACAACCAGCCTCTGGGAAACCTGCCCAGGCTGTGAGAGATGAACACTCAGGCCATTGGCTGAGTCCAGATCACATCAGATGCCAAATTCAGAGGTTTGGCAACTTCTGAGTGTCACTAGTGTTGGAATTGATAACCCTCCGGTGCCAAAAACAGACATACAAGAGACAGAAAATCTTGACAAGGCAATTTCTCTTGATCAAGAGGGTGCCAGCATGTGCTCACTCTCGCTAAGTGAGCATGCGAGCACAAAATGGCTGACACTGGCTCCTCTCTATATCCCCTCACCGGGGATTTGTCCAGGTCAAAGGTTCACAGTCTTTCCCGACTGGCTAAAAGGCTTGGAGAATGGGTTAGGGCATGCAGTTTGGCGGGCAATGGAGTTGTACAGGAATCCAGAAGAAGAAGCAAGGACCCTTTAAACATGCAAGTCACCTAAGATGGCGAATTTTTAAGTAATCTAAGAAGGTAACAAATACTTTGATAGAAAAGATCATTTTTCTTACAATTTCCCCCTCTTTTAATTTAAATTCTTTTCTTCAAACTCATTTAGGAGCTGTTGTTCTCACGGTCCTGTGTTGCTAGTAGAAACAAGTTGTTTTGGCAGAGCGGTGGTGAGTGTTTGGTGAGGGCTGTCTCAATTAACCGCTGTATCAGTCCTCGGACACAAGGAATTATGCAGCATCCTGCTAAAATTAAAACTCTAGCCACTATGATCAAGGATATTAAGATTGAGGTCATCCAGCCCTTCCATCTCCCAAACCAGTTCTCCATTAAGTCACTGAAGGGACCACTTATACCTGACTTTTCAGCTAGATTGTTAGATAGGGAAGTTAATCCTGCAGGGCCTTAGTAATTGTTCCGTCAGGGGCTGTGTTATTTGGTACGCAAACTCCTCCCTTTTTGGGCAGCATCATGTCTAATGCTAGCCTGTTCTCCCAAGCCATCTGGCTAGTTGGTCCCAATTGCACTGCTATTCCTTTGATGGCATCCCTGGTACAGTTAACAAACCTTTGTTGGTTATAGTAAATATAATTAGTCCAATTGACATTTTTATTTATAGTGAACCACCAAAAGAGTACTGATTCAAATCCTGCTTCAATTTGATTTCTGGCTTTGAATTCATTTGGTGCTCCCCTAGGAACCCAATGGCATCCATGTAAGCACGGGGATCAAAGGAGCCTCTGCACATGGCTGTAGTGTCTATGCCTATGTCCCTCCTTTTCCTAGGTGATAAGGCATGAGCTGGGGAATAAATGCTAGGGTGAAAGGGACTGCCAACCACACCAAAGCACAGGTGCCTGAGTGGTCACCTGGGAGAGTCTCAAGTAAAGGTCCTCCGCAGTACCACCAGACATCTCCTCTGCCCACCAAGAGCGTGGACTCGTTTGTGAAACTGTTGAAGGACTGGCTTTCACTGTGTCCTGTCAGGTTTCCCACATTTGTCAATCGTCCCCCTGTCTGGTGAGACATGGGGTATAATTGATGTCTAGGGTGGGTGGCCTAATAGTCCTTGGGGGCTGACCTGTAGGACCTCTGACCTCTGGGAACAGTAGTGACAGCATCTGGCAGGATTCATTGCCCCAAGTTTTGGCATCCTAAAACAGAGCCAACATGCAATACATTCTATTCTATCTGGGTCCGAGGACCATCCTAATGAAAACGGGACCACCTGAAACTCTGGTCTCCCAGTAGTACAAACATAGCAATCGCTCTTATTTAATGTGTGGATGGAATATTTTATCCATTCATCCAAGCATTTGTATCCCTGTACCCAATTTCAATAGCCTCAGTTTGTCTTAGGTCCTTGACTTCTACTATAGTTACCTGAGTTCGATTGTTGTACAAATGTGGAGGTAACGTTGGAGTGGAGGTAGAACTGGGTGTCACCTAGGAGGGGTTGGGAGCTAGACGAAGCTTAAAGGCACCTAACAGGTCTGTCCCTGAGACATCTGCCACAACCCATATCTATGAAATATAGATGGTTCTTGTGTCGTACTCCAAGGGTTTACTGTGACTAATCTAAGTAGGTTACATTGTTTATCTTTACAAGTAGGAGAGGGGTGTGTCTGAAACAGCTGTAATTTTGACTGTAGTCTGTTAAAAGACTGTTCATTGTTCTAAATGGTAGAATTGGAGTCTTTCCAGTGCCCTGGGGTCTGGTCCAGCCCTTAGGATTGTCATAAAAGGGAGAAATGTATCCTTTATGCCCAGTGTTTCACCCCACTCCATCCACTCTGGACAGATACCAGCTTCCCTGTGGGTTCGGGGATGCGGCACATATAAAAGGAATATCCTTGGAACTGGAATTGGTACATAAGGCCTCCACAAGGAAGGATCTGGCATGCATCAAATTCAACAGTTAAGGTAAAAGTACCCTGAGTTACATTAATAATAAGCATACCTTTTCCCAAACGAAAGGGAAAGAATATTTTAACTATAGTCTTTTTAAAGTCACTTTGTTGTTGCCTGGTTGTGAGAACACAGCCCATTGTTCCTTCTGGTCAGGTGAGGGAGCCTTCTTTAACTGTGTGTGATGAGTCCATCCCCGATCCGCGGTCTGGACGGCTGTCTCCATGGTCAGCAGGACCAGGAGGGGTCTGTCCCAAGCTGGCTCAAGCTTATTTTCTTTCCAGGTCTTGATTAGCACATAATTGCCAGGCTGGTGTGGGTGAACAGGAAAGTCAAGTGGAGGAAACTGCTAACAATCCTTTTTTTCCTAAGACAAAGTAGAGGACAATCCAAGTGTATAATTTTTGAGGAAATAGTCTGGTTTCAAAGGAAGGTACATCAGCAACAGAGCTAAGGTAAGGAAGCCCATAAGGCATTTCATAGGGCGAGAGGCCGATGTCCCTCCGAGGGGCCGTCCTAACTCTGAGTAGTGCTACGGAAGACATTTAGTCCAAGATAATCTGGTCTCTAAAACTAATTTAGTGAGCTGGGTTTTTTTGAGTCTGATTTATTCTTTCAACTCTCCCTTAGGAGGTGGACGCCAGGGAGTATGATATTCCCGTTTGATCTCTAGAGCCTTCATAAATCCCTTAAGGACGTTAGCAGTGAAATGACTCCCATTGTCTGAGTCTGTATTTTCTATAACCCCAAACCTTGGGATTATGTTTTCTAGTAATAACCTAAGACATCCTTCTGATACTTGTTTGGCTAGTGTGTATGGATCCCTGTACACACATAGGCTCACAAAACTGCATCACACATGGCTTGGGGTCCTCAGTGTCTTCCCTGATGGAGATGGGTGAGGAATCCTCTCATTAGGGGCTTTCAGATCATTTCCCTCCCACCAGGGAGAACCCATTTCCCCTGTTCAGTCCTGACTGCCCCAAGTGTTTTTTGTTGTTGTTGTTGTTTTTTGTTGTTCTTCCTCAGAGGGGGTAAAGATAGGGGTGATGTGAGGGCAGGGTGGTGTGGAATGAGACAAAATACTGGGGCCTCAGAGGTGAGAGCAGCCTGTTTTGTTGTCTCATCTGCAAAAGAATTTCCATGAGTCTCAAAGTTTACCCCCTTTTGGTGACCTGGCACATGGACTATGGCTATTTCTTCAGGTAGTTTTAGGCTCTCTAATATTTGTTAAATTAATTCTCCATGTACCAAGTCTTGGCCTTTGCCATTGATTAAGCCCCGTTTCATCCAGATTTTTCCAAAGGTGTGGACCATACCAAATGCATATTTTGAATCAGTGTATATGGTCCCCTCTTTGTCCTTTAAGTGTTTTAAGGACTGATTTAGGGAAACAATTCACAAGTCTGTGCCAACCAATTGTTAGGGAGTCGGCCTGATTCTATTATAGTCACAGCCTCCCCGTCTGCTATAGAATATCCATTATGCCTTTTTCTCTCGATTACCCGAGAGGATCCATTCACAGAGAAATGGAACCTGGTCTGGAAAGGAGTTTCCCCGAGGTCTGGTCTCACTTTTGTTTGATATTCAATAATATCTAAACATTTATGTTCGGGGGCTCCTCCCTCCTGCCTTCCTGCCAAGAAAGCGGCTGGATTTAGGGCCTCATCGGTAGTTACAGTCAGGTCATCTTTTTCTAGCAAGATAGCCTCATACTTTAGGATCCTGGAATCCATTAGCCATCTACCCACCTTCTGATTTAAGATCGTCCTAACTTGATGGGGAGTGCTAATAATTAGGTCTCCCCCAAAGGTGATTTTTCTACTTTTTTTGTTAGAAGGGCTGTAGCTGCTACTGCCTGAATGTACTCAGGCCAACCTCAGGTGACAGGATCTAGGAATTTAGATAAAAGGCCACACATTGATGTTGATCCCCATGTTTTTGGGTTAGCACCCCGAGGGCAATTCCCTTATTTACATTCACAAAGAGGTGAAAAGGCTGTTCATGAGAGGGCTAGCACCAGAGCTGTGGTAAGGGCTTGCTTATATTTTATCCCTTTTTTACATGTAAACCGATTCGTAATCAGGTCATTAGATCTCTTCCAAATAGGTTGGTACCTGCCTGAGGGACAAGGAGAAATTGTATTAGTGGTCCTGTCTTGGAAATAAACATCTGTTTCCTGTAATATTTTAACTGAAAAACTTCCTCCCTCTACCCCAGAAATTAGTACCCTCTCCAGGGAATAGATCAAGCCCCTGGGCAGAAGACAGAAGGAGGATTTGGAAGCATCTGAGTCAATCAGGAAGGTGACAACCTCACATTGTAGTCCCATTTCTAAATTTATCAAGGGCTCTGAGTGGGACCCTTCAAGGTAAAAGAGCCCCTGGGCCTCTATTCTTCATCAAAGTCATTAAGGGAACAGTTTCCTACACTCTCTTTCCTTCTGGACATTCTCTCTTAAAGTGTACAGTCTCTCCACCTTTAAAGCACTTATTTCCCCCTCTTCTTTGTTTCATCTTCTGACTTTCTGTTCTCTTATACCCCATGAGGGAGGCCAGGCTGGTTGAGGTCCAATAGCATATTGGTTTGGCCTTTCCCTATTAACTTGCTCGTGGATAACATAATCTTTGCTTTTTGTTTTTGTTTTTCTTCCTCTCTCCTACGTATACCTTTTGTGCCTATCCTAATAATTCCTCTATGGATCTATTTTTCCAATTTTCTACTTTTTGTAATTTTAAACAGAAGTCTGAGGGGCTGGGATTTGAAGGGGTAGAGGTGGAGGGGTGGAAGCCTGGAGGACAGGGCTGGGGCCAGCTTTGGTGCCTGAGCTGGAGGGAAGAGCAGGCAAAAGAGGAAGGGAAGGGAGGAGAGTAAATCCCAGTTAGAACGGGGTTTTGGATTTTGTTTTTTGGGTTTTTTTTTTTTTTTTTTTTTTTTTTGGAAACAGGACTATAGGACTCTATCTTCAACAGAGGGCATATTTCATCTCCTCTTGAGTGACTTAGCTTTTGTCATTAACATGCTCAATTAATAGTTGAAAGACCCAGTCCTCATCAGACCCAAATTTTGACCAAAATAAAAACCAAAGGCTTTAAGATCAGTTCTTGGGTCCAGATAAAACAACAGCATTTAACCATTCTTTGTTCCTCTTTCCTTTAGTATGGGGCTATCATCCCAATATTTTAATATCTTCCCTAGGGGGTTCTCAGAGGGTATTTTATCCTGGGCCTTTGTTTTCTGGCCCCCCTTCTTGCTGCCTTTATTTCCCATTTCTCCCTTCTGGTCAACTGTGCTCTATCAGGAGCTCAACCCCCCTTTGCCTTGGAGGTTTCTTGTACGCTGATTCTTTTTCGCTTTGTCCATCTCTGCCCATATCCTTCATGGGAGCTTGAGGCACCTCTTGGTAGCCTGTGGGTCAGTAAGCTGCTGACCTGGATTAGATTCAAGAATCTTATTCTGCCTTAAACAGTATGAGGTTGCCTCAGAACTGTGGATCAGGACTTTGCTTTCCCTATGTGTCACCCGACATGTCTCCTGCCTGTCACCTGACACATCTCATTCACACATCACACAGCCTCCAGTATCCTGACCACCAAGACATTACTTGGTCACTCCCGTGATGCTTCGTCTTGGTTTGTGCACAAAACTTACATGGTCGCAGAAGTCCCTGTCTTCAGAGCTCTTTTACCTGCATTGTCAAGAAATTCTGCAGTCCAAGTTCATTCACAAATCTGAAAAGTTGTCATCCTCGGCTGAAACTCAGGGCCACCATAATTAGGCAGCAGGATCCATCTCCCCAGGGACCCCCTTCCTTCCGGGACGGAATGTAAAATCCTGGACGAGCCCCCAAATTGTTGGAATTGATTATCCTCCGGTGCCAAAAACAGACACACAAGAGACAGAAAATCTTGAAAAGGCAATTTTCTCTTGATTAAGGGGTGCAAGCATGTGCTCACTCCCACTAAGCAACACACAAGCAGAAAAGGACAGTGGCTCCTCCTTATATCCCTGACACAGTTGTACCTGCCCCTCACCTGGGATTTGTCAGGTCAAAGGTTCACAGTCTTTCCCGACTGACTAAAAGGCTTGGAGAATGGGTTAGGGCATGCAGTTTGGTGGACAATGGAGTTATACAGGAATCCGGAAGAAGCAAGGACCCATTAAGCATGCAAGTCACCTAAGATGGTGACCTGAGGAATTTTTAAGTAATCTACGAGGGTTACAAATACTTTGATAGAAAAGATCATTTTTCTTACACTAGGTTTCGGTTTTTTTCTTTCTTCCTCTCTGGCAACAACCATGTGTACATGCGTGCACACCAGAATGCACATGTTGGTCACTAGAGATCAATGTTGAGGGCACCCTACAAACAGCAGGTTTACAGGGAGCCTGCCATAGCCTCCCTCTGGGAAGATACACTCTTTCAGTAGACGTTGCAGTCCCCATTCTGTTCTCCAAGGATGCTGGCCCTTGAAGTCTAGCTGAAGCTGAGAGAGATTTCAGTGATAATTCCCAGAGTCAAGCTTTCTGCAATAAAAGCTGCATGCCAGAGGTAACACTGGGTGTCAATGTAAGACATCTCCTTGGTCTAAGGACAGCACTCAGCCCCAAGGGTGGGGGCTGGGTGGGGAGCACACATTGACATCCCAGGACAGTGGTACACATTGTGACCAGTTCCAGGTAACTGTCCTCTTCCCAGTCCATCAACTGGTTGAAGCCTGGACCTTGGGTAGCTGCAGCACACCAGTGAATTACTCTCTTTGGCTCTAATCCTCTAACTACACAACCTGATTTTAGCAGGAAGTGCAGCTGTGTGTAAGGTCAGCCTTGTTTCCATTCTCCAATCCACTGAGGGAATCAATCTGCTTTTGTTACTCAAACGGATGTCCTTACCTTTATATATTTGGTCCCCTGGGCCTAGAATGCTGGTCTCTGCCTTGTTCTAGCATCCTCTTACTAAAGCACCCCCCCCCCCATACACACCAGTAATACCTAGTACAGGAAGTCATTTGTTCATCCAAATGAACAAATCATTTGTTCAACGTTTGAGCATCTGTTATGTGTTTCACACTGGGGATACAACAGGGAACCAGTCAGACATGGTTCTGCTCATGTGGGGTCAGTTGGACCCTTGATGAAATAGCCAAGAGGAAACTAGCAGGAGTCCTGTCCCACTGTGGGAATGTAGCAGGCATCTGAACTTAATGTCAGTCCACCTGGGATAACAGAGAGGAAAATATCTTGGTTGAAAGTGGACTAGGATCCCTTGGGTGAACATTCGTAACTGAATGGAAGGAATGTGTAATTTGTTTAATGAAATATTATTATTATTATAATAGATGAACTATTACTGGAGTATGAATCAATCCTCCAAACCTTCCTGTTTCTGCTCCTGGAACCGTAATTCACCTGGGTTCACCATCTGGAGTCATGTCCTGCCCTGATGAATGGCCATGTCTACCTCTCTCTCTCTCAGAATTCTTTCATCATTGCCATCATGTAGCCAACATCTGTCCTTTCTTCCTTCAACAAATATTTATTAAATGCCTACTGTGTGCCTGCCAGGCTCCAGGCCAGTGCTGGGATAGGATAACAATCAAAAGAGCAAGTCTGTAGTCTGGTGTAGTGGGAGAGATAGGCAGTAACCAGGGTTCACATGGAAATGGAAATGAAGTTGACAGAGTAAATGAATGAATGAATGAATGACCAATTGTCTGGACTGTCATATGATCCCTGCTCTGATCTGTCCTACAGTGGTGCAGCCCAGAAAACTATGCCCTAGTATAGCTTTGATCATCTTACCTCTCGAGCTAAAACTTTCAAAGGCTCCCTACTGCACAGTAGATTAGGTTATCACTTCCTAGCCTGATGGCTCTCTCATTTGTGTGTGTGTGTGTGTGTGTGTGTGTGTGTGTTGCTGAGGATGGAACCAGGGCCTCAAACACACTAGGCTAGTGCAGCCCTAGCCCAGCCTGGTGGCTTTCCAATATCTGATTCCAACCTAGCTTTCTCACTCTATTTTCTTCTAACCTTTTAGAGATAACCCATGTATTATTCTGAATACTACTATGTGTGTTTGTTTTACCTGTCTAAAAAAAAAAAAAAAACACTCATCCTCTCTGGGCATGGTGATGAACACCTATAATCCCAGCACTTGGGAAGTAGAGGTAGAAGGGTCTCCAGTTGGAGGCCAGCCTGTCTCAAAAACCCAAGGGCTAGGGATGTAACTCAGTGGTAAAGAGTTTGCCTAGCATGTGCAAAATCTTGGATTCGATCCTCAGCACCATAAATAAATAAATAAACAAGTAAACAAATTTCACTTTCAATTCTTTTTTTTTTTTTTTTTTTTGGCAGTACTAGTGTTTGAACTCAGGGCCTCACACTTGCTAGGCAGGTGTGCTACCATTTAAGCCACACCTCCAGCCCTTTTCTGAGATAGTGCCTAATTTTGTGCCCAGGCCAGCCTGGACCATGATCTTCCTATTTGTGCTTCCCCTTGTAGCTGAGATGACAGGTGCATGTCACTGCACCCAGCCATTGATTGAGATGCAGGGAGGGGGAGTCTCACCAACTTTTTGTCTGGACTGGTCTGGAACCACAGTCCTCCTGGTTTCTTCCTCTAAAGTAGCTAGGATTGCAAGCTTAAACTACCGTGCTGGGTTCACCCTCAATTCTGATGTTGAAATCACAGGAAGAAGAAGAAAGTAGTAGGCTGGTGGGAGAGGGTGTAAAAGTGTCATCCTCTGAAGTAGAAAGTCTTGTTGAGAAGGAAGAGAAGGAAGAGTATAAGTGTATTACTATATGAAGGTCAAAGATAAACAACAGAAAAAACACCAAAGGACCTGGAAGTGGTTGCCTCTGGAGGTAGAAATGGAGAGCCAGGGGGATGCATTGGGATGTGACACTTGAGTTTGTTTATATGTTTGTTTCAAGACTACTAGTATTACTAGTATCAAGATTACTAGTATAGTAATTGCCTCTTAAAACTATATACATGGGTTAGTTTGACTTTTTAAAATTTGTTTTTATCTTTTTGGAGGGAGGGTGCTGGGAACTGAACTCAGTGTCTCAAGCATTTTAAGCACACACTCTACCACTGAGCTATACACCCCTAGTCCTTTTAGATTAAATACAGATAATGTAGTAAGATAAAAATTTAAACAGGAACTAAAACTATTAAACGAGGTATTGTGTGTGAAGCACACGGCACAATGTCTGCATGCAGTGAGCCAAGGATTAAAGATTAGCACTTCTTTTGTCGCTCCTAGGAGTCTTGTGTTGTGCAGAGGCAGCAACTCCTGTAGTCCCTTGTTACGACCCCTGCAGTACCTTCCTAATCTCTCTGCCTTTGGTGTCTTGTTCCCTTCCTACACCATTCCACCTATTTGTGACATGCATCATCCTAAAATGACTTTTCTTTTGTATTTCCCCACTGAAAGGCTTTACAACTGTGAGTCAGGTAATAGCAACTGCTGTAACAAGCACACCCCATGCTCTCAATGGCTTCTCCTAGTGCAAGCATTTTTTTACTCACGGGGGGGGGGGGTCCTGGCCTTTGGGCCATTTTTCTCCTCTTGATGTTTCAGGAGCATGGCTTCCCCTGCCCCACCCCACTTTTTTTTTTCCTGCCTTAGTTCCGGGACTAGAACCCAGGGCCTCCCACATACTAGGCAAGCACTGTACCAGCGAACTACTCCCCACCTGGCCCTTTTCATTTTGAACTCTTTCATCCTCTGCACTAGGCAGCAGGGGAAGGAGCCAGAAGACAAGGCTGGGTGTGGACATGAGCCCCATCCCTTATGCTCCCATTCCCTTGTCCAGACTAGCCCTATGGCCCTAACTGGAGCAGGGGCTTCCTGGACATGTCCCCAGCTGGAGACCACAACAGGAACTTCCTCCCATCCCCACTACCAGACCTCACCACCATCTTTCCCACTTGCTCTCTGCCTTTGATGGGACACAGTTCTTCCATCTCAACACTGGGGGATAGTTTTTCAAGCATGAATGCACCTCTCTTTTGAAGACTTTTTTGTTTCTAGAGCCATCCACTGGCTGAACACGGAGACCTGAGCTTCTGAGTCATGGAGTTTGAGTGGATGGGCCTTACCTTAGCACATGCTTCATCCCACTGGTATAAGAAACAGGGTGCGGGAAAGCAGTGGGAAAGCAGGGGAATCCCCAAAACCTGCCATTCACAGTGGACTTGTTTTCCCCACTTGCTAACAATTTTGTGAGAATTTCAAAGACCATGACAGATCATGATCTGAACTTTGAATCCTATGTGTTGGAAAGAAGCCTGGCAGACAGACTCCCCCCCCTCCCTCAATTTGCACCTCAATGTGAGTAATGTGGGTTTGTTGTGGTGGCACCTAGCTTCCTAGATGACCTATAGCATCAGCACCTGCTGGGCTTCACCCTGTGTGGTCCCCTCCCCCATACACGGTGCTAGGGTTGGTCTGGGTGACCAATGGCAGAGGTGGCTACATGTTACTGCTGATATCAGATCCTTTTCAATTACCCTTTTGACCGCTGTGTCCCTTTGCCTCCTTGGGTACACCCATGTGTCCTCTCATCTCTGTGTTCGTACTCAAATGATTTTCGAATCATTTTCAAAATATTTTGGAAAATCGGTTTGTTATTTAGGTTGACATTATAAAGGACTTTGGCTTCTGTCATGGTATGCTTTCTGTCTTGGATTACTCACTTTGAGAGAACCTGTATTATGAGCAGCCCTTCGGAGCAAGAGGCTGAAGCCTTCTGCTAATGGCAGCGGGAGCCACCTGGGAGCAGGTCCTTCAGTTGAAGGCAGATCTTCAAAGACCACAGCCATCTCCACAGCTCGACTGTGTCCACATGGGAGACTCGCCCCCTCTACACCACTCCTGGGTTACTAACTCGGTAAATGTGTGCTATGTCCATGCTTGTTGCTTTAAGCTTCTCAATGCTGCAATAATTTGTTTCTCAGCAACTAATAACTAAAATTGTCTTTGGTTGTTGCTGACTCACAATCAAGTATGCATTTTGGTTTACTTTGGAGAAAAATGAAAATTATATATTAAAGTTTTGGGTTTTTTTTAAATTGGGTTCTACAAAGGTCTCAGGACATATCTGTTGTAAATGTCAAACGTTCTGGTACTCTTCTGTATGTTGTCTTAACTCCCCAAATAATTGGTACATTACTAAGCAAAAAGAAAAAGAAGAAGAGAAAGAAAGGGAGGGTGGGTGGAAGGATAGAAGGAAGAAGAAAATGACCTTATCCTTTCCATTCCTGTAAAGCATCTTGACTCTCATCTCCTTATGGGGCATTTTCTTTTCTTTCTTTTTTTTTTTGCAGTACTAGGGCTTGAACTCAGGGCCTACACCTTAAGCCACTCCATCAGCCCTTTTTTGTGATGGGTTTTTTTGAGATAGGATCTCTGAACCTCCATTCTCCTGATCCCTGCCTCCTTAGTAGCTAGGATTACAGGTGTGAACCACTAGCACCCAGCATTATGGGAGCATTTTCTGATCCAGCCCTCTCACCTAATATTTAGATGTGATTTTCCTATAGCACTCAGATATTAACTTTCTTATGACATTTATCATAGTTTATCTTTAAACTCAATAATTCAACAAAGAAATATTTATTGGGCACCCAGTGCCAACTTTGCTCTTGATGCTTATGATTTATTGGTGAACAAAAGACACAAAGAGCAAACATTCTAGTTGAAGGAGACAATAAACAGCACAATAAAAAGTAAAGGATATATCATGGAAGGTGAAAAATCTTATGGAAGGGAGAAGTAGAACAGACAGGTAAAATTGTTTATATTTCTATCACATATCCTGGTACAGACTGTAAGCAGTTCAGGAAGGTGGACAAGAGGGTGAACAGATGAGCTTGGGACATCTGCAAGTCTTTGCCAATGCCAGGCACTTGTGAATGGCTGCTTATTTAGAAGGAGGATGAAGGAGCTAGCCCCAGAATGAAGAGTTCACTTCAAACACCTTGGACAAATCCAAGGGTTACCACCAGATCCATCAGCAAGATTGAGACCACAAAGAGGCCCATCTGGGTGACAGCCCAAAAGCAATTGTCCCTTCTACCCCTGGATGGTAATCTGCAACTTGAACTCCCTTATCTCTCTCCCTGTCACACCAGATTTCCAATTTGGCAGAACTGGATCTAAGAAACTGCAGCAGTCCCCAAAAGTCACCTTCCCAGTATCACAGGGCCCAGATAAGTGAAGCTATTTAAATTACCTGAGCCTGCCATCCAGGTGACATCCTCATCGTGACTTATCAGCCCTATACCCAAATGCCCTCCACAGACTTTCACCTGAGTCTTATAGAATATAACTAAACACAACTAAGGCCTCTGGCAGTACTACGCCTACTCCTGAGGCCCCTGCCTCACCATCCACCCACCATCCACTAAGAAGGGACGCTGGAACATATTCTCATGATTTTACTTGCCCCTTACCATCCTCCTTACCCTCCATATCTTCCCTTCCCAAGTCCAAGTTAAAATTTCAAACGGATCCTCTCTATCCTAGAGAGGAAGAACCTAGAGGTACTGCCATGCTTCTCATTTCCTGCCTACACAACTTTACAGAGCTCCAGCCTGAGCCATCACCTTCCACCTGGTCCTTCCTGTCTTCTCCTTCTTCTCCACAGCATCTACCACTGTATTTCCAGAGAGATATGACAATCAAGTTAGTAATGTTTAGCGTCATCCGAGGGTCCACGTGGTCTTCAGGATAAAGGTCAAATGCCTCAGTGTGCGTGAGATGTTCGTTGCAATCTGGCCTCTGAGCATCTCACCCCCCTAGCCCTTAGATTTGAGCTGTAGCAGCCTCTAGGTTCACCGTGCTGGAAGCACCCTTCTGTTTCCTTTGCACCAGCCATCCCCTTTCTTTCGTGCTCTTCCATTCACTTCCTATTACTGCTCCCCTGGCCTCCTTCAGACCACAGGTCCCCTGGGAAGGCATCCTGAGTCATCCAGATAGATCTGGGTCTCTCCTTCCTCTGTTCTTTGCATATGAGATAATCATATCTCAGTCATAGCTTTCACTCTAAACCCCCAAGATCTGGTCCACTGCTTGGCACACAATGCATGTTCAGTAAATATTCAGTGAGTATCTTTGATTCAGTGAGGAGTATAAAGGAGTTATGTAAGGTCCAGAAAATTGCCTAAAGTTAAATTCCTGGGCATGGAGCTGAGATGGGCTCTTACTCTGGTTTTAGGGACCTTTTCTCTGGTCCAATATTACTGGAAATGGTTGCTGTCATCTGTCTCTTTCTGGTTAGATTTCACAATCATGAGTCTTACCTGGACCTGTGATAATTTGTTTAAACAGGCTATCTTGGTGCTGATTCTTAACAGAAAGTTTGAGAACCAGTGCTTATGACTGTGGCCCATTTGAAAGGCTCTTACAAGCTGATCACATCTTTTAGGATCAAGTCAGTTATTATCTACTGCTGACAAGCAGGAGAACTGAACCCTTCTTCATTACACTGTCATGGAAAAGCAATCCTTTCTTGGAGTCCTAAATCTTTTTCCTTTTAAAAGCCCAATATTTGGATGGAAATTATGCCTGTAGAATCCACAGAGACAGAAGGATGGGGAGGAAGTGAGAACTACTCATGTAGGGTAGAAAGTGGCTGGGAGTAGAAAGGAGGTACTACACAAATAGAATCCTAAGAAAAGATGCCCTTTGGTTTTATTCTCAAACTTTAGTGCACATCAGAACTGCCTAGAGGGATTAAGACCAAGGCACCTGGTCCAGTAGGTTTGGCAGCAGGGTCCCAGAAGCTGGATTTCTAACAAGCTGTTAGGTGCTCCTGCCTCTGCTGTTCCAAGCAGCACACTTGCAGAACCACTGAGCTAGTCAACCTTTTTGCCCAATGCAAAAAGGATATTTTGCAATATCCATGGAGATAGGCTACATCCATGACTTTCTCCTTAAACCCTTCCACAGATATAGATCTTGTTACATTTCAAAATGGAATTTCTATGGGTAGCTCTCAAGGTTCTTGAGCTGAGCCAAAATTTATCTGTAATACTGTCTGCCCTAGGATCCCCCAGGTTTGTTTCCTGGGCTCTCACACAATATATCTGCCTATGGGAATTTTAAAAAATATTTGAACTGGAGGCATGGCTTATGCAATAGAGCACCTGCCTAGCAAGCATGAAGCCGACTTTCAACTCCAGTACTGACTATACAAATATAAATGCATACATATACATATGGAGAGAGAGAGAGAGAGAGAGAGAGAGAGAGAGAGACTACCACCCTGACATTCCTGTCTCTTTTTTGCTACACTGTTTCTGCCATTGCTTAAAGGACTTCCATCAACTAGCTATATCCTTGAGATAGTCCCTAATTTGTCAATTTCCTTCTTATACCACAGTGCCCAGAATTGACTCCATTTGGGATCTGATCAGCTCAAAGCATAGTCCCTTGGAGTGGACACTATTTTAATGGAGATGGTATATATTCTAAACAAATTATTTCACCCATTTAGCCTTGTTGGGTATAGGATCACCTAAAACTTATTTTTTTTACATGAGCTTGTATAGCAGATCTTCTCTGTCTTTAATAAGGTGATTCTTTAACTTAAAGGCTACATTTAGCATCCAATCCTTTTCTGTGTAATTTTGCTGCTTTTGTCCATTTTCTATAAAGTATAACTTTTTCCTAAGTTATGAGGTGGTGGTGGTGGTGGTGGCAGGGCTGATAAGAGGGTGACAAATTCTGTAACTATGAACTTACCCATCTAATAACACTGCTTGCTGTCCTAATTCATATTTTACTCCATCCAAACAGCCTGTAACAAGTGACACTGTGTTCTACAGTCTCCTGGTTCACAGCCACCAAATGCTTCAACTTTCTGGGTCAACCCTCATCTCAAATATTTTTTCTATTAACACAGGTCCACATGCCAAACTGTGAGTATAATTCTGGGTCCAGAAAATATAATCTGCCTTTTCTCCAGGTGTTTACAGTCTAAGATAGGAAGAGTCAACTACTTTGCCTGGTTAAGCTGAGGGAGGAGAAAATAAAGAGACCTGGACAGAAAGGAGTTGAGGGTTCACACTCACAAATTCAATGTCAAGGGCAAATATTAAATTACGTAAAAGTGTTCAGCTGATCACGATGTTGGTCCACCCTGGATTCCTTCTTAATTCAGCATCTACCTAGTGGAAGATGCATGTTTAGAGGATGTTATTTTGCACTTCCTCCTGGATCATGTGACAAGACCTCTACCTTTGAGAGATACAAAACCAAACCAAAAACAGGTTCTCGGCAGTCGAGGATTTAAATAAAATGCTGAATAGAAAAGGCGTAAGTCTCTGTAAGCGCGTCTGTCTTCAGCTCTTTCTAGGGGAAGTGGGTTTTCAGGAGGGGAAATACACAGCACAACAGACGGTTGAGGACGACTTTTTGAGGGTGACTTGTGAATCTTACTACCCGAGGGCTTAAAATATGGCAGAAGGAAGAAAGGAGCGTTAGAGAGCGCATGGTACCCTGAAGGGAAACGAGAGAGGGGTATTTGGTGTGTTTCTTTCATCCACGAAAGATTCAAAGCACGACACTTGCAGTAACAAAACTGCATTGCCAAAGTGTGTTGTCTCCTCTTCAAGATAGGGACACACACAGGGAACGGCCTCTCAGGACCAACAACTTTCAGTAGCACCGCCGACCCTCCGCCCCGCGTCACGGGGAGAAGCTCCCCTCCTTCCACGACCTTCCATGAAAATGGAGAAAATCCTCGGTTTCAAAATCTTCTCGTGGCTTGAACCGAGAGTTCAAAAGGGACTCTTCAGATTGCCCGTTGCGCCTGGCCTTACCCACCGGGAACGAATAACGAATGCCGAAGAGGAGCCGCGGAGTGGAGGAGCGCGGCGGGCGACTGCGCGCCAGGAAGGCACCGTGGGGCGTGGGGCGTGCGGGGCCGGAGCCCCGGGGTTCGGCCCCGGACCGGCCGCGAGCGCTGCGGGGAAAGGATGTGTCCGGGAGGTCTGCTTCGCAGCCAGGATTGGTTAGCTTGCTGCGGGGCGCTCCCCGGGGAGCCGCAGCGCGCGGGGGCGGGCCGAGGAGGCGCGCGGCGAGCACGGTGCTTCCCGGCCGCGGCCGGCGCGTGTACGCCTGTGTGCACGGTGGGGAGGCGCAGGGCGTGTGCACGGCACGGGCCGGACGCGCGCCAGTGCGGGCTGCAGGCTGTTGGGGACTGCTGCGTAGAGGGCCAGGCGCAGCCGGGTGAAAACACCGGTGCAAAGACTGGGTGCCGCGGGGCGCGGAGCGAGAGAACCCGCCCAAGGGCCGCGCAGACTTGGGTCGGCGCTCCTCCGACCAGCGCACTAGCGCAAAGCCACTGTACCGAGAGGCAGGAGGGCCAATGACGACCGGAAAGACGCCGCGAGGCCTTCCACGCAGCACTCGCAGCAGCGCGAGCTGCCGAGACTGGCGCGCGTCCGAACCACACGGAGCGCGCACACCTCGCACCCTGGCGCGCTCCCCCGCGCGGTCTGGGCAACCACAGCGCGGGCGGGTATTAAGGGGAAAAGAGGAGGCGTGGCCTGCCTAGAATGGCCAATGGGCTGTGGAGGGGTGCGCGGGGGCGGAGCTCGGTTGCAGAGCGCCGATTGGCCAGCCTGCCCACCGAGATGCAGATACAGTGAGAGTCACGTGCCAGGGGCAGGGACAACTTCCTGTTGGAGGCCGACGCGGGGCGGGGACGGGGGCGCGAGCGCCCTGTCTGGCTGGAGCGGGGGGAGGGGGGGGTTCTTGTCAGTTAGAGCAACAAGATGGCCGCGGTGGCAGCTCCGCACCTCAGCGCGATGGCCCCGGGAGCCGCAGCCGCCACCGCCGGCCGCGCTGCCGCTCAGTCTTGAGTGCCACCGGGCCGTCCCCGCCGCGCCGTGACAGGTTGTCTCCTTGCCGCCGCGCTCCCGCAGGACCGCCCGAGCCGGAGCCGGAGGCGGAGGGAGCAGAGCGGCCCCGCGCCCAGCCCGTCCGTAGTCCCCGCTGCTGCCGCCACCGCTGCCTCGGACCCGGGCAGCGCCGGAGTCGCGTCCCGCCGGGCTCAAAGAGGAGGGCGCGTCGCGGCGTCGCCGGCGCTGGACCTGGACCTGCCGGAACGCGTCGCCGCCCACCCGCCCGCGCCGCCGCTGCCGCTGCCGCTGCCGCCGCCTGCGCCGGGAACCGAGCCCGCTGCGCCGGCGCTGAGCGGGCCCCCGCCGGCCGAGCGCCCCCGAGGCTCCCGGGCGGCTGCCTGCGCCTTGGCCGCCGTCAGGCCCGCGCCGCCGGAGCCCCGCGGAGCCGCCGCCGGGGACGGAGCCCAGGTGAGCGCGCCGCCGCCGCTGCGCCCCGAGGTTCGCGGGCCCTTTGTTCGGCGGAGCCGAGCCGGAGCGCGGTGGCCCCGAGCGACCCGCGTGCGACGCCGGCCCCGGCTGGCGGGCCGGGCGGAGAAGCCACGGGGATGGAGCGCCGGGGCCCGAGGGAGGAGGAGGAGGGAGGAGGGTGTGCAGACTGCCAAGTGTGCATCGCCGCCCGGTGATGGGGATGGAGGGTTCGCACACCCAGCGGTTCTTTTTTTTCGTTTTCTTTCTTTCTTTCTTTTTTTTTTTTTTTAAATGCAGTGGGTGCAGTTCGGTCCCTTCGTTAACGGTCACCCGCAGATGGTCCGTTTCCGACGGATGCCACGCACGAATCCGCAGTGTTTGGGTTCGGGACCCCCGTGGCGTTGTTTGGGTGAGCGCAACGCCACCCGTGCGCATCTGAAATCAGGTGGATTTGGAAGGGGTTGCGGATGGCGGAGGAATGCGCGCGAGGAAAAGCAGCCGCGCATCTGCCCGGCTATCAGATTCCCGAAAGCCAAGCGCCTCGTCGCCATCTCTGTTTTTAGGGATGCGTCGTTTGCAGCTTTGCTTCGCGGAGGAGGTTTAGCTGATTGGTAGTTAGCAAAGTGTGCAGATGGGGACGCAAAGGTTCCCTGTGCGAGCGTTCAGCCGGCGAAGAGCTGCCCGGAGCTCTCGCGCGCTCTCGCTCGCGCTCTCTCGCTCTCTCGCTCTCCCGCTCTCCCTCTCTCCCTCGGAGGCTGGGCGAAGATGAAGGATTGTGCTCGGATGTTGTGCCGTGCGGGAGCTAGGGGAGGAGGAGCCGCCGGGGTTGGGCTGCACCTACCGCGTCCGCGGGCAGCTGGCCGTACTGGTCCTTCTGTGCGTAATTAGCTGAGTTGTCTCAAACCTTTGCCTGTGCCAGATGAAACCTCCATTTGAGTGGTCTGTCTGCTCGGTGATTTCTGGGCGTGAAGTGCAGGTTCTGAGCTCAAAATGGAGCTCCGTGGATGTCCAGCTTTGAGCGTCTTCGAAGGAGCTGCGACTTGGAGCCTCCCGGCTGGGTTATTAATGCACTGTATTGCCGAGGTTCGGGTTTTCTCCGTGTCTGGCGTGCACGTCGATGTGCTTGGGCCAGCATAGGCAGTTTATGAGCCGCTCGCAAGTCTCTGGATGTAATCTGAGCCTGCATACGGCTTCATTTCATGCCATTTTTTACATTTAGAATCCAGTAACTGTGAATGAGTGGAGATACTGAAGACGTGGCTTGAGTGGTTTCAGAGGACACTGATGGCCAGTTTGAACTGGGGAGGGCACTGACAATTAGATTTCTACGTCCCGGACTTCCTTCCTAAGTGAAAGGGTAATCGATACAACAGCCCTAGGCCAGATGAACTTGGTTGGCAGAGGGCACCTTGAGGAAATTTACGTTATTCCAGAGCGACGGAGGTGGTGACGGGCTTTGCACACCTTTCAGTGTAGCGTTGCTAGAATGCTTTCGGGGCGGGGTGGAGGGTGATGCAAAATGAGGTTTTGGGAATGACTAGTTCAGTTACATGATCTGAATTGATTTTATTGCGCATGTTTAAAGAGCGAAGTGTTGGTCTGAATAGTCTTAACTTTTGTTTATCTGCACCGAAAGGTTTTTGTCCTCACAAAGGTTTTAATATCTATTTTCTTAAGAAGAGTCAGTCTTGGGATCTGTTGTTCTTTCACATTTTGTATCATGAGAAATGGATAGTTCAGAAAATGACAATAGTAAAGCATAACACACACACACATATAATTTATGAGGACCTGACTTTAAAAGCCTGCTTTTCTCTTGTCCAAAGCGATCTATTACCTCAGGTTTACTATTAAGGTGTGAAAGTAAATAAGGTTTAACATTGAGACTGTCATAAAGGTTAATTTTAATTTCATTTTGGGTTTTGGCATTTAAAACTTTGGATACTTGTAAATGGTTTTAGACGTTCCTCTTTACAACGCTTCTCTTTTTTTCCCCCCACAGCTGGCATTTGTCTTAACTTTTTAACAAATATTATTTTGTAACAGGTTTATATTTATACATAGTTAACTCAGGAATTTTGGAACAAGTAGTTGCCATCAGAGTGGTGATTATAGGAGAAAGTGGAATGAATTGTTTCTTTTGATATTCATTGATTAACACATAACTGAGGCATGTGGGGAATACATGAAACTTAAAGTGACTGTATTTCTCATCACTACCACCTTTTTGTTAAACAGCCAGCTTTACTGAGATAAATGTGTGCTTTTCCAAATGCTGTCATTTGGCTTACATCCAGAATTCAGCAGAGGAAGAGGTCAGGACTAGAGTGGGGCAGCCTTTTTCCTTAGTGAGAGAGCTTTCAGTTGAAAGATAAGATTCCTGCAGTACTGGCTGGGAATGGGGAGCTTGTATCACTGCAAGTGAGGGGAGGACATCCTGTATGTAAACTGCTGGACCCAGGAAAGTATGCTAATTTGACATTTAAAAAAAGATTATTAGTGGAAGTTATTTTATATCTTTCTGTTATTTGATTTGCATATACAGAGTATCTTTGGTATCATATAAATTTCCTGACAATTTAGCTTTTTAAGGTTGAAGAGACTTACTGCCTTCCCCAGTAGGAATTCGATCCATTAGGTTGTATTCATTTGTTTTAAAATAACTGTTTATTTACTCAGGATTTATTCTGCACAGGTGATATTTGAGATCTTATAAGAAAGGAAATAGATTGGTTGAGTCTGAAGCTGTTTCATATCAGACAGCATCTGAAGCTAATGATTTGGGGATGGAGCAAGCAACACCTTAACCAGAGCAACTGAAGCCTGTAGGGATAGCATGAGAAGTGGGGGGAGGAGGGAGATTTATAGATGCCCTTGAAGCCAGAAGAAGGATGGGTGGAGTCCCCAATAGACACTGCATGTAAGGTTCTAAGTAAGCCAAGAAGACCCAGGTGACTTTGTTTTTTATTGAAATTGCTTGGACTTCTGGAGATTCTGAGATCATCAAATGGGTTTTTACCTTTCTTTTGTTGAAGCTTTATTTCAGAGGATCCTCTCATGTTTTAGGTGAGCAGGGAGGAAGACTCTGGAAAAAGGATAGGGATGCAGCCTTATTTGAGAGATAACTGGTCTCAGAGTGAAGGTGACTGGACTTTAGTTGCTTAATAAAGATTCTTAGGTTCTTAATCATTTTCGTGGAAGATGTCATACATTTGAGGAGAGGGACCAGAATGTCAAATAAAAACTGGCCTCTGTGTGTGTGTGTGGGGGGGGGCAATTTACAGGTTTTCTTGCTTTAGGCCAGTTTAATTGTGACTAAATGTTTACAGATTAGCTTTTAAGTAATTGTGCAGCTGTGAGAACATATCTTCCAAAATAATACACAATAAGCTTTCTTTAAATAGATTTTAATTCAATAAGTGTGTTTTCCTTAAAAATTTTCAGCTCATACACAACTTCTCAGGAATAGAATTACTTGCCAGGAATAACTGTACAAGCTTGCAAAGAGTGTGTGATTTTGAAACCAAGGAATGATAATCTTTTCCCACAGAGTGTGTTTGAACACCCCTGTTAAAACAATCACACAAGGTTTTTTGTTGTACACATCAATGCATTTGAACTGCGAACTCATCTAATGAAAAGTGAAATACTTTCTGTTTCTCCAGTTGTGATCTAAGAAGGTTTTGCATGTTAAAAAATATGGCAAGGTCCATACCCTTCGTGCCGTTTTTGGAGATGTACTAAAAAGAGTTCTTTTCTTGGCCTCAGATGTTTTCAGAAAGGGAAGAAGCTATTGCAGGGATTGAGAGCTGTTTGTTAAGAATTCCTTACTCCCATGTAGCCCTCAAAAGCCTACAGAGCTGTGTGCAGAGCTAGACAATCTGGGCACCCAGCCATGAAACATCCCCGCTGCAGCGGAGATAGTGTGCACACTCTCCTGAGCCCTCTGTCTACAGCTGCAAACCACACGGGAGGAGCGGCCTTGGGGAAGCAGTCTTCACTGTTGTTTTGAACTTTTAGTGTTCTCTGTGACTCTCTGAGTTCCAGCTGTGTGTTGGGACTTTGGTTTTCTAAGATAGTATTATGATTGAGGATGGGCAAGAATATGGCATCTGAAATACATACCTTGTGTAGGCCAATGAATTCAGATAGTTGTTTAGGAAATAGAGTATGGGGTTGTCTCCACCTCCCTCTTTATTTCCATGTTTGTTGCAATACATCTTTCCTGCTGGAAACTACCTGGTCACACATAGCCACACGACTCAAGAAATCATCTGCAAGCTTGTTAGTCTCCGCTTCACTTCCTCATAATTCTTTCTGACACAACAATTTAAAAAATTTTGTACAAAACTATGAAGAAGAAATAGAACAAGCATATCAGTACACTGTCATTACAAGCTTACAGCATTCTTTGTGACCAGCATCTCCCTGTATAGTTACAGATGATCCACCTGTGGTCTCAAGATACAAACACAAGTACCTCTCTTGTTGTACAGACATTTTCCAAATGTCTTTGGACCATTTGGAAAAGAATATTCTCTAAACCTTAGTAACATCCTTCCTCTGAAGGCCTTAACTGCAGGCTTGCAATAGCACAACATCAAGTCAGGTTATTCTCAACACACAGAAAACTGCTGTCTAAGGTCGAGTCCTTTACCAACATACAGAGGGTCTTTTGGCATGATCAACTAATGCCAAACACAGAGTCATGGCCCAGTGGTTATTGGGAATGCGTACTTTGTTTGATTCATTTTATATGTACAGTCTAGCTTAAGACTAAGATCTCTTGCAATTAGAATTGTTTGCTTGGCTTGAGCCTGGCAAGGGTGTTGTTTACTTTTTATTCCTAAAGATGATTTCTTTTTAATTACTCTTTTAATAAGCAGGGAAAACCTGTTAAAAATAACAATCAGGAATTAAACTAAGATCTGAAATCAAGAAATGGCAGTGAGGCACAGTGGACCTCTCACCTTTGCAGTCATTCTTGTTGGGAAATGATGATGACAATGGAGTTGTTTGGGGTTTTTCGGGAGGGATACAAAATTATTCCTTGGATCACATTGTGTTTTATCTCATACTACATACACAGTGTGAAATGCTAGGGGTGTGCAGGAAGTGGATTTAACAGGCTGTGTTCTTCAAGAGCCTGTGGGCTCATGTTTTAACAAAGTTTCTTTTGGTAGGTAGCACCTGGAAGAAAGAAGTGGTGATTCTGGCACCAAGTGCATTTGAGTCACTGAGGACAGTGGGGAATTGTGTGGTGGGGTGGAATAATTAATGTTCTCTCAGGCAGTCAGATCTCCTTTTAAAAAAGTCTTCAACTAGATATATTTCCTGTGTGACTATGGGCCAAGAACGTTTTACTTCATCCTCCTAACTCTTCTAAAGTGGTTGCATTTATCATTCCCACTTTATAGATGAGCAAGTAGAGGCACAGAAGAAGAAATTAATTTCCACAAGATCCTACAACTTGTAGGAGATGGTGCTGGAGTTTAAACTCAGAATGCCTCAAAGCCCTCACATGTGGAAATAGTTTGGCTTAATTTTAATAGCCTCTTAATTAATCTCACTTCATGTGCTCTGTGTCCCACCCATCTAGCTGCTAGTAGTATTAACTGAATGCTTTCTGAATACTTTGCACATTACTCATTCTTTCTTTTTTTTTGTGGTATTGGAGTTTGAACTTAGGACCTCATGCTTGCTAAGCAGGCATTCTACCACTTGAGCCACTCCACCAGCCCTTTTTGTGTTGGATATTTTCAAGATAGGGTCTCTTGAACTTTTTGCCCAGACTGTCCTCCAACCATGATCTTCCTGATCTCTGCCTCCTGAGTAGCTAGGATTTCAGAAATGAGCCACTAGCATCTGGCTCATCTATTTCTTAACAGCACCTTAATGTAGGTTTGAAAGGGGTCCTGAAAGACTGAATTTCCCTGGATGGAAGGGATATTCCTCAAGGAGACAAATGGGCAAACCATGTTTGGGGAACGTTTTGGAAAGTGCCTAATACAATGACTGATACCTAGTAGGCACTGCATATATTGTTTTGTGTGGCACTGAGGTTTAGAAGGGACTAAATTGGGTAACACCTCTTTTTTCTCTTCCCCCCACCACCCCCCATTGGAAACTATTGATGATTATTGATGGGTCTGACCTGAACAGTGTGGTAGATAGGAAGGGTCACTTGAGGAGAGATCTAGCTTTGAAACTATGGCTGTTCTAGCTGTCTATGTGAGGCAGTGCCAGCTAGAACGAGTATAATGGTGAGGTGCAACTGAAGAGGTTATGGGAAGAATCTGCAGGACAAAGTAATACACAGAGGTTGGTGTGGGTTGTGGGAAGAATGAGTTCTGAGAGGTTAGGCAGCTAGGTCTTGCTGTTCTGGAATGTGCCAAGGAGGCTTTAAATTAAGTTCTAAAGACTCTAATGTTATAATGTGCTGTTAAATCCACACAGTGCATCCTTTTTAGACACTGATGGGGGCAAGATGACATGTAAGATATCAGCTTTAGGCAAGTTTATTGTATGAGGTGTGTTCTGAGGTAGAGATTTGATTCACAGCATAAAGCCAAACGCGTAGTGAGCCTTGTAATAATAGGGCTCTGCTGTTAATTGTGAATATGCTCAGTGAAATCAGACTTTTCTCAGTATCACAGCCACAGAGAATTCTTAACTCAGACCTTACATAATAGTCTCAGATATGTTGTAAACTTTATGGATATGGAATAGTGACACAAAAAAAGAGAAAACAGAAATCTTCAAAGTTACAAAGAAACGATGATATTGCTGCATAAGTAGTAGAGAGCATTCGTAGCAGTCATATTGAAGTTATTAGGACTTTTTAAAGGCTGGATAAATTTAGTAGATTCCATAAACTTAAGGAATAATAGATTCTTTTTTAACAAAATAAAGAAGAAAACAACAAAGTGGATTTTTCCTTTTTTAATCCCTGTAGAATGGGTTGGGGAAGCTTTAAAATAGATAAAACATAGTCTTTATTTTACCACAGCCAGGTGAGGAGAATCTTAGCAGATAGCATGAGTTTTATAGTTAATTGGTTGAGCATTATTATTTGTCTTTCCTATTCATCTCAGACTTTAAACCCCAGTACCATCCCTTTCAGATTAGTATAAAGGGATCATTACTTTGGTCATTCTTCTTCCTCCTCCTTCATCTTTGTATGGTACTGGGGTTTTACCTTGCCTTGAGCTTGCTAGTTATGGTTTTATCTCTAGTCCAGTGATCATTTCTTTATTGGGATCGAGTCACATATTAGCAAGGATGACACGCTCATTTTGTAATCCCTCCAACATGGTATTTATTTATAAGTATTAAGATACAGATTTCCAGTTTTGAGTCACTATTTCTTCAGAGCTGTTGCTTCCGCCGATAGTCATAGGGCAGAGGTGAACACTTTTGCTCTGGTTTTAGTCTTTTAGGCTAATGACCTATCAGTTTCCACCAGGCAGCCTCACATGCAGGGATGCAATCACATAGATGGGAGGAGCGCTAGGAGAGTAAGTCCTCAGTAGTCTTCCTGGGGATCCACACACCACTTTCCCATTGGCACTGAGAGGAATGGGCATCTTCTGTTCCTCGAGGCCCCGGTACTGCCGTTAAAGTGTCCCTGACCAAATTGGGCAGAAGTAACACATGACACTTCTTACAACCATTGAAAGTTTAGGTTTGATCTGTGACAAAAAAAAAAAAATCCTGCTTGTCTTTCATAGATTTGATGATTATCTTTGCATACTAGCCCATTGGAAAAAAATGAGGAAGGGGTCACTCGGACCAAACTGGATTGTCTGCTTAGCATATATTAAACTGTTGTGTAGGCTCTGTAGGGGACTCTAGAAGTAAGAGGGCTTTCAAAGGATGCTGTCAAAAGTCTTTTTCTTGAAATCATTTTATGTTGACTCTTAGTTCTCTTTCAGCAAAACTTTTACATGTAGTTATTCATTCATTTACTTTTTTGTGTGGTGCTGGAGATCCAACCTAGGGCCTTGGTTTCCCACTGGGCTACACTATAAAAAAATCTGTGTCACCTTGAAACTAGAATGCTTTAGTTGATGGGGTAAGCTAGAAGTGAGCTGCCGTTGGTACCTAAGAGCAGCATAGGAATGGGTGATGACTGCCTTTCTTCTAACATAGCTATTTCCTGTTCAATCTCAACTCTCAGTTGGAAAGCAGCTTCCCTCGACCCATTCTTCTGCACTATATCTTTCTTCTGGTTCTTTAACATAAAAAGTTTGTAGGAATGGAGTACTGAAAGTATGTAAGCCATAAAGACTTACTAGGTAAGGAAATTCAGACACCTGATTTGGGATACACTGCTGTCTTTGCTTCATTATTTGGCATTCTGGACTGGAACAACAATTTTGCTTTTTTTGTTATCAGTTTTCAGAAGAGACGTATGTAAAGGGCTGAAATTGGTAGACAGGCATATGGATATAGAGAAAACATAAATGGGGTAGGGTACCACTCTTATTTTAGCAACACAATTGAATTTGAGGATGTGATAATTTCAGGAAACCTAACATGAATATATATCTATATTGTAAAGTGTTCATTTTTCTGGAGACCTAGGTCTTTTAAATTTGGTCCCTAAATTAATCTATTAACAGTATTATTAACCTGTTAGTCACAGGCATGACTTGCTGTCATGTAATATTTATTTCAAATCTTGAATTGGCTTCTGTCTTTGTCAGATCAAATTCCAAATTTCCTAAACTACCTAACATCAAGCCAGTCTTCTAACATCACTCCTGATAAACTTTCTCTTTTCTACTCACTCCTTGGTGATCTCATTCGATCTTTTGATTTTTAAGTCACACACGTACACTGAAGATACCGGAGTTTAATCACTGGCCTGGCCTTTTCCCCAGGCTGAGTTTGATAAAAGACATATATAAAGAAATAGAGAGCACAGTAAGTTAACATACCTAGAGGTGAGTATTCCCTAAACTGAGAGCAAGACTGGAATTTCAGATTTTTTTCACTTCTATTCAGCCTTGCTTTGGAGATTCTAGCCTGTGCACTCAGGTAAGAAAAAGGAATAAAAAGTGTGTAGTGTAGAAAGGAAGAAGTAAACTGTCCTTATCTGCAGATGACACGATCCTGTATGTAGAAAACCCTAAAGAATCTACAGAAATTACTAGAAATGCTGAACAAGTTCAGTGAGGTCACAGGGTATGTGGTCAGTATTCAGAAATCATTGATAGCTTGATAGGTAGGGGTTCTATCACTTGAGCCACACCTTTAGCACTTTTGTATGTTTGTTTTGAAGATAGGGTCTTTTTGTCCAGGCTGTCTTGGACCCCAATTCAATTTTATGCTTCCCACTGTGGTTGGGATGACAGGAGCCCACTACCATGCCCACCTGTTTTCCATTGAGATGGGGTCTTGCAGAACTTTTTTTTCGCCCACACTGGCCTCAAATGGCAGTCCTCCTGATCTTAGACTCCCAAGTAGCTAGAATTATAGGAGTGAGCAACTGGAATCCAGCTTCATTTGCATTTCTATATGCTAGAAATAAATGATTTGAAAATGAAATCTGTTTCATTCGCTATAACATCAAAAGGAACTAAGCACTTGGAAATAAATTTAATAGAAGTAAAATATCTTTATTCTGGAAACTAAAACATTGCTGAGAGAAGTTAAGGAGAATCCAAATAATTGGAGAGACATTCACATTGATGAGTGGGAACGTCATTAAATAGCAGCTTTCCTAAAACAGATTCAGTACAAACCCTGTCAAAACCCCAGAAAGCTTTTCTTTTTTTTTTTTTCCAGAAATTGAAAAGCTGATTCTGATATTTGTATGGAAATACAAAGACTTCGAATGGTCAAAACAACTTTGACAAATTACAAAGCTAAGTTAAGAACATACTGCAGAGCTAAAGTAATGACCACAGTGTGCTGCTGGCATACAGAGAGACATAGACAAGTAGATAAGAAATAAACCTTTACTCTGTGCTGAACTGGGTTGTGTCTCTTTTGTGGTGCTGGGGACTGAACATAGGCCCTTGCTCATGCTAGGCAAGCTATCTACAACTGAACCACATCTCCAGCCCGTGAATTATTATATATTTTTTTGACAAAGGAGCCAAGGCAGTTGAGTGGGGGAAAGAATAAACTTTTCAACATATGTTTGTAGGACAATTGGATATCCATATACAGAGAGAGAGAGAGAGATTGATTTAGACCTCTACCTCACACCACACAAAACAATTAACTCCACGTGAATTATAGACCCAAATATAAGAACTAAAATTATACACTATTAGGAAAAAGATATGAGAAAAATTCTCATTACTTTTGGTTAGACAGAGTTTTTAGCTACTACACCAATAGCAAATTTCATAAAAGAAAAAAAAGGATAAATTGGACTTCAGCAAAATAAAATCTCTGAGCTTCAAAAGACAACATAAAGAAAATTAAGCCAGGCACCAGTGACTCACACCTATATTTCTTAGGTATTTGGGAGGCTAAGATTGGGAGGACGGTGCTTCAAGGCCAGCCTGGGCAAAAAGTTAATGAGACTCCATCTCAATCAGTACCTGGGCATTGTGGTATATGTCTGTCATCTGAGCTATGTGTGAGACTGAGATTGGGAAGATCATGGTTCCAATCCAAAAACATTGTTTGCAAGACCCTCTCAACAAGGAGGTAGGGGAGCTGGGGCGCAGTGGCCTGCACCTATCACCCCAGCAACAATGGAAGCGTAAAATAGAATCACAGTCCAGGCCAGCCTGGGCAAAAAGCAGAACACCCTATCTCCGAAATAACCTGAGCAAAAGGGACTGGGGGTTGTGACTCATGGTAGAGCACCTGCCTAGAAAGTGCAAAGCCTTGAATTCAAACCGCAGTACTGAAAAGAAAAAGAAAGAAAAGAAAATTGAAGTCAGGTACATTAGTTCATGTCCGTAATCCGAGCTACTCAGGAGGCAGAGCTTGGGAGGATTGCAGCTCGAGGCCAGCCTGAGCAAAAAAGTTAGCAAGACCCCATCTCAAAGCCAATAAAAAGCTGGGTTTGGTGGCACACATGTCATCATCCTAGCTAGTAGGAAATGTAAATAGGAAGATCAAGGTCCCAGGCAGTGTGGATGTAAACGTGGCTTATTGGAAAAATACCTAAAGGCAAAAGGGCTGGGGCTGGGGCTGGGACTCAAGTAGTAGGGGTCTGCCTGGTGCCCAGGAGGCTGAGGTGGAAGGGTCCCTTGAGGCCAGGAATTGGAGACCAGCCTGAGAAACAGTGAGAACCTGTCTCAAAAACAAAACAGAAACCTCATAACTCAGTAATAGAACAAAATAACCCAGTTTTTCAATGGGAGAGAGATTACAATAGACATGTTACCAAAGAAGATACACAGTGGCAGGTGAGCAACTAAGGATGGCTTCACGTCTTTAGACATTAGGGAAATGAGACTTTAAACTGCAACGAGAAACACTCATACCTACTAGAACAGCTATAATCAAAAAAGCAAAAAAAATTTAAAAAGAAACAAAAGGAACAATAACCAAAAAAACAAGCAACAGCAAGCATGGGGAGAAGTGGAAACCTTCCTGCAGTGCTGGTAGGAATGGCTTGGTACAGCTGCCTCGTCAGACACCTGCCAGTTTCTTAAGCATAAGTCACCATAACACTCAGCAGCTCCTCTGCTACTTATCTAACTCAGTATAAATTACAAGCACATGAACATTAATGTAGCACAATAACCACAGTGGGAACAATACAATGACCATGCACTGTGAATGACAAAGGAAATGTGGTATAGTCATACAGTGGAGTATTATTAAGTAGTGAGAAGAAGTTCTGATGCGTGCTAGAACAAGGATGAACCTCAAAAACGGTACACTGGCTGGGGATGTAGCTCAGTGGCAGAGCACTTGGTTAGCACATGCAAGGCTCTGGGTTCAGTCCCGAGCACTGCAAACAAACTCCCTAACGTTATTCTAAGTAAAACAAGTCAGACTTCATTTATATGATATTTTCAGAAAGGGCAGATTTACAGAACCAGAGTATACAGTAGTTATCAGGCTGATGATGAAAATGAGACTGGCTAACAAATTTGGTTGAGGAATCTTTTAGCAGTAATGAAAATGTTGTATACCTGGATTATGGTGATTGTGACTGCACAACTCTGTAAATTTACTGTATTTTTTTGAGAGAGGAAAAGTCCAGCCATGATATCTTAAGACTTTGGTGCAGGGCTGGAGGCATTTTTCAAGCTACTGAGCACCTACCCAGCAAGTGTGAAGCCAGGTTCTAACACTATACAGCAGAGAGAGAGAGAGATTTTTTATTAAAATACACGTGTGTGTTGCTTGGTTTTCTTCATATTACCATAATCGATTAGCAACAACAGGTTTACGGCTTGAGCCATACCTCCTCCATTTAATTTGGAGATGGTGGGTCCCATGAACTATTTGCCTGGGCTGGCCTTGAACCACAGTCCTCCTGATCTTAGCCTCCCAAGTAGCTAGGATTACAGGCGTGAATCACTAGCACCTGGCCAGAGCACTATTATTAACAGGCATTGTATCTTGTTTTTATCTGCTATGTAAGCATTTCCTTTTAAATATTTTTGCCAAATTTTTTTTTGGAGGAGGAGAAACTTGATTGGGGATAGGAGACTTACTGTAGAATTCAGACTAGCTTTGAACTCTTGATCCTCCTGCTTCAGCTCCTTGAGTGCTGGGATTGTAGCGATGGATCACCACACTTGGCCCCAATAGTAAATCTTAACTAATTTAAAAATTAGTTATGAACTGAGAGTATAGCTCAAAGGTAGAGTGCTTACCTAGTTTGTAAGAGGTCCTGGGTTTGTTCCCAGCACTGCAAAAATAATTAATTAGTTAATTAAAATGACATCGTCGTATAGAGAAAACTGAGACTCAGAGATGGTATGACATGCTAAGAACAGTCACTACTTCTGTGCCTTTTGGCTTAGGTAAACGAGCAGAAGAAAGACAATTTGAGAAGCAGATAAGCAAGCGTGTTTTTAAATTTTATCTTGCCAGGTTACCAAGAAAAGGCAAACTAAAGAAATTAGAAGTTAAATATGATGCTAAGAAGAATGAAAAAAGAAATTCTTCTTAGTTGTTGCAATGAAAGCAAACAGGACACCTTCATGTTGTGAAAATAACAATACATGTCCAAGACCCAAAGGCCTTATTACCCTTGGTAAGGTTTTCTTTTTGTTTTAACACATACATTAAGGTTTTTTCCTATATAAAATTAATCTGCCCATGTTTAAAATACACTATTCACTAAAGTTTGATATGTGTATACATTTTGAAAGTCATCTCCAAAATCAAGATAATGAACTTACCTGTTGAAGGTAAGTTGAGGTTTTTTTGGGGGGGGGTGTGGTATTGGGATTTGAATACAGAACCTCATGCTTGCTATTTGAACCACTCCTTCAGTCCTTTTTGCTTTAGTTACTTTTGGGATAAAGTCTTATGCTATGCTCAGGCCTTGATCTTCCTATTTATACGTCTCACATAGCTGGGATGGCAGACATGCCACCATGCCCACCTTTTTATTTGTTGAGATAGTCTTGTGAACTTTTTGCCTGGTTTGACTTGGACCCTTGATCCTCCCTAATCTCTGCCTCCCAAGTAGCTAGGATTACAGGTGTGAGCTATTGTGCCCTGCATGAGGTTAAGTTTTAATGTGTGTTGATGAGAGGAGTAAGAAAGTGCTGGAGTGGGGAAGAGGCAAAAATTTTAAAATTGGGCATCACTGGAAGGATGGTGATAGAGGGAATGGGTATTACTCTTGTGATTTTTGTCATAAAGATAGCTACGCATAGAAGTTTAAAAAATATTTGTCATTCTTATAGGAAGATAATGGTCACTTAGATATTATTTAATCAAACAACTTCCTTGGTTAAAGCTGTTCTTTGTGTTTTGTTTTTGAGGTAGATTTCTCTATGTAATCCAGCTTGGCCTTGAATTGTTGATCCTCCTGCCTCTACTTCCTGAGTGCTGGGATTGGAAGTGTGCACCACCACACTGGACTAAAATCTGTTCTTTTGAAAATGTAGAAGAGTGTTCTGGTTATGAGACTTTGGACTTCATATACAAGGAGAGTTTGAATAACAAAAATGGGAGCCAACATGTGCTGCCCATCTTTTAGTCTTAACACATAAAACATTTGAGTAAGAGCTGCTGCCAGCTACTCCTTCTTACTTTGTAAAATAAAGGGCCTTCTTATGCAAAGAAGCTAAGAGCTGGGCACTGGTGCTTCATGTCTGCGATCCTGTCTCATTGGGAGGCGCATGCTTTGAGCCAGCCCAGGCAAATAGTTCCTGAGACCCCATCTCCAAAATAACTAGAGCAAAATGGACTGGATTTGAGGTTGATGTGGTAGCACTCCTGCTTTGCAAACTTGAAGCCCTGAGTTCAAGAAAAATTAGAAAGAATACCTTCTTACAGGATAGTCCTATAAACTAAGTACGTGTAACTCTGAAAAGTTGACCTCATCGTCCTTATTTTTCTCATTCCACAGAGTTTTAAAACTCCCTCACCAGCTGATAAACAGTATATGCTGTGTGGTTGTAGGAGTTGTCAATTCTAGGTTAGATTTCTAGGAATGCCACTTACCAGCTAGGTGACTTCGGGTTTATTTTTAATTTCTGTGAGCTTTCGTTTTCTCAGCTAGAAGACTAAATGTGTTAGTGTATAAGATTTTCAAATTACAGGCACACACATCTTCTCTATATTCAGCATATATGCAAAGCCTGTTTCTCACTGTCACACATTGGCTCTGTAATCATCTATTTGTGTATACATTGCTGTAATTTCAAAGAAGTGACTCAAGTGTGTAGAGTAGTATTTTCACCCTGTTGTGGACATGACCATAGTAATTGATTTTTGATGAATTTGTAAAGTAGAACAGGGGTTGTTTCACTCTCAAAACATCCACAAATGCTGGCATATAAAATGATCATTTGAGCAAAAGATGTGGGATAAAGATCAAATTTGTATTCTTTGTAAAGACTACTAGGAGCCAGGTGTGGAGGATCACAGTTTGAGGTCAGCCTGGGCAAAAAGTTAACAAGACCCCATCTCAATCAGTAGCTGGGCATGGTAGCATATGCCTGCCATACCAGCTACACAGGAAGCATAAATAGGATTGCGGTCCGGGTGGTCACAGGCATAAACATGAGACCCTATCCTAAAAATAACTAAAGCATAAAAGACTGGAGGCACCCACCTTGCAAGCACAAGGCCCTCAGTTCAAACCTCACTACTGCCAAAAAAAAAATAAATAAAGACTATTAGGATTTGTTCCTGTGATGATCAGGTTGTCAGTTTAATTTGCTATATTTCTCACAGAAAGGCTGCAGTCAGGTTTCCAGAAATGCTTATAAAACTGTCTCCTGTGACATTTAATTACTATGACATAGTGCTGTTCGGCCCATTACTGAATAAAGTTTTGTTCAGTAAGATTAGATTAGGCGCCTAAGAAATGCACACTTTACATATAAAGGTTTATTTTTGTCCTTCATTTTAGAGGTGTACCCAAGCCAACAGGGTGCTTAACATGTTGCTACTTGGCATACAAATTGCATGGGTCTTACATGGCAGGTGGCTCTATGTAGTGTCTTTCTGTGGCACCCTCTGTAACGATTAGATATGCATGCCTTTTCTTCCTTCCAGGCAGGATTCATGTTGAATTCATCTTTTATAAACTTAGCTTATTGACTTCTAAGTAACAGGCACTCAGTAAATACTGCTTAGTTGATTGAGTACCCAAATATTCACACACATTAGATTTTATACTGGCTTCAACTAGTGTCAACTCTCCAAAGTCTGATGAGGTTGGGTGATAAGGAAAGTATATCGAGCAATAATACCCCATTTTCAGTTCTACCAGTACTTTTCCTAGCTCCCTAATCTCCAGTAACTATAAAGTTTTGGGGTAATGAAATGCAACTCCCTGTCTTAGACATAGACAAATATTTTTTATGATCCAGTGCAAAACTGAAAGACAGCTGTTTGCTTCGCTTTGTTGCAGTTCTGGGATCCAGCCCAAAGCACTCTTCCACTGAGTTACATCCCTAGCATTGTTTTGGGTTGGTTTGTTTCTTATGTAGCCCAGGCTAGTCTCGAATTTGAGATCTTCCTGTCCTGCTTCCACCTCCCAAGTGCTAGGATTACACATGCCTGGCTTTAAAAAAAAACAAAACAAAACAAACAAACAAAAAAAACCCAGCTATTTGGGTGAAAACTAACATGTATTGAGCCCTAAGTTTGTGCCTGGACAGGATCTTTTTTAAGTAGTCACAGTCCCTTTGAGAATATAGAAAACCTGAACAGAGCCAGGTGTGGTGGTACACACCAGTAATCCCAGCTACTTGTGAGGGAGAGATTGTGAGGATTGTGGGCTGGGCAAAAAGTTAGTGAGACCCCCACCTCAGTCAGGAAGTCAGGTGTGGTACTTGTGATCCTAGCTATGTGGGAGACATAGGCAGAAGGGTTGTGATCTGAGGCCAGCCTGGGCAGAAATGTGAGCCATATCAAAAAATAAGTAAATGCAAGAAAAAAAAAAAAGTAAAAAAAATAAGTAATGCAAAAAGAGGGCTGGGACACGTCTCAAGTGGCAGGGTGATGTGGAAAGGGAAGGGGGAAGGAAAAGAAGGAAGGTAGGATGGATCCCCTATGGGTTGGGGGGGGTGCAGCTCAGTGATAGAGCGCAAGGCCCTGAGTTCAATTCCTCGCACCAAAAAAAATTATTTCCTGTAAGTTTCTCTTTTTTAAACTTTCATATCTTTTTATATTTTTATAAAGTGCCTCAAAACTTTAAAAAGAAGGATAACTAGCCGGGTGCCAGTGGCTCATGCCTGGAATCCTAGCTACTCAGGAGGCAGAGATCAGCAGGATCTCAGTTTAAAACCAGCTCTGGGCAATAGTTTGTTAGATCCTATCTGGAAAATACCCAACACAGAAAAGGGCTGGCAGAGTGGCTGAAGTGGTAGACTGCCTGTCTAGCAAGAGTGAGACTCTGAGTTCAAACCCAAAAAAAGGATAACTATACAATTATTTTATGAAGCTAGCTTAATTATGATACCAAAGCATGAAAAATGACAAATTTTAGATTTTGTGAGACTGTTTACCAGAAAGTATAGTTTTAATATTATGCTTTATATTAATAGTTCTTTAATACCTCATTCTAAAGAGGGTGTGAGACAAATGCAATAACATATTAAAACAATACAGAAGGGTTAGCAATCTAGTTCATGGTAGTAGTTCATGGTAGTAGCACTTGCCTAGCATGCAGAGACCCTGAGTTTGATCCTCAGCACTGCAGAAACAAACGAAACCAAAACAAAACAAAACAAAAAAACAGACTGTGAAGACCAGAAGTCAGTATTGCTTTAGAGTTCTGCTTCTGAGTAAGGCTGGCTAGTTGTGACCAGCTACTGCGGAGGACTGAAGAAGCCAGGTAGATAATAGCAGAACTGCTTTGGAAGTTCCCAGTGCACTGAGAACCTTTGAGAGAAGAGAGGCCTAAAGAGGCAGAACCCACGTTTGGTAGCACACAACCCTTCAGAGGCGTTTGCCAACTGAAAGCTGCACAGAAAGCTGAGACTGAGAGGCTTGAGTGGAATTTTAGCAGACACATGAGACTTGGGCCTCACAAGCTGGAGTTCAGGAAGGACAGAGGAGGGAAGAGCCTGCAAACATCCTAATTTTTGGCTGGAAACCAACCCCCAAAATAAATTTATTACCCTCAAAGTAGTGTGAACCCAAAAATGATCATGAAAACTTTGAGTCAAGTGGAATAAATGAGTCACCCCTGCTCTTAAGTGCCTATCAGAAGCAAAACGGAACCCTATGTGGAGGAAGATATGACATCCACAACCTCACATGATGTACACAATCTTTCACATGCATGACCAACAGCCAGTCAAATTCTAGGTATATAAAAAGATGACTCATCAAGGGAAAGATAAGTGTTAAGATCACCTGCAGGAGATGCAGATGTTAGAGCTGGCAGTTGTACAAGAGCACATTAGGAATTCACAGGAGGACTTAATCATAGAGTACTCACAGGTGAGTGGGAAGATGAACCAGAACAAAATAACCATGCCCAAACACAAAAACAAACAAAATACACAAGAGACAAATGGGACACTGTTAGAAGTCTAAATACTCATACTAATAACTGGAATCTCCAGCCATAGATTTAAAAATGACTGTAGACCTATGAAGAGAGAGAGACTGAGATTATGAGATTACTAAAACAAACCAGGCATGGTGGTACATACCTGTAGCCCTGGCTACTCAGGGGGCTGAGGCAGAAGGATCACTTGAGCTGAGAAGTTTCAGGCCAACTTGGGCAACACGGAGACCCTGTTTCAAATAAAGGTAAAGACAAGAGGGAAGAAAGCGTGTGTGGTTCTCAATGTGCTGCAAATCTTGGAATGCAAGTGTGTTTCCAGACTCAGAATCTGCTCCCACAGTTGCAGTTTCCAGTGCAATGTGCTTTGTTTCACCCAAGACTCAGTGCCCCTCACCTATCTGCATGGTCCTCATTTTTGCTGATTCCTGAATTTCATAACTTGTCACAGAGCTCTGTCAGCGGCTCAGGCAAACTCTGGAAGAGCATTCATAGAGCGAGCTCATGAGACCCAAGAGCCAGTGCAGAGAACAAGATTTCTTCTCATTTCCAGACAAAGCTGTGCAGCCTCTGCACAACCACGGAGGCTGATTGCAAAGCCCTGAACAAGATGAGCTCAAGTTTCCATTGGAAGAGAGGCAGATTGTGCCTAAGACTGTAGGCTGTACAGTGACTCGGAGCCACGCCAGCAAATACACACGGAGGGATGCTGCTGCTCTGACAGCCAGCCGTGACACGGAGGGATGCTGCTGCTCTGACAGCCAGCCATGACCTTTCCCTTGTTTATCAGGAAGCCTGGTGACAAGCCTTCACCCTTCTGTGAGGCCATTCCAGCCTCAGGAACCGTGTAGCCAAGCCTGGAGACAAGGTGGCCACTCAGGTGAAGGCCGTGTATGATGAACAGTGGATCCTGGTCACTTGGTCGGTTACATCATGCCACCAACAAGTATGAGGTGGGTGACACTAATAAAGAAGGTAAAAAGCGATACACCCTGAGCTTCTGGCATATCATTCCTCTGCCCCCATGGGAAGCCAACTCTAAGACAGTTTGACACCTTGTTCCAGAAGGAGCAGCTTGTGCTGGTGGTGTATCCTTAGACTACCTGCTTCTACCATGCTCTGATACATATGCCTCCCACAGCAACCCCAGAGTGACTACCTGTTCTTGTTTGAAGATACCTCCTATGCAGATGACTATAATCTCCCCAGAGGTATGGTGGTGGCTTGTAAGGAACCCAAGAAGAAGTGAAGCTTGCTGGAGACTTGAATCTGCCACTTTCATCTCTCTGCGGAAAAGAAAAACAAAGGATGTCCTCTAATCAAGTAAATATCTCCCCCTCAAGAAGAAAGACAGAAAAAAATTAAAAATGGCTCAAGTGGTAGAGTACCTGCCTAACAAGCTTGAGGCCCTGAGTTCAAACTTCAGCACCTCCCCTTGATAAGTGCACTGTAGAAGTACCATAGTACTGCCAAAAAGAAGAAAGAAAGATCAGCCAGGGGAAGAAGATCCATTATCTTCAAAGCAGTGACAATAAAGACTGATGATGTGCTTTGCAGAGGAGCTGGAAATCAGAAAACAGTGGAATAATGTCTTGGAAGTATTGGAAGAAAGTAACTGCCAACCTGGAAACCTATAGCAAGAAAAAATACCTTTCAACATGAAGATAGAATATAGATGCTTTCCGACAGATAAAACAAAAGCTTGAGAGACTTCATCACCAGAAGATCCACCTTAATTTTATGTAGAAGGATGGACATGAACATTAGAGGATAAATAGATAAGTCTGAAGTAATAGAAACTGAGGTAAACACCAAAGACAGTAAATGACAACAGAAGCACAGAAGCTTGAAGAGAGTAAATACAGTTTAAAGTGTTCTGAGCTCCCTGTGATTTGATTAGACTTTGGTGGTATCATGTCTAAAGCCGTCCTTCCCACCCTTGTTCAGTGAGGTAATCACAACCTGAGGCCCAGAGACAGGGTCAGCAAACGTCCACCTGCTGCCTGTTTGCATAAGCAGTGATTTGTTGGAGGCACAGCATGCCCATCAGGTCACAGATTTTCCATGGCTACTTTCATGCCTCAACACCAAAACTGAGTAGCTAGAATAGAGACCAGATGACCGACAAATTCAAAATATTTACTCCCTAGTCCTTGAGAGAAAAAGTTTGCCACCCTTTAGGTGTTGTGAACTGAGTATTTTGTTCCCCAAAATTCACATATCAAAGTCTTAGCTTCTAGTGTGATGGTTGTTATTAAGTGGGGCCTTTAAGAGGTATTGAGGTCATGACGAAGGAACCCTTGTGAAGGAGATTAGTTAGTGCCCTTGTACAAAGAAGCCTTCTTCTTTCCTTCTGCTTCCATCTGTGAGCACACAAAGAGAAGACAGCTGTGTATCTGCAAGGCAGGAAGAGGACCCGCACTAGGACTGACCATGCTCCCAAAACTAAGAACCATTATTTAAGCCACCCAGTGTGTGTTGCTTTGTGAATAGCATCTAGAGCTAAGACCTGTATGCTAAGACATCCCTCATCTATAATGAATTAACCTCTCTGTACCTAGAATGCCACCAGCTATGTATTACTCCTTATTTCGGGGGGTGGGGAGAGTTGTCACTCAAAATGTTTTCTGAACTCAAGGAAGGTTGCTGTAGGGTAAATGCTGGAAGGATAGAAAGAGAATTTATAGCTACCAAGTTAAAAGGAGAGGGGAAATAGAATAATAAAAACATTAACTGGTTCGAAAGAAGACACAAGAGAGAAAGAGTACATAGACTAGGTGGGGAAAGTCCAGTAGCAGTAAGATGGTCAATCTAAGTGATGACAGACAAAAAATCAAAAGGAGAAAAGAACAGGAGGTTCAGTGTAGCATAGATCGACAGACCAATTTTCCATGATCATACTTAATGGTAAAACACTGAAAGTAGTCCCTCTTACCAATAACCCACTCTAGAGTTTCTGCTGCCATCCTAGCAACTTTGAACTGTGCTGGAGTTTGGAGTGCTGCTTTTGTTTCTACCAGAGGATGCAGGTTCCATTGAGTTGGAAAATGAGGCTGCCACCCATTTGGGCTTCTTATGCCATTACCAACAGGTTACTGTGAAAGGGGTTAGTACTAAATACGAAGGAGATACTGGGACCATCCCATACAATGGAGACAGCAAGGACTTTGTAACTCAGGATTCTTTGGAGTGTTTCATAGTACCTCTGTGCACAATATTAAAGAGTAATAAAAACTGCAGGTCTGTTGAGTCTGTCTCATCATCATCCTGTCTTGTTGACAACACTGTCACTGAGGTTCTCATTGAGGACTAACAAATGTGGGTGGATGGTAGAGGAGAAAGTCAGAGATACCATCCGTGATTTGGAAATGAGGATTTATTTGTGTTTCTCTTCTTCCTCCCTTCATTCTATATGCACATCTTCAGGGAACATATTTAGTGGGACTGTGACTGAGCTATAAGGTAATTAATTCACCAATGGTGAATACAGTGGTCTTGGCACAGTGACAGGTCATTTTGGGGAGAATGTGAGAACATCTTCATTTATAGGAAGCCAGCTGAGTGTTGTTGGGTGGAAACATTTTGATGCTTTATGTTCAAATGTATGTACAGGGTATATGTGGAGTTATGTCAATAATTAACTTGCCTCTCAGTTCTCGGTCCACTTATGCCTGCTTTTGTTATAGCCAGGCCATGTAAGCATTCCCTTTAGCTAGCTGGCTTCATGTCTGTAGAAGGTGCTGGAGGGACAGTGAAAGGAGGAAGAATGGGACAAAGGAGACTTCTCTCCCTCCCCGCAATGTTCTTGCTTTTGGCATAGCAGGCAGCAGAGTGGCCTCGGGAGGTCCTGGGAGTGCCTGAAGCTGGCACCGATGAACCAACTTTGGCCTACCTGTCCCTTGAGAAAGTTTCTGCCTACCATTAGGGCTCTCCTGTGGACCCAACTCTGACCTGTGTCCTCTGCTGGATCCCTTCATTCTTGTCTAGCTGTGTGTCCTATGGATGCCCTTATGGTAGCCATACCTTCTCCAGTCCTGGGGGGGGTGGGTAGGGGGAGAGTCCTCTTCTAAGCTTTGAGTCGCTTCCTTATTTGTACAGGCATACCTTCAGCTTGCAGCAATGAATAGGTGCTTCCTGCATTTGCTCCTCCTGGGCCCCTTAAAGACTTGTTTTACCCCTGTTCAAACATTATCCGCCTTTAATTAGTTAACAGATTTTTGTGTTACTGCTACCCCGTTCATATTACTGGTGGGTATGTTCTTTTGATTCCTGACTGTTCCTGATTGCCAAGACTTCCTTACTGTATTTAGTCTTTAGCATTGCACTCTAAGTTCAGGCTAGTTAAATAAGACCGCTAGATTGTTTTCTGTTGCTGCAAAACTAAGAACAATACATGTTAGGTCACAGTTCTGTAGCGGTCCAGCATGGCACGACAGTCTCTGTTCTCATTCTCATAAGGCTTGGATCAAGGAGGTAGGCAGGCTGAGTTTCTGAATGAAGGCTGTGGGGAAGCATCTGCTTTCAAGCTCATTTTTTGTTGCTGGCTGACTTCATTTGATTACAAACGTAAGATTAAGATCATTGTTTCCTTACTGGTTTAGGGGTGGAGTTGCTCTCACCACTGTTTTTTGTTTTGTACCCTCCATCTTCAGACCAGCAACTATTTGTTGAATCCTTCTCATACTTTGAACTGTTGACTTCCTCTGTCCCTGATATTGAAACCTAGATTTAAAGGGTTTGTGAGATTAGGTCATGCCCACTTGGATATAATCTCCTGACATGTAAGGTCAGCTGAGTAGGAAATTGAATTACATCTGCAAAATCCCCTCAAAATATTTGGTGTTTAAGTATTTGGGAGAAGGCTATGTGTACACCAGGAACCAAGACCCTTGGGGAGAGCTTAGAATTCTGCCTAACACAGCAAAAAATAGAAATAAGAAGGTTAAAAAAAAATGGCTGTAACTTATAGGTTATGTACCCAGAAAACCCAGGATGAGCAGCTGAAAAGTTTTTACCTGATTTTTTAAGGGAGTAGTAAAAGCAGATAACTTTAGTAACTACACTAGGTACCCACCATCAGTACCTTTTAGGCAATATCTGGTCCTGTACATAATAGCAGATTAATAAGTACCAAGATGTGAGCTTAACGTATATAGGAAGTAAATAAGAAGATAGTGATAGAGTGTGTGCTCAAAATACAAAAGGCCCTGGTTTTCCTCTCTAGCCCCTAAACAAACAGTGTTACTGAAAGAAGAAAAAATAAATGGAGAAATGTTTGTAAACTGAAAAATTAAATCCCACAGAGCATTCAAGTCATTTAATTTTTAAGTCTAAAACAATTTTAAAATACATAATGTCTTTGTTTTGGAACATGAGAAAGTGATTATAAATTTCATCTGGAAAGATAAAAGAATAAAGAATTTTTTTGAAGAGTGATAAAGGAAACTGATGGCAACAAATAACCATAATTTTATGAAACTAGGATGATGGTAAAATACCGTGATCCTGGCAGAAGTGTACAATTGCTAATGGAGAATGGTCTTGAGACATGAATTTGGTATATGAACAGGCCATGTCACAAAGAGCAGAGCACTCCATGACACTAAGGCACTCTGATAGCTGCTTAAGAAAGAGCAAGGTGGAACCAATGTCAACTATACATGTAAATTAATTTTAAATAAAGTATCATCTGTATAAAATGATACATTAGTAAAAACAGAAAATTTTAATGGTTTCTGCACATCAAAGCAAAATTTCATGAAAGGTTTTTGTGAATATTTCTGAATGTCACAAATAAAAGGCAAATTGAAAATGGAAAAACCTTTATAGCAACATGATAAAAGGTTAATCCATGTTAAGCACAGAAACTTATAAATTTATTAAAAAAAAAAATCTACGGAGAACCCCGGGGATAGGCCAAGAGACATAAATAGGCAATTCATAGAAAATGCAATTCATGTGTGTTAAGAAACATGGGCGATGTGTTCACTCACAACCAAAGGATTATACATGAAGGCATTGAGATACTGTTTCTATCATAGTAGCAATAAAAAATTCACTGCTTGTGAGGGTGCCTTCAAATAAGCGTATTTGTACTCAGCTGATAAAAATATAGATTGTTAAAATGCTTTTGGGTAATAGTTTGGTAGTAAGTGTTGAAACCTTTAATTATACACTTTTGCTTTAGAAAGTCTGCTTCTGGAAACATGTCTTCAGACAGTAATCACAGATAATGAACCTACGGAATACTCACAAAAAGAAGAATATGCAAACTAAAGGGTCTAGTGATTTAAGAATGCTGTGGAATAGAAGTACCTTTAACAGGCAGATTCGCTAAGTTCTTCTCCATCTTCACAACAGAAATACCATGTCCTCTTTAAAAGTCACACAGTCAGCCATGGTTGGGAGGTGGGGGGGGCGGGGTCCCAGGAGAGGAAGCACTGCACACGCGCAGGGTGTTGTGGTCAGTGCTTTGCTTGTGGGCCAGGTGCGTTTTCCCACAACGCTCTCCTAAAGACCCGCTACTACCTTCAACGAATCTCATTTTCACTTTGTCACTCAGTTAAGCACATTCACTTTTACCTTGCTTTGAGGGTATCATTTGCTTTTTGGGAGGCAGACTTTTCCCAAAATTAGGGTAAGGAAACAGCAGATCATACAGTGATGTTAGTGCAACTGGTGACATGTGGAACCAGCAGAGCGCTCCATATATTCTGAGCTCCTTAAGGCCTCATGACATTTAAAGTTTGGTTTTTGAAATTTTTTTTGATTTTTAAAATTTATTACTTTTTTAACGGCACTTGGTTGAAATTGTGTGTAGTAAATCTGCAAATAAGGCAGGTTTACTGTATTTGTGGGGCTTGTTTAATGTGAGGATACTTTGTTAAAAGTGAGAAAAACAGTATCAGTTTTTTTTTTTTTTTTTTTTTTGAAGTGGTACTTGAGGCTTCAACTCAGGGCTCTACCACTTGAGCCACATCCCTGTCCCTTTTGGCTTTACTCGTTTTCAGATAGGGTCTCATGGTTTTTGCCCAGCATTTTATTCATTCATTTATTATTTTTCAATACTGGGGCTTGAACTCAGGGCCTACAGCTTGAGCCACTCAACCAGCCCTTTTTTGTGATGGGTTTTTTCAAGATACAATTTTGAGAACTATTTACCCGGGGTTGACTTCCAACCGTGATCCTCCTGATCAGCTAGGATTACAGCGTGAGCCACCAGTGCCCTGCTTTTGCCCAAGATTTTATCCAGGAACACCCTTAGACTGTGATCCTCCTACCTGCGCCTCCCAGTAGCTCTGTATATGTGTCTCAAGGTTTTCTCCAGCCTGGGTCTTTTCTCTAAGCTCCAGAACTACACATCCAGCTGCCAGTCCCTCCCCAGTTCGCTGTCTCAGCCATCTCTAACTCGGCTTGTCTTCCTTCAGTGGCTTCCTCTGTGAAGGGTGTCACCATACACTTAGTCACACTGTTGAGAGACCTAGTGGCTGTTCTTGATGCCTCCCTCTCCTTTCATCACCAAGTCCTGTTCATTTTGTTTCCTGCTTCCTACCCCCAAATCATCCATATCCACTTCATCACCAAGTCCTGTAAATTTTGTTTCCTGCTTCCTACCCCCAAATCCTCTGCTTCTCCTTAATCCTAAAATACTCTCTTTGACTGAAGTAGTCTACTTATGGGTTTCCACTAGTCCCCACCTACCCTTTCATATTCCAGTCTCTACCGAGAGCCATAGAGACACAAATATGATTCTTACTCCCTAGCTTAAAATTTTGAGTGGTTTCTTATTACACTGAAGACAAAGACCAAAAGATTTAAGTCTGCCCACAACCTGTTCTGGCTTTTTCTTCCACTGCCTCCTATTTATCAGGCCAACTTGTCATCTTGCTTTTCTTTCCTTTTCTTGGTTTTTGAGACTCTGGGGCCTCAAGCATGCTAGGCAAGCACTGTATGTACCACTGAACTATACAACATGCTAAATTTCTTCTCCCATAGAGCTTCCTTCATGATGTCCCCTGGCCTATCAGCCAGCTCTCCAGAACGCAGGTCACATCGCTAGCCCTTTCATGACCTCCTGACTACCCTGGGCCCTCTCCATGTGTGCTCTTTGCATTCTCCACTTGTTAGCACCTTATAGTTAATGAATCCTGAAGGGGACTGTCTGTCTTTCCTGTAGATTTAGGTTTTATAATTCATGAAACGAGGGCATGCCCTTGATGTATTATTACTACAAAGATGACTTGAAGCTAGGCAACCTTGGCTCATATTACTTGGGAGGCTGAGATTGGGAGGATCATGGTTTGAGGCCAGCCTGGACAAATAAACCCCATCTCCAAAATAATCAGAGCAAAATGGATGGAGGTGTGACTCAAGCAATAGAGCACCAGCTTTTGCAAACAGGAAGCCCTGAGGTTTTTGTTTTTTTTGTTGTTTAAAATTAAAAAAAAGACATATCTATACAATGATTTGTCTTCTAAAAGTTGGCTTTTATCCAGTAATTTCACAGGACAGATCTTTTTGGCTTCTTACTTCAGGAGCATATTTTATTTCATTTATTCTAAAAACCGTATTTTCTCATTTTCAACATCTCCGAAGTTGGAATGTGTTGCACCCAATGGTATACATATTGTGGTATAACTCATTTTTCTTAGTACATGAAATAATGGTATATCTTATGTTTGAAAGCAACTTAGTTTACATAAAACTTGGGTTTTTTGTAGCAAATTTACTCTAGAAAATTTACCAGGACCCTGTGTTGCTCAGTTATTCTGTAGGGCCATTAATAAGATTTTTCTGTAGCCATAGCAGGTAAATGGTGACATATCGATCCCTTGAGGAAATTTCTACCTAAAATTGTTTTGGTCATCCTCCATAGAATTGAATATTGGGGGCTTGATTATATATCATTTGTTCAAGTAACACAAACTTAAATTCCTGTCTATATGTATATGCTTTATTTTAGAAAAATTAACTGTTTTTAAGGAAGCTTTCATATAGAGGTGGACAAGCCATCCATCAATTTCAGAGACTTGAGCTCCCCCCCACCCTTTTTGGAAGAAGTTTTAGATGAAATATCTGAAGACATTTTTCCCAACCTACCTCATGGTTAGATCTGGCAAGTTCTGGTCAATTGGATGTGAACGGGAGTAATGTAATTGTGGCAGGGACCACAATTGGTCTCCACTTCCTCTTTTCTTTCCTGTAGGGAAGGAAACTTGGGTCCCAAGATGACTCTTCATTGAACAGGGATGCCTGGCCAACCTCTGGACAAGGAGGGAGAAATAGCTTGAGGGTGTTGTATTTTGGCATCTGTTTGTTGTAGCAGCTTCACCAGTAACTAATGATCATCCAAGAGACGGTCTTGATTAGGCTCTTCCATTTCTAAAATGTGAGACTAGCCTTCTCAGTAAGTGTGAAACACATGGCTCCCACTTTGGGACTACAGTAAAGAACATAGGCCCTTTAGGGTGAGTATAGCATGTGCTTGGGACTAGGTGAGCCCTTTGTCAGTTACTGTAGTGTCAGCACATTGGGCTAGTTGCTGAGACCCTCTGAGCTTCAGACTCATCTCTTGTAAGATGTGGGAGATGCCACTTCAGCAGGGGTGTGCTGAGGAAAGAGAGGTCATCTTAGCCCAGTGGCTCGTAAATGACAAGTCTTTCTGTTACTAGTTTTTCTCAAGACTAGATCCTCAAACTGTTTGCCACCTTGGTATTCTTTCATTTGGAGCTTGGTGTTCATGAAGAGTAGTTAGATTTTCAAAGTTTCCTGTTTGGATTAATGGAAACCATTAGAAATCTTCACACTTGAATTATTTTGCCTTGGCTTTCTTGAGACTTGCTGACTTCATCATGCTTGTTGGCTGTTAGGAGGCTGCAAGAGGTGGTTGACTTAACCCACCCTTTATGTGATCACTGAGCTCAAAAGAATCTGGCTAGTGTATAGCCATTGCTGAAAAACTTCGTTTTGGCCTGAGTTATTAGGGAAACATTTTCTTCCGTTACAAAATGGGTGTGAGAATCCATAAAGAACATAAAGGAGAACTGAATCATAAATGGTAAAATAATTTGGTAAATTGCTAATTGCTTTCATTATGGGGCAGATTGCAGGTTAGCTCTGACTATATGTCAGTCTGATACTAGATATAGTTCCATTAAAGGTCTTGGAAGAGGTAAACTCTAGACTTTTTACAAAAATTTCTAAAGGAATCAGAAAGCCAAATTGGTAGCAGTTGCAGTATGTTGACTTTATAAAAGTAACAGGAAATACTTGCCTTTTCAAATTGGTGTGTGGAAATAGTATTGGATACTCAGTTCCTACAAGTTTTCATACTTTGAATTTTAGAGTTATTAAATTTAAGACTGTAATTTCCAGGCAGTGCAGAAGCAGTCTAGTAAACATTTCCTTACAAAGTAGGGGACTAACTGGGTCAGGGTCTCTAGTCGGATGTCAGTTCAGTCCAATAAGCAGTACACTGCTTTGTGTTTATTGTATGAATGACAAAAGAACAAATTTGATTGTTCCTCAGGTAGTTTCTGTAGTTTGAACTCTTTTCCCCCATCTGAACTTGGTATGTACTTAAAAATAATATACAAAATTAAATTTTTTTCTATGATTGGTATTTTTCTGATGTTTTCCTCCTCAATTCTGAAATAGAGTGTTTTTGCATTTCATATTTTTAATGTTAAATACCAATAACCCCCTTAGTACCTGTGGTTTTTTCCTGCACAGGCATGATTAATCACATAAATTTTCTACTTTTTAGTTTTCATTATAGAAACTATTTAGGCAGATACTCAGTTCCTTTGTCAGCTGATTGCACCAGCACATACCTGTGAAACCTTTTCTCTTGTAGGCCTCATAAACGAGGCCTAGGCTTCAGATGTCTCTGGATCAAGGGATGGGTGGATGGTGGTATCATCTTTTATACTTGATTTTTCCCTTGCGTAGATTGCCACCAAGCTATTTCTGCCCAGGTCTTGTCCGCCTGCCTGCTCTCCCAAATTAGAATCCAGCTTTGAGCACAAGGTAGCTTAATGACTCCTGAGGCCGAGTCTCCCCTGCCAACAGCCTTTCAGCTCACAGACTTGCAGAATCTTTGAGTAGGATGGCCTCCCAGGGAACTGGCAGTCCAGTTCCCATGTCCATAACTGGCCTGTGGCCCATGGTGCTAGGTCTTTGTCCTTTCTCTTTCATAGTCATGAAGGAGAGTCTTTTCTAAACCTGTTCAAATGTGTCACAAGATTTGGAACATAGAAATACCGTGGAGTTTAAAACAAAAACAAAACTAGTGGGTGAGTGATTTTAGCCAAATTCAGGCAGATAGGATTCTTTTACTCCACCTGTCAGGTCTGATGTTCTGGTCTGTGTGTTACTAGTTAAATTCAAGTTGCAATTTTATTCTCTGACTTCATCTTATAGGCATATCTGTGGATTTTGTTTATTTATTGGTGTGACACTATTAAAAAAAATGTCCATGTTATTGACTCATTTAAGGGATTCCCTGTCAGGAGAGAGAAGTCACATAGCAATGTGAGCAGGGGAAGTTTACACAAAGAATTGTTAACTGTACCAGGAGATTAGGGTGATAAGAGATTGACTGGTCTGAAGTATAAAAGGCTATAGAGACCACAGGAATGGCAGATAGGACTGGCATGGGGCACACAGTGAGAGCCCCAGGCCTGGGACCCAGCTCTCAATGGGGAGGCCACCGCCATGGCAGAACAGTTGCTGTGATGGAACTTGCCAGAGGCTGCCATCTACCGTGAAAACAGTTCATAGGAAAGCACATCCTATGAGCCCAGAGGTGTACCGTGTGGCCAGGCCACCTGTGCAGGGTTGACACTCTGCAGCATGCTTGCAGGAGCCAGGAAAGCTGGACGTTGTGCCAGCTGGCAAAAGAAAAGTCATTAAAGGTCACAACAGATCCATTTTCTCAGAGCAGGCCAGAGGCAGAGGTAGGTGCTGAGAGGCAGCAGATCAGTAACCAGCACAGTTTCCCCACTTCCAAACCCCTCAGCATCTGAGAGACACTTTGAGGGAAAGCTTTATGTTCATCATAGGTACAGAACATATTTTAAAACTTTCTAGCAAGCAATGAAATCCTGATGTAACTGCCACCCTAGCATGCACACCAGGATATGCCAGCAGGGACCACTGTCTCTGAAAGACTAGTTGGAGATTTCCTTGTATTACTTTAAGAATATTCAAAGTATATATATTTTTTCAAGTGTCATTATATAATTAATTATGAAAATGGAGTGCCGTTAAAGTTACAGTCATTTTAAAATTCCAGGCTATCTCAAACTCAAAATGAAATAAAAGGGATTCACAAAGGGTACTATAATCCTGTGCTTGTAGTGATTATGTTAACATAGTAAGTAATTTTTATAGTGGTAAAAATGCCTACTGAACTGATAAGTTTTAACACAAATCATAGTTAAAGCTCTGCATACATTCAGTCTCAGTCTTACCAAGTAAGCCTGGGTTAGCGTATAGATTGTTTGATACACTGTGCCTACCAGGATTTGCAAGCTACAAAAATGGAAAGTAATGATAATTTAGGGAAGGGAAAAGGAGAAACTCTGGGACAACATGAGGTAGCTGCCAAAATTGAAGGAAAAACCAACAGGCCTTGTAGGAGACTGTCAGTGAGATGGATCTTCTCCCATTGTGTGCCACCTCACTCCCAAGGACGTCTTGAGTGGCCTGGTGTAGCTTTGCTACTCTCTCCGTGCTGGCTGGATGGGCACTAGACCTGGTGTAGCTTTGCTACTCTCTCCGTGCTGCTCCCTGAACTCATAGGACATAGCCCTTCTTTCCACTTCTTAACTTCATTTTCAGAATCTGTGGTTGAGAGAGGGCTGCTGTAGCTTCCAGCCTGTGGTCATGAGCATTGGTCCATGTCAGGCACCATCCCTGAGTCTTAAGCACCGGGGCCCAGGAAACGTGCTGGTCTTTGATAAGCAAGACATACAATGTATCCCCAAAGCCATTACCCCTAAAAGTCCTTGGCTTTTATATCCCTTGGCGTAATAGCCTGTGTGGCATGTGGCAAAATGACACATGTGGGTGATCCTCCTTATTTTACAGAGAAAAGCCAACTAAAATGAGAAACACCATTTGCTCTGTGATTAAAAGCCATGTAGAAGAAAGTAACAACATGTAGGAGAATGCTGGTGAAACCCATCAGTGGCCAGGCAGCAAGCTCAGAGATGTTTATTTCTAAGGCGAGAAACAGGAGGTGCTGTTTCTTAAGAAGTCAGGCAAATTCAGGCTGTGGGGCTCTGTACTGAGGGTCGCTGCTGGGTCTGGCTTGTGTTGTTTTAGCCATAAAGTAAACTTAAGAACTAAGTCCTGGGCTGAAGTCTACATTAGCACTTAAATAATCCAGTGTTCCTTTAAAAAGCTTGAGTTGAGCTCATTTTGTCATGCTACTGCTCATGACAAAATGTGATTATTTCCCACCCTCCAAATAAAGGTCAAGGTTAGGACCAGACCACAGTTGTCCTCACCTTGTATGAGTGGGCAGAGGCTCCAGGGTCAGTTCAACATCCAGGTCTTCCCTGTCCTGCCTCGGGCCTGAGCCATGTACTGTTGAAGCATTAGTCTGAGCCTTGGGGCAAGGGTATCGACATTGCACTTCCCTTCTCATGACCTCCCTGATGTTTTGGGTCTACCCTCACATGTGCAGTGCAGGGGTGAGTGAGGCCCGCACAGTGGCATCTCATATGCAAAACTGGGGCTCCCCTTCTCCAAATAACTCCTAGTAGGAGCCCCCATTCTACCTCCCAGGAGCCCCTTATTTATTCCCTTGGAGAGAAAAGTGGGGTTTCTCTCATTTTTAACTGCTGTGCACTCCTGCCACAGCACGTCTGTGTGTGGGGCTACACCCTGGTCAAAGCTCAAGAGAAGAGAACAATTGAGAACATCACCCCCAGACAGTTGCCTAACCTGTGACTCATTTCCCCAATGTACCTCTTCTGTTTACCGTTCCATTCTTTATATTTTTATATTATATTGTAATTATATTTGTATTTTTATATTGTATTATAACTTTTCAATTTTTATATTGTAAGTGTTCAATCTTTGTTTTAAATCTGCAAGAAAGAGAGGCTGTAGTGAGTGGGTTTTCCCACCTTGGTCATAACAAATCCCACGAACTGAGTGGTTTAAAGCAGTTGTGTTTCTTACTAGGAAGCTGGACTTATGTGTCCCCTGAAGGGCTTCAGTCAAGGCCAGGGCTCTGGTTTCACCTGGATGCACCTCTGGGGAAGAGTCTCACCCAAGCTTCTTAGGCTGTTGAGAGAGTTTGGTTCCTTGCAGTGGTAGGGCTCATGGCAGGCAGCTTGTTTCTTCAAAACCCCAGTCAAGAGAGACTGAAACCAGTCTGCTAGAATGGAGTTTTCTGTCACATAGCAAGGGAGTGTCCTACCATAGTTGCCATATTCTCATGGTTAGAAGCAAGTCACAGTTCCCTCCCACACACAAGAGGAAGGAATATAATAATGTGAAACTGGGAGACCTTAGAGCCTGTCAGCCACACTACCCTTTGATCCTCGAGCAAAACTTCCTCCCACCCTCTGGTCCTGTCCACCAGAGCCATTTGGTACATGGTTCCCCTTTGTACCCCCTGTCCTGCTGTCAGGCCTGACGAATGACCCAAGAGTCCTCATGGGTACACTTTCTATACTCTGAACTCCATGAATACTTTGACCCCTGTATGCCAGTAACTAGACATTACTATGGAACCCAGTCCTTGTGACTCTAACTTCCAGCCATGCTCCTCTCCATTATTCTGTTTCTTTTCATAATCTACAAAGTATTAAATGTAATCCAGCTTTATTGTCTCTTTTCCTGTTTGGTTATGTGCCCCTGGAGATCGACTATTTTTTCTTATCCTCTCATATAGCTGACATTGTCTACCATATAATTTCCTGCACAAAGCAAGTATTCAGACATATGTTGAATAAATTAAGAGCCTTAAATATTTCTGTGACAACTGGGCAGGATACCACTTCCTTCCCTTTCCCTTTTTATTTTGTTTGATAACATTTTACCAATCCTTCTAACCTAAATGCTACAAGGAAATTTTTATTGAATTAGCCAAACATCACTCACACACACATACACACACACACACACACACACACACAGTTCACAAAATGAATTAGAGAATGAATATTTTTTTATTTTATTGTTGTGCTGGGTACATTGTGGCATTTATAAAAGTTCTTATAATGTATCTAGTATATCCTAGTTGAATTCACCCCCTCCACCACTCTCCTTTATTCCCCCTCCCCCCCTTTCCTGGAACAGTTTGAACAGATAGCATTTTTCCATTTACATAATATTTTGACGAGATGACATTAGTCCAGCCAGTATATCGGGGTATCCCTTCTGGTGTGTCTTGTTAGATGAAACCAAGTTAGGATGGGAAACATTGCAGTTTCTGGTTAACTAAACCTCAAAGGCAAAAACAGGCCCCCAGCTCTTTTATTGACTTCTGTTCTTTACAAATGTAGGGAGTAGCAAACTCAGACTGGAAATTTGAAACATTTTCACCCAGAATAGTTTTGCATGGGGTGGCTGGATTTCCAGACTTCCTACATAATTGAGCTTTTAAATCATTGTTTCTCTGGGAAACTATCGTTTCGGCATACCAAAATGCTGCCATAGAGGCCTATGGAGAGTCTCCTGCTTCCCCTCCTTTGTAGCTGCTGATTTCAGAATGTGCAGGCTACTCCTTCTCTATCCCTTTCTCCTGATCTGGTGACTGCTGAACTAAGTAAAAGACATAAATCAAAGAAACATATGTATTGAAAACTCAGATTATTAATAAAAGGCTTTTTGTCCTCTAATAAAGCTTAGTATAGAGGGACCTACTGCAGTATGCTTTGCTGTCTGTAGTGCAGGTGCTTTCCATCCACTGTGACACTTCAGACCTGCCCTGGGCAGTGAGGCCCATGTGAAGTTTCCTGCTTACCTAGTTTTCACTGCTACTGACACATAAGCTGTACAGCCTTGAATCAAAGCGCCGCTGTCTTCTTTAGCAGAGGCTGGGTAGAGGAGCTGGAGTTCTTTGTATTGCCATTCAGCTGGAACTAGAGTAGGCACATATGAATGCAGGAATGATGGAGTACGTTATGATAACATCCATACTGGGTATGTTATGGAGCCATTAGAAATAATAGATTTGATCTGTCAGTGAGGAGGGTGAAGGTGGGGAGAGGGAAATCCTCTCACCCACTTGCATTGAATGAGAAAAGCAAGATGCATAAAAGTGTATATAGCATGATCCTAGTTTTACAAAATGATCAAATGTAAAAATGTGTTTTCATAAGCATAGAAGGAAACACAGACAGAGCTGAACTAGAACTACATTAACATGGGTTATCTGGAGGTGGGGTGATACGGATACAAAGGGAGGAGAAAGACTGGGAAGAAATACCTAGAAAAGCAGAAAAAGTAAAAGCAAAAATTGTACTGCCAAAAAGAAAATGACAGAAAAACATGATAGCATTACACTTACAAATGAATGTTAAATCATGTGTATTTAAATGTAAATTTAAAAAGAAAAAGCTCTGATTAAAAATGGAAACTCTTCCCACCTAGTGTCCTTTTCTTTATTCCCCTTGCATTTTATAAGTCCATTTTACAACTAAGAAAAAATACTAATTTACTCTCTTGAATTAGTACATGTTAGTTTTTCCCTCTCAATGGGTCAAGAAACTTAGCAAATCCAACTTTATAATATTGCCTCACAAGTACGTAATAATTAATTACTGCTTGATAATGTTTCCCTTAAAAAGAAAGTATACTGGGCTGGGATGTAGCTCAGCTCGGTGGTACAGCGCTTGCCTAGCATGCATGAGGCCCTGGGTTCGATCCCAGCACCAAAAAAGAAAAGACAAAAAAAACCAAAAAACCTCTCCCCAAAAAGAAAGTATACTTATAGAAGATTTTGTCCTGAATAAGCTTCAGCTGAGATCAAATACCAGAAATTGGAAACAGAAATTCCCTGAGTGGTAACAGATTTTTCTTGGGGCCACAGAGTCAGGATCCTGCTACCAAGACCCTTATAGCCCAGAGGAAGCGCTTCTTTTCAGTTAAAGCCAAGGACATACGGCTTCCTGACAATGTCAGAAAGATTAGAGCAGGAGGTCTTTGCCAGGGCCTGCAGATGCCCTGCCACTCTCTAACTGCACCGGGCACATAGAGCTGTGGTGACAGCAATCATTTTTTTGCTCCTACTGTTTAGGTGTGTGTCCTTGAGTATACATGAACTCTGCCTTATTCATGGCTGTAATTCTAGAGCACTTATAAAGCCATTGTCCAGAAAATGTCTGTTAAATGAATCAGCCCCTTCCTCTTTTCATCCCTGTTGTCTGCTACAATAAATAAGATATGTTGGTCATGTAGTTTTTATGAGACTGAACTAGTGAACATATGAGATGACCCTGGGTTTAGGCCCTCTAGGAAAGCAATTGGTAAAAACAGCTTAGATGGCAATGAAGAATTGAGAAATAGGAATTTTCAGCAAGGACCAAGAATAGGTGCAGTGAAAAAAGGAACAAGGATAGGAAGTTGGGGTCAGAATACAGGGTAGATGACTTGGAAGGTTCAGCAATGGAGCAGTTCTGGGTGGTTATGTCTAGTAGCTAATGGTATAGATTAAGTATCCTAATAATCAGAAAAAAACCCAAAAAACAAATGACTGTTTTGGCATTTGAGGCTGTTCTTCCAAAATAGCTATCTTCCTGACTGATCTGTCTGAAGCAAAGCCCACCATGAAACAAGCCTGCTCATGCACACAAAGCTCCCAGTTGGTTCTTTAATGCCTCACATTTAAGCCTAAATAGACAATCACAGATTACTGGACAGCAGAAGAAAGGCTCTCAGATCAGAGCGCCCAAGGGAAGAAGCATCCAGACAAGAATCAAAAACAATGCAGGAAACATAGCAGAACTTTGGGAAAACCCTGATTTATACCTGTAGCTAGAACAGTGTTTTGCATCCATGAAACAAGAACAGGATGTTGTGGAAACAGACTATTCAAGAGACCAAAAAGTTAGTTAAAAATCATGGGATAAGAAACTTAGTAGAAAGTTTAGAACAAGTTGAACCAAGCACCCAGAAAATAGAAACAAGAACAAAAGAGACGGTAGAAAATATAAGGGGGGGAGAAAAAAGATAAATGTATATGATCAATCCATAAGGTTCAGTATGTTATTTAGAAAACTGAAGGAAGGCACATGTGATGCCATATGTCTTTAATGCTGAGGATCAGGAGGCTGAGGCAGGAGGATCACGAGTTTGAGGCCAGCCTGGGTTAGCTACACAGCAAGTTCAAGGCCAGCGTGAGCTACATGGCGATGCCCTGTATCAAAAGCCAGGTTTGGGGATAGTGGTACAGTGCTTGCCTAGTGTGCTCAGAACCCTGGGTTTGATCCCCAACATCACCAAAAAAAAAAAAGGAAGAAAAATAGAGAACCAAAAGAAATGTGCCTATATTGAAAGCATCAGTCAGATGCTAGGCACAAAAGATGGGCAGAAATGACACTGAGGCACAAACATGTTACACTTCAAAACCCAGGCATAGAAGGGTCTATGCACTTCCACAGGCAGGGTCGCCAGAAAGGACTGAGCACCAAATGGCACCAGACTTCTCTGGCGTGGTATTGGTGGCATAGTACCTTACAAAAAAGGTAGCCTAAAACTAGTTTTGGACATGTGTGTCGAAATTCACTTCTCACACATCCTTTCTTGATGACACTTGGATGTTTTCCAGCAAGTTGAGGGAATAATTGAAAGGATGACCAAGTTAGCACATGAATGCCAATAGATGGCTGATGGAGTTTGTGGAGGAGTTAACATGTTTCCTTTTGCTTGATCTGTTAGTTCCTCCTTTCTACTCTTATCAGTCTGGGGCAGATAGAAATCAGTGAACCAAATAGAAGGTCAATGTAAAGGAAGAGCTAGACCTTACTAAGAGTAACTATAGACTCCAGAAAAGATATACAAATGGATGAGGGACAGCCTTAGGGAACACAGATTAAAACCAAAGGACGCATCTGCTGTACTCACAGTCACAGAGACAGGATTGAAATAGGGCTGTTTCATAGGAATAGTTCAGTCCTGCAAGGTAACGAGTTCTGATTGCACAACAATGTGAATATAACACTACTGAATTGTATACTTAGAAACTCTTAAAATGAAAATTTGTATATAGTGTATACTTTAGCACAATTAAAAATTATAAGAGCTGGTGGAGTGGCTCAAGTGGTAGAGTGCCTGCCTAACAAACGTGAGGCCCTGAGTTCAAACCTCAGTACCACCAAAAAAATAAATTATAGAGAGGTGTCAGAGTTCTAGCAAGGAATTGTTCCTAGCTGTGATGGAGCAGGATAGAAGGTTCTGAAAAGGGAGTTCAAGAGGACAGGTGAGGGGAATGGAAATATTAAAAACACAAACATAGAGCAAGAATCCAAGAAAAACAGAAACTCTAAAACAGTTACAGACACTCAAAAACCGATCACATTGTACCACATAGCTCTGTGGCAAATATTTACATATAAAGCAGATGCCACTTATCCATTTAACTGAAAGAAGTGATGTAGAAACTAAACTATAACAGTCTCAAATTGATAAGCCAAGAAATAGCAGTTTAGCTGGGCCTGGTATAACCCAGCATTCAAGAGGTAGATCGTGAGTTCGAGGCCAGCCTGGGCTATAGAGACCTTGTCTCAAAAACAGCAACAAAAAGATTATTTAAATGCTCAATAATTATAAAAGTAATATTGCTAAAATAAAATCATGAAGAAAAACAACAAAAAAAGAAAGATATAGCAACCTATGGGTGTCATGCAGAGGTGAGAAGGAACTGAGCCTTCTCCTGGTATGTATTAGAGTGGACCACTGAGTAAAAGCGGCGCAGTGCGGAAGACAGTGAGTGGTATGCCCACTTTTTTGTTACATAGTCATGTAGCCATATAGAGAGAGGTTTGTTCTTTGTTTTGTTTTGTTTTTTGACACTGGGTCTTGCTAAATTGCCCAGACTGGCTTCAAACTATTGATGCTTCTGCCTCAGCCTCAGATTCTCAAGATGTGTAAGAAATTGTTACCTCGTGTTGTTTCTGAGGAGAAGGCCTGTGGAAAAGGAGTCTTCCTTTGCATAGTACATCTTTTTGTGCTTTGTGTGATTTTTTTCATAAGCATGTATTATTTATAAAGTGAAAATGTGATTAGATGTCAATTTTTTTAAGTTGTTAATGCAAATGGCAGAAGTTGTGTAGTAATAGAGGTAGAAGTGATTGCTGCTAACTATGGGGATATTAGCTAGAACTTTATTAAAGAGCTAGCATCTGGGCTGGGGAGTGACTCAAGTGGTAGAGTGCCTGCCTAGCAAGGGCAAGGCCCTGACTTCAAACCCCAGTACCACAAAACAAACAAACAAACAAGTTAAAAGGGCTAACATCTTAATTCTGTTTTGTCATATAAACATGAGCACAGGCAGGAAAGGATAATATCTCGTGACTAGGTGGACCCTTTTATTTATAACACTTAGTGTCTTACAGTGAAATCTTAACTCTTGCTACGGAACAGCTAGTTCTAATTAGTTTAATTTGCAGATGAATAGAATTAAGCAAAAGTTATTTTTATTCATTTATTGAATACTTCTTTAAAACATAGCCTATAGCTGCCTAATTACAAAATTTACTCTCTGAAGATAATTTAAAGGTCTCATTGAGCTGTAGATTAAAAAAGTCTGGCAATGACAGTGGGCAGCCACTGTTGGCCTGGTTTTCATTAGTTCACTTTCTCCCAGGATGGGTGACTGAAGCTTGATGATTATAGCACAATGGGTCATTCCCAGGCTTCCTGTACCTGAGGAGAGTGTTGTATGTACAGGGTTTTTTTACACCTTGTACCATTAAAACAGTGCTGGAAAGTGTCGTCCAAGGTAATGAACAATTATTTTCAAACTTCTTAAATCTGCAGACCTCCTTTAAAAGCAGTAGTTTTCAGCCTTGGCTAACCTAGAGTTCCCTGGAAGCATTAACTACTGCTGACGCCTGAGTCCTGTCCCAGAGGTTTCAGACAGGTGTCTTGCAGCCTTGGCCTTGGAAGTTTTTGAAGCTTCCCAGGTAATTCTCATGGGCTGCCAAAAACTAAAAGCCATCATTTTGAAAGAAGAATATTCTCAGGCACCCTCATACAAACCTTATCAACTTAAATTATTTTATTATGATTGTATTTAAATATGTTCAACCCAATACTGGTTGAAATTCCTTACCTATGAGGTTGTATATTAAACACATTCATAAAAACTACAAAAAAAAAAAAAAAAAAACTGGGCACCAGTGGTTCTATAATCCTAGCTACTTGGGAGACTGAGATCAGGAGGACTGCAGTTCAAGGACAGCCTGGGATGGGTACAGCATGCCTGTCATGCCAAGCTACTGGAGAGGCTGAGATCAAGAGGATCTTAGTTCTAGGTCAGCCTGAGCATAAAAAAAAGTTTGTAAGACCCATCCCAATGGGAAAAGGCTGGGCATGGTGGCATGTACCTGTCATCCCAAAAGTGAGACCCTATCTCCAAAATAACCTGAGCAAAAAGGGCTGGGGGCTTGGCTCAAGCAGTAAATTTCCTGTTTAGCAAGTGCGAAGCTGAGTTCAAACCCCAGTACCATCAAGAAAAAAAAGTTCACAGAATGAATAAATTAAAAGCAACATTCATGGATGGATAATGATGGGGGAGGGTGGCAGTGCTGGGGGTCAAACCCAGGGCCTTGCACATACTAGGCAAGCACCCTACCACTGAGCTATTTCCCCAATGGTAATGACGTTTTGCTGAGGCTTGGGGCATTTCTCCTGCTTAATCTATTAAGTATTCCTTCTCACCTGTATTAGTCTAGGTTCAAACAGGAGATAAAAACTACACTCAGTGATATGAATAAGGAAAGTTTAATATAAGAAATAAACCATGATAAAAGAGTAACTGCAGCTAGGCATGGTGCCACATGCCTATAGTCGCAGCTGCTCAGGAGGTGGAAGTTGAGAGGATTGAGGCTCATGGCCAGCCCTGATAAGAAGTTAGCCAGACCCCATCTCAACAAATGATCTGGTGTGGTAGCATGTGTCTATTATTCCAGCTGCTTGGGAGGCATAAGTAGGAGGATCATGGTCCACGGCCTGCCCCAGGCAAAAATGCACAGGATCTTATCCAGAAAATAATTAAAGCAAAAAAGGGGTTCTGGAGCATGGGTCAAATGGTAGAGCACCCACCAAGCAAGTGTGAGGCCCTGAGTTCAAACCTTAGTACCGTCAAAAAGAGAGAGAGAGAAAGAGTGTAACTGTAGAAAACAATATGAACCCTAGGCTGAGGGAGTATCCAAGGAAGGACCAGCTTGGAAGGAAGCCCCATCTCCAAGATTGGCACACTCATCGAAGGTATAGTTGCAGCCCACTGGAAGGCAGAGTAGGAAGCAATTCTGGGCCACCCTTGTTTCAGCAGGAGCACAGGCAAGACCCTGGTGAGCCATATCAAGCAGCCTATAGCCAATTTCATGGGTACACATAGGAAGACACCCCCTCCCCCGTGAAATCCCTGGGGAGTGTTGTTGGTGGGCATGTGAGTGTGCAGAGAAGTGGGGTGTAACTGCAGCAAGCCTAGAACACACAGTATCCCAGACCAGAGGGGCATGTGATTGAGGGGCCACCAGAGACAAATATGGGGGTGGGAGACCAGACTAGCAGAAGGGCTTAAGGTCAGTGCCTATGGAGAGTGTCACAGGTCACTGACACTAGACTATGCCAGAGCCTCAAGGTTGATTAAAAGCTGCAAGTCCTGGAGCCATGGCTGGAGCCATCACCAGTGGCTTTGCACCCACACGCTGACCCACAGTGCAACAGCCTTGAAAGTAGGAGGGCCCCTTCCTCCTGCACTGTCCTCTAGTGTCATCTCCTGAGAAGGTCCATGTTACGTTCGCTGAAAGGAGAAGTGCTTGAAGGAGCTCGGTCAGTTACTACAGAGCATGTGTTGAAGAGTGAATTTGGAGCTGACAGGCAATAAAATGATCACTGACACTACCCCATGCCAGCCAGATTAGTTCATAGGGTACTGCAAACTTTGCAGGCAGAGTTCCTCCATGCTGTGCACCAGTGTGTCTTTACAGTGGCTCATTAAGTCTATAGGACTCTGCTAAAAAAACAACCAAAAACAGTAACAATCAGTTGAGCTGGGCATCGTGGTGCACACTGTAATCCCAGCACTCGTGGCTGAGGCAAAAGAATCACAAGTTCAAAGTTTGCCTGGGTTATATAGAGAGACCCTGCCAGGCAGAGATCAGGAGGATCACAGTTTGAAGCCAGCCCAGGCAAGTAGTTCACGAGACTGTATCTCACAAATACCCATCACTAAAACGGGCTGGTGGAGTGACTCAAGTTGTAGGCCCTGAGTTCAAGCCCGATTACCACAAAAAAAAAAATAAAAGAGGATTTATCAAACAAACATGTAGTTCTGTGCATAAGAATCACCTCCAGAGATCCTGATTTGTTGGGCCTGAGTAGAATTCAGGAGTCTACATTTGTAATAGGTATCCTTTAGTGATTCTGCTGATGCAGTCCCTGAGCCAACACTTTGATAAACACTGGTCTGGGACTGGCCTGAAGGAACCCATATTCCCAGAACAGTGCCTGATGATAGGTTGGTGCCCAGCAAATGCAAGGTGGATGAATGAGACAATTGACTGCCAGGTCAGCTTACTGTAGAGCAGAGGGAAGTACTTCTGACTCCCTCTCAGAGAGGCCACCTACATCCCATATGTGACGTTGTCTGGCTTTAGACTTTCTGCACTAATGCTTTTTCATTTTTTGATTGACTTAAAAATAGCCATCATCCTAGTACTATTTTTCTTTATATTTAATAGGGAGAAAGAACAAGAAACACAAGAAGAGGAACGTTTGATGGAAGAAAAGAAAAAGAAAAAGCAGGAAGAAAAGAAAAAGAAAGAAGGTGCTCAGAAAAAGGTTTGGCTGGAGTTGTAACTTCACTGTCCTTGTGATTGTGTGTCCTTGCATTATTGCAGCCATTACACCACCAAGTGTCATCTGATTTCTGTTTTAAATTAGTGTGTGAAATCTGTAATTATGAGCAAATAATGGATATTGTGCTAGTGAAATAAATACAGGGTTACAGCTGCATCTCAAGTTTGATTTTAATTGTTGGTGCCATTCTGCTTAAAATGGACTATCCAGATCAACCATGTCTCAGAAATAAGAAAAAGGCCATTAAACTGATCTTAGCAGAAAGCTAGAAATCATCTTTGCAATTCTGGCAAATATTCTCTTACACATCTTATTAGTAAATGTTGAAAGTTCTACTATAACCTTACAGTCATACTTGAATTTTGTAGTAAAATACAAAGTTATACCATTTCTCTTTCTTCTTGTCTGATTTAATGTATCGTATAGTTAAAACCATATACCTTTTAGACTACAGTAAAACATAGAGCTCAAACAAGCTTCCATATGGATTATTTTCCTTTAATGTCGGCACGTAATCAGTAGCATGTAGACATCTTTCCCAGTAATCCATTGCAATAAATTAACAGGGAAAAACTTGGTTTTCAAGTTTCCCATATGAACATTCTGCTTATAAATTTTGATAGAAGCATGTACTCCCTACACAATTGTTCCTAAAGACTTTGTGATTTTTTTTTTCAGGCTGCTGATCAAAAAACCAAAGGTAAGTTTATTTATGTTTGAAGGGGTACATTTTATGGCTGCACCAAACTTTATATATTTTTTAAATCAATAGTTAAAAGCAAAGGATATAAACCTGCCTTTGACCTTTTGTTATTCATTGTGAGATTTTTCATTTATCACTCATTTTACATCTGCATCTCATTGGCATTTGGTTAATCTAAAAGTCCCTGAAAAATGTTATCTTAGCTTTCAAAACAGTATTTGTTTTTTTTTTTTTAATTTACTTTTGGTATGAGTACCACAAAATAAGTTTTGGGGTTTTTCTGCTAGGCAGGCACTCTACCACTTGAGCCACTCTGCCAGCCCTCAAATAAGGATTGAGCTGATGAAGTTGACTACTTGAAATAAGAACAACAAAAGAGGCCAGGCAGGGTGGTTCACACCTATAATCCTAGCTACTAGGGAGGTGGAAACACATAGGTCAGCCCAGGCAAGAAGTTTGTGAGATTATTTCAACCAATAAAAAGCTAGGTTGTGGTGGTGTGTGCCCGTTATCCCAGCTACACAGAAAGCATAAATAGGAGTAAAAGGCTGGCCTGGGCATAAGTGCGAGCCCTTATTTGAAAAGTACCTAAAGCAAAAAGGGTGTGTCCCTTGAAAAAGATGCCAGGTGTGGTGGTTCATGCACTGCATGTCTGTAATCCCAGCTACATGGGAAGTGGAGATCGGGAGGAGCAAAGTTAATGAGACCCCCATCTCATCCAACAAGTCCAGCCAAGTGGTATGCACCTATGGTCCAAGGCCAGTCCTGGGCAAAAATGAGACCCTACCTGGAAAAAAGCTAAAGTAAGAAAGGGCTGCAGGGGCAGAGGGCTGTGTGTGGCTCAAGTGGTAGAGTGCCTGCCTAGCAAGCACAAGTCCCTGAGTTCAAACCCAGTACCACCAGTAAGTAAGTAAATAAACAAGTAAATAAAAATGAGAAAATTAATGGAATTGTTCTTGCCTCGTAATGCTGTTGTAAAGACAAAATGAGACATGTAGGAAAACTGCTCAATGGCTAGAATGTAGTTGGTGCTCAGTAAAGGACTAGATTGTCATTATTTTAAATTTTTATTTTCCATTGGCCTGTCATGTACGTACATGTAGAAACCTGCACTGTGGTAAGGATTTTTGTGAGTGCTCTCTCGGGGGATACTAACGCTCTACCCCTGTTTGTCATTCTGTAGTTCCCAAAGTAAAGGTTATGTAGTGCCTCATTTGAGCTTTGCAATTGAGCAGGACAGGAATTCATTTACAGTCGATGCTCCTGGTGAGTTAAGTGGCTGGTTCTTGGTTTGGCAGTTAGTGATAAAGATAGGATGGGAGGATAGGGGGGTGGACAGGGCTCTGACCCCGGTGCACCAGGCCGTTGCACCTTATGCCAGAGGGACACTCAGAGATGGAGTTAATGAAAAATGAGTACTAAAAGGCAGCAGAGTGAAAGGAGATCATTCTCTTGTATTCTTAGAAGCACTGTGAGTTTACCTAACATTTTAAGAAGGGTCCAAAAGGGTTGGTGCATAGCCATATTTTAGTTTATGATCCTATATAGGAAGCAGTGGTTTCTTATTATTGTGGTTTAAAAATACAGCATTGTTTTCTAGATCATCCATTTTCTCCCCCTCTCTCTCAACATTTTGAGAGGTTTTTACAGTCTGGTTCAATCCTAGCTGCATTCTATTTTCATTGTCATAATTGTTTTCCTCGCAAAAGGTAATAGATTGCTTGCTATTGTACAGAGATTGTAAATTGCATTTTCTTGCCACTTCATACAGAATTATTATTTTCTATTACTGTGCTGCTGATTATTTTCATTGCTGACTCCAAACACTACTGTGTTTTTATTTACTCCTTTATCATCTCTAAAATCTCTAAATATTGCTCCTTTGGGTATAGTTTATCAGTAACTACTAACTAGCCTTAGAATTTGTCTTAATAATGGTTATTCATGTCCTTCTAAACAAAATGCTTTTGGAATTGTAAAGAATTTAGCAGTACTGTTAGGTAATTTAGTCATGAGTATTAGCAGCATCAGATTTGAATTTTTCTCAGACTCTATTATTACCAGGTCAAGTCAAAATTAGCTGCTGTGAGACAGTGGTTCTGCCTGGACCCTGGTGTCAGGCAGGGCAGACTTGGCCAGGCTGAGTTGGTGAGGTGTGCTCTAGTATTGCTCATGCTCACACATAGCAGGACTTGATTTCTGACATGCCAGCATTTTGATTTTTCCCTCTGCCTGGGTTGTGAGTCCATAGGTCAGGGCCTTCCTGTTTCTTCCCCAGCATCGTCGCTCAGCCACGCCCTTACATTTACTTTTTCTCATTGCTGGCCATGTTGTCTCTGGGGTACAGAAAAGTCAACTAAAGCTGTGAAGTAGACATGCCAGTCTCTCTGCTGCACAGCAGCTGTTTGCACATTGTCTCCTGGGTCTCTGCAGCCGCTGGGCTGACTCAGAGCAGTCCTGCCTGTGTCACAAAGACACTAGAGAAAGAACACAGCTTTCCAAGGGCACAGAGTCAATGGGCAGCTGAGCTTGAGTTACTCAGGCTCTGACTCCAGTACCAGGCTGGGCTTCCTGGCCACATGGGACAGCCCACTCTGGAGTCACCAAGGGTAGGGTGCCCTGAGTTATTTGCGTGTAGGACAGAGTTAGCAATTTGAGTCCAAGACTTGAATACTTTTGAGAGAGGCTGCAGTTACAAATTATATTATGTAATATACAAACTCAATTTAAAAGGAAGTTTGAACTTTTTTGATTTTGATAATTAGCTCAAACTATACCAAATCAATTAGAATTTCTTTGTTCTTTAATATTGCACACCATTCAACACCTCTATTAATTAGCATTATATTTGACTTACTTTTCTCAGTGACTGAAACTTAACCTCTTTAAATTTTGATTTATTTTTTTCATTTTCAGAGAACTCGTTAGAATATGTATGCAACATGTGTTTGATACCTTCTGCATTCTCCCAAAGAATATTAGCTGACCTTGATAGATCAGTCTTCATTATAGCATTAATTTTGCCTAAAATTGTGGGTGTGTATGTTTGGCTATAACTATTGAATTTGAACTGGGAATCTCCATTTAAAAGACTAATGCAGGGGCTGGCAGAGTGTCTCAAGTGTGAGGCCCTGAGTTCAAACCTCAATACTACCGAAAAAAAAATATATATATAGCACTGAATCTAACTAAGCAGGTATCTTTTTGAATAACAGTGTAACAGCACACTTCCTCTCTCTTCCACATGAATTTGAAAACAAGACTGTAGAAAGTCTGCTTTGTAAAGTCATAACTAAAATAGAAATTTCATCTCTGGCTATCTCTTCAAGTTCTGACCTGTGATGTCTTAGTAGAGGCCATTTTCTTCTTAAGATTGAGGCCAGATGAGTTAATTGCGTGAAGTACTATACTGTTGATATTGCTACCCTGCGTCCCACCCTTCTGTGGTGGTGAGAACCAGGAGACAGGCTGTCGTTTAGTTCTGGAGGTCTTTGTGCAAACCGTGGATTCACTTGTTTCCCACCGGTTTCTCTCTCCCAGTTCCCCTCTGATCCTTCTTAGTGCCGCCAAGCGTGCGAATCCTATAGTGGGGCTGATGTCCTGCACTCCTGAGGAATCAGCATATTACTCACCTGGCTTCCTTTTCCTGCACTGCCTCATTTTTCCATCTGTGATGGAAAACATAAGTAATATATTTCATTGAAAATAATTTGAGGGCTGAAAGAGTGGCTTAAGAGGTAAGAGTGCCTGCCTAGCAAAAGTGAGACCCTAAGTTCAAACCCCAGTGCTGCCAAAAAAAAAAAAAAGAAAAGAATTTGAGCATTATCTATAATTAAATTTCACTTGAAATTCAGTCTCTCTATCCTGAGATATTTACCAGTTAACATTTTTAACCATCTTTGACTTCATCTCATTACAAATTCACATACGTAAATATGTATTTATGTGGACTCCAAATTTACACTCCCCCAAACCCAGCCCTTCATGAGCTACCTGAGCCATTTGAAAACCTCCCTGCAAGCCTGTAAATTAACAAAATAGTCCTTTACAGGTTGTGCTGAGTACTGTCTTTGCATCGATGACTAGAGACACAGCTGAACACAATTGCCTGCTTTGCCTTAGCAAGACGCTCAGTGTTCTTGCTACTGGGGGAAGGTGGTGACATCAGAGGTCATGCTGCTGTGAAATAGCACTGGCCTGTGTGTTGCTGCTCTACTGGTGTCACTGGTGCCCAAGCATCAGATACTTCAGACCACTGTGAGCTTTGCTTCCATAATCAGTAATCTCTCTCTCTCTTTTTTTTGTTTGTGCACAACTCTTAATTTGAGCATGTGATATGTAATATGAGACTTTGTGCACTTATTTTCCATACTGTTTTCTGATTTTTTTCATGAGTTAAACTGGGTGGGGGATAACTATAATAATATGGTACTTGTAAATATGACATTAATTTAGTGGCTAAGCCATATTTTTTAAAGTTCATAAAAATAAGTTTTCATATAAAAAACTCAAAGTTAATCACATCATATACCAAAGCAAATGCCCTGATGCCCCAGTAGGGCTCAGGTTGCATGTGATTACTGAGTTAGGATTAAGTCACATACTTATATAAATTTGTATATTTAATTAGTATCCTAATCTTGCTTGTAAGGAGTGTAATTTAAATTTTGCATCTTTGCCATGCATTCACTTTGTTTTCTGAAAATCTTTTCTGTGCTTTTGTCAGTGTAAGTCATTTGAAACCCTATCTTTCAGTAATCTTACATTGAGTGCTAGAATTTTGAAGTCATCAGTTATATGCCGTGTACTGTAGTACTGTTCAGGCTCATTCTAAACAGCATGAATGAAGAGTAGTGAGAATCTAGATGCAAAGCATATCTTCCCAGGTTTTTTTTGTTTGTTTTTTGTTTTTGTTTTTGTTTTGCAGAGAAGGAAATATTTATGGGTAGTTAATTTGTTTTGTTTTGTTTTTTATTCGTATGTGCATACAATGTTTGGGTCATTTCCTCCCCTTCCCCCCCACCCCCTCCCAGTTTTATAGTCAGATATAAACAGAAATGAGAACTCCCATTCTGCACCTCACTGTTTAAATGGCACTTCCATCTAGCTGAAGCAGTCAGGTGCTCTTTGTTCGTCTTTCAGGGGTCTTAAGACAATAATCATCAGTTAGTGTTTATAAAGCATCGTATCTGTGTTTTCCTGAGTTTACATGTATTCACACTCATACCCAAGTAACTAAGCCAAATATTACTTCTTCAAGTATACGAGTTCCTCCTAGAGGAAGTAGCTGAAAGTCTATTTAGCGTGCTCTGCACTGTATTTTATATATGACATTTTATTTGCATGTCTACAAAGTTAATAAAATCTCAGGGCTTGAAGGATCCTTAGAGATTATCTAGTTGCTGTGTATTAGATAAGGAAATGAAATCCAAAGAAGTTAAGTGATTAGTGTAAGCTGTGACAGCTAGTTAGTGGCAGAACTAGACCCTCATGATCTGGTTGTCAATTATGTATTGTTTCTAGACCGTGTAACGAGATTGGAGCCTATTCATCATAGGAGGGAAGTTAGGCACTTAGGCTTTTTTCAAGTAAAACTGAAAGAAATTCCTAAGGGATTAATTATATAAGGGACTTTAGGAGATGACCTCTTGTAGGTTTTTAAGTTAGATTTGGCATATTGTTCTGTATTTAAAGAAATTGTTTAATTTTGCTGTTGAATACTAAGGAAAAGATATAATAAAAGTATTTTTCCCGTAGGAACAAAAGAAAGTGCATTATGGTATGAGTGTTTTTAAATATACAGGCGATTTAAAAGGATAAAAATGTACTGGCAAAAGACAAACTGTAGGCAGGTGTGTGAGTGAGTAAGTTCTTCGTCGAAGTTTAAAGGAAGGTAGTAAATCCCAGAGGAACACAAGATCCAGCAGGCTGCACTTGTTCCTTCTTGTCCCTGGAATGCTGTGTCTTTCTGGTGGCACAAGTCCCTGAGTTCAAATCCCAGTACCACCAAAAAAAAATTTCTTGCGTTACAGTTAGCATATAATAAACTGCACATATTTAAAGAGAGCAACTTAGTACATTTTGGCATGTACACACCTGTAAAACCATCACCACACTCAAAGAACACTTACCTAAGTGTTTCCTGGGACCCTTTCTCACCCAGTTCTCTTCTCCCTTACCTGCCCACCTGTCTCTCAGCAAACACTGATCTGTCTTTTTACACTGTTAAGTTTTTATTTTCTAGAATGGTATACAACATACATATTATATAATAGTTGCATAATAAATGGACTCATACAGCACTTGGACTCAGCATAATGCTTTTGGGATTCACTCATGTTTCATATCAGTAGTTCAGAGTTCATCGTATAGGTATACCAACAATTTATTTATCCATTCCCCTGTTCATAGACATTCCAGTTCTTTCCATTAATTTAGCTAGTATGAATAAAGTTTCTATAAGCATTTATGTGCAAGTCTTTGTACTTGGATTTTTGGGCAAATGCATAGGAGAAGAATGACTATCATACATGCATGTATAATCTTCAAGAAACTACAAACTGCTTTCCAAGGTGGTTATGCTCTTTCACAGTTCTGCATTCTCACCAACATATGGGTGGGTCATCTTTATAACTTGAGCGTTCTAATAGGTATGTGGGTGTCTCATTATGGTTATGGTTAACATTTTCTTAATGACTAATGGTGGTAAACATGATTTTCCTGTCCTTATTTTCCATCCACATGTCTTCTTTGGTGAAGTGTCTATTCAAATTCTTTGCCTATCCTTCTCGAGTTACTTATCTTCTTATTGTGATGTTCAGCTGGTCTGTAGAGCTGGGCAGAAAGCCTCATCACTGTACCATGGTTGTCTGAAAGACTCAGTCTCCTCTGCCTGTGTACAGTGACTTGAAATGCAGTGACATCAGAAAAGATGGGCTTTCAAATATGATGACAGTTTATCTAGCTTTTAGCACACTGAAAGACTGGGTTATGCTAGTCACATTTTACTACCCAGAGCTGGCTAGTTTCGTTCATTAATTAAATAGTTAATAAATGCCCACTGGACAACAAAGATAAGTTTCCTGTTCTCAAAGCTATTTTATTAGGAAGAATAGATAACATAAGAAAATAAATGCAATAAAATTTCTAGGCACTGTGATTTATTTACCTCCCACTTTATACCTGCTATACAGAATGATAACATGGTTGGGTGAGAGCATAGGGCAGAGGAACCTGAGTCCACATTATGGATGATACTGAATTGAGATCTGAAGGATGACCAGAGCTTAACTAAGCCCAGGAGAGAGGGAGAGAGATTAGGATCCACACAGACAAGGGAACAACCTTTGTAGGGCTCTGCAGCTGGGTGGAGTGTGGCATTTTCCAGGAACTAAATAAACCAAAGGCTGGTGTGACAGGGGAGAATGTGTTAGAGAGGCTGAAGTCTAAGTGGAACTCTCGCTCAGTGGAGGTTTCTTCCTGAGAAAAAAGGAGGCCTTTCAAAACCATCTTCCTCACCAGCCTTCTCCACTTCATGTTGCAACACTTTGACATGGGCTCCCTCTTCTGGCAGGTTGCAGGAGTCTGCTGTTTGGGAAGGTGAAATATTCCAGGGTTATAACTTTCATAGTTTCTTAATTTATTACAAACACATACACACACAGTGAGAAGGCAGTGTTTATGTTCTAGGACACCTTTGAGGCCTGATTCCACTTACACCTTGTGTATTTCTTAAGGTTAAGGATTGCTGCTCATTCCAGAGCTCATCCACTTCAGGATGACTAGCAGGGAGAGGTATGCGTGCTGTGTTGCCTCAAATTTGGAAAAGATTGCAGAAAGACCTGTATGTCTTAATGCTGTATTGATTATTCACCTTTAACGTGTGCTGTTATCAACATGTGTTTTAATCTTCTAAACAAGCCTGCTATCACTTAGAAGTACTTGCCTATAACATAAATAGTATGTTTCTTAGAGTAGAAGAATCCAAGGACCAAAACAAAGTAACTTTAATGATTGTTATTGTTAGTAGTCTTTATAATTTACTTTCTTTTTAACATTAATGTTACTTAGTCTGATACTGGGAATAGCATTTGACTTCAATACCTCTTGAAGGTGACTAATACATTAGAACAGAAAATACCTTTAAACAGCATTTCTCATTAGCAATAATACTCAGTTAAACGTCGTCTGTAGTTTAATGAGTTTGTGTGTTCATTTTGAGTTGGGGCTCTGAGTGTTGCCATGGTGATGGATCATCCAGAAGCCCTCAACTGAACAAACAGAAGGCCATTGCTTTATATCCCACAGGGGCTGCTGATAACACAACAGATGACTTTCCTCATTCAAAATGTCTCCTACTTGCATCTCAGAGTTCCAAGGCAATGTCTTGCCACAATGCTTATTGCTGTATAAGGGTTGCAGGAGAGATTGTTAAATGAAAATATTCCTTGGAATCTTTGTTTAGTTTAGCCTAAGAGAATAGTTTGCTTATATAGGCACAATTACAAACATTAACCAAATATACTTGAATAAATTTAAATGTAAAACATTTGTAAACTCTGAATCATTCAGAATATATACTGAAGTGACTAGAATTAATCCATGATTTTTGAATATATATGTTTTTTGTCGTTGTGTAGTTCTGTGCATGAAAAAGGTTTCTATACTTTATCAGGTAAAAACTTCTGTTTTTTGGTTCTGAGACACCATCTGTACAGGAAGAACAAACTCAGACTCAGTTTCCTTGCTACACGCTCACAACTCAGATCGCTTCCGTGCCCCTAAAGCTATGGGGTTTTTCTCCCACCAGCAAGCCAGTGGGCACCAGCTTCTTCAGAGGGCACCAGCTGGGTCAGATTGCACAGGTCAAGGGCTTGAGGCCCAGTTGCAAGCCAGAGCCTCTGGAACTTTTAACTGGCCAGCTACAAATTGAGTCCCTTCACCATCTGTTTAGACTCAATAAGTTTTCCAGACTGGATCATAGAACTCAGGGAAACATGCTTACTGGCATATTATAAAAGATATAAGCAAACGGCCAGTTGACATTCACAGGGCAAGTTGGATGTCCCCTGGAACTGGGGTGTGCTCCCTCCTAGTATGTGGATGAGTTCTTCTTCACACTCCCCCCTCACACCCCACTGCAGCCTCCATGTGCTCAACTGTCCGGAGGCTCCCAAACCCTGCCCTTCTGGGGTTTTGTGGAGACCACATTGCACACACCTGATTGAAACATGGGCAGCTAGGTAGAAAGGTATCTGGGCACAAAGGTTATAACCCAGTGCTGAGAGACTAGGTGGAAACCCCAGGAGGTCGATGTGCACTGCTCCTTCCTGACCTCTCTGGCTTCCATATGGAGGAAGGTCTTTTGATCTATCAGACAAGGTAGAACAGAGAATTTCTTCAAGGGCAACTCCAAGACAGAAAGATGGGAGAAAATGAGAGTATATTTTTATTTTCTATGACCTGCCTTGGAAAAGAGAAATTCTAGTTTCTGTGTCCTGCCTTGAGGATAAAAAGGAACAGGTGAAAAAAGGGCAGGAGAAGGCCAGAGAGAGGTTTGCTTTCTCAGGCCTAAAACACCCATTGTCACAACAAAAGATATTCCCTTCACCACTCTAAAGCTGTTAGTAATCTGCTTGAGGATCCAAGGACAAAAGGCAAAATACTTGAACAAAAGATGCTTCTATTCACTAAGAAAGTGATGAGGGCTATGGGAATCAGGAGTCAGGACCTGTGGGTGAAAGCCAAAATCTGCATCACACCTGCAGTCATAGGACATAGCATTAACCTAATGATGTTTTGTTAGTGGAAGGAGGGATGCATGTTAAATTAATGTCCTAATTGTAAGGTATATCCTTATTTTAGAAATAAGATGTGTTAAAATTTGTGGATTAAAATGTTCTTTAGGTTAACATTTATTATAAAAAGTAACTTAAAACACTCTCAATCAGGGAATGGTGTGCACACCTGTAATCCCAGTCTCAAGAGGGTGAGGCAAGAGTAGGAACTACTCTGGAGTTAGTAGCTATAGGTAAGAACTTTCTCAACAAAACCCCAGCAGCACAGCAACTAAGAGATAGCATAGATAAATGGGACCTCATAAAACTAAAAAGCTTCTGTTCATCAAAAGAAATGGTCTCTAAACTGAAGAGAACACCCACAGAGTGGGAGAAAATACTTGCCAGCTACACATCAGACAAAGGACTGATAACCAGAAAACATAGGGAACTTAAAAAACCAAATTCTCCCAAAACTAATGAACCAATAAAGAAACGGGCAAGTGAACTAAACAGAACTTTCTCAAAAGAAGAAATTCAAATGGCCAAAAAGCACATGAAAAAATGCTCACCATCTCTAGCAATAAAGGAAATGCAAATTAAAACCACACTAAGATTCCACCTCACCCCTGTTAGAATAGCCATCATTAGCAACACCACTAACAACAGGTGTTGGCGAGGATGCGGGAAAAAGGAACCCTCTTACACTGCTGGTGGGAATGTAGACTAGTACAACCACTCTGGAAAAAAATTTGGAGGCTACTCAAAAAGCTAGACATTGATCCACCATTTGATCCAGCAATACCACTCTTGGGGATATACCCAAAAGACTGTGACACAGGTTACTCCAGAGGCACCTGCACACCCATGTTTATTGCAGCACTGTTCACAATAGCCAAGTTATGGAAAAAGCCAAGATGCCCCACCACTGATGAATGGATTAAGAAAATGTGGTATCTATACACAATGGAATTCTATGCAGCCATGAAGAAGAACGAAATGTTATCATTCACTGGTAAATGGATGGAATTGGAGAACATCATTGTGAGTGAGGTTAGCCTGGCCCAAAAGACCAAAAATCATATGTTCTCCCTCATATGTGGACATTAGATCAAGGGCAAACACAAAAATGGGATTGGACTTTGAGCACATGATAAAAGCGAGAGCACACAAGGGAGGGGTGAGGATAGGTAAGACACCTAAAAAATTAGCTAGCATTTGTTGCCCTCAACACAGAGAAACTAAAGCAGATACCTTAAAAGAAACAGAGGTCAATAGGAAAAGGGGACCAGGAACTAGAGAAAAGGGTAGATCAAAAAGAATTAACCTAGAAGGTAACACACACGCACAGGAAATTAATGTGAGTCAACTCTCTGTATAGCTATCCTTATCTTCACCAGCAAAAACCCTTGTTCCTTCCTATTATTGCTTATACTCTCTCTTCAACAACATTAGAAATAAGGGCAAAATAGTTTCTGCTGGGTATTGAGGGGGTGGGGGGGAGAGGGAGGGGGCGGAGTGGGTGGTAAGGGAGGGGGTGGGGGCAGGGGGGAGAAATGACCCAAGCCTTGTATGCACATATGAATAATAAAATAATAATAAAAAAAAAGGTGAGGCAGCAGGTTACACACACACACACACACACACGATCCATTGTATGCCCAGGAGATTCTGAGAGTGTCTATAAGTCCTGTTAACAGCAAATGCCATCATAAGGAAACAGTTGTTCGTGTCTGTCTCACACCATATACTGTGATTTTGCCAAGATGAACGAAAGAGTTAAGTGTACTACTAATCTTATTTTGACTGTAGGATATAGAAACCACTCTAGCTAGTTTAAGTAAAAATGAGCTTAAGACAGGGAAGTGAGTGTGCAGAAAATCTTTGGAAGGGCTGAGGAGAGCTGTGCTCAGGCTGGCCTGCAGAAGCACCTCTGCAAAGAGCTGCTTTGCTGTACTCCAAGGAGCTGCAGTCTATCTCAGGAATAAACTGGGAACCACTGCTGGGTTGCAGGGATCAGGAAAAACTTGGTTTATCAGAAAAGCAGAAGTAAGGTTACCAAGAGAGAGATCGGGAGCAGTCCCACCAAAAATTCCCTCTATCTCCAGGACTGCACACAGTGCCCACAGCCAGCACTGCCACCTCACTTCTGCCTGCCAGGCTTCAGCCTTCATCCTCCCTGCACCCCTAGCCTGCACAGCAGCAGAGAAAACCCTTGGTGTTTTTTTGAGTGAATGAGCACCTTTGACCTCAGGAAGTCACAATTCTGGGGCATAGATGGAGAGTAGAAACTGGGGATAACAGAATTTCAGAGAGTGGGGCACATTTGAAACAATTGAAGAAGAGAGTTTGGTAGTCCACAATAGGTTGTGAAGAGGAATTCTTAGCAGTATTGGGGCTTGCAATGGAATAAGTAGGCAGTAGGGCCATCTCATCCCAGGCTGTGGCAGTGCCAGGCAGTCTGGAAGAAAGGCTGCAGACTAAATACAGAAGTACGGCAGCACAGCAAAGGGAAGGTCAGGGGCCTCACATGCTGCAGGAGCAACACTGGTAGGCTTGGGCTGCATGAGATGGCCAGGGGTGTGGCCAGGCTGGAGGAGGTTCAGCCTCACAAGGTAGCAAAGCTTGGTTCTCCCTCGGTCTCTTATAGATGATGAGATGTATAAAAATTTGCACAGGAGCTCCTGAGAAAGTCTCCCAACCCTGAAGGGGTAAACTGAACTTCTCCATCCACACTGTAACTTGGTTTTTCAGAAAAGCAGAAGTAAGAGTTTATGAACTATTTGGCTCTAGTGTGACAGTGCTACCTAAAAACTTTAGCTGAAAGCAGTTTATTTCTTAGAAGATTGATTTAAAAGTGTTGCTTTCTTGCATAAAGTTAATGTCTACCTTTTTACAAGCTGATGTTGCCCTCATTTTTAAAAAGGTAAAAGTGTATTAGTTCAGAGCAACCAAAATTTCTAGCTATATTAGCTATGTAGTTATTAAATGGTTACTGTCTTAATTTTTTCTAAATAAAACAAATGGTTTGTAGACAATCCATGAACTCAAGCTAAAACAATTCCCACGACCTTACTGTGTGCTCTCTTGCTACATGAAAATATTGATATGTAGAAAGATAGATTGCCACTTGAACCTTTATCATTAAGTCCTGGCCTTGGATTCAAGTCTGAAGAAGAGGAAGGTCAGGAGTGCTTTGGTACCCAACTCAGAAATATAGATCTGAAAATTATATATGGCTAGTCAAAACTTGCCCATCTTACTTAGCTGTACTATTTAATAAGAATAGATACAAGTTTTGAGACCCTGCACTTATCGAGATTGTTAGGTGGCTGCTAGGTCAAAGATCCCAAAAGCACTGGCTTCCATCAGAGAAAGTTTACCACAATGTCGTATAAAAGAGGGCTAGCTCAATCAGTTCAGAGCGGTTGGTTCCTCTTTCTCATGGCTTTGCTCAGTGAGGCATCTCTTCACTTTCCCTAGAGTCCTGGATGACCTCTAGACCTCTAGCCTGAGCCATTAGCATTTTCGGCTGGAAGTATTCTGTGAGAACTAAAAGATGCAAGGACTAGAAGTAGCTGAAGTGGCACAGTGCTTGGCTGGAATGCAAAGCCATGAGGACCTTAGTCTTTTTGCTAATGTGGCAAATACTGAATGAGGTTTACCTGTCTGTGCGAAATCATACTGGGGCTTCAGTGTGAAGCACTGGGTTGTAGGGATCTTACCCGAGACAGCCCGGGGTCTGTCACAGCTGCTGGGTTCTTAGTCTGTGTTTCAGTTTCAACCTATATGAGAACATCCTTCAAATTTAGCATGTTTCTCAGAAACTAGCTCAAATCTTATCTCTTTCAAGAGCACATAGCCATTTTGGATCAGCACTGTCCAGAAGAAATTTAAATGAAGGAGCTGAGCCTGCAGCTCAGTGGTAGAGTGCATGCTTAGTGGTCAGTGCATCCTTCTGGATTTGCTCCTCAGCACTGCAAGAAAAAAATTACAGCTAGCCAGGCATGGTGGTATTTGCCTATAGTTTCAGCTACTCAGGATCACTTGTGCCCAGAAGTTTAAGGCCAACCTGGGCAACATATCGTACACCTGCTAAAAATATAAAATAACAGACAAAATGCAAGCCACAAATATGAGCCAGGTAAACTCATTCAAAGCCAGGTAAGTTAGTAGCACCATTTAATAAAGCAACGAGTAAAGTTATTTTTCATGTAATTTTGTTTCTTCTTTGTTTATTTTGAGAGTCTCACTATGTAGCACAGGCTGGCCTGGAACTCAAAATCTTCCTGCCCCAAGTGCTAGAACTGTAGGTATATTCCTCCACGTTTGGCTTCAGTAGCATAGAGAAGATGCTAAAAGCCTCCTTATGAGTGGTTGCCCACTCATGACAGCCATCCTAGGATGGGGAATGAGAGCCAAGAATTGCAATCCATTTGCATGCAGGGACAGTGGAGCAGGAATCCCTGAAGGGCACAGGAAGGGTGTGGGCAGCCCCTCCAGCAAGTCTGACATAGAGTGGGTCTTTTATGCTTGGAGCTCACTACCAGGTGGAGGAAAGTGCCTGGGTTCCAGGAAGATCAATTTCTCTGAGTTGGTGTGCCCCTTCCTGTGCTCAGCTTAATGAAAAGCACCGCCTTGCTGTTTCATCCTGCAGTGATGAAGAAGAACCTCACAATTGCAGAGGGGATATGCAGCTGTTTATTTACTTACTTATTTATAACCGTTTGTGTTTATTTTTAAAATAAAACAACACCCATGCAAGACTTCGGGATACATTACTGGGATTTTGCTTCTAGAAGATTTGTACATCTGGTAGTCTGATAGTACAAGTAGTTTCTACTTCCTATACAGTATCCAGGAAATGTATCCTGAACAGGGCAGGATAGTAAATATTTTAGATTTTTCAAGCCGTATTCAGTCTCTGTCATAAAGTCTTTTCAGGTTTTGTTTCCTCCATCCTTTAAGAAGTGTTCTTAATTCACCTGCTGGCCCCTTCCTACTCAGATTAATTACTATAGGGTGAAAGGAAAGACTGATTTAAAATACTTTTGACTCTTAAAATGATATAAGATACTTATAATGTGCATTGCAGGTAACACAGGATAACTGAATATTCTGCGTTCGTGTATCTTAGACTCTGGTGACTATCATAAAAAAAGTAACTGATTTTTAACATGTAATTACTATTTGCTTATTTCTTCATTAGTGTAGTATGAATTCCCTTTCCTCTGACAGGTTTTACAAAAAGTAGCCCTGAATTTGCCCTTGGATCTTTTCAAGAGATAGCAGCAGTGCAGTGGAAGAGCGCAGGGCTGGCGGTCAGAGACATGGCATCTGGTCCTGACGCATCTGTGTTCTGGCTCAGCCCTCTTGGCTATTGGGATCTGTGTGGGGAGGGTACGCTAGATGATTTTGAGGTTCAGTCAACATGAATTCTTTGCTTCTGAGTCCTTGGTGAATTGTTTCCTTTCATGGGTTTTCTTTACTTGTGGTTATCTATTTACTTATTTAGAGACAGGGTCTTCACTCTATAGCCCAGGCTGGCCTCCAGTTCACCACCCTTCTGCCTCCAGCTCTGGAGTTCTGGGATTACAGGCCAGTGTGGGGGTTACGAGCTTGTTTGCACCACCATGTCCTGCACTTCTGGTTTTATAAAGCAAGATAGCATGTGGAATTATCTTGGATTTGATAGTAATTGCCAGTTATTTACAGAAGAGAAGCTGTGTTTTCATGGGAAGGGTGCAGCTCCCTAATAGTTCTCTTTCTCAATTCTCTCCTTCCTTTTCCTCCTCCTCTTCTGCTGCTTCCTTTGAATTTTGTAGTAAATCCCTGGGAAACTGAAAGACTCAAAGGTGAGGCAAGAAAGTTACTGAGTATTGGGGACATGTCAATTTTCAAGTGCCTGTGAGACATTTATATAGCAGAGTCCAAGAGCCATCTGGGCCTCAGAGCTTAGCCACATAAATGAAGATCAGATGTCTCAGAAAGAGTAACAAGTAGAAAAAAGGGTCAGTGATAAAGAAGAGGAAGCTGCCAAGGAAGCAGGGAAGAGTAGGAAGACAGAATGCAAGAGTGGCTGGGTACCAATGGCTTAAATTTGTAATCCCAGCTACTCAGGAGGCAGAGATCAGGAGGATCAAGGTTCGAAGCCAGCTGGAGCAGATCATTCTCAAGACCCTATCTCTAAAAACCCAACACAAAACAGGGCTGGTAAAGTGCATTCCTAGCAAGCGTGAGGCACTGAGTTCAGACCCCAGTACTGCCCAAAAAAATGCAAGAGTGGTCCTCACTAGTGGTCTTTGGGTCTGAAGATTGAGGAATCAGAAAATAAAGATGAGATTGTGACATTAGATTTTAGCATCAGGAACAGTGCAGTTTCCACAGAGGGCTACATAAAGGGGGGTGGCTAGTGAGGAAGCAGGAAGAGGCAGCTTACATCACCTCTCTTGGGAGCTTGACAGTAGCAGAGGAGGTCTCAAACCTGAACTCTAGATTTCAGTACAGTTTTGTTCCCAATGCACTGCTCTGGCATTTTTTCTTAGGACTTCCGTTTTGTTTGTGTTGGATTTTAAGGAGATGTTACTTAAAGCTTTGTGTTGTTTTTCCTTCTGTTCTTTTCAGTGCCAGAACCTACTAAGACCTGTTCAAGCCAGCCCCAACCTACCGGTACCAGTACCAGTACTTCCACCAGCACTATCTCCAGCAGCAGCAATGGCAAACGTGCATCCACCAGTGGCCAGCAGCCAGCTGCATCCCGTTACCTGCCTCGAGAGGTGCCACCACGCTTCCGCCAGCAAGAACAGAAGCAGCTGTTAAAGAGAGGCCAGCCGCTGCCCACGGGGACTCTGACCAGTGTGAGCCCAGCACAGAGTGCTGGACCTGCAGGGGCAAGCCCTCCTTCCCTTCCTGGACCTGGGCTACAGCATCCCAACAAGCTCCAACCAGGTAAAAACTAAAAAGAATCAGACTTTTATTTATTTATTTATTTATTTATTTAGGCAGTGGTGGGTGTGGGACCCAGGACCTCATTCTGCTAGACAAGCGCTCTTTTTTTTGTTTGTTTGTTTTATTATTCATATGTGCATACAGGGCTTGGGTCATTTCTCCCCCCTGTCCCCACCCCCTCCCTTACCACCCACTCTGCCCCCTCCCTCTCCCCCCCAACCCCCTCAATACCCAGCAGAAACTATTTTGCCCTTATCTCTAATTTTGTTGGAGAGTATAAGCAATAATAGGAAGGAACAAGGGTTTTTGCTGGTTGAGATAAGGATAGCTATACAGGGAGTTGACTCACATTAATTTCCTGTGCATGTGTGTTACCTTCTAGATTAATTCTTTTTTATCTAAACTTTTCTCTAGTTCCTGGTCCCCTTCTCCTATTGGCCTCAGTTGCTTTTAAGGTATCTGCTTTAGTTTCTCTGCATTAAGGGCAGCAAATGCTATCTAGTTTTTTAGGTGTCTTACTTATCCTCATATCTCCCTTGTGTGCTCTCGCTTTTATCATGTGCTCAAAGTCCAATCCCCTTGTTGTGTTTGCCCTTGATCTGATGTCCACATATGAGGGAGAACATACGATTTTTGGTCTTTTGGGCCAGGCTAACCTCACTCACAATGATGTTCTCCAATTCCATCCATTTACCAGTGAATGATAACATTTTGTTCTTCTTCATGGCTGCATAAAATTCCATTGTGTATAGATACCACATTTTCTTAATCCATTCGTCAGTGGTGGGGCATCTTGGCTGTTTCCATAACTTGGCTATTGTGAACAGTGCTGCAATAAACATGGGTATGCAGGTGCCTCTGGAGTAACCTGTGTCACAGTCTTTGGGGTATATCCCCAAGAGTGGTATTGCTGGATCAAATGGTAGATCAATGTCTAGCTTTTTAAGTAGCCTCCAAATTTTTTTCCAGAGTGGTTGTACTAGTCTACATTCCCACCAACAGTGTAAGAGGGTTCCTTTTTCCCACATCCTCACCAACACCTGTTGTTAGACAAGCGCTCTTACCATTGAGTTGCACTCATGGCCTGAGAATTATACTGTTGAGAAACAAAAATAGATCCATTTCAGTTCATATTCACTGTATACATAATACAGAGACAGACAAATTGAGTCATGTTGATGGGTTTGAAAGTTCAGGGTTTCCCCCTATTTATTTATGTTATTTCTTACCTATCTATAGGTGACATTAACTCAGTTTGTCTCTCATCGGACGCTTAAGGACTATAAGTTGGTCCACATGACTGCCTGTCAATGCAGATGCCTTAGGACCACACAGTGAAAACCTTTCCCTCAGTGGCTAGACTGTCTCCTGCACGCACACATCCTTTACTGGAGGTAGTAGAGTGGGTTTCCAACCTATAACCTACACTCTTAGCATACAGCCTGTCTAATATCCACTTGCCCCAGCACTTTTGAAATCTGGGGCTCCACTGTGCCTGTGTCTTCTTGTTTCCTTGCCCACAGTTAGGTAGTAGCTTTCTCTTGGCTCCCAAGAAAAACCAATACTTGTGCATTTGCTTTCCAGCTGCCAAGATGTAGGCATCCTTCGTCTCATCTCCGGTCAGCTCCTTCTCCAGTTTCCTTGATGTTTTTGGTATTTTCAGACAGGGTCTTGCTACATAGCCCAGGCTGGCCTCAAACTTGTGATCCTCCCGTCTTACCTTCCCAAGTGCTAGGGTTCCAGGTATGTGCCACCATGACTGGTTCTCTTTAACTCTTGGTTTTAGGGAACTCTTGGAAGAAGCCAAAGTATTTGTCTTCAGCTATTGTGTTTCTCTATTATTTTCTTAAAATTTCCTTTTCAAGTAATTTAACTGCTAATTGGTGCTGGTTCTAGACTAGATAATTATGAAATTAAGGTCTATAACTGAACAAGAAGGCTTCTGAGATTGGAATTCAAAAGAAGCAAATCACAGTCATATTTGTATTTATTTTCTTCCATGTGCTGCCTTTCGACATGATCTAGAAGTGCATACGGCAGTGTTTTTCAAAACTGCGACTTAGTCTTATATTTGAAACTAGTATCTTTAGACAACTTTGTCATGTGTCTTCAAGTAACCTTGACTTTTATCTGCTAAACCTGGTTAGAGGGGCTGCAGGTCAGTGATTACCACCAAAAAGCAAAACAAAAAAAGAGAAAAATACATTCAGCGACCAAGAATATATTCCCATGTCTTTAGCTGAAAGCACCTTATAATCAAACATACTAGTTACCTTCTGCACTGAAATATAGTCCTCAGGATAATCTTAACAAAGAGTAAAAAAATAAAAAAAATACTGTAGTTATATCTCAGCAGTTTAGCATGTTAATTTAAGATGTTTATTTTTGAAAAGTGGACAAGAACCAGAACAGGCCTCTTTTTCTGGGCATACATATCTTACCAGGATGCAGCCATTGGCAGTTTTGTACCATTGTCCTTCCAGTGGCTGTTGGACTTGCTTAGATAAGGAGAGCATAAGCAAGGACCTAATTCAGTAAAGTTCTGGGATAAAAATGTCCCCTGAAAAGTACCTTCCAGGGCTGGGATGTAGCTCAGGGTAAGAGCACTTGCTTGGTGTCCAGGGCCTGGATTACATCCCCAAGCACTGCAAAAAAACAAGAAACATAAAACTGTCTTTCTATAAACAATAACCTTCTCCAAGAAAGTCTTCCTAGCTTATAGTCCTTTTATAATGCATATGCTGAGATCTGGTGCAAAGACGGGCAGAAAAGCATGCTAACTATCACTGGAAGGGACCTCTACAAAGTCGCCCAGTGCACGTCTATGGAGACAGCAGGCACCCTCACCTCTGCACGTCTGCCCGCTTGCCATTCTTTTCTGTGCGGAGGTCTGTGCTCCTGTCCTTACAGTGTTACTGGGAAACGTAGATGTCTGTTCTGGTAAACAAAGGATTTAAGGTAAAATTAAACAGTATAGGCATAGAAGTGGGAAATTTTTAAGAGTTGAAATTTGAACTGGTGGGTATAAATAGATCTTGTAAGTATAGATAAAAGTTATAGCCCATTGTAGTACAAGACAGTGATGAAATTAGAAGGGGGGCCTAGCCTGACAGTTGTTTATTTTATTTTATTTATTTTTTCATCGTTTATACATTTACTCACATGCGTAGACATTGTTTGGGTCACCTCCCCTCTCCAACCCCCACAGTTGTTTATTCAGTCTTTTTTTTTTCTTTTTGTACCTCATGTTCCGTAACAGAATGATGTCAGTACACCTCTCTGGCTCTTAGAGTTTTTCTGTGATTCACCTTGGTTTTATATGAATCTGTCTAAAGTGTTCACATGGGAAAATTGCAGCCCTGAGTTTTGCCATTTCTTAGACACAGCAGTGCAGTAGCTAAATATTCATATAGAATGCTCAGGCAACAGTACCCTGCAGAAGATTCTATCCTTTCAGAGCTTTGGTTTTTCAAGTTCTTAATTTCCTCAGCAAAAGTTTGTTGGAATCTGTAAGAGGCTCTGCATTGAGACTGTACGAATCATGAGTAAAGTGTGTGGGGTGTTGTAACAGAGATAAGCATGGGGTGCATACTCAGAGAAGGCAACAAACCCAGACTGTGAAAGGGGACCTACCAAGGAAGGATTTCCAGTGGAGGTGACATGAGCTGACTTTTGGATTAGCTGTGCTGTGGGGACCAGGTAGACCTGCCTGGGGCAATCATCAGCCCCACTGTAGCTACATGGCCCAGGAGCAGAATGTGAGGGGACCATGGCAGTCTCTCAAACTGGAAAACTTGGTCATCACTACTTTCAATAGTAGTGAAAGATCAGCATAAAAGCTTACTAATGGCCATTGAACCAAATCAAATTTATATTCAAAGCTGTTCCAACACATTGCTTCTGGAACTTGACAGGCTAATTCTGACATTCATCTAGAAGAGCAAGTGTGCACGAACAGAATATTGAGGAAATTAAAACACACGCACACATACATACATGGTTACCAGACAGAGCTATGAGGCTGTTAATTTTAATAATGTGTTAGTGGGGCAGGAGTAAACAAACAGATTAATAAAATACAACAGGCAGACCGGAGGGGACACATGTATACAGGGATATTTAGGTAGTCCTAAATGTACTGTAACAAATCACTGAGAAAATGAGTCAGATCACTCTTGAGTGCTAGAAAGCTATGTGCAGCACAGTAGAGTATTGAAAGATGACAGAGCAGGAGCTTTTCCAAATCTTGGGGTGAAGTCCTCTCTTTAACCATAAACCATGGAAAGCGGGCTAGTGGAGTGGTGCAAGTTGTAGAGCTCCTGCCTAGCAACCCTAAGGCTCTGGGTTCGAACCTCAGCACCACCAGAAATAATAGGGGAGGAGGAAAGAAAGAAAGGAGGGGAAAAAGAAAGGGAAGGAAGAAAGAAGAAAAGGCAAATTTGAATGTATAAAAAATTTTCACTTTTGTACAAGACCCTAAATAACACCTGAGAGGAAATGTTTACAGTGTACATAGTAAAGGGTAAATCTCTCAGAAATACCGAAGAGTCCTACAAATCAACAAGAAAAGAAAAAACAGTCCCATAGAAAAATGGGCAAAGTGGGACCTAAACGTATTGAAAGTGTTACTTGTGATCAGGGGGAAAAAAATAAATGAAAACAGCAGTGATGTGCCACTTTTCACTTACCAGATCATCAGCACTTTAAAATCTGTTCCTACTCCTCTGTTAGGACGACAGCAGTAGTATTGTTGACTGGGTGCTTTTTACCATTTGCTGGTCCAAGTGCTTATCACACACTACCTCTTGAGGCCTCACCACCACGGCTACTTTAGCATGTGGGACAGGACAGCTCTGACTTTGTGCTGGTGGGACTGTAAATAGCACAACCTCTGTGGAAGCCATTTGGCAGGATTATGTCTTGACCCAGCTGGTGCAGGTGTAAGAATGTACAGCAGCTGTTCTCTGCCCCGAAGGCATGAAGAGCGTCAGGTGAACCGGGTCCTGGCAAGAGGCAGGAAGGACTCTTTGGAGCAATCACAAGCGCAAATGGCTTTGGTCTTCTAGTGCCAAGCATCCTGCTCCCTCATGTGATGCATGACGATCAGTAGCAACCTGTGTGCAGTTTTGTGGTGCTGGGGTTGAACCCAGGGCCTCATGCACCATAGGTAGACACTTTTATCATGGATCAACCTGGGTTTGAGGACCAGTTGAACCCTTGCTAGGCCATGGGTCTGCAGAGAACAGTAATTTAAATTTTCCTCCCATTTTCTACATAATCTCAGATCAGTCGTCTCCCTATGTGCTGCTTAGTGTAGATATTGTGCTGTCACCATTTTAGCCCTTAGGTATCATGGAGAGGCTTCATGGGTTTTGTAGCATCATTGAAGTCAACATTTACCCCATTTTGTAAGATAAATCAATATTTCTAATGCTTGCATGCAAAAATAAGGTTCAACTATGCTGGCGTTGCAGTGAAACTCAGCCAAGTTTAAAGTAAAAAGAGACTTTCTGTAATGGGTTACCAATTCAGAGTTAAGCTTTCCCATTAGCAGTTGATACTGTGACTGCAATTTACATATATCCTATGGGTGATTTCCCTTTTGGAGAAAAGGCTCTCAAATAAGCATGCCCAGAGCAGCTAGGGTGACAGGGACCCGGGAAGGTCCTCAAAGTGCTGAGAAACCACTAGATGAGGAGTAGGCTGGCCTGTGAGCACTGAGGACCCGAGCCCGCTGCCTTAGGCAGCTGGAGCAGAGGCAGGACTAGGGGTGGTGCAAGCTCTGGTGGAGGACAGGGTACAGCTTGTGAGGAAACTTGTGTTCCTTCTCCATCATCGGCAGCAGCCAGGGACACAAGCAGGGGCGGAAGGGCTTCTGCCCAGTAGATAGGCCAGAGCCTCTCCCAGCTCTGGTCGAGTAAAGGCTGTTTCTGGTGAAGGAGACGTTGGCCTTCTCACAAAGTAATCTGGGGGAAAGTGGATTTTTAAGTCCATTGGTATTGGTTGGGAGGGGAGCTGGCTTAGCCAATTGGTGGAAAACCTGACCTGGTCAGAGAATAGTCATGTGTAATAGGGACTTACCCTGTTAAGAGTCCAAGGAATGCTACAGTTTTATCACATCAGTTTGCATGGTTTTGCAAGTCTGTAGAAAAACTCCAGCTTGAAATGCTTGAGAGTTTTTGTCTCTTAAAACAAAATGAAACAAAAAAAACAACCTTTCTTTCCTTATGCCTTTAGGCAGAACAATGTATTGTTTTGGTGGCTGCTTTGTACATTTACGAACCGAAGCTTTGATTAATATGTGGTAGTGTTTGCTACTTGGATTTTTTTTAGATAGAAGTAGGAAAGTAATTAAGAAGTTGGACACATGCCAGTTTACATATGGGGCTCATTTAGACTATTGCAGCCAAATGTTTAAGGGCTGTTTCCGAAAGGCAAGAAAGGCGGAGCATAAAACAAAGGCGGTTTGCAGGGCAGCACTTTATTTGCATGCAGCCAGTGGGCAACACACCCTTATTCTGTTGGCTGGCTTTCAGAAAACCAGAAAAGTGGTTGTGATGTTAATTGTCAGAGTCCTGAAGTGAAAATGTTTGTGACATTTGAGAGAATTTAAAGAGGAAGGAAGATCAGTTTAGTGTCAGCTGAAATTAGATAATCAAATCTTTAAGATCCCATCTGTGGTTGCCTCCACCTCTGCTGGAAGTGGATAGACAGGCCACTGCCTGCGGTAGAAAGGGCATTGCCCAGTCCTGCCCGGCTGGCGGCAGTGGGCGCCTACAGTGGCCTAGGCCAGGCTGACCTAGTAGTGTCCTGGCAACTCTACAGGAGGTGGCCTGTGCTGGACTCAGCCGACATGTTGGAGCCAGAGTCTGGGCAAGCCTAGATGCTACAGAGGCAGCCCTGCGCGGGCAGTGCCTTCCTAGGAGGTGGGCAGCACCTTCTGCAGGTGTTTCCCTGCCTGTCTGCCCTCCTAGAGCAGGAGACAAAGCAAACCCTGAGTAAGTAGTGTCATCTGCTCCAGAATCAGCTTGTGACGTGACATTCCAGCAAGTAAGCCTGAGCTCCGTGTCCCTAAGCTCTTGGCTGCAGTTCAGATTGAATAAAATGGCTTCTTGGAAACGAGCTGCTTGCTGGGTTCTGCTGCGGAGAGAGGCATGGCTGTAGCATTGCCCCCTGTGTTTTCTGCTGCTCAGTTAGCTCAGCCGGCCCTCCCAAGCTCGGAAACAAGCTTATTTCCCTCTTGTTTTTTAATCTGTTCTTAATCTTGACGAAACAATCTCTTTTCTCTGCCCTGTTGAAGAAATATGCAAGGCATTCTTTTGGACACTTTCATTATTGTTTCCAGCAAACCTTTTACTCTGTTCTGCATTCATAATTCCTTACACTTACAAGTTGTCAGATGAGATGTTTGGGACTCTGTTAAGTGATGGAATTTTGAATGCAAAGTATTTTCTTCTTGAGATTTTCACACACAGTAAATGCAGTGGAGGGCATTTCCATTCTGGATGTATCTGTAAAGCAGAGAAGTGACCAGGTGGAATTGGGGAGCAGTACCCATAATATTTCAGACCCCTAAAGCACATATGACGTATCTTATATTAAATCTGTGTTATGGCCACAGTTACATTTCTGTACATCTTCTATTATCAAAATATTTTGAAGGTGTAAAAAAGTAATGCTTAAATGTGATATACGTGAGATACTACATTAGCATAATGGAATCCCAATGTTCTTATATAATTAGAAGCAAATCCTGTTAGAAAAGTATTGTGATAGCCAAGTTATGGAAACAGCCAAGATGCCCCAGCACTGACGAATGGATTAAGAAAATGTGGTATCTGTACACAATGGAATTTTATGCAGCCATGAAGAAGAACGAAATGTTATCATTCGCCGGTAAATGGATGGAATTGGAGAACATCATTCTGAGTGAGGTTAGCCTGGCTCAAAAGACCAAAAATCGTATGTTCTCCCTCATATGTGGACATTAGATCAAGGGCAAACACAACAAGGGGATTGGACTTTGAGCACATGATAAAAGCAAGAGCACACAAGGGAGGGGTGAGGATAGGTAAGACACCTAAAAAACTAGCTAGCATTTGTTGCCCTTAATGCAGAGAAACTAAAGCAGATACCTTAAAGCAACTGAGGCCAATAGGAAAAGGAGACCAGGAACTAGAGAAAAGGTTAGATTAAAAAGAATTAACCTAGAAGGTAACACCCACGCACAGGAAATCAATGTGAGTCAATGCCCTGTATAGCTATCCTTATCTCAACCAGCAAAACCCCTTGTTCCTTCCTATTATTGCTTATACTCTCTCTACAACAAAATTAGAGATAAGGGCAAAATAGTTTCTGCTGGGTATTGAGGGGGGGGAGCAGGAGGGGGTGGAGTGGGTGGTAAGGGAGGGGGTGGGGGCAGGGGGGAGAAATAAACCAAGCCTTGTATGCACATATGAATAATAAAAGAAAAATGAAAAAAAAAAAAAAGAAAAGTATTGTGATAATTTGAAGAGAGCACAGATTCAGTGTGATTAAAAATTAGACTGATCCAGGCACAGTGGCTCATATCTGTAATCCTAGCTACTCAGGAGACAATGATCAGGAAGATCATGGCCTAAGGCCAGCTCGGGCAAGAAGTTAGAGATACCCCATGTCATCAAAACATTCCGGGTGTGGTGACTCCTCTTCCTGTCTACACAGGAGACCAGAGGTAGGAGGACTGGGTCAGAGGTGGCCCCAGGCAAAAACCCAGATTCTTATCTAAAAAATAACCTACAGCAGAAGGGCTAGAGGCATGGCTCAAGCAAGGCTCTGAGCTCAAACCCCCAACACACACACACCACACACCATGCACACACACAAACCCAACACACACCACACACATACCATGCATGCACACACCACACACACACAGACACCATGCCCCACACACACACCCTCCCAACACACACCACACACACACAACACAAACACCACACATCAAGCTGATCACTGAGTTAAGAGTCTTAATTTCTCAAGTTAAACTCCTTGAGAACCTGAATGGTGTTAGGAACCACTGTGTTTCCTACATAAACTAGTATAAGTGTATAATAGAAGGCCAGAATCTGAGCTCTTCGTAAAGTTACCGATGAGTCATTTTTTGTTGCCATCGAACAGCGCCGTGTTTATAGAGTGAGTATGTAGCATAGAAATGTGGCATGCACCAAATGCTGGAGAAACAGAAGTTAATTGTCTACGAATGTAGGCAAGGGACTGTCTGGGCCTCCCTACAAGTCTTTGTAGTTTGCAGCACTGGGTATTGGACCCAGGGTTTGGCACATACTAGGCAAGTGCTTGGCCACTTGAGCCACGCCCCCACCCCGCATTGGAAGTCTTGAAAGGAGATATAAGCTGTACTCTGAAGTTCACAAGAACTTGGTGTCTTCACCAGTGCTTCCCAGAGAGTCCACGTGTTTATAGAAATTGCTCGGCCTTGAATTCCAGAGCTGCCACCTTCATATTCAGTGGCTTTCTTTCCCACAGGTGCTCTCAGAGATGTACCTCTTTCCAAGGGGACAGCAGTGTGGTGTGGTGGTAGTGAGGATTAATGTGAGTTTTCACATGGGAGCTGTTAAGACCTACAACTTTTTTCTTCATCTTTTTTTTTTTTTCTTTTTCAGTGCAGGAGATAGCCAGAGCCTCATGCATGGTCGGCAAGTGCTCTATCACTGATCCACAGTACCACCACCACCCCCAGCCCATTTAAGTCATTTTTTTAGTGTTTGTCATTCAGATTTGAAAACTTGAAATGGCTTCCCCCAAAGACTAGGTAACAGTTGATTGATTGACAAATCGGAAGAATATCTTAATTTCAAGTTTGTTTCATCTTTTTTCAGATCTTGGACTGGCAGAGCATTATGATAATTCTCACTGGGGACAGCAGCCCTCTTACAGAAGTGAAGCCAACTGCAGCTGGGATAAAGTGATAATAGACAGGACTGACCAGGAGGCGTGGCCATCCATCCCAGGAACAGAGACCGAATCTGCCTCAGAATGTCCTGCAGACACTGACTCTGCCTCCAACTGTGGCTCAGAGAACAGTAGCATGGCTACAGGGAGTGCCCAGGGCAACTTCACGGGACATACCAAGAAGACGAATGGCAATAATGGCACCAACGGCGCGCTCATCCAAAGCCCTTCTAATCAGAGTGCCCTTGGGGCAGTGGGAGCAAACGGGAATGGAGCAGCAGCCAGAGCGTGGGGTGTAGCCACGGGCTCCAGCTCTGGCCTGGCTCACTGCTCTGTTGGTGGTGGGGATGGAAAAATGGACAGCATGACTGGAGATGGGAGAAGTCAGAACTGCTGGGGTACCTCCACCTCCAATACTGGCATTAATCTTAACCTTAATCCTAATGCCAACCCAGCTGCCTGGCCTGTACTTGGGCATGAAGGAACTGTGGCAACAGGCAACCCTTCCAGTATTTGCAGTCCAGTCAGTGCCATAGGTCAGAATATGGGCAGCCAGAACGGGAATCCAGCAGGCACTCTGGGTGCCTGGGGAAACTTGCTGCCACAAGAGAGCACAGAGCCACAAACGTCCACTGCTCAGAATGTGTCTTTCAGTGTGCAACCTCAGAACCTTAACACTGATGGACCAAACAACACTAACCCCATGAACTCTTCACCAAACCCTATCAATGCAATGCAGACGAATGGACTGCCAAACTGGGGCATGGCTGTGGGGATGGGGACCATCATCCCACCCCACCTGCAAGGCCTTCCTGGTGCTAACGGATCATCAGTCTCTCAAAGCAGTGAGGGTGGTGGGGAAGGAATAAGCAGTTCTGTGTGGGGACTGTCCCCCAGTAACCCCACAGGAAACAGCAGTTCTGGGTTCAGTCAGGGGAATGGAGACACTGTGAACTCAGCATTAAGTGCTAAACAAAATGGATCCAGCAGTGCTGTGCAAAAGGAAGGAAGTGGGGGGAATGCATGGGACTCAGGGCCTCCTGCGGGTCCTGGGATCCTCACCTGGGGAAGGGGCAGTGGCAGCAATAGTGTTGGTAATATCCATTCAGGAGCCTGGGGTCACTCCAGCCGGAGCTCTTCTAATGGTGTGAATGGGGAGTGGGGAAAGCCCCCAAACCAGCATTCCAATAGCAACGTCAGTGGGAAAGGATCCACAGGGTGGGATAGCCCAAGTGCTGCCAGCCAGACTCCTGCCTTGCAGCCAGTCAGTGAACACATGAACTCATGGGCCAAAGCTGCGTCTTCCGGAACTACAGCAAGTGAAGGAAGTAGTGATGGATCTGGCAATCACAATGAAGGAGGCACTGGGAGGGAAGGAGCAGGAGAGGGCCGGAGGCGGGATAAAGGGGTTATAGACCAAGGGCACATCCAGTTGCCAAGGAACGATCTTGACCCAAGAGTTCTATCTAATACTGGTTGGGGACAGACTCCTGTAAAGCAAAACACTGCCTGGGAATTTGAAGAATCCCCTAGGTCTGAGAGAAAAAATGACAATGGGACAGAGGCCTGGGGTTGTGCAGCTACTCAGCCTTCAAACTCAGGGGGGAAGAACGATGGGTCCATGATGAACAGTACAAATACCTCTTCAGTATCGGGGTGGGTCAGCTCACCACCTGCTGCTGTGCCAGCAAACACAGGTTGGGGAGACAATAATAACAAAGCGCCCAGTGGCCCAGGGGTGTGGGGGGACTCAATGAACTCTACTGCTGTTACTAATGCTGCTGCCGCCAAGAGTGGCCATGCTTGGAGTGGGACCGGAAATCAGGAGGACAAGACACCTGCCTGGGGTGAGCCTCAGAAACCGAAATCCCAAAACTGGGGAGATGGACAAAGATCGAATCCAGCCTGGAGTGCAGGAGGGGGAGACTGGGCAGATTCGTCGTCTGTCCTTGGACACCTAGGGGATGGGAAAAAAAGTGGATCTGGATGGGATGCTGAGAATAACAGGTCAGGGTCTGGTTGGAATGATGCCACCAGGTCTGGGACCAGTGGCTGGGGCAATGGCACAAATGCAAAGGTGAATCCAGGTACAAACTGGGGGGAGTCTCTCAAACCCAGTCCCCAGCAGAACTGGACACACAAGCCCCAAGACAGCAGCATGAGTAACTGGGGAGGGGCTGCTTCTGTTAAGCAGACAGGGACAGGGTGGACTGGGGGGCCAGTGCCAGGCAAGCAGAAGGACAGTAGTGAGGCAACTGGCTGGGAAGAGCCCTCGCCACCGTCCATCCGACGAAAAATGGAAATTGATGATGGTACCTCAGCTTGGGGGGACCCGAGCAACTACAACAATAAGGCTGTAAACATGTGGGACAGGAACAACCCGGTTATCCAGAGCAGCACCACGACCACCCCCACCCCCACCACTCCCACCTCGAGCAGCACCACACACCCGGCCGAGACGCCGCCTCCGCACCAGGCCGCCACTCAGCTGAACCGGTCGCCATTGCTTGGGCCAGGTATGGAAGCAGCATGCGTCATACTGCTTTATGAGTGAGAGTAACTTATTCTCATTACACATACGTAAGTACTCTGGCGAGTGGTTTCATAGCAAATGACACTAACAAGTGCCCTTTGGCCTTGTGGTATGACTAAATGTTATCCAAAGACAATAAATAAAGCAGGGTTCTTGAGTAGCTTTCTATCCAAGAAAAAAATTGCTGAGTACTCTCTGTAGAGCAAGGTTTTCTAGTCTTTTTTTGTTCAGATTTCCAGAGGATAATTTATTTTGAAGTTGTATTCTTTTTAATTTGTCTTCATTCCTTATTAGATGTCTGTTGGATAGTTAATACCTTTTTATAGAAACAATTTTGAGTCCCTTTTTCATTTTAGCATCATTCACAATATTTTTCAGTATTACTTTATACCTTCATAAACATAATTTTAGAGATTAAGGCAGGCTTACTCATTACTTCATGCCCAATTAATGAAGATTTAACTAATCATAGTCCCCAGTTGTGAATTTTTCAGTACAACCACATTCTGTAACTCCGTATTGTGCAGATAGTCCACGTGTGCCCCACTCGCCACACTCAGCCCTAATGACAGTGCAAACATGTGATCCTCAGATGCAGAAGGAAAGAGGGAAAATTTGGGACCCATCGTGTTCACATGTGTTAATTTGCAAAATGCATTCATCAACAGATAAAACTCTGGTTCTCACCCCTAGCTTTCCCTAAGAATTACCTTAGGGCTAGGAGTAGGAAGGAAGGTGGGAGGGGATATGGATCCCAGAGAGCCTAATTGAATTGGTGCGGGGTGATGCCCAATTGTGGGTGCTTCTGTCGTTGATTTGCCCTGAAATAAAATACTTTTTGTGAAATGTGAAGGGCTTTATACAAGTCACATTTCAATTTTAATGGGAAATAGAACCCCAACTGAAATCAGACTACGACTTGGCTTTGAGTTCCTGCTTTAAGCAGGTGGAAAAGACAATGTTGAGATGATTGAGACAGAGCCTGCAGGGAGCTTGAGCTGTAATCAAGAATAACTTGAGTTGACCACTAGTGACCCAGAGAGAATGCACTTGGTGTGCCAGCAGCAGCCCCAAATTTCTAACTAGAATATTGGTCCACGGTACAAAGTATGACTGTACTCTAGGCATGGCGTTGGCTGAAGTGAGAACTCATCAAATTGCTGTGTTCTGTCTCTGTCAGGGGCCTAGAAAGAGAATATGATCCAGCTCCAGGCATAGCTGCATTCTAAAACCTCTTCTTTATGCTTAGCGAGGAGCTAGAAGCCTCCATGCCAATGCCCACGGGGTACACGGTCCATGTGGGACACCCTGCCCCACCTGGAGCACGTTATGCCCTGGCCACTGCTGTTCTTCCTGAGCCTGTGCCAGCCGGCTTCTTAATTCTCTGATTATACTTGTAGTTCTAGCCTCTGAAACAGAAAACGAGAAATTTTCTTCCCACACTGCAGAATTTCAGTAATTGAATGAAGTCACCACATCCATCTCCCTATTCTGCAGAAGATAATCCTAGTTTCTCACAGCCCTCTCCTCAGTTGTGGTTTTCAGTCCTTTTTGTGATCCTCTGGAATACCCTCACCCAGAAGGGTCCCTGTGCCCAGAACTGATACTGTGGGCTTCAACCAGTGCAGCACTTAGCAGAGACTTCGAGGGGAGAGCATAACTCAACCCAAAATCATACTCCTAGAAGTGCATTCTAAGTTTCTATCAGCCTTTTGAGCCATGTTACAAAATTGAACTCAAAATCTGATGCTTTTTCTTTTTAAGGTTGTGATTAAGCTACCCCTCCCACAGACTACACTTCCAATGTGTTGCCCTGCTCCAAGCATAGAACCCTGTCACTGGCCAGCTGTTAGGATCAGGGCCTCCAGCCTGTTGAGAAATTTTTGAACCTGATTCTGTAGTCAGCATGTTAGTACTTTCTAATTTTATGTGCCCCTAAATTTTATAAACATGCCATAAAGATAAAACTAAGGAGCAAGCCCCTCTCCGAGGCCACTCAGTCATCTTAGGTGACAGACACCTCGTTGACACCCAGAGAGCCCAGGCTGATGAGGGACTCTGTGCAGGGTCCTTTCCACCCTTGGCCTCCACCATTCCAGAATGCTTGCATAGGGAAGCGAAGTGGGTGCTGAGTGCCAGTTCACTGCCACGTGCAGAGATGTTGGCTTACAATACTGATGTAGACAGATAACTGAGCAGACCCAGGTGGAAATTCTGTGGCACCATGGCTGCCTGCTCTCTTCTGCTGGCAGAAACCCTGTTAGGCTGGCTCCTTCCATGCTGTGCCCTGTTTCAGCTCCCACGAAATGGCACAGGGAGCAAATGGAGCAAGCAAATAGGAGTTTGGAGTAGTTAGATCTCGTGATGGTGGGAAGGCCTTGCAGAGAGAAGTGGCCTGAGAGAGGGCCAAGGCAAAGTCTTTTAGGCGTCTAGACTGTGTTCTGAGGTCCACAGAAGCAGGGAACACTTCTAAAGCAGAACTTGAAGGCCCAGCCTTACTTTTTGTAGAATCAGTTGTGGCTATAACTGAAGAATGGACCAGTGGGAAGCCATGCTGGAGAAGATGGAGAGAAGCTGGGCAGGGAACAGCCTGGAGTGCACAGTGGCAGGGTGGAGATGGAGGTGGGAGCAGAAAAGGAAGGTGGGAAGAAGGCAGCTCAGGTTGGATGAAGGGAAAGGTAATTGTGTTTGCTGACTAATCTCGGAGCACAGCAGGAGACATGGAATTCACACAACTCCATGGTGAATGAGGAACACCACATCTCAGCATAGCTGGCTGAAGGTGCAGGTATGGAAGAGAGACTGTGAACAGAGGGGAAAGGTTAGCAATAAAAATAATGAGGGTAGGAGATGGAGATGTAAAGCACTTGCCTGACATGCTCAAGGCCCTGGATTCCATCCCATTCTTACCTCTGCAATATATAAATACATTTATATATATGGAGAGTTTTGAGCACATTTAAAAGCCAATAGAAAAGAGCAAGTGTAAAGGAGTTGATATAAAGGGAGGAGAGGTTTTCTTTTTTCATCCTGTAAAGAAGGGCAAAGGCAGGTACACATGTAGGCCACTTGGTGGTGGCCACAGGCTCAAGAGCACCAATGCCAGCCCAGAGAAGAGCAGGGAGTGGGTAGCAGAAAGGAAGTGTGTGTCACCTCCATGTGGAGAATGGAACAGATGGCTGACCAGGGCCCATACATACAGCACACAGTGGATAAGTGGTCATTTGTTCAGCACACACATGTCAGGACTGACTGTACTGGAGGCACAGCAGGGATCGAAACAGTGAAGACCCTTGCCTTGTGAAGCTTGCAAGCGAGGGAGGGAAGGAGGCAGAGAGAGGTGAATAGTAAGGGTGATAATGCTAGGGTGGGCAGCAAGCTCTGGGAGGCCAATGCCACAGTCAGGTAGGCAGCCTGGGCATTGAGCATTCAGCAGCTGGAGCAAAAGAAGAGCTGTTCTTTCTGCCTCCATTCAAATGTCACTGCTTCGTAGAATGCCCCTGGTCCACCTTCTGCCTGTGGTCTCTCCAGGCTCCTCACAGCTCCTTGGCAATTCACTTTTACCTCCTGAGGCCACTTGCCACACCAGGAATCTTGTGTACATCAATCTGGCTCTGTCTGTACACCAGAGGTCCAAATCATTGGCTGCACCTTTCTGCAAAAGTGCCCTTTTGGACCACATTTTCTGTGAGTCAGCACTTGAATGAAAATGTTTCATATAAAATTCCAGAATTCTGGCTTCTTTTGGAAACCTGGAAGGTCTGACTTGTTGGACTCATGTGTTGGCACACAACTGTAGTGACACCTCTTGCCCTGCACCCTGTTTGCCAGCACTGGCTTTTTGAGCATGTGCTATGTCCTTCTGTATAGCAACTGGCAATTGAATGTGTGATTCCTATTTTTTATTAGTATATGAGTGACTAAGCGCTAAATTCTCTTCTTTGTGGGGGGTGTTGAGTGTAACTGAGGCTTGAACTCAGGGCTTCACACTTGCTAAGCAGGCATTTTACCACTTGAGCTACTCCACCAGCTATTTTTTGTGATGGGTTCTTCTGAGACAGGGTCTTGCTTTTGCGAGCTATTTGCCAGTGCTGGCTTTGAACTGCGATCTCCTGACCTCTACCTGCCAAGTAGCTAGGATTACAGACCTGAGTGACTGGTGCCTAGCCTCTTAAGCACTAAATTCTAAGAAGTACTTGAGACAATGAGGAAAAGAAGAAAGATAAAATGAAGGTATTTGAAAATTAAGACATGGTAGAGTGCCAAATTCCATACATTTTAATAAGCATTGTAGTACAGATCTGTAGAAAGTATTCTGCCAAGAGTTAGCACTTAAAAATGGAACCTTGTTCCCTCTGCTCACAATCAGTGGTCCCACAGATTCTCCCAGGTGGTCTGGAGCCCTGACAAGGCACCTCAGCCGCAGGGCCTATGCCTAGCAGTGGAGTTTTGGGACAAGCATGGCCTGCCAATACAGCGTGATGCTGCCACGTGCAGCTTATCTTTGTACTTCACGTCTTTCACAGAGTGGCTTCCCACAGCACCTGTGTAGGAGGAGGTGGTAAAGTCCTATGTGTAGTCTGCACCTCGGCCTGAAGCCCTTTCTAAAGCAGCACACCTGTGACACTCTACAGCGGAGCCTTGCTGCACTTGCTGTTAACGTTTCCCTTTTAATACGTCATCCTTAGGAACTTTTTTTTTTCTTAGAAACTATTTTTAACTGCTTTTTGTTGGGGTTTTTTGCAGAGCTGGGAATTGAACCCAGGACATTGTGTTTTAAGCAAGTGTTCTACCACTAAGCTACATCCCCAATCCTTAACTGTTTTCTGTTACCCTGATATGGTCATGCTTGTTAAATTAGAAGAGCCAAAATAATTCTCTTTTATGTAAAAATATTTATACATCTGTTTTTTAAACAAATTACATATCACACAGTGACTCTTTGATCCTAACCCACAGCTGCTTCCCTCTCCCTCTTCCCCCTCCAGATCTTGGGCCCTATGAAAGTTTTGGTAATTGTGGCAATATTATAGAAGCTGTTGTGAATTTAGTTTTATACTTAACAAACACAAACTCACACAAGGGTTTTCCATGCAGTAAACCCATGTGCAGAAACACTTAAGAAGTTTAGTATATTGCACAACACGTGATACATTTTTCTCACAATATTAAAGTCTCTTTCTACCACTGGAAGCATCAGTGATGCTCTGCATCACCTATGATATCAAGTCTCAGACCTTGAACCAATGAGAGCTAAGGAATTAGAAGTGATGGAAGCCTTCAACTGTGCAAGCTTGTTAGGCCAAGCTGTTGTTTGAGTCTATAGAAGTAACACACAGCGCACCCTGCTGTCTGGCAGTGGTAACAGCGGCCAAGCTGTGTGTTGGCCAGTGGCTAGAGCACCTGCACAGGATTTCCTAACTCCAGACAAAAACCTTCCACTTGTGAGAGCCTGGTGAGGTTTTAACTGCTTGTAAACTTGGTGTTTTATGGGGATTCTGAACTTTTGCTATTGACCTGTGCTCGTTTTGAATCATGAGTTTGGGTTTTAAGTTGCTGTTTAACTTGTTGGTTATTAACGCTTAAGGATATTGATCTCGCCTATCTTACAGACTCTGACTTCTCAATGACATATTTTTGGTGTGTCCAATTTTATAGGGGCAAATGCTACAAGACAACCAACTTTGTACCACTCTTTAACTTGGTATTAATTAGTTCTCTGTGAGCCTAAGGAAAACTGATGTCATGTTAGATAGCGCGTTGTAGCTTAAATAAGTGATTGTTTGGACCTGACTCCACCCCATCTGGAGGTAGAACAACAGAAGTAATCAACAAAATATTCCTGTGCCTGTGTCTATCAGAGACTGGCAGACTCGGAGACTGTTGGCACAGGGAGTCAGGCGTCATCCGCTGCTTGGCATAGCACCTCCTCCCTCTACTGACATTGCCCCGTGTTTAATTGGACATGGGCCAGACACAGAGCCTGAAGATGTTATGGAATCATAGAACTAGGCTGTCCTTTTGATTACTGATAGGAAGTGGCTGAGAGCAACAAAGTGCAAACATTTCTAAGTAAATAAAAACAGGTCCTAAAATGTGTGGCAGCCTGATTACCCAGTACACTTAGAAATCAGTATTCTGGAGCACTCAGTGAACTTAGAGATATGCAGAAGACAGTATTAGGATAACTGTTCAGTGAGTACAGGTCCTTACAGTTGACTGTGATCAACAGTACAATTGAGGGAGAGCCTCCAGGGTCTGTTCTTCTTCCCTGAGCACAGTCAGGTTTTACCAAAAGATAGACCATGGCTAAAGGGATTGGTGGGGGAGAGATCACTGCACAGTTCGTGTAAAGGAACGTAGGAAGGCTAGCACAGACTTGATAAACTAAACGAGTAACACAGTGGGGTCCTGGAGTCTTACTTACCTTCCAACACTGAATAGGAGCAAGATATTAGTTCCCAGTGTCCATCAGAAAGCCAGGGGGAATATGCTACTAGTGTTGAGCCTACTCCAGGGTATTTTTTGCTCATTGACCTGCAGCAGGCGGGTGACTATTGGTGATGGTAGTGATCACTATGGCTGACTCATGCAGATTGGAAAAGGCACGAGCCAGGGACAGACTTGATTTTGTATTTGAGCAGTCCAGGAATATTTGCTCCAAAACCTTAAAATATTATAAAGTTATAAGGTATAAAGGTAAAGATCAGGTGAATTAATTATGGAAGAGGCGTGTCTCCCATTTGTTAAACTAAAACTTGAGGAAATTGGATTCAGGAAGCTTCTTCCTAGGTAGATGGAACTTGTATGTACATTGTTCTTTACATCTCATCAGTAGCAGAAGCCAGAGAGTGTTGTCCATGCTTTAAGATCCCCCGTCCTAGAAAGTTTCTTTATCCTTCTTTGGTATATAAATAGAGTCACCTGCAGATGGAGTGAATCAGCAAGATGTTCTTACAGCTCAACTGTTTTTACACCATGAATCCAAAAATAGCTTCCAGTGACTTCTCTGGGCAGAAGTAACTCCATGTTAAGCAACATGTAGCAGTTATTAAAAGAGGAATGATCTGGGTGATTTGTGCTTGTGGCTTTGGGATGGGAGTGGGGTGGTGGTTTTGCTTTCCTGTGTTTTGAGGGGCTTGGTGAGTGAGGCTAGAGTTGAGCAAGGTCAAAGAGTTGGCAGTCCTGCTACAGAACGGGAATGGTACTTGCCAGTGCAAACCACTCATGTGCAGTGCTGAGCCATACACAGGCTCCAGCTGTGGGGACCTTCAACTCAAAATATATTAACACCAATAAGAAAGAATTAGCACATTGCAAAAACAAGACTCAGAGGTTTTCTTATCCCAGTGCCTGCTCTGTGTGGTGTGCCAGTGAGGCTGGCTCTAGGAACTTTTGTTTTTTTTCCTGCCATGCTGGGGGTGAGACCAGGCCCACATGCATGCTAGACAAGCATCACCCCAGCCTTCGGCGATAAGAGAAGCCACTGTCCGGTCCCAGGCCAGGGCCCCTGTCATTCAAATATGTCCCTCAAACAGCCTCGTCTGATGTGGAGCAGAGGGTCAGGCGCCCACAAGGGGGCGTTGCCAAGAGCGGGGTTTTCTGTCTGACTGAGCCCTGTGCACAGGTGCACTGGCAGTGCTCTTCCTGTAACCCCATCCTGCTTTCAGGTGTGAAGCTGCGTTGCTGCTGCAGCTGCCAGCTCTGCCGAGCATTCCAGCACATTTACACTATGGTTAGTGAGGAAAATACCCTCTGGTACCCAGGTCACTACCTAAAAATGCTATCACATAGCAAGCCTAAGTGACTGACTTTTTTCTTCTCTTTTCTTTCACTTAGTTGTGATTGGTCACTGTTGAACTAAACGTTCCTTCCCAGAAAGAAATACCTGTGACACATAGGGAACTATATAAGTTGTGGCCACAGAACAAGCTAGAACTGATTTCTGCTTCTGCAGAAGATAGTCGTGTCTGCTGACCTAGCTGTGGGGGCCTTACATCAGGAAACCACTGCTTTCTCAGCCTTGGTCAGTTCTGTGATCACTTCCATGCCCAGCGCCTGGTAAACACCACCTAAGCGCTGTGTTTTCTATACTCTGGTAGAAAGTTGGAGAAGTTTATTTTGGGATGGTGTGCAGCTTGGTGGTAGTGCATGTGCCTACCCCGTGAAGGGTCCCGGGTTCAGTCCCCAGCCTCTAGACTTCAGATGGTGCCCACATCTGAGGTTTATGTGAGTTCAACTTTGTACATCTTTTAGTCTTGCCAGAGGTCAACTTAAAATGGAAAAAATATTTTCTTGATTTTTGAGTAAGAAGTATTCTTCCATTTATTTCTAGGATCTTGAAATATGAAGACACAAGTCATTTAGGTGAATTCACTATTTAGCTACCTACAATCAATCAGTATTTTTATTGCTGATCAGTCTTTAGTAACACCTACATTTTAAGCTTCACAAAGTATCCATCATTTTTGTCAGCAGTGTTAATTTTCCTGATTTAGTTTTGTTCCTTCAATTTGTAAGACTACTTTTCCCAGTATTCATTACCTGTTTTCTATGTAATTGTAGATGATAGTATAGCTACAGTTGCTGGCAGTAACTAATTAGGGATAAACTCCCCTTTTATGGGTAACAGTTTGCATGATCTTTTACACAGCATAGACCTTGCAACTTAAGATGATTCATACCTTGCTTTTGACATTAATCAACGTTATTGCATATTATTAGAATAAAGAGCATCAAGGGAACTGATTCTATGCCATATTTAATAAGAAAATAAATTTCAAAATTGTACTTATAATATGTTGAGACCAAGTAGTTTAAAATTGGCATAAACCATTTTCATTTTATATCATCAGTTTTCTGTTGCATGCAAAGCCATGTGCTTTCTAGTCTTTGCTACTCGAAATGTTCACATTCCTGTCTCTGAGATAAATATCTGTGAAAATCACACCTGATGTGAGCTCTGGGTACTCCAGGTACTGCATGGTGTCAGGTGAGCTTGCGGCAAGCACAGGATGATTAGCATTTGAGCTGATTTTGAAAATTAAATTAGTTTTACTTTTTCCTTCTGTTTGACTTTTATTTTCTCTCTCCCTGGGCACTCTTTTCAGTTTCATCAGGCTGGGGAGAAATGCCTAATGTTCACTCAAAGGCTGAAAACTCATGGGGAGAGCCATCCTCCCCTTCTACCCTGGTCGATAATGGTACAGCTGCATGGGGGAAGCCACCAAACAGTGGCAGCGGATGGGGAGATCACCCTGCTGAGCCACCGGTGACTTTTGGAAGAGTTGCTGCTCCCGCCACCACCCCAGCCCTTTGCAAACCAGGTAAGCCAAGCATTCTGCATGCCCTGATCTGACAACTTAGAAATGGTTCGAAGTCGGCTAGGGGCAGGGATCAAGTGGCAGCAGCCTGCCTACCAAAGCACAAGGCCCTGAGTTCAAACGTCAGTACCACCAAAACAAACAAAAAATAGGTACACTAAAAAATATTGTATAAAATTACCTTCGGACTGTGCATAAGTTGTATGTGAAACACAAATGAGTTTCATGCTTAAACATGAGTCCTGTCTGCAATATACATCATTATGTAGATGTAAATATTCCAAAAATATCTGAAACACTTCGGTCCCAAGCATGTCAGTAAGGACACTCCCCAGTAGCGACTCTCACGCCTTTGCTATGTTTCAGACCTGCCAACTTAAACCTACTTCATCAAGCAAGATGGAAAAAAGCATGTCATTTTTCTCTTCTTGGGATTAGTTTTTGAAAATACATATTTACATCAGTCTGACACTCCCTGCCTTGCTCTCATCTCTAAACAGAATTTCACTTTGGGTGCCCCATGCTAGTGCTTAAAACTTGAGAGAAGATGGGCTTGGGGATATGTAGGTCAGAGGTAGGTACTCACCTAGCACTAAAGAGACCCTGGGTTTCATCCTCAGCAGTAAAACAAAATGCCCTCTCATTTTCTGGAAGTGTAGTGAGCATATCTGTCATCTGCGTTCTCACAAATGTCCAGGTCATGTGCGCTGTGTGGAGTGCTGGTGATGTGTGGGTGTCTTGTAGTGTGTGATGCACCTTGATGTAAGTATCAAGGTTGGTTTATTTAAGGCTGATGTTAATGTTAATTGCTCACACAGCTGCAGAATAATTGTGTTTTCATTGACTGTCGTTAGGTGTCCTAGATCTTAAAATACAACTTTGTGGATGTTGTATTTTCTTACTTTGCTAAAGCAGATATCCTGTTTGAGACAGTCACAGTTCTGCTGCAAGTATTTGTCATTCCTACCACTTTTCTTCCATTACAAAGCTAAAGGATAAGGAAACTTCTGGTGTTTAGATTGATGCCATTTTGAAGATACATATTCTGTTCTTGGAATTTGTCCTTGAAGTGTGATCATGTGCCTATCTGTGTTGTAAAAAGCATCATAGTTTGTCATCTTAAAGACTTCAGCTACCTACTGTGACCTAGTCTGGCCGCCTTCTAGTTCTTCCAAGAAGGAAACCTTTGGGATACCTTTGACACCAAAAATTACTTTGTATTTTAAAAAAAGGAGGGAAAACTAACATCCTGAAATGGAAAGTAAGCATCTCAGTCTGTCCTCTCTTCACTCATGCTTCTAACCTGGAGTCTCTGGTCTCTTGGGAACCTATGAGAGAAATGCAGACAACTGGGCCTACCCCAGACCACCTGGGTCTCTCATGATCCCCACCATCTCCCACCTGTGGCTGCCCGCAGGTTTAGCTGAAGACAAGACCCACACAGAGGACATGGTGTCTCTCAGAATCTACATTTGAGTAGTTTTTTCATGCCATGCAGCTACTTCTGCCCTGTCAGGAGCCCCTCAGGATTATTTTTAGAATGTGCTTAAAAATGATGTGTAGTTGGTTCAGAAAGTGTGGAACAGCATAGGCTGCAAACAACTGGAGTTTGAGGGGAAAAACAGATACACATCCACATTTGCATATCTGGAAGGAGAAAGCTGGTTCTTAAGTCTGGGGGAACATAAAGTACCGTGCCTGTTTTCCTGTCTCCCCACGTGTGCCTTCCGAGTCTGAGGAGTTCCATTTGCTCTCTTTTCAGCTTCCAAGTCTGTGCAGGAAGGCTGGGGCAGTGGAGGGGACGACGTGAGCCTGGGCGCCAGCCGGTGGGAGGATGAGGAAGGGGACATGTGGAGCAATGCTGCCTCCCAGGAGAGTGCGTCTTCCTGTGGCTCCTGGGGCAACGCCCCCAGGAAAGGACTTCAGAAGGTAGGTGGCTCCCACGGGAGAGTGCCTCCTGGAGGGGGCAGTTTCAAGGTACCGCCTCCACTTGAGTAGTCAGGGCGGCATGTTAGTTAGCTAGCTTCCCGTCATGAAAACAAGTACCTGGGATCCTCACCTTACCAAGAGAAAAGGTTTGCTTTGCTCACAGTTCTGGAGGTCCCATTCTGTGGTAAGTTGTGCCTGTGACAAGGCAGCCCCTCCTGGCTAGAGTACCAGGGGAGCAAGGCTGGGAAGTGTGGCAGAGGAAAGAGTCTGGGATGCCAGTGCCATCCCTGAAGGCACATCCGAGTGACCCAAAGACCCCCCCAGCCTCCCACACCTCCAGCGCTCCATAGCATCCGTAGTGCCAGCCTGGGGGACAGTATTCAACTCAGAGGCCTTGGAAGGACACTTACATCCAACCCATAGCAGGTGGCACTGCCAGAGACACACTGTCACCCGAGTATGTGTGCATGTATATGTGAGAATCCACCTGCTGTTTAAGCCAGATTGATGCAGGTGCACAATAACAGGATCCCATCTCCTCTCTAAAAATGCACTTTAGAATATATTTTTATCTCAGAATGTTTTAAGTAAAATTATTTCTCGGTTTTATATTTAAATACAGTAAATATTTATAGATAATAACTCATAAATTCTTTGGCATCATTAATTTTTTTTCTTTTAGAGGTCCTGGGGTTTGAGCTCATGTCTGCTAGGCAAATGCTCTACCACTTGAGTCATACCCCCAAGCCTTTCTTACTTTAGTTTTATTTTTCAAACAGGGTCTTAACACTTTTGCCTGGGCTGGTCTCCGACACCAATCCTCCTACCTCCACATTATAGATGTGTACTACCAGGTCCACCTTGTTTTTTGAGATAGGGTCTCACTAACTTCTTATGACCAGGCTGGCCTCAAACCATAATCCTTGTATGTCTGCCTCCCAAGTAGCTGGGGGTCCTTAATCTTTAAGAGAGTGTAATGAGGTCCCAAGATGAAAAAGTTTGTGAAATGCTGCGGTAGACCATTAGGTAATTTTGAAACAGATGGGCAGCTGTCTGAAGAGATGGCAACCCACAGCTTCTATACATTGAAATAAGCTCCAACTCAATCACAAGCTTAGACATGAGAAATAAGACATTAAAACATGAAAGAGCTACAGATTAGCTCCCAGTCTAACTATGATCAAAATCTGAAGCCATAAATAAAAGATTTTTATATTTCAACAATAAATGTAAAAACTGTACATGACAGGAACTACCCTAATTGAAGTCCAAGGACAAATAGACTGGAAAACAATATTTATAATTTCTATCATAGCGCATAGCAAGGGCTCATCTCTCAGATACAGAAGTGTCCTAGAAACTGACTTTTTAAATCAGCCAGTGAGCAAAGGCAGCAAATGGTGGATGACCCACAGGAAAGGAACACAAGTGGCTCACAAGCTTGGAAAAGGAGTCAGGCTGACTTAGGAAGAGAGCTCAGCCTAACACCAAGATCTCCCAGATCAGCAGAAACCCTAACACTTAGCAAACACACTGTGGGACTTGGGGTGCCCACTCAGTGACCCTGGGCTCAATCCCCAGCCCCCAAAATAAACTGCAGATAAAAGCAGGCACAATCTGTTCTGAAAGCTGTAGGGATGCCAGTTTTCACGTGTTGCTGACAGGAAGTAAACTGTCATGTGATGTCACCTGGAGGGCCACGTGACACCACGTGTCAAATCAGCGCATTGGCACTTGTCCTGTGCAGAGCCAGTGACATTTGTAGTTTTCCATCGCAGCATTTTTGTGGTAAGAAAATGAGAACACATGTGCACCAATGCAGTAGGCAGCTAAAGTGTGTGTGTCCACACGTGGGAATCTGAAGATTGATCGTAAAAGATCAACAAAATACGCTGTCCAATGGGAAGGCAAAGTATAGCATGTGTGCTGCACACCACCAATGAGGGGAGGCGTGTGCGTGTGTGCTGGCCTCTCTGTGTTCTAAATCCTGACAAGAACCTGCTCAGAGGGACTTCCCCTTGAAGAGCACAGGAACTAAGCAGAAGAGGGGCATAGAAACTCTTTCTTTATACCTCCTGTGCCCTTATGAATCATGACTCTATTACTAGTCACAGACAGTTTTGAAGACATCCAGTAAACCACAGGCAGAATCCAGAAACTGAAATCAGGCTCACTATTCATGAGGTGTAGAAGTGATTGAGCAGGAAAAGGAAGTGTCTTTACAGCTGGGCCAGCAGGTAATCCAATTTCAGTAGAATTAGAAATAGCATGTTGGTAAATTTAAATGATGTAACCTTGGCCAAGCTGCTTCCTTGAGGACAGAAAACCTGGGCTCTGACACCTGGTTACATAGGTTGATTGTGAAAAGCACATTGAATCACATTCTTAAAGGAGGATTATTCTTATTCTTAGTTTTTTTGAGATGAAGATCTCATTGTGTTGCCCAGGCTGGCCTCAAACTCTTGGGCTCAAGCAGTTCCCCTGCTCCAACCTCCCAAGTAGCTGGGACTATAGAAGGGAACCACTCTACCTAGCTCTGGGGAGATTTTTTTTAATATGTATCAGCATGGCAGTAGAGCCTTTGTCACTGCATTATCAGGAGGAAGTTACTTAGAAAAGGTTCCATCTAGTGTACCTGGCTTTCATGGCGCCTTTGAGCCCCTGCCACTGGGCTGTTCTTTTTCCCCTACTCGCATCTCAACATTTTCCTTCTAATTCCTTTCCTCTCACCTGATGGTTGTAGTGATGAATAGTTAAACCAACAGGCTTGTTGTTTCTGTCTTATGTTGCCCTTTAATTCATTGGCACAAAACCTTCTGTATTTTGGCATCGTTTAGAATAAAGATAGAAAAGGGCAAAAAATATACAATCTTTCACATAGCACCAAATTCAGGAGCACATTCCTTGTGATTATTCGATATTAGAAGTAGTACATATTTGTGATTAATTCTCTGGAAAAGACAGTTACCTTACTTTTAGTAAGTCCATAAATTACACACATTAACCAGCCTGTAAATGTACCCTGCAGTTTTCCACAGTACTAGCCAGAAAATACTTCAGGCTTCATGGAGTAAGCACAATTCAATTTTAATGCAAAGGATTCTGTTACTTTTAAATTACCATGAATTTCAGCTGTCTCTCATTTCTAGAAAAAATGTGTTCAAATGTACCTCGAAGGCCAGCGATGTAGCTCAGTGGTGGAGTGCTTGCCTAGTATGCACAAGGCTCTAGGTTCAGTCTCCAACACCACAAAAAATAAGAAGAAATAAAAATAATGAAATGGAACTCATGGCCTTCTCCTCCCTGATGCTTCATTCTAGGGCATGAAGACACCTAGCAAGCAGGACGAAGCCTGGATCATGAGCCGGCTGACCAAACAACTCACGGACATGGGCTTCCCGGTGACTGCTGTCTTGTTACTACTGCCCCGTGTTTCCCGAAGCCAACAGCCCTAATTGTTTCCTATCAGTGTCTGTTGTGTACAACGAGGCGGGAAGACCTTTTGAGGGATGAGGTTATTGACCATTTAGCTCTTAAGTCCCCTTTGGCCTGGGCAGTTTGGACTAAGGGTCACTGCTTTGAATATGATAGCAAAGACTCACTCAATTTCCATCAAAAAGGCATGAAAGGGCTGGTAAAGAGTCAGGCGCTAGAGCGCCTGCCTAGCAATTGTGAGGTCCTGAGTTCAAACCCCAGTACCACCAAAAAACAGCATGAGATCCCTTTCCTTAAGAGCAAAAACTGTGTGATTTATAATTTCTATGGATTTGTACAGTTTTATATTTTCTTGTAACTTATTCACATCTGTAATCCTAGCTACTGATTGGGAGAATCAAGGTTTGAGGCCCAGGCTGGGCAAAAAGTTTACAAGACCCCATCTCAACCAATAAAAAGCTGTGGTGGCACACACCTGACATCCCAGCTATGCAGGAGACATAAATGGAAGGATCTCAGTCCAGGCTGTCCCAGGCAAAAACATAAGACCCTATTTGAAAAATAAGTAAAGCAAGTGAGGTGTGGTGGCTCACGCTGTAATCTAGCTACTTAGAAGGATGAGATCAGGGTGATTACAGTTTGAGGCCATCCTGGGCAAAAAGTTTACAAAATCCCATCTGGGCATGGTGGGGCACACCTGTCATCCCAGCTAGAAGCATTTTAGAAGGATCATGGCCCAGGCCAGCCTGGACATAAATGTGAGACTCTGCTCAAAGAACACCTAAAGCACAAAGGGCTGGGGGAGTGGCTCAGCTTGTAGAGGGAAGCTTGAATGATAGAGCCTGGAGTTCATGACGAAGACAACGGTGACTCCAGCACAGTTGCTGGCACCAGAGCGAGGCAGCTGGGATGGAGCCTGTGCCTGTCAGAGTCCATGGCTCTGCTGACCTGGCCTCAGCCACATCCCTGCTGAAGGATTACTGCTCATGCTATAAAACGATGGTGGGAGTGCTTATACAGTTTTTCTGAAGTCCTGCATTTTGTTTCCTAAGATATGCTAAAATCAGTTCAATCACTTTTAACCACAAGTAATTTTTATCTAAAGACATCTCTAACCCCAACAGTTCCAAAGCCTACTGACAGTAGCTGTTTCTCTAAGTTAGTGGTGATCAAACTGTTTACAAGCGCTTCCTTTTGTCAGTGTGCACTGCTAATGAGACCTCTGCTTTGCCCCCCAGAGAGAGCCAGCCGAAGAGGCCTTGAAGAGTAACAGCATGAACCTGGACCAGGCCATGAGTGAGTGGCAGGGCTTTTCCTACCAGGTGCCCCTGTGGTGTTTGCTTTCCAGAGTGTGTGATTGCAGTCATAGGTCAGTGGTTGAACTCACACTGGGCAGATGAGACCAGGCCTCAGGGAGGAACAACGGCAGAGCACGCAGCCATCACGCAGCAGGTCTCTCGAGATGAATGGTCAGTGCCATACTTGAACATGTTTGCTTTTTCATCTTTTCAGGAACTTAAGCAGGTAAATTGTATCTGTATCAGCTACTTTTCCTTGCTGCCATGACATAACACCTGACAGAACAACTTAAAGGAAGGAAAGATTCATTTTGACTCACAGTTTCCAAGGGTTGAGTCCACAGTCACTTGGCCTCATGCACTGGATAGAACATTATGGTGGTGGAAGCCTGTAGCAGAGGGGCTTCTTCACCTCACAGCGGTCACGAAACAGAGGAGAATGCAGCAATGGGCCAGGACAAAGTAAAGACTTCAAGGACTTGCCCACAGAGACCTGTGTTCTCCAACTAGGTCCCACTTCCTACTTCTCACCACTTCCTGGTAATGTCAACATATTATGAATCCATCAAGGGATTAATTCATCCATCAGGTCAGAGTCCTCAGGATCTAATTGTCTCTGTAAACGCCCTCGCATGCACAACCCACAGGTGTGCTTCGTCAATCTAGGCGTTTCTCACACCAATCAAGTTGACAGTCAAGATTAGCTGTCATACTCGGGTGCCTGTGGCTCACGCTTGTAATCCTGCCTACTTAAGGGGCAGACATCTGGAGGACTGCAGTTTGAAACCAGCCCAGGTAAGACCCTATCCTGGAAAAAAAACCATCACACAAACAAAAAAAAAAGACTGGCAGAGTGGCTCAAGGTATATGCCCTGAGTTCAACCTCCAGTACCACAAAAAAAAAAAAAAAAAAAATTAGCCATCACAGTGGTCATCTATTTTTTTTATTTTTTTTTATTTTTTTATTTTTTTGGCAGTAGTGGGGTTGAACTCGGGGCCCTGCACCTTGAGCCACTCTGCCAGCCCGTTTTTTATAATGGGTTTTATCGAGATATGGTCTCACAAACTATTTGCCTAGGTCAGCTTTAAACAGCAGTCCTCTTGATCTCTGCCTCCTGAGTAACTAGGATTACAGGTGTGAGCCACTAGCAACTTTGAGGGGAGGTAGTAATGACAGTCTTGGTGAGAAATGGTAGGACCACAGATTGGACTTCATTTGGTCCCAGTGAGCATGCCTCTCCTTCCTCGCCATGTAGCAGTCCAGCCAGGGGGCCCACAGGCCCACAGGAGAAACAGTTACTTTTGTTAGGCTTTTTTGAGAGGGAACAAGTAACCTAGTCCTGGAGCTGCTTTCAAAATAGTAATTAGAGGGCATGGCTCCAGTGGTAGAGCACCTGCCTAGCAAGCACAAGGCGTGAGCTCAAGCCCACTACCACAAAGTAAATAAAAACACATATTTTAAAAATAAATACATATAATAATTAGGGCTGGAGGCATGGCTCAGGGCAGAGCACCTGCCTAGCGAGCATGAAGTCCTGAGTTCATACCCCAGTACAGCCAAAAAAATCAGTAATAAGATGAAAACAAAAATTATTATGTCAAATATCTGTAAAATATAATCCATTCGTGATACTCTTGGCAGTTATGTTCCACAAAGCCACTGCATATGCTGAGTTAACAAGCACTGAACCCCACTCCTAGGGAAATACAGAGGATTCCTGCAAGCCTCTGGACACCACATTTTCATCTGCTGCCCATATGTACCTTTGTTTGATGTGTGTTTCTGTTTCCACACACCTTATTTAATGTATATTTCTCACAAGTAATGATATGACATACTTCTTTTAATAAAATGTGAGCCAAGAAGCATTTAACATTTTCCTGACCCTAGATAATGTGTCCATAGTATTTTTTGCTTTCAGACTCATATGAACAATGGCGTCCACTATGCTTTTTAAATCAGTCATCTCAGGAACACACAAGTCTAGCTGCTTTTGTATCCTTTCCTTAGCTCTTAGCACTTCTGAGAGGCCTCACATGCACATTGGTGAGTTTCCTCTTCTTCCTTCTGGATGTACTCTGTTGGGAGTCATTAACATTGAACTCATAACCCACAGCGTTGCAACTCACACCTGAAGGAAACTTACCTTCTAGTGTTATGAATACTGCACAGCACTACACTGGGGGACATTTTAAACACCAAATCACCAACAAACATGAAAAAACATTTAGCAACGTCAAGTTCAACTAGAAAGGCAGAGTTTGACTTAAAGCTGGACACATGAGCATCAGGCAAATCAAGTTTTTTACCAATCTGCACATGTCCACAGTGAGCAGAGAAGTACTGCCATTGTTGATTTGAGGGTTACAAATAAATTATGATGAGCAAATTTTCAAGTACAGAAACCATGAATAACAGGAATAGGTGGTGTAATCACATGGAGTGTCAAAATGTATGATGTAGGCTGCCAGGGTGGGAAACCAGGGAGCACTTCAACTTCCTAGACTACTGAAATAGTGCAAAGTCAAAGTGGCCCAAGCGAATACTGGCCACTCCGCCAAGAGCTCCACCAGGATAGACGCTGTTGTTATAGGATGGTTCAACAGAGAGATGGGGCACCAAGGCTTTCGGGAAGCAAGTTTATTAAGCAGGCTGGCAGCGGCTCAGCAAATTCACATCCGAGAACAAAGGGGGCTCACCTTATGTACCCTTGCAAGCAGGTTACAGAAGCAAAAAGCAAGGTTTAACCCATTTATGGCTGCATGTAACTCAGTTGGCCACTTTATTCCCACCCAGTGCTACATGACCTTCACATTTGGATTCTTTTAAGTTTTATCCCCCTGCTATGCCATCCCCTCCCCCCTGCTACATTATCAGAACACAGACTTGCTACATTATCCCCTCTTGGATGCTCAGATCTACCTATGGTCAAAGAGCGTCATCTTGATTCAGGGGTTTGTATTTTCATAGCATCATTACACGGGTGGCTGTTTTTCTCCATAGTGCCCTCTATCATGGTCCTGATGGACTACAATACCAAGGCAGGGTAACATCAAACATGCTCCAAGACGACTCATCGCCCTGCTTTCCATGACAAATGTAGTCTGCATTGTTTTCTTTACTCTGGGACTTTTAGTATGGCTTACTGGCAACCCCGCAAACCTGGGGAGTATATGAGCCCGATGTAACACCTGACCTGTTGGTGGGTGTATGATACAAATATGGCTGTGCAGAGGTCCCAACAATGACTCTCTTATAACATTCAGTACATGGGGGAAACCTTGCAAGGGCCAACCCACTCCAAATGTCTAGAGGAGAGCAGGGGTGCGTCTATGTTTGAACTTCCGCCCTGTGTAGACTAGTCAGCTTCAGGAGTGACTAGAGCAGGGCTGTAGTCCCGTTGTTCATGGTCCCCTGTTGTTTTCCGGGAAGCAGGGTACTACCGAGGAGGGTGCAGGCGCCGGAGGGTGATCTTGCAGGGTGAGGCTGGGTCAGGGACACACTCCCACTCTGGAGAGGCTGGCTTTACTCGGCTCTGGTAGATCAGGGAGCAGTTTCTGCTACTGTAACTGCAGTGGGGATAGACAAGATAACAAAAAAGGGCCCTTCCAATGGGGTTTTAATGGTTGAACATTTTATTCTTTTACCCAGATAGTATCTCTTAGTTTGTTTGTTTTGTTTTTTCCTGAGTTAGAATTACCATGGCAACGATATATTATCAATATATATGTCCAAGAAAATGTATTACTTAAAAAAAAGTTAAAACCACCATCTTTAAGTATCAAAGGACATGTTTAGAGCCAGTAAAAATAGTTATTTTGTCTATGTTTAAGTAGAAGACATTGTCTGAAAAATGTGAGTTTGTGTCTGGAAGGGCTTTAATTCCACGTAGCCACACATGTATAAGAACCATTTCCTCAGTCCTCTCAGCCTTGGTTATTTTTGAGAGATTAGACAGGAGTGACTCCATTTGAACTTTGATGGCATTCCCCCCTTGTCTTCAAACTGCTTGTCCTGAGCAGTCTCCTCTGAAGATCTTCCTCCTATCCAAGTACTAACCAGGCCCGACCCTGCTTAGCTTCTGAGATCAGACAACATTTGATGCGTTCAGGGTGGTATGAAGATCTTTTTTGATTGGGTTTGTTTGTTTGTGTGTTTTGTTTTGTTTTCTTCTCATCATGAGAATTTGTATTTTCCTGGATTTTTGTTTGGTTGGTTTTGGTCCCACATGGGGCAGGGGGAAGTAACAAGCAGATCAGGTGGGAGTCAGTGCCAACTAGACCCTTTTGGCCAAGTTTAAGCAACAAAGAGGCTTAGAAGGAGTGGCTCCTAGGCAGTGGGCTTTTAGACAAGGACAATACATAACAAAATCCAACAAAAGCAGACATCTAAAAAGCTAACCTGGGTGACACATAAGCGGTTATTAGAGTCATATTTATGGACTTGATTGTAAGTGCCCCAAAAGGATCAGAACTGTAATGACAAAAAGTTAAAAGAGTGATAGTTAAAATTTTGATGGACAATTTAGCAATTAACAGAATGGTATATCAGTACCATTAACTTTTTGCTACTATGTTTATCTAAATTTTGTATTTTAAAAGGCTTGATATACTTGAGAAACATAAATATAGTTAATATACAGGACCAGCAACAGTATCACAGCTCTATAGAGGTTATATATACATATTTATTTAGTTGTTGCTTTTGAAGTAAAACTTTAGATTTTCTCATCAGTTGTGGGGGGACAACAGTGTCAGTGACCCCAAATAGCTCAGTCACAGACACATATAAGGTACCTTCTAAGGTGTCTTAGAATCACCCAAGGCAATAGTTGTTTAACCATAGTTATGAGGTCATCTAGCAAATTTTACATAAACCAACTTTTAAATGAACTTTTATTAGTTATGACTCAGTTACCTCAGTCGTCAAAACCCTGACAAGAATCACCAGAAAACACAGGTAAATATTTATGGAGATTAAGTGTGGAGTTAAGAAACCTAACGTCCAAGAATCATGGCTCAGATGTTGATAAGGGATCACATCCTAGATTGTTGACATCAACACATGGCACCGTGACATACAGCAGGATCCCACCAACCTGTAGTCAGTGGAGCTCCCCTAAAATAACAAGCCCAATCTGGCCATACCAGGCCAAAAATTCCCTCTGCCTGACATGTGGAAGGAGTAGAACTAACATCTCCACTCTTAACTCCAATAAAAGCTGGAGGTCTTGACCTCCAGTGTAGTGTTCCTTTTTGAGGTTTTGTTTTGTTTTTTACTTTGCTTTACATAAGTAAATCCATCTCAGCCTTCCTATCAGTGCAGCAGCACTCCCTGTGCTCAGCTGCCTCTTGCCTCTCTGTGTTTTAATAAACTCTTTGTTGTCTTTGTTGTCTTGATAAATTTTTGAATTAACCTATAGCACCCAAAATTTCTGATAGTTATCTTGATAAAACAAAAACCTTTTTTAAGACAGTTTTTTGTAAATGTTATCAAGAACAATATAATATTTTTAAGATAGCCTTGTTATGAGGTTAGAGAATTAAGTTTTAGTTTAAAACCAGTACTTTAAATTTTGATCTTACAAAACCTTTAATGTAATTTTTAGATTTTAGTCAACTTGATCACTAACATAAGCATTTATAAGCTCCATCTTTTTATGACAACTTACTCTGTACCTTTATGACAACTTAGTTTGTATCCCCTGGGGGAGTTTGTCTTTATCCTTTTTTTTTTATTTAAAATATTTTTTTAACCTTTTATTTTCAAAAACCATATCCTTAATACCTTTTATATGTTTTTTGTTACTTGTAAAAAATAAATCATAAAATCTTTTAACTTAGAGCCTTAAATTTGCATGAAAAAAAACAGAAAGCAACCTTAAAATTATTTTTTGTATAAAAACAATTTATAGAAAGCCCATTTATTAATAGACCTATGTATTATAGAGAGAGTTGAATCCCAGATTTTATTTATGACAGAATGAAACAGGCTAAGGTCATTTTTAGCTACCCAAATGTCAAGATTCCTGCTGCAGGGTGTAGCCCTTTCCTATGCCTGCATCCTGGTGAGACCTGATTGAAATAAGTTTGAAAACTGGTTTTCTTAAATGTAGCAGTAGAGCAGAACAAAAGTAGCAGTTTTTATATTGACTCTATAATAAGAACCATCCTCAAGATGTTTACATATTCATATGTAAAAAGCTTAAGTTTGTAACAAAGATTTTTGACACACTGATTTTTTGTTACCTTGAATATATTAACCTTATAACAGCAGTTTAAGAACCATTTTGAAGATGTTTACACACACACACACACACACACACAAGTTTTATAAATTAATCATGCCAGAAAAAATTTCAACTTAAGCATGCATAAGATGAGTTGGAATTCCAGGAGCAAATTAAATTTTTCCCAATGCTTTAAACAAATTCACACACACACACACAAAATTAGAGTGCACTTTCAAAAAAAACCAAACATTTTTAAACCATACCCAGAGGGCTGTCTGGTGGAATGGTGGATGATACATCTGTTCTCTTGTGAGTCTCCCTCTTTGAAACTGAATTTTTGTTACCTATCCTTCAACCTCAGTTACAGCTATTTCCCGGGAAAAGCTCAACACCCTCCCCGCCTAGTACTGGAGATTTCTTACATTTTACCCAAAAATGCTTTCTTTTTACTTGTGGTGTTTCTCATCCTGGTCTATCTTGCTAGTGAGAAAACCCCGGAGGTGTCTCACACACTTTTGCCCTGCTCCCTAAACCTGAGAAACCCAGTTTTACTCCAGACAGGGTTACTCAGGGGTCTTTGAGAGGTGATCAGGCTCCCCTTCTGCCAAAGGCAGACCTATTATTTGAATCGGGGTTCTTAACCAGCCTGACAGGCGGGACTCCCAATTGGTTCCCGAGCCTTCTCCAGGTTCCTTTGTGCAACTGAGACTTGCTTTCCAGCATGCCAGAAGAGGCAAGTCCCTCCATTGGATCAACAGGCCCACTGGTGCCTGGTGGATACGCTCCCAACAAGCTGGGGGTGCCAAGTCCTGGTGACAAGGAGGTGAAGACACCAACTCCAAATCCTGCACATGAGCCCCCAGAAATATTATAGGATGGCTCAGACAGAGGGCACCAAGGCTTTCGGAAAACAAGTTTATTAAGCAGGTCAGCGGTGGCTCAGTGGATTCACATCCAAAGGCTGAGCCCCGAGAACAAAGGGGACTCACCTTATTTACCCTTGCACGCAGGTTACAGAAGCAAAAAGCAAGGTTTAACCCATATATGGTTTCATGCAACTCTGTTGACTACTTTACCCCCAGTGCTATGTGACCTTCTTCATGTTTAGATTCTTTAAGTTTTCTCTCTCTGCTATGCCATCCTGTCCCCTCTGCTACTTTATCATAACAGAGACTTGCTATACTGTCACAGGAGCTCAGTAAGGGGCAAGTGATAGCTGTGAGGAGCTGTTTCAGGTGGCAGAGTTAGGAAGACCTGCAGACAGTGGGTTGGAGGGAGGAAGTGTGTGAAGACCTGGGGAAGGAAGAGGAGTAGGTTCACCCCAGGGGAGAGGCCAGCCCAGCTCTCTAGGGGCTGGCAGAGGTCAGTATGACCAGAGTGAAGAGCAGGAGCAAGGACAGAGAGCAGAGGGCAGGCAGGGCATCAATCACAAGTATGCAGACCAGGAAGACACAGTGCAGGGCAACAAGCCAGGTTCCGCTCCTTCCTCCTCCTCTCAGGCTGTAGCGAGCGCCTGTGTGTGTGTGTGTGTGTGTGTGTGTGTGTGTGTCTGTCTGTCTGTCTGTCGTGTGTGTGTGTGTGTGTCTGTCTGTCTGTCGTGTGTGTGTGTGTGTGTCTGTCGTGTGTGTGTGTGTCTGTCGTGTGTGTGTGTCTGTCGTGTGTGTGTGTGTCTGTCTGTCGTGTGTGTGTGTGTGTGTGTGTGTGTTTTCATTGTTGCTCTATATGTTGTGCCTCAGGTGCTCTGCTGGAAAAGAAGGTGGACATGGACAAGCGTGGACTGGGAGTGACTGACTACAATGGAATGGTCACCAAACCCCTAAGCTGCCGCCCACCAATCTCCAAAGAGTCTTCCATAGACCGCCCCACCTATCTTGACAAGGTACAGATTTAAACTGCTTCAGCAGTCTCTCCTTTTATTTTTTTAACAAGGGATGTTTTCATTTTAACTGTCCTTAGTGTAAGGGAGATTAAAACCTTGCTGGATGCCAGGCATAGGTGGCCCATGCCTGTAATCCTAGCTACTCAGGAGGCAGAGATCAGGAGGATTTCAGTTAAAAGCCAGCTCAGGCAAATAGTTCACAAGACCCTATCTCAAAAAACTCCATCACAAAAAAGGGCTGGTGGAGTGGCTCAAAGTGTAGGCCCTGAGTTCAATCCCTACTACTGAAAGAAAGAAAGAAACCTTGCTGGACTGTAATAACTGACTTTTACCCTGTTTTTTCTAATGTACATGGATGTTTAACTCACAGAGGTAATGTTGCATTTCACACAATATTACTAGGAATAAAAATGCTGGAATTAAAAAATGATTTTCATTTTTATTGTACAAGCTTGTCTGATTATCTACTTCAATTTGCCCAACAGATAAGGGTCATCAAGTCTGTTTTACTGACTCATTTTAAATACTCAGTCCTTCTGTCTGGAAATGGTATGTTACTTGGTCAACCTTAAGGAGCACCTGGGTCTGGCTGGCCTCAGAGAGCATGTAGTTGCTGTAGGAAGCTCCTAGACGTTTAAGTCCAGTCACAGCTACATTTACACTAAACTTGTATCAGTTGTTTCTCTGAAATTCCAGATTAACTCGCCATCTTGTATTCTTTATTTGCTGAATCGGCAACCTTAACTAGACTTAAGAGGACTTTGCCAGCACTTCTGTTTCTTCCTGCCTACTCTACCCAAGTTAAGGGCAGTAGTATCTAAGAGGGAGTACTAGAAGCTAATGTATGTGTTTGTAAAACACTTTTTAAATGAAAACAGCGTCTTAATCCTATTTTTCTCTCTCTTTTCCCCTTCCTTTTGTCCATGTTCTCCATTCTCTCGTTATCTACACTTTTTTGATCTTTTAACTCTTTATTCATCCATACCCCTCTCTATTTCCTTGGGACACTGTTTGGTGCTTTGTCTGCTGGTGGACACTGCACACAGCTCACCCTTTCTTTTTCCAATCAGGATGGCGGCCTTGTGGAAGAGCCCACGACTTCACCGTTTTTGCCTTCCCCAAGCCTGAAGCTCCCCCTTTCCAACAGTGCACTCCCCAATCAGGCCCTGGGTGGGATTGCCTCAGGGCTGGGCATGCAAAACTTGAACTCTTCTAGACAGGTAAGGCTGTTAGGAAAGAGATGACCATTGTCTGTGTGCGCCTGGCTCTTAAAGAAATGTGCTTGAGAAGTAAACAGTCTTATTTTCTGTTAATACCTCTATTTTAATACATAATCGAACATGTAAGCATAGTTGAAAAGTGCTCCTAAGGATTTCCCTTCCTGTGACTCACGAGAGCCAGGAATCGATAACAGTGTTTGAAAAAAAAATTGTTTTTTAGCTTAAATATTTGCAACTAAGCTTGTTAACAGTATATAATGAAAGCGTACAAAGACTAATGTTGCCGTTTTTGGTTAGATGTAAGTCAGAGACATTCTTTAGTAAAGAACCTTCGAATGTAAATATTCCAGAAATTTCTCCAAGCCATCTGATCAGAACAAGTGTCTCTGAGTATGACATTACTTTAGAAGGTATTGGCATACATTTGAATGAAACTCAAGAATTTTTCAAAAGAAGCCATAATTAAAAAAAAAAAAAAACTGTATTCAAACTAAAACAATTTTAATAGAACTTTCCTTTCCAAAAACAATAGTAAAGGAAACAAGGCATTTTATAAAATGTGCTTTTGAACATACCATAGTGAAAAAAATCAATGTGTACTTAACTTCCACCTCCTCAAAACAGAAGCTACTTTGTGTTGGAAACAAGGCGAAGAACAGCCTAAAAGCAGCTTCAGGCAAGGTCCCAGTGCCTAGAATTTAACCATGTGTCAAGGCTGCAACATTGCCATCTTTATACTTAACTGAGACATGTTTGAGCTCTTCTCAGCACTCTTGGTGCTAACTTCCTGTTAGGGAAAGGCTGCCATGTTGCTGAGCAGTCTTTAGTCAGAAGAAAATGCCACAGGAGCTTCTTTCCCCTGAAGCAGGGCTGACCTCTCCTGTGAGGTTTCCAGAGACCCCACTGGATTGTTTCTCCCACAGTCTCTGATACAAAATGATGTTCAGCTGGGCATCGTGCCTCATGCCTGTAATCCCAGCTGTTCAGGAGGCAGAGATCAGGAGGATGTGAGGTTCGAAGCCAGCCTGGGCAAATAGTTCACGAAACCCTATCTTGAAAAACCCATCACAAAAAAAGTTCTGGTGGCGTGGCTCAAGGTATAGGCCCTGAGTTCAAACCCCAGCACCGCAAAAAAAGAAGAAAAGAAATGGTGTTCAAACAGACAACAAGCTTCCCAGCACAGAGCAGCCCTGCACAGTGGTTTCTCAGGGGTGAGGCCCACGGGCCCCTTTGTGCTTCCTTTGAAGGAGACCCTGGCATCTGGTGGGGCTGAGTGACCTGTGTGCCTGTAGTCCCTGTGGGATTGTCAGCAGGGCCTATCCACTCTCAGCAGCTCTCTGCTGACTCCAGGCATGATCCCAGTGCCTTTCCCTTTGCTAACCTGGAGGAGTTTAGCTGAAAATCTGCATTTCAGACAGTCCTGTGGATGTCCATAGCCCAGCAGGGATTCTGGGCACAGCAATGTCTATTGCTCTGTGACCCTCGGACAGCTTTCCCAAGAGAATCAGTGTGTCTAGCTTTATCTGTTGGTTGTAACTCCTGCCACAGAGTGAAAAATACATCCAGAATACATTTACTGTGTTCAATACTAGGTTAACCACATGAATTTGCCCATCGGTTCAATGCCAGGATTTTTTAAATAATAGCTATATTTCCCATTTGAAAGTGTTGCTCTTCTCTTGGGTCAGTGGTGATCACCACTCATTCATTCTTCTTTTGTGACTGACTGTAGACAGTTTTCTGTGTATCAACTAAACAGTCATGTCCGTGCTGCTAGTGCCTGAAACGTGCTCATGGTTTCTTTAACCTTGTTTGTAGACACTTTAAAACATACTGTTTTGCAGCTCCTGTGGTTTAAAGCCATAGGCAGCTTCGTAGGCTGGTTTTCCGTCTTCTGTAACCCGTGTGGACAGCACTCACCCAAGTGCGGTTGGGGGCAGGTTGGCAGTGGTGGGAAGCAGAGAAGTCTGCATTCATAGCAGGAAACACAGCACTTCACCTCAGCCTGCCTCCCTCCCACCTCCCTAATGGCCCACTCTTTCTCCCCGCAGATCCCAAGTGGCAATCTGGGTGTGTTTGGCAATAGCGGAGCAGCACAAGCCAGGACCATGCAGCAGCCGCCAGTGCAGCCTCTTAACTCCTCCCAGCCCAGCCTCCGCGCTCAAGTGCCTCAGTTTCTATCCCCTCAGGTCAGACTCGTACCCAGGTGGGAAGCACAGGAGGGGTGCCACACGGAAGCCATTTCTAAAGTGAGGGCTGAGTCAATCTGTACCTAAGCAGAGGCCTTTACTTTTTCAAGTGGTGAACTCGCTCTTCTGCCCCTCAGCAGCTCCACCCGTATGAACCTGTGTCACACATCCGCTGGCCAGAGCAATACTTTCTTTTATTTTTTGGGGGACAGTACTAGGAATGGAATCCAGGGCTTTGCTAGGCAAGTACTCTACCACTGAGCTATACCCCAGAGCAATTCTAAGACAGGGAAGCCGAGCCCCACACACCACTGTTGCTGTAATTCCATGCTGGTTTTTCTTGAAAACGTTAATCCAGTGACCCTGATGATGGTTCTGGGTCTCTGAGAAAGGAAAAGGCTACACTGTTTCCTGGGACCTCAGAGAGCTGCTCAAAACAACCCAGGATTGAGTGATGCTTTAGTGAAAAGCTGAATGTGATCACATGTAAGAGCACATGGGTATTATATGTGTCTAGTTAACCTTCAGTGCTTAGTATTGTATCATTTTTGCCAAGAGATTCTTAAGAAAAAAAGTCAAGTGAAATGAAGGGAAAACCAGTTGCAGTCTCACATAATTCTTAAGACCTAGGCATCATGTTGACCTTGTTTAATTCACAATTTTCCATAAGTTTTTAGTCTTTGCTTTGTTTGGTTTGGTTTGATGGGACTGGGGTTTGAACTCAGGGCTTTATGTTTGCAAATCGGAGGCTCTACCACTTGAGCCACACTTCCAATCCATTTTGCTCTGGTATTTCGAAGGTGGGGGTCTCGCTAACTCTCTGCTGGTATTGACCTTGAACCAAGATCCCCTCCCCATCTCAGCCTGCCAAGTAGCTAGGATAACAGGTGTGAGCCACCAGTGCCAGGCTGCTATTAGTTTTTAATTACAGTGTGACAATCCTTAACCCTTGTGAGAATATTCAGTAATCAGTTACTTCATATTGATAACATCTTCGAGCCTTGGGTAACTTAGAGCTTTACTCAGTATGTAACTGGGGCAGAGGAAGACTGAGGTCCTGCCTGGAAAGAGCAAACCCATCCTGAAGTCCCCACCACCAGCTGGTGTTCTTCTGGCAGAGGAAAGAACTACCTTCTCTCCTAAGAGATTTCTGTTAGCAGGAAGATATTTGGGGTTTCTGAGGGATCTTATTTTCATCCTTTTCCAAAATATAACATTCTAATCAATATTCTATAATTCATAAAATTTGATTTGTTGGAATATGGTATCTTAGTCCCTTTGGGCTGCTATAACAAAACACCTTGGCCTGAGTAATTTATAAACAGCCTGGACTTATTGCTAATAATGTTGAGGCTGCAAATCCATGGTCAAGGTGACAGAGGGTTTGGTGTCCAGTGAGGGCCCATTCATCCTGGATGGCCAATTCTGTGCATCCTCATTGACAGAAGAAATGAACAGCTTTCCTGGGCCTCTTTGATACGGACACTGGACCATTCATAAGCACAGAGCCCTGGTGACCTAATCACCTCCCAAGGCCCCACTTTGTGCTGCCACACTGAGTATCAGGTTTCAGCATAGAAATTCTGACCGCAGTGAATGGGGGACACTGTTTGCATGCAGAAGAGAACAGGATGCACCAGGGAATTTCTTGAGAATAATTGTCACTCTAGTGGTTTGAACCCAGGTTTGTATACTGAGTGGAGATGGCTAGGACTTGGTAGATGACAGTTAAGTGTATGTCAGGATGCAGGGTGTGTCTGCTCTTCCCCATAGCAGCAGTAACAACTTGCTGAGTTGGCGAGGGAGGGAGGACTTGTAGAGCTGGCCTGAGGGGCAGGCTCCTGCAGGGTCCCTGCCTCCAGTCCTTAAAGTTTTTGCTTTGGCAAGACATGAACTCAGTCGCCTGTAAGAATGACCCAGAGCCACGGAAAGTCACGTGAGTAACTGAAGTATTTGAAGGAAGAAATCTCTCGGAAGAGTTTCTTCCTTTCTTCTTTCCTGTCTGCTTCCTTTCTCCCTTATTCTGAAACATGTGAACTGCTCACATTAAAATGTCCATAAATGTTCTAATGGCCTTTGGAATTCAACAAATACAATTATCAATTAGTTTGAGTCTCAAAAAAAAAAGTAAATGTTACAGTAGAGATACAGTGGCTGATGATGTGTTTTGTATTAAACAGGTTCAAGCACAGCTTTTGCAGTTTGCAGCAAAAAACATTGGTCTCAACCCTGCACTATTAACCTCGCCAATTAATCCTCAGCATATGACGATGTTGAACCAGCTCTATCAACTGCAGCTGGTAAGCGGGAAGATGGCTGGCGTTCCAGGGCAGGGAAGAGCTCCCCTGACCTTGTGTAGCTATGCCAGCACAGCCACACCCCATAGTCCTAGCTGCTGACATTTTTTTTCACATCGGGGTATGTCATCGTGACTACTTATGAATTAGGGAGGTTTTCACTCAAGGGTGTTTTTACCTAGTTTGTGAACTTTTAGTTCCTTCTTGTTCAGAGAACCTTCCAGACTGGCCTGTCTTTTCCTTTGAGCTCTCAGCCAGAGTTTTCTCGTTTGAGCCACAGAACACACATACAGGAATGTCACTTGAGTGGTTCATTCAGTGTGACTGTTCACTTCTGCCAGGGGTGGTGTGCACAAACATCGTTTTAAAAACACAGGGGTGAAGTTACTGCATCACCTGTAGTAGATACTGTGGCGCATTCAGACTTAATTCTTTCACAGAACCCCACTTGAGAACAGCTGATGTGACCCATTCATTCTTTAAAGTTTTATAATTTAACATACTGAATTTTTAATTTTCAGACATTCTTACTGCTTTTACCTAGAATGTCATGCCATTGTATTCCTATATACATACTGAAATGTATGTACACTAAAGGGCCAAGTATATTATTTCATTCTTTAATATCCAGCACCTGATTTATTTAGAAGTCTTATCTATATAAGTCTTATCTAGTATCATCTTTGCTTAGAAAATAACGAGGAGTCATGAAGGAAGTAGAAACAAAACACACACACACACACACACACACACACACACACACACACTCTCTCTCTCTCTCTCTCTCTCTCTCTCTCTCTCTCTCTCTCTCTCTCTCTCTCAGAAAGGAGGCCAGAAAGGGGAGCTCCAGTGAACAAAACCATTGATAAGTAAAACCTTTGCTTTTAAATTTCCTCAGGCCCCCCTTTGCTGGTTTTAGGCATACATCTGTCAAGTTTGAGTATCTGGTTTTGAAATAAATAGCAAGAGAGGATGGAAGGAGGGAGGGATATCCTTGCTGCCTGAAGAGCACAGAGTTCTAGACGTGGGCAGAACTTGGACTTGGCGTTGCCCTGAGACAATTTCTTGACCCATAACAAAGGAGATGCACTGAGGTGGGACAACACACATGTGCACAGCAGCTGGAGATCCCTGCCCCATAGGAGAAGAGGGACACCGTGAGCCAGGCACACAATGGGTGGCACTGCAGGCGTTGCTGCATCCTCATGGACGCAGCTGACTGCTAGAGTCTTTGAGTTAACTAACAGATTCTTACTGGCCCCTAAATGTTAAATTATGTGTAGTATATTCTGTTCCTAAATCTTTTCCCTAAGGTTAAATCCTGGGGCCTCTAGGGATTCATATAAGTGAGGTATTTCATTCCTCCATAATTAATGAGGCGTTTCTAGTAGTGTAAGCACTGCTTCTACTTGGATTCTATTTTAATTAAGTCCTTTTGCCAAAAACATCCCCAGAAATCCAAATCGTAAGAGAAAAGTCTGGAATACGCAGCCAGCATTTTGAAACGAGCAACCACTGTGCCTCAGTGTCGAGGACACTGCAGTGGGCCAGGCAGGGAGAGGCTACGTACCCTGCTTCAGGCCCTGTCTTTGCTGTAGTTCCCGTGCTACTGGCCGAGGTGGCCATGTGGCCTTTGAGGCCATAGGAGCTTTTGACACATTGATTAGGACAGCCTGTCACACTGTTCAGCCACATCATCTAACCAATCTGGACTGGAGTCTATCTAGCTTGTTACAGGAATGTTTTTCTGTTTCATAAGGCAGGAAGTGGAAGCGTTTGTCGATGGCTTTTTCTTCTGACGCTGTCATTTTTCTGTGACTAGGCATACCAACGTTTACAGATCCAGCAGCAGATGTTACAGGCCCAGCGCAATGTTTCCGGACCCATGAGACAACAGGAGCAGCAAGTAGGTGTCATTTTGTGATTTTCCATGAGAGAGGAGACCCTAATTGATAAACTGTTATATTGCCATTGTTTTTTCCCCAGCTGAGCCTCCCCTTCAGAAGTCCTAGAACCATCGAGGTGTGGGTGGAGGCTTGCGTGTGAGCACAGTTGGTCTGTAAATTAGCTGTGCAGATCACCTCACCCCTACCTAAAGAGTGCATGTCTTTCCACCTGCCAGGTTGCGCGCACAATCACTAACCTGCAGCAGCAGATCCAGCAGCACCAGCGCCAGCTGGCCCAGGCCCTGCTTGTGAAGCAGCCGCCACCACCACCACCCCCGCCGCACCTGTCTCTGCACCCTTCTGCAGGCAAATCGGCCATGGACAGCTTCCCCCCACACCCCCAGACTCCCGGCCTACCTGACCTGCAGACCAAAGAGCAGCAATCTTCACCCAACACCTTTGCTCCTTACCCTCTCGGTAAGTCTCCTATGGACTTAAAGGCCACACCAGGTAGAGGGGCTGCCTGGAGTCCACCCATGATGACCAGGGCTGCACCACATCGGGCACAATGGCTGGTTGGTGCTAAAACAGCACATCAGAAGTACAGCCGCAGACAAATCAGAGAGCAGTTCTCTGGAAACCTCTTCATAAGGGAGTAGCCCCAACTGCCATCTGTGGATACTGAGTTTCAGTACATCCAAAAGTACTCTGAGTACAAAGTCTTTGAAAGTAGTAGGCCATGAAGCCAGCCTGGTGATACACATTTGTAATCCAAGCACTTGGGAAGCAGAGGCAGGAGGATCGAGAATTCAATGCCAGCTTGGGCATAAACATAGTGAGTTTAAGGCCAGCCTGAGTTATGTAACAAGACCCTGACTTTAAAAGGGGGCTGGGGATGTAGTTCATTGGTAGAGTGCTTGCCTAGCATGCACAGGCTCAATTCTCAGCATCTCAAAAAAAAAAAAAAGTAGCACCTTGAAAACCCCTCCAGTGTTCCCATTTCCATGGTTGGGTCTGCAGAGTTTACTCATTCCTGGCTTATTTTTTTCTCTTCTGTTTTTGCCAGCCTCTGTCTTCCAGCTTTATCTGCAGAGAAGAGATTGTCTTGTTCTGCCAGTAAAGTGTTCAGACTTTCTAACGCGGGCTTACTTCAGGGCATCAGCTATAGCTACTGTAGTACAGAAAGAGACTTGAGTAACTGGCCAAGTAACATGCAGCACAGAGCCTGACCTGTCCAAGCAGACTGGGCCAGGAGAGCCACAGGTCTTAGGAGGCAGGGTGCCCACACTACAGGTCATGAAGGCTAGTCAGGAGAGAGACAGGTTATAACAACCACAGACAGCAGAGCAGCTAGGGGAAGCACCTCAGGCTTGTTTGTTGATTGCTGTCAGAGTCCATAGACCCAGGACAGAGGGAATCGGTAGCTTAGAATACATATCTCTAAAGTGGTGAAGGCTAGCTAAGCAGCAACAAATTTGCCACCAGCTGATAACTTCCCTCTCCAGAATGCTAATACGTGTGTAAAAAGAGTGGTGCATTCCAGCCCTATGAATTCCTGCTTGGCATGTAATAAACATGGTATGTCTAAAGTAAAACTGATGAAAGGGCTGGTGGAGTGGCTCAAGTGATAGAGCACCTGCCTAGCAAGTGTGAGGCCCTGAGTTCAAATCCCACTACCACAAAAAAAAAAATTCCCATTTAACATAAAACTGACAAACCCATTATTGTCCCTGTGTTGAAGAAGCAGAAGTATCCCATCGTCAAGACCTGACTGAGGGTCGGAGTTAGGCTGCCTGGGTTTGAGTCCCAGCCCACACTAACTAGCCCACTGCTAACTTGGGCAACTTGCCTGACTCTTCTTTGCCTCAGTTTCCCCATCTATATCACCACATAGGTTTCTTTTAAAAGATTAAATGAGTTGTGTAAGGTTCTTAGACGGTGTACAAAGTGGTGAACACGTTGTTAGCTGCTTATGTAAGTTCCTCTGTTCTGGAATCATTTCAGGAACACATTTCTTCATCCACTATCCTGAAATGCTTGAGATTCCGCTCCTACCTCATTCCTGTTAACTGTGTTGGAAAGTAACATGCTTGGACCTTTATTCTTCAGGTTTTCTTCTTAGAATAATGTAAGAGTTCAATGCAAAGAATCTTCAGAATCAGATTAAAATAATTTTCATAAAATTCAATAGTATTCACATTGAAGTTATAAATGTATTGAGCATAAACCGCTAATAAGGTATAAGAAACAATCACCAGTAAAACCATCTATCTTGCTGCCTCTTTTTCTGTAGCAGCACAGATGCTAAAGAGCCTCTTAGAAACTAAACAATTTGCATGTCAGGAAGCCAGTAGTCCATGTTGTCATGGACTTCCGTCCTCCACCCTTCTTGCACTTTGAGCCTCTCCAGGCTCTTCTGTCTCTTGCCTCCTGGAATTGGCCATCTGGATGAGGTCAGGCATTATCGGTAGGATGAAAGAATCACACACCCAGTGACTTCCAACGCTATGGGGAAGGAAGTTCACTTTCACCTTGAGTAGCGAAAGAAACATCAATGAATAGGATGTAAGCTTGAGCCTCAGACCAAAAGCTAGAATTTCAGTGAATAAAGCTTTTGGTGCACTTGAGGCTGACACAGGAGGATCACAAGTTCAAGGGCACCCTGGGCTACGTGGCAAGAGCCTGTCTCAAAAAAAAAACTAAAAAGAAGAAAAAAAGAGGAGGGCTCTGCAAATAAAGGAGCAGAAAGCCTCAGAGAGAGCCCTGACATTTTCCAGGGCCATCCATGTTGGCAGGCACCAGGTCAGTCTAACTGTAGCTGACTTACAGAAGGAGGAGCTGAGAGGGCTAAACTGTGAGGCTTGGAGTGCTCTGACCTTCTAGCCACCTTGTACGATAGCTCTAGACAGATGAAAATGAGGACTGGGAAGCAGAGGTTGCAGGTAGGATACCCCTTGACAGTATCAGACTGCCAGGCCTGAAGAGTGTGTGACTGCAATGCATTAGTTACCAACATTTAAAAATGGGAAACGGTCGACTAACACTGGTTCCTGACCTCTCTTACAGCTGGCTGCATGGGGTCTGCATGCCATATGGCGGTACCTGGTGGGCCCAGTCACACCACTTACCGTGCTCCAGTCCCTCATGCCCACCTCACCTTCAGTGGTACTGCCTACCCGGCTCCTCTAGGCATTGGAATTTCTAGTCCTTGATTGAAAGTTGAGAACCAAAATGTTCCACTTTGCCTAGGAGTCTCCTCTGCTGTGTCACATAATACACATGGATGTGTGGGTGGACGTGTGGTATGGGAACTGTTGCCCTCAAGAGTGTGATCTGAAGTATTGGGCCACCCTGGTGTTCCTTGCTCCTCCCACCCAAGCAGTCTGCCACTCCTAACTGGTGTCCCTCTCAGGACCTCTCCTTTAGCCTCTGGTCATGGTCCTCATCATCATCTTTCTTGGCAAATCCGCCTGGAGCGTCAGCTCAGCATGCCAGCTGGAGGCCTGGCAGCACCCACACTCCTGTAACATAATTTCACCAAACATAGAATTGACTTATCCCAACCAGCTTGTTCTGTTGAGTGGTATGTCAGGATGCTGAGAAAGTTTGCTTTTTTGTGGGTAGTTCCCACAAGGTGATGTGAAATCCAAAAGGGTCTCCTCATTGTCTGCACTTACTCTGTTCTGTGGATGCTGCTTGGGAAGCCTCAGGAGTATGTTTATGTAGCAGGGAACAAAATGGAGAGAATTGTGGGGAGCGGAGAATGTGAAGCTTGTGAGAACTTGACATAAGCACAGCTATGCCCAATAATCTACAGGCCAAGTTGGCACAGCTCCGGCCACAGACGGGGGAAGGGCAAAATGCAACATGACTGCATTTCCTAAATTGTTTACGTTCAGAGGGTAGCAATCACAGTTTTCTCCTGTTACAGTGTCACACCCACCTCCTTGTTTGCCACTGTATATAAAAGACTGCTGGCAAGGGGTGGCTGCTGTGGAGGCTGCAGTGGGGGGCGGGGTGGGGGGGAGGGGAACGGCTGCTGTTGTGTGTCTGTGAGTCTAAATGACCGAGACTTTATGCTAGAGATTAGCAGAAAACATGAGACAGTGGGAGTACCGAGACTTTAAAGAATAGAAAAGGAGTAAGGTTTTAAAGAATAGAGAAAAGACGCAAAGTAAACGAAGAAAAGAGAAATTTTTAAAAAGTAACGAGGCTGTTGTGCGTCTCCATCTGAGCGCCCAACACACCTGAACCCAGCTTTCTGCATGTTTGTCTTCTATCTTTTGTTCTTTCTGCATCTCCAGTGGCCCCCAGTTAGGTTCATAGGACAGAGCCTGGTGCGGGTTGCAAGAAGAATCATGAGTCATGCTTAGTGGAAGACTATTTTCATTTTCACCTTAATTAGAGAATAGTATTCCTTATTATCCTATATTATATTAATACATATCATAATACACATATTCAAATATTAAATATATGTATATATTAAATACATGACATATTTAAGTTTTAGAGTGAGTGAGTGAGTGTGTGTGTGTGTGTGTGTGTGTGTGTGTGTGTATGTTAAAGAGAGTAAAAGTATTTTTCACCAGCATTAAAAGTTATGGTTGAAGTGTGTGGCTGCGACTAAAGGCTGAGGTTGACTCTCCAGGAAGGCTTTCAGAATCAGAGAAGGAGCAAGCCAACCCTAACAGTGTTTCTGTTTTCAGCTGGACTAAATCCAAACGTGAATGTCAACAGCATGGACATGACCAGTGGCTTGCCTGTGAAGGACCCATCTCAGTCCCAGTCACGCCTCCCCCAGTGGACACACCCAAACTCAATAGATAACCTGTCCAGCGCTGCTTCTCCCCTGGATCAGAATCCTAGCAAGCATGGTATGTCCTGTCCTGTCCTGTCTGCAACACCACACAGCAAAGGGGTAACTGCTGGTTTATTCATTGGTTATCCTGAAGTATAGATTACTTACTCCATGCATTTCTATGAATTCAACACCGAACCACTCCATGCCCTTGCAGAGTATGTAAGATCTCAACTAATCACAGAGTAAACTTCTTGAACCTCACCCATCAGATCTTAGCTCAAACCCAGAAATCACTGAAAATGCCCCAGAGCAGCAAAGACTATAGGTCATAAGCTGTATGCTTTTTATTTATATCTGTATTCAACAAAAATAAGTTTACTAGAAATTTTTTTTCAAAAAAAAAAAAAAATACAGGAAAGCAAATGCTGAGAAAGGAGAAAGAAGCAAAACTGATAACCGTAAGAGACAATTTCACTATTGAGCATCACATTTAGTTCTGAACTTCCTGGTGGCATAAATAACAAAGGAAATTTTAATAGAGCATATAGTTCTTTCTTCCCCCCCCCCCCCCCCCCCCGGTACTGGGGCTTGAACTCAGGGCCTTCGCCTTGAGCCACTCCACCAGCCATTTTTTTGTGAAGGGGTTTTTCGAGATAGGGGCTCTTGAACTATTTTGCCTGGGCTGGTTTCAAACTGCAGTCTTCCTGATGTCTACCTCTTGAGTAGCTAGGATTACAGATGTGAACCACCAGCACCTGGCTATATAGTTATTTCTTGATCTAAAGCAATCTAAAAGGAAAAAGAAAATTCTTCCTAATGGTTGATTCTATGAGAAAATCTCCCTTGTAGCACGTGGACCCTTTTCTTGGTACAAGAGAGCACTGGCCCCAAGATTGGTCTACAGATCTAAAACCTAGTTTATTCTTCCATAGTAAGGAAAGGACGCAATAAGTAAAACCAGAAAGGTTTCTTATGGGCAACTTCCAATAGTATATAAAGGTTTCCAGCCAGGCGCTGTGGGTCATGCCTATAATCCTTAGCCCTCAGGAAGCAAAGACCAGAAGAATCTTGGTTCCAAGCCAGCACAGGCAAATAGTTCAAGAGACCGTATCTCAAAAAAACCCATCACAGGAAAGGACTGGCAGAGTGGCTCAAGTGGTAGAGCACTACCTAGCAAGCAAGAGGCCCTGAGTTCAAACCCCAGTGCAGCCAAAAACAAAAGATTTCCAATTTGGCAAGGAGTATGTCTCAGTTGGTAGAGCAAGGCCCTGACTTTGATCCCTAGCACTTCAAGAAAACAGTGTTTGTGGAGCACAGTGGTGTGCCCATAGTCCCAGCTACTTAGGCTGAGGCAGGAGGATTGCTTGCTCCCAGCAATTGGAGACTACCATGAGCTTCATGGAGAGACCCTGTCACTAAAAAAAAAAAAAAAAAAAAAAAGTTCCCAATTTGACAAAGTAGAATAATTCTTCAAGACTTTTGGCAGAGAGCATGCATGAGGCCCTGAGTTTGATTCCCAAGCACTGGAAAGAAAATTCTGGAGTGTGATTATCACTACTTGGCCTAGACTAGCGGTTATAGCTCAGTAGCAGGGTGCTTGCCTGGCATGCACTAGGCCCTGGGTTCCATCCCCAGCACCACCTCTCCCCAAAAAAAGTTTTGGTCCTCCAAGGAAAGTCCTCAGCAGACCAAGTCTGACAATTCCTGTAACTCTGAAAGGGGCAAGTCCTTGGAGCTGGAAGAGAAGGCTCTGTGGCATCCCCTGGAAGCTCCAACAGAAAGTATTCATGCAGTTCCTGTCCTGTTGTCCTGTAGGTGCTATCCCTGGAGGTCTAAGCATTGGGCCTCCAGGTAAGTCCTCCATTGAAGACTCCTATGGCCGGTACGATTTAATCCAAAACAGTGAGTCACCAGCCAGTCCTCCTGTAGCTGTTCCCCATAGCTGGTCACGTGCCAAGTCTGACAGTGATAAAATCTCAAATGGCTCCAGCATCAACTGGCCCCCAGGTAAGACCACACAAAACTTCTGAGCAACGGCAGATCAGACCTACCCCTGAACCTGGGAGAGAGTAGGCAGAAGACCCAGGATCTGCATTCTGGGCTCTGGAACCATTGAGTCCATGGCTTTGGCATTCCCATCAGGAATCCATTTGATCAGTTTGGGCTGTGGTTGGTATCAAGCATTATTTTGCAGCCCTTCAGTTCACATAGGGGTAGGGGTGGCAGAGGAAGTAGGCAAGGGGTGCTGGATCCTGTCTGCTAACAACATGCAGATCATCATGTGGTAGTTGTTGTGCCTGGTTCTAGTTTGTTCTAAAGGAGTGATTAATGTAATGAAAGAGCATCTAGAGTGTGCCTCTGAATTTGATTATCAGAGTTTTTTAATTTCCAGAAACAGTAAAAAAAAAAAATATTTTTTTTAAATGTCATGAAGCAGTGTGAAGGTGTTTTAGTATGCAGCCTTGTTTCCGTAAACAGAATTCCATCCTGGAGTTCCATGGAAAGGACTTCAGAACATCGATCCCGAGAATGACCCTGACGTCACTCCTGGCAGTGTCCCTACGGGGCCTACCATCAACACCACCATCCAGGATGTCAACCGCTACCTCCTCAAGAGTGGAGGTGAGGGGCTGCTCCACCTGCCTTGTGGGAGGGTTTTCTAGGCTCCTGCTGAGGCACTGGCTGGCAGTGGGGCTGGTGAGGTGGTGTGTCAGGCACAGTTGGTGGGCACCTTCTTGTCACATGACTGCTGCAGCATCAGGAGATAACAGGCAGTGCCTGTAGGGAGGTGGGGCATGGTTGGGGCACGTACTTCTGCTTGACTTATTAACACCACAGGGTCAGTGTCCCTCAACCAAAATGCTGGGGACAGACCAAAAGTATTTCAGATTTTGAAGATTTTTCAGCTTTGGATATTTGCATGAATTTTTCTGGCTGCACATCCAAAATGTTCCACCATAAACTCAAAGACTCTTTGGATTTCAGATCATTGGATGAGGGATATACAACCTGAATGTCATGTTACATCATTGCTTTAAACATTGTGTTATAAAAAATCATGATGTTAAACAGTAGCTTTTTAATGAAAAGGGTTCCACTTGAAATCTTGTAACAGTGAAAAGGAATTGATCCTTTCTCCATCCAATCCATTTTTCCTTTCCACAAAAACTCTGGTAAAAAGACTGAAAATGTATCCTGAGGACTTTCGGTGCTAATCTTGGGTTTCAGGATGCAGAAGAGGAAGTGTGGTTAGGAAGCACAGTGTGGAGCTCAGGTGCAGCAGCTCCCCTGCCATACGGCAGGCACATGCAGAGGCAGGTGCTAAAGAGCTGTCTCCCATAGTGTCAGCCAGGTTTCTAGACATGCCTGTCACTCTTACAGCCTATTTACAGTTCCCAGAGCATACATTTAGGTCCCACTTAACACCCATCCTGCTGGACCTTAGTGTTGGATCTTTAAAGCGCCCAGCTTCTGAGACATGCCTGGTCCTCATGGAAGCCACACGAGTACAGACCACCCATGTGCTGCGCTTCTTGGACTTTGCAAGTGTCCCCGATGTTAGGGACAGAGGCATGGTACCCAGAAATAGGAGCCTGCATGAGATGGCAGGGACACTAAAAGTAAGAAAATGATCCCGTGTATTCTGACACCTGTGGAGAAGTGTGATGTGGGTTGTGCTAATCCAGGTATTTGGAGAGGGCGGAAATGACTGAGGCTGTTCGGTACTCAGAGCTTCCTGAACGAAGCTTTGATGGGTAACTGGTGATTCCTCCTCCCCTGGGTGGCACCAGGAGCATTGCAGATGGCCTCCACCATCTGCCCAAGTGTCCTGGGGCAGCTGTCTTTGGTTGTATACCTGCCGATAAAAGAGATAGCCCAAGAGCAGAGTGGAATCTAAGCCTAAGAATGTATTGGCCATCAAGACAAGAAAACAGAATGCAATCCAGCATTACAGAAATCGACTAGCCTCTGCACCTGAGTGACTGGAAGCCCCACTCGCGCATGGTGCATCCCTGGTGTGCCCTGTGTCTCTGGAGGTCTCAAGCCTGCTGTGACACAGTGCTCAGCATCAGTCAGCCCAGGCTACAAGCACAGGCTATGATAGGCCCAGGCACTGAGAAATCATGATTCCTGGATGCTAGCACTTCTCAAGGCTGTGTGTAGCATCCTGTCAGGCTTTGTCTCTCAGAGAAAGGGGAGTACAGCAAGCGAATCTCTGAGTAGACGTTGTTGGCCACAGAGCACCACCACAGCGCAGTGGGAGTGACTGCCTCCCTGCTAGCACATGGCACTGCAGCCAGCCAGCTCCCCTGCAGACCAGAACCTAGCTACAGAAGGCTGTCATGTTGTCGAGTGACCTGCTTGACGTGAAGTACAGAGAAAGGAAGAAAAAAGAAATGCTCACAGTCCTCTTTACGTGCGCTCATCATGGGTTTTCTTTAGTGTATTAGGTATGAGCATTTTCACTAGATTGTCATTGGCAGTGAGTTCTGATTTATATTAAAAACTCACATCAGCCTCATCTTTGTTGAATACCATTCAGTTTGAACCCTTGAGAAGTAAATACCAACCAGAATGATGAAGTGCTTCATCTAGAAAGGAAAACTACGTCTATGGGACAAATTTGAAAACCAGGACATTGTTAAATTCTAGGCACTCTGTTAATTATAAGAAAAACACCACAAGGGTTAACAGTCTGTCACCCTGGGGTCTCAGGCTAATGACATGCTGGTGGTAGAGCTGAAGCTTTTGAACCAAAGACCACAGATGGGACACCAAAAAGTACACAAGTGTCAGCTCCCAACAGCTCTGCAGAGATCAAGTACTGCTGTTCACTGTGCACAGCACACCAATGGTACCACACTCCTGGTGGGCCCCTGAGTTGAGGGACTGTGACTTTTATATACTAAGTATTAATATGTATTTGTTGTACGGGGAGTTTCATTGTGACAAGGACTGTGGCTTTTGAGAAGCTATCAGGTTCTGTGCTCCTGTCCTGAAGCCGAAAGAGTACCCTGCTTGGACCAACCCACCACACATTGTTATTCCACAGCTTCTTGATTTCTTTACAGGCTTGTGAGGGAGAGTGACAGTTAAAAACAAACAAAGCCACATGGAGCTGAGCATGGCCATGAGGAACCCAGGTGCCATGAGGGCCATGCCCATATGCCCCTTGTCCCCTGCAGGAGAGAAGGCTGAATTCATTTTCCAATTTTGTGGCTGTCGTTTGAATTGTGAAAGAATGAGTGTTGCCCTGTATTTAAATTTTTATCCTTTTTGAAAGGGTAAATCACTGTGGTACTTTAAAACTCTGGCGTGGTATTTTGAAGAACATGGAGGGGATTCTCTTCCCCCGTGACTAACCCCCAACCTCAGAGATTCATGCTGTTCCTAGAACTTTTTGGAATGTCCCAGGGGCTACAGGACTTAGAACAGGAGGCATCCCTTAACTTCCTCCCCACACCACACTTTTACATTTGGGGTTTTCTACGAATAGCAGCTTCTTAGAAAAAAACTCCTTAATGAGCTCAGCTCTTCATACCCCTGTCAGAGCTGCTCAGCACACACTTGCTGCCCCTCTCTCAGTGCCGTGTTTGGTTCTGCAGGGTCCTCCCCACCATCCTCTCAGAATGCCACACTGCCTTCCTTGAGTGCCTGGCCACTCAGTGCCTCTGGCTACAGTGGCTCTTTCAGCAGCATTGCTTCTGCGCCTAGTGCTGCAGGTATGAACTGGCCTCTCAACTTGCAGGTTGCATTTTCTTTCTTTCCCCAAACAGCTGTGAGATGCCACAGCTTTTCCTGTTGGTCCATTTGCTTCCTCCTGAGCTGGGAGGCCACGTGGTGATGGCTGCTGTCAAATAGAGGCAACACTGTCTCTTCCTGGGGTCTTGGAGATCACATGATGTGTAAGATGCAAGTGCAGACTTGGCCCATAGCTTCTGCCTGAATAGTCTGCTCCCCTCTTGCCTCTGCCCCTTGGCTCCATGACAAGGCAGCAGGTTAGAACGCACTGTTACTTTGAGTTTGCCATAGGGGTGGAGACTCAGGTAGGCCCTGTTGCTAGCTCCCAGCACCCATAAACACTCGTGTCCCACTGCTTATCTCAGTGTAATATCTGATGCACTCCCATATTCCTGTAGACCACAGCAGTCCTCCAAATAAGTCTTTTCTTTTAGGTTAGGGATCTTGGAGAATTGTTCATAAAAACTCCAGAGGAGCTGGGTGCCAGTGGCTCACAGCTGTAATCCTAAATACTCTGGAACAGAGATCAGGTTGATCTCAGTTGGAGGCCAGCTGGGGAAAATAGTTCTCAAAGCCCTATCTTGAAAATACCCAACACAAAAATAGAGCTGATAGAGTTGCTCAAGTGGTAGAGCTCCTGCCTATCAAGCATGAGGCTCTGAGTTCAAACCCTAGTGCCACTAACTAAATAAATAAAATCTCCAGAGGAGCCTGAAGTGGCCACACTTGTGATCCCAGGCTAAGGCAGGAAGATCATGAGTTCAGGGCCATTCTGGGCTACATATCAAGGCCCTGTCTCAAGGGCATAGATGTAACCCAGTAGTAGAGTGCTTGCCTAGTATGCACAAGGCCCTGGGGTCGGTCCCTAGGACCAAAAAAAAAGAGAAGAAAAGAAACTCAGAGGGATTTGAATCTGAATTTTTTTTTCTTTTTGGCAGTACTGTTTGGGGTTTGAACTCAAGGTCTTAGCCACGCCCTCTGAACCTGAAATTCTTAGACATAAATCTGGTACACATTGTGAGGCAGATTTTTTAATAGATGTATTGTTTGTGAATTTCTTCACATATATCTCTATATTCTATTAAACCTTCTCACCCTCATTTTTTAAACCAGTGTGCTATACTGTCTACCGCATGAGGGCCACATTCAGGCATCAGTTTCCTCCTTAGGCAGTCTTGTGATACCAGTACCTAGGGGAGAAAGCAGTTTTGGTGTAATCTAGCATCTTATTTAAAAAGAAAAACAAAGCAAGAGCTTCTGTATTCTTTATTCTTTCTAATGTTGATTGAACGGCGGGTTTAGACCTTTAATCTTTCCACAATCATATAGTTAAAGAGCAAGGGTAAAATAAAATCACCTTCCCTATAGCCGAGTCAGTTCTTAACATCTTTTTTGGTTGTTGTTGTGGGTGGCATGGGGTTTGAACTCAGGACCTCATGCTTACTAGGTAAGCACTCTACCACTTGAGCCACACCCAAGGCCGACCAAGTCAGTTCCTCATGGCATTTTCCAAATCTAGCATTTGTTTACTGAGTCACAGTCCTCAGTAGCCAGGCTTGGGCACCACAGCTGTGCCATCTGTGGATACTGTTTGCTGCAATGCTGTTCCACAGGGAGCAGTGAGCACCCTGCTACCTTTGTGCTGCCTCCCCTGTCTGCACAGAAGCAAGTGTCCAAGGCTAGTAGTCATTACTGATTTTAGTTTTTCTCCCAAAGAGCTATAACACAGTGCATTTCCTCCCCACCACACACACCCCCCCACACACATCCTGCCCAGGCCGGTACCACGCAGGTGCTGCACTTCAGCCTGAGGGCAGCAGGGCTGCAACTGTGTCTACAGCATGTCAAACAAGGTGGTCTCTGGAGCCTTTGGGAAATTACACTGGCTGGTGGGGAGGGTGGTATGTCAGAAGGAGCACTGCTCTGACAGAGGATGGATGCTTCAGAAATAGCATAAAGAAGGATATGTACATAGCATGGTTCTGACCTTGATTGAGGGCTAATGTCATGAAGACATGCCCTGAAAGAATATGTTAGTAAATTAACTTTACGCTTGAACCTCAAATGCTCTTTTCTTGATGACAAATGTTAGCAGATCAGAAATACTGGCAAGGTTTGAACTGGATGCAGACTGTGTCTTTAAGCAGAAATTACAGAAAGCATGGCTGGGCACACTGGCACACACACCTGTGGTAACAGCTACTCTGTGGACTAAAGTAAGAGGATTGATTGAGCTCAAGTTCGAGGCCAACCTCTGTAAGCAATGGAGTGAGATTCTAGCAAAAAAAAAAAAAATCAGAAAAAATGGAGCGTACAGTGGCCTTGCTTCGAGGCACTTCATTGGTGTTTCTTTTTCCTCCCGTCTTGCTGGTATGAGAGAACACTGCTGGCTCCCTCCCTAAACCCAGCAGTCACTTTTCCTCTTCACCTGCAGAATACATATGCTGTGTTTCTTTGCCTTCTAGGTAAACTGTCAGACATTAAATCAACATGGTCCTCTGGCCCAGTCTCCCACACGCAAGCCTCGCTGTCCCATGAGCTGTGGAAGGTGCCCAGAAACACTACTGCACCCACCAGGCCCCCACCAGGGTTAGCCAATCCCAAACCTTCCTCCACCTGGGGCGCCAGCCCCCTCGGCTGGACCAGCTCCTACTCTTCCGGTAAGTGCTTTCTCCTCATGTTGAGATGGGCTTAGGGCACTTCAAACTGCTTGGCTCATTCCTTAGGGAATGTATCTATTGCTTTGTCCCCACAACTCCCTTGTCAAGACTCCTGCCTGCCTCCCTGGAGGCTGGGAGGGGTTAGGTTGCTGAGGCCACCTGGACTGGCACAGTATTAGCCAGCCAAACCCAGTGTTTGAGCATCAGCCCTGCAGGTGTAGCTACAGTGGCTTTGCTCTGGGCCAGGAGGTTCCAGCAGTCCCAGTGCCCATCCTGCTCTGAGCCGCGTGTGCTGTGTCCTTGAGAGACCCATTCAGCCTCCATCAGCCAGCACTAGTATTTCTCCTTCTTGTATTTGCTTCTCCATGAGATTTCATTGGAATGTAAGGGCTTTCTAGGCCAGAAACTAGACAGACCAGCCATTTAAAAGCCACACTGTTGTGCTGTTGCAGCTCTGTAGGCTCTGGGGTTCACGCTAAACCGGGGGAGGAAAGAAAGGTTCTGGGCATTTAGGTGACTGAAGGTGTAGGTCAGCTGCAGAGAGCTTGAGAGAGCATTCCAGCCTTTCAGTAGTGGCCCCTGTGAGTTCCCTTCATCTCATTAACAAGCAGCATTTTACTGTGTTGATTCTAAGTGGGGGGTTGGATTAGGCCAAGGTAGGACACCAGAACTTCTCAGGTTACTCATCTGTCCCATCTCACCTGTCCCTTGAGGCACAGATAGGAAGGCACAGGCCTCCTGGGCTGGAGGGCATTCCATGAAGTCAGGTTTTCCCAGGCTGTAGGCACGGTCTGCAAGCATTGTGAAGTTTGGTTTATCAGAAGGCACCTTAGCTTCTACAAGGCTGAAAAGCTTAAAGCCTGCCATGAATTTTAGCTAAGATTAGAAACTTGGAAGGGGGCGGCCACCTGACTCCTGTGTGGCCTGTCAACTGAGTTCTTGTCCCCTGGACTTGTCACACAGGTTCTGCTTGGAGTACTGACACCTCAGGAAGAACAAGCAGCTGGCTCGTTCTTCGCAACCTCACGCCCCAGGTACAGGCACCGGTGCGGTAGGAGGAGAGCCCTGCGGTGCCCACAGGGTCACTGAGCAAACCACTGACTGTCTGTGGCGGGTGTCCTTGCTCAGGGTTCAGGGATGACAAGGACAAGTGCAAGGAGATTGTGAGTGCTGGAATAGGGCTCAGGTGGCACAAAACAGACACAGCTAGGGGGCTGCTTCTAACCTGCTCCCAATTATTATTTACCCTTTAGGGCTGAGAAAGTATGCCTTAACAGAATTGCTTATCTTACAACTGCCCTTCAAGAGTGACTTGGCTGCTGTCTTACACAGTGGTCACCATTCTCAGGCCTGGGGCACATTACCTGCAAGGGACTGGTACCAGGCTCTGTGGGGTATGCTCTGTGAGAGAGCAGCAGAGCACAAAATGGCATTTTGGTTCTTCCTCTGATTGCTTTAACTCATGAAAGACAACGGAAGTATCCAGCATTTCAGGTTTGTGCCTGGCCACAGAGGCATCTGTCAGTGTCAGAAAGCTATATATACATCACTAAGCCTTTCAAAGGAAAACCATTTTCCTAATGTTTAGTGCATCCAGTTTCAATGCCGTGTATGCTTAATGACGTGAGAGATGTCAGAGGAAGCCGCCTGGGTGCCCTATGCTTCCTCCTCAGATCGATGGTTCCACACTGCGGACGCTGTGCTTGCAGCATGGGCCTCTCATCACATTCCACCTGAACCTGACGCAAGGCAATGCCGTGGTCCGCTACAGCTCCAAGGAGGAAGCTGCCAAGGCCCAGAAGTCTCTGCACATGTATGTTTCTTCTCAGCTGCCCAAAGAGCTACAAGTACCCATGAGTGTGGGGAGGGGAGGGGGAATCCTGGAGCTGCCCTCTCACACTACCCCAAGCTGGGCACCTCAACTATTGTTTCATGGTTCTGGATGCTGGAAGTCCAAGAGCAAGGTGTGGGCAGACTGGATTCCCTTGAGGCCTCTCTTCTCAGCTTGTAGAGAGCCATCCTCCCTATGTTCTCATGTGGCTGTCCCGTGTGCATCTGTGTCCTGATCTTGTTTAAGGGTACCAGTCTTTGGATTAGGGCCGCCCATGTGACTTCAGTTAATTACGTCTGTGAAGACCCTGTCTCGAAACAGTCACCTTTGGAAACACCAGGGCTTAGGATGTCAGGGTATTAATTTGGGGAGAAACAGTGGAGTTTATTGTCAGTGTGTCATGATGAGCTGGCTTCTGTTGCCACTGAGTTGCTGTGCTACTCCTCCATAAGGAAAGGCTCCCAAGGGCACCTGGGAGGATCCAGTGATAGAAAGCATGCACCTTCCTCAGAAATGTCCAGATAGTGACACTTCTCACAAGGGCATGGGTGGGGCTCACCACAGCCCTGCTGCCTCAGTAGGAGGCTGCTTCCCATAGAGTGAAGTAGACCAGCTCAGAAGCATCACTTGAGCAACCATGAGGCCTAGAAATGAGTCCTGGTGTTAGCCAGGCTGCAGATTGTGCTGATGCTAATTGACCTCCTAGTTTGACGGTGCATTTAACATGGGCTCCACACACCAACACACTATCGCTGCCAGAAGTTTGCTAAAATGACCAATGGCAGCACAGCCAGAGGACTGTGTTGGGTAGCCTATGACCTGAGGCCTTCAGCTGTGCCTTTTCTGGTGGCACAGCCTCAAGACTTGGAGTGGTGCACTCACCTGACCTCCTGTTTTCTAGGTGTGTGCTGGGAAACACTACCATCTTGGCGGAGTTCGCCAGCGAAGAAGAAGTGAACCGGTTCCTAGCCCAAGGCCAAGCCCTGCCGCCCACCTCCAGCTGGCAGTCCAGCAGTGGGAGCAGCCAGCCACGGCTGGGCACCTCGGGCAGCACCCACTGGAATGCCCCGTGTCTTGGTGGCAAAGGGAGCAGCGAGCTGCTGTGGGGCGGAGTGCCCCAGTACTCTAGCAGCCTGTGGGGCCCACCCAGCACTGACGATGGCAGGGTGATTGGCAGCCCTACCCCACTGAACACGCTGCTGCCCGGGGACCTGCTTAGTGGGGAGTCCATCTAGGCACCGCCGTCATCAACGAGGAAGAGAGCTGACCTTTCCAGGCCCGGTGCTGTGGCCCTGCTGAAGGCCGAGCCACACTGCCCCTTCAAGTACCTCTGTCCAGTTCTGAAGATGAACCGTGGCCGCGGCCCTTGTGAACTGTTCCTAGACAGTGCGGGCTGCGTTTGGTCAGTGTCACATGCTAACGACAGGATGTCCCCTTGTAGCTCTTTATTTTGTGTCGTCTTACGTTCGTATGGAGTGTTGTCATTTTGAGTTTTAAGTATAAAAGCTGCTTAGAATAGTTCTATCATGAAGGGCACTTTTCAGATTGTGGGCTGGAAAGGGTTATTTTGTCATGGGGGGAGGGAGGGGGATGCGAAGCCTATTTAAAGTGAGCCTGTGACGGTTATGCACATTGCCAGAGGCGGCGGGGCAGGGGCAGGGAGGCCGGTGGTGGTGTGCATCGAAGGCACAGAGCTGAGCGGGCGCCGTCTGCCATCTGCTCTCTGTCCCCCCTGGATCCGCCTATGCACATTACCCTTGTTTCATTACTTTTTCATGTCATTTTTTTATCCCAAAAAATATTTTTTAAAAGTTTAAAAAAAAAAAAAAAGACATATCAAACATGCAAATACTTGAATCCAGCAGGCCAATAATGAAATGTGAACACTTTCTAATTCTACACTTCCAGGTTGACATCAGTACACAGAAACAGGCTCTAGGAAAAATTTCTAAGTTCATAGCCTATGTGTGCGAGCATGGGTGTGTTGCGTGTGTGCGTGTGTGTGAGAAACTGTGCATGTGTGTGCGTGCTCCTGCACGGTACGCGTTTCTGGTATGCACGTTTGAGGTGTGTGAGGGATTTAACCGTGGGTTCTCCCTTTTATTCAGTGTATGCTTTTCTTGGCGCATTGGTCGAAACGTTTGTTGTTACTGTTAGCTTCTAACTTTGCACTGAGGCGTCCCTGCCCTTTCTTTAGCTAATCCTAAACATGAAGAGAATTCACAGGACAGGGCCGGCGACAATTCACGTGTAAATGTTTACTCAAGGACTCTGATATTGCGTTTAAATTACAGTGTATATCTCTGGAGAAGTAATATGTGTATCTACCTTTAGCAGCTTTTTATCATGGACTAATGCAAGAAAATTATTACCAGAGTATTGCACCATTTTCCATTTGGAATATAAAGCTAGAACTGTTGCTGAACTGTGGCCATAGATACTGGTGGAGAGTGGGTGTTCCGCCCACCGAGCGGAAGCCAGCACTTGGATGTGGTTGGGACTGCTTTTGGAGGAGCCCGTGGTTTGGGCTCCCACCTGTTTACAGACCTTTTTTTCTCCTTCAGACTTTTAAAATTAAAAAAAAAAAATTTAAAAAGGAATTAAAAAAAAAAAAAAGAAAAAGACTTCTGTCCTAAAGAAACCTATTTTCAGAATGCAGATGCGTTACTTCAGAGCTCTGGGATTGGACAGTGCTGTCCCCCTGCGGCCATCATCGTGGACTCTGTTGATTGTTCTCGTCCCTTTGTCAAGGTGACAAGGCGCTGTGGTCACTGTCTTGCACATGCGGACACGCTCTCAGGAAAGCCAGGGCTCCCGAGGGCAGCTCCACACCATTTCATGTATTTTTAAACCCAACTCCTAGCACTGAAGATGTTATTAAAAAAAAAGAAAGAAAGAAAGAAAAATTTAAAAAAATAATAAAAGAAGAAAAGAGGAAAAAAAAACAGAAGAAAAATACCTAATCTCTAATGTGTAGCAGTTACATATTTACCAAATAATGGACTCAAAAGAAATAGATGTTTGAAGAGTGCTTTATATATTAAAAATTGCTTTATGTTTTAAAAATGATTGATGTTTTGATTGTTTTGCAAGGAAGAAAGACAATGGAACAACATACCCTCAAGTATGTTTAAAAATAACCGAACATTGTGCTCCCTGCCTGCCTGATCAGGAAACTTGTGCATTACATTTTTTTAATTAGCTTTTTAATGGTTTTATCAAAACAAAACAAGAAAAGAAAAAAAAAAAAGAGTCCTGCAAGTTTGCAGATCAACAAAAGCTGGTTTTATAGAGGATCATGAGCTATGCACAAACTGGGTTCAAGACTTTTTCTCAAGAGTAGTAGTGTGTTCAGCTGAGCAGACCCTCCTCAGCTCAGAGTGACTGCATCTCACCGACCTTGCGTGCATTCTGTGTTGACAGATGCATCCTGCACATGCAGATCAGATGTGCATGCATGCACACCCAGACATGCAGTTAGCTGTGCTGCCACTCAGCACTGAGTTACAGAAGAACTCCTGATGTTTTAAAATTCAGGATGGAAGTAAAGGATCTGTTTTGGTTCTGGGGTTTTGTTGATTTGTTTGTTTTTTGGGTTTTGTTGTTTGTTTTGGGTTTTTTTTTTTTTTTGACCTTTTATTTTGAATTTAAGGTGTCTGTGACTCTGAGATAAAAACAAGTTTGTGGCTCTTACTGTCTCTCCTCATAGAATGTGATCGTTGAAGAACACACACCGAAAGTTGCTTTCAGAACTACAACGCTTTGTTGAATCTTAATAAATTGCAATTTTTTTCTTGGCTATTCAACTTAATGTGTTTTTCATTTTTCAAAGACAGACATCATCAGTTTTTACTCTATATGCTGAGATTAGGAGAGTCTTCCCGCTGTGGCCAATTTCCTATCTCTTTTTTTACGATGTCCTCAGAATTTAATGTAGACTTAGTTAAGTTCAGAATCTTCATAACTCAGCTTGTAGTTTTATCATTTGCTTTGCTGTTAACATTTAAATCTTATTAGTAACCTAGAAGGCACAACAGAGCTTCCAAGCTCCATGACCACCACCACGCCCAGCCCCACTGCCCCCACCATGGCTGTCTGAACCTGGTTCATTTGGGAACCAGTGTTGTCAGGGCTGGGCCAGGGGCTACTAGAGATGCACTGAGGACCACCACAACCTAGGCCCGAGTGTGGACATCAAAAACGATCAGCTGGGGATGTAGCTCAGTCAGTGCTCAGAGACCCAGCCACCTATGGTCCTACCATTCGATCAGGAGGCTGAGGTGAGAGGACAGATGGAGCTTAGAAGTTGGAGACCAGCTTGGGCAGCACAGCAAGACCTGACTCAAAAGAAAAACATGGGATATGAGTAAGGAAGGTCTTTTGCGACTCCTAGATGTTTTTTTCATCTCTTTCTATAAAGCCATCTTAGCTAGTAGCTAACCTCTGTGGGGCAGCACAGTGGGACCTCAGCTTTTTCACTGCAGAGTTACAGGTGGCAGCTGGAAATGGAAATGGTCTGTTTACCTCAGGTCCACCCCTAGGACTCTTGGCATGACCTTGAGTGTGTCTTGTGCCAACACTTCCACTCCATCGGTATTGTAATGTGTCTGGACAGCAGAGCAAATGCCACTGTTGTCCTAACCGACTGTCTCCCTGCCATGTGCATCAGTTCCACCTCAGATGGAGAGGTCCACCTGCCAGCCAGAGACAACTGCATCACACAGAGAAGATGGTGAATTGCTGGAAGTTGAGGGCACAGAGGAGCCGAATCCAAGAGAAAACTAAGGACCAGAGAAAGAGTGGAACTCGGGCACAGGAACCACCATGGGCACTCAGCACTCTGAGCAGCAGCCTGGGGTCTGCTCGGCCCTCTAGCAGGGGTTCAGTACCTGCCTGGAGTGCAGTCGCAACAGTGCCTCTTCCCGAGAGGCCGAGTCCAGTGCCGTAAGAACAGCCAGGCCTTAAGGACTCAGGCTTCAAGGAGGATGAGGAGGAGGAGGCAGCGGCAGGCAATACTTTTCACAGCCTGTGTGGCCAGGTTCAACGTTGACATGGGAGTGTGCAGGGAACAGGTGGGGAACAGAACATAAGCCGAGACCCAGAATGCACACCAACTGTGAAAGCCTCATTCACTGAACTAGATGTCCAAAGCCCTGGGCTCCACTCCCAGCACCACACAAAAAAGAGAGCTGGACCCAGTGGTCAGCGCCTGTAGTCCCAGACCTCAGGATGCTGAGGGTGAGGCAGGAGGATCCAAGTGGGTTTCTGGTACTCACAGGTGAAAAGGAGGCCTGATGTGTAGAATCAAGAAAATGGTGGGTTCAGAGCTGCCCTTTTTGTGTCTTCACTGTTGTGGCAACAGCATGGCAGGACGGTAAAGGCCAGCAGCAAGGCGTTTGGTGGAGGCGGCGGGATGGACAGAAGAGGTGATGTCAGGCAAGTCAATTCCAGGGACAGAAAGGATGAGACGAGAGATGCCATGGGGGTGGTCTGTGTGTTCAATAGAGAATTACCAGAGATGGTGGATGTTTCACCATTCTTTGTGGCAGTAGCACCTTTGGATGGACCACGAAAGCCAGTGCACGTCAAAAAGGAGCACGCCTGACCTGGCCTCCAAGGCCAGCTCATTTGTAGACACTCTTAAGTCGACAGGACCACCGCAGGCTTAGGTGATGGTGGTTGTGACCTACGGCCAGAGTTCTGAACCTTGGCCCCCAGTAGAGTCCCACTGCGGGGCACGGCTGTACCAGCTCATTCCAAATCTTACAGGGAGCCCTAGAACATCCCATGGTTGCACCCTGCCACCAAAACATCAAGAAGCAGTGCATAGAGGATTCACGTTCAGCCTGAAATGCCAGTGATGACCTCCCACCCACCGAAGTAGCAGTTTGTAAACTCCAAGCCTTGGGCTGACCTTATTCAGCAACCACAGGTGCCTTTTTCTTTATTTACGCGACACCTCAGGTACAGGAGCTAGGTACGGGGTAGCTCTGAGGTACAGCACATGCTAGGCGTGGTGAGGTCAGGAGGTGAAGAGGTCACAGGGCATGAGTGACTCCGCAGCCCTCCCAGCACCACACATGGGCTGCCATGGAAGAAGCACAGAGAGATGTCCTAGCTGTGCATTCAGAGAATGGAGCCAACAGACGGACAGAGCACTGGCCACCCAGTGTGCAGCTGGTGAGTCTGGAGCATGCAGGGCAGCAGCACGCTGAGGAATTCCTTCTCAGGAAACTTCAGCGCTGCTCTTAAGGCTGCTTATCAAATGAGACCCACCCGCGTGATCACAGATCCTCTCTTCTACTTAAGGTCAGCTAATTTTACATGTTGCCACATCTGCAGCCTCCCTTCACAGCAACACCTGGATTCCAGTTTGCATCCAGGACCTCTGGACACAAGTGACAGCATGCAGCAATTCTGCAAAACCCCAGGGCAAGCTTTTTCTCTTGACTGAGTAGCCTGTCCTGACTTCAAGGAGCTGTGAGGCAGAAATGACTCAGTCAGAACCAGTGGTCATACTGAGTCGAGCAGCAGTGATCTACTTATGTGGTCCATCCAGGACTTCCAGGTCAGCACCTGATGGGTGTGGCCTAGAGACCCCAGGTCAGTCCTGCACTCATGCCAAGATGTAGTCAAAAATGGCCACTCAAGATTGACACCAGCTGCTTTGCAAGGCCCCTAAGCACCACCCAGCTCGGAGGAGCCATGAGGAACACAGCATCAAGGACTATAGCAGGTCCTCATGTGCCACCCAGACGGATGCCAGGTGAACTCCAGGGCTCTCATCAGCCAATGGCACCTACCTCTGGACATCTGCAGAGCACAGAAGTGTCCCATGGGACTGTCCCCAGGAAGGCACAGCACTGAGCGAGCACAAGTCCAGATGGGGGATGGCTAATGGCCAGTGGCTTTGGTTCCACTAGAGGATGATAGGGCCAGGCGGCTTTGCTCTCTGACTCTTTTCCTCCCCAGGTTGGCTTCCTCCCCAGGTTGGCTTCCTGGTCCTGAGTGTAGCTGTAGATTTGGGACACTTGAGGCTGTCAGCGATCAGTGTTCCTTCTTCCCTGTGCCCACTCTTTGGTTCAGAGCACCCCCACAGACTCGTCACACTTAGCCCATCAGATCTGGGTCTCCCACAGCTAGTCACAGAGAGCCAGAAGCAGGCCACACCCCAGGCATCTCACAAGGCGCCCTCACCTCCCCTAGCTTGGTTGCTGGCTGCCCCTTTCCCCACTGCTCGTTGTCTCCTCTGAGTCCTTCCCTAAATCTGCCTCCCTCTCCTGCCCAAGTAAGCATCACCAGCTGTGGACTTAGGGCCCTGGGCACAGCTTAGATCTGTAGTGTCAGGGTAGTGTCAGGCTAGTGGAGTGGCTCTAGTGGCAAACTGCCTGCCTAGTAAGAGTTCAAACCCCAGTGCCACCAAAAAAAAAAAAAAAAAAAAAGTTTAGAAAGGCAGTGTCTCAGATCACCTTCAGGGGGTCAGCCAGGAGAGGGCAACCACCACCCAGTACCCAAGACTGTGGGTCCAGCCTCCTGACAAACAAGCTCATTTTGCAAAACCCATTTAATCAGAATAAATAGTGCCCCACTTGCCCACCCTCTGGCTCCATCTTCAGCTCAGGTGGAGCTTAACGGAAGGTCCACTATCCTGGTGTCCCATGGTGTCTTCAAGGGGCCAGCATGGTCTCAGGTCCATGTCTCTGCCTGCAGAGCCGTGGCATCGGGACAGCTGGGGGTGTTGAGCGGGCCAGCAGAGTTCCACACTATCCGCCTGGGCATCCCCTGTCTGTGAGTAGGGCAGGTGGTGGCGCAGTCCCCTGGGTTCTGCCAGCCCTGCCAGAAAGGAAAGCAAGCGGGGATCTGGCAAACCAACATCCCTGCAGCCTGGCTGGGCAGGGCTTAGCCTCTGGGCAACCACATGCCCTGTGGACAGCCTTTCTCAGGGAACACAGGCCTCCCAGTCTGTGGTCAGGTGAAGCTGGAGACAGCTTTGGGGCTCATGGCTGCCATATTGGCTGGAGGGGGATCACTTCTGGCAAGCTTTCAAATACCAGCAACTTCCTATGGTGTGGTTAACCTCATTTGCACCAGCAGTGGGGCTCCCCTACACGAGAAAACTGAGGCTGGGCTTTGTCAGGTCTCCGTGAGGTCTGAGGTCTTGTGCCTGACCTCGGTGTCCCTGAGGACTCAGTGAATAGCTGAATGAGGGTTTTATTCTGAGATGCTTCCAGGCACAGGGCACCAGTATCACATGGTCAGGACCCAGAGTGTTGCTGGGTATTGCCAGAAACTTCAGCCGCAGCCCATCCTTGCCACAGGTAGCACAGAAAAGGTGGTGGTCCTGGGGGACAAAGCCCAGTAGGGCTGGCACCACATGATTTATGAAGAGAGGCGGAGGGCCCTTGCCAAGCATGTGCAGTTTTCTCCACTTTTTCCTCCCTCTCCAGCCCACCTTGAGGCAGCTTGGCCCCTCCCACATGGCTCACAGAGGCCTCAGTCCATCCTTGGCTTCACCTGGTCTCTCTCTTCTCATACACAGAGTGAAGCTTGTTGATCAAGAAGATTTTGTCCTCCCCCTCCTAGAAAGGCCAGAACACAAAGGGTGAAAGAGAACTGACTTTGTCCATCTTTCCATCTCTCCAGAGCCAGCCTGTTCCAGCTTACTGGAAGTAGTCAAAATCACAAAAAGTGAAAAGAGAACAGAGAGAAACCAAAATAAAAACCCAAAGCCAGAAAGTGGGCATATCCGTGGGTCTGTTTCCTAGTGGCCAAGGCCAAAAGGGGAATATGACCAGCCGCACAGTAAGGCCCCTGAACCAGTCTGACTCAGTTTCAAGCTGGCTCTATGTATTCTGTCTTAGATAAATGCCATCCAAAAAAAGGGATGGAAGTACCAGTCGTGAAGCTTGTGAGTGCCCTGTGGCTGCTGTGTAGCAAACTGCCACAAACTTAGATCTCTAGAGTCTTTCTCACATTCCACCATGACAGGGACCCTCCCGCCCTTTTTCCGTGATGCCCCTGGATCACCAGCTCCTCCCCCAGGTCAGCTGGCGAGCAGCCTCAACTCGCCAGCACTCTGGTCCCCGTGCCACACAGCAGCTTAGCCCAGGCTGCAGCACGTGACCTGGACATCTTTGGGCCACTCTTCCAACAATGCCAAAAGCATGCACAGCGTTCAGCATGAGACCTGGTGCACGTGAAGAGCGAAAGCTTGTCAGCGATCAACACAGGATCAGACAGGAGGAAGTCCTCACTCAGACAAAAGAGCCGTTTCCTCAAGAGCCTGGTGACCTGGCTCACCCTCCTGAACACATCCCTGAGAATGTTTCTTGGGGGGGGACCCCAAATTCTAAGCAAACTCCTGTCCCTCCTCTGTTGTTAGCAGGCAGGGGGAGCGGAGGCTGGAGCTAGGCCATCCCACCAGCCCAGGGAAAGCTGGGTCCTGCAGCCCCAAAGACAAAGGTCGGGCAGGGGCCGTGTCTGCCCAGGCAGCAGCAGTTCCAGTCCCAAAAGGCAGGCCAGGATTCTCTTCCAGGTCATTCACCCCCACTGGCCCCCAAGGCTCTGAAGCCCACACGATGGGCAGGAGCCACTTTTGATAGCCATGGTCACATGACCACCTTTGGCCAGCACGCAGGCTTTGAGCTCCTCCTGTCACCAAAATCACCTCTGGCAAAATAGGCAAGACACTGGGTCCATGGGGACAACATGGCTGGCTTCCCAGGAAACAACTGCCCAGCAGGGCTTCCCTCCCAGCATCGGCTACAGGAGCCCTTGCTCCTGCCACACACTAACCTGCAACTGGGCCACACTGCTGCTAAGACCACTCTGCTGGCTACACCTGCTGTCCCCACCTGTCCTTGCTGGGACACCAGTTCCTGACCTCCATAGAGGCCTGGAGCAAATGGCCCAGCCTAAGCCCTGGGAGCGTGCACCCATGGTGGCCGCATACAGGGTACACAGCACAGGAGGAAGGGACCCCATGATAAGGGCCAGGCTGAGGGCAGTGCTGGGCCTGGTCAGGGCCACAGGGCAACTTGCTAGCACATCCTTCAGGGGCTGCTGGTGCTGGCATGGAACCATCCCATCTCAGCAGACTGCCATGTCTACAGCACACAACTGGGGACAGGCCAAGGCCTACCAGGAGGTCAGGGGGGTCAGTGGCTCTCAAGAAAAGGCCAATCCAAGTGACCAGCTAGGAAAAGTCCCTGTGTCCAATGGGCAATGAGGCCCTCCTCAGGACACAAGGTCCTGTGGGAAAGGAGAGGGAGTGGAGAAGAGGAGAACAGAGGCTCAGCCACACCTGGGCTTCCAGAACTATTCCCAATACACACTCCTTCAGGACAAACCATCACTGCTTCATAAAAATGCTCCTTTGTCTCCTTAATAAAAAAGGTTTTAAGAGCTGGTGGAGTGGCTCAAGTGGTGGAGTGGCCTGCCTAGCAAGCATGAGGCCAAGTTCAAATCCCAGGAAAAAATAATTTACTGGGCGCCAGTGGCTCAAGCCTGTAATCCCAGCTACTCAGGAGGCAGAGATCAGGAGGATCGTGGTTCAAGCCAGCCCAGGCAAATAGTTCAGAAGACCCTATCTCAAAAATCACTAAAGAGGGCCGGTGGAGAGGCTCAAGGTATAGGCCATGAGTTCAAACTCCAGTACTGCAAAGAAAACTGTTTTAAATCCTGACCCTCTCTCAACTTTACTCCAGCTCTGTCAAATGAGGTTCACGTTCCAACAGGGGTCCCGAGAGCACAATACCTCACAGACAAGCCCCACACCCTAAAACAGACCGCGCTCCCAGCCGGCTCCTGGTTTGGAGTCCAGCAGACCAAACCAGGCTGCTATATGCCTGCATCTTTGTTTAACCCCAACGGCGTGGATGACATGCACAAGGAAAGGTAGTGAGCAAGTAGGTGACCAGACCGAAGTGTCCCAAGCAGGAGGTTGGGGTGGGGGGGGCGGGAAGCGGAGGACTTACATTCCGGATCTGCTCTTTGAGCAGACAGATGACCTTCCGCTGGCCCTTCACCACTTGGATGTTGAGGTAGATGACAGCCCTGCAGGAGACAGGAGATCAGCTGCTGGCCAATGGATGGCGGGGCCAGGATGGAACACAGCCCAGAGCAGGAGCCCGGGGCAGGGGTTCCCCTGGACACAGGGCCCTGTCCTAGGCTGTCCTCCTCTGGGACATCCCCCATCCACCCCCTGCACTCACAGCAGCAGGCCCGACACCAGGAAGATGAAGAAAGTGTTCTCCACCAGGTGGTGGTACAGCCAGGGCAGCCATGAGGCCCCAGAGCCGGCCCTCTCCAGGTGCCGCACCCACACGGTGCCCGCCTCATACATGGTGTCCAGGGTCCGGAAGGGGCCACAGATGCTTGAGGGCTTCACCCTGGGGGAAGAGGGCGACCAGGAACCTTCAAGGAAATGCCCCCTACCCCCTGCTCACTGCTGGCCTTGGACAAGGCAACATCCACACTGACTCTGGGGAGAGCAGAGAACAGACGGCCTCCCACCCGGCCCACCATGACCATGGTCACTCACTGCCAGATGGCGTAGCAGAGGAAGACAGCTGCACCCAGGAAGGACGGGAAGCAGAGCAGCGTGAGGAAGACAGTGCTCATATGGGAGGCCAGCCAGTGTCTCCGCGGCCCCTGGCAGTTGGCCATCAGGCTTGCCTGGGGACAAAGGCTGCACTCTGCATTCTGCCATGGCCACTGCACCCCCCCAAGACACCCCCTCCCCAGGCTTAGGGCCTCCAAGAGGGAGGGAGGAATGGGAAAGGCCAGCCAGGCAGTGGTGCTTCCAGACACACCTAGGACACACTCTCAGAGTCTGAGGCCAGGATTGGAAAGGGCCAGCTAGAGCTGGAGCACCTGACTGAGGCACGTGAGGCCCATGCAGAAGGACTGATCCTAATAGCCACCTCCACTGACTGAAGGTGGACACCATACCGTTCTGCACTAATGCAACCCCAAGAGAACACTGTCCCAGAGGGAGCCAGAGCCAGGATGGGGACTGAAGCCCCTGCTTCTCAGTTCCTGATCCCACCCAGCTGAAGATAGAAAGCCAAGGTCACCTCCCAGTTCCTGGCAAGGCACAAAGGGACCTGTGAGACCTGTGAACCCAGCAGGGTATGCCCAGCCTGCCCATGACAGTGTGTAGTAGGACCTGGGCTCAGGTTGGGGAGGGCCTGCCCAGGGACCCACCAGGGGCTTCCAGCCCACATCTGCTGCCCCACACCCCAGCCCAGCCAGGGAACAAGAGCAGAGCGTCACCTTCTTGACTTGGAAGAGGAGCAGCAGCCTGAGGATTTGCACAGCTGGGAGGACAGGTGAGAAGAGGACACCCAGCCTAGGGACCAGAGGCTGGGTCAGTCCCTCTTCCCAGGTGGGAACTGCTGCCCACACCCTCCACTCCTACCCAGGACCAGGCTGCTGCTCCAGGAGGGAGGGCTCAGGCCAGCTGTGGCCCAGGAGGGACAAGTGCAAGGCCCCGAGTGGGCAAGGGGCATTGACCAAGGGACAGCAGGAAGCAAGGGGACGCTTACCAGGTCAGAGTCTGCCCGTAAATCAGATCCAGAACATTCCGCGCGATGTCAAACTCAGGCTTCCGCCTCCTTTTTAGCTTTTTCTCTGAGATGAGCCTGGGCAGAGGAAGATTCCCTGATGGACAGGCAGAGGAGTCCCTGTCCTCCTGGGGACGGCCTGACACCACCCTGAGCAAGTGCCAGCCGTGTCAGGACACACAGTGGCAGACGACACCCTTCAACCTTTTCTCCAAAGTGAAGACTCAACCTGAACGTGCAAAAGCAACATCAAAAGTTGTACTGCCTCTAAAAAAACCTTTTTCCCAACACTTGGTGAGCTCTGGGCTACACAGCAAGACCCCATCTCAAAAACCAAGGGTGAGGAGCGTGGCTCAGTGTAGACTGCTTTCCCTCTATGCAGAAAGGACAGAGGATTCCATCTCCAGGACCACACACACAAAACCGCTCTAACTATCGTTACTAAATTCATATATCCTCAAGAGAAACACAAAAGGAGGAAATAAAAGACACCAAGATGGGAGGTAGGTGTGCCTCAAGTGGTAGAGCGCCTGCCTGGCAAGTGTGAGGCCCTGAGTTCAAACCCCAGTACCAAAAAAAAAAAACAAAAACTCCTATGAAATGCTAGAACCCGCAGAGGACCTACACCACTTTGAAAATTCTGCTTCCCACGCCCTCCTCATTCTTCCCCATTTCTCTCAATAAAACCTCATTTTCCTTTCCAATCTAAAAAGAGAACACATCCTGTCTCCTACACATCATCCTTGTTCCAGTGACCTTTCACGGGTGGGATGCAGACACACAGACGTGGGAGGCTCAGCCCATCATAGGCCCTGCCAAGGTGGGTACCAGGTGCCCAGAGGGCGAGTGTAGACAGAGCCCGCTCACCTCCACACCAGCTCCCCAAACAGTGTGTCGAGCAGCGTGAAGAGGAAGTCCATCACCATGAACCGGTACAACTCCTGGCCCACAAAGTCCTCCCAGCACTGGCCCTGCAGCACGGCCACCCTGCGGCCCAGCCAGTGGTAACAAAGAACACCAAGGAGCGCCACCTTGAGGAGGAGGTTCCTGCATGGGATGGGAGGCATGGAGGCTGAGGGGAGGGTGCCAGGGACAGCAGACATGTTCAGGGAGCCCCATGCAGCCACGTACCTGCAAATGGCCACATACACCTCCAGCACTGGGGAGTCGTGCCGCTCCAGGGTAGCTAGGCCACGGAACAGGTAGGGGGCTCCCAGGTTGAGGAGGCTGACCACCAGGGGCAGGGCCAGCAGCCCCACCTCCTGGCCACCAGCCACAGAGCTCTGCAAGGACAGCAGGAGAGGGCTAGGTCACAGAAGGTGCCCCCCTCGATGGGACCATGTGCACTCTGGCAGCCTTCAGGGATGGGGGGTTGCAGAGAGGGGCCCAGGCAGAACAGGGGGCAGAGCTAGCAGGTAGTAACTCCTCCTGAGACACCCAGCCCTCCCCAGGCTCAGTTCAAACCACACAGGAAGTGGGCAGGGAGCCAAGGCAAAGGCAAGAAAAACAGGGAGGGCTTGAGACAGAGGAAGGAGGGAGCATGAGAACCCAGTGGGAGGCAGCCAGGTTCCCTCCCCAGTCCCTGCCAGCACCTGAATCATGACCTCCGAGAAGGTGAGGACAGCCATTGTGCAGCCCAGTGTGATCCCCAGACACAGCAGCCACACCAGCCCCAGCACGAGCCCCTGTCGCAGCCGGCCACACACACTCCGGGGTTCCCTGCACAGCTGCCACTCAGCCAGCAGCTCCTGCAGGCAACAATATGTCCCCATCACGCACACTGTGACACAAACACATGCAGACCCATACCCAAAACACAGGCAGGGACAAGGGACCGGGCAACTGCCCATGGCTGAACCCCCAGCCAGGGCCACAGCTGCACCTCCTCTTGCAGGGGGGTGGGGGGCCAGAGAGACCGCAGCACCACCTGGAGGCCAGCCTCTCCCCACCCACTCACTTGCTGTGCCTCCAGGAAGTCTGACACTCAGCCTGCCCCTTGCCCTGGGTCCTGTGGATGTGAGTGGCCACTAGCTGACCAGAAGCCCCTGTAGCACAGAGGACACCTGCATCCTAGGAGGTCCCATGAGCCAGGCTGCAATAGCACAATACCCCAGAAGCGCAGAGAATTTACACAAGGCCTAGCTAGCCCCATGATTTTGGGCAAAGGACTTGGCTCGGTGCCTCAGTTTCCTCTCTTATAATCCTTATCCCCAGGATACTATGGTCATCCAGTGACTACTGGACAGTGGGGGGTCGTGTACAGCGGAGCCTGAGGGCCTCAGGACAGGGAGACATAGCCCTCAGCAAGGGCCCTAGGAAATAAACCTCGGTCCTTTCCCTTCAGGCTTGGGCCCTCCAGCCCACCAAAGCAGTTCCCTAATGCTGGTTCCTGTGTGTTCCTCGGGCCATACACTAACGCCTGCTAGCAGACAACAGAGGTCGCCATCTGAGGGACGTGTCCAGGGAACGCTGTGAGTGGTGCACTGACCCAATGCCCTAAGGCCAGCTCACAGCTAAACACCTCCCTCCAGACAACACTGCCATCTGGTCCCAGTAGGAGCCAGGCTGGGTCTTGTGGAGCTGGGCAGCAAGGTGACATTCGGTGCCCAGGTGAGGCAGGTGCGCTGCTCACCTTCAGCTGAGTGCGGATGCTGTCCTGCTGGATGCGGGAGGCCCAATTCTGGGTCACCTTGCAGTCCCAGGAGCAGAAGACAGTGAGGGCGTGAACACCCTTCGTGCTGCCCACCCGGTAGCTGTCCCCGAAAGAGTGGGACATGCTGGGGAAAAAACAGACAGGTAAGAGGTGAACAAGGGTCAAAGGATACCAAAGCCAAGGGAAAAAACACAGATAGGACATCCCCAAAGCCTCCCAACCACATTCCCTGCCCCTGCAGCTCCGTGCTCCCAGCCTCCTGCTGTGGACCGCTGGCCACTCTAGACCAGCCTTGTCCAACGTGTGCCCTCAGGAAGACAGATCAGGGCTTCATTTGCCACAGTGCAGCCACTGCTCCCACTAAGACATGGAAGATGCTGGGTTCACCTCAGGGCCTTGACACTGCCTGCCCAGTGACCACAAAGCATGCTCTCTGCTTCTTCTCGCCCTCTCTCAGTGCTCCCCATCTCGGTGCTCCCCTAACACCTCAGCAAACACCTCCAGGGCCCTGGGTGTCCCAGCCTGTCCACTGAGCAAGCTCCTCTAGGACAGACATCACATTCCAGTACCTTCTTGCCAGAGTTGAACACAACAAATACTTCCAGGGTGGATGGGTGCGTGGGTGGGTGGATGGATGCATACATAGATGGGCAGATGAGTGAGTGGGTGAGTAGATGGATGGATGGATGGATAGACAGATGATGGATAGTGGGTAGGTGGAAGCACTCATGGACGGATGGATGATGCATGGACGCATGGACAGGTGGGTAAGTAGATGGCTGGCTGGCTGGATGGATGGATGGATAGGTGGATGGATGAATGCATGGATGGATGGGTGAACGGGTGAGTGGTTGGATGGGTGGGTAGATGAATGGATGGATGTGTAGATGTGTGGATGGAGGCATTGATAGATGATGGACAGGTGACTGGGTGAAGGGTGGATAGGTGGATGGACAAAGAGATAGATGGAAGGCTCAATGGATGGGGGAACGGTGCTAAAGCCAGGGTCATTACCTGTACACTAGGGTGATGCAAGTGATAAAAAAGGCCGCCCCCACAGTGAAGAGGTAGGCCATGGGCATGTTGTAAGGTAGGCCACCAGCCCCAGGGTCACACTGGCTTCCATCCTGTGGCGGGGGACACGGCTGGTTCAGCGTGGTGTTACTGTAGTACCCATAGTACATGACAGTATGGGTGAAGGAGCCCTGCAAGAACGCCAGGCAAAGTCAGGAGCTCCCCTCTTCCCACCCTAGACCCACTCACAGGGTACCACCCATGGGGGCATCTAGGAACAGCTAAGGGAAAGCAGCTAACTAGAAGGATGGAAGGCCTGGCCAGGGCCACCTGAAGCTACAACAAAGACTTCCCAGAAAAGCTGTGACAAGAGGGGCAGAGGGGACCAAGGCAGGAGCAAAGGTGGCCCAGGGTCCCTCACCCTGCCTGTGAGGAGCTCCAGCCCCGTGAAGGTGGGGGCAGGGCCCAGTGGAGTCGGTGGGAAGGCGGCCTGGACGCCCACGAGGAAGGCCAGCAGTGGCAGCAGCAGCAGCACGTTGAAGGCCAGCAGGGTCTTGAGGAACAGAAAGTAGGAGAGCACACTGGAGCCGAACTGACCTCCGATCTGCTTCAGGGCATAGTGCCACGGCCACCTGGCATACAAGCCTGAGAGAAGAGCCAGCCCCAGGCTGTGCAGGGCCTGCAGGTAAAGCAATAAGACGACCCTGAGGATGACAGAACCAGTCATCTATGGCCCTAGCACGAGGCAGAGGCTAGGGGACCACTCCACCCCGGACAGAACAGCAGCAGGAGAGATTGCCATCCCACTCCACCTAGCCACCCAGGCCCCTTTGCGAACAGCAGCCTGGCAACTCAGCACCACAGGCTCCTACCAGGAGGCAGCTGTATCTGAGTCGGCTGCAGCCGGAGACCCCACGGCCCTGCTGGCCCTTCCTTTTCCCTCTTGGGGTCCAGCTCTTCTCTCTGGGGACAGGAACAGCCATCAGTGCCTGGACCGTGAAGGGACACAGCTCCATCACCCACCCGCAGGCTCAGAACCCTCCTCCCCAACCATCTGGGCCAGCTGAGGAAGTGGGTGTCATGGCCGCACAAACTGGTAGACACTCACCTCAGCCAGCGCTTCTCAGCCAGGCTCAAGGGCATCCCCCGAATCATGTGGTCACGCTGGGTGACCGACAAACCCTGAAGCTCCTTTACCAGGAGGCTCCGCTTCTCTACCGAGGGGGAAGAAATTCGGTCAGTGCCGAGCATTCTCCATGCTGCCCACAACCAGGGCCCTCTACAGGCCACAATCCCAACACAGCCGCTGTCCACCCTACAACAGGCCCACCAGGCCCAGATGGCTCCTCTCTGCCCACACGGCTCATGCCGATGCTAGGCCTGGACCAACTCTCCGGGTCATCCTCCAGCTGCCCTTCCTCCCCCACCTCCAGCCCTACAAGCCTTGAGCTGCTCTTGCATTTACACCGGGTGCCCAGCGTCCTCCAGCCCAGTGGAACCCCATCTCCCTGACACTACCCAGCTACGTACAGCCCTTGTGGGGCAAGGCCAGGCTGGTGCTCACAACCAAGTGTTGGGCTACCTCCCACCCAAGCCCCACTTCTTAGGGGGCCTGGCCAAGGCACCCTGAGACTCAACGTCAAGAGTGCAATCCAAGAGGTCTGAAACCCACCATGACAGCAGGCCAAGAGCAGCTGTCCACGGGGGATCAGGGACCAGTCAGCACTGCCTCTTCAGACCATCATCACTGCACTTTGTACTCTGAAGTGTGGGCAGTAGCGCCCAGAGGTGGGCGCTACTTTAAATCTCCATTTTACAAGTAAGAAAAGCCCCTAAGGAAGCTGAAATGTGGCCTAGATCCAAAAGTGGATGGAGAATCTGGAACGTTCACCTTGACCCCAGAGCAACACGCCACCCTGCCCTGCTTCTCCACTCATCAGCTGAGAGCAGGCTCTCCCCTGCTCTTCACCTCCTCTATATTGGCTCTGAGCTGCTCAGACAAGCCAGGTGTGCTCCCACCCCAGGGCCCTGGCACATGTCCCCTCTGCTCTTGTCTCTTTCTCCAGGACCCCTCTATGCTAGGCTGGCTCCCAGGGTGCTCCCTTGCAATGCCTCCTCCCTGGCTGCCCTCATCTGAGATTTAATCGTTTACTTCTCCACTTACTTGGCTCATGTCTGTCTCACCAAAGCAGACAGTAGCTGCACGAGCCCTGCAAACAGTTGTACTGACCACCATCACACGCCCAGAGTCTCGCCCAGCATTCCCAACCCCCCAGTGCAGGAGGATGTTTGTGGGGTGCATGTGCCAGACATTACCAAGTGCCTGCCTGCCATGGATAAGCCCTTTGCAGCCGGAAAAGCCCCTACTTCCCTGTCCCCAAGGGTCCCTAGGAAGGGGCTTCACAGCTGCCAGGCAGTGGGAGAAGGGCTTTCTGGCCCTGATGTACCCCACCTCCCTGCCCCAGTCAGCCTGACCTCCTCCTGCCCCCCAGCAGGCTGGTGTCCACCACTGAGGCTCAGCAGCTCACTCACCGTCCTCCTCCAGGGCTGCAGAGTCCAGCTCCAGGTCATACAGGCGGAGGCTGGGCCGGGCCGAGCGTACCACGCTCCCCAGCAGGGGCCGGCTGCTCCTTCTCCGAAGCTGCAGGGTGCGATTGTAGTATTGGGAGATGATGGCCCCACGGCTACGGCCTAGGAAGGCAGGGGTCTGGGTGAGACTGGACAGGGCCAGTCCTGGCCTCACTTCCCTGTGATAGTTCTTGGCACCAGGCTTCCGCATCTGTCAGTCCTTGCCAGGGCCCAGGAAACTCCCTTTATCAGAGACCTTGGTCCGCTGTGTTCCTAAGAGCCTATTTTTACCTCTGTGATGACTGTTGGGTCATTTTTAGAACCTAGAGAGAGCAGCATGCTGGGCCTCCGGGCAGCAAATGGGGTGGGCAGGGAGCCAAAAGAGCCTGGTCCTGAGGTTACATAGACGCCCCAATAAAGCCTAAGACAGCCAGGTGCTGGTGGCTATACTCCTCACTGTTTGGGAGGCTGAGATCAGGAGGATCACAGTTCAAGGTCAGCCTGGGCAAATAGTTCACAAGACCCCATCTCCAAACTAACCACAGCAAAATGGACTGGAGGTGTGGCTCAAGCAGCAGAGCACCTGTTTTACAAGTGTGATGCCCTGAGTTCAAATGCTAGTCCCACCAAAGAACAAAGGACAGAAAGAAGTGGGGACAGCTCTGAGGCTGGAATCAAGGCCAGAGTAAAGACAGAGAGGCTCCCACTCACCGATGGTGCGACTCGGCATGCTGGCCAAGATGCGGAGTGTAGCTGTGTGGTGGACAGGGCCACCCTCGGGCCCCAGATGAGTCTGATGATCACTGCCTATAAAGGAAGGAGATTCAATTGCCCAGATATCTACCTGGGGTTGGACCCTACCCAACCCCAGGTCCTGCCCACATCATGACAACCTCCAGGCCTGGGCTCACCTGGGGCCCCCAGGGTTCTGGCCACCTGCTGCAGCTCCAGCCCCTCCTCGGCTGCCCTCTGGCTCTGCTCTTGAATGAGCTGATGGAAGGAGTCGTGTACTTCGCTCTCCTCATATGGGCTGGGCTCCTGGCTGTTGGGGGAGCAGGTGTGGGAATCTAGCCTCAAGCCACCACCTACAGGACTCAGAGAGGGTGACACCTCCCAGACCAACAGCCCCCAGCCCCAGAGCACTTACTCCTCGTCCCCATCCGTCTCGGGGACATCAAAGACTAAAGACAGTGGCTGGGCCATGTCTGTGGTGTACGCCCAGCAGGTCTGTAGCTCTAGGACAGCTCAAAGCCTGAACATGGCCTCCAGAGCCTCCCACTGCCCATCTGACAAGACAGGGACAAAGGGTTGTCCTTCAATGCCTGACACACATCAAAACCATTATCTCCCCCAGGGACTCAGGCTGCCTGTACCCTCTCCATCTGCCTTCCACCCACAGCTAAACACAAGGTCAGGGGAGTGCCCCAAATAACCCTCCCACCAGACTGTACTGAGGCAGGAAGGGAAGGAGAGGAAGAGATGAAGGAAGGGTGGGTAGCCTGCACTTCCCCATCTGTTTCCTGGATGTCGCCAGCTCACTTGGAAGACTGTGGACACTGCCCCTTTCAGGCCCCAGGGACACCTCCCTTTTGGAGAAAGGGCAGGGCAACTCAAAGGCCCTCCCTGTGGCCGCCCTATAACCCCAAAGTGTTTTCTCTAACAGGAAATCCTGCCCCCAGCAGACCTGGCTGGCAGGCCCCTCCCCCCAACCCAACAGCAGCAGCACACCCAACACCAAACCCACAGCGCCCTCCCTCCCTGGGTGCTCCAAGGTCCTCATGTCCTTAGGAGGCTGACTCCCTTCATTCCATCACAGCAGGGCAGCCACTGGGGGAGGGGGCCCAGCCTAAACAGGCCCCCTTTGTCCTGGCTCTGCCTTCACCCCACACAATTGGAACCACAGCAGCATTGTCTGCAGCTCAGGCCTGGGCCTACTGCCCTATGGAAGTGGGGTGTGGAAAACAGCTGCTCAAGCTCCCAGTGCCCATCAGGACCCAGCCCTCCCTTTAGTCCTCCTGCCCTCACCCAGGGAAATCAGGAAAGTTTTGGGGAGTTTCCCCTGCATTCCTCTCCCCTCCAGAGCTGCAGATAGTGCCCTGCTTAGCGTGCAGGGCGCACAGTTCACGCCCCAGACCTCCCTCCAGCCTAGAGGCGTCAAAGGTGGCCCCCACTCAGCGGCAGGGGGAAAGCAGTTCACCATGGAGCCCCTTCCTGGGTCACAGGACCTCCCAAGTTCAGCGCCCCCCATGTGCCTTCTCCGGGAGGGGTGGGAGATGATCAGAGGCTGGGGCCCCAGGATCGGGCTGACCTGGGTGCCCCGCCTGCCCCAGCTCAGACACACCATTCCTCAGCCAGGTGGGGCTGGGCGTCTTCCAGGTCCCCGCACCTTGCTGGCAACGACGCAAACCCGGAAGAGCCGTGGCCCAGCCTCGAGCCCGGGGGTGGGGGTCGCGGGCACCCTCGAAGCCCCTCGACTCCCCGGCCCAGCCGCCTCCCGCCGTCCCCCACCCCACCCCGGGCTCGGCCATGGGGGAGGGGAGGACCACCGCTCCCAAGCCTGGAGGCAGCCAGAGTCCACCGTGGGGAACCCGGGGCGGAAAGTTTGCCGCCCAGCGGCCCAGAGGCCGCAGGGGATTCGAACCGGGCGGAGCAGATCGGCCCGCCGGGACCCCGCACCCGGATGCCCGTCACTCACCTGGAGGCGCGGGGGAGGAAGGGCCCTGCGTCTGGGAGCGGCTCACCTGTCCGCGCAATGGCAGCCGGGACCTGAGGGCTCGGCTGCACCACCTGAGGGCGGATGAGTGGAAGCGAGTGGCAAAGGGCCCGAGGGTGGCGGGCGACCAGTGACTCTCAGGCCTGGCAGGCGGAGGGAGCTGCACCACCCACTCACGTGGTGGCCGGCCTGGGCCGTCACGTGACCCGCTCCCGCCGGCGGGTGGACCCCGCCCCTCCTGGGGCACCCGGCGGTGACAATACCTTCTGCCCGCCAACTTCAGACCCTTCTTACACCCTACCCTAAAGTCTGACCTGAGTAGGAAGGCCAACCCATGCAATCTCTGATTGATGTCCCCAATCTTCGTGAGTCTCAGTTTCCCCAAATTTCAAAAAGGAGCAATAATTCCAGACCCACCCACTTCCCAGGGTTAGGGATTTGCAAAATAGGGGATAGGGCAAAGCCCCGCTAGTACAGAGCCTTTGCACATCTAGGTGAGTTAACCCCTTCTCGCAAGCCTCGGGTTCCCAAGCTCTCACCCCTCCCGCTCTGGGCGTGCTTTCTCTTGTTTATCTTGCATGACTTCTGCGGCTTCCGGTGTGCTTGGTGGGAGGAGGGGGCAAAAAGGAGGAGAGTGACACTTTGTGAATGTCCCCAAGTGCTGTACCCACTGCTAGGTTTTCTGTTGTTCTCCACAGCCAGGAAGCAGACAATGACTTTCCTATATCACAGATCAGGAAACCGAGGCTGAAAAGTTTCTTCTGCCTCCAGGGTGTCACCAGCCAGAGCACAAGCCTTGGCCACCTTGGGAGCTCCACCCTGTGGCAGTCAGGGTGACTGAGCAGGAAGCAGAAGAGGACAGGGCCGTCTTGGAGAGGAGAATGGGGCACAAGAAAGGATCGGGACTTGGTAAAGTTGGATATCCATGAAGGGGTCAGTGAGCTTTTCTGGTTCCTAAGGCCCTCAGGCTGCTTCTGGCACAGGGGCACCCTGACCTGCAGGGGCAGCCCTGCCTGACCCCTGTCCCTCCTCCCACACTTCCTTCCTTGCACACCCATGACTTGCATGACCCCAAACCTCACTTGAAGAACCAACCACCTGTGGCCCTTGAATCCTTTTGGAGCACACTTCCTATTGTCATGTGAACTTTCGAATCTGTGCCCCTGCTCTCCAGCCCAGTGTGTGCCCAGCACCAGCACCCAGCTTGGAGCCTGGCACAGAGGGGCTCTGGAAACCAAGAGGGATCTGGGGAAGGAGGCAGAAAAGCTCTGAGAGATTCAGAGTTGAGATGAGGGCTTCCTTAGGGAGCTGGGAGGAACAGAAGGCCAAGGCGGCCTCCCGGCGGGGATCCTAAACGTCTAGCCTGGGAGGGGCATGCATGGAGCCGCTTCCTGGGAGCTTAAGATGGGCCAGGCTCCAAGCTCGGGTCTGGGCATAAGGGTGTGGTGGGTGGTGCCAGTGTCAGAAGCGGGAAGTTCAGAAATAACGCCACGACTTTGGAGAAGCTGCTGCCCGAGCGCTGGGAGCCAGTATATGATTGTCACGTCCTCCAGGGCGACTGCAGCTGGCAGATAATGGGGCGGGACCCCTGCGCCCAGTAGCCGCAGCCCCACCAGGCCAGGCCCCCAGGTCTGGCCCGGGACCCCGCGGGAAGTGGACGGGCAGGAGCGAGCGGAGCGCGCTGAAGCAGCCCGGACTGGGGTCAGCAGGGTCACACAGCACAGCCTGGAGCCTGCCCGACAGTGTCGCCGGCGGGAAAAGGAAGGTGCGCACGGGGTTGCGGGCCACCGGGCCGCTGACCGCGCGCCTCTCACCTGCACACTCGCGCCCCGCCAGCGCACAGGAAGCGCACGCTCCGCCTCCGCTGAGGCGCAGGAAACTGCGGGGAAGGGGGGAGCCAGTGGAGGAGAGGAGACGCGGGGGGAGCCGGGGTTCCTGTCATGTGACCCACCCCCGCTCCCTCACCGACCTGCCTTGAGTGGTGGGAGCCAGTCCCAGGAGGGAGCACCTCCGGGGGAACTTGGAGCCCTGTTCCCAGGTGAGCTGGATGCACTGTGGAAAGGTTAAGGGTAAAAGAGTTGAGGCTGAGGACTTGGACTTGGGGGCGGGCGGTATAGCCGCCACGTAGCAGCTTTGGGGTCCCTCTTTTTTCCGCTGTAGCCACACCTCCCTCCTCTGAGTCCCTTGAGGGGACCTAAGCAGACCTATGCCTGCGCTGGACCACAAGAAGGAAGACAGGGGATCCCATTATATCCAGAGCTGGGGTGCTGCAGAATGTACAGTCCTAGAACTGTCGGAATTTTAGGACAGGGGTGTCTTCCCAAAGGGCAATGGGCACATGGAGTAGAGCGGGAATTGTTTGTCCCAGCAGGGCCTGTGGCAGAACAGGCCTTGGCTTTGCCTGTGGCAGTGCCATCTCCCCATGCCCTCTAGGCCTTTCACCCTATTTGACAGATGGGAGTCTGAGGCCTTGGCCATGTGTCGCTTTGCGAAGTGGAACGGGTCTGCGTCCAGATCCCAACCATCGCAGAATTCTTTCTTTTAATTCTTGGACATGCCAGACCAAGACCTTGAGGCTCCCCACCTGGCGCCCATATCCCTTCTGGAAGCAGGGGTCGCAGCCGGCGCCCCCAACCTCAGCCGGGCCCGCCCGCGGGGATGTTTCACCAAGGGTCAGTGACTTCCGGGCAGGACCCTGGGGAGCCAGAACCCCCGCGGGCAGGTGAGGAGCTGTGGGAGCAGGAACTGGAACGGCTGCGCGCCTCCCGGGCAGCCGTGCGGACTCTGCCCTACGCCATGGTGGACAAGCGCTTTATCCGGTGGGTGCGGGTTCGGGTTCAGGTTCATAGTCTGAGCGGCGCTGTGGGGGGTGGAGGAGAGCTGAACACGCATCTGTCGGATGCAGGTGGAAACCATGAGCACTGGCCCATGGCACCATCTGCCTAGCTCCGGTGGACAGTGTGGGTGACCCAGGGGAACCCCCATCACCACCCTGTCCCAGGAAGCTGCGGGAACCCGAGGGGGTGAAGACCTCATGCTGGCAGCGGTGGCAGCGCAGGCGGCAAATGGCAGGACGGCGCCTGGCGGAGGCAGCAAGGAAACTGACCCAGGGCTTTGGGCTTTGGGAAGGAGCGCTCTATGAGATCGGGGGTAGGAGCCCTCTCCGATCCCCACTTCCCACATCCCCTGTCTGAAGTCCCAGTGGCCATCTTGGAAAGGGGGAGGACACCATCCCATCCTACCACCCCCATCGGTCCCCTCCATCCTTGCGGACCCCTCAGCCCCCAGAGTCAGGTGCAAACCTCGATGGATGACAGCGCCCTCTGGCGGTTCTCAGAGGTACTGTCGCTGCGCTGGGCTGGTCCACACTCAACATCGCACAGACCTGGGATTGTCATCCTGGGCGCCTGACACCTTCCGTGGTGGCCAGTCCTGCTCTTCTCTCCAAAGGTCTCTTTGGCACTGGGATCCAGTCCTACTTCACCTTCCTTCGCTTCCTGCTGCTGCTGAACCTGTCGACCCTGCTGCTCACCTCAAGCTTCGTGTTACTGCCCCTGGCCTGGCTCCACCCCCCTGACCCAGGCCCGGCTCTGAGCTTGAGTGAGTGCCCGGGTAGCCCTGACCCCGGGGCCCCACCCTGGGAGTGCTGGACTCTCCTTTCTGCATAGCACACTTCCTGACATCCTGTGTTTGGGTGGGGGCAGAGGAAGGTTATGGAAGGGGAAGGACAAACTTGTCACTTGTGAATTGGGGACCCCTTCCTGTTGGCCCCTTCTCTCTCCTAGCAGCCCTCCAGTGCTCAGGCAGCCACCAGCCCCAGAGTGCCACCCCGAAATTCCACAATCAATTTTGGAATGTTTTAACTGGCAGGGTAAGTGGTGTCTGTCCTGGCTATAGTCCAGAGGAGCTGGGAGGCTCCAGTCTAAGAGGACTCCTACCCCTCCAAGGACATTTTGGCATCTAGGAAAAAGTCTTACACAGGCTGGCCAGGCCAGCGATGGGGTCAGAGAGAGGCCGAGGTTGCCTTTCTCATGGGCATGGATACATGCCCAGGGTCCTTGGTCCCCAGCTGAGATAGGGGTGCAAGAGGTTTCTGGGATAAGTGCCATCTAATTCCTGGAAGCCACTGAGTGGCCACCAGTGTGGACTCGTGGGTTCAACTCCTAACTAGTTCTCAAAGCTGTGTGACTTGGGCACATTTCCTTGCCTCTCTGAACCTCTGTAAAATGGAACTGGGCAGGGTGGGGCATACCTGGAATCCCAGCACTTAGTAGACTGAAGCAGGGGGGATTCCAAGTTGAAGAGTAGCCAGGACTACATAGGGAGACCCAGTCTCAAAAATCAAAACAAAAACCAGGGGTGGGGGGGTAACTCGGACTTGAGCTCATGTATGGCAAGCACTTAGAACAGAGCCTAACACTCAGGTGTCCTCGTCACTGTCCCCAGGCCTTCACCAACACCTATCTCTTCTATGGAGCCTACAGGGCAGGGCCCGAAAACAGCTCTGCCTACAGCATCCGCCTGGCCTACCTACTCAGCCCGCTGGCCTGCTTGCTTCTGTGCTTCTGTGGGACACTGCGGCGGTGAGAACAGAGCCCATGGTCCTCTCCAGGCCACCTTCTCTGGTCACCACTCCTGTGGCAAGGAACCTCTGGTTGGATAGCACCCCCAGGCCCTGTCGACCAAGACTTTCCCAGCTCCCTAACCCAGCCCCTGTTCATCAAGGCTCACCCCGGTTCTCCAGCCCGACTGCAGTCCTCAAGAACAGGACACTGCGTCCCCCAGCCCCACTCACCCAGGCCTATAGAGGCCAGCAGGGCCTCCCATGCAAGGCCCAGAGCAGATGTAGGGTGGAAGCACCTCACAGTGGTCCCTGCCCCCTTCTTCCAGGATGGTGAAGGGGCTGCCACAGAGGCTACTCCTGGGCCAGGGCTACAGGGCGCCCCTCAGCACCAAGGTCTTCTCCTCCTGGGACTTCTGCATCCGGGTGCGCGAAGCAGCCACCATCAAGAAGCACGAGATCAGTAATGAGCTCAAGGTGTGTGCGAGGGCCAGCGTGATGGAGTGACTGAGTGTGACAGCATCATGACAATGTGTGAATGTAAGAACATGTGAGTGAGTGTGAGAGCATGTGTGAGTGCAGAGGGCCTCGGGGCAGCCTCCCTCCCCCCCTCACAGCCCCTGCCCTGACCACAGATGGAGTTGGATGAAGGCCGCCGCTTTCTTCTGGCCCAGCAGCAGTCCCCTATTCAGAGGGCCTGCCACCTGCTCACCTACCTGCGGACCAACCTTATCATTGGGATCCTGGTGGTCGGTGCCATTAGCGCCATCTTCTGGGCCACCAAGTACTCGCAGGATAACAAGGAGGTACCCGCAATGAGTTCCTTTAATCCTGGCGTGTACTGTGGGAGGAGATGGGTGGTCCTACTTTGGAGATGAGGAGACTCAGACTCAGGGAGGGCTGAAGAGTCATGACCACAAGGTCACAGCCAGGTCAGACTGGCTCTAACTACGTATGCCCCGCTGACACCCAGGCCTGCACTGGAGTTGCACCTTAGGACACTGCAGGGGATGGGAACGATGGGTCAGCTCAAGGCCTCCCTGACCCCCTGCTCCTTGCAGGAGTCTCTGTTCCTAGTGCTTCAGTACCTACCCCCTGGGGTCATCGCCCTGGTCAACTTCCTGGGTCCCCAGCTGTTCGTGGTCCTGGTCCAGCTGGAGAACTACCCTCCCAGCACCGAAGTCAACCTCACCCTGGTCTGGTGGGCAACCCCCTGGGGTCACCAGGGAGGGACTCTGCGTCCTGCTGCTGCCTGGGTCGTTGCCTGGCACCAGAGTCCCGATTAGGGAGGCTCCCACATTCGCTGCTACGCTGCATCACAGGGAAAGCGGGTGGTGCTTCCGGATGTACCAATGGTGGCAGTGAGCTAGGATGTTAGCAGAAGAAAGGAAGATCTTAGGGCTAGGGGTGCAGCTCAGTGGCAGAGCATATGCTTAGCAGACACAAGGTGTTGGGTTCAACCCCTGACACCAAATCTCACCAGCCCCGAGGATGCTGAAAGGTCTAAAGGTTCTCTCCTGCAGAGCTGGGCATCAAGCTGGGGCGAGTAGGATGGCTGGACTATGTGGTGCTACCCAGACTGACTTTTTTAACACAGGACCCTTCTCCCATGAATCATCTGTAAACTCAGAGGCTTGGGAAATACTGTCATAGATGAGGCAGACTAGAAGGTTGGGCCCTGCAGGACACAGACCTGACCTCACACAGACATCAGCCACCCCTGGGGCCTGGCCTTGCCCACTGACAGTCCCTCCCCCAGGTGCGTGGTGCTGAAGCTGGCCAGTCTGGGGATGTTCTCCTTCTCACTGGGTCAGACAGTGCTGTGCATCGGCAGAAACAAGACCAGCTGTGAGTCCTACGGCTACAATGCCTGTGACTACCAGGTGACTGGCAGCCCGGCTGGAGGCCATCTCTGCCATCCTTTCCCCTCCTCAAACCATGCAGACCCATCCCTGCCTTCTTAGTCTCCTTTGTCCCCCTCCAGATCTCACTTCTGTGAGAAGAGCAGCACACTCCCAGGGGGCATTCCTGCACCTCACTCAGTGTGGCAGCCAGCTGGGAGTTCCCTGCTCTAATAATGTCCCTGAAGTCATTCCCAAAGTCCTGTCAGACTGCAAGCAAGGCTCCTCCTATACCATAAGACCCCCTAATAGGCAGATGAGGGAAGGGAACCTAGAGGGCCAGAAGATGGTGACAGTCCCCCTCCCTCTCTGCCCCCCAGTGCTGGGAGGACGCGGTAGGTGAGGAGCTGTATAAGCTGGTCATCTTTAACTTCCTCCTTACGGTGGCCTTCGCCTTCCTGGTCAGCCTTCCTCGGAGGTGAGCATGTAGGGGCGCCACAGACAGAATGGGATGATGTAGCCATGTTTGGGGCCACAGCCAAGGATGACCGGGATCTGCCCCTGTGACATGTTCTTCTTGCCTGGTGAGACCTTGGACGCTCCTCACCCCGCCCCCCCCAGGCTGCTAGTCGAGAGGTTCACAGGCCGGTTCTGGACATGGCTAGACCGAGAGGAGTTCCTGGTGCCCAAGAATGTGCTGGACATTGTGGCAGGCCAGACAGTCACCTGGATGGGCCTCTTCTACTGCCCCCTGTTGCCGCTGTTCAACAGTGTCTCCCTCTTCCTCACCTTCTACATCAAGAAGGTAGGCCACCTGGTTGGGAAGGGAGCACGGGGCAGGTGCACCCAGCTGGGCCCCTTGAGCCAAGAATCAGACAAAGCCAGGCTACATTTGCTTCTGCCCCTCCCCCTTCCCTGAGCAGCAGACTCTGGGGCCCAAAACCCATATGACAACTCCTGTTTGGCATTGCTCGCTCCCCAGTACACCCTCCTGAGGAACTGCAGAGCGCCCCCACGGCTCTTCCGTGCCTCCAGCTCCACCTTCTTCTTCCAGTTGGTGCTGCTTCTGGGCCTGCTCCTAGCAGCAGTGCCCCTGGGCTATGTGGTCAGCAGGTGAGGGGAAGACCGAGGCTGGGAGGTCTTGAGGCAGCTCCTCACCAGTGCTAACAGTGCTGTCTACTCTATCTCTAGCATCCACTCTTCCTGGGACTGTGGCCTCTTCACCAACCACTCGGCTCCCTGGCAGGTGATCCCGGAGCTGGTTGCCCTCCAGCTCCCACTCCCTGGCCAGCGTGCCCTCCACTACCTCGGCTCCCACGCCTTCAGCTTCCCCCTCCTCATTCTGCTCAGGTGCCATTCAGGACAGCAGGGGGCCAAGGGAGAAAGAATGTCACCCCACCAGGGCGTCCTCCCTTCCCCTGGCAGTGGGTCCAAGAGCAAGACAGGCAGAGTCCAGGGAAGCAGAGGTCCAAATGCAAATGGCCTGGGGTGATCCCCTGTAGAGCAGGCACCTCTGGGCCCACCTTCCAGGATGTCAGGATTGAGTGCATGGCCATTGGGGAAGCACAGTATGTGAAAAAGAGATGTTACTGGCTTTGTCATGTTGGAGGACAGGGAAGGAGGGGCCCATGGGAAGAAGGAGAGGAGGGTCCTATCTTCAGATAAAGCAGTATGTAGAGAGAAGACCCCAGAACCCGTTTTCAAGAGACTAGGGAGGAGAGAGAGGAAGTAAGCAGGAGGTACCTGTGGTCCAAGAGGTGACTGACCTTGAATCTCATCTCCTTCCAGCCTCATCCTGACAGTGTGGGTCTCCCAGTCCCAGGCCAATGCGAGGGCCATCCATGGACTGCGGAAGCAGCTGGTGTGGGTGAGTGTCTGCTGGGCTTGAAATGTGTGTCCTGACACCTGGGACAGGCCTGAGCTGATGGGAGATTTTTTTTTTTCCTAGTGGAAGGGTGCGCATGGTTGAGGGTAAAGACCAGAGGGAAGGGAGGGACAGGTGGATTCCTCGGGTGTGGCCCCAGGCCCGGAGCCAGACCTGATAATATGTCCTTAGTCTTGGTGTAGGAGAGATCCGCCGGGAGGGGGCGCCTCCGGTCAGGGAACAACTGTTAGGGGCGTGGCCTGAGCTGGTCTGGGGGCGTGGCCTCCTCTAGAACGGCACTTGTGGGGCGAGGCCTCCGATTGCGTCGGGGCGTGGCTTCTGGCTAGGGGCGGGGTTCTTGTGGGCGGGGCTTCGGGTTAGGGGCGGGTCCTGGGGTGGGGCATCGGGCGGGCGTGGCTCCCTCGGCCTGGGGCGGGTCATCAGGCGGGGCGGGACTTCACGGGCCGCGGTCTCGAGCAGCATTGGTGACCGGGTCTTGTTAGGGGCGTGGCTTCGGACGGTGTCTTGTCCCGGACCTGGTGGGCGCGGCCTCGGGCTCCTGGCCTCGCGGCGGGTCCCTAACTCCAGGCGCTGCTCGTAACCCCGCAGCAGGTCCAGGAGAAGTGGCACCTGGTGGAGGACCTGTCGCGGCTGCTGCCGGAGCTAGGCTCCAGCGAATCTCCGGGGCCCGAGTCCCCTCGCTTCCGAGCTTCGCACCCGCGATCATTCTGCCCCGGCTCTCCGGGCCCCAGGAGCCCCCAATTCGGACTATCCGGAATGGATCCCACCAGGCTGAGCTCCTCAAATTCGGGGGTCTCCGCCTCCAGATTCCGCTTCCCCAGTGGCACCGAGCTGTAGCACCAACCCCCGCCTCCCTAGGGCTGGACCTCCTTCCACCCACTTCCCCTTCCCCAGTCTTCCTTAGAGCACGCGACTGGCCTCTGGTGACCATCGCCCCTTGCTGGCTCCTGGGCCTCTGACAGGGCTCCCCAAAGGACACACATCCTCAGGAGTAGCAGCCAGAACATGGAATTTTATCTATATTTTTATCTCATCCCTTTAGGATTTCTACTTTTCATTGACCGTTTCATAGTGTACATAATATATTAGTGTTATGTACTAATGGATGCAATTTATGAATATGTTTTTGGGAGTACTCACAAATTGCTTACTGCAGTGGTTGACCTCTAAGGGAAGGGAAGAACTGGCCAAAGAACAGTGTACCACTCATTTAGCCCTTGGTGTGTGGACAGTGAGTCTACCAAGCCACAGGCCACGGTCAGCAAGGAGCAGAGCTGGTTTCGAACCCAAGTGTGTGGGCTCCAAAGCCACACTGCACAGGCTCCGGACTCAGAGGCCATTCCTGGCCCTGACCACAAGGGCTTACTGAAGTCTGAGTGAATGAGAGGGTGCTGGTCACCCTATCTTTTGTGGGCTATATCTCAGCAAGCCCACAGAGGTGACTCAGGAAACCAGAACAGAGTCCACGGCCACTCCTTCTGCAGAACTTTATTCTCTCCGTATGTTCATTGACCCACCTAGAGCATCTGTGGGGCGAAGGTGCTCTGCCAAGGTCTTGGTGGCACATACGGGCCTGTGCTGTTAGAAACACAGTAGAATGTGGGCTGCAAGAGGTGGCCCGGGAGGTGGTGTGACCAGCAAGGTCAAAAAGGCAGGGCTGGGGTCCCACCCAGGGCTATGTCTGAGATTCCTGAACCTGTTCAAGATTCCTTCTTCAGCCAGCACCAGCGGCTCATACCTGTAATCCTAGCTACTTGGGAGGCTGGAATCACAAGGATCATGTGTTCAAGGCCAGCCTGGGAAAACAGTTTGAGAGATCTCCATCTCAGGATAACCAGAGAAAAATGGACTGGAGGTGTGCCTCAAGCAATAGCGCACCTAGATAAAAGTTCAAACCCCAGTCCTGCCAAGAAGATTCCTTCTTAAGCCACCTGCCTCCCCACCCCATGCTGCAGTGACTTTGAACCCATGGCTCTCAGCCTTAGAGAACACATGTGAAGCTGTCAGAAGCTGGCCCCATTCCATCTACTCTGATGTGATTGATATGAGTGCAGCCAGCAGCCCAGGCCTGGTGACATTTTAAAGGGCCCAGGTGACCACAGGCAGCTGGTGTGAAGACCTGTGAGGAGGGTCAGTCAGAAGGAATCCCAGAACTTGCTTGAAAGCCTCTAGCTCCACCAGGGGACCAGCTCCTGGCTGTATTCCTGCTTGACCTGACACCTTTGGGGCTGGAGGCTTCTCAGGTGACCATTAAAGACTTGGCCAGTTCAGTCCCTCCTGTGACTGACCTTCTCGCTCACCCCGCATCATGCAACCCATCACCCTTCAGCAAACAGAGATCAAGTACTGCTAAATCTAGGTCCTGTTCTGGGGGGTTGCAGGGAGGCCATGAGAGAAACAGGCAAGCTCTGTGCTCAGGCTGGGGAGGATGACAAGCCTGGCCCTAGACCAGAAGCACCCACATCAGTTGGAGATGCACATTCTCAGGCCCATCCCTGACCTCCTAAATCAGAAACTCTAAGGTTGCACACCCAGCAGCAGTGCTTTTTGAGCTGGGCGTGGTGGTGCACACGTGCAACCCCATCTTCTTTGAACCCACAGGAAGATTGTGAGTTCAAAGCCAGCTTGGGCTACATACAAGACCCTGTCTCAAAAAAAAAAAAAAAAACACCACAAAGTGTTTTTTGTGGTGCTGGGGATTGAGCCAGCACCCTCCATGTACTAGGCAAGTGCTCTACCACTGAGCTGCATCCCCATCAGTAATGGGTGTTTTGTTTTTTATGGGCTTTTTTGTTTTAATTTGAGACTATGTAGCCCAAAATGTCTGGCCTCTACCTGCAGAGTGTTGAGGTGAATCAATAGTGTTTTAATGAGCTGATGCTGATCACCCGGTGGCTGATGCTGATGGTCACTAATGTGGGGACCCTCACACAGAAACATAAGACCCTCTCCGTAGCACCTTCACATCCCTTCAGCAAACACCTAACTGACGGTGGCCATGTACCCACCAGGCACCCTGGAGGAGCTATGATGACAAAGACAAGCTTAGGGCTTAGGAAATCATCAACCTCTTTGGCCTCCACTTGTTCATCCAAGACGTGCTGAGGAGGCCACACTCTCGAGTGGCTGAGTGGATTAAGCAAGCAATTATTTGTAATGTCCTGGTGGATGGCTGGCTGGCAGCCTAGAAGTGCTCTCAAGGCTCCCGTTGCAATGAGGTCATTGGCCCAAAAGAGCCAAATGGGAGAGATAGAAAGGAACCCAAGACCTGTGATGGGGAGCTCAACCCAAGGGGCCTCCCAGGGGATAGCTCACATAGAGAAGGAGGACTCAGGGAGGAGGTAATAAGTGGGACCTTGGAGAAAGAGAGGTTGTAGACCGGAGATGAGGCAGGGGGACACCCAAGCAAGTTATGGAGGTGACACCATGCAGCACAAGCTGTGGAAGCTGGAAGCCTGAGGCCTCTAGCGTGGGATGTGTGCAGATGGAGCCAGCACACATACAGTAATAGTTTGAATAGCTGTAATGACAAGGGGGGTAGTGAAATGATGGACCCACGCTGCCCAGATGTCACACTGGGGCAAGGAGAGACCTTTGGGGTTATTTCCTGAACCAAGTAAATATCTCAGAAGTGTGGAATCCATTGCAGTTGACAGCAGGCCCCTCAGCCTAAGGGTACCTGTACTCTCCCATGCCCAAGCTTAAGAGGCCTCTCCCCAGCTCTGCTGGCCAAGGCAGCCCAGGGCCGTGTCCCTGATGCTGGGGCCCTTCCAGGATTAGGGCGTCTGGGAAATAAGGAGGCCATGGTAAAGCTTTCTGCTATAGAGGAGATAGGCTGTCATAAGCAAAGTTCACAAAACATCCGTGTATAGTGGGGGCTGGAGAGCTATAGGGTCTCAGAAGGTGTCAAGGGTCTGCCTGACCAGCCCTTTCCTCCCTCTGTGGGGAAAGAGGGCAGGGCAACCAGAGGACCAGCCTCCACCCCAGGACAAGACACCCAATCAGATGGTATGCAGGTGATCCCCAGAAAGGGAGACCTGGGGTGGGGTGGGAGAGGTGACAGGGCCCACTGAGACCTGGGAGGAAGTCCAGGTCCTCTGACTCTGGCTCCCAAATACTCGAAGAGAAGGGACCTCAGAGAAGCTCAGGTCAGGTCCCTGGATACATGAGGGAAAACCCGAGTTTCTGGGCCTTCAGACACCAGGCTGCCCACTGCCTGGGACCTCACTGTAGGTCAGTCGCCACTCAGCCCCTCTCCCTTGTGTGTCCTTCAGTCCTCATTCTCTTTCCTGACCCGATCCCAACAGAAGCAAGAACAGACTTTTGAAGGGAATTTTGCTGGGAAATAAGAGATGTTCTTTCCCCTCATGGGAGAAATTATACGCAGACAGGTGGTGATGAGCAGGGTGTGGGAGCCTTCCCCAAGGGACACGTCAGGACCAGAACCATGAGTGACAAGTGACAGAGCTAACTCAAGGTGGCTGGGGAGAAAGGGCACCACCAACATCGTTGGTCTCCGGGTGACCTAACACCTGCGCTGTCCCTCCCATCGTCCTGCCTGCTGCTCCCTGGTTGGCAGGGCTGCCCTCAGACAGCTTCCTGGTACAACCAGACTTCAGAGGGCTCCATGGATTCCTGAGAATTGCAAGAGGGGACAGAGCTGTCATTAGCCTTCCCTGGTCAGGTGCCCATTCCCAGACAGGCCAGCCAAGCCAGAGACAGGATGTATGGTTATCAGTCAGGCTCTGCAAGAAGACAACCACTCCACTGGAGACATGGTCACCTGGCCATGAAGAAGCAGCCAAATTAAGCATTTTCTACACAAAGTCACTGACTCTGCAAAGCCGCCAACTATCCTGGCAGCCCTGGACCTGGGCTTGGGTGAGGAACCCGGCTGCCCAGGCGGCAGATGCCCATGGCCCACTGGTGAGGGATGCAGGGGAGCGGGGCACATTGTGGTACCCATCTCACCTGCTCCCCCAGCTCTCTGTGTCCCTATGAGTCTGCCCCGGTGTGGCCATAGGGCTGGAAGGCTCTGCTCACCCCACCTGTCTCTCTAGGTAGCTCTGCCGCAGGCTACTGACCAGGCCACACCACAGTTGGTGATGTGGCTTGGTCTCCTTTTTGTCCAGGTTAATGTAGTGTGCAGATCACTGAGAGATAACCACCCATAAGCCCTCAGTTTGCCATCCATGGGCATGAGGAAGGGCCCAGCCTCTCTGGCCTCCTTAAGAGCAGGACTTGAGCATACCACATCACACTCCTGAGGTGGTCAGTGGTCTCTTTCAGCCTGACGTTTAGCTTGGGGGCCAGGTACAATCAGCCACCTAGCAGATGCCTGGTTTGTGGTCACCCTGATGTGGGCAGAAGTCACCTCTCCTCCCTGCTTCTCTGGTGCAGCCGCAGGTGCTCCGGAGCTGCCTTATAATGGCCCTGTGATCATCTGAGAGTCACCCAATTCGATAATCCAGGAGAACCATCTGTCTCTAACTCAGTACACACACCTCAGGCGTGCCCCTGCTGGGTAATACAACGTTCACAGAGTCCAGAGGTAAGGGTATGGGTGTCCCCTGCCTACCACAAATGCCAGGGGCCTAAACTCAGCACTGATGGCTGAGTTCAAGCCCTGGTTTGGGTCCAAGGCCCAGACTCTGTCAGCTTCTCTGGGGGGTGAGGACAGAGTTTGCTGCTGTGGCCCGTGGTGTTCTCTGGGCCCAACCCTGCAGTGGGGGCCCTGGGTAGCTGCAGCCTCTAGGTTATCTCTTCCTTGCAGGCAGCCACCCAAGGAGCATCCTAGGGGCCCCAGGGCGGAGGGGACCTAGGCCTAGGAAGCGTTCTCAAGCCTGAGCACTCTCTGGGCCCCACACTGGCCCCACCAACGGAGCCATGAGGCTGCTTTCCCTGTTCTGCTTGGCCATGCTGGGTGAGCCACTGGACACATCGTAGGAAGGGCTATTACCAGGGCCTCAAGGAGGTGGGCACAGGACAGGAGGCCCGAAGGCAGGGGTGCCATGGAAGCCAGGGTTGGGGAGGGAGGGTGCTGACTCAAGACTCAGTCCCTTACTGGCTACATACGTGGTCTTGTTACTGGGCCATTACTCTGGGTCCACTATTTATTTACTCATCTGAAAAATGGGCTGATGATCCCAAACTTCACGAACAGAGCTGCAGCCTGGGGCCTCACAATCAGGAATCAGCTGGCTCTTCCCTCCACCTCAGAAGGTGGCTGGCTAAGCTATCTCTGTCCTCTCCTGCACCAGGCTCTTCTTACCCCTCACTTCTCTTACAGCTCCCAGCAGTTTCCCTAAGAAGCAGGCAGAAGGTGAGTAGCCCCTGCACACTGGAAGGAGAAGTGCTCCTAGCTGGGGACCTTGGACCCAAGCCTCCCACCTGTGGCAGGTGCCTTGGTTAGGAAGAGGCTGCTGATGGTGAGGATGGGGTGCTGGTGGACCCAGCTGGATGATTCTGTAACCCTGCCTTCACCTTTGCAGGGTTCTGGGGGGAGTGGAGAAAATAAAGCAGGCTGAGCAAGTCTTTGTGGGGACTTCCAGGGGACATGGGTCAGGAGAAGGACTCTGCTTCGACTTGGGCTGTGTGAAGTGTGGAGGGGGGTTCCTGAACAGGGCATCCCAATTGCCAGGCTCTGATCTGGAACAGAATCCACCCCCTCCCCCCGGAGCCCCACAGCTCTGCCAGGTAGGTGTGACCCAGACTGGGCTAGAGAATTCTGGTGGCACCTTGGCCCAGGACAGGAGACTCTTAGGTCCACAGAAAGGCAGTAAGAGAAGCTAAGGATCCCCAGGGGACAGCACAGGAGGCTGCCTTGCTCTGTGGAGGTGGTCAGATAGCATTTAGTTTCTTCTAAGAATTAGCCAGGGCAGTACAGAGCCTGGGAGGAGTGTGTTGTCACTCCCTCCCCCCATCTACTACCACTTTGTCTTTGCTGACTCCATCTTTCTGCCTCATCTTTCTCCCTCCTCCCCACCTCCCCACCCCCAGCTCCTGTGTCCTTCAGGGTGAAAGCAGTCAGTCACCTTCCTGTCTTATCTCTTACCTGTGTCACAGGGTCTTCTGTTCTACTTCAGGGAGGGTCCTGAGTAGTGTTGATGCAGGTCTCACTTGAATGAGACACAGGCTGAACTATCACTTCCTCATTTGTTATAAAAAGAAACACATTTTTGTGTCACTGCTAAAAAAAAGCAGTTCTCAGGAAAGTACCTGGGGCAGGGGTGGTCCTGCCCTCCTCAGTCATCTCAGATCAGATGACTTGTGCTCAGATTTCTGCTGACCAAGTCCTGTTTAACTAAACCTCACAGATGGAGGGGCTGATCAATCATTTATTCATTCAACAAATACTTGCTATGCATGTGTTTGGTTGCAGATATTATTCCTGGCAGTGAGAATAAGGCAAGGTGTGGAAGCAAAACCTTCATGATCTTACATTCAAGTAGGGCTGGGGACAGAGACTAATGAAAACCAGCACATCCTACAGCCTGTTAGAACTCTAGGAGCTTTGCTGGTGGCTCACACCTATAATCTTAGCTACTCAGGTGACAGAGATCAGGAGGATCGTGGTTTGAAGCCAGCCTGGGCAAAGTTTGTGAGACCCTATCTCAAAAAAAAAAAAAATCCAATACAAAAAAGGGCTGGTGAAGTGGCTCAAGGTGAAGGTCCTGAGTTCAAACCCCAGTATTGGAAAAAAAAAATATTCAGGAGCTTCTAGAGAGAAGTGCTTCTGAGAGAGAGAGAGAGAGAGAGAGAGAGAGAGAGAGAGAGGGAGGGAGGGAGAGAGAGAGAAGCAGACAGGATAGGAGGTGAAGGGCAGCTACTGTGTAAACAATTGGGATTCGTGGGTAAATGAAGCCCAGCTGGCTTTAGGGACTGTCAGGCAGCCAAAACAACTGCACGTGGAGTAGCTGGGCACAGGTGAAGGAACAGATACTGGAGAAATGATCTCTGTGCATTTTTGGTTTGGTTTTTGCTTTTGGTTTTCTGAGACAGAGTCTTGCTATATAGCTTAGGTTGACCTGAAACTCTCGATTCACTTGCCTCTGCCTTCTGAGCGCTGGGATTACAGGCGAGCACCACCACGCCCGGCTTCTCTATGTATTTTGAAATCCCCAAGAACTGTGGCAAGTACAATATTGAGCGTGGTTAGAACTGGGGCAAGACTCTTAAGGAGCAAAGAGTGCTTGGAGATGACTTTAATGAAGGGATGGGCAGAAGAGTATGTGAGAAGACACAGGGGACAGGCAGGAGAATGGTCCAGAAATATGAAGAAGATGGTGATCCTTGTCCCAGCCCAGTGCCAAGATGGTGACCCAAGACAACTGGAGAGGGCTCTGCCTTGTATTAGATGTGGGAAACTCAAAGATGTCTGAGGTCAAGGAATAGTGGTTAGGAAGCCTTTGTTCCACGGGGCTCAGGGGGAGGCATTTAGGACTGGGGAGCCTGGGGGCGTGGGACCTACAAGGGAATTACAAGGGTGGGACAGGGAGGACGAGGGTGATTTAGAAGCCTGGGGGTCCTCATGGGAGCATCCTGGCAATGTCTTCATTCCCAGGGAGGAACAGGTGGTTAAAGGACAGATTGACACTATAGTTTTGACCCCTGGAGACAGCAAAGGCCCCCTGGTGGACGGGCCTGCATTTACCCCTGAGGCCAGCTGGGTATTTCTGGATGAGGGCTTAGGATTTCAGAGGAGTGATTCAGGACGGCATGTGTGAGTCTCCTGTGGCCAGGCGGCTTGACACAGCAGAAACCTAGGAGCCATGGTGGGCAAGGCTGGCTCCTTCTGAGAGAGAGGCTGCTCCTGCTCCCCCCCAGCCCCTGCTGGCCATCCCTCCTGTCACGTGGCAGGTCCCTTCTTGTTAGGCTCTACCCAAATCCAGCATAGATACTTACTGGAGTTAAGTAAATGGTTTGACTCGAGAACATCTGTAAAAACTCTATTTCCAAATAACGTACAGGGGTAAGGACTCGAATATAACCTTTTGGAGGACACAATTCACCTCTGGTCTATGGAATCACAGACTCTGGGGTTAGTGTCAAATTTCTAAGCTTCCACTTCTCCCAAGACAAGTCTGCAGGGAGGCCAGGGCCATCCCAAGGGAGCTGGGCACTGGTGGCTCACCCCTGTAATCCCAGCTACTCAGGAGGCAGCAATCAGGAGGATCAAGGTTCGAAGCCAGCCTGGGCAAATAGTTCACAAGACCCTATCTCAAAAAACCCATCACAAAAAAAAGGGCTGGTGAAGTGACTCGACGTGTAGGCCCCAAGTTCAAACCCAAGAACTGCCAAACAAAGTTGCATGATGGGCTTTAGTGTCACTGTCTATGACTGGGGTAGGTCAGACCCTAGGCAGCTTCTTGCTCTCTGTTTCTTCTCTCTCTCTCTCTCTCTCTCTCTCTCTCTCCTTTTCTTTGTGGGTGTGGATGTAGATCTTAGGAACCAACCCAGGTCTCACAGACATTAGGCAAACACTACCACTGAGCTAATATCCCCAGTCCCAATTTCCTCTTTTTTTTTTGTCTTTTCCTTTGGGTGCTGAGGTTAAAACTCAGCGCCTTGCACATTCTGTCACCCAGCCCCCAACTTCCTTCTTTCTTTTCTTTTTTTTTTTTTGGCTGTACTGGCATTTTAATTCAGAGTCTCACACTTGCTGGGCAGGTACTCCCACTTAGGCCATTCCACCAACCCTTTATTTCTTTGGTGCGTGTGTTGAGTATTTTCAAGATACGGTCTCATGAACTATTTGCCTGGGCTGGCTTTTGAACTGCAATCCTCCTGATCTCTGCCTCCTGAGGAGCTGGGATTACAGGCGTGAGCCACTGGCACCCGGCTTCTTTGTTTTTAACAGCATGAGGCTCCTCCTGAAAGAAGGCTCACCCCCTCAGCCCAGCCTGGGGTTGGCTTATTGGCTTATCTTCTGGTCCTTAGGGTGGCCTTAATGTCACTTTATCAAATGTCAAGTGCGGCATCCCATTACTCAAATGTTCTTATATAGTAGGTGAATGTTAACTTAAATGAGACTTAATTGATAGGCTAGATCTATGAACCAAATGATCAAAAAAACGCCAAGGCATGCACACAACACACACACTAGAATAAAGAGTGAATGCCCGGCTACCAACTGTACTTTGTGCCTGACTCCAGTCTGCAGACTCATGCAAATCAAGCTTCTGTTCGTGACTGCTGAAATGGAAAGTGGGGGCAGGTTTTTCTTTCCACTTTCATAAGTCGTGATCATCTTCCTTCATGAAGGGAGCAAACAAAGCTTCACCACACATCGCCCTGGACCGCCCCCCCTTCCAACATGAGGCAGCTTCTGGCCCCTGAGCACCCTTGGATCCTGAGGAGGAGGCCTTGTGGTCTCAAGGGTCAATCTGACAAAATTATAGGTAGAGGTCTGCAAAACAGTGCCCCAGAGTTGCCCCAACTCTAGGTGCAGCTCTGCTTTCTCAACCAAAGATTGTGCATGAAAGCCTGTTTGAAAAGAAGCAAGGATCCCTTCCAAAAACCAGTGGGGGTGCTGGTGAAACTTTGAAAGAGACACAGAGGAGACAGGATTTGCTGGTGTCTGAACAGGCCTGGGCAGGAGAGAGGAGTCCTGAATCCAGGCTGCAGCCTGCGTCATCTGGGTTGATGCTTTTGGCATCTGTTTCTGACCACTGTCTGTCTCAGGGCTGTCCAGTGCATTGTATGTGTTTGGTGACATCCCTGGCCTCTCTACCCACCTGATGCCAGTAACAGCCCCATTGGTGACAACCCAAAATGCCTGCAGACACAAAGGTCCCCTGAAGGCTCAGTGTCCCTGGCTGAAAGCTGGTTCTGGAAGGAAATTTGCATAGCAGTCAGAAGCCTCAGGGCAGCAATGTGCTTTTCTGATTCCAGAGTGGTTCCCAAGCAGCCCAGCAGAGCAAGTGCTCTGTCTGTGTAGTCTATGACATTTAGTTTTCAGATTTCAATTTCATAGGCCCTTCTCTCTACCCCACCCCCACCTGAGCACTGCTATCCCTTTTTCTCCTTGTTTTTTTTTTTTTTTTTTTTTTGCAGGACTGCATCAGCAGGTCCCTTTCCACCTTGTACCCTTCTTGTCCCCATGGAAGTGAGGATATCCTCCCCTCAGGTGTCCTCCAGGAACACCTGGGCTGCATCACTCAGGTGTACACCTCCATCACTTAGGAACCAGAGCATAGGAATACAACGTGAGAGCAACTGCCTTTTAATTTTGAGTCATCCATTCAGCCAACAACTTCTGGTCTGTGACCACAGGCCAGAGACAGCGACATGGAGCACAACACGATGCTTGTGCCCTTGCAGTTTACAGTTAGGGCAGCTATGAGTCTAGAAGTTGGATCCAGAGTCTGCCCTCTTCACCTGTGCCCTCGCCTCGCCCTGCCTGTGTGCCCACCTGCTCATATCCAAATCTCAGCACAGCCGGGCACGGTGGTTCATACCAGTAATTCCAGCACTCAAGTGGAGGCACAAGGATCACTAGTCTGAGCCCAGTCTGAAAAGAAAAGAAAAAAGAAATGTACGTAATAAGATTAGCACAAAAGTGATAACTCAGTAGCCCTTAGTACATTCACTGTGTTACACAACCACCATGACTATCTAGTTGCAAAGAACTTCATCACCCCAAAAGAAAACCCGTATCTGTTAAGCAGCTACTCCCTGTACCTCGTACCCAAGGCCCTACTAGCCACCAGCCTGCTTTCTGCCTCTAAATTTTCCTATTCTGGACATTTCACAAAACGGTTGCCCTTTGTGTCTGACTGTTTTTTGTGGGTTTTTTTCTTTTTTCTTTTTTTTTTTTTTTTTTTGGTGGTATTGGGGTTTGAACTCTGGACCTCATGCTTGCTATAGGCAGGCAGTCTACCACTTGAGCCACTCTGCCAGCCCTTTTTTGTATTGAGTATTTTTGTGGTACTGGGGTTTGAACTTAGTATACCTTGAGCCACTCCACTAGTCCTTTTTTGTGATGGGTTTTTTCCAGATAGGATCTTGCAAACTTGCCCAGGCTGGCTTCAAACCTCGATCCTCCTGATCTTTATTTCCTGAGTAGCTAGGATTACAGGTTTGAGCCACCAGGGCCCAGCTATGTGTGTGTGTGTGTGTGTGTGTGTGTGTGTGTGTGTGTGTGCGCCTTGCTCCATGGAACTATTGCCCTAACCACGTTACCTTTTACTTAAAAATATTCCTTTGTATGGTCAAACACACTGCATTTCTCATTGAGCTGTTCCAGGTGTCTGGTCACTCTGGTGGCCGTGCACAGTGTGTCACAGGCATGTGTGAGTCCCCTCAGTCTGTTATGTCTAGGAGTGCAATTGCTGACTCATCTGCTAATGCTTTAACTTCTCGAGGAATTGTCACATCAGCGTTTTCCTAAGCACTTGGTAAGTCTTGGTCTTTCTTCCTCCTCGGACCATCCACCTCCTAGAGGCCACTCCAGAGATCTCCATTGCTTACCAAGTCCTAAAGGTGTACCCCCGAGGCCGCCAAGTACGCATCACATGCAACGCATCCCAGGCACCGCCGCCTGTCACCTATTCTCTCTTGGCCAGTCGGGACATGCAGGTGGACAAGAAGGTGATGGACACCCACAAGCCAGCCTCCTTCAACATCAACATCACGCTAAAGTCCAGCCCAGACCTGCTCACCTACTTCTGTCAGGCGGCCTCCTCCTTGGGTGTCCACGGGCCCAGCGCCAGGCTGCAGATGTATTGGGAGCTGTGGGCCAGTGAGTGCTGGGGACCACTCCACGGGTGGGAGTGGTGGGCACTGGGGAAGGGTAGAGAGGTCCAGGGCAGGAGAGTGGACGGAGGAGGACAGGCTGTCGGCATCAGGGCTCTGCACCATCCCATGGGGCTGGCAGGGCAACCCCATTAGGCTGGGGGCTGAGGGCACAGTGTGCGAGAGGAGCAGAAGTGACCCACACCTGACCTAGGTCTGTAAGTTATCTCAGTTCATCTTCACGGCAGCTTCTTCTGGGACTTTGAGGAGATTGTCCCAGGCCACTAGCAAGTGGCCAAGGCTGGTTTCAAACCTTGCTCTGTCCACCCCAAACCCTGCCTCCTTCCCATCTCCATCTCATTCCATCACAGGGGTGTCCTTCTTGGGAGCCCTGGGCCAGGGAACCAGGAAGTGTTGGGGCCTCTGGTGGGATGAGGACCTCCATCCATTCTTTGTCTCACAGAACACCAGGGGAGGCAGCCTGGGGAAAGGTATCTGTGGTGGCAGCCCACCAGGTGGAGGGTTTGTCTCCCCTGGCACCCTGGCTGTGGGTCAGCCTCCAGGCCTCAGTTCCTTTACCTGCAAAACAAGACAATAACAAGAACATCCAGGGCACGGAGGATTAAGTGAAGAGACAAGGATGGGACCAGGCATGGGACTGTTACCAATTAATAAGGATATTTAGAGCATCAGGCTGAAGATTCTGGATTCTAGAATCTTCTAAGTGACTTTCTTTTTTTGTGGTGGTGGTACTGGGGTTTGTACTCAGGGATTCACGCTTGCTAGCTAGGTGTTCTGTCACTTGAGTAAGTGATAGTTCTTGCCCTGAGGAACTTGCCTTTCAATAAAAGAGGTAAGGTGGGTGTGGTGGCCATTTCTGTCCTTCCAGTTACTCAGAGGCTGAGGGAGCAATGAGTTCAAGGCCAGGCTGGGCTACATAGCATGACCCTATATCAAAATAAAATAAAGAGGGGAAAAAAGGACTAGGGCTAGAGGTGTGGCCCAGTGAGAGAGGGTTTGCCTAGCATGACCTGGATTTTATCCCCTGCACTGAAAAAAAAAAAGTTTATGATTTTGTCCTTTACCACAGATCTCTCTACCCCCTCTGCCAAGGGTCAAACAGGACATTGGCCTTATGTTTTAATTCTACAATCAGGCAACACTTCATCCTTCTTTTTTTTGGTGGTGCTGGGGTTTGAACTCAGGCCCTCATGCTTGCAAGGCAGGCACTCTATCACTTGAGCCATTCTGCCAGCCCAACACTTTGTTACGTATACTAGAGTAAGTGTTCGCTTGGCAGAGCAGGAGAGGCTAGGTTTTCTGGCTTTATTCTCTTTTTGGGGGGGTGCTGGGGATGGAAGCCAGGGCCTTAGGCCTGCCAAGCCCGTGAGCTGCTATGGAGCCCTTCTCCTAGCCTTGAAAGCTTGGTTTTAGAGACAGAGAAAGACCGAGGAAAGCAAGAATGGAAAAGAAAGAGTGGAATGGTCATTTCAAAGTTGCTTTTCTTGGGCCAGGGGCGAGGCTCAAGTGGTAGAGCACCTGCTTAGAAAGCTAGAGGCTCTGAGTTCAAACCCCAGCACCACCAAAAAAAAACCAAGTTTCTTTTCTTGGAAGGCGGAACAATAGAAAATTAACTGATAGGGGCCGGGACGTGGCTCAGTGATAGAGCACTTACCTAGTGTGCACAAGGATGGGGTCGCATCTTCAGGATCTAAAAAGAAAAGCATAAAAACAAAAAACTGGTTAACATCAGATTACTTTAGGTTGAGAAAGCTTATTATCATGCTTGGTGAAACTGATATGTTTGGGAAATTTGACGGTTCTCTCTGTCTAATCCTGATTTATTAGAACATTCAGATCATTTAGTTTTACTTTGGTGACTTCGGTGGGAGTGACTCCATTTTTATTTTTAGCCTGGTCTGCACAGGAGCTCAGTCCAAAACAATGGACTTAGCCTGGTGGAGTGGTTCAAGTGGTAGAGCTCCTGCCTAGCAAGTGCAAGGCTCTGAGTCCAAACCACAGTACTGCCACAAAACCCAAAAACAAAACAATGACCTCTTATAATTTTTACTTAACTCCAAGCGTATAATGAGGGCTGCCAAATAAATTTTACATAGGACTTATTGATACTAAAAAGTATTCAGCTTATCTGAAATTCAAATTTAACTTTGTTGTTATTTGCTGTCTGGCAACCTGAAATCCACTACACAAGATAAAACCAGACCAAAGGTGTGGCTTAAGAGGTAGAGCACCCGCCTGGCAAGGCTGAAGCCCTGAGTTCAAACTCCAGTAGTGCCAAAATAACCAAAACCAAACCAAACCAAACCAAAAAAACTTGCAACTGTGTGCAAGCAGGCTAGAAGCCCAGGCACACAGGGAGAGGGCACTCCAGAGGGCTGCCTGGGGGAGGTGGCAGTCACAACAAGCCTCTGGGGTCCTCCAGCAGTTTGCAAGAAGAACTTATGGGGGCTGGTGCAATGCCTCCCAGCCACAGCTCTGTCACGCCTTCCCTCCCTCCCGTCTTGCCAGAGCCAGTGTCCCAGGTGCAGGTTGATTTCACCCTGCAGGACAGAGAGTCAGGCCCCAGGGCGGAGATGTCCTGCCAGGCATCCTCGGGCAGCCCACCCATCAGCTATCTCCTGGTGGGAAAGAACGGGCGCGTCTACATGCAGCAGAGGCCGCACCATGGGCAGCCTGCCAACTTCCAGCTGTCCGGGATGTGGGGCTGGTTCCAGTGCCAGGCTGAGAACAGTGTCAGTGTCCAGAGCAGTGCCTTCAAGTTGGTGCCCCCAGGTGAGGCTGCCCTTCTGTGCTGGGAGGGGCCGTGCCAGAGTGTCCAGTAGGGAGGTGGGTGGGGGACAGAGCAACTTGACTCAGCCACTGACCAGAGCGGGAAGGGCTCCAGGAGGCAGCCAGCCCAACCCAGCCTCCTCGCCACCCTCACAGTGCAGCTGCCCCTGGTACCCACCAGCGTGCTGGCCGGCAGCCTCTTCACCATTGCAGCCATCACCTGCTGGATGGTCCGGACCAGGTAGGCCATGGTGCTCGATGGGTGGGGGAGGAAGAGCCACTAACCACTTCTGTGGACTGACTAGAGCCCTGCTGGGAGCAGTGGGTGGCAGGTTTGCAGGGTAGGGCCATTGCAATGGTGCCAAGGATCTACCAAGGCTTACCAGGTCCCTGCACATCTACCCCCTGACCAGTGCCCCCAGCCACCTGTGATGGTCAGTTGGCCTCTGGTCTGGCTGTGTTCCTTGCGATGAAGCCCAAGTAGGCCAGAAACTTCTGTCCTCCATGGAGTCCCACTGGTCACCCTTTCCCATGGAGTGCCAGGAGGCAGGGGTGTGGCTTACCGAGGTCATTTTTCCAAAGCCATCACTTTATTGGTGTTTAAAGTGGCCTTGGATGGTAGTCACTCCTGCCTCCTTGAGTCTTTCATCTCGGCACTTGTCACACCTTGGGGTCCCCTCCTCCCAAGTCTGTCCTGTCCAGAGGCCAAACTCATGGGTGAGCATGTCATCTCTCTGAGACTCATTGCGCTTTTCCATAAAATGGGATGCAGAAACCTGGCTCCCACTGACCATGTGACCAGGGGCTAGTGCTTGGCCTCTCAGTGATTCAGTGTCCCCCTTCATTTACTGGGGTGAGTAAGCATCACGTCTCTCCTCCTGCCCAGGGCACTGATGCTCTAGGCACAATAAAACTCGCAGAGGTCCCGGCAGGGGTGAGCCTGCTGACCTGGTGCATCACCTCCTTTGCAACCAAGGCTGTGACCAGAAGACACAGGCTTGCAGAGTCCTCTGGGAGTGCTTCAAGACTTGCCTTCCAGCCCTGTGGAAGGCCCCACCACTGGAATGAAGAAGAGCCTCTGGAGGGAGGAGATGGGGAGACATACGTCTGAGGACTCAAAGTGGCAGAAATTGTACTGCAGGTGGGGCTTGTACTGAATGAGCTTTTAGCTGCTCTTGCCACAAAAACAAAACAATAGGTGTCTGACAAGATGGATGCGGTCATTTGTTTCACTATAGCAGCCTTTTAAGTATCTCTGTGTTCCTTTAACACCGTGTTGTATACCTTAAATATACACAATAAAATTTATTGAAAAGAAAAAAATCCGAAGCACTGAAAAAAAGAAAGAAAGCCAGGTGTAGTGGTACACAGCTGTAATCCCAGTACTCGAGAGGGGCTTGAGTTTGAGGCCAGCCTGGGCTACATGGTGAGACCCTGTCTTAAAATAAATAAATAAGTAAGGAGGGAAGGAAGGAAGTAAAGGAGAGAAAAGCCTGCCAGCTAGGACTCTTAGAGCCCTGCAGCCCTTCAGTAAACACTCATGGTATTGGTGTGAGGATTTTAGGAGGTGGACAGTTAGAAGGAGGAGGACCTATGGGGTCCCTGGGCTCATTTCCCAGCAGCTTATCACCGTCCATCCAAGTTTGAGGGAAGGTGGGGAATGGACTGGAAAAGACCCAGCTCCTCCCCACTTCCCTGGAGTGGTCCCTCCTCCTAGTGGCTCAGCTCACACTGTCCAGCACACTTGATGCACCTGCTCTTGTTCTCCCTTACCCATCCCTAGCCAGAGGTGTTGGGAATTCTTCCCTGGTTTCAGTTGTGTGGCCCCTGCAGATCCCCCTCCCCACAGAGCACCCTCACACACAGCTTGACACTAATCACTAGCCAGCCCTTCCCAGATGTTTTTTTTGGGGGGAGAGGCTAGAACTGGATTAAACTCTGCCCCTGTCTGTCACCCTAGGATTCTGGGTTCTGTTTGCACACGATCTTGGTACGTCCAAGTGTGCAGACATCGGCCCTTCAGGGCCTGGCCTGGCTAGGCCAATAAGAATGGGGAAGGGACTCCGGCCTCACTCCAGGCTTAGCTCCAGAGAGGAGGCAAGAGTTACCAGCCTGGAGGGGGCCCTAGGCCGTGGCCTGAGTTACCTTTGAGGGGCTGGGGATGGAGCCAGGGTTGTGCACTTGCTAGGGAAGCGCTCTACCACTGCGCTCCGCCCTCAACCCTTGCCTGGGGTTTCGCGCGGAATGGGGGAAGGAGAGGCGGAGGGGTTGGGTCCTGGGCAGGTGGGGTCCACACGGGCGTCTAGTGGGCTTCCTGGAGAGGGGACCAAAGGGCAGGGCAAAGAGTATAGGGGTGGGGCACGTCCGTTCCTTTTCTTGGGGACTCTCTGACCCTTTCTGGTTGTGCTGCTAGCCAGCGTAGCAGGAGGACGCGCCCCCGGCCGTGGAAGTGGGGTGGACACGGAGCACTCCGCGGCTGCACCCCTCCCCGCGGCTCCGAACGCGGGTCCTGCACTGTCCGCCACCTGCCGCCGCCGCTCGCGAGGGCGGCACTTTGCTCCCGGTCCCTGGCGGCCGCGTGGCCACGCCCCCTGCGGACTGGACGGGGCGGGGCTGTTCGGCTGGTTTCTGGCACTCTGAGGCTCGGCGGCGACGGCGACGGCGACATGGAGAGCGGGGCCTACGGCGCGGCCAAGGCGGGCGGCTCCTTCGACCTGCAGCGCTTCCTGGCGCAGCCGCAGGTGGTGGCGCGCGTCCTGTGCCTGGTAAGCTGGGGTGGGGCCAGGGGCAGCGGGTCGGGGCGCCAAGGGGAGCCCCCCCTCCGCCGAGTCCCCGCGGGATCCCCCAGCCCGAGAGCGCGACAGGTGGCGGCGGCCGCATGTCCGGGGCCTGGCGGCGCGCGTGGGGCCGGCGTGCAGGGTCCCTCTGTCCCCTCCCTCGCCTTGTCGCCTAGCCCACTCGCTGGCCCCGAGCACAGCCGCCTCCTCCACCCAGTCCCGGGCCCGGCCGCACCCGCAACCTCCCGAGTCCCCAGCACCCTGGCGCGGGGTGTCCCGGAGGCGCAGCGGGGAGCAGGCCTGTCGCCCTGCTGGCAGTGGGAGGAGCTTGAGGCCGCTCCAGAACAGGTGGCCGGTTCACCGCGACTCCCAGCTTGGGGGATTCACCGGGAAGGGGCTTTCTGAAGCCACGTGGGGTGCCGGGAGGGGGTGGGCCTGGCGCTCTGAAACAGGGTCTCCTTTCCACTCAGGAGCAGGACATGGGTCTACTCTCCCGGGATGTGCCTCTCTCCATAAGCTGAGCAAGCCCCATAGTCCCAAGTGTATGGAGGCTGTCCTTGCCTTTCTACAGCCAGCTGAAAACTGGACAAGGTGTTAGCTTGCCAGGCTGAGCGTGGGCCTAGTGCACTCAGAGGGTACCTGGCCGGGACTGGAGCCTTCTAAGGTGCCTCATGACACCCCTGACCCCTCCCAGCCTGACTGGGGTCCGACAGGCTCCATCCCGGGCTATACCCAAGGAACAGATAGATGCCCTGTGGGCTAGGATGGCAGTGCCAGGAGTCCTGTCCAGCACCCAGCTCCCAGAGTTCCGGCTTCATCCGCAGCTGGGGGTGGAGCTTGTGACTGCCAGCTCCAGAGTCCTATTGAAAGCTCCCTGGAAGGGCAGGATAGGGACTGTGGGGGAGGGATGGGGCGGTGGGAGGGTGTCTTAGGACACAGACTTAGGATACCTGCTGAGGTGGGATGGGATGAGTGGTCACCTTGAAGTCTGGTGAGGAGGAAAAGTGACATGGGGCTGTTTGTAAGGGACTGGAATCCCTCTGGGGAGTTCAGCTGGTGACAACCCCTATCCTGGCTCCTGCAGGGTCTAAGTACAGAGCTGTGCCCACAGGCCTGTGGTCAGAGTGTCTGGAGCCCCTGATGCAGAGAGACCCACTGTGGGGGTGTTGACAGACTGGAGGTTCCTGGGAGGGGAAGAGACTAGGATGCCAAAGAAGCCAGAAATCCTTGTAGGGAGAAGGCTGGCCAGCCTGGGGAGTCCAGTGTGGACCCAGGAAGACGTGGACAGGGCTTGGGTAGCTGCTGAAAAGGTAGAAATCCTGGGGCCCCTGGCATGGCTTTCCAGAGGTGTGGATCCTCTTCACTGGCTGTTCAGGCAAAATCACTGGAAAGCTGACTCAGGTGCCAAGTGACAGCACAGGGTGAGTGAGACTCCAAGCCAAGGCGCTGTGACTTTGCAGCCCATCTAATTTAAAACTCATTTGAAGTGGGGGTGGGTGACTACCTTGCATCCCCATCACCAGTCTAAATGAGATGACCTCTGTAGGAAGGCTGCTAGGAAGGGGCAGTCCTTCCCAGAAGATCCCCGTCCGTTCCCCACCCCTCCCCAGTCCAGAAATCTCTGGGCAGGGCCCCGGGTCATGGGGGACTGTGGTCTGGGCATGCCTAGGGAACAATTTGCCCATCACCTCACTCCAGTAAGTCCAAAAGGGGCTGCAGTGCTCACCTTAGCAGTCAGGTGTAGTGGTACATGCTGTAATTCCAACACTGGGGAGACTGAGGCAGGAGGATCACAAGTTCGAGACCAGCCTGGGCTACATAGTGAGACCCTGTTTGAAAAAACAGGAAAAAGAGGGGGGACAGCAGTAGGGGGACAGGTGAATGACCCCACACCCTGTCAGGGTCCCTGATCTCCAGTCATTGCATGTGTATGCACTGGACATACCCCATGGGGATCTGTTGGGTGGCCACCGCATCTTCCTCTCCCCCTCAGATCTTTGCCTTGATCGTGTTCTCTTGCATCTTCGGCGAGGGCTACAGCAACAGCTCGGAGTCTGCACAGTTGTACTGTGTGTTCAACCACAATGAGGACGCCTGCCGCTATGGCTCTGCCATTGGGGTGCTGGCCTTCCTGGCCTCGGCATTCTTCTTCGTGGTTGATATCTATTTCCCTCAGATCAGCAATGCCACTGACCGCAAATACCTGGTCATCGCTGACCTGCTCTTCTCAGGTATCTGCCTGTGGCCCCTGTCTGCCCTTGGGAGGTGCACAGGAAGGAGGGAGAGCTGTTAGCACCAGGGCTTTGCAATGGAGGGGCCTTGGTGCCCTGGGGAGGAATGAAGAGCAGTTTGTGTTCACTAGCCCCACTTAAGCAGAGAGGCTTTGCCCAGGTCCCTTTATACTGTGGGTTGGACAGAAGGCTTTTTGACTGTTGAAACTCAAGGGGGTGGGGGTACACGAGAAGGGCTCTGGCACCAGGCCTCCTGACTGGGTACTTCCCAGTGGTCAGTCCCTTAGCTCTCCCCTCTGCTGCTGTAGTTTACATCCTGAGGCTGTAGGAGTTCTCTGCCTTAGGATCTTCCTTTCCTCCTTGGGGCCTTCCTAGGTCCCTGGAAAGCCCCTACCCCTCCCTGAAACTGACCCTCCTCCTTCCGTCCTCTCCCCAGCTCTCTGGACCTTCCTGTGGTTTGTTGGTTTCTGCTTCCTTACCAACCAGTGGGCAGCCACCAAGCTAAGTGACGTGCTGGTGGGAGCCGACTCAGCCCGAGCAGCCATCACCTTCAGCTTCTTCTCCATTTTCTCCTGGGTAGGTATGCCCAGGCAGGCAGGTTCGTGGTCTTTGGTGAAGACTGGGGAGCAGGGCTGGGGACATAGCTGTGTTAAGAGTGTGTGCAAGACCCTGGCTTCCATCCCTAGTACCTTACAAGAAAAAAAGGAAAGACTGAGGTGGAGGGCTGAAGTTCCTTCTGGCCCTGCATCCTCTGCCCTGCCCACCCCTTGGGTCTCCCTACAGGGTGTGCTGGCCTCCCTGGCTTACCAGCGCTACAAGGTGGGAGTGGACGATTTCATCCAGAACTATGTGGACCCCGCCCCGGACCCCAGCACGGCCTATGCCTCCTATCCCAGTGCATCAGTGGAAAACTACCAGCAGCCACCCTTCACCCAGAATGCAGAGACCACTGAGGGATACCAGCCGCCCGTTGTGTATTAAACTGCCACTGGGGGCGGGGCAAGGAGGCAGACAGGGCACCTAGGCAACCCCTCCACCCTGAGGCCTGCCTCCTGGAGCTGCAGCCCCTCTCCTCTGCCTTGCACCTGTCACAGCTGGCAGCCTGGGGAGCCTGCCTTCCTGCAGCACCAAAGTGCCTGTGCCCAAAGGTGCTCCAGTCACCCACCCACTCCTCAAGGGCATTCTTTAGGAAGGGGGTTTTAGTTAGATATTGCATTGCTTTTTTTTTTTTTTTGCAGTGCTGGGGTTAGAACCCGGGGCCTAGGGTGTGCTAGACAAATGTTCTACCACAGTTGTCTCCCTAGCTCATTGCTTTAATGACCCCTACCTGCCCCCCATCCTGCCCGGAGTAGCCAGAGTGCCCTCTGATGTACTGTTTTGACAAGTGCTGTAGCATCCTCCAGCCCAAAAGCACAGAGCCCAGCCAGAGGCTCTGGAAGCCAGTTATTTGGGCTTTTTGCCAAAGACAAGGGGTTCCAGCTGTCTCTCTGGGGTGCTGGGCTCAGGACCCCATTTCCTCACTCAGGGTTGTCACTCCAGCCTCCCATGATTCTGGGCCTTGGTCCTGCCCTTGCCTAACCTTGGGCTAGGGGCCCTGTGCTTACTGCTGTATCCCTGGGGTTACCACTCCGTGCCATCTGCCCTGAGCTGCTTTCCTGAAAGCCATGGGGGCCAGTTGTCCACCCTGAGGGGACTGGACAATACTTTTTTGTTCCCACCTCTGGTAGCAGGGAAGGGCTTTGCCTGACAGTAACACCCAGCTTTATGTAAAACCTCTGCAACTTTAGTCATGCAGCATCAGGAGGGCAGGAGCCCCACAGTTGGAATGTATCGAAGCCTTGCGGGGAGCACTCCTTGTCCTTGGATTGGTGGACTGGTTCGGAGATGAAATAAATGTGTGTTTCCACCTGGGGGTAGAATTCCACTGGTGGGGGAAAGGGGATTTGGGGAACTTTTTTCTATGGTGGGATGGGGGTTTGAACTCAGGGGTTTGTGTTTGCAGAGCAGGTGCTCCACCTTTTTAGCCATACCTCTAATCCAGGTGAATTTTTTTTTTTTTGCAGTGCTGGGAATAGAAAGTAGGGTCTTGAATATGCCAGGCAAGCACCCTACTACTGTACCACTGAGCTATACCTCTAGCCCAGAACTTGCATTTTGAGGTTCCCCCTTCTGCAGAAGTAGTGATCACCCCCATCTGGGATCTCATTTCTCACACTGCCTTCCACCAGTACCCCAAAACAGCAACCATGCTCAGCTGCACAAGCTAAAGATTGCTTTGCAAGGGTGCCGTGGCTGCCTTTCTAGACTTAAGGGGACCCTGGGAGTTTCTTTTTGAAGCCTCATCCCTGTAGTTCTTTCCTTCTCACCACTCATAGCAGAGAGAGGGGCACAATAGGAGGGGTGGAACCACGCCCTCCACTGTCCAGCCCTTCTGAACTTCCTGGTGCACAGGGAGTAGGACTGGCCACTTTCTCACTCCTGTTGAGTGGGCCACTTCTAACAGAAAGCAGGGCCCCTGAAGCAATCCCTGGCTTCCTCTTTTGAACAATTACAAGGAACTGATAACAGTGTGCCCTGACGGTTTCAAAATCCCAAGTGCAAAATAATAGTGCCCCACTGGCAGGGTCTGAGCCCACTTTCCGAGGCACAACTGAGCTGTCTTCTCAGCTCTCCAACTATCAAGTGTCTGTTTCACAAACAAAAACTGGCCTCTCAGCCCCAGCTGGCAACACCAACACCACGGCTTTCCAACCTGGGCCCCAGGCACTGTTTACCCATTTATATCCTGAAACCAGACAGACAGAAAGGTAGGCAACTGTTCCTCTTTAGGACACGCTCCATGGACATTTCTGTTGAAAAGAGTTGTGGTTGAGATCAGTGTACGACAAAAAGACCTAGGAAAAATCCCCAACCAAATCACAGGAGGAGCTGTCTATATGAGACCTGGGGAAACCCAGGTTAAAGAGAAATGTGCCTTTACCCACTACTGAATTTTAATATTAAATTCCATATATACTATAAAAGACACATGGGCCATGCCCACCACTTTGAAACAAGTTCTTGGGGTCTGAGCCCTGGCAGAGTTGGTGACACTCACGTGAAAGATAGTATATATTTTTTGTGGTACTGGGGTTTAAACTCAGGACTTCACACTTGCTAGGCAGGCACTCTGCCACTTGAGCCACTCTGTCAGCCCAAAAGATGTTATTTTGGAGACCAGTGCCAGAGCATAGGTAGGGCCCTCAGCTCAAGGGGCAGTAAGAGGGCTGGAGTCCAGGCCAGGCTGTCCTAGGGTGTGTGTGGGGAGGATGAGAGCCTGTGTGTAGGACAACTTCAAAGGAGATGCTGTATGGATTTGCCAGGGAGAACAAAAACTAAGCAGTGAAAACCACAAAGGGGGAAGAAGCAGGTGGCAGTAATGTCCCAATAGACATATGGTTCTGCCCTTCCCCAGAGGGAACATCTGTAGTAGCCAGACCCCAAACCACCAGACATGGCCAGCCTCCCTGAGGTGGGTCATCCCAGCAGGTGGGAGGGGTAAGAAAAGGCCAAGGGGAGGATGTGACATGTGACCAGGTTTGAAGTGCAGGCCCACAGCAGAGAGTTCATGAGATGGAGCCCATCTCCTCCCTGGGCCTGCTTCTCTGAGGCCACACAGGGAGTAAGAGGCCCCAGTCTCCCTCAGTGGACAGAGCTGAACTGTAGGACCTGTTGGGGGCCAAAGAGTTTCCTGACAGCTGTGGCCTCCCCTGGCTTTCCCAACATTGGCCAGTTCTCTTTGTCGTCCAGCCTTGGAGCCTGGACTGGAGGCTTCTTGAAGTAGCAGAGGCGACACACAGAGTGGTATTTGTCTGCTCCACCAATCACCTCCACCTGGTGGTAGAGGTACAAAGAGATAGGTGTGAAGGGGCAGGACTCAGGCAGAACCCCGCCCTACTTCGCAGACAAAAGACAGATGGGGCTACCTCTTTCTCTAGGCCCAGTCTCTTGGTGTAGGCAGCTTCCCGGAAGCACTCCATGCACACTGCTGTCAGCTTCACCACACTCTCCGCCAGGGGAACCAGGTTCAAGATGGTGCCGAAAGCCTACATCCCATGGGATGGCAGGTGTGCTCAGTCACCTGGCCAGGGACTCTTGCTTCTCTTTGAAACCCTTTTGATTCGTGAGCACCAAAGCCAGGAAAAATCACTCTGACCTTGCTTTTCTAGAGCACCATGCTCTGCTCTGTTCCTTTGCCAACTTAGAGCACCTGCTAGCAGCAGATGGCAGGCAGTGTAGACACACCCACTCCTGGGCAGACCAGGGAGGCCCTAGGCTCAGGCAAGGTCTGGTCACATAGTGGTCCAGCCCTTATCATTCAGAGCATCCTTCACTGAGAAGGATCAAGTGGACTGACCATCTTTGTATACTGCCTTGTGCCCACTGACTGAGAGGCCCTTTTCCTCCCCTCCCAATCCCATTGCAAGGGCTGGATCAGGTGCCTTACTTTCCTCTGGAAGGTCCCATCCAGGGCTGCCACAATCACGGTCTTTCCATTGTTGGCCATTTCCTCACAGAACTCCACGATGTCAGGGAACTAGAACAAGGGTGGAGTGAGAGGGTGAGCTGCTACCCTGAGCAGTGGCTTCCTGGAGCCAGATCCCACAGCCAGGGCTGGAGAACCAGCTGATCCCTCACTCCCACAGGTGCCCCGTATACATGCTCCCAGTTAGGACGACATGTTCGCCACTGCTGCCCAGTCTTTCCCATGGCTCAGCCATGTGCCACTTCAAACCTGGTACCAAGGCCCTAGCATCAGACTTCTGCATCTGGCTGGGGGCCTCTGTAAAACAACGAGAGAGACCCAGATCCTTCCTGACTGCCCTCAGAAGGAACCGGTCCTGTTGACACTTTGATCTTAGACTTCCGGCCAAGATCAGAGAATAAGGTTCTGTTGTTTAAAACCCCATCTCAGTGCTGTGTGATGGAGGCCATAGCAGTCTAAGGAAGGTTACATTTAAAAATGGAACTTCAGGGGTACAGCTCAGTGGTGGAGTGCTTGCCTAGTGTGTATGAGGCCCTGGGCTGTGTCCCCAGCATTACGAGGAAAAGTAAAATAAAATCAAACTTCAAGGATCTCAGTAAGCCTATCCAGGGCTTTCTGGATAGGCAGGCATAATTAACGCACAGGACTGGAGTATAGAAAAGTAGCAAGGAGCCTACTGATGGTGATAGTGTCCACTCACTGTTTCTGCACCTGCAGGACCTTCAGTGAGCCTCCCCATTACACAAAAGTGAGATTAAAAACCCTGCAAGTACATTTTCACCTTCCTCAACATCTCGCCAAGAGCTAGCAGGCTCGTGGATCAGCTGGGTTTTCTCTCTGTTTTTTCTTTTGGTGGTATTAAGGTTTGAACTCAGGTCCTCACGCTTGCTAGGCAGGCGCTCTACACCTTGAGCCACTCCATCAGCCCTTCATGGCACATCTGGAATGAGCTCTGGCCCTTGGAACATGAGCTCTGTAACCTGGCATTAAAAGTTCAATGGCAAAGCCACCAAGGGCAGGAGAGAAGGATGTGGCAGTGAGGAAACAAATTCCCAGTCGGGTGCCAGTGGTTCACACCTATAATCCTAGCTACTTGGGAGGCTGAGATTGGGAGGATTGTGGTTTGAGGCCAGGCTGGGCAAAGAGTTCAAGAGACCTCTCCATCTCCAAAATAACCAGAGCAAAAACGGACTGGGGGTGTGGCTCAAGTGGGAGAGTGCCTGGTATGCAAACCTGAAGCCCTGAGTTCAAACTTGCGTTCCACCAAAAAAAAACAAATCCTAATGGTAGAGGACTGAGTGAAGCACCCACAAGCACACTTAGGCACAAAATAGAGAAGAGACATTTACAGCGTGTGACCAGGGGCACCCAGAGAGAAAGACACAAATAGCCTTACTGAAAGCAGAAGGGGTGAGCCATGTTAGTCATGAGAAATGCAGCCAGGAGGTGTGTGCAATAATCCATAACCCCAGCCAAGCTGCTGTCCTCCCTGGGGGCTTCTTCAAAAGCCCAGCTGGCCTCACCACTGTCCTCTGGACCAGATGTCCAGTCTCCACATTCCCAACAGCACCCTTCAGCAACTTCCTGTCTTTCTCCAGCGTTCACAACCAAGTCCTTACTGCCTGCTCAAAGCCCTTTGCCCCGGCTACTAACCAGTCACACCTTTCTCCGAAGGCACAGCTGCTGGCAGCTGCCCTCCGCTCTGCTCAGAGGCCCCTGGGTTCCTGCTAGCTCACTCTTTTCCACACTCAGGCCTCTTCTGACCATCCCTACCTTAATGCTCTGCCCCATCGTGGGCCTCCCCCTAATTCCTAGCACCACGTGACATAGAGAAACTCAAGCATAGGACGTCTGGTTCGTGTCCCCAGCGCCCAAAAGGTTGCCGCCGTACCGTACAGGCTTAAAAACGTAGGTGACCTGTCAGCCTCACTGTGGCAGTGAAGTGTACGTCTGTGACTTACATCACCTGATTCTATACTGGGAGGCAGGATGACCAGAGATTGATGACACCTTGCCAAAAAGCAAATATTTTCCTCCAGGGTGTAGAGCTAGGTTAAGGGTGCAGGCAGGAAACTGTGCTCAGATGCTAGTCTGCAGAAGGCCAGCAGAGGTGATATACCCAACTTCTCCCCGGCCATGAAGACCCCGCACCTACGGTGTCCGCTGGGCCTTTCTCCTCCCACCAACTGATGGAGCCACTGTGGATGTCACCAACGGCAATCCTTGTGGGTGGATATCCCCATCAGTCAACTTGGAACCATTTAGGACTATGAGTGAGAAATACATTTCTGTCGCATGGGCTACTTATAGCAAATCATTAGGTTGTATACCATCTATATATTCTGTGTTTGTCTGACAATGACAATTGAGGTATTTTTAAAAATTTGGCAAGTTAAGCTTCTGGAATTTGGGGTATATTTGTCACAGCAGCTCTCCTTACTTTCCCTAATAGATGAGAAGCAAACTTAAAAATGTCTAAGGGGTTACATAAGCTAGGCCCTTTTGAGAGTGAATTCTGGTTTCAAGATAAACTTAAAAAAAAAAAAAAAAAAATCCAAAGCAAAGGAGGGAAACCGAGACCTCAAAAGATAACCCATGTCAGACGCCAGTGGTTCATGCCTGTAATCCTAGCTGCTCAGGAGGCAGAGATCAGGAGGATCACAGTTCAAAGACAGTACAGGCAAATAGTTCGAGAGACCCTATCTCAAAAAAACCCAGTTCAAACTCCGGTATCACCAAAAAAAAAAAAAAAAAAAAAGATAAAAAGATAACCCACAAACCAATCAGAATATGTGCTTCTCAAGAAACAAAATCTAGTTAACTGGAAGACTAACACAAGATTTTCTCAGGAAGGAACAACATAGATTCCAAAAACAAAGCCCAAAACAATGATTGTTAAACAAAAATGAATATTGATTATGAGCAGAGACGAGGTCCACAGCGCAGTTGAGTATGCTTAGCCTCACCTCGTGCTCTGCTGGAATACTCCCTGGCCCTGAAGTCCACATGCCATGGTTGGCACAGGGAAGAAAATGAAAGAAGATTCCTACTGCTAAAGGCAAGATACTATTGCACACTCAGTTCAAGGCAGCCCAGGCTACCTAGCCAGACCCTGTCTCAGTCAATAAACAAACAAGCAAAAAACGCTTTCTCTTGGCTTCCTGGAGGCCGTGAGTGCTCCACCACACTCCCCCCGCAGGTGCTGCCTTACCAGAGGCCCGGAATGACCAGGGACTGAAACCTCTGAAACAGGGGCAAAGTAAACTCTTCCTCAAGTTGATTTTCTCAGGTGTTTTGCCACAGCAACAGAAAGCTGACACACAGACCATAAGTATCAAGCAGGAAGCAATGAGGAGCCAAACACATCAGTGTTGAGAAATTTATCTTTTTGTTCACTGTAGTTGGTGTGGAGGGTGCTGGGCCCCACGTGTACTTGGCAAGCAGCTACACCCACAATTTTTTTTTTTTAAGAAAGGTAAAATAAATCCTTATGCAGTCTATAACATGAAAACTCGTGAGGGAAGTGTGTGAGGTTTTTAGACACTAGTTGAAGCCCGCTAACCTTGTTACTTTACTGAGCGATCAGAAAGAACTTCTAAACCAGCAGGGGGAAAAGATGCCAGAGAGAGCTTCTAGAAAAGGTGATGCCAAAGCAAGCCCACTTACAAACTGCCCTTCGTCAATGCCCACGACAGCCACACCCCGGGCCTCCTGTGCCACATCGCAGAGCTGGCAGGCTGCCACTGCCTCCATGGTGTTCCTGGGAAGACAAGGTCAGAGCGTGAGCAAGGCAAGGGGGTGGGGGATGGCGGGTCAGGACCAGAACACAGGTGAGGGTGCCCTTGTGGTCTGACCACTTTTACCCATCAAGCAGAGCTGCCCAGCAGTTTTGAAGTCAGTATCTATGTAGAGGGATTTGGGGAGAATCTCCAAAGGGTCTCGTTCAGAAAACCAGCCATTTAATACAAGCTATCTCAACTTGAGACTTTGCACTAGAAATAAACAATGTCCAATGTGAACTTCAATGAAGACTCCAAAGCTCTCCTACCCTTTGGAGCAGTGGGCAGACAAGGCCAACTTTCTTTTTTTTTTTTGTGGTGCTGAGGATCAAACCTAGGTCCTCGAGCATGCTAGGCACTCCTGCTACCATTGAGCCTAAGGCCAATTTTACCAGGGACAGTGCCAACAAAATATTTTCATTTGGTTTTTTTTCTGGTGGTATTGGGATTTGAACTCAGGACTTCACGCTTGCTAGGTAGGCACTCTACCACTTGAGCCACTCCTCCAGCCCAACACTTTTATTTATTCAGAAGAATAAATAAACATAACTCAGCCAGGGTTATATTTATCTTTATATCAATGCTACTATAAAATGTGACATTTTTGGGGAGAGCTAGGGATGTAGCTTAGTGCCAGAGAGCATGTGCCCTAGGTGTGATTCCTCAACCTCAAAAACAAGCAAAGCTTTTCTTTATGGAGTTAAAAGTTACGGCAAAAGTGTCCAGGGCCCAGGAAAGCTGTAACTCTGAGGGTAGGAGAGCCCTGCTCCTGCAGATATACGCTCAGGCCCCTGTGGGTAGAGCTGTGACCTAGAATTTCCTCCAGTTGGCACCCCAGCTGATTAAAGGATTTCTCCAAGATCACGTGGCCGTCAGCTAGCAGAGCCAGGATGTAATGAGTCTGATTCCAGCCTTCAGAGCAGATCAGCTGTCTCCCACAGGAAGGATCCCACCCAACAGAATCTGAAAGGAGAGGCAGGTTTGAGAACCTTCCAGCACCATTAAATGGCACTTTGGACTCCACCCTGTCCCCACAGCCAGGGCCTTTCCTGGAGAGGAATGCTGTGCAGTGTCCTCTGCCCTTCTGAACAGTTGTTCTTTTTTAAACAGTGTTGTTTTCTTCTGCCTTCGTTTCTGCCCCATCTTTAGAACCACACTTCAGACAGGCTCACCAGCATGTAACTATATTTACAAAATTAAGCACTTCGTGACCACTCCCTAATAACCTTCAAACTCTGGAGAGAACATATAACAATATTTCAGGCATTTTAAATTCCCTCTTCCCTCCCTAAGTAGAAAAGATCAGAGGGACAACACGCAGCAAGCTGGCTGTGGCTCCAGCAAGGAACTGTCTCTGGAGCTCTGCGATGCTGTCAGCCTGTGTTAGTGCCTTGTGACCCTGGCAGAGCTTTCAGGAGAGCATTACCTCCTCCTCTTTCACCCCGGTCATTCACACACATCCCACCCTTTGCAGAAGACACCTCAGTTAGAAAGGACCTGCATCACAGAGCCCTGCCAGAGAGCATGGCTTGAATCTGGCACTCACTCCAAGTCTTGGGCTTTCTCCAATCTACCTCCTGACCAGCTTCAGACACCCCGCAGCTCCCACCCCAGGCCACAGGCTGGGTGGCTATTGTCTGGACAGCCAGTGGCAATCTGGGAATGCAGCTCCTGTGTTCTGGTACAGTCCAGAGCAAGTCCAGGACACAGAGAAACGCGTGCCTCTGGCTCAGAACGTCAGTGCCAAGGAGCTAAATTTAACCCCCACTCTGAGCTTGTGGGAGGAAATGTCCACAGAGCTCAGGCAGAGAAACATATAACCCAGAAGGTCACAAGATGACAGGGGCCCAGCTGAGGACAAATTACTTAAAATAATTAAACAAAAATCAACGAAGTCCAAACAAAACCAATCTGCAGCCTCTGGTGTAAATTTCAGAGCAATATAGCAGTATTGTCCATCTCTACCCAGAAGAGGCCAGAGCCCCCTCTCACACACACAACTGAAGATGTGTGCAGACATTGTCCAAAGGCCGGGGTGGGGGGGTCCCCCACCGCGCTAGAGAACCAGTGGGCTAGAGCAGGGAGGATGGCCAATTCCTAAGCTATCTTCACTGGAGAGTGGAGCTCTGACAGTATGTCCTGTGCCTTGGGATTCTTCCCATTGGACAGGACCAAAGAGGACAGGGACTGACCGGTCATGTGTGGAGAAGCTGTTGCTGTAGCGCGTGTCTTTGGCGTATTTGATGACCAGGCATTTGTACTGGGCGATCTGAAAGCGGCGGACCCGTCTCATCAACTCAGTGCTGCAAGAGTACAAGGTCAGGTGAGGCCAGCGCGGACGCCGGTTCACCACCACTCTCTAGTGGCGGAAGCCTGAACCTCACAAAGGACAGACCGCAGAAAGCGCGGGCTGGCTGCATTTGCCGCCCAGAAATGCACTGGAAGGCCCTGCATCACTTGGGGGCTCTTCATGGGGAGAGCAGCGCTCGGGGGTCCCAGGAAGGGCCGGAGGAGCACGGTACTCAGGCTCACAGGGGGAAGCTGGGCAGAGGCCGACTGCATGCATCCCCAAGGTGTCCAGGGCTCAAGAGTTTTCCTGAATTAACTTCGCAAAGCCATTGTGGGCCACATCTGTTGTTTTGGGTCCCAGGCGTCTGACCCTCGGAGCGAGGGCCTTGAGCTGGAGTGATGCCTGGGCCCTTCAAGGATGGTCGGGCCACTGACACCCGGGGATGGGGAGTAACTAAGTTTCCCCAGCCAGAGGCGAGGGGACACTGCCCAGAGCACAGTGGACACAAATGGACTGTCCTGCAGGTTTCTTTAGACTTGGGGCAGGCGGCAAGGCTGTAACCAGCTGCTCCAGAGAGAAGCAGAGTTTGAGCCGGCGGGCAGGGCGCGCCTTCCTCCAAGACTGGATTCCAGGAAGGAGAAATGGCGGGAAGGAATGCTGGGGGGTGGGGTGGGGTGGGGACGGGGACGGCAGCAGGCCCAGGACGGGGAACAGGAGAGGAGGACCCCAAGAAGGAGGAGGCCCACCCACCCCCAAAAAGGCTATTACCTTTTTCCTGAGAACATGGGCCCGAGAATCACCTATGAGAGAAGGAGAAGGTCACCTTGGGGTCTGCTCCCAGCAGACGCATGGACGCCGGCCACCACCCCGAGCCCCCGCGGGATGGACCCCGCACCTGGATCTGGCCCCGGGTCTTGCTGGGGGAGCTGGGCAGCACGTTGGGCAGGTTGATGTAGCTCATGGCTTTTACAAAATACGGACTCTCACAGAAGCACCGACTTCCCGCTGCCAGCCGACAGGATCCAGCCTACTCCCGCGCCGCCCCCAGCCTGTAGAGCCCAGGCGCACTGGCTAATCGGAGGCCGGCGCGACCCAGGGTCCAATCGGCGAGCCGGCGGGAGGTTTACGTAAGGCAGCAGACTTAACCGAAAAATCCTTGGCTTTACGTAGGGCGGGACATTTGAACTTAATTCCTGCTCAGGACCCCGAGGGGGCGGGACCTTGGCGGGTGGGCGTGGTCTGATCGTAGCCCCGCCCCCACGCCCAAGGTTGAAGGCGTGGGGCGCGGGTGCATCTGCCGTGGACTGTAAGATGGACGTTTCCGGTGCCGGTGGCTGGGACGAGGCTCCCTGGAAGAAGCTGTGCGCTGAGGTAGGCGGGTTGCATGGAGGGGCTGGGGCCGCAGGGTTGAGGTTACGACCCTCTTAGGCCACGCCCTCGGGTGCTCACGTGCTAGGCCCCGATGCTTGAGCACAGATCTAGTTTGCTTTTTTTTTTTTTCTTTCTTTGGTGGGACTGGAGTTTGTACTCACCGCTTGCAAAGCAGGCGCTCCACCGCTTGAGCCACACTTGCCGTCCATTTTGCTCTGGTTATTTTGGAGATGGGGGGTCTCCTGAACTAGTTTGCCCCCGCTGGCCTTGAACAATGATCCTCCTGATCTCAGCCTCCCAAGTATCTAGGATTACAGGGGTGAGCTACCAGGCTGGCAGTGGTTCTTTTTCTGGACATAAACAGATACCTCTAAGAATTCGGTGAAAATTATGGATACCTCCTCTCTCTCTCTCTCTGTCTGTCTCTCTCTCTGGCTTGCCTTCAGCATCAGGGGACTCTCAGAAACTGATGGCTACAGTCAAGTGTCCGGGTGGACTCTAAGCATCCCACAAGTAATGACCTGTATGGCTCAATTTTACAGCTCCAGGAGGGAGAAGGAGGCACCTACCTTTGAAGTGGCTCACTTTATTTCACTTACACTTCTCCTCTCTTTCAACCTTGTGAGGACACTAGTATGGCCGTCTTACCAGTGACAGAGTCCAGAGACTAAGCAAGCTTCCCAGGGCGGAACAGCCAGTGCTGGATGAAGGTCCGATATTCGGCCCAGGCTTTTCTGGGAGGCCTCCCTGTCTTCAAGTTTCCCGTGATATGGCTGTGAACCCTGTCTCCAAAGTCTGTTTCCTTCCTACTCTCTGCATTGAATCTGGACGACATGGTCCATTTTCAAAACCCTCTGGCCTCTACCCCAACCTCCTATCTGTACTTCAGCCATCTGGGTGGGCAGCTTCTGCAGATGACCTTTGATTCCCTCCTATTCACCTCTCCTGTGAATTCTGTGTCCTCTGCAATCACAATTGCACCCTTTTGGGTGACTGACTCCAGGCCACTTTGTCCACAGTGGCCACTGCCTGCCTGGTCTCTCGTGGTCTCAGCTGCAGTAGGTGTGGAGCCCAGGAGGTGTTAACTATGCACCTTATGGGACCTCATCTCCCTTTAAGGGTGTCAGCTGGTTAACAGCTTGGCTGCTGCCAGGGTGCCCCTGTGGCACGGCTCTAAGGGCATCTTCGTTGTTTGTCTGAAGCAGCCAGGGGGGAAGTAGTGGGCAGAAGTTGGAAGGGCGTGAAGAAGCTGAGGGCATCTTGAAGAGCCTGTGTCTTGGGTAGAGGCTTCTCAGGGCAGAGAGGAGCACTGGGCCTGGGATGTGCTTCACAGAGCCTGTGCCTGTGTCCCTATAGGAGCTGGAGAAACAGTACACACCCAGCAAATGGACCGTCCGGCTGGGAGCAGAGGAAACCCTGAAGACCTTCTCTCAGATAGGAAGCCAGGGTACTGTGTCATCTCTCTGTGGCCTCCTTGGGCTGCTCTTGGAATGTGGAGGTGGTTCACTATGGGGTTGAGGACCGGGAGAGGAAGGCAAAGCCTCACCTAGGAGTCCCAGGGGGCATTTTCCAAACACCAGGCACCAGCAGACCTCCTGTGCTCAGGGACAGGTGGCCAGGACCCTTTCCTTGCTGGGCAAGGTCTAAGCTTGCCCAACCAACTGTTCCCAGGCCCTGAAGTCCACAAGCCACAGTTGACATGGGGAGAAGGGCGGAGTAAACAAAAAAGGAAAATTCCTACTCACTGAAATGGGCTTGTTGTTAGCTCCTTAAATAACAGATCTTCAGATTTTATTTTTATTAGCCTAAATTAATTGTGCAATGGGGTTTCATAGTGTGTTGTGTAATGTACTTTCATCGAATTCACCCCATACTACTTTTTCTTTACCCTCCCCCTCGTTGTTGCTATTTTATTGTTGTTGTTTTGTCTTTTATTTTGTTTGAGGTTGGTTGTTTTTTTTTTTTTTCCTTCCCTTCGGCCAGTCGGTCGTACTGGAGTTTGAACTCAGGACTATGGTCCCCGCCTACCCCACCCCCGCCCTGTCTGCTTCAGTTTGTTTTTCAGATGATAATCTTGTGTTTTTGTTCAGGCCATGATCCTCCTACCTACACCTTCTGAGAGATGGAATTACAGGTTCAAGCTGCCATGCCCTACTTATATTTTGAGATGAGGTCACAATAACTTTTTCCCCTGGTGGCCTTGAACCATGCTTCTCCAGTCGCTGCTCCCTGAATAGCGGGGAGTAGACGTGTGCACTACAAAGTCCAGCCTTTTGTGTTGAAACAGCGTCTCCTTATGTAGCCCAGGCTGGCCTTGAACTCAAAATCCTTCTTTGACCTTCTAAGTGTCAGGCATGCCTGGGCTACTTATAAAAAGCAAGTAAGCCTTTTATTTCTTTAAGAAAATCAGAGCTTGGGAACCTGCAAGTGAGTGAAGTCTGCACTCTGCCCTAGCCAGGGTGCTGACACTTGGTGAAGCTTTCCCACCCGGCGGGGAGCAGCTCCCAGGAGAAAGTCGGGGTGAGGAGACAGCCAAACTGTCTGCCCTGATAGGAAAACTGAATGCTGGCTAACTGCTTTGTTTTCTTTCTGTTTTTTCTTTTTTTTGTGGTACTGGCCCTTGAACTCAGGGCTTCATGGGTGATCTACCACTTGGGCCACTTCTCCAGCTCTGTTTTGTGTTGGGTATTTTCAAGATAGGACCTCTGGAACTATTTGCCTGGGGCTGGTGTCAAACCAATCCTCCTGATCTCTGCCTCCTAAGTATTGAGGATTACATGTGTGAGCAACCAGCGCTGGGCTCAGGTTGCAGTGTTAGAATCAAACTTACAGGAGATGGAGGAGAAATATCAAGCAGATAATGTTGGGAAATGATGAAAAATAGCTTCCTGCCAGCCTGGAAAACCGCTCTACCAAGGCAGAAGAGGAGGAAAAGGCTTCATTGTTGAGTAAGGACTAACGCATGCTTTGATACAGATGCCATTGCAAATGCAGGCAGGGTCTCATCCTTTGCCAGAGCCTGGTATATGCACCCTATTGTCACCTGTCCTCAAGCAAGAGAACCTGACAGCACCTGTGTCACACTTGTTTATCTAAGTCCATCTGATAATTAGAGTTGCCATGTGTCTTCTGGCAGGAGGTGGGTTTGTAACTTGCAGTGAGGAGCCTGCAGAAGTCAGGGTCCTGGGCTCCCAGGTCCCCAAAAAAGACATTTCAAGGTTGTAAAACTGCTAAGACCTGCATTAGCTTTTTAAGAATGTTTGTGTAGAATACCTGCCTTGCAAGTGGGAGGCCCTGAGTTCAACCCCCAGTACTGCCCCCCAAAAAAGATTACATATTAGCTATAAAATATATTTGCATGTCAGCCTTTTTTTAGTGGTACTGGGGATTGAATTCAAGGCTTCGCACTTGCTAAGCAGACACACTACCACTTGAGCCTCACCCCCAGCATTGCTATCAGCTGTTAAAAAATTCTTGCATATGTCTCAAAGGGGCCGAGAAAAGATTTACTCTAAGAAATAAATGCTGTAAGAAAAAGGAGGAGATAAGCCCTTCCCTTTTGGTATCAGAGAGAAGAAAATGTTTTCCTTGTCTGTGATTTGTATTGCCTGATCACTGTTAGGTTGAAGTCGGGTGTTCTGCTGTAATGAGTAGATGATCCCCTTTGTCCCCCTCAAGTCCTGGTTTCTCTCAGGCGGGACACAGGGGGACAGAGTCTAACTGTGGTGTGGGGATGGGGCCAGTTATCACAAATTACAGGACGCTGGCCATGGGGTAAGGGGCTAGGAACTATTCTTCTTTCAATAGCTTTTTTCTTTGGGTGGGATCCAGCTTACAAAGCAGGCGCTCTATGGCTCGAGCCACACCTCCAATCTGTTTGGCTCTGGTTATTTTGGAGATGGGGTCTGGTGAAGTATTTTGGCCTGGCTGGCCTTGAACCAAAATTTCCCAATCTCAGCCTCTTAAATAGCTAAGATTACAGGCATGAGCCACTGGTGCTCAGCTCAGTTGCTTTTAAATTTGTTTTATTATGACACCTTCAGGAGAAATGCATTTTACAATAAACGACATGCAGTAAGTAGGTATTTGTGCAGCTGAAATGGACAAGAGTCATATGTGGTTCTAGGTTTTTACAGTAGGATTATAGATGTGAGCAACCAGTGCCTGGCTTACGCTTTCTCTTGTCTTTTGTTATTAGCTCCCCCTGCTGCCACCCTCCCCTACAAACAGAATGGGTCCCTTTGACACTTAAGTCACCTGTCTGTGCACAGTTTGGGTCTGGCTATAAGGTAACAATTGTTTTCTAATTACAAAAGGAGTATATTCAAGGGAGGGATGAGGATAGGTAAGGCACCCAAAAAACTGGATAGCATTTGTTGTCCTCAACACAGAGAAACTAAAGCAGATACTTTAAAGTAACCGAGGCCAATAGGAGAAGGGGACCAGGAACTAGAGAAAAGGTTAGATCAAGAAGAATTAACCTAGAAGGTAACACCCACGCACAGGAAATCAATGTGAGTCAATGCCCTGTATAGCTATCCTTATCTCAACCAGCAAAAACCCTTGGTCCTTCCTATTATTGCTTATACTCTCTCTACAACAAAATTAGAGATAAGGGCAGAATAGTTTCTGCCTGGTAGCAAGAGGTAAAGGGCGGTAAGGGGCGGGTAAGGGAGGGGGAAGGGGGGAGAAATGACCCAAACAATGTATGCACATGTGAATAAAATAAAAAATTTTTTAAAAGAGTGTATTTGAAAGCCAGGCATGGTGGCTTACACGCCTGTAATCTCAGCTACTTGAGAGGCAGAGGCAGGAGGAATGCAAGTTTGAGGTCAGCCCAGGGAAAAGTCAATGAGACTTATCTTAGAAACAAAAAACAAGCTGGCAGAGTGGTTCAAGTGGTAGAGTGCATGCCTAGCAAGTGTAAGGCCCTGAGTTCAAACCCCAGTACCGCCAAAAAAAACCCACAAAAAAGCTGGGGGCATAGTTCAAGTAATAGACCACTTGCCATGAATGAGGCTCTGTACTGAAAAAACAAAAATGTTTCCTGAAAAGAAAGATAAAGTCATCAAAATTTCTGCCACCTGTTAAATTTTGCTGTGGTTGCTGGTACTGTCTTCTTATCCTCCTGGGAGAAAGCATTCTATACAATGTGTGGCCCCATTTTTAATATTTACAGCATTAAAAATTCAAGCTCAAAGTCCCAAGTTCAAAGCCCAGTCCCACCAAAAAAAAAAAAAAAATTCTTAGGTGCGGCATGGTGACTCATTTCTGTAATCCCAGCTATTCGGAATGCAGAGATTGGGATGGACGTTCCAGACCAGCCTGGGCAAAAAGTTGTCAAGACCCTATCCCTGACTGGGCACCAGTGTAATCCTAGCTACTCAGGAGGCAGAGATCAGGAGGATCATGGTTCTAAGCCAGCCCAGGCAAATAGTTTTAGAGACCCGATCTGAAAATGCTTAACCCAAAAAGGCAGGCAGAGTGACTCAAGTGGTAGAGCACCTGCCTAGCAAATTGAGGCCTTGAGTTCAACCTCTAGTACCACACACATCCTCAAAAAAAGACACCTTTTCAACCAACAAGCTGGGCATGGTGGTGGGTGTCTGATTTCAGTACCAGGGAAGCATAAATAGGATCAAGGTCCAGACTGGCCTGGGCAAAAAAGTGAGACCCTGTCTGCAAAACAACTAAAGCAAGAAGGGCGGCGTGTGACTCCAGTGGTAGGGCACTTGTCTAGCAGCACAAGGTCCTGAGTTCAAAGTCCAGTACCACCAAGAAATAAAAAATGCTCGCCCAAAGTAATCAAAAGTAAGTACTCGATAAATGTACCTGTGTGTCATAGATGCATTGTTCACGAGAGCCGGAAGTTGGAAACAGCCATATTGTCTGCTAACAGATGGAGGAACGAACTATGAGGGATACATACAATGTGTACATGTCTACACATACAAAGGGATGGAGGGCTGGGGCCGCGGCTCAGTGGTAGAATGCCTGCCTGGCATGTGCAAGGCCGTGGGTTTGATCCCCAGCACCACACACACACACACACACACACACACACACACACACTGGGAACTGAAATAGTAAACTGCTGCAACAGAAGTGTGATGTTGAAAGAAGGTCATATATGTAATATGTGCGTCCACCTCTATGAATCATGCAGAAGAGATAAGCCCACCGAGACCCGAAGCAGACTTCTGGTTGCTGGGGGCAGAGGGAGGGATGAGGAGACACTGCTGAGCAGCTTGGGGTTTCCTTCTGGAGTGAGGAAATGCTCTGGACCAAGTGCCATTGACTCTGCCACTTCAGAATGGTGAGTTTCATGCTAGTAAATTTCACCTAAAAACTTACTTTAAAAAAGTCTTGGTTGGAGGAGTGGCTCAAATGGTAGAGCAGCTGCCTAGTGTAAGGTCTTGAGTTCAAATCCCAGTAGAGCCAAAAATCAAAAGTAAAGGTCTTTTTAGTGGGCATTAAGATATCTTTGGTAAGAATTTACTAATTTTATCCAGGGAAGTTGCCTTACATCTATAATCCCAGCTCCTCAGGAGGCTTTGATTAGGACAGGCGGAGTTTGAAGTCAATCTAGAGCAAAAAGTTATTGAGGCCCCACCTCAGCCAACAAGTCTGGCACTGTGGCACATGCCTGTCATCCCAGCTATGGGGGAGCCACAGGTGGGAGGAGCGAGATCCCGGGAAAAAAGCTTGAGACTCTCTGAAAGATAACCTAAAGCAGAAAGGACTACGGGCATGGCTCAAGTGGTAGTGTGCTAGCTTAGCACTGAAAAAAAGAAAAAGGAGGGCTGGCGGAGTGGCTCAAGTGGTAGAATGCCTGCCTAGTGAGGTGAAGCCCTGAGTTTGAACGCCAGTACCACAAAAAAGCGGGGGGGTGGTAAAAGGTATCAACCTACAGCCTCCCCAACACCCAGGGCTGGAGGGCTGAGTTTCTGAGTTTGCGTGATTGCTGGAGCTCTTCTGTACTGAAAGCTGCACACAAGCTGCATAAATTCCCTTACACGTTCTCCTTCCTGTCTCACCCAAGTCTCAGCCAGCTTCCTGTCACTCTGAGTGCTCCCATTCTGGCACTTAGGTATACAGGCTGAGCATCCCTAGTCCACAAGTCGAAAATCCAAATGCTCCAAAATCTAAACTTTTGATACGAGGGGAAAATTCCACACCCACCTTTATGGGACAGGTGGCAGTGGACACACAGGTGCCAGGGCTGGGGTTGTGGTTCAAGCGGGAGACCGCCTGCCAAGCAAGCATGAAGCCCTGAGTTCAAACCCCCACTACCGCCAAAAAACAAAGACATGCACAACAAAACCGCTTGTGCCCTAGAAATATTGTATAACACTACCTTAAGGCTGTGCGCGTGAGCTGAGTATGAAGCATCTTCGTGTTAGAATGGTCTCCTGCCTGGGATAACTCATCATTATGTATATGCAAATATTCCAGAATCCAAAGTCTGACATACTCCTGGTTCCCAGAATTTTAGACAAAAGATACTCAACCTGTATATTCATCTTACTTCATTATCTATTTAAGTGAGTTTCTGTCTGTTTCTCTAAAAGATTATTTGCCAAATTTTTAAAAAATTTGGTGCTTCCCAGAGCACGTAACAAAGTGTAGGGCATACAGTCAGCATATAATAATGGCGGCAGTGAGAATGGCGCCAGTCAGAACCACAGGTTCATGGCTAGCAGACATCAGGACTTTGGAGTCCTGGTTCGTGGCAGAGGTCACAGCTGAAGCTAATCTTTTAGAGAGAGCTTTCAGCAAAAAGGATTTCTCTGGAGCGGCCACATGAGCTTGTTCAGACAGTGACTTGTCTGTTTTCTAAGGCAGCCACCAGCAAGGCCCGGGCCACCAGGAGGAGCCAGCTGCATGTTCCCTATGGAGATGGCAAAGGGGACAAAATAGACATCTACTTTCCTGATGTGGCTTCTGAAGGTGACCCAAGGTGGGGCTGGCAGTCCTGCAGCACAATCAGCCTAGTACCCAGTCTCAGCCAGCACCCTCTGTTTTTATTACAGCTTGGCCTTTCTTGGTGTTTGTCCATGGAGGATACTGGCAGTATGGAAGGTGAGCCGGGAATGGGGATGAGTGGAGCGAAAGGGAGATTCATGCTCTCTGGTGTTTAGTGTCCCAGAGTTGCTTCAAAAACATCCACAAGCTTGGAGCTTCCAGCAACGAGTACTCGGTCACACTTCCTGAAGCTGGAAGTCAGACATCAAGGTGCCACAGGGCCATGCTGTTCCTGGAGGCTCTCGGGGAGGGTCTTTTCTGCCTCTTCCAGCTCCTGGTGGCCCAGGTGTTCCTCCACCTTCTCGTGGTCCCTGGTGTCTGTTCTCTAGTCTCCCTTTCTTTTTCCTATAAGGGCACCCGTCTTGGATGTAGGGTCTACCCTAATTCAGGAAGATCTTACTTCTAGCTTCTCAATTCTGTCTACAAAGACCTTTCCAAATAAGGTCACATGTACAAGTTGGGGGTTAGGATTTGGACATATCTTTTTTGGGAAACAATTCCGTACACTATACCAACTTGCTTATCAAGGGAACGGCAGTGACCAATGGTCCCAGTTTGCTCAGAACCAAGAAGACATGGGTTTTCAGTGCTAAAAAAAAATAAGGTCCCAAGCAAACTGAGACTGTTGGTCACCCTAAGCTAAGAAGCAGGGTGATCGGTGCTTGGAGGACACTGCTGCTGTAGGACCTTCCTGCAGAGTTGCCTGTCATAGGAGCCTCTGCCCTTCTGACATGTCCGTTTTATTGCTGCAAAGCCTTATACTTCAGTTCTCAAAAACAGTTTGCTAAAAGAGCAGATGGAACTGAGGGAGCCAGGTTAAGGTTAAATAAAGTCCCTGCATTCCCATGCCTAGCATGCAGTGCTACGTGCATGGTGGCACGTGTGTGCCCAGGACTTGGGGAGGAGGTTCTGTGACCAGGCTGCCTCCCACTGTCTCCTCTCTGTCTCTTTTCAGTAAAGATGAATCAGCCTTTATGGTGAACCCACTGACGGCACAGGGCGTGGCTGTGGTTGTAGTGGCTTATGACATTGCTCCCAAAGGTAACAAGAGTAGTCCCTGCAGGTTTGGGGGCCGGTGGATTTCACGGGGAGAGAGCCCCAGTGGACCCTGACCCACTTTGTACTCCGTTCAGGCACCCTGGACCAGATGGTGGACCAGGTGGCCCGCAGCACCGTCTTCGTGCAGAAGCGGTATCCATGCAATGAGTGGGTGTCGCCGTAGGCCTTGTTGGACATGCTGGGTGGGTGGACAGACAGTGGATTTTGGCCCTCTTGGATACAGTCAAGGTCCCCCACTGGCCTGTGGAGCAGCAGGCAAATGTGGGCTCCTGATGCTTTAGGGAATATGAACATAAACCCAGCTCTCTGTCTGACCCATCCCAGGGGAATTTACCTGTGTGGACACTCTGCAGGAGCTCACCTGGCTGCCATGATGCTTCTGACTAACTGGACCAAGCATGGAGTCACGCCCAATCTCAGAGGTTTGTGTGAGATCTGCAGTCTGGCTGGGCAGCCCTCACTCAGCTGAGATTGAGGGTTGACGGTTTGGTCACCTGCTCAAAATCCTAATAGCCATGAGGGATTGACTTGGAAGGGTATTGAGCCTGGGGAACAAAAGACTTTTCTGTCTGTCCCCAACCCTGGTCTTGCTCCTCTGACCTGGAGGATAGCTGGGTCCCAACTTGTTCTACCTGGCCTCTGGCCCCATGCTTTCCTTACTCTGGCAGGCTTTCTCCTGATCAGTGGGATCTATGACCTGGAGCCCATCGTGTCCACCTCAGTGAATGCCCCTCTCCACATGACGCTGTGAGTGGCTTGCCCTCCACCTTCCCTTGCCCACCTGGGGCCTGGCTGCCCTCTCTTCCTAACCCCTGCCTCCCACCCACCCACCAGGGAGGGTGCTCGGAGGAACAGCCCACAGTGGCACCTGGAGGCAGCCCCAGTGAAACCTGCAGATCCAGCCTGCCCCGTGCTGGTGATTGTGGGTCAGCACGACTCCCCGGAATTCCACCGACAGTCCAGGGAGTTCTATCAGGTACTCCCAGCACTTGGCTGATGGCTAGGGGTTGAGGGGTTGAACATATCTTCTCATTATCTTCCTCTTTATTTTGCCTAAACTGACCCCAATACCATCAGTCACTTAGAAACCAAGTGCTGAATGAGTGCCTGCCAGGCATTGTGGGAGTCCTGTCTCCCCTCCCTGCAGCGTCATGCTTCCTCTCACTTCCCTGCCCAGACACTGTGCACACGAGGGTGGAAAGCCTCATTTGAAGAACTGCACGACGTGGATCACTTTGAAATCATTTGGAATCTGACCCAGGAGGATGACGTGCTCAACCAGGTGGAGCCCTGGCCTTTCCCACTAGTGGCAGCCATTCACAGTGGACAGCATGGACCCTTCAGCCCAATTGAATTTGAGGAGGGGTGGGCAGGGGTGCATGGAGAAACCTCCCCATCCAAAAGATTGGGAGCCCTGGGCCGAGGATAGGAATCGAATGCCCTATGGACTTCCTGTACTCCATCTGTTCCCCTGCAGGAGGAGGTTGGTTCTGGCACCAGGCAGGATCTACATGTGACAGGGTGAGGGGGGGAGAAATATTGGCCTGTAAATAGGCATAAAAGCAAACGGTAGCTCCAGGAAGGAGTGGTCAGGAGGATTTGGTTATATGTTTATTTCAACTTTAATGCAGAGGATACCATAAACAAAAGTCAACCATAAACCTGTCATGGTGGTGCACACCTGGAATCCCAGCACTTAGGAGGCTGAGGCAGAAGGATCATAAGTTCAAGGCCAGCCTGGGCTCCATAGCAAGCTCCTATCCCAAAAGACAAAAAAAAAAAAAAAAAGAGGGGTGTGTGTGTGGTATGGGGATGGCCCCCAGGGTCTTCCTCATGCCATACAAGAGCTGTCCACTGGACTACACTCCCAGCCTGTGGCTTTTTTTTTTTTAATTGCACAAAAAACAAACACCCCTAGAACCTAAAACCCTAAGAAAAACCAACCTGTTTCTTTAATGAAGCAGCCACTCCATTTCTGGGTCTTTTGTGTCTTTTCTTCCTACTGCAGATCATTTTGAAAACAATCTTCCAGAAGGACCCCCAGCCCTCATCTACCCCAGAAAGCCTTCAGAGCTGAAGTGACAGTGCTGGTCAGCCCCAGCATGGTCCATTCTTCTCACTGCTGTGACTGCTGGTAACACTCTCATGTCCTCCCTCTATCCAGTCTGGATCAAGCTCCAGGCAAGGTCCACAAGTCAGGGCTGAGAAGCCCTGACTGAGATGCCATCTCTTGGCCACATCTGGCCCCTGTGCCTGCTGACAGGGTATGACCAAAGAGCTTCCTCTAGCTCACCGTTTGTTTTTGTATGACTTGTGAACGTTATCGATATCAAAATGGAACCACTGGGGCTAGGATGTGACTTGGGAGTAGAGAACTTGCCTGGCATGCATGAGGCCCTGGGTTCCATCCCCACCACACACACACACACACACACACACACACTCTCTCTCTCCCTCTCTCTCTCTCTCTCTCTCTGTCTCTCCAAGAAGGAGCCTTCACATCTGTATGCCTGGGTTTCATCCCCACACCACACACACACACACACACACACACACACACACTCTCTGTCTCTCTCTCTCTCTCTCCAAGAAGGAGCCCTCACATCTGTATGCCTGGGTTCCATCCCCAACACACACATACACACACACACACACACACACACACTCTCTCTCTCTCTCTCTCTCTCCAAGAAGGAGCCTTCACATCTGTATGCCTATAAGAACTACTGCAAGGAATTCCTCAGAACTGCAGCATCCCAGATAAAACACTTGCACAAGGACACATGTGGCACAACTGTCTCCACGAGCCTTGATTACAACTCCAACAACAAAACCTGCAACCAATGGTCTTTGTTTCAAAATGGCTCCTGTGGACTGTGTGATTTTTTTTTTTCAGTTTCCCCTGCCCCACCCTCTTCAGACACACCCAGGGTGTGCCATAGCCCACACAGTCTATGTATCCTGGTCGTGGAGTAATCTCGAGAGATGTTGGCTTCTCTGCCATTAATTTCAGTCCAACAGGCTTTTTTAGATGACTGAAACAGACTAAAGAAATGAACATAGCTTCATGAGATGAAAAAAATTATATAAACGTGGTGAACACCTGTAGTCCCAGCTACTCAGGAAGCTGAGGCAGGAGGAGTGCTTGAGCCCAGGAATTTGAGACCAGCCTGGGCAATGTAGCAGGACACTATCTGAAAAAGCAATTATGTGAAACTAACCTCAGTGTTCATAAATAAAATCGTGTTGGAATGTGGCCCTACTTGTTCACTTACCAGTTGTCTGTGGCAGCTTTTGTAAAACACAGCAGAGTGAGTGGGGTGGCTGTGATGGAGACTCCTGGTTCTGTCTGGCCCTACACAGGAGTTTGCTGATCCCTTTGTAAGGCCTTCTCAACGCAGTGTGAGTTCCACCTTTTACCTCAGTCTTCCATCCCCACTGTCCTAAGTTCCCCTGACTTTTGGAGCTGTTCCTGAAAGCCCTGGGATGGTACCCTTGTGGCTAACACCATGACCTTGACAGGGCAGTCCATCCACAAGGAGGACAAGCTTCCTTTGCCCCCTCCATCCTCAGAGTATGCAAGGAGCCAACTATGTCCATCCACTCATGGCATGAACCCTTTCTACCTCCTTCTCCCTGAATATCTAGTAGCTCTAGGATATCCATTCTGGCATTGTCAAAAGGGAAAAAAAAGAAAGAAGGAACCAACCTGAATGGGCTATTCCTCAGTAGGGAATAGGCACAGACAAGCCCATGACTTAGGATGGTCCCCCTTATGAGTTTTTGACTTCACAATGGTGCGAAAGCGTCCCATACATCCATTCTATTTTTCACTTTTGTATGGTATTCAATACATTACACAAGACAGTCAATACTTTGTGATCAAGTAGGTTTTGTGTAGGCTAATTTAGTGTTCTGAGCACGTTTAAGGTAGGCTGGGATGTTTGCAGGTCAGGCGAGTTAGACACATTTCCAGTTTAGGATGCTTTCACTTCACAGTGGGGTTATTGGGACAGAACCCCATCCTGTCAAAGAGAACCTGTATATGGCAGCATTGACCGAGTAGCTACTCAAGGGAGATCTACGTTTACCATGTGGAAAAATCCCCAAGATACCTCATCATATGGGAAAAAAGCAAGATGCTGGAGCATATGATACAGCACGGTGTCATACCACACACTCCCAAGGAGGAGTGTTTATGTCTACACAGGAGTGAATGCACAGGAACGTGTGGGAAGACCCACACCCAGCATTGCCTGCACTCCTCTCTGGGCATAGAACACATGAAGGGGACTGCTTTATCCGGTTCTGTGAACCTTTTACAAGAGTTGAATGAGGCTTATGGTCACTCCACAATTAGGGACATCTGAAATATTCCACATGCTCTCAGGATGTTCGCAAATGGGAATATTACAGGTCTAACTCAAATCCACTCCAGCGTTTTGGAGGAAATGACTCACCAGCCATAGGACTTCATTTAATGTTTGTAACAAATTCCTGTGAGACACCTCACAGCTGCTGGCAGGAAATCCAAGTTGTCACCTTACTGGGGTTGGGAATTTTACTCTCTTAGGCTGTACCTTAAGGAAGGCAACAGGCAGAATCTAACACAGACATACACATACAGACTTATATCATATGCTTGAGTACAGGGATAGAAAAAGGGCTGGGAGGACACACACGTTGACAGTAACAAACCACAGTGAAAGAGTGGGCAATTTAAATTTTCCTTTTATTTAATATACATTTATATAAACTTTATGTAAATTGTTTTTTTCTTTTTTTTAATTGGCAGTACTGGGGTTTGAACTCAGGGCCCCGTGCTTGTTAGGCAGGTGCTCTTACTTGAGCCACTCCACCAGCCCTTGGTTTTGGGTTTCTTGAGACAAGAGTCTCACCATCTAGTCCAGTCTGGCTGGTTTCTGCCTGCTTTAGCCCCCTGAGTACTGAGATTGCAGGCCTGACTCATCACACCAGGCTCAATGTTAAGTTTCTTGATTCTGATGATTGTACTGTGTTATGTAAGAGAGAAATATTAAATATTTAGGGGAGCCAGGCACCAGTGGCTCATGCCTGTAATCCTAGCTACTCAGGAGACAGAGATCAGGAGGTTTAAGTTTGAAAACAGCCCAGAAAAGTAGTTCAGGAGACCCTATCTCCAAAAACCCATCACACACAAAATATGGTCTGGTAGAGTGCCTCAACATGTATGCCCTGAGTTCAAACCCCAGTACTATAAAAAAATTAAAAAGTTAATAAAATAAAATAAAAAGTTACTACATTAAAAAACTGAAAGTCAGCACCCTGGGGAGGCTTGATACCAGGTCTTGAACTCAGGGTTTTCACTCCACCAGCCCTATTTTTGTGATGGGTTTTTTCGAGATAGGGTCTTGCAGAACTATTTGCCCAGGGTGGCTTCCAACTGCGATCCTCCTGATCTCTGCCTCCTGAGTAGCTAGGATTACAGATGTGAGCCACCGACACCCAGTTAGCTCAAGGCCTCTTATCTTTGATCTGAAGCGACTGGATACAAGAGGCACTGTCCCCTATCCCCCACTTCAGATTGGGCAAGAACTTAGACTGCAGGATTTGCCATTGCTGGGCACCCTGCTTTGAAAGCAGAGGGGAGTTGACCTGTGGATGGGCCTCCCACCTTGACCTAGTGTTTCTCTGGCTTTCCTGTTGGCTTGTCACGGTACTGGCCCAGTTCCTGTCCCCTAGATGCAGAAGGTGGCCCTCCTGGAACCCTGGGCCTCATCAGGTTGCAGTGTTGGCCGGATCTCAGCTCCTTTCCCCAGTCCACTGGCCCTTCACACACATTTGGATTTTGTTTTTTTCCAGAGGTGGGGCCCAGTACAACTCTCCTTTCTGACTTGCTTGGCAGGCCAGGTCCTGTCTTGGAGCTCTCTGGATGCCCAGCATTCTAAAACCTGCCCATGATTTGTTCCTAACACTTGACTTCACCTGGACTTCCATCCATCTATATGTCTCCCAACTGCTCAGGATCCCCATTTATTCACCAATACAATAATCTGGTTGGAGCAGGAATAGGCAGACCCCAGTCTATGGAAATAGGTCCCACCACATACGGGGATTTAGGGACTGATAAAGGTGGCATTACAGACCAGTTGTACAACACAGGTTATTGGCTAAACAGTGTGAGGCAAGTGACTAGCCCTCGGAAAGCATAAATCTGACGCCTTTCACTAGCGTACTTTCCAAGGGATCAAAAACATGGGGCTGGCGGAGTGGCTGAAGTGGTAGAGTGATTGCCTAGCAAGTGAGAGGCCCTGAGTTCAGGCCCCAGCACCACAGTGAATACATACATACATACATAAAGGATTTCTCCTGTTTGATGGTACTGGTGTTTGAACTCAGGGCCTCGAGCTTGAGCCATTCCAACAGCCCTGCTTTGTGTTGGGTTTTTTCAAGACAGGGTCTTGTGAGCTAAAGAAACTAAAAACAAGGAGAGAACAGCCTCTCATGAAGGAAGAGAACGAAGTCACATCTGACTGATCATGTGTTTCGTCTCACCAGAGCTCCCTCACTCCCTTCCTGGGCAACCCAGAGGAATATTTTTATCAACTATTTTGTAAATGCAAAGTTCTTTTCCCCAACTCTATCTACTTTTTTTAAAATGTGCCCTGCATAGTTTTTTCTTTCATATCTTTTATTGTGCTGGGTGGGGGTACACTGAGGTATTTATGAAAGTTCTTACAATGTATCAAATATATCATACTTGAATTCTCCCCCTCCTCTGCTCTCCTTTATCCTCCCTCCAAATGCAAGTCTTTTAGTAGCTCTAGAAACATTTTTAAAAGGAGGGAATCCCACCTTATCCCTCTTTCTTTTTTTTTTTACAGTACTGTGGTTTGAACTTAGGGCCTTCACCTTGAGCCACTCCACTAGCCCTTTTTTGTGATGGGTTTTTTTCAAGATAGGGTCTCATATTTGCCCAGCCTGGCTTCAAACCACAATCCTCCTGATCTCTGCCTCCTGAGTAGCTAGGATTACAGGTGTGAGCCACAGTGCCCGGCTTCATCCCACTTTTTAAGTGTAAATGATTTTTTAAGAACTGAAATCACTCTCTAGTTGTTTATTTCTTGGTACAACCAGAAAATAGTGGGATATTGAACTGTGGAGGCTTTGGATGTCTGGGGTGTCACGTAACTTTCCATACGTGGGGGCTCATCTTATATCCTAAACACAAAGCATACTAAATGGCAATTGGGGTCACAGCTGTGCATTTAATGTCTTAAATATTTTCCCGTGTTCTTTTCTTCCTTTTCCTTTTTTTGCAGTACTGGGGTTTGAACTCAGGGCCTACACCTTGAGCCACTCCACCAGCCCTTTTTTGTGATGGGTTTTTTTGAGATAGGGCCTCACAAACTATTTGCCTGGGCTGGCTTCAAACCTCAATCCTCCTGATCTCTGCCTCCCGAGTAGCTGGGGTTACAGGTGTGAGCCACCAGCCTGTGTTGTGTTCTAGTAGAACTGTTTCCTAAAGAAAACCACTCCTTGATCTTTGCTGTCAGACCTGCGTGTGCTCTGTAACATTAGTCCACTTTCCCTAATTTGTTAACGTGCTGTGAAAGATGGAAGACTTGAGTGTGTGGCATATGTGACACAAAATTGTGAGTCAGTGGAAGTGAAGGAGCAGGCAGTCAGCATTTGAAAATACGTGATGTCCTCAAGGAAGATGTGCCTCAGAATGTCACTTTAAAAAAGCAAAATCATACATGACTTCAGACTTTTGGTACTTGTGTGAAAAATTGTGTACAAATGGAAATGTCTGTGTGCTGATCCTCAACACAATAAAACCTCAATTGTGAAAAAAAAAAAAAAAAGAAATCACTGATCTTGAGAAGAGGTAATCCACGCCCACTTCCTTTTTGACAGTACTGGTTTGAACTCATGGCCTTGCACTTGCCAGACAGGTCAGTCTTCCTTTGAAATAGACACAAATTGAAACAAGCAAGCTGTTTTGTGCTCTCAGTTCCACAAAGATCAAAATACTTGATGTTACACATTGTCATAGGTAAACAAGAACTCCCAGGACATCACACAAACTGGTCTTGACCTTGCTGTACCAACAGTGACTGACGGACACCACCAATGAGACCTTCCTCCTCCCCCAACCTGTTGGCTCTCTTTGTTAATCTCTGTGTGCTCTTTCCCTCCCAGCCATGTTTTGTTATTAGGAGTTATGAAACCTGATGGCTGAGCAGCCTGGACTGCTGATGTTGACAAAACTGCATGTGACATACAGCAACATCCTGCAGCACCCCGTGGCCTGGTGGCATAACAGCCCTGATCTGACCATCCAAGCCCAAGAACTCTCCTGCCTTATGTGTGGGAGGAGTTGATGACGCATAGCCCACTCTCTGGAAGTTGATGACACATAAAGCCAGTTTTCCAGGACTGACCACCCCCATGTCCACAGACCCCAATAAAAGCTCAAGGTCTTGGGACCCCCAGCGCAGCACACCACGCTGTCTTGAGTCTTCCCGCCCTCCCGTCTGGAGAGCGTTTTTGCTTTGCTCTTGCTTTGCGTAGATAAACCCGCTCCTGCTTGTGTCTCCTGTGTTTGTCCTTGAATTGTTTCTCCAGTGAGACTGAGAACTCTTTGGCCCCTGGACTGAGAGACTGGAATCTGGTGACAGTTTCACAGAATTGCTCACAATTTTCTTGGGAATTGAGCTGAGCAATAAATCCAGGCTACCAGCTTCTTATCGGATGAATGACTGTTACCTACAGAAATGAGCAAAACAGAATTTGCTAACAGCTAAACTGTACATTAGTAAATGTCTTGCTAAACTGATATAAACCCCAAGGGTTTCTTAGCTACTAATTTTTTTTTCCTTTTCTGTAGCTACTAAATTTTGACATTAAAAATATCTGACCTGAGCCAAGGGGCTGTCATCCCAGCACTCAGGAAGCTGAGGCAGGAGGAGCACAGCAAGTTGAGGTCAGCCTAGACTACATACTGAAACCCTATCTCAAGAAAAGGTGGTAAAATGGTAGGTAGCATGCTTGCTTAGCAAACAAGGCCCTAGGTTCAATCTATAGTATTGCCAACAAAAAAACAAACAAAAACACACTGGGGCTAGAGGTGTGGCTCAAAAGCCCTGAGTTCAAACCCAGCCCCACCAAAGCCTATCAACAACAAAATGGATATAACCAAAGCTGATCTATGAATTAAGTATTTGTCACAGAATCTTATGGGGGAGGGAGTGGAGTTTAGTGAGGACAGAGTTGCAGTTGGGGAAAATCAAAATTTTTTGGAGATGATGGTAGTGATGGATGTTGCTTACACAACAACATGAATGTACCTAGTGTCTTTGAACTGTGCACTTGATGTCTAAAATGCTTTAAAATATTACATATATTTTACCATATATTATTCTGCTTACATCTGTAGGCTAAAAAGAATGATTAAGAAAAAATAGATGGGGTGGAGAGGAGAGAAGGTAGCCCAAACAATGTATACACATGTGAGTAAATGTAAAAACGATAAAAAAAATTCACCTATTCCCCACCAAAAAAAAAAAAAAAAAGGATTAAGATTATGAATGAGAAAAAAAAAAAAAGAAGGAAAAATATAGGGGTTGGTGGTGGAGTGGCTCAAGTGGTGAGAGCTCCTGTTTGGCAAGCATGAGGCCCTGAGTTCAAACCTAAGTACTGCCAAAAAAAAAAAAAGCAAAGTACTTCTGCTTAATTATACCACTTTAGTCATCATAGCAACAGAAAAAAACTAAAGCCCAAAATATTGAGGTTTTACTGCATGTTATATACAATGTATACAAACTTTATAATATACATCTTATCAATGTTACATATGTCACCATTGTATATATAAGAACAGTACAATGATTTTTAAAGGGAAAAGGGATCTAAGCAGCTGAATTTTCAGTGAAATAAAAATTTAAATGGAAAAACACTGGAACTTACCTGAGAAAGGGTGGGTAGCCTGGGAATGGAAGAGGGGCCTTGCCATGAGCTCCTCTCCCTGTCCTGGAGCTTGACTCGGGTGTGTTCCCTGAAAACTCCCTCTGTTCTCAGTGCATGTAACACACACACACACACACACACACACACACACACACGTGTGCATACACAAGCTGGGGACCAAGCAGTCCCATGGCTAGGATGGTCTTTCTCGAAAGAGAAAGGCAGAACAGAGATTTAATTTAGGAATCCAGAACAGGTATCACAATGTGCATCATTTGGTACTGGCAGGGTGGGTGTCCTCAGCAGAGGGACGGGATGCCTGAGCAAAGGGGAGAATGTTCTGGTGCAGAGCAGGCCAAGGAGGATGGCTGGGGTCTGGGGGAAGATTGGGGCCAAGTGTCACCACTCTGGCTTGTTACATGGAGTCTTCACTTACATGAGGTAAGTGGAGCCTCATGACCTGGGAGTGGGGGTTTGTTGTGAGTGATCTATGTCAGGAACATAGACATGCTTGTATCAGAATTTATTGGATAACAATAAATTCATGAGCTACGTCATTTTTTGTTGGCAAAAAAGCTCACTAAGCACTACTGAGTTCACTTGAAAGCCATGGGCCATTGGCCAATCTTAATTACCAATATTAACTCTCAGATCACACATTACAGAGGCTGCAGATTTCAGAGGACTGTGCTGGAGGCACAGGCCAGAGCTCACAGGTGCAAGGAAAAGTCTGTGTAGGGGACCATATAAGTTTTATGAACCTCAGGTGCAGAACTGTTCAGGTCCCAGAGTTGTCAAATGCCAGTCTGGATGGCAGGCAATTTTGAGTGTCAGTTTAAAGTATCACAGGCAGGAGAAACTGTGCTGGAGCCTGGGGACAAAGGCAGAGGTCCCTCACTTTGGCAATATTCCTGGATGAGGTTCATGACAAGTGACCTGGTGACACATCAGTGTGCCTGCTATGTCTCAGTCTTGGGGTGCTCCTCCTTTTATACTCCCAGGTGAGGCTTGATCAGCTTGCATGTCTGGTGTTTCTGATATGATTTGATTTATTTACAGATGTAATTGCTTATTGGCACGAATACCTTACTTATCAGCTTGTGCCTCGTGGCGTGCTGGCAGGTGGTAGTTGTTCACCTGTATAACCAAGATGTAGAATCATTTTGTTTTGGCACTTAGACTCAAAATGGAGTAGCTTAGGTCAAACTGCTGCTTTATAAAATGGAGTAAGTGAAGGCTGGGCACAGCCTAAGGCTGCTGTTCTATACAACCCAGAGCAACCCAGAGCAGGTTCAGCCCTTTCTCCTTAAGCAGCCTTCAAATATGGTATTTGGGAAGCAAGAGGTCCAAGTGCAAGTCGCTACTTGTGATATTGGCCAGGCAACTTGGGTTAGGACCCCGAGAACACACAACAGATGCTCTATCAAAATGTTCTCATACCTGAACATAACAGCACTTCCCCCAGTCCCTTAAAAAGTCCCCTGTTCAGTTTCCTGGCCCCTCCTATGAGAGTCCTACACTTGCCCCCATCCCAGAGGTTCACAGGTATGGGGCCAGCCTGGGGTAGATATAGCCCAAACCAAGATGCTAGGGCAACCCTGCAACATGACACTGTATGCCCAGTCTGCTCCCTGTGTGTGGCTCCTTAGAAGCCACAGCAGCCACAGGTGGCCTGGTGGGAACAGAGCCTCGCAAGGGAGTCAGGAGGCAGCATCTGCAGCATGCTACATCAGCAGTTAGACCCAGGGAGCCATAGTTCTGCTCTCCGCATGGCATCCCCGTCTACATGTGTGCCTGCTCCCATGAGCTTGCCTTTTCTACAGTCCAGGCTTGATGGTCTTGAGTCGTCTACTAACATGGCAGTCACTTTCCAGTCCCGCCTCCCTGAGCCGACACTCAGTCTACCTGAGGAATGCAGTAGGCAGTGTCTCCATAGGGTCCTCCCCTGCCAGTCACTGCCTCCATTCGGGGTGGGTTCTTATGTTTCCATACTTAGGAGGCGTTTCAGGAAGCCGATCTCGGCCGGGGGCGCTGCAAACGTAACTAGCTGACATCTTTTCCCCCTCGTGGCTGGGGGCCTCTGGCTGCTGTGCTCCTCCTGCAAACCCCAGCCTGGTGCAGGGAAAGACAACCGGCACCCTGCGGCTGCAGAGAGGGAAGCCCACAGAACAAATGGAGTTTGCAGGCCGAAAGGGCTTAACACACACGTGCCGGACCGCTCCTTGAACCTTCTGCCCCTCTTCGCGCCCAGTCTGAGACTGAGACAGGACAGTAGGACACAGCTCCCAGCATGCCTCACTTCGCTACTCCCAGAAGGCCAAGCGTGTCGGTTCGGGGGTGGGACGTTCCCAGCATACACCGCGCCGCCCACTCCCAGAAGGCTGCGGGCGGGGCTTCGTGGGCGGGGCGTTCCCAGCGTGCCCCGCGGTGCTCCGCTGCCCGCGAGATTTGAATCGCGCTACCTGTGGGCGGCGGCGCCATGGGGGCCCAGTCTTTGCCTCGGGCCTGGCTGCTGTATCTCAAGGACCACCGCATCTCTACGTTCAAAAACTGGCCCTTCTTAGAGGGCTGCGCCTGCACCCCGGAGCGGGTGAGAACGCCCGGACTCGGGCCCTCCAGGCCCGCCCCACTGCGTTCCCGCCAGGCAGCCCCGCCCTGCCCGGGTCCTGCCCTCGCCGGGGGTTGCTGGTCCCATGGTAACGGAGCCTTGGAGTCCGGAACTTCCACCCCCAACTCTCCCGACCCAACTGTCCCTAGGGAGGTTTCAGAATGACCCCTCTCTGGGGCTGCCAGCTCTATCGCGGCGGAGTCCGGCGTCTGGACTGTCACTTCTGCTCACAAGCTGTTTTGTCCTTTGCAGATGGCCGAGGCCGGCTTCATCCACTGTCCCACTGAGAACGAGCCCGACTTGGCTCAGTGTTTCTTTTGCTTCAAGGAGCTGGAAGGCTGGGAACCAGATGACAACCCCATGTAAGTCCCTCCAGACCAGCTTCCATGGGCTTCCCGGGTGCCCTAAATCCATCAGAAAGCTTTTGATTTGAACTGGGCCTGGGAGTAACTATTTGAATGTCTAAGATTCTTAGTGCAGAAGTATGACCTTCATAACCGTATTTTGGCCTTAAACAGGTGTTGGAAACTGTACTTCTCCATATGCTGGTGCCTTGGTGATGCCTGGTACCTAACTATATCTGATTTGACCAAAACGTGCTTCAGGATGAATTTTTTCCTTTGTGGGCGTGTGTGTAGAGTGGGTGTTAAAGAAAGGTTTATCCGTGTAAGGACATAATACATGATTTGCGCCTGTCTGTGTACTCACAGGAATCTGCAAGTGCTTTTACTACCTGAGGTTTTTTTTTTTTTTTTTTTTTGGTGAACCAGGAGCTTGCTATGTAGCTGAGGCTGACCTTGAACTCAATGCGCTTGCCTTTGCCTCCTAAGTGCTAGGATTACAGGTGCCACCATACCTTGGCAAGACACCTTATTTTTTTCAAATTGTATTCAGATAGACTACCATATCTGTCTTTTGGTAATGTCTTTCCGTGTTCTTTTCTCACTTCTTTTTCCTGTCAGAATGGATTGCTTCCACAACTTTAATTTTTGCCCCTAGGGAATCACCTGAGTTGTTTTTCTTGGTCAGAAGACTGTTGCTGTTTCTCCTTAATCTGGCTATTGTGACCAAGTATTAATTGGGGTGACATGGTAGTTACACCAGTGATCAGTTGGAAATATCAGTATTATTCTCAAGGGATTTCTAAGTGTTATGATATTTTGACATTATAGTTACTGTTGCCTGTTCTGTTGTACCTTGTGTGGTTGTGTTTACCTTCTAATCCTGGGCTGGTTACAGGGATATCCTCTATCCAGGGATATTCTTGTTGTAGAGAAGGAGGGTGTGAGGGAGAGGTGTCCCCTGGGAGAGCCTGGTCAATTTGGCCCTTGTTCCGAACCAGTGGATGATGTGAAATGACATTACTTCCAACAGTTCTTTGGGAATCTTAGAGGGATTTGACATTTAAGTCCTCTGGGTTTAGAATCATACAACACTTTCCTATTAACTGTAAAGGGCTACAGATAAAATTCTCTAGCTGCAAGGATGTGGGGGAGAGAGAGCAGGCAGAGAGAGCAGATGGGCCACGTGGGATGCGCCTGGGACCCACTTTGGGCCTGACACCTTGCTCTTGAAGTACAGGTAGGGGTGTCTTGAGGGATGGCCTTGGATGGTGGGAACTGTTGGTCACTAACCGCCAGTGTTTTGTTGACACGCTCCTGTATGGATTTTTCTAGGGAGGAACATAGAAAGCACTCATCTGGGTGTGCATTCCTTTCTGTCAAGAAGCAGTTTGAAGAATTAACCCTCAGTGAATTTTTGAAACTGGACAAAGAAAGAGCGAAAAACAAAATTGTATGTATCATTGGGAGCAAGAGCTGAGAGCAAACCTTGTTCAGCGTCTGTAGGACTAAACCACCTGGTCCCTCAGGAATGCTAGAGGGATATTTATGCCTCAGGATACACTCTCAAAGCCCAGAGGGGCGCAGGGAGGCAAACGACAGAGAAGCAGCTGTTCTGGAGTGTGGTCTCGGGGTTGTGCAGTCACAAGACTGTTTCTTCCAGAACAGTATGTTTAATGTGTGCTCCTGGGTTGGTGGGGAAGCAGTGATGGTTAGGATCAGCTTCCTGCCTCAGTGACAGTCACTGTGGAAAGTCCTTAACATTTCCGTGTGGTCATGTGTAGCAATGGTATGGACAGAGGATTTGGGGATAGGTAGAAGAGTGTGTCCTAGAAGGGGAAGGAAGAGATCAAGGTCCAGTCAGAACTGAAGGGATTTCTACAGCTGAGCTTTTACCCCTTGTCCAACCATACAGGGTTAGTGGGAGAGCTGACAGTGATGCTGAGAGTCCACAAAGAGGGGCCTTCTGAGTAGCCCAGGTGTGGAGCACTAAGCTTGTTAGAGAAGATCAGGACTTACAGTTAAATCTTATTTTCGGGTGAACAAGGAATAATTTTTGAGTATAACTATGTCCCACATTTTGTATGGGTATTTACTAAAAATTGCTCATTTATCTCAGGTTCAGATTTAACCAGGCAGCCTATATTATTATGTGCTAAATTTGACAGCCCTATAAGGATTTAATTTTTTTTTTCTGGTGGATTTAATATTCTTACAACAAAGCACTGGGTGGGGCTCAGGGAATTGTCCCTGCTGTCTCTGCTGCTTGAGGACTTTGAGTTTAAGCCAGCCCTGGTCCCACTCTCCTTGCTGCAAGATAAAGGGATTCCCTCCCCTCCCATCATGGTTACTGAGGTCCCCCTTCAGCTTAAAAAAGGGCAGGGCTCAAATGGTAGAGCGTTTGCCTAGCAAGCTGAAGGTCCTGAGTTCTACCTGAGTATAATAAATATATAGATAGATAGTATTCCTTAGTACAGACCAATATAAAATAATTATATCCATCTGGGTACTGGTGGCTCATCCCTATAATCCTAGCTACTCAGGAGGCAGAGATCAGGAGGATCACAATTAGAAGCCAGCCCAGGCAAATAGTTTGCAAGACCCTATCTTGAAAAAACCCATGGCAAATAAAAAAGGGCTGGTAGAGTGGCTCAAAGTGTAGGCCCTGAGTTCATACCTCAGAACTGTAAAAAAATAATAAGTAAACAAAATAAAACAATTATGTATATAGTTTTGTTTTGTTTTATGGTACTGGGATCGAACTCAGGGCTTCATGCATGCTAGGCAAACACTCAACCACTAAGCCCCATCCCCAACCCCAGTATAGTAGCTTTTAAATGCTAAGGATGGGAATTGGTTACTGTCAGGAGGAGGGAAGACATAAACAGTTGCTATGGTGTGTTGTGGGAGATTACGCCGAACCACACTGACTGGACTGGAAGTGAGCTAGGGAGGACCTTCCTGGTCAGGAGCCAGCAACCTTTCCACAAAGCAGGCCCATAGTCATGTCACATGTTCTTCATGGTTGTGGGCTTTTTTTTTTTTTTTTTTAAGGTAATTGGGGTTTAAATTCAGTACCTTGTACTTGCTAGGCAGTGCTGTATCACTTCAGCCATGCCCCTGGTCTGGGTTTGTTTGTTTGTTTCTAGTTCTGGGACTTGAACTCAGGACCTACACCATGAGCCACTCCACCAACCCTTTTTTATGTTGAGTATTTTTTTTTTTTTTTCATTTTTCTAACAGGTTACTTTGCTTGTTTTATTTTTTATTTTTTATTTTTTTTCATTTTTCTTTTATTATTCATATGTGCATACAAGGCTTGGTTTATTTCTCCCCCCTGCCCCCACCCCCTCCCTTACCACCCATTCCACCCCCTCCCGCTCCCCCCCTCAATACCCAGCAGAAACTATTTTGCCCTTATCTCTAATTTTGTTGTAGAGAGAGTATAAGCAATAATAGGAAGGAACAAGGGGTTTTGCTGGTTGAGATAAAGATAGCTATACAGGGCATTGACTCACATTGATTTCCTGTGCGTGGGTGTTACCTTCTAGGTTAATTCTTTTTGATCTAACCTTTTCTCTAGTACCTGGTCCCCTTTTCCTATTGGCCTCAGTTGCTTTAAGGTATCTGCTTTAGTTTCTCTGCATTAAGGACAACAAATGCTAGCTAGTTTTTTAGGTGTCTTACCTATCCTCACCCCTCCCTTGTGTGCTCTCGCTTTTATCATGTGCTCATAGTCCAATCCCCTTGTTGTGTTTGCCCTTGATCTAATGTCCACATATGAGGGAGAACATACGATTTTTGGTTTTTTGAGCCAGGCTAACCTCACTCAGAATGATGTTCTCCAATTCCATCCATTTACCAGCGAATGATAACATTTCGTTCTTCTTCATGGCTGCATAAAATTCCATTGTGTATAGATACCACATTTTCTTAATCCATTCGTCAGTGGTGGGGCATCTTGGCTGTTTCCATAACTTGGCTATTGTGAATAGTGCCGCAATAAACATGGATGTGCAGGTGCCTCTGGAGTAACAGTCTTTTGGGTATATCCCCAAGAGTGGTATTGCTGGATCAAATGGTAGATCGATGTCCAGCTTTTTAAGTAGCCTCCAAATTTTTTTCCAGAGTGGTTGTTTATGTTGAGTATTTTTGAGACTGGGTCTCACGAACTATTTGCCCAGGCTGGCTTCAAACCATGAGCTTCCTGATCTCTGTCTCTTGAGTAGTTAGGATTACAGGAATGAGCCACCACACCCGATTTTGGTTTTTGTCTTTTCACAGCCATTTAAAAACCATTCTTAGTCCATGGCTCTGCACAATAGGCTGCTGGCTGGCCTGCAGGCCAGGAGAGCTGGCTGACGTGGCGAAAAGGGCAGCTGTGTGCAGGGGACCGTCGGGAAGGAGCTGGGGAGGACACAGGCCCTCAGGTTGTTACAGCTGGAAATAGGAAGACCCAAGTTCTGACATGGTCCAGCCCCAAAATACCAACTGAGCATTTATGGACACTGAGCCCCATGTTCCGCTCCAGTAGACCAGGATGAAGAAGATGTGGTCTGAGGGAGGAAGCTAAGCTGTCCATTAGGAGAAGGGATTAGGAAGACTGGATGGGTGGCAGCTTTCAGGATGTGTGAGGTAGGGAGCTGGAGGTGTGGGCACAATCCCTAGGGAGAGCCACTTAGTCTGTGTCCCTGGTGCATGGCAGACTGGCTAGAACCAGATTGGAAAGAGGTATGTATATCTCACCCCAGGGAGAAAATGTGGAAAGATTTGAAGAAATTGTTTGGCTTTTATTTTGAATCTCTTTTTGCTCTTTGCAAATCAGAATGCAGAGTATTACCTTCTATTCCCCTGTGGTACTGGAGTTTGAACTCAGGGCTTCACTCTTGCTAGGCAGGTGCTCTTCAGCTTGAGCCACACCCTCAGCCTATTATTTTGTTTAGTTGTGAAACAACATATGCTTCTATAAAAAGAAATCTAAAGCTCTACGCTGTCCTAGTTTGTTTTTAAATACATATGTTTTAAAAGTAAAATATTTAAACTGTCCATACATTCCTTAGTTGACTTATAAAAACCTGTATAATAGAAAATCTCTGTAAGCCAGCAGTGCTCGGCTATATTGCTGTGATTCTCCAGAGCTGTGCGGTCTGGTATTCTACCCATTATGACTACTAAAATTAAATAAGTTGAAAATGTCAACTCACTAGTCACATTTCAAGTGCTCAATAGCTACATGTGCCCAGTGGCCACTATGTCAGACAGTGTAGACAGTAGAACATTTTTATCACTGTAGAAAGTTCTACTGAACTGGGCTGCTGTAGGGTATCAAACAGCTGGGTGCTTGTGGCTCACTCCTATAATCCCAGCTACTCAGGAGGCAGAGAAGCCAGCCCCCAGCAAATAGTTCACGAGACTCTGTCTTGAAAAACCCATCACAAGAAAAAGGGCTGGTGGAGAGGCTCAAGTGGTAAAAGCACCTACCTACCAAGCGTGAAGCTCTGAGTTCAAACCCCAGTGCTGCCAAAAAAAATTTTTTTTAAATAGTGTCAATGGGCTGGTGGAGTGGCTCAAGTGGTAGAGTGCATAGCAAATGTGAGTCCCTGAGCTCAAACTCCTGTACCACCAAAAAAATAAAATAAAGTGTCAAATAATTTAAACTAACATGAGCCCGCTGTGTCCATGCACTTCCCTGTATGAGGTCTGGCTCGGGGGCTCAGGACAGGTATACATGGTGATTTCAAGCAGTACCAGCTGTCTGCCTCTCCAGGCCTAGCATGTGAGCGAAGAAGCTTGGGAGCAGTTGTCTTAAACTTCTTACTAAGCCTATGTGTGATCGCAGGTCATGGTTTAAGACAGGCATTCTTTAAAAAAAAACAAAACAAAACAAAACCACAACATAGAGGCTGAGGTGTAGCTCAGTGGTAGGGTCTGGGTTTGATCCATAGTCCTGAAGAAAACAAACAAAAAGAACCAGGTAAAATACTCTCTGTGCTATAAAATACCGGAGACGAGAGATACCGTGGGTCCTAATGCTCTGAGTTTCCAAAATCCCAGGTTCCAGAGGAGGTGCTGTGGAGGCAGAGCCAAGCCTACCCAATGCTCTGTTTCTGGTTCCTACTTATACATAGGCCTGTCAGTTTTTTGTTTTTTGACCTGCCAGTTTTTGAGGCAATGAGACAAATTAGAGCTAATTTGAAAATACATCAGTTTAGGTAATAAACTACGTGAGAATAAACAGAAACTTACTTCTTAAGACTTTAGTTTGTAAAAACCTACGATGAGAGCAAAATAAAATACTAGAGGAGGGAGCATCAAGTCATAGCCATGGGTGGCAGAGAGATTGTTTGGCCTTTTTTCTTTCTTTTTTTTTTGGGGCGGGGGGAAGGAGATGCAGTACTGGGGGTTGAACTCAGAGCCTTGTGCTTGCTAGTCGCTAAGCAAGGCAAAAAGAAGAAGTTTTATTTCTGCAGAAGAGTGCAGCCACAGACCATAGTCTGATAGGCAGAACACACCTGGGTGGGTAGTCCATGTGTTGTGGAAATATTGTCAGATGAGAAACCAAGCGACATTCAGGGAAGTAGGAGAACTCGGATTTTTACTTTATTTTATTTTACGCTGGGGGTCCAAGATGAGCTAGTACTCAAAATTCTGGGCCTCCAGCAGTGAAGTCACTGGATTCTTAAAGGGCTGTGTAGGGGATAAGGTTACAGGGAGGGAATGTGCTGGTTGCTAATAGGTGGGCTCACACTGGGGTTAGGGACCTGTAGGAGTAGCAAGGGGGCCTGGGAAAGTCTGCTTACAGAGGGAGACAAAGAAAGGTGGGAATGGGCAGCAAGGGATCTATAGCGGAAAGTGTTTGCAGAAGAAGACAAAGGAAAGGTGGGAATGGGCGGTTATCTCTACATAGGGCCTCTTATCTTGGCCCTGCACTCATTTTATGGCTTAACTGGCAATTTCTCGTGTCTCATAATCTGCTTTGAGGCAATTTCCTGTTCACACACAGGTTATATTCCTGATTGAATTCCATGCCCCCATGAGGATTGGTCCTGCTTGGGCTCCCAACACTCCGTGGCTAGCTAGTATTTGGCATAAGGGCAAAGTTTTTCCATGCAGTGACATTTTGCAGTTTAATGAGACAGTGATTGCTCATGGTTTACAGCTCAGTGAGGAGTGATTTCGCAAGGTCCCTGCACAGGGGATGGGGGCTGGCATTTACCCAAGGTTTTAGGAATATGAAGCTCAAAACAAAAGATGATAGTGATTTGATTAGGCTGTAGAAAAGACAGAGCAAGCAGTTTGAGATCAGGGCATCTGGCAATAAACAGCGCTTTGTTTGACTGCAAGAACCTTGCAAGGCCAAGCAATGTTTCACAAAGCATGTAGGCAGCAATTGGGGAGGGAGGCTGGCATCTTCACAATGAGAGATTTACATTAACTCCTTTGACAGAAAAGACCTGACTAGTTGATTCTCACATTGGCCATGATTATCTTTGCCTATCTGTAAAGGCAAGCCTCTGAGGGGCTGCAGAGTTTCTCTTTACCAGGAGGACCAACTACTGTTTGTCAGTAGTCACTTATTTTTTAAATTAACCTTCCTCCCCTCCCCTCCCTAGGGCCTTTCACATGCCAGACCAAACACTCTACCATTTGAGACATAGCCCCAGCCCTCAATTAATTTTAAACTAGGTAAGATTTATACATAATACATAGTGAAAAGTAAGTTTTTGGTTGAGGGATGTGACTCGTGGTAGAGTGCTTGCCTAGCATGAGGGAGGCCCTGGGTTCAATCACTAGCACTGGGGGATAAAAAGAAAAGTAACTTTTTAAAACTAATCCTTGCTACTTGGGAGGCTGAGATCAGAAGGATCGAGGATCAAGGCTAACTCAGGCAAATAGTTTGTGAGACCCCCATCTCCAAAATAAACAGAGTAAAATGGACTGGAGGTGTGGCTCAAGCAGTAGAGCACCTGCTTTGCAAACGTGAAGCTGTGAGTTCAAACCCCAGTCCTGCAAAAAAAAAAAAAAAATTAGCCTCTAGTCACTTAATAGAAAACAAATTTAATCCAATAAAAGGTAAGTTTGTTACTTGTTTTTTTAAGATAGCAGAGAAATTAAAGAGGATGAAAAACAGGAGTGGGGGAGTTCTGGATTTGCCGATGTGACTGTGATTTGCTTTTGTGAAGAGAGCAGTTTTAGCAGAATGAACAGATTGGAAGCCAGATGAAGGTAGGGCTGGAAGTGAAGTGCATTGTGTCTGGGGTAGAAGATGGAACGGTAGGGTACACACAAAGCATTCTGTGGTGCTTCCTGTCACTAAATAGCAAGTAGCCTCAGTTAGAGGTGGAGTTGAATCCCAGTGTGTGCCTCCTCGTACAGTGCCCTGTGTTTATTGTGCTCAGCAAGTGTTCCCACCTCCTGATCTTACCTGCAGGGTACAACTTGGAAGTGCTTATCTCAAGTGAGTATGTGTGTTTTGTTTGGCAGTGCTGGGGAAGGGCCTTGAACATACTAGGCCAGGGCCTTACCGCTGGGCCACACCCCAGCCCGAATGTGTCTCTTCATAATTTCCAGGCAAAGGAAACCAACAGCAAGCAGAAAGAATTTGAAGAAACTGCAAAGCATGTCCGCTACAACATTGAGCAGCTGGCTGCCTTAGAGTGAGCCCTTGTCGTGGTCACCTGATCCCGAGTGACAGGCAGCGTCCAAGGCATGTTCCCCAGTATTCCCAGCTTTTCTGTGGCACCTTTAACAGTACTGTCGGGAGGGAAAATGGCAACATTTTGAAACTGGATATTTCATCTTCTTTTTGATTTTGCTTGAAAGTGGCACCAGCTGTGCCCCTTTTTTCCACCTGTGCAGCTGGTGCTGCTGGTCACAGTGGCCGCTTGTCTCTTTTCTCTGTAGCTTTGCTCTGTTGAGTCCTGGACTTAGCAGGTGAGGAGTGGGTGAGGAAGAGACCTGGGTCCCTGTGGCTGAACTGATGAGGATGGGGGCAGGGGTGGGGGCGGGAAACAGTGTAAGTGCCTGCATAGGAGTTTCTGGTCTTAGTGTTTTCAATGCTCTGTAAACCCTGGTGGTGAGTAGGCCGCTGGTAATTCACCTGACTTTCTAATGTGGATCTTCCTGACAGAGGGTGATGAAATAAATCAATTTAAAAAAGTGAACTGAAACCCTTTCTCTTTGAGAAAATGAGTTTTGTTTACTAAATAAATAACTTGTCTATGTTGTTTACAAGGTCATAAATTCAGTGACTCGAGTTTCTTCCCCAACGTGGACTAAGCAGGATTGAAACAGTAGTGGAGAGGCTGCCTGGGCCCTTACAGCCTTGGCTCCATGTCCTGTTTCTCCATCGTGATGCTTGCCAGGCGCCCTGCTGCACTTTCCTCACTTGTCACTCTGCTGCCTCTCCTGCTTTTTCTTTCTTTCTTTGCTAGATGCATGAGTTTTGTGTGATGGGGGTGGGCATGGGGGGCTTGAGACAAAAACTCCATCTCTTCCCAATATTTTATGGTGTTGTCTTCTTGTTTTGTTTGAAATAATTGTTTCACAGAACAGTGCAAAGTACAATTAAAAGTAAGCACAAAGCCATACTAAGCCAATGGGTAGACCAGGGGAACCTCTTCATGTGGCACCTGGAGACTCAGTTAGGTAGCAGGAGTAATGTCCAAAGGTGCTCATTCTGAAAGATCTGCTGCCCTGGGGTCTCGCTGCCAGGGAAAAGGGCAGTGAGTGGCTTGAAGCCTTTTTAAATCACTGCCTTGGTGCTGGGGTCTTGCTGGGCTGTTATAGCACTAATGCCTGGTATTAGGCTGGTGGATTTGCTTTCACTGCCCTTCATGAGGCTGGGCTGCAGCCTGCTGGAAACCTCTGGCGGTCACCCAGGTCATCATTTCTAATACTGCTAAAGGCCCTATTGGGTTTTTCAAATGGTTTGGGGTTTTTGTGGTGCTTTCTCTTTACCCTACCAACCCAGCCTTCCCACCCCACCAGCAGTTGGTGAGGGATGAGAATGCTGGCAGAGAAACAGCCAACCCTGAGCTCCCTCAAGAACTGCTTGAATCCCAGGCCCATTGCCATCAACGGTTCTCATTCCAAGTGTGACCTGCTGTGCACAGTGCACCTCACACTGACTTATTTCTGCCCCATCTCAATCAATGACATGTTTTTCCCTGTAAACTTCGAATATTGCAGAGGCTTTTTTCAGGAGAAAAAGCACTCCCATCTCCACGCTTACCTGAACTGCCTATTTTCAATACTTGTGCCTGTCTGTAAAAGGACAACTGGTCCCTAGGAATGGCTTTGTGGAGCAGCTGGGGAGAACCATGTTCTGTTCTGTTCCTTTGTTTATGGCAGAGATGCAGACTTCTGCTTCTGTTAGTCCTGGCAAGTTGCAGCTGGCCCTGCCAACCATCTTACCACCACACTCCATCTTCTAGATACTTCTAAAGAGCATTCATCACCACACCTTGACCACAATGTCGAAAGCTTAATCGACATCTGTTAATAAAGCCTCCAGCTAGGCACAATGGTGCCGAGGCAGGGGGATTACGAATTCCAGGCCAGCCCGGGGTACATAGGGAGACTCTGTCTCAAAAAATAATAAAAAAAAAGTAAAGCCTCAGACCCTTATCTGGGGTGGCTACCTCAACTTCCATATCTATCCCCCTCTCAGGGTCAAAGGCTGGGGCCTGGGGATGTGTACATGGGAGACTGGGCTGGGGAGGCTGACTCCCACGCTGCCAGATTGTGTTGACAGCCAATCATAGAGCCTTGAGCCAGCCTGGGGTTGGAGGCTACAGGGTGTTGTGAGAAGTACAGTACCAGTCCTGCTGAGAGACCCACACGTCAAGTATAGAGCCATGAGCTGCCACTGTCCTGCAATGGACATCCCATGGGCTGTTGCCCTCTGCAGATTGTACTCACTTGAAAAGAGAAGTGGGCTGGGGTGTGGCTCAGTGGTTCAGACAGTGCTTCCCTAGCATGAGTGAGGCCCTGGGGTCCATCTCCAGCACTGAACAAAAAAATAAAGTTCAGGATTCTGCATCTCGTAAGCATTAGGGTGGAAATTTGGACCCAGACAATCTGGCCCCAGACTGGCAGAGAATTAGCCCAGGCACAGGGGTGTGGCTGCGGTTAAATGCCTGACTTCAGGGAAAGAAGGCCAGCTAAAGCATCCCACTCCATTTTCAGATGGCTTCACTTGTCACAAGTGGAATCCTGTCTCCCAAGGCTTCCACTGGTCCTCACAGCACACTGCTTTACTTTGAAGTAAAGATCCACAAGATGTACAAAATCATAGTGGGATCATGGTACCCTTCTCTGCTCCTCTTCAGTGGAATGACAGGTCATCTCAGAAGAGGATGAGTGGGGCACCAGCCTGTTCCATGCCAGTCTTGTCCAGACAGGACTTCCTGTCTCAAGAGCCAGCCATTTTGCAGGTTTTCTGTCCATTGGGTTCAGCCTACAGGATTTGTGGATCTTCAGCTGGATGGAGCCAAACAGGCCTTGGCCTCCAAGGTTGTTTCCCTGATCCTTAAAGTGGTAATATCCCTTCATTTGCTCGGATATTTGAGTGCCCACTGAATGCCAGGTGGTGTACTCAGGTGTTGAAGTCTAGAGAGAGCTGTCTGTTTTCTCTGCTTTCGAAGCAGTGGGAAGATAAAGGTCACCATTAACCCTGAATGGAGTGGTGTGTGCAGGATCACAGAGTTGAGGTCGATTAACTGCCTCTGGTGACAACAGGGGCAGGCATTCCTGAAGAGTCTGTCGTCCAAGCCAAGTCGGAGGCTGCTAGATGGATGGGGCAGAGACAGATGCATGGAAGAGTGGGGTGTGCATTCTGGGCACTACAGGTGTGCTCTGGTTGTGTGAGAGAGGGGCATGCCTGCTCCCACATCATCAAAGCCCTGGCAGGCTCCTAGGACGGGCACTGGGGAGGGTCAGGGAGCCATGTCGAGTCTCATAGCCTTGGAGTTGGTCTTGGGGATGAAGCCACCTGGCTATTTGACTATTTCCCAATCATGGTCACATCTCAACGAATACTAGCTGTTCATATAGAATGAAAAGTTGTGTCTTTCCAATCTGTGACCTCCACCTTTTGAGACTTTAGAATGTTCAGCTTTGACTAGAATAGTGCCTTGAGTCTGCCGGAATAAGCTAGACTCATAACGCACTGAGTGGATGGATAGACCTGTGGGGTAGGATAATTTAATGAGGTTTATTTTATGCCACATGCAGGGAAATTAGTTGTCGAGTAGCTGATGCCAAGTTGCTCTGAGAGTAATTTAGCTGAGTTTCAACTGCTTCATTGTTCCTAGCTGGAGGTAATAGCCTGTGTCAGGAAGCTTGTCTGCCACATCACTGGGGCCAGCCATCTTGTTCTCCAGCCACTGGCATAAAGTAGTTGAGTGTGGGTTTAAAAGGACAGAGCCTTGTTCTTGTCAATTAAGATGGAGTGCCCCTATGAAGCCCACTCCTGCCCCTGTTTTCAGCACTAGTGGTCTGACACTAATGCTGAAGAACCCCTGAGAGTGGGAAACCGGCTTGGTGTCTGCCCAGGATGGGTTTCATCTTGATGAAGGGATGATGAATAATGAAAAATAGTGGGTCATTCTTAAAGCAGAACCTCTTCAGGCTGGATGGGGTGTAATTTAGGTCCATGTCAAAGGAAGTACACTGGTGGAATTCATCAAAGCAGCCCTCAAGACCCGGAACCTGCTGCCTAGGGAACAAGCTAATCAGTGGCTCCAGCTGTACATGTGGATTTGAACACAAAGCCCAGACTTGAAAGCAGAGTGGTGTGGACTGCTAATCTGTCTCCCAGCCCCACAGCATGAGGGAAATAGCTGGCCTTTCCTCTGCAGAGATCCGTGGCTTGGCTGTTTTCTTGCTGAAACCTCCCTCAAGGTAGCAGTGGCTTCCTCAGACGTGCCTGTCGCCAACCCAGGCAACCGCATCCCAATCTCCTTGAGCTGTAGTGGGAGCAAGAACAGAGGCTGATCCTTTCAACCCAGGTTAGCTTCACAGCGGGGGGCTCCCTGGGAGGAAGCATGAAGAGTCATTGTGCAATTCCTGTAGTTCCCCATGAACGTAGTCAATTCACATGGTACACACACCAAAGGAGGCTTCAACCCGAATGAAGCAATAGTGATTCCTTTTTTGGCAGTACTGGGGATTGAACTCAGGGCTTCGAGCTCTCTACCACTTGAGCTATGCCCCAGTCCACAGTATTGACTCTTGCTATATTTCTTCACTGTGGGGTAACTGCTAGGGTGACCTCAAGTTTTCATTATTATTCTCCCAGCTAATTGGAGTGGGGCTGGACAGAGTCCCCTGCAGCAGGAGAGGCTGCCCCTCTCCTCCCCTCTCTCCTGCCTTTGCCCTGCTGCAGTTCTCAGCACATGTTGAATTCTTTCACTTTCCAGGTCTAATGAGCTGCTGGCTGCCAAACTACCACAGGCTCCCAGCACGGCCCAGGCAGGGCAGCACCAGCTGGAGGGCCTCAGCTGTTGCAGCTGAGTGCAAAGTGTGGGATGATGAACAGCTTACCAGATACCCAAACAATGCTATGATGCTGTCTGAATTCCACTTGAAATACTGTTGCAATAACTTTGCTGGAATTGCTTTTACTTCCTAACTCTATTCCTCAAACTAGCAAGAGTCTAGCAGAGAAAATGCCCAAACACTGAGATGAGAGCCTGTTTTGGCCATAAGTCATGACATTTTCATGCATTCAAGAAGGGCTGCTATCAGTGAGGATGTCCACCTTACATCTCTGACTTCTTGTAGGCTCTGTCCAGCCCAGGGGCAGTGACCCAGAAGAGGCCTTCTCACCCTCTGAGTTTTAACCCAGCACATTTTGTTCTTGGTGGCCCTGGAGTTGGAACTTAGGGCTTCACACTTGCTAGGCAAGCACTCTTAATGCTTGAGCCACTTCCCCAGCCCTTTTTTGTGATTGGGTTTTTTCAAGATAGGGTCTTGCAAACTATTTGCCTGGGGCTGGCTTCGAACCTTGATCCTCCTGATCTCTGCCTCCTGAGTACCTAGGATTACAGGCGTGAAGCCATTGGTGCCTGGCTTAACCCAGCACATCTGACTATAGCTGCTGGGCCTGGATTCCTCATGAAGGGCCTGATTGCGCAAGGGAACATCTTTGTGATTCCTCTGTCTTCCATACCCATTAGCGTGTGACGCCTGTCCCAGCAGGTTCTTTATGCCTGCTTGGTAAGCAAGTGACCTAAGTGGAAACTGGCTTCCCACATGTGGCATTTGTAATTATGAACTAATACAAAGCAATGCTTTCCTTCTACAGCCCCACCCCAGCCCCACTCCACTCATCCCATTTGGTTGGTGCACAGTACAGGGCTGGGTGTAGAACTCAGAAGTACAGTGCTTGTCTAGCATGCATGAGGCCCTGGATTTGATCCCTAGCACCACACACATACAAAAAAAAAAAAAAAAAAAGACTAGGACCCCAGAGCAAGCCCCTACATGTCTCCAGTTGGGGCTGTCTGCCTCCCACTCTGCTTCCAGGAGCTCTGGGTAGGAGGTCCAGCCACCTGCTGCTGCCCATCCTCCTGCAGCCAGTGTCAGGCAGACCCCTCAAGCATTGCACAGCTGGACCAAGCAGGTACATGCCAGATCTGTTGAAGAACCTGACTGAGGTTTACAGAGATTAAAAAGCATGTCCAGAGACCTGCGGCACTGAATCCAGCTCTGAGGCGCTGTGACTTCCTCCTTTTCCCTGAGCTCAAAGAGGTGGCATTGATTTCCCCTGCAAGCCTGAGCGCACCGCGTGGCCAGCCACGAGAAAAAGAAGAGCTTGGGGCAGTGCCCCTCCTGCATTCTTGCCCGCCTCCCACATCCACCCGGTTTTGCAGAGGCCTCTCCTCCCCAATCCCTGCTCCCCCACTGCCCGGAGCCCCTCCCTGCTCTCTCTTCTCACTTCTCTGACCCCTTTGCCTCCCTTCCCACCACCCCTGCACTCTCCAAGCCCCTGACTGCCCCTTACCTCCCAGCTCCCCGCCCCCTTTATTTCCTGTGGCGCTTCTCCACCTCTGCTCCGCGCGCCCCAACACCAGCTCTCAAGACCCCCGGTCCCCCACCCCCGGCTTCCGCCCCACTCCCGTCCCTGTCCCCAGGGCTCTTCCCGCCCGCCCGCGGCATGGCCCGGCTGGGAGCGCTGCTCCTGACCGCCGCCCTGGGCGCGCTGCTCAGCTTCGCGCTGCTGGCCGCCGCGGTCGCCAGCGATTACTGGTACATCCTGGAGGTGGCGGACGACGGCGACCGGCTGTACTCGCACTCCGGACTCTGGCGCACCTGCGAAGGTGAGCGAACCCCGCGCCCCCTCCACTCCGACGCCCCTTCCCAGTCGCCTCCTCCCAGAGTCCCTGCCTGCATCTTGGGGTGGGGGCAGGGGAGACGCTCAGCTCTGTCCTTCACTCTCTCCATCCCCAAACTGTTGGGGTGACAGCTGGGCTATGTAGGGGCTGGAGGAGGACGGGGTTCTGCTCAGGGCCGGGGGCAGAGGGGCCAGGGGTGGAAGTGGAAGAGGGACCAGCACTGTGTGGTTCATAAAGCCCTCCAGAACCCTCCTCTTGTGTAGAATTGGGGAGCTATAGTAAGTGGGAGATGGCAAGTCACGGGGGGGGGGGGGGGGCTCTCAAATGTCCTTGCCACTCTCCATTGGGTAACTTGGGACCTTGTCCCTTGACAGTCTCTAGACCTGGCACGTCAGAAAAGGGGAGACTGCCTCCCTAAAGACTGTGAGTCCCAGAGACTGCTGGAAGGCATAGTGGGGCGGCCCCAGGGTGCAGTCAGTGTTGTTGCTGCTCTGCAGGGGCTGCTGCCAGGTGCCAGGGAGACCCCCCTTCCTGGAGGAGAGGCTGTGGGCTGGTGAGAGCCAGAGTGGGGCAGGAAACCCAGGTGGGGATGGGGGGCTGGAGACTTCTGGGAAGCACCTGCCTCTCAGGAATTGTTTTTCTTATTACCTCCCCTCCCCTGCTGCCTCTCACAGCCCTGGGGCAGCCTGGGGCTTCCCCTGTCCTGTGTGAGTGTGTGTGAACACTGGTCGGTGTGAGTGTGTGTGACTATGAATGTTTGACTGTGACCGTGAGCTTGTGTGGGTGCATGCTAGTGTGAGTGTGGGGGGATACGAATGTGTATGAAATGAATACCAGAGTGTAGAAGTAAGCATGCGTGATTGTGTGTGAGTGTGTGTATGGCTGTGAACGAGCACGTGTATATCTCCTGGGCATGAGTGTGTGTGTGATAGCGGCTTGCTCTGTGTGCTGGGGAGGAAGGACTGAGACATTTGGTCATCCACCTCCTGACGGGGTCTGTACATCTGCATGCACACGTGAGCATACGTTGGTGTGCACGTGTGTAAGTCCAAGAGCCCATGTGAGTCATGAAGCAAGCCCCTTTGCATGTGTTGTTTTCCTTTCATGGCCAAGTCTGGCCTCCCCACCGGTGCGTGTGACTGGGATCTCTCCTTGGGCTTCTAATCACATTTGGAGCTCTGACCCAGAGCTCCAGGAGAGAGTCCAACAGGGAGGGCCCTGAGGCTGTGGCACGTCCACATCACTCTGGTGCTCAGTCCCCGCTTTGCACTTCCACTTTCCAGGGCAAAACAGCTGTGTCCCCCTGATTGACCCTTTCGCCAGCGAGGGCCTGGACATCACCCCTTCTGTGCAGCACCTCCTCTGTGAGTCCTGGGGCAACACCATCTCTGTGTCCCTCCTGATTCTTTTTGAGGGAAGTGTTTTGAGACAGTCCAGGCTGGCCTCGAACTTGTGATCCTTCCAAGTGCTGGGATTACAGGCAGCCACTACCATGTTTCTCCACCCCAAGTCCACAGAACTGTTTCCAATGGCCCTTTCCCCCTCAGTTCCCAGAGGACATGTCCAACCATAGCTCCTCTGTGCTCTGCTGTTGATCCCTGACCACTGGTGCTGGAATCCCAGCCTATGTTGCCCTCTTTTTGCCTCAGTGGCCCTTTCAATGGCAAGGACGATTGCTGTTGGGGGAAGTAAGACAGCTCTGTGTATGATGGAGTCATGGGGTCTATGAGCTCCTTCTTTTGGACTCTCCCACTCTCCAGATAGACAGCTGCTCTGCCTGGGGTGAGGATGGGGAAGGCACTGGGGGAGCCTCCCTTCCCCTGGCCTCAGGAAGCCTGTGCCAGGATAAGAGGTGGCCACTGGGAGATCTGATGGTTACCATGGAGTTGGGCATCAGCTCGACCAGCCCCTACCCTGGCCTGAACAGGTGGAGCAGCTCATCTTGCTGTACTCTAGGCAGGCACCCCTCCACCTTCCGGGGTGGCAGGGTCCTGTCCACCTGTCCCTGATGCACCCTCTCCTGCAGCATTGCACCGTGCTGTCATGGTGGTCCTGCCCCTGAGCCTGGTCCTCATCGTGTGTGGCTGGATCTGTGGCCTGCTCAGCTCTCTGGCTCGAAGCATCCCCCTGCTGCTCCTTACTGGTTGCTACTTCTTGCTGGGGGGTGAGTCCAGGGTCCCTGTGTCTGCTCCACCCACTATTCCCCTCTGGGCTGTGCCAAACCTGGAATACCCAGGGTCCTGGAAGGACTTCTGGCCAGGGCCTAGACCTCTGGGAGCACCAGTGTTCAGCTTTTTGACCTGGGAGGCCTGAGGGTCTCCATGGTGGCTCCAGAACCTGCCCTGCTGAACTAGATGGTGCTGGGGCTGTGGTTCCTGACCCCCATCACTCACCTCTCATTGCTGGGATATTCGATGGGAGGAGTGGGTAGCTCTCTAGGAAAGATGAGGCAGGGTGAGGAGGGGGCTTCTGAGTTTGGTTTTGACCCCACCTGGCCGTTAACTAGCTACAATGCAGCTACTGACATGGCACTGGGCATAGGCTGAGTACTCCCCAGAGCTCCTCAGTGCCATGGTAACAGGTGAGAAATCCAAGGCTCTGATTGGTCACAGAATTTGCCAAGGTTAGAAGGAAACTTGTTTGGGGACCCCTTAAGAGCCTTTCAGAGCTGTCTGCCCCAGCCACGCAGTTCCCCTTAGTTACCCTAGGCCAGCTGTCACTAAAGTTTGGCTGGTGCGCCCTGAATTTGGGACAAGGTCTGTGCTGGGTCTGGTGTGTCAGTCCAGCTCTACTGTGGCTGTGGCCACAAGGACCACACTCCTGGGGACTGGGCCCCCTCCTGGGCTGGCCTGTTCCCTCTGCAGGGGATGCTGGACTCTCCAGGAGACCTGTGTCAGGAGCGGTTGGACCTGTGTGGGAGCCCAGGTTAGGGAATTAGCACCCTTGGTTTTGATCACAGGCCAATGAAACCAACAGGCCAATGAAACCTGGAAGTCCAGATCTCTAGAGAATCAAATCAAGACTAATCAAAATGTCAGCTATGGCCCTGACCCAGAAGACTGTGACTGTCCAAAATCCAATTAAGGGGAACCTTAGGAAGCCACCGAGAGCAGTAATTGGGTTGGGATTGTAACTAGGAAACCTTGTGGTGACATGATGCCCCTGTGTGGCACTTGGAACAAAGGCATCAGCAGGCAGACTGTCTGGAGGCAGCAGCAGGAGGAGGCCCAGTGCCACCCCAGCCTTCCCAGGCAGAGGGGGCTCTGTTCCAAGGGCAGGAAGAGACTCAAGAGGGACTCAAGCTCCCCCTTGCTCAAGGTCCAGCCTCAGTGCATGTCACTCTCAGGAGCTACCATGGGTGGCCCTGGAGGGGCCAGGGTGGTACCAGCTCTGAGCTTGCAGGGCTGAAGTCAGCATGGACAGCCATGCAGATGGCTCTGAGACAGGAACATTGCACTAGAGCACCTTCAAGGCCAGCTCGGCCTATGTCCCCATTAGCCCTGCAAGAAGAAGGAAGGAGATGGACTGGGGTGTCCTTCCCTGAGACAGGATCATGGGGAGTTGAGGAGAAGCAGGGCCTGGAGTTGTCAGCTGAAGTGGCAGGGGCCAGCCAGGGAGCAGTACTGCAAAAGGTCTGAGCCTGGGTCCCTAATGCAGGAAGAGTCAGAGGGGGTTCCTCGCTTGGGAATTTACTCTGTACTCCTGCTCTGGCCAAGGTGGGGACCTGTGGTACAGATGGGCAGAAGCAGCTGGTTTTGGAGAGGGGCTTAGCTGGGGGCAGCTGGTGGGAAGCAGGGCCTTGGCTGTTAGCTCTGATGTTGCAGGAGAGGAGGCTGCCACTGTCTCAGCTCCTGGGGAGGCCTGAGATTGACAGCCACCCCACCGCAAGTACTGCCAGACCCTGCTTCACTCAGTTCAGCTTCACATCCTGCCCAGTCTCTGCTGGCAGCTGAGAATCTTATCCCCTCACTCAAAGGACCAGAGTGCATGAAAGTCAGGCAGTGTAAGACCCCAGAGCTATGCCTTTCTCTGGGCACTAGTAAGACCCAGACCTGGCCCTAAAAGTCAGCTCCTATCAGGCACCTGTCCAAGAGGGGCCTGCAGGGCCTCGGGACCCCACCGTCCTGGTCAGCACTGCCTATGATGGACACTAATGTCAGGCTTTGACACCAGCTTGCAGCTGTGGGTCAAGGGGTGGCTCTCTGAACTGGCCAACCTGAGCACATGAATGGGCCAGGAAATGCTTTGGGGCCTTTGGGCTTGGGACCACTGCCCAGATCTCTGCTGGCACCTAAACCACAGTCAGTCTTCCTTCCTTTGAAGACAGCTCAAAGGAGTTGAAGGAGGAGGAGAGGAGGGCAAGGCCATGGTCAGGGAGTAGAGAGCCGGTAGCTCAAAGCTGGGAGGCTGTGGAAGAAGGAGAGGGTAGTTAATCCAGGAGAGGAGAAAGGTGTGAGGGAGAAGGCTGGGGTGTAGGATGCAGGCTCAGGAGATCTGGAGAGGCCTGGCTGGAGGGCACTGGCTGGGGGAGGAGGGAGTGTAGGCTGCATGTCCCTCAGGAGGTACCTGGGTGCTGGTGAAGGGGGCAGGTATGTACATGGGGACTGGCGGGGGGGAAGTGCAGGAGTTGCTATTTGCAGTGGGGTTTGGGGGATGCAGTCTTGGGTCAGATACCCCAAACCTCAGTGTTCACCTACCTGTGAACACTGTTCACCTACCTCCCTCTCTCCCCTTGGACAAAGTAGTATCTGGGAGGGCCAGGCTGAGGGTCAGTTAGTGAGGGTCAGGACAGGGGCCAGGGTAGCGATCTGTCCACAGGGGCTGAGTCCCTGAGGCTGTGTCTGCAGGACCTGGGCCAGTGGCAGGTGACACACTGAGCGGCATTCTGTCCTTCTCTCCACAGGCGCCCTGACCCTGGTGGGGGTCAGCGTCTATATCAGCTATTCTCACCTGGCCTTCACGGAGACAGCCCGCCAGTACGGCCTGCAGCACGTACAGGGAGTGCGCATCAGCTTCGGCTGGTCACTGGCCCTGGCCTGGGGCTCCTGTGCCTCGGAGGTGCTCAGCGGTGTCCTCCTGCTCACTGCTGCCCGAGCCCTCAGCCTGAGCCGGCGCCCAGGGCACCCCCATTCTGTGGTCATCTAAGTCCTGAGGGCAGCAGGGAGGGGGTGGCGGGAAAAAGGCTTGGTTCTCCTTGGCGTATCCTAAACTCCCATTCTATGGCCTCTGGAGTCCTGGCTGGGAAAGAGCCCTCGGGGTGGCAGATTTAGGGAAGCACCCTTGCCCACTTAAGCACCTCTTAGAAAAGAGTTGGACAGAGGAGGCCGAGGTCACACAGGTTCTTGGTGGCAAAGTAGGGTGGAAGCACCTCAGGTTCCTGGGTGCTCGGGGTGCTCTTGCCTCTTGAGGGGTGTGGCTTGCACTCCTGCTTCCCCCATCAATCCTCATCTGCCCTCATCCCTGGGGGGCTGGGACAGTCCTGAGGAGGGGGGCTGGAGAAAGAAAAGGTGTCTGATAAATACACCATGCTAGTCACCATCCTAAGCTGCTCCCCAGCCCCCTATGCAGTGGTTACCTCTCACCCACGTTACAGAGGGGAGACTGAGGCCTGGATTACCCAGGAATGGATGGCACAGACAGATGCCCTCACAAGCCATCAGGGCCTCAGACTCCTCTGTCCCCTGTCTCTGGGGGGCGAGGGTGGTGGGGAGGAGGCAGTGGGCAGGCAGGGATGGGGGCACGTTGTTTGTAGGCATAGCAGGAGGCTAGCAGGCTGGATGCACCTTGCCTCTCCCTTGTTTTCTTGCAAAGGAGTTACTTTCTCTGAGTGCTTCCAGGCAGAGGGGACACTTGGGCCTCTGTCCTTGACCTGGTGCGAGCTACTGCTCCTGCTGGCCTCTGCCCCTTTGCAGCAACCTGGGAATACCATGAATGCCAGGGATACCATGAACTGGCAGGTGTGGAGTCCCAGAAGGTGTGTGTGCGCCACACCTGGCCCATCCCGTGGATAGCCTGGGTGAAGGAACTTCTCAGTCAGAGGGGTTGGGGTTGACCAGTGGACAGAGGATGGGCTGGAATTTTGGCTTCTAACTTGCAGAAGCCCTGCTAAGGGGACTCAGCATGTAGGCCAGGCCCCAGGACAGTGCAGAAGAATAGGTTCAGCAGCCCACACCCAAGTCACTTGGGGCCACACGGGCCCGTTTACAAAGGTAGACAGCTGGGCAGCTGTAGGTGAAGGCGTCCCAGGGACTGGGCAGCTGCTGGAAACCCAATAGCCCCATTCCAGATGTGGGGCTCCTCCCGAGTTTGGGGATGTGTGCTAGAGAAGGTTGCAACTCTCCAGGTATGGTCCCCAGCCCTCAGGCACCCTTTATTGTTTCCTGGGAACACAGGAGTCTGGCACGGTTTTGGCAGAACCCACTGAGGACAAAGCTGGGGATCTGGGTGGGGGCTTCCCATCCTACACTGTTTTAACATTGTCAGTCCATGTAGGACCACTATTCTTGAATAAATCAGTCGTGCTGTGTGCAATATAAGCCCTTTATTTTCCTCTTAGATTTTCTTTGGGGGAGTGTGAACAAGGTCTAACTACTTAGCCCAGCTGCTACTGAGCCTCCTGCCTCAGCCTCCTGAGTGCTGGGATTATAGGCGTGTACCACCTCACTCAGCCTAGAATTTTACAAAATACATGTCCATGTCTCAAACAGGCCAACTGTGAACACAGTTATCAGTACATGTGTCTGTCCATCCAGTGGTGCTGTGTTTGAATGTGTGTGACCATTCATCCAGGATGTCCCATGTGTGCATATGTGTGTGACCACCCATCAGAAGTCCTATGTGTGCATGTATGATTGTCCATCAGAGTTGCCTATGTATGTGTGACCATCCATCCACAGATGTCCTGTTGCCTATGTGTGTGTCCATACTTCAGAGATGCCGTTTGTGCATGTATGTCCGTCCTTCAGAGATGCTGTGTGCATGTGTGTCCATCCTTCAGAGATGCCATGTGTGCGTGTGTGGCTGTCCTTCAGAGATGTTCCTCACATGCACATTTGCGGTGTCCTCTGCAGACATGAGCCTGCTTCTTCCCAGGTCAGTCAGGCTGGGAGGCACCCTGGGCCTGCAACTGGATCTGAGCTGGCTGGTGGGCAGCCCTCTTAGCTTGGGAGGAAGGTCTCGGGCCTCTCCCTCTGTCCTCTCAGCCCAGGAGTCTCACTTTCTGGGAAGCTGGGCTGAGTTTACCCCAGGGTCCTCTGATAGCAGATGGATTTGGGCTGTGAGGGTGAGACACTGGGAAGACCCACATGGGTGGCTGCTGGGCCTTCTTAATTGCCTAGGGGTGTGTGTGTGTGCATGCCTGTGCTCACAGGAACCATGGGAACTGGCTGTGCAGCTGAGTCCCTTACTCTCTGACAGCCCAGGCCCCAGTGGTTGGCCCAGGGGTCTCATCTCATTTCACTGTTTGCTGGGTGGCCTGGCTGTGTGACCCAGATTAAAAGGTATACAATTGCCACCCAGGAAAGAGAGTGAGTGGTTCAAGGTGATGAGAACAGGACAACAGGCTCAACCACGCCATGTGACTTAAGTAAGAGGAGAGAGAGGGAAGGAGAGGGAGTGCACACCACAGCCAGCCCCTCGTGGTGGTTGGTCCCACAGGCAAGGGCTCCATCCCTCCACTCAAGTGGGTTTTTGTTCCTGCAGCCAAATGTGGGCTCTGTGGAGGAAGCCCACCTCCTACACACACACACACACACACCCTACACACATGGTGCCAGCAAAACCCTGTCACCAGGAGCATCCAGCTAGCTCCCAAAATTTCCTCCCAATGCATTTGTCTGCACAGGTCTGTGTCTGCCTCTGGTCACTGTCCTCTGAGGCCACTGGTGCCCCCATCAGGGCCTGAATGGTGAGGCCGGGAGCTTCTCCTGGCGCAAACTCCACTGCAGCCAACAATCACAGAAGCAGGGACAGCCCAGTGATCCTGGTGTTCTGTTACTCACCCACTGTGTCACCCTCTGCCACACATAGCCAGAGCTGACCTCACGTAGGTCACATAGGAAGTGACAGCACATTCCAACTCCTGCCTCTCGTTGCTGGTCCTAGGGGAAGCCAGCCATCACGTGAAACCTGAGAAATGGCTTCCCCACACAAGACAGGTACTGAGGCCTCTGCCAACAGCCAGCACCAGCATGCCAGCTGCGTGGTCAAGCCAGCGAGACGCAGAGCAGTCAGACAGTGCCATCTAGCTGACTTCTGGCCTGCAGCTTCAGGAGAAAGGCGAGACAGAACCACTCGGCTACTCCCATCCTAACCACAGACACGGAGAGATCATGATGACCTGTTTAAGGTGCTACTGTGTTGGGGGGAGTTTGTCACACAGCAGTGTTACACAGCACGATGCACATTGCGGGTGCTTGTCCCAGACAGAGCAGCACAGGAGACATGGGAGCACAGACTTAGAGGGCTCGCTTTGATTCTGAGTTACTACCTCCTCAAGCACAGGAAGACAGCTCTGGGGTTCTGGACACTGGACGTCCAGAACATAGATCTGGATTCTTCTAAGGAGTGGAGAGAAAGAGGGAGGCTCCTCTACCACAGGCCCCTGCTCTTCTCCCATTGACAGATTTGCTGCAGTCCAAGGCTCCCATCCGCCAGGCTGCTGTCTCCCGGGTCTGTGCCTCTGGCCACCCTGAGCACCATGCTTGTATCTCTGGCAGCTTCCTAGCCACCTCCATGTAGAGTTCTAACTTGGTGCTCTTAAGCTAACACCACTGCTTTACCCATCTTCTCTTGGGCTCCTGTTAAGGGCTTTCTAAACACTGATGTGACACTTATTGCTGCAGTCTGGGTATTATGTGCTCCCCGAAAGCCCCTGTGGTAAGTGCTTCCACCATGATGTGCTGCCTCACCACAGCCCCAGAAACAATGGGGCTAACCAATAATGGACCAAACTAACCCTTTTTTTAAGTTGGTTATCTTAGTGAGGAAGGCAGACTAAGACACTTACCTAACACACAGACACGTATACTTATGTATCCAGAATGAAAAACACACAAATATTAATGGTGATTATTCTTGGGTGAAACATACAGTTTTAATTCTATTCTTTTCATATTATCAAAAGCTATCCGTACTTCCTCTCTGGTCCTTGATCCATGCACTGCGGTTTATCAATCTGATTACTTTTTTCACAGCGCCACCTTTGGGTCTGTTCATCTACAGGCATTTTCCCCTGACCCGTCTTCCTCTTCACTAATTGTCTCTTCAGCTGTGTCTCACGTGCTATCAAATTACCCACTGAGTTCTTAATTTATTAGGTTTTTAAGACTCTCCATGTGGTATTCTTATCACTTCAAGTTCTCTGTCAATTTGTTTGAATCCTGTCTTCTAAGTCCTTAAATATTTTATTGTAAGTCTCTGACTGATAACTCTGTTATCTTGATCACCTACAGGTCTGTTTCTTTTTTTTTTAATCTCAGAGGCAATTTTTAATAAAAAGTTGGTAATCATACACATAAATTATACTAGTATGAACTTAAAATTCATCACATTTTTCATTTTTTAGCTTGACCTTCTAGTAAATCTTTAGCTTCATTGATTTTGGCTGCTATATAAGGAGATCCTCCTTTGTCTGGATGACTTAAGAGCATAATTCATTGATGAGCATCTCTTATTTTTCCTTTATTGGCAGTAGGGCTTATACCTAGTATTAATGCCACTTCTTGTTTTGTCATTTTGGGTTCAAACCCACCTCTGTAATAGCCACCACTGAAGGCAGAGTTTGGTAGACTTTGAAAAACTTGTTTTACTTGAGGCTCCATATGCTTCATGGCTTGTAAGACATATCGGCCTGCAAATCCTGCAGCAGCAACGCTCAGTCCAACTGCAACCACTGTGCTGGCCATGGCTCATGCTCGGCTCTCCTGTCCCCACCGGGAGCGGGGTTCATCCCAGCCCAGACACCATGGCTACCAACTATACACCTTTACCGGAAAATGACGCAGCCACAGCCAGGGAGCACAAGCACCCAAACACCAGGTCTGTTTCTTTTGTCCATTTTTTTTCTTTTGGTTTTGGGTCATATCTTGTCCCATCCCATGCCTGCTCACTTCTGATTGCACAGGGACATCACACATAGCAACTGGAAGCTGGATGGTGCCATCTTCCCCCAGAAAGCACTGGCCTTTCTTCTGGCAGGCCACTAATACTCCACTCCAATCACAGCCTGTCCTCAGGACCCCAACTGCTTCAGCACGAACTCCCACTTCCTCAGTGCCAGTTCAGTGTCCCATGAGGAGATGTCACGGTGCCACACAGCACGCACAGACTGTTCTGTCCAGGGGAAGAGCAGCACGCTCACAGCCTGGCCGGTCTGGGCCACCTCCTCAGTGCTCACAGCCTGCAGGCGTCGGCACAGTTCTGCAGGTGGCAGCCCGTCCACTCTCACCAGCACCATGTTGGTTTCCACGGCAGCAGGATCCACAGAGCAAATGGGTGATGACAGTTCCTGGAGCCCTGAGGCACACCCCACAATGAGTAGAGCCCAGCCCCAGGGCCCCACTACAGCCCCCACCACCCAGAATTGTCCCCTGGGGAAGGCAGAGGGGAAGCCCAACTGTCATGGAGAAAAGAAGGACCCTAAGTCCTGATGTGTCATTTGGGGTCACACAGACATGATGTTGCTACTTTTGCTGTGTGACCTTAAAGAAATCAATTGACCTCTCTGAGTCTCAGTTTCTTCATCTGTGAAGTGAGGACATCATAGGACTGTCAGGGCTCAACTAAACAGATGAAGACCCAAGCTGGAGGCCACACTGCCAGGTTCTGCAGAGACCGAGGTTCTGCTGAGCACTTCCTGGTGTTAGGTACCATGTGCAGCACTGCCTGGTAAGGCAAGTAGACCTGGGCCCACCCTCAACATCCTGGAGACTTGAAAAAGGCAGACCTGCTGGGGGTCTGGGCCCCGCTGCATGCCCCCCATCCCGCTCAGCTGCCCCCAGTCCCAGCTGAAAGGAGCAGGCACCTTGGGCAAACCTCTGGGCATTGCTGTGATCCCTCAGCAGCACCTCCTCTGCATCGGCCAGTCCCACCAGGGCGGCTGCGGCCAGCACCCCAGCCTGACGCATACCTCCGCCCAGGACTTTCCGGAGGCGCCAGGCTTCTTCAATGAAGTCCTTGGTCCCCCCAATTAGGGCCCCCACCGGTGCACCCAGGCCCTGGGGAAAGAGAGGAGAGACTCCTGGTGGCTGTTCATGTGCAACTGTCCTTGGGCTGGGGAGGGGCAGATGCTACAGCCTCTGGAGCCCAGGGCCAGCTGCCGGGACAGGAGCTCAGGGACCCACTTCTGCAAGGCCAGCCAGAGGCTTCCCCACCTTAGAAAAACAGAAGGATACAGAGTCGCAGTGCTCCACGATGCGTGCAGGGGACACACGTAGAGTTACCGCTGCATTCATCAGCCGGGCCCCATCCAGGTGGACCCGGACCCCATGAGCCTGGGCCAGGAAGTGCACCTGGGGAGGAAGGGCAGGTGCAGGTTAGAGGGGCCAAGCTGGAGGGAGGACAGGTCTCCCCATAAGGAATCATGAGGGGTCTGGAGTCAGGAGTCTGGTTTGGTGACCGGCTCTGGATATTTGGGACCTGAGCTGTCACACTGTGCTGCTTGAGCCTTGATCTGTATTCAGTGGCCAATAAGTATTTTAACTCTGAAGTGTGTTTCTGGGATGGAACCCATGACCGTGTTCATGCTAGCAAGTGCTCTACCTCTGAGCTATGCTTTTTTTTTTTTTGGTGGGATTGAGATTGAGGTTTGAACTCAGAACTTTGGGCTTACAAATCAGGTGCTCAATTGCTTAAGCCACACCTCCACGTCCTTTTGCTCTGGTTATTTTGGAGATGGAGTCTCTCAAACTATTTTCCCAGGCTGGCTTTGAACTGATTCTCCTGACCTTAGCCTCCCAAGTAGCTAGGATTACAGGCTTGAACCACCGGTTCCTGGTCCATTGCTGTCTTTTTTTTTTTTTTTTCAGTACTGGGGCTTGAACTCAGGGCCTTCACCTTGAGCCACTCCGCCAGCTCTATTTTTGTGATGGGTTTTTTCGAGATAGGGTCTTCTCAGAGCTATTTGCCCGGGCTGGCTTGGAACTTCGATCCTCCTGATCTCTGCCTCCTGAGTCGCCAGAATTACAGGTGTGAGCCACGAGCACCCAGCAGCCTTAATTCTTTGTTGAGCACTCAAGGGTCTAACGAGGGATAAATGTCATGTCCTTTGAGCGTCACAGCAGCACCATTAGGGGACACTCTGTTCTGGAGGGGGAGAACGAGGTTTGGGAGTTGTGGAGTATGCATGAGCTCTCACGCTGGTGAGCAGAACACAGCATGGCAGCCTCCTCACCTCGCACGTGGATAGTAAGGAGTGGGGGAGCTGGAGATGTGCCGTGCACTCAACACAAGTGTGCTCCCCAGCCTCATCCAGGTCTCACTTCCAGGCTGGAGCAGCAGGCCCTGGTGCTGCTCTGGGACTGGGCTCTCAGCAGGGTGTGGGTGAGGGCATGTGGTGTCTGTTTCTGGGTGAGTCCAGGGACTGGGGCCCCCATCTTCAGACTTGGGCCATCATGTCCTTCCGTGACAGTCTGGCCACTGAGGGGTGCCACGGCATGTGTCAGAGGATAGGGGATGCAATGGGGGACACAGGAATCCAGGAGTAGGCTGGTGTGGGAGCACAGTGGTGGGGCTGGGCCTACCTGTTGGAGGTAGTCAACAGGGAGGACCCGGCCTCCTGAGCTGCTGTGCGTGTTCTCCAGGCACACGAGCTCGCAGACTGGGTAGTAGGGGCTCCCAAGGCTCCGGGTGATTACCCTCTCCAGCTCATCCAGGTCCAAGGTGCCATGGGGCAGGTCTGGGAGGGGTTGGGAGTGCACACCAGCGATCTGCAGGTGGAGGAAGACACAGGATCAGATAAGTCCGGGGGTCCAGCAGCACCTACTGGCCAAAGGGAGGGTTCCTCTGGGGGAGAAGCCAAAGCCCTGATCCTGACCCTGCCCTGTTCCAGCTCTGGGCCTCAGGACCCTTCCTCATCCTGTGTGTCTGAACCCAGATGGGGAGAGTACAGGTCGCCTTGCTAGTGCTCTGTTGAGATGTTGCCAGCTGGCTCCCTCTGGATGTCAGTGATCCGAGTGCCCACTAGGGGGCAGCAGGCACCAAGGCAGATGGTCAGATGGTCAGAGGCCTTTGCTGCCCCCATGTGGCAAATCTGGAACCCGGTTCTCCCTCCCACCTCCCCTGCCAGCTTCTCTGATTCTCCCTGTATCCCCTCTGCAAGTTCTAGACCCGTGCAAAGAAAGCAGATCCCACCTGAGCACCCTGGCAGGCTGGAGGATGCCCAGAGGCCCAGAGGAGCAGTGCCAGGTCCTTACCTGAGCCACCCCGCCCTGCTCATAGACGTGGAGATGGCACTCCTGCCCAAGAAGGAGCTGCGAGCCCCGGCGCCGGCAGTGACCCATCACTGAGACAGACGGGGAGGGGGACAGGACTTGGCACTGAGTCTGGGAGGCCCATCTGCCCCTGCTCAGCTTGGACAAGCTGAATCCTAGGGCTACAGTGAGCTCACCAGTGCCCATGCCAACTAGGAAACACTAGGTACCATCAAGGCATCTTACTGCCACGTGCTGAAAACTGTCACACTAAACACACAGCCATGGGATTGCTGTGCTGTGAATGCTGAACCACACACTGCCTGCAACATACCCCATAGCGCCTCAGATTGTCTCCTGCGGGGACAAGTGTCATGATGCTGTCCTTAGGGACATGCAGCCTGGGGTGCCAGAAGCTGTCTGGCCCTGCTGGGAAACCAAGGGCACAGGCACACTGGGGAACTGGAGGGGTGTTTAGTAAAGGATGGCTTACAGGAGGAGGCAGGTGGACAGAAATCTCAGGATGGCCTAAAGGGATGAGGCACCTGTGGTTAACGGGAACCCAGAGCCAGGGAGGAGGAGCTGTGGAGGGGCAGACACTTGTCGACCTCACTCGCCTTGGCCCCAGTCTGTCAGGGTGCCCAACAGAGGGGAGGGATGGAGTGTGCCCTGAGGCCCTGGGGGGCAAACTCACCAGCGATGAGGTTGGCCATGGTGTTGGTGGGCACAAAGAGAGTCTGCTCCACCCCGAGCAGCAATGCAACCTTCTCCTGCAACTCTGAGGAGGAGGGGTGGGTGGGGCAGGAAAGGCTGGATCAACAGCTGCACTCAGAGCCAAGCCACTGTGTCTTGTAAGGCACAAAGTGCATTTGTTCAAGTAACAGCCCCTTGCCCGGGGCTGTGGGGAGTGGTCCAGCAGGTGGGGCTGGAGCCTGTCTGCCAGCTGCACAATCTTTGGTCTTGGTGGCCACATTTCCAGGTCCAGTGGTCCCTCAGTCAACCCTGTACCCCAACTTCTGGGCCATGCCCCCCCTTACCAAAACTCTCTTGTGGTTTGAATCTGCTGTCCCACCCACATCTCACACCTGTTTTACTTCCTTTCCCATCAGCCACATCAGGTGAGTTCCTGTGGTTTCTCTGCCAACTTCCTCTCCCCCTTAGAAGGGGACCTGGAGGGAGCAGAAGGGGGCTGGAGGGTGAGTGGGACTCCTGCTTTTTCAAAGCACACAATGACTCCCTTCTGTCTGTGGCATCAAGCTCAAAGTCCTTGACCTGACATTCAAGGCCAGCATGACCAAGGCACCTGCCTGCACCCTACAATCCCCACCCGTATCCTGCACATTTCTTTCGGAGTGGCTTATGCTTCTGGAGCTGCCACTGCCTGGTGAGTCAGCACTCCCTTCCCTAGCTGGGGAGCTGCCACTCATCCTTTAGGGAGTCCCCTAAAGGTCCTCTTCCCCTGGGTCTCAAAGCACACTTCACAGACTCCTGTAAGTGCAAGCCCTGAGACGACCTGTTACACGGGTGTCTGCAGACCAGTGGCTTAGCCATCTGTGAAGTTCACAGCAACAGCGGGTGCATGATCGGTCCCAATCACCCCTGGGCCCATGGACAGGTCCTGGGGCTCAAGTGGTGACCCCATGGTTTCTCCCTGACCCAGTGGTTCACTATAGCAGCAACTCTCAACCCTGGGTGGACTGTGCGTTACTTTTTCTTTAAAACACCTTTAGGTTACCAGAACCCACCCGTGGGGGAATGTAGCCCAGGAAGAACCTCCTTTTCTAAATTGTAGATTGGCTTTCTTTGTCTTCATGGGGGCAGGCAGTGGGTGCACTACAAGTTTCAGAATCAGAAGACCTGGGTTCACCCCAGTTCTGCCATTTACTAGATACGGGGCCTTTTTTTTTTTTTTTGGCTGTACTGAGGTTTGAATTTAGGGCTTCCTGATTGTGAGGCAGGTGCTCTACCACTTCAGCCATGCCTCCAGGCCTAAGTATGGGACGTTGAAGGCCTTTGTGGGCATCTGGGAGCCCTTCCCTGCAAGATTGGATCACATCCATCTGGGGCAGCAGAGTAACAATGCAACGTGCACACAAATCACCCTGTTAAAATGTAGGTTCCGGCTCAGCAGCTTGGATAATCTGCATTTCCAATGGGTTTCCGGGTGATGGCCAGATTGGGCAACAAACAGATCGCAACGTCTGACACGAGGCAGATAATCCCTGAACACCTGCTGGGTCACCTGCTGGGTCACCACCCTGAGTACCGACCTCCCTTCTCGCCAGCACCATGGACAGCACCCCGGGGTCGCCTCGAAGACCCCGGCCCCGGGCTTGCGCGCGAGGCTCACCGCGGACGGTGGGGTCCTCGCCGTAGTCATCATCCCCTACGACCGCCTCGGCCATGGCGCGCCTCATAGCCGGCCCGGGCCTGGTCACCGTGTCGCTGCGCAGGTCCACCACATGGGTCGGGACCCCCGCCCAGCTCCCAGACCACCGTACCCAGGACGCCCGGAGAACAGGGGCCGCGACCCGTGTCAGTGAGCGGAGCATGCTGGAGGCAGCGCCCGCCTCTCCGCCCCAGCAGGAGCGGCGAACCCCTGTCCTCCCAGCGAAAATGGCTCAGAGAAGCGGGGTCGGCGCGGCCAGACTTCTCTGACCACAGTTACTGCGGACCTGGGCCGAGATGGCCCCGGGGCACACTGGGAGTTGTAGTCCGCGTCACGTCGCTGGAGCATAAGCAAGCCCGGTCGGGCCCTGTAGCATGCTGGGAGTTGTAGTCAAACTGTGTCGCGGTTGATATCTAGTGTAACTGGGGATGCTGGAGCAGATGGGTTTGCTTACTTAAGGGGAAGCTGAGACCTAGAAACTTTTATTGTGGGAAACAAGTATTACTGTCCTTGCATTACAGAAGAGGAAAAGGAGACTCTGGAAGCTAATGAATGTGGCTAAGGTCACTTGGGCAAGAATTGGTCCAGTCTAGCGGTCAGCTTGTCTCGAGTCCAGCTCTGAACCATGGTGTTACGCTGCCCCTAAAAAGAAGCTTTCCATCATTTATTTACTTTTTTCAATATGGCTTAACTGAGCACCTACTGTTGACAGGTACTGTCTACAAGGAGGTGTAGGACACAAGGCTGAGTGCAATTGTGCCCAAAGCATACAGTATCACTCGACATAATAGAAGACAGAGTCAAAGAGGTGACTAAAGAGCCTCCTCCTTCCTAGGCTGTGACCATGAAGGGCAGGTACCTCCATGGAGGTAGTGGTGAAGGGTTCGGCTGGTGCCCCACTGTGTTTCAAGTTCAGATCTATCACTTAAGGCAGGGAGTGCAGCTCAGTGGTAAAGCTCTTGCCTCGCATGTGTGAGACCCTGGGTTTGATACCCAGCACCCCAAAAAACAAACATCAAAAAAAAAACCAAAAAACTCTGCCACACTGTGTGGCCTTCGACCAGTCATGCCTCAGTTTCCTCACCTGAAAATCCAGCCATGATGAGGATGAGAGACTTCATGTATTTAGTGCTGACCCCAGTACTTGGCTTGTGGGAAGATGTAGGAATATCCATCCTAGTGTCATTGTTGATGTTGCTCTAGGACCTGGGGCTTGGTGTGTGCGTACACAATAACTCACTGAGTCCTTGGGGTGACCTTCCCTCACACAAGGAGGACAGGGACACAGCATTTCTCCTTCCTAGAGCATGGGCCCCAGGTGTTGCCTGTCTGCCATGGGAGAAAGTTGGGAGGGGGGCAAGCAGAGCAGAAACTTCAGCATCTGGCGAGGTCACTCCTTAGGGAAGAGGATACGCATCCCATGGCCCCCAACAGATGCTGACTGCCCTGTCCTCTTGGTCCTGCCAGGTCCCAGGGGTAGAAGAGTGAGGGAAGGTGAGGCTATGGCTGCCTGGTCTTGGGCACAGGGCAGGCTTCCTGGAGGGAGGCTGAGCGAGCTTGGAAGGCAGCACAAGGCACTGACCAGGCAAAGGCAGGAGGGAGAGTGCTTCTGGCAGGGAGCAGCATGGGCGCCGGCTTGGCTAGGTCAGTGCTGGCAAGGCTGAGGCCCTGAAGGAAGTCCAGTGTAGTTGGGGAAGTGAGCAGGGGCAGCAATGGAGCCCAGTCACCTCCAGGGTCAGGGCCAACTTTCAGGGGCTCTTCCTGTCCCCTCTCCCGCCTGGAAGGGCCATCCTGAGGTTGAACATCACAAGTCCCTGCAGGTCTGTGGCCCAAGGACCCCATCTGATGGAAAGGCCAACTGTCCTCCCCACAGCTGGGCCCCTCTGGCCCTGACCCACAAGCTCCACCAAATTCCCGAATTCCCAGCCCTTGAAAACAGGCCCTTTATCTCATTGTCTGGCTCCAGCCCTTCTGCTGGGAAGTAGGGGGTGGGGAACCGAGGCCTCCGTGGGAAGGAAGGGAGGTGGATGGGCTGGGAACTCTCAGGGGAGCGGGGAGAGAGGGGACAAAAGAGTGTGTCCCTGGCACCTCCCAGCCATGGTAGAACCACAGCATGGCCTCCTGGTTGTCGGTCCTTCAAGTTGAGTTGGGGTCAGGGCAAGGAGGCTAGGGTAAGTAATCCCAGGCCTGAGAACCCTACCAGGACACACAGCTGGTCACCAGTGGGGCCTTTGTTCCTCTAAAGCAAGCCTGTTTCCCCAGAGAGATGGTTTGTTCCTGGGGGTAGTGGCAACAGTGTCCATGCCGGGGGTCCCCCAAGCACCCGTGCTGGCATTGGGGTAGGGACCAAGAAGAAGACTGTCTTGGAAGAAGGTGGGGCTGGAGGTGTGGCTCGAGGGGTAGAATGCACACGTATGTATTATAATTTGGGCTGGTGTTTATGTGCATACTTTTTTGTTTTTTGCGGTACTGGGGTTTGCATTGAGGGCCTACACCTTGAGCCACTCCACTAGCCCTTTTTTGTGATGATTTTTTTTCAAGATAGGGTCTTGCAAACTCTTTGCCTGGGCTGGCTTCAAACCATGATTTTCCTGATCTCTGCCTCCTGAGTAGCTGGGATTACAGGCATGAGCCACCAGCACCCTGCTTTATGTGCATACTGTGCACATGTTTATGTGTGTCCTGGCTGTGATAAGATCTGAGTCATCCTAGTGGCAGCTGGGGACAGGCCACAGGTTCTGGGCTGGGGTGAGAACCCATCCATGGAGCCAGCTGTACTTACCATCTAACCTTGCCCTGGTCTCTGAGCTGACCCGTCCCTCTGCTCTCTAACTCTGGCCTGTCTGTAATTCTCAGCAGGAGAGTTCCTACTGCAGAGGTCATGGGGTTGCCTCCTGCTCCCCACCCTCAGCAACTCAACTGTCTCCTTCTCTCATCACAGTCAGTGCTCTGGCCAGGTCCTCTGGAATCCTGCCTGGCCTGGTGGGTTCCTGGCCTCCGAGGCTGGTCCTGCAGCACTACTGCTCAGGACTACTGACCGCTCTGGCCTCTGGAAGCTCCCAGCTTCTTGATGTAGATTCTGCCCTGCTCCTTGAGCCCAGCCCTCCCACCTCCTCACTGCACAGCAGATGATGGTGACAGTTCTGTCCCCCAAATGTGCTATTTCACTTTCAACTGCAGGTCTCTGCAACTGCCTTACCTCTGCCTAGAAGGCCATCAGCATCTGTCCCTGGTCACTCCCTTCTCAGTTTTCAGGTGTTGGCAGAGATGCCTATTCCTCCAGGAAGCCCCCCAGCCTGGCCCACCAAGGGATGGAGGTAGCCCTCATTCTGGACCCATAGCACCTTTTCTTCCCACTGTCCATGGCCATAGCTGCAGGTTTCTCCTGACTTTTCTATGTGGCCAGTGGTCTTAGCATGCAGGAACCTGGGGACTGTGACCCTTTTACACATCCTGCACGCGTAGCCCAGTGCCTGGCCCCTAGGACAGTAAGTACTGGCTGAATGGCTTTCGAGGGACACAAAGTCCAATATGCCCTGAGCACTGGATCCACCAGCAGCTTTGTGGAGAACAGGTTCAGGTCCTGTATCAGAGGATGTTCTGGGTGTCCTCAGGATCGCCCCTACCCTGCCATCTTCAACTGTTTGCCACTCCAGGGTAGTGGGAGAATGTGTGGGCTGCAGGGGGTGCAGAGGCTCAAGACAGGCAACTGGTTGAGCTGCATCACAAGGCACCCCAGCTCCCTGGCACCCATCCAGGCAGGCGCAGGCTCTGGGTGTGGGCACAGGCACACACACTCACATGTTGAGTTAGTTCAGTGTGCATATTCCTGTAATGCTGGGCTGCTGGCAGGAAGTGAGCCGCGGGGAGGCTGCTGCTGGGAACCAGGGCTGGCCCTGCAGACCTAAAGGGAGGCGGCAGATTGGAGCTGCAGATAGCACAGGTCCTGGTAAACAGGCAGGGGGATGTCCTCCATCTTGTACCCTTGGCTCTGAGCCCTCTATAGGTGCTGGCCTGGCCCCAGACCTGCTAGCCTTGAAGCTGGGGGGACAGCTGTTTACACCATCATTGTCATTTCCAGCCTGTGGCGGGGGTGTAAAAGGGCAGGTACTGGACCTGGGGTCCTGATTGGGCATGGCGGTGAGCATGCATTTGGCCCTTGTGGGGGCCACCCATGGCAAGACCACCTGTGCTGTTGGGAGAGTAGAAATGGGAACAGTATGGGGCTCTTCCAGCCCCTACACCTCCCCTACAGGAAAATTCAGGAAAACTACCTGAATTTTCTGACAGTACAATGGAGGGTCACCTTGAACCATCTCATAAAAAGCAAAGTGGCGGGTCCAAGGCGGAGGGTGGGCAGAGAATGGGGCGAGAGTGGCTGCACCCTAGTCAGGTGCAGAGAGGTTGGGCTGCATAGACTGGTTACAGTAATGGGGGCTGAGAGGCCCCTGCTCTGCTGAGGAATTCACCCTAATGGCTTCAGCTCATGACGCTGAGCCCAGGGGCTGGGCTGGTGAGAGCCAGGCCTGGCTAGATCCCAGTGCTCAGCACAAATACACTGTTTTTCTATTTTAATTATGAAGTCCTTCAGAAAAGTGCATGAAGCCTACAAATAAACACGAACAGCAAATGAATTCCCACGTGGAATTGGCGTGGACCCTTTAAGTCAGGCTTCTTGGGGCTGGCATCATGTTCCCAAGTCACCTGTCTTATGGCTGTCCTTCCTGCTTTGCCACCGTGGCGCACCTTTCCCGCTCTCTGCCTCGGACACATTTGGGTTTGCTGTTTCTGAGCAATGCTGCCGGGTGCATCCTTATTCCTGTTTCCTGGCCACAGGTGCTCCTGATCTGTAAGGTGCACTCCTGGGGGAGAGGGGGTCGTTGAGTCACGGGATACCCTGGGGGGCCGTCTCCCGAAGGGGTGGAATGACTTGCTTTCCCATGTCCCCACTGCTTGTCTGTCCCAGTGGTGCTGGCATCATGAGATTTCTTAGCTGTAGCCATCTCGGCAGGTGGGTGGCATATCGTGGGAAGCACAATGTCTTTCCTAATGTTTGCATCATCCAGACTCCTCTTTGGTCAAGAGCTTGTTTGTGTCTTTTCTTGTTGACAAGTGGGACAGAGATTTGCTTAAAAATGCTACTCCTGGGGGATGAATGTGTTGCAGAAGTCCCCTTTTCTGTATGCTCTTTGCATACCTTTCTGCTGGATTAGAAGTCCTGCATTTCACGTAGTTCAGTTGAGCGTGTTCCCACATTGTGACCGAACGTTCTTGGGAAGGAGTCCTGCTTACCTCCCACATCATCTGCAGGGGAAATTGTGCCTTGCACATTTAAGTGTGTGTTCAACTTTTCCCTACATTTGCCCAGTGTTAGAACATGCAGCTCAGAGGGGAGGAGTCTGGCAGCATGGCTGGGGTCCTTCCTAGCTCTGTGGACCACAAGGTGTCCTTCATGCCCTGGCCCAGGCTGGTGGAGCTGGTTGCAAGGGTCAGGGCAGGGTAGGGATTAAAGATGACTGGACCTGAAGAGCGGTGAGATGGGTCTGGAGAAAGATCACTGGCAACGAAGCAGCAAGAGACACCATGACATCATCGCCATCACAAGGCAATCAGAGGTGGCCTTGGGCAAGACTGTGAACCCTGCACACAGGCTTCACAAAGCCTGGTGCATAATGGATGCTTCCCTGTGCCCCCACTTTCCCTCTGGCTAGGCTGGAGGCCCTCCCCGCCTTCCCAGCATTGCCCCTTCCACCTTAGAAGCCCCTCCCTAGACAGTGCAGGGTAAGGGCTCCATGTCTTAGGATTGGGCAGCTGGGCTAGGCACCCACACTTTGAGGTCCAGTGGGTTTGGACCACAGGGAGCTGCAGGCCCTAAGAGCTTTTCAGGACCTTTGTGGGTGCAACTGGAGCCTGGGCACCCAGCAGGTTTGACAGTAGAGCTGGCTGAGCAGCTGGGATCCTGGGAAACCCTGGGGATGGTTGCCCCAGGGCTCCCTCTGTGGCTGGGAAGCAGCCAGCCTTCCAGGAATCTCAGCCTTGGAGTGGGGGCAGGGAGCAGCGTGGAATGGATTCCCATTTCAACGGCCTTCCTGGGAGGCAGGGGGCTGTGATGTGCACGGACAAGGACCTTGGGAACAAGTCCCAGAAATCCCCTGCAGGGCTTTGGAGACTCCCCTTGCCTTCCTGAGACCCTGCCAGCTGTGCTCAAGGACCACTTGCACTCCCACCTTCCCAGGTGCCCCAAGCTCCAGCTGAGCCCAGCCACACCCTGGCACCTTTGGCCCCACCTGCACCCTCCCCGGCCCCGCCTGCAGGGGCTCCTGTCGGCTGGGGCATGAGTTCAGGTCTGACATTATTTACTGCTGCAGTTTCCTCCTCCTTCCAGTAACTTGTCCTCCAACTTCAGGCGGCTTCTGATTAGGCAGCAAGACCTCTAATCTCTCGGATCGCATTTACCGGCACCAGGCCTCTCACTTCCTGTTACTGCGCTTGGACTGAGGCGTGGGGACATCTCCCTGCCTGCTGAGCCCTCAGCCATTCTAGGGCCCCTGTTCTGCCCCCTTGGTACACTCGGCAGTAGTATGGAGGGGTCAGACACTGGGCACGGGGCACAGTGGCCATCTGGTTCCACAGACCCTGTCCCAGTGCTGCAGACAGGGGATCTAAGGGTGAGCCAGCTCTGCAACACCCCCAACCCTCACCTACCCAGGCTCAAGGTCTAGCTCAGGGGACCAGGGCTCCTCACTTTGCTCCTGCCTACTTGGCAGAACACCATGGAGGGCACCCTGACGCAGGCTCTCCCCCGCAGGAGAGGACATGGACAGGAGTTGAGGCTTTTCGTCTGCGCCCTGGAAACTCAGAGTTCCATGACTTGCCCGTCTTGCTTATCCTAGGTGGGTCTCCCCAGCTTCCCCCAGCAGAGCCCTGGCATTTCAGGGTCACAAGGACAGTGGGTAGGAATGGCCACCCAGCTCCCACCCAGGACGTAAGTCCCTGGACAGGGATGAGTTGATGAGTGGCAATTTCAATACAGATGGTCCCCCACTCAGGTTTGTTTTCACTTTACTATGGTGTGAAAGTGACATACATCCAGAAGAAACTGTACTTTGACTTTTGAGCTTTTCCTAGCCTGGTGATAGGTAATACAATCCTCTCTTGAGAAGTCGGGCAGTAGCAGGGACCCAGGGATGTTGTTAGCCCTGAGATCATGAGGGAAACAGCTCGCACTACTGTGAGTGGGGTGCTCCCGCTAGGAGGTTCCATGGGTCAGCTAGATTAAGTGCATCTTTTTACTGCCACCATTTTCAATTGATGGTGGGTTACTGTAAGCTGAGAGCATCCTTACTTAATGGCTTCTGAGTGCCAAACACCTATCGTGTGCTGAACCGAACCATTCACTGAACACTTACTGTGTGCTGCACACTTGCTGTGTGCTGAAAACCTACTGTGCTCAGAGCACAGGGTTCAAACCCTAGTCACCTGGCACTAAAAAGCACCCACCTTCTACACCCTGTGCAGAGAGTTTTGCCCTAGAAGGAACCTCAACCCTTTTGTTATCTTCTCCCCATAGGACCTGTTTTTGCCCTCTGTTCCACAAACGAGTCTGGTTTCCCTTTCCATGGTGTCCTACAGAGATGGAAGGGCCACTTTGGGCAACCCGGCTTGGCTCCTGGATGCTGATAGGACACCTGGAATCAAGGGAGGCATGCTCTTCAGAGTGGCAGAATTTGAGGGGCCTTTGGGAAGAAAGAAGGTTGGAACTTGAGGCTGGGGGACAGGCCAAGGCAGAAGGCACCAAGGACCCCGTCATAGTTGAATTCCAGGGGCCATTTCCTCTACATTGTTCTCCAAAATCGGATATACAGCATGATCCAAGGGGCAGAGAGGAGGGTTTTATACTCAGCATTTCAAGCTTTTTTTGGGATCGTACCAGGGTTTGAACTCAAGGCCTCCAGCTTGCCAGACAGATGCTCCTACCACTTCAGTCATGCCCCCAGCTAGTATTTAAATCTCATCTTTTCAAATGCTATCTTTTGTGAATATTTTATAATGCAGCAATGTATGGACATGCCATGGAAACTCAAGATCTGTAAGTCACTGTGTATGCTGTTTTTATTGGTGGGTGGGTGCAGGATTGGAAGGGTATGAAGACTTGAAGGCCACTGTTTCCTGGGTCTGATACTTTCTCTTTCTGGGCACCTGCCTGCTGAACTTGTGACCTAGGACATCAGGATTCTGATGCCTGGAGGGCTGCCTGCAGTGGAAAGTCCCAAGTTGGCTTGGTGGAGACCTCAGGTGGATCTGACAGCCTGGAGGTGACAGGGCCACAGCAAGAACTCAGGCCTCCCTCTGGTGGGTATTTATTCCCACTAGGAGCAGAGACAAGACCTGGCGCTGGGGTGTGGAGAAGGGCATTCCAGGCTTGGGCACTCTGACCAGGACCCCAAGAACCCCTACTCTAAACAGGAAGACAACATGCTGGAGCAGGGCAGAATGCCATCTGTGCTTTCAAGTGTGCCTGGCCTGATGGGGCAGCTGACATTCACAAGCCTCCAGCAAGAGTTCAGTGTTGTTCCCAGGGTGATCAGTGAACAGAAGTGCCACTGGGGAAGGAAAATTCAGAAAGGGAAAACCTGAGGTCCTCGATCCACCCATGTGAGGTGCTGCATTAAAGCACTTTGCTTCCCACCCAGGACGCTGGCCAAAAGCTGTGCACAGCTGTGACTGTGACCCCCACTTTACAGGCCAGGAAACAGGTCACTTGTTTGCCAGTAAGTAGCCAGGATTAGAGCCCCTGCCTCAAAGGTTTCCACTTCCCTATAGACCCCGCAGCTGTAAGTGACACAGCTGTGTGTGGAGCCTGCAGGGGGCAGTGCTGGCAGGGCCTGGAGGCACTGGTCAGCCTTTCCCCTCTTCTGTACCTAAAGGAGCCCATCTGTTTTCAACCAGTCTCTGTTTTCAGCCCTGCCCTCTGCAGAGATACATACCCCCTTCTGCCTGCCTTACATCTGGCTACCTCTGTCATTGGTCACTTGCTAGTGTCCCTCACTGAACTGTGGGCTACTGGAGTGCAGGATCTGTGTCTGATTCTCATCTCAGGATTCCCAACATGGGGCTTGGAGCATAAGGAGCACTCAGGAAACGTCTGAATGAATGTGGAGCACTGAGTGCGAGAGTGAGAGGGGCTGACTTTGAAGATGGAAATGGACCTGAAAGGACAAACAGAATGAGCATGACCGGGGTTGGGGTGGGGAGGCCACCAGGGGACAGCTACCGAAAAAGCATGGAGTATCATGTGTGCCTGGCCTGGCGGGATGGTCCAATGAGACCTAGGACCATGACTGCCAGACAGATGGGTAGTATTAAGACAGTAGGGAGCACAGGCAGGTCTTTGAGCAGAGGCATGGCAGAACAAGCCTTCTGTTGTTGGGAAGTCCTATGCTGACTCTCAGAGAAGGAGGGTATGGAGAGCAGCTGAGTCCCTTATAAGGTCTTCCAGCCTTCTCATCTGAGGCAGGCTTGTCTGCCCTCCACTAGAGCCCAGGGCAAACACTCCTCTAAAATCTAGAGTTCATTCATTCATTTAGTCAATAAACGTTGGGGATGCTGGGGTTGGGAAACTGTCTGGGCTGGGCCTCTGGGTGCTTGAGAGTCACTCCATGGCGTGCGTGTCCCTCACTCCACCAGGGGCTCAGAGCTCCCCTGCCACTCTCTCCAGGCTCACAGTGGGGGTGCAGGCCGAGGCCCTGGCAGATCCTCCCCCCGCCCCGCTGGTCGGGTGGGGGTGGGCCTGAGCAGCCCCGCCTCGGGCCCCACACGGGCAGCTGTTCCCGGAATGGGGGTTTCAACTTTTTGTTGTTGTTGTTGTTGGCGAATATGCATGTGGTCTTAATTATTTATACGTAGCACTTATCTCCCCCAAATGTCTTATCCGGATTCGGCAGATCCGAGAGCGCGCGTGGCTGGCGCGGGGGCGGGGAGCGGACAGGAGCTGGAGCACTGAGGGCCGAGGAAGCGGGCGACCCCCGAATCCGCTGGGCAGCCGAGCCTCGTGGGGAAGGAAGGACCCCATCGGTGGGCAGAGTGACTCAGGCACCGGCGAGCGAGGGAAAGCCGCAGCGGCGGAAGTCCACACCTGGGGCAGGTTAACTTGACCTCTCCGCCTCGGGCCTGAGCGCACACGGCCACCAAGGGTGGCCACGTCCAGAGATCAATTCTCCGGGGTGCGTCCCTGGTGGATCGTATCAGGAGCCAGTTAAGGAGAGAATCCCGGCCCTTGGCAAACCGCAGCCATTGAGGGTCCCGCGTGTTATCTGCTCACCCTCCTTGGAAGCAGGCGTGGCCTTACCGCCTTATAGATGAGGAAGCTGAGGGCCTCGGGCCTCTCCCGTCTAAGGTCCTACAGCCGAGCAGGGATTGGTGCGCCCACGTGCACTCGCGGCGGGGGTGGGGGCAGGTGTTCATTCCCGGCAACATCACAAGCAAAAATAACAACTGCCATGCAGTGGGGCCCTCCCTGCCAGGTCCCCACCTTTGGGTAGCGCCATTGGAGATTCCTGGAAGCGCCTTGGGGGGGAGGGGGAGGGGAAGAGGAGGGGGAGGGGAGGCCCGCCTTTCTCTTCGCCCCCGGCAGTTTGTAGGAGGCTCCAAGGCCAACCCCGGCCGCCCGATCCCTCCCGCTCAGGGTCGCCCTTCGTGTGCCCCGCGGGGATCTGGGCTAGATCCCCGGGTCTGTGCGCCCTGCACCCAGTAGGCCTTAGGGGTGAGTGTCTAAATCCTCTGCCCTGGCAGGGTGTCGCAGAGGGTCCACCGTAGGAGGTCCAGCCTGGGGCCACCCCCGACAGGGTAGGGCACTGGGGAAGGTCGACCCCCAGCTGCCGGGAAGTCTCTTGTGAGCAGATAGGGGCAGGGGGCGTCCGCATTTGAGCTGCATCTCAAATTTGATTTGAGTCTCTGTCCACACCCCTTCTCGGGGCTTCCGGAGGCCCCGGCTTGCTCGCTGGGCGCGCTGTGCGTGTGTTGGGATGGAAAGAAATTGAACTTGAATCTTCCGCACTGGGGCCAGGTGGGGGTGAGCTCCAGCCCCCCTCATCCCAGACCCCCCTCGCATGGGTTGGGCTGGGGCGAGGAGTCTCACTCATGGGATCGCCTGAACTTTTCTCCAGGCTGCGAGCCGAGCTCTCTCCTGGTGGAAAACTCTTCCAGGCGGGAGATTCCCGCGAGCTCGCCTGGTGATTGGTTCGCCTGGTAATTGGTTCATCGATTAACTGCTCTGGTGTAGGGGCGCTCCGATGGGGGCGGGGAGGCTGAGTCAGGGGCCCAGGCCTACCGAGATGAGACTGGAGGGAGGCGGGGAAATCGGTAACCACCAGGTTTGGGGAGGGCCTCCCTAGGGGATGGCGCAATCGGGTCCCCCGGGTGCCCCCACGGCCCCTTGGGCCCCTGGAAGAATTGTTTCCCACCAGCCAACCTGTTCCCACAGCCAGAAGTTGCCATGGTGACCCCCTCCCACCTTCAGCTACAGTTTTTCCAGTAAAACCACTGCATAAATCCATACTTCCCGACAGGCACGCCCCCGGCCCCCCACCCCCATCTGCGCGGTCTGGGAGCAGCCCGGAGTTAACCCTACGCATGCATGCGGGTGGCTGCTCTTTGGGGGAGACCCAAGAGGGGGAGCCTGGCAGCAGGGGGCCCTGGGTAGAAGAAGAGCCAAGGCCTTGGCCAGTGAGTGACTTGACTAACTTCAGGAAGTTGGAGAGAAGGGAAGCTAGCTCTGACTTAGCACCAACCCTGGGCCTCAGGGGAGGCCTTGCTGGGGCTGCAGCCTCCAGGAGGGAGGTTAGAACAGCTGCAGTTAGTGGAGCAGGAGGCGTTGGCAGCTTGGCCTGCAGGGCTACCCCTTAGCCTCTCCCCCTTCTTTTCTGCCTCTGCTGGCATAAACTCCTTCCACAGGGGTAGACAGGAGGGTTGCTTTACATCCACAAGTGTGCTTTGGGCTGCTGGACCCTAGAAGTCGCTGCTGCTCAGGGTCCTTGTATCCTTTTCTAGAGAAGTGGGGATAATGGTCCTGACTGCTTTATAGGTCTGGGGGAGAAGAGGATGCTCCTCAAAGTTGCCACCTTGCTGGACCCCAGGGAAGAGGCTGCCAGGCCTCAGTCAGGGACTGGGCCCCTGGAGACACTGAGAATGTGGCCCACGGGGGCTCAATCCTGCAGGCCAGGCCCGCCTCACTTCCCACTGCAAAGCAAAGCACTGTGAGCGAGGGGTGTGCTCTAATTGTTCTCTGTAGCCTGGATGAATAATTGAGAGGTCTTTGAAGAGAATTAATTAGGCCGCTTATTGACTGTAAATGCTTGCTACAGATGATAAAGGAAGGCTGGCTGCCTGTGTGGGCCTGACCAGCCACAACTAGACATCTCATTCACACTTAGCTCCCTCCGTGTGCCCAAGGCCTCGGCCCTTGCCTGGGACCTGGCTCCTTGTTCCCCGAAGAGGGAGCTGACAGACTGAGCCCAACCTGGCATCTTAATGTCTGCTACTGGCAGGCAGCACCTCTCAGTAGAGAGGCAAGATGAGGGTCCCTTTCCCCCCAAAAGCACTTCCCTCAACAGGTTAGGCTCACATACAGAGGCCAGGCTCTGGGCAGTCTCCAACCCTTAGGGAGAGGCATGAACAGCGGTGGGTGGGGGGGTGTCCGCCAGTTTAGCCCACCCACATGCCCCAGTGAGATTTTCGGGAACTTAGACTGACAGGAAATATGCAAGTGTTTGTTCCTGCCCTCCAGGCAGGGGTCAGATGTGTAAACATCACTGCAGTGGAGACTGAGTGGGGAGGCCAGGATTCTGCTCAGGGATGGCTGGCGTGGCAGGAAGCACTGACTGCTGGATGGGTACTGGCAATTAGAAATAGCGGCCAGCATGCCTAGGCCTCTTCTCCCTTCCAGGCTAGTTCTTAAAGGGGGTTGTGATCTTCCAACAACCCCCTTTAAGCCCTGTTCACAGGATTCCAATGCTACAGAACCCCAGGGCACAGAACCACACTCATCTGGTGTGGATGAGTATTTGTTGAATGAATGAATGAGCAAGTGAACGAGTAAATGTGAGGGATCCTGGGCTAATTTTATCTATTTTATCTAGCTTGAGGACCCGTGCTCTGATGTATCTGCCAGCCCCAGAGAACAGCAGTGTAGAAGTCAAGGGGTGAGGTACAGACGGTAATGGAAGACTCAGGCTGTATGGGGGAGCATTGGGAAGTGGGAGCCTAAGGGCTGCGCTCAGTCAGGGTTAGCCTGTCTCTGTAGCTGCTGGGGTGCCAGGGAGGAACCACCTGGAGCAGAAGCCTCAGATTGCAGCTGTGGACACAGGGCTGGGAGGGTGACCTCGCTGAGGAACAGGTTGGGTACCATTGCCCCTGATGAGGACAGGAGCTGGGCTGAGACCAGCGCACTGGAGATGGAGAGGCTGTGACAGCTGGTAGATATGTAGAGGGGAGGGGGGTGTAAATGGAACCTAGTGACTAGTGGATCTGGGGACAAGGGGACAGAGATGAGATGGCACCAGGTGTCACCTTGAGAAGCCTGGCGATTTGGCTCTTGCCCTTCAGGGAACTGGGATGCTTCCTGCTCCTGCTCCATGCGGGAGGAGGCCCCGTTAATGGGCTCCCTGACCTGTGCGTCTCTTGGGCATTGGGGCATTTATTTATCCGTCTGTCACCACCCTCTCCAGCCCTGCTCCAGAGGACAGACTTCTTCATTCCTCTCTTCCCAGGCTGTGGGAAGAGAGCTGTGAGGGCACCACATACACCATCTCCAACCATCCCAAGGGTCCTGTGTGTGGGTTATTGCATGGCTGGCTTTCAGTTCTCTGCTGACTTAGCTAGGACTTAACAATGACCCCAAGCCACCAAGTTGGTGAATGTCAGAGGAAAGACTTGAACCCACATCTGCCAGACACCGCCTGGCAGCAGACAAATGCCTACTGCTTATCTGCCTCCCGCTCTTTCCCTCCCTCCCTCTGCATGGTAACCAGCCATGGCTGGTTACCATGGGAACGGGCGGGCACTTCCCCTAAGGGCTTCTGTCCAGCTTCAGAAACCAGAAGTGGAGCAGAGACAAGAGAGGCCAGCCTCCTTCCAGCTGGTGGAAGCTGGTCACGTAGAACCTGGCAGCCATGCCACGTGGGATGCACAAGGTCAAGAGTAATTTAGGGACTGAAAGTGCGGCTCAGCGGTAGAGCACTTGCTTGGCATACACAAGTCCCCAGCACCACCACAAAAGCAAAACCAGGAATACAGCACTGTTCCCAGGGGTCAAACAATGAGGGGCCACCTGTGGTACCCTCAGCAGGCTATTCTGTGCAATTAGCACACTACTAAATTATCTTTCTCTGCCTCAGTTAGCTTGATTAGTGCCTCTGTCAATTACAAGTACAGACGAGTGACCCCCCCACACACATCGGGTTCCCCTGGAAACTCAGTATCAGTCAGCTGTTGACATAATTAGGCTGCATAACAAGTAATCCCACAAACTCAGTGACCTTCAACAGAAGGTCACTTGGTTTTTTGCTCAGTCTCTGTGGGTCTGTTGAGCTGGGCTTGGCTCTGGGCTACAAGTTAGGTCCAGATGGACTCTAAGTTGGGTCCATATGTTTCTTAGCCTCACTGAACCAGCAGGCTCCCTGAGGAATGCTCTTTCAGGAGCTGTTGCAGCAGTGCAAGGGAGCAAGTTCATTGTGCAAAGAACACATTGCAGTCCCTGCAGGACCCACTGACTTCCCATCACTATTGTCAGAGTCAAGAGCAGGCATATGTAATTTGCCCACAGGGAGTAAGCAGCAAGATTTAATCCAATCTTCTCGTTTTTGTTTTTTAATTTTTATTATAAATTGTTTTTAATAGCCAGGAAGGCTTAATGAATCCCCATAGAACATTACCCAGATTCCACAATTATCAGTGTTTTCCCATAATTGTCCAATCTGTCCTTTTTTGTCTTGTACTTTTCAAACTTTCTATTGTGGTAAAACATGCATAACACAATTTACCATCATCACTGTTTTCAAGTCTAGAATTCATGGACGTTAACAACTTACACTGTACACTGTTGTGCAATGGCCACCATCCATCGTCTTCCCCAACTGCAGCTGTGGCCCCGGTAAAGCTACCTCCCCGTTCTGTGCTCCCCTGGCTCCTGGCAGCCACCCTCCCATTTTCTGTGTCTGTCAGTTTGCCTACTCGAGGGACCTCAGGCAAGAGAGATCACACGGTACCTGTCCTGCAGCAACTGGCTGATTTTGGAGACCATAATGTCTTCCAGGGTTTATCCCTGCAGTAGCTGTGTCAGAATTTCCTTTCTTTTTAGTGCTGAGTAAAATTCCTTTGTAAGGATCTACCACGTTCATTTGTTGATAGACACCCGGGCTGCTTCCACCTTTTGGCTCTTGTAAATAACGCTGCAGTAAACATGGGTGTGCACTTATCTCTTAGGTCCCTGTGTTTGGTTCTTTTGGGACTAGACTGGTGTGGAATTGCTGGATCACATGGTACTTCATGTTGAATTTTTTGAGGAACTGTCACACGTGTCTTCATACTGCCCTCTGACAGTACTGTCATTTCCCTTTTCTCCCCAATAGCCAGCTCACAGGAGCTCTGGTTTCCCCACGTCTTCACCAACACTTCTTATTTTCTGTAGATTTGTTTTGTTTTATTTAATGATAGCTGTCCCAATGGGTGTGACATGGTGTCTCATTGTGGTTTTGATTTGCATGTCAGTCTGCTTTTGACTTCGGCTCCTTTGAGATGGGTTTCTGTTTCTCGGAACTGGTACCAGTTAGGGTAGGTTCAATGGCCGTAACCTGAGCTCCCACAGTAGCAGTCAAGGCTTGTGAGAAGTTGATTTCTTTTTCGTAATAGCCCAGGTGGGGCTTCCAGCCCTCTTCCCCCTGGGGTCCAAGCACCTGGCAGCTCTGCCATCAGCCCTCAGGAAGGAGGAAGGAATGCAGAGGAAGACAGGTGGACTTTTCCATCCCTGCGGGGTAGTCACACCCTTCTGTACTTTCAGAGGAGAGAATGGATGTGGTGGACTCTGAGCAGCCTTCACACTCTTCTACGCTTCCTGTTCCAAGCTCAGATGTCCCAGAGAAGTGAAGGCCCTTTGGGAACTCAGCTGCTGGGAGCACTGAGTGCCTAGCCTGCTAATGGGATCAGAGTGTCCCTCAGTGGAAGGAGGCTGGGGTTATATGTGTGGTGTGAAGGGAGGCCCTCAAAAGGCCACCATGAACCTGGGCTGGTGGCCCCCGAAGACTTGATCTCCAGTGAGGTGGAAATTCTAAGAGGTAGAGCCTTAACTGGGTGTGGTGGCACAAGCCTGTAATCCCAGTGTTCAGGAGGCTGAGCCAAGAGTTCAGTGTTAGCCTGGGCTACATACAGACCCTGTCTAAAAACAAAACCAAAAAACTGAGGTGGGTCCTAGTGGGAGATTGTTAGGTCACTGGGGGCAAGCCCTGGAAGGGATAGTGGTACCTCAGCCCCTTCCTCTTTCTCTGTTGTTTCTTGGCAATGAGGTGAGTAGTTTTACTCTGCCCTGGGCCCCTGCCATCTTGTGAGCCTCACCCACCAAGGCCTCAAAACAATGGGACCAAGTAATATATGAACCAGAGCTTCCAAAGCTGGGAGCCAGCTGGGAGCCAAAATAAACCTTTGATTACTAAAATAAACCAAGTTGATTACTTCAAGTATTCTGTTATGGTGACAGATCACTAACATCTGTCCAAATCCTAAACCTTGGAGCCTGTGAAGGAGGTCTTACTTGGAAAACAACCTCTTCATATGTAATTACCTTAAGGATCTTGTGATGAGATAATCCTGGACTATCTGGGCAGGCCCTACATCCGGGTACTAATGTTCTTCGTGAGGACAGAGGAGGAGACCGGTTGGGTGACCCTGGAGGCTGAGGCTGGAGTAATGTGTCTACAAGCCAAGAAGCACCTGGCTGGAGTAAGGAAGGATGGTACTCTAGAGCCTATAGTGGGAACACAAGCCCAGCTGACACCTTGATTTCAGACTTTTGGCACATTCTGTTGTGTGGGTCTGCAGTAACTCCAGAGTCTGGGAGCCATGGGCAGGTGGCTGAACCTGCACCCACACTGCTGGGTGTTTGGCCTGGAGCTGGGCCTCTAATGGTCTGACTTTCCTGACCACTCACGACAGAGGGCCACCAGAGAGACAGGCTAGACAGGGTCTAGTGGCTTCTCAGCGTTATTCTTTGTGGCTGCATCAGTGTGGGTGGTGGACATGAAGTTGGCGTCAGGACCCTTGACCAACCCATGAGAGGAGCTGGGATGCTTGCATCTCTCTTTCAGCTCTTCTGTCCATCTGGAGAGGAGTTTTTGCCTGAGTGACCACACGGCATCCCCTGAGTGTGAGATAGGATGAGCCCTGGATATCAGGAAGGGTCCTCTAGCTCCAAGGGCTACAGGGGAGGTGTCAGTGGTGGCTGAGTGTCCAGTGCCAGAGCTCTGCAGGCCCAGACCCTAAAGACCCTTTGGTCCTAGGGCTACTCCCAGATTTATCAGAGCTTGGGGGAACCTCACTTTTCTGTGTTGTCAAACTCCTGGCATCTGGGTACCCAACTCCCATAGTGGCCCCGATCCTTTGCCCTGCGACCTGGACCTTCAGTGGCTCCCCAGGTTAAGACAGCAGCACCTCTGTTTTCTCTGGGGATGTTTGTGTCCCTGTGGCAGTGGCGTGCAGGTGAACTGGAATTCTAGACTTCTTTGGGTGGATTAGACAGGACCCTGGCTAGGCCCACAGCCCTCAGGTTAGCAGTCAGAAAGCAGGTCCGCCTTTTCTTTTCTCTCATCTTCATGGCGTATGCTTTGTGCCAGGGCCCATTCTGAGAGCCAGGGACAAAGCACTGATTAGCAGTGAGCCAAACAAAGGCAGTGTCCTCGGGAGTGGAGTGGAGTGGCCGGCCATAAACACCTGGACTCAGACCCCAATGTTGGGGAATCATCAATGTCTTAGTTTCCTGGTTGTGTAAGAAATTGCCACCGCCTTCATGACTTAACACAGTGTATATTTACTACTTCAGGGTTCTGGAAGTCCAAAGTCTGACAGGGTCTCTCTGCACGAAATCAAGGGGTCAACAGGGCCAGTTCCTTCTGGAGGTTCCAAGGGAGGGCCTTCCATTCTTCCTGGCCTTTTCTGGTCTCTTGGACTGCCTGCATTCTTTGTTTCGTGGCCCCTTCTTACATCGTCCAGGCCAGCATCTTCCTCTGCCTCCATGTCCTTCTCTGAGGACACGGGTGACTACATTGAGCCCACCCAATAACCCAAACCATCTCCCCATCAAGACCCTCAACCTTGGGGCTGGAGGTGTGGCTCAAGTGCCAGGGTGCCTGCTTAGCAAATGTAAGGTCCTGAGTTCAAACCCTAGTACCACAAACAAACAAACAACCCTCAACCTTAACCACAGTCCCAGTGGCCATGGAAGGTGAATTCATGAGCCATTATTCTGCCCCTCTCAGTTATTATGGAGAAACACCAGATGGGGAAGGAGGGGGCTGGCGGGGCCTTTTGGAGGAGGTAGCACCTGAGTGAACAGGGATGGAGGGGTATAAGGGAGGCTTTCCTTTCCCCTCCCTCCCTCCCTCTCTCTCTGTTTCTCTTCCTCCTTTTCTTTTCTGTTCAACTGATATTTCTAAGAATCTGCCCTGTGCTAAACCCATCACGAAATCCTCACCTGATCGACTACCAGTCCTGTTTGCAGCTGAGGACATAGGAGGGTGAACCTCGGCCCCATAGTATGTGACCTTCCTATGGTCAGGGCTCTGGCTGTCTGTTCCCTGTACCCTGGTTCCTTACCACAGGGCTCAGTGGCAGTGGCTGTAGTCAGTGGGCAGTGGGGCTGTTTTCCTGGGGGGCAGTGTATCTTTCCCATACCAGGCCCCCAGGTCCGGGGCTGAACAGAAAGTCCTTAGGGTACCTCTGGTCATCCTGGCGCTGAGGCCTAAAGCTGCAGCTCCAGAAGATGCTGCCCACTTCCCAAATCTGTTCCCAGGCCCAAGTAGCAGCCCGCCTGCGCTGGGCTGGTCCTCAACTTCCCTCAGCAGTACTCACTTTGCCAACCAGCTGGAGACACGCAGGGGCCAGGGGATGCCCTGCCATGTGCCCACCCTCCACATACTGTCCTGTTCACCTCTTGACAGCCCTCACTGCAGGGCCAGGACATAGAGGACAGAGCGGACAGGGGGCATGTCCAAAGGCACTCACCCAGGGTCATGTAAGTCTCACTACCTAGGAGACTGCCCCTCCCTCTGCCCAAGACTGGGAAAGGCTGGTGTGGGCAGATTGACACCAAGATCTGAATCATCCCACAGCTGGGCCGTTTGGAAGCAGACAGCTTTTTGGAAAAGAGCAGCTTTTTGTCCACAAGAGCTGCACCTGAAAATGGACCTTGTACTTCTGGGAAGGGGGACGAGAGAGAAGTCACCCCCACTCCCCAACCTCCTCCCACCTGTGTGCTGGGTGTGGACCTTATGGAAGTGGCCCCTCCCCCCAGGAAGTCTAGGCAGCAGGAGGGCTCAAAACAGAGGGTACAGCCAGCTGGCACAGATGCTCCTCCTCCTGCCTGGGGCCTCAGGAGACCACCTGAAACAGCAGCAAGGCATGGGGGCCCTTGCTGGGCCTGTGGGAGTTGTAGAGGGGCCGCTGGGGAGGGGACTTACCATCAGGCAGCTCTGAGAGACCCCAGGAGGTTTCCTAGCTTCCAGTAATGACAGAACCAGGGGTGGGGGAGGTGCCGCCTGAGGTACCAGCTTCTGCCTGCAACCAGGCCCCATTGTGCTGCCTTCCACCTGCTCTTTCCTTCCCGCCTCTCCTGCCTCCTGCTTCCCCCTCCCGTTGCCCTCAAGCCCAGAAGGTGCAGAATTGCTTGAGTCTCTTTTAAAGACAAGTGGGAAGAGAAGCAGAGGCCAGTGGCAGTGCCAGGCAGGGTCAGTGCAGCCTGATGTGGGGTGGGAGTTGGGGGGAATACCCAACCTGGCCACCAGCACACATAACTTCCCAGCCTGCAGCCCACTGACCCAGGGTGTGACCTGTTGGTCCCCCTTGACTGGGAGAGATGGGAAAACCTGAGGTGGGATGGGGCACCCTGCACACCTCCTGGTGTGCAGGAGTGTGCATATTTTCCTGGCAGGTGGACTAGGGACTTATCCACAGTTCTGTGACCCTGCTCCTTAGGGACTGGGCCTCTGCCCTCACTCTGGGGACAGGGCTGTCCCCACTGACATCCCTGATGTTCCTCCTCAGCTTCTTTCACTCCTTCCTTGGGTGAGTGGAAGGCTCAGTCCAGGGAGTGAGCAACCCTGTCCCCCCACCTCAGTTGCTTAGCTTCAGGGAGCAGGGCTGGGCTGGGGCAGATCTTGGGGTAGGACAGGACAGCTCCTCTTTCCCAGAAAGAGGAATGGAGGAGCACATCTAGGGAGTGAATTCCCCCACTCCATACCTCGAGTCCACCTCATTACTTGGCCTCTGCTAGTCCCTCAACCCCACCTCACCCCAGGATATTAGCTGGGAGGCATCTCTGCAGGAGACCCAGGGCCAATCCTCGCTGTTCCCCACCTTCTCTGGCCAGTGTGGCTTCTTTCCAGGGACCTCCTTCTGGCCCTCTGCCCTTCGGCTGGGGGCACAGGCCTTGCCCCTCTATGCCTTGCCTGCTGAAAGCCCCACCTAGGGTGCACAAAAAGCCACATCTCTGATTTCCCTGGGTTCCAAGTTCCTGCTGAAAGACGAGGGCACAGATGCTGCAGGTGGGACCTTGGGGCAAAGGTAAGGGTCTTCAAATTCCCACGGTTAATCCAAATGAGACCAAGAATGCTCTGCCTCACTGCCTCCGAGCCTGCGAATATGCCCAGGGTTCCAGTGGTGCCCCACTGTGAGAGCTCAGTTGTAGGGGCTGGATATGCATCTTTGTTCCCAGGTCTACCTACAGTGACCAAATCTAGCAAGACAAACCAACAAACCATAACCAAGAGACCCAGTTAAACTTGAATTTCAGCTCCGCAACAAGGATCATTTTAGTTTTAAGTATCTACTAAATACTGTTTTAGCTAGCATAAAAGATTATCTGTTGTCTTTCTGAAGTGGATGTCTCCCTGAGCATCCTGGGTTCTCTGAGGCAGTCTTCCTCCCATCTTTTTTGGATTCCCATCTGTAAAAACTGGCTATCCTGCCTCAGTCGTGGTTTGGCTCAAGTGATAGAACGTCTGCCTAGCAAGCATGAAGCCCTGAGTTCAAATCCCAGTGCCACCAAAAAAAAGGTACTAAAAAGGAAACCATTCGCCTACCTGTGTCTTCATCAGAGACATAAATGGGTTCCCAATGATCCCTCTGCAGTTTCACCTCGATATTTTATAGTTCTCTATACGGTCCGTTTGTGCTAACCATTTGTGGCCCTGTTGCAGTCACCAGTGGAACTATCATTTGTGTTTTGGACTCAGCAGTAACATTTATTCCCAACAGTCTTGCTGCAATGGGCGTTTGGTATTTCATAGTTATTATGGCAGAAAGATTTACATGCAGCAGAAGAATGACAATATTCAGCTACTAATAGGATTATTCATTTTGTTTGTGTTTTAAAGCCATGGAAATAAAATTCACTTGCAACAATACAGTTGAAATTTTATTTCCCTCACCCTGACCGTAAATAATACACATAATAACAGAATGCCTGTAAACATATTAAGCATCTTTCTTGGAAAAAGTGGGCTTTCCGTTTCTGTCCTGATATCCTGAGGGACTGGTGGCAGGGGAGCCTGGCCTAACAGCTGGGGTTCCTGGGCTGACTTCAAAGAGATGAAGCAACTTCTTCACAGGAAGCAGCTACAGGGGCTGGGGCATAGCTCCTGCTTTACACTTCAGAGCCCCAGTGGCCTGTGAAGGGGAACAAAAGGATCCTGGGCCCTGGAAGACAAAGGTTCAGGTGGTGGACTGTAGTTGGGTGGCCCTGTGTCCAGCTGTCAAATAAAAGACCACAGGTTGGGGGACTCCAAACAACAGAAATTTTTGCTTCGCAGTTTCAGAGGTCCAAAGTCCAAAATCCAGGTGTTGTCAGGGCCACCGCCTTCCAAAGACCACAGAGAAGAATCCTTCCTGCCTCTTCCTGCTTGGTTGTGGGCACATGGCTGTAATCTCTGCCTCTGTGGCCACCAGTCTACCTCTCTGTGCTTCTTGTGTCTGTCATCTCTGCTGTGTCAGAAAGGGAACATACACAGTATTTCTAGCCCACCCTAGTCCAGCATGCTTTCATTTCAAGACCCTTCACTTAATTACACTGGCAATGACTCTTTTTCCTTCACAGGGTCTGGGTGACATATCTTTTGGGGGGCAAATTTACTATAGTACCGTCACCATCATCGTCACTGTCACTGCCACCATTGCCAGTTAAGAAGAAAAGTTGGGAAGCCCCAGGCTGGAATCCTAGAAGATCCCCCGCAGGTACTCTTTCTCTCCTTTGCTGTGGTGCTTAGTGATGGCGCCCTAGCAGGCTGAGATCCTGGCGGATAGCACCCCTCCCGCTCCCTGGCCTACCTGATGGACTGGAAGACCCAGTGCTGAACACATCCTCAGAGGGGTCTCCTGAAGGGTGGGGAGGGGTGGAAGACAGAGACCTAAGTCAGCCCAACATGTGGAAAATATACTCACCTCTCATGTGATACATGTGTACACCATGTCATATATCCACACAAAAGAAGTCTACTGACCATAAAAATGAGCCAGGCACCAATTCACACCACAGTGCAGATGAACCTTGAAGACCTCACATTCCTGAAAGGCCACAGACTGGTTCCTACCTACATGAAGAGGCCAGGACGGGAAGAGTTCTACAGACAGAAAGCAGGAGAGCCAGGGCTCGGGGAGGCTGGGGATGGGGAGGGGCAACCAAAAGTGCAGAATTTCTGAGATGCTGAGAACGTTCTATGGTCAACCGTTGGGTGGATGCTCAACTCTGTGGAAACACAAGGAGACATTGGATTGTGCGTTTCAGTGGCCACACTGCTCAGGGAGGTGAAGCCACTAAAGTGAAAAAGCAAGAGAAAAGGCTCCCACTATCCTGTCCCGTCCCAGGGGGTCCAGCTGCCTTCTCCAGACAGTGCTTAGAGCTGGTGACACAATCCCATGGCTGCCTCTTTCCTTGGGAGTTACTTATGCTGCCTTCCAACTCCTTCATGCAATGGAAAGTGACACAACCCCAAAAGATGAAAGGGCCCTGGGGGTGTCTACTTAGGGAGTCTCAAGACAATGACTGCCAGGACTGAAGGTGTCAGTGTTCTTGGCAGATGGAGGGGTGAGTGCAAGAAACAGCTACTTAAACCCAGCTGGAGGTGACCTGGCCTTGGGACCAGCAGGCCTGGCAGGGGTGTTCTCTTGCCTGGCCTGCTCTTTGCCTGCAGCTGCCAGCTCTCCCCAGAGCATCTTGGTGCCTGGTTTCTCTCCATGCCTGGGCCCATGGTTGGGGTGATAAAGGATCTGAGGTGCCTCTTGCTAATGGCAATGACTCTCCATCAGGACGGAATTCGAGATAGGAACCTGATGTGTGGCAGAGTGTGGGAGTGGGGGGCTGAGGGCAAGGGAATCAGGAGAGGGGGTAAGGAAAAGGTCCCTCCACTTCCCAGCTTTCCAGGCTGTCCCCTCTGAGCCTGGAGTGGGACGAGGAGACAGGCCTGACTGGTGACCTGTACCATGCTGCTACACCAAACCCACCAGTAACCAGGAGTTCTGTCACCACAGAGGCTGGTGAATGCAGATAAAAGATCACAAGGAGCCATTATGCAGTCACCATGGAAAACAGTTCTTTGGTTCCTCAAGAAACGAAAAATAGAGCTGGGCACAGGTGGCTCACGCTTGTAATCCTAGCTACCTGGGAGGCTGATGTTGGGAGGACTGAGGTCAGCCTGGCCAAATAGTTCATAAGACTCCATCTCCAAAATAACCAGAGCAAAATGGACTGGAAGCATAGTAGAGCGCTTGCTTTGCAAATGCAAGCCCTTAGTTCAAAGCCCAGTCCCACCAGAAAAAGAAAAAGAATTAAAATAGAAGTAACACTTTGCCCAGCAATCCCATACCTAGGTATTCACCCAAAATAATTAAAAGCAGGTACAGGGGCTCATGCCTGTAGATCTCAACTACTTGGGAAGTGGAGATCAGGAGGATGGAGGTTTGAGACCAGCCCAAGCAAAAAGTTAGTGAGACCTCATCTCAACTGATAAAGCCAGGAATGGTGGTGTGTGTCTGTAAGCCTAGCTATGTAGGAAGTATAGGTAAGGGAAGCTGGTCCTAAGTAAAAACAAAAGAACCTACCTGAAAACTAACTAAAGCAAAAAAGGGCTGGGGACATGGTTTGAGTGATAGAGGGCTTGCCTAGCAAGTACAAAGCCCTGAATTCAAACCCCAGTACAGTCAAGGTGGCAACAGCTGGGTGGGTATATATGGCAGGAAGATTGTGAGTTTGAGGTCATCCTGGGCTACATAGTGAGTTCAAGGTTAGCCTAAGTTACATAGAGAAACCCTGCTTCAAAAAACCAAGGGCGGGGTGCATAGCTCAGTGGTAGAGCTCTTCAAGCATGCCCAAGGCCCTGGGTTCCATCTTCAACACGGCAAGAAAAACAAAAAAAAAGGTGGCAACAACCCCAGTGCCCATCAACAGACACGTGGAGACAGTTGGCCCAGCCACACAATGCACAATGGGATATTGAGAAGCCTTAAAACAGAAGGAAATTCTGACACGTGCGATAACATGGGGACCTTACAGACATTATGCTAGGTGAAAGAAGTCAGATGCCAAAGGACAAACGCTTTAGGATTCTTATAGGAATTCCCTGTAGCAGAATTCCCTAGAATGGCTGAATTAGCAGAGATGGAGTGTAGAAAAGGGGCTGCCAGGGGCTAAGAGAGACAGATAAAGAGTCAGTGGACTTTTTGGGTTTTGTTTTGTTTTGGTGGGGCTGGGGTTTGAACTCAGGGCTTCATGCTTGAAAGCAGGCACTCTACTGCTTGAGCTACATCTCCAGTCCATTTTGCTCTGGTTATTTTTGGAGATGAGATCTCATGAACCATTTGCCTAGATCTCAATCCTCCTGATCTCAGCCTCCCAGTTAGGATTACAGGTGTGAGCCACCAGTGCCCATCAGGAGTTAGTGTTTGATGGGGACAGGGTGTCTGTGTGGGACGATGGAAAGGTTCTGGAGATGGAAGTTGCAGAAGAATGTGATGACCCTCAAGGTCACCGATTGAAACATTGAATGATTTTATATTAGGCATACTTTACCATCATTATTTTTTGGAGGTACTGGAGTTTGAACTCATGGCCTTGTGCTTGCCAGACAGGAGCTCTACCACTTGAGGCACATCCTCAGCCCTACTACATTTTGTTTTTTTTTAAAAGAAACCATCTCGTAGGGAGACCATGGACTTTCTTGGCCTGCGTGATGGTGCAGACACCGCAGGTCAGGAGTTAATTGGCTGGTAGGACACATGGTGGCTGAGGGGCAAGGATGGGGCTGCAGGTGCCACCCAGAGTAAGCTGGGGACAGGTGTTTCTTCTCCTGAGTGGAACCAGACATCCAAAATATGTGGGATTGGCTGAGGTCTCTAAGGCCAGGGCCAGTTTCACACCATTGGCCCTGGGGGCCCCCTGAGCCATATCTCCTATTGCCTTGGAATTTAGGGTACTTGTAATACAAGCAGTGTCCAGGAGAACTACAGTCCTCCCTGCTTAGGGTCAGGAGCCTGGGGCCTGCATTTTTATCACTTTCCAGATGACTTGGGGACGCCACGGGGAGCCCAGGAAGCTTCTAAAGTTGCCCAGCTGAATTGCCTGGGCTGCCTGTTACAATGCAGCTTCCCTCTAGCTGAGTCCAAATCAGCAGGCTGCAAAAGGGTCCCTGGGAATCCATTGTTAAGAAATGCCAGGGGACACTCCTGTTGTGACCCCACTCATTCAGTCGTTCATTCATTCTGTATGTGGTAACTTACCCCTCAGCCAATACCCTCTTCACCTGAGGTTCCTGAAAGCTCCAAGCAGTGGCCAGAGCGACGCCTTCTACCCAAGCAGGCTTCTTCTCCTTCTTTGCCCAGACATCAGGGCGCAGGACACCCTCCTCGCCTGCTGGTCCCCCTCTGCCAACTCTGCAAGTGCCACGAGCCCTGGGGTGGCCTGTGTGAACCTTACATTGCAGCTCTTCCCAGTGATTCGAACCTCTGATTTGGGGTGCAGGAAGCAGGTGCTTAGTTCTTCTGCTCAAAGGAACAAGGGGATGATGGCAGGTGTCCAGGCACTGTGGAGACCTGGGCAGGAGCTGAGACCAGGGGAGGACCTTCCTGCTGGAGGGAGCAGCTCTGCACCAGGGCCACTAGAGGGAGACCTCTGCAGGCCACGCCTGCACTTGACTAAAGCCTCTAGGTGTAGCCGCACACGAGAGTGTGTGTGCGTGCGTGTGTGTGCGCGTGAGTGACAGCACGCATGTCCACCTGGGCAGGAGTGAGCATGAGCAGTTGAGCCAGCCCTGCACACACTGCCAAATGACCTGGCTGCCTAAGGTGGAGGTCAGTTCACCCAGCAGTGGAAGACTTGTGGCAGAAGATGAAATAGGGGCCTCAGTGGGACTGATGGAGGGCACCCCTGGGAGCCTTTCTGGAGACCAATGCCGTTCTCGGCAGTGCACGTGTATTCTAGAAATAACCCTATGAAAGTAACCGAGCAGTGCAACATCCGTTTCACAGATCAAGAAACTGAGGCCCAGAGAGAAAGTGGCCTGAGCTATTAAGGCCAGACCTGGGATATGAACCCCAGAAGGGAGGGCCAGGGCCTAAGCACCACGGTGCTAAGGACAAGAAGCCACCCCATGGCACAGTCAGGGCTTCGGATCCCAGCTCCGATGCTTCCCAGGAAAGTCCTGTTGCCTCTCTGAGCTCCCTTCTCCCTCTACAAAATGGAACTAATGACACCGGTCTCTCGGGGTCATTCAGAGCTCTAACAGAGACTGCAGGGCACTTGGTAGCTTTGACCTGTGCCACAGGGTCTTTGTGTGCCTTGAGTGTTTGCATGCGTGTGCATAAAACGTCCTCACTCCTGTTTCTAGGGGCTTTTCTTCACCTTCTCCCCTGTTGCAAGGCTATCTTCAGGTACGGGTGACCTGCGGCAGTGTGCGGATCCCTGAACTGAGAGGACCCTGTGCTGGGTTTATTGCTTTCCTCTTGCCATCTTGAAATTCTTAATCCTTTTTGGCCAAGGGGCCTGGCATCTTCATGGTCCACTTTGCCCTGCACGCATTACACCGGGCAGAGGGTAGCTTCTGTCCTTGCCTTATCTCTTCAGGTGCAGCCACGCCTAGGGAGGAAGGGGCAGAGAGCAGCAGAGGGGACATGGAGATGGAGCTGGTGGGTCAGACACGCCATGCCTGCCCATCCCAGGCCTTGGAGCTTCCTCCTCAGAGGGTCAGACCGACCTCCTTTCTTGGGCACAGACTCATTTGGCCTCTGGTCCAGTTGATCCTGCTAACACGAGGCTGAAGACCCCTATGTTTCCCAGTCCTGGGGGTGGCATCTGAGCCACACAGTCTACCCTGGTGGTTAGCAGACCCCCAACATGAGGTCTCATCCAGGCTGGTCAGCCCCAGCATCTGTTGTGCTTCCAGGGCCTTGTACACGCCCAGTGCTCCCTCACAGGGGCTCCATGCACACCTGTCTGGGCCTTAGCTTGAGTGTCACACCACTGGGGAGACAGTCTCACATTTCAGAGTGAAAGCTTCCCCTTGGGAAATTTGACACCACCATCAACATCAAAGACATCTCAGGTGATCTGCAGCATCTGTCCTTCAGTCAGCTGGAGTAGAAGGATGTGTGACCTTTGGTTGGCATTTTTCATCCTTGATTCCTGACTCCTGGGCTGGCTCAGTGTGCCCAGCCAGGGTGAACAGCCTCTTGGACAGGCACTGTTCTGGGAACAGGCTGTATTCCAACTAGCAGGGCGCCAGAGCCTAGCTGGAACTCTTCAGGGTTCACCATGGGCCCATGGAGGCTTTCTCTGGGCAGCGACATCAACACCTGTTACCGACTATCCATGGGTGGCCTGAGAAGGTCACTGCACTGGACAGAATGGAGGCTGGTCCATCTACCTTGTACCCATCTACCCACAGCCTGGTACAGCTATGTCCCCTACACCCAACTCACTGTTTATTTGGAGAACTCACTTGGGGCCTGCAAAGTTTACCAAGCAACATAACAGAACTGTGGTGGCAGCAGCTGCTGAGATCAGCCTCTCTCGTCCCCTTCTGGCCTTGGGCCTCACCCACTTCTTAGACTCCTCCTCCACTCAATGGTCCAAGAACGGCAGCCTCATGTGAGTCAGGCTCACCCTCCCCTTCACTCTGTTTTTTTTGGCAGTACTGGGGTTTGAATTCAGGGTTTTGCACTTGCTAGGTAGGCACTCTGCTACTTAAGCCATGTTTCCAAGCCTTTTTTGTTCTGGTTATTTTGGAGATGGGGTCTTGCTATTTGCCCAGGCCAACCTGGACTGCAATCTTTCCATTTTATGCTTCCTACCATAGCTGGGATGACAGGTGTGCTCCATCATACCCAGCTTTTTCTGTCAAGAGAGGGTCTTGAGAGCTGTCCCTGCCTTCCCCAGGCTGGCCTGGAATCAAATCCTTCTGATCTCAACCTGCCAAGTAGCTAGGATTACAGGTATAAAACACGGGCACCTGCCTGGCTACTCCCCTCTTCTCTTGACCTGCCCCTGGTATGGCCAAGTGCCTGGGCTCTGAGCCCAGGGTTTTCTTCCCTCCCTACCTCAATAACCAGTCATTAAACATCAACCGTACGGCCTCACTTTGCTGCGAGTTCCTCTAGTTGCCCCCGATCATGGACTTTAGGGCTCATTCAGGCTGCCTCTTAGGGTAGACACTTGTGACATTCTCCTCCACTGTCCATCCATCCACTTCTCCCCCATTGCCCTGACCACAGCACCAGCTCTATCGAGCCTTGTCTGCTTTCAGCAATCTGAATAGTCATTCCCTTGGTCAGAATGATATGGGATGCAGGTCCCAGTTCAGGCCAGCACTTTTCTGAAACTAGAAGCAGTTCTTCTATTGGACTTGGATGTAGAGATGAGACCTGGTCTTCTCCAGGGCTTCTTATGTCCAAGAGTGGAGCCTGCCTGCCCAGGATGGAACCATCACTTAAATTCATATGTTGGAAACTTAATCTCCAAATTTGTGTGTTGATGGTATTTGAAGGTGGCCTTTGGGAGGTGACTGAGGTTAGACGAGGTCATGAAGACTGGGCCCTGGTGGCTCACGTCTGTAATCCTAGCTACTCAGAAGACAGAGATCAGGAGGATCTCGGTCAGAAGCCATCCTGGGCAAAGGCAAATAGTTCGTGAGATCCTATCTTAAAAAAAACCTTTACAAAAAAGGGCTGGTTGAGTGACTCAAGTTGTAGAGTGCCTGCCTAGCAATCATGAGGCCCTGAGTTCGAATTCCAGTACTGCAAAAAACAAACAAACAAGATGAGGTCATGAGGGTGCGTCCTCAGGATGGCATTAATGGCTTTAGAGGATGAGGAGACTGGCCCTGGCACAGTTGGGCTGTGTTGCCGTTCACCACATTACACTGAACTAAGAAAGCCCTGGCCAGCACCAGGCCCTTAGGTTTCCCAGCCTCCACAGCACTTTTTTTTTTGCTTTTGGTACTGGTGATCAAACCCAGGGCCTCTCATATGCTACGCAAGTGCTCTACCAATGGAGCTACATCCCCAGCTCTAAACTTACATACTGTGGGGGCTTTTTGGTGGTACTTGGGTTTGAATTCAGGGCCTCAGTCTTGCTAGGCAGGTGCTCTTCCACTTGAGTCACTTCCCCAGCCCTTTCTGCTTCAGTTATTTTTCAGGTAAGGTCTTGTGTTTTTGCCTGGGGTAGGCCTAACCCCGAAATTCTCCTACCCACCATAGCTGGGATGACAGATCAGTTCCACCACCCCTGGCTAAACTGGAATTCTTTATAAATCATTCGATCTCAAGTCAAAGCAGACTTAAACAACCAACCATCCCAGGAAGGGGTCTTGCCTGTTAAAACAGGGAGAATATCCCAAACATAAGGCCAGTGCTGGGTCCTTGGCCTGGAATCCCAGGTCAACACCCCAAACAAGTCTGGTTAGGCACTTACCCTGACCAGTGACGCTCCCTGTGGGCTGAGTGACAATCGGTAAGAAATTGAAAAGTGGTGGAGTGCTTCCTTTCCCAGCCGTCATTGTCGTATGTCGCACCCATTTACACAGCGAATGCTGCCTTGGGTCTCCTTTTGCTTTTATGGTGTTTGAGAAGACTACGAGAACCAGAGTCATCACCTTTGCCAGTTTGAGCAATTCCATTTATGAGTGTTGGGGACGAACTTTCTGTGATTTGCCAGTGGCCCTGGCAGGTGCTCCAGGGAAAGCGGGGACATGTGACTTCAGATGGGCACTCATGGTTTAAGGTGCAAAGACAGATTAATGTCTGAAGCTATGAGTTAACTGAGCCCAGCTCTGAGTGAATGCAAAAGTTTGTATTTCAATATTAAAATTAGATTTAGAAAGAGAATGCTAAAACTTGCTGGGGTTGGTCTGTGAGATCCAAGGAAAGCTAGGTTTTTAAGATTTACGAGTTGATATTTTGGTTCTGTGTGTGTGTGTGTGTGTGTGTGTGTGTGTGTATGCACATGTGTGTGTGCGTGAACGTGTGTGTGGAGCTGGGGATGAACCCAGGGCCTCACGAGTATACATGTGATTTTGCTATATAGCCCAAACTGGTCTTAAACTCACAATCCTGCCTTATCCTCTCAAGTGCTGGATTACGAGTATGTACCATCCTGTCCAGTTTATAATGAGTCCTAATTCAAATCAAGTTTATAATTTTTTTGGCAATACTGGCACTTGAACTCAGGGCCTTGTGCTTGCTAGCAGACTCTACCTCTTCCACATATCCAGCTCTTTTGCTTTAGTTATTTTTGGGATAGGGTCTCAATTTTTGCCTGGGCTGGCCTGGACTGTGACTCTCCTATTTATGATTCCCATGTAGCTGGGATAACAGGTGCACCCCCCAGCCCCTCAGCTTTTATTGTGATGGGGTCTCATGGACTTTTGCCTGGGTTGGCCTCAAACCCAGCTGATCTTCTGATTTCTGCCTTCCAAGTAGCCAGGATTACAGATATGAGCTACCTCGCCCAGCCTAGTCCAGGAATTTTGTTATGACAGCCTGAATAGTCCAAAACAGTGTCCCTTGTTCAGCCTCTTCTCAACCTGCCAAACCCATGGGGACCAGCCCTGGCTCCATCCTCCTCATCCAAAACAGCCCCCAGAAAGCTGTCCAGGAGAGCAGGGACCCCTGGCTACAGTACCTGTGACCACCTGCCCAGGCACCAGCCCTTACATGCCCTTGTAAATGGACCCCATCAGCCCTAAGCTGGGCACTCTTTATAGAATCCACCTGTTTAACACCCAGAAAATGAGTCTGATTGACTGGCTGATTGATTGTTTGGTGGGCCTGGCGTTTGAACGTGGGGCTTCTCACTTGCAAAGCAGGCGCTCTATCACTTGAGCCACACCTTCAGTCATGTTGTGTGTTTGTTTTCACTTAGGAAAGAAAAGAAACACTTATTATTTTAAAAATAGAATAGGTAATGTGGAAGGTCAAACATTCTCCCCACCCCCAGAGGAGTTTCTGTCCCTTGCTTCTTCCTCCTTGGGCTTGAGCCTCAGGGCACCACAGGACAGACAGGCTGGGCAGGAGGAGGCAGCCCCGCTGGCTTCCAGGTTGTTCTACAGATAGGTCTTAGCATCCACATTGCTTAAAGAGAAGCGGGCTGTATTAATGAGAGTTCTCCAGAACAGACCAATAAGGTGTGTGACAGATTGCATGTGTGTTTGTAGATTAGGTGTGTACATAAATCGTGTGTGCACGTTGATGGAGACTGGCCTCTTCAAACTGTGCAGGGTGGGCCAGCAGGATGGAGACCCAAGGATGAGTCAATGTTACAGTTCAAGTTCAAAAGCATTTCTGCAGAATTCCTTCTTGCTGGGGGCAAGTCAGTCCTTTTGTTCTCTCAGACCTTCAGCTGATGGGACCAGGTCCACCCACATTATAGAGGGCCATCTTCTTTACTCAAAAGCTCACCATTTAAATGTTAATCTCATCCCCAGACAACCTAATGGGAACACCCAAATAGTGTTTCACCACATATCTGATCATCACGGCCCAGCCAAGGTGACCCCTGAACTGAACCATCACAGACTCATTCTGTACAGATGTTTCACAATGCACAAATACGTCAGCAGCTGAATTGTTTAAGTACATCAGGGTCTGAATGCCTTTCCGTGTCAGCCTCCACCTGGCAGGCTCCAGGAATACAGTGAGGCAAGCTAGCCCTGACTTTAATCTTCTCTCGTTCCACCTGCAGGGGATCCCAGAGCGGGGAGAGTCAACCCTCTCTCCCCCAGGTGCTCAAGGATGCGAACATGCCTAGCTGCCCTTGAAGGGGAAGACGAGCCACCTTTCCAACGCCACAGTTCTTCATTCCCTCATCCCGGAAGTATCTTCTGCATTCCTGCTGTGTGCCAGCCATCAGATCCGTGCCACCACACCAAACAAGAAACTGTGCAGGTTTATTACGCGAGGTTTTGCCCAAGCATGGTCAAAAATAATACTAAATTTTTAAAAAGAAATTTCAAAAACAAAAAATTCACATTCCATTACATGCATCACACAGTTCCGTTGATTTGGAGAAGCTCTGTCAGTCCCGAGTTCACCGCCAGTCGTGCTTAAGTCATTGCGTGATCCGCTGTGTCCCCTGCCTCCCAAAAAAGCAGACAGCACTCCAAATCAAGGTGAAAGTGAATGTGCTTAATTGAAGTGATAAACCGAGAACATTGTAGATTTGTTGAAAGATGGTGGCGTGTCTGTAACAGAAGTTGGGTGCCTTATGGGAAAAGTGAACCAAGCAGTCAAGGTATTTGAGATAAAGAGCATGAAATGAAATCTAGTTTTTGGGACTGGAGCTGTGGCTCAAGAGGAAGATCACCTGCTTTGCAAGCATGAAGCCCTGAGTTCAAGACCCAGTCCCACCAAATATATTTATTATATATATATATATAGCTTTTGGTGAGCAGTATTAATGTGTACAAGAGTCATTTTTGTGACTGTTATGTAGTCTTCTCCATGTGATTTCAAGTTATGGATGCCCAGCCCTACCGTGGGTACTGAGTAGGTGCCGTACAGGTCTAGAGTACGGAACTCTATGCCACCTGAGCACTGGCGGGTTTTCCTCAACTGTGGTCTCAAAACCATAGACCTGTGGATACAAGGCTCTCCTGTGTGTGTAAAAAGTGTCCATAAGTGACAACATCATGGGCAGAAATGAGGCAGGGTGAGAAGATGGAGCGAGCCAGAGGCTGAGGGAGTGTTCCGTTTCCGGCCTCAGCCTCGGAGGAGGGGACGTTAAAGCAGAGCTTGAGTGAGCCATGGGGAGGTATAGAGGGAGAACAATCCAGGCGGGAGGAAGCCAGACAGAATGAGCTTTTGTTGAGGAGCCAAGTGCAGCAGGAAGAGGAGATGGAGACCTGCAGATAGATGCCTATTCAAAGGAGTTTTGCTACCAAGGTTGCAGAGAATCCTGGAGGCTGTTGAGCAGAGGACCTTGTGGGCCCAGGGAGGGGTTCTGAGAGATGGTTCAGAGAACCTGCCCCATGGCATGGCAGGGATACAGTGGAGGTGGGGGGGAGGGGAGCCTCAGGGAATAGCAGGGGTGACCCTGAGAGGGGACAGGGTCCCAGAGGGGGTGTGCCAAGGAAGGAGTGGGCCCATTCTTTGCAGTGCCCAGGGTGAGGACAGACAGGCAGGGGAGGGGCTGGCTGGGTGCTGGGGAGATGGAGTCAGCTTTAAGCCCTCCATGGGCAACAGTGGGGTTGCACGGGCCCCCCACCCTTGTTGCTCTGGGAAACAGGCTCTCCTAGGTCCTGGCTGCCTGCAATAGCTGAGCTCCAGGGACACTCCCTGCCCAGCCCCTCATGGAATTCTGTGACAAAACAGCCTCAGGGCACTGTCCCTGCTCCTTTACTGGTGTTGCAAGAGGCTAGAAATGTGGGCCCCTGATTTCTCTTTGGGACACACCCCACATGGACACCTGTGGGCTTAGCTGTTGCCTGTGGCAGCTTTAGGACTTCTATTGAATTTCCACAAAGATGCTTGCCTGGGGAGCTGGGACTGGGGACCTGACTTCCACCTGTTCGCCCAACAAGCAGGCAGGGTGCTTAGTGTGTTTGGAGGAAGCCTGGTGGGTATTTGTAAGTGGTGCTTAGGTCCCTAGAGCTATCCTGTGGCATTGCATCTGGCTGTTAGGAGAGAGGAAAGGACAAGCCACTGAGTGGGAGAAGACCATGGTCTGGAGTACATATGGAACTCTGAAATATGGGTAAGACAGATCCAAAAGAAGAAGGGGCCTCAGACTTGAACAGGCACGTCTCTAAAGAGGACACCGTAAACATAGCAAGGAGCTGATGAATTAAAACCTCAGTGTGGCCCCGCTACCCACACCCCAGCAGGGCTAAAACGAAAGAGAACTGGTAGTAAAATGGAGGAACTGGCACACCCGTGCATGCTGGGCTGTGATGGACACTACCGCGCCAATGCTGGGTCGTCGTAGCCCCTAAAGCAAGTGGTCCTCTGGGCACCATTCCCAGACACACACCCAACCAAAAGGCCCACTCTCACCAAAAGTCTAGTGCTAGAACATTCACTGTGACACGATCAATGATGGCCTGAAGTGGAAATGGCCCAAATACCTCTGAGGAAGGAAAGAATGCGTGCGTGAGTTGTCCTGGTGCACGGGGTGGTAAGAGGTCTCTGGCACCATGTTGAGTGAAGGAACCCAGGCGCCCCACAGGATTCCAGTGACCTAAAAGGTGCAAAAGCAGGAAGACTCACCTTCAGTGTTAGGAGCCAGGGCAGCGGTTGCTAACACCTTTGGGAGGTCACTCGCCGGCCCCCAGAGGATGGATGATGTTCTGTCTTGACCTGGGTGCCGGCTCTGCAGGTATGGTTAGTTTGGAAACCAGTCCAGCTGCACACCTAGGATTTCTGCCTTTTCTGCAGGCGTATTTCTTCCCTCCCACCTGCATCGCTGCCTCCATCCCCACCCCCCTGGTACTGGGGGTTGAATCCAGGGCCTCAGGCTTGGTAGGTAAGCACTGTACCATTTGAGCCACACTCCCAGCAGGTAGGTATGTTTTATTTCAATTAAAAGACATTTTCCCCCCTTCAAATCATTGAACTTGGTATAGAGCTCAGATCGCTAGAGCAGTAACCTTGAACGTGCCCAGCACAACTCTTGCAATGGGGACATCCAGTCATTATAGCCACACTACCCTCCTGCCATATTAGTGGTCCCAGGCCAGGAAATGGCTCCATCCTGACAGCTAGTCAGACCCCCCAAACTGAGACCCCCCTCCACACCAGCCAGCCCAGCCTCTCTGCCCCTCCCACCACATTGTCACTTGTCCCACACACTGCATCTTCTCTGCACAGCTGCACCTCCTACCTGGTTTGCCTCCCTCCACTCCCAAGAGCAGAAAGAACATCTTTTAAAACACCAGTCTGGTCAGGCGGTTAGTTATCCTTCTGTTCATGGTTTCAGGCTGGGGTGGGTAACCCAAGCTCTTCCCCACAAGTGTTTATGACGTCCCAGGGGACAGATGCATGGGGGGGCCCTCCCACTCCCCTCCCACTCTCCCTGGACTCCAGCCACACTGCCTCTCAGGCTCATCCCAGCTCAGGGCTGACAGCCCCTTCTTTTGCCTCATCCAGGGGGTTCCCACTTACCTTGTGTGTGCCACCTGACCCATTCTCTTTGTACCTTCTCTCTTTTTCTCTCTCTCTCTTTTTCCCCCCCTATGGTGGAATGGAGTTTGAACTCAGGACTTCGTGCTTGCTAGCTAGGCAGGTGCTCTACCACTTGAGTCACAACTCCAGTTCATTTTGCTCTGGTTACTTTGGAGATGGGGGTCTCTCGAACTATTTGCTCAGGCTGGCCTTGAACCCTGATTCCCTTGAGCTCAGTCTCCCAAGTAGTTAGGATGACAAGTGTGAGACACCGGTGCTGATTTTAACCTTTATTTTGCAGTACTGGGGTTTGAACTCAGGGCTTATACTTTGAGCCACTCCAACATCCTTTGTATGTGTGTGTGTGTGTGTGTGTGTGTGTGTGTGTGTGTGATGGGTTTTTCAAGATAGGGTCTTGTGAACTATTTGCCTGGGCTGGCTTCAAACCTCAATCCTCTTGATCTCTGCCTCCTGAGTAGCTAGGATTACTGGTGCCTGGCTGATTTTAACCTCTTAATGCTTTCCTGTATTTTCTATATATATATATATAATATATATTTAATATATATAATTTATGTATCTATATATATATTAAATTACATATATAATTAAGATATGTGGCCCAGGTTGGCCTGGATCTCAAGATCCTTCTGCCTCAGTGTCCCAAGTGCTGGGATTGCAGGCATGTAGCACCATGCTCTGCTGGATCTATAATTTTATTTCTATTAATTACTATTCTTTTTGGTGGTACTGGGGGTTGAACTTGGGGCTTTGTGCTTGCCAGACAGGTGCTCTACCACTTGAGCCACTCCACCAGTCCTATCATTTTAAATGAAGCATCATTTAAAAGTCTGACTCTTTGCATCAACAGATGCCCCTATGGGACAGTGCCTCCCCTACCACCAAATAATCCTGGACAGAGGAAAATAATTGTGCAGGATCAAAGAGATTAAGTGGAGCAGATTTGAGTGTCCTCAACAGTGCTCTGATGGACCTACCTTCTGGTACACTGTCCCAGGCAGGAGACTGAGGCACAAGGATGGGGTCTGCATTGAACTTTTCCTGTAGTGGGAGTGGAACTGCATTCAGAGGCATGTGGCTGGTCTACACTGACATCGGACACCATGCTGTTCTGTGTTTGCCAAATGCTGTGCTCAGTGCTTTTCCTCCCAAGAATTCAGCAAGGGTGGCTGCTCTGACCCCTCTCAGATGAGAGTTGTGCTCGTCAGCACAACTGGCCACGCAGCTCAGGGAGCAGGGCTGGGACTTGGAGATAGAGATGGTCTGCCTGACCACACAGCTGTGCCCTTTCCCAGCAGACAGAGCCCCAGCAGTGTAGCTCACCAGCCTGGCTTCACCAACAGAGCCCTGACCCCAATGGATGAACAGAGATGGGTCTAAACCAGTCCTCTGAACCCCTGCTGGTGATTGGTGTAGGCTGACTGTGTGATCCTGTCTTTGGAGGACTTCTTAGAAGTTCAAGAATATGTGTTTTTTCTTGCACTCTATTGCCTCTTCCTTAGTACACTGTTATTTGAGTGGGTGATGCTTGGAGCTTTGGCAACTGTTTTGTGCTCAGGAGGAGCAAAAGTTGAGATTTGATTTTCCCGGATTGTAGGACTTCCAGCACTAAAACTGAGAAAGTTCTGGGCAAATCAGGATGATCAGTTACCTTAAATTGGTAACATGGAAAGATAGACAGAAACTTAGGCCCTTGCCAACGTCCTAACCTATGGATTTTTTGTTACATAAAAAAAAATGGATGTATTTATGTTTAAAATCTGTTTTATTTGTTTCAGGTGAGCTGCATGTCTTCCATTGTTTTCCATATAGTTTACTTCATGCTGCTGTAGTCACTGTGGCTCTGTCCCCCCTGTTTGCTATGGACACTGTCCCTCAAGTCAGGAACCTTCCTAAGGCCATTGCCTACCCAAGGACTTCCCAGACCACTTCCATGGACAGTGGTCGCCAGACTTGGTTTAACAAATCAGTCATGCTGAGTGCCAGGAAATGAGGTCAACCCATGTCATCTGTGGGTTGTCAGGGGTAGTCACCCTTACCTTGTGCCTGGGTTACTCACTTCCCATAGAGGTCCCCCAGTACTAGGGCCACCTGTCCTCTCTTGCCTGCGGCTGACTCAGCCCCTTACGGGTCCTGCCCCTGGGGACCATTCCAGGCAAAGCAACACAGGTGGGCACTGTTTCTCCTGACCCGGCCTCTTCTGGCTCCTGGGGTCTCCAAGCCTCTCTGTCTGGTGCTTGTTGTGTTTATGACTCGCTCTGTCCCCTTCGTCTCCTCTGGCAAAAAGGGACTCACACGGAAACCATTGGTGCTCCCTTTTACGTAGAGTGGGGACAGGAGAGATTTGGGTACTGTTCTCATGCCACAGGCCTCATGAGGACCATCCAGAGGGTGAGGGGAAGAGGGGAGTTGGGGTCAGCATGGTCTCCTGTCGAGGCTGGGAAGGGGGTCCTGGCTGGAGTGGGGTTGAGCTGGCCCAGTGAAGCTTCCCCGGGTCCGGGCACTGCTCCCTTCCTGGGGATCGTTGCTGAGGGGCTGGGCCCATGGGACTGGAGCCAGTGGGCTTCCAGGAAGGGCAGCTGAAGATACCCCTTCCCGGCATGTCCCTGGGAGGACAGGGATCCAGTTCCCCCTCGTCCTGTTGTTGCTAGGGACAGGGGTAGTGACCCTGAGGGCCTGTAGCAGCTGTGCAACAGGGCATTTCTGGGGGCTGGAGCCTTGGGCCGGCATCTATTGGCTGAGCCTCTGGCCGGTGGGCGAGGTCAGGCGGGGCTGGCAAGTTACTGGAAGCGGGCCGGCTGTGCCTGTCGCTCTGCCAAGCTGCCCACTGCATTCTTTGGCCTCCTGTTTCCAGGCAGCCTCTGGGACAGGTCCCGGGTTGGCCTGCCCTGAGCCGGGTGCCTGTGTTCAGGGTCATTTGAACTGTTGCTGGGGGGAGCAGCTGGAATGGGTGGGCAGGTCTGGAGGAAGATGCTGGGAGGGACACTGGGCTTCTAGGAGACCAGGATGACCTCCCCCCACCCCGTGCCATCCTGGGAGTTCAGGTGACCTGGCTGAGTGTGTGTGATCGCGTGCATATATGCCTGCATGTGTGCGTGTGCAGGTGTGTGTGTATTGTATGTGTGCATGTGTGTGTGTGTGCAAGTCTACATCATGCATATGTGTGCATGTGAGCCTGCGTGTGTATGAGTAACCATGCACAGGTGTGTGTGTGTGCATGTATGTGCCTGTGTGCTTGTGAGTGCATATGTGTGCATGTGTCCTGCTTGTGGATGTGTGCGAGTGCACACAGCTGTTTGTGGATGTGTGCGTTCACGCAAGGAGTATGAGCACACATGCGTGCACATGCAGATGACTGCCTTGGCAATGAGGCCAGGGTCACTGCGTCAGGCAAGCCTCCCAGGACATGTGGACAGCATGGACAGACATGTTCTATCTTCTCTGCAGGCAACCAGAAGGGTGGGGGAGGACGGGGGGGGGCCCAGGTGACTGTGCTGGGGGCCGTTTGTGTCTGGCTGCCTAATCTGAGGGGCAGCTGTCCCTATGGCCTGTCTTGGAATGTCTGGGTTGTGGGGGCTCAAGTTCCAGCATGTTTGCTGTTTGCACCCCCAAACCCCTTGCCCAGGACACGGACTGTGGAGCAAAGGATTGGACCCAGTGGTCTGCCCCATGAGCCTGGTGGGCACACCATCAACACCGAGATTGATGCCTGGGGGAGGGGAATATTTAACTTTTTATTGTGCTAAAATATAGGACACATAAAGTTTACCATCTTAACATTTTTAAGTGCAGTCACAGCCAGTAACATTAAGTACATGGAAGTTGTTGGGCGGCCCCCTCCCAGAAGTTTTTATCTTCCCAAACTAATACCCTCCACTTCCCTCCACCAGTTAAACATCACGGTCCCTGCTATTGGCAGCCCCCGTCCTGCCTCCTATCTCCATGAATTAGACTGCAGCAGAGACCTCCTGTGAGTGGGATCACACGGGGCGTGTCTATTTTAACTGGCTTATCGTGCACAGTATGGCGCCCTCAAGCTCTGTCTGGGTGGTAGCATGTGTCACAATCTCCTTCTCTTTCAAGACTGTGAAGGTGCCACCCATTCTTCTGCTGATGGACACGTGGACTGCTCACCTCTTAATGAGGTGAGACCCTACATTTTGACCCTGTGTTGGCACTTAGAAGTGGGGACCTGGACACATGTGCGTGCATGCATGTGTGTGTGCACGTGTGTGTGTGTGTGTGTTACAGTGCTGGAGCTTGAATGCAGGGCCTCTACTAGCCCTAGTCCCTGTGTCAAATTGAGGTCACCCATCCTCCCAGAGGTCGGAGATCAGCCCTGTGCTAGGTTCTGGGGCCCTGACAAGGGGGGCATGAGTGAGGAGCTCGTGGGACACACCAGAGCTTTGGATGGGTAGTGAGAGGTCTGGGCAGGGATGGTGGCAGCCTCCTGGGGACTCTGTAGAGGACAGCTCAGCTTTTTCTTGCCTCTGCACCCCATATAATTCTGCCAGTCTCCCCTGCTGGGCTTCGGAACCCTCTCCTGGACCTGTGAGGTCTGCCTGATCTCCCTGGCCCACAGCCTATCTTATTCTTTCCCTGAAGTCAGGGTCTGAGTCTCCCTCAAGCTTGGACCTGCCCAACCTTCCCCTGAAGCACATGACCCCCTCCCCAGATCCTGAGTGGGGGGTGAGGGGGGTCTTTGAATGTCCAGCCAGCTTCAGGGGTGCCTGCCAACACCCTCCTCCCACAGACCTCCTCCTGCAGCCAGGTCGGCCCTCAGAGGGAGACAGTAGGATGGCTCCAGAAGCCTGGGCAGCTCCGGGATCAATGAAGGGAAGGCTGGCCGCCAGCAAGCCAAGTCAGACAACGGGGGTCAGAGCAGGGTACTGGGTGGCTTTGGACGGGGTTTCCAGTTCCCTGCCAGCCCTCGGGTCCAGTCCAGGCTGACTCCTGCTGGGCAGTGACTACCTGACCCTCTTCCTCCCTCCGGGGCCGGAGCTCAACCAGAGAGCGAGGCCCTGGGTGCAGGAGCCTGGATTGGTCCCCTAAGGATGGTAGGGTGGCTCTTTCCCATGCCTGCTTGGCTCGCCACCCCTGAGCCCCATTTTCCCTGCCTGGCTGACGTGGGGGATAGCACCTGGGGTAGAGATTCCAGGCATGCAGAAGAGGATGGTGGAAGAAGCCTGTCTGGCAGCAGCACACAGAATAAACTAATTCCCTTCCTGCTCGCCCACCCATCAGTTCCCCCATCTCTGAACTGAGGAAGCCCAAAGGCCTCACCCAAATCAGCCAGAGGGGAGGCAGAGCTTAGCAAAGGAATGGGCAGCCCAGCCCCAGTTCGCTAGGGCCCTATTTGGAGGGCTTTGTGGTGGATATCACCCCTTCTTTTCTCCTGTTTCCCCAGAGATTATTCCAGGGGTGGCCAGTCCTGCCTCCCTGCCTAGTGACAGGTGATGGAGGTCATTGTGCTTTCCTACCCAGTGACCTGCCCAGGACAAGGCTTGCCAGGTTATCAGGAAGCAAATCTTCTTCCCTGAGTGCTGGGACCCTCACATGCCCGCTGCAAGCCCTGGACGATGGGTGGGCTGCTTCAGTTTATGTGCCAGAGTTGAGCACACACTCCCAGAGAGCTGGAGGAGAGAGAGGCAAGGCTGGGAGCATGACCGGCAGGAGGAGCCGAATGGCCTCACACTCACAGGCCTTGGGGTGTGCTCTGAGGACTTCCCCCAGCCTTGACAAGTCTCCCACCTTCTTCCACAGCTCTCTCCAAGCCCCCACCAGCCTTGTTCCCACGGCCATCCCTTCTGTGGTGGCCAGTCTTCAAGATGGCCCCATGATCCTGTCTCTGGTGTCCATGCCTTTGAGTGGCTCATCCCACAAAGATTTCAGCTGATCCACGTGACTTCTGGGGACACAGAGCATTGCTGCTTCCATCTAGGTCTTTGGCTCACTCGCTCTGGGGAAGGCCAGTCACCAAGCCACCCTGTGGGGAAGCTCATGTGAAGAGGAGCTGAGGCCTCCAGCCCCAGTCAAGCCTCTAGATGAATGCAGCCTGACCAACTCAACGGTAGCCTCTGTCCTGAGAGACAGAGCCCAGGCCCAAGCCGCCCGGCCACACCACGCCTGAATTCCTGACCCACAGAAACTGTGACAGGTGACCAATGATGGCTGTTGCTTTAAGCAACCAAGTTTGGGGGTAAATTATAACTACAGTTCCTTGGGGGACTGTCACCTGGCTCACCGAGAAAGGAGTCCTGGCCTTCAGTTCATATTGTCTCTCCAACCCTCAGACCTCCCAGATGCTGTGTTCATTTTCCATGCTGTTTAACTCCCATCTCCTCAGAAGCCTCCCCTGGCCAGCCTCCAGGGGCCTCTTGCTCCAATGCAGTCTCAAACCCAGTGCCTCCTCTCCTTCATGTATGAGTCTAGATCCGTTTACCCAACTGTCCTGAGACCACCCTCCGTTCTCACCGCCCTCCTGCTCCCGGAGCCCTTTTGCCCCGAATCAGTAACTGGTCATCTTCATCTGTCCCAGGAGCAGCTGGGAGAGTGGCCATGCCCCTGGGCTCAGGGTGGCCACAAGGGCAGGGGCAGCTGCTTCCTGTGCTTTTAGAGCAGTTTAGTCGCAACTTTGAACAAGTGACCTTTCTAAAGCTCAGGTGAGTGAAGGAAGTTAGGTGGATCAAAGAAACTGAGTGTGTTGGACTGGCAGAGTGGCTCAAATGGTAAAGTACCTGTCTAGCAATGTGAAGCCCTGAGTTCAAGTCCCAGTACCACCAAAAATAATAATAATAAAACAGAGAAAAAGAAAATGAATGTATGTAGTTAACAAGATCACACCAGGGAATGTTTATGAGCTAACCATCGAGGTGACCTCCTCAGTGCTGACTTCCATAACTGCTAAGTCACTGTGACTGGCCAGTGACTGCTTCACTCTGTGCTCACCCAACTTTCATGTGTTTATGTTTATTTCTTTATTTATTGGTGCTGGGGATCAATCCTGGGCCACCCACATGGTAACCAAATGCTCTACCACTGAGTTACACCCTCACCCCATTTTCTTTCATTCAGTCTTTCTTTCTTGAGGTACTGGGACTTGAACTCAGGTCCTCACACTTGCTAGGCAGGTGCTCTACCACTTGAGTCACCCCAACAGTTCCCCCACCCCCTTTTTGTGAGCACAGCCTCACAATGTAGCCCAGGCTCTCCTCAAACTCCAGATCCTCCTAACTTCTGCTGGGGTTACAGGTGTGCAGCCCTCACACCTGGCAAGGCTTAGGACTTAAGATAGCAGGCATATTGTCTCAGAAGTCTGAGGACTGTAAACGGGGTTCACTGCTTAAGGTCTCAACACTGCCTGAAGGCGTCTGCTGGGCTGCAGCACCATCTGGAAGCTCGACTGAGGAAGAATCTGCGTCCACAGCCCATCCAGCTACTGTTAGAACGTGTTTCCTGGCGGCTGTGTGATGGAAGGCCCAAGGTTTTTGCTGGCTGGAGGCCACCCAAACTTCCTAAAGGACATAGGTGTCCTCCACATGGCTTCATGCAGCCAGCAAAGACAGCATCTCTGGGGTATAACGTCACATGATTGGGGGAGTGGTCCTGGGCACTGCCAATTGTCAGGGAGGTGACTACACAGAGGGGCATCTTGGAGCCCTGTAGGTCTAATGGGAGTTTCTCCTGCCAGAGTCCTGCTGGCTCCAAACAGAGAGCGGTCTCTGCCCCGTGACGCTGATGTTCTGGTCTCCATCCAGTTTTCTCCATCAGCCAGGGCTGAAGCTGCCTTCCCAGCCTTTCCCGGCTGCAGTGGTTCATTTGAGTAACGCCTGCTCATTTGATTAACATGACTCTAATCCACTCCTACAAAATAATTACTCTGTTACAACAACTGAGCTCACTGGTGCCAGACACTAATTAGGTACTTTTATTCATGTTACTAAGTATCACATAGCCCTGTGAGCTGGTACTGTTAGTTACATTGAATATGCCTTCTGAGGCACACCAGTGAAATGCCCCCAGTTGCCTAATAGCCATTAGGCAGAACTGGGGAAGCCAGTGAAAACTAGCTTAAGTAATGAGAAGGGGTTACATTACCGGCTCACATGACAAAAACACAGTGTCAGATCAGAGCCTCAGGCATGGTTGGATCCAGGTTCTTCAGGGGAGTGCCTGGAAATGTCTCTTCCACTCTCCCAGATCTCCTGGCCTCTGCCCTCAGACAGGCTCTCCCTAGTAGTAGCCAAATGGCTTTAGGCAGCTCTAAGAAAGGCCCTGGGTGGGCGGGCTGGCTTGTCCCAAACCTCGAACAAAACAGTATGTGTGTTCTGATTGGCCGGTCCTAGTCATGGGCTCTCAGAGGTCTAGGACTTTTCAGTGGAATCCCTGAGCCACATGGACTGGGAGTCCTACAAACAAAGAGAAAATGCTGCTGAACAGGTGAAGACAGTGGATGGTCAGGCTGGGGACAGTGCTGTGTCCAGTGCAGTAGTGTTAAGGGGAGGTCATTAGAAAGTGATTATGTCACGGGGGTTCCTCCCTTGTGAGTGGGACTAAGGTCTTTATAAAAGAAACTCACACTCATTTTTGCCCTTCTGCACTTCTGCAAGCGAGGACACAGACTTCATCACCTTCAGAAGAGGCCATCTTGGAAGCAAAGAGCGGCCCTCACTCGACACAGATCCTGCCGTCACTTTGATCTTGGACTTCTCAGGCTTCAGAACTATGAGAGATAAATCTCTGTTGTCTATAAATTTTGCAGTGTCAGATATTTTGCTATAACAGAACAATTGGTGAAGACACCAACCACCCAAACAAAAGCTTGAAGGAGTTGACATTCAGCAGAGACTGAATGTCTGTGACCTTCCATGCTGCAGTGCCAGCAGCAGCAACAGTCTTCAGCTAACCTAACGGAACTCAGTTCCAAACAAACATGCGTGAACCTTCTCCCTCAAAACGCTCCTCTGCTGGTCAGAAAGGTCACCAGTTAAATGATAGAGTCACCCACCTCCAGTACCCCTGGGGACCGCAGAGGCTTGGGTGTTATTCCCATCGGAGACTTTTCCAACAGTGCCATCTTGGAGCTGTGCCAAGTACAGCCTGTACAAAACTGCGTGTGCCCTGAGTCACATTCTTTATGTAGAATGGTAAGAAAAGGAAAGAGAAAGGTGGGGAGGGGGATGCAGCTCAGTGGTAGAGCACATGCTTTGCAGCACTGAGAGGCTGGGAGAGAGAGAGAGAGAGAGAGAGAGAGAGAGAGGAAATCAGTTAACATAAATAAAAAATGAACACAGCTGGTATTTATAATTCCTCCCTTCTACTAACTATCCATCTTTCCTCCAGCCTTGGCAAGTGGCTCATTTGGTAGTGGCTCCCCAGTCTATATAGGTCCCCCTCTTTCAGTGCCCAGCTGTAGGCCAGGCTATGTGCCAAGCTAGGATGGGAGATACCTGAGTCACGCCCCTGGCCAAAGAAGAGGTTGAGGCCCTCACAAACACAGGCCACCAGAACTGAGGAACAGGGCTGGGGGAGAAGGGGGGGAAGGAAAAGAGCTACTCAAAATGCACTTCTGCAAGAAGGAGGAGGATGCAGGAGGGAGGTGGGTGAGATGACAGATCACATGGTGCTGGAGCTGCTCAGATGCTCCACTGTGGTGTAGACACATGAATCAACACAGGTCACAGAACCATAAACTCACCTCCCAGTGAATGAATCCAGGTAAATCCAGGGGATCCTGAACAAGTCTGGCAGAATGCACACAGGTGGGTGTTGCCAACTGTGGTGGTGTGCTATGGTGGTGTGAAATTTACCTTCCATTGAAGGGATTACACAAAGGATGCATGAGACCTCTCTGTGTTCTCTCTCTCTCTCTCTCTCTCTCTCTCTCTCTCTCTTTTTTTCTTTTTCTTTTTGCAGTGCTGGGGATGGAGCCCATGCTATGCAAAAAGAGCTATAATCCAGCCCTGCCTGTGAGTTCTTACAACTGCATGTGAGTCTACAATTCTCTCAAAAATTTCAATGGAAAAATTTCTTTCTAGTGCCAAGTCCTGGCTAGGGGCTTGTATCTAGTGCTCAGGAGTCCAAGTTCCCTCCCAGGAACTCTGGGCTTCCCTGCCCTGTAAAGGTGGATGTGCTAGTGAACAGATGCATGAACGGATCCATGAAGGAGCCCGTTCATGCATCCAGGAGGAAGTTGGCCGTGAAGGCTTGGGGCAGCAGGACAGCCCCTGGGAAGGCCTGACCATGTGCCTGCTCTGAGACCTAGGTCCCTCTCACTGAACACTGTCCAGCAACCAACCTGCCATTTGCAGACTGTCTTCCCACAGTCCCATTCCACAGCCAGGACTTCCCCAGCTAGCCCACAGGCTTCTTCTGCTTCTTTCTCCTGATTCTGCTCCTTGGTTTGGCTCACAAAGTCCCCACTGGCCACAGCAGGATCTTCAGACCAAAGGACAAGGTCCACACCCTTGTAGGTAGCAGGTGGAAGGTCTGCCAGGTAGGACCTCCTGCCTGGGCTCCATCTTCCACCCCCATACTGTAGAGCACCACAGAGTGCAGCTGTCCAGACCCCCTGCTTGAGGTGGATGCTCTTGACTTTCCTTCCCCTGCTCTCCCCTGGGGACTGGAGCCCTGTGCATCAGGGTTCATGTCTCCTCCCAGAGCTCTGGCCTTCTCCCCATCTCCAGGGAACAGAGAGCACCCAGTCCAGTCCCTGGAAAGGGGAAGAGACCCCACTCAAGACCAAGCAACCACCTCAGCCCCAATAAAATCTTTTCTGGCTGTCCCAGAAAGGGCAAAAACAGAATGGTGACACAGGTTCCTACTGAGATCAGGAGGACCCTTCCATACCCATGGACACCCCCTTCAATGCACCCCTCTTTCTTCTTTTAAGTACCCAAGAAAGGGACTGACTGAGCTGAAGTCACCCCCTGTAAGGGGAAGGCTTGTAGCCCCCTCCACCTGCTCACCACCAGACTGGATCTCCTCCATAAGGGGTTGCTATCCTTGCCCCTCCCCAGAGACCCGACTCCTTGTGTCTCCAGCTTCCTCTCTGCCTCTTGGTCATTCTTATCCCTCCTTCCTTATCTCTCTCCCCACCTGCTGGAAGTCAGGAGTTAAGATGTGGGAGCTGCAGGTGGGGCAGGCCCCTGAGCCCTGAGCCCCCCTAGCACTTCCTGGGGTCACCCCGAGCCTTTGCACTGAGGGGAAATCATTCCACTCCTGACTGTGCAATTCCCTGCTCTGGCTTCTTTTGGAGGCTCCATTCGAGCAAGTATTTGTGGATCGTTGGAATCTCTAAGAAAACAGCTGGGAGTGGGGAGGTGGGGGTCCAGAATAGAATAGTTCTAGTTAGGAGGTGGGGGCTGGCTGGTTCAACTTCCCCATTCCAGACTGTGGACCCTGGGGTGGTTTACCGGCAGGACAGATTGTCCCACTAGATCGGGAGCAGGACGCATGCCTGCTTGGGGAGGGGGGGGAGGAAGCGAGTCCCGGTGCCCCACAGGCGGCCTGGGTCCCCGCCGCCACCGCCTTAGCCGGGGCGGGCGGCGCGGATGCGCATTGATTGCTGGTGTAGACGCAGCCGCGGCGGCGCGGTCCGAGCGGCTGTGCGCGCCCGCGCCCGGGCCGGGTTGTCGGGAACTCGGGCCGGGCCCCGCTAGCTCGCGCTTACTGGAAACGTGCTCCCGAGCGAGGAGAGGCTGGGTGGCTGCAGCCGGGGCCGCCCTTGGCCGAGGGCAGAGCCGGGCTGTCCCACCTTGCAGGGCTGCCCTGGGCGCATGCCATCCCCCGGGGACCCGGCCTGCGGTGGGGCACCCGGGGCCTCCCAGCGCTGCTCCCGGTGTGCGGGAGGGGAGGATGGGAGAGAGGGGTGGGGGAGAATAGGGGAGGGAGGGGAAGGGAGGATGGGGGAGGGGTGGGGGAGAATAGGGGAGGGAGGGGAAGGGAGGATGGGGGAGGGGTGGGGGAGAATAGGGGAGGGAGGGGAAGGGAGGATGGGGGAGGGGTGGGGGAGAATAGGGGAGGGAGGGGAAGGGAGGATGGGGGAGGGGAAGGGAGGATGGGGGAGAATAGGGGAGGGAGGGGAAGGGAGGATGGGGGAGGGGTGGGGGAGGGGGAGGGAGGATGGCGGGGGGGCGGGGGGGCCGCGGGGCCGGCCGGGGAAGCCGCGGGGCGGGCTGTCAGCACTGCAGAGCGGGCCGCCTCCCTTCCCGGTACCCTGGCAGCCGCGCGGGGGGGAGGGGGAGGGAGGTGGCTCCGCGCCAGGCCCGGGCCCGCAGCCACGCCCTGCGCTGCCGAGGGGGCAGGTGGCCCGGGCGCAGGAGGTGCCACCATGGGCCTGTGTCCTGACCGGGGAAGGACCCCTCTTGCCCGCTGCCGCCCAGCCAGAACTGCAAGGACGTGTAGGGGTCCAGATGTGTACGGAGCACCTAAAGCGGGGGAGGTGCCGCGGGGCTCAGCCGGGTGGCGGGGGAGGGGAGGGGAGGGGGGAAGAGGAGGCGGGCAGTGTCTCCCTTTCAGGAAAATGCTTCGGAGCATGTATATTTATTTATTTATAAGCCATAGGCACTTTATTACTGGGTTTATATATTATGTATTCATAAAAGTTGAAATTTAAAGAGGATGAGATTAAAAAAAATTAGAAATAGGGTTGCGTTTCTTGCGCAGGCGGCCCCACCTTGGGGACCCGGGTTCAGCAGCTGCATCCTGACTGGGCTCCAGGCCGGAAAGAACACCCCCACCCATCTGTATTCAGACCACCCTGCCTCCAGGCCCAAGGCTGAGCTGTTTAGTGGGTCCCTGGCCTTGTCGCTCTCTGCATAGGGTAGCATGGCACAGAGGAGGGACATGGAGGTACTCTGAGATCTGAGTTCAAATGTTGCGTCTGCTCCTTACTAGCTCAGTTACCCAGTGCCTCTCTAGGCCTCCCTGGAAGGAGTGGCATCTCCCACCTGTCTGGCAGAGGGTCTGAGGCTGTCAGGTTAGCCTGGGGAAACACAGAAGTGGAAGGATATGCAGGTGTGAGTGACCAAGAGCAAGGCAACTTGGTTGGGAACACAACCCAAAAGGGCGGCGAGGGGTGGGGGGGGGGGGGCGTGTCTTTCAGTGCTCATGCAGGTTCAGAGAAAGAACCCATGTACTGTGGCATAGGAAAGGGGTCCCGCGAAGGGGAGTTGTTAGGAAAGCCTGCCTCTTGCAACTGAAGGGTTGCCAGAGAGCAAGCATTCCAGGAAGAATTATCCAGAGATGAAAGTGAGGAACCGAAGTAGTTAGTCGGTCAGTCAACAAACATTACCTGACAAGGGAGTCTGTGCCAGGCGTTGTTCTAGGCAGTGCACAGCCAAGAAACTCACTCAGAAGTGTGGGATCCCTCAAAGTCAGGGTGTCCGCATCAGGCGTAGGGGCTGAGGAGCATTGGGGTCACTTTCAGGTCAAGAATATGGGGGTGGGGGGTAGGCAGGGTAGCGCAGTCCTAGGCTCAGGCCAGGAGCCAGGCGGCCACCCCCTGAGGTGTGGTCCCCCACCCTGGGCGGAGAATGACTCAGGCCCCGCCCAGCCTCCCCGCTGCCTGGGTTTGGTTTGTTTAAGAACAAATTAGTCACAGAGCAGGCAGCTTTCCCGAAAATAAAATGAGAATCCCCAGGAAACAGGGAAAATTGAAGGCAGGCGGTGACTCAGCACGTGCTGCCCCCAGGGCTCCACTTTCCAAACTGTTCCTCCTCCTTGTCGGTTTCTCTCCTTCTCTTCCTAGTCCTGCCGCTCTCTCCTGGCAGTTTTCCTCCAACTCTGCAGCCTCTTCTGGCTCACCACATCTCAGTCATCACACACGCACTGTCATGCTGGCCCTTCCTTTCCTCCATCCATCTGTCCTTCCACCCGTTCCTACCTTCATTCAGCCCTTCCTTTAGCCCTTACAGCGCACCTCCGCCTGGCAGGTCCAGGCCCTGTGTGTGGGAAGGAAGAGGGAGGCAGGGAGGCCTGTCTCCTCCCAGACCCCTCCTTGTGAGAGACTTACAGGGTGTTACCAGGTGACAGTCAGAGCCCTGGGCCCTTGCCCCCTCCCTGGGACAGGCAAAGCTAGGACCCCACCAAAAGAACCATGCTTAAAGACTGGATGGAGTCCTCTGTCTGCCTCCTTCCTGGGGCAGAGCACAGGGCCTGTGGGCTCCCAGCAGCACAGCCCATTAGCTAGCCCTGCCCCTGCCCCTGCTCAGAAGCAGGGCCTTGAGACAAACTCTGATGTCCTCTTATTCCTGCTTCCCTACAGGAGGCCAGGCCCCACTTGGTGCACCCCAATCACTGAGGGTCAGTAGGGAGAGGAGCCAGGTGCCTGGAAACCTGGCCTTTCAAGTCCCCATAGCCATAGTCGAAGCAGGTGAGACACCAGGGCTGGGGCACCTCTCTTGCCAGGACCCCAGGTCTGCCCTCAGTCCTCCAACCCCCAGCAGGAAGTCATGCTCTTCTGGCCCCTTTGGGATCCCTGGGGGCCTCTTACTTCCCAGACCCCCACCCCCAGGATCCAGGAGGTGGCCCCAGACCTGGGTCACGGGGCTGGGCTGGGGTCGCCTGTCTCTCTGGTCACTGTCCAATCTCCGTCTGCAGCTCTCGATGAATAATTTAGTTGTCGGAATTACAGTAAAGAGCTGTTCAGCTTCTCTTCCCAAATCGTTAAGAGCTGATATGCGGCGTCTTAGTTCCTTCTGAGGAAAGTCCCTTTTCCAGTGAAACTGAGCCTGTGGGGACTGTAGGGGGAGTGGAGCCCCCCCCCCCAATCCCTAACCAACATCCGACAGTAATTGGCAATTGGTTGGGTTTTTTTTTTTTTTAAACTGGATTAAAGTATTTGCTGTCAGTTCTTAGAAGCAGGAAAGTTTATCCATCCTAAGAGTAGAGGTGCTGCTCTGAACAGAGCCAAGAGGAAGCCATGGTGACCCCCAAATTTCGGGTCCCTGGAGGGGTTGGAGACACAAGAATATTGCAGGAGCATGCTGGAAGGATCTTGGGGTGTGAAACTGAATGGTGCATGTAGAGAGCATGTGTGCACATACATGTGGGGGAGCATGTGTGCACTGCGCAGAACATACACACATAAGGACGCATGCGTGTGTGCGCACGTGTTGTGGGCGTATGCGCCCATAGGTGTGCACTGCATGAAGCTGCATGCAGAAACATGCACCTATTGTGTGTGTGTGTATTTATAGGAGCCCTGGGCCCAAGAAGCATAGCTGGGATGTGTGGGCTGGCTGGCTGGGGGCTTTGCAGTGTGGGGACAGCTCCCCTGTCATGGTTTCCGAGCTGGGTAAGTTGGGGTGTGGAATCTGGGTGGGGCTGGACTTGGGCCTCCCTGTCAGGTGACTTGCAGGCAGGGAGGGGCGGGGCTTTGGAAGTTCAGAGAGAGGGAGGGACAGATAGAAATGGCCAGGGTGGGGACATTGCCTGGTAGATTCAATGAAGAATGAAGCAACACTCGGGATCTAGAGAGTCCTGGGTCCCAGAGCCAAAGATGGCGGGAGGTGGGGCTCCCCAGTGATGGAGCCTCATGGGTGCGTAAGCCCAGAGTTAGCTGTGGCTGGCAGAGGAGGGGCTGGGATGCAGCACACAGCAGCTGGGAAGCCCCTGAGCCCCAAGCAGCAGGGGAAGGAGGAAGAGGGGCTGAGGAGCAGGTTCCCACCCCCTGCAGCTGGGCTGAAGAGGTCAGAGGGAGGGAGAGAAGTTGCCTGGAGCTGCAGGAACTTCTTCCACAAGCTCCCAAGATCCAGACAGGCTGGCTGGGTCAGTCCTCAGGGCTCTGCCAGTGGGATGGGTGTGCAGGTCCGTGACCTGCCCCCCGCCCTCCCAGGCAGTGAACCTGACTCCTACCCCTGATTTACTGTTGGTGCCTAAGCAAGCAATAGGGCCCCAAGATAAGGAACCCCAATAGCTGTGCACACAGCATATACTCAAGATCTTCCAGGGTAGGTGTGGAGAACCACCCCAAGACTCTTCTCCTCCCTGCTCCCACCAGCATCCCCTGTTTCTAGAGTCCTTCTGACCATCTCAGACACCTCAGGGACAATGTTGGTGGCCAGTCCTCAGGCAGCTGCCCAAGGGCCCCTGCCCCTGAAGGGACCTCAGACAGGAATGTGCAAACCCCCTCATGTCTGGTATGGTGGTTCAGGATGGACAAGGAAAGGGCTGGGTAGGACCAGCCATCAGCCCTCTCCCACTCTTCTCTGCAGCCTAGAGGAAACCCCAGGCCGACCCCTCCAGGGTGGGTGCTATGCATTCATTGTATCTGGCACAACTCTTCTCCCTCCATGTGGGACCCATCTGGCCTCAGCACCCCTCAGCCAGATGTGGGTCCACAGCAAGTCCCTGGGAGCTCTCCTGAATCTGCTGTGTCTGCATGGCTCCAGCTTCAGCTGCACAAACCTGCCTGGGGCAGAGGCATTTGAGTTAGGACAGCAGCCCCCAGGGTTCTCTGCCCTTCTCTCCCCAAGTTCACTTGGCTCTTGGGAGGACAGGAGGGGCAGTCCAGGCCCACAGAAGAGATGAGAGGCCCCTCTTCTCCTCCATGTGGCCCCTGCCTTCCTGGGATAAGCAGATAGGGACTCTCTCTGTTACTTTCTCTTTCCTCCTGTCTTTCCCCCTGTCTGGGGGCGTGTTCGGGGTGATACTTAGCTGGTGGCCACCAGAAGATCTCTCAAGGGGAGGAATGACAAGAGCCCTCTCTGGTATCAGGACATGGTGGCCTCTGCAGTCTCCCTGCCCTACTTCTAACACGTCATCTTTCCTTCTGTCTGTTCAGCCAGCTGCAGTGGACTTCTGCCATGCAGGGAGGGAGAGGTCCTCTCTTGTCTCTTACCCCAGGGCCTTTGAACATACTTCTCCTAGGCCAGGGGCCAGCACTGAAAAGTGGGAAATATTTTAGTCTCTAGCCTCAGAGTGAGAGATAGATAATCCATAAGCAACTAAGTGGGCCTGTGTTCCAATAAAACTTTACAGATGCTGAAACTTGAATTTCATATGATTTTCACATGTCATGGAAATATTTGCTTCCTTTTGGCTTGTTTTTAAATCATTTAAAAAGGTAAAAACCACATATGAATAATAAAAGAAAAATGAAAAAAAAAAATAAATAAAAAGGTAAAAACCAGCTGGGTGCTGGTGGCCCACACCTGTAATCCTAGCTTCTTGGGAGGCTGAGATCAGGAGGATCACAGTTTGAGGCCAGAGCAAAACGGACTGGAGGAGTGCCTCAAGTGATTTTGCAAGCATGAAACCCTGAGTTCAAACCCTAGTTCTGCCAAAAAAAAAAAAAAAAAAGTAAAAACCATTGTGTGCTAAAATCAGACAGTAGGCTGCATTTGGCTTGTGAGCTGCAATGTGCTGTCCTCTGCAGCATTCCTTCCCTAGCAGGTGAGAGCAGTGTGGAGGACAGGCCACATGTCCTGCATTGTCCCCTTCCCAGTAGGCAGCCTAGCACAGGACCTGGCATGCAGTAAGTTCACAATAATTGTCAATTAAATGTGCTTCCTGCTGGGCGCTGGTGGCTCACACCTGTGATCCTTGCTACCCAGGAGGCAGAGATTGGGAGGTTGCGGTTCAAGGCCAGCCCTGGGGAACTAGTTCACGAGAACCTACCTTAAAAATACCCAACACAGAAAAAAAAAAAAGAAAGAAAGAAAAAGAAAAGAAAATACCACACACAAAACAAGGCTCGTGGAGTGGCTCAAGTGGTGAACACCTGCCTAGAAAGTGTGAGGCCCTGAGTTCAAACCCCAGTACTGCAAAAATAAAAAAAAGTGCTTCCTATTCACCGTTGTTGATCTTCATGGCACGGGAGCAAGCACAGCTACCATCACCACTTTATAGATGAAGCGACTGAAGCTCAGAAAGAAACAACATGCCCAAGGTCACCCGCCAGCTGAGGCAGAGTCAGCAATAGAGACTGTGCTTTTTTGCCTGGGCAGCTGGACAGCAGAGACTCTGGTCTTGGGCCTCTGTCTGGGTTGCTGGGCCTCCAGGGGACATGGCTAGGGTCAGAGAAGCCTGGATTGTCTCCCATCCTTGCTCTGCGGCTTGCTCAGGAGCTGACAGGGGCTCCTATCAGCCTCTGTCCCCCCAAAGGCCCTGCCCATCTATGGCCTGGCATTCATATCTAGGGCCAAAGTTAGGGGTCCAGGCTTCTGGCTACATCCTGCCTTCTTGGCAACCCCAGATCCATAGGCCTCCCTCAGAGCCACCACTTGCAGCCTAAGCCAGGACCAGCTGTCCCCACTGCCTATGTCCTCTGCTCAACTCTGAGCCACTCAGCCTCCAGCCCACCCTTCTTTGCCAAACCTTACTTTCCCCAAATGTCAGAGGGGACAGTTACCCTGACACCTTCCTGCTTCCAGCATCAGCCTGGGAATTGGGGCGGGGGTTGCTCCCAGGGGGAAGGGCAAGCTGGATAAATACGTGGTCCAGTCTGATCTGGCTTCCCATGGTGGGGGACCTAGGGAGGCTTCTGAGGTTGGAAGTGGGGGTGGACGCCTCCTTTGGACTTGCAGGCAGTGACCCTTGAGTCCAGCATGGTCACTGCCACCCAGCACTCTCCCTTCTAGCTTTTTCTTTCCCACAGAACATCCTTGCTTTAGGGATTCCCATCACTTCAGCCAAAGTTCAGCGGAAGTTCCCCTCCACCTCCTTCCCCATCCTTGGAGGGAGACCAGAGAGGAGCAGACAGACCAGGGTCATTACCGGGCCCTAGGGATGGCAGCATGGGTGAGGTAGCCACAAGGCCAGAATCCCACAGAGGACATTGCAGCCTCAGGGGCTACGAGATGACAAGTGGCCAACATCGTGCTCATCACAGGAGGAAGACTTGAGGAAGCCCTGCCCAGTCAGAGGAGACCCAGCTCCACTGGGGGAGTACATGCAGGGGAACGGGCCAGCAGAGGGGCTCCAAGGGCTCAGATGTAGATTCTCTTCTCTGTCCCCTCCCTTCTTCCCTGTGGCTGCAGCCCAACTATCCAGGGTCCCTAGCCAGAGGAAGCTGGGGCAGGACAATATAGAACACTTGAGAAGGAAAGAGGGAAGGAAGGAAGGAAGAGAGGGAGGGAGGGGGAGAGAAGAAAGAGGGGAAGGGAGAGGAAAGGGATGGGACAAGGAGCCAAGAGAAAGGGAAGGAAAGAAAAAGAGCAAGGGAAGGAGGGAAGGAAGGTGGATGGATGGGAAGATGGGGGAAGAAGAAAAGATGGAAGAAAGTAGAGGAAGGAGTAGGGAAGAGGGAGAGAGAAAGGGAGGGGAGAGGACAGGAGAGGGAGCCATGAATACCCCCCACTTTCTGAGGTTCTCTTGTATGCATCAGTCCATTTACTTGCTCTGCCATGGTATTTTTCGCCCTTCCTTGAGTGATTACTTATCTCCTGGCCATCTCCCTGGCTCTGGCCCCCGGATCCAGCTGGGATTGGCAGCCCTGTGCCTACAGGCTGGTTGCCTTGGTGACACCCCTTTGTTAGGCACCAGTATCTGAAAATGTCAAACCATTTCCAGTGGGTCAGACTCTGGTTCCCTCCCTTTTTTCCCCTTCTCCTTTTTCAATTCCAGTTGCTGCTGCCCAAGTCACAAACTTCCTCTGTTTCCATGGGGATGGAGGAGGGCTGTCTCTCTTTTTCCATCCCAAACATCTGTCTCTATAAACAGTTGTGCACTGGCGGCACTCCTCTTTCTGGGCTCAGACTTGGGGAGGAAGTGCTTTGTTTATCTGGAGGGTCAGTTTCCTCACTGCTCCTCCTGAGGTTGGCCCCAGTGCTGGACAGCCGCAGCCCTGGACACTGGGAGCCCTGGGCATGAGGCCAGAGCTCGCTGTTCCTCTAGGGCCAAGGCTCTGCTCAGTCATCTGGTAGATCTTGGTTGTGCTTTGCTGGCTGAGTTGCCCTACACAGATTATTAACCTCCTGGAGCCGTTTTCCCCTCTGTGGATTGAGGACTCTGATGCCTCTCCCACACATTTGTTGGATTTGTCATGCAATGATCAACACAGATGTTAGGTGCAATCCACAGGCCCTCTGTTCAGAATGTTCTGATAGTCCATGCCCCCCATGAGTTTTCGGGTGAGATGCGACCACAAAAAGCTCTGCTTAAGAGAATGTCAGAGTCAGAGAGTTTGCTCTGTCTGGGGCTATCCAGGAACTGGGTGTCGGGGGAGAAGTAGGGTCAAGGTTCCACCCCAATGCAAGCCCAGGCACTCCCTATCCAACAGCCCCCCCAACCCGGTCTGAACCCCAGGGTTTCAGTCTGCAGGCTGAAGAGCTAGGGCTAATTGAGCTCCTACCCAGCTTGAAACTTCTCATTTATTTCAGGGAAGAGGGTAGGGCAAGCTAAGAAGTTAGTGGGATTTTACTGGGAGCCAAGGATGGGACTGCCTGGTGTGTGGATGAGGGGTCAGAGACAGGGACTCTGTGACTCATCCCCACTGCCCAGCTCATGGAATGGGCCACCAGATAATCACAGTACTGGCTTAGACCCAGACAGGCTCAGCCACTTGACCAGGCCAGCATCACTCCCAAGAGTCTCACCTACTCCCAAGTCCAAGTCCAGCAGCCTATCCTGTGTCCACAGTTCCTGGGAGGGCAAAGAAAGACCAACAGCCCTGTTTCTAGGTGATCCAAGAATAGTCCTTATACAAAACCAGGCTAACATGTGAGCTAGAGCTTGGTTTTGGAGCAGGAAGAATTGTGTTTGAATCCAGCTCCGTGAATTCCTGGCTGACTTCATCTCTCTGAGACTTGGTTAGAAGGACCGCAGTGTCACAGTTCCCACTGGAGGGGATGTCTACATGGTGCTTAGGGGGCACCCTGCTGAGTGACTCCAGAAACAGTCACCTCACCATTGAGATTATTTAGCTGGCTGGAGTGGGGCACAAGGCTGTGCTCCCCCCTGCCACAGAGGCCCATGCCCCGAGAGCTGGACACACAGAGCCTTGGATCTCACTGCAGCTTTCAGACAGGAAGGCAGAAGCCAGACAGTGTAGGGGTACCAGGGTTGCAGGTGCAAGGTGCCAGGTTCCCTCTGAAGGCCTCAGTGACTTTTCTGTTTGCCTCAGTCTCCTCAGTAGCAAATGGGGTGACCAGTGACTCAGCTGGTGTTGGTGAAGACCCCAAAATTGGGATGAGTACATGAGGCATCACCTGCTTCCACCTGTGCCCAAGCCCCACTTACAGCAGAAGGGTGGTTGGGTGGGAGCTAAGAAGCCGGTGACCGAGAACCAATCCCTGTGAGGCAGGAGCTGGACACCATGCATCATTGTCCCATGGACTTGACTTACACATTGCAAGTGGAAAGGCAAAACTGTTACCAATGTCAAGTTGAGTGCAGCGCATTAACCCCCAGCACAGGGCCCCTTCTGAGTGCAGTGCCCTTGTCACAGTCTGTCCCTAAGTATGTGATCTGAGGAATTTCAGTACCCTGGCTGTATTCCAAGAGGAGGAAACTGAATCAGAGGACAGACACCCAGAGGAAGGGAGAATCTATCCATGACTCCATTACAGAAAAGTTCACCCTACTGTGTGCCATCCTACCATCTTGGTGTCTTTGCAAGCAGCAGAGACACATGGGAATTGCTGGCAGCAATGGCCAGGTGTGACCAGGTGGAGCCCCCACAGAACTCTATTAAAGACAGGTGAGGCCAGGAGAGTCCGAGGTGACAGCTGATCAGTGTCTGGCAGAGGTACCTTTCCTGAGGGTGACTATTGTATTGTGATTCCACAAAAATGACTTTGCTTTTGGAAAGCCCACTAAAGTATCTTGGAATAAAAAGGCATCACGTCTGTGACTTATGCTCAAATGTCTAAGGACAAAAAAATGGGAACAGAGAGAAAGAGAAAAAGTACAAACGTGGCAAAAAATGGTCCTATATGGGGAATCTGGGTGAAGGGTGTACGGGAATTCTTTGTACTATTTTTTGCAACTTTTCTGTAAGCCTGATATTATTTTAAAATAAAAGGTCAAGGAGTCTTGTCTTGTTCTGTTGGTTTTAGGGGTATGGTATGATTATTATCTGGGGGGCGGGGTAATACCAGCAAAGAGCCAGTCATGTGGGGGTGGGTGGGAGCCCTGTGGAAGTTCTGGGTCCTGCAGAGGGGACGGTGGCCCTGGGAGAGGCTCAGTGGCCCACACTGCCAGCATTCCCTCCTGCTACCATTGGGCTCCAGCTTTCCGGCCTTGTGGCCAGTCTTTCCCTTTGGGGGGCCAGTGACTCAACCATGGGTTCCATGTGGCAGGAAGTGGGCACAGTGAGTCACCGGGTGGCTCGGCACCCTCCCTCCTGGAGGTTGGGATATCGGCTGAAGTCCCAGGCCACAGAGGTCCCTAAAAGAGGGGATCTGCACCCATAGAAATTGTCAAGGAGTGCTGTTCCAGAGAGTAGGAACCTGGGCCCCTCAGTCGGGGGCCTTTGCTCTCACTCTCACTGCTGGCCAGAATCTGCCCTCTGCCAGCTCTGTCCACAGCCTGAGGAGTTGCCCAGCACTGCGGGTGCCCCATAAGAGTCCTCCACTTTTGGGCTAGGGGTGTTAATCGAGCTGTAGTGCTCCTGTCTCACAAATGCAGAGCCCTGAGTTCAAACCCCAGAACTGCCAAATAAAATAAGATAAAAAATAAAAGCAAGACAGAAGAACTCCCTACTGTCTGCATAGCCAAGGTCTCCAACCCTGCTGGCTGCCCCCAGCTGTGTGACTTCACCAGGGACTGTGTTAGCATAACTCAGCAGCTGTGGCAGAGCCCCTGGGCCCCTGTTCAGCGGGAGCTCAGGGCGTTTCCTGCTGTCTTGAGCATCGGTGCTCAGGACTGGTGTATTAACTCATCAGTAGGTTGGACACCAATGCCTTTAGAACAGCTAGGAAGGACGCTGCTTTGGGAACTAGGCCATGTCTTTCCTCCTCCATGTCCTGATCTTCCAGCTTTGCATTTCTGGACCCTGAGAGCATCCAGGGCTGGGAATTCTCACATTTATGGGGGTAACCCATCACTTGGACACCCATGTCTCAGTTATCCTCATAACAGACAAGGTGAGGCTCAAGAAGTTAAAGAACTCGCCAGAGCCATAAGTCAGGACTTGAACTCAGGCCTTTCTGACTCATCTCACGGCATCCTGTCCCCGACCCCCACCACACCATGATGTGATGTGCTGGACACTCCTTCACCCTCATAACCCAGCAAGGACAGTGAGTCCAGGGGGTCAGCTGGAGGGGGCTTCCTTTTCAGAAACGTCTCCACACCCCGACCCATTGGGTGACTTGCAGGGAGACCAAACACCTGGGGTGACTTAGACATAGCACCTGCCCTCTGGAGCAAATGCTGCCCCTCTTCTTACTCCATGACTCCATGCCAGGGACCCCCACAGATCCCTTCTCACCTGCCAGGTGCCAGCTCTCACCTCCTGGCTCTGTACTGTGGGCTGTGGTTACTCTCTGACTTCCTGATTCCTATTCTGTTCACAACTTTCCCTTCGCCTGTGTTTCCCTTCGTTCCACTTTCTCTCCTTCCATTCTGTTCTGTCTGGACTGCCTTCCCTTAACTGCCCTACTCTTCTGGGCTGTCACCAGGCTGCAGAGCAGTGCCCCTTGGCTACCCCCACTCACATGCACAAGTCAAACAAGGAGTGGCTGCTTTGTGGGTTTGCTTCCTGCTTCCTCTGTGCAAACCCAGACTCAGGGCAGGGAGGGTGCTTCCAAGATAGAAAGAGATCCTGGGGTCCTCAAGTCCAGCTTCCCTTGTGGTGCCTCCTACAGACAGAGTTCCTGTGTGGATGGCCCCAGAGTGACTCCTGCTTGGTGTGATAAGGCACTTAGGACCTGCCCAGGTGGTCTCAATCTTATTTAAAATATTTAAAACAATTTTTTTTGTGGTGCTGGGGATTGAATCCAGGATCTACCACACGATAGACAAGTGCCCTAGCACTGAGGCAACTCTCCAGCTAGGCAGGCCCTTTGAAGGCTGGATGGCCATGGTTCATGTCTGTAATCCTAGCTACTGGAGGCTGAGATTGGGAGGATCACGATTTGAGATCAGTCTGAGCAAAGAGTTTGCAAGACCCTATCTCAAAAATACACAATGCAAAAAAAGGACTGATAAAGTGGTTCAAGTGATAGAGGGCCTGCCTAGCAAGCTTGAGGGCCTGAGTTCAAACTCTAGTATCACGAAAAAATAGAAATAAAAAATAAAAAAGATTAAAGAGGACAACACCACAATAGCTGGGCTTAGTGGCTCAAGCCTGTAATCCTAGCTACTTTGCAGGTAGAGATTGGGGGGATTGCATTTTTTTTTGGTGTGGGGGGGTAGTGATACTGGGGTTTGAACTCAGGGCCTACACCTTGAGCCACTCCACCAGCCCTATTTTTGTGATGGGTTTTTTTGAGATAGGGTCTGGTGAACTATTTGCCTGGGGTGGCTGTGAACCGTGATCCTCCAGATCTCTGCCTCCTGAGTACTGAAGATTACAGGAGTGAGCCACCGGTGCCCGGCAGTTGGGGGAGTCGCATTTTGAGGCCAGCCATAGCTAAATGTTCAAGAGACATGTCAACCAATGGCTGGATGCAGTGGCGTGCACCTGTAATCCCAGCTACTAGGGGAAGCACAAGCAGTAGGATCAAGGTCCAGGACCCAGTCCAGGCATAAATTCAGACTTTATCTCAAAAATACCCAACACAAAAAGGAGTGGTGAAATGGCTCAAGTGGTAGAGCACCTGCTTAGTAAGCTCAAGGCCCTGAGTTCAATCCCTAGTACCACTGAAAAGATAGCAACAAAAAGATCTTTTAAAGAAAGATTAAAGCAACACCAACAACAAAAAAAGTCACCCCTTCTGCATACCACACAGTAGCTCACTTACCCTTAGCCACTCCACAAACCTCTGTTGACTAAGGGTATGAATAAATGAATTTGTCCAATGATTCATTAGCCTTTTACTGGTGATTAACATCAAACATACTGGTTTCCAGTTTCCCAAGTCTGGTTTTTGCCTTAAGTCTTCCCATGCCTCTTGGTGTCAGGGATGGATGACAAAGCACAGTTCCCAGGCCAGGGGCACTGGGAACTCTTGCCCCTCCATCCTAGGTGGTGTTCACCCAACCTCACAGCCCACCCTCGTGATCTCTTCCCTACCCTGCTTTTTTCCCAGTGTGACAGAGGAGCAAGTAGAACTTGGAGCAGGTTTGCACTGTCTTGGGAGGCATTTGGAACAGCTGGACTGTGGCCACCTTGACCTACCTTGTAGGCAGATGCCACAGCTCTGCTCTGCCAGCTGTAGGGAAATTGACAGACTTCAGGGTAGGCCAGTGCACAGGAGGTGCTCTGTGAAGGAGGTCTCCATTCTCTCTCCCCTCTGCCATCTGACACACTCAGTCTTCTCACCTAAGGACCAGATCTGTCTAGGAGCTGAAGTTTAATAGCCCCCCCACCCATCCCAAGCTCATGGAGCTTTTCAGCACTGACTTGTGGGTTAACAGTACTCTTCTCTCCCTCCCCCCTCCCTCCCTCCCTCCCTTCCTTCCTTCCCTCTCTCCCTTCTTCCCTTTTCTTCCTTCCTTCCTTTTTTCTTTCCTTCCTCCTTTCCTCCCTCCCTCCCTCCTTTCCATCCCTCTTGCCTCCCCCCTCTTCCTTCCTCTTCTCTCCTCATCCTTTTGAAATATGAGCTCAGCTCCCTAAAAAGGTCCCACTATTTCTTCTCAAAAAATTCTTCAGCAACTATTGTCTGAATTATGGATTATTTCCAGTTTATCATTCTCCCATTTTCACTTTTAGAACTGATAGCTTTTTGCCAGAGTTCCCTAAACTTTCTGGAAAAATTTCCTCTAAGGTGCTCACCTGACAATTTCTAGTCTCTGTTTTTGTTTTTTTGTTTTTGGTTACTGGGGCTTGAACTCATGGCCTCCACCTTGAGCCAGCCCTTTTTTGTGAAGGGTTTTTTTGAGATAGTGTCTCGAAAACTATTTGCCTGGCCTGGCTTTTTTTTTTTTTTTTTTTTTTTTTTTTTTGCAGTACTGGGGTTTGAACTCAGGGCCTAACCTTGAGCCACTCTACCAGCGCTTTTTTGTGTTGAGTATTTTTGAGATAGGGTCTCAAGAACTATTTTCCCAGCCTGGCTTTGAACCATGATCCTCCTGATCTCTGCCTTCTAGGTAGCTAGGATTACAGGCGTGAGCCAGCTGGTGCCTAGCTCCAGTCTGTTTTTGAGCTGCAACCTGCAGGGCATCACCCTGTGTGAAAGGCAGATCCCACAGTGAAATTCCTTCCCTGGAGCTCAGAGAGCCCACTCTTCACTGGTATGGGGATAGCTGTAAACCCCTGTGCTAACCCAGGCAAGGCCATAGGACTTCAGAACCCTTAGGCAGGACTGTAGGCTCAACCCCATACAAATGGGCCTGACCTGAAACCCAACCCCAACCCAAGGTTACTGGGTTATGGTATGATGCCTGGCCCTCCCAGGGCTGACTTTCTAATTCATGGCTAAAAAGGCACCACAACCTGATACAACAGGGTCTACTGAGCACCTCCTCAGTGACTGGTACCCAGGGATGGGGGCAGAGGGAAGATGTACTCAGACAGCTTTGGACTTATTGCCTAAGAGTTGTAGGATCTGGGCTGGAAAGTTTAGGGTCGAAAGTGAAGAAATGTAAAGATGGGGGTGGCAACGGGGTGGGGGGTCGCAGAGACTTTTTTTTCTTCTTAAGAAATTTTGAAGTGTGTTGTCTTCCTGTTTCTTCATCGAGGCTAAGTAATTTCCAGTCATCCGTTCATTAAACAAATGTGTATTAAGAAAGAAAAATCACAGGACAAGAGCCTACTGCGTAAGCAGCCGAAATGCATAATGGATCCATTCTCGAGGGGTTGAGCCCTACCCTTGAGAAGGTACAAATGGTGCCACAGCAAGGTCAGAGGGCAAGTGCCCAGCCTTACCAGTGTGTGTGGGGAGGCACCTCGAGTTCCACGCGGGGGCTCAGAGTTGGGTAACTGAGAGTAGAAATCTCTGGGAAAACCCTAATACCCCTGTTGCAACATTCTAGGGAAACGGCCCGTCTATTGAATAAGAATGAATCACTCAGGGGAAGGTTGAGGCCATCGACACTGTCCCAGGCTGCTCATCCCCACCCTTTGGTTCCCCTATGATGCTCTGGAGGTTCTCTGGGGCCCTTGGGAGGAGGGGTGAGGCTCTGATCCGGAATTTCAACGAGACACATGCAAATGGCTCTGTGGGTCTGTGGAGGAAGTTGTGAGACAGACAGGAGAACTGTGGGCAGCTCAGTGTTCATGACCCAAAAAACAGAAGTGAAAAGGGGTGAGCTTTCTTAGCTCTCCTCCCCCTTTTCCCTTCCCTTCTCACTCTACCCCCAATTCCCCAGTGGCCCCCTGAAAACTTCCATCTCAAAAATGAGACCTGATTTCCCCAAGTCTGTGAAAATGGCCATCTTGAAAGGAAACCAGTCTTGTAGGGTTCCTTCCAGCTCCAGAATTAAGAAATAGATTCAGGGACACCCAGGAGATTGACGAACAGGTGCGAGAAGGAGGGAGACCCTCCACACACACACATTGAGCCTCCACTACACATCAGGCAGTGAGCCCGTGAGCCCTCTGCAGTGTGAGCACCCTCCTGTTATAGATGACACCACGGCAGCCCATTCCTGACAAGCCACGGCTACAATGATGGGACCAATCAGCTTCTCGACTGGAGTGTCTGTTCCCTAAGACAGGGCCAATGCTAGTCTTTCCAGAAACTAGGATGTATTTGGTGTATTGGAGCTGCAGCTCTGGTGTCAGGAGCAGATACACACCTGAGAGATACTGCAATAGCCATGAGAATGGTAACTTCCACTGTAATTAATCGCCATTGACTACCCTTCACTGGCACCTGAGGGCTCCGGCTTCCCTGTCAGGAAGCAAACTCTATTGATTTAAGAGTGGAGGCACTTGGTGACTGTTACTTATTCATGAAGCAGGTATTAGCACATCTGGGTTTCCCTCACCTGTTCCTGCATGTCCTGAAAGGTGGGATGAAGAACCCATCTTTCTTCCTGGACCCATATTGGAACCACTCTTCCTAGGCCCATACTGGAACCACACTTTCTCTCTCTCTCTCTCTCTTTCTCTCAATTTCTGTCCTTTTCTCTCCCTCTCCTCTTATTCTCACCAGATTTCCTTCTATCCCAGGTCTGTGTGACTTTGATGAGACTTTTTTTTAATCCATGTTCTTAAAATTTCATTTTAATTCATATAGAACTTATTCATTGCTTTTCATTGAAGATAACTACATATTTAATGCAAAGGTGCTTTGTGATTTACAAGTATTGGTACAAGAATTGAAAATAAAAAGGAAGGAAACTAAGGGTATGCAATGTCAGGGTGGAAGATGCTCTGTGGAGCAGCGGCCTGGGCACTGGCCTTGGCACTTTGAGCATCCCCTCTATCCCTCTCCACCCCATGTTCTTCTCCTGAAGACAGGCACCATCCTCAAGAACTTCTATGGGGAGTCTCCCTCCCCACTCCCAGTGCTGGCAAGATCCAGACCATCCCAGGCCTGGTTACAAATGCACCACTGCAGGCCCCTCTTGGACCTGATAAATCAGAGTCCACAATTTTACAAGGTCCAGCTGCTTGGTGCTGACATTCAAGTACAAGAAGCGCTGGGCACAATAGCATGACATGTGCCAAACACACGGCAAAAGAGTGGGCCAGGCTAAATGTGAGCTTCCCTCTTCTTTCCTTTCCTGACCAGCCTCGCACAGTCTGCCTGGGATGTCTCTGCTCTGCATTCTGATGCTGTTGTGATATTTGGTCTCTTTACAAGCACTGATTTTCAGACTGCAAATATTCTTATCCTGGTTCACAGATGGAAAAGAGGGGCCCCAAAGAGTGCAATGATGAGTGGTCCTTAGGTCACAGAGTAAACCCAAGGGGACAGGCATCACCTGCATAGGGCCACCCATGGAAGTGGTCCTTCCTACTGGTGGGGAAAGAGGCCAAGAGAACAGCTGGAACCTACGATCCCAGAGTTTGCCAAACAGGATGCAAAAGCACCCCAAGGGGCTGGGGCTTGGTGTTCTAAATGTGACACCAAATGTGACAGGTTAACAATTGTCATTTAATGACCATTTTTGGGAGGGGGTGGACACCCATCCTGAGTTGGATACTGGTAACCCAACGTTGAACTACACAGACACATTGGGGAGAGGAGTTACAGTCAGGAAAGGCAAATGAGTCACATAGGGACAAAGATTATGTGTACCCCAGTCAGAAAGGTGGTGGTGGTGGTGGGTGTGTGAGGGGAATACGGGCAGAGAGACCCAAGTGTAAGACACCTGCTGGGTGGGCACTGGAGGAGGTTACCAGGTGATCTCAGGCTCTACACACTCAGTGCTCCACACTACACACTAGACATCGCTCTTTGCCCAAGGAAGGACCAGGGTCTAGCCAAAAAGAGGAGGGAGCTGGGCGTGGCCTGGGAGGAAGGTGGGGTGGAGGGGAGGGAGGGGAACCCTGCCCTAGCGTGCCCTCTGTCCTGGGCACGCACCCTGCCGGGAAGCCCTGGGGTCGCACTACCCGGGCGGCCCAGCCCAGAATAACCTTCCTTCCGGGCAGGGCTGCCCGGCCCGCAGCGCCAGCTCCCGAAATAGGGCTCAGCAGGTCGGGCGGCGGCGGGAGGGGCCGCCCCGGCTCCGGGGCGCATTGAGTGGCTGGGGCCCCGGCACCGGCCAGGGTTTTGGGTGCAAGGGCCAAGAGGGGACTTGCAGGGGTGCAGGCCGGGACCCGACGACGCGGGGACCCAGTGGGATGGGTTCAGAGGCGGGGGCCTGGCCAGGGGATGGGGACGGGGCTCTGGGGAACGGGGTTGGGTACAGGCTGGGGATCCGGACGTAGGGGCCAGGAGGGAGGGAGCAGGGGCGGGCGTCAGGGGCCGGGGGTGGGGCCCGGCGGACAGTGGGGACAGGGGGCCGGGGTTCGCCATCTCGGGCGCGGGGCCAGCCCCGAGGCGGGTGGGGCGGGCGCTGACCTCACAGCTTGCAGGACGCCCGTCGGGGCCGGCGGGCTGATGGAAGGCCTGAGGAATTCGCAGCTGGCGGCGCGCTCGGCTGTGCGCGCGTTCCCTTCCCCTTTAAACGTGGCCCCGCCACGGAGCACCACAGCACTGGTTGCCATGGCCACGGACCCAGGACCAAAGCCTGCTGGTCCTCGGCCACCTGCCCAAGCCTTCCGGCCACAGAGGAAGGCGTTGGGAGAATCCCAGGCCTGGGGATGTGGGGCGGCCAGGGCTGCCTCCCAAGGACACCCCCATCCACCTTGGCCTGGGCTCCTGTTGGATGCCGAAAGGCAAATCTTCCTTCCTCTTCCCCCTCATGCAGAGGCACCCCTGGGGCCTGGTGGTCCTGGGACCCCATGGGCGCATTGAGTGCCCCCCCCACACCATGGGGCAGGGTCTTGGGAGCTATTAACCTAGGTAAACAGAGACGGAGGAGGAGTTTCAAAGGTGCCAGACCTCACCTTCTGCCCATGACAGCCACCACCCGACTCACCCACCTTGCGTCAACTGCTAACCTCCTTAACCTCTCCCAGCCTCAGTTTTCCTTAGCAATTAGCAGGTGATTAGTCATATCTGTACTACAGGGTTGTTAATGATGAAAATAACAGTTATGTCACATGCCCAACCCTTTGTGGATGTGGTCCTCTTCCTTTGTGCCCCATGTCCTTCCCCTCAATGTCCCCTAGGGTAAGTTAGGCCTGCTGTGTCATTACCTGGCCCCTAGGCTTTGAGTTGTGGGTACATGGACACACTTGTCAGATCTGTGCATTGGGGTTATAAATTGAACCTTACTTCATTCAAAAGGATGGGCCGACTTGTTGTCAGAACCTGCAGCTGACAGGGCTGAGGTCCAGGAACATGAAGGGAGGCCTGCCTGGCTGGAATGGGGCAGCCTGTCCTTCTGAAGTCCAGCTGTGGCTCCAGCTGTCCTTTGTGGCTTGGGCTGGGTGGTTGCTAGGAGGAGACAGCCCTTGAAAATCATCATGTCCTGGGGGCGTGGAATTGGGTACACCAGGCTGAGAAGGGGCTCTGGATGCCCCTATTCCTGTAGGAGAACTAAGACCTGGAATCAGGGAATGACAGTACCCTGTGTAAAGGAGGGCGGGCCTGATTTACTGTAACTTCCTGGCCGAAAGCCTGATAGGCCTGTGGTTGGGCAGGCCAGCCAGAGAGAGGCCCCTGGTGTAGGGAGGCTCAACAGAGCTTGCCTGGCATTGCTAGGGCACGGTGTGTGTGTCCAGGGAGTGGAGGAAGGGTACTGTCACTGATCTCTTGGGGACGTTAATAAAAATAGGTGGGGCTGCCTGGAAGATGGCTAACTTGTTCCTTGAGCAGGTTGGGACACTACTTAGCTGCTAGATTATCTGCAAGGGAACACCAGCAAAAAAAAGCTAGCTGGCTTTTTTGAGTGCATCAGAGTAGCCAATGTTGACCCACCACTCATTGTGTCCTAGGCAACATGGGAGTTTGCTCACAGAACTGCCACCCCCATCCCCAGGAAGTGGGAAGTTATTGCCACCATGATGCAGATGTGGAGGGGAGCAGGTTTAGAGACCTGCATGGGTCTCAGAGCTGTGAAGAGATAAACTGGGGTGAAAACCCAGGCTCCTACCACTGCTCCATCCGGCCTCCTGAGTATGGGAATCAATGTGTCCAGGAGGAGCAGTAGGTGGCTGAGATGATCACCAGGTGCCTGTCACCTCTTCCCCGACCCCATCCCCCAGATACAGCACCTGCCTGCTCGGCACTCAGCTGACTTCCTGTCCCTGGAAGAGCCGCTGTGGGTAAGCAAGAGCAGGGCGGTCCTCTTCCTGTGGTTCAGGTGAGGGCATAACCCCATGCCTTCTTGGCATCCTCCCCTCTCCTTTCTCAGGTTACGTAAGTCAGACCTGCATACCCCAGAGAGCCTCTCCGGGCCAGGGGACCAGGGGTTTATCCAGATGAGAGGCAGAGTGAAGGAGAGGGAGCTGTAGTTGAGGAGGCCTTCCCCATCACTCTGCATCTCTTCTGCTGAGGATAAGGATGCAGAGATGAAAGATGCTCTTTCAAAGTCTCTGAGCCTCTTCTCCCCGACTCTCCTGAGCCTGGACATCTGGATTCAACAGGGACACCTGAAGGATGAGATTTCTGCCAGGTACATGTTCATCTCACCCTCAGATCCTCTGGGGCTTTGAAAAGAGCTGGCTGGCTGCTGGCCATCATCTCAACTTTTCCCTAGGTGACATGGCCAAGGAAGCATGGCACTGGCTGCATTTCCTGGGCCCAGCTTTCCAGTTCCACCTTCCCTCCCTCTTGCCTGTGGAAGCTCAGCTGAAGCTTTCCAGAGGCAGGTGGGGGTCATCTGAGGCCACTAAGATGGAAGAGATCCACCAGAGAAACTCAGAAAGCATCCCTGCAGCTAAGTGAGGCAATGTCTGAGCAGCACCAGGCCATACCAGGCAGGCTGCGAATGTGTGCTTCTGCCATGTGCCTGCCTCTCAGCTATGCTGCTGACCAGACCACCTGCCAGCTACATCCCAGGCATCTTTTCAGCCCATCTTGGGCATCCTAGCCATCTTAACTGGGGGATAAAAGATGGGGTACATTTTTCAGCTCTTCCTGGAAGATGCAATGAAAGAAAAAATTGTTCTTTTTTGTAGTTTTCTGAGAGACAGTCTTGTTGTATAGCCCAGACTGGCCTTTCTTCCTTAGCTTCCCAAGTGTTGGAATTACAGGCAAGTGTCACCAAGCCTGGCTTTCTTTCTTCTCTTTTATTAGAGATGGGGGTCTCCCTATGTTGCCCAGGTTGGTCCAAAAGTGCTTGGACTCAGCCTCCCAAGTATCTGGGACTGCAGGTACACACCATTGCATGTGGCTTGAAAAAAAAAAAAAAAAAACATTCTTGGAAGCTGGCACCAGTTAGGAAGATCACAGTTCGAAGCCAGCCTGGACAAATAGTTCGTGAGACACTATCTCAAAAAACCCATCACAAAAAAAAAGCTGGTGGAGTGGCTCAAGGTGTAGGTCTGAGTTCAAACCACAGCACTGCAAAAAAAGAAAGAAAAGAAAAAAATGTTTGTGGGATGTAGCTGGGGGTGGCATGCTTACCTCGCATGCATGAGGCCATCTCAAGCACACACATACACACAGAAGTTAATAAAGAAATGTTCTTTTCCTTTTGGCATTACTGGGGGTTGATCTCGGGGCCTTGAACTTGCTTGGCAGGGGCTCTGCCACTTGAGCCCCTCCGTTAGCCTGAAAAACATATTCTGAATGTGAGTTCCCACAGGGTCATTCTGCTGGATTGAATGGTGTCCCCCACCTCCAATTCATATCCATGGGCAACCGGAAAATGTGATCCTATTTGGAAATAGGATCTTTGCAGGTGTGATTAAGCTGAGATCATGCCAGATTGACATGGGCCTTGAACTAATGATTGGTGTCTTTATAAGAGGGGGGGATATTTGGATAAAGGCACACAGAGAAGGAACCCATGAGATTAGAGTGATTTCTACAAGCCAGAGCACCAGTAGCTGCCAGAAGCTGGAAGTAGCAAGGGAGGATTCTTCCCGACAGCCTTGGGAGGTATTGGGGCCATGCAACACCTTGGTTTTGGGATTCTCCAGAACTCTGAGGGAATAAATTTCGTGGCATTTTCGTGGTGACACTAATGCCACCACCAAATGTCAAATAGGGGACAGCTGAGGAAAACAAGAAGGAAACACATCAAGCCTATAAAGCAAAGACTTGGGAGAGATCAAGGAGGGAACAGGAGGGGTTGTTTTCCCAACTTCCTCCTTCAGCCCGGACAGACAGAAACTGGACCAGTGGCTGTGCCTTTGAAGAAACAGTCACTTTCCTGCTAGCAAGGGGCCATGAGCTCAGATGTCAGGTGAACAGGAGGCATAGGAGGTAGAGAAGCGGGGTGGTGATGGGGAAGTCAGAGCTTCCTGGGTCTCTGAGAGACCCTGTTAATAAACATGTGACAGCCCATGAGACAGGTTTGACTGACATCTGCAGATATGATGATCAGTCAAGAGTGGGTAGGATAAGCCCAAGGTCATGTGCTATGAGCAGTGACATGGGACACTTACCCAGCCTTCCTGTCCCACAGCCTGCACTCTATTGTCACTTGTTCTCTGTTAGTCCAGGGCTCCTGTGCTCATGGCCAGGGCCTTGGGGGGTTGGCTGAGAGGCACAGTGAGCACTCTGACCATGAGCAGGGGCACTGGAGCCAGGCTTTGGATCCCAGCTCTCTCCTAAGTTTCTTGTATGACCTTGGACAAGTTATACTACATCCACATTCCACAGTGTCCTCCACTGAAAAAAATGGGGATAATGACAGTATCTAGCTGATGGGATTATGGAGAAGTTAATGAGTTATTATGTCCCAAGAGCTTAGAATAGCGCTTGGCCCATTGGCCAACAAACACTCATAAAAGTGTTTGTGAAATAAATAAAATACACTGGGTGGGTGATGGCTCTTTTCCTTCAGGGTTAGCACCATGACAGGGCTAACCTGTCTTCTTCCTCTACAGGCCTTGGGGGAGACCAAAGGCCAACAGCATTCTCACATAGTCAGAAACCAGCAAAGAGGGTGCCAGACGCCGGGCAGTTGAGTTTCATCTACATCCTAGACAGGCTGATGCAAGTGCGTAAATCTTGCCTCTAAGGCCAAGGTCACCTTTTGCTCCTGGTCTGGGCTAGCTTTTTCCTCCTGGCTGAAAGCTCAGACCCCTGCCATGGCCAACACTGGTTGGCTGGTTATCTTGCGTACAGCGGGAGCTTAGCCTGGGCTGATTCATAATCACTCATCACCCATGAAAAGATAATGTGCCACACACATCCCAGCCATAGAACTGTCATCTTTATGCATGGAGCTCACAATGTGCTGAGTAGCAAAATGCGTGCAGCAACGTGTGTGCCCATATGCCTCCGGGAAGTTCTCCCGTCATCGCTGGCCACTTCCCCATCTTTCTATTGGGGGCCTCTGGCTCTATGAATAGGCTCATCTCCAGGCAGCTGTCCTACCAACCACAGAGCCTGGCTTGGTGGCTCCAGAGCCTTTCGGTCCTTCCCCACTCGGTACCGACCAGCACAGTCCCCATCCTGTGTAAGCACAAGATCTCTGTGGCAGCTGGGCCACTTGGCTGACCTTCTAGCTTCTGCTCTTAGACTGGAGAGGCCTGGAAGAGAGCCCAGGGGGAGGGTCTAGGTTGGACTTTGGGCTCCTCCCTTCCACACCAGGGCTCTAGCTAGTCTTTGCTGAGTTCTCAGCCAAACCCTGGCCCTGAGATGATCTGAGGAATCCAATAGGGAGGCCCTGATGTTCAGGGCAATACACCAGAGTCATTGACTACCCCTCCACCTCCTTGGGCAATGCCAACTGGGCAGCCCTTCTGCCAGACCCCCTTGCCTACTTTTACCAGGTGCCAAGGGACGCTAAAAAGACAATGAATAGCTGGAGGTCCACTCTTGGAAGCCCGCCTGCCTCCCTCCCAGAGCTGGCTCCTCTCCCTCCAGCTTCTTTCATAGGCTTCTACAACAGGAAGGAGCTTTGAGGTCATCTCCACCCCCTACTTTCTAGAAAGGATAGTTTGAAGGGATTTGGGTTCCCTAGAGCTTTGAGCCAAGCCCTAGATATTGGGTTGGCTAGAGGCCTTACTGAGATTTGTTCGGGAATTCTGTGTCTGCTGGGAGCCCTAACATCTGAGGTTCCCCTGTTGGGGCAGCCTTCCCCTGTTGGGGCAGGCTGACTGTGACCTAGACCCCCCAGGGTCTAGGTGGGTGGGAAAGCAGCCCAGGACTGTCCCCTAGAGCTGACCAAGGCTCTGACAAGAGCCAAGTGGACCCAGCCATCATTAAAATCTCATCTAAAGCCTTCTCAGTAGCTGTTAAGTGGAGGCCCTGGGTGGGGATGGATGGTGGACTTTCCACACAGGTGCAAGCCGCGAAGGAAAGTGTGTTGGATTCAAAGTCAAGTGATACAGGTTCCATACTTTGTGACTGGAGGGAGTCCCAAACCCCTCTACATCTTAGATGCTCATCTGGAAAATGCAAAATACTTTACTTATGTACTTATGTGGAGGAAACACAAAAAAGAAAAGGAAAAAAAAGTACTATTTATGCAAATATATGGTACGAGAAATAAAAGAAGCTGGTGTGGTGGCTTAAGTCTATAATACCAGCTACCTAGGAGGCAGAAATCAGGAGGATCAAGGTTTGAAGCCAGCCTGGGCAAAAAGTTCAAAGACCCCATTTCAACCAATAAAAGTTGGGGGTAGGGACTTGTGCCCGTCATACCAGCTACTCAAAAGCATAAAAGGGGGATCAGGATTGTCTTTGGTACAGCAGCTGTGGGTCAGGTATTTGATGGGCTTCCATAGAGAATCACCCATTTTATTGAATTTCCCAATGAATAACAAAAAACGTGGGGGTGGGGTGGGGAAGGAGGACAGAGGGAGATACTGTTTTTGGACTGAGTAGGCATTCAATAAATAATGATTTACCGAATAAGAATGAAGATTTTTGTTTGTTTGTTTTGTTTTGTTTTTGGTGGCACTGGGGTTTGAACTCAGAGCAGGTGCTCTTACCGCTTGAGTCACTCTGCCAGCCCTTTTTTGTGATGGGTTTTTTGAGACAGGTTTTTTGAGATAGGGTCTTAAAAACTATTTGCCCGGGGTTGGCCCAGAGTAGCTAGGATTACAGGCTGAGCCACAGGCCTGCCCAGCAGGAGTGTTTTTCACTTTGAGAGTTCACAGACCAATTTGGAAAGAGACAATAATGTGACCAAGAGATAGATGTACCCTTGTTTGCTCGGAAGGAGGGAGGTCTCAACAGGCAGGCAGGCAGGCAGGGCTGGAAGAGGCAGGGCTATCTGGCCAGGTTTGATAATGGAATTACCCCAACATGGGCTTACAGGTGAGCAGGGGAAGGACGTGTGTGTGGTGGGCAGGGGAGGGACAACCCTGATGGGAGGAAGTATGTCTCCCAGCATGGGGTGGATGGGAGCAGCCAGCGAGTTACAGATAAGCTTTCTGTGGTAGGTAGAGCCCGAAGGGTTTGGAAACCCAAGGTAGAGAGTGCCAAGGGGAACCAGAGTGGATCCTGTGGGTTGGGCTACATGTATGACATGACAAAAATCATATTTTTAGAAGATGAGTCTGGCATGAATGTTCCTGATGAAGACATACCAATTTCTTGAAGTTCCCCCAAAGTTCTGTTTCCAGGTCATTTCCCTGCTCTGATATTTAGAATGACCCACTCTCTGGAGCCTGTGGAGGGAGTACCTTCTCACAGTCTCCCCTTCTGGGAAGCCACTGTAGGTCATTTCCTCCTTGGGCATCCCCAGCTGTACCCTGTAAACTGTTTTATTTTTATACCCATTCCTTTTTAGGATACTTCTCAGTTTTCAGTCTGGTTCCCCTTTCAGACTATGAGCCTCTTGAAATCCAGAATATATCCTGGTTGTCATCCATCTCCAGCATCGGGCACTGTGATGGCCAGAACAGTTTCCACCTGTGTTGGTGTCATTGTGTGTCGGGGTCAGGGTCTGCTGATGTACCCTAGTTCAGGTACACAATAGCCCACTTACCTCACAGCCTCACTGGACTCCATCAGCAAAGATCGGATCATGAACAGCGCCCCCTGGAGTTGTACAGCACCGCAGCTTCCTGGAGAACTTGGTACTCCAGGAAATACATTTTAAATTTCATATCTACATCTTCAATATTCTATACATTACAGATATTAAACAATGTTTTCTGGATGAAAAGTATCATTCGAGATTGGGGGAGGGGAGGACAAAGAGAGGAAATACGTTTTTATTGTGTAATGTACATAACAAGTAACTTGCACTCTTGTGTTTTGCTCTTAAGTCTGGATGTTGCTAAGGCTGAAAAGATTGCTATGAATAACAGCAGTGAGAGTATTAGCCCAGAGAGGCAACAGTTTTAGCATTTAGAACCCTGGCTTCCTTTTGGAAAGGGCCTGTGGCCTTGGTTCTCTCTGCAAGCTGCCTTCCAGGCTGCTGCTATTGCTTAAGGCTGTGCTGCAATCCAGAGCGCTCAGGAGTGGGAAGTCCAGAGTTCTCCCCGCTTCTGGGAACAGCCCACCATCCCCCTCCCGGCTCCAGCTTCCACAAGCAGTCCTCATGACAGTGGGTCAGACTCACCCAAGGATTTCACAAACTGCCTGGCCAGTTCCCAGCACAGCACAGCTGGGAGGACTCAGCTGGGGAAGGAGCACTGTCCTCCACCCTGGCCCCACCGTCCTTAGGCTCAGGGCATCCAGAACTGGAGCCCAGGGACAGAGAAGGGCTGCACTTGTCCAGGCCTGCAGAAGCGCAGGCGGGTGAACTCCAAGCCTTTCCTCCCTGCTGACTTCCCAGCCCTGGCTTAGTCAAAGTTTAAGGAGGAAATTCCGTGTCCAGGAAGAGAGGAGAATCCAGGCTTGCCTTCCCCAAAGGCAGCAGCAGGTGGTCTCAGAGTCACCTGGGGAGGTGTTGATTACTCAGACTCCAGGTCGGTGTCTGATTCACAGGAGCTGAGGTTGGAGTCCAGGACGGAGCAATTTTATCCACACCCTCCGTCCAGCCAGAGTCTCTGTGTTTGCAGGGGGCTTGGGAGGCAGGGTGAGGGACTCTGAGCAAAAAAAAAAAAAAAAAAACTTTACTGGAAAAAGCCTTAGGTTCTAAATGAGAACCTTTCTCTCTAGCCCCCAGGATGGTGGAAGGATTGTCCTTGAGTTTTGAAGAGCAGATTCTCCATCTTTACAGTGGATATGTTCTGCCCTGAAGGTAGACAGCTCAATCATCCTTGTTTGTCAGACTTTCAGGGAAAAACATGAGCAAGCTCTTGAACAAGCTGATGGAATAAAATTATGCATGTGCCATGTAACGAAAGCGAGATTTGATGCTGCTTCTTCATGACACAGAGAGCAGTCCTTAATTTATTTTACATATTTACTAGGTCTGGTGAGTCAGACCTTTATTTTGTCGGACCCTAAAAACGCCTGGGCCTAGAACAGTCCCCTGGCACGCACGATGTGTTCAACAGATATTTGCTAAATAGACGAATGAATGAATGAACGGGACGGGGAGGAGGCTGCGGGGCTCCAAGGACAGGATCTCTAGGATGGAGATGGGGGTGGAGGGCGGTGCGGGTTTACTCGGCTGGTCTGGAGGTGGGGGGTCTCTCCTCTAGGATGAGAAAACCTGATCCATTCTCTGCCGGGAGACGAGAGCTTTCTGAGCAGCCTCCCGGAGGGGGTCCGTGACCCCCGGTGACCAATGACGGACTCCCTCCTGCCTCCACCCAGGGAGGTGCGCCTGGCGGCCTCCGGGCCGAATTTCCTGGCACTCGGCTGAGAATAAACAGCGCTCAGCGCCTGTAATCCCGTTGCCGTGGCAACAGCGCTCCGCGGGGCGGGGCGGGGGGCGCGTCGGGGGCGTGGTCGCGGTCGCGTGGGCGTGGTCATGTCCGGGTGGGCGGGGCCGGGCCGGGCCAGGCCGCCGTGCGCACGCGCCGCCGGGCGGGGGCGCGGCCCGGGAGGTGCCGCCCCCTGCGCTCCTCGCGGACATTCTTCGCATAGCTCCAGCAGGGCTCCCGCGGTGTCCGGGAAGTGACTCTTCCTGGCAGAGGGCAGCCTCGGAGCGACGCGCCTGCCCGCCCGCCCGGCGGCCGCCAAAACGGGAGAGGGGGCGGGGCGGAGCTCAGGAAAGGGCTACCCGGCTGGGAGCTCTGCTCACGCTGGGCTGCCATGGTCACCTCCTGTCCCTGTGCATTGGGTCCCCCACTCCGCCCTGCGCTCCTGAAGCCTGCGCCTCCCACCCCACTGGCTTCCATCTTCTTGGACTCCCAGTTGATAACCCTCCCCCTCCACCTCTCTGCCTGGTACCTCTGCAGTGCCCCTTCCCAAACATTCTTACTCATTCCTGAGACTAGGACACTCCGTGAGAGCAGGCTTATTTTCCGACTCCCCTGGCTGTGGCCTCCTTTCTCCCTCTCTCCCTCCCTCTCCTCAAGCAGGCCTTGGATTTCCCATTCCTGGCTCTTAAGTCATCAGGAGGCCTGCCCAAAACAGCACCACCAGGAGGATGGGGCCTCTCGAGTGGATTCTTTATTATTATTATAAAAATCGAGTGGATGCTTACAGTCCTAGAAGCACGGTGATAGGCACAACGACTGGGAGCAGCCATCACCCCACTCTGTCGCCCAAAGACCCCCCAGCTGTGCCATGAGGTACCTGCTCAAGCCATAGGGGATTGCCTCCTCCCTGCAGGTTCTTCTCAGCCCATCTTGGAGCCAGGAGCACCCCTCCTCGGGCATCCAGAACAGGCTTCCCCCACTAAGTCCTTTGGAGGAGGAATGTCTTCAGCTGAAAGGACAAAGAAGCAGGAAACTTGTGTAACAGCAGGCTGGGCTGAAGGGGGAAGAAAGGATGGAGCAGATGGTCCCCAGAACCATCAGAGGGAGAGGCTTTTGCTTGCTGTGGCCACTGTGTGAACTTGAGCAAGTTGCTTTCAGTGTCTGGACCCCAGGTTCTTGGTGTACAAATGCAGAGGGTTGGAACAGTCAGTGATCTGAAGTGAAGAGACAGAAGAAAGCTGAGGTGTGGGCAATGAGCTGTAGGCAAGGAAATGAGTCAGGGGTCTTCCTGGCTCTGTGTCTCCCCCAAATCAAGGCTCAACTTTCAGGAGGTAGGCAGGGAGAGAAGACACCTGGTTTTTTTGGTGGTGTCCTATTAACATTGGACATCCTGACTAAAAAGCCAACTCCTGGGCTAGGGACAGGGACTTAATGCATTCCAGGTTCCACCGAGACTGTTGTGTCAAGGGCTGGAGGTGTGGCTCAAGTGGTAGAGTGTTTGCCTAGTAAGTACAAGGTCCTGACCACCAAAAAAAAAAAAAAAAACCCGTAACACCCCCAGAAGGTGTGCTTTCTGCAGTAAGAGGCAGATCATAGCCATGGCAGGCTCCAAGACAAGGAAGGTGTCCTGGGAGTTCATACTCCTGGGGGACATTGGGAGGCCAGACCCCATTGGTCCCCTCAACTAAACTTGTGCTCTGGGGACATAGCCCTCCTTGAATCTATAGTCCCAGTTCCAGAGTTGAGGGTCCCTCTGGATACCCAGTGGTCTTGTGCCTGGCCTGAATACTTCAGTTTAGGTCATTTCCCCCAAAGTTTCGGGAAATGGGAAAGAAAAACGGCTTTGTTTACTCTCCCAGTTGCCTTTTGGACACTGATTCCCACAGCAACTTATCAGGTGCTGAGGGGCAATGGAGGCTGGGAAGAGGCTCTGGCATTTGTTCCAGGCATCTGAGACTCAGATAAGGAGCAGGGGCGCCTGACTTGGGGATAACATTCATCTCCCAGCTGTCAGGTCCTGAGGGCTAGAGAAAGAAGGACTGGAGGAAAATATCACTGAAATGTTTTTTGTTTTGTTATTTTTAGCAGAATCCTATTGCTAAAACCCATCAGTATGTGAGAGGAGGGGTCCTAACCTCTTAGCTTTTTAGGGGAACTCACTTGGGGCAACGGTAGGGATGGACCTCATGTGGAAGGCAGAGAGCTCATAGGCTTTGGGAACCAAGTGCTTCTGCGTCCCCATCCGTGTTGTTCCCACACTCTCAGGTACTGTGCCCTTGGGCAGGTGGCCTAACCTCCCAGAACCTGAGTAGCTGTCCCCACTCAATTGACAAATGTGTACTGAGCATCAGTGGACAAATATTTGCTGATCATCTATCTAGGACCAGAAATGACCAGTCCAAGTCCTTGCTCACATGGAGCACACGGATGTCTGAGAGTACCTTGATTTATGGGGGCGCCTGGGAGCGTCAACCTGTTACACAGGGTATGGGAGTTTCTAAAGACGCATGAATAGATGTATGATCTGAGCGTGGTGCTGTCTATCCGCGGCTCAGTTTGGGGCCCCTAGGGATGTAGGAGGGAAACTGGAGGTGTGGGGAGCAGTGGCCAGGAAGCCTTTGAACACCTGTCCCAAACCCCGCCTTCCCAAAAGACTTGCATCAGGTTCACCCCTCCCCTCCCCTGCTTTGATGGTTGTCTGTGCTGAGGTCACAAGTCACCACCAGGACCCCATGTCTGGGCTTTCTCGGAACACCTCCCTACCAAGGAGCCCAAGCGCTTCTAATAGCTTGGAACTCTAACAGCTTTGACCACAGCTCAACCTGTTCCCTGCAAGCCCTTTGAAGGGCTTCCTTCGAACTTGCTTTGCATATTCTGGTCAGATCTGAATCAGACTAGCAGGAATTACCCCTTGGTAACAGTCTAGGTGGCTGCCTTAGCTTGTCAGTGACACACACAGGCAGGCGTGCTGACGTGAACACGCATTTGATTCCACCTCAGGGAGCGCTAGGGCAGGGACATGACAGAGCCAGCCCCCTCTGAGGCTCTTTCCTTTCCCTCTGTGTGCGTGTGGGTGAAAGAGAAAGCAGGGCAGAGGTGGGGAGGGGAGAGGGAGAGGGAGAAGAAAAGAAGGCTCAAGTCATGTTTTTCATTAAAAAATAGTGCTCTTTATTATAAATTACTGAAATGTTTCTTTTCTGAGTAAAAATATAAATATGTGCAAAGTTTGACTTGGACTGGGGTTTGGTTGAGTTCTTCAAGCATCTCCTAACAGCCTCAAGGGCCTGAGTGGGGAGAAAGGGGCAAGGACTGGAGGTGGAGTCTTTATAAAAGATTGAGGCAGATTGTAAACATTTAAAAAAAAAAAAAAAGAAACAAAAAAAGAGAGAAGAAAACCATCCCAACACACAGCTATCCCACCCAGCCCGCTACCTGACCCAGAAAACCGTGTTTATTGTTTTCTCCCCAATAAAGAACAGTTCCAGGTAATTCCTTCACTGCTACATTCCTGTAAGCTGTCACTGACCAGTGGGATTGCAGCGCCAGAGAGCAGCAGGAGTGGCAGGCTTCTAGAAGACTTCCTGCCTCCCCTGACCCAGGTGGAGGGAGGGCTATGCCTGGCCTGGGGGCTGTGGAACCTGGTTGGCTCTGCTGACCATGAAGTGCCAGACTCTCTCCCAGGCCCGGGTCTCTGCCCCCCACCCATGTCCCCTGACCAGTGTGGCTGGCTGGGTGCCCTCTCATGATTCCCTCTGCCTTTGCCTGGATTGGCTGTGTGTTTGGCTCCTGTGTGCCAGTCCCTATCCATGGGACAGAACATTTTAAGGCAAATCTTCTAGCCAGACCTAAGTCAGGAGGCACAAAAGTAGAATCCTCCCCATCTTCTCTGGGGGTCCTAGGGTCAGAGGTTCTCCACTCACCACCAGGTGCTGAAGGTACAGGGTGGGCAGGAAAAGGAGACCAACTGGCCAGCCCCTTCAAGTGCCACTTCCTCCTGAAAACAGGGAAGGGCTCTGGGGCACCAGTGGACTTTGGGACCTGGATTTCATAGCTGCCCTTCTCCCCAGAGCTAGGGAGTGACACATGCAGCCACCCTCCTCACCTGGCCTGGGGAGAGGGAGTGGCCATTTCCTTGGTTAGCCCACAGCCTCAGGGAGCCCCCTCAGGCTTTCTCTCTCTTCCATCCTTCCCCTGGCAGCTCAGGTTTAAAAGAAATCAAAGCGCAAAGAAGTTCTGTTGGAAAGTTTGAAGACTCCCCTGCAGTTCTCATTAGTTCAACACTCCCAAGGTGTCCGTTGGGAATCCGAGGGGGAGTGGAGGGAGAGGAGGCGACAGAAGAATCCACTGGTCGTTGCTAAAGTCCCACCAGGCCAGCTAGCTCCCAGGAGAAGCTGGAGTGGGGGAGGGGAGCCAGGTGGCACTCCCCCTTCCCTCACACACATTCCCGGTCCTGCCTGCCCCATTCTGCAGAGAGGAGGGCGGGAGGGAGGGGCTTGTTAGCCCCCTGGCTCACCCAGAGCTACAGGACTCTGTTAGGGCTGGATTTTTGTGCTTGTGCCATGTGCCACGGAGAAGGGGACCCAGGCCCCTGTCCTGATCCTGCCCTTTGCTCTTTAAAGCGGGGCATCGTACTGGTCCAGGAACTCCCGAATGGGTCCAGGCAGCTGGGTGACTTTTTCGTAAGAGTCCAGGTGGCCATTGACGGTCTTCCGACAGAGATGCTGAAGGGTGGCCACGTTGGAGGAGAGAGGCCGGCTCAACACCAGGGGGATCTTCTCACCCCCAGAGTAGATGTAATAGGCTCTCCTGGGGGTGCTCCCTGGGAGCGGCTGGGCAGGCGGCTGCTCCGGCACCTCGGAGGAGGGTTCCGTCGGTGACGAGAAGGAGGGGGTGCCCGGGGGGGGCATGTAGTGATGCACCAGCTTGAGGACGCAATCGAAGCGGGGCACCGGCTGCGTGCTGCGGGGGTCGCTCTGCAGCGAGAAACTGCCCCCCTCGCACTGGATGCGCAGGTTCTTGGTCCCCGACTGAGTCTTGACGCTGAGCGTGAAGAAGTGGCGCTGGTCCGAGCTGTCACGGATGAGGAAGGTGCCGGCCGGCTCAGCGCTGAGCAGCAGGTTCGCCTCACCGCCGGTCACTGCGCTCCAGTAGAAACCGCTCTCCTGCAGCTTGCGCACTGCGTTCACCACCAGCTGGTACTCGCTCTTGGAGCTGAAGGTCTTGAGGCGCAGGCTGGTGTCCAGCGGGCGGCTCATCCCGGCGGCGGGAAACTTGCTGTGGGTGACCATGGCGCACGGAGCCAGCGTGGATCTGCGCGGCGGCGGCTGCAGCTGCTTCGCGGCCTCCGCACAGTGGCCGCTACCGCATCCCGGGGGGCTGCGGAGAGGAAGGTGCACGCCGCGTGAGTGCCCGGAACCCTCCAGCGCGCCCGGCCCGCCTCGGCTCGCCAGTCTCAGCCGAGTGACTGTCTCTCCGACCCAGACACCCCGCGGAGCCCGCCCAGCCTCTGTCCCCGCCGGCGGGGTGGCCCCAGGCAGCCAGCTCCTTCCCCTAGCGCGCAATGAGAACGCCGAGTGGCAAACTCGCGCGCCGAACTTGGGTGTCCAGGAGCGCTGGCCCGGGTGGGGAGAGAGAGAAAGAGAAGGGCCCCCGGGACGCTCCGGGCGCCGCTCAGTCCGGTGGCACCGGGCAGCGAGGACGGGGGTAGAAACCCGAGATATGGGGGGTGGGAGGATAGGGAGGGGACAGGAGAAACCCGAGGGCCCCAGCCTGAGTATTCCGGGAACCTGGGATCTCCAGCTTCCATCGGCTCTGCGCCCTACCTCGTCCCCTCCCTGCCGGGAATGACCCGGGAAGGGGAGGAGAAACCGGGAAAAGCTCCCGAGCCTAAGAGAGGCCCCCACCCTTCCCCACGCCGCGCCCCTCCTTCCTACCTGGTCCCGAACTGAAGTCTCCGGCCTTGGGGCTGCGCCTCCTACGGTCCCCAAGGCGAGGTGGCTGCGCGGCGGCCAGCGGTAGCCCACGCTGCGCCCAGATGTTGGCGGCCGTGAAGTCCACAAAGGGGCTGCCGCGCGCGCGTCCCTCGGGCTTCGTCGTCCCCGGGCCGACTTAGGCGCGCCCCTGGGGTCGACTGGATGGAGACGAGGTGAGGGGCCGCAGCAGGAGCTGGGCCGAGCTGGCGACGGACGGAACCCGGGGTGGCGGCGGTGGCGGTGGCGGTGGCGGTGGCGCGGGGAGTCCGAGTCGGAGCCGCCGCGGAGGCCGCGCGCGCGGGTATATACGCGGCCCCTGGGCCCCGCCCCCCAATTCCTGGAACTGCTCGGACGGCCTTCTTGTAATGTTTAGTCACTACTCGCAGCAATGAAAGGCTGCGCGCGGAGGGCGGGGAGGGGCCGCGGGCGGCGGAGGGCGGGCCTCGAGCGGGGGCCAGCACCGGCGGAGACGCACGGAGGGAGACAAAGCGCGGCGCGAGGCGGCCAGGGCGGCCGGCGGGCGCGGCGCCAGCCCGGGCCGCGCGTTCCTGGCAGCGGCCCCTCCCCCGCGTGTGCTCCGCCCCCACTTCTCATTCACACTTTCCCCCCACACCCCCTCCCTTCTAAGAAGGCCGGTTTCTGGCAGAGGCGGGGGCGCAGCTCCCGGAGCGCGGGCAAGTTCTAGGAGACCGACCCAGAGAGGCTCCTAGCACCCCTTGCCTTTTTCTTGGACCCTGTTGGGGACACCCCTCCCCACCCCCCCCTGTCCACCCGTGTTGCCCCTACCTGGGCGGGACCAAGGCCCTGAATGATTGATTATTGTCCCATGCCGCCCAGGCCTGACAAAAAAAGGGACTAGAGCCATTCCGCAGCCAGGCCTTGAGGCTACGGTCGCACCTGGGAGGTGGAGATGAAGGATGAGTGACAGTTACCTGTGGACAAGGCGGGGAATCTCAGGCATGGAGGGGACCCAGCCTGGGAGGCAGCGGCCCCGGCCTCGGTCTCATCGGCCAACTGCCAAGTTTTTTGCTGACATTGACATGGGTACCCATCCATACCCCCGTCCCCCACCCCACTGCCGCCCCCCCCCCACACACACACACAATTCCCAAGTATCCCGCATGCATCTGGATCTCTCAACCTGCGAGGTTGGGTGAGGGTTGGGCCAGGTGCTCTCCGCCGCGGGGGAGTGGAAGAGAGATGGCGCCAACTCCAGCCAGCGACCGCTAGAGGGCGCCCCGGGGCCTCGTAGGGGAGCCGAGTTTGGTGCTGCGGGTCCCAAGCCTTGCCACCCGCACGCTCAGGACCCGAGTGGGGAACCCCGAAGAGAACAGTTGCCATCCCAGGATGGGGTCAGATCTGGGCATGAAAGTTAAACAGGAAAGAATTTCCTGAGAGCGGTTGTCAGGGATTCAGCCCACCGTCAGATGCTCCAGCACCTCACAGGATGTGAGTGTGTATTGGGGGGAGAAGTGTCTGAACTTTCCCGGAGAGGGGGGAGTTGGTGAGAAGAGGAGGTTGAAGTGGAAGGTTGATTTTCTCTTGGTCATGTGGGCAGCCTTATGAAGGATGACAAGTTTTGCAACCTGTCCCCAAGATCCTGCAGGATGCTGGTCGCCTGAGAGGCTAAGTGACACACACAGTGTCACCTCTCAGGGCACAGAGGTAGTGGGTTTGGGGCCCTCCCCTCTTCTGGGATACCACAGACTGAGGCTGTGGGAAGGGAGGGAGAGGTGCTTTGACAGCACAGTAGTTTGGGATTTTGGAAGGAACAGCTGGCTCCTTCCCTTCCCTGGAACTTGTGGGTGCCTTACTGTCTCGGCCACTGTGTCCCCAGTCCGTCTCCCACAGATGTTGGGGGACTGAGGATTGAGCAGGATGCATGGCCTCTCTGAGCTCTCATCTTGCTATCTGTAAGACAGGAACAATAACCTTTTCCCATCAGAGATCTGAGATGAAGAAGATTCTGCACGTCACAGAATGATAAAAGTGGAAGTCCTGGGTCCGGTTCTCCTTTCAGACTCTCGAGAGAGCAGTAGCAGGGAGGAATCCTGCTGCCTCTGCAGAGGGGAAGTGGGTTTCAACACATTTCACAAACTTTGAGCCCCGTGGGCCAGGCGGTGTGCAGGCACTCGGATATAGGACTGGGCTTGGAGTTTGAACTCAGGGCTTCAAGCTTACAAAGCAGGTGCTCTACCACTTGAACCTCACCTCCAGTCCATTTTGCTCTGGTAGTTTTGGAGATGGGGTGGCTGGCTTTGAGCCTATCTCAGCCTCCCAGGTAGCTAGGATTACATGATCCACTGAGATGTCTTTTTTTTTTTTTGACTTAACATAGCTTTTTTTTCCTTAAAGTTATTTTCAAATACACAGAGTGCTCATGTACTCAGCACTCACAGCAGAGGATGCCTTACTTCCAGAAGCTTCAAGGGCAGGGCACTGAGATGTCTTGAAGGAGACTGGGTCCTTGTCCTCCAGATGCTTGCAGGCTCCTGAAGTGGGTTCTCCCTCTCTCTGCAATCAGGTGTTCTCTCATTCTTGTTTCGGCCAGAGAGTATTAGGTGGCTACCATGACCATACATTTCTGTGCTGAGGCCCGTGGAGGACAAGGAAGACTCCGAGGGAATAGCCCTTGAGTTAATGGATAGGAAAGTGCTTTGTAAATTGTAATGCTCTGACAAAGTCAGGTTCATTCATCCATTCCATAAACCCTCATTGAGTGCTAGCTTTTGCCAGGCACGGGGTGAAGGGCTGGGAAGACAGATGTGTGGGTGACTCCTGCAGGGCAGTGAGGCCATAGGCAAGGGACCCGCGCTCCCAGAGCTGAGTGCCTTGAGAGAGGACTGGTTCTGGCTGCCATCTAATGAAGCAGGGGTGGCTCCTGGGAAGCAGGCTGTTGGGAGACACAAGTAGAGAGAGGAAGAAACAGCCCTGGGATTCCAGGAACCCCAGTCTGGTTGAAGAGGCCCATTTCCCCTAGAAAATGTATCCTGCCCAGCTGGCAGGAAGCTCAGAGCAGGCATGTTTGAAGACAGGTGTGGCATGCCCAGGGGCTGCGCTGGAGGGCAGGACAGGAGGTGGAAAGGTGAGTTGGGCTCCACTGCCCACTAGTGTGTGCCTTTAGGCAAGTCACTTCATCAGTTGTGCCTCCGTTTCTTTGCTTGTAAAATTGGCAGATGAGAATATCTACGTCATCAGATTGCTGTGAGGGCTAAATTAACAGACATACAAAACGCTCAGTGCCTGTGTGCAGTAAGCACTCAGTGCAGGTTAGCTATGCTTTGGCTTTGTTTTTTATTTACCTTTTGGTGCTGGGGGTTGAACGCAGGGTTTCAAGTGGGTGAAACACAAACTCTACCACTGAGCTACACCTCCAGCCCCCAGATAACAATGTTTGAAAACACTCTGTCTTTAGGGAAAGAGAGGAGAAGGCTCTGGCTACTAGGGTCTGGATAAGACTGAGCTGCGCTGTTTTGGAGTACTACCCAAGAGAACTTGTTTATAAGATACATTTCAAAAGGCTGCGGTAGGCAGACAGTTTAGCCAACCACCAAATTTTCTTTTGACTTTCTCATTTCTCCCATGGTTCTCCACTGCTTTAGGGATGAATCCAAACTCCTTGGTGGATTGAACTCACTTGAACTCTGTGGCTATCAGCTTCATCTGCTGTCATCGCCCCACCCTCCCCACCTGCAGGCACCCCGAGTACCAGCTACGTGTGGGATTCCAGGCTATCTGACAGGTGTGCCACTTCCCCCGGGCTTCTTTGCACATTTGCCTCCATCAGAGTACAATACCTCCCACATGTTGGTTGATTTTAACTTTTCCTTTGAGACTTGTAGGCATTCAGTGAAACTTCCAGGGTAGCTCTTTCCATCCTGACAAAATGCTCTGACTACTTGTCCAGGGTGAATCTTATTTTTGTGTTTGCCTGTATGTGTTTTTGTGGTGGGAGTTTGAACTCAGGGCTTCATGTTTACAAAGCAGGCACTCTACCACTTGAGCCACACCTCCAGTCCATTTTGGAGATGGGGTCTCCTGAACTATTTGCCCCGACTGGCCTCCAGCATCAATTTTCCCAATCTCAATTTCTCAAATAACTAGGATTACAGGCATGAGCTAGGGGCATCCTGCTTCCAGTGAGAATCTTGAGGAAAGACTCTGTTTGATTTCTTTTCTTTGTAAGCCTGGAAACTGGTACATAGAAAGTACTCAGTGGGTCTTTAGGAAGGCTGTGTTGACCTGTTTTCCATCACTTTTAAATACCACAACCAGCTTTCTTCCTGCAGGGCTCTGGAGCAGCTGCGTAGATATGATGGAGGGTGTGGGTTCTGGGAAGCCCCAGGGTGGTTTACTGGAGATTATTTGGCTGAAGACAAACATGCTGGAGAAGTGGGAGGAGACACTTGGGCCAGTGCAGGGCACATTTCCAGGCAAGGACCCCAGCTGAGAGATGCCAGGCCCAGGACAGGGCTAGAGCCCTGCTGAGTCTGTCTTCCCTTATCTTCTGGGTGTGCGCAAGGGGAAAGGAGTTGTCCAGGGCTGGTCCCTGGGCTCCTCCCTGCTGTTTTCCCGGCTAAGGGATTTAGGAGAGTGCCACCTTCTCCTGATCTCTCTTTTTTTTTGCAGAACTCCTACAAAGTCCAAATCCCATTTCCAGGCAAAGGTGTTTGGTCATAAAGATGATACGATAAGCGTTCCCTTTGGAGGGGAAGTGCAACAGTCCTTTCAGCCACTCTGCTCACTCTGATATGTGACATGTGATGAGGGCTCCCAGGCCAGGGAAGTGAGAGCATGGCTTGGCGAACACCAGGCACCATACCCAGGGGTGGACGCTAAGATTGCCATTGTTTGTGGCTGAGTCTGCAGCCAGTGTGTGAGGAGCCTGGCCTCAGTCCACCATGTTATAACCACAAAATCCAAGGCCTCCCTTGTGTCCCCCGCTGTTGGGCTTTCTGCAGCATAAGGAGAGGGCCTGGGTGTGACTGCCCAGTGGCTTGCCTTGGTCATCAAACTTCAACTATGTGCCAGCTAGTGTGCTACACCTGGGGTTAAAACGGAGGGGGAAACAAGGTCTTGTTCCCCTCTCTTCTGGAGCTTCTAGCCGAGAAGGGAAGCAGGGGGCAATGAGTCCTGAGTTCTCATCCCTTCTGCTCCCCTTTCTCTTGGCCAATTTGAAGAAAATGCTGGGGGCCTGCCTCACTCCCTGCCGCTCCAGGACCAAGGCCTGGCACAGGGTTGGTTGGGCAGCTCAACTCTGGTGCACTTTGGCCCCTCTTAACACCTCTCTCTCCCTACCCACCAGGACGGCTGGCAGGGCCAGCCTTGCTGCTGCTGCGCGGCTAGGGCCAGGATGACAGTGCCGAGATAACCTCTCTTGGAAAGGAGAGGAGGGTTCAGGGGTCGCGTACCAGGTTGACCCCCATCTCTCCCTTTCCTGCAGCAAACAATCCCCAGGGGCGGGCCTTGGGAGGTCGGGACAATGGCCTGCCGCCGGGAAGCGGCGTTCCAGTTTGCCCTCCTTTGTTCCTGCCGGGAGGGGCCGTGGAGCTAATGAAAAGGTTTGCGGCTCAGATGTCTACGAGGCCGCGGAGGAGTCCTTTCAAGCCCGACATTCCAGGCCCAGCCGGCCTCTGGCATTTCCCAGAAAACTGTGAGGAGGGGAGGGGAAAGAAAACACTTCACCATCCCACCGCCCACTCACCCACCCCTTGCTTCTCAGATTCCTGGTGCCCTCTGGAGATTGGACGGCTGGAGTGCCAGGACCCCTGCCCTGGGGGCTATTTCTCCACCCACAGAGGGGGTGAGAGGGGGGTCTGGTGGAGGAGGGGCAGAGAGGATAGTGTGGGAGGGGGGTGCGGAGAGGGGAGAAATTTCTACCCGCCTGTCGAAGAAGAATCCGCATCTGGCCCAAGTGCCGAGTTGGGGGTAGAGGATAAGAGAGATCAGTTATCTCCCCCCCACCCCAAACCAACAAACCCTGCTCTGTCCCGGGCTGCGGTGGGATGAGTGGGATTTGTTCAGAAGCACCCTGTGCGCCAAGCCGGCACTGCGCTGGGGAACACGGCGGGGCAGCTGGGCAGTTCTGGGAAGCCAGGCTGTGGTGAGCCATCAGGGTTGTGATGCGAATGAAGGCCTGGCCACTTGCCTCTGAGAGCTGGAGTGGCAGTGTCCAGATGGAGAGCCCGGCCAGGGAGGGGTGAGGAGGTGAGGCTGGCTGGGGGATGGGGGAGAGGTACCCCTCTCTGGAGGCCCTGGGTCCCAGGCACCCTTGGAGAGGCCAGGACTGGTGGAGAACCAAGGAGGATGCAGCTCTCTGGCATCTTCCACAGACTGAGCCCTTGAGCACTTGGGTCAGGCATTCCTCACCACCTTGAGCAGGCCTGCAGCTTCTGACCCACCACATCTGGAGGCCCAAGTGAGGAGTCTTTTATTTTTAGCAAAAGCACCTTGTAAGTACCTGTTACACAGACAGTGCTCAGGTGTCCTCCCCAGTCCCCCTCCCGTGGGAAGGTCCCTGGTTCCTCTGCATTGTGAAGTTCATGCTGGTATGCACTTTGTCAGTCAATGATTCCAGGGCAAATTCAGAGTGAAAATGGTGGACCCTCTCCCTGTCTCCCAAGGTCCAACCAGTGTCCACGGTGAAGTGGGTCAGAAGGATTGGAGGATAGCGGTCTCCATCAGGGACAGGGAGGTGACAGTCTCAGGAATGATCCTGAGTAGCAGTTGTTTCCCCACCATTCCTCCCCTCCCCCGCACCCTTGTGCACCCATTGGAGCTCACAGTGGTGTTCAGGGTTTCTAACCCAGGGTACACCAACCACCTCCAGGATCTCATAGTTCCTTACAAGACTCCTATCTATAATTGTGAACATTACGCTGGTGGCAGTTCATATCCCTGGGGAAGGCAGGACCCATTTGGAATCACTTTTTGCCTCTTCAATACTTCCTTTATAAAATCATGCATAGCTGGGTGCCCAAGACTCACGCTTGTAATCCTAGCTACTTCAGAGAGTGAAATTGGGAGGATCATGGTTTGAGATCAGCCCAGGCAAATAGTTCTTGAGACCCCATCTCCAAAAGAACCAGAGCAAAATGGACTGAAAGTGTGGTTCAAGCCTGCTCTGCAAGTGCAAAGCCCTGAGTTTGAACCCCAGTAACACACACACACACACACACACACACACACACACAAAATCACCTACTATGTGTAAGGGTCAGAAATTTATCATTTCTAGAACTTCATGGAGCTGAGATTCTTTCTAGAAGGACAAAATTCTTCCATTATTGATGTCTGGATTAATTCATTTTGACTGTGCTAAGTGCTATGAGAAGTCCCTAAGTTGGAGACTATTATGGGATACCTAATCTATTGGGAGGTCATCCAAAGGGGATTCCCTGAGGAAGTGACAGAGGCCAGCTGATGGGAAGCTGAGGTCTATGGAGCCTTCCCCCACCTGGGCCATGTCTCCCAGCTGTGCCATGCAGAGTTGAGCTGGGTCCACACTGTTCAGTGGACCAGCCCTGTCTGTCCTCCCTCTTGTCTGCCTGACTGCACACCAAGGTGAAGGGAGAACTTGGAGCTGGCTTTGTCCCCTCTTCTCCAGGCTAAAGGACAAGACTTTGGGGAACCATTTTGAGTCACTTTCCTAAGTTCCAGGAGACAAGAAATAAATGGAGCTTATTTATTGGGCCAGAGGAAGAGACCAGATCTTCTATCCCACCTGCTCAGGTCTGGTCTGATTTGGTCACATCTCAAGCCAGACTTCTTGTGACAGGGGATTAATTTGCCACCCCAGGACTCAGTTTCCTTGCTTAACCTTCAGGTGTGGGCTGGGTAGGGAGAAGCTGGGGAAGATGGTGACAGGACAAGTTTCTGCAGCAGAGTCCTCCAGCTATCCACATGGGTCCAGGGGAGCCCAGGATTCCCTGGGACATAACTGGCCACAGTCACTGTGTTTCCCCATGTGCTGGGCTGCTGGATCACGAGGTCTCCAGCTCCTCGCTGGGGTGGTGCTGGCTGTCTGCCATGCCACAAGAGGCTGAGATTCCCCTGAAACCGAGGCTGCATCTATCCTTACGCTGACAGAGAAACAAACCAGGATGCTCTGCCCGGGAGGTATTTCCAGAAATTTGGGCTCTGGCTTCTTGTTGATCACATGCCAGAAAGTCCTGGGCTCATTTGTGGTGAGGGAGTCATTGAGCAATAGGTGTTTTGTTTTGCTAATGATAAGAGTTTTCAACATGGAATAGTTTAAATGGTAAGGAGGTAGAAGAGCCTTGATTGACTGGCTCCCCACCTCTTCCAGAGAGGTGGCTGCTTTGAGCTTCCATGCTGGGCTGATATTCTTCATAACCTTGGACTGCACTGGGCCTCCCCACAGCTTCAAAGAACACAGTTCCTAGTCCCAGAAGACTTTGTCTCTCGTTCTAGGGCTATACAGGCTAGGAGGGCTCATGCGAGGTTCCTGGCTACAGCTATGAGGAAACCTGTTTTCTAATGCAAGGGTTAGCAAACTGATTTTGTAAATACAGTGTTATGAGGAATGCAGCCAAGCTCATTCATACAGCTCTTGGTCCTACTGCTCATGGCACTAGTTGTCACCAAAACTATCTGGCCCCCAAAGTATAAAATATTTGCTATTTGGCCCTTTAAGAAATGTATGCAAGTCTGTACCTGTAATTCTAGCAACTCAGGAGGCAGAGATCAGGAAGATTTCAGTTCAAAGCCAGCCCCAGGCAAACAGTTTGTAAAGACCCTATCTTGAAAATACCCAACACAAAAAAAGGGGGGTGGTGGAATGGCTCAAGAGGTAGAGTGCCTGCCTAGCAAGGGTGGAGCGTTGAGTTCAGGACTGCCAAAAATAAAAAAAAAAAAAGAAAGAAAAAATATATGCAAAGCAGGACACAGGTCACTCATGCCCCTAATCCTAGCTACTTGGGAGGCTGAGATCAGGAGGATTGCAATTCAAGGCCAGCATAGGCAAATAGTTCATGAGACCCCATCTCCAAAATAACCACAGCAAAATGGACTGGAGGATTGGCTCAAGCAATATAGTTCCTGCTTTGCAAGTGTGAAGCCCTGAATTCAAACCCCAGTCCCACCAAAAAAATAAAAGAGGGTTGGGGGTCATGGCTCCAGTAGTACAGATTATTCCTAGCAAGCACAAGACCTTCAGTTCAAACCCTAGTACCACCCGAAAACAAACAACCCCCCCACACACAAAATAAACAAACAAAAAACAAAGAGAAAGAAAGTCAAGGTATACCAATCCCTGCTCAAAGTGGGGGGTAGTTTTGGGGGAAGTATATATCAATGACTGCAAAAGACCAGAGGAGCAGCCCAGCAGGGAAAGCATAACCCAGGAACATGAAGGCAGGAAAGGGGTGGGCCCTAAGGGGAGACGAGGGCTCAGGTAAACCAACCTTCAAGGTTTGTGAACTAATGGGAAGGGGTAGATCAGCCACCATTGCCCCCACCCTGTTGGGACAAGTACAAACTAAGTGGTTCCCTTCTCCAGCCGGGAGGCTACGGAGCTGGAGCTGGCTGCTTCTGCACAGCACATCTTCCTTACACATCCCTGTATGTGTGGAGCCTGGTTCTGGGACCAGGCCCTCTGCTAAGTGCTCAGAGCTTACAGGGCTCTAGAGGCTCACATTCTGATCGGGAACAGGGGAAAAAACATACAATAAGCTAGTAGATATGGTTAGATCAAAATACTATTAAGAGGAAAATAAGATCCTGTTCTGCAGGTCAGGAAGATATTTCCAGGGGCACCTTATCTTAGGGCTTTTTATTTTTATTTCTTTGGTACTAGGGTTTGAATTCAGGGCCTCATGCTTTCTTGGCAGGCACTCTGCCCCTTGAGCCACTATACCAGCCCCATCTTGGGTTGAATATTTTCAAGGTAGGGTCTCTGGAACTATTTGCCCTGGCTGGCTTCAGGTCCTGGGCTCTGCCTCCTGAGTAGCTAGGATTACAGGTATGAGCCACCAGTGCCTGACACCTTAGGGTTTTGTGTAAGTCTAACACTCTATCAAGTCCAGCCTGACATTTGGACAGAACTTGGAAGAGTGAGAGAAGCAGAGTGAGAGGGAAAAGCAATTTTTTTTTTTTTTACGGTACTGGGGATTGAACATAGGGCGTATATCTTGGGTCACTCCACCCATTCTTTTTTGATGTTTTTTTTGAAGATAGGGTCTCTTCAACGATGACCTCCTGATCTCTGCCTCCCAAGTAGCTTGGATTATAGGCGTGAGCCACTGGTGCCTGGCTAAAGATAAATTACCCTGGACAGGCCTGACATAATCAGGGGAGCTCTTTTTTTTTTTTTGGATGGTGCCTCACACTTGCTAGGCAGGAGCCTGGGACGAGCAATTGCAAAGGTCCTAAGGAGCTCAAGGCATCAAAAGAAGGCCAAACTGGTGAGGGTGGATCCCATGTTCTAGGAGAGGCAAGCAGAGGCTCAAAGTGGGTTTCATTCTGTCTTTAGCACCCAGACCCCATTTCCTGCTATCCAGGAACATGCTCCAAGAACACCTGTAATCCTGGCAACTCTGGAGGCAAAGATTGAGAGGATGGAAAAGAAGCAGAGCGGGCCGGAGGTGTGGCTCTAGCAGTAGAGCCTGGCTTTAAAGCATGAAATCCTGAGTTCAAACCCCAGTTCCACCAAAAAACAAAAGCAAAACAAAAAGCAACACAGTTGTCAGGACTCCACCCTGTGTGACAAGTGAGATCTCTGGGGGTGTAGCTCAGTGGTCCAGTGCACACTGAGTATGTGTAAGCCCCTGAGTTCCAGTCCACAACCCTCCCCAAAAAGAATCTTATTGCAGGATTTAAGTTGGTCTGAAAAGAGAAAGGCCAAAAAAATGCCTGAAAGGCCTCAGTTGCTGGGTGCCATTGGCTCATGCCTGTAATCCTTGGGAGGCCAAGATGGGAAGGATCAGGGTTCAAGGCTAGCCCTGGCAAATAGCTCTCAAGATTCCATCTCCAAAATAACCAGAGCAAAATGGACTGGAGGAGTGGCTCAAGTGGTAGAGCACCTGCTTTGCAAGTGCAAAGCCCTGAGTTCAAAGTCCTTTCCAACCAAAAAAAAAGGCCTCAGTAGTGCAAGAAATATAGAGAAAGGGAAAACAAGTCATTTTCCCCATTTTCATGGCTCCTCAAAAGCTATGTTATGCTTGTAGCAAGGACTGCTATCAAATTCCACTCATTGGGTCAGAGACACTCTTGGTGTCAGCAAAAAGCTTATCTCTCACATGTCATGCACTTTGGTCTTCCTCCTTCTCTGTGTTTAAGAGACCCTCAATCACTAGTAAGCTGGGGAGGGATGGCCTTCCTCTGACATTGGCATGGTTTGAGTCCGGGGAGTGAATCACAGACAGTGAGGCACAGGCCCTGGGCTCAGGATTTCCTGATGTTTCCTGCCTGGGAGAGCAGCCTGCTCTTGGGGCAGTGGCCCACTGCTCCCTGACGTCAACTCTACTTTCAATGAATGGGTTTCCTTTTCCGTTTGGGAAGACATGATATCTGTCATCAGTCCCATTGACCGTCTTTCTCACCCTGGCATCTCCTGTTTGGGAAAGAGGGAGTGGGACTAACGAGAAGGCAGTGAGCGTGGGTGGGAGGGTGGGCAGGACTCAGTGGACATGCATCCCAGGTGCCAGGGGATCTCAGTGAACAGATGCCTCCTTGTCTGAGGACCCTAAAATGTGCATCCAGAAGCCTCATCAGCAGGAGTAGGGTCCCTCCCAGATTGTGAGCCCTCCAAGTAACTTTGGGACACAGGAATGCTCCCAGGTAGGCTCTCTGGGCCCCTTGTGCTATCTGGATGAGTTTTATCTCTTCTACTTGTTCTCAGCTACTAAGCCAGATGACATCTCCTAGCAGAAAGAATGTGTGTGCTGTCATCACGTAAATGTAAGCATTTAAAACTACTTTAAAGAGCCATATTTAAAATTTCTGCAACTGCTAAATGTGTGTATCCTGGGAAAAAGTCATGGCTGCCTCATTCTGGGTCTATTTCAGACTAGCCATGAAGCCAGAGGATCTTGGTGTGTGGTGTGAGAAGGGCCTGGGTCATTCCCTGCTGTTTATCATGAATGTAAATACGTATTCCTTCAATTTGCCATGCTGTTAACATCACCATCTGTGATTTATTTTAGATGGAAATTCCCAGCAAGACAGTTTGATGGTGGCTTGTCTCACATAATACCTCCCAGAGCCACATGCAAAAGGGAGCTTCCAGCTCTTTACAGGATGATGAGGCTGCCCCCTGGTCCATCCACGTGGTGCCTGTCACTCAACATGACAGTGCCGCCATTGAGATGAAGATTACTCCACAAATTCCAGTGCCAGACACTTGCAGAAGCTGCACACACAATGGATGGTCTCATCCGTATTACTGGAAGTTAGGAAATTTGATGATTCACCATTCCTAACTTGGAAGAGTTGAGTCAAACCACCTAGTATTTGTAAAACTGTATAAACTTAAAAAACAAAAACAAGATAAAACATTAAAACCAGTCTGAAGTGCTCGTTGACTGTAACCAATCTAGAAACTCCAAAATAAATAGCATTGGCTCATCAACATAAACATTTTAGTGTAGTTCAACTTATCTGTATTCTGTCTTTAACAAAATGAGATTTTTTTTTTCTTGGTGAGACTGGGGGTTTGAACTCAGGGCTTTAAGCTTGCCAAATAAGTGTTCTACTTCTTGAGCCACACCTCCAGTCTATTTTTGCTCTGGTTATTTTGGAGATGGGGGTCTTGCAAACTATTTGCCCAGACTGGCCTCAAAATACAATCCTCCAGATCTCAGCCTCCCAAGTAGTTAGGATTACAGGTAGGTGTGAGCCACTAGTGCCTAGCTTTTTGAGTTTTTTTTTTTTTTTTTGAGACAGGTCTTACTATGTAGCACAGGATGGCCTCAAATTGTGATCCTTCTGCCTCAGCCTCCTGAATGCTGGAATTACAGATATTCACCACCAAGTCTGGCTGGGTTGTTCTTCATACTATTCTTTAGCAGTTTTGGATTTTTACACACAATGTCACTAACTGTGTCTTCTAGAGCATCTTTTTTTTTTTGCGGGGGGTGGAACAGTACTGGGGTTTGAACTCAGCCAGGGCTCCACACTTGCCAGGCAGGCACTCTAGCACTTGAGCAATTCCCCCAGCCCTCTTTTGCTTGTCATTTTTCAGGTAAGGTTTCATGTTTTTCCTTTGGGCTGACCTCCTACCTACAGCCTCCCATGTAGCTGGGGTTACATGTGATAGCTACCATGCGTGGCTTACTGAGGTGGAGTCTCCATAACTTTGTGCCTGGGCTGGCCTCAAACCACAGTCCTCCCAGTCTCTGTTTCCTGAACAGCTGAGATTACACACATGAGCCACCTCACCCAGCTAGAGCATCATTTTTTATGGAGGTGCAGTCTTCCAAAATTGTTTATTTAGCCAACTCCCTCACTGCAGATTGCTTCCATACTTTCGATATGGTGAAAAATGCTGAGACGAACATTCTTGTGGGAATGTGTAATTAATTTCCTCAGGATAATTTGGTGGAAGTGGAATTCAGAATGCTGTTTTCAGTGTGACCATTTTAACCTCACAACACCCCTGGGACAAGTAGGATATGATTATGTTTTACAGCTTTTCTAGTTTCCAAGTCCCAGCCTAGGTGGGCCAGCCAGGATTATAAAGCAGACACCACCTTCTTTCTCTCCTGCCTTTCAGAGTATTGCAGGTTTTCCTTTTTTTGTGTGTGTGTGTTAGGTGCTGGGGCTTATGCATGTTAGGCAAGCATTCTATTACTGAACTACAGTTCCAGCTCCTTCCTTTTAAAAAATTAGCTGTAAAGTGTTCTTGGGAAGCAGGGTGTGGTGGCAAATGTCTGTAATCCCAGCACTGGGGAGGCTAAGGCAGGAGGCCACCTTGGGTTACATAGTGAGACCCTGCCACAAAAACAAACAAAAAATGTGTTCTTGTGCTCCTTCAACTTACTGGGCATAGAACTGTGTATTTCCAGGGACCAGTCAGTGTTTTGGGGCACATCAGCGGGGTGGAGGAGGACATGTCACTCATCTCAGAGGTGGGGTGGAGGCTGGTCTGGGCCATGAAGTTGCATGTGCTGGGGTTGACAAGGTTAAAAATGGCCCACTCCCTCCAGTCTAGTGGGGATTTTCCATGGTTCTGTGCATCTTGGTGGGTCAGCATTAACCAAGTAACCGGACTTTGTTCAAGTCTAACACCTTGGGGGTGGGGGGTTGGTACAAGACCAACTAGCTGGGTGTGGTGGCTCACACCTGTAATCCTAGCTACTTGGCAGGCTGAGATTCGGAGGATCCCGGTTGGAGGCCAACCTGGGTAAACCCTTATTTCCAAAAATAACCAGAGCAAAATGGATTGGAGGTGTGGCAGAGCACCTGCTTTGTAAGAGCAAAGCCCTGAGTTCAAACCCCAGTTCTTACCAAAAAAAAAAAAAAAAAAAAAGACTAACTGGCACTTTACCAAACCTAGCCAGAAACAGATAACGGTGTGAAGCAGTAATCGAGGTGCTTATCAGAGGGGAGTCAAAGTGACAGGTGGCGAGTCAAACTGACCAGGCGTAAGGGCGCTGGGTGGTCGCCCTCATCCGTCTGCCTACGTGACTAGTGGGAGCTGGGACGAGGCCACCTCATTTACCTGTGTCACCTGCCTGCATGCTGGCGGCCATCCTCCTGCCCCGCCTGGGGGAGGACACTGAAGCTCGCGTGCACTCGGGGCGGCGCTGGGCCACCCTCAGGCCGCGCGCCTGGGGGTTGGCGGGGGGGGGGGGGGGGGGGCTCGCGCGCATGCGCACTGCCGTGCTGTCCGCGCTCGCGCTGTCAATAAAGTTAGCGCGCGCCGGAAGCGGAAGTGGTGGATCTCCATGGCGGCGGCGGCGGCGGCGGCGGCGGCGGGGCCGGTGTTCTGGAGGCGGCTGCTGGGCCTCCTGCCCGGCCGGCCTGGACTGGTCGCGCTCCTGGGGCGCCTGTCCGATCGCCTGGGCAGGAACCGGGACCGCCGGCGCAGGAGGTGAGAAAGGCGACCGGGCTGCGAGGCCCCGGCCCCAGCCTTCCCGCGGAGGGTGGGCGGCCCGCGCGGGACTGTCAGCTCGGGGGCGTCCTGCGCAGCCCCGCCGTCCCCACTTCCCTCCCCGCCGTGCTCTCGTGGGCCGGCTGGGTGCTCACTCGGGAAGCCTCGGTTCGGCTCGGGTTCTGGCCCCAGGATTTCTTAATACATTTTTTCTAGTGGGACTGGGGTTTGAACTCGTAGGGCTTTGCACTTACAAAGCAGACGCTCTACCGCTTGAGCCAGTCCTCCTGTCCGTTTTGCTCTGGTTATCTTGGAGATATCTGAGCCTCCCAAGTACCTAGAATTACATGCGCCCGGCTGATGATTGATTGTTTTTTTTTTTCTGGGGTGGGGGTGGGGGATGGTACTGGGATTTGAACTCAAGGCTTCGCGCTTGCAAGACGGGCACTCTGGCTCTTGAACTATACCTCCAGCCCTAGCCCCAGGATGTGAGTGTTGAGAGGCCTGTCGTGAGAGTCACTGTCGGGATCGGAGGAGGCTTTCCCTTAAGTAAGCCTGGCTTGCAAGGTGAATCAGCCCTGCTGGGATTGTGTGCGTGCAGTGTTTCTCATATCCTGCCTGAGAGGGCTGTGAAGCAATCCTGAGTCAGTAACGCTCAGGAATGGGAATAGGAACCACTCGAAGCCCTTTGTACACTTCGTCAAGGGCCCATGTTCTGGAAAAGTACTGGAGTGAGTTATGTAAATGGTGAAGCAATTGGTACACCAATTGCTTGCGCCTATTGTTAATATTTTTGTTTTTTTGAAAAGGAAAAAATAATTCTCTTGTGTACAGATAGTTTTCTTATAATAGACATTTGACTCTCACACTTGATCCTTAATAAAATATCGTGAGTTTTTTTAGGGATTGGTATTAGAATTTGAACTTGGGGCCTCTACTTGCTAGGCAGGTGTTCTACCACTTGAGCCACAGTCCCCAGCTGTGATGACAGTCAAGCCCCACTATGCCCAGCTTTGCTTTTGTTGAGATGGGGTCTCACTAGGTTTTTGGCCAGGCTTGCCTTGACCCACAGTTCTTGGGATCTCCACCTCTGGAGTAGCAGGGATTACAGGTATGAGCCAGTGTGCCAGGCAATAAAAGATCTTTGAGATGAAGTTTCATTGTCTTAGGTTTTTATATCTGGGTTCCTTGGGTGAGATTTGACCTCCTGGTTAGAGAGGTCCTGGGGTCCAGCCATGTGTGCTATTTCTACGTATGGAAAAGAGAGCTTAGACATAATGAGCAACAGGAAGATTTTCAGCAAAAACTCAATTGGTTTTGGGGCACTGTTATGTGTTAGAATCAACAGAAATGAACTATAGAATCCTGCCCTGTGTGCTGGCCTCACCTGTAATCCCAGCACTTGGGAGGTTGAGGCAGGAGGATTTGGAGTTAAAGGCCAGCATGGGCTAGCAAGACCCTGTCTCAATAAATGAAGGGGCGGGAGAAACAGCTCAGATTTCATGTGGGTGAACCATGGGAGAGAGAGTGCAAGAGAGATGGCTGCTCCATTTTCTGTAATTGATGCTTAGCAAAAGACCTGTTCATTCCATTGGGTAGTGAAGTCACATGACGCCTGTGTCCTGGAATCAAATCAGTAAGATTTGTTTTAAAGTTTCAAAAAATGTCCTCCCTCAAATACAAGATGTTTAGGCAACTTTTGTTATTTCCCTGTGTTTAAGTTATGAAAAACACTTTATAGTAATTGTTCAGCTTTGGGATTGATTACTCAAGGTTATTGAGGCAATCTGCACAAATTCTTTTTTTGTCATTGCTGGGGGTTGAACCCAGGGCCTTGAGCATGCCAAGCAAGCACTGTATCACTGAGTTAAAACTCCAGCCTCACAAGTTCTTTTTAGTTACTTTTTTTTTTTTTTTGGCCAGTGGCTCATGCCTGTAATCATAGCAACTCAGGAGGCAGAGATCAGGAGGATCATCCAGGCAAATAGTTCACGAGGCCCTTTCTTGAAAAAACCCATCACAAAAAAGGGCTGGAGTGGCTCAAGTGTTAAGAGCACCTAGAAAGCACGAGGCCCTGAGTTCATACCTCAGGGCTGCAAAAAAACAAAACAAAAAAAAGTAACAACACAGGACCTTGCTATGTAGCACAGGATGTCCTTGATCAGTATTTTTTGCAGAAACATTTGTCTTGAGTGTGCAGTGGGGATAGTCCAGGTTGACTCCCAGAGTCTCTGTGTCAGTGGATGCAGTTTGTGTTCACATATTTCTTTGTGACTAAGGTAAGAGAGTTATTTCTCTGAGCTAACACTTCAACACTTCAGTTTCTTGGGCATTCAGTCAGAAATTCTTGTTTTATAATCCTTGGAAATACTGCCTGAGGATGAGTGCTGAGGCCAGTGTTGAATGACCCTCGAAGGTGTCTGTCCCTTCCTCTGCCTTGTTCGGTGTGTAGATTTTTTTCTGGTTCCTTGTGCCTTGGTGTTTGGTGTTATTCATGTGCGTTGTGACCACTCTTCCTCTGGTGCTGCTGACTTTCGATTTTTCTCCATTGTTCCCCTCCACCTCCCAGTTCCTCATTCCCCGGATGATGTGGTTTCTTGTAACTCTCTGATTATTGATTCATTGCGAATAGCTCTGTATAGTCATGAGCTTGAGTTATTTTAGAGGTTAGCTTGCCAGTCTGACTCAACTGTTGGGGGCTGGTGAATCCTTGTGGCTAGCAGGAGGAACAGCTCTTTTACTGCTGCAGTTTCCTTTCAGGTTTAGTGAGGGTCATAAGACTGAGAACTCTACTTAAACTTGTTTCTAACTAGTGATCTGAAATACTGTTGTTTCCTCTTAAGAAAGCATCTGACTCACTGTCATTAATGAGTACAGGATAATTTATTCACTGTGTGCGTAAAGCACTGCTGAGTACTGGGGAAGCAAAGACAAAGACCCCCACCTCACCTTCAAGGTGCTCAGACACTCCAACAGACAGTTACAGCAAAGAAGGTGGAAGGCAGCTGGGCATAGGCGGCTCACGCCTATAATCCCAGCTACCCAGGAGGCAGAGAGCAGGAGGATCATGGTTTGAAGCCAGCCTAGGTAAACAGTTTGTGAGACCCTATCTTGAAAAAATCTATCACAAAAAAGGGCTGGTGGAGTGGCTTAAGGTGTAGGCCCTGAGTTCAAGCCTCAGTACCACAAAAAAAAAAAAAAAAAAAAGAAAAGAAGGTGGAAGACCATGGCAGCTTAGGAGAGGCTCCTGGAGGTCACAGCAGGCTTTCTGGTACTGAAAGCATAGAAGTAGGCAGGTGAGGAAGGGGGAGTGAGTGCTCAAGGGAGGAGGGATGTGACAGAGTGGCAGGTAGAGCTGAGATCCTGGGGGCGCTGGAATCTTTTCTAACAGCCGATGGGCATCCGGAGTAAGGAGAGAGGCGAGAGGCGTTAGGAGCAAGCCAGTCTTCGGGCCAGAGACACAGAAAGCAAGTTCTAGATTCCATAGTGATTCTTTTGTGAGTGGTCCAGGCCTGAGATGGTGGGGGCTCATGTGAAGACGACCAGTGGGAGTAGAAATGAGGGTTGGATTAGAGTTAGGACTGCTGGGGGAAGAAGGGGAGTGTGGATAGGTAGGTCATTTTTCTGCCTTAGTGATTGTGTGTGAATGGTGGCCCTCATGGAAACAGGTTGGGGGAGTGGTAAGAAAGAGGATCAGGCTGGGTGGACTCACACCTGTAATCCTAGCTACTCAGGAGACGGACATCAAGAGGATCGCTGTTTGAAGCCAATCTGGGCAAATAGCTCGAGAGACCCTATCTCAGAAAAAAAAAAAACCATCACCAAAAGGGACTGGTGGAATGGCTCAAGGTGTAAACCCTGAGTTCAAACCCCAGCACCTCAAAGAAGAAAAAAGAGGAGCAGGTTTGGGGATGATGCAAGGTCATTTGGGGCATGTTTGGAGCCTCCAGGGAGAGGTGTTCAGTGTTAGTGGACTGTGTGAGCCTGGAGCACCAGAGACAGAAGCCACAGGTACAAGTGTTTGGAGTCACTGGCTGCCCAGAGTGGGTTGCTTATTTGGAGTAGATGGGACTTAGTGGGAGATGTGTCTCAAACTTGTCTGCCATACAAGGAAATATTTTCTCTGTGGCCCACTTTTTTCTTTAAAACTATTTTCAGCTTGAGCTATATGTGTAAGGAAGTCCTTAGTTTGAAACTTTAGTTTCAATTAAAGTTCCAGTTTTCTTTATTCTAGGTGTTTGTGTTGTGTTGGAGGGAGTGGGGTTTCCTAGCTTCCCCAAGTTGTAGGAGGGAAACAGGTAACCAGATGGTTCTTTCACTTCGACTTTCTTACAGTGTAGTAACAAGGCGATTGTTCAACTTGTGGCTAGTTTCTACTCTGAGGAGCCACCAGATTTCCAGAAATTACTTTTCTTTGAACTTTCTGATGTTGGACCCTACTCTTCCTTATTTATTAGAACAGCCATCTCTTGGTTTTTATATTGCAGCAGAATGGGAGGGAGGGAGATAATCAAAGCATAATTTTCCCAGAGAATTCAGATTTGGTCTTGTATGAATTATAGTGAGATTTGCAGTGGACTGACTTTTGCTTTTTGTGGTTGCATCTTTATTAAGTTACTATTGCATGAGTATCTCTTGGTACATTGTAGCTGGTGATGAATTAGGCTCAGTCACGGGTGTGGCTAGGCAGATAGAAAACAATCTGGAATTAAAATGTTCTGATAGATAATCCCCTTGTAAATAGTGTGATCTGATTAACGTAAATGAGTCTTGTCAAGTCTGCCAGGAGTCAGGCTGGCTGCAGCCATAGGATGTACTAGAAACATGTGATTGGTTCTTGTCAGGCACTTTGATGTACCATAATCAACTTCCTTTTTACTAAGCCAGGGGGAGAGTCATCTAGTCAGCATGTAACTTAATGCTGGCAGCCCTTGCTTCTTCTGCAGGGCTTGCTTGGGGGTGTTCATCAGGCCATTGGTCTTGGGTAACCTACGGGAATCCGCCTCATTTCCCTCATTTGGGTTCAGGTCTTGCATTAGTCAGGAAGGGCTGCCTGCTGCCAAGGTTGCAGGAAGTACAGGACCTTCTTGTAGTTTCTCCAGCCCTTCTCAGGAAGTGTTATGACTTGTTCTCTTCTCATCAGTTCACTTTTTACGTTTTACGTGTGACGGAGGGGAGGGGTAGGGTAGGACGGGTTTTTCTTAAACAGTAGTTTCTGAAAATACGGCAATCCAGAGAGCTCAGTTTCTTTTAAAGACCTCTTTCTTTTTATGTCGTCTTGTACAGATCTGGACGGGATCCAAGCCACAGAGTCTGTAACATAAATCTTAGGTTTCAGCAGAGTGAATGGACGCTAAGACCAGGACTCTAAGCCCACTCTGAGGGACATTTCACTGATGTGTGTAGGACAGAGAATACAATTCCTCGTTGTTGTGGGTTCATGGGTAGGGTCTGAAGGTAGGGGAGACAGAAACCATGAGTGATGTGGAGGGTCCTCTAAGTGTGAAGTGTAGACAGAGGTGTACTTTTGAGGTTTGCTTTTCTTGATTGGTATCTCCTCACTGAAAATGCTGGAGCTTGGCTGGACCTCCAGGCACACAGATGCACACCAAAGGAGAAACGCCAGGTGTGCCAGTGTTTTTCCATGTGACACATGCAGCTTCAAAATGTCTGGTGAAGCCAAGTGCAATCTGTAATCTCAGGACCCAGGAGACTAAGGCAGGGGAATTATGAGTTCCAGGGCAGCCTGGATTACAAGTGAGACCCTGTCTCAAAAAACTAAAAACTGCTGAGCGCTGGTGGCTCATGCTTGTAATCCTAGCTACTAAGAAGGCAGAGATCAGGAGGATTGTGGTTTGAAGCTAGCCTGGGCAAATAGTTCACAAAAACCTTATCGAAAAAACCCATAACAAAAAAGGGCTGGTAGAGTGGCTTAAGGTGCAGGCCCTGAGTTCAAACCCTAGTACCTCAAAAATCAAAAAACAACAACAATAAAAAAAAGAAACCAAACCTAAAAAAACAAAATGTTTGGTGACATGGGATATTCCTGCCTCCTCACCAATGGGACAAGTGTCCTCTCTTACTTTCCTGAGGCTTCTTTTGTAAATAGCTGTGTTTGATGGCACTTCACTGTTGTCCCAGTGTCTCCATGGGGAGCTATTGAGGGTGCATTGTCCTGCCTGGGACTGCCTGTCCTCCTTGGGTGTCACCCCAATCTAGGGCTTAGGGACAAGGGCATCTGTGTATTTGCTCCAGGCTGGGAAGAAGCTTCCTTCCTGGCTGCAGTACACTCCTATCATACGTACTATACCTACTTGCCCAGGCTTCCCCTGGTCAGGGGGCATCCCCAGGCCACTGCCCAGTCAGGGAATTTGTCTGCAGTGTCCACATGAAGCCATAAATCATGTGGTTGAACGTTCACCCAGAATCGGGTATCCTGTGGGTGTTGCTGGAGCCTGCTGATTCCAAGAGGATGTGTTCCATATCTCTTTCACCATTAGGACTGCAGGCTGAGGATTGCTTTGTACTTTGAGTTGGTCTTGGTTATGCTGAGGCTAAAGTAGTGTGGCTTCCGGGCCTGCTGTCCTGGAGGACCACCTGTTCTTGGCTCTGTTCTGTACCCTGTTCCTGCATTCCCTCAATATCCCAGAGGGAATATGTGGGCTTACCGAGAGGCAAGGCTGGCAGAGCCGTGTTTTCTGGTCCCTCCCCACCACTTCCTCCTTCTTGTAACTAGAAATGGGTGCTAGATGGTATCTAGAAAGCAGTGACTCGGGGAGCCAGGTCTAGATGTGGAAATTGTGTGTGTGCAGTGGATTAGTTCTCAAATGGTGAGTGTGACATACAACTTGGCTTTTTTGGTAACCACAGGTCTGCCTCCTCAAATCTCTCTGGGGCTTGGTTTTTATGAGCCAGTGGTTTCTTAGTAAAACTCCTAATGGAAGGGGAAGTGCTTGTGCAGGTGCTCAGCCCCTGGAGACAGCAATTACTGTTTAGTGGGGGTAACGCTAGCGTGGGGCTGAGAGTCCCCAGGAGTTGTGTTGAGGGACCCCCATGAGTTTTGGCTGATGTGAGAGGGAAGAATGAAGGCCCCTGAGCAGGCAGCATGGCCCCAGGTGTCAAGAAGATTGCTGCCCAGGCTGATGCACTTGGCTTAGTTCTTGAGTGTGTCTCCTCGTGTGCGCTGTCGTCATGGGGCCCTTTCAGAAAAACTTGCTGCCTTTCAGAGCACATTCCCCCTGGGTACATAAAAGCACTCAAAGGCTGGGCCTCCTCCACAGTGAATCGGTGAAACCTAATTGGCTTCCAGCTCCTTCTCCTCTCTAACAAAAATAAACCTGTCAGTACACAGATTAAACAGGAAGCCAACACAAAAAACTCTTCAACAATTCTTGGACCAAGGCCCTGGTAGAACATTCCCAGGGAGAGCTGCCCGGCAGGGAAGAGACCTGTTTGAGGTAGCCAGCCCCAGGGTGCTCAGGCTGTGCAGCTGGTGTCTGCCAGGATGGCTCTCTCCTAGACAGGCTGGACAGAGGTGGAGGTGGACCGGGCACTGGAACGTTGTAGTATGTGTAGTCTCCGGACTGGCTGGGAGGACCTTCTGTGTTTTTCTTTGAGGATGGCTTTTATCAGTTCTTTGTACATCTGCTCACGTTACTCTGCCTGAAGGGTCCTCCACCCCTTGTTTGAACTGTACAATTTTCAAGGCCTGTTAAGGTAGGCTGCTGTAAGGCCTTCCTGGCAGCTCCAGGTATCACCTGCTCCCCTTTTGAGCACTTGAAACATGTGTATACATATTTTGACATCTATTTCATTACTTTTAGCATTTCTTTTCGTGTTGCTCTTAGATAGTTCCAGGCAGGTAAATTTCTGAGGTCACCATGACGGTGGGAGGCAGAGCTGCTTGGCTCTTCATATGTCCCTCCACAGTCCACCTTAGGTGCTCCCAGGAAGACTTGAGTTAGCTTCCATTGACATTTGCCCCCATTTGGGTCACTTTGTGCCAAGGATTGTCTCCTTATTCTCTTTGGGAGCTGTTTGCATCTCTTTGCCCAGTGGAGGCTGTGTGAGGATGGACCATATGGTGTGGAGTGGTGCAGGTGGAGCCCTGACTCTTTGCCATGTGATCTGAAAAATGGGAAAAGGTGCTGTAAGGTGTGTGTGGGGTCCCCTGATAGTATGCCTCTGTGGCTTGCCATAGCAAACAGACCATGTTCCATTCCTGAATATTAGACTCTAGGCCCTGCTGGGGGGCTTAGATTGGTGGGGGCTGCAACTTTCCATTGTCTTGAAGTTCTGCTTCCTTCTTAGAACAGCAAGGGGTGGCCCATTGTTTGGGGAGATGGAGCAGCACACCCTTGTTGACACTTCAGTCCGTCTTTCTTTTTTTGATGGGACTGGGGTTTGAATTCAGGGCTTCACACTTGCAAAACAGGTATTCTACCGCTTGAGCCACATTTCCAGTCCATTTTGCTCAAGTTATTTTGGAGATAGGGTCTCATGAACTATTTGCCTGGACTGACCTCGAACCCTGATATCCTCCCCCTTTTAGCCTCCCAAGTAGCCAGAATTACAGGTGTGAGACACTGGCACCTGGCTCTTCCATGCCTTTCATTTGCAGCTGACTTACACCCATGAGTTGTTGTTCTTCCCTCTGGGGACAGCACAGGATAGACTGCTACTTTCCCACCTCTGCACTGGGTGGCCAATGCCTGTTCTGGTCTTACTGGAATTCAGAGAGCCAGTACCTTCTATTGTTGACTAAAGTTTCTTTTCCTTTTTTGGTGGGACTGGGATTTGAACAACTGAAGTTTTCTTGGAGGAGTTGGCCATGGCAGACTGGTGGGCTTTCTGGGAAGCACAGCTGTGGGTCATCTGGCATCTGTGCAGGGCCATTTATGAACCCTGGGACGATTCAGCACTTTATCGTGAAGCAAGCAAATGAAGTCATCTTCCTGGAATTTGTGACCATTCAGGCCTTGGGGTGTTTGAGTATCGTCTCCCCCAGCCCCTCTGGAGGTCACACACTAAGGGGGTTTTCCTGATGCTGTTTGCAGGACTGGCGTTCCAAGTGGGGTGGGGTCTGTGTGGTGCTCTAGATGTGTGGGACAACAGAGTGGCTCCATGGTAGCATCACAGCTCCTCCAGGCTCAGCCTCAGTGCAGCATTGTATGGTCAGGCTAGTGCTGGCCAGAAATGGGGCATGACCTCCAAGAAGAATGTGTCGGGTGGCAAAGGGCCCTTCTTGTTATCGCTGGCACGTCTTAAGTGGGCCTCTTTTCCCAGTGCTTTACTGCTTCTCTCCAAATCTCTCCAAATTTTAAAGAGAAAAATTATTTTTTTCTGGGTCCTTCCTTGACCAGAAGCCCCGTTGATCTCATGAGTCATTTGCCTGGGGTCTGAGTTGTAATTCTCAGACTTCTACCAGGCCTACCCTCATTCCAGGTATCTGTAGGCAAGGGTTTTTGAGGTGGATTTGTTAGGAGGTGGCAGTGTTAACCAGGCAGTGGCTATTGTGAGTGTCTTGTGGTTGTTCTAAATTTGGTCCCTGAGTTGTTTGGAATTGACTTAGTTGGGGTTTACCCGCAGGCACTGCACTTTGAGTTGCTCAACAGTAGGTTCTTTAAGGTGTTAGAAGAAGGAGGGCTAGGGGAAACTCTTCTACAGAGTTTGACTTGAGCTCACTTATAGAATGCTCTAGAAAATCTGAAATTGGCCAAAAGAAAACCCTCTTTCCCTTGCTGCTGAGAGAGGGCTCTGCAGAGGTATTGGGGGTGGTAACCCATTTGCATGTTTCTTTAACCAGGTCACCATGGCTGTTACTAGCTCCCTTGCTGTCCCCAGCTGTACCCCAGGTCACTTCCCCACCCTGCTGCCTGTGTCCGGAGGGTGTGCACAGGTTCCAATGGATCAGAAACCTGGTTCCAGAGTTTGGTGTCTCCAGCTCTCACGTGAGGGTGCTGTCCTCCCCAGCAGAGTTCTTCGAGCTCATGAAGGTAAGTTGTGTCTAAAGGACCAAGGAACAGAGTTGGAGTTGGAAGGCCAGTGGAATGGTTCATGTGGTAGCGTGCCTAACTAGCAAGTGTGGAGCCCTGAGTTCAAATGTTCAAACCCCAGTACTGCCCCCCTCCAACAAACAAACAAATAAACGTAAAACAACTCCAAAGACAGAGTTTCAAGATTGGTTGAGTCCTAAGCATTCTCTGTTCTAGAAACTTTGTATTTACTTGCTAATTTAATTGTTTATTTATTTTTACGGTACTGGGGATCAAACCCAGGGCCTCGTGCATGCTAGGCAAACACTAAATCACTGAGCTACATCCCCAGCCTGTTCTAGAAATTTCTGGTGCTTTTCATCTTAGCATTTTGGGCTCTTGCCTGTCTGGTTTCAGCTTTATAGGCTAACTTGGACCACAAGTGAAGCCTCCCTGTGTGGCCAGCATTTCAGAGCAGGGAGCAGTAAGGACAGGACCAGACTCTGATTCTTGTGGACATGCTGTTTCTTTTTTTTGTGTGTGGTACTGGGGCTTGAACTCAGCGCCTACATCTTGAGCCACTCTACCAGCCCTTTTTTGTGATGGGTTTTTAGAGATAGGGTCTTGCGAGCTATTTGTCTGGGCTGGCTTCAAAGGGTGATCCTCCTCTTGAGTAGCTAGAATTACAGGCGTGAACCACCGGCACCTGGCTTGGACACACTGTTTCTCATGCCCTTTTTGTAGATAGGGACCATAAGAAGGGAGGTTAGTGGGGATGGGCGAATCTCTGGCACAACCCTGCTAAGGCTGACTGGGGAACACAGTGGACTCCTCTTCCTTGAAGCATCTCCTGGCCCAGTGGCATCTTCTTCGTAGATGTGATACATAGGGAGCCCTACAGTGGGATCTGATGTGTGGGCAACAGCCAGTGCTGCCTCAGTGAAGAGGCAAAACTTGGAAACAGGAGAAATTTGAGCACCCTGGGCTCAGGTGTGGTAATTCTGGTTCTCTGGGATTCTGCCATGTTGTGTTCCTTTCCTGTCCTGACTGATGTCAGCTCTGCATCTTGGGGCTCAGCCTTCCTTGTTACTCAGGTTTACTTGCCATGTTTCATTGTTTGTGCTTGAACTGTTAATTGGAATGAAGTAATTCAGCACTAATTATTCTTTAGCAACATGAACTCTCTGAGTTCATATTAGCAATGATGCTGGAATGGAGATCTGATGAGGGCCAGGCAGGAGGCAGGATACGGGGAGATATGGGAGATAGAGGTGGGGATTCATCTCTGTGCAGAAAATGACCTCTCATCCATTTGATTGCCTGCCATTTCCCCTCCTTTTGCCCTTTTGTCCTGTTGATCTGCATTTAGCTTCATCTCTGGCTGGCTTGCCCTTCTTCATGCAAGTGTGTATGTGTTGATGGGTATGATTGCTCCCTTGCCCCCAGCTGACTGTCTGTCCTGGTCTCTTGGACATGCTCTTTGCTCCTGCTTGGTTTTCTTCTTGACTTGAAGAAACTGGTTTTCCAAGGTGCTTATTCTCAGCAGATTCAGCTATGGGTGAAGGACTGACCGAGTCTCTGGGTGGTGATCTCCAGACCATGCTGTGCACCTGCCAGAGTTGGGTGGGGTTGTAGAGGGCAGGATGGGCAGAGGGGCTTGGCCCTGTGGGTTGAGAATAAGCAAGGCCGCCTACTTCTGCCTCTGGAGTGAATGGTGGGCAGGTTCTCCTGACTCTCATCACATGGAGTGTGTATTTCTGGGACAGACCTGCAGGGAGAGAAGACAGCACTGGTTTCTGCCTGGTCCCCAGGCCTTCCTTATGGCCAGGGCTGTGTGTAGGGCAGACAGTAAGCAGCAGATGTGTTTTGGTTACCTGAGCTGGACTGATTCATACCTGTTTGCGTCTCTGCTTCTTTTCATCATCATCCCCATAGGTGTCTATTTTAATAGGTAACAAAACAAAGGAAATAGCAACCTGGAGAAGGTGTTTGTTTTTTCCTTTGCCTAAGCCTTTCCCAATGGTGTGTTCACACACCTGTCTAGTCAAGATGCCTAACTTCCTGTTTGGACAATGAGGGGTGGGGGTGGTACGCCTTCTTGATGAGAAGCAGGCATGTATGCCTTCCTCCTCTCACCTCACTTTCCAATTTTCTTTGAGTTTGACCTCTTATAACACTGCTGTTCTTTCTGGCCTTGTTGCCACATCTGGGTTGGGGCTGTCTAGAGCCTCAGAGGTATGGTCCATTGCTTTCCTTAGCTGGGGTAGGGTCTAGAGAGAGGACATTGACTGGTGTATTGTCTTTGGTACGAGTGTGTTTTGTTGATGTGTCTGTGTACCTGTCTCTGTACATTTCGAGTGTGTTTTGTTGATGTGTCTGTGTACCTGTCTCTGTACATTTCAAAAGAGGAACCTGCTCATTACAAACGGCCTGACTATGCAGATGGATGGAAGAGTGCAGGCTGCATCAGTATTCCCTTCTTTCCAGACTGCTCCTGGGGGTCACTTCTCAATAGGTGGATTTGTGTTCTCCTTGATCCTGCAGACATGAACGCAGTTTTATAGGTACAGCTGTGTACCTATATAGGGTGTAAACAGGTGGATACATGGTTTGCATTTTGTTCAGTCATTTGTTTTCTCTTTCAGCAATACTTTGTGGGCATTCATGTCAGTGTGCACAGATCTCCTTTTTTTTTTTTTTTTCCTTGGCAGTACTGGGGTCTGAACTCAGGGCCTTGTGGTAGTTAGGTAGGTGCTCTACCACTTGAGCCACACCCCTACCCCGCCTTCATTCTTTTTAATGGGTACATTGCATTCTGTAGTAGGGTTAGACTGTGCCTTAGTTTGCAGGCTGAGTATTTTAAATTAGGGTTGTGGGTCCTTATTTGGTATGTTGCCATATACGTTGTGGGCCCACTTCAACTATTAATTGGTGAAGACGTTGTATAGGTCACCTTAGACTATGGTTTGCCTCACATGTCAGTGGTCTATGAAAATGATGAATACAAACTTTGAATTGCTTTTCCTTTTCCAGGGGCAGATAAAAGTAGCCAAGAGGCGGGTTGTGATGGCATCCCTCTACCTGGGAACAGGTCCTTTGGAGCAGGAACTGGTAAGGTTTATGAGGAGGTGACCTCAGCAGCAGAGTGAATTGGCCTAGAGCATTCCGGCTATACAGTGCTGTGAGCTGGTGTGGCACTGCCTTTCCTGCCTCCGTCTCCCAGCCTGCTCTTGTTCCTGTTGCCAGATGTGCCTGTCAGGAGTGCATGAGAAGGGCACGGGAAGCCTGGTCAGGTGCTGGCCAGTATCTTCTCACCCTGCACAGTGTTCTAGGCTGCTCTGTCTGCCAGTCTAGGCCTTGGCATGTGGCAGCTCACAGGCCAAGTCAGTCTGTTGCCTGTTTTGCATGGCCTGTGAGCTAAGAATGGCTTCTGTATTTTCAAGTGACTTCATGAAACCAAAGAAGAGGGCTTTGTGACTCATGTAAAGAGTATAGAATTTACATTCCCACGTCATCCATAAGGTTTGTTGGAGCAAGCCACACTTACTCTGCATAGTGTCTAGGGCTGTGTTCCCGTGGCAGCAGCACAACTGAGTAGTGACAGAGAACATCTGACCCATAAAGCCCCAAATATTTACTCTGCAGCTTTTTTCAAAAAAGGTTTTCTGACCTTGTGCTAGACAAATGAACCCGAACGCAGGTAGGACTAGCTGGGTTGGTTTGCCAAGGCTGAAGTCGGTGCCAGTCTCCACCTGGACTTGTTGGCATACCACACTTGTCACTTTCATTGAGGCAAGCAGGAGTGGAAAGAGCTGAAGTCACCTGGTATGCCTGGGTGCTGTTCATAGCTTGGAGGCGGGTTGAAGAGAATCTGTGAGTGAGGCCATTTCTTTGTTCTATCTCTGGGATCACTCTGTTCATAGGGAGAGAAATGGGTCTGTTGATTGTAGTGAGTGGTTTTTCTTGTGTGAAATTCACAGGTAGGAACTGGAAGATAACGTAGGGGTTGTAGTGTAGAGGAGGAGGGGGAGGTGAGGTAGCCTGAGTGCTCCCTACTCCTCTGCCTCTGAGCGTGGAGGCCATTCTGTGTTCCAGGTCATACTCTTAGCTGCAAGCTTGGGAAGCCTGTTTGTGCTCATGGGAGAGGAATATAATGTCCAGCCCATGGACAAGGGCCAGTGGACAGGTTGGTCTTGGATTCATTCATTCAGCAAATATTTACCAAGTGCTCTCCATGAGTAGGACGCTGTTTGTTGTATGTCTGTGCAAGGATTATGTGTGTGAAGATGTGTGTGGGAGCTGGTGTCTTAGAGAGTGTTGCCAAGAGTGGTGAGGTCCAGGCTGCAGAGCAACAACTCCTCTGTCCTGCGCCCTCCAGGGACCAGGCTGGAGAGTGCATTTGGTGGCTGCTTCTGGTTATGGTCACCAAGACCATTTCATGCAATTATTGCAGTGTTGGCTTCCCAGTGCTGATGTTGTATCTTTGTCGCCAGAGGACAGTGAGGGCATTAGCTGATGAGTTAGTGTTTTTAGATGTGTTCTTTTGGGTTCTTTTTCTTGTAGGTGGATTGCCTGGAAAGTACTCTAGAAAAGTCCCTGCAAGCAAAGTTTCCTTCTGACCTCAAGGTCTCCATTCTCCTGGACTTTACCCGGGGCTCACGAGGTAGGTGTTGCATGTGCCCTCTTTTTCTCTCAGATCCTTGGTTGGAGGAGCTACACTTCCTCCCTAGTCCCTAGGCAGAGAAGAGGCCTGCCACTGCATGATTGTCCTTGTCAGATTCCTTCTGCAGCAGGTCACTGAAACCCCAGCCCAAAACAACTTAGGAAAAGAGTTTTCTGACTCCTGTGACTGACCTCTTTGGATGGGTTATAATTTGGAGCTTGGGTATATCCCTAGGATCCATCTCCTGGTCCTGCTTCCACTGGGCTTGCTTTATGCTTGGACTCTGTGGTGGCCTCTGGTGGCTAAGGGTCATATTCCCATGACACTTGTCTATTGGAAGGAAGTCTGCTTCCCTGAGACTCAGGCCAAAGCCCCTGAACTGTGGGACTAGATCTGAATTAATTGTTGTCTGGGCCTGGGAGTATGCTGAGTGGTCTAGTCTAGGCCTGGTATTCTCCCGTGCAGCTGAGGGATCAGAGCAGAGCAGGAGGAAGAAGAGCAGGTGCCAGGTGGCAGAACCAGCAGATATCTGCTCTATGGAGCACTCACTCAGGTCCTGCACTGAGGTGTGTGGCAGGTGTCCAGAGCCGGAGTTGGCCCTGAGGTCTTCTGGGAAGCAGCATCAGTCCATGTGGCCAGTTGAGACCTGCAGCACAGGGGAGTGAGGCTCCCTCTCTGATGGGCAAGCTCTTTCCCGGTGTGAGTCACTGGTCATCTTCTCCACCTCCATCTGCAGGTAGGAAGAACTCTCGGACCATGCTGCTCCCTCTCCTGCAGAGGTTCCCAGAGCACGTGCGTGTCTCCCTCTTTCACACACCCAACCTTCGAGGGCTCCTTCGGCTCCTTATTCCCGAGCGCTTCAATGAAACTATTGGCCTCCAGCACATCAAGGTGTATCTCTTTGACAACAATGTCATCTTGAGCGGGTGAGTTGGCATCCTGTGTCAAGGATGTCACCTTCATGCTCTCTGGGGCAAAGGGGAGTTAGTTGAACAAGGAGAAAGGACAGGTCATCCCCTAAAGAACCTGCTATGTGCAGATCCAGATATTGTTGGACTCTTCCATGGTCCCTATGATGTGGGAGCTGCAGCCCACAGAGGTTGAGGGAGGGCAGCCACCATTTACTGAGCTACTCTGTGTACTGAGCTAAGCCCCTGCTGTGCACCGTCTCACCATTTCTCACAGTGAGCCTATGCGTATTTTCATCACTTCATACATGGTGAACCAGGTCAGAGAGATAGAATAACTTTTAGGGAGAGCCTGAGAAACAAGCTTACGCAGATCAGGGCACTGACAGCAAGTCCTACAAGGTTCAGCTCCACTTCTCAGCTAGGTGGTCAGTTCCAGGTTAAGGGGGATGCCGCCTGTGTCCTGTGTCACTTACTGCCAGTCTTGCTAGTTCCCTGGACACGGGCATTGCTCAGTAGCTATTTGTGAACCGGCTGCTCTTGTTTTGTTCTGACTTGAGTTTGCTGCTTCTCTCCCAGTTACCCTGAGGCTTGGATCACTAGCCCATGCCATTGTGCACTTCTGCACGAGTTCTTACCTGCTTGTTCCTCCCTGTAGTGCGAACCTGAGTGACTCCTACTTCACCAACCGCCAGGACCGCTACGTGTTCTTGCAGGACTGTGCAGAGATTGCTGACTTCTTTACAGAGCTGGTGGATGCAGTGGGGGATGTGTCCTTGCAGCTGCAGGGGGATGACACGGTGCAGGTGGTGGATGGGATGGTGCATCCTTACAAAGGTAAGGGCCTGGGGTGTGGGGTGAAGGCCAGAAGAGCACCTCTGGGGCCTTGCCACAGGTGCAAGAGTTGGGTGGCAGGGCCTTCGTCTTTCCTTTCTTATACTGTGTTTTTGCATTAGTTAATTCTCAGTCTTTTCTTGTCTAACAGTAGTGCCTGCAGTTTTATCTTTCCTTCCAGTGTGTCTGCACAGCTGCTTGTCACCACTGTCCTGTCCAGCTAAGAAAGGCACTCCATGTAGAGCCCAGGACCTTCCCTCAGAGGCCTTTGAGTGTCACCACCAGAGAGGCTGCAGTCATCATGGGGCTTCTCTGTCATATCTGTCCTGTGGAGTGTACTCATTCTTTTTAGTTACACTGACAAGTATTATTTATGTACTTTTTGACAGTTCTGGGATTTAACCACTTGAGCCACACGTGCTGTGCTCTGGCTCTTTTTGCTTTTAGGTTTTTTTTTTGGTGGTACAGGGGTTTTAGCTCAGGGCTTAGTGCTTGCTAGGGAGGCATTGTACCACTTGAACCATTAGTTTTCAGATAGTGTCTTGCTTTTTGCTCATTGAGGAGGACCTCAATGTGAGATCCTCCTACCTCTGCCTCCCATGTAGTTACACTTCATAAGCCAGGTATTCCACCTCACCTGGCTTAATTTTTGTTTATTTATTTATTTTGGTGAACTTGGGGTCTGAACTCAGACCCCAAGATACAGAGCTAAGCAGGCTCTGTATTTGAGCCACTCTGCCAGCTGTGTTTTGTGTTGGGTATTTTTGAGATAGGGTCTTATGAGCTATTTACCCGGGCTAGCCTTGAACCACAATCCACCTAATCTGTTTCCTGAGTAGCTAGGATTATAGGTGTGAAGCACCAGTGTCTGACCTGGCTTAGTTTTTTAGATAGGGTCTCTATAATGTTTTTTTGCCCAGGCTGGCTTTGAACTGTATTCCTCTTATCTCTGCCTCCCATATAGCTGAGATTTTCTCAGGTGTGTTCCACCACACCCAATCCTGACACATGTGTCTGTTTAAATAATCTTCACGCCTGCTAGGCAGGTGCTCTACCACTTGAGCCACGTCTCTAAAATAAATTTTCTTCTTTTTTTGTGATACTGGGGTTTGAAATCAGGGCATATACCTTGAGCCACTCCACCAGCCCTTTTCTGTGATTTTTTTTTTTTTTTTTGAGATAAGGTTTTAAGCTATTTGCCTGGCTGGTTTTGAGCCATGATCCTCCTGATCTCTGCCTCCTGAGGTTTATAGGCGTGAGCCAGCGGTGCCTGGCCCTGAAAATTTTTGTACTAAAGTTTGACATGTGTAACAAACGCCAGTCGTATGTACAGCTTAAGTGTTTGTTTATAGTGGCTCTCTCCTCAGTGGCCTCTCTTGGTCTCTTCCAGGTGTTATCCCCAAGGTAGCCATCATCCCATTTTTGGCATCCTAAATTCCTCTTGTCTGCTTATAAGCTTTTAGAATTGGAATTACTTATAGATGGGCCCTTTCACTTCTCCCTGTGTGTAGCCCTGTGGGTAGTGGCCCTGTCTAGGCAGCTGTGTCCTTGGAGCAGCCTTGCTCAGGGCTGTGTTCCACAAGTGACTGCTTGCAGCATTTGCACTTGCCTGTCACATACCATGTGCCCAGAGCTGGTAGAATCGTGACTCCCTGTTTCTCTTTCCCTCACTCCTCTTTCTCATGTCTCCTTCTAGGTGATCGGGTTGCATACTGCAAGGCAGCCAATAAACGGGTCATGGATGTGATCCACTCAGCCAGGACCCGCCAGCAGATGCTGCATGCCCAGACCTTCCATGGTGACTCCCTGTTGACCCAGGAAGAGGCAGCAGCCGCTGGTGATCGGAGACCAGCACCTGACACCTGGATTTACCCGCTGATCCAAATGAAGCCCTTTGAGATTCAGATTGACGAGATTGTCACCGAGACCCTGCTGACCGAGGCTGAGCGAGGCACTAAGGTCTTCCTCACCACTGGCTACTTCAATCTGACCCAGGCCTACATGGACCTGGTCTTGGGCACACGGGCTGAGTACCAGATCCTTCTGGCCTCTCCAGAGGTGAATGGCTTCTTTGGGGCCAAGGGCGTGGCTGGTGCCATCCCTGCAGCCTATGTGCACATTGAGCGGCAATTCTACAGCGAGGTGTGCAGCCTGGGGCAGCAGGAGCGGGTCCAGCTCCAGGAGTACTGGCGCAGGGGCTGGACGTTTCATGCCAAAGGTATGCAGCAGCGGGCCAGAGGACTGTTTCAACACGGCGGCGACTCTAGGGGACCACACTCCTGGCTCACTTGCAGTGTCTGGGTTGTGTACACATTGATGGTGCACACAACCCCTCCTGCGGAAGCCCTGCATGCTCCCATTTTGTCCTCATAGTAGCTCTCAAAGGCATGTCCTAGATCCTGGGGAAAGGGCAGGGAGACAAGAGCTGTCCTGTTTAAGTGGGGTTAGTTGGGTAAAACCTCTCCCTTTTATGTGCCCAAAACTTACAAACTGGAATCATTTTGGTAACTTTTTAAAAAACGTGGTCCATGTAATCTCTTCTAGAACAGATGCAAAAGAGCATGACTTAGTGTCATCTCGTTTTCAACACTCCCGCTTCTTGGCAGTGCAGGGGCTCAGACAGCCCAGCCTTCCTGTCTTTTCCTCACCACTGCTTTTTCCCCCTCTTATGTGTCAGTCTTTCCCCTATAACTGAGAAAATGGAAGCTGCATACTCAGTACTCAGTGTCCTTACTAATGGAAGTTCTACATGCTTTTTTCTCTTTTTTTTTTTTGCAGTACTGGGGTTTGAACTCAGGGCCTACACCTTAAGCCATTCTACCAGCCCTTTTTTGTGATGGGGTTTTCAAGATAGGATCTCAAGAACTATTTGCCCGTGCTGGCGATCCTCCTGATTTTTGCCTTTTGAGTAACTAGGATTACAGGCGTGAGCCACGGTTCTTGGCTGTTTTGCTTTTCTTTTTCCTTTTTTTTTTTTTGCTGCGCTGTTGGGGATGGAACCCAGATTCTTGTGCATGCTAGGCAAGCACTCTATCACTGAGCTACATCCCCAGCTGCTGTCTTGTGTACTTCATGTACAGACCTGTGAGGGGAAGGGGGCTGTAGTCTGTAGTGGATATTTATTGTGATTCCGTTGAGTTCCAGTAAAGCAGCCCAGACAGGGCACATCTCTCTACTTGGATGAAATGCACTTAAACCTTGTGCACTGGCTTGCCCCATGGCCTCTTGGTGCCGTGCACAGGCCCAGCTCTAGCAGTGTGAGCACGCTTGAGGAACCTACCTCACCAGAAGAAGAGGCGTGGACAGCACCTGGTGATGCTGGGCCGTGAGAGCCATGCATGGCTCTTTTGGTCTTTCTTTGGGGTGCCCTGAAGCCTGTTGTACTTGGGTTTTGTGGACACACGTCAGTGCTATGTGGACTTGAGGGCATCTTCAAATCCTCAGGTTGAATTCTGTTTTACTCCTCCCAAAGCAGTGTGTTCAGTGGGTATACATTTAAAGAAATACTGAAGCCCAGCCATTGTAGACCTAAGTCCAGCTTGCTGTGTGTGGAACTTAACCTGGTATTTAAATTGTATTTTTATCCTTTGTTTATTTTTGTGATGCTGGGGATGAAACCCAGGGCCTTGTGCACACTGGGGATGCACACCACTGAGCTACATTCCAGCTCCTAACCTGTTTTTCTTTTTGTTTGGTTTTTTTGGAGACCACAATCTCACTATCTAGCCAGGCCAGCCTCAAAAGTCTCCATCGTCCTGCCTCAGCTTCCTGAGTGTGAATTATAGGCATGCATGACCACATCTAGCTAATTAATAATAAAAACCCCCAAAACCACAAAAACAAAACAAAAAAACAGCCAACAGTGGTGGTTTGTGCCTCTAATTCCAGCTACTTGGAAGGTAGAGATAGGATTGTGGTTCAGCGCACCTAGGGAAGAAGTAAATCAGACCTCCATCTCAAAAAACAAGCCAGTCATGGTATAGCACATGTGTAATCCCAGCTCTGGGGGGCAGTGTGGAAGTAGGATGGCCCAAGGCCAGCCCAGACAAAATTGAGACCCTACCTGAAAATAGCTTAAAAAAAGAAAAGAAAAGGACTAGGGACATGGCTTAAGTTACAGAGCACTTGCCGAGTAAGTGCGAGGCTCTGAGTGAATTCAAATCTCAGTACTCCCCCTCAAAACCAAACCAAACCAAACAACTCCCCTACCCCGAGATTCTGATGTCTAGTGTTTTTTTTTTTTTTTTTTTTTTTTTTTTGTGGTACTGGGGCTTGAACTCACGGCCTACACCGTGAGCCACCCCACCAGCCCTTTTTCTGAAGGATATTTTTGAGATAGTGTCTTACAGAATTATTTGCCCAAGCTGGCTTTGAACTACGATCCTCCTGATCTCTGCCTCTTGAGTAGCTAGGATCACAGGCCTGAGCTACGGTGCCCGGCTCTGATGCCTAGTTTCAGTTTGTGACGGTGAAGCAGCTGGTTTGTCCAGTGAGTGCCACTTGTGCTTTGAGGCCCATGTGCCTGCCCAGGCAGGCCGCATTGCTTGGTGTGGGAAACAGCTGTACCTTATACTGTCAGGCTCATCCTGGCTTGTCATGGGCTTAACTAGGTTTGTGGTCGGGTGTCTCAGGGCAGGTAGGGCTGGCAAGGGGAACTATTTTCAGGTTGGCCTTGTTACTTCTGGGAATCACTGCAATGCCCAGGGTGGGGTATAGAAGGGACCTGAGCAGCAGGGAGAGTCTGTGAGCTTTGGAGAGGCACTGCGATGTAGACCCATAACAAGCTGCACAAGAGGCACAGCTGGCCAGGCTCTTCCTTTGTCTGCACTGTGGCTTCCCAGCTAGGTCTGCAGTTCAGGAGGGTCCTGGCCTGGCAGTTCTGGCTCTGCTTTGGGTCGTTTTCCTAAAGCCACGCTTATCAACGTGCAGTGACTCCCCAGTTACTACTGAAGCAGAGACACCCAACTGGCTCTTCTGGTGTGCCTTGCCTTTTCCCAACTGTGCAACTCCTGCTTGCTTCCACCCACCCGGCATGGATGGGGCCCTGCCATCTGGGAGTGCTGAGTTAGTGGGTGGCAAGAATCCGGTAGCTGGGTCCCAGGGTGTGTGTGAGTGTGAGAGGGGGAGAGATGGCAGAGGTGGGTGGGGTTGGGGCACATGGACAGGTGAGAGGCCAGGGGCCTTCCCTGTGTGGTAGCTGTGACTCACAGTGGGGTCTTAAGTCGTAGCCTTTTCTTTCTCACCTGTTGATGGCCATAGCAGCCTGTATTGGGGCAGGGACAAGCCAGCAGCCTATGTGGCGGTTGTGGGTTTGGATGGTTGGTAGAGTGAACCATTTCTTCTAAGACCTGTGCTGGATACAGCTGTGAGCCTGTTCAGGTGTGTCTGTTTGGAGCTTTGGAAAATTCCTGCTGATGGTTCTGCAGTCCATACCATGATTCCCTTACCCAAGCTTCTGCAGGACAGGCCCTGGCTGATCTCAGGACCTCGTGCTCCCAAAAACCCTTGGGCAGAGGAGAGTGAGCCCAGACACTGAGTTCCTTGCACCCCAGTAGCATCCTGCTTGTCAGCATAACTCTTCTCAGGGAGTCAGGCAGCAAGACACTCTGAGGGCTATGTGTTGAACTTACTGGTGGTCCTGTGAGGGTGGCTTTGCAAGAAAGATTGGTTTGATATCTGCCCTCAGGAAGCCTGCAGGCAAAGTGAAGAGAGACAACCTTCTAGGGGGAGTGAATGACCACACCAGTCAAACAGGTGACAGGTTTCAGTGCAACTGTTGGCAGGAAATGCAAAGGGCCAGGATCTGCAATTCAGTATTTTTGGTTATCAAATACTGCCAAGGGTCCTGGTGCTAGGGAGGCTGAGGCAGTAGGAGCAAACCTCGGCTACATAGTGAGATTCTGTCTCAGACACCAAAACAAAACAAAACAAAACCTTTTGGCGGGATTACCTAGCAGTTGCTCAGATGTCTTGCTGGAGAGATCTTGTGGCAGCTGCTTGCTGGGGCAGTGCTTATTCTGTTGAGCAGCCCCAGTGGAGGCACACCTCACTGATTCCTAACAGATGTCAGTCCTATAGCACGTTTGAATAAACTGGGCTCTTTCAAAGAACCAGAGGTGCCTTCCACTATTTAAAGAATTCCTTTGCAGTATGGGCTGTGTGTTTAGTTTTTATTTGGAATTTTGCAGAGGACTCCTTCTTGCGAAGATCACATAGAAGCACAATTTGGTGTTGAGCTTACCAGACTTGGGGTCTAGAAGCCTGGTTCTCAGTTCATGTTTGCCTTTGGCAGAAGCCGAGGGACCTGGTTCAACCTCCTTCCTGTAGAGTGGGACAATGGCTTTGTCTGAAGAGTGCAGCAGCAGGTGTCGTGGCTAGTGTGTGTAAAATGACCAGCAACTCACAGCTTGGGGACCTTGTGAGTGGTGCTGTATGAACACTGAAATTTTCTAAGTGTACAGTGAATGACGAAAGATTGGACAGTGGGAAGTTTTGGATCCTTTGGTGTGCCGTCTCTGGCCTTGTTACCTGTACACATGCTGCTTCTTCCTCTGTCTCTCCCTCCTTCCCTCCCTCCCTCTCTCCCTTCGTCCCTCCCTCCTGCCTCCTTCTTCCTCTTCTTCTTTTGGCAGTAGTAGGGCTTGAACTCAGGACCCACACCTTGAGCCACTCCATCAGCCCTATTTTGTGAAGGGTTTTTTTGAGATAGGGTCTTTTGAGCTATTTGCCTGGGCTGGCTTTGAACCGTGATCCTCCTGATCTCTGCCTCCTGAGTAGCTGGGATTATAGGCATGAGCCATGGCGCCCGGCTAGCTTCATGTTTCTTGATTTACAATGGAAATGTATCCTGATAAATCCGTTTTAAGTTGTACGTAATGTGACCTGGAAACATGGTAAGTTGAAGGTGCACTTGATTCATCTAACCTCCCACTCACCCTGGCTTAGCTGCATAGAACACTATAGAGTGCTGGTGGTTTCTCTAGCCATCGCGGGGTTGCCTGGGAATCGTGGCTCACTGCCACTGTCTGGCGTCATGAGAGTGTCGTACCACATACTGGTAGCCCAGGAAGGGATGCAAATTTTAAAAAATGGTATTATGGTCCCGGTGCTGGTGGCTCACACCTGTAATCCTAGCTACTCAGGAGGCAGAGATCAGGAAGATCATGGTTTGAGGCTAGCCCAGGCAAATAGTTTGCGAAACCTTATCTCAAAAATGCCCTACACAAAAAAGGGTTGGTGAGTGGCTCAAGTGGTAGAGTGCTTGCCTAGCAAACCTGAGGCCCTGAATTCAAACCCCAGTAACCCTCCCCACCAAAAAAATGGGTGGCTGGGGGGTGTAGCTCAGTACACTTGCCTCGTATGTGGGAGGCCCTGAGTTCCATCCCCACTGCTGCAAAGCAAAGCAGTAGTCACAGTATGGTTTGTACTTCACCTGTCTTCCTCTCCCACCATTACAAAAATCTGTAAACTTCTAGGTTGGAATCACTGTGAGTTGGTCTGTGTATATAGTTTTAGTGTTTTTTCCTCTGCAATTCAGAGGACAGCCTGGAAGCCTCTACCTAAATGTCCTTGCCTCCTGAGACTCCTTAGGAGCAGCTGCAGGGTGCAGGCTGGACGTGTGCATACTCAATAGCAGGCTTCCCTGACTCACGGTTTGCCAGTTCCCTGTTGCTAATCCTTGCTTCTTGCCTTGTAGGTGTAATAGGACAAGGTTCTGGGACCTGGGATGGAATTTGACTCTACCCGGAGGCACCTCAGATGCTACAGCAGACTTGTCTGAGTGGGCCGCCGAGTCCTGGTAGAGAGTTTGGGGGGTAGACAGTCGGGGACGAGGGCATCAGCTGTTGTAAGGCTGTGTGTGATGTGCGGACATACTTACTTTGAGGTCTGAGGGGCAGCAGGCTTAGCACCTGAGCATGAGATGTGTCAAGCCAGTGCTGCTCTCAGACTGTGGAGAAGTGAGGCCTTGCTAGCGCTCACACCATTATCCTGACCTCTTGCCTTGAGCAAGAAACATGCCTGCCCTGTGCTGAGAGCCAACAGCCCTTTCAGGCAGGGAGCATGCCCATGCTGTTCACTGAGTGATGTGTTGTCCTATACCAGGTACGCTGGCTAGGCCTGGGGCTTGTATTTTATGGGGAAAGGAGATCAGAAAATGAGTCTAACATGTTAACTTGCTGTCTTATGGATGCAGTATTCTAGGTTAGCATGTGTGTGGCTAGGGTGGAGCAGGAGCCTTGGATTAAGAGATTTCTTCCTCCTGCTGACGGGATCTGCTAATGGTTGTGGGAATGTCACTATTTTTATTGTCCTCCTGACAGGCTGATTTGGCATTATGCCCAAAGGTGAACTGACAGGGAGAGCCAGGCAGACCCACCTGTTTGCCTGGAGTATAGGTGCCACCTGGAACTGGCAGGTGTACTTTGGAGCTGGGGGGCTGTGTGGTGCACATTGTCAGACTGAAGTACACACTAGCCCTAGACCTCCTGAAGTTTCTCAGAGCCATTCATCTGTGGAGGATAGGAATGTGACATCTGCTGTCTCCTTGTTTTTACAGGGGTTCAAGAACTCTTAGAAATGCAACCAGCAAAACCCCTTGTTCCTTCCTATTAATGCTTATACTGTCTCTACAACAAAATTAGAGATAAGGGGAAAATAGTTTCTGCTGGGTATTGAGGGGGGGGGAGCGGGAGGGGGTGGAGTGGGTGGTAAGGGAGGGGGTGGGGGCAGGGGGGAGAAATGAACCAAGCCTTGTATGCACATATGAATAATAAAAGAAAAAAAAAATGAGAATCAACTGTTGGAACATAAAAAAAAAAAAAAAAAAAGTCCTGAGTTCAAACCCCAGTAGCACCAAAAAGAAAAAGTTACCATCAAAAAATAAAATAAAAATATTTCCAAATCATAAAAAAAAAAAAAAAAAAAAAAGAACTCTTAGAAATGCATTGCCAAATACTACGGGGGCAGCGGGAGTTGTGCATGCGTTTGCATCTTTCTGGGAGAGACCTCAGAGAGGGCACTTGACCTACACTGCACAGGGGTTCCTGCTGTGTGAACCTCACGGTGTTTTTCACTAATTTAGCCTCCCTTTGTAGAAGAGCCCTCATTACTCTCATTTTATTCAAACATATTAATCGTGCTTACTGTGTGCCACATATTCAAGGCACTGTGCACAATTCACTGGCCCAGATAGCTGCCTGCCCTCCTGGGAAGCAGAGGGCAGGCAAGCAGAGGCTACTATACAAGTTGTGTCAGGTGAAGACCAGAGCCGAAGGGATCCAGGCTGGTGGGGGGTCTAGGTTAGGGAGGGCCTCTCTGAGGAGGTGACTCCAAGCAGAGATTTGAGTGAAGACAGGGAGCCCTGTGCCCATCTTGGTCAGAGAGAACAGATAGTGAAGACCCTGGATCTCGCCAGGCATGCAGGACTGCCTGGGCAGGAGTGAGGGCAGTCTAACGGAGGGCATTTGGCCGGTCAGAAAGTACTCAGAGCCTTTTGCCAGGAGGCTGGGGAGCACCAGCCTGGTTATTGCTTTGCAAGGATGAGGTGGCTAGAGAAGATCAGAGGCAGGTACCCTTTTCTGAGGAGGAAGCCCAGAGCTGGGAGGCAGCAGGAGTCTTTGGATTCTGAGTCCAGGTCACACTGTTGTACCCCTGCCAAGTACTCATGGAGAGCACCATGGTTGAAGCTGCAGTAGCTTCTCTATGCTGCCCCCTCCTCCCCCTTCTCAGGGCTGAGAATTCTTATCCCCAGTCCACTCATGAAAGCACTTTGTCTGTGGCAGGGCTGCTTCTACCCTTCCCTTCCTCTCCCCTTCCTCTCCCCTCTGCTCCCCTCCCTCCCAGGCTGTCATTCCTGCTACAATTTTGCTGGTTCCTGGAATGATAGAGACTTTGGGCCCAAAGGTCAGGCCCTGGGGTGAGGAAGTAGGGTTTGATAACCAGTTTATGGCCCTGAGCCGGAAATGTGTTTCCCAGCCCCGGCCCTGGAGTCCACAGCCCAGGAGGCATTCTGAGCCCTAGGAGCGACAGGAACACTAGGGCTTGCTTCTTGATTCCCCACCCTACTTGGAAACTTTCCAGCTGTCCTCAACGTACAGACCTGTAGTTGGAACTACTGATTTGGAGTTCACAACAAGAAAGAGTGTTGTTCCCAGGTTCCCTCGGGCCTGCCCACTGTCCTGCCTCTCTTGGCAGGAAGAGGTGGTGACATCCCTTCTTGGCAGTGCTTCATCACCCTGTCTTTAGGTTCTTCAAAGGGTGCCATTTCTGGTCTTCATTCTCCTTCCTTATGCCTTCATTTGTTTTTTTGTCTTTTGTTTTTTGAGACAGGATCTCTAACTTGAGATCCTCCTGTTTCAGCCTTGTGAGTGCTGGGATTGTAGGTGTGCACACCATGCCTGACTGGCCTTTATTTTCTTTTTCACAGATTGAGATAGCACAAATTGGACTGTGGGAGAAGTTGGTGGGGCAGTCTCTCACCCAACTGGTCAGAAGGCTAAAAATGTGAGCTGCCTCTCAGAAGCACTCACCTGAAGGCCAGCCTAGGCTGTAGGGGAAAGAAGGTGAGGGAGGCAGCAGTGATTAGAAGAGATAAAACACAAGGGATAGGAGCAGATCATGCCTTCCCCATGAGGGTGGTGGGTGGTTTTTGGGGAGAGGGCACTTAAAAAATCTTTAATATATGAAGCATAGCTGTTTGTTCATATGGTATACAGACAGATGTACAGCTGGTCTAGGTGTCAGTGATGATAGAGACTGAGGAGTACCTCTCCATGTGGTGTGCCTTCACCAGTGGGCTGCCTGCCTCTGACAGCCACCTCTGGCTTGCTTTGTGAGAGAATCAGCCAACATTTTGCAGGTTTTGCAAATAAAAAGTACATGCAGTGCTGGGGGTCAGTGGCTCACGCCCTTAAATCCTACCTATGTGGGAGGCAGAGATCAGGAGGATCAAGGTTCAAAGCCAGCCTGCATAAATACCCTATACACAACAGGGCTGGTGGAGAGGCTCAAGTGGTAGAGCGCCTGTCTAGCAAGCAAGGACCCTGAGTTCAAACTCCAGTACCACCACAAAAAGAAAGTGCATGCAGGACCTGGCACTTCCACTCCCTCCCCAGACTATGGACTGGGAGTCTCGGGATGGGCACAGAGTCATGGTGGCAGGATGCAGATCAGCCTGACCCTGGTGGCTCATGGGGCCTTCCTCCATATCCCCCACCAAAGGATGGTAGGTGGCACTGAGCAGACTCAGTGTGGTGCTAGTGAGGTGCAGTGCAGAGGCTGGTGGCATGTGGGAGGAAGTTCTTGTCTTTCTCTGGTCTGAGACTGTTGGGATTCCTGCCCTGTGTCTTGTCTCCCAACTCCCAGCTCTGTGCTCTGAAAGTGGAGAAGGTTGAGTCTGAGAAGTTGTCAGTATAGAAGAGCAGGCTCGGCCTGGACTCCAGAGAGAGGGAACAGCCTGCCCTTCTGGGGGCCTCTTGAGTTGCCTGCACAGCCAGATGCCCCTCTGAGGGAACTGGGCACAAGGCAGGCAAGTGACTTTGATGTGGTCCTCTGTAGGGGAGGGAACAAGCCCATTACAGGAATAAGTGGCAGGCCTTGTCACCTCTTACCCAAGACATTCTTGGAAGTGTTCCTGCTCTGTGTGAGAATTAGGCAATGGTCTTCTATTTTAGGGGTTGATGTGAGTTACATTCTGTCGACTTGCCCATGACCATCATATGTACCGTGGGCCTTTTGAAGAGTATCGTGTTGGTGGAAGAGCAGTGTCAGGAGGCCGTGGGGAGGCTGGCCCAGTGCAAGTGCTTGCAGGGACTGTGTCTGCTCAGTGTCACTGACACTGGGCTGGGTTTTCTGGGGAAGGCGTTCTTGGTGCCATGGAGGGGGCAGCAGTGAGGGAAGTTTAGAGGTTGTGCCCAAGTGCATGCTCCCGAGAGTGGGACATCTCAGGCAGCACATGTCCTTGGGAGGTTAGGTTTGGGGATCTGTCTTAGGAGTAGTTTTGTTGGGGGCTGGGCTGTGAAGCAGGCCCTGGAACTTAGGGGCAGACATGGAATTGGGTGTAGAACGGGGGACCAGCTGTGGTCTTCTCAAGTAGCACTTAAGGATTCTGCTAGAATCCACGACTTCAATATAGAAATCTCCCCATTGTGTGGTCAGATATGATGATTCCCACCACACATAGGGCTTTACTGAGCCCACCATTTCTCTAGCTATAATATCCACTTGGCCATGGTGTCTGTTGAGTGGGTGGGACAGAAGCTCACAGGGCCTTTGGGTCCTCTCCTCCACTGGCCACAGTGGGCTTTGCCTGGTCCACCCTGGAGGTTTCTGAGCCCAATAGCTAGAGAGGGCAGAAGGCACACTTCCAAGAGACCTTTGGACTTCATGGATTTTGGTGTTTTTAACGGCTGAAATAGGGAGAAGGGGTCAAGGAAACGTGTGTCCTGAGGTAGGAAAGGTGGGCAGCATGTCCTCAGGCAGACCTGTTCTTATCAAGTGCCCCCATCACCGCTGCAGAACAGCTCCAAGTCTGCCTTCTGAAGCAGGGAGGAGTCCCCTCCTACCTCTCCCCTGGTCCTCCCAGGAAGGATGACAAACTCTAGCCAGTTCAGGGAGCCAGGATTAGAAGCCCTGCACTTTGGAGAGGGGTTTGGGTGGCAGTTGGGGCCGAGTGTGAGAGAAGACCCTGAGGACAGGGTGACCATGTTCTGTGAGCTAGTGCTTCATTCTGCTCAGATCACAGGGCTACAGTGTGGGGGATGGTAGAAAGTAAAGAGCAGCCTCATGCCGAGAGGTCTGGAGCACATGGGTGGGTGATGAGCCTGGTTTGGTCTGCACTCCAAGTGCATGGCCACCTCACGTGCAGCAAGCACAGCCAACTGCTTTCCTCTTAGGTTGAGACAGTGCATGGTGAGGACTTTGGCTGATACTGTGCTCACTTCCTGTCTGCACATTTCCTTTTCCCTGCAGGCCTCTGGCTGTACCTGGCAGGGAGCAGCCTGCCCTGTCTCACGCTGATTGGCTCTCCTAATTTTGGGTACAGGTCAGTTCACCGGGACCTGGAGGCCCAGATTGCCATCGTGACGGAGAGCCGAGCTCTGCAGCAGCAGCTCCATCAGGTTGGTTGAGGGTTGGGATTCCCAGGTGCGTTGTGGAGCACCTGGCACTCAGCCTTACCCATGTCACTGGGCTGCCCTGACTCTTGCCATTGGCTCCTGAGTAAGACTCAGCGGAGTGAGAGAGACCCTGGGTCCTCCCAAGTCTGTAGTGACCGGGACTTGGAGAGAAACCTGCCTCACAGCCATACTTGGAAGGCCATGCCGTTAACCATTGCAGCTGTCAGGATGAACTTGTACCCCACGTGCTAGGGACTTTTCCTGTCCTCCATGCTGGTTCCATGGTGTTCTCACTGGGATCTGAATATAGCAGCAGGTCCAGCCTTTTCTAAGAACAAGAGCAAATCGTTAAAGGGTCAGCAGTGGTTTTGGCGCTCTCTAGATGTAGCAGCATTTTATTTTCTGTTTAAAGTAGATAGTAGAAAGTGTCTGTGAAGTGCAGAAATACATCCGTAAATGGTTCTGCCATTTTCTTCAGTACTGACTGCAGCTGCCCTCCTCCCTCTCAGTGCCTGGTTTCTGAGTGCCAAGAATTTTTTCCTGCTTTTCCATGTATCTTAGTGTTTGATCACCAGCAGCAGTGTTGATAGATTTTTGAAATAGAGGCACTGTTTGGACATGTGAGACTTACATCGGGCTTTGCCTCCGGATATGTGCCTTTTACAGTTGTACCTTCCCAAGAAAAGCCAGTGTCCCCTCCTGAGTCATGGGGATGTAGAAACCCTGTTGCGGACTAGCCCTCAGTGTCCCAGTGTCAGATGATGCTCGGCACTTAGTCTCCAGTTGGAGAGACTGCAGTAAAATTGTCAGAGACCTTGTTGATGGATAGGGAAGTGGCTGTGCCTTGTTCCATGGTCCTTTCTCCTGAGTCTGGGAATCTTGTCACTGAGCAGGGCTAGATGCCAGGAAGGGCTTCATGACCTGGGGAGAGAAAGTTACTACGGCCATGTCAGCATGGCCAGTGGGGTGACTGTATTTGTTCAGCAGACTTCCTCCTGCAGGGAGGTTTACGATATGTGACAGAGGAGGCCCCCAAGCAGAGAGCTTCCAGTAACAGGGTGACAGCTGGCCTCTGAGCCAGGCTGGGGAAAAGACACAAACCTGTAGCTCATGACAGTGGGATTTCCTGGACTTTGGCCTCTCATGCAGGGATTGCTGTGTACGGATGCCTCCACTGGGAGAGCTGTCGGTGGTTCTGGCCTAGAGAGGGATCTGGGGAGCAAGTGTCCCAGGCCTGTGCCCTACATCCTGGTGTTGACCATTCCCCACTTCCTGAGTTAGGGAGCTAAACCCACATCCTGGATCTTGAGAAAGGCTGGGCCGGTTGTGGTTGGAGCTGATTTCTCAAATGACATTCTTGGGATATTTGCTTCCCAAACCTGTGTCCCAGGGGCTTTCTACTGTGGGTGGGGGGTAGCTCATGCTGCCGTGGCTCCTCCAGGCTTTAGAGGTTGTGCCTGTGAAGTGCAGAAGTGTACTTCTGGGTGGTTCTACCATTTTCTTCAGTACTGGCTGCAGCTGCCCTCCTCCCTCTCAGTGCCTGGTCTCTGAGAGCCAAGTGCTGCGGGGACTGCCCAGCTCTATGGCAGAAAGTCCCTGATACCTCCGTGGCCTGCAGGCCCCTGCTCACACGAGCCCCTGCTGTTACCCAGGGAAGGGCCCTGTCTACGTCCTGTGGGGCCTGGGAATGGGTAGATATTTTTACCAGAATCTAAAGTCCCTCCCTTGACTTAGTACATACAATAAAAATGGAAAACTTCCTGGTTTTGTTCAGAGAACAGTTTTCCACTTGTGACCCAAGAAATACTCCCTTGAACAGCATTGTGACCTCCACCAGCTGACTTCCTTCTCCATCTCTGTTGTGGAGTGTGTGAGGACACTGAAGTGTTTCTGGTAACTTAATTGAAATCTTGGCTGGGTGTTCACTGGAGTATACAGCTGGAGCCGGCTCTGTGGAGACTTCTGCAAACCAGCCTCCCCCCCAACCCCACCCCAGCCCTCCTAACCAGCTCTGCGTCAAGCAGTCCCACCAGGGATGGGGACCTTAGCAACAGCAATTAGGAGGCCAGTGGATTAGGCTCTTGTGCTGTCAACATGGTGTGGGGTAGAAGAGCTGGCTGTGGGTATGCACAGTTTGAAAGTGTCTCATGAGCCCTGACCTCAGGGATACCGCTTTTGTGACAAAAGGTGCAGGAGAGGTGAAGTTGGGCTCAGGATTTCCCCAGCCCAGCATGCTGTTGGTTGGGCAAAGCCATGGCGGCATTCCATAGTGTCCTGGGGGCAAGGTGTCCCCCTCCCAGTCGCATTGGGATGGGGGAATTGCCAGGGACGTGACTTCGCTTCCCTCTCTTGGGGTAGTGCTCCCCACAGAGGTCCCTCTTGTCTCCTGTGGTTGACATGATGTGCTCATGGTCATCACCATGTGACCTTCAGATGGTGTGGGAGGTGGGTGTGGCCAGAGTTTACAGATGGGACTCTCATAGCCTCGTGGAGGCGGAGACGTGATCCAGAGTGCTGCCTCCTGCCACAAAAGAGGGCGGCACTCGCAGGGCATCGTTGCTTTCATTATGCCCCTGCCTGCCTTCTGCTCTTGTAGCACTGGGGAGGTATGACATTTTTAAAAATGAAGTTAGGATTGCTATTGGTCCTCCATATCCATGAGTTCCGAATCTGGGGATTCAGCCACTTGTGGATTGAAAAGGTTCAGGAGAATAATTGCTGTCTGTATTGAACATGTACAGACATTTTTCCTGGTCCTGCCAGTGCTCACGCTGCATTAGATACTGTAGGTAATCTAGAAGTCTTTGAGAGGACGTGTAGACTGTACACTGTGCTACTTGATGTCAGAGCTGTGGGCCTGGAGGTTTTGGTGTCTGGGGGGTCCTGGAACCAGTCCCCTAGGGATTGTGAGGGATGACTGCGTTGCATGCGCTTCTACCTAAAGCATCACGCACTTTCCCACATTGCAACACAGTTATCTCACGTGATGTGGCTTTCCCATGTGGGCTTATTAATAAGTGCACTTGTGGGTATTTAGGTGTTTTCCAGCTTTTCCTTACTATAAATGTTGCTGTGACAAATACCTGTGTACAGAAATCTTAGTCTATAGCTCTGACTGCAGAGTTGCTTTCTTGGGATAAACTCTTACAAGGCATTTCAAGCTTTTCAAGACTCTTGATACTCGTCACCAACTGACTTTCTAGAGCTGTGACTCAGTCTCCCTTTGTATTGGCAGTGCATGTCATTGGGATAGTGACATTACAAAATGACCTTTGCCAGTTTGCTAGAAGGGAAACCTTCGTTTAAAAAAAAAAAAACCATTTTTTTTTTTTTGTGGTGCTGGTGATGGAACCCAGGCCTGCCACTTGTGCAGGCTACCACTGATCTCCCCCAGCCCACTACTTTACTATTTTATTATTTTTGTGTGTGGGGGACAATACTGGGATTTGAACTCAGGACCTTGTGCTTGCCAGGCAGGAGCTCTATCACTTGAGCCACACCTCCAGCCCCAGTTACCTGAGGGTGAACATTTAAAATAGGGTTTCTATCAACATTATTTCTTCAACTCTAAATTGAAGAAGGAAGAAGTTTAGTGATTCAGCCATATTTTGGTTAAAAGGTCTCAGGAACTAGCTTGTCTCCAAGTGTTGTATGACAGCATCTGGTGGCCCAAGCCTCCCCTGCCAGTGGAGCACCTGCTGCATCCCTGGGCCCGCCTGGTATCGGGAGTCGATATTTTCCAGGCTGATCTGATGGCCCGGGCTGGATTGACCCATCATGTCACCTGGTGTTGGAGGGACTCGTAACAGTTCCTGTATGTTCCTCTTCCTCAGGAGCAAGAGCAGCTTTACCTGCGGTCAGGTGTGGTGTCTTCTGCCACCTTTGAGCAGCCGGGTCGACAGGTGAAGCTGTGGGTGAAGATGGTGACTCCGCTGATCAAGAACTTCTTCTGAGGACAGACAGGTGCCATCTCGGGTGCTGCCTCAGCTCGGTGTTGCCTGGAGTTCAGAGTGGGGCATAGGTGGTCTCATCACCAGAGTCCCCAGGGACCCTCAAAGGAACCTTGAGGGCTCTTCACCCTTTCGTTGAGCACAGATTGGTTTCTGTGAGCTTGGGGTTGGTGACCATCAAACTTTTTGAAGCCTGGTGCGAAATTAGGCACCTGCTTCACCTCTCCTCAGGTGCCAGTTCCACTGAATGGCTGCCTGGGAGCCCTGGGACAAGGGCCCAGTGACAGAGGAGGCAGAGAAGCAGATTCTATCCTTCCTTACTCTTAGCTGACCATAGCCCTGCAGGAGGCAGTGGTGGGAGGAGGAGGAGGAGGAGGAGGAGGAGGAGCTGCTCTTGGATGGAGTGCTGCTCTGGCTTGCTGCCTGGGCCAGCTGCAACTGAGCCAGACCTTGGGGTTGCTACCTTGCCATCTCCCTGACGTTTTTGACGTGCAGTTGGGGAAATGCGACAGGGACAGCACAGATGTGACGTTTTTGACGTGCAGTTGGGGAAATGCTGTGGGACAGCACAGATGTGATGTCCTAGGTGCACAGTCTGCTGGAACCAGGACACGCTGCCCAGCCAGAGGAGCCTGTGCTGAGCTACAGCCACTGGACACTCCCTCAGGCAGAGCACACGTATGCCTCACTGAGCTTCCTCTCTGGCTGTCCAGCTGCCATGAGCACTGGGGTCTCTGGAGTGTCCTGCTGTGTTTCAGGACCCAGAGTGTTTCTAGTCCCTGGTCCTCAGTCCTTTTTCAGTTGGCATTGCTTGACCTTTGGCATGTGGGAGAGGGAGCATGAGAAGTCATGGACAAGAGTAAGGGAGGAGCCTGTGGCTGGCGCATGATTTCTTTGATTCCTGCCACCTCGGTTCTCCTCTCAACCTTGTTTTTAAAGAATTTGTAGTTTGGGCTGGAGGTATGATTCAAGTGGTACACTTGTTGCCTAGCAGGTGCAAGGCTCTGAGTTCAAACCCCAGTACCAATTATATTTCATCATGTAGTTTTTCTTCACTATTTTCATCATTTCTAATTTTACTTAAACATGGTACAAATCTCAAGTAAAATAGTACTGAGAGACCAGCAAGGTGTATCTGGCTCTTACCCTCTTTTCTGATTTCTTTCCATCTGATACTTGTTCATTTTCATATTTCTAAGCAATGTATACTGTTTCCTACTGAAGTAGACTGTAAATAACAAAACTATGCCAAGCCCACACCTGATAAAATATTAGCAAGAATTCCTTGGAATTGTCGGACACCAGAGGTGTTTGTAATTCTAGTCATTTTATATTTTTTATTTCGTTTTTAAGATTTAAAATGAAATTAAATAAAAACATTTTTAAGATGTGTTTCACACAAGGTTCGAATAAGGCCTGTACCTTGTGGTTGGTTGCTGGTCAACTCACATCTGGTGTCACCTCACAGCAGGGCATTTTGGTACATGTCCTGTGCATTTATGGAAGTCTGCCCCTCTCCTCCCATTGCCTCTAGAGCCAGCTTTAAGCCTTTGTCACCTAGTCTTTGTTCCTCAGCTACTCAAGCCCTGTGCAGATGAAGGTGTCTTCAGGGAGAAAGAGGCTCCTTGGGCCCAGGAGCCATGTTGGAGTCCATCCCTGCCCTTTGTCTCTGGAAGCAGCTGCTCCTGTCTGATGACCCCTGACACCCCCCCCCCCACCACCACCAATGCGCCCTGCCAGCTGGCCCTGTCCCTGCAGCCTGGCTGTGTGTAGTGGGGCTCCAGTGCCAGGAACAGGACAGGACAGATGCAGGTTTTTGTGGTTGTGAACAAGGTGGAGCGGTGGCTGAGGCCACACTTGCCTTGGGGTAGCAGTGCACCAGTTAGCACTGTCGGCCTTCAGGCTGGTTACTAAATTGTCCTGTGAGGCAAAGAGAGGAGCCTAGGAACTGAGGCAGGGCACTGGCTTTCTTACCCAGACCTTGTATTCCTGTAGCTTCTGGGACCAGAGTAAACAGCACTGGGCCACAACCCAGCTTAAGCAGGCCTGCGTGCTTGTCCTGCTCATCCCTTCATCTCTGCTAATGCCCTTCACACAGTCCTGCCCCAGAAACTCCCGCCACCCCTGCTCCAGACCAAGGCTTCCTGCCCTGCCCCCAGCATGTGAGTTCTTTGATGCAGCCCTGTAGTGCAACCCAAAGGTGACCATCTCTTGGAGATAGTTTGTTACTGTTTTATTTCAGGCTCTAAAGGCAGGACTGGAAAGACTTCACATTTTGTGGTTTCCAGAGATTGGAAATGAGCTGCTTTGTGGCCACTGGCAGTTTTGCCTCTTCCCACTGAGCAGTGGCTTGTCCCTGTATCCTGGACACAGGGCTGCAGTGACCCCTCCTGGACAACAAAGGCAGTAGCCCAGTAGCCAGGCTTGGGGGCTGAAACTTCTGTGTCCTTCAGTGTATCTCAGTCCCAGGAAGGGGGGATCTGGGGAGGTTTTTCCTTTTCCGTCTTACCAGCCTGTCTGGGACCTCTCAGAATTCAGACTTTCTGGACCTCTGCTTCACCCACGATTTGGGTGAATACAGTTAGAAAAAAGTGTTCACAAATGCCAGGATCAAGCTGAGCTTAGAATGCTGTCCTGAAGGATTTGCTTTACTTTGCTCATTTTAGATCTGAAAACATGGAGGATGTCCTGCTCCCTCTGGGGTCCACCTTATCTGGGGTTGGTCAGCGTGACCCACTGCTTTCTCTCGCCCTCAGATTTCTTACTAACCATCTCCCCTCATCTGCATCCACTGCCCTGGTCAGCCTGACCTGCGTGTAGCCTGGCTGCTTTGTGAAATATCTTGCAGTGGCATGGCCACAGGGTCTGGAAGATCTGGACTTCATCTCACTTCCACTGAAGTGGTTCTGCAGAACCACTGGCACTCCTGCCAGTCATAAGGGCCCAAGGTTTAAGCCAGGTCTTTCAGGAAAGCCCTTCAGCCAGTACCACCTGCAGCTGCCCAAGGAGTGAGTAGGGCCACTGACAGGCCGCCACCCCTGTCCCTGCTGGCAGCTGGAGCACAGGGTTGGTTTAGGGACAGCTTTTCCTTATAGCAGCACAAGAGTTTTCCTGAGCCTACCTCTCCTACCACTTGTGGGGATGTTTTTACAGTTGTACAGATGCCTGAAACTCAGGTTGCGGAACTCGTCCAAAGAACAGGAACTGGGCCTTCCTTATGCCAGGACTGTGGTTCACTATGGAGAGACCCTGCCCAGCGGCCAAAAAGCCATCTGAAGCCTGGGCTGGACAGTTCATAAGGGCATCTGCTGTGCTGTGCACACGCTACTCACCAGCCCAGCCTGAGCCGCCGGGAATGAGAACTGACGGTGGGGGTAGGAGGAATAGACAAAAGAAAATGCAGACAGATGCTGTGCACACGTGCATGCACACACACATACACAAGCCTGGTACGAAACTGTGGACCCCCAGGACACAGCACATGGCTAAGGTGGTCCCCAGCCACCCCCACTGTGTTCTATGTAGTGGTTTCAGCAAGTGTGGGCAGTGAAGGGGACATGCTGTAGTGCTGTGGGGGTGGCACCAGTGTGGCAAGTTTGTTCTTTTCGGCTCTGAGGCAGAGGATGGGGGAGGCAGGCATTACTATAACCGCCTTGAGAGAAGAGAGTAAGGGTGGGCCCTGAGATGGGCCCAGCTGCTGCTTTAGAGGGAGCGCTGGGCCCTCCACTGGCTAAGGGGTGTGATGCTGCACCCAGCCTCACGTACTGCTTGTGGGTAAAAAATAAATCCACCTAACTGGTCCTTCAGAAGTCAAGATTGGGGGTGTGGTTCCTAGGCCGTCTGACCCCTGGGTTTCTGGGAATCAGGGCCTCACCCCCAAGCTGTGTCGGGCCCCAGGTGGCATCAGGCCAATCAGATGAGCACAAATAAGTGACTGCAATTGTTTTAATCTGCGCTGCCTCCTGCACCGTCTAGGTGCGCTTGGTTACAAAGTACTTTGATTATGTAAGAGACAAAGGATAGCCGCCAGTTCCTGTAAAAAGTAAGTGACAGTTGCAAGGTTGTTTCTGATTGTAAACTCCAAGTTGTGGTCAGGCCCTTGGTCTGATCTAGGGTGTGGCCATGTGGTGGGCTTGGCAGCCAGCTACACCTGCAAGAGCAGTGCCACAGCTGCCAGGATCCACTTGGCGGCCTTCTCTTTAGTCTTCAGGTTAAAGGTCCAAACGTAGGTGGGGCCACGTATGCGTGTCTTGTACACAGGACACTCATATATGTTCTTGGTCTCCATGCGGTCCACAGGAATGGCCTTGATGAAGATGACAGGCATGGCTGGCGTCAGCTCCTTCAGCCGCGCTTCAGCAATGACTCCGGTTTGGGTGTCCCAGCGAGCTCCTGCGGGGACAGCGTGTCCAAGGGTCAGGATGGCCCCTGGTGAAGTGTGCTGGCAGTGAAGTGAGGGGTGACACTGGCAGGGAGCGGCCTCGCCTCACAACTCCCTCCCCTTTTCAGGGAGCGGCCAGTATTCTGAGACCCCCAGAGTTCAGCCAAGGGCTGAACTGCTAAACGCAGAGGTATAAACAGAGGACGTCGCAGGTGACTGTGTATGTGTGCCTGCCCTGTGTATCTTGCTATGCACTTCAGGGACAGCTCAGCACAAAGCTCTTGGGTTCCATCTGTTTAAATCTGTGGTGTTTTCAGAGCCTTGTCTGCCAGCCTTCTTAACTTCAGTGGCAGGCAATCATAACTCCAGCTGAAAATTATAAAGTTCCTTGGCTCTCTTCGTGTATAATGTCTATCCTCTATGTACATAGAGCATAAATAATTATATATATCTGTATGCCTAATATAAATATCATTTGCCTTTAACCAGGCTGCTATCATTTCTACTCATTCTATTTAATGGTGTTTATATTTCCTGCCTGGAATTCCAAAATAAACATGGAGAATGGCTGCTGCTTGCTTGTCTTGTGTGATGTGGGAAACAGGGTGTCCGAGCCTCACAGGAAGGGTGACGGCAGATGTCCAGTGGGACAGGTTTGTGGTGAGCAATTGCTGCTTCAGTGAGTGGTTCTGAGGCAAATGCCCTTACCTCAACGCTTGGGTCTGGCTTCCTCTTGGTGGTAGTACAGGTGATGTGGGAGCCATCACCCCTTTCTTCCTCCTGCCTTTGGCCCTGGCCTCAAGGACAGGTGGACAGCATGGCTCCCTTCCCTTGAAGCCCTTGCCCTGGGACAGCAGCAACTCGGAGACTGGGCAGGAGCCACATGCCATGGAGTCCCCCACCCAACAAGGCACGCGCTTGCCCTGGCTCCTTGCTCTGGGCTGGTGGCCGAGTTCCTCATTGCCTGTTAATGGGTTTTAAGCTTTTCCACACAAGCATTGCCAACTGACTGGAGTGGGGTTTCTGGCCTCCCAGACCTCTGCACGTTCTTAGAGCCTGACCGCCCTCCGTAGGGGTCAGCGTGGCTCCATGCTGTGAGCCGATTTGTCTCCACTGAGTGCCTCTCCCACCCGCCCCACAGCTGTGCACAGCCTGTCTGTGCTAAGAGCTAGTTTTATCTCCACCAGCTGAGTGGCTCTGGAAGTTTCTGCCAACAGATCAGCCCCTTGTTACCTTCCATAAAGAGTCCGTACACATAGGAGCCCTCTCGGGGGGGAGCAGTCATGTCCTCTCGGTTTTTCTTGGTCACTTCCACAGACAGACACATCTTGTCCAGGGGCCACTCGTTCTTCCTGGCCGTGGACTGCATGATGGCTGTGAGGAATGACTGTGGGTTGAAGAACCCAGCCAACCACACAGTAGTGGGCAGGGCGAAGTCCGTCGTCCAGGACTCGAGCTCCTGGTAGAAAACAGGGTTTTGGGAGCGGGGCCCTGGGCTGCAGCTGAGCAGGCTGAGGCTGAACTTCCACACGCCTCAGCAGAGCGCCCCTGCGTGCTCAGACTGTTGCCTTTCTGTGATGTTGGTTTGCTGCCTGGCTCCATTTTAAGTGAGGGGTGGGAAGGGTCAGAAGGAATGCCTTAACACTTGAGGACAGCTTGGGAGCCCCAAGGAGACTCCTAGCCATTGTCACCTTGCTGCTTAGGAAAGGCAGCTCAGCCAGAGGGGCTCTCAAGCTTTTTGTTTTCCTTCTTGGGCGGAAGTGCCTGTCTTGTCAGGGTGTCTGAGGGACTGAGTCAGGCCTGCCCACCCTGCTCCAGCAGAGACCAGGCCAGCAGGGCCTCCAGGGCCATCACACCTGGGGTGCGGCCACACAGCCCTGGGCGTGACGGTCCCTATGTCCACAATCAGTGGTGGCTCTGGGAGGACATAGCTTACCCTGCTTCGGAGCAGCAGGTCTGCGTACCAGGCTGCCAGGCCCATCATGGAAGGGTAGGCCCGGGCCACCCACGTGTCAGGTACCGTGTCATAAAACAGAGCCGTGGACAGGTCTTCCATGTCTGTTGTGATGGTCAGTTCCCCCTAAGGGACATACAGTCAAGTCTGGGACAGCAGGCAGGGTGCCTGCCTGTTTTACCCATGTTCAGGAGGGTGGGAGAGGCCCTCCCATCCCCCGTGTGTCTGGTGTTGTCAGCACAGCATGGCTCCGGGTGGCGCCTCTGAAGACATCCTGCATCGGGGCTGGCCAGTGTTTCCTGCCAGGGAACAGTCTAGATAACCTCCCGTGGCTGTTCTGGAGCACCCAGAATTCCAGAGGAGGGAAGGAAGGGGGCAGGCGATAACATGCTGACCTCCAGAGCTGAGGCTGAGAGGAGGCCTGGGGTTTATCGTTCGTTTTGCAATCTTTCTGCAGGCCAAACTGTTTCCAAGTCACGTTCCCAGAGTCCTGGGTGACCCACGTGTTTTGTTTTTGTTTTTTTACCTTCAGCCCCAGGTTCAGCTCCTTTAGTGAACGACGCATTTCATTGGTAAGGATGTTCATCCTTTCACACTCTTGAAAGGCAACTACCACATAAGGGGTCTTTTCAGCTGCCTTTGCCATGATCTCCGCCATGTTGAATGTTTCTGGAATCTTCTCAAGGATCTCGTCCAGTACGGCCTTCACCTGGAAGTCAGTCAGTACTCAGCAAGGCCCTGGCACTGTGTCTTCAAGCAGAGAGCCCTCTCTGACCAGTGTCAGGTGAGGGATCCTGCCCAAGAGTTCCCAGCCCTGACTCCCCAGAGGAAAGGTAAGAGGCAAGCAGAGGTGCCAGAAACGTAGGACCACGAGGTGTAGCCACATCTGACAAGGGCCAGCAGGTCCTGAGGGCTCTGGACCCCTGGCAAGGCCCCGTGTGGGGCTGTGGGCACATCTGACCACCCTTGCCTGGTGCCTCTGGACTTGCCTGAATACACTGGCTCCTTCCTCTTGGAGATGCTGCTGCCGTCCTCCGCGCCCCCCCAGAACAGCACACGTAGTGGTCATGTCCGCCATTGTCCATTAGTAGATTTTGTTTGTTTGTTTTTTTGAAACAGTCTTGCTGTTTTTGCAATCCTTCCTTAGCCTCTCAAGTAATTGGGATTACAGCCATGTACCACCATGCCCAGTGCAGCAATAGATTTCTAGTTTCAATTGTTACATCAAGGAAAGGTGCTGGCCTGACAGGGTCTTCTGACCCTAAATTTGATGTATTTACCACAAAGTCCAAAGCTTAGCTGATTTGTAGCGGAATTTTTTTTTTTTTTTAACATGGCCGTGTAGCAGAATTTTTTCAGAATATATTTTTAGATAATGCAAAGAGGGCTGGAGCCTCATGGGATGGCTCAGAAGTAGTCCAGGTGAGCAAGGCTTTTCCAGAACTCTTCCATTCTGCATGTTTCGAAGGCTGAGTGCTGGTTGGTTAGTGGGCCCTGCTCAGCCAGACTTCCGAGCCGTCTGGAGGACTATTGTGCAACTAGGTTGTCCCAGGAGAGCCATACCTCTGTTCCCAGGGTCCCGGCTGCAGCCTGGGCTGCACAAAATACTGAAGATGCTTCTATGTCAGCCAGCCACCCAGCGTCCCCTAGCGGCCCAGTAACCAATTTGTAGATCGGACCTGTCTCCCTGAGTTTCTAGTTCCCCAGGCCAGTGAGCTAACAAGTCCCTGGCTGCACTGCGCGGAGGCCTCCCCACCCCACCGGCCCTGTCCCCGCTCTGTGGGTGGGGAGTTGGGGAAGGGACCTACCTTTTCCTCGCGAGACACTCCTGTCCCTGCTCCCGCGTCCGTCTCTTTGGGCTGCATTTCTAGCACGGTCCGGAACAGCTTCTCCGAGGTGACGGTCAGAAAGCCAATCTCTGCATTGGGGTGCAGGCCATACAGATAGGGACTCTCGGGGGGCAGGTTCTCGTCGATGTATTCATGGTAACCCTGAAAAGAGCCGGTTTGTGAGCAGGCTGCCAAGGTACAGCTGCAAGCTGAGACTTGTGTCTGTTTATTAAGCATTTCTTGCCAGAATGTTCCACCCACGTCTTGCCCTCTGTACAAGTCCCACTTGTTCCCTAACCTCATCCTGGGCTGCCCCATTTGCACTCCCCCCATCCCTGAGGCTGCATTCCCCCCCTTCCTTGTTTTGGATGCTTGGTTCTTGCTCAGGTTCTGACATTCCATTTGTGAGGTGAGGCCCTCACAGCAGCCAGCCAAGACAGCATTAGCCTTTGCTGCTGTCACCTCGCCTTACCTTGTAGTCCAAGTTGGGGGGAATCTGAAACCCGGGGGCCAGCAGCACCTCTCCCTCCAGCATCTCTGCTCGGATGTACTCCACCAGGTAGGTCCTGCACAGCCTGCGGTCCCAGTCATCCGTGATGTGGCCACCGTACATGATTTCACCAAAAAGGTAGCGGAGGTCGTCCCAGGGCACCTTAGGAAGAATGAAAGCAGTTAGGAGGTGACCCCTTGCCCCTTTTTGTCATTGAAGATGGTCAGGCTACATGGTCATCCAAGTTCAGGAGGACTTGCTGTGTCGCGCATCCTTGCCAGGCAGGCCGGCCTCCCAGCCTGTTTGCCTTCAGGGTTCCCAGTGTAATGACTGCCCTTCTCTGTGTCCCGCACCACCATGTCTGACTCAGGTGGCTGGCCCCTAGAGGTCCGCGCTCTCGTCTTAGGCCGGCTTCCACTTCTGACTCGCTCCCTCTTCACAGTGATATCATTGGGTGTCTGCTGGTCACCCAGATGTCACAGGCCTAAGCAGCACCCCCTCCCTCCGCTCCCTCGTTTCCCGCACCCTGACTCTCCTCACAGTATGCTTCCCAGAAGGCAGCTGGAGTCTGAAGGGTTGATGCTCAAGGGTTGATGCTTGACCACTGCATCTCCCTTCGGCCAGGAAGTCCAGCCTGGTCATGTGTTCGAAAGGTAGCCAGTGGGTCTTCCAATGATCCCACTGTCAGTGTCCTGGTTCTGACTTTCCTTCTCACCCACCACTAGCTCTCACCCACCAGTGTGGTGTCTTGGAGATCTTTGTGGCAGCGGAGAGCAAATGCTTTGAGCAAGAAATTCACTCAACCAAAACCTTGGCTTCCAAACTCGGCAGTGTGCATATGTTGCCTGGCACCAACTGTCTCCCAGTTGGCCAGGGGAACTTTCTGGCCGCGTCTCCTGCTTGTTACCACTCATCCCGCCCTTCAGCTCTTCCCACCATCCGCTGTTCCTTCTGCTGTTTCACGTCCCACCCTTGCCCTGGAGACGCTCCTCATCCTCCAGAGCCTGACTCAAATGCACCCTCACCCACAAAGCCAGGAGCTTGGTCCTCGGCCCCTGGCCCCAGTGTGACCTGTTCTTGCTGCCCAGAGCATCCCAGGGGAAGTGCGGTAGGAGACACAAGTGGGGCCGTGTCTGTAATTTCTGATTTCTGGACTACCACTTTAAGTAAAAGGATCATTCTGATGTGTAATAGGTGAAAAAAAATGACTAGATAGTTAACATTCCCTTTTAAGTACTGAGCTTTTGAAACCCAGTGTGTATTTGACACATGGTCCTCTCCATCTGGACCCGCTGCATTGTGCCGTGTGGCTTGTGACCGCCTGTATGATCACGTGTGGACAGCCCCCATGTAGGACCGCGCTGCCCATGCTCACTCGGGTTTTATACACGCGTATTTTCTTAGGAATCACAGCTGCCATTTTTGTAACTTCCTAAAGAAACTCTGCCTAAAAGAGCTGTTGATGAAATTCTGGTGAATTAATAAGAATTAGTTACATAAGCAAGTGTCTGATTTTGTCCCATGAGTTTTACTCAACACATGACTTCTCTAAATGGACATTTTTCTGACTTGAAATTTTTTCTTTGCTTGGTTTTCTTGAGTTTATGCTGAGCTTCTGTTTCTGCATCTTACTTGCTTCGGAAGCAAGTTTTGCCGCGAAGTAGGTACCTGCTGCTGCCTCCTGGGGTTGGCCTTTTCCACCGAGGGGCAGGGGCCAGGGAACTGATAACCAGGAGGCCCTCAGGTTTCCCACATCTGTGTCAGAGTCCCCAGAGTGCTCATGGAGCATCTCTATTTTTACCAAATGCTCCAGCTGGTTTGGGTGGTCTTCCAGTCCTGGATACGATGACAGGGGGTTACTTAGGCACAACCTGTGCTTGAGGAAGGGTGCAGGGGGTGGCGAGTCTGCAGAGGGGAGAGGGCTCCCTGAATCTGGAGCTCAGGTGGAGGGAGGTCAGCTAGCCTAGCTAGAATCTGTTTGTGGGGTGTGTGTGTGTGTGTGTGTGTGTGTGTGTGAGGAAGGGAGGGAGGGAGAGAGAGAGAGAGAGAGAAATGGCAAATAAAAGTCTGCAAGACTGTTCCTCTCTACCTAGTGTCCTCAGAAGAATAGGTCCCAACGTAATGGTGAGACTCCTTCCTGACGTCTTCTGCCTGTGTGTTGGAGGACATGGTGAAAAACACTGTGCCCCCATCAGCCACAGGTGGAGACTACTGTCCCCTCCCACAGTACATCTGGGGGCTATGGTGGCCTGTCACCTAGGAGCTCCAGGAGCTGTTCTGCCCTCCTGCTTCTGTAAGGCTGTATACATCACCGGGAACCATGGCCCGGCCCAGACTCTGTGGTGGTAACCACCATCCTGAGCGGGCATCTTCCTCTGAAGTCTGGGTCAGGGAAGTCCTGCTGCGGCCTCCTAAGGCAGGTGGGAGCTTGACTTCAGGTCAGCTCCTCCCATTGGACTTTTCAGGCTGCTCACGGGGAACAGATGTGTCCATCTTTCCTTGCTCTGCTTAGTGTCGCCCCATCCGCCTCCCCCCAGCCCGCAGTGTGGGCTTCCTTTCAAGATGGTTAGGCGACAGGAGGGACATTCTTGAGGCTGGCACTTCCCATCTTTCCTCTTCTTCCCTAAAGCTTTAAGCAGGAGTGCCCCAGTGGCGAGGAGGCAGACTCAGAGAGGCTGAGTGACTTGTTTGAGATATCTCAGCTAGTGAGCAGCAGAGCAGTCTTCAAACCCAGGTGCCTCTGGTGCCAGTGCCACTTGTCACAAAAGTTCGGACGGTTGACTCTGCTGACCAGGTTCACGTGCCTTCCTGCACATGGTAGAGCGCAGCTCTGTGCCTGCCACTGCATGGCCTGCAGGAAGATGCTTGCTGCCTTGCTCTCTTGGGAGCCAGTCCTTGTCACAATTGATTTGGAGGAGCCAAGGTCTATGGGGCGTGCACAAACCTTCTGCCTTGTCTGGAGGGGACACTGGATCTTCTTCTCCCCCACTCCATGTCAGATCCTGATAACTGTGGAGGTGGAGACTGCTGCTCTCATTTATGGATGGGTGACTGTGCCTTAGGGGACTTACTGGTGGGGCCACCAAGCCTGCGGGGGTACCTGCCACACACACACAGAGTCCCCATCCAGTAAATAACACAGCTGCGATTCACACTCCACAGTCTGGTCCCAAAGTGCCAGGTCCCACCTACTCCATACCCCACCTGGCCCCTTCCACTCTGCTGTCAGATTTGCTGTTCCCTGCCTGCTGAAGACAATTTGCAGAGATGGAACCCAGGACCTTGTGGATGCTAGGCAAACATTTTACGACTGAGCTATAACTCCAGTCCTTGGAGTTTTTGAGACAGGGTCTCACTGTGTAGCTCACACTGGCCTGGAACTTGAGATACTCCTGCCTCAGCCACCCAGATGCTAGACCAATGCCACCACCCTGGCTGACTTTTGCCTCTTTCCAGCCCTGTTCAATTTGCATGTGACTCCATGCCTTCATTCCCATTGTACACGAGGATGGACAAAAGTGCCTCCTTCCCCCAAACTGGGTCGATCTCAGCCACTGGTAGTACTGGCAAGGCCTGCAGCCCAGGAAGCCCACACCTCCAGGGCTGCTGGGATTTTGCGGGGAGTGGGGTTCCAATGCAAACTGGACAGGAGCTGTTGAGCTGACCTGTGGAGGACACTGGTCAGTAGATCAGTTGCCAGAAAGCCAACAACTGCAACAGGTGATGGTGTAGGGCTGTGTAGTAACTGTTAAGTGAGGTCGGTGAGGTCACAGTGACCCCTACTTCGCGTCTTTTAAACACAAGGCCAGGAACAATTAAAAGAAAGGGCGGGTGGGAGGGAAGGGTGGCCAGAAGGAGGCAGGGATTGTATACCTGCGTCTGGGCGGTCAGGAAGAGTCAGGCCACGGTTATGTCCCTCACCTTGGGATTGGCCTCCAGGTAATTGTACAGCACATTGATGGAGATCGTGAGGTCCCCGTTGTTGAAGGGGTACGACCGGTTCCACCCCTGGGCACCAAACTTGCGTCTCTCGGCCACCACGGCATGGAAGTAGCACAGGGCAAAGAGGATGCACTTGAACTCGATCTCTTTGGTGCACATTTCCAGGGTGTCCTGTTGGGGGGGGCACATGATCCCATCCGTGTCAGGAGGCAGTGGAAAAGGGGATTTTTACAGAAGTGCCCCAGTAGGACCAGAGCACAGTCTTTGCCAGCTTGTTTGGGAGGAGGGGGTGCGGGCAAGGATAGCGCCGTTGACCGATGGGACCTGGGGTCCCTCCTCAGACGGGCACAAGGAGCACCTTTATGAAGGCACAGGTGGGGACATGTCTTTCCCTTGCTTCTTTCCAAAATGCTGTTGTATCACAACTAAGAGTGATTCTGCTTTCTATAAAACAAACCGTGTGCTATATAAGAACACTTCAGTCAATGACAGACCATAGGTGAGGCAACGGACCCATGAGGTATCCAGTGACACCGCCATCATCACATTGGTGGCACACGTGCTTCTCACACGTCAGGGTGATGCTGCCGCATGAAAATTTAGGGGCACAGTTCTGCATGTACAAAATGCTTAAATACTTGACAAATGACTATGCTGGTGGGTTATATGTTCGCTATGTCATACTTTTAAAGCATTATTTTGATATTTTTTTGGTGGCTTCGGGGTTTGAACTCAGGGTCTCACACTTGCCAGGCAGGCACTCTACCTCTTGAGTCACTCCACCAACCCTTGATCATTATTTTGTAGTGCACTACTTATTAAAGAACACAGTTGGCCTGGCGTGGTGGCACTAGAGCTGGAGGTGAGGCTCACAGCTCTGCCTGTGCCCTGCCCCAATCTGTCACCCACAGAGACACTGCAGGCAGAGCAGATCCCAGGTTCGGATTCACAGCAGGGCCGCCTCTCCATGGCTGTACTGAGTCATTACAGACCAGCAGCCCACAGTTCTTGGGCTGGCCCTGATCCTCACTGTATGTATCCTCTAACACCTGTCACCTGGAGTCCCATTTCCAGGGAGGATACCCACACCCCTCTCCAGACTGCTGCCCGCCAGCCAGCCGGTGGGCTGGTCATCACCTGTCCCTGCACCTGCCACAAACTGGGCACACGGCAATCACAGCTTGCATAAAAAATAAGTGACTCATCTTAAACATCTGTCACTTTTTGTTTTGTGGTACTGGGGTTTGAACTCAGGGCTTTGCACTTGCAAAACAGGTCCTCTTTTGCTTGAGCAACACCCCCGGTCCATTTTGCTCTGGTTATTTTACCCAGCCAGTCCTGTTTTGGTGCCATTCCTACTCACAGTGGACCAAGGGAGGGGGGCTGAGGTAAGGAAAGATGGCCATGGAGCCAGATCTCTGGAGGGACAGCATCGCCATTTTCCCATCTTCGCCCTCACCTCTGGCCGTGGGGTGCGGGGCCCACCCTCCTGCAGTCAGCCTTCAGATCAGCTTCCGACCTCCTGAGGCAGGAGCAGGGGTCAGGGAGCACTGACCGACCCTTGGGGAGCCACCTGCGGGAGCTTGGCCTCTTTATCCAGGACCCGGTGCTGGCGGTGACACTGATTAAGAACCTTGTGTTTCTGCTGTGTCCGGCTTTAAGTACCCACGTGCGTACTTTCAGGGACATGTCGCCACGTGGGGTGCGTGTGCACGTGTGCCGGGGGTGGTGTGGATGGGAGAACACCAGAGCAAAGGTGTCTCGGGTTCAGAGGTGACGTGCCCCGTCATGCTGCCCTGGAGCCACGCGCGCCCTACCTGGGTGAAGAGATCCAGGGCCTTGTGCAGGTTGGCGTACATGCCGGTGGGCGGCTCGTTGGTGATTTTGATGGCGTTTTCTAGGATGCCCTGGGGGATGATGTGTGACTCAGGGCTGGGGGCAGGCTCCGCGCTGATGAACACACGGTAGTCATCATGGCTGCCTGTGCTGTAGCGCTCCACCTTCTTCTCCAGGGTGCTCAGCCACCGAGCCACCAGGTGGATGTTCTGCAGCAGATGGAGACCGGGGGTTAGCTGCCCCACCCTGGGCCCACGGGCACAGGCCACTCAGTCGTGTCCCCTTGGTATGGGTAGGGCTCTGCCTAATGGCCCCAACACACGCCTTGAGGAGAGGTGGCTGCCCCTGTGCATCTAACCAGGGGTGTTTCCAGCAGTTCTTGCCTCGGTCATTTCAAAGCCTCCAGCCTGAGGTGAGGCCTGTGCGTCCCCCGCACCAGGCCGAGATTACTCTGTCTACAGTCCTGCTCAGGGAGCCATGAGGAGTCCAGGGGCTCTAGGCCAAGGAAGGGTAGTTGTGCTAAGGTTTAACCAAAATGTGCAGAACACATCCCCTAGGGGCTTTGGCCTTTGTCTGTGTCAAGCAAGCATGGACGTGAGGGGAGGAATGTTTTTTTGGACCCTTTTTTTGGGTGATACTAGGGTTTGAATTTAGGTTCTTACACTTGCTAGGCAGGTGTTCTACCACTTGAGCCACTCTGCCAGCTCTTTTTTGTGGTAGGTATTTTTGAGATAGGGTCTTGCTTTTCATACGAGCTGGCCTCAAACTGCCATCCTCCTGATCTCTGCCTCCTGAGTAGCTAAGATTACAGGTGTGAGCCACCCGCACCTGGCTCCATATTGGTTTTTTAAATACTGAGTCTGGTATAAATCCTGGTATTCTTCTCACCACACTTCCACTTAGCTCCCCACAATTCACCCTAGCCGGCTCAGGCCAAGCAGACAATGGTGTGCCCCGCCTTCAGGGCCTTGTAGGATTCCTGTTCACATTTTTCTTTTTCTTTTTTTTGGTAGGACTGGGGTTTGAACTCAGGGCTTCACACATGCAAAGCACACGCCCTACTACTTGAGGCACAGCTCCAGTCCATTTGGTTCTAGTTACTTTGGAGATGGGGGGGTCTCATGAACTATCGCCTGGGTTATCCTCCTGGTCTCAGCCTCCCAAGTAGCTGGGATTGCAGGTGTGAGCTACAGTGCCTGGCTTCCCATCCACATTCTTAATGCAAATCCCATAAGCTGCTCCCTTCTCCCCGCCGAGCCCCCCCCTGTACGGGGGACTGAACTCAGGACTTGCACTTGTAAGGCAAGCGCTCTCCCACTTGAACTGCTCCCCCAGTCCCCGTTACCTGCTTTCTTTCAGGTTCCCAGCTATCCCCACGGCCAGCTTAGCCGAGGGGGCCCTCACCTGCAGGATGACCCAGTGCCCGCTCTCTGCAGCCACATCCAGGGCGTTCTCCGCCACCACCTCTTGTCCCTGCCCCAAGGATACATTATGGAGTCTGCCGTTGTCGATGGTAAACCCCAGTTTTTTCCCTAAAGAAGGGAGACAATGAGAAAAGCCCAGGGGCGCAGGGTGGGTGATGCTGCAACAGGCTCAGGCTCCGACCCCTGCTGGGGATCCCACGTGCCTCCCCGTCTTGTTGGTTGGGAGGAAAAAACCACATTGCATCATATTTATCATTTTAAACCACCTGAAGGTGCACAGCTCAGTGCATTTAGTACACTCGCCATCTGCAACTGCCTATCTGGTTCCAGTCCAGGTGCCCAGGAACAGCCACCCCTACCCCACCAATCTGCTGTCTGTCCCTGTGGATTAGCTTGTTGTGGACACGTGAGCTCTTTGTGGCTGGCTTCTTCCATTCCACCAAGCACACTGTTCTCAAGGTTCGTCCACGGGGTAGCCTGTGTCAGAGTTCCACTCCTTTTCATGGCCGAATAATATTCCCCAGCATGGCTCTACCACATCTTGTTCATGCACTCATCAGTGGGATCACTTCTGCCTTTTGGTGACTGTGTTGCTTGAATGCCTGTCTTCAAAGTGTTTGGGAGCCTACCGGAGGTGGAATTGCTGGATCATACAGTAACGCTGTGTAGCTCGAGAAACCAACAAACCGTGTTCCAGGCCGACCGCACCGGTTCCCATCCCTCCCGGTGGTTTCTCCGCACCCTGGTCTTCCTCCACTGATGTCGCCTAGCCATCCTAACGGGTGTGCAGCGGCAGCAGCAGCTGTGGTTTCCCTTTGCATTTTCCTGACGTGAGGACGCCGACACAGGCCCCGTTTCTGGAGGACACTTACCCAGGGCTTCCACGTCTTTCAAGGGGTCCACCCCCGGAGACAGGATGAAGAAGATTGGTGTGGAGGGGCTGCTTTCCTCGTAGGACTTGGAGAACTCTACACTCCGGCCTTCCACGAACTTGCTGCCCATCTTCTCCTCCACAAAGTTCCTGCAGGCGACGGTGCTTGGTCAGACCCGCAGGCAGTGGGGACCTGCTCTAGTCCAGGGTGAGGGGAGTGGGGTGGGCTTGGCCCAATGGACTTTCTCCAGCAGACACTGCTCCCCCTTCAAGGGGAAGGGGTGGAGTCTGTGAGCTTTCTACCTCGACTTTATTTGTTCTGGGTGCCCTTTGCCTCCAGGGCAAGCCCTGCGCCTCTCCTGAGGCAGCCCCTGCAGTACAGGGAGGGCAGCCCTGGGTTTGAAAGGCAGGTGAGGCCAGAGGAAGGAGTGTGGGGGGCAGGTGAGAAGCACCACACAACACGGATAATATGAATCGAAGAAAAAGCAACTTCAGAATACAGAAGCCTCCATCTTTACCAAGCCCCAAGCCCTTTTTAACTTGATCCCAGTAAATCCGGGTCAGTCGAGGCCTCATCCTCTCGTGGGTCATCTAGTGTGTGGGTGATCTGCCTGGCGCTCATGGTCGCAGGGGCCTGGGCTTTACTGTAATCTCAACTCTTCTAAGCTGGAGCTGGTAAGCTCTTGCTGTCCAGCCCGGGCTTTGACAGGAGCTGTGGCTGTGGATCTGCTCCCCTGAAGCAGTGAGCATGAGCACCCCCGGGGTCAGGGAAGACGTCCCACCATCTGCTCTGCTCCTGACGGCCAGCCAGCTGCACCAGCCCCTTCTCCCTGCTTCCTGCTCTCCAGGACTTTCGGGGCATCTCATCCTTCACGTTTCCCTGCTCCAGCTGCTGCAAGGTTCTGCAGTTTCCTGAGCCGGAGCTGACTAAAGGCGGTGAGGGTGGGGACAGTAACAGGGTCGGGGGTGCTGCTCTTCCTGAAGCCCTGGGTTCTGTTCAGTCCAGGCCTTTGGAATGGACTCAGAACACAGATGCCGTGACCCTGGCCCATGAAGAGCCTTCTAGATGAGGTCAGGGCTGGGAAGAAACTAAATCACCTTTGCCCAGCATTTGGCCAGGCCAAATAATTTAGTTTTGCAGAATCAAGGCAGCTACCTGAAATCCAACTGGCCAGGGCTTTTCACCTGGGCCTCTCCCAAACGCGGCCCGGCCCTCCTCCAGCGCCCCTGCAGGACCCAGCCCTGCTTCCTCCCCCCTCACAGCCCCCAGCTCAATGCTCCCGATTTCTTCTTTCACTCCACCCCCTTCCCTTCCAGCCTGCCACTCCTGGCCTCTTTCCTCTTCCACCCGAGAAAGACAAAGCAACAAAAGAGTCTGGGAATAGCAGCAAGGGTGAGTCAGGGTCTGCTTTGTCAGAGGGGAATTCTGATGGGGACACAGGTGTCTTTTGGGAATTCTGGCTGTGTCCAGGCTGCTGGGAGAGATGGAAAGAAAAGGAGCCACCCAGCCCAAAGAGGCTCTGAGAACAAGCAGGCCCTGGACCTATCTTCGGTGTTAAAATCCCGCCTTGTCTTTAACGGCCCGTCCTCTTCCAACACAGAAGGGTTCAGAAAAGGCGCGTTCAAAATTAGAGCAATTCACTTGCAACTAGCCAGAAGTGACATCCATACAACAGTGCCACTAAGGCCAGTCACCGAGGGACTGAAAGTCCTTGGATAATGATGGCTTTGCCATTTCCTCCCCCAGACACCCTGTAAAAGACCCCATTTGACCACAGAGGACATTAACTTGGCTTTCAGCCTTGGAGGCTGACACGGAGAGCCCCATCTCCCTGTCACATGTCAGTGGGGCGAGGGGTCCCGCTGACCGCACCCTAGACACATCAAGAGTTAACAAGAATTCAGGGTCAGAGTTGGTCCACCAAAGACCCATGTGGGCAAGAGCCTTGTTCCTTCCTCTGCGGGAGGGGGTGGGAGGGCAGGTTAGGCCCCGGTCCCCTGGACACTCACTTGACGGCGTAGGTCATGCGGTCAGGTCGCATACAACGCACCATGCACAGCTTCTGCAGCGCCGTCTTGTTCTTCCACTCCTTGGGGAAGATCTCCTTCTCGGGGGCTTCCGACTCCACCAGCTTCTTCCACCGCTTGGCTGAGCCTTCGATGTCGCTGTCCAGGTTTTTGAACTCGTCCATCTCCGACAGGGCCTAGGGCAGACGCAGCGGTCCAGGTGACTGGCTGCTTGACCTGGGTCAGTAGGTACCTTCCCCTATGGCCTTAGTCGGGTCCCTGAGAGGCCATCGTCTCGGGAGGAGCCCGAGGCCATGACTGTCCTTCCTGCCAGCTGTAGGCTGACCTCCATGAGAGGAAGCCAGCCTCAGGATGGGAGCTCGCCCCTCCAGCTGCGAGGCCGTGACAGCTCGAGGCTGCCTCTCATAGGGTCAGGACAGACAGAGGCCATGTGCCTTGGCAGTACTCTCCTTCCTCAGGTGGGTTTGGACTGAGATTCGAGACCTGGGAGCTGAGGGTCCCTGGCAGTGTGTCCGGGATTTTTTTTTTTTTTTTTTTTTTTTTTGGTACTGTGGTTTGAACTCAGGGCCTTCACTTTGAGCCACTCTACCAGCCCTTTTGGTGATGGGTTTTTTTTCCAGCTAGGGTCTTGTGAACTATTTGCCCAGGCTGGCTTGAAGGCCCATCTTCCTGATCTCTGCCTCCTGAGTAGCTGGGATTACAGGCGTGAGCCACCTGCGCCCAGCTTCCAGGAATCTGAGGTAATTTGACACTCTGCCCTTTCCTGGCACCGGGGTTGCTGGGGGAGGTTCCGCCTTGGATAGCCTGGGGCCTGTTCTGGCTCCCTGTGGATGTGGCTCTGTGCTGGGCCTGTGCAGGCTGGCAGGGACTTAACAATGTCACACTCAAGCAGGAACCAGAGCTTTCTGGGAGCCGGCATCACCCCACTGAGCTCTGTCCTCTTTCCTGAGTCTTACTGTGGGCCCTCGCCCCTGTAACCTGCTTCCAGTAGAGACCTCCATAGTCGGACCTGCCCAGGGCCGAGACCGACCTTGATCCCGCCCCAGCTCTGGTGCTGCAGGAAGTCCACCGGTGACACAACCCCCGCCTTGAAGGGAAAGCGCAGGAGGAAATCCAGCTCCACCGGGTTCAGCTCCTTCTTCATGGATAAGACCTGGGGACCGTGAGGGGCACACACTTGACTCAGGCTGGCAGTGGGGGCGGGAGGGCCCTCCCTGGTCACCAGGTACAGGACAGGTGAGGGGAGTTCACACTGTCCTGGCCCCCTTGGAGTCAGGGCAAAACTTTGTCTTCACCTGCATTTTAAAAATTGTGATAAAATACACGTCACAAAGCTTGCTGCGTTAACCATATTAAAACACACAATCCAGTGGTATTTAATACGCTCATAGCGCTAGGCCCCCACCATAATCTAGTTCTAGAACATGTCCACCGCCCCAAATGGACACCCCATCCATTAACCAGCCACTCCCCGCTCCCTTCCCCCAGCCCCTGACAACCACCATCTGCTTTCTGTGTCTTTGGGTTTGCTTCTGGACTTTTCATATAAATGGTGTCATATGGTAAGCGCCTTTCATGACTGGCTTCTTTCACTAAGCATGTTTTCCAGGTTCATTCGTATTATCGTCTGTGTCAGCCCCAGTACCGCCACCACAAAAAAAAAAACAAAGAGGAATGTGTCACATAGGTTCCGTTTTTAAGGCTGAATAATGTTCCATTGTTGGATAGTTCACGTGGGGTTTCTCCATTCACCTCTTGGGGACATTCGTGTCATTGGGCTGTGGTGAATGCAGTAGCTCTGAATGTCCCAAGAACCTGCTTGGACACCAGTTTCTAATTCCTCTGAGTGAGATTGCTGGGGCATAGTCTCCTCCATCTTGTCACTTGTACATGTCAGCTCCCAGTCCTCCAGCCCTGGTCTGGTCATCTTTCGGTGGCTGTGTTGGGCACCCTGTGTCTCAGATGGACAGGAGAGGGCCGGGGGATAGGGTGGTGCTGGGGATTGAACTCAGGGCCTTGCACAGCTAGGCAGGGGCTCTACTACTCGAGCCACTTCCCTAGCCCCTTTTGGAGCCGGTGTCAACTTTATGCCTGGGGAGGCCTTGGACAGAGGTCCTCCTATTTATGTTCCCCACAGTAACTGGAATGACAGGCCACCGCGTCCAGCAACTGGTTGAGCAGGCGGGCAGGGGTTGGAGGGGGAGGTCTCTTGAACTTTGTGGCCTCAAACCACAATCCTCTGATCTCAGCCTCCAGTGTAGCTGAGCTTATAGGCACGGGCCACTGCACCTGGCCCTGAGAAAATCTTACCTTGAGGATTTCTAGGCAGGAGAAAATCTCACAGTGAATCTGTGATTTAGAGGCTCAGATAGAAAAGAAACTTCTGTAACTTGGACCCGGGGGCTCCAATTTTGAGTTTGTACTGAAAGCTAGGTTTGCATTGATGCCCAAGCTGCCTGTAAAGTGAGTTTCCAGCCACACCTACAACACAGCAGACAAGATCGCAGAGGGGGTGCTGTGGTTTGGACGTGTCGGGATCTTAATCCCCAGTGTGGCAGTGTTGGAGGTGGGGTGGCATAGTAGAAGGATTACGCTGGGCCTCCTCTTGCTCCCTCTCACTGTCACCTTTGCATGGGAGGATGTAGCAAGAAGGTCCTCACAGGCAGCACCTTGACCTCAGACTTCCTGGCCTCCAGAGCTGCCAGAAATAAATTTCTATTGTCTCAGGTATTTTGTCTCAGATTGGCTGAGACCATCGTGGGTTTTTTTTTTTTTTTTTTGCAGTACCGGGGTTTGAACTCAGGGCCTCACATGTACTAGGCAGGTGCTCTACCACTTGAGCCATTCTGCCAGCCCCATTTTGTGTTGGGTATTTTCCAGATAGGGTCTCACGGACTATTTGCTCGGCCTGGCTTTGAACCACAGTTCTCCTGATCTCTGCCTCCTGAGTAGCTAGGATTACAGGTGTGAGCTACAGACACCCAGCTGAGAGGCTGTTTAACCAGTTTAAACCAATTTAATGGAACACACATCTTTAACTACTTCAGTAGGATCGAATGAACAGCAATACAAATATTCTTCCTTGTAACACTTTCCTTTCCATCTTTTTCTTTTCTTTTCCCAACAACTCTTTTTCTTCTTGACAAGGGCTCACTGTGTAGCCCAGGTTGGCCTCTAACTTCATCTCTCCTGCCTCCACCTCCCCAGAGCTGGGATTACAGGCATGGGTCGCCAGGTCAGGCGTGCACATTTCTTTCTTAAGCATTATTCAGGGTCCACAGTTGACTCAGTAGTACTCAGCACTGCTTGAATGTGGTGAAATGACCTTCCTTTGTCAACTTCTCTTTAACAGACCCCTCTCCGCGTGTCTCCCATTGAAATACCTTGCCGACTTCCCTCACGTGGACTGAACAGAGCTCCCGGTGCGGCCCACGCTAGGCACCTCAGACGTCATGCTTACCCTGGAATCTTGTTAAAATTCAGTTTAGATTCCCCGGGCCCAGAGGTTCCCATGTCGCCGGTCCCCGGACCACAGTTTGAGTAGTTACCTGAAACGTAACTTGTGCCAGGAAGATGAGTTTGTCTCTCTCAAAGAGCCCCCGGGCCGTGTACATGAAGACGGAGTAGGTGATCTGGTCCGTCAGGTTGTTCACACGCTGCCTCACCTCGTCGGCCGGGGCGGTCTTCTGAATGGCTTTCTCAAACACCACATTGAAAGCCTGGGGGGGGCGGCCCAAGCATGGGAGGCTCCAGGACTGGACTCTGCGGCCACCCCACCATCCTTCGTGGTGGCCGCTGGCTTTCCCGCCCGGAGCACCGAGGAAGAGCAGGGTGGAGCACTCCCACCCCGGACCTCCCAGGATGCTGGTGGTGGTGGTGGTGGTCAGCTGGGTGCCTTGGCTCCCTCTCCATGCCTGTGTGCACCTGGACCTGCTCTGCCCTTGGGCGGGGGGCAGCACCCCAGCTGACCTTGAGGGAGAACTGGTAGATGGGGTTGATTTTGTTGAGGTCGTTCAAGATGAAGTACAGCAGCGAGGCCCGCTCTGCGGCGGGGCGGTAATTCTCTCTTGCTTCGTTGATTTTAGCTTCTGTGATTTTTGCCTCTTGCACCTCACAACCAATGAAAGGAGCTTGGATGAAACCAGCAGGTGGCCCCAGCCAGGAACAGGTGGGTACCACCCATCCAAAGCCTTCTGCACCCTCTGAAGTCCCCCAGGTGACCTCAGCAGACTGTGAGGTGCTGGGTGGACCCAGTCCCAGTGCTCCTGTGCCTGTGGCTCCTCCCTGCTGGCTGCCACAGCTCCTGCATGCTCTCTCCATTCCCTACCTTCTCCTCGATCTCGCTGGCCGTGTGTTTGGTGGTCTCCAAGTTCTCCACCAAGGCGGTGTCTCCCAGAAAGTTCCCAGATGCAGCCGACAGACGAGCCAGGAGAGAGTCTTCCAGCTCCTTCAGGACAATCTTGAATTCATTTTGAGATTTGGTGAGATTTGCCTGCAGGGGGGTCAGAGATCCGGGAAGCCAAATCAGCTGGGGCCTGGCCTTGCCTCTGCCTTCCCAATGCTTGGACCTCCCTGGAGCTGCAGTGTTGGTGCAGCCAAGGCTGGGCTTCCCCACGCACGAGAAGAACAACGTCAAGCTTGAAAGGAGCCCATGGACGTGGGAGTTCCCAGTGCAGTGGAGGGGCCTGGCTGGAGGCCCTGAGGCTTCCCGTTGTGGAGACTGTGGGGGAAAAGAATGGGGAGCAGGACAGCCGGTGGCTCTGAGTCACATGTGTGGATGAACCAGACTGGGAACGTGGCCGGCGCACTGGCAGCCAAGGCAGACCCTTCTCGTGGGGTGGGGCTTTGAGCTTTAGAGTCATGTGAGGCTCTGGGCCTCCTGCTCAAGTGCAATGGCCATTTGATTTAGAATTAAATTTGGGGACTGAATGAGGAGGGCTGGGGACGAAGGAAAGACTCAGCCTACAGGACATGAAGGTACAGTGCAGTGCAACCCGGTCAGGCACCTTCAGAGAGGAGCGTGGAGACACGTGGTGTCCACAGTGACCTGCAGGTCTGTGCCTGTCCCGGGGCTCCTGGCTTGTCTCTGTGCCACTACCTCTTGACCGGCCATCGGGGCCTGTTACCTTCAGCTGTTCGAGATCCGGGCGCTCTTTGGCCACAACAGCAGCCAACAGTTGGTCCTCGAGTCCGTCCCTGGTGACCAGGAAGTTGATAAGGGTGCACTGAGCCTGCATCTCCGGCTTGTAGTGTGGGTTGAAGTACTTGGTGTGCAGGATCAGACGGAACTTAGGGTGGTACTCCACCTCCTTGTCGCCGATCTTGATGTACCTGGCGGGAGGGTGGTGGAGGCAAGGGTGAGGCGAAGCAACAGTGCCACCTGCATACTAGCCTGGTGGCCATCTCCAGGCCAGCTGCCACCTGAAGCCCTCCTTCTGGTTGCTGGAAGGGCTCTGCAACTCTTCTTGGCTTGGGACATGGCCCTGTGGTGGCCATGTCTCCTCTCATCTAGGTGGCTGCTGTCCTCTGCACAGTGGGCTTTATGCAACTAGCTACACCTGGCGCTCACCTGGGAGCCTGGGCAGAATCATTGCCAGGTCCCATGGCTCAGAACACCATGCAGCTCAGAGGAGCAGCCTGTGTGGGAACCTGAGGCTGCCAGTCCCCTGTGGACTGGCTTCTCTCTGGCTCCTTGGATCTGCTCTCCCTTCTTTCTGGTTGAAGCCACTTTTGGGGTCCCTCTCTAACTGGCTGAAGCCCTGAGAACATCAGCACTCAATACCAGGCCCTTCTCAGAGTCTAAGACGTCAACATAGCTCCTGCCCCCTCTGTCCTGGGCTTCTGCGTGCACCTCTGCCTTGAAAGTCAGCTCCCGTCAGCCCTGATGGCTGATTTCCGGCTTTTATGTTGTATCAGCTGATGTGTGGATAACCTAATTGTGACAGGTATAGCCAATGGGACATTCTTCAGTTCTAAAAAGGAGGGCAGTACTGATACATGGCTGAACCTTGAAAACACGACGCTAGGCAAAAAGAGCCAGACACAAAGAGACACAGTTCACATAAAATGTCCAGAATGGACAAATACTCAGAGACAGGGGTGGGGCGTGGGGCGGGGGTTAGGGGTTAGGGCTGTTTAGGTCTGGGGGGAGGGGGCACGGAGAACGATGCTTAATGTATGGGAGCTTTCCTTTTGGGGGTGACAAATGTTTGGGACTAGACATGGTGAGTGTATGAAATACACTGACCCACACATGTTGCTAATTTAAAAAAGGACTGCAGTCTCAAGATTTGCACAGGAGCATGGCGCCACGCAGACGCTGCCTGGTGGAACCACTGACGGAGTTGGTGCAGGTGTGCACTCAGGGATGGAGTGACCCTCTCCGGTGTCCGCAGCACTAGGGGATCCCTTCACACCCCACAGCCTTTTGTTGGTCCCCTGTTGCTTCCCGGGGAGGCACCACCTGTCTCCCCACACCTGCACCAAGGCGGCCCACGCCGGGAGAGGTTTAGCTGGCGGCGACAATACCTCACCTTCCCTTTTTGATGGTGTTCCTGCCCAGTAATGGGTCCAGCACGGGTTCCACAGTTTCGCCAATGTTCTCGATGAGCAGGACATCACCCGCCGAAATGGCCTGCTCGATGATGTCCAGGTAGCTATGGCACAGTGCAGAAGCCAGGTCATGACAGAGGGCCGTGAAGGAGTGGTCACGTGATCCCAGAAGAAGCCCCCAAGTTAAGAGTCGGGTCTCCAAGAGGCCAAAAGCTCATTCCTCCCGACAACTCATCCCTTCCTCAAAAGAGTTGACAGCTTCTTCCCAGACCACCCTGTGGGCTTGTGGGGGGAGTGGAGTGAAAGTGGAGCCACACATCATCGTGTCTCTATCCCACCTGATGTACCAGACACTAGGAAGGGCAGGTAGGGTGGCCATGGCTACCCGGATAACCACAGCCATTGGTTCTCATCTGGGACTTGACCGAAAACCACAAGAGACAGGAAATGACAACCTGGGAGCCTCCCAGCTAGCCAGGGGCCAAGCAAGATGTAAAGCCACGCTGGGCGCCCGGGAGCAGCAACAGTGGGAGGAGAAAGGACCCAATTTAATTCTTCACTGCTGGGGCTCTGCCCCAGTGCCAGTGGCCAGCCTTCCTATTCCCACACCCACCCCTCTTAACGATCTGCAGTGGGCACCGGAGATGTGCTCACCAGCACAGAGCCCAGCCAGCCCCCGGCTGCCCCCCGAGCACCCGGCTCTGTCTCACACCTCTTCTGTCCCAGGCGGATGGATTTCAGTTCACTCCCATATTTGTTTTTGATCCACTTGATCCCTTGAAGCTGGGCGTCCACAATCAGGGGCCAGCGCTCTGTGTTGCACAGGATGGTGGCATTCTCGGTGGACATGCGGTCGCTGGGAAGGCCCTGGTTGTTCCAAGAGGCCACGTCAGCGTCGTCTGTCAGCAGACTCAAGGGATCCAGGCCTTCTGTGATTGGGATGGGCACCTGCCAAGGAAAGGCACTCTTTCTTAGAAGGGGTGACGTGACCTTATTACTCTCTGAATAATGCTGCGTTCTGCGGTCAGACTCTGGGCGGTCCGGGAGAAGACAGCACTTTGCACCGCGGCCAGAAATGATGTCAGCCTCCAGCAAGATGGGGCCATTTCTAAACCCTGAATGGGTTCAGCCTCGGCCGGGAGGCGGGGGCTGCGTCTACCCTGCCAGGGGCCTCCCCAAATTCCCTGAGTCATGAACACAACGGGGCTTCTTACCTTTAAGTTATTCACGAAAGGAATCCAAAATTTCTCCATCAGTTCATTTCGATACTTCTTGGTGAAGTAGCCAACGTAGGAGACGAAGGCAGAGATGAGCAGGACGTCCCCACACAGGGTGACCCCCTGGCCTTTGAAGTTTTCCACCGATTCGGCCCAGCGGACGTTTTCGGACGCTAATCCCCCCACCAGCCTGCAAGGGGACATGGGAGCGCGGCGTGCTGGGGTGAAAGGGAGGAGCAGAGGGAAGCCGCCCCCAATCTGCAGACTTTCGAGTCCTTTCTTGGCTCAGTGGACTCCAGCATGTGCATCACACTTTCCAGGCCATCAACTTGAGGACAGGCCTCTGACCTTAATCCTTTGGCTAGGTCAACTCTGAGCCTACAGCTAGCTGGTGGCACCCAACAGCCCTTGGTGAAGTAGCCAACGTAGGAGATGGTTACTTTGGTTTTTTTGGCAGGTGACGTCAACAACTAACTCGCTCAGTCCCATGACAGGGTTGTGCCTGCACCACTTATGTAGCCTGGGACTCTCCCAGGTCTCCACGCTGACCACTTGTCAATCAGTGGCCACCCGCCAACCAGGGCGGAGAATCTACGAGAACAAGCCAGCCCCCGAACTGACTCTACCCAGGCTCCAGGGGCTCACAGACACTTTTCTTATCCTTATTCCCAAGACAACATAGCACAACAGCTACTTACGCGGCATTCGCTCGCCTTGCACGAATACTGCACCAGTTTACCTAAGAGACTTGTGCACGCGCTCAAGGGGCCCTGGGACCCCTCCCCCAGGTATTGAGGGTCACACACTGCCCCAGGGTAAGTTCCTTTAGACACAATGGTCCAGGCAGGTCTTGGCTATTCCTTTCAGGGGCCTAAGGGACTGGAGGGTGGCCTTGGGGAGGAGCAATCACCTGTTAGCCAAGGAGATGACCCTGTTGGTGGCGTCGGCTTCCTGCTGGCACTTGATTTTCTCAGCTGTTGCTTTTTCAAACGCTGATGTTAAGTTGCTCAGGTTGGCATTGAGTTCCTGGAAGAACAAGGTGGAGAGGCCCCAGAATAATAAAGCCGGGCTCCCAGGCAGGATCTGGGCCTCCCACGAAGGCCTAGCGCCCACTGAGTTTGCAGACAGCGGGTGCCCAGCTGTCCTGGGTATGTAAAATCTGACAGAACATCTGCCCCCCACTTTGTCCTGGTGCTTAATAATTCAAGACTCAGGCTGAGCCAACGCATTTTCCACGGAGGTATTGACCGGCAGCCTGAGCCAGGGGCTCTTGTGCCTCACAGGGCTGAGAGCGAGCGAGCGAGCCAGCACTTACCGCAATCTTGTTTTTGATCCTGGTCAGCTTCTCCTGTGCTTCTGCCAGCTCGGCATTCGCCTCCTCCAGGGCCTGCCTCTTGGGGGCTACATCGCAGTACACCTCGTAGAAGCGGACGATGTTGATACACCAGGAGCACAGGCCTGCCGCGGCCGTGGACTTGGAGCGGATGAACTCAGGGTCGAACGTGGGGTTGCCTTGGTAGGGCCTGGCAAGCAAACGGGGGGGGGGGTGCTGAGTGGGGCTCTGCAGGGACACAGGGGACATAGGCCCAGCTTCCATGACTGGTTCTGTGTCACAGGCCACCCTGGCCACTGATGATGGCAACTGCACAGGGAAAGTGTTAACTGATTTATTTTGGTACCTTAATGGTTACAAAGAAAAGAAGAAGAAACGCAAAAGTTCTGGCCTCTGAACTAGAACTTGAGCATGAGGTGAAAGGGAAGCAGTGGTGTCAGCCCTATGTTCTAGATGGAAGAAGGTTGGCACGTCCCTCTGCTCCCAGTGGGCTATACGGCTGACTTCATTTTAATTCTCGAGTGACTGCTTTCACAGGCAAGAAGACTGTGTTCAGTGAGGGCTGGAACTTGTCCACACTGACACCAACGGGGAATGGCAGAAGCAGGACTCACTTAGCAAGACTCCTGGCATCAGGATTGTTCTGAGAGCAGACTGAGTGACAGCTCTGCTGTAGCCCTGGCTACATAGTCATCACCCACCTCACTCAGGGGAAACAGGCCCAGAAAGGTTGAGCATCTCATCCACAGTGACACAGCACTGCAGGTCACACTCAGAGGCCCCTGGCCACCTGCTCCACTCAGTCACCCCCTCCTCCAGGGCAGCATTGTCAGTTGTTCTAAGATGGTCACAGTGAGACCAAAGCCTGTAAGGCTATAGGGATGAGACTTGTAAGAAGGAACGTTAAAGTGACCAAGAAAATGCCCAGGGATGCCAGGCAGCTCCTCTAGAAACTAGTGTTCTTTTTTTGGTGGCACTGGGATTTGAACTCTGGGCCTCATGCTAGCTAGGCAGGCACTGTACCATTTGAGCCACTCCACCAGCCCTTTTATGTGTTGGGTATTTTCGAGATAGGATGTCGAGAACTATTTGCTTGGGTTGGCTTTGAACTGTGATCCTCCTGATCTCTGCCTCTTGAGTAGCTAGGATTACAGGCGTGAGCCACCGGCTCTCAACCGTGTCTGCACTTTTAAACACACACCAGATAGCCCGCCTAGAAGTGTGCTGGGGACACAGAGGACCTGTTCATCAGGGTGGTGTTATGACACCGAGTGGAAGCAGCCTCGACACCCAGCGCAGCCGCAATCACGTCAGTTTTGACTTGTCCACGTGGGATTGACTGTAAACCACAGTTTACAGATCAGGATGTTTTAGTAAGACTGGCAGAAGTTTTTTGTTACAATGATAAGTAAAAAATAAAAGCAAAGCAAATCATTTGTGTGTTTCTAGTATTATTTCAACTTTGGAAAAGCTTAAGAAAAAAATAAAAAAGAAATGTACCCCAATTTTTTTTTGGACTGGGGCTGTAGCTCAGCGATGAACATTTGCCTAGCACGTGCAAAAAGCTCCAGGTTCCATTCCTAGCACCGAAAAAAACAAAAACAAAAAAACCCCAAATATACACACACCAAACACTGAGAGCAACCTCCCCTGTGGTGGGCCTACCGTGCTTTTCTTGTTTTACTGTCTATTTTGGAGGGCAGTACTGGGATTTGAACTCAGGGCTTGTGTTTGCCAGGCAGGTGCTCTAATACTTGAGCCACGCCCCAGCCTGTTTTGTTCTCCTATACTTTGCATTATTCCATATCGACTAAATGGTTTTCAGGAGGTCAACCCTCTCCCACACAAGTGGGTACTGGGGAATATGTGGGTCCCACCTGCGGTCACAGGGGCCGTGGGTGTGGTCCTCTTTCTCAGGTTGGGGCAGGTGGTCACTGAGATTGGGTTGTCAGGAGATGGTCAAACAAGGAGCTGTGTGGGGCAGGAGCCCTTCCTACCTGGATTGCTCACAAAATGGAGCAATCCTCATGAATGAGAGATTTTTGAAATTTGAAAGGGTCCCCAAGACACCCTTTCCATGTACCAAGGCCACTGACAGCCCTGTGGGGGCCACCTTCCTTCCAAATGTGATGCCTTTACAGTGGGAACACACGTGACAGAGCTTCCAGCAAGCAAGCACTCACTGAGCCTGCGTGTATGTGAGTACATGCATGTGTGCGTGCATGGAAGCCCCACATTCAAGTGTATGTGTGTGTGCGCACAAATGCCCTGCATCCATGTGTACATGGGCGCACACACTGCATTCTTGTGTATGTCTGTGTGTGTGTACACTTCAGGCTGCATGTGCACAGGTACACACCATATTCACGTGAGCCTGTTAGCTGTGTGCTTCAGCCCCAGGCGCCAGCTGGGGACATTACTGCTGCTGCTAGGATTCCCAGCGCAGCCTTTCCCTCTGCCCCAGCAACCTTCAAGTGGGGGAGACAGAGGTGACAGGCTCCTGGAAGCCTGGGCCACAATTCACCTGTACCTGGACAGCTTAGGTGCACTCATATTTGCCCACGAGGTCACTGTTCGCCCACATCGCTGTGTTCCACTTTGCGTGGCTCAGCTGAAGACACACAGCACCCCCTTCCCAGGCAAGCGCGTGCGTGCGTGTGCATGTGTGCGTGTGCATGCGTGTAGAGGTCTGGTCACAGGCAGGGGAAGGTCCCGGCCATGTGGCAATTGGGTGAAGACCTGGTGGAAGCCCGACGGCCCTGACTCACTTGAAGGCTTTCAGGCAGGCCTCGGGGATGTGCTCCTTGTCAAACTTCTTCAGGGAGTCCAGAAACGCATCCACCTTGCCCATCATGATCTTCGCAGCCTTCCAGCTCTTGTCCTTGGGGATCTTGCCCCCGGGGGCCGTCAGGATCATGACAGCAGCTGTGACATTGACCACGGCGTCTGGAGGTGACCCAAAGGACTTCAGCTCTGTCAGGTTGTTCTGCAGAGGACAAAAGGCATGTAAGCATCACCACTGATTCCCCTTGGCCAGGTCCTCTCCCCTTTCCTTTCCTGTGTCACCTTATTCAGAGTGTCCAGAGCCTCCTGTGCAGCCAGTAGGGCTGGCTCTGCCTTGGCCAGGTCCGTTTCACAAGCCTTTTGTTTCTCAGTGACATTCTAGAAAGAAGCCAGAAGGGAGAGATCGTTGTAGGACTGTCCATCACTTTGTCTGTGGTGGGGCAGGTGAAGGGGAGAGCCCCCAGCCAGGCCCCAGTGGCTCTGAGCCCCACAGCAGAGACTGCACCTTGTACCACCATGCGTTTGTGGCCTTTGCCGGCTGTCCCATTGATGGCTGTCCCATTGATGGACATCCCCCTGTGCCTGCATGTGTTGTAGCTGGGTGAGCCTTTTCCCTTGCTACCTTGGCTCTGGCCCTGAGCCATTAGAGAGGACAGAGCTGGTGATGGTGGAGGTGGGGGCTGCTTTGGAACAGGTCCTTTTATTGACTCTAACCTCTGGGACCTCTGAGGTCTTCTTGAGCCTGGCACCGTTGTGTGACCCTTCCACACAGGACACCTCAAAGCATGCCACTCCTCCTCCTTCACTCCTGCATGCACGCCCTCGCTGCCTGGGTCAGGAAGAACCCTCAGCCTTCAGATGCCATGCAGACCAGAGGTGCTTGGCCTTTGTTCACAAAGAAGAAGAGTGGCAAAGCAGCCACCAGGCCCTGAGTGCCTGGCTGGGCTCAAGGAAAGGACAGAAAGGAGGGCAGAGATCCTTCCTGAGGACCCCTCTGCCACCCTCCTTAGCGACAATGTGGGACATGACTAAAGGAGTGGGACACAGGAGGCATTAATCAGCCAGTGGTGCCATGGTGGGTCATTCCTGGATGGAGGGCTAGAAAAGGGTGGGTCCTGGGACATTAACAGTGCACACCAGAATCAGACAAGTCACAGGAAACAGGGTCATAGGTCCAGGCCCTACCTTGGATCCAACTCTGCCACCTGCTAGTTTAAGATCTTGGGCTAGTTAACAATGACCCAAGCCTCAGTTTCCCTATCTACCTAACAAGCTGTGGTTGTCCAGGTTAAAATGAGAAAGGGTGGGAGCTATTGGCCACCCTGGCTTAAGTCCCCTTCCCATCCAGCACCCTGCTTAGGACCTGCCCCTGTTGGGAAGGAGGCTGTCTGCCCAAGGTGGGAAAAGTGACTTGCTGAAAAGAATGTTGACTGTCACTTGAAAAGAGAGTGGGTAGCAACTAGAAAACCCTTTTTTTTTTTCTTGGCTGTATTAGGACTTGAACTCAGGGGTTCACACATGCTAGGCAGGCACTTTACCACTTAAGCCACCCTGCCAGCCCTATTTTGTGATGGGTTTTTTTCGAGATAGGGTCTTGAGAACTATTTGCCAGGCTGACTTCAAACTGCGATCCTCCTGATCTCTGCCTCCTGAGTAACTAGGATTACAGGTGTGAGCCATGGCGCCCGGCTGGAAAACTTTTAATGTAACCATTGTAGAGATGTGGCCTGATGACATAAACCCATGAGGAGGGCAGTGTATCAGGCTGTAAAGGTTCCTAGGACTTTCTCCTATCAGTTGTTCTTCACCTCACTGCCCACCCCAGGCCATTGACATCCCAACATCTGGGAGAACCCCCAGCAGCAGTCTGAGGGCCAGGACTCTGGTGGAGGCTTTTCAACACCTTACATGCTTGCAGATCCCAGCATCTTGTTAAAATGTGGGCGAGGTGATACCAGCTGGGGGGATTAGGCAGGCCAGCAACCTCCTGGCTGTGCCGCCAGAGGTGGCCCTGCTTTGAGCCACTGAAGGTGGGCATTCCTGTAAGGCAATCTCTCTTCTGAGCGTGGCCTGCACCTGGGGGAGGCCTCCTTCCAGGGTCCCCTGGTTTGGGAAACTCATCTTTGTGCAAATGCCTCAGCCTTTTCCGTGTCTGTAGGTGGCACATGATGGCCTAGGGAGGCCTGGCGGAGCAGAGCAGCGAGCAGCAGCTCTCCTGAGGCCCACCTTGTTAATGACCTCCACCTTGATCTCTTCCTCATCTGCAACAGCTTTCTCTTTGCTGACTTTCTCTGTCTCCACACCGACCACCTGGATCAGCTTATCTGCGTTTTCATTCTTCTGCTTGAGCTCAGCCTCCTGAATTGCCAGCGTGGCCTTTAAATCATCCACCTAGGGAAGGAGAAGCCAGGAGATGGGTACGTACGGGCTGTGGCTTGCACGTGCCACCCTCCAATGGCCGGGTACCAGGGGCAGCAGCCTCGGACTAAGCAGAACAGAAGGGAGTCAGTGGCTTCTGACTCCCACTGGCTCATTTAAAAGAGTCTTCTAGTATCTCAAAGGTCAGTATGTATTGAGCACCAAGTGTGTACACAGGGTCACATATAAGACACAGTCCAGGCACTCTAGCAGTTGGCAATCAAGGTGACCAACTGAAAAATGTCACAGTGTTGAGGGGTTGGTGTCCCTGGGCCCTCTGGGTTGGTGGGAGAGTGGGAAGAAGAGCTGGGAGCAGGGATCAAAAGCTCTCTGGGAGCCAGCGTGAGGCCCAGCTTGTTCTCCAGTTCACGGTGCTCCCTCAGCGGTGCCCACAGTGGGCTGTAGAGATGAAGCCAGGACTCCATTATGGAGGGCATTTAAAGCCAGGCAGAAGACTCGAAAATCAATACAGTATGAAAGAAAGAAAGCATTGCAGAAGCTTTCTGAGCCAGGCACCTCAGTGTGAATGGCACACAAGAATGGAGGCCTTTTCATTGACTACCTTGGACTGGAGAACCAAACCTCCCAGACACGGGGTGCCGAGCCGTCACTCACGCAGAGCGTATGTCATAAGGTTGACATTACCAAAGCGTTTCACATCTGTGTTCTTATATTCTGGTCTGGGAATGAAAGTTTCTCGAGGGCAGGAGTCATGCTCACGCTACATCATGCAGTGCTCAGAATTACGTATGATGATCTCCCTGTGGAAGCCTGTGGTGGCAGTGTCACCACTGAGGCCCCTGGAGGAAGGAGCTGGAGCGGCAGCCCGTGCTGTGTCTCCTACCTGGGAAGCTGTGCTCTGCAGCTTCATCAGCCCGTTCTCCAGCCTCTCGATTTTGGCAACCAGCTCCATTCTTTTCTTGGCCAGCAGGTTCTGGTAGAGTTTGATCTGCTCCAAGAAGGTCTTAGGGGTGGTGTAATTGTAGCGCCTCTCAGTGGCCAGGTACATCTTGGACATCTCGTTGACAGTGGTGTGCACATAGGACATGAAGAGGCTGATGGAGGTCTTCACTTCTGGCTGTGAGGACCGGATAGGCTAGTCATCCTTGGGCCCTTCTCCCACTAGGGCCCTAGACTGGTCCAAGGGGCCCAGAGGTAAAGGAGTCCCCTGTCTGCCAGAGCAGATCAGCAAGGTGGGGCTTGCTGGACCCACTTGGACCCTGGACAAGAAACATAGAGACAGATAAAAGAGGCACAGGAGAGCAATTCCTTCCAGGCCAGTGAGACTGTGAGGTGCCACTGAACCACTGCAGGGTTTAGCCCAGTGTCTGGGACATGCACGAACATGTGCGCACACACACACACACACACACACACACACACACAACCACACCACATACCCTCCTTGCGTACTTGAGGCTAATATGTTTTCCTATCCCAAGCAATTCAGCAAACATTTATTGTACATTTCCTATGTAGGGTCCTTGGGTTTAGTGACTTTTCCTAGCCATCTGCATCTGCCTTACTACCTGAGACAAGCCCTGAGAGCTGTTCCCCAGAAGTGCTCCAAGCCATCTCAGTTTTAACTCCGGTTCATTTGAAAATATGTTCCTCCAACACACGCTGCTTTGCCATCTACGTGGTGGCCCCGACTCCCTATGTGGTGCCAGTGCCCGTGTCTGCTCCTTGGGGGCTCCTGTCTTGGAGACTGAAAACCTGAATCTGTGCCCTCCTTGCCTCACCTGGATGCCCTCGGTTTCCTGCAGGAAGCGAGCGCTGACGGACACCAAGGCATCCTCTGGCCACTCGTGGAACCAGTTGATGGCCGTGCAGTTGACCACAGCAGGGAATTTCCTGGCTCGTACACGCAGGACAGAGCCCACGGGGGAGAAACACAGAATCACCTAGATGTGGGACACAGGTGAGCCACTCACCGGGGGTGCCAGTGAGGTCAAAGCTATCACTTTTACAGACTATATAGGGCCTCGGTGTCCCCAGGCCTGAGAGCACTCCTGGATCTAGGTGGCCAGGTACAGTCATGAATCAACTCTCAACTTCACGTCCTTGCTAGTGCTGTGAGGGTTCAGAGTAACTCCACCTCTGCTAGACTTCTGAAGCAAGGGCTGGACGTAGCCCCCACGCTGGGCAGATGAGGCTCAAGAACACGGAAACTGAAGTCCCTTCTGGTTCCAGCATGAGACGTGGAGCTGCCGGCAGCCCCTAGAGGACAGTGGATGAGGTCCGGACAGGACACCAACTCCCTGGGACCCCAGCTGGAGAAGGTGTGTGGAGACAGACCCTGGGGTTCCTCTGTTAGGGGGGACCTTCCTTCTCACGGAGCCTTGGTCTCACTGCCCTCCTCCTTCTTGGTCCCTTTATTTGGGAGTATAGTCGGTTGACTCACTGGAAGTGACCGTTGGCTGGGAGCAGCTAACTGTACTCATTTCCCAGCTCTCTCTAGAGGTGTGAGGGTGTGGTCAGGCCCTTGCTAAAGAGGAGCCCAAAGCAGGTGGCAGTCGTTGGGAACGCTCGCCCCCAACATAAGACCCATTGACTGTGTAAGCAGAGAGGATGCTGGCTTTATAGCACGAAGTGGGGGGAGAAGTGACCACCGCAGACATCCAGCAGGGCTGTGGCATTGGACCCTGCACCGGGCAGCCTCTCTACCTGAACTCTGAGGAGGAACCAAACGGCCCCAAGTCCCTTTGGTCTCACTGCAGGAGTTTAGCCTCATTTCCTACAGGTAACGTTGAAGGTCAAGGTGAGCTTATCTATTTACACTTGGTGTATGTGTACAAATAACACTTTCACTAGCCCTGAGGCTCTCTGACGGCCCACGTGCGGTAAATCTGAAGGTTCCAGCTCATCGGATGCTCCCCGCCCTGCCACCTTCCACTCTCCTTATGGATTTCCATTTCCTGGGAAGAAACAGTCCCAACTCTACAGAGCACAGACCTGAGACCCGAGGGCCGGACCACCCGAGGTGAGGTCCTACCTTGAGTTGCTTGCGCACTTTCCCGATGAAGAATTTCCAGCACGCCTCGCGAGTGTCGGTCATGCCGAGGGACTTCACCTGTGACCTCATGGAGGAGATGATGTTCTCCACATCATCCTCGGTGAACAGCCCGGGGATCTCCCCAGAGGCCAGCAGGTCATTGATGAGCACCAGGAACTGCTCCTCGGCCACCTGGGAGTCTGTCATCAGGAACACCGTGGGCACACTCTTCACTGCTGCCTTTATGTACTGAGCGGCCAGGTCGATCTGGACCCAACAGGGACACAGTTAGAGTCCTTGACGAGAAACAGTTCATGTAGAGCATTTTCTATAGCCACCCAGAGCCGGACCCTTGGGGACCAGCTTTCCATGGAGACAGTGGAGTACAGCCACTCTCTCAGCAGCGGGGACAGCCCAGGTACCCGATGACGGATGGATGGACATGTGATATGTGGTGTGTCCATACTGGTCACATGTCATTCAGACTTAAAAAAAGAAAGGACATTCCAAACCAATGGTACAGCAAGGATGAACCATGAAGACATCACACTGAGTGAAACAAGCCAGGCGTAAAAGGACAGGTAACCGTAGGATTTTACTTTGAGGAGGTCCCTGGAGCCTCATAGCCAGGGAGACAGAAAGTGGGGGTGGGGCTGTCAGGGGCTGAGGGAGGAGGAGTGGGGAGTTGTTTAATGGGGACAGAGTTTCAATTTTGTAAGATTGGAAGGGCTCTGGAGATGGGTGGTGGTGGTGGTGGTTACATCACAGTACCACTGAACCAGTCACTGAAAATGGTTACCATGGTAAACTGTACGTAATGTGTATTTCACCCCACACGCAGAAGGAAAAACGTCAACAAAACCTTACATGGAAGCCCTTAAAGAGACCCTAAATGAATCCACTCCAGGCTCGGATGGGGGACGCGATCCTAGGAGATGAGGCAAAGCAGGCCTCCTTTCCAGGGTTTTGATGACTTGCTTTATCTACGTGGGTCTTATTTTTGTTTCATACAGAGTCTTGCTACATAGCCCAGGCTGACCTCGAACTTGAGATCCCCCTGTCGCAGACTCCTGAGTGCTGGGATTGCAGGCATACACACGTCACCGGGCCTGAGTCTGATTTGTTTCCAATAAGACCTATGCACTGCACCAGTGGCTCACACCTGTAATCCCAGCTACTTGGGAGGCAGAGATCAGGAGGATCGTGGTTCAAAGCCAGCCTGGGCAAATAGTTCATGAGAACCTATCTTGAAAAAACCAACACAAAAAAGAGCTAGCAGAGAGGCTCAAGTGGTAGAGTGCTTGCTTAGCAAGCGCAAGGCAATGAGTTCAAACACCAGTACTCCCAATAAATAAATAAATAAATAAATAAAAAGACTTGTGGGCCTCTGCGATTTTCATTTTTGGTGGAACTGGGGTTTGAATTCAGGATTTTGCACTTGCAAAGCAGGCACTCTATGGCTCGAGCCACACCTCCAGGCCATTTTGCTCTGGTTATTTTGGAGATGGGAATCTCATGAACTGTTTGCCTGTTTGCCTGGGCTGGCCTCGATCCTCCTGATCTCAGCCTCCTAAGTAGCTAGAATTGCAGGTGTTAGCAACGGGCACCCAGCTTCTGTGACTTTCTGAAATACTTTGAAAACGTCCACTGCAGGAACCCTGAACACTTTAATTTCATACGTTGGAAGCAAGCCCAACTCCTGAAGTCTGTTTGAGAAATGTCACCAAGGCTGCTGTTTTAGAGTTGATTGGGGTCAACAGTGAGTCTCAAATTTCATATTTTTGGACAAGCTAAAGCTAAGAAAAAAAAAAGCAAGAGGAAAGCTGGGTATGGTGGCATATGCCTGTAGTCCCAAAACTAAGGAAGATTCTGAGTTTGAGGTCAGCCTGGGCTACACGGCGAGGCCTTATCTAAACAAACAACAAAACGAAGAAGCGAAACAAAAAGCGGGAGGACTTCAGCGGGTGCAACTCAGTGGTAGAGCGCGTGCCCTGCAGGTGTGAGGCCTGGGTTCCGTCCCCGGCACCCCAAAAATAAGTAAGTTCAATAAAGAAATAACAGAAGGCCAGGGTGAAGCTGGTTCGTGAGGGTTGATGGGGGTCCAGAGAGTGGATCACAGCACAGAGCTGCCATGGCGCACGTCTGCGAGGACAGGAACACTGTGAAGACCAAACACCCGCGGCTGGTGCTGAGGTGAGGAAAGAGGAACAAAATCCTCACACGGGCAGAGCAAGGAGAATGATGCAGTCACAAATGCAAATCAACACAATTTCACTGGAGACTGGAGAAAACCCAGCAAAGCGTTCAGCTCCAGATGGGAAGAAAGATCTGAACCACACCGAGCGATGTGGGGACATCAGTGTAGACGGACTCCACCAGTAACCCACAAGGCCATCACATGCTAACGGGGTTCAGGAGGCCAGGTGAAAGGCCCTGTTCCTTCACACTGGGACTTAAAAATGAAGTCAACTTGGGCTGGAGGCATGGGTCAAGAGAGAGTGCCTGCCTCACCAGAGCAAAGCCCTGAGTTCAAACCTCAGTACTGCTAAAAAAACAGAAAAAAAAACTGGAGTCGGCCATCTTTTCTACATAAAGAATCAGATCCATCCGAAAATACAGGACAATGAGGCCAGAGAAGCCGGAGGCTGGCCCAGTGGTTGTCCCCACCGTCCTCACCAGGGTTTCTGCCAGCAGACCCCTGCCCACGCACCTGCGCCATCCTGGGCACTGAACTCTGGCTGAGTTCCAGACCGTCTCCACTCAAGCCACCTGGCAGCCAGCGACCGCCATGTGGTGTGGGTAAGGTCCCCTTAGTGGCTCCCTGGCATCATCTGGGCAGAAGCGGCCAAGACATAAACACAGAGCGACACGGCTGAGTGGTGTGCTCCGATCAATTTCAGGTCTCTTCTCAAGCACCACAATCACTCGCTCTAGACTAATAGAGTTTGACTGGCACACAGCTCCCTGGGAGAGCAAATTTTCGGGAAGGAGAGATCAATTTAATAAAGCCCCAGCAGCATCTGCCTTAAGCACGGAGACCTGCTCCCACTAATGCTTAATAATTCAAAATGCAGCAATCAGAATCTTGGGCATGCAGCAAGACACCTAGCAATGGCTCTGAATTTTTTAATCTGGAGATCTGGGGAACATTTTAGAACAGCCAGTGACCAAGGGCAAAAATCAAACCCCTTTGATCACTCTGATCCCTGAAGACTTTATGGGGCAAGCCACTGGGTACTTGAGACGCCCTCCTTCCTGCATCACAGGGGCCACGCAATGGCCACAAGATCAAGACACTTTGGACAAGGACTGTGGTGACAGTCAGTGTCCGGGCTGGCTGGCTGCTTCATTGGACAAAGGAGTGGTAGGACTTTCCTCCCTACCCCGAGGGCAGCTGACAGTGCGGTGCCTCACCTTGAGGTCCGGGATCCCGTATCCCTTCTTGAGGGTGATCTGGAACACGTCCAGCGCGCTGATATAGGCGGCCAGGCGAGAGAGGCTCTGCTTCCCGCTGCCACCCACACCCACCAGCAGGGCATTCCCGCGAGGAGACTCTAGGATGCGGTTAATCCTGCAGATGTGAGACACGGCGTCCTCAAACAGCACCTGCACAGACCACAGGGGTCACATGGGGTCACCTGCCAGGACAGCAGCAATTCCTGGCAGAGGTGCCTTGCTGAGGCGACACACAGGGTGTTTGCTGGAAGTCAGATGCTCAGAGTCCGCCCCCACTTAGCCATGGTTTTAGTTATTCACGGTCAACAGCGGTCCGAAAATATTAAATGGAAGATTCCAGAAATAATCACTTCGTAAGTTTTAAATTAACCCTTTCAAAGCATGTTAACTCTTCTGTTTTATTGTGAGTCGGTGTCAACCTGTCACTGTGCCTAATTTATAAATTATGCTGTACCATAGGCATGCATGTGCAGGAAAAACCATACATGTAGAGCTTGCCGCTGTCTGTGGGTTTGGACGTGCACTGGGGGGGGTCTTGGACGGGATCCCCCGTGGATAAGGAGGGGAACTGCTGTATATTGAGCCAGGAGAGGCGCTCGGTGTCCCGGGTCCCTGCCATTGTATTGAGCACCACTCACCAAATTCATGACCGCGTTGACTTCATTGTAACTGTCCAGGACATCCATCAGGAGCTTGTTCAGTTGAGCCATGTCAGTCACAGAGAAGTATTTGGGGTCACCAATCCCTTGAGCAAAGTGGCAGAAGATGTTTGGTTTGGCAAATAAGAGTTCTTCACCAAGATCCTAGAAATAAGAGATGAAATACTTTTATTTATTTATTATTTTGCCACCAGGCTATTCAGATAATTAACAGTGGCCATGGTGGCCCTGCAAAGATAACACCCTAGGATGCCAGGCCAAATCGCCAGGAACAGAAACCACAGCTGCTATCAGCTCTACAAACCACTGGTCAAAAATATCTAGTGGGATGGTCCATGGTCCACTCCCCACCATGATGTGGAATGAAGAGATGGCCCAAAGAAATGACTGCACCAAAAGCACACAGGCCAGGCCAGGAGGGGACATGGGACTAGACAGGCCCTTCTCTCCAGCAAGTGGGTGGAGGAGGACATCACACCCTGAGTGCTCAGTTCCTTCTCACTTGACTCAACAATCACATAATCGAGTCACTTATGGGACCTTACATGGATCGCCCCATCCCCATCAAGGCCTTCAAGAGGGCTCAGTTATCACCAGGCGCCAGTGGTTCACGCCTATAATCCTAGTTTTTAGGAGGCAGAGATGAGGAGGATCATGGTTCAAAGCCAGCCCAAGCAAATAGTTCATGAGACCCTGTCTTGAAAAAAACACATCTCACACACACACACAAACAAAGGACTGGTGGAGTGGTTCAAGGTGTAGGCCCTGAGTTCAAACACCAGTACTGCAAAAAAAAAAAAAAAAAAAAGGGCATTCAGTTATCATTGGTGCCAGATACTCTACTCTTTTGGATCCTCTGTGGGTATGGCAGAGGGACCTGGTGGCTTAACTTACATCAAAGAATTTCTTGGTGGAAGCCACCATGACTCTGTGCAGTGTCTCTTGGTCTTTTTTGTCAACCATTTTGTCACCATACACTCGTTCGGCTTCGTGCAGCCAAAGGCGGACAAGATCCAGTGGGACTTTCAGAATCTCTGCTGTGGAGAATAAGAGGCCCTGCCCCAGCACGAGAGGGTCAGCATCTTGGCTGTGGTGGAGAGGAAGGCAGGTGTTGAGTGTGGATGACATCCCCCGGGGAGTGACCTCTAGGCTGTTGGTACAATTGGTGCTTGGGGCCCAGGAAGCCACTCATCACACACAGCTTAGAGGCTAGAAGGTGTGGGTGTGTCCTGAGAGACACAGGGTTTCCTCACAGGACGGGGTTAAGGGCTTCATCCTGTAATGGGTGCACAGCAGAAAGGGACAAGAGAGGCTAATGGGGGCAGAAAAGTAAAGGTCACCACAAACTTGGGCTCTGCCGCAAATGCTCTTGGGTCCAGCCCTGGTTCAAACAGATACTCGCTGAGTAAGCCCTGCAGGCTCAGCGGGGGAAGGCTGAGGGGCTCTCGGCTCCTGCGATGGCAAATCAGCCCCCGCTTTTGTGGGGTTCACATTCCAGTGGAGAGATGTAACCAGGAAAACAAAACGTCAGGTAAATTACACATTAGGACGTGTGCTGTGAATGCTGCGTGGGGGCTTGCAGAGGGGCATTGTGAGGGCATGGCACGTGAGCTGACGCTTCACCACTGTCACCATCCTCGTCATCACGATCACCACCACTGCCAGCAGGACATCGCCACTATCATTACACAATTGTAATTGCCACCACCACTTAGCACCATCGCTATGACTACCGTCACCACCACCCTCATATCATCATATCACTACCACTACCACCACTGCTGTTACCACCACCACCGTCTCGTCACTACAATCACCGTCATTTTCCCCAGCACCATCATCACATCGTTGTCATAACCACCACCATCGTCACCACCACCACCATTATCGCCACCACCACCACCATTGTCATCACCATCACGCCACCGCCATCAGACCAGACTCACTTTGCTCTCTCCTGAGGGCGGCAGAGGAGAGCACCGTGGCTCAGGGACTTGGCCAGAAGGCGTCATGGTATAAATCTAAGAACAGTACCTGGAAAATATTGGCGAGGTCCCTGAGGTTGAAGATGTAATGAAACTTAATGGCTGTGGGAAGAAATGTTGCTGCGACTTTCTGATGCAAGGCTGTTATAGGAAAAAGGCACATCGATTCTTAGGTACTCTTAATGGCCTCAGGAAGTGCACAGCTTAAAGTTTCTGAAACAAATGGACTATGGAATGGTGACAATTTAAGTAAGAAATCAACGTAGCTGAATTTCCTCCTCTCTGCCTCCCCCTGAAGCAATTGTATTTCACATAGCTCCAGTGGAAACACAGCCTCATTTAAAAATATTGATTCCAAAGTATAAATAAAATATTTATCCGGGGTGGGGGGGAATGAAGAACCGTCAGCCCCATAAAGCTGTAGGTTTTACCGACAGGCAAGAGGAGGAGGCTGGCCAGCTTACCTAGGGCCGAGGCCACCAGCTGGTTGCTCACCCTCTGCAACGCCATGGAGACCGAGCGGAAGGACAGGTGCTGCGTCAGGATGGTGCTGTAGATGGTCATGAGGGCCTCCTGGCCCGGGAAGCTGACAGCGAACACGCAGAAGTGGCGCTGCCCAAGGACAACCACGGACCTGTCAGGCAGCTCTTGGGGTCCTGCTGGTTGCCGGGGGCCCCCTCCTTGGGAGACCAGACCCTGTCCTCTTTGACTAATGTCTTTGGGGGAATGGTCGGGATGGGCAGATTTCCCCTTTGTGCCTTGCATGTAAAATCGCATTAGCTATTGATTCAAGGTGAAGCAGCCCCATTCAGTTCATGCTGTCAAGAAAAATGTTCTCAGAAGCAGAAGGCTGGCCTGTTGGCTCAGGCTGCAGGTCTGGCTTTATACCCAGGCCTTCATATGCTTGGTGATTTAGAGTGGTGGCGGGGTCTGTGTGGGCAGGGTACCCAGTTCAACCTAGACTTCAGATACGCTGCAGATACCTTAAAGAATGGGCATATCCAATGTTGTATGGAATATACTTACACTAAAAAGTGTTTGCGGCGCATCTGAAATTGAGGCCGAACTGGGCACCTGCAGTTTATTTTATTTGCTAACTCTGGCAGCCCTCTGGGGTCCTAAGGAGGGCTGGCTACCCTCTCGCCCTTTTTGTCCCTCCCTCCCCATGTCCTGACACTCTGAAAGGTTAAGCGTTCTCCATAGGCTGCCTGCCCCCTGCTCTAACATCTCAGTTGCCAAAGCCAGCCTCGGCCCCGGCAGTTGACCTCGGCTCACCTGCAGTCTGGGGTCAACGGTGAAGGAGCCAGAGGTAGGGTTCATACAAGCCACATACTGACAGTTGTGGACATCCTTTAGTGTCAGTTTCTGCCTGTCATACCTGTTGGGTGAGGGTGGGGAGGATCGAGGATCGGTGTGTACAGTGTGTCACTGACCTGGAGCAGCCATCCCCGTCCCCCTTCCAGGAATGCTTTGCACATGGTTAAAGACAAACCCCAGCGCGTGTCCTTCGCATCTGAGCACCGGTTTGCCTTTACGCTCTCGAGAGAAACAGCTTTTTGAAAGCAAACTGCTTTTTTTCTATTAGCATACATTTTGTGGGGCTCCGCTGTGACACAGCTGCACTTTCCCCTGAGAGCTCTTCAGTCTGTAAGTACCCCTCTCCATCTCCTCCGAAAGATATACCTACTTGAGGAGGGGCCCCCACCTTTGTGGGGGCTGTTGGTTGCAGCCACTGGCATTATTTGTATAGTGGACAGCGGGAAGAGAGACGTCAACGGAACCTGTCTACTGTCTCGAACCTGCCCTACGGTCCTGGTGTCCCACTGGTGGTCTCGCCGACAGCCCCTGGGCCCCACCCCCATGGATTGCGAACCAGTCACAGTCCCAGTCCGCAGTCCACCTTACCAGTGCCCGTGGTCCATGTGCTGTCTAATGAGGGTGTGCGGGGCCACTGTCCCGTACTTGTCCACCTCTGGCATGTTCATGTCATCAATAAAGTAGATCAACTTCTTGGTGCCAGGTGGCCCATAGTTTCTTCCTGACTTCTTCTCCAGTGGCTTCTCCAGCACCCCTGTGGAGAGCAGAGGGTCAGCCACCACCCCAGTGTCCTGCACCGGGGTTCTGTTGGATGGGGAGGGCCCTACTGGCTCCCTGGTGGAAAGGAGCCTGGCGCCACCAGTGTTCAGGTTCGGGAATGCACCTGCCCAGGGAGTGGCCCTCAAGGTGACACTGTGGGGAGCAGGGATCCATCATGGGTGGCCTCCACTCCAGCCAGCTCCTGGAGTAGACTGAAACGGTCAGAGGCCAGGGCAGCAGTGTCAACCTTTGTGTCACTTGGGACTGGTATGAACGCTTCCAGCAGGACCAGGTGCCCCAACCGGCCGCCAACACCCACCACACGCTGGTGCCTCCCACCAGGGGAAAGGCCTGCAGTGAGGGCTGAGAGGGAAAGGGGCAGCCGCGTGGATGTAGTGTGCGGATGTCGCTGCCCGCCCGCCTCACCCTGCAGCATGGCCGAAGTGGTGTAGAAGTTGAAGGGCACGGCCTGCACCAGGTAGTCGTCCGTGCTCAGGCTCTCCAGCTTGTCCCCCATCAACACGGACTTGCCGGTGCCCGCGTTCCCCACCAGCATCACCGGCCACGACTTTGCCATGAGCAGGTCAATGAAGTACCGGATACGGATGGTTTCTGCGGTGTGGACCAGAGAGGCCTGGGGACAGGGGGACAACAAATCCTGGTCCACCTTCCTTGAGGGCACAGATCTTTGCAGCTTTCTAAATCTTGTGCATTTGTCAATGGCCCCAGTGTTGAAAGCCCTCTGCACTTGGCCATGTGCGGGGAAGGACGTGGAGCCCTGTCCCTGGTCACTGGTTCAGGGAGGATTACCTGCAGTGGGATGTCTGGATCCAGCTCGAAGCGGGGCACTTTGTCCGTCCACGGCAGGAACTTCTTCGTTTCAGGGTCGATGTAGTAGTCAAAAATGGTTCCCTGCGAGGGGAACTTGATGGTTTTAAACTCATTGACCCACCATTTGCTGAACTCCACGCGATAATCAATGAGCTGTTAAAAAACAAATGCACGAAAAGCCCCACTAAGAGGACTGTCGAGACGCACCTCGTTTGGGTGGTGGGTCCCCGCCGCGCTGTCCGTCCTTCACCTGGTCTTGGAACATGGCGCCTCCAAAAGCCCAGAAGCAGGCGAACACGAAGTAGAGCTCGTAAAGCTCCTTGGGGGAGTCGGGCGGCGTGTTCTTCTCCGTGAGGAGGCACTCCAGCAGGTACAGGGTCATCTGGACGACCGTGATCTCGGGCACTGGCGTGATCCTCTTGAAGCCCACGCGCAGCTTGTCCAGGCACATGGGCAGGTACTTGTCGAAGAGGATGGTCAGGTTGGCCTTTTCAGACTGCACCTTGCGCCTCTCGATCCAGCTGCTCACCACCCTGGGGAAGATGGGGCCGTGGCTGCTTCAGGTCCACTAAGTGACACTCCCCAGAGGAAGGACCTCTCGCCTCTGCCACGTGACTCCAGAGGGGTGGCCGTGGAGGCCGGGCTGAGACTTGGGTTGGTCACTCCTGCTTGGTGGTGGGTCCAAACTAGGGCACCATTCCAGCCAGCTTCAGACCCTAAGAGAGCCTGGTGAGGCTGCTGGGCTGTGGTGTCTGTGTTCTTTCTCTGAACTGGTAGCTGTGGGACCACTGTGAGCCCCAAACAACTGAAGCCACGGTACCACGTGGAGGACATCTGCCTCCAGATGAAGCTGACACTAAAGGACTGGGAGGAGAAGAGAGGAGAACGGTCTCATGACATCATCTGGGGGGTTGCAAGGAAGTGAGGATGGGGATGAAGAGAAAGGAGGAAGAAGAGGGAAGCAGGGGTATCCTGTGACGTCATTTGGACTTCTGGATCCAGCCATGCCTGCGGCACCTACTTAGTGACTTGCTCCTATATATATTTATATATGTGATCTATAAAAATAAGCACACACATGCCTCAGTTAGTTGGGTAAGATCTGTCACGTTTGGTGGAAGTATCTACTTCAACACGATGGCCATCCTCGAGGGCCCACACTGGATTGTCTGACAGGCAGACACATCTACCACAGTGGGGAGGGATGTGGACACTGCAGCTGACTGTCCACCAGACCCAGGGCCAGCAGCAGCCTGACACAAGTCACTCAACAGGTCTGGGGTTCTAATCTCTAATCGGGTCATTTTAGCTCCACCCCCTCCTCCGTCCCAAAGGACCACATGGGCCACTTTTTAAAGTTCACAGAAGGGAGCCTGGTCCAGTAAGTGCCAAAAGAAATGTCTGCTAAAAGCATAAATAGCACCGGGCTCCCTGGAGGGCCGGTGAGCTAAGTGTGTGCGTCACCTCCAGGATGCCAGGGACGTAAGCAGGAAGGTCATGTTACCAAACACAGGGCGGCCGCCATCCGCAGATGGCCCTGTGCTGGGGCAGAGAATTTGCAGTGCCTGGGTACCAGTGACAGAGAGCAAAGCTTCACACCATCCACGTCTCTAAGCAAAGCATGGGCCCCATGTGGGCGCAGTGCAGACCTGAATGCCAGGTGCAGGTCACAGAGGTGCTGCCTTGACTCTGGGCTCAGGGTGCTTTTGTGTCACTTTTTTTTTTTTTTCCTGTGGTACTGGGGTTTAAATTCAGGGCCTTGAGTTTGGTAGGCACTTGAGCCATGCCTCCAGCCCTTTTATGCTTCAGTTATTTTCAGATACGGTCTCACTCTTTGTCTATGGGGGCCTGGACCACGAACTTCCTATTTTTGCCTCTCCTAGCTGGAACCATAGGTATGCACCACCAAGCCCCGTTTGTTGGTTGAGATGAGATCTTGCTAGCTTTTTGCCCTTGGTCTTGAACTGTGCTCCTCTCTCTATCTCTGCCTCTCCAGTAGCTGGGATTATAGGTGTGTGCTACCTCACCCAGGCCTTGTTGCATTTTGATGCTGCTTGGGTAGGCATCTTGTAACACACACCTATGCACATTCTGGCTTCCACACGAGCATGGGCCCAGGCAGACGCGTGTGGGAAGTACAAGCCCACATTCTCAGCCCATCCAAGTGCTTCCTGCCTTATCCCCAGAGGTGGCTGGGGCCTGTGAGCCTGTGGCCCTTGTCCCTGGGGGCCGGCCAGCTCCTGACTGGGGTCCCAGCCTCCTAGGCAACCATTTGAGGGAGGGCTGCTCTGTGTGCATCTACATCTCAAGAAGCCATTTCTGGACTGGTGGAGTAGCTTAAGTAGTAGAGTGTCTGCCTAGCACGCGTGAGGCCCTGAGTCCAAACCCCAGTTCTGCCAAAAAAAATACATACATGTATATGCATATGTTTCTAATCCATAAAAAAGAAAAAGGAGCCATTTCTCTCCTTCTACTTCCTTCTGGTCACTCTGGGAGCCTTTCTGCCTCTGCCTACACTGACTTCACTTCTGGCTCTCCTTCCTCCTCCCACAGCTGTGACCCTGTGCACCCCACCATCTCATGACCCCACAATCTCCCCACCTCCAGCATCTCAGCAGTTCTGACCCAGGCCTCATTTCAGTCTCCTCACCCTGTTTTCTGCCCACCCTCAATGTTCTGTAGGGAGCAGATGGTGGATGTGCCAAAGATGCCTCTAACCTGGAACCTTGGAATGTGATCTTACATGAAGAAAGGGCCTCTAGCTAGGATGTAACTAAGTTAAGCATCTCAAGATGAGGTCATTCTGGATTAGGATGGGCCCTGGACCAATGCTGGGTGTCCTCCTAAGAAGAGGAGTAGGGAAAGGGCCCCAGGGAGACAGAGCTGCAGTGATGTGAGTACAGCCTGCAACCGCCAGAAGCTGGCAAAGCTGGGCAGACTCTCCCCAGCCTCAGAAGGAGCCCACCCTACAGCTCCTGACCTCAGACTTCTGTCTCAGCTCTGTGAGAGGATAAACTGCCCCATGTGTCCCTTTGTTATGGCAGCCCCAAGACACTCAGTTGGGTGGGCAGTGCTGCTGGAGACGATGGCCCTGCAGTGCCTCTCAGTGGCCCCCATCCCTTTGGGGTCAGGCCAGCTCCCAGGTCTGTTCCTGCTGGGACCATTTCCTTAGGAATTCTCTGGACCCCTGGCATTGCCATGCTACCTCCCTCCCAGAAGGTGCTCTCACCTCCTACTGCAGAGAGCAAGGAGGCGCCTCTAGCATGAACTTCAACTTCTCCCCTCTGCTTGCATGTGCCTGGGACCCCATGCCTGCTCCCCATGCCCAAGCCTGGCTCTCACCTCAACACAGTAAACCTTCCTGCCTCTTGCTGCAGCTCTCCCCACAGCTCTGACACAGGACTCTCCCTTGCACCTCACTCCCAACGGCTTCCTTGGCTACTATTTTCTCGATCCTGCTTCCAGCAGGCTGTGAATCTGTTCTCCAGTGTCACCTAGGGGTGTCTAGTGGCCAAATCCATGACCGATGTCCTTCCATGGCTCTCTGTTTCACTGGATGGTATACAATTGACTTTCTCCTCCCTGAAGTTTCTCCTCCTTGGGGTCTGGGATGCCATCCCTGGGCTTTTCTTCTGCCTTTGGGACCATCTCTTCTTGGAATCTCTTGTGGCTTGCTCTTCTTCCCCAATGCAGTGTGGGTTTTTCTCAGAAAATGAGCTACTGTTCTCATACTCCACATCTTTCCTAAAGCATGATCATCCCAGGCTCCAACACACATGCAGGGAACAGAAAGTACTGGCTGGATAAATGGATGGATGGATGGATGGATGGATGGGTGATAAATGTGGATGATGGCTGGTTGGCTGGATGATGGATGGATGAATAGATGGATGATGAATGGATGGATGGATGGATGGATGATGGATAGACGGATTATGGCTAGCTGGACCATGGATGGATGGATAGATGGATGATGAATAGATGGATGGGTAATTGGATGATGGATGGATGGGTGGATGATTGATGGATGATGGGTGGATGATGGATGGATGGGTGGATGATGAATGGATGGATGGATGGGTGGATGATGGATGGGTGGATGATGGATGGATGGATAGATGATGGATGGATGGGTGGATGATGGATGATGGATGATGGATGGATGGGTGGATGATGGATGGATGGGTGGATGATGAATGGATGGATGGATGGGTGGATGATGGATGGGTGCATGATGGATGAGTGGATGATGGATGGATGATGGATGGATGGATGGGTGGATGATGGGTGGATGATGGATAGGTGGATGATGGATGGATGGATGGATGGATGAATGGATGGATGATGGATGGATGGATGGATGGGTGGATGATGGGTGGATGATGGATGGGTGGATGATGGATGGATGGGTGGGTTGATGATGGATGGATGGATGGATGGATGGATGATGGATGGATGGATGGGTGGATGATGGATGGATGGATGGATGAATGAATGGATGGATGATGGATGGATGGATGGGTGGATGATGGATGGATGATGGATGGGTGGACGATGGATGAATGGATGGATGATGGATGGATGGGTGGATGATGGATGGGTGGATGAGTATGGATGGATGGGTAGATGGACGGGTAGATGGATGATGGGTGGATGATGGGTGGATGGATGGATGATGGATGGATGGGTGGATGATGGATGGATGATGGATGGGTGGATGATGGATGGATGGGTGGATGATGGATGGATGATGGATGGATGGGTGGATGATGGATGAATGGATGGATGATGGATGGATGGGTGGATGATGGATGGGTGGATGGATGATGGATGGATGGATGATGGATGGATGGGTGGATGAGTATGGATAGATGGGTAGATGGATGATGGGTAGATGGATGATGGGTGGATGGATGGATGGATGGATGATGGATGGGTGGGTGATGGATGGATGGATGGATGATGAATGGATGGGTGGATGATTATGGATCGGTGGATGAATGGATGGGTGCTTGATGACTAGATAGATGGATGATGGATGATGGGTGGATAGACAAGTGAACTGCCAGGGCTGGTTGAGGCGTTTCCCTTGATCCTCAGCTTCTGGAATGCACCACAAGATTTCTACCTAAGCTGTTTGCTCCAAGCAAACAATGTCCCCTGAAATTCCACTAACAATCACTGGCCATGTATTCAAGCAGGAAAATGTGTCCCTAGAATCTACATCAAGTCTTTTACTTTTCAAGATTTCAAGCAGTTCTTAAGTCCATGTCTTCCTCTCTCATTCCCCATGGCTACTCAGTGACTCCCCTTCTTCACCTTACAAAGGGCCAGCTGGCTCTGAAGTCACTCCAGCTTTAGTGCCATTCTGCCCAAAACACCCTCAGCCTTCAAGTTCCATCCCAGGAAGCTCCCATTCACCCTCTCGGTGCCTATGAGTGCTGTTTCTTATTCACCTCAAGTGCTCCTCTTCTCCCCTCGGGACAGCCCTCACTGTGGTCCTCTGGGAAGATCTGGTCTCCATCGAGGCCTAGCCCTCCCCTTTCCCAGTGCCTGAGTCCCCAGCTCTCCGTACAGATGTCTGCCATGTCACCATGCATTTACTTGTCCACTGCTACAATAGTGCAGTGAAATGGCACCCAGTGTTTATCACACAGGTAGATGGATACATGCACACACATCTCTGGAAAAGGCCACCAACCTTCCCTTTCTCTGCCACAGTTTAGGATAGGAAAGCCCACACCCTACTCACGGGTTCCACCCTAGATCGGCCGGGTTGATGTAGAGGATGCCGGCTCTGGAGACCGTGGCTGGGGTGGCTGTCCTCAGGTGGCTGATCTCAAACACAAGCCTCATAGTGCGGTTCAGGGGAATTCGCTCATTGCTGGCCAGGGTGAGGACCTGGGGAGGGAGATGCCAAGCTCGGGGGGTCAGCGGCAGGTGCCTATCACTCTGACGGTGTTCCAGAATGAGGAGTGGCTGCTGGGGGCAGCATGCCAGGCCACCCTCAACCCTGCACCTCTGGACCTTCCTTGCCTCCAGTCCCCTCTACCACGACCCAGCCCTGGAACCTCATGGATGGTTCTAGACCTGAAAGCAATCTTGCCTTGTACCACAGGATTAAATGTCCTTTTCAAAACGACTGCTTTCCACTCCCTTTTTTTCTACTAGATTGAGAATTCTTTGTTTTTTGAGATAGGGGCTCATTATATAGCCTAGGGTGGCCTTGAACTTTCCATCCATCTGCCTCAGCTTCCCAGATGGTACTGGGAAGTATCATTTTCCTAAGCTGCTTCTAGACAATCCTGGATGCCATGTCTGCCTCTCCAAACAGAAGCCATCTTCCCTGCATTGTACCACAGTGAGTTGGAGAGGCTCCCCCCAGCGTTACCCCAACCCATGCTGCCGCTGCAACGTGGGGAGGAGGAGGAGGAGGAGGGACAGGTGTGTCATGAAAAGTGCTCTCTGTCACAGCTCTTTGTGTGGAGATCCAGATGGCCCACCTCCTGAGTCCCACGGTAGCACATTGTCTGCCAGCCCTTACTGCCCCCTTCTCGTGGCGGCATTGGGGTTCTTGAGAACCCAGGAGCTGCGTACCTTGTTGTCATCCATGACAGTGTTGAGGGACTCTATCCACATAGGATCAATGTCTCCATCCAGTATGATCCACTTGGGGCCATCGTGAGTGATGTTGGCTAGATCCCGCATGATGGTTGAGAACAGGCCTGTGGGGAGGCAGGCCAGTGTCACACAGGGCCACGTCTAAGGAGCTAAGTGTGCACCAGGTATTTACTCCTGCCCCAGCTGCTCTCTCTCAGAGGTGGGCTGTCACTTACTTCAGAGGGACAACAGAGGCCCTCGAACAGGACACTGGCTCATTTCCCTCCCTTCTACTCTCCCCAAGGACTAGTGTCCTCTTTCATGCTCCCCAATCCCAGGCCCTGCCCTTGTCCTCCTCTGACCCCTCTCCCATGGGCTCCAGGTTCAACGACCCCGTGTGGACTGTCACCTCCGCACTTGGCACTCTACCCATGAGTTCACTCATTCACTCAAGGATGCTTAGTGGAGCATTCTCCATGGAAGTTGGGGGAGGGCTTAGGGTACAAGGCCCAGGACCATGAAAGCTCCTGCCACCCCCTAAAGATTGCATTCCTGTGAGGGAGAAACAAGGTGCTGGCACTTCTGTGCTCCCTGAGGGTGAGAAACCCATGGAAAGGAAGCAGGTGAGCCTGCTGGCTCCCAGCAAGGAAGTGCTGATAGGCCACACCTGAGCCTCCCCTTCCTCCAGCCCATCCTCCATTGTTCCCTGAGTTCTTCACAAACAGGAACCCAGCAGAGTCACTTCCCAGGAGACACTCCTCTCCCAGAGCCCAGACTGATCCTCAGTCTCTTCCTGCAGCTTCCTCCCCTGTCCTCCCAGCCTGGTGACCTGATGCTATGAGCCCCTCATCCTCTGAGTGCCCCCTTCATTAGCACCCTTCCTGTGGGGCCCTGGTTGGGCACTGTGTCCCCTGCACTAGACTGTGAGCCTACTGAGAGCCCTCTCCAGGGAGCCTGTCCAGCTGTATGGCAAGAGTCTCAGAAAATGTCACTTTACTGAGCATGAAACCAGCCCAAGGGGACTCTGTTGCCCCTGTAGCTGCGTCCATTACCATCTTTCCATTCCCTGGTCGCTGGGTTGATGACACCAAAGAGCTCGTCACAGGTGACAGCCTTGGGGTCCAGGTCCACGGCCACCGGCTTCCTCTTCAGGTTCTGGTAGGTCTTACTGAGGGATCTGAGTACCTGGTAAGGGCAGAGGTCACTCATGTGACTTGACGTCTCCAGCACCTGCTACATCTGCACTCAGGATCACACACATGGCCTGTGTGTGGCGCCCTTTGCATGACCTTAGGTGCCTGTGCTCCACAGGCACAGTTTGCCTTGGTGGCGAGGGTGAGTTTGAGTCCCTCAGACAACAGCAGAGGTGCAGGGGTCAAGTGACTAGAAACAGATCCCACAGAGCTCCTGAAGCCATGCCGAGTCCCCCCCCCCAAAAAAAATCCATGCATGTTGAAACAAAAAGCAAGGGAAGAAAACTACCGATAGTCACTTTACCCAGTGAAAATGTGTATTGGAGCATACTGAGTGCGCATGTGTGCGTGCATGTGTGTGTATGGATAGAATTTCTTTTCTTTTTTTACTTATTATTCGTTTTGGTGGAGGGCGGCACTGGGGTTTGAACGCCAGGCCTCCTGCTTGCTGGGCAGGCGCTCCACCATTTCAGCCATGCCGCCAGCCCATAGTTCTGCCTTTGCCTTTTCAAGAACACCTTGCTTTGCTGCAAGTTTCCCCTCTGCTATTAGTCTTTGGAAATGACTTTAAGTAACAGCGTAACAGTCCATCTCGTGGGCATTTAGCCAAACTCTTGGTTGGCTTAGAATTACAGCCAGTGTTACAGGCATTAGTAATCTCAGCTGTGACCCTCCACTTTCACCATGCCCCAGGCAATGGAAGGGGACAGGAGGGCGTAGGTGGGCAAGACGGCAGGTGTCTGGTGTCATAGGAAGAGGCAGGAAGAGAGCAGAAAGGGTCCCTGGGGGGTGGAGGGAGGTGATAGAGGGTGACTCCCATCCTCCCCAACCTGGCTGGATCCCTCAGGCAACTGGACGGACCTGGGATTTGCCACTTCCCGCGTTGCCAATGACAAACACCGAGTGCCGGACCTGCAGCAGCTCCTCCAGCTGCACGACCTTGAGCACAAAGCTGTCCTCTGCCTGCAGCTTGAGCTCCACGATGCTCTGCTTGATGATCTGAGGGGCCGTAGGCAAGGGTGGGGTGCAAAGTCAGGACTGTTGCTGAGGTGGGGGTGCTTCCTGTGCCGTGGAGAGGCAACACAGAGAGGAAGAGCTGTTCCCCTGACGCAGATGTGTAACCAAACTTGGCCATGGATGCTGCCCAGTGCTACCACGGCTCAGAGCCTCATCCTGGCTCCTCCTGTGACCCCAGCACTGACAACGGCCAATGGTCACCCCCGAGATCTCATAGCAAAGGGAGGCATGCTTTTGTGACCCTCTTGGGCAGGCGGAAGGCTTCTCAGGATGGAAAGAGACTCAGGGGCACCAAACTACCTTCTCAAAATTCAGGTCTCGCTTCCGAGGCACGTCCAGGGCCGGGAAGAGGTCTCCGATCAGCCCCATGAACACGGGCAAGTCGTCGGTCACAATCTTGGGGATGTTGAAGTCCCTCAGCGCCCTCATGAGCACTTGGTCCTCTGCCCGAGTGGGGTCACCCCTCTTCAGGGAGCCGGCCACCACCAGCACAGACTTGATGGCCCGCAAGCCCCAGTCGTAATGGTCCTGGGGGGGGGGGTAGATAGGAATGTGCCTTCCCACACTGGCCGGCTGGTACTGCCAGGCCCAGGGTGGCTCCGGGGTCAGGGAGGGTGGGATGGAGGCTGATGCAGCACAGGCACGTGTGAAACCCTTCCCAGACCAAGCTGCCTCTCCCCAGTGTCTCCGTGAGCTTCAGGACCCCTCAAGCACACACCTGCTTGGAGAGCAGCTCTTTGCACAAGGTGTACAGCGTGATAAATTTCCGGGCCAGCAGGCGGGCCTCCAAGAAGCCTTCAGCCACCAGCATGATCTCACAAATCAGCTCGAAGTCAGGGACCACCATCGCACAGGGCCTGGGTTGGACATGTGTGAGCTTTTTCCCCTTCCCCCTCCCTGACTCCTTGTCCCCTCCCCTCCACCTGTCTGATTTCACCTAGGGGAGTGTGCGTTGCCTGCCAGATGGACCACAGCACATTGGCCAGCCTTCTGGGGTCATGCAGCTGGGTCCCCACATTCTTCCCATGCCCCCTGCTCAGGGGGCCTCTGGGTTGTGCCCTTGCTTTGCTGGACTGTCCTGAGAGTTCTTGTACAGATGAGCAGGCTGTGTTTCAGCCAGCCTCGGGGAAGACAGACCTCACCTGCCTGCTCCCCTTTTCCCCCATCTCGGGAGCTGGTCTTTGATGGCTTCTCCTCCCTCCCCAGCTCAGTCCCTGCTCCTCTTCTGCTGGCTTGTTGAACCTGGGAACAGCTGTGGCTGGCCTGAGTAGCCAAGGGCACTCACCTGAACAGGGCCTTCAGGTTCTCAGGCAGCTCTGTGCGCCCGGCATAGCCAGGGTTCATGGTGATGAAGATGCCGACAGTGGGGATGAGGCTTATTATCTCTCCCAGGAAGTTAAACTTCTTTTTCTTGGCTCGAATTGCATCTTGGACACATTTTACCTAAACAGCCAACAAGGGAACACCAGGTGGCTGTGAGTTGGCATGACCTCTCCCATTGTCACTAACCGCCACCCCCATCCCCCACCTGCCTAATCTGCTCTCCAATTCTGGGATTTTGTCACTCATGGGTGCCAGCTTGGAATATATAATCTGAGATGAGTCCTATGGCTCTGCTTCCAAGCTGTCACCCCCAAAAGGAGTTATTAGATTTGCAGAAACTGGCTGCAAATCTCCAAGTCATCACTCGAGGGCGCCCAAGGCTCAAGGCTGAAACCTGTCTCAGCCCTCTGACCAGAGGTCCCCACCCCAGAGCTGTCTTGCCTGGGTCACACCAGTCTTCCCTTCTCTGGACACTCTGACCAGTCTGTAGGGTGTGCGGCCCACACCCAGGTAGGACTGAGGCGGGGACACCTTGCCCTGTGCCAAGGCTTCTCTTATTCTTGCTCCTCTGTTTGTGTCCACAAACATTCAGTGCCTCTAACAGGCTTCCCATAAACAACTTTGGGGTGGGGCAAGAACTCTGCTCATGGGCTGGGGACCAGGGAAAGAGTCAGGACACTGGGATGCCTTTGTCCTACTCCTTATTGGCCTCCAGGCCCATGGAGAAGGGGGACAGAGAAGGGGCCAGCTGCCTGTGCTCGCGCCAGCCCCTCCAGCCGGCAGTTAGGGGATGGGAGGCCGGGAAAGCTCCAAGCAAACTCCCCAGGCTGTGAGTCCTGAGCAGCCCTCACCCCCACCCCCACCCCCACCCCCACCCCCTCTGCCTGTCCTCTAGAGGAGGTGGGCAGGGGTCTTCACTTTCTTTTCTTTCTGGAATTGTAACAAGACTCAGAGGCTGCTCTTGCTAAAAATACTGACTTCACCTGGACCTAAATGCTCAATAGTTGCTAAATGCAGGTTAAAGCATGGCCTCTTTGCCCTCATTCTGCCTTTTCTCTGGGTATTTCTCTCCTGGACTCACCTTGAACAATGGATCTGATGGACCACCCCTGAGATAATGACCCACCAGGCCCAGTTCCCCAAGGCTAAGATTGCTATTTATGTGTCATTCCTGCCCTTCCTCTATGCAATCTTGGGGCTCCTGTTAGCACCCCATGTCCTGCCCCACAAGGACAGGCCTGAGGACACTGGTCTTTGAACTTCCGGTACATCTATGCCTGTTCAACTTCCTTTCCACTGTTACCTTTTCTGTTTGAATTTTGGGGTGAGTAGCTAGACCCAGTTTGCTAAGAACCCCAGCATCTATCCTCTGGCCTAGGACGCCAGTAACAGAATCTCAAAGTTGACCCAAGGACTAGAGGCTGGCCTCAGTTTCCCTCAGAGAGCCCAGTGTTTCTCAAGCCAAGTTTCTCAGGCATCAGGATCCTCTGAGGATTTGTTTAAAATGAAGAAATAAAAGCCAATCCAAACGTGGGGCATGGGGCCTGCACGGGTGATTTTAGCAGCAGTTGGGGGATGCTGGCTCAGGAGGCCTGCTGCCACCTTGCCTCAGACTCCTCACGGCCATCCTGTGCTCTGCTGGGGTGCTCCCAAAATACATGGCCTCATTTATCTCCTTTCTCCCCTCTCTGCTATTCTCTTTCAGCACACTTGTCCAGGTGAGAAACTCTTAGCATCCTTCAACGCCCAACTCCACAGATCCCTGAGCCAAAGCCCTTCCCCCCATCCCCCCCCCCTTAAGTTAAATTGTTTGCCCTAAAGCTGCCTCTGTACGTATTTTTAAATTTTGGATATGGTGAACTGTAACCTAGCTTTATAAATATTTTTTGGCAGTACTGGGGCTTGATATAACCTAACGCGATGTGGAAACGCACACTGACCTAACTCTTGTACCACGTGGCCTAATCTCAGCCAACCGCAAGCAGCCCCTGTTCAATCTGCCTTCGAATAGAATCAGCCACTTCTTTGTCTGCACGGTCACTTCCCTTTCTTCCTCTGGCAATAAACAGAGCCTCCCCGTGTGTGAAGGAAGCATTCTAACCACTTTCGGATGACAGAACTGAAAATGAAGCCAACTAACATCTACAAGCCTAGGCTTGGTGTAGTTTCCTTTTTTAATACACCTAAGCAAATTTCCCTCATCTGCCTTTGGTCACCCAGGTGCCAGCCTCTTACTGTTTCTACCTCCATATGCCTCAGGAGACTGGGGACAGGACAGGGCAAGCGTCTCCTGCATCTTTGTGTCCCACCAGCCCTCAGAGCCTGGAGCCTGGGGATGGGCTGGAGGGTCTCTGTGGTGTATGAGGTAATGGGCTTCTGGTGGGCACAGCAGTCAGTAACCACCTAACCAGAGACTTCGCGGGGCGTCCTACCTGCACAGCAATCACAGACAGGACCTCCACTGAGATCCGGTTAAACTCATCAAAGCAGCCCCAGGCTCCAGTCTGGGCCAGACCCTTGTAGATGTTTCCACAGGACTAGGAAAGACAAGATGGGGAAGAGTGTGTCAGGGGACGGGGAGGTGGTGGGGACAGGGAGCCCCAGCAGGCCAGGCTTGGGTCACGTGTTCTCAGAAGGCCAGCAGGCAGGACAGCTTGCCTTTCCACAGAGGCTTCTGCAACAGGGGGCTGAGCACCAGGAAAAGAGCATCCTCCACCCTGGACTCTGACAGTTCCCAGCCCTGGGGGCGGGGGACGGGGGAGATGCCATGCCTGTCCTCTAACCAGAAGGCTCACACAGGCCGTTTGGTTTGTGTAAATTCCAGCCTTGTGTTTTTTCTTCACCAGTTCTTTTATGCACACAAAGGCAGGGGACCCCTCCAAGGCAGGGGTGAAACTGCGGGCCCACTGGAAGACCTCTCCTGGCCCCTGGATTGTCAGGGTGGTTCTTGGACTCTCACCCTGGGGACCAGGTACATATTAAATCCTTTCTAGAGGTGTGGACTTCCGACTACTTTCTAAGGCCCAGGAAGCTGGTGTGGATGATTTGACCTTGACAGCCAGCAGGGGCCGTGGGCCCCACCTCAATTTCAGGATGGGGATGCCTGGGCTGTGGGGCTGAAATATAGGTGAGAGTGGAACCCCCCCTCCAGGCCCAGGGTCCCGAACCTAGTGACCATCCCTCCCCTCCAGCTCCTGCAAGAAGCGGCCGTGGACCGAACCACCAAGGTCTCCCCTCTGTGCTTGGCCCTCTGAGCACTGCTGTGGTCCTGCAGCACCCCTGATGACGGATCCCTCCCCCCTTACCCAAAGTCTGCCTGGATGTTGCTTTTATCCAGCACCCCACAGAGAACAGGAAGGGGGCCCACTTCTATGTGTGGGCTCCAATGATGATCTTGGAACCAAGGTGGAGAGAGGTCCCCCTGCAGGGGCAGGGCCAGGACATCTGGGGCTAGGTTTATAAACCCTAGGGCCTCTCCATGCAGGCCGGGGAACACGGCAGCAGGAAGGGTCCTCAGTGTCCCCTGCTGCACCCCCTCCACCCCAGGATTCTGTCTGCAGGTGTCCAGAGACTCAGAGGCAGAGCCTCAGGGACCGGAGCTCTGACTTGGCTCTAGTTCAGTGGGTGGCCTCGCTGTGTACCTTGTAGTCCATCTGCTCAGAGCAGTTGAAGACATACACCATGGTGCCCAGGGCTCTGCCCAGGTCCTTAGTTGTCTCTGTCTTGCCTGTGCCGGCAGGGCCTGCCGGGGCTCCACCCATGATCAGATGGAGGGACTGGGTCAGCGTGATGTAGCACCTGCCAAGGACCTGTGGTCACCTTGTGTACTGAGACCCCCATCGCCTCCACTGTGCTTTCTTGTGGTTTCAGTTAACTGTGGACTGTTGCCCTGTTCAGCCCCAGGGGGATGGAGGGAGAGGAGAGGAAGGGCTTCGGTTGTCACCAAGGGACAAACACTGTCTATCTGGAGGCAGATATGGCACAGGCATGGCCCAGATATGGCATAGGCATGGATTTGGGGAGGTGGGCACCACTGACAAAACAATCCTCCCCAGCCATTGCCCACATGTACTGTGGGTGACTTGGGACAGTTTCTGGTCTGAGCACTTTATTGTCACATAGTTCACTCGATCTTTAGCAAATTCAGGAGGGTTTGTGAAGCACAATCCCCACTTTGCAGGCCTCCAGAGAGGTTAAGCAACTACCCCCTAGGCCACACAGCCAAGTGTCAGACCAAGGTAGGGAGACCAAGGCCAGGTAGTGGCGGGACCAAATCTGAGTACAAATTTTTAACCCAAATGCCAGGTCTTCCAGCCAGAGCATCTGATGTTCAGGTCTAGCGATGGAGAAGAATCTTAGGCAAGGGGGCAAAGACAGTGTGTGGCTGTTGAGAGATAGGCATCAGGGGCTGTGGTTGGTCCCCACCTGTCTGTGAGGGGGGTGATGACAAGCCGGGGCGTGTTGCCCAGATACTCATAGGAGTACTGGATCTGTGCGTCACAGATGTTGGCAAAGCAGTGCTTCTTCTCTTCGTCCCAGCGATGCCGGAGCTGCGACTGCCAGGTAAAGGCCTGGGAACTCTCCACCTGTAGAAGGAGCCCCAGTGTGTCTCACTGGCCCAGCACGGTGCGAGAGCCAGAGCTAGCCTCTGGCCCATCAGGGGACCCTTTCTGTCTGTGTCCTCTTTTCGGTGCCACATCCAACCGCCTCACTGCCCCCTGGCTGACTTTGCCTAAAGAGCGGGCACTCCTGGGGCCTGGCTCATCTGGTCACTGCATGTGGCTTGCCAAGGGTGAATCCAAGTGAGGACTGGCAACAGCAGTAGTCACCACCCAGGAAGAGGAAAGAGCAGGCAGGGGATGGAGTCCTTGAGCCCTTGGCCAGCCCTGCACATGGGTTCCCTGGTGCTTCCCACGTGCCCAGGGACGGGGGTGCTCGTGCCTTGGCCATGATCATTTTGGCCACCACATCTCGAGCGTGCACATCGATAGTGCAGATGGTCATGATTTTCATCCTGTCGCCAGCACTCAGGTTTCCAATGAGCAGAGTGATGAGCGCGTTCAGCTGGCCGATCTGAGGGCAGAAAAGATGGAGGTCTGCGCTGAGACCCCCACAATGCGCCTGCCACCTATAAAGTGGTCACTGGACTGGGCGCCCAGGCCTTGTGGGTCCTTGAGGAGATCAGACCATCAGGCCCTTGTTTACAATAGGGAGAACCAGGAAAACAAGTTCTCCCTATCTTCCCAATGAGGCAGAAGACCATGGAGCCACTAACCAATGAAGGAGTAGAAGAAAATTTTAACACCAGAGGAATAGGTTGTAGACCCAGTAAGAACAGCTGACGGTAAAGCCATACAAGACAGTTGATGTTTTTACCTATAACTCAATTTACACACACAAAACAGTTTACAGAGCATCTAAGAAAATGTTGATAGTGGTCCCAGCTGGGTAGCGGGATAATGGGTAACTTTTCCTTCTTTCATCTAAAAAATTATCTTTGATTTCTAAGTAAGAATCTTTAAAACAACAACAACAAAAAGACTTTTGGGAGCATTTGATGCAACCTTCAGAAATTGCTATGTATTTTTTGGCGGTACTGGCGTTTGAACTCAGAGCTTCACACTTGCTAGGCAGGTGCTCTACCATTTGAGTCACTTCACCAGCCCTTTTGTGTTGGGTATTTTCTGAGATAGGGTCTTGTGAACATTTCCCTGGGCTGGCTTCAAGCAGTGATCCTCCTGAGTGGTTAGGATTACAGGCATGAGCCACCGGCGCCCTGCTCAGAAAATTGCTGTTGCTAAAAGGTGGAACTCTTGGGTTGAGCTTGTCAGCTTTCACCCTACAGAGATGACAGCTTCATAGATTTCATCCTTAGAAAGGAAGAGTTTTCTAGCAAACGCGTGGCAGTTTTACATGGACACACGGGGCCACGCACCTGCTTTTTGTTGTAGTCTTTGATGGAGTTTTCATATCCTTCCTCCAGCCGTGCGAACGCCAGACCCACTTCAGTGGTCCACCAGATTTGGGTGCACGTGAGCGCAATCTGAAAACGGATGCCCCTGTGGTGAGCAGTCACTTGCTTACAGCTCAGAGAAGAGAGCCAATGCCAAGAGGTTCAACTGTTCCCCACTGGACCAAGGTCAACCAGGGCTCAGTGTCACGAGAAACACGCCCAGACAAGCGGCACTTCAGCCAGTCCCCGGGGAGCCCCGTACCTGGGCCGGGTAATCGAAGATCCACTGCTCCCTCGGCTTCTCCTCGTATGTCACCACGGCTTCGGGAATTTCGTGTCGGAGCGTGGCGCACATTCGGTCCAGCACTCGATTCAGCCAGACTTCCACCTGGGGATGGGGAGTCACACTGACCACACAGGGCCATGTGCACATGTGGCTCTAATAATTTGTTGTAAAGAAAAAAGATGTTCTTTTTGTCATCGTCATCATCCTGGGGTGGAAACGCCAAGATTTGGTCAGAGCAGTAGAAATGACCCACCTAAAAATTGTCTCTGGGCAGTGCAGGGCACCCTGGCAAAGCTTGTTGGGTCAGGCATCTGGTGACCACACAATTGTTTCTACACTGCTGCCCACAAATCTTGCTGGCACAACTTATTTGCATTTTAAAACATAAACCCTCGGGCTGGGGGCGTAGCTCATTGGTGGAGCAGAGGCGTTGCAAGCTGGATTGAACCCCCAGCACCTCAAAGAAACGACAGACGAATTAACAAAACCCTCCACTCACAGCAACTGGGAGAGGAAAGAGCCTCAAAGGAGTCCTGGGCAAGCCACAGAAATCGTTCCTTTTCTGTTCTTTTTTGGTGGCACTGGGGTTTGAATCCAGGGCTTCAGGGCCTCATGCTTGCTAAGCAGGTGCTCTGCCATCACAGTCATGCTCTGAGCTCTAAAATTTTGGGGACATCCATAGACAGCAGACCAACCACATGCTGCAAGTTCAACTTTTGGATGCTCCACTTTTCTTGGGTGCGATTTGCTCCTGCAGGTCTGATTTACCTCTGAATTACACTTTCCTTAGGCTAATGTCAGAATCACTTCTGTTGCGTGATCAACAGTTGAGCGGGGGAGGTGGGGGAGGGGCAGCCAGGAAGTTGGTTAGCAAACTTGCTGCCATGTTTGCTAGAGGAGGGGCGAGGGTCCCAAGGCTGCTCTGAGCCCACCAAAGCAATGCAGCTCATCACCCTGGATGGGTGTTAGACACTGGCGGTCCCCTTCAGTGCAGTCTCCTTGGCAAGTCATAAAAAATGCCATCAACATTAGCAAGTCTCTCTCTTCTCTTCCCTCCTCCCCTCTCCTCCCTGTCCCCTCAGGATTTGTCTCACAGATGTGGAAAGACTGCTGGAGACTCGATGAAGAAGTCCCCACGTGTTTCCTAGAGAGGCAGAGGAGAGGGACAGGCTCCCACCTGGGGAGCCCGTGTGTGACCGGTGACCATGCACGGCTCACCTGACCAGAGAGGTCACATTCCTGATCAAAGTGCACATACTCGTCCTCCTTGCTGTACATCCCGATGCCAACCTTGAGTGGCTTCTGGTTGGCATCCAGGCGGAACTTCAGCTTACACAGGCTGTCAAAGAGTTTGGACAGGTGGCGGCTCACCTGCAGGGAGGAGGACACCGGAGTTACGTAAGGGACAGATCCAAAGGGCACACCTGCGGTTCTGGTTTCCTCTGGAAGCTTTAAGCTCCCTCCCTCCCTCTTTTCTTTCCTTTCTGATACATACACCCTGTCTCTGATTGATGTTAACCGCACATGGCTTAGCCAACCAAAGGAACCAGTGACAACTGCTCTTGGGACAGAAAGCAGACCTTTAATGGTGGGCAGCCCTAGGAAGTCCCTTCCTCTGTGTGTCCATCCCATATGTTATGGTTGAAATAACATAGATTCCTTTCCCTCCACCCAGTTTATTCTTCTCTCTTCCAGAAGAGCCCTGGGAGCCATCTTCCTGGCCCTTGGGGACACTGCTCGGTGACTTGTGACAATGATATGGAAGATGACCAGTGAGCATTCCTATCTTTTAGACACCGTGTCTGGCTAAGCCCCTGGCATCATGCCCATTCCAGAGGAGGAAAACACGGCCTGGACTTGCCCAAAGCCACACCAGGTGCTGAGTTCCAGCCGGGGCTTCTCCTCTAGCCCAGGACTCCCCGGACACAGGGGCCTGGAGTATGGAGATCAGGGCCCCACCTACCTCCACGGGGTCATTTCCATTGGACAGGATATCCAGAAGGTCAGCCGAGGAGACAAAATAGAATCTTGGGAAAGCCAGTCTTTTGGTCTCTAAATGTTCTGCCAAAGCCTTTTCACACATGGCCAAGCTAGGAGGAGGGAGGGAAAAGGGGCTGGTGGGTTCTGCTTTGCAGGCCTGAGTCCTGGTGACATCTGTTTTGTGGTTCACAAATCCAGATTTAACTCAGAATTCCCAACGACACTGCCATTTCTCTACCAGCCCTAACCTCGATGGTGCTCCCAGGTGGGAAGAGGGGAGGCGTGTGCTTACTGGGGAAAGGGATTGCCATTAGCCCATGAACGGCGGTTTTGCACCATCCTGACCAGAAGGTGACATAGGACACAGACTCCTGCCACCATCAAAACCTGGTCGGGACATGTATGGGACCCACCTCTTCTTCAGCGCCTCCAGTTTGTCATAGAGACCCGGCTTGTTGGTGGCTTCCACCACGTTGGGTGTTTTCACTGCATCTGCCATCAAGGCCTGGGAGAAGTGGAACGACAAAGTGTTAACTACAGCCATGTCTGGAAAGGCCCGGACAAAGTGGGGGTTCACTCACTTTGAACTCCTGGTCAATGTCGTCGAAGCGCTTAGAGTCTTCGGGGAGCTGGGCTCGGATGTCTTCAGAGCCAATGAAGATGCTCTCCAGGTGGGTCCAGGTTCTCTGGACCTCAAACCAGATGGAGATGACGGAGTCTGCGGTGGACAGCTTCTGCTGCCAGCTCGTCACCTCCTTCAGGAAATAGGACAAGTACTTGGACATCATCAGATTCTGCAGCTGCACCTGGTTGTCCTCCAGAGTCTCCACCAGCACCTCGTCCGACTTGAGCACCATGATTCCTGTCCGAGGGTGCAGCTCGTGCTCAAATTCCATGGTGCTCCAGGTGCTGTCCAGGGCTTTCAGCACCTTTCAGGGAGAATGGTAGTAAGAACATCGAAGCATCTGGCTGCAGAGCTAAGGGGAGACGCAAAGTCTCTAGCACGGGCAAGACCAAAAGGCTCAGGCCAGCACCACTCAACCCGGACACCCATCCACCGACCATGGACGGACGTGGCGTGGCCCGTCGCACAGAGAGATGTGCCTGGGCCTCCGAAGGGAGTGGGATCTGACACATGCTACACCATAGGTGCCATGAAGGAAGCCACACACAGAAAGCTACACATTGTGTGTGACAGAGATGAGACTCTGCCACCCCAATGTCCCGCTGGCACATTGACCATTTTGAGTTATAGGCAGGTGCAAGGTCTTACTGACCTTCATCCTGTTTCTTTTATCTTTCTTTCTTTTTGGCAGTATTGGGGTTCGAACTCAGGGCCTCATGCTTGCTGGGCAGGTGCTCTACCACTTGAGCTACTCTGTCATCCCCATTCTGTTTCTTAAAGCAGGGAGTGAGTTCTTAGGAGAGTGATGCCTTCCTGGGCCAGCCTCGCACCATCAGGTGCAGGTAGAGAATAGGCAGGAATTGGAGATTTTCTGTTTTGTGTTTTGTTTTGTTTTTAAATAGATTCTGCAAGTATTTTCCTCGATTTCCGTCCTGGGCTGCTAAGAGAAGGATGCTGACTTTCCTCCAGGGTTGGAGGCCGCTGCACCCTGTTAAGATGTTGGCAGCGGTGACCTACCTTCTCCATCCCAGACTCCTTCACGGCCTTGTCCACAATGCTACGGACCTCGTCCTCGTACTTGTGGAGGTTCAGCTGCAGGAGGTCTGCCAGAGTGGTATCTTCCGACATTTCAAACTTCACCTGGGAAAACCAGGCAGCTCCATATTAGTTATGCAGCAGGACGCCGTCGGCCTCCACCGAGTCTGGCTGCTGGGAGCCTCTGCTACTCAGAGGTTCCACGGCTCAGGCCAGTGACTGCTCCAAGCCTCACCTCCCTGCCCTGTGGGCCCCAAAGCGTTCCCAGAGTTCACCCAGGATATCTCAGACTTTCTTTGGAAAGAGAGTCCTGGTGGATATTAAAGAGCTTGAGTGAGCCAGCCGTGGCGGCATGCACCTGTAATCCCAAGCCCTCAGGAGTCTGGGGGCAGGAGGCTTGTGAGTTCAAGGTCAGCCTAGGATACATAGTGAGACCATCTGAACAAACACAAAAAATCTTGAGATAAGATCATCCTGGATTTTCCAGATGGGCCTTACATCTGATGACAGCAGAAAAGGAGGGAGATGGGAAATTTAAAAGGTGGCCAGGTGAAGACAAAGAGACGTGGACATGGGATAAGGAACTCCTGAAGCTACCAGAAGCTAGGAGAAGCAGGAAGGACCCTCCCCGAGAGCCCCAGGGGGTGTGGCCTCTCAACAGCTTGATTGCAGACGTCCAGCTTCCAGAACTGTGAGAAGACAAGATGGTTGTTTTAAATACCCATGGGGTTCTGTCACAGCAGCCCAGGAGACAAACCCACCCCCAGGGAGCTGCTGCTTAATAACGGGCAAGGTGCCATTACTCTATTAACAATGCCAGGTACCTGCCTAGTCACTGCTGTGGTTCGGGTCCACAGTGCCCCCCAGAGATCTGTGGGTTAAAGGTACTACCAGGAGGTGGTGGAACCTTTTGGAGGTAGGAGGAAGTAGGGTCACTGAGGGGCATGCCCTCAAGGGGCATCCTTGACCCCCTTCCCATCTCTTTCTCTGTTTCTCAGCTGTCCTGAAGTGAGCAGCTCCCGCCACGATGTCCTATACTGCCAAAGGCCCAAAGCAAAGAGCCAAGTAACCATGGACTGAAACCTCAGAGTTGCATCAAGAGCCCAAACAAACCTTTCCTAAGTTGATTATCTCGGGTATTTTGTCACAGTGGCAGAAAGCTGACACCGTCACCCCACGTCCTTCTCACAGCCACTGGGACAGATGTTTCTGAGCACCTGTTCTGAGCCTGGTATGGAGGATGGTTTAGCCAGTGATGGAATCCAGAGTTTCTCAATCGTGTTTGGTGAACTCCTACATCTCAGGTATAACCAATTCCTCTTTCAGTGGGACATTTTATTTTTTATTTCACTTACTTATTTTTGAGACAGGGTCTTGCTATGTAGCCCAGGCTGGACTTGAACTCATGACCCCCTGCCTCCACCTCCTGAGTGCTGAGATTATAGGAGTATGTCACCGTGCCTGACTCAGTAAAACATCTGAGTAGCTTGTAGATGGCCCCTGGGGTCTATCTTTTGAGTCAGCACTCAAAAGGTGGCCGACAGGAGTGGGTGGGCACCCTGAGTCCTGCAATGACCTGCAGGCCAGGCTGGCTTTTCTATCAGGCCTAGAGAGCCACAGGAGGGCCCTGGACAGTGCAGTGGAGGTGAGAGGAGACTGTGCCACCCTCCTAGGTGGGTGACCCTTCAGGCTGGTGGTTAGATGAATCTGCATCTGTTCTCTTTTCCCACAGCCCCTCTCCATTGCTCCTCCATCTCCCTGGGACAATTCTGCCCCTCCTGTTCATCTACGTGGTTCTCTCTGCCAAGGTCCAGGCCAAAGTCCATGTCCACACAAAGCTGTCCCTTCATCCCCTGGGAGGTAGCGTCCACTCTTAGATCTGCCTTGAATGTCTCCCACACTTGGCACTTGGCATGAGGGTGGGTGCACCTTAGCAGAACACATCATCCCAAACCATGTTGTTCGAAATAAGCATCACTTTGAGCTGAGGTAACTGAGAATAGGTATGCGCAAAGCTCTCTGCCCTCTGCTGTTTGCCTAAAAGCAGCACACACATTTGTCCAGGTGCCCCCCTCCCTGCTGTAGGGAAGGACAGAAGTAAGCCACCTGGGACAGCCAGGACCTGCAGGATCCCAGCCAGGGCAGAGGACAGCTGCAAAGACAGGAGCTACAGCTCTCCTTGTGCCCCCGCCGAGGCCCCCACACCTGCCTTCCCACGTGACAGCCCCATCACTGCCGAAAAGCCAGGTGCTAACCAGCCCTGGCATCTCGACTGTGTGTACGGTGTGCATGTTCACACTCCCCCGCCTGCCTTCCTTTGTTAATCTGCCTTTCAGGCTAATTTACAGAGCTCCACCCAGTGAACCTAAGGTGGGTGGAAGGAGAAATAAGTTTTTCCTCTCCCATAACAGCATTCTGTGCTCTTTCGCCTTTTGCTGCCTTGAATGCAGGGCCAACTTTTCTGTGTCCTTGACATCTGTGCAGGGCGTTGGCTGAGCTGCCACTAGGAGCAGCTGACAGTGAGCATATGCCTTCTTCTTTCTGTGGGTGTCAAGGCCAGAATCTACAGGATATCCCTGGAAATTTCTGGGTGCAGGACTTTTTGCTCCTGGGACCCCATCACTTTGTATAGCCTAGGCTGGTCTTGAACTCGTGATCCAAACTTCCTGAATCCTATAGCTATTCAACCTTCACCCAGGACTGGCTATGTAATCTGCAGAGCCCAATGCAAGATGAACACGCAGAGTCCTGTTTGAAAATTTCTGAGTGTCAGCCGAGCATGGTGGTACATATCTGCAATCCCAGCTACTCGGGAGGTAGAGGAAGGAGAATCACCAGGTTCCAGGTCAACCCAGGCAAAGTTAGCAAAACCCTACCTCAAAAACAAAAACAAAAGGACTCGGGGTGTAGCTCACTGGTAGTGCCCTTGCCTAGCATGCACAAGGCTCTGGCTTCCGGCCCCAGCACCATTTAAAAAAAAAAAAAAAGTGAAACTTACTAAGTTTTGCACAAAATCACGCAAGCCCCTCTGCGCTTGGAGCTTGGCGTGATGGAAGCCAACCCTGTCCACGTCTGGTTTTATGGGCACCAGGTGGAGCAACTCCAGCCAGCCCATCCCATAGCAGGGCTGGCTGCCAGAGGCTGCCCCCTCCGCCATCCCAGGGCCGGTGGCAGTACCTGGGTGGCCTGCATGAGCTGTTGCCAGTGGCGGTCCCGGATGGCGGGGTTTTGCAGCTCGCTCACGGCACGCAAGGACGTGATTATGTTTCTCACGGTGTTGTCAAGCCCCACGAAGGCGTCCCAGGCCTTCATCTCTTTGTCCAAAGACCTCACGTCCTTGGCGAATTTTTTGAAGTCTATGTCCATTTGCTCCACGTTGATGTCTTTCCACTTGGTGGTCTTCCAGTCATCGATGCTGGTGTTGACCTGCCATGGGAATGCTTGTTGACCTCCTGGCTTCGTCAACAAGCCCTCGGGAAGACACGCCTGCCACCCTGCCACACCGCTCTGGGGCAGGAATTCCTACAACTCAAACCAGAGTTCAGGGCACCAAGGAAAGGAAATCAACCATTGTGTCAGAAACACAGCAATTAACAGGAGCTGGGAGGGGAGTGGCTCAAGGGCTGGGGACATGGCTCAAGTGGTACAGTGCTTGCCTAGCAAGCACAAAGCCTGAGTTCAAACACCAGTACTGCTCCCCACCCCAGGAAGAAAAGAAAAAGAAAATAAAAGCAGTTAAAATGTACTCGGGCAGCCAGGTGCCAGTGGCTCATGCCTGTAATCCTGGCTACTCAGGAGGCAGAGATCAGGAGGATCGTGGTTCAAAGCCAGCCCAGGCAAATAGTTCGCAAGAAAAAAAGAATCACAACAAAGAGCTGGTGGAGTGGCTCAAGGTGTAGGTCCTGGGCTCAAGTCCAAGTACTGCAAAAAAAAAATGCATTTGGGCAAAAACCTGTGTTGGAGCCTTTCTACTGCTGAAAAGGACCTGGTTCCCCTCGCTTTTGGGAATGGCCGTGTAATTCACCTTGGCCTGCACTTCTGCACAGGAGCCTTTAATCGCCAACATTTGGCAACATTGAAACGCAGCCTGGAATGTTGAGCTGACTCTTGACAGACAGCTGCCCGAGGACAGCTTGGAGCACAACACGCAGAGATCTGTAGGGCTGTTTGTCACTGCACAGTAACTGAGCTTCCACTGACAAAAATGTCAGAGGAGAAACTTCATTCCTGGCCATAAGAAACAAACCAAACTACCTGGGGGAACCCTACAGTACAGGCCATTTTTTTTTTTTTTAATGGTATTGTGATTTGAACTCAGGGCTTGTGCTTGCTAGGCAAACATTCTACCACTTGAACCATGCACCCAGCCTGAGACAGAAGATTTTGAAGCCTGCATTCTTAAATTTGGGATGGGTTGAATCTGGGTATGGTGGTACATGCCTGTAATTCCAGCTGATACTCAAGACACAGAAACAGGAGGCTTCCAAGTTTGAGGCTGATCCAGGGAAAGTTAGCCAGACCCTATCTCAACACCAAAATCAAAGCAAAAGGGCTGGGGGCATAGCTCCAGTGGCAGAGTGCTCACAGCAAAAGCTAAGTTCAATCCTCAGTACTGCAAAACAGAAGAGAAAAGAAAAGGGGGTGCACTGAAAATGACTGCAAAGCCGGAGGCCTCTACCTAATGGAGTCCGACTGTGGACGCAGGTGCTACAGGTGGAGAAGCCGGGGTTTGCCGACCTTCTGTGTTCCCTAAAGACCAAACTGGCAGTACTTATGGGATGTTTACCCTCAGAATAGGAAGACTCGAAACCTTCATACCTAGCAGAACCATCAGCCATCCCTCTCGGGTAGGTTCATCCCGTTCGTGTCCTGTCCTTATAATGTGCCCTGGCTAGTCGGTTTTGGAGAATTTGCTTATCATCTCCTGGGAAATGTGCCCTTTATTCTCTTGACTGTGCTAATGATTTGTTGTTTGTTTGTGTTTTGAGACAGGGTCTTGCTACGCAGCCCGGGCTGGCTTGGAACTGGCAATCCTCCTGCCTCAGCCTCCTGAGTGCTAGGATTACAGGTGGGCGCCACCATGCCCAGTTTTGTGCTAATGATTTTTGCACTGAAGACGTGCAGCATCCCTTTCTCCCCGATGGCAGTGAAAGTGTTCTGCATGCCATGCACACAATAGAGACTCAGATTCAGCTAACTGTGAAAGAAAGAGCATCGAGAGGCTTTGACTTGTGCCCTCTCTTGAGGCCTGGATGTGATCAAGTCCACGGCTCTAAGGATTTACTTCTATGTAAGAAATATGTAACCAGGTTCAGTGACTCATGTCTATAATCCCAGCTACTTTTTTTATAGAGGCAGAGATCCGTAAGATTGTGGTTGGAGGCCAGCCCAGGTCTACCCAAAAGTTAGTGAGACTCCAACTCAAAAAATAGCTGAGCATGGTGGTATACTCCTGTGATACCAGCTATGCAGGAAGTGTAGGTAGGACTGTAGTCCAGGCTGGCCTGGTAAAAAACGCAAGACCCTATCCAAAAAAAAAAAACCTAAAGCAAAAAGGGCTGGGGACATGATTCAGGTAGTAGAGCACTTGCCTAGAAAGCACAAGGCCCTGAGTTCAAACCTAGGTGCTAAAAGAAAAAAAAAGCAAGAAAATATGTAGAGTCAGTATAACCAGAATGAAGACATTCACAGTATTTTCCTGGGGTGTATTAAAAAAATAATAATAAATGAGGAGACAGAGCCAGCTCCTGTATGGGAGCCCTGAGCACTGCCAAGAGACAAATTCCCCCGACACAAGTTCACAGAGTTGACTCAACTCCACCTAAAACTGTAATAATTTTCTCTTGGCAGGGAGGAGCACTTGGCAAACTATCCTAAAGTTCACTCAGAAAATAAGAGAAGAGCTGGAACACTTTTGGACACCTATGAGCAAAGAGGAGAGAGGACAGCAGAAGTTAAACAGGTGCACCCCCCCCGCCCCCACACACACAGGGGGGTGTGGAGGACGAGGTCCTGTGGTCCTGCTCAGAAGACTCCCCCACTGGCCTCCTTCACATGCAGCACACAGGTGACCCAGCCCAGACCTGCTCCTACTCAGAAAGATCCCAGGCTCCTGCGCTGCCTCTTCTTCTCTGAACTTCATCCTCTGCCACCCAGACAAACTTCCATTCCTTCAGGGTTGTGTAAGCAACTGAGAAAACCAAAAATGGCAGCTTGCCAGTGCTCCCAGCTCTGTCAAGATGGAGAAGTCCTGCTGCTTCCCAGCCTGCCATCTCACAATGGAGGACCCTGGTCACCCACACCAAACCAGACAATAGTAAGGAAAATCGCTCATGCTCTGAGGAAGACATGCCACACGGTTGTATTTAAAGGAGCAGAGGAGAGGGCAAAGGGACCTAAATGGATCCCTACACTCTCTACCCAAAGCCATCAAATGTTGCTATGGTAGACTAATATGTTATATGTATGCCCTGTAAGACACACACAAAAATACTGAGAAAATTATACAAGCTGTTTATTGAAAATCACTCTAAAAAATCAAGACATTTCCTAACAATGTTCAAAAAAAAGAAAAGAGAGGCAGAGGAACAAGAAACAGAAGAAACAAACACAAAACAAATAACGAGATGTCAGAGTAAGTCCTAACAGGTCAATAATTATCTTCAATGTAAATGGGGAGATATACCAGGTACAAGACAGAGACTGGCAGTGTAGACAAAAAAACGTGATCCAGTAATACGCTGTGTACAAGAAACTCACTTGAAATATAACAGCGTAGGGAAGTTGAAAGAATGAAAAAAGGTAGACGATGGCCAACACTAATCAAAGCAATCAACAAAAAAACAGAAGGAGCTATATTAATATCAGATTAAGCCAACTTTAGAGCAAAGAAAATGACCAGAGGCAAAGAGGAATATTTCATAAGGAAAAAAATGGTCGACTCATAGGAAGATACAAAAATCCCAAGCGTGTGTACCCTAAGTCACAGGGCCTCAAAATACAGGAAGCAGAAGCTGATGCGGCTGAATACATCACAGTTGCAGAGGGGGACGCCAACCCCCGCTCCCAACAGTTCAGAGTTGTGACAGAGCGTGAGCAAGGCTGCAGGACCAGACGAGGCAGTCCGTGGATAGGACCTGGTGAACAGGGAACCCTACACCCAACAAAAGCAGAACCATCCACCAAGACAGACATATCCTTACCTGTAAAACGAACCTCATCGATTTAAAACAGTTTAAGTAGTTCAGTAGTCTCTTCAAGAAAATAAAAGAGGAGAGGACACTTTTCAACTCATGAAGCCAGTATTGCTCTGATACCCAAACCAAAGGCATCACTGCTTGCTTTCTTAACACAGCCCAGTGCATCTCATCAGATCACCAGCAAAAATCCAGCATGGGGAATTTTGGACTCAGACAAGTGGCATTCCTTCTTTAATTTTTTTTCTTCTTTTTGGCAGCACTGGGGCTTGAACTCAGGGCCTCACACTTACTAGGCAGGCACTCTACCACTTGAGCCACTCCACCAGCCCTTTTTTGTGATGGGTATTTTTGAGATATGGTCTTGTGAACTGTTTGCCTGGGCTGGCTTCGAACCGCAATCCTCCTGATCTCTGCCTCCTGAGTAGCTGGGATTACAGGCAGGAGCCATGGCGCCTAGCTACATTGGTTATTTTTGAGATAGGATCTTGAGTTATGCCGAGGGCGGCCTGCGCTGTGACCCTCCTGTTTGTGCTTCCCAGGGTAGCTGGGATAATAGGTGTGAACCACCATGCACAGCTGTTGGTTGAGATGGAGTCTCAAGAACTTTTTGCGTGGGTTGGCCTTGAACCATGATCTTCGTGGTCTCTGCCTCCTAGGTAGCTAGGATTATAGGCATGAGCTAAAAAATTTTTTTTTAAGGAGAAGTGAGATATAAGAGAGAGTAAGAGGAGGAGGAGGAAAAAGAAAAAGGGAAGGGAGGACAGAAAAAAAGAGAGGCAGTAGATGGAAGGTGAGCCAACATCCCACACAGAGAAAAAGGCCAAGAGAAGTGCTCCAGGAGAGAGAGCCAGCTTGGGGTCCTTTGGGTGCCTCCCCAGGATCAGGAAACCAGTTATTGTGTTCTTACAATGGGAGGTCCCCGGGGCAGCCCCTCTTGGTGCCAGGTGCAGCCCCATGCAGCACCAACCTCTTCCCCTCCCCACGCCTCCTCCCTCCCCTCAACCCCCGTCACCTGCCTCCCAGGCCCCCTCACCATCATGATCATGTCCCAGAGTTCCTTCAGCAGGCGGACCTCCTTGTGGCAAGCTTTCAGCTGCTTGTAGTCTGGGACCGCGACCTCGAACAGGCTCCCGGACTTGCACAGTGCCTCCATGACAGCCTCCATGTTCGTGATGCTCTTTTGTTGCTGTGGGCGGGAGAGGCCGTTAGTAAGCCGCCCCCAGCCCAGGCACTGCACCCCACCCTGCTCCCCACCATCCTGCGCTCTTTTCTCCACCCTGACCCCCCACACCTGTGCACCATGGAGGTCAACACTCAGTCGATAAGGCAGCAGCCACAGCTCTGCCCATGATGCCCTCACCCTGCTCGTCTACGGGCTGGGGCAGACTTTCAGTGGACTGTGAATAAATCCTGCTGGGATGGATATCCTGACTCCCCAGCATTTCCCCCATTTTCAAACTATACTCTTTATCTTATTAAAAAGGACACGAGGTCTGGTGTGGTGGTACAGGTCTGTAATCCCAGCATTTGGGAGTTCCAGGCTAGCCTGGGCTACACAGCGAGACCCTGTCTCAAAAAAAAAAAAAAGACATGAATAATGCTGGATTGCTTTAAAAATTAGAACATAAAGATAGGCAAAGAGGAGAAAACTTAGTCAATTCAAATCCCATCACTAAGTATTAACATCTAAGAACGGTTTGGTGTCGCATCTGTACACAGCTGGCTCTTTGTGTCTGCAGGTTTCACATCCTTGGAGTTAACCAAATGCAGATTGAAAACATTTGAAAAAAAATTGCATCTGTGCTGAACATTTATAGATCTTTTCTTGTCATTGTCCCCTACACAATATAGTGGAAAAAGTGTTTACACTGCACTGACATCGTGTTAGGGCTTGTAAATCCTCTACAGAGGATGTAAAGTGTACAGGGGGGTGTGTGCAAGTCCTTTGCAAATACTACGACATCCTATATCGGGTACCTGGGCACACCTGGATTTTTGTATCCATGGGTCCTTGGAACCTGTCCCCTGTGGATGCCGAGGGATGAGTTTGTACGCACGTGTGTGTGTGTGTGTGTGTGTGTGTGTGTGTGTATACACACAACTCAATGATCCAGGTGGGAACCAAGGCAGCTCCTGCATGTACACACACTGCCTTGTAACAGCCTTAATCCTGGGCATAATCCCAAGGTCGCCTTGGGGCTCAGGTTTGCTGGAGCCTGAGGCACTGCTGAGTGAGCAGAGGTCCCTGACCCTGAGTACTGAGCTGGGTGCAGACGGGCGATGGCTGGCGTGGGCCCTGTGCACCCCATGTACTCCTGCCCTACAAGAGTCCATGGCACCCCAGCCTGAGTGAGTGGCCAGGTCCACACTTTGTGAACTTGTACACCAGATGCTGACCATGCAACTTGGACAGGAGAACAGAGTGGGGACATGTGGGAGCTTGGTAGCTGACTGGATGTGGTGGGCCAGAGAGAGGAAGGAGTAGGGGATAGGCGGTGAGCGTGAGGTCCAGGTGACAGCTTTGGGAACAAGTGAGGTGAAGCCAGGTTGAGGGACAGGACAGGTCTGTAAGGCTCACAGATGTCCAGATGGGCTTGGGCTGTGGCCTGGAGCAGATACAGTGTTAGTGGTGTGATACAGTGTTAATGGGAGGGATGCTTAGGCCACACACACATGCACACACACACATGTACACACTGACCCAGAGGCCAGTTCCATCGTGACCACCTTTCTGGACTTGCAAGAGTAACAGCTGGAGAACAGATGGGCCAGCCTGGGGGTTCCCGAGTTGCTACCCGGTCTCACCCTCGCACAGGAATACCTTATTGAGCGACTTGTAGGGCTCGGAGCTGCTGAAGGAGAACGGGGCTTCTTGTCTGAACTTCTCCCTGAACTCGTGCTGCTTCAGCTGCGGGAGCAACACAGAGACACGGCTGCAGCCCGAGGGCCGCCCAGCCCCTTCCAGGCCCAGAGCACCTGAGCGGTGGCAGTCCCGCTGCTCCCCCGGCTGCCGCCTGGCGCGGAGCGAGGCACCTCGAATTGCTGGCACTTCCGTCGTAGGGTGCTGACCTCGTTGGCCTGGAGGGGGATCACGTTCTGCTTCACCTGCATGGCCAGCTTCTTGGTGTTTGTCCACTGCTCCGGCAGCTCCTAAGGAGGCAAAGGCACGGTGTGTGCTTGTGTTGCGGGGGTCTGCTTCTTTTTCTTTTTTTTTAAACGTGCAGTTGGGAAATAACTTCACACCCCCAGGAAGCTGCAAAAAAAGCCCAAGTTCCCCCCTACGCCCCTGGTCCAGCCTCCTGCAATGGTGAGCTAGCCAGGAAGCTGCAGGGTACCCTCTGTGAACGACAACTCTCTTCTTATCATGGCTTTGAACATGAATCCGCTTTTGTGTGTGCACGTGTGCAGGCGTGGGAGTGTGTGCATGTGTTCACATGTGGTTGTGTGTGCGTGGACACCTGTGTGCATTTTTGCGTGCGTGTATGTGTAGTCCTATGCAATTTTATCTGTGTATCCACTGTGACCAAGGCAGGGAACCATAAAGGAATTCTCTTCCCAGTACCCCTCCCCCAGCCCCTGGCAACCTCTAACCTGCCCTCCACTGCCAAAACCGACCTTTCCAGAATGACTCGAACAATCACACATTTCTGTATTTCCCAATTCTTGACACTTAGGCAGATACTTTATTTATCATCATAAAATATTTTAACTCTCCCTGCAAATGGAGGAGATGTTCTCACTTCTGTGATCGACGGCCCTCATGGGCTGTCTGCAGCGATCAGCCTCACCTGCCATTCCTACACCCCAATTATCCCCTGAGTGGCCCAGGAGCCCCTCCAGACTGGCCTCAAATCCTAAGGCTTCAGCTAGACCTCGGGCAAGGTGGCAGGGGCAGGCACAATGCCTGTTGTTTAAAGTCCAGAGCTAAATAAGGGTGGACCCTTGGCAGCATGGGTCACCCTAGTTGCCTTCTGGCTCCTTCCCCGTTACCCCTGGGCTATGGATCTGGGCACTGTGTATATGAGCAGAAGGAGTGGCCTGGTGTGACTGGACACAGGAAAGGCAGGTGAGTCTGGAAAGAGACAAAAACTCCAGGACCAGACACAGGTGGCAAGGGGTGGCATCTCCTTGGTGGCCCCGAGGAGCCCTGCTCCCCACCCTGCTCAGCCCCAGCCCAGCCAGAACAGACCTTCCTTGATGCTGACAACAGACATTGTCTCAGTTAGTGGCAAATGGCTGAGCAAAGGCAGCTTCTGGCCCCAGCTCCTCTGTCTGACCTTGGATTCCTGCCACCATCCTTTATGCTAGGGGACGACCCTGTACCCAGGAGAAGATGTGGACCACGAAGGCATTTTAACCCAATAACACAATCAAATGGGACTCTTCTGGCTTTGGAAGGCTGCCTCCAGTGCCCCTGTGCTCCAAGAAGCCTCCTCCTCCCGCCTCAGCACCTGGGGGATCCAGAGTCCAGCAGGTGTCCAGACTGCAGTGTCCCCACCTGTCTGGGACCCAGCCCGCCCCTTGCCTGGTGGCACCTGCCACCTGTGGCCACCTGCCTGCAGCTTCAGGTAGATTTCCTCTGGCATCTCCTCCCCATAGGTCTTGAGCAGCTCAATGGTTTGCTTCAAAGGCTCGAACATGCTGTCGGTTGATGCCTGCCTCTCCTTGACCTTCATCAAGTGCCCCATGACTTCCACGAGGCCATCATAGTCACCCTCCTTGAGGTGCTTCGTTAGGCCCATCCGGGCGACTTTCATGAATGCTTCCAGGTCAGCCAGACTGAGGAACAAGGGCAGTTTGTGATGGTCCTGTCCTTCCTGGGCCCCACTCTCAATGGGGCACGGGTGGGGGCCACCAGAGGGGGACACTTCAAGGGTACCTGGCTGTCATGCAAGGCCCTGACTGGGGAGGCACTGCTGCTGCCGTCTTGGAACCACCAGCTTGCTGAGCTGCTGCCTGGACATCCCCCATGCCTGGATAGCTGAGCTCAGCTAAGCTATCCAGCTTAAGGCTGTGAGCCCCAGCTTAAGGCTGCAGCTCAAAGAGGCCTTTGCTGGCTACCCAGAGGGACTCAGCTGGATGACACACCCTCCTGGCCCGGTACCCATCCTGATCACTGACGCTCATTCTACAGGTGCTGGTTGCTTTGCACGACATCAACCTCTTGCCAGGCCCCAGGCTCCCCGAGCCCTCCTCAGCAGCAGGAGTCTGGACACAGTACGTACTCAACAATTGGGGGCTGGACAAAGGGACAGAGCATTTGCTCACAGCCAGTGACACTTTCCTCTGGAACCCACCCTTGGAGGGGTTCCCCTCAAAGCCTCGCCAGAGGTGACACCAGACATAGCCACAGTCCCCATTTCTGACCCCATGTGTCTTTCCTGGGCTCTGCAGGGGTCCCTGGAGGGGTGGAGGGGGGTGGGGCCAGCCCACCTGTTGATGACATGGTCACTCAGGTAGCGCTTGAACATGAAACTCCAGCGCTTGATGGTGTTAAGCAGGGCCTGTTTGAAGGGGCGGCAGTCACACTGCAGCCAGCCGTTGAACACCTTGGTGTTCTCACACTTGGACACCTCCTCGTACAGCTTCTCATAGGAGTCGATCTGGAAAACAGTCGCTGGGCTCTGTCAAGGTCCCCAGGTGGGGCTCCAGAGTGGCTGGGGGCTGGGTGGGTACTCGTCCTCTGGGGCCACTGCAGAGGGCAGCCACCTGGCCCAGTGTGTGGCTTTTAGGAGGTCAACACTACAAGGTGTTTTCTCTCCTCCCATCTCCAGGGCTTCCTGTAGCCCCCAAAAGTCTGTCCCCAAAGAAGACAGCCTGTCAGAGAGAGCAGCACTGGGAGGACTTCTGGAGCAGGAGCAGACAAAGCTTCAAAAGGTGACTGCAGAGGCACCTGCACACCCATGTTTATTGCGGCACTATTCACAATAGCCAAGTTATGGAAACAGCCAAGATGCCCCACCACTGATGAATGGATTAAGAAAATGTGGTATCTATACACAATGGAATTCTATGCAGCCATGAAGAAGAACGAAATGTTATCATTCGCCGGTAAATGGATGGAATTGGAGAACATCATTCTGAGTGAGGTTAGCCTGGCCCAAAAGACCAAAAATCGTATGTTCTCCCTCACATGTGGACATTAGATCAAGGGCAAACACAACAAGGGGATTGGAGTTTGAGCACATGATAAAAGCGAGAGCACACAAGGGAGGGGTGAGGATAGGTAAGACACCTAAAAAACTAGCTAGCATTTGTTGCCCTCAACGCAGAGAAACTAAAGCAGATAACTTAAAGCAACTGAGGCCAATAGGAGAAGGGGACCAGGAACTAGAGAAAAGGTGAGATCAAAAAGAATTAACCTAGAAGGTAACACCCACGCACAGGAAATCAATGTGAGTCAACTTCCTGTATTGCTATCCTTATCTCAACTGGCAAAAACCCTTGTTCCTTCCTATTATTGCTTATATTCTCTCTACAACAAAATTAGAGATAAGGGCAAAAGTTTCTGCCGGGTAGTGAGGGGGTAGGGGGGGAGAGGGAGGGGGCGGGGGGGTAAGGGAGGGGGTGGGGGAAGGGGGGAGAAATGACCCAAACAATGTCTGCACATATGAATAAAATAAAAATTAAAAAAATAAAAATCTACACTAATAAAATTATATGCAATATCTTAAAAAAAAAAGGTGACTGTGGTCAAAGGGGCTCTCAAAGAGCCCCCTTTAACTCTTCCTAGGCCCTCTAATGCCACCCCTCCTTGTGGGGTGGGTCACTCTCGCTCACGGGCTCCCTTTCTCACTGCACCTTAAGAACAAGTAGGAGAGTTGTGTATTAACTGTGTTTTCTTCTCTCTCTCTCTCTCTCTCTCTCTCTCTCACTCTCTCTCTCTGGTGGGACTGGGATTTCAATTTAGGGCTTCACATTTGCAAAGCAGGTGCTCTACCACTTGAGCCTCCAGTCCATTTTGCTCTGGTTATTTTGGAGATGGGGGGGGTGTCTCACAAACTATTTGCCTGGGGTGGCCTCAAACCACGATCCTCCCTATCTCAGTCTCCCAAGTAGCTAGGATTACAGGCAAGAGCCACAGGCGTCCAGCCCCCACTGTTTTTATATACATGATTTGGGAGGAGGGTATTTTAAAAATGCAAGACGTGTAAAGAAGCATGGAAATGTGACACATGATCAGGAGAAAAACTGTTACTAGGAGTTGGCCCACACCTGCAAACTGTTGGTTCCTTTTGGTAGAAACCGCAAAAAGGCCCTTCACTCCCTCTGCCTCCTAACTGACTCTGGGGCTTCCCCATGTGACTCTGTGTGGCGTGGCACCCTCCTCTTGGGAACTGTGAGTAACAAACTATGTTGTCAAAAGAAAAGTCTCCACCTTGCATTACTTCACCCAGGCTTGAAATCAAGCCCTGCAATCCTCTACTGGAGGACTCAAAAGACGGGGAGGCCAGGTTCATACGCACCTGCTGCTGAAACTGATTGAGGGTAGGTGGCGTCTTGGGGATGGTCTCATCTGTCCGGGTGTCCAATTCCTCCACGGTGGGTGCATGCCCAAAGATCAGGAAATTCTTCATGAACTCCTGGAGGTCATCCATCCAGAGATAGGAGTATCTCTCAAAGGAGTCCTGGTGCTCCTCAGCCTCCTTCATGGCGTTGACCACCAGGCTGGACACTTCTTCCTTCATCTCCATGAGGTCTGTCATGTCTTCCAGGTCTGTCTGGAAGGGGTGAGAGAGAAACCAACGGATGAGGCACTTGACCTGTTCCTGTGACTCAGAATTTACCCTCTGCAACGGGCAGAGGCTCTCAGCGGGGGCTCGCGTGCCAGAAGACCCTTCTTGTGGCCCTTCTGCTCTCTGCAAAGTACACTCCTGGGACAGAAAGCCTATGTTGGTGCTTCTGGGTTTACGTGAGCTCAATTCCAGGACTCAGCTGGCTTCAAGGTGTTCTCTTCTCACCTTTTCCACCTCCACAGGAGGGATCCAGATTCAGGGTGGGCTGGGGTGCAATCTAGCCCAAAGTGGGGTGGGCAGGAGTGGCTGCCTGGAGGCTTTCTCCTTGCAGCCTCCCTGCAGCATGCCCAGTTCCCTAGGTACTGGTGTTTTAGACAGATGGCCTGGGTTTCACTGTGTTCTCTGCTCTGAGATCCCCATGCTCTGTTATCTCCTTGTCCTGACCCCCATTTCCTCTGTGTGTCTCCTTGGTGTCCCACTGGAAACACCTCCTGGGTTCTCTATCACCATGCTGTGGTGCTCAGTCCTCTGGGAAGTGATCATGGTCCCAGCTGCCTGGGTTCCCCATCCTGTGACCGTCTTCTACTGCCCTGTACCATGTCAGATGCAGCATCTCTGCAGCTCACTGCTGGGCTTTGGAGGAACCTTGACACTGAGCCATGCAGCTCTAAATCATCCTGCTTGGGTGGCCTGGGGTGTCTGAGACAGCTCGCATGTGTGCTGTAAAAGCTTGGACGGGGTGGTTCTAACCACAACATCTCTTGGATCCTGAAATCAACCTGCTCTCTCATCCCTTGGATTGAGGTGGAGGGCAGCTCCAGGCACCCTGATTCTGAGGGCACTGCCTTGCCTGGTATCTGTGTAATGGGGGTAAACACTATCTGAACTCTGGGACAGTTGGCTGGTTGTACCAGGGCTAGGCACACCACCTGCTCGTGGCTCACAGATCACAGCCATTTTCTCTGCCTGAGTCTGTTGGCCTGGAAAGCTCCTCTCACCCTCAAGGAGGGTCTCTCTGGATGTGCACCTTAGAAGCCCACCTCTATCTTCCCAGGGAGTGAGCTCCTTCCTCTTGGGTCCTCACTTCATTGCACTGTATACCATGAACACATGCATAGGTACAGGCACACACATGTGTACACACATGCACAACATTCACAGACACAAGCAGGTATGCACACATATGCAAACACACAAGCACTCACATGAAAACATGCACAGACACACATACAAATACATAAGACACACATGCAAACATACCACACACAAACACGCAATTCACACACAACACATGCATACACACACAGAAACATTCAAGGCACACACAGGCACGTGTGTGCAAATGTACCCACTCTCACACACATGCAAATACACACGAACATGTGCTCACACATCCCCCCTTCCTGATAGCACGGAACATCTTGCTGTAACTGTTTGCTTTACAAATAATACATGCTGACTGTTGAAAATACAAACAACGCAGAAATTTCTGAAATAAAAGGCCCCATTCGTGCTCCTGCCCTCTCCCTATACCCCGCTTCCCCATCCTGGTTGCCATAAGTACGCACTCAATAGTTTGGAGTATATTCACAGAAATACAGATTTTTTTTTTTTTGCTTGTTTAAACAAATGAAATCATATTATAAACTTTGTCCCACAACTTAATAAACTCTTGATGACATCAAGACCATCTCTCTGCCCTGGCTCATTTTCTGAGTCAGACTTAGTGTGGATGGGTCAGGGAGTGAGCTCCTTCCTCTCTGATTTTTGTGTTTCTAGGGTACAAACAAATGCCCTGACCAACACACCTGCTCCAACCTGCCCTTGGGGTTGCTGAGTGGCCTGTGACTTCTGCACGCAGAACTGACCTGGCACAGGGTTTAGTGCACTTGGAGTAAATGGTGTAGAAAGCAACAGAAGGCATCTTTGTCAAAACACCTGAGTGCAGACAGAATCTCAGTGTCTAAATGACACAGAATGAACCATTGGGAGGAGGTAGGGGAGCAATTACTCTCCTGGCGTCTTGCTGTGGAGTGAGACCCAGGCAGGCCGTGGACAAGAGGCCACTTTGGGGAGGACATAGAAAGAGAAAGTGGGTTTACTGGGGAGCTGATGGGATGGAACTTTCAAGCTCCTCATCACCTTCAGAACCATCACCATGTACCATATAAACAAGCAGGCATTGCTGAGTTAGAAGGGAGTTCCACAACAGAAAAATGATTGATGCCCACAAGGAAACCCAGTAGAGCTATGGAAAACCATGACTGACCTTGTAGCTCACTCTGCCCTTGGCCAGCCTGGGTATGAGCCTGGCCACATTGTAGAGGTCATTGACCAGGCCTTCGATCAGCCCCAGGAAGCCCTCCTCCAATCCCATCTCCAACGACGGGTTGAAGGTCAGCCCCTCCTCGTCTAGCTCCATACGGATCTCAAACAGTGGTGCCACGCTCTCCTGAAAAAAGCCATTGTGGGGTCAATGACTTGGTCTGCTTCAAATAATTCTCAGAGCCCAGACTGTCAATGCCAGGCACCATCCGAGGTATGGTGGAACTACCTTTCTCTGACTTGGACCACTTCAGTGAGCATGCTTCCTGGGGGGCTGCCATCTGGGCAATCCACATGGGACCAACGCACAGCCATGGGACCCAAAGTTGGCAGGGACTAGGCTGGGGGGAAGGCAGGCATGAGGAGGTGGATTACTTAGTTCAAAACCCATAGCTGCCTTGGGTGAGTTGCCAGAAACATCACAGTTTCCCAAAGATAAAAAACAAGGACCACCCTTTTACAGGATGGAAGCATGGGTTGCCTCACCTCTCTGGGTTACTGTCAGGAATGAACGAACCAATCACATACAAGGTGGTGTGACAGCAACTGGACAAGCCCTTGCATCCCTTTGGTTCCCATCAACCAAGCTCACGCCCTGCCACACCATGTCTGCTCCCAGTCGTCTCTGGTGGGGCTACAGGTGCTAGCCCCATCCAAGAGCAACTGGGATCATGGTTGACCTTAGGGCTTTTCCCATCACACCAGCACATACATTCACACATACCAGTGTGTCCCAAGGCACAGGTGGCCCCAAAATCAATACCATGACCAGCAATCTTCTCCCAAACCCAAGGCCCCATTGACCTGAGCCCACTAAGCTCTCCACAACTGGAAAGGGCTGAATTATCAGTGTCTGAGCACACTGAGCTCAAACACAACTCATCTGCACTCCATGACTTGGAGAAGAGCCTCTCACTGCCAAGTTCCCTTCTTGTTGGTGGGATGGTGGGGGGCTTTGATGTCAACTTACTGGCTGTGTTCAGAATCATGTGGGGGCCCTTGGAATGAAAAGGACATGGTAGGGAGTAGGTCACCTCCTTGCAGAACACACCTCTGTGGAATTCACCAGCATACCCTCTTGGGTGCCTCTGCTCGGCCAGGCAGAGGGGTGAGTAGGTTAATGGCTGATTTTGCTGGCAGGTACCGTTCCCCTCAACCATCACCATGAGTAGGTAACAGTGGCACCTGTTTTCTCTCTGATGGCAGCAGGGTGGGACAATTTTCTCAGATCTGCTCAGTTATTCTACAGCAGATTTGTGTCATGGCAGTTATGAGGTAACCAACTCCATCCCAAGGGCCTGGGATGGAGGGATGCAAGACTTAGGACGGGGTGGTCTGTAAAATGATAGCATGCTCTTTCATGAAGAAACTCCAAATTATAGATTCCAGTAGGGCCTTACCTCATATTCACACACACCCCTAAAATTGACAACTTACATCCATAACCATGTTGTTTGTTAGGTAGTTTAGAGATTTGCGGATGAAATGGTCAAATTCGTCTAAGACCACGTTGTCGATGTAGTTAACATAGTCCGTCCAAGGCAGGCTGGTTGTATCTGCTCTGACCAGCTCCGCGTTTTCCTGAAATACATGGTTGGCTTCAATGGCACGGTTCATCTGCTCACTCTACTCAGTGTATTCCAGGGCTCTCTGGACCACCCTTGTCCTTGTCCACTTGGTTCAGAGACACAGGTCTGCTCTGAGCTTCTAGAATGTGCCAGACTCTTTCCTATAGTCCACCTGGACACTGGCCACTCCCTTCCATTCCTGCCTTGTTCAACGTCTTCTAATCTTTTAGCTTTCAGCTCAAATGTCACCTCCCCACAAAGACTCTCCTCAAGCACTCTCTATCCATCTCAGGTTGGATCCTATCCCTGCCCCTGCCTTATTCCCTTGGAAATCTGTTATTTATACCAACAGGATACAGGTGACAACTCTTAAGTTTTTTTGTCTTTGGTTTCTATCTGTTCCTGCTTTGATGCCCAGCTTCACGAGAGCTTTTCACTGCCATGTTTCCTTCTCGTTGGTGGGCTGGAGGGGGACTTTGATCTCACCTTACTGGATGTGTTCATAATCATTTGGGGGCCATCTGAATAAAAAGGACATGGTAGGGAGTAGATTGACTGTTTTTTCCACCACAGAGTGGGAACTGGTGGATGGATGGATAGATGGATGGATAGATAGACAGAAGAGTGGATAGGTGGATAGATGCATGAGTGGATAGATGGATGGATGTATGGACAGATGGGTGAATAGATGGGGGGGTGGATGGATGAATTGATGGATGGATGGTTGGATGGATAGCTAGGTAGGTGGATGAGTGGATGGATGAGTAGGTAAGTGGATGGATGGATGGATGGATGGATGTGATAGATGGGTGAATGGATGGATGAGTGTAAGACACTGAGTGCTACAGGGGGAACGCAAAGATGAATATGACTTAGTCTGCACTGTCAGGCATCTATGTTTTGAGAGAGCATTCATAGGCCCAAATAACTTTAGTGTAAGACAGAGAAATGGTTCAGATAACTGTCATATGAGTTGATGTATGTGATAAAAAAAAAAAAAAACCCTGGCACAAAGGCAAGGTTATTTATCAAAGCTGGAGATCAGGCGAGGCATGTCTCGTGGGTTCACTGGCCTCAGCTCCCTTACCCTCCTCACCAGCCTCCTTGCTGTACTCTGAAGCTTTCCTAACCCAGAAGCAAATCTCTCCTGTGTGGTTTTCCCAACACTTCTGAGAGTAGGAACAAGTTAATTGCTTAACTTTTTATGTAGCAGCTATCAGGGTTACATGTCTATTTTACTGGGACATTTTGACACCATGGCAAAGCGGGAAGGTACAGGACCTAGAAAAGAGATACCATAGTTTTTGGTCTAACCAAGTCCTGCCACTGGGGTGACCTTTCCTTTAGTGAGGCCTGCTGGTGTGTCTGGATGTGGTGACCATCACTCAAGTTCACACCATTGATTTGTACCATGCACTGGGAAACCTCCAAAACTGTTCTAACAACATCTTAAACTTGAGGAAGGGGAAGTTTTTTCCCCCAGGCCAGTGCAGATCCCAACCATCCACTTGCTGGGATGCAAGCTGGAGAGCTAAGTGCAGAAGGCACGAAGACCCCCACAGTGCTGGGAGTCCAGGCAGAGCCTCCAGCAATACAGATTGCTATTTTGCATTCTCCCTGTGAATGCGCACATAACAAGGACCGTCCCAGAGATCCACAGGGACCAGGACCCTCCATCTGCTGAGACTATTGGCAAAAAGAAGAACCTACTTTCTAGGTAGCAAAGCAGGTGTGCTAACTCTTCATGCCCATAAATGTGCTGGCCGTGACACACCATGCGTGCACAATCCAGGGTTCCTCATTCTTCATGTGTGACTGCTTCCTGCCCATATCCACGGGAGGGAAACCCGCAAAGGATGCAGGCAAACACACAGTGCTTGCCCGCAGCAGCCCATCCCAGGAAAACAAGATTTGGAGGCTGAATATGAAGATGTCACCTGCCTATATCAACTTTGTACAGGTGGGGGCTATGATACTCTTGGAATGGATGAGTCAGATATGCAACAAGAAGAATCAGACTTCGAGGCACATCGTGGGATGGCTGGCGACGTTAAGATAAGCTGTCTTGGATGAGAGACCATGGACTTCTGCCACCACTAAAACAGGTGTTGCCTACTATTTTTATGAACTCTGTAGTTCTGCCTTCTCTTTCTCCCCTCTGTGAAAAGCAAGTGTCTCTCCAAGGACCCCTGGCATCTCCTTACCGCCACCATGGCTTGGATCTTCACACCAGCCTCCTTGACAGCTGTGTAGCGCTTGTTCAGGTTGACCATCCTTCCATCCAAGTCCAACAGGGCGTCCTTTTTGTTGTCCTTCCTTTCAAACAAGGGGTTGGCTGACCAGTCCTGGAAGGAAACGGTGGGAGTGAGGATGGCTGGTTTGGAAAGCAGGCTTGGTCTCGCTTCTTCTCAGCTTGCTCTGGCTCTTCAGTGTGGGTCTCCTCTTCCCTTGAGGATCTCGGACTGGAGCTGAATTCTTTGTGACCTGTGTGCACCGGGGTCCCAGCACCTCTGTTTAACTTCTTGAGAAAATTACCCAAGGGAATAAGTATACCATTCAAATGAAAACTGAATCCACTGGTGAGAAAATCTCAGTGGGTGATAATGGAATGCATGTGACAGAAGTGTCACAGCAAACAGGCCAGAGGATTCTTGAAATAAGAGACGTGCTCCAGTGAACACATCAATAAACAAGGCGGTAACAGTTGTAACTTATTTCCTTCCGGGGCTCTCGGGGAGAGTGGTGGCATGTGGCATAATCTGAAGTACCATGTTAGTGGCAGCTGTAGTGGGGCTCGTGGGAAACCATAATGATTTAACCTTGCTGTGTTCAAGAAATAGCTTAAACCTGGTCACTTAAATATATAACAGTTACACCGTGGACAGTGCAAAATTAACAGGAAGGGGGATTTTCAAAGACTTCCTTTTAGATGTATTGCTGTGAGAGCTTTTGCATATTAGGGTCATTAACAAAGCATGGGGAAAACTAGGGAAGGAGTGTCATTGTCTGTCCGTCTGTTCCCTCTACCATGCTCTGGAAGGGGCTTGAGGTAAAAGAAGTGCCCTGCTTTTGTACTAAGCAACAGGCCCATTTCCTGGAGGGCTGAGCCTCAGCCGATTTCTTTCTGCCCCTTATTCCTAGCAACAGCCTGGTACGGACTAGGTTTTGCACACACATCTGCTGAGCTCAAAGAATGAATTCTACAGTGACTGGGCTGACATCATTGTTCCTGACCAGTGCATTAGATGGCAGCTCCCATGGCCACCTGTCACGTAGCAGCACCTGCCAGGGGCCTCTCTTCGTGGCCTCATTTGCCTCAGGAGCAAATGAGCTCTCTGAAGCCCTGCTCTGACTTCTGTAGCTCACTCACCCTCATGGCCTGGGTGATCCCTTCTACATTTTGCTTGGCTTTCTGTATTCTGTTCTGCAAGTTATGTAGGATTTCTCGCATCTCTTGAATATACTGAAACACACCTGGAATATAAGCATAAGCATAAGGGAATTTTACCCAAGGAACAACTCAGCCAGATGAAGATGCTTTTTGGGTTGGCACAGTGCTCAATTTTGGGATCAGCTCCTGGGAAAAACGGCCCCTCTTCTAAAACATGAACCAGAAGAAATTGTTGTGAATTGCTTGAAATAAAATGCCAAGGAACTCAGTAGGACTTCCCCATCTCCAAATGTATGGACCCGTTAATCCCCCAGGAGGCCCGGACTCCTGAAGTCAAAGCTCCCTTCCTCCTAGAGCCCTAAGGCCTCTAACCACAAACAGAACGCTGGAGAGATCAGAGCTCGTACAGTGCTGTCAGGGGCTGGAGGAGCTGAAGAGCCGTGGTCTTGGGCACAGTGGGCGGAAAGAAGGATGACCTCCTTACACGGAAAAATCAGGACTGACCTTGATTTCACAGACATAACATTTGGCCCCACCTTCTCATTTAGACTGTGGCTTCGGGGGCTGAAGAAGTGGCAAAAGGCACAATGAAGGTCTCATAGGGATGGGAGCAAAGTGGGGTGCCCATTGGGACCTGGGGGATGGAAATGGGGGCGGTCCGGGTCTTTCGCCTGGTCTGGTTTTGGAATGGAGGAAGGGAGCCTCACGACTACTCTCCTCCCACTTGTCCAGCATCCATCTGAGTCAGCTGAGACAGGCATTTGCCTTGTGGACTTGCTGAGCACATATGGTAGGAAACAAGCAAGGCCAGACTCCAGGGACCCCAGTTTGGAAACCCTGGGACCCCTCGGCAGCCCAAGGAGTCTCCCCTGATTCTGTGTGTAAGTAACACAGATGGGTACTTTCCTGACTGGGCAAACAGGTACAACTGCCCTTTGACTTTAAACCTGACACTACAGCAGCTAAAGCAGCCATGCAAAGCCAAGGGCAGAAGTGGCCCCTCCAGGCGGGGGGCTGAGGACAGGGAGTGGGCAGGTTGGACCCCCCCAGGTTGAACCCCTTTCCTATGAAGTTAGCCTTGATACCTTCACCATTCCAGAACAAGGTTGTTTCTGCACTTAATAATTTGACATCGATCTCTTCTAATTCTGACTTTATTAGTGGAAATTCGACGTCCATCACAGTTTTCTTTATCTGAAAAACAAAGGCTACACAGTGTCAGGGTTTTGTCCCAAATCTAGATTTTAAAATGTTAAGGATTTAACAATGGTAAGGGTTATTATTACCAAACTGGTTATAACTAGTGTTATTTGGGAATTATATATACATTGTATTTCAAGAGACTCTGACTTTTAAAATGATTTAATCATGAAGGGTTTATGTACGTACTTAGTTCTTCATTATCCATGTTGTGGGGTAGTATGAAAACAGTGAGTGGATAGCCCCAAACTTTTGTATTTTGGAGTCATAGAAGAAGAATCAAGAATGTACACGTGAATAAGTGAAGTGTCCCTGGACTCAGAACCTCTGCTTGGTCACAGATCTAGAGCCAGAAATCTAGTTATATGGGGACCCAGGATCTGCAGAGAAGCTGTTCACATGGTTAGCAGACAGGCTGATGCCAGCACAGGGCCTGTGCCATTTCTGCCCTTCTCCAAGAAACTAATACTTGGCGACTTGAATTCACAAAAAGGAAAAACAAAACAAACAAACAAATGAGGACTGGGAGGGTGTGTGGCATTTCTATAAATCGTTCCCTTAAATAGCAAGTGCCATTTGAACTTTGGAACACTACGTCAACTGTCAACATTTTGCTTTATACGTCACTTTGAAGGACACGTCTACAGGAAGAGAGAGATTACGGGGCGTTAACACAGGACATTAGACTCCGTGTTTCGCTTTGCAGAACAATTTTCTGCATACAGCCCACCCCACCCCGCCCCACCCCACCCCACCCCACCCCAGGCTTCAAATGTTTTCGACCTTGAACTTGCGGCGGATAAAGGCAGACAAATGGGCTCACAGTTGGCTGCCCACTGAAAACCGGGCGGAAACAGGGAGCCATGAAAGTATAGAGCAGGACAGCGTGGGCAGGACCCACTGACCAGGGTCTGTGCAAGGTCAGTGGCAACTCCCAGTGACGGCCCCTTGCTTTGAGGATGTGAGATAATGTCATAAGGAGCCTCTCGGGTGTGTTTGTAAGCACAGCACTGTGAGCCGAGCCCATGGGAGGCCTGCATAGGAATCTGTCTGGGTTTCTGAGAGTGGACCACGGACAGAGATGGTGGGGCCACTGGTCATCCCTCTAAACTGGAGGGGACACCATCTGATGCCATGCCCTGGGGACCCGTGCTCTACAGCCCAGGCTACCCACTTCCTTATGTATCCTGCTTTCAGCAGCAGTGTGACCTGGGGAGCAAACACACCCAAAAGGCTGCTCAGACATTCTGGGAGGCTCCTCAAAGACCGGCATCCACTTTGGCTTAGCTCAGACAGACGTTAATAGTTTGGCGGGTTGGAGGTCGGTGGTCTCTCAGCTGAAGAGACCACTGGATGAATAAGATCCATAGCGGTAGCAAACACTGCTGGGGGAGCTCCCCTCGGGCTGCCTTTCCTCCTCACTCCTCACCCTGGCTGCCAGGGTTATTAATAGCACCCCAGGGTCCGATTCGACACTGTGGGCTTGGCTAGCAGTGGAAGGTCAATTCTTTTTCTTTTTTTCACAGTACTAGGGTTTGAACTCAGGGCCTACACCTTGAGCCATTCCACCAGATCTTTTTGTGATGGGTATTTTTGAGATAGGGCCTCACAGAACTATTTGCTCAGGCTGGCTTTGAACCAGGATCCTCCTGATCTCTGCCTCCTGAGTAGCTAGGATTACAGGCGTGATCCACCAACGCCCGGCTAGGTCAATTCTTTGAACTACTATTTGTTGGCTTTGTTTTTTCTGATTACATGGTCACTGCAGAAGAGCTTTCACACTAGAAGCAGCCCATACATGGTTTTTCCACCTGCTACATCTCTACAGCTTCCGCTTTCTCTGAACACAGTGCTGGAGCTGTTGGAAGTAAATGATTCTGAAGAAAGTGGGTTCCAGTAATCCATAAAACGGGCACTGGTGTAATGCAAACAGGCAAGTCAATTAAGTTTTTAGCTTGATGAATGAAATCAACAAAACAACAAGCTTTCCTTATGCGGAACTCATTCGAGTTTACATTTCAGCCAAAGTTGGCTCTTTGGTAGTTGCAGGGAGGGGGTGTGTGTGATGTTTTTGACCAATCCGTGTGATAGCCAAACCCAAGACACCTCATTTTACCTCTGGTGTTCACAGACACTCGTGAGGGATGTCACCAGAGCAGAAGGTAGCCCAGTGTCCCTGTGGCCTCACCCTGAATCTTTCCATATTCCAGGCCTTCTCTCCAGTGTATCTAAGGTGATATTGGATGGCTGGGTGTGGTCAATGCCATCCCCTCCGTGAGTCCTCCGAGATAGAGACGCTCTTTGACTCACAGTGTTGCTACTGCCATTCTTGCTGTCACAGGGGAAGGCAAATGACATAGCTCCACTTGTTACTGCAGTTCAGGCAGGACTTCATAAGGGGACAGCAGGAGGGGGACAGGAGGCAGAAGGAGCTGACTCTCTGGTCACAATGTAAGTGGAACCAGCAGAACAATGCACCAAGTCTAGAGAAGGGAGTAGAGCCTGACCTGTAGGTGCCGGTAGAAGGGCCCCCCACAACAGGAATCCAGGGTGTACTCCTCCGTTGGACAACTGACACACGAAACATGGAAACAAATACTCCCAGAGAGCTGATCCAGTTGGGTGAGAGCTGGCTGCAAGAAATGCAAGCCCAACAGAGGCACTCAAGCTACCTGGTGTCGTGCTGAACAGTGAGGGCACAGATGTGAGACCTCACCAACATCGATGCACCTGAGGACCATAGGGACTCCGCTGGAAAGTCCCCATGAGAGCTCCTGCTCTGAGGCCTCCACTCCACTCTCCTGCTGCCTCTCCTTGTCCTGCTTTTGGTTTCTTTGATTACCCATGTGAATGAGGGCTGTGCCTTGCAGCCTGTGGCCACCAGCCTCCTCTGGACACATCTTCTCTTAGACCCAATTCCAAATTCGCTGGAGTCCCAGGAGAGGAGATCTTTTTGGCCCCTTTTGGATGAGGTGTGTGTGGTAGCCAGATGACGGCTCCCCAGAGATGCCCCCATGAGGCGCTGGTAGTATAGTGGTGAGCACAGCTGCCTTCCCAGAGATGTCCCCATCCTAATCTTTAGAGGCGATGGACATGTTACCTTGCCTGTCAAAGGGAAGATTAATCTTGATCTTGGTAGGATCTGGATGAGGCAGATTATCTGGGTGGGCTGAGTTACGGGGGCAGCAAATGTAATCCCAAGAATCCTCATAAGAAGGAAGCCAAAAAGGTGAAAGGAGGAGGCAGTCGTGATACCAGAGCAGATGTTGGAGTGATGTGCCTGAGGATGGAAGAGGCAGCTCTGCTTGTTAATTTATGTCATCCCGACTGTGCCACGGGTGCCAGGGTTAAACATTGCTTCTGGTGTTAGTGGATGAGATGGTATTTGAATGGGTGGACTCAGGTCAGCAGAGTGCCCTCTGTTGTGTGAGTGGGCCTCATTGAATCCCTGGAGGGCATTGGTGACACAAAAGTGGGAGGTGGCAGGAATTTGTCCCCTTTTCCTGGCTCCCTGATGATTTAGGACATCTCGTCTCTTCTCTTGCCACCAGACTGGGATTTATACCATCTGCTCCCCTGATTCTCAGGCTTTGGACTCTGAGTTACCGTCTGGACTGCCTGGGTCACCAGCTTGTACATGGCAGGCCATGGAACTTCCCAACTTCCAAACTGCATGAAGCAATTCTTTGCAATAAATCTCCATCTATTTCTCCATTTTCTATTGGTTCTGTTCCCCTGGAGAACCCTGACTGACAGAGGCCATTTAGCTAAGGAATGCGACAGCTTTTAGAAACAGGAGATGCCAAGAAGGCAGATCCTGACCTAGAGCTCCCAGCCCAGCGGCACCTGCACGTCTGCAGGGGAGGCCTGTGGACTCTTGACCCCCATGACAATAGGTCTCTGTCACTTAAAGCAACTTGGTGTGTGGTGCTGTGTCATGGCAGCAGTGGAGAACCCACTCAGTGTCCATACCTGACCCTCCTGGTTCAAGATAGGGTAGCACCAGCAGTCCCTTGTGTCAGTCAGCTTTTTCATCACTGACCAAATGCCTGAGAAAACAACTTAAAGGAGGAAAGGTCTGTGTTAGCCCTCAGTTTCCAAGGTTTCAGTCCAGGGGAGGCCCAGCTTCTTTCAGATCTGTGATGAGGCAGAACATCATGGTGGCAGAGCGTGAGGCAGAGGAGGTAGCTCACCTCATGGCAACCAGGAAGCAAAGAGACAGAGGGAGGAAGGTGTTGGAGTCCCAATATTGCCTCCAAGGTCAAGTCCCCATGACCTAACTTCCTCCCACTAGGTCCCGCCTCCTAAGGATTCCACGCCACCAAGCCTTCAACACATGGCCTTTGGGGCCATTTGAGATAAACCGTGACATCACCTCTTTCCCATCTGTGGATGGGGTCTGTAAGACGGGTGCCTGGAAGGAGAACAGGCTTATATCTGCCCACTGCCCCATGCCCACTTTTTCCAGGTCCCCTCTTATTGCCAGTGGATCCCAGGTTCTCCTGCCAGGACAGAGGCACTCTGAGTGAACAGGCCTGTCACTAGAAGGTACTGTCCCCAAGGCTAGTCAATTGCAGGGCCTCTCATCTACAATCAGCCTCTTTGCGATTGGAGTGTCAGGTCCTCGGGTCATATCAACATCAAGGAGTTCTCGAGCCACAGCGCTGAGGGTGGACAGCCACCTCTCTAGGCACCTCCCACACAGCTTCTTCACTATAGGAGGCTGGAAGATTTGCAGTCCTAGCCAGGCTTCCAGGAAGCGCCCCTGCCTGAAGACCCTGACTTCAGTGGGAATAATGGAGGTGAATACGGAATGGCTTTGATGCTATCCAAATTGTGTGTAGGAAGCGAAGAATGTAAACATGAGCCCAGTCTCAGTTCTTCATGTCACCGCCTCTGCTGTGGCGTGAATGACGAAGACTGGCTTGAGCCACTTTTGAGTCTACGTGGGGATCTTACGCCACCGTTTGTTCTCAGCAACACCCGAAACTTGGAAAGCAAAATAAAATGAAATGACATCAACTCACCTCATTATACCAGCCAACGATGAGTTCCAAGTTGCCCACAAATTTCCGGAAGGTTTCGTTCTCTGAGAACAGACTCTCTGCACTGCCTGGAATCTCTTTTTGCTGCTGGAAATTCAAGTACTTGACTTCTCTCAGGACTGCCACCAGCTAAATGGTAACGGAGGTCAAAGCACAGGTCAGAAGGTGACCTCAGAAACAGAACGCTGCCTGCCCTGGGTGTTTTCCTGGTTGAAGGATTTCAAAGTTTGTGGGAGACAGGTTCAGGGTGTCCTCACCCTGCTTGCTGGTCCTGAGCCAGAAAACACTGACATCACCATCATGGGATGGATGATGTCATCGTCATTTTCTCATCTCCATCCACTTCCCGGCCCCCCACCCCCAGGCTGTATGGAGAAGGCTCTATCGGGGCTTCATGGGGCTCCCTCTCCTCCCATTGGCTATGCAATCCCCAGCAACAGCAGGAGCCATGCTCCCAAGACTGCTTCATCCCCAAAGCTGTTCCCCTTAAGATCTCAGTAACCTATGTTGCTGAGTCCCTTGTCATGTCATGTGACCTCCCTGAAGGTCATGCCACCTCCTGGGCATCTGGGCTCCTCTTGGCTTCTAGGACACCCAATTGTCCTGGTCACTGTTTCCAGTCCTTTTTTTTTTTTTTAAAGGGAGAGTGCAAACACAGTCCCCCACTACCACAAATTATGTGGTCAAGTTTCCCACATTTGGGGACATCACAGGGGTCAGCACATCCGGAGTGCAATGGCTGAGCTTCGCACTGGGAAAACCACCTTCGTGATCGTGGTGTCTCCTCGCCAGGTAAGTATTCCAGTCTTTTTTGATAATCTTGGGATTTCCATGTTGGAGAACCAGAGCTTGGTCCTCCTCATTTCACTCTCAATTGCATGAGGCTCGTTCTCCTCCGATGTCACGGCTTGTGTCCCTTCCGTGTGTGGATGACTCCTGCATTTACTACTCCAACCTCAGCATCTCTCTGGACCTCCAGACCCTCATTGCCTCCTGCCCACTCAACATCTCCACTTGTATGTCTAGTTGATAGTCGGACAACATGGCCAAACAGAGTGTCAACATTCCCCTGTGGCCTGCTCACCCGCCCCCTCCAGTGCATGTCAGCCCCCCAAAAGCATGAAGGCTGACTCTTCTTCCTCTTGTTTTCCATTTCTAATCCACCCAGAATCTCACTGGAACCATGATTACAATCTAATCACCCCTCATCGCTGCCACTCCAACCCAAGCCCCACCCTCCAGACCATCTTTGCTCACCTGGATTGTAGGCCCCTCACTGGTCTTTGTGCTCCTAACCCTCCCCCACCCCCATAGAAAAGGGATCCTTTACAGATACATCAAGACTCTCCTTTGTCTGAGGAACCCTGCCATGGGCGCCATCTTGCTTAACTCAAAAACCCAGTTCTATAGATGGCCCCAGCAACTCTTCTCTGTCCATCTCCCATCTCCACTTTGACCCCCACCATGCTCCTGCCATGGCCAGACATGTTGTTCTCTCCATCTCTTCTTGCCCACTCCCTGACTTCCTGAAAGCTGTGGGTCTAACATTGCACCTGCCCCCTTCCTCCAGCTCCATTGCCCGCCTGGCCTGTTCTTTGTCCTGAGGAATCAGCTGTCATCTTCTGACTTCTTTATTTGTGCTAGTTTGGTCACCCTCTTGTTCTTCTCTCTCTCCGTCCCTCCCTCTTCCTCCCAGGGATAAGCTCCAGGAGGGCAGAACAAAAGCCTTAGAAGCTGTGTTCACAAGTTCATTCCAAGCACATGCACAGAGTAGGTGCTCAGTAAATATTAATGAATGAATGAATGAATGAGTTTTAGTGAAAGGGAAGTATTCCAAGGGAAAGTCACACCTCTGTCTTTGTGCCTTCCGGTATCCCCGCCCCCTCAGACAGGACAGGTCATAAGGGAGTGCTTGTAGTAATTGAGCCCCACTCCTGCTTCTGTCCTCTGTGTGCATCTAAGCCATCCAGATTCAGCTCTGGAGCACACTGCCCAGCCCTGTGAGTTCTCTCCAGCTCACCCTCCTTGGCCAGCCAGCCCATAACAGATACCTAGTAACTGCTTTTGCTGAAAAGCACTGACTCCTCACTTGGGCCTACAGATGTCCAAAGGAGAGCTGAAACGAAGAAAATCTTGGCATCCCTGTCTCTGTTTTGAAACTCTTTGCTCTGAGCCGTTCTCTCTACAGTCACCTTGCAGCCATCTTAGAATCCAGGAAGGACAGGACTGACGAGTTGAAATTGCCCCCAGACCACAATGCCTTTCTTATGGTGATCAGGCCCTACCTGACAATCCTGAGACGATGATAAACCAGACCACATGTGTGACGGGTCTGTTTAATAACCGTGCGTACCCCATTTGTCCTCTACTTAATCCTAAAGCTCTTGTCGGTGTCCCAAAGATGGGCTGAAGTGTTGACTTTGCCTCTTATTGTGGCGAGCCCAGCCGTGTAAAAAACCTCTTCATTTGCCCTTCACCACTACTTGTCTCTTTATTTGGTGTATAAGGGTGAGTGGCCAGACTTGATGTGTGGAACACCTGGTGTTGGGCCTCTGGCCTAGAACTCCAGTTACAAACCCACCTCTCTAGGTCCTTCCTTCCTTCCTTCCTTCCTTCCTTCCTTCCTTCCTTCATTCCTTCTCCTTCCTTCCTTCCTTCCTTCTCCTTCCTTCCTTCCTTCCTTCTTTCCTTCCTTCCTTCCTTCCTTCTTTCCTTCCTTCCTTCCTTCCTTCTCCTTCCTTCCTTCCTTCCTTCTCCTTCCTTCCTTCCTTCCTTCTCCTTCCTTCCTTCCTTCCTTCCTTCCTTCTCCTTCCTTCCTTCCTTCCTTCTCCTTCCTTCCTTCCTTCCTTCCTTCCTTCCTTCCTTCTCCTTCCTTCCTTCCTTCCTTCTCCTTCCTTCCTTCCTTCCTTCCTTCCTTCCTTCCTTCTCCTTCCTTCCTTCCTTCCTTCTCCTTCCTTCCTTCCTTCTTTCCTTCCTTCCTTCCTTCCTTCCTTCTCCTTCCTTCCTTCTCCTTCCTTCCTTCCTTCCTTCCTTCCTTCCTTCCTTCCTTCCTTCCTTCCTTCCTTCCTTCCTCCCTCCTTCCCTCCCTCCATGCCAGGGATAAAAACCAGGGCACTATGCACAGTCAGCAAATACTCTACCACTGAGCTACCACTCAGCCCTTGAAGCTGTTTCCTGGGGTGCTAATGTTCTCCCCATATCCTAAATATCTCCTGGACTGCTTAAAAAACAAAGCCAAGGCTCCCTGTGACACACACAGGGACCTCCACAAACATGCTGTTGGTGGAACAGGTCCAGGGTGGCCCATTTCTTCCCTCTCTCACCTGACTCCCAGGTATGCCATCCATCCCTCAGCCTGCCCTGGGACCCACCGCCTTGCTGAAGTTGACTTGGATGAGGCCGGTGATGGTATCCCGCTGGATCAATGGCTGGCCCAGGTTGAAATGGCAGTCCTCGTCTACCCTCTCCACCCACTGCTGGTAGATCTTCTTGCGGTAGTTTTTCAGTAGCTCCATCATCTCATCGTATTTCTGGTAGGTCAGCTTGGCCTCCTCACTGGACATGACCCTGGATCAGAGTTGGGTGGAGCAGTAAGGCACCAACCTTCACCCTGACATTTTCAGATTTTCTTTTAGCACCCACAACTGCTATTGTCAGACCTCAGCAGGCAGCCAGCAACCTTTTTCTTCCAGACTGATAGGACAACTGTGCAATGGATGATAAAATAGAACTGTGACCCCTTAATCTGTGACAGGCAGCCTAAGACGCTACCCATAAACTGAAGCAAGCAGCCAGAGTGGCTCTGCACACACTCACTGAAAAGCCTCCAGGGAGCCAGCCTAATGCCCGGGGCTGCAAGGCTGTGATGGACCCTCCCTTCCCGGAGGTTGACCTGAGCTATCCGTGGACCCTCCCTGGCCTGGGACTTACGGGTGCTCAATGTACTTCAGGTGCTTCATGGACACCTCCAGCCTCTCCTGCAGCTCCAGGCTCCACTTGAGCTGCCCGGCCACGGGGGGCATGTTTTTGTGGATTGGTGGGATGGTGCCCACTGCAGAGGCTGCCATCTGGGCATCGTACAAGAGCTTGGCATTGTCCAGCTCCTTATCGAGCAGTTCCAGCATGACTGAGTACCTGGGCACCACCTCGGCAAGAATCAGAGGCCGCTCCAGTAGGCCTCCACACATGTACAAGAGCTGGGGAGACATGGGGGAAGCCCATCTTTGCCAGAGGTCCTGTTGGCTTGTGCCCATCCCGGGCTGTTACCAAAACAGGGAGGGTTCAACTCATTCGAACCTCTCTTTGTCTGGCAAATGGCTAAATGATGCTTGTGTGGTTCCCAAGTTGCTGTATGACAAGGCTAAAGCACCTCCTGTAAACCGGTAGGGCTAACTAGGTCTGGTCTAGGAGGATTTATTTCAGGCCCAGGAGAAGTGAGGATGTGGGCAAGGAAGATCTGAACAATCAAAAAGCACAGTAAAGCAACAGCAAAATAGCCACAGGACTGGGTGAGTGAATATCTGTTCCTCAGGGACCCCATCTAGCTTCTACCCTGCCTACCTGCTCCTCCCAGAGAAGGGTCTGAAACACGGGACACTGCTCCCAGAGGTGGGCACTGCCTCCACCAGACTCCTTCCATGGCCAGGGAAACAGCAGCACAGAGTTGTGGCCTCCCAGCAAGGGCTCAGCCCCCACCTCCAGGTGCTCCTTATCTGTCCCTCCCCTTGTTCCAAATCAGATTTATGGGGCAACACCTCTGTGTTGCCCTGGCCAGGTGACCACTACTGGGCTCTTCTGATTTTCCTGAGCCTGTCTCATCCTCTACACATGACTCCTGGGTTGAGAGACACCCAGGAGATTAGTAAAGCACACCTCTGGGTGTATCTGGGAGACAATTAACCAAGGGAGGACCTGCCCTGAATGTGGGTGGCATCACCTTTTAAGACTGGGGCCTGGATGGAGCAAAAGGGGAGGAAGTCACTGGTGCAGCATGCTCTCTATCCACTTCCTGTCGGCGGGGCGGCAGGAGGAGCTGCTGTACCTCGCTGATCCCCATGCTCCCTGCCGTGCTCTTTACTCTCACCTTAGGCCCAAAGCAACAGGAGCTAGCCAAGCAAGGACTGAAAACTTTGAAACTCTGAACCAAAATAAGTCTTCCTCCTTTCAAGTTGTTCTCTGGGTTATTTGCCACAGACAGGGAAAACCAATCAATACCGTATTCTGGGGGTCCCAGCCATGGTAAGGGCTCCAAGAGGCAACAGGCCAGCAATCTGGCCAACCCAATGCTCTCCCTCACACCTGGCCTTATAACTGGAGACCAAATCATTGGGGTCTCCAAATTAAAGAACTGAAGCTTTGTGTCAACAGCCCATCAGGGTTCCACGCCAAAGCACTACACCAGCACAAAGCCATCTCCTGCAATGTCCCAAGTAACCAATTTCCCTCAGCTACGGCCACTTCTGTCCCACAGTGAAAGCTCAAAAGCTCCTACTCTGTTTTGGGCTAGGTCCTAAGTGAATCCAAATCACACGCCTCCTGGTTGGGAGGGCAATGAAACAGGCCAACGAAGCCCAGTAGAACACCAGGGAGGACTGAGCCAAGAAGAAACGCCCATCAACCCAACCGGGGAAGGGAGGAGAACACGGGGAGCGGGGAGAAGCTGCCACGTAGGGAGGAGGAGGGAGGCCTCTGTGGCCAGATGGCATTTGAATGCAAGTAAGTAAAGGAGGACTTCTCTGGGGAAGAGCGTTCCATGCAGGGAACACTGACAAAAATTCTGGGCTTGGCCAAACTCAAGTCAGGCTTCTGACCCCTCCTAGGCCACCCGTGTACATCCTTGTGACATCCAGTGTTAGCCAAGTTAAATTAGCAAGAAGCCCCCTTTGACATATGGCTGGGCTCCTCACCCCCACCGCCCTCAGGTGGTCTCTGCTCCTCCTGGCCTGGTTCCAGCAAGAATCCTGCTGGGCTGGTTTAGCGAAAACCCCCCTGACCCTTGTTTCTGTCCATCCCCTGCCTCTGTCTGCCCCTTAGCTGTTGATCCCACTCTCCCAGGCTGTCCTCAGAGTGGAGGACCCCCACTGCAATGGCCCTGTCCCTAACACAATCGTCCTGAATAAAGTCTGCCTTACTATGCTTTAACGAGCATTAACTGGCTCAGTTTTTCTTTAGCCACAGCAAGGAGGCGCTGCATGAATTTGCATTCATTGATATTTGGCCTGGAGTGCCAACTGAGCCAAGACTGACTTGTTGGTATAGCTTCAAGTGCCTGCACGTGTGCACTTTTAAAAATAATGCTTAAAAGGCAAAGGAATACCCTAGCATTTGCTTCGGAGAGATCTTTGGGCTCAGCAAGAGGGCCGGGGGGCAGGGTTTCCTGGATCCCCAGTTCATTCCCAGGAAGTCCAGCTCTGGCATCTTCCAGAAAGATGACTACCACCCTGGCCACCATGGTTGCCTTCAAGGTCATGGGAGCCTGTCCATCTGAGTGGTTCCAAAAAGGGGCATTGGACACAGTGGAACTCAGAGCTGGCCTGGGATTCTGGTTCCTCCACTTGCTGACTAGCTGTGTGACCAGGAGCAGGTTTCTTGACCTGTCTGAGAAGGTAACATGGGGGTGGGGAGCAATAACAGGCGAGAGCTTAGCAAAGAGCCTGTTTGGGAATTCCAGGAGCTATCATCTTCCTGGGCCCTAAGACCCTGCCATCGTTTCTGGGCCTCTCCCATGGGCATCATAGCATCCGAGGGAACTCCAGGCTTACAAAGTGAGGGGGAGATGGGCTCTGAGTTTCACAGCGGGCAGATGCAAATAAAACTAAGCAGAGACAGAAAAACAGGCTAGCCAAGCATTTATCCTCTCAAGGCAGGACACCTGTTCTCCAGAGATACTCCAACCACACACACCAAGGCCTGTATCAGCCCCTGGTCCAGCCAGGCTGGTCCCAAAAATGCATGAAATGGGCTAGACTGGAATGATAAGGAGTGGTGGGACCTGGAGCAGATGGGGCCACTCAGGTCTGTAGGGGCCACTTGCTTCAGAACTGGTATGAAGGGCACTCAACACTGCAGACATTTGAGGTTCAGGAGATGCGGGAAGAAGCCTTTCCCTGCTCCCTGTCTGACTAAATCAGAGCTGCCATAGCCCCCTCTGCAGGGAGTCTAACCACCGCCTCTCCCGCAGCACAAACATCATCCCCAGCTGGCCTGCTCCCCAGAGGCCCATTTGCCTTTCCTTAAGGAAAAGCCCCTCCTGCCTTGCAGCAGCCTGTCCCCCGTTCCTCTTCTAAGTTGACGACCTCAGCTGCTCTCCAGCATTTCAGACAACCTCTTCCTTAGTCTTGTACACCTGCAGTGGCCTTGTCAATTGGACCCTTAGTTCATTTGCAGGCCCCCAACCATGTGAACCGAGATGACGGAGGACAAACTCTCTACCCAGCCTTCTTTCTACAGGGATCAGCAACGGCTCTGACGTCAGCCACTTACTGCCCTGGTCCTTGCCTTTTTCTGACTATTCGTGAAGTCAAACTTAAGATATCTCTGTGTATTGGTTGTTTGTGTTTTTCTTTGATTGGTGCTTTTCTATGGTACTTTTCTCAAGCTCGGGCTGGCCTCAAACTCACAGTCCTCCTGCCTCCCAAGTGCTGGGATTACAGGCATGCGCAACCACACCTGACTCTCTATGACCTGTTTTTATAGTGCTCTTTTTATAACAACATTTACCTTTCGTAATGATAAAAGCCCAATCCACTTAATGCACAGAACCTGGACATCATAGAAGAGAACACTGAGGATGGAGAAATACTAGCACAAACCCCACTACCCAGAGAGAACTCCTGTTAGCAATAGGATGTTTACCCGGATGAATGCTTTTGTCGTGCATGTTTGTGTCACCCTAACCCTAAAGATGGGCGATGGTGGTAGGAGGCGGGACCTCTGGGGGAGGGAGAGCTTGTTTGTGCTCTCTGTCCCCCCAGTGAATAGACACAAGGAGACGACGGCCACCTGCGTGCTAGGAGGCAGGCTTGCCGGTACCTTCATAACAGGTACTTAGAAATTGCTTTTGTTTGCTGGGCAAGGTGGCTCACAGCTATAAGCCCAGCTACTTAGGAGGCAGAAAGGGGGAAGAGTTCAGTTAGAGGCCAAATGGGGCAAAAAGTTTACGAGACCCATCTCAACAAATAAGCCAGGTGTGGTGGAGCACACCTACAACCCCAGCTATGTGGGAGGCCATAGCTCCCACTATGTGCACTATGTGCACTAATTTTTGCACTATGTGCAAAAATTAACTTGAAGTGAAAAGTGCTGGAGGCATGCCTCAGGTGGTAGTGCTTCCCTAGTAAGCGTAAGACCCTGAGTTCAAATCCTAGTTCAAACAACAACAAGACAAAACAAAAATCCCAAACTGCTTTTGCTGAAAAGCACTGGTTCCTGACTCCTCGCTTGAGCCTGTACATGTCCAAAGAGGACCTAGAAGCAGGAGAACAGCCTGGCATCTCTGCCTCCATGTTGTGTCTGTCTCCTTTGCTCTGAGTCTCCCTCCTGCACTCACCTGGGGTTCCAGGAAGGACAGGACTGATGATGACATCTGTATGACAAGGGACAGAAACTACTCCCCAAGGAAAGGAACATCAGAGCTGTCACAGCACAGACCACCCCCAAATGAGGACCAGCCACTGTAATGAGGAGGCTGTACTCTGGAGCAAGAGGAATCATCTATGGGGACAAAAGTGCCCCCCTCAAGTGATGACAGTGATAACAAATCCAGGTTCCCTGCTAATGACCATCCAGGCCACACTTTGCACACCTCTTCCCCTACCCTGATTCTTCTTCTGTTTAAACCTACAGCTCACATTTGTACCAAAGAAGATGAGCGGAAGTGCTGACCCTCTCCCTTCCCGCAGCATCCTTGCCTGTGCCATGTAACAAACGTCTTTTCTCTGCCCTTCGCCACTGGTCTATCAGGTCACAGGACCTGATGTGTGGAACCCCTGGGGCCAAAAACCAAGCTACACTTTGATCTCTGTGTAGCTTTCATTCCTTCTAGGTGGCGGGGACACTAAGTCAGAGGAGGATAAATGGACACTTTTAAACTGAGCTTCCCAGCCGCTTTCTTCTGTTCCTCTGAGATGCCAGACACACTCGGGGTGCTCCCTGCTGCCCCATGCTGAGGCGTGGGCTCCCTCGGCCCAGCTCAGCTAAGTGAAGGTGTCTGGTGCATCCCTAGGACCTGCCAGAACTGGCACCGCTGCTACGGACACTTGGTCAGCTCGCTCACCTTTGCTGAGGACTCGATGGAGTTGCAGTCATCGAAGGCTTGGCAGAAGATCGTGGCCAGCCGCCTGTCCAGATCTTGAATTTTGATCTCAAAGTCAGTGTAATCATTGTCAAAACTCTAAAAGTAAATGAAATGTCGTGAACATGACAGGCAGGGCAGGCGGTCGCTGTAAAGCCTCCACCAGACTGGGCGGTGTCAGGGTTGAGCCTAAGTGAATCCCCGGGCTGGGGTATCTCAGTGCTTCCTCGCCCCGCCTTCGCCAGTCCACGCAGGACTTCCTTACCAAGTCTCCGGGGTCCAGAGGGTCATATTTGCACTCAGCAAAGACCTTCACCCGCTCGAAGACCTCGTCGTAAATCTGCGTCACCAGGTTCCCGAGGACATTGCCTCGAATTCCCCCCATCTCGATTTTCTCCAGCTTCAGAAACTCAACAGCAGTTTTATAAAGCTCCTAGTAGGTGGTAGAGGAAGAAAGGAAAAATCCTCATTACTCCGTGGCCGTTCCTCTCTGGAGCCAAAGACCAGTCGCTAATCTAGCTCTGAGCCAGCAGACAGAGCGTGCAGCACCATCACCCCACTCCGCGCCGTCCGTCTGGTTCGCTGTTCAGTTGCTTAAGCAAAAGGCGCCTGCAGAATATCCCACTTCCCCGGCATCAGAAGGGGCAGGAAAGGCGGGCGGTGGCGTCTGGTGCTTTGGCTGTGCTCTGCGCTCCCTGCTGCCTGGAAGGCGTCCACACTGAGAGGAAGCGGATGCCTGAGGTCCCCAAGGCACGTGGTAGCACGTGCATTTTCTGCGTGCCAAGCCCAGGGTCAGGCAGTGCCGAGGGGGTGCTCCTGAAGAGGTGGTGTTGCTCCCCCCGCCCCCCGGGCTGGAGCTGAGTGAGGGGGAGTGGAGGAGGCCTCCTCCTGGGGTCCATGATGTATCAGCCAAAAGACCATAGCAAAAGCTAGCCACGCCGTGAACTCTGGGGCTCTTCTGGCCAAGGTGGAGGACAGGACTACTGGGGGTGGACAATAAGACATTTTCTGGCCCCCAAAGTCTCCTCTTCCACAGAAACTTCATCCTATCAGCTCCTGTAATGTAGGAGCCAATAGCTTTTGGCTGTGACCTTCGACCTCTCAGGTTGAGAGCCTTAGGGCATGAATAAACACTGTGATCTAAATGTAAGTGGTTAAGCACCTGCCTAGCAAGCAACAGGCTGTGAGTTCAAATCCCAGTGCTGTAAAAAGAGAAAAAACAAACCAAACTAAATTCCAGAGTTCCAAGTGGGTCCTTCCTCTGCTCCCAGACTTGTGGGTGAGAACTGGGAGAAGCCAACACACTGTCCATCCTGAAATCAACCATCAGTGGCTCCAGGGTCATTTGTCCCTTTTTAATGACATTAGTCACACAGGCATAAAGATTTTTAAAAAGTCACACCATGCAGAAGATACAAAGCAAAAGGCCAGACTTTCTTTCCCCACCAGTCTCCACCATCCTCAGCTCTCCTCCCCAGAGAAGGCCATCGTGTAAGTTTTAATACCGTATGTGTCGCTCTGTGTCCACACAGAGTCTTAAGGCTTCCTTTCTGATAATTTAGTCCCATCAACTCTGTTTTTGCCCTCCAGGCTTCCTTACAATGGTCATTTAACTTGTCATTAGTCTGCTCAAGGACAGAATGCGCAAACAGAGAAGCCACCAGTGGGTCACTTCTGTCCTTGGCGAAGTTCCAGGCACAGAGGACACGGCCTCAAAGACTCAGTTCCCACATGACACAGGTGTTTGGTCTACACTTTTATTTTCCTTACTGGGAGATTAGTCCAGGTTTTTTTTAAGTGTTTTGGCAGTGCTGGGGATTAAACTCAGGGCCCCTGACAGATCGCTAGGCAAATGCTCCCCAACCCTGGGAAGCCATTCTAAAGCAGGCAGTCTGGGGAATGAGGTGAGGAAGAGCAAAGCAGCGTGTTTACCTCGATGGTCTGCACTCGGTGGAAGAAGGAGTTCATTCTGGAGAACGCCAGGGAAGAAGGAAACTCCCATGGTACAATTTCCTTGTCCTTCAGGAGAGAGAAAGGGCAGGGGAGGGTGCATGCTTGCTGCAATCCCACCTGCCTGCATGTTGGAGGTGTTCCCGCCCTGATCCGTGCTCTGGAGTCAGGAGGTACCTTGAAGAAAAGCTTCATGTTTTTGCAGCAGAAGTCGTAGGCCCGGAAGAGCTCCTTCAGGACGTTCACAGACAGTGAGATGTTATTAAGGACCTCCTCAATTTCGCCCTGCAAGCCTTTCAGCACTTCCTCTGGGCTCAGGAAGGATCGAGTCTGGACAAAAGAGAAGACAGACATCCTAAGATATCCCTGCCGAGTCCCCCAGAGTGAGGCTGTGGCACAGCAAGTGCAGGAAAGGAACAATCCCCATGATCTGCTTCCTTGGACACAGGGACTGTCCCTTGGGTCCGTGGCCCAGCCTCAGTGCCAACTGCAGGGCTGTTTTGAGGAGGCCGAGCGGCTTCCAGACTTGGCCTCTCATCCCACACAAAGCTGCGGCAGAAACAGGGAGGGAGACGCAACCTCCTGCAGGCGGGTGCAAGCTTGCTTTTAATGAACGTAAGTGGCCGGGTTGCCCCTCTGTGGTTCAGCACTCATGGCTGCTAACTGTGCTGGTGAAAGGGAGAAGGAAAGGGATACATGGCGTGACTCGGTGCAGGACCAGATAAACCCACAAAGTGCCTAAGTCTAGGGTCTCAGTTTTCTCCTCCTCCGCCCTCCTTTCCTTTTCATCCTCCCTCCATATGCAGGAGCAAGGCCCAGGTCCTGGGAAAAGTCTAGAACACCACCAGGAGGAGTGGGCCTCAGCTCGGGGCTGAGGAGTTAAGGCCGACGCTTTGGGCCTGTCGTAAACCGCTGAGGGACATGGAGGAGTGGGGAGGAGTGGGGAGGGGTGGGGAGGAGTAGAGAGGGGAGGAGTGGGGAGGAGAGGAAAGGACTGGGGAGGAGTAGGGAGGGGAGGGGAGGGGAGAGGAGAGGACTGGGGAGGACTGGGGAGGGGAGGGGAGGAGTGGGGAGGAGTGGAGAGGAGAGGAGTGGAGAGGAGTGGGGAGGGGAGGGGAGGAGGGGAGGACTGGGGAGGGGAGGGGAGGAGTGGGGAAGAGTGGGGAGGAGTGGAGAGGGGAGGAGTGGGGAGGAGAGGAGAGGAGAGGACTGGGGAAGACTGGGGAGGGGAGGGGAGGAGTGGGGAAGAGTGGGGAGGGGAGGGAAAGAGTGGGGAGGAGTGGGGAGGAGTAGGGAGGAGTGGGGAGGGGAGGAGTGGGGAGGAGGGAAGGAGTGGGGAGGAGTGGGGAGGGGAGGGGAGGAGTGGGGAAGGGAGGGGAGGAGTGGTGAGGAGAGGGGAGGAGTGGCGAGGAGGGGGAAGGAGTGGGGAGGAGTAGGGAGGGGAGGGGAGGAGAGGACTGGGGAGGAGTAGGGAGGGGAGGGGAGGGGAGGAGTGGAGAGGAGTGGGGAGGGGAGGGTGAGGTCACCATCTCGATGATCTGGTTGCAGAATTCCTGCAGGATGACGATGACCCTGGAGGGCGTGTTGTAGTGCTCAGAGGTGGCCCAGATGAAGCAGATGGTGTCCAGCACCTTGGCGATGAAGGTGGGGAGCTGGGGAGAGACGGGCCTATGTCATATTGTCTCAGGTTTCCCCTTCCCATGGCTAGTGTTGGGCTTCCAGGAGCTGGTGACAACCAAGAGGGCTGAAGTTCCCTGGGCCCCCAAACATGAGACAGCCCCCACCCCTATAGAGGGAGTTCTCTGCCAACGCACCGACGTGAAGTCAGCCTGTTCCGTCTCTTCTAACAAGATACGCAGGGGCATCAGGTAGAGAACGACATCATTGGCTTCCTTCAGCCCTGAGTGTAACAAGAACAAGCCGTGTCACTATGGTAGGGAAAGCCGGTCAGAAATGGTGCCTGGGCAGCTCTGGAGGCTTCATGGCACCTGCTTCTTCAAGAAACAGGAGGAGGGGGCTAAGGAAACTGCTCGTGGGAAAGATGTAAACCCTGGGGTTGGTGATAGCTCATCCCAGCCCTTCCCAGAAGGCTGGTGGCTTCATCAGGAACTCACCTTCAGTGACATTCGTGTAAACGTTTTGCAGGGCTGGCCAGTAGCAGCTTTTGGCTTTTTCCAGGATCTCAACTATCTTGTTCACTTTGGGTCTGTTTAGCTAAGAAGGAGAACAACACAAGGTTTTCCATTGAACTCGAATTCCGTACGATGAGGGCAACCTGACTTGTGGCCACTGGAGCTAAGGAATTCACATGGACCATCAGAGCACCTCAGGGTCGCTGGGAAGTCAGCAAGGGGCTGAGTGCTGGTCCAGATTGCCCAGCAGGGATGGAGTTGCTGACTGCTGGGCCGTGGGTAGGACTCAGCCACCATGGTGGGGCAGAGGCCCTACCTGTTCGTGAATGCACTGAAGATTCATCAGCCGGGTGTCCCAGAACTCGAACTCGACCCGGGGCAGGGGGTGCAGCCCATCCAGCAAGGCCTGGGCAGAGTCTTTGCTCAGAACGTCCCGGATTTGGTGGGACCAGTCAATAATGATGGTCTCGATGGCGTGTAGTAGCGAGTTGTCCAGGGAAGAGGGGATCCTGCCAAGTACAGGTCAGGATGATGCTCTCATGGCAATGCACTCGTGGGTTCCTCTGAGCCCTGTGCCTTCTGGGAGGGACTCCATCTGTCCCTCCCCTAGTAGCCTGCAGCTGGGGGACACCAAGCCACCAGCAGCAGAGCCATGTCTGGTCTTATACCTCTGCAACAATGTTCCAGCCACCTCGTGGAGGGTGGGGCAGAGAATTTCCTAAGTCCCCCAGGTAGGAAGAGTGAGAGAGTGAGGGGTGGGAGTTATCAGACACGCTGGTGTCTGGACATGAGAGGAAGAAGGGCTGGGACTCTGAAACAAACTCCGTGTTAAGATGGTTCAGTCCCACATATGAATAATAAAATAATAAAAAAAATAAATAAATCAACAACTAATATCTATTTTATTTTAAAACTGCAGAATAGTACAAAGAAAATAAAAAGTCAGACGTATTGCCCCACCTGGAACTAAGTTGGCATATTTGCTCATTTTTTAAAAAATTTTTTCCTATTTATTGATTTTAATTTTTTAAATAAAAATGTATATATTTAAAAAAAAAAAAAAAGATGGTCAGTCCCATCATTCTGATGGAGCCTCCACAGGCCTTGTGTGGAGACCTTGGTGAATGATCCGTGGAGGACCAGCCCCTGGAGCAGTCACCCTCATATACTCATTGTGGACAAGTTGTCACACTGGTAAGAGTTTTAGTCTCACATGTGAAGGCATATGCAAATGGTGGCCGGGCAGGTGTGTCAGAATGTCTTGGGATTTCTTGGACTTCCCAGGGCCTCTGGGATGTCAAAGCCTCTACCTAGACTCACATCCACCTGCCAAAAACTCCTTCCATTCCTTCTCTCTGCCCCTCAGCTCCTGCATGCTGCTTCCTATGTGAACAGCTGCGATGACTTGTGTGTGCCATGCGGTGATTACACACATGCATAATGGAGGGGACAGAGTGAAGGTGGGTCCCTTCCTGGGCGTAGATGCTGCTCGGTGATTGCCAGAGTGGAATTCCAGGGGCTTCCACACCTCCTCCTTTCCTACCCTCGTACCATGTATGACAGACTTGGCACCACCCAATGGCATCCTCTTGCACTCAAACCTTCCATTAGCTTCAAAACACAAAGCCAATCTACAATGACACATTGTGTCAGCTGTGGTCACTGTTCAGGAACTTCCCTGTCCAGCCAATTATAGGAAGCCTGGTGGTGTCCACCCACCTCTGCATGGACTCCAGCGTGCCGTCCAGGCTCCCCAGGTGCTCTGGGATGGGTAGCAGTGTTTTCCCCTTGATCTTGCCCCCCATCACAAACATCTCATTCTTCAGCTTGTGGACCTGCTTGACAATGTCTTCGGAGACCACCTGGGGCCATCCATCCATGTTCTCTTTTTGGTTTAGCAGAGAGTAGAGGACCTGAAAGGAGACACAGCTACCATTCAGTTTGGCCTTCCCTGACCACTCCAGGGAGCCAGGCCTCCTGGAGGACTTGGAGGAGCTTGGTGCTCACAAGCCTGGGAAAGTAGGGTTTTTCCTCCACACCAAGAGTGGGAGCAGTTGGGGTTTTTGGAACAGTGACAACAGCGCAGCTCCCTTGTCTTTCAGTGGCCAACCCCTCTCCAAGAAGGGAGACCCAGATTTTTCAATGGTGGCACCACACACTATGAGCTGCCCAGGAGGCTGTGATGGGCTGGGCAGTGTCCCCAAGCCCCTACATCTTGGGATGTGACTGCAATTGGAGATAAGGCTTTTAAAGAGGTAATTCAGGTAAATGAGGTCAGTAGGCTGGGCCCTAATCCAACAGGACTCCTGTCCCATAGAAAGAAGAAACGAGCACACAGACACACATACAGAAGACCATGTGAGGACCCAGGGAGGAGCCAAGTCAAGCACAGAGGCCTCAGAAGAACCAACCAGCTAACATCTGGTCTCAGACCTCAGCTTCCAGAACTGTGGGAGACCAAGGGTCTGTGGCCGAAGCCCTGAATCTGTGGCAGTTTGTATGGGGACTGAGCTGACCAAGCCTGCTATGCTCCCAAGTCTGGGACTCAAGGCTAAGAAGCCCTGCGATCACCTCAACCTGGGCCCTGCTAGGTGGCCCTTGGTTTTGTGTTTGCTTCTCTTTGGATGTATACTGGCAGGGACCCAGGTCCTCATTCTGGAAGGCTGGGTAAGTCAGCCTGTGCCTGCCTGGTTTCCAGAGTGCCCCCCCACCACTGCACCTGCTAAGAGCTGGAGCAGACAGGACAGGAACAGAGGGCAGAAAATGTCCCCTTTCTACTCTAAGTTTCAGGGGAACCCTTCCTAGTGGTACACGGGTGGCCCACACCTCTGCACCCATGGCACAGGCTGTCCCCAGCACAGGCAGGCGGCAGTAGTGCCAAGGGCAGCACTTCTCAGACTCCCATGGCTTCACCTGGAGGTCATGCATGGAGGCAGGTCTGTCTGCATTTTTAACCAGCTTCCAGGAGAAGCTGCTGGGCCCCTGACTACACTCAAACAGCTCTTGGGTCCCTCACTGAAAGTCTGAGGAACAAAGATGGTAACTCCTGTGCTTCGAACCCCTGGTCCCCCAGCCGGCCTGGATGCACACACCTCTTCCACAACGGCAATCAACTGGTCCACGGGTGCAGGGCTGATGTCCCCATAGAGGAGGCGGGTCTTGTAATTGTCCTTGTTGATATTTTCCGGCTTCGACTTGATAAAGTAAACCCCTTTGCTCTTGAGGGACTCGGGGAAGCCAAGGCAGGGGACGAGCATGCCGGCGACATTGAGAGTGAGCACCAGCACGGGGATGTCAGGCTTTTCAAAGAATTCTGTGAACAAGGTCATGTTCTCCTCTGCTCCAACCAACTTACTCCACTTGTCTGGCTTGAACTTGAGAAGCATGGTAGCAATTTGCTCCAAGTACTCAAGTCTGATGTCCTGTGGAGTCGTCATGGCGGCCACTCCTTGCACCAAGGTCCTCTGTAAAGTGAACAGAGGACAGGGGCTACCTGGGCTTCCCATTTCCCCACCATCCCAGGACCACAGGAAATCTCTGTCCCAAACAAGCAAAGTCGAAAAGGCTCATGACAAGTTTCTTAGCTGTGGATGGGTTGGTGGGGGAGGTGGGGCAAGCCAGTCATGTCCACTTGCTCTGGCTGGACACTTGTCCCCCTCCTGCTGTGGGTGTCACAGCAGTTGACATAACTGTGTAATGAGTGCCGTGTGCTTGTGTTACTTGTGACCATAAAGTTAATATGCTGAAGAGATAGATAAGAGGGAGCGACACCCCCATACAGTGTGGAGACGATGGGGCAGAAAGTGAGGAGGCAGGTGTGAAGTTCGGGGTGAGCCTCCACCTTCACACCGGCAGTGGTGCACCCTTGACATCATTAGTCTGCAGTCCCCAAAAGACACGTCCTGTGGAAGAGCTGGGATGCCACCCCAGTCACTAACTACCTTGTGGCAAAAGCAGCCGTGTGGAACGGCAGCAGGAATACCTCGGGTGCTTTTGCAGTGACCTGGGATTTCTCGGGGCCTCAGTCTCACTGTGAGAGCACACTGGGCAGGTACCCGCAGTGAGCAGGAACCCAGGGAAGTCGGGGAGCAAAACCCACCAGACGCAGCCCATCTGTGAACAAAGTGGACCCCACTGGCAACTCTGCCACTCGGAGGAGCCACACTGCTTGTCAGGTGTCCCCGAGGGCTTTGCTGCTGAGTTGGCCACCCCACTCTGGGAGTTCCTTAAGATGGGCACTGTGCTCTTATTTTAAGGGTATTTTCCTGCGTGTCCTGCGAAATTGGTGGCGTTATCCAAGTTAAAGGAAACGCTCTAGTTTGCTTATTTGGGGTTTGGGCTTTTACAAAATCAGTTTTCTTCTGAGAATAGCATTGAGGTGGACTCCTACACCCCGCGTCTGTCATGTGAGGGACCCCAGGTCCTCCATGGTTCCTTCCCCATCCATCAGATGGTCTCGTCTCAGATTCCTGCCCTGCCTTTTCCTGGAGTGCTGGCCAGGAGGTGGCAGATAACAAACAGTGCTATCCCATGTTGTGCTCCTGATGGGGACAGGAAGGCTTCTCCAGGGGTGGCCACTGGACCAGGCCCCCAGGTGGGGGGATTCTGGGAGAAGTCAGTGGGTGGAGGCAGAACTCACTCAGGACAGGCTGGGAGCCTGGGGAGGGGCCAGGTCTGTCATCAGCAGCTGCCATGCTGGCCCAGGCCCCCAACTGCTCCAGGTGGGGAGCAGGGCCACTGCTGAGTGGGTGGTGGGTCCTCCAGGACCTGGGCTCCCTCTGCGTTCTGAGGCCCCCTTGGTTCTCCCCCAACCACTGGACACCATTCTTAGCTGCTTACCGGCTTCACACAAGTGTCTGCTCCTGTGGTGAGTGGGACAAACCGTTTCCCAAGCCAGGAAAGGAAATGGCTCCCGTCCCTCGAGGGGCTCCAACTGCCACAGAACTTCTGGAAGTTTCCTCAGGGTACCTGGGACTTCTAGAACCTTCTCCTTGGCTTATACATTTTTGTTTTGTTTTTTGGCACTGGAGGTCAAACCTAGGGCCTTGCACATGCTAGGCAAGTGCTCTACACTGAGTTCCACCCTGACCCCAAATTCTATGGTTTTTTTTTTTTTTTGTGGTTTTTTTTTTTTTGGCGGTACTGGGGTTTGAACTCAGGGCCCTGCACTTGTTAGGCAGATGCTGTACCACTTGAGCTATGCCCCGGTCCTCTTTCTTTTTTTTTTTTTCTTTAGTTATCTATCTGATAGGGTCTTGCATTTTTGTTTGGGGCTGGCCTCAGACCACAATCCTACCTAAGACCCCCAGTAGCTGGGATTACAGATATGCACCACCACACCTAGCTTGTTGGTTGAGAGGAAGGGGGTGCGGATCTTGCTAACTTTTTGCCTGGGCTGGCCTCAAACTGTAATCCTTCCAGTCTCTGCTTGCCGAGTATCTGGGATTACAGGCACAAGCCACTGTACCCGGCCTAAGCTGTAATTCTTCAAACTCAACCAAGCACGCTTTGCCTCTGAACGGGTGCATGCAATCCATTTTCAGTTCATGGAATGACTGGCGTTGGGATTTGCATCTATCGTCATATTGTGTGCTTTCTGTTTGTCTGGCCTCATCCACGTTCCCTTTCCTTTCTTGCCTTCTTCTGGATTAAACCATTTTTATTATGTCCTACTCTAAGCTGTAATTAACTTGGTTTTTGCACTCTTGCTTTCTTTCTAGAAGTCCATGGAAATCACAGCATCTGTCCTGTCGTGTCACAGCCGCACACTCATCACTTCTGCTCTTCCTGGACCAGGCAGGAGAAGTGGAACGGTTTTCCGGTCTCTCCTGATTCAGACACTCTTTGTTAGCCTGCCTTCTGTTGCTGTACCCGGATACCACAGAGTGGACAACTTATAAAGAATGCAGGTTTATTTAGCTCATGGCTCTGCAGGCGAGGAAGGCCACAGGCAGGGGTGGGCATCTTCTCAGCATCTAGTACAAGCCGTCGTGCTACACCGCAACGTGGTAGAGGGCACCCTGTGTTGAATCTGCACAATTGTGCTAGACAGAGCTCACCTTTATAACAAAGCCACTCTCTATTATTTTACAGATGGATCAACCCATTCATCCCTGATCCTGTCACCTCCCAACACTGCTGTATTGGAGACCAGGTTTCAGCCCATGAAATCTGAGGAGAGGGCACATTAAAACCATAGTGGTTGTCATAAATTTTAATTCTAAAACCTTAGTTATTAATGATGTAGTTAAGTAGCTGGTATTTACGTAAATATTCATCACCCCCCCCCCCATGTTCATCCTTTTCTTTTTCTTCTTGTACCTCTGAGCTTCCACTGGGATCAACTGCTTTCTGCTTCTCCTAAGGTCAGGAACAAGAAAGACAAGAAGGTCACTCATCACCTCTGCTCCTTACCGATGCTCTAAAGTCTCCAGCCATGAAAGCTGTCAAGGAAAGGAAAATAAAAGCAATTCAAATAGGAAAAGAAGTAAAATTCTCACCATTCACAACAATGTGATCTTGTATGTAGAAAATCCTGTATAGCTATCCAGCCAGGTTGCAGAACAGGAGGGTTTTTTGTTTGTTTGTTTTGTTTTTGAGGTGTGATCTTGCTATGTTGCCCAGGCTGGCCTTGAACTCCTAGGCTCAAGTAATTCTCCTGCTTTAGCCTTCCAAGTAGCTGAAACTACATGCATACCCCATAGTGTCCTACTAGGATGTAAGAGTGATATGCAAAAATCAGCTGTATTTCTATACACTAGCAAGAATAACCTGATGTTGAACTCAGAAAGAAATTCCTGTCTGGTTTCCTCCCTGTTTCCTGGACCAGTTCCTGGAAAGGGGGAAGAGTAACCTGGAGGGAAGTGACTTTTCTGGCTCAATACAGAGGTTTCTCTTTTTTGCTTCTTCTCACACCCTATTGGTCCATGCTTAGTCACATGGCCACAACTAGCTGCATGGGAGGCTGGGAAATGTAGTTTCTAACTGGCATCCATGTGATCACTTGTCTACATAGAGGGATGAAGGAGATTCCATGGAAGAGTTGTCAGTTTCTACACCTGCTGGGTTCCTCAGAGCTCCAGGCTACTACCTGAAGTCCTCACAGGTCCCCTAAAAACTCAGTGTGTATAAACTGACTTCTTCCTCCCCCTCCCCCATCTAGTCTTCCTTCAGGGCTTCTTGGATCACTTAGTGACCCTTTAGCTGCTCAGGTGCCCAGTGAGGATCCTGGCTGTTACCAGCCAACAGTGCATCTCAACGTCTCTGAACTCTGCCCACCTCCCACTGCTCTTGGCCCAAGCTGCCCTTGTCCTCAGTGAGTCTGTGGCTATCCTCGTTCACTTGTCTATACCTACTCTTGCCTCCCATCACCAGCATCTTTTAAAAAGACATTGCCATATCAACACCCCACTTAAAGCCCACAACAGCTTCCTGACTCTCTTAGGATAAAATCCAAATACTCTCAATGGACCCCATAAAATTTGGTTCCTACCCTACCCCTTACTTCTCACCCCTGGGCCCAACCCTGCCCCGGACTCTGGCCACACTGGCCTCTTTCAGCTCCACAGTAGGGCCTTGCTACCTGGCCTAGAATTCTGCACTCACACATGTGTCTGCACACTCATGAACACATGCATACACGTGCGGCCACACCTACCCCACCCTCAGGACCACAGCTGCGTGCCCTTCCACTCAGGCTCCCCCACAGCTCTTTCGGCTCCTGTGCCCCCAGAAAACGCCCTTCATGGCTGCAACCAGTCATTCACACAATCGCTTGCCTCGCTCATTCTGGTGCCCACACATCTGATAAGCATGGCCCCTCCAGGATCTGGCACTGTGCCTGGCCCATGGCAGGCTTTCGAGAGCTGTCATTGAAAGGACAAAGGTTCCGAGAAGTCCTGGTGTAAGGAGATGTGTTAAACCTATCACACTCCAAACTTTCTTGGCCATGGGGCCGTCTTCCTTCAGACCTGCATCCCTGTTCTAAGGATCAGTGTTCTAGAAAGACTAGTCCAAGGCTTCAACTGCTCCAACTTCTACCCAAATTGTACTGATCCAGGGCTTCTAAGTTCATAAGCCTGAAACACCAAGGACTAAATGTCTAATGATAAAATGGTGAGTGTGGGAGGGAGAGGGGGAGATGCCCCGGGGCCCTCAACCCACAGCGCCAGGGATCTTGCCTGGCATTGACTGACTCATGATGACGTCAGTTTCAACAGCTCCTCACACCCCACACTGTGAAGACACAAAAGGAATCCCCTTCTCTAGGCGGCCTTCATGCAGACACATGGTCTGCTTCCACACGGAAACCCCAGACTGAGGAAGAAGTCAGAGCGGCATGAGCAAAGCCGCACCATTTACCTTTCTAACTGGGAGATGGGCAGAGCAAAGTGCAGGCAGCTCCCTGCTGGGTGCCAGCCAAGGACTCACTTGCTCATTTCCTTTGCTCCTGACAGTCACAGGCTTCTGGGGCAGGCTGGGTGGGGACAGCTGGGAGGGCTCCTCTGCTGGTATCCAGGCACTCCCTTCTCTAAAGATCGACTTGGAAGGCAAGCTCCACAAGTGACACTACCCATCATTAAATAAGTTCACAGGACAATTTTCCCTGCTGGGGATGCTTGCAGACAGTAGGGCCAGGCCATCTGGGTCTCCTCAGGCTCCCGCCTCTTCCCTCTGCTGTGTTGGCCTGGCTGCATGTCCTCATTCTGAGTTCCAGCAGAGGGACTGAGGCGGAGGTCGCTGTCCTCCTGCTCAGGTTTGTCCTTGCTCCTGGCATTGGGTGGAAAGGAAGGGCCGAGCTCCAGCAGTCAGACTGGCCTAGCAGGTAGGTCAGTCTGCTTTCATGAACAGGGCAGTGTGGCCAGAAAGAAGCCTCCTAACTATCAGCTGCCCAAGGTCAAGAGTGGGCACAATGGAGACCGAGGGACCTCCTTGGGTCTTTGCATTTAGCCCTGGGATGAGGCCCCACACGTCAGGGGCCAAGCCATGTGGATCAGAAAACAGTATAACTCTGAGAGGACTTTGCCTGGCCTGTTCTGAGAGGAAGGGCCATCCTGGGAGGAGGGGCTGTGTGTGACCATGAAGGCTGCCAAGGAGAAACGGGCAGACATCAGTAAAGGCCATAGAGAGGTTTTGCTAGAACTGTTCCAAGAGGGAAAGAGCTGGGCTTGATTCCAAATGCAGTCTTGACTTCGGATGACAACCAGCCCATGATGGGGTGAGCGGTCAGCGGACAGAATTTCAGAGACATCCACGAGGCTCTTGCTAACCTAACCTTAACAGGGCTGTCGCTAAGACAGGCCAAGGACTTTGACCTGAAGGGGAAGAGAGCTGCTGATCAGGTACCAAGGGCTGGGGACCAATTAATAAGATTCTTTGCCAAGACCAGCCCAGGCAGACCCAGGACGAAGGCCCAGAAGACTGTATGACGGGTCTAGTCACAGAGGCACAGGAGCCTGTCTAAGGGTTCAAGGTCAAGAAGACAGCCTTTGTTCTCCTCAGCCTAATGTGAGGCTTCTGAGTTTGGGGGAAGGAAGCATTGTCTCCAGGCTCCAGGCAGGGGTGTCCCTTCTCCTGGGGGGTGGCACTCACACCCCACTCACAGCAGGGCTGGCATCAGCATCCTTGGCAGTTGGTGGGAACTCCGCCACTTCACACTGGCCCCTGCAGCAAGAGATGTGAAGGCACCACATCTGGTCCCTCTTGCCTGTCCCCTGGCTGTGTCCACAGAACATCAGCAAGCCCCCTGGTCACCTGCAGAGCAGGTGCAACTCAAAAGGTGGGGTTTCCACCTTGTCGGCAGGTGGAATCACCTGAGAAGCCTCCAGAGCGAAGGGGGCCAAAAGGTCAGGAAAGTGTCAAAGGTTTCAAGGCTCCCATTTGGGTCTAAGTGCAGGCAGGATGGGGTGTCCGGGTGTCCAGGGGTCACTGCCCCTCAGTGCTGAGTTTTGCTGTCCTTGGTCCATTTTAGTGGAAAATTGCTAATAAAACAAATGAAAAATTGGAGGAGATTTGATTCAGAGACGATGTCTAGCGTGCAGCTGGGCACATGCAAGACAGCTTGTGAGGGACTCTCAGAATTTGGAGCAGATGTCACCTGAACCGTTGGAGATGGGCTCATTTGTGGTGACCTTCTCCCTAAGAGGACAGCTCTGGGGTTTGGCCTGCAATCCTCCTGGAAAAGGTCCTCCTGGGCCCTGTGTCCTCCTGGCCAGTGTTGCCCCGTTCTGCTGCTGCTGCCGAAAGCCACTTGCTTCCACACCCACTGCTCACATCACTCGTGCAAGCACACTTTGCAGCTCTGCAGAGGATGAGACCAAGTTCCCTCCCAGGGTCTCCACCATATCGTAGCTCATTGTCCTGCAGAGCCCTGCAAAGAGCAAATGCTTCTTAAGATCAAACACCACTCCCTTCTCTTTGGAATATTTTTAAAAGATCTGCAGTGTGTTTTAATCTCTTCAACATCAATCCTACCTCATGCTTGCAAAAGATGTCTCCAAGATGAAAATCAAGTGCTCTGAGTCACGCCCAAGTCAAACAACGGGAGAGAGCACAGGACACCAAACCCAGTAATGTCACTCTCCTGCCTTGATGTTGAAGTTCAACTCTGACCTTCAGGGCAAGGTTGAGAGTGAGCTCCCTGACCTGAGGGTTTGGCTTCTGACTGCAAGGCCTTCTCAACTTTGCAAAATTAAATGTGCCTTGAATGTAATGAGTCAGGAAAAACGAATTTCAACAGGTCTGGAAAAGAAATTTTCTGCCCACTTTTTGACTCATGCCCGCCTGCTGTCTGTCTCTAAGTCTACCACAAGGACATCCCATCCACTGGGAATGTTTTGGTCTCTGCAGAGCCCCAGACTCCTCCTCCGGGGGAAGGCCAGACAGGAAGCACACAGGGCCTGCAGACTCCCTGACTCCCCCCACTCCAGTACCATGGGGATGGCACAGTCCAGATTCGGGAAATTCATCACCCAAGGCCAATTCCCCTGTCTGGCCTCCTTCCTCAAAGGTGTCTTTAGAAAGAAGGGGGGAGGAGTGGGTCCCAACAGTTCTTACTGTGGTTGGTGCCTTCTTTGCTGGCACCAAGACAGAGTAATTGAGGCCCAGGGCTGAGACAGCCCCAGGATTTGGAAGCTCAGAATTAAAGCCAGAGATGTCCCAGACAAACTGTGACTAGCTGTCGCCCTAACCTTGTTGGCAGCACCATGCTAAATAGAAGTCACATCCAGCAGGAGGGGAGCAACAGGCCCGCCTGTTTTCTGGGACCTATTAGAAAATAGATAATTTCTTTCAGGTGCTCAGAGAGGGCGAGGAACTTTCACAAAGTCACCCATCTTGTAACTGGACCTGACTTCCAACTCACCAAAGGCTTGAGGGGGTTGTTCAGATAGCAGGCTCCCTCCAACGTCCGCAAACCCCACAGCCTCCTACAAAGTGTGGTTCCAGGTCCAGACCATCTGAGAGACCATGGGCAGCCAAAATTTCCTGCCCTAGCCTGACTGAGGACGACATTCCATATGACCCTAGGAAATTCCTATGCACAGCTAGGAGACGTCATGCTCCTGAGACAGGGTGGGGTCAGGGTCAGGAGGGAGAAGCAGAAAGGGGGGCTGGAGACGTCTCTCGGATTTGCAAAGGCACTGGAAAATGAACTTCACCTGCCCAGGCTCTAAGAACAGCAGGATTGTAGGTTTGGAGTAGACTGTTGTCAAGCTCCAAAGGACAGTTACTGGTGTCTTTGAATAAAACTGGGAAGGGCAGATGGATTACTTCATGCGTGGTGGACATGTTTTAAAATACAGTCATTTATAGGAAATGTGCAGAACAGGCAAATCCGTAGAGGCAGAGACTGTGATGGCTGGGGGAGAAGGGGAGCCGAGAGAGGCTGGGCTGGGGTGGGGAGAGGTTGGGTTTGGGGAGGGCAGGGAGGGGCTGGGGCAGAGTGGGGACAGAGGACTCTTTCATGGCTTCCCAGTGGGGACAGCTGTCCAGCACAGCGAGTGCAGGAGACACTGCTGAGCCCAGCCCTGTAAATGGCTGTAACAGTAAGTTTCGGGTTGTATGTTTTACTCCGCAATTTTCTAAATGAAGAAGGAGAAGCTGCCTCAGTGGAGGGAATTGGGGGGCACTGAACTGAGTCCAGAGTCCTGGGGGGATCCGCTGAGGGGGCTGGCACCTGGCCTGGCCAAAGTTCTCGGTAGGGGTCTCTTTCCTCTTAAAGCTTCACGGGTGGCTTTCCCCTAAGATAGGGGACAGGTGAGAGGTGTCCACGCTCACCACTTCTGTGCAACATTGTGCTAGAGTCGCCACCAGCAATTAAAATGAGAAAGAAACAAAGGCAGCCAGAGTCAAAAAGACAGACGACCACAAGTGCAGCGCGGCCTGCGGAGCAGCTGGAACGGCACACGGCTCCGGTGCGAATGGAGACCGCACTTTAAGTTGGCAGCTCCACAAATGCTAAACACAGACTCTCAGATGAGCCACAATTCCACGCTGGTACTGAGCCAAGAAGAATGAAAACATGCACATAGCAGCATCGTCTATAATCACCAAGTGAGGAAACCCATGTCCACCGGTGGATGACCGGATAAATGAAAAGTGCTATATCAGAACAAGGGAATACTATTCAGCCACAAAAAGGACGTGTATGTGTGCTGCAACATGGACACATTGCAAAACATTATGCTAAGGCAGTCACAAAAGACCACATCTCCTGGGACCCATTTCTATGAGACATCTGAAATAGACACTTTGAAGATTACTATGCTCAGGGGCACCAGGATTTTTTGGGGGGCTTCAAATGTTTGAAGCCTGATTGTGATAAGGAAGTCTGACTTTGCTCTCTGGCTGAGTACCGTTGGTTTCCAGAATGACTGGTTTTTACCCAGGAAGTCCTAGAGGTTATAAATTTCCCCCTTAGCTGTTGCCAGGACTTTGGAATGGCAGGAAGTGTACAATTCACATCTCCCAAACCCTTGAATTTGCACAGCAGTGGCTTGTGGTCTGCCTGTGTCCATTATCTCAACCCGGGCCCCCGTGGTGACAGATGGTGTCATCCAGCTGTTCATTTTCCTTACAAAGCACAAACCAGACAGCTCTGAAATCCAGGGAGTTGGGGCTCTTGGGCTCCGTTCTCAGCCGTCCACATGTCATCTTAGGGTCTGCAATGGAGCCCCTGATGAGGGAGGGCTGGGGCTCTTTGGGGAGATTCTGCTCCCCCACTCTGCTGGGGGATCATCCTCATCGATGGGCAAAGCTTGAGCAGGTCATACACAAACTTGTGTCTAAATTGTTTTCATTTCTACATGACTGACATATGCTTTATAAAACGTACAGGAAGAGAAACTTTGGGCTGGTGGAGCGGCTCAAGTGGTACAGCTCCTGCCTAGCAAGCATAAGGCCCTGAGTTCAATCCTTAATATCGCCAAAAAAAAGAGAGAAACTTTAAAAGGATGACAAAGATGAAGTAGCATCTAATATTTTAAAATCTAATTTGTTAGTGTGCAAGAAAGGTTATAATTGAATATCCTTTCTAAAAATGTGCCAGGTGCTGGTGGCTCATGCCTGTAATCCTAGTTACTCAGGAGGCAGAGGTCAGGAAGATTGAAGTTCAAGTTGAATTTGACAAGTGTATGTGGTCACCGTTGGCTGTGTCAACACAGTCAGTCACAGTCAATCCCCATCCCTACCCACATCCCCTGGCAACCGGTGACCTGGTTTCTGCCCGTCATTTTGCCTTTTCCATGGTGTCATATAAGGGGATCTACCGAACAGCACGAGGTCTTCTGTGTCCGGCTCTGCTTGGGGCTCATCCCTTTTCACTGCCGACTAGCATTCTGTTGTCTACACCACTATTTGCTTCTCCAGTTGTCTGTTGATGGACACTAGGCTGTTTCCAGCTTTGGCTACTTTTGTCTTTGGAGGTGCTGGGGATAGAAATCAGCACCTGGCACGTGTTTGGTAAGCGCTGTGCCACTGAGCAACACCCCCACCCCTTTGGCTCTCTGGAGTAAAGCCTCTGTAAACGCCTGCATTCAAGTCTGGGTGTGGATGTGTTTCCACTCTCTTGGGTAGATAGCTAGGAGTGGGGTCACTGGATCATGTCTTAAGTACATGTTTAACTCTTAAAGAAACAGCCACGCGGTTCCCATGCCCCCGAAAGAACTTATCCTTGCAAGCGATGAGACCAGACTTCTTCATTTTAGCCACCCCGGTAGACAGATGCTCGGGGTGTCTCACCCGAGTTTTACTTTTCACTTCCCCACACGGAGTGTCTGCTCGTGGGTTTATTTGCCATCTGGATCTCTCCTTTGATTAAATCTTTTGTTCATTTTAAAATTGGGCTATTTCTTTTCTTCTTATTATGTCTTGAGAGGGCTCTGTGTCTTCTACACATCAGTCCTTTAGCACATACGTAATTTCCAAGAATTTTCTCCCAACCCGCGGCTTGGTGTCTCATTCTCCCTTAATAGTTTCAAAGACCAGGATGAGGAAACTCAACTCACTGATGTTTCACATATGACCTGTGATTTCCTGATTATATCTATAAAATCTTCAGCTAGCCCCAGGACATAAAGGGTTTTTGGACCTTTTGCTCTGGAAGATTTCAAGGGTTTAAACCTTTCCAAGTCTATGATCCCCTTGAATTGGTTTCGAAGGGTGGGGATCCCTCCTCTGCCTTGGATGCGCTCATTGTTCCAGTGCCATTTGTTTTTTAATCTTTTTTTTTAATTCATATGAGCCTACAAGGCTTGGGTCATTTCTCCACCCTGCCCCCTCCCTCTCCCCCCCCTCAATACCCAGCAGAAACTATTTTGCCCTTATTTCTAATTTTGTTGTAGAGAGAGTATAAGCAATAATAGGAAGGAACAAGGGTTTTTGCTGCTTGAGATAAGGATAGCTATACAGGGCATTGACTCACATTGATTTCCTGTGTGTGGGTGTTACCTTCTAGGTTAATTCTTTTTGATCTCACCTTTTCTCTAGTTTCTGGTCCCCTTCTCCTATTGGCCTCAGTTGCTTTTAAGGTATCTGCTTTAGTTTCTCTGCGTTAAGGGCAACAACTGCTAGCTAATCTTTTAGGTGTCTTACCTATCCTCACCCCTCCCTTGTGTGCTCTCGCTTTTATCATGAGCTCAAAGTCCAATCCCCTTGTTGTGTTTGCCCTTGATCTAATGTCCACATGTGAGGGAGAACATACGATTTTTGGTCTTTTGGGCCAGGCTCCAGTGCCATTTGTTGAAAGGCCATATTTTCCCCCATTGAATGGTGTTTCTGCCTCTGTCAAAGAAAAAAAAAAAAAGCCTATGTCTGTCTCTGGCCCTGTCCTCTGTGCCCCCTTCAGCCCAGCCAGGCTTGGTCACTGTGGTGTCATGAACTTTAAGGTCAGATACTCCAGCTCGGTTCTTCCTTCTCCAAGTTGTTCTAGTTACCCAAGGTTCTTTGCATTTCCATAAAGATCTTAGAATCAAATTTGAATTTCTATTAAAAAAAAAAAGGCTGCTGGGCAATTGACTGGGTCTGCCCTAAATCCGTAGATCACTGTGGGGAGAAATGACAGCTTTGTGATGGAGTCTTCTGATGCGGTACCTCTGTCCACTTATTTAGGTCTTTTAAAACTTCTCCTAGCACAATTTGTAAACTTTTAGTTAGCATATTACCACCCAGCAGACATTTAAACACACACACACACTGCTCCTGTTGTGCAAAGATAACACTTTAACAATGAATGAGGAAATACCCACTTCTGAAATAAATTCTTCCTATAGATCCCGCCGTCTTGAGCACAGACATTGGGATGATCTCCAGGGTTTACTGAGATGGTTCTGAATAGAACCTGCTAACACCTCTCGCACCTGGAGGTATTCTCACTAATTTCTTAACTGTGTGAAATTACAATGCTAGATGTTGGTCGAGTGGCTCACGTGGTAGAGCACCTGCCTGTCAAGCGTGAGGCCCTGAGTTCAAGCCTCAGTACCACCCCAAAAATAAATAAATAATGCACCACACAAATTTCTTTTTTAAAAAGAAGAAGTAATAAAATACCTTCCTATGAAGTCTACAGGAAAACTTGATTGACGTAGAGAAGCTGGACGTTTACAGTCAAGTGGCATGGAAGACCGCACCCTGGGTAGGTGAGGTCAGAAGTGAGGGTCAGAAGAGCCAGTGGTGAAACTCGGCCGCTGGGCCTTATGGGAACTCAGCAAACTCTGATGTGGGCGCTGCCGGAGATGCCCGAGTCGGGAGAGTCCACACCCCACAGCCTCACAACCACACATGACAAGAGGAGCAAATCTCAGGGCACAGACTCCCACCGAGAATGGCATTTATTATTAGACCAACTAATTGGCAAGGTAGACTCTGAACCTCCCGAGCTGGCAAGTGGCACTGACACCCCAGTCCTGATCCTGAAGGTGGCTAAGGTGCACCTGGCACGGACACCGCAGGATCTCATGGCCTTGGTCAGCAGCACTCTGTCAGGAATTCCCCAGAACCCGGGCTATGCACAGACTTAGGGCTCCTGCCACCACTGTCCCTAAGGAGTGAAAGGTACAGCCTGGGTGATTCTTCCACCACTCTCCCATGCAAGGCTGGGGATGTGTCTGGGTTGTAGCCAGGCACAGACCCACTGCTTGTTAGCTGGTTTCTAATTTCAACAGTAGAAACTAGAGTGGACCCTTTTTGTCCAGGTGACCACTGCAGACAAATCGGATAGACAAATCGGCAGATTTCTTTGGCACACTGGCAGTCCCCTGCACTGTGCACGGGGGGGCAGCAAGTTAAAGTGTCGTCTTGTCAGCACATAACTGTCGTCACACTAATGACATCGGAGTACTGGAGTGTTACAGCAGACGCTGTAATAGACACAGGTATTCTTGCTCAGTAACCACTTCTGACAGTGGCTAATGTTATCAATTTTAGAGTGTCCACTAAGAATCAAACAGCCAAGCCACTGAGACAATCATGAAGATAAATGTATCATAAAAATATCTAATCTGACAGAAAGCAGGAGAAGAGGGGGAAGGGAACAAGAAACATGGAACAAGTTGATGACAAGGGATCAGGCAGGAGGCTTACATCCAACCACGTCAACCATTGCACTCAACACCTCTTTCCCCACATGGAGCCGGGCCTAAGCTGAGAGGAGAAGGGGCAGGGAGAGGGACAGAGCACAGAGATGGGAGGACAAGAAGGATGGGGGAGCTTCTCAGTGGATGAGACACTGAGGCTATGACTTCGACCTCAGGACCTTGTAACCGGACAGTGCAAAACACAGGAAAGAGACCCAGGAAGCTGAGAAACCTGTTTCCTGGAGTGGATGCAATGAGAAGGGCCTGAGAGTGCAAGCTACAGATCAGCAAAGAAGGTCACAGGTGGAGAGAAGACCAAAGTTGCAGTGAAGACAGCACAGGTGCAGTGAGGAGAGCGCAGATGCAGAGATCACAGGTGTAGTGAAGGACAGGTCTGGAGGTTTTGAGTCCCGAGCAAGCCTGGTGCTGGGGATGTCCTAGGACCTTCCTTTCTCTGATTCCTAGTAAGGAAAAGCACTGAGTGTTTGAGGGCTCCAAGGTGCAAACAGTGGAAGTCTCCCCTATAAGGCAAATGGAAACTGTGTCAGAAAGGATTTGTCTGGATTTGCAAGACAGATGAAAATTTGGTGTGTGAAGATGGGCTGTTTTGTTTACTGGTTCCCTTCATTCATCACTGATACTTCATCATGCTTGGGTGGCCAGATGCGTGTGGGGTCCTGGGCTGGGGGGCTGTGGGAACATGTTTCCACAACACAGTGTGTTTACAGAAAGCAAAAATGTATGTGGAAGGTGGAAGGAGAGAGCAGACCTCTCCTGAGCTGGTCGGTCCTTTTGTTCTGGTCTCTTCCTCTGGGGGAATCCTTCGAGGCTGGCTCTACAGTCATGTTCCTGATTGAGAGAACATCGGAGGGGCAGAGAGAGGCCTTGGTGACATCCAACCCTGTTTCAGAGAGGTTTGAGCTTGAATCCCTAGCACAGTTTGGAACAAGAAAGATTTGTGCAATAAAGTAATTATTAATTAATGAAAAGAGAAGCAGAAAGCATGACCGAAACCTCATCAAGGTGTCTACATGCTAAAAACGTGTGGGTCGACTCACCAGTCCCTGACACTGGAGGTCAAAGGCAGTCATGGCTGGGAAGCATGCAGGGGCTTCTGGGAGGCTCCCAGACCCTCACCTTGGGGATGAAGCTTAAAGGGATCCCCAAAGTTCAGTGACCAGAATAAGTCACATTTTAATGTAATGTTTGACAAAAATCCAAGTAAATGCAAAGAACTAACGTCAACAAAACATGCAAGTTTTACAAGAACACAAGATTAGCAGTGGAGCGTATGTCCAGCCAGGGCAAAAGAAGAATCCAGGATTAGTAACAGATTCTCCCCACCAGTTTTTCACTGAAGGAAAAATGGCACCCCACTGTCTCTGGCCCTGCTGGAAGAGGTACTTCCAAGAGAGAAGCAAAGCAAACCCAACCTCCATTAAGACAGCAGGTGGTAGTGGTGGGGACTTCCTAACCCCCAAGAGGTGTTGGCTAAAAGTATGGAGCTATGAGTGTTTCAGAAAAGGCAAGAATAGATCAGGACTTGTTGTGGGGTACCTGGGATCCACTCACCCACTTTAGAAGTTTAGGTCACCAAAGGCATGAGGCTCCTCTATGAAATGAGACCATCATTTCACTGGGCTGCAGTGGACAAGTTGTCACCTACTCCAGGGGACAGTCCCCATTATTTTTTTGGCAGCCCAGCAGAAGGGATCCATCTGAAGGTGCTGGGCAGGGATGAGGTGACCTGAGTGGTTCTCCTTTCCCTCTCATGGGCTTAAGTGGCTGCCAAGAACCATGGGGACCCATCTGGTCCCACGGAGAGGACTGGGCAAGTCTTATCTACAGCCACTGAAGAAATGACCATCCTCACCTGGGGCGTTGAGCCTCCTGGCACCTGGACCTACAGGGTCATTTCCCTGGCTGTGTGGTCCTTCTAGTCCCTGAGGTCGGTTGTCCATCCAAAGGACAGTAGCCAGGCCACCTGAGGTACTACCACCTGCGTCCACTTAAAGGATGACCAAGTAGAGGACCAAGGTCATGTGGTCTGTGGCATTTTCACCCAGAAAGCTAGAAAGCACCTCTAATTTCACAGAGATGAAATTAGATGACCTTGACACTCACCCCAGTCTCAGCACAGACCTCCACCGTGTTCTTTCTTCCACAGTTCAACACCTGCCTGTTGAGTTAAAGTCAATTCCTGCATTATTGCTGCTAAAAATTGCTAATTGCAACAAGATGGATGGTTCCCCAGTCTGCTGGTTTGTGTCAGGTGTATGGTACCCAGGAGCCTCCTTCAATAGCTCCTGGTGAGTAAACGGGAAAATGAGCCTTGAGGACCTCCCGCCTCCCCTGGTGAAACTTCGTGGCCTGGCTAGCTGGTGTTTTCATCAGTCTTTACAGTAGCTTCTGTCTCTGTCCTGTGCTCCCTCCTCCTATCTGCTCTCAGGGGTTTCTCCCAGCCACCAGTGTCCTCCCCTGCCACACAGAACAAAGCCATTTCCTGGGTCCCCCAATGGCACCCTGCCTGGAAGTCCTCCTTGTGTGTGTCACCTGCTGGGTCGCAAATGCACTCCCATGACATTTTGCTTGTTTGTTAATGAGAAAGTCCTGCTAATCGTCAACCCCCCACCAGGGAGATCTCGGGATCCCCACTGCCAGGGAGGTGCTTAGGGAGGTTAAATGTCCATCTTGGGTCACAGGCAAGTGGCCAGGACTGGTTTCTTTGATTCCAAAACAATTCTCCAAAGACTTCGCTGAAGCACATCACTCTTACACTGAGCAAGGCAGGCTGGGAGCTGTGGTCACCTAGAGAGAGAACTAATGTCCCCTGATTTCCTGGAAGGCAGGCTTGTCAGGGTGGGTGTAACGACTCTGACACCCTAGTTTCCACACGCTCATGAGTTTGGTGAGACCGCAGCAGGGAGAAAGGTACAGTCACCTGAGCATCAGGGTTTAGCCTGAGTCACAGACAAGGCTCATCCTGCCAGGTGGGGAAGTCGCAGGTTACTGGGCCCAGGGTAGGGGGCAGGGTGCTCAGGAATTACCAAGCTTCCTTGGTGGGATGGATATTATTATTTCCATTTTGCAGGTGAGAGGATGGAGGCACCATGGGATGGCAGTCCACGAGGGTTTGTTCATGGACATTCTGTTTTTTCTTTCTTGTTTTTGTTTTTTTGCGGTACTGGGGTTTGAACTCAGGGCCTTCACCTTGAGCCACTCCACCAGCCCTTTTTGTGATGGGTTTTTTTGAGATAGGGTCTTGAGGACTATTTGCCCAGGCTGGCTTCGAACTGTGATCCTCCTGACTCTGCCTCCTGAGCAGCTGGGATTACAGGTGTGAGCCACTGGCACCCAGCTCCTGTTTTTTCTTTCTGAGTGTCTTATAAAGACCCTAGCTCTGCATTCTCTCAGACCTGTGTGGTCCTGTGACTTCTTTTGGCCAGTGAGTGACTTGTGATTGGTGGTGGGTTGGGGGTGAATGTCACTTTGAGGCACAAGTTTTCAGCGTTAGTGCTGGATTTTGCCATGTGCCTGCCTCTGCCATCGACCTCATGGAAGCACACCATGGAGCTGTAGCCTTTGCTGATAAATATCTGAAATGTTTCCCTATTGTTTTGTTTTGTTTACTGGAACATAACCTACTATTTCCTTACTGACACACTCATTGAGGTGCTACAGCCTCCATATGGCTGGCCCACGTTCAAATCCAAGGCTATGCTTGGCTCAATCCTCACCACCATGGCTCCAGCTTCTTCTATTAATTATCCGTGCACATCTGCCCAGCAGTGGCAGGTGAGTCCATCATGCTAAGCTTGGGGAGGAGATGGGGTTGCAGAGTTTTTACAGGATGCAAACACAGGAAGCATGGCTTAGCTTCAGTCCAAACAAGAATCAGGTGAAAAGCTAACACAGCTAGCAGAAGGCAGGGTGCTGAAGGAGGAGAGGAGAGATGATGGCTGGAGGGACTCCTCCCCTGTGCACCAGCAGGGAGGAGGAAGCAAGGGTCAAAGGTTTGTGGTGAGGGCAATGCCTAAAGCAAACCTTAGACCTCAGTGGACACAGGGAGCCAGGCTTGGACAGAAGCTGTGGCTGCTGGTATTGGGGAGGGCGTAAGTGGCACTAGGGGAAGACCAGGAAGCATGGCAGACTTTATCATGTCTGAGAAACAAAAGCAACGCACATTTCCAAGCAGAGAGCAGGAAGCAGGAAGCTGACAAGCACATTTAAGATACAGTCCCCACGGCAATGTGGCTTTGCTCTTCCTTCTAACAGGAGGTGGAGTCCATGTGCCCCATCCTTGATGTGGCCTGGCCCTGTGACTTGTCTGAACAACAAGACACAGAGACTTCTGAGCCCGGATTTCTTGCAGTTGCTCTGGTCTCGTGTTCATCGCCCTCTCAAGAATTTTGTTCCTCCAAGTGTCCAGTCGAACAGCTGAACTCTCTGCCCTGCACTAGGAGAGCTGTCAGGGACGCCTGATAGAAAGGCTGTCAGGGTCCATCAAAGGGGATGCTTTAATTAACAAAGAACACAAATGTATAATCCGTGGTCTTCTGGCTTATGATCAGAAGCCTGTTACAAATGGGGAAACAGCCCTGATGACAGAAACTGTGAAAATGACTGGGGGGGGGGGGCGGTGGTAAATCCCAGTGCACGCCTGCCCCGGAATGTTGGCAGCTGTGCACAAGGCTGTGTTAAGTCTACGTTGAGTGTCCCAGGGGCACAGTCACGCTGCTCTGCTGGACTTGGGTTGCGCATTGCACACAATGGTTTTGGTGGCAGTCAGATGTTCAAGCCATGCTCCACCCAAAACCTTACACTCATCTGGGCTCAGTGTGGAGATCTCTGTATGGACCTTTCCCGGCTCTGTGTGGCTTTCGGGATTCCATTCGGTTCTTTTAGATTCTGTGATGCAGTTAGTCAGTGGTCACATGCAAATACCTCTTCCAGGTGCAGAGAGAAGAGTCTTCCCCATCTAGACACAGATCCATGCTTCTGTCACAAAAGCAAAGATGTCTTTGAGTTTTGTAACCTGTGGCAAGTACATTTCACAACTTCACAGTACACCTTGCCTAATGTTTTTATGTAGCCTTTCCTGTGTGTCACACATCTGTACAGATTTATGGTTTATGCATTTGGCAGTTCAGCCAAGCAGTCTCCAAAAGATTCTACATCTCTAACACACGCTCAGCTGGATCAGTACCGTCTTCCTAGCCTCGAAGCCCAGAATCAGAGATGGGCCCCTGCATTCATCACTTTTCCTTCGATATAACTAGACACCTGAGGCTAGAACTTTATAAAGAAAAGAGATTTATTTAGATCACAGTTTTGGAGGCTAAAAGTGCAAACAGGATGGCGCCAGTTCTGGTGAGGGCCATCACCACTGAGTCACATCATGATGAATGGGAACATGGCAGGGCCACATGCAAGAACAATCACACAGGGAGACAAGAAGCCTGACATTGAGCAGGGGCCAGGATCACTCATGTAACAGTTTGCTCTTGTGAGAACTGACTTACGGTTCTATGAGAGCCACCTGAATCCTTCCTGAGGGCAGCACCCCCAGTGACCCAGTGACTTCCCACTAGGCCCCATCTCTTACAGGCCCACCACCTCTTATCATTGCCACACCGGGGACCAAATTCCCACACTTGAACTCTTCGGGGCTCACTCTAATCATACCCAGATCATAGCCAACCCATGGCGGAAGTCAGACCCGCTTACCCACAGACCTTCCTCTGATTTCCTTCTTTGAAGCACTTTTCAAGGTGGTTAGATTTCAGGGAGACGTTTAATCAGATGAGAAATACAGGCTGAAAAAAAAAAAACCCAACACAGTTTGGAGGATTTGGAATCAAGTGAACAACGAACAGAAGAAGCACTTGTCAACCATGTGGGTTGTCTAGACAGTGGCTTCTGTGTGACAAGGCTGGGGACCCAGTGCTCTTAGCCTCATTTCACCTGTCACTGAATTTCCTGAAGATGGAGAGAGGATGGTGATGGCTTGCCCCTCACCAGGAGGGGTGAGGGATGAGGAAGCCTGGGCGAGGGTTTCTCTGAACTCTTGTGTCTTTTCCCTTCTTGCTCCTCTTCTGCATCTGTCACTGTCACAGGCCTTAGCAGTGAGGATAACGGCACAGCCTGGTCCACGGTCCTTCTGGAACATCACTGGACACGTGGCTGGTCTCGGGAACCTGGAAATAACCTGTTCTAGGAGGAAGTGTCACAGATGGGCAAGGATTGTAAGCCCAGCTACCAGGTGGCAGTAAGAGCCAGGAGGACACCTGAGTGGGTGAGGAAGAGTCCCACAGGGGCCCTGCAAATGCCTGGAGTCCAGTCCCTTAATCCTGCCATGAGGGACCTACAGGCATGGACCAGAGCATACCCTGCGGAAAGGGGGCCACCCAGTCTTAGTCCACATGGGCTGATGTAACAAAATTCCTTAGGCTGGGTAATTTATAAAGATCAGAAATCTATTTCTCACAGTTTATATAACAGACCCAGCGGAGGGTCTGGAGCGGCTCTGGTGCAGCCTCGAGTGGTGGGAGCAGCAGGAAGGGCAAAGGGATGATATTCTTTTGCAGCGAGAGGTGGGAGGGCCCCAGCACCAGGCCCTGTCTTCTTTCATCTTTATGCGAGGACAGACAGAGCCCTCACAGCCTAATTACCTCCCCGAAGGCTCTGCCTCCTTATGTGTCACCTTTGGGCTGACGTTCTAACACCCGAACTTGGAAGGGACGAACGTGTTCAAACCACACTTTGCATGCAGGCTCTTGAGGGCTGTGGCACAGAGGGGCTGAGTTGAAGACCCCTGAATGCTGTTGTTCTTGCCACATCTTGAGGGCTCCACAGGGCTGGACCCAGAGTGAGGCAGGAGAGGGTCGGGGCCAAACCAGGGCCGGACAGTCCCGGACTGATGCTCCTAGGCTTCCGTTGTCTCCTCCTGGTCCATATTCCTGCAGAAAGCGTTGTATTATTGCATCCAGCTGGTGCTTACCTCCTCTGCATAGTGGGTCACCTGTAGTGGGACTTCTTCGATGACATGGTGAGGACAGTGGGGAGCACTGGTGGTTCACAGCCTCCTTCCCATCTCAAGGACATGACAAAAAACAGAACCCCGTGAGAAATGTCTGGACCCAGAAGGAGCTTACGTTTCCATGTAAGCCTGGAAGCATGCCAGAAAAGACAAGAAAACACAGCTTCTGCCACCCAGAAACCAGGCTTGTCACTAAGTTCTGGTTTGTGTCGTTTCCATGTCTTTTATTTGCTATTGTAAAACAAGTCCGGGAAAGAGCTGGGGACAGGAAGCTGCTGCCTTGCAATCCCAAGAAGATACAGGTGTCAAATCGGGCTGTGGCCTAGGAAGGAAATGATCTCCTTCCCCCAGCATGACGTCCCCTCACGGGCTGTGAGACAGATTATCCCAGAGACAGCACGGTCTCAGAAGTCCATGTCGATTGCCAAGGTCCTGACCCCGGTCTGTGGCTCCTAGTGAGATGGCACCACTGCTGCCAGCTATGGCTGGACCAGGGTTGAGCTGAGGGCCGGGCTGAATCTACCATTGTCACAGCCAGTTTGGGCCTAAGGCTGCAGAGGTCCCACCAACCTCCTGGATCACCCTGGCTCTGGCCTTGACAGGGGCTGTCCATCCTGATGCCTGACACCCCTGTCCCTGCCTGATCCCCCACAATGTGGATGCTGATGGGGTCCTGGGGCTGGTAGAGCTCAACCCCCCAGAAGCCTCTGTTGCTATCATTTTCTCTCCCACTTGCTGGCTGGAGAGGCCTCACTGCAGGTGCAGTACTCACCGTGGGGGACATCTGGACACTAGGAGTGCCACCAGCCCCCTGAGTGTCACCTTACAGTGACCTGCAGCTCCTCTGACCACACTCAGCTGGGCCCTGCCCACAGGCATTCTGGCCTCAGCGGGTGCCAGGAATGCAGTGTTAGAAGTTGTTCTGGGGAGTCGAACATCCAACCAGGCTTGGACACCTTGTCTTAAAACACTTGCTGGCTAGAGTCACCTTTTTAGCAACTCTGCGTCCATCACTTCAGACTAACTTCCTGAACAAAATTGAGCCCCGTGCGGACCATCAGTCCACGGAGCCAAACCCATGGAGTTAAGATGGGAGGGGAATATCTGACGTGTCTTCTGTCTCTCTCAGTCCCATAGGATGGGGACACAAAAATGCAAGTGCAAAAAGGATGCCAAGAGCTGGGCATGGTGGTGCATGCCTGCAATCCCAGGACTCAGGAGGCAGAGGCAGGAGGATCAGGAGTTTGAGGTCAGCCTGGGCTACATGGTCTCAAAAACAGAAAAAAAAAAGGATGCTGAGCTTTTGCAGGTCAAGACAGGGTTGAGTCAGCCACATGCCTGGAGACCAAGGACTGTTTGGAGAGAAAACAGGGGTTCCCTCTCCCCTTTAATTTTCATTTCACACATCCAGAGCTCCCCCGAGCTCTGGGTCATAGAACATCACTACTGTGGACGGAAAAGGGAAAGAGAAAAGGAAAGAACTAAGCAAGAAAGGAAGAGCAGAGCCTTGCTGTCCAGATGCCTGTCGTCTCTCATTGCTGTGGAATCCCAGGTCCTGAGGCCGCACGGCCACCTCCGTTTTAATGGCAGGGAGCAGTTTTGATCCAGCCTAATAGTAAGGTTGTCAACTGAGTTTTTTAGTTGAGTTATTGAGGTTTTAATTTTCAGAGTTTTGAATTTTTTCAGGGTTTCTATATCTTTACTGAAGTCTCATTGCATAACCTGCATTGTCTTAGTTCATTCATCTGTTTGTTTGTATCCCCTTTGCATTCATTCAGATGCTTTGTTGTGTCTACAGCACAACGGGTCCCAGTCAGGAATGCAGATGTGACTCTGCCTTGCTTCCCTTCCTGTGTCCCAGAAGCATGTTGCCAAGTGTCACAGAGGATGGCACAGCAAACTGCAAGTGCAGAGTAGTCCCAAGTCTGTGAAAACACACCTGCCCAGGGACACGCTGCCTGTGTCCTGTGTGAGGAAGTGCACCGGGGCCGGTATGCACACCAGCTGATGTCTTCCTGCAGTGTGCTCGTGACCAGTCCACAGCTGGGCTTCAGGCACTTGAAGTGGCCAACTGTTCAAACCGTGTCCAAGCAGGGCAAATGCCTTTTTCTGTGCCTCACTTCCTACTTCCTCCCCACCACAAGCCTCTCTGACCCTTCCTGGTTCCGAGGCCAACCTGCTAACAGGAGCATCAAGATCTGCTCTCCTTCAACAAGTCCCCAACCCCAAGGCAGCTGCCTGACTGTCTCCCCGAGGCCTGAGGAGGATGCTGGCCTGGGGAGCAGCATTAAGCACCCACAAGTCAGCAGGGCCTGAGCTCTCTCTATGGGGCAGAGCGGGCGCAGGTGGGAGGTCAGGAACAACTCACTGGGCGGCCAGGCAACAATTCTCCAGGTTCCTTTGTGGGCTGAGAGAAGCCTCAGAAGCAGCCAGAGGACTGTCATCTAGGGGATAGTGGCTGGGAGCACCCCATCTTCTAGGAGCAAGATGGGCAGTGAGTAGTGTGCCTCTGTGGGACTCCAGCACTGGGAGGCTGCTGGAGGGTGGTACCCAAAGACCCTCCAGTGTGCCACAGCCAAAGGCCAACATGGAGTATGGGCCATAAATAGGATGAGAAACCTCCAGCCTGCAATCAGCCGTGGATGTGGATCCCCTGGGTGGTGCCCACCACCTGTGCTAAGCAGCTAACCGGTGTGGGCCCATGGGCTAGGGAGGGGACATATGGCCAAATTCTTCTTACAGGGGTACCTGGGCTTGGTGAGGGCCCCGGGCCAGCCAGAGGGTGGGACTGGCACTTGAACAATCTCTGATGTTTACCTGAGAGAGACGAAGTCCCTTTAACAGAACTGTTTACTTGTTAAATTCAGTTAAATTTAGTTTTCTTATTGCCAAGCAGGAAAGAGGCACTGTCAAAGGACTGTCTGAGCAATTACAAAAACAGACTGTCAGCACATAGCTGATTGATAATGTGGACTCATACCCATCCTAAAATGGAGAGATGAAGGACACTGGAGCTAAACTTAAACCCAAGCTAAGTGACAGTGATGCACCCCAGGACAAAAAAGGAGCAAAATTGTGCCTTAGCCTGACCCCAACGAAAACCATCCCAGATCTGCAAATAAAACACATGACTGACTGAAAAGATCCACAAGTTGGGTATGTATGCACACCTGTAATCCCAGCCCTTTGGTAGCTGAGGCAGGAGGATGGAGAGTTTGAGGTCAGCCTGGGCTACATAGTGAGACCCTGTCAATCAAAAGACGAGACCAAGCAAATCTCTACAAGATGGATCCAGAAGAGAGAAGCTGCAAATATACATTAGAACAAAAATATGCTTGTAATCACGAATAGGAAGATTTAAAATTTTAGATCTGGGCTGGGCAAGGTGACTCATGCCTGTAATCCCAGCTACTCCAGATGTAGAGATCAAGAAGATCAAGGTTCTAAGCCAGTCAGGGTAAAAAGTTAGCGAGATCCCATTTCAACCAATAAACCAGGCATGATGGAGTATACCTGTAAGCCCAGCTATGTAAGAGACCATACGTAGGGAGGATTGTGGTCTGAGCCCTGCTCTGAGCAAAAATGCAAGATCCTATCTGACAAATAAAGAAGGCAGAAAGGGCTGGTGGAGTGGCTCAAGTGGTAGAGTGCCTGTCTAGCAAGCATGAGGCCCTGAGTTCAAATCCCAGTGCCACCAAAAAAAAAATTAGATCTGTATGCTCTATTTAATGACAATAATTGGAAACCGTAGACCAGCATCTCCAAATCATGGTTCCCAGTCCATCTGCTCCAGAGCCCTCCAGGTGTCATAAAAGAACAGATTCCCTTCTCCCCGGGCCCATCTTTTACAACCCCTCCCCCAATTCTTGTGCACCCTCAATGTGAGGACTACCACACTACAGGAAACAGACAGCTGTGTAAAACGCTGCAAACTGACTGTGAAGGGGAAGAAACAGGAACAAACCAGCCACCCCCAGAAAATGGAGAAGTCAGGAGAGACTGCCCCCACTCTGCTGAGTTCAGTCCTGCCCCCTGTCCCCCAACTGTGTGCTCAAGTCCTGACACCCCGTTAGAATGTGACCTTATTTGGAAACAGGGTCAGTGCTGATGTAATCAGTTAAGATGAGGTCACACTGGAGGTGGGTGCACTGGTGTCCTTGCAAAAAGGGGAAATTTGGTCACACACACACACACAGAAGGTCACGTGAATAAAGGGATCAGGTGACACTGCTACAAGCTAAGAGGCCATGGCTGCGCCAGGAATGAACCAGACCTGCGGTGTCTTGTCTCCAACTTCTGACTGCAGAACCCTGACACAACAGGTTTCTGTTGTTTCAGACAAAAAAGGAAAAGTTTCCCTTGTGAGTGGGGGCTTGTGTCACCTTCCACAAGCAGGTGACGGCTATGGCTTTGGGCTGCCATGGGGCCCATGCAGGCTTCCAGGCTGTGGCAGAGCCTGGCCAAGACGCAAACACAAAGGAAGTCAGAGTCCAGATCCCAAAGCCATTGTCAGCAGGAGCGAGAGTCACCATTTAGGAAATGCCACCATGGCCCAGTAGCCTGATTCTGAGTGTAACTTTGGTGCAAATGAAGTCAGTTATTAATGCAGTTTGTGAATAAGTTAAAAAGTGGGGAACCATATGAATGGTTCAGCAGATACTCAGTTTGATAAAACTGAACAAACCTCAATAAAAAAATAAACATTACAAGGCGTGTGGGACACCTTCCTGGCAGGGGAGACACCATGATCGCGAAGGTGGTTTTCCCAGGGCGAGGCTCAGCCATTGCACTCCGGATGTGCTGACCCTGCGATGTCCCCAAATGTGGGAAAGTGGACTGCATTATTCGTGGTTGTGGGGGTCTGCATTCACTCTCTCCCCACTAGTAAAAAAATAAAATAAAGCGTATGTGGTCACAGCGTGAGAGCACAGACTGAAGGCACTGTCACAGTGGGGACGAAGTTTGAGATGGCCTCTTTATAGCCCCTGCCATTGTAAGTCTATTCTGTGCCCCGTGACAGGGGATCCCAGGGCACAAATGTAGGAGAGGAAGGGACCAAGGCATCATTGTTGGCCGATGACACGTTAACTAGGAAGTCTGGACCAAGGGACTAACAAAGTTACTAAGCTAATAGGAGTCCCTGACATCCATGGGGTGGGGTGGGGGCTGGACCCAGGACCTCAGTGACACCACAGCTCCGGGAAGCACAGGCCCTTGTATAAAAAGATGTAGCATTTGCCTCAAAGCTGTGAACAGTCTCCTGTCACTGCAGGGGGGTGTGGAGCCCGAGGACAAGAAGGGCCAAGTTCACCGGGTTGAGAACTGTAAAGAGATCACAGGACCGAGGGCAGGGCCCCCCTCACAGCCTTGCTATCTATGGGGAGCACAGTAACCCTGCAGGCAGAATGAGATGACCCAAGTGAAGTGAAGGTCAAGGAGCAGGCTGTGTGGGGCACCGAGTCAGGGAAGAGGGAGAAACTGGCACACAGGAAACCTCAAATCCAGAGAGACTTGGGTTTTGTCCAGGTGGAGCCAGAAGGGCAGAGGCTCCCGTGCAGCTTCAGGAGGGGCACGTTGGGACAGACACCTGGCTTCTGTGATGGAGGCCCTCAAGAGTGAGCTCTCTTCTGTACTTTGCTCTTCCTCTGACCCTTCTCACACTCAGCCAACCAACAAACCACTGCCAGTGACAACAAAGACCCTGCCCGCTTACAACTTGGAGGAACCTCGAAGCCATGGTGCCACGTGGAGCAGGCCAGACACGAAAGGGCTGAAAACACTCAGTAGGATTTCCGCTTCTATGAGGCCCTGGAGTGATCAGATTCGTGGATCCAGAAAGTACATTACAGATCTCCAAGGGCCGGGGGAGGCAAAGGGGCGTCGATGTTTAATGGAGACAGAGTTTCAGTCTGGGAAGGTGAAAATGTTCTGGAGATGGATGGTGGCTGGGGCGGCCCAACACGGTGAACGTGCTCGATGGCACTCGATTTGCACTTCAAATGGTTTGAGATGGTTCATTTGTATAATGTGAAGAGGTGTCCTCGGCCCAAGGTCACGCTGGGTTCAGCTAGCCGTGTTTGGGAAGGACAGACATGCACGTGGGAGCCTCACAGACAGACCACACAAAGAGGTTCTGTCTGGATTAAGTATTTCAGATGCCTTCCTCGCTTTGTTCACTTAGGGAAAGAAGGGCCACGCCAGGCAGGTGAGAAGCGTGTCTCCTCCCAGCCATGGCGCTGTAAGAGTTTTGGTATCTTTAATTCCAGCCTCATAGCCTTATAGTTTAACCATCCTGATTTAACTTTTAATTTTTTTGGCGGCACTGGGGTGTGAACTCACACTTGCTAGGCAGGCACTCTACAACTTGAGCTACTTCGCCAGCTCTTTCTCGTGACAGGTTTTTTTGAGATAGGGTCTTGTGAACTATTTGCCTGGGCTGGCTTTGAACCGTGATCCTCCTGATCTCTGTCTCCCGAGTAGCTGGGATTACAGGCGTGAGCCACCGGCGCCTGGCTAAATCATCCTGATTTTGGAGCCAAGGCAACAACTCTATCATCCACAGCAGCTAGGAGCCCAGCTGTCCACCTGCACTGTGAAGAAGATCAGAATGCCAAATATAAAGTAAGGTCTCAGTGCAAAAGAATGAGGCTGGCAGAGTGGCTCAAGTGGTAGAGCACCTGCATAGCAAGCATGAGGCTGTGAGTTCAAGCCCCAGTACCAGCACCCCCCAAAAAATACACACTCAATATAAAAGAATGGGAAAAGAAACCTGTCCTCCTCCATAAAACTGACATTCTAATTCCTTCTACTTGGACCAGTCATCCCTTTAAAGCAGCACCTGCCCCTGAGCTCTCCCAAGTGAAATTCTTCCCACCTCCCAAGACTGATGGTTGATGAAAACTGTTCTGTGAAGCCTCCCTGGTGCTGAGTCCACCAGCTCCGCCTCGAACCCATGACCTCACAGCCCCTGATGATGCTGCCGGAGAAACCTTTCCCGGACTGGCTGGGAAGACAGACCAGACTTCCCCTGAATTACTCAGTCTTTTGGGAGTAATGCCTGACTGTCTTGGAATGCTTTGCTGCCTTTCTCCACAGAGTTAGTGTGCAATAAGCAGTTATTGGACCAGGCACCTGTATTTATCCCATGTCATTCCACAGTGACTTGAAGTGACTTTGGTGTTGCCTCCAAAATGTGTACATTTGAATTTGACCCCCCGGTGTGATAGCAGTTAGAGAGGGCTTTTGAGGTGATTAGGTCATGAGGGTGGAGACCTTATATATGAGATTAGAGCCCTTAGAAAAGCAGTGCAAGGGAGTTGTTCACCCTTGCTGACACTTGAGGACACAGCAACAAGGCGCCATCTTGGAAGCACAGAATGAGCCCTCACCAGACACCAAGGCTGGTGCGTTGACCTTGAACATCTCAGACTGAAGAACTGTGAGCAGTGTATTTCTGTTGTTTATAAACCATCCAGCCCAATCAGGATCAGATTAAGATGCACAATTTTAGAAAATTGCCTAATAACTAATTAATAAGAATGGTCTACACTAGAGGCCCTGTCCTATGGGCTCCAAAGTTGTCAATATCTGGACAGGACAAAGCAAAGTTCCCTTGTCTGTGTGGACTCTAAGCAGAGAAGCCTGTCTCTGCTTCTCTGTGGGGGAGGCTTAGGAAACCTGATCCCAGCCTCAGACCTGCAGCTACCTGCAGGTCAACCACAGGGAATTCATTTTCCTGCACACGCCTCACCCTCCACCCCCAGCATTTCACATGAGACTCACCCTACCTCTGATCACATATGCAATGCTTTGTTTAAGTCTCAAACTGTGGAGTTCCCCTCTGGTTGTCAATAACCAGTTGGCACCTGTCCCTAGACCTCTAGCACACAGGTTGCTGAGAAAGCTTGTCACTGGCAAGCCCTGTTGGCTCTCTGAGATAATTCCAGCGAGCCCTGTCCTTGCCTGTTTCTGACAGTGTGGCTAAGAAGGAAATGGGGATATTGAGTCAGACTCGGGGGTGGTCTGCATAACCATGGAGATGGCAGACATGAATCCTAGGAAAGACCATTAAGGTAGAAAAAATGGACCAGAACACTCAAAAGCTTGGAGGTGGCTTGAGTGGTAGAACACCTGTCTAGCAAGTGTGAGGCCCTGGATTCAAACCCCAGCACTGCTTTAAAAAGAAAGAAAGAATAAACACGCTCAAAGGATCCTCCTGGGTGTCTTCCACTAATTTGAGACATAAAGAGGAACACAAAAGCTGCCTTAGCAGGAAACCTCGAGTCATCACTTCTGACCACAGAATAATTCCACTTACGTCTGCATAAATGAACTGAGTAAAACAAAACAAAACGCTGACATCACCGAGCAGTTCTGCATCTCACTAAGTGGAAAGCTCTTCTAGAAGCACTTTGTGGTCACAGGCGTGAGCCACTGAAACCTGCAGGGTGACCTCGGACAGGGACCTTCACCTTGGGGGCTCAGGTTCCTTCATCCATCAAAGGAGCAAGAGAAACAAGCTGTCTTCAAAACAGTTTCTTTCCATTCTAAAATTCTTTGGGTTTCCTGGCTATGATTCGGTTTTCTCAAACGGTTCTCCTAACTCAGGTGGTTTTAGGTCCCATCCTCCCCTTTCCATGTGGTGCAAGTGGAGGTGATCACATGCCCTTCCCTGTCCTCAGCCTCCTGGTCTATAAAATGGGTCTAAACACCCATTATTCAACATCTCTCATGGAATAGGTTTTGTTTTTAATTTACCACTAAGGAAGGACACTGATTTCCTCCCTCTTGAAGAACTGCCACATGTCCCTTTTCCAGATAGCTGGTATTGTGTTTCTACGTCACCCGGGCCTCCAGGAAGTTTGTGGTCTCTCTGTCATGTCTGGGGATGAGGCTGTCTTGCACATGTCCCATTCTTGCTGGAACTTAATGTGCCCCACGTGATGGCAGCATCAGGCACGTTTACCTTCGGGACAGGCTGCTGTGACATCCCCCAAATAGCAGGCACCAGGCTTCAGTAAAGAGCGCCTGCCCCTTACAACGAGGAGGAACCGGGGCTGCTGGCAGGAGCAAGTCTTTAGGCCAGCACTTACTTCTTGTTGCTCTGACCCTGGCCACCTGGCAGAACCATCATCCTGTGTCTCCTGGGGCTGCCCCTGGCCCCTGAGGGGTCATGAATGTTTGTGACACGAGAGCCACCCATGCTAGAGGGCTTCCTGCTCCATAAATGATGAATTTGCCCACGGCTTGCTATGTGCCCCGCTTTACACACAAGGGGGGATGGGTGGGAAGCACAGCAGTGAATGGCTGATCAGGACCTGAACCCAGAGCCACTCACTGACCAGGCAGAGCCTGAATACAGTGCAACCAGTCAGGGGTCAGTACAAGTGGAAAGTGTTTTTAAAGATAGTGGCGTGTTCTCTTTCTCTGGCAGGGATGCAGATGTGATGGTTGGAGCCAGAGCAGTTAAAGAGATTAGAGCTCAAAGCCAGAAGAAGTGGGATGGCTGTGGGTCATGGGGTGGGGTCTCCCCACGTGTGAGTGATCAATAACATCCCACACTGCATGGCTAGGTTATTCTGGTTTGCATCACTCACAGCCAAACTGAATCCTGTACATCCCCCAGCACCCCAAGACCGGTGGGATTGAGAGGGCTTCTGTCCTAAGTCCACTTACTTTCCAGACCTTATGGGCTTGAATTTTGATGGTTCCTAGAAGGAAACCCCAGCTCTTCTTTCTGCCCCCCTCTAAGTTTTGAGGTCTGTATGGCCATTCCCTGTTCTGCTCCCCCAGGCCTGAAAAAGCAGACCTAACCCTCTCTAGATCTCTAGATCTCTCCCTCCAGCCCCCCACCCTAAATCTTAAACCCAAAATTCTACTATGAAAAGAGAAAGAGAAAGATCTGGGCAAAGGAACTGAGAACTCAGAGGTCCTTCCATCTCTTTCACGTCGATCTCCTGCCAAGGTCCCCCGTGTCCTCATCAGGAGGATGAGAAGGAAGAAACCTCTGCCATCTTTTCTTCTCTGCAGGACTGGGAGCCACAGTCACAGATGACCCTACTGGACACTCTAAACACGGTGCAGGTGGAACTACGAGGCCACAAGTGTCATGATTCTTATCCACAAGTGGGAACACTCGGGGGAGTGAAAGTTACTATCGCATAGCAGAGAGAGGAGGTGGGGCAGGGACAAGATTCCCCAGGGAAATGTTCCAAGGGACCTACTTCTTCCAGCTGGACCCCACCTCCCCAAGTCTCCAGACCCTCCCCTCACAGCACCACCTGGGAACCAAGTTCAACGCATGAGCCCAAATCATCACAGGAGTGATTGGATCAACTGACAAAATCTGAATTCAAACAGTAAGTCGGACAAACATGTGGCACCAGGTGGAATTTCTTGCCATAGAAAACCAGACAGCATTTACTGACAGAAGAAGTGACCCCTGCTCTTAGAAAGTACGCTCCGACACGGACAGGTCTCCGTGTCCAGGCAGGCCATTAGACGATGGACAAGAACCTCGTTCTAGAGTGGAGGGAGGTGAGTCTTGTTTCTCTTTTCTTTCTTTTTTCTAGGTGGTAGTAGGGTTTGAACTCAGGGCTTCGAGCTTGCTAAACAGGAGCTCTACTGCTTGAGCCTCACCTCCAGCCCTTTTGGCTATGTTTATTTTAAAGATAGGGTCTTGCTTTTTGCCCAGGCTGGCCTGGACCACGCCCCTTCTGTTTATTCTTCCCGCAGTAGCTGGGATGACAGGCGTGCACCACCACACGCAGCTTTTTCTGTTGAGATAGGGTCTTGTGAACTTTTTTACCTGGGCTGGCTTCGAACCATGATCCTCCTCATCTCTGCCTCCAGAGTGGCTAGGATCACAGGTGCGAGCGACCGGTACCTGGCTCTCGTTTCCATTTTCTATGTAGAGCAAGACAGTCAGGAAGGCCCGAGGCTCCATGGTAGACACACAGATAGTTGAGTAATGCTGCCAAATGGGAAAGCACCCAGGATTCTAGAAAGTAAAGAAAGGCTGGAGTGTGGCTCCCAGAAAGCCACCTTCCCTGATAGCTCTGCACAAGGAAACACGAGGAGAGGAGACAGACGCGGGAGAGCTCCTGTGCCTGTCTCCAGGAAACCCAGTGCTCACGATTTGCTCCCAAGTGGCCACACGCTGCTGGCCGGTGGCCACCGTGGTGTGAAGGAATCTGAGCACACGTGCAGAAAGATTTTCCTCTTCGCGCCCAGCCATTCCAATGAAGTGGGTTGGGGGCCTGGAGTGAGAGAGAGAGATGGCTCAAAATTCTACTGAGGCCAGTCCAGCTGGAAGGCAGATACCAGGGGCAACCCCAGGAGACACAGGACGATGGTTCTGACAGGTGACCAGGGTCAGAGCAACAAGAAGAAGGTCCTGGCCTAAAGACTCGCTCCTGCTAGCAGCGCCTGACTCAGCAGCCCTACACCTGACCCCATCACTCCCTCCCTCCAAGAAGTGCAAATCCAGTGCAATCAGCAACCACAGTCATCTACCCTCTGACAAGTGGCTCTAGCCAATTTTCAAAGGGTTTTTCCCTAAGTGACCAGTTGGATCAGTTAACGCCTCTCCTGGGTGAGTTTAGAATTGCTCTGGCATTTTATTGCATTGTTTTATTTTCTTGTTTATTCTCCCTATCTAGACTGCAAGCTCTATGAGGGCAGGCATTTTATTTACTGCTGTGTTCTTTATTCTTGGAATAATACATAAGTGAAGGCGCTTCACAAATAAATCTGAGGAAGGAAGAGAGGAAGAAAGATCAACCCTGGGAAAAGTGGTTTAGCATGATGTCGTTGATAGAGGAAAGGAAATTATTTTCAGGGTGACAGCAGCATTTCTGCAGGCTCTCTAGGGGTGAACACAGTCGTCAGCTGGCCACAGTGCCCCGGGGCGGGAAGTGACTCCTGTTCCTTCATCCTCATCCTTCCTCAGCTCCAAGACGCACCGTGAGCTCGGCCCATGTACCCGTTGGTGCTTTCTGAACAATCTCTTTCTAATGCCACCTCTAAGAAATCCTTGATTGCTCCAAAGGGCACAGAGATATTCTGCTTTCTTTTGGAAGCTTTGTAGTTTGGGGTTGGGGATTAAGTCCGTGATCCGTCTCAAAATAACTCTCGTGTGTGTAACAAGGTAGAGATGAGGTCCACTTGCTTCCATCTTCCTGACTGAGTCGCCTTGGTGATTTTTCTTCTTTACGGTACTGAGGTTTTGAACTCAGGGCCTCACACTTGCTAGGCAGGCGCTCATCCACTTAAGCCATGCCTCCAGCCCTTTTTGCTCTAGTTATTTTGGAGATGGGGTTTGGCCTTTTCCCCAGAGCCAGCCTGGACCACCATCCTCCTATTTTAGGCTTCCCGCTGTAGCCAGAATGACAGGTACATGCTACCACGCTCAGCTTTTTCTGTTGCAAGGGAGGCTCTCGATCTTTTTGCCCAGGCTGGCCTGGAATCACAATCTTCTAATCTCAGACTCCTGAGTGGCTCCTTGGTGACTTTATTAAACATCATCTGACCCCAAATTCATAATGGCTGTGAATTTCAGCACTAGGTTATCTCGGGGTCTGTTTCTATTTGCTTTTCTTTTTCTTGATTCTGAGTTGCATTTTCCTTTTTTCGCTGCATGGCTGCATGTCTTCTTTTTATACCCTGAAAAGCATGGATCAGCATTGCAGGCAATCTGGGTTAGATTGTCTTCCTTTAAAGGGTGGGAGGTCGTTGGCTCCTGGCAGCCTCTTTGGGTCAGGTTTTCTTTATTTTGTTCTATTTTGGTCTGGAACATGGTCTTGGTTCTCCTAAGGCCAGGCCTCTGTGGGGACACACCTGACTGCAAGGTCTCTCCATTCTGGCTGGGCTGAGCATTGAGCAGCCTGCCTTCTCCAGCACATGGAGATGCCCAGCACCACATAGGCCCTCAGTCCTCAGGCAAACTCTGCTAGACCTCGTGGAGTCTTGCCTTGTACCTGCAGAGCCCACACCTCAAGTGAAAACCTGCAGTGCGTGTCCCCACAGAACTCTGCAGCCACTGCCTTCTCCCTGTGACCCTGGTTGAAAATTCCAGCCACTTCAACAGGACTCTGACCTCTCCCGTTGCAGCCCAGCAAGAACACTGCTCTTCCTGGGCTTCACCTCACAAAACTGGCACAAAAGTGACTCCATATCCTCTGTATAGATTTCAGGATTCTAGCTGACTTTCTGGATAATTTTATTTGTGCAGTAAACAAGCATGTGACCATCGTAGCAGCTTCTGCTACCTGCCGTCCAGTGCCTAACGCCATTTACTTTTTTTTATTGTGCAGAACGTCAAACCTAGTGCCAGTTATTCTGGTTAGAGTCAGAAGTCCTTACACAGCTTTATGCAAAGTTACCTCGGAGTGAGGTTGGGTTAGGACGATGTGCTAGCCTTGGGTTGAACACGTCAACCGTCTTTCTTGGGTTAGTCACTTTGAATGATGCTGTGACTCCCCCACTCAGCCAGTCACCCTGTATTATTTGGGTGATGTTTAAGCAAGGCAGGCCCCCACAGTGGGGATGCTTGCCCTACTTTCTTCTAAAAGAACTATTCAAGATCTTTCAAAACTACCTCCTCCCCATCTTAAATCAAGAAAGAATTTGCAGACAAGTTAGACCACGACTTTGCTCTACCTTGGAGTCGTGTGTTAATTGGCAAGGTTGACAGAATTTCTTAGAATTTGCCCTGTGTAGACAAGCACAATTACTCCGTGTTCCTCTGCCTCATGGAGGACATTCCACAACTGTCCTTTTCCTCATGGCCTGACCGCACCATGAGCACCCAGAATTTATTTAGTAAGTGGTACCCAGCTAAGGAGCCAATCTCAAGGACCTGAGACAACGAGCCCATAACCGCACCAAATCCTTCATTACGGACTCTAAACTAATGCCAGGCTCCTGGGGAAAAGTGTCACTTTGCACTCTCTTTCTGCCTCACCTCCGCAGCTGTGTAGAAGCTTCTCTGTGGCTAGGAGTCTGTGTCAGATCACCTTTTGAGTGTCGGGAAGAATGGGTTCTTGCTTCTGCGTTTCCCACAACCTATCTATTCAAACAGTCCTTCGCAGTTGCAGGTGCAACTGTCTCGATGCGTCTTCCCCTCAACGCCCACTTGGGTCGGACTTCCTAACAAAATCTGTGGAGGAAGAGAGATGACCAACTTTTTAATTACCATCATAAAATTCTCCACCCGAGAAGATTAGGAAGGACCTAGTCACGCAACCTGGGGAGCCCTAGCCTCAGGTGCCTACCTGAAGTCCAAGCACGGCCCCAGGCCTGTGTTGATCACGGGAAAGGGGTGCTGAATATTGCGTGTGCCCACGCATCTCTGCCATCTGATAGAGCCGGGAGGGCACGAGACGCTTCTGTGACCCAGCTGCGCCAGCCTTTGGCAGGGGGAGGTGTCTGTGAATTGGCATCCAGGGGCCCGAGCTGTCACTATTCACACCACGGGTGTCTGTGTTCAAAGGTCTTGTTGGTCCTGCCTCCCTTGGCAGAAATCTCAACCAACTCACTAAAGCTAGCCTTCTCCCTGGCCAGGTCCCTTCCTTGGCAAGTGTGTGTGTGTCCTGTGTTCTGGAGTTGCCATATCAGTGGGTGATGTGACCAGTGGGTGGCCTCTCCAAAACCTCTAAGGGTCCCACTGTCCTTTTCCTCTGAGTCACCCTTCCTGGCTATCCCACTAATTCCTTCCTCCCTCTGGCATCTTCCCAGTGCCCCATGCTGCCCCCCACTTACCCCTTTTATGTGAGGCTCTTACAACCTCAATGCCAGAGGGCCTCCGAGGCTGGCATGCTGACTGTGCCTGTGATCTTAGCCTGACAGCATACATCTGTCCCTGTCACCTGTGTTCCTGCTTACCTGAATGCGAAGTCCTGGAGGCACCAAGTCCTTGCTTCCCTCATGTGTGGATGTGTCTTGCTAGCAAGGATGTCACCTCTGTCCCTTAGCTCAAAGCACCTCCATGCACATACCTCACACAGGAGGTTCCTCAGAGCAGGGCAGAATGGAGACCCCATCCTTGCTGACCATGTGGACCTTTGGTGCGCACCCCTGGCCTCACAGACAGATACTCTAGTGGGATAAGCTAATGTTTTTATAACCCATAATTCAGAGAAGATGATTCTCTTCTGAATTCTTAAAATTACATTCGTAATTAGCAAAACCCCATTAAAAGCAGGAGCTGGGCTTTGGGGTGGGGGGGAGTGCTGGACAGAGGGAAGTTTTTCCAGTAAAAAGAATGAATAAATTATCCATATGCGTCTGACCCCGTCTTGGCTGGAGTCCTTGCTTTCCGGATGTGTCTGACTTCCCTCCTCTGACCCGGATGTTTTGTGAGTCGCACTTTTTGGGTTGCTCCAGTGGTGATGGAAACACTAGGCTCTGGATGGCGGGGTTGGGTCCCCGACCCTTGCCCTGTATGTGAGGTTAGGTAAGGGAACCCAGGAGCTCTGCACCAGGCCACTGAGCACTTGGACCCTCAATCAGATGTGTCAGTGGGGACTCTGGTGGCCAAATGGGAAAATTGACTTGAGGTTCTCAAGGACCAACACCCTGACTTCTTCACCAGGCTTCACCATGGACGTGACGGACAAGCAACAGTGGAGAAGTGGCCTTTGCTCAGCCACCAGCAAGTTCGAAGCTGGTGCCAGATATCTGGGGGTGTGAGGGTGAGGCAAATCCAGGAAAAACCCCCAGGGAGAAAGCTCAGCTGCTCCAGAGGGGAGCAAGGTCACCTCCCAAGGCCAGTACAGCCCTAGAAGGTGACTTACGTCATTTGAAAACACTAAAGAAACATTTGCATGTTTGCTCACTATTCGTCCAAGTAATGACCTTTTGACAGGCAGCTGTGGTTGGTTTTGGAACATTTGGGAAGATTTATGATCCTCCCAACTCAGCTGCCCTGAATTGCTCCAGCCTCGTGGTCCCTACCCCCAAGAGCAGGTGCCACATGGTCCATGGCCTGCTGCATTTCTGCTAGTGGCGGATTTCTGAGGGGGAGGGGTGGAGATGTAGTAAACGGCCTTATGGATGCAAATCTTGGAGATGGTACATGGCTTCCGGTTGTCTAGAAGACCCCAGTCAATGTTTGTTGAGTGAATGAAGAAACCTCTTCATTCAGGAGAGGTCATGAGCCATTCTGTGCAAAGTACTTTGCAGAAAAACACAGGCAATCGGAAACAGCATTTCGGATTCTGCCCCCAAATCAACCAGGAGGCACAGGAGAGCTGCATTCAGCCCTCAGATGAACAATCGCCACAAGGCACTTGGCGACATATAAAAAGACACAGCTAGAACCAGAAACTCCAGTCTAAAAACAGAAATGACGAGTGAGAGGGAGGCGACAGTTTTAAAGCCGGCGATGAGGGGAAAGGTGGCAGGAAGGCCCTGCGACTTGTACGAGCCTGGGAATGTCTGCAGAAAAAGCTCTTTCAAGTGCCGAGGACAGTCTTGTGGTGCACGGTGAGCTGAGTGGAACTCGCCCTGGCCAGCACTGATGACAGTGTCCTTGCCAGGAGCTGCAGGTGCGGTCACAAAGACACATCACGGGAGGGCAGGCGAGAGGTGACCACAGGGCAGGAGCCATAGTGGCCACATTGCTGAGGACAGCTGGAGCAGCAGGTGCCAGCTCCATCGCAAACAGCCATATGGCTTGGCTGCTGCCCGCCACGTGCCACCCGGAGGACATGGCCAGGGACCTCCCTTCAGGCTCCTCGCTGCCCAAACACCTGCCTCCGAGAAGCACTGCACGTGCCCTCAGCTTGAGGAGGTAACCCGCGAGGACCCTGCACGAGCTGAAAGCCAGTGAGCGATCAGCTGGGCTTCTTCAGGGAACCCAGGGCACCGCAGGGCGGAGTTGTGGCCACATGCATTCCCAGGAAGAATGTAGTGAGCCCCGCAGTGTGGAGGGTGACACCGAGGCTGCCTTCCAGAAGGCAGCTCTGCTCCTGGGAACCCGCTGCTCAGGGTGGCTGTCCTGTGTGTACCACCCTTTCATGGGCTCAGCACAACTCTGCAGATTTTCTAGCCTTTTCTTGTGGTGGTGGCGGGGGGTATCAGTCTTTCCAGCTTTCTGTATCCTAGTGGAAGCTGAAACACCTGCTATTTTTAAAGATTAGACAGGGAAATAAGCAAATATTCTGGGATTTCTGGGTGGCAGGGACATGGGCTTGGGGGTTATTCTTTGTCTTTTTCTGTGTTTTTAAAATTTCCAATAATTAACGTGGTGATGCAGGTGGAAAAATGGTCACCCCACCGTGTCCACACCTTAATCCTGGAGCCAGTGAGTACAGCACACCATGTAGTAAAAGGGGATTAAATTTACAGATGGCATCAGGGCTGACCTACTGCTGTTGTTTCCATAAATGTCCCCCAAAGTTGCTGGGTGCCCATGGCTCACATCTGTAATCCTAGCTACTTGGGAGGCTGAGATTGGGAGAACTGTTTTTGAGGCCAGCTCAAGATCCCAGCTCCAAAATAACCTGAGAAAAATGGATTGGAGGTGTGGCTCAAGTGGTAGAGCGCCTGCTATGCAAACACGAAGCCCTGAGTTCATAGCCCAGTCCCAGCAAAACCAAACAAACAGAAGCATCCCCCAAAGGCCCTTGAGTTGAAGGCTCAGTCCCAGCCCATGGCGTCTCTGGGAGGTGGTGGCGCTTCAGGACGTGGGGCCTAGTGTAAGGAAGTTAGGACATTGGAGATGTGCCCTTGAGGGAGACTGTGGGACCCTGGCCCTCCTCTTCCCTCTCTTGGCTTCCTGGTTGCCATGAGGTCAGCAGCTCCTTCTACCATGTGTTGCCACCATGATATTGAGCCTCACCCCAGACCCCAGAGCAAAGGGGCCACACGACTGTGGACAGAAACCTCTGAAACTATGAATGAAAATAAACTTCTCTTCTTTATAGTTGTTTATCTCAGGTATTTTGTCACAGTGACAGCAAGCTGACTGACACACCTACTCATCTGACCTCAAAATAAGATTACTTGGGAAATGCAGCCCAGTGAAATGACAAGGTCATTTCTGCATACAAGGTCCTTGTATGCAAAAGATGACAGAGTCAAGAGACATGATAGTCTGCCAATGCTACAGTGTCTAAAGACACCAGGGGATGGAGGGGCCTGAGGCAAGTGAGAGGCCTCTACAAGGTGGCAAGGCTGGGAAGCAGTGACCTCCCAGGCCCCCAGAGGACGCAGCCCTGCCAGCAACTTAGTTTTTAGCCCAGTGAAGCCTACTTCAGACTGTGACCTCCAGCACTGTAAGAAAGTTAATCTGTGGTTTTCTAAGCCACTGGGTGAGTAGACATGGGTCACAGCAGCCAGAGGACACTGACACCTAGGGTGGGGTGGAAAGAGAGTTTGCTCCCCAGTCCGTACAGCATTCTTCTTTCTGGAACATCTCTGGACCCAACTTTCAAGACACAAGCTAAAGAGAAAGCTGTAAGCAGCAATCACTTGAAGGTGTGACAAGGTCAGTTTCATAGTACCAGGTTCCAACGTTTGCAGGTCACACTGGTGGGTTTATTCACAGTCTGGACTCTGCTCCCCAGGAAGAGAACTTTAAGCAAGGGACAGTTTCCTTCCAAGAAATACTCACTGACTTGGATTAAGTACACACTGCTGGCACATCAGCCCAGGCTCAACGTCAGTGGAATGTCACCTGCTTCCTCCACCCCACTCTGCTGCCATTTACCACTCTGACTTCTGTTTGTTGGCTCCCTGGCCTCTGTGAATTGTGCACCTGCATTTCAGGGCAGTGCCTCCTCGGGTCTCCGTGAACATCCTGTGGGGCTTGGATGGTGGCTTGGTTTGTCTGCACCTCGAGGGGGGCAGAGGGCTTGGGCTGTGTGACACTGCCATCGTGGAGGGGTGCCCAGCACGTGGGAGGACTCAGTGGAACACATCCTGTTCCTGTGGGGTCTGGCAGAGCACACATGCACAAGGCTTCCTTGAACAGCATATGGAAGAGGTGCGTGGAATTTGGAAACCACCAGCCCAAGTGTGGCTTCTGACACAGAAGCAGGAGAACTGAGGCAAAGTCAAGTGTGCAGCAAATACAGACAGGCACGGCCTTAATGGTGTGGGGGATAACTTGTCTTTTCCTTCAAAGAAACAAAATTATATAGTCAACCCAGGTAAATCCACTGTAAAACAGCTGCTCATTATATACTTGCTTAACTCATGGCTTCCTGGAATGTTAAATGCTAACCTTGCCCTTCACCTCGTCTGTAGTTAATTGAGAAAGACTGTGAACCCTGACTCCTATCAACAGGAGAAGGGGCCAGTGTTGCGTCAGGGATAAAAACCTGAATGGACTTCCCACCGCGTGTGCTTGCTTTACCAGACTTTCGTTGGTGGCACACCCTTCAGCAGAAGTAAAAGTTTGTGACTTGCTGACTGACTCCTGAGTCTTATTCATTAATTCAGAGATCTTTTTTCCAACAGTGGGTTTCAGCTCAAGACCAGAAGGGGTCAGCACTGACCAGAGAGTAGTCCAGGCTGTTCCTGGCCCAAGAAAGAATCAAGTGGTCAGTGTGTGTTCACAGTGGGCTTCATCTTGCTGAAGGATTTCAGGTGCTTGAGAGCATGGGGGGTGGGGTGGGGTGGGGATTGGAGGGGCTGCAGAACACGAGGTACCAAAGCTGCTGTGACTGCTGAAGGAGCCCAGGGTAGACCAGCTCCAGTGGTCATCAGCACAAGCTGCCTCAGCTCCCTGAAAAGCAACTAGGCATCCGTTGCCATCATCCACAGTCACAGGTGTTCTCTCCAGCCCAGCTGGAGACTGGCACGTCATGCTGGTTGGTCCTCGCATGCTGCACCAGACCTCCGATGACACACTGCCTCCACACCTTCCAGTTCCTGCTTCCCTGCCTCTCCCTACCCTGCCTCGGCCTCCCTTTTTCCCGTCCATATGCCTCTCCAGCCCTTCCTAGAATTCTGCCTTTGCCTCTCTCTGGTCACCAGATTTCCTGGTTCCTGTGTTTCCTTTCCTCTTTGCCACAGTCCCTGCTTCAGTTTCTCTGGACTCTTTTATGACACAATCTATTGGAATATTTATAACAATGGTCCCCTATTTCTTATTTTCAAAAGGAACAAATCAAGACTTGGTGTTTTACCTCCAGTCAATTCAAGCGCCAGGCGTTCTTATGTCTGGAAACACATCCTACCCACTTTTGCAATCCGAGAGCCACACCTGCAGCTATGGCTGGTGTCACTGCAGTGCTGATGAGAGCCTGAGAGGTGTCAGGAACAAAGCTCAGGTTCCATGGCCCCTTATGCTTATCCAAGGCATGTCCTTTAGCTCTGAAGAGCACATCAGCATGCAGTCCCCTTCCGTGAAGGTCACATGATGACCCAGGCGCAGAGGCAGACGCAATGCCCAGAAGCAGTAGAGCACACCCTGCCTATGCGCTCCACAGCTCCCAGAATGGCTCTCTGCCTATGGCCCTATATCATGGAATAGTACGCAGCCATGAAAAGGAATGAAGTACAGAAACACATTACCACGTGGTTGGACCTTGAGAACATGCCACATGAAAATAAGAAAGTCACATATTGCACGATTCCCACAAACTGTCCAGAACAGGCAAATCCACAGAGACAGGAAGTAGACTGGTGGTTGTCCCGGACCAGAGAGAGAGCTGGGAGAGGTGGAGTTCTCTCTAACAGGTGTGTGGTTTCCTTGTGGGGTGATGGAAACGTAACATTGCCTGTGGTCCTGGTTGCACAACTCTGTGAATGCACCCTTTAAATGAGTGATCTTGATGGTAGCTACACTGTAGCTCAATAAAGCTGTTTTTGAAAAAGCCTCTCCCATTTCCTCACAGGCATGGCTGACATATGACTTCTGAGGATGGAGGGGTGTGGGCGGCCCAGAGGGAAAAGGTGCCCATGGTGAGCACCATGGTGGGGCCTGGAGCTGCTATCCAGCCTGCAGCAGGCCTTGGGCAGGGCACTCATGCGCGGCCCAGGCCCACTTCCCTGAGTCATGAGCACACGAACCACAGAACCAGGCTCAGCAAAGCCGCCTGCTTTTACAAGGTGCTGCCAGGCCCTGAGCAGCTCGTGGTCCCAGGGGTTCGGGAGGAGGCAGAGCTGGGTTCTGAATCCAGGTGTTTCTGGTAACAGTAACGGTGCAGTCTGCAATCAGACTTCGAAATTCTTTGTGTCCTCCGTGGACATATCCACGCGGGACACATGGATATGAGCTAGAGAAGGGAATTACAAAGGGAGTATGGGGGGACCCAGGTGGAACCTGCAGAGTGCTTCTCTCCTCCAGGTGCTCTTAAAACTTACCCTAATTTAGGGGAAGGGAGGAGCAAGGTGATTCCCTCCAATAATCCATGAGGGGCCAGGTGAGTGTGGTCTAAAATGCCACATGACGTCATCTATTTTCTATGAGTCCCGAAGTTTTCCTAACTTTAGCCTGCCTCATTTCCACTAAACTGGAAGGGCTTTAGGGTGGTGTGTCACTCTCTCTGGACCTAGCCCCACCCTAACAGAGTGGGGGCCCTTCAGAGAAAAAGGCCCCCGAGCATCAGGACAGGAGGAGCCTCCTAGAGCTTCCAGAAGGACACCCTTGGCCTGGTCTCCCTTTTGTGAAACCTGCACCATTCCTGCTTTGCAGGTTGCTTTGTGAAGCAGTGAGAGAAGCTCCATGACTACTGCAGGCTGAGAGGACTGCTGTGAAGAAAAATTTCGGTGTGATTCTGTGAGGTGTTGTGTAACCTGGCGATGGGGAGGAGAAGCAGGAGGCCTAGTGGACTGGGAAAACAGCACAAGGCCAGGAAGCTGGGAGAGCAGGGAGAAAACCTGGGGTGCTCCACTGGCCAGGAGATGAGTGGGGAGGGGGACAGAGCCGATCACAGAGTTCAAAGTCTCTGGAGCTGTCTGGGAGCCAGCGTGGGCTTTGCTGCCAGGAAGGTGCTGGGCTGTGAGCAGAGGTCTGAGAAACCCGGATGGACAGGAAGGACCACCATGAAAGGTGCCCTGGTTTCTCCTGAGGTGCTGCTTGCCAAGGAGGGCATGCCACTCGGGCTCAGGAAATGCCACGTCCTCTGGACCGGTGTGGGAGCTGGGATGGCCTGAGAACAGCAAGCTGGCTGTGTGGTCACGCTGGCATTTTTCAAGTCTGTTTGAGGGTCGCATATTGATAATCCCTCAAGCTAGGACACTGGCTTGTAGGGGACAGTTGGGGAGATGATATATTTGCTAATAGAATAGAGGGAAAGGAGACCCCACCCCAAGGTTCCCTAGCAAGTGGCAGGGAGCCACCCTGGACAGTCTGTAGGGGAAGCACAGCCAAGTATGGCTCAAGAACCCTATCAGTGGGCACTTGTCACCAGGCGTACCCCAGAGATACCATAACAGCGGCCAGACCTAGACTGATGGAATAAACAGTGGGTAGTTTTTGTGAAGAGACTTTTTCCTTTCATGTCAACTTGGATTTGAATCTGGTCTACACTCGTGAGCCCACCTAGAGCCTCACTCTGGCATCTCAGTTTATGGGAATGAGCAGCCCAGCTTACAGGGCTGTTGTGAGAGTTAAAAGTGAGGGGAAAAAAAAGACCCTGGAATGTGGGTCTTGCTTAGATCATGAAGGATGCTGTGTTTAACAGTCACAGACTTCATGCTAACTTATTAATGTGACATTGGCCATGAGCACTGAGCACAACTGAGAGCTGAGGTACAGCCATGTGGGAAGCATCAACTGATTTGTTTCGACTGAATGTTCATAAAGACCTAAACCAAAAGGACAGAGGCAAATTTCATAAAATGTCACAGAGCAGAGTGCAGAGGCTGAGATTAAGGGAGATATGGATCCCAGCCCCAGCTGCAGCTGGTCTTGTCTATGCCTGTTTCCTGTCTCTGTCTGGATCTCTGTTCTGACATCCGGTGCAAATGACCTGCTATGCACTCACGGGACCTGAGGTCTCCCCTGAAGTCAGTCACATGGCAGGGGCCGTTTGCTGAACCCAGAGTTAACAGGTGTGTGAGGCAGTTTTTAGTAACTAGACAAAGTACCTGAGAAAACCTTAAAGGGAAGAATCATTTTGCTCATGGTTTCAGAGGTGTCAGTCCACAGTCGTGGCTTTGCTGATTCTGGGCCTCTGGTGAGTCAGAACATCATGGCAGCAGAAGAGTATGGCAGAGATGACTCTTAAGAGGATAGGAAGCAGAGAGAGAGAGGGACAAAGAGGGGCTCAGGACAAGATATTGCCCCAGAAGCCTACTTTCTCCAGCTAGGCCCCACTTCCTAGAGTTTCCAGAACCTCTCACAATAAGCCACCAGCTGGAAACCAAACCCCAACACATGAACCCTTTGGGGGACTTCATGTCCAAACCATAACGCCAGGTTAGATGTGGGAAAGACAGCAAGCAGAAGCGAACACCCTCCTCATGATAAAGGCACTAGCTACCTCCAATACTGTTATCATGGCCATTGAATTCCAGCAGGAGGGCTGGGGTGCAGCTCAGGGGTAGAGCACTTGCCCAGCATGTGCATGGCCTGGGTTCAATCCCCAGCACTGCAAATAAACAAATAATAAGAAAATTCCGACGTGTTTTGGAAGGGATAAGTACTACCGAGCCATGGTGGGAGCCTTTAAAGCACGGAAGGTTTTCATTCTGATGAAGTCAAATTTATGTTTTGGTTTTCATCCAGTTCCTGGCTTGTAATTCTGACCTTGTTGATAGTGGGGCCTAAGACCCTCCTCGTTCCAGAGGGCCCCGCCCCACACCCGGGAGGAAGGAGTGCAGCACAGGGGCCAAGGAGACTCTGAACAGCGCCCTGGCTGGGGGTCCCCACCCAGTCTATTGGCGTCAGACGCGCAGTGAGGTCCTCATCAACCCCCAAAAGGCCAGGGCTGGAGCTTCTGATGGCTGAACGCACAGACGTTCCTGAGGAGGCGGAGAGGAGAGGGCAGGGAAACCTGGATCCTTCTTCCACACGGCGCCCATGCCTGTTAGAATGATCCAGCAAATGTGCTTTCCTGAGCACTGTCAGAAGAAATTCACTGAACCCTAAGAGGGGGTGTGGGAACTCTGATTTACAGCCACCAGTCAGTCAGAAGCATGGATGAAACAACCTGAGCCCGTGACTGGCATCTGAAGTGGTAGGAGCGGGGGCAGACTTGGGGACTGAGCCCCCAACTGTGGGATTTGACACCAGCTCCAGGTAGATAGTGTCAGAGCTGAAGTGGATTACAGGGCACCCAGCTGCTTGTTCGAGGTGTGAAAATCCTACACACCTGGTATCAGAAGTGATCAGCGTGCATGCCTACAGCAAAAACCAAGCCTGAGCTGTTTTCCTTCTGAATACTCAGATCTATCTAGAGTCAGGAGGATGTTTTTCTTTGAAGAGTTTTATTGTTTAAGGTTTATATTTGGGTAGATGTAACAATGGTCTAACTTCATTCCTTTTTTTGGTGTTACTGGAGGGCTGAACTCAGGGCCTGGCACTGCTAGGCAGGTACGTTACCATTCGAACCACTCTGCCAGCCTTTTTGGTGTTATTTTGGAGATAACACCAAAATAAAAAGTGTCTTGCTTTATCCCTGAGTCAGTCTGGATCACAATCTTCCAGCCACTGCTTGAGATGGGGTCTCTCGAACTTTTCACCCAGGCCGGCCTTGAACCATGTTCCTCCCAATGTCTACCTCCCAAGTAGCCCCTGCTCCTGGCTTCCAACTTTCCCCTTTTGCATGTGAATGTTTAGACATCCCAATACTATTTGTTGAGAAGCACCCTGCTTAAAACCAAGTGCATAAATATGTGAATTGATCCTGGGTCCCTTGCATTTCTGTGTGAATTTTAGGACAGGCTTTTCAGTTTTGCTAAAAGGCAGCTGGGATTTTGAAGAGACTGCACTGAATTTGAGTATTGTAATTGTAATCTCTTTTTTTGTGATACTGGGGATTAAACTCAGGGCCTTGAGCTTGCTAGCAAGTACACTACCATTTGAGCCACACCCGTCTTTTGGCTATTGTTTTCTCTTTTGATGGGACTGGGTTTCACACTTGCAAAGCAGATCCTCCTGTCTCTGCAGATCCTCCTGTCTCTGCCACCTGAGAAGCTAGGATTACAGAAGTGAACCACCACACCTGGCCCAGTATTATCACCTTAATATTACATCTTGTTGATAAATGCAATCTTTATGTTTATTTAGGTCTCCTTTAATATCTTTCAGTGATCTTTTAAATAGCTTTCACCATACATCTTGTACTTTGAGAAAACTTATTCCTAAACGTTGTGTTTTTTCAGATGCTATTGTAAATGGAATGGTTTTCTTTCTTTTTGGGGGCTGTTTGTTGCTAGTGCTTCAAAGACCACTGACTTTTACACACTGAGCGTGTGTGCTGTAAATCCTGCTGCATTCATACCTCTCAGTCTTTTTGCAGATTCCTTAGAACTTTATATATAAGGCCATTACCTCTGGCACAGCAGAACCACAGACAGACATGGTTTGGGCAAATTTGGAGTTTATTTGCTGCAGTTCCTTGGCGCTAGTTTACAAGGCAAAACCAACCAAACAAAAACAACTGTAATAATAATTATAATTTCTTAAAAACCCTGTCAACAACTTTCTGTCCTTTCTTTATATTTTGACAAATCTTTTTTTAAACAAATACAAAATAATCTAAGAGGAGAAAAACTATACATGGATTATGTACACCTCTGATAAATAGACTAATACTGATCCAGGTGCCTCTCTGCCCAGGAATCCTAGTGAGAACCAGGGCCAGGGCCAGGGCCAGGCCTGCTGGGGTGGGTTTCCGGCACTGTGACCACCTGGACATGAGCTAACAATGCCTGATTCTGCACGGGGGAAGCCAGGTTTCTAGCCTGGACTCTACTCCATCACTGTCACCTTCACAAGCTTGGCCACAAAGCACCTGAGGCCACTCTAGGCAGGATCCACAGGAGGGGCCAGAATGCAACCCCTCCCCCCGCCCCTGCAAAGCTATTTCCAGAGATGCCAACCTACCTCACTGGGTGAGAAAAGCCAAGGCCAAATGGCCTGTGGAGATCCATGACTCCTCCACAGCCTGGAGACAGTGCCTGCCGCCTGGCCTGGGCATGGGAGGGGCAGTTGGAACACTGCCCCACTGCCTTGCCTGGACAGGCATGCTGGCCCTGGCTGAGTGGCAGGAGCTGCCCTGAGAGTCCCTGAGAGAACGGCAGGAGAATGCTGCACTTCGCGGCTCCCTCCACACGGTACGCTAGGAGGGCAGGGCCATCACACATGTGCCTGGGGGAAGGAGACAGGGGGTACCTCATGGCGTGGTACCATGCTGAGCAAAGGCCCCTGCCCTCTGGAGGCCACCACAGAGGCACCAAAAAGTGTAGCGAGGGCCGGTTTTGAGGCAGGAAAAGCTGGCGCCCACGGGGATGAGGAAAGCCCTGCTCCATCCTCTAGAACGAGGAGCGGAGCTATGGGAAGAGAAAGGAAAACCAGGCATGAGACATGAGGCCATCCTGGGACCCACTGGGTTAACCTCCTCACAGTTTTGGTTATTAGGTATTTAGCTCAAGGAAAATGCTGACTTCCTACTTTAAAGCCCAGTGGGCCTCAGTTCTGAGAATGAGACAAGGGAGGTGTCCAGTCAGTGTGCAATCCTCCTGACCACCACAGGCTGAGGACCACAGAGGGCCTGGAGCCTGACTGCCACTGAGACCTCCCTGTGCCTGCTGTGCCCCTGCCTGCCACCCTGCCTTCACCCCTCTTGTCCACATAAGCCAGCTCCCAGCTGCTCCCAAGGTGCGGCAAGGTGGTCGATGGCCCTGGCAGGAGGACACCTGGCAGCCTGGAGGCCCCTGTCCAGGGTCCAGGGGAGCTCCCCATAGGCAGGGCAGACTGCAGACCTGCTTTCCTTTTTTTTTTTTTTTTTTTTTTCCTTTTTTTAAGAAAAAATAAATCTTTATGGTATGTGGCTTCTCTTCCTTCCTGCCTTTCTTCTTGCTATAGAGCATGTCCACACAGGTATTTTCGGTGTAAGGTGAAGCTCCTCACTGGGCCACACGAGGTAAACAGCAGGCTCTCCGCTGTGCTGTCGAACCGCTGAGCAGAGGCGTGCTAGAGCAGATCTGCTGCCAGGAGCTGATCTGAGCGAGGGGGGTTCGAGTGCAGGCCAGGCAGACATCAGTTCCCTGACCCCACAATACCGCTGCTTCTCCCCTTAACAAAACTGCTAACGTGGAAGCTAGTCTGTAGGGACAGGCAGGGCAGGTAGAGGGGACTCGCTTAGCAGCGCCTCTGCTGGAGCCCGGCACACACTCAGTGTCTCTTTGTGGAGGAGACCTTCTTTTTCCGCGCTGCAAGCATCTCATAGAAAGGGTCCCTGCTGATGGCTGCTCTGAGCACAGAAAAGGAGAGAGAACAGACATGAGTGACAGGGACACGGAGAGACCGATCTGGGCAGCCCCAGGAGCCCTGAACTGCTCAACTGCCACCAAAAGGCCAAATCAGTGTGGTCACCCCTCACTGTGTCCACACAGAGGCTAAAGGTGACACGCTTTGAAAGCCACACAGGGACATGGGACAGATAACTCGGAGTGTGTGTGCATGTGTGCAAGCGCCTGTTTCAACCCAACCGTCAATTTACATTACACATTCTCACAGCCATACCCTAATTCTAAGGAGAAAATCAAAACATAGGACTTCAGTTTCAATGACATGTGACTATCCTTCACAACTGTGAGTGCCATGTTATAAACATGTCACACACAACTGCCCCATGAGTGTGTTCCAGGGGCTGTCATGGTCTGAGCCCATGTGCACCAGCTCCATGAAGGTCAGTGCCACTGGGGCTTGGGGTGCAGACAGAGGGTGGCCAAGGAGGAAGGGCAGGCCCGTTCTGGCACCCACTCTACAGAGCAGCTGTGTTCTCCACGACGCTGGCTCTGAGCACACGCACCAGCTACATGACATAGGCACTGCACTATGCTGGGTGGGTGATGTGCCAGGAGCCACTGCAGCTCTTGTGAGTTGACTGGGAACTGATTCACCAAATGTGATGTTTCCACACTTCTTTAAGAGGGCTCACCATCCACTGGATAGTCAAAACATCTGCCTTGCTGGCTATGGTAGCACACACCTGTAATCCCAGCACTTGGGAAGCTAAAGCAGGAGGACCAAGAGTTTGAGGCCAGCCTGGGCTACATAGCAAGTTCCTGCCTCTAAAAACACAAACAAAAAAAAGAAAGCTTTCATTTTCAGGATGTTTGGTGACTCCACCTTGGCTTTTGGGCGCTCACACTTCCGGCAGGCTGCATGATCCTATGCCTAGGTGCCCACAATACACTAGGAGCAGTGGAGACACAGGGCAGCGGTGACAGGAACCATCAGGTAGACCCAGCTCTCCCATCTGCAGAAGCTACTTACTTAATACATTTGATCCACTCCTCCTTTTCTTCAGGCGTGGGGGCTGAAATCCGGTACACAGTGTGGTTCCCTTCTACAACTCGCCCGTCAGCCTCGGTCTTACAGGCCTTAATGACTTGATCTTTATTGTCAGGGATGTAAAGCTCAAAGCAGTTCTGAGATTAAAATGGAGAAGGGACGATGGACAGATCTTAGAAAGCTGCTGACTAAAGAAAACGTTAATTCATTTCACAAAAGACAGGCAATATATTTAGTCCTTCAGAAAAAAAGCAGCTTGGCAATGCTAGGAGTATCTCTGCATAGCTATTCTCAACTCAATCAGCAAAAATGCTCTGTCTTCCTTATTAGGCTTGTGTCTTTTCTTCAACAAAATTAGTGATAAAGGCAGAACAGGACCTGCCTGGAACTGAGGTGGGGGAGGGTAAGGGAGGGGGGTAGGGGGGAGAAATGACCCAAACAATGTATGCACATGTGAAAAAATGAATAATTTTTAAAAAATGGAATAAAGAAAGAAAGAAAACAAAAAAAGAGAAAAAGCAACTTGGACTAGAACACTGGAGCATGTTAATGTGCACACACTGGCCTCTTAGTCAAGACGCTGGCCTGACATATGCCAGCTCCACTCCTAGCAAAGAAAAAATGTACAGAGCTGCAGGTCACCCAACTCTTCCTACAGCCAGCCTGGTGACATCATGACATTCCAAAGCAGAGGTGTCGCAGGGGTACAAACAAGCAGCGTCATGGGTGCTTGCTGCTGCCCTCATGTGACAGTCAACAACGGTGTTGTTTACTACTGTTCTGGAATTTTTTTTTTTTTTTTGGTGGCACTGGGGTTTGAGCTCAGGGCCTCACGTTTGCTGCTTGCTAAGCAGGAGCTCTTATCACCTGAGCCACTCCATCGGCCCTCAACAATGATACTGAAGCAGACAGAACAAAGGCTGTTGAGTTCCACCTTGAGCTTAAGTTCGGCTAAATTAAAGGCATGATAGTATTTTTTGGGCTTTGTGCTTTTTTTCTTGAAAAATCTTTTGAGTTCATCCTTTTTCAAAGCATTGCTGCCCACATCCTCTTCCTCCCCCAGAATATCTGGCCAGAAATACTCACTGGCTTTTTGGAGTCTTCCACTTCCCGGATGCTGAGGTTCTCTAAGGGAATGATGCCTCGAGGCTCCTTATCCTGTGGGGCAGGTGATGGCAAACTCAGTTGAGGGCACGTTCTTTCCATTCTCCCCACCCATCCCCACTCTGCATCTTCTCCTGGGCACAAAGCTTGTATTCTGCTTCTGGCCCACCCTTATGTTCCACAGCACACAGGAACCCTGGAACTGAAGGTCTTTTGCAGGCAGAAGGCCAGGAGGTCCAGCAGGTACCATCAAAGTGCATGTGGCAATGACCACAGCAGGGGCCTCAGGCAGTGAATGCATGAGCTCCTTCCCCAGAAAGGGCCTCCTCCCTTCCCTCACTTCTTTGCGTGGCTCTCCTCCTGTCTTCTAAGCCTTGTTTCTGTGTCACTAACTCTTGGAAGCCTTTCCCAGCCCCCCTCTAGGCACTCCTCCCCTACGCCTGTGGCTGGAACCCTCAGTCTTCCTCACTCCTGTCCACCCCCACTGCCAGCATTTGCAAGACTCAGGGAGACCCTACCTTCCTGACAGCTCCAGCTGGGTCTGTAAGGCACCTGAGCTCAGATCCAGAAGAACTACACACCTCGCCTCTACCCCAACTGGCCCTCTCAGTGCTGCCCGCTCATCCGCAAAGGCGCCAGCCATGGCATGCCTTCACCCCTAACAGTCACATATGCATAGTTCTGAAAATTCAACCAGTTCTATGAGTTTTGTAAAAGTAAAAGTCTTTCAGCCATTTCCTCATCCCCTATGGCAGTGATTTTCAACTTCTTTAAGCCAATTCTTTTGTCATTTACCTCTGAAGCTCACATCTTAAGATGCAATCACTTAGCTCTCACACGGCTTTTGTGGGCCCCACTTTGCTCTGCACACTGCCATGCAGCAGCCTGCTTTACCTGCCCCGCCACCTTTTATTAGGGGAGGTGCTTCTTTTACTTATTTTTCTGTTAACCTTCCACCCAAATTAGCTGCACGTTTGACCTCGTCAATACTTCCTTTCTTTTGCTAATCATGCCAGGAATCCTCCTAATTTCAGCTTCATGGCAGAACTCTCTCCTGCAGCTCTGTAACCTGCTGTACTCTGACTCTGGACGAGTATGCGGCCTTAAGGCCTAGGGAATTCATCACCCTTGAGCTCACTGTTCTTCCCTCCCTTGCCCTCCCAAGGCCTCGATTCCACAGCAAGGCTTTCCCAGTGTTTACTGAGTATCCTCAGGTTGGCAGAACACATCCTCCACCAGAGTCCTGAGAGGGGTGTTGTTGGGTTCCACTGTTGAGATCTCACTGGGCAGGGAGTGCTTTTCCTTGACTGACAGTTTGGCTGGGTACATCAGTCTAGGTGGAAATACCACCTTCCAGAATTCTGCAGCGTGGCACCCCAGTCTTCAGTTCTCAGTACTGCTCTGTCCTAGGTTATCCCGCCTGCTGATGCTGTTCTTCTGTCCTGTGTCCCGAGACTCCGTAAGGACATGGACTTGGTGTGCACTTATTTCCAGCCATTATGCAGGGCAAGTATTTTGTCAAGGACCATCTCCTTTTTGCTCTTTCATCCTCTCCAGTACATGCGAAAACTCCTGAACTAGTTCATCTTTAAAAAAAAAAAAAAAAAAAAAACCTTTCCTCTATAAGTTTCCATCAGTTTAAAGATTTTACTCTTCCTGAAAGATTTTCCTGATGCTTTTCTTCCAACTCTTTATGGAGATTTTGTGTCTGGCACTGTTTTGATTTCCAAGAGTGTGGAGGCTTCCTTTCCGTGCAGAGCTCCCAACTCACTGCCTGGTGCTTTGGTCTCTACCTGCTCAAGCCTCAAACATCTGAGGCTCTGGTTGTGTCACTTAAGAATGGGGGACTAAGAGCTGACTGGGCTTCTGAGCTGTGGAGTGTGAGTGTTTGTGGGGATCTACTTAGGATCTTTATTGTCCTCTTGTAGCACAGCAGTCTGCCCTTTGCCTACAAGTTACAGCTAAGGCGCTGTGTGCTAGAGGCAGTGGGGAGAAGGTGCCCCAGTTTACCTAATCCTATGTACATGTGACAGTGCTGAGTGTCCCTCAGAGACCATGGTGTTCCCCTCTAAGAACAGGTTCCCAGATTTCTGCCCCTTGCAGGGGCACTCAGGACCTGCAGTGAAGGAGCTAGCCATGCTGTCCCACACCAGTGTCCAGTCAGTCTCCCTTACCACAGCCTCCATCCTTCTCGCTCTGCTCTCTAGGTTCTCTGGTGCCTGAACCTCTTGAGGATTCTGCTGTTTAACTGGGTTGAGTGGTCACCAGGTGCCTGTGCACCTGTGTGGGCTAAGAGCTGTCATAATGCAACCCTAAGTGAGGATGTGACCTCACCCGCACCTGGACAGGGGCCTGAAACATCGGGTTACAGTGTGTGGCGCAGGATGGGCGGTCTGGATGTGAGGTGACTGTAAACCAGAAGGACTCATGCATAGCCTTCTGTCCTTGAGTGGGGACCAGCTCATAAGGAGAACCATATAACCACCTGGGGAGTCCACTGGGGACAATGTCACTTGTCCATCCTAGCACATTGCTCACCACATGGCCCTCTGGCTCTCCTCCTCACAGTCGCCCTGTGAACCACCCATGTCCTCAGGAGCACACTCACCCCGCGGGAGGTGGAAGGCAGACCACTTAGAATTGCTGATTCCAACTCCTCAATGTTAGGCTCCCTGGCAACAATGTGAAGTCCCCAGTATTAAACGGCCCCTACCTGAAACTTTAACCTGACTGGCAGGGCTGGGGGCATGGCTCAGCAGGAGAGCAGGTACCTGGAATGTTCCATCCCGGCACCAAAAGTGAAATAAATAACTGCACCAAGTCTAGGAATAGATGTGCCATGCTTCCCTCACCACTGGCCACTTGTGGTCACCACAAGGACAGAATTAACAATGTCTTCTTTGACTTACTTTGACTTTCTTTACGGGCAATGGCCATTGTTTTTGTAAAAATAACATTAGCTCAATATAAGAGCACTTAAAATATTGTTGGAAAGAAAAAAGGGAAAAGGTTTAACAAAATTGCAAATCCAATCACTAATAAATTATCAGTGCTGACGGGGTGAAGTTATTTTATATATGTACAAAAAGGTAGAAAAATGGGTTTTGTGAAAATGGACTATTTTGCACGATATTTTTTATAAAACATATCCTATTAATTATACAGAAGTTAACAGAAGAAAAAACTGAAAAGTATTGAACTTCAAAATAGATGTTTTTTTGCCACAAGAGATGGTTCCCAAAATTGACCTTATTCAAATTAAACAAAACAAAACAAAAAAAAAACGCTTGACCTTTTAGTCATTCTTTTAAAAGTCATTCTTTAACAGTGCTTGCTGGCTCCTTCTTGAGCGTCTTTGCACCTTCCTTCCTTCCTTTCTCCTGGCTCTTGATGCCGTCTTCATTTGTACATCGCCCAGGTTCACAACCTCCACTTTGACCTGCAGCCACAACCTGTAGCTACTTAGCAGCAACTCAGGACAGCTCAGTAACAGTTCTACATTTAGGCATCACTTCTAAATATTTTAGCATTCAGAACTACTGAATACAGCTCTGTATTGCAGGAGAACTTGACAGCGGTTCTGTATTTCTATAAATTTGGTATCAGTTTTACATTTCCATATATACAGCTGTATGTGTGGGCTATTTCACATGGGTCCCACATTTCAGTGTATTGTGCCATCAGTTCTATACTTAACTGAATGAATTCGATGCCCAACATCAAATCTTCTACTTCCTCTTTCTCACTATGTCACCAGGCTGGACTGGATGTCACTGTGTAGCCCAGGATCTTCCTGCTTCAGTCTCCTGAGTGCTGAGATTACAGCTGTGCACCAAAGGCTCCTGGATGGCTCTCCCCTTCAGAACCGTGGGCTCACCCACCAACCTCGGGCATGAGACTCTGAGACCATGTGCTTTTTCCAGTGAGGAGGGGAGGACTCTGCTCAATACCTTGCACAGCTCCTGCAGGAAATGGCCTGGCGCCCAGCTTGCTCTTCTGATTCACAGATGCAGGATGCTATTTTTTCCTCCTTTTTGCAAGGAAATAACCAACTGACACATCCTATCTTTATTTTGCAGCCACCAAGTATGTTGGGGCTAGTCTTCTGTCCTCCGCAGGTTCGCTTCTCTCTGCTTTTGTGAACTTGTCTTTTTTACACACAATCTCTGTGGCAGGCTCAGGCCTTCCCTCCAGGCTAGTGACTGCATCTACAGCTGACCTGTTCCACTCCTTCAAGTTTGACTCATATGTGAATGAGGAGGTTACAATTCTATAGCCACACAGTTGTGTTAGAAATGCACGGCTTTGGCTCAGGATGGCTTGGGGTCCCAGCCTCCTGGTTCTGCCTGTTCAGTTTGTTCTGGTCACTCTCTGAGCACTCCGGACTCTCTTCCCCCAGAATCTCTGACACTGTGTCCCCCTAGTCACTCCCCATGGCTTGTAGTGGGTAGTGGAGGGATGGGTGCTTTGCACTCTAGCACTTCCTACGGTGTCCTGGCGCAGCTCATCTGGGACTCCTCAAGCTCGGCTGTCATGGGGCTGTGAGCGTCCAGGGCAGGCTGGCTGTACCTATTGGGAGTGGGTGCGGTGGCATCCGGGCAATTTCCTAATTGAATACGAGGTCCATTGCAGCAAGTAAGCATGTCCTCCCCTGATGGCCTCCATTGCTCCTGGTGCTGCTGCTTCCTTCTCTGCTGCCAGTGTAGAGGGCAGCGAACCAACTGGGCCCTTTCTGTGTCTGGTTGCTACTCCCCCCACTTATTTCTACTAGGTTTTTATTCTCTCGTCAGATAATTCTGCTATCTTTACCCTGCTGAGCCTTCTCTCTTCTTAGGAAAGGTTTTCATCTCTGCATTCCCACTGCTGCTGAGATGCTGACTGTGAACAGATAGTGCTGGTCTGGACTAAGGTGACCCACCATGGCCCGCTCTGTGAAGGACCCAAGACTCCAGAGTTGTTTAGCAGTATTCTAAGGGACTGCCCAGGACTTAGATGTGTAACACCTAGATGCATGTGTGTGTTTCATTTTCACCCACAGAACAAAAAAAATCCAAACAAGATGTTAAAGATGTTACTAATATAGACATCTTCAAGAACAGAGGCAAAATACAGGGTTTGGGGGTGACAAAACAAAAAGATATAATCAAACTGTTTGTTGTGGTATCTTGGGGGTGAAACAAGGACAGTCTTTCTTTTTATTATTTTATATGCTTGGATTTTATTACACTAATATCTGAAAAGATTTTAAATTCAAAAAGCAAAGCCAGTTGCAGAATTTGCATGGCATGAGTGTGGCCCCCATAACACACAAAACCCTGGTCAAGTGCTTCAGTGTCAGGATTTCCTGACACTGTCACCACTCGCTCCCTCTGTGAGCAGCCACGTGTGTCCTGTTCCCAGGGATGAGACCAATGCCACGTCTGAACCCAGAGACCACCTCCCCTCAAGGGCAGTAGCATGTCCAGGCACGTTACATTCCAGGGTCCTTCACATACAGAAGAACACAGAATTTTTACTTAAGCATCATTTTGGTTTCCATGTATGACAAATGAGACTTCCAAGCCTTAACCTCCCCACTGAAGACCCAGTCAGAGGACAAAAGCCAAGTGCTCCTCACTCAGTTGCCTTGATTTATTTCAAGGGCTTGGGAGTCCAATGTGCACACAGACCAACCTGTACTCTAAATGACCAAGTGTGGCAGGAATTCAAGGGTGCCAAGTCACCAGTACGAGGAGCCTTGGTCTAAGCACCACCCCAACCTGCCTGCTTTTGGGTCTTCTTCACAGGGGCTCTGAAGAGTTTTATTGTGTAAGTCTCACTTTCAAGGCTACTGTTACAAAATGGATGTACATGACACACTGGCAGCTGTTAAGTCTCCCCCACTGACTGAAAAGCAACGGAATGTCCAGGCTTTAAGGAAACCTCAATTTCCTTATACTCCAGGGAATTTCAGTTTAACTTTTCCATCTTGTGTCACTTCCTTTTCCTCCACTTTGTATTTTGCCCCTTGGGCTATTTCTTCTGCATTAAATCCTTCAGTGCTTCTGCCACTTCAGACCTGAGTTCCCCAAACTACGATTATTTTGTCTTTTCATGTCCTTTTCAGTAGGATACAAACTTTCTTGGCAACTGATCTGACTTTATTCTTTTTAGCCCAGCTCCAGACCAGCTCCTAACACTGTGTGTAATGTCCTTTCTCCTCTTTTCTCTGGCCTTCTGTCTATTGTCCCTTCTGCACCAGATTCTGGTCTGAGCCACAGCTCAGGGAAGGCACTCCACATGCTAATAAGGGCTCCCATTCTGAGAGCTACCTTAGTTCCTCCATTTGGCTTCAACTTCGCCCCAGCCCACAGGAAGCAGAAAGACGAACTCGACTGTCTTTCCAGTGTCCCCTCTCACCATGTTTGGCTGGAATGGCTTAGAAACAGAGGACTGACTAGCCCGTCCTGCCTAAGGCCAACAAGCAGGTGCTCACCGTGGTGTATTCAAAGTAGTACAGGCAGTTGTCGGTCAGAATGAACCAGCGTCTCTTCCAGGTCTTTACCCTGCCACCTGAGGAGCAAAAAGAGACGCACATGGACGATGGACACCCAAGACGAGTGCAGGCGCCACAACACACAAAGCTCTTCTTGGGCAGGGTGAGGGGCGGGGTGTCAAAACACTTAGACCATGGCAAACTCTATGTCAGTGACAAGACACAGCCAAGACAGAAGCATCTTTCACAGAGTGAAGTCTATGGTATGAGCAGAGCAAGCACATCCATGATACCCTGAGATGAAATTTGACAGCAAGACGACAGCATGGGTTGGGAGGAGAACCCAGGCAATCATGACAGGCAATGCAAGTGAGCCTGGGCTAGAAAAGCCACCGAAGCCTGCACAGCAGAGACAGGCAAGGAAAAGAGGAGGGGCAGGGTCAGCACCCAGTGCAGGCTATGCTGCTGCTGGCCACCAGCCAGGTGCCTCAGAAGGCTCCGGGAAATGACAGGATCGAGGAAATAGGAAGTGAGGCGCCATGATCCCTTCAAATCCAAATGTGGTTTCCCTGGAACGTGGGACCCAATTCCTACAGTTTGACCCTCTACCCTCCAGACCACAGTGAATTTCTACCCTGGCAATTAGCCCTCTGGGCTAGTGTCCTGAAAACAAAATCTCCCGGGTCCTGGGTGTGAACCAAAGTGGGATTCTTTACCAGGAGAGAATTGGCTTGTCTGGGAGGTCAGCCCAGGAGCCTTTCCACTTGCAGACCCATCCTGCACTGGTGATGTAAGGAGTTAGAGGAGGTGGCCATGAGAGCTGGAAGATGAGCACTGATGGTGGAGGCTGGGAGCTGGTGATGCCTCCCTTACCCCTTTTAGTATTCTTAGTATTAAATAAGCAAAATATGGGGGTGGCAAAATTACACTGAGTCTGATACTAAGGAAGGATGTGCTTAACTGTGCCCAATTTGAATGAAGCCACAGCCTGTCTGCATCATGGCCTGAGCTCCTCTTTCCCCCCACTTACCTCAGGTCATGAGCCATCCAAAATTACCCCTGGGCCTTCCCACGCTGAAACGCTTGTGGCATTCCACAATCACACCCTGAGCCCTGTGCCTGACCTTTGCTAGGATCAGCCTGAGAGAACATGGCTTCTCTAATCTCTAGGGGGGGCAGGCCTTGAGGGACCCCTGTCATGCAAGCTCTCTTGTCCTCCTCACAAAGAGACAAGCAGAGGACAGCACTCCAGGGACCCTTTCCAAATGTCAGGACCTGCCTGCAGGCTCACCCAGAAAAACCTAGGAGGAATGTGCCAGTATCAGGAAGGGAAGAAAAGGGCAAGAAGAAGAGCATAGGACTTGGGCCTTTAGGGCCATTTTATAGCTCTGCTTGGGTGTCTGAACCCTAGTGGGGGATTAGGTGACAATCATTAACTGTAAGATTCTAAATGACACAGACCCAGGTTACCAGAGGGAGTGTGCCACAAGCAAGCCCCTGCTGCCAGTGCCCATCCAGTGTGGGCATAAAGCGGTGAGGCTTCTTGCCCCTCTTCACTGTGATTTGTTTTATGTAAGCACCCCAAAGATTATGTGTCATGAATAAGAAAAACCCATAAATGGATAATATGACATGCATGTGGAAAACAGGAAAGGCTGGGCAGAAATTAAAACAAATGAGGAGGAGAAAGAAGACAAGGAATACATTCAGACTTGGAGCCAATCTGTTCTTAAAAAGGAATGCCCCACCCCCATTCAGTCAGGGCTTCCGTCTTCCAGCCTCCCAGGCACACAGGGATGATCAACCCATGCTGACCTCCCATGCACACTGTCACAGGACACTACCCTGGGATGACTGGGGACTTAAGAGAATGAAGGAAAAAGCGGGTCAGATGCTGAAAGGAACAAGATGGCAGGAAATCAAGGAGAAAAAGCAAAGCTGCCTGATTATGAAGCTTGGTTATCTCCCCTGGACACTCTGCTGAGTCACAGAGCCCTCTACCATGAAGCACCAGCATCGCTGCGGGCCCACAGGGAACACTTCCACGTGGAAAGAAAAACAGACATGGAACAAGCAGACAGGTCAATGTGCACCTAGGACAGTCCCTGTGGAACTCACAGGACCCCTTCCTCTGCAGGCTTCTCATGCCCTCCTATGACCCCCTTAGACAGAAGGGCCAGACGCTGTCTTCCCAGCCATTCAAGCAGTCTGGCTGGTTGCTCTCTCCAGGGTGGCTCTGCTCAGGTCTTGCTTAGGCACAGACCTAGGGAGTTCTTTGGCTCCCCAAATGTTTCTCCTTTCTTGGAAATGGAGAGTAGACAGATAACCAGCAACATAACTATGAGGCCACTTTTGGGTTTTAAGGATGACTCATTGAAAATGAGGAGGGTGAAAACCAAAAGAAAACAAACAAAAGAGCCAGGACTGTAAGACTCTTTCTTCCCTGATACCCAGGAAATGGAACCGAAAGACTGTAGATAGAGTTTTCTGATTCTGAAGTTTTACACACTTAGCTTGGCATCATTTTGGGTTTGGGAAATACCACTTTCCTTTTTCAAGCAAAGGTGAAGTCCTAAGTGTCATCTAATTTTCTGAATTTGCTTGTCATCATGGAATTAGAGCCCATGGCTTTGGCAAGTCAAAATTTCCCCTCACTTCTCCTTCCTCCTCTTTCTCACTTCAGAACGTGCTTTCAGCCAGCTGACTCAGGGCGGTGGATGCGAATTTAACAAGCACAGCGTGTGCCTGGTCCATCATCTCATGGGCATGCGGGGAGCACGCTCTGCCTCTGCAGCCCCTCCACTTCCTGCGTTCCGTCCAGTTATTCAGCATCTTTGTAGCAGCCTGGTGCACTACATCCTCCTCCACCACGGGAAAACAGAATTGCTCCGAAACCCCAGCCTAGCCAGTTCCCTAGGGACTGTACAGTAAGTTAGAAGCAGCATTAACACTACCACCAGCAATTAAAAAACAAAATAACCAAAAATAACAAAATAAGAAAACGCTGCAGCAATGAGAGTGGCCTGAGCAGAGCGAGCGAGCAGGTTGCGGGGTTACATACCTCCTGGAGTTTGGGGCAAGGAAAAGGAGAGCCAAAATCATGGAAACATACAAATGAGGGAGAAAAGAAAATTAAAACAAAGAAATTAAACCCGATTTCTTAATCTTCAAGCGCATGTATCAGTCACATTCATGTCTGCCTGGGGAAGGAGCTGAACCTGAAAATGCTGAAGGGCAAATGATCTCCCATTGCTATGTGGTGGTCTCATCTTACAGGCCACATCCCATTTGGCAAAGGCAAGATTTGAGACAATACCTAAAACTTGGCCTCAATGATGCCACAAATCTGCTTTTATAAGGCCAAAGTTTATTAGCAAAGAGCAAGAAGAGTACTTCAGGGAGAATTAAATGTCTTTCTTTGGAGGGCTGTCACTTTTTAAAGCGTGTGCAGGAATGCACACACGTGCACCATGAGTGTACATGGATATGTGTATACACAAGAATACGCATGTCATGACTGTATGCATACAGGAACATACACACACAACCAAAGACGGCTGGAAGTTCTGCCTTCTGCAGCACACACACGCAGGGGTGATTCTAAGTGTGCCACAATGAAAATGCGTTATAAGAGTTTAGAAAAAGTAACTCAGTGATCAAAAAACAGGTCCCATATTTAGCTAAACACAAAAAAACAATTGTTGTTTTGAGGCAGGGTCTTGCTGTGTTGTCCAGACCGGCATCGGGCTCCTGGGCTCAAGAGATTGGCCTGCCTCAGCCTCCCTGAGTAGCTGGGACTACAGGCACAGACAATTATGCCTGGCTTAGATTTTTTTATTTTTAAAAATGTGGGATGCTTCATGAATTTGCATGTCATCCTGGTGCAAGAATCAAGATAATCTTTGTTCTAATTTTAGTATCTGAGCTGTCAAAGCTAACACTCACAATTAGCATTTAAACAAATTTCCCTGGGGGTGGGGGGGGAAGTAAATCGAAACTTAGATACACTTAAAATTTCCAGTGCATTTCTTTTTAACTATCTGTTTGGCAAAAAGGATTCAGAGCAGGTTGCCCACTGGGTTAATAACTTTAGAGCTTAACTTCAAAGATTCTACTGGCTTCAAGATTTATGAAATGTTGGCCAATTCAAGAGAAATATAAGGCACAAATGAATTAAGCCTTATCATTATGTATAAACACAAGGACTTGGGCTTGTCATAGGAAATGCAAGCCCTATGTCATCTGGACCAGTCAACAATAATAAAAGATGCTGTTTGAGCCTTCCTGGATGTGTCATAACTGCCAAGAGAGCAATTGCTGCTAATCACTGGGGCAAGTAATGGAGATGGGACAGGAGGGGTGTTCCAAAGGACACCCCTACTAGTGTGGGTGGGCCCCAACTTGTCACAGCCACACAGAAGAATACAGAAGCGTGCTCTCTGTGGCTGAAAGAAATAGACACCATTATGTCCAGAGCCTACAGACCTCTCTAGGCGCTAGAACAACCGACAAGATGATCACATGTGGACACGAATGTGCATGGAGACCAACAATTTTCTCCATTTGTCTGCTCTGTCACCTGCCCGCCATGCATGGCCATTAATTCAGCAATGCAAGCTCCCTTTGGAAGGCACTTTTGACTTCTCAGAATGACAAAGTCATTAATGTGCTGATGGGGATCGGGAAGGGCAGGCCGCTGGGGAGAATGAGTGAGAGTGCTGTGGATTGCGTTGCAGCCAAGGGCTCTAGGTTGCCATGCACACTGCCTGTGGGAGCCAGATGCAGAGGAGGTGATGATGTGCTGGGGGCAGGAGCGCCAGGGACATCTGGGATGGGAAGTAGAAAGATGGACATGGCTGGTCACCCACCCAGGGTAAGGGGGTAGAGGGCCTCGGGGAGCTACCTGAAAGAACCTGGACATCGATTTAAGAGGGCAATGTTCATAAGAGCAAAGCCTGTCCCCAGGGGTCTTGTGCCTGTGGGGCACTGGCTGTGCAGGTTACTTCTTTTCTGGACACAGACCTTTGTTACAGCAGATCCCATGGCGGAGTCTCATCAGGATGCCTGTAACCTGCCCCTTCCCCATACCACGAGCCTGTGCCTACACAACCTTTCTTCTTGAGTTTCTGCTGCAGGAGTCCCAAACCAGGGGTGTCACTTACCGAGTTTCAGCAGCCAGCCTTCTCGGTCTGGATTGAAGAAAGTGTGAGTGAGGTCATTTCCATCATCTTCTGGGATCTTAAAGGGCTCATTTTTAATGCTTTCATATAGATTCTGGGATAAAAGATGACATTGCATGTCTCTGATTCTAGAAGAGTCTTTCCTTCCTACCTTTCTCTGTACTCATTCCATAGCATTCACTCTGTGCCTACAGTAAACCATGTGCCCTGCAGGACTGAGCCTAGGAAGTACACACCATCTCTGCTCTCCCCTGCTGATTCTTATCTGGGCTTTGCTACCAACTTCTTAGTGAAATACACATAATTAAATGAATGAATAGAGCAGGCACCCGATAACTTGTACATCTTTTTCTTCTCCTACAAAAACAATCTCCTTTCAAGGGAACTCTCTCACTGAAATGAAGCCTCTTTGGCAAGCTCACCCGCAGTAGCTCCTCAGGCAGGTCTCCCCCGTCATTGATGCCACGATTCATGGCAATGAACCTCTCCACAGTGGTCTTGTCTTTGACATTGGGGTTGTGCAGGCTGGTGTTCAACATTATGATGGCAAAGGAGAGGACATAGCAAGTGTCTAGAGAAGAGAAAAGTGGAGGGGTGATCAGAAACCCACTCAGAAGGACAGGACGCAGAGATGAAATCAGAAATATTGAGTCATGCTCCCACAAAAGTGGGATGGACCCTATGTAGACTTGCTCTCAGGCATATGCTAGCTGAAAGGCGAAAGGCTTGTGAAAGCACAAAAAGTATTTTTTTTTTCAGATTCAGAAGGAGAACACAAGCACTGTAAGAAATATGAAAAACAGTACAAAGTATAAAAGAGAAAATACAAATGACCTGTAATCCTACTAGTTAGTAATACCTTGTTTTATTTCTTCTACAGTAATATGCCTATGTGTGATAAATTACAAATGTATCTCACAGACACACTGTAACAAAAATGAAATCAAACAATATTTTTCCTAATCTCATTTTCCCAACAAAATTTTTTATAAAAACAGGATTTCTTTTTTTTGGTGACAGAGTCTTACTGTGTAGTCCAGGCTGGTCTTAAACTTGAGAGCCTCCTGAGTAACTATTAACACACATCACTGTGCCCAACTTCTCAGACAGGTTTTTTTTGTTTTGTTTGCAGTACTGGGGATTAAACCCACAGCTTCAGTTTAGCCAGTTAAACTATGTTCCCAGTCTAGAGCATGACTTTTAAGTTAGTATGTCAGAGATACTAGAATTTTTTGTGTGTGTGTGCTTGCTGGGGATGGAAGCCAGGGCTTTGTACATGCTAGACAAGTGCTCTGTCACTGAATCACACCCTCATCCTTCCTCGTGCCTTAGTATTGGACTTCTGGACCACTTCCAACCTTTGACTATGATAAACATTACGGACACTATTAAGTAAGTGTCCCTAGACATGACCTCATCCCTCTTGCTCTACAAATTATCCAGTGCCAAGAACAGAACCTAGGAGAACCTGCAGGTAGGTGTCCCTTCACTCACCAGTGGACTGGAACACGCCATTGTTGCACTGACAGTACCGCTGGGCGAAGGCCTCCATCATTCGGTCAATCTTCTGGGCCTCCCCAGGGAGCCGAAAGCTCCACAGGAACTGCCTGAGGGGGAGACAGGGACCAGGTTCAGAACTTGGGGATATAATGCATTTGCCTGGGAATTGTTAAGCATGAGAAGACTTTGTTTTCTGATACAGTTACTGAGCAGAAGCAAACTTAACCACTGCCTGTCACTGTGACCTTAATCGAAAGTAAAGTGTTGAAGAAAATTAAAGATTCTCTCTCTCTTCCAAAGAACACTTCTCTTCTCAGAACAACATACCGGACTGAAATGTAGGCAAACAAACTCCATATGGGGTGGCAGGTCAAACCGTACCCAACCGATCCCTGTATGTCACAGAGAGACCTTGACCCATAGGTTTGATTCTGCCTTCTTTCATCTATTTAAAAGACAGCACAAATAATGATCTTATTTGTATCTACAGCAGTGAAAATACAGAAGGAAAACTTCTCAAAAGGCACAAAATAACAGATTTAGTAAAAAAACTAAGGTTTACTTTTTTCTTTCTCAAGTGAAATGAAATAGACCACTACCTATTTTACGGCAAGAAATTACAGGGTTCGAGACTGAACAGTAGCAAAGACTTAAGACCCCATGATGTCCCCACCCAAGGAAGCCTTGTACTCCATCTGCTCAGGGCTGGTCACCACATGCTTCCCTGACTGTGCAGTCTTTTCCCTCGAACACACCTCAAGACATGTGAACCATCCCCAGAGACACAAGCTCAGTCAAGTGGCACATGGACAGACATGCCAATGGGGCCTGCCTTGCTCTTGAGGATACGCACCGCAAAGCCTGGACGAGGTTCAGGTCAGTGAACTCGTGCAGCTCCACAAACGCATGCAGGACCTGGATGTTAAACTCATCTCTGCCAGGAGCAGACACCAGACAGAAAGAGGCACAAATCAGACACTGACGCCAGCTCCAAGAACTGTTCCGGTCCCCAGGGGCTGCTATTTCCATTTTGAGTCCCAGGGTTACACAGTCTCCCAACCCAGCCATTCACAATCAGGAGGATACCTGGCTTGCTCTGTCTACTGACTAAATAAGTAAGGTGATCCCATGTCCTCTGGGCAGACTAGCTGTTGTTCCCCATAGCACTTGTGCTCAACAGCAGAGCTGCGCGGTCACTGCTGCCTCAGGACCAAAATCTCCCCAGAAGCTCATTTCTTCATGTAATTCTTGATCACCTCTCTGGCAGACATGAGTCCTCCAGGCCTTACCTCTCCCCCAGGTAGTCACCGATGGCTGTTTTGTTGAGCCCTTCCCCTTTGTACAAGAACTGGGCGATGTCTTCACAAGTGTTCTTCAGCAGGTCATTCTCTATTAAGAACTGGATGCCCTGGAGAGAGATCACAAAGACCAATGATGTTGGCCTGGAAGAGCTAGAGGCAGGAGGAAGGGCAGAGGCGACCATGGGTGCTGACCCCCGCCATGGAGCAAGCATCTCATAAATACTCGCCCCCGCACACCCAGGGTCAGTGCGCTGCAATATAGGAACCCGGGCCCCAGACTAAAGACAACCAGGGCTCACCATATAACGTATGCTCTAGAAAATAGCAACTAGGAAAAACACCTTTGGAGTCCCATCTGAGAAAAGCCCTGTCTTAAAGTCAATGGACTCTGTTGCTTCCTTTTCACTCACCTTTTTAGGGTCCATGTTAAATTTCTTCCTGCCCATGGCTACCTGTTTGTTCCTCTGCATGTTTTTCCTGAAAGACAACCACCACAGCCATTAGTGTCCTGGGAGCAGGAGTTCTGGGAGATGGATACAGCCCATGTGTAGCCACTGACACAGAGAGATTTCTGAGACTACTTTGGGAGCTCATTTTCTCCTTCTATCTTACATCTGTGGTGTTCTTTTTTTATATGATTTTTTAAAACTTTATCAAAGCATAATTTACTTGTCACATAATACAATTTTAAGAATATACTTGTATGTATTTTAGTAAGCTTTTGATTATCATAATTAAATTTCAGAACATTTTTAATAGCCCAACAAATTGCTCACACCCATTTCCAGTTAGCCTTCATTCCTACTTCCATCCCCAGGCGACTATCAACCAACCTTCTGTCTCCATAGATTTGCCTATGCTGGACATTTCAGATGAGCAAACATTTCATAGCACTGGACTTTTTCTGCATTCTCTCTCTTTCTCTCTCTGGACCTTTCTGTGTGGTAGGCAAGCACTCTACTACTGAACTACACCCCAGCCCCAGCATGTTTTCAAGGTTTGTCCATGGTGTGGTATGCATCAGTTCTACATTCTTTTTTACTGCTGAGCAATATTCCACTATGCATACATATCACATCCATTTATCTGTACACCAGATGAACATTGAAACTGTTTGTAGTTCAGAGCCATTATGCACAAGCTGCTCTCACCATTTGTGTACGCTTCCTTGTGTGGACATGTATTTTCATGTCTTTGGGCGATACTCAGGGATGGGTGATGCTTTATATTTAACTTTTTAAGACACTGCCCAAATGAGCAGCAGTTTTCTTGACTGTGCCATCAGATAACTTCACAAAGTATGGTCCACAAACCAGCAGCCTGGGAACACATTAGATAGGATGTCTTGGTTCTCACTCACCCTCTGCCCCTTGGAACCTATGGAAGCCAATTCTGGCTCCGTCCAATCCCAAACATCAGCTCTGATGGCAGCCCCTGAACCGCTAAATCACTCAGAAGTTCCAGGGTGCAGCCCAGGAATATGTATTTTTAAAACCTCCTCCAGTAATTCTGATTTGCCTAAAATTTGGGAACCACTGCTGTTGATAACGGTACTTTTACAGTTTCAGAGAGCAAAAGACTTGTTCGGAACATCTTTACTTCTAAGTGTACAGAGGGGGGAGAAGCTCCTGTCTTGAGGTTTGGGAAACCTGAGGATGCCAGAAGCCCAGGACACGAGGTGACCAGGTCTCGTGGGAACAGCCACAGTGGGAAAAGGGAACTTGTAGTTTCACTTCTTTCCAGAAGACCAGGTTTCTGGAAATTCTTGTTGAATCTAAATGCTTGTCTGATCTTTTTTTTTTTTTTTCTAAATCCATGAAGATTACTTGGATGTGTATTTCCAAATAAAGGCCACAAGGACACAGCTGCTTTGTGAGTTTCTGTAGGGTGCTACAGAGGCTAGGTCATGCCAGCAGGGATCATTAGTGTCCTGTGCCTTGGTCTGCTCCCTAGCTGAAGGCTTCCTGTAGCTCCCAGTATGCCAAGGACAGACAGCCCAGACCTCTGCGAGTTCACATCACCACTTATACCACCCGGGACACTCACCAGTTTCCCATGGGTCAGCTAACATCTCCACCTGGCCAGCACTGAGACCTGCAGCACAGCTCAGCCAGGGTAGCCACTTCTCCAAGAGGCCGTCCCTGTCTTCCATACAGGAGCAGCCCTCAATAGGAATCCCAAACAAAAATGGCTACGGGATTGCTACAGTATCACCTTGGTTAACTGGTGCCTGTAAACTACAGGAAGTCTGAAATCCTGTAGCATGCAAACTGGTTAAACAGAATTTAGGGCATCTCTATGAAATGGTGGCATCATGCTTTGATTAAAAACAAGACGGCACTCCCATAGGAAAATCAGAATGAATGTGGTCTTGCCCGAGGAGCAAAGCCTGTCTGACAGATGCTGGGGTCTGTAGAACGGCTCCCCTTTTGGGACATTTGCTACTAGAAAACCATTTTAAGACATAAATAACAGAATTATGGCTCCCTGCCTCCCAACATCTGACACAGCTGTTGGGGGCGAGTCTTCTCATGCTGGTAAGCCAAGCGCTCCAGTTGCCTAACTTCTCAGACTCTTGGGGTTTCCTGTGGGTGCTCTGTGATAACCCACACAGAACAAGTCAGGTGAATGGTGCCCTGAATTCTGGATATGTGTCTGAGACATCAAATACACAGAAAGGAAATGAACCAAAATATTAACCACAGCTATTTCTACATAAGCAATCAACAGTTCTAACAAGTGGCCACCACTCCAACTACAGCCTGCTCCGATCTTCCCTAGGTACCCTCATGTCCCATTTTGGTCAGCTGTCCCACTGCAAGTCACCATTGTGAGTTCTGCCATCACAGCTTAGTTCTATCTGTGTCGGAGCCTTGTGAATGGAAGTTCAGTGGACACCCACTTCTCTAACTCAGCACAGCATGTGGGACCCGCCAGGCGGCTGCAGGCCAGTGGTTCTCTCCTCTGTATGGCTGGTAACTGTCAGTGATCTCGGCCCATTTACCTGGTCACCTGTTGGTAGGCAGGTAGGCTGTTTCCAGTTTGAGCATTTTCAATAAGAATGCTATCAACAGCCTTTACAGGTCTTTTTGTGGGCATGTGCTTCTTCTCTTGAGTGAACTGGCGGTTGAATTGCTGGCTGGGCACAGGTTTCTACCTATTTAATGTTCTAAGAAACTGTTCATCCTGCCGCACTCCCATCCCAGTGGGTGTGAAGCTGCAGTCATGGCAGTTTGGTGGTGCGTACTCTCATAACTACTGATGATGAGCATCTATTACACAGATTTTGTAAAATGTCTATTAAGGATTTCTGCCCATCTTTTATTTGGCTCTCTTTTTTTTTTGTCATTGAATTATTGTATGTGTTGTTATATATCTACTTGGATACACTGGAAGTACTTCCCCTCCTCTGTGACTGGCTTGTCCATCTCTTTCATAAGAAGCTTTAAATCTTGATGGGCTAGTCTAACTCATTCACTTCTTTCTTGCTTGCTTTTCTTTTTTTTTTTTTTTTTGGTGTTACAAGGACTTGAATTTAGGGCTTTGTGCTTGTTAGGCAAGCACTTTACCACTCTGGCCACATCCCCAGTCCTTTTCTCCCTTCGTTATTTTTCAGATAGGGTTCTGGGGATTTTTCTGTCCAAGCTGGCCTGGACCACAGCTCTTCTGTTTATGCCTCAGACATAAGTAGGAAGGGATACAGACGTGCACAGCCAAACCCAGCTTTTTGTTGAGATGAGCTCTTGCTAACTTTTTGCACAGGCCACCCTTGAACCTTGATCCTCCTCATCCCTACCTCCTGAGTAGATGGGATTACAGGCATAAGCCACCAAGCCAGGGCCCATCCATTTCTTTTGAGCTACAGGTTTTTTTTAATGTAAAGAAAGCTTTAACCCAAAACACAAGTGACAATTTTTAATTGAAAGGGATGCTCAAGCTACTTTCTGTGGAACCTGCAGCTCCACTCATGCTTAAAGGCACTGCCAATATGAATTTAAAACAGCAAATCAAATAGTCTTCTGAAGCCAGACAGGCAGGCTTAGGCTTAGAAAAATACAGACACGGGTGAAATGGAAACAGCCCGTTTACTGCATTAAGCAGTTAGAAAATGGTCTGGGAACCCCATTCAAAACTAAACTCTCAAAGTCACTAACATTTCATGTCATTAAAAGAAAAAACCCAAGGCTGGAGGTGTGGCTCAAGCAGTAGTGCTCCTGCCTAGTATGAAGCTCTGAGTTCAAACCCCAGTACTGAAAAAAGAAAAAGAAAAACCCTCAGAAATAGTCCTTGTCATCTTACACTACAGTTTCATTTCTGCATTCTCTTCTCAGGCATAAGTAAGCTCACAATTATACCTGACATAGCTGGGCCCACCAGCCCTTTAACTGTACTGGCAGGGTTCATTATGCTTTTCCTTTACGGAAGCAAAAAAGAACTTTAACAGACGAACACAGTGGACAGCAGCAGGGAAGGTACAGCAATTCACACAAAATTTGAAGAGCAGTTCCAGGCTCCCTGGAACCTCTGGAGTTCTTTAGTTTATTCTCACAGATGTAAAAGACTCCTTTATTCAGGATCCCTGCAGTGAAGGCTGGAGGCAGAGGGTGAGGTCTCTGCTCACTCGACCTGCAAGGGTGGAGAACCTACTCTGTCCTTATACATGTCATCTGTTATCTGCTCAGAGCTGGGTGCAGAGAGGCTGGACAGCCCCACGGCCCAGCAGACAGCAGGACAGACTCACCTCTCCTCTGTGGATCCCAGGCTTTCAATTTCATTAGCAACTTCTGCTATCTCGTCCTTCAGCCTCTGCAAAGGAACAGGGAGTTACCAGGAGGGGAGACACAGACCAAAGGGACACCTCTAAAGCCTCCTATGACTCCCTCTACCCAAGAGGCATAAAACAGAGCACAGTGAAACAACTAAGGCACAAGACAAAGTCCAAAACAGTACATTAGGAAAACTCGAGTACTCAACAAATACTGACTTGGCTCCTCCCAAACAGTAAGCACTCTAGCACTATAAAAGATGAAAAAGGTAACTCCTCGCCTCAGAGTTCATGGGCCAGGGAAGAAGTTCACAAGCACCAGTCGTACGTAAAAAGTGCAGATTCACCTTCAGAACAAATCTGCAGCTTGCCAAATACAAGTGTGACAAAAGGTCATGGGCACACTCTCGAAACCACTTGCCTGGCAGCTGGGCCAGTAGAGGCTGAGCTGAATCTACACTGCTGTTCCGTGGCTGCCAAAGAGAAAGTCCGACCACATCCACTGTCCATTCACCCCTGGACCACATCCACTGTCTACCCACCACCTTCCCCTTCTTACTGCACGGCCTTTCAGCAACAAAAGGGCCCAGCGAGGACAGATCCACTCCCCTGGCACTTACCAGGGGAACAGGAACCAAAGAATCATGGCAAACCACTGAGACACTCTCAGATTACCCAGAGCAATCAAGTTTCTTTCCCCTCACACTACACCTTCATGGGTTTTCAGGCCCCTCCTTTATCCCACCCCTGAAGTTTTACAAAGAATTCTAGTAACATTTGCTACTTATGGGCTAAAATAATCCAGTGCATGACTTGGATTATTTTGACTTGCTACCTATAAAGCTTGGCAGTTTTGAAAAGGAACTTGGGAAAACAATAAAATTATTATCACCACTAAGTATCTCTAAGAGACCAGAAATATGCTAAGTCCTTCCTAATGCCAGCTTGTTCAATCCTTAAAACAACTTGTGAAGGTGTTATCACTCTTGTCCTACATCTAAGAAACTGAAGCGCAAAGAACCAAAGCTCCATCTAAAGTCCCTCAGTGGGCAAGTGGCAGAGCCAGGACCTGTGTGTAGGGCCAACACACCTTGCTTACGGTGATATTCTACCCAACCGCCTTGGCCACTATGATTGCACAAGCCAGGAGGACTCTGCTTCAGGGTCACCCCTGCTCTGACAACTGGCAAGGGGGAGGGTGACTTTACAAGTCATCAGTCTCTCTGAGACCCGCTTTCTCAGTGTAAATCAAAGGTGATCACCTATACCTACACTGTTGAGTTTTAGCAAGTGCAGACCAAACGTGTGGAGGACACTCTATGAAGGCCACGCACAACTGCACAACTGGAGCGCATCGGTCCACCTCCAGCCATCCTCCTATCTCCATGCTCTCCTACCTGAATGTCAGCCAGCAGTTCCCGCTTCCTCCGCCTGATGTTCTCCAATTCTTGACGCTCCTCTGCCGTCAGATCGCTGGGAACTGCAAAGAGGAGAGAAATGCATCTCACCAAAAATAAAGAAAAATCCAACAACACTGGGGAGAAAGACACCAAGAAAGAAGACAGAAGCCAGTTTCAGATATGACTAGGAATCACTATGGCTCCAAATCTTGGCAGGTTAATCGAGAAAGGCACAATTGGCAGAAAGAGCAGGAGGGCAGATGTGAAGGTTCAATCAGGCTGGCTGTGGACCAACGCAGGTGGGTGTGAAATGTCTGCCGCTACCATCTGTCTGGGCCTCTGCTCCCTTGTGGGTAAGAGTGGAACAGCACCACCCGGTTGAGGTGAACTGCACAGGGAAAGCTGTCCTGATACCCTAAAGTGGGAATGGGAGATGAGTTGCAAAGCAACATCAATGGCTTTGCACCATTTTTCAGGGATGGGGTGGGGCAAAGAGTCTGTGTACACAGGAAAAAAAACGCAGAGAGAAACACACCAAACCGAAAACAGTGCTCAACTCTGGGGTCTGGAACTGTGGGGCCTTTCTCACTGCCCTAATCCCATCTATACGGTTTGAGTCACGTTTTAAAATGTGTTCCCATCATCCAAACACAGTTATTAATTCCCAGACCACAGTTCTGGGAATTCCCAGAGTTTTGTAGCCCTTGTCCATACACACTGGTGCTATGACAAATGCCCTCTGAGGTGACTTTCTGGGTGTGCTGTGGCAGCCAGGTGTCCACATGGAAGAGCAGGCACACCCAGTGCAGTCCACCACATCCCGGATCAGGTCACCTAAACAATTTGGGCCACATTTTGTCACTGATAAAATGGACAAGCCATCACCCATTTTAGAGGGCTGCTTTGAGGATGAAGCAAAGTAGAGCACACATGAGTCCCCTTACCCACAGAGAACTCGTTCCAAGAGCCCAGAGGATGCAGAGGCCATGAAGCCCACATGTGCAACATGTCCTTGACGCACACACTCACATCACCTCTTAATGCCTCTTCATCCTAACTCAGCACCAGCATGCACTGTGCTGCCCATTTGGCAGGCTGTGGTGTGGCAGCAAAACTGGCTCAAGTTTCCTTTTCCTTCCTCATAATTTCACAGAAAAGTCACAGACAGAAGGGACAAGCAGATGACACAGGTTTTCACTGTGTCACGCAGAATAGCACAAGATTTAAAGCTTATAAATTGTATGTTTCCATTTGATATTTTGGGCCACACGTGATCAAGGGCTACTGAAGCTGTGGATAAGGGCGGCAGCTCTACAAAGTGCCTCCAACCAGCCTGGCACTCAGTGGGTGCTTGTGTCCCTGCACCACAGGAAGGGGCTGTGTGGGGTCCTCTGTCCTGCAGCAGGCACACAGGAGAGTCAGAGCTGTAGTGTACAGTGTGGTGACCATGAGCCAGGTGACACTGCACACTGGCAATGTGGATGCCCAGCTTGAGTACTCATGTTCTCTCTAGAAACCAAGCATAATTTTACTTTAATCATATTTTACATTGATGATACACTGATATGCTAGTAACCTGATAAGCAAGACACACTGTTTAGCTCATTACACAGGGGCAACCAGGAAATAAAACTGCATTTGTGGCTCAAGTCAGATGTTCTGCACAGCATAGAGCTGAAATGCCACCTAGCTTGAGGGTGCAGCTAGGACTCACTGCCTGCCTTACACTGAGGCGCCATCCCCACATGTGGACAGCAGCAACTCCCCAGATACTTCATGAAGATCACTTAGGACAACAGAAGAGGGTAGAAACGAGAAAGAGAAGCCTGTGACCTGGGTAACCAGCTGCATTGGCAAAGCTGGTTTTCCTCCTTTACCCAGCTCCGCTCCCTCTCCAGGGAAGTGTCCTTTCAGCTTTCAAGGCTCACAGTAAGAAGTGCGTTTCATACTAAGACCGGAATTCCCGTGCACTAAATACAGGGAGGGAGGAGGGGAGGGAGGGAGGGATATTTAAAGATATTTCTTTAAAACAAGAAAGGAAACCAAGTGTGGTGGTACACCTCTGCAATCTCAGCACTCTGGAGGCTGAAATAGGAGGGTTATGAGTTTCAGGCCAGCCTGGGCTAACAAACCAAATCCAAACAAATAAAACCCAGACCAACCATACAACCAAAAAAAAAAAAAAAAAGAAATAAAAATCCACACACGACACTATCATAGGATGAGAGGAAGAGCTATTAGCAGAAGCGATTTCAATAAATTTCCAGAACAGAGAAAGTGAAGGAAGCTGCTAATAATTCTTTCACAATGCAAGTTTGAGACAGCTCCACCCGCCCCTGCCCCTGAATCCCTCTCCACCCCCAGCCTTGGCTATGTTGTTTTTGATACTCAGTATGGGCCTTAGACACATATGTATTTATATCCAGATGAAAAGTAAAACACCTAGACCAACCCTGGTGAGCAAGCTGCTGGCAGAGGGCTGGAGCCAGGCAGAAGTGCGGGGAGTCTGGGTAGCAAAGGAGGCCCTGGCCTGGTCAGCATAGCATAAAGCAAAGCCTCCCAGGTAAAGGCCTAGCCTTGCACAGGATTCCACATGCCCCACTGACCTGCAGCATGAGAAAGAAAAAGGTCACTGGAGCAAAGAAAGTTTGGGGCGGGGTGGGGGGGGGGTGGCAAAAGAAAATTTTAAAAGAATAGGAGATGGACCCTGGAAGCTCACTCCTGTAATCCTAGCTAGCTGGGAGGCTGAGATCAGTTCCAGACCAGCCCAGGAAAAAAAGTTTTCAAGACCTCATCTCAACACAAAAAAGAGGGGCATTGTGGCACACACCTATCCTCCCAGCTAGTAAAAAAAAAAACCTTAAAATATGAGGATCAAGGTTTAGTCCAGACTGGGTAAAAAGCGAGACCCGATCTCCAAAATAACCAGAGAAAAAAGGGCTGGAGACCCGGCTCAGGTGGTAGAGCACCTGCCTAGCAAGTGTGAAACCTTGAGTTCAAACCCCAGAACTGTCAAAAAGAATAGGAAACTACAAAAAAAGGGACAATTACAGAAAAAAGACACATTCATGCAAATTAAACATATTTTTGCCTCTCTAGTCCTTCCTCCCTAAATCAAGAAAGTCAAGAAAGGACTGAAAGACAAAGTAGAGGCATTCTTATAGAACAAAGAGCAAAAAGAAAAGACCTAAAATATAAGCAACAGATCAACTCACTCAGTATAGTAAAAAAATTTGAAGTTTCACAAAGAATAATTCACGACAAAAATTCACAAGTTCGAAGAGTAAATATCCTAAACCCTCAAAGAAGGTTACAGAGGGTGGCTCATCAGAAGAGGCTGACAGGTGTCAGGAAGATGGCAGTGACCCATGAGGACAGTGGAGTGGGGTCTTCAAAATTCTACATGAAAACTATCTTGCCCTAGAATTCTCAATGGAGTAGGAGGCAACTCAGTTGCCATCTCCCACACAGCACTCTGAAGAAGTGACTCAGAGGAGGAAGATGTGGCGCAAGAACGGGGCTGACTCGGGAACCTGAGGATGTCAGACTAAACTACTCACCTGGGGCGGACAGAGAAGTCAGAACAGGCCAGAGTGGAATGTGCGAAGGTCATCACAAAGAAGCAACAGACTGGAAACGAAATGAGGCAGCAGCTGGGAAACGTCTGTAAGGTGAGCAGGCATCATCTGGTCTAGTCTTAACAAAATGAAGAGTGCTTGAGACCAGAAAGACAAAGCGGAGGAATCTGCGCGGTGCCGAGCAACCAGGGAAGCTAGGACAGCTCCCAACGGGAGTCAGGGCCCATCCAGCCCTGGGTGAGCATGTTTACATTGTTGCAAACATTCTTGGCACTTTCAGAATCAACTTGTGGACAAAGTCAGAAAAGACATGTACGCTGAAGAGCAAAGCTATGCTGATGCTAACACAAAGGAAGAACAGCCCACCTCTGAAGGAGAACAGAGAGAAGCAGGTCCCCACTGCTTCCTTTTATAAAGAAGAACATAGACAGGAGGCAGAGGCCTGGGTGAGATCAGGATGTAAACACACTTATGAAGGTAAAAACAAAGGAGCTGAAAACTGTGACACACTATCAAAAATGGATGCAAGAAAATGAGATGAGCTGTATTCTTGTCCAGCATGGTGGAAGTCAGGAGATAATTGTGACATTGACAAAGTAATCAGCTAAAAACTTGGCAGCACCTACCAAAAGATGTAAAACCAGATAAAGCTCATTAGCTGTGGCTGCTCTGGGAGCAGAGCAGGTATGGGATGGAGCACGGGACACATGAAGTAAATACACATGTACACTATGACAACCTGAAGATGAAAGATAAAATGTTAACCCACGACTATGAGAGCAGACAGGTCTTCAGGGTCCTCACCAATCTGCCCCTAGAATAAACAAGATGATGACACTCGCTTATTCTGACCCAGTCTCCTGACGCTAACCACCTTGATCCCTAGTTATTCCTTCTTCTAGTACCAAGTAACCTCAAATTACAACACTACTTCACTTTTGGTTCAACAAATCATTTAAGGACTTGAAAGAAAAAAAGGCAATCAAGATCTCATCTTCATAGGAGTCTTGCTGGAGATGAAGGAAAGTCTACTATAATGTAAGCATTTCCCCTATATTGATAAACTTAGCACTATAACACCAAATCTTTTTTTTTTTATTCATATGTGCATACAAGGCTTGGTTCATTTCTCCCCCCTGCCCCCACCCCCTCCCTTACCACCCACTCCCCCCCCTCCCTCCCCCCCCCAATACCCAGCAGAAACTATTTTGCCCTTATCTCTAATTTTGTTGAAGAGAGAGTATAAGCAATAATAGGAAGGAACAGGGGTTTTGCTGGTTGAGATAAGGATAGCTATACAGGGCATTGACTCACATTGATTTCCTGTGCGTGGGTGTTACCTTCTAGGTTAATTCTTTTTGATCTCACCTTTTCTCTAGGTCCTGGTCCCCTTCTCCTATTGGCCTCAGTTGCTTTTAAGGTATCTGCTTTAATTTCTCTGCGTTGAGGGCAACAAATGCTAGCTAATTTTTTAGGTATCTTACCTATCCTCGTATCTCCCTTGTGTGCTCTCATTTTTATCTTGTGATCAAAGTTCAATCCCCTTGTTGTATAATACCAAATCTTTAATTCAAGCCTTCCTTCTCATGCTGCCCATGAGAAAAGAAATCTTGAAGACAAAATGCTTCAGTTCATTGAACACACAAAGAATTAATACTGTGCTGGGGTGCTGGGGGTCCCTGGTACCTGGGCTGGTGTCCTCGGGATGCTTTGACCCCCCACAACTCAGTGAGGGGAGGACAGGGAAGGAGAGTAGCACAGACATTCAGACATTCATGGCTACCCACTGGATGGCTATCTGTGTACACACCCCACAGAGCACTAGGGTTAAACTGCACAAGAGCACCAGCTAGGATGGGCCAGATGGCAGGAGACAAACAACTCCTCCCTCCCCCAACTGCCACGTGCTGCAGCCACACTTCTGTGCCAGGGAGGAGGCTAAACCCTTTTCTCTAAAAGAATGGCCATGGTAGGGGGGGAGAGGAGGAAGCAGCAGGTTGTCCCCAGCATCCTCCTAAGCACAATGGGCGGGGTCAGAGAGTGAGCTTTCATGACACAACCTTCCACCCTCCCCCACCAGTCCCGTACTAAGGTTAATCTGCAAGGTGTCAGTGTCCAGCTGACATGCAGGGTGATAGGTCCAGTATCAGCCCTTTACCATTCCTTTCTTTCCAAGGTTCTGATTTAATGAAGGGGATGAAAGTGTCCAAACAACAAGGGGCCATTGTGGCTGGCTGTGAACAGAAAAGCCACACAAGGGAAGCCTTCATTTATTTATTTAAATGTTGCTTTGCAGATTTTAACAGTCGGCAGAAACCCAGAGCTGAACAGGGCTACAGCCAGCGCATACAAAGGAGATTTGTCTTAAAGGGACAGCACCCTCTTTCCAGGCCAAGGAATGTTAGATAAGCATCCCATGAGTGCTGGTCTAAAACCTGCAAATCCCTGTTCTGTCCCACAGCACCTGCCCAGCAGTGCAACACAAGGTCTAGCTGCAGACCTGGCTCCATGTGAGCAGGTTCAGCTCACATGGATGGTGCTAGCTTGATCCCCTACAGGTGTTATGAAATCCAAAGGTCCCAGATGTAATTTGGGGGTGAGAGCTCACTCCTGAGGTCATCCTGCTACCACCACACCCCTCTGCCTGGCTTGAACATACACCACTTGCCTTATTTTTTCCACCATAATTATTAACCAGCATCCTCATAGCCACCACCTCTCAATGGATAAAAAGGGTCCATATTTAAACCAGCACAGCAAGGGAACTTTATTTATTTTTTTGGCAGCACTGGAGTTTTAATTCAGGGCCTCACACTTGCTAGGCAGGCACTCTTACCATGTGAGCCACTACATCAGCCCAACAGGGAAACTTCAGAATAGTAATTAAGAAGTGGGCTCCAGGGCTGGAGCAAGGCTCAACACACACAACCCTGTACCACAATCCTCAACACCACAAAAGAAAAAAAATATGGTAAATGTACAAAAGGTAAAACCCTAGCCAGAGCTCCCACTCAGGCCAAGGAGCCCTCCAAGGGCCTACTGCCAGGAAGCCCCTCCCCCCTAAATCATCCTTTCCTTTGCAGACCTGGAGTTTCCTAAACACTGACTGCACACATACACACATCTCAGAAGCCCAAGCTAAGCCTGGCTAATATAGCAGCAGTGGTAGCAGGGAGATTAAGCCTCAGCCTCCCACACCCTCCACAGAACTGGCTCCACACTCCAGGGACAGGTGGCTATTTGCAAGCCAGGCTTCTGCGTCCAGGAGTGCAGACACAGGCAACGGCCACAGAAGAAAGGTAGGGTCCACCCACCTCTCAAGATGCACCATCCCATGGCCCACCCCATGGAGGGTAAGAACTCCAAAGGCTAGTAGTGCCAGTCACAGGTCTGAGAGTCCACCAACCACCCTGCCAGTGCAACCTCAATAGCAAGGCCAGGGCCTACTCACCACTAAGGGCCTAAGTCACACTGTCTCCCAGGAAATCTCATAACTTGTCATTTAAAACTTCAAACTGCTAGAAAGAACTCAGGCTTTGGCACCATACCCATGTTTAGCGAGCTCCTCACCTCTCTGGCCCGTGGTTCAGCCCATCTGTAAAATGGAACCACTGCTGGCACTGGTATAAGGATTACGTACAGGTAAAGCAGACACAACGGCTCACATAAGCAGGTGTCCAATCAAAGGCAGATTCCTTTATCAGAAGATATGACCCACCCTCCCCTTCTGTTTCTCCCCACTACATTATTGCTGCTCATTCAACCTACATTACAAAGGCCTCACAGCTGGATGGCACACATGTCCCTTCCTGTAGGCATGACAGTCCCAGGGAATGCCTATAGGCACATGGGCAACTTCAGGAGAGTATGGTGTGGCACTCAAACTGTGGGACTGACAGGGGGTTGCCCTGCTACCCATGCACAACTGGCTTTGGAGCCCCGCTGCACTCACCAGCAAGCCTCCTCAGTTCTATGTGCCTCATGGCAAACAGTAACATGACAGGGTAACAGCTGGGGGTATGGCTCATGAGAGGCATGCCTAGTAAGCAAAAGGCCCCGACTTCAAACTCCAGCACCACCAGAGAGGGAAGGGAGGGGAGGGGAAGGAAGATGAGGGGATAGAGCCTGCTTCCCAAGAGGACATTCTGAAGTGGACTACAGCTTATAACATTGTTTTCACATTGTATGGGGACACACCAACAACCTAAGCAACATGCAACACCTAGAAAATAAGGAGACAGTGTCAGGAGGCCTCCCAGGAACTGCAGGTAAGGCAGACACAGAAGAAAGTAGCCTTGGCCTCAAGGACATGACCAAGTTCTTGTGGCCACTGCTACAAGTGGAGAGTGGGTTGGCTTAGGAGAATCTGTTTTCCCTCGCTGAGAACAGTGGTTCCCAACTCTCTCACTCTCAATTCCATGTCGATGTTAGAAAAGCATGAAGAATGCTTTTTTACAAAAGCATGAAGAATCCAAATTCCAAGCATCTTTCAGGTGAAAAGCAGAAGAGATGTAAATCAAAAAACAGCAATGATTCAGGATTTCATGGAAAGCCTTAAATGTAGAGTCTGCAAGATAGTTATCGGAATCAGAGGATGAAGGAAGGTGAACACAGAAAGGTGTGATCAAAGTCAGGATCAGTGACACAGGCTCTGCCAGAATGTACTTATGAATCCTCATCATAAGTACATTCAGACCTTACAGAAAGTCTGTCAACTTTAGAGAACCAGCTATGCTTCCATCTTACTGACTCAAAACCTCAGCAATCCTCTCCAAAATTTAATACCACATCATCAGGTGTTTAAAAAGGAAGGAGCCTAGTGTGGTGGCACAGATTATAAAGCCAGCACTTAGGAGGTTGAGGCAGGAAGACAGAGAGTCCTAGGGCATCCTGGGCTACACAGTGAAAACCTGTGCCAAAAAAAGGGAGGGGGCAGAATTCTGACATATGCTACAATCTGGATGAACCCTAAAGAAATACTCAGTGAAACAGCCAATCACAAAAGGACAAATAGTGTAGAAGTCCATTTACTGAGGTCCCTACAGTGGCCATATTCCCAGAGACAAGAAAGTGTAGTGGGGGCTGCCAGGAGCTGAGGGGGACAGGGCACTGTTTAACAGCAGCAGGGTGAAACAGTAGATGCACAAGGATGCAAATATGTCCAGCACCACTGAACTCTACATTTAAAATGGTTAAATGATCAATCTTACGTTATATGGATTTTACCACAGTTAAAAATAAACAAAAATTTAGTGTCAGTATTCTAACTTCTACTTCTGCTCACCTTAGACCCTTTTCCAAAAAACTATGATTTGACTTTTGTGAAGAGCACTTCAAAACAGTCTCACCTCTGACTTGCAGCCTAAGAGATTTTTTGCATAGTTAGGTTACTATGCTGCTAACGTAAACGATGCTCGGTATCGAAACTGCAGATACAGACATTTAGATCATTCTCAGTTAAGTTCTTTCCAGGCAAAAACCACACAGTCTCTAGCCTAGAAGTAAGTCTATCAAAGATTTTATTGAGGCATTCTGCACTTTTGAGGAAGACTTTGACCCTGTTCTCAGAATTGGAGACATCTCCTCTACAGACTACCTGACAACTGGGCCTCAAGAGTTCAGGTGGGACACTGCCCAGGTAAGGGAGGGAGGAGTCCAGATGCCAGTTTAGGATCTCACTGACTTCCTTCTCTGTGACCTTGGACAAAACATGACCTCCGCCCTCTATGGTTTCCTTATATAGAATGGGGTTGCCCCATCTCAGCCCTTCTTGGTGAAAGAATGTATATTAAAAAGCTCTGTGAACTGTCTTATAAAAGAAAGGTGTTTTACTATTTTATAGAGAAGACTGTCAACTCTTTTATTATCAAATCCTAGAATTCAAGAATGAGGTTGCATATTGGATTTAACCAGCTACCCAAAGAGAAATGAGGTCAAATTTCAAGGCAGAAACAGAAATTAAGTCATCAAATTTTACCCTAAAAATGTGATTTATAAAAACAAAGCCAACATCTGCCTTCAGTAACAGCTAAAGCTGGGAGGACATCCTTCTAGAGGCCTCATCCTTTTCTAACACCTCTCAGGGACATGGGACACAGGTGGGACTCACAGCAGCTTCTCTCCAAGCTTGTCTCCACTGTTGATCCAGGGTTGGGGGACTGGGTGCTGAACTGAGACTTCAGCAGGGAGGGCCCCTTCTTGCACCCACTGGAGGAGACAGGACTTGGTCCTTAGCTCTCCAGGTGTCCGGGAGCTCCCTATTCCACCAGAAACCCAATCCTATCTGCCCCTCGTCTGGGGGAAGAGGACACGGTGTTTTCTGGATGAAGTACTGCCACTCTGGTGCCTGCCAAAAGCACTCATAGTCACACTGCACAGCTGGGTCACCACACCCCTCTGCATCCGAAACAGAGGCTGGGTGGAGGTGTTGGGGAGTCACTTCTCTCTCATTTCACCTTATCCCTAAAATCTGTTTGTATGCTGGCACCTTGTACAACCCTGGATTTTTCTGTACACTTATTCTCCCTGTCTTGCAGCTGGAAAGACCCATAGGACCAAATCAGACGGACAATTCCACTCCCTTCTGCGTGCAGGGCTGGACCCAGGGCTGCGTATGTCCAGGACTGGCTCCAGGGTGTAAACAGAAATCCCTGAGTAGCTGGCTGGAGGGGAGACTTATCCTGAATTTGTCCCTCTAGCTTCCTGCCACCCTGTTTCTAACCTCACCAAAGCTGGACACTGGGAACCGGTTACTGGCTATTCCTAAGTCTCAGGTTGAGAAGAAACTATACCGAATGCTTGGATAGCTATCAAAGATACCACAGAAAATCCCTAGGAAGAGAGAGCAGAGGATGGAGCCCAAGGACAGACATGCAGAGTCGGCTGTATATACGTCAGCTCCTGTTCTGACTGGGAGAGGCCACAGCAACACATAACAAGAGAGCTGCAGACCCGCTCCATGCGCCATCCACCCAGCCTCTTACCAGCAGCGAGTCCCCTCTCCTGTGGCCCCAGTGTCCTGGCCAGCCCTGGGCAGCAACATCAAAGCTTCAGCCTCAACTGGTCGCAGCTCTCCGCATCAGAGGCCATGATGGCTCTGTACAGCAACCCCACAGGCCCAAGCTCCCTGGAGCTCCCGCAGCCCTGGGTGCAGGGAGAGCTGGAAAAAGGACAGCACGTGTGTGCCAACACACAAGGGCAGGGAGGAGGCGTCCAAAGGAGACAAAAGCCAGTGGCCGAGCTGCGCGGGTAGGTGGGCGGGAGTGAGCAGAGCCTGGTGGGGAAGGCTGGCACTGCCCCGGGAGGGGTACACAGGGCTCAACCTCTGCTGACACTCCGTGTGCAGAGCTCTGCTTCTCCAGGTTCATTCCATGCATGCAATCACACCGCCCCTCCTACTACCCTCTCCCGGCCTCCTGGGGGAGGGGAGGCACCGGCAGCACTTGCTCATAGGCTGAGCTTGCTTTCCTCTCCCGGCCTAAGTAAAGCTGTGGCTGCTCTCACCAGGAAGATGTTAACTCTTATTCTGAAACAGAGGCTGGATCTAGGGGCAGGCATCAAGCCACCCCAGCACAACCCTAGGCCTCACCCAAGTCCTGTTTGAGGCCAGCAGGCATCAGGCAGAAGGCCCTATCCTGGGGGGCTGGGGAGCCCGTCCTCACATGCAATGTTCTAGCCCTTACCAGAGACGACACATGTGCCTCCACTCAGCTGTGTGCTGGCTACAGTGCCTTTTCTTCGCCAAAGGGGGAACACCACATGCTAGGCGCCCTGGTTAGAAGGGCTGGGAGGGCCGATCCTGGGGATGATACAAGACGGCTGCTGATGAGAAGCATGGCTGCAGCCCACAAACAGGGGCTCTCAGACTTCAGAGGGTGCAAGAGTCACTGAGGGCACCATGGGTTGGGGCCTTAGGCCCCAAAACATGAATTCCACAGGCCCAGGCCCCTGAGTTACAGACATACCAAGAGACACTGCCTGAGACTAAGAAGGGAAGAGACAGGAAGTTTTAAAACAAATACCAAACATGCAGGGAGAGAATGCAGAAAACAAACCTCTGGGCCAGACAAGGCTCTTCAGTCTGGCCCCTGTGGACACCCGGACAGACCATTCTTTGTGGGATGTGGGGGCTTCCTCCCTGTGCATTGTACAGCTATGCCCATGGCCTCTACCCACTAGGTGCCAGGAATACCCCACCAGGTGTGACTACCAAATCCATCTCCAGATACTACTGAATGTTCTCTGGGGCAACCCTGTCCTGGTCACCAAACCTACTCCAGACACATAACAAAGGGCACCCCAGGCTCCCAGGTCCTCCTGACCCTCAACAGTCTGTTCTCTGGGGTTCAGTCTGGCTGGGGAACGTGGACAGACATTGTCATCGCCATGGTAGCATCAACAAGCCTGAGCCACATTCTCAGACTCACATTCCAATTCATGCCTTTTAAGAAACAAGCATAATACCAACAATTTATTTCAGTGTTAAAACCATAGCACTCGTTCAAAAGAATCATTTTTGAGTCTATAAAAAACAAATCCTAAAATTATTTATGAAATTCTTGTCATAAGCAGCAAAAAGCTACCAGATTTTGACAAAAGTATAGGCTGAGAGTCCTACCTGGACATCTTTCTTCTCTGTCTGGAGAGCAAGCCCACCTCTGGTCCCACCAGGACAGATCCCATCCTCCCTGCTCTCCCGCTTGCAGAGTGCAGCCTCGCTGTCTTCTTTGCTTGGAGGCACAGACCCATCTCCTACAGGGAGCACACTCCTCACTCAGCTGGTAAGGACAAACCATCACTTGAAGGCCATCTCCGTTCTCACCACTGTCTCTGAATTTATTTGGATTATGCAATCCACCATCCGGCAAAGTACCACCCTACTCTCCAAGGATCTCATGTATACACCAGATTAAGTTCTTGCCTTTCAATGACAGCTTACACTGTGAATATTCTCATAGCTCTTTACACAGTCCCAAGGGTTATATGTCCCTGACTGTTATATAGACATACACATGCACATTGATGTCAGAGACTAGAAGACCCCAGAAGGTGAATCCTGCCTCTGCCTTCCTACATACAACTCAACCACACTGTGCGAGGCTCACCCAAGCTCTGCCTCTAGTGTGGCCAGTCTCCTCCACGCAGAGTGGATCCACAGCTGGGGTTTACTCACAGCGTGTAAACTTGAACAGAGGCTTCAGCTGAAAGCAAAAGCCTGCCTGTACTCAATTCCAGGCACAAACAGCATGATATAAAGGAGACAGCAGACAAGAAGTTAGAGGAAATAACTAAACAAAATGCTTGCAATATGACCCTCCTGATATCTCAAAAAAATGAATCACTGCACAGTCAAGTTTATGAAATTACAGTGATCAGAGGAAAGTAAAACTCTTCACAGAACAAGAATCCAAACAGAAAATTAAAGTTTTTACAATTACTTTCTCAGACTTATAATTCAACAATGTTAAAAAAAAAAAAAAAAAACTTTCCACATATAAACAACGTACCCTATTTATTACCATGAGATACACCAAACTGGCAGCCTGGCCAGGAAGGTCAGGAAGCACATAGTGCCCACAAGGCGCTATGTGTTAGGGCAGAGAGAATAGTATGGCCTACATTCATCTGAGGCAGCTCAGCCTCAGGGCGTGCCAGGAAGGAGATGGCATTTGGCTGGGAGAGAACAGCAGAGGCAAGGGTGGCCACATGGGGAAGTCTGGAAGGCAAGCTGGGGTCAGCTAGTGCCTTTGAATTTGACACAGACAGCTGGCTCCTCCGCTGCTGAGCTGGGATGAGACTGAGGATGCACTCCCTGAAAAGTAGGCAGCAGCGGGAGACACCCAGAAGGAAAATGGCCTGGAAACCTTCCAGTGGCCAGGAAGGAAAGTACAGGGATGCAGGGATTTGCCCAGTGTGGTCAAAACTTCCCAAGTGGTAGATAAAAGAAAGTGTTTTGTCCTCTACTGGGGCTGTAGCTTCAACTATCATCCTTACCTGATGCTAACTCTCCAAATGTGTCTGTTGACTTCAGCCCTCTCTCCATTCTGTCTCAGGCACAAGGTCAGCTGCCACAGACAGAGGCCTGTGACAAGCATGAAGGCAAATGTGTGCCAGTCACCCGACTTCCTGACGAACAAGGTGCTGAGCAAGGCACATTTCCGTGCCCTTCACCCCACAAACAGATGCACAATGTGCTCAAAGGTCCCTCTGACACGAGGCACCTGACCCTTATAACCTGGCTCCAACGCCAGGAAGCACAAGAAGCACAAGGTCTGGGCCAGACTCAGATTCCCAATCTCCCTCCTCCCAGAGTTTTTGTAATTCAACTCTATTCCTTAATCCTTAAAATTGCTTCGTGAATCTTTAATAAAAGTAGAAGTATAAAATGGCTCTTCAAAGAAACCACCACCTGGTATCTGCTCTGGCTCAAGAAGGCCTGAAAGTCTCAAGAGGGAGGTTGTCTCTACTCTCACCTCCAAGGAGAAAAACTAGCTCCCACTATGGGACATTGCCCTTTACCTGAGCTGTCACAGGCTCAGGGACGATGTTCAAGTTTGAAAGGAGCACAGGAACGGCTGAAGGTACTGAGTGAAACCCCAGTGTCCCAAGTCCAGGGCAAGTTAGCACTGCCAGCCCACTGCAACCACACTGCTCAGCATTAGGCTGAGGCTGGAGCAGATGTGGAGACCCCAGCCTCCTAGTGGTGCTATCCCCAGTGCTGGCACAGAGCTAAGCAGCAGACTTCATCTGTGACATCCCAGCCTGTTCTCAGAGGCTTCTCTTATCTGGCCCTACCTCCTGCCCTATGAAGAAGGGACAGCTAAATGGCGGCAGAACTGCAGGAAGAAAGCAGCACTGTGGTAGGGGTTGGCCCAGGAGAGTCAAAGAGTAGGAAGCAGAGGGCAGGCAAAGCTTTGTGCCTTTGAGATCCAGAGTACAATGTAAAAGGCAGATTATAACCCAAGTGGTAGTGTGGACACGGGTGGCCTCCCATGCCCTAGTGATGTTGGAAACCAGTGGCTCCCATGCCCCTGTAGTGTGGACACAGGTGGCCCCTGCAGCACTGCAGACTGACATGACCTTGTACACCACCCAACAATTAAAACACACAGACCTTCTGACTTGAAAAAAAGTGACAGTTTGCTTCTTAACTCTTAAATGTAAACTAACTTTAAATTCTTAAGTTGTATGTAACAATTTACCCAATGGATAGAGCACCAAAATTATAAAAGCTGAAAAGGACTTAAAAAGAGTGTGGTGCTCTGTGGATGCTAATAGTGAAAGAGGATGGGACAGTGCTGCATGGGAATCCTCCTGATGAGTTACTTGAGCGTGATGGATGCACTTGAATGAGGACCCTGGGGAGAGGGAGGGCGCTGACTCCTCTTCTGCTGTTCTGGGTATCTGAATCCACAATGAACACGACACCTGCTACTGAGGTCCGGTCTGTCTGCATGCCCAGACTGCCTGCCTAAGCATTCCTGTGTGGAAGATGCATCCTTGAATTTGGTTCTTATGCTGTATCTCCCCATGTTGTTGTGACAATGTTGCTGGCCCTTCACCTCAATTCTACTCAGCCTGATTCTGCAGAAAGTACAGAGAAAGAGGCTCAGGGGTCAGGAAGAAGGGGGACTCAGAAACCCACAGACTCAGGAAAGAAACTCACTTCCACAATTCCTCTGTAGAGGACAGAACAGGGACAAGGCAGGAAATGTTCTTGTTTTCTCAAGGAAAGCAGAAAGGCCCATGCTGTGCAGGTTCTCACACAGCAGCCCATCTGCAGGGCAGCAGGCCTTGCCTTCCCCATCTCCATGGCTCCCTGGCCTATCTCGAAGCTTTGGGAGAAGCAGGAAAAGGTAACTGGTGACCTGTGCAGCATGAAACCTTGTCCAAGGTGGCAGTTTAACTTATTCCTGATCAGGCTGTTTCCAGAGAGGCCTTCTCAAGAGCCAAAGTGATGGAGCACTGTGAGTTCCTGGAAGCTGAAGATCCTGGGAAGGTGAGCAGGAGATGCAGAACTATGGACACAGGCAGTCCGCCATGCCCTGGCAGTGTGGACACACTTTCTAAAAGGAAATCTCAGCTGGGCAGAGACAGACCCAGAACACTGTACATTCAATGATGCTGCTTTGGAAGGGTTGTCAGGATCCAAGGGGAAAAGGAGGGATAGGACCTGTTGGGTATTTCCAGAAGATCTTGTCCTCTGTCTTTAACGCAGTCAGCAGCAAACTGCATGCAGGTTCTGCCAGTCCCAGCAGCACACATATCCCAGCAAACTTTTCTGAGCCACAAGCAGGGCTGGCTGGAAACTGGAGTGGCCTCTTCTCAGGCCACCCTGTCCCAACTCCACCTGTACCTACAGTTCCCAGCTTCATCCTTGCCTCAGCTGACTACTCTGCAGGCCAACAAAGGCTCTCTCCAAGCCCCAGACATCAGTCTGCAAAAACCCACCTATTCTTCCCACCAATACTTGACTCTTAAAAAACCCTACCTGCTGCCTCCCATAAACCTTCCATCTTATACTGTGGGACCAGCCCACCTACATCCAGGCCTGTGCCTTTATATCCCCCCAACAAAAGAGAAATTTGGGAGGCTGTATAAGCCTCAGGCAATCGATAAAGGTTAGCTGTGTTCCAAGCCCTTGTTTCTGTTCTCCTTCTTCATGAAGAAGAAAGGCAGCTCTAAACCTGGGTAGCACACTGTGGGTATTTGCCTCCAGTGTGCTCAGTGGGAAAGCCTATAAAATCAAACCACAGTGAGGCCCCTCAAAACTATCACAGCAGATGGCAACACAGGTTTCTTGCTCTGATATGTGCTTTGTACAATGCCATAAATGTCCCTGCTTAAAAATAAAGATGTAACCGCTTTTGATTCTATAAAAGAACAAACGCAATTCATAAGGGAGGGAGGGAGAAATGTCTATGGGGTACTATTAATTTATAGCTGTTGTACCTTAGGTCTTCCTTGTTAAGACCTAAGCCCAAGCAGCTTCTCCAAATCAAGGCTACGTGGCCACCAGGAAGGCAGCAGGAGAATGGGGCAATGGGCTAAGGTGAGCATTTTAGGTGCAACCTGAAACTCAGTGTCCTGTGACAGAGGAACTACACTTAATTCAATTTGGCATATTTTCCTATACATAGTACTATTGTACCCACTTGGTTTCCTATGACTTCAAATGTTTTGCCTTGTCTATTTTTCAGATTGGACAATAGAGCTCCACTATGGACAGCGTATTTCCTGACAGGGAATGCTCCCTTCAGCTAACAGATAAGACACAGATTCCATGAGTAATCACCTAAGGCAAGCATCTATTCAACAGCCCAGTCATAATCCTGGTCCCTGGCTGGTCCTCAGCTCTTTATTCTACCAAAATCTACAGTCTTGTTTAGCAAGCCAGCATTTGCTGAGCATCTGTCATAGGCGCAGCCTGTGCTTGGAGCTGGGAATTAAATAACTGCCTTGGCCCAGCCAGTGTGACTGTGGCAGCAGCTGACCCAGACAGTGGTCATGCGCACCAAGGGCTCAGGAGATGCTAGGACACGTCAAGAGACTGCAGAGGGCAGCCTTCAAGCCAGAACACACAGGACCAAATGGAGAAGTAGCGGGAATGGCAAATCCCAAGCAAGATAAGGAACTAGGGGAGAGTGGGCATACCACAGGTCAGGGCCTGGGCACATTGGGACCTGGTGGCCCCAGAAAGAGAGGTAAGTGTCTCCTTGTGAAGGACCTTGGAGCTTACACTAAGGTGTTTGGACTCCATCCTGGAGAGGGTTCAACAACACATCAAGGGGGCCTGAATATTAAAAAGGTAAGATGAAATAACAGCTCAATTTATGACAGTTAAGAAAATAGTGTCCAATGAATTACACTGGTTCATTCTCACTCATGCAAACACACACACAACACTGGGATGAAAACTGACAACACAGTACTAGGTCAGAGTGGAGGCAAAAAGCAGCACATTCGATGTAAGACTGTGGGCTGGAGATTCTGCTATAGGAAAGAAATGATCTGACTTCTTGAAAGAGTATTTAAAAAAAAAATCTCACCCTTTATCAGGTACGTGTGGGAGTCCATGAAACTGGTGAAGCAGCTGTGTGAGCCACACAATGCTAACACTCAAACCCTCCCCTTCCCCAGGACTGTGGGGACTTGCCGGAGGAAACTCCCCTAGTTCCCTCCACTTTGCTATCTGCCTGAACCCTTCACCTCTAACGGTGATACCTCAGGGCATCTATTTTAGCAGTGGTTAAAAAGGCAATGTTATCCTGTCATCACAAATAGACAACAGGAGGAAAATTGTGGGAGGGGGTTGGGAAACAGGCGTTAATCTCTGCCCCTACAATCATGACCCTGCCCCATGATTCCCACCACTGAACCAAGTACACACAGGCAGAGAAGCAATGTTGAGTTTTAAAGCCACCAGAATGGCTACAGGCCAATGACATGTGACCCCTCTGGATTACAGCTGGAAATGACTATTACACCTGCCTTCTAGGCGGGTCAGAAGCCAGGAAGATCTGGAAAGACCAGCAGCAAGTAAACAGGAGGAAGTATGAGGTGACCAGTGGTCACTGCGAGGCCAGGCCTGGTGGGCTTGTACCTACCATCCAAAAGACCTCTGCCTCGACTCTCAAACTGTTCCTTGGGAGCTCGACACTGTAGCTAGTGTGGACTCACCTTTCACACATAAAACCTCCCCAGTGGCAGTTAAGCCCTGGCCTGGCGTCATCCCTCCTTACTGCTCCCCCTTCAACACAGTGTCATTGTAAACGCCTGCATATCCCTCTTCACCAGAGTGTTTCACACATGGTTCAGCTTTCCAAATCACCCCATGGACTGTGTCCAGGGTAACCGTACTTAGCACTGAGACTAAAATATGTGTTTTACAGTGAACCAGACAAGGAAAAGCATGTATCTTAGAACTTCCTTGAAATCCACTTTGACATATAGCCCAACTTTTCTCCCTCATGACATGAATATACTCTATCGTGACCACTTCCCTACCATGTTAGACTTTTCGTCCCCTGAGAGGGGCCGATATAACTTAAAAAGAGGGAAGATGGACATTGGCTCATGCAGCCTAATATTTATTTCACACCTGTTCCTGTGGTTTGTCACCAGCTACAGACCAGCATCATTTTGCTCTCGCCTGCAGCACCAAACCAGTACATGTGATGCAGGCCTCACAGTGAGCACACATAGTCTGGCAGTGGGCTGGGAGCCCTGGCCAGTCTGAGGGGACTTAGAGCCAGCCTGTCAAGTCCTTACAGCACCACTATTTATGGCATGGGTGTGGGGACGATGAGGGAAGTCCTACAGATGCTGTGAGGCTCCAACATTCCTCACCTATCATGGAAAGAGACAGCCCAACTGTCTTCTCCCTTGACTACACTTCCTTCAGTAAGGCAAGCAATCCTCAATCTTGGTGTTTTCAACCTCTTGATGCCTTTATGTTTTAGCTCAGGTTCATTCTGGATGTGCACAGATCCCAGGGCTTCTGACCACTGCTCCTCAGTTACAGGAAGAAAGACAATCACCAAGCAGGAGGCTGTACACCACCAAGAAACACCTGCTGTTCAGCCAGGAGCAACAAGGAAAGCAACTTGGACTTAAACACAGTGTCACCTTATTGTCTTTCACATACACAACCTGTGACAGGCTAAGCGTCTTACCCACTTAAGACTCTGCAGCCTTTTAAAGAACAAGGGAAAAAGCACAGTGTAGATTGATACTCCTCCCCATAGGGCTGTCCTCATAGGCATTCACAAATGGATCAAAAAAGCCTCAGAACTCCACTCCATCTGCCCAGCCCCAACCTAGGAATAGGACTCACCATCCTCCTCTTCTTTAAGGACCATCTTGCTGCCTTATAGGATAGGAAAGGTCTGCCGTGTTCTGCCCGTGAAAGGAGAATTGTAGCTAAATCCGAGCAGAGTTTCCTACAGCTGTGGCTGGGTGGGGCCGGGAATACCTGGGGCAGAGTAGCCACTAGGACAGCTCAGCACTGCTTCCTGGATTGCAAGAGGAATGGCTGGCCACACCCTGGCCAATCAAACTGCAGCTCCTCACTGGCAGCCAGGGCCACCACCCAGTTCCTCAAGTCAAGTTCAAGCACCTTCCAGTGCTAACCACCTCCTCCCTGAGAGCAGCCTGCACTGAGCTAAGGCGCTCCGGGCAGCTTTCCTGCCTCCCCTCCACGCCCCCAGCCATGAAGGGGGGTGCCTGCTGCTATTTTCCCCTTCATCTTCAAGTGCTTTCTTAGAACAGAATCACTTAAAACTCCCTGGTCCTCTCACGCTGAGGAAATAGCACATTTCTCAAGAGAGTGACTAAGACCGCAACCAGTACAGTATGGTATGAGGTCACAAGCTAAAAGCAGACGGCAGATTTTAGAGGCAAACACACCAACACACAGTACACACACACACCCCCCGCAAAGGGCCAAGCTCCCAATCAGTGTAAGGTCAATTTTATCCACTTTTAACTTTTGTTACTTTGTTTTTGTTGGTACTGGGGTTTGAACTTGGGGCTTCCAGCTTGCTAGGCAGACACACTATGGCTTGAGCCACACTTGCGGCCTCCTCTTTTAAGTTATTTTCAAGTGACACACAAGTGTAACACATTTATGGAGCACAGTGTGGCTACAATATATAACGACCAAATCCGGGGGATTAGCACTTCCCTCTCCCAAATATGGGCCATCTGTCTGTGCTGGGAACCCTGCAATTCCTCTCTCCTAGTTCTTTACAAAATATAGAAGAAGGCATTGTGACCATGGTCACTCTACCATAAGGAAGAACACTAGGACTTATTCCTCCTATCTAACTGTGTTTGGTACCTATTACCCAACTCCCTCTTCTTTGCCCTTGATCTCCCTAGCCTCTAGTGATCACTATTCTGCCAGATTAGCATATACTTTTTTGTCTCCACATATGAATATGTGGATCTTTCTGATCCTGGCTTATTTAACATGATGTATGTCCTTAAGCCTCATACATGGTGCCACAAATGACAGGATTGTTCTTTTTATGGCTGAATAGTATTTCCATTGTGTACACACACATTTCCCTTCTCCATTCATCTGTCAATGGACACCTTAGTTAGTTCTGTACCATAGAGATAGTGAACAGAGCCCCAATATTCAGAGATTCCAGGTATAGCTTCAATATGCTAATCTCATTTCCTCTAGATTTGCACCCAGAAATGCAACAGGTGAATCATTCGGTAGATGATCCAGCTCCGTACTGACTACACTAATTTACCTTGTCACCAACAGTGTATTAAGAGTTGATCTTTTATCCTTGATAGCATTTGTTTTCGTTTTTTTTTTTCTGGGGGGGGTTGCCTTTTTGATAACAGCCATTCCAACTTAGAGAGAGGATATCTCATTGTGGTTTTGATTTTAATTTTTGAGGATTCAGTGATGAACTTAAAAAATATATATATTGGTCATTTTGTTTCCATTTGCTTTTTTTGAGACAAGGTCTTGTGATGCAGCCCAGGCTGGCCTTGAACTTGGGATCCTCCTGCTTCAATCTCCTGAGTGCTGGGATTACAGGCATATACCGCCTCATACAGTATATCCTTGGCCATTTATATTTCTTCTTTTAAGAAATGTCAGATCACTTGCTCATTTTTCAATTAGATTTCCTTTTTTCTGTTGAGATTTTTGAATTCCTTATATATTCTTGGCATTAATCCCTGGTGTCTTCATTCTGTTGGACTGTTTCCTTTACTGTACAGTAGCTTTTTAAGTTTGATATGATTCTATTTGTCTATTTTTGCCTTGGTTACCTATGCCTTGGGAGTCCTATACCAAAATCATTATCTATATAACAGTATCTTAGAGTTTCCCCTTTTCTTCTACTAGTTTCCTAGTTTTGGGTATTACCCTTATGTCTTTGATCCATCCTGAGCTGACTTTTAGTAAGGAGAGGTAGGGGTCAAGTCTCACCCTTCTGCATGTGGACATCCAGCTTTCCCCACACCACTTTTCCTCCCACACATGCTTTTGTTGAACATCAGCTACCTGTGGCTATGTGATTTCTGAGTTCCCTATTCTATTGCACTGTCTATATGCCAGTACCATGGTGTTTTGGTTGCTACTGCTTTGTAGTGCTTTGGGTTTTGTTTCTTTGAAAAAGGGTCTCACGGTGTAGCCCAAGCCGGCCTCACACTGGAGATCCTCCTGCCTCAGCCTCCCCAGCGCTGAGCGCAGCACCACACCCAACCTGTGGTACATTTTGAAGTCAGTGCCTGATGCCTCTGGCTCTGTACTTTTTTCGCAGATTCAGAAGTAACACTGAACCTAGAGCCAAATGAAATAACTTCCTAAGAGCAAGTTTTATAAAGGAGAAAAAGAACAAGAGGGTGGCTTGCCTGGGTTTCCATGTTGGTCCTGAGCCGACTGCAGACTGAGCCACATGGCTTCTCTTTACTGAGAGAAGCCTGAGGAGCAGACCAGCCCCATGTTTGGATGACAGTTCAGATCATACTGGAATGCCACACTGACTTGCATGTTGCTCTGAGTCATGTCCCCTTTCAACTTCTAGGGTGCTGCATCAAGATGTTTTTCTCTGCCCAGGTTTACTACATTCATGGCATTCATTTGTGACTGAAAACTAAAAAAATCAGTAATAAGGGTAAAAAATACGTCGATCCTACCCATTAGTGGTAACCACAGGTGACATTTCAGGGTACATGCTCCAGATTTTTATCGTCACATATACATGATGTGGAGATTTTGCACACTGCTTTCCGGCCATCCATGTTTTACTTTTAAAATCTTCTCCACGATTTTTATTATTCAGTCTAGATGTAATAGTTAAACAATCCCCCCCCATTAGACTTTAAGTAGTTTCCAACTGTTCTGCCAATCTCAACATCACATGCACATTTTTGGCATATCTCTTTAAGGAGTCGAGTTTCCTGGGTCCATTGTGACTTCCTGTGTGTTCATGGGAAGGACTACGGAGCTCCATAGCTGTTTTTACACTGGCAAGTAATAAGTAAAAGGAACAACCAGTACCCGACTACCTGACTCACTGTCACTGTTGGGTGCTTCTTTGTGTCCAGTCAGATGTGGCCTAATTGTATCAACCACGAAAACACCCATGGGGTGAGTGTCCTCCCTGGCCCCAGCTCACAGTGGACACTGGCACCCACAGGGCTATGGGGCCTGCCTGCAGACTGGCCTGGCTGTAGAGCCCCAGGGAGCTGATCTGAGCTACACTCAGAGCTTCTTCCTCCCAGAAGTCAGCTGCAGTGTGAACTCCACAGCAGCTTTGCAGGAAGCCTGCACCTGCTTGGCTCTGCCAGATCCTCAGAGAAGAAAGCAATGTCAGCACCTGTGGCAGATAACGCTGCACTGCCTCTAGGCACTAACGGGCCAAGCCTCTTCTGCATATGTAAAAGTTCCTTTGTTTTGCAGAGGCCAAGGTCAGTTTTGTCCTCTCCAGTCTCTGCTCTTGATGAAGCTAGGGCTGCTCCCACCCTGCTCAATCTCAAACCCTAAGGTTAATGACTGCCAAGTTGACATCTCCATCTTCAGGTGCAGCTCTGAAGGTGCTGACCCCAACTTGCAAGGAGACAGGTCACTCCCATTTTCTATATACTGTCAAGCGAAGCCTTCTCTGGAGCAGATACTGGAAGGCAGGACAGTGTACGTCTGTGCGCCAGCTCTTGCAGTCGCTGCCCTGTGCCCGACCCCTCCCACCATGCTGCACTGAACTGCAGTCTGCCAAGTGGAAAACGGGCTGCCTTTGCTGGCGGTGCACACTAACCTGATCACTGGTCACCTGAGGTGAGTTTAAAGCATTTTCTTTTAGTTGATTGCTTGTTCACACCTTTTGCCCATTTTTCTTCCTAATCTATAGATTACTGATTCTTTGCATTCATGTTGCAGATATCTTCACACTCAACTCTTTAACTGCAGTTGTATTTTCCATCTTACACATTTTTATTCTATTACAATCAAATCCATCCTCTTAGCCTTCACTTGTTTCACTCAAGCATTTGCTGAGCACAATGAGCTCAGAGCCCTAGGGAGACATCAGAGGGCTAAGCAGGCAGACATAGTTGCCCTCATGGTGTCTCCACTGTATGAGGAGATGGGGAAGGCAGGCAAACAATGAGAGCACCAGCTGGATAGCATATGCACAACAGGTGCTGGGGTGAGGTGTGGGGAGGCCAGTACAACTGGAGCAGAAAGAACTGGGCGGTGTGGTGAGGGGGGGAGCGTGGGGGGTGGTGCAGCAGGTGAGAGGCGGTACCCTGGAAGGCCTTGGGTCTATTTTAAGGACTCTGGTTTCTATTCTGGGTCAGATGGGTGGGCCTGCCAGGGTTCTGGGTGGGGCAAAGCAATCTGACTTCCTATGTAACAAGACCACTCTGGCTGCTGGTAAGAACAAACTTTACACAGCCAGGCCAGCCGCTGACAAGCTTGCGTACAAGGGGTGATGGTGGCCAAGCAGTAAAAGGACCACATTCTTGCTATTTTTACTTTTAAAGTAGGAGCAGGGCCTGTTGATGGACTCCATGTGAGGCGTGAGAGAGCAGTCAAGGGTGACCCCAGGCTTCTGGCCTGGGCAGGTATATGTATGCAGTTTCCACCTTCTGAGCAGGAGGTGCCACCAGATCCCTACTCTCCACTCCACAAATCCTCTGCCTCAAAGCTCTTCCCTCAGTTCCGGGGGCCCCTTTGCCCCTACTTCTTGGTCCCTTATGACTTTCAGCTTCTCCAATATTCAGTGCTTCATCTTCGTGTTCTTCCAGTTCACATTCTCAAAGAGGGACTCAAAGTGGCCACATGATAGCTATCAACCTTGTCTGGGCTCAGAGTGCCACCTCAAAGGTCCCTGGCTGCCCTCAGGACAGGCTTGTGTCCCAACTTCCATAAGCTGGGACAGGAAAGCTGCTCCTTGTGCTGCATGAGTCAGGCAGTTCCCCTTGCAAACAGACCCAGCGGGACACACCTACCCACACCACACTGTCCTCTGTGTGATTTGTAGTAGTGTAGTAACAAAGCCATCAAATAACACTGCTTACTAAAATAGGAAATAATGACAGAAGAGGCGTGTCTTATGTTCCTTAAATAGACATTTAACTATCAAAGCACCAAAGTATGTTTGACTCACTCATAAGGAATTTATCATCCATACTGGGCTGTTCTTGAAATTGAAAGTGGGCACTATTAACAATTACATCAGCAAACCAGCATAAGTCATGAACATGCATGGCTAACTGGGACATATAATCACCTGACTCATGGGGTACATCCACTTCATCAGCACCAAACAGTATTATACAAAGATTTACCATGTACACATTTAAGTAGAAACTGACAGAAAGACTTGCAGTACACTTTTAAATAACTAGAAATAATGGCACATTACAAACCCACACCAATTATCAAGGCCTTAGAGCAGCATCTGAGCAGATGACATGGGAGACACACAGGCGCTGGAGGGGCTCTGCAATGAGCATTAACCCAACCAAGTGGAAAAGGACACTTGACAGCTGCTCATCGGAAGCCACATCAGGGCTCTCTGGTGCAGGGGCTTGTGTTTTTAAATAAGTCTTCTCGTGTATAGTTACGGTGTACAACGTGAGGCCACAAAGACATCTAGATGACAAAAAGGTTACTACAGTGAATCAAGTGAACACATCCATCATCTCATCACCCTTGCTGTCCTGTGGCAAGAGCTGCCAATTTCACGTGAATCCCAGATGCAGCACCCTCTGGCTGCTGGCTATCCTCATGACGTTCAGTACATCTCCACTTCTCAGCCACACACTGATGCAGGCGTCTTGGCACCAAACATTTTATGTTCTCATTAAGTGCCTTAAACAGACTCAGTACTTTACCCCAGCCTCACCTCCTCTGGATGAATAAGATGAAAATGTACAAACCTGGAATGGTTTAAAATGACACTAAAAGAAAATGTCATGAATATTTATGCTATATTCTGAGAGGTTTGTTTTTTTTAAGCATGACACCCATATCAGTCATAATCTCAAAGACACAAAGCAGTAGTCTGGGGAGAGCTACAAAAAATATTACCTATAAAAGGGAGGTTCAGGGAGACCATCAAGGGCAATAGAGCCACCCAGGGTTTATAATAGGCCTTCACTAACCCTTGGCCATGCTGCAGAGTGTAAAGGGGGTACTAAAAGGAGAGGCACCTGACAAGGATGCTGGAAGACGACTTGGTTAGCCCTCAGTCACCTTGACCTCACTCTCCTCCCACCCTCCAATCTTTTGGCCAAATCCATCCAGGAACCAGAGGGCATGGGAGCCTACAGCTACAAACCCATCCTCCAAGGAAGTAACAGTTAGAAGGGCAAAAGGCACAATATGGAACAACCCCAAAACAAGAGCATAAAGGAGCCAGGTTTCCCACTGGGGGAAAAGGATCTGAAAAGAGAGGCTGGGAGGGAGGGCTGGAAAGAACTCTAAAGCTGGATTGGAATTGGAGAGACCAGTATTTCTAATAGTTACCCCCAAAACAAACAAAAACAAAAAATACACACACACACACCAGTAACTCACCCACCAGTTCACCCTATATAGCCCTCAAGTATCCTTGCACCATAGCCTCTGCTTGTCTCTGGCTAGTTTCAAGTCCCTAGAGCCTGCTATGAAATCAATTTTCAAAGTAGCTTTCCCTTTGTTAGCTATCTTCCAAGCGCTATCCCTAGCCATACCTTCACACTGGCTCAGTGAGAACTATTGTTTAAAACATTTGCCAACTAAACAGACAAAAAGCAGTGTCTATAATGCCTGCGCCTCTGATTCCCAGTGATGCCAGATGTCTGTTGTGGGGTTTCTTTGTCCTATGCATTACTATGTATTCCTTGGCATTCAAAAGTAGTTGGAATCTAGTGCTGGTGGCTCACGCCTGTAATCTTAGCTACTCAGGAGGCATACATCAGGAGGATCGAGGTTCAAAGCCAGCCCAGGGAAATAGTTTGAGAGACCCTATCTCAAAAATACTCAACACAAAAAAGGCCTGGTGGAGTGGCTCAAGGTGTAGGCCCTGAGTTCAAACCCCAGCACCACAAAATAAATAAATAAATAAATAAATAAATAAATAAATAAATAAATAAATAAATAAATAAAAATTAAATATAGTTGGAAAATGCAAAAGATCCATTTCTGTAGAAACACAAAAACATGTGTTACATTGTTAAATGAAAAATCACATGACAAGACACAAGGCTGTAAAATTGAACTTTGGGTCAAAAATGAAAAGGACAGACACCTAGAACATGAGATGAATACTGAAAACCCTATTCACCATGGGCGGGGATCTCGGTAACTCTGTCCTCATCCACTTCTAGCCCCTAACCCTCCCAGTGCAGGCCACGGCCGGGAGACCCCTGCCCCAGCCTTGCTTCTCGTTCCACGCTGCCATGATGTTCTCTGAAAGCTGTCTACATAGCACTGCTTAATTGTGTGGCTCTCAGCATCTTCTGCTCCAATCTTCCACAGCCCCCACCAGTGGCCACCAAGTCCCAGAGCCCTGTCACAAGTCAAGACCCTGATCTGACTGCTGCCTCGCCAGCTTGACTGTCAACTTGGACCTAGCTTTTTGTTTCTTTTTTCTTTAATCAAAACAACAATACAAAATTACAAGCAAACAGGCTTTACAAAGATTAAAACAAAAGGCCACAGTATCCTGCAGGTCATACCTCTGCTATTTTTCACTTGCAAGAACTCTGAACACTCCTTTTTGATGGCCTCATATTCTTGTTTCATTAACTTAATATCTGAGACTCTTAAGTATGTCATTTCAGTGCTTCCTTCCATAACTGGTTGTTTCCCTCGATTCCTTTTCTTCTGGTTGCCTTGTACTCTTGCGAATGTGGAGGGTTTAGTGAAATGCCTCACATTAAGCGATTCTTCACACTAAGACTGAGGCCCTGACTGCTGGCTGGTGGGTGGCATATTGTAATTCAACAAAGCAGGCACGGCAGACCCCACATATAGGGCTCTGTAGTTCTTTGCGCGTAGACTAAGCTACTCAGAAGAGATATTCTCCAATCTCCTCCCTGGGCTGCGTGGCTAACAAACCTGGCCGCCACTGTCTGAAAGGGGAGTCAGAGGGACAAAGATGGGGTCTCACAAATACATACGCTGACTGTCACTCTCACTCTCTACCCTCATGTTTTACCAAAAATGCAAGAGCTCTGCTGTAGGAGAGAAAGCCCTGGAGTCTGGCTGCTCACCATGAACATTTTTTTTTTTTTTGTGGTCCTAGGTTTGAACTCAGGGCCTAACAACTTGAGCTGCTCCACCAGCCCTTTTAGGTGATAGGGTTTTTTTGAGATAGGGTCTCGAGAACTATTTGCCCACACTGGCTTTGAACCTCAATCCTCCTGACCTCTGCATCCTAAGTAGCTAAGGATTACAGGAGTGAGCCATGGTGCCTGACCACCATGAACACTTTTGAACTCCTTACTTCACATCTCCATTCTCAGAGGTTCTGGGAGCCCTGAACCCTCTCCAGAATTTGGGGTGCACCATTTTGCTTCCCGGTAGCCCCCTGTAGCTCTGATCTTTCCAATGATGTGCTGACAGAAGAGTGCTCGGGGCACACAATCACAGAAGTGCCCTAAAAGGCCCAGAGGGCTTCCTCAGGCCAAAGTGGAGAGTAACAAAGACTTGTCAAGCCTCTGCAGCCACAAGTCCAGACATCTGGGCTCACTGCAAAACCCTCTCAAGGATTACTTGTACTGTGGTCACTTGAGAAGCATGGATTCATACCTTTTCCTTACAGACATGAACAGCATTGATCAGACCTTGAAAAGACTTGACTACAAAGGAAATATGTGATGTATCACAAAGATTTCACACAGTCGGGGTGGCATGTCACAGAGATTTCCAGTGAAGAACTCAAAGAATGCTGTCACTCCCTGACACATGACCACCTTGCCCTGGGGACTGCTCGGCATGCTGGCCAAGGTACACCTCTGAGGCAGAATTTTAAGCACTTTTAGCATCAGAAGGTCAAAGTCAATTAGATGTCAAAACAAACCTAAACTACGCCCTCTGTCTTGTTGTACACTTTGAATTTATTTCATTTTTTTTCTAAGAAGAACCATTACTTTTGCAACAAGAAGTCAAAAAGGTGTCATGATTTGCTAATTTATTTCCTATGTGAAGAAAAATGTACCATAAAAATGTCACAGCTAAAAACCGTATGTTTGAGTTTCCACCTGTCTGGGGTTTCTCCTTCTACTGTCAGGACACTCACAGTCCTCTCCAGGCCTGGCATGCCCGGACATGGTGGAGGCCCACAGGGTAAGTGACCCAGCTCTCTGGAGGCAAGTGGGACAAAGCCCTTAGGACCGGCTTCAGCACCTCACAACTGGTCACAGTTCTCGAGAAATGTGAAAGCCACCCTGGACACTTTAGAGAATAGGAATTGGACATATTCTGGATGCCACAGTAAAGAAAAACACCTTCTTCCATAAACACAGAGAACAAACAGCATGATTCACATGTGAGAAAGAAGAAACTTGAGATTAAAATAGTCTTCAAATTATGAGTGTTTTAGATACCCGTCAAAATCAAGTTCAAAAATAAACTTTAAAAAATACTATCTAGACCTGGTGGTACACAACAATAATCCCAGCTACCTGGGAGGCAGCAACAGGAGGACTGCCAGTTGAAGGCCACCCCACGCCCTGTCGCAAAGGCAAAATTTAAAACGGGGGTGATGGAAGCATAGCTAAAGTGCTAGAGTATTTGTCTAGCATGCTCAATGCCCTGGATTCCATCCCAAGTACCCAAAAAAATTTCAAAAAGTAAAAACTTCTGTATGTGAAGGATGGATCTGTGCTGCTCTCTGCTGGCTGAACCAAGAGTGTTCAAAGGCTGACAGCTTTTTGAACGTATGCAGGGAGAAAAGAGGCAATCTGTTTGGCAGGCATTTTGGGGTATCTACCAGTACTTATTTTATGAAAGGGCTTGTTAGTATCAACACTGGCTAATCCTCTGTCTACAAACACCCTTCTACCTCCAACCCTGCTAATGTGCTGAAATAGGTAATAGCCCATAGGAACTTGTGTTGTGCAGCCATATACAGCAACAATAAATAAAATAAATGAATGAATGAATGAGCAACATCCACATTGAGTGGTAAGTTAAATAGCATGCTGCAAAGTAAGAGACCAGGGCAGAGAAGGAGCTCAAGAGCGAGGGTGGGGATTGTTAAATGTTAAATGAAGAGTCAGAACACATGAAATCTGAATCTTGGTTACCCCCACCCCAAGGAAAAACCTGCACCCCAGGCTTTCCTTTTCTAAAATTTGGTGGTGTACAAATGCATCATTTTTCTCTGAACCTCGCCATGTGGGCTCAGGATACTATGCAGTGTCTAAGATCTGACTGCGAGGACCATTTCTCTGTACAGAGGCCCAGGCTCTGGCCCCACAATGACTGGGTGTCAATTCTAAGCTTCCCCTCTTCCTTGGGTCTCCTTAGGACAAAGTCTCGCCTTCCTTCTGATAATGTGAGGTTCTCTTACTCCTGCCCCCAAAGAGCCTCGCAGGTTTAGGAGCCCCGTTTTCCATTGTGTGGGTGGTGCTCACACGCACTTTATCTGTCATAAAAACAATCAAGTGAGTGAACGCCCAGCATTCATTCAGAGACTTGTTGAATCTTTAATGTTCAGTCTACCTGGAGTCTGTTGAACTGTGTAAGGCACCACTTTAGCTAAGTGCCAAGGTCACCAATGTCCAGAACACAATACCTCCCCTCAAGCAGGTGGCCTAGTGTAGGACATGGGAGGTAGCACTGAAACAGATAACCACAGGCTACTAAGGACTCATCTATGCAGGCCCAGAGTGTTCCAAACTCAACAAAGGAGAACACCAAAAAAATTCCCTTTTGTGGGGAGAACTCAGGAGAAGGAAACCAAAATACGGGAGAGACTTTTGAGAAAATCCATAAACTTAGTGTCATTACCTGTGTGTATGTGGGAGGTCATCTGTGCTACGGATACCACCTTGCAGGGTCTAGAGCTCAACCTTGGGGGTGAGCAGGCGCTGTCTGGAGCAGGCAGGAAAGTTTCGGACAGCTGGGAGCGCAAGAGGCCCTTCAGACCCATACTGCCTGCCTCCCTGACCTCGTCTATTGAGACAATACCCACCACGGGTTCCATCATAAGGGTCCTGCCTGCACTCCATACTCCTGTGATGACATTTCATCTTTCCAAGAATCCAACCCCCAGCCTAGCTTTCCCCTGCTGAATGAAACCACAGTTACAGAACAATTGTGTGTGCTGGGTGACACACATTGTTTCCGCAGCCAAGGGACCTACCTGGAAAAAAGACAGTTGTATAAAACAAGGGTGGAGGAAACACAGAAGAAAGACAAAGGATGGGGGGGTCTTATCAAGAAACAAGGTCAGTATGCTGTTAGCTTGGTAAGGTCTGGTATACTAGCTAAATGGACAGAGGCTGCTGTCTGAGAACCAGCTGGGTAAGTTTTAAAATCATCCATAGGTTTGCAAAGAAATATGAGAATGCTTTTGCAGAAACACAGAATGTCTGTGAAATCACAATAACCCTGTAAAGCAAAGCAGGCAGTTTCTCCTGACATCATCGTCACTACCACCATCCCCATTTTGTGATGAAGCAAGCTTAGGGAACACCTGAAGGATGGCAGGAGCTGCCCTGCCCGGAGCTGCCAACACAGAGAGCCCCATCAGTTCCTTGGGCTCTGGCACCTGGTCCCTCCTGTGCCTTGTCCTTCCCACCCCCTTGCTGTGCTCTCTTTATGCTACTTTCCACCCTTCATAAGACCCAAGCTCCTGCCACAGGTACCACACAAAGGCTTCAAATGTAGCTCTCTTTAATTCTCAAACTGCCCAAATGACAGTTCCTCTCTGTCAAAGCAAGACTATGAATATGAACAGGAGCCAGCAAGAAAAGTTTTCCTGAAAGCTTTAAACTCCAGTCTTTTAGCTGGGCACCAGTGGCTCATGCCTATAATCCTAGTTACTCAGAGGCAGAGATCAGGAGGGTTGAGGTTTGAAGCAAATAGTTTCTGAGACCCTATCTCGAAAAAACCCTTCACAAAAAAGAGCTGGTGGAGTGGATCAAGGTGTAGACCCTGAGTTAAAACCCCAGTACCACAAAAAGAAAAAAAAAGAAAAACCCTCTAGTCTTTTTGCTTTTAACAAAGTAAACTGCTCATTAAATAAAGCACAGATATTAACGATCAGCACGAGTTATTTTTTTTAAAACATAAATAAGATTTAAAAAAAAGAATTATCTAACTGAAGGCAGTTAAATTCCTTCTCCTTGTGTTTAAATTCCATGAGGAACCCGTGATGGCTGCACCTTTGAGGTGAGGGAAAGTGCGGAGCACATGAAGTACAAAAGAAAAAGTCCTCTTTACCGACAGCCACCTCCCAACCCATACCACCATCAGCACTATCCTTTCATGCCACTCTGTCTCCAGTACATATCCTCACAGCTCCATCTAACAAGATGAAATGACATGTGTATCCGAGTTACTTTTCTTCATCTGTGTGCAAGAGATCTGCCTGTGTCAGAGCCTCTGCTCCACCTCGCTTTTTAATGAGTGCACGCACCACACAGGAAAGTTTGACACTTTCTTGGTTCCAGTGTTTCATGGACTTGACATGCTTGCAGACCCTGGCCAGTTACTCTGCAGCACTACATGTGCAGCTTGGATTTCTCTGAGGTTGTCTTGTTAGGCCAAGGTCATGCCATTTTGATAATGGGCACCAAAATGAGGCTGTGTCCTTAGTGCATCAGGTCAAGTCCATTATATTAGGGAATCTTCTTTCCAGCGATGCTAGCCTTGGACTCAGGAATGGGGGGGCTCATTGGTCTTCCCCATGGCAAGGTCACCAATTGTCCTCTGCTGTTGGCCTCCTGTTGGAAAGTGCTCAGAGTGCATGTACACACAGCCTGCTCCTCCTCACACTCTGCGGCACACTTACTTCAGGCCCCTCCATGGAAGAGTGCTTCCTCAAGGCAGCTGTGTCTTCTAAGCCACCCCTGTCATTTCTGGGTGCTTCCTCACCTTATGGCATCACAGGATTTCCCAGGCAGGCTCATTTGGTATTTTCCCTGTCCATCCCTGAGACCAACCATCTCCTCAAGGACTGTGAGGTGAGGAATGGTGTTTGGAAAGGAAGGAAGATCGGGTTCCTGAATGCACCACATGAGCAACTGTTACTGCAACAGGTGTCACCCATCACCTTCTGAAGGATGTATCAACCACTCCCCCATGGAGTGGATGCCCACTTTCCCATGTCACCTCAGCTTTCACTCTCTGACAATCTGCAACCTGATAACATCTCCTGCTCACTAGGAATATTTCTTGGCTCTTTCTTCTGTGAATTCACACCTTTGGCCTCCTTTTCTAATGTTGTTTTGACTTTTTATTGGTTTATAAGTACTCCTCTTACATTTGACAGTAACAAGTTGCTTATATGTGCTGTAAATTTTTTTTCAACTATCCTGCCTGTCTCAACTCTCCTCATGAGCGCTTTCAGCAAACAAAAGTTCATTTATATGTAGTCTGGTCTGTTCACTATTTCTTCTTTAATGAGTTCTGAGTTTTGTTAGGAGGTAGTGTTACTTCCCAATAAAATTGTAAAACTATTCACTCCAAAATTTATACACACACACAAACATTTGTATATACATGTGACATATAATCTATCAGTAGCTGCTTTTCTTAAGGTACAAAATGCAAGGGGATCTAGACTTCTCTCTGGATGGACAGCTGGCTGCCATCACCCCCTGCTGAGAGGATCTAAATGCACAGGACCAGGGGGCTGAGAACCAACGGCTTGGGTTTGGGCCTGGCTCCACACACGCTAGCTATCTGGACACAAGTTATGGATGCCTTGTAGTTTTCTCACCTAGGAAACAGGAGTGTTTCCCATTTCAGAGGGTTCATGTGAACATGTGTGCTTAAAGCAGTGCTTATTACCAGTCACGGTCAGCACATTAGCTGCAGCAATTATAAATTCAACATGCACATAAACATTATTCTATCTGGACCAGTGCTGTCCCCCAAAATAAAATGTGAGACAACCACGTAACTTAAAGTTTCTAAGTAACCACATTCAACAGCTAAATCAAGCAGGTGAAGTTAAATTTAGTGATAGCTCTTATTAAGCCTAATGTATCTGAAACATTATCATCTCCATATGCCATCTATGTGAAAGTGTTGATATTTTGCATTCTTGGCATGTGTGTGTTGTACACTTACAACACATTTCAAGTGCTTAATATTGGTTACCACCCAGGACGGGTGAGGCCAGACTTGAAACAGTCTGATTTAGTTGCAATTCTTCTGACAGCACCAAACATGTACATGCAGAAAAGGGATCCAAGAATTCAGTGCATTCATGATTGAGGAAGGAGTTTCTCAACATGATAAGGGTATCCTGTGGTATATTTCTGGGCACTGGTGAAAGGTTTCCTGCACTATTGGGGAAATGAAGGCTGCCCTCTCTGCAACTCAAGTCACACTGTCCTGGAGGATGCTCGGGTCCAGCCTTTCTCTATCAGGAATCCCTGAGACAATTAAGTCCTCCCGTCCTATCCAATTAAAAAGGAAAAATGGTGTAAGGATGGGGGACCACTATTATGCAGTTAGTTTGTCCACACAGACAAGGTAAAGAACCTAAGGATAAATTGTCAAAATCATTAAAGAGCCTGCTAACCACAAAAATCGATACATAAATCAGTGTATTAGTAAAGTACCTAGTAATAAATTTAACGACAATGTGCAAGTCTTTTCCAGAAAAAAATTCTAAAGTTGTACTGAAAGACTTTAAAGAAATGAAGAGGCAAACTGTGCCACAGAGGGGAGGGCTGAGGACACCGGTGCTGCCAGGTTGCTTCCAGATGTCTGAGGTTCAAAGCCAGCATAACCTCAGCAGGTGTTAGTTACTTGTTTTAAGGGCTATGAGAGACCAAGGGAACAGGACACAGAGCCCAGAAACACTTCTCCACAAACAGAAACTCTTCATTCACTCTTGATGGAGCAGCCAAGATACACGAGTGGCAAAAGGGCCAATTCTTCCATGAAAGCTGCTGGACACAACCATCACGTGACCACAGGGGCGTTCACAAAAATATCGGAGGATTGGAGACTGCCTAAGCGTCCATCAAAGCAGGGCAGATGCTTCCAGATCGTGGCATGTTCTAACAGTGAGGCACTATACACTGGTAAAAATGAACACACGTGGATAAACCTCATGAGCGTTATTTTTACACAGAAAAAATTTCAGAAGTGGAAGGAAACTGTATTGGAAGAATTTCTTACTAAATCCTGAAGATAGACTAAGACATTTTCTAACACACATACTCAGAACAGACCTCCCACACTCCCTTTCCTAGGAAACTTCTAAGGAATGTACTTCTGTGAACCTAAGGTACACCAAAAATAGGAAAGGGGGGACACGGGGATTCCCAGAACCCCTCTAGAGGGAAGTCAAACACCAGGGCTCCCCAGAAGAGGCAGATTAGAGCAGAAAGAAGCCAGCATCGTCCAAGAGGCGAACAGAGCAGGCTGACGTGGTTAAGCAGACAAACACTAAGGCAAGCATGAGGCAGAGATGGGCTGTGTTCAACAAACAACTGATAACCTCAAAGAAAACCATCAAGTGACAAATCGTGCAGTGAGCAGTGAGCACTCAGGGAAAACAAAGCTGTACGAGAAAGGCAGCATGGGTGGAGGTCACTTTCTAGCTTAATTTTTTAGAAGAGACTGAAATTAATCGAGGGCTTCCAAATATAAAAGATCAACTAGATGAATGCTGGTTATACACAGGGTTCCACTATTTAGGTGAAGAGTTAACAACATTTTGAAAACAACTTTAACTGAAAATGGTATCAACATGCTGAATTTCCTTAAGGTAGAATTTTTAAAATTAAAATAAAGTTCACAAGCCATAAAATCTATTCTTTTAAAGCATACAACTCAGTGGTTTTCAGCATATTCACCAAGTTATGTAACTAGTACCACTATCTAATTCTAGAACATTTTAATCACCTCCATAAAAGAAAGCCCCTCCCCATTCCAGTTGTACCCTTGCCCTGGTGACCATCATATCACCTTCCATCTTGACGGATTTGCCATGTACAATATGTGGCCTTTTGGGTCTGCCTTCTTTGGCCTGCCATAGTATCTTCTTCAACAGTTCTATGAAAGGGAACCTCACTCCCTTTTCAGGCTAAATAATCTTCTGTTATAGGAATACACCTTATTTTGCTTATCTTTTCATTAGCTGACGGACATTTGGCTCAGTTCTACTTTGGGGCTAATACTACCACAAACATTCGTGTAAGTTTTCATGTGGTATGTATCACTTTGATTAAAGTAAATTTTAAAATATTTTCTACATTTCTGAATCCTACCTATTCTAGGTGACCATCTAAGTCATATCAGGTGTCCCCTCACAGACTATCCCACTGGATGATGAACAAGTGAATGGTTTCAATACAGTGCTAGGTCAAGGGAAAATGCTAAAAGACTGAAGAAGGTACTGGTTGTTACGGGGACATTGATGGCCAGGCCAACAGGAGAAGTGTGCTCTTTCACAGACTAGAGCAATGCGTTGCAGCACCAGCCATGTAGTAAACACTGGCCACATTTCCCGCAATGATCTTTTCTGTGCTTTTACTAGTTGGAGAATATAAGTGAGTTGTCTGGAGAAGAGCAGAGGGAGATTCTTAAACTGCTTCACTTTGTACTTCTAAACCAAATTCAATTAGGACTTTTTAGAAAAACTCTCCAGCCTTTACCAGAAAGTTGAGAACAGTTGATTGTGAAACTGGAGCTTGTTTCTGAAAGCAGAGCTTGTTGACAAGTCAGGTAAGAGTAAGCAAAAGTGAAGGGCTGAGCAGCTCTCTTGCTTCCTTCTCCTCTTCACTCTAGTGCATCTCCTTCCTGTCTCCTTGCTCTCCCTCTGCCTCACTAATTACACAGCCCCTGTTCGTTGTAAAACCACAAGACCAACATTAAAAAACTGGTGCACTCCACCCATTCTCTTACTCAGCTGCTCAGTAGCCTGAACCAGAAGAGCCTGCCCCTGCCACACCATCATATGGCAGAGGAGCCTGCAGTCAGACACGGGACAAAGCCCAAGCCAGTCCCACCAAGGTCAGCAGGCAAACAACTGCTTGACGTTGGTCACTGACTTTAAAACAAACTAAGCAGACACCCCTGTTTGGTCTAACCCTTGCTTTAGAAGGCAAAAGAAGTCAGGAGTTAGGGAAAAACAAACAAACAAAAAAACAAAAAACCCACCTCTAAACCAATCTATTAAAAAAAAAAAAAAACCTCTAATTTAAAATGACTTCTCTTCATGAATTTCTTCAAATTCCTACTTAAGCCACTGCTCAGATGTTTATTTTCCCTTAAAAAAAATTCCCTTCCAGTTCCAAAAACATCCCCACTAGGCTTAAAAGCAGTGTTCAAATTGCAGAAGCCACCAGGTTCCCTAATAATGCAAAAGTTTTATGACATGAAGTATTTTTCAGACTGTTTCCTGAGTCTTTCTGAAAAGGGACAGCTAACCAACAGCCTGGTGTTAGAAGCATGGTCTTCAATGTACTCCAAAGAGAAAGCATGAGATAGGGGTGCACACAGTGACGTCCCCCACAGCAAACTGGTCCATCCAGGTGAGCAATGTCAGCGGTAGCACTGGAGAAAAGCAGATTACTTTATGGTGTATTCTGGAGGAGGATGGACAGTACTAACAATGACCGGGCATGAAACATGAGAAGAGGAGGAGGGGCAACGTCTAAACATGTGAGTGGACGGAAACAGGAAAGCACAGCACCAGAGGCTCGGCTGTGGCTGTGCTAAGTGTGAGGGCGCCTCCAGATATCCCAGGGGAGGGGCAAATGAGGCTATGGCATACAAGAGCCTGAAGCTCAGGAGTAGGAATAGGGCTAATATGTACAGATGCTCCTTGACTTACCATGGGGCTCTGTCTCAACAAACTCACCATAAACTGAAACTATCATAATAAAAACATCGTAAGTTAAAAATGCATTGACTACCCCAGACCTAACAAGCCCTGCAGCTTAGGGAAAGAAAACCCAGCCTCCTTCAAACATGCCCAGAACCTTATTAACATATGACTGGGCAAAATCAACTGACACAGAGCCTTTTATACTCTGTATAAAAGGAGGCGGCTGAATCAGGTAAGGTACTGAATTCCATACTGAAAGTGAAAAACACAATGGTTGTATGGACACACTTTCATACTTTTTGTAAATGGAAAGATTCTAAGTCAGACCATTGCATGGATGGAGCCTGGCATGCAGGCATAACCCTGAGCTAAGGTGACCTGGTAAACGTGTAAATTTGAGACCACCTACAGCTGATTCTCATTGTTCACAGTAGTGATGTTTTTCAATGCCATGGCCAGTAGCAAATCTGCTAACACTGAACCACGTTCCTAGGAGAAATAGGTTAGGTTCCTACAAGCCTGTGGTCTCAGTTCCACCAACCAATTAATACAAGACCTAGTTCTCATGTGTTTCTGTTAAGGAGGTTTGTTTTATATACATTGTTGACTCATTAGTACTGAACTCCTGGCCAACAGCACTGCAACTGATCCCGAGCAAAGCTTCTCTACCACACTACAGGGTTTGCGAAGGCACACCAGCCCCTGTTCTCAGGAACACTAGACAGCAATTTGGCACTATGTAGGGAAGCCATTTTAAACAGCAAAATCACCAAAAGAAAACAGAAAAATACAAAAACGTGCTAACAGGCCAAATAAAATATCTGTTTATGGTACGACAGCTGAAATAAGAAAGTCATCTTTTCGTTCCAGAACTGGAAATTGAACCACTGGTCAACTCATTCTTCACTGCTCTCAGCCTGTCTGGAAGTAATCATAAAAGCACTGCTTTCGTATTGAAGACTGACTGAATACATTTGGAGGACATCAGAGTAGACGCACTTAAAGCTATTAGTGGCTATATAACCCTAAATATACAGCTCAAAGATACTATCACTGGGAAGGAAATGGGCAGAAGTTTAGTTCACAAACTTATAACACACTCCCAGATGCCTCAAGGTGGAAGAATACCTTCTCCCTCTCTTTACCTTTTTCTGTTGGTAGCAGATTCAGAACTTGGGAGGAAAGGAAAGGAAAGAAACTATTTTTTTCTCTCTTGCAGTAAAGGACAGGTTTTATTTTTATATGCATTTTATACAGCTTTTTATAGAAATTACCTTTAAAAAGCACCTAATCTCTCCCATCTGTTACCTAGCTCCAGAGCTGTAATGACATGCTGCTGGTGGCTACTGAGAGGGCTGAGAACTCTGCAAGATACATCTGTTACCTCGACTGAGTAAATACAAGTGATGTCATAACTCCTATTACAGCATCTTCATACACATCAGGTAGTGCTGAAAATGCCACGTGCCCAATTAAACACAAAGCTGTAGGACACACTGTAGACCTGGGGCTTTCTCTTTGTGCAGTCCACACCCTTCCTTTCAAGAGTCATGCACAACCTTGGTTGGAAAACAAAACACACAAAACCACATCAACAAAAGAGTACACATGGGATTACTGACCTCCCCAAAGACTTGTTCTTCCTCTTCCCAAAGTCCTTTTCTTTCTTTCTTTTTTTTTTTTTCTGATTTTTAAGGTAAGGTCTTGCTATATAGCCCAGGCTGGCTTCAAACTTACGACCCTTCTGCTTCAGCCTCCCAAGTGCTGGGATTATAGGTGTGAACTACCATGCCCAGCCTCCTGAAATCTTAAAGCACCTGCCTGAATGTGTTTGGGATGAGGGGGACACTGGAGCCACCAGGAACGTGAGGACAGAACAGGCTGACAGACTGAAAATGAAGGGTCAGGGGGCTGCTGGTACCCCTGCAGATCACACAGGGCTTACACACTGACCTCAGGGAATCTAGTAGATCACAAACATTAATTTAGCAGTAATAACAATGAGGACAGAAAATGGTACATGACAAGGTGCTAAGTGGGCTAAATACATGATTCACCATACTGCAATTATGAAGGACCAGTTTCTCCAAAATCTGAATCATGTATAATTACTTAAGTATAATTACTGCCATCTGACTCATCTGGGGACACAAATCACTGATTCTGCAGAATAATCTGTAATTAAAACCTTACTTCCAGAGTAGAAGATCATCCATCTACCTAGTAGTTTAAACACCAAAAGCCCCGAAACAAGAAATAAAAATCATTTGCTCACAAACAATTTTTAAAAATAATCCTTGGGCTAGTGGCATGGCTGAAGTGGTACAGTGTCTGCCTTGCAAACATGAGGCCTTAAGTCCAAAGCCAGCACTGTCAAAAAGGCAAAAGAAAAAGAATCCCTCTGAAGGGCATTTGCCCAGCATGCGCAAGGCCCTGGGTTCAATCTGCAGTGCACACACACACACACGTGCACACACACGTGCACATACATGCACACGTTTTAGAGGTTTCTCACTAGAGCAGTGATGGTGTTACGCAATCTATGGGTGGTCAAGGATGCTGCTAACATGAGGGGACCCCCATCCTCTGACTACACTGGGCCCCGCAAAAGTCAAAATGACCCTGGGAGGCTATGCTACATTGTGTATCATAAACTCATGCACAGCCATGCTCCTCAGAGGAGAGTACCCAGGACAGAAAGTCTGGAGAGGGAAAACAGGAAAAGCACACAGGCCTTACTGATGGGACTTCCCAGAGCACTGTCTCCTCTGACCCCAGCAGGGCTCCAGCTGTGACAGTTACACTTTTTCTTTTTTTTTTTTTTTTTTGGTGGTACTGAGGCTTGAACTCAGGGCCTCATGCTTGCTGGGCAGGCACTCTCCCACTTGAGCCACTCCACCAGCCCTTTATTGTGTGTGTTATATGTGTGTAGGGTCTTATAAACTATTTGCTGGGCTGACCTTGAACCACAATCCTCCTGATCTCTGCCTCCTGAGTAGCTAGGATTGCAGGTGTGGGCCACTGTTGCCTGACAATACTTTTACATTTTTGCATGACTTTTCCCTTCATTTTTAAGGAAGTACTAAGTTGTAACTTTTAGTACACAAACAGAAAAAAAAGTTTATATTCAGGTTATGACTAAAGTTTTAGGATACCTATTTTTTCAGGTAAACCCAGTTTTTGACTTGATATAAAATGAAAACACACTTAAAACATTCTTTAAATGACTTGTATATTACATTAAATAGAAGCTTTTCTAGGACTTTTATTTTAAAACTTGTTACATACCATTTTTATGTGCCATTCATTCCTTGTTACCTCTCTTACATTTTATACATTATACAGCATTTTTATAGGGAAAAGAAAAAATTCTACCACACAAGCCAGTCATTCTACCATGAGAATTATACAACCTAAGAGAAATGAAAATGTGTCTGCACAATGACTGCACACCAGTGTTCACAGCAGCTTCATTCACAGGAGCCCACAAACGGAAACCACTCACAAGGTCACCAACAGATAAGCAGGTAAAATGTGGAATGAACACACAGTGGACACCAGTTAGCAATAAAAAGGAGCGACCCACAACCCAACAGTGACCCTTTCATGTGTCATTCTGAGTGAAAGCCAAAACCTTAAGACATACTGCATGATTCCATCATATAGTATGTACTCCAGTCCTAGAATGTCCTAGATTCTAAGAAATGCAAGCTCATTCACAGTGAAGAAAGCCAGATCAGTGACACTTGGGACCAGGGGGAGGAAGGAATGGACATGGTGGGTCTTCTGGGGCAATGGAAAGGTCTTCTTCTCAACTGTGATAGTGATTCCTTGGTATATAAATCTGTCAAATATATGGCATACTTTATACATCACACAGTATTATTTAATACAAACAACTCATTTATTATGTTAGTTACACCTCAAAAAAGCTACTGTGCATGTATGTATGTGAGCCCATGGTTGTGCATGGCTGGGGACTGAACCCAGGGTCTCACATTCTCTCACTCAGCTACACTCTCAACTTCCAGAAAGTTAGTTCAAAAAAGAAAACTACAAAGAAAAACCTGACAAAACTGTAGCAAGTGGGTAAGCAGGAATTAATACATTTGTGATCACCGCTTCAAGGTATTTAAAACGCCACTGCTAGTATCCCTAGTTTGTGCTGAAGCGATCTCAAGTCCTTCAGGGTTTCGGTGCTGATGACAATATGCTGACACTCGTCAGGCACCAAGCCCTCTGACCAATGGACACGGCCCACCTGCACAACGGTCTCAGAAGCCTTCACAATACCCTAAGGCAGGTGCAGCTGTCCCTGCGCCAATTCCAGGAGAGGTCCTTCAAGAAGACAGTGATTTGCCAGAGTCAAAGACAGTATCAGAGGCCAGAGTCAAGGTGAAGGCTGAAGGAGGAAGGGGCAGCCCAAAGCACTGAAGGAACCGTTAGCAGTAAGGCCAGAGCTTCCTCACTGCTGTCCCTGAACACACAGCATCTTCACCACACAAACGTACGGTAGTACGTAGTGCTGGAGTTTGAACTCAGGGCCTCACGCTTGTTCTACAACTTGGGCCGTGCCTCAGTCCTTTTACTTTTGTTTATTTTTCAGATAGGGTCTCGTGGTTTTGCCTGGGTTAACTTTGGACCATGATCCTCCCACTTCCACCTCCCAAGTAGTCTACACAGATCATGATTGAGTTTGAATAGGTAGGTTTTAAAATTATTTATGCTTGCAGGCTGGGTGTGGCGGCCACCCAAAAAAAAAAAAGACAAACGATTAAAAATCAATTCAAGCTGGGTGCCCCACTCATGCCTATAATCCTACCTACTTGGGAGGCTGAGGTTGGGAAGATAAAGGTTTGAGGTCAGCCTGTTGGAATTAAATACCCTCCAGTGCCAAAAACAGACATACAAGAGACAGAAAATCTTGACAAGGCAATTTCTCTTGATCAAGAGGGTGCCAGCATGTGCTCACTCTCGCTAAGTGAGCATGCGAGCACAAAATGGCTGACACTGGCTCCTCTCTATATCCCCTCACCGGGGATTTGTCCAGGTCAAAGGTTCACAGTCTTTCCCGACTGGCTAAAAGGCTTGGAGAATGGGTTAGGGCATGCAGTTTGGCGGGCAATGGAGTTGTACATGAATCCAGAAGAAGAAGCAAGGACCCTTTAAACATGCAAGTCACCTAAGATGGTGACCTGAGGAATTTTTGAGTAATCTAAGAAGTTAACAAATACTTTGATAAAAAAGATTTTTCTTACAAGCCCAGGCAGGTAGTTCACAGACCCTATCTCCGAAATAACCACAGCAAAATGGGTTAGTGGAGTAGCTCAAGGAGTAGAGGGTCTGCTTTGCAAGCTCAAAATCCTGAGTTCAAAGCCCAGTGCCACCAAAACCAAAAAACTAGTTCAATGTTGGGAAGAATAAGTTAACAAGTATCACATGTATTGGTGTGAAATGTAAACTGACAGCATGTTCTAGAAATGCATTTGGTACACATTCCAAAGTGGCCCAGTGAGTATGCTTACAGGAATCTACCCTGAGAAAATAATGGGAAGGTAGGTAAGAGTGTGACCAACAAGAATGTTATAGGGTTGTTTGTTATAGGAACAAAAAGTGGAAACTGCTAATTGGCCAATGAGCAGATGACTGTTAAATCATGGTGTACCCATATTATACCGTATTTGGCTCTGAGTGTCCCTCCCATCTTGCTGGGAGTGCCAAGCTGCAAGACCCAACCTCTTTCTGTAGCTAGTGACTGTTCAAGGAGACAATAGCAGGCCATGCTTGCTCCCAAGGATGGAGGACTGGCTTGTATGCTGCTCACTACAAGGGTGCCAGGCCCCTAGTCCTCAGTTCTCTAGCTGCAAATCAACCATTTCATGCTCAGCAAGGACACTGGTGGTCAGGGGCCGGCGTCCCCACGCTAATGCTCCTGCCACTCCTGCTCTGTGTGTACTCAGCCGTCTGTCCATCTGCACCCAGCACAGATGGACTTGCGGCGAGCTGTCTGCTTATTGGTCTCCTCTGTCCTCTAGGAGGCTGAGGCCGTCCCTCACAGATGCCACTACAAACTGTGTACATGGGAATCTTAATGGCAGAGGAAACACATTATGTTTTTGTTTTTTAAACAAGAGCAAGCTACAAAACAATCCACATCACGTCTTCCAGAATGGCAATCACCTGAATGCTAACAGAGATGGGCTGTGGAGACTCACACACACTTCCCTCTACTTTTGCGTATGTTTGAAATTCTCCCTGGTAATGAAGTTTGCCCAAGTGCTGAAGTGAGAAAGCACCACTGTCATGAACCCAAGCACACAGCCTTCAATCTGCAGACCACATCCCATGGCTCCAGGAGAGATGAACGGCTATCCGGAAGACCACTGGGGCAAATGAATTGTCATATCCCAGTGTCAAGGCCCTCCTTCCTCCAAGTGGGAAAGATATGAGGCTCTCCTGGACCACTTCCCCTCTGATGTACAGACCCAAGCTCTGGGGCTGGCACCTGTCCAGGGGTTGCCTAGCAACAGCAGAGGCATACAGGGAGGGCATCTCTTCAAAGGATCAAAACAGAAAACCACACAAAGCCATTCAGGAAGCTAAAGTAGCTGGGGAGTTAAACTTGGTAACTATAATAAAGGAGTAAAAAAAAAAAAAAAAAATCCAAGCTTGGTTATTTTTTGCTTCTTTGATCTGTTGATCTTCTTAAAAACCTCTAAAAGCCTAAAGCCCTTAAGGGGAATTCTGAATGACCTATAGCGAAGCCACATAAATCAGTCGTTTACAGCTGGAGAAGTGCAATGGACACTCAGCCACCTTCCTTCCTTCAGTCTGGGCCACAAACCCTCCTGCCCTCACTCTACAATCAATACAGGAAGTGAACAGAACTAGCTCTGGCCAGCCCGCCCAAGCTAGAGCTGGTCTGGTGTGGCCATACGACCTGGAGAACAATCTGAGGTTCTGTTCTGGAAGGTAGGTAAGCTATATCTGGGGCATCCAAGATTTGAAGACTTAAAAGTAAACGTGTGTGTGTGTGTGTGTGTGTTCATCCATTCATTTCTGGATCCCACCCTGGAGCATCCTGGTCATTTGATCTGGCTACAGTGAAAAGCCACAGTATATTGCTTTTTAAAAAAATTCACTTAGGTAATTTTAAGCTTAGTCAAGAATGGGAACTTCAATCCTAATCCAAATTTATCAGACTGCCAACTTTTAAAAAGGTAATTTAAACTGCCTTTGTTCACTCCAACTGCAGAGGCCCTGCTGAAGGTGACAAAATGCAGTTGTTCTATAAGTTTAGAGGGACATAGACCAAGGCATTGGGGATACCCAGTCCTTTCCTTTGACCACTGATGTTTCACCTAGACACTCTCATTCCAATATTAGGATTTTTATAGTGTGACAAAGAATGCAACAGCATCTCATTAGTTGAAAATGTTTTTTTCTTAAAGCAAACAAAATCCTACTGCAACCAGGCATGGTGGCACAGGCCTGTAATCTCGGCATCTGAGAGGAGCAACAAGACCCTGTAAGAAAGAAAGAAAGAAAGAAAGAAAGAAAGAAAGAAAGAAAGAAAGAAGAAAGAAAGAGAAAGAGAGAGAGAGAGAGAGAGAGAGAAGAGAGAAAGAGAGAAAGAGAGAGAGAGAGAGAGAGAGAGAGAGAGAGAAAGAGAGAAAGAAAGAGAGAAAGAGAGAGAGAGAGAGAGAAAGAGAGAAGAGAAAGAGAGAAAGAGAGAAAAGAGAGAAAGAGAGAAAGAGAGAAAGAGAGAGAGAGAGAGAGAGAGAGAGAGAGAAAGAGAGAAAGAGAGAAAGAAAGAGAGAGAGAGAGAAAGAAAGAAAGAAAGAAAGAAAGAGAGAAAGAAAGAGAGAAGAGAGAGAGAGAAAGAAAGAAAAGAATCCTACTATAATAATAAACCTTGAGAGTTTTATTTTGGGGGAAGGGAAAGGCACTGGGGTTTGAACTCAGGGTTTCATGCTTGCTAGGCAAGTTTTCTTACTGCTTGAGTTCCTCTGTGAGCAAGATTTTAAAATAAAAGTGAAAATTTTATTCAGAAATCATATACCTACCATCCTAAAAGTTACAGGTATCAATTAACTCTAATGGCATCGCTGCTTGAAACCAAAATTTATCCCATTATATTTGTCTGTCTGCTCCCCGTTGCTTACTGGAGAGTGGCAAAAGATACCCATGTCCTCTTTGCCCTGCCACTCCTTCCCTCAGTCCACAGCTTACAGTTTTGGTGTCGGTACTTGATGTGAATTTTTATAAACATCACAGAAATTTTTCTGCACACATATAAATGTGAGTTGGCAGAATCCATTTTTCTTAATAAATGGGATACTTTCTGAGCAAGCTGCTTCTCGCTCAGCATCATGTGGTCATCCTCTATGTCTGTACAGGCAGCGCCCATGCTTGCCAGGCTGACCTAAGACTCTGCAGCATGAGGTCACGGTAATGCAAGAGCTACTTCCTACAAGAGTGGTCCCACCCAGCTGGGACGCACATCCTGCTCCCATAGAGCAGGGCCAAACTGCTCTGAGGTTTTTGTTTTCTCCAGGACATGGAAGGGATAACAAATTCCCCTAGGAACCGCTCCTTCCATTCCTTCTGCTCTAGGCTGGAATGGGTGATGTGTGGAAATCAACACTCCTTGGGAATATGGTAATACAGGGAACTAAAATCACTCTAACTTCTTGAAGCCTAATCCTTTTAAACTCACGTGATTTTAACTGTGTTCTCTGTCAACTGACAGTATAAGGATGTGTTACTTTCGCAACCTTTAAAGTAGGAAATATAAATTCTCTTACTAAAAGGTTATATGCACACATTCATATGTTTAAGAAAATGGCAGAGCAAAGCAATAGCAGAAAAGGGAAAGAAGAGGAGTAGTTAGCCAGAAACTTAGTTATGCATCCTTGAAATCTCTTCAGGGAGAGAATTAAACCAACAGCATCCAGCCTGCTTCCCCCACAATGAGGTGGTCATCACACAACGTGGGGAAAGGCAGGTGTTTGGGAAAATAATCAGCAAATAATGTCCTGCCAATATCTCCTTCCAGAATAATGGAACTCCTTTTTTCTACCAAGACCTATTGTTCAGGCATGTTTCCATCACCTGGAAACAGGAAAAATTATCTTTACTCAGAGAGGAGAAAAACATTCTCAAGACTGGGCAACAACATAACCTCCTGACTCAAGCAACTGTGACCCAGGACTCTGATGACAAACAGGACAGCTGATCAGCAGGACACAGGGTGGAAGGTCACACTTGCTACTGGTTTGCACATGGCTTCCCTTCCCCTTGAACTAGGAACATTCTTCCAAAGCTAGAAATCCTTAAGAAAGCTAAACAAAGTCTACATAGTACCCATGTGGGACACTTTCCTCGAGAAGAAAGAGCTGGGTCTGGAAGCATCAAACGGCACAGTGTCTGCCTAGCAAACCCCACACCACCAAAACAAGAAGAGGAAGAGCTGCAAAAAGGTTTAAACTGTCTGACCTTGGGGAACATCCCAGGGACAAAAAACAAGACAGAATGCATGTGGGGGAAGAATAATGACTCCCCCCCCCAACCAAAGATGTCTACATGCTAATCCTGGAAACCTACATATATGGGGATGGAACTAAAACTGCTAATCAACTACCTTAAAATAGGGAGATAATCTTCAATTATCTAGGTGGCCACAAGGACCCTTAAAAGTGGAAGAAGGAGGTTGTATGTGGTGGCACACCCTTGTAATCCCAGCTACTCAGGAGGCAGAGATGGGAAAAGTGGCAGTTCAAGGCCAATCTGGGCAAATAATTAGTGAGACCCCCCCCCCACCTCAACAAACAAACCAATAGTGGTGTGCTCAATAATCCCAGCTACAAGACAGGCATCCATAGGAGGACCAAAGCCAGTCCCAGACAAAAACTCAAGAGCCTCTCCTAAATAAAGCAGAAGAGAGCTGGGGACACAGCTCAAGTGGCACAGTGCCTGCCTAGCAAGTACAAGTTCAATCCCAGCACTATAAATAAACACACGAGTAAAATTTACAAATAAAATTGAAGAGGGAGGCAAAAGAGTCAGTGTTGGAGCAATGAGACATGAGAAAGAGTCAAGCAGTCACTACTGGCTTTGACGTGGAGGAAGAGGCTGAGACTCAAGCAGTGCCAGTGACCTCTACAAGGAAAAAGGCCAGGAAATGCTTGTCCCCTAGGGCCTCTAGAAGGATACAGCCCTGCTGACCCCTGATTTTGACCCAATGATACTCATTCCAGACTTCTGACCTCCACAGCTGTAAGACTACACGTGTGTTGTTTTAAACCACTGAACTGGTGACAACTATTACAGCAGCAATAAGAACTTAATACCGTGGAGCCACTTTTGTCTTTCTACAGTGCCGTGACAGCATGCTAAAAAGTCAGAGCAGCATTCCACCAAGATATCCATCCAGTGCTGTTGTGAGTTCTTTAATACACACATGCACACACACACACACACAATTCTTAATTGCTTTAAAGATGCATTTGGGCCTAGTGTGTTGGTATTCTAAGCACTCAGGAGGCTGACGCAGGAGGATCAAGAGTTCAAAGCCAGCCTGGGCTACATAGTGAGACCCTATCTCAAAACCAGAAAGAAAGACAGTCTCTGGGGAAATTGGAGACCTTACCGTAGGCTGCCATTCACCCCTGAAATAATTTACGTGGTACTCTCATCTTTCAAGAATAGAATAATCATACTTTTCAAGCAAATGTCCCTTTTGTGAAATTTGTGCTGAAATCTCAAAGGCATAAGAAGTGTCTCCATAGCCCTCTCCACAAGTTGACTGTGAGGAAATTAGCTTGTTGTCTCTACCACCAGCTGCAGCAGGAACCAGACCTCTAAAGAGTGAAGTGAAACACCATGTGCATGAGGTAAGAGGCTCTGGTTCCAATAGCCTCAGAGCTGCCATGAACAAACCCAGTAACCTTAGCTTCTACATCAAAAACAGAAGGGGGACACAGATTTAATGATACAGCCAGCAAACTCTGAGAACAATGTGCCAAGTCCTACTACGCAGGTTAATTGGGTCAGGTAACAAGAGAAGAAGGTCCCTGCCTTTCTTGTGGACCTTCCACAACCGGGATGGGGGAGGGAGGGGTTCACAAAGGCTGTGTGACCAAATGGGCATAGGCAAGTCTTCTGAGAGTGAGGATCTGAGTGAGGCTGATTTGTGAGGACCAAGTAAGAGGCTATATCGGGAAAGCACCCCAAGCCCGTGAGCGGTTAGACAAAAGCCTACAGTCTACAGAACCATCCGAGCGGGGGAGTCAAAGGTAATGGGCAAGATCACCTGGGCCCCCTGAGGATCACAGACATGGAGGAGCCTTTCTGGTGCACCATGGGACGTGGCCATAGAATGGTGGCTCCTGGAGCTAGACCAGAGTCTGAGTGGAATCCCATTAGGATGTATAACTCATAATCTTCCATTCCACCCTAGCAATCCTTCAGTATTTGATCTCCTCCACATTTTGTCACCATGGTCTCCACAGAGGGAAACTGTAAGATAGCTCTGTCAGAGTTAGAGAATAGGTCAGGAAGAAATCATGCTCTTCAACAAAGTATGGCATGGGGAGATGTGCCAGAAGTGGGCTACTAAGACCACCGGGAAGGCAGCAAATCCAAGCAAGACAACCAGAGGCCCCTCCAAAGTTCCATTCAACTCAACCTGATTATAAGGTCATCACCCTGACAAAAACATGACATCCATCAAGAGGTGTCAGAACAAGGAGACTCTGGCGTTTCCAGGGCCTCCTGGATGTGGTCCCAAGATTGAGAGTCCACAGCTGGGGTAGGAGCCGCCAATAACCCACCCAAGCACAATTTTAGAAAATCCTTCAAAGTTGGTCACAAGCCAGCTGTTAATCCATGTGGGCCCCAAAGTCCATCTTTGACCCTGCAGAGACGGAGTCCTTTCTCAAGGCCCCTTGAGACTACTCATTCTCATCCTGGTGAGGCCTTGTTCAAAAACCTGCCTCTCCTCTAAAAGCAAGCAGCTAAGTCAGTGCCTCAACCAGGTGACTGAAGGGAGCATAACTGCTGGGGTTCTGCTTCTCCACTGAATAAATGAGTGCTTCTGACAGCCTTTACTTCAGTCCTGAGAGGAGGCAGAAAGGCACTCAGCAGGACCTGTAAGAGGCAGGTCACCAGCACTGACCTTTACCTAGCTCCCTGGATCTCTCTTACATGTTTCTGGCTCTAGGGAATCAAAGACCAAGACTTCATAACCCAGTGCCACCCCTGACCTCCCCTGTCTCAGAAGCCCAATACTACCCAGAAGGTTTAGGAGCAAGAAACCACCTTTACCGTGTGATCCCACAAACTCCTCAAACCCCAACACTAAGACTGACAAAGACTCTTCAATATATTTAACCAGAATCTACCCAGGCCATACCAAGACATGGAACTCTGTACCCTAGTGCCAAGAGAAAGACAGGAAAGTTTACAAAGTACACAAAAAGTAAAGGGTATGCAAATGAAGAGGAGTCTGAGCAAGGAAAGTGAGACCCAGCAGGCAATAGAGAGAAAGCCCATTGAGAAAGCCAGGCCCTGGCCCAAAAGACCAAAAATCATATGTTCTCCCTCATATGTGGACATTAGATCAAGGGCAAACACAACAAGGGGATTGGACTTTGAGCACATGATAAAAGCGAGAGCACACAAGGGAGGGGTGAGGATAGGTAAGACACCTAAAAAACTAGCTAGCATTTGTTGCCCTTAACGCAGAGAAACTAAAGCAGATACCTTAAAGCACCTGAGGCCAATAGGAAAAGGGGAACAGGAACTAGAGAAAAGGTGAGATCAATAAGAATTAACCTAGAAGGTAACACCCACGCACAGGAAATCAATGTGAGTCAATGCCCTGTATAGCTATCCTTATCTCAACCAGCAAAAACCCTTGTTCCTTCCTATTATTGCTTATACTCTCTCTACAACAAAATTAGAGATAAGGGCAAAATAGTTTCTGCTGGGTATTGAGGGGGTGGGAGGAGAGGGAGGGGGCAAAGTGGGTGGTAAGGGAGGGGGTGGGGGCAGGGGGGAGAAATGACCCAAGCCTTGTATGCACATATGAATAATAAAACAATAAAAAAAAAATCACAAAAAGAGAAAGCCAGGCCCAATGCCACGCATCAGCCCTGTCACATTTCCCTCCACATCTCCACTTGCTTACCTGTCACAGTACTGTTCCCACTACACAGAATAGCCATGGGGATGACTTGAGAACTTAAGAAAAACATTCAGCCCTGAGCTTGGTGCACAGCCCTGACACCTGCAGGACCGTGCTAGAGGTGAACCTTGCTCTGGTGCCCCCACCTCCTGTAATCCCTGCAAAGTGCATCTCCCTCACAAGTGCATCTCACCAAGAACACTAGAAAACTAAACAGCTCTAGGAGCGACAGCATTTGCTTTGGTCATCATCGTAGCATCTGTCACATACTCTTGAAATTTTTCAAACCAACTTCCCTACTCTATAAGCTTTTTGAAAAGAGGCCATGTATTTCAAAATTTCTCAACGCAATTACCCTGACACCGAGAAGACAGTTTAAACAATTAAAATTAAAAAAAGAAGGCTGACTGGATGGGCAAGTCAAGTGGATGGATGGACAGGTGCAAATCAATTTAGATGACAAGAGAAACCTGACATTAAGTGAATAGGTCCTAACAGTTAAAACATGCTCACTGTAAGTGACCGTGATATATCCAGAGGGAAGCACACGCTAAGTGCTGAAGATGCCAGAGCACAGGTGAAAATCTAAACATCCTCTTCATTTCAATCACTGGGCCTTCTGAAAATCATACTTCAGGGAATCAGACACAGAGAAAGGAGCTTAAGCTGAATAGGTTCCCAGATCACATGCAGTCTGCAGCTACAGTGTACAGAAGCAAGAAGATAAGGTGAAATGTGAACCCATTCCTCCTGGAGGTTTACCTCAGGTTCTAAGGAACATTTTGACCCAAGCCTGGCTCAGGTGCTGGGGCATGGCTCAAGTGGTAAACAGGCTGCCTAGCAAGTGTAAGGCCCTGAGTTCAATCCTCAGTACCGCCAAAAACACAACAGGGCTGGCAGAGTGGCTCAAGTGGTAGAGTACCTGCCTAGCAAGCATGAGCACTGAGTTCAAACCCCAGTACCACAAAAAAAAAAGTATAAAAGGAATAGTTCAGAATAATAGTCAACATGTGTATTAAGAGCTTATAAACAGTCTTAAAGATTCCCCAAATTAAAAACAAAAAGCTCTCCATTCTGCATTGCTTCCCACAGAAATTGTGAGAGCTTGTGTGTGTGAACACCCCCATTTATACTCCAATTACTTGAAGGCGATACACATTTGCCTTCAAAGTCTCCTTTGTGTACCTGGGTGGACCTCTTCCTCCACCCAGCCCTCCAGCAGAACTGTGCAGAAAATGGCAGCTTTGGACCTCTTCTCAATCAGCGTATAGCATCACCCACTCCCTGGGATCTTTCCATTTCCAGGTCCAAACCCAGCTGTCTCAATGGGCCGCCTGAAGTGGATGTTCTGCAGAGTACCGCAGAACTCCTCAGATGGAATCTAGACATCCTCCAAGCTGCAACTCAAAGACGGAAAGCTGGACTCACCTGAAGGCCCGTTTCCTTCTCTTCCTATCCATGCTACACCCCTGCCAAATGCTGGTAGCTCCATCCGACAAACTTCCTGTTAGACGCTGTACTTATTTTATTCTCTCCTTCTCCCACTCCTGATGCCCCAGTTCAGGCCTTCACAGTGCCTCCCACAGAAGGTTAGGACAGTTCCTGATGGGTGTCTGCACTGCCAGTCTGAACCACACCCAGTTAGAATACTTTTCTAAAATACAAAGTAACCATCATGAAATGATGGTCAGATCCTCCCCCAGGAGTTTAAACCTCTTCTGGGGCCCACAGAGTCAGTCAGTCCTCAAGGACCCCACACCCTAGCTCTCAGTGGCCCTGCTCCTGCCTCTAACCTTTCTGGCCTCCTCCCTCTACTTTGCACTGTTCCCAGGCAGCTCCAGAGGGCCACGCTGCTTCTTCCTCCTGATCCTTGCAAATTCTCTTTGCCTGCAACGTGCTTGTTTTTCCATTCACTTGGTCAGCACCCCCTGATCTTTTAGAACCAGCCTCTTCAAGAATATCCCATGCTCAACCCTGCTCCCTCCCAATGCCACATGGAGCTACATGAAGTTTTCATAGACACACCTGCCTTGTCCACTCTGCCTGCTCCTTTATGGCTTACCCACATGCCCCCCTCCTCAAGGGCTCAAAGCATCCATGACAACAGGGATTGCATGGAGCAGAGTAGTTCCTAATGCTTGTTGACTGAATATAGTTACAAATTGCTCACAGAAAACAAACCTGTGATAGTACTACAAAAGAGGAAGATTTTGTAAATAGTTGTGTACCAGTTCCATTGTTCATACCCAACATCACCAATGACAACACAGACAGGTTTCTGAGACAGACACTTCAGAACACAAAGGTGGAACACATGAGCATACTCCAGGCAGCCAGGTACCACTCCTGCTGTGGGTTTCAGTCCTCACAGAAATCAGCCACCATCCACCTCACTACCACAGCACCAGAAAGACACATGCCACACTCTCCTGGATAACACAAGGGATAAAAACTTGCTCCTGTCTTCCCCTAGACTGTGCCTTTGTAGTCAACACAAAGAGAGAAGCAAAACAAGCTTGCCAGCAGTTTGAGAGGATGTGGGATTCACTTCTTGAACATTTCTAAATCATTTCCACCTCCTCCAAGCCTCTATTATTGCAACTGAAACTAAGCAACAATAATTAGAGAGAAAGCAAGCAGCGGCGTGGGGATGGACTCGACAGGTTCAGGCAAAGAGTTCCCTTCCGAAGCCCACTGTGCAGGCCTTTCATCTTGGGGCATGGGAGGCAGGAAAAGGCAGGCTCACAGGGGAGGAGACCCTCCCCTCAGGCTCAAGTTTTCCCACCTCTGCAGCAATCCAGGATTGCCCTCCCTCTTCCCCCCAGTGACCCAGAATATGGGCTTCCCACCCTTGCAATGAGAAGGCAGCCTCTTCTTAGCTCTTCCTGTAGCGTAAGTGCCTTACCTGACCATGGATACCAGAAACACACAAGACCTGTCTACCAAGACCTTCTTCGTTTACCACGAGAACATTTAGAAAGGTGCAGGTAGGATCCACACAATTCCACAAGTAGACTTTTTACCATTATAACACAGGCCAATATGATCTATTCAATTCATAATTTTTCCTCTAGAGGAAAGATTCTGTACTTGGCAAGAAGGCAGTATAAAGTGGAGAGCTCTTTAATTATAGGACAAAAACTAAGGAAAGGTAAGTGACTATAACAACTAACCAAAATCTGACGCAAACCCATAGAACTGACACCTATTTTTCCCAGGCTTAAAACATCAGAAAAATATGCAAATTACTTAATTTGATAGAGGCCATAAAAGAGTTAATATCAGTAAAGAAAACATCATCCTATATGAAGTAGATAGTTCATAATATACAAATATGCAAGAAAAAGTCTTCAACCTAGCTAGTAATCAATAGGTTGACTGAGGCACCTTTTAGCAACCAATAAATTCGTTTTTATAAAAGGTTTTAAATGCTAATTGTCACTGGTGGCAAGTTTACACTGATGGTAAAAGGAATGCTGGTATAGCCCTTTTAAAAGTAAATTGGAACCATGCATCAAGAACTCTAAAAATGTTTACATCTCTGACATATTAATGTCACCCCAGGAGTCTATCTTAAAGACCACAAAATGTATAATTATGGTAACCTTGTGTTCCAGATTTTCTAAGAAAGCCCTCAGCTCATATAATTGTGCTCTTTCTCTATAAAGGCAAACCATTAAATGAATAACTAAATGTGAGAACAATGGAAGTCATCCATATCATAGAAAAACAAAGGGTTAAACGTATAGAAAAGTGTTCTGTTTCTGTTTGGGATGGAGAATTAAAGACAAAAACTCAAGCTCACTGACACTCTTTTGCCAGAAAGAACTTGGTTCAATCTATTTTTTCTCAAGGTTGTAGAGCTGCCTTTACTGGGCCCCAGGCCCACACCTTGTTCTGGAGGCACAGAGATGAAAAAGCAGCTCACTGCCACACGAAAGGGCTCCCCACACCACCCCACAACAGTGCTGCCCACATCTCACTTTGAGAGTGGAAGGTACGCCTGGTAGAGACCATGTCTCCACTCCTTCACACCAAAGCTGATTTCTCAAAGGCCAGTTATTCCTGTGTGGCAGAACAGGGTGAAGTCTGAAGCTAATAAAAAGCGAGAACTCGGCAGAAGCCACGTTCAAGGAATGATGACCCTGGGAATTCCCACCCTTGAAGGGCTGGTTATTCTGTCATGGTTCTGAGGCAGAACCATCAACATCCCCAGCTGTCACACCCTGATGATGATTGCCAGGAGTCTCTAGTTCACAGCTTGTGCTGAGAGGTGATTCCTGAGCCTCTTGAGAACCTGCTGAATGTGAAGGAGTGACCGAAACTGCCCATTACAGAGACTTTACATATGATTTCAGAGGAGTACCAGAATGCAAGCTAAAAATCCATGCTCAAGTTCACAAATCACCAGGAGGAAACACAAAAGCATACTGCCGCTGAGCCTTCCTTGGGCAGGGCATCTCAGGAAGGTAAGAACACCTCTTCCCTCCGAGACAGAGGAGTGAAAAGTTCAGGTATACAGGCATCTAGTAAGGAAGTAATGGACCATCAAGAGAAAAAAATGTCAATTATTTCACAGTGTTTAGAGAGAACTAGGAAACCAACCAGGTATGAGAAATATGAACACCTTTCTCAAATGTCAAGCTTTTAGAAAATCACCAATGGCAAATCTTTCAAAGAAAAATAAGTTTCAGAATTATTTTTCTTGTTTAATCTTCACCACTCACCCATACAGGTCTCCATGGTTTATGGGGTAGCATGATCAGTTCTTCCTATAATCTTGATATAAACTCTCCTTTAATCACAAACCACAATGCAAGTCCTATGGACTTTCCTTGATGCCTTGTGCCTACGACACAACTCCTTTCCATCAAAATAAGCTCCCAACTCTCTTTTTAGTCAAAGCCCTGAAGCACCGAGTGGACATGGGGTATCTGGTTACAACTGCCAAGAAGCCTGCAGCCTTTCCAATTGCGCTCCACACCCTTGCTTCCCACTCCTGCAACACCCTCAGCTCAGAGGGCAGCTCGCTGTTCATACAACACAGGAAGACTCTCCAATGGTCCCCTGTGCTTTCTGTGCCACCCCCAACCATGCACAGAATCCAGGCCAAACCCTGACAGTCTCCAGTGACTGTGGAGGCAGGGATGAATACATGGAGGTAACAGTTATGAGTGTCATTTTATTTTTTCTCCCCATCCTGGCCCTGAGTGTCCCTTGGAGACAGCAGGGAGACAACAGTACAGGTTTATGCAATTGCACCTCAGTAATCCTTGCTGTATGCAAATCAACTGTTTTCTTGAATCCCTTGCTCTACTGTTCTCTACCTGGAAACCAAATCCTAGTTTTCTCAACTTGCTGAAACACTGATATTCTAACATAAAATCAGTTCCACTGACTTCTCTATGTTAACACAGCCTTCCTTTTCATTTGAATTTACCTAACATTATAATAAATATCATCTGTTGACAACTTGCCAAAAGTTAGGTTTTTGAAAGGAGCAAAAATGAGATGTGCACTGTGCATTTGGTAGGATGAAATGGTAGATTCCAAGGAGTCTGGTTATAAAATTTTATATGGAAGTGATTCTTTGAAGAGGCTTCTCATTGAATCTGAGAGAGAGTGTAGCCAGGGCAGCAGGATGAAGCACTCTCTGGACACCAAGTGCACTACAATAAGGTGAGTGACAGCCACAGCCCTGGACAGTATTGCCCAGAAACACAGACTGATTCCAGCCATACACAGTGTCAGTGTCATAAAGAGAATGCATGTGAAATTTAATTTTAAACTTTTTTCTTTTTCCTGAGCACAAATAGTTGATTATATGTGAGTTAAAAGTTTTGTCCGGTGGAACTCCACAGTGCCATAACAAGAGTTTTTTCTAAAACAAGTAAAGGCACATCTGTAAGTATACAGTTACCAAATTACCCCCATCCAGAGAATACCAAGAGGCCTGTAGTCAAGAAAGTCCTTTTGTCTGTTTTGAAAATCTCTTTAACTGAACAGTGAAATCAGTACTTTTTTTTTTTTTAAGTCAAAATGCATTTCCCCAAAGAAAAGTGGTGAAGTGTCCCAGACTGATTCATACCATTGTCTCAATTTAAAGGCAGGGAACAGGAGCAAAAATACATAAAAAGTTACAACTACATGAAACAGCTTCTCCCTTTGAACATCATGTGTCAAGGTTAAAGAGTTCATTTAAAAGAAAGCCAGGCTCTGAGCACACATTCTGTCTCCCATTTTATGAACTCAGCACACATTTTCTTTTAGCATGTGGAAACTGGTCTAGGCAAATCCTCTGTAAAACCTCTGAGAATAGGCAGCTCTGGAGACCAAAGCACACTGTAAAGAACTGGAAATCTCAGCCCACAGTGGCCAGTGCCTAAAATTCCAGCATCTCAGGAGACTAAGCCAGGAGTTCCAGGCCACCCTTGACGTCACACCAAGACACTCAAAAAAAAAAAAAAAAAAAAAAGAGGAAATGATAGTTTTGGTCTTTATATGATAATTTTACACAATTGGGTACTTTTTGTGTAGTGACCCGATGGGTTAGAAATCTATTTTATTTGTATGGGAGGGGGGGACTGGGGTTTGAACTCAGGGCTTTGCACTTGCAAAGCAGGTACTCTACCATTTGAGCCACACCTCCAGTCCATTTTGGTCTGGTTATATTAGAGATGGGGTTTCGTGACCTATTTGCTGGGAGGTGGCCTCAAACCATGATCTTTCTGGCCTCAGCCTCCCAGTAGCTAGGATGACAGTCAAGGACTCTTCTTTAATTCGATCCTTTCAGTTCCTCCAAAATAAAAAGATGACTTTTTAAAATTGTATAAAGGGGAAGATAAAAGTCCTTCTTCTCTTCCTGGATGGTTGGCAGAATAATGGCTTGCAAAGACGTCCATGTCCTAATTTCTAGAACCTGCAAATATGCTGCCTCAAAGGGCAAAAGGGAGAATAAAGGTTGCAGTTGGCTACGCTCCTCATTCTGGATTATCCAGGTGAGTCTGATGTACTCACAAGGGTCCTCATAAGAGAGAGGCAGGCTGGCAGAGTTGAGAGATGCTGCTTACTGGCTTTGAGATGGAAGGGAGCCATGGGCTAAGGGAAGCAAGCATCCTCTAGAGCTGGAAAAAGGCAAGGAAGCAGGTTTTGCCCTTAAGCATCTACAAGGAACGCAGCCTGGATGAAATCCTGTTGTTAGCCCAATGAGATCTATTTTGGACTTCTGACCTCCAAAACTGTATAGTACACTTAGGTTATTTTGAGTCCCTACCTCTGTGGTAATTTGTTTAAAGCAGAAATAGGAAATTAGTACACCCCGCCTCATTACCCCTTCCAAGTGGAAGTTCAAGTTGGGCCTGGTGCAGAGCAGTCACTGAGTTAAAAGCAACCAGCCTAACAACTTCCTGCCTCTGGCATTGGGTAAGAACTCCAGCAGAGGGCAAGAACAAAGTGTGGCAGAACACAGGGCAAGAGAGAGAAAAAACCGCAGCAGTCAGAAACAGGAAGGCTCTTGGCAGAGGGCAGACCCAGGGGCGTCTACAAAGCTGAACAATCTCTGGGGACCAGCTGCAGGTGGCTGCTTTTCAATCACAAAAGGAAAGCACACACTGCTTTACTGGAAGGTAACAGGGGACATGCACAGAGAGGGACTGTCACTATGCTCACCTACCAGGGTCAAGTTGCTGGTCACAAACCAGCTCTTCTTCAATAAGTGATTCTTCAAGGACTCACTTGTAAGTAAACAGAACCCCTAAAAATAAATTTCCTTTTTTGCCTCTTAGCATCTCCGAGTCAAAGCTTGCTCCCTGAAGTGCGAGGGCAAGCTACCTCTGTCACCTCAGCCAATACACTAGGATTTGGTTCCATTTAGCACCGTTACTCATTTTAAGTTCTGTATCTGTACTTCCCTAACAAACCACAAAAGTTACCACCTGTTCTACTAGCCGTTCTTTTAATCCCCAACGAAAACAATGTTAGTCATTTACCGAAAGCATTTCAAATAACTTTTTTGCAAACCCTAAGATTTCAAATTATTCAAGAGACCGGCTGATGACCAACCCCAGGGTTGGCCAGGAGAATCGGAAAGTGAGTTTCTGTCCACTTTGGAGGGCGTCTGCTGTTGTCATCGCCCTGCAGCAAGGGGCGAAAACCTGGTCGGCCTGGTTTGTACCCTCAAAAGCCCAAGGACAGATGTGGGGGTCAGAAGCTGATTCACGACGCAACGGTGGCCAGCAGGAACCCAGTCCACCGTGCCCGAGGCGCCGGTCCCAAATCGGCGCCGAGGGACGCCGGTCCCGGGCCGCAACAGCTCGTGTCATTTCGGAACAAAGAGCTGGACCCGGTACACCACTTCCAACACCCGGAGGGCCGGAAACCACGGGGCGCAGGCCAGGCCGCGGGGCCGGGCGATCGCTCCTGGCTGGCGCAGAGCGGGTGACAGCGGCAGCCGGCGACCCACCCGGAGACCCCGACCCGGCCACCGCTTCCGCAGGCCCCCGCCCCTGTCATACCGGCCCCGGTGACCCTCAGTCCTCGATGTCCCCGAGACCCCCAGCCTGGCCACCTACGGCGCCCCAGCAACCCCCCGCCTCCTCTGCCCCTAGAACCCCCGCCTGCGAGGTATATGAGGAGGCCCGCACCCCGCGCCCCGCGCCGCCCTCTCCTGGAAACACCGGAGGCTGCGCAGGGCCGGAATACTGGAGGAAGCGGGTGTCGGCCGCACTGACCGTAATTGTCGTCCTCCTCCATGGTGCCGACGCCGGGCTCTAGGTCCAGCTAACAGCTCGACTCCAATGGCCCGTGTCCCGCCGCGCAAACGCGCGCCTCAGGCCGGCTCCAAGCCTCAGAGTCCCGCCCCCCTCCCCCCCGTCCCCCCTCCCCACCGCGCGCCGCGCACGCGCACACCACGCCCCCGGCACACGCCTGCGCACGCGCCACCCGAGGACCCGCCCCCAGCACGAGACTCGCCTCTCCCCCCCCCCGACACGAAGTCCCGCCCCTTAAGCACCGGCCACGCCCAGACGCACGCGCGCGCACCCACCCTGCCCCTGGCACGGTGCCACCACCCTGACTCGCGCCTGCGCATGCGCGCCACTCCGAGGCCGCCAGACCTCCTGTTACCAGATCACGCCTCCGACTTAAGCCCCGCCCCCCCTCCTACGCGGGGCGGAGCACAGCTTCGGGTTTCGGGTTTCGCAAGCATGGCGCCGGCCCTCGGAGGTGGAGCATCCGGCCTGGCCAGAAGCCAGGTGCTTCGCTGTCAGGCTGCCCTCAAAGGTTCAAGGTCGTATGTGCCACTGCAAGGGCTGATGTCCACCTGGAAAATAAGGCCCGACACTGGCTTGGCGAAGAGGCGAAAGCTGTTTGAACTCATTGATTTCTATGAGCTCAGCGCTATATTTCCTTTCATCTGTTCTCTGAATTTACCTAGGTCCAGTGATTCGTGCACCTCTTAAATTCACACGCGTCTAGGCTGTTCCCTGCATGTTTTATTTCCTGTGCTGGACGCACCAGTTCACTTGCCCTTTGCAGAGGGTTGGCCTCTGGGTCATCACCTTCTCTACAGAGAAGGTTGGGGCTCTACAGAATGAATCAACCGATGGACCAACCAATGACCTAGAAAGGCCCTTAGGGAACATCCAGCCCCATGAAACTCTTCGACAACTGACATCTGGAGTACAAGGTGCAGCTCAGTTGTGGAGCGATTGCCTAGCCTGTGAGAGGTCCTGGGTTCCATTCCCAGCACACTAAAAGCCAAAAGAAAATGAAAAGGTCCATGACCAAAGGGTTGGAGGATCTCAGGTCACACACAGGGAACAAGGCATGACTACATAGGTGGTAGGTCCCACTGGGGTCCCACCTGGCCCTTTAAAACAATTCCTTGAGTCTAGAGCGGGTACTGTAGATGTGGCTCAAGCAGCATAGTGCCTGCCTTGCAAACATGAAGCCCTGAGTTCAAATCCCAGTCCCAGAAAGCTGGGCGCCAGTGGCTCATGCCTATAATCATAGCTACTTGGGAGACAGAGATCAGGAGGATCACAGTTCAAAGTCAGCCCAGGTTGTGAGACCCTATCTTGAAAAAAAACCTTCAAAAAAAGGGCTGCTGGAGTGGCTGTCTCCAAAAAAAAAAAAAAAATCTTCAAAATATAGCAAGACAATGCAAAAAGAGACCAAATGAGACACTGGGAAATTTGGGGGCCTTTTCTTTTTCTTTGTGACAAAGAGGGAAATCCCAAAACCACAAAATCACAGCCCCAGAACCAATCTTCTCCCCCATGAAATGACTCCATAGAGCACTGCCTGAAGAACTCCATGGGGCTCCCCAGATTTCTGGGAGTTTTAGACCAGTCCAAAGTGGAAGTAGAAGACAGAACTTTCCTTGTGGCCCTCCTGTCCCAAGTCCCTTGTCTTTACTGAGTTAGCTGTAGCAGCTATTCCTTCCCAAGGGCATCATCCTAGTGCACAATTGCACAAACCTCTATACAGTTTTAGTGGATCTTAATCCCCAGTGCACCACCTTACACCTGTCCATTTTAGAAACCTCACAGATAGATACAAGAGCTACGTGTGTGGTATAATACACTGCTGTATGCATTCACTTTTTTTTCTGTAAGGAAACAACAGGAATAAACTGGGAGGAGAGAAGTCAAGACTTGTCTTCCTTTTCTTGCATTTTCAATGTTTCTCTATGCTGTCCAGTTTTTAAATATGTGGGTGTATTACTTTTTTATTTAAAAAAATGTCACTCTCAGTCACATATGGTTTTATGATTGCCATAAAAATAACAGGAGTATCAATTGGAAGGGACCCACAAGATCAGATGTCACACAAGAATGGTCCAGGATCCTCCTAACATGCAGACCACGCAGTGGTGTGGGTGTGCCACACCCAGAGGCTGCTTCAGGAGAGCTCAGTCCAAGGCCCTGGCAGTACCCTTGAAAGGTCACAGAAACCATCATGGGGGTGACCACTCCCAGTAACCTATTTTACTGTTGGTCAATGCTAAAATATGCCTTCCAGACCTTCCTGTACTAACACTGGTTCTAGACAATAGTGAAATGTAATTTCCTGTCATGGAAAAGAAATGAAGGAATCCAGAAACTGTGCTTTCATTCTGTATCTACTTTGAATTAGCCCTGTGGCCTGGGCAAACACCTCACCTGGTCCTGTTTCTCACCCAGAGTTGATCTCTGAAGTAAGAAGTCTGTTGCTGTCTTCCGCACAAATTCAGACTGGTTTCAAACTATCAGCCTAAGGCATGGTTAACCTTTGCTTCCCATGGGGGGAGTGCAGCCCAGGCCTACTCTTCCAGGGGCTCAGAAAACTGTCCATTCACAAACAAAGGCCTGCAGTCTCATGAGCTGCTTGACCCAGCCTTTGGTGGAGAGCCTGCTGTCTTTTAAAAGTCCTATGTGCAGCTTCTTTTAAATAAATTCCACTGTGTTCAATGTTAACTTGATACAAGTTATGTTATCCTTCTCCTAAAAGATTGATTCTGTTGGATTCATGAGCCTAAGCTTCACTGGTCTCACCAGATTGTCCAGTGTCACAAGCGACATTAGAGCAGAAGTCACATCTTGGCTCCAGTGTGTCTTTGGGGTGGGGGGGGGGTGTGCTTGGTAGCCGCACTGCATTTTGTTCTTGTTGTCCTCAAAACTGACTCTGCTTTGATCTGGAAAATCCCAATTGTCCATCACAGGGAGATTGGAGCACTAGGCTCCTCCCCTAATAATTGCCACCCACTCCATTTAGTTCCCTACTTTACCTCCATCCAGAGTCTCCAGAAAACTCTTGCCATTTCTGAGCTGCTTTCCTCCCTTAACAGTGTACAGGTATCCCTCGCCACCCAAGATCTTTCTTAGTGACCAGGGACTACAGGGCTTCAGATAGCACAGTAGTGTTCCCCGTCAGCACTCTAGCCCTGCTAGTTGAGCTCACTGAGCAAATTTGGAGAGCAGGTTACCCTCCACAGCCAATGCTCCATTGGGACTTTTAAAAACAGGGAGTCATGACTCTTATGAATGGTGAAACAATACCTGTTAGATGAACAGTAGATGAAACACAACAGAAAATTTCAGTGGCTATCACAGGTATGCAGATGAATGCAGGCAGGTGTCCACTGACCAGGAATGTACAAGGTATTTCTGACTGCCAGTCACTGTCAAAGACACTCGTAAGGTACTCCACTAGGTCCTGTCTGTGACTGGAAAGGATCACTTAGTTGTCATCTCCACATGACAGGCTTCGAAGCTGAGGCTCACAATAGGAGAAGGAACAGGCCTGTAAGAGCAAGAGCCATGTCTGTTTAACTCTTGTACCTTGTACTTGGCACCCCTGCTGCTGGAGCATAAGGAGACGTAGAAGGAGGAGGAACAGGAGGCAGCAAGAACAAGGAGCCTGGGACTCCAGTCTGGGTTGACTGCAACCCAGACTGTCCCCACCCCCTCCACCTGCCAGTTTTTCTAAGAAACTTTATAATGGATGCCAGGCATGGTGTCCCACACCGAGAAAGGAGGATCGCAAGTTTGAGGCCATTAAAAAACCCAGTAATAATGACAACAACAATAATAAATAAAATGGGTGGGGCTTCTATGGCCTCTCACTATGGTGTGCTATCCTTGTTGGTTGACCACATAACTTCTTTTTAAGATGGTGCCTCCCGTTAGCTCTCTCCACCTTGCATAATAATCTCAAAAATTAAAACTGTAAAGAAAAATTTTAAACAGCAGTAACCCAAAATATCTTTTTCCCCTTGTGGTGTTTAAAACATCTGTAGTTATAATCCCAATGCCCCTTAATAGAGGACAAGTTAGATATGTTTATGGTTCTTTTGTTCAGGGAGTGCACAGAGGCTTTAAAAGAAATGAGGCAGATTCCTGTACCTAGCAATGCAAGACGATTTCCAAGCTGTACAAAGTGAAGAAAGGGCAGAGAAGTGGTGTATAATAATACAGAACCACTTGCGATCAAAATACATATATGTGCACCATACATGTATATGTGCACATTGAGTCATTCAACAAAGATGTGTCACAGGCTCACGCTGCTCAGAGATCTGCACACACAGCCAGGCTTGAGGAGAGCATCCGGAAAGCCCTGCCCTCACGGGACTTCCACTCTAGTGTGTAAGCACTGAACCCTTCCATGCTGTCACAGGTTTCACTGTGTCCCACCACAAGCTATGTTAAAGCCTTAACCCCCAGTATCTGTGCATGTGACCTGATTCGGAAGCTACATCTTTGCAGATGTGAATGAAGAAAGGTCCTTAGTATGGCCCTGATCCAACATGACAGATTTGGACACAGAGACACAGGGAGAAGCCATGTGAACAGGAGGCAGAGACTAAAGTGATGCTGTACAAGCCAAGGTCACCTGGGGTCCCTGAAGAGACAGAAGGATCCTCCCCTAGAACCACAAGAAGGAGCAAATCCCCGCCACTTGCGGATTTCAGACTTTGGCATTGAGAATACCCATTGTTTTAAGCCACCAGGTTGTGATACTGTTAGGGAAGTCCTAGGAAACCGATATGAATATCTTGTGCCTTAAATCAATTTTCACAATACAAATTTTAGAAGACATTTACCATATCAGATACTATGCCAGGATTTTATTGCTACCTTTCAAGCATTCCTAATGCTCATTTATCCAGCTCCTTTTTTTCTAAAACAAATGGTTCTCTTTCCTTGCCTTTCTGTTCAACCACTGGGATGAGTGAGGTGACAGGAGAGGTTCAAGTGGAGGGTTTTTCGAGAACAGGAGGACTGTGAGCACAGTATGAGCACTGACAAAGCCTCTGTGTACTAAAGAAACGAGTGACACCCCCTATGGAAAAGGAATGGATGTAGGAAAATGGGTCACAGACAAAATGTGGGGCAGCCACTGCCCACTAAGCACAACTCCCCTCTGCCAGGGCCGGACTGCTATTATGTTGGCAGAAGCGGGAAGGAGGAACAGTGCAGCACAGCTGCTTCATGGACAAAAGAACAGGCTCAGGGTTCAACTCTGATGGGAGCCCTCTGCTCCCTGAGACCAAGGGAAGGCACTGGCTCTTCAGATTTCCTCAGTAAAGACAGGCTGGGAGGACCCCCAGCTCAGCCATCAGCCATTCTGGGCTGTACTCAACCTTTCTGAAGCCTGGACTTTGGAGGAGCGGTGGGGGAGCTGGGGAAAGAAGGGTGCTTATATGCTCACAGGCTCAGATGGAGCATTGTGCTGCTTTAAAAATCCCCAGATTTTATTTTGCTAAAGCTTGCAATTTCTTCTGTGTGTGAATGGCACTTAAGATGTGTTTGTAATGGAACTTGATTGTATCCAGCTGTCACCAACTGTTCTGGTGCCACCCAGGAAGCTGCTGGCTCTGTGCCATGGTTCAGGCATTCACTTCAAATAGAGGAATTAATGCTCTGGTTCCTGCTGAACTTCACCAAAATGTTTTCACACATGAAAAAGACAAAGGGGCGCGTGGCTCAGAGATGGCAGTGTAAAGCCTGACAGGTGGAAGAGATTGCTGAGCTCATGGCTTTGATGGGGGAATGGGCTGGCTGTTTTCTAAGCAGAGTCCAAATGCCTGGTCACAACCAGGCTTCCTCCACTAGCTTTTCCAGTTCACTTGTTCAACAAATATTTATTGGGTAGCTGGCCAGTGCAAGGCCCTGGAGGAAGACAATGACCCTGGACCCTGCCAACAAGCACTATTTAACTATAGCAGTGCAAGACAGAAAACCACAGTACAAGGAGGCAGAACAGTACATTTAAAATGGGGAGGGGGAAGTACATGAAGGGAACTGTCTCTAACATCACCAGAGCAAAAGCCATGTTTGGCATGGGATGAAGACCTGAACTCATTTAAAAACACAGCCTTGACAGTCATTGTGTAAGAAAAATTCCCTAAGCACATTTCACAGTAAGTATTTGCCATGTATTTAGACTCTGGGTTCAAATGTGACCCAACCACATTAAGAAGCCACCTCAATACCCAGAACCTACTTGAGGGATGGCGATTTGTGACGTTTCTCTCACAACACATCATGGGCATTTAGCAGCTGAGCCCTACCACTGCCTTCTAATCACCACCCTCCTAAATGAAACAGGCAGGGAGAAAACAAATGGAGACAACCATGCGAGACAGTGTGGCAACCCATAGACACATGACATCATTCTAACCTCTGCATTTTAGAGAAAAAAGCACACGCAGATGATGCAACTGACCCAAATTTGTGATGCTGACTCTGGAAGACCCTGTTAGAACCCAGGTCTGGTTCCTCAGCCCGGCCTTTTTTCCGATAGCAAGTCCTGATTAAAAATCTCACTTCTAGGTGACTTGACTTCAATCATTGCAAAGCAGGAACCACATGCAACAGTTGTCTTTGAGAAAGCAGCCAACCTAAGCCACGCCTGGGGTCAGAGTCTGCTGGGTGTAAGTATGCCCTTATCTCAGACAGCCGGCAGAGGTGAACCTCCTTCAGGACATGGAGTTGGGTCCAGGGTCTCAGGGGTTGTATGCAGGGCTGAGAGCCAGAAGTGACACCTGATTATCATCCCTTGGGCAGGAAAACTTATGTCAGTCAAGATTTCTTTTGGTGTTGGGGGTTGAACTCAGAGCCCCATACTTGCTAGGCAGGCGCTCTACCACTTGAGTCACTCCTCCAAGTCCTCATTCAAGGTTTCTTAAGAGCCAGTCAGGGAAAAGGGAAGCAGGAAGATGAAAGTTGGAGAACTGGTTGGAAGACTATTTGAGTCCAGAAGAATGACAGGCACCCAGGCTGAATGGGAAGGAGGGACAGAAGAGGGAAGGCATTTCAGGACAGGTAGTGGAAAGGTCAGACTTTCAATGCAGATGTGCACAGGAGGCACTGAGGCAGCTCCAAGCTTCTTCCCAAATTCAAGCTGTGGTGCCAGGGACTGAGGCCCCATCTATGGCAGGGAACACAGGTCAGAGATCAACACTGCACTCAGCCTGGCCAGGAACCTGCCAGCAGGATATCCAGGAGAGGAGGGTGTGATGTGGGATCTGGACAGGGCACACAGGTTTTGTGCCATGGGCAGCAGATTAAGAGCAGCTCTGGGCACACAAGGGAGGGGTGAGGATAGGTAAGACACCTAAAAAACTAGCTAGCATTTGTTGTCCTTAATGCAGAGAAACTAAAGCAGATACCTTAAAGCAACTGAGGCCAATAGGAAAAGGGGACCAGGAACTAGAGAAAAGGTGAGATCAAAAAGAATTAACCTAGAAGGTAACACCCACGCACAGGAAATCAATGTGAGTCAATGCCCTGTATAGCTATCCTTATCTCAACCAGCAAAAACCCTTGTTCCTTCCTATTATTGCTTATACTCTCTCTACAACAAAATTAGAAATAAGGGCAAAATAGTTTCTGCTGGGTATTGAGGGGGGGGAGAGGGAGGGGGCGGAGTGGGTGGTAAGGGAGGGGGTGAGGGCAGGGGGGAGAAATGAACCAAGCCTTGTATGCACATATGAATAATAAAAGAAAAATGAAAAAAAAATAAGAGCAGCTCTGGGAAGGGTCAGCAATGGCAGATCCTGGGAGGAAGCCCATTGGCAAACGCCCATCAGGTTGGGGAATCAGGTCAATGAATGGAGTGACAAGGGCAGAAGCCAGATCTATGGAGAGAGAACACGGACAGCAAACTAACACTTCATTTGAGAGCCAGCGTAGCTCGGGGGGCACACAGAGACAAGGGTTTTCTAGGATAGGGGGCACTCTAGTGTGTTCCTAAGAGAAGGGAGAGTGAGATCCAGGAAGCAGGCAGGACAATGCAGGAATCAAGACCCCCACCCTGAGTGGAAGATCAGAGTGGGGGCCTAGCCTTCCAAAGAGGGGTGCCCCTTCCCATGGCTGCTGTCTACAGCAGCACCCCCCACCTGACACATGGAGTTGAAAGCAATCGTGCCTGCCTCTTCACACATGACTCCCCCACCTCCATCCATGGTACTGGAGAGTCATTGGACTGAGACATTGGGTCTGAGTATGAGCTGGGCAACCTAGCAACAGCCCTGGGGACTTGGGAGAAATGCCCATAATCAGAAGGTAGTCAGGATGTCATGGATGGAAACCTGGCCCCTAGAAACCCCCTGGGGGCTCTGGTGCTCAGAGTGTGAGATAGGCCCAGAACAGCAGCTTAGAGTGGAAACTTCATAGTGCTGTTGGTCCAAGCCCCATCCACTTGCCTGAGTACTGGGTGACTTCACTGGGAAGTGTACTGTTGGGGGAGTGCAGGACAAGGAGGCAGAGGGAGAACAGCAGCATGCTTTCCCAGGCTTCACTTGGGAGGTAGGGATTGTTACAGAAATTATTAAGAATCATTCCCTAAGAGTTGGAGACACACAGGCCCTAAGGGGGAAAACCCTGGCAAAACCCTGAGAATGGGACAGGAGGTGCCTGTCATGTTACCCGTGTCCTCCTCTAAGCTGAGGTTGTCCAACTCTCCCCAGATTCTCACCACACCGCCCAGCACTGCACTGGCTGGAGGTCACACGCTCAGTTTGTCTGGAGCTTATAAATGAAGGCCCACCTGGTGTCCAGATACCTGGACGCTGTCTAAATGCGAAGCCTCCGCTCACCTACTGCCTGCTCCATGCCTGTGATTCTCCGTGTCCCCTGTTCTAACATGCCAATATCACAGTTGTGTCAGGATGAATCTGTCACCCACCGAAGACATTCCTGCAGCCAATGGGCAGCCACCTACTCCTTGGCTACTACTCAGGGCCTTTACCTTGAGCCACTCCACCAGCCCTATTTTTGTGAAGGGTTTTTTGAGATAGGGTCTCGTGGAACTAGACCCAGGCTGGCTTCGAACCAAGATCCTCCTGATCTCTGCCTCGAGTAGCTAGGATTACAGGTGTCAGCCACTGCCACCTGACTCTCCCAACCAGATCTTAACCCCTACCCAGAACCTTTCACCTTGTCTTCTCTTCTCTCGATTCTACCTCCTAAAATACCCTGATCCAACTCTAAACCATTGCTGCTGCCACCTCTTGAGCTCTGGGCTGAGACTCTTCTTGGCTGCCAACAGGACTGGCCACCCTGTGCCCTCTACCTATTTTCAGGCCACCACACAATTCAGGTGTCTGACAAGTGATTCAGACAGTATCAGTCCTTCCTTTGTGCCTAGATAACTAACCACTGCATACGGGTGCTTTTTAGCTTTATCACTGCCTGAGGTGGTCCCAGGAGCCGCGGCTGACCCCCCCACCCCACCATTAACACTCTCCTGAGGCACTTCAGGCAGAACTGGCCACACGCTCTTCACGGCCCCATGAGTCCTCCCAGTACCCACTGCATGCTGGAACCCCCAGCCCTGTTGTGAGACCACACATTGCCCACGAGGTACCCTGTTCAGCGCAAGTGTACCAGAACCAACAGGGTTGGGAAGACATCAAAAGAACTGTGTCCCCAGCCCCTTGAGTGTGTTGGACTGCCTGGGAACTCCTATAGATACAGCCAAGCTGCTTTGCTCAGAAAGGCCTCCAAGCTCCCCGCCACCAGCAAGCACCTCCTCTGGCTGGGGTCCAGCTACAGCCCTGCTCACTTTCCTGTTCTGATTTTGAGTTGTCTGGTCAAACCTCTGAGGTTACTGGGGCAAAGACAAGACTCCCTGTGTTTGACAGAAGCCTTTGGGTGCCAAGTTTTCAGAAGCCAGGATGAAGCTGCTGTGCAGTGCTCACAAGAGAACCCGAGACCAGACCCTCCTCTGCCCCAAGATCTGTTCAGCGCTGGGACACTCATTCATTGGGGCTGCTCTTGCCAAATGCATCCTGGTCACAGGCTCCCCTGCAGGAACCTGCCTGTCCAGCCTGTTCTCAGCTTCCAGGGCAGATGCCCTGAACAGCAGAGCTGCTGTGCCTGGGGCAGGCATTCAGGACCAGAGATTTCCATAGGAGCTCAAGTCAAATTCCTGTGTCAAGAGAGAACCCTACACCACACAAACACGAGTCTCCTCATCACGCCTCCGCCTGGTAGCTGGGGAAGCAGCTGGGACATTGGGCTGTAGCTGGGTCAGAAGGGACTGCACTGGCACTGACTGTATCACCCCACCCACTCGTGTACAGGCAAACCTGTACACGGTGAGAAAAAGCTCGTAAGTAAGCAAAATCTTTTTCTTCACCTTTCCCTGAAGAAATCCAAGCATTATTCAGCAAAACAAACAAAAGAAACCTCAGTGGAACATTGTTTCTGAGTCTCCTTATTCACTTAAAATCACCCACCAAGTTTACTGAGCCACTCCAAAGATTCATCTTTATTCTCAAATTTAAATAAGTATATTTATTAAATAAATTTAAATCCCTTTATTATTATTATTATTATTTTTGAAAAGGTATCTCTCTGTGTTGGCCAGGTTGGCACAGAACTCCAGGATTCAGGCGATCCTTCTGCCTCTGCCTCCGGTGTAGCTGGGACCACAGGTGCTTATCTCCTAGTGTGGCTGGTGATCTGAGAGCCAACACAGGTAACCTTCCACTGACCTGGGGAAACAGACTGGGAATTTGCTGGAATGCACCTTTGCAAAAATCAAAGGAAAAAGACAAAGACACAGAAAGGACACCCAAGAACATTTTATTGCACCAAAATCTTGGCAACACCTGGGGCTCCCTGGGCCCCTGAAGAGAAAGTGCAGAGGCCCGGGACCCCTGCACACACACAGGTGTGGCCACCCAACCAGACATGGCGTGAGAGCAGCTGCTAACAACAGCGGGTGAGCGAGATGACACAGAACACTAAGGGAGGCAGCCCACTACACATGGGCCCAGATCACCTCCACTGTCAAGTGCCAAGTTAAAACCAGGTTCTGACCAGCAAGATGACTGATATTAGAGAAGCTTCAGTTACTTATGTATATATGTATTTATATATGTACATGTCACCTGGAAGTCAGGCAATTTTCTGGGCCTTACTCTGTCCAATGCCTGGCTTGGCCGATGGTTTTCTGCAGAAGGAAAGGACCTGCCTCTACCCAATAGCAGTGAAGGCGGTTGGAAGTCAGGCCAGGGCTGACCACCACCCAAGAGAAAAAGAATGCATTCTCCCCGGAAAAGGTTTTCATTGTGTAACTAGTGGAGACAGGAAGAGGCCGGTTTGGAGCAAAAAGGGAGAGAAAGGAAGGTCAATTTTGTGCTAGCAGACAACTGACATTTCAATGACAGACACCTGAAAAAGCATGGCCAGGAAACAAGAACAACTGTCAACACCTCAAAAGGAAAAGAAAAACCCTGCCCAGGAAGGTGCCTGCTTCCCTCCCAGGATGGGGTCGCCAAGCTTCTGCACAGCACACCAGGCCACTCAGAAACCAGTCCGTATGAAGTCCCCACTCATGCTCTGCTGCGAGGAGCAGCTAATACACCAGGCCAGTGGTATCACTATTCCTTTCCACCTTTTTTAAAAAGGGAAACATAAAAACAGGAAGGAGAACCGAAAACCACCTCCCACAAGAGAAACTAAATGCACCGCCCCATACAAAGACAGAGGCTCCTCTTCCCACACCAGTACCAAGGGAGGCCTGAGCAGGGCAGCAGAGCAACAAGGAAGAGGGTACCGAGAAGGGCAGGAGTGAGACCCCAGGGAGGCCGAGGCTGGGAGAGCCCCAGGGCACCAGGGAAGACAGGAGGTGCGCCCCGTGAGGAAGACCTTTGCTGGACTTCTATGCCTTCTACTACGAGGAGGGCCCAGTCTCCCCTTGGAAATACCACAGTCACCAAGGAGTCGTGTGTAATAAAGTCTAAGTCTGCAGGCACAGCATGAGCAAGATAAAAAAGGACTCTTCTTGAGTCATACAATCATCTCCATTCAAAAGCACTCACAGAATTGAGCAAACAAAGCCAGTCTTTGCATATTAGGGAAGCATATTGCTACTGGAAGCCACAGGCCTGGGCAAAAATAAATGACTCATATTAAGTAATAAAATAACGGAGAATCACCCCAAGATAACCTCCACAGACCCGTGGGTTATTGCAGCTATGACGGAAGCTACGGCAAAGTCACGGGATAGCTAGCAGCCGCCATGGCGGGGCACTGGCACGCGATTGCAAGGGCTCCCCACCCCAAGCAGCCTTTGCTCTCTGGACACCTGGAGCTCTCTGGAGGAGATGCACCGGATGAGGTGGCAGCACAGGCAGGACGGGGCCCTTCCTTTTTTTGATGACACAGGCCCCACCAAGGGGAAGGCATGGGAAGGGCAGGGCGCAGGACAAGACAGCGTCAGCCCCAGGGAGCGCAGGATGGCTCGCGAGGAAGAGCCACCAACCACATGCACGTCACCTGAGTGTAGGACTCACTTAGAGCTGCTGGCCCCATCCCCTGCTCTCTGACAGCGCCAGACCAGGGCAGGCAGCTCTGCCCACCCATCCACCACTCATGACCGTGATGAGGAGGCTCGCTCCTTCCAGATGTCCTGCAGGCTGCGGCTAGCTGTTCAACACCATGTTCCAGAGTTTCTCCTGGGGTTGGTTGTGAATGTCACCAGAGAGCCTTGCTGCAGAAACCCCAAGGCCTCTGTTGGGTCACCTGGGGACTGGGAACCCCCACCATGGCAGGCTCACAGTGTGGCGACCAGAGGTGACAAGGCAGCACAGACCAGTCCTCAGATCCAGACAACAGTTGCCAGGACGTGACGGCTCCAGGAGGCTGGGAGACAGGCACATTGGTCCTCCTGATGAGAAGAGACCCTGACATTCTCACAGCCACCCTCAGATGAGTCCCACGTAGGATACCAGTGCATGGCATCTTGTGGGATCTGGAAAATACCAGTTTTTCCTTCAAGTGACTCGTACACACCACACGCCACAGACCACAGATGGACACACACACCAGACACACTAAAGGCACATATACCATAGACAGACACGCCATACACCACACAAAACAGACACAAAGTCTAGACTGACCCATTTCGACAGCAGCAAGCTCAGCGGCGATAGCTGAGGCTGGTGGCCTTAGCTGGATGAGTCACAGACCAAAAGTTCCATCTACTCTGAAGCTTCTGGAAGGCATTGAAGTTTCTCTTCTTCTCTCGCTTGAGTTTTTTCACTTTCTTTTCCTATATAGAAATCAGGTGTCACAATTCCAGAAGGGCCCCCGCAAAGCACTGCTGGCTCCCGACTGCACATACACACTGTGCGTCCTGGCTGCAGGTGCCATGCTCATGCTACAGGCAACAGTACTCGTGGGAGGCCCTGCCATGCCCTCTAGATGCCCACACTAAGAAAAGTGGCTGAGTTAGGGCAGGAACCTGGGAGGCTGGCTCCAGCCTCATCACTGCTGCTCTGTGCCACTTCAAACTACTCTCCAAGTTCATACTGCCCCTGCCCTCAGTCTGAGCTGAGTCACAGCAGCACGCCCACAATCACAGACACACGCCATACCTTCCCTCGATCAAACTCTTCATCCCATTCGTCAATCACAGTCTGGGTCCGGGCCAATCTGCTGTCTTCAATTGCATCCCGACTGACCGCGGACAGCTCACCGTCCCAGGTCAAAACTGCGTAACACACACCTAGGGTCAGCAGCCTGTGGGTTCCCTGCCACCCCGTGGATTTACTCCACGATTCACTTGACATCTAGAATTGTCTACTCCGTTTATTCCAAGTTTCTCAGGGCTGCCTTTTAGCAGAAATGAACATGCAAAGAGGGAAGGGGAGAATGGAGTGACCCACATGTGCAATGGCCAATGTGGAAGCTATCAAATGACTGTTAAAATCCATGTCAGCAACTATAAATCTCTTTTGTTTGTTTATTTTGGTGATTCTGGGGTTTAAACTCAGGGCCTCACTCTTGTGAGGCACATGCTCTAACACTTGAGCACACTTTTCTTGTGTTGGGTATTTCTGAGATGGGGTTGTTCCACCTCCCGCCTCACCGCCCCATTTTTTATTTTTGCTAGCTTCAAACTGCAATCCTCTTGATCTCCACCAGGATTACGGGTGTGAGCTACTGGCACCACCTCCTCACTTCTCTTTAAACCCATGTTTTCATTGAGATAAAGGGTCTTGTATTCATTTTTAAAGTCTGACTTATAAAGCAAGGTTCCAAGTTAGAAGCACCAATTCAGCATCAGGGAGACTTTTCACCCTGCCCCTCCTGACCCAGGCCCTGCCATTCTTCTGGGGTAACCCAGCAGTGGGTGCTCCACTCTGTCCTATTCCTGGGCTGTTGTGATCATCCTCCATGGACATAACCCATCTTCATGCCATGGCCGGTGGGGGTTATAGAGGACAACAAATGGTTAGATTATCTTCTTGTTTTTAAGGATGGACAGTGCCTGCCCACCCTGCTCATGCTACACCAGGACTCCTTTCTCCTCTCTCTCAAAAGTAAGCCAGTCCACGGGACTCACTAGCCCTGACTCAGGACGTACCCTTTCTTCCATAAGCCTTATCGGATGAGTATTTGAGCAATTCCTGGACCACATCGGATTCTCGTTCTCTGTTCCAGGGTACGAGAGGAGCCTGTCCCAGCCCTGCAATCAGAATAGCCAAGAGATGTTTATATATGTTTACAATGAAGCATAGGAAGCAATCACACGCCCCTTACCACAAATGCTGGCGTACTAACACTGAAACACTTAACTTACTTGCAACGATTTTGCCCAAGCAAAAAGGAGCTGTCCTGGCCAATTCTTGAAAGAAGAAAATGGAAAACAACAAAAAGCCAGAAAACAACCACCCACAACCAGCAGTGTAGGTCCTTGGTCTGATGGAGGGGGGAGACCAGCTCTAAATGGAAAGTGGCCTGCTACAGTCTGGATCCTAAATGATCCCCAAAGACCCATGTTTTGGAGGCAGTACTGGGAGGTGGTGGAATCTTTAAAAAGTGACATTCAGGCTATTGAGGGTGTGGCTCCAAAGAGGGTGGTAGGACCTCGGTCTCGCCTCTTTGGTTTCCTGGCTGTGAGGTGAGTAGCTTTCTACACCATGTGCTCCTGTCATGAAGTGTTGTCCTGCAACAGGCCCAAAGCAGAGGCAAACAGACCTTGAACTGGAACCTCCGAAACTGTGAACCACAACACTCCTTTTCCCTTTGTAAGCTGATTCTTTCAGGTGTTTGTTATAGTGCTAGGATGCTGACTAACACATACTAGTGTTTGGGAATGGCTCGCAGTAAAGGACAGTCAAGTGTCACCAGCACTGCTGCCAACAGCAACCTCCCACACACCCCATGCCCTCACCTAGGTGGTCCCCAGGAAGCTGACCACTGAGGCTCAACTCAGGGACTACAGCAACACTGGGCCTAGGGCTCCTCTGGCCTTCCGGACGTTCATTTTCTTCTTCCTCCTGCCGTACATCGTGTTTTCTTTTCCTCCTTTTCTTTTTCTTCACAGACTCTGCTCTGATCTCGTGCTCACTGTGGTCTGCTGGGGAGCAGCTGCTGGGAGTGAGAGGACACAGTCAGCCCTCAGAGCACACCATAGGTAAGAGCAGGTGCTTACCCCAAGCCATCTCCATTAACTGCAGAAAACTCCAACACAACGTGACTGAGGACAGCCTGGGGCAGCTGTTGGCTGTAATGTCATTCACTCTACCCTAAGCTTAGCAAAGTGCTTGAAGTGTGCAAGGCTTGCTGCCTATACCCTCCTAGCATGATGCTAGAGGCCCACCATGTAGTGACCCTCAATTCACTGGGACAAGTCCTACATGTGTGTACTGGCTGCTGTGACCCATCTAGCCACATAACCTGACCTGGCCATGTCCCTGGACCACCCTATACACAGTGATGGCCATGCAGGCCACAGCCGTGCCCTGTCAGTGTGAGAAACTGACAGCTGCTGGTGCTCGCAGCAGGAGCTCACTCTCAGAAGTCCTGATCAGCAGCTGCCTCTCCAACTGGCCCACACCTGGACCCATCGTTTCTGCTCTCCTGATGGGGGACACAGGCACACCTCAGCCCTGCCCTTACCTGTGCCGAGGTGGGTCCTGAGGGGGACCAACTTCTTTTGTGAGTCCTTCCACTCCTGTCCTCCTCCTCTTCCTGCCACTCACAAGGTGGCCATCCAGGACATGACCCACTGGACGGCCATTTACTTGCAGCTGGGTGCCCTCTTCCTTCCCTGGGTAGGCTGGCAGCTCTGCCTGGCCCTTTGTCCTGCTCTTGGGGCTCCAAGGCTGCCCCTGTGTCTGGACCTCCTGTACAGTGGCCCCAGCCACATCCTCCAGGCACTTCCTTTTCTTCCTTTTCCTCTTCTTGCGAGGTGCTTCTGCTGCCCCCCCAAGGCACTGTGGAAGGCGTGCCTCTGAGCCCAGACTCCGCGACTCTCCCATGAAAGTCTTCTTCCTCTTCCTGGAGGGGCTCTGAGGGTCCTTGCTGTCCTCCAGCAGCTGGTGTGAAAGGGACATTAAGTCCCCGGTGACCTGAGGCAGGGCAGTCCAGGCAGGGGAGCAGACCTGTGGCTCTGATATCCCTTGGGGCTGGGAGCTTCTACTGGACAATACTGTGGAAGGGGGGATGACGGGAAGCTTCAGAAGGTGAGATGAGTGGGGAGCAGGTGACACGGCCCTGTAGGAGCAATGAGTAACAGGAAGGTCATTCTAGAGGATCCATGTGCAGCTCTTCTTTCTGCCCACTCTCACCTTATCTCCCCTTTTACCTAAGAATTTTAAAAGCGTTTTTTTTTTCCTTAGACACACAGACATTACATGTACGTTTTAATAAAGTTGAAAGTCTACTTAACATAAAAGTTAACAAGAACTTTATGTCTCGGTTTGTAGACACCAAGCAGTTCAAAGTATTTCTACAAACTCTGATGTTTTTAGTTTCCAATTAAAACGTGTTAAGAAGGAAAGCATCACTAAGCAATAAATGGTCAGAAAAAAAGAAAACTGTCCACGTTTATCTTCCGATCTCTAACAGACACAGCTGAGCATTCCCCTGAAGGACACAGCCTTCCAGGAAAGGCAAGTGCAGGTCCAGCATCTTTTGTGGTTATGCTTCTCAGAATCTGGGGACCAGGAAAATTGGGAACCGATTTGTAGTGCCAAATCATCTGTGAGATGCATAAAGGGTGGGACTGAGAGCCACATCAGGTGTGTCTGACCTGCCTCTTGCCAGCCATGTGCCCATGAGAGCAGAATCCCTTTCTGAAATAGTGTGAAAACGTGTTCTCCCGCCATGAGAGGTGATGCTGCTGGCCTCAAAATCTTCCTGAATTCCAAGAGACTGTCAATATCTAAACCAGAGATTACAGTGGCCACTTCTACTATGTCACCTCACTCTAAGTGAGTTTTAAAGAAAAGAAAGAAAGAAAAATACTCGATAAATGCCTCAATGCTTAAGGATCTACCACATGCAACAGTACCATGCTAGGGCAGGGCCGTGTGCAGGGATGGTGTGCAGGGATGATGGTTGGGGGGGGGGTGTGGCAGTGGCAGAGGCTGAGTGCTGGGGAGGAACGCACTGACGCTGCCCTCATAGGGTGATGGGAAAGGCTGACTTGTGCACTGAGAACAGAATCGAGGGCATGCTCCCCACCCCTCACAAGTGCCCTTTCTTTGATTCACCCCTCCCCAGCTGTCAAGGACGTTCATGTTTCCACTGGCCACTCGTCAGTGACTCTCAAGTCTGCCAGCTAAGATACCTATAGCATGTGAGTACCCTGTGGCAGTGTCTCACTGGGTGGGAAGGACCAAATCCTCAAGAACATCTACAGATGAGCTGAAAAAGCTCCCACAGAAAGACGGTGCCCTTCTCCAGAGGCCAGCATGCAGCTAACAGACAGAAGGCCAGTGGGATGCTCTGCAAGGCTAAGGAGACCACCACACAACCCTGGACACGACCCACACAGACACAGCAGCCAGAAGGGCTTCAGAAGCTACTGAGCTCACGTAAGGCCTTTTCTTTCCTTATGGAGTGTTGTCCTGGGGCTAGCGAGAGCCTCCTGGCCTCCAGATCATGACATGCACGTGGTAGACAGATGAGAAATAAAAACAAAAACAAAAAATCAGGATGGCGAAGACTGAACTGCCTCTGAGCGAATGGAGTTCCTTTCCCAGACAGGAACAGACAGACGGGAGGTGGCCTCTGTCCTCCTTGCCCCATGGCTCTTCACCAGCCAAACACACATTACCAAGTTGGCCCCAGGACCTGCACCCCAAGCTCACCTGGTTTTACTGACAGGCCAAGTGGAGGCAACGACGGGGTGAGTGGTTTTCATGGGGTAGGTGAGGTCGGAGAATGGTGAAGGGGGAGGTGAACGGAGGTCATTGCTGGTCGCCCTCCGCAGGGTGCTGGCCTGCAGTTATTGACATAAATAAAAACTTGGTGGTCTAAAAAAGGTTTCCGTGAGTGAAGAGGGAAAATAAAAACAAAATAAAAATAAATAAAAACAAAACAAAACAAAAAGCCCAGAAAGAAGGATGAGAGGACAGAGGAGAAAAAAGGGGGAGGCAGGGGGAGGGGATGGCAGAAGAAGAATCAGAAGAATGTTGTTGGTTAGAAACAAAAAGGAAAAAGGAGGACATTTAAACAAAAATCTCAGCACAACTGCCACACTGGGTCACTGCCCCCAAGCTCCCAGCCACGCAGAGGGGCCCCCAGCTCCAGAGCCTCTACACCAGAGTCCTAGTGGGGCAAACTCCCGTCCCTGCTCACCACAGATGTCCTGGCTGCCCCACTCTCTGCCTGTGGCTAATTAGAAAAGTCCAGCTACAAAAAAGTGGGACTGCCTGGCCCTGACTCTTGGAGCCATGAGAGGTGTCGGCTACTCCTAATTGGCATTCCCTCAAAACCCTTCCACCTTCACCCCAGGATAGCTCTTTTGTCACTTCCAAATTGCCAGGAATGCCAAAAGGCCCCTTGCTCTGCTGGAATAAGGGGGCAAAAGCCCTCCACCCACCCCTCCCGCGCCTCCATTAGCTCTCTACTGAGACCCCACAAACCCACCTTCTTGGCAGAGAGAGCCAGCTTCTTGGCTGGCGGAGGAGACAGGAAGCTTGTAGGCTCGGTGGTGGCGGTGGTGCTGCTGCCCAGGGCAGGGGACTTCAGCTTCATCATCTTAGACTCTGTTCCCCTTGGCAGCGCTTTGGTGTGGCCAGCGGCGGGACAGTCTGTTCCCTGAGAATCGCGGTAACTGACGGCTCCACTCTGGGAGGCCTGCGGGCCGCTGCTGGCAGAGTGCTCTGGGCTGGAGCTGCTGGAAGCCCCCTTCTCTGGGTCCACGCTTTCGTCTTCCCCCTTTGGCCCTTGCCCATTGGCAGTGGCCTGGGCTGTTGGCTTCGGTGAGGTAGAGAGGACAGTGTCCTTGCTGTCCCAGGAGCCCTGCCGCCGGCTCCCAGATTCACTGGCACCAGGTGAGCCCTGAGGAGTCCGGAGGGCTGGGGAGGAGGGCTGTGGGGCCGCCGGCTTCTTCACCTTCCTTCCTGGCTCGTCCAGGAGTGCTGGCATATGCGTGGGTGTCAGGGCAAGTCTGGGGGAAGGGGACCCCAAGGATGGTTTGGAAGGAACATATCCGTTCTGTGACTTCAAGCCTAGCGTGGAGCTGTTCCTGGACGTGGGCACACCAACCTCCTCAGGAGAATGCAGCTTTCTCATCAGCACAGAATCTGGCCGCTAAAGGAGGGCAAGGCGGAACACAGTCAGAGTCCCCAGGGGTGCCGGCCAGGTGACACCCAGAGGCCAAAGTAGGCCTTGGCAGCAGCTGTGGCCTCAAGAGCATACTGTGGGTGTGGGGAGCACTGCTGCTTCTCTGAGCAGCCTCAGTGTCTCACGGCTTGTGCAGGTGGTATGCAGCTTTACGACCAGCTTCACTATGGAAGCAGTAAGCTTTCATCAAGACTTGAGAAAAAAGTAGCGAAGACCCATCACCTAACATAACTATTTATGAGCGAGCATGCTGACGTTTTCTGTCTTCTCTTCAACACCCCCCAGACCCGTTTTATATTAACGCTAATCAGAAGCATCTTCACAGGTTACACTCAACATCCTCAACGTCTGACCAGCACCTTGCCTTCTCCATGATCAGCTGACACAGCCTGCAATGTCCCTTATTCATTGAAACTAACAACACAGTGCTAATCACTTCCCCTTCTTACTTCTCCAACTGTATGAAAAGAATCCATGTGTACTGAAATGCTTCATGTTGGCCCTTCCCTGCTTGACCACAGGCTTCACGAGGCCCTATCTGTTGCTCTCATTTGCCACCATAGCCCTTGACACTGAAGCAAGGTCTTACAAGCAGGAAGTGTTTTAAAAATACTTGTTTAGGACTGGGGACTCAGTGGTCGTACACTGGCCTGACATACGCAAGAGGCCCAGGGTTTCATCCTAAGTTCCAAAAAAATAAAAAATAAAAAAATTGTTGAGTGACAATCTTGACTGAAGCTCTTTTTGCTGTTAGTTCCCCACGCTGATTTTCTGGAAATGGGTTTACTAAATATGAATTTTCTCACCAGCTTCCACGCATATGGCCAGACTGTGTTTACTCTGCTGTGTGTGGATGATCTGACCGTTTCTGGTTCTTGTTACTTCACCATTCCTATCCTCTGCACCAATCATCCCAGTGGGTTCTTAGCATGTTACAAACATTAATCTTCTGTTGCATCTGTTGCGATTTTTTTTTGCTGCTGGGGATGAAACCCAGAGCCTCACACACGGTGCTGTACCACTGACATACATCCCCAGCCCCTCTGACTATTTCTAAAGTTGTATTGTTTATTTTTAGTATTTTATGTACAAAATTTGAATTGTAGTTTACCCAACTTATACTTCTTAGTTTTTCTGTATTTTCTCTCTCAACGTTAAGCTTACAGTGTTCCCTCTTCCAGAGGTTTAATCAACTGATGTCTATTTTCTTCTGCATTTTTCCTGACACTTGGCAACAGCTTGCTCTTTGTTCACATTGTTTTCCAACAGGAATCATACTCCCACTGCACTGTGAACCCTTTTCATCTCTGGAAGTTGTATGTCTTTTAAAGTAAAATGACTTTTTAGCAGTGTGTCTGGAAATCTGTTTCCAGTGACAACTCATAGTAAGGTAAATGAAGCAACTTTGCCTCTGTGTGCCCTGTCCACACTTAGCCACCCAGCCTGCCCAAGGTCCTCCTGTACTGGGGAGGCTGTTGACTTTGCCCAAGCTGCACTGGAGGTCCCAGCTGTGCTTTGAGATTACGTGTATTAACTGCTACATCAATTCCAATGCTTGTCATTTCAGCTTTTGTTTTCTTGAACGTTGAAGGGAAAGACAAATTTATGCAAATGGCTAAACCCCTGAAGACTGTGCCTTCAGTGGGAAGAAAAGGCCTCTCAGAAAGTCACTGAAAAGCCTGACCAAACTAAAGAATCGGTGTGCTGTAATGAGGACATGTTTATCACCCAGCTGGTAAAACTGAGTCAACATGAACTTTCAAGTACACATGAAGGTAATTTTTAGCTTTTTATCACTTAAGCTTTAGCATTCTCTGTGTGTGTATGGAATGTGTGTTTGCAAGTACACATGTGTACATGTATTTCTATTTCTGCACCATGAGTAAACTGCAAACACCATGTCCTTTTACCCCTAGGTATGTTTGTGTCTATTTCCAAAGAATGACATTCTTGTACAGAACCACAGGTTAATTACCCAAATCAGGACACTGGCAACACTACCAACTGCTCCTTCATTCAGTGATGCATGGTGGTGTTTCTTTAAATGCTTGGGATTTCAAATCGGCCTGGCAAGACTGTCCAGCACTTCTAGACAGCAGCTGGGCTACTGAGCAGATGTACCTGTGCATTATGGCACCCTTTCTCTCTTCCAATGGCAGCTGATGAAAAGTTTAGGAAATAACGTGGACTGACACAGGATCACTGCCTGCAAACTCCTCCCACAGGGCTGGGGTTTCCATATGAGGAGATCCTGGAGCTAGGTGATACCCAGGTAGGAGCTCAAAGCACAGCTCTCCACCCCCACCAGCTCACACCATACCTTTGCAGTCAGTGGGGAGGAAGTGACCCCATTGCCAGTGCTCTTCTTGGCGTGATCTGGAATGACACCTGGGAGGCTGGGAAGGGTGGAGCCTGTCCTGGAGATGGTGCCCTCAGGACTCTTCTTAGAGCCTGGAATTCTGTCAGAGCAAAGAAAGGAGTTAGGAGGTCTCCAGCCTAAGCCCACGGGCACTGCAAGGTGGAAGGTGAAGAAGCCCTGGGTAACCTAGAGTCCAGACTGCAGTTCTGTTTCTAGGAATGCAGGGCAAAGGCAGAGAAACAACTACGGGAACCCTGAGCGTCCCAACAGGCTTCTCTGAATTCTGGCCTGGTCCTTCAGCCACCATGAGGCTGGGACAGCCTGAACCAGCTGCACAGAGAGCACAGAGTGCAGAGCAGCCAGAGGACTTCCAGATGAGATCCTCAGGCCCCAGAAAGCCAAATAGCCCTCAAATCCATCACCCACACTCAGCAGGGCTGTACAAAACAGCAAAGCTCACCTCAGTCACCATGTCCTCCAACCTCTAGGTTGGTGACAAGCCAGGAAAGGCGCCTCCTGAAGGAGCTGCTGTGGCTCATCAGAGACCTGCTGATCACAGAGGCAGGTGCACCAGCTGACTGACACATGCAACATGCCTAATTCAGCACGATGCTATCCGTAATAGGAAACTGCCTCTCACTGTGGGGCAGATGGTATCCTGTTCTGCCCTCCCCAGGGCTCCAGCTTTCACCTGACAACCAGGCAGGCAAGGTTACACAGCTGTAGACATGCTCCTTAAACATGACTGGGAGACGGTATCTGCCCAAATGGTTTCCCTCCAGCAAATACCCAGTAACTTTCAGATAGGAGAAGGCTGAGAAAAGGAAGAGAGTGCCAGAGGGTGTGAGCTTGTCTGGATATGGAATAGGGTCCTCACCGCAGGTAGAAGAGCACATAGGCCTGCTGGTTCAGAACCACCTTGACGTTGCTGGAATGGACCAAGGAGTCGTTCATCTGGTACCACTGTCCATTGCTTGCCTGAGCCGCATGGGGAAGGTTGCAAAAAACAATAATCAACAGACAGCCCACAACCCTCACTCTTTCGTTTGTTTTGAGACTGGGTCTCACTACACAGCACAGGCTGGCCCTAAACTTGCAACCTTCCTCCCTCAGTCTCTTGAGGGCTGTGATTACAGGCCTGCGTCACCAAGCCCAGCTAGTTCTCACTTGTGAAAGAGGGCAGCCAAAATGTGCTATTAGTCACTACATGGATCAGGTGCTACTTAACAGTTATCAGTAGTGGCTCCCCACCATCTCTTTGGAGCATCTGTGTCACTCTGAAGGTGACTCCAAGCACCCTACTGTGCCTCCCGCAGCAGACACAGGCAGGTCTAAACACCATGGCATCTCCCACCAGCCCAAGAGCCCTACAGATTCTGGTGGAGCCATTTCCAAAGAATTGTCTCACTCTGTCATGGAACAAGGAGGACCTGAACACAAATATAAACCATTGCCACTTTCCAGAATAAACATGCAAAGGTCAAACATGGATGTTATGGATGCGGTAAATTTGCCCCAGAGGCAGCACATGCTGGCCATCCAGAGCAAGGAGCAGGGCTCAGTGGCACCCACCTTCACATAGCAGTAATAGTGCCCAGCGTGGCAGCTGTACCCTGAGTGGACCAGGACAGCATAGAGCCCGTACATGACAGGGTCACCGTTACTCTGGGACATATATGGCCGGATGTTCAGGAACTCTGGATAGCCCACATCCTATTTGAAAAGTCAAAGAAAGGCAAGTCAGTAATTAGTCAGGAAGGAAAAGAGTCAATTTACCCTTTACCTTCACAGCCACTGGTCTTTAACAATCTGGGCAACTGCGTGTTGGCAAGGCCAGGCACGAGCCCCCAGGTCAAAGACACGACGCAGCTGAGAAGTAGAGTCTTCCAGCTGCTTATTTGAAGCCATGTTACTGTCCCAAAGAACAATTTATGGTACGCTCTTGTCATCTTCATGCATCTAAATTGGTTCCCAACTGACAAAGAAGATGCACCCACTTCTTTTCTTTCCCTCCACTGTATAGGAACACTGTCAGAGAGGAGGTAGGGAGAGAGTGCTGGGGTTTAGGTCTTCAGAAACAAGGTGCTGAACCAACTGTCACAGTGAGCTAATCTTTAATGGACTGGGTCAGAACAAAGGTCAAGCCAGCATTACTTATCTCAGAGGAAAAGCATCTTTAAGTCATCTCTCAGTGACTGGCGGCTTGTCTGCAGCTCTGCCTATACACACAAACCCTTTCTTTAACTGAGTACAACCTACATCATGGGCACGTAGACCGCAGTTGTACACCTCGCTGAGTTTTGACAGGTGTGCCCTGATGCAGCCCATACTCCAATCAACATACAGGACCCAGGCTCCTTTGTGCCCCCGTCACTGGCCACCTCAGACACACAGCATTCTGACTTCCATCACCCCTGATTCGCTTTGCATGGTTTTCTACCTCCTCCTACAGTACATTCTTATTTGTCTGGTTTCTTTTGATCAACATAATGTAGTTTGTTGAGAACAAGGTCTATGTAGCCCAGGCTGGCCTCAAACTCACCATCCTTCTGCCTCAGTCTGAGTGCCAGGATCACAGGCATGTACCGCTGCATCTGGCTCCTTCTTTCTGACTCAAAAGCCAATGTACACTATGGACTCATGAGCCCCAATTCCACCTTGTTCTAAGGGCCCCTAAGAGCCATATAGACTGTTTCTCAAACTGGGTTCTTCTGGACAAGTGGTTTCAAAGGTGTTAACAGGTGAAACATATGCTCCTCAGAGCAAAACCACCCCAATCTCATCTGTGGGCACCAGCACCTGACAGCATGGCACCACAGGAGTCACAGGGCAAGCAAGGCAAGGGAGCGAGCGACTCCTCAGATGGTGATGTTTAGAAAATTCTTCACCTTAGACTCTACTCTCAGAGATTCAAAATGCAACATGGCTTCAGAAAGGTTCTTTGAAGGCTTGCAATTACTGCCACTGCTGACACAAAGGCCTTGCTTGCCCCGACCACACAATCAGTTCTGACTAAGAACAGAATACTGGACTCTCCTGAAACAGACATCTTCTAATGAGATTCCGTCATGAAAAAAATAGATTTTTATCCCCATTCCTCAAAAGCCACATCACGAAATCACACCTGTTTCATCATGAAGCAGGACACGGTGGGCAGCCCACAGCTACAAAGCACAGTGCTCACCACACTTGCTTTTGGTGTTTTTTTTTTTTTTGAGGTACTGGGGTTTAAACACAGGATGCTGTGCTTGCTAGGCAGGCGCTGTACTGCTTGAGCACCACCTCCACGCTTTGGCTCTGGTTCTCTTGGAGATGGGGTCTTGCTTTCTGCCCAGGCCAGCCTGGACCCTGATCTCTCATTTCATGCTTCCTGCGGCTGCTGAGATGCCAGGTGCCCACCACCACGCCCAGCTTTTATCCCCCTATTGAGATGGGGTCTTATGAACTTTTTTTTGCCCCATGGGCCTGGAACCACAATCATCCCAATTTCAGCCTCTCACACAGCATGTACCTCCATGCCCAGCTATTGGCCAAGATGGGGGTCTCACAAACTTTTTGCTCAGGCGGTCTCAAACCACAATCCTCCTAATCTCAGCCTCAAAAGTCCCATGGATTACAGGTGTGAACCACCGGTGTCTGGTTCATACTTTTTTTTTTTTCCCCTTTTTCTTTTATTATTCATATGTGCATACAAGGCTTGGTTCATTTCATGGCTCATATTTTTTCTAAAGAAACCCCTGGCCTTCCTTATGGGAAGAACAGAAATTGAGGGGTAATCCAGTAAGAATGTGGTTCTCAAACTGGACCATATGTAAGAGGTTTTTAAGAAGTGCAGATTCCTGGGCGCTACCCTCCAGAGACTGGAGCTCACTGGCTCTGGGATACAGCCAGGAATGTGCACTTGTGGAAAGCTGACTGTGATGAGAATCAAAGCTGCAGAGCAGGCTGAGCCAGGCTCACCTTCATGATCTTCCCCCCGCTGAAGTTGGCGAAGCGCTTGAGGGACAGTGTCAGGACATTGGATGTTCTGTGGATGGTGAAGCGCTTGCTGGCTGGAACCTTCTTCTTGCATCTGTAAAGAAGGTGAAGGGAAAGGTTCGTTTTATGCTCTGAAAAACACTGTGTTTGTGCTTCCTTAGTAAAAGAACAGCTCTGAACCAGAAGTCTTTAACGAGACTGGTGCCTTCTACACGCCAGACATCAAACCCACCTGCTCTCAATCAGGGAAGCTACTGGGGCAGCAATGACCAGGGAAGGTGGAGCCCTACAGCAAGAACACCACCCATTGCCCAGGCGACTAGGTAAGACACTCGAAAAACTGACTTGGGGTAATCAACACAGGAAAGAACAAACCAAAGCAGATGTGGCCAGTGATAAAACCAGCAAGCAGGAAATTGACGCAAGCAAAGCCTGACGACAAGTAAAGGAAGAGGGAGGAACAGAGAGAAAACTGAACAGCTTCCAGAGCCATAGGAAGCAGATCTCAAGAAGGTTTAAAAAAAACAAACAACGGGGCTGGTGAAGTGGCTCAAGTGGTAGAGCGCCTGCCTAGTAAGTGCAAGGCCCTGACTTCAAACCCCAGCATCACCAAAAAATACAAAAAGCAAACAATAATAACAAAAACCAGAGTCTTGGCACAGCATAAAGAAATTTGAAAAGAATGAAGAAAATATTCTTTGCAGTTAAAACTGTAAAATGGCCTACATGTAAAGACATCCACTCAATAGAGTAAGTTCTATTTCCTGAAACAGATGCCTGTGACACCTGAAGTTAAATTCGGAAGGTGCAGATTAGCTCATGTCTAAGAGTCAGGACAGTGGGGTGGCTCTCTGCCACGTCTTGTGGGTGAGAGCCAGGCCAGTCTCTTCTCCTCTCTGTGCCTCAGTTCCCCCATCCTGAGCAATGGGGACAACCATGTCTACTTCACAAGCTAACACACGTGGAACCTTTACCACAGTGACAAGTGCTGGGCAGACAGCAGCTACAGACCTCACGGCTACCCCTTCATTAGTATGGCTAGAGGCCGAATGCGTGTCACAGACACAATCTACTCAACACCCGTGAGCACTAGTCACTTCTAAGGGGGAGTAAATGGGTTGAGCAGGGACACATTTTTCAGCTTTCTGGATAATCTTCTTTTCCATGAGCAATGTGAAACTTACTTAGCACACATATAGGCATTTTCTCCACTCAGGACGTCTGGCTTCACAAAAAGTTCCAGAGCACGCACAATATTTGCAGCTTGCTGAGAAGGACAAAAATGGAATAGAATGAACAGCAGAAGAAAAAGGCTGACTCAAGAAATGTCAAGTTTAAGGTCTTCTTCAGGCCAAGGCAGCGAATCACAAAACTTGACTTGCATAAAAACTGGTCCACTAGTTACCACCTTCTGAGCCTAGGAACAGCCACCACAAAGGAGCAGTGATAAGTGACAGTCACATGAGCTTTGTTATGTCACTCAGACCCTTTCAAAAAGAGCTGGATTTGCTCCAAAGCTCAGAAAGTTTCAGCAAAGGCAAGGATGACTTCCCAACAGTGAGCCAAGACAAAGTTACGCTCCCCAGGCCACCGGTTCTCACGGGATGCCTGCCACACCATGTTGTGCGGCTTACAGTGCTGTCCCAACTCTACCTCCAGACACGACACTCAGTTTTACTTCGTTTTTAAATAGAAGGAAAATGCACATAGAAAAGAGCTAGAACGACATATGCAAAAAATGAGGTTTCTACTGTAACCACCTCCAGTAGAACGCTTAAGGATCCCCTATCTTGGTCTATTTGAGAGTGCATCATTACTGCTGCTTTGCCCTTGGCCTCTGAAATCACATTAACGCAGATTCCCCCACATTACCCGAATCTCCAGCGCTATGTCCAGGTAGGGGTCGTAGGTGTCCGAGACACTTTTGCACACAGAGCACTTCACTGCAACAGAACACAGAGGGTCATCTCACCACGGTGAGAAAGCACTCCAATGAGACATCAGCCACACTCATGGGCCCGGCCTACCACTGACAGGCCCTGACGTGGTTGACCCGGCAGGCCCTGCAGTAGGCGGATAGTGGCTGCATATGGAGAGACTGAGAAGAGCTAAGGAAGAGGACAGAGTGACTTTACAGGTGCACATTCCTCCACACTTCCTCATGGGAACACTGTTATAATCAGACAACATCTGCAGGCAGGAAACCAAGGCCCAGAACCTCTGGGCCATGCGCAGGTCTGCTCAGCTGGGAAGGAAGCTGGTCCACATGCCAACACTTGGGATCTCCTGAGCTAATGTCTACTCCCAATAGGGAGGTTGTGGAAACGTCTCCACTCACCTCTCGATCGGAGATAGCCTCCGAAAATCTGATGCACCAGGGTAGTAGCCTGCGTCTGCCGATCCAACCTAAAAAGGAGGCACAGCTGTCAAAAGGTAACACAAAGCACAAAGGAGACCTGCATCAGCCCCACCATCCAGTCACTAGGGGCTCCCATCCTCTTACCTGTACCTTGTAGGCAGGCCCAGCAGTGTTGGGGCCTCTACAAAGCATCCATCTTCTCGGCCTGCTGCCTTACAACAGCTGCTTCAAACCTTCACAAATGCCCCACTCAGTAGGCAACTGCCCTGTCCACCCCACAGAAGAGAGAGGCACAGACTGCATTGGCCTCCCCACCCTTTCTTCTCAGCCTCAACAGAAGAAGGGCCTGAATTGGGTGGAGCTGGAGGCCTTGCCCTTCCTGGACTCTGGCAGCCACCCTCCTCACACCCTCTCTGGGCACGTACACCCTGCAGGCTCAGCTCTGCTCCTCCACATGGAGGTATAGGCAAGGTACAGCTAGGCCTGGGACCTGGGGGGCAGGGTCCCCTGCAGCCAGCTTCAGAGTCAGGTCACCCTGAATTCTAACCCCCAGCACCACTTACTAACCACGACCTGGGCAACCCCAAGCTCCAGTGCCTGACCACTCACCCCAGGGCTAAGACTACATAGTCCCTCCCTGTTGGTGACCATTTGTGTGGCAGTCACCATGTACTGCAGATTTTGCATCTGCTCCTGTTCGTCCCTCCCTCAGAAATGTCTTCCTTAATACCATGAGGATGAGGCCTACTCCCAGACTAGAAGCTCCTTCTTGAGCACCTCAGACCCCAGCTGCTCCCTGGCCTCCCAAAGGCATGGCACCCTTGGCCAGGTGCTGCATAGCACTGCTTCTAGGGCTCTTCAAGCTGCCCATGCTGTCTAGACAATTACATGCCATGCAGCTTCACACCTCCCCTGCTGACCCCAAGAATGTGCTGACCCCCAACAACATGCATCAGGCCTGTACTGACTATACTTCCTGGATTCTGGGAGCTCCAAAACATTGGGGAACTAAATTTTTGTCTTTGCAAAGTCAGGAAATGAAAGGTCAACTGTTACCATTCATCAAAAGAAGGGACAATTTGACTCCCCAAGGACACCATCTCAGAGCATGCTAAAACCTGCAGGCAGCCACATATGACGGGCTACACTGATTCAGGTGGCCAAGTCCTCAGAAGCCAGTAAGAACCACAGCCCATGGCACCCCAGAGGAACCCAAGCAGAAAATGCTCAACCTTCCACATGAAGCCGGATTCCAGCAGTGCTACCTCCTTTGCTCCCCTCTGGCCCACGGGCAAGGACAGCAGGGAGCAACTAGGGGAGAGGGCCACCAGCTAGGGCAGGCTGAGTCACCTGGCATGAGCACCTGGAGTACATGTGCCGGATCAGTTGTGAGGAAGAAGGTAAAAGGGCAGGCAGGCATCCTGGAAATGTGGTGTAGAGTGGCAAAAAGGGACACTTCTGAAAAACCCAAAACTACCACTGCCTATTGCTCCTCTGCCACCCCAGAAAAACTGTCCAAAGAAAGAGAGTGCACACTGGGCACTGGTGGCTCACACCTGTAATCCTAGCTACCTGGGAGGCAGAGATCAGGAGGACCAAGGTTCAAGGCCAGCCTGGGCAAAGAGAGAGACCCTACCTCAAAAATACCCAACACAAAAAATATCCAACACAAGTGGTAGAGCACTGGCCTAGCAAGTGTCAGTCCCTAAGTCCCTAAGTTCAAACTCCAGCACTGCCAGAGAAAAGGAAAGAAAAGAAAAGGGGAAAAAAAAAAAAAAGTGCACTTGACACTTCCCAGTGCTGAAGTTGGCCCTGAATTGAGGACACTGAAAATCACCAGACCCACAGACAGAGGGAGGAAGCCCTTCGGGCAAAAGTGCTTCTTCTAGAAGATGGTAATAAACACGACGAAAACACTTCGCCACTAAAAACTCCCCAGGAAACAAACAGGATGGAGCAAAAAGTGGCACAAACTCCAGAGTCCAAACAGGATTAAGTGTTCTCAACACTGCACAGGTGAAGGGCACTCTGACCAAAAACAAAAGAAAACCACTTTGGAGTGGGCATGGTGGTTCATGCATGTAGCCTCAGCCACACGGGAGGCACAGGGAGTATACCTAAGAGGTTCTCAGTCCAGGTCAGCTCTGGCAAAAACAGGAAGCTCTATCTGAAAAATAAAGAAAACACGACTTTGGGAGTGCCTCAAGTGGTAGAGTATGTGCATAGCAAGCACAGGAGGGAGGGAGGGAAAATCATTCTGAACAAGAAGTTTAAAAGATAAGCCAGGTGCTGGTGACTCACGCCTGTAATCCTAGCTACTCTGGGGGCAAAGATCAAGAGGATCATGGTTCAAAAGCCAGCTCCAGCAAATAGTTCAAAAGACCTTATCTTAAAAAAAAAAAAAAAACCCAACACAAAACAAGGCAGGCAGAGTGGCTTAAGTGGTAGAGCACCTGCCTAGCAAGGATGAATGAGGCCCTGAGTTCAAACCCCAGGGCTGCCAAATAAATTATTATAAAAGTAAAGAGAGAGAGAATTGAACTCTGGAAAAAAACAGAAGAAAGGCCTAAGACCCTTTAGAGATAAGAGAGTCAAGTAAATTTCAACACAGGGCACTTAAGGCAGGAAAAGATCAGAGAATGGAAATACGAAAGACAGAGCTGTCTGAGAGAAAAGTTAATGACTTGAAGGTCCTGGAAAAGTAAAATGTGTAAGACTAGAACAAAGAACATCCGGCAGAAACACCACCCGCACCAGTGCGTGTTCCCAGAGGAGCACGTTCCCTGGGGACTCAGGCCCCGTACACTTCTCACCAGAAACACCGCCTGTGGCAGCGTGGCACCTATCCCAAGGCTGGCCTGCACAACTGCACCTTTAACCCCAGAAGCTACCGTGTTCAGACTCAACATGACCACTGCTAAAGGCAAGCTCTCAGATGGAGAGAACAATGCTGTGTCCCCACGTCCCCAGGCTCAGTACATGCCACTGTCATCTAATTAGGACTGGTCAGGGGACGATATGGTATCTGGAAGAAACCGGTTCCAAGACTTTTGTACACATCTGTCCTAGAACCAGAGGGCATGCTGCTGGGCAAGCATGCTGGGACACCCCAGGAGGGCACTGGGTGGGCACCAGGCACCTGTAACTGCAACTTATAACCAAGGAAGGTGGAGACCAGGGCAGGGAAAAGATAAATCCTGTACACTAAACAACAGAAACAACATACACAAAAATGGGGAGAGAGAGGAGGGTAAGAGGCAGGAGGTACAGGACACCACTGAAAGCTGACAAACCATCAGCCGAGGGGTGAGAAACAGGGTGTTTTAATATCGAAAGGAATTGTACAGGTAAACACAGCAGCTCACACATGTGTAAAGAAAACACAATAATCAACAAACTGAGTTACCTAGTCAACCACTAAAGACTTTCAGTATGGCCTACTTCAGTGAGACAGTGCTCAGGGGGTGATGTCAGAGGTAAACCTCACAGATCTGGGACACAATCCTGACACAGGGCAAAGTACAACTCAAGTCCCAAAGCACAGCGGTGCCAGTGGCTCACGCCTATAATCCTAGCTACTTGGGAAGCTCAAATGGGAGGATAAGGGTTCAAAGGCAACCTCAGCAAATTGTTCTCAAGACCCATCTCCAAAATAACCAGAGCAAAGTGAACTGGAGGGTGACTCAAGTGGTAGAGTGCCTGCTTTGCAAGTGCGAACCCTTCGTTAAAACCACAGTCCCATCAAAAAAACCAAATCAAGTCCCAAAGCACAAAATGTGACAGAGTCCATAATCCCAAGGCAGCAAGTGTTAACATGACAGAAGTGACCCTGTGCCTGCATCCACCCGTGTGCAGCAGTGCCACAGCAACGTGACGCAGTAAGCAGACTGAGCATGTGGTCACCGGGAGGCCAACACAGAGGCCAACACAACCAACAGCACAAACTCACAGGTGCAGCAAATCCCACACCCCCAAAGGTATGTGAACATACCATTTAAGTAAGTGTTCTTTATATAAGATTTCTTTATGGAAGACTCTCATTTGCTGAAACCAGTGCTTTTCCACTTCAACCACTTGTTGTTATACCTCAGCTAACTGTTCTGAAGAACATTCCAGAAGTTTCCCAAATTATTTAGGTAAGGATTTGGTTTTCTTCCCAGCCTCAGTGACAACCAGTGAACACTGCCTGTCTAGCCTTGTCTGAACCATGAACCCAGGGATGACACAAAAGCAAACTGTCCACTGCCCTGGGGACACCTGACATGAAGTAACTGTTAGGAGTATGTTCCACACTTTCAAATTTGAAGAAGTTGCACCTGGGCAGTGTAACGCCTTAAAAACTGAAATCTCCCTAACTTTGAGTTTTCCTGTGTGCTCTTACTTGTGTTTTACAGATCATTACAACTCCTACTGCCCCTTCCCCCTGCCCACACACAATGTCTGTATCAAAATAAGAAGTAGAGCCAGGTGCTGGTGGCTCACACCTATAATCATAGCTACTCAGGAGGCAGAGATCAGGAGGATCGTGGTTCAAAGCCAGCCCAGGCAATAAATAGTTCATGAGACCCTGTCTTGAAAAAAAAATCACAAAAAATGGCTGGTGGAGTGGCTCAAGGTGTAGGCTCTGAGTTCAAATCCTAGTACCCCTCCCCCGCCCCCCCCCAAAAAAAAACCCAAAGAAGTGGAGTCAGGCATAGTAGTGCATGCCTAAAATCTGAGAGTTCAAAGACCAACCTAGGCAAGACCCTGTCCTAAAGAACCAAAAACAAGATAACGAAGTGATTTTAGAAGGTATCTCGGAGGAGTCTGTGGTAGTAACTGAATTCCTTAGGAGTTTACAAGGCCTGTCCCTCATCTGACCACCAGGACAGCACTCACACCACCCCCGCCTTCTCTGCCAATCCTATGGTGATGTGCTGCCTAGGAGCATCAGAGAGGGCCCTTCCCGGGCAATCCCACTTCACAAATTACAAAAATGCTGCCACACCCTAAGACAGCTTGGGAGGAGGGTGCAGGGCCACCTGCCTCCAGGAGAATGCCCCACCACCTCCACAGAAGTGTCCGCAGTCCTTCAAAGGTGGGGAGGAGAGGCACATACTTGGCGTAGCCATTCAAGCAGGCCTTCTGCATGGCGTCGATGGTGTACCGCAGAAACTCGTGTGCATCCTCTTGGTTCCCAAAACGGAAGTGCCGGGCGATCCCTGACGAGAGAAGAAAGGGATGGGGAGGAACGCCACTCTGCTTTGCCCAGTGTCACCTGCTCTCGGTCACAAGGGGAAAAGAGACATCCTTTCAAAGACGTAACGGCTTAGGCAGGTGTGGTGGTGCACACCTGGGATTTCAGAATCCCAGATAATTAGGAGGCTGAGGCTGGAGTATCCCTTGAGCCCAGGAATTTCAGGTCAGCCTGGGCAACACAGCTAAGACCGTCTCAAAAACAAAACAAAGCAAAACGCACTGCTTAACTAGTCTTCTCAGAGCCGACACATAACACAATCAGGTTACAATCACACCCGAGAGCTGCAACTTACACAGGTCCCCAGCATGAGGCAGCTGGCTCCTCTGAAGCTCAGAAAGGACGAAGCACATCTCCTTTGGTCCCCCTCTCCCATCTCTTTCACTCATCTGCCAGCCTTGAACATACAACATGCCCCTCCACCAGCCAACACCTGCTCTTCAAGGAAGTGGTCATGCGTACCTCTGTGTGAACCCTTCACTGTGTGCAGCACCTGAGCCTGCCTGAGTCTCTGAACTGCTGTGCTTTGGGCTGCCCTACTAAGCACAGGACCCTCCCCACAGATGGATTCCTGACTTCACGCATGTTTTCTCTCCCTTCTGCCAGCTAGGCAGCACTGGCCACGCTGCCCTCGCTCATGAACCCGCTCTTACTTTTCAGATCTCGGATGAAGGAGACAGGCTTGATAGCATTGCCGCTGTTGGCAAAGGCCTGGACAATGTGGTTCTGCATGACGCACAGCATGCAAAAGCTTCCTTGGTGACCTGCGGTATGACAGAAGCAATTTTAAGATGACAGCCTTCAAGAGAATTCACCATGACACCTCCACTCTCCAAAGAAGAGGGACACAGGCAAAGGATGGCCAGCTAGTCCAGGACAGAACAACTAGGCCACAGAACTTCCAGGCCCAGGAAATCGACTCAGGGATCCCCAGAGACACTTTATCTGCCGGATGGCATTCTGGGGCCATGGCCACCCAAAGCTGTAATTCCAACACCTTCCCACCATCACCCTGGGTTAATGATGTTGGCAGTGCCAGGTATTTTATCAGCATTATGACTTACACAAAGACTGATTCTGCTTTTCCACATGAAGTTCAGGAAAATACCTCCTACTTTCTAAGTGACATCACTTGATTGATGGACTGTAATATTTTAGGGCTTCCTGTGGTGCTTCAGTTTGCCCCTCCAACATGGGAACCTCTGCCCAACTGCTTCTAGAAAATACCTCACTGCTATTCACTGGGGCCAAACACTCTGTGAAGAGCAAAAGCAACTGCTTAGCTTTGTAGGCTGTGCAGCCTCAGTCTTCTGCCACTGGGGTAAAAGCAACAGAGATGATGGGGCAGATGTTGACATGCTCCACGCAACTTTACTCACAAACACAGGCCACACACCAGACTGCCCTGCACACCCATTACGGTGCCTGCAGAGCAGGGTGCGTGCTTACCTTCAAAACTGACTTATTTAAACTCAGAGACTTAAGAAGACCACAATGCTACCCTGCTCTACCCTATTTTAGCTGGTGCAATAGCTGAACGCTCTCAGTCCCATTCTCCACGCTCCTTCAGCAAGACAACCACTACCCTGAACTAGGCAATTACCGGTCCCTCATGCACTTGTAGTCATGCCTGGTGGCCATCCACGAGCGGTGACTGGCACCATAGTTGTGTGTTCACAAGCTGACTTGAATAAACTGAACTGTATCATATGCATCAGCAGCTGGCCTTCCTCAAGTCCACACTGCAGGTGCAGCTCTAGCCCCAAGCCTGCACTGCTAGCATGCTCAGCCCTTCCTACTTCCCGCTATCACAAATGCTGCTGCAAGGAACTAACCTGTGCCTGGGCACACAGGTGTGTTTCTCCAAGGTACACAGCTAGAAAATAAAGTTCTGGATAATTCTGCAACATACTGTTATCATTCCAAACTGATCTATCTCATAACACAAAATCCAACCTGAGCCCGTTGTTTCCCCCTCAATCCCTCACGTCAGTTACTTAGGCTCATCTCAGAGTCAGTAGCAGAACAGCTTGCAACCCATTCACAACAGGTACATAAAGAGGGAACACTGCTCACAATATGACCTTCATCTTTCATTTAGACTTCTTTCTGGGTGGAGCTGGGGTTTGAACTCAGGGCTTGGAACTTTCAAAGCAGGCGCTCTACTGGACACCATGCCTCTAGTTCATTTTGCTCTAGTTATTTTGGAGATGGGGTCTTGAGAAGTACTTGCTGGGACTGGCCTCAAACTGCGATCCTCCCAATCTCAGCCTCCCAAGTAGCTAGGGTTACAGATGTGAGCCACTGGCACCTGGCTACATTGCAGACATTTGATTTTTCTAACCACATCTGTTTGTTAGACTTAATTATTAAATGACAATAATGGTGGGAGACTCAAAAACCAGGCAAAAAATACTATTTATTTAAAACAAAACATACTTTAACAAATGTTAAAGAGCTTCTTTTTCTGAAACCCAGCTCTGCTTAAGACACAGCTGTTGTGTAGGAACTCAGCCTCCAGTCACTGTACAATGCTCTGAACACGGCCTGATAAACATCCTCCCAAAATAGGACAGGGAGCAACCTCAGGCAGAACTCCTTAGCAATACAGAGCTTAACTGAAGGGGCGCATAGACAACACCTTTCCATGTAACTTAGAAAAACGTTAACTGTAAAGTGAAGTCTGTGACTCTGGGGACTTTGGCACTTAAGTCTGGTACTAAAGAACCAGATTTAACTGTGTCCCTCCTGGGTTCCTCACCTGAAGAGTTTATTTTCCAGCTGACTACCGGGGCCGGGGCAGTAGGGCCACAGCCAGGACTCTGTGCTGTGCACATAGCAGATGCCTGGCCCAGCCCAGCTTAAGCACACTTGAAGAAAGCACAGCAACACCCACATGGGGGTCGCTCAGACAGCCAGAGGGGCACAGGAGAAAAGGCTACAACTTCTGACATTTTACTCTGAAAAGGCTGAAGGAACCGGGTGTGGTGGTACATGCCTGTAACCCCAGCTACCTGGGAGGAAGAGGCAGGAGGATTGTGAATTTGAGGATAGCCAGGCAAAGTTAGTGAGACTCTGTCTCAAAAGACCAAAATAAAAAAAAAAAAGAAAAGGTAGGGCTGGGAGCCAGTGCTAACACCTATAATCCTAGCTAGTTGGGAGGCACAGATCAGGAGGATCACCAACCTGAACAAATGTTCACAAGACCCCAGCTCTGAAACAACCAGATCAAAACAGTCTGGAGGTGTGGTTCAAGTGGAAGAACACCTGCTTTGCAAGCACGAGGCCTTGAGTTCAAATCCCAGTCTCACCAAAAAAAAAAAAAAAAAAAAAAAGAGGGCTGGGGAACGGAGCTCAGTGGTAGAGCTCGCCCAGCATGCACACGGCCCTGGGTTCCATCCCCACATCACCTCCCCCACCTCTCACAAAAAAAGAAAAAGAAAAAAGAATAAGGAATTCACGTTGTTTTCTGTCTGTAGAACTGCTGGGTGCTGGATTTCATGAAAGTTAATGCCAGACTGCTTCCCAAAGCATTTACGCCAGTTCAGTCCGGAAGGTCAAAGGATCTGAGATTCCTCCCTTTTTTTGTGGTGGTACTGGAGTTTGAACTCAGGACCTCACGCTTGTTAAGTAGGTGTTCTACCACTTGAGCCACCGCATCGCTTCCTCCTCTCTGACATTCATGCTGCTTACCCTTGGGAATTTGTATGACTCAGTGTGTGGAACAGTAGCTAAACTGGGTTTTCATGGCTTTCTCCAGTGGCCACAAGGCTGAGCACCACTTCACAGGCACCTCTGATCTTAAATTCCTTCTTCTGTGAACACCTGTTCATAACATCACCTGTGTTTTAAACAGGATATTTTGTCTTTTCCTTATGTCTGGCTCTCTGTTAGTCCTTTCGTTTCAATGGCTTTAACTTTTAATGCAGCTGACCTCAGCAAATTTTTTCTTTAATGCTTAATGCTTTTGAATCTCAAGACAGCTCCCATCCCAAGGTCAGAAAACATGTGCATACATTCATTACAAACACATTAAGTTTTATTTTTGACACTAAGTTTTTCACCTCCCCCCTTTTTGCAAATGATATAAAATGAGGACCTTGTGTCAACGTCTTCCATACATAAAACCAAGTTTTTGTTCTAATTCTTTATCAAAAATGACCCTGTATGTGTAAAAGCCAGTATGTGCCAGCACACTTCCACACACGTGGGTCTGTTTCTGGGCTCCTGATCCTATTCTTTTGGTCAGTGCCTCCGTCCAGAATCTACGATGACATTTTAGTTTTCGTAACTTTATAGTGAGTCTCTATACTTAGCAGGGCAAATCTCTTCTCCTAGTCACCTTCACAAGTGTCCTGGCAAATTCTGCTCCTTTGCTTTTTTATACAAACTTCAGAGTCAAATGAATGCACTTTAATCTACACATTAATTTGGAGAAAACAAACATTTTTATTGGCAGGACTGGGGTTTGAACTCAGGGTTTCATGCTTGAAAAGCAGGCATTCTATCACTTGAGCCACACTCCCAGTCCATTCTGCTCTGGTTATTTTGGAGATGAGGTCTAGGGAACTATTTGCCCAGACTGGTCTTAAATTGGGATCCTCCTGATCTCAGCCTCCCAAGTAGCTAGGATTATAGGCATGAGCCACCAGCACCTGGCAGAACCAACACCATTATAATAAATAGCAGAGAGCTCAGTCTCCTCACTCAGGCAGGTAACCACTTCGTGTCCTTCGGTAAAGGTTTTCTGCTAAATTTACATCTAGATACTGTATTGTTAATGTTGCGTTTTAAAGAGAGTGAATTCTTTTTACAGTTGCTTATTGTTTGGGGAAGAGAAACTCGGCGTTCTATCTAGCCATTTGCCATGGTAATTTCTGACTTGTCTAATATCCTTTCGTTTCTTATGTAGGAATATTGTTGTCAAAGCACACTAAGTGTTTCCTCCTCTCCTTTTCCAGCCAGCACAACCCTGGACAGAAGTAAGGTGCCCACCCATGCTTTGCCATACCTTCCGAGGTGTCTTCCAGTACTTTCTTAGAGGGTGGCTTTGATCCGTGTGGTTTTTAGCACAGGAAGTGCAATGCCCTTCTATTACTACTCTGCTAAACCTTTTCTTTTCTTTCTTTTTTTTTGTTAAGTCATGAACTCCTTTGGGAGGGTCCTATGTTAGGTAACCTCGCTCACCCCATCAACATGGCAGTTGTGAATACACGGGTAGGGAAGCCAGCAGCAGTCATTACACAGCACTGTTCCAAGCACGTCACAGAGTTCACTTGAGCCTCACAACAACTCTGTAAGGAAAACCTGCGATTATTCTGCAATTAGGGGCAGGAGGCAAAAAGAAGCCACATGCCATCATAAGGACATGCCTGCTCAGCAGCACACTGGGATAGACCCATAGGCCAGCCCCAGGGCTCACACCAGGCACTCTAACAGGTCCGCCAGACCTGTTTTTTGTGTTGAATATTTCCAAGATAGGGTCTTGTGAACTATTTCCCTGGGTGGGGGGCTTCAAACTGTGATCCTCCTGCTCTCTGCCTCCTGAGTGGTCAGGATTACAGGCGTGAACCACCAGTGCCCAGCTTAGGTAGAATTTTTATACTGAGTTTGTTTAATAAAATGAGATTACGACTTTTCTTTCTTACATCGTCCTTAATTATCTCAATTCGAAGCACAAGCTAGGGAATACTCTCTCTTTCTAGTCACTAGAAGAAGTTACAAAGGATTAGCATGATTTAGCTCTAAAAAGTTTCACAACTTTTCACCCCATAAAACCATCCCAGTCTGGTGGTGTTTTTTAATCTGGTGGTGATTTTTAATCACTGCTTTACTTTCTTTAATAGTTAGAAGATTCTTTATGCTTTGTGTTTTCTTCAGTTTTTGATGTTACATTTTCTTTCACTCAATTTTCATGTCTACTTTGGAGCATTTGATAAAGCACTGGCTCAATAGGTGGACAAGATAACTGGACGTGTATATCATGGCAATGTCTTTGGAAGACCCCTATCTCTGTCTGTGTCTCATTTTCACAAGTGTGGAGAACACAGGACCACGTGAGAGACTGGTGTGCACAGCCCCTAGAGCAGGCGTGACTACCGCTGAATGGGATCTAGAAGGGGATGTCAGCGCCCCAGCACAGGGGCTTATCTACAAGGGCGCTGCCTGGCTCAGCTGACTCACAGCCAACCCCAACCGCAAGCCCCACTCACAGCTCCGCGCATGCTCTTTGGAGAGCAGGTAGTTGGCCAGGGGCGGCGTGTAGGTCAAGCACTGGATGGTGGAATTCAGGAAGCAGGTGTTGCCCAGGTTGTGCAGCCCTGCGCCCACACGGAAAACGCGCTCCCACCTCAGGGACAGTCGCTCGATGGGGAAGAGCACTTTCTGTGGAGCTGGGACTCCATCTCCTCCACCCCCAGATGCACGCTCGCTGCCTGAGGGAGAAAGGGGGTGAGGCCCTGGCACTGTACCATACCGTGCCCCAGTCCACCCATACCTATACCCAAACCTCACTTTTCACCCATTAAACCTGCAGGTGGGAGGCAGGGCACAGCCCAAGATGTCCTTCCTAAGAACCCTGTATCAGTCATCTACAACTAAAGCCCACCAACCCCATGTGAGCTGCACAGCTCCCTAACCACACTCTGCTCTTTCTGCTCGCTGCCAACCCTGGATCCATCCAGACTCAAAGCACGGCTAGACCTTCTGCCAGTTTTCTTCCCACCATACCCTGTTTCCTGGCCTGGGGCTCATCCCCACTCTTGGGACGAGCGGCCCCGTCCGTCCTGGGGTTCAGCAGCACATATTTGCTCTTCAAGGATTCCAGCTGGTAGGAGAAGCTCTTGCTGGCCGGCTCAAACTCAATCCTCTGAAGAAGGACCTTCTTGGCGGAGGTGGCCAGCAGCTTGCCCAGGTCCCCATCCTCGGCCAAGTCTTTGCGGCCAGGCTTTAGGGCCTCCTTCAGCTTATCGACTATTGGCATGATGCATGCCTGTGGGGACAAAAAGGAGCATGGACTCACCAACAACTGAGTCTGGAGACAAGTGTGTCATTTCTGTTGGGTCACTACGGATGGCTGTCTCAGAACAGCTCCCACCCTTACAGAGGTGTGAGACAGGGAGGCACTCGAACCTCCCCTTGCAGAAAGACGAGAGGCCCTACCAACAGAGCAGGCACACAGGACCAGCATCAGGCTGCCAAGCCATGCCTGCCACGAGTGCACGAGGCACTGCTTCTGAAAAAAGACAACACATGGTCCAAACATCTGCTCAAAAGCAGGGAGTGGCTAATTCATACCCACTCACCCACAAAATAAAGGACTCAGCATGCAAGTCAGATGGGCACCTGAGCTCTTCAATAAGGTCACGGGCCACACGTGGCTACTGAGCTCACAGTGTAAGGCTAGGCCAAACTGAGATGTGCCCTAAATACACCACCAGATTTCAAAGACTTAGTTTAAGAAAAGAATGTAAGTGGTAGCACAGGCGGGAGGACTGCAGTGGAGGCTGCCCCAGGCAAAATCGCAAGACCCCATCTGACGAGTAACTAAAGCAAGAAAGGGCCAGGGGTGTGGTCCAAGTGGTAGAGCGCCTGCCTAGCAAGGCTCAGGCCTAAGTTCAAACCCCAGTAAAAAAAGGGAGGGGGGAATATTATAAAACATCTCAATAATTTTTCAATGTTGAGGTCACAATCTTACATTCTTATGTATAAGGTTAAATAAAACACATTTTGAAAATTAATTTTGTTTCTTTTTATTTTTCTAATGGGACTGCCATAAAAGTTTAAATTGTATTTGTGTATTACACATTTACCACACCATGCATACACAGACTGTCTCTCTAAAAATGAGGGAGGAGTGAGAAGGGAAAAGAACAGGCCTGGAGAACGGTATGTATAAAACCTAAAACTGAAGCGAAGGTCTTCTCAATATATCAAAACAGAAGAACAAGAAAAGCAAAGAGGGCAGGTGGGGACTAAGGCTTTGGACAGTGGCAGTCCTGGAGGGTTCTGTCACCTTTGGCTACAGATGTGGGCACAAGTACCTTAACTCTGCAAAGTCCCTAATTCTTGGATTGTAAAATAGGGACAAAAACAGCTGGGAAGGTGGTTGCAGGTCCTATGGAGACAGCTGGCAAGGTGGCAGTCCCTAACAGAAGAGGGATGCCACCAGTGTAGCTGTCCAGAACTGGAAGGAAATACCCCCACCACGTCTAGCCGCCACACCTGCACCCACCATTGGCCACAACCCTCTCTGCCTCTCAGTTGACCTAGCCAAAGCTTAAGACTATTTGAGTCATAGTTAGAAAAATATGTCCCCAAAATTGCCCGCTCCTATTAGGGAAATGCTAACTCTACTACCTAGAACCAGGATTGCCCCGCACAAGCAGCTGGTCAGGCGTTCCAAAAATTCCACTCTAGTGGAAGCAAGGATCTCTTCAGCCAACTCTTAAGTCACTCAAATGTATCATCATGTGTTATCTAACTCCATATATAGGTCGAATATCTTTTCCTATAAAAATGTCCGTAAAGAACAGAAATGCAAGAAACTATGTAAGAAGAAGCCCCAGTACTGAAGTGAGGAAACCTCACAGCCTCTAATGGAGCTCAACCAAGATTTCTCATGAGCAGAACAATCACTATTGGGTCGTGAGCAGGTCACGCAGAGGAAGGAAGAGACGAAGAGACCTCCACAGCTCACCTGGGTGTGCGACCAAGGCTGCTACTTCCCTCACCGGCACCGAATCAGGTTTGAAGGGAGGGTCAGCTCTGACAGGGCAGGTGCTCTGCTGGGCCCTGGACCTTGGCCTATTCTGTCACCAACACTGCCAAGTGTAGCATCCCAAATGGGTGTCAGCACCTGTGGGACGAGCATGGACACCATCAGCTAGGGTGACTTCTCCTTGTCTTTCCAGTCTCTTCCTGTGCAGTCCATGCGGGAACTGCCATCTTCTACCAGGAAAAAGGCATCATGAAGGTTAAAAGCGGCCAGGCATGGTAGTGCACACCCGTAACCCCAGCACACTAGAGGCTGAGGCAGGAGGATTATAATTGGAAGCCAGCCTGGGCTACATAACAAGACCTTGTCTCAAAAAAACCCCAAAAAAGAAAAAACAAGGTTACAGGAGTCTGTCTGGTGCTGAATTCAGGTGAGTCCAGGAGACAACTGTGCTAACTAACCACAGATTATTTGGTGTAGTGATAGATGCTCTGCATTCTAATCCTGACATTCTTCATGCACCAGCCAGTCAACTCCAACTTAAGTCTTATTTCCAAACAGTAAGAAACAGTAACAGGGGTAATAAACCCAAACTTTTGATTTCATGAGCCAGTAAAATTTCAAAAAAAAAAAAAGGAGAAAACAAAAGTTGTCAAATTTTTAGCTTGCTCAGTGCAAATTTTTTCTTAAATTTACATCTATGATTACAAAAAGTTAAAGTACTTTAAAACTTTTACTGCAAAATTATTCAAACACATGTAAATGGCAAGGTCAGCACACTTGTGAGGTGTGCATCGCTCAGCATCAGTACCTGCCTGACTAGTGCTGGTCCTCCTCAGTCCCAGGCTATGTGCAGCAGGTCCACAAATAAAAGCCCATCAAGACACGACCCTCCCCCAAAAAAGTACAATGTAATGATCTCAGAAGAGGAGGGGGCAATCTGCAAAGAAAACACATTCTGAAAAACTCCCCAAGAAGTCATTTTCATTTTTTCAGATCTCTGCCACCTCACTGTAGACAGGTGAGAACTTTGTCCTGGACCATATGGGTCTACTGGTTCATTTGCTAAAGGACAAACAAAACTTGGAAGACCTAACCCAATTGCACTTGAGACAAGTAACTTACATCAGCCCACTGTAATGCAGAGTCACAATGAACAGACAGAACTTCTGAAGTGGACAGATCAGCTTGTACTTTAACAAGTCCACCTGAAACATTAAGCAACAAACCAAAAATGATCCCAGAGGTGTGGGAACCAAGAAAAACGCTCCTGTGATCACCAGCACGCTCCCTGACGTACACGCTTACTGACACAAACCCTCGTGGAGGCTCAAGGGGGATGCATCTGCACTCCAGTCCACATTTGTGGAGGGCCAGGACCCAGCACTTAGTTCTAACTCAAGCACATTTTCCTTCAAACACACCATCTAAACACATTCTCTGCCTCCCCTCTCCCTTTAACACTCACTTTTCCAAGATAAACTGCGCTGGAGACTCACAGGGCCAACCACGTGCTGGAGAGGGGGATGCCCAAGGCAAGACGGGGTTAGGGTCTCCGGGAGGGTTCCAAGGCTCCGAAGAGCGGAGCATCTTGGTATCCACTGCTGGACACGGACTTTGTGGGTGCTGGGGTATTTTCCCTTCTGGTCAATTTTAGGGTGCTAACTCTAGTACCCAGGGTCCCAGGGGACACGCCATACAGCCCGGCAAAAGCAACGGACATTTTAAAACCCACATCCCCTGCCCACGCTGGGCGTGGCCTTCTCCCACCGTGACCACGAGGAGGTTAACCTTCCCTCCATGTCTGTCACAGGAGACACTTCTCCGCTCCGAGCCCAGCAGGACGCGCTCTCTCGGGTTCTGACATCCCAGAGAAAGCCTGGATCCCCCTACGCAAAGGACGCTTGCCCAACGTGGACACAGGCCGCTGCCTCCTTCCCACCCCTGGACTCCCGATTGAGGCCAGCTCTGCCCTACCCCCGCTGGGGTTTGCGGGGACAGCAGTCACGCGTGACCCAGCACCGCGCGGCCCGGACCCCTTCTTGGAGACACCTCCGATCCCTGCTCCGACAGCGCATCCCCGAGCCTCCCCGGGGTCACGCAAGTCCCTGCGCAAACGAAGCGACCCCAGATCCCTTTTTTTAGAGACACCTCAGACCCCTGTGCGGACAGCACATCCCCTGGCCCTCCCTGGGGTACCCCCGCCCTTCCTCTTGGAATCCCTAGGACCTCTGCGGACCGCGTCTTCCCCGAGCACCCCGCGAATGCCCCGCTGCACCTTCCGGCGCCCCGGGTTCCACGGAAGCTCCTATGCGGGCCGCCCCACCTGGCCTCAGCCTATGCGGCCCCTCCGAAGCCCCGCCGCAGGCCGCGCGGCGCTGGCGTCTGCTCGGGTCCGGGCCTGCACGCGCACCATCCGGGTCTCCGGCGTCTCACACACGTGTCACCACGACATTTAAAGGCGCAGCGCCCAGCGGCCGCACGGCGCCGGCACTGAGAGGGCCGGGTGGCTTTAAGAGGTGGGGCTAACAGCGGCTCCGCTCTCTGGACACGCCCACTGCCGCTTCACGCGCCGCATACGTCACCTTCCTGTTCCAGGGCCTCGCCTGCGTACGTGATGACGCAAGCGCGCAGAGCGAAAGTCGCCGGGCATCCAAAGCTGTGGTCCCATGCAGTTCTCGCAGAGCGCGTGAGGCACCGTCACTTCCGCTTCGAGGGCTCGCGCGGGAGCGTTGGCTCGCCTTGACTCCCGGCGGATGCCCCAAGGGCAAAAGGCCAAGCGATCCGCAGTGCGAAGTGGCGAACCAAGGAGCATGGAGTGCCAGGGAGATGGCTCTTGGGGTGAAGTGATCAGGGAGTTTGGGCTTCCGATCTTTGAGGTCTCTGCAGGTCCCTGCTCAATTCTCTAACTCAGCCTGCTCCCCCAAAGCGTCATTCCGCACAACTGTATATGAAGGTCTTGCTTGAATATTTATAAACACTATTGCTTTTGCAATATTAAAAGAAAAACTTCCCTTGACCTGAAGCAAAAGACCTCCTCTGCACTCCCCAAGCCGGTGGAGAGAGTGGTCCTCGGACTGACGGCAGAAGCAGTATTCCAGAAGGGGGAACTTGTACATGCAGTTCTGTCCGTTGTGTCTTAACTTGACGGACAGTAGGACAGGAATGATGAGTAGGGTGAGATCACAGGTAAACAACTTAAGGCCTGTCTCCATGCCCTACCCCACAGATCTTAAAGCAGGACTGCATTGGAGAAAACTCACCTTATATTTGCTTGGTTGCTGGGTTTTTGCTTTGTTTTGTTTTCAGTACAGGGGATTGAATCCAGGGCCTTGGTGCATGGTTGGTAACTGCTGTATCACTTGAGCTATACCCCCAGCCCTTTTTGTTTTTATTTCTTTCATTTTTGTTTTGATTTTTATTTTTTAGGGACCATACTGGGGGTTGAATTCAGGCCCTCACTCTTGCTAGGCAGGTGCTCTACCACTTGAGAAAAGTCCCTTCATCCCCCTCCCCAGCACTTTTGGCTTTAATTTTTAGATAGGGTCTCTCTTTATGCCAGGGCAGGGCTGGATGGCAATCCTATTTGTGCTTCCCCAGTAGTTGAGATGACACGTGTGTGCCACCCTGCCCAGCCACTGGTTGAGATAGGACCTTGAGAACTTTTTGCCCTGACTGTCCTCAAACTTCCATCCTCCTGCCTGTACCTCCTGCGTAGCTGGGGTTCCAGGCATGTGACACCACACCAGGGTTGCAAGTATTTTTTTAAAAAGCAAGCAAGCATAAAGAAAACCTTATTAGCCTGAGATGAAGACTATGCCCTGTCTCTAGGAATGCTCCCGTAAGAGTTTTAGATTGAGATCTCCAAGGCAACTATTAAAAAGATCTATTCTAGACCTGATACAGTGTGTCCCTGAGTAATTCACTGTGTGAGGCACTGCATGAGTTTCCAGCTGGTAGGGAGTTGGTAAGATGCAGGGGAATGGGACCTGGGTTTTTATCCCAGCACTGTGGGAATTAGCTCTGGACACTACTTTTAGCTTACTTGGCCTCACTTTCCTTGACTGGGAAAAAAACAATGACCTACATAATCCCCTTAATTCTTCTAATTACAAAACCGACATTTGCTTCCACCGCCAAGCTCATGTTACGTACCAGACACCAAGCTGGCCGCTTCCCCATCATGGTGTGGTTAAGGCCTCATAGCAACCCCACAAAATATGCCACCAAACCCGCTTCACAGATGAGAAAACTAAGTATGGGAGGGCTCAGCAAGAAGTGGGGAAGTGAAGGTTTGTACCTAGGTCTGCCAGGTTCCAAGTTCGCACCTTGAGCTGAGGCCCTCACAGACATTTATAAATTTTTACGAGATGGCAGAGGAATTGCCTGAGAGGCCTGCACAGCTTAGGAATGGAAACAGACCTAGAAGCTGGGGGAGCCCTTCCACCACCCACACTCCCATCCCCCCTCCACCCCGTTTCAAATTCCCTCATAAAAGCTTTCAGAGTAGAATTTCCTGAGGGCCAACACAGAAGTCTAAAGTGCTAATCTCAAAGGTCCCCAGACAGATGCAAATGAAAGCCACATTGAGGTCAGGTGTGAAGGGCTCACCTGCAGGCTGAGGCAGGAGGAGCTCAAGTTTAAGGCTAGTCTGGGCTACATGGCAAGGCTTTGCCTTAAAAAAAAAAAAAAAAAAAAAGCCTACAAAGACAAAATGTTGGTGAAAATAAGGAGCAATTAGTAGGACCGTCTGGTGCCAGCATTTTGGAAAATAATCTGAATGTTTCTATTACAAGTAAAACAAGCAGCTGCCTGATGAATTAGCGTACTCATTCCCGTAACTACTGTGCAAAGTTTTACCTGTGTGAAATCCAAATCTCCCTCCCTCCCACTCATCCGTGGAACCTGCCTGCTGGCTGGGCAGCTTCCCCTGACCTCCCGAGGACACCTCAAACTAGCCATGTTCAGAAGTTAACACATCCTCCTTCCCTGAGGCTTCCTCTCTTTTCCTGTCCTGTTGCCCGTTTGGGCAGTGTACCAACATTCACACCAATGTGTCACAGCAGGGCCAGCACGGGCTCCTTGTGGCTTCCAGGTGGGTCGGGCCACTGGGCACTGCCCAGACTGGAGGGCAGAGGGAAGGGCAGGGCCTACACTCCCTTCATCCTCTTCTGCTTTGGAATGTGGCCATGGATGCAGCCCTCATGCGTCCCCTCCCAGACTTGCCACGCAGCCCCCACCCTTTGTCCCTCCATTCTAGAGATGGTGACCGTTCCCTGCTGGTTTCTGGGTCGCCCACCGTTCTCTAGTTGGCATCTCAGGGAGGTTCTTCCATGTGTTAACTTCCTGTTTTCAAGGCTGCATGTGGAGTGGTCCTGGTGATCCTGATCCACAGCAGTTAGCAACCTGAACATCCGCCTGCCTGACTCGCATCCTAGGCTCCCCAGTCCTCATCTCACGTTGACCACCAATCTAGAGTTTGCTGACTTTACCTCTCAAGTGTTTCTCAGCCCATCCGCCCCCTCCCTCATCCAATTGCCCAGGTAAAGCCTCTCACCATTCTTGCCGTGCTGGCAAGAATAGCCAATTACACTGCTCAAGCTGCATCCTTTAATACATCTCACCTGACTGTCTGATTTGCCTCAGCCCCAGCCACTTCCAATTCTGGATCCTTTAGAACAGCCAAATCCAAGTCCTCCTCAATTTCTGCTCCAGGATCCAGCTGGTCTTTGGCCTAGAATTCCCTTACTTCCCACTCGCCCTTCATCCCTTGGCTCAGGCACTCCTTCCTCCAAGAAGCCTTCCTGGATTCCCTCCATTCCTGCCATAATTTTGGAACATTCTGTGGACTTCTCTCTCCCTCACCATGACTCCCAAAAGCTATGTCAGTGTCTTGTTCATCTGTGTCCTGGGTCTGGCCCAATGCAGGCACACTGTGGATAAGTGTTTGCTTGAGATTACACAGCTGAAAAATCAAAATGCTTAAAGAAGAGCTAGAGAAGCAGCAAAGAGAGCAAATGATTCCCGTGTTGTTTTTTTTTTTTAAGCTATAACCAAAATTAGTTGAATTAGAACTTACCTTGAGGTAGAGGTGTATTCATGGAGTAGTAACATTGTTACCAAAAAGCCATCTTGTTAGCTGCCAGTTTCAGAGGTGGAAGTAAAAACAGACTAACCCCCTGCCCCAATGTTATGGCCTCTGGGAGGTAGAAGATGTGTGCTAACACATTCCTTATTGTAAGTTTCTCCCTCTAATGATGGGGACATCAGTCATTGTGACCTTGGATTCCTACCAGCCCTGACCATTTCCAGGCTCTAGGAACTGCCTCGGTAAGAGCCAACTCTGGTCTGGTGGAACCCACAGAGCGGCCTCTAGGATTCTCTCTGAGCACTTTTTTCAGACATGTTTGGTGGCTTGACCACAAAGTAGCCAGCGGACCATGATCACTTGCCCGTCTTCTCCCTCTCTCAGAAAAAGTTGGCTCTCCAAAATATTAAGCCCCCAAAGTTACCACTGTGCAAGTCCCGTGTGTTAGGATTGCATTAACCCTGCTTGACCCTGTCAGAGGCTGTTCCTGTCCCTCCTCCCACACATCCAGGTCTCTCTGTTCTTTGGCGCCATCTCTGATGCAGTTGCGTTTCATCTGGATCCTTCCATCTTGGTCTGCTGGTTACACTTCGGAGCACAGTGGGACTGAGTCAAACGGTTCATGATTCTCTGTTTGACTCTGAGTCTCGATTCTATAAACTTTAAGCATTTTCAAGGCCCTGAAAATTTTGCCCCTGTACCCCTCAGCCCAGGGTGGGACATGTAGTGGCCCAGTTAGGCTTCTTCTTGCCTTGTTTGGGGCTTTATTTATTTATTTTTGGATTGTTGTGCTTGGGGCACATTGTGGCATTTATGAAAGTTCTTACAATATATCTGGGGCTTTCTGGGAGTGAGCTGGGTAGAGGTGGAGGAGAGTATGGCCCGAAGCTGTCTGTAGAGGATTGAATTGTGCTTTCCACAAAGGTATGTTCAGGTCCTAATCCCTGGTACCTGTAAATGGGACCTTACTTGGAAATCAGGTCTTGCAGATGTAGTCAAGTCAAGATGAGGCCACACAGGAGCAGGATGGGCCCTAAATCCAGTGACTGGTGTTGTAAGAGGTGGAGAGGACCCACGGAGGATAAGGTCATGGTGAAGTCAGAAGCAGAGATGGGTGTCTCTGCCACAGGCCAAGGCTAAGGCCACTAGAAGCTGGAAGAGGCAAGAAGGAGCTTCCTTAGAGCCTGCAGAGCCCCTGCTGACACCTTGATCTCAACATTCTGGCCTCCAGACCTGAGAGTGTAAGTCTGTATCATTTTAAAGCCACCCAGTTTGTGACATCTATCATGGCAACCACAGGAAAGAGTCCTTCCTGATAATCAGGGTCAGCGAACCTGAGGCGAAGTGGACTCTGTAAGCTTGTCACCTGCACCCCTGCTAGGGGATGTTTGCTTTGGAACACCTGGAAAGCCAAGTCCAATAGAAAAAGCTGGCAAACCCTGCTAATAGGCACGCACTAATTCTTTCATTCATGGAACATTCAGCAGTACTTACCTACTGTGCACTCAGTGCCAAAGAGAGGACCCAGGGCCTCATCCACAACGCACACTTGCACTTTGCATGGGCTCAGGTGGGGAGTCGCAGGCACCCCCGGCTCCCAAGCAAGCTGAAGTGGGCAAGTTGCCTCTGAGTTGCAATAACACCGTTGCTGCCTAACCTGGCAGGTGAGCAGAATCGACTTTCAGGGGCAACACAGCCTAAGCACAGCCCACTCCTGTGCTGGGGAGCAAAGCTAGAGCCTCACAGATCCTGAGTGTATGCTCTACCTCAGAGCTACAGCCCCAGCCCCAGGCCCATCTCAGAAGAGGGTTCTCAGCCCGGAGCCCCTCCCTATCCCACAGCAGCCCTGCATCAGGCTGGCCCTTAATGTATTAGAATCAGAGCCTCAGCCTGTCTCCACACGGTCCTCAAAGCCCTGAGTTTCGGGGTTGGGATGGATGCCTTTGTCCTAAAGGGAACAGAGACACACGCTGTCTTCCTCATGCCCATGGGGCCAGGGTTCAGGGGATCATGTTCCAGAAGCTTGGCTAAGGAAAAAAAGGCCCAGGCTCCTGGGGCCAGACCCTTTTAGAGAAGACAGAGACTCCTACGCCAATGCCACTCATCAGTTCCAAAAGTAAAGACCTCTCTTCGCTGCCCAGCAGCCTTCTCACACCTTTCCATTTGTTTTTAGTCTCAAAAGGAATGGAAGAAAACATCCTTCTTGAGTGATGGTGTTTCTCATTGCTGTGCAGGTGGATGGTGTGCAAGGCAGGTGGTAGTCGGGAGGGGGCACCACATACCAGTGTCCCAGAAGATGTCAGTTCTTACTTTTGTTTTGTCTTGTTATCATCATCTGCATTCATTTAACACCCCTCCCCCAGCAGCCGTTAGACACGCCAACCTCAGTCATTTGGGGCTTCCTTCCCCAATTGGGGTAGGTCAGGACACACCAGGGCTTCTCCAGGCTCCCAAGATCCTTGCTGTTTGTCCATTGTTAGCCAGAGCTCTTGGGCATCTGTCCTTTAGGATGGCCCTTAGCCCAGGGCCTCCTCTATCTGCCAACTTGTATCCAGGCTGGCAAGGTCCTTCCACCCAAATGGCACTGGGCAGGACCCTCTCTCTCACAAGGAGCCCTGCCACGCCACCTTGCTCACACCTTCACACCCCCTCTCTTGGTCTCACACGTCCCCCTCCCATCAATCTGCTGCCTCCTCCATGGCCACCTGTTTCTCGGCTGGAAAAGGAGACCATTCGTGCACAGAGCTGGGAGGAAGGCAGGTTTGTCCCCGCAGGTCATCCTGCACCACACACTCCTCACAGATGAGGAGATGGCCCACACCGCAGCTTCTTCAAGCTGATGTGGGTTTATTTTCATACCATAACTTGTAGGCATCTTGACCTTGTAACTGAATTTACACACTTCTTTTCCATGAACACTGTAAATGGTCAGGTTGGTCTGGCAAGGCAGTTTTGGAATTGTCTTTTAACTTGCCAACAGACTGACCTCACACGTGATTCATGGGACCGTAAGTGACATTGCCACTGTGGAAAACAGCATGGTGTTTCCTCAAAACGTTAGGGACAGAATTACCATAGATAGATCTGGAAGAATAAAACAAACCAGTACCTACACCTCTGTGCTCACAGATCATTGGATGTCCATTGATGGATGAATAAAGAAAATGTGACATATGCATAAATGGAGTACTATTCAGCCTTAAAAAAGAAGGAAGTACTGATTGGTACATCTAAAAGAGGAATGAGCCTTGAGGACAGTCGGCACAGTGAAATAACCCACCTACAAAAGAATAAATACTGTATGATTCCCTCACATGAGCTATCTAGAACAGGCAAATCCACAGAGACAGAAAATAGAAGTGGCCAGGGACCAGGAGGAGGGAGAGGTGTGGTTTTATAGATTAATGGTCACAGAGCTTCTGCTTGGGGTAGTAAAAAAGTTTTGGAAATGTATTGATCCTTGTAAAATATTACAAATGTAAACCGATGCCACTGAATTACATACTCAAAAACGGGTTAAAATGGCAAATTTTGTTACATGGTACATCGCAATTTAAAAAAATTAATCATGTAAGATGCCCTAAATCATTGAATTGTACCCTTAAATGGGTGACTTGTGTGGCATGTAAATTACACCTCAATGGAGCAGCTCAGAAACGGCAGCCTGCCTCCCATGGTCCCAGAGACTCGAGCGCCCCCCTGGGTTCTGTGAAGTGGTTTTTGGCCAGGGCTGAGGCATCTCCTGGACAGTTCTCTGCAGTGTGTGAGCAAGAAGGCCACAGGCGTCACCCCAAGCCCAAGCTGAGAACCTGCTGCCCCTCTGTGCTCCTCTCTGGATGAAATCCAGCACTTGCGCTGGTGACCAGCAACTCCACCGCATGGCCTCAGTTTCCCTATCTAAGAAATGGGGAGGACAGAGGACAGAGCTGGAAGTCAGCAAGCCCTGAATGGAATCAGGCATGGAAACCCTTGGCAGCCGCCCTGGTGTGGCCAGAAGGGCAGCTGCTGTGAGAATGGCTGCCTTGATGGTGTTGAGAGCCCTCTCTCCCGAGCTGGGAGCAGACATGGGAAGGAGAAGTCCAGGACTTCCATGCAAGGGACAGTTCCCACCACAGGCCTGAGCTGGGTGTCTGTCCCCTGCTGGGTGCTCATGCTGACACCTGCTTTCCTTTAGGAGCCTGGAGTCCTGCTACCTGCTGCGAGGACGGAGACTTGGTGACCAGCCCAGGAAAGGCGCTGAGTCTCTCCCAAGCTTCAGTGTCTGGCAGCATTCCACACGGGTCCCTCTGATCGCCGGGGGAGCTTGTGCCCGATTTCCCCCAGACTTCACTTAAAAGAGAGCAAAGCAAGTCACACTGATCGACCCAAAAGCAGAAATTAACTTCTGGCTTTCTTTATTTCTTGGTAATGCGTGTGGCCTTGCTTCTGCATCTCATCTGCTGCCACCTTCCAACCTTCAACGCTCACTCCTTCTGTGATGTTGGCCCCAACCCACATCCCACCCTTCTGCAGGCTCTGACTCGATCTGTTGCACTGTTTTTTGGGTTTTTTTGGGGGTGGGGGGACAGGTTCTCCCTACGTAGTCTAAGCTGGCCTCAAACTCCTGAGTGCTGGGATTGTAGGCGTGCACCGTCATGCTCGGCCACCGCACGTTTTATTCCTTTCCATTTTCATTGGAAAAGAACGAGCCTTCCAGTTGTTTCAGAATGAAAATGTACATAATTATCTTGTTTCTGAATGTCTTTTCTATTTCACAATCAACTGGTTTCTCGGAGGAGAAATGTTGCTCATAGAACTGAATTATTCCCCAAACCCAAGCACCACTTTTCACTGCAAAGGCAACAGTGACAAGCAAGGGGAGCCCAGCTTAAACCAGGGTAAGACAGATGTCACTCGTGAATGTCAAGGTCTTGAGGTATCATCTATGGTCATTGTGAACACTGGTAAAATACCTCACAGCTTAGGTTTAAGTAAGGTAAAAAATATCCATTATTAGCTAAAGATAGGTGGAAAGGTATTTTTAGAATATTGTAAATGGACGGAAAAACACAGTCCCACAGTGGGAGGTAACCATACTCACATTCTTCCATGAGCTCCCACGTGCTAGTCCTACTGGCGTCCCTGTCCCCACTTGGCCCCGTGTCTCTCCCAATAGGATCCTGACACATTTGTCGCTGTGTTTCTAGTTTGAACTCTGTGTCTGTGGGCATTTTGGCAGTGGGCCAGGAAGTTCTCAGTTGTCCCACTCACTTTTATTTCAAAGGCTAAGCAAGACTGAAGGGCTTGGTAGGGCCCCTAACAATCAGGTTTCCCCACTGTGGACCTACAGATTTACGACTGGGTGCAGCTGGGCGCAGTCGTGTGCACCTGCAGTCCCAGCCACTTAGGAGGCCAAGGTGGGAGATCGCTTGAGCCCAGGAACTCAAGGCCAGCCTGGGCAATATAGCGAGACCCTGTCTCTAAAATAAATACATTAACTAAAACAAAATTGTCTGCAATGATAATTGCAAAGAAACTTGGATAACTGTTGAAAACTGGATCATGGACACATGAGTTTGTTATACCGTTCTCTAAATTTTTATATGTGCTTGAAAAGTGCCATGAATTTTTTTGCTTCTTTTAATCATGTTTGACCTAAATACATAAATAAATGACATGAGTAGTATTCCTTTGGTGTGTTCTTTGCTAAGACCCCAAATGTGACTTGCAGGTTGAGATAAGCCACAAAATCTTACAGGCATTTGTATAACACTCAACGGCTTTTTGTTTGTTTGTTTTTGGTGGGACTGGGGTTTGAACTCAGGGCTTTGTACTTACAACGCAGGTGCTCTACCGCTTGAGCCACACCTCCAGCCCATTTTGCTTTGGTTATTTTGGAGATGGAGTCTCCAGGACTACTTGTCTGGGCTGTCCTTGAATCTTGATCCTCCTAAGCTTGGCCTCCCAAGTAGCTAGGATTACAGGTGTGAGCCGCTGGCACCTGGCGACACTGAAGGTTTTTATTATTATTTTTATTATTATTATTATTGGCTGTTGAACTATTTTCCCCAAATTTCACCATGTGGGAAAAAACTGTCTGAATATTTTTGCAGCGATAGTAAGTGTGTGGTATTTTACGTCTTGTGGGACAGGTATCAGTACAAACGCTCCACTTTTTTTTTTTTTTTTGGCAGTACCAGGGCAAGAACTCTACCATTTGAGCCATGCTCCCAGTCCTTTTGTTTTTAGTTTGTTTTTGAGATAGGGTCTCACTAACTTTTTTGGGGCTGACCTCAGATGGCAATCCTCCTCCCTCTGCCTCCCAAGTAGCTGGGATTACAGGTGTACACCACTATGCCTGGCCTTCTCCATTAACTCTTTACTGCTTCAAAAAGTCTCAGCAAGTTTGTGCTTGCTTTTTGCACAGTAGCTGTGCAGAATGGTAAACAATTCCAGCTGCCCCTGGAATACCGAAGTCTGCATGTGAGCCAGAGGGTGGGCAATGAAAACTAAAACGTTGCATGCCAACTGTCACAGTGCGTTTTCTGTTATCCCGAGGCTGGGTACTTAATCTGTATAAAAAAGAGGCTTATTTAGCTCCCAGTTTGGGAGGCTGGAAGTCCAAGTTCAGGTGCTCACTCTGGTGAGGGTCCTGCTGGCTGTATTCCATCATGGTGGAGGGCATCTTGGGGGGACTGAATGGGAGAGGAAGAAGGCACACGGCCAGACAGGAAGCCGGACAGCAGGGCGCAGCCAGGCATGACCTGCCACCAGCCACATCTCTTATCACTATCATCCGCCTCCATGTCCTGCACGAAGGATCAAGCGCCAATACCCAAAACCTTTAGGGACACACTCAAACCATGTCCAAGCCACACCATCCACCCACAGCCACACACGCCTCTGGTTCAAAGTCATAAACCATAACAAGACATTCATCAGACACTCAGAACTGTCAGACACCGACTAGCTGCTCCATGGCATTAATTAAACCTAAGTACGTTCTTAAGGTGTGATAAAGGTATTTTGGGAAGTAGCTCTTCTTTTTCAGACATACATGCTGAAATATTTGCAGATGGAACTGTTTGATAGCTCAGATTTTTCTTCCAAATAGTGTTGGGCAGGTGGCTGGGGGAGCAGGTGCCAGAAGAGGAAGGAGGCTCACTGTTGCAGCTTCAGGGTGGTGGCATGGTCCTAGTTCTCTCTCTCCGTATTATTGTTATTTTTTGGCAGTACTGGGGTTTGAACTCAGGACCTCATGCTTGCAAGGCAGGCGCTCTACCCCTTGAGCCACTCTGCCAGCCCTCTCTGCATTTGCAGAGCTCCACAATAAAAAGTTAGGGACCAGAGCTGGGTGAACGATGTTGTACCGCTACCTCTTCACACTGTGGTCCACATTCTCCTCAAAGCCTCAGTTTCCCTCTGAGACGGAGGGACCCCTTCATCGCCAGATAGGAGAGGCTCCCTTTTGGTGCCCTCCCCTCCCCGTTCCCCAGCTAGAATGCTGCAGTTCTGAACGTCTTGGGAAACAGCCACACGGACAGCCAGGTTTCTGTTTGATAATACTGTTTATTGTCGATTGACGGAGCAATCGCTCAGCAATGATACAAAGCATCAGCGACACGGGCAGTCTGCTTGTTGACTTTCAACAACTCTCACGTGTTCCCAGCACGGGGCAGAGGGGTTCAGACTTCATATCCCCAACAACAACAAAGTCCAAACAAGAACGGACAGGATCAACAAAGCTTTAAATTACGGCTGCAAGCTCACAGATATTTCTTAATACTTATGAAGCACAATTTAGAAGCAAGTACAATGTAAACTTCATTTTAAATATGTGGAGTTGCTTGCATGATGAAAATCGAGAAAGCAGTGCTTAGAATGTAACACATAAATTAATCAAAGCCAAATGGAACACGTCTTAAACTAGCTCTACGGCAATTACTTGCTGTGAAGGCATTTGAGTGGCTGGCTGTCAGCTGCCACCAGCCATTGATTTGCTTTCATTAATTGTTTTTTTTTCTTCCTCTGCTCAGCATGGTTAGAAAACCAACGCGTGTGGGTCGAATATAAAGACCATCTTTTAGAGCTAACTTACTCAGAGATACTTTCCTTTGTAGTAATCTGAACCAGAGAACAAAAGATGGAAAAGGGAGAAAAAGATGGAAGGCAGAAAAAACAAGGAGACTCGAAGAACTAAGGAAAGGTCCGAAGGGGTCCGCCATCACAGGCCAGCTGCCATGCCACGACTTTTCCACTCTGGGGCAAATACTTTCACTTGCAGAGACCTTTTTGTCAAAAATGCACATCTAACGCCTACCAAGGGTAATAAAACACAGCACGGGAATGATACAGCCAATGTCAGGAACAAAACAAAACATTTGGGAAGTCAGCAGCAGAAACAGGAGCAAAGGTTACGTATGGTTTCACCGCACAGGAAGCAGACGGGGCAGGGTGCTATAGTGACCGGAGGGTCTGGTGGTGCTGCATATATGAAATCACATGGACTGGTCCATTACGACATCTAACCAACTCTGTATCACTGTACAGCATGAAAATGCCCTTTGGGGCAAGGGAAAGGGGTGGTTTCTGGATTTTCTCCCAGTCTGTCCTAAAAAGGGAAGAGATCAAGTTCTGTGCTGACCAGATCCCGTGGGCACGAGGGGCTGCGTGCCCCTCGGGGGTCAGGAGTCTTATAGTTGCTTTGGGGTCACTGTCGAATAGAACAGGCATAGAGAATGGGTTCTTTGGAAGCATTTTGCGTGCCTGTGTGTGTGTGTACACTAGCACAGTGTGTGCGTGCGTCTTTATGACATGGGTCGGAAGGAAAGTGAGATTGTTGGAATTATTACTGAGAAAATTCTGCCTGTCTTAAGCCTATTTTCTTGGCATCTGAAAACCATTTCTAGGGAAGTAGTAGGTTCCCCAGGTCCCTGGGAAGTGGCATAAGTGGGTCATCTTTGTGACAATAAGAAATGGAAACAGAACATGGTACACCTGCGACTCAGGTTCACCTATTATCTGAGAATCCATCTTTAGAAAACAGGCCACAGTGTCCTGGGGGTCCCAGAAAGAAGTGAGGGTGTCATGCAAGCTGCTTGCTCCCAAAGTCTTTCCTCCCTGGTGGACTTAATACGCTTAGCTAAAGACACTTGCAGAAATTCACTGGTACAAGAGTGGCCATCAGTCTTTCAGGGAGATGTCATTAAGCCTGCTGGCACACAGCAAGAACAGCCTTTTATGTCCTCAGAATGAGCAAACAGGGAACAAGGCCAGCCCCAAAGGCTGCATACCACCCTGGGGACAGCAGAGTCATGGGGCTCAAGCCAGATGCCTGATACCAGACAGGTAGGGGGCGAGAGAGACTTGAGAAACTCAGGATGGAACTACAGGGACATCCAAAGTGCCACCCACCCCCATCCTGGATGTCAACCTTCAGCTCAGAACCTCACAGATCCCCACTAGAGGCTGGGTATGGGGGGACAGGACCAAAATGACTTTACTGAAGCTGAACTGTGTCTCAGCAAGGCCCCCCCATGTCTCCACAGGGTCCCAAGGGAGGTTCCGCTGGCATCCTGCAGATTCATAGAACGAATCCAGGGACTCCAAGAATGAGTCCCTGCTTCCAGGGCCGCTCCTGGACTTGGGGAAGTCACAGGTGCTGGGAGTCCACAGTGGGCCCAGGGGAATTGGGGCTCATTTACATGGGCCAGGGGTAGTCACCCTAGGTCACAGGGGTGGCTTCTGCAGAAAACAAGGGACATGCCCCTTTTAGGATGAAAAGGACCTAGTAGGCCTGCTACACAGTCTTGCAACGACCCTCAAAAGTTTCTGCAAAATGCATATTTCCAGGCTCTGCCCTAACTGGGCCGGTGGAGGGGGACTCCCAAAATACTGCCTGCCTGGCATCTGTGAGGTGCCAAGGAGACCTGGGCAGGAAGTCTGTGTGTCCCATCCCCTTCCCGCACCAGAGGATGGAAGACCGAGACACACGGTGCTCCCGCTGGTGGAGAGAGAGGGTGTGGGAGAGACCTGGCAGACCCACCTCTCCAGACTCACAACCATATTTAGGGGAAATGGGGGGGTGCAGAATCATACAAATGTGGGCCCACTTGGAGGACGGTTTTATTCATGCTGCTTCCAGGAAGGGATGTCAGAGCTGGACCAGTCTAAACCCTTGGAGGCTTTTCAATTGGCCACAGGATGCTGTCGGCCTGCTTATGGGTCCTCAATGTCGAGGAACTCCTGCTTGGGAGGTGCCGCCCCGCGGTACCACGCACAAGACCCGTCACTTCTCTTGATACAGGCGAAGAACTTGGCCTGGTGCCCGTTGATGTTCTTCTCCGTGACCCAGTCCATCCAGAGGCATTCGTCCGGGGAGGAGATGTAGCATGGAATCATGGGGCAGCGTGTGATCTGGGGGTGGGGGACATGCAGGCAGATTTAGATGGGGACTAAGGAAGTGACAGAGCCAAGGCCACTCAGGGGTTCCCTTCCAGAGCCCAGCTGTGCCTGCTGAGAACATTTAAGGATAGAAACCACGTTTTCCATACTGTAGCAGGCAGCCTGCTGTAGGGGGTTCAGGACCAGGGGTGTCCACCCACCTGGGCAGCCTCTGCTATTACAGGCGTGCCTCTGCTTTGGGCCATCTGTTCTAACAGTAGGAAGGTAGCCTGCCTTCCAAGAGGCACAACACTGATAACAATGGTGACAACGATGAGGACGAGTCTGGAGACAATCTACAAAGCTGAATGAGAAGACCCATGCCTTGCTCTCAATCATGAACTCTGAGCTAGCATTTTGTCAAAGGAACACACAGCTACACTAGGGTGACCACCCTTATGGCCACGCACAGACAAAGAGTTTGCTTTTGATGTCATCCTGGGCACAGAGGAGCTGAGCCTGGTATGTGTGTGGTTGGACACCATGGGCTTGGAATTTACACCTTGCGTGAGCTAAGGGATGAATGGACACCAGCCAGAAGGGAAACTGACCCCACAAACAGCTCCCAGAGGCACGGGGCAGCACTCAGCTGGTAACTCCTGGCCCTAGACTCAGTCCTAATAACACAGAGGGATACCAGGTACCCAGCAATGCTTCCTGCATTGAGTGGGGGGAGGGAGGAACAGATATGGGGCTTTGAGGGGGGATATGGCAGTGAATTGGAGGTGACACTCTGGGGGAATCTCACCCTCCTCAGCCACATCTAAGTGGCAGCAGTGCTGCTATAGTTCTGCTTAGCAGTCACTGGGCAAGTTCTGAGAAGGGAGGCGGCACTTCTGGTGTTCTCAACACATTCCGCATTTATAGGACTCATGCGTGGAAATGTCTGGGGATGTTAGGAAAAGCATGACACTTGGGGCGCACCCTCACGAGGTGCACCAATGTTTATACTTCCACATTCGTAAATAAAACACTCACAGGACCGTGACCTCCCCTCAAGATTTCTTCTCCCAGAAGGTGCCAGACAAGTGGCTGGATTTGTATGCTCACCCACAATTCTCTTACCTTCCAGAAATGCCACTGGAGGTTCTCCAGAGACCAAGGGCCAAAGGCTCTGTTCCCAGCCAACCAGTCAGCCTCAGGCCTGGGGAGATCATATCTTCCCAGGGTCCAGGCCTAAATCAGGACCCAGTGGACTGAGGGGCTCAAGAAATGAAAGACCTGAGCACTGGCTCTCCACCTCGAGAACCTGGCAGTGGCAAAGCCCCAGTGGGCGCGGGTCTGCTCACCTTGCACTCACAGCCCATCTGGTACCTGTGGTTCAGGCTCTTCTTCTGGGTGGGGCTGAGGGTGTCCCAGGGCACGATGAAGTCACAGAGGGTGATGTGCATCTTGCCATCCCCTTCAGCCTTTCCTGTGGAGAGGCAGGAGTGACCAAGGTCAAGGCCCTTGAGGAGGATGAGTTCCCTCCTACTGCTCACCTCCCATGCCTCGATGCAGCTCGGGGGTACTGAGATTTGCTCTAACACCACCATTGGCTGTTTATTCTGAGTTTAAAAAATAAAGCATGCTTGCTGGGAACGGGGGGTGTACACCTGTAATTCCAGCACTGGGGGAGGCTGAGGCAGGAGGCTCTCAAGTTCAAAGCCAGCCTGGGTTACATAGAGATACCTATGTCAAACGTCAAAGCAAACAAATAAAAAATGCATGTTTCCTTAGAAAATGCAAGAAACAATTAAGACAAAAGTACTCCTATTCCCTCACCTGTAGCTGAAGTGATATATTTCCTCGAGTATGTATTTATACATTAGAGTTTGAACTCATGGCCTCACGCCTGCTAGGCAGGCTCTTTTACTACTTGAGCCACTCCACCAGCATTTTTTTTGTGTTGGGAATTTTCGAGACAGGGCCTCAAGAACTATTTGCCCAGGGCTGGATTCGAACCATTATCCTCCTGATCTCCACCTCCTCAGGAGCTGGATTACAGGTGCGAGCCACCGGCACCCCGCTCCTCTGACGTTCTTTTCCCCATGCATATTCACATACAAAATAAGATCGTGTGTTATGTACATCCTATCGCTTCCTGGTTTATCTTACAGCAAACATTTATCCACAGGCACTTTCCTCACTGCATGGTGAATTTGGCCATTTCGGCCAAACACTTAGAACTTTTAAGCAGTAGAGATCTGCTTTAAATTCCCTCATCGGGCAGAAGGAGCAGCAGTTCCTGTCTTGTGACTTAGGTTCCTGACTCAGCTCCCTCCTCCCTTTGCTGAAGATGTCACCTCCCTGGCAGCCCTGGCATCAGCCACACGGGAGGAAAAGAACAGGTGAGTGTATTCCAGTGAACGGCAGAACCGAACGGTGACTGTGGAGGTGATCTAAAAACTCACCTCTTCTGCTGCAATGACACCTCGTTAGGAGATACAAATGCCCAGGGAGGAGCACCAGGACCTGCACAGAAAGATGGGCGAGCCCCTGAGGGGGCCCCTGAGCCTCGGTCCCTGCCCTCTGCTGAACGAAGCCTCTGCCCGTCAAGCACAGCGCGCGCCATGGAGAGGCCACTAACAGAAACACAGCTCTGAGATGCAGTCAGGCAGCTTGTCAGCTGCACCATGAATAAGTGAGACTGCCACCCATGGCCCTGGGACGGGCTTGCCTGGGGCTTGGAGTGGACACAGTGACATCCATTGTCCCAGGCACACTGTGCATGGTGCAAACATCCTGGGTTCAAATTCCTGTGCTCTCACTTGTGTCAGCTGCTCCTCTTCCCTTCGGGAGGTCACTTGGCCCTTTAGTCTGTCTCGATTTGTATGCCATTGCAGGCGAAGAAGAGAATCAAGGAGCAGTATTGCTATTGGGCCATTTATTTTGAATCCTACAACCTAAAAAAATAGATACTTGACTTTTCATTCTCCAGACCCGTGGGCATTTTCCATGGGTTCAGAGTAGGTAAAACAAGATAAGAAGTCCCAAGTCACCTGTTCCTATATCCTGGCTTCTTCTGGCATACTCTGCCCATTCAGGTATACTGCAGTCCCTCCCTGCCCCATCTGGGCTCTACCCTCCAAGCTTCTCTGGTGATGAGAGAGGGTCTTGTTTTATGGTCGAGCCAGCCTGAACTGTGATCCTCCTATTTATGCTTCCCACATAGCTGGGATGGTAAGTGTGTACCACTGTGCCCAGCCAGTGGTTGAGATGGGGTCTCCCAAACATTTTGCCTCCACTGGCCTTGAACTGTGATCATCCTGATCTCTACCTCCTAAGTGGCTTGAGCTACTGCAGCCAGTCTTTCATTTGCTTTTCTTATGCATGAAGAGAAGGGGTTTTGTCATAACCCTTTTGTACCCACAATTCCTTGCACACAGCAATTGCTCAACACAAGTTTACTGCTGGTGCACACGTGTGCTTGTTTAACGGTTTCCTTCCTATTCTGCCCTTTTCTGCTATTTTTCTTTTGGTCTTTCATCACTAATTTAAGCTTCCACAGAAAGTTGGCAGAGGTAGAGGTAAATGCAAATTCAGTCTTTTCAATAGCTTCCATGAACTGTGTATGCTCTGCCTGGAAGGTTATGGGAAGACCCCTGTAGTATAATTAATAAGTCTTTTCTGGAACTGGGCGTTGGTGGCTCACCCCTGTAATCCTTGCTACTTGGGAGGCAGCGGTCAGGAGGATCACGTTTCGAAGCCAGCCCAGGGCAAATAGTTCATGAGATCCTATCTCAAAAAACCCATCACTAAAAAGGGCTGGTGGAGTGGCTCAAGGTGAAGGCCCTGAGTTCAAATCCCAGTACCACACACACACACACACACACACAAGACTTGGTTGGGCCTACATGACAGGCGTATCTGTTGCAACATTCGACTTATGCTTGTCTTGAAAATAAAAAAAAAGCAAAGCATGAGCCTTGAATACAGAAAAACAGAAATTAATTAAAATGTGTAACCGAGGCTTGTGTGTTTACTTTTCCTTTCTGGAGAAGAGGGCTGTAGCAGAAAATTATAGGGCCAATTCTGTGTGAGTTCCTTAACGTGGTTTCATGGTGCTCAAGTGGACATGTGAAGCTGAGTCATCGCCCAGGAGGAGGTGGGCTGCCTCAGGCCATGCGGTCACTCATGGGGCCACAGCCAGCACTGGCTGAGCGGTTTACTGTGCCCCGTGATTTCTGGTTAACCCCTGACTAAAGGGTTCATCCCAACTCTAAAGAACTGGAAGTAGGTTCTGTGCCTTGGGAAGTAAAAGCCAGATTCATCTGGAGTCACCTGACCAAGATTGAGGGAAAACATCCAATTAGAGAGAATCTCGGGCAATGGGGTGAGTCAGCCGGCTGCCATGGTGCCTCATTCCTGCCCCCTTCCCAAGAAGAGGGGGAGGAGGCAATGGGCCCTCACTGGCAGAGCAGCTAGCGTATAGGCAGGCCGTCTCATCATTGAGTTGTCCCCAGGGGAGAGACACGGAGGACACCTTGGCTGTCCTGAACACACTCCTGCCTCAGAATCATTCAAGGATGGCCTTCCACTGAGACCCAAGAGGACAGTGGGCTTCCAGAAGCCCCTCCTCACTCCTTGCAAGCCCAGCTATTCTCAGACCCCAGCTACGGCTCTACACCAACTCATCAGCTTTGTGTTTGGTGCTATGCTTCATGTTGAGTTGAAGAAACAAAATGACTAGCTACCCTGGAATAAGCCTCCACCAAGGAGCCCAGCAGCTCTGTGATTTCCCACTTCATCCTCGCAACAGCCTCAGGGGACAGTTACTACTGGCACCATCCCAGAACCACCGACAAGCAAGTGAGGCACTGACAAGTTAGCCTTTTGGTCAGGGCCACTAGCTGGTCAGGTGTCAGGACGCCAGTTGAAACTCACACAGGTGTGTCCTTAGAGCCTGTGCTTTGCATTTCATTGGCCACCTTCTTCTCTTGGTATAAGAAACTGTTACTGCTTACAAGGACAACAGTGGTGAGCAAGCAAGCGTGAGGTCCTGGGTTCATCCCCACCCTGGGATGGGATGCGGGGGCAGGGAAGAAAACTGTTAGCACTTGACAGCTTTAATTCTGTATCATCCCAGTGCCCTGAATACTGAGTTAGAAAGTTAACGGAAACACTGATATGAAATCACATACAGAATTCATGGAGAATTAATTTGGAGGTGCTGGGGTTTGAACTCAGGGCCTCATGCTTGCTTGGCAAGCTCCCTAACACTTGAGCCACGCCTCCAGTCTACGAACCACATTTTTTTGAAAACTTAAAAATGTGTGTACATAACAAGGAAGGAGGTACTGACACATGCTACAGCATGGATGAACCCTGAGGAGATGCTCAGTGCAAGCCAGTCACAAACAGATACGGAATTCGCTGGAATCATGAAGTCCCTAAGGCAGGCCAACTCATACATGGAAAGTCAACAGCGGGGATTGGGGATCAGGGAAAGGGAGAAATGACAGTCCTTGGCTGATGGGGGTGGAGTTTCACTTTGGGAAGATGAAAAAGTCCTGAAACAGTGACAGTCACACGACCTTGTGACTGCATTAGTGCGCGTGATCAATGCACGTTGCACATGTTTACTACAGCTTTGCAAACAGTACACGATACTCCTAGAAGGGCTTGTTAAGGATCTTATGTTGTATAACCAGTTAGGAAAGTAGAGCGGGCGTGTGTACTTAACTTGCTTCCTCGGGCAGCCAACGTGAAGTCTGTGACGCTGGGCACGCGGTTTCTAAGTAAGTCTCTTCAAGGGATTTTCATCTTTTTTTGGCAGTTCTGGGGTTTGAACTCAGGGCCTCGCGCTTGCTAGGCAGGCAGGCGCTCTACCACTTGAGCCACCCCACCAGCCCTTCATCTTTCTCTGTGTGGGGCTGTTATCTGGATGGAGCCAGGTTTTCATTTTCCTCCACGATGTGTGTATCATTACTTGTGTAATTGTCTTTTTTCTGAGACTGGGCTTGACTTAATGGGGCTGGGTGTAGGGACAGCATGGGACACGCTGACTGTGAAACCTCTGACTGTGATAGTGGAGGATGGACTTCTGTATGAGTGACACCAGCAACATCCGTAATAGCTATGGAAATATTTGGCTTCTGCACTGATTGACTCCCAAGGCCTCATTTGGTCACAGAAACCTAACCCTTTCAGGGAAGGGCTGAGAAAAACATTTACCATGTTTCCCAAACAAATAAAACAGGATCGCCACGATCCGTACACTACCGCCCTGTGCGGCCGGGCCTCTGCCTCGATCTGCACAGCATTCTCCCACGGCCTCCTTGCACTCTCAGGGTTTGTGGCGTGGGTCAGGAGCCTGAGCCAGGTACATGGCCGAGTCACTGTGTGTCAAGACTTCTGAGAAGTGTTTCTGGGCTTATGGACTGCTAGCGCCAGGACCCACTGAAGGGCCCCTTGGTCCAGTCCTTCCAACTCATGGAACAGAGAGCAGTGCTCAGTGCTCCGGACCTCCTGGTGAATGGCAGGTCTGGCTGACTGCAAAGGGCCCCCGGAGGTAAAAACAGTGTCGAGATGGTCCCTTTGCTGTGACTGTCCCCAGCTGCCAAGGCACAGCCCTCCCCATCGTGTACTGACCAATCACTTCTGGAGGAGACGCTTAGACTCAGAGAGGGGAAGGCTCTGGTGAGACACTGCCTCTCGGCCCTGGCTGCAAACTGGACTCTCCAAAGTTTCTTCTTGACTTAGTCTGGGTGCAGCCTGGGCATGGAGAGTTTTACCAGTTCCCCAGGGAATCCCAGCAGGAAGTGCAAGAGGAAGACCACTGGGAAGATGGAGGAGCAATGAGAATCCTAAACCCCCCAGAGTGAAGCAGCAGAAGGCGCTGGTCAGGAGCACAGGCACGGCCCCCAGAAAGACTGGGCGGAGCTCCCCTGGCCACCCTGCCAGTGACACCACAGAGCCACACTGGGGAATGTCTAGCCACCAGCTCTCTGGGAGGAAAAGCCCCAGTCAGTAGCCTTTGCTGATTTCTAAGTAGGAAATGTTTTACCCTCACCAGTTTTGAGCTGCCAACCTAAAAACATAACAACAGGCTCTGGCCAGCCTGGGAAAGTGGCCCCAAGTGCTCGTCCCTGGGTTTGGGGAACTGTACCATCTCAGGTTTCCTCACCTGTAAAATAACATGCCTTTTACATGAGGATTAAATGGACTTAGTGTGGACAGGTTCAGAAACCTCAGCCTTACAGCCAGGGCCTGGTGAAGCCAACTCTGTTTCCTCTCCCGAGAGGCAGGAAGTCCTGGAAAAGGGACCCCCACAGCGGGTATGTCTCAGAGCAGGTGCTGGTCCAGAGCAAGGCCACTTTACCACACAGCAGCTACACCAGGGGGACTGCTTCCTAGGTGACTGTTTGGACAGCTCTGCAGTTTGTCCAGATCGCCCCTAGAGGGCAGTGTGGGGAGCTTGTTCCTTAGAGACCAGGACATTAAGGGATACAGAGAACAGGGTATCATCGACTTAGCATTAAGCTGCTTGTGCCCAAAGCCAAAAGCTCCCCCTTACATACCTGCAATGAGATATTCCTTCTTTCCTCCAACGTCCAGCGAGACCCCGCACACTGCCGAGGAGGGGGCAGTGTAGATAAATTCTATGTCTTTCTCAGGTCCTTTGAACATCTGGAAAGACCAGGGTTGGTAAGTGTCAGAGGTGGGCTGCACAGCCAGTGGATTCTGCTCCCAGCCAGAACCCCCCAGGGATGGACAGACGGGAGCAAGTCCGACAGCTTAGAAGGCTGCCTTTTCTTTTGTAAATAGGTTCTTCAGTCACTCATTTGCTTAGTGTGACAGGTGGGCACAACACTCATTGGAGGGGCTTTCTCAGACAACACTCAGCACTCCCCACCCAAAAAGTCATATCAGAATCTCTGGCAGGGGCTTGTGTAAATCTTCTGGATTCTGGCCCATCTTAGAGAGCCACGACCTTTGTGTGTTTCCAGGAAGGTGTGTGTGTGTGTGTGCACACGCGTGTGTGAGTGCAAGTGTGTGTGTATGCGTGCATGCTGGCGATTGAACCCACTGAACTATACCCACAACCCTATTTCCAGTTTTTTTTTTTTATATAGGGTCTCAAAACTCACAATTCTCTTCCTGAGAGCTGGAATTGCAGGTGTGAACCATCACACCCTGCTTATTTCTAGGAATTTCAATGAACCACTGGCTACCAGATAGGAACAAGAATCCCAAGAATTCCCCTGGAACTGGGATATAGCCCTAAGAGCCAGGGCTGGGCACTTGCCTGGCACTGAAAAAAAAAAAAAAAAACCCCAAGGGCAAGAGGGATTGATTTCTCAGTGTCTAGTTTATTAACAGCTCTGCAGAGGGCACCTGCTGTCCAGTCCAGGTGAAGAAGGGGGGTTGTTTTGTTCTTTTTTTTAGAGTTTTGATAAGCAAGAATCAGCCCTAACATTGAGACAAACCTGTTTTGGGAGAGTTATGCTCTAACCCAAACCAAGCCAGGCCATAAGGACGGCAACCTCAGCATTCCATACTAAACGTCATTGCTTGCCAGGGGCTAAAGGCACTTCCTTGGCATTTTCACCTGTGATGGGACCTCGGGAGCAGCGTCTCTTTATAATGAGACTAGGGCACCTCCTAAAGTGACACACGTGACGAGTAAGCATTTCTTTGGCTTTCCGATAACATTTATTTTTTAGGACCTTTTCTTTTTCTCAATTAAACACAGATGGTTACAATCACTACCATATTGCAAAGCTGTCCCAACACCTGGATCCAGAATTGTTTTTTCTTTCTAGAACATCAAGTTAGTTAATGCCTACCACAATAGCATCAGGCCTGCCACCCTGGCTCTGGGTCCTATCCCTCCTCCTTCCCTTGCTTTTTCTCACTTAAACATGGGTTTCTTCCCATATGCCTGGGGACACAGATAATCCCCTGAAAAAACTAACAAACACCCCCAGCCTATGTCTGCAGCCCCTCTGAATCAGGCCCGTCCACTTGATAGGCTGTCTTCTCAGTAAATGCTGTCACAGTCAGAAAGCTGTCCCTGTCCACACCTGCCTACCAGACCCCTCCTCCACAACCCTTCTCTCAGTCAACAGCATGCCAGCGAGGTGTGTTGAACCCCTCACAGTCGCTGAAGCCCACAAAAGCTCAGCCAAGGACAGGCTTAGCTATGGCGATGCAGCAGAGGCCTTGGTGACTTATACAGAGGCATTGCTGTTGATTTACCTATCACCCATCAAAATAAAGGTAGCACATTTTTAAAATAATTTAAGTCCCTGGGAACACACCATTTCATTTCTGCCCACCTTTTCAGGCACCTATGGATTATGGAGAGTCAGAGTTGTTTATTTTACTTTCTGCCCACAGGTTGTTGGATGGCATTCCAGGGACCCAGGCCCTCTGCCCTGTGTGGTGCAGCCTGGGAAGTCATGGCGGCCAAGGTTACCTTTATCTGCTTGATCTCATACTGGATCCTCTTGATGGGGTTGCCATAGATATCATTCCCGGAATCCACCTCCTTCTCGCTCACTGCTTTGGCCCTGATCACTGCAAAACACAGACACAAAGTTCCCAAAAGATCATCCGGGCTCTGACCAGAGGAGAAGGCATCCTGGTGCTAAGGTGAGCCCATACCTCAACCTACTGTGAAATGACGAGCCAGGTGACCCCAGGCCCACATGACGCCTGGCTCCCCAGGGCCTTTGAGGCTTCCTGAACAAGGAAAATCCTTCTTTGTTCACCGGGGCCCAAACCAGCTCAGAGTCCCTCAGTCCCTGGTGGATTCTCCAGTAGCAGCCATGGATCTGACCCAATTTCGTGTGCGTGGGGCTTTTGACTCTCTCTCATGTGTATTTTACTGGTGGCTGGGGAAGCAGATAAACGGATGGTCTGCTCCAGTCATAGTGATGGGAGTGTTATAGTCACCTCTGAGAGCAAAGGGGTCATTTGTTACCTACCTTTAAGGGACCCAGCTTATTTAGGTTCAGGGGTTTTTACTTAAAAACCCCTGCTTTCCTTGTGGGAGGGGAGAGACAGAGAGAGCAGCTCAGTGGTATAGCCCTTGCCTAGCATGTGTGAGGTTCTGGATTTTATGCCAAGCACCTTAAAAAAAAAAAAGTTTCCCAGAAAATGTTCTTTATAGTAACACATATTCTATGTGGGGAGGATGAAGTGGGGTCACAGTGCAGAACCCAGGGCACAGACTGGGTTAGGAGACATAACTGGCAAACCTAAGGGAAGGTCAGGCAGAAAAGGAGTAGAGGAAGAGATTGGGCTGGGAAGGTTCCAGAATGTTCTGGAGCCTGAATCTGCTGCTGGGTCATGCCTCACAGGGCTTCCTACTAACAATTAAGCCAGGAGTCTGCTCCATCCCTGGTCATCTGACAACAGATGAGCAGTTCAGGCCACTTGGGCAGAGCCCTCCTTTTTCCCTTCGAGGTTATCGGTTGGTGGCACGGCCTATTTTAATGGCTTTAAAAGCTTTGCAGCAGTGCAGGGTCACTCTAGGCAAGTGTTCTGTCACCATGCACATGAGCAAAACAGAGAGAAAGGAGCAGAGCGTGCCAGGTTCAGACAGCCTCCCCACCCCAGTGGCTAGCTCATCTCTTGGAAACTTCTGGCCAGTTCTGTCTTTTCCCACAGCGGCAGGGAGGTCCAGGCACGTGGGTGCTCCATCTGCATCCGTTCCTCAGACCCCAGAAATGTGCCCTGGATTACAGCCTTATCCCAGAGTCCCACACCACAACCCATGGCCCCACCCAGGCCCCAGCCCCATTCGCCTTTCTTCTGTGCAGCTGAGTCATGGCCAAGGCCACAGGTTCCTGTTTCCCAGGCTAAGCCAGGCCTCACCCTGAAAAGTCACATCTGGAAGAAGCCACCTTGAAGGCCACCCCAGAATAGAGGGCTCTGCCTTTGTTCCTGTGAAATGCCTTCCCTTAAAATATGAGACTCTTTGTAACTTGTCACTAGCCAGCTACCTGGACTGCCAATGCCAAAAAAATAATCCCTACCCCAAGTCTTATTGCTCCCTCAATCCATACTGCTCCCTGTCCCAGACATGTACAGGTATGTCCACACCTCAGAAGAGACAAGTTTCTTCTGCCCAAACTGCCACCTTCCCCACTCTTCCTGGAAAACATTTTTATCCCTCAAGATCCAGCTATGAAATAGCCCTTTCCTGTCGTCCTCTGGGGAAGTCTGTCCTGTAGCACTGGGTATATTTTCATCCATTCTGCTGTAAACACCTGTACACCTGTTTGCTCAGGGCCTGCGGGGTCCTGATAGGTAGAGACTACTTTCTGTGCAGCAGATGGTGCTCAGTAAATGTCTGCTAGGTGGAACTGGCAGCTGGCAGCCTAGTGAGGCTTGTCCTTGGTCCCTCTTATCGCCTGTATAAACTATATGCCTTACTGCAATGCTGCACCAAAATTGTTTATGCAAATCAGTGAGCATGCCAGCCTTAGTCACAAGTTTGCTCTTCATGTGGCAATCATCCCCTCAGAGACAACAAGTAGGGTTGCCCTGCTGCTTGGGAATAGAGGGACCTGGACCTGGTCAGCAGCTAAATGGACTCCTAGTTCTCGGACTGGAGCAGCTCCCTTGCAGCAGTGGGACTGCAGATTATACTTTCATTTTTATTATTTTTTTGGTCAGTAGTGGGGTTTGAACTCAAGGCCTCATGCTTGCTAAGCTTTACCACTTGAGTCACTCCACCAGCCCTTTTCGTGTTGGGTATTTTCGAGATAGGGGGTCTCGTCAACTATTTGCCTGGGTTGGCTTCGAACTGCGATCCTCCTGATCTCTGCCTCCTGAGTAGCTGGGATTACAGGTGTGAGCCACCGGTGCCCAGCTCACTTTCATTTTTCAATTTCAGAAACCAAGAGACTGGTAAATTGAAGGTCAGGGTAGACTTGTGGGGTTAAGACTAGAAAGTCAACTGAGGCCTCAGATGCTTCAAGGAAGTGGGGCGGGGGGTGTACAGAGATGGTAAGAATCTCCATTTCCAACCGGGCTTTCCATGGGGATCCAGAATGCAGATTGTTTGGTGGGATGTCTCTCAATTTTGGGTGGAGCCTCCTACTTACTTTGCAAAATGAGAGATTGCAGGAAGAGAGACAAAGGAGGATTGAGAGAGGCAAGGAGAGCAGGGTCTAGGAAAGCCTTCTCCAAAGCCTCAGCCCCTCATATGGAAAGAGAGAAGCCGGGGAAGAGGACAGCTTAGGTTGGTGTGCCCCTCTCGGTGGAACAGGCTCTCACTGTTGACCTGCACAAAGCAGGTCTTGGCTGTGGCCCATTGGGTATGGCAGGTGGAGAAGGGATGGATCTTGCCTGCAGAAGCCTTCAACAGCAGCCCTGGCTTTCAAGTGGGATCCAATACAGGCAGCACACAGACAGACGGACAGGGAAACAGTTTCCTTTATACTGGCAGACAGGGAAGGTGGTGGAGAGTACACGTCTACACACACACGTTGACTGGACACTACTGTATGCTGGGCCTAGGGTCAGGCAACAGCACCAAGGTGAGTCCCCCCACCCACCCAAGGAGCAGTGGAAGGGAGTCTATCATGATTTCTCTTCTAATTGCTCTGTGCCTCCAAACCACAGCCTCCCCCCAGAAAGTATATTTTCTTCTTTCTTTTCTGCTGTGAACACAACATCTGGGTTTGAGATCAAGGGTGAGACACTGGCTGGTGAATTCACTGCCAGATGTCGGCTACTGGAATGTACAACCATAGACTTAATTCAAAGCACACGCAACCGCAGAGCCCTGCCCCCATCCCCTGGGCAGAGGACAGCTCATGATGTCACTTCCCCCTGCCAGGAGCCTGCAAAAACAATCCCCAGTGCACCCGGCCAGAATGGGGATGGAAAAGAACTGGGTGGGTGGAAAGTCAAGGTCACGGAAGATGATGCAAAGAGCACGGGGCGGTGTTCAGACTCTGAGAATCCCAGCTGCCCAGGGAAAGACAACAGAGGCTGGACCGTCCTGCTGCAGTCCGTGGCAGTGAGTGGATGTGAGGGCACTTGCTGGAAACCCAAGGGGCAGCCAGCATGTGCGATGGCCAAGGGTGGCTGGAGGATGCAGCACTTAACACATTCTACCATGACCAGATCTGGCTGAGACCTCAGGGCTCAGAACCTTGGTTCTCCCTCCTGTCTATCCCCTCTGCCACTGATGCACAGCCCTCTGTGTCCTCCAGACCCCCTCACACACCTGCTAACATCTTTTGGATCCTACTGTGTCTTCGGGAGCACTAGGGAAGCTTCTGGGAAAAATAAAACACACATTGTCCACAATCCATGGGGTCAGAGCCCGCAGGAGAACTGTCTGGAGGAAGCCACTTATTTCTCATTGAATTCTCTTTATTGTCTTGCTGAGGGCCCGGCTGCTCTCCAGGGAAATCCCGTGAGTATAAACACATCCTATGTGAGAGTTCCCCATGGAACCCTCTGTGGCGGTGTGGGCTCCCACCGCGGAGTAATATCATCAACTGACTTCTAGACACCCACGTCCTGGCCCCTGGGCGCTCCACGTGCTGTCGGGGACTCCTGGCCACTTGTTGAGGCTGAGCTTCTGGCTTCAGGAAAAGTTGCCCTCAGTCCCTCGGATGCATTCGTCTGTGTGGAAAGTTGTTGGTGTCTCCCAGACTTGGAAAAACAATCACTCATTTAAATACTAAGACAAAACCCGGCACCAGGCCATTGGAGGCTTACGGGTGCACTGACTGAGGCTGGGAGGCATTGCTCAGGGTCACTATAGGGCGTTGTCACCTCAGACCACCCACTCTATTGTGCAGAGTCCAGCTGGACCAAGGACCAGCACTCCTGGGGCAAGCACCACCTCTGCCTCTTCCTGCTCATGGCCCTAGGGATACCCGCCATGCTCCCTTCCCTCGAAGGTGGGATCTGGGCCTTCCATGTCCTAGCGCATTTGCCAAATCACTAGTAGGTGGGGGTGGCTCTCGTGTGGTGGCTGGGTTGAAGTCAGCCAGACACACACTGGTTTAAGGCTAGTAGTAGGAGCGTGCTACCCAGGTCAGCCCTGCAAGACACCCCACTTCTTATACACAAATGCAGTAACTGCAGGCCCAGCTGAAAAAGTCCCCCTAGGGTCAGCTGGTCCATTCTCTTTTGTGGGTTAAACTATCTGTTAACCAGTGCAATTAAAAGAGAAACCAAACCCAACCTCTGCTTACTTCTGGCAAGAATCTGGTCTTTGCAGGTGTACACGCAGCTCTGGCATATTGGGGGGACTGTAAGGTTCCACCCTCCCTTGTTTACCCTCCCTAGAGAAGGGGTGCTACATGCCTTGCCATATACACCCTCAAATCACACAGGGTGAGCAAATTCCTGGTACCGTTCATATCTAGATTCTACGGCTGTCACTGGGATTGTCTTTAGGAGGACATTATGACATAGCTGGCAGACCTGGCTGAGGCTACCTGACCTTTGAATGTAGATCAATTCTTCCAAAGCTCAAGCTTGTTTGGAGGATGGACCTGTGGTGCCTCTGCCATAGCTGCTCACGAACCCTGGAGTTCAGAGTCTGGAGAGGGAGGTGATGCCTCACTTCCCCACCTCCGGTGTTTACACCCTCACCTGGGGACAGAAGCCCAGCCACACAGCTCATAGCTTTGTCCTAGGATAGCTGCAATAAACTGGTTACTTCGTTCAGGTTGCTGTCTTGGCTGGGTGTGGGATGAGAGGGGCTTAGGGGCACAGGAAAGACCACTTGGACCTCCCCACTGGGATGGTGTCCACTTTTGCTAGCGGGATGGGCTGACCTCACTGTCTAAAGGGGCAGATATGGCCACAAGCATTGCTGGGGATGGAAGATGGTGACCAGGAAGTGGGGCTGTGCTCCCAAAGCCTGCAGACCTGCCTTGGCTCCCAGATATCAAGGCCACGCCCCTTCTTGCAAAACTGCAGGCACAGGGACACAGGTGGCATTGAGCAGCTGGGAGGCATCACAAGGAATGCAGGGCATCAGCTCAGGTTTGGCATCCATAAGTGCACAGGCATGTCCAGCTCCACCTGCTATCTCTGGCCTCACTGTCCACCCGCAAGTTGCCCTCAGTAGACAGCTGGGGACTTCCCCTGCACTCTGAGCTCTGCCCTGACCTGGTCTCTCCACGCCCTACCCCTTTTTGTCAGTGGTGGAACAGACCACTTAGAAGTTCGCTCCTTTTAGGGAAATGGGAGAAAAAGAGGGGCTGTCACTTGGTAATTAAAAACAGCCCAGTTGTGGTAGGCCGGACCCAGGGCTTCTCTCACTGCAGCAGCTGAGAGAGGCCAGACCCTCCAGCAGAGACCTCCAAACTGCTCCATCCCCAGGTGCCAGCTTTTGGAGAGTGGGAAACCAGACAGCTAGGGTCCTTTGGGAAGCTCCACACAGTACCCTGACTTGGGGCAGGGGTGAGTCTGTCCAGGGTGAGGATAAGACTTGGGTATCATGACTCAGGCCAAGGAGACAAATGCCTGGAATGAGAATGGCTCAGCGCAGATGGGCTTTGGGGGAGGGGTGGTTTGATAGGGCAGGGAGGGAGATGGGGGAGCAAGATGCAGAACAGCATGCCCCACTTGCTGGCCCCTGGGACATGCCAAGCCCGCGCAGTACAGGCTCCTTGCCCATTGCTCAAGATTCTAGCGCACATGTGAGTGGCTGTCTGCTGGATGCCCGTCTCCATGGAGACCGGCTCTCCCATCTTCATTTCCTGCCCATTGCTTTGGCTCCCCTTAGGGAAGGCGAGGGAACAACATCCAGAAGAGCCAGCAGAGAAAAGCAGCAGCTCGCTCTGCCTGGCTCTTCCAGCTGCCTCCCCAACCTCCTAGGACCCTGGCCCTTCCCTCTAGTCCTAGTAGGACCCGGCCCCATGCCTGGCCACCCTTCCTCTTTTCTCCCTGCCACTGGCCAGTAGGATCTCATGCCAGAGGCTTGGGCTCAGCCCTTCCCATTCACGTGCTGCTGAATCATTTGAAAAAAATGCATCCCACTCCTGGGAGGGTTTGCCGAGAACAGTGCGGCTTTGTGGAGGAACTGCTGCTTTGCAATTTCTCCGCCAAGAACCCGTGCAGGAGCCAAGCTCAGCCCTGCAAACCCCAAGCCGGGGCAGGAGGCAGAGGGAGCTTGGAAAGGGGCCCAGGGAACCCCACCCACCCTGCCCACAGGCTGAGGGATGGGGCTGGGGACAACACAGAAGCAGAGGCAGCAGACCAGGGTCCTCTCCACGCTGTGTGCTGCCGTGTGACCGTGGGCAGTCACATTCCTCATTAACTGACTCATTTTCAAGAGCAGGCTGGACCCTTGGACTCTTGCGTTCAGCACTGACAATCTGTGAACCCTAGCTTACGCGTGGGACCCTGAGGCATGTAGCTGGTGGGCTGAACCCAGTTCACTGTGTGTCTCAGGAGACAGAGACAGGGCTGAGAAGACTGAAATGCCAGAGCGGCACTCAACTTCAACCGGGAAAGGACCAAGGAGACCACTGGGGGCTTTGGTTCTGGCTCCCCTGTCCCTGCCTCATTTGCACAGCCGTCCCTGAGCTATGGAGAAAGGCAGGGTACAGCCAGGGCAGACCTCTGTCTGTAGCCTAGGGTCCTGACCAGGGTGGTTGTGGGCTGCACCTTTATCTTCCATCTTCCAGAGAGGAGGCCAAAGGCTGGACTCTGACTCAAAGCTTTTGACCTGACCTCTTGCCATTTTCCATCCAGTGGAGGGAAGACTGCAGATCAGAGAGCGTTCCTGCCCCACCCCACAACTTCACAAACCCTATCTTCCCTTCCCATCCTCTTACACGTCTGAGGTCCTGGGTGCTAGTGTGGACATGCTAGCTGCACACCAGGCTAGGTGGGGAAGGAGAGGTGTGAGGATAGAAGACTGACCCCCACCCCCGCCACACACACACACAGGGTCACAGTCAAAATCTCGTCCAGCCAGTGCAGGAGTGGGCTGTGCTGGCCAGGGGAGCTGCTGTGCCTGTATCTCTTGCCATGGCTTCTGTTGGACACTGAAGGCCTACCCCCAACCTATAGACAGCTGACCCCAGCAGCCACACAATAGCCACTTTGCTGTTGTCATGCAAACCTACCAGGGCAGCCTGGAGATATTTCTGAGTCCCTGGGAGTTTGCATACAGCAGGGACTCAAAGAAGAGATCAGTTGGTGTAGAGTGAAGTGACAACAGGGGGACACTATCCCCTAAATGTGGGTGGAGAAACACAAAGCTCTACAACAGTGCTAGGAGAAGGAACCTGGAAGTGTTTTAGGAGGAGGAAGATAAACATGTCCTCCAGCCTAGTATCCTCCCCCAGCTCACAGAGCTCTGTACAAACCCTCAGGGAGCTCAGTGCCCTTCCACTGGTGCAGCCCCATCTCACAGTCAGATGGAGGCTGGGTGGGGCAAGGCAGTTTGCAGGGCTGAGCCGTGAACCCAGGCTGGACCCAGAGCCCACCAACATTGCCATCTGTGGGACCTGAGACTTCAGGGAGGATTTGGGATGCTAGGCAGGTGCCAGTAGGACCTAGGCAGTGTCCCCTCTGTGTGGTTGTGTCAAGAATGAGGGTAACAATAAGAATGTCAGCAAGAACCTGGGCATGAGGGGAGGAGGTCGAGAGTCAAGCCTCAGGAAGAAGCACAGAGACACTGGTATCTTTCCAAGGCCACCAAGCCATCATCAGGTAGCAGAGCTGTGTTGTCACCACGATGCAGTGGTTCCTGGTGTGTGGGGGTCGGAGGAGCCCGGGAGGTTCGAGGCTGTCCTGAGCTCTTTGCGCCACTGTCCAGCAAGGTAACCAAGAGAGCAAAACCAGGGTCTGCAGGACCCCCCAGGGGAAGGGATGAGAGGTGTCCAAGACATCTTCCCTTAGAGGAAATTGCTGAATCTCTTTTTTGGGGAGGGGGTCCTCAGGGGCCAATTTGTTACCCACACTACTGGCCTGGGCCAAGGCTAACCCATCTCTCTTCAGCCTTCTCCGAGACAGGTGGGAAAGGACAGGGTGTCTTGCCATGCTGTCAGGGGCCAGTGTAGGTGTGACTGTCCAGGCAGAGATGAGTCACCCTCCACTATGTCTCACTGCCCATCCCCACACCTACTTTTAGCTTCAGTGTGGCCAAGAAGGGACGATTCGTCACCTAGAACACACAGGCCACAAATACTACCTTTGCAAATGGAAACAAAAATAACCTACGCCAAAGAAGGCTCGTCCCCTCGTTAGGCTGCGGCTTCCAGGCTAAGTCAGGAGGTTCAATTACACAATGTTGGGTTCCACTGCGGTCACAGCTTTAAACCTGGGGATCCCACAGCACCCTCTCTGCCTTCCCAGAGATGACTTGCTTCTCTAAGCATCACCTAAAAGCCAGGCACCAGGTGGGTGTGAATGCAGGGGATATGATGCTCAAAAAACAAAAGCAAAACCAAAAAACACCTGTGGGCTGCAATTTTGGCCCCAACCAAATGGGCACAGCGTGGTGGTGGCATATGAGTTTGCAGTTCCCACAGGGGTCCTGCTCGGGTCTCTCAGAACCACACACACGGGGCCAGTGTCTTGTACCTCTCTGTGGGCTCATCCCTCACCAGCGAACATTGCATATTTTACTTATTGACTATGTCCTCCACTGACTGAGAGCCCCATAGCCTTCTGTGTGCTGTTCACCACTTACCTGCAGGAACAGGGTCTGGGACAGGGTCGGGCATTCAGTATTTGTGAACAAAAAATAGTAGAAGAGCAGGTTGATCGCTTCCAGGGAAAAATGGTGAAATCGGGAAGAAAAGGAGTGACAAATGGGATCTTTCCCGTACCTACTTTCCAGCAGAGGTGTTCACATCTCCCAAAAGCACTTTACACAAAAATTGAGGTCCAAACCTGGGATAAACCACCAAAGCACTCTTTGGTGCCTAACCTTTTGATCCAAATGAATTGGGATATACTTCTGTTTTGAGAAACAGGCACAAAAGAAAAGAAGCTAAGATTCCAGAAAGAAGGCTCAGAAAGCCCACCATGAAATGTGCAGTGCAGACGAACGACACCCTTGTGCAATGTGGATGACATGAGGAGCTACACTGAGAGGGGGGAAAGCAAGGCTTCTGAAAGACCACTTTTTGTAAGAGTTTGAAAACAAGTGACACCAAGCACCATAATGCTTAGCCTACGTGTGTATGATAAAGGGTGGGGATGAGCCTCAAGTTCAGCAGGTGTATGTCCGAGGAGGAGGAGGCAGGCATACAAAAAGGTTTAAGTAGCATGTGGGCAGAATTTCTGGTTTTCACCAGACATATCAAATCCTGGGTTTGGGGGAAGGGCTCACAATTGTTCATTATCATGTCTACAAGATACACAGGAAAATGGCAATTCATAGACCAATGACACAAACGTGGCCTGACCAGAGATGGTTGATGCAAGTCAAAGCGTCTGTGGTCCTTTAAGGGGAGGGAGAGAAGAGGAGAAACAAAGTGGAGGAGGAAGGGAAGAGGGATGGGGGAAGGGAGGGAAGAAGTGAAGGAGAAAGGAAGGAAAGATGGAGGAAGAGAGGAGGGAAGGAGAGAGGAAGTGGAGGAGGAAGGGAAGAGGAATTGGGAAGGGAAGGAGAGAGGAAGTGGAGGAAGAAGGGAGGAGGCTCAGAATTCTCCCAGTCCAGGGACCAGCAAACTGTGGCCCAAGGGTCACATTCAGCCACCATCTATTTCTGTCAATCAAGTCCTAGTAAACTTGGCCACACCCTCTCATGTCTGCATCCTCTGTGGCTGCTTTTGAGTCCCAGTAGCAGAGCTGAGCAGTGTCCAGAGGCTGACTGGCAAAGCTAAAGCATTTACTATCTGGCTCTTTGGGGAAAAACTCTGTTGACCCTTGTCATAGTCCCTAAGCCTGCAAAATGGCAGAGAAAAAAACCTACCCAGGGTGGCTGCTACAGCTACTGATTCTGAAGTGAAGTTAAGGAGTTAGGAAACTGACCAAACACCAGGTTCTCCCACACTGCCAGCCCCAGGGGGAGTCACCCAGCAAAGCTGGGGTTGCCTCCCCCCAGCCCCCAGGACCTAAGAATGGTGAAAAGTTGTGCTATAGAACAACATTGGCCTGATTGTTTTAAAGGGGCCAAGAGAGGCTTTAGTGCAGTCAGTCCCTCTGTCAATGTCTCAGCCAGTGGCTAAGCAACAGATGAAGTATCTTTTGAAACTGTGCCTGCCTGACCCGGGATGCCCTTAAAAGTCCAGTGTTTATTGGGCTCAAACATCTGAAAAGATGATTTTACCTGGAGTTTCCATATGTCTGCAGCACACAAAAACAGACGCCCCTGTGGGAGACTCGCCTGCGGTACGTGGGCTGGACTGGCTCCCTGGACCCCACAACAGGCTCTATTTTTGTGGGAAGGAGCTTTGCCTGGAGGGTGGTGTAATGTGATTTTAGGGAAGCCAGAGGGGGATGAGGCACAGACAGACCTTAGACACGCAGGTACAGGGCAGGCAAATGGACACTAGTGATGTATTTATCATGGGTGGGACTTGCCTTTAACATGTTTTCTGAAAGTCTTCCAAGCGTTTCCTGGCTTTTTCCAGAAACTGCTTGTGCAACTTGTTTTGCTCTGAAATCTGCTGTTGAAGATCATGGATCATCTGCTTGTGTCTTTCCTCGTTGAGAAGGCTGCTGCCTGAGAAGGAAGTGATTCTGTAGTCAGATCCTCCTCCCCTGGTATGGAGTCCGTTGGGATAAGCTTTCAGAATGGCCAAGCGAGTTCTTCTGCGTTCCCGTCGCTCTTCCTCCAGCTCAGCCTTGTAGTGGATTTCTAAACTCATGTCTGGGTGTTCCATCTGCCCTGACAGGGTCTTCTGCCTTCTCTGCTCCATCTCTGCTTTCTGCTTCTGCCTCAAAGCCATCCATCCTGTTCTTTCCTCGTGCTTCTGTGCATAAGGCTGAGAGGGCTCCTCCAGGAGTGTGGCCAGTCTGGGCTCCTCCATCAGCGTGGCCAGTCTGGGCTCCTCCATCAGCTTGGCCAGTCTGGGCTCCTCCATCAGCGTGGCCAGTCTGGGCTCCTCCATCAGCTTGGTCAGTCTGGGCTCCTCCATCAGCGTGGTCAGTCTGGGCTCCTCCATCAGTGTGGCCAGTCTGGATGGCTCATGTGCTGACTTGGGGACTTGCAAGAGCAAGTCCTCTTCATCAGTAGATATCCCTGCCTCGGAGAGTATCTGACTTTCATTTTTTAACATGGGTTTAGCCATCTGATGACATTTGAGATTTTCAGTTTTGATCAGCAGGCTTTCCAGACTGGTTTTGGATGACATCTCTGCAGCCTCAGCCTCTGCTGCGCTCTCAGACTCCCCAGTAGGCACTGCTTCCATCACCCTGGGCAACTCCAATCTCGAAATGTCACTACTCTGTCCCTGGGTCTCTGAGAAGCCCTGCTCTTCATCCGTGTTCTGATCTGCCCTGGGCCTCTGCTCAAGGTGCAAATTCAGGTGCCTCTTCAGCTTCCTGTTTGTATTAAACAACTCCTCAAAAGCAAACTCCAGATCTTTCTGCCATTTGTTCTTCTCATCGCACTTGAACAGAGACCCTGGGGGCGTAGGGCTCCTTCTGTCGGGATTGCTGACTGGCCACAACTCTTCTAGGTCATTCAGTTTCCCCTCTGGACTATGATCCCGCCAGTTGTATTTCAGGTCTTGCATAAAGTGAGGGGTCCCCCTCCCCACCTGCCTTCTCCCATCCCGGGCCGGTTCCATTTCCTCTTCCTCCAGGCCCTCAATTTCCTCTACAGGGGCCAAGAGCGGACTCAGCTTTGCTAGGTCCATGGCTCGGCTCAGCCGAGAGCTCACGGACCGGCGGCTGCTACTGGTCTTGCTAGAAGGTGCTCGCTTTCCTTTGTTTTTCTCAGGGGGACTCAGCCCCCGGGGTCTGGAAGTCCCCCGCCTCTCTGGACACACTGTCTTCTTCCCCGATTTGTGGTGCCAGGCTTGTTGTCTGTATGGCTCTTCCCTGTGACACCTCCCCTCTCTAAAGGCAGTTTTGTGCTTCTCCCTGCCTCTCGGGGATCTTGCTCGCTGATGGATGGGCCCCTCCAAGTCATGTTCGTGTCCTATTGCCTGCCTTGCAATCCCACCCAACAGACGGGCTAAATACAGCCGCTCCAGGTCTTTGATTTGCTGTAGCTGGGCCTCCTGCCACTCTGCCTTCAGCTCCTCGGCCATGCGTTGCAGGTGCCGGCTTTTCCACTGCTGCACCTCGGGTCTTCTCTCCAGAACCACGTCACCTTTGTCTCTGACTTGCAGTGATGCGAGCGTCTGCCTCAAAGCTAAGGCGTCGTCATCTGAAGCCAGGCTTGTCTCAGTGGTTAGTTCCATGTCCTTTTGCATTTCTGTGAGTTTGGTAGACACCACTTCTGAGGAAAGATGACTGCCGCCAGGAGCAGAGGGTTGCAGGGCCAGGGACCTAAGGAGCTACTGAGGCCACAAGTGTTCTGTCACAAGCCTACAACAGGAGGAGGACACACGCTGCTCCCCGAAACAGTCCAAGGAGGGTGTGCAGGGCCCTGGGGACAATGCACATGGGATGCTCAGTGCAGGGACAATGAGAGAGGGCCCTTGGGGTCTCTCCTGACTCTGCCCACCAGGCCCACTCCCTGACTCTGCCCTGCTTTGCACATACTTGACAAGGGTCTGTTAGGGTGACTGTGTTCCATGGGATATGGTTCTGCCTCCTAGGGGACATTTCACAACATCTAGAGATTTGTTGTTGTTGTTTTGGTCATCACAACTGGAAGTGGGGGAGGTGCTACTGGCCTGTGGTTGGGGACAGACCAGGGATATTGCTGAACATCCTGTAAAGCACAGAGTGGCCCCCATGACAAAGAATGATCTGACCCAAAGTGTGAATGGTGCCGAGACAGTGCCACCATCTTAGGAGGCATGAACTAGGACTCAGGTGGGGCAGGAGGGTACAAAAGAAAGCACCTGGGGCAGGTGGAAGCAAGGGAGGAAGCCTGGCCTCCAGGAGAGCTGCTCACAGACAAAAAGAGGAAGGGGCAAGGTGGAGGTGCTTGCCAGGCAGTGTGTGTGCACGGGTGTGTGTGTGTGCGTGTACACGTGTGCATGCTGCTATGTGTGTGCATCTGTACGCCTGCCGTAGCAGCCCAGAGGCATGCATGCAGGTGCATGTATGTGGGTGATGTTTGACTCTTGAACCCAACACAGACAAAACAGGAAGAAAAAAGGGTGTGACATCTCTTTTCACGACTCCTGGCCTTTCCTTGTGAGGTTATCAGGGGCCTTTGCAAGCATCTGGCTGAGAAAGGCCCTCCTTGGGCAGGAGGTGCTTCCCCAACAGGGTACAGTTGCCACTTAGAGCTGGTGCCAGAATAGCCAAATTTCTGATCGAAGCAGGAGCTTCCTGGACTCTGTGGTTCATATAGAAAGCCCTGGACTGCCCTTGTTCTTTTTTTTTTAATCTGGGTGGAACCAGGCTCAATAACTTGAGCCTTGAGCCAAAAGAAGTCACATTGATCAGAAAGTAGCACTTTGTCTGTATCACAGTCAGGCTTGCCTCTGAGCACTTATCTATCAAACTGGATTTTTGTTTTTAGGACAGGGTCTCACTATGTAGCCCAGGCTGACCTAGAATTCACCATCCTCCTGTCTCAGCTTCCCAAGCGCTTGGATTACAAGCGTGCGCCACCACACCTGGCATAGATCATCTTTTGTATGGGACCTTGGGAGGTAAGAAGCTATTAACACCCTTGGCTCTCAGATGGGGAAACTGATACAAGGGGACAGAAGGACACTTGATCCAGGTCACACAGCGGGCAAGAGGCAGACTGGCCCTCTGCTGCTTGGGTAGACCACAGCACCTTTGGCCAGCCATGGTTGGCCACACTGTCACTGGCTTTGATGTACCTTTTTTGGGGAGGAGGTCCTTTTACCTCTTGGTAAAGCAGACTATGCAATTAGAATAATATACTTAGAACAGTTCCTAATATTAAACTCCACCAGTCTGCCAACCACCATGATGGGCAAGAGGAGAGAGTGACAGAAAGCAGGGGTGTTCAATGCACAAGGATGCAGATTTTGGAGGAAGGCGACACAGAAACTCAATGGAATGAAGAATTGTGTTTTGTTCTTTGCTCTTTTATTCTCAAAAAGCAAATGGCGCCATGATACAGTTGGCTATGCAACGCTAACACAGGAATCTAGACCCTTTTCTCACCTCACCTACAAGAATTAATTCATAGACCTTAATGTAAGGTCTGAAAGCAAAAATGCTTAGAAGGAAACAGGTGTGTATTTCGTGACCTTGGCTTAGGCAAAGATTTCTTAGATGCAATACCCAAAGTTCAAGCAATCAGAGAAGAAACTGACAAACAAGATGTCAAAACTGAAACCTGCGTGTTGTGAAAGTCACCATTAATAAAGTGCAAATACAAGGCACAGACTGTTAGAAGATATTTGGAGATCATATATCCAATAAAAAAGTCCAGTCTAGGATATTTACACAACTCTTACAAAGCAATAAGAAGACAAATAATCTAATTTTAAAGCAGGCAGAAGATGTAAATAGACATAAAGGATAGTCAATGCCAACATTCAGGAAACACAAACTGAACCTGCAATGAGATGCTACTTCACACCCATTAGGATGGCTACACTTAAAAACAGGTGGAAAGCCAGGTATGGTGGTGCACACTTATAATCCCAGCTACTCAGGAGGCAGAAATAGGAGGATCTAGAGACAGAAACAGCCTGGACAAACTTAGTGAAACCTTATCTCAAAAGCAAAATAAAAACAAAAGTGGTAAGGGTTTAGCTCAAGTGATAGAGCACTTGTTTAGCAAGCTCAAGGACCTGTGTTCAATGCCCCATACTGCCAAAAAAAAAAAAAAGTAAAAATTGAAAAATTGGAACCCTGCGCACTGTTGGCGGGAATGTAAAATGGTGTAGCTGCTTTGGAAGACAATGTGGCAGTGTCTTTAACAGGTGAACAACAACTGACTATATAACTCCACTCTACCTTGGAAAAATGGAAGCCTGAGTCCACACAAAGAACTCCAAGCTCAGAGAGGCCAAATAAGGAAGGTCTTCGGCTCAGAGAGGAGCTGGGTTTGCAGCTGAGTCTCATGTGCCAAAAACTGAGTTTTTCCCACCCCAACGAGTGGCCACCAGGGTGTTCAAACAGGTAGGGATGGTCTGGGTTGCTGAAAGTATTCTTTTTGTCGGTCCTGGAAGACACCTGGAGAGAATAGGGCAAGGCCTGCCCCAAGGCACAAAGACTTAATTCTGAGCCTGGAGCCATGGCCCCCCACCATGTCCAGCAGGAGACAATCACTGAAGCCTGCTCCAGAAGTGCCCCCAGCTCGGTCAGTGACCCACACTCGGTAGAGATCTTGGGATAAAGTTCAGGAAATTACAATGGCTCTGTAGTTCAGGAACCGATGTCCCCATGACAACTGCTAGATACGTCCTCACATGCCGCTACATCCTTAGTGCCTCCCCACTCGTGCCTGTGCCCTCCCCACTTGCTATCTTGCAATCAGAGGACAGGGTCCTTCTTGGACTGGTGGGTGTGCTGGCAGGGAAGGCCACTAGGGCCTCGCTGAGCCCAAGATGACGCAGGGTAAGTGCCTGCTCACCTGTTCAAAAAGCCCCGTAGGAGACGCCCTCTCCACTCGGGATGTCCGGCCGCTCCTGCATGTCTCTCTTGGGGTCTCTCCAGCCTTGCAAGATAGGCTCCCCAGTGCCCTGGGCAGGGCTCTTGCCAAGGGAGACAGGCATGCTTCTGACTGGGGTCCTCACTACAGTGCCCCTCTCTCAATCCATCTGGACTCTGTTTACTGGACCTGGTGACCCTTCGTCTCTTATATCTTTGCAGAGTGTTCTGAGTTTCCCCCATGTTGCCCCTACCCCCAGAGCAGACAGTTGCCTTTGGCCGGCTGCCTTCAGCCAGTCCAGAAAACCACAGCAACTTCCCGACAGAAGCTGCCCTTGGAACAGTGTGGGGGAAGCCAGGCTGGACACCCTTCTGGCCTTTGGGTGGCACCAGAGCCTCCTGTCAAGCCCAGTGGACACTGGGTCAATTTTCTTTTGTTTATTGAGGTTCTGTGACCCAGAGCATGGAGCCAGCCTGTGGCGACCACACCCAAGTAGCTACCTGGATGGATTTTCAACAGATGCAGAGCCTGTCCTGAGAGCCTGGCCAGAGGCAGGGAAGCTCCATGCCACACAGGTGGTTCTGGCCTCCTCTTCTTCCCAAGGAGACCCCAGTGCCTCTGAGCAGCTGGGCTGAGAGAGTCTACTGTGATCCCAACAAAATCAGGGGTAAGAAGTAGCACAACCAGAGGCTGCGAGAGGCACCAGTGGCAGGCTATCAGGTCCTGTGGTTGACTAGCATGGGAGCTGTCCCTCACTTCTGCAGGAAATGCAGGATGTGACCCAGTCTGATCCACTAAGGCGTGATATGGTATGAACAATGTACATGTGAGGCCTCTCGAGCCTGTCTTGGAGCCTTGGGGTGGACCTGTCAGGGGTGCGCAGTTCCCACAAGGAGGACAGTCACACAGCTAACTTGGTGACAGTTAGAACCTCTACTTGCTGGGGTTTGTTGTAGGGATGCTGCTGGACTCCCCAGGTACCATGATGGGCATGGGGTTTTAAGTTCACCCATTGTGGTTTACCATCAATATGACATTGACCTTGCACACGTGGGTACCCAAAAGACACAGCAGATACCACTTTCTGCCCCAGACACAAGTCGACAACATTGAGCACCACCGTCTCCAGGGACACCACCAGGACTCAGCTGCAACTTTCCACCCTCAGTTATAACTGGCCTCTCCAGGTTGATGTCATTCCTTTGCTCCCACTGGGTCTCTGATGGTCTCACCCACTCCATTCTCTCTGCTGGAACCCACTGTGACAGTTCCTGGGATTGTATGTCATAGATATTTAAGCAAGCCAGGTAAATAAGCCAGCAGCTTATTTACCACACAGCTGGCTGTGAGGACCCAGCATTAAAAACCACGCAGCCTCAACTGACCACGGGCCTCACACCATTTCACAATCTCACCTCAGGAGGTGAGATCTAGTCCTACCCCCACTTTCTGAAGGGGAAACTGAGACTCAGAGAGGTTAAATAACTTCCCTGAGGCCACCAGCTCACAAGCAGTGCAGCAAGGACTCAGATCCAAGCAGGCAGCCCTGACCCAGGCTCTTAACCTCTACTGCAGATGGAGGGCAGAGCTGGAAGCCACTTTCTCGGCATGAATGGGCTCTGGCCTGAACTTACTTGTCCTCACCTGACCTCTGGCCTCTCTGGCCCTCCTGTGGCCCTGAGAAGCATGCTTGGCCTCTGATGGCAGCTGAGGCCTGAGATGGCCTGAGTGCTCCCTGTGTGTTGACCAGCAGACACCTGGATGTCTCTGAGTTCAGCAGATGGGCAGTCCTCCCACTTGTAGCTCACGTATTTTATTCCTCACCATGCAGCCCAGGCTGAGGCCAGCCAGGCGCTTCTCCAGCCTTGTTAGGTCAGGTCTGGTTCAGCAGGACTGGGATGGGCCCAGACTGTGCACGTCTCAGGTGCTTCCCATGGCACGATGCTATTGGTCCATCGACCAGCTTTTAGTAGCCACCCCAGCAAATGTGTCTCCGTGAGGCTGTGCCTTGCTCTGCCCTCCTCCCCTGACAGCTGAGACCTGGTCATCTCTCATCCGGGCTCCCTAAGCATTCTCACCAGCCTCTCGCCACTTTGGCCTGTGTGTTTGCACCTTTCTCCCTGTACATGGCTACTCAGCTGCCCTACAATGGTCCCCTGCTGTCCTCACCAGTCTTCAAGTGTCGCCCACAGCCACATGCAGCACATCTGAGCTGCAAGCAACGTGCAGATTCCTGGGTCCTCTCCAGACAGCTCCTACCCCAGCATCTGTGGACAGGGGTGGGGAGCGCTCTGTTCACCGGCTCCCTCAAATTCCACCAGTCAGGGCTGGAGAGCTTTCGAGCAGTTGACCTTGGGCTCCCCTTCCCATCCCATCTGGGAGCACTGAGTCCCAGGTAGGGTTGGCCAGGCTCTGCTTCCCCAATGTCCTGTACCAACCCAGAACCTTCACTGCGTCCCTGTGGGTTCTTCATGAGATGGACGCACCCTCCCTCAGTCCTCCACCCATATTCCCAGCCCCACCCAATTCCCTCCTAGAAGACAGCCGCCTCCAAAGCCAGCACACCGTCCCCTTTTTTCAAAAGCCTACAGACTCGGGTCCTGGGAGGCCTAGTTAACACTGTTTCTTTGAAACATAAACTACTCCCATCCCAGGGAGGGAGCTTTTCCATACAACTCAAGCTTGCGCTCTCCTGTGTAAAGTTAGTCCTTTCTCTGTTTTCTCAGATGTACAATACATATAATTTGACCTTAAAAAAATTGTTTTTGATTGTCTCTGGGATGCTGACATAGGGAACCCCCTCAAGGGCTTTTAAGATGCATAGAGCAGAGTTTCCCTAAAGTAAGCGAGGCCAGAATGTAATTTGGACTTTGTAAATTGACTTTTCACGTAGCATCCAGGCCTCCCCTCCACATTCCTGGTTATAATGCTCCATGTGTCTCTCTGACAGAAGCCTGATCTTCCAAACTCCTGGGGCCTGGCGTCCACAGGAAAACACTTGACAGATACAATGGATTTACCATAAGGCAAACACAGGCTTGAGGCACCGATGGGCCTGGCCAGCAACAAGCACGTGACCTTTGAATCTAAGAGACTCTCAGACGTGGATACCCAAGGACACTGGTGACCACAGTCAGAAACCAACCACAGCACTCCAACTCAGAGGATTTTTCTTTTCTTTTGGCTTTTGATTTTGAGACACGATCTCACTACATAGTCTAAGCTTGCCTTGAACTTGCAATCCTTTCACCTCAGCTTCTCGAATAGCTGGGATTTTACAGACAGGCACCACCACACCTGGCTCAGAAGATTTTTAACAGCTTATGTACCTGGCCAAATGTAACAGGACAAAGTACAACAGGAATATGTCTAAAACTCAGTGATGTTAAGTAGTGAGTGAGAATACAGCCCTGCAGGAGGTGAAAGGGCTTCGTGTGGCTGTCAGCTACTTTGTCAGAGACACGTGGTCGCAGAAAAAGCAACGTGATCTTTACCTGCATTCAGAGAAGTGTCTAGAACAAGCAGGTGATGGTCCAGCCCAGCCCTGCACTGAGCAGTCCTCTCCTGGATGTTCCAGGATCAAGAGGGAAAGAGGCACACCGGTGCTGAGGATGCCTGAAAGCCTCCACAACCTCCAAGCAGCACCCGCCTGTCCCTGCAGGTGGGACGCCGTAGCACAGGACATATGTCACTCTGAGAACAGTGCCTGCACACTCCGTCAGTGTCCAGAGTGCCATGGAGCTGACAACAGCTGACCCCACGTCAGGGAGCTGACAGTCCACGCCCAGCTCAGCGACTTCAACAAGGCAAAAGGTGTCTCTGCCCCAGAAATGGCCAATGTGACAATGCCACGGGACAATCATTTCACCAAAATCACAATGAAATTGTTGAAATGATTCCGAGAAATGCCCAAGGCCTGAGGCAAAAGGACAACTTGACCAAAGAACAAGGGAGAATCCCACGGTGAAGAGGCATGTCTTCCCAGACAGTTCCAGAAGACAAGGAAAGTGGGAAGGAAGGGGAGAGAGGGCCAGAGGCCCAGGACTCAGGAGGACAATGACAAAACAGGTCACAGGAAGAAAAGTCCTAAAGAGCCAGGAATGTTTGGAAGTGGGTGGGACAGAGGTGTCTGCAGGACTGAGCAGTCCAGAACGGCTATATGGTGGTCAAGAGAGCTAACTAGCTGTGTGACCCAGGGCAAGTGGCTCAACTCCATGCTTCAGTGTGCTCACTTGTGGAGCAGGGTGACAACAGCTGCACCCATCACCATAAGGATCACCCAGTGCTTGGCCAGCGCTGGGGACAGGGCAGTACTTACTGTGTGTGTCTCCAGATGACTGAGCCGAGCCACTGAGGAGGATGCATTACAGGGAGGCAGAGATGGGCCAGGTGGAAGGAAGTACTTTCTACAGGCTGCCTTGGAATCATTAGGTAGGTAGTGAGACACCCATTCCTGGAGGCATTCAAGCCAAGCCCGGATAAAATAATATCAGAAATGTTTTTTTACTCCATTTCTCTGAGTTCTAGCCTCTAGAAATATGCTCTGTGACACACCAGCATTCTTCCCAGAGCCTGGTTTCTGATACTTCCTGACTCTAAGCTGCGTTCCTAAGTGGAGTTCCTAAAACGCTAGAGTGGGTTTTGGACTGGTACCATCAGAATCCCTGAGGGGAGGGAGTCATGGTAGAATAGGAGTCCTGGTCAAGCCCCACAGTGGGTTTTTTCACCTGTGAATCTGTACACATCTCCCCATGTCCCCAAGACTGGGATGAGTCTAAAGGCAGAGGTGGCTGGGCAGCCAGCCTCTGGGGAACAGGTGACTTCCACCAGCTTCGACAGACAGATTCCAAGGCAGACTGACCTCCACACTGATGGTCCAGGCACCAGCAAGCCAGTGGGCTGCTTATGGCAGACCCAACCGGTAAGTCTTCCCAGCCATATCAACAGTGTCTGTCACTGCTTTCCAAGTCCCCATCCAGGTCAGAGCCCTGTGCAAGCAGCTGCTTTTGCTGCATCATGACACCTCTGCTTCCTCTGAATAACTACATTCTCTCCCACCTCCTCCCCCGGCCTCCAGCCTCCCTGCCACCCCTCCAGATCACGCTGTCTTTAGAGAGCCCTGGCTTTCAGATCAGCCCCTGGAGCCTCACCCAACAGCTGGACACAGACAGGACCCAGCTTCACTATGGATAAGAGGCAGACACGGAGGCTCAAGGGCCCCTGACCTAGGTCAGCTGCACTCACAGCTCCCTACCTCCACAGCAGCCCAGCTCTGCCCTGGCTGGTTAACTATGGCAGGCTGTTGCCATAGGAATGGCAGCCCTGTTGTGCTGTGACATCACCGCAGGGGTGAGGTCAGGGACAGCAACAAGCCAGCCAGAGGACAAACACCCAGGTGAGAGAACCGATCCCAGAAATATGGCTCAAACAGCTGGGGTGGTGAGCAGGGGTAATTTGAAGGTGCCTATTGAAGGAGGTGTCTATGAGGGAGAGGCGCAAGGTGGAGGTCTTCATGGTCACAGCGTGGACTCCCCAGCCTGGCAGTATCATGACATTCTTAGGGTGCCGCTCTTCCCCTCAAGCTGTCAGGACATTAAGGAGGTACACACCAAGGTCAGGGCTTCCCCAAAATGCTTCCCACCCCTTCTCCTGTAGGGAGAACATCTGGCCCACCTCGGGCAGAAGGGCAGTGAGCTTCCGTTTCCGAACAGGTCCAGGAATCCCCTGATGCACCCGGAATGAGAAGTCTGACAAGCTCAACCTTGCTGCTAGGGCTGGAGCATTCTCCACGGAGCTGGCCACTGAGAAATTCAGCTTGGGGAAAAAGGTGGCTTTGGTCCCAAGAACTCAAAGCAACCTACTTGGGGTGTTCTTGCAGGGATTGGCTGAGGTGTGTGAATCTGAGAGAGAAGAGCTCTCAGATTTGGTCTCAGGAGAGCCGAGCCTGAGGCCAAAGGCTTTGGTGTGGGTTGGATGGGTCCTTGGCTAGGCCCTGACCCCTGGCCCGGGACAGCATGGGAGTTCTCCCCACAGAAAAGTTCTCCACTACCAAAGCTGACTCCCCTATTTTTTTGGTTTCTTTCCAGCCCTTGTAATGGCTAATCTGTGTTAACTTGGCTGGGCTAAGGGATGCCCAGGTTGCTGGTGAGCTGCTTTTGGGGAGTCTGGGAGGTGTTTTGGGAGTTGGTTGGTAGTTGAGTGAGAGGACTGCCTGGTCTCAATCTGCCTCTGTGATACAGGCAGCCATCATCCCACAGAAGAGAGAGAAGAAGGGACACTCTCTCCTTACTTGAGCTGGGACATCCAATAACAGTCCTCAGCCCTTATAGGTCCTGGCTCCCTGGGCCTTTGAACTCCAAGGCCCACACCTGCGGCTCCCCATCCTCAGCCTCTGGACAGACTGAATCACACCACTGGCTTTCCCGGCTCTCCAGCTTACAGACAGCAGACTGTGGGATTTCTCAGCCTCCATAACCGTGCGTGCCAATTCCCGTAATAAATCCTGCCTCTTGTGTATCTCTGCATATTCTGTTGGTTCTGTTTCTCCGAGAGCCCTGTCAAGGACAGTCTGAGAGATGGTCTTATGTGCCTGTCTCCTTCCCCATGGTCTGACACCAACTCTTCGGCAAGGGGAAAGTTTAAGAGAGACAGTCTTAGAGCACAATGGCCCAAAGCTGTAGCACACAGGGTCCAGCACCACCTCCACCACTCTGTCCAGGTGTGTTTGGAACTGGGACGTTTTTGCTGAGCCCAGCTCTCCTGACACTGCCTTGGTAGTTCCTGGAACACAGCCCCTGCTCTGAGCTAATCCACTCTGTTAACTATGCTCTTGCATGGGAGCCACCAAAGCCTAGAGCAACGAGGTCTTGAGGGCTGGGTTGCTAGTATTGTTCACTGTGCTTGGACCCACACTAGCAAATGCTAACTTAAAAAAAATTGCATGTATAATTCAAGTTCATTACAAGAAAATTAGAAAATAGCCACTTGCAAAAGGAAGTCTGATTCTCCTCATGAATCCAAACTTTTTACATTTCAACTAAAAAAATGCTACTACAAGCTGGGAGGTGTCACTCAGCGATATGGTGTGTCTATCAGGCTTGGGGCCCTGCATTCACTCTCAGCACTACCAAGAAAAAAAAAAGGCTAAGCATGGTGACTCATGCTTATAATCCCAGCCAGTCCAGAAGCAGAAACTGGAGGATCAAGGTTTGAGGATGGCCCAGACAAAGCATGAGACCCTCTCTGAAAAACAAACTAAAAGCGAATGGTAGAGCAGTTGCCTAGCAAGTGTGAGGCCCTGGATTTGATCCCCAAAATAGACAAAACTAAAAAAAGTCGATACCATTTGTCACCTGCAGAGAACAGGTTCTTCTAACATTTCCCAAAGATAAATGAGTTGGGACTAAATATCCTTGTGACCAAATGTTTATGGATATCCTTATTTCCCTCAGAAAACTTCCTAGATACAGGGTTGCCTGATAAAAAGGAAGACTTATTTTTACAGCTTCTGTCAAAATGCCGGTCTTAGCCTCCAAACGGCTCACATTAAGACAAAATCAAATCTCCCCCTCGTCCAGCCTCGGCCTCGGCAAGGACAACCAGCCACCCAGCCAGCTGAGCAGCTCGCTGGTGTCCAGAGCTGTGAAACCCCGTCCTGATCCAGAGTCTTGAGCCAGGATCATCTCCTCGGATTCCTGGCATGGCCACGCCACTGGTGACCTTGGACAAGTCACAGACCTCCCAGTCCAAGCAGGACAGAGCCTCCCTCCAAGAGTCCTTGAGAATAGAGACATGAAAGTCCTTCTGCACTCAACGCTCTCAGCATAGATATTTTTGTCTTTGCCTGGTGTCTTATCCTTGCCTTCCAGAACTGACGCACAGAAAACAAAAACCACCCTAGATGTGTTTCTTGTTCCTGTCCTGAAGCTCACTGGCCCAAGGGGACAAGAAGACACAGCTCATCACAGCTCTGCACTGACCCATCCCTCCTGATGTGCTGGGCTGGGTGACACTGGGCCTTTGTTCCCAGGTTATCTGGTGTTGAAGGTTAAGTGCAGGAAGGCTACAGAGGAAAACCTCCAAGGTGCTGCAGGGCAGGGAACCAGGAGAGGACAGGGTGTGTGCAAGTCCTCTAAGCCTTTGCCCCCCAAAAGCAGGAGCCCCATGTCCCCAGTATCAGCATAGCTCTCTACACAGCAATCCACTAGGGACCTGAAGCCCATGAAGGATGCCCTGGTCCTTTCTTCCCCTGGTGCATCCAATGTGGCATCCCAGAAGCACCCAGGACCCCACTGCCTAGTGGCTGCAGCCCGGTTGTGGTTGCCACCAGCAGCCACAGGACCTGAGCAAATGGATCCTGTGCCCTTCCTGGTGCTGGAGGGACTAGGTGGTGAGAGTGCTCTCTGGACTGCAGGTCATAGAGGCTCAGATTTCATCGGGTTTGTGCAAATGCTCTGGACACATGGCTGTGTCATTGTCACTTCAAGTCTCCATGGCCTGTGCTACTCCTGGCTTTCTTTCAAATGTTCTCCCTGTTCTCTACCCCTTCCCTGTCTGGGGACTGGGTAAGGACAGGGGCCTGGGCAGGGCTGTGCACCTCAGCACAGAGCAATCTCAGAGATTCGTGTTGCGTGGAAAGAGCCAAGGAGCAGAGGCTTCTCGTTAGTGCTGGGGATGGCACCATGATGGTTTAGAAGGTAAATGTGCCCTCCTTGGATTACCTGGGCTTGGCCACTCTCAAAACCCATCCTTCTCTCTGGGCTCTAGATTTGGAAGAGGGCTGCAGAGAGAAGCCAGTCAAGGCTTGAGTGCGTCCCTAGAGAAACAACAGAGGACATCATGTGTGTACAGAGAGAAGGTACCCTCTCCTGCCCTGCCTTTGGAAATGTCTTCTAGGACATCCTAGGCAGAAGCCACAAACCTGCCCAGGGTCTCAGACTCCCAAAAGTGGGTGGGTGACACTGACAGTTACTTCACTATGGCACAGTCCTGAGTCATGTGAGCCTGGTTTCCAGAAGGGAAACTGAGGCTCAGAGAGATACAGGGCTGGGCTTCAGCCCATCCTTACATGGCTCCGAAGCCAGGGCCTTTTCCCTCGGCTTTTTTCTCTCTTCTACCTTTCTCTTTGACCTTTCTCTCTAAACCACGTTTCCTAGCTAAGAACCAGCTGTTGAAGTGTGCCCTAACCAGAGCCTCCATTCTAACCAGAGGTGCCCCAGCAAAGTCTGCTCCAGCCCCAGTCTTCTTTGCCACATCTATGGAAGGTGGCCTGACCCCAACAGGGTGCCAGGGAGCTCAAGCCATCAGACCAGAAAGGGTCAAATAAAGTCTCACCACAAGCCAGAGGTGGTCCCTGCAAATGGACTGATGGGACCTCTGAGACCCCTGCACCATGTCCCATGTCACTCTGCCCATGGGACATGGTGCAACAGAAAGCCAGCCTTTGCCTTGGAAGCCCGTCTTCCTCTCCCCCAGCTCACTCATGGGCTCTAGGGCCCAGGCCAGACTCATTGCATCTTCAAGGTCAGCTTGGAGAATCCCCCAAAGGCACCCTTTCTTTTCAAGACCTACTTGCTTCTGGAAAACAGGGGACAGGCAACCTGGTGAGGGTTATACCAGCCACATACAAACCAGGAAGATCACAACTGTGTCACTTGGGTCAGTGACACAGGCCAGAGGTCAGAATGAATTCTCTGAAAAGGGATATGTAGATGCTCATGCCTGTAATCCTCGATACTAAGGAGACAGAGATCAGGAGGATCATGGTTCAAGACCAGCCCAGGCAAATAGTTCTAGAGATCCCATCTCAACCAATAAAAAGCTGGGTGTGGTGGCATACACCTGTCATCCCAGCTACTCAGAAAGCATCAAAAGGAAAGTTGTATCCAGAGTTGCTGGCTTGGGACATAAATGGAAGAGCCTATTTAGAAAAAATAAAGCAAAAAATAGAGTGCTTGTCTGGCAAGCACAAGGCCCTGAGTTCAAACTCCAGTAATGCCAAAAAAGAAAAACCTAGACGATAAGTGATTTTGGTTGCAAGGTTCCATACAATCTGTGTCACACCCATGTAACTCAGTTATTATAGCGCAAAAGCAGCCGTGGACAGAGCTGGCAGAGTGGCTCACATGGTAGAGCACCTGCCTAACAAGTGTAAGGCCCTGAGTTCAAACCCCAGTGCTGCCAAAAAACAAACAAACAAACAAAAAAGCAGCCAGGGACAATGCACTTCCAGTGGACCATGGCTGTGTGCCAATAAAACTTTATTTATAACAACCTGTGACTGGCCCAGCAATAGGCACAGTTTGCCAACTCGTGAAAGAGACCAACAAAGGTTTCAGAAGGCCAGTTGTCTTCTGTGGAACTAAGCTGCACCAACATTGTCATGGCATGTCCTGCTATGTGGCCCAGCACACACTGGAAGGGACCAGGACCACCCCCCCCAGCAAAAATGCATGACCCACGTGGACTGTGGAGGCATCAAGGAAACCCACATGTAAGCCAGGTGCCTCTGGGATGTCCTCAAGACCATTGAACTGTCCAGTTTAATGGGGTGACCTCTACGGCATGTGAATCACATCCCAACAGGGCTGTAAGAAGCAGAGGTCGTGAGTCCCAGGCAGGTAAATGCAATCGTCTCAAGCAGCAATAAGCCACTAGGGTTTCATCTGTGTCTTCAGCTACCAGGAAAGTGAGGCGCCCTGGGGGCTCCATGCTGGGTCAGCTCTTCACCTTCTGCCCACCCTGCCACGCCCTCCTCCTCTCTCCATTCCCTTCCAGTGCCTGGGGGGAGGGGATGGGGACTGAAAGGGCTTAGTACATGTTCTGCCCACACACTCCAGCCCCCAAATACCTTTTAACCTTGAAATAGTTAAGGGATACATGTTAATAACAGAAAACTTACAAAATGGTCTTAAGCAAAAAGAAATTGAAATATCACCTTGATCTTAACAACATCCTAGGGACTGGGGTTTGAACTCAGGGCTTTGCACTTGCAAAGCAGGTGCTCTACCACTTGAGCCACACCTCCAGTCCATTTTTCTCTGGTTATTTTAGAGATGGGGGTCGTGCAAACAGGCTGGCTTTGAACTGCAATCTTTCTGACCTCAGCCTCCCAAGTAGCTAGAATTATAGATGTCAGCCTCCCAAACAGCTAGTATTGCAGATATAAGGAGCCACTGGCACCCAACCTCTAACTGAGATCCTCCCAATCCCTATCTCCTGAATAGCTGTGATTACAGGGGTGAGGCACAGAGTGAGGTTATTTTTTGTTTAATGGTTACTAAGGTAGTAAAACTACATGAAGGAAGACCAGGGAATTTTCAGGATAAAATTAACCAAATCAGAGGCTCTCTCCCAGGACCACGTGGCTCTTAGAAGGCCACAGAAGCTTCTCTGGGACTCCAGTCCACCTTTCTCCACCCCATCTCAAGACCATCCCCACTTTGGCTCCAGTGACCCTCTCCCCGAGTCACCATGGTCCCTCTGGTCCACATGTTCTGTTCCTCGTTCTCCCAAACACACACATTTCCCACTGACTGTTAAGCCAGTCCTGACTGGCTCAGTACTTCCTTGCACAGGTGCAGTTGCCATAGTGTCTCAGCAGCTTGTGAGCCCCACCCTGTCTGACCAGCTGACCGGGCTAGGAGTCACCTGGCTCCCACACACTGTGTCCACCCTGGGCCCCTGGGCCTCAGCTGCGAGGCCGCCTCTGTCTCCCACATCCTCCCAGCCTAGGGACTGGCCCTGCCTTTTGGGTCACCAGACTCTCCACAGTGCTCCGCCTCCAGTTTGCTCCCAGCCTGCCTGCCTGCCTGCCCGGTGTCTAACAGCTCTTCTTCCCCAACATGGCTGAAGGCCAAGAAGGCTCAAGGCTGTACACACTTAGGTTCCAACGACCCCCACCCTGCTGTCACCCACTCTCCTCCTCAGCCTCCCTCTGGGCTTCCCCACCCGCCCTAGGGCCTGTGTTCTTTGCTAGGCGTCCCTCTGCCTGCAGGGTTTATCTCTCCTCTGATAAGATCCACCCCTCCATCTCCTCCCAGAGGTCGTATCTTACACCCAATCTCAACACATGGCCAGTGGCCAGAACATGGTGCCAGGCTAGCCACATGGACATGCAAGACGACCTACGTTCTGCATTCCCTGCCTCATTCATTGGAGACAGGTGCTACAGCTGACTCATTTTTAAAATTTCTTTGAGCACCTGCCACAGTCCTTTGTGCAGAGTTGGCATCCAAAATGCGACTGTTCAATTATGAAACAACACAGTCCTAAATGAGAGGCAAGTGTGGTGACTCGTGTCTGTAATCCCAGCCACTCAGGAGGCAGAGACTGGGAGGATCATGGCTCAAGGCTAGTCCAGGGAAGAAGTTAGCAAGACCCCCCCCATCTCAACCAATAAGCCAGGTATGGTGGCCCATGCCTGCCATCCCAGTTACACAGGAGATGTAAATAGAAGGGTTGAGGTCCAGTCCTACCCAAAGAAAAAAACCCAGAGGCCCTATCTGAAAATTAACTAAAGGAAAAAGGGCCAGGGGTGTGGTTCAAGTGGTAGAGCATCTGCCCAGCAAGTGTAAGGCTCTGAGTTCAAAACTCAACACCATCTTTAAAAAAAGTTGGGTGTAGGGCTGCTGAAAAGGCCCAAATGGTAAAAGTGCCTGCCTAGATAAGCATGAGGCCCTGAGTCAAACCCCAGTACAGCAAAAAAAAAAAAAAAAGTTGGGTGTGGTGGAGCACACCTATAATCCCAGTTACTCAGGAAACAAAGGTAGGAGGATCTTGGTCCAAGGCCAGTCCAGGACAAAAGCTCAAGACCCTATATGAAAAACAGACTAGAGCAAAAAGGGCCGGGGGTGTGCCTCAAGTGGTAGACTGCTTACCTAGAAGGTACAAGGCCTTGAGTTCAGACTCCAATATCACCACCAAGAAACCCCGAAAAGTGAGCACTAATCACCCAGCATCCTGTTGGGGTCTGTGTCCTCCACCAGTGGTGCTGTCCAGCTCTAACCAGAGTTGGAGATGAAAGACAGCCATAGCTGACCAAGGACTTCTTTCCCAGGACTCATGTGTGTGTGTATGTGTAAGATGACCACAGAACCTTCCAGATCTTTGGGAGCCAGGATGGAGCCCAGCCAGGAGGACACAAGGTCCCTGGAAGCATATCCTCTCTCCAGACCCGCCTTGGCCTGTTTTCATGGTGACGGGAGTGAGGACGACAGATGCCGTCTGTCTCGGAAGGCAGACGCCCAGCTCCAGCTATGAGACGTACAAATGTTCACAGAAAACATGGGACTTGAAATCCTTCAAAAGACTTCTTTGCAAACGACCTTGACTTGAACTTCTGAGGTCACGTGTCCCTTTGAGAATGTAGTGGCAGTTACAGCCCCTGCCCACCCCACAGACTAACATGACCCCAGGCCCACCTCTGCACAGTGTCCGTTCACCTGGGCTGGGGACCCCTCTTTGTAAAGGCTACACCTCAGTTTGCAGCCGACTGGCCCTGCCAGGGATTCCAAGAGCTTCCCAAAGACACTCACCAAACACGAACCCTGCCCCAACAGCTCACGTGTATGTTTGTGCGAAGGTCTCTGTGCCCTCTCCTTCACTCCCGCACATCCATGCCACGATGGAGGCCCCAAGGGCTGGAGAACCAGGGTGCAGGGACTCCAGCTGGCTCAGGTGGGTGGGCTGGGAGGCCCTGCAGCTGAGGAAGGTGGCTCCACTGTGCAGCCTGCTCTGAGATGCTGAGGCTCCTGGGCACCCCTCAGTCTAGATATCTACTCCTTCCCCATTCCTCTGGGCAATATTAGGTCATCTCATCTGCAGGCTCCCCTCCCCCCACACACCTGCAGTGCTCATAGCCTCCACACTGCTCATTTTGATGCAAACAACAGAACAGAGAACCTGGCCAAGCACTCCCCATGTCCAGAGCTTCATTAAAGATTAAGTACCACTCTCAATTCACACACTACATCTAACACCTTGTCTTGGGCACCCCACTTTGGAGACCATTGCTCTGAGTGCACACCGGCAGGCAGCAGATCAAACAGACAGCCTTTAAGTGTTCAACACTGAGAAGAGCAGGCTGCACCTACCTGCTCTGGGTTGTATAGAACAGCAGCCTTAGGCTGTGCCCAGCCTTTACTTACTCCGTTTTATAAAGCAGCAGTTTGACCTAAGCTACTCCATTTTGAGTCTAAGTGCCAAAACAGAATGACTCTACATCTTGGTTGTACAGGTGAATAACTACCACCTGCCAGCACGCCACGAGGCACAAACTGATAAGTAAGGTATTCGTGCCAATAAGCAATTACATCTGTAAATAAATCAAATCATATCAGAAACACCAGACATGCAAGCTGATCAACCCTCACCTGGGAGTATAAAAGGAGGAGCACCCCAAGACTGAGACATAGCAGGCACACTGATGTGTCACCAGGTCACTTGTCAAGAACCTCATCCAGGAATATTGCCAAAGTGAGGGACCTCTGCCTTTGTCCCCAGGCTCCAGCACAGTTTCTCCTGCCTGTGATACTTTAAACTGACACTCAAAATTGCCTGCCATCCAGACTGCATTTCACTACTCTGGGTCCTGAACAGTTCTGCACCTGAGGTTCATAAAACTTATATGGTCCCCTACACAGACTTTTCCTTGCACCTGTGAGCTCTGGCCTGTGCCTCCAGCACAGTCCTCCGAAATCTGCAGCCTCTGTAATGTGTGATCTGAGAGTTAATATTGGTAATTAAGATTGGCCAATGGCCCATGGCTTTCAAGCGAACTCAGTAGTGCTTGGTGAGCTTTTTTGCCAACAAAACTGACCTAGCTCATGAATTTATTGTTATCCAATAAATTCTGATACAAGCATGTCTATGTTCCTGACATAGATCACTCACAACAAACCCCCACTCCCAGCTCATGAGGCTCCACTTACCTCATGTAAGTGAAGACTCCATGTGACAAGCCAGAGTGGTGACACTTGGCCCCAATCTGCCCCCAGACCCCAGCCACCCTCCTTGGCCTGCTCTGCACCAGAACATTCTCCCCTTTGCTCAGGCATCCCGTCCCTCTGCTGAGGACACCCACCCTGCCAGGACCAAATGATGCACATTGTGATACCTGTTCTTCTGGATTCCTAAATTCAATCTCTGTTCTGCCTTTCTCTTTTGAGAAAGACCATCCTAGCCATGGGACCGCTTGGTCCCCAGCTTGTGTATGCACACGTGTGTGTGTGTGTGTGTGTGTGTGTGTGTGTTACATGCACTGGGAACAGAGGGAGTTTCCAGGGAACACACCTGAGTCAAGCTCCAGGGCAGGGAGAGGAGCTCATGGCAAGGCCCCTCTTCCATTCCCAGGCTGCCCACCCTTTCTCCCTTCACTTTATTGCCTCCTTTGCTTTCTCTCCCCAGCTGTTTTTTCCATCTTCCTAGCTTCCTGGCACGCTCAAAGCACATTTCTCAATTGTGTTTGAACACAAGAGGTTCACCTCCGCTGCAGCCTCCAGGATGGTATGCGTGGTTCCCCATCAGGGCCAGGTGGCTGCCCACTCTTCCCCATGAGCCTGGGAGTCATCTACACCCTTGTTCTTTCTCCACACGCTCAAATGTCACACCAAAGGATTTGGACTGCACAGTCCACACCAATGAGATCCACCTGGCAGCCTGGCTGAGATGGTGGGGAGGAGAGAGGCAGGGAACCAAGCCACTGGCCACTCCATCAGGAGGGGCAAATTCCAGAGGCCTGAGCAGGTCCCAGGCTGGCAGTGATCTCAGTTCACAGGCGGGGAGGAGTGTGCGGTATGAGGAGAGCCCCCTTCCAGGACTGGTCACGCCTCTGTGCTTTGCACACACCTCTTTCCTCTGCAGCTCCAACCTTGGGAGCCACCAGGAACTCAGGCTCCAGTCCCTCTCCTGGCAGAGACAGGCTTCCAGGGACACTGTCCAAAACTGAGCCAAGGAGCCCCAGGCCCTCTGCCACCCTCTGCTCAACCTACCATCAGAATCCTTACGTTCCCCTCCTGTGAATGCATTTCAAGTTGTTACACACTGACTTCTGAGATTTGGCTAGTCATCATTCATTTGCATGAATAACATTGAGTCTAACTTCCTTTACACCATAAGCCAGTTAAACCCACCTCCACAGTGCCCGCCCTGGTGTTTGGCTTTCCCCTCTGGAAGGAAGATCCACCTCTCCCTTACATCCATGGCTCATTCACGACTGAGCCAGCCACTCCATAATTGCTTATTCAAACAGACAAGCCCAATATGAAAATGAGGATGTACAAAGTCGATGACACAGACAGGGCATGCACCTGCACAGGGGTTGCCAGCGGTTTCCTCAGAGAGCGGCCCCACACAGAAGGCCTGGCTCAATTCACAAGGTCTGATGCTGCTTGCTTTTCACATGTGCAAATCAAGGCAGAGATATTACTGAGTGCTAGCTGTGTGCGTTCCGAGGCAGTCACTCCTACCTGTCTTGGCCCTATCACTGTGTACATGGGGCCCACCGGCTCTCACAGAAGGTCAGATTTGCCCTGGGACCCAACACGTGATTCTTTGGACCTTGACTATAAGCTTCTCTTTAAGCTGGAGCAGTTTCTGGAGAGGGATGCGGGAAACAATGTGGCTTGGGCATTGATTGCCACCCAGGTCAGAGGGAAGATTTCATTCTTTGAGTTCAGAAATTCTCCTGGATTTGCCCTTGATTCCAGAAACCAGCTGAAGCAGTCAGGGTTTCTGCCAAGCGGCTCAGCTGCTCAGTGACTCCAGGCACCATGCATGGTACAGCTTGAATGGCCAGCCCAGGGCTGGTTTTCAGCCAGGTTCCTGTCACTTATACAGACCTACAGTAGGTGCCGAAGGATTCCATTAGGTGAGAGGGAATCAGGCCAGCAGCACATCTGAGCAGTGCTGTGACCAAGCTATGAATGCTTCCTGTTTGTCTTAACCTTCCTGGAAAGGACAGGGACCTGGGCCTTCCAGGAGCTGGCCAAGTCATCACTTATCCCCTCCCCACTAAATGTCACAACCCCAGAAAGAACTCTCTCTGCCTACCATTGCCAGGGAGACCCCCTCCCAGAAATCCTTCCGCAGGCAGAGAGAAATCTGACTGCTCTGACACCAATCGCCTCACGAAGACTCGGAGCTAGTCCGTGAGGCTGCGTCCAGCCAAGAGTGAGAAGAACCAGCATGCCGGGGAGAAGTCGTTCTTTACACTCCTTCCAGACCCCGGGTCACAGTTCTGGTTGCACAAAACCTCCTGAGGAGCTTTTAAAGCTGCAAAACCCAAAGTCTGGGCCAGACCTCTGTATCTGCAAAGGGACCCAGACCAGAACTATCTTTGAGAAACCCCAGGCAAGTCTATCCCCAGACAGAGCAGTGACCCACTGCTGAGCAAGTCACAAACCTGTGCCACTTAAAGGAGAACGGAACCCTGGAGGACAGGCCACTGCTCTCATGGTGGACTTCATTTCAAGGCCCTACCCTGGAATGTCATTCCATTCACTAGTTGTCAATCACAGGGGGGATGACTGGTGACAAGATAGGGCAGCCTGACTGTATTGGGCTCGATAGTGTCCCTCTCCCAAATTCATGCCCAGTCAGGACCTGTGAACACAACCCTATTTGGAAGTAGGGTCTTCGCTAATGTAATCAAGTCAAATGAAATCATATTGGATTAGGGCGGACTGTTAAATCCAATGTCTGGTATCATAAATCCAATGTCTGGTATCATAAGAAGAGGAATATTTAGACTCAGACAGACAGACAGACACACACACACACACACACACACAGGGAAGAGGACCATGTGAAGACAGAGGCAGAGCTGGGAGGGATGTGTCTACACCCTAAGAATACTGAGGACTGCCAGGAGCCCCCAGAGGCTGGGACACACGTCTAGCAGGCCTCCAGAAGGAACCAGTCCTGCTCACATCTGGATTTCAGACTTGTGGCCTCCTGACTGTGAGATAATAAATTCCTGTTGTTTTAGGCCACTGGGTTGTGGACATTTGTTACAGTGGCCACAGGACACAGACACATCGGGCTTTGCAGTGCAGCCCTGGCCTCTGAACTGGGACGGGGATCAAGTTTTGCCTGTAGGGTGATTTTGGAACAATTTCTGGACACCAGGGCCAGGAAATCTAGGCGGCAGAGGGTGACATGCAGGGCAGCAAGGGGCCTGGAGACATTTGTGGAGCCCCGGACCTCTGCTAGCCTTGATCCAAACCAGACCAGAGCAGCTCCTTGCTCAGCACTGTCTCAGCTTTTGACTAGGCAAGGACATAAGTGGCTGCCTGGAAATTCTCTCCTTCCAGGTGGGAGCTTGGGGTGGTCCCACACCCAGCCCCTTGCCACTGGGCTCCTATGAACCAAACCCCAAGTCTTTGCTGGTCAGAGCCTGGCTTTCGGTCAGCACAGGAGTCGTGATAGACAGGCCTGTACTCTGGAGAATACACCAGAGGAAGGCCACTCAATCCTGGTTCCCCATTGGGAGGGGTTTCTTCTTTGCATGTAAATTTTGCTAAACATCAAAGCCAAATTGAACAAAAGACTTCATTTCCCCCCCAAATCAGTTTTGTGGAAACTACCCTATAAACACTCACCCTGCCCTAGGTGCAGGTAGCCTGAGCCATGTGACACCACAGATAAGAGCACTGAAAACTCCCTACAGGACTAACTGGGGTGGGGCAGGGGTGTGGGAGGGGGCGTCCAGAGGGCATCGCTGACAACAGGAGAAGCAAGGGAGCCCTGGCTTTGATCTAGGCAGGTGAGGAGGCCCAGCCTGCCACATCAGGTACAGGATGCTCACCTGATTACAGGGAGGTCAGAGAGGGGCAAAGGGCCCACCTGCTGGGCAATGGAACTTCCCCAGAGCCAGGGCTGGAGAGGCCTGCAAGGATCAGCCCCAGTGGATCCCCCATTCCGGCCTTGGCTCTCCCACTCCTTGGTGGATCAGACCACATAGCTGTACCCCTTCTTCCTCGATAGTCCCAGCCATTGGGGCAAGGCGTCCTGAGCATAACGGATACTTGCTGGGCAATCTAAGTCCCCAATCCCACTTGTCCCCTCCAGTCACCAAACCTCCAGTTTTTGTGGCCATCCTGGAAAAAGTCACCAGCAGCAAATACTTGGGATCCTGGTCTCTGCCTGGCTCTGTTAGTGGGGCCTCCTGGGCAGGGCACCCAGCAAGAAGCCAATTCTACAGGCCTTTCTTCCCTGTCCCCCTGAGCCTATGGACCCTGGTTGTGTGTGTGCGCGCCCGCGCGTGGTGGGGGAGGGGGGGCTTGTATCCTGCTCCACTTAATTCGTGAACCCCTAAATGACTCACAGAGAAGCCCTTCTCCACCCAGCCCTGAGCACAGAGAAGCCCAGCTCCCATCTCACCTGTGGAAGTTTCTCACCAGGGTCCCCAGTTCTCCAGGCCCCCCAACCCCCACTCCAGCCATGTCCCCCACTCCCCCGCGCCCCCCACCCCCCACCGCTGGCATCCCAGGGCGGCCGCCTGCCAAACCCCAGCCATTCGCTGGCTCCCTTTTCTGGGGCTGGAGCTGCTGCGGAATTTCGGTGGAATTTTGAGGTCGCCAAGCATCTCAGCAAAGAGAGGGAAAGAAAGGGAGAGAAAAAGAAAGTAGGCTTGGGGCGTCCACTTGCAGGATTCCAGAGCCAGACCAGAGGCCCGGGAGGCGGGCGCCGTGCCGGATCCCCCCCGGCCAGCAGCGCAGCCCCGAGGTCGCCGGGGAGGGCGGGGAGATGGGCCGCGCGGGGCGCGGGGCGCGGGGCGCGCTGCTTACCTACGTCTGCGTTGCAAAACGCCTGTTGCGGGTGCACCGGGGAACAGCTGCAGGCGTCGGCCGGGCGCAGCAGTGTCGCCAGCAGCAGGAGGCCGAGCGCGAGCCGCAGGCTGCGGGCCGCGGCGCCCATGGCGCGCTGGGGGCTCGGCTGGGCTGGGCCGCTGCCGCCTGCTGTCCGGCTCCTGTCGCGGCGGGTTGGGGGCCGGGCACACGGTCCTCACCTGCGCCGCTCACCCGCGCAAACTTTCTCTGCTCTTTGTCTCGGGGTTGGCGAGGAGAGGGCGCAGGGCAGTTGACCCGGCGGAAAAGAAAGCGGGTGGGGGGCGGCGGCGGGCGGGCGGGCGAGCGAGCGCAGCCCGGCTCGGCTCCTCGACTGCCTTCTATGGATGTGTTTGCTGCGGGCTCGGGCCGAGCCGGCGTTTTATTGCGCTCCGAGGATCCTCTGCTCCTCCTCCCGGTGGCTGGCGGCCAGTGCAGGCCGGGCGGGCGCTCCAGCACCCCGCCTCCGCGCCTCCCGCGCCTCCCGCGCCTCCCGCGCCTCCCAGCCCTCCCCAGAACCCGGCTTTTGTTGTGCCCAGCCTGGCACGGCTGCGGGCTTCCCGCACCACCTGGCGCGGAGGGCCCTGGCCAGGCGCCCTGCGCACCTGGCTTCCGCCGGGGCCGCACCCGCGCCGGGCCGCGCGCAACACGGCCCGCTGAGCGGTGGGCTGCGCCCGGTGGGCCCTGACGCAGCGCGCGTGGGCCTCATGGCCTGTCGCTTAAGGGCACCAGGCCGCCCAGCCTGGCTCTGAGGTCTACACTGCTCGATCTCTTTCCTTCAGGGTAGATTCTAGCCACTGTGGCTTCCCTGAAACACTGCGGATTCCTTTTTCCGAATGGAGGCCTTAGAATTTTAATTGCGCTTGGTCATTTAAAAGGGGTTTGGGATGCGGCTGCAGTGGACAAAACAGGATTTTCTGGCCATATTTTAGGCCAGTCAACAAGGAAGGAGGAGGGAGGAGGAGCCGCTAGGATTGTGTGAGCCGAATTCACTCAGAGTGCCCGCTCTTTGCCCACAGATGTGGCCGCTGAAGGACTTTTCCCAAAACAGGTCCGTGTTCCAGGAAAGCCAAAGAAACTTACAGGTGCCTATGGCACCCATGTGTGGTGGTGATTGGTGGTGTGGCCCTGCCTGCCTGCAGGTGAACCTGCTCTGCACGTGGTGGGACTTCACTCTTGCTTCCAGGGTATTTGCAGTCCAAGGAAAAATGACAGGGTCAAAGAATATCTGCCTGCTAGACCGCGCAGTGAGGACCCTAGGTGGGAAACGGTGGGAAATACGAAAGAATAGAAAAACAGCTCCTTTCTGCTTAAGTGTGCTTTGAAACAGACAATGGTGGAGAACAGTGAAATAGGCAGAGCACTTATTTTTAGCATCCTGACAAATCCACAGTCACTTTTCAGCTTTTGTGAACCTAAAATAGAGTTGTGTCCTTGGTGAAATGATGTTTGATGCTGACCTTTGTAAGTGCAGTTGCCTGGGAAAATGACGAGCCGGCTGCCTGTAAACTCATTTTCTTTATTCTTTTTGGTTGCAAGTGGGAATAAAAAATGCTGTTGAACTCCACAGAGCCTAGAACCAGTCTGTCAGTTTCTAGAAGAAACAGGACACCCAGGAGGCTGCCCCTTAGTCTTTTAAGTAGGATATGTACATGTTAGGGGGTAAATACCTTAGAGGTGGGGGCAGATTCAGGGTGCACAGGGAGGGAGAGAAGACTGGGCTGCAGCTGACAGGACAAGTCACCTCCAGGTGACTCCTGCACCGCACAGCCCCTCACCAGCACCACAGTTTCCTTGCCCTAAGTAGTCCCCATCAGCACACCAAAAGGCTGGACTTTCTCCCAGCAAAAATAAATTAATAAATTTTTAAAAAATGTTTCTTGACCCCAATGTTGCTACAAGACAATCCCCATTATCTGTGGTTGTCTCTGGGCATCTGGGAGGCAAGGTCTCCCTCTCTCCTGGCCTGTCCTCCCTCCTGCATCTCCTCCATCAACAAACACTTGTTTGAGTATCCACTGTAGCCTGAGCCCTGCCCTGAGAACAGGACACTGCAAAGTCTACAGATCAGACAAAAGTCCCTGGCCCAGCAGGTGGGAAGACCTTAAGCCCTGAGGCTGGACTGTGCTGGCCTGGATGGATGCCAGTGATGTGACCAAGGAGGGTGAGGGAACAGGGTGGAGGCCTGAGATGGGTCATCGGGCTGGGAGGACAGACAGGAATGGGGAGAGTGTACATTTTCTTCCAAAGAAGCCGGGAGTGGCAGGACACAATGCATCTTCTGGAAGGTCAGACAGGCTGGGGCAGGAGCCCATGAACTGACAGGTCACAAAGACTCAGTCTCACGCCCTTGAGTTGACCTTCTCAAATCTCCTCATCCACAAAATGATGATTTAAAAAAACCTTCCCAGTGGATTTCTGGGAATGATGACCTAGGGCTATGAAGTCAGGTGGTCATGCATCAGGAGGCAGCTAAGGTCCAGGAAGGGAGGAAGCAACTCTGCAGCCCAGGCCAACCCTCCTGCTGCCCAGTGCCCATGGGTCCCCAACTCTGGGCCCACCTGCAGTCCCTGATCACCCTCTGTCCTCTCCTGCAGAATTCTCCCATCCCTGGCCAAAGAGACCAAGGCTTCAGACCAGGAAGCTGCTGGAGACAGGATGCAGCTTCAGACCTGCTGCTAGAATTCTCATGCTCCCTACCCTGTGGCTGGAGGATTCAACAATGCATCCTTCCATAGGCAAAGGGCTGCCACCACAAGGAGGGGAGGACGGGGTCAGGATGCCCCATTCCTCATGCAAGAGAGAGTGAGGTAGGAGGAACCCAGGCTGGTCACTGCCTGTTGCCTTTGCTCCTAACCAGCTGCCTCCCCCACTCCTCTTGATATTGGTGGGCTGGCCAATGGGAGCCTTATCAGAGACCCCCATCCTGCTTTGACCTGCTAGACTGGCTTGTATCTGCCCAGAGCAGAGGCTCTTGGGGACTCTCCACACACAGGAGGGAGCAGTGCCTGCCAGGCCAGCAAATAGGAGGTTTGTGGAAGGTGCTTCTAGGCCCCCAGATCAAATCCCCCAGAGCCACCACACCCACCTTGCACCTTACTCCCTCAAAGAGACTCTCAGCATGGAGCCTGGAGCTATGAGCTTGTCCCTCCCATGCATGAGCACAGCATCAAACACATCCTGGATAGACCAGGTGAACACGGTCCAGGCCAGGAAGTGCCAGGCACTTCCTTTGGGCTCCTCCCAAGTAAACAGAGTCAGGGTGCTCCCCAGGCCTCCCACATCCTGAGGTGGGCAGGAGCCCTGCCGTGCCCATGCACATCCACCCAGCAGAAGGGGAGCTGTGCTTCTTGTATTGTGTTCTCCCCCTCCCCACCCCACCCGGTCTGGATCAGCTCCATCTCCCCTGAGTGTGGATCGTTCTTTCCCTGGAGACAGCTTGAGTGGAGCGGAAGCCCCCACACTCTTTCCGGCAGGTTCCTGGAGAACCAAATGCTCTCGTCAAGAACGGGCATCAAAACTGGCCCCACACGCCAAGGAGGTGAACACTGTGCCAACAGTCCAGAGCTGTGGAAGCGAAGGGCATCTTGGGAAGGTTGGGGGGAGCTGTAGGGGAAGGTGGGAATGTGTCCATGGTTCTGGCTCTCTGGGAGGTTCTGGGAGGTCCGTGTAACATGGAACTCCCCTCAACACCGTGATGAGACTCCTGGTCCAAGTGGATATCAGAGTCTTGACCATGATAGACAGGAGGTAACTGTCCCCAGTGTCCCCTGGTGGGCTGTTTACTAAGGATGACTAGACTATGAGCCAATAGTGACTGGCGCAGCCTGGAGCTGCAGAAGGGGTCCTCTGTCTGCTCCAGGAGTAGACAAAGCTAAGTTCAGATGAGCTGCAGCCCTATGGGGGATAGTTTGACAGGCAGAGCAATTATCTGCGATACACTGGGAAAACCTTGGCCACAGCCCGTCAGGTGTCCAGTTTAAATGGTTTCCCTTCTGGTTTTCTTCTGCCACAGTTTCTGCCATTTCTTCTGCTGAATTTTATGCCATCTTGCAGGGCATCTTTAAGAAGGACTTGGCATCTCGGGCACTCCTGTCTCCGGCTCCCTTACCCTCCTTGTCCTCCCCAGGCCGTCCTCCCTTGGACCCAAGGCCATTGTGAGCCAGGGCACGCACCTTAGCCAGCCTGCCTGAATGTCAGCCCCATGCCACCTTGTGTGGGGTGTGACCGTCCTAGTCCCCAGCAGCAGCCCTGATACCACCCACGGTGTCATAATCAAGTCCCCAACGACCCCAGACAGGGAAGAAGAGAGGAACGGAAGTCATCCTGTGAAGAACAGGAAGCCCTTTGATGTCTGGCTCTAAAGGATTGCCACATCTGAACTGTGAGGGACAGGCGTCCCTGCCCAAAGCACACAAACTCCTCTTTTCCTGCTAATGCTGTGACACAGTCCCCTGGGTGGGACATCTATGTGGCTTCGTTTTACAGGACCCTGCAGTGGCCATGCCCCTTCTTCCTGCAGCCACCTTTGCTTCCTCTGACTCAGGAGGCTTTCATTCTGCCAGGGTGACCCCCGCAGGGCCCTCACTGTCCTTCCAGGCTCCTGCAGAATAGGCTCTCAGGAGCCCACAGCCTGGACTCTGCCACTTTCTCTGCTTCCACCTTTGTCACCTGTCTGCCTCCTGGGCTCCACCCGCACTGGGCTCCAGGGGACCTGCTTTTGGACCAGTTCTAGGAAGCACACAGTAACATGAGAGACGCTGGGGGAAGATGCTCGGCTGGCTGCTCCCCATCTCCTCATGCCTGGTCATGTGGTCACATGCTTCTTTTCACGGGCGGGTTGGGGACCAGGGCCAGCAAACAGACGTGAGAACCCAGTGCCCCTCCACCCCAGCTTTCTCAGGAAGCAGGCTCAGCTGGAGGGAGGGGACCCAGGGAGCTGTCTGCCCCACTCAGCAGGGGTTGCTCAAGGCTCACTGCTCACTGGTTTCAGGTTCCCAGGCCTGCAAGCCTGGCTGACGGCTCAGGTTTCCCGCCACCATCCTCCGCTTCCTTTGGTGTTGGGGGTGCCGGCCTGTGGCCATGATGTCATCGACTAATCCAAACAGAAAGGAGGCTGGGCTCTGCTGCAGGCTGCCGGCCAGTGCTGAGTGCAGCAGTAAATTTCATCACAAGGCTGTGATTAGGTCTGTGCCCAAGAACTCCTGCTCCCCTCTCCACAGCCCTACTTTCCTTTCCATGTTCCTGTCTGCCTGCCTTCCTCCCTCCTCCTCTCCCTCCACTCCTTCTCCCTTCTCTGGGGATGCTTTGGGCTCCTGGTGACGTCAGTCCTGTAGCCGGCAGGGCCATCCATCCAAGCTCTCATCACCTCTAGATTCAAAGCTAGCCTCCCCACCTACCCCCCTCTGAAGCTAGCAAAGCTCTGAGCCCTGACTTCCTCTAGGGGCTACAGGGGGTAGCCCTGTAGGGGTAAGCGAACTGAGCCCCGAGGCCCCAATTTGACTTTGAGCTGAAGAGACAGAAGGAGCAAGTTTGAGGTGGCTCTGGTCACACAAAAAAGATCAAAGGCAATGAAGCCCGAGGAAGGCAAGGAGTGACTGACTTACTGCCATTTCTGCTGGTGTCTGGAGTATGGGGCCTGACTTGTTGACTGTGCTTTGGCCTGGCCACTTTTCCCTCAGCTACAAGGGATTGCCCAGCTCCACAGGCAAGAGGGGCTCCTCCAGCCAGGGCAATGGCTTGCCCACTGGTGCCTGTCCTCCTGGGCTTTTCCAGCCTTAGGTTAAAAGAACTTCATGAACAGACCCAAGTTACACTGTGTTTCTCCTTGTCCCATGTGACCGGGCAACCACATGGTTCTATCCTGGTATCCTCTGACCCAGGAACAAGGATGGCGGGTAGTAACCACTCCGTGTCCCCTGCATTTCCAGCTCCCCCTCGGCCTCTCTTGACCACGGAACCAGGTTGCCATGAATGCTCACAGGAAAGGTGTGGCAGACTGGGTAGGGCTAGGCTCTCTGCAGGTGGGAGGGCACATTGAGTTCCCATCGGTGCCTATCTTTGACGCCTTGGGGACATGGGAATGCCTCAGATGGGTCCTTCCTGCTGGTGAGTGGCACTCTGCCCCATTGCTCTGTCAGACTCTCCTTCTCTCAAATCCCTCTTGGCTGCGTCCCAGTCAGCTGATGGGGACACAGGATTATCTCAGTCCCAGGGAGAGGACCAGCAGGACCAGCTGGGGCTGTGTGGTGATGGAGTTGCCATGACAAGGGGTAGACATGTTTCCGTTTCCATAGCTATCTTCTTGACTCTTTTTTAGACCGCTTGTAGCTTATTTCATGGATATCTTGTTTTGCAGCCTGTCTTCCCCTTTGGCTATATACCTCTTTGTTTTCAAGCAGTCCTGGGGTTTGAACTCAGGGCCTTGCACTCGCTAGTCAGGCACTCTACCACTTGAGTCCCACCCTTTTTAATTTTAGTTACTTTTTGAATAGGGTCTCAATGAATTTTTGCTGGGGCAGGCTTCAAACTGCCGTCCTCCCCATCTCTGCCTCCTGAGTGGCTGGGATTACATGTGAGCTACTGTGCGTGGCCACACCGTATGCGCTTTAAGATTATTGTTCCACTGGTTCTTCATTCATTCATCCAACAAGTATTTCTTGGACACCTACCATTGCAAGACCTGTGCCAGAGCTAGGGATGTGGACGGAACAAAAGGAGCCCCTCCCCTCCTACAGCACGAACCACCCCTTACTAGGAAGCCCAAAGAGCATGACGGGTGCCAGGTGGTGATGGTGGCACCAGTGAGGGGTGGGGGTGACTGCCTGGGTGAGATGACGGCTCAGATGAAACTGGAGTTGGAGTCAGAGTCCTCCGGATAACGGGGCAAAGTGGAAGGGCTCACAAGCTGGAAGGAGAGGAGGTAGGGGACTTGGGGCCAGGAGCCGGGCTGGCTGCACAGCGTGGGTGGGGGCGGGGCTGGCGGTCAGCAGGGTCCGAGGTGAGCGGTGGTGGATGGAGCCGGCAGCAGCTGTTGGTGGTGAGTCACTGCCGAGAGAAAGATTGGAAACACATGTTCCTGCCGAGAGGCGCATTTATTACTCAGAGCTGAGGGTTCTTGTCGTTCTTGTTGGACCTGAGAGTCAACAGAGAGGGTGGGGACGAGCGTGGTCCCCGGCAGGCGATGGGGAAGCGGGGCTCACTGTTGCTTCCTGAGCATCCTCAGCTGATGGGTCCTCCACTCTGACCTGCTGCCTGCCACTGCTCAAAACCCTTTTTATTGTGAAAAACTCCAAATCTCTTCACAAGGTTAGCACAGTGCTCACCATGAACCATTGTCCTTTAAAAATGACCAGCCCATCCATTGTTTCAGCAGCGTCCTCTCAGATGCTTCTTTGGAAGCAAATCCCCAGTAGCTTATCTGTAGGCAAATTTCAGAAGAACTGAGCTTTCTTCTGGTTCAAGGTTTACCTGCTCTCGGAGTAAAGAAGCTTGTTAACCTTACTCCAGGAGGATTCATCTTCACACAAGACTTTTCTCTTGGTTGGGTATTTTCGAGATAAGGTTTCGTGAACTATTTTCTCAGGGTTGGCTTCAAACCTTGATCTTCGTGATCTCTGCCTCCTGAGTAGCTAGGATTACAGGTGTGAGTCACTAGCTCCCAGCCAAGGCTTTTCTCTTGAGAAAAAAACCAGTGACTCTGCTCTCTGAGGCCTGGTACCGTGTGACATCACATAGCTTCTCACCCAGTCATACAACATGTGACATGTCTCCAGGCCTGAGAAAAGCAATGAGGCTGAGCAGCCAAGCGAAGAGCTTCCTCTGATGCCCAGTTCCTTTGCTGGATTCCAAGGCCTCTGCCTCAGGTGTCTGCTGTAGTTAAAGGCTTAGAACTTCTCTGAAGCCTGGACATTTCCTGGGTGAACGAGGGGAGACCTCTGAAATGTTATTGCCTATCATCTGTGGGATGTCCACCACGCCCACTTCCGTCCATCCTCTTGTTCAAATTCCCCTGGGTCATGTGGTGGAGGAAGATGGTTATGTCTCCATGAACCTGGGCTTGGGGATCAGATGGACCTCTGTGTGACTGTGTGCTTTTGTGACCTCTTGTTCTCTGCCTCTTCATTCAGCCAGAGTCCAGCCCATGATGTTGACTACAAAAGGGTCAGGAAACAAAAGCTGGTTGCATGGCTTGGAACTTGCTGGAGCCAGGGCCCAAACCCAAATCTGTCAAATTCCAAACCCTGTCCCCTTTTCCTACCAGCTGGGCTATCCAAGGCTCACCCTTTTCAGAGTGAACCAAAGCCCTCTCTTCCCAGAATCCATCCATCTGGATACCAGGTCCAGGGAGGCATCTGACCCCAGGGGAACATTTTCTCTAGAACTGAAGGCCCTGGGGCTGGCGGAGTGGCTCAAGTGGTAGAGCACCTGCCTGGCAAGTGTGAGGTCCTGAGTTCAAACCTCAGTACTGCCAAAAAAGAAGTCCCTGGGAACGAGCTACAATGGGGCCTCTCCTCTTGGTCAACAGAAGGGAGAGGACTGGAAAGAGAGGGAGTCCCTTCACCTGCAGGTAGGTGAGGACTGGTGTCCCACCACTGCCCTGAGGGTAATCCCCTCACGATCTTGGGATTGTAAAGAATAGACTCCCAGGTGAGACAGTTTAACCACAGTGGGCTTTACTCAAAGATGCAGGGAATGTCACACAACTTAAGGGCAAAAGGTACAGCTGGATGCTAGGAGTCTGGACAGCCCAGGGCTGCTTCTCCCTCACTCCTCTCACCAGATGAGATGACCCAGCCTGGCTCATCTCCACCCTTCTTCCAGCCCCTTCCCCTGCTTGTCCTTGGCCCCATGTTCAAATTCTCTCATCTAGTTCAGTCATCTTCAGAGGACATTCTTTGAGCAAGGCTCTGGTCTGGCTAGCTGATCTACCCACTCCTGGCTCCAAGGCCGTAGCCAGTGGCACCAAGTGGGTGGTCAGGGCCTGGACGTGGGATGGGTGTTCTGGAGGAAGGGCATCACGTGCACCAGGAGGCTGACCGGGTGAGAAGGGAGACAGTGGTGCCCATGGCAACCTGCCTGTGAGACCCGAGCATCTTCCTACCCATTCCTCCTGGCCTGATGGCTATGTGCCCCTCAGTTTGACAGGGACTCTGTCCCCCAGAAGGTCCAGTGGGACCCCACCTCCCAAGGCCTATGATCTCTCTGGTGGTTGCCTATCACGGCAGGCAGCTGCTCCAGGCCTGCATGTCTCCCGGAAGGCATGTCCAGGGCTGCCACTCTTATATTGGCTGCCAAAGAAAATATTTTTCACAGGTTCCTTGTGAGTTGAGAATGAGAATTCCACCCTTTGCAGGAAGAGTTGTATGGGGGTGGGGCAGGAGGTGTACTCAGCATGCTCTAAGAGCCACCCAAAGACACCAGGGAGGGTGGCATTCTGGACACAGCTGGGACTTTGAGTCCTGTTAGCTGAGAGATGAACACAACAGGACGGATCTGGGTTCAAATCCCCATCTTGCCATGACCTTGGCCAATCTCTCGTGTCCCTGGGCTTGAGTTTCCGTGTCCATCAAGTGGATGGAATCAATTACCGCACTCATCAGAGTGCGGGGAGAACCCAGTCTGTTGCCATAAGCAGTTGGGAGCCTGGCACACAGCAGGTGCTTCATACATGGCAATTATGAGTGCAAGTGTGAATAGTTGTTCAAGGAAAGGAGACACCACGATGCAGACCTGGCACATGTGAAGGGTAAAATGTGCATAAGTGGACTTGTCCCAGATGAAAGGGGACAGAACACATGAGTACATCCAATGATGAATGAATGAGTCTATCCACACAATGGAATATTATTCAGCCATAAAAAGAGAAGTATTGATGCATGCTCTGATATGGATGAACCTCAAAAACAGTATGCCAAGCCAGTCGTGGTGTGCATGACTGTAATCCAAGCACTTGGGACACAGGTAGGAGGATTGCAAGTTTGAGGCCAGCCTGGGCTACTTTGTGTTAAGAAAAACTAAGGGCTAAGGGTGTAGCTTGGTGATTGAGTGCTTGCCTAGCATGCACAAGGCCCTGGGTTTGACGCCAAGCACTGGAAATATATATATATACACACACACATATTTATGCACATATGTGTATATCTCTATACAGACATATGTGCCGAGTGAAAGAATTCACACGTAAAAGATACATATTGTGTGGGTTCATCCCCATGAGAGCCCAGAAGGGTGACATCTTCAGCAACAGAAAGGAGGTTATTAGAGGCTGCTTAGGGCTGGGAGTGGGTGGGATGGGGACACAGGGTTGGTAGCTAAAGGGGACAAGGCTTCTGAAGTGATGAGAGTATTCTGAAGTTGGCCGTGGCCACGGATGGCACAACTCTGCGAGTGCCCTACAAACCATGGAACCGGGCACTTCAAAAGGGTGACTGTGAGTCTTACCTCAGCGTAACTTTAAAAGTGAAGAGGAAAAGAAGGAAATGTGAATTTGGGCCTTGAAACCCGGGTGAAGTTTTCCAGTCAGAGGAAAGAAGATGTCAGGGCAGAAGGGTCAGCCTTCCCGGATGAGGAACCCCAGTGCTGGTGAGCAGGAGTCTGAGGGCAGGGAGGCGAGGCAGCAGCACAGGACACCAGAGCTGGCATGCAAGGGGAGTCCAATACTGGGTTCCCCACCTCTGCCTCTACCTCCATCCAGGCTGGAGAATGCCATGACAACAGGAACAGCCTGAGGTGGCTCAGAGAGACAGGGGGACAGAATGTAACATGAGGAAAAGTCCCTCCCGCTGGCTCCCAGGACATCAGAGGCTTCGCCAGGCTCAATCAGACCCTGTCATCTGCAGAGGGACAGGCCTGGCCTTTCCTTCTTTTCCTTGACACCCTGCACGTTTGCAGCCGGCTCCCATCCTTCCTGTCCCTACGCCAGGACCACGAACCAAGCTTGCGCCTCGTGATCTCACCAGGGAGGAACGAAGTGGGATAAAGTGGCTTTGCACAGTGTCATTACCAGTTTCTCCATCGCTGCCCCCTTCGGGACAGGAATACCTCCAACACAGGAGTGTTTCGGCACCCAGCCCAGCCCTCGGAACCGTGGGATCTGCTGGCTGCGGTGCAGGTCTGTTCCCTGAGTGTGAGTTGACGGGGAGGACACTCCAGAGGGAGGTGAGAACAGCTTCTCACGCCTGGGCTGGGAAGTCAGGCTTTGCTGGCAAAAGAGCAAACATTTAAACAAAGCCACGGGAGGGCCAGAGGGAGACAGAAAGGCAGGAGTCAAACCCATCACTGGGAAGGGAGGGGGAAGTTTGGGGGATCCTGGGAGACGAGAGGGCGTTGTGGGCAGCCACTGTGGGCTTCATTAAATATTCAAATCATGTTGTAAGCTATTATTCATTTTTAATGACAAGACCAATTTTAGGGCAGTTTTAGGCTTGCAGAAAACTGAGCACAGAGTCGGGAGTTCCCACAGATCCCCCACCCCACTGTCACCTCTATTACCATCTTGCATTCTGTGACACATTTGTTACAGCGGACGCTGTATTTCTACACTAGTCCACGGTTTGCATTAGGGTTGGATCTTCTAGCTCATTCTGTGGGTTTTGACAAGAGGGTGGTGATGTGAACCTCCATGTTGTCACACAGAGTGGTTTCACAGTCCTAAACATAAACATCCCCTTGTCCCACCTCTGTTTGGTGTTTCCTCCACAGAGAGGTATACTCAGAAACGGTCACAGTAGTGGCTTGAGCAGCACCCACCAATGTCAGTCACTTTGTCCCATATGGGGTCCCAGGGTCTTCACGTGGTTCCTCTGCACAGCAGCTCCCCACCCCCGTCCCTGGTGTCTGGGGTCTGGCAGGCTCGTCCCTCTCTCCCACACACAGGTGGGACAGAGAACCTTTGTTTTGGGATCATGGAGGGGAAGAAGCAGCCTGCAAGGCATGAGACTGGGCAGGGCTGTCCTAGTAATGGCCAGCAACTCTGTCCATCCGGGACTCCAGTGACCTGCACAGTATTAGGAAATCTGCAACCACCGTGTCCTCTGCCATCACCAAGTGTTTGATGGGGAGACGTGGGCAGAGAAAGGCACAGCTCCAACGTCTTGGTGACTTTACTGTACTAGGGCATCAGCTTAGGGCTGGTGTGAAGGTGACAAGTCCCAAGCAAGACATCGAGAACTTCCAAAGTCAGTGACCACCAGGGAGAGGCTCAGGCCCTCCAAGCCCCAGAGGGGGGGCAGGCACGTGGCAAAGCCACTCTCTCCCGTATGACCAAACAACTGGCCTCCCCAGGACAGCTCAGGAGCGTCGCTGTCCTTACATTTGTGCTCCACAGACAAATGGTTGCCCACAAGTCATAGCAGGGACTTGGCAACTTTGCCCCCACACTTCAGTCTTTTACTGATTCCCTTTCTGTGAAGCCTCGTGACAGGTGTGATGTTCTGGGACCCCTCTCTCCTGACAGGTACCCACACAACTCTCCCATCCTTCCTTCGGCTGCTTGGGGGAGACTCTCTGACCACCCCAAAAAGTGAGCATCATGGACCCCCTGACAAGCCGGGGACTGAGAGCCACTTTTTATTCAAGTCCAGCTTCCATGCAGAGAAGTATACAAGCCTGGTGTGTCGCGGCAAGGTGACCAGGCTATGGGGACAAGGAGGAGCATGGTCCAGGCTGGGCACCACCTCCCTTGGGTCCTGTCCCACAGCTCCCAGTTACTCCCACGCTCATCTGGGTCACAGGCTGACTTTTAGCACTTGGATTCATTTGGCACACCCCACTTTGCCAAAAACCTGTCCCCCAGTCATTGTTGCAAAAACAATTCTACTGAAATAGAAAAGACAGTCGCTCCTCAGTCAGGCTAGACTTTCCATTTCTTTCCGACAGTGGTTTGTGTTTGTCTAGGTCGGGGTGAGTGATTGTCATAGGGAAAACCTTACTCAGTGTCCATCTAAATTGAGCAGTTTCCAGACTTTACCCGAAAACCCCATTTCCCGTGCTGAGGAGCCAGCCTGGAATCTAAGTACAGAGGCAGGTGTCCCTGCACAGGGTCCGGACGGTGAAAGAATGTGGTCCCTCGTGGGTTCCAGGAGTGGGCAGCAGGAGAAAACCAGTACTGCCAGGACAACCCTGGCAACCCTGAAGGAACGCCCTGGGACAGCTCCATCCTGGGCTCCCTGCTGCCTGGGACTTCAACCATTCTTCTTGAGTTCTCTTCTGTTTGTCGTGGAGAGCAAAGCACTGGGGACGTGAGGCAGGTGGTGGCTCCATCAGCTGAAGCCACCCTTTCCCAGAGACTTTTTATCTAAAATTCTGGCTGAGCAGGTGCACCTGTTCTGGTTCACGTGTCTTCTAAGTAGAACCAAAAAATGGAGTGTTGCTTTCTGTGCCCGGCAATGGGGATGGAAGAGTGAGGGAGCCCTAGTCCCTGCTGCTGGCATCTAGTGGTCTAAGCCAGCAGACAGACAGACAGAGATAGGCAATTTCTGCAATGAAATAGGAAGGATAACACAATTGCCTCCTATACTGGTTAAGATCATCTCAATTGTAACTATGCACCAAACTCACAGTCGTAAAGAGTAAAGTAGATGTGCTGGCTCGTTTAGCGGGAGGGTCCCCAGGGAGGGCAGATGTCGACGTGTTTGATCAAGGCCCTTCCCTCCTCTGAGCATCTGCTTCTTTCTCAGAATCCACTCACTTCATGATCACAAAATGGCTGCCAGTGCTACCAAGCTACATGCTTCCACATTCAAAATTTTTTTTTCAGTCACACACTTAGCAGGATAGACTCAGTCCTACAGATCTGATCCTTAACTCTGTCTCCGCTGTTTTCTGGCCTGTGACCTTGAGCACGCTGCAAACCTTGGAGAACAATGACACCAGTGTTGTTGAGTTGTGGTGAGAAGTAACGGAGTGAAAGAGCACTAAGCGGTGAGCGGGGCCCCTGCTCTGGCTAAAGGAGACGTGACTGCATCCCGACTGCCCCTCCCCTCTCTCTGGGGGACCCTGCAGGTGTTTCTTTGAGACGGGTCTTGCCATGTTGCCCAGACTGGCCACAGCTCCTGGGCTCAAACAAGCCTGCCTCAGCCTCCCAAGTACCTGGGAATACAGGTGTGCACCACGGTGCCCGGCACTGGGGATGGAGGAGGAGGGAGGCTTGTCCCTGCTTCTGGCAACTAGTTATCTAAGCAAGCAAGCCGACAGACCGACAGACAGAGAGGCAGTCTACAGGGGAAGTCACCTCCCCACTCAGCCTGGACACTGGGGTGAGCTGACTCTACCCTGGCTACTGAATGAGCTGTGTCCCCTCTGGTGGCCTTGGTTCTCAGGCTGGTGCTGAACTTGTGAATCGAGCTGACTCAGTGACATGCAGATGACAATGTCTTTTTGGGAAGTGGTGGTGATGTTTTTTTCCCAAGCAGGCCACAGCCATGATTCCTGTCCTACATGCTCCTCCAACATGACCTCGGCCATCCACCCACGGCGGTGGGGTCTGAGGTCCCTCCCCTTGAATCAGGCATGCTTTTACAACCACCTTAACCAACAGAGAACACAAGCAGAGCTGTGTGGCATCCAGGGCCAGGTCATAAACGTGCCACACCTCTCAACCTTGGAACAAATGCAGCCTCCATGCCCTAAGAAAGCCCACGTAACCTCCAGTCCGTGGCCCTGGTTGAGTTCCCAGTCCCAGCCAGCTCCTGCCTGTGGGTGAGCCACCTCAACACGGACCCTCCAGTCCCGTTCGAGCTGCCCCAGCTGACGCTATGTGAACCGAGATGAGCTGTTCACATGAGCTCATCTGCTCAATCACTGAGCGGGATGCAGGACTCAGAGCAAAATGAGAGATCTGTGTCAGCCACCTTTGCCATCCAGATATAGGTCCCAAAACAGGGGCTCTGGAAGAGTCTTACTCTTGCTTTTTAATGTAGTGTAGAGCTTGGAGCACTGCAGCTACTTTGCCACCATGAGAGAGGATAAGGTTGCTGCTACAGAAAACATAAAAAGAGGTAGGGTCAGGCATGCTGGCATACACCTGCAATCCCAGCACTCACGGGGTGAAGGCAGGAAGATCAAGAGTTTGAGGCTAACATATCAAGACTCTGTCTCAAAAAAGAAAGAGAGAGAGAAGAGAGGGAAGGAAGAAAAGAGGCAAAGTTGGACCTGAACTTCATCCTTTGGAAGAAGCTGAACCTCAATGATCAGCCAGCGGTGAAGCCCACCAGCTACCGTACTTAATACAAGCAAAAATTCCCCTGCAGCTGGGCACCAGTGTCTCACGCCTATAATCCTAGCTGCTCAAGAGGCAGAGATCAGAAGGATCGTGGTTCGAAGCCAGAAGGGGCAACTAGTTCATGAGACCCTATTTGAGAAAAAAACCCTTCAAAAAAAGGACCGCTGGAGTGGCTCAAGGTGTAGGTCCTGAGTTCAAATCCCAGTACTAAAAAAAAAAAATTCCCCCTGCAGCTGGCGGAGTGGCTCAAGCGGTAGAGTACTTCCTAGTAAGTGTCAGACTCTGAGTTCAAACCCCAGTACTGCCAAAAGAAAAAAATTTCCCCTGCAAAACCACAAGCTCACAGTCTGAAGCATTCTAATGATGACATCTGTCACCATCAGGAATTTCAGCCAGTTTGTAACATCCATTGGAACAATAACTATGGTGGCTCCTTGGGGCTGGCCCGCAGGACGCCCCCCTAGGGATGCCCCTCAGGAGTCTGCAGCAAAACCAAGCAGGAGCAGGCAAGGGTCAAGGTGACAGAGAAGGGTGCAGCTGCGTGATGGTCCGAGCTGGTCTTGGAAGGTGTGTGATGCAGAGACACTGTCCCTGTGAACAAACGCATCAAGGAACCACTGCACATCTCAGGTGGGGCCCGTCTCTCCCCTCCCAGGGGCCGGGGACCTGTCTCCTGCTGTCCCTGTTGCCTGGCTGGGACGAGGGGTCAGGGATCTCCCAGAAGGAGTTTGGAAAAAGGCCAAAGTGAGGTGGAAGTTTTCAGGCCTAGGTGGCTCAGTGGCCTCATGGTTTTGAACACTGCTCTTGAACAAAGGACAGTCCAGGGTCAGCCTCTGGTCTCTCCTCCATATGTCCCGGTGGGTCCCCACCCAGGCTGGCCAAAGCCCATCCCACTCTTCAGTAAGCCGTGGGATGTTCACCAAAGGCCTCACTGCAGCACACATTCTTTGCTTTTTGGTGGTACTGGGGTTTGAACTCAGGGCCTGACACTTGCCAGCCAGGCACGCTACCACTTGGGCCACTCTACTAGTCATTTTTTGTGTTGCGTATTTTTGAGATGGGGTCTATTTGCCTGGGGCTGGCTTTGAACCCAGATCCTCCTGATTTCTGCCTTCCAAGTAGCTAGGGTTACAGGCGTGAGCCACCAGCACCCAGCTCTTTTTTTCCTTTTTGCAGTACTGCGATGGAACCCAGGGCCCCACACGTGCTAGGCAAGCGCTCTACCGCTGAGCTGCACCCCCAGCCGATTCGCTTTGTGTTTTGGACAGGAGTTCACCCTTTTGCCCAGGTCAGCCTTGAACTCTATCCTCCTACCTCCATCTCCCAAGTAGCAGGGATTACCATACCTGTTGTAAACCAGGCATGGTTTACAACACAGATGAAGGTTCAGGACAGTTTTTCTTCTGCCTTGGCCTTGGGGACCCCTCTCCCTCCAAGTCTTCTCAGCAGTGCCCTCCAAGTCCTGGTGTCTCTGGGAAAAGCCATCTCTGTGGGGGGACAGTGCCATGGTTTGCACCTAGCCAGGTGACAATTTTAGCAATCAGCCCCTGTGGCCATGGGGCCTGGTTACCCTGGTAGAACTGGGGAGGCCCATGTAAACAGTTGCTTTTTCTTCCTTGGCTGGGAGGATGTTCACCCCCATCCCAAGGGGGCTCTGGGAAAATCCCTGAGACCCTCTTCTCATGAATCCCCTGATGAGGTCTGCCTGGCAGGGCAGGAGCCTCAGGGTTTGGGCAACTCCCTGCTGTGACAAAAGGAAAAAAAACCTCCTTCTTAAAAGAGCTGAAACTTTAGCTGGGCATGGTGACACACACCTGTAATCCCAGCACATGGGAGGCCTCAGCCAGCCTGGGCTACATAGCAAGACCCTGCCTCAAAGAACCAAGGTTTTCCAGACTCAGTGGTTCATGTCTATAATCCCAGCTACCCAGGAAGGGGGGATTGAGAGGATCATGATTCAGAAGCCAACACAGGCAAAAAGTTAGCAAGGCCCTATCTCAATTAATAAGCCAGGTGTGGTGGTGCACACCTGTCATCCCAGCTACATAGGAGGCCACAGATAGGAAGATGAAGGTCTGAGACCAGTCCCAGGCAAAAAGCGAGACCCTATCTGAAAAATAACCTAAAAACAAAAGGTGTTGGAGGTGTGGCTGAAGTCACAGAGTGCCTGCCTACCAAGTGCAAGGCCCTGAGTTGAAACCCCAGTACTGCCAAAACCAAGAATAAAGAAAAGAAAAAGAATGCAAACCCCAAAACCCAACGGTTGAAGGACCTGGCCCAGCCTGTCATGTGGTCAGCGGAGTTGTCCACTCTATTCTCAGGCCACCAGGGAGGACAGCTGGCCCACACAGGTCTCCTGGCTGTAGGGCAGTCCTCCCTCCACTGCACCCCAGATAAGGCAAAGCCTTCAGATGACAGCCTGAACCCCAAAGGTGAGAGTAGCCTAGAATCTGAAGGAGGGGGCGGCTACAGCCACTCCAGGTGCCCTGATATTCTAGCTTTCAGCTTGGAAAGAAGGGTCCCCAGGCAGCTTAACTGGTCCCCAACAAACATATGGTAATGACAACAGGAGATGCACAAACATCGTTGCCATGGTGATGAGAGAAGCTATGCATGGGCGCGGGCTTCTGATGCCACTTTGTTCAGTGCCAACAACCAGCCCTCAAGAGAAGTCATCTGCCCAGGTTTAAAGATCAAAGATAAGGCTCAGAGGGGGACGCCACCTGCCGAAAGTCACACAGCCAAGGGGCAGGAGTCCAGCCTGGACACATGATCCATCTTTTATGACAGATCTACCTGGTACTCAGAGGTCCCCTCGCTGACCTGACTGCAGTCACAGAGTGAGCCAAGGGCTGGCCCTGGGGTGGGGGGACGTCCAGAGTAGACAGGAGCTCCATCTTGGCTTGGGGCCTTTAAAATGGCCTCATGGTGCCTCGGGGCCTGCAGGAGAAGCGCATTTCACTTCTTTATTTTATAGGTGGGAGGCAGGAGTGGCCGAAGTCCTCCCTGGAGCACCGAGTCTTGTCATCACAGGCTTGGGAATGGCCCCAGTGAAGAAGCAGAGGTTGAGAAGCCAGCAGCCTTGGGAGATGGTGACGGTCAGGCGCAGCCCTGGTTACCATTGGCAGCCACCCTCCAAGTCTCTGTGTTGCCATGGCAACACGGCTCCTGTGCTGCCCGTCCCCACACGGGGCCTGCGGAAGCAGCTGTTCAGCAAATCCCAGGCAGGCAGGGGTAGGAGCTGCTCCAGGTGACACTGCCCTGCCGTGTGTCCCTGCTCCCAGATGTGTTCCCAGAAGTCATCGCCTCCTCTCTTCCACTTCGGACGACCACCCCGTGTTTGTGGAGTGGTCCCCACTTCAGACACACAGCCAGATCCCTCATTTCTCTCTTGTCCATCTCTCTTGTCCAGTGGACAGGGCTGGGGGGCAGGCAGCACGGAACTGAGCCAATCAGAACAGGGGGGCAGTAAGGCAAAGTCACCTGCGGCTTTCAGAGCTCCCAGTGACTCCAACACAAGGCCCCAGCCGCGCAGAGTCCCTGGAGGCTGTGCAGACACAGATGGTGGCCTTGGCCCTCCCAGTGTCTGACTCAATAAGACGGCACCATCTGAGACCTGCTCCACGGATGCTGCTGACAGCAACCGCTTCAAGAAGCTCTGGTTTAGACGGCCTGTTCCAAGGTGACCCAAGCTGGTCCCACATGTCTTAGCCTCCTCTCACAACTCATCTAAAAGTCGTGTTCCAAGGTGTTTTCCTCCCTGGGGGTGTAGCTGGGGACAGAGCTCTGTGCTGACCTTTTGTTTGACCTTGTTCATTCGTGCAACATAGGTTCAACACTGACCACACTTCCGCTCCACCCCAGGTGGAAAGGACAGACAGTTCAGCCCAGTGCAGCAGAGACACAGGTGGGGAATGCCATGCCTTGTGGGTGGGGGTCTTTGGGGGGCATTCACTATGCTGTGGCCAGGGCAACAGAGACTCAGAAGACAGGGAGGCACTTCCACAGGTCATGAGGTCTTCGCCTGTGGGCCCCACAGTGTGGCCCGAGGACCGACAGCCTTGGTCGTACGAAAGGCTGGTTAGAGATACAGAGGCTCGAGCCCTTTTCAGCCGAGCTTAGTGATCCAAGGCTCCCTCAAGGCTGAGAGGCCCTGAAGTGTATGTAGGATGTAATCTGATGAAAAGGAGGGAAAAGAAATTTCCAGAAAAAAAGAAAGCGTTCCAGGGATGAAAAGAACTTGCAAGAGTAGAGCTGGGATTTGGGGGCCTAGGGGGTAGGGCTGGGGGCGGGGCGCTGATTTCTTGTGAATGGATGGCTATAAAGAACATTCCTGTTGCCTCTGATCTCTTCCCTGGGGTGACCACCCTCCCAGATTGCTCAGGATGGAGGGCTTTCAGCTGGCCGTGTTAGAGAACAGATTTTTCAGAAGGAAGACCTTGTTCAGTCATCTCGATGGGGAGAGGGCCCCTGCAGTGGGGTTCTGTGGTGAGGACAGCAGGTGGACTCTGCTCTGAATACAGTTCAGGGTAGTGGAGTTGCCTGCCAAGGAGCAGGGGGGTCAGGGGGATTCTGGCTAAACTGACCCAGTAGGATTCTTGCTGGGACCAGCCCAGGAGGACCAGAGACCACCTGGGTGGAGGTGGAAGGTGAGGAGCCCACTCAGATGTCAAGAGGGACTTCTTGCTAATCTGACTTAACAGGCTCTGAGCTAGATGTGGGTGTCACAAGATACACACAGATGGCCTAGGAGGGGTCAGGAGTTTGGCCAAGCACAGAATCTTTGTTCATCACTCACCTTTAACTCCACCAGGGGGTTGGAGGGTAGAATGACTTAGTTTTTTGGATAAAACTGGGACATTGTTCTGCTCAAATTCCAAGAGCAGATATACATTTCAAGAGTCAGCCATGTCCCCCGTGTGTGGCCTGAAGCCTTCAGTTCTCCATGACCCCCTTTAGATATGACTGAACCAGGTTGCCTGGGACACTCTGAGAACGAGCAAAGGAGCAATAGGACCATTTGCCTCCTGGCTGGTCACCAGATCACAACCACCACTTAGGAGGGTGACTTTGGGTTCAAGGGTGGGGGACTTGGGCAACAAAAGGGAATGTGGAAACCATCAGGATGCCCCGTTCCAGAAGAGGAGCCTGGTGGGGAGGAGGGGTCTCAGTTCTAAAACTAAGGACTGGACCTCAGTCACCAGTTTCTATCTGATCACCTAATGATGAGAGAGCCTCTGTGCCGGTCTCCAACAAACGCCAGCTGCTTTGTGCTGTTCCATGCTGACCGTCATGACGTGCCTCCCACAAAGCCCGAGCCTGTCCCTCTGCGGTCTCCCTGCTTCTGCCTCTTGGATCCTTTTAAGATGCTGCGGTCAGTGAGTCATTCAAATTCTCTCTCACCAATCCCACCAGGAACATTTCACATTGATTAAGCTCACTGCCAGTTTGCAGTCATCCCTGAGGCCTTCCATGGATGCTGGCCCTGGCCCACTGAGGTAGTCTTAGCCATCAGCTCAGCATACAGGAGCTGCGCTAAGCTTCCGTCCAGGAGCCTGGGGTTCAGCAAGAGCAACTCCCCAGAGAAGATGATGGAGTTCAGACCATGACCACCCACAGCCAGTGGGGCACTGAGGGCACAGCATTGTCAGACAAGGAAAGTGCTGGAACCCTACCCAGTTCCAGATTCCATGAGCATGGTCCTGGCCACGTGGGAAGGGCCTCCAGGAGCTAGGACTCTGCTCCATGGTGCCAGCACCCATGGGTCTCCAGTAGGGATTGACCAGGGAGTACACGTGACCCCAAAAGAAATGCCAGGTCCTAACCCCAACTGACTGCTTTGGACACAGAGCAGGATCTTTGCAAATTCCATCAAGGTAAGGGTCTTAAGAGCTCATCCTACATCTAGGACACCGAAGACACAGTGACACTGGGAGAGAAGGGACAGAGAGCTACACAGCACCAACACCGGAGACACAGAGCAGACGCCTTGTGGAGGTGGAAGCAGAGGTCAGAGGGATGCATCTGCACACCAGGGTGGCCAGGAGAGAGGCCTGGAACAAATAACAGATGTTCCCTTCAAATCTGCAACAGGAGCTGACCTGGGACACGGAGCTCAGGCTTTTGGTTTCCAGAGCTGTGAGAAAGACACCACTGTTGTTTTCAGTTACCCGCTTTGTGGTCATTTCTGCAGGCTCTGGACATGAACCCAAGTTCTCAACCCTGCCCTGGAGTCTCCCTGGGATCGGGTGTGTTGGAGAGGCTGGTGGCTGGGCCCTGCTCCAGAGGTACCCTGAACTTGGGTCAGGCAGGGACGGAAGGTGACTCTTGGCTGCCCCTGTGAGAGCGAGTTCTGAGAGGGAGCCAGCACACAGGTGACCAGGCCCTGCTCTCTCTGCCTTACCTGGGGAGCAGTTCAAGGATGTCCCAGGGTCCTCCGGACTGGCTAGCCTAGCTTCTTGAGACCCCAGGCCCACACCCAGCTATCTCTGGACACCTCCCTCCTTTGCTATCATTAGGCCACAGCCCGAAGTGGTCTCCTGGGCCAACACCAGGCTGCACCCCTACAACCCGGTTCCGAGCATCTTGCCTTGTGAGCATATAGTCTCCTTGTCACTAGGCTTGGTGAAAGGTGTTGCTCTACCCTCAACACTCAGACCTTCCTCTAGTTCTCCAGTCTCTATAACACACACCAGCGGGTGGCCCAGGATCTCGTTCAGTCCCCAGTAAACCTCTGGGAGCCAGCTCGGAGCCCACAGGAAAGGCTGGGTTGACAGGCCCAGTCTCCAGCAGGGACCCCCACTTTTGTCCAACTCGGCTATACCTCTGCCCCAGCGCGTGGCTGTGGTCACCAGCCTGGACGTCTCCAGCCCCTTGATGTTGGCTTTATAGAAGTCCACCCTGGGCACACAGTTGGCTCGGTCATGGTCACTTGTGACCAGTTCAGCCCTCGGCCCTTCCTGGAGGTCAAGGGTGCTGTTGAAGATACACACAGTTGGGTCCTCTGCCACCAGCCCCAACCTGAAGCTACCCTGGGGCCACTAGGATTTGTCTTCCTGAACATAAACTCAGGCAAGGCTGACAATGCCTTATGGAAACAAAATGTGGTCCTCTTACCTCTGCCAGTCAGAAATTCCAAAGGCTCTAGGAGTTCCGTGCCAGGGACCAAGGACAAAGACCAAATATGTATCTCTCTTATTATATCACCATTTCCCCATCCTGATGGAGCCCCCCACCGACAGGGACCCCAGCCCCCCACTGGGAGCCCTGAGCTCTGATCCGAGGAGGACCCACTGTAGGATTCTTCTGTACTGGCTGTGGGGACGCACACGGGTGGATGTACGCAGACAGGGCGTGGGACACTCTCAATGCTGAGGGAACAAGGCTGATGCTTTTCCTCTGCTGTTTTGCAACTTGCCCTGGCCTGGCTCAGTGCTCCTGGCCCCCAGCCACATTCTTCAAATGACCCACTGTTGCCACATCAAACCTTTTCTGTCCAGCTCCCATGAGGCCCTGGCCTGCCACTGTCCCCGTGGCCATATGGGTGGGGCACTGGAGCCAGGAAGTCACCATGCATCCCAGATCCCAGCTCCTGCAGAGTCAGGCATGTGTTCACGAGAGGCTGTGACCAAAGCCCCAGGGTCAGAAGCCTGAGCAGAGAGAGAGAGAGAGAGAGAGAGAGAGAGAGAGAGAGAGAGAAGAGAGGGCTTTTGAGAATGGCTGCATGGCAGGAGGGACTTGTGAGTTCTCCAGGTAAGAGGGTCACCCAGGGACCCTTTCCCCGAGGACCTAACATGGGTCATGCATGTTCTGCCTCCAACCATGTTCACACAAACAGTCCTCCAGGTGATGGCCAGGACTCTGCCCAGTGGGGGACAGATGAGGAGGTCATCAGGACAGGGAGGGAGACGGGGAACAGAGCCTCAGCTGATGGCCCGTGCAAGGTGCCTGTTTGCTTTTAACTTTATCTCTCAAGCATCTTTCATGCCAGCAGACTTTGGGACCTCAGCGTCCTTGTGAACAACAGAATAAAATTCCACTCTGTGACTGTGTGACCCATTCAGCTTTTCCTCACTGCGAGAAAATCCCTTCCTGCAGTGGGAGCCTGTGGCCGCCTGGACTGAAAGGATCAGGCAGTCGAAGCTGCCACCACTGCTGAGTCCCCTGTCCCCAGCAGTCACCTGTCCACAGTGAGGAGCTGGAGAGCTCAATTCTACCTGACCATCCTGGGTCCAGAGGGCTTCTGCTTCCTGGTGTCAGAGGACAAGATGACAAAAAGTTACTCTAAAGATTTTAGTTGGCTTATGTTTTGCAATTCTAGAAGCAGGCAATGCTTCATTGCACAATGCAGACTAAGTATTGCAGTGGGCTGAGCTGGGTTTTGTTTTCTAGACAGAAAAGGATGAGGGAAGCAGGAAGAGCGGTCAGAGTGACCGTCACTCTAACAGTTACTGTCACTGCTCCCTGCAGCCTCGTGGGTAGAAGGCACCCAGGATTAATTCCTTGATGAGTTCATAGCTAAAGGGGCTGCCTTGCTGGGGGAAGTAGGTCACTGGAGCAGGACATGGAAAGCTACACCTTGTCCTTGTCCTCTGTCTCTCTGCTCCCAGCTGCCAGGAGGAGAGCAGCTCCTCTGTGTCACACCTGTCCACCGTGATTGCTAAGAACTCGCCACAAGTTCACAGGAAGGGGGCGCGAAGCGATTGTGGCCTGAAATCTTTCCTCCTTTGAGTTGACGTGCTCAGGCATTTTGTCATAGCAATGAAAGGCTGACCACGCATGTACTCATCATCCACATGGTGGAAGTCAGACAATGTTGACATGATGAGGACTTGATGAAACTATGTAGCAACTGGACATCGGGATGGTGCCAGGGCCGGGTTTGGCAATCTTCATGAACGCTAAACATATGGTTGCTCAGCTCCACTCCTAGACACAAGCCCAGGTATGAGTCCATATAGCCTCCAAAAGTAGGCATGAGAACATTCCTAGAGCGCTTACCTGAAGCCGTATATAAAAATTAACTCAGAATAGATCAAAGACCTAAATGTAAGAAGCAAAACTGTGCCAGCGTGCTGGCACACGCCTGTAATCCCAGCGCTCAGGGGGCTGAGGCAGGAGGGTCTCGAACCGGTCTGGGCTGCACAGTGAGACGCTTCTCAAACAAAAATGGGTGTAAGGGATAAAACTCTTGGAAGAGCAGCTCAGGGGGAAAAGCTTCTTGACTTTGGAGTTGACAATGACATAACACCGAGACATAGGCAGCAAGGGGAAAAACTGGACTTTTATCAAGAATGTTTAAGAATTTGTGCCTCACACCTGCACACCCATGTTTATTGCGGCACTATTCACAATAGCCAAGTTATGGAAACAGCCAAGATGCCCCAGCACTGATGAATGGATTAAGAAAATGTGGTATCTATACACAATGGAATTTTATGCAGCCATGAAGAAGAACGAAATGTTATCATTCGCTGGTAAATGGATGGAATTGGAGAACATCATTCTGAGTGAGGTTAGCCTGGCCCAAAAGACCAAAAATCACATGTTCTTCCTCATATGCGGACATTAGATCAAGGGCAAACACAACAAGGGGATTGGACTTTGAGCACATGATAAAAGCGAGAGCACACAAGGGAGGGGTGAGGATAGGTGAGACACCTAAAAAACTAGCTAGCATTTGTTGCCCTCAACTCAGAGAAACTAAAGCAGATACCTTAAAGCAACTGAGGCCAATAGGAAAAGGGGAACAGGTACTAGAGAAAAGGATAGATCAAAAAGAATTAACCTAGAAGGTAACACCCACCCACAGGAAATCAATGTGAGTCAATGCCCTGTATAGCTATCCTTATCTCAACCAGCAAAAACCCTTGTTCCTTCCTATTATTGCTTATACTCTCTCTACAACAAAATTAGAAATAAGGGCAAAATAGTTTCTGCTGGGTATTGAGGGGGGGGGGAGAGGGAGGGGGTGGAGTGGGTGGTAAGGGAGGGGGTGGGGACAGGGGGGAGAAATGACCCAAGCCTTGTATGCACATATGAATAATAAAAGAAAAAAAAAAAGAATTTGTGCCTCAGAGAAGACGACTGACGGGGTAAAAAGGCAACCCACAGAAAGAAAGCGCTCCCAAAACCCAGCACAAAAACAAGGCACTTCAAAAACGGGCCGATGCTGTGAATAGACGGTTCTCCAAAGCAGATTTGCACACGGCCCGTGAGTGTGCAGAAGTGCATTCAGTGTCCCTAACCTTCGGGACACGACCTCGAATCCACAGTGAGTCACGACTTCAACCCAGGAAGAACGGTGAGGGCAAGGATCAGAAACGCCCAGCCTGGTGAGGGGGTGCTGGGGATGGGAGACGGGGCGGCTGCTGTGTGCCATGGAAAACAGTCTGGAAGCGCCTCAAAAAAAAAAAAAATTAGGCTGCTGTCACAGCTCAGCCGAAGAGTGCCTGCCTAGCAAGTCCCACGACAAAAACCCAAAGTACCACTTGTGACACACACGAAAGAACCACAAGCAGGGAGTGAAACACACGCTTGCACACCCATGTTCACAGCAGCATTTTGCACAGTAGCTACCCATGTGTCCATGGACAGAACAGATAAGCAACTGGGGCGCATGCCGTGGAATATTACGCAGGCTTGGAAAGGCCGTGTGGTGCAACACGAAGAGCCTGTGGGATATTGCATTGCCTTAAATGAGGGAAGTCAGGCACAGAGGGACAAACACTACTGAGTTCACTCAGAAGGTCCCTAAAATTGTCACATTCAGAGACAGAAAGTAGGGTGGGTGCTGCCCAGGGCAGTTAGTGTTTAATGGGAGGAGATTCAGCGTGGGAAGACGAGGACGCTCTGGAGGGGGACGGTGGCGATGACCGTGCACCACTGCGGATGTGCTCGGGGAAGTGCACTTGACAATGAAAACACATCGTCCCCTAGACAGACCGAGTCTTAGGATCCATGTAGACGTGTCCATCACAGCTCCTTGCCCACAGTGGTTACTCAATATTTATTTAAAAAATGTGCGGAGAAGCTGGGCACTGGTGACTCACGCCTGTAATCCTAGCTACTCGGGAGGCTGATGTCAGAAGGATCGTGGTTCAAAGTCAGTCAGGGCGAATGGTTCACAAGACCCCATCTCCAAAAATAACCAGAGCAAAGTGGACTGGAGGTGTGGCTCGAGAAGTAGAACGTCGCTTTGCAAGCACGGAGCCCTGAGTTCAAACCCCAGTCCCACCAAAGGGGGGAAAATGTTCAGAGAGGCTTTATTCAAAATGCTCAAACAGCTGAGAGCCACCCAAACCCCACCGAATGCAGCGGGCTGATCGTGCGTGGATCCCGCCTTGACTGCAGGGAACCCACGCGTCAGGATCCTGGCTCTGGCACCGGGATTTCGGTATATGGAGTTCAAGCCCAGGAAGGACTCACCTGCTCGGAGAGAAGCCGCGATGGCTGTGGGGCGCTGACCGGGGCAGCCTGCGGGGGCGAGGGAAGTGGCCAGTAGCCCCCAGGAGCCGCGGGTACCTGGGTGTCCAAGTGGAAGGTGGAAAGGAACGAGCGCCTCGCCACAGCCCTGTGTGCTGTGCTCAGCGTGGCTGCTACACGCCAACAAAATCGGTGCTAAACACTGCACTGCATCCAGGGGAATTAAACGATTTCAAAAAGATAACTGCGGCTCAAATCCCTAGGTCCTCAGCCGAAATCACCAACGGAAAGATAGGATTTCTGTGACCTTGCCCACAGGTCTCGAGTAACAGCTGGAGGGCTAAGGATGCTGAAAACTAAACGAGGTTTGCTCCAGGGCAGGAGAAAAACTTGAGCAGACACTTCATCTCGGCAGATAGACAGCCTTTTGTTCTTTTCTGTGACCTTGATCTGACGCCTGAAAGGCAGATGTGATGACTGGAATCCCAGCAGCCATTAAGGACCATGAAGTGACCCTGAGTGTGGCAGTCATATGCTAAGATGGTGGTGAGCAAGGAGAAGGGGCCCACTTGCCTCTCTCTTCTATTTGAGAGAAAACAGAGAAACTTTGTATAAGCCGCTGCTGTTTGGGGTTTAGACGTCTAGGGCTGGTGACTTTGTGAGTGGCTCTGGCTCTGTGCCCTGGCTCGAGCAGCTGGGAGTGGTCTTCTCAGTTGGCCAGGTGGGAAACTGGACTCACTGATGACCCAAGAGGTCCTTGGGATGACGGAGAGAAAGGCATCTGAGGAGCACAGACATCCCAAAGTGCCTATCCTGTGGTCCACTCTGGACAGACCCGGGGAGCACCTGTGGCCGTCTCTGTGGCTCAGACCCCGGGGCCTTGGGAGAGAAAGGGCTTCCGGCTGCCCAGGGGAGGATGTGGCCAGTGACCCTGTGGGCTCGGGACTGAAACGGGCAGTTTGGGAAGCTTGTATGCGACCTCTACACCAGGACAGCCCTGGGGAGCCGTGATTCCTGCCAGGCCACCCAGAGATGGGCGGTGCTGAGCCCTCCTCCTGCCTCCCCGAGGGCAGTGAGGACAGTGATGAAGCTCTACCCTGCTCCCCGCCCTGCGGTGTCCTCAGCACTTGCGGGGAGGGTTGGTTAGCGCCATTCCGGTTCAGCAAATGAATGTGGCCTGTCCTGCTCTGTCTCCCTGTCTGTCTGTCTCTCTCCCCCTCTGTCTGTCCCTCTCTCTCCCTCTGTCTGTCACTCTCTCTCTCTGTCCCCCTTTCTCCCTCTGTCTCTCTCTGTCTGTCCCCCTCTTTCTCCCTGCCTGTCCCCTTATCTCTGTCTGTACCTCTGTCCTTCTGTCTGTCCCTTTCTCCCTCTTTCTCTCTCTCCCTCCGTCTGTCCGCCCCTCTCCCTGTCTGTCCCTCCCTCTCTGCGTGTGCACCTGTCCTGCCTCCACCTCCTTCATCTTGTCATGCTGCAGTCCTTGCAACGTTGACAAGTGGCTTCCCTGTGTGTCCCTGGACACTTAGAAAAGGGCACAGCCCTGTTAGGTGTCTGTGGGCCCTGGAGGTGACACTTGCCTCACTTAGGGGACAGGTCCTGCCCTGTTAGTGGAGACCAGAGGCTGGCGGAGGAGTGTGAGACAGCTCCTGTGGGGGAGTGCTGCCACGCCATGGACTCTGGGTCTCCTGACCCATCATGGGAGGCTGGAGACGGACAGCATGCTGGGGGTGCGCAAAGGCCCCGTGCAGTCCCCATGGGACCAGGAGATGTCAGAGGACTGGAGCAGGAGACGCCTCTTTGCAGGGAGCCTCTGTCCCTCCATGCCACACCTAGCTTTGGCCCAAACACCTAATGGTGGTCCTGAGCTGCCCCCGTGAAGGGGATCTGACCACCACAGAGCCACTACAGTCCCAGGGGAACCCGCTTCCATTCTGGGTTTGGGTGACCAGCCCTTCACTCCACCCTCAGGGCTCCTGGTCCTGTGCTACCTGAAGCCTTTACACCACAGTGCCTGCCAACTGATCGTGCAGCTGACCCCAGCCTGTGCCCAGGCCCCCAGGCCCTCAGAGTGTAGCCATCCCTTGTGAAGTGGCTCATGAAGCCCGGGGAGGGGGAGCACATGTGGTCAGGTGCCAAGGGTTTGTTTCTTGTCCCTGAAACTCTGGGCATTGCTGATTTCAAGGTTCTATTCCCAGGGAGGAACACTGACACCAAGAGACACCTCCATGTGGCACTGAGCTGGCCTCAAAGTCTGGCATGGGCCTCTGGGACTGCACGTGTGCTGGGGCAAACGGGGGAGAGGACGGCAGTGGGATTGGCTGGGACAATCGGCCTGGTTGTTGGGGGGACAAGGCAGCTGCTCCAAGGACAGGGAGCATGGCTGAGCTCCAGTGACTCCCTGGGCATACCCCTCAAAGTACAGGCAGTGGCCACAAAGGGTTGTGGCTTCTTTCCATGTAGGACCCACGGGTCTTAGAGTCTTCTGGAACGAGGACCCTGCTGACCTCACTGAAGGCTAAGGGGACCCAGGGGGTAGTGCAGAAACTGGGTGATAGTTCTCCTTCTTTGCTGTGACGTCCCCTTCTCCTCCTCACCGCACTGCAGCTCTACCCAGCTGTGCTGGTGAGGGTGAGGGTCAACGGTGTGATTTAGGATACAGGTTTTTTTTTTTTGGTGCTGGGGATGGAATTCATGTTAGAGCCACACCCTAGCCTAGGGCTCAGATTCTTTTTTAGATTTTTGTTTTGTTTCTTTTTGGTGGCACTGGTTGTTTGAACTCAAGGCCACACACTTGCTAGGCAGGTGCTCTACCACTTGAGCCACTCTGCCAGCCCTTTTTTGTGATTGGTTTTTTCGAGATAGGGTCTTCCAAACTATTTGCCTGGGGCTGGATTTGAACTGCCATCCTCCTGCTCTCTGCCTCCCAAGTAGCTGGGATTATAGGCGTGAGCCACTGAGTCTAGTGCTCAGATTCATAAAAGTTGGAGAGGATTGAAAGAGACACAGAGGACAAGGCAGGCAGCACCACCATGGCAAATCTGGAGCTGGATGCAGAACCTGGATCCAGACCTTCCCTTCAGGAAAGGTCCAATCTTGGCACCTCCCTCCCACTGGGTGAGCCTTGGCCGGCTCTGTTTCCAGATGCAAGTTCTCTCAGACCCTGGCCAAGAGGGGCTGTCCTGTGGCCTGAGTTGCCCCAGGGACTCTATGCCCAGACTACATGTCACAAAGAAGCAGGGACACTTTTTTTTTTTCATTTTTCTTTTATTATTCATATGTGCATACAAGGCTTGGTTCATTTCTCCCCCCTGCCCCCACCCCCTCCCTTACCACCCACTCCGCCCCCTCCCTCTCCCCCCCCCAATACCCAGCAGAAACTATTTTGCCCTTATTTCTAATTTTGTTGTAGAGAGAGTATAAGCAATAATAGGAAGGAACAGGGGTTTTGCTGGTTGAGATAAGGATAGCTATACAGGGCATTGACTCACATTGATTTCCTGTGCGTGGGTGTTACCTTCTAGGTTAATTCTTATTGATCTCACCTTTTCTCTAGTTCCTGTTCCCCTTTTCCTATTGGCCTCAGTTGCTTTAAGGTATCTGCTTTAGTTTCTCTGCGTTAAGGGCAACAAATGCTAGCTAGTTTTTTAGGTGTCTTACCTATCCTCACCCCTCCCTTGTGTGCTCTCGCTTTTATCATGTGCTCATAGTCCAATCCCCTTGTTGTGTTTGCCCTTGATCTAATGGCAGGGACACTTTAGAATTCCTGCTGCTGGAAGGGGAGGCATCCTGTGCCCAGCCCCAGTGTGGCATTTTCATGAGGTATCCCTATGGCATCCAAGCCTGCTCCTCCAGCTGTCCCCGGGCCCTATGGGTGGCCCAGTATCTTCTGGCACTCCCTTTCCTGCTGGCTGAACCCCATTGCATGTCCTTTATTTGTGGTCAAGCACCTGTCGACAGGAATTTAGGTGTTTCCGGTTTTCCATTCTTACAAATGCTGAGATGTGACTGTCCCTCTTCCTCAGGCGAGGTCCAAGTGTTCCTGGAGGAGAGACCGTCCCTCGCCATCATGCTTCCTTCTCCCTACGAGCACCCTTCTTACCACCTAGTGTCATCTCTTCTTCAGAGAGACCCCCTGGTCTAGGATAGGCCCAGACCCATGCATGCCACCTCCTCATCCCATGGCCCCATTCTACACTGTCCTTTGAAGTGAACCCAGGTTGGGGCTTGCTATATCGCCTATCTGCCCCACTGGCCCACAGCCTCACAAGGGCAGGGACCCTCTGTCTCCTTCCCTGTCCTCAGAACCCACATCTGATGTCCACTCCCTGCACGGACCCAACACTGCTTCCTGCACGAAAGAACACACATGGGAAACTCACCTGGAAAACCAATGTGGGGTTAACGAACTCAGATCAGTGGCAACCCCCATTGCCACTGCAAGGGGCATGGGAAACCCCACGGCCTGGTGAGACCGCATGTCACTGGCTCACCCATGGTGAGCACTACTTAAAACCTTCCAGTAATTTCTTTAAGCTCAGAAAGACCGGCGGAAGCTGGGGGACACCTGGTGGTTGTGTTTTGAAAGTGGCTGCAGAGGAACCTGTGTCCCCTCCACCTTGCCCCCCACCTTTGGGCTAGGCCAGGCTGATGGAGTTGGTCAGGCAGAAGGGCCAGATGATCACATGGAGGCTGCTGAGAGCCCCTGAGGTGCAGGGGAAGGAGGAACTGTTGGTGCCCAGGGCGCTGGGGATAGCAGTCTTTGCCCCTTGAAATCAGTGACACCCGGTGTCTGGGGTGGGACCTGAACATGTAGGGTTCTTCTGAGACCTCAGAGGCTTGGGTGGGCCACAGCACCAGGCTCACTGCAACTTTTCTGTCTGCCTTCGGGGGAGAGGGCAAGAAAGAGAGAGAGAGAGAGAGAGAGAGAGAGAGAGAGAGAGAGAGGGAGGGAGGCAGCCAGGGCATGGGGGGACGCTGAGCTCTGACTGCATACCTTGGCTCCGGCCAGCTCAGGAAGGCATAGATGGACATCGGCCCCCATTCTCTATGGTATTATGGAAACCAAACCCACTAGGAGGAGCACAGTGTCTAGTTTTTATACTAGGCTGGAAAGAAAACATTTTAATGTTTTCCATTGTCAATTCTGTTCTTTCCTCAATGTCCTTTTTAGTTATTGAAAGCTTTGGTCATAAGAATGAGAGAGAATAATGTTTATTTTTTTGGCAGAACTGGGGTTTGAACTCAGGCCTTCCCTCTTGTGAGGCAGGTGCTCTACTGCTTAGCCACGCCTCCCGTCGGGTAGCTTTAATAAACACTGTTCTTTTAAATTGCTGCTTTCAGAAAATAGCGCTAGAGGGCCTGCGTGGTGGGGAAACTGTGGACCCCAGCTAGCAGGGAGCCCTGGCACAGGTTCTGGCCCTGGTGTGCAGCTCCGGTCCGTAGTCTGGCCTTTCTTATCCGTAAGCAGATAAGGGGGCAGCCTCCATGAGGCCAGAGACGCTGCTCTGAGCCTCCCTCTTCCCTGTGTGGACGGTTTGAAGGCGAGTTTTTCATCTTCCCCATAGACAAGGACAGTAAGGCGAGAAAAATGGCTCTGATCATTACTGTGGAGTACAAGGAAGATACTTACGTTATATCCTCAGGGTACCAAGAGTTAGGTAGGGGTGTGAGGATGTGCTCGTTTTGCTCTTGTGCCCTTTATGCCCTCTCCACTTCTCACATCACAGTTTCTGCCATACCAAGTCAGGTGGCCAGCCTCCCTGGCTGTCGGGGGAGGAGTGGCCAGACCTGCCACAGCCTCTGCCTGACCTTAGCGCCCATCCAGTGGTCTCCTTCCTGGACCTTCACCCTGCCCTCCGTAGCACCCCACAAACAAGCTCTGGCTCCCACTTTGTGGTAAAAGCTGGGGAGGGGGTGCACGTCTGTCATCCCAGCTACATAGGAAACATAGACAGGATTATATCCAGGCAGCCTGGGGAGAAATTCAAGACCCTATTTGAAAATAGCTCAATGGTAGAGCGCCTGCGTGAGGCCCTGAGTTCAAATACCAGTATCTAAACAAACAAACAAAAAACCCACCAGAATTATATAGAGGTCAGACCTGCAGACAGGAAGCTGGAAACCCAGGTCCTCCCCCTTTGGCCAGGCTGGCCCTTGGCCTTGGCAGCCCTCAGCCTCTTTGAGCCTTGACATCTTAGGTCTCGGTCACAACTTGCTTCCCATCCAGCTGCACAGAGACCTGGGCTCACCCCGAACCCATTCTCCTTCTCTTCCCCCATCCACACACCTCCGAGCCATCTGTGTCTGTCATTCCTGGCTTGGCTTCTGTAGCCTCCCTGGTCCCTTCACTTCCACCCTCCCTGTCTGCTGGCACAATTTTGTGGCAACCCCCATATATGTATTTATGTATATGTTTATCTTACAGCTTCCACATATGATGAAAAGCATTTGACCTTTGTCCTTCTGAGCCTGGCTTACTTTGTTTATCATGATCTCCACTTCCATTTACCTGCAAACATCATTTCATTCTTTATGGCTGAATGATATTCCATTGTGTACGTATACCACATTTTCTTAATCCATTCATCAGTTGTGGGGCACCTGTGCTGTTTCCATAGCTTGGCTACCGTGACTAGTGCTGCAATAAACATGGGTGTGCAGGTGCCTCTATTGTATCCTGACTTTCATTCCTTAGGGTATACATCGAGGAGAGGTATCACGGGATCCTATGATAGTTCTGTTTTTAATTTCTTGAGAAACCTCCATACTGCTTTCCGTAGCGGATGCGTTATATAATTCCTGATGTTTGCTTCTTATCTTTATCTGCAGAACATGCCTGTCCGCTGTCTCCTTCCCGACATCCTGCCGGAGAGTCAGGCATTGCTTCACTCCACCTGCTGAGGTGCAGCAAGCTGCAGACTGGCCACTTGGTGGTGGTGCTGTTGTGAGCATTGGCTCCAAGCGTCTGGTGACCTCCAGGCAGGCCCTGGCTGCTTTGCTCAGAGAGAGGCCCAGTGGGTAGCAGCAGTGGTATCCGCAGGATGGGCAGGAAGTGCAGGATTGCGGCTCCCCAGTCCCTCAGCACTGGGGGGCCGTGCTCACTGACAGTTGGTGGGCTTTGCTCTCGTGGTGGGTGCTCCCACTAGCATGGCTCATATGGGTCTTTCTGTGACTCCTGAGAAATAAATACTCCCAGCAGCACCCCTCTTTCCAAGTGAAGAGCTGAAGTCCAGAGAGACTAGCTGGGTCCCCATTGCACTGCACCTCACTACAAGGCCATCAGGGGAGGATGGAAGTGCCAGGGTGTCCCACGTCTGTGCACCAGGCATTTGCACCAGGTGCACTTGTGCCTGGGAAACCTGTGTGAACCAGAGAGGTCACTCACCCTCTCCACCTGCTGGAGAGCTGTGGCCATCAGTTTTGTTCACCCTGAGGCCATGGAAACAGTGGCCATCCAGACTCCTGGTGCATAGCCTAAGGACATCTGCCCTCTGGGAGGCAGCGGTCCATTTCTGGCAGACTTCCTTGCAAGGGAAGGAAGACCTGGGCCAGAAGGCACAGACCCCAGAAAGAGCCAAAGGCTGAACTCTCACCTGCTTGCCCCTGTGGCTGCTGTCCTTATGCAGTGAACAATCTGCCCAACTGTACACAGAAGCCACGCAGGTCATCAGGGAGCTGCAGAAATTGTTCTTTGGTCCAGGAGTACCAAATCCCCAGCTCCAGGTCTGCGTGCAAACAGGAATGCATGGCCCCACTTGATTACACTGTAGAGAGGGTGCCCAGCTGCTGGAGGCTGTCCCAAAGCCTCCCTCCTTCTTGCTGTAAAACCCTCTGCTGTGGTTCTTCAACCCTGAAAAGCCTCACAGAGGGGATTGCTCTCAGGCTGCTCCCAGGAACTGCTCCAGAAATCTGGGTTTAGTTTTGATTTCTAGAAACCCTAAGATTGAGGCTTTTTCTGGGGCTGGCTACAAACAAGTTGAACTTGCCCGTGTCCCCTACGGAGTGCAGGGCAGACAGCATGCTGTCTGGCTGACTCGATGACCTACAGTGCCAAGCACCTGGGCTGCATCTGTGGATGAGCACAGACACCTCCAGGCTGGGATGCCCCCAGGGGCTGGTGTGTGGGACAGAGGCAAAGGTGGGGCCAGCGGGCCAAGGAGCAGAGGCTCTGGCCAGACAGCCTGCATTTGCCTCCTGGCAGAATGGCCATGATGGTTGACCAAGTCGCCCCCCGCACCCTCCCCTCACCCCTGTAGTCCTCTCCTAGGCTCAGGGCTTGCTGACCATGGCCTCACCATGTGACCCCTGGCTGCGGACAAGGAGGCCCTGAGCTTCAGAGACAAGGTGCCCAGGGGTGCAGCTGGCCAGTGGATAAGCCAGACCCACACGCAAAGCTGTGCCCACCACCACTGGATTGTGCTGCCCACACTCAACGGTGTGTGTGCACTCGCCTGATGTTCCCCACGGGAGGCTGGGTCAGAGTCCTTCTACTGGACATCCATGAATCTGCCTGGCTCCCACCCATCCCCTTTCCTCCATGTGAAGCTAGCACCTCAATTTCTCTTGGGGAGATTCTGGTTCTAACTCCTGGCTATGACTCCAGAGGGCGCCAGGCCCTCCCACCAGGGGTTCCCAGCCTGGGCTGTACAGGAGAGTCACCGTAACAAACACCAATGCCCAGAGCAAGTCCCAGCCTCGGGCTGGAGACAGGCATTGGCATCTTGAGAGTCCCTGGGGGAGGGGTTCAGTGTGCAGCAGTTCTGGTTCCCCAAAACTTTGAGCCCAAGACAGCATGCCCCGAGGTTGGTATCCCACCACTGTTTTACCCCAGACTCGAGGTTTTCCGCAGCCACCTGGCCATCAGATCCCATCTGCACAGACTGTGCACCTGGGAGAGTAGCAGCTGGAGGTACAGTGACAGAATAGACTTACAATCCTATCAGGTCACAGATCCCATTGCCGGTAGACACCAAAGCCCCAGATCCCCCCTTCTCATTTTCAATCACCTTTGGGTGAGCACACAGCAGGGAGGACAGGACCCCATCACCCCAAAGGCTGGCAGCCCCAGTCCTGGAGCTTCTACAATCAGTTGCTCCAAGAACCTGTGGGGACTCCTCAATGCAGTTCCTCGTCCCTGCAGTCTCAGCCTGAAGCTCTCTGCTCCCCAGAACACAGGGTTATCGACAGTCACTGACCCTGTGGTCTCCATCCTCCCTTCCTGGTTGTGCAGGTGGAAGACCCAGTGGGAAACAGACAGCTGTGATCACTGCCAGGTCAGCAGACAGATAGTTATGGAGCACAGAGGAGGCTACCTATGAGGCCAGGCCTGGGAACCAGCTGCTCCCTCCAGTCACCTGCAGGGTCTCTGGGAGCAATTCCAGAAGATACTGATTCCTCTGGAGACCTAAAGCAGGCAAGGAAGATGGGTGGAAGGGATGAAGGTCATGTGTGTTCTCCTGGCTGCCCCTCCCCATCCCTTTTCGTTACCAGGACAATAGCTGCGGCCTGGTTTGCCTCTGACCCACCTTCCTGTGCTTGACTTCGAGGACAAGCTGCCTGGAGGTTAGAAGTTGTTTGTGATGACCAGCTGAAAGCTGCCAGGTCCAAAGTGGGTCAGGCTCAAAGTGGTTGCCCAAAGGACCTCTGATAGACCCCATTTTAATCCCAGCTGCTAAGTGACACAAGCCCAGAGCCAGAAGCATTGACAACTGTCATGACAATGGCCAGAAACAAAAAAGGCAAAAACATGTGTGCCTGAAGTCCCTGGGAAATCCCTGGGCAAGTGGGTCAGCCTCCCCTCCCTCCCACATCTCTTTTGCCTTGCATTTCACTTCCTGGCCCCTCATGGTGGGGACACTTCTCCACTGTCCACTGAGTAACTTGTGCTGTTGCCCTCAGCTTCCATTTTGCTTTTCAGCTTCACAAAACCCAGAATGGAAAAAGAAGTCTTTGGGGGAGGTCTCTCCATTACGGGACGAGTGCTGGTAACAGTCCCCCTCACTAGGGCCACAGGGTTTCAGCATGGGGACTTCTTTATACCCTTAGGTATTTATCACAGGCCAGTGATACCCAGCTGGGCCCCACCTCTTGCCCCCAGAACCACTTTACCCCACTTGCAAGAGCAGCAGAGAACAGGGAGCTGAGCACCCCTCTCGTGGACTCATTCCCTCACTGTCATCACAGGTGAGCAGCTCTGGGACAACCATTCTTTGGAGAGGAAATGGAATAGAAGCTAAATAATGTGTCCTGGCCACATAGCAAGAAAGGGACAGAGCAGGGCTGGAGTCTACAGAGCTTGAGCTATGGCCTCAGCCACTGCTCAACCCATCCTGGACACTGCACAGGGCTCCAGTTTCCAGGGAGGCTAGCCTGGGGGAGTGCCTGTCCCCTGGCCTGCGTGGCTGCTCTGTGCCTGTGCTCCCCACAGAACCAGCCACCTCCAGGGATGCCCTGAGGCCGGGCCCTTGCAAAAGCCAACACCAAGAGACAAAACAGAGCTCACATTCCCAACACTTTATTGTTTACAAGACAGCAATGGAAGGAAACATCACAATCATTAAGCTGACAACAGGAGTGGGGAAAGCACAGCTGTTCTAAAACCCGAAAGCCACTGATGGTGGGAGGGTGTGACACTACCACATCAGAACAGTCTCCATCATGATGTCCCAAGTCCTGACTGTGCTAATTTCATCTCTCTGTGTTTTAAACAGCACAAGCTAACTCCAAGACATTTACCAAGGAGGTGGGCAAAGGCAGGAGAAATGTCACATTTGGGAGCTGTCTTCACACCTGTGCTTGTCTGACAGGGAGAGGACCACACTCCCCAGCAGAGGAGGACACCTTTCCGGGTCCCTGCCTGGTGGCAGAGGTCTATGAGGGCCCACAGAGCCAGGCCCTGCCTTCAGAGCTGCCTCTGTCCTACCCTGAGGGGTGTTGCCAGGTGGTTGCTGTGGGGAGGAGGACTGTGCCAGATAGATGAGAGAGTCCCTTCTGGACTTCAGTCATGCCTAACCTCTGTCCCAGTCCCCTGCTTCTGCCTGGGCACCTTGAGAAGAGACGACAGGGAGCTTCCTTAGAAAAGAGGTTGAACCTCCACTGGGAAGAGGTGAGGAAAGGCCGTGGAGAGGAACCCAGGAAATGACAGGGACAAGCTCCAGCACTAAGCAGACCCGGACAAAGTGTCAAGTGCAGGCCTGTCAGGACCCAGGGCCCTCGGGTCAGGGCATGAAACATTCAAGTCACCAGTGAGAGTCCAGAAGAGCACGACACTTTCTGAAAGCTGCTAGGAAAAGGTACAGGCCAAGGACGAGGGTCCTTTACTGTAACTCTGAAGCTCGCTGTGCCATTCGTTCTACCTGACTACAACATCCTCGGCACAGGGCAGGAAGGTTTAACTGTGACTGCTGAGAACATTTGGTTGTTCTGTTCAGTAAGAAATGAAATTGCCTTAAAAAAACGGTAATTAAAACTTGCAAGTGCTACACAGCACTGGAACCCTCCCGAAGGAAGCGGAGTTCTCAGCCACGGGAAGCAGGGAGGGTTTCAGGAACAAACGCACTGGTGCTGCCTCGGCCCTCGCTGCGACCGGCCCTGCAGTGTAAACATTAACTTTCCAAGGGTCTGCAGGGCTGTGTGGAATGCCAGGCTCACCAAGGAGGAAGAGGGCGGGGGCCTGGAGTTCCTAACGGGCAGGCCCACCTCACACGGGTCTTTGCTCCCAGGCTGGAGCACGGTGCTGGGACTCTGCACCATGGGTGCTCCAGAAAGAGTTACATGACGGAGACGGAGAGCACATGGGAAGGCAAGGAAGAGAGACGAGATGGAAAGAAGAAAGGGCCCACGTCAGGATGCCTGCAGTGACCCACCTCCTCCACCAGGTCGCAGTGTGGAGAGAGGCCGGCCCATGGCCACGGCTCAGGGCTGAGGGGCTGATGTCCACTTCTGGCTGCTTCATGTGCCCCGGGAATGAACTTCTGTAACCTCAGTTACAAAAAATAAAAAACTAAAGCAAACAAAAGTGCATTGCTCCGTGTTTTATGAAAGTGAGCCCTGACACAGCTAAAGCCGCACTTGATGTGGGGACGGACGGACGGATTTAAATGAACTCTATACCTTCGTACTTCACGCTGCCAACTCTGGTCTCTGGCAGGAGGAAGCGCCCATCAAGGGTGAAGGCCATGATGTAGGTGGCGATCTTACCACTGTCTTCTTCGGACTTGAGGGCCACAATGATCTGGTCGTCGGTATTGGGGATGAACTTGAAGGAGGAGAAGCCGTGCGTGGGGACCAGCTCCCCCACACGGCGGACAGAGATGTCCCCAAAGTCCGGGGTGGCACTCAGGAGCAGGTTGGTGCCCTTGTGCTCGTCCTCCTTCTCACTGTACCGCTCGTGGCTGGCCCGGCGGGGCAGGAAGAACCAGCGCTGCAGCGTGTCGCTCCAGCAGGCAGATTCATGGATGAGGTAGCCTGGGGGTACAGCAGAGCCACAGGTTACCACCCATCCCACAGAACTGCCACAGCCCCTGCTCATGACAGCTGTACCACGCCATGAGACTACAAACCACCGGGCCTGGCTCCATCCTCCCTGTAGCTCCCCAACCTCCTGAAGGGTTTTCAGTCTGCAGCTACTCTCCTTTATCCAGGGAAGCCTCGCATGGCATGCACAGAGGAATGGGGAGCACCACACCGCGTCTGCACTGCCCCTGCCCCTGCCAGCTGTCTCCAGAGGGGCCTGTAAGCCTTCACCAGTTCTCTTTACTTTCTTCTCCCGTGTTAATCGTGAGCATAGAAAAGGACAAGAGTACAGAGAAAGGATGAAATAAAGAAGCAAGTCTTCCTTATGGGAAGATAAGGAAGAGAGGGCAGCCTTGAGCTGAAGGAAGCAGAGCTCCTCCCAGCTTCCAGACAGAGGCACACCTTCAGGAACAAGCTCCCTGCTTGGCCACTTCTCCTTCCACCTGACTTTAGCCCTCCTGCAGACACAGTCATGACACCCTCTGAAAGGGAAGGAAGGCTGGCAAGGCGCTGTCAGCCTCCCCTACTGCACATGGGAAGGACAAGGCCCTTGACCACCTGGGAATGGAGATGGGGGTCCCCCAAGCCAGAACCACTTCTGTGTGGATGGGTGGGGCGATAGCCTGTGGTGGCCAAAGGTGATCTGTTAGGTCAGTGAGGGACAAATGAGAAAATGGCTCATTTGCCCTAGAACCTGCTGGCCTAAAGGGAACAGCCATCAGACACAGCCGAATAATCAAGGTGGAGCAAGGTACCAGCTGCAGCACATTCACAGTGACAGACGCCAGCCGGACACCCACACAGCTCCTTACCTGGTGGCTGGATTCCGGCGGCGGCCCTCAGAGCATTGTAGCTGGACACCCAGTTCTCGTGGTCCACGCTGCCCTTGTGGCCCACGACCTTCACCCACTCCGGGTTCTCGCTCATCACCTCCCCCGTCGTGGTGGTCCACTCCTTGCCCAGGCCGCCCACATATAGGTGCTCGTCCTTCACGGCCAGCCACTCGGCTTTGAAGCCTGGGGCGATGAGAGGAGGGGCATCCCTGAGACACCATGGCCGGCCTTGGCCAGGGAACCCTGGTAGTCTGGCTGACTCAGATAAAAAGTCACAGCCTTGAGCCTTCCCCGGAGGCAAGGGTAAGAGGCAGAGGCAGGAACCTGTGCAGAGCCCCAGGGCTGGGACCTTCAGAGTAGGCACCTACCTCCTTTCCACTTCTTCCTCTTCTCCCCCTACCTCCAAGAAGCCAAGCCTCCTCTGCAACTCACAGGACCTGTTACACCAATTCCAAGTCCTCTTACACTGCTCCCTCCACCTTCCTAAAAGTTGCTGACTACTCTCCTAGGTCTCCTATGACAACTCCCACTCCAGTCCCAGATCACTCCCCACTACCACCCAAGTGTGAGTGTGAAAATGCTCTGCAGGTGGGCCACAGGTGTCTGCCATCTTGGGCTATGCCCACCACTGCACTGTGGGTTAACAGAATGCTAGTGGTGGAAGTCACTAGAAGGCGTGGGATTGGGGTGCTGTCTTCTGGATGAATTTATTTAGGAGCTCAATTTGTTCTTCCTCAACTGCCCTATTTAATGTGAACACACTTTGCTGACTGCAGCACTGTTAAGCTGGAGGGAGCCTTTGTTCTTCAGGCATATTCCTCCAGTCCCTCCCCACCAGGGGTGCCACTAGGCTTGATCTCCAAGCTGAATCTCTTGCAATCTCTTTGAGGCTATTCCTCTTGCATAGGACAGCAGCCTTGGAGGCTTCCCCCAGGTGGCTTTGGAGGGACTGCAGTTCCTGCAGTTCCAGTGACCTTGAGTTGTCTGAGTCACTTCCATGATATGAAATCCCATTTTCTGAGACTTTGGGCCCTCTGGATAAGCAGCCACAAGCCAGCCCCAAAGACCCCATTATCCACTTTCTCCCCCCTTACAGACCCACACAACAGTAACCTAAACCCTGAGGGAGGTGAGGCAGGAAATAGAGGACCGACATGGTCTCTGCCAACTCCCCAGCCTCAGGCAAACACTGGGGATTTTACAACCAGGAGAGGGCCTGGCAGACTGCGCCATTTGTAAAGTGGGGCCCAGTGACTTAGTGCAATTTCTCCTTCAACCTGGGAGATCCTGCAGTGCTGAGCTTTGTAGAAGGGCAGATCACAGAGAGCTCACACATACGGATTTTCAGTTCTTCTGTCAATGTTCTTAGGCCTCCTTCCTCTTTCCTGCCTCTGACACTGTGGCTCCACTCTGGTGGCTCTGTCCCCTGCCTTGTGGAAGCAGTAACTCCTTTCTGGAAAGCACTGGAGCAAAAGTCAGGCTCCACTCCCTCAGTAGCAACTGCTCCCAACTCACACAGCTCACCTGCAGTTCCATAAACCAAGGTTAGGGTCTCGGTTCAAACTCACACAGGCCACCCCAGCTTTCCAGGTGAGGGGTCACAGATCCAAAGACACCTCTGAATACACAAGGACATGGTCCTGGAGGGAGTCAGAGCGACAGGGACGCAGCTCTAAAGTTCATCCTGGAAGGGTTTCCCCACTCTCTGACAGGCCTCTAGTGACCACATGGAACCGAGAAGTGATTTTCCTCAGGGTTAGGGGTGTGGCTCAGAGCAAAAGGGATGTCCCCACCTTCTGGGCACGCAGAATTTTACCAGGTTACTTTCCAACTGCAGACCAAACCACAAACAGCCAGCCCCAGAGCACCCAGCACCTGAAGAAAGCTCAGCCACAGACTGCGGCTCCACTTACCCTTCTCCTCGGTTCCGTCACCATCAGACAGGATCACCCAGGGCACAGCCTTGGTGCCTTGGATCTGGTAGATGACCCCCGTCCGGTCATCCACGGAATACAACTTCCCATTAAACACGATCAGGTCAGAGAGCTCCATGCCCCTCCCCTTTTCTGCCAGGTGGGACTCCAGGATCCCGTGGTCACTGTCCCACTCCACAGATACCTTGTCCCCACTGTCCGACAGGGTCAGATAGCCCTTCTTCAGGTAACTGAACCAGGTATTTTCCTTCTGGGCCCTGGACTCTGTGTCCAGGTCAGCAATGACTGCGATTCGATACCGAATCCCGCCTGGCGTCCTCTGGGGGGCCGACAGGGGATAGGTGTCATTGTAGCGGGCAGCAGGTGCCTGGCCGAGCCTCCAGTTGTGTGCATTGTGGGTGGAAGACCTGCCTGGGGCTGGGCGGTGAGAGTAGAGCAGCCAGAGGAGGGCAGCGCCCACAAAGGACGTTAGGATCACCCTCCAGCGGGGGCGGAAGCGGGGATCTGCAGCCTTGGTCATGGATGCCAGCACAGGAAGTCCTCCCACACTTATCCGGAGGGAGTTCATAGGCTCATTCCATTCCAGGTGGTCAGAGGGCCGGACGGGCATCAGACCGCACGTTGGGTGTGACCTGCAGCCCAGGGAGAGAGGAAAGTGGTCATTGGGCTGTGAAGCATGTCAAGCTCCTCAACTACATGGGCTGAAGTCAGTCTTCTCCAGAGGGAACACAACTCCACCAGGTCCAAGGCTGGGTGAAACCTTGTCTCCAGCAAAGTGCATGTGAAGTCCTTCTGAAGAAAACCACACCCTCCCTGGCCTAGCTGGCAAGACAGAAGCTGAGCAACAGGAGGAGGTCTGTGCGGGGTTGGGCTGTGCAGGCTAAGGGAGACGCCAGGCAGGTGTGGGGAGACAACAGAGAAGGTACAGATCTGTACTACACTCAAATGTCACCTCATCCAGGCCTTCCCCAGCTGCCCTGCTCCAAGGTCACGGGCCCCACATTGCACAATAGCAGTTTGCTCATTCCTGCCTTGGCCTTGCACAGAGAGGATGAAGGCTCCTTAGGTAAGATCTCATTTCTGGGTTAGGTCCCTGTAATATTTAAATATATAGTGGATCTTTCCTCAGGTTTTTGCTGTTGTTGTTGGCAGCACCTGTCCCTTGGCACTTCCTATTAATGCAAGGCACTGCAGGGCCAGAGTCACAGCCACTCTTGCTGCCTGGAGTCCAGCACACCTGAGTATCTGCTCCAAAGGCCTCTGGGCTCACTTTGGGGTTGGGCTTGGTTCCTGGGCCCCCCTGGGCCATACTTCATGGCTCCATGGTCAGCTCCCTACTCACAGGCACAGAGCATGACAGCTCAATGCAGCCATAAAGGTGCCAGGCCAGCATCGACCCTGGCATGGTGGAGAGCTGTCTGTCTCCAGGGCAGCTGCCCAGTGCTATACTGGGGCATCAGGAGGCTGCTCCCAGCTCTGGCTGCTGCCCTGGCCCCTCCTACAAGGGGCCCTCCACCTACAACCAGCATGACAACTTCCCTCTGGGCTTCTGGAGCACGCCCACTACCTCCTCCTGGAGAAAACCAACAGCAAACGTGGGACTGCATGGGCTGCTCTCATTGCCAGGCAGCACCTGGGAAAGGCTCTGTGTGATCCACTCCTGCTGGAGACCCCTACTCTGGCTGAGCCCAGGCTCTGTCTTGTCCTGTTTCTTTTCCAAGCCCAGGGCTTCAAAGGCCTTGGCAAGGCCCAAGACTTACAGTCCTGGATGTAGCCACCAACCTCTGCTGCCCTCTCCCTCACCTCCTACATGAAATGTCGCTGGTGTTTCCAGCACACACCTTACTATTTCTAAGCAAAAGTCCTAGTCGCCCTCCCTTCAAGCCCATCTTCCCTTAGGAACGGCAGTGGTGATGGAGGCTGCCACATATACTGCTGCTCACATTAAAACTCCCACAGAAGCCCAACGAGGTGCTTTTCTGTGTGAATGTTACAGTTCAACAAGAAGTTATAAGCCACCACAGAGAGCCCAAGACCGCTTTAATGGATACCCACCTTTCCTTCCTCAACAGCACCCCCACAGGCATATTTAGAAACCACATCTCTCCACTTCCAAACAATCTCTCACACAAATCATGCCAGCAGCCTCCCCATCCCTTGTTGGGTGGCCGCTCTCCTCCAGACAACTCTGACCCTCTTCCATGGTTCCGAAGCTGCTCTGCTCCCTCCACACCATCTCTGCCTATCAATATGGCCTCCTCCTGTCGCCTGGCCACAGGGGCCCTCGTTCCCAGGCAGGGCTCACTGTTCCCTTGCCCAGGACACTCTGACCTTAGTCTTTGCATGGCTGGTTCACGGTTTTCTCAGAGTTCCTCAGAAAGTCAGCTGTGCCTATTGATCAAGGGCCTTGGGCAGTTTCCACTCTCTGCCTGGAGCCCACATAGACCTGCAGCTAGTACAAACAGCACACATTTGCCAAGGAATGGAAAATAAGCTCCTTTAGCTCCTTAGCACCCTGGCCCCCCACATTCATCTGCAAATTACACATCCCCCGATCAAGGCTGGGAAGATCGAGACGCTCGGCTAGCTGCCTGGTCTAGGAAGACAGCACCTGACTGGTGGATGGGTGTCACAACTGTAATGTGTCACCCTGCTGGCCTATGGAGCCTCCCACTCTGTGTTCCAATGAGTCAGTACACCTGCACTGCTCAGGTCAGGACTCCTGCCACCTGCTCCCCATGGCCCCTGTAGCAGCCTAGGCCATGGCAGCTTATAGCCCCATACCCTTGTCCAAGGAGGAGGGGCCTCCCTCTGCCCAGTCCCTCAGCAGGCCAGACCAGGCTCCTCTCAGCACCAACCATCCATGTCCACATCTCCACCTCACTCGCAATCTGCTTTCCAGATTGCTCTGAGGGATGCCTGTGGTTGAACCGAGAGCAGATCTGTGGACCAGTAAGGGAATGGAGAGCCTCCCAAGCCCCTGACATCTTTGTCCCTCCTCACCCCAGCTCACCATCTTGAGAACAACAACACCCACACCCTTCTCCACCCGCCTCCAGCAACTCCACACATGCTGGTGCTCTCTGCCTCTTTGGGCTCTGTCCCTCCTGGATTAGGGGCCTCTCAGCAGGCCCAGGGCTGCTCCCTTCCCTCAGCCTACAAGCTCGTATGGCCTGCCTTGCTCAGCACTGCCCAAGAACTATAGGCTCTCAGAGTTTAACCTCTAGGAGAAACCTTGCAGCCTAACTCCTCCCCTGAATGCAGGGCAGTGGGCACCAGCAGGCTCCTGGAGAGAATTCTCCTTCCTGGCCAAGGGCCTACCCGGTCCTCCAAAGCCAACATGGAGGGACTGCACCTCTCTCCTTCCACACGTTCAGACAAGCATGAGGTCTACCAGTTTCTCCCTAGCCCAGCTCTGGATTCTGTTCCCTTCTTCACACCCCATAGCCTTGGTCCTGGCCTAATGATGCAGATTTTCTGGTCCAAACCTTCACTCTGCCATTTACCAGCTATGAGACCTTGGACAAAGACCTCTCTTCTCCCAGCCTCAGTTTCCTTCCCAGAGCCATGCCAATGGCCAGGTCAGACACTGAGGAGAGAAGACTTGGCCCAGGGCCTGTCTGCTCTCCTTTGTACCTACCAACCCCTCACATGTCACAGCCTGCAAAGAAGGCCTCACTTAGCTTTCCAGCCTGACCTCCCAGTTGCTCCTGCATGATCCTGGATTATCTGTAATTCCAGATTCCGTGTCTAGCCTCTAGACCTCCATCTTGGATGCTCAGCTCCTCTGAGCACATGGAGCTGCCTAGAACTCCCTGGAAATGCACTGACAGTCATTCTTCTGCTGTTCCCACCCCTCCGCCCTGTGACTGCTCTCTCTCCCAGAAAGTCTCTGGGAGGAAGATTTCTGAGAAACCTGGGCATGTGACCTCCCACGGCAATGCAGACTTTGCAGGTATGACTAAGGACCTTGATGGCGAGTCTGTTCAGCTGGGCCCTAAGTGCAATCACAGGTGTCTTTTTATAAAGGTGAAGTAGAGGAAAAAGGCTCTGTCTTAACCCCAGAAGCTGGAGACCAAGGGTAGAGTCTGCCCCAGAGCCTTCAGAAAGAGTTCTGTGACATGCTGACTTTGGCTCAGTGGCACTGATATTCAAGAATTCAGGGACATTGAATCTCTAGACGTGCAAGAGAACAAACGTGTTGCTTTGAGTGTGGGTGATTCACTACAGCACCCTAGAAAAGGAGCACCCCTCCCAACAGTGTCCCTTGGGCCACCCCATACTGTAGCGGTGTTCTGCAGAGCTCCCGGAGGGAGGGGCTCTGCTTCAGCCAAGCAGACTCCCCAAGAGCTGAGAGACAGGCAGGAACCCTGGGACTCAGCCACCTTTGGTTAAAGGAGAGGATGACTGCTTCCAGCAACTTCCATGACCTTCACCACCATAACACCTTCCCTCAGTCTTCCTTAGAACCCTAGCAGCTGCTTTTGTGGAAAAGCAAGTTTCAAATCATCTGCCTTTTCACTTGCTTTCCACAGCCCCATGCTGGTATATCACCTAAAGTGACTGTAGTGTCTTGATGCTGGGGCCACTGCACAGCAAGAGCTGGCATTTTCATTTCTGTCTGTCTGTCTATCTATCTGTCTATGCCAACCATGAGCCACAGAAACAAGCCAGTGAGAAGAAAGACAAGATAGGCAAAGACGTCCCAGAAGAAGGGGCCCGTGTGGGCTTGTCTCCTCCCTACGCTCCTCAGAGCCATTAGACGCTTATGTGTCTGCATCCTTGAGTCACGAGGTTTATCAGCCACGTCTGCATATAACGTTTGACTTGATGATCAGGAGTAAGAGAGCCAAGTGGCTACTGTGAAAGTTACCACTCTTGGGCCACGCAAGCACACCTGGCAGCTGGACTGCAAACAAGTTCTCTTCCAGGCTCAGAAGCCCAGGGGACCACACCCTCCTATGAGCCTTGCTCCAGGTACAAAGTCCCAGGAACAACTACCTTACAGCCTCCGGGTCCCGACCTCCTTCCACCCTTTTTGTTTTTGAGGTACTCGAGTTTGAACTCAGGGCCTACACCTTGAGCCACTCCACCAGCCTTTTTCTTGTGATGGGTTTTTTTATTTGCCCGGGCTGGCTTTGAACCACAATCCTCCTGATCTCTGCCTCCTGAGTAGCTAGGATTACAAGAGTGAACCACTGGGCTTCTACCCCTCTTTTTAAGGCGGGTGTTGTGAAAGGCTCACTGGCATTCAGGCATTTCTGGTTTCTTTTCTAAACAGGCCTGAAACAGCAAGGCCTAGCTGTGACAGACATTCCTGTCCAACCGCTCCAAAGGACATTTCTAGATGGAAGGGAGCAGCAGCAAGCTAGGAGGCAGGGTGCTTTCTCTGTGCATTCAGCAGGCCGCTCTGGACTGCTTCCTGTCCTGGGAGCCTGCAGTAACTCCAAGGTCAAGAACAGCATGGGCAGAAGGTGCCTACCTCCATTGGCATCCCAGGTCCACACCAGACTACGCATAGGCTGAGCAGAAGGAGCAGCAGTGAAACACACGACCACAACCAAAGCACTCTTGATTTCCGGCTCGCTCCTATTTTTCAGGAGTGGTATGTGACAGGTGGCAGATTAAACAGGTCTAAGGCAGCTGCCAGAGCAGACTCCTCCTTTCCAGGATGCAGGAAGGGCTGGGACAAGGAGAGCCCATTCTCAGCTCTCAGTGGCCACTCTCTCCCCACCCCTTGCTCCTTGAGAGGAGCCAGCTCCCCTCCCTTCCCTTCTCACCAGATAGCAAGCAGGCCTTCAGCGTCCCTTTGCTCTCTGGCAAAGCTCACTTCCTTATTGGACAGTAAAGAGTAGGGGCTGCAGACTGGCTCAGATTCTTCAGCAAAGCAGAGAAAGAGCCGGGGCTTCACAACAGTCTCTAAATAAATGCAGGATGGCAGGCCTCAAAGAAATGAACACCACTGCATGCCTACCACAGTTAAGACTCCTAGGAAAAGTTACCTGACTCCTTGTTTTATGTTTGAAAATCCCATTTGAAATCTGGGATTGTAATCCCAGCTACTCAGGAGGCAGAGGCAGGAGGATCAAGAGTTCAAAGCCAACCCCGGCAAAGTTAGTGAGAGCCTGTTTCAAAATAAAACCAAAATGGCTAGGGATGCAGCTCAACTAGCAAAGTGCTTGCCTAGTAAGTGTGAGGCCCTGGGTTCAAACCCCAGTACTGGCAAAAAAAAAAAAAAATCGGAGCAGCACAAGCAGATGAGGAAAGGTGTGTGTTAGGAGTTAGAGGCCCCCTCTAAGCCCACATGGCATCCTTCTCAAAGGCCATTGGTGGCTCAGGACCTTTATGACTTTTGCACCCCCTCCAGGCACAACAGGCACTCACAACTGTTTCCTGAGTCAACTTAAATACAGTTCAGGGTAATTTATTTTTCAGCCTGGTTTTGTTTTTTAAATCAAAGCATGGGCATTTAGTAACTAATTGCTGCAGACCCAACAGCTTAGACACCACAAACTACTATTTCACATCCGGAAGAGGTCTGACATGGTCTCTCAACTGGGCTACAATCCACTCCTGGTCTCCTGGGGACAATCCACTTCCTGGCCTCTTCCAGCTTCCAGAGGCTGCTCAGGATCCTTGCCTTGCAGCTCCTTCAAAACCATCAATGTGGCATCTCCTGGTACCTTTCTGCCATCCTTTCCCTCTTGCTCTCCTGAGTCCCTCTTTCACTCTTAAGGACCCTTAGATCACGTCAGGCCCATGGGGGAAAAGTGGGATAATCTCCCTGTTTTCAGGTCAGATATTCGCAATCTGAATTCCCCTTTGCAGTGCAATGTGACATATTCACAGATCGGGGGTTGGGAAGGCCATCTTGGGGGCCATCACCCTTCACGCTATGCCTTTTTTATGGGGTGGACAATCAGCTTCAGAACCCTCTAGTTGGCATGTTACATCACAATAAGGCTGTATCTGCTTAATTTGTATCACAATGTTATTTTGGGAGGAATTCTAGCAAAAGAGCTACCCTCCCAGTTGAAAGCAACATCCCAAACACTTCTCCAGAGTGCCTGAAAATACAGCATGGGACAATCCTCCACCCACCCAGATCTGGGCTCACTTCTAGAACATGCACTGCACCCTCAGCATAAATCATGGCTCTGGAGACATGCAGGCAGCAAGGCCCTATGAGCCATTCTGAAGAGTCCCAGCCTCACACTCACCTCACATCATCACAACTCCATTACATTGCCCTGTCTGGAGCCGGCACTAGCTTCCTGCTCACTTCTCCTGGCACCTGCCCCAGATGACCACAGATGAAGCAGTGCTCTGCCTAGAGACCAGAAGTTCCACTACCCACAGGACTATTACAGAGGAACAAAGAGTCAAAAGAAATGGCCACCAACAAAGGACACTGAGCATCTTCCTCAATAGGTTTTTCTATTATCAGGAGATAACCAATCATCTTGACTTAATGAAAAGAAAAATCAACATAAAGCTTATTAAAAATCAATATAAACGTTTTTAATTCCCTTAATGTTGACATTTAATACAAGATTTCCAGGAAATCTCAGCAGCCCAGAGTATGCTAAAGGGAAAAGAACAACATTGTTGCTTCCCCCCCACCCCAGCATCCTTGGACCATTCCACAAACAGAAGAAAGGACTTCCTGATTATCACACTGACCCACTTCAGGACTCTGGGCCACAGTCTGAGATCCCAATTCTTCTATCTGGAAAGCAAACACTAGAGCATTTGCACACCTACTCTGCACAGCCACTGTGAGGACTGCCATGCTGCTGCTCACAAGTACATACACTTGCCTCCAGAGTCACACCCAATGACAAGATGAAAACTTGGCCAGAGCAAGCACCACTGCATGCCCTCTCTGCTCCTGACCCCTGTGCTGGGGCAGGCAGGGCAGATCAGTTGTGCTGTTGCATAGGCTAGTGAGAACGTTCTCAAGTACCAACAGCTTAAACCAACAGAGTTGCCATGGGCTGTGAAAATACAGCCAGAGCTGTAGAGGGAAGAAAGGAGACTTCTGACTAACAGAAGGTGTCAAGGGACAATCTGGTCACACCAAGCGATACCAGTCAGTTGCAAGATGATTTCCTCTACTGTCCTGGGACATACCATCTTTTGTGATCAGGTCAATTTGGACAAGAAAGAGAACGAGAGAAGACCCAGAATTCTGTCCTCAGATCACTGCAGTGGTCTTATGACAGTGTTGGACAAACCTATGCTTCACCTGAAATTGCTCTGGGATGTCTGCGACAGGAAACCCCTGCCTCATCCAGAGAGGAGAACACTGGCTCCTCCAACATGCCTTCCGTGGGACACTCAGGCACACATAAAATATTCATCGAGGCCAGCAGGGAGGGCCCACCATGTTCACAGGCTCCAGCTGGATTGCTGTGTCAAGAGGCCTGGGGAAGGGCTGCAGCCCAGCCCAAGAGGATGGTCCTCAGTCAAGCTCCACAGAGGGACAGAGACAGGGAGGAGGGGCTGCCAACTCAGCTCCTGCAGGACTACACCACATGCTCCCTATCACAGATTCTTCTGAGACCTAGCAGTTTCTTTCAAATTTTGGCCAATCAGGTCTCAATGACACCAACAGACTCAGGTTCCCAAGCCTATGCTTTGTTCAAAATGTATTAGGAAAAGATGTCAAGAGACAGGATTGAAAAATGGAGCTGGTGTACTAAAAGTCTGTAGTTCTTGAGATCGCTAAGGGAGAAGAATGCTTGATAGAGAGATGGTTTGCTGGAAAAGGACAGAGTGATCTGGCGGGGAGGCTATTGTCAGAAGGAGAAGCAAAGGCACCAAGCAACAGGACGCATGAGGGGGTGCCAGTCCCCAGAGATGGGAGAATCCAGACCTGATGGGGGCAGGGTGGGATGGTGGATAATCTGCGTGCAAGAAAGTGAAGAGTGAGCTGCGCTGCCCAGAGGAAGTGTCAATCTTGGATGTGGCAAGGACAGCAAGGACTGGGATGGAGCAAGAAGGCGGGTGGCTACAGGTGGGGACGGGGTGGGAAGGTCTGTCCGTTACAGGTGTGACCAAGGGCCAGCCGGGGAAGGGAGGCTTTCCTCATCAGTCTGGAGAGGCCCTGCACAGGCCAGAGCCGGGGTATCTGGAGTCCGAGGGATTGAGGTGGGAAGTGGTTGTCCACAAGGGCAAGTGGACCACAGGAGTCAGATGGGTTAGCGATCACACACCAGTCTGAGGAGGAGGGCATTGCACACTAGCCAGAAGAGGGGGGTGTCCTGCAAGTCGGAGAGGGGATGATATCCCACACTACACAGAGGGACAGGAGTCCACCACCGCAGGATGCCAGCCAGGGGGCAGGGTCCCGGCTCAGGTCAGTCCCAGAGGAAGTTCCCGGGGTCAGGGGGCGGGCCATGGCTGGATGGGGGCGGCGGCAGGCCCCAGGACGCTGCGAGGGAGGGCGCCTGACTGCGGGCGCGCCGTCACTCACCCACGGCGAGCCTCGCTCCGGTGCCCGCGGGCGGCCTCGCTGCGCAGGGCCGGACAGGGCGGGCTGCCACTTCCGCCCCGCCGCGCGCTCCCGGCAGCCTCTGCTCTGCGCCTGCGCCGCACGTGGCCCCCCTCCCTCCCCCCCCCCCGCCTCGCCGCGCGCTCCCGGCGGCCTTTGCTCTGCGCCTGCACCGCACGTGGCCCCCTCCCTCCCCCCTCCCCCCTCCCCCCCCCCCCCGCCTCGCCGCGCGCTCCCGGCGGCCTTTGCTCTGCGCCTGCGCCCCACGCAGCCCAACCCGCCGCCTCTGTTCTGGGCCTCCCCCCGCCCCACTTCCCGGCAGTCTGTGCTCTGCGCCTGCGCGCTGGGTGGCAGGAGGTGTTGGGTTTGTTCCTGGATATTGCTTGGCGTTAGGGTTGCAGGGATCCGCACTGGTCCTCGCAAGGTGTTCGCATCGCGAGGCTCCGAGACGCTGGCCGTCATTCCCCAGCCGAGGCCTGGCCCCATCTCGGGAGGTGCTGGAGTCGAGTTCTTGCAGCCAGCCCCAGCCAGGGCGAGGGAGGGTCTGCAGGCTGCGGTGTCTTGGGAGGAAGTGGGAATGGTGGGGGTGTTTCCCTGCCGCCGACTGCATCCCACAACCCCCACCAAAGAAGGACGTTCGAACTCACCCCTTCCCTGTCCCTTACGTAGCCGGTGGACTGTGCACAGGCATCCCGAGGCACCCTCCCCGGTCCTTTGCACAGAAAGGTCTGGTGACACCGGAGCGTCCAACTAGAGACCGCTGCCGGAGGGTGCCTCAGCATCCCGGGTCCCCCAAAAGCCCTCCGACGAGTGGCACTTGTACAAAGGCAGCAAATTCAAATCATATAAGCAATGTAGGAAGTAACACATTATTCCCAGTACTGCTTCCCGTTCCCAGCTCTTACCTGTAGGAGGCAACCACAATCCGGAATGTTATATTGGTAATTTTCTTACTTTACTTTGTAGCTTTGGCACATAGATGTGTATCTCTAGCAATATATTGTTTATTGTTATTGCCTTTTAACCTTTATAAAAGTGAAATAAAATTATGTGCAATGGCTAGCAGTTACTGCACAGATAACCATCAGGCATTTTAACTTTGCTGGCCTGGTGGCATTAAATGCCTTCTCACCACCTGATTACTGAGAAGTTGTGTATCTTATATTTTTTTGACCATTTCTTATTCTTCTGTGGATGCTGTTTTTAAGAAAGACTCCACCCTTTCCCAATTGATACGCACATAACACCAGCTTTGAGATAATGAAGTTACCCACATATACATTGGTCCGTTTGGGGGCTATTGTATCGATGTGTTTTTTATTACCTGCCCCAACACTGCTTCCTTACCATTTCTTCACAAGCCTTTATGTGTTGTAGGACATATTCCCCCTAACCATCCACTATGGATATTTTGTGAGGTTGAATAGAATTGCTTTGAATCTGTAGATTCATCGGTAGAGAATTAAGATTTTTATGATGTGGAGCCTTCTACCCACGACCATGTTTGCCTTTTCATTCATTCAGGTTCTCTTTAGTGTTTTTCAATGAGGTTTTTTCCACTGCTCACTACAGCTTGAAGATAGCCCCATCTCATTGTGGAGAAAGCTGCTTCGTTCTGTAATCGACTGCTGTGTCTTCTGTGTGGCTGTATTGTCACTTGTTTTGCCAGGCCCCTGTCATATCTATGACCTCTTAGGATATCTGTGATCTTTTATATTTCAGCAATACTTCAGGGAATATCCTTCTGTTGTTTGAACATACCTGTAAGTCTATCTAGGATAGGTTCCTTGAAGAAAGGCTATTGGACGAGAGGCCATTTGCATTCTGGGAGTGAACACTCTCTCAGAGAGACTATGTCATGAAATTGCTCTCAAGATCAACAGCAACTCCCATGGTCAAATACAATTAGGTTTTCATTCTCATCTTCTTTGCATCCTTTTAGACATCACTGCAGCCTCTACGGGCAGAAAGGTGTGATAACTTTCCTCACCCTGCATGAGGGCCACAGCCTAAACTCCAGTAATAAGACACAGATAGCAAGAGAAAAGTAATATAAATTCATTGAATTGAAGTTTTACAGTACATGGGAGGTTTCAGAAATGAAGAAAAGACCCAGAGAAGACTATTTTTCTGCTCAGATTTGATGAAGAATGAACACCATAGAGAAATGTTGGAGAATATGATCAGAGTATATTATTTGTACATCAAAAAATCTAATGAAACCCATTAAGATTACTTTCTTTCGGAGGCAGAGAAAAGAGATTTATTACCTGGCTTGGGACACACTGTGGTAAGAAGCAGAGTAAGCAACTCATCTTCAGCCATCTTCCCCCACTGTTTAAAGGGGGGGGGGTGGATAAAGGGGTATAAGAAAGAGTAATAGGGTGAATATGGTCAAAGTATATATTTGTATGTATGGAAAACCACAATCAAGCCCCTCAGTACAGTTAATATCCACTAATAAGAAAGAAATGTGACTGACAAAAGGGGCCTGGGATACCCAGAGTAGGCTGAGTAGGGGAAGCCCAGCAAGGCTAGCTGTTCAGAGTCCTCCTGGTCTAGCTGGGCAGTTCTCCCTCCCAGGTGTGGGGCAGGACTGCTTCTGGAATGAAGGTTGTATGTCTGTTGTCTGACAAGTTCAGGGAACTTGTTTATGACTGGCTCCCTTCACAGGTGGGGAAGGTTAGAGTAATAGTTCTGGCTTTGGAGGAGAGGGGTTGTAGTTTCTATGGCCCCCACCCCCCCAGGGGAGAGAGCAGGGCAGGAGAGCAGAGAGACTTCTTCTCGGGCTGCCTCAGACCTCCCATCTTCAGTTCTAAGTAACTCATCATGCCAGTGCACCATATTCTGGGGTGCTGTGCTCTGAGCCCCAACAACTCCTCCCAGAGTGTCTCTCCTTTTGTTTCTGTGGCTCCGCATAAACTAGCGCACATTCTTCACTTTTGCCATCTGTTCCTGTCCACTTTGTCACTATTCATTTCATTAAGTGCTTAGGGGAGTACTGTCCACCAGGGGGCGCTCTTGTGTTACTTATCCAGAAAAATATTGCATCAGGTTGGGCCTGTGCCTCTGCATCTGGAAGCTGGTAGAGATAGGGAAACTGAGGCACGGGGAGGTTAAATGGCTCGATTAAAATCAGAAGGCATGTGAATAACGATAAAATTGCAGGTGTAGCTCCTCCCTGGGAGCCCTCCTTGGTGAGGGAACTTGGAGAGGGAAACCTGGTTTCCCCAGGTGCGAAGTCATAAAGAAGTGGACTAACCTGTCCTTGCAGCTGCCAATCCTGAGCTCCACCTGCCCCAGGCTCCCAGAACACGGGTGGCGCCGACCAGGAGCCACGAGCGCAGGCCAGAGGCCAGGAGCTGGGTCTGGCTGCCAAGTAGGCTCTCTCCACCCCCCACCCTTGGCAGCGGTAGGCCACCAATCAGAGGCTGCCTGTCGCTACCCTTAGGAGTGGAATTCAAACATTCACAAGACCAGTCTCTGCCCTTGTGGGATAGCTGGGCAGCCCGGCTCAAAATAGCTGGTTCGGCAATATGTTACAGCACAGTGGGAGAAATTGTGGTACCGCTAATGACACACTGTGTTTATCAGGAACTCTTACGGTCTCCAGCTGAGGCCATCCAGCCTTTTCCAGAGACAGCAAGAGGCAATGACATGCCCAGAGAGGAGGAAAGAATTGCTAAATAGAGGAGGACACACAGTGTGCTGTCCCCTCCACCAGGGATTACAGGAAATGTCCCTCTGTGAGTCTCTGTCCTGGTTTGAGAAATGGAAACCATTTGGGAACATCCAGGAAGCTTTGAGTGTTTGGCCCAGGCAATTGTATATAGGAGCAGCTCCTGGGGAATTCAGGGTGGGCTTGGCTTGTTAGCTCACTTGGGATCCTAAGAGGGAGGCCTTGAGGAGGGTCGTTGCTGGTTGGCTTTGACTTCTGACCCACAGCCCCAGAGTGGATGACCTCTGCGCCAGGCACTGCTGCTGCATTTGGTTGTGGTTTTATTATGTTGCTGTTGCTTGCCATGGCTCTTGCCCTGGCACAGGAAGGTCTTTAATACACCGAGAACATTCTGGTTCTGGTTGCTTGGGGCGCTTACAGCAGGGATGGAAGAAGATCATGTAGTCTGCAAGGACACCCCTTGCTTGCTAGGGTCTCTGTCTTTTCCTACTTACAATTTCAAAGGAGGAGTGAAAGTCGATGACACGGGGCCTTAGGAGCCTGGCAAGCTCTCTGGTTTGGTGACACATTTTATTTCTTCTGTTGAACCCTGACTGTCTTTCTTTGGGAGCCTTCCTTGTGAGTCTTTGCCCATTTGCCTGTTGGCTTGGACTGTGGGCTATGATGGTACCCGGCCCCCGCCACAAGATGCACCGAACCTCAATTCCCAATCCTTGGAATTTCCCATGCCTCTGAGCCTTCTATCTCACAAATATCTCAGGAAGCCCCAAGCTCCCTTCACTGAATTTAACATCACATTACCCCTCCCTCCAGTTTCTGTGTGAAGGAAAATGAGTAATCCGTTTTCCAATCTCTTGGGACCTTTGGGGGTTCAGGGAAGGAAGAAGATAATACTTACAATAACGATAGTTATCATGACCATTCGAGCACTCCATGCAAGAAAGAAAGTGCGGGTTCATAGTCGCTTCTCCAAAATCCCCCAAATATAAAAAGTCCCCCAAACTTAGTTTTTCCCTAAAATTTGGCCCAAACAAATTTGACAGAACAATATGACTTGAACTCTTGGGAGACCATGAATGGCTTTCATTATCCTACGGCAGAATGATCCAGTGTTCAGGGCAGGGTGCTGTCCTAACCCCCAGGACACTTGGATCTGACTCTGAACATATCTGGCTCAGCTGGTTCCAGGTCAGAGACCCTGGAGCTATCTGTTTCATTTATTTATTTTTTGTTTTTTGGTGGCACTGGAGTTTGAACTCAGGGGCTCATTCTTGCTAGCCAGGCGTTCTTACCACTTGAGCCACTCTGCAGCAATTTTTTTTTGTGTGTGTGTGATGGGTTTTTTTTGGAGATAAGGTCCCAAAAACTATTTGCCTGGGGCAAACTTAGAACTTTAATCCTCCTGATCTCTGCCTCCTGAGTAGCTAGGATGACAGGCGTGAGTCACCAGTGCCCAGCTCTGTCTGTGTTCTATAGATGAAGAAACTGAGCCCCTGGAGTTTCACTAGTGTCCCAGGCTGGGTGAGAAAAGACACAGAGGTAGGACTCAAAGCGTCCTGCTTGTATGAGCCAGATGCAGAGAACCATCCATCACTTGTGTATTGCTAGAGCTTTGCACTATATCGGACCTCTGAGTTTGCCTCTCGAAATATGTTAAAGGTAGCTGTCTTTCACTTCAGCATCGAAGCCGTCTTGAATAGGGGAAGGAGAAAGAACAGATCTTCCGACTCCTGCCTCTTTTTCTCTTTCGGGCACTGTGAACTGTGGTCTTGGTCTAGGTCTTCTGCCAAGTGAAGGCTCCTGGGTGGAACATTGAGGAGCTTCCCTGTTGTGTTTTGGGAGTTCCCTGCTCACAAGAGTTCCAAGGTTCTACTGTCTGGACACCACCTCACTGGGACCGTGTGTGATGTCACCTATCTGGCCCTTTTGCTCTGCTGTGAAGGCAGAGGGGAGGTCAGCCCATGAGCTGGGCGGGGAGCTCCCTCGTATTACTTACTGGAATGAAGAGGAGCTTATCTCTGGGTTTTCCTGTATTGATAGGCAACCAAGGATGTGAGTTTTGCCAAGCCTCAACACAAACTCGAGCAATCCTCGTGTCTACTGGCGCAGTGGGGGTGATAGCTCTAAGGGTGACAAGTTTACTTAATCTTGCTAAGTGTCCTTAAGTGTCCCTGGGAGCTGGAGGACTCAGAAGTATCTCTCCCTCTTCATAGGACTTGGCACTTGGTTTCAGGGTGTCTGGTGTGGCCATTGGGAACTCACAGGCTGCTTCTTTCACCCCCTTCTCCTCCTGGCTCGAGCCCATTCTGACTCTTCTCAGATGCTGACCTGTGCCCAGCCTTGGGGCAAAACAGTGTGCCTGGTGGGCATCATGCATGCACCCTGCTCCCCTTCTTTGCTTCTCTTAGCCCTTGCAGAAGTTGGTGTGTAGCCCAGGGGGAGAAAATTCCAAGGTAAAGAACAGCAAAGTGTGGTCCTTTTGTTTTGCCTGTAACATCTAAAACCAGCATCCCTGTTTTTATATCTCCCATCCAGATGGGCGAGAGTGGAGGAGTGGAGGTGGGAGGGAGGGAGAGAAGAGGAGGAGGAGGGAGGGAGGGAGGGAAGGAGGAGGAGGAGGGAGGGAGAGAGAGAGAGAGAGAGAGAGAGGTACCTTCAAGGAGTGACAGCCAAAAAAACAACAGGTATAGCATCGAGGCCAGGCACAGGGAACCAGAGAACAGGGCTCCGGAAGAAGCAAAAATTAAGGAACACTGGTACCTCAGAGCAGTTCATGTCCCTGGCTAGATCCTTCCTCTTGGGATGGTGTGATTAGAATCCAGAACAAGCCCACTGACTCAGAGTTTGGGATAGAGAATGGAGGGGTGGCTCTGGAGAAGCCTGGGAGAAGCCATGGGAGGTGACATTTGGGAAGGGCATTGTAAAGACTGAGAAATGTCCAGAATGAGTGGTCTGATAGAGACTGAGCATTCCGCCACCCCCACTGGCCCCGCCATTGCACTCCCAGGATTCTCTGGAGGGTGGAAACCTTCTGGACAGGGGCTGCTGCTTTCCCACCTTCACATCACAGCGTTCTCCAGACTCTGAACAAAGCCAAGGGCCATCTTGAGCACACATCGACACGTGCATGCAAACACCCAACCTGGCATTCTGTTACAGAGGGCTCCAGGATTCACCCAAACCTGGCTGTGGTCCCTGGACCCCAGGTGGAGTCCCTCCGGTGCCATGTCTCAAGTCAGCCACAGTTTGGAAGGAGGGCTGGCCATAGTGGATGCCTGAGTTCCTTAAAGCCCATCTCCTGCCACCAAGTAACTTGGGGTTCTCAGTCTTTCTGGGCACCCCCACCCTGTGTGGGGCATCCTCACCCTGGGCTCCCAGACACCCCCACCTCTGGATGGGCCTCCAGAGATGCACAAGTGACCACCCCCACCTCCTGGCCTGAGCTGGCTCCCTAGGATGGCCAGAAGCAGGGAGGGCAGCGGAGGGCCAGCTGCCGGGCACACACACAGTTAATCCTCAGCGGCTGCTGTTTGGATAAAATGCGCTGGGAGCGTTCTAGGCTCCTCGGCAGCGCACATCTGGCTGGGGTTTGCTCTTTACGTGGTGTTTGTCCCGCTTTCTTCCTCCCTTCCCTTACTTTTGAGAAACCACGTTTCCGCTTCTGGCCAAAGAGACCTTGGAGCTAGCTGGGGAGATAAAGGTGCCGGGAAGGGAACACTGCTGCTTGCACCTCCCCCCCCCATACACTTTAAGACTTTTTCTCGTGGGACTTTATCCCTCCTGCTCTCCTCCTTGGACAAGACTGTGCTTCCGTGCCGACCTGGCTGGGAGGAGGCTCAGCTGCTGGGAGATGCCCTAAGAGAAGGCACCCTGAGAGCCTGAGAGCCCCGAGAGAGGTGCAGAGGACTCCGCTGAGCCAGCTCTGCAGGAGAGAGGTAGGTGGCCCAGCCAGTGGGACGGGAATCAGGACCAGTGCTGCCTGGGTCTGTCTTCATGACTTCAGCTGGTTGCCTGGCAGGGCTGAGCAGGCACCTTCTCCAGTGGACAGTGAGAGGTGGGAGGGGCTGTGTTGGCAGTTGTGGCAAAGGGACAGAGAGATAACAGAAGTTTCAGGGACAATCCTGTGCCCATCCTTGCTGCTTCCCAGGCGCAGATGCTGTTCTACAGAGGTTAGTTCTCTGTCTCCTTCTGACTCTGTGAGAGGTATGCTTATCTGCAGCCAGGTTGTCAGGACTAAGTGTACCTTCCCCCACTTCTTCGTGTGTGGGGGTGGGGGGGAGGTTATCTTGTTTCACTCTTCTGTGGAAGAAAAAAGAATGTAGCCGTGCCCACCTCTGTACCTGGGAGTTCCCTACCCCTGCCACGTCACTTGGGCCATCTGAGATCCAGGTTTGCCCTGGTCCCCTGTCTGTCTGCGGTCAAGTTGAGCCTTGGCACCAGTGGGAAATGTGAACTTTGGTCCCATCATCTGACAGCCTTAGTGTTTCTAGAGGGCATCCAGATTGGGCAGGAAAAAACAGTGTCCCTTCCCTGGGGACTCTCCTGGAAAGTGAAGTTGCCTGTGCAGCTGAAAGTTGCCCTGGTTTGGGGCTGCAGTGCCTGAGTCTGAGGACAGCACATGTCCCCTCCCTCTAGAGCCTCCTCAGGTCTAGGTGTGGTCTCTGCCTGCTGACCCCTGGGCCACCAGGCTGCTCCCAGCCCTTCTCTGTGGCCCTCCTTGAGCTTTAGTTACTCTTGCTGTGGCCCTGTTTCTGCCTCTTCCTCCTCACCTAGCTTCTAGGGATGGAGGCACAGGACACACTTTTCCAAGCTTTGAAAACAAGAAAAGTCTTGAGAAACAACTTCCTGGATCCCCGGGGAGTGTGTGACGTCCTTAGAGACTGTCTGGGCTCTGCTTTTTATAGTGCAAAAAGCACACACTCCCAGCAGGCTGTGCAGACCACATGCACTGCCTCAACAGACACACTTGACTATGGTGTGTGCTGCAGGGGGAGGTGTGTTCCCCACCTCAGTGTCCCTGCTAACTGGACAGGAGGGAACACAAAGGTGGGAGGCAGACAGCTGAGAAAAAGGGGGCTGCCCCGCTGTTCCTCTTAGAGCTGTAGAGCCGGAGAACTTAGAGATCACCCAGTGACAGCAGTGACAAGAAGAATGGCAGCTGCCACCTTGTCAAGGGGACTCTTACCCTTGGAAAGCTTGGAGGGGCTCAAAACTTGTCCGAGGTCCTATAGGCAGTGATTGGAGGATCCGGACCCTAATCTGTGTCTTCACCCCAAGTCTATGTTGGGTAGACTTCACCCATGCTGGGGACACAGAGCACACTACTGCAATCTGAGCATCTCAGGTTTCCTGTCTCAGCTGCCAACTGAGAAGAACTGGGCAGAAGGACAGCAGGTCTCCTTTCCTGGGGACTCTGGCCTTTTCATCCCTCTCCTTCTGCCACCTTGAGTCCCCAGTGATGCCAGGGAGGGTGCTCCCAGGGAGCGGCAGTTCTGGAAAAGACATGTGGCCCAGGAAGGCTGTGCTGTTCCCGGGACAACCTCCCTCTTCAGGGTGACCAGCACGGCATACATGCTCCTTTCTGTTGTTCTTCCTGGTGCCTCCCCACCAGCCGTAATTAGCCTGACTCATAAACCAAATATTCTGGCATTGAACTTCACCCTTCAAAACAAAGATGAAAGGAATTTCGTAGAAACAGTCTTGCAGCAGGGTATCCTCACCGGACACCAGCGTCCCATGTGTATTTTGTCCTTAGGGATCAGGTCCTTCAGTTGGTCCCACTTCCTGAAGCCGGGAGGTGGGGTGGGAGCTACAGGGCTTAGGGGGAGGGGTGGGTGACACTGTGAGGGCAGAAGGGCAGGAAAAAGATGTTCTGTGCCAGTGCCCGGCTTCTGACTGCCCAAGGCTGACTCTTCCTGACAATCTACCCTCCCTGGAGAGAAAGGGCCATTTGGGAGCTGCCAGAGACATTTAGGCTGGGTGGTGGCTCCCTGTTTTGTCCTTTGTTGTTGTTGTCATTTTGACAGGACTGGGGTTTGAACTGACGGCTTCCCACTTGTAAAGCAGGCACTCTGTTGCTTGAGCCACACCTCCAGTCCCTTTTGCTCTGGTTATTTTGGACATGGGATCACAAGAACTATGTACCCAGGTTGGCCTTGAACCATGATCTTCCCCATCTCAGCCTCCCAAGTAGCTAGGATTACAGGCACCAGGCACCAACGCCTGGCTTCCCTGGGTTTCTGTCTTGGTGATCAAACATCATGTGGACTGAGTGCTGTTACTTGTTCCTGTTGTACTCACTGAAGTCTGCCTCTGCTAAAGTCAAGCAACACAGGACAGCTCACTGGACAGGACCCTGCTACCTCCCTGGCCCTTTCAGGCGGTACAAGAAATGTTCTGTCTGTTCCTGAGAGCAGCTTGTCAAAGGAGCATGAACTCCACAAAGTGCTTTCTTTCATGCTCTGGGAGCAGCCCAAGGAACCAGTGTCACATCCGAGCCTCAGGGCCCTGCTCCAGGTCCTTGTCCTGGCAGCATCAGTCTTGAGCTTAATCACGGATGGACGTGTAGACTTGCAGAGTCAGCTGCCCTTTTCCTCCTCCCCAAGCTCCAGAGGGAAATGCTGAATCCTTGCTGGGAGCCTGTTCCAGGGGCTGGGGCAGGCGGTGTGAGCAGGGTGGGTGGGGCGTCTGGATCTCTGGGACCTGGTTAAGTTGCAGTTGCAAGGAGACTGCTGCTCAGCATCTTTGCACCTCAAACTGCCCCTTCCTGCCCACACTCCACTTCCAGAACTGCAGGGGTACCAGAGGCCTCCCTCACTGTCCACCTTTGAAGTGACTGCAGACCTGCAGGCCCCACCCTGGGCACCCCTCCCTGCCTAGGACTGCTGCTGGGACGTCCAGGCCTGACTGGGCCTCAGTGTCTGACCATCTTCCTGGCCCCTGTAAGAATTTTCCTTGAAATGAGACAGTTGAGCGGGAGACCGCAGGCAAGGAGGCAGGAACCCAGGCAAGGACAGGAAAAGAGCCAGGCGAGGCGGGGCATGGGAAATCCAAGTTCCTGGTGCCTGGGGTTGGGTCAGACATGCTCTTGACCACTACTAAAGCCACATGTGGCAGAAAGCAAGCTCCACGCTCTGGGCCTGCACTGTCCCCATCCCCACCCCCCACCTCCCACCCCCAAGTGGGGCATCTGGTTACCAGCCGCCTGCTACCCTGGGGACCAGGAAAGCAGAGGCCCTCCTTGGGGGAGCTGCCAGCCCCGGTACAGGCCAGAAGCCAGGCCCGGTCTGCAACTCTGCCCTGAAACTTCTGAGCTGGTCCTCAGAGCACGGGGCTGGCATGTTGGGGTCTAGTGGGAGATGGGAGGAACTGAGGGTTTGTGGGACCACAGGGCTCCTGGCCTTCTGACATTCACCCTCCACCCCCAGGACCCCAAGAAGCTCCATCTGTGAGGATCAGATCCAGGTTCTGTAAGTCCTCCTTGGTCAGTGAAAGTACTAGATTGAGGTGAGCCCACCCCTCACCTTACCATTCTGTCCTCCATTCCTACCTGTTGGGGTCTCCGGTGTACCCACTTATGACTGACCCCAGACAGCCTCCTCAGGAATGGGCGGGCAGAGCACGCACACAGCCCCTCTCCTCCCGCCAGCATCCATTCTGCACAGCCGGGGTGTGCACTCAGATCCCTTTGCAATCTAGCTCCCAGGCCAGCTTCTACCCATGGGGGCTTGGGGACAGACAGAAACCATCTGCATCCTGCACAGCACGGCCCCCACTTCTTCAGAGCTTAACAGTGTGTAGACCTCCCTCCACTCTGCAAAGCCCCTCACATTTGAAGGTATATGGGGGGCTGTTTTGGTGACTCTGTGCCTGGACCCAAAAGGACTTAAACTCCAGTGGCGTGTGTTAAGGTGCTGGGAGGCTGGCACCATGGACATCGTAGCACATTACACCAACACTGAAGATAGTTGTGGGTTCCCCAGCACCCTGCATGGAGCCTGGCGGGCAGTAGGAACTCTGTAATCCTCTGTTGCACAAAAGGGTGGATATTCCCCCCAAGCTGCTATTCCAGCTATAACTACGCACGCTAATTGGGTGGGTGCCCCACACCTGAGCCCGGTGTGTCTAGGAGCTGTCCAAGGGAAGAGCTGTGTATTCGTATCCTACATGTCTGGGAATCCAGACCACTGCCCAGAACACTGTCCTGGGCACTCAGTGAACGTTTGTTGAATGAATGAGTAGGAGAAAGTGAAGCTTCAGTGCCAGCCAATTTATACTCCTCACAGTTCCATTGGAGCCATGAACTTGCCACAGCCTCCCCCCTCCCATCCACTTTTCTATGCATAGAGTCGAGTTCCCTGGAATAAACCAAATGCTCACTTAGTCCCCAGGGTGGGGCTTATTTGTCATTTTCTAAGTGGAAAAAATGTGTACTCGCTGTGAAAAAATTATGACACTGTTATGGGGAAAAACCCTAGAGAAGCCAAAAGAAAATGTTAAACAGCGTGTTCTCTTTACCCATGATAACTGCCATCAGCACCAGGTGGGTAGTCTTCAATTCTGCCTTGCATGTGGGAATCTATGGGTGCATGTTTTCAACCTGCTTTTCTCTTCTCACAGTTTTATGAGCATCTTTCTGTGAGAAAAAAAATACTCACGTGTTTACAAAGGACCCTAATTGATGCTGCTGGCTGAATCTGGTCCTTTCCTTCCTCTTCCCTTCCTCTGCCTTTAGATAGCATCTGTGTTTCCTGATCTAGCACAATCCCCACCTCTCCCTACCACTGAGTTTGCTTTTTGTATGGGGACTTTGTCCTACCATCTTCTAGAGGTCAGCCTGCTTTGGTTTTGTTTTTTTTTTTCGGTGGGAGTGGGGTTTGAACTCAGGGCTTCCTGCTTGCAAAGCAGGTGCTCTACCTGAGCCACTCCTCCAGTCCGTTTTGCTCTGGCTATTTTGGAGATGGAGTCTTGTGAACTATTTGCTCCAGCTGGCCTCAAACCTCAATCCTAGCCAGGATTACAGGTGTGAGCCACTGGCGCCTGGCTTCAGTGTGGTTTGTAGGGTTTTTTGGAAGTGGAAGACTTTCGGAGTACAGAGGAGAGGAGCATTTGGAAAAGGATAGCTCTAGGCAGCACCAGGACTCAGCATTCTGGTAACACTCAACTATACTCTCTCCCAACCTGCTTTAGAGAGAGATTTGAACACTTCAATCAGAGATTGACTGAAAGGTGAGGGTGGAGTTCAAGCCACATTGTAAGTGAGAAACCAAGTGCTGGAGATTCACAGGAATGAGACCTGGCCACCACCTTCCAGCAGCTCACAGTCCCAGGGACCAGCTGAGGATGCCAGTGACTGGGGACCAACTCTGCACTGGATTCTGGCATGTGAATGTCTGGGAAACATGCCAGGGGAGGTGGCATTTTGGGCTGGCTCTGAAGACACATGGTTGAAGGAGGTGGCAGTAGGAGGTGCATCCAGACGGGGGACAGACCTTAGTGTGACTTGTGGAAGGACTCAGAGTGGCTGCAGGTGGCTAGAGTGAAGGATACACGTGTAGGGGATGGTCAGGTGGAGGTGGAGGCAGGCTCCAACAGTGACTGACTGTCTCAGGATTTAACCATTTCCTTTATTGTCATTGGACACTGTTGAAACTGACTTGTTGGGGACTGGGAGGGGGTAAGGATGGCTTGAATGTGGCAATGGCAGTGGCTCCCAGACTTCTAGCATGGGGCCCTAGCATCTGTGCTGCCTTTTTTTCTTTTTAAACAGAGATCCCAACTCCAGGAGGAGCAGTGAGGATGTTGAGGGCAAGGAATTTTGTGTGTGTGGGGGGGAGGGGGGTGGGGAGAGTTGATTGGGGGTGTAAGGATCTCCTGGCAAGGCTGAGAGATGTCCAGAAGATAGCAGACATGAAGACAGCCCAGCACTGGCCAGGGGACTGTCCCGCCATGGTGAAAAGGCCCTGTCTGTGTGCAGCCCGGTGTGGGAGGTCCTCACCCCATGAGTTCTTAGGAACAGTCTCCTGTGGCTGAGAACTGAAGGTGTTATTGTGTTTAGTCTTAACTGATTGAAACAGCCCCATGTGGCTACTATGTCAGAGAGCACAGGCCTGGGGCTCCGAGCCACTTAGGGGTGGGGTGGGATTGGGGTGCTGTTGGTTGAAGGCATGACAGGCAGAAATAGGGTTTGTAGCTGAGAGCCAAGGGCGTAGCCCTGGAAAGCAGCTGTCTTTAGGGGGAGATCAAGAAGAGTAAACTCACGGGCACAGTGGCTCATGTCTGTAATCCCAGTATGCAGAAAGTGGAGGAGGCAGTAGGGTCTCAAATTTGAGGCCAACCTGGGCTACATCCTAAGACAGGGAGAATAAACCCCAGGAGACAGGCAGGTCAGAGCCTGTGCTACGAAGTTATAGCTGACACTGGCGGACTGGTGGGTGTTTTAAAGAGCTCACTGGAGAACTATGTGACCCAAAGAGGAGAGCTCAGTATCACCAAGGGCGTCTGTGACCTTGGTGAGAGCAGCCGGGGCTGGAGCAGGTGGCAGCAGGACTGCTGGATGCTGAGTGAATCGTATCCTGACCTGAGAGGCACGAGGTGTGGGATAGAGCTCCATCTGCTGAGCACCCTCAGGAGGAGTTTGTGAAATGTCACTGGATGTCCAGGCCCAAGACCACCAGACAAAGGCCTTGTTTGTGCTGCCTGTGAAGATCTGGGTGCCCTGGAGCTCTGGGCCACAGGATTCCCAGGTTCTTTCCTCCATCGGTCTTGAGAGCGGTCAGCCCCTGGGGTGGCACTGCTGCTGGTGCCGGGGAAGTGGGCGGTGGGCCAGGCCACCTGCAGAGTAGGCCCCTGGCACGAGTTGCTGGGGCCTCTCCTCTGTCACAGGGTTCCCAAAGCAGGGCGAGCCTGCTGCCCGAGGCTTTCCAGCTGGGAGGTGATCTGAGGACAGCTGCTTGGCTTAAGGAAATCTTTGTTTCCACGATCATAGCTCAGCAGGCCGGGCTGGCCAGGTGCCTCCTGGGCCCGATGCCTGGCATGGCCACCTTTTTGCAGGGCCTGGACAGAAACTTAGGATGAGTCCCGCCTCTGCAGTCTTCTTGGCCTCCTCTCCAGGGAGAGTAGGAAGATGTTCTAGGATGGGAGTTTCTCGGTCTTTTCTGTCTTCATTTTGTCTTCCTCACTTCCGTGGCTGGAAAATGAAACTTTTAGCTGAACACCTATGGTTCATGACTGTAATCCTAGCTACTCGGGAGGCTGAGATAGGGAGGATCAAGGTTTAAGACCAATCTGGGCAAATAGTTCCCAAGACCCCACCCCACCCCCATTCTCCAAAATAACCAGAACAAAATCATCTGGAAGTGTGGCTCAAGTGGTAGAGCAACTGCTTCTCAAGCACGAAGTCCTGAGTTCAAACCCCAGTTTCACCAAAAACAAACAAACAAACAAAAAATAAAAACAAAATTGCACCTTTGCCCTGGAAGAAACTGTCTTCTTAATCCTTGGACTCAAGCTTTGGAGGTAACCAAATAAACCCCAGATCTTAAAAAGTCAGATCTGCTTCTCCAAGACAGGGAGCGGCTTCTGGGAAAGGGAAGGGGATTGATTCTAGGAGGAGCTGGGCTCCGGGACACCCACACTTCTCAGGAGGCGCAACTCATCTCCAGCTGCCAGCATCCCTCAGTGAGGGGTCCTTGGTCCCTGATGCCTCCCCTACACAGTCAGGGTGGGGAAAGAGGCAGAGTCCTGGAGCTGCTGGGGCTGCCCCATTACAGTGGGGAAATTTGATAGTAAAAGGCTTCTGTCATTTGCCAACTGCAAGTCGCTCTGCCTCCGTCTTGCCCATCACGAGTTTGGAGTTTGGGGATGGGCAATTAAGCTGATGGATGGCTTTGGGGGAGGAAAGGGCTGAGGGCAGATGTCCAGAGGAGGTAAGGAAATCCTGGCAGTTGCCAGGGTCCGGGGGCACGCCAACATGGCACTTTCTCTTTCTTGGAACCCTAGTATCTGAATCTTGCAACAACTGCAGAGCTGGAAGTTCCTCAGTGAGAAAATTCTACCCGACATCAAAGCAGAGGTGAACAGACTGGATTTCGGAGGTGGTTGAGAGGGTGTTGGGAGGAAGGTGGCTGGCCTGTGTGAGGAAGGGTGGTGATGGTAGAAGGACTGTCAAGGAATATTCTGAGGTTGAGCCAAGCTTGTCTTTGACCTGGAAGCCACGAAGTGTGGGATAAAGTCCTCTCCTGCCAAGCTTCCTCTCGAGATGCATGTAAAACTTTGGGGTGATGTCCAGGCCCTAGAAAAGCCAGTCAAAGATGTTTGCCTTGGGTGGGTGGAGGCCTGGGAGACAGCCAGAGCCCCTGGAAAGTGTCTCATACCAGCCAAGGGGAGAAAGGAGACTTGACCTTCAGGAGCTGTTAAGGAGGGCTGGTGATGGATTAGACGTGCCGGATGCATGAGAGGAAGGAGTCTAAATGACTCCCAGATTTCTGCTGTACTGTTTGTTCATGGCTGCTACTTCCTCCCCCTCTGACTTCATTTTAATCTAGAACAGAGCTGTCCAGTAGAACTTGGTGCAATGACTGAAATGTTCTGTTCTGTACTTCCCAATATGGCAACCATAAGCTACAGGTAGCAATCCAGACCCTGAAATGTGGCTGGGGTGACTAAGGAGGTAAGCTTTGAATGTGATGTTATTTTATTATTTTTGGCAGTGCTGGAGGGTTGAACCCAGGACCACAGGCATGAGTGTTCTGCCACTCAGCTCTACACCCTCAGCCCTAAATTTTATTTTAATCAATTTCAATAGCCACACGTGGCTAGTGACCACTACATTGGAGCACACAGTCTGGAATGCTGTCTGTTCGCCATCGATCCACCATTTACCATTCAGTCTTGGTCTATAATTGAGTTCTTGTCTGTTTCCCTCTGTGGACTGTAATATTGTTGAGGTCAGGGAATACATTTAATTTAGGGTTGAATCACTTCCTCCTGAGTTTTTGCACAATGTCAGGCAAATCACCGGCACCCAGTAAGCAGTGCCTGTGTTCAATTGCCAGCTGAGAGGGCAGCTCAGACTTGCTTTTCAATTCAAGGAGATTACAGGCTTCTTGCCTCAGAACAGCTGCTTACCCGATGAGGATTAAAGAAGAAAACAGTGTTTACAAAATGCTTTTGTCAAATGGTACTGGGCTGGGTGGGGCGTCAGGGCCAAACCCACGCGGGCAGCCCTGAACTCCAGGAGTCCGCTGTCAGCACGTAGGCCCAGCCAGAAACAGTAGGACCAACTTTTAAAGAATGTAAGGAAACTTGATTTGTGGGCGAATGCTGTCTTCTTAAAGGATCCCCCACAGGGCCACGTGAGCTCTGTGAAGTGATAAAATCCATCAGCAAGGAAGTATCTTCAGACTTCCTGCCCTCCTCCAGGTCCTGTAAGTCACCCGATTTCTCCTTCCCTGTCTTCCTCCTGCTGCAAAGTGGGGTGTTCCTTCTTGCTGGGGTGAAGGTAAGGTGGAGGCAGAGCGGGGGCACTGATGAGGAGGGACTAAAGAGCTGCGTTGGAGGGCCTGAGGGAGTTGGTGGGAATGATGAGAGACAGAGAACAGTTTCCATGGAACTCTGTCCCTATTCTTGGGGCTTGGGAAGGGCAAATGTGACTGAAGTCACATGGGACTTGTCTTCAGTGGCTCTGACTGAAATGTAGCCTGGACACAGGAGCATGTGGTCTGGACTCAGGAGGGCTCCCCCCTTGGTCATGATGTCCTGGGCCACCTCCCTGGACTTGCCTTCCTGTGTGGACCACATTCCTCGGGGCCGCTCACTGCAGGGAAGCCTCGCCCTTTGTTGGAAGACTTGGTTTCAGTGGAAATCGCTAACAGTGATCTGGAGCCAAGTTTGGTTAGATGTTGGGCAATACTGTTTTTGCCCAAAAGTGACTAAAATGATCATTATGTCATGATGCTGACTTTGCTGTGGGATTTGGTAAAATGTCTTAAGGCAGTATGGAAGAGGGGAAGCTTTCAGTCCTAGTTCACTGTGGTCCAGAAAGGAGGTACATGAAGAGAGCCCCACCAGCCCTGCTGTCCTCAGTCCTGAGCCCGGCTGCCTTCGGGGCTGTCACCTGCCCCCACCCTACTGATGTCACATCCCTAGCCTGGCTGCGTCCTGGGCCCCACCTCTTCTGTCCAAAGTGTACAAAGTCCCTTTGAAGGCTAGAAAGAGGCACACCAACAGGAAAAGTGCTTCCATTGGGGACACAGCACTGGTTCTCAGCTGGGGAAAATTTGCCCCTCAGGCCATGACTAGAATTTTTGGTTGTCAAAAATGGGGATGCTAACTGATCTAGTGGGTAAGCCCATGGCTAATGCTGATCTGACAATGCACAGGTCACCACCCAACAACAAGGAATTATTCAGTCCCAAATATCTAACGTCAAGGCCAAGAAACTGTGGGATAGAATAACCCAAGGGAGCTTTGTACCTCCTTTCCAACATATATGCATTTTCCAAAATGTATATATACTATTTCAGATTCAGGAAAAAAAAAATCCAAGTTTTTAAAGTGTGGTATCAGATGCCTGTAATCCCTGCTATTCAGGAGACAGAGAGCAGGAAGATCACAGTTCAAGACCAGCCTTGGCAAAAGGCTAATGAGAGTCCTAGCTCAACAAAAAGGCTGGGTATGGCACTGCATGCCGGTCATCTCAGCTACAGGGGAGACAGAGGTAGGAGGACCCCCAATCCAGGCCAGGCCAGCCCAAAACATGAGACCCTACCTGAAAAATAACTAAAGCAAAAAGGGTTGGGGAGTGTGACTCAAGAGGCAGAGCATCCGCCTAGCAAGGCTGAGGTCCTGAGTTCAAATGTCAGCACTGGCAAAAAAAAAAAAAGAAGTTTAAAGACAGGAAAATTTCCTTTAACTGATGGAAACTTGCAAGCTTAACACTTGAAAGGAAAAAAGAAAGAGTAATTATTAGGGCACCAAGAGAAAACAGGAAATACAGAAATAGTGTAATAAACAAACTTAGACACTTGATTTGACAAATATTCCTTGGCCACCAGCGAATTCCAGGGTGGACAAGGGGACATCCAGACTGGGAGGCAGTCACACCTGGCCTGCGGGGTAGAATCTCACAGGCTGAGCAGATGTCTCCACAGTTTGAGGCAATATGGAAAACCAAGTTAGCAAGGAGGAAGGTTTTCCCAGGTGGGGTCTGCCAAGGCTTTGGGGAGAACATGAGGTGCTTGGAGTTAAAGCTTGGCCAGGTAGAGAAGACTGTGGTCACTTGAGGTCATCCTGTCTGAGTTCAAGTACAACTACTTACCTAAAAATTGGACAGTCTTAGGCTAACTCACTCCCTCAAGTTTCTGTTTCCTCATTTGTAAACTGCATAATAAAAGAATGAATGTTGGCATGGTGGAGTGGCTCAGGTGGAAGAACACCTGTCTAGCCAGCGTGAGGCCCTGAGTTCAAATCCTGGTACTGCCAAAATGAAAGAATGAATTCTGTCTCCTTAAAGGATTTGCCACAGGCCCATGTGTGGTCTGGACAGGGAAGAAGAAGTGTTCCCATACATAACCCTAACGCACGGGGTCTTAAGGATTAATTGAATCATTGCATGGAATCTCAGTGCAGTGGCTGGTGACATGCTCCGTCCTGTTAGCTGGCATATCAGAAGAGAGGAGGACAAAGGGCGCTCCTGGCCAGGGGGTAGGAATGTGGGACGGTGGACAGGGGCCAGGAGCTGGGATTGGGGTGTGGCTAAAACCTGGCATGAAAGCATGGCCTGCTAGCAGACCGCTGGTGGCCCCCAGGGACATGTTGAAAATGCAGGAGCCTCAAGACCTGATTTTGGTAAACTGGAAGTTGCACTTTAATGAGTCCCCAGGTGAGCACATCAGAGCTGGAGCAGCAGGGGGCCGGACCACAGGATGAGGTTGTGCTCTGGCCAGGTGCTGAAGCGATGACGGAGAGACAGATAACGGACATAAATACTTATAACCTAACACAGAGACATGCACGCTTTCTTTGCAAGAGTTGGGCAGTGTCTGACTTGGGGCTCAGTGCAGGCAGCCTCCTGGTCATTGGGAAGTCCCAGGGCCCTGATGCTAGGGAGGGGGGACTGGTCAGTGGGAGATCTTGGAGATGGGAGCCTGGCAAGCCCCTGCACTGGACAGGAAAGGAGCATGGCTGCTAGGGTGTGTGTGAGACAGGAACAGAGGGAGGCCAGGGAAGAGGCCAGTCTTCCTCTTATCTCCCTGACATCTGAGGTTCTCCCGGGAGGGCCTGGCTCCCGCACATCTGTGCTGAGGCTCAGACCTCAAGAATTCTCCCTCCATGCACATGTGGAGGAAAAGCCATGTCCAAGAAGCCTTGCCACAAGCAGGGGCACACCCCTCACAGGTGACAAAGTCACTGAGTGAGGAGTTTGGGGGGGAGGTGGCAGCTTCTGAAGGCAAGTCAAAGGCAGTGTTCCTCGGACCCATCATTACTGCAACAGGAGAAACCCATCTCAGGGTTTGAATTTTCCTTCAACATAAGAAAGAGACCGAAGCACGGGGCGGGCTGGGGTGGGATCTCAGTTTCTTCACTGGGTCTTTTGAGGCGTCAGACTTTACATTCTGGTGGGAAAAAAGAGGCTTAAAATTGAAAGCATAACCCTCTCCACCTGTGTGTGTGTGGCAGGGGGCAGTTCCAGGTCACCAGGAACAGCCAAGCACTGTGACTCCTGTCAGGTGTGTGGTCCACCAGACTCCCGAGTTGGGCTGGGAACGATGCTCTGACGGTGAAAACCAGGGATGGTGTCTCTTCCAAGTCCAAGCCTGCTTCAACAGGCTCTCAGGGAACCTCGAGAGGTCTAGAAGGACTGTCTCAATCCTAGAGGAGGAGGGTCCCGTCCAAGCTCTTATGGGCGCACCGTTAGTAGGAGGTACAGCAGACCGATAGACACTGGAGGACGCCCAGTGAGCGCCCCCTGGCGGCAGAAAGCAGCTTGCAGTCATTTTCTACCACAAGCCCACTGAGGGACGAGGACCAGTGGACTGATCCAAGACTTAGGGGATTTTGCTCGTTGTCAGGGGCCAGTGGCTGATGGGGTGGGCTCTCCTTCCTGAAAGGGTGGGCAGGTGTAGACAGCGCTGCGCCCAGCGGGCTGAGGCTCTGGTGTTGGAGTGTGCGTGGATGTGCGGGCATGTGTGTGAGCGTGAACTGAGAGGGTGTGCATTGCCTGTGCGCGGGTGTGTGAGAGTGAGTGTAAGTGTGTGAGTGTTTTGTGTGTGGGGTTGCCTTCCCAGAAGGAGTGTGGCTCAGCATTTCCTAACCCCATGCCTTCCCCACATGTCTCTGTCGCACCAGGGCCTGGCAGGAAGATGAGCTCCCGTGGATGGGGACTTGTTCTGGGATGCTACCTGTTGCTGGCCTTTGCCTGGAGCCCGGTGCTTAGCCATGTTCCACGTGGCCAGCAGGAACGGCGGGTGCAGGAGGGGACCCAAGAGCCACCTACCCCTCTGGACCATGCTGAGAGGTGAGGGACCATGATACTGTATTTGCAGGAGTGCTGGTTCTGGCCGGGTCAAGCCTGGGGGTGGCAGCTTCCAGGGTGCTGGTTCCGTGGGAGAGGCAAAGGGGCAAAGCCAAGGCTGAGGAGTTGTCCTTAGAGAGGCTGATTTTGGTGGAAGACAAGCCATTTCTCCTTCCAGTGACACAGGCTCCTTGTCTGAACCTGAAGATGGTGGTCCAGCCTCATCCCAGCCCTAAGGGAGCATGAGTCTTTCAAAGTTTTGCAGTAAACAAGGAGCAAACCAAACTCCCCGTCAGGCCCTTTGGCTTGTGCTTGCGTTGGGCCTCTGAGTATGTGTGCAGTTCTAGGTACTAACCGGAGTAAGGAGGCAGAGACAAGTGGCCTCAGAGAGACACCCCACAACCCAGATGTCCTGTCCAGTTGCAATAGGGAAAGGGATTGGTGGGGGCAGGGCAAAGCAAGTGTCACTGTTCCCTGAAAGGTTATGAAGGACTTCAGAATGGTGCTTGTCGTGTCTATGACCTTGAGTGATAAAGTCCAGACTATAGGAGATGTTTTGTAGGCACACACAGGTGCTTAGATTGTTCATCAAACTGTCACCCATGAAAAGTGAGGTCCTGAGGCCTGGACATGGCCCCATGCCAGCTTTGGGTTTCACCTCTATCCTGACCTCAGCTGCCTTGATACTTGAGGCTTCAGGTCATGTTACGGAACAGGATCTGGAACCAAGGAACCCCATTCCTTTTTTTCATCTTCTTTTTCTATTTTTCATTCAACAAACACAGATTGAGTACCTGCTGTCAGTCAGACTGTCCACTAGGCCCTGGGAAAGCACATAAAAGACAGTCCCTGGCCTCCAGGAAAATAGAGACATATGATACAGTACAATGAGGCTCTGTAGTAGGGGGCACCCCCTATGCTGAGGACACCTGGAGGGAGCTCCCAGATATAGGAGGGGAAGGCAGCTCAAAAGGTGTGTGCAGAGGAGTGGCCGGGGGAGTTGGGGTGGTAGGGACTGGGGCCTGAGAGTGGAGGATGGAGGAGAGGTGAGCCTGAGGCAGGAAAGTCTAATGCTGAAGGGTCCCCCCTGGACTTCATCCTACAGGAAAGATGGAGTCACAGAGAGTTTTGCATTCCTTGGTGTTCTAGAAGGAACACTGTAGGGGAAGCATCAGGAAAGATACACGACCACAAAGAGACGAATTCCAGGGGCACAGTCCAAAAGGCAATGGTGTATTAGAGATGACGAGGGCCCACGGCCCAGTTCTAGGCATACTTTGGGACTTGAGCTGACTTCTCAGGACCCTGCTGCATGTGGAGGTGAGGCCAGGGAGGCACCTGCACTGAGTCTGAAGACTCCATTCTGGGTCTCTGGTGATGGTGTTGCAAACGGCATTTAGAGAGACAGTTCAGGGGCAAAGTGACAAGGTGGGGGTTTCAGTTTTGGCATGTGACACTTGTGGGGCCTGTTGAATGTCAGGATGGAGACTTCTGGCAAGACGTTTGATGTCAAGGTTTATAGCTCAGGTGAGCGGTGGGGGTGAGACTGTCCATTTCTGAGCACTGGGCTTGCTGGTGGTTGAATTCAAGGCATATGCTTCAACATCTTGGATTGACTGGGGGTAGCAAGTGAAGCCAAGTTAGACAAGAGGTGACCAGTTAAGAGGGGCTTTGCTGCCACCCAAGATGGATCTGTCACAACCCTGGTTGCCAGGGCAGCGGCAAGCTAGAGAGCAGGGTGCAATGCCTCAAAGTGACAAAAGGTGGCAGCATAGAGCCACCACCTTCCAACAGCTACCAAACTGGTCCTTCCAACATCAAGTGGAAATATGACTGACTCCAGCTGCTACAGCCCAAAGGCATGCTAAAGATCAAGTTGAAACCTCTCATTTACAAATGGGTCAGCTGAGCTGATTATTTCTAGAACCCTAGATGTATGATAGGAACGCATAGTTTTGTCCCGCAGGTGTGGGTTTCTCCTGGGTAGCCTACATCTTGCATAGCCTTGGGTTCTGCTTCCATTATGGTGGTTCCTGTTAACCAAAGGGGCAAAGGAATTTTTCTGGTCTTTGATTCAGGATCCCAGAATTCACCCAGTGCCAATGTAAGGCAGAGCCTTGAACATCCAGATGAGGGAGGGCGAAGGCAGGGCTGGTCCTCTAGACCGTTGGCAGTAGAAGACAGATGATTTCCCAACCTTAAGAGTTCATGACTAATCACTGTGACACTTTATTCCCTCAGGGCTGAAAAATACAGCCCCAGGCAGGGCGAGGAGCCCCCAGCTTCCCGGTGCTATCGCTGCTGTGACTCGGGGACCCCTGTGTACCAGACGATCCCAGCACCCCAGATCAACATCACCATCTTAAAAGGTCAGGTGACTGCAGAGACCAGCATGGGTGCCTTCCTCCCAGGGCTGAGCTGGTGGAGTTGTCAGGGTGGAGCTGGATGGGAGCAGACTGGCTCCCTCAGGACCAGAGCAGAGGCAGGCTGCCATCTGGGGGAGAGGCGGAAGTTCTGATTTTGAGACTCTGGCCCATTTCCAAGAGGAGGGACTCTGGTCCATTTCCACAGGACTGAGAGCAGGAGGGTGGCCTCAGGGCTGCTGGGGGCCGCTCAGCTTACACAGGACCACAGGCCTCTGAGTTCTTTGTTTTGAGGCTTGGTGTGGCCAGACCATTTTCTGCAACGTCATCCAGCCCTCTTTCCCCCACACCCATGACCCTGCACAGTCCTGAGGGAAACCCCGTGACCCTGATCCTGATCAGAGCCCTGACATCTGCAGTCCATTTGCTTGGAGTGAGCCTGGGCCTGGCCACAGAGCCTGCTGCTTGTGGACAAACCCGTATGTTCCTTTATCTTCGCCAGGCTTTCCACAAGGAGAAAAAAATGATTGCTTCTGGATGGAAATAGATCCAGTAGCTTGACTGATTTGAGAGTCAAAATACACCAGTATCCAGGTCAGGGACCCTTGTGGGGATGGGGCCTGTTAAGGGTTGTGATGTTGAATCCAGATGGCACCAAGGGCAAAGCCGAGGAGCAGGGTGACCACCAAACTGCTCTCTTGACACCCTGTGTGTTCCTGTCCCTTTTAGGTGAGAAGGGTGACCGAGGAGATCGGGGGCTCCAAGGCAAATATGGCAAAACAGGCTCTGCAGGTGCCAGAGGCCACATCGGCCCCAAAGGGCAGAAGGGATCCATGGGCGCTCCTGGGGACAGGTGTAAGAACCACTATGCTGCTTTCTCGGTGGGCCGGAAGAAGCCCCTGCACAGCAACGACTACTACCAGACAGTGGTCTTCGACACGGAGTTCGTGAACCTCTACAGTCACTTCAACATGTTCACGGGCAAATTCTACTGCTACGTGCCAGGCATCTACTTCTTCAGCCTTAACGTGCACACCTGGAACCAGAAGGAGACCTACCTGCACGTCATGAGGAACGAGGAAGAGGTGGTGATCCTGTATGCCCAGGTGAGTGACCGCAGTATCATGCAGAGTCAGAGCCTGATGCTGGAGCTGCAGGAGCAGGACGAGGTGTGGGTACGCCTCTTCAAAGGCGAGCGAGAGAACGCCATCTTCAGTGATGAGTTCGACACCTACATCACCTTCAGCGGCTACCTGGTCAAGTATGCTGCTGAGCCCTAGTGGCTGCCACCTGTGGCGCTGCTGGGGACTGCTGACCTCCCTGTCTTTTTCCCCAACCCACCCCTGTTGCTCTGTGGACTCTGGGGCCCTGCATCAACCAGGCTGACCCCCTCGCCTCTCTCCCCTGCCCTAGACCTGGCTTCCTTGACCTTCACATTCACGGCTTTGACATTCAACAAGATGCCCTTGACTGGTGGGGAAGCCAAAAAGGCTGTGTGGTCCCAGATCTGGCTGCCTCTGTGGGTAGAGAGCTGCTGGCAGATGAAGCCATCAGGGTAGGCCACCTGCGACAACACTCAGGGCCCTCCAGCTCCCTTCTGTGCACACAGCCTTAAGCGACCCTGCAGCATTGTCCCGTGGGCGTCTGGGTGTCCCAGAGCCTAGCGCCCTGCTCCTGTTGCTGGAAGTAATTAAGCAAATGCTAACGGTGCCAATGGAGCAAAGTAAACTATGGAAGGAAAAGGAAAGTGTTGTTATTTTTGCCTCCGCAGCCAGCTGGCTCCCTAAGGGAGACTGTTTGTTTTTGCTGGAGGTGCCTAAGATCTCCACATGAGAGTGGATCCAAAAGAGAGGCCTGGGCGGTGAGGACGGGGCTGGCAGCCTGAAAGGTTCAGAAACTACATCTGCCTTAATTCTGTTAGGGCACAGTACAAACCATTTTGAGGACAGTGGGTCTGACCTCTGTGTCTTGTTGACATTGCTGTGGCCCAAGGGGCTCAGCTGGTCTTTCTGAGCCACAACAGTGAGGGGGTTGGGGCTGGACATCTCCCCAGAGGGACAGCCCAGTGCTCTCTGGTTAGCTCTGGGCTGGTAGAAACAGCCTGCCCACTCCGGCTCACAGGCACCTGACAGTGGCTTGGGAACCTCAGGGATCCTCAGACCTCCAGATGTTTCTGAGTTGCAAAACTCCTCGTACATCTGGGATCCATCCTTCTCCACTCCCCCAGGCTACCCTGGAGGCCCAGGTGGGATGCCGTGCCTGTCACTCTGGTCTGGGCCTCCTGCTCCTTTGCGCAGGAGGGTCATCTGTGGAAGGCACCAGGCCTTTGCTTTTGTTTCTATCAAACCCCCTCACGTAGCCTCAGTCCTACTTCCTGTCTCAGCATCTGCTGTGCTGGTTTTTAGCCAGGCTGACAGGGCCATCAGGCAGTCAGTCAGGGCCAGACTGACTGTGGCCCTCACCAGGTCTTTGATCAGCAATTTGGGGGAGGGACTTCAGGGGAGCTACAAGTGGCTGGAGAGCCATCCCTGGGCTCCTGTTGGGTCAGTCCTGAATCAGTATGGAAAAGGAAACAGGAAAAAAAGGAAACACATGTCTAGCCACTGGGCTGAGACTCAGTCTGTGGAGAATGGAGTGTCAGAGAGCCCCAAGGTTCTTCCAGAACAGTCCAGAGACAGGCATGGAGGTCCATAGGTGCTCTGTCTGTCACTGACTTTGGCTCTGCCCACAGCAGCTGGCAGCCTTGCCTTTGGCTGTCTGGAACATGCCACTCCTTCCCCATCTCACTGCATGTTGGTGCCCAGGGCCTGGTCACCCTCACTACCTGCCTTGACCCCTAATCCACTCACCAGGGCCTTTCTTCCCATCTCAGTTGTGACCCATCCTTCTTTCCTCCTGGGGCCTGGCTACGTGGGTAGGGGGTCCGCACGTGCCCCCTTTGAAGGATTCTGCCGGTCAGACTCTCCAAGCCTGGTCTCCATGGGCGTGCTTGCGCACAGGGGCTGCCTGCCTTGTATGTTCCACACCACCCTTTCCAGGAAACATTAAAGTTGGTTTCTGTTTTTCAGCATCCTGACCTCTTCTGATTGCTCATTGAACAATTCTTCCCCATCCTCACAGTCACCTCCAGCATGGGATAGGCTGTGGGAACCTCACCTGTGTACTTGGGGACCAGCTAAGCCCTGAACAGCCTTGTTCTTCCCAGGAGATGCAGGTGGCCCTCAGGTGGGGCAGCCAGAGCTGGTCACAGTGGCAGAAGGCAGGGATGTGCTCTCTGGGAGTAGCAGAAGCTGTGACATAGTCCCCTGGCCAGGCCTGCAGCCTAGGCAACTGTACAAGGATCCTGTTGTGACAAAGGACCACAAACTAGGTGACAAAAACCAATGGGAATATATTCTGTCATAGTCCTGGAGGCCACAAGTTCAAAATCAAGGTGTGTGGAGGGCTGTGCTCCCTCCGAAGGCTCTAGGGGAGACACTTTCAGCTTCCGATGACCTCAGATATATCTCTGCCTCCTTTGTCTTCACATGACCTCATTCCCTATGTGTCATCACACACCACCCAATTTTCTCTCTCTCTTTTTTTTTTTTTTTTTTGGTATGACTGGGGTTTGAACTCAGGCCTTTACACTTGCAAAGCAGACACTCTACTGCTTGAGTCATACCTCCTGTCCATTTTGCTTTGGTTATTTTGGAGATGGGGTTTTGTCCAGGATGGCCTCAAACCTCAATCCTTCTGATCTCAGCCTCCCAAGTAGCTGGGATTACAGGTGCCTGGCTCCCATCTTCTCTTGTAGGAACACGTGGTTGGGTTCAGTGCCTAAATCCAACATGATCTTCTCTGGAGATCTTTAACTTAATTATATTTACACAAACTCTGCTTCCAAGTAAGGTCACATGCACAAGTACCTAAGGTTAGAACATGTGAGTATCTTTTTAGGGTATACAATGCAACCCGCTACAACAACTCCAGGCCTGAATGCACACATCAACAGCCCCCTTTAAACCTGAGTGGTAAAGGACAGATGTTTCTGCTGCTTCTTTTCATTGCTGGCCAACTGGGTTAGCAGCCAGGTCCTTCTCCAACTGCCAGCAGGCAGCTCGGAAGCTGGAGCCAGCAGGCTGGCAAATAGCTGGCCTCCTGCCCTTGCCTGGTGCTGGGGGAGTCTTCATGGCTATGCTCAGCCTTGGGTTGGGGCCAGACCAAGCAGGACACTGTAGTCCTGTTGTCTGTGGGACAAAGGCCCCTTCTTTAAAGAGCTGAGGTGATTTTCATGCATCTGGGAGCAGGGGGACAAGTGCATTTCCCAAAGGTGCCGGAAGGAATGAGCTCACTCAGGTGATACCGACTGTCCTCTCTCCAGGGACAGTCATGCGGCCCACGTACACCTGTCTTGCCATGGCCCAGCCTCCAAGGGAAAGGAGGTAGTGTTTGATGCTCACTCAGCGTCCTTCCATGTCCCTCACTCTTGAGTTCCCCCTTCGTCATTTATCCTCCCACTCTTTCTCCAGATAGTAGCTTGCTCCTGCTCTGTGGCAGCCCATGTGCTGGGCGATGGGGACATAATGACAAGTAAGATATGACCCTTGCCTTCTGGAGGACTTTTCCAGTGGTGGGACATGGGTGCTAGCCTTCTCCAAGAACTGCGTGCTTGGCTGGTACGAAGTTACCTGCTCTCCGATGCCCTCACCAGGCAGTGAACTCAACACAACCTGTCTGTGTTGACTGTCCCCTGCTCCTGGGAAATTGACTGTCACGGGAACAGCCCTGCACACTCAATTGCAACAGAAATATTACTGTTTTAGCAAAAAGACTCAGAAACAGCTGATGACTCAGCCATAGGGAAGACCAGCTTATATTAGGACTTTCCGGAGGCTTTGGGGCCAGGGAGGGGGATGAGGAGGGCACAGCTGACCCTAGACTTCAAGGATAATTTTCTGTAGGGTTCACTTTGGGAACACAATGCATTATAGGAAGCTGGCACTATTGAGCCACAGTAACTGTGGATAAAATGAGCCATTCTTGACCAGATCATGAAAAACAAAACAAAATAAGCTAAAACAAAACAAAACAACAAAAACCCCAGAACGTTACATAAAGTAACAAATAAGACAAGGCTCCACACAAAAGAATGGAGTGTGCCCTACCTCACACCATACATAAAGATGAGCTCAAAATGAATCAAAGCCTATAAAAGAGCTAAACCCATGAAGTTCTTAGAAGAAAACCTAGACATAGGTCTTCCTGACCTTGCGTTATATGAGTTTCTCAGATTTGACACCAACAGCACAAGGAAAGAACAAAACGATAAATCGAATGTCATCAAAAATTTAAACTTGGCATGGAGGTGTGGCTCAAGTGGTAGAGCACCTGCTTTACAAGTGTCAAGCCCTGAGTTCAAACCCCAGCCCCACCAAAAAATTTTTTAAAAAAAGAATTACTTAAAAAATGTAAACTTCTGTGTTTGAAAGGACACCATTAAGAAAATGAAAAGAGAATTACAAACTGGGAACAAACATTTGCAAATTGCTTATGTGAAAGAGACTTGTATCTGGAAGACATGAAGAACTCTTGTAATGCAATAAAAAGATAAATCATCCAATTAAAAATGAGAAAAAGATTGGAAGAAACATTTCTCCAAAGAAAGCAAACAAGTAGCCAGCACACGCACAAACAAATGTCTGACATTCATAGCCTCCAGGGAAATTCAGTTCAAAACCACAGTGAGCTAGCTGTCACTTCGCAGCAAACAGGATGGCTAGAACCAAGAACGCAGATAACAACAAGTGCTGATGGGGTGTGGAGCAATTGCTGCTTGCACGCTGCTGCCCAGAATGTAAAATGGTGCAACCTCTTTGGAAAACGGTCTGAACGTTCCTCTAAATCCTCAGTGTGGGACCACTGTTGACCAAACAATTCTACTTCTAGGTTTAAATCCAAAAGAAATGAAAGCACAGTCCGCCCAAAAACCTGTAGATGGATATTCACAGCAGAATTCACAATAATAAAAAAAACCTAGATAAAACCCAATATCCATCGACCATGGCTGAAGTACTGATCTATACTATAATGGATGAACGCCAAAAACATTATCCAAGGGGAAAGAAGCCAGACACGGAAGGCCACATATGGTATGAGTCCCCTTCTGTGACAGCTAGAATGAGCCAATCTATAGACAGAGAGGAGAGTAAGGGTTCCCAGGGGCTGGGGTGTGGAGAATGGGAGAAACGGGTTTGTGGTTTCTTCTTGGAATGATGAAAATATTCCCAAACTGATTATAATAGTGGCTGTATAACTGTGACCACACTAAAATCCATTGAATTAATTATAACTTTAAATGGCTGGTGTGTCACGTTTGAATCTTCAAAAAAACCGGATGGTTTGTACAGTATGAGAATTTTGTCTTCATAAAGCAGATATAAAAAATCAAAAATAAACTCCTCAAAATATCAGGTTTCCTTGCCCTTTGCAATTGAGGGCTGGGAAGTCTTGGGAATCTGAGTTATCACCTTCAGGGTCAGCCCCATGGCTCTAGGCTTGGCTTAGGATGGGGCCGGGGCCGGGACCAGGGGCCAGTAGGTAGGATGGGAGTGTCAGGGATCACTCTTCCAGGAACATTACTGAACCAGCAGTTTTGAATCACCCCATGGGTGAGCTCATGCAAATGCAAGAGGCTGACTCAGGTTCCAGGGGAAGCATTCCAGAAGGAATGAGTAATTGAGAGCCATGCTTTTCCCTCTCGAATCTCTGCACAGCTTGGTAGGGGTCAGGAAGGCAGAGTGACCTCAAGTGCCCTCACCCCGAGTGGCCTCAGCATTCAGCCCCTCCCAGTGCAGGATGGGGGACAGCCCATGCCTCACACAGATGGCCAAGGCGGACAAGGAATTTCCACTTTAGAAACTTCTCTAGATAGGCTTAGAAGTCCATATGCTCTGGGTAATTTGGAAACCTTCCTGCCTAGACAGAAAATGTCCCTCCAACTGTTCAGTTGGGATGTCACTAAGTTGGGTGTTCACGCAGCTTGAGATCCTACTTACTAAAGATATGTGACAAGAAGTATGACATGCTCACTGTTGGAGGAGAGTCTCACAGGAGAGTTGTCACCGTCAACTTAAAATAACTATACTTGCTACCTCCAGAGAGACCAAGGAAGGCAAGGTGGAGAATTGTGGCAGAGAACGTTTACAGTAATGGTAAAGAAACAAACAGAAAACTCTAGAAGTGAAAAACTGTACGAAGGGGACTAAGAACTTAAATATAACAGAGTATTATACAGAGCCAAAGACAAAAAAAAATCAGAGAATTGGAAGATAAATCAGAAGAAAGGAATGCAAAGAAGCACAGAGAAATCAAAGAATGGAAAATACAGATAAGGACATCTCTGCACAAAAGTGATGCTTCCAGAAAACTCGGTCACCAAAGGTGGAAGGTGCTGTGAGACCAAAGAAAAAGACAGCCAGCCAGGTGTGGTGGTGCACACCTGTAATCCCAGCACTCAGAGGAGGAGGCAGGAGGATCTTGAGTTCTAGGCCAGTCTGGATGACATAGCAAGACAGGTACTAGAGAAAAGGTTAGATCAAAAAGAATTAACCTAGAAGGTAACACCCACGCACAGGAAATCAATGTGAGTCAATGCCCTGTATAGCTATCCTTATCTCAACCAGCAAAAACCCTTGTTCCTTCCTGTTATTGCTTACACTCTCCCTACAACAAAATTAGAAATAAGGGTAAAATAGTTTCTGCTGGGTATTGAGGGGGTGGGGGGGAGAGGGAGAGGGTGGAGTGGGTGGTAAGGGAGGGGGTGGGGGCAGTGGGGAGAAATGAACCAAGCCTTGTATGCACATATGAATAATAAAAGAAAAAGAAAAAAAAGAAAAAAGAAAGTTTATAATGAAGATTAAAAAAACAAACAAACAAACAAAAAACTAAAACCAAAAACAAAAAAAGAAAGAAAGAGGCAGACAGACCCAGGATTGCACAAAGGGTCAATTGCAATTGACCAGGGACTTACAGACAGAAGTGTGTCTCCAGCAGCAGCAACACAGGTGGGGCCTTGTACCCCAAAGCAGGAGGAAGGGGTTTATATGCTAAGCTAGACCATGATGGGCCAGCCATAATCAGAATGTACCCAGCCTTTGTCAAAAGCTACTACTGTGTCCAACAACAGTTAAAAAAACAATCCGGGCATCAGTGGCTGGCATGCCACACTCGGCTGATTATCTTAAAGACTTTGTCCTGTGGGGCTTGAGATGTGTGCCAGGGTCACCTGGTGGACAAGGCAGTGGTGACGACCAAGATGGCTGTAGTCACGTCAAGCTGAATCCTGACAAGTTTCAACAGAAAAGCCCAACATATGTGTGACTGGAGTCCCGGGAGGAAAAATGGGAGAGAAAAGGCAACAGAAATAGCATCTGAAGACAAAACAGCTGAGAAATTCCCCACTTTGACCAAAGTTCCTGTGACACTGATTCAAAAGCCCAGTGACTCTCAAGCAGGATAGATAAAAGCAAGTCCACACCAAACATGGAACAGTGTAGTAAAACCATAAAAAGCTAACGCCAAAGAAAAACAGGAAAGGGGGCGTCTTTTCTTTCAGGGGAGCTCTAATTAGTATGACATTTGACCCCTCGACAGAAGTAGCAGATCCAAAAGATAATAGAATGGTTTATTGAAATGGCTGAAAAAAATACTGCCAGTCCATTCCCCATTAAAATACGAAAGGCAGACATTTGCAAATGAACAAAAATTGGAAGAATTTTCACTGAGTGGAGTGGGGCCAGAGGGAAGGTCAGAGATGCAGGAACAAAGGAGGAATAGCGACAGTGGTGATAAACTTGGTGGTAATTGAATGAACGGGGCTTGTAAAAAATAATAATCTTGGAAGATCCTCAAGGTGCTAAACTTAGCATCATCCCTGTGACTCAGAAGTCCTACCCTTGATCATATCCGAGAGAAATAAAAACATGCTCCTTGGCCAAAACTTGTGCACAACTGTCTATAGCAGCATTGTCAGAGTAGAAAAAGGCATTTATTTATCCATCCATGAATAAATAAATGAATAAAATGTGATGTACCTGGACAGTGGAATATTATTTTAGCAATAAAAGATGTAAATCAAGCTGGGCACTGTGGCTGCCCCCTGTAATCCTGGCTACCTACTCAGGAGGCAGACAGAGGTCAGGAGGATCACGGATCGAAGCCAGCCCAGGTAAATAGTTTGGGAGAGCCTATCTCAAAAAATATGCAACACAAGACAGGGCTGGCAAAGTGGCTCAAGTAGTAGAGCACTTGCTAGCAAAAAAAAACCAAAAACATGCTGAGTGAAGGAAGTCAGTCACAGAAGATCGCACGTGGTGTGGTTTCGCTTCATAACTGTACAACTCTGTGAATACGTGAAAAGCCACTGAATTGTGTTCTTTAGGAGAACAAATTATATAAGTTACAGCTCAATAATACTATTAAAATAACGTCTATTCTAGCTGGTGCCAGTCATCCCAGCCGCTCAGGAGGCATAGGTAGTAGGATCTCAGTCTGAGGCCATCCCTGGGGGAAAATCCAGGAGACCCTACCCGAACCAATAAACTGAAATGTAACTAAAATAGAACTATAAACTGAAAAATAACTAAAGTTAAAAAAAAAAAAAGCTGGGGCGTGGCTCAAGTGGTAGAGTAACTGCCTAGCAAGCAGGAGGCCCTGAGTTCAACCCCAGTATCTCAAAAACAAAAAAGAAAAGAAAAAGAAACTATTCTTGAGAAAGACTTTATGTCAGCTCTACTAGACCAAGACTTTAAAACAGCTCTTAAAGATGCTCAAAAAGCTAAAAGCACCTGGTGCTGATGGCTCACACCTGTAATCCTAGCTACTTAGGAGGCCGAGATCGGGAGGATTGTGGCACAAGGCCAGCCTGGGAAAACAGTTCATAAGACCCATCTCCAAAATAACCAGAGCAAAATGAACTGGAGGTGTGGCTCAAGTGGGTGAGCGCCTGCTTTTCAAGCACGAAGCTCTGAGCTCAAACCCCAGTCCCAGCAAAACAACAAAATCCTAAAGGCACCTGTGGAGAAAGTCAAGATAATGATGCATGAGTAAAAAAACCCAGAAAACTTACAAAGACCTAAAGAGCAATTCTACAACTGAAAAAAGCATTATGACCGAAATGTAAACATTCCTATAGTGATCAAAGGCACATTTGAGCAAAAGAAAGATGAATTTGAAGACCGGACAATGGGAGGGATGAAGTCCAAGTAACAGCAGGAAAGGAAACGGAAGGTAATAAGCAGGGTCTGAAGGCCCCGCAGGACACCATCAGGTAGACCAACGCACACCTTGTGGAGTCCTAGAAGGAGACGAGAGTCAGGGGAGCTGAAAGAATAATGGCGGGGAACTCCCAGGTTAGACTGAAGATGTGAATGCAGCATCCAGGAACCTTAAGGCACCCTTCAGTAAGAAAACCTCAGAGAATCGCGCCACGGCACGTTATAACCAAGCTTTGAAAAGCTAAAGAGTGAATCTGAAAGAAGCAAGAGAGAATCACCTTGTCACATACACTAAGGTTGTCAGCAGTTCTCCCACCAGAAACTAGGGGGGCCAGGAGCAGTGGGATGACATATTTAAAATGCTGGAAAAAAATATCCATCAGCCGAGAAACCTATATCTAGGGCTGGTGGAGTGGCTCAAGTGGAAGAGCATCTGCTTAGCAAGCTCAAGGCCCTGAGTTCAAAACCTGGTACGGCAAAGAAACCTGTATCCAGCAAAACTATCCTTCAAGCAATTAAGCAATTAAGACATTCCCAGATAAACAAAAATTGAAGGAGTTCTACCACCAGACCTGTCCTGCAAGAAATGTTCAAGGACGTCCCATGCATTGAACAAAAGCCCACCAGACAGTACCTGAAGGCAGCCTGAAGAAATAAAAATGGAGCCAGGCACCGGCCAGATCCCTTCCCATCTCCTTTCGTGTGCACTGGACATACATTTTCTTTCTGGTTATGGTGATTACATTTAAAATACTACAGCCGGACCCCTGCGATTTGAATTTACACCAGCGCAGCTTTGATAACGTCAACAACCTCTGGTCTTTGTAGCTCGGTCCCTGCCCCCTCAGCTGTTACTGTCACCATAGCTCATAGCTGGTGTCCCAAACACACTGATGATTCTCCTAAGTGCATCAGTGTCTTCCATTAGGGGAGAAACAGATGTGTTAGGCCACACTCCTGTCACACCGACTTTCAGACTGATTTTTAGTGTACTGATAGTTTCAATCCTGTGCAAAACACAATGTTAAAAAACACTAGCATGCAAAATGTCCACTTATTTACCTTTATTGAGGCCTTTCCTTCCTTCCTCCCTTCTTTCCTTCCTTTCTTTATTTTTGCAGTATTGGGGTTTGAGCTCAGGGCCTGCACCTTGAGCCACTCCACCAGCTCTTTTTTTTTTTTTTGGTGATGGGTGTTTTCTAGATAGGGTCTCACGTAGTACTTGCCTGGGCTGGCTTTGAACTAGGATCCTCCTGATCTCTGCCTCCTGAGTAGCTAGGATTACAGGTGTGAGCCACTGGCGCCTGGCGAGAAAGGGATCTAACCATTTCACTACAAAAATCCACCAAAACACCAAAAGAGGACAGTAATGCAGGAAACAAGAGACATAGGAGAGCTACATGTCACATGGGAACAAATAGCACAATGACAGAAGTAAGTCCTGCCTTATCAGAAGTGATTTCAATGTGATGGACTAAATTCTCCAGTCAAAAGACAATGATTATGAGCTGGAGGTGAGGCATGAGCGGTAGGGCGCCTGCTTTGCAAGTGTGAAGCCCTGTGTTCAAACCCCAGTCCCACCAAAAACCAAAAAAGACAGTGATTAGCAGAGTGGGTGAAACACGGCTCATGCTGTCTGCAGGAGACTCACTCGAGATCCAAACACAGAAAGTGAGAGGATGGAAAAAGATATCCTATGCAAACAGGAGCCAGAAGAGGGCAGGGATGGCCACACTGATATCAGAAAAACAAACTTAAAATAAAAAGGTTTCTAAGAGACAAAGGACATTATATATTTACAAAGGTTTAGCAGAACAAGATGATAAAACAATTGCAATAATTGTAGTAGTAAGAGACTATCAAAATACCTGGAGCATAACCGGAGAGTTCTGATTTCCAACAGCAGTTGGAGAATTGATGCCCTACTCTCAATAATGGAAAGAAAGCCAGGCGCCGTGGCTCACGCCTGTAATCCTAGCTACTCATGAGGCAGACATCAGGAGGATCATGGTTCGAAGCCAGCCCCAGGCAAATAGTTCATAAGACCCTATCTCAAAAATATTCAACACAAAACAGGGTTGGTGGAAAGACTCAAGGGGTAGGCCCTGAGTTCAAGCCCCAGTAATACTACTACAAAAAACCCAGAAAGAATGACCAAATAGAAGGTATGTAGAGGACTTAAACAACATAATAAGCCAGGTGCCAGTGGCTCACGTCTGTAATCCTAGCTACTTAGGAGGCTGAGATTGAGAGAAGGGAAACTTAAGGCCAGCCCCGGCAAATAGTTTGTGAGACCCCATCTCCAAAATATTCAGAGCGAAATGGACTAGAGGTGTGGCTCAAGCCGTAGAGCACCTGCTTTGCAAGCACAAAGGGCTGAGTTCAAACCCCAGTCCCACCAAAACATAAACCGACCAGACCTACGAGGCACGTAAAGAACTGACCCCCACAACATTTTCACACTCTTCTCAGCTGCACGTGGGAGGTTTTCCAGGGTAGATCGTGGAAAGTGTCCGCAGGTCTCAAAGGGTATCATACACTGTGCTTTCTATGAGACAACGTTAGACGTCAATAACAGAAGCAAGACAGGAAATTTCATGAAATTATGGAAATTCAATGACCCATAGATAAGTTACAAAGTACTTAGATCAATGAAGAGAAAGCCAGAGTGGGTGGAATGGTTCCAGAAGCAAGAGCGCCTGCCTAGCAAGCGTGAGGCGCTGAGTTCAAATTCCAATGCTGCAAAAACAACAAAAAAAAGTAAAGAAAAACACAACATCTAAAACTTATGGGACCCAGCAAAGGCAGCGCTAATGGGGAAGTTTACGGCTGCGTATGTTAATAAATAAGAAAGGTCTCAAGGACCTGCGTTAGTCAGTTTTGTGCAACTGTAACTGGATAACGAAGGGAAAAGATTTATTTTGGTTCCCAGCTTTGGAGGTTTCTGCCCTTAATTGGTTGGCTTTGTGGCCTCCGGGACTGTGCAGAGATGTACATCAAGGCGGAAAGTGAACTTGGAGCAAACCCTTCAGCTCATGCCAGGGAGAAAAATAAGACAGGAGGAAAAAGGGACTGGGGTCCTGCTCCCCTCTTCAAGGGAACCCTGCCAATGGCCTGAAGACCTCTCTCTAGGCCCCATCTCTTTATTTTTGGTGGTCTAGGATTTGATTTTTTTTCGTGTGTGTGGAACTGGGGTTTTAAACTCAGGGCTTCCTGCTTACAAAGGAACCTCCAGTCTGATTTTTTCGGGGGAGTACTGGGGTTTTGATATCAGGGTCTCACGCTAGCTGGGTAGGTGCTCTACCACTTGAGCCACACCTCCAGCCCCTGGTGCTGGGAGTTTCGAACTCTGGGCTGACCCCTTGCTGCACAAGCACTCTACTATTTGAGCCACACTCCCAGCCCTTTTTGTTTCAGCTTATTTTTCAGGTAGGGTCTTGCTTTTTTCCAGGCAGGCCTCAAACTGCAATCCTTCTATCTCCACCTTCCAAATCACTGGGATTACAAATGTGTGTCACCCCACCCAGCTTTATGCTCCAACTTTAAAGACTTCACCACCTCCTTGTATCACCATGGAACCAGGACCAAGCCTTTGACACACCGCCTTTTTCTTTTTAGTACTGGGATTTGAACTCAGGGCTTCACACTTGCTAGGCAGGTGCTCTGCCCCATGAGTCACACCTCCAGCCCTCTTTTTTTGTGATGGGTTTTTTTGAAATAGGGCTTGGAGAACTATTTGCCCAGGCTGGCTTTGAACTCTATCTTTCTGATCTCTGCCTCCCTCATAGCTAGCATTAGAGTCGTGAGTCACTGCCATCTGACTCTCACACTCTTGACTGTCTCTCTGACTCAGTGTCTGTCTCGCTCCACTTGCTGTTTGAGCATCTGCTGCCTCTGGACTTCCTGCCACCCCTCTTCTGTCTCTGTGGGACCTGTAAGTGACACAGCTCCTATTATTTCCTGATCGTTGTGTTGTCTTCCTTGGCCTAACCCAACCACACACCTGAACCTACTGTCTGCAAGAGCAGCCATCTTGGTAGGAAGAAACTGGACACACATCAGACAGGAGCCACAGAGGCGTCTGCTGGTATAAACAAGTTTCCTGTGAGAGGGACACCTGGTCACAGATCAGATGCTCAGATGACCATCAGGTCACCTTGCTCTGAATGCTTACTGCCTCTCTGGGAGCCCTGTCAGGGCAGGGCTAGGATTTGTTGCCATTCTCCAGAGAGAGACTGAACTAGAAGGAAAAAAGAAATCACACCCACCACTGAATAGCACCCTTAAAACTGGTTAAGATGGTAATTTTTTGTTATGTATATTTAACCATAATAAAATATTTGAAAAAAAAATGCAGGAAGGTGAGAAGTGAACGGTTTGTTGGGGTTGGGGCAAGGACTTGATTGTGTTTTAAGTTCTATGTAATTCGTTCCTTGTGAGGTGCACATGCAACCTTCTTAATATAATAAGGCATAAAAAGTTGTACCTCCCCTATTATAGCAAATATTCAATAGAAGCTGGTTATTTTAGTTTAAAATAAAGTATCCCTTAGAGTAAAAAAAAAAAGAATATATATATATATATATATATATATATATATATATATATATATATATACTATACTATAGTGAAGTTATGATTTTGAAAAAGGAAACATGTTATTTTATCTAATTTTTCAGTTTGTCTAGCAAATGTGAGGCCCTGAGTTGAAACCCCAGCGCTGCCAAAAAAAAAAAAAAAAAACTTACAAAAAAAATCTCATTAATAAATGTTGTTGAATATCTATGGAAAAATATCCCTAACCTGCATAAACTCCTCCAGAAAAGAGGAAAAAGGGAATCTTTTCCAACTTTCTCTTACAGTGGCCATAACTTGATTCCAAAACCTGGTGAGAAAATTGCAGGAAAGGAAAACTGGTCATTCTCACTGTGGACTCAGAAGAACCCTAAACACCACGTGGGAGCCAGTAATAACAGGAGGAACAAGACATCAGGAACAAACTGGGTTTGTTCTAAGAATGAAAGCTTGGTCAACATGGTAGAATCAATGATTTTTTTTTAACTACCTTAACCAAATATAAAGAATAAAAGGCATGCCATCTTTTCAAGACGGATAGAAAAAAATGCTGATGAAAGTCAATGTCCATTTAGGATTTAAAAATTTTAGTAAACTCAGCATAGAAAGGGGATTTCCTTTGTTTAATAAAGTTTAGCCACAAACAGCCTACAACCAACATAATTCCTGGTGAAATGTAGAAGTCTTCCCCTCAGAGACAGTGAGCAAGACAGAGACTCCTCTGAGGACATTTTTAATTCAGCGTTGACTTGGATGTCGCAGCCAGGGCAGGAAGGAAGGAGAAATAAACTCATGACAAAAGGACTGGAAAGGAGGAAATAACGCTGACAATTACTCACAGCTGATGTCAATGGAGAATCCTTCAGACCCTAAAGGTGAACTCTTGGAATTAGTAGTTGATGAGTTCAAGGTCAAGATATAAAAACCACTGTATCCATAACAAGCCAAAAAGAACACGAACAGCAGACCCTGGGTTAGTATAACTGTTGCATAACGAACCACGTCCAGAACTCAGTAGCGTAAAGGAAAACACCAGTTGGTGACTGCCCAGGGCATGCGGCCGTCCTCTGGCTGGCTGGGTTTGGCTCCTCATATACTTCTCCCAGCTATAGGGTCAGCTGGGCTGGCCTCAGCTGTAGCAGCTGGGATGCCGGGGTGTGGATGGCTCTCTGTACCCTTGGTAATTCATGGCAGGCTTCCTTTCTTCACAGTGATCCAACAGGTGACAGCAGAAGCCAAAGGATCTGTTGAGACCCAGGCTCAGAAGTCACGCCATGACCCCTTCAGCTATATCCCTCTGGTGAAAGCAAGTCACAGGGCCAGCCCAGAGAAGGGCTGGGGGGGTAACTCCACCTTTGGGGTGTGTGTGTATGGTACTGGGGTTTGAACTCAGGACCTCATGCTTGCTAGGCAGACACTCTACCACTTGAGCCACGCCTCCAGTCCTTTTTACTTTGGTTATTTTTGACATAGGGTCTTGTTTTATGCCCTAGTCAGCTTGGACTACCGTCCTTCTGTTTACACTCCCTGCATAGCTGGGATGACAGGTGCATGCCACCTCACCAAGTTTTTATTGGTTGAGATGGGATCTCTTGAACTTTTTTGACCTGTGGTTGGCCTTGAACTGTTATCCTCCAGATCTCCACAAGGATTACAGGGTTCAGCTAGTGCACCTGGCTAGACTTCACCTTTTGATGGGTGAGGTTGTAAAGACTTTGTAGTCATGTTTAATCCATCAGAGGTGCAGTTTACAGATGCATTTACCTAGAGCCAAATCTATAGGCATGTGAGACCTCTGCACAGCCAACTCTAAAAAAGTGCAAAGTCTAAATCTGTGGATTTCTCTATGGAGAAACAGATGCCAAGACAGGACTGGACACTATAGAAGATTAATTGGGAAGACACTGATGAAGGATTAAGGGGGGAATCCAGAGCAGGCAGGGGACTTCAGAGAGGGGAGGAAGGAGGGCAGGCATGGGTGGTTGACTACCACAGCTCCCAAAGTTCTGGCCAGACTGACAGGCCCAAGGGCTGGGCTCAGTCGAGGGAGCATCATCTCAGCTCAGCTTTGGGGATCTCATAAGGCAGCATCTGAGACCTTCTGTCATCTGTCCCCTGGCCACAGGAAACAGGTGTGGTTGCATGCCTTCTCCCATTCTGAAGAACACAGCACACTCATGGGTCATAAAACCCAACTGAGTAAAGATGGGAGATTTTCCCAGCCTGGGATGTCAGTGACATAAACAAAATTTCTTTGGAATTCCAATAGAAGCCAGTGGATTGTGCGTGTTACACAAGGGACCAAGAACAGCCCCGGGAGACTTGGAGAAGATCAAGTGGGAGGGCTTGCTCTACTAAATACCAAGCTTTACTTTAAAGCTGCAGCATGGGATTGCTCACAGATAAACAAGGAGACAGGAGAAAAGAGGGCCCGAAATGGACCAGGTGTTGTGTGCACCTCTCATTTCCCAGAAGAGAGCACCGTAGAGCAAGGGCAAAGGACAGCCTTTTCAAAATGGTGGAATGCGTGAAGGCCCATAGGATCCAACATATAGTAAACTGTGTCCCCATTGGTCACATCAGAGACAGAAACAATTGCAGGTCTGGGGGTGTAGCTCAGTGGGACAGCACTTGCCTCTGTGAGGCCCTGGGTTCCACCCCAGCACTGCAAAGTAATGAATTAATTCCGGGTGAGTTGTGGATTTGAAGGTTAAAGGCAAAATAGAAAAGCCTCCAAGAATCACCCGGGGAGGGATATTCCAGAAGCTCATGGCTTTGGGGTTGGGAAGTACATAAAGACAGAAAACTAAATTGTAGCAGCAACGGCTGATGAATTCCATTACGGTAAAATTATAGACTTTTTAGTGGGTTATGGAGGAACTGAAAATAGAAATTTCAAAGGATTTAGAGCTTAATGAAAGTGCTAGATACCAAAATTGTTATGTAGGCAAGGGAAATACCCCAGGCTGTGCAGTGCCATCCTAAAATCCCCAGAGGACCCACACCTGAACCAACGTTGCATCAAGACTATGGCCAGGACCGGAGGTGTGGTTCAAGTGGTAGGGTACCTGCCGAGCAAGCGAGAGGTCCTGAGTTTGAAGCAAACAAAGCTCAAGATACTCGTCCTACAGCCTCCTTGTAGAGCCTGTCCACTCCCAATGTCAAGGTTAAACCAAGGCAAAGAGGGTTAAATGGGAAAGGTCAGGAGGATAAAATGCACAGGCCTACGCCTTCCCACAGCCAGGCAATCTCTGGACAGTCTGACCATTCGGGGAGAGCCAGGAGGAGTGGCCTCAGTTTCACATCACCTGGAAACCCGGCCCTATTGGATAAAACTCAAAGCTCCTACAACTTCCTCACAGTCAATTGTTTCCTGAACCGCCTTCACCTTAGAGGTGTACTGTCCCTGTTCAGGAGGCCAGTCCTTACCCGAGCTGCCCACCTCACCCCTCTACTGTCATCTTACTTTCCATGGTTCGCTTGTTGCACCCCGGGCAGTGTCCTAATGGTAGACGTCGGACCCAACAACCAAAGAACATCTGGATCACCCCAAGGACAGGTGACAAAACCTGTGGATGACAGGAGAAGCAGTTCTCAGGGGGAAATGAACCCCTCATCTGTACTCATCTGAAAACAAGAACCATTTAAAAGTATGAGAACCAAACTTTCCACTTTTGAAACCAGAGAAAGAACAACAAAATAAATCCAAAGAAAATAGCAGGAGAGAAAATAAAAACGGGGATTAGTGAAACAGAAAACAAACAAAAATAGAACAAAATAAAGAGCCTGTTTGTTGAAAAGATTAATACCACGGACAGCCCTCCAGCAAAAAGCATCAAGAAAGGAAGGCAAGAGGCACAAATAAACAGCACCAGTATCAGAGAGGACTCAAAGGGGAACGGGTGTGGTTTTGAGATCAAGAGATTGAAAAATAGGATTAAGAACAACCTACCATCCCAAATTTGAAAACCTTAAAGAAATGGATGCTTTTCAAGGAAAACATTTATTAGCAAAGCTGGCCAAGAAAGAAAGAGGGAGCTCTGAATAGGTCAATAATCAAAAAAGGAAGATAAATATTAAAGACCCACCTCCCCGAAGGCATCTGAAGACAGCCAAAAATGCAGGAGACTGTCTTCATGACCTTGTAGTCAGGACAGCTCTGCCCTGCAGGAGAAAACAGCAAAGTCACATGTGCCCATCGTGACATGTCAAATGCCTTACCCTGCAAGGTACTTGTGAAGAATCCAGAGGAAGAGTGAACATAGGTGCTGCATTTGTGTATACAGGAGGTACAACATTACTATCCAGGACAGGTGCGACAGGCTTACACACCAGCAAGAAAGGTCATCACAGCAGAAGGGCCAAGGACGTCACAGGATTGACTGTCATGGAATAGCTAACAGACGTCCAGTGGCCGGCCAGCATGACGGCTGTGCAATGTGAAGTTAAGCCAATAGTGAAACCCAGTGTCTGCTCATCGGTGAACAAAAAGTCTTAAAGTTTGTGCTGAGGAATGACTCAAAAGGTAGAGTGCCTGCTAAGCAAGTGTGAGGCCCTGAGTTCAAATCCCAGTACTGTCAAAAAAATATATAAAGTTATTAAAAAGTCTTAAAGGTCAACACCATGCTTGAGAGGTCTTGGGGTAATTCATACTTGCCATGGCTGGGAAAATGTTGATGTTAGAGCTACTTCAGATGATTCAGTAGTGACTCTTAAAACTGAAAATGTGACCATTCTACAATTAGTCACTCTACTCCTGTTTTTACCACAAAAATAAAAAATATATATATATTGGTGCTCAAGAAGGTTTATACAAAGGTATTCACTTTAATATTTAAAGATAATAGCAGCTAGGCACAGAGGTACCTGCCTGTAGTCCCAGCACCTCAGGAGGCTGAGGCAGGAGGATGGCTTGAGCCCGGGAGTTCGAGGCCAGCGTGGGGGTACATAGCAAGACCCTTGTCTCAAAAGTAAACAAACAAATCAACAAAATTGACATTTATTGATAGGTAGATGGGTAAGAAGATTAACATATCTTTAAATGATAGCATCTGAAATACCAGTCAAAATGTGCAAATTTGAGCTATATGACGCAGTATGACTCAATTTCAACAATATTGTGGGGTGAAAAAAGAGCACGATGCAGAATAAGTTTTACAAATGGTAACATTTTTATAAAAACACAAGCAATGCCATACAGGTGTATACTTGTGTTTCAAAACATGTACGTTTTAAGTCTACGAATGCATGGAAAAGCATTTTAAGATGTCTGGAAGGGTACAGGCCAAGCTGATAATGCTGGTGAGCGGTTGAGGGGTTTCAGGGGGAGGGGAAGTGAGGGAACCAAGCCAGGTGGAGGAAGGGGAACTTTACTTTTGCTTTAAAGGAATACAATGTATCAAAATACAAGATTCACACACATTTATAGGCTGAGTTGGTTTTTTTAGGTTTTGTTTTCTGGTTTTCAGTGCTGGGCAAGTGCTCTACCACTGAGCTACTCTCTAGCCCCTGGAATCGACTTTTATTCATGGATGGAGGTGGCCTCCTTTCTTCAAAATAGAATGAGGATTCCAGCTGGAACATGGCAGAGCGGTGGTCTTGTGAGGTGGGATCAAAGAGACAAAAGAATAGAGAAAAGACCTGGTTGCTGAACATAAGATGACTTTGAGACACTTTGGTGAGGATTAAAGCAGAAAGTCTCCCCCTATTACATTGACTCAGGTGGACTGTGGACTAGTTTGTGGAAAACTGGTCGGTTTTAGAATCTAGCTGCTTCTTTAAGGTTTCAGCCTGATGGCGTAGCACTTAGCATAAGTGACTCCATCTTGATTTGGTTGGGTCCGTTGGGGCCTAGGCAGGCAGTGTGAAGTAGTCAGTCATTGATTGAGCAGGAGGCTGGAGCAGGTGCCTGGGCATAGTCTCCTGTGGGTGTAAAGCTGGGCGGGACGGTTGGAGCCGAAGATCAGCCAGCTTGTTTCATTCAAGGACTTTGGGGAGCACCTCTGTAGGTGGAGGCAGCAGTTTGGAAGTTTTACTATTTATTTATTTTTGGCGGTATGGGGCTTGAACTCGGGGTCTCACACTTGCTAGGCAGGCGGTCTATCACCTGAGTGGCTCCAAGTTTGAAAGTTTTTAACGTGCATTTTGCTTTTGCTCCAGCTGTTCTCAGACATCCATATGCAGGAAGCAAAAGCGGATTTGTTGCAGAAAGAACACAGTGAGAGGCAGGATAGTAAAATTTTGCAAGCAAAAACAAATAAACCGGTCTTGCAAGGCAGGCTGCTGTTTTCTGTGATACTGGGGTTTGAACTCAGGGCCTCAGTGCTTGCTAACAGATGCCTTACCACTTGAGCCACACTCCCAGCCCTTTTTCTCTTTAGTTATTTTTCTGAATGGCTCTCGTGCTTATTCAAGGGCTGGCCTGGATCACTATCCTATTTGCACCTTCCACGTATCTGGGATGACAGGTGTGTGCCACCATTGTCCAGTTTTGATTGGTCGAGATGGGGTCTCCAGAACTTTTTGCCTGGGCTGGCTTTGAACCTCTATTCTCCTGATCACTGCCTCTGAGTAGCTGGGGTTACAGGCGTGAGCCACCTGCCCAGCCAGGCTGTTGTTTTGAGAAATTTTCTTAAATTCCTATTCAGATAGCCCCACCTTGCAATGGTTTGACTTAAGGACCTTTGGAGTTTTGGATGGTGTGAAAGCACACACACACAGCCATTATGTTTTTCACTTTCAGTTCAGTAGTCAACAAATTCCAGGAGTTACTTGACACTTAATTATGAAGTGGGCTTTGAGTCAAATGATTTTTTTCAGTTGCAGCCTAATGAAGTGGTCAGAGCAGGTTCAAAGCAGACTGGGCTAGGTGATGTTTGGCAGGGTAAATATATTCAATGCATTTTTTTTTTTTTTTTTAGGAATGGGGCTTGAACTCAGGGCCTTCACCTTGAGCCACTCCACCAGCCCTTTTTTGTGAAAGGTTTTTTCATTTCAAGATACGGTCTCATGGAACTATTTGCTAGGGCTGGTTTCGAACCTCAATCCTTCTGATCTCCACCTCCTGAGTAGGATTACAGGCACGAGCCACCAGTGCCCGGTCCTTAGATGCATTTTTAATTTACGATATTTTCCCTTTTTTGATGAGACTGGGGTTTAAACTCAGGACTTTGTACTTGCAAAGCAAGCTCTCTACCACTTGAGCCACTCCTTCAGTCCTTTTTGCTTTGGTTATCTTGGAGATAGGGTCTCACAAACTATTAGCCCGGGTTGGCTTCAAACCACAATCCTCCTGATCTCTGCCTCCCAAGTAGCTAGGATTATAGGTGTGAGCACAGTCGCTCATTGAATATTTTCAATTTACAATAGATTTATCAGAATGAAATGCGTTGTAAGTGAAGGCTTGTCTGTAGTTACTCACACTCATCTTCAACTACTGCCATAAATACCAAAGAAAAACTGGCTTATCCCAGACGGAAATTTATTTCTCTCATGAAAGAGCCTAGACTGCAGTCCAGGTGATGCTGTGGTCTGTACTCCTGGGGACCGGAACTGCTCCTGTCTTGCTGCTCTGGACCTTCTACATGTGGCTTCTTCTCACAATCTCAGATGGCTGCAGCAGTTCCAACCATCACATCCTCGCACCTGCCTGACAGCTAGCAGGAACGGGGAAGGGAAAGTGGAGGGCATGCCCTTTGTTTTGCAGGCACAATCAGAATTGACACATCACTTTGCTGTGGCCTCACATTTATTCTTGTGGCTTCTCTAAGCTACCAGGGCTGCTGGGAGTGTTTTGTTTACCTTGGCCAGCCATGCAGTTGACTAAAAACAGGGCTGCCAGTCTAAAGAACAGGGAAGGAAGGGATGCTGGAAGTCATTAGTGGTTCCTGCCTCACTCTTCAGCAATCAAGACTGGGGGCAGGTGACGTCCTCTCCTCTAGTTCTTGTTTCTGGTCCCTGGGGTATTGTGGAGGCTGAGAGGGAGGGGACAAAGGAAAGCTGAAAAAGCAGGTGCAGGCCCAGTTCTCTCACTCTGGGCTCAGCTAAGGGACAGGTGTCAATGCACTTAGAATGAGCTGGTGGCCCAGTATGGCCAAGCGGGGCAGGACCCAGGGTTCAGCTGTCCTGACCCCACCTGGCTTCATATTTTGGTGTGGGAAGAGCCCAGGACAGCTGAGCCAGGCAGTGTCAGAGGGGTCCATCCCAGGGCGAGGTGGCTGTGTCACAGCTGCATGGGCAGGGCAGTTGGATTTACCAAATAAATACACAGCATCCTAGCTCCATTTGAATTTTAGATAAATAGGGAATTTTTTTTTTAGTACCAGCATATTCTGTATTCCACATATCATTTATTGGATTTTAAATTGAACTGGGTGCTCTGTGCTTTGTCTGGAAACCCTACAAGTGTCTTAGAGGAGTCTGGAGCCCTGGTGGGAACCAGCACAAGTTCAAGGCAGACATGGGCATTTCCAGGCTTGTTCTGATCCTGGAGAGACCAGGAGCCATGGGGCCCAATGCAGTGACCACCTGGTCCCACTCTTTCCCGTCCCGGGTGTGTGTATACGTACACTCACGTACGCACATGCACACATATGCACACAGGCACAGGGTAGCCTCCATCTTCCTGCTCTTTGGGAAGGAGCAGAGGAGAGAAGGGAGGTCTGACAGGTCTTTTCCCAGAGACTGAGCGTTAACTCCAGCACCCTTTTCACAGTGTCCCCTGGAGCTGTGCATAACCGGAAGGACAAAGCTAAGAAGGGACTTATTTCTTTTTCCAAGACTTTGTGTTAGATGGTTCTGGTCAGGCTTGGCAAGCCCTGGCCAGATGTAGCCCACCTCAATATCTTCCCTTTCCTGTGCTCTGAGCACAGTGGACCAAGACTCGTGACCTTGCTACCCTCTCACTGCAGTTGTCCCAGGGCAGAAGCCCCACAAAGAGCCTCCCCATGGAGGACATCTGCTCCTCAGTAACTTGTTCTCCTTGCCTGACCAGCTGGCCTGCAACATAACCAGGGCCCATGTTCAACAACCTTAGTCATCATACCCGCCCTCAGCATTTATGGAAGCGTTGGGCCTCGTAAAGCTCAAAGACTGCGACATAATAAATAGGTCCAGTTAGCTTGGCTTGGGCAGCAGCTTCGGCCCAACCCAGAAGCACAGGCTGCCAAAGGGAGAGGGCTGGGGAGGGGAGGCTAATTGTTGAGGACAATGGCTGTCATGACTGCTTTAGGCTGTGTAGGTGCCTTCTTGCAAATGTGCCCCCATGCCCTGCAGGCTTAGGGTGTAGTTCCTGCAGACCCCAGGCTTGGGGGAATGTGGGGAAAAATAAGTTTCAGTGGGCAATGATCCATGCTCTGCATAAGATTCCCCATCCATAGATGGGGGTCTTTTTCAGGTCCCCTTTGATGATTAACGAATAGAATGCAATCTTTAGCTCTTGTTGATATTTACTTAGGAACAAGAATGATACCATTTTCGGAAAATTGTCTTTTAATAGGGGCTAGAGGACCGACCATTTCTGGTCTCAGGGGGTGGCTTTCTGACAGGGTGACATTTGAGCTGAGTCTTTAGAAAGGAGGACTTCAAGACAGGTTTTTTTTGGGGGGGGGGGTCGGTAGGACTAGGGTTTGAACGCAGGGCTTCACACTTGCAATGCAGGTCCTCTGCCGCTTGAGCCGCATCTCCAGTACAGAGGACTTCAGTAGGTTGAAATGAGGGCTTGGGTATATCCAGTTGGGAGGTACAGACTGTGCCTGGTAAATACTGGTCTTATTTCTATCATTTACTGACTTTGTGACCTTCGGCAGAGATTGAGATGAACCTCAATTTGCTAGAAAAAGGAGTATCTGATGACACGGCAAGAGTACGCAGTTAGGGTCCTCTCTGCAGCACCTTGGAACCCTGGGCTGAGAACCCACCCAGTCCCCGCCCCTCGCCCAGTCCCCGCCCCTCGCCCAGTCCCCGCCCCTCTTCCGCAGAGCCTTTCCAATCCCTCCCATGCCCCGCCCCCTCATCAGACCTCGCCCACCTCTAGACCACGCCCACCCCTTCCTGGATACATAAATTCGGCCCGCCCTGCCAGGACCAGAGATCCAAGTACAGCGGATTCCTAGCTGTAGCTTGTCGGTGCGCTGCGCACTCCCCATTGGCTGAGAGCGGCAGCGGGGAGGCGGGCCTGGGCCCGCTATTGGCTCTCGGAGCGGGTGACGCGAAGGCCCGAGCTGCGGGCGGGCGAGCGAGGACAGTCATGGAGGCCTCGGCTGTGCTGACCCGGGAGGCTGCGCGACGGCAGCAGGGACCGGCGACCCCCCAGACAGGAATGCAGCAGGGGTCAGAGCGGCTTCCCGGGCGGCGGCGGCGGCGGCGGCCAGAACGGAGGTGAGGACCTCTAAACTGCTGCCGAGGGGTCAGGCGGAGGGTCTGCGGGTCCTGGGCCGAGCTGGACCCAGCGGACGGGCTGAGGGTGGCGGATTCGGCGCGGTGCCTGTGCTGCCCCTCGGCGCCCAGCGCAGGACACCATTGGCCACCTTCTCCACGCCTTGTCCAGTGTGGGATTCCACCCGTCCTGCCATCCCTACCAGGCTGCCTGGCCCCAGACAGCAAACCAACAGCGCCCTGTCCCTGTCCCTTGACAAGGCCCCTCCACACCCCAGAAGTGGGGGTGCAAACCCGAGCGACCAGGGCACTGCGGGGAGAGGGTCTCGTTCCAGAACGCTGGCGTCATGGCCATGATACCTACCTACCTCCTGTTGCAATTGCTCAACAGGCCCCAGCAGGTGGGAGAGGGTGGCTTTCTGAAGGGGTGACATTTGAACTGAGCCTTTAAGGGAGAGGAGGACTTCAGCAGGTGGAAATGGGGTGGTGGTATCCATTTGGGAGGAACAGAATGGATTAAGGCGCAGGGAAAGAAAAAGATGGACGTCAGGTTTTGTTCCCTTTGGGGGCATTTACCTACCTGATAAACCCCTGGTCAGTAGGCTACTGGGGCAAGTTAGGAGCATTCTTCCCTTTGCTTTCAAACCCCAAACAGTGAGACTGATGGGCAATTCAGACTGGATGATGGTGGGAACCAAGGAAGGCCTGGTGGGAAAGATATTTTTGGCTAGAAAGAATGCCCCTTCTAGAGGGAGGGAAATAACAGGGAGACTGGTGTAGGCAGGATTGTTTTGAAAGTTAAGAGGATAAAAAAAAAAAAAAAATCAGCCAGCGAGGGGGATTGGTTTGTGAGTGTGAAGCCCTGAGTTCAAACTGCAGTCCTTCCAAAAAAAGAAAAAGAAAGAAAAAAAGGACACTTTTAATTTAGAGTTATTCAGTGTTTTCCAACTTAATGTACGGTGGTGAGTGTGCAGTGGAATACACTTGGGGGATTGTGGGCTGGAGGAAATAGCTTGGCCCCTGCTCTCTCAGGACCTTAAACTTTGCTGGTGCTTACGTAGTCCCTGCTCCCTGGCCAGAGCAAAACCTGTGTACCTGAGAAGTATCTGTCTTTGGTGTGTGACTTGGCTATTTTGGTGGAGAAGGTGTTTATTTTTAGGAGTGGTCATTAACACCTATGTCCAAGCAGAATTTGGGCTCTGGTTACTAACACAGGTGACTTGAAAGATCAAGTGCTTTTCTGGTTCAATACATGCTGCTGGAGTTTATGTTAAATAATAATATAAGCCATGTGTAAGTGATGCCTAGCCATTTGATTCCAAGTGTCATTTACCCTTTTATTTTAAAACTCACTTTGCGTAGAATTAAAGAGGACCAAGAAGAGGAAGCAGTCTTTCGAGAAGTAGTCAGTTTCCACTCCGATCCTTTGCCAGGTGAGAACACTCAGGCTCCAAGATAATGTCTCCCGCTTTGCTCTGGAGCTTCTGATCAGGATGGCTCCCCACCCTCTCAAGTTCACTCATTGTCAAAGCAGTTCCACAGATCCCGTAACGTCCTTTATTCCACACTGCTTCCCTCCTTGGACCAGCTAGATATTATGACAAGGATACCAGCAAGCCTATCAGCTTTTACTTGTCTTCACTGGAGGAACTCCTGGCCTGGACGCCCCTCATGGAGGATGGCTTTAATGTGGCCCTGGAGCCCTTGGAGTGTCGCCAGCCCCCGCTGAGCAGCCCTAGAGCAAGGACCCTGCTCTGCCATGACATGGCAGGCGGGTACCTGGAAGACAGGTGAGGATGCCCTGACGCGTGGACCTCACTGCCGGCTATCCTGTGGCAGAATGGGAGAGGTAGAAAGAGTTCTGGATGGGTATCAGGAGATCAGTTCTGGACCAGGCTTTGCCACCCCAAGGAGAGAAACTCAGGCCTACTTAAGGTTTATCTGCAAGGAACAAGGATTGCTTTGGGTGATGCACTGTCTCCTTCAGCTGCTTTGCCTTGAAATCTTGTATGGGTAGGGGAGGGCACAAGCAGGAAGCCCCCTCGGCTTCTGGGCCCATAGCCTGCTTTTTTCACTGGATTTGTCTGAGTATCTCTTCCCCTGTGTGCTGTCCTAGACCAAGTTTCTTTTTTTTTTTTTTTTAAGAGGGGATTAATTTTTAATGAAGATTCAGAGAACTTCACAGTGGAGATGACATTTGGAGGACATTGTGGGCACAGGGCAGAGTAGCATAAGACCATACAAAGAACATATTGGTTTCCTGGGGCTACGGTAACAAATCACCCCCAGCTGCGTGGCCTAACACAATTATTCTCTCATATTCCAGGAGGCCAGGAGTAGACCAAGTTTCTTGACTCTTTCTGGTGCACAGTGTGGTTCTTTTCCCCTTCTATCCCTGGCTACACATGTTTCATCTAAAGAGATTTTAAATGTTCAGGAAACAGTCTTGGATGTGGCAGTGGATGGAGAGGTCGAAGCCAGTCATCAAGGTTCAGGCAGATGGATGGTGGGACCTTGGGTGCAGCCTAGCCTTCAAGGCAGGGACATTGCCCTGGGGCATCACTGACCTCCCTGCACAGGGTGGATGCCAGAGACATGGGGCGGTTTCTCTTTCCTTTTCTTCTACTCAGGAAGCTAAAAATGCTCAGTCTGTGCAAGATCCTGTGGCTGACATCTAATGCCTGGGAGAAAGCACTTCCCTTCTGTCTGCTGTGGACAGGAGAACCCAGCTTGTTCTGCTTCTCACTCCACCTGCACAGCCCCTTACTCAGCAGTCTATGTCCAGAGAACAGAACTGAAGAGAAACCTTACTCAGGGCTCCTCTTGTCCCCTTGTCACAGCTCCTCAGGTCGCTGTGTCCTTATTTTGTCTCCTGGGACCCAGCTTTGTTCTGTGTTTTCAACCAGGTTTATTCAGGGCTCGGAGGTGCAGAATTCATACTCCTTCTACCACTGGCAGTACATTGACATCTTTGTGTACTTCAGCCATCACACGGTCACCATCCCCCCAGTGGGCTGGACCAATGCTGCCCACAGACATGGGGTCTGCATACTGGGTAAGAGCCAGGCTATCAGCACACCTGCTGGCGAGGACCAGATAGTAACTATTTCCAGTAATGTGGGACACTGGTCACTGTGGTAATGACTAGTGACCAGTGACTAATCAAAGTAGCTGTGGGGCCAGTGATGTGGCTCAGTGAAAGAAAGCCTGCTTAGCATGCATGGCCAGAGGGCTGGTTTACTTACCCCCTGGGTCAGAACAGCTTTTGGCCTAAATCCAAATCATTTCTGAGCCTCTGTAGCCACGCTGCAGAACCCACCCGAGTGTCCCAAGTCACTAGGTAGCTGAGGAGGGCAACTGGCCAGTGGGACTGATCCTGGGGTCTAAGAAACTCACTGGAAACTTGGTCGGAGGTGAGTCACTCCTGTGCTGACTTTGTCTCCTGTCTTGCAGGGACTTTCATAACAGAGTGGAACAATGGTGGGAGGCTCTGTGAAGCCTTCCTGGCTGGGGACGAGCGCTCCTACCAGGCAGTGGCTGATCAGCTGGTCCGGATCGCTCAGTTTTTTGGTTTTGACGGCTGGCTGATCAACATCGAGAACTCTCTGAGTGTGAGCACGGCCTGTGTCACCCATCTCTGTGCTTGGCCTACCTTGCCCATCCGCAGGCCCTGCTTACAATAGCACGGGCCACTTCTCACTCCCAGGCAGGGTCAGCTCTGCCGTCTTCACAATAGGACAAATCTCCCTAGCTGTTTCCCATTGCTTGACTGTACTGTCCTCTCCTGCTCCCTCAGTGCAGTCACATCTTTCCTCCTCCCCATCTCTGCTTCAGATAGGACATGGCTTCCTTTCCATGGTCACTCCCCCTGTCCAGTGCATTTTATCTTTTCTAGGCCATGTCCTTTCTGTCCAACAAGAGAGGAAAACCATTGGCTGACTGGCCCGTTTTGGTGGCTGAGGGGTTGAGGGGCTATTGGGACTGGCTTTTTTGGTGGGTGTTTGCTCTTATGTCCTTCTGTGTCTGTTCTGTTCAGTGCTGATTATTTCTCATGACAAATATACCTGCCTCCCTGAGTTTCTGATCTTTTCTCTCTCTCAGCTGGCTGCTGTGGGGAACACACCTCCTTTCCTTCGATACCTGACCACTCAGCTCCATCAGCAGGTCCCAGGGGGCCTGGTGCTGTGGTATGACAGCGTGGTGCAGAGTGGGCAGCTCAAATGGCAGGATGAACTCAATGAACAGAATCGGTGAGCCTGCAGGGTGGCCAGGAGGGAAGAGGGCACTGGTCCTATCTCATGGGGCATCCTGCTTTGAGTAGAAAGGGAGAAGGCCAGGGCTTCTCTACTCTCCTGATCATCAGCACCTGTTTAGCTGGTATGGCGCCAAGGGCTGCAGGTAACAACCTGTGGGCTGGTCCAGTCTTTGCAAGCACATTCCAGTCTCAGGCAGCTCCAGTCCATGAGCAGTGAGTAACCATGAGCACTGGGAAGGCTGACTGGGGATGGACACCCTGTCCCACTGGATCTGGGCCTCAGGAGGTCTCTGCTACCTCTCAGGATCTTCTTCGACTCCTGTGATGGCTTCTTCACCAACTATAACTGGCGGGAGGAGCACCTGCAGCGGATGCTGGGGCAGGCAGGGGAGCGCCTGGCCGATGTGTATGTGGGTGTGGACGTGTTTGCTCGGGGGAACGTGGTCGGAGGCCAATTTGACACAGACAAGGTGGGTAGTGGCCTTTATGCCAGAAGGCCAGTGGCCTGCATGCCCTTCGCGGTCTCCTTTCCTTTCATAGACCTTCCATTCTCATCTGTGCCTCAAGGAAAAGAAAGTTAGCAGCTATTCTCAGAGGGGGAGACTGAGGCACTGAGGCACATAGTGACCTGCCCCAGGACTATGTGGATGTTTTAGGGGATCCTGTTCCCCTTGCTTCTCTATCTCCTGCTAGCCCTGACTTCCATTCTGGGCTGCATGCTTTGAGGAGCCTTGAGCTGATCTCTCACACTGCCCAGGAGATGAGGCTGCAGTGTTTCTCACAGCAGCTTGGTGTCAAGGACTGAGGTGAAGCACCTCAGTTTGGACCTGTTCTTCATGACCAGTGAGATTTTTGGCCAGTTGCCCCAGCAGTGAGGAAGGAGGGTGCCAGCCATGCACCTGCATGGGAGGACTGACTGACTGTCAGTCCTGGCCTTTCCCGGGCTGTGGGGTGCTCTCAGTCAATAAGTGACTAACTTCTCTGTCTTTGCCCTCTGTGATTCTAATGATATATTGAGAGGTGGATGAGAGAAGGAAGGGGAGGTAAGACAGCCCGAGTAGGTGACCACCTTCCTGCCCTGCCTCTGGGACTGGCCCCCAGGATGCAACCCTGGCAAGCTTTTCTCCAGCTACCTGTCTGGCACACTCTTCTGACCAGCTTGTAGATGGAGGCCTGAAGTTCAGGAGCCCCAAGCAGTCAGAGGGAGCTCCTACCACCCTGAGATACTGTCTCTGTGAGCTGGCACCCAGGAGGCTTGTCTGGGCTCTGGCCCAGGTAGTGCTGGGTAGGAGCACCTTCCTGACTTCTGTCTCCCTAGTCGCTGGAGCTGATCCGGAAGCATGGCTTTTCTGCTGCTCTCTTTGCCCCCGGCTGGGTGTATGAATGTCTGGAGAAGAGTGACTTCTTCCAGAACCAGGACAAGTGAGATCTGCTGTCCTAGGGCTTCACATGGGCTGGTGGGAGGGAGGGCTACTGCTGGGTAGTAGCTCAGGTCTTGCTCTGCAGTGACCCTCTTTATCCTAGGGTGGTGGTGATAGTGTTTATAGGAAAATGAGGGCCTTTGCATGTGAAGAAACTGGCCACTTTGGCTGCTTCCTGGGAGGTATCACGGAGCCCAGTCGGGCAGGAGGGAGCAAAGAGTGGGGAGCCTGAGTGATCACTTCCTGCAGACATGCATCTCTGGCCTGTTGGTGGCTGGGGAGATACAGTTGTCCTGGAAGGTCTGTCTTGGAGGGTGTGGGGGACCTTGAGTTACAAACATAGGTCTGAGGGATGCTGAAGGTACCTTCACTCGGGCTGAGCTGGTGCCTCCCCTGTCTGGCAGATTCTGGAGCCTGCTTGAACGCTACCTACCCACACACAGCATCTGCTCCCTGCCCTTTGTTACCTCCTTCTGCCTGGGTATGGGTACACGAAGAGTCTGCTATGGCAAGGTTTGTAGGTTGCTGTCCTGAGTAGATGGGGTGGGGAATGTACCCTCCCTCTGTGTCTGTCCTCTGGCCTCTGCTGGGATAGTTGGAAGGGAAGGAACTACAGGGCATGAGCAGGAGTGACAGTGGCCTTGCCTCTCCATACCTCTCTGTGTGCCTCGTAAAGGAGGGCTTACCCCTCAGTGTTTCTCGTTCTGCCCCTTCCTTCAGGAGCAGGTGGTGGGGCCCTGGTACCATCCAAGTGCTCAGGAGATGCAGCCCTTCTTTGGTGAACATAAGCTGGCTGAGGATGGCCGGGGCTGGGTGAAGACGCACTGCTGCCTCGCTGACTCCTGGCATGGGGGCAGCTCCCTGCTCCTTCGGGGGGTGATTCCGCCCGAGGTTGGCAATGTGGCCGTGAGGTGGGTGAGTGATAGGGCAAGGTGTGTGGGGCTCCAGCTTCTCCTGTCCTTTGTGTCCATCACTAAACTGGGCAGAGGGGCAGCAGAGGCTAGAATGAGGTCAGAGAATAGAACTCCGATTGCTTTTTATAAAATCATGGTTGAAGTGCAGTACGGAACCACCTCAGTTCTTCCTAAGTGTCCACACAGCAGTGTCAGCTGTGCAGTGTGGTGCACGAGTTCTCTAGGGCTTTCTCGTCCAACAGTCAAAAACGTCCTACTGAGCTGGGCCCCTATCAGGAGGCAGAAATCAGGAGGATTGTGGTTCAAAGCTAGCCTGGGCAAATAGTTCCACAAGACCCTGTCTTGAAAAAAACCCATCACAAAAAAGGGCTGGTGGAGTGGCTCAAGGTGTCAGCCCTGAGTTCAAGTTCCAGTACCACAAAAAAAAAAAAAAAAGTGTTCCAGTGAGCTGCATCCCCACTCCCCAGTCCAAGAAGCCTGCCTTTCTGCATATGTGCAGCTGTTTTCAGTGGCTCATGTGAGTGGGAACATGCAGTATTTCAGAACCTGGGCTCTTCAGCCCACAGAAGACACTGGCCATTGGCAGTACTGTCCCCTTGCAGTGAAGGGCCAAGGTGAGGGCTTTTGTTGCCCAGCCATGTTCCTGGCAGGAGGAGTTGGAGGAAGCTATTTGGAGAGAGCTTGGCAGACCTCCTCCTCAGCTTCCCACGGGATTTTTCTCCTGCAGGTTGTTTTCCCTGCAGGTCCCAGTGCCGCCCAAGATTTTCCTGTCCCTGGTGTATAAGTTTGAAGGGACTACAAATGTCAGGGTGGCTTTGGAGCTCACAACAGAGGATGCCAGCAGTTGTCACATTGGCAGCATCTCCGTGTTGAATGGTGAGGAGCTGGGGGCCTCCTGGTTCTTTGTGCCGGAAGAGCTCCCAAAGAGAAGGCTAGATGCCATGGCAGTGGGAAGGAGTGCAGCTCCTGCCTTTGCTGAAGTCGGGGCAGGTTGTGCTCAAGGCCTGGGCAGGGAGGACCTACTTCTCAGCCAGCCTTGGGGGTATGGTAGATGTAGGCCTCCTATTGGCTATGGTATTGAAGGAGCAGGTAAACTGAATGTGGAGATGGCAAGGTGAGAGGCCAGAATGAGTGGCTAGTCCCACACGTACATCCCATTTGTGCCCCTGGAAGCCCTTCCTGGTGGTGACTGAGCATCCGTACCACCTGGAGTCTGACTAGGACCCCTGGGCTCCCTACCCGGTGCATGTCCTGCTGCCTCTTCTATCTTCCTTTGGGTTCTCCTTTCTGAAGCCCATGTCTCCTCCAGCAGAAACTGGCTCCAGACACAGCCCTCGACCACTCCGGGTGCCTCCTTCCAAACTGGCCAGATGGGCAGGCCGTTGTGGCCAGCAGCTCAGTGGGGGCTGGATCCAGCGGTGAGTCCCTCTACTTCCTGCCAATCACCAGGAGTGGATGGCCACATGGGGGTGGGGGAGGGTGTACTTAAGGAGTCAGAGACCCCTGTGGAGAATTCCCAGGATTAGAGGGATGGACAGACCCTGGTCTGACCTTCCAGGTTTTGAGCAGTTCTGAGACGCAGGCCCAGGACACTCCCTGTGAGCATTCAAGGTTATTGCAGGGACCTGCCTTAGGCCTGGGGTCCCTACCACTTGGAGTGCACTCTGGACCTCTCTCACTCCTGCTGTGGCCTGGGGCCTATATACAACTGGCCTGTGACCAGCCTGTGTTCCTTTCCCAGCTGCTATGAGACAAATCTTCATGGTTGCCTCCTGCAGGACCTCTTTGTGAACTTCTCTCGGCCACCGGGAAGCCAGGTGGAGGAGAGCTTCATCTGTCGCCTTGGCGAGATCCAGGTGTGTGTCCAGGAGTTGCTCAGGCTCAGTGTCCACCTCATCGTGTTAGGGTGGAGAGCTGGCCTGGGGCTGCTCCTTTCCTGTCTTGTGGAGGTACTGGGGAGTGGAGGTGTGGTGTTGGGTCCCCTCTCATCCTCCCTAGGTATCTGGCTGGCTGAGCTTCCTCTCTCCTTCCAGGTAGTAGATGCCAACAGCCTCTTGGCCCCCCTGCCCCATGTGCAGAATGTCACCATCTCGCAGGTCTGCTGGCTGCCGCCCACCTCTGGTTCTGAGGGTCTCCCAGCTCAGCTTGGGCTCAGCTGTACTCTGCACTGGTCCTACCTCCTGCGCCATGTCCGGGGCTTCCGCATCCACAGCTGGCAGACGACAGGCAGCTCTCCCATCAGAGAGCCCCCTGGGCTAGAGAAGCCCACGTTCCTGGGCCTGGCTTTTGTCAACCAGTACCGAGTGGTGAACTTGGTGGTGGAGGCCACTAGGCCTGGCCAGGATGGCCGAGTGGAGTTCCTGGTGGAGCCCGTCCCCAAGGAAGGATTCTTGGTGCCTCAGGCTGAGTGGGGCAGGGCGGCCCTCATTTACTCCGCCCCTCAGTGAACAGACCCCAGAGCACAGCATTTCCTCACCTTAAGACTGAGGTTTCCTCCTCCCTGGCTGCCCAGGGCTGTGTGGGGACCTCACTGAGGAAGGCTAGGTCCATAGGAGGCCGGGTTCCAGGCTGTGACATTTTGTTGGGGGCATTTGTCACAGGAAGTCAGCTTGCTGAGTGCAGTTCTGAAGTGAATGGATGGGCCTTCTGGTTGCCTGTAATCCTCTCCACAGTATGCCGTTCCCAAGAGAAAAGGAACGGATTTGGGAAGGTTTCTCTAGAAAATTTCATAAAGGATATTTTACGGAAGACTGAAAGATGCTTGTGCTAAGAATGGTCTGCCTTTTATCCCTGCAGACTGAACAATTAGAAAGACTTAAGTTGTGGTAGGAAGGCTCCCAGGTGGCCCAGGAGGATCTCCCAGAACCTCTGAGATGCAGTAGTCCTCAGAATGGGGGTGAAAACAAGAGGTGCCCAGAATAGCAGGGGCCAGAGCTACGGGGTCACTGGCAGTATTGCCCCAGATGTGCAAGGTGTCTCCACCACGGTCCAGATACCTGCTGTCCCCAAGAGTCCCACCCCCCCCCCCCCCCCCCCCCGCCTCCACCACGTCTCCTCCTAGCTGCAGGCTCATAGCAATGCCTGTGTGGAGTGAAGTGCTGCTGGGGAGCCCTCCCTGCCCCTCCCCTGACTCCTTCCCTCCACCCCATGGCTTCTGCAGCCACATTGAAGCCCCACTGACTTCCTGGATTGTGTGGGGGACTCCTGTGTGTCTCCCAGCTCTCCCAGTTTCCCTGAGGGTCTGTGGTGAGTGTGGACAGGCTCAGAAGCTCTTGGAGGTGGCTTACCCCAGGCTACAGAGGCCTAGCCTCCTGTTCTCTCTCTGCTCCCAGATGTGGTGCTGAGGGCTCTGTGACCCCATCTGGAGGTCATGCCTAGGGGTCAGATCTGTGAACTTTATATTGTAGTAATGGGGAAGGCCGCCTGGGGGCAGGGCGGCTGGGCCATGTCCGTGTTCTCTGAGAGGTATAGGGGTGGATGGGTCAGGTTTTCCTCAGAGGCCTAAGTGCCCAGCCTGGAGGGCACATGGTCTCTCCAGTGGCTGGGCATGGCTCCTCCCCACTTGCCCTTCTTTCCCAGAAAGGAACTCTGTTTGTCTCTTTAGCAGGATGCAGCAGGCCAGGACATGTCCCAACCCCTGGGACATGGGGTTGGGAATACTCTTTCAACAGAAGTCTCTGCACTTGGCTCTCACGTTGGAATGAGGGCCTAGGGCACGGGGCAGGGCCCTGACTGTGCTGATCACTTCTTTACAGGTCCCGGCCCTGACTTCCTCTGCAACCTGAGAATGGTCTGTAGGCTGGTCTGTGGTGGGGAGGAGCAACCGGGGCTGCCGCAGCGGGAACCATCACCCTGCTCTCTGAAAGCTTTGGTTTTTCTGCCAAAACCTGCCCTGGAGCTCCCAGTCTCTGCCAGTTTGAACTATGGGGACCTGGCCTCTCACTCCATGTCCCCAGAGGAGCGAGGGAGTGGGTGGCAGGGCAGGGCAGACCCACACTAGTGCCTTGCATCCCTGCAGCGTTAAAATGCCAGTTCCTCCAAACACTTTATGCAGAGGGGGGAAAATTTACAGTGGCGATTATTTTCTCACAGTCTGGTGAGCAAGCAATTAGAAGTAAGGGGGCCTAACAGAGCCTGGGGTGTGGCAGAACTGCACAATCCTGCTCCCCAAGAGCATGGTCCCCAATCCCAACTGTACAGGCTCCTATGCAGAAAAATTAATCAGCTGGCATTTAAGCCTGTGTTCCTCCAGTGGGCGTGATCACCCTGAAATAAATTACCCAATGTGTTGAAAAATGAGAGCGAAAGTCTTGGTGGGATGTGGCTTGCTGCCCCAGCCTCAGCTCACAGCTCTTTAGCACTTGCTTTGCATTCTGCCACTTCTGCTTTCCTCTGGGCTCTGTACTTACCCACCTCCAGCCACCCTCCTGGGAGGGAGCTCGGAATCCGGACCTGGGGACATACATTTACCAGGAAGTAATGAAGTTCCTCCAGGCCCCATGTCCATGCTGGGAAGCCCAGTCCTGCCCCAGTGCCAGCCACAAACGCCTCTGCAGCAGCCCCTGCTGCCTACCCCAGTTCTGTGCCCCTCTTGCATTCCGTTGATTGCCACAGCTGTGGGGTTGCCCAGCCTGCCCCTACTGCCCCCTGGGATGTGCTCTGCCCCAGCGAGGTCATGCTGTGTCCAATACTGTGACTGGCCCAGAAGAGACACTGCCCCAGAATCTGAGTGCAGGCCGGGGATGGGTCCTGCCTATCCAACCTGTCTTGGGGTGGGGGTGCAGAGGGCCAGGCTGGAGAAGGAGATTGGGACTTTAAACTCCTGACCAGAGGGTCATCCGCCGGCCACCTAGTGGAGATAAGCTGCCTGTCCCAGGCCTAGCCCCCCACCCCCACCCTCTGCCTGGAGCTGCCAAATTAAAAAAGAGCTGTCCTGGTTTGAAGAAAGAAATCTTTATTAATCTTAATACTGTTGATTTGAATGGTCACACCTTGGAAGCATACAGAATGGTAAGAAAGGAAGCCTGGGGCTCGGCTGCAGTCCTGGGGCAGGGGCCGGGGCGAGGGGTCCGAGCTGCTGCAGGAAAAGGGTCCGAAACAGCAGAAGGCGAGGGGCTCTGTACAGAGGACAGAGCCAGAGGCAGGCGCAGGGCTATGTACAACAGGAATAGAAAAGGAGGGTTCCATTTCAATAGCTTCGGTAGCTGATGCTGAATATAAAGTGAGGTGTATTTTTTATTTTGAAGTTTCATGACACTGGCGCCATGTCGGGAGCCCGTATTTCTGTAATTTTTTTGCTGCTTCCCTTACTCCAGCCATCCCTGCCTCGCCAGGGGGCTCCTCCCTGCCACCTGCTTCCTCCATTGGGTGGGCCGTTGCTTCCCTTGTGACTCCCGCCACTTCCACACCTGCCCAGGGAGCAGGGAGTGGCTGTAGCTCAGCTGGTGGCATTGGTAGGGCCAGCCTAGGCCTCCCCACCCGGTCCCTCACTCTTCCTGTGCTCATCCAGACCCATAGCACCGCGACTCCCACTCTCCAGGAGCAGCCCAGGGCTGGTCCATCCATGCTTCCCAGAAGGACTGAGCCCTGCAGGGGAGCAGTGGCTGGGTTCCAGCAGGCTGCCTGAGGTTGGCCTTCAAGTCCCACAGGCTCACAGGGCCTCCTTCAGGAAGGGAGAGAGATGGCCACTAAGTACAAGTCCTCTGTGAGGAACTACCTGTCATGCTCACAGCAGGAGGAGTGGGTCCTGCTTGGCTGGGCTTCCTCCACTCTTTGCAGCTGGGAGCCCTGTCTTGTAGAGGGAGCAGGGCGCTGGGCGCCCTGGAGTTCTGAAGCTATGTCAGCCCTTTGCATTGGAGTAGGACCCCAGGGCTGCTGGTTGGATGGCCGAGGGCCCGGGCGGCACACGTGATAGGACCACATTGGGGTCCCCAGGATGATAAGCCCTCTGGCCCCGCCCCACCCCGTGGGGTCCAGGGTACAGCAGGCAACAGAACAGTTCCTGCTGGCTTTCTCCCTGCTCAGCTGGGCCTGCTGACCCTGAGTCTCACTGCTTTGGGAGCGGGGGCGGGAAAGGAAGACTGGACAGAAAACGGATCCCCCGCTGGCCACACAGAGGCCCCTTCCCCTCCATCTCTCCCATTGTGCCAGTCGGGGAGGGGCGCATCCCCACAGCGCTGCTGGCCCGGCAGGGCCGCTCTCCATGCGCCCGCTGCGGGACGGCTCCCTCGGTGCGGGTGTGCGCCAGACGCGGACTTGGACTTGGTAGGATGCCTCTTGGTTTGGTTGTTTTTGTTTTGTTGTTGTTGCTTGGATCTTAACATCTTTTTTTTTTGTTTGTTTTGTTTTTTGTTTTGTGATTTTTTTTTTGTTTTTTTTTGTTTTGTTTTGTTTTTGCCCTTCATGGTCCGAGAAGGAAACGGTGGAAGGTTTCACTACAATAGAAACAGAAAGGCAGGATTTGCAGTTTCTCAGGTACAGCTGCAGGCACAGGGGACTATGTGACCCCCCTGGCCCCAGCCTGACCTGGAGTTCCAGCACCCCTAAACCCGCTCCAGGCTTCCGGGGCCCCACCCTCTACTGCAAGCTGCAGAGCCATCTTCCAGGCTGAGTGGGAGTTACAGGTGTGTGTAGTGGGAAGACCAGGACAGGGCTTGGGAGCCAGCTCAGGCTGTGAGGACAGACCTGGGTGAGAAGGCCGAGAGGGAGGAAAGGGAGCAGGGTGCCATCCACAGAGAGGCCCCCTGGGACCCATACTCCTGGTGGCCTAGCAGCCCTGGCACCTGTAAAGCAGGGCTGCTTTTCTCCAGAAGGTGCAGACTTGTGTGCCTTGGGGCCAGTGCCTGGCACACCTAGCACATTCAGAGGGCTATCTCCCCTGACCTCAGGGTCCCAGCTCTCATAACCCCCCCACCCCGCTGGGTCTCTAAGCAGTGGGGCTGGGCAGGATCCCCACAGGCCAGAGAGCCTGCATATCACACCCCTAAGTGAGGCTGCAGTGGCCCCTGGAGGCCCACTCACTTCCCTTCTGGAATGGACCCTGATGAAAAGCCGCCTGGGGGCAGGGCACTTCTTTCCACATTTGCATTTCTCAGAATACCACTAAGGAGTCCCCAGCCTGCTGTGGCAGTTGGCACACTGAGCAGGGTGCTTGTGCCTACTGGAGCGGGAAATGTCATCAGTAAAATTTAACTAGCAGTATTAGCGTCAGCTGACTGGGGTCTGGGAGGATGGGGGACCCCACTCCTCTGATTCTTGGTGAAGGTTGGACAAGAGCTCAGCCAGTCCGTCGTGGAGCCCCTTGCTCCCTGCTTCAATCACTGAACCCTGGGGCAGGTGGGACCTGCAGGGGACTGACTGGGGATGCCTTGGGGGAAGCTCCACCAGGTGCTTCCAGAGCTCTGTGGGCCTGTGCTGCCACAAGATGTGTGGCTGTGGTCCTGCAGGTCCTGCGAGTCCCTGGGGAGGGCCACCTGTCCTCCCGGCCTGGCCCCCACCGTGTGCATACCGTACCTGAAATGGCTTGGGCACAACACCAACAAAGTCAAGATAGGAAACCAAAGTTCAGACATACAGGAAAAACCAGGGTCAAAGACACACACACCATCATGGCTGGGGTGGGGAGACCAGCTGGCTGGAGGTAAAAAAAAAAAAATCTATGGATTTTAGAGTCGCAGAGGGTCAGCGGTGCGTGTCGCTGACCGGGAGGGGTGCACTGTCCTCCTGGTGGCTGTGCCTGGTGTTTGGGCTGTAGGGTTTGGTTTGGAATAGGCAGTAGTGTGAATGCTGCTAGGGGTGGGTCTCTTGCTAGTAGGGGGTGAAGCGGCTGTACCCTCCTCGGCAGAGGCTAGCCTGCAACATCAAAGATGAAAAACAGCCAATCAGTACCGACTTTTGGTAGAGGGGGGGAAAAAGCAAAAAGAAAAAAAAAATAAGGAAAAACAAAAAGAGAAATAGTTAAATCCCGTTTTCTTTCCCCCAACAGTTTTCTTTGGGAAGAATGGGCCTTGGGTTGTCCTGGCAATGGGGGCAGGGCCCTAACTCCTCTGTGGTAGAGGTCTCAGGCCAGGAGGGGTGCTTGGGAGCCATCAGCCAACAGCGCTCCTGGCTCACAAACTGAACCACTTCTCTGGAGCCCAGCTGGCCGCTCACGGGCTCACCATGTACTCAGGTGGAGGAGGTCCCAGTGTGAGACCCATCTCCTCATTCTGCATAGCTGCTGGGGATGCTTGTGGCAGGGTTTCCTGGGCTGGGGCTCAAGAGCCTGGGGCCACTGAAACCCCTCCTGAGGGGCACAACTGCTGGGCACACTCCCAGGGGCTTTGTTTCTGGGGGCCACCATGAACTTCAGGGTTACTGGTGGCCTCCTGGGCTCGGCTCTGTGTCCTGCCTGGAAAGACTTATCTTGGGTGCTTCTCCTTTTGTGCACCCCTGGACTACCTTCAGGCAGACAGGCTCATGGAGCCCCCCAATCCACCCACCAGATTTGCCAGAAAAGGGAAGAAAATGGAAAATGCAAGAGAAGAAAAGTTGGGGAAAAAACAGAAAATCTCAAAAATACAAAATGAAAACATGAGCAGGAACCCTGTGCAAACTAAAGAAAGTGTTTAGCTGGCCACTGCGATGTGGCTGCACTGCACAGGGAGCCCAGGCCTTCGAGCCCCAGTATTGGGGCCTTGTTCTGAGGGCCACGGCACCCCTCCCAAGCCACAGCCTCCTCCCTGTGGCTGTCACAGTCCCTATAGGCTGCTCTGAACTTCTGAGGCTTGTTAAAAGTCAAAAAAAAAAAAAAAAAGGCAAAGCAAAGATTGGGAGGGTGAATCGAGACCAGGGGAGGTGGTAAAAAAAAAAAATCCACGTGACCTTGGAAACTCCTTCCTCCTTACTGCCCCCAAAATGTTTTCATCTTTGATGCTGGATGCCAAGCTAGCTAAAAACAGACATTAACACCCTGAGGGTGGGGGCAGGCACAAGAAGGGGGTGTGCACTGGACACAGATCTGGGGTACAGAGGGGCTGGGCTGTATGTGTCGACAGCTGGCCATACACACACACACACACAGACACGCCGGCTCCCAGGCTCCGGCAGCAGAGGTGTCCCCACCCGCCCCCAACCCAGCCACCACCCTCTCCACCCTGAAGCAGCAGGATGAGGCTGCTGGGGAGGAGGTGCTATTTTCCCAGGGTGTGGGAGGGGGACTGGGGCCCCAGAGGAGTTCAGGAGGAGGGGGAACCCTTGGTTCCCTTCCCACATGAGAAATGCCGGGTGGAGGGGGTGCTCAGCTGGAATGCAGCACAGTGGGGAACTGGGCTGCACCTGCAGAAACTGTGGAGCTGCTGAACCTCTGTGGGGAAAGGGAGGGCTATTGGCTGGTTTCTTTGCCTTTCCCAGTGGTGCGAATAGAGGGGCCTTGCCAGGACTTTGGTTATGGGACTCAGGAAAATGGGTCCCGCTAGGATGCTTCCCACAGGACTAGATGTTGGCAGCCGGCTGACCTGCCTCCCTTCAAGTCAATTAAGGTCCTCCACTTAATTCAAGTCTGGCCACTGTCCTTCCACGCCTCCAGGAAGAGACACTGGCCTCTCTCCTAAGGAACCTGTTCCACCCTCCCTGGCCCCAGCAATGCACCCTCCTCATCGTTATGGTGCCGAGGGCCGGGTGAACCCGGCCTCCTTACCATGGTTCCGATGCTGTAGGTCGCCGCGGGGCCGATGGTGTGATGGTAGGGGTCGGCAGCCGCATAGACTCTGCCATAACTAGGGGAAGAACAAGGGAGGGAGAGGGGCAGGGGAGGGGCCTGTGAGAGAGGCAATAACGCTCCACCTCCTCCCACACCAAGACTGCAATCTACATCTTCCCTTGTAGGCCCAGCTGCAAGGCCCCTCCCTCTCTCGCCAGGTTCTCCTTGCTGGAAGACTGTCCTTCCTTCCTGTTGGGAAGTTTCTGGGACCCAAGATGTCATCCTTTGAGCATATCCAGTATGTGCCAAGCCTGACTAGGGACAGCACGTCTAACTCTGCTGCACAGAGGAAAGAGGGGTCCTCACTGGGCAACTTGGGAAGGACAACAGACTCCAGTCCCAGAAAGAGAAGGGCTAAGGACCATTAAGGGGTTTAACAAGGGGAGGGGCGGAATGTCACCAACAAGGTGGCACTGTGTCCCCAGATGATCCTTCTATTTGTACAGTGACATATCAGCTTCTTAGAGGACAGGGCTGGGCTGTGGGGCCTTGCAGGTCACACACACCTGGGGGCTGGAGCAAGAGGCTGCAAGGAGGGTGTCAGGTGGCTCCAGGCCACAGTGGGCATGTGGACAGGAGAGACAGCGGCCCTAGATGACGCGCTACTGCGTGGCCGACACAGGAGCTCAGCAGCCACCCTATGGGGAATGTGTGAGGACCTGCTCCTAAAATAAAGACGGCTATTATGCCTCCCTCTGGGTGGTCATGGCTGAGCAGACGGAGGGCTGCTCTCTGATGGCACACACTGCCCACCATGGTATCATCCCATCCCGCAGGAGGGAGATGGTCTTCCCTTCTCAGCTATGGGGCTTCAGTCTTGGAAGAGCTGATAAGGACCAGAGCCGTTTCCAGGGGCCAAGCTGAGGCTCCGAACGACCCTTCTCACATGGGGCATCCAGAGCTGGGAGTGTCAGACCTCAGGGTGGGAATCAAGAGATGCTATCTGCTACCTGAGAACTGCGGATTCCCACTGCCTCCTCAGCTGTGTAAGCAAAGAAGTGTCCAAAGCTGGGCTCACTGACTTGAACCATACCTGGACCTGTTCTCCTGTGCCGGGACCCACAGGCTCTGAGTGGTAGACAAGGCTTCCTATCTGGGCATAGCCCTCTGGGGAACCCCAGACTTCTCCCCACCTCTGCCCCCAGAACGGCTCGAGACCCCCCAGCCTCACCTGTCACTGTAGGCTGCTGCTGCTGCTGCTGCTGGCTGAGCATATCTGTAGGCTGCATAGCCTCCCTGCAAAACAGGTGGGAAGGAGGGACGGCAGAGGGACTTAGGGAGGTTCACCCAAGGAAAGGCCAAGCCCGGGAAACTCGGGCAGACACAGACCCTCTGGGTTAGGCCCTGCAGGGGACCTTTCAACTTCTGCCTTGGGTATGGTAAAGCTTAGGTGGTACCTGGCCTGGACACCTGGCTTCTGGTCTGATGGAGGTCTGAGGACTGTCAAGTGGTATAGTTCAAGAACAGGTCACCCTTTCACTTCATTCATCCTTCTATTCTCACACCCGATTGTGTATTCAGCACACACTACTGGGTACCAATGACACCTCTGGCTGCCTGCTGGCCTTTAGCACACAACAGGTGCCCACAGGCCACTAACAGGCCAGCGAGTTCTGAGTTGGATGCCCACAGGCATGTGGGATCCTTGGGTGACTTAGGATGCTGTCCTGGACACCAGGAAGGGTCACCGCAAAGGGCCCAGTAAGGCATTGAGATGTTGTAGCCTCAGATGTGGGAGTGGTTGAATTAGAGCAGACTGCCTGGGACTAAGGTACAGTTGGGTACATTTGGTGGGTACATTTGGTCAACTAAGGCTCTGGGCCACAGGAAGTAGTATGACCCAGAAGGGAGAAAGAAGCCACAGGAGCTCATCTGGAGGGTGCAGGCCTGAGAGCACAGGCATCCTGGGCCCTGCCTCTGTGCCTCTCAGGGCCTCCACACTGCACAGGGGTCCCCTGGGGGTTCACTCACTGACTCACCCTCGTGCAGGTAGGGATGTGGGAGAGCTGCCCAGTACCCCATCATACAACAGATGCCCTTCAGATTACAGGAATGCTGGGAGACGCATTAGCAACTACCTTGGGGAGCACAAACCACCCAGACTGGGCTGTGCTGGGGTCCCCAGGGGTGCCACGCTCTGTGTGGACTATTGCCCTGGTTCCCTGGGTCCCAAGGGTGGGAGGGGGAGACACTGGTTTCTCACAGAGACAAACAGAAGCCTGACTCCCCTCCCCTCCCCAGGACTACACTTACATAAATCTCAGCACCATAAAATCCATCCTGATACACGACCCTGGAAGCAAACGGACAAGAGAGTGGTGGGAACGCTGGAGAGGTGGGGTAGGCCGGCTCCGGTGTCTGCTGAGGGAGGGGGCACGGTGCCAGCCCCGCCCACGGGACTGGCATTTTAACAAGCGTTTGCTCCAGTGCCCTGTTTGGTATAACAATAGAGTAACACCTTGCTGGTCAGCTCCTTTCTCCCAAAACCCAGAGTGCCCGTTGGTCCAACTTGCTTGCCCTTCCCCTTCCTCCCCTAGGCAGCTGCCCCGCTTCAGCGGTGGGCAGCACTGGATCCCTGGGGAAAAGGACCAGAGAGGGCTTTGAGAAGCTCCTGCTGGACCCTAAGGTCGACAATGCCCCAGTGCCGGTGCCAAATATCCCCCAAATGCCAGTGCAGTGACCCTTGGCGGTGTTCCCTCGTGGTGGGATGAAGTGGGCGGCTGCAGGGCTGAGTTCTGGGGTTCCCGCCCAGCACCCCCGTTTCTGGAACGGCTGCTTAGGGATGCCCCCCCATCCCTCGCCACGCCCCCTGGGCCTCTCTCCACCCTCCCCTGCCAGGTACTCACGCTCCGTAAGTCGGGATGGGAGGTGGGGGCGGCGCAGCTCGAAACGTATTATACACGGCCCGGCCCCGGCCCCGTAGGTGCGCGCCCCGGTAGGCAACGGCTGTGCCGGTGGTGGGGTAGGGGAAACCGGTCACTGCAATAAAGAGGAGGGAGGAGGGTGGGCAAGGGCAGGAGAGGGAGGCCACTCCACCTGGATCCGTACTTGTGGCCCTGACCCGGTGCGGCATCCCACTAGGAGCGGGATCCCACCAACCACCTGGACAGGCCCACGTGACCCCACCCCAGCTCATTTCCCACTGCGAGCGGCCCCGCCCACGTGGCCCCTCCGGCTCCCTTGCACCCCACGGGAGTGGTTTCCGACAGGGACCTGGCCAACCCCACCTGGCCCTGCTCCTGCCTTTACCTGCATAGAATTCAGGCCCGTAGACTGCACCGACCACCGGGTTTAGCTTCCAGCCTAGAACAGAAACAGTCCCATCACTGGCTTCCCAAGTCTTTTCCCACATCAGCTGATGCCTGGGATCCCCCCAGAGGCCGCGCCCATCCGGGTGCTACAACCCTGCCCTGGCGACTGGAAGAGCAGGGCTGCTCCACTCCTGGCCCATCTGCCTGGGTTCTTCATGGATTCTTCCCATATTGGGCCCTCCCCAGCCTGCCCCTTGGCAGTCTGCTCCCAAGACACCTGAAACTTGGGGTAAAAGGGAAAGTGGAACACGGTCTGTAAACGTCTGGGGATGAGGGATTGTTTTGGGGGGGCCTCTCCCCACTTCCTGACTGAAAGGTCTCCTTCCTGCTCCAAGCTCCCTGAGGTTCCCTTTCCCCAGCCGAGTCCTGCTCTGTCCTGTCATCCTCCCTATCCACTGTGGCGCTGTAGGGCTGGGGTTGGGGAGGAAAAGCCATGGGATCGGGGAGGGGAATGATGAGTTGATAGCTTCTGAGCACTTTGTGTGAGTCACACATACCACCGTTCTTAGTCCACGGGGTTCTCACCACCTAGGAAGTAGGCGTCACATTGTTTCACAGGTGGAGAAATGGAAGTGGGTGGCAAGGCCAGACCTGGCTCCTAGCCACTCCTTTGGCGCCCCCCCCCCATGGAATCTACATCCCAGCTTCACCCTTTCTCCAGGTGGGCAGTCTTCTCCCACAGGGGACCCAGCAACAAAGACCTGATGCCATCTGGAGGCCTCTGGGAGTGGAAAGCAGCTGGCTTCCTGTAGGCTTCAGTCCAGATGTTGAGATAGGTTGGGGGGGGAGAACTTATCTCACCCTCCTCAGCTCATCCAGGGCTTACCTGTGCAGTTCCTCACCCTCTGCATCACGAGGAGGGACAAAGGGGACCTGTGCCCACTGGTCAGTGGCAGATGACATAAATTTGGGAGTTCCTAACCCAGATTCTAACAGCCCCATTGCAGGGCAGGTGGACAGGAGGCATTCAGATGGAATGTCCAGGCCTGTCCCTTCCATGGGCCCTCTCTCCACCCTGTCCATGGGATTGACCTGCCTTCTATCCCCAGTCTACCATCATTTGACCTTTTGTCTTGAATGTCATGGCTGGGATTCTCGAATCTTCTATCAACCTGAGGCTAGGAGGGAGGCATGTTTTAGCTGGGAGAACCTCCAACCAAGAATTTTCTTAGGAAAATTTTGCTCCTGATGGAGCAGACCCCTGAGGCTGACCTGGGGCCCATCTTCCCCAGGCTCCCGCCCCTAACAGTTCTCTAAGGGTAAGAATTGGTGGCTGAATGTGTGCTTCAAGGGCACTGGGGACCTTGACCTGCTCATCTGGCTTCCTGTAAGCCCTTACCTGTCATTTCTGGCTCTCTGGGTACCTCCACCTCTCTGCTGGCCCTGCTCAGACAAACATCACAGGTCACAGAGGCAGCCTGAGACCCATCGGGATGGTCCTTTGTTTTTACTGTAAGTAGGAGCACCTCGTGAAACCTGATACATTTCGGTGTGCTCATTCTGTTAAGGCACCCCACCTTGCCCATTCTGGGCCAGCCTTCAGAGAACCTAGAGCCACCCCTCTGCAGCCTTGTAATTCCTGCTCAGGTTAGGGGAAGTCTTCAAATGAAATTGCTCTTGTAGCACGGGTGGGCAGAGCTTTCTGCCTCTCTCCATTCCCTGACATCTGTTGACATCTGCCTGGTAGGAGGCAGCACAGAATGGAGCTGGCTGGGGCTGGATTCCTTTCTGCACATCTCACTCCTCAGAGATCCAGTTCTGCCCAGAACACAGTGCTGCAAGGGAGGCCCTTCAGTGCCGAGTGGGCAGGGTTCCAGCTGCGCCATAACTCATGTGGATCACCCCAACCCTGCGGCATGCCTGCTGCTCTCTGCAGCCAGTTCACCAACCAGGCTCCTTTACTCTGGGGGCCTGGTGCACAACAGCTTCAAACAGTAGCCTCCTTGGCAGCCTGTACAGCTGTGGCTTGAATGGGCTGACCTATGGGACCTTGGGGACAGATTTTCCAATGACGTCCGTGTCCCTGCCTTCCTGGTACCCTGTGGAGGTTTCAGAGAGTCACTTGGGATGTCTCTGGAGAGCCCCAGGGCACAGTGGCTAGCATTCATATTGACCAGGTTATCACGCCCACCCACACCAAACTGCAGAACAAGAAGCTTGTGATTGAGAACCTGCAAAGGCCAAGTTCAAGTTCTCTGACTGCCAGAAGAGCCACATCTCAAAGAGGTGGGGTTTTATCAAGTTAATGTGGATGAATGTGAAGACATAGTGGCTGAGAAGTGACTCATCTTGGATGGCCGTGGGCTCCAATGCATCCCCAGCCATGGACCCTGCTCTTATATATATATATATATTTTTATGGTGGTACTAGGATTTGAACTCAGGGCCGCAGGCTTGCTAGGTAGGCGCTCCACCACATGAGGCACTCCACCAGCCCTTTTCAGTGTTGGGATGTTTGAGATAGGGTCTCTCACTTTTTGCTCAGACTGGCCTCGAACTGTCATCTTCCTGAGTAGCTAGTGTTACATGTGTGAGCCACCAGCACCCAGCTGGGCCCTGTTCTCATGAAAGCTTCCATGCTGCTGCCCACATCTTTAATCATGCCCACCCGTAAACCCTACGTCCTGTCCAGCTACAAAGAAAGTCTCCTGCTTTTACTTTCCGTTCCGAGTGTCAGATCATGCAAGAGTCACAGCCAGTATGTACTCAGGACACTGGCAAAGTTGGAGCACCCTCAAATTGTTAGAAAGAATTTGAGATTTGAGTCCTCACAAAATTGGGTGTGTGTGCACAGGATTCAATTCTAAATTGGGCCTGGCTAGAGCCCCTCCTGCCCTAGGATCGGACATCCCCAGGAGCTCAGATAATGTAGCAAATCTGCTTGTGATCCTGCTGCAGGCTTCTGCAATGGTGGGTCATCTCACTCCAGGTGCAGCCAATCATATGGGGTCAGAAGAGGCTGGGAGTGATGTGGTCCACCCCATCCCCAAGAGAGGATAGGTCACTTGCAGGGAGACCTATCTTGTCTATGGGTGGCCGCACACCTTCAGACCTCTGCTTGTGAGAGGGCAGCAGGGGTTAGAAAAGGCCCTGGCAGGCTGCCAGCTACACTCGCCTAGTGGAGCAAAGATACATAGCTGCCACCAGCAGTCCCTCGGAGTCCCTCTACAGCCAGCACTGGCAGCAGCAGATTCCTCTCCACCTGGGGACTCGTGGGGCTCCACGGGTGCCTCACAACTTTTTCAGTGCTTCCAAACACTAAACACTGAGCACCTCTGTCCCTGGCTCTGGGCAGCACTTAAGAGATATTGCTTGTTATCTCACAGCCCTGGGCAGCCGAGGTCCTACTCCTGTTTGGCAGATAAAAGAAAATGGGAGCTCATGGAGATCTAGAAGCTTCTCCAAAGTTCCCCAGCAGTCCTCCTTGCCCTTCCTGGGCATGGATGTACTGGGGGTCCAGGCAGCATGCCTGACTACAGCACCCTTCAAACAGGAGGCCCTGGGAGAACACGAATAATTACCCAGGGGATCACCAGTGTTCAGCCGCACCCAAGACCTGTCTGTGTGGCCTCTGGGCACTATGGATGCTTGGGAAAGCCCAGGGGGCTTTGAGGGGAAACAGCAGTTCTGCAGGTGCAGTGGGTGAACCTCATCTCTCCTTTGGCAGAACTGGGACAGCAGGTAGGGCAAGGGACTTAGCAACCAGGAAGGCTGGCTTTCAGCAGCCTTGGCTGGGGCTCTTCTATCCTGGCCCCTGCAGCCCACTGGGGGTCCTATGTCCCTTACCATTGGTGTAGGGATTCCCAGTCTTCTTGTTAGTCATGACTCGGGCTGTGGCATTATTGACCTGTCCAGAGATGGAGAGAAAGGGAGGGAGTGTTTGTCTCCTTGCTGGCCCACCAGCCACCCCAGTCCTGCCCAAATTGTTCCTGCTTCCCATGGCCTCTGGGGAGGGGGCTGGAAGACAGAAGAGAGGACCCTGGGGCACTTGGGCTACCATCTAGCCCAGCCCAGATGTGCTGGCTTATGCTCTTCACAGGGGCAGTTCCAATAAACTGAGCCCCAGCCCCTGTGGTAACCTAAGACAGGTGGAGAACTCGCTGTAGGTTCTCTCTAAGAGTGCTGGAGCTAGCCAAGAGGCTGGGCTCCAAGACATTATCTGCTGAGGCCTTCCAGCTATGGGCATCCCCAGAAGGAGCACCCCTTTCCCCCATGGTCAGGTCCTCAACGTCTCTGTACAGCAGGGAACTTTCTGATGGGGTTGGTGGTGGGGTGAAGGTGGATGAGGGCGGCTTAGAGGGGTGGGCACCAAGGGGCTGTGTCCCATTTTCCAAACATGTAAGTCAGACTGTCCAGGGGGACATGGGGAACAGTGGAGGCCCATGTGGAAGGGAGAAGGGAATGGGGAAGGTGGCATCTAGGCTGCACTGCCTGCTCCACGTCCACCATGTGAGCCTAGAGGCCTGGCCAGTGGCCCTCAGAGTCAACCAAAGAGCACCTTCTAAAACCTCCCACCACTCTGGAAGCTCCTTAACTGTCCCTCCTGCCTACCCCTCATCTCGGGGCCCTGACTGTTGAGGGGAATCCAGCCCTGGACACCAGAGCCATACCCCACACCAGGTGGCAAGGAGGAGAAGGAGGGACAGAGTAGGTGGGTGTCTGGGAGGCCCTGGTGCCTTTCCTTTCTGCCCTCTGGCCACTTGCTGTTGTCTCTACTTCTATCTGACAGGGACAAGGAGTGGAAGAGGAGGGGATCAAGGGGCAACTTGCAGTGCAGCTGAGGCTCTGGGTGAGAGGGACCAGAGATGGCCCCTTCCCAGCTGAAGGCTGGCTGTCACCTTGGTGAAGACACCAAGCCTCAAATACAATTTCTGGTGCTCCTTGGGATCTGGATGGGGATAAGACTCTTCCAGGAAGTGGAAGGCCAAGGCAGGGGACACCTGGGTGAGCCTAAAGTCTCTGCCCACCAGGGCAACAGATACTAGACTCAGCCAAAAGCTAATGTGGTGAGGGTCTACCCTTAGGGTGACCCTTCCTCCCCCTATGGAGGACCCTAGTGGGGCTCTCTGCAGGCTGGGCAGTGGCAGGCTGGTAAGGGACCCAAGGTGGCAGGCGGGCACTGTCCAGGACCTCCCTGCTGCGCACACTTATCTGAGCACCTCAATTTTCCGTCCCTCTACGATCGTTCCATTCAGCTTCTCCCGGGCTCGGTCAGCATCTGAGCTAGTTTCAAAAGTTACAAACCCAAAACCCTGTGAGCAGAGGACAGACACAGAGAAGACAGGATGAGAAAAAGGGGACACAGGAGGAGTGGGAGAGGTGGGATGGGGCAGGGCCATGGGGAAGTGGACAGGGAGGGAGAGAGAAGGGATCTAGTCAGGTGAGTGGAGGAGAGCCCCAGGAGGCCAGAGGGATGCCCAGGGTGGGTCCCCCGGTGGGGGTGGCTGCTGGCCCAGGCTGAGTCCAGCCTGAGCTGACTGGCACCTCAGAAGGGACAGGCCAAAGCTTTAAGAGAGATGCTAGCCTGGCCAGGGCCAGACCTGCCCCCCTCAGGCTCAGCTTTAGGACATGCTGGGAGAGGCAGCCTCACCCACCTTTGCCCTAGGAGCCTGGAGTGGGAGGGTCTTGCTTTCCTGGAGGGGGAACAGGGCTGATCTTTGCTGGAACCCTCCCAGCTTGCCCACCCTGCACCCCTCTCCCCAAGCCTCCACCTGGGGGGGAGTGGTTGGGGGCTCTGGGGGACAGGCAGGAGGTCCTGGCAGCTCAGAGAGAAAAAGGCAGCTTAGCGGCAGCAACACAGACAGCTGGGGGCAGGGGAAGAGCGGGGAGTACAAGCACCCGTGTCGCTCAGGGGTCCTCGGGCTGGAAGCTCTTCAGGAAGGAAACGCACATTTCACACGTTAGCCTGGCGGGGCCTACAGCCGGCGCTGTAATGGTGGCGGCCTCTGCGCGGCACCCACCTTGGAGCCCCGCTCGTTAAAAATGATCTCCACGTCTAAAATTTTTCCGAATTGCTGCAGGGAGAGAGAGAGACAGAGAGAGAGAGAGAGAGAGAGAGAGAGACAGAGAGAGACAGACAGACAGAGACAGAGAGAGACAGACAGAGGGAGGGTGGGGTGGGGAGACAAGAGAGGGTGGGTTAAGACAGGGGCAGCCTGTCCACTCCACTCCTGAGACTCCCCCAGATTCAGGGGGAGGAGAACCCCACCTCCTACCTTCTGTGGGGCATGGTAGGGGGGTACCCTCCCCACATTCTCCCTGAGGCCTCTTCCACCCTAGGGGCATTTCCTGCCAGGACACTGGCTCAATCTGTGTGCCAGAGCAGGGGACATGGTAGGTGATCCTTCTGAGACTTAGTCACAGGAGGCGTTATTGACAACCCGAATTCACACTAAAGGGTAAAGGTCTTCCGTGAGGCCCTTCTGCAAAGGATATGGGTGAGATGCATTGGGGCCAGGAGATGGGGAGTGAGATGACAACAAAGGGGGAAGCTCAGGCCTCCCTGAGATGGGTGGGGATGAGGGGGAAGGTCTGGCAAGGGGAAGATGGTGGAGTGAGGGGGAAGGAATGGGACTGAGGGAGGCCCTTATACCGGAGACTCCTGGGACCCTGCACTGCTTTCCCCCTGTGCTGGGTGGCTGGGCTGTGTGGGGTGCAGAGAAGCAGTGGCCAGAACCCAGATCCCTGCCGGTGCAGGATATCCGGGCCAGTCAGACCACCATGCTGTAGCTGCTTTCTCCCTGCCCCATCGAAGGCTCAGTCTCCCTAGGCAGCCTTGTCTCCCTCACTGGCATGGGGAAGGGGCATCAGCATGTGAGCCAGGCTCCTGGACAACACCTGGGAGGTCCTCAGGGTCTCATCTTGCAGCCTCCCATGCTGGCAACTATGGGCCTCTCCTTTCACCCTGACCTCCTTGGAGGCTGGGGAGGGGAGCTGGGAACCCTGCAGCAACAGAATTCTAGTCTGTCAGGTTCTGAGGAGAGGGGGGACACTGGCCCCCATTCCATAACATCCCAGGGACCTGACACAGGCTAGTGCCCACCTGTGAGCACCAGTGAGCAGGGGCATGTTGAGGACCTAGATCAGTGAGAGGTCCCTGGGGTCAGCTACCTCAAGGAGGCCCAGGCTCAGAGGCGTGGCAGTCTCCCCAGGCCCCAGGGTCAAGAGGGCACAGCGTCCCCAGGCGACTGATGGTTCTAACTCATGCCCTCCACTCAGTGAGTCTGAGTTCCAAGCTGTGTGGCAGAGGTGGGCAGGCACAGTGGTAGGCAGAGGAAGGGGAGTTGGAAGAGGGAAGAATGGAGAAAAGAAACACAGGCCAGGCCAAATGGTCCTGTGTGGCTAGGGCAGGCTAAGGAGTTTGGAAGGCTGCACCATGCCAGCCTGCTTCCTTATGGCATGGCAGCCCGGCGCCCATGAGCATCAGCACCTGCTAGGTGTTCAAGTCCAATGTCAGCCTGCGTGTTCTCACAAGGACACTGCACCTTGCTGAAACCCTGGGGTGCAAAAATCTAGGAACAGACCTGGAGAATCCAGGAAGGGAATCTTTGCTTTCTTGTTTCCCATCAATTGTGCATTTTCAAGTTCCTTCCACCCCCAGGAGCTAGGAGGACATAGGCTGGAGCGGGGAGTGCTCCACTCCCAGGCACACAGGAGAGGCCATTGCTCTGTGTGACACCAGAGGCTGGGCTGCCCCTCCCTCTGCCAAGGACAGGAGGCAGGAAGCAGTAACTGGAGATTAATCACCTAATTGGCTGTCAGGCCCCAGAGGACTCTGAGGACAGGTGGCATGAGATGTTAGGTGAATTTCTGGCTGGGGATTGAGGAGGGAGGGGTTCAAGAGGTAGCTGCAGCAGATCCACTACCCTGAACTTGGGTTCCTCCTCCTGCTCCTTCCCACAGGTTCAGGTGAGAGCTGGTTGAACCCAGATGGGAAGGAATCTGGAGACCCCCCCCCCCAACCAGGGGTAGCTGCTCTCATATCCTGATTGTGTGAGGGGTGGGGGCAGGGATGGGCTGGCCACACACACTCACCCCGAACATTTGCCGCAGGTCAGGGTCCCTGAACCGGAAGGGGATGTTGGACACATGTAGCCGCTTGGGCTGCTGCTTCTCTGTGGGGTCGGAGGGGTGGAGTGGCTGGCTGTCCGTCTGTGCCGCCTCATCTGTCTGCTGCGGGAGAGGAGCCGGCTGCAGAGCTGCCTCCAGACTGCCGGGACCGTCCCTCCCCTCTCCTGCAAGGCTTGTGTCCCAACCTCCAGGACCCCATCCTCAAGTTTACCAAGCTGTACCATGAGGTAACGCCCCTCCTGCAGTTCCAGTCAAGGCCTCCTTGGCCAGATCTGTTCTGAGCTCCCTCAGCTCAGGCCTGTGCAAAGTGCTCCAGCTCCAAAGGCCTTTCAGTCTAGTAACTGCCATTGCTCTTAAGGAAGTTCTGAGGGTGGGGGACCTTTCTGGTGTCAGAACCAGACAGGTTTCAGGACCAACCCTCAGGGCACATATATCTGTAAGGTGCTAACCCCTCATGGCCATCTGCCCCCAGGGGCTCTTTCTTATTCCAGCCCTGAAGTTGCCTCTTGGAACCTCAGGGTGAGTACTTCAAGGTGCCCATCCCACACCCTGGGATGGCCAGGTCAGTCCTATATAGCGTGTCCTCATTTGGATCCAAACACTGGTTCTGAAGGACTTGGATTTCAGAAAACAAAGCTGCCCACGTGCACCTCCACAGCTTCCCACGGAAGGCTGGAGCGAGGGTGCTCAGGTACACCGAGTGAGGCTGTTGCCTGCATGATGTCTTACCGCAAGGCTGGCCTCCAGCCTGGCTCAGGCCTGGCCGCACTCAGTGGCAAAAGCAGACCAGGCATGCATGCATTTCATCAGTGCTCACCTGCCCCTGGAAGCCCTCTTTGAGGGCTCACCCCCCAAAGTGGCTTGCACTTGAACCCTTATCTCTGGATCTACTTCTGGGACAGGACACTGGCTGGTGGCACTGGGGGTAGAGGCCTGGCTTAGCCAACCTGGGCCTTTCTGCAGCAGAGGTGGGTTGGGATCTCTATAGGCTTAGGCTGGACTAGGTCCAGATAGAGATGCTGGTGGCTGTGGTCTCCTGTGTGGCCCGAGGAGCTGAGGCAGCTGCCCCGCAGCAGGAGGAGAAAAGTTGAGGCGAGATGCACCCAGAGAGTAATTCCCATGGGTCTCCAGGAAGTGCCCAGTTTGCTTAGGCCATTTCAGGGTGGTGTTCGTTGCTGCACCCACAGGAGTGCTGATGGATACAGGTGTCCTGGAGTCTGGAAGCCTGTGGTCAGTGGTCAGAGTGTGGGAAGCCTGAGGTCAGTGTGTTCGAGGTCACTGTGTTTGCAAGGCCCTGCACTGCAGGGGAAGGCATGGAAGCCAGCAGGGAAGAGTCTCCCCAAGCCACACTAGGGCTAAATGGCATGAGAGCAGTCTTTGGACTCCAATCTGAGTGGCTATCTGGCATTCCCTGTCCCCTTTATGGACTTGTGTTCAGCCAGGAGGCCTCTGGCCAGGCTTCAGGGTAGCAGGGGCCCTGGGTGACCAGAGGAGAAGCCACCAACTCCTGGGCTGCTGAGGTTCTGGGAATGGCCCCCAGAGGTTTGGTGCCAGCTGGAGTGGGGTGGTGCATTGGCTCAAATGTCCCCTAGAGACAGCCTTGCATTGCTGAGCTGGGAAGCAAGCACACAGTCAAGGGGATGAGAAGCTGCTGTCCTTGTGTTCTCCTGGCCAGCCATGTAGCCTGTCTCAGCAAGTGGACCATCCTTAGTGTGTTTGGGCAATTCTGACAAGTGTGTGTCCCCTGAGCCCTAAGTGTGCCCAAGGTGTGGAGCTGTGGGTGTGGCCAGGGCCTCCATAGTGCTCCTAAGAGGGAGTGAGTGGCCAGGGCTCTTGGACTGAACAGGAGCGTCAGGCTTTGCTCAGCTGCACAGCTGTTCCTTGCAGGTCACCAGGTGCTACCCCAAGAGGCCACTGATAGAAGCTGGGCATAGGCAGGAAGGCAGCAGTTGTAGGAATGGCTGAAGCAGGCAGGAGTTAGACGGCAAACTAGAGATTCCTGTTCTGTCTTGCATTCAATCCCCACCTGCTGGGCAGCAAGGGCAGCTGACTTTGAGTCTACAGGGGCCCACTAGGGGCGTCTCCATCCTAGCCTGGGAGCCTGGAGATGCTCAGGGGCCCAGCTTCTCAGTTCTGCCACCATCCTCCTTGGTCCCAGTCCTTGTTGCAGAAAGTGAGCCTGGGCCTCTGAGTGGAGGTAAAATTGCATAAGCATCCCGTGATCCTTGCGTCAATCTGAGGCACACTCTCTGGCCATGATAGGTGCAGACCTGTCCTCTTCCATGGAGTCGGTGCAGTGGTCACCCACCCTACCTGTCTGTTCATGCACAGAGCCTCTTGGTACAGGTGTCTAATTGAGTCATCCCAGATTGGAGAACCTAGCCTCTGTAAGGGCAGGCAATGCTGGCGTTTGACCAGCAGAGGGCAGCAGTCAGTGCGACCAGGTAGCCACCAGAGGAACTCTGGAAGCCTTCAGGGCATGGATGGGGGTGGGGTTGGAGTTAAGGTGTTTGGGGCTCAAGCCCTCAACGTCCTACTCCAAAGGCCCTAAAAGTGTGCAGCCAAGAGCCAGGCAAGGGAGAAGGGAAGAGGTGCATGTGTGGGCTGAGCCGTGAGGGGCTGGGGTATAGGAAGGAGGAGCCCCACTGCTTCCCCCGCCCAGCTCAGCTGTGGACAGAGGCAGAGAAATAGGTTCAGTGACTGCAAAATTGTAAGATGTGCTGAGAAACCCCAGAGTGTAACTGCATGCTGCTGGCCCCAAGCAGGGATGAGCCTTCCCACCATTTGCCACAGTAATTCAGGCGCCTCACCACTCTTCCGAGGGGCTTTCTTTCTTTCTTTTTCCTTAAAGCAATCTTTGCTTCCAGTTCTCAGACACAGGGAAAAGGAAACAGCAACTGCAGGGCCCCTTTCCTCTCCGCCGATCCTGGTAGCTTTGCTCCAGTGTTTCTCCATCATTGTTACTTGGCCCAGAATTATGGACCCTCTCCAGGCAATGCCTCCACCCATTCAGAGCCAGAAGCCAGCATATAGGGCACTAGGGGCAGGCACCAGTGCACCTCCCATCCTCCGAAGAGTATGATCCTCTTTGTCTGGGCCTGCCAAGCTCATCACAGAGAGGCAAGGGGTCTCCTGGGTATGCCAGCAGGTCCAGGCGGGACCTGGCTTTCCCATCAGTGGACCAGAGCCAAGCGTGGCCAATGTGACACAAACTGACAGGCTGTAGGAACCCTTCTCTGAAGCTCTATCTCTGCTCATCCTGTTCCTTTAAGGATCTCTCAGGCACTGGTGTGATGACCCAGCCATCATCCCTGGGGGGTGGCCAGTGGGCCTCAGAGGAGTGGTTCTCTGCATGTGGCTTTGCTGTCAACTGGGAGTAGGTTCTTCAGAACCTGGGGGCACTGGGCAGCCCCTTTGGGTAGAGCAGTGTGCTCGCACCTGGACGCTGAATCACACACTGATCTAAGCTCCTCTGCCAGCCACTGCGTTTGTGGTGTCTGCAGCTGACTGGCTGCATTGCCTGCCCTCTCCACCCACTCCTGCCAGGCTGGGGAGCAGCACCATGATGGAGTTATTGTGGTATGGATTGGAGGCTGACACCTCTTCTCTTCCGCCTTTCTCATGCCTTGCTTCCACCCTAGTTCATCCCTGTCCTGAGAGCCAAGGAGGAAGAGACCTGAGGCTTCAGTTCCCAATGGAGGAAAAAGGCCCCATCACTTATCACCTATCCCCGCCACCTTGCCGAGCCTAGGAAGCAGCCCTGTCTGCACCGCCTGGCATTTTCTATCCACATATCAGTCTCTTAGATGTGGAGGTTCCCTCCAGCACAAGGATGGGCATGATCTCTCTGGAGCCCCAGAACTGGCCCTCTTGTGACTTTGAGTGAGTGAGTGCTCAGGGACTGTGGTCCCCCCATCTGTGATGCAGACCCTCAGGGTCCTGCAGAGTGGTGAGGCGGTGTCCCCAGGTCCATCTAAAGTCCTGATCATCTTGCTTTTTGTCCACAGAACGCAGGTGGCCTCCAATGATAAGAAGTGACACAGAATCCACATGCAGAAGCTCTGGACCCTTAAGGCTTCCTGCTAGCACAGCCTTCTATCACAGGTGGGGACAGCCTCTACCAGGGAGGCCCGTTGTGTGTTGGGACACAGAACAGGGGTCTGTACAGAGGTGAGGAGCTGTCCCAGGGAATAACTGCAGCTGAAAGCCACTGGAGGTATTCGGAACCCACCACGGAGGGTGTCGGAATATCAAGACTGTTGGAAATTGGTACAAACTCAGCTTTCTGGGGACCCCTGGGACTACAATTGGGTGTCACAGCTGGTCAATGGTGAGTCCCCTGATACCCTCACCTTTCTTCTGCAAGGTTAACCAGGCCCTCTGCTACTCAGGGTCTTTGAGTATCTCACTTGGGTGGTGGGAGTGTCAGGAAGGGGCCCTGAACAGGATCCCCTAAATTCTTGGCTGGAAACTCCTCTGAGGGACAGTATGTGTGTGTTTTTAGGGGTGCTGAGGGAAGGGGCAGGAAAGGCAGGTATGCAGGGGCCACTGCTCCCTTCCATCCACCAGTCTCAGGGCCAAGGACAAAACAGGTCACATGTGTCACCTCTGGGCCTGGGGAGGACCAGCTTTCTAGAGCCAACTTGATGGTGGATACTAGTGTACTGGCCAACGAGGGCGTGGACTGGCTCTCGTTGCTGTCCCTGCCCCACCTCCCACCAGGGCAGAAATGCTCACCAGCAGGAGGAAATCCATCAGAGAGAGGCCTGGGCTGGTGGGGGAAGAAGAGACCAGGGTGGGAGAAGCTAAAAGTAGACCAAAGCTTGGACCTCACCTCGCCTACCGCCCTATACCCTTTGATTCTAACACCAGGTTAATTGGGGCAGAGCCCAGAGGAGGCTCAAGTGACCCGAAAGAGTCCTATTGTCCACAAAGACAGGCCAGTGATACCTGACCCAGCCTGATGGCATTCGCTTCCTTGCCAGCAAGGCGGCATCTCTGGGAAGAAAGTGGCTCCTGGAATCTTAAAACAGGATGAGGCGTCTTCCTTCCTTTTCAGCTCCCTCCCAAGGTGAGCAGGCTCTATTTTGAATAAGTGCTCCAAGGCTGGAAAGCTTGGGCTGCACAAGTGCCCGGGTCTTTGCAGGATAGGCACTGGTGTCTTCAAGGTGTTCTTGTTGACCCAGTGCCTTTCACCTGCAGCCCACATTCGTGCCCTGTATCCTGGAGAATAACTGTCTCTGCTCTATATCCCTGGGTGGGATACGAGGTCTGTGCACCACGACCCTGATCCTTTTGCAGGACCTGAAGAGACCCAGCCAGAGGGAAGGATGGTTGAGGCTGTCTGTTCATCTTGGCTCCGCTGTCCTGTGGCACAGACATGCTTCTCAGAAGGCCCTGGAGCAGGAGACTTGCCTCTCCTGGGTGGGATGCTCTGCTTTGAACGCAATGCATTCTGCTTTTCAGCCTGTTTGCTCCAGGGTCCTCCCAAGCAGCCAGCCCTCTCCCTGCAATGTTTATACCCTTGATCAGTGGAAACTAGAGAACAGGTTTAATCACTTCTCTGCAATCCCCAGGGCTATTTCAGTGCCTGGCACACAGTGGTGCTCAGCAAATGGCCAGGTAAATGCAGAAAGGCAGAGGACTTCATGCAGGTCCTCCTGGTTACGTCTGTCTAGTGGCTTACAGGCTCATCTCTGCCGCTCGGTTATGAGCCACTGGTCCCCACTTTGTGTCATCTGTGAGTCTATCTTGTCTCCCATCTTCTTCCAAGTGAGGCCCTATGGCTTACCACCAGAGAACCCCATTTGTCCATAAGGAGGTCGCTACAGATTTGGTCAGATGGGCCTGCCTGCTGTAGTCCACCAGAAGAGACTGGCATTGCCTGGTCATGACTTGTTTGCGGTGAGCCTTTGGCTCTGGGTCACCTCTGTTGTTCCTGAGCACACAGAGGTCATGGATTTGATGACTCAGAGCCAGGCGTCCTGGGAAGGATGGTCTGGTTTCCACTTCTATGACCCCATGGTCTGGCCTTTTGTGTCTGTGGGGGTTCTATGGAGACACCTTGTACTAGGATCTTGGGAGAGGGGAATCTGGTGGTTTCAGAGTAGACTCAGGTTGGCAGCCCTGGATGGGACGTTATTATCTGGACAGCAGATGAGGTCAGGTCCAGCCCAAGGGACCATTGGATGGGCTCTCTCCAGTTGGGTGGGTGATGTTGGAAGGGGTCCCTGCCCACGCGGGGAGGGTAATATCTGAATCCACACAGTGTCTTGGGAGCCAGGCTGGTCGTGGGGGTGTATGCTGAGGGTGCACAGCTGGGTGCCCCATGAGGAGGCGCCAGGGTGGTGCCACTTGCTTGGGAGTGCAAAGCGCTCTGGCTGGCTGCCCAGCCCCTGTCAGCCAGCAGCCAGTTGCTGGGACAGAGCCAGCAGGGATGGCTGGATGAACCCATGCCCCAGAGCAGGGGTGGGTGGGGGGAAGGCCCAGGAAGAATGCAGGGGAGGGAGAAAGCCAGGGAAGAAGAGGTGGAGGCAGGGCCTCCGTGCAGCAGGTCCTGGGAGGGAGCTGTCCGGGTGGGGAGCCAGCCCACCCAGGCGGCTGCTACTTCCCAGGTCCCCTCTCCATCAGGAAATCTGAGAAGTGCAGGACTCAGCACTTTTGCCTCCGAGCTGCATTACAACCACACTAATTGAAGCTATCTGATTGGAGGGCGGCCAAGCAGGTAGATTATAAGTGATTAGAGATGATAGGAGGGCTTGCAACCCGAGACAGCTCAGCTGCCTCCCCGCTGCCCACCCCAGCTTGTGTCCTGAGACCCTGGTGAGCCCAAGCCTCACTCATTTCCCTCACTTTGCATGAACAGGTCACTGGCAGCCCAGGAGGCCACCCCACCTCCCAGATGAAGTGGCCTGAAGCCAGGACGGCTGGAGGTGGGCGGGGTTGCCACCTCACTCCTTTGATCCTCCATGGTACCTGTCACCCCAGGGGTCACTGATGTCAGAAGAGGGATGCTTGAAGAACCTTCGCTAGGGCGAGGACCTCTGGACCAGGCGCCCCCATGATGAGGCCCCTTTACCCACCCGGTTGTCCTGGGGACACTCCTTCCTGCAGCTCCTTGGCTGGCTCAGGGAGTCAGGGTCCTCTTACCGGCACTGTCTGGGTTCCGGTGATGGGCTGTGTGCTGGCCTCAGTGCCCGGCTGCTCGGGGTGTGTCTGTGCTGGTGTGTACAGGGTCATGCCGTGCTCTGGAGGGACGGGGGTCTGGCCGGAGTAGTCCTGTGTGGGGTGCGGTGGAGGTGGAGCATACTCAGCAGGGATGCCGTTCTGAGGTGGAGGGGGGTACTGGGCAGGGGGGTAGGGCTGGGCCATTGCTTCAGGTGGAGCCGTGGTGTCCTGATTGCCCTGTGGAGGGAGAAAGCAAACCCTGGTTAGAATTCCGTCTGCTCCCAGAGACCATGGAGGGAAGAGCGGTGCCTTTCAGCTCAGTAGAGGTTTTCCAGAAGCCTCTGTATTCTCCATACGGTATGCTCAGTGGCATTTTCCAGACACCAGAGATGGAGGAGGTGCTGGGCTGGGGTACCGGGAGCCCAAGTTCAGAGCAAGATACCCTGGTCAACCTGTATTTCTCAGACTTGAGTATATGATATCAGGGTTTTTTTTTTTTTTTTTCCGGTGCTGGGGACCGAACTCAGGGCCTTACACTTGCCAGGCAAGCGCTCTTGATATCAGGGTTTTTTAATTTGAAAAAACCCAATCATTTTGACCGGTTGCTGGTGGCTCATGCCTGTAATTCCAGCTTTTCAGGAGCCAGAGATCAGGAGGATCAAGGTTCGAAGCTGGCCCTCGGTGAATAATTCATGAAACCCTGTCTCGAAAATACTCAACACAAAAAAGGGCTGGTGGAGTGGCTCAAGTGGTAGACCACCTGCCTAGAAAGCATGAGGCCCTGACTTCAAACCTCAGTACAGCCAAAAAAAAACCACCAAACCCCCCAATCATTTTATGTAAAGATAAGTGTAGATTCACATGCAGTTTTAAGAAATAGCACATGATCCCATGTACCTGGTATCTCTCAACAGTAACGTCCCATAAAACTGCCACCTCTGGGATCAAAATTGACCAGGTCAGGACCTGCACTGTTCCCTCAGCATGAGGCCCCTCCCCGCCCTTTCACAGCCAGCCCTCTGTGTCTACCCCCTCACGGTTTCAAACCTTGGTTTCTCCCCTGGGAGGCAGAAGTGACAGGTGGTTCCAGGGGGCAGCCATGGGTTTGCCGGATGTGATAATGCAGAAGTCACACAGAGCCAGCACCAGCCCTGACCTCCCCCCCCCAACCAGTGACAGCATCACTGTGGGATCATCACTGGGGCCTGGAAGCTCCCCGGAGACCTCCCAAAGACCTGGCCTTGCCTTCTTGAAGCCCCACTGCTCAGTGAGTGGGCATGTGCTGTTCCAAAGCTGGACCCTTGGCGAGCCTCTGCAGTGCACTGCCTAGCCAGTGCTTCTCAAAGTAGGGGCCCAGTGTCAGCATCACCTCAGAGCTTGGTAGCTGGTGATGCTGGTCTCAGCTTCTGATTTAAGGCACTCAAACAGCCCTGTGGAAAGCCTGTCAGCTCAGAGACCCAAGAGCCTTCATGGTGTCAGACAGTCAAGTGCAGGGAGAGGGAGAGACTGGCTTGCTGACTGCAGACATACCTGAGGCCCAGGCCCCTCTGAGCAGGTGAGGCCCTTGGCCACAGGAGTGAGGGGTGAGAGAGGTCCATCACCCAAAAGGGCAGGCGCCATCCAACACTGGAGCAGCCCACCGAGTGGAAGAGCCTTGGCATGGACGTGGTCAGGTCCAACGCTCATGGCTGCCCACAGGAACACAGGCAGGAGTCATGTCCTTGTGATGGTGAGGACAGGTGTGCAGTGAGGTCCTCTCCACTCCAGCTCCCCAGTGGGCTGGAATCCCATGTGCCTCATTTGCACCACGACCTTTAGTGAGCACCTGCTAGATGCAGGCACAAGGCTGAGCCACCTTTGCAGCACTGTCTTTCTCTTGCTTCCACAAACTCCCTTTGCCAGGTACACTCCTGTGCACCCAGCTTGGCTGTGTGTACCTCAGTCTTAGGGATGCCGGCCAAGTGCCTTTCCCTGCTAGTGGGAGCTCCTCACGCACCCATGCTCCCCCCACTACTGACACCACATGGTGCATCTTGTCTCCTGGTCCATCTTCACCCACAACCCGGTCACTCCCTCCACAGAGTGTCGGGCCTTGTTGCCCACCATGTCCTTCACTTATCCTCCTGACAGCTGTTTCCCAGGCATCAAGTGTGCCACACACAAGCCAGGGTTGGGCTACACTGGGGAGTAAGAAGGGCAGCTCCATCCTTCTAGTCCAGTGGGAAAGGAAAGCTTCAGACCACAGTTGCCCATAGGCCAAATCCACTTACAGCACCGAGCATTCCAAAGGGTCTGCCTCTCAGAGGGTCATGATGTGTGCCAAGTGACGTGAGGTGGGTACTCTGCTGCACCTGACCCTGGCTCTGTGCATGTTTGCCTGGCCACCAGCTGCGAGGGTAGAAGGTGAGCAGCCAGCTGTGCTTGCTCTCCAAAGCCCCTGGTGCTGGCCACCCTGGCACAGAGTGGCCAAGTGGACAGCCTCAGGCACAGAAAGAAGTCCTCTCCCTCTCCCTGTCTGCCCCTCAGCAAAGCAGCCTGGTCCCTTCCCTCTCTCTGCAGAAACTCTGAGCCTGGGGAGGCATCTGAGCTCCGCTGGAAGCACGGACATACACATTCGTACAAGCCCACAACTCTCACATGTGCACACCCACCCATGCACAGTCATGCATACACACACACCCCACACATACTCACATGCACACAACTCACAGACGCACATGTGCACACCCACTCATGGATGTGCATCCCCTGCTGGAGGTTCCCGCCTCACTGCTCCACGGTAGCCCAGAAAGCCATGCCACTGCTGTTAGCAGACTTGCCGGTGTCCAGCAGGGGAAGCATGGCTCTAGGGTGGGGGAGGGGTCGGGAGTGCCTGGTAAGGGTGTGGGATATAGCACCTGGGATGGCAGAGAGGGAGGCAGGGACAAGCTCAAGGAGGAAGGCGTGGAAGGCACAGGGTGAGGGGAGGGACGGGCCTTGCAGACAGGCGAGATCAATTCCCCAATAAATATTTGATGAGAGCCTCCACTAACTTATGTCAGCTTCTTAGCTCCCCCTTCACTTGTCCAAGGCCTGGGAAAGGAGGGCTCCTACCTATCTGCTCCTTCTCACCCCTCTCACTCTCCCAGGGCTCCCTCCTAAGGTCCCATCTGGGGATGCGTGGCAGCTGCCTACGATGCCTGGGCTATTCCTAGGGCTACAGCCCAGAGCCCAAGGCTGAAGGGCACAGTCAGGGGACCTGCCAAAAGAAGTGGGGGAACGTGGGCAGTGTGTGTCAGGATCTGAAAGGGACTGGGATGGGCAAGAGGCTCTGTGAGATGGGGAGGGGACATTTTAGGGATGAGACAGAATAATAAAAGCAACATATCAAAGCACATGGTGCTACTTGCGTGAACTCCCTCATTTTATCCTCCTGGACCCCACAAGGTAGACTTACTTCCTCAATTCACAGCTAATCAAACTGAGGCAAAGAGAAAATGTGACTTGTTAGGGGAGGATGGCAGGGGCTGGCCCAACAGCACAGGTGGACGGTCTCCCTGCCCTGCTGTCCCCTGTGCAGAACCTTGGCTTTCCCTAGAGGGCCCTTGAGGTAGGGCAGAAACAGTCTAGACCCTGGTCACTAATTGTCCTCTGCACAGGCTTCTCCATCTGCAAAATGGTGGCTGCACTGTCCTGGTCAATGGAATGCAGAATAAACCTGGCTGGTGTGACTTGCGAGTCTTGGTCTCTGCCCTGCCTTTCCTCAATATCATGCTGGGGGTTGCAGTGGCCCCGAGTGGCCCTCAGACCCAGCCACACATTCCGATCACCCATGGAGCTTTAAAAATGTGTCCTTGTCTGGGTCCATCCTGAGTTACTGAAGTGACTCATAACCAAAGCCTCCCAGGAGGGAGGTGTGTGGCTGTGGTGGAGACTGCACCAGGCTCAGGGAGAAGCAGAGGGTGTCAGGCCCACCTTAGGGGTCATGTGAGGGCCTGGCACACAAGGCCACAGATTCAGTGTTTGTTCCCTGCCTTTTCTTCCTTCTTCCCAGGTTTGCTGCCGTCAGTCAATGAGGGCCAAGGTCTGGGGGCATGAACCAAAGAGCATCCGGCCACACTACAGGGCTCTGGATAGCAGGCTCCCTGTGGGATGGTGACTTTTTGGAGGTGGGGCCATCTAATTTGCCCCTTGTCCCCACATTCCTGTGCTCAGCACTGTCCCCTGTAGCACGTGATAGAGTCTCAATACACATGAGTGGATGGATGGAGAGAAGGGTAAGTGGGATAATGGTTGGAAAGATGGAAGGGTGGATAGATGCATGGATGATGAATGTTGAAGGGCTGGATGAGCTCAAAGACCATGACCAAGTCCCTCTAACTGTCCCATCATCACATTCGTCTGGTAAAACTGGTGAGAGCCGGCTCTGCCTGCTCCGCTCCATGGTCCACATTGAAGAGAAAAAACACAGAACCACCCTGAATGATTCAGTTAGTATCCATACCACCCCACTGTCATCAGCATCCACTCTGAATGACCTTCACGCTTTCTTTTCAGTCTCCCAAATGTCCTAGTTCTAACTCTTGGTGATGACTTTGCTTCCTATTTTCTGCAGAGAACAGAACGGTAACCTACCCCTCCAGTGCTGTGCTCTGCCTCTGTCCTGTCCCTAGAGGTGATCAGCCATATTCCCACAAGTGACCAACCACTTCAACTGCACACAGGAGTCATTGTGTCCTGCACACCCAATTCCCTGCTTCCCTTAGAGTTTCCTATCCCTGTAGCCCCCAGTTCTTTTCGCTGCCAATCTCTACCCCACTCCGAGCCAGATTTCCTTGGCACCATTCCCTAAAAGCACAGTCGTCAGGGTTTTCACTTCTACCATATTGAAAAACCCAATGGCTAGTTTGTAAAGTAGATGTGACCCAGCCTTTCAGCAGCCTGGGATGTGGATGACAGATGGCTCCTCTCTCTAGAAACAGTTTCTTCTTTTGGCTGTGTTGTCCCACTCTTGGTTGGTTCTCTTACTGGAAATTTCTTCCAAGGTTTTGTTCCTGGTCCCTGCACATCAAACCTTTGTATGTTGACGGGCCCTAGGCTAATTCTGTGGGTCCTTCTATCTTCTGGCTGCACTCACTATCTGAAGACTTAACTACCATTCAGACGGGATTTAACAGCCCATCTATATGTGAACAACCCTCCATTGTATCTCCCCAGAATTCCACCTGCTTCGGGGCAGTTTCCACTTGGATGTGTAACGCATCATTCAAGGTTACATGGCTTCAAAGGGACCCCAGCTTTCCTCACAGCACCCATCAGACCTGCCTCTCTTGAGGCTTTTCCCATTCCAGGGTACACACTCCTTCTTCCTTCCTCTGGAAGCCTGAACCTGAGGGTCACCTGTAACTCTGGCTCTCCTGGTCCATACCCCACACACAATCCAAGAGAGAATGCCATTGGCCTCGCCTTCAGTGTGTGCCCAGAATCCAGCCACCTCGGGCATCTCAGTCTCTCACCTGGCCCTCCTGCTCCCACTCTAGCCAGGTCCCTACAGTCCATTCCCTGTGGAGTAAAATCCAAAGTCCTCATGGTCTTCGGCTCTGGGTAACCTGGAGCTTCGACTCCTGGGCCCTCAATTTCTGCATCTCTCTTGCCTGTTCTGCTCCGGCCACAAATGTCCCAGCTGTCCAGCTTAAGGTGGCTGCTCCCTTGGCAGGACTGCTCCCCAGGGCACTCTCGCCTCCTCACTGCTGCTCTTGGGGAAACCTCTTTAAGTCAGTGTACCCTCACCTGCCATAGCTTATCCTCTTGGCCCACTTTTGCCTTCTTCACTTGAGAGTCCCCAGGATGTGATCTGCACTATAGCACGGTCTTAGCTTCTCTGCAGCACCCACCGTGCTGCTCATGAGTGCACGAATGACTGAGCAGGGGAAGAAAGGGAAGTCCTCAGGAATGTGGTCACTGACTGAGCTCCATGTGCCCTGCAGACCACCTCATTGAGTCCCCACCAAACCTGGAAAGCAGGCTCAGGTGTCCCTTGCCTGCAGGTAAGGAAGCAGAAGCTCGGGACCGAGACTGCACCAGCACTTGGCAGGCAGCTGGCAGTGGCAGGGGCTGGCCAACACCATGAGGGGTACTCACCCGAAGACCTGGCTATGCTGAGCCTGCTCTGTGCCCAGTGCTTTACGTCACACCTCATGTTTGCTCACTACCTTTCTTCCGTGTGGGAGATATTACCATAACCACTTTTACAGAGGGACCAAAGTGCCTGGCCAGGTGAGCCACAGAGCAGGGGCTTCTCACATAGACCTACCCCGTCTTCTGTGCTCTATTGTGTGTCTTCTGCAGAGGAGGCACAAGAGGAATCTAGGTGGAACAGGGTGGGCTGCCATCATGTGCTGGAGCTGGCACATTCTAGCTCCTTCCAGCCAACTGGGAGCAACTCTAACCACTGTGGGTGGGTTGCTAGCTGGATACCAGACGTGGAATATTTACCATAGGCATCATCAAAGACTACACATCCAGGCTGCGTTTGTCCCAGGAGAGACAGAGGTCAAACATTTACCCTGCCTGGCTCCTCAGCTCACTCTACAGGGTGACCCCCAGTGCCTGGCACAGGGCAGTAAATGATACCCACCAAGGTTGTTGGCATTGTGTGAACTCAACGTTTTAAACCTAAGCGGGATTCAAGCAGCATTTGTGGAGAGCTGCAGTGGAGCCACATCGCAGGGGACTGAGGTGAATGAGGTGGAGCCTGTGCCCTTGAAGGGTCTCTATTCCAGAGGGGCCGCTATTCCCATTGGCACCACAGAGGCCGGAAGGTGGGAGGCTCCAGGGACTGGTGGCCACCTTCTGGCAAGGGGGATCCAGACCATGAACAGAGGGCTGGAACAGGCTTGGTTGTGGGTGGGGAAGGAGTCCTGAGAGGGTGGCTGTGGCTGTCCCTGATAGTGGGCAGGAGCTCTGGTGCCTGCCATCTGCCTAGCCAGCCTTCTCCTTACCCCCAGTCCACCCCTCATGTCTCTGCTCTGAGAGGTTGACCAGTGTGGGCTGGAGGAATGAGAGTGAGTCTGGGGCACTTATTACCCTGGCCTCCTCTGGGAGGCCATCTTGGGCTGACTCTGTCCTGGACCTGGGTGGGCTGACCTATGACTCTCCCTTCTCCCTTTATCCAGTCGCTGCTTCTTTTTCTAGCTGTCAGCTCCAGGCTCCTGCACTGTCCCTGGCGTCCCTCTCCTACCCCCTAGATGCCCCCTGGAATCATCCCAGAGCAGCTGAGCCACCTGCCGGATCCTGATAACACCACAAGGAGGAAAGAGCTCCTCTCGCCCAAGGAACCGTTGGTGTGGTTCTGAGACAGGCAGGTCTGGAAACTCACTGTCCAATCCTGGTTGGCCTGGCCTTGGCACCTGTACTCAGGGTGGCCATGCCCTTCTAACTGTCCCCCGAGCTTAGGCCCTACCACCTCTATTGCTAAGCAACCCTAGGTGTGGCCTTAATGTCTTTGGTCCTCAGCTACCTTGTTTGTGAATAGGGAGTGATTAGTTCACTGAAAGGTAAGGCACCTAGGTGGAGAACCCTCGACCTCCAAGATCTTAGATCTGAGGACCCCCCCAAGGGTCTCTGCTCACAGCCCTGGCTTAGCCTCCCCTCTCAGCCTATGTCCTATGATGGGCAGGAGAGGCTGCTCTGGGCACAGATTGAGGGGACAGGAAAGTTGGAAGGGTTACAGCCACTGGAGGCCCTCCCCACACAGCTTGGCTGCTTTCCTTCCACAAGTCCCCTCCTGGCTTCCTCTGCTCTCAGGCCCTCAGGGACAATTAAGCTAATTGCTCTCCAACTCCTCAGCCCTGGAGACTGGGCGCCTCATGGCCAAGGTCCGCAGGCCAGGCTGCAGCGGGAAGCTGGGCACTGGGCCATTTCTCCAAACCTCTGGGCAAAGCTGGCTTCCAGGCAGGAGTAAAAAGGAGAGCAGGGTGGAAAAAGAGAGCAGCCCTGTCACCAAACTGTAAAATGTATGCCATCAGTGTGCTCCTGTGTAGGTCACCTATCTGCCCTGAGAGGCAGCCACCCACTGCACAGGAATGGACCCTCACAGCCGCCCACTACCTATCTCATCCTCCTGGTGACCAGAATCAGCAAATACTGAGGTCAGTGCCTGTGTGGTTAATGAGCAAGAAAGCTCCCCACCCCCAGCCAAGTTGCAAGTGTGTCTCCCTGGCCACACTCTGCCACATCTGTTGTGTGAATGTGGTTGGTACTTAGAGGCCGGGAGGGCTGTGTGGAGGAAGGGGCTTAGGACTGGGTCGGGCTGTCAGCCACATATGCCCTGGAATGGGGACTAGGATAGGATGGATAGAGGTCAACTTTTTTAGCCCCAGGTCAGAATGACTCACCCAGAGGTGGCTGCTGCCTGCCATGCAGCAGGTGACAATCACAGGCAGGAGAATGGGAACCTCCTGTCCTGAACACTTCTGGTCCATTGGCAGCCCTACTGGAACCTCTGCAGTATTCAGTATTCATCGGGGAGACTGGCTGCCTTGGGGGCTAACTTCTGGCAGGCAGGAGGTCTGGGCTCCAGTCCCAGGGGCCCCATGAGTCAGTCAGGTGACCTCAGGGCTCTGATCTCTGCAGCTGGGAAGCACAGATGGTCCTGCCCCCACCCAAGGGTGTGCACATGCAGGGCTGGGCTGGGCTGGTCTCTGGACACTGGGGACTGCACCCTCAGCTCTGGCTGGAGTTTTAAGCAAACTAAACATTTCTTCAGTTCCCAAATCAGAATAGATGTCAACAGGAGTCTGCTGGACGCTCTCAGGTCTGGCACCCCTACCCTACCCACGAAGGGACTTCTCTATCTAAGCCACTCGTGGACCTGAAATCTTCCAGATATTTCCATTGGACACATGGGTCTGCGCACAATTCATGGACTTGTCCTTGGCAGGTTTACCCTCTACGGATACACAGAATTCACAATCACTTTACCTGTCTTGGCCATTCCTCACAAATCCAGAAGTCCAAGTCACATTCCTCTCTAGCTTGTAGGTGAAGAATTGCTGGTCAATGGCCACAGTGGCCCTGAATCCAGGCCGGCCCTCGGAATTAGCACCAGCCATCAACAGGGGGGTGTGCCTGCACCAAGGCCCTGTCCCTTCTGCAGGGCTCAGAGACAGCTTACTTCTTGACATAAGCCATAAGCCATGTCTACGGTGGGGTGGGGGTATTTAAGAGCAGGTGGAGGTAGTTTTTGGGAGCAAGAGGACTGCCCAGAAGTAATGTGTGGACAGGAACAACATGTGCTCAGAGAGGGGAGGAGACGGGAAATCAAGGTGGAGCAGGAGGCAGAATCTGCTGGATGAGCTCCTGGATCATGTTTTCTTGGCAATGACAGTCCTATTTTTTTTTCAATGTGCACACCAGAGGATGGTGACATTTTAGGAAATTAAGCTTAAACTGGGAAACTGCTGATGTCCAGAGAAGAAGCCTGATGTCCACTGGCCACTGTTGCCAGCAAGCCCTCTCCTGTTCCTGCTGCCATGGTGCTTGATTGGTTTGGTTTGGAGAAAGGTGTCCTGTCACGATCGAAGGGCTGTAGGCAGGAACAGAGTTGTCTGACTATCTCCAAGGAGGGTGGAGTGGGTCCTGCTCCCAAGAGACCTGTGACCACAGATCTTTGGGGCTCCAAACAGAAAAGGGCCTAGAAAACATTCTGTCCACTTCATCAAGGAGTAATGGGAGCCCGGAAAGGCCAGCTTGCTCACTCACCTACTGCCAAGTGCTATGGGTCTGTGTCCTTTGCGTCTGCACCAACAGGGAAGTGTGTAATGGGGACCTTGCACACCAGACATGTGCCACATGCCTGTGTGGTACCAGGACCCAGGTGTATGGGGTGGTACAGACACAGGCATAGGCCCGTCCTCAGGCAGGGGTCACCTTGGCAGAGATCCCATGAACATCAACTAAACTGAAGGTGTACAACCTGACTAGTGTCCAGGGGCTGACCTATGCCTCTCTACTATGTTTGGTTTGGGCTAATACCTGAACCTCTCGTACGGCCAAGTGATGGCAGGGGCTCCTGTCTCAGCATGGAGCATCGCTTCTAGGACTCACAGAGGGCTCTCTGGGTGAAGAATGGAGGCTCTGCTTCCTCAGGCCCACAGACGTGGAAATAATCCACCGCTAGACAGTGTCTAAAGACCTCACAAGTCAGAAGTGGGCTGCCTGGGTTCAACAGGGGTTGTCCGGGGCAGAGGTGGCCAGAGGGAAGGGAAGTGAGGGTCTGTTTGGCCACAACCCCTTCTCCTTCGCCAAGTTCTTACTCTGTGTCAGCCTAGAAACAGGCCACTTCCGAGGCTCATGGGCTTCTGACCTCAAGTTTCATAGCTCAGGAAGCATTGGGGAAATAAACGTCCCTGACAGACAGGAGCAGAGACCTTCAACCAGCCTGGGCACCCAGAAAGCAAGTGGGAGCCAGCAGCAGGAAGGTAAGTGAGGCCCTGGAGGTGGGGCTGCCCCATTTGCATTGGAGATCCCCTCTCTTCCACTTCTAGCCAGCTGCCCCAGAAGGACAGCAAGACAAGGAGCCATCCCTCTCCTCCCTCTCCAGGTCAGAATGTCCCACTAGGGTGAGGGCAGGCCTCCTCTCACGTGTCCTATAGGTGGCATCCTGCGGCTTCTGGTGTGTGGAGAGCCCTGGCAGGCCATCACGGTGAGGCCTGGAACTTAGGCTTGGTTTAAGAAGGGGTGCCGGCACAAGAGGCTCAGGGCAGAGAGAGGCTGCTATCCCTGTCCAGAGACCTCTGCGGGGAGGGGAATGGAAGAGAAGGTTCTAGACCTCAGCCATTGGCCTGGTGGAGTGGTTAAAGTGATGGAGCCTTTAACCACCTGCCTTGAAAGCATAAGAACCTGAGTTCAAACCTCAAACCCCAGTCTGCACCCCACCCCCAAACTGTTACATAGAACCTTAGCTGTGGAGAGGGCAGCTCTGTGGACAGGACTTTGCTCTACCCTTGGGTCCTCACAGGCTGACCTGCCCAGACATGCAGCGGCGGGGAGCTGCAGTGACAGCACTTGCCTAAGCACACGTGGCCAGTAGGTGGCCCACCTAGGACTTGAATCCTGGCCTGACTCTGGAGCTACCTCACACTGCCCTAGAAGTGTGGACTACTCTCCAACTGGAAGTAAGAGAGGGCATGTCCTCTGCCCCAGCCTGAGGGAGGGGCAACCTATCCTTATCTCAGCGCCCCCTGCCCCAGCCCACATCTGATCAAGACTCTTTCCTGCGGTGACACAGGACACACATGGCCTCTGTGTTGGCTGACCACTGGGAAAGGCATCGGTGTGCTGGTAAATGTTTAACAACTGGCTCCAGAGAGGGTCAAGCAGAGAGGGAAGAGCCTGTCCCAGGGGCTCAATGCACCTTCCTTGGCCAAGCAGAAGGAGGTCTGGGAAGCCAGGAGGGGAGTGGTAACATGATGGGGATCTATGGGAGGCAGGGCAGGGGCTCCACTGGGAGGGGAAGATACGAAGGCCTGGAAGCCAGAGAGAAGAGCTGGGGAGTGCTGCCTGCTGGAGGGGGTGGGGAGGCACCAAGGCTAGCATGGGGATCCACCTGAGCGCCCTGTTCCTCCTGCCCCTCCAATCCATCCCGTCCCCTGACAGCCAGTTTAATATCTCTTATTAATTAGGACTGTCGGACAGCCTGTCACACTGCATATTACTTCATTCAGGGACCATTAGGTCCCTGTGTTCCATGGCCACTGCCTCCCCAGCCCCTCTCCTCCTTCCCTCCCACCTTCCCCAGGAGGGCTCTCCGATCAGGCTGGCTCCAATATCCCAGAGGGTCTAGGTTGGATGCGTGTCTGGCCCCATCCCTGGGACTTCAGAGGCACTTCAGGGCTGGGCTCACTGAGGCAGAGCCCCACAGGTGAACTGGGTCCCGAAGGACAGTCACTCAGCACATTAATCCACCATGGATCCCACATTCTGTGACTTGCTGTGGGCAAGGAGAAGCAGATGCCAGCTGGGTCTCACTGTCCCTGCCACCTTCCCTCTGCCAGAACCTTCCTTCTCCCCACATGGTTCTTCTTTTTCCTCTGGTACGCAGTTTCTTTGTTTCCCAGGATTTACCATGAGGATCAACGGTGGCACAGCATGGAGGCCACAGGGTGGGCAACGGCTAACACTCTGGTGAGCCCGCTCACCATCTACGAGGAATGAGCCTGGGTTCCCACTGAGCCCATGCAGAGGCTGGTCTCCTGACACACTCCCTGAAGTGTGCAGAGCACCCTGCCCCTTGGCCCAGAGCAGTCATCTCTATCTTCCCTCCTCAGAGGTGGGACCGACCTACTGCAAGCATTTGTCCCAGACTCCAGTTTCCTCACCAGCACCGAGAAGGCTGACAGTGACGATCCAGAGCTGCATCCACGCCAGAGCAAGATGTGCCTGACGAGCACAGGCCCGAGGCAACACGCTCCATGTGCTGTGTGCACTGCAGGGTTCCTGTGCTGTGTGTGTACCCTGTGGACTCTGTGTGCTCAGGTGCTGTCAGGGCCAGAGCTCAGGCCATCTGTGCTCTGAATAAGATACCCTTAATCGCCATTGTCACCATCCACCATGATGGGCTGGTAGAGCCTCCACCTTGGATGTGAGCCTGACCCGAGCCCTGTCCCCAACAGAGACCTCAGGGCCTTCCCACTGTGCTGCAGTTACTTCAGAACTGACCGACCTTCAGGCTCACCCGACCCCTAATCTAGGGCCACATCAGACCAGCACGAGGCCTGCTGTCTCATACTCTGAGACAAACTGCGATACCATACAAGTTTTCTCTTTTGAGGACAGTATTTCCATCTGATTAGTTCCCATCACAGTTCTGCGTATTTTATTCTATGCATTCAAGACCATTTGGAGAAAAGGTCCTTGTCCTTCACCACATGCTAAAGGCGTTTGAGGCACAAGACACAGTGGGAACCCCTGGCCTGATGGACTCCAAGGCCTTCCTTGCTGTAAGGATGGGAGTTGACCAGAGCACAGCCTGGCCTCTGGCCAGCCCCAGACCAGCTCATTCCCTTCCTGTTCAAGTCCTGCTCAGATCTCAGCTGAAAAGCCCCAGGCTAGGGGACGGATTTTCACACGATTAGGCAGTAATTCCCTCTGCGCTTCTGGCATACCTAAATCATAAATGCTGGCTCCATAAATTCTCTTCTCCCACCAGCTTCACCTCCACCCAACTGTCCATCTTGCCTGGGGACATCAGCTAGGAGCACCAGCCATCCTGCTGACAGGGCTCAGGGCACAAAGGGAAAAAAGTTCAGCCCCAACTGTTGACTAAGCCGACAGGAGCACTGTGACAGGTCCTACCTCTGGGGCCCTGCAGAGTATGAGTTGCCAGGCCAGGCCAGATGGGCCCGGGTGCAGTTATTATAGGCACTGAGCCCAGGAGGGGTCCCTGAGGAAGGCAGATGGTGTGTGTGTGGGGTGTAGACAACCACTGTGTTTGGGGTCAGCTCTGCATGTACACACACAGGTACCACCAGGAATCACAACTAGACACCTGGCAGGTAGCTCCTGTCTGGAGACAGGGGCCATGTCAGCAGGAAATGGAGCCTATGGCCAGTAGATTTGGTGACATTTGCCAGGGATGCCAGAGCTGATGGGGTTAGAATTGGGGGTGGGGTAGAAGGCCTGGGACTTCTCTTTACCTGTCCCCCATGAAAGCATTGGAGAGCAGGTGGCTGCCCACTTCCCTGGTATTCCTCTGGAGGCCAAATGACCCCAGGGAGTGTCAACAAAGGAGGAGGAGGGGGACACAAGGAAGGTCCCTCAACTCTAAGGAGGAACCTCTTCACCATGGAGGATGTGGAGTGGCATGGTGCTCTGTGGGAGGCTCTGTGTTCTGGCCCCACTCTCCCCATTTCACAGAGTGGCAAGTGAAGCTCCAAGGGGTTCAACTCCTGGCCTGAGGGATGCACGACAAGGTGCAGACAAGGCTGGAGTGTCGGACCCCAGCAGGCCTCACGTCCATGCAGGAGCCTGTCTGTCCCCAGGGAGAGGAGAAGCTCAGGTAGGCCAGTGGCTGCTACTCCAGCAGGTGAGGGAAGCTGAGCCCCTGCCTGTACCAGGTAGGGGAGGAGGAAGGGTTTGAGACACCTATGCGTTGCCAAGGCATGGCTGGTGGGAGGAGCCAGAGGAGGTATGGAAAGCACTGGAGGAAGCGGGATGAAAAATCCAGGAGAGGGTCCCCAAGGAGGGCCAACTCCTAGTGGTATCTCACTGCGCATCCTACCCCTGCCCCATACCTGCGCCATACTGTGTGCAGAGCACCTACTCGGTTTGCTGAGTGCCTGCCATCTCTGAGTACCATTTCACAGTGAAAAACACCACCCCAATACTGACCTACATAGACTCTGAGTAGAGATTCTCTGCTGTCACTCTGGCCTCCTCCTTTCTACAATCCTCCCTCACATCATGGATGTCAGCTACCTCTTCTGGGAAGCCTTCCAAGCTTGCTGAGATGCTGTTGTGAACGTGTAAGCAGGTGAGTACACTCAATATCTCCAGGTACATGAGGTATCTAGTGGTGTACACTAGAGGGTGCACCAGCAGACTCAAGGTCCTATTCAGAGATGACAAGACCAGCTCTCTCCCAGGGGGGCCTTGTGAGGACACAGTCAAGGGTCATCTTCCAAGGTCTACTCAAGGTGAAGAACCACACAGAACCCACCCAGTCCCTGGGCTACTTTCCCCCAGGGTCCCTGGCAACTCACTCTGCACCCCAGGATGAGCCCTCTGCCAGCCACAGTGGCGTCCTCACAGCTGTTTCCTATATATTCATTAAGGACTATTAGCATTATTAATGGTCCATGGTCTTCATTTAGCAAATGGGACAGGATATTAAGCATGGTGCCCAGGACATGACGTGGGCCAGTGGGGTGGGGATGGCAGGCAGGTGGGGGGGACACTGGTGGGAGGCTGGGCAGGCAAAGCCCACAATGGATGCAGCCCCACAGCCTGCGCCCTGCAGCCCCAGGTGCCAGACGCTTCTCTCTCCCTCCCACGGTGCCCTAGGGCTCCAAGCAGCCACCTCCTTGTGGCAATGAGCTCTGAGGGGACACGCTCCAATGACAATGTACAAAATGTAATTAGGGTAAATTTCCTGGCACCACAGATTATATAACGCATCCCACAGCCAAACACCCACCTGCCAGCATCTGGTTTGAGAACTGTGGGTTTGTCATTTGGGATGACTCCCCTGGCGGTCCCTTCACGGGGACATGCGGGAGTTGGTGGTCTGGGTGGTGTCTCTGGAAGTGGAGGAGAGATTTCCAGGGGACAGAGCCCCTGGGGCTTATGCCTGGTCACATGTATCTGCACAGAGTAGATATCACACTGCTCAGTTCTGCAGTGGGGACACAGGAGGGCCCCATCAGTGCTGAGCTCAGATTCTGCTCCTCAAAGAGCAGCACAGAGGCCAGCAGGTGTTCACAGGGGCTCACATGCAGATGCTCAGGCCATGCCCTGACACACCGACAGCTGTGACCCTGGAGCACACAGCTCTGATGTCCCAGGTGCAGGGCTTGAGTCTCTGGCCCCTGACCCAGCTGGGGCCTCCCTGGTGTGGTGGGCTGGAAGCAGTGGAGTGGGGAGGAACTTCTGTGCAGGGCAAAAGTGGACAGAAGGCACCCACACCCTACTGGAGCCTGGGAGAACACCTGCTCAGGAACACCAGGAATAGAGGTCATGGGTGGACACCAGCATTCCACAGCAGAATGAGAACAGAGGGTGGGCCTGAAGATGGCTTTGGGAAGAGCCCAGGGGCTGTTTCCCTGTCCATGGACAGTTCCCTGTTGGAGTTGAAGGTCACCAAGTGCTCTCGATGAGAGCTACATATAATGAGGTGACCCTGTCTGGTTCTGTAGTCAGAGAGGTTTGGGGCACACTACACATCAGAAGAAGAAGTAAAGGTCACAAGTTAGTGGCATCACCTGGTCTAAAACCTGGGTTCCCCAGTAGGGGGCAGCAGGTACTTGTTCCTTCACTCTTCAGTACTCTGGACACCTGCTCCACCCACTACCCAGCCGCGTGGCTGCCAGGTGCAGCTCTTGACAGCTGAGGTAGCACAGCAGGTGCACAACAGTGTCCAGCTGGGAGCTGGGAGAGGTAGAGGCTCTGAGGAGGCGAGAGGGTGGTGGTGGGACATGTGGGGAGGAAGCCCAGGTCACCTTAAATGCCCCCTCTGCAAGAAAGGCTCTGTAGACCCAGCCACAGCCGCCTTTCCTTCCTCCAGTAGAGACACCCTGCCTCCAGCTGTGGCCTGATGTCCAAGGTTCACTTTCAGAGAGCGGGAGTGATTGGTCTGTGCTACACAGGGAATAGCTTGGGAGGCATGAGCCCCCAGACTCAGAGAGAGATCCTCCCCAGTAGCAGGCACAGGGCTTCGGGTGGGACACCTGAGCAAAAGGGTGGGTCACATGCTACTGATTTGATTTTCTCTCCAGGTGCTCCCTAATGCAGCAGAGACTTAAGGGGATCTCCAGTGTCATGCTACCTCTCACCCTTATGTAGGATCTCCATGGGGTCATTACTTGCCATCCTTTCCCTAAGGGCAGGGAAGCCAGTCTCACACATCCCTGAAGCCCTTGAGTGGCCTGGCATCCCAGGCTCCTAATCCTCCCTATGACCAAGGCAGCTGAGGACTAAGAGACAGAGACACCTGGCGGTTGGAGTCCATCCCCTGTCTTCAGGTTAGAATGCACTAGTTGTCACCTCGCAGGTTCCATGTACCCTCAGCCATTCATGCTGGGTGGGTGAAGGACGGCCATAGATCCTGATGTCAAACTCCAGTTTCACATGTGGGTTTACAGATAAGAGCAGCTTGCTCCCTGGGACTCCACTTTCTGTGGGTTTCAGCTGCCCAAGAGCTGGAATGGTGCCTTCATCTCATCCTGCGCTCCTCAAATTGGACCTGACAGTCTCTGCAGCACAGGCACACCTATACTCCTCTTACCCTAGTGGCAATGAACTCTGAGGGGACACACTCAGCAAGGCTGCTTCGCTTCTTCCCCATGGTCACTGTGGGAGGGCATCACTGGAGCCAGTCAAGCCTAGATTGGGAAGCAAGCTCAGGACTGGCTATGCCAACCACCCTGTCTGGGGTAGGTGATGGCTACAGCATGGGAGGACAGAGCACAGGTCTGGCACAGGAGGGGAGAGGCCCCATGCTAAGAAGTCCCCTGATGCCAGACCTGTCGGTCAGGGTGTGACCTCCTATTCGGAGGACATGGCACCCTTCTGTGCCAAAACTGGAGAAGATGCTCAAGCCCCAGTCTGTCTTGCCCAAGCTGTTCACAGGGGCAGCTTGGCTGAGTGCAGCTGAGGGGTGCCAAGGAGCGGGAGATGGGAAGGCGTCAGGAAAGTGCAGGGAAGCTACCATGCCTCTCTGGGGTCAGTGGGAATGGCGCTTGAAGCCAGGGCCCCTGCAGCTGCAGCACCCCGTGTCTGTGACCTCAAACAGCCTGTCCTAGAGCAGATGAATGGGCAGAGGCCTTTGGGAGCCAAGGCCCCCGTGAGTCAGGGATGAGCTCTCCCTAGGCTGTGGCGGCCACTTCCACAGGGCAGGGGCTCTCACAGCCTTGACCCATAAGGGACATATACGGATGTAGTTTGGATCTGTAATGTCCCCCAAAAGCTTATGTGTCAAAGGTTTGGTTGCCAGTCCATGGCCCTATTGGGGGGGTGGAATTTTGGGAGGTGGGGTCATTGGGGGTGTGCCCTTGAAGAGAGGGTGTGTTCCTCTCTTTTTGCCACTTGGCTGACAGGAGATGATGATGCCCTGCATGGTGTTCTGCCTCACCAAACCCAGAGACAACAGAGCCAACCAGCCATGGTCTGACACTGAGCCATGAGCCAAAACAAAATTTTCCTCTTGTTAAGTTGCCTATCTCAGGTATTTTTTTTTTTTGCCATCACAGTGACAGAAAACCAACCAGCACACGCATCCAACAACAAGGTTTTCCTGCAGGCTCGTGGGTGGGTGCCTCTGAACCCTGGAACCCTGGAGCAGGCCTAGGGAATTCAGGCCCTCACTCTGCTCACCAGAAGTGCCCTGAGCTGTCCTGAACCCCAGCAAGGAGCCACCGAGGGCCCTTTTACACAAACATGCACACTTTCACACAAGCATCTCCCATGCACATGCTTGCAGTGTGTTCCTTGTGCACACACCTGCACACACATTGCCCATGCAAACACTAGGTGCTGGTAGTACCCCTAATCATGACAACTTGAACATCTCCATCCATTACCAAATGCTCAGGTGAGCAACCCCTGAACTGCTCGCCCAGGTGTCCTTCACACACCCCTTAACGTGCACACCTACACACGCTGCAACACCTGCTTCCTGCTCCATCCCCACCTGCCTGCCCTGGAAGCCGCACCACCCACCCCATGCAGGCCCAGCACCTCCTCTCCTCCCAGCTAGGTTGCTCAGGAGGCATGGGGGAGGCGACAGGTCTTTTCCTGGTAGGCGCCTGGCTCCTGGAAGAGGCAAATGTGGATCTAATCTTCAGCTGATTAAATGTCCCTCGTTAATGAGTTTCTTTAATTAATGAAGTTTTTGGGTCTGCTCCACTTGCGTTACTCCAGCCACACTCTGCCTCCTCAGCACAAAGCGGGGCCATTTCCTCCCGGGTAATTGTGGGAGCTGCGGCCGTTCCTGCCGACGCTGCACTCTGCTGATTGCGCCTGTCAACTCGGGGCTGACAACTCCATTTTTAAACGTTTTCTTCTCCAGAAGTCATGTGCACATGCGTGCTTGCACACACTGACAGAGCCTGCCCCAAGTACCCCCCACGTGTGTCACCTCGATCACACACCAGGCACTTTTGTGTATATAATATGAGTTGGATTTGAGGCTCCCAGAGAGGCCCACGGCTGAGCGAATCCTCACATTGGTGTGCAAGACACGCTCACCCCTGCAGAACCAACCTGTGCGTGCAACACACCCGCATGCTTACACAGAACACACCTGTGTGCAACACCTCACCCTCACATGCAGGCGGTGAATGCACCCACACGCCTAGAGTCCCCACGTGCAGACACACAGCACACACATGTGTACCAGGTTGCACACCAGTATGCACCCCCACACGCAGGCATTTCACTCGATTCACGCTCACATCCCAGCTATGCACACCCTCACCATGCCACATCCACATCCGGGTAACATGCACCCCCACTGCAACCACACAAGTACACTGCGTGCTCACCTGTGCCCCCACAGACATGCATACACCGCAGTACATCTGAGTACAGGTAACGTGTGCACTCCTACCTAGCCCCATGCACACAGCACTCACAATCCTGCAGTCACACTATACTAGAGCTCCACTCTGCTCCGTATTGTTCAACTCCATACATGGTTCATACATCACACACAGGCACGCCACCCACACCCTCAGTGCCGCCCCAGGCCAGGAGGACGTAGATAACTGACATCCGGTGAGGCAGGCCCCTCCCCCAATAGAAGCAGAGTGCACTGTGCACACTCAGCACTAGGTGACCATGACCCCAGGTCCACCTGTGGTCCAAAATGGCCCTGCTTGGCTGCCGGTCAGCCCTGGTGTCAGCCCACTGTGTTGTGATTGGGCGACAGCTCTGGGCTCCAGGGCCTTTTCGCTGGCCACAAAGACTCTCTAAATTAGAAGCATTTGTCTTCTGCCGACGAGGATGCTGGGCACCTTCCCCACGAGGCCGGCCAGAGGCTGGGCAGTCGGGGCCCATGGTTGCAGGCCAGGGAGGAGGGCAAGCTGCCCGCCTGGCTTCTCTGCAGGTGGCACATGACAATACAGGTGGGGACTGGACAGGACAATTCTGCAGGACATGAATTGGCCCTAACAACAAAGAGAAAGCAGTGCACCCTCAAACAAGGCCGAAACAAGATCTGACACCAGAAGTCAGCTGTGAGGGACTGTGGTCAGGCAGGACGACGTTCCCACAACAGTGATACCAGAGGGGCAGTTTGTGCCTGGCAAGGACGTCTTACTGACTATTTATCCTAATCAGGCAGGGCGGATCTCACTATCCCCATAGTCCACTGGAGAAACTGAGGCCAAGAAAAGCCAAATAAGTCTCAAGGTTCTTCTGCCCACAAGTGGTAGAGCCAGACTCTGTGCACAGAGCTGCTTGCTCCGCCGTCCACACCCACTGTTCTGTGCCCCTTCCAGGCTGCTCCTCGTGGGGCCTCTCCGAGAAGGTCCTGGCAGGCCCAAGGTGGCTCTCCCACCAAGCTCCGACTGCCACATGCCCCGCTACCTGAGCTTTCCTGCCTATTACCTTCTCAGACTCCTCACTACGCCTGACAGGCAGTGTGTGAGCTGCGGGGCCGCGTGAGTCTCCATGTGCACGCTGGGTCTTGGGCCACTTCCGGCCTTTCACTCGGAGCCCAAGTTGACCCATGGTTGGGAGAAGACAAATCCTGGTCCTGATGACACCTGAGCAATGCCACGTAGAGCTTCTGCTGAGGCAGGTCCAGGGAGGGAGCCTCAGGGCCAACAGGCCACCTGGTGCCAGCTACACCTGTGTCCCCAGATGCCACATGTGCACCAGACACCATCAGCAAGTGCTGAGCATCTACTACTTATGACACTTTCACCTACATTAGCTGCAGGGCACGCAATGGTTCAGGGAATATGACAAATGGGGAAACTGAGGCTCAGAGAGAGAGGACTATGCTAAGGGCCCACAGCTCACAGGAGCACAGTGTGGTCAATGCCAGTTCCCCACAGCCCAGGCCTTTCCCTCGGCTCAGCTCTTCCCAAAGCGTGTGCCATGGAACTCTAGTCTTCTGGAATGCTCTAGGAAAGTGCTCACGGTCAAACTTCCTGAGGGAATGTGCCGTGCTGTCCCTTGAAAGGGCCTGAGAAGTCTTGTCATAAAAAGACACATTTAACTCTGCAGAGCCTGCACTGCCACACTGCTTCCTCTCAGAATTATCACTGCTATTGTAATTTTGCCAAAGGCCCATCAGACATGAAGGCATCTGGGAAACAAAACTGGATACCAGTTGATCCCCTCAAAGGACAGGTGGCTGTTGCTGGCAGAGGGTCCCTCCTAGGTGATGCTGAGTGCCACTGCTGAGTGACAAAAGGGTCCCTGGCCATGCCTGGGTGGTGACTTCCATTAGGAGCTGAGGGTCAAGAGGGCACAGCAAGGGACAGAGGCAGAAAAGGAGTGCTGGGTGTGTGGCTAGCTTCCTGGAGGCAGATCCTGGACACTGAATGCAGTGACCATTTCTTTCCTTCCTTCCTTTTTTTTTTTTTTTTTTTGTGGTACTCAGGGCCTACTAAACCAGCCCTTTTTTGTGATGGGTTTTTTGAGACAGGGTCTTGGGAACTATTTGCCCATGGCTGGCTTCAAACAGCAATCCTCCTGATCTTTGCTACATGAGCAGCTAGGATTATAGGCGTGAGCCACTGGTGCCTGGCAATGCAGTGACCATTTCTGAGAACAAAGCTTTGTATTCCAGGGTGTGGGGAACTCAGGGCCTTAGTAGCGTGGTAATTGCAAGTGACCAAGGGCACACCAGGGCTCCATGAACAGAGGCAGAGTATGAGGCCAGAGGGGTGCACCTGAGCACACCCAGAGCAGGGGCCACCGCAGCTGGGGTAGCACTGGGAATAGGTCAAGACTTTGCCCTTTGTGTAAGGAGCAAGGAGGATGGATGAACCAGAATCAGTTAAACACAGCAAGAAGGTGAAATCGGGTTGCTTAGGTGAAGGAAGCAGTTGGGTGCCAGCCGGCAGTCCCCTGGAGAGTGGGGGAGGTCACAGGGTAGGCCAGGTCAGAAGGCAGAGCACCAGCATGGGGGTCCGGGAGGATCTTTCCTGGGCACCTGACTGAACTTGCAGTTTTCTCCTGAGACACCAGGGTAGATTTCTCTTTGTGCAGAGGCTAAGGGAGGCGAGTAGGGACCCCATAGAAAATCAGGATTAAGCAGTTGGGGTGGAGCTGGGCATTCTGATGTTCAAACATTTACAGAAAGCCACAGGCTCTGGGCCAGGCGGGGCTGAGTTTGAGTCCTGAGTGGCTGGAGGTCCCTTGGTAAGATCCTCACTTCCCTGAGGTATTCCCCTCGTCTATACCGCAAGGATCATGACAGCCCACTTGGGCCATGAGATCTAGCAAGCAGACAGCACAGTGGTGACTGGTGTAGGCACCACAGAAGTGACTACCCCAAAACGGGCATTAGCTGTAACACTTCTGCTGCCCAGACACCCTGGGGAGCCTTTGAGAATCAGCCTGGCCCCCCCCCACAGGGCCTCACAGGGAGAGAAGTAAGGAGAGCAGACTCCCTGAGAATGAAGGAAGAGGCTGTGAGACCCAGCTGGGGGGATTCCTCATGCTTACAGGACAGAGAAGGGAAAGTTGAAGTGCTCTTACTTTATGTTGCTTTTGAAAAACTGTCGGGATCAAGGGAAATTACACTAAATACTGCAAACACACCCTGGCAGTAAATAAAAATGTGATTTACAACCGTGATACTTTCATTTCACAAACTCCCTGTGCGTCTCACTTGTAATTACTCCCAAACTCCATGAAGGTGGGCCTGCAGCCCCTCCCGCCCTGCCCTGCCCTGCCAGGCTGCTGGGTCTTCACTATATCATCGCTCCCAAAGTGGGCAGCTGACCGGGGAGTGCACAGGGCGGCCGGGCAGGTGAGAGCAGCCCTGTCCAGGGAGGCCAATGGGGCCAGAATGTGGTTCATTATGATTGAGATTAAACTGAAAAATCAATTTTTAATTGAATGTAGTCTCTGAACAGGCCTTGCTGCCCATGGCTGAACACTAATGGAATTTCCATCCTAAGCTGCCCTGTTCCTTGCATGACCTCTCCATACATTGACCCCAGCAGGACTGCCCAGGCCGGAAGAGTGCCCTTTCCCCAGGGGGCTTCAAGGAAAAGGTGTGCAGGTGGGAGGGGGCTGGCCGAAGAACAGCCTGTGCTCTCCATGCACACTGGCAGGGTAGGCTCTGCAGGCCACTCCCCTCCACCTTTACACGTGACCCCTCACAGTGTCCAGTTGCAATGTTGGCTGTCCAGACCTGGACTACAAGACTAAGGACCCAAGGTAGAATGGTCCTGGAGCTGAGGGCCACTGGGGGAAGATATAGCCTCCTGCTCGTTGCTTCCCACCTGCGAGGGAGCACACCCCAGTCTACCTGCTAGGCCTGGGCGCACAGCAGGAAGGACGTGCCCTTTGATCTGTCTTCTGCTCGGATCTCCTGTGCAGTGAGCATGTGTGTCTCACCAGGATGGAGGTTCCATGACTGCAGCTTGGCTGGGCCAACAGCCAAATCCTACCCAGGGCACTTCCACCTACTCTGTGCCACCCAGGTCTCCTTGTTGCATAGGCCACTCAAGAAGCTACCCAGGCCCATCTTGGGCAACCCGGGACTCCAGCATGTAGGACGCTCCAGTGTGTTGGACATCAACTATGCTGTCATCAGTGGGAGGCCCTCCAAGTCTCAGGTCCCCCAGGACCTCGATCTCTGCCCCTTTATTCTCCACTTCCCACTTCCCCATAGCTCCTGGGCTTCTCACCCAGAGCACAGGTACCCTGACACCTTTAAAGGTACAGAGTCATTGCCTCACACAGGCTGGGCCTCGGCCACCAGAGCCAGGTTCCTTCTCAGCAGGGACCACAGGTGACACACACAGCCAAGCTGACACCACCACACCAAGGCTTGCCAGGAGTGGGGAACGGGGACCAGTCATCCTCCCATTCCAGTCCCCTCACTTGGACACCACTCCCTCTGATGGCTGGGCTGGTCTCTGTTGGAAAGGCAGGCGGTGCCCATGGAACCCTCCTGCAGGAAGCAGGAAGGAATCCCCAGCCAGAGTACCTTGCTTGTGCTGGGACACCCCAGCAGCAAGTGCTCCTCGTAGCTACCCCTTTCCTATCAACTGTCTGCTACTTGGAACAAAGCCTTCCCCCATCTTTCCACCCTACGGACCTATGAGGGGATGCTGGCTACCTGGCCCACTCCTGGAAGGTCAGCAGGCACCCTGTGGCCACCAGATGCCCCTGCACAGGAGGCACAATCTAAGTGCAGGCCCTTGCTCCAGCCAAGCTGGATCAAGAGCTCTTGGGAGGAGCCATTGTCATGGGTGGAGGGACACTCTAAGCTGGCAGGGACCACAGCCCACCTTCCCCCATCTCTTGGCCAGCCCAGCCCCTCTGAGACACCCAGTTAGCAGTAATGGGTCTGTCCTTAGAGCAGGGCCCATGGGTGCCTGAAGAGTGGCTCTGTAGCTCCCCTACCCTACTACCACCTCATTTAAAACGCAGCAGGTATTTCAGGATGGCCACAGAGGATGAGGGTGTGCAGGGTACCTGGTAAAGCCCCCAAGTGCTCTTTCCTGGTGGCTGGAAGGCAGAGACCAGGAGTCAAAGGCAGGCTTGGAGGACTGCTGTGTCCCAGCAGGTAAGCCTCTATCTGCCCACCTGTCAGCTGTCACCAGGCCCCAGACCAAAAGGAGATGAGACTACCTGCACTGCTTGTCTTGAGTCAGGGAAACCAGGACACAGGACCTTGCTCAGGAAACCCAGACTAGAGTCTGGGGGTCACCAAGCCTCCATAGCTCCATGGAGCGTAGTCTGTGCTCTTCACACCATGTGCCTGCACCTCCCCTGGGTTTCATGCAGTGTATGGTCATGCACTTCGCAAGCCTCCTTTGGGGCATGGCAGCCATCCCTACTGGGAAGGTCTCAATGTGGCCACACACTAAAATCACCTGAGAAGACTTAAAAGTTACCAGTGCTTGGATCCCACCCTAGGTCTGATGACATCAGTCTGGGATAGGCCTGGGCACAGGGTCTTTATAAAGCGCCTCTGTGATTCTGAGATAAGCAGAGGGGACGGTGTTGCCCCACTGGCCTGGTCTTCTTGCTTGGCATCGGCCTTGCATGCTGTGAGGACAAGGGAGGGGCCCCTGGCTCAGGGCACTCTGTGTGCACCCTCCCCAGCTGCTCTTGGATCAGTTCTGGAAGTTTGTGCAGGCCCCAGAGCGAAGGCCAGTACACGCTCAGGCAGCGCTTACTCCTATTACTTTGCTTAGGACACTGCTGACAGTTGGGTCTGGACCATTCTTGATGGTAGGGGCTGGCCTGAGCCCCGCAGGAGCTCAGATGCCAGGAGCACCTCCAGGTGTGACAGCCTCCAGGAACCAACGTCCCCTGGGGCGGTCACATGTTTTCCTCAGCCCTAGCCCACTGCCCTGTAGACCCATGCTGCCTATGACCATGCAGCGGCAGGGTGGTTTCTACTGGGTGTGCTCCATGACAGCCACAGACAAGATGTTCAGTAAAGGTGAGCCTTCCTTTTGCAGTAGCATTAAACTGATTCATGAGACAAGTGACAATGGCACTTCCAGGACTTGAGCTAGGGATGCAGCATAAGGCTCAGACTCCATTCCTCCCATCTCTGAACCCTTCTGATTCAACGTTATGGGCCTAGACCTTGCCTAGCAACCCACATCCAGGCAAAGCCAATGAATTCCCAGGGGTTTGCAGGGACACTGATATGCCTCATGCCCCCCTGGAGTGGCTGGTTCATGTGGGATGGGTGCAGTGCAGCATTGGGGGTCCTTCAACAAGCAGATAGGGCCATGTCTAGTTGTCGTCCCCAATCACAGACCCACCTGAGGTCTTCATTTCCTTGGCTCCAGAGCAGACCTGAGGTCCAAGAAAGCCTGACAACAGGGGTGCTGTACCTGTGGTCTAGGCTCACGGGGGCTGCCTGCCAGGAACATCCTGTAGAAGCTGTGTTGGGAGGACGGTGACCCCTTGCTTCAGACTCAATTCTTCCACCTCAGGGAAGGGGGTGGGCGGGCAAATGTCCTAACAGAGAGGGGCACCCCTGCTGCCAGCCATTGGGCAGGGTAGCCCCTCTAGCTTTGGCAAAGCAGTCAACGCAGGCCTCCTGCTGGCTCCTAGGCACAGCAGGGCCGGAGCCTTTGCTTCTGATCTTTAAGAGAAAGCAGGATGAAAACCGAATGCATAAGTGAGAGGCCTCGCTTGGCCTCTGGCCACCCTGGGACCAGTCCCCAGCCTGGGCTCCCAGCCTGCTGTACTCCACTGGGACACTGGCACCAGTACCATGCAGCCTCAAGACTGCTCCTTTCCCTCCTCTCTATGTGGTCCTCAGAAACAGGATGGCCTAAGTCAGAGGTCACTGTGGTCCCAAGAGGAGGCTGGCTGTGCCCATGGGTTTGATGGAGATGATGAGGTGTTAAGGTCTGGGCACAGGGACAGACTGGGGTGTGTCCTTTCAGGCAAATAAGGACATCACTCTGTCTCTCTCTGAAAGGGTCTTGGGAGAATTCAAGACTCACACTGGTCCTATGCAGCCCACTTTACAGAATCAGAAACTGGGGTACAGAGAAGATAAGGAAACTGGGAATGTCACTGACAGAGAGAAGGCTGGAAGTGGCTGGAAAGGCAGTGAGGCTGGTGTGTTCCTCTTCCCCTCAATGTCCATCCTGCCTCCTGGAGAGCTTTCTCTATGCTATGCACTCAGACACCCTGGGAGGTCCCTGCTACCCTAGAGGCAGGTCCTGGTCCCAAGGTTTGGAAGAGCCCTTCTGGGGAGGTAGGACCCAATTTTTCAGGTGACAAGCTCCCAGGGACCCTCACCAAAGCTCAGAGTGGACAGATTGGTAAGTGAGGAGGGTGGGGTGTATGGACCACTATCCACCATCCTCACCCCAGTTCTGGGTTTGCTGCCTGTGCAGGTGTCCAATGCCCCACGCCCCGGCCAGGCTGGCTGCAACAAGACGGCCGTGTGTCCTGGGCTCTGACAAGTGCCTTCGATCCAGCCTCTCTCTCATGCTAATGGCTGTCAACATGAAACAGAGGCTGTGAAGGGGAAGAAAATTACTCCCTGAGAAGGAATTGACTGATCCCCATCATTTCTCAGGGAATCACTGACCTGTGAATATTTCATTACCCAAAATGCTGCACCATCCATACAAAACAGCCATCACTGCGGTGCAGCCCGGGAGCTCCGTCTGAGGCTGGGGTGGAGGGTGGACGCAGAGGGCCAGCAGGTGTTGGGGCAGGTGCAGTGCATGCAGCTGGGGAGCTGCGGTAGCCCAGGAGGCAACATGGCCAGTGAGCATGCTTCCAGAGAAAAGGGAGCCAGTGTAGTCTGCACTCTGCTGGCTCTTGCTCCTCCCAGTTATGACTGGATCCGCTTCCTCACCTGTGGGAGCCCAGGGCCTGGCCCTAAGGCCCCAAAGAGATAGGTGCCCAGCAGATGGGGACCCATATCCAGGCAGCTGTTCCATGGATAAAGAGGAGTCACCATGAATTTCTGGGAATTCTGGGGTCCAGGTTCCCTCCCAAGGGTCCCTTTCTGAGTCTCCCAGTTGCTGGCACAGGCCTCACTCAGTCAGGAGCTCTTCCAGGACTTGGGAGGGTCCAAGTCTAGATGATTCTAGGAGCTCCCAATGCTCTGTCCTACCCTTCTCCCCACCCTGGCTGTAGCTGAGACGGGTTCAAATCCTGAGTCTGGCCTGGTCAGGCTTACCCCTACCAAACCTTGCAGACTCATGAACCTCTCCAGACTTCAGCTTCCTACTCCTACACCAAGGCTGATAATCGGAGCCGCCTTGCTGGTTGCTGAGGATGAGACGAGATCTGATTCCAGTGTCCAGGTGCTCTCTACCTGTAACGGACCTCACTGGAGATCTCCAGGTGTGCAGATGTGGCAGGAATCCTCCCCACTGTGTTCCTGCAGTCTCTGTGCATCTGGCCAGTGTCTGGACAAGGCCAAATTCCCTGGAGCAAGGGAAAGGCTAGAACCACACTCCTAGGTGCAATCAGCTCCTGAGTTTGTAAGGCCATGAGGGAGAGCAGGGGATAGTCTGGGCCTTTCTCTAGGGAAGAGAAATTCATTCAAGAAACTAATAATAAAACCTCCTGGTCATGCTGGGCTTTGACTGGGTGGGAGCTAAATGCCCAACCATGTTGGTGGCATCCATTGGTAGCTGCCACCAACCAATGACAGGGCACTCTTTAAGTTTACAACAGTAAAAGGGGTGCTTCAGGGGCAGGAGCACCATCCCACCATCCCCCTCCAAGAGCGACACCAGCACGCTGCCCGGGAAATGTGCCTGCCGTGTTATTATTGCTGCGGTTACATTGGGGACGGTGTTTCCAAATTAGCACGCGCCCCGGAAGGCGCCGGGCATCCATCTGGGGATTAGTAGAGTGTGGGAGGCAGTGTCTCAGGCCCCCTCCCTGGCACAGTGCGGCTGCAGGGAGCCGCGATGCACAGCTGGTGGGGGTGGGAGGGAAGGCGGGAGGAGGGCCAGGGGGAGGGGGCTTAGGCCCAGTCCCATACTTCTCGGTGGCCCTCCTTGTCCTGGGGAGGAAGAGGGGCTGGACGGATGACAGTGACTTGGTCTGCAGTAGGAGGGATTTAGGCTGGCTGCATGGAGCTTTGGGCAGCGAGGCGTGTGAGACACTGGGAAGCGTGACTTGGGGGCGTCCATGGAAAATTCCTCCTCCTGCAGGCTGGCTCCAGAACCTCCAGCCCGGCCAGATAGGAGGGCTTCATGTACCCCAGAAGGCTGGGGGTGGTCAGTGGGCTCAAACCTTTTCCCACCTTTCCAGATTCTGACCCCTGACCCCACTCCCACTCTGGGACACTAACTGAGGTCAGGCAAAGGGATCTACAGCTCCCAGAGAATGGAGCGGGGTGGCAACCATTTGTCTCTGTGTACTGAGCTCCTGCTGTACAGCTCTGAGTGCTGGGATACAAGGGGACAGAGGTGGGCGGTGGCCTCCCCCTCTGTGGGGACCGGGGACAGGAAGGGACAGGCATTACAAGCAGACAATCTGTGCCTATGTTGGGGACTCAGCTTAAGTTCTAAATTTAGTTGGGAGTCCAGCAGGGGCTGTTGGGGGCTGGTGTCCCTTGGGAGAGGCTGGCCCTGCTGGCCAGGAGGAGAAAGTAGTACATGTTGTGGGAGGCAGTGTCGGCTGGCTGCTGGCCAGGTCGGGAGCAGAAGCCCCACTCTACCCCTTGAGACACAGGTCTGAGAGGTCTAGCTGCTGTCCATGCAGCACTGCCACAGTGCCAAGGGGTGAGGGGACTGCTGTGCTCCTAATGCCTGGGTCCCAGGGGTGCAGAACTGCAGCCTGGTGGAGAAGCCCGGGAGGAGGGAGCCCCTGAAGAAGGTGGGAGGCTGAGTCCCTCTTGGGCATGGGGTGGCCAAGGTGGCTGGGTTGGAGCAGGGTGGGCAGGTCAGAGGAACTGCCTGTTGGGCCTAAGTGATGCAGACAGGCATCCTGGCTCTCTCCATCAAGCTCCCCAGGCAGTTCAGATCCATCTGTACACCTGTTCACCTGGCTGGCTCCCCCAGGTGCAAATGGCTGTCTTTGGGTGCTTCTGTAGCACTCTGGTTCTTGGGACCCATGTGCACTTTCCTTAGGACAGGAGGTAGCTAAGTCCCCTACCCAGATGGCCAGACCAGTTTCCCTGAGAACCAGGACCAACAGGACAGTCACTGAACTGGGGGGACACCTGACCACCTCCAGGAACAAGGAAGTCCTAGCAGAAGTTGGGGGCAGCAGACACTCGTCTCTCTCCATCTCCATCTCCCCAGCAATCCCTGCTTGCCATGTGTCCTCAGCCAGCCCCAATCTTGCAGAGCAGAGGAGGTGGGGACAGACACCTCTGAGGGAAGAGGAGGGATGAGGGGAGGCAGCCCCATGCTGAGGATGACCTCAGAGATGACTGGTGCTGCTGGAGCAGCAGGGGGCCCAGGCGCGTTATCCCAGCAGAGGCTTAGTGTTCCCTTATGTGTGGCGGGGAGAACAGAGCACTGGCCATTCCACTGCTCCATGGTCACCAGGTCAGGGCCACCTCCCAAGGCCGTATTCATCAGACGTTCAGCAGACCCTCATCCCTTGCCCTGCTGGGCACCTGGGCTCTCAAAATGAAGATAATGACAGTTCGGGGTACTTTGTGTGGATTCTAGATTTTGTACTCAACGCTGGCCCCACTCGTGATCCAGACCACTACTCCGCCTCTGTCCTGGGAGGGCTTCACAGGACACAGGACTCACAACCCCAAGAAAGTAACAAGGCCGAAAGCCCCGTGGAAGGGCCACCCTGGCAGTGTGTGTGTGGCGGCAGGGGGTGGGGGGTGGCGAGGGGGAAATCAGAAAAGCTCTGGGGAGAGGTTCTACACATATGCAGGCCAGGACTCTCTGTCCTGGCAGAGCCAAGGCACAGGGCTTGGAGGGGCCCTGGCCAATGGAGGAGGGGAGACAAGGGTGAGAGGAGCTGGTGAGCTGCCCCCCCACCACAAAGTGATGGAAGGCAGGGGTGATAAGGAATGCTGGGGGACAGCATTCAGGGGCCCCTGACAGCTGATGGACGAGAGCCAGCCCTCCCTGGCTCTGGGATCATGCAAGGAATAGTTTGAGCTCCAGACATCTCCATTCCTGCAGGGTCCAAAGCCATGTCCAGCTCAGTCATAGTGGTGCTGAGAAGCAGCTGATTCGGTTCAGCAAATATGGACACTGCCTTCTAGATAAATCAAACTGCTGTACCAGCAGCCTCCTGGTGAGGAGGAGCAGGAGGCCAGTGATGGCGGTGGGCAGCAGCCTTCCTGGGGGAGGCCACGGCAGGGGAGACCTCCAAATGGTGTTGCATCGCCTAAACTTGGACTAGAGGGTGTTCATTCCCCACCCTGCCCTCTGCGCGTGAGAGACAGAGACCCAGACAGACAGGAGAGGCAGAGGGAGCCCAGGGGCAGATGGAGAAGGGACAATGTCCCAGGCCCAGAAAGAGAGAGCGGAGGCACACGGCTACAGAGGGGTGGCTGAAACAGCTGTGTAATTCAGGGAGCAAGACAGAGCAAAGACAGGGCTGAGAGGGGCCCAGGGCTCCAACTGCCTTTGTGCCTAGAGGGCACATCCCACCTCCTGCCACACTCCTTCCTTTACTGAGCAGGTGGCCAAGCTGCCCTCACTACAGCGCTTTCCCCAGGGGTGTGGAGGAGAGAGCCCGTGGGAATTCAGGTTGTGTGCCCCACTGTCTAGACCCCATCTGGCTTCCTCCAGCAAGGCAGGAAGACCTCAGTCAGCATGGCAGCTCTCTCCTGTCCCTGTTTTGCCCTGACTGACTTTCAACAAACCCCTCTTCTCACTTTGCCCTGGTCTGGCTGGGCCTGGTCTTGCCACCCTGGCCCCAAGGTTCCCCTTCCATTATGCAGATCTGCTGACCCTGGATCCTGGGCTGAGGTGGTGTTGGTGCCAGGCACAGGGGGAGCAAAGGGCCAGAAGCAGCCCACTCCCATCACTCCCTTTCATTGCATCACTGGGTCAAGATGTGTGGAAGGTGTGGCCAGAAAGGCCTGAATTCCAGGCCTAATTGAAAGAGTTTTCAGCCTCCATTGGGGGCGAGGGCAGGGATCCTCTTCTCCAGAAGAAGCCCATCTTTGGAGCTGGTGGGGGAGATAGGGAGTGTGAGCCTGGCTAAGCCTCTGAGTTGGGGTGGGAGGCTTCAGAATGACAGTATTGGCTAAAGCTGACCTTACTTAACAGCACAGAGAAGCAAAGAGGCTGGCCCCAGTGCACCCAGCAGTGAGAAAGTCAGGCTTCCAAATTTCCCAGCCATCTTTTTTCTTTTTCTTTCCTCCTAATCCTTATGTGGCACACAGACAATATGCATAGATAAGGAAACTAGAAAGGAAAACAATGCACATGGGAACAAGGTCTGGAGGAGTGGTTCAAGTGGTAGCAAGTGTGAGGCCCTGAGTTCAAACCCCAGTACCACCAAAAAAAAAAAAAAAATCAATCCCACTCTTGACCCCAGCACTAGGTTTCTCACTTCTCACCCTGCACCTGGCTATGAACCTGTACATTTTTTTACATGATCGAGGCCAGCGATGTTGCCATTTTTCACCTGGGGGTGCAGCCCGGCCCCCTCCTGCCACACTCCTTCAACCTGCCACAGTCAACTTCAACCTCCGTGACGACAGAAGTGTCCCCCTCCCTGCCCTGAGATCTGGGGATCAGACCTGGCTCCAGCCCCCACCACTGAAGCTAGGAAGTGAAGTTAAAACGTAGCATGACAGAATGGAGTGTCTATGACATAGAACCACTTATGACTTTTGTCACTCTTTGAAGAAAAGGCACCCCAGCCCCTAGCCCAGCCTACAGGCCCCACTGGTCAGTCAATCCCTGGCTCTCTCTCCAGTGCTTCCCAGCTCTCAGGGCCCCACCACTGGGGATGTTTCTAGTTCTCTGAACACTCCAAGCTCCATCTGCTGCAGAGCCTCTGTGCGTGCTGCTGCTCCTCTGCCCCCAGGAACCCTCAGTCTTCCACTGCCCAGCAACTTTCAGTGCTGCTTTAGCAAGAGTCACTGCTCAGAGATGTCCTTCCTGACTGCCCTGTCTGAAGAAGTCAGGCCTACCCTTGGCTTCCATCTATTTTCACTGCATTGAGGTCAACTTGGAAATGTTTTCCAAGTTTGTTTGTCCCTGCGCCCAGGAGGTGCATGTGCTGGGGGGCAGGTATTCAATAAATGAGGGGAGCGGTGTGGGATGCTAGGGGCCGGGGAGGATGCCCCACAGGGGAAAGTTGAACGACTGCGCCAAGATGCTCACACAGACATGAGACGGGATGCTAGCTTACTGCGCGGTGCCCAGAGCTATTGGGGGCAGTGAGGCAGAGCCCAGCTGGGGTTGTTCTCAGAGCGAGCCCACCCTGCCTGTTTCCATGTGACTGGGAGACTGCAGTGGTATCAAAGCCTACACTGCTGGAACCTCCAGCCATCATTCTTGCTTTGCTGAGGTGGGGGTGTGTATGCTGCGGACAGGGATCAGCGTCAGGGCCAGGGGTGAGGGTTTCACAGTACTCAGGAGCAGGGCTGGGTCCTCCCTTGAGCAAATGCCAGCCGCTTCACAGTACCTGAGTCAGGTGCACACTCATGTACAGGTGGGAAGCGGTAACTCTTGCCCTCTGCAGGCAGCCTGGCCTGAGAGTCTGAGGAAGGACATGGTTGCCTTGCTAGGCATTCCGAGGGCCAGCAAGGCCAGTGGCAGAGGACAGACATGCCCTGCCAGGCACCCTGACTCTGCCTGGCAGCTCCTTGGACAGCAGCAGTGACTTCTCAAGCCTGATGCAAAAGCAGTGCCCTACTGTCCCCAGCCCTCCCCAGGCTCTCTGCCTCAGAAGACTTTATTCACAACATCCAGCCAACAAAGTGACAGTGTGGCTGCTGGGGAGCGTCCAGAGCCCACCCCACACCTCCAAGCCTTGACGGTCCCCCAAACAGCCATTTGGCCTTCTCGGCACTGTCTCCTTCCCTCCTCAGGCAGCCCCAGCCCAGCAGAAGGGCTGGGCTGGGCACTGCCCGCTGTTGGGCAGGAAGCCAGTGGGCAGGGAGGGGCCAGGGCGGCAGGCTCCACTCCATCAGACGGATACCTCGGAGCAAAGCCAGCATGAAATATTCATGCAGTAAATGGTGCAATTTTGTCTGCATTCAGCTAACTTCATGTATATTTCAGAGTATTATGAAATGATAATGTTGTGTAACAGAGGCAATGAGACTGGGAGGGCCGGAGCAGGAGACAGGGAATCTGAGGGTGCAGGTGAAGCAGGTGGGAAGAAGGATCTGTCCCTTAGGAGCACAGAGACAAGGATGACCAACCGTTTGAACAGAGGGCAAGACAATGGGGAACACAGCTGGTTCTAGGACGGGGGACAGGAGGGCTGGCGGGAGGGCAATGGGAGTTCCCTGAGGTCCCAGAACCGGACATGAGGCTGCCCATCCCTTTTCCCCTGGAAAGAGCACCCCTGAATGTCTTGCATCTCCATGGTGGAGGGGACAGAGATGCTCCTACCAGCCCACCCGCCCGCCTTTCCTTCTGCTGGCCACAGGGCTTGGGATTCAGGTCAAGGTCCTGGTGCCGATTCAGCAGCCACGGCCTCCAGGGCACAGAGAAGTGGGGCCTCTGGGGGATTTCTAGCCAGTTCTGCCAAAGAGGCCCCAAATTCAGCCTTCCTAGGTTTGCAAGGTGCAATGGGAGTGGCCCTTATTATGTCTAGTCCTCCTCTACCTATGAGTCTGATTTGGCCACTGTTCTGGGGAATGAGGGTGTGGGGATTACAAGTCAGACCTCTCAGGGGAAGGCGCCTGGCTCACTGGAAGGACTCTGGGCCTTTCCTGGGGGCCTCAGGTACAGAGAAATCTGGGATGAAGAGAGGTCACCAGTGAGAGAAGCTGTTCTTCAGCCTCTGGGGCCAGGTGTCTGGCTATTGGGGGATCTGCTGTGGTCACCCCAGTTCTCCATTCTTTATTCATTGAGAGCCCAACCTTGACTTCTTTCCTAGGTCCCACACCAGAGGAAGCATCCCTGGCTGGGGGTGCCTCATTTCAAAGGATAGAGTCCTTGGTGCTCTGGCAGCCCCATGTGTGGCCAAGAGCAAAGGAACCTTTCCCTGGGCTGTGAGGCTGGTGACCAAGTTTTCATAGCTCCCTCCCTCTGGTCCCTCTCCACTTCAACAGCTGGGCAGGCCTAGCACTGCATGGTCAGCTGGATCAGGGGAGGCAAATTCAGCCTGCGGGCCAATTCTGGCCCACAAATCATCTGTGTAAAGAAGTTTCAGAGGAACTTGGCCACACTCACTTATGTGTTGTCTAGGCCGTATTCGTGCTGCAGAAGAGGTGGGGCAGAGACTATAGCTGTGAAGCCTAAGTTACATACCATCTAGCCCTTCGGGGGATGGGGCTGCTAGCCCCTGAGCTGGGCAGCAGGGCTCTCCAGCTTGCTGGAAGCCTCATAGCTTCTGCGAACAGTAATGGGCCCTTCTGCCAGAGTTCTGACAGCACACAGGGTATTTTGGAGGGAGTAGGGACTTCATGCCCTTGGTTGGCTGTGCCTTCTTCCACTGTGGTCACTGGGTGAGAATGAATTTCATCCCTGGGAAGCCACAGAGCCACACTGTCTGGTCTGCAGCCCTCCCTGGCAAAGGTGGCTCCTCTCCCTCACCAGTGTGGGCCAGGCAGGTGGGGAAGGGGGCTGAAGGGCAAGAGACCCTTGGAGGCTCCCCAGGTACCAGAAGGGACCCTGCTCTGTGTAGACACCACCCCTGCTCCTCCACCTCATTTCCAGCCTGGGTCTTCATTCTTGTCCTGGCTCTGCCCCACCCCCACCTGCCTGTCCCCATGTTCTCTGTGTCTGCCTCAGCCAGCAAAGCCCAGCACTATAGGCACTGGGCACTGTCCAGTCTGCAGTTGGCTTCTGTGGTACAAAGGCCAGAGTGGCTCCTGGCTGATGGCCTTTCTTTTGGAGCTCACACTACTGCTATCGACCCTCTCTGTCACTAGGCCTGCCCCTTCTCCAGGCTTTGAGAGGCCACCAATGCTCACTATGGTACACTCACTCCCCCAAAACACTGACTGCAATGTTCCTCCCTGGAAGGCCCACAGATGCTGAGTCAGGGCCTCGGTGGGGACAGAGGGTCTTGGATCAGACTTAGAGAACAAGATCTGGTAGAGCTGTTTAGTGGCATTCCCTTGAGCCTTGGTCTGGTGGCGTCTAAGGACCCTGTGAGTGAGGCTGTGCAGGGCCAAATCTCCTTAAGTTGCTTGGAGCTAAGTTCTCTTAGCCTTGAGACAGCCCTTCACCAACCCCAGTCCTCAGCTCTGTAGGCAACTATCTACCAGGGGGACAGAGACACGGACAAGGCACCAGCTCTCCCAGTCTCACACCATCCACACCCCCTCCCCTGGAAGCCAAGGGTAGCCATGTCTGTCCAGCTTGCTGTACTGTGGCGTGGCAACCCGATGCACCCATCCTGGCCAACCAGCACCAGCTAGCTTTCACAATTACCACTGTTTATGAAAAACCTCATACTTGGAGAGGCAGGCCCAGTCCTCTCTAGAGGGGCTGGACAGTGGGGAGAACCACTTCTGCCATTCGATGGGCCGAGCTGTGCTCCCAAATTTGCATGCTGAAGCCCTGATCCCAGCACCTCAGCAGGTGACTATGTTTCGAAGCAGGGTCTTTAGAGACTAGCAGGTCAAACTGAAGTCAGGGGTGGCTCTAATCCAGTTTGCCTGCTTTTTTGTTGCTGTTGTTGTTTGTTTGTTTTGGCATAGGCTAGGCAAGAGGTCACCACTGAACTACACAACCAGCCCTGACTATGTCCTTATGAGAAGAGGAGAGCAGGACAGAGACACACAGAGGGACAACCACATGAGGACACAGGGAGGAGAGGCCTCAGGAGGCACTACTTGCCCACAGCTTGGCTTGGAGCTTCTACCTCCAGGACAATGAGACTGTAAGTTCCAGTCTGTGGCTGACCAGTACAACTACTCAGCAGTCCACTGACCAGGCAGATCTCCTGTGACTTTGTACCTCAGTGTTCTCCACTGTCAGATGGGACCATCATATACCCAGCTAACTGGCTGTAGGGAGAACAGTGAGTGGAAGACGGGTTGGTACCCAGCTCTGTGTCCTGTCCTGTTATACTTCTCCATGCTGCTGAGGTCCAGAGACCCTGCACTGAGATTGTCACTCTCACACATGTCCAAGCTCTTCTAGCCAGAGCCCCAATGAAGATGGCAAAGAGGAGGGAGAAGGGACAACCTGGTGAGATGCCCAACCAAGGCCAATTGAGGCAGACAGCCAAGCTCAGGGCCACTGTTTTCTGGCAGGAAAAACTAACCATAAATGAATAAAGGCCCCACAGCTTAGCAGGAGCTGGGGACCTCTAGGGTAGAAGCCCAGCACTGGCAGCAGAACTATTTATTTGGTTACACTGGGATAAATGCAGGGACCTGGACCTGCATCCCTCATCCCTCACCGATGGCCATAGACCTCTCCTGGGCACCTGGGATGGGCACCAGGCTATCTGAGGCAGATGCTGTGATAGTGGAAGTCTCTCCATCTGACCACAGACAGTAGCCATGTGGGGTCCATTAGCCTAGCAAGGTTGCATGGGACCCTTGTGGACAAGCACATCATCCAATGGTAGGGCATGGACACACAGGTGCATTGGTGACCCAGAGGAGCCTGGCTTGGGGAAGGGCAGCAGAAGTTCCTGTCTAGCACCAGTCTAGGATCAAATATACTAGCCCATTCCCACGGAGGAAACAGTGTTCCCCAGAGGACAGGACCTCCGAGGCCTGTGGGTGAATTTGTTTGTGGCAAGCCAACCATAACTGGAGAATCAGCTCAGGTGCAGGCCTGGGCTCTCCCCTCTCTCCTTGGCTCTCCCACTTCACGAGTTCAGAGTCAGCTATCCTATCCAAACGGGAAAGAACTCACAGAAGAAAGGTCAGCTAGGGTGCAGAACAATTGTTTGGGCCTCTGCCCTGTGTACCTTCTTTTTTTTGGGGGGGGGTGGGTCGGGGTAGTGGGGTTTGAAGTCAGGGTCTACACCTTGAGCCACTCTCCACCAGAACTTTTTTTGGGATGGGTGTTTTCGAGATAGGGTCTTGTGAACTATGTGCCCAGGCTGGCTTTGAACTGTGATCCTCCTGATCTCTGCCTCCTGAGTAATTAGAATTACAGGTGTGAGCCACCGGTGCCTCTTCTCATGGGCAGATGGGATAGGCAGAGGCTTCTCCCCATCACCTGCACTCTGGCCTCACACACAGCACCCAGGGCAACAGCACCTGATGTGGAGGCACTGAGCGGCCCCAGGCTGTGTGACCAGAGGACAAAACCTTTTCCAGGGGCAAAGGAAGAGACGGCATGGGGCACACTGTAAAGCTTTGCACACTTTGCTGCAGTGTCTGCTATATGCTAAGTGATGTTCAGTCTGAAGGTCTCAGGCAGCCCACAGGCCAGGACACCAAGGCATTACAAGGTGACACGGTTACTGAGGCTGTGGGAGCAAGCACGGGCATCTGGTGGAGGTGGGTGGTGGGAGTTTAGATGTTTGTGCCGGGCAGCCAGGGCAGCCTATGAGGCAAAACCTAGCACCACCCAGAGCTGCTGAACTGGCCTGCGTTCACTGAAAAATGCCTAGAGGGAGGTGAGTGGAGCACAGCTGCTGAGGAGGAAGAACGGCACGGCTCTTCCAATTCCTCTGAAGGCAGGAGCTGACACAAGATGTCCAAAGACTTCAGAGGTGGATGCATGTGCACACGTGGGTGCACTCCTGTGTGAATCCCAGGGGGAGCCTCACCCTCTCAGTAAGGCTGACAAATGGAGCCAGGGTCTGCTCGTGGCCCCCTGGTCCAGGGTTGGCTTTCCCCCTACTGTGCTTGAACAATGAGCAAGTGCGTAGCTCTGGCCCCAAGGAATCTCCTGAGACACTTCTAGCAGACAGAGCTTGGGATTAGAGAACACAGATAGAGCTCCAGGCCAGGAGGGAGAATCCAGAGCAATGCCCTCCCAGAGGGGGTGGCCTAGAGCCAGGGAGCCCCTTGAACTCTGTATCCCCCACCTCCCAGGAGGGCTATACCCGGGGTCACTTGGGCAATGGCACAGGCACAAGCACGGGCACAGGCAGGGGCACAGAGCTCAGGAGTGGCTTGTCCTAGCTGCAAGCAGAGCAGCATGAAAGTCTGGGGTCTTCTGGGTGGGTCTTGGCCATCTTGAAGGTCAAGGGCTACATTCTAACACCTGGGCAGTCCCCAGGGGTAAGGGGCAGGACACAGACTCTGCAGTTGTCCCCCCTGCCTTGTGTCCACCCCCTGCACTTGCCCTAGAGCCAGGCTTGGGCTCCTGGGGCTCCTGGGGGTCCCCCCACATCTACCTGCTGCTCCTAGAACAGACTCCTGGGCTAGATAACTCCATGAGGACAGAGCAGGAGTTGGGATTCACCTCACTCATGCATTCATTCATTCTTTTTACATCTCTTAGCCGGACATGGCACTGGGTGCTGGCAATCCTTGGTCAGTGAGATGTCTCTCTGGTCCTTACCCCCTGGAATCTACAGGTTAGTTAAAGATATAGGCAATTCTGCAGTGATCTGAAGCTATGGTGGTTCAGAGAGCACAGCCTGGCTATAACACAGTCACCTAACCATGGCACTCAGGGGCAGCTGCCTGGGGGAGGTGGCTCAGCTGGGGCATTGAAAGATAAATAGGAGCAAGGCAGGGGGAGAACAGAGGCTGGCAGAAGTCATGTCACAGAAACGAGAAGCCCAGATGCCCCCAGAGTCCAGGAAACAGGTCAGATGGGAAGGGGATACTGAGGGGTCCCATGAAGCCTGATTGGCCCAGGATGTGCCTTACGGCATGTACACACATGCCCCATTTGTCTCACTGGTCTCTGCAGACCTTCCTGGAGGATGCCCCAGGGCCCGGAGTGATCTCAGCTTCTGGACACCACACTCCCACCCACAACCCAACCCTCTCTGGGATCCCTGGGGACTCTGAAGCTGGCTTGCCTGCTCCTGCAGCTGATGGTGGACATTCTTACTGCCCTTCCCACTGTGGCCCTTCTCCAAACCCACACTCTGGCAACATCAAAACCCACAATGTCGAAGGGGTTCAGGGGGATCACAGTGGGATCTTTGGGTAACAAGATGGTAAGAAATCCTCAGGACCAGATAGATCATGGCTCCTCCCTGTCGCCCTGATGAGAACTGGGAGCTGGGGAAAAGGACAGGTCTGGGGCTACTGTCCACACTGCCTGTAACCTCTGCGCTTACAGAACTACCTCTCAGCCCCAGCTATGCCTCACAGAGCCAGACTTAATGGGGCATTAGAACAGAATTGAATTTCCCCTTAATTACAATGGCCCACAGATATTGTTTAATTTGTAATCGGGAGTTAATGTGGTTTTCCCCTCCTGCAATCATGGGGCTGCCTCAACATGCATGCTCCCGTCCACATGGACAGGGACATGGACCCCGCCCTGCAGGGCAAGGACCTGCACATGGCCATCCATGCCAGGGTGCACTGGTCCCGCCTCCACCCGCCCCTAGCCAAGCCCACCACACAAGAGGACCGTCACATGTCACATGTGCACACATGCATGAACCATCCTAATAGGCAGGCAGCAGCATAATTTTCCCTCTAATTACATATTCAGCACTTCTGAGAAAATGAGATTTTAGTAATTCAATTGGACTGAGACGCGGGGCTATAATAAAATGAAATTTGTAACAATCGTGCAGTTAAATTAGTTAAATGGAGAGGAAGGAGCTGTGGAAAATTGACCCTGCGATCTCCTAAGGACTAATCAGACATTTGAACTGAGTTGTGCTAACAAAGCCCTCGGGTGTTATGGGTGGTGAGGGGGCAGGAGGTGGAGCTGGGCTGGGGGGCGGAGCCAGGGGCATCGGGCTGCAGGTGGAGGAGGGAACAGATGGGCAGAGGACAGCCCACTCAGGGAAATGCAGGTGGAAAAAGCCAACCACACACTTTCTAATGGGGTCTTCCTCAAACTAGTTTTCAGGGCATCCCTGTTGCCACTTGGAGAGGGACGTCATGGAGCAGACCAAGATCTGTGCCTGAGAACTCTCAGGCTCTCTTGAGCACACACCCAGCCGGAGCTATCTGGGGGAAGAGGGGTGACAGTAGGGGCCAAAATTGTAGGGTTCCCAAATCACAGGGGCTGAAGCTGGGAGAGAGAAAGGCAGCTTCTGCCCAGTTCACCACGGTAGGCTCCCTCCTCACCTGGAGCATCCTATCCCAGACCCCAGCTATATCTCCCCTGGTCTACTCCCTCCTCAGACCCAGTGTCTCATAGAGGGAGTTTTCTGCCCTGGGGGAATAACAGGGCCAGGGCAGCTGGCTCAGGCTTAGTGCTTGGGTAGGGTGGGCAGGGAGTTGGGATGTCAAGATGAGTGGTGTTGACACCAGGCCTTTGGGGAACTGAGAAACTCAGAAGCAAAGCTCCAGGGATGCTCCCTAGATGGAGGGGACTCTGGCAGGGAGTAGAGTGGCCAGGGCCTCCTGCCTAGCCTCTTCCTGACCGTGAGACAGGCTCCTTGCTTTGCAGAGATGTCATCCTTCAAGGGATCACCACTTAAGACCTGGTCAAAAAAGCCACTGGAGTCAGAGCTGGAGCATGGCTTTGAACAAGGAAGAAGGTGGCCCGTCTTTGCAGCCCTGGGGTCAAAGCTACTTCAGTTGGAAGGGCCCTAGGAAGGCCCCCTGCCCACCTGCTTCCTGCTTGATGCAGACAGGGTGCCCACCTCCTCCAGGCCTCACCTCCACTGAGGCCAGATGCAGAAAGGCCCCCATGCTGTGCTCCTGCCAGCGGGTGCTATGGGTGTCTCCTGGCCAGATGGTGTCCAGACAGCCTTGCTGGAGCCCACCCGCCTGGACCTCCCACCTGGACCTCCTGGACCCTTCTGCTGAGCCGTGCAAACAGAAGGGGCTGGCCCTGAGGTGGGCGAGCTGTACCCCCTGCCCTGAGGCCTGAGCATAAGGCACATTCTAGAACGTCAGCAGAAGCAGCTTCCTGCCCCCATAGCTGGCAGGGCCTGCCTCCACTCCACAGCTCCGATTGAGACAGTAGGAAAATCAATACAGAAGCTGCAGGTGTTGGCGTCAGGAATCACTCCATGTCAGGGTTCTGGGAAGAGTGAGATGTGGGGGGGGGTGGTCGAGGTTTGGGATAGGGCCAGGGAAAGAATAGGCCAGGAAGACTTTCAAAGCCCCTGGCCTTTGGGAGGGGCTTGGGTACATTGTCAGGTTCCCTCAGTGGGTATTGATTATAGAGGCCCTAGACTGGGACAGGAGCCATCTGCAGAGTGGAGCTGTTAGTAGGTAACCTGAGGGGGTAAGGCCTGGGGCAAACCAGGGCAGCAAAGGGAGCAAAGGGTGCCCCTGTGTGGGGCACCATGCTGAAGTTTTGGGTTGTTCCATTTAACCCTGGAGTACCCCCGAGTCAGGAACTGGAGTGTCCTCCATCTGCACAGGAAGAAGGTGAGACAGGTAGAAGGGTCTGCACTTTGGGAGCAAGACAAGGGTTCCCAGTGCTTGGTGGCATCCCTAAGTGGAGGTGAGTGATCTCTCGCACTTGCAGTCAATATCAAGGCTGTGGGCACCCATGCAAATGACCAACTCTGCCAACAAAGATGGCACCGTAGGCCCTTGGTAGGAAGCCAGGCATCAGGTGGGATCCAGTGGCCCACAGAACAAGGGTGCAGAACTCCTCGTTAACCAACACGTGAGTGTCTTGGCAGGGAAGGGTATCCAGGCAGCTTCCTCAGAGCCTCACTGGGAAGGGGGTGCTGCCCTGACTCACCAGCTAATCCTCCATAAGCCTGAGTGACTGGCTGTGAGGACCCTAAGGGTCAAGATTCAGGGACACAGGGGAAGCAGGAGAGGGCAGAGTGAAATGTGGGGGGGGGGTGGGTTCACCCCTAACTTTTCTTGTTCTGCCTCTTCCTGCACCAGAAGTACCCAAGGGACCCTATATCTTACTCACGTTTCTACTCTCAGTGCTGGGAACAAACTGAACCCTAGAGCATCCTCTGCTAAGTGAAAGACAGGACCACACCCTCACCCTCCTGGAGCCAGGAGGAAAGGAGGCTCTGAACAAACCAGCCAGCCAGGGAGTGGGCAGCAGGAAGCCAGCGGGAGGCCAGAGGGGAAAGGAAGAGAGAGGGGTGCAGAGGGGAGGGGGGCTCCACCAGCATCCTCTGCCCTCCAGAGCCTTTCCCTCCCCATGGCTGGCTTCCACCTCCCAGGCTACAGCGAGCCATTCAAATATTTATCCTTGTTTCATTTTCCAAAGGGAGAATGAAGAGAATGCAATAGAACGAGAGAGAGAGAGAGAGAGAGAGGAGAAAAATTCTGAGTTTCTCATTTGAAAGTTAATTAGTCTAATTAGGTCTAATTAAGACCCCCCCACACAATGCAGCTCACAATTGAATTGTCGGTCTCCTCATTTCTTTTGGTTCTCATTTTAGATGGAGCTCAGGGAAAGCCTGGGAAGGGAGCCTGAGAAGGAGGGTGGTGGTGGGATTTCCTCTCTGGGGCGGGGGGGGGTGCAACTGGCAGGGGGTCCACTGAGGCAGATCTAGCCAGGTAGTCTCCTTCTCAGGACATTTGGGGAAGCACTTTGGCGTCCATTCCTGCCTCAGGGTTCCCTGGAGGGACCTCAGGTCCAGGTGGATCTCAGGGCTCCTTTAGACTAGGACCTTCCGAACCCTTTCAACGGACTGGAGGTTTGTGTCCTCTTCCCCAGGTCTGCTGGCTTCCGGCACGCCTGTAATCCTAGCTACTCAGGAGGCAGAGACCAGGAGAATCACAGTTTGAAGCCAGGCGGGGCAAATAGGTTGTGAGACCCTATCTCAAAAAAAAAAAAATCACAAGAAAAAGGCTGGTGGGTGGAGTGGCTCAAAGTGTAGGCCCTGAGTTCAAACCCAGTTCCACATGTACACACACATCAAAAACAAGGTCATCAGGGACTGAGTATCACCTTGGGAGCCCAGTGCTCACCTGGAACACCCCGAGGGAGCGAGACTGATCACTCCCATGGAAGATGAAGTCGATGTGGGGGCGGCAGAATTGCAGGAGACAGAGTGGACGGACGTACTCTGCAGGGCAGCTCAGCTTATCTGCCAGCTCACCGCAGCCCTGGCCACGATCCTGACCAGAAGGTCAGGGTGAGGCCTGCTGTTGCCCTACTTAACTTGCTCAGGGCATCCCCTTGTCCCCAGCTGCAGCAGCAGCAGATGCTGAGGTCCTGCCAGCCTAAGGTGGAGGGTCAGGTATGGTAAGGCAGGAGGGTGGTGATGAGGGAGGGGTGGAACTGCTGAAGATCAATGTGCACCGACGCCTCCGGGCATCCCCTCACACTGGCAAGGGAGAATGTGACCAGGGCCCTGGCTTTGCAGACAGGGAAACCGAGGCCCAGGGAGGTGGAATGAAATGAACCCAGGTATACCAAATGGGTACAAACCTGGCTTTGCCAGCTCCCTGCCCTCCTGTCCTCAGAGGAAAGGCAAACCTTGGCCCCAGATGGGATCCAGAAGGCACAGCTCCCAGCAGACACCGGAGGACGGATCTCACTTTCTGAATTCCTGGGGCTTCCATGCCAACATGGCCTTCCCTGCAGGGTGCCCAGGGGGCTCACGGCAGGGACAGTGCTCAGGAAAGGAGGCCAGGGTAAGTGCCAGGGGACCCCACTACCAGCTGCTGGCAGCCTTGGGTTCCCACTCAGGCAGCAAAGCCCGAACAAAACAGTGGCAGGAATGGCTGGAGGGCCGATATCTGAACCAAGATCAAAAGAATTAAGTAGGCTTAGCTCTGCTCCATGGATGAAGGGGAACCACCCACAGGGAGCTGAGGCTGGGGAAGGAAGTAAGGGGGAGACAGGAAGGTCCCTGGGAAGGGCACAGCCTTGGGGAAGGTGACAGCTGAACACCTCAGCACTTCAGTCTGGCAGTAGAAGGGCCAGTGCCCACGTGTGAAAAGGGTAGGACGCAGTGGCTCAGCCTTCGCTGCCTGCAGGCCTAAGGATGCTGGACCACGCAGAGCCCACCTACCCTCCTGCCAGGGCTGCCCCAAGCCGAGCACGTGTGTGAATATCACCCTGAACTCAGTGGGAGAATCAAGGAAGTCTCCAAGAAACGTTTTTTGGTTCTAAGACAGGTTTGTGGGATGGTGGTCCAACTCCATCAATTCATTAAAAGTCACAAAATTGTACGCCTTCCAATGGCTGAATTTTATTGCATGCAAATTAGGTCCCGCTAAAGCCATTACAAAATAATAAGGGGAAGAGACGGGAGTTCTCGTCTTCTGTAAGCCTAGAGACACCCTTGGGAACTGACCACATGAGACTTGGGGAGCCGAGCCTGGGAGGCAGGTGCTATGTTGCTGGTACCCAGGGCCAGCTGCCTGCCATGGGGGCTCCCGACTGTGATCACTGGGCAAGGCACTTCACCCCCATCTTAGAAATGCTTCACAAGGGCAACCTGCTAGCCTCTCTGCGCTTCGTTTTTTCTCTTCTGTAAAATGGGGAGGTAGCTTACAACCTGAGCTGCTAGAGGTTTATTAACAGAGAAATACCAGAACCAAAGCACAGGTCACCCTTTCTTTGGGGTCTCCATCAGGCTCTACAGTACTGAAAACTGAGTGCCCTCCAAGGACCCTGGGTCTGAATGGCTGTGTGCCATTCAGAGGGCACAGGTGCACCCTACCTCTGGAAGTGATATGCAGTGGGTCATGGAGCCCTGTGTCAGGTACAGGAAGGACTCTGGGCCCCATTTACAGATAAGCAGTGCATACACTGATCCAGAGCCTCTGGTCCCTCTCTTCTCCTCCCCTATCACTCAACCTGATTGCAGGAGGGACTAGGTTCTGACTGCACCCCAGAGGGAGGGCCCTCCAATTTACAGACAAGGAACACAGGTGCTAGTCATTCTCACCTCACCCCAGCTCACAGGTGGGGTCGGGATCTGTCTGCACCCCAGAGAGTTCCCCACAGCCTCACCATCTCCTGCCTGGATTTCTCAGCCTGGCTCTCCCGTCAAACCAGCCCCATCTAGAGTCGATGCTGCCCTGGAGACCGAGTGTGGGCCTTGGGAAGCTGCCCTCTGCTGCTGAAGCCTCCTGGGGCAGTGTAGGCCACCAGAAGCTCCAGGAAGAAGGGAGGGAAGAGATAGGTTCCTTCCCAGGTGAATACTCTTCCTTTCACCTCAACCACAGTTGGGTAGGGGCCTTGCTGAACTCCAGCCACAGCCTGGGAAGGGCAGTGGGGAGGGCAGTCAGTGCATTTCTGGGAGCCGTGATCCAGGGCATCTCAGGGCTCTGGATGTCCAATCTCAAGGGGCACTGGCCAATGTGAAGTCCCCACTCCCACCTGGGCTCACTGTAGGGCAGAAACATGTGGCCAGAGCCTCCACTGTACACTTTCGATCCTAAAATAAATCCCATTTCAACAACTTGTGAGCAGAATGATTTCGTTGTTTTTGCTTCAGTGTGGATTTACTGTTAATTTGCCAAATGGAAATATTTAAGACCAACTAAATACTTTGTGACCTTATTTTAGCAATTTCTTCTCTTGATTTAATAGATCTGGAACTCAGGACAACAGGAAAGGCCAGCTTCTGTCAGGTCTGACCCCGCTGCAGCCTGGGGCTGGACACTTTGGCTAAATTGTCCTTTATTCCTACCCTCCCAGTAAGGAGACATCCATGAGGAAACCCAGGTGAAGGGTGGGGAGGCACAGGTGCTACTGTGCAAGTGTGGGGCCTGCCTGGCCTGCTCGCTCCCTGAGGCCAGCTCTTTCCAATGCCTACCCTGGCTGGTGTGTTGAGGTGGGCTGAGGTCAGGCCTGGCTAGGGGACCCAACTTCCAGACCACCTATGGCTGTGGGTGCTTTGTGGAGTAGCTTTGCCTACCTCCAGCTCTGAGGAACCCAGCCAGGAAAGGTGGACTGGCAGACCCAGAACCCACCACCTCCTCTATCTGCCCAGGAATGCGACCCATTTGCTCGCTCACCTCCCAGCTCACCCTGTTCTCCGGTTGGGCTCACAAGCTTGAGGGCCAGAAAGCCTAACAGGGTTGTGCAGACTGTGTCAACACACACCTCTGGATGTCAGGCATAGCTGCCTGAACCACCTCGGCACCCAGTCTCCAATTCTTGGCCACACAGTGGCAATTCCCGACACAGAACCATAACACACATGTGCATCCTGAAAGACAAAAACACATACCCAGGTTCACCGGTTCTCACCTGGTTGCCGGCCAGGGAATGGCCACCCAGGTCCCCGCCCAGCTCCCAGAACACAGCCCTGCAGATGGGGTTGGACCTGTGAACCTTGGAGCAGCTGAGCTCTTCAGGGGGACAGAGACAGCAGTCACCAGCCCAGCTCTGGCGCCAGGGGTGGGGTGCCCAGATGGCCAGGGCTATCTACCCGTCACTTAGGTCTTTCTTTTCACACACCCCAGGCAGGGGCAAAGCTAAGATGCAGACACAGAGGCAGCAAAAAGCACCCTCACTGGGGAAAGGCAGGGCCACGCTGGTGCTGGCCAGGAATTCTCCTTTGCCGTCATGTCAGAGGCATGTCACCACAAATTGCACCCAGGCCAGAACCAGAAGACCTGCATGTGGTCCCTGCTAGGGGAGCTGCATACTGCCATGCTCCAAAGGGCCCCACAGTGTGTGTTTCCACTTAAACAAACCAAAGTACGCAAGGCAGGGGAGTGGGTGGCAGACGCCGGGTGGGGAGGGGGAGTGACGCCAACAGGTACAGTGACAAAAACGTTCAGGAGCTAGCAAGTGGGGATGGTTGCACACCTCCGTGCATATAGTAGAGACCATGGAACTGTACACTTCACATGGTTGAACTTTATGATACGGGAATAAAAAACACAGATATAAATTATCAAAAGGAAAGGAAGAGAGAGAGGCAGGTTCGCTTGTTTCTCCATAGAACATTCTTTAAAGTCCCACTGGGACTGGGACTGGAGAATCTCCCCTGGCCTTTGTCACCTGTGCCACGCAGCTACTTCCCTGCTCGGTACACAGTCCCAGATTCTTAGTCACGGGGTGGCAGTTCCAGACACACAGCCATAATACACACATGCGCCTTGGAAAGCAAAACCATTGCACCAAACACACACAGGCTCTCACGGGGCCACCGCGGGGCCAAAGACCTTCAGCACGGCCACCCAGGCCCCTGCCCAGCTCCCTGGGGTGCGTGAAGAGAACCCAGACCCCGTGGTGGGGATACCCTGCCAAGGGAGCTGGGAAAGACAGCAGGTCAGGACAGAAAACAGTGCATTCTACTCCCGAAGTGCCAATGGGCCAAGGACGGGGCCCAATCAGCTGCTTCCTTAGTATCTACTATGTGCCAAGTGCTGTCATAGCCCTGGGGAAACAGCAGTGAGCAAAACAGACAAAAAGTCCTTACCCTCTGTAGAGGCAGAGAGGGGGCCAGGCCAACAAATAAAGTATCCCATGCCAGCTATCTATCAATGTTGTAAAGTCAAATAGAGCAGGGAAGGGGGAAAGGGAGGGAGGGAGGTGCTGGGGCCTAAATGCTCCAAAAGCCACCCAGAAAGGGGACAGAGCAGAGACTTGTGCAGAGGAGGGAAGGTGGCAATGGGAGGACGACACGCACAGCAAACATCAGGGGCAGAGAGCAGCCTGCTCCCTCCTGCCTTCATCCTTTCCCCTCAGCCTTCCCACCCAGGCTTTGTGTCCTGGTCATCAGCTTAGAGTCGTCCCAGAGTTCTTCCCAGGGGATACCACATGAGCTGACGCTCCTCTACCATGACCTTCTTCCCAAGACCCTTCATCCTGCACCCAGGAGAGGAGGCCTGGGGAGGAGGGCACTGCTGCTTGCCTGAGCTCCTGCCCATACATCTCCTGCCCAGGTGCTGGGCCTGTGCGTAACCACTTCCTCCAGAGAGGGAGAGTTGAGAGCCCAGCTATGGGCTTGCAAATGGGCTTTGGAGCAGGTTCGCCTTGAGTCTGCTGGGAAAGGGATGGCAGGACCCAGAAGGGCTGCACAGACTCAGTGCAGATGCTGGCAGAGAACAACAGGTGGAGGTGTAAGGCTTCCAGAAGGGCATGGCCAGGTGGGGCACTTGCTCTGGTCCAGACAAGGAGGCCAGAGAGGAGGCCAGTGGAAGGAACAGGACTGGCAGGTCTGGAACCCTTTGGAGCCCAAGGCAGGCTTCTGAGCAAGACAGGGAAAGTATTTCTCCACCCACAGAGAGAGACCCTCACGCATCAGCACTGTCCTTAAGGCAAAACCCACCGATTCCACACTAATTCTCCCTCACTGCCTCTTCCCACACCTTTGTCCTGCCATTTTCTGGCCGTACTTCCTGCCCATATAATCTTCCATAGGTCTGATCCCATCACTCCTTACTCGAAGACCTTCTATGGCTCCCTATTGCCCACTGGGGGAAAAAAAAGCCCAAATTTCTCAGCCTGGACTCTGAAATATCCAAGTTGTCACTCACTCCCTCGTCTCCTGGGTACCAGGCGCTCCAGGATCCACCCACACCCCTCAGTGTCTTTCCACAGAAACCGCTACCTCTATGTCGGACCTTCCTGCACCGAGACTCACCGCAGGCCTGAATCTCTTCAACACCTAGGGCACAGCCCTGCTCTTCTGATCCCAGATCCCCGTGGGAGCTGAGCATCACTCATCGTTCTAGGTCTGAGCTGTTGGCTGCAGCCCCGTGTGGCTATTGAATATTGGAAACTTGGCTGGAGGGATCTGTGATAATCTGGGAATGGAAAACCCCTGGTGGACCCAAGTCCACAGTGGGCTTGCAAGATTGAACATGAAAGGAGAATACCAAATGGCTCAATCACACTGAGAGTGATTAAATGTTGCAGTGACAATACTCAGGACGGGGTTAAACAAAACACGTCATCAAAACACGCTTCACCTGTCTCTCTCCGTGTCCACGTAATATAACCATCAGAACGCCGCTCATGGCTCTGTTCTACTTCTATGGGCAGTGCTGACCTAGGCCAGGGGTTGGTGAACTTTCTCTATGAAGGGACAGAGATCAAGTATTTGGGGCTTTGCCACCATATGGTCTCTGCTGCAGTCACTTGGTTCTGCTGCTGACCCCCAAAAGCTCTGTAAACGATATGTGAGTGAATGAACGGCCGTTCTAGTAGTGCTTCTTCTATGAAAACAGATGGCTGGACACAACTGGCTCTCCAAGCCTGCGCCAGATCACTGGTGTCCACACTTTGGAACAGCATCAATTAGTACAGTTTAATTTTTTAAAAAAAGGGGTGGGGTGAGAGACCAATTAGAGTTACCGACCTTTTATTTTATTGAGTAGACATTAAGAAGGTGGACAAGCCAAGTGTGGTGGTGCACACCTGTAATTCCAGCTACTCTGGAAGCAGAGTAGGAGGATTGTGATCCAGGCTGACCCTGGCAAAAACACAAGACCCTAAAACTAACCAAAGGACAAAGAGCTGGAGGCATGGCTCAAGCGGTAGGGTTCTTGTCTAGCAAGTCTGAGGCTCTGAGTTCAAAACCTAGTATTGCCCAAAAAGAAAAATGGATGATATCCCTCCCACTTAACTAAGCGGGCATTCCAACAGAGTGTGACTTGATTTCTCTTTCTTTAAAAAGAAATGTCAGCTTTCCCACTGGCTGGCAATATATTCGTATGGACAGTATTGTGCCCCTCCAGAGCCTCAGGCAGGGGTGGCCTCTGTTGAATTTCTCTGCTGAAGGGGAAATCATCACGTCACAGACGTGATAGGGCCATTATCACTAGAAATGTGAATATATGTATATCTATTTGGCAGTACTGGGGTTTGAACTCAGGGCCCTGTGCTCGCCAGGCAGGTGCTGTACTACTTGAGCCATGCTGCTGGACCTCCAAGATTTTCCTTTAACCTCCCACATGTTCTGACCCTCTGGGCCCATGTGCCAGAACGGGAGGGGTCCATTTTCTCTGATGCACCAACCCACAGACTTGAAAAGTGGCCAGGCCAGATCCCTATGAAGTGCCTCAATGCCTTCAGCTGACCTTCGTGGTCACCCTTTCTGAACATGCTGTGGCTTGGTGAGGACAATCCAACTCATAGGAAGTGACCAAACCTCCATGCACACTCCCTATATCTTTAAGGACCCAGTGGCCCCCATGCCCAAAGGCACTGACCTAACGGGGTGGAGGGGGGAGCCCAGGAGGACAGCCAGCGGGCAGAGCTCAGATTTTCCTGAATTTTAATCCAGTCTTTCCCATCATGCCTTGACTTGCTACTTGAGATGCTAGTGGTCTTTTATACCACACCCCTTCCGTGGGGACAGATTGTGAGTGTCTTCTTGGAACCCCCCCTCCCCACACTGAACGCTGAAGCTAAACGGGGTCCCCTTGGATGGAGGGGGACACTGGCAATGATGCCATCGGGCTGGTGGTTCATCATCCAACACTTCTGCATTTCTGTTGCTTGTTTCCTTTCTGTTCCTCTTAATTTTGTGGTCCAAATCCTTGCAAAGTCCCACTCATCTACACCAGGGGAAACCAGGAAAGCCCATGCTGCTCACACTCACACTCACACAATTCACGCCCTCACCTCCTCTTTAGTACTGGGTCTGGCTCGGTGAGGGCAGCGATGTCTGACTACGTGAGATTCTGCTGCTCTCTCTACCTGGGTCTGCTCCAGGCCTGGGTCCTGAGGTTTCTGTGCCCTTGGGAGATGCCCTGTAGCACCTGGCCTCCCCAGGCAGCCTTCATTCCACCTCCCGCCCTTCCTGTGGCCTTATAGCCACCTGGCAAGTCTGTATGTCTCTCTGGGGACCTCCTGTGTGTCTCTCCACTGCAGCATTGGGGCAGAGATGATGCCTAACCTGGGTCCAGCCCAGCTGGCCTTGCTGAGTGGACGGACAGCTGAACACACTTTGGCAAGGGTGAGGTCAGCTAACGCTGAGCACCTGCAGTTTGTCAACTGGTGTCCTCCCTCTTCACCCAAGGAAACAAATCTGTGTGTGGGGACCTGGAGCACACTGGGCTCCAGGCCACAGGGCTGGTCACTGGAGAGCTGGGGACACAGACTCTGCCTCCACCTAACGTCCTCTGTGAGTCGGGTCCCACAGTCATAAAAAGGCTCTGCAAGGCCAGTGTGAGGCCTGGCCATTGCCAAGGCTGGTGGGGAGAGGGTTGTGGGTGCTGGCACGCAGGGAGCTGGGACCCTGAGGGTTCTCTACACAGGTGCTCTGGCTGCAGGAGCCTGGAGAAGCAGCCTCCACCTGTCTTCAAGTGGTGGTCTAGGGAACAGCAGACGCACCACTAGGACCACTCCCGCCTGCCTGTCTGCTCACTTTCCACTGCTGCCCAGCCCTGCACAAGCTCCCTGTGGCCAGATGCTGGGGAGTGGGCTCACTACAACTGAGGTCAGGCTCCAAGCTGCTGCATTGCAGGGTGGTGTGCCTTTGGCACCACCAAAGGCGGGGAGGGAGGCCTAGGATGGGGGTGGCAGGCCCTGCAGCCCCATGGCTGAGAGGCCTCAGAGGCCTGCACCCAGATGCTGGGCTGGAAAAGAGGCATCAGCCAGGTTCTCCTTGTCACCCTCCTATGAAGGTTCTGGACGCCCTTGTAGCCAAGGAAGTGCAGAGGTGTGCTCCTTGCCCTTGGGCCCAATTTCTGGGGTTAAGCTGTGTTTGTGACCCCAAGAAGGGCAGGATAGGGTATCCTTTATTCCCAATTCTAGACTGAGCCTGCTGCTGTCCCTGGCATGAAGGATATCTCAATGAGTAACCTGTGGGCACTCTGGCCATCCCTGGGGACAGTGACCCCTGCTCTCTCTACTTTCTCCTCTTCTATCGCCTGAGCTGTCCAGAGATCCCAGGGCTGTGGGGGATCCTAGCTGGGGAGGTACGGGACCTATTCCCGCTTCCTCTCAGAGGCTGCTGGGCTCAGCCCTATTGCAGCGGGTGGGTCCCCCCTTCCTCTCTCCTCCCCCAGGCTCTGGGGCTCAGCTTCCTGCCCAAGTCCCTAGCCCCAGGTGGGTCTCCTTCTAAAACAGGACTTGCTCCCCTGGAGAGACCCGGACACCAAGGACCACGTCCCAGCCTCACTGGCAACACAACACATCCATGCCAGGGCTTACTGGTCTCAGTAACTGCGAGCTGCAGCACTCACACAGCCCCAGCAGAGCCAGAAAGCATTCGGCAGACCAGTTGGCTAGGTCTGGAGGGGCTGGCCAGAGTCAACAACCAGGCAAGGGTGGAATCTTTTAGGAGGGAGGGGGAGATTGAAGGGGAGAAGCAGAGAGAAATGACGACGACGGAAGAGGGGAGAGAAATGAGGCAGGGAAAGGAGGCAAGGGAGCAGGGAGAGGCTCAGAAGCACAGGAAAGGGGAAAGAAGTCAGGGAGTGCAGAGAGGTGTGCAGAAGAAAGGCAAAGGAGGAGAAGGGCAGAGCGTGTGCCTTCTCCACTAAGGGTCTCGGCTCTGCCCCATGGGACCAGGCTGGAATCCACCAGCACTCCCATGACCACATGGGTCCCCTGGGCCCCACACTGTTAGGAACCATGGACCCTTTCTGGATGCCCTGCCTCAGGCCCTTGCCTGGGCCAAGATAGGTGCCAAGGGTTGCAGGTACCTCTGTGGAGCTGGCCCCAGGCCATGCTCCTCCCCAGGAACCCGATATTCTGCTTGGGGCGACCTTCAAGTTGCTGTCCCTATGATCAGAGGACAGGAAACAGAGGGGATTTGGGCTGGGATCTCTTGGCCTCTACCTCCTTCAACTCCTTCAAGGACAGTGGCTGTGTGCAAACCAAGTTGGGTGGTTCAGCGTCTGCCCTGCTGGCCTGGCAGGCAGCAGGCATCCTGCTGTGTCAGGGTGGACAGGAGAGGCTACAGGCCTATTCTCAGCATGGCCGCAGTGTTGCTCTCTGCCCTCTGCTGACCTCCTGGCCTACCAACAAACTCCCGTCTTAGTTCCATCTAGCCAAACCTGCTTCTATGGCCTGTACCAGCTGGAGAGCAAGGGACAACGCATATTCTGCCCACACTGTCCACCAAACCCAGGTTTTTAGGTAGGACTGGCTAGCATTCTCTGTACATCCATGCCAGAGCCTTGGGACAGGTAGATACATGCCTCAGACCAACAGTGTGAGAAGGTGGGGGAGGAAGAAAAACAAACACTTCACTCATAATTCTAGGGAACCAGTCCATGATTTCAATCTTAGTCTATTCAGCCATACTCCAAGGTTTTAAGGGCCTCCTCAGCGGAATCAGAAAACCCTGCTGATCTGAGCAGGAGCCACCAGGCCTCCAGCCCTCTCCAGTCCTGTGTGTGTTGGAATGTGAGTTCAGAAGATACCCCACTGGGTGAAGAGCCCCAGTAGAGCCTACCCCTGCCTCTTGGCAGAGACACTCCATGGAGACACCAGAGGTGTGAGGCTGCTTGGCATTGAGCAGTCTTTAGGCCCTGCTGCTCCTTGGCTAAGCAGCACCTGAATCCAGGGCTGCAGCTCTTTCCTCAGTCATCACTCCTAGGCTCTGTCAGGTTCTTTCACCTGCTACATCCACCGCTTGTGCTTATCCGAGTCCAGCCAAACAACCTGGAGCTCCCTGCTCCACACAGGAGCAGACATCACACACAGGATTCTAAGACAGATGGCTTCCACTTCCCCCAGCCAAAAGGGATACCATAGCTTAGCTCAGAGTGGCCTCAGCTACTTGTCTGGCTAAGTTCTCCAGGTCACAGGACAATTTGGGGGACCAGAACCCGAAGATGAGGTGGACAGGCTGCTGGTCTGCACCTTCTTCCCCACTCCTGGCCACCCCTATGAACAGTCACCATTGACCCATCAATGAGTATGTCTCCAACAGGGTTTCTGGAGTCACACCAAGTCTACGAGTGACATGCTAACATCCCAGGGAACAGAGACTAAACGCCAGGAGTGCGCAGAGGGGGTAAGGAGCCGTGCAAGAGTTGCTACAGTAATTAATCCTTATTAAAAATTGCTGTGATTAGCAGAGTTCCTACCTTAGAGCAAAGAAAGGTTATTAATAAGAACAGAGCTTCCTAATGAATCCCAGAACAGACCTAGAATCCCCCAGCCCCTCCGTGGTGCCTCTGGGCTCCACTCCTCCGGGAACACAGCACCTGAGGCTGGAAGGAACTGCCATGTCCCCACAGAAACTTCCGGGGTTGGCCGTGTTTACCACGGCAATGGAGGCTCTCTGGGGTTTCACCTTGGTTGAGTACACACAGGCAGGAAAACCAACAGAACTCACAGCGCATCCTTCAGGAAGCCCAGGTTCTCCAACTCTCCAGGGCCAGCACCCCGCCAGCCCCTTCCCCGCATCACCAACACCCCTGCTCCTTTCTCCCCTTGAGCAATTTACCAGCCTGGCAATCAGTTGGAGTGATACAACTGCCTGTTATAGGACACTGCAGTTTAATAATGAAGTAATTACTGTCACAAAATCCCATTTCGTGAGCTGTGTTTTGTCCCTTGTATTTTGAAGCCTGCCTCCACTGGAGCCTGGGGTCTCCTGGGAAGTCTGGCTGAGGTTCCACAGTTTCCATGAGGTCCTCCTTGCCCTGAAAGGTGGTCAATGTCAGCCCCATCCACCCCCTGCTAGTGGCACTGACTCAGGGACAATGGCCTAAGGGTCCCTAGAAAGGGACAGATCACCATGGGACCATGGCCTGGGACAGCTCTGCAGGGAACCCAGGTGCTGACAGGAAGCAAGAATCTCAAGCTGGTCCTTCAGTGGGGCTTCTGGTGTGAAATGGGCAGGTGGGAAAGCCAAGGCCAGGAGGCCCAGAACCACCTCCCAAATGCCAGAGCCCAACCAAGTTGAATGACCCTAAGTTGTCCTGTAGATGGTTAGGATTCTGTGAAAAAAATATCACCATCGCAGCAGAGAGAGGGGACTGTGACAACACATCCTCTAATTAACGGCAGAATGGGTAAGTCGCAGAGGAGATACGGCCCCATGCCGGGGGCCTAGCCCTTCCTAGTAGGAAAGGGTTAATAATGCCTTAACAAAATAGAAATCCACTGCTTGAGATTTTATTTTTTAACTTTCAATTCGAAAGACGAAAGGTTCAGAGAACTTGTCTGTTTAAATGCTGCATCTCAATGCTCCTCAAACTACATCTCTTGTCTTGCTTGATTTCCCGTCTTTTGCTCCCGATAGCAAATGTGATTTTAGATTGAGCACACTGCCTGCATATGGCACTAGCACTCATGCATGCAGAGGAGCCACAACCCCCAAACAAGGGGGCTGGAGGAGGGGTGGCTCTGATTTGTGGAGGCCTAGCCAGGTACAACCGCAGGTCACTCCTCATGTGACCTCCCCTTTGGGGGACAGTCATGAGACTGTCTTATTCCAGAGGTGGTCGGGGACAAGCTGACTCCCAAACTGAATGTCATTATTTGACTTGTGATGGTCCTAGACCCGCCAGAGCTGTGTGCACTCACAAACAGCCAGGAAATGGCTGAGTTCTAGACCCACATCGAGGTGCACAGTCGCCACCCCTGCAGAACGGCCTCTGATGAGCAAAGGAAACTGGGCACCTCAAAGCCTGGTGCAGTGATGGTTTGCCCAAAGGCGATCTGCCCATGGCTGACACCCATTTTGGATGGGAATGGCGTATCCAAAGTCTTCATGCCCTCCTACCGATCCCTACAGAAACCTCCAACCACCACCAGTCAGGAATTCAACTCTAGAGAAATCAGGGTGTCCACCTCACAGAGTGGTCTTGCTGGTGAAGTCACACAACCACAAACACTGGTCTGATTCCATCAAGACACCCCAGTGTTTGTTTGCCCTGCTTCATCTCAACTCAGCCCTTGTGTTCAGCTGGGAATTTTGTGTATCAGAGGAAGACAATGAAGTTTAGAGTGGCCAAGCAACTGGGGTAAGACAACACACCCAATAAGCTGAGGTTCTAGGACCCTTATTCCAAATCCCACACTCTGCCCACAGATCCTGGAGCTGTGCTCTGGCTGCCCACGATGTCCCTGCTTTGCTATTCCAGTGGTCTCTCGGGTCAGGTGGTGTCTCAGGGGAGAACTCCGTAGAAATGCACGTTCTCAAGCCCCACCCCAGAGATCCCTAAGCGCTGCCTTTGCTCATGGAATTTGGAAGGGGCTGGAAAGCTGACCTCTGAGGCCTGTCCTGACAGCACGTGACCCTGGAAATGACTCAAATGATGACTGGAAATCTGGGGAGCCAGCTGTGGCTTGGGTTTTGACAGCCTTACGCCTAAGGGTTTGAGGGGCCCCCAGTGACTCTTAAGTTGTGTTGTGGATCCCCAAATGTCACAGGTGGTCCTAGGAAGGTGAGACCAAGGGTCAAGGGCTCTACTGGTTCGCCCTCTGCTTCTGACCACCACACGGTCCCCTGTCCCTTCCTCTGCAGTGGCTAATATTGTCTGGCAATCCCCACCACAGGCAGGGTCCCTGGTAAGGGGCTGGGCCAGGTGTCCAGCAGCCCCAGGGGCTGGCTGCTGGGCTCCAGGTCTGGGCGCCCATTTTTACCATGTCTGTGGCTCCTTCTCCACCACCTCCCTAGCTCCCTGAAGAGCCCCAGGGGTGCAGACAGGCAACAGCCCACCACCCAAAGGCCAGCCCCACCTGGAGCCTCTGGTGGAATCCAAGAAACACACTCATTTCTCCACTGCACCTTCAGGTGTGCATGGGTGTGGGGTGGAGAGCATCCTTATCCAAGCACTTCTGCCTGGCCTGACCCTGGTCAGTGGACTTGTGGGGGTGCCTTAAACCCTCTGCCTCCCTTCTCCACTCCCACTCCAGTTACAGAGGGGAGTCCTGGGAGCCCTGGGCTGAATGGGGCCCAGGACTCCGCAGTAAGAAGCTGTCACAGTCCCACCAGGCCTCCTCCAGCAGCCACCCCACCCCTGCAGGGCCAAGCAGAGGGCAAGGGTGTGAACGCCAGAGCACCAGGAGGGAGGGCAGGTCCGGAGGTGTGGATAGGGTGGATGGGTGAGGCTAGGGTACCGCAACCCAGAGTCTGCTCTGGCCAAGTTGGCGCGGGGAACCGCAACCCTGAGGGCCTGGGGGAGCCAAGGGAATCCCCGTCGGCCCCAATGCAGGCCTGGGGCTGCGCTGATTCCGCATTGGGTGGGATCGCAGGACCTCCGCCCCCCCTGCGCCTGGGTCAGCAGGCAGGCTGATGCTGATGCTCTGCGCGCGCGCCTCCCCAAGGGGCATCCTGGGGATCTGGGGGCTCAGAGTCGCTAGGTTTCCTGCCCCACCCCCCACGCGCCTGCTTGAGCTTCCTGCGCAGCCCCGCAGATTGAAAAAGTCGGGCCCCAGCCCCCTCCCTGGCCGGATCTTCAGGGCCTCCCTCGTCAGTCCCTCCAGGCCGGTGGACCGCCTCCCCTGATACCCGGCGCGCACTCCGCGCTGCAGCAGAGCGGGGCGCCCCCGCCGCTGCCTCCGCGCGACCCCCAGGCTTTCCCGACGCGTCCGGGAAAGAGGGCCCGGCTCCCCGCCCCCGGGTCCCCCAGCGGCCCGGCGCGAAGTTCCCCAAAGTGACCCGGACGCCGAGAACCCCTGCCCCCTCCCCTTGGGCTTCCCTCGAGACTCCGCCCGCCGCCCCCTCCCGCGCCTTTGGAAAAGTTGCGAGCGACGCCCCAAACTCTAGCCAGCCCCCTGCCCGGCGCCCTGGGCACCCCCGCGCTCCTCCGTCACGCAGGGGCGCAGTTTTCCCCCCACCCCAGCCCCGGCGCCATGACGCGGGGAGCGCCCCGCGGCAGCGCGGAGGCGGCCAAGTGCGGGGCGTGGGCGGCGGCGCGGGGAGCACGTGCGCGGGGCCGGGGGCCGTGGCCAGGTCGGGCCGGGGGCCGCTTACCTGTTGGAGGTAGAGGAAGGCGGGCGGGCAGGGCACGGAGTGCGGGAGCATGCTGCCGGAGTTGGACAGCAGGAGGCAGCCCGAGTTCGCCATGGAGCACAGCATGGGGCGGCAGGGGGGCGCCCGGCGGCCGAGGCAGCTCTGCGCTCGCTGCGTCCCTCGGTGTGTGCGCGCGCCCTGCCTCCCGGGCGCCCTCCCGGTCTCTCCTCCTCCTCCTCCTCTTCCTCCTCCGGGCCTCCCCTCCCCCTCGTGGCGCTCCTTAAGAGGGAGGCATGGAAAGACCAGCGGCGCGCCTCTGCCGGGTGCCCCCCCTGCCCGGGCGGGGAGGCTGGAGAGAGCGCGCGCGAGAATATGGCAAGAGAATATATGCGCGAGAGGATGGATGGGGGGGAGAGGGGAGCCAGTCACTTTAGAGCCACCGGAGCCCTGTCTGCAAAGAGTGGTGCGTGTGCGTGTGTGAGTGTGCGCGTGTGCGCGCGTGTGTAGCGGTGGGAGGGGGAGTCCCTGGCGTACTCCAACATCAAACAGAGCCCCGCGCGGTGGGGAGAGAACCCAGACGGCGGTACCACAGCTGATCCCGCACTTAACCCCTCGCCCGCCGGCCTGCGCGGGGCCACCAGTCCCTCGCACCCTCCCGCGGGCCCTGCGCTCCCCTCCTCCGCCCGCGCGCAGCCGCTGCTCCTGGCCGGCCGTCCGGCCATGGGGCCGGAGACCTCCCTTGGCCCCCGCTGGTCCTGGCTGCTGCGGAGTGGAGCGCCTCTGCGGCCCACCGACCGGAAGGCGCGCTTGTCCTGCCTGCGTTCACAGAAGCGCCTCTCCTAAGGGAGGCCGGCTCCGCGGTGATGTAATGAGGCCATGTACGCAGAGGCCTCCGCGCTGGGAAGGCTTCTCTGGCTGCCCAAGGATGTAGAAGATCAGCGAGAGCCCCCGCGAGTCTCTCCTGCCCAGCTCTTGGCCCCCCAGACCCCATTGGGCAATGCAGTAGCCGGCTGCAGGCACATGGTTCTACGAACACTTGGGATAGAGGTGGGTGACAAGGAGCGTTGGCCACCATGCACCTTCCCTGCCCCACACTCAAAGCACTGCACTTGGTCTACGTACTCCAAGGGGCAGGGGTGCACAGAACCCACCTCCTGACCTCAGTCAGCACTTGGCAGAGGCTGTCGCTGTGTCCCTTAACCACTGCTGTGACCTGTACATGAATCTGCAGCTTCCCCAGCCCACACACCTTGACCCCATGTTCCCCACACTAGCGAGGTGCCCCTGGGTCACACTCAGTTTAACAGGACGAGCCACAGGTGAGTTTGGCTGGGAGTGGGACAGTCTGCCAGTTCCCACTTTCAGAGGTGGTATCAGCAGACCACATATCCAACCTTTTGCTCTGTTCATCCATACTGCCTCTAGGGAAGGGCGGACCCAACACCCAGTACTCACCTGGGACTCAGCTCGCCTGCCTCTAGGCACATGTGATTCCCCTCCTCTCACTGTGGAGAAAACATCCGACTCTGGAGGAAGGCCAGGGCTGGACCACCTGGCAGTAGGAAGGTGGCTGGCCTGGTAGAGTGAAGTGCAGGGTTTCCTCACTTGTGTGGTCTCAGAAAAGTTACTTGTCCTCTCTGGGCTTTGGTTTCTACATCCAAACTGAGAGTTTGGTTGGATGTTGCAACCAAACATGACTGCAGGGCATGTCAAATGAGCACCATGGAGGAAGAGGCAGGGAGGCCAGGAGGCAGGGAGGCCAGGAGGCAGGGCTGAGCACAGTCTTCCTCTGAGCATGGTTTGGGAAGCACGTTGGAAGGAGACAGACAGGCAGGCATGTGCACCTTGGACAGCCCCATCTGAGACATCCTGCCCCCCCCACCATACAGAACAGCCTATAATTCGCCTTCCTCTGAGAAGGTAAGGGGGTGGGAAGTCTGGGGACAGGGCTGACAGGAAGGGACAAGGGTCAAGGGAAAGACAGGAGATGGTCCACACTTACCTGACCTTTTCTGGAATCAGAGGCAGCACAAGTAGAGTGTGGGCTATGGACTTGCTGAAGCCACTCCTGCTTTGGGGCAAGGAACAGGTTATGGTCTTCCAGCCTCAGAAAGTGGTGGGGTGGCTCAACACCAAGGCCTGGCACATCTGGGATTGGAGAATGAGGCTGGGTGCAGCATTTGTGAGCCAAAATCTTGTAGGAGGGCTCTCCTGTGAGTGTGGCTGCTCAGCGTGGTATCCCTGCCCACCTCCTGTCTCCCAAGTCACACTGCTCTCCTGTCTCCTCCTCTTTCTTCTCCTCCTTCTCCTTTTCCTTCTTCTGGCAGCAGTGGGATTTGAACTCAGAGCTTTACACTTGCTAGGCAGGCACTCTAGCACTTGAGCCACACCTCCAGCCCTTATTACTTTTAGTTATTTTTTTTCTGATAGGGTCTCATGTTTATGTCGAGGCTGGCCTGAGCCACGATCCTTCTGTTTACCTTTTCTGTGTCTCTTGGATCACAGGTGCTCACCACCATGCCCAGCTTTTATTGGTTGAGATGGGGTCTTTCTAACTTTTTGCTCCAGCTGGCCTCAAACCATGGTTCTCCAATCTTTGCCTCCCCAGTAGCTATGAGCCACCACACCTGGACCTCCCCTGTCCTCTTGCACAGATGTGTCCTCTTAAAGCATCTGTCAGTTATCATTCCCCACTTGCCTTTTCTCCAAAGGATGCTCAGGAATTTGGGGCAGCCCTGTAGTATTCACCCTAGGTCCTGGGCTCCAAGTCACCCCCTATCCCCTGCCTGTGAGTCATTGACCAGTAACTGGCCATTGTTACCAAGCATTGGCTGTGAGATCAAGGCCTCCCAAAGAGGCTTAGGGGTATATTCCAAACAGTGCCTGCCACCCAGCTGCTCTCTGAGTCAGCTCCCCCTTTTCCTCATTGAGAAGCCACTCAGTGCAGACCCTATCATGTGCTGGGGCTGAAGAAGGAAAGTTATTTGCCCTGGAGTGAACACATGATCAAGTTGGGAGAACAAAGCCAGGATACCCAGCCTGCAGCCTAACATGCAGAGAGCATCGGGCAGGGGTGGGTGTGTCTAGACACCTGCATCCACCAGCCTGCTGAACACGCAGGCTCCAGACAGCAGACAAAATTTCTTTGGACGAGGTGTGTCTGGGTTATTTCTTGGGAAGGGGCATGTGTCTGCTGTCCCCCATACCATGCTCTGGATCCGAGCCAGGAACTGCATGCCACAGTCCTCATTCTGCTGCAGTTGTTTCTGATCTGTCACACAGATCTACCTGTGTAGATCTCGCTGGTAGGAATAGGAATTATATCCTCCTCACCTTGTGCCTCCAGCACCCGGCACTGGGGTGCTGCGTAAGACTGGGTATGTGTGTGTAAATTTCTTAAGTCTCAGAGACCCCCAGGTCTCTTCTGAGCTCCTGGTGTCTCCTGGACCAGGAAGGGTGGCCTTAAGCAGTGGGTGGGGGAAGCCCATGTGCTTAGTGGCTCATCTGCCCCCGCTCCTGGGTTGAAGGAGGCTGGGAACTGGAAGAGCTGTCAATCCAGTGCAAATATTCACTACTTAAAAAAAGAGCCAAGGAAAAAATATCCCATTCGCCCTGAATCTGAGAAGGGCCTTGTTAGGGAGGCAGGAACTGAGCTGTAATTATTTCTGTGCTCCTGGGCACCACTATAAATACCAGGCAAGGGAGGCACCTCAAAAGGCTTGGGTGGTTTGGCTTTGAGCTCTCCTGGATCCTTCCTGCCCCTATCCCATGTCACCTTCACCTGCAGGGGTCCTGCTGGGTGCAGCTCCTGTCTCTTCCTCCTTCTCCTCCAGTGGGCAGGGCCGGCTTGTGCCACCTTCCCTGGACCTAAGTCACTTTGCCAGATACCCTGTGTCTGTGGTGTCTTTCTGTGAAATGGGAGAGCATTTGCCAAGAAGTTTCTTGTGGGATTCTGGCCCACTCAAGATGGCCTTTGTTTCTAACAAAAAATGGGGACAATGAAGCCTGCAGTCAAATGATTTAGGAGAGCATTGCCCCCGAAACCAACTCCCACCTACTCTCATCTTTTGGGAATTCCCAAGACTGCCCCTAGGTACCTCCCAGCAGGAAAGAGGAAGCCCCAGACTTGGACAATGGGGTTGGGCACTTTGTTTTGCATCGTCCCACCCTCTTTCCCCTTTTGAGTGTGCAGGCTGACCATCTTGTCCCCAGGCTTCCCTTAGGCAGGGAGGACAGTGTGGAGCTTGGCAGAGGTGTCCCAGGACAAGGGGTGAGCTCACTGTCTCCGGTTGCAGCTGGGCTCCACCTCGCCAAGCTGACCCATAATCTCTAAGCACATTGTGCTTCCCGTGTGTTCTGCCGAGCCAGGCCTTCCTGCCCCAACTCTGGGGTTCTTGGCATAGCCTCAGGCATGAGCACTGTAGACAAAAGAGGCAGAATGGCAGAGTCAAGTGGCTTAGCCCTGGTGGGGTGGGCTAGGGTGGGGGGGACTCGGGAGTGGAGTGTGAGGTCACCTAAGAATCCTTTTATGTGATCCAAGCAGAGTCCTATGTCACCAGCTGAATACTTTCCAAGGGGAATTGGTGACCTAGTTCAGTAGCCAAGGGAATGGTGTTAGAGTTGGGGAAAAGCCCCACACTCAGGGCTGCTTCAAAGCACCTCAAACAGACACCATGGGACAGTGTCAGGCTGTAGGTGGGATGCTCTTAAGCCTTTAAAAAATAAAAACACAGAAATGTCTCTGATTCCCAAAGGTGGCAGGCTCCCTCTCTTGGGAATGAGGAGCTGCTTATGCATGGTTCTAACACGTCTGGTTCTTCCAGAAAAGTTGGCAGAGGAGCCCCTGACAGGAGAGGAGCAGGGACAGGGAGTGACTGACAAGAGCTGCCCAGTGCAGCCCTGGCTGGTAAGGCCACGTCGGAGGTGTCCAGCAGAGGGCCTACTCACACCGGCTGGATTCTTCCCTTCCCCAGCAGGCCTCTGAGGAGGGGCTACGAGAAAGAGGGGACTCTCCAGCCCTGGAATCCTCTGCCTTCCTCTGTGAGGAAGTCTTGGAGTATGCAGAGAGAAAGCCAGGCCCAGCATAGGCTGCTGTAGCTAGCACCCACCTTCCAGTTCCATAGGGCCCCCCACCCATCGATACTGTCCCCCTGGCCCCACCAGACTCTGCAGCAAAAGTACAAATCGGCGTGCAAAGGAAGTTTATTTATCTGTTTAATTAAGAGGCGTTTGCCAGCCACATTCGGGTCCATCCGTCTCACTTACAACCATGTCCCAGCAAAATTAAACATAATAAATACAGGAAGACTGAAAGCAAAGGGCACTCTCGAGATATATGGGTAAAGCCAGAAGTTGCATAGGGCTGCAGTTATAAGTTTCTTTCCCCTTCGGGGCCCGGGAGCCAGAGGATTGCTCTCAGACAAGGGGCTGTGGGTGCCTCTGCTTTTTCCACTCAGCACTGTTGCCAAGCTTTATTTATTTTAAATGAGCCCCCAGGACTTCTCCCTTCTCTTCTGTAGAAGGGGAGAGAGAGCTCAGCACAGAGCAAAAGGAATGTCTGAAATCAGCAGTGCTGTGATGTTGCACCCTGGGGCTTGGTGGGGAAGAGGCCTTGGCAGGGGCAACTTTGGACAGTGCCTCACAGTTTCCTGCTGCATCTGAGCCCTGTGCTTGTAGCCAGGTGGCTGCATGGGCCTAGCAGAGCCTTGGAGAAACAGATCTTTGGTCTTTGGTGCCAGTTGTGGCCAAGCCATCATTCAGGTACTAGCCCCAGGATCTCACAGAGGCCGGAGGAGGAAAGGTGCAGATTTTAAATTCATATCTCTGATTTGAAGGCTTAAGGGCCCAACTATTTGCTTAAACTTCCCAGGAATAGGAGTGCACAGAAGGGAAATGGTGACTTATTACTATTGATTGCTGACTGTAACAATACCACATTTGCTAAGCTTTTCAAAGTGCCTTACCGTAGCTCATCTCACTTGATCATTGTAAGGTAGGTAGGGAAGGCTTAATGAGGCCCATTTGCTACACGATGACACTTTTAGGGTCAAAGAGGTGGCCCAAGGTTGTGCAGCTACTTAGAGGCAGAGTCTGGGCTGGAAGACAACACTCCTGACTTGTGAATTCATGGGAGCCTTCTGCTCCCCTCCGACTACTGTGTTTGGTACATGCCCTTCTGCATCATTAGCCCTTGGCTCTCTCTCCTAACAGGATCAACCCCAAACCAAATCTGTTAATGGAATAGTCATTTGCAATAGCTCGGGCCTTTACTAATCACACCGCTGCTCGATCTGTGTGGCAATTATCTTGAATTTCCTCTTTCTCATTAGGCAGGAGGTCGAGAGAACTCAGTGGGTTGCTGATCCCTATGATGATGAAGCCAGGGAGAGAAGCTGCCATTGGACCGAGGAAGGCCTTCTGTGGGGCTCTTACCGATACTGCCATGCGGTACTCAACTTCCTGGATCCTCACCCAACTCTGAGCCTCACCCACCACCCTGGACTCCTCTTGTCCCACCTAAGCCTCTGTGTGTCTTCTTAGTATACTTGTGCCAAGACCACAAATGACTGAAGAAAAGAGAGTTCTGGAAGGCACAGGAAGTCATCTATCTGCTTGGAGATGAACGCTCCAGCTCTGATTGGGCTTCAAGTGAAATTCCCTTTCACTTGAAAGTGATGTGGATGGTCAGGTTCCCCGCTGCAGACAGGACTGAGGACTGACGGCCTTTGGGCATGCCAGGACAGGACTCCCGTCACAGGTTTATCACCCTCCAGGCTCCAAGGACACAGGCAGAGATTGTAAAGCCAAGGAAAGCCTATGTCACTCCACTGCTCTGCACAGCCCAGCCTGGGGGCCTCAGCACTGAGGTTGCTGTTGGCAGCCCCCAATGCAACCCATGTGTGTTCAGTACCACGGACAGCTCCAACTCTCTGGTGTCATTCCTCCATCCCTCCCTCATTGAAACAGACCCTAAAAGGGAAACGAGCACTCAAGAGGCACAGGATGACAGGGCTGCAAGGGAATTTAGGATCATACTGTCCATTCCCCTGCCTTCTAGCCGCCAGGCATCGAAACCTTCAGGGACAGGTGCAGTCTCTTGTCTTTGTTTCCTTGACGCACTCCGCTGAGGGAGACCCTGACATCTCTCTGGGGAACCCATCCAGGTTTTTATCATCCTGACTGTCAGGAAAGTCTGCCTTATGTCTCACACAAACCTTTTCCATCTCAATTTTATTCAAGGGGTGAAGGCCTTGACTGAACGATGAGGGAGAGCTTGGACCAGAAGCTGAAGCCACTGTCACCTCTTCTAACTTCCAGAAGACACCGGGGTCACCCAGCAGAACTTGTAAAACAAAGCTGTGTGCTAAGCAAAGCAGCTGCAGCACTGAATGGCGGATAGGAGCCCTGCAAGAGGGAATATTGTGTGCGCGCACAAATGCGCACAAACACACACACACGCACACACACACACACACAGAGAGAGAGAGAGAGAGAGCTGCAGTTCAGCCAGCTATGTGAATTTGCATGAAGTTCAGTTGGAAGTAAACTGAGGAGACAAAGCATTCAGGGTTCCTGAGCAGAGACCCATGGGGAGGGGTCAAGGTTTGTCCTTTTGCCAACAGAGGAGGGGTCCAGGTAGCCATGGGTAGAGACAGTGAGGGTCCTCCTCCGAGTACTCTGCCTGTCCATAAAGCCAGTGGTGGGTCACTGGGCTCTCCGCTGATAGAGAAACCAGTGCTATTTTCTTAAGCATTGGGGAGGAGGGAGCCAGAGAGGACAAACCTGACCAGCACTCCCCAGAGAAGGGATGACAGCCAAGGATACCCTGGACCAAGCACTCAGGAAGTTAGGTCATCAAAACTGCACCAACCTGGAAGAGCCTGGATGAAGCATCTGTGTGCAGCCCCAGCTCCAGCACTTAGCTAGTTAAAAAGAAACCTCGAGTTTTGGGAAGCAGATTGTAAGGGGCTGGCACTCTGCTCTTCCCCTGCCCCTTCATGCCCCCTAAAGCCAAAGCATCAGCTCATTAAAAGCTCATTAGGAGCCTGAGGTGCACACAGGCCTAGAGAGCATGTGGCCCTGGGGAGCTAGTGGACTATGTCAGGCAGTCAGTGCTAAGCTGCAGACAGGAGCTGGGTGATGGAGCAGCGAGGTGGCCGGCGGTGGGAGGTGGTGGCTCTTCCAATGAGGTCTCATGGTAGTTGAGCTTGTCTCAGGACTCAGGGAGGTGGGAACAATCTTAGCTGGCAGGAAGTGAAGGAACAGACACAGATGCTATCCTGCAGCCTCCACACACCTCCAGAGCAATAATGGCCAAATATGAGCCCCTTTCTCAGGCTTTGAGGGAAACGAGCAAGGGTAGGCAGAGGGCAGGGGAAAGGGCAGGACCTTGATCAGCGTCAGCCCTGCCTGATAGCTGAAAATGGGAAGTTGTGTGAATCACTGCCCGGTGTGAGTACAGTGCGAGTGGAGAGGGGTAGTGGATGCTGATGATTTCCCTCTACGGTCCCTAAAGCTTGCCAGAAAGCTGGGAAACTGGCTCATCTTTGGTTGCTGGTAGGGAGCATGCTTTGACATTGGTGCAAGGCTATGCCAGAGCTGTAAGCCCTGCTGATCCCCTCTTCCACTCCCTCTGGATCCCCCCATATCCTGACCTACTCCAGCACTGGGGTCCAGCGATGTGTTGGCACTAACACAACTCTCCAGTTCCAAGGCACGAGGTTTCTGAGAATTCACTGGCAAGGAGGTTTGGGGAAGTTGGCAGCCAGCTGAGGGCCCTGTGCTGCTCTTAGCAGCTCTGGCCTTTCCTCCCGCTGAGACTTGCTGCATTAGGACAAGGGGAGCCGTCTGTTCCTTTTCTTACTTCCCTAGGATGCTGTGACTTTTGATTTCTGCTTGATTAATATACAGCCAACAGACACTGTATTTAAGGCAGCTTTAATTCTTTCAGGTCACCAAACTCGGGAGTAGCAAAGCTGCAAGGAGCCATCCCCGTCATAGATCAAACACTGGGACCTTCAAATCGCTCTGTGGCCCAATTTCTCATCGCTGCTGCTTCCTGATAACCCTTGCAGCCTGGAGCCAATCTCTCCCTTTTCTGAGGGTGGGCTTGGGGGCTGGATGTGGATGTCTGCGGCTGAAACCCTCCTGGCAGCCAGAACTAGAACAGGAAAGACTCGGCGCTTCAATCCAGCAAGAGTCCTGGTCAGCACCATGGACAGCACCAGGTAGAGCTTGGTGCTCCGGAATCTCATTGCCTGCACCCTGCCTTTCTAGGCCAAACAAGGGTGTGAATGCATTTCTCTGGTTTGTGGGAGGTGACCGGTGGCTAGCCCTGTGGATGGCCACTTCTACCAAAGCATGCTCCCCAGGCAAGTTGGCCTCCTGCTCCCATTTGGGGGCCCGAACACTGGCTCAATTTCTTCAGGCTTTCTTTACATCCAGGTTTCTCATTCCCTGACCCATCACGTTCCTGAGGCCTCCCCAGTGAGAAGAGGGCTGCTCTCGGGAATACCTGACCACCCTCCCTGCTAGTCCCTGGTGACCAGGTCTTTTGTGGTCCCAATAGTTTTCATCCTTTTTCCTCCTCTACTTGCCTTGCTAGCATCTCCCGAAAGGCAAGCTAACTGCTCTGCCTTAGCACCTGAGGCTCACTTGCTTGGTGGGGGGCAGAGGTAGCCCCATTTCCTCCCAAGCATCTTTTATAGACCTGGTTCATGTTGCAATTGGGGAATCACAATGCAGGAAGATTGCACTCAGAGCTACCGGATTTGTAAATTACCTCCCAGTGGGGGCAGGGAATTCGCCTGCTAAGGGAGAACCCAGTGCACAAAGCCATTCTCGTTTTAGAGCAGAATCTTCACGGATCTGACTCTGATCAATCCTTGTTGCCACCAACATGCTGTAGTTTAGGAAGACATGTTTGCATTGAAGTTGGAGGAAGCCCCAGACACCTGCCCTCTCTGGCCCAACCCCTACTGCTGTTGGGTTAGGATTCTCTCGGCACCAAGCCCTTCTGGACTTATCCCCCATACTTTGCCTCCATCCACTTAAAATATCATGTATAGGTTTTCAAATTACTGCTACACTTTCTAAGAGAAGGATCCAGTGGTTAAAAATTAACAGCAAATTTATAGAAATTCTATATGGCAATTACAGAATTGTAATGCAGAGGCTGCCACTTGGCCAAGGGTGGGTAATTGGAATTCCACACTGGGAGACTGGAATCTTTGAGGTATTGGAATTGTATTTTTGAGAGTAAATGCTGTGGAGAGGGTCAATGGACCCTTGAGCTGGCCAAGTTCTTCTCTAGAGGAAAGAGTGACTGGTTCACTGCTGCCCATTTGGAGGCAATTTAGAAAGGGAATTATTTCTCTGGCTCACGGGAAAGTGGCCAAAAACCATGGGGGCCACCATGGGAGTTCTGAGCTTAAGGGCAGCCTAATGCTGCCCAGCCTGTGGTGGAGAAGGCAGAGGAGAAGGGACAGAATGAAGAAAGGAAACTGCCGCAAAGGAAATGAGACATTGTGACGTAGATGGTGCAAGACAGAAGGCAGCAAGTGGAGGCAAAGCCTGATGTTCTTCCCACCCTGTGGGTAAATTCTCCTTTAAAAAATGGGTGAAAAAGTAGAGAGTCCACTTTAGCATGAAGATGTCAACCTTGTCCTTATTTTATTTGGTGCTGCCCCACTGCTATACCTATGACAGCCGAAGTGGGCTTTGGCTACCTTTTCCTCTAGGCATCTCCTTGCCATTCCCATGACTAACTTGACGGGCGTGGGGGCTGCATGACGAGAATTCTGGTTCTGAGATAGGGCATTCTGCCCAGGGAGTCTAAGGGCAAATTGCCACCTGTTCTTTAAGAGTGTTATCTAGACCTGGTTCTGACCAACACAGAAGCCACTAGCCACCTGTGGCCACTGAGCATTAAATCAGGGCTTACCCAAGGGAGATAGTCAGTGTGTGAAACAGGCTGGAGAGTGTAGACTCGCTATAATAAAAAGAGCAAAAAAATAAAGTTTATGTGGGTTAAAGTAGAAATGATATTATTTTGTATATATTGGGTTAGTTAAGTATGTTATTGAAAATAGTTTCAACCAATTGCTTTTTGAATATGGTACCAGAAAGTTCAAAGAGGGAGGAACAGGTCATGCCTGGGGATGGTAGGAGCAGGGAGGAGGTGGGGAAAGTAAGAGGGTGAAATACTGTGCGCACATGAATACAAACAGAAGAAAAATACCTGTTGAAACTATTTTTCGGATGGGGATAAAGGAGGGGATAAAGGAGGGGATAAAGGAGAATGGTGGAGGGGGTGAATTCAAGTATGATATATTTGATATATTGTAAAAACTTTCGTAAGTGCTATAATGCACCCCTACCCAGCACAACTATAAAATAAAATAATAAAATTTCACATATGTGGTTTGTGTGGACCTCTATTGGGCAGTGTTGGGCCTGAGTGTGGGCATGGTGCTTTCCACTCACCGCATCCCCCACCAGCTCATTGTCACGATCATGGCTAACCTCAGTGCTTGGCCTCTGGGTGCCTCTCAAGAAGGGACACAGACTGAACAGCCAGCAGGGTCTTTCCCTAAGGTGGGGACTGTGTCGGCAGAAGGCACATTTAATCCCCATTTAGATCTGCCTTGTCTCTCACTTTCCATTTACTTATTCTGAGGTCTGTCCCTATGTCCTGCCAGTGCAGAGAAGAGCATGTCTGCTGAGGCCAGAGCTGTGGTGGTAACATTGCTTCTGTGCTCTCTCTTCCTCTCCAGGACAGCACCACGATCCAGCACTCTGGATCACTGGGCTTTGGGGCTGAACTTGCGCAGACACTCATGCCTTCTGACCTGCAAGGGTCCCAGCAACCAGCTCCTGTGCAATTGAACTGCTTTATACTTGGCTCCTGGGGAAACTCATTCATTCTCCTCCCCAGGATCGAGCAAGAGGCTTTACAAGCTCGATTCCGGTGCTATGTCACGTGGAATTGTCACAATCATATTGCTTTGGACAGATACAGTCTCTGGCACCAAGAACATCTTCAGCCTCATTGTACACCCCAGGTCCCTCTGGAGACAGGAAGGGGGGATAAGTGTTATCCTTGCTATTTTCTAAATAAAGAAACTAAAATACAAAGAGAAGAAAGGGTCCAAGGTGGAAAATAGGTCCAAGACCTGGGGTTGAGGAACAGAAGCAGGGCTGACCTAGATGGTCTTGAGCTTGTAAGAAGACCATATTTGTGTGTACCCCGCCTTCCACCACACACTCCCTTAGCTCTTCCTGACATCCTCCACCAGCAAGAAAGGGTGCCCACTTCAGCCTGGAGTCACACCCATCTCTGTCCCAGGCCATCTTGTGACCCTGGGCCAGTCAATGTTTTGAACTTCCACTTCTGCCTCTATGAGAATGGGACAGTATGCCTCCCTTCCTATTGAATTCCGTTCCATAAACAAAGGAGCTGGCACACAGTAGTGCTTAATAACTCATGTTAATTAATTCAACCAATATTTATTGAGTGCTTCCAAGTGCCAGGCATTTTTTTAGGTCCCTCCTCTCTGCAGTGACCAAATGAGACAGCCAGCAAAATCTCCTTTCTCTCCACCTGGTGAATGGAATTTCAGGCCTTGGTACAGGAAGTACAGTCAACTCTCAATTATCTATGCAAATGGAGTGGAATGTTCCACTGATAATTCAGGAAGAGCAGAGAGTCCACAAATAATTCTTATTTGAATTTGGAATGCATTATGCTTATTTTTGCATTGGATTTACCTTCCTAATTACTGTTTGTTCTGGCTTATGTTCAAACTCGTTTGCATTCTTAGTCCCCATGCTGGTGGGCAGTGAGGGGCATGCCCTAGAAGGATGCTGGGAGGAAACCAGTCACCACCTCTCCACACCCCATCCCAACCCAGGGAGGGGAGGACTGACACCTGTTGCCACTGAAGCAGTGGACACAGGGGCTTTCAGATCACTAGCCAGGAGGAGTGATGGTGATACTTTGATGTGGCTTCCAGACTCTGCTCAGGTGGGTGGCTGGGTATGGATGGTCAAAGAGGAGGAGTAGGCTGGATCCCAGGAGCAGGGTTTCCTCCACCAGGGGGCAGAAGTGGGGATTGCTCTCCCGTGGGGCTATCCATCTATTGCTCTGGCTCTCCATGTCTTTCTGTCCATATTTGAGTCTATGTATCCATCACTCTCCACCCCTTCTCCCCTGGGTACTCTTCTCCTGGGGGCAAACCTAGGAAACAGAGATTTCTTTCCAGACATATCTGCCATGTGGCCAGGGCTGGGGGTGACGGGGTGGGTGTGCTTCCTCCAGAGTGGTGAGCTTTTGTATCCAGATGGCCACTCCTCTTTACGGCCACTCCATTTCCTTCAGTAGAGCAGGGAGGGAAGGGGAAGAAGGAAATGCTATCGGGTCAACAATCCTTACTTGTCAGATAGGGAGCCTGAAGCCCAACAAAGCCACCAGGGTCTCTGTGTTCCCCACCCCTCCTCTCTCACTCGGGGATCTGAAGGCATGGACAGGTCCTGCCATTACACCAGGTGCCCAAGCTTAAATCCACCTGAGGCTTGGGCACATGCTGGTGAGTTTGGAGCACACTCAGAAACTCTTCCCTTGGAAGGCCTTGTTCTGTGCCAGGAGGCGTGGGATGGGCCACCATCCTGGAGCTGACACTGGGCATTCTCTATGTTGGAGCAGGCCAGGAAGCAAACTCTTTGGATGACCGCTGCTTCTAGAAAATTCATGTTCCACTGAAGTGATTCTGTAGACGTAGGTACAGGCAGGAAGTGATGCCTGCAGGGGTGGGGGACACTCAGGGGAGGTCCTTCCAGTGCTCATGGCCTCGGTGCTGCCAGCTCATACAGTACGTTTACATGTGTCACTTCAACTTGCTCCCTGGAACCCTATGAGACAGACAGGGACCACTGGGGAGACCAAAGCTCAGAGAAGTGAAGGGGCTTTCCAGAACTCACTGTCACTCTAAAAGGATTTTTAACAGTGCTGGAAGGCTCTCTGTTCTGAGAGTTCTGATATCTAATATTCTAAAACTTTTTTTTTCCAGTGGTAAAATAAAAAAACAAAAACAAATCCTTGCTCAGAAAGATGCTGAATGCATGAAGCTGAAGATGGCCTACAACCTGGCCCCATGGAGTGGATGCCACCCAGAAAAGGGTACAACTGTGGTAATAATGTGTGGTGGGAGGCCACACTGAGGGGTCTGGCCACCTCACCTGGTCTTTTTTGAAGTCAGAGGCAGAGGGCAGGAGCTGTCAGAAAAGGGAAGTAGTGACCAGGCTGCAGTGAGTCTGTGCTATTCGGAGGTACCCAGAGAGGTACCACCCACCAGCTGGGAGAGTTGGCTGCATCCCTTTGGTAGACTCCACATCAGCTTCACCAGTCCCTTGCTCTCCCTGGGACCCATTCTTCCTGGCTCTCACTCATTCTGGCCTCCTCAGCAGGTGAAGGGAGCTGACTTGGGGGACAGAGTGTGTGTGGGTACCCCTACTTCTCTGCCCATCACCCCTCTGCATGAGCTGCAGATCTTGGCACTGCCTCCAGGGAAGAGAATTAGCCCAGCTGGGATTCGAGGAAGAGGAGAAGGCCAGCCATCTGGACTGTCTGAACCCAATCATAGACTTAGAGGTGCCAATGACCTCTGCGGTGGGAACAGGCAACCTTGAACAGACTGGTTTGGTCCAAGTTCAGGAAGTAATTAGATATCCTCTTAAACAAGTCTCTGAAGCTTTAATTAAACTGAAATAAAACTAAAGGCCCAGTCCCTCAGTTGCACTGGCCACGTTTCCAGTGCCCAGGAGTGGCTGTGGCTAGTGTATTGATGAAAATGTAAAGCTTTTTTAATTATTGCAGAAATTTCTAGTGGATGGTCCTGCTCCAGAATGTTCCATGTTCCTCTCTCTACAATGGGAAGGAAAGGGCCCTCCCTATCTCCTGTCCAAGGCCTGACAAAATGACAGATTGCCACAGCAGAGTGCGGGAATTATTAAGTGGCCGCAGGTTTTGAGGACCAGCTGCCAGACTGCTGAGGAAGGAGAGAGGCAGCAGAAGCCTGTGGGAGGACCCTGAGCCCTCGGGACATCCCTCTTTGCCATGGTCAATCCCAGCAAGGCAGAGGACAGGCTCCAGTCTGCAAAGCCCCTGCTCTCTTGGCAGGTATGGTGGGCATGAGCCATGTCACTCACGTGCCCCACCCAGCCTAAGAGCAGACAGAAGAGGAAACAAGCCCAGAGGCAGAGGCCCAGGTAGGGGCTGCTGCAGCTCAGAGTGGAGAGGCAGGGCTGCAGCAGGCAGGAGAAGCTGGGGACTCCACACCTGCTGCTTCCTCCCAGCCCAGAGCAGAGCGGTGAGGGGAGACCTTGGCAGGTTGGGTCTTGAGGTTTCATAGACCACGTCTGTGGGGAGTCACTGAAGCCAAGAGAGCTTTGCTGGGCTGGCAGAAACCCACATAGGAACCCAATCATAAAATGCACAAAAGAGAACTTTGTACACGGGGCAAATCCTTGCTGGGGAAGGAGACAAAATCCTCACACAGACCAGGTGGACAGGTCTGAGAGCCCTGATCCCCTCCTGATGTAGAGACAAGTCATGGAGTTCCCTTCATTGGGACGGATTCTCCCTCCCTGAGGATGGGGCTGCTCCTCCCTGACTCGTCATCATCTCAGCCTTTTTTATCCCTTCCCCATGACTTTGCCCCTAACAATCCCCTCTTCCCATCCTCTCCTTGTGTTTTTTTAAAGCATGATTTCATATCCTCACTCCCCCCAAAAAGCAAAAAGCTAGAAACTGAGCAACAGTGAAAGTCCAGGCATGACTTATGCGAACCTTCCTAGGGTACTCTGCCCTGTCCTCTGAGTTGGAATAAGTCTGACCCTCTTGGCTCCAAAGGCAATAGGATGACAGAGGGAATTCTGGGTACTTTTGAAGGGGGGCATGTCGGGGAGATGGAAGGGGGAATCAGAGAATTTTTTGCTTCTAGAAACTTCAGGAGTCAGAAAGTCAGACTTCCTCCCATGAGCACAAATGGTGTTTCAAGAGATGATGAGGTCAATAGACTGCCCCGGGGCTTCCCTGGCATGGTTGCCTGGGGAATCTTGCCTTGACCCTGAGGTGCTGTGACTTCACTCCATCCTCTCAAGATGGAACTGCTCATCACAGCTCTGTCTCCACCCCCCCCATATATTCTAGAATATGTAAAATGCTTCTGATGAGCCTATTACATCTTTTATAATTGCCAAAAACTCCTCGGCCCCTGGAGCTGCTGGAGGTGGTGCCTCCTCTCCTCCACTGGAGGCTGGGGAGACTGACGAAGAGCCCGGGGCACATTCAGCAAATTTTGCTCAAACTGCCTCCAACTTTCAGGCCTTCTCTCTCTGCTTTTCCCTACCACAGCAGACAGCTGGAGTGCTCTACTTCAAAGTGACACCACCTACTCCTACAGTGCTGTCTCCTCCTCCTCCCACTCTGGCTTCATTCAGAGCTGTCACAGTCCCAGGCGATGACACACGTCTGTGAACATCAATGCTCATTATATTGGGACAGTGCCCTTAGCCCCCTGGGTGTTCTCAAAGGTAGTGCAAGGCTTCCCCGGCATGGGAGTGCAGAGGGCAGAGCTTGGTGTGACAGGGACACCGGGGGTGGGGGGGGGGTGGGGGAGAAGCTCACACCTTGGATGCTGTGCCACCCCCGCATCGGAAGCGGGCTGGCCTCCTCTTGCTGCGTATCCTTCAGGGATCTTTTCTCCCCAGAAAACAGGATGGAGCCTGGGGACAGAAGTGTGATTGGCAGGACAGGCAGCCCCAAGACAACTTTGGGGCTGTGTCCGGGGTCCCACCTGACATACAGTGACCGCAGATCCCTTCCACGGGGCAGAGCATTGTAGTTCATGTGGCACTCACAACAAGCTTGGGGGACGTGGTAGTGACTGCAGTGTAATACCGGGGAAGGCAGAGGACTTACCCAAGCCCAGAACCTATGCCTCAGGCATACCTTGGGCAGCATCTTATACCCGCCCTTTCTCTCCGGCCTTTGCTAAGATGGTCAGCACGCACAGCTGGACTCTGGCAGCACCTTCCCTCTCGCTTTCTGCCCTGGGGTTTTTCTGCTACTTCCCTGTGGGACACATGGCAGATCCCACTCAGCCAGGCTGGCCACAGGCAAACCTGGAAGTGGAAAGCTGTTAAGGCCGTGTGGAGCGATGCTTGGAGGGAGAGAGAGAAGACATGATGGTTGACACTCCCCTTTCTGTCCCTCAGGTGGACAAGTCAGCTTACCCACCGGGTATCACAGATCGCTCGTGGCTCGAAGCCCCAGTTAGTTCCATAGCTCATTTTTGGGTTAATTCTTCCCTTTCTGTATTTTGTTCTCCGTAGAGTACAGCACACCTGTGTACTTCCCCAAATATACCTCCTGCAGGTGGACACCTCTGGGGTGGTTTCCAGGGAGAGCCCAAGCAAAGGCAGCTTATTGCTGAGGTGGCTTAGGCCTCAGGATAGGCTTCTGGAACTGGGTCTGTCGGTTGCTGGTCAGACCATGCTAAGGACCCCACCGCTGTGACAAGCAGGTCTATTACAACAACCCCTGGCAGGTAGGACCATCCTGATTCTGCAGACTCACTGGTGAAGGATTGGGAAGAGGTGAAAGGTGAAGTAATTGGTGAGGCAACAGCTGTGGCTATGGTTTTGGGCAATAGTGATCATAGGCCCAGGGAGCTGGCTGGCTTTTGCTAATGGATTTAAAAGACTTGAGAAGGAAAGCGACAGTCTCAGGCCAACAGACCATCAACTTAAGGGACACTGGCCTCTGTGGGTGTACATAAACAGACCCTCACCTCCCAAAACCCTAGGATTTAATTATAAGGGTATCAGAGTTACAAAGGAACCTGGCCACACAAAACAGGGCACTTCCCCTTTGCTAAAGTCAGAGCCCTGATAAGAAAGAGTGAGACCTTGGGATGAGGATATTTGTGTGGAGGAGCCCCAAGAATCCTGCTCCCCTCCTGGTTTCTCTGAACCCTTGGGATGGCAGAAGTAGCTCTGCTCCCTTTCTGGAAGAAAACTGCTCTTCCCACTCGGAGGACCAGGAAAGACTTTGACCAAGAAGCTTTCTTACTAGACAGTGAGAGCTTCAGTGCCCCAGAGCGGTGCTAGAGTCAGGGGGCAGCTCAGACTGAGGAGGCAGCTCCAGCTCCAGAAGGAAACCAGATGCACCCCAAAGACCTGCAAAGCCCTGCTGGTATGCATTGGTGGGTGCAGCAGGAAGAGCAGGCCGTGAAGAAGCTAGAGGGGGCAGATTGTGAGCCAGATGGGAGAAATTACAGACAGGGAAGGAGCCTCCCACCACGCAGGTGTCCTATCATCCACAGGGACATATGTGACAGTCCAGTGCTCCTGGGAGCAGAGACCTGTTGAAGGGCTTCGGTGAGCACAGAGAAGGTGCAGCAGCTTCTTGGACAGAGTATCAAAGAAGAGTTGGAAGGTCCAGGATGGTGTGACCAGAGAGGCCACCAGAAGAGTGCAGGGGATGTGACTCCAATAAGGCAACAAGAAGCATGTTACTGAGGGGTGCCAAGGTGTTTGGGAAGCTTGGTGGCCCATGCATTCTGCAGGCCAGATTGTCACCATGCCGTATCACCACTAACTGGGCTCCTTAGTACCAGAGAAGAGGAGCAAATTTCAGATTACAGCAGAGGCCAGGCAGTCACATGTAACCATGGTTAGCAAGTCTTTGGCTGAGCCAGAGAGCCTTGAAGTTAGGGTCAGTGGCTGATAGACCACGATGCTCCTGGGGCTGAGAGGGGTGGGCAGTCAGGTAGGGAGCTGCTTGACTTGTATAGCCAGAAAAAAAGGCAAGAGCTAAGGAGTGGAGATTGCTACCAGTCATCACAGGGGAGAAGTGCTGGCCTTGCAGCATTCCTGGTGAGCCTGTTTCTCACACTGGAGCCTACCATCAAAGGGGGCCAGGCAGGACTCTACAATGCCACTGCAATGTGTCCAGTGATAGTCCCCAAGTCCCTCTGGGAGGTTCTGTGCACATTTCACTGAGAACCCCAGGGAAAGTTTTTTTGTTTTTCTTTGCATTTGAGACAGGTTCTGGCTACATAACCTAGCCTGGCTTCAAACTGTTATGTAGTCCAGATTGGCCTCCTGCCTCGCCTCAGCCTCCTGAGGGCTGGGATTACAGTCATGTAACACCATGCCTGGCTTATCCAAACTTTAAGAAAGCAGTAGGCTACACAGCCAGAGGATACCAGTAAAACTGATGGACCACCATAGCTGTCTCCATCAGTGAGAGCAGGGGTGATGGAAAGTCAGAGACATGACCTTCTGACCTGAGTCCATCCTGCAGCAGACCTAGTGGATTAAGGCCCACAGGGTTCTTGGTCTTTGCCTATGGAATATGGATGAATACACTTAGAATGTGGCATAATCCACACATGGGTTCCTTGACTTGAGGGGCCAAGGGAAGCCCATGGAACTTCCCAACCACTGGCTAAGATACAAAAATCACAAAACACAGAACACCTAGGGAAACTGCAAAAATTATATCCACCGTCAAGTACTGGAGGGGAGCAAGGATGGAGGCCCCATCCTATTCCTGCTCACGAGAGCCAGAAGAATCACAGTAGACGACAGTCGGTCACTGCAGACTTAACCAGTCACTGGCCACAGTGCCTTATTTGCTGGAGCAGACCAGTGCTGCCTCCATATATTGCTTGGTATATGGTGGCGTTGTGAAAGACGTATTCTTTCCCATTCCTGTCTGGAAAGATTGTTAAAAGCAGGTTGCCTTTTCATGAGAAGGATAGCAAGCATGCTTACCATCTTGCCAGGGGACTCTGCTTAGTCTTTTGCTCCTTGTCACGATTGAGTCTGGGGCTTGGGTCACTGGGACATTCCAGAGAGTCTCATCCGCTGTCTCCAGGAAAATGCTCAGTGGATGGGATGGAGGAAGAAGTAAGTATGCTGCATGTCCAATAAGCCAGGCATGTGTGAGAATGACAGAGACTTCAACAAGAGCCACGGATTACCACATCAACAAAGTATTTAGAGTCTGGGGCTTTCCAGAACACCCCGTGCAATTCATGCAAAGGCAAGCTATTGTGCCCTGTAACCCTTTCACCAAGAAGAGGGTGTAGAGGGCTCATCTTAGTAGCTCGTGCCTGTAATCCCAACTGCTTGGGAGGCAGAGATAGAAGGATCATAGTTCAAAGCCAGCCTGGGCAAAAAGTTAGTAAGACCCTATCTCAAAAAATAAGCCAGGTGTGATGACTTGTGCTGGTAATCCCAGCTATGCATGAGGTGGAAGTAGGAGGATTGCAGTCTGGGCTGGTCCAGGCAAAAAAGCATGAGACTGTATCTGAAAAATAACTAAAGCAAAAAAGGGCTAGAGGTGTGTTTCAAGTGGTAGAGTGCCTGCCTAGCAAACATAAGGCCCTGAGTTCAAACCCTAGTACTTCAGAGAGAGAGAGAGAGAGAGATGCACAACTCAGTGACCTCTTCAGATGGTGGAGGCAGCGGGTATTAACCTTGGAAATATTGCTCTGCCTTAACGTCTTTAAAAGCTACTAGTTTTGAGTAGGTCCAGGACAGCAGGGGGCTCTATAGCAGGCACAAGAAAAAACGACGATCTCTCAGTGCTTCCAGACGCACGTTGTTGGGGGTAAGTGTGGGGGATGATGGCAGACAAGCCTCCATAAGAGACCCAGCGCTGATTCCTAGGGGTGGCTGTGGCTGTGGCTGGCTGCCAACTTGTAGGCTCTTCAGTGGGTTGGACATAACATAAGACAAAGGAGGTGGGCTGGTCAGATGCCTCCTGGTCACGTCTTGCCTCCTCTCAGCCCCTCTTTTCTCTCTGGCCTCTTCAGAAGCCCTCAGCAGCCTATAGGTGTAAGTTGACGGCATGTGGCACTTCCCGAGCCTCGCAGCCCTGTGGCAGGGGGCCTCAGAAACCTCTCCAGCCTCTCCAACACAGGAGAGGGTTCAAACTCCATGGCACACCCTTCCTCTGTCCTCGGATGCCTTTGCACAGTTCCTCAGAGGATTCGTGATGGGCCTGGGCCCCTGTGGCTCCCTGCCCACCAATTCCTCACATTCCTGGCCTGGCTTCCCTCCTCCCCACTTCACCTTCCTTGATTCCCTTTCTTTTGGATCCATCCCCAAATAAACCTGTACATATAAGCACTTTCATTTTTCCCTCTTTGGGGGAAATTTCTAGACTAGGACAGTCAAGGGAACAAGAGCCACCCAGACTTCGTCTCCTGCCTGTCTCCCTGCTGGCATCAATCCTCTTCAAACGTTCACTGGGTTAAAGGAACCCAGTGATCATAATCAGCACACACTTTTTACTCTGGAAAGCAGGCTGAAGGCAGTCACCTGAGCTCTGGCGATCTATGCTTACCCTGTGCCTGTGCTCACTGCTGGGTCTCAGGCCTCAGCTGTCCCTTGGTCCCTTCTATTCATCACCTGCTCAGTGATCTGAGGCCAGAGCTGGGAGCCCCATCAGACAGCCTGGGTGCTGGCCCTGCCTCACATCACTGGGCACAGGGAGACTCCACTTCTAGTGAGGCCTGGACTGGTCCCTGCATGGAACCAATGCTCCCTGTGACCAGGCTAGACTGGGCCCCTGGGCCAATGGGCTATGAGGTCCTCTGACTAGACAGAGGGACCTGGGTTTTCTTGGGACAATGTCCAACAGCAGGACACTCATGGGCCCTGACCCCCTTCTCCCTTCTAGTCACAGGTATCCCCTTCTAGAAGACATCTGCCCTCTGGGAAGATTTTGCCTTCATGGAACTTTCCCCTTGGTCACCAGGATACTCAAGAGTGTGCTAGGGCTCCCTGGACACCCACTATTGCTCACTCATCCTGTCTCCTATTTCCTTACTCCTTCCCAGCTCCTCCCAATGTGGCCGGTCTTGCCCCCAGTGGAGAAACAATTATTTATTTAGTCATTTGGAGGGATGACTACTTACTTAGTCATACAATTCATCAGTGTCCTGCCCCTTCCTGGGCTTACAAAGTCTAGGCTACAGGAGCCTCAGCCACCTTGGGAGAAATGGTCCTTCTCTGGCCAGGTCTTGGTGCTTCTCTCTGTTCTTACTTCGCTCTTGCTCCATGCCATACCAGGGAAAGCTTTATTTACAGTTGCTGCAGAAACACATGGTCAGTCACTGCCTGGCACTGGTCTCTAGCTGTCTGATCTGCTTTGCAGGTCTCAAGAAAGGACCCAAGGCTTTTGGTTTTTCTTGCATGGCCAGGCCAACTCTGGCATGCACACTAAGCTGGGATAAACCAGCCAAGAGCCTGGAGGCCCTGACTACCTTAAGACAGAAGCCACCCCCAGACTCTCCGGGAGTGTGAGTTGCAGAGTGGGGGGCGGGTGGCGGGAAGGTTAGTCAAGGAAAAGAGGCCCTTGTTTCCTTTCTATTGGGGTCTTTAGCTACTGGCTGACTTCGTTCTCTCTCTTTGGACAAGTTCCAGCTTGCAGCTGCTTCCCCCAGGCAATAGATTTGAAAAATCAGTACGCTGTTGGCTTCCTCATAGGAACGGGGCCCTGGGCAGGTGGACACAGTAGATTGGAGTCTGGGGTACCTGGTGGACAGACGCTGCTTCCTTGGCAGAGAGCAGGTGCTTGGGGAAGTGACGGTGCCTGAGCCAGGATTCCTCATGGCCTAGGGGCTCTCTGCCTCCCCTGACCCAGGTTCCCCTACGGAATGGAACTGGGAGACATTAGTCCAGCCTTTCCCAGGTCCATCGGGCATCTCCCTGCAGGAACCACTTAGGATGTGCCCTCACCCCAGGAGCAGGCCCCTTTGGGCATCCACGTTGCTCATTGCTGTGTGTGTACATTGCCCTGTGACAACTATTTACACATGACTCTCTGACAAGTCTGTGACCTAAGGGACGGGACAATTTTCCTCACTGTGGTGTCTCTGGGACCAAGCACGATGTGTAACACCGAAACACTCCAAAGACACCTGCTGAGCAAAGTGACCTCCCACTGGAATGTTCCAAAGCACCCCAAAATTAAATGTCACCTAGCTGCAGGTAGTCCCTGTCATCCCCCTGCCCATGAACTGGACTTCCTCTTCCTCCAGGCAAGCATGTCTGTGCATTGACAGGTCTCCTTTGTATTCTCAGTGCTGACACACGTCCCTGAACAGAAAAATAAGCAGAAGGAAGCTACCTGTGGAGAGCAGCCAGGAGGAGGGTGCACGGCTCACAGCTGCAGGGAGGGACAGACATGTCCAGGGAGGGAGACTTGCAGAGCCCTACAGAGAATAGGTCAGACAGAGGTGGCTCCGCTTTGGCTAAGACAAGCACTCCATTCCTCCCCAGCACAAGGAAAGAGAGTGAGTCTGGGGCCCCTGGTTGAGGATGGGGTCCAAACTGAGTGGAGGGCAATGGGCGCGTGTGTGGGGTCAAGGAGGCAGACTCCCCAACAGTGCTGTGGAAGAACCCAGGACCTTGTGTATTCCAGGTGAGTGCTCTACCTCTGAGCTACACCCCAAGACCTTGGTTTTATTTCTGAGACAAGGTCTCATTATGTAAGTCAGCCTGGCCTTGAACTCACAATCCTCCTGCCTTTGCCTCTGAGAACTGGGATTATAGGCAAGGTCCACCACACCTGACCAGACTGTTCTTGTGCTATATGTTTTTCTTAATTTCTGCAAGTTTTTTTCAGAGTTGGACCCCTGGTCTCTTCATGCCAACACAGCCATCCACATTTCTCTGTGGTTTCATCTGCTCTTTATCTATTTGTAATTATGGTTTTTACCCAGTTGCAATCAGGTGTTCTACTTTTCCACTTAATGAAATTTCAAAGACACCTTCCGTAGTGTGGACTCTTCCCACCCGTCAGGTCCAAAGCCTGCCAATGTTCCATTGCGTGACTGCTGCATAATTCCCTTAACTGTTACCTGGCTGCCGGGCAGGTGGCGTATTGCCAGCGGAGTTTCTTCTGCTGCTTTAAATATCTTGGTACTTTAAGCTGTTTTTTCTTTTCTCCTTTTGAATTATTTCCTGAGCTACAGTCCCAGGAGTGGGATTAAGGAGTCTAAGTGTTGGGATGGCTCTTGTTACGTGCTGCTGGGTTGCCCTTCAAGAAGATGGAGTGGGGGTAGGTGACGCATGAGTGCCCACCTGCATGTCTTGTGCCTAGGGTGGGGGGAAATGTGGCGCCTGGAGCTTCCTGACACTGTCAGGGTTGCTTCTCCAGGACGCTGTGGCTCACTACTGGCCATGGGCACTGGCCTGTGGACAGACTGCGGGAATGCAGGCTTTCGGGCACACAGGATATCCAGATGCATGCTGGTGTGGAATGGAGGGGCACTGTCTCCTGGCAGGGGCCCTGTTTCTGTTGTGGGTAGGGACAGGACCTGAATCAAGATACTCATTCTGGCACATTGCAGCTGGCACCTCTGACCCACCTGGCCAACCCTTGTCGCATCCTCCAGAATCAAGAGCAAGGTGTTCCAAGTCCAGACTGCTGACCAGCCACAGGCACAGAAGGGTTCTTAACCCCAACTTCGTAATGAAGTTTGGAGGTCACACCCCTCATTTCAGCATAGCTTCTGGGCTCAGCTCCAGGTAGACACTGGCATTCATCCCCAGGGACAGGGGGACATGCCTGTCCTGCCAAAAGCTCTCTGAGTTGCCCCCACTACCAGCCAGGGATGCCTCCTTCCTAAGGCCAGGCCCTGGGTGCAGCTGTAGGTGTCCCAAGATGAGACTCCAGGCTCTGGCAAGGCTGCCCTGCCATCTGACTCCTCGGTTCCCAAAAATGGTCCCCTTGTAGGGCAGGGTGTCTCTTCTTGGAAGCACTCAACACTTTGTCCTGATGCCCTGCTCAACTCCGCCACTCACTCATCTCCTCTCTTGACACCCACCTTGTACCAGGCTCACCTGTGGTCAGGGGCAGCGAGACAGATGACGCCTCTGCCCTAAGGGAACCTCCCTCCTGGGCCTGGATATGCCAAGCTCCTGCAAGCTCTGGTCCCCTGGAGCCTGGGTAGAAAAGCTGCCAGCTTCCTTCCCTCATCTGGTCCTGCTTCATTTGGAGAACTGACCGATACCGAAGGGTGGGGCCCTGCCTTGAAATCCTCCACCATGCCAGGAATGAGGCAGCAGGAGGATGGTTCCTGGTGGGGCTTGGAGCATTGGCTTCTCTCAGGAACTCTTTCAGGCTCTAGACACCCTCGGGAGCCCTACTGGTGCCTCTCTGCCTGCTGACTGCCCCTCACCCCACCAAGCAGCTATTCCCTTCAGTCCTGCAGCTTGGCTCCCCTTGCTATGCATTCCCAATATCCCCTTCCCATAGGAGCCCTGGAAGGGCACCCTGCTTTTGGGGGTCAGTGCTTACCACCTGGTCCCACTCCTGTTCTGAGCTTGCCTGCTCACCTCTCATTTGTCATTAGCTCCAAAGACTGGATCCCAGAGCTGTTCTCTCCTTTTATAAGAAAACCCCCAAGTCCCAGTCCTTACCCAACCCTAAGGGAATCACAAATGTCCCCACCAGTCCCCAAATCCCAAGTGGTTTCCCTTTTGACATAGAATGAGAAAAGTAGCCAGGGGTGGGAGTGGGGGGCTGTGAAGGGTAATAATGTCATTGACTGGAAGTAGAAGACAGCCCCCTCCCTGTCACCAGTGTCCCTGCCACTGTCCTGGGACACATCCATTACGAACAGACAGGGATGTTTTAATGATAATGAAGATGACCTCTCCTGGCTCTCTTGTGACCAGATTAGCTTTCTGGGAGCAGTGGTCCTTGTCCTCCTGCCCCGATGCCTCACAGGATGGGTGGGGCAGGGCAAAGTCATCATTCCAATCCCATCGCTAGCCTATGTGGTGTCATGCTCTTCTGCCATCTTTTCAGGCCCAGCGGCATCAAATCCCTGAAATATCTACCTGCCACTCCTGCCATGGGCCTGCACCTGTCAGCTGACAAAACCAGCAGATTGAAAGCAGACCCAGGCCCCTGAGGCCAACTGAGCCACCTCCTGTGATTCAGCCCTGTTCCAAGCCACCTGCTGCCCTCCTTCTTTGTTTCCAGTCTTCTGAATCTTCCACTGGGACACTCTGAAACTTCATGGGGCCTCTGGCCACTAGGGCCACTGTGCCCAAGAGGGCATAAAGACCCAGCACAGCCATCGAGCAGGTGTTCACAGGCTGATGCATCAACTCGCTCCTCTTGTCTCAAACCCCACCAGACATAACTTCAAGAATACTGTACCCAAGCAAGACGTGCTGCACACAGCTCAGGAAACCTGACTCCATAGACCGACGGCAATGCTCCACGCACACCCAGAGGGTCTCCCTGGCCATTCTGCACGAAGCATTGCAGAAGGCACGAGGAGTTGGGGAGCTGTGGACCTGAAGGTAGGCAAGACATTGTGTGCATATGACATTCCAGGCTTCTGCTGCACCAGCAAGTTGGGTGGATGAGTAAACTGGTCTCTCCACCAAGAATGCCCAGCGTCACCTGCACACAGCTGTGCTCTGCCTCGCCTGGCTCACGGGCCGCAGACGAATGGAATCGAGTGGAGTTGCCTTCTCTCTAGACAATCTGTGATGGAGCTCAATGAGGATGACTCCTTGTCAGCACTTGGATTGTAGGTTTCCAGCCTGCACAAAGTCCCACCTCTCCCGTCATGCGGAGTGCTCAGTTTACACAGAAAACGGCCATCTATGGTTGCCAGCATGAACGAACACTTCACTTAATGACTTTAAATGAAAACTAGATAGGGTCATGTCGATGTCTCACTGGTCATATAGTCCTCTCTCTCTGCTGGGGAGAGGCAGGTCCAGGTGGCCAGGGAAGTGAAAAAGGCTCTCATCTAAGTGAAGTGAACTCTTTGACTCACCTGACCAAGACAAGGCTGCTGCCCATTCTGGCTAGTTCAGAAGGCCAGGGAGGTGGCAGGCTGGGCAAGAGGAAGGGCATCTGGAGAAAACAGGAAGTTGCTGAGGGTCACTGCGGGGTGGTGGGAAGGGGAGGAACCCAGGGTGCCAGGCAGGGGTGAGGCTGGACTGGACCAGGTTAAGCTGGTTTTCCTGACCCCTGGAGGCTGCCTCCTGAGAGGCTCAGGAGAGAGGATGCTGGAGACAGATGCAGGGTCCTCAGTATCAGCGGCCCTAGGAAACATATCTAAATCCTCATTATCAAGCTTTGTAAATGCACAGACAGGATATTAGCGTTTAAACAGCGTCTATTACTCCAGGGCAAACATTAAAAACATAATATTTATAGAAAACCCCATCAGCTCACCTGGTTTGCTCTTTATTTCTCCTGCAATTTCTGCTAATTTGGAGACACTTTGCCTTGGCACCTCTGCCTGTTGCCAGTCACTTATGAAGCCACCACTGATAGCTGCCCTTCACCCCCAGGCCCCAGTCTCCTGCTGACCTGGTGTGGTGGTCCCTTGCTTCCTGTCCTTCTTCTGCATGAACAGGAGCAAAGGCTTGGGCCGCCCTAGGTGCTCTCCAACCAGTGCCATATCTCACCATGCCATCTGCCTGACCCACAGGTCCCTGAGGTCCTGCACTGGGGGAAGTAGGGAATGAAACCTGACCTTCCAGGGCCCCAAATGGCTGAAGTTTCCAGGCCCTGGCCTTCCCTGTGTGACTTCCCTTGTGCACCTGAGCTGAGCCCAGCAATGCTGAGGTGAGGTGCAGAGGCCAGGAACTGGGAGCAGCCTGTCTGCTCTAGGCTGCACTCATCAACCATGGTGTCACCCTGGGCCTCTGGACCTGTGTGTGACCTCGGGAAGGTATTCCTGATTGAGTTCAGCTGCACGACTGGCTTCATCGTGAGTCAAGTGCAGGCTGCTGTCAACACTTTCCCTCTCTCCCTTCTTCCCTTTGTCCAACCATTCTGCAAGTTCTTCTTACTTCCAGGTCACTGCTGGAATCACAGTGCAGCAAGTCTCCTGCCCACACAGTGCTCTCAGTCAGGGGGTGCCAGGCATAAGACACATGGGGTCACACAGAGGGTGGAAGGGAGGAACGGCACATGAAGGAACAGAACTGGGCCCCAGAGGTTTCTCAGCTTGGATATCAGACATGGTGGAGTATGAAGTGGATTGGGGAGAATGTTCCTGGTAGGGATAGGGTGGGAGCTGTGCCTGAGCTGGTATTTGGGTGCTGGAGCCTGTGAGCTGGTCCCCATCCTGGCTCTCTCTCAGCTTTCTCTCAGTCCCACTTTCCTCATTGCCCAAAGGCAAAAATCAAGCAGGCTTGCCGGAAGCAATGCGCCAGAACTTCCGGTGGGCACTTGGCAGCCAGCAGGCTAAAGCAGTGTTCTGTGCTCCTGTTGCTAGTTCAGGCAGAAGCCATGCTCAGACCATGTACTCTTGTCTACGGTGTCTAGGCTTTGTCCTGAAGCTCCTGAGGAGTTCAGAGCTGGGTGCCAGTGGGTTTAGCACAATTGCTGTATAAGCCATCTGTGGTGGGGACACTTAGGAGTCCAGCACTGCCTCCCATGGGCCTGAGCCCTCATGGCTCCCTGGGCTTTGGAGTTGGAAGCCGGGCTCTGGTCCTGGCTGTCATGGTTGGGTTGGGGACCTGACCTGTGTGGCTCCTCTGCTGGGTGGTGATAACAGCTCAGTCTGGCTGCCTCATGGTGGTGCTGAGGCTGCCAGGAGATTCCCATCTTCCAGGCTCTGAAGCCACCACTCTCCATAGCACAGAGGATTTTCAGGACATGTGGTCCACATGAGGACAGGGTGTCCACTTGGAGGGATGAAGACAGAGACCTCAGAAGTCACCAATAGGTACAAGAGGAGAAGGTGTCCACCTCAGGGGAAGAAGACAGAGGTCAGAGGCCACAGCGTAGGTGGGGTTGGGGCTCCAGGCTGGGACCACCCAGAGAACCTGGGGTGGAGGAGAATTTGGGGGGCAGGCAGGAAAGGGGGGTGTCTGCAGGCTGGAAAGAGGGGTGTCTACATCATAGTGGATAGCAGAAAGGGTGTTGTGTGTAGAGGTGGGACCGGTACAGGAAGGTCAGGGGAGTAAGGAGGAGGAGAAAGAGGAGGCAGGGAGGGAGGGATCGGGTGACCTTAGGCTGAGTTGGTCCCTATAGAAAGGAAGGCAGCCCTGGTGGCTGAGAGCACAGGCCCCAGGTGGGAGAGGAAAGGCAACTCACCCCTTACCCCGTCCTGCTGGTGACCCTTTCTCCTGCTGCTCTGGACATGGAGCACGCAGACTACCTGGCACGTTTGCCCAGCCTGCTGTCTGCATGGATCCCATTTCACAGATGAGCCACCTAAGCTCAGAGGGGCCTGGTGACTCCCAGTCTCCACCACACAGCTGTCAAGATGAAGCCCCATCCCTGGTATTGGTCCACAGCCTAGACCTCAGCAGCCTTCTGCCCCCAGTCCCTCTGTCTCCCTTCCTCTAGGTGGAGTCCTTAGGTGGCGCATCCAAGCAGGAGATGCCCCCAGAGCAAGAGGGGCTCCCAACTTCGTTTCCTTTTCTCAGTGCAGAAGGGGGCTTCTATATTCCTTCTACCAAGGGGAACACCCATAACCATGCTGGAAGATGAGGGTTTGGTGGGCAGGTTCCTTCCCAACACCCCAGCCCTGCCTGGCTCAGCTTGGGCGTGAGCTCACCACTGTCCTCGGCACAGAAAGGACAGCAATTGTTGGCTGTAACTTGGTCAACTTTAGAATGTGAGCAAATGTTACCTTTCCTGTTATGTCCACAGAGTGGGAAGACACAGTCAACAGGTGATCTTAGCTAAGGGGGAATGTAGGGAAGAAGGAGGGTAGACAGGAGAGCAGCCCTGTGGAGCCAGAGACACCCCTGGCCAGGCCCTGTCCTGCCTGTTTGAATGGACTCCATCTGTCCATAGTTCATTAGTTCATTCATTCATTCATTTCAGAATTTGAGGTTCCTGGAGTCCTAGCCAAGTGCAGAAACAGTGCAGGCACCAGGAAAAAGGGCTGAGCAAAACCTAGTCTGGGTCCTCTAGGGGGCCCCTCAAGAGGGAGACAGGAGAGGGAATAGGTAAGCCTGCACCCTCCCCCTGAGTAACAGGCACAGAGGAGGGAGCTGTGACTAGCTGGTGGCAGAGGCAGTCAGGGAGGGCTTCCTACGTGTAGTGACGTCTACACTGCCTCTCACTGGCCTACTGCAGCTCCCTTGGAGCTCACCCTGAAAGAACAGTAGGAGCCAGTCAGGGTGGTGCCCTGGGGAGGGATGGTGTTTGAGGCAGGGCAAGCTGGGCATTCTCGGATCCACTCAAGAGGCTTAGGAAGGTGGGGGAGCTGTGGGGTGGCAGAGTTGGGAAAACTGGACCAGGAAGAACTTTGAATTCCACATTTAGGAAGTTGGATTGGGCTGGGCTGGGGGCATGGGGGAAGGACTAGAGAGATGGGCAGGCACATGGAGAGAAGGAGGGAGGTCAAACTCACAGGCTGACATGTCCTGGAGCTGGACTCAGTAAGCCAGGGTGACCTGAGAGTTCGGAAGGTGATGAGGCACTCCTGTTAACTGTAGGACAAAGTAGGAAAGACTGGCTTGCTTTGCCATGTTTACCATGCTGAGTTGGAGGGTGTGTGGACATCAGGTGGACAACAGGCAGCCAGGGATGCTTGATGGGGCTTGGAGAGGTCCCTGGGAGGTCTGATATGGGAGTGTGGCATTCAGGTGCTATCTCCCACTCTGGGGTGGGTAAAGAGGCTCAGTAAGGGGACTGGGGAGAGATGAGGGAGAGGGGTCCTTTGTGACAGCCCTTTCTGTGCACAGCTCTCAATCCCTGCCTGGGAGCTGAGCTGTGGAGCCAGCACCCGGAAACTTGAGAAGTGGAGATGCTTCCGATCAGGTTCCACCCCTGACCTAAAATAACCTTGAAGGTTCAGCAAGGGGACTCTCTGGCACATCCCCCAGGGCCTGGTGGATTGTGGGGAAGGACAGACAGAGCCCTGGTTGGGGTGAGGGGTCCCGGGAGCAGGTCAGCTTGAGAACAAGTGCTCAGGTAGGAAGGAGCTCACTTCTTGGTTTCCTGGGACAACCTGAAGTAGCTCTCTGTGAACAGGCCTCTGCCAAAGTCAGAGCCCCTTCCAGCTCTGAATGGGTCTCAGGCCATAGAATGGACTGGTCTCTGCTCAGGTGTGCCAAGCTGGTGACCCGGTAGTCACAGGAGAGGAGTCCATCTTGCCTGCAGGTTCAGGGAGTATCCCTGGGGAGGTGACTATTGGCCTTGACAAGAAGGAAGTGGGGTCAGGGGGTGTGTCAAGGTATTTTCTGCAGAGTCAGCAGCCTTCACGAAGGTAGGCAGGCTCCAAGTGTCTGGGCATGTCCTGGCCCTGATTCTGGCTTGAATGGGAACAGGCCAGCAAGGCTCAGTGGGGCTGTGACTTGATGACTGCCAACTGTGAGGCTGACCACAGTGTGTGACTTCCAGGGGCCTTTAGTCCTCTTCTGTGGGGCCATGGCCTCTTCTGCTGCTTCCCTACTCCAAGGGCACCTGCTCCAGTTTGGCCCCTCTCAGTGGGGTTCCAGGGCTTTGAGAATTCCTGCTGGCAACAGGAAAGGCTGTGGCCTTGGAGGACAGGGCAGTTGATCAGGCTGGGCCTGGACCTGGGAGAGTGACCTGGGCAGGGGCACTCATGGAGGAAGCCCCACCTGGGAGGCATTACTGGTCTAGGGTCTGGGGAAGGAGAAGTTCACTCCACCAGACAGCACAAAAAGCCATGCAGGTTTCCAAGCCACCAGAGTCCTGCACAGAGTCCTTGTACATGCACACACACGAAGACGTACACAGCACTCCTCTGTTTACTTCAGACATTTAATTGGAATGACATGGTCTTTACCCACTCAGCTCTCCATTGCCCCTTCCCAGGTTTGTCTGACCCTGCCTGACCCGGTCTGGGTCTACTCTGATATCTACCAAAAGGTGCAGGGCCAGCCAAGGGAAGAGGGAGAGCTTGGGGCTGGATGGGGCTCTTCTTTTTTCCAGGGCAGGCCTCCCCTATCTCTGAGCCCAGGGCTCTGGGATGCTGACTTGGGGCTCAGAGCTATGTTCCTGTTGGTCTTTTAGTTTTCCCTCCCTGCTTCTATCGTTCAAAAGGAAGAGGAGGGGGGAAAGCCCGGGCAGGAGAAGGGGAAGATGCAGGCTGGGGTGTGCCATGTGTTCATCTGAAGTTTGGGGTGGGGACTTGCCAAAGATTTTCCAAAGACCAGGAAGGGAAGTGCCCTGAGAGTGGGGTAGCATCTGCTAGATGCTTCGGGGCCTGGCCCAGCCCCCGTACTGCCCCATCTGCTCCTGAGGGAAGCCTGGCCTGCAGCTTCCTGTCTCGAGATGCCTCTGACTCCCAGCACTGCCTCTGGACTCAGGGGGGAAGCTGGCAGGGACTGTGGAGGCACAGTTGGGGGACACACCTGCTCTACTTCCCCAGCATTTCAACCCCAGATCTGCCAGAGCCAAGAAAGCAACACGCTGTCCACGCTTGGTACGTACCCAAAAATACATCATTAATTCAAAACTGTAGCTCACAGCAGGCTTCCAGGGAGGCGGGGAGGAGACCCAACGAGGGAAGCAGCAGGCAGGGGGTGGCAAGTTGGTGGGGTGGGGAGTCCCCACTGGTGACCCTCACTGGAGTTCAGTTTAGCTGTCACCTGCAGCTGTCTTAGGATGTATGGCTCTTCAGCCACCTCCTGCTCCATCCCCTCTCCCTTCCTTGCTGCTCAGCTCTTGGTTTAGTTCTCCAGGTTGTGCAGCTCAGTGTCTGCTCTGAGCTCCTCCATTGAGGGCCCTGCCTGGCTCTGCCTGTCCTGGTCACTCCTGCTGCCTGGCACTCTGCTCACAGTTGAGCTATAGAATTGTACAGCTCCAGCCAAGCAGCAGCCCCAGGGGAGGGTGCCAGTGTGTGTGTGTGGGGAGGGGGGGTGGATTTCCCAGCCTGCAGATCTTGTGGATCTTGGAATGAGGACTGGGAAGAGATCATATTTGAGGTTAGAAAGTAGAAAGGTGGGAGAAAGGGGGACTGTTTGTGTTCTGGAAAGCTCTCTCTTGACTTCAGAAGTGTGTGTATGGGGGATGACAGGAGTGACCCAGCCCCATGTCCTGCTGGAGGCAGCAGGCAGAGGAGCCAGTCCTCAGATAGCAGGCTTGGCGCTCCTGGTGCTGGATCATGGGCCAGTGTTGAGACACTGGCCAGGCCAGAGGTGAATGGTGTGTGGGTGCAGTGGGGACAAAAGGGGTGTTGGGAGGTGGGGCCACTGTGTGTGCGGGTCTGCGTCTAACATCTGTTTGCCTCTGTATGTTCCCCGCTGCCCCATCATTGATGGTGTTGGCTGCCTTCTTGATTACCCTTGCTGCTGGGGTCTGGGGCCTCTGAGTGGGGCACACTGCCCTGCAGGCACTCTGTGATTCCTACTCAGTCCTGCAGAAGGGCCAGATGCTGGCCAAGCTCCTGTGACAGAAATGTACACCCACCTTGCCTCTCTGCCAATTGTATCAGGCTAGTACTGCCTGATGGGCTGAAAAACCTCCCAATGACCCAGACCCAAGCCAGGTGGGGCGGCTCCTCCTCCCAAATCCAGGGCCTGCCCGGGTATTGCACCCTCTTTGAAAAAAGAAGGCAAAAGAAAGCCATTCTTTCTATGATTCTCAGATTCTTTCAATGAGGGAAACTGAGGCCCAGAGACTGGATAACCTGTGTGTGGGAGTGTGGGCTCCCACACAGCAACTCTGCTGGTTCTCATGGCCTGTACTCTTTCCTCTGCAGTGGAGCAGCCGGAGGTGATGTCCTGTCCTCTTTGAGCCTGGGCTGGTGACCAGCAAAGAGAAGTGTGCAGTGTCCTCAAGCTGGGGACAACAGTGCCTGCCAGAGATGGCCCAGGGTCCCCTCCTCCCTGTCATTGCATATGGGTGCTCTAGTCGGCAGGCTGGCAGCTCCTAGAGGACCATGGTTTGGACATACCGCTCATGCCCAGGGTGGCTCGCACGGAGCTGGCACACAGTAGATACTCATAGAGACCCAACAGCTGCTGAATGTGGGCAGGCTGCTTTTTAGGGAAGATGGTGTGTGTGGGCTCCTCATAGAGAAAATAGGGTTTCCCTCTGTTGTCGGGTCTCTGTGATAAACCAGGTGACCTGTGGGCTCAGGTCTAGAGGGGTGGTGGACACACACGCTGTGCCTCTGGAGTGGGCAGTGGGGTCTGCATCTCAAAGCATGTTGACTGACCACTCTTCCCTGCAGGTCCTGTGGACCTGTCCAGACAGCCAGCTATCCCTGAACAGTTACACGTCTCCCATGTCCTTTCAAGTCTTGGGTGGCCACACTGTCACTCTAGAAAAACCGCACCAGGGTGGTCTCTGTCAAAGTAAGTTCCAGGTGTCCTTTCTAAAGATTAACACTTGAGTGCACATGCATGAGACTCAGGAGCACACCTGCATATGGCTTCGTGCACACCTGCACTCACACAGCACCTGCACACGGCTTCGTGCATCCCTGCATATGCACGGAGCACCTGCACACACACACGTGCATGAAAGCACTGGTTCCTCCCCACACACAGCTGCACACACAAACACAGAGTCCCATGAACACATCTACGTGCGCTCCCTGCCCCATACACGTACCCATGTGGCACACACGTTGGGGTGACCCCTCCATGGGCAAGCACTTCTACACTTGCTGTGGCCAGTGACAGGGGCACCTCCCAGGACCATAGCATGGAAACTGGAGCACACCCCTAGGCCAGGCAGGGACATTTGCCATATATTCAATGCACAGCCTTCCAGGTCTGTGGCGTGAGACATAGGGAGGATGCGGTAGCTCCGGTCAGAGGCTGGCAGTTATGAATAAATAATGATGGGGGGAGAACAGAGGGCCAGAGGATGCTCCCCCTGTTGGGGAAGGGATGCTCAGGCCTGTCGCGACCCCCCCGGACTGTGGACACATTCTAGCTCAGCTGCTCTGCGGCAGTGCTCCTCCAGCCCAGCAATAAAGCAAACAACACTCTCAATAATTCAGCAGCAGGAGAGGGGATTGGGAAGGAAAATGCACCTCTGCAGTGAGAGAGGGGCAGGAGGAGCAGAGGAGGGGTGGACAGCAGGCTCGAGCTCTGCAGCCCTCACACCCTGCCAGGTCTGTCTAGGTCCTGATTTACTGTGTCGCCGGGCAGATTCCTCTTTCCTGAACAATACCATATGGTGGCCACTGAAGCAGGACCTGCCCTTAAGAGCCTCGGAACACCTGGCCCCTCCCCTTCCAGGACACAGGAATTCCTGCGCAGACCCCCCAACACCACCACCTGCTGAGGCCGGATGGTGGGAACTCAGCTCGGGCAGTCCCCCCACAGCTGCCAGTTGTTGTTCTTAGGAGGTTCTTCCCACAGGCAGCTGGACACCTGTCCTCCTTGGACTCCCATTGTTGATCTTACTTCTGCACCTAAGGCCATGTGAGTAAAGCTGCCTCTCTCTTCTGCACTCAGCCTCAAGTGGTCCAGGCAAGTCACACAAGTTCATCAGCCGTTTCCCTCAGTGTACACTTGGCCTCCACACCACTTGTCCCCTTAGCTGTGAGATACCCTCAGCCCACAGCTGGACCTCCAAAATGAACCAAACATCGTGGTTTTGACCCCAGCTGATGAGGCCCGACATGCCCTCCTGACCATCAGAAACCCAGAAATAAATGCACCTCACATATGCAATCTAAATAGAATCAGCTTTTGGGTGACAGTATCCTCAGCTCACCTGGGACAACACGGGTTTGTACTGTAATTATCAACAGTGCTTATGTTTGTTGTACTGAACTCACCATCAATGGAAGCCCCCAATCTCCCTTCTACTGGAATCCAAGTAGTGTTTTTGGACCTAAGAGCAAGCTTTTACATTCATTCTTATTAAATTTTGTAAAATTTCATCTCTGTTCCTAGTTAGTAGGCCAGGCAAACTATTGGTTATTCTTCTCAGCATTGGATTAACCAGATCTGATTGTCATGCTTATGAAATGTTTACAAATCATGGGGATTGAGAACAGAGCCTTGTGGCACCCCATCAGAGACACCCCAGGTGCCAGCACTCTTTGGATACAGCCATTCAAACAATACTGGATGCACCTCTCCTCTCCATCATGCTCTCCTCAATTAAAGGAGGCCATCAAGGTACCACCCCTCTGGGGTCTGTAAGGTCAACCTTTTTCCTTTTTGAAAATTCAGGACATCTCAGCGTCAGTTCCCGACTCAGGTCTTATAGGCAGATGCTATACACACTGAGCCAGTATTCTCTCCCGGGGCCCTGTGCTCGCTCCCACCTTTTTCCCATTACCATGGACATTCACTTCAGGGGAAAGACTGGTCAAAAGCCCCTGTATCATTCTGCTTCCCCATGGATTTTGTGGAGCATCCAGCCTGGGTGTGCTACTGCCAGGCTGACCCTGGATCCTCTTGGCAGACAAGGTGTCCATCTGGGAGATGTGTGTGGGGCATGTCACTGCTGTAGGAATCACACAAATCCGGCTGCAGGGTGGGGTGAGAGTGGGGCACTGCCTGGGGTCTGGAGGTCTCTTCTGCACCATCAGAAGGGCCAGGAAGGTATCTACTGTGCACTTGCCACAGGCTGGCACTGTTTTATCTGAGGACCAACCATGACCAACAGATCAAACACTCCCAGGCAATGAGAAAATTACCCCTGATGTCAGAGGGTGACAGTGTGTGTGTGTGTGTGTGTGTGTAGAGGAACAGAAGGATGGAGGTCTGTGGGGGAAGAGGAAGAAGGCTGCCCAAGCCCTCTGGGGCTCATGCCACACCACAAGTGCCAGACACAGAGCTATAGGATTGAAAGTTGCACCCTTTGGTCCCAGCCCTCCTTTCTATGCCCCGCCCCTCCCTTTTGGAATGGAAGTGTCTACCCTGTGCCACTGAGAACGCTGAAAGGATAGAACTTGCTGTTTGGCTTCACAGGGACTCACAGCTAAGACTTTGTCTCGAGTCTCAGAGGAGATTTGGACTTCTGAACAACACAGGAACTGTTTCAAGACTTTGGTGACTCTTGGAGATGGACTGAATGGGCTTTTCATTTTGAGAAGGACATAAGCCTTTGGGAGCCAGGGCAGAATGTCACGGTAGGGTTTGGAATGTCCCCCACAGGCTCATGTGTTAAAGGCCTGGTTCCCAGCTGGTGGCACTGGTGGGAGTAATGTATCCTTCAAGAAGTGAGTGTGGCTGGAGGAAGTAGGTCACTGGGGCAGGCCTCTGAAGGGGATATTTTGTCCCCTTCTCCTTCCTCTCTCTTCCTGCTTCCTGCCCACTATGAGGTGAGTGGATGTCCTCCCCACCGTGGTTGGTTGGGGACGGGGTGGTTGCAGTGTCCAGAGAGGCAGTCAGGGTGGGCCTGACTGAGGAGATGAACTTTAGGCCAATCTGGATGACCTGTGGTGGGAAGAGCCCTGTGACTGGGGGTCAGGGGGATGTCCCACAGAGGGGGTGCCAGGCAAAGGCACCATGGTAGGGATGTGTGTGGCTTAAACAGTAGAGCACCTGCTTAGCAAGCATAGGCCCTGACTTCCAACTCCAGCACTGCTTAAAAAAAAAGAAATGAACTAAAGAGAAAGTGTTACCGTTGGCCTCAGCATCACATTCATTCAAGAGAGGGAGAGCCCACTGTCTGAAGGTGGTCCTCACGACCATCTCCATCCCCCTGAGGATCTCCTAAGACCAGGTGCCCACTGAGGATTGGGGACAGCATCTTGGCCTGATTGGCAGGCTTCAGTTGCCCTTCCACCTCCACCAAGTGAACACCCGGCATCTGCCATGGTGCCAGGTGCTTTACGAGTGTCACCTGCTGGGGTAGGAGCAACCTCGGGTTTGGTGACTCTCAGACCTGGGCTCACATTCCAATGCTGACCAGCTGGTGGTGCGGGGTCAGGGAGGTCCCAGCACACACCTGTCACATCCTGAGGCACGTTTTTCCTTGGTGAGCAGAAGTAACTCTGCTGCTAACCGCCAATGGGGATAAACCTGCCTGCTTTCTGGACCTCGCAGTGGATTCCAGGGATGATGGTCCATGGTGGTCCATGGTTAGCCTCACAGAAGGCTGCAGTATCACCAGGCTGGATGGTGCTGGTGACTTCCTACCCTTCCCTCCACCTGAGGGGGACCCGACAGCATCCCAGCCAAGCCACCTGCAGCCCTTTCTCACCACGTCTGTCTTACATGGATCAGAGGATCTGTACTACCTCGCCTTCTCGTCCGGGCCCTGCCTGCGGCCCCCTGCATTCTTCCCCACTGGTCTCTGCCTTGAGCCAAGCTGTACACTGGGGGCGGGGGGTGGGCAGGGCAGGCAGCTGTGAAATCTGAGAGAGCTGGTCCTGCTCTGTGTCGTGACCTACCTCCCGCTCCTGAAACCAATGATAAATTACTCTGCCCAAACGGAACATGCCCGGACAAGCCTCCTCTCCAGCTGTAATTAATACTCCCGGGAAAACACAGACTCCTATTTTCATACTTTCTACAAACGCAGGCACACACAGCCTCTTCCTCCTGTTGCCTTCCAATCCCACCTCTGGTGCTTAATGTACTGCTCCTTCTACAGGCTGCATGAAACCACCCAGCAGGAGACACCAGGGACCCTCTTGGTGCTCTGTGATGCAGAACCTGGGAGCTGGGAGCTGATTTTCCAGCCAGCAGCACCCACGTGGCAGGCCCCTGCATCCCCGAGTCAGAAACGGCTGCAAGGCTGGGCTAACCCTTTTTCTGGGTTCCCTCCCACTCTTTTTCCCATCATGACAGTCTGCCTGATGCACATGTGTGCACACATGTCAAAGAGCTGCTGACCTCTGACATCATTTAGCACATTCCACAGCGAACAGGAACTTTGTGTCCCCCCAAAGCTGATGGCCAAACAGCCCTGACAGCAGAGATGTGCTCTCAGAGGACAGGTTATGCTCTGGAGTGGGTATGAAGGCTGAGTCCTCTGTGTCCCCTGCTGGCTGGCTAGTTTCTTCTGTGTGGCAGGACACAGCACAGATGGGACAGGGTCAGAAACCCAAGCATAAGAAGTTTACGCTCTTGCCAAGAGCACCAAGGCTGCCCGGGGACATTGCCAGCATAAAAAGAAGCCTGGACAACCAGGCTTGAGGTCCTGCCTTGGCCACGTACAAGTGCTTGGGCAAATCACCAACCTGGCCTAAGACCCAGCACCCTCATCTGCAGGATGGGGATAACAGCACTGCTCCTGCCTCCTTCAGGCTTGTGAGGGTTAAGTGGGATAATAGGAGTGACTTTTGATGACTGGCTTCCAAGCCCCTTGTCAGCTGTCGATGCTGTGCACAAAGGGCCAAGAGTGTGGCTCAGCCCAGGCTGGCATGGGGACTGTGTTTGGATGACTTTACAGCCTTTGTCTTCAGTGTGTCCTCAGTTATTCTCATTGGGGGCCAGGAGGTGCTGACTGTGATACCTAGTGATCCACTTAGCAGCAAGTCCTGTTGGGGTGGCTGGGGGCTCTAGGTTCCCTTTTCCCCAGGCTCCTGACCTCTGTCTGTCTGTCTGTCTCTCTCTCTCTCTCTCCTTTTTCCTTACCATCAAGATTCTGTGCATCAGCTCCTGGTGTTGCTGGTCCCTGTCACTGAGGACAGGGAGCCTGTTCTCAAGGGAAAGGATATGAAGGTGTTGGTCCACATATTCAGACCACGAGCTCCAAGTCCATTTTTTCAGACACCCTTGCTCCTTCAACCATGGGGGAATGGGACTGAGGGGCAGGCATGTGCCTGGGTGTCCCCAGGGCTGTATATCAGGCCAAGTGGTCATTGCACAGATGGAGCTGAGGATAAAGAAGGAAAAGTTTCTCTCCCAGGCAAGATGGAGAAGCAAGGACTGATGGCATCATTCACCCAGAGCAATAACAACAGGCCAAAGAATGGTGTCAGGGCCCTGGATGCAAGGCGATGAAGGCAGGGATGTCTAAAGTCAGGGGACCAAACAGAGGAGCCCCATAGTGTCCACTGTCTTGAGAAAGGTTCCAAGCCATGATTCAGGAACCCTGAGGTGGAGAGACAGATCTGATCAGGGGAAAACCCAGGTGCCCAGTGAGACAGGACAGTGGGGAGGAGAGAGCTACAGAGAGAGAAGGAGCCCTAGAGATATGGACGGTGTTCCCATGAGCATCCAGCCAAGCATAGAGCAGTATAAGCACTGGCGGAAACTGCTCAAGGCCAAGGTGAGAATGACAGGAAAGGCTTAGCTTCTCAGTACTCAGCACCCACACGAGGCTGGGCACAGTCACATACTCACCAATCACACTGGATCTGGGGCACTTCATGGGCCCAGGAGCCCTTAGTGGTAGGAATGATCAAACCTAGAATAGACACAGCTGTGGGCCCATCTGATACTCTACAAAGCAAGGACCAAGTCATTTCCTAGTACCCTTGCTGAATTTTAGAATAAGGCTCAAGAATGGAAATACAAAAGTACCCAGCATTCAATGAGAAAACTTACCATGTCCAGCACCCAGTCAAAAATTACCAGGCATACAAAGAGGCAGGAACATATCACCCAAAACAAAGAGGAAAAACTGATAATTTAAAACTGCTTCAGAACTCACATACTTGTTAAAATCAGCAGATGAGGTGTTCAAAGAGTCATTACAGACTATATTCCATAGGTTTAAAAGCTAAGTAGACAAGATACAAAAATACCCAAGATGAACTTGTAGAGATACAAACTGTAATGGCTGAGATGAAAAAGAAAAGCATTGGGTGAGATTAATGGCAGTTTTAAACATTACAGAGAGAAGATTAATGAATTCAAAGATAGAATGGTAACCATCCAAAGTGAAACAGACAGAAGAAACAATTTAAAAAGTTGAAAAGAGAATTAGTAAGTTGTGGCACAAATTCAAGCAACATAATATCCCTGTGTTTGTGAGCCTCTGAGAGGGGTGGGGGACAGAAGACATATTTGAAGAAATAGTGGATGAAAACATTTCCAAGTTTCATGAAAACTACAAGTTCACAGATCTAAGAAGCCCGACAAACTCAAGCCCAAGAAACTTGGAGAAAATGACACCTAAGTGAATCCTAATCAAATTTCCTTATATCAGTAATAAAAAGAGAATCTTAAAAGTAGCCAGAAGAAAAAGCATACATCATGTACTGATCAACAAAGGTAAGAATGTGCAGACTCTGAAACCTACTTCTGGTTTCAGAAGACCTACTGCAGCACCTTTAAAATACTGAAAGAAAACACTGTCAACCTTGAATTCTGTGCCCAGCTAAAACATCTTCCAAAAATGAAGCCGAAAAGCTTTCTTCAGACATGCAAAAGCTGAGAGAATTTATCAGTAGGACACTGTCACCTCAGGAATATTACAAGAAGTCCCTCAGGCAGAGGGCGATGGTAACAGAAGGAAATATGGTGGACACTAGGAATGAACATTCAGAACTTTTCTTTTTAGCTAAGTTCCTTCTAAATATAACCAATCACTTAAGTGGAACAGTAGCATTGTGGTGTAGAATTTACAGCACATGTAAGTAAGAAACATGACACGACAGCACAAAGGCCCTGTGAGGGAGAAATAAAAATACCCCGTTGTGTGGTACTTACACTATATGCAAAGTAGATTTGTGTCAGTTGGAGGCAGACTGTAATTGTTTACAGACATTCACTAGAAACTCTAAAGCAACCATCAAAATAACAGCAAAGAAAAATAGTATCTGTCGGGTATCGAGGGGGTGAAGGGGAGAGGGAGGGGGCGGGTGGGGGGTAAGGGAGGGGGTGGGGGAGGGGGGAGAAATGACCCAAACATTGTATGCACATATGAATTAAAAAAAAATAACAGCAAAGAGCTACTGCTAATAAGTCAAGGATGAAGATAAAGTGGAGTAATTTTAAAAATATTCAATCCAAAAGAAAGCAAAAAAGAGAAAAAAGGGAAGAACTAATTCAGGGGGCGGGAGAGCTAACAGACAACTTATGCTAAAATTTGAGAACCAGCCAATATAAGTCACCAAATTAACAAGCTAAAAAAGAAAAAAAGCACACAATTATTTTAATAGACACAGGGGAAGTACTTGACAGAATTCCACATTCATTCCTAATAAAACTCTAAGAAAGCTAGCACTAAAAGGAGACCAGGAATAAAAGAATAGTCTATAGCTAATGTCATATGTAACAGTGAAAGGTTTTAAGAACAGAACAACACTGGAATGGCAGCCTTTACCTGCTGCTTCCAGCCAGTGGCACAAGACCAGAGAAAGAAGAAAAAAGAAAGAGAGAGAGAGGGAGGGAGAGAGGGATGAAGGAAGGAATGACATCCGGACTGGAAGGAAGATGAAAACCTGTCTTGAATGGATTAAGAAAATGTGGTATCTATACACAATGGAATTTTATGCAGCCATGAAGAAGAACGAAATGTTATCATTCGCTGGTAAATGGATGGAATTGGAGAACACCATTCTGAGTGAGGTTAGCCTGGCCCAAAAGACCAAAAATCCTATGTTCTCCCTCATATGTGGACATCAGATCAAGGGCAAACACAACAAGGGGATTGGACTTTGAGCACATGATAAAAGCGAGAGCACACAAGGGAGGGGTGAGGATAGGTGAGACACCTAAAAAACTAGCTAGCATTTGTTGCCCTTAACGCAGAGAAACTAAAGCAGATACCTTAAAAGCAACTGAGGCCAATAGGAGAAGGGGACCAGGAACTAGAGAAAAGGTGAGATCAAAAAGAATTAACCTAGAAGGTAACACCCACGCACAGGAAATCAATGTGAGTCAATGCCCTGTATAGCTATCCTTATCTCAAGCAGCAAAAACCCTCGTTCCTTCCTATTATTGCTTATACTCTCTCTACAACAAAATTAGAAATAAGTACAAAATAGTTTCTGCTGGGTATTGAGGAAGGGGGAGCGGGAGGGGGTGGAGTGGGTGGTAAGGGAGGGGGTGGGGGCAGGGGGGAAGAAATGACCCAAGCCTTGTATGCACATATGAATAATAAAAAAAAAAAAAAAAAAGAAAACCTGTCTTTATTCACAGACAACAATATCATTTATGTAGAAAATCTGACTGAATCTACAGAAAAGCTACTAGAACTAGAAAGTGACACAAAATCAATGTACAAAAATATATTTTACCTGCACTATCAAAATATTAGCAATGGAAAGAAAAATACTATGTAAAATAACATTACAATACAAAATACTTTGGAATAAGTCTGACAAAAATATGCAAGAGCCATACATTGACAACTAGAACCACTGATAAGAGGAATTAAAGCAGTCCTAAACAAATCTCCCTTGTTTGTGAGTCAGAAGATTCCCCCAGATTGACTTATAGAATCAATGCAATCCTGGACAAAATCCTAGCAGGCATTTTTCAGGTCCTGAAATTCACATGGAAACATAAGGGGCCTAGAATAGTTAGCATGACTTTGAAAAAGAAGAACGAAGAACAAGACCACTGCCTGATTTTAAGACTTTCTATAAAGTTGCAGCAATCCTGACAGTGTGGTGACATTGGCTTTTAGAGAGACAAGCAAATCAATGGAACAGAATACCGAGTCCAGAAATAGACTCACATAAATATGACAACTGGCCTTTGACAAGGCTGCAAGGCAGCTCAATGGGGAAAGGGTCCTCCTTGTAAATAAGTAATATGGAACACTGCCCAACCATATGAGGAAAAATGAGCTTCAGCCATACATCATGCCATACATAAAAACCAACTCAAAATAAACCACAGATTTAAGTGTGAAGCCTATAACTGTGAAGTGACTAAAAAGAGGCTTAGAGAAAAAAAAAGTCCTTGTGACCTTGGGTCAGGCTGAGATTTCTTAGATACAACATCAAACAACATGACCCATGAAGAACAAATGGTTGGACTGGACTTTCTCGATATCCCAAAGTTCTGCTTTTCCAAAGACACTCTTATGAGAAGGGAAAGACAGGCAGATTAGAAGGAAATATTTGCCAAGCATGTATGTGATAAAGGGCTCCCCAAACTCAACAATAAAAACCAAACAGCTCAACAAAAAAAGGCAGGGGGAGGCAAAATTTGAACAGAGCAAGGCTCCCCAAGATGGAGAGCAATTTCCCACTCCACACCTGGTGGAATGCTGAGGGTGTGGACCTGCAAATCTCACACGCGGCTGGCGGAGCGTGAGTAAAACACACACTCAGCAGAGGACCCTGCACTTCGCACAGGCGTATTTCACTCCGGAGAACAGAAAGCGAGTGCTTACACAAAGACTTGTGCACAGATACCCATGGCAGCTTTGGAAGAGGCCTGAGCTGGAAACCACCCTGATGTCCTTCTAGGAGGGAGGGACGAACACACCGTAGTGTAGTCACAGCATGGGATACTCAGCAACAACCGGTGCCAACTGTCTACACACAACATGGACGAATCTCAAAACAGGTGTGCCCTAGTGAAAGAAGCAAGACAAGAAAGAGTCCATATGGCTCCTTTCTGTTTTATCAAACTCTAGAAAATACAGCCTGTCTACAGCAACCAGAAGCAGGCCAGTGCTCGCCTGGTAGGAGAAAGAGACTCCGGAGAGGCAAGAGTAACTTTGGGGGTGATGGGTGTGTCATTGCTTTTTTATGGGGATGGTGTGTGGGTGTGGATGTGTCAAAACTCATCAGATTACACACTCAAACACGTGTTTATCATAAGTCTACATGCTTCACTTAAAGCTGTTTTAAAAAACAAATGTACAAATATCAGGGCAGGCTGCATTGTTACTTAAAGTGTGAATGGATTCTTCACGCTACTCACGGACTCACCCCAATACTCTGCTGATGAAATAGACTCACTTCACAAAGATGGTGCCTAAATAGTTTCTGCCGGGTATCGAGGGGGTGGGGGGGAGCGGGAGAGGGCGGAGTGGGTGGTAAGGGAGGGGGTGGGGGCAGGGGGAAGAAATGACCCAAGCCTTGTATGCACATATGAATAATAAAACAATAAAAAAAAAGCAAAAATAAAACAAAGATGGTGCCTGAGGAAGGCCACCATACTCCTGGTGGGTATTTGAGGAGGGTGCACCAGCTGTTGTGCACCCCCCCTTATTTTTGGTGGTACTGGGGGTTGAACTCAGGGCTTTACACTTGCTAAGCAGGCGCTCTACCACTTGAGCCATGCCCCCAGTGTTTTTTCTCTGATTATTTTGGAGATAGGGTCTTGCTTTTGACCAGGTTGGCCTGGACAACAATCCTCCTATTTTAGGCTTCCTGCCATAAGTAGGATGACAGACACATTCCACGATGCCCAGCTTTTCTGTTGAGATGGGGTCTCACAAACTTTTTCTCCCTGGCTGGCCCGGAACCAATCTCAGCCTCCAGCGTAGCTTAGAATGACAGGGACGCACCACTACATTCATGTCAGCAGCACCCTTTGTCTCCTCTGGTGGAGAACTACATCTGTCCTCACAGACGTGGGCGGCCATTCAGTAGGACCCTGTCACATACTGCCCTTGGGGGAAGCCCAAGGCTACATGAAGGGGACCTCCCTGGGCCAGTGAGTGGGGCCTAAGCCATCCTCTCCACAGACAGCCGGTGTGGCCCTTCCAGGGCGGAAGCTCCCAGCCATGTCCAGCTCTGAGCTCACTTCTGAGCCAGGAGCAGCTTGGGCAAACACAGCACACAAGACATCCATCACCAAGAGTTTGCTCCCAGCCCCAACGGATCCATTTTCCATTTCTTGTTTTCAGAAAAGACTTTGCTGTCTTGCTCGATACTGTGTGCTGTGTTTGAATGTGGAAGTTTAATTGCCATGTAGCAGTAGTAAGAGATGGTTAGGCCACAACTGCTCTACCTTCACAGCTATACTGGTGCCCATACAGAAGGTGACTTGAGTCCTTCCTGCTCTCCTCTCCAGGAAGAACCTTGAAGGCTGCCATCGCTTTGTACTGTGAACCAGTACATTTCTGTTCATTTTTTTAAAAAATCTTATTTCTTTTTTGGTGGTACTAAGGTTTGAACTCAGGGCCTTGTGCTTTCTAGGCAGGTGCTCTACCACTTAAGCCACACTCCCAAGCCCTTTTTGCTCTAGTTGGTTTTCATACAGGGTCTCGGATTTTTGCCCCAGGCTGGCATGGACTGTAATTCTCCTATCTGTAGCTTCCCATGGAGCTGGAACCACAGGCATATACCACCATAACTAGCTTGTTGGTTGAGATGGCGTCTTGTGAACTTTTTGCTCAGGTTGGTCTCAAACCACAATCCTTCCTGAGTATCTGGATCATAGTGTGAGTCACCGTGCCTGGGCTCTGTTCATCTTGAATTACCCAGAATACTCAAGACTGAAGACCTGGGGGCCTGCCAGGGTGGAGCCCAGCTGGGGACAAAGGATGAGAAAAGCACCACAAACCGACATTTTCCAATTTTGTTCACTGTAAATCCCCATTCTTTGTATGACAAAGAGTTGACCCAGATCAACTCTGGTGAGTGCACAGAGCTGCAGGTGAGTGGAGGAGGGAGGACTGAGAGGAGCACCCAGGCTGATAAGCTCCGGTGAGCAGTGTCCTCCCCTCCCCCAGTGAGGGTCAGCACCAGGAACTGAGGCTGACTGCTAATGTCTACCCCCAGGAACCAGGCCATGGATGGGAGCTGGAGCACCTGGCTCAGGCTCCCAAGACTGTGTCCACATTCATTGAGTCCCTGGGGCTCTCGGGGCAGGGTGGGGTAGGGGCGGCCTTAGGAATTGATGCTGCTTCTTGGGCTGGTGGGGGTTGCCTGAAGGCACTCCTTACACCCTCTCTCCATTGCCCGTTAGGCTCCTCTGCTCTCCCCAGCTCATTTTGGTCCCATTCACTGGGGAATGAGAGAAGAGGTATCACAGAGGTGTGAAATGACACCAAACCGTCCCCCTTTCCCAGCCCCAATCTTTCCCTCCCTTCAGCCAATGGGAAACCCCAGACATTCTTGGCGCTCATTACCACAGCTCCCTAGCTGTTCGACTTGCTCATATCTGTCAAAAACCATTCAGGAAGAAAAGAGAAAGTCTTTATACCTTTTATACAGTCAGTTTTCCCCGAGGTGCTCTGGGCTCTCTAAGAAAAGAGAAAGAGAGAATCACACTCCGTGTTGCTGTCCTGCATCTGGATGCGGGGTGCAGGGTGTGATTCTCTCATGGCGAGGTGCGAGGAGGAGGAGGCGAGGGGACCGGCTCTCCCAGGAGTCAGAGGAAGCCTGGCCAGGTGAAGCGGCTGCCGGCTGATCGCAGGCACGGCCAGGAGTCAGTGTGTCATTGAATAGGGAAAGATGAAGGAAGACAGAACCCAGGGACCCACCACCCAGGCTGCTCAAATGCACTTTCTCTGCCACTATGAGATGTCCCCTTTTGTTTTCTCCTTTCTTTCTTTGGTCCCCAATCCCGAGCAATCCCTCCCCACAGCTCCCATCTGGTATCAAGGGTGTCCAGAAGTGCAGACTTTGGGATACTTGGTGGGGGACATTTAGGTCCAAACTGAGCTCCCCTGACACTCAACACCTGGACTGGGGTCACTCTGTGTCCTGGTGTGTGGTCCAGCTTGTGAAAATTTATTTAACACTCTATATAGAAAGATAAGAGATGAAAGACCGAAGAAGGAGTCTCAGTCTGAAGTTGTCCCAGGCTTTATGGGCTGAGATTGTGTCTGAAAACAAACTAAAACAAAAAGGGCTGGTGGAGTGGCTCCTGTCTAGCAAGTGCAAGGCCCTGAGTCCTCAAACTGCAATCCTCCCATCTCTGCCTCTTAAGTAGTTAGAATTACAGGTATGAGCCACCATGCCCAGTCTTGGATTTTGTCTTAATCATGTATAGCAATATGCATAGACACAGAAACAAAAGGATTTGTCATCCACTCACAAGCAGCAAGTGGAGTGCAGTGCCAGGGACATACAGGGAGGCACCGAGCTCAGTCGGGAGGTGGACAGAACTGGGGAAAAATGGACAAGATACCATTTTTGTTCTGTGGGAAGGAGTGGGTGAGGCAAAGCAATGGGCTAGTTTGAATAACACAAGGGGCTCTGGGCAGGCTGTCTGTAGGTGCCTGGTGTTTGGCTCTGGAATGATTGATCAGTGCAGGTGGACAGTGGCCTGGAGAGTGGGGGTCCACATGGGAGTTGGCTGAGGGTCTGGGCTGTGTACTTGTGGCTGGCACTGGGAAGAATAGTCCTAGGCCCACTGTTTGGGGTCTCTGGAGATGAGATAGGTCTGGGAGGGTGACATTCCAGGGCCAGCCAGGCTCAGATGTCAAAGCATCATAACACAAAAAATAAAAGATGGCTAGCACAGCAGGGCTGGAGCCCAGTGGCCCAGGACGCGCTGACCAGAAGGAAGCAGTCGGAGTGGGCTTTGGCTGCTCAGTGTCTCTGCCACCTAGATCTGCAGCCTAAGCACAAACGGTGGCTGTGAGCATGCGTGACTGCCAGAGGCATCACAGCAGCAGAAAGTGCTGGAGTCCCAGACTTCTCAGTGGTTCCAAGATGGGTTTGCAGGGCTGGGTGGTTTAGTGGTCTCAGGAGTCCTTTGTCAGCTGCAAGGAGAGACGCAGCACACTGCACTGCCGATCTAGGCAGAGTGGTCTTGCTCGGCTGCTCTGGCCATCCTGGCAGGAAAACTCAGCTCCAAACAGGAACCCCTTCCGAAGGAGATGGGCAGTGAATACGTGGGCCCTCTGGCCACCTGCTGGGTCTATTGGGCTCTGGGGCTGGAACAGAATCTCTGTGATTAAGGGTGGACGCCAACTTGCTCTACAGGTCACTACCATCACTCCTTCTAGCTCACTCCTCTAAGAGTGGTTTCTGCTCCCAGTGTGCGTAGGTACCAAAGCCCCCTGGTGGGGCTGTGGGAAGATTTGGATGAGGTGTGCAAAGTGTCCCTCAGAGACCACAGAGGACACAGAATGGGCCAGACACCTGCCAGTTGCTCTTGGTTCTATTTTAAAGATCGCTGGCTCTCGGGAAAGCTAGCTAAAGTTGGGGGCATAGTTTATTTCCTGGAAGTGATGTTGAGTTCATCCAGGTCTGAGTCACCTCTGGGATAGAGGAGCATTTTGATACAAATGAATCCCACCAAATCTGCTAGACCTCCACCCTCATGTGGACAGCACCTGACTCACCATAAAAGCTGCCAGTTTGTTTTTTTTTAACCACTTCCATGTTCTTGGGATCCCTTCCTTTCCTGCCATGTATACCAGGGGCATTGGAGGCCCACCATTGCCAGCCCATTTGGGCTCTCAGCCAGGATGTGCTGACTGGGAGGTGTCACTCTTGCCAAGGGCAGGCCTCTGTGGCTGCCTCCTGTTCTCTCCCCAATGATGGACAAGGCCCTGTGCTTAGGCCTGTCACCTTGAGTGCCTCAAGTAGATACTGTAGTCACTCCACTGTCCAGGTGAGCAACCAAGACCATTAGAGGCTGAGGAATGCACAGAAAGTTTAGCAAGCAGTCCAGGTCTGGCCACCTGTCAGCAGACCTGCCCATACCAGCCCTGCCTTACCTTGAATTGTCCTCTCCTCAGAGCCACAGACCCAAAATCCCATGTCTGGATCCCAAGTGGAAGTGCCTACCTAACTTTTGTATAAGTGAGTGTCTAATTATTGCTTGAATTCACACAGCTCAGATATGTTCCCCGTGTCTACCTCACAGCACTCGCAGAAGGCAAGAGGGAAGAAGACGGGCTGGCGAGCCTTCCCACCCGGGGTCTGGGAAGGTTTCCTGACCCCATCTGGTCCCGTGGACTCTGCACACAGCTTTCTCAACACACAGCCCATTATCTGCTTTCATTGGTTGACTGAGACAGATTTCTGAGAAGCTTAAAGGAATGAACAGGTTGGTTTCTTAGGGGATTTGCTCAGGAAATGAGATATTTTCCCATCTCCCAAAGGAGAAAGGGCACATCTAAATTATTGATAGCAAAATCTGCTCCTCTAGGAAGCCAGCGAGACCTGGTCATCCCCATGCCAAATGGTGCTGTCAGCCCTGAGTGTTAATTCAGCCCCCTCCCCGGCTCCCACCCCATTGGCAAGGCTCACAGGTGCCCCTCCCCCCCCAGGCAGCACCAACCTCAAGGGGAAAGGTGAACACAGTCAGATTTCCAAGGAGCAGCCTCCGAGAGAGGTTGGATGGGTCCTGAGGCTTAATAGCATGGAGACACACCCCAAATGGGGCTGCTGTCACAGCCCAGGCTGATCCTCCTCCCCCAGGAACAGCCATTTTTTAAAGAAATGAAAGGGTAAGGAGCCAAGACACACTGCCAAGAGGAGACTGGCCAGCACTGAGCTGTGTTTTAGCTGAGTGCTGGAGAGAACGTGGTGTGCAGAGCCCGGCTCCATGGAGGGGAACAGACAGCCGGCCCCCATGTCCCTTTCGTCTACAGTAGACAGAACAGCCGTCTCAGCGTAATCAGATGCCAGGGAGGGAAAGGAACCAAGAACTCCTGCAGGGCAGCCGGAGGTGTTAGTTGCTGCAACCTGAGCTCCCTGTACTTGTCACCCACCATTCTCAAGCACTGTTGGCCCCGTGCTGGACTGCGAGGCAGGGAGTGGGTACCTCTCTTCCCGTGTGACATCCAACTTACTTGGAGAACCACGTGAGACTGTGGATGGTCTTTTGCTTATATTCCTGTCTTTCTGTGCATGGTTTGCATCTGTTGTCATGACTACATAAAATAAGATGGAAACTTGTCAATAAACAGAAGTCAAGATGAGACAGTGGGAACGCTAGGGCAGAGAAATAAGAGTGAGGGAAACTTTTACATACAACTTGCATGTTTGAGCCACAATTCTTCTTTCTGAGCTGGCTGGTGACCAAAGCGAAAGGGAAAATGTGGCCATCTGTACAATTCTCATTGTCTTAAAAGTGGCTTAAAATCCAGATGGCGACCTACAAATGACTAGATACACAAAAGGTGGTATATCTACACAATGGACTATTATTCAGCTGTAAAAAAAAGAAAGAAGCAGTGACACATACCACATTGTGATGGCCTGTGAAGACGTTATGCTCGGTGAAAGAAGCCAGATGCAAAAGGACAAATTCTACAGGATCCTACTTACAGGGGTCCCCAGAATGGTCAGATTCAGGTACAGAAAGAAGAATGGGAGTTGTCAGGGGCTAGGGGAATGGATGGGAGTTAATGTTTAATGGGGACAGAGTTTCAGTGTGGGAAGATGAAAACAATCTGGAGATAAACGGTGACCGTGGTTGTCCACCAATATGAACATGCTTAACGCCCCTGAACTGCAACGTGAAAAAACAGTGAAGAGGTAAATTTAACGTTATGTGTATTTTACACTACAAGAAAAAAATTCAAACAAACAAAACAACTCCCAAAAGCGAAATAAAATTTTTAAACGGACTTTGAAATACTCCTCAAAGGAGCAGCGGTTTTCCTGAGCCTTAAGGCCATTTCTCAGGGTCACTATGGTGACCACTGTGGGGCCAGCACCAGCTCCTTGGGGAAGAGTCTCAGGCCACAGTTTGCATGTGGGGAGGTGACAGGGATGGTGTGCTCAGCTGTGTGCAGGGTAGCGGTTATAAGGAAGGGCCACTGTGGTCTGGGAACCAGGCCCAGTAAGACCAGGACGATTGGGGTTCAGGCAAGGGTGGGGCCAATGTCCTAGCTGTTACTGGATTGTTGATCCCAATTTCGTGTCCTGGCATAGTCAACGATTGAAGACACTGGACCAGGAGTTAAGAGTAATGCAAGCACAAAGTTTATTGAAAGGACAGCAAAACTCCCTGATGGATGGGACTCAGTGAAAGAGCTAAGCCAAACAACGGCTGAAGTCTAGGAGATGATATAGGGCACTGACTGGCTTAGGTCCAACTATTCTATCTTGAAACTGCATTTGTGATTGGTTGGCACTGAGTCAGCTTCTTGCTAAACTTGGCCATTTGTCCGTCCCTCTCCTTACCAAACTGAGCATTCCAAGAAGGTCTGGTCAGCTCATCCTAGCCTTGGGGCCCACATCTTGCAGCTGCATTTTGTTATTTCTGTGAGAAACCTATTGTTTCTCATGTTCCCCTTTACCTGTCTGTTTCTAAAGTGCCTCTCTCATCCAAAATGATGTCATCTCTGTCATTACCCCCCCTACCCTGGCCACCTGCTCTGCAGTATCAGGGGTGGGGAAGGAGCTGCCCTGAGGTGAGTAGAGGCCTTTGGGGAAGGTTGGTGGGTGACTGTCCTGTGGTTGCCACAACAAATGATCACAAACTGGGTGCTTAAAACCACAGAAATGTATTGTCTCCCATTTGAGGAGTCAGAAGTTGGAAGTCCAGGGGTTGGGAGGACTCTGCCTTGTTGGGAGGCTTTGGGTGGATACTCTCTGGAGTCTGCCAGCTTGTGGTAGGCGCTGGCAACCTCGGTTTCTTTGGCTTGTAGACATATCACTCCAACCTCTGCCTCTACCTTCCCGTGTGCCTCTGACTTCTCTCCTTTTCTTCTAGAGGCAGCACTGGCATTGAACTCAGAGCTTCACACTTGCCAGGCAGGCGCTCCACCACTTGAGCTATGCCTCCAGTTCTTCTGCTTTTAGTGTTTTCAGATAAAGGTCTCATGCTTTGGCCCCTGGCTAGCCTCAGACTGAGATTCTCCTACCTCTGCCTCCTGAGTAGCTGGGATTATAGGTATGAGCCACCATGTGGCCCTCCGCTCCTCTTCTTATAAGGACACCAGTCATTGGATTTAGGCCCCACCCTAATCATGTATGACTTCAACTTCATTAATTGCATCTGCAAAGGCAGTGTTTCCAAATAAGGCCATGTTCTGTGGTGCTGGGTGGACATGAGTGTTGGGAGGACACCCAGCATCTCTGCCCTCTCAGCCAGCCATGTCCTGAAGACCAAATAGATGTCTACAGATTTACTGAAACAACACAACTCTAGGCTCTGGGCAACGGGAGCTACCTACTTGGAAGTTCTCCAAGGAGGGACTGACTGACCGTCCTCCCACTGGCCTCTACCTCAGGGCCCACATCCACAGCAGAATCTCTGGTCTTCTCAGCTGTCCCTGTCTGGGTGGCACTCGACCTTCTTGTCTTGACTCTGCCCTGTCTGAGCTGTTTCAACCTTGGTAACCTTCTCTGGTCTTTAGTTTCCACCCAATTGACCTGGGGCAAAAGGAAGATCTGTGGTCCAGTGTAGACACTGTAAACACTTCTTAGCTGATAGCCACCAAACTGTCTCTCTGACTGGTGAGTTCACTTTAGTCCACAGATTTGTGCTCTGCTCAGCTGGCACAAAGGAACATCTTCCCGAAGCTCTGCCCACCAAGGGCAGCAAGGTGCCACAGACCTTGTTCCAGCAGACAGAATCCCAGCTAACAGTGTCCAGTCCGCCAGGTCCAGGCAGCAATCACTGGCAAAGGCACATGGGCCTTGCAAAGCCTGACTCAAAAGAAGAAACAGCTGGCTGCAAGTGGTTAGAGACGGGACAGCCCAGAGAACTGTGGACAGAATGGGGGTGTGAGCTGAGGCCACTCATGTCCTACAGCTGTCTTACTGGGCAGTCTGGAGCTAGACCTAGTAAGGAGCAAGATGAGCACAGGGTCTGCTCTGAGGGCACCTCACAGATCTCACGGATGCTTCAGGCTTCATCCTGCTGAGCCCCACCCAGAGCATAGCAAACAGTAACAGCACAGAACGAGCCTGCGGGCAGGAGCTCTCCAACCCAGCAATGACAGGCTGAGGGACTCAGGCAAGTGACTTCACTTCTCTGAGCCTCAGATGTGTTGTCTAGAAACCAGAGATGGTCTTAGCACCTATTCTACAGGGTAGAAATGAAATGACGCCATCCCTGGTATAAATGCTGAAAGGCACAGCCCCTGCCATGGAAGCTGACATTTACTAATGCCGCTGTGTGTGCCATCCTTACAGGGCCTCATTACAGGGTTTGTGCAGACCTTATTAATGCAGGATCAAAGGCCTGGGGCCTGGAAGGGCCTCAAGATGGGACTTAAGGTGACAGACTGCTGAGTCCTGCTGGGCTTCTGGGGAGAGGAGCACAGGGCAACCTCACTCCTGCCCAGGCTCCAGGGAAACCCCTTTCACACGCCCTGTGTGAGGCTGTGTGCTCAGAGTTTCTGGTGGCCAGAACCTGCTGGAACTCCCAGTGCCCCTGACAGTGGCTAGGGTCCTCTTTACCTCCTTCTTCCCTCTCTCTTGCTCTCCTCTCCTCTTTAAAGGTGAATTTCTCTTCAGAAAAAGAAGAAAACAACCTTAAATCGATGTGGCTCCCCTGTCATGATCACCATCATCAAAACTTGTGTTTAAGCTACCCACAGTTAATTTTTTATTTATGAAATTGCACCCTTCACCTCCAATCCCCCTTAGGGAGAGAGCAGAAATGGATCAGTTAATAAAACCCAAAGCACCACAAAGGGACCAGAGAGCGGGCAGATCTCTTGTGCCGCCTTTTGTGTCCTCCATGTCGCCCACCCCTCTCAGAGTGCTCAGGGAGGGAAGGCAGAGGCCTGTTTGACAGACTCCTAAACAAGTCCATGACAGTGGGGACAAGGTCTCCCCAGGTCCTTCCTTCCTGGTTCTGGTGACCTTGCTGCAGGAACTCCACATTGCCACAAAATCTGCTCTGACCACCAATGGGATCCCAGCACGCAGACTGCACATTGAGGAAAATGCAGAAAGAAAAAGCTGGGGAGTGATGGTGGTGTCCCCTCATACATTGCAGCCCCAACCCGCCAAGGGCCAGAGACACAACAGCCAGCCACAAAGTTTCCCGCGCCTTCCTAGTGCTGCTCTCTGAGCAAGTAACTCGGCCCCTGGCTGGGGACAGAAGGAGGACACCCAGGCCACCACAGTGACGGCGGAGCTGAGAATCTGCCCATTAGCAGGGCGGCCTGGGTTGTGACAGGCAGGGATTTTTTTCTGGCAGGTTGTTTTGCATGGTCTCATTGGAAATAGAGCAATGTTCTTTTCATCCTGAGGTCATACAAGCAGGTCTCAGCGTAATTTCTGAAGAACAAAATGTTTCATGTGTAGAAGAGATCAAAGGTTAAAGGCTTTCGGATGAAGGAGGCTCTGTCTTTGGGTGGAGTTAGATAAAGACAGAAAGGAAAGCTTTCCAGGAGAATTGCAGGGGAAGGCTGGAGGAACTGGCCCCTGGAGGGATGCTTCTAGGTTAAGCCCGGAGCTGGATGGAGGCTAGGGGTATAAAGGAAAGATAGGGCAGAGAGAGAGATGTGGAAAGGGTCTCTAAGGATGGATGAAGCTATGTCCACAACAGCATTCCCCAAGAGCAACTATTCCCGTACTTCAAAATGGGAGGCTAGCTCTCATTTCCAGATGCAAAGATTTGGCTGTTTGTTCCTTCGTTCATTCATTCAGCAAACATCCATTGCTTCCCACAGCAGACTTTGGGGATCTTGGCACCTTGAGACATGGCCCCTGTCCACGGGGCATTCTCAGGCCAGTGGGGGAGGCAGACAAGGGACCAGGGACAGGTAGGGAGCTCACCTCACCAAAGGCTGGGCAGCAACTCTGCCTGCCCCACTGCCCAGTTAGGCTCCCTGGGACAGCTGGAAGTCAACAGCCCCCAGCCTCCATCTGGAGGTAGCTGGAAGTGGGGAGCCCATTGGGGTGCGGAAACTCCTGAGCCTGATAACTTGCTCTGCTTGGGCCTCCTAGAAAGAGGTGCCTGTGATTGCCTTTAGGGAAGTCAGCCCACTCACCTGCTGAGCTGGGGTCCAACCTGAACCTGCTTCACTGAGGTAAAAATCAGCATAGCTGATGGTCCCACTGGGTGGCTGAGGGCAGTGTTTGCTAACAGCAGCCTGAGGCTCTCTCTCTTCCTCCCCTGGATCAGGCAGGTGAGACAGGGGTGAGTGAGAAAGTAGAGGAAGGAGGTATTCATCTCAACAAAGCCAAACCCTAGCCTGTTTCGGTCCATCTCTGTCCATCGGTCAAGCTCATGTCCAGAAGGGCAGCCAGCCCACAGAGAAGCCAGGTTCACATGGGGACCAAGTTCCTTTCTGTGCAGCAGGGTCTTCCAGGGAGGCACAGGGAAGAGCTTCCTTACCCTGGAGGCTTGGTACCAACCCAACAGGGCTGGGGAAGCCCCTGACTCTGAGACCTAGGAAAGCAGCTGGACTGTCATACGGATGGAGCATCTGGCTCACTGGCCCCCACACCACCCATTCTGTTCTACAGTCTTCTAAACAGGTCTTAGGAGACTGCGATATCTCCCGGCCTCTGAGCCTCCTCATGGGGCCTGGGCCAGTGCCACCTTTGTATCCATAAGCGGCAGGAACCAAATACTTGGCTTTGACCAAATAAGGACCTTGAGACACAATCAAGAGAACTCAGGGATTGTTGGGAGGAACTCAGACAGGATGGCAGGGGCTGGCAAGGCGGGGATGCAGGGATGCTGTGCCCAGACAATGGGGATTGCAGGCTGCAAGCTGCCCTGTGCTCAGAGGAACTCTGAAGACTTGGGCACGGAGCTTGGGAGAACAGTGGGTACGGGAAAGGCACCTGGGAGTTATCTGGCTTGAGGAGAAGCAGAATCAGGGAAGGAAGGAGTGGGCAACCCCAAATCCGCAGGTCAGTCCTAATCTGTCTTCTCAGTGGAGCCAAGGACCCTTGCCTTCCCTTGCCCACATCCTGGCTCTACACCCCACCCCGGCAGTGCGCTTTTGCTTGCTAGGGCTGGGACAAATGGAACTAAATCGTATTGAGTTGGGAGGACAGCTCCCTTTATGAAAGGAAACCACAAAATAAATCAGCAATAAGAACATCCCCGAACTCCATGGAAGGCAGCAGCCGGTCGGTATAGCTGCTCATTTCATCCGTCTCGTTTTAAAATGACTCTTCATTTGGCAATGTCTTTGGTTGCACCTGGCCAATTCGGTCACTTTGTAGCTGTGTGTGGAAACAGTTCCAGGTGCCATAGCTGCTTTTGCCATTTTACTGGGGAGGGGACAGGCTGCATAGCACCACTTCCACAGTGGTCTGTCCAGTGCCAGGTTTAAGTTCAGTTGTCCCTTGGTCCCCAGACCTCCTGGCTATGGCTCAGAGAGGGTTGCCTGTAAAATATCAAAATGCTGCCATGGAGGTTTGTGCGGACACAAACGAGGTTGTGCCAGCCAGGCTCTATGTGCTTAGCTGTCATACTCTGTGCGGGGCCCTGCCCCAGGGGGACGGACAGTTGTCTGGCCCAGTCACTGCTGGGGCAGATGCTGCACCAGTTTGGGCCTCAGCTTTTCATCTAAAAAGTGGAGAAAGAAAGAAGAGTATGTGCCTCTCAGGGCTGTTGTGAGGGCTGAGTGAGGTGATGTCTGTCAAGTTAGCACACAAAACATGCAAAATGAACAACACGGTCACCTGCTCTTATGTAAGGCCATGTGAATAGAGACAGTGACAATGACTTTTCTACATCTCAAGAAGGAGGCCCAGGTCAGCTGCCTTTCAGTCTCGGGAGCTCCTCACTGTGTCTTCTTTAAGCTAAATTTAAAAAGTCCACACTCAGACACAGAGGGGCACCTGTAATCCCAGCTCTTAGGAGGCTGAGGCAGGAGGATGGAGAGTTTGAAGCCAGCCAGGGCTACACAGAGAGACCTTGTGTCAAACAAAGAAACCTACACACACACACACACACACACACACACACACACACACACACACACGCATGCACACACGCACTGTGACCTGACTCAGTGACTTACACCTGCAATCCCAGCTTTTTGGGAGGCAGAGATCAGGAGGATGGCAGTTTGGGGCCAGTGCCAGGCAAAAAGTGCAAACCCCTGCCTGAAAATAACTGAAGTGAAAAGGTCTGGGAGTGTGGCTCAAGCGGTAGAGCATCTGCCTTCAAAACCCCATGATCACCAAAAAAGAAAATAATGAAACCTGACTAAAATAAATGGAGAAAATCTAAGTTGCAAAAGCAAAGCACACGTGTATACACTTGCAGTCACACACACATTCTGCTCCTGAGCTTCCGAGTGGCCTCCAGAAGGACAGGATTTGGGGTGCAGGCACAAGCATGAGGTCCCAAGCCCTGTGAATTCACTGTGTGACTTTAGGCAAAAGCTGTGAGCCTCTGGCCCTGGGCCCCTCCATGACAACGTGGATGAGCGCATGGTCCCTGTCAGTTTGTCCTTAGCTCTGAGTTCCTCTTGTTGATGGAATCTACCAGAAGCTGCACCTGACTGCAAACAGCACACGATGGTTGCTTCTTTGATCATGTGCGCGGCTGGACTTAGAATTCGCATATATATATATATATATGTTGGAGGTACTGGGTTTGAACTGAGGACCTTGTGCTTGCTAGGCAGGTGCTCTATCACTTGAGCCATGCTCCCAGCTCTTTCTGCTCCCGTTATTTTTCTAAAAGAGCCTCATATTTGTGCTCACGGAAGGCCTGGGCGGCAGTCCTCCTATTATATTTCCTGCGCAGTAGGGATGACAGGCCTACATCACCAAGCCCAGCTTTTATTGATTGAAATGGAGTCTCTCAGTACTGCCAGAACAAACAAACAACTCCTCCCCACCCCCTCAAGAAAAGTCCAGGTACCCAGCTCCACCATCCTGGTTGCACCTGCTGGTGCACTCTTCAGAATCTTGGCTTTAACAAGATGGAGCGTTTTCAGGGGGTGATGGAGCACTTCCCCAGGGGACAGAGAGTTAGTTAGTTCTTGGTGCAGCTTGGAGGCCTCTGACTCACCTCCCTTTGCCACTGCCAGAGCCTCCTCAAAAAGACTATTATGCTCAGCAATTACCTTCCATGATAACACATCTCTACTCGCTTTACCAATTTCAGAGCTTTCTACTGCAAAGAGCCCCAAGTAAGGGGTGAACATGGACTTCTACCATCCCCACTTCCTGGCACACGTCTGCCTGCAACTAACCCACATTGACAAGCAGCTAATTTGTGATGGTGCTCGTATCGACAGCTGGGTTTATTTTAATAATAGATAGCGGCTGTCTTGCCGGCTCCTGCTCACGCACCAAGCCTCTGCTGAGGTGGGGAACATGGTGAATTGTGAATGTGTTTGCGTGCACACTCCCAGGCCCTGACGCTTATGGTCAGGACTTTCTGTAACAATAACAAAAATAACTTTGGGTTGTTATTCTGGAGGGGTGCCTAATGGAGACAGTTAAATAAGTGGATGACCAGTGTCAGTGTGGACTGATGTGGCTTCAGTGGCTGGTCAGTGTTGGAGGAGTATCTGTTTCAGTGGCTAATGTGTTGGGGTGAGTGTCACATGCACTGCCTCACTGTAAGGACATTGCTGTGCACAAAAGCACGCTCGTCCCCACCAGGCTCCCTTAGACGGTGCCTTCTCCTCTCTTTTCCCCAGGTCGTCTGACACCAGCTCAGCCTCTTCAGCTGCCACCTCTGGCCTTCCTTCCTCTTGACCCACTTCTCTTCCCTCTCTTTCTTTTCCTGGTGACACACGACCTGCTCTGTGCCTTAGCTTCAGCCCCTGCCATCCTTCAAGAGCTCCTTATGTGCAGGTGTCCAACTCAGTATCTCTGGGTACCTCCTGCACATGGCCACCTGGTGACTCATGCTAGAATGAGTGCAGATTCCATGTGTGAGGCTGATGACTGATGATGACCTCTCCTAAGAAGACTCCATTCCCCGGTACCTCCAGGCTTAGTCAGTAGCACCACCACTGATCCAGCACCTCAAACTCAGAACCCTGGGCACACTCACTCCCTCATCCCTAGCACCTGCCCATGTTGTCCCCAGGCTCTCTCTGCTCTCCCTCCTTAGCACCTTCTGTAACTGTCATCTCCTTATCGCCCACAGGTCTACCTGGCCCTAGGCCCCATTGTCTCACCTCTGATCCTGCATGGCAGACCTGACCTCACTGTACACCTTGAAGCTGTCTCTGGCTCTGGGAAGGTTCAGACCCTCTCACCTGGTGCTCCCATCTGGCACTACCAGGTCCCCATCGTGAGTCCATTTCTGGTCCAGGAGAGTATCTGCCAGTTCCCTATTCTACTTGGTCATGTTCTAGATCTTTCCTTTCCCTGCCAGCAAGGAGCTATCCCTTTCTCTCCACCCAACAAATGACCCACCCACCTGAATGACCAGGTGGCTTCCATGAGCACTCATTTTTCTGGACCTGTCAGCAGAACCTGAGCCTGACTTCCAACCAGGCTCTTGTGGGTGGCACTCTCTCCTGAGCTGGCCACACCCACCCCACCTTCCTCCAGCTGTCCTGTCTTCCTTCCCCCACCCCACGCAGCTTCTCCTTCTCCCCTCTTTTTCCCTTTATTCTCTCCCGGGGGCCACTGTCAGCACTCTGGTCTCAACCCCAGCCAGTTACCCAAGATGTTCGAGTTGGCATCCCAGCTAGGGTCCTGAGTGTCAGCTCATCAACAAGCCAACTCAACCCACCTCTTCACCTGGGTGTCTCCAACTCAGCATGGTTAAGGTCATTCTCAGGATATCCTCCTAGAAACCTGGGCCTGTCCTGGTGGTCCCTGTACCAGCCAGTGGAGCCATCTCCAGTCAAGTGAGCAGGTCACCAGGGTGGCCTCCTTCTCCCACCCAGGATACAATCCATCCCTGATTCTATCTTCTTGAGCTCCAGGACACCCTAGTCTGTGGTCCCACTCTGAGCCCTTGCTGCTGCCTGCATACTGTCCTCTGAATCTGGAAGCTCAGTCCAAATGCTCCCTCAGCAGCTTCTCCTCCTAGCTCTACCCACCCCTCAAAGCCCATGCAGTAGGGGACAGAATCTTGCAGTCTCTTCTCCATTGTCACAGCATTTTGGTGACTGGCCCTAGATCGGTGCCCGCCTTACTCCCCAGGCTCTGGTAACCAGGGCCCTGAACCCTCCATTCTCACTTGTTTCCCCAGAAGCACCCAGCACAAAGTGGGAATGCTATGTACACCTGCTGATGCACAGGGGTGTGGGGGTGTTCCTGGTGCAGCGCTTCCTCAGCTTCCACGGCAGGGGGTCCCTTCCGCTGGGCCTCTTAGTCCCTGTGTTAGAATGCCGCGGGTGGTGCAGAGCTGTTTACTCTGGTCAGGGAGTGGGGGAGAGACAGGGATGAGTTTCCTGTCTGTCCCCCAGGAGAAGGGCTGGCACAGTCTGAGAGGGTGCAATCTGTGCACCCTCACCCACCTCCTGGCTTCAATTGGAGGTGGCCTTGCTCCTCTTCCTCCTCCCTTGCCTTCTGCATGGGATGTCTCCTGGCCTCTGTCCTTTCCCAGGGCCTCCTGGGCACGAGGCACTTGACCAGTCTGAGCCTGTTCTTCATGGTTCCCCAACCCCCAGCTCTAGCTCAACATGGGGCCCTCAGAACTGTTTCTGCTTTTTTAAAAGCATTACCAACCTCAGGCCTTTGGGGATCCCCACTGCAGGGTTCCCCTTTCCCCCCAGTCAGGGGATCTGTGCTCAGCTCCTGAGCTCCAGGGCACCCCCTCAACTCAGCCATCTGCAGCAAAGTTGTCATTTGTCTCCCTGGGCCCTAAGGGATTGAAAAGACGTCCCAAATTTACATGCATGGGGTGGGTGGGGAGCTGTGATGACAGTAACTTCCCATAAGGAGAGCCCTGTACTCGGCAGAAAATAACTCCTCACCCCATACCCCAACCCTTGGACCTGTGACCACGTTAAGTTGTAGGGAAAGGTGGATGAAGGTGTAGGTAGATCAAGTTGGCTGAGCAGCTGACCTTAGATTAGGGAGATGAGCCTGGATGATCCAGGTGGGCCTGGTAAAATTATAGGGTCCTCCTATGCAAAAGAGGGAGACAGGAGAGGACGTTGGTCATGAGATATGAGGAAGACTCAAGTGGCCAGCGATGGCTTTAAGGATGGAGGAGGAGCCAAGGGTTTTGAGGATGGAGGAGGAGCCAAGGGACGTAGGCAGGTCCTCTTGAAGGTGGAAATGCCAGGAAGCAAGGGACCCTGCTGCTCACAGCTCTGGAGGTCACAGCTCTGACCTTCAGTCCCGTATGATAATAGAACTGCATTGTTTTAAGTCACTTTTTGTTTACTGTGGCAATGATAGTAACCTTATACGGTCCTCTGAGGGCAGTGGCCCTGGGACTATGTAATTCTGCCTCTGTCTGTCCACTACCCCCAGCCACTTGCTTCTCTCTCTTTCTCTCTCCCTTCCTTTTCAAGTTCTCAGAGGATGAGACACACATCCTTCCTCTCTGCCCCTGGGACTGTGCAAGAGGTATGGAGTGGAGCTGGAAGACCTCAGATCCCCCAGAACCCCATTCCTCCTTTCTCAAGCTCCTTAGTTGCTGCGTCCTGCCCCTCTCCCCAGCCATGCAAGCTCACCCTGAGCCCTCCCCACTGCCTGTGTGCTCCCTTCTGAGCCCAAAAGCTCTGCCCAGTTGCCCTCTGAGTGGCCACTCCTTCCAAGACACTCTGACCCTAACCAAAGGCGTTCCTGGATCCCCTTCTTTCCCAGCCCAAGCAGAACCTGGTAGCCAGAGTGCACAGCACACCTATTGTTTCCTAAAGAGGGGGTCAAGGCCAGAAGACACAGCCTTTCCCCTCCCTCCTCCCACCCCAGACACAAAGCTGGGAGGACATGGGTTGATTTAATTTTTAATTATACTCACTTAACAAGATTATCCAGTCGAGGTTAGAAAGAAAAAAGTCTGTGTCCTCCCTCCCCCAGGATGAAAAGAGCCCTCTCTTTATCTATTTATACCCAGCACATACATAACCAGAAATGAAGATTTCTTTATGGACCATTAAAGATTTAATGTTTAATTTATAGCCACTTTCCTTGGCGGGGTGTCCAGGCACAATGTCAACATTTTTAATTAAAGGGAATTTTTTTAATCACAAAGAAAGATATATATATTAAAAGCTACATTTGAACCTGCGAGCAGCAGTCCCAAGCTTGCTGGATGGAGAGGAAGAGTGGCACCCCCAGAATTCCAATCACAGCACCTCCTGCCTTCGCCCTGGGGCGGCACAGCTGTGATGATGGCACACGGGTGTGTCTGGGCTCCAGGGCTCCGAGGCGCTTGGTTGAGCACCTGCTATGTTCCAAGCACTATCCTGGAGGGTTTGCACATAAAGTCATCTTTCATTTTTCCAACTATGGGCCAGGGTGGGTGGGGTTGTTGCCAAGGAAGCTCAGAGAAGTTGTGTACCCTGCCTGAGGTCACACAGTCAGGAGTAACAGGTGAGGAGCCCATGAGCAGGTGGGATTACCAAACCCAAGCTCTTCCACTTCCCCATGCAGCCCTCTGAGAATAAGCCTTCTCCCCACCAGTGTCAGGACTTCTGAGATGCCTGTGGCCCAAGGGGAGACAAGTTCACCGTGGTGTCCTCAACACCCAGATCCAGGATGTTCCCAGAAGTGATTTGTAGAATCTGAAGTTCACAAAGGTGACTTTCTAAAGGGGCTCAGACGACCTCCTTTCAAGAGCAGGGTCGCTGGGGTCTGGAGGAGGTCAGGTGCTGCCCAGCACTGTCCCCACTTCTGACCCTTGGTGACAGCATATGCTGTCTCCTGTCTTAGGAGACACCCCCACCTCCATTTGGGTCACAGTGCTTGGGCCCAGCCTGGTGATGCATACTGACCTCAGCACAGATGGAAGGACCTTTGGGCTGGCAAGCCAATAGCTGGCCCCATTTGAGGATCCTGGGGACAAGGGAGCTTCAGGGAGCTGGGCCCCTAAACCTCAGCTGGTGACCTGAGGTTGCTCCCCCGGAACTCCTGCCCCCTGGGGCTGCGTCTGAGCTGTCACAGCCTATAGACTGGTCCCCCATGGGGTGTCAGTCCAGCAGTGGGCAAAATCACGCAGGCTTGCCTGTGCAAAACCAGCCATATCTTGCTCTTTCTATGGGCATGGCCACAGCTTGGCTGGTCCTGGAAGCCATCCCAATGGCCCAGGGTACGGGTACTCTAGATGTTACTTTGGCTTGACTTTCTGGGACGTGGTGAGCTTGTGGGCTGACACAGTGGGGGGTAGTACCCCTTGTTTTAATTAGCATCTGCAGGCCCCATGTGACCTGAGTGGAAGGTAGACAGGCTTTTCTGTGGGACCTGTGTGAGCCTTGTGGACAAATCCTTGCTCCATGGCTGTCTGCTTGACCCTTTCTACCTGATCCTGTGACCCTGACCTCTGGCCAGGCCTTTCCTGCGGGTTCTGCTCAGGCCCACGTCCTTCCTAGTCAGTCTGGTTCTGCCCAGAGTGAGCAGGCAGCAGGTGGCTATGTAAGGTTGTGTGTGTTGGGGGTAGAACATAGGGAGAGCACAGAGCAGCTGAGAAAGGGGCTAGGGGTGACGGTGCTGCCGACATACCTTGGTGAGGCCCCAAGCCCAGCACAGTCTGATTCCTGGCCACAAATGCCTTGTGGATACTCCCACATCTGTCCTGCTATGGCTCTCAGAAAGTAGCCTCAGAGGGCATAGCCCCCGCCTCCTGTCCTCACTCCAGCTCTGTCCCCACCACCTGTATCCAGGGCAGACCAAGGCCGTGTTCATTTGAACCAAGGTTAGAAATTAGTGGCAGTCTGAAGCCAAGGCCTGCACAAGCCTTTAATGGGGTGCTCTATCTTCCTGTGGTGATGGCATCTCCCGGGGAAGACGCTGAATCAGCAGCAAGTGGCAGGGCAGCCTGAGTTCAGTAGCCAGTGCCCTGCATGGCCTCCCAGCCGGCCTCCCAGCTGGCCCTTGCAACTCACGGGCAGCATCCCTCACCTGCTCCTCCTCTCCATCTGCAATCATCCTTTTCAGACAGTCCTGCCTAGAAGACCATCTTGAACAGGTGCTGATGGGGTGAGACTAAGTCTAAACCAAGCATAGGACCCTCATCCTCCTCCTGGACCCTCTGCTCCCTGGAGCAAAGGACCAGCTCAGTTTCCTCCTCAGCCACCTCCCTCTGGGGTCTTCCAATATCGTGTACTTCCACAGTGTAAGTGAAACATGCTGGTGGACCTGCCACTGGTGGGGAAGCCCCTGCCCACCCTCCCCAGACCTTGCCCTGGTGGAGGCTCCTCTCCCACCCTGCTGAGCCTTCATTAGCTGTTGAGGTCAGGAGTCTTCTTCCTCCCCCTGAGCTCCGTGCTTCCCTGCAGGGAGGGAGGCACACGGCCTCTGGGGCTTTGATTCCCATAAACCGGCCTTCATTTCTCATGTGAAACCACTTTAATTACAAAGCTAAATAACGAGAAGGAAATATTAAAATTAAAAAAAAAATCCCTACACAAAGCAAGTTTGCTTGTGCTGGCCACCGCTCTGAGAGCCAAGGCAGAGTGAGGAAGGCACAATGCCACTCACTAAAAGCATGTGTCACTAAATCAATAATTCATTTACTTAAATGAGATAAGTACTTTGAAAACTAATTGCAAACCTGCTCCATTTACTCCGACCCGTTACAGCCCTTAATGTAAATCGCAGAACCACGCTGTGGGAAGGACAGAGTTTGGGTGGAAGACACGGTCGTGTCCCCTCCACCCCTTGCCCCTTCTTCTAAGAAAGAGAAAGAAACTCTCAGCCTGGGAGCAGGAGTTTGGCGACCCCTGAGAGGCCCATCCCTCCATCTGCACAGTGGCGACATCACCTTGTATCCTTGTGCTAGGCAAAGGGAAGGCACGAGAAACCCAACCACAATACTGTTCACCACACCAGCTCTGGTAGTGACTGTCCTGGGGGCTTTGGAGATTCATAGTCTCCATGTGAGCCCCTTACCAGCAGGTGCTCCAAGCAGCTTTTCCCTTAGACCTTGAGTCTTGGGAGGTGAGCCACCCTGAGCCAGATGACCTTACCAGACTGGTAATGGGGTGTTCGTGAGCAGCCCAGCTTGGAGGGCTCCATGCACAACAGTCTGGGCTCTCTATGGTACTTCTCAAGATTTCCAGCTCTCTCTGCAAGTGCTGCCACCCCATGCTTGGGTCAAGGGTCAACAGAATTGATGGGCTGCATGGCCGTGGGCTTTGGGAGGGCTGAATAAATCTTTTGAGCTGGGCAGCACTGAGGCCAACCCACAAGAGGTTGGCCAAGGCTGCAGCTCCAAGGGGCTCATTAGGAGGAGGAAAGCTGCCAGCTATGCGAGGAGCCAGCTGGAGGTGATGAGGGAGCCTCGGGATCGTCCCCAACCTCAACTCTGGCTAGACTGTGGACATTGGAGGCTGGAGGTTTGGGCAAACAGGTAAGACAGAACCCTGGAGCCAGGTATAGCCAGAGCTTCCAGCACAAACCATAAAGGCGAGGGGTGGCCTAGGAGCCAGCCACGATTCTGGAGCCCCAGATTCTCCCAGGGGTACAGACCCTCATCTTGGTTTCCCTGCTGAGAAGCCCATCCTGAGAAGCCTAGCCAGCCTGAGAGCCAAGATGCCTGGAGGGGACGGGGCTCCAGAGCAGGACCCCAGTACCAGCAGCAATAAGCAAGACTTGGCTGCATCAAGCTGCCTGGCTCTGGGCAAGGCTGAGCCTGGCTGAGCCCAGGTCTGCTTCTGCATGGCAGGGCTCACAGCCATCCCAAGGGCAGGACATTGAGCACTGTTCTCTGTGTTTTGCTTTGTTCTCTCTCATTCAAGCCTCAGGGAGGCTTTAAGGGGCAGGTCTGATCACCATTCCCATTTTACAGATGAGGAAACTGAGGCATAGAAGTATCAAAAGTGAGTAGAAGGGGGTGTGTGGACCCAGGAGGGCGGCCTGGGTACCCAGACTCAGCCTTTTCCACCTGGCTTCTCTCTGCAGGTGGCAGTGAGGACTGCTGCCAGAAACCCAGTGGCTGGTTCTCTACCCCAAGAAGCTGGTCATGCAGCCCTGCGGTTGAGAACACAAGTGAGCTATAGGCAGCTGCCAGACATCTGGGCTGATGGGTATCCAGAACCTTGGAACCCAGAAGCCATGTCCACCTCAGGGTCTTTGCACTGGCCTCAGCCCCTCTGTGTTCCAGCTGTGTCTTCCCTCTGACCTTTGCTTAGTCATCTCCTTTCATCGGATTAAAATCAAAGCTTTTATATCTGCCACCCCCAGCATCCCATCCCACCCCACGGCATCTGGCTTCTGTGAGCACAGCAAGCTCATTTATCTGTTCCCTGGACTGTCCCTCTCCCCACAGCCTGGGCTCAGGGAGAGACTTTGATGTTTTACCTGCTGATGTGGACTCTGGTGTCCAGGACAGGGCCTGGCCCAGAGTGGACCCTCAATAAACATGTGTGAGTCAGCAAAGGAGGAGGTGTGAGTCACATGACAGGATATTTGTCTCTCTGTCTGTCTGTCTCTTCCTCTCTCTTCCTAAGCCCCCTTTCTTTTTCCTTCTCTTTCTCTCTCTCTCTCATTCTCTTTTGTCTCTCTTGCATTTTCTCTGGCAGGAAGTGGTGTCAGCACAGGCAGGAGCTAAGAGAGAAGGGCCAGGAAGTAGAGGGTGCTGGGTTCAGATGTCCTTTGTTCACGACTCCCCATGCAGACTGACTCCAGGACAGGGTGGGGTAGGGCCACGAATCTGCACCTTCCTCAGGTCTCCCGTGATGTGGATGCTTCGAGCTGGGACAACTGTCTGTGTAGGAACTCAGACACCAAATGCCAGGCAGGTAAGGAGCAGAATTTCCCCTTCTCTTCCTTCCCCTCCCCTGGCCACCACAGTGACTGCAGCCCGATGAAGGCCAGTACACCCTGGGCCTTCCCAGTTTGTCAGACAGGCCCCCAAATGGCTTCCCCTCCTGTTTCTTGACAGTGTCCAGGGAAGCCTGAGGAGAGGAAAGCAAGGGTTTGGGAAACCCCAGATGGAGCCAAAGGAAGAGCTGGTGGATTTCTAAAGCTGGACCTGGAGGAGAGCCATCAGACACCCATGCTGCATGCCCAGCTTGACAGGGGACTCCTGGCCCTCAGGTACCCAGAGTCTTGCTTTACTTTGCCATTCTTTGCACCCACCTGGGCTTCACTCTGCTAAAATAACTAACTTCAAAGGTGGGTCACACCTTTGAAACCATCACGAAGCTAAGCAGGGGTCAGGTTGAGCCTGGGGTACAACACCTCTGAGCTTTGGCCTCCTGAGGCTCCCCATGATCTAAGGCTGTCTGGCTCAGACCCCTGGAGATCTGTCAGCCAGGTACAGCCAGAGCTTCTAGCAGAGACCATAAAGGCAGGGGGTGGCCTGGGAGCCAGCCATGATTCTAGAGCCCCAGATTCTCCCAGGGGTCCAGACCCTCATCTTGGTTTCCCTGCTGAGAAGCCTGGTGAGGAACTGTTCATTTCTCAGTTCTACTTTACTGTTTTCTGAAGAACCATCAATGGGCCAATCTCCAGTGATCACCCAGCGGCAAGCTGATCGGGGCCCCTTGTTCACTTTCTGCTCTTGAGGGTTGCGGGAGGCCCAGGTTGGGTGGGAAGACATGGGCAAACTGACTTCTCTGGGACAGCTGAGGGGCAGGAATCCCCCAGAGCTGGAATCCAGCCTCTCATGGGGCTCGGGAATGGCCTGTCCAGCAGAGTCATTTGTCCTGTTGGATGGACAACCCCCATGCCTTAAGCCATGTGCATTGGGCAGCCGGACAGGAGATACCCCTTCATGTTCCTTGGCCGTGAAGAGGCAGGTCTGCTGTCTTTCCTCACACTTCACTGGCCTGGCTGCCAACCCTGTTAGTCCACCAGCTGGGCTGATGAGCTCCACAGGTGAGGTCAGGACAGGTAGGGCTAAGCAGCCATCCAGAATGTGCTCTGGGCCGTTTTGCTGAGGCTGCTTGACTGGACAGGCTCAAGGGCCTCCTGCTCAGGTAGGGTGACTCATTCAGGGCTAATGAGGCACCCAGACTTGGGCCCTGATGGATGCTGGGCTGCTCTGGCTGTACCTCTGTACACGGTGACCCACGGGCTCTGAAAGGCTCATAGGCTCTGGAAACTCTTAGGTGGAGAGAGAAGACAGCAAGGGTGAACTTTCTGATGATTTCGCTCTGTTCTGCTGCCCTAGCCAGGCATTTGGAGGGTGGGGAGCAGCACTTGTAAGGAGCAATCTCCAGGGAATATCAGCATTTTACAAGTACTTTCAAAATTCCAGAGCACTTTGAATTTACATTGTTTGTTCTGAACGCGGGACAGATGCACAGGTTTTCTGCTGACACTGACACCTCTTTCCTGGTCAGGTTTTACCTGCTGAGCAGGGTCCTACCGCCTGCCTGGCCAGAAGAATTCTGCACTGTTGTGAGTAGATGCAGGGGAGGGGACAGGGGCAAAGTCCACTCTGCCTCTTCTGCTTCCTAGGGTGACCAGGCAAGATTCACCTGGAAGGCAGACCAAAGCCACCATAAGCAAACACACTTGTGCTTAGAACCCAAGCACCCTGAGATCTAGGATGCCACCTACAGCTGCAAGCATCCTCGTGCCTGGAGTGGTGGGGGTGCACAAGCAAATACATATTATATGTCAGACACATGCACACTTGTAGTGAGTTGAGCTGTCTCCCAAAAGATATGTTCCTGGAACCTGTGAATGTGATTTTTTTTTGGAAAAAGAGTCTTTTCATATATGATTAGGTTAGGGATTCAGGATGATCTTAAAATGAGATCGTCCTGGATTTCCAAGGACTGGAGTCCTCAGAAGGGAAGGGAGAGACACTTGAGATGGAGGCACAGGGAAGAAGTAGAGGTGAGGCTGGAGTGACACAAGCACAAGTGAAGAGTGCCTGGAGACTGGAAGCTGGCAGGGGCAGGAAAGATGCTCACTTCACCTTTGGAAGGAGGGTGGCCCTGCTGACACCTCGATTTCGGAGGTCCAGCTTGCAGATCTGTGAGAGAATAAACTCCCATTGCTTTCAGTTTGTGCCCATTTTTTATAGCAGCCACAGGACACTCATACACAGTCTGATCTCAGCTTAGTTCTGGCAAGAGCAGCATCTCTCAGTCCTTCCCCAACTTTTACCCACCGTGTTCTCTTTGATTTCTACCCTGAGTCCTCAGCAAAGGACTTTGTGGTTGGTGAATCCATGCTATGCTGCCCATGCTACCAGCTACCAGCTTGGACAACAGGCAGGGCCATGGCCTCCAATGTGCTTACTTCTTGGCCCCTGACACATTTGGAAGGTCCTGCCCAGGAGCAGGGGTGAGCTGAGAGGCCTATGGTGACCAGCATTACTGGTCACCATGGTCCCAGTGGACCCCCAGTCCAGGAGAAAGCAGATTTGTGGCTACTATAAAAATAGCACTGAGGCCAGGTATGGTGGCTCACACCTGTAATCCTAGCTACTTAGGAGGTGGAAAAAGAAAAAAGTAGGTGGAAATCAAGGATTTCAGGTCAAGGTCAGCCTAGGCAAAAAGTTAGCCAGACCCCATCCCAACTAATAAATAGCTGAGCGTGGTGGCAGGTATCAGTCATCTGAGCTACAAGAAAAGGGTAAGCAGGAGGATCCCATTCTAGACTGGCCCAAATATAAAAGCGAGGCCCTATTTGAAAAATAACCAAAGTACAAGGACTAGGGGCGTAGCTCAAGTGGTCGAGCACCTGCTTAGCCAGGCTCTGAATTCAAACGTCAGTAACACAAGCAAAACAAAACCCAAACAGCACCAAGCCCTTCAAGAAAGCAACCTGTGCAGCATTCGTTCTGAGCTGACATGTGCCCACCTCCCTGCCAGATGTAGTGCTCAGCAAAGGGACAGCATGGTGACTGGGCAGATGTGGTCTTGACCCCACATTTAAAAGGACAAAAAGGAGAGAACAAACAGTTGCAATGAACAGAACCCTCTTACGGCCCCTTGCCTATAGGAATCCTCTGAATGAGACCAGGCTATTAAGTTTTGAAATGGAATAACTGCTTCTTTCCCGCAGCTGGCCCTGGGGTCCACAATTATTCCCTGTCTTCAGGGCAATTGGGGGGCTCAGGTGGCCACCAGGACTCTTGTGGCCACTCACTTAACAAGGGTGTCACCTGCAGTGCTAGGCTGTCCCCTCTCCCTGGCGTTCCCTCCCCTAATGGGCTCTCATGGAGGGCCTCATCAGAAGCTTTTGAAAACTCAGGTAAATTATGTCCACCGGCAACTGGGATCCTGCCTCTTTATTAACTTTTTAGAGCACTCTGGTGGTTAGAGAGCCAGCTTTCCTTTCAGATGCTGGAGCAGTTTGACCTTATTACCTCCGGGCACAGGCCTGTAATTTCCAGGGTCTCCCTGGCTGATGTTAGCGACTTTCCAATTTCCAGAAAGAGCTTAGTTTCCAAATGCCTCTAAGATCACTGCTATTTTATACTTTCTAATTCTATTAGGTGAATCCTCACCCATCTCAGAGATTTACGGGGCTGGGACTTTGCAGGAAGCTTATAAACCGCTTCCCAAGAGCCCATGGCTGGGAGAGCTGGCCAAGGCTGGCAGGTCGTGTCCACTGAGGCTCCAGGTGACTTTGGGCAGGTGACTCAGGTCTGGCTTGAGGTAGGTAACCCGACATAGCTCAAGTCAAAAAGGCTCAAGGGCTCAGCGTCCAGATTGCTTAGGTGGCAGGAATTTAAAATTGTGTGTCATCTGAACACTGCATAAATCCAATCCGCTGTATCCAATCTGCACAGCTGGTTTTCAAGAGGGCCGGTCACACAGGAATGCCAGGAACGCAGGTGAGGCTGTCTGCTGTCTCTTCCTGCAGCTTCAACTTTCATTCCCATGTGGGAGGCTGGCAGGGCTGCCCTAGTCCCAGGACAGAAACCACCATGGATAATGGTAGCAAGTTTCCAGTATGGTCTGGCCTCTGGTCTCCTGTGTCCCCCCAGGACATTTTGGAGCCACCTGCTCTAGAGGACATCCCAGCTCCTCAAAGGGAAGTATCCTCATCTTCTGAGTCTGACCAGCTTGCTTTTCCTGGTTTCTGATTCACCTACTAATGTCCCACCTGTCTGTCCAGTCAGGTGTGAGCTCCGTGCTTTGCTGGAATGTTCTGGGAGCCAAGCTTTCTCTAGATCTTTCTGAGCCAGAGTTGCTTGGTGTTGGGGTCAGGATGGATTACTGGCTGGGTTTCTGGCCTCTGGACCTACAGGGGCTGTAAGTGCTCAGGCTCGTAGCACAGACCTGTCAGGCTCTTGGACTCCAGTAAGTTTGGAGAGTCTTTGTAAGCTTTTGTGGTGACTCCTGGTGACCCCTAGACAGTTTCAGGGTGAAGGGTAGTCACCAGGAAGACCAACTTGGTGAGTAGAGGTCCAGTGCAGACCCTGGAGAGGGGAAAGTGCTGGACCTCAAGCCCATGACTGATAATTCAATCAGCCATGCTTATGCAGTGAAAGCCCGATGCAAACTCAGGCCCGCGAGGTCCAGTACTGCTTCCTGATCGGTGAGCACATGGGCTCTCCTGCTGGGAGACAGGTGTTCTCCAGGTAGAGAGCATAGACGCTGTTCACATAGCTCCTGGACCACACCTACTCCCTCACTTTCTCATGAAGGTTGTCACTGTGAGTAAAGGACTTTTTTTGAGTTATGTCAGATGTTCTCGAATATGATTGAACCTGAGGAAATTTTGGGAGCCCTTGACCATGTAGACAGTAGGTAAGAAGTGCAGGTGGTCCCCAGGCCTGGTGGCTGGCATTGGAAGTAAGGTGGTCTTGTGCACTAAACCTGTGGAATCTATGCTGACTCCCGACAGCTCACGCTGGGATCGCACTGAAGTCCATGCTCTCGGGGTGGCACAGGGCACAGGCCCAGACATCGCTGGGCCTGGGTCTCCCACCACTCAGCTCTATGTTCAGGGTGCCTTGTTTTTAGCAAGTCACTTCACCTTTTAAGTATCTCATGCTTATGTTAATGAGGTTGGATGGATGATGCCTGGGGTCTTTCCAGTTCTGAAACGCTGTAACCCTGAGCCATCTGTCTTCATGTCACTTTGTGGAGGAAGAAGCTAGGGGTGCAAGTTCTTCCTGCTTGGAACTCTGGACAGTGCCATTCCTCAGAAAGAGTACTGCCCTGAGACACAGGGAAAACTAGGAAGGGTGTAAGGGCTGCATGGATGACTGGTGAGGAAGAGAAACTTGACATGCCCACGAGCGGGAAGAAGAGTGGAAAGGCAGCCTCGCTGCAGCCTTACTCTCTGCGGGACTCCACATGCCCACATGCATCCCACTTGCTTCCTCAGCCACAGAATTCAACCTGCAGTGTCAGAAATGCCTCCAGCTCATTGCAAATTTCCCCATCTCCGGTTGGTTTTTAACCTCCCTTTATTTCCCCTCTTCCATCAGCCACTCTCCTCCCCTTTTCTTGACAGTCCAGTGGGTGTTTTGTCTAGCTGTTCATGAGTTACAGACAGGTGAGAGTTCTGTTTCTCTTTGTTGGCATCTGCCTGCAGGTGTGCTGGTGCTCAGAGATCACCATGGCTGACCCCCAAGTTGCCTTTGCAATGACCCTCAGGGATTCCCAGCCGGCTTCACCTCACCTCCCCTTCCATCTCTGAACCTTCCCTTATTAAAAGCCTTGTTGGTAGCAACGACTGAGGTTTGTTTCTTGATCTCTCCATTGGTCTGGGTGCTGGGCTCTGGATGCCAAAGGTGAAGTTCAACTGCCTCCTCCTCTGTCCCCCACCATAATGAGCCCCACTTCTCCCACCCCCATGGGAGTGAAAGCAACTTTCTCCTTCTGGCTGGGACTGCACCCACCCCCGCCCCACACACAAGCACTAGGTCACATACATGTCCAAGCTCACTCCAGCCACTGTGTGGTGACTTGAGACTCTCTGGCTTCTCTACTTTCCCTGGCCTCTTGTGCCTGTCCCCCTCCCTCCAGCAGCCCCTCTCCAAAGGCCCCTGGACCTTGTCGTCCTTGCTCCCACCATGTTACTCTCTCTTTAGCATCTTCACTCCATTGGAGGGGCCAGTCTCTGACCTCATGAGGACAGTGTGTCCTGTTCCATGAAATGTCTTCCTCCCCCCTCCAAACTTCACCCTCATCCTTATCCAGCTTAGATGTTGTACTAGAACCTCAGGATGTGACCTTATGTGGGAATGAGATCTTTGCAATTAGTTAAGACGTACCCATACTGGGTTAGGAAGGATCTTAAACCCAATGACTGGTGTCCTTCTAAGAAGGGGAGACTCACCTATAGAGAAAGAAACAGACACACACAGGGAAGGTGGTCATGTGATGATGGAGGCAGAGAGGAGAGCGATGGGCCACAAGCCAAGGAGTGCTGGGACTCCCAGAAACTTCAGGGTCAGAGAAGAACCTTCTTGGAGAGCCCCTGGAAGAAGCTTGGCCCTGCAGACACCTTGATTTCAGACTGGCCTGCTGAACTACGAGAGATGGTGGTTCACTAGGGCAGCCATGGACACTCGTGATTCAGTCCTTCATGTCTTGGTACACACTGGTGCTCAGCAAGTGCTCACCCTTCCCACACCTGCCTCTAGACTTCTGAGAGCTGTGGGAGAAAAATCACCCGTGGAGGCCACTGTCCTCTAAGAGCTGGGTCTCTACCAGGAACTGACCGTGTGGTTCCTCTGTGTCCTCAGGGGCTATTCTACACTGTCTCTGTCCTCCCCCAGCCTTGACCTGCCATCTTGCCTGACTTACTTTAGACACCTTGCATCCTCTGCTTCCTGCACCCCAATCCTTCCATCGGAGGGGTGCCCTCTGGGTCCTTCCCTCTCTTGTCCATCCTGTCCCCTTTCCTCTTTCCTCATCTTACAATGGAGAACACAAAAACAAATACAACACCGGCAAGGTGACCAAAGTGACGTGCTGACTTCATGAGAACGGTGTAGCCCTTGTGCCTCTGTCACTGCCTTAATCAACCTCCCATCTTGTCTAAACTGACCTCTCCATGTCCCCCCTGCATCTGGGATGGAGAGACATCTGTCTCTCTCTCCTTCTCTCCTCGGCTGCTACTTTCTGGTGCTGAGTCCTCTAGGCTTGATTTTTTGGCTTGTGTCATTCCATTCTATTCTTGTGGCCCTCTTGTAGCCTATGGCTCCTGTGGGCCACACCTCTGGTTTTTCTCCACCTTCTCCATCTCTTTGCCCCTGCTCTTCCTCCCCACAACATCAGGATCCTTGGGGAGTGAGCCGCCCACTTGCTCCTTCACCCCACCATGGTCCTGAGAACAGCCATGCTGGTCATCTGTGGAGAAGCTCCAGTCCCCGTCACTTGCTGTTGACCATAGGTGTATTGTTGGTCTTGTCCCCTGGGTCCCAAAGATACCCAGCCTCCAAGGCCGATCTCCCCAGTCTCCCCCCAAAACCAACCCTGCTTCTTCCTCTTGTCCCCATCTCAGAAGTCAACACTAACCCTTGAGCTCAACACCCATGCCTCCTCCTCCTATACAGATCTCACCCTTCCCAGATACTTCCCACACCCCCTTTGACATTGGCCTAGTATGAGTGATGCCATTTCCCATGAAGAGTGACGCAGTGGTGCAGAGCCAGGGCACCACCTAAGGTACATCTGAGAGATGTCCCTGTCTATGAGCAGGGTGGGGGACAAGGGCAAAGAGCCAATCTGATGGCCCTACTCCCTGCCCTGGGCCTAGGGGGATGGTGAGGCAGCTCTGCTACTCTGATTCACACAGCAAGAGGCAAACAGTGCTTCCACCAGCATAGGGACAGTGGGCTTTGTTCACCAGCACAACAGCAGCCACCTTGCACTGAGTGCCTGCTCTGCACCATCTTTATTCCATTCTGCAGGTAAATGAGGCAGAAAGGTTAAGGAATCAGCCCAAGGTCATGGAACAAGATGCTAGGGCTGGAATTCAGACTCATTTCTTCTTCCTGATAGCCAAAGCCCTGGTCTGACTTAATTCGCAGGGCCTCATGCGATTGAAAATGTGCATTTCCTGCTAAAAATGATTAGGAACTGAAAATGCAATAACAGAGCACTAGGCCAGTGCGGGTCCCTGCTCAGCTCAGGGCCCCATGTGCCTGCCAGGAGGCCCGCTCACTCCCCAAGGCTGTCCACTGGCCTGCTCTGTGGGCGGGGGCCTTCTCCATGTCATCAGACCCCTCCGGAGGCACTGTGGGGCCCCCTCTCTGAGGACAGATGATGCCTGGGTCATGTTTCCATCACCCAGGTCCTCCTAGTTTTCCCTCCTCCCTCTCATCCCATTGCACCTGATGTTCTGACCCTGCCACCACTTGGCTGGGTGGCCCTGAGCTGCTCTTCAAGTTCTCTGGACCCCGTTTCCTTGCTGAGAACAGTAGGAACATGTGTCACACAGGGCACAGAGCCACTGCAGAAAGTGTGAGCTCAGAGAAAGGGTAGGGATTCCACTCCTGTGGCCCCATGGGACAGCCAGGACCCAGGGGCACCTGGAGCAACCAGGGGCTTTGTGTGTGTGTGGAGGAGGGGGGCACAGAAGAACCTAGATCAATAAGTGGCCATAGAACAGAACCCACACCAGTCTCCAAATATGTCACCTGATCAGCAAGAAGTGGGGACAGGGAGAGCAAACTTCCTACAGTCTTTGGGCTTTTACAGGCTTTGGGGGGTGGGAGGCTCCCAATGGAGAGCAAAAGCCCAAGCAGTCTCTGAGAGTAAACACATAGAGCAGCAGCCTGGATGGGCAGGCACTTGTTAAACTACCTTCACTGCTGGGGTAGGGGAGTTCCTGTGGACCTTGGGTGATCTCAGGTGAGACCCTCGTGTCACATTGCAGGATGATCTGCCTGCCTTTTCAGAGTTCAGACCTGTGTTCAACTGTCCACATGCTGCCGACACTGTCACAATGGTGGGGTAATTGTCACGACAGTATCCTCTGAGAGCTAGTTTCAGGACCTCCCATGGATACCGAATCTGTGTATGCTCAAATCCCTTTTTATAAAATGACACGGGGTTTGCATAGCAGCTAGGCAAATCTTCCCATATCCTTTTAAGCATCTCCAGGTGACTTAGAATATCTGATGCAGTGTAAGTGCTACAGAAATAGTTGTTATATTGTCTTGTTTAGGGAACAGTGACAAGAAAAAATGCCTGCACATGTTCACTGTAGATGCAATTTTTTTTCCCCAAATGGTTCCTGTCTGTGATTGGTTGAATCCATGAGTGCTGAACTCATGGAAAAGAAGGTCAAACGATTGTATTTTGTCCTAAACAGGAGTTGGGACACTCATTTCCCTCTGCCCAGTATTGTCCTGTGGTACTAGCCTACAAGGAGCCACATGGCCCCAACCTCATCGCTGCCCAGAGGCCTCCTCCCCTTGGAGTTGGAGTGAGCCTTTCTGGCCGTCTGGCTGATGGCCCCGTTGCTGGTGAAGCTGATTCGGGGGGTGTTTTGCTCAGCTGGCTCTGCTGGCTGCTGCTGCTGACTTTGTGTGGAGTCACCACAGGCTGCAGGCATCCTGAGAATTTTTCTAAAGGTCTTGGGTTCTAGCGCTCTGGGGGTTGAAGAGCATTTTAGTGTGGGTGGATTGGGTCGGGGCTTGAGGAGGATGGGCAAAGGCTAGCACAGAGGAAGCTGCCAAAGGCCCTGAATCCCTGTCCCCCAGCCCTCAGGGAAGTCATCATGCCAGACTTGGCATAGCTGGCAGAAGGGATTATCAGTGACCTGGGGTGTCAGCTGATGGGACTGGTTTTGTGGTCAGTGTGAGGCCAGTCCTGGGCCTGTGGCATGTGGTGACTGTGGGAGACAGTGGCACATGCAGTCAGATCACTGGTACTGATGTGTGAGGTGCAGTAGGCACAGACCAGGGGCTGGGTACTGCTTCCGAGCAGAGAGTAAGGGCCAGAGACAGACAGCCCCTGGCTCCAGGGAGCCCAGGCCCTTGGTGAGGGGTGTAGGGAGAGTGGGGCACCTTTTGCACAGAGGATCCTGACCTGGCCCCAATGCCAGGAGCTGACCCGGGTTTCCATGCCCCCCAGTTTCTTGTGGACATGTGTCTTCAGGCCGGTGATTCAGCCACAGACCACCCAAGATCAGTCCCAGCACCGCCAGAGCCATGCGGAAAGACAGTCAGATGTCACAGGGCAGCTGCCCCAGGGCAGGGCGAGTGTTGACCCTGTGCACAAAGTGTGCTGTCTTATCCCCACATTCATCTAATTGGATACCATTGCCTTCCTGTGATGTTCTTTTGGTGTGTCCTGACTTTTGGCTGGAAATGGAGGAGCTCTGACTGTGACCTGGCACAAACCTCTGGACTGTGCTGCCTCAGTTTCCCCATTTGTAACATAGGGACAATAGCACCCGCCTCATGAGGTGGCCATGAAGAGTGAGTGGTTGCATATTTTTAATTACATGGCAAGAGGGCCCACACATAGTGAGCACTCAGGAAATTTGAGGCTGTACCTCCCCCGTCCCCGGTTAGACCCTGGTCAGAACTCCTCCGCAGGCTGGGAGGCAGAGGTTGGTGCTTGTGTGTGTGGAGGAGGTGATGGGTCTGACCTCCCTCCTCCCATCTCTTCCAGGTGGCGGTCATTCCTGCTGTAGGCTCAGGGAGGTCTCTGCTGCTGGGCTGGGCTGGGCTGGTGACACCTGGGAAAGCATGTATCTTTTGGGCATCGGGGAGGGTCCCCTTGTTATCCGGCAATCTGGGCACAAATCCTGTTGCTGGCCTGCTTACTCCCAGACATCCCCCTCCTAAAAGGTGGCCCCACTTCCACCCAGCTGCTCAGGCTGAAGCCCTGGCTCTTCCCCCTCTACAGCCTAATTCACTCGCACCAGCCCTGAGATTGGGGGCTGACTTCTTCCTGCCTTAGGCTCAGTTACATGCCTGACTTTCCCAGGGCTGTCCTCCCACCACCATCTCTCTCCTGTCTGCTTTCTCTGTCTCTCCCTCCCTTCTCTTCCACTCTCTCTCTCTCTCTCTCTCTCTCTCTCTCTCTCTCTCTCTCACTCTCTGTCTCTCTCTTTCCCCCCCTCCATATCTTCCCTTCTCTTGGTGTGTGTCTCTCCAATGCTCCATCTCTGTCTCTGTCTCTCTCTCTCTCCCACCCTTCCCTTAGTCTCCTCCCCCAACCCAGTTTCTTCCCAGAGATTCTGCTGACCTTCCCAGCTTGCTCCTGGCCCTCAGGCCTTCACACAGCTGTCCCTCCGCCTGCCACGCTCTGTCCCTGACCTCACCCAGTCGATTGGCTCTCAGCGAGGCTCCCACCATCAGGTTTGAAGCACAGCCTCCCTCCCCCTACCCCACATTGTTTGTGCCCTGCTTAGGCCTTACATCAGGAGTTCCCTTTGGGGACCTTTTTCATTTGCGGAACTATTGTCCCTCCCTCTCCAGACGGTTGGTGCCATGAGCTCAGGGACTGTGTATCTTCCCATCAGTCTGCTGCATCCCCCTCACCTAGATGGCACTGGAGGGGCTGACTATCCCCCATGGGGCTCCCGGACACCCCTGGTGAAGCTCACCAGAGTGTCAGGCCATGTTTGTCCAGTGCAGCATGTCCCCAGCACTCATCAAGTGTGTCACTGTCCTCCAAGGACCTGAGAGATTATGATGGTGTCCCCCCACCAAATGGCACACATTGTGTTTAATCCAGAAAACAGGAAGATAGGCGGTAGGCTATGCAGGAAGTGGGAGCCCTGACCCGGGCTTGGACCTAGGACATCAGAGTTAGTGTCTTCTCCATGATACAGCTGCCATCTGACCCAGGTGTTCCACCTTTGGCACCTGTCCACACAAGCCTTCATGAACATTCATAGCAGTGTTGTTCACAAAGACCAGAAGGTGGGAGTGAACAAAATACTGTCAAAGGATAAATGACTAAACTCAGTGTGGCTCATCCATGAAGGGGCAGCCATGAAAAGAGTGAAGTCTGACACATGCCACGACATAGGTAAACCCTGAGATCAGGATGCCAAGTGAAAGAAACCAGTCACAAAAGGCCTCATTTATGTGGTTCCACTGGAAGGAAGCATTTGGGGTGGACACACGCATGGGGCAGACACCGAGGGAGCTCAGTGTTTGCCAGGGCCGGGGGCTTGAGGAGGACAGGGTGGTGGTTGCTAAGAGATACAGGTTTCTTTGGGGGCGACAGAAGGGCTATAAAACTGTTGTGATGCTTACACAGCTGTGAATACACTAGACACCGACTTGTCTCCTGTGAGAAGGTGGGTGCATGCTGTGTGAATTGTATCCTAAGAAACTGGTTTTTAAGGTATTTGTTGAGGTCCTGCACCTCCAGGCTGCCCAAGACCTGCCTGCTCCATTTGCCCACCCTCTTCCATCTCTGCAAGGTACATTGACTCCTGCCCATCTTGTGCAACCAAGGAAACTGAGGCCAGCAGAGCCTCACTGCCCACAGTCTCAGGCTAGTGAGGCTGAAGCAGGTGCCCATGCAGGTCTCTGGGGTTTGTTTGCACCTTGCTGAGCTGTCCACCCCCACCCACCACCATACAGAGGCAGCTCATAAGGATGGTGGCCTCACTTTCTCATGGGCTCTAGGCTTCAAATTGTTAGCTGGGCTGGTGGAAGAGGATGTCATTACCAGCTTCATTTCCCCCCGGGAGGCCTGTGGGAAGCAGTCAGACACTGGTCAGAGTGGGCCTCACATTCCAGCAGGGACTAGAGGAGGCCTTGCGTGCCCAGCTCACTTTTCTACTCCCTCCTGACATAGTCCATGACCCCTGGGCTTGCCACCTATTTCTTCCTTCCCCATTTACTGGATGTGGGTTCTGGTTTCTCTTGGCTCTCAACACACACAACCTGGACCTGCCCCTGCCTGTCTGGCTCTGCTGGAACTTTCCAAAGGATTCCAGTTGTGAGGCAGCATATCCTGTACCTCACTCTGTAAATACAGATGTAAGTATTACAATTGATCTTAATATTTAATATAAGCTGGTTAATACGCATGCCAAACTCCATAAAGAATCACTAGCTAAGGGTTCTAATTGTGCTGGTGGGATCTGACTTCATGACTAATTTAGAGACCAGAAGACATTCCCACACTCAGCTCCCCAGAACACCATAAATCAACCTGTGGGCCAAGTGCACTGGCTGCCCTGGCCTGCTCAGCCTCCGGAGCCACCTGGCCACACAGAAGCTGATACGCCTGTGTGTGAGGGGTGCTAAAGACCCCACTGGGTCAAAGGTGCAGGTTGGCTGTTGAGGGTCATGCCTCGGAAGGGCTGGTTGGGGGGTGGGGTGGGTGGGGGAGAAACGAGCTGCTAAGAGTGGGGACAGAGGGCAGCATGCAGCCTGAGGGCTCTGGGGACACCATGTACAAATTGCAAAGCCCTGTGCTATCTTGTTGGTGACCCCTGGCCTGCCACTGTGGGCAGGTGCTCTTGAGAGAGGAGGTTCTCTTGGCAGAGTTCTGGGGAGCATAGCCATGAGGGACTTAGGAAACCCCAAGAGCTCCACAGGCAGGAGGCAGGGGGACGTTTTCTAAGCCTCAAGTCAAGGCACAGAGCCTGGCCAGGGTTGTAAGGAAGGAACTGGAAAATAGGGCTTCATCTGTAAATGCACACAGAATTCCAGGGTTCCACGGTGTGTGGTGATAATGATTGTAATTCCCGCCAGGACTGGAGGGTGTCCCCTGTCACAGCCAGGGGCTTCCCTGCTCTGGCCCTGGGAGAGGGCAGTACTGGGACCCTATGGCCCTTCTCCCCAAGACCTTACGTACTCTCAGGCCTTATAGAAAAGATGGGTCTCTGTCCCTCTGCTTCGAAAGACCAAGATCCTGGCTTCTGGTGCCCCAGTGGAGAGTGAGTCCTCCAGTGCCAAGCTGTTAGCATCACCCTGTCTGACGGAATGACTCAGATGCTCACCACGTGCCACCTGTTCTCAGAAGGTAGGATTTGAATCCAGAACCGCTGACCCTCCCTCCCGGCTGCTCCAGGCAGGTGTCCCCCGTTGGATCCCACTGGGAGGTCACTTGCCCCGCTGATGGGGGACCGGGGAGCATGCAGACCCTATCCCAGCCTTTTACCACTGCACCAGCTAGGCTTTGACTCAGCCTGACACTTGGCTCTGCCAACCACAGCCCTCACAGTTTAGTGTCACTCAGCCTGGCATCCAAACTGCAGCAACCTTCACACAGAGATGCCGCTGACCTAGCCCTCCTGTCCCTGCCCAGGATGCAGGCTGTGGCCACATGCCAAGAAGTGGCCTGCCATCAGCTGAGCTGGAATATTCAGGCCACATTACACCAGAAAGGAAGGGACTCAGGGTCTGGCCCCTTGGCGACAGATGAGGAAATGGGAGTCAGGAGAGGAGGGGTCACACAGCCTGTGAGTGCACAGCTAACATCCAGATTCCCTCTGGGTCCTGGGAGAAGCAGTGCCAACAGCCAGTGCTGGTTGAGTGCTTCTGTGGGGTTGGCTGCCTTTGCATCCAGCATCTCACCTACTTTCTTTGTGTTTCCCTGACATCTCTTTGAGGCTTTTGCTAGACATACTCCCAGTTTTGGGAGGGAGGAGGAAACTAAGACTCAGAGAGCTTCAGGCATCCGATTATTAAGTAGAAGAATAGGACTAAAACCCTGTTGAACTTAGAATCACACCATGATGAGGACAAGAGAAAGGAGCTAAGGCAAGGAAGGAGGTAGCAGCAAGAGGAGATGGTCTTGGTTCTTAGGAACCAGCAGGAAAAAAACAGACAGAGTCAGACAAGCAGGTGTGTGCCTCTGTTTCTCTGGGTCGGGCAACATGGGGACCCAGGTCCTGGCACTCAGCGACTACTGACAGAGCCCACAGCACGTGGTTTGTACATCTCCACAGCATCTTAACATTCCCAATTCTGTGTCCTGAGTCTCCCAAGTTAACATCAAGATCCCTGTGGATGGGGCAAGCCTCATTGTCACTGTGCAGTGGGTGCTTGCTGAATGTGGAGAAATTAGAAAAATGGGCCAGTGTTGTCTGGGGGACCCTCGAAGGGGCTCACCAGCCCTACATTGCCTCAGACGTCTGCAATGAGAGACAGCGTTTCAATAGGTGGTGTGGGTGTGTGGGTGTGCACATGTGATCTGTGTGTGTCCCTGTGAGTCTGTGTGTATCTGCATGGCTATGTGGGTTTGTGTATCTATATCTAAGTGCGCATCCGTGTGTCTATGTGTGTGTGCGTGCTTCTCAGAATATTCTCGGGTGGTAGTGGGAAGTCCAGAGGAAAGATGTCCCCATGAAGACTGTCACCAGGTCTGCAGGGGGAGGCAGAAGCAAGATGTTCAGGTGTGGACAGAAGTTACAAGCGACAAATGCACACACACTCGCAGGTAAACACAGTCTTCTAAAGAGAACATAACTCCATCAAAAAGAAAACACGACTGTCCTATTGGGGGCACCTATGTGAGCAGATCTTGAAGAAGAGACAGAGAGTTTGTGTGCACAGGGGTGTACGCACACGCACATGTGAGCATGAGAAACACAGGCATGACACTCAGGGGACACGATGACTTGTCCCAAATGCCTCATGAGCCAGCTCTATGACCTCGTACTTGCAGCTGAAAGCCCTCTGAATGAGCTCAGCCTGCTAGCCCACCTCAGGCTGGGTGCACTGACTGGCACGGGCATTCATTTTGGAGGGCCATTACACTTTGGTCATAGCTGTGCAGAAGGTTTCAGTGACTCACAGCGGACTGGGATCAGATGTTGCATTCTGCACATGTCCTCCTATCAGATCTGGCAGGACAGACCACAGTCCAGACTTATTTCTGCCCTTCCCAGGTGCCTGAGCCCATGCCAGGAACAGAGTGAAGCCAGGCAGACTGCTGGGAGGATCCTGGGTAGGTGTGAGGCCCACTCCTCTGACCCCCGTGTGTTACTTAGAACATTCTGGAGCAGAAGAAGTGCCAATAAGCAAGTATGCATGCAAGGTACTAGAAGTGATCTGACACTTGTCACCTCCATGGGCAGGTTCACAAGATCACCAGAGCCATTCAGACATGGGTTCCAGTCAGGGTTCCAGACCACAGACCAGCGCTCTGGTCTTAGCAGATTTGTGTTCTCTTCAGGCCCGAGCTCCTTTCTTTGTCAATAGCAAAGCCTTGCAAGGTGAAGGGAAGAACCCACAGCTAGGATGGGAGCCATATGGGTGCCTGCAGACGTGCGGTCAGCACCCCATCTGCACAGCCAGCACGTCCAGCTCAGCCAAGATCCTGCTCAGTGATCAGACAGGTGGATCTCGCTGAAATTCACGCCTGACGGTGTGTGCGTTCAGCTGCCTTCCTCAAGGGCTTTCCACACCTCCAAAGGTGTTAACATCGATAAGTGGCCTCGAGGGCAGCTCTTGTACCTGGCCAAGCTCATCCAGTGGCCATTGGGAACTTGGAGCCCCTAATGAAGGAAGCCATCACCAGGGAAATAAACAAGCCATCAGGCTGGAAACTGACGTGTCAACAACACAGGCACGACCCATTAATTTGATAATTGTTGAGCTGGTCTGCAGACTTTGCTGAGGCAAATATCTCTGGAAAGAAAATGCTGAAGGGGAGGGGACACAGAGAGTGACTTTAATTCAGAGGTTGGGGGACTGAGTTGCAGTTTTATTTGTTCCTTGAGATAGTGCTGATCAAATGGTCCACAGTTTATTACTGACCCAGGAAGATCTGAAGATCCGCAGGGGTTTGGAGAGTCAAAAGACAGGGGCCAGGCCTTGGGCAGGTGGGGGTGGTGTCCCCACAAACACAAACCAAGCAGAGAGTTGACTGAGAGTGGCGGCATGGGGTGGGAGGCAGGGAATCTCACTGTGCTACTGAACACAGGGTGGGATGCCAAAATATGTCTCCCTCCCCCCGCCCTGGGGGCTCACTGATGCATTTCCTTCTTAGAAATGGGTTCTTTTCTGCTCTCGGGAGTGTCATTTCATTCAGAATGAAAAATGACGAGAGTGGATTGGACCTGCAGCTCGTACAGCCTGAACCTCTGGCTCAGTGAGCCTCCTGTTGTTTATTTAGCTGGAAGTCTGCTTGGAAGTTGTTCCCTTTGCCAAGGCAGAAAGAAGCAAGGCATGGGGTGGGTGTGGGGGTGCAGGACAGGCTGCTGACTCAGGAGGTCCTTGAGAAGCCTGTGAGCCACCTTGGCCCCAAGCCTGCCTGGACCCTGGCGCATGGCAGCTTGTTATTGCCCTCTGGGCATCCCTGGGGACCTCGGTCAGAACTGGGCATTGGCACCTGTTCCAAGCCCACCATGAGTGGCTCAGAGTTGGTCCAAAGTGTGTGGGCAGCAGCTTACAGGCAGGGTGAGAAAAAGAGCAAGCTGGTATAGCGGACCTCCAGAGAGCTAGACTGAGCCTTGGCTCTACTGGGAACAAGAACTGGCATCTTTGAAGTGGTTCAAGTTGAACCACCCAGCCAAGGTGGCGCTACTGGATTTTAACATGTACAAGTAGCAGGACCAAAATTGCAAAGAGAACCAGCCACCAGCATCCCACACAAACAGTCAGAGTGGTTTTGTTTTCAAAGCAGGCCTCAAGAGCTTTCATTCTCAGAAAGAAATCATGGTGAGGGTGGGGAGAAAACTTGCTAATGTCATCGTATGGTGTCCCATGGAACAGGTGCAGCACTGCCATGGTGCGTCCTTCAAGGTTCCCTGCTCATAGCTTCTAGAACGAATGGAACAGACAAAAGTTCCCTGTGTTAAAATGGGAATTGAAGTTCACAGAATCAAGGTAAGGTCTGTGATGCACACCGGAGAGGCACTTCAGAAACCCAGAGCCAGGAGTAATCTTAGCACTGTGTTTCTGGATCTGCTGCCCTAGAGTCCCTCCCAACGTCAGCTCAAGTCACCATTCATCACACAGTGTGGTCAGGAGCAATGGTGGCTCAGCCACTTGGCTGGCCCGTACCTGGAGCCTTGGATCCAACTCATGGACCTGCATGGCGGCTTCAAAGCCAAATAATTCCCTTCATTTGTGACATCACGACATTCACTTATGTCCGTGCATGCAAGTGAAAGTGTATTCTAAAGCCATTTCACTTTTGTCTGGGCAATGTTTTCATGGGCATCAACCAGAACTGGACAGTCTATCCCAAAGACAGGGCTGCCGTGGAGAACTGTTGATGAGGTGTGTGTGCTGTTTGGGGTTTAGGAAGAATTAGGAGAGCAAAGTGTGGGTTATAGTATTTCATAACTTTCTTAAAGTTCTGTTATACTAAATTCTTTATTTGGGAAACAGTAATAATAAGAAAGTTATCAAAAATGGGTATGGGGTGCACAGTGATGGGGTCAGGGCCCCTCAGTGGTGCTGATGACTTTTTAGCTGTCACAAGGAGACAGGTGGAAACTGCCTAAAATTAGGGACCTGCCCCCTCCCTGGGTGCTGTCCTCATCCTCTTTCAGCCCTGGTGATCAGAGTGAGGCAGGACTAGGAGCCTGAGTTTTGTGAACAGACAGAAGGGACTTGAAACCCTGTATGGATCTTTGCTACCTGTGTGACACAGGACAAATTACTGTACCTGCTGAACCTTGTTTTCTCAGCTGAAAAATGGGAGTGCTATGACCTTTTCCCCGGGTGGTGGAGGATTAGAGAGCTAACTGCTATGAGGGGTCACTCGACAAGGAACAGCTAGGCCCTCCTCAGTGCCAGCTTCCAGCCCCCCCGCCACGTGGAGAAGCACCAATGATGAGGTCCACCTTTTCTGTGCCCTCCAAGTAGACAGCCAAAGTGCAGATAGTATGCTCACAAGATTTCCCATTGCCCTTTCTGGAGTTCAGGCCATGGTCAGCTAGTGAAACTGACGCGTGACGAGAAGTTCCGTGTGGATGAAGACAGTGCTGGTGCATAGCACAGGGTTCCCGCTAATTTATATGGCAGGTCCAGGGGTGCTCTGCCTTCCTTTCTGACCAGCTTCAATTAGCAGGGGCTCCACACACTCTGGCCCACAACTTTTTCTGCCCCAAAGTCTCTCCATCAAGCAAGTGATGGTCTGTCAACCAATATTGAAGTGCACAGAGAAGCCAGTTTCCAAAGCACCCTGCTAGCAGGCCATGTGGCTTCCCAAAGACCCACTGATGTGCTCAAAACCACACGTTCCTTTGCCTGCCTTGATCAGGCTGCATTTTTGTGCACTGGGTTCTGTTCACATGGGCGTATCTGCCCTATACGGAAAGTCCATGGGCAGGGAGGCTGCTGGTAAGAGACAGTCCCACGTGGCCTCCTGGAAGCTGGATACTGATGCAGAAGTTCGTGGCTGTTGCAACTAAACGGCGCTGTCTTCCCTCTGAGGCCTTACAGGGACCCTTTGACATCACGGGTAGCTGCTTTGAGTGGCGCTGTAGAGACTGGCTGGCTCCTATAGCGTAGTGATCACCTGGAACTTTCTAGAACTCTGCCTCTTAGAAGAGCCTGGCAGCCCCCTGCTTCTCAGCTGCAGGGCTCACATTCAGTGGGGTGGGGCCCTGCTCACTCTGGCAGCCACTTTGCCCAGGCCCCCAGCTGCCATCTGTATGTAGTTCTGTTCTGATGGGAGAGAGGCTAACTTCTTGCTCACCCCTCCATGTCACCTCCCTGGCTCTCCTTTCCTGGAGCTGGTTACCAAAGGCCAGCAAAGCCCATTGAACAGAAAGCAAGCCCTACTTGGGAGTCCCTGACAGTTATTAACTGTGCACGGAGTTCCTCCATGCTGGTTCCTCCTGATATACGACAAGCTTAATGCCTTGTGGCTTCTGGATAGCGACATCCTCACAGGCCTCATGTTAACCCCCTACTGGGCAATTCTCACTTTCTGGATTTTCATCCTTGGTATTTAGAAAAGGCAAGGGTAGGGCCCAGAGAGATAAGTCCAGGCTACATGTTAACATGGAAACCAGAGAAGGAGGGCTAAACCTTTCTGACCACTGAGGGAGCATCTCGACCACCTCCTCAGACATGGGAAAGAGCCTGGCCAGAGTCACCAGCTGAGAGCACCACACAGACCACATTCCAGCTGAATCCTACAGGTACATATCTACCCCTACCATCGGGCCAGAGACACTGGACGCAACATGAGGCCAAGATTTGCCCTCCGTGCCCCCTTTCCGCCCAGTCTCTAGACTCCATGGGTGGCCTGTACGGCTCTAGGGGCACCTGGAGGATGACACCTCCTTGCTGGCAGACACTGAGGGTGCCTGGGAAGAGCAAGACACACTTCCTTTTAGGCACAGATCGCCTCCTTGCCTCAGTCCCCTGCCCATGCTGAGGCAGAGGGATCCCGTGCTTTCCATTCCTGAGAGCTGGAGGACTGATGAGCGGCACTTCCACCTGGCAAATGTCTGACCCACCCCCCACCAGAATTTCCCCCACCCACAGGGGACTGGGATTAGGTGAGTTCCGTTTTTTTTTTTTTTCTTTTGGTGGCACTGGAGTTTGAACTCAGGGCTTCACACTTGCCAAGCAGGTGCTCTTACCACTTGAGCCACTCCAACAGTCCCGGATGGGTTCCTTTTCTCTCTAGATCAGGTTACATTGATTGGGTTGAGGAGGGAGAGGATGGATGGGCCAGCAAGGATACTGGATACCTCAGCATTCTAGCTCTAGAATCTCCCTGTGCCCACAGGCCACCAGGGAGGACCAACAGGTAAAGGCATACTGGTAGAGAGAGAGAGAGAGAGAGAGAGAGAGAGAGAGAGAGAGAGAGAGAGTGAGAGAGAGAGAGAGTGAGCAGATACACCTGTATGTCCATCAAAGAATGTCCTTGCATGGCTTGAGCTGTCCCATCTCTTCTCCCTTTTCCACTCCCAGCTTCCTGCTGGCATGGCTTGCAACCATCACCCCCTTTCTACTCTCTCAGCCCCCCAAGCTGGCTCCAGTCACTCCACTCTGGGCAAATTGTGTCAGGAGACTCCTTAGCTACAGGTGGCAAATATCAGTCCTCACAGCATTTCTCTGCTCTCTCACAAGGCAGATCACTCCCTCCTTCTTGAAACTGTTTGTTTCCCTTCTTTAGGTGGCCCCCACACTCCAGCCTCATACCTGGGGGCCCCCTCTTCTGGACTCTCTTTCTCCCCCACCCCTAGGCTCTGCCTTCAGTTCACTAGGCTTCTGACTTGGTAGCTACATACAGTACTGGGGTGACCTTGTTCAACACCATGTTTCAGGTCATCCAAATGTAAGTGTCTCTTCAATTGGCATGACTGACACAACATTTCCCCTGATCTCAGAGTTCATCAGAGAGGCAAAGGGAAAAGTAGAGTGTTGCAGGCAGAAGGAGCACCTGCTGGAAAGCACACATCCTGGGAGAGAAAGAACTGACTCCCTTCAGGCACTGTGGTGTTTAGTGTGGATGGACCACATGGAGTAGGAAATGAGGAAGAGGGGGCAACAGGGATGAGGCCAGAGGGACATGCTGGGGTACACTGCATATAGGGGGAGCATCTGGGTGCAGTCAACCATGGGTACTTTCATGCCTGGAAAGTCACATCACAGTCCTGCAATCTCCAGCCTTTGTTGCCTGTCACATCCCCAAGGAGCTCCCTCCAGAGGCAGAGAAATGGCAGCAGGCCTGCCTGGTGGGTCTGGCGCAGTCTCTCTGCCCACTTTGCAATCTCATGCCAAGTTGGGAGCCTTCAACATTCCGGGAGGGCTGTTCTGAAGCCCCTGGGTCATCCAAGTCTCAGTCACTTCAATGCTGAGGAGCAGAGGCAGAAGGCTAAAACTAGACCTTGCTTCCTCCTTAGAGACCAGCATGGATATCCAGGGCCACTTGTGTGACCAGTGAGCACTGGGATTGATGGCTTTGCTGATCCAAGCAGCCACAAGAGACACCAAGCTCTTGGCTTCCATCAAAAAGCTGGTTTTGCCGTCCGTCATCAGAACTGTGTTTTCTATTCCACCCAGTTCCCCTGACCTCTCCCTATCAGTATTGGGACAGCCCAAGGCCATGCCTTTGGGTGTGACTTCAGCCCTTCAGATATGACTCTGGGCCCAGAGGACAGACTTCAGGGCTGCCCCACTCTGGTGTCATTCCAGCTCTCAAAGCTCCCTCCCAGCTCTTGGCCTTCAGTTCAGACCTTCCCCAGAAAGCAGTGTATTTCATCTTTATGTGTCAGGATTTATATAAAAAGGGGATAGTTCAACTCTCAATGTAATGAGTTGGAAGAACAGCTCTCTGGTGGCTTCCTCTAGCGAACAGAGCATCAATAACTTCGATTGCTAAAAATAACTAAAAACACCGCTAGGGGTGGCCGGGGACTGTTCCAGCCCTGCCTTTAACAGAGACGCAAGGGAGGTGGGTGTCCACCTCTCAATACGCACCACTGACAGGTGAGTTCCCAGAAGAGAAGCAAAGTGCCCAGAGGGTGCTGGGGGTAGGCAAGACCTTCTAAGGTGCTGGCAGTAGGCAGGGGTGGGTCATAAGCAAGAATTTGTAGGAGGGTTGTGACACACCAGCATGGGGGTGCACTCCTGGGAGGGAAAGTCCTCTGGTGGGGACCACCTCCTTTTGAAGGAAGCCTCTTGAAGGAACAGGAAAAGACAGCACAAGGTGGCAGCATTGCTCAGGGGCCAGGAGTTGAAGCTCTGGGGTGGGCCAGTGAGCTGGAGTCCTTCCTGGCTTTGTGATCCTGCACGAACAACTCAGCCCCTGGGGCCTTGACTTTCTTATCCAAAAATTGGAGACTCATGGATCCTCACATGTCAGGTCACAGGCTCCCTGTGGGGAAGCAGGACAGGACCTATGTGCAGGGCTGAGTCTCATGGCACACATGAAGGTAGCAGCTCAGTCATGCCTGCCATCATAGCCTTCATTCTCGATGCAGTCGAGGGAGGGGCTCCCAAAGCCGGCAGTTAGCAAATGGAATCTGAGGCTGACACAAAGGAGTCCAGTTAAGGACCCTCCAAGGTCAGCTCCAAGGGAAATAACTGATATTCAGGATTAAGACTCTCCCAAACTAGAGAAGTTATCATTTTTGACAAGGCAGATGGACAAGCACAGACTTGTCATTGTGGCTTCCTCTCTGGTCTGATGACTGGTGCCACATATATGCAAAATCAATTCACCCATGCCCTTGGCCCTGACCACTGTGGCCTCTACAGTGGTAACTGTCTTTTCCCAGAATTGACTATGTGCACAGATAGCAATCTGTGCTTGAGGTTGGGGCGGGGCAGGGGGGGGGGGCCCAGGAGTTGGCAGGCCAGTGCAGCTCACCTGTGTGGCCTTTCTAGAAGGACTCTCTTTCCTACCTCTCCCTGTGCTGCCCAGGAAAGAGGAAAAGCAAGTTACAGGTGAGGGGTGGAGAGCTGGGGAGTGAAGGATATGCTGGCTTCAGTTCAGGAAGAGGGGTATGTAGCTGACCAAAAATGGGTCTAAGTGTATGAAGAAGAAATGACACGTTTTACAACAAATAGCATAAAGACCAGCTCTGAGGGCCAGGGTACTAACCCTGTGGTCACTGGACTCTCCTTTGGGAGGTGCCTTTCTCTCTCCAGGGAGCCCCAGGTAAGAGCTATGACTCTCTCTGCAGTGCCACGTTTGGATTCTGGGGTAACTCCTTCAGTTGGGCTGGAGTGTGGGAGATAAGAATGATGCTGTGGGGTGACATTCAGTTAGCTGCCTGTGTGGATTTGTAATTAAATAGAGTAGGTTCGTGCAGCGCTCTGCTTCAAGTGTGGAAATTTATTGAAGCACCTTGCCAAAGCTCTTAGTTGGAGCTCCTTTACTCTGGACAGGAAGAATGGGGCTGAGGGCATACCCAAAGCCCTATGTCATTAGTCTGCCCTCTCCAACCAAATGGTCCCCTGTGGCATCAGTAGCAGGATCTGCAAAGCCAGAAAGGCTCACTGCCCAGGGAGGCAAGACCAAACGCCAAGTCTTCTCTGAAGTCTCCCTTGATCACAGTTCCCAGGGGCAGGCGGGAGTGCGGGGGAGTCCCCATGTTCACAGCACAGCAAGAATGTGGTCTTTCCCTGCCCCCAGCAACTGCTGGAGCCTTTCTAGGTGGTCCCATGGGCTCCTCTGTGTTAGGAGGAAGAAAGGAGACTGTCTGTGCAGGCTGGATGTGAGAAACTGGGGCACCATGTGACTTAGCTAGTCCGGACATAGAGCTGAGCCCTCCCTCAGTTTCACAACACTGAGTCTCCATTCTGGATTGGAGACCAGCTTTGACCACAAACTAGCCACAGCCATCTAATGAAGCCACAGCTGAGAACTCCCAAAGTCAGCCACGGGAACCCCATCACCAATTTCTCCACTTCCTCATTCCAGGGTTTCCACTGGTGACTGATATTTTGGGGTTACACTAAATTATTAGGACTCGAAATCTCAAGGGAATGAAGTAGTTGCCTAAAAACCAAGAAAGCCACGAGCTCCAAAGACATCAGGACCCATGAGAGGACAGGACCTGATGGAAACCCTCAGGTGGTAAGTAGGACAGAGGCAGGGTGTAGGCAGACAGGAGAAAGTCCCACTGAAGTGTACCCTTCATAGAGCCAGGAAGTGTCAGGGTCCCTTACATAGCCTCTTAATAGTCCATGCCATCTGTCCACCTCACTGACAGCAAGCAGAGGACAGGGGGCTGTGTCACCAGCCCCTAGCCCAATGGACCCAGCACACAGAAGGTGCACAATAAGTATTGGTTGAAGACAGGAATCAAAACACTGGTATAGAATGCAGTGTTGACACTTAGGCCGCACCCCGCACCCCTTCCCCACAGCTGCCCAGGGCGTGTCTGATGCAGCGAAGAGCAGGCTGGGCGGCTCTTGTATAATGAGAGACCAGAAGGATGTCAAGTGTTTAGAAAAGATCCTTTTGCCTTCTTTCCTCTGCTCAATTCTGCCACCAGAGACCTCTGACTACCGCATTCTGATTCTACCAGCACAAGACTACATTTTGGGGGGGAAATCACCACTCGCTTTATATCAAGAAAGAAAGAAGCAAACAGACTTCATTTTGGAACCTGGCTTTTCTTTGGGGGAGTTGGTATAAAAGTCGATTCTTGCCTCTAGGCTTTGCTTTGGCTTTAATGGGACTTTACATCTACCCCTGTTCTCCAACCCCCCCCCCCCCCACACACACACAAAAGAGAGAGGTCTCTGGAGAGCGTCTTTGGCTTTTCTTTTGCTAATGGCACTGCTATCGGTGCCCCCTTTATATTCTATTTTTCTGTCTTCAGAGCCACTTCGAGGCATTTCCAACTTGGACCTTTTCCTGTAAGGCTGGCAGGGCCGGTCTCACCATCCCCACTTCCAGGTGAGAAAACTGGGGGCTTGGAGGGCAAATGCTCCAGGTCACATGGGTAGTCAGGAGTTCTCCAGGTTCCTTATCTGCTGCTTACCCTAAGTCACAGGTCTTTAGCCAGCCTGCTGCTCTGAGGGCTGAGGGCTGAGGGCTGAGCAGGGGAGCGTTCCTGGAGCGGCGGGGTGGTGGAGTCCACAAGTAAGCCAGAGGAAGAGATAAGAAGCACAGGGAGAGCAGGGGGATTCATTCTGGTTGGGATTTCAACTCCAGCTCTGGCTACAGTCTGGGGAAATGAAATGGGGCGGAGAAAGAGTCCTCAAGTGGTCACGGGGTCTGCTAGAACCTGGCAAGCAGCGACACGGTCTCACAGGGCCCTCTAATCTCCAGAGCTCTCTTAGACTGCTATCCGCCTGGAGCCATCTACAGTCAGAAGAGTAGGGCAAATTGAACCCGTGTTCACGCTTTCCAATCAGCTGCTGCGTTTCTCACATTTTTCAGAAGAACTTTGGAGTGGAGGTGAGACAGTTTATCAGATTAGACTGGGTGCAACTTTTGCCCGAATCTGCCATCCAGTAGCTAACTGTACAGTATTCCAGCAGACACTTCACTTCTTAGAGAAACAGGCACAACACAACACGTGGTGTGGGAAGAACAGGAGTTCAGCACTGTGGACAGTGACCTGCAAGTGGCCAGTTGGGCAGGCCAGCCGCCTCCAGAGTCCCGCAGAGGCTGCAGAGGACTTAGCTCATCTCTGCCCATGCCTGGCAGCAGGCGGCCCTCACTTACCACCTGAAAACAGCAGCCAGTGCCCACCATGGCTCACGTCACTGCAGATGTGCCTTCCTTCAACCCGAAACACGACTGCTTGTGGCTTGTTTTAATTCACTTCCCTGCCAACTCTGACTTGAATAATTTCCCGAAGTTTTGTCCAGTAAGAGGACTAGAAGGTGGTGAGACCCTGTCACATAAGAGGTCAGTTGCCAATCCTGGCAGCTTGACTTTCTACCATGACAACCATGTGCTTAAGCTTTCCTCTAGCCTACTTCTCTCCTGCCACCCCCTGCCCAAGTTAGAGACTCCACCTGGGAGGAGTGGCCCTCATGGAATATGCTAGGATTTGGGGGATCTTCTCAGAGGCCACGGTTTTATCTGGCACCAGTAGCTGGGGCCTGTGAGCCCGTGTGGTATGCAGATGAATTCTATGTGTGTCCTTACTAAATCCAGCACACTAGAAATGCATTCAGAGGCAATCCCTCCTTCCCAAAGCAGATTTTCCAGATCCTGGCAAGTGGGGCATGTTAAGGACGTGATACAGCTGCCAGGTCTGATTTCTTAAATCAGGGTTTGTCTCGTGGGGAGAGCGGGAGGGAAAAACTAATGCACAACCTGGCAGGGTGAGGAGGAATGGATGCCGACTGCCTTGGCCTCTCTGCACACTTGGGCTGGGAGCCAATTCCCTGGCAGCTAGTAGCTCTCAGGCAGGGCGGGGCAGGGGCTTCCTGTGGACAGCCAGGGATAAGGTACACTGTCCATCCACAGAGGACCTGGGGCCAGGCCACTGCTCGGACCCAACTCAGGGGCCATCTGCCTCTTCCCGACACTCTACTACAAAGTAGAAGAGTGTCTGAGAGTGGCCAGTGTCCACGCATGACAGGTGACCATGCTCCCTGACAGCGCCATGAATGGGGTGTGTGTGTGTGCTAAGGTGTTTCTGTGGCAGGGCAGTGGGGAAGGGCAGGTAGTTGTAAATGTTTAATTAAATAATAGATGGACCAGTGTCTCTTGTAGCCACTCAGCACTCCTGACAACCACCTGCATTTTCTGACTTTTCAATTACATCTTGGGGGCCAGGGGGTGGGGGCTGAGAAAGGGTTGGAGGAGGGCAGAGGCAGAATTGAGGCAAATTAGAGAGACTTTTGTTGCATTAAATATCAATTCATTTCAATGACTGCTGACACAGCAGATTTCACAGCTCAGAATTTATGGGGCTCCCCATTGCGCAGACTCAAAAAGGAAAATACAAAAGAACTTTCTGGAAAATGTCTTACCATCAGCAAAAAATTAAAATAAAATTTTAACCACCCCAAAGATGTACAACAGATGCACGTGTGCACGCATGCGCGCGCGCACACAGACACAGACACACACACACACGCACACATCTGGTTTTGATATTTTTGCTTGGTTTAGGTGTCTCATCTCATTATGCAAAAATCACACCATGTGCTAAGTTTTATTGCTTCATGGGCAGACCTCACATCAGACATAAATGTAAAAGTAATTCACAGGACAATGTCAGGAACAGGAGTCAAGAGCTGAGGAGGTCTTAGTCTGTCCCCTCTTCAGGACAGAGCTGCGCTTCCAGGAATGTGCCCAATGGAAGGTTCCAGGCCCTGACTGGGGATGTGTGTCCTCAGAGTCACCTACTGTGAGCTCTCTTCCCTGCCTCCCCTTCTTTCTCTTTCCCTTCTTCTTTTCCTCCTTATTCTCTTCTGCCTTCTACCCTTTCCTTTTTCTTTTTTTCCTTTTCTCACTTCTCTCTTCCTTCTCCTCCTCACCTTTTCTGTTCCTGCTTCCTCTTCCCCTTCCTCTCTGTCCCCAGGAGCTGTTTTTCCTCCTGACCTTTGCTAGTGTCCTGCTCTGTGTGTGCTCATTTTTTCAACATGTCATCCACTGCTGCTGCCTGCCTGCGCCTGAGCAGCCATGAGTTGGAGGGCTGGAGTCACACACAGTTATAAAGTGAGGTGGCACCTGCAGGGGAGGTCCTGCTCTCCCTGGTAATGTGAGCTCCTTGATTCCATCTCTGTGGCATCCCTGAGACCCTTCCCCATTTACCCAGCAATCCCAGGGCCTTTGGGCTAAGCTGACTCTGTCATCCACATAGGACAAACACTGGAAATCTGGTGGAGGCATCACCTGGCCCAGTGCTGGCCATAGCAGGGCTGCCACAGGACAGGGAGAAATGTGTCCGCCCCAGGGATGTGGAGGCCAGGACTGAGTCAGGCTTTATTCACAGTGAACATAATCAGCCATGTTGACCTATCCATATGGCCCTTCTACAGACCTTGGGGTGGCCTCCAAGATGCTAAGGGACTTTAGGAGCAGACAGGAGGCCCAGGACACTTGCTCTCCCTCCCTGTCTCAACTGTCCTTCAGAAATCATTCTGGATGGTGAGCACAAAACCTGTCAGTCCTAGTCTATCCAAACGGTCAGATTAGAAGCAATAACAAACATATGAATTGCAAAACAAATGCATGACCAGAAAGATGCAATGGACATTAGCTCTCACTGGAGAGCTCACCATCAGCAAATACAAGCTGCATCTGAGTTAGGTTAGCTGAGGCTGAGGCCATAGCCCATTGGAGCAAATAAGCCAGCTAACTCACACTAGAAAGTCCAGGAGCAATGGAAGTCTCTTCTCGAAGCAGAATGTGAGTCTCGAGGATCAGCTACTTCGGTGGGATGCCATCAAACAACATCCTACAGAAAAGGAGCCACCTCTGCACATAGTGAGCACCTAGCAGCACCAATGGACAAAGATGGGTTTCAACCAACCTTTGCTTCTAGCTGCTTCCCTTAGGGGACATGGGTCAGCAGCACAGCATTGCTGCATGGCAGGTACATACAGACCCATCTGAGAAGGAGAGGAGCAGCAGGAGGAGATTGGGGCTAGCCTCCTGAGGAGGAGGTGACATTGGCTTGAATGTCAGAGGACACAGAGATTCTTGTGGACAAGTGCCCATGCAAGGATCAGCATGGGCAAAGGTGCAGCAATCAACAAGCAGCATTTCATTTGGCAGAGTGCCAAGAAGGTTCTCTGGTCACTAAGTCACCATGTCAACACTTTCTAGCATGTAGTGAGCCAACACAACAGTTCCATGTTTCTGTCCAGAGTCCCATCAAGGAAGTCATCTTATGTCATAACCTACCAGAAGACACCACCTCAGAGCCCAACTCCCCTGATGGCCACAGTCCATGGGGAGGCTGGACTCACCTCTCCCTGATGCTGTCCTACGCTCACTCACCTGAGTTTGAGGTGTGAGGGTGGGGAAAGTCAAGTGGTTTTCCCCCATGTGAAGTGGGAGAGAGTGGAGGTCTAAGTGGCGGGCGTCTGGGAAACCTGACACCACTGTGACATGGACGTGGATGGCCCAGAAAGACAGAAGTAAACAGACTGTCCTGGTGGAGCAATCGATCAGGCAGACAAATGGGCACTGTTTGGGCACCAGCATCCTGCTGACTGCGAGCTCAGAGGCAGGAGGGCGGAAGTCTGTAACTGGAGAGGTTTCTCTTGATTTTGCATCGTTGCACCCCTGGGCAGCAGAGGCAGCTGGGCTGGGGAACACAGGGCAGATGTGGGAAGTGAACTCAGAAACAAAAGGCGGTGTGTAGGAGGGAGGTGGCATGCTAAACAGATGCTAGAGAGAGCAGGTGTGGGGCAGCGGATAGCACCCGGCTTAGTCAGGGAGGACCTCCAACAGTGTCAGACGCTGTGACAGGAGTGGCTGTGTTTACCTGGATGTTCACAACTCCAGGGACCTCAGAACACGACTGTATTTGAATAGGGTCTTTAAAGAGGTGATTAAGTTAAAATGACTGGGTCCTGATCCAGTCTGACCAGTGTCATAAGATAAAATCAGGGCACAGACAGACAGAGGGACAACCATGTGCGCACACAAGGAGAAGATAGCCACCTACCAGCCAGGGAGAGAAGCTGCCTTTCACCGGGCATCTCTGTTTAGCTCACCACCTCGCTATTGCACACGACCTTTTATTTATTAGGCCTCAAAAGGACCCAACTCTGTGGACACCTTGATCTTAGACTTGTAGCCTGCAAAACTGAGAAAATAAATCTCTGTTGTTTGAGCCACCCAGGCTGGGGCTGTCTGTGACAGCAGCAGCAGAAGGGAACACAGGCCCCATTGCCAAGAATCCAGCAATGCTGGGAAGAATCGGGGGGAAAATGGCTGCAAAGTGGGGAGACATAGATTGCTATACTGTAGCCCCAATCGCTACAAATGTTCCCGATCGCTGCAAATGTCCTTCATTCCTAATAAAAACAAGAGGAATCTGTACACACACGGGGAAATCCCGGAAGAAAGAAGATCTCTTTGTGGAAAAAAACAAGCCAAAGACACGAAAAGCAGAGAGGCCTGCCAACTGTCAGTGGTGGAGGTAGGAGACATACGCAGCAGCTGCGCTCTGCCTGGGCAGGTGGACAGAACAGAGCACAGTGACTCTATTGTCACCGTGATGGCATGCTCACCCCGCTGCCATCAGCAGCCCAGTGTCCCCAGACAGCATGTCTTGGTTCTGGGGGAAATACCAACACTAGGAGCCACAAAGCACCTCAAAGAGCCGATGCCCACGGACCCCACGAGGCTCTGCTCAATGAAAGTCACCTGCGGGCCAGTTTCATGGGGAGTGTCTTGGTGTGTGAGAAGGGAAGGAGCGACCACCTCTTTGCTGTAGTTTCCAAACCAGTCTCCCGTTTCCACCGAGTACAGACAGAACAATAAACATTCAGTCTATGGCAGCCAAAGGTGGAAGCAACCAAGTGTCCATCAACAGAAGAGTGGGTGAACACATCGTCTATACCACAGTGGAAAATTACTTGCCTTTAAAAGAAACACACCATACAGCAAGAGGATATTAAGCTAGGAAAATAAGTCCCAAAGGACAAATTCTGTGTGATTCCAGTCCTAGGAAATCCCTAGAATAGCCACATCACAGAGACAGAAATAGAAGATGGCTGACAGGGACTGGGAGGAGGTAGAAGTGGGGGTCAGTGTCCAATGGAGGCAAAGTTTCATTGCACAGAAATGAGTGTGCCAATGGTGTTGAACACAAAAATGTGTCATTGACAACAGTTAAAATGAAAAAAGGTCTTATGCGCCCAGGGCTCCCCACGGGCCAGGCACACACAGGTCCCTTCACGCGCAATAGACAGCAGCCCCGCCAAGGCATGATCACCCCATTTAATAGAAAAGGAGCCAAGGTCATGAGGTCAAGTCCATCACTGACCAGAGATGGAGCCAGGGTTCACACGCAGTGCTCTTGTCACTCGGCAGGTGCAACAGCAACAGGTGCTGGCAGAACGAGTGAGCAAGTAAGTGAATGGCACCAAAGTCAGGCTTCCTGCACTGTGGCGTTCACCCCGACACTGTGGGAGTTGGGGTGACTTTCAAAACTACAAAATTCTGTAGATGAATTTGCAAAATGCCTGGGCAAAGGGTTTTGTTCTGCTTGGGTAGTGGATGTGCTGTAGAATCGGGCAGAGGTGGTGGCTGCTTACCGTGTAGCTGTCACTGAATTGTGCACCCATAGAAATTTGCACTTAGAAATTTCAATTGCACTTAGTAATTTCAATAAATTACTTTTTCTTTATTTAGCTGTACTGGGGCTTGAACTCAGGGCCTTGTGTTTGCTAGGCAGGTTCTCTACCACTTGAGCCACACCTCCAGTCCTGTTTGCTTTGGGCTTATTTTTCAGATAGGGTCATATGGCTTGTCTGAACTGTGATCTTCCTACCTATGTCTCCCGTGTAGCTGAGATTACAGGCATGTACCACTATGCCTGGGCCCCTTTAAAAAAAGATAATACCTGAAGTTGAATGTAAATACACCAGAAATCTGGCTGCTGGTGTGTGGTTGTAGGGTGCGTGGTTGTCCAAACACACACACAGATGTCCTGCTGTGGGCACCATTCCCCTGGGCTGGGCCTCTACTCCTCTCTGACCAGTCTTGGGGAAGTGGTGGCCCTCGGTGGCCTTCAGCTGAACTTGCCAGGGCAGATGCTCTTGAAAGGTGCTTTTTGGCACTGCTCTACAAAGGGCAACACCACCATGTGCCACACAGGTGCAGGACCCATGGATGCTAACCTGCAGGTCTGGGATTTGGAGTTTCTTTTAAACTCCTGGTTTCATTCGAAATCCCTAAGGATGTTCTCTTCTGAAGTTCACATGCTTGTCCTGTTAAATAAGAAGTCACCCGAACTGAGGCCCCGGACCTTCCCCACCTCATCAACTTATTTTTTAGAAAGAAATAATGGTTTATTCCCTAGGAGTGGATGCTAGGAGCAGCCCACCTGATAAACAGATGTGGTTAATAAGGAATTAAATTACATCACCTCCCAGCTGACAACAGGGACGCCCTTCCAAAACTAGGTGCACATGCAGCTGTTTATGTGAACATGTATGTGCACCCGTGCAATGGTGCACGGTTCTATGTACATAGCTGTAAGTATGTACATGTGTACACCATCTTATAAAGTGTACACACCTGTCCATGTGCGTGCAAGTGTGTGTATGTACATATATGCCCCTCCATGCCTCTCACATCTTGGGGGCCTGGGAAAGACCTCCTTGGGGAAGGGAAGGGATGTAAACACAGATGCGTCCTCCTCCGTGCAACCAGGATGCACTGGGATATTCCACCTTGTGGCAAGCTCTAATGCCCCGGGGAACCCATGTTCCACGGAGTGTACGTCTGCAGGCTGTTTTGTACTGTGAATAATCATTTCCTAATTTCTGCTTGGAAAATTAATCTTCTGGTTTCTTGAAGTGTAGCATAGAGTTTTGGAAACAGGGTCAGTGGCTAAGGCCTGTCTTAGTGCTTGAAAACAGGCCAGGGGGGATTGCTTAAGTGAATTATGGTACTTCTGTGCAATGGAATAGCGTTCTTATTAAAACTGAAGTGAATGTGTTCCTGGAAACACCGTTAAGCAGCAGCCGCAACAGAAGCAGAGCGTGAAACAACACACAGAGCACAGTCCTGCCTTCCTTGGTGAAGCATTTGGTGTGCTCTGATGTGATGAGCGTTTGGGGACCACACGCTCCAGGTGCCGTCTGGGGCTGTTTCTGACAGCAGGGTGGGCTGGGTTTGCTTTTCACTTTTCTTGTCTGTATTTTATAAGAGAAACACCTATTATTGCTTGTGCTGCAATCAAATGATGCAAGAAAGTCAACTTTAATTAAAAAAAAAAAGTTAACCTTACCAAAGGCAAAGGAAGGATGGCTAGAGGTGTTTTGGGAAGAAAAGGATGAGGACACATCAAGGACCCACCATTCTCGGTTCCAACTCTAAAATTGCCCTTCATGGGTCACAGTTGCTTCAATGACCCCATGCAGAGTCCCCATGTTTGGGGACAGGTGCAATTCCAACATGGCCCCTGCTCTGATGCAGAGGTGGGGGTGATGGCCCCTCCAGAACAGGAAGCATTGCTCTGCTGATCACCAGTTATCAGCTACTCCTGACTTGGCCTCACGGCATAGGCAGACAAGACAGGAGCTGGTGAAGGGTTCTTGCGAGTGTGTGGTGTGTGTGTGTGTGTGTGTGTGTGTGTGTGTGTGTGTGTGTGTGTATGGTGGGGAGGCTTGGATGGAGTGGCCTGGCTGTCACAGCTATTAGGGGTGAAGTCACAGCTTGGGGTCTTTGATTCTGTCTCTGACTCTCTTTTTTCTTTCTCACTGATCTCAATTGCAAAAATCAGAAACAGAGAAGAAACTCTCAAACTGTCCACAACAGGACCAGCAAAACCTGAGCAGCATGGAGCTGCGACAATGGGTTTGCCCTGGGTTTCAGGAAGACAGGCTTCTGGACTGCTGTTTAACCATCAGCTTGGCTCCAGCCCCTGTCGGCCTGCTCTGGATGCAGAGGTGGGCTTGGTGGCCACTCCAGACTGCCCCTGTACCCAGCACAGAGGGGAGGGCTTCAGGGAAGCAGCTGTCAGTTCTTTCTCTCCTGTGCAGTCCTGCTCCCTCCTCCCACTCAGCCTGTGTGGGCAGAGAGGGCCCAGGGTGGGCTGCATAGCTCTGAACTAAACAAACTCCTGAAAGGGCATGGAGCCTCCACTGGGCCATTTTTCAGACTTCAATTGCACGGAGTGAAACTTAAAAAGGCTGTTCCATTTGCTCAGTTTGAATTCCCTCTGCCCTGGGCAAACAGCTACTCTCTAAGGAGGGTAGAATGGGCAGCAGAGAGCACACAGCCCAGCTAACCAAGGCTGGTTGCAAGGGCCAACCTGCTGCAGAGGCCAGTGTCCAGCCCCGGGAAGTGGCCGTGCAGGCCAACAGCTAGAGGCCACCCAGATGCTGCTGTCACTATCCTCCACCCTGCAAGAGTTTAGCCAGGTCCCTGTTTCCTACAAGCAGTGCCATTTCTAGCAGATGAGACCGAAAAGAGATTTGACCGGCAGGGCCCCATGCTCCGCAGAGGACTCCTGGCGGGGGGCCTGCGGGCAGCAGGTACAGTGGTCAAATACAAGATCATGAGAATCAGCAAAACATGGATTGGAGGCATTCCCCAGACGGAAGGGTGGCTCTGCTAGCTGACACTCAGAGCTAACCCTCCAGGCCCAGTGTCCCACGCCTTCATACTGCACACCCTGGTCCTGCACACGTCCAACGCTCTTGACATTCAGCATAACACAGCAACCCCTGGCTGGCCTGTGCTCAGAGAGCTCCCCTGCCCCCAGATCCCTTCCCTGTGTCCATTCTCTTCTTGTCAGCATTTCCAACTTAGCAACTCAGGCCAAACTACCCTGTGCAAAGAGAGCTCCTGCTCAAGACCAGCCAGGGCCACCCTTTCATGCTAACGAGGAGACACCGAAGGCCACGAGCAAGACAGGCAGAAGAAGAAAGGGTTCAGGTGGGAGCGGAGTGTATCCCTCCCTGTCACACACGAGGTGAGGGAGGCTATACCTCACACCTGGGTGGCAAGGCCCCTTCAGCACCACCTCCACCCCCAGCTGCATAGAAACCTGGCACAGCTTTGTCACCCCCAGTCCTGAGTCCTGACAGCTGCGGCTCTGGGCTTCTGTCAGGAGGAGGACAAAAGGCTCAGGGTGAAGTGAACCCTTGCCCCGTCTGGGGCTCCATCAGCCATGACTCTTGGACAGCCTGGGAGAGAGTTTGGCCTTGGGCCATCTGCAGAAGCTTCTTTTATATTATTAACCTACTTTCTCTCTTGGCACTGGGAACAACCGGGAACCCTCAGCCAGGGCTATTCATAGGCCAAGGCATCCCTGGGGAGAAGAATGAGCTCATACCTGCAGTACAGGTGCCAAGTACCATAAAGTTCCCAGCTGGGCCTAAATACAGGCTGAGCCACCTCAGGAGTAGAAGGAGGGATGGATGGAGTGAGGGAGAGAGGGAGCACCTCAGCTGAGTGAGCCCTTCTTCCCTCCTGACACCCGGTCTGGCCACTTGGGCAAAGCTTTCCGCCACCTGTGCAAAGATGAGCCCTGTCAAGAGTGAAGCCTGCGGTCACATGGTATTTTTCCACCCTAGGTCAGACCTGGAGGGAGCCACCAAGGAAGTGGGGAGGGATTGGCACATGACATGAAATACAAATGACTCCTGTAAACACAGAGTTTAATAAAGAGGCAGTGAGGGAATTTATGGGCAACCCAAGGATAATTAAAATTATTTATCTACTTACCTCCCTTGCCAGCTGATCAGTCTGTTAATGACTTATTATGCACTTGCTGATTTGCATTTTTAGTGAGGGGATTGAGTAAGGGTAGGTAAAAAAACACCAAGGGGTGTGGGAGCCAAGTGGTGGGGTCCCGTGTGGACCACCTCTCTGCAGAGCATGAGCTCCCCCTGCTAGCCCCTGTCCACATGTCGCCCCCATGCTGGGGGCCCACCTCAGGTCTCTGAGAACCAGCTTGGGAGAGCAAAAAGCGCCCAGCAAGTGGGGCACGCACCTGTTTTGCAGAAGGGGCCGCTCCTGGGACAGGTTCCCGCCGAAGGGGCCTGCAGAGCAGCTCCAGGGAAGGCCAGCAGACTTTCCTCCGGTGGCTCTGGCTTCACGCTGCATTTTAAAAAGATAACAGAGGCACAAAATCATTTTCAATCTCTGACGATCTGGAATGTATCAGACACACTGTGTCCTGCACTGTTGATTGAGAATATCGCAGGACAGAGCATCACGGGAACAGCATCTTTCGAATGCTGCAAAGTGGGAGATGTTAGCAGGAAGTTATAGGAAGTTATAACGAGGTATCTCTGTGTCTGCGCTCCCCCTCCCCACCTCTCTGGAGGTTGGGCATGATGCTCCCACTATCAGAAGTGACCAGGGAGAGGGCCCCAATGGACACTTGGGGTCAGCTAGCAAGAGTGGATCACTTCTGGGATGGCCCATGCCCTCCATCCCACAGATGGGGCCACCTTTCCACTCAAGCCAGCAGAGCCCTCTTGAGGCTGAATCCTCAGCATCTCTTCCATCTCCAGCCTTGGTTCCTGAGCACTGGGTTTGATTCCAGGGGAAATGTCATGGCCAGTGGGGTTGACAGCCCTGCAGTGGGCATCTTACATCATAGCTGGGCTTCCCTCTCATCCAAGCCTGCTGCCGAGCTGTCCTAAGCTACCTCTCACGGCTGATGCTGTGTTGCCTCTGGTCACCAGCTCTCAGCTAAATACTGGGATGTGGGGAAAAAGTCCTTGGGGAGACCTGGCTCCTGCTGCCTACCTGGGTTGTGTTGGGGGCAGGTGGGGAAGGAGCCTCCGGTGTGTCCCCCGCCCCACCCAGAAGTCCCGATGTTCAACAAGACAGTGTTTGCAGATGGGGCCTCCAGGCAGTGATTAACCATGAGGGTGCAGCCTCGGGTTAGGACTGATTTCCTTATAAGAAGCACCCCATAGCTGGGCATGGTGGTGCACACCTATAATCTCAGCTATTTGGGAGGTGGAGGTAGAAGAATCACAGTCTGAGGCCAGCCCAGGCAAAAAGCCTACCTGGAAAACAAACTAGAACCAAATGGCCTAGGGGTGTGGCTTGAGGGGTAGAGCACTTGCCTAGTAAGCACAAGGTCCTGAGTTCAATCCCAACAGCCCCTCCCACAAAAGAAGTGCCCCTCCCCTCTCTCCCATGTGAAAAGACATCAGATCTGCCGGCACCTTGACCTGGGACTTGCCAGTCTCCAGAACTCTGAGAAGCAAATTTGTGGTGTTTAAGTCACCTAGCCCACAGTCTCTTACATAGCAGCCCAAAATCATTTAGACAGAGCCTACTTTAGCTGCGTGGTCCTCAAAGCAGCTGGCCAATGGTTTGGCAAAAGAAGCAAAGAAGAGAAGGAAGGAGGTACCACGTGATGAGTGGTCTCAGCTAAAACTTGGACCCTTCCTCATCCACCTCTGCTAAGCCTCCCTCACCCAAGCAGCAGTGAGAGCCCCGAGGGCGCCACCCCACCCCTGCAAACACCACCTCCCCAGTTGTTCCTTGCTGCCTCTGCCCTGCCCTCAGGTGTGCTCTTGGGGTTTGAACATCAAGCCTGACCTCAGGGCCGTTGCACACGCTGTCCCCTCCTCCAGAGGCTCTTCCTGAGATGCTCAGATGTTGGACAGTGACTCCTCATTCAGGACTCCCTGGTCATCCAATCTGAAGCTCTCTCCCTACCTCCCAGCACCCTCTATTCCATCGCCTTACGGCTGGTGTCATCATCATGATGAATCAACATCGTCTCACTCATCTGCATCAACACCCTAAACCATCAGCTTCTTGACAACATGCCAGGTCTGCCCTGCATCCTTGGAACCCAGAAGGAATGACAATGAATGCACGAGCTCAGGAATGGATGGCGGGGCTCTCCCCCGACTCTTTCCCTGGACCTCTGTCTGCGCCCCCACCTCAGCCTCCTTGTCCTCAGAATATACTTCCTAGCTTCCTCTTTTAAAGACTAGACACTGCTGAAGATCCTTGGGTGACTTAAGCCGTGGGGGTTAAATGCAGATCTCAGAGGCTGTCTCCCCACAACTCTGAGCCTCTCAGGCCCCCAAGGCTGGAGTAAAGCTCAGCCTTGCAGGCCTGACCAGTCCAGGACAAAGTCTCTGCTGTGTCCCAGAGAGAGTTGTCACCAACTCAAGCTTCTTGACGACCTCCCTCCTTCCACACTTCTCCCAGGCTGGGCCCTGTGTCACGCAATCCCCTTTCCTCTTCTGTCTTCCTGTGAGGACAGCTCCCCAGTGGCTGCCCAGGTCCTGTCTGCACACTCTGGTGTCCAGGAGATGTGGAGGTCCTGCAGGTATACAGAGGAGGAGGACAGAGCAGCTCAGTGCTAAGTCCCTCTGTCTACCCTCCTGCTCTCCCTGAAGCCTCAGTCCAGGCTTAGGGCTCTCCATGGAGGGAGCAAGCTCTGTCACCCCAGGGTGACACCTCAGCGTCCACTTATCATGAGACCATCAATGATCTCATGAAAGTTAAGGTCCAGTCTTCCTTAACTGGTGCAGAGAAGTATGGCACCTGTTTCCAGGAGGTCATGCCCCTAGGCTCATCTGTTCAGATCTGGGGGTCTGGGAGCATTTGATGGTCACTTTTTGTGTCCACTTAGCTAAGCTATCATCCCCAGAGATCCAGCCCAATATGAATGTAAGTTTCCTGTGACAGTATTAAACGATTGGCATTAAAAGCTACAATGAGATCACTTCAGTAAAGCTGAGCCTCCATAGTGTGGGTGGGTCTTACTCAGCCCGTTGAAGGTCCAAATGCAAAACAGGCTTCCTGGAGGAAAATGTTTTGCCTCAGGTTCGCGGTATTGGTGCCTACAGGGGAGCCTGCCAGCCAGTTGGGAGCCAGTTCTGTAAAACTGATCATCTGTGTATCTATCTATGTATCTAACTATTTTCCATCTAGCTTTCTATTACCTATCTACTATCTATCTATTACCTATCTATTTATCTATCTATTATCTACCTATCTTTTATCTATCTATTATCTATTATCTATTACCTATCTATCTATCTATTACCTATCTATTGTCTGTCTATCTATCTATCATATATCTATCTATTGTCAGATGAGGCCTCTCCCAGATTGGACACCTAGAGTTGACCTTGTCCATCAAGAGAACCAGAAACACCCCTCCCCCATGCTCTGCTCATACTCCATTCTTGCTGGGGGTGGAGCAGTGCCCCAACAGTGTCAGCAAAGGAGATAGCAAGGCACGCATGTCCGAGAGAGCAAGGTGCCACTGGTCACTTAGAGACAGGGAATTCACAGCCACAAGCTGGAATCTTTTTGGTCGTCTTGATCTTTGTGAAGTCAGGCAGGTCTGAGTTGAAGCCTCCTGGCCCCAGCTTCTGCTCTGGCCTCCTAACTCATCCCCAAGGGGGTGCAGGCTAGTCCTTCCCTTCCCTGCCCCCACAGGGCCCTCCTCCCCTTCCTGATTGCTTCTCAATTCTGATGATGTATCAATAACTTCAGAGCAAAATGCCACAGTTAGCAGAGCTGCTCTACTGTAACTAATCGTTTTCTGAATCGATTCAGAGTCCCGTGTGTGCAGCGAGGTGGGGCTGTGCCTCTGAGGTTGCTGCAGCCTCGGGAATTAGGCACACCAGGGAACTTCCAAGAGACAGAGAAGAGGACCTGGCAGAAGAGGGGAGGGGGCAGGGAAAGAGCAGATTTTAAACAGAGGGCAGGAGGAGGTTCTCAATGACACAGAGAACAAGTGAGACAGACAGGCACGGTGTGGGGGGCGGGGCACAGGGCAGGGGTTGGGGAGAGAGCAGTGATCGAAGCCCTAGGCTTGGCAACAGGAGGCTCAGGCCAGACTCTCCGGAGCAGGGAGTGAGTCTGCATCCATCCAAGTCAGGACACCAGGCTGGAACAGACCTGTGTACCTGTGTCCTGAGAAGACCAGGCTGAAAAAGACCTGTCCTGAGAAGGGGCAGGTGGTGCATCTGGTGCTCAGCTGGCAGGTGCCTTCCTAGGATGGGGATGCTGGGGAGAGGCAGGCCGCTGCCCACCAACCTGTGCCATACACCTAAAGTACTCAGGCCCAGAAAGGCTGGGGGCTCCTCAGAGCACATGGAAAGGCCTCAGGGGTCTCTGGGGTTCACCCACTTGAGGTTTGATTGGCCTAGTAAGCCGTGCTGCTTTGCCCTCCAGTCTTCCATGGGCTGTGCACACATGAGAATGGGTGGCTGCTCTATGGCTAAGGTGGTCTTCTGGAGGAAGAGAGAGCCACAGGAGAGGGTGAGGTGGGACAAGGAACTCTAACAGAGCCTCCGGGCTACGTGGGTCCTCTCTGTAGTGTAACTCCATTGACACTTTGGTTGTTCTGGAAGAAATTGAGGCACAGAACACAGAAAAAGCCCACGCCTAAGTACTCAACCTGCACTGTGGCAGAGCTCGGACCCAAATCCCATCTGGCTTAAGCACCCGCTTGAAACAACCACAGGAATCAGGGAATTCCATCTCCATCATGACGGCTCTCAGCACTCCCATGGCAAACGTGGGAAAGCCTGGCAGCTTCAAGTGCCAGAGAGGACAGACAAGGCAGGAACCCACAGCTGGTGGGAAAACAATAGGTCCAGATGCACTGCAGAGCAATGGGCAGGATCTGGAACATTCTGAGTCCCAGACACTGCTGTCAGGTGCACATCCAAGCACAAGGAGACAGACCATCATGGAGACCCTTGCTAAGGACTTCTCCCAAATAACCACATGCTGCAAAGAACCAGAATATTTACCAGTAAAGAGGGGCTAGAGAAATGGGGTGGGTTTCTAAGACAGATTTCTACAGAGCAGCAGCAAAGGAATGGGTCACAAACACCCACCAGCACAGAGAAGCCCGATCACGGTGCTGAAGGGAAGAACCAGCCTGCAGAAAGTTACTGCGTGCCCTTGAGAAAGACTGGCATGGTTTCATCGATGGTTTGTGGTTACACATGTGTGCGAACATTTCCTCAAGGAACAAAGATGGCGCTTCCTGTGTCGGGGAGGGGAACGGGGCTGTGTGCAGTGGGGGCTGATCTGTGTGCGATGTCTCATTTCTCCTTTCACGCTCAGTGCAAGATGGCGAAATGCTACCTGTTATTAATTGCAGGCGGAGGAGCACACGTCTTTGTTATATATTTTTAAAGTTTTCGTAGCATAAATTAATTGTACAAGGGGGTCTTATTGTGATATTTACATAAATGGACAGAATGTACTTTGATCAAATTTGCCCACCTATGTTACTCTTTCTTAATCCTCTTCTCTCCTCCCCCCTCCTTTTATTTTACCTTAATTTCCCCTTTTTTTTTTTTTTTTAGCAGTATTTGGGCTTGAACTCATGGCCTCACACTTGCTAGGCAGGCGCTCTACCACTTGAGCCACTCTACCAGTGTTTTTGAGGCAAGTATGGCTAGACTGGAAGGCCCTGGAGGGAATGAACAAGAGAACTGCTTATCCATGTGGGTGACAATACCAGAGGAAACATGGCATTTTGTGCAAGCAAGAGCTCAATGGTCTCTCTGGCTGGTGGCCTGGTGGCCAAGTAAATGGTTGATGTAAACAGTGGCGTGATTCTGGAAAGAAACAGATGAACCCTCACCTGAGAGGACGTGAAGCCTTCTCGTTCCACAAGGGCCTGTAGACTCTAGACAGTTCCTGTTTCTAAGAGCCCAGGCCTCCTTGGTATCCCCCTCCCTGGGGACCCAGGCCATGGTCTTCACAGCAAAGCCTTCCCCTTACTGAGAAAGACACCAGAGAGCACTGATGCTGAATGGCTTTACTCTCTGTCAGGCAAACATCTTTAAGCCAACAAGAAGCCACAGAGCTGCACAAAGCAACCACCTCTCCCATCCCTTAAGGATGGGGCCTGTGGGGATGGGTTGGGGGAGATCGAGCACCCAGAGGGTATCTGCAGGGCCAGCTGGTCGGTCACAGGAGGGCAACTGGGGCTGCCTAGGTCTCTGCACATTCCTGCTGGGATGCCAGTGTGCTATGGAGACCAGGAAAGCAGGTGCCCGGCAGAACGTCACTTAGAAGAGCAGCCTCCACCCAGGCCGCATCTCACACTTGGCTGGGTCCTTTGTGGTTGCTGTTTGGTCTAGAGTGGGCCATGGCCTGATAGACATGTGGCCAGCTCTTGCTTTGATCTCACATGGCTATGCTTCCAGTGTTACAAGCTAACAAAAGCCGAGTGATCAAATTCCAGATCATTACTCGGGGAAAGGGACCCCTCTGTGGTTGACAGCAGCAGTTTCAAACCAATTAAAATCAGCCTGGCGTTCCTGCGGGCGGCCGCTGTGCCGCCACCCCTGAGGTCTCAGAGGGCCCGTGCCTGCAATGAGCAAGATGCAGGAAATGTTAATAGAGATGTTTAAATGGTGCACCGAGGGGATTCTGGTAAATAAGGCCACTCGAAGAGGCTGGGGAGAAGTCTCCGGAGCTAACCCTGGAGGGAACTTGGATAAGGAAGAGGTTGGATTAAAAACAGCTCACACGAGGGGTGGGTCTGGGAGGGGACTTCAGGGGAGGCAAGCTATTTCATTGTCTATTAGTTCCCTCCTTGTAAATGTCTATGTCCTTGCTGCTGGCTCCAGAATCCACCGGGCCTGATGGCACCCACTAGACAGGCTGGGAGGGACAGGGTACAATTTACCAAGTAAAATTGGAATGGGCCGGATGGTGCTGAATAGGTGGCTTAGTGACGGCAGAGTCTGAGGGGCCGTGTAGGGACCCTGGGACTCAGCAGACAGATGAATCTACTGAGGACTGGCAGTACTGTGTGTTCACGCCTATCTGGGAGCTGCTCAGAACTCTGTGCAGTGCTGTTTAGGGAAGATCAAATGCAACCCAGGAAACAAAGAGAGAAGGTTCAAGACAACACCACCAAATGCCCAGGTCAGTGAGTAAACGGGGCACAGCTGAGTTGTGGGCCACCCACTGGGCCACCCACTGGGCCAAGCCTGTGGCTACTGCCTCTGAGTACCCAGCAGAGACCACAGCCCAGGATGGCTGCAGGCTGCAGTTCTGCAAGTGAAGTCTCTGCTGACCCACAAAAGGGAAGATGTTAACAAGCCAAGCAGCAGCTCAGAGTCTGGGCTTGGAGACCCGGGCCAGATAGCCAGGCCCTTCCTCACTGGACCCCTACTCTCCAGGCCCTAGAAACCTGTTTTCCTCCAACTGGCATTGCAATTGAAATAGAAAACCTCATTCCAACAAGGGTTGCCAGAGTTAGCAAGAAAAACTACTGGGTATCCAGTTAAATTTGAAACTTTAGATAAACAAAAATAATGCCTTCATAATTTTAGTGCAGTCTGTGCCACACACCACATGAAACATACTTATAAAAATAACTAGTCACTGCTCACCTAAAATTCAAACTTAACCAGGAATTGTATATTTCTTTTGCAGCCCAAGTTTTCAGCAGTCTGATTGCCCAGCCTAAAACACGCGCACACACACACACACACACACACACACACACACGTATGGCTGTGTACACCTACCAACATATCCCTTAAAGAAAAGCCTCAACACTTCACAAGGGCCATTTGCTCATTTAGTGACCGCACCTCATATCACCCCGTGGTCACCCCTGACACCATTCAGACACAAAGACTCCAATTACCGCTTGTCCAAGGCCACATGGTCAGCACATGGCCTGGCTGAAATCACAGGCCCAGGTCATTTGCACTCCAAAGCCTGCACTCTTTTCCCCAAACAGTCCTCATGCATCACATTCTAGATGCTTCTTTCCAAACAGAAAGCCGTAAGGAAGGTGCTATTGACTCGGCAGTCAGATTGATGTGTGTGGCTCAGTCCCTGTGAATCTCAGAGCAAAGATTCAGTTCCACCCGGTGAAGGCCCTGCCATCAGGCTGTCTGGGTTTGCTCTGCAGGCAAAACCTAGCTGGATGGCTACACCCTGGAGCGTCCTGCTGGCCACTGAGTCCTGAGCAAGTACCCAACGCAACACCAATGCCATCTTGGAGCAAAATGAGTTTCTCTTCCCAGACATCTCAAGAGAGGCCCTTTCTTGAGTTCTGGGACTGTCTGCAAACTGGCATGGAGTCCTTACACTTCGACTTCCTCTAATTAAGTAGCTGATGCCCACCGGTGGCTCAGAGATTTGATACGCTGCTAGAATGTCAACCTTTGACGAGGCTACAGTGAGTCTCAGGCAGCCTGTCCCCTTGTCTATGGGGTTAGACCTGCTAACAAACCCACTCCAAGCCACGTGTCAGACTGCAACTTCCACACACCTTAGCTGTTGCTTTCACGAAGATTTTTCTAGGAATAGAAGTTAAGCTTACCACTTTGCCATTTCTAGAAATGTCTTTTTGTTTTACTCCCCTCTTTCTAAAACAGTTGTCACAGGGATTGGGAACAAGCCTTGGGCATGTTGTTAGTCAGCCCCACTGAGCGGCTTGGCGGCTGTTGGCGAAGTCTATGAGTATTTGGAGCTCGCAATCTGAGAGCTGTCAGCTGGAGCCCTCGCACTGACTGTGCCTAATTCCTATCATGAGTGAAATAAAAGCATTCTGAGCCTGAAGATCTGGCTGTTCCAGGTGTCATTTGTTTAACCAGTGGCCAAGAAGAAACCCAGTATGGGGGGAAAAAAAGCAACAGCAAGGAAGAGAAGGAGGCCAGAATGGATCAACAAAAACTCCAGCCTAAGAGGATGACGCTAATCAAATGTTAAAATCCAGGACACAAAATTGCTGAGGGCGAATGAGCCAGGGAGCGCTACTAAATAAAAACAGCAAACGCCCTCCCCCCTTTTTCATCATTTCTTCCAAATCATTCAGCTTCTCCCCCAGTGACGCAGTTGAGAGGTGGTCTGTGCTGTAACACGGTGATGTTTACATTATTTGCCTAATGAGGTTTTATTGGGAAATTTTGTTCTAAGAGGTGCATCTTGAAATTCGGCTCATAAGCAAGGCAGAGGTGTGGGGGTGGGGAGCCACCACTGAAGTTTGGCTCTTCCAGAGAAAGAGCAGATGTCATTATAGACAGGTTGTTGATTTTCAGGTGACCTACTTCCTAGATGGTTTCTCTTGCTTTTCTTTTCTCACACAAAATTTTGACATATGGGAGTCAGGAAGGAAGAAAAGTCACACTATGTCACCAAAATAGTTGGGGGACTCAGGCTCCGTGACCTCAGGCAGAAGGAAGAGGAGAGAAAGGGTAGGAGATGCTGAGTGTGTTAGGGAGGTGGAAGCAAGGAGGGGAAAGCGTCGGTGAGGCTCTGCTGGTGGCTGAGATGAGATCCCGTTCAGGTGGGTCCCCTTTGCTGACACAAGTGGTGGTGCAGTGACCCAGGACACCGCCCAGGTTCCAGCTCAAAGCTGAAGATGAAGTTGTCTCTGCTCACCCGAGGGTCCCCTGAGAGCCATCTCCAACGGCCTGGCTGGTGATATCCCACAGCATCCCAGACTGCTTGAGTAGCGCGTGGCTCATGGCACACAGGGAACTTTTCAGAAGGCTATGGTGGGCTTGCTTTCTGAACACTGTTTATGTGGCTTTGGAGGAGCACTGGAATTCACTCCTGCACAGAGTCCTTCTTTGGTGCCACCATGGAAACCTCCCAAGATAAGAAAGGCCATGACCAGAGTCAATGGCCTGTCACCTTGGCTGTTCAGCAGGATCCCCAGTTCTTCCTGCTTGAGAAAAAGATGGAAAACGCACACTCAGCTATTTTCTTACCCTCTTTGACTTCGATCCATGAGAATCGGTGTTACTTTTAATGCTGCCCAACAGGGAGCTCACTGTACCTTTCCTTCCTTGCCAGTCCCTTTCCACATTTAACCACCCTCACTGCCAGGAAAAGTCCTCCCTCTGATCTATTTCAAATCCTTCATGCCAAATTGTGGTTCCCTCCCCACGCCCTTCTCATGGTGGGGTTGGAAACAGCTGCTTGCCAGCTTCTGTTGGGAGGCCAGGAGAGCCCCAGACACACAACAGCCTGTTCTCCCGGTGTATGTGCCCACCATCCATCCTAAGCCTCAGAGCAGAATTCTACTGCTTCCAGCAAAAGGGGCTCTGAGGACCCAGCCCAGGTCTCAGAATCACAGTCTGGCTCTCACCGTTGCTCACCGGAAGCAGAAAATGACTTCTTCCATCTCCCAAGGAGCCACCTCCTGGGCACAGTCAAACAGAGAATCTGTACCCTCTGCCAAGAGCTCCACTGGATCCTAAATGGATCCTAAATGGAGCACAGCTGGAAGAGGCATCCAGGAGAGCAGATTGCTGAGGAAGCGATGCCCATGGCTGCCAGACAGAACTAACAATTCCACTGACGGTCTCTGATCTGCAGATTCAAGTGAGCTGGAAATACAGGTGGATTTAAGACTTGATGGACTCAAATGACATGCTGGGAGCCAGAGTGTGTGGACACCAGAGCAAAATGGGTTCTGCAGAACAGCTGGGTGTGGGGTGAGGAGAGGAGGTGGTGATCTCCTGCAGACCACGCTGCTGATGGGCAAAGGGAACATTCTACAGCACTAAGTGAGATGGCCCAGGCAAGGCTGCAAACCCAGGGCCCGGCACCCAGCATGCCCTTAGTAAGAGTCAGCTCTTTTCCCATGTACAGTGAAATAGATTGGGCTGGCAGATCTAAGAGCTAAAGACCTGTTGGAGAATTTCATTTTCTCCAGACATGTCATACTGTGTCCAAGGCAATGACAGAGATCAGGACCTCCTAGTGTGGAAGTGGGAAGGAGATGTGACCAGGTACACAGCCATCCAGACAGGAATTCCTAGGCAGGGGCTGAGGACCAAGAGGCTATCTGGGGCTTGGGGTGCCCAGATGTACCTGTGTGTCTACACATGTAAGTTCTGGAGGGAGAATGGCAGGGTTGTCTTGGTGGGGGAGAAGGGGTTGTGATGCTCCGTGAACCAGTTGGCAGTGCTGTACCTCTCAAAGTCATTTGTTAGAAGCCACCTCCCAGCTCTGGTGCCTACTGTATACACAACTCAACTGTAAAGCCCCCAGAGAAGCAATCTGGATTTACAGGCGCTGGCCCTGTGCTCACTAATCTGGAAGTAAGAACAGGGGAGGGGAGAGGTGTCCTGGGTTAGATAGATTTCCCACAAATGCCCCTAGTGGTGGGTGAACTCTTGCAAAGCTCTCGGCCTCTGTCAGCCTCGCTGACTTACGTGTCACGAAGAGAAGAGGCTCCTTATTCCAATGCCATTATCATGGATGAGAATGACGCCAGTGAAAGACACATAAGGGGTTTGGAACAGTATGAGTTTTGCTGTTGTTTGGTACAATACAGATCAGTCTAGGACATCTCAGCAGTCCCATGAGTCTGGAGAGCTCACCGCCAGGAGCTGCTCAGTCTCCGAGTTTATGTTTAGCTGTTGTTGTGCTGGGGATGAGGGGCAGATGCCCCAAGTTCATCCCAGCCCCCAGCACAGTATCCCTGGAATAGAGCCGGTTGCTAAGGCTCACCTGTATTGTGACCTGAATTTTGAAGGTCCACATTCCCAGACCGGTAGGTTGGGTGTGAAGTTTGCATGGTTTGCAGCCAAAATCCACACAGAAGCGTGAGGCCACTAACAGACACGGGAACTCTGTGGCCCCACCTGTTGCCCACCTGGCTGCCCCCACAGCCTCCCTGTGTCTCCTGGTCTCCTCCCATGCTCCATGCTTCCAGAAGTGCAAAAGAGGTGACAGCTCTGCTCTAAGCCGGGTGCCAGCCTGCTGAGCCCTGGCAAGAGAGGCGTGCTTTGCCTGTGGCCGGTGGTGCGTGAAGCACTGCACCACTGTGAGCCTGTGGTCTGGGTTCATTACTATCAGATGCAAGTGGGCGATTGAGACCAACTATTTAGATGGACTGCTGGCTGTGGAGCTGGAGAGGCGGGAGCAGAACTCAGTTTTGCATTTCTAGGCAATTTGAAAAACTTCAGGTGTCATTTCTGGAAGGGGCTGAATCATTCCAGGGCTTCTGCTGTGTTGGGGTGCAGTCTGTGTGAGATGGGGGAAGGGAAAGAAAAGGCCCAGTTCTTCTCCTAGAGCCCCTGACAGGAAGTTTTTCTCTGGCTGGGAGCCACAGCCTGGCCTCAGCTCTGCATCTCCCATGGGGCTCCTACAGGAGAGGGTTGAGGAAGGAGAGGGAAGTCACTTGCCCCCCTGTAGGTGACTTGGAAGTCAATGACTGGGAGGGGGCAGTGACTTAGGTCACTGTCACAGGCAGGAAGGAACAACAGCTCTTTCTCTTGGCTTTTCTTTCAGCAATCTGCCTTGGGCCATGGCAGCCCTGAAGCTGCTGACATCTAGCAAATGAGTGGAGGGTTGCATTCATCTTTAAGAGCCTGACTGCCCTGCTCCTGAGAGGCCCAGGAAGCCACTGAATCGACCTCCATTTTCAAGGGTTAGTGAGGCTCCCCCTTGGACAGCAGGCCTCCCATGGGCAGCACTGCTCCTGGGCGGGGAGGGCATGGGGCTGGCCGCCTGCATCCTCTGGGAAACCCCTTTGATGGGCAACAGGCAGCTGATACTGCAAGCATTTCTGCAGTTGACTGTGCCCAACCTCTGCTCTGACAGCACCACCTCCAGCCTGGAGTTCTAAGGAATCAGTGCTGAGCAGAGGACTGAGAGGAGGTGGGAAGCCCTCGGGGTGGGATTGAGAGGAGGGGAGAGCGGGCAGCAACGCCCCTACTGCAGGACAGCTATAAGGCACCACCTGGCAGGGCAGTCGGCACCTGTTGAAGGCAGGTGCTCATTCATCACCTCACAGCTCTCAGAGGAAGCCTTTGCTTCCTCTGCCTCGGGGCAGGGAAAGAAGGGGGTACAGAGGACTGGAAGGCCATGAAATACTGCCCACAGTCCAAGTACGGTCACCATCCCAAGGACTGTCCTTTGTAGAGATAGAATAAGGCTCCCGTGTATCCTAGAGAGTTTTCTGGGGACTGTAACATTCAGGATGTAACCACCTGGACACAGCAATATCAAAGTCCTTCAGGAGCACAGAGGCCCCCAGCCCGGGGCAGAGCCACCTCTGCCCCAGTCCCGCAGTGTACCAGCACTGGTGGGGGGAGGAGCAAGCAGAAGTGAGTTGAACAAGAACTGTTCCCTTCCTGTCCCTAGCCTCCCTTAGGAAGCAGAATGGTGGGCATGTCCTAGAGTTCCACAGGTGGCTTGGGTGAGGCCTTCCCCGGAGGTGACGAGTTTACAGCTCCCTGGACTGAAGGCTGGTAGACGTTTCCAGGACACATTGGGCCTTCTTTTCAAAAGAACGAGTTACAACCCAGTAAGACTGTGGGGAATCTAGTTATCCCTACTTGTCAATTACTGGTTTACATTTTCCTAACCAAATGGCCCCTCAACCTCAATCTTCCTTGGAATGGCAGGAAAAGGGAGCTGAGAGAGAGTTCCGTGAAAAGGTCACTCAAGAGCCACCTCTTCCAAGACATCACCACCTGGTCTCCCACCAAAAAAAAAAAAAAGAAAAAAAAAGTGAAATAAGTAAATAACAAAAAAAAAAAGTGAAATAAATAAATAACAAAAACACACCAAAAATATAAGTACAGCCGCAGTGGCGCCTCCTTCTCCCCGTCCCTGCGTCCTCTTCCTCCTCTGCCTCCCGGCTTTGAGCTCCAACCTCTCAGATATTTATTGTTCCTAAATCATTCCTGACGGCCGGACTGCTCACACTCCATTACAGGGAGAGGCTGTGCGGAGTCACAGTTCCGTTGAGCTTGCAGAAAAAGATCCTCAGAGGAAAAACCCGCCTGGGAGCTGTCCGGTGCTGAACTCCAGCATGATGGACGATTATGGACCATCTGCACTTTCAGAGGGGAATAGATTTATGACCAGGAGAGACAGCTAGAAGAGTGTCCATCGCTATAACTCACTGCCCTCTTCAGAGATATTCTAATCAGACATCCCTTCCTATGCCCAAAAAGCTCATGTTGAGAACCAGCAAGAGGAGAAATCAATTATGTATTTCTGCGTGGTTTTTTTTCCCCCACAGTATCACTGTCAACTGTGTAGGGGAGAGGACATTCAGGAAGCTGGGGATGGGGGTGGCTGGTGAGGGACCCTCAGCCTGACAAAGCAGATTTCCCATTAGTGTTTCCTAGTGTCTCTCACTGCACCGTGGCTCTTGATTTCTTGCAACTGGTGTTGAGAAAATAGGAGATGCCAGGAGGCTGGCAAGGATTTAGTTGAGATTTACTGACAACCCAGAATCGGGTAAAGAGTGCAGTAAAAATACCCAGGTCTTCCTGGTAGATGTGCACTTTGATAATTTATGTGCACAGGGGAGAGGAAGGCAGTGAATCTTGGTGGGGTGCCAGGCGGGGTCAGGGGCTGAGCTGATGCTCTGTGACTGTTTTGTGTAATCTTCTTCCTAGTACACTTCCTAAGTCCCCTGGAGGTGCAGGCTTCCAGCATTTGCAGCTCCACCAGCCCAAATGCTGCCCACAGGCACAGGAGGCTGTGCTCCCCGCAGAGTCCCTCCAGTAGGATGAGTCCTGACACTTCTCTTCTGGGCACAGGCCACCAATCATTGGATATGGCCTTGGTATACAGAAGTGAACAAAATGTCAGGCTCTGTCTCTTGGGGCTCCATCCCCTAGAAATCATCCCTAACAAGCAAACCAGCCATTCCCATGCCCTCTGTAGTGGGAAAAACAGGTGTTTTAATCTTCATCTTAAAAGTGAGGACAGAAAGGCCTGGAGAGGATAAGTGGCTGCCAAACAGGGGTCAAGGCCATGCTATGTACTCTGGGCAAGCCTGGCCCTGCTGCCTGCCCACTGGGAGTTGCTCCATGCATGGTCACCATTGAGCCCTTCCCCAGTGGGGTCCAGCCTGGGATGGGTCTCCTGCCTGTGTTTTTCAGGGCCCTCCTTCTGACCCTAGTTTTCTCTCATCCACCCCAGCCTCCTCCCCATGAGTTACCCCCCCACCCCCCATCCAGTCAGCACAAAGAGGACTGTGCATTTTAAGTCAGTGAGTGACACTCTTTCTCTCAAGGGTCTCTTATACCCATACCCCTCTGGGGAAGGGAGTCACCCAGTTCATTATAGGGCCTTGAATGAGCTCGGTCTTGAGAACAAGCTCAAAGTCTGTTAGTCAAAGACTCTGAACATCAAGACATGCCCCTGCTTCCTGCCAGGACCTCACAGCTCCCCAAGAGTGTGGGTCAGGGGACTGGGGGGTGATGCCAGCTTGGCAGCAAGGACTGCTGTGGAGGGCCCTGGAGCCAGGTCCTTGGCAGGATGGGACCAGGCTGGGAACAGCAGAGAGTCAAGGGATCTTTCTTTGGTTACATTTATTATTTATTTCTTTATTTCTTTATTTATGCAGTATTGGGGCTTGAACTCGGGATCTCATGCTTTCTAGGGAGGTGCTCTACCACTGAGCCACTCTGCCATCCCTACATTTATTTTAAACTATAGTTCTAACCTGTCTCGCCCTGGGAGCTCACCTGTGGCCTTTTTATCTGAACAATTTTTGTGTTCTTGCCAAGATCCCTCTGCTCCAGCCATTCGTCTATTACATGCCTGCATTCATGTCTATGCTCTCTGTGGACAGGACCAGCCCTATGTCGGGCAGTGGGGAAGACTATCTTCAGGAGTCCACTCTAAGCTGAGCATAGTCCCCAGGGCAAGGGAGAGGTTTCAGGGGAGGAGGGAGGATGGAAAGGTCCAGGCTTGTGGGGCAGACATAGGTGGGAAACACAGCATGCCATTCTGTGTTTTGGGAGCAGAGGAAGGAGAGGCCCTGCAGGGATGAGGCGGGGTGGTTTCTATACAACTTTCCCTTCAGCCTTTGAGCAAAGAGTGTGATACCACCTGCTGAGTTCCCTAGGCACCGGGTGCCCAGTGCAGACCATGTCTTCTGCCCGTCACAGCAGCCACGCAGAGGGGCTGCTTCTTCCTCTGGACTAACATGTCCCATAGACGGTGTGACCAGGCCAAGTCCTGAGGGCCCAGCCCCAAAGCCACTGACCCATGTGCATTTTGAGCATTTCAGAGTTTGGCATGGGGGGGTGGGTGGGGGACACCAGTGTGCTGGAGGAATGGAACTTGTAATTGTATTTTGTTTTAACTAATTTACATTGAAACGGCCACTTGTGGCTAATGGCTTGGAACAGCACCTCTCTGGATGGTAGTGGCCACAGATGGCCTTAGGGCCTGCCCCAGCAGGTGCTGGCAGAGCACAGGCCCTTGACCCTCAACTTCCAGAGCTCTGAGACCTGAGCAAGCTGCTGGCACTGCGGGAGAGGGAAGCAACTCTGCACCCCGAGATATTTGGCTTCACCTAGGAAAAGAACATCAATCTGATGAATGGCCGGGTCCTGCACTTTGTGGAATTAAACTCTTGGCTTGGTTGGAGCAGTGTGGGAATAGCCATGGCCACCCCAGCACAGGGACTGGGCAAAGGAGAGGGAATCTGGGCTGCCAAGGACTCAGGTTCTAGGAGCTTGGCAGCTGCCACCAGTAAGGAGAGGACAAGGAGGCAGACAGCTGCATCCAGAGGTGCCAGGCACAGGCTGAGGAGGGTTGAGGAGGAAGAGAACGGAAAATGCAGGAGAGGAGCCCCCCACAGGGGGAAGTGAAAGATCATCCCCACCTGTCCTTGACACTCCGCGCACGTGCGCACACACACTGCAGGGAGAGATCTCTCCAGAGAGCCATTTCCCCAGCGCTGACCTTCCCAGGAGCTCCTCCCGTCGTGGACACTGGAGAATTTACGGACCCCTATTACTTCAGTCCAACTCAGTTCTCCATGAGAGCAAATTCCCCTCCTCTCTCATCATCATTATTGTCTTCATTAACGTGTGAATAACGGAGAGAGCATTATGTCCTTCCCAGGCTCCCACAAAGGGGCCTTTCCCTAACCCTACCCTTACTATAGCCAGTCCTGGCCATGGGAGAGGAAGGATGCAAGTACCTCACCTGGGTCCGCTTCCCTCATGGGGACACTTTCTGCTGACCATGTTTTATGGCCATGCCATCAACTCAAATCACCCAGGAGAACTTCATTAAACCATCACTGTAACCCAGCAATTATTCCAAACCCTGTGTCCTCCCCTCCACCCCCCAGAAAGGGCTCAAGACCATCCTCTGGTCCATGCTTCTAACCACCAAGTCACCCTGGCCAGACACTAGCTCCTCAGTGCACTTTTGGGAGCAAAGAATCAGAAAGAAGTCAGAAACCCCTGTCCCAAGATTGCTCCAGACTTGTCCTTCCCTCTCTCAGGAAGACTCCAGCAGCAGCCTCCACCCCTGTTCCTCACCACTGAACAACCCCTTTAAAGAAGCATGGCTCTTATTTTTGACAGGTGTGCTCCTGGGGGATCTGCCAGGAGTCTAGCTCCTCTGAGACCCTTCCAAACAGACCCTGCAATTCTGACCTCTTGTGCTGACCTCTCCAGAATAGAAGAATCGCTAGCTCCAGTAGTATCTCTGATTCATATCCTAAGCCAGAGTCAGAAAACGACCCTATCACACCCACAGTCCCCTAGGGTGAGCAAGTGTCTGTCTATCTGCTCTCCACTTGTAGCTAAATTGTCTTGGAAACTGACCGTCACGCAAACCCCAGGAACTGTGTATGTGTGTGTGTGTGTGTGCGCACACGTGGGTAAACATGGCTTGCGTATGGATACATGCATCTGCTGGGTGTGTACATGTGTGTCTGCGCCTGCAAATGTGGGTGAGTTCACTGCTGCCCCCACCTGAGGCCAATCCCACTTTGGGGCAGAGCAAGCTTGTCTTCTGAGTCCCAGTAGAGGGCCCTAGGCAGCTGGCCCTCACGCAGGCAAAAGAAGAGAGTTTAGGGTATCAAGTTGGTTTTGCACTGGGCAGGGGCTTCACCCCTTGCCTTGGATATTTCTGAAATTTCCTTAGGACCCAGAAGCCCCTGGGCTCTGTCCGGCTTTCCCCGACTTAGACCTTAAGTCTGCCTAAATCCCTTAGGCTGTGCACAATGACACCACCTGCCCTGGTTTCTGTTTCACTCTGAAGAACCTTGCACAGCTGCCCAGACTACACAGATGGGGACCGGCAGAACTCCTATACTTTCCGATCCACTTTTGGGTTCATTTTTGCTTTGATAGAATTAGGTTTGACTCAGAACTTTGCCCGTTGCACTACCACTTAAGCCACACATCCAGCCCTTTTTGCTCTGGTTATTTGGAGCCAGGCCAGCCTTCCTGCCATTGCTGAGATGACAGGTGCCGGCCACCATGGCCAGATTTTTCCCATTGCGATTTATACCCCTTGAGATTTATTTAGTTAGTTAGTTTTGCACAGGCTGACCTGGAACCTTGATCCTCCCAATCTCAGCCTCCCAAGTAACTAGGATTGCAGGTATGAGTCACTGATGCCCGGCTACTTCCCCATTCTTCCCATGCAGAGTTTCCAGCATGGAAGGCAAGTCCGAGCGTCCTTCAGTTCCTGTCTCCTAGGTCTCTCCCATTCCCCTGATTCTCACCAGTTTTTGATTCTAGGATGGGGAAAAGCCAGCCATGGGGAAAGGGACCACATGCAGACTGTGCAGTCATGAGGTCATGTGACAGGTCATGTCTGTGGGGTCTTCTTGGGCCTGAAGATCCTCTGGCCAACTACCTGTCCAGCCAGGCCCTACTCACCCAGCCAAGGCCAGGTCCTGCCTGACCTCTAAGTCCAACTTGAGCCTTTGTTCCAAGCTCACTGTCTGATAGCCTGGGCAGTTCCTATTACAGTTGTCCTGTTTGGACTGTCCCCAGGGTGCCCATACTATAGAACTTTCACCTTGTGTTTTGCTTTTTCAGGAATGCATGTCTCATCTCATTATCTAACCCATACACCCATATTAAAATGCAAACACCATCTTACATCTGCAGCTACCAGGCTCTGAGCATCCTTTCCAACTATACACTGGGCCTGTCCAGGCCTCCTGTCCCCTATTTCCAGCCTGCCCTGCTCACTTCTGGTAAAAAGTAAGAGCTGGGTTTGTGACTCTCTCTACCTCTGTTTGCTATACTGTGTCCTAAACCTCATGGACTGCAAATCTTGTCATTTGTGCTGCCTCCCCCGGCATTTGGCCCAGACATTCATTCTGTGTGTTTTACTTTCATCTTCCTTACAGCTGGGTCCTGATCCCCACTGCAGCCTGCGTGGTCTCTCTGTCTCTCATCTCTCACTACCCCTCATCTGGGCCACTCTGTTCATACCACCCAGTGTCAAGCCTCTTCTTGTTTCAAAAGCATTTGGTGGCCTTCACTGTCAGGGTGGGCCTCAAGGCCTGCCCCAGGGAGGCCCATGGACCCAGTGCAAATATCTCCCTTGACCCAGAAACCTCTGCTTCCCAGGAGTCCAGTGTCAGCCCAGTGTCCTATGCGACATGGCCACATGAGGTCTCCAAAGAGACTGGAAGCACCCAGAAGACAGGCACCACTGCAATCCTTCTTGTCCTCTGTCTCACCACCCTGGGGCAGGGGCATAACTGACTTGGGCAACAGTTGTGTGAAGTGAGTTTGTGCCATGGCTACCTGCCCTGATACCACACAATCAGTCCTCACGCTGGAGGCACAAACCCTTGTACCCAGCTGAGGTCTCTGGCAGGTACTGCCTGGGAAAGCACAGATCCCAGCTTACTTGGACTATTTTTCCCCATAGCCATGAAAGCAAGCGGGGTCTAGACCACACGGGTATGAGGAGGCCTGTAAGGCCCACAGGGCTGGCCCTTTCCAGCCTAGACTCCTTGACCAAGACACCTACTGCATGCTGTCAGTCACTTCCAACTGCCCTGGACTGTCCTGTCTTCACCTTCTGCCTCGGATCTGAGCAACCATTCATCCAGACAGAGTTGCAGGTCTTATAAGAGCTGTACAGGGTCACCTGGAGGCCAGAGCAGCTGTCAACTAGCACCTCCCAGCTACCACTTCCTCACACTGGTCTCATGCCATCCCAGCTGGGTTTTATCTCTAAATCAGAGTTCACTCCAGGCACTTGGGACTGGAATCAGAGCCCTGGGGAGAAGAAGCCATGTGTAGCTCTGCTCTTCTCTCTCTCTTGCATATCAGGGACCAGGCTGAGCCCAGCTGGAGGGAGGTGTTTTGTGATAAATCAATACACTGCCCAGGGTGGGAGAGGGAAGAGACCGACAGGAAGCTGCAGGGTGCTGGCAAGGAGGACAGGTCCAAGAACCTACCTGAGCACCTGAGTCAGTAAGATAAATGGGAGGGGAGAAGAGGGGTGCAGAGGAAGGAGAAATCGAGGTAAAGGGACAGAGAGCGAGAGTGAGAGAGAGAGAGAGAGAGAAGGAGATAAAGAGAGCTTAGAAAGATAGAGGGACAAAGAGGCAGAAAGACACAGAGACACTCATAGTGAAAGAGAGACAGAGTTGTACAGAGGCAAAGAGATAGAAAGGAAGAGACATGGGGGAGACAGAAAGATAGAGACAGATGGAGAGACACAAGGAGAGAGGCAGGCAGAGAGAGAGGGGGCGCAAACCCCGAGAATCCCACTAACATGGAGCAAACCATCTCGTGGGCTCCATCAGGGCTGTGCCCATCAAAGATTTTGGGGGACGTTTTTCTCCTACAGCATTTTCCTTAAAGAAAAGATGCCACTGGCTCATCTGCCCTCTCCTCCCTGGGCAGGTGCGCCACAAAAGTCTCGCTTTCTTTTGTTCCAGAGACACAGAACCGTTTAATTCTCATCCCTTAAATCAATACCTGGTGTCATGTCATTCAAAGCCATTATTTTTACACCAGGAAAAAAAAACATGGAGACTGAGCACAGTGTAAAGAAGAGAAAGACAGAAAGCATCCCTAGAAGGCTGTGAGCAATACCCGGGCTGGGAACCTCTGACTCCAGCATGGCATGACTGCTGAGCAGGTCCTGCTCCAGATAAAAGTGCCCCAAGGGGAAGCAGGTGAAAGGGTAAGATCCCTGAGGAAGAGTGTCCCAGGACCCTGGAGGGTTTGTCTGATGGCAAACAAGTTCCCCCCCAAAGACCATTCTGAGAGCAGTCCTCCCTGCTGACCAGCTGTCTCCCTGACCCCCCTGACCCTCTCCTCACCCCCAGTTCCTCCCTCATCTCACAGCATGCTCCACCTCCCATGCTGCTCCTGACCCCCTCTCTCCTCCAGACTCCCCACCGCATCCTTCCCGTGAACAGCAGTCTACATCTTCCTGGGAACTTCCCTCCGCGGGCACCCGTGGTCCCGCCAGGCCAAACCTAGCGACCACCTTCATTCCTACTCCCACTTCCCTCTTCTGCTCCTTCTACACTCAGGTCCTCAGAATGGTCTTTTCCTGTTTCCACCTGCTGCCCTCCCTTGGGTCCTTTCCCACGCCTCCAACTACTTCCTAAATCACATGTCCAACTCTAGTCTCTCTCTGTGTGGCTAGGATTCCTGTGGCCAGTGTCCCAGCAGACAGCTGCACCTGGAGGCATGGCTGGGCAGCCACACCTGACCTGCTCCTGCCTGAGCTGTTTCTGTCATATTTCCAGTCCCCCACATCCAGACACACTCCTTTGTCACTCTAGACTCTGACGTCCCTTCTCACACTCATGGGTACTTACACCTTGCTATTCTTTGCCTGTCCAGAGACCACTGGGACCCCCTCTTAACCGGAGAGACTCCTAAGAAACCTTTCTCAGAAAAAACACACCTGGGCCTGACACTATGTTGTGCAACCACTTCTAGAGGTTCATGGGCCAGAGAAGGCCAGATCTGCAGAGCTCAGGCTGAGTTCTCCAGAACCATCAATCTGCCTCCCACACCCTTCCCAGCCTCACTTTCCATCTGTAAGGTGAGAGCAAGAAAGTATCTGACCAGGAAGACTCATGTGGAAACCACGTGGAGCCATGTCTGGCCCATTGGGCCAGGTATTAGCAAGCGCCTGTCTCTTCCTGGCCCTCCCCACCCACCCCACACAGACTTGTCATGTTCTTCCCCTCTGCCTTCCAGGCCTTGGGTAGTGCATTTCATCTGTCTAGAATGTTCTCTGGGGCGACTCTCACTTGTCCTCTGAAACCTGGCTTGGTTGTCAGCTCCTCTGTGATGTTTCCCTGGCCTTGGAGTCTCTTGGCCAGGCCCTATGCAGGCTCTTGGAAGTGCTTGTGTCACCCTGTGTCTGCTGCACTCCCCACATTCAGGGCTGGCATAGAGGGTAGACAGAGCCTCTCCTGAGTGGGTGGGCTCCTACAGGATGAGGCAGGTAGCCCAGCAGGCTAGGCATTAGGTGTGCAAGGCTGGCAGTGGGTGTTCCCTGTGAGTGGGTTTGACTCACTAACAGAATAGACAGAAAAGTGTATTTGGGACCAACGGCATGCCTATGCCAGAACCCTGGGACACTGCCCATGACCTCCTCCACCCTGGGGAGTGGTGGCTGAATAGGACCCATCTTGTGGATGTGTGTATTTAGGTGTTATATTCGCCTTCCCATGCAGCCCTGGGCTGAGCCCTATCCATCTATTATTTTATTTGATCCTCACTCCAGCTCCAGGAGCAGCCCCATCTTACAGCCAGGAGGCCGGGGCCCCCAGAGGGTGGACACCTGGCCAGGTCTAGTCCTTGCAAGTCAGGACATCCCTCCAGCCTCCTGCCCTGGACGCTCCCTCAGGATGCAGGCTTGAACCAGCCCTTTTGGGCAGGTGCTCCAGCCTCTGCAGGGGCTCCCACTTCCTGCTCTGCTCTGGCCTCCTGTTCCTACCTCCCCTGTGCCGTCCTCCACCTGAGTCCCTCTTTGCTCACTTACTTTGTCCTCCTTTCCTTGGGCTCACAGAGCCCCAAAGCCTCCCTAAGCAGTGTACACGCCCCTGACCTCCCCGTTGCCAGTGGCATATTTTGGGAACTTAGACTTTTCTGTCCAGTGTTGGGATTTTCCAGAATCCACCCTGGTTCTCATCTTAATGTTAGGGTGAACAAAGGGCAACCATATTAGAACTGGACCCCCTCCCCCTTGAAGGTAGCTTGCTGGAAACTCTCCACCGAGCCCTAAAGAAAAATAAACATCCACCTTAAACCATTTACTAGAAGCTCCCCACCTGGCCCAGAAGAAATGACCCACCCTTAAGAGCGTTAGAGGGCCACTGAGGATTTTCCTGCCCAGTGACCTTCCTGGGGCTTCTCCACCCCTCTCCCATATCTACCCCCAGTCTGTAAGTGGCTATGAGCTCCAGCTCTCTTGCTGGGGACTCCCTCTGCAGGGCTTCTTCCCATATAAACCCTGTGCTGGCGTTTGAGCTGTCTCCCGCCTGTCTGTCCGTGCCTCTTTCAGTCTGACACCTGTCACCTCATGTATTTTCAGTGTGACATGCTTTCAGTCTGACACTTGTCCTGTCCTTTTCTTGTGGAGACAAAAACTTGTGCTCTCACACCTGTGGCTCTACCTGAAAGGTGTCCTGATGACACCTTGCTTCTCCAGCGGTCTTTTCCACGGGGCCAAGGACGCTTTGCCCACAGCCCTTCCTTTTGTGAGGTAAGACCTCCATTCTTTTTAAATCTTGCTGACCCACATGGGACAGCTGAGTTTCCAAAAAGCTGAAGTTCTGGTCCAGCAGCACACAGAGACAGACCAGTGTGAGCGGCTCACGGTGACAGAACCTCTGTGCAACCTAGGGTGGGGCAGGCCCAGCCTCTCTCCTCTAAGTGCACCTTACCCTTGCTCAGTGAAGACCGGCCCCCGGCCCAGGACCCCCAGGGATGGCTCCTTCACCAGAGCCAGGACAGGAAGGTGGCTTTGAATGCAGAGGCACACATAATGAATAACAATGGAGATTCCTCCAGAGCTCTGGGGCTTTTATTGGTGGCTGACAGCCTTCAGGAGGCAATTAAAAAGGCGCAATAAAAAAGTGAAGTGCTCATATTTCAACAGTCCTGACTCTTCACACTGCAGGGAAGAAAAGCACCATCCTGCTCCTCAGATCAGGCCCAGGGCTACGGCTTCTCCAAGGAAAAACTGAGCGCACTTGACAAGAAAATGAGTAACAGCTGGGACTGAGGCACGAGGCCCAAGAAACGGCCCTCAGAACCCTGCACCACCTTCCTCTCCAGAACCCCCACACCTACACACGCACAGCCAATGCATCTGCATTCGTGCTCCTGAGTGTGCACAGAATGCATGCCTCACACTCCTGGCACATGCTTGAGATCAGGTTATGAAAATGAACTTAAGTTAGCTATCTGTTCCCCCCACCCTGCACGTGCACACGCGCACACACACACACACACAGACACGCACATGCACACACACACAGTCCTTACCCATAGCCCACCTCTTAAAGGAAAGAAACTAGCATGCATGTGTCCTACTAAATAGTCGCATCTGCTTCATGCTTTTGCTGGCATCCCTATCCAGATGCTTTCCAATGCATTGGGGGTTCTTCCTGATGGCCCCAAATATTGCAAGAAATGGGATGGTCGTGTGTGTGTGTGTCTGTCTGTGGTGCTGCAACTGTCTGAGAACACTTATTAGACATGGTGACTATTGTGACACAGGAGTTTGTGAACTCCTCCCTTCTGTAGGATCACAGAAAGATTGTGGGGAGGGAGAAGAGTCTAGCTTCGCCTTTGCAGCCATCACAACCCACTTCCCTGGAGCTGCAGCCTGCTGTTCGGATGCCTGCAAACTTTATTTATCGAAGAGTCCCTCTCCACCTCGCCTGGGCTTCCAGCAGACTGTACTCACTTATGGGGTCGAGAGGGACCACCTAGAGCAGGATTTATCAACATGCTCGGCACCGCCCTCTTTGGGATTAAAGTCGCTACACGTGTCATGTGTCCAGAGTGTTTTGATCACTGCCGAAGGAGAAAAGGAATGAGTAGCGTTTGTTTAGCCTCAGCTTCACAATGGCTCTCTGCATGACTGTTGCTTGCTCTGTTAGCCCTGGAGAGAAAGAAATAAAGAGCCAGCTAGAGCTCACTTTGCCCCTTCCCGCCTTTCCCCTCCACAGTCCTCAGGCTGTGATTCCTTTTGGCTGTATGTTTAGAGTTTATATCAGAATTGCTAGCTAGGGTGGGTCATAAAAATTCAGACTCAGGGTGCCCCTCTCCCCCCTGACAGACTGGATCTGAATGTCTTAGGGGGAGAATCTGTCTAACAGCCAGGCAGGAGATTCTTGTTCACAGGCTGCAGGTCTCAGTGAGCTCTGCCTGCAGCCCCATTCCTGCACCAGCTGGGAGCTTGGTGGAAAAGCCAATGTTCCAACTCCAGCAGCCTGAAGATGTCTAGGAGGCTCCAGAAAACTCAGGCTGCTGGGTCTGACTCTTGGGGGTGTGGGGTAGGGCCTTGGGAATCTGTGTCTTCAACAAACTTCCAGATGCCTCTGAGACCACCAGGCTATAGGCCTGGCTTTGAGTGGAGGGGCTGGATCCCAGATTTGCTCCCAACTCTTTTTGGTTTTTTTCCTTGTGGCACTGGGGATGGAACACAGGGCTTTATATGAATGCTAGGCAAGTGCTCTACCACCCAGCTACAACCCCAGGCCCTAGTCCTAACTTGTGTGTGGCCTTAAACAAGTCATCTAAGTCTCTTCTTCTCTTTGTGAGCGGACTCACAAAGAGTGTGAGTCCAGTGAGTGTGCCAGTCCCTTCCAGGCCTGGTGTCCTCCAATTCAGACACTGCTGGCATGAAGCAATCACTGTCAACCAGGGCAAGTGGCTAGCAGGAAGTGGAGCCCTGCATGCAGTCCTGTTCTGTCACTGGCTGTCTTGTATCCTCTCCCCTTTGATGATAAACTTAGAAGTAACCTGGAGTCTGTGCTGGGAGCTAGGCAGCCAGCATCTTCCTCAGGCCCTGACTCCCAGACACAAGTCTTACACGTGTTCCACCCTTCCCCATGGGGCAGGTCTCAGGTGGACTGAGCTACCCCAGGGCCATTGTCGTCAGCATCTGGGTAAAGTTGGAATGTGCCCTTCACACCCTCCCCTCCCAGCATCAGGCAGTGTGATTTCATGGGGTGCACCCCAATGCATCAGAAAAGTGACACAGTTCAGGATGATTAAAGGCAATCCACGTGTTTGATGAGGATGCAATTATCTCCTGTTTCACCACACAGGCCTGGCACGCAGAATCCTTGCAGTTTTTCATGACAGCCTGACTTTATGTGATGAATGGGGGGGGGGGAAGCAAGGAAGAAAAAGATGAAAACATCTGTAGGAACATCTGGATCCTGTTGCCAACCATGAAAGCAAAATTCCTCAGAGTCAGCAGGCTGGCGAGGGCCGGGAAAGGGTGTATTTATAAACAACTGTAATATGTAAATGGGAAAATGCCCCCCACACCTCCACTTCCTGTGTGAAAGGCTTTCAGGATGGCAAAGCCCTGGGTTCAGTTCCCAGTCCGAGCAACAGAGAAACAACCACACCCGCGAGTCGGGCTCTTGTGCTCAAACTGGCGTAATTACAGCCTCTGGATTTTGTCAGTTGGTCTCTCTCCCCCCGAAAGGTGATTGGGAGGAAGGATGGACTGTATCTGAGTGTCTGTGGGTGTGTGTGGAGCCACGCCCGTGTCAATGCTACACATGTGTGCCCAGACACACAGGAATACAGACGTGTGCACACATGCACGGGTGTGGGTGTGTGTACATGGCCACGCACACTAGGATGCAGGCACAGGTACACATGCCTGTGTTCCCATGTCCACAAAGGCGTCCAAGTGGAATCACCCATTGCAACGACTTCTTGCTGGCAGTTTTTTTTCCTTCCTCAGCGTGTGCAGTGCCGAGCCCCTCTCCACCTCCTGTGACTGTCACCAGTGCTGCCTGCTTTGTGGGTAGCTGAAGTAAACTGGTAGGGGGCTGTTGCTGGGGATTGGGCAATGAAAGCCAGGCAGCAGATCTGGGGAGCTGGGAGACTGAGGGTGGACGGGGCAGTGTGGCAGGGCCCCGCTGGCTGCCCCACATGTCACGTTAGCTGTGCCTGTGATGGGAGGGCTCTGTGTCCGTGCTCAGAAAGCATTCACATTCCATCTTTCTGCCCAGGGAAGCTTGGCTGCCCCGCTCAGGATATGGGTTTGGGCTGGGGTGGAGCCCAGGATTCAGACTCTGCCTCCATCTCTTCTGAGTTCCTGGCTCGCTGCATAACCATAATAGGACAGAGGAGCGGAGGACCAGCCTGCGCTCCTAACGATGACCCCTTAGTTTCAGCTGGTGGCTCCTTGCATACCCATCTGCCAATGCAGGTGACACTGTAATGTGAAAGAAGATGAAACAAATGGAAATCATTTGGAAAATTTCACCTTTGGCCTCCGCAGCAGGTGCAAGAGGGTACCTGGGTGGGCAGCACCCCTGCCCTGTCCGGCCTCCCCATGAGCTGAGCCGGGCAGTTCGGCCCAACTTGTCACCAGCACTGCAGGCGAGGAGCCCCGTGTGTTTCCCTCACCTGGTGCTGCAGCTCCTGTGTGGGGCCTGTGCCCCATCAGTTTTTATTCTGTTTAATATTCATCACACGGGTTTATTTATGGGACCCACCTCGGGAAGTTATTTTTCAGGCCTGGTGAATAAAACGTTAGAGTTTTGTGGCTTGTCAGGGTGAGTGCAGTGCCTCTGATGTCCGGCCTGACAAACCGCATTCTCTTTTTCCCAACGACTGCACTTTTAGAGAAATTTATTTGTATTTTGTTGGGCGTTTGTTGGGTTTTTTGTTTTTTTTTTTAACTCCATTGGCTGGTGGATGTCAGTCAGCATCAGAATCTTTTCTCTTCTGATTGAATGCTGGAGCCCTCGCTTGCTAAGGAAGCTAAGTCACTAAGCAGAAACCTGGAGGACTCAGGTCCTGGGCCCCCCTGTGCTGGGCAGCACGTGGTCCACCCCAGGTCCAGGAGGCCTGACCTGGATCCAGCACTCACTTGCTGGTGAGCAAGAGGCTTCCTTGTCCTATGGTAGAAGATGCAAGGGGAGACCTGGAACAGGAGCCACAGGGGACTCTGAGCAGTTTGGCCGGTAAAGGCAGTGGGCAGAGGTGTGGGGTTTAAAATCCCAGTGAGGATCATGGAGAAAACAACCCTGATAATGAAAACAAAACAGGCTTGAAGCAAACTCTAAATAAGAAAACCCACATTTACAATACAGAACACTAGGGTGAGATAACTCATTTTACAAGGCTATCATGGTTCTCAGTAATCCTGAGTGCATTTAAAATGTAGATTACATGACTTTTAAAGTTTTATTAAATAAAAAGGAGGAAGGGAGAGGAAGAAGGGAGGGAAAAGGGAGAGAGAGAGAGGAAGAAGGAAAAAAGGGAGAACGAGGGAGGGAGGGGAGAGAGAGAGAGAGAAATAGAGAGAGAGAGAGAAGAAAGAAACTAAGAAAGTCCCCAATTCTACTAGGTATAATATCCAAAGGAAATGCATAACCATGCTGAAAAGACAGCTGCACTCCTGTGTTTACTGCAGCACTGGTCACAGTAGCCAAGATACAGTACCAGTCAGGGTATCTATAAACGGAGACCGCGAGTGGCTAAGTAAAAGTGGTACAGTTACACAATGGAGTATTATTCAGCTGTTAAAAAGAACACCATGCTGTCATTTGCTGCAACCTGGTGGAACTGGAGGTCATTGTGTCACACGAAATAAGTCAAACAGGAGGACAAGCCACGCGTTCCCTTAAGGGTGGAAGTTCAAAGGTTGATCTTGTTCTAAAGTAGAGGGTAGCACCACGGAGGTGGGGAGGGATGGTGGTTATCAGGGACCAGGAGCCATTGGAGAGATGACTGCTAATGTTCTGTGGCACGTTAGGGTATCTGTGGCTGCTGTAATTAATCGTCCATCCCAAAAAGCCTGCGGAGGGACTTTTGGTGTTCCCAGCACAGAGAGGATGAATGTCTGTGTGATGGGTACGCTGGCTTCCCAATCTGGTCCTTCCTCAGTGTATGCAAGCATCAGAAATGTCACACTATGCCCCATACATGTGTGCAATTAAAAATAAAAATTATATTTTTAAAAAAGAAAGGAGGGAGGAGCAGCGGGACATTTACACTGAAGAGCACTGAGTCTTTTTTTTTTTGAAAATTTTAGCAAGGATTTATTTTAGTATAACAGGATAAAGTATAGACAAGGGGTGGGGGTGGGTAGAAAAAGAGAGAGAAACATTTCCTGCCCTCATGCAGGAAATGGGAGCAAAGACTCCGAGCACCGAGTCTTCGTTTCTTGCTTTCTCTCTAGAAATCAAGAAGGGGCTTGCAAAGACCTCAGTGGATAAAACCCAGCCAGATGCTGGTGACTCCCTGTGGACTGACCCTCAGCAAAGAGGCCAGTGCACAGCCATCTCCTCAAGATGTGAGACCTGAGCTGTGGCCAGGCAAGGAAGTCCAGTGATGCTTTCAAAAATGGACAAAGAAAATGTGACTTCGTTTTCTGGGCACCTGCACCCCCTGCCTTGGGTGAGCATTTGTGCTCACTGGCCTGAATAATAGAGGCCGACCCAGGCAGTGAACAAAAGGATGATCTCATTATTCTCCCGATCAGCCCAGCTTCCAGACCAGGAAGCTGAGGTCCGAGAGGTTAAGGAACATCTCAAGCTCACTCCGAGGAGCCGGCAGCGGCAGGATCTGGACACAACCCTCATTCTCACTCCTCTTCCAGGCTCCACTGCCCTGGGCAGGACTGTGGGATTGGGATTAGACTCCACTGTCTCCAGAGACAGTCATTCAGGTGACGCCGAGAGAAGCCGGGAGACACCCGGCCTCATTAAGTGTGTATAATTTAGGCAGACTGCACATGCTTCTCCAAGAGACTGCAGCTGGTTTGTCCAGTGTCGTGAGCCCCATCAGGGCTGTACCCCTCTGGGATGGAGGGTTGGAGAACCAGATGTTCACACAAACCCAGGGCTCCAGACCTCGGGGACCTGAGCCTAACTTTCCCTCCAGATTTCCAGGGCTCAGGGCTTAAGGTAGAAATGCAAGCACATTTTTATTTTTATTTATTTATTTTTTTTTATTGTTTATTGTTTTATTATTCATATGTGCATACAGGGCGTCGGTCATTTCTCCCCCCTGCCCCCACCCCCTCCCTTACCACCCACTCCGCCCCCTCCCTCTACCCCCCACCCCCTCAATACCCAGCAGAAACTATTTTGCCCTTATCTCTAATTTTGTTGTAGAGAGAGTATAAGCAATAATAGGAAGGAACAAGGGTTTTTGCTGGTTGAGATAAGGATAGCTATACAGGGCATTGACTCACATTGATTTCCTGTGCGTGGGTGTTACCTTCTAGGTTAATTCTTTTTGATCTCACCTTTTCTCTAGTTCCTGGCCCCCTTTTCCTATTGGCCTCAGTTGCTTTAAGTTATCTGCTTTAGTTTCTCTGCGTTGAGGGCAACAAATGCTAGCTAATTTTTTAGGTGTCTTACCTATCCTCACCCCTTCCTTGTGTGCTCTCGCTTTTACCATGTGCTCAAAGTCCAATCCCATTGTTGTGTTTGCCCTTGATCTAATGTCCACATATGAGGGAGAACATAGGATTTTTGGTCTTTTGGGCCAGGCTAACCTCACTCAGAATGATGTTCTCCAATTCCATCCATTTACCAGCGAATGATAACATTTCGTTCTTCTTCATGGCTGCATAAAATTCCACTGTGTATAGATACCACATTTTCTTAATCCATTCGTCAGTGGTGGGGCATCTTGGCTGTTTCCATAACTTGGCTATTGTGAATAGTGTAAGCACATTTAAAAAAAAATTCCTTGATTTTAGGTATTTTCCGCTATCTGAACTGAGTCTGGGTAAATGAAAGCATTCCAGATGCCCACGGGAACATCCCCAGGAGAACCTGCCATTCCCAGCAGCTTTCAAACAACCTCCATGAGTGACTCAAAGCATGGACGGATAGGACCACGGACAGATAGGACCACGGACCACCAACATCTCTCGACAGCCATCACCTACCCAGCAGAGAGTTTCCTGGTCGAGTTTCTCAGTGGTTTTCCTGCACAGGACAGATTATGTCCTCCATCTGCAGAACCACTCCATCAAAACTCTCTCCTCAAGGTCACCTTGATCTCCTCACTGGAACCACAGAGGCCACAGTACTTGCCTGTCCTCAGACTCTACGTGGCCACTCCCACCTCCTTCTGGAAATCTCCTTTGAGGTTTTGAGACAACACTGCTGATTGTCCCCTGCCGCTCGGGCTGATTCTTCTCTGCTTCTTGCACCTAGCTCTGAATCCTGGAGTCCCTCCATGAACGATCCTCGCTGTCCTCACCTCTTAACCCCACTGTCCCTCTGGCAAGTTGCTCTCTCCACCTGTGTTTTTTGAGGAATTGGTCTGTTTCATCCAAGTGGTAGAATTGATATTAGTAGAGGTGCTTGAGTATTTAATGGCCACAGAATCTGTAGAGTTATTCCCTCTTTCTTTCCTGATATTGGTAATTTCTGTCTTTCTTATTTTTTCAGTCTGCTCAGTGTTGCTAGAAGTTCATGAATTTTATCGCTCCGTTCACAAAGAATCAGCTTTTCATGTCATCTTTTTTTTCTTTATTGTTTTTGTCTCCATTTTCATTGATTTCTACTATTTTTATTATTCCTGTCCTTCTGCTTGCTTTGGGTTTATTTGGTTCCTCTATTTTACTTTCTTGAGGTGGCAGCTTAGATAATTGATCGAAAATTTTTCTAATGTAAGCATTTAGTGCTATAAATCCCCCTCTCCACCCCACTTTAACTGCACCCAAAAAGCCTTGACAAGTTGCATTTCATTTTCTCTCAATTTTAGGTATTTAAGAATTTTTCTTTGAGAGTTCATTAAAAAATTTCCAAGCATTTGGTGATTTCTCTGTGATCTTTCTGTTACGATTTGTACTGGGGTTCCGTTGTCTCAGAGAACATGTTCTGTGTGGTTTCAGTTCTTATACATGTGCCCAGGTTTGTCTTATGTCCCAGAAAAAGGTTTATCTCATTTGACTCTGTCATCACCACTCCTTTTGTTTTCAGAGTTCTATAAATGCCTGCTGGATCTTGGTGGCTAATGGCATTGTTTGGTTCTCTTCTATCCTGCCTGATTTTCAGCCTGGGATTTTATCAGTTGCCCAGAGGACACTGGAATCCCTAACTGTAATTGTAGATTTGCCTGTTCCTCCTTTCTGTTCTCTCAAGTTTCGCATCACGCATCTTGAAATCCCATTGCTCGATGCACACACATTTGGGATTTCTGTGTGTTTGTGTCGCGTTGGCCCTTTCCTTACTGGGTCGTGTTCTGGGCTGGCAACTCACTTCACCCTACCATCTGCTTTATGTGATGGTCGTAATGTCACTACTGTTTTCCTCAGTTGACATTTTTAATTAATATTTACATCTTTCCCTCCATGTACTTTTAACTGACCTGTATCATTATGTTGGATGTGTGTTTCTTGGAGACTTTACAGAGCTTCTTTTCTTTTCTTTCCTAAATCCATTCTGCCAATCTACCTTTTAAAGTTTTCCAGTTTTTTAACATTATAAAAATGGTATGATGCTCCAGGTAATCTTTTGAAACTTAGTAAGTTTTATTTTTCTTTTCTTTTTTCTCCCTCCTCCCCCCACCCCCGAAGCCAGAGCTCTCCCCTGGTGTGAGGGACACCATGCTGTGTGGGTAAGAGCAGGGGATTTGTAAACTTAGAGGCGCCTTTCTCATCCTTAGTTTGCCTTGTTAACTAGGCTTATGGAAAGGGGACAGAATGTTTTATGGCAGTGGGCCATTGCTTCTTGGTTGGTAGGTGGCACTCAGAGAGGACAAGGCTTGACAATCTGTCCTCTGGCTCTAGCTCTTGCCCAGTGGCTCCCTGATGCTCCCCCTGCCCCTCCAGGTTGGCCTTTGCTCCTTTTTCTTCATTCACCAGCTTTGCCTTTTTTTATGGTCCCACTCTGTGTCCTCTGGGACCACTTCCTTCCCCTCCCCATCTCCCTCACTCCAGCCCACAGCTGCTTAGCAGAGGATGCTAACGTCCCAGGCTGTCTGTGGCCACCAACCCCTGTATGTGGTGGAGGTGGGGGTGGCCTGGGCTGGAGGATGGAGGAATTTGAGTGTTGAACCCTGACAGGAAGGGACATGCTGAGCTCTGGGACCCCCTCCTTCACTCACCCCCGCTGCCTTCTTTCCTCCCTCTTTCCTCCCTAGCCACCCCAGGCTGCCAGCTCCCTTTGACCTGCCCATATCTGCTATGGATTGATCCAGAGCTCCCTTCTTCTCCTTCCTTCCCTGCCTACTCCTCCAGGCTTCCCTCCATCCCCCACTTCCCCCTCTCCACATCACTGGTTGCAGGGCAGAGGAAATGGTGTAGCCAGCCCCACCTCTGTTCTAGGTTGGGGTGCAGAGGGGTGGTTGAGCCTTTCTCATGTTTGTTTTTTTTTTGGTAATTTACCATTGTGTAGGTAAGATCAATTCACACTGTTGCACATTGGGCTCAGTTGTTTTGATTTTTTGTACATTCTGTACATTGGCTCCCTTGTTAATGAGCATTTGGGTTGTTTCCAAGGTTTTGCTCTCATGAACTGTACTGCCATGGACATTCTTACGCGTGTCTTTTGCCCTTAGACACGCAAGTGTGTCTCTTGAGCACGTATTGGGAAGTGGGATTGCTGGATCCCAGGGGGGCTGAATGTTCGCATTCAGGAGATAACATCAAACTCTTCTTGCAAAGGGGCCAGGGCAGTTTATGCGGTCCTACCATGCACAAGAAACCTGGCGAGCCTCAGCCTTCCTGACACCTGGATTTGTCAGGCTTTTTATTTTGTACCAATCAAATGGAGGATGAATGTGACCCGCTGGAGTCTTTGTTTGCATTTCCCATGGCATTACAAGGTTGGATATGCTTCTTCTATTTCTTGGGCCTATATTTCCTTTCATACATGAGATTCCCACCCATGTTCTGCCTTTTCTCTATTAGGATATTTTGTGCTTTTTCTTGATTTTTAGGGATTCTTTAAGTGTTCCTCATACTAATCTTCTAAAAGTATTGCTAAGAGTTTTCCTCTAGTTTAGAACTGCTATTTTCATTTTTAAAGACTTTTTGTTTCTTGTAGACCTCTCAATATATTGTTTTTTAAGAGCCCTTCATTGTTCCCTAATTTTATGATACTAAAATATGTCTATTTTTTTAACACTCAATTTTCATGTCTTGTTTAAGCCTTGTCATTCATATTCTTCACATTTAACCTCTTCATTCACCTAAGTTGATTTTCAAGCTATAGTGTGAGGTAGGGATTCAACAGGTACATAAACATTTTTAAATTAAATTTATTTCCAAGTATGGGACATTTTCTGATACTACTCTAAATTGTCTTTAATTATATTTATTAGGTGCTTTTTTTTTTTTTACCACTGGTATATGTAGTATACTGCACTGATATAATATGTAATATCACCACCTTCCATATGTTAACCTTGCTGACCTCTCCAGGTTCTGAGACACTTTGCACAGATTTTAAGGGGTTTCTTTGCAGACGACCATATCTGAAACCTGTACACCCTTCCTTCCTGCCAATCATGTCGTATGTAGAGTCTTTTTTTTTTTTTTCCTGTACTGCACGAAACAGGACACTGTGTGATGGGAGATTTTATTACGCCATTTGAGTGACAGTTTGGCTGCTTATAAAGTTTGGTGTTCTAAGTTCTTTTTCATCTGCGCTTTGAAAATGTTGCTCCATTTTCTTCTTGCACCCGGCATTGCTATTGAAAGTCTGAAGTCCAGGCGATTTTGCCCTTCGTATGTGTCCTCTTCCTCTGCTCGGACAGGTAAGCTGTCAGAACTTTATCTTGGCCGTATTTAAATTTCACATTAAGTGTGTGGGTTCCACTTCCCATTTCTCTCTGGCCATCTAAGACCTTTTCAATCCAAAGTCCTTCATTCTTTTTTTAACCTTAGAATCTTTACCTCCAAATTTCTTCAACTACTTCTTCTCTGTATTTTTATTTTCTCTCTGTTTTCCAGCTGTTAGCACCTCAACTTCTTTCTTCCTTATGTAACAGCTTTTCTTTTATATAATCTTTCTTCTTTTTACTGGTCAGCGAGTTCAAGCTGGTCTCCTCCAATTCACTGATGCAGCTCTCTGTTCTTACTCCTGTGTCTTTTTATTTCCACAAGTACGTCTTAATACCTGATGCCTCTGTATGCCTTCTTGCTCTTGTTTCACATTGCTTACGAGGTCCCGTATCTCATGTAGTACGTTTACTGTGCTGGCTTTAAAGTTGACTATATGTTCTAATGTTTCTGCTTTTCATGGAATCTGGATTCTGCAATTCAGTTTGTTTTTCAAATGCTTGCGCTTCGCAAATGTCTTGTCACCTGGCCTGTCCCCCTCTTCCCTCTGGCAGATGCCCACCACTCTGTCCTGCAGTGATTCTGCCCAGGTGCCCAGTGAGCTCAGGGGTGGTGGATGCACTCTGTGCAGAGAAGCTGCAGAAAATCACATCTGACACTCCTCCTTCCTCTGTCAGAGAAGCCACACTTGGAGGGGACACCCCTGTAGCATGCCATGTGTGGTACGGCCCTTGGTCATCTGTACAGGAAGGGGCTTCTGAGGTCAGGCGGTCCACACCTGCTTTGCTTGGTTCCTCCTAAGCATGGGCTCTGTGCTGGCCTGATGTTAGGACACCTGCTCCTGAACTCTGCACAACCACAGGTGTGGGTTATGCACAGGTGTGACACGACCACACATGTAGGAAAGGACCACAGGTATGGGGCGGCAATGTTTGTCCCGGGGAGTGGTGGGAGGCGCTGGGTTGATCAAGCACAGACATCCCCAGACCCCTTGCAATTACTCTCCCACAGCCCATGCCTGCCCGTGAGCACTGATTTGAAGCCCTCTCCCTTCCCTGTTTCATTGGTTTCCTCCCTGGGTTGGGGGTGACTAGGGAGCAAGGAACCCTGTGTTAAGCATTAGAACCAACCCAGTTCTTCAAATGGAACCTGTCCAGAGAAGCTCTTGACTGCCCCACTCTCCAAGGTGTCCAGAGAATGAATGGTGCCTCCAGGCATCTAGCCAGTGACTTCCTTTTCTCCTGCCTCTGGTTCATCAGTAAGGCCAGGAAGTTCCATCTCTAAAGCACACCCACCACCTGGCTCTGTCATCACCCCAGCACCCGCAGTGACATCCTCTTCTGCCCCCATGACAAGTTTCCTCTTTGGGATCCCTCCCCACCTCCAGTAGATGCTCACTGAGTGGCTGGCTAATCCCTGCCTGGCCCCTGCACATTCCCACCCCCACTCACCATGGCACTGTGGGCTTCAGGGCCAGACATGACTTGCCCAGCCCCTGGACCTACATTGCAGTTCTCTCTCCTCCCCATCCACCAAGCGGCGTAGCCTTTCTCGATTTTTGGGTCCCTCAAACTCGCTGGGCTACTGCCCATCACCCTCCTGCTGTTTCACCCAACTCCTGCTCACCCTTCAGGTCCCTGCTGAAATTCCCCTTCTCAAAAAAGCCTTCCAGTGTCCTGCACTCTTCCCTGACTACACTTCCCACTATTTGGCAATTCTCTTCATTTGTGTGGCCGTTGATGTGTCCATCCCCCCAGACCATGCACCACGGGAGGCTGAGGCTTCTGCTTGTTTATTCTATCCCCTCTCCCTGCCCAGGACCAGCACCCTGGGATGCACAGAGAATGTTCTGAATGCTAAGGCAATATATGATTTATAATTTCTTCTTCCGTTCTGCCGATTATCCTGTCACTTTCTGTGATGGCCCAAAGGTTTTAATTCTCAGGAAGCCCAGTATATTCACGGCTTTCCTTTGTTGCAGAATTTGGAGTCACTCTGCCTCTCTTTTTAGACCCCCCCCCCCCCCCGGCAGTAGTTTTCCTACAGCATCTTTCCGGGACCTCCCAGTCCCTCTGGGGAAGTCAGGATGGGCCAAGATTCCTAGCAGCCTGTGAACACCAGTTTCTCCCCAAAGGAGAACCCTCCTGTACCCAAGGAGCTTGCTCTCTGGGACCACCTGCACCAGTCCCCACTCACACCGTCCTCCATGGAGAGCTCCCCAAGGGATCCTACAGCCTCTATGCCCTGTGCACTCACTGGCAAGGGAGGGCTGGCACCCAGATCACATCCCAGAGTCACCTCTCAAACATCTGCTTTGGAAGGCTGTGTGAGGGTCCTCTTAGGTTTGCTGGTCTGTCCAGCTTCCCAGGGTTCCTTAATATCCCCAGCAAGTGAAGAAATGCAAAGAACGGTGCACACAAGGCATGGGGTTTCAGGGCACACCTGAGCCCCAGAAATGGCATTCATGTCACTTGGCAAATCCCTGTGATGGGTGGTGGGCTTGTGGCAGGGTCCAGCCTCACAGGCTTTGCACCCTAAACCTGTTTGCATGGAACATAGAATCTCCTGCTGGACACAGGGACCACAGAGGTTGTGTTTATCATTGGTGGAACCTTGCACTGCCTGGTATGCTCCAGTCAGCAGAGCCCAAGCCTCTGCCAGGTAGACAGACAGGAAAGATGGCTTGTCATCCCACAAATGCTGGGACAGCTGCCTGGAGCAAGAGAGTCAGGTTCCAACAGGGACTATTTGGGGGCACCATATTGCATAGGAGGACATTGCCCAATGACAGTAAAACCACAAGCCCCCACTGGTCTGAACACACACACCCCGTACAGCAGGTCAGGGGGCTGCTCCCAGGGCCTCTGTGGCTACTGTGCGTAACCCTGCCGTGATCAATTCTAAACATCCCCGTGGCTTCCCCCAGCTTCTCAACTCTCCTGAGCTGGAGGCAGCTTGCACCCTGCATCGGAGGCCTGGCCTGGGTGGTGAGTTTCACTCCTTCAATGGAGAAGAGATTTAACCACTGATCTTTGCTCACAGCATTTCTGGGAGGATCAAAGAGTCAAAGGTATGTGCTCATGACCAGGAGACAGCATTGCCTGGAAAAATGGCCACCACACACGGAGATGCTCCCAAGAACAACTGGCAGACATACCAGCTCTAAGTCAGGTGTCTCTGTGGGAGCTCTTTCCAGAAAGATGCCCATCCTTGGGTCCTGGCATTGCCTGGCCTCTAGGTCTCAGCTGGATGCATTGCCTGTCACTGAGTTTCCAGGCACCTGGCTGAGGATGGAGACGGAGCAGGGTGGTCTCCCTGGACCCTCACTCTGCGCCCCATGAACTAGCTTTGCATGGCGCTGCCTTACAATATCCTTCATCCAGCCCTGCCTTCCTGACCACTAAGCTATGCTGCTTCTGCTCCTCTCTTGGGTGACTTTTCCTGCCACCAACCCTTCATTTTTATTTTTAAAAGAGTAGTTTGAGGTTCACGGTGAACTGAGTGGAAGGTGCAAAGATTTTCCATGTTACCCTCTCCTCCCCAAAATTTGTTAATGCACCTACATGGATGCATCCTTATTGCCCCAGTGGTTTGCATGAGGGGTCTTGGTATTGACTTTTGGTGGGTTTGGGCAGCTCTACAATGACACCTACCCACTATTACAGTACTATGAGCGGTCTCACCATCCTAAACGTCCCGAGCACCCCCTATTTGTGTCGTCATCCCCCAGCCCCGTCATCCACGGATTCCTTCAATGTCTCTGAATTTCGGCCTTTTCACTCGTGGTGTTCTTGTAACTCCTTGGTGGATCCATAAAAGTCCTTGGAGTTGACTCATTTCTACTACAGGGTGGGGGTGGGGAGAGAGACAGGGTAGGAAGGTGACAAAAATGAAGCCAGTCAGGACAGCACCAGATTTGCTCCCATGTGGACCTAAAGCACATGGTGGTGGCCCCCAGACAGCTGCCCTTCCCACCACAGCAGGGTCAATTTCTACATCTCATTGTCAATCACTGGCACAGAAAGCGATTTAACACGCTTTTATGTCCACAAGGTGTCCTTGGTCCTCTGAAAGTAAAATTAAAGGCTATAATTAGCTCATTTCACACAGAATTGACTCAGCTCCTTGTCACCCAATGGCCACTCCCCTGCCTCTCTGCAGGGCTATTAATGGGTGTTATTGTTAATAGACCGCCCCTCTGATGGGGGCTCTACCCAACACACCTGACCTCTTTGTGTTTCCAAACGGGATCTTTCTGAATCAGGGATTCTACTTTGTCCTGAGCTTTGGGAACCCACTGAGATCCACATCACAGGTTTTGGGGGAACGTACCGATGGTTGACTCAGGTAGCTCAGGTACAGCAGGGAAAGACATGCTGTTGGGTTCAGGGGTCCCTGCTCCCAGCTGACTCTTGATCCCAGAACACCCTCGTCAATTCTGCTGTTCATACTGGCGATCTTGGAGAGAGGCAGGTTTGCAGAGAAGGCTGGATTCTGTCCTCATGTGATTGGTACAACCCTTAGGGACCTTCCTCCTAGGGACCTTCCAGGCAGGAGTTTCCTCTCTGTGCATCAGTAGGAGCCAGGGCCAGGCCACTGCAAGGAGACAGTGCTCCCCCTTCCCCTGCTGTCCCAGGACCTGCCACCTGAGATGCCACTGCTCCCAGACCACAGAGTTCGACATGCCACAAGTTCACCGAGGAATGTTCAGATTTTTAAAGATTACGTTCTTGTGAGTACAAGGAAAATTCCACGGGTGATAAATTGAGGCGAGGCAGCAGGTCATTACGTAACATGACGGGGGTGGCTTCCCAGCCTAACGTCTGGCTTGCCCCCAACTCCAGATGTCTATATACTAACCCCCACACCCAAACTACAGTGAGAACTTGGGGACATAGCTTGGGGGCGTTCACCCCAACCAAAGTGGAAACTCAAGAATTCTCAGTTCTCGACTCTCTGCACATTTCTCCCTCCTGATGTTTCAGGGGGCAGGAAGTCCTGGGCTGACTCACCTGCCAGCTGCGGCTGGCTGTGGGGGAAGCTGCTGAGTGACTGGGCTGGGTTCCCTCCAACTCAGCTCTCCCACCCCAACTCTGCCCAGGCACCTCCCCTCTCCAGCCGACATGTGCCCCTTCAAAAATGCTTTAGATTGTTCTATGTCACCATAAAATGACATAATTCAGTGGTAAGTTCGAATAGCCATTTGGAAAATGTTGATTTCTTTCCTAAAATGTGACCAAAGATGTGAAGATAAGACATACTCAAGGTGAGAATTTGTTGGGAAGAATAGTGAAAAAAAAAAGTCAGTTTTCACCTCCCAGTTAAAAAGTGTTAAAGGCCACCCAGACCTGACCCCATTCTTGCTGCAGCCCACATTACTCCACAGCCATTCCTGTCTGGGTAAGGGCCCAGTTGTGCTGAGAGGGACGTTGGCTACTGCCTCTTGTGTGAGAAACTATTGTCTAAAAAAATCTACCTGATGCTCATGAAGAAACCATGGCCATGCCATCTCGGTGGGGGGGATGCCCCACCACCTTGGCGCAAACACTCCACATGTCTTTGTCACAAGCATCCCACGCAGGTGCTGTGACAGCTGCTCTGCACAACATGAGTGCATATTTCCTAAAATGCAAACACAAGCAGGTTATAAATACACGCACACTGTGTGTGCACGTGTGTGTGTGTGTGCAAGTGCACACACAGGCATATACCTACTCACGCCCACATTTATGCAAAAAGAGGGCCATTTGCAAATTGCCCAAAATGAAACAAAACATACAGGAGGTAGGTGTTAAAGAAAAGCTTGATCCTACTGTTTAAACAGCTCTGGAAGGGTCTTTCACTCCACATGGGTGAAAAGGCAGGAGCTTAAAGACAGGGGAGAAAGAATGGCGCATTCCTGGTGAATTTTTTTAAAAAAGAGAAAAACATTTTATTAACGTAATTGTTTTTTCTTTAACTCACTGTTTTCCAATTCAATAAAAGTGCATATCAATGAACTTTACTTTTAAAATTGCTAAATGCAGGGAGTTTCCTTCTGTATTTCAGTGACTTTCACATGCCCCATCCCAAACGAGCTGCTTTTCCTCAGCACTGAAGGGCAGGCGAGGCAGATGTGTTCTGAGCTAGACAGGTCCACCTTTCCCAGCACCTGGCATGGGCAGCCCCCCACTCATCCCCCACTTCTGCTCATGGCTCCCCTCCACTCCAGCGGCAGGTGGTACCCTCCGTCCTCTTTGTGCTGCCCAGCGTGGCTTCCTTCCACCATACACCGCAACCCAGCCCTCCTTCGGCCATTCAGTTACGCTTCAAACTCTGGCATGTGTCTCTACTCTACCCCTTAACCATGCTCAAGAGTGACTTGGGGAACAGGGGGGGAAAACCTGCCCTTGTCTCTTGTCCTCTGTGTCCCGGGAGCTTGCACAGGGCAGACACAGCAGGTGACCGGCCCAAACCCTGCTGGCACGGGGCAGCTTCTCTCCTTTCTAAACCCTTCCTTCAGCCAAGGACCGACAGAGCTCTGGAAATGCCCAGAAATGAGTTTGTCTCTTTCCTGCCTACGCCGGGTCAGGAGCTTCCATTAAAACATCCTGTGATCTGTCAACAACTTTACTTCCTAAGGGAAGAAACCAAGATTCGGGTGGGCTGGGTGGACTTGGTCTTGACTGAATTCACTTCTTCACAAGGATCCCCAGAGGCTGAAGTAGGACGGGAGGAGTGGGTTGGCTGACTGCCACACCCAATGCAGAGTGTCAGTTAAATCTGATTTTCAGACAGCAAAGCATGTAGTACAAGTATATCCCACACAGGGCATTGGGCATACTTACACTAAAAACTGTGGTTTATCGGAAATTCAGACTTAACAAGGTGTGTGTTATCTGGCAATTTGCTCTACCATCCTCCCAAATCTACCAGAGAGCATATTTTGTTGCAGGTGAGGAGCTGAATCTGGAGGACAGAATGTTCCACAGTCACATCCTGCCTCAAACTGGCTCCCAATCTCTGCACACGACGGCCAATTTCATTTCCAATCTAGCACACAGACAAGGAGAAATACCAACCTCTCAGCCTGGACCATGGCAGCCTAACAGACCAGGCTCCAGCAGGCTGGACCTGCCAGGACATCTGTCTACCCCTACTGGCTACTGCCAATCATTCGGATTCATTTTTTTCATGTTGATGTCCAGTGTCCTTGTGACTGTATGTTTTACCTTGTCTTTGTCTGTCTGGCCTCGATGCACCTTAACTAATAAAACATTTCAAGCACATGGGCCAAAGGTGTGGAACAGAGTCGTCTCTTAGTTACTAGGACCCCTACAAGATATCAAAATCTGAGGCTGTCCAATTTCCTTCTATAAAATGGTATAGTTCGTGCATAGTCAGCACACATTCCTATATACTTTCAATCTCTAAATTACTTATAATACAGAAAACAATGCAAAGACTATATAAATAGTTGTTATATTGCTTGGGGAACAATGACAAGGAAAAAAAGTTTGTTCAGTACAGGCATATTTTTGTCCCTGATCCATGGCCAGATGTGGAACCCCTGAACACAGAGGGTGGACTGTACTTAAGGCTGCTGGCGAGTTCAAAGGGTCATGTTTAGGCAGCCCTGGCAACATCAGAAACAACCCCAAAAAGCAAAACAAGGTACAGCAGTGATCTCAGAAGCCAGGATTGCCTCAGCCAGTGAGGTGGCTGCTGGTGTGCTGGTCAGAGCCCTGTCCCCCCTGCCCCAACTTCCTAGTTAGAATCTGCGAAGATGCCTTCATCGTGCAGGAACACGAACTGTGTTTCTTGAATCCACAGGCCTCATTCAACCACAACCCACACAGTCAGCTCGAGAGACAATGAAATAGGATGAACTCCCTGCCCCCGCCAGTGCAGGGACTCCTGGCTTGGACTCAAAACCCCGATTACAAAAATCAAACCCTTACCAAAAGAGCAAGGAAGAAGCCAGGAGATCTCCCTCTTCCATCTGTTAATTTATAGGGTTACAGGTGTCAGCCACTTAGGAGAATATCAATTACAGCCCAGTCACACTCAGAGCTCTGCCACAGAAGCTCAGAAATGTAATCGCAAATTTCAATTGAGAAAAATTGCTCTGGATCAAATTCCTTGATTTTTTTCCTCAAAGAAACAGATTAAATCATGTTGGGGGAGGGGAGTGGTAATATGAGTTTTAAATTAGTTGTAATAAAATGGAGGTATGATTGTAAACTGATTTGTGCATTGTGTATTGTGAGGAATTGAGCCGTCAGAGGGACGCCCCACTATGCACGGGAAGAATGTTAGCTTTGGGCAACAAAAGTTCACTTCTCAGACAAAGGAAGGGAACCCCGCAGGTCGGCAAAAGAGGCACATCTCGACCCAAAGGTCTGGAAGAGAGTGATCAACAGCTGTCCCCCATCCCCATCAAATATCAGGTGGTAATGAGACACCTCTGGGGTACAACCCACAAGTGACCACAGCCCTACCTGTCCTCCTCCCTCTCTAATGGAACGAAGGCTATCTGTCTGTCTGTGCACAGACCCATCTCCAAAACTGTTGTGCTATCCACGCCCACCAGTGTGCTCACTCACCCAGCTGACACAGAGCCTTACGCCCCAGCACGGGCTTGTGGCCCCACTGCACACAGGGACATGTGCTGTGTCTCTGCCCACAGTGGGACATCTTTCAGGAGGCTTTGACATAGTGCCCCAGTTTTAATACAGACACCAGGATTCCCAGCACCTCACAGGCCCCTCAGCCACCATGTCCTCTGCCCCTGAGCCCTGAGAATCAGCTCAGTAGTGCAGGGCTGGCCTGACACCACCCAGGACGTCTCTACTGATTCGCTCCCTCCATTAGCTTGTCCTGGAACAGCACTGCACACATCTTCCTCCCAGCCACTCTACGGGCTGAAGAGCGTGTGCATGTGTGCACACGAGACAGCCTGGGCCCAACGGCCGGCTCTAATTTATTCACTTTGAGAAGCAGGGGAAGTTGAGGTGTTGTAGATTCCTGCCGCTTCATCTTGATTTAGTCATTTTTATGTGGCTCGCAAGGCATATGCAGATTTCTCTGTTTCTTTATTTGTTCATTAAAACTTCAATAAAAATGTTATAAAAATGTCTTATTTTGGTGGTTAATTGCCATCTCTGTTTTAATATGCAAGCAGTGTTGGCCCTCCTCCGAGATTCTCCGGGTCTCTCTGTAAATAATACAGCTGCCTTGGATGAATGCTTCCTGCCTCCCACACTGCTTCCTTGGCCATGAAAGCAGGGTGCAGCGGACACCATCACCCCCTTCCAGAGAACCGCTCGGGCTCCAGCACAGCGGCCCTTCATGGCCATCCTGCCACCTTTCAGCCCAAGGTGGGCACCCAGAGAACTTTCTTTGGCTCTCGGATATTCTCTTGCCTCTGGAAAATGAGCCACTCTCTGCACTTCTCTGAAGCCAGAATTGTCAGCTCATCACCAATTGAAATGAAGCCCTTCAGGACTTGGCCAAGAGCCCTGCCCAGAGTCTGACTCGGATGGTGGGAAGGCTGAGGACAGCGTCTCTGGGAGCCAAACAGGACCCTGGGCTCCCAGGCACCGGGAGCAATGGCAACCAGGGGGCTAGGGGCTGGGGAGGGGCGGCCACCTGTGCTGAGCTTGGAGCGGGGCTTCAGGACTCTGCCAGGCTGCAGTGAGCACGCTGGTGGATGCCAGCTGGCCCAGCTGGTGTACACGGTGGGGCTTGTGAACCTTTTAGGGTCGGTGTGTGGAGGTGTCCAGAGGCCTCTTGGCCAGGCTTGAAACACCTGGCACACAAGGGTCAGTGTACTGGGCCACTACATTCTATGGCTGAGCCTGTCCTGGCACATCACCTCCCAGGCTCTGAGCAGTATGACACATCCAAGACCAACAGGGCTGGGGTCTGTTGCCAGCACTCTAAGGCAGGGGCCTGTAAGTCCCTCTCATCCAAGGGCAGCTCCAAGGCAGAGCCAGTGGCTTAAGTGGAGACACGGAGGACCCTCAAGGTGGTACTGACAGAAGAAATGATTCTCGGACTCTCACACCACACAGAAATGAGGGTCTACTTCTCTCTGAGCCCCCAAATGGTCGAGCTGTCTCATTCTCTCCTGGGATCCTCCAGGGGTGGGGTGGGATAGGCACCAGGGACATCTCTGAAGCCAGAGTCACATGTGATAGACTCCAGGGGAGATGAAGCTCTCATAAGCACATCTCCCAGGAGGGGGTGAGTGGTAGGGAGACAGCGAAGGCCAGTGGGAGCCTGCTGTTGCATCCTGGAGATGGCATGTCTGAGGGGGCCCAGGGCTCCAGGGTCCCTGTGAGGTCAATGTGCACAGGAGGGAGGAGGCCTGTGGGTGGCATTTCAGGTGCACCTGCACAAGAACCAAGGGACTTGCAAAAGAGAAAACGCGCTATGAACACAGTGGTTCCCTCTGGCAGGGTCTGAGGAGTTCCCGTGTTATTCTGGATGGTGCTGAAGTTCTTCTGGAAATGGGGGCCAAGCCACCCATCCAGGCCTGGCTCAACCACACTTCAGACAACAAGGGGACTGAAAGGTTGTTTCAGCCCTCAGTCTCCCAGCTGCCTTCTCAGCTTTTCCCAGAAGCCCCCACGGGCATCTCACATACAAAATACCTAATAGACACCTGCCTCCCCAGGGGTGTCTGTGAAAGGTACCCACTCATCCAAATACTCAATCAAAGATCTGGGAGACTCAAGTCTCTGCTCCCCTCACTACCAGGATCCAGAACACCAGCAGGGGTGATGGGTCTCCAAAAACTGCCCAGCTATGGAGGAATGGGGAGCAGGAAGCAGAACACGAGGGCAGGTGTTACGGTGTATGCCTGTAACCTCAGCTACCCAAGAGGTAGAGACTGGGACGATCACAGTTCCAGGCCACCCTGGGCAAGAAGTTAGTGAGACTCCCATCTCAGCCAATAAGTTGGGCATGGTGTCACCCAGCTATGCAGGAGGTATAGCAGGGCGGTGGTCTGAGGTTGGCACTGGGCAAAACCATGAGACCCTTTTGAAAAATAACTGAAAAGTAAAAAAGGGCAGGAGGCATGGCTTACAAGGTAGAGCCTAGCAGTGTGAGTTCAAACCGAGAGAGAGAGAGAGAGAGAGGGAGAGAGAGGGAGAGAGAGAGAGAGAGAGAGAGAGAGAGAGAGAGAGAGAGAGAGAGAGAGAACACCAACAAGAAATAAAACCAACAAGATTCTGGCACATTAAGTAGTTTTGGGATGCAGGGGAGGCTTGTCTTTTGGTTTTCACTGAGCCTCCCAACGAGGCCCTTCTCCCCAAGCACTGCAATTCCTTCTCTGGACATGTGCACACAGTGGATTTCTAGGGGAAATTTTAGTTCCTTGCTCTTTATAAACCCTTTTCAAAAGAAAAAAAATCACTTTGGTCTGTTCTACTTTCATTCTGATATGAACAAAACATTTGCTCCAGCAGAACTGAGCAGGACCACTGTCACTCTGGGGGACATAGTGTCGATGTTAGGTAATGCAACAAAGTCCTAAGTGAAAATCCACCAAAAGAAAATGAAATCACAAAATTAAACTGTGGAAGAATAAAACTTATTAAATGCCCATGATAACACTTTATTTTAATGGTACATTTAATTCATACTTAATTCTAGTGGCGCTCCAGCAGCGGCTCTGGCACTCCCACACGCACACCAGATAAATGGATTACAGCAAGCGGGGAGACGAGTGCCCGCTGAAGCCAGCTTGGCAGCAGGTGAAAAATATTTTAACAGAATATATTTCCTATATATGAATCACCAGCACATTTGATAACACCTGCAGAAATAAAAATAAAGGAATCTATCTTCCCCACAGTGACAGTGTGGATTAAACAGTTCTACCCCGTATCCCGTGCTTACAGTGCCAAGCTGATTTAGAACACGTGGAATTCACACAGTAAAGGGGACCGGGCAAAAACTGGCAGAGGCCACAGGCTGATGAGAGCACCGCAGACACACCCCAGGTGACTTGTAACCATGGAGACCCTTGCTGGGTACCAGTCTCTTTCACCAGAGAGGCCACTAGCATCTTCTAGCCGCAGGAGTTCTGCAAAGCATAACTTGATCAGGACCACTGTGATACGGGCAGTACCCTGGGATGTTCCTGCTCCCCCAGGTGACACAGCAGAGGGGCTCTGCAGGCTGTTCTGCTTGCTCTGAGCTGAAAGATACATTACAGAAAGTAACCAGGTGCAAGTTGAGAGGTCAGCGAGGTTAACAAAAACGAGGCAACACAGCCACTAGCAAAACTAGCTAGATTGCGGGTGGAGACGCAGCCTCGTGACAAGTCTGCAGTCCATGCAAAGACCGTGCACTGCCCTAGTCTCCCCGGCAGATGGGTCAGCCACCCATTAGCAAAGCGAAACTTCCCGGGTACCAGAAGCACTACCCAGCCAGCATCCCCCTGTTACCATCCACAGATCACGGCTCCTCCTTTCCTAAGCTTTGCCCCCTCCCCCCCACATCTTTAAAGTATTTATTTAATTTTAAAAGAATGGGTGGGTGGGTGGATTCCGTGGCTAACACCCGCTCCGAAAGTGAGCTGTTAGTTTATAGTACATTGTACCAACACCACATCTCAATCTGTCAAAGTCGGGGTCCCCAGAGCCCGAGAAATCAAAACAGCACAAATAGAGTACCACTTTCCATCTCCAGCTGTCCTCCGGGGGAGAGTCGGCCCCTAACTTGCAACACTTTATTGATGCTTCCCTCACAGTCAGTCAGTGCTGGCTGACTTCCCCACCACTCAGCATCTGCTCAATCACAAATGCCAGCACAACAGAGGAAATGTACAAGGGGCTGGACACCAGTGAGCCTGGGTCACAGCCCCTGGGACAATCGTTGTCCTCATTAGTGGCCACCATGGTTGCCCATCCAGATTCCCTCAGGGAGAGGCACTCCTGCCCCAGCTGTCAGGGCTGCTGTGGGCTGGTGGCTCCCAGCTGTGGCCTTACCTGGACATTGTCCTTGGAGAAGGCCCCTGGGGCAGCCATATCCCATGATGATGGGTGAGGCCACAGCTTTGTGATACAAGGTGGGGCAGCTCTAGGACTCCTCACAGGTCAGCTGAGGCCTGCGCTGTGGCTGCATCACAGCCCAACACCTCCCCCTGCCTGATTCTGCTGCCCTCACTCTCTGACAGGTGTGGACCAGGCCACTTCCCATGGCACACAGCACCTTCTCAGAGCAGCTTCCTAGAGGAGCTGGCCTTAGACACCTCCCTCTCCTCTTCCTTCCTCTCCTCTTCTTCCCCCTTTCCTCTCTTCCTCACCCTTCCTCTCCATCCTTCATCTCCTCCCCTCTTCCTCCACAGATGTCCTGACTTACCCATTGCCTGATCCTTGTTTGTAACTCTGGTTCCATTAGCCAGACCCATGCATTTGTCAACGAGCACTTAATGGGCACCAGTGTAAGTCCCGGATTGTGGGTGTGAGGAGGGAAATGAGAGGAAAAGACACATAATAAACACTAGACCCTCTTCCTGGCTTCAGAGCTCTGGTTGCATCGTAAGCTCCGCTCAGAACAGATGACTTGAATGTCATATTGTCCTCCAGCAATATGACATGGGATCCAGTGGGGAGACAGTGGTGCCCCCTACCCCATGCATCCTCATGGAAGGCAGGGCAGGGAAGATGTGACCAGTGAACACAGAGTCAGGCAGGACAAGCCACTCTTCCAAGGGGGTCCCTGCAGCAACCCAGACTCTTGTGGACAGCACAAGGGGTCAGAGCTGGCCTGGTTCATTCAGGGAGATGCCACCCTCTGACCATCAGTGGTAAGCCACCAGCAAACATCAACTACAGGTGGCCTTCCCCTGCCTCCTGCTGCTGGGACCCCAAGGCACAGCTCTGTGCGCACTGTCTACTAATTTTTTAATGGAGGTAGGGCCCGTGAAAGTTAGGGTGCTGCTTTGCCCTCGGCCATAGTGGCACTGGCAAAACACATCTCAGAGTCCTAGCTCGCTCCTCACCTATTCCTGGGCCCTGTGGCCCCTACCAATCAGCGTGGGGGAAAGAAAAGGGGCTCCAACCATATGGCAGAACTCACACTTGACCATGTCAACTCAGCCCTCTCCACGGCCCTGGAGGAAGCCTTTCCAGCCAGCTAGATGTGCAGGGCATGCGGCATCGGGGCCTCATGTGGATGTAGGTGCACATGTGCCGAGTGTGAGGTTGCCAGCCTGACAGAGGAAAGACAGCCCATCAGGCCAGAGCACATGTCTGCAGCACCTGCACCTGTCTATACTTGTTGACACCATGTGCTTTGCACCTGCAGTCCCTCATCCCCAGGGAAGGCTTGATGGGGCTGACCAGACCTCAGCCCTGCCCCTTACCCCAGCTACTCAGGGTCAAAGGACATGTGTTTCGCTCTTTTTGCTTTTATTTCTTCACCTGAAAAAAATAGGACCTGTCTGGGGAGTCCCTACCCTAGAGACACAGTGGTGCCTCTTACCCCGCCTCGTGCCTCAAACTCCAGGGAAACATCTAGGGACCCAGTGATGTCATTCTTGCCATCGTTGAAAGCCTCTACATGCTACCACCAGTCAGTTCCATCCCTAGTGATGACTCTTAGAGCCATCTGCATCACCAGATCATCGCTCCGTTATGGTATCCTCCCACCTGAGCGGGCCTTCCAGACAGATCTTATGCTCCTGGTGCAAAGAACATCTTGACTTTGTCTCCTGGCTCTGTCCAGTCTGTCCCACGCCCCCTAGGAAGACAGGATGACATCCAGGTGAAAGGAAGTGGTTGTCCCAGGTAAGAGCAGCAATGGGGCCCCAACACTGGTTCCACTCTGAGACCCAGAGATGTCTCTTCATTGGGATGGAATTTGGGGTTCCTCCAAGAAAGAAGGTTCTGCATCAGTGAGAGGATTCTCACATCTGGGTATAACCCTTTCTGATGCTCCACTGTGGTGACATGTCCTTGGGCCCCAGGACAAGCATCACTGAGCACTCAGCATCAGGAGCAGGGACCCATGAGCAAGGGTAGAGGCAGCCAGGATAGCATTTGGGTGTCTGAGAAGCTTCAGAGAATTTCCCAAGGATACAAGCTCACGTGGGTGCCCAGCCAGCGGGGCCTCTCTGTAGTGCTTGGTTCCCTTCCTGGGTCAGGATCTCTGCCTGAGCCTTGCATTGCACAGAGTGATCCACTTGCCAGTGCCTCAATACCAGCGGCCCAGGTAGACACTAACCACGTGTGTGATCGTTCACACGTGCACACACATATTAACACACCAACATGGCTACATACACATTCAATAATCAAAAGAACACACATACGTTCACATGCTCTCTCTCTCTCTCTCTCACACACACACACACACACACACACACACACACACTCTCTCTCTCTCTCTCTCTCTCTTCTCTGGATGCTTAGCTCACAGAAGCACTTTCTGTGCAGAAACCAGGGTCCAAGCTGAAGCAGCATTGAGCACCCCTGGGGCTCCTGGTGCAGGTATTTCAGATGGAGTGGATAAGGTGGGAGTGCCCAGTATCTTCCTTTCCCCCCAACACACCAGGAGTGTGGCAAGGGACCTTGGGGACAGAGGGGCAGCAGGGTGGGCTGCCTGGGTCAGCTGGACATTGTCCTCCTGTCCTGTCCAGGGACAGGACGTTCTGCACTAGTCCCTGAGACTTCCAGCTCTGCCTTGGGGAGCCACCTGGATGGATGTACTAAGCCCACTTCACTCCACTGGGTCTGGAAGGTGCTGGCACACTGTGTTTGAAATGAGCATGGCCAGGGTCTGTGAATGAACACCTGTGATTCCAAACCGAATGAATTTTTCCTATGATGAGTTTATTTGAGGGAAACTCAGCTTTCTGTGAGCCTCAACTGTGTGCCCCTGCTCTTGTGGTGTGAGGAGGTCATGGATAATGGGGTTGGGACTCCTCCCTAATCTCCGTGGTCCCAAGTGCACCCACTCATCCAGCACCATGATTCTGGAATGCATAGCATCCCAGCCTGCAGAGGAAATGGACCAAGCAGAGTTCCTGGTGACCACTGGATGATAAGCCAGCCACTGAACGAGGATGGAGGGACACAAGGCCGCCTCTAGGCTGCCCTGACACCCCCGTGCTCTTACCTCCCTTCTCTCATGCATAGAAACCTCACATTTTGGATGCTGACCACAGAATGGAAAAGGCTAGGATTCAAGTTGCGGCTGGAGCAGAGCCTCCCCTGGTCAGCGCGAGGTGGGACATTGCTTCTGTTGTGTTTTGCCCACAGGGAGTGGATGTCCCACAGAGAGAATTTCCTCTGTCGATGCATGAAAATGGTAATTCAGTCCAAGTCCCTGAGTGGACCAAGGAGATGTGCAGATTGACCAAAATCCAAAGGCAGGACCAGAGAGATGACCACAGAGAAAGGTGACTTAGCACCAGCTCTGGGCACAGGCTCACTGTGGTGGCGACCTACTTAAGGTTATCATTATGGCCACACCCCTCCAGCTAGTGATTCCCTCAGTCCCAAGCACTCCTGGGTCCTGTAGCTTCACTGTGGTGCCATTCATGGAGTCCTCCACCACCTCAGCCCCAATCAGGATGGACAGCTTGTCCAGCCCTGCCTCCCCCAGGAGGCTCCTGGACTCCAGGCCCAGCCATGCTTTCTTGGGGACTTGGTTCCTATCCACAGGGTCAGGGCAGGAAGGAGGTGATCAGACATGCTTGTTTAAGCTGCGACGTGCCCCAGAGAGCGTGACGTACTCTCTGCGGGGAACATTTGCCCACTCTTGGTACCAGCACAAGGGATAGAGTAGCACTGCGCACGAGGTGTCCCATAGGCCACGGGTGTGGGGTGCCTGCTAGCGTACACTGGCACACGTCTGCCCCCCGATGCTTTCCGGTTGCCGTCTGTGAGCCTTGGACGAGGTCGTGAAGCAGTACAGCAGAGAGAGCCAGTGTAGGGACAGTTGGGGGTGCCAACTCGCAGATGTGGAAGTCAAGAGTGAAGGGAGAGGGCTGGCAGGGCAAGAGTCTCCTCAGTGGCAGAAAGTCCAGCTGGCCCAGACTTTCCCGTGCTCATTGAAAGGGTAGGATGAGCATGGGTTCACAGGGAGCCAGAGGCCAGGCCTCCAAGGTTTGCAGGCCCCCGTTACAGGGATGTGAAGGGGGTTCTAACACATTTCCACAAGTTATTAGCGCACCAGACAATCCGGCTGTGTTCCCAGCTGCGGCCCCTAACCTGAGGTCGCTGTAACCCCCGTGTTCTTACTGCATCTCCACAGCCCTCCACGCTCTCACACCAGCACCCAGAAGACCCAGTCACGCCACCCCCACCTCATTTCCACTGGCACAGAATAAAGCACAGAGAGAGGGCGGGGATGGCCAAGGGCCCTGCCACCCCTACCTGGCCCACAGGGGGACCCTGGAACATCCACAGAGGCCGTGGCTCATCCAAAGCCACAGAATAACAAGTCAGGAGCATCTGAGCACCTTGGCCCCACCTTGGCATGCTAATAACAGTCTCTTCAGAGTTTCAGGGAACGGGTCATAGGGTGGAAGGTGCAATCTGAGTGAGCACCGGCTTGTTACCAGTGCTCCATGTGAGGACCTGACTGACCACAGGCTGGCCTGAATCTGTCCAGCAAGTGTACAGCCTGAGTAGGAGACTCTGTGATGTCAAGCATCCACTTAGAAGTACGAACTCCCTGTGACTGTCCCCCTAGACCAAGACACCTGGAAGGAAACAGTCCCACCTCTGCCCTGCCAAGCAGGCCACAGCCACCAACAGGACACACCTTGAGAGGAGGCCACCGCTACCTTTCTCCAACTTCTGTCCCCGCCGAGTTTGTGTGAGTTGCTCGAGGCTATGGTGGGACCGCCGCCCCCCCCTCGTGTGGAGCGCAAAGCGGCGGGGTTGGGTGGGAGTGCAGCCGCTCTGCGTCCTGGGGAAAAATGCCAAGCCCTCTCCTCTGGAAAGGACCGTCCTTCTGTGCAGAAGCAGGGTTGGCTAATAGCTAAGAATTAAGAAAACTCATTAAGCTAATTAGTTGCTGCAGAAGACTCTGGGCCAGCAAATACAAACTGGCAGGGAGGGCTTCTCGACCCTGGCTTTAATTTAAACTGAGCTGGAGCAACAAGAAAACGTGAGCCAGCTGCACCCAGGTGCGTGTGGGTAAGGCTTGCGCACAGCACGCACTCGTGTACTCGCTCGCCCTCACGGCCTCGGTCCTGTGTTCGCAGGCTTGTTTTGTTTTGACCTATTTAGTGTACCCTGGCCTGAGAACACTCCACGTGCAAACAGAGGAAGTAAAGAATGATGTCTTGCACACATGTGGGTTTGGGGAAAGATTTCTGGCGATTTTTTTTTAACTGGCTGAGCCTCCCTTAGTGCACTTAAAATATGATTGGGTTTAAAGAAACTATTTAGAGATAACATCCCAGCCCTTAATCCTCCTTGGCCCAGTGGCCTCTTTCTCCCAAGAGCCCTGAGCCCCGCGTGTCCCCTTCCCTCTGCCCACCCACCCAGGAGGCTCCTTTCTGCCTAATTCCATCCCAGCCCCCTCCCCATCTAATGGTAGCTGCCTCCTCCTGTACTTGTCAGCCTCCAGTGCCCTGGGCACCTCCCAAGGCAGCACCAGCTCCATGCCATTGAGGGACCCCTGTGTTCCTAAAGTGAGGCATTGTCCTGGGGAGGCCAGAGGCACAGCCCTCCCACCACTAGCCATTTGGCCAAGTTTCCTCAAGAAGACTCCCGAGATGGGTGGAGGAAAAATCATTTCCCGGACAGTCAGTCAACAAGCATTGATTATTGATCGACTCACTGTGCAGCAGCTAAAGTTGAGGGGGAGAGGATGGAGGGGGAGAAGATGTGACCCCTGCTTGGAGCAGCTGCTGGTCCAGGTGGGAAGACAGAAAGCACTTCCCCACTCCCAGCAGCACAGGGAAGCTCTTGAGTGTTGAGGATGCAGACAGCATTTGGGGGTGCTAACAATAATTGGGGACAAGGTCCTCTCAGCCCACGAGAGGCCCCCAGAAGCAGGGGGAGGCAGCAGGTTCTGGGGAAGCTGGGCAGTCCTGGAGAGCTCCATTTGCCTCACTGCTGAGTGCACCCAGGGCAGAGCTGCAGGGGCATGGATGGCTCTGGTGTCCAGGCCAACTCGGACAAGTGGATGTGGCGATGAGGTGAGGGTGGCAGGGACTCAGGGAAACCTCCCTTGGAGGCGATAAAGGGACACAATTCAAACCCCCAATTTAACCCATTCCTGGAATGATTCCCTTCCTCAGAAAAGGGCCACTGAGTTCCAGAGACTGCAGGAAACCCCTTCCCTATCTCACACCATGACAAGACTAACCTGACTGCTTCCATGGCTAGGCTCCAATCCTGGCTCTGCCCCAGCAGCTGTGACCTCTCTGTGCTGTGCTATCAGAGATGGTAACTGTGCGTCCTGCGTAGGGAGGATCTACATGTATAACGCCTAACCTGAGACCAGCTGAGGAAGTGCTGGGCAAATGGCAAAGGTCATCACCCTGCTGGTGCCCGGATATGGAGTCCAGTGCCCTGAGTCCAGCACTGCTCAGTAGCACGGTGGCCCTTCCTTCTTTTCTCCAGCACCCCCAGTGGCGCTCACCCTCCCTAGCTTTGTCTCTGTCCACGATGCCTGGGGACGTCCATCTGGAAATGGGGACAGCCAAGCACAAGAAAAGTGGGGTTGCTACAGCGTCACTGGAATGCCGAGACCTGCGTGGGGCTTCTGGGACCCCCAGGTCCTCTTTCTTGCCCAACACCCTGCTCAGACCGCCTTACCTCATGATGCCACCTCGGCAGAGAAGCTCACTGCTTCTCCTAGTCAAGCTGCTGCCTGCGGTTGGGGGCACTGAGGTCAGGGCACATCGTGTGGGTGTCCCATAGTAAGGGAAAACGTGGGTGCAGACAGTCCCTCTTCCCAAAACTCACTCCCTAATTACGGTACCCCTGTGGCATCACTGCAGACCTGTCCCACTGCCTGGCCTTGTGTGTGCACCCATAGACCCACAGATAGACCTGTGTACACAGATCCACATTCATGAAGACACATGACACACCAAACACAACACTCACATGCACCCAGACACACAGACACACACACGCCGTGCTCAGCCACACCTCCTCTGGTCTCTGACACCCTCATGGCTCTCTCATGCCCGTTCCACAGAGGAGATGGCCGGTCTGTCTGTCCCCTGTGCTGGGGCAGAACTGGGCTTCGAAATCAGGATGCCGGCCTCAGACATGGGCTGTTCAACTGCTCCAGCCAGAGTAGACACTTCAGACTGGATGGTGACAGTAGGAGAGGGGCCTTCAGCTCTGAGGGCCGGCACTAGAAAGAGTGCCCAGGACCACATGTTCCCTCTCTTGTCCCTTTGCTCCTCATCCCTGTGGGAACCTCAGGGGAAGCCCACACTTCCTGGGGTGTGCACTGGGTGAGAGGACCCTGCGGGTTGCCTTTCCACTCAAGGTGCACAAATTTTGGGATTGAGGTCGCTGCTTCTGGGAGCTCCCTGGTGAGCCCCAGGTCACCACCCTCCACCTGGGCAGTGATTGAGGAACACCTGTGCTTGGCTGCATGCCAGGGTCTGTCTGTCACCTGAGAGTTCCCAGGACTCTCACGGGAGCCAGGACACATCTCCATCCCATGAAAATGCCTTAATATCTTTTTAAAACCAGAATAAATAAATGAACTTTTAGGTTAAGGGAAATATTTTAGTATACAATATTAAAACATTCATCTTTATACCAACGCTATCGCATTTGTTTTTTATGGATGAGGGAGATGATGAGGACACAAGTTCCCTGGCACCAAGACTCTCAATGTGACCTTAATGTGCCTGTCCTCATGGGAGGGGATGTGCCAGCGGCCCCTCCAGGAGCCTAGGGACCCTAGAGAGCCTCACACTCCACTCAGGGGCTCAGCTTGCACCACATCCAGGGTGTACAGCACCAACTCCATCCTGTGGGTTCAGGAAAATGAGTGCAGGTTGAGGGGCTCGGGAAAGGGGTCAGCGATGCAGGACGCAGGGTGCAGGGTGGGGTCCCTGAGAAGATTTCACTTTGGTAAGTCAGGACTTGGACAGGTCTACCCCAGACTGTCCTTTCTCTCCTTAGAGCAGGTGGTGGATGTGTGAATATAATGCATCCCAGAGCCTTAGAAAGATGGCGCTGGCTGAGCCTCATGAGGACAGCACCTGTCCTTGCTGTGGGGATTGCTTTTTGGGCAGGCGAGCCCACGATGGGGACCAGCCAGGAGCTGTATGGGACCTTGGGAGACTGCCCTCCCTCTGCACCCCCCCATCCACCAGGCTCCCTCGGGTCCAGGCTATGTCCTTGTGTTGATGTAGCTATCTTACACAATTGCCCCAGCTTCTAGGACAGGGATCTAATAGATAACATTTGCAAATTACAGTGAATTGATCTCAGCCCACAGGGCGTAACCCTTCCCTGCAGAAGCCACTGTAGGGAGCTGGCCCCTCTCTCTGCAGCAGGAAGAGGCAGACAACTGTGAAGGGTGCTCACCTCTGCCTCTCCCCAGGACCTAGGGCCTCTCCAGGCCACCCAGGCCTCGGAAGGAGCCCTGACATCCAGGTCCCAGCCCTGGCTCTGGTTCCACTGAGCCACCTGTGTGGGGGGGAGCTTCTCATCTGAGGGCACCATCTGGCAATTCCCACTTCCCTGGCCACCCATTCCGGCAGGCACAATGTCACAACTGCCCCATCTTGGAAATGACCCGCCCACTTCAGAGCTGAGAAAGTAGTCCACTAGGAACAGAAAAGTGGAGAGATTTACTCTAATTCTGCCCCTTTTGGCTTTGTCTTCCTAAGATCCTCTGAAATTTACGCGTGGGGGCTTCCCATGTCCCATCTTCAGGTTTGGAGACATTTGAAGTTTTCTACAGCGGGTACAGATTTTCATGCTAACACCTCTGTCTCTGTGATTGGAGGCATCCAATCACAGCCCTGGCCTTTGGATCCATGGGGACATGGGCACATGTGAGCAGGGGCCTCTGCCTGCCAAGGGAGGGGATGGGAGCCACACAGCTCAGGAAACTGGTCCTACTTGCTAGTCAGGGCAGATTCTCTGCACCCCACATTCTAGACCTGACTCAAGGGTATTTCATGGTTCCAGGTCACCAGGAAGCCATCCTGGCCCCCAGACATAACATGACTAGACTCCCCCTAAGTTGCCCACAGAGGGGACTCCAATGGTCTTCTTCCAGGGAGCACAAACCTGCCTGTGCCTCCTGGGCTTCCCCCGGAAGTGGCCTCCATCTTATTCCTCTTACAAAGCTTTTCTCTCCCCGTGTCTCCCCCCACCATCTGTCATTCTGCTTCTCCAAATTCTGTCCCACGTCCATTCAAGCTCCTCTGCTCCTTCTTCTCCCATGACCCCAGGCAGCCCCTTCTCTGCTATGCTGTGACCTCATTGCCATCATCATCCCCATCTTTCCCCCCATCCCCCCATCTCCAACCCTCCCCTCCAACTTCCCCACCTATCAGTTCTTAGCACACACAGCCCCCAACCCCACCGGCTGCTGAGCCCATCTCCAGCACACGGGGACCTTACAGCAGAAGGGTTTAATTGCACGTCAAAATTAAATCTCTTTTGATGAAGAACAATTCAACTACAGCTCTGCCTAATCAAATTAACAAAGTCTTTTTTGATTTTCAATTATCTTCTGCACAGGAACACTTTATCCGAGGCTCCGGCGATGGTAACTGACAGACCACGCATTCATAATTAGAGCCTGATCTGGACACGCTGACCAGGTCCAGGACAACCTCCCGGTCCAGGGGCAGCTGTAAGCCCCCAGCGCTGCACCGAGCCACCTCCACGGCCTTCATGTCAGGCCAGAGGGGTGGCAGGGTGGGGAGATGTTTTATGTGGAATCTGTCCTGAGAATGGAGAGAAAGTGAGTAGGGGACAGCACCCAGGGGAAGGGGCTGGAGTTCACCGAGCATTAACTGTGATGGGGAATGAACCAGGTATTTTAGAGTGTGACACACAAAGTTCTCCAGCAGCTGTGAAGGGAACCAGGAGCTCCAGCTCTGCCCATGTGTCCTGGGCACTTCTGTACCTGGCTCCCATCACACACCTTCTCGACACCCCAACTGGACCTGCTGACTTTTTAGATCAGTCTGTTAGGTATCTGTAGTTATTGGCAGACACCTCAAGCCAATGGAAATAAAACGCAAGCCACATACGTCATGGTATGATCCTAGTAGTCACATTAAATTGGTAAAAAACAGGTGAGAGCGGGGCCAGCCTGAGCAGTGTAATGCGGAAGGGAGGGAGGGAGGGAGGGAGGAAGGAAGGAAGGATGGAGGAAAGGAAGGAAGGAAGGAAGGAAGGAAGGAAGGAAGGAAGGAAGGAAGGAAGGATGGCGGAAAGGAAGGAAGGAGGGAGGGAGGAAGATAAGGAGGGAGGAACGGAGGGAGGGAGGGAGGGAGGAACGGAGGGAGGGAGGGAGGGAAGGAGGGAGGGAGGGAGGAAGGAAGAGAGAGAGATTAATGTTAACAACTGATTTCACTAACCCGTGTGCCCTGATCACTACCCTGTCATCATGGAGTCACTATGGAATCCATGGCTGAGGCTTTTCACATTCTTCTTTGTACAGTCTTCAAAATCAGTGTGCATTTCACACTCATGGCCCCCCTAGCTGCACTTTGAGGGCTCAGTAGCCCATGTGGCAGGCGACCTTGCGGGTCGGTGAACTGGGCATCTTTGGCTTCAGTGTTTTCCACCACTGTCACAGAACTTGACATCCAAGCTCATGGATGAATGCTGAGAGCTTCAGTTCTGAGGGCGCGCATGCTGGGAGGAGGAACGGGATTCTCCTTAGGGATTTGCTCTCCTCCTTCCCTGTCTTCCACACATGGGGTCTCCCAGGCAGGTCTCGTTGCCTTCCTTTCCCTTCTCCGAATTTTGCTTGTCCTCTGGATGCAACAGTCCAAGGAAGTGATTTGGAAATGCGAATGTAGTGACTAAGACGTAAGGAGGGTCCAAGAGGATGCCGAGGAAGTACAACCGAAACCTGGCTTTACTGTCACCACTAATCATACGGGAAACAGCGCCTGCGTGGACAGTCATTTCTCAGTGCCATTTTCACCCGTACAGGCACACTGTAAAGCAGTGGTGGCTAACATATCCCCAAGGCTCGCAGGAAAATTCCCGAAAGATTCCACTCACACACAGTGGGATTCAACAAAACTGCACCCTGGGGTGATCTGGACATACCTGACCACTCAGACTTGGTTTCTTTAAGGCCATTATGTTGTTGGCAAGGTGAGCAATTGGTCACTCTGACATCAACAAATGTCATACAACAGATCCTCAGGTACCCAACCTGGATGAAAACCAGTCACCTCCATGACAGCCTCCTTTTGTATCCTGGAGGACAGGCACACTGGGTCACCCAGCCTCCTGTTTGTGTCTCACCCATTCTGTTAACAAGCCCCACTCATGCATGACAGTGGCAAAAACACTGCTTTCCCAAGTGACACACGGTGGCATGTGTCACTGCTCAAGGAACTCTTCAGTGAACCTGCTCCCTTACCATCCCTGCAGCAGGAACCTTGGCTGGAATGGTCAACAAGGGCAAGGGCTCCTGCTGACTGGTGTGGACATACTGGCTGAAAACCAAGCCCCAGATGCCACAGTGTCCCTTCTCCTCACCAAAGGCCTTTCCAGACTGGCTCAGACCACAGTCACAGGTGGAACCTCACCTCCTGAATCTACATCCACCAAACAGCTTTCGGAAGCCTTTATCCCAGCAGTCCTGGGTTGCCCCCACCCTGCCTGTCTCCTCCGTGCTTCTATCAACCTCCTATTTCTGAACATTCAGGATGGGTGCTGAGACGGGGATCAGGAGCCCAGGCAGTGTCTTCAGAATATGGCTGAGCTTGTACCAAAAGTGAAGGGGGTGGCAAGATGGCTCTCCGAATGGCTGGGCAAGTCATCTTCACGGTGGGATTCCACCGTGGGAACCACATATGCTGGGGGGGTGGACACACTTCTGAGTCAATCTCTGTCTCTGTTTCTCTCTGTCTGTTTCTCTCTCTCTCTCTCTCTCTCTCTCTCTCACACACACACACAGTGTAGAATCAATACCATGGTCTTCACCAGAGCCCTTGGGTCCCATATCTGCTTCTTGTCCTCCTGAGGCCACACTTGGGAGAGGAATGGGGAGCAGCGGTGTCTGTTCAGAGCCCCCAGCCACTCCTCTCTCCCTTCACCCACCCCTCTCTCCAAAACCCAGGTTGTCTGGCTTTGCCCCAGGAGAGCCATTGTCCAGAAAGCCCAAGATGGCTAACCACATAGCCACTGCCCTCCCCAAGGGCCCAGGAAGGAGCAGAGGTGCCATCAACTGCTCCCTCGGCCACAGTGAACTGTATGCACAGTCTTCAGCACTCACGCTTGTTTCATCAAAGACTTAGTCACTTTCCCTCCCAGCACCAAATCTTTGGCTTTCTTGACAGAGAATTAACTGCTGCTGATTAAATTTCATTGCTGAAGGAACATGCTTCACTGGAAGACCCCTCCCCAGATGCTGGCTCCTGCCCCAGACTAAGAAGAGACTCCTTGTGGAGTCCAGCGTGGGTCCCCTGGGGACTTTCCACAGGCACCTGAGCAGCAAAGCACCAGTCATGCAGTTACCCTCAGACCCAAGCAGATCCTCGAGGGTCAGGACCCTGGGGCACTGCAGGACCCAGAGGCTCAACACCACCTGCTCCTCTGTTCTTGGAGGACGTGCTTGGGCTGCTGCAGGCCTCCTCCTGGGCCCTGGGGGACTAAGAGAGGCCTTATTAGCCAACTCTGGGTCCCAGCCTCTTGTTTCAGAGGTGCAAAGGCACTGGGGCACCTCTGGAGAGGAATCAGGGCCACGGGAGGAAGGCGGGATGAGGACAATCGGTGTGGAGCAGGAGCTGGCCCTGTACCTGAAGCAGGCAAGTGGTTAAAGTTGATGTTTCCAAGGTCGCGCTCAATTCCCCAGACAGAGCCAGGCTCAGCATGAGTTCTTACAGCTGCCAGCTGGACAACCACCTAGCACAGTACTCGTGGCTGAGGGCTACAGCCAGTCCTGGCCCTGCAGGCAGAGGAGGCAGCATTTGTGGGGACATGGGAGGGAAAGGAGGGTTTCTGTGCCTGTCAGGCACCTTTGCCAGTGGGGATAGTCAGGTCACGCATGTGCAGAAAGAGAATGACTCTCCTAGGTGGTGACATCAGGAGGTGTTCACTGTGGGCCTGTTGGGGGGACAGTTCTTGGAGGCTAGGAACAGTCCCCTCACTAGATGTTCAGCCATATCCACACTGGGTTTTCTAAAAGGGGGAGTCCACCTGCTAGGACCATGTTTCCAGCCTGAAGAGTGCTCACGAAATGAGACCACCACAGAGGGGGTGACAGCAGGTTGGATGGTGTGACCTCAGGAGCCCCTCTGCCCTCAGCATGGCAACTTCAAGGCCAGCTTCCCAACTCATGCAAAGGAACTGTGGCAGGAATCAAAAAGCAAGAACTCTGCTAGGTAACTATTCATGCACCCTGAGCCTAGAATTGCCAAGAAGGCAGCCCCGGCTGCTGAAAATTCTACCCACACTGGCCCATGAACTCAGAACATCTGGATGCTGACAACTGTTCAGGATCAAGAGTCCAGTGGACAAAGACCTTTCAGGGGATATTTTGAGGTGGGATGAGGGTTGGAGCAACTCCACCCACCAGCAGCTATGGGCTGGCTTTTCTCCCCCCCTTGCTTCCTCAGCATCAGATGGGAGCAGACAAGGCTGCACCATGGCCCAGGGGCCTCCTAGGATCCCTTTCTAAGGCTTGGGGACCTTGGATAGGGCCAGCACCCACAGCCCTCACCAGGTCCTCACAGGCTTCTTGAGGCCAGAATGCTATCTCCTGGCACCAGCAGCTTGCCCAGTGTGGAAGTCATGGGGAAATAGCAGAAAGGCCAGAGCCAGGGAGGGAGCTCTCCTGAGCTCTGGGGGTGTGAAGAACATGCCCTGTGTGAAGCCAGAGTGCCTAGCAGGAGGGGACGGCGTAAGAGACATTCCAGGGCCCTGTGTCCACAGTCAAGCCTGACATACAAGTTCACATCAAGAAGAGAGGCTATGGCCAAGGTGCTTATGAGGGAGCCTGAGATATCCCAAGGAGGACACATGGCAGACGGCCAGCAGCCTCAGGAGGCCTCCTCCTCCAGCCAGGGCAGGAGGAGCTGGGCCTGCCCCTGGCCTCAGTGGTCAGAGCTGCGGACTGAGCCCAGTTTTGCCACACCTGTCTAGAATGCTCTTACATGGTACATGTGCTGCTCCTCACTCTGCCAAATACCCTTTGGTGGGCTCTGTCCCCTCACCCTCCAGTGGGATCTGTCACCCCACAGATGGGGATTCAACAACAGACAAAGTTACTCATCTGGCCTAGCTAGCAAGTAGCAGAGCCAGGATCTGTGCAAAGCCCAAGCCTCACAGTGTTCCTGAGATGTGAGAAATGCAGGCACCCAAAATTCCCCATGGAGGTCTTTTCCAGGGTCCTACTCGTCACCCCACGGACACCTTTATGGTGAAGTGCCAGCCTCCTGGCATCCTGACCCGAGCCCTCACAGTTTGCAGCCGCTCCAGGCCCCAGCCCCACCTGCCCCACTTCTTGCCTCTCCAGGAGGCTGAGTTCTTGTCTCTCCCAACTGTGGCTGGTGGGAGGACTGACCCCCCGCACCAGTGTTCATGAGGGACACAGCAGAAGCCCTTATTTGGTAACCACCATCTGCTCGGAAGGCAGTAAGCACCTGGAAGTGGAAATTGTGCATTTTCCTTGTTTCTTAAACCATTTCCTTTATCTCGATCACAGGCCAGGACCTCTGGTACTGAGCATGGTTTGGGGGCAGGACTCAGAGGCTCAGAGTCCCCTGGGCCCCTCTTGAGTTCTAGAAGGCTCTTCAGTGGGTCCATCTTACTGTGCATGGGATCTGGTCACATCCACACTTACACACAGCATTTTCACTGGGTGACTTCAGTAATAAAGGTGTGTTCCTATGATTAAAAACTGATTCTACACAGTCTAAAGGGTTCTGTGTGTCTGTGTGCGTGTCTTTTATCATCAACCCCAATATCTTGAAAGGTTGTTCTCAGTCCTTTCACCCTAGCAACTCACAGGTGTAAGTCAGAAACACAGAGGCAAACCCACCCTGGGGACATCTTGTTAGAACCCCAAACACTGGTCTAAGCCTTTTACAAGCTTCTCCAGCTCCAATGTGGGGCCTTGCCTGTCTGAGCCCACGGCACCACTGAGCTCAAAGCACCACCAACTCAGTCAGAGATGTCATCTCATGCTACCCTCAGACTACATGGGGGAGCCAGGGACCAGAGGGGATGGTGTCTGGGCTGAGTTAGATACAAATGAAGGGCTGACAGTCTCTTCCATGCTGTGGCCAGGAATGCCACCTTAGAGTGAGGGCACCAGTCAGGACCAGTCCAGGCCAGTTTCTTTCTCTTCCAACAGGAAAAGATTCTTCTTGTCCCAAACACATAACATGGGGGAAGGGCAGGCACTTGAAGTTGTAGAGACATTCCTACTCCTTGGGCCACACCCACCCACCTACTCCTGTGCTTGTGTGTGCAGTATGTATACACAAATGTGTAAACACATACGTGTGCATGTACCTGTGGGTGAGTGTACACTGTGTCCACGGGTCTACTGTATAGCATGTGCTTACATGCGTGTGTGCACAAGCACATATACTGTACAGCATGTGCACAAGTGTGTGTGCATGTGTCAGTAGGCTACACACTGCTCTTTCTGATCCCTGGGCCCCCAAACAGGCCATGACCAGGGACTCTGCTGCTGCCTGGGCTTGGGAGTCATACCCAGGTCACATGGGGTCCCAGAACCTTTGGGGAGACTCTCTCCTAGGGAGCTTGTGGAAGGAGATTCAGCCCTTAGCTCACAGAACCTGCTCCTAGTTCTTCAAGCCCATAGTGAAATTGTTTCCAGCTGTGACCATAGCCCTTGGCCTGCACACCCCTTCCTTAGCCACCAAAGCTATGCATTTTAAAAAAACATATATATATATATATTTAAGAAATTCTTTTCTTAAAACATGTGAACTGAAGCTGACTCCAAGCACCTCTGCCCCAGGCTGGTCCAGCAGGTGGGTCAGTACCCACTCACTCTCACCTGCAGCTGCACTGCCCCCTCATGGCCACGCTGCTATGGCCATGTCCCCAAGCCAAGCCTCCTGGCAAGCAGGCAGGTGGCAGCAACCCAGCGGCCCCCTCTGGACCACATCTCCTCCTGCCTGGTGCTCTGCAGCCACCAGAGCCTCCCATCACTCCCCATCACTCTGTGGCAGCCTCTGCAATTCCCGTGCGTAGTTCTCTCTCCACTTATCTGCCAGCTGCCGTCACCCATCCTACCTTAATCTCCTTCCTCCAGGCTGCAGGGAGAGTGTTCTCTTGCTCTTCCCAGCAGCCAGGCCCACTAATCCTTTTAGCACTGGGGCCTTGCTGCTCCAAGCTTCCTTTGCCTCTTGCAATAAGCTTGTATGAGAGAGACCCTGGCCTGTGGTGTGTGACATGTGTGTTCATGTGTGCTCCCTCACCCAGGCAAGAGGACACAGGGCACCAGGGGTTCTGAGCTGCCTCTCCATGCATAAGGCCAGGATGCACCAGACAAAGGTTGGCAAACTTGCCTGGTGATAATCACCCCTGGGTGGGGGTGGACAATCCCACCTCAGTAAGGGAGACACTTGCCGGCTGTGGCCATTCCCATCTCCTGAGGGAGGCTGTGATCAGCCTGTGCCCCTCTGTGCTGTGATTGTAAGGTGTGTCCCCACCCTCCTGCCTGCCCCCATCTGCACTGACAGCTCGGCCACCCCACTGCTCTTCCCCTACTCCTTCACACCTTCCCCAGAGAAGGGAGGCCTGGGCAGGGGTGAGGAGGAAAGAAGACCCCTGTGCAAGAAATGCCGCTCAGTTTTCTGGCTGTTTGCATCATTTGTGAGGAAAATAGAGACAAAGTCCTGCCTGGCTGTGGGGTAACAGAAGGGCAGGCTCTGCCTCCCTGAGGAAAAAGAAAAGTTCCCAGGGGAGGACAGGAGACAAGTAACGTACAAAGCCACCACCCATACAATCGCCACTCACACCTGCTCCTCTCCCTCATTCTGCACCCCACAATTTCTTCACCCTTCTTTGCCTCTATCCCCACCTGCCTTCAGCTGCTTCCCCCGCAGTCCGCAAAACTTCCTGTTTTCAGACTCAAGAACCACTTAGCTACCAGCCCACCAAATCTAGAATTTCTGAGGCAACCCAGGTAAGGCAGTGGAAGTTTCCAGATTCTTCCTCTGTCCACAGTGGGCAGAGGGGTGACCCCACTTCTGCTGATCACACACAGACAGACAGGTTGGTGGTAGGTTGTGAGCTCGAAACACAGACAGGACCTGTTTGTGGTTTGAAAGGTTGAGGTGCCCTGCTCCCCCAGGGCAGTGCTAACAATATGAGAACCACTCCCATCAATCACTCAATGCTTTGAGGACCAGTGAGGGTCAGTGGATATTTGGTGAATGGAGAAATCAGGGTTGGAAATTTGAAGGCTTGGGGAACCCGGAGGTGAGACACCAGACACTCAGTGGCTGTATACCCTCCAGCACAGCCCAGGCCCTGGACTTCTAGGCTCCCTCTGAGGCTGCGGGCTGGAGCTGGATCCTGCTTTTCAGATGCTCTGCAAGGCAGCTGACAGCCCTGGAGGGAGAATTTACACCAAGGGAATTGGCAAATGTAGGGTTGGGGTGTTTTTTTCCCCCTTGGAAAAGCCTGTTGATAAATATCTGCTCACACACCCCGACCTCTGCCCCTGGGGCTGTCTACTTGGAGGAGCAGAGTGGTCATCGCTGGGAGACCTCTGAGCCCTTGGCACCACTCCCAGGCAACAAACCCCACAGCTCTGGCTTGAGACAGACATTTGCATTTCTAATAAGTTCCTGGGTGAGACCAGTGCTGCTGCTGGGGGTGGGGGAAGTGCACTTGGGACCTGGTCACCATCCTGCCTTCATCACGTGGATTGGTTGGTTCAAAGGTTACACGATCAATCAGCTGTGAAGGAGAGAGGACTGGATAGGACCGAGGCCAGCTTTCAATCCCGAAACTCACATTTTGTTTCCAAAGCAGAGCCAGGTATAGCCAAGAAGGGGGTCTTGTGGTACCTAGAGCTGGTCGGCTGTCGGAAAGCCACCAGCTCAGCATCTCTGCAGAGATCCACCTAGCGACTGACAGCAGCAGGGTGGGGTCCACGGGAGGGAAAGCATGCATCCAGAGAGGTGAGTGCAAGGTCCACTGCTGCGGGGTTCTGTGCCAGCTTGACACCTCCTGTCCCATGTCCCACTGCCCCCTAGCCCTATGGGTAAATGCCAGATTGCAGGGGGGTTCTTAAAACACACACTTAACTTGGCTTTATACAGGATTCGTCTTCACTGTCGTGGAGTTCGTTGTGAACAAGCAGCCTCTCTGTAACGAGGGGCCCACATCTCCTTCAGGCTCACCCGGAGAACCCCAGTGCTCTCACCCCGGGCGCCTTCCCTGCCCAGCCAGCTTGGGAGCACACTCCTCATACTTCACTCCTTCTAAGTTGGCAGAGCTGGTTCCAGGCTGGGGGCCAAGCAGCAGGAAGCACCCCGGGAGGAGCCTGTGGGATGAGCCGTCTGTCCTCCAGCATGGGTGGAAGGGCTTTGGAACTCTGGGGCCCCACCTCACTCTGCTTCCTCCCTGCTCCTCCCTCACTTCCTGTCACTTGGCCGGTCTGTCCATTTTTCTCCTCCCCACTCTCCTGTGAGCTTTTCCACCTGGTGTCTGGAGGCCTGTGACTCCCACACCAGGCTCCTGCCTTCTCCTCTCAGACTGACGGGGTTGGTTTTCCTCCAAGTCTCTGTCTTCACATCACTTCCTTCAGGTCTTTCCACTGCCCACCACCTGACATCCAAGCTCCTTGGCACTGCCTTGGTGGCACCACACCTGCCTCCCCTCTCTTCTCTCTCTCACACCTCACCGGCCACCCAATGAGTTGTCTGGAAGCCATGCCCGAGGGGTTTAAATCCAGCACACACCAGGGTTAAGGTTCCACTGCTTCCCATGGCCCCGCTTCCTGGCCATGAACTGAGCGGTAGCCTAACTTCCCTGGCCTGCGCTCCTCCTGCTATCTGTGGTATCATAGAAACACCTTGCTGGACCTCAGTTTCCTTGTTCGCAGTAGAAGCAGCCGGGCTGGAGAGCTCTAGGGTCTTCCTGGATCCCAAGCTATCTGGGCTGTGGATTGTGGAGGACGCAGGCTGCCACCTGGTGGAAGGAAACTCACATAGCAATGTTCCCCACCAGGGCGGCTGGCTGGTAGGCCCTGGTACTGGGTTTCGGTTGCAAACTCGACAGAACACCAGGCAGCTCGGCTCATGGACTGAAGTTTCAGAGCTTGGAATTCCCACTCTGCATTTCCCAGCCTTGGCCCTGCTTACCTCATTTAATCCTCTGAGCATCATGGGGTTGTGACAACTCATGAATCAAGCGCTCACAGGTGCCTGTCATGTGCACCTGCTGGCGTTTGGTGGCCATGGCTGGAGCTGTGCTCACCTTTCAGCAACTTCTGCTGCTGGGCCAGGGCAGGGTGGCCCTCCCCACACACTTGACTTAAGGTTAGGCACCACTGTGTGACCAATGGCCTGGGAGTGGGGTGTGCCATTCGGGCAGAGTTTGCAGGAACGCACTCTCCCTTGTATCCAGGTGATTGCACCATGAACTCAAACCCTGGGGTGAGGCCGCAGCAGGGCAGACTGACCCCCACAACCCACCACCGTGGGCCAGAAATAAACCTGTGCTTTCACAGATCTTTGGCTTGGGTTGGCACTAAACAACCAGGCATGTGGTGACTGATCTGCTCTTACCCATCCGTGCAGAGCCTCTCTGAGGAGAAATCATTCCTCTGACTTACCTTATATATACTTATTAAATGTGAATTGATTATATATACTTATTAAATGTGAATTGATGAACACACACATTTCTTTCCCAAACTTAGAACACTAAGCGAGAGTGGCAGTGGAATTTGCGATTCAAAGCACACTGTGAACTATGATGTGAGCAAGAGATAAAAACATAGCAGAGTTCCCAGGTGTTTTTTCTCAAACATGCAAACTCTTACAGAGACAGAGCTGGGGATTCACGGACCTGGTTCCCATCCTTGGAGCCACCCGCCCACTGCAAAAGGACCAAGGCTGAGGTCACCTCTCTTCCATTCAAAACGACCCCTCCCATCTCCATTTAACCTGTTTATTAGACGACGTGCTGGGCAGTGGGTCCCTGTCAGGAAGGGATGCCACCAAGCAGGCCAGCAACAGCTCCAGCGTGAGCCAAGTGAGCCTGACCCAGGAAGGCTCAGGCTAGGTGGGCCCTGGTGCCACCTAGTGGTCCTGACCAGCACCGCTCAGAGGCCAGAGCTACCGTAGACTGACCATTAAGGGAATCTGACTCATGGCCTGAGGCCTGGGTATCTGGGGGGGAGGGGGACAGGGGGAGGATGGAAGGCACAGGATGGAGGGGCACCAGCTGGCTCAAGGACAGAACCACACCAAGCCTCTGCCATCAACAAATCACTAGATCAAAATGCAATGCAGAGGGCATGCTAACTATGCCCAAAGCCCAGCCAATGGGACTGGGGTCCTCTGGGTGCAAGGGGGGTTCATCCAGTCATCAGGAAAGCAGAGCCCCACTCTGATGTCCACCCCAGGCTGCCACGTGGGCAGCACCAGCCTGTCCTGTATGCAAACCCCAGTCTGTCAGATAGGAGGCAGACACAGACATCACAGTGGATGGGTAAATATAGGAGACAGATGGACCACGTCCACAGTATACACGAGTGGCCCTGCTCCAGTGGTCTTTCTGAAAGTGAACACATGGATATCATCTTTCTCCATGTCACTTAGCCCCTATCCTCATTCCAAACCATGATCCCACACACGTGCTGTGACACACTCCTCTCATCTCCACCAGTCTTAGGTTCCTTGGAGTGGCAGCCATGTCTCCCACATGCCTGGCTGGGAAGTGCCAGGCACCAGGACCAATTGAGGAGTAAGTGATCAGAGACGAGCAACGGGTGAGCCTGGAGACTCAAGCCTGGTGCTCCATCAAGCACACAGATGGAGACGTCAATGAGAGTCTGAGGGAGGAGGGAGGATTTTAGGACAGGTTAAGAAAAGGGGGTTGGTTGGAGGATGAGATTGCAGGGCCAAGAACAACTCTCCAGAACATCCCTAGGATGGACAACTCATCCCAAGAGTGACCACAGCCACCACCATTCACTGGGCTGACCAGGACCCAGGCTGGCAAAGCAGTTCCATTTGAGTCTCACACCAACTCTAGGTGGGGACCAGGGCTCTGAATATCATGGAAGGCCTAGGCTTGTTGTTTTATTTCCAACCATCACGAGCTGACATCAAATGCCACGTGGTCTCCACTTACAGACAGGACAACTTGTGATCCTGACAAGTGAGATGGCCCCACTAGTGCCCTGCTCAATGTCACAGCAATGGCCAATTCGTCAAAGTTCCAGAACCACACTCTGTCCCTGTGCCCATCCCAGGTCAGCAATGAGCAGATGGAGACCAGCAGAGAGCAGCCTGAGGGCAGCATGAGTATGTCTGTGCAGTAGTCAGGACAAGTCCCCAGCACAGTCACACTCCTGCATGGAACCATTGCTGCCAGTTGTCCTTGCAAGCTGGCCACAGGGTCAGATGTCCAGAGACCCTGGGCCTAATGCTAGGTGAGGAAAGCAGAGAGCTTCAGGGGGTGGAGCGGGTGCTATGCAAGGGTTGATGCATGGGGCTGGCTCCTAAGAGGCGAGGTAAGACCTGTCTCTCCTTCATCACGGCCTCCATGACACCCAGTACAGTGTTGGCATACAGCACAAGCTTAAGGTATGCAGAGTGAAATGGCTAACTGAGCTGAGCCCAGGCTGCAGGTTCTGCAAGTGAGAGGTGTCCCCAACCTAGCACACTCTGCTCTCCCTTGATGGGATGCCATTAGAGGTACAGCTCGGGGCTGGAAGTCTGCACAGAGCTGGTCCTGAGGTCAGGGAATATGTGGTGATCTCTGTCAAGAACCTTTTAAAGCTCCGTCTAGAGCAAGAATCTTGGCTGCCTGCCTTAGGAGCCCACTCCTATGGGGCAGACATTCTGTGCTGGAAGGCATATGATGGGGCTAGCCCACCCTGCATGCCTGCAGAAATCCCACTTTCTGGGAACCCACAGTGCATTGGTCATCACTTAGACTCTTAGACTGTGTCACGACTATGAAAGACACAGTGACCCCATTTACGCAATGAGCTTTGTGCAGACTGAGTTGCTGCTTGAGAACCCTCTCCTGCACCAGGCTCAGCACCCACGTCCAGAGCTGTGGTTTGCAGTGGAGAGCAAGGTCCCCTTGGCATCCAGTGGTGACAGCTGACCCTCACTTAGCAGCTAGTGAGAAGTGGGCACAAGCTTCTTGTGGTCCTCTCCTCCAGCCCAGGTGTGGGACTGTTGTTCTTCCCCTATAAAGAGGAGGAACCGAGGTGTGGGTGGAAGCACTGGACCCAAGGTCAACAGGAAGGGACAGAGTAGGAAGGTGAGCACAGAGCCCTGGCTGGCCGGCTAGCCATTGGATCTAGGCTGCCTCTCAAAACTCTCAAGGCTGTCCTGCTGTGGCTGTGGCTGACCCTCCTGCTGGGTGGGGTGGAGGGGAGGATGCTTGCCTGCTGAACTTCCAGTGGGCTGCAGCTCCAAATGACCTCCTGCACTAAGGGGAGGCTCACTGCCCCTGGCTTCCTGTGCCAGCATCCAGGTGAAAGCCGGCAACATCCAAGGACATCTGGGTCACCAGCTTCCTCCCCAGGGCTGTAGACATCTCAGGACAATGGAACAGGAAGCAAAGCTATGTCTCTACTCAGGACTAGAGGGGCCTTTCCTTCACAAACCCCCCCGCCCCGGGTCACCACTCCTAGCTGCCTCGCCCTCCAGGGAGGAGGAAGAAAAACCCCCTTCCAGGGAAAACTGAGACTGGAGTAGGCAAAGTGGGGGAGAAAGGGCCTGGCTGAGCTCAAAGAAGAGGGGCATGCCATCAGTGCCCCTCCACACATTTAGGAGGCCATGGGAGCCACCTCAACAGCCCACACAATCCTCGGCTCTTCCGCCCACTGCTCCTGACCGTGGTCTTTTCAACTCTGGGTCCTACGGAAAAAGGGCATGCATCTCCAAAATGAAACTGCCTCCACGGTTGTGACCCCGACAAGTTAAGGACTTCTCAGAAAGGCAGGAAGCCCCATCCCAACTCCTCAAACCCTTTCTCTACGCCACTTACATCCTCCCAGATGCTGGGGACCGGCCCCAGGGGGCACTTCTGCTACTTTCCACAGGAAGAAGGGGACCACACTTGGGAGGAGTGCAGATGATGGGTGGCACTGGGCAAATCCACTTGATGCTCAGAGCGACCAGGCAGGTGTCCTCCCTCTGGCCACCTGGGACCCAAGGCCATGCCAGGACCAGTCATCAGATCTGCAGGGCGTTACTGGGGTTTGCACTTGCTAGGCAGGTGTTCTACCACTTGAGCTATGCCACACAGACCTTTTGAATGAGCCCACTGCACCAGGAGGAATGCACACCAGGCAGGGTGGCAGAGTCTGAGCCCTGGAAATGCCCCCTGGCTGCCAGGCTGACCCGTCCGCAGGGTGGACACAGGAGTCTGGCTCCTTAGATGGTATAAATGTTCCAAAGACTTCTCCCAGCTGCCCAGTGGGCAGTCAGGACTTCCTGTCTATACATCACTATGTACATCCAAGCAAATTACCACTCTCTTAAGACGTTTGATCCCTGGGAAGGTTCAGATAAACCTGCTAAAATCCTGTTCATTCATTAATTTTCCCACTTAGCTGTTCTGGGATGAAGCTGAGCTCTAGGATGGGTCAGCCGGTCATAGTAGTCTGATTTGGGGAAGCCACCTGGCTCCTCCCTGCCATCTTTTCCTCTATGAACCCGTCCCACTGCTGAGAAAAGCCAGCTGCTTCACAGAGTGAATGCACAGGCAGGAGCTGGTTATCACCCACGGCCCTCTGGCTTTCTAGGTGGCTTCCTCCATCCATGAGGACGGACAGAGAACAGGTCTGCCCCCAACAGTGTAACACCAGCCCCAGATGACTTGGGGTGCACTGAGCCAACACTGGAAGGTACAACCACAAACTGAGGCCCAGGGGCGGAAAGGATCCCCAACCCAGGGAACTTTGGAAACTGTCAGGAAGTTGTCCAGTCTCAGGTATCAGAGCCACACATCGGTGGTCGTGCATCTGGGGTTTAAAGACAGAAGGACTTGTACTCCAGGACCACTCCAGGACCGTCCCAGGGCCCACAAGCAGGGTTTGCAGCTGGTGGGCAGTGGAGCCCAATGTACAGCTTTATGAACAGAGATGACATGAGAGCAGCGAGAGCCACCTGAGCCTGCTGGCCATTCAGAGCTCCCAGCATGCACTGCAGCGTCCAGCCCCAGGGGACTTTGGCTCCTAAGTGGAACAGGCAAAAGATGTCCTGTGGCTTGGAGGAGTGGACACACCTTCCATGGGATGTGAATTGGAAAGGCTGCGGGAAGGCCAATATTAAAGTTAAAAATGAGCACACCACCTACACTATGCCAGCTCTTGTCACCCAGAAGAGACTTTAGCTGCCAGGACACATCAGCAATTTTAGACGTTTTAGGTCATCATGACTGGGGTGCTGGGGGGCGTCTGGAATCTCGTGGAATGAGCCTGGGGAATGCAGTTGAACCTCCTGCAGTACAGGAAAGACCTACACCTGAGAGGTCCAGGCTGTCTGCCTAGAGAAATGTCCACCCATGAAACGACAGAACGGTAAAAGGCCAATGAGGGCAGTGATTCCAGAGGCCAGACACGAGTCCACCCGTGTGAACTCACTTCACCCAGCCACTCCTGAGGTGAGTGGTTTTGGTGGTTTTATGCCCCCCCCCGGAGGATATGTTGATGTGACAACCCCCCCATGAGTGGGAGTGTGACCTTATTTGGAAGGTGGTCTTTGCAGATACGATGTCAGTTAAGTGGCCCTAATCCAGCAGGACTGAGTCCTTCCAAGAAGAAAATACTGTGCAAAGACAGGGACACCTGTGGGAGGAGGCATGTGACAATGGAGGCAGTGACTGCAGGGGTGAACCTACATGTCCTGGAGTACCACAGTCTGCTAAAAGCAGCAGAAGCTGACAGAGGGCAAGGAGGACATCCCTGCAGGGTCTCAGAGGGTGCCTGGCACGGCTGACGCCTGGGGTTTGCACTTTTGGCCTGTGCTGCTTCCAGCCACCAGTGTAAGGTTTCGTAGCAGCCCAGGACGCTCACAGTGGACGATGTTATCGCCACATTACAGCGGGGGAGATGGGACTCGGAGAGCCAAGGGTGTCGCCCACATTCGCACAGCAACTCATCGCTCAACCTCTGGCCTCTCCATTCCTGGTCAAATAAGAACATCAGCCTGTCACTTTCATGGGGTTTTCATGTGGCAAGTGTGGCAAGGTCACATGGAACATTGTGCTGGGTTTTGTCTGCTCTCTGCTGTGATTCAGGGAGGACCCCAACCAACCACTAGGCTCACTGCAGTGAGCAGAGCCCACCAAGGGGCTATGCAGGTGTCTGGCAGGTTGTGTGTCCCTGGAAGACTGGAAGGAACAAGGGAGAAATCTGCCTTCAAAAGTCCAAGAATGTAGCTGGGCACCAGGAGCAGAGATCAGGAAGATCATGGTTTGAACCCAACCCCATGAGACCCTATCTCAAAAAACCACCACACACACACACACACACACACAGGACTGGCAGAGGGGCTCAAGCAATAAGAGAGCCTTTATAGCAAGCATAAGGCCCTAAGTTCAAACACCAGTGCTGCCTCACCCCCCCAAAAAGTTTGAGAATATTGACTCCTCCTGCCTCCCTCTACTGTGAGCTCTAGGCAACTCCCACATCTGGAACCTGACAGCAGCTCAGAAGGCATCTGAAGCAGGACCACCCAGTCCTCGGATTGACCTCTGAACATGTGGGGTGCTGGAAAGCACGGGGAAATGGCTGTGTTCACATGGACAGTGGGGTGAGGATGGAGCAGGATACCCAGAGAGTGGGGTCCAGAGTGGGGAAAATTCTGACAGTGAAGAAAGAAATGAGTCAGGGGGCCCCAAAACCCAGATGCATCAGTCCAGGGCCTCCCTGAAACACCCTGAGGTGTGGATGGGGTTGGATGCCAGGAGGGAACCCAGGACCAGCCCCCTGGCTGCTCCCACACAAATACCTGCTGGCTGAAGGAGAGTGGGACTGTTGGGGGGGACATCGGCCTCACCGTCTGACCTCCCCTGGTCCCCACGCTTCCTGACTTGGCTGACCCCCAAAAGCCACCTCTGAATGTCCCCACTAAGGAAGAGCACCTGCTCTGAAGAAAACACGGCCACAGGAAACATACCTGAAGACCCCAGACTTACCAAATGAGGGGCCTGGGTGCCCCCCAACTTTGAAAGAATAGGCTGGAACTGGGAAGCCCTGAGCTGCGGGCAGGGAACCAGAGGGGCTCCCAGCTGGAGTTGGAGCTGCTTCAAGCACGATTTGGCACAGGATGAGCTTCATATGTGGATGAGCCAACAGAAAGATAAGAACTTGGGGCCTGCAGTTCTATGGGATCCAGTCACAGCCAACCTTTTGGTACCTGTCCCAGGCTCACTGGCTGCTTACATGCGCCACCTGGTGGTGCAATGTGGGTACTGCTGCCACATAGGCCGACTCCAGCAAAACAGGCAGCAGGGCCAGCCAGCCCCAAGGAAGACTTCTTCATGGACCATTGGCTCAATCATCAATCAATCAACCAACCAACCAGTCAATGACACACCTTAAGACAGCCTCAAATGCAAACATTTCATTCAGCACGCTTGTGTGTCCCAATGCGCTGAGATCCTGTGTTTGGGGGCAGAGGGAGAGGGGGAGGGGAGAAAATGGGGAGAAGGGTGCTCAATCCCTTTGGCTCCCTTTTATAGGGGGGGATGCCCCAACGTTCTCCTGACTCCCTGTTACCCACAGACTCGTGTGGTCTTCTCCATGACAGGTTCCTGGCACTCCCCTGAGTGATGCCGGCACCCCACAGCATCCCGGAACCGCCTACCCAGGGGTCTTATGACCAGGGCCCACTCAGGCAGGACTGCAGATTGACAGCCAGACTCAGGTGCCACAGCTTGACACAGCAGCCCCCAACCCCCAAACCACTGGCCTACCCAAGCTGCAGTGGGGTGCTCTGGGGAATGGGCAGATTGTTTGTGGTGTGGGCAAACAGGGTCTCTGCAGATGCACCCCGTTTCTTTGGGGGACATGTCCTAAAGTGGATGTCCTAAGACCTGAAACCCGGGTAATATTGAACCCTACACATACATTTACTATGGGTTTTCCTACACACACCTGGAAGAAAGGTTGATCTACAAATTAGGCACAGTAAAAGATTAACAGTAGTAAATAACATTAATGGAATAGAACCGTTCTAACAACAAACTGTAATAAAAGTTACTTGGAACTTATTAAGTTGGTTATATCTGAAATATTCCACTTAGCGTTTCTGGACGTCGGGTAATGGAAGCTGAGATGCGGGGCTCAGGACAAAGGAAGGTATTGTAATTAAGCTAGGGGTCATGAGATGCAACCATGGTGGATTGGGTGGGCTCTACATCCAATGACAGGGACAAAGGAGGCAGAGGGACATGCAGAAGGGAAGGCCATGTGGCCTTGGAGGCAGACAATAGAGGATGTGCCTATAAGAAAGAGAACAAGGGACAAGGTAGCTATATAAGCTGGAAGGGGCAAGAGGGGTCCTTCCCTAGAGCCTCCAGAGGGAGCACAGCCCCTCAGACACCTTGACTTTGATCTCTGGACTCCAGAACTGGGAGAAAATCAAGTGCTGCTGCTTTAAGCCACATTATGTGGTCACTGTTACGGAGCACATAAGACCCTAATATAGCTCTCTTATATAGGGAGCCCCTTCCATGTTCCCTGGATAGTGGCCACCAAGAGCCCAGGGTAGAAGAACCAAAGACAGCCTTATGTCCTCAGAGCCCGCTGCCTCCCAGTGCTACTCAAGGAGGGAAGGGGTCCCTGGAGAGAGCTGAAGGGATGGGGTGGCAAGAGAGGCGGGATCGCTTGGCAGTTGCTCAAATTTAGTTTGCACCTCCTTTGCCAGTGCGGAGGAAAACAAACGACCTACGAACTGAATGAAAAATGGTGATTCATTACCCTTGATGTGTGATGATGGCTTAATTATTTTTCTAACTGGGGAGAGACGCTTTCTGACAGCAGGTGCAAATGAATTCTCCACTGTTTTAAGGAGTGATTGGCCCAGGACAGGCAGAAAACTGGAAAACCTAATTAAATCGGGAGTCTCGCGAAATAAATGGAGCAGGCGTTTGCTTGCTCGCTACTGACGGGTATTAACGACAGTTCCCAAAAAACTGGGAAGGCTCCTGACCGAGTGTGCAGAGTGGGTATGGCCTGGGGGTGGGGGTGGCACGGACCCCAAAGTGCTGTACAGGAGCACATGGCACTAGGTCTCAATCAGGTGTCATCTTGGGTCCTCATTTTCCTTTTCTGTAAAAGGGAGACTGGACGATCAGATGGCTGATGACAGCTCTGCCGGCATTGGGGTCTGGCCTCCGCATGTGGGTTTGGAGTCTGACGGCCCCTTACGGCTCTGACCCAGGTCTAGTTCATGCAGCCTTTCTGAGCCTCAGACTCCTTTCCTGTAACATGGGTACAGGAGCTTCTCCAACCCTCTAGGATACCATGAGCTCTAACCCTGCAGGGCAGGATGGGCTCCTCAGGATCAGATGGTGGTAAAGGCCTCCTACCTGCTCTGTGGCTCAGAGGACTGACTGTCCACCAGGTTGTCCCCTTCTCACCCTGACGTCTCCTGGAGCCTGCTTAGTTCTCTGATACTTGCAGGGGACAGCCTTATCACAGTCTAGCAGAAAGCAGGATCCTCTCTCCCATCTTTTAGGGTCACCTTCCCCTAGGATCTAGTGGAGGCCCTCTGCTGGCAAGGCCAACACCAGCACCTGCGCCTCCAGGCAGAGCCACAGCCCTGCTGTAGGGTCTCCCTTGACATATAGAGGAGCAGCCCCACAGGCGGTCAGGCTGCCCTCCCCGACAAGCCCTGACACCTGGCTTAGACTCCAGTAGGACCATCTGACCCATGGCGTCAAGCACAAAGCAAGTAGCAGTAGCCTGGTGCTCACCACACCCTGTGGACTCACAATGGGGGCCCTTGTGCCCTTATTTTGTAATTGATTTTTGTCTCCGATGATTTCAAAGATACGGAAAGGTCACAGGGGTTTAACACCAGCATCCTCACCACCAGCTCCACTTGGCAGCTCTTGCCTGATCACACCGTTGCCACCTCCCCACCCCTCTGTGCAATTGTCAACCCCGTGTATTGTCTAAGATGCACCTGAAAGGAAGCTGGAGATGTCTGCACCCTCCCTACTACCTCACCACGGTCATTACCAATTGGGGTCCATCTTTGTTGACATCAACTTTTTCCTCCTTTTTCAGATGAAAAATCTACCTATTCACTGAAATGCACAATGCCTGTGCAACCCGCCTTTCACTAAAATGTAGACTATGACCCTCTACCCAGGAGCCCCTGTCACACCTGTCCAGCCACTCCTCCCTGTCTGGTTTCAACTTTCTCTGCTGGATTTGTTTTCCTGTTCTGGTGCATCCTGTAAGTGGAATTGTGCTCTTTGCATTGGGCTCCTTCCAGCCTGTGTAGGGTTTTGAGTCTCCTTTCCCTCTCACATCTATCAGTCCTGCTGTGTAATATTCCTTAAAATAGTGTATCCTTGGTTTGCTTCCGCAGTCATTCCCCTGCTGATGGTCACTTGGGTAGTTTTCACTTCTGAGCTCCAATGAACAGAGCTGCTGTGAATGTTCTCAAATGCAGCTTTAGGTTCCAATTCACAATGAAAAGCTATGTTCTCATTCCTTGGAACTGTTTCTTTCACCATTGTGAGACAGGAAGAGAAAAGAAAGCTCTCCTGCCTGCTACTAGCTCCAGGAGTGGACTATAGCTGGCCATGTCTGAGCCCCAAACTTCCACTCTGCCCATGTCACTCTCCACTGCCGAGGCCAGCCGGCCTGCTGAGGTCCTCCAAAGTGCTCCCTGCTCTGTGTCCAGGACGAAGTGCCTGCCTCTCCCCAGGCCAGCAAGGACCACACTTCTCAATGGCCTCATGTTTCCCACCAGCAAATCCTGCTTTACTTCCAGTCACTGGGAAATGGGGGAGGGAGACATGCCCATCAGGACAGGGACAATGGCCAGCAGTGTCCTTTGTTCCTTTCACCCCTACAGACAGATGTAAGGAGCTTGTCTCAATCGTCATCCTCCATCCTGTCTTCTGCAAGGAATTGACTCCCTCAGGTAATGAGATTCCATCCATCCAGTTCTGGGCCACCCCAGATGTTGGGTTAAGTGAGCCGCCCTCAATGGGAAGGACCAACACCACAAGTCAGGATGCTCCTGTGTACCCAGGTCTTGCTGGGGAATATCCTGGGATGTCATGGCAGAGCAAAGAAATGCAAGCTGCTGGATCTGTGTCCCAGAGTCTGAGAGCAAACGAGGTGCAAAGGTGACAATTTTGGGGAGGTCTCTGAGGAGTCACTGCAGAGGGGGCAAATGAGGTGCAAACCTACCACCCTTACTGTATCAGTGCATATGGGCACACTTCCAGTGAAAGTAACAACACACGTGTTGTAAATGGACAAGTAAGCCACCTGCCCATTGGATAAAGGGCAGGGAGAACCACCCCAGTGATAAATGAGGTGCACAACAGGAGGACACGGGCAAGTTCGGTTTTCATGTCTAACCGATGTGCTCAGGGAGCCAGTCTGCCCTCTCCCAAAGAAGTGGGCAGTTTGGCTGGAGACCCAAGACGTAACACACAGCCTCATATCAGGCCCTGTGTTTGGCTTTGGCTCAAACCAGAAGGAGAGAGTCATTTGAGGACAGAATGTTCCTGGGGAATGGGAGAAAAGGAGGAAGGAGGAATTCGGCAGAAGTGCAAAGGAAGCAGGAGATGAGGCAGAGTGAGGCAAGAATTCTCTCAAGTTGGTTGGGGGAAGCAGAGGTGATACCAGGACAGAAATGCAAGGGGTCCTGCAAGAACAGTGTTCTTTCATTAATGGTAGTAGGTGGTATGAACACCTACTATGTGCCAGGTTCTGGGATGGGGGGCTGTACACAAAGACAAAACCATACATCCAAGAAATTCCTATCTAGCAGGAGACAGGGAACTGACTGGGTTTGTTACAGTGAGGGCTCTGGAGCCAGCCAGCCCTGGGTCCCATCCTGCCTCCAACCCTGGTCCGCTCAGAAACCTCAGCAAGAGTCTTTGCTCTCAGCTTTCTGTTTTCTTCACCTGTAAAATGGGAGTCCTAAGAGTGCCACCTCCTCAGGCCATTGTATGGATTTACTGTGATGAACCTGGCCCAGGTAAGTGAGTGCTCCATGACCTGTAGGAGTGTTCACGGTGTCTTTCTCACAGATATTGTGATCCACAGGGTAGGAGCATTAAAACAATTTATACCAAAAAGGTGAAAAGAACCCTTTTGTCCCAGGATGTACAGGTGTGGACAGGACTCTGTGCAGGATGGGGACCTCTGGGTTCAGGTCTGGCTCCAAGGATCATGGGTTGCCCCAGGACCTGGGCAAGTCACTCCATGACTTTAAAGACAGGGGCCCCCAAAGCTGCAACAGATCTGGATGCTGTTTTTAGGGAGCACCAGGCAGAAGGTGGGTCTCTTAGATTCTGTTCTGGGAGATTGTTAAGAGGCATTCAGCCAACGAGGCTCATGTTGTTTGGCTGAGTTAAAGCCAAATTATCCAGATAATAGTAATAATAACCACAATTATAACAACAGGTAAAACCCAAGTTGATAAAATCATCAACTGCATTTTTCTTGAGTTAATGGTCTCTCCCACCAAGTAATTCTTTTCATCATTATTATTATTATTTATTGAGGTAAAGTTCACATAACACAAAATTAACCATTTTAAAGTGTATGAATTCCCACCAGCAATGTATGAGGGTTTCAAAGCCTCCACATCATCACTGATACTAGTCTTTTTTTTTTTCTTGCAGAGTGTGGAGTGGCTGCCAGCTACTTCTTTTATGTCCTTGACCTTCTGAAATCTATAGGTGACACACAGAGGGTAGTTGGCACCATGCAAGATCAGGCCACTGGAAGGAAACGTGTGTAAAACCCCAGAGCAGCTGGACCCAAGCCCCAGAGTTGGCAAACAGGTCTTGACACTCCCCCTGGGTGGGCAGGTGCCAGGAGACCCACCTTGCAGAGTCAGCTTGCAGTGCATGCACTGATGAGGGCACCATGTGGTCAGCTGTGCTGGTGCTGCCTGGAGTCTGAGGGACACCCCAACTCCTCTGGGCTCTGCTGATAGGGTCACATGACCTCCACCCAGAGGATGAAGATCCACAAGAGGGCATGACAAGATGCTGATATCTTGGGTAGTGTCTTTAATGCAAGCAAAAGCATCCCTGTGACCTCTATTAGGACAACAGTTCTGCCCTTTCTTCACCACCTGAGCCTCTCTCCTGCCACCCTCCACCCTCATCTGCCCACAGCTGGACAATGAGCAGGTGCCCTTTCCCAGCATTCAAGATGCCAGATGAGTTCCTTAAGCACAGAGTCCTTAGAGCCTGGCTGCCACAGGCAGTGTCATTCTCTAGCAGTCAAGGCCTAGCAGGATGGGAGTCCCCCTCTCTCCGTAGCCTTGGTCATCCCTGTCCAAGGCACCTGTCCCTGCTGCACTGAGAACAGCCAGGCTGCTTCCTGCTTCTCTGCACCTTTCCAAGCTGCCGTGGACAGAATCCTCAGACGGCCCCGAGGAATCCTGGTTGCTGGTGCAACATCCCCAAGTTGTTCAACCAAGCACACACCTGGGTCCTTCCGGCAGAGGAGGTGTTTTACAGGTGTCCCAAGCCAGTGGCTTGGGCAGGGAGATTATCAGGTGGGCCCTGCCCAAGCAGGTGTGCCCTTCAAAAGCAGAGTGTACTCAGGCTGGTCATGGAGGAAGTCAGAGAAATGGACAGGCTGAAAGGGACTGGAGAAGGGGACATGCTTCACTGCTGCTCTGCTGTGAAGGGTACAGAAGGTGAGGAATGGAGCTGAGAGGTGACTGAGCGGGGTCCAGCTGTGCCGGACCTATACTCTGACCCACAGAGACATGAGCTACGTGTGGGCCGCATGTTCAGCTCCTAAATTCAAGCTGGTTGTTACTTGGTGATAAAACAGGAACACAGAACCTGGATCAAGGATCAAGGGTGGGGGGCTCCTGCCTGGAGCACCCAACCCTGATCTCAGCAGTCACACCTCAGCTGCCCAGTAGGCTGCTGTGCCAGATCCATCACTGGCTCCTGCACCTCCAGCACCAGCCAGGGCCACTTGCTCCTGGACAAATGAACAGCTGGAACTTTCTCACATCCCTCCCTGCTATCTACCACACACCCCTCCCCAGTCAGAAGACCTGGCCAAGGTGCAGAGCCCAGGCTTCCTAATAGTATGACCTCAGCCAGCCACTTTGTCCTTTCGTGCTTCAGTTTCCCCCTCTGTCAGATGGACACAATCATGGCCACCTTAAGCAGCTGTCATTCCCCAGGTCTTCTGCACTGTGCCTGGCTGGCAGTGGAGCTCAGATGGGGAGGGTTTGTGGGAGGCTCTGGTGACTTTTTGTGTTCTACATCCGGCTTCCTCGCTGCTTTTTCTGCGTGTTCTAGCTCCTGCACTGTACTGAAGGGTCCTGAAGACAAATTTTGCTGGTGCATCAGTGCTTCAAATGCAAGGGAGATGCTGTGCCCTGATTCACCCATCGTGAGTTGAAACCATCGAAAGTTGAGAATGTGTGTAGTGCGACTGACCTCCCCCACCTCACCATCTAACTACACATAGCACCCTGGCAGGTATGGATGTCTCCCTGGTGGCCATGGGGCTGACAGGGAGCTGCAGCTCACTGCCACTGCCCAGCAGCACACGAGCACATGTCTCACGAGCACATGTCAGCACACGAGCAGGTTAGAGCACATGTCTAACCTGGGGAAAGAGCAAAACTCAAACTTCAAAGTATGGTTTCTGCCAGGTGTGGTGGTACATACCTGTAACCTCAGCACTTGAGAGACTGAGGCAGGAGGGATGAAAACTGGACGTCATGCTGGGTTATGTGTCTCAAAAAGAGTATGGTTTCTGCTGAATGCACATCATTTTCCTACCATCGTAAAATGGAAAAACCTTTTTCTTTTTTGCGGTACTGAGGTCTGACCTCGGGGCCTTGTGCTTGTGAGGTAGGTGCTCTACCATTGAACCATAGCCCTACCCTTTCATGCATCTTTTCTCAGAGAGGGTCTCATGTTTTTACACAGAGCTGGCCCCCTTGGACTGATGCCTTCCTACCTCTGGCTCCTCACATAGCTGGGACTGAAGGCATGCACTCCACACCTGGCATGTTTGTGGAAATGATAACTTTTCGCCCTGGCCTTGAATTGAAATCTCCTTGATTTCTGCTTCCCAAGTAGCTGGGAGTACAGGCGTGGGCCACCATGCCCAATCTGGAAAAGTCTTACATTGAACCATTTGTGCCAGTTTGTACCCAGAGCCACTAAGACCATTCTTGAGTTGGCAGGGATTACCCAAACAGCCTGGCTCCCTCTGGCCCAGACCCTTTGCCATGTGCCCCCTCTGCATGGAGGGCTCGTCCCAGGGAGGCAGAGCAGCCACTGTCCCAGTCCCACCATCTCCTCCTCCGGCCTTCTCCAGCCTCCCTTCCAGGTCTGGGTTACACAAAACTACTCAGGCTCCCCAAAGACTCTGCTCCCCGGCTCCTTCTCCCTCTGAGTGTAACCTCCTGCCTGTCTGCTTGCCTGACTGTGGCCCCCACACTCCCACCCACCCAATGAGGTTGAAAGTCCACAAGGGCAGACCAGGGTCTCATTCTCCTGTACCCCAGGAACCCCAAAATGCAGCATCCACTCAGCCTTCCAGTCCCTCATATGGCAAGTCGTCATGGAACACCCAATGATCACCAGACCCAGGAAAATGTCAAACTCCAGGCCTCCTGGAGCAGAGGTGAGCACTTGGCTTGTTTGTTGAATGAATGTGTGCTCACATGGGGACCAAGGAAATGGGACGTGTGGAGATGTACGTGTACATGATGGATGGACGTGTGTGCATGAGCAAGTGCAGCATATGCACGTGTTGCATACATGTGTGTATATGCATACGTGCACATGGATGCATGTTATGTGTATCCATGTGCCGAATGTACACACGTGTGTGAGTGTGCACGACAGGTACAAGTGTGCGTGAGTATGACCGTGTGAGGGGTACATACACCTGTTCAGTGTGTACACGTGTGTATATCCCTGAGACTACGGGAGGAGCTGGCATGCCTCATCTGGGTCATGTCCCTGCCTGCCTCCTTCTTCCTCCCCCAAGAAGAAGGAAAATTAGGCATTTCCTCAAAGACTCTGCTGATTTACAAAAGGGAAAGAGGCATCGCCTGAAAATGGCACTTGCAGAAGGAATAAAAAAATGTGAAACAGAACAAAACACAAACCCCGGCCAGCCCGGCCCGGCCTCAGAGCAGGCTGCACTCCTCCTCAGCGGCTCCTATTTCTATGTGAGAACGGTTTGTGGCTCTGAAGACTGCACTTCCTCAATTTCCTGCTCAGGCTCCAAGTTCAGTCTGTGCAGAAGGTGGCCAGTGACCGATCAGGCTCCTCTTCCAGAACCTGCCACAATCAAAGGCTTTCGGACCCTCCACGTCTCGGGGAAGCTCTGGTGTGACAGGACACCGGATGAATCAGCACAGGCATGGTGGGAGGCTGCGAAGTGAACCTGCTCTCTGGCCAGAAGTCAAAGGCAGCCGGCTCTTCCTTCCTGATGGCGGTGGCACCTGAGTGGCTGGTTTTCACGAGTGTGGCCAGTCCAAAGCCAAAGCCAGTGGGAAGAAGCTTCCCACACTAGCCAAGCCACACCACAGCTCGAGACCCTTTTGCAGATCCACGCCTGAGCGATGGACAGAAGGGAGGGTGCTGGAAGGCACCAAATGAGCCTGGGGGTGCTCGCACCTGCACACCCAGCTGGGCTGCCCTTCTGGGGCCTGGCCAATGTCCACAAACACTGGCTTCCACAGAGTGACCGGCTGCCATCCATCTGCACCTCAGCTGGTGGCCTGGGCTCTGTGCCCAGTGACCCCCACCTGCCTGGCATGGCGGGAGGTGAGGATGGTGGAAGTGCACCCAGCTGCCCTGTGCAGGTGGCTGGTGAGGGATCCTGGAGAGTGGTGCCATGAGCACTGAGGGAGAGGTGGTGTTCCCCTCCCCAGGATGGGGGCCAGCAGAGCCAAACAGGATGGGCCTGAGCAGCCTGAAGGAATATCCCCATGGCACACTGGCCTCAAGGGCTGCAGAGGCCCCTCCCTACCCCCTCCAGGCCCTACCTGTCCACATCGGGAACTTGTGGACAGGATTTTCTAATAAAATGCAAAGCAGCAAGTGCCTTGCTAAAGAGCAAGAGGAAAAAGAAATCACTGTAAACAAAGTCTCTGTTTCTATGGAGACCATTAAAAAAGATTGCCCATCTTCCCCACTTCTTTCTGGTTAAGGTGCAGCTGAATTCCTTCACTCCACATTTTCATTACTTTTAAAATTTGAATAGTTCTCTCCTTTCCACAGGAAGATGGGTTAACACAGAGAGCAAAGCCCCCTCAGAATGGGTTTCGGTATGCACACACAGGTGGGCACATGTTTATGGTGCAGGGTGACGACTCAGTGTTACCCCACATACATTAGTTCCTCCTGTTGTCCCCTAAGTCTGCCTGTCTGTCTGTCCCTCTGCCTATCTGTCCACCTGCTGCCCCAGTTCAGGCTTCTATTCAGAGAACACAAGGACAGGCCTGAGAGCAGGTCTCCAGGGTGGCACCACGAAACCATGTGGAAGGAAACAGAGTGGACCAGCAGGCAGGCACCCAGAGGACAGCGCCTCCCAGGGAAGGAACCAGCACCCATGGTCCCATTGGATGGGGACTGAGCAGGGTCTGGGATCTCCTTGCTGGCAGCCATCTATTCAACGAAGGCTGCTGCTAGCCGTCTGTGGCCAGGAGAGCTGTGCGGTACAGCCTGGAGGTGGATCTGAGATAGAGCTGAGGCATCTTCACATTCTATAGAGGCAGAAGCCAGAGCCACAAGAGAGGCCATCATGGTCCAACTCTGTCCCCAAAGGGTACCCAAGCCATCCATCTGCTAATGTACATGCCTATTAGCTAAAGGATGTAGGGTGGTGCCCACAACAGTAGACGAAGGAGAAAACTCACATCACTGTCACAGGCTGCAATTTCATCCCAGAGTTCTGAGTCTGCCAAGCCTAGTCAGGGCTCAATCGGCCTAGTGTCCCCTTCGAAGGCTGCTGGCCCCAAGGTGCCCTACAGAAGCCCAGCAAAGGAGGACAGCATCTCTGCATTATTTTAAGTCCAGTTGGGTTCCACAGTGCCACATCCTGTCTGTGGCTGGACCTTGGGCAATCCCAACACAAGGCTGAGAGCTAAATACTCCAAGGTCCTTCTTGCATACATGTGGGTCACTCAAGGACATTGTCAGAGTGAAGGGACAAAAGGGGGCGAGAGACAGGGAGCTGCTTGACCTCCAGGCTCACCCCAGCTGCTGTTGAAGGGTCAATAAAACCCAGAAACCCTGGACCTTTTAGCTCTCCGGTATTTCAGCATGAAAATGCACAGTGTGTGCCATCTCCAAGCTTTACAAAGCTACACTGTGGCTCCTGGGGTCACCAGAGTGGGCAGCAGAACAGCCACAATCAAATGTGGCCCAGTTATGGACTGGGACACACGGAGGAAGTCCTGGGAGGGACAGAACTCAACCATGGAGTTTGCCCTGTGCCTATAATGGGTGTGTGGGGGGGGTGCTAAAGTGAGGTAGGCTGGTGTGGGTAAAGGGGCAGTGTGTGAGGGGGATGTGCTGGGGAACATAAGGGTCTCTCTGTGCATGCTGCAGACCCCCAGAGGGGCCCATGTCCTCACATGCAGATGCTCCCAGCTTCTAAGAGTCTCTGCTCCCTTCTCCATGAACTTGGAGCCCTGGAGCTCCAGAAAGGGCCAGGAAACTGCCGGCCCCTGTGTCTCCCTCTGCCTCCTCACCTGCTTGCACTTGTCATGGAATCCTGCCATGACATGGCAGGGTGCCTCACAGGTGCCCTTCAATGTCAAGGGCAACCCTGCATGGACAGATCTCAGCACATCTAGGAGGGCTGTGGGTCAGCTTGGGTCCTACTTGCCAGCATCTGCAGCCCTCAGGCCAGGGAATGGAACCTGCATTCAGGGGCTCTCCTAGCCAGCCATGCTTCATCTAAAGCTTCCATCAACCACCCTGTTCTGCTCTGCCCACCATCAAGTCCACAGGCCCATCCCTCCTGTCACTCAAATATGCAGCAAGAGCAGCATCACTGCCCACCTGCTATCTGCGGAGGACACCCACTGATTTCAGGACCTGAGACAGCAACGTGGCCCAGGGTTTTGGGCATGGTCCCTGCAGTGGAGTAAGGACCACTGTGAGGGAGCCACGGGTTCTCACGCCCCTTGCACTGATCCCCGGAACCTCCTCTCCTGAGACTGAGAGCACAGTCTGCTCTCCTCAGACCCCTCTCCATTGGGGAAGGGGCCCTGCTCAGACATCAGAGGCCACTGGGACCTGCTGGCCTGGATGCTGCCTGCAACACATGCAGAGAAGCCCCTTGAGGTAGAAGTCTGATGAGGAAAACCATGGGCCCCAGAGACACCTCCTCCTGCTGATTGCACCCAGCTGGCAGGCTGAGCAGAGCTCATCTTCCCCATCTGCACAGGAGGAATCCCAAAGTTGCCTGGCAAACCCTAGGCTCCTTGGCATGGTTTTAGCATGGTTCCCATGGCAGGGAGCACAGAGGCCTGCACCTTCCTCTCCCTGACCCTTTCCTGCCTCTGCAGAAGGGGGGCTGGCGTTCACCTGCAGCAGCATCTGCACAGCTCAGGAGAGAATTAGGACGGGGGTCCTCATTGTGGAATCAGGTCACCGCCATATGCAGGAGGCTTCAGGCCTCTGTCTCCACCAACACCCCAGTCAGAGCAGGTGCTCACTGCCCGGGGCTGCCTCATCTGCAGCCCTCAGGGGACAAGTGGTGTGGCTTCTCAGGGATAGGAGAGGACAGACCTGGAAGACAGAATCTCTTCCTGAGACCCCCAAGGTGCCCTGGCTTGTTCATTGGTATGGGAACTAGCTATTCTCAAAGTCTACCTCAAAGACCCTACCCTGCCAGGAAGACTCCAACCAAAGCCAGTGGGCCACCTCGTGGCACCAAGGATGGCATCGAAGTCTCGGGAAATCACTTACATAGTGTGATAAAGATGTGGAGAAACCCAAACCTTCACACGCCCCTGGAGGAAATGTAACGTGGTGCTGCTGCTACACGGTGTGGCAGAACCTCCAAGGTTAAACATGGCACTGCCACACGATCCAGCGGTCCTATTTCTGGGACCCAAAGAACTACAAGCAGGGGATGGAAGAGCCATGTATCCACTAGGTCCCCAGCAGCCCCATTCACAGGAGCCTAAAGGTAGAATTAGCCAAGTGTCCAGCGACAGACGAGTGGCTGCACAGTGTGGGCCGGGCATCCAGTGGAAAATTCCATTCCCTTCGCAAGGAAGGAAATTCTGACACCTGCGGCACCTTGAAGACATTATGTCCTGTGAAATAAGAGAACGGCCGCATGATCCTATTATGAGGTCCCCAGAGGAGTCATAAACAGAAGGAGAGTGGGGGTGGGGGAGTCAGCGCATCAGTTAGGGATGACGAGGACGTTCTGGAGACGGATGGTGGTGGCGGCAGCTGCATTTACCACACTGTGAATGTGTCTAAGGACGCTGAACTGCGCACTGACAAATGGCTACAACAGTAAGCCTTGCCGGGCGCCAGTGTTCGCACCTATAATCCTAGTTACTTGGGAGGCAAAGTTCAGAAGGATCTCCATTCGAGAACAGCTCCAGGCAAATAGTTTTCAAGACCCTATCTTGAAATACCCTACACACATTCACACACACACACACAAAAAAGGCTGGCAAAGTGGCTCAAGCAGTAAGAATGCCTGTCTAGCAAGTGTGAGGCCCTGAGTTCAAACCCCAGTACCAACAACAAAATAAATAAGTAAAAATAATTGGTCAACTTTCTCTCTCCTTTAAAAAAAACAGTAAGCCTTATTTTACCAAAATTACAAAAACACACTTTAAAAAGTCACTGGGATGTCCCTCCCGTCATCCAGTGAGGGGTCAGCTTTGGACTCCTGCCTCCCATGCAGGCAAACACCAGCCTACTTCTTTCTACTACTAAAGAACAGTTCCCACTCCTTTTTTTTTCTCCACTGGAAACTCCCTTTCAGCTACTTTGCAAAGGAAGGTCCGAACCACACCAGGATGATTCTGCAGCAGGAGGTACTCAGGTGGGAAAGCAGCTCATTGCCACTCACCTGGCACAATCAGATGACATGCCATGTGTTCATAAGCCAGGGGTTGAGACCTCTGGCCCAGAGCAAGAAGAAAGACACACACATAGACCGCCCCCCCCCATACACACTGGGGACTGACCAGCTGTGATCAGTCCCCACCAGCATCCCAGTCTATGGTGCTTCCTAGTAAGGAAAAACACAAGAGGAAATCAGAGAGTGACCGGCCAAGGTCAAGGTCAAGGCAGAGAGAGAACAGGTGCAATGCCACATGACTCTGGGAGGTGACCCCACTCTGCTTAGACCTGCTGTTTGAGGAGTTTTGAGTGAGGCATCCCTGCCTCAAAAGTGACAGAGAGGATTGCCTGGGCAGGTAGGAGTGGGAGAGCAGCTCACTCGGATGCAGACTGGCAGTGGAGCCTCCGCAGGACCAGGGTGACAGGTTCAGAGGAGATGACCCCCTTTCTCTGCACTAACTTGGATGGGGTCACGAACCAGCTACAAATGCATGCTTATTTAATTTACAGCAATTATCCTCACATTCTGCTAGACAAATAGATTTTATAGGCCCTCAGTTAAAGTGGGTAATTATAGTCGCTGGAGTCTAGGGACCCCATCGTCCGAACACAGGAGGAAGAATCACATCCCAAGTCCTCCTAACACCGTGAATTAGCAGGGAACATCCCCACGGCAGCTGAACAATTACCTGTGATTTCATTTTCCATCATGCCACCTCCCTGCCTGGGTGCTGCTCTGCCACACGTGTGTGTGTGTGTGTGTGTGTGTGTGCGCGCGCGCGTGTGTTTCAGACATATGTCATATGTGGTGATGGTAGCTCCATTATGTCAGCTGCTATTCCCCCTTTGGAGACCTGTGCCCATGTCAGGATGCAGCTCTGTCTACACCTTGAGCTGCCCATGGTGAAAGTAGGCAGGTGTGCACCTCCTGAGGCACAGAACACCACCACCAAAAATCCCCTGCCTGTACCAAGCTTCCTCTCCCAGATGGCCATGATTGGAGGGATTTCTGGGAAGACACAGGAGCACCAAAGTTCCAGACGCACTAAGACCTGCGTATTTGCAGCTGTAGATCAAACTGGGACTCCAGAAATGCACAGTAAGCACCAAGGACTGGCCAGCTATGATCAATGATGCCTGTGTGTGTACGTGTGTGCACTCATGTGCACACATGTATATGAAGCCCAGAGGCACTCACTCAGGCATCGAGGGACACAAATGCATGCAGCTCTGCCACTTTTGAGCAGTGCAGTGCTGGGGGAGCTCCTTAATCCATGGATCTCAGTGTCCTCACCTCTAAACGGGGAGAAATGGTACCTCCCCTGCCAGCCAGCCCTCACAGTGTGGATGTCAAGGTCATGTCCTGACAAATAGGAGTGTACTTAGGAAGATGCAAAGCACCAAGGACATCGAGGCACTGCTGTCCTGTGTGCTGTGGCTACCCAGCATCCCAGCATCCCAGCATCCCTCCCTCTTGCAGAACCAGGAGAGGTACAGGGTGACTAGCAGGTGTGCCTCCTTTCAGGCAAATCTGATGTTTAAAAAACACAAATTGGCTGATGAGTCACTTCCCAAAAGGTCCCCTTCGTGTGGAAATGAAAAGTTTCAAAGATCTGCCATTTAAAAAAGCACATGTTTATCTACGAGTTTCTCAGAACATATGGGCAGCACCCAGTCAGGGACTCCCAGTAAGAACGCTCTTCCTCCACAGGAAGAGCAGCTCGGTGTGTGTCCCCAGGGTGGGCGTTGGCAGGGGGCATCCTCAGGAGGCATGGAGGGTCTCCTTGGATCATTTCCATCCAGGGACCATCCTGGACCATATCCAGGCTCTGTCCAGCCACTTCTGCTTCTCAGGGAGGTATGACCTAGGTCTCCCCCATCCTGCTCAGAAAAAGGGAACAGGTCTCGAGGGTCTCCATGGGTATAACGATTAGTAGGCAGGGCCCACCTGAGGAGGCAAATGGGCACAGGACTCTTCTTTGCCTTAAAGCCAAACTGAGTTCAAGGTCACATGGCCATGGGGGATGGTGCCATGCACTAAGGAACTTTACCCTGTCCAAAGAGAGACTTGGCCTTTGCTCTTGGCTTCTGGGAGGTGGAATGACTGCCTAATAAGACTGCTTTCATCAGCCTGGGGACTTGGGCCAGCCAGAGGAACAATGAGACTTAGGGTAGAGGTTTTAAATCACACTAACAAGGTGACATGGAGTGGGATTTGTGTTACAGAGTACCAGCTACCTCTGGGGGAGCCAGAGACTGAGGTCAGTCACGTGGGTGCCCACTGTGCCTCCATGATGGACCCCAATAGTCTGTGGACACTGAGGCTGAGGAAGCATCTCTGCTGGCAGCACTCTCTGTTGTCACCATGGAGACTGGGAGAGGGACACTGTTGCTGTCCTGACTCTACAGGGAAAGGCTGAGGGAGACTACTGTCCTACTTTCCTAGCCATTGTCTCCTGCCTCTTCCCTCAGCCAGCTTTAACCTCTATCTTCTCCTACAATGACATGACTGTAGCCATGACTCTGAGCTCTGACTCCTTCCAGAGAGTCTGTGACCTAAGGGTGAGCTTGGAGCTTTCAAACCAGAGGAGAATGTCAGGAGTGAGGTAGTCTTGCCTGAATGGCTCCCTCTGATGCAGACGGACAGGCCCACCCCACGTGCCAAGCCCCAGTACCTCTCCATGGTCACCTGCCCTTATATAAGGTATCACTTCCCACCCTCCACTGTGAAGAAAACACATGGTAAATGGGAAGGGGGTCTCCAAGGCTCTGGAGACCAAGGGAAGAGTGTTGCTGTCCAGACCACATTCCAGCCAAGAGCCAGGCTAGTCATAGAGCCAACAGGCCGTGGCCGCCTTCAGGGACTGAGCGGTGATGAAGGAGGCCCAGCTATGCCTGGAGGGCTCTGTGAAAACCCATGTCCTGCTGAGATCAGGAGGGGACACTTCTGGTTTCATGGCTACACAGATGCCAGGCTAGTGGGGGACAGAAGCACCAAGGGAGGGACCTGGAGGTTGAGGAGGCAGGAAAGGGCCATTTCCATGCTTTATTACTTGGGTTGTTCTGGGAGAGGCAGGACTTGGGGCGTGGGGACCCCAAGGGAGAAGAGGATGGGTGGGGAAGAAGATGAGAGGCACAGGAGCCCCTTGAGGAAGCAGGATTCTGAGGAGGTGGAGAGAAGAGGGGAAGGAACAGAATGCTTGGTGTCCCTGTAGCTGCCAGCAGGATGGGACCAACCCCAGCTGCAGTCACCCATTCGCCTTACAAAATCATCCAACCCATCTCGCCGCCAACTGCAGTTAAGATGTGCAGCCTCCACAAAGCTCAACCCCTCCACCCTCATCTTGGAGGGCATGCCACCCTCCCACGTGTGTGTGTGGCCCTCCCTGTGTGTGTGGGAGGCCCCACTTTTAGGTAACTGCCTCCAGGAAACACAGGGAGCCACCTGTCCTGAGCTGGCTGTAGATGGCTCTGAGCAGCTGAACCTAGCCTAACCCCCACCCAGGGTTTCCTGGCCCAGGCTGCCTCCTCCACGCCTGGCTCCCACCCCATATACTTGTTCTGTATTTGCCTACAGAAACAGGCTAGGGAAAGATCTCCCAGGATCCAACAGAGATGAGGCTGGGCTGGGCTGGGCCAGGTCGGGTGGATGCCGGAGACTTTGCCTGACTCAGAACTGCGTGTTTTCACCCCACCCATCTGGGCACCCGAGCTGGGGACCTGGAGCCCTCCTTTCTCCTCCTTCCTCATCACCGCCTGCTATGGACAGAAGGGCTTCCCCCACAAATTTCCATGTGGAAGCCCTAACTCACCAGTGTGACTGTTTGAGAATGGAGCCTTTACCGAGTCATGAAGGTTAAATGAAGTCATGATGAGTGGGACCCTCTTCTGAAAAGAGGCCACGTGAGGACACAGTGAGAAGGCAGCCATCTGCAGACCAGGAAGGGAGCCTTCACCAGACAAAATGTGCCAGCACATATGCTGCCGCCTCCCTCACCCTGCCTCCAAGCTCCAGAATGGAAGACCCAGCTGGTCATTCATTCCCACCTCAGGGCTCAAAGACTTCTGGAATTCCATACATCCCAAATCAAACTTATCTTCTACGGGCTTCCCCACAGAAACAGCATCTCTCCTATCTCAAGCAAACGTTCTTGGCATTGTTCTTAAGTCCTCAAACGTTCTCGCCCACATCCCGTCACCAGGACATCCTGCTGATTTTGCCTGTGGCACTTGTCCAGAGTTTCCCCACGCCACACCCCAGCCCCACTTCCACAGCCAGCGCCATTCTCACTCTAGGACCTCTGTGTATCTCTCCGCCCCAGCCCTTCCCGCTCTGTTCTCAGCACAGCAGCCAAACGTATTCCTCTGAGATGGCAGTTACTCTCAACCAATCCTATGCCCGGGGCCTGGGGTCATCCACCACCTCTTCCGCATTGTTGCCCTCAAGTGTCACCTCTCACCAAGCCCTGGCCACCCTACTGAAGCACACCCCCACCCCTTTATCTTGCCTTATTTCCCCCAGGAACAGGCCCAACCCTCTAACCTAGCAGCATGGCTCGAGTATTATGGTTTAGGTAGGAAGCATCCCAAAAAAGGCTCATGTGCTAAAGTCTTGGTCCCTAGCCGGTGTCACTATTGAGTGGTGGCTGGACCATGTGGGCCCTGGTTCCCTCGGTGGATTGATCCCTTGATGAGTTCAGACTGAATGGCTATTAGAAGGCGGGGCTTGGTTCCAGGAAGGAGGTCACTGGGGTGTGGCTCTGAAGGATGTACCTTACCCTTGTCCCTTCCTCTCTCTCTCTCTCTCTCTCTCTCTCTACTTCCCTGTTGCCATGAGGTGAGCAACTTCGCGCACATGCTCCCCACCATGATGTTTTACCTTGCTTTGGGTCCAAAGCAATAGAGCGAGCTGAGCATAGACTGCAAACCCTGAAACTGTGACAGGATTTAAGCTGCTTTCCCTCAGCTGGCAAACAGAACGAGGAAGGGTGTGGGTTTGTGTTCTCCACGTGGACAGATATTTTGGTCCATTGTTTGGTGCCCAAAGACATGTTCTGCTCAACACATATTTACTCAGTAAAGGAGGAAAGGACAAACCACAAACCTCCCCATCAGCCTCCCTCAGGGGTGCCGTCCAACTTCTCCAGGAGCCCACAGGTTCTGGCAGACTCAGTACTGGACATTTCTCCAGCCTTGTCCCTTCCCGGGCCCTGCCGCACTGAACCTCAGCACAGCCCAAAGTACACAGAGTCTCCCCACGACCCCCCCAGACCTTAGCAGCTGCCCTCCACCAGGCAGCTTTTTCTGCTGCCTCTCTTGGCGAGCAGCTGGCTATTCTGAGGTCTTAGATTAGATGTCGAGTCATCCGGGAAGACTCTCTACTCACCGAGTCAGGATCAGGAGCCCTTCTGTGGGCCCTATGGGCGCCTCATCCCCATCACTAGGCACCGTGTGACCTGCTGGCCTGCCTGCCTCCCCATCAGACCCCAGAGTCCTTTGGCCAGGCTTGAGCCTTGCTCCCAATTTTCTCCCGGCATCCAGACAGAATCCTTCATTCAATGCACTCTGATGAATGAATGAATGAGCAACAGAGCCTTTCCCAGGAAAGGCAGTGTGGGAATCAGAGCCCACCCTGGCCTCCCCCTCCCAGCACTGACTCAGAGATGAATGATTCCTCATTCCTGGGAGCCCCCACTGCCCTGAGCAGAGGCCGAGCCTCAGTGAGAAAGAACAACCACTGAGCTGCATGGGCCGCCTCCATGGTCCCCCTGCCCAGACTGTGGAATTCTTTGTGACACTCCACAAATTATTTTCCTCCTCAGAGATTCCCAGTGATCACTGACACATAAAAGCCTCCAAGAGTCAGGCACCCGTGGCGGCTCACACCTGTAATCCAAGCTACTCAGGAGGCAGAGATCAGGATGATGGCAGTTTGAAGCCAGACTGGGCAAATAGTTTGTGAGACCCTATCTCAAAAAAACCCTTCACCAAAAAAAAAAAAAAGCTGGTGGAGTGGCTCAAGGTGAAGGCCCTGAGTTCAAGCCCTGGTACCACACACACACACACAAAAAAGTCTCCAAGAAAGCATGCAGTTGAGTCTCCTTAACCCAGCGTTTCTCATGTTTAACTGTGGAACCCCCATCACACCCAGCTAAGGCCACTCTCAGAAGGGCCAGTGAGGACACACTGCGGCTGAAGGTGCCAGGAGCAGTGGACAGTGGAGAGGCTTCTTCACAGCTCTGCCTGTCTACCTTGTGGACACATCCACTGACAGTCACTCTAACATAGCCATGTGCACACCCATGTGCACACACCACACCCATGCATGCATGCAGACACAGGAGCACACATGCAAACCAGCCTTCCTTGAGGAAGCACGGTCTCCCACCTCTCCTGAGGCACAGGCAGCTGTTGGCAGGTTGGAGGCCTATGCAGATGAGGCTCAGCCCATGGACTCTGGCCAACACTTCCTCCTGATGTGGCTGCCATAAAATCACCATGTTAGGCAAGATCTCCGGTGGCCCACCTGTCACCACCCCTCCTCCTGCGATACTGGACACTGGGTGTCTGGATCCTCTCTCCCGCTCAACTTTGGGAGAAGAGGCATGGGGCCGCCATCATGCAAAGACATAAGCTCGCCTGCGGGGATGTCCCCCTTCTCCTCCCTCTTTCTCCCCTGTACTTTCTGCCCTCCCTGCCCCCCATAGATCCCTGATTTACCATGGGGTCCCCAGAACAAGCACAAGCCACTCTGCCTCTACGGTCATGCCCGAGCCCAGCTGAGAGGTGAGGGGACACACACCCCGAGTTGCAGGAGGGACATTTGTCCTGGCTGGGTTAAGGGACCTACAGCACTCACCTTGCCTACAATCCTCACACCCAGGGCACAGCCTCAGGCAGAGGCCAGCGTCCAGGACTGTCCTGGGCTAGCATCAGCTCTCCGCTTGTACCCACGTTCTCCGCAAGTACCACGGCCATGCATCCCCAAGTCACCTGCAGGCCTTTCTGCTTCCCTCCATGGGCCTGAGACTTGCTGTCCACAGAAGGCTCCTCAGAGGGTCTCAGCCAGCAGACCCACTTCCTCCTCAAATTCTGTGCCGCTCACGTCCATGCCACCCCCACCTCGACTCACAATGGCAGTGCCAGAGACATTTTATGTCCCTGGTAGGGCAGTGCACGTGCACTCGCTCGCCAAGGAAATGGGTGGGTGATGCTTCCTGTCCACTCCAGCTCCCTCTCCCAGAGCCAGGAGACCAAGGTGGCACATACCCTTGTCAGCCACCAGAGTTCCTAGCTGGCATTGTTTCTGCCCTCTCCTGTCCCCTCTGTGCTGTCCACCTCCCAGTGACACTCCCCCACCACTGTCAATGCCAACGACACCTCTGCCAAAGCAGCCTCAGGGTCTGGGTACCGCCAATACACATGTGTACAAGCTCACGTGCACACACTCAGGCATGTCTACTGCATGTGAGCTATCGGCAGCCTCCGTCGCTACAGAGGCTCCATCAGTGGCTCGTCCAGGATACACGTTGAGTTGCAGCCAGGACTTAACTCTAGCTCTGCTAAGGCCATCCATACTTATTTAAGGAGGAAGAGGAGGGTTTAAAGGTCAAACAGACTTTGTTCTATGGACTCACACATCTGCTCAACCTGGGCCCTGTGTATGAAAACTTGACTTTCACCTGGGAGCTGTGACCTCTGTGAATCAGAAGGGAAGGCGAGGGACAAAGGATATAGACCTGCAGCACCCCAGGTGCCCACCAGAGGGCGCCAATGCATGGGCCTCTGGAGCTTCCCCCAGTTCTCCTGGACACACAGGTGTCCCCAAGGCCGTTGTTGAGTGGCTTCCCCAGCAGTACACCCCACAGGAGCTGGCCCTGGTTTTAAGATCACTTCAGGGAGGGAGATGGTATTTGATATGAACAATAGCCCAGTCACTGGAGACCACTTTGTTCACAGGAGTAGGAAGAGATCTTGGAGAGGAAGCCTGTCTAAAACACCTCCCAAGACAAAAAAAAAGAAACAGGTAAGAAAAAAAGGTGCAAAATAATGACTTAAGCCTACTGTCCTAAAAATCTTTCAACACTCAGGCACTGGTGGCTCACGCCTGTAATCCTAGCTACTTGGGAGGCTGAGACTGGAAGGATTGTGGTTTAAAGCCAGGCCAGGCAAAAAGTTTGCAAGACCCCATCTCAACTAATAGCTGGGCATGGTGGCCCACACTCCATCCCAGTGATGGCAGGGAAGCATAAAATAGGAGGACGCTGGTCCAGACCAGCCTGGTTAAAAAGTGAGACCCTATCTCAAATATAACCAAAGCACAGAAGGACTGGAGATGTGGCTCAAGTGTTAGAGCACCTGCCTCACAAGCAAAAGGTCTGAGTTCAAAACCCAATATCACCAAAAACCAAAATGTTCAACATGCCAATTAATAAAAGAATCATGTCTATACCCAAGGCGTCTCCCCAGCTATGATTTATTTAACTGCCCCTTACAAGGTCTCTTCATCAGAAAGCTGATTTCAAGGTCAAATATGTTTTCAAAAAGCCTTTGGTTTCCACAGCCTAGTGTAAACATGAAGGACCCTGTGCTGTTCTCAATAAATACTATTTTTCATCTGCTGACAGACTCCCTCAGATCACTGGGTATGAAGTTAAAATCAGTGTGCCAATACCACACACACACACACACACACACACACACCAGGCACTGAATCCAGACTGCCACCTGCAGACATCAGTCTGCCGACACCATTTCGCTCAAAGTGTTTCTGATAGGTGCCAAGGATCAGAAATTCATAGATTTCTGTAGCCAGAAGAACCACTTGAAATTTCTCAGATCAAGTCAGAGCATCCTTCTTTACAGAAAAGCATAAAAACATTAGGCCATCCTCAATGCTATGATCCTAAGTGTTAGTCCAGGATAGAGAAATCAGAGTCCGGCCAATAAACACCAAAGGAGCAAAATGGAAACCTGTGAGCATGGAAGCCCTTCTCGGCCTGCAGCCGTCACACACATCACATCGGCAGATACTGGGCAGATGCCACTATGGGAAAGGGAGGTTCAGGTTCTTGGGAGCCTCTGTGGGACCCACTGTACAATGTCCACCCATTCTTCTGTCCTTGGACACTGGGTGGCTTCTGCCTTGTGGCGGTGGTGAATAACGCTCGCTGAGGCCTAGTGGAGGACTGCTGGTACAGTACCTTTTATTATTCTCCCTAGAGACAGGTGTCTACGTGGAGCTTTCACTCCTTGGACCAGGTTGCAAAGGCCCCTGGTGAAGGAAGGACAAGACTCGCCAGTAATGCACGTGTCAGACGTCTGGGGTGGTGGGAGGTCTGCGGTGAATGCTTGTTTATTGGAAGCCCAGGCTCATTTGCTAATGGTCACCAGTGGTCTTTTATTCATATACAACCTGTTACATTAAAAAATTACCTTATTTGTTTGAAGTGGAAATAAGAGACTTAATTAACTTATTAATTTTTCTATCCTCCTTCCCACACATGCCGGTATCAAAGACCCTAGGAAAGGAGATGAAGGAAACAGGTTCCTTTACTGTGAGAACCGAAGGCGATGCCCTAAGGCAGAGAAGCGTGGGTGGGGGGGCCAAAGCCATGCAAGCTCTCAGAAGCAGCCCATCTTTGCCGAACAATCCTGGCCTCTGTGAGCTCCTCCTCCTGGTGCAAACAGACTGAGCACCCGGTGTCAAGGCTGGTCCTCAGAGCCGTGCTTCATGCTTAACTCAAAAGTGCATAGAAGCATCCTCAAACTAAACGTCTCAAGCACAGAGCTCTCCTCTCTTGCTCTCTGTGCTGCAGGCTGAATTAACTGGCCTCGTTCTCGCTCCCTCCCAGCGTAGACTCCAGGCCACCCAATCCGGAGACAGTGGTCTTTGTCCTTGGGGACAGGGGGACCGGAAGCTTGCTTGTGTTGCTAATACAAATGGGACACGACATTTCTGCAGAGGCACAGTCAGACACTGTGTTACTCAGCTTTCCATGACTGTGACACAATACCTGAGATAAACAACTTATAAGGAGGAAAGGTTTGTTCGGGCTCGGTCTATGGTCACTTAGCCCCATTGCTTTGGTTACGGCAGGAGTGTGTGGTAGAGGAAGCTGCTTACCTCATGGTGGCCAGGAAGCAGAGAGAGACAGGAAGGGGCTGGGGTTCCAGTATCCTCCTTCAATGGCAGCCCCCCCACATACACACATAATAACCTCATGTCCTCCACCACCTGCTGATAACACCACAGGCTGGTGACCAAGCCTTTAGCACATGGGACTTTGGGGGACATTTCAAATCCAAACTACAGCAGACACCCAGCTTTGCAGTAGCCAGGGGGCTCAGGGGCAGCCAGGAAAGCTGTGGGCTCACCCTACTCCTTATTCCCACTTCTGTTCCCAGGATGCCCTTGCAGAAGTCCTAACCTCATCTAGGGCCAGGGCTCTTCCACCACATTCCCACCCCTGCCCAGTGACCCAGGTCTTGGGTCGGTTGGCCTGGGTGTCCTGCACACTCCTCCACCACGAGCACAGTCTCAGTGTCCAGCCTGACCCGACTGCTCCTTACTCTGTCTTGTGACTTTGCAGCTCCTCCTGAAGAGCAGCGCGTCCCTGGACACTGGCTTGGAAGGACACTCACTTTGCCTACTGGACCTTAGTGGATGTTAGAAGGCTCTGAATGCCTATGCAGAGGCCTGGTCTCTTGTGCCTCTGTCATGGCTAGAGGACAGTCTCCCCAAGAGCTGTGACTTTTCCTGTTCCAGAGTGATCCCACATGGGCAGCCAGAGCCCAGGCCAGCAAGGAACCAGGCCCCGTTGACCTATAGCCTGAAGCAGTGGTACTCAGCCCAGCCCAGATCAGCCACCAACCCTTCCAACTAGCAAACCTGTGAGCAAGATGGGTGTTCTTGTTATTGACTGTGACACTACTGCAGAGTCACCGTGAACACTGAATTTGCAAATACTGAACGGATGCTCCTAGGGAAATACAGGAGTAGGTTCCTGTGAGCCTCTGGCCACAGCAGTTTCTCCAGTCAATCAATAGCCAACTTTGTTTTAAGGGCATTTCTATTTAAAGATGCCTTATTTAATATGGCAGGCTTAGCATCAAACGCACAGCCAAGGGAACCACACATCACATGCTCTAGGATACTTTCTCCTGCCTCCTTGCCCTAAGGAACACGAGACAACCCTTTAGCTATGCCTGGGGCTATCTTAAATAGAGAAATCACCACCCCCCAAAAAAAGCATAAAAATGAGAAAGGTAGTATTAAACAGACCTCAAAAAGACTTATGTGCAGTGTTCCTCATCCAAGAATATGTGCGTCAGCTGATTCAAATTTTGTGCCACTCTGCATGTGCACGTGAATGACCACAAAAGTGCTGTTGCCATTGACTCTGGGGTTATGAATAGTTTCACAAGCAGGGAAATTTGCAAAGATAGAGACCATGGTTAATAAGGAATGGCTGTAAATGTTTAAAGACAGACTCACAGACAGCTCATTAAACAGCAAGAATTGACTCTTACAAACGATGAGGACCTGGAGATCCAAACCCCTCTGTTGCTAAAAACCCAGGACAGGCTGATGGCCATGGAGCAAGTCAGGGTTTCCTTATCCGACAGCCTGCAGACATCCCAGCGATTACATCATGGCAAGGGAAAAGCCCACCAGCCCACCTTCAGGCACTGCGCCTCCCTGCCCGCTACGCTCCAGCAGAGTTGCATCTGTCGGTGGCTCCCAGGTAGACCGGAGCTGGGTTGCGGGTGCAGAAACATGTGCTTTCTGTGCTGTGGGGTTTCCAGCATCCTAGGCGTTGCCTTGACAACTAGACAGCGGACTTGGCTGCTCTCCTACGCGTTAGTTCAGGGTGCAGTGAGTGTGGTTTTAGAGCTTGAGGGTGCAGAATGAGGGTTGTGTCAGTGTTCCTGCAAGGTCCCCTTCAAAGAAGCAAGCCAGGGTTCTGTGCACTCAGGGTCAGATCTGCCTGCAAAGCACCAATGGCTGGGTGCTGGGAGAGAAGCTAGGGAAAGACGTCCTGCACAGAAAACTAGACTGAGGGGGAAGCCGGGTTAATTTTCCCAACTATAGGGAACCAAGGCACTTAGAAATGACAGACCTGCCCGGAACTAGGTGATGGAAGGCAGTAGAGCAGCTCTCATGAAATTAACAGCCACCGTCACCTTGCAGATGGCACCTCAGCCTGACATGTCTGGAATATCCAGGTCATGGAAGTGGGGGTAGCCTGGCAGACCTCCGCCATCTTTAGCACCCATGATTCTGGCTGTCTGGTTCTGTAAGGGCCTTGGACAAGAGGGCAAAGAGGCCTGGACACTTCTGTACCTCACTTAGGAAAGCCAGGATTCAACTCACACTGCCCAGACCACATGAACCTGACTTTTAGGGACAGCTGTATCTTAGTAAGGAGCGCTGACAGGGAGAGAATTTTTTTCCTTGGAGATGAATTGGAACTGGAGGATTGTGTCATGGCTGAGCCGAGCTGGGACTCTGGAGCAGAAGTCAAAGCTCTCAGAGAATGAGGGTCCAGACTCCCAGTAGGCTCTTGTCTAAGCAAGTGAGACATGCAAGGTCAAAGTCAAAAGACAAGTGCACCTATGTGAAGGTAAACCACTGGGGATTTAATTCCTTCTCTACAAATTGAAAAGCCACATGCTTCTAATCCCAGAGCCTCTTCCAGCTTGTTTTCGACCTGGATCACAGTAGATGGCCCCATGGATGCTTTGTGGGTACCAGTGTGTCCTGGAGTCCAGAGGTGGATGGGGAGCTGTACCTGTGTTCTTGGCCTGGTCACCTGGCTCCCTGGGGAAATGGTTCTCAGTGCAGAACCTCTGTCTCAAGGGAAATGCTGTCTCATACAGGTGTTGAGCCTGGCCTCTGGAAACGGGGTCCCAGGTCCCATCTCCCTGTGGCCTGGGGCTTCCCTCTCTGCTGCAGTTTGTCTCTGTACAAGGAGAATGGCGACAGGACCCACCCTATCAGGGTGGCTGTAGGGATGACTGAGTCGGCACAAGGAAAATGTCCAGCACCTGGTAGGCACTGCTAAACACTGGCTGGACCCTCCACCCGGCTCCCAGCTCTTCCCTGTGTTGCTGGATGTGACGGCCACATTTGCTTGTACTTATTTGTTTACAGGTGTCTCTGTGCAGGCAATTCTTCATTACTGGCACGTGGCTTATCCATGTCAGCCTTTAAATCTCAATGTCTTCTCTCTGCCACCTCACACATTCCCAGCCACCTCCTCCCACGCCCTGGCTCTGTGTACTCAGGGAATGCAAAACAATTTTAACATTGTTCTGAGCCAAACATAATTAGGAAGGTAAACGACAACAACAGCTAAATCTCAGAAGGCATTCCAAATCTGAGGGGCGCTCACAGGGCAGCATGGCATCTCGGACACGCACAAGCACGCACACGATGGCCGTGCTTCCCGACGGTTTTTGTCTTCCCACGCCTTCCCCACAGTCTGCAGCCTGAGGAGAGCAGTACTTCTCTCGCCTTCCCTGGGGCCCACCTGGCTTCCTCATGCTGGGGAGTACATATGGCCAATGGGTGCTTCTAGAAACACCGACAACCACTCACTCTGCGGGAGGCAGCTGGGCATCTGCTGTGGGTGGGCGTGAGGAGGCACACGGGCCAGGACTGCCTGCAGGACGCCCAGCCCTTCGGGGCAGACAGACTCATCAGCAGCCGCTCTAAGGGAGGCTGCAGGACAGACCTGGGAGGTGGAGGCTATCCTAAATGCTATGCACAGGTTGGTGCAGCTGGCAGAGAAGCGGCCTTGGCTGCATCCAAGCGTGGGTGGACGGAGAGGAGACCATGCAGAAGTACAGAGGCCTGACGGCAGAGGACAGCCTGGGAGCCCAGCCCCTGTGGCAGAAGCCAGGCGGACATGTGAGGGCAGCAGGTTTGGACCTTCTGGAAGGAGCTGGGCCTACAGGCCCCAAAGAGAGATGGAGGATGACAGGTGGATCTGTGTTGGAATGAACACAGGCCCTAGAGTGACCCACAGACAAGGACGCTCAGGAGCTAGAACCACACACGAGAGGAGGACCATTCTGAGGGAAGACTACTCATGTTGAAGCCAGCGACAGGGATGCCTGCTTGCTATTTAAGGGCCAGAAAGAAGCAAAGCTAGTGTGGCACATGCTCCCGTGTGTGGCTTTCCACACGGCCGTGGAGCTGAGTCCAGCCCTGGCCTCTACATTGCTGGGCCTCACCAGCCTCTGCCTCTACCTGGGGCTAACAGTTCATTTGTGAAGCTCCAAGATTCCCTTTGCCCATCCCTGCTCCATTCCTATCTGTGCTCTGACCTCCCCAAGGACCAGGGACTGGTGGAGGGGGCTGATGGAGCCTCCTCTTCTCCCCTGGGAAGCAGCTCTGTCAGGAACCAAGGACCCAGTGGCTGAGTCTAAATTAAGATTGACCATGTGTTCCACCATGGCCTCAAGAGTGGTGATATCATGACGCCCAGGCCTTCCTTCCTCCCTCCTGAACAGAGGCTTTGGATGCTCGGCAGTTCTCCCGGGGATCCCAGTTGGAGACCCCACCTTCTCCCTTTTCAGGAGTCACCACAGTGACCCTGTGGCCAGGCCTGCAGAGCCAGTCATGTCTTAAATCAGAGCCCTCCCTTGTGTCTGGACCTCCTGTCCCTGGGCCCTAGAGGTCTGGTGTCAACCCCGCCCTGCCCCCCCCACCCTCCTGCCAGGCCGGCCTCAACTAACAGCTGCTCCTCCCAAACTCCATTTGGGGCCTGAATCTCTGGCCCTGCAGTCTTGGCAGCCCCTCTGGAGTCAGAAAGAGAAAACGAAATGCTGTGAGCTAGGGGGCAGCTGGAAGCCAGAGGCACCTCTGTACTGACATTGCCAATCATGGCTGCCTGTTCTATATCCTGACACCTCTGCAGGCTATCAACTGCCTTCATGGAGAGACCCCGTTCCCAAAAAACGGGTTCCCAAACAGGAATGGGGCTGTGCCAGGTTGCAGGAGGTGCTTGGTTCCCACCTGTCTGCTTTCTTTTCTTTTGGTGTTCTGGGACCACCACACCCATCCTTCATGGAACAGGCCTGTAGAGACACACGTGGGCACAACACAGAGGTGCACATACAGGCACGTGCACACACCACTCACCACCAGGGGCTCCAAATGGAGCCAAAGTGAGCCAAACAACTCCATTGGGTGCTGTGAGATGTGGCCTATGGGCCACACCATCTAGAGACTGGCTCTACAAACTGCACGTCCAAAGGAGCCCCAGGCACTGGGTTTTGCATCTTATCTCCCCGCCGTCCCCCTGCCTAGCCCCAGCCAGCTCCTCCCCAATAAAAAATTCTATATTAAGTAGAACCCACCCTGTTTTTCATGGAAGGATCTAGAAATTACCCATCCCCCTCCCAGATCAAACGTGGGGTACAGCCCTGTGTCTGGCTCTGGGCTCACAGAGTAGGCCTCTGTTCCCCCGAACCTGAGGCAGCCGCAGGAAAGCTTGCCCTGGCCCTGGGACACAGTGCAGCCAGAGCTGGGTAGCTGGGCTCCTCCCCCAGGAGAGCCTGTCCCAGTGCACACGGGCAGGCTGTCAGGTGGGCAGACTGGCTGCCCAGGGGTCTTCCCAGGTGCTGGGAGAGGTTGCTTGTCTTCAGTGCCTCCAGAAGGGAGGGATCTTGCCTGGGAGCACAGGCAGAGGAGGGAAGAGGCTCTGGGAGGCTCTGCTTCAGAACTCCAACTTGTCTGCAGCAGCAATAACAGGAAATGAATTCCAGGTGTGACGTCCCTGCCACTAGGTATTTTGGTCCATCCATACATGGTGCAGGGATCTGGGCAATCTCTTTCCCTCCTTCCCAAACCCCCAGCTTCCTTACAAATTCCCCAGTTCCCATGATTTTAATTTTACGGTTCGCATTTTCTCCCAGCAGAATCCTGGGATGACAAGGTAGAAAGTCTGCCTTGATTAACTGTCCCTCTGGTGCTGAGGCAGGGCCCAGTGTGATAAATAGCAGGAATAAAATGGAGAGAGGCGTGTGGCAGGCAATCGGTAGGCCCGGCTGTAAATCCCAGCTCTGATGGGGCTGAGATGAGCTGGTTATTTCTTGGAGGGGGAGCAAGGATGGGGGCAGAAGCGGCTCACAGAGCAGCCCCCTCGCCAGTCCCTGCTCCCATGCAGTGGATATTGTTTAAGTAAGATAGAGTGGAATCGCTCTATTGTGTCATTGATTTTTAATAAAAACAGGTAACGTACTGCAAATCTCAGTTATCTCATTTCTCCTCTCCTTCGCCCAGATGTCCGTAACTTCCCCCAAGGGCTCCATCGGATGGGCAGTGGCTGTGACTGGTGTCTGGCAGGGGTAAGCCTAGGGTTTTGGGAGATTTCCAGGGTCTGGCTCTCTTCTGTCTGTGCACACACGCATAGGTGTGCACTCAGTGCATGCAGTCTACATAGATGCACACACATGCATGCCTGTACAAGGCCCTCGTGCACACTTTAACATGTATGCACACATGCTCAATGCATGCACGCAACAGACTAGCCAGTGAGGAAGGACAAACCAGGCCTCAGTTTTCCTCTGACTCATCTCTACTCCCTGCTGACCTTGACTCTGACGTGAATAAGCCAGGACATTCCAGAGACAGGAAACACGGAGACACGAATGCAGAGCGTCAGAGGAGCACAAGGGAAAGGGTACAACCTAGTTAGATTCCTGGGACACCTGAGGACCAAACCCCCAAGATGGAGGTGACTCGGAAGAAGCAGGCTGAGAGGCAACAAGGATGCTGGGCACCCGTGCTGGCCAGGCTCTCCCAGGTAGGTGCCATTAGTTTCTCTGGGATTACCTACCTCTGCTAATTTACAGGTGAAGCAGCAGGCTGGGTGCCTATTTCTTGGAGTGAATAGCCTCTGTCCGAGCTGAGGAGACACCCCTGTCCTGCAGATGAGCCTGGTGTCTCTGTGGTGTTTCGATCTTTTCTGACCATTTTCACAAGTGGCACCTCCTTGAGCCACACATTTACCATCCGCTGAGACACACTTACTGTCCCTTAGCAGGTGCCATCCTCCCCGCCTCGTGAACCAGGGACCTGAGTAGCTTCCTGCCTGCAGAGCTCCATTCACTGCACCTGGAATTCCGCACCAGGTTCCCTGGCCCAACTCAGGACAGGGAGCTCTGCCGTGCCCTGCAGCACCTCCTCCATGTTTGCTTTGTGGGTTTCCCCCATTGAACTTGGTCTTAACCAGGGAATCTTAAGCTAAATGACATTTGGATCCCTGGACCACATCTCCACCTTCACCCAACCACTGAGATGGCGTGCCCTAGGAGACTGACCCTGGCATGCCCCAGAAGGCTATCCTTTGCTCTGCTGCTCTGGTTCCCAACGCAGCTCCCTGCTAGAGCCTCCTCAGCCAGGATACCATCCCTGTGGACAGAAGCTCTCCACCAATCCTCCCAGCACAGGCCACCCAAGCCACCTCCACCAGCCTCCATTCACAGCCTTATCCAGCCAGGTGTTCACAGCTCCCTGGTCTCCCCATCCCTAAGAGGGGCCTTAAGAGCTCTCTGCAGCCCCAGGGGCATCAGAGACCAGATTCAAGACATGCACCGTCCTGCCATGGTGGCTCCAGCTCTAGGATCAGAGTCTCGGGCAGATCCCACACCCTAGCCTTGGAGGAGTCAAAGTTACTCTAGACTCCTTGCTGTCCCCTGATGTGACCTGTTGTCCTGTGCCTTCCTCCAAGCACTGTCCAGACCCAGCCATCCACAGACCCTGCATCTGAATTATAGGTTCCAAGCCTTGTTTGCTCCCAACTAAACCCTACATTCTTCTTAGCATCCCTGAAGCCTCCGCCTATGGACAGTCACTGCCCATGGTCCTCCTCCCCCCAGCAACCACTGATCCATACTTTGTATGAAGTTCTGGAAACTTCATATAAATGGAGTCACATGACATGTGGCCTATGTGTCTGGATCCTTTCACGGAAGGTTCCAGCAATAAAACAGGACAATGCCTTAAGAGCCTCCACATGGACTCCTCTGACCTTGACATCAGACCTACTGCCCTGACTTTGCAGCAAAGATCAGAGAAGTCCATATGGGGCTCTTAAGGCCCACCCAGCCTCCTGTGAGCTCAGAGTCCCAGGAGGTTGCTTAGCTGGGCATTGTCCTATTTTATTGCTGGAACCTTCCAATTTGGCTGGGCCTTTGTGACAGTCCCCAAGCCACTTGGCCTTATGGAGGGTATTGGCAGAGGCTCGGAGCACTGAGTCTGACCAGGAGGCCCATGGCGATCACTATCACCTGGGGAGGACTTCCCCCCTCCTGGGGCCATTTGGTGATGTCTGCAGACAGTCTTGGTTGTCACAGCAGGGGATGGAGGTGCTATTGGCACTTAGCTAAACACCCCACAATACAGTGAACAAACTCCCACAAGAGTAGCCTGCCTGAGTGTGCACAGTGCTGGCGTTCTGTGGAGGTGGCTGGAGATGGTAGCTCCTCTGAGCCCCTGAGAGCCTGGAGCACCTCAGCCTGTGGGGCCTGCAGACCAGCCAACACTGCCCAGCCTCCCATTTCACTGGAGTCCACCTTTCTGGAAAGTTCGAGAGATTCCTCCCCCAGACGTACACTGGAACTCTCCTGCAGGCAGCAGGGTGGTAGCTTCCCACTCCATAGCAGGGATGGGAGGACCAGGAGGTCCCACAGAAACTCCTCACCCTAACACCAGGCATCACTAGGCAGGCCTGGGCAAGGGCTGGGCCTTCGAATGCCTCTGCTGTCTCTCAATATCTCCTCAAGTGTGTGCATGGCCGATATGTGTTGGCTTTAAACATTTAAAACAGATCTCAGTTTTGAAGCCTGCTTTTAGCCTGTTTCCATGCTTCAATTTAGCTGGAGCGTCTGTAAGTGAATGGAGCCCAGGCCTCTGCCAACTTCTGAGAGGCCCTAAGCAAATCCCAGAATTTGAGCCATAGGGAAATTACATCTGTGGCCCTGCAGCCACACACATGGTTCCTTGAAGTCACAGTCTCCCCAGCAAGCACTGCCTTCTGGTGAAGCACCGGCCTCTGCCTAGGCTGGACTGGCAGCACTGCATGTGTCACTCCTCTTGTCTACTGGGGCAAGGTGGGCGCTGACCCAAGCCCACCATATAAGGCAAGGAGAAGTCAAGAAGGTGCCATGACCCAGAGGGGCTCAAATGCAGGACTATGGCCCAAACCCACATGGGCTTCCTTCCCATCCTTGGCCTTCTTGCACTGAACTGTAGGTTTTCCTATAGACAGCTAGGGACTCATCCAAGGGCTCCTGCTGGGGGATTTGTGCTGACCATATAGGTGTGGCTCAGCACACAGGTGTGGCCACGCTGAGGGGTGGCAAGGACAAGTCCACTATGGGTCCCTCATGTCGAGGAGAGGGACACGCAGAAGGGCAGAACGCTCTAAACTGAAACCTTTGGACAATGCAGTGGTTAGAATGATGTCTCCCATAAAAAAATGTCCAAGACCTGTCCCCTGGAGCCTCAGGCTGTGACTTCATTTGGAATAGGGTCTGGACAGATGTATCTAAGGCAAGGATCACAAGATGAAATCATCCTAGATTGTGGCAGGCCCTAAATCCAATGACCATTGTCCTTGTAGGAAACAGAAGAGGAAGGTCAGGTGTGGTGGTACTCACAGCTACTTGGGAGGCAGAGATCAGGAGAATGGTGGCTTCAGACCATCCAGGGCAAAAAGACCACCCATCTCAACAAACAAGCCAGGCACGGTGGGAAGCTCCTGTGATTCCAGCTACACAGGAGGCGTATGTAGGATGACTAAGCTCCAAGGCCCTATTTGAAAAATAACTAAAGCAAGAAGGGCAAGGGGTGTGGTCCAAGTGATAGAGTGCCTACGTAACAAGCAAAAGGTTCTGAGTTCAAACCCTGCTACCACCACAAATAAAAGGAGTAGGAGAAGGAGGAGGAGGAGGAAGAAGGAAGAAGGAAGGAAGGAAGGAAGGAAGAGAGGGAGAGAGGGAGGGAGGAAGGAAGGAAGGAAGAAAGGAAGGAAGGAAGGGGAATGGAAGGGAGGGAGGGAGGGAGGAAGGAAGGAAAGGGAAGGGAGGGAGGAAGAGAAAATACAGGGGAGGAGGCCATGTGAGAATGGAGGCAGAGATTAGAGTGATGTAGCCACAGGCCAAGGAGCTCCTGGCCAATGAAGCTGGAAGAGGCAGGCAGGATCTTTCCCAGAGCCACCAGAGGAACCAGGAACCTTGAGATACCTGACATCTGACCTCAGGCAAGACAACCAGATTCCATGATTTTTAGCCACAGTTTGTGATACTTTGCCCTGTGGCCACAGGAGGCCCACACAGACTCCATCAAGGGCTGGAGGCCCTGGGGCCTCCACTTGGGCAGTTCCCAGGAACCTGCTGCTGCCACAAGCTGGAAAACAGCCACACCTGCCTCCCCAGCTGGATGCCGCCCCTGGCTGAGGGAAAACAGCCCAGGACCCCTGCTCTGAAGGCTCCTGACTCAGGAGAGGCCCAGAATGAGGTGGCTCCATAGTGCATGTGGCTTGGGTCCCTATCCTGGTAGGCTTATTCTGCCAGCTGCACTCCTGCCAGGGCCATCTCTGTGTCCACCTGCCCAGTTGCGTCAAGTCTTCATGACGAGACTGGGTATGGGGAAGTAAGACTCTGGAGCCCCAGCCCCTCTTGGTTCCTGTCCCTGGGGTCCCTTCCTTGAGGCAGAAAGGTAGAGCAGACAAAAGCCCACAGGAGGGCAGGAGGAGGGGCACTGTGCTCCTAAATTAACATTTAATTAAGGAGGAGCGGGCTGGGCTGCAGGGGTGGGGGGGGGTTGGGGGGGGTTGTCACTCCTCTCTTCCTCTCCCTGTCCTGGTTCTTATTAACTCCCTTCCTCCTCACCATCCCTCACCCCACTACAGAGCAGTCCCCAAGCCTTGTCCTTTGCTGGTTCTGGGTTCTTCTCTCAACCTGCCTCAAGGCAAGTTACCAAGAATTTCCCAAGTCCTCCCTCGGACCCCAGTCCTCCAACCCAATCTATCCAACAAAAACCTTTTGGGAGCCTCTGACAACTTCCACTTGAAAATATTTTAAAATTTTTGCATAACTGCCAATTAAGGTTCATTCTCATCATCCAGATATGAACGAATACTCCTATGTTTACTTGAAGCACGCTCACACAAACACACGTTTTGTGGGGGGGGGGTACTGGGGCTTGAACTTGGGGCCTACACCTTGAGCTACTCCACCAGCCCTTTTTTGTGAAGGGTTTTTCCCAGATAGGGTTTCATGAACTATTTGCCCAGGCTGGCCCCAAACTGTGATCCTTCTGATCTCTGCCTCTTGAGTAGCTAGGATTACAGGAGTGACATCGGCAACCAGCCACACAAGCTTTTTGAATCTGACCACTGATAGATGTTACAGAACACACTGGACAGTGCCTACTGGATGCTGGGTGAGCAGGTGGCCCTGGCTCCTTGACACTGTGCACAGGCGTGCACACACGTCTTCATGCAATCTCAGCACTTGTGCACAAAGAAAGGTGAGTGCACCTGGGTGGAGGTGGACTAGGAGGTCAAAGTTGAGTTGGCTGCACCACTGTGTTGCTGGTCAGATCCCTCCTGGCCATCATTCAGCAGGGTCAGCACTTTCCCATTATCTAGCCAGCCTGCTTGTTAATTAATCACTCATTAGACTAATCACAGCTATCTTGCTTCCCACTGGGGGAAGATGTTAACACAGTGGAATGCTGAGTCCCTAATGCATTGAATGGTCTGCTCCGAGGCAGAAAGAAGAACGCAGATGGTGGGTGTTCCTGACACTGACTGCACAGGCACACTCCCACACACAGCGCAGCTGAAGGTGAGTGTGTGCATGTGCACACACAAACCAACTAAACCTAACTGTTCAGAGTCCAGGGCCACCTTCCATTCTCCTCTGGGTGGGAGCTGGGTGGGGAGGAAAGAGGCCTGCCCAATTCCAGTTCCAAGCAGGCCCCTTCTCAGGCTGTGAAGTGAGGCCTGGGCTTGGTGCAGAAGTTACTCTTGACACTGAAAGATTAAAAGGGAAGGGAGGGAAGACCTGTGGAGACCCTAGGAACATCGCCCTACAAATCTGAAGAGGTAGGCTCCAAGGTATTGATTGACACAGATGTCCCCATTGGATAGATCTTGGGTTGGTGGCACCAAGGAAATGAATCACCCCCAAAATTCCAAGAGGAATTACAAGTTCGTTCAAATCTGTGGTTCTGAGGACAAAGAAGACGCAAGAAAAACTAGCAACTTGTCATGATCCAAGACACTATTAAAAAAGAGAACCCTTCATCCAGCAAGAACCGGACAGAGATACCAAGGTCACCCACCAAAGAAACAGCATCGCACATGGTGCTTTTAAGGACAGCTGAGACTAGTCCCAAATGCCCGTGTCCAAAAAGACAGTCCTAATCAGAGAGGAGAGGCAAAACCCTTGCTAAAGAACAAATTCAAAGAGGAAAACCTACTTTTAGAGAAGCACGGAGCGGATTTTGCTAAACTGGGGTTGGCAACATTCAATTAGAAGCTGGCGGGCAGTGCCAGCTCCCTGTCACCACCCCCACAAGAGCCTAATCGCTCACCCAAGGCCACATTTTCTCCCCAGAAGGTTCAACCCACAGGTCCACTAAACCCTTGCTGTTTCCTGCTCCGTTTCATTAGGACTATTTGCCACCAAAAAGCACAATTATTAGGACATAATGATGTTTGGATGTATCATTTGGAAGAAATTAAAGCTAAACACCTGGGTAGCAAATGAGAAAGAAAATTCATTAGGAAATTTGGTTTTACATGTTTTATGCTAATTTATTCGGCTCAGTCAAGTGTAGTCAACCCTGAACCCCGGGGACTGTCAGTGTGGGTAACAATCACAAGCAATACGTGCTAGGAAGAAGTTGTCACCTTCGCCGTGCTCGGAGCCCAGAAGACAAGCATGTCAACGTCGCAGAGGCATAAACTCAAGGACAGAGAAGAAGCTGGGGAGGTCTGTTCAAATCCTCCCAGGAGACAAATCTTTTCACCTTGACAGCAGTTCAGTCCTTCAGCCTGAATCGTGAGGCGTGAATTAAAACTGGCAAGAAGGAGACCACCCTCTCTCAGTCAGGAAGAGCCCATGAGCCATCACTGCATGTTACACTCAACTCCGTCATCGTGGTGCCCACCATGGCAGGGCAGCCGCCTCGGGTCAAGTCTCAGCTCTGTCACTCACAGACAGTGAGACCTGAGCAAGCTGACTGATCTCCCAAACCTCTCATTCAGTCCTCTGAAAGATGATGTTGACAATAGTACTGACACCCTCAGACAATTGTGACAAGGTGTTCCATCTGGGCGCCATTCCTGGCAAGTAGTCAGTAGGTGCGTCAGGCATGGAGACACTTCCATGGGACACCTTCCTTTATGGCCTGACCATCCACTGTCAGGACACCATCTTCACAAATTGCGGGGTGGTGAGCACCTGCCCACTGAGGCTCTTATTGGTTCCATGGAGCCAAGAGGGTTTTCTCCTGAGTCCCCTGCAGACGTGGGGGTGGCTCCAGGAGGAGGGGCCAGGCGGCCTCGAGGCACTGTACGATTCTGGTTGAAATGTAGGACACAGCATAGTGGGAGGCCAGGCTGGCAGAAGTGTGGAGGTGGGAATCGGCAAAGGATGTGATTTTGCAGGAAGGTGGGGGGGTGACTGAAGAGGGAGGAGGGGATGCAGGTGCAAAGGCCAGTTGAGCCCTAACTCCTTAGAGAGTGAGTGCCCGGCTGGGCCATGGAGGCGTGGGGCAGGAGCCGTGCTGCCAGCGGAACCGCTAGGTGTGTGACAGCCAAGGTGGGCAGGTCTGTGGGCCGGCTTTGCTGGAAAGAGAGTTGCAGCAGCCGTTGGATGCTCAGTTGTCTCAGGACAGATGCTATTCAGAAGTGGACAGGATTTGTCATTGCTCAGATGGAAGCTGTGGGCTCTGTCTTCCTCTGGGAGATAGCCCGTGCTACTCTTGGGAGGCCTGAGAGCATGGTCATTAAATAAGATGCAGAGAGGAAACCCAAGACGAGCTTGAGGTCCAACCATGACCCTAGGACAAGTGGACAAAGGAAGCCAGAGCCATGGTAGGGAGCAGAGGAATGGGAGCAGCCAGGGCCACAGAGGCAGGAGGCTCCAGGGAAAGAGAAACTGTGGGCTGAAGGGAAGGGTGGAAGACACTGGGCTTGGAGGACAAAGCTCTTCCATGAATTCCATCTTGGTGGAGGAGCAGGTGGGCAGAGGGGGAGGGAGGGCTCGCAGAGAGGGGTGGGGTGAGACTGTAAGGATGTCACAGTAGAGAGCACACTAGGCAGGCTTGGAGCCTTTAGACCAGGACACCAACAGAGGGACGAAGGACAGGGGAACCTCCCCCACCACCACATGTTTCCTAGCTACCTGGGCCATAGCTCACCTGTCCTCCCCCTCCCTCACCCAAGGGACATGCAACTGCCTGGGTCTCAGGTTTCTCCATATTAACGGAGAACAAGCCACCTCTGGCCAGTGGTGGCAGGCAGCTTCGTTTCAGGTGGGACCCCCGGCATCCTCTGAGGCTTGGCATCACTGCTTGTGGGCATCCCATGTGTACCATGTGTCCCAACCACTCTTCACTTTACCCCCTGGATTCTGCTCAGCCAGTTGCTTATGCTGGGGACCCATGAGTCACTCCTGTTCTGCCCTCTTCCTCCCAGGACCCCTTCTGCCCCAAACCCTGATCCCGTTTTTTGTCCCTCCAGGATTCTCAGCCTTCATTGCGCTGTGGAGGCTGGGCCATTCATGGAAGTGAAGCATCCAGGCCTTGGTCCACTGAAGGCCAGAAGCAGCCTCTCCCACCCGACTTATGACAATCCCAGAAATGTGCTTGGGACCCTGAGGGTTCCTGCCTCTGACTTGGTTTCTTCCAATCATTTATCAGAACGTTCTTTTAAAATATTAATCCATGAATTTTAGAGACAATGATTTTATAGACACAAACCACATCCAGGAATTGAAGCTAAATGCATATTTGTACAAGAAGTTCCCCTTGAACAACCGCCAGGCAGTTCCCACAAAACTGTAACTGGTCCTCCCCACACCTGGGCTGGTCACTCCTCATCCATTAGGTGACCTTCAGTCCTCCCAACACAAGCTCTCTGCTTGCAGGGTCTCACAGCTGGCCCCAGACCTGAAATCCTGCCCTGCGCCCTACCCACACAAAGCTTCGTCCACCCCCTGCCATTCTTTTTGTGGCCCTGCCTGGTGGATGTAGGTCTAGGCCTAAGTGTCTGTGTAGATACAGGTGCCACAGATACAGACGGCATACCATCTTCCCTGCCATCCATGCGGGAGGGGTTCCACCGCCCCCAGGATCCTAAAGTCCTCTGACACTCGGGCTCCTTATACACAGAAGGTATAGCATTTGCACAGAACCTGAACTTTAAATCATCTGTAGATTACTTAGAATCACTGTACCGTTCCTGCCATAATGATAGGAAAAACTCAGTCCATGTTCAGTACAGATGCAGATTCTCCCTAATGTTTTTATCTGCAGTTGGTTGGATGCACGTGTGTGAATACAGAGGGCCAAGTGTATATGTTGGCACAGGTGCAGACAGACAGACAGACAGACAATGATACCTGCTGGCACATGGTCAACCCTCCTCCGCAGGTGATCAGCTTCTTGGGGACATAGCCAGGCCTACTCCCTACCTCACTGGATGCCAGTCCTGGCATGGATCAGACCCTCACCATGGTTCCTGAATGGACGGATGGAAGCAGGCCTGGAGGCTCGGGAGCAGGGGAAGCGTGGCCAGCGGGGACCACACGGCATCAGTAGCTTTCAGCTGTGTGTGTGCCATGTCTCCTGGCTGCAATGTTGGGGGAGGGAGAGAGTGACTTTAATAAAGGGGATGGCCTTTCTAATCTCTGCAAATGTCATCGACTTCCAGATTTCCGTGAAATCACTGAACTAAGACACAAGGCGTCTAACTTCTGCTATGTGTCCTTGCATCTTTCTGGTGTTTCAATGGCCCTCTGTGCCCCAGGACAGTAGAAGAGAATAGCTGGCTTCTCCTCCCAAACGAAAGACACACAGGACAAATGCAACCGAGCCTGTGGGCACCAGGATGCCCATGCACAGGAGTCCCCATGTCCCTGTCTGCAGGCAGAGAATTCCAGAGTGGGGAGACAGTCAGAGTACAAGTGGACAGATGATTCTGACAGCTGTGGCCAGCTGCAGAAAACGGCCGAGTGTGATGCATACAGAGGGCCTGGAGGCAGGGAAGATTTGGTGGTCACAGGATTCCTCCAAATACTTCCATCGCTAGAGAATAGGGCAGTGGGGGCCCAGAAGTCCCCACCATTGTGCAGTCAGGCCAGGCTGCCTGTCCCACAGCAACAGGAATCTCTGAGAGCCCCCACATCTATGAGATCAGGTCCCGCTGTCTGTGCAGGACAGGGACCTAGGACTCCTAGGGGAGTGACGAACCCCCCAGTGCTGTGTCTCCTGGTTATACCAGAGCAGGAGGCTGGCCAGGGAGGGGCAGGGAAAGGACCTTCACCAGGCTCATATCTAGGGAGGGAGTCCTCAGGCAGTCGGGGCACACCATCACCCTGGCTAGGCGGGAGGCTCTGGGAGGCTGGAAGGCAGGGGTGACCATGCTGAGCACTTAGCACTCTGCCCACTGATGCCAGGCTCACTCATGCTTCCCCAGCAAGCAGGAGTCCCGTGGATCCCAGTTGGCCAGATGGCACAGAGCTCGGTAGGGTGATGGCACCAGGCAGTGTCCTGGACAGGAAAGGGACACCAAGGAGCAGATGGTGCTCAAGCTGGAAGACACCAGGCAGGGACCAGGCAATCGCAGGGCAGTTCTGTGTTCCCTTGGAGGTCACGTCCACGGTCCAACCCCAGGAATCCTAGTGACCTCCAGACCACCTTTGACACTGATCAGACACCCCAAGCTGAGAGTAATGCCCTTCCACACAAAGTTTGGGTATCGGGACACTTGTCCCTTAAAGGGGGATGTTGAGATTATGGTGGTGGATTAGTGAGGTCAGAAGGATTTAGGGGAGAAGATTATGGGATTCAGAGTTATAATTTTATTTCCTCACTCAACAAACATGTTTCAGGTTCTAGAAATGTCCCAAAAGATTAGCTCGTGACAGAAGGCAAGTGTCCGTGGATAAACACCATGTGGCATATCCTCCAGATGGAATATTACTCTGTGATAAAGAGGAGCAAGACTCTGACACCTGCTCTGATGTACTGGTAAAGGTCCAATCTGATTTCACATCTGTGAAATATCCAGGAGAGGCAAAGCCATGAAGACAGAAGGTAGACTGGTGCTTGCCAGGGTGTTAGGTTGGGGAACAGAGTGGCTGCTGAGGGAGGGGGGGGCTCCTTTGGGGATGAGGAAAACATCCAAGAATTAAAGTGAATTGCACACTTGAACTGATTAACAGTTCATTTTACCTGATGTAAAATTTAGCTCTATTTTTTAAAAGCCAGCCCCTCTCTCCCTCTCTCTCTGTCCTGCCCAGCTGAGTCCAGAGCTTCATCCTGTCCACTCGGACCCCAGCAGCATCTTCCTAAAAGGCCTCCAGTCTGTGATGATCCACAGCCAGCGTGAACAGCTCCTGCAAAGCCATCCTCTTCCAGTCCATTGTCACGCCTTGCTTGCTGGGCACAGGATTACCACAGCCAAGGTCCACCCACCTGCCTCATGTCCTGTGCCAGCCAGCTCCAGCCTCACCTGCCCTCCTCATCCCCAAGCCTTTGCTCTATGTGCAGTTCTCTACCAGTCTCTTCCTCCCAGAATACTCCTATGCATCCTTCAAAACCCAGCTCAAAGGCCTTTCACTGGGCTCCCAAAGGATTTGCCTTGCCTCTGTAAATACTTCTCTCACTTCAGAGGATGGGTAAGTTGAAGTATGTCTTTTCCACAAAAGAGCAGGTTCCCTGAGGAGAGGGGACCTATCATGTTCATTTGGGGTCCCCAGGACCTAGCACTGTGCTGAGTACATTTATGGCTGAAGGCTCTGGATTCACTGAGGAATGGATAAGAAGGTGAGTCCTGATTCTTCCTATCTAGCTCCAACACTCCACTCTCCAAACCCTCTGTCCCTGCTGGGATGGTGAGCTGAGTGTCCGGGAAGGAGGAGAAGGAAGGTGGAGATGCTACCTCTCACCCCTGTCCCCCTTCTTTGAACTCCGACAGCATTTCTAGGAGGCACTTGGCCACTAAGCAGTTACAAGCTGTCTACAGCATGCCCACCACACTCTATGAGGCCCTGCCCACTGAGCACATGGTCTGAGGGACTGTCTTGCTGCTTCCCATTGTGCTGTCTCGAATTGGATATTACCCCACCCAACTCACGCTCACCTAGGACCTCAGAAAATTACCTTATTTGGGAATCAAGTTTTTGCAGAAATGTTGAATTAAGGATCTCGTGACAAAATCATCTTGGATTTAGGATAGGCCCCAAATGCAGTGTAAGAGAAGGGATAGAGGCATCCTTCCAGAGGCTGAGAAGGGAGGATTGTGAGTTCAAAGCCAGCATGGGCTACATAGTGAGACCCCTCGCCATCTCAACAAAAGAGAGAGACCAGGTATGGTGGCTCAAACCTATAATCCTGCTACTCGAGAGATGGAGACTGGGAAGATCACAGTTTGATCTTTTTGCCTGAGCAAAAAGTTATCAAAACCCCATCTGGGCATGGTGGTGCATCCCTGTCATCCCAGCTATTTGGGAAGCTTAAATAGGCAAATTGAGGACTAGTCCACTATTCACAAAATAACTAAAAAAGCAAAAAGGCTGGAGGTGTGGCTCCAAGGGTAGAGGGTCTGCCCAGCAAGCGCAAGGCTGAGTTCAAACCACACTGCCACCAGAGACAGAGAGAGAGAGAGAAAGGCAGGGGGAGATTTGGAGCTACAGAGGCACAGAGAGAGTAAGGCCGTGGTGAGGATGATGGAGGCAGAGGTGGAGCTCTGCACCACTGAAGGCTGAGGAGTGCCACCCACCAGGAGCTGGGAGAGGCAGGAGGGCCTCCCTTGAGCCTCTGGAAGGAGCCAACCCTGCGACACACACCTGGATTTCCCACCTCTGGTCTGCAGACCCACAAGCCAACCAAATGCTGTTGCTTCCAGCTGCCCACAGGGATTTGCTGTGACCACCCCAGGGAATTAATCCACTGTGTGGCCAACGTGCCATACAACTTCCTGACGTGCTTTCTGTCTGTCTGTGTCCAGAAGATAAGTCTCACGAGGGCAGGTGCCCTCGTGACCAGTGAGTCAGCCCAAGCTCCAGGTCAGGGCCCAGCATGTGGTGAGTGATAATAAACACACTCTAGGTGGATGGATGGACGATGTGGGATGAAATGTACCTGGGGCCCACTCCAGCTCCAGCATCCCAGCACAGGGGTGCAAGGTGCTGGAACCCTGGGCCAACCTCCTAACCCTTGGGACCTCAAATTCCCTTCGGTAGGGTGGAAATAATAGCAGTGTCTACACCACAGAGCTGCTTTCAAGATTAAATACTTCTGAGAACCTGGGCCTGTCCACCCCACAAGCACTCAAATGCTAGATGCACTAGACAACTCACTTGAATAACCTCACAGGCATTGTGCACTGGGGCAGTGTAGCCAAGACTGGACACCCTGGTGTCACAACTTGTGTGGGGGGGGGAGGGGTCCTGGCTACTGGCCTCTTGTGGGCAGAACCAGGGGCACTGCTCAACACCCTCCAGTGCACAAGATGGTGCCCCACAACAGTGACGCATCCAGCCCCAAATATCACAGCACTGAGGTTGAGAAGCCCCGCTGCAAAGCGGGGAAAAATGTTTTCTGCAGAGAAAGGAGAAAGACCTCAGGATGAGTGAAGCCGTGGGCACCATTATAAAGCAGACAGCCTGTCACACATCAGTTTCCAAAGGCAAAAATGAGGCCCAAGCCACCAGCTGCCATGTTGACATCTCCCAAAGACTTTCTCTAGGCCAGACGTCCAGCATCGGACATCTACTTCTCTGGGGACACTCAGCCCATGCTGCCCTCCAGGGGGCCAAGAGAGGACAATGACAAGCTTCTCTTATGATGTTGTCACCATTCTCGAAGCTGCCACCACCACTTCCACCTCCACCACCAGCAGCAGCAACAGTTTTCCCAGGATTCTCCATAAAACAAACTCTTCCTGGCTGAATCCTGAGCCCCTGGCAGCCACTGGTGACAGAAAAATTGACTGTGGCTTTTCTGGACCCAGATCAGGAAACCCAGATGGGAAGATGCAGGACACAGGCTTCCTGTGAGATGGGAACATGTCATGAAACCCCTCCTCTTCCCCGCCATGGAGACCCATGGTGTCCATTCTTCCAAGTCTTTTCCTGCATGGCAGGCCACCTACCAGGAAGACGTTTTGGAAGAATGTGAGTGACCAGCAAAAGAGGGTAATGCTTGCTGTGGATGGGCGCCTGCCCCACAACACCAAAACTGCCCATCTGAGGTAGATGTCATCAAGACTGAGCATGGGCACAAGCATCCCTTGTAAGCCTGGCACATCTGTGCACCTCGGCCTCAGAGGAAGCGTGCCGCAGTGGACATGCAGGGCATCTGTTGGGGCGGCCAGAGGACAGGACACAGGCTCCCCTGCAGGCATCTGCATGAGGAGGACAGGGTTGCCATGATGCAGATGTTGGGGGAGGAGGCGACTGCAAGCTGGCTGCTGCCCGCTGAGGGGAATGGAGGGAGGGAGGCAACTCTTTTTATAGCTAGCAAGAAAACAAACAAACTGTTTTGCTTTAAGAAGCCAAAAACAGAAAAAAAGAAAGAAAAGAAAAAGAATGAGACTATCTCTCTGCCGGCTGCTGAGGGAGTAATAAGAGCTATCCTCCATGGCCACGGGGACAAAGGCAAAGTGCCAAGTGGGCCTCCCCCCAGCAGCCTGCAGACAGCTGGCAACAGGGCCGGCCCTGCACTCAGGCACCAGGCTGTGCTGACCATAGTCTGGTTCTGTGCATGAATTACTGCTTCCTCTTTGCAGAAGCTCAGTCGGGCGGTGCTGACCCAACTGTACAGGTAAAGAGCGGGAGACCACCAGTGAGAGAGTGGAACATAGGATGAGGTCCCACTCGAGCCCCTGCTGCTGTGGGCCTGCTGGTCTCAAAGTCAGGAACCTGGCCTTCCTGAAGGTTAGGCAAAAGTCAAGGGCTGCAAATTCTGAGCTCGACCCCCTGATTTCCCTCCCCACCTTCCTCGTACCTCCTCCGGGCTCAGACCCGAGAGCCCACCAGCGTCCATGACCTTGGCTTTTGGGCTATCTCGCTCACCCCCAACATGGAGCTGGCATTGTGCATTCTGTTTAGAGTTCCCTTTGTTTGTGGCACATAGAAACGGGGCTGCTAGTCAAAGAGAAGAGCTCCATCCCATAATAAACAGCATGAACTATTTATACCCCTGAAAACATCTTTATTATTATTTTTCTCCCCTCCAGAAACAATCTCACACAATCCTGTTAAGTATACACCACCGAGGACTTGGAGGGTCGCGGTCTGAGGCCGCCTCCCCCCCCCCCCCCCCCCCGGCCCTGCCCAGCCGAGCAGATGGTGGTGTGGGCGTTAGGTACCAGCCTCCTGGCAATCTGAACATCTGTTCCCGTTAGAAAATGCTAATTGCCATCAATCAGGACAGCACCTACTCACATTTACATGCAAGCACACATGCAGAAAAAAAAATGCATCCAAATTTCTCCCAGCGCAGTGCTCCCTGCATGTTAACTAGCCAGAGTGGAGGCTCAACCCATGAGGAGGAAGCCGGGAGGCAGCTCCTTGCTCGGCAGGCTCGAACCAGCACCGCCAGCCCCTGCGGGACCTGCCCTGCACCTATATCCAGGCAGAGGTGAGGGAGTCGCTTGGTGGGCAGCCTGGCTTCAGGCCCTGTGTCCTTCTGTCTGCCCACCCCAGAGGTGCACACAGGGTGGTTGGCTACAGGCAGCACAGGTTCCCTGAACAACATGCTTCCTTAGACTGGATGTTCCTTGAGCACATCCCCCATTTGCATCCAGTGTCTGCATGGTGTCCCCCTCTCTGAGCAGAGGTGTGAGCACCCATCCCACACCTCCCAGGAGCAACCCCGCCTGACGTTGCAGCCCAGAAGCCTGCTCTAAATGCATTTCTGGAGGGCCAGCCTCCTTTGGCTCCTGTGTTTCCTGCCCAAGGAGCCTACCCAATGGGGCAGGCATTCCCGTGACTATCCTCCATCCTCTGGTCCTGGACATGAGACATGGCCAGTCCCTTACACCCTTCCCTGGACCAGTGTTTGGTTGACAATCACGCAGCTTTCTGGGACCTTGGCGATCTGGACCAGCCCTGGGGAGCTAGGGAGAAGGCATGGAAAGGAAATGAGATGCCCCTCACAGGCAGTGGCAGAGAATGGGAGGGCCATGTCGCTCACACTCAGACCTGGGGGAGAAAGGAGCAGACCCCCTCCTTCATCACCCAGCTTCCCACAGAGCCTCACACCTCCTAAAGGAGCACAGATGTACCACTCTATCAAACTGGAGGATGGTCATTGCAGCTCTCGATCATTGTGAAATCTGAGGGCCTCGATGTTTCCAGAAAGTGAGCTTGAAAGATCATTCTATTACATAATGAGAAGCAATGATTTTCCTGAGTGTCCCCCCTTCCCCAAAAGAAAGCAATTTTGCTAATTTTTCTCCTGGGCACCAGGCACAGTTGCCAGCCTCGGTTGCTATGGGGCTCAGTGACTGGTTGGAGTGGTAAACTCAGAGCATGAGAGCAGAGGTTTCCATGGGGAACCACACGGCTCCCCTCACCTGGGGTGATGGACACCAAGTGGGAAGGCGGGCCACTGGGACCTAGACCTGGCTGGTGACATCGCAGTAGGCATGAGCCATCCGATGCTATAATAACAGAGTATCCCGATGGTGACCTCGCTGACTGTAAACATGGTACGGAGCTGTCTACAAGCACACATGTCACATGTCAGGCACAGGAATGGCTCATGTCTGTCAAGATGCACAGCCAGCCCCACTGTGGGCGCGTTACTAAGACAGGCTGATGTGTCACTTATTTCCCCAGAGTAGAATGTCCTTCTCAGAGATTTTAGGTGAAAAGTAAAAAATCAGGAGGTGGCAGGCAGGGATGGGGGGGAAAGGGGGGCACCCACCATTTTGTCAGCCAGTTTCTTTCTAATTTGTCTCTTCTCTAAGAAGAGCTCTGCTCCACATGCCATAGGACACAGGGCCATATTATGTCCATGCTGCATGTCCCAGCCGTCCACCTGCCCCTACCCCCTGCTCTGCCTACCCAACAAGAAAGGCTCCAAAGGCCACCACACAGCTTGGCCCCTGGTACTTCCAACTCAGTAGGCTGTTGGCCCACCTGCCACCAGGCACTCCTGCCCCTAGCCCGTCCTGGCAGGCAGCAGTTTCCGGTGGAAAGGGTGAGACCTGTTCCTCACCAGCCTCAACTGTCCCCGTGTTCCACTTTAACTGGGCTCACTGTTGTCATTGCTCAGAATTCAGTGTGCTTCTCTCTACTGAGGGCTTTTGAGTTCTCAGGGTAAAGACCTTGAGCAAGGTCTCTGGAAAGCTGCCCTTCCCCCTTCCCTTCCTCTCCCTCCTCCGGCTTCCCCTCCCCTCCTGCTCTCAGTCTTGGGGTTCTCTGCAGCTCCCAGCACAGCTTGTCTGCCCACCCAGGTGATTTGCCTAGGCATGGGGACCGAGAGGTCGATCCCTTTCTAACACCAGGGTGGAGTGACGTGCCACCTCCTGGGCTCTCACTTCCCACTTCACAGCTTACAGCCCTTGTTGTTTTGTTTGCTGTCCTGAGAGTCCAGAGAGACCCCACTTAAGTATAAGACACTGCAGCGTAAGGAAGCATTTGCCCTTCCCATGCTGCCCTGAGCCTCACAGTCTAAACAAGACCAAGAGATGGTGTATTTCTAAAACTAAGCCTTGCAATAATGATAGAAACCAAGGACTCCCAGATATATAGGTAGATACACAGACAGACAGATGATGGATGAGTAGATGGAACATATATACATGGATGGATGGATGGATGGATAGGTGATAAAGATTGAGAGGTGGATAATAGATACATGGATGCATGCTTAGGTAAATATATAATAATGGATGAATAAATGGATATTTATATACATGCACACATACACAAAAGAATCATGGATGGATGGATGGATGGAAGGATAGATGGATGGACAGATAATACTAGATAGACCCAGGGATAGATCAGTGGTACTTAAATACAAGCATAGATGGATGACAGATACATATGTAGACATAGAAAGGTCTATATAATGACAGATAATATATTCATGCATGGGTGGATGGATGGATGGATGTCTGCATAGAAATAGGCAGGTAGAGGGAGAGATAGATAGATAGAGCTATATACCCCCCCATACGTCCCCCTACAACTTCTCCTTTATGGGTTACTTGGAGATGGTGGTTCAAGAATTACAGCTGTGTGTACTGAGACCCACAGGCTCGCAGACAGCTGCGTTCAGTCCATCTTTGCGCCATCCCGATGCTTACTTCCATTCCTAGCAGGCACCAGCCCACGCTTTGCTCTGTAAGTGTTGGGGAGTGGGGAGATCTGTGCTGTCATTTCATCCCAATCATGGGACTCCCAGCCTGAGACATCACCCACTCTGCTGGACACAGAGGTGAGGACTATTATCCGCTATGGGTTTGGGGTAAGGCTGTGTGTACCGGACAGCTCATCTCTGGGCTCCCAGGCTCCCACTGTGAAAAGCTTTGCCATCATAAACAAAGTCTCAGAACTTCATAGGGACAGAGTGTCTAAATTCATCCTGTCCAGAGACGCTTCAACACAGCAACTAATGTGAGAGTCCCTTCCCCTATGGCCCTACCAAGTGCTTCCCAAACAGGGAGACCCATTCCCACCCCGTCCTGGGCAGTGGGAAGAGGCAGCCAACCCCATAGCTAAGCAAGCGTGCGTCTGTCTAATGCATATGCTTTAGTGTAAGTATTTCAGGGAGATACTGCCGTTATGTTACAATCAGCAAAAGCATATTGTGGATTCAGGGTAAGCTGTGTGTGAATTTTTAAGATAACAAATAAGACTCCAGAGACAGGTCATGCTTTCTATGGCCTCCTTCTGGCAACAGAAGCCCAGTTCCTGCACCCAGGGCTACAGGTCTAATATTCCCTCTGTTTGGGGGCCTTGAGAGGGAAAATGTACACCTCCAGTTCAGCACTGTGTGCCTCTCCATCATCCATTTAACCTCCCTTCACCTGAGTACAGCCTGCCGCGTATGGCGTAAGTTCTAGCTCTGTGATGCATGAACACATTGAAACATGAACTAAAATAACCAGACCTCCTTTACACCGGGGATAGGAGTAAAAGGCAACAGAATTAACTTCTTCATGGACTGATGAAAGGTTTCTGCTTGCATCAGCAAAACCCCTTAGCATCCCTGTCTGCAAGATGGAGGGAGCCATGGTCCATGGCGCCTCTTGTGCTGTGGGTGGGGAAGGAAGAACCATCTCAGGGGAGCAGTGTCTCATCTTGCAGAAACGGCCTGCACATCTCTCAGCTTGGGGTAAGTGGGGAACATTACCGCACTGGTCAGAGTGCAATGCCTGAAGTATCCACCATAAAATGAGAACAACACATTTTGTAGAGTGTCCCAGGCTAGATAAAGTACTAAATAATTCAAGGGCCAGGTGTAGTGGGTCACACCTATAACCCCAGCTATTGGGGAGGTGGAGATGGGAGGAGGATGAGAGTCAAGACCAGTCCCAGCAAAAAGCTCTCAAGACCCTATTTCAGGGGGGAGAAATGACCCAAACATTGTATGCATATATGAATAAAAGAAAAAAAAAGACCCTATTTCAAAAACTAGTCAGGTGTGGTGGTACTCACCTGAAAACCTGTATGCAGGAGGCAAGAAGTAGGAGAATCAAGGTCTAAGACCAGCTCAGGCAAAACCACAAGACCCTATCTGAAAGAAAAGCTGAAAGCAAAAGCACTTGTGGCTCATGCCTGTAATCCTAGCTACTCAGGAGGCAGAGATCAGGAGGATTGCAGTTAGAAGCCAATCCTGGGAAAATAGTTTAAAAGACCCTATCTTGAAAATACCCATTGCCAAAAAAAAAAAGCTGATGGGTAGCTCAAGTGGTAAGAGCACTTTCCTAGCAAGTGTGAGGCCCTGAGTTCAATCCCTGGTACCACAATCAATCAATTAATCGAATAAATAAACAAACACTAACTAATTCAAAAATCATTGTGACCCAGTCTTGGGAACTTTTTCAGCAATGGAATGATGAATAAGAATGATTCTGGCTCACAAGCAAGAGGACAGTATTCCCACATCATCTCTGCTTGTCCTGTTTTGGTGCCAAGGATGAAGCTGGCTACCTGGCACCAGGGAACAGGTAGCTACACCCTTAGCTGCAGGTGGCACAGTAGAAATAAGGAAGGCGCACAGATCTAGAGCTGCGGAAGATCCTGGCGTTTAAGGGACAGTTGTCGTCTGAAAGTTCTTTGCATGACCTGAAAGTTCTCTTGGAGGCCAGCCTGGGGCAGAGGCACATGAAGGACTGGGGTGTGGCTCGAGTGGTAGAGCACATGCCTGGCAAATGTGAGACCCTGAGGTCAATACTCAGTATGGCAAAAGAAGAACAAACCCATTATACCCAAGTTGTTCTTCAGAAAGCCTTTAACGGGAGCGAACTATGTGCAGAGCTGCGGGAGACACACAGAAGAGACAGAAACCAGTGGCCTTGGGAAACCAAGACAGAAAGGAGGGATGGGAATCAGGACCAGTGTCAGGCCACAAGGAAGGGCAGCCCAGCACCCATGGAATCACCTTCCAGCAGCCACTGGCAAGCGATTAGAGGACAGAAAGCTGGGGGTGGAGGGCTGGCCTCATCAATCTGACATCCATCCCAGAAAGCAGTGTCCCCACATCTAGGAGGACTCACCAGACAAGCCACCATGGCCAGGCTGAGGGACAGGATTCCCTTTCTTTAAAAAAAATTTTTTTTAATAATTTAAGACTCATAAGAAGTTGCAAAAGTAATACAGAGAATTCCCAAGTGCCCTTCTGTTGGAGACTGAACTGTGTTTAAAAAAAAAAAAATTCTTAAGCTGAAATCCTAACCCTCAATACTTTGGAGACAGAGTCCTTAAAGAGACAGGAAGGTGAAGACATTAGTGGGTCTTGAGCTATCTAGTGTGACTGGAATCCTTATGAGAGAGGAGGTAAGGACACAGGCACTCAAGAAGGGAGCCCATAGGAAGACACACAAAGGCGGCCATCTATAAGGCAGTAGATTTATAAGAAGCTAGCCCTGTGACAGCCTTGATCTTGAATATCTCTGGGGAGAAAGTGAATTTCTGTTGTCTCAGTCCCCACTGTGCGGTGCTGCTAGACTCGACCCTTCCACAAGTCTTATGTCCCCACACCGGTCCTCAGCTAGGCCACTGCCCCAGGTACCCCATTAATGACAGAGCTCATGCAAACACCATCACCTCGTGGTCTGACCAGCGTGTTCTCTATGTGAGTGCATCTCAAACTGTCTGCAGTGAGGGAGACATTGCTTTATTCTTAAATCATTGAGGACTCAAAAGCTGTTTCTTATAAGAGACTTAAAACCACTCTTTCAAACTGCTGTCAAAAGTTCTATGGTTTCCACTTGGTTTGAGTGTGTCTCCCCATGGTTCATGTGTTGGGAGCTGGGTCCCCAGTGTGGTGTTGAGAGATGGTGGGTCCTTCAAGAGGTGGGGCCCAGTGGGTGGTCCTTAGGCCACTGGGGACTGACCTCAGAAAAGATTAAGAAAGTTCTCATGGAAGCCTGAATTACATCTTGGGAGCATGAGTCAGAGTTCTTCCCCGCTTCTGGCTTGCTGTCTGACCATGTGCTCGCGCCCTGTCACACATGCTCCCACCATTGTGACACCAAACCTGAGCTCATACCAGCGCTGTGTCCTCCAACCTCCAGAGCTAAATAAACCTCTTTTGTTAATTAAGTTACCAGGCCTTGAATATTTAGAGAAAGAGAAAATGGTCTAATACACTTGTTCTCAAGTTGTACGTACAGTCATGGGCCAGGCAGACCCTGGTTGCTACACTTCACTTTGAATTGCTTTGATTTTGATCATCTTGGGCACGTGTTCCAAGCGTCTGTGAGTTAAGAATTGGAATTGCCTCATTCAAACCATTGACCTGATCTGTGGCTTAGTTTCTTCATGGAACCCAGCTCAGTTGTGAGGCCTGATGGGAATGAGGACAGTCATAAACCTTGAGGTGACAGCCATCTTGGGGGAGATGACCTGCACATGTGCACCACTGGGAGGCAGCCTGATGAAAGCGTGATGAATTCCCAAGCTTTCAGCACCATTTGAGAGGCTCTGGGCGCAGACGTCCAGAGCAGGACGGCAGGACGCTGTGCTGTGAGCATGCTGCTTCATCTTGAACTTGAGTTTCTTTAATTGCTTCCAGGCCCTGCCATAATGTCAGCATCCCACTGGCAGCTGCAGGTGCCTCTTCCTGTGCTTCCCAAGATTCCGGTCATTACTCAGTAAACCTCCTGACGCAAGGTCACCCAAGGCACTGTCTGTCCAAGCTCCCTCCTCCACCCCAATGGAAGGGGAGAGATTTCCCTGTCTCCTCCATTTTCTTCTCTTCTCCCTAACACACACACGAGGACACACCTACACGTACACAACCAAAACTCGGCTTGCACTGACCCCCACTTCTGAGCTACCTCTTCTTCCTTAGGCCTTTGCTGCACTGCTTTTCTGTTCTTTCCCCAAACACAGATGTCTGGGAACACACCCAGCCTGAAACACAGCACATCCTTCCAGAGCAGATTAAAGGGTTTTCTCCCAATCCTTGCTGGTCTATTCAACCTTCAAGTGGAGCTCACTGGCAGCCCTATCTGATAAACAGATGTGCCAATGTAGAACAGATCAAAGATTCCACGGAAACAGGTCCATGAGCCTCGCCTGGGCTCCTGCCTCATGGTGAGACCAGTGAACCCCATGTCTGCCCCTTGGATAACATTGACTCAGGATCCTATGGACCTTGATGATAGATCTCTCTGTCTGAACCTAAAATCAATTCACAGAGAGCCTGCTCATGGTTCTCTGTCTAGGATGTCTCTTTAAAGTCACAGCTCCTTCCAGCACCTGCTGTGTGGCGAGCCTGTTTGGATCGTTTATGTCAGCCTAATCCTGGTGCACTGAGATTGTCCCTCCTTCCTCTCAATGGACAGTGACAATGATTTGCTGGCTATCCTGAAGACATGGCCCTTATCACTAGGCAGTGTGTCATCTCAAGGGAAGGTGGCCACAGAGACATAGAGAAGACTGGAACAGCCTCACCAGACACCAAGGGACCCACCTCTGACCTCCACCCTTAAACCTGAGCATGGCTGTTTCTGCTCCATGCCCCCTGTGCTATTTGTTCTTTTCCTAGTCCTCATGGGCCTCCCCAGTTTTACCCTGCAATCCCCCTGACCTTTGACTCCTTCCTCCCACCTGTTTACCTCCTTCCCCTGCAAAGCCCACCATATTCCCAACCCCCAGCACGCTCCTCCCCCAGGTCTCCTCTTCCCTTGCCTTCTCAGGCCTGGTCCTGACTTCTCCTAACTTGCTCCTTGCCAGGCCTTCTTTGAGATCCTCACTGGCCTCCCCAACATGGCCCTCTCCCCACAGGCCAAGCATGACCCTGATTTCTCTCTCCTTGTGACCACAGTGCACGCTCAGAACTTGCAGCACGAACTGTTTATTTTTAGGTTTAGATTTGGGGTCTGGCTGTTCCATTCCTCCTTTGCTCTCAAGACTGTTTTCAACCGTAGGATGGTGGGGAGTGGGTGCGGGAATGCCAGAAGGGATCTCAGCCAGTCAGTGCCAGGCGCTACCTCCTCGCGGTCTGTGGAGGATGTCCTGACCTTGAGTCATGGGGTTCTCAAGAGGTCACTAGTAGGGGTTGGGGGTGTGGCTCAGTGTTATGGCAGAATGCTTGCCTAGCATGTGGAAGGTGCTGGGTTCCATCCCCAGCACCACACAAAAAAACAAAAAAGTCATTGTTGTGGCTTCAATGCGTCCCCCAAATTCCTGTGTGGGAAACCAAAGTCACATATTAATGGTGTCTGGAGGTAGGGCTTTTATAGCTAATTAGGGGTAGATGGGTCATGACGACAGAGCCCCATGCTGGCATCAATGGCTTTGTAAGATGAGGAGGAGAGACCCGAGCTAGCAGCTTGCTCTGCCTCAGCATGCTGTAACAATCAAGGCCCCACCAGACGCCCACACCACGCTCTCAAACTCTCCAGCCTCCAGAACCATAAGAAGTAAGTTTCCTTTCCCTATAAGTTCCCAGCCTCAGGTGATCAGTTACAGTAACAGGGAAGGGACTCAGCCTTCCCTCTTAAGCCCAGGTCATCCCGGCCTTCCTTTAGCTGACTGGCAGTGGTTCCTCCTCACCTTCTTATCATGGTCTTAAAACAGGCCAAACAGTGTCCTTCTCTTGAGCACCTGTGTCTGGGTGACATCAGTGCTGGGGGGTGGGCAACACCTTCAGATGAGCCTTGGACCTAGGTCCAGGTCATAATGCCAGAGTCTCCTTTCCCTCTGTAGCCACAACTATGACCTCCACCCCAAAGATATGTTCAGATCCTAACCCCCAGTACCTGTGACTATGACCTTATTTGGAAGCAGGGTCTTTGCAAGTGTAATCAAATTAAGATAAGGATGTGCTGGAGTAGGGACCCTAATGTAATGACTGACATCCTTACAAGAGGAGGGAAATTAGGATACACAAACACAGAAGTAGGTCACGTAAAGTCACAGAGACACTCAGAGGGGACACAATCAGAGACGGTACAGATGTGTCTACGAACCAAGGAACATGGAAGATGGTGGCAACCAACAGGAGGTGGGAGGGGCCCGGGACTGTTTCTCCCCACTGGCTCCTGGGTTTGGGATGTCTGGCCCCCAAGACTGTGGGGGTAAATACCTATTGTTTTAGAATGGTTCTCTGCTATAGCAGTCAAAGACAGTGATTTAAATTTTGATCCCCACCTACCAGGCTCACCATCACTACAGACATGCTGGCTGCTGCCCTGCCTCCCGGCCAGCGCAGAAACCACACCTAGAGACTCCTCTCATCCTTAATTGTTCTAAACGCTTTAACATGCTGGTGACTAGTGGACTGTAATTGGACAGCTTCTCTGGATCGGTGGCCTTGGGAAACTCACTGCTGTACCCTCCGTGACCCGCTGAGATGGCCTTTGACTTGATCACACAGCTCAAAAGTCTCCAGGAAAAAACATTGGCCCATTTTTATGTTTTCAAAAAATGTCACCCAGTGTCAATGAGCAGTTTTATTCTTCAACCAATAAATATAGGACAACAAAAAAGATAAAGGAGGAGTTGAACATAGATGGAACAAAATACGAGAAATGCCACTAAGGCCCTGTGGCGTCTCTCTGGAAACAAGCTGGAGGCCCCCAGAGCAAACCCAGTCAATCAGGGAGAACTCAAGAAAGCTGGGAGAGTCCAGTCTGAGGCCTCTGGAGAGGAAAGGAGAGGACATCTCAGACACTTTCTTCTGGTCTCCTCTGAGACCCCACAGCACTGTGTGTGAGTGCACCTTCCCACGACTACAGCAAAAGGACTGAAGGTGAACGACCAAGCAAAGAGGAAGGTGACAGAATTAGGGGCCTTGGAAGAGAAGGTGTAGGAAAGCTAAGGTACATGAAATTCCTCAATGGGGCAGGGGAGAGACAGAGATGGAGAGGAGGAGGAGGAGGAGGAGGAGAGGGAGGAGAAGGAGGAGAGGGAGGAGAAACAGAGGAGAAGGAGGAGAGTCAAATGGAGAGGAGCAGGAGGTAAGGAAGGAAGGGGATAGTGGAGTGTTTGTGGAGGAGGAGGCAGGAGGGGAGAAAGAGAAAGAAGCAGCAGAGGGGTTCTGGTCCCCATTTCCCCGTGTGCACAGCACACTCCCAGAATTTGCTCCAGTGGGAAATGCTCCCTAGGAGGTATGAAAGAGGTTGAGCCCAGTACCACCCCACCACACACACACACACACCACCGAGTGTCCTTTTTCAGGTACATTTATTAACAGAAGAACCACAAGTATTTTTAGAAGGAGCCTTGTTTCCAGAGGTTTGTTCAATGGAGCTAAAGTCTTCAAATGAAACTCAGATACCAGAAGACAATGCCATGCCCTGCTCTGAGAAGGCGGAGGCCCTAGGAACTTGGGTTAGATGTGCATTGCCTCTTCTACCCAGCAGCCACCTGCACGTGCTCCCAGAATTCCCAGCAGGAATGTCTACTGCAAGTGTCAGAGAAACGTCCCTTGGCTTCCAGTAGTGTTGCTAAGTAAAGCCATGTCCTCCCATTCTCCGTGCTGGATGCCACCACACTGATGCCCAGAAAGTGCTGAGTGCACCTACTGGAGATGGGGGCAACCTGTGCACAGCTTGGCTCCGGGTGCCAAGCTCCCTGTGATGGATTCTGATTTAACAGCATTTAAAAACAAGCAGACTAGAGACAAGCATGATGGATGAGTGCAGGAAGCGCGCTCACTCAGAGATGATTTATGGGAAGTGGCATGTCACCACTCATGGGTGCGGCCCTGAGGGTGGGGGCCAGAGAGATGGGTGGGTTCCAGTGTGGAGCACTTGAAAGGTACAGGCGGCACTACTGAGACTCACACGTGGCCCTGAGGCCCCAGGCTTAATCACCTGCTGTCCCATACAGTGGGCAGCTACATCAGGTGGAAGACTTGGTTTACTTCAACTTCCAAACACAGGTACTCCCACCCCAAAAACATCATCTGGAAAAGGGACAGCCAGCTGTGCCCTCTGGCTCCACTGAGTGACCCCAACAATGCACAGCAGTGTTTGGGAGAATTCTGACCATCCTGTGAGACAGGTAACGGGGAGAGGAAAGAGGAAGAGGAGGGCTGGGGACCAAAGAACAAGTAATACCTTTCCTGGAAATACTGGAGGGGGTCCCCGTCCATCTGACGGTCCATGTGACCCAAGCCTCAGCCACTGCCCATAGTAGAAAAGCCTAATTTAGCAGAATAACTTCCATCTGATTTTAAATAAGGACTAGAAATTTCTAAACAATGAGATCCAAAATGAGTCCATGTTCAGAGACAAGCTCTAAAATGGCATCTAATTTGTGTGACCTTTCTAACATGGAAGAAGAAATACATGTCCCCGCCCTGGAAGCAAGGATGCTTCTGCACGACAGAAGTCATCATGTCAAAGGTCATTCCTGAACCAACAGCCTGGCCCCACTAGGGCTCCTACAGGCTCTTCTGGCCCAGGTCTCTCCTTCTCCCACCTGGAAGCCATTCTCAGAAGACCCTTCCACTGCCTCCGGCTGCATGGGATCCAAGCCAGGAGCTCCAGCACACCCCAGAGGTGGGTTTGACCTGAGAAGAACCCTGGGAGGGAGGATGTGTGGATGTCAGGAGCTCCGTGGTGCCTGACCACTGACCCTTGTGCCTGGTTGGTACACATATGTCTGTATCGTGCTGGCTCTGAGAGCCTTCTCCACGAGCCTGCTCTCCCCTCAGTCCTACCCACTGGAAGGGCAATACTCAAACACATACCCTAACTTCACACTTCAGAGCCACCTTCCAGATCCACAAGAGGCTGAGGGTGAATGCACCAGGTGAAGCCGCTCTGGGAGAAGGGTGTGTGTGCAGCAACCCCACCTATGAGCCCCCAACTTCCCAGACCCACCATGGGTATAGGTGGCCTTGTGCTTTCAGCATTGGTGACTTTGTTGGTGGTGGGGGGACACTGTTCTCAGACTCATAGAAAGGTGAGGCTAAGCTCTGAAGCCTCCTTGATGAGGCTTGAGGTAGAGGTGGCTCTGCTGCTCCCTGAACCTGTCTACAGGAAATCATAGCTCTGCTGCTCTCCTGCAGGGTGCAGCCTCATCAGCTGTTTGGAGCCAGGAGCCCCAGGCTCCAGGGACAGAGCACAGTCCCAGGTGCTTGCCTATCTTGACCAAGGTCAGCCCCAAACCAGGCCTCTGCCAAGGCCGTGATCTCAGCACAGTGGGCACAACATGGACCTGTCCTGGGACTGCTTCACGACAGCACTGTGTTGGCCCAGGTCAATGCTAAGGAGTTGTTTAAGGGCTCCTTTCAAACAGGGTGGATCTCAACCCTGCTCACAGCCATCAGACAGAGCAGCAGCCTCCCCTGCAGTCCCCAGCTTTAGTCCTGACCTCCTGCCCAAATTGCTACCCTCCCACACCCACAGAAGGCAGCATCCATCTTCTTCTGACTGAGTCAGTTTACTCAATGCATTGTGCAGAACTCTTCAGTGGATCCACAGCTCTCAAGACAAAGTCCAGAATCCTTAACCCAAGTCTAAACGCCCCTGAATCTTGACCTCCTTTCCCTCCTCCCATTCCCAGCTCAGCCACTCGGGCCCAGACAACAGCCTCCAACATATTCACACATCACCGCCTTGGGGGCTTTTGCACTTGGCATTCCACTTGACATTGCACTTGGCTGGACTTCTCCCACCTCAGACCTCCTCTGGGTTCTCCCTCACTTCCCTCACTCTCTGCTCACAAAGACAGCGCCCAGAGCTGCCCTGTGCAAAATGCAGCCTCCCCCACTCTCCATCATCACCTCTGCCTACATCATCTCTCCTCATAGCCTTTCACCATTGACATCACTTTAAATATGCACCTGCCTGTTCTCCACATCCCCACTATGATATGAACACTGCAGGGGGCCAGGACTTGGAGGTTTTCTCCACTACCCATCCAGAGCCTCAAATGGGGCTTATCAGAAATGCTCAAATGCAGGTGCTCCTCAACTTACAATAGGATTCCATCCCAATAATAACCCCATCGTCAGTTGAAAACTTCCTAATACACTGAATACCCTAGCTCAGCCTCCCAGCACACTAGAAAGTGTGCTCTTTCCCCTGTGACTGCATGTTTGATGGGGAACACGCCATTGCCCAGTGTTGGCATACTCATATCAACAGCCCAGGAAAAGATCCAAATTCAAAATTGTACCAAATGCGTATCACTTTCACGCCATTGCCAAGTGGAACTATCCTAGGTCAAGGACCATTTGTATTGCTGAGATCAGTCTGTAGATCAAAGAGTCTGTTGCAGGAAGATGCAGGGAAGGGAGCCCACTACCACTGCAAGAAGAAATGAGCAGTGTGAACTTGTAGAGCCACTCATGCTGTGCTCCAGTTCCAATCCACAGACTGCCAAGGTTGCCTTCTAACAGGTACCGGAGAGGCCAGCCCTCGTCTTGGTCCCTCTGCCCTGGGCTCTCCTTGGCGTTTGCATGCTCAGCCCAGAAAGAGCCAAGTCACAGGAGCCCCACTGTAGCATATCCACAAGCCAGTCTTCCTTACCTTGGATAACACCAAACTACCACCTTTGTGCTGGTCAATATGAATGACAGAGCTGTGCTGGACTTCAAGGTGGCATAAGAAAGAATGTCCCTGGTTTTGACCCTGGCTCCTAGGAGTGTCTCGTTCTTCATAAGGAGCCCCTTTGATCAACCTGAGTTCATGCTGACCAAGTGACACAGGTGAGCCTTTAGGTGGTTTTGAGGGGGGCCTGGCATATACCTGATTACAGGGTTGGAAATTTCACTCCCTACATCTGAACCTTCAAAGCTGGGGCATTTCCTGGCTGGTGACTCCCTAGGAAGAGGGCATGGAAACTGTGAACAGAGTCTTGGCAGACCTGGACTTCACGTATCCTTTATCATAGAGCCATAAGCGTAGTGCTTTCTTGAGTTCCAAGAGTTAGCCTTACAAATCGTCAAACTTGAAGGGGTGTAGGAACCCTTGGGGTAGGAACCCTTGGATAGAACTGCAAGTGGCCTGGAGACTCGTGGCTGGTGTGGGAGGTGACAGCAGTCTTGTGGACTCTGCCCTCAACTCTCAGAGTCTGATGCTGACCCCCATGACTGGTATCATGAACTGCAGTCCACCCACTCGGGAGAGACAAGCCAACATTCTGTCCCCTCTGTCCCTTCTCATCTGGAGCCAGGTGACGGCTGAGCTGTTTGCTGGTCTGCTAGTCAACAGTACAGTATAACATGGAACCTGCATGGAGAAAGCTCAGACTCCAATTTCAGAGCACAGACAGCAGCCATCCATCCCAAAGTTCCCTGACGCGTTCCTGGGGACTTACTGATTTCCCTGACCTAACCCACCTAACCATTCAGAGAAGTCACAAAGACGCCATGACTGCAAACTAGAGCCCTGCAGAATGCTCCACCCCACAACTTCTCTGTGAGGTGAGATCAATGCATAAAATGTTTTTCCATCACAAATGCAAACCAAACATTTGCAAAGATGCACAGTAGCAGCGAGCAGGTGGCCTTACCTGGCAGTGGAAGATGAGTTTGTCTCCTGCTGCAAGGAGGCCCCAGGGAGGGTCTTCCTGGACTTCCTGGCGTGGAGTGAAGCTGGAAACGGTCGCCGGTATCACAGGAAGAGCATTAGGTTCTCAGGGACAGATTTTCTATCTGAAGGAAAGAAAATACGTCACAAACCAATGCCTTTGAGGCAGCCATCCTCCTCTTGATCGAAAACAAACATTGGTATTAACAAACCAGAGAAGGGACACAGTGGCCAAGAGTTTGCCACCAGGGATCAGGGATCCTCCCACAAAACAGCACTTTGGTTTTTTGCACCCCAGGGGAATAAAATGAATCTCAAGAAAAACGAATTGTTAGGACCAAATTGTCAAACAGCCACACAAAAGTCCCTTCTGCTGTCTGCCTATGTGCACTGTGTGCCCTCTTGGCACTCTGGTAGCCCACTTCCTTTGGTTCCCTAGCCTCAGTGATACTTGGACCCCTTTGAGCTGACCCCTTTCTTCTCCCAGTTCCCCTCCCAGCCTCCTCCAGCTGAGATTCCAGTGCATCACTACCACCCTTCCCAAGGCTACCTTCTCCCTCTCTTTTTGAGAATCAGATGACATCGTGGCCTTGATCACAACTCTCCAATGGAAGCCTGCTTCAACTGGAAGAAACACCTACAGTGACTTTGGTTGATTTTGGTGAATGTGACTTTTGGGAGCCTGAGCTTTGCAGGATTGGAGGGCAGGTAAGATGCAGGGTCTTGCATGAGGACCATATGTTCACAGCTAGTGTCATGGCAAATGGTCCTCTGCTGACAGGACCCTTGCACTCTGGCCCCTTTCTCCTATCATGCTTCCTCACCCCCTGCAGAGTCCTGGCCTCCTGGCGGCCCCTCCCACATAAGCATGCTCTCCCCCGTGCCTTTGCACCTGCTGGCACATGGAATCTTCTTCCCTACATAATTGCAAGGCTCATTTCCTCCCCCTCTCCCTAGGGACTGTACACTACAGCACTTTTCCAAAGAGGCCATCCAGGGACAGAGCAACCTATAAAAATCACCACCATTCATTGGGATTCCCTACCTCTTTCCCAGTGAATCTCTGCCCCCACGACTTATCACACCCAATATGACACATGTGTTACTTCCTGTTGTTTTACCTCCACCGCAATGCAAGCACTATGAAGGTGGCCTTCGGAGCTGTTGGATTCAATACTGAATCCACATTTCCTAGAACATGCCTGGTGCCAAGGGTGGAGCTCACTCCACAGGTCACCAGGGAAAGAAAGAAAGAAGAAAGAAAGTAAAGAAAAGAAAAGAAAGAAAGGAAGGAAGGAAGGAAGGAAGGAAGGAAGGAAGGAAGGAAGGAAGGAAGGAAGGAAGGAAGGAAGGAAGGAAGGAAGGAAGAATTAACTCCCATTTTCATGTTCCCCCACTAGTACTTCTGGGTTTATTTATGGCAGTGTCCCACTGTCTAGAGTTGTACAGAAAACAAGAGATTGCTTCTGTTGGTAGAGGCTGGCAGGTGCTAGGCATGAGAACATGGAGAGATGTTTACTTGCTCAATCGATTCCAAGCCAGTGTCTGTGCAGGACCAGGATGCAGACGGTTTGAGAGATCCACTCTGCTCAGCCCAGAGACTAGCTCTGGGGTAGTTAGAAGATGTGGCAGGCCAGGGAGTGGCTGATCTGTGCCCCTACCCCCAGCCCCCACCAACAGAAAGGCTCTTGCTCAGTTATCCCCAGAAATCTCACAAGAATCTTTAGACAAAAATACTCTTAAACTATACTGCACTAATCCATCCATCACCTGCGGTGCACACACAGTACCATACTAAACTATACATACTATAGAAAAAAAAACCAGTTTCTTTCTTTCCCTAAAATCCAGCTAGTAGGAGCTACCTCAGAGAGCCCTGTCAGTCCCAAAGAAAGGCCCCAGAAATGTCTGTGACCATCTGAGCCATGCACAGCACCTGCTTCTGGGCATAGGAAAGACAGAAACACCCTGGACTCCGCAGGCCACTCTTCCACCAGCCTGCTGAGACCGAAATATCATGTGCTACTTCAGGGTCTAAATACAGAGATGCAGATGGAGAGGCCTGGAGGAGGGGCTCTGATGGAGGAGGAAGGGGCCAGATTGAGTGGAAAGAGGCCCAGGAAGGGGACCTAGGATGACAGGACAGAGACGGAGAGTAGACAGGCTTTTTTCAGACCCTGATGCTGGATTCTCTGCAGCCAGCACAAAATGCAAAGTCTGATTCACTGGCTCCTTTGGAGCCAGAGGTCAGGCGGCTGAGCCTCCCCTGAGCATGTGGTCCACACCCTTGAGCCCCAGGTTCCAGATGGCCCAAAGACTAAGGAAATGTAGCTATATCCAAAACCACTCTAGTCTCTCCTGGTGCCCCGGCAGGTTCAGGGAGCTCACAGGATACCCTGGAATTGACTCCCAAGTTCCTGATTTTGCTGTCAACATCACCTCCTCCACAGACAAATCTCCCAGAGCCTAGATGGAGGGGCGTGGTCCCTGGAGACTCCCACCCTGCTCTGCTCTCTCCCACAAACTCCAATGCAGGAGGGACTACAGAGGCTGCTGGCCCTCGCCATCCCTGGGTTGTCTGTTCTCTGGCTCTGAGACACACATACTGGCCTCCCAGGCAGGCAGGAGAGTAGCCTGAGTGACACTTACAGGAATGCACGGGGACTCCATGGGGAAGTGGGAAGGGTACCCATCCCTGGGGATCTGGAGTTGCATCCTGGGCAGGGAGGAGTGCAGACACAGGGATGCTGCCGTGCCAGGCATCCTGTCCAGAGTTCCTGAAACCTAAGCCAGTGAAGGAGACAGAGAAGAGGGTGCAAAGAGAAAAGGGAGGCTCCACCCCCCATCACTCTCCCCAGTACACTTATCTGTACCTACGATTCCTGAAATTTCAACCACCTTCACAGTCCCCAGCCCAGTGTGTACCCAGAAGGCAGGACTTGGGCACACCACACGTCTCCACGTAGTGCCTCTGAAGACATTTTAACAGGGGTGCACAGCAGCTAGGCAGCTAGGTGGCTGGTTTAAAGGATGGAGACGCCTACGACCTGGCTCCCCAGACCCCGGGCCAGGGAACCTGCACAGATGCCTGAAGTGTCTGAGCCTGGCCTCTACAGGGCAAGTGAAGTCCTGGGGTCCCAAGGGCAGCCATCATGCCCCAAGCCCACACCCCCGCCTCACACCCAGCCTGGTTTTGTTTTCCTCGACCCAAGCCGAGTGGAAGATAATTTAATGGCCTGTCTCCGATTGTAAAGGCACATTTTTCCTCACTGCAGTAGGAAACACCATCCATCACCTGCAGCGTACAACACAGGCCTGTGGCCGGCGCTGCCCCCGCCCCACGCCCCCCTTCACTCCCAGCCCCACAGTTTCTGCACCTTGGGGCTCAGGCCCTGGCCCCTGGCGGCGCCCCCTACTCATTTCCAGGATGCCAGGGGAGTGCAGCAGGTAGGGCTGGGAGAGGAGCAGGGCAGGCACAGGGCAGCAGGATGCAGGAGAAAAGAGGCAGATGCCAAGGACACCCAGGCCACAGCCTGCTATTTCCCCACTTGCCACTGGTGGGGGTAACAGGTGGGCCTGTGGGAGGCTGGAGCTGTGTTTTTCTCATTCCCTGAACCACATTTCTCTAACCCCACTGTGTGCAGAGTGCAGTGCCATTCTAGGGCCCCTCCATCCCAGTCTTGCCAAACAGGTGCACACAGGGCTCCCTCTCTCCCTGCTGCAGGAAAGCCTGGTAGGGAACTTTGAGCCCTCATCCTGTCCCCTACACGCGCACACACACACACACACACACACACACACAATCTCTTACTCCAAGGTCCCAGGGTCAGTGAGGTACAAAGGGCCACTGTTGGCCACAACTTTGAACTCTTCCTGGAGTCCCTATCTGCTTTAGAGGCTTAAGTTTCATGGGACAAGAGTAGGTGGACCCCAGAAATGCCGAAAATGTGAGACACTGTCCTCTCAAGGCAGGGTCTGGGCAGGAAGGCTCCATCTCAGAAATGACTTTAAACATCACCCTCTCTGCACCTCCTCTCTGCACCTCGTCCCTAGCCACAGTGAGTTCTGGCCACTCCAGTCCATGATGGCTGTGCCTGCTAGTTCCCGGCTCTGTTCCCAAGGCAGCAGGAGGCTGGGGGCCACCTTCACAGATCTGACCCCAAAAAACCTCCTCACAGATTCTTGTCATTGGAGAGAGAAAATAGAAAAAAAAATATCTGGACATCTAAAAAGTGTCTTCTACAAAAAATAAGCCAACACACAAAGGAGAGAGATGAGAAAAGAAGGAGTAGGAGGACAGAGAGAGAGAGAGAAGGAAGGAAGGAAGAAAACAGAAGGGGGAAGCAGAGGGAAGGAAGGACAGAGAGAAGACATGAGAGAGGAACAAAGGAGGAGAGAAGGAAAGAAAGGAAGGAAGGAAGGAAGGAAGGAGAGAGGGAAGGAAGGAGAGAGAGAAGGAAGGAAGGAAGAAGAGAGGGAAGGAAGGAGAGAGAGAAGGAAGGAAGGAAGGAGAGAGGGAAGGAAGGAGAGAGGGAAGGAAGGAGAAAGAGAAGGAAGGAAGGAGAGAGGGAAGGAAGGAGAGAGGAAGGAGAGGAAGGAGAGGAAGGAGAGGAAGGAAGGAAGGAAGGAAGGAGAGAGGGAAGGAAGGAGAAAGAGAAGGAAGGAAGGAGAGAGGGAAGGAAGGAGAGAGGGAAGGAAGGAGAGAGGAAGGAGAGGAAGGAGAGGAAGGAAGGAAGGAAGGAGAGAAACTCTGCTAGGACAAGGCACATTCCTCCAGCCTGGATACAAGGATGCTTGGGAGAGGTGTGGTGAAGTGTGCGTGTTCTTAGAGCAGACACCACAGGTAGACAGCTGGGCAGGGGCCACTGGCTGGCAGAGCAGGAGCAGAGATCACAGGATCCTGGGGTATGGCAGAAGGGCAAGTGAAGGCAGAAATGAAGCATCTGCTCTGCTGGCCCAGGTGGCCTGGGACTGGAGCATTGCCTTCAGCCAGAAGTGTGGACATGTGGTTGCCAAGGGCTCCAGAGTGATGGGCGAGCGTCCGCTAAAGAAAGAATGTGCCAAGGTAAGGATGGGTCAAGATGAGAACCTGGCCAAACTGTTGTCATCTATCATTGTTATCATTGTCAACAACACATCACCAAAATAGGACAAACTTTCCTTGCATGAGGACAGACCCACGTGAGGTTTTGTGCCAACACATAGTAGGTGCTCAGCAAGTTTTTATAAAATGAAGGATGGAGAGGCGAGGGAAACCCATCAGGGTGGGCAGTACAAGTGGAGCAATATTTCTAGTGGAAATTCCTAGCTGACCTGGAAACAGACAGTGGCGGTGGTGGGTGAGTGGGTGGCCGAGGGGCACTGCTGCCATGTATATTTCCATCTGGTCTCTGACTCCAGAAGCAGGGTGAGGAAAACGACCTTCACATTCTACACAGCAAAACAAAAAACCCCAGATCCCCAGCTACTCCTGCAGACAGAGGCCCAACAGCCAAGCGCACATCTAGCAATCTCCCCAAACCCCAAAGGGGAAGCTACATTTGGACTTCAGGATCCAAAGACAGACTGGGGATGTCACTAGTTTTTATAAATTGAGAATTATCTGTGGAAGTTGCTTTATTTAAAGGATCCAAGATGAGGCACGACAGAGAAGCTCAAAGGGCCTGAGAGTAAAAGGAAGGCCCTCACTTATCCTCCTCCCAGCTCCCAGCACAGTGGCACACAGAGATTGGAAAGGGCACCCCCTGTGGGCAGGTGTGGCTCTGCAAGTGTAGGACTTCAAGACATGACTTGGCCATCCAACAACTGGCTCACGTGCATTGAAACAGGACACTACCCAGCAATCTATGACAGCCTAGGTGACATTCCTTGGAGAAGTGGGGACAATGGAGTAGGAGGAGCTTGGAGCAGGGCCCACAGGCCTGGGGCTGTTCTCTCAGCCCACCCCTTCTGGGCTGAGACTTCGACAAGCTCAATGTGCCCGACTCTTTCCCCATCAGCTCATATGAGGCATCTATTTATGTGCCAGATGCAGCCCCAGAACTGGAATAGCATTTTCTCCTAACACCCAAGTCCTCAGACACCCTTGAGGGCCACAGGTGCCAGCCCTCTTTGTACAGGTCGTACGCACCTGTGCAGGAACACTCGGGGGAGTGGCCGAAGGGTTCAGGGGCCACAGAGAATGCAGCTTCCCACTGCTCAATGTAGAGGTGTCGTCATCAAGTTTGGGGGGTTTTCATTCTATTGTGCCGGTTTGTTTGCATTGTTAATAAGATAGGAATATCAGGAGAAGCACGCCCTCTAGAAGGGCTCAGGTAGTGAGTCTGAAAAATCCTGGGGACTCAACTGGAGGTTCCTAGAGTGGCCTTCTCCCCACCCACACTTTTCCTGGTCATTTCACTGCAGGGAGAAATTTTAGCCTGCCAGTTCCGCATGGCAGAAAGTTAAAAAATAATATCACAGGAATGGCAGGGATCTGAAATTCATTTTTTAAAACCATCAAAATATCCAAATGCAAGGATTGGCTGATGGCAGCAGCTCCTGGATTCCTTAGGACACGGAGTCATGTTGCCTTCCCCACACCACTGCTCAGCAAGGCTCAGTTTACTTTTCTTTTTTTCTTAACTCACTGGCTGCTCCGTCCTGTGTGCTGGCGTCCCTTCTCCCTCATCTTCTCTCATCAATCCCTCTGTGACATCTTTCAGCAGTGCTGGCTTTGCTATCAGCTTCCTCTTCCCCCAAAACATAGGCTAAGAACCTACACAGAGCTGAGAACGGGTCTCAAACCAGGAAAGTGAACGTGTTACGTTTTTCACCAAGAGGAAAACAAGACGTAAATATGCTGCCTTCCTCTGGTGAAGAACATAGGGAATATACAATATTCCGACTAAAAGAACCTCTCCCATTTTTAAACCACTCCTGCAAAACCAGCTTCACCCTGACTCCCCTCATGCCTTATGAAGCTTGTCTCCAGCAAAAATAATTTGGGTTTTATTATTCTGGCATCTGGTGGGAGTCTGTGACAATGTTACTGTAGCTTTGCTTCTTTTTTTAATACCAGCCTGTTTTAATGATACAGTGTACCTTTTGCTATTGTTGAAATGTTACATTATCCAAGGCGTCGGACAGGAAGGGGAGGGGCCTTGGGTAATTTATGTGTCCTCTGCACGGTGTTTGAAGTTCCCAAAGTGGAGGGGTGTAATTTGGGAAGTGATTCTCCTCAAGGTCAGAGATACAGTTTCTGGAGGAAAGGCTGGTGGCTGTTTGGCCCAAGCTCACACCGAAGGCCCAGAACTCCCTGCCACGAGGCTGGGACAAGTGGTAAGGGGACTCTGAACCCCAAACCAGAAATGCCCCCAGCTATGGATAGCTCACTAGGCTTCTTGGGGTTCAAGCAGCTTTTGATGGAATAGGGCTGCCAAGGGACATAGCCAAAGCATTTTGGGGCTTTCTTGTCACCAAACCAGCCCAGGTTTTTGACTCTGTAGTCAATGACTGAGACCCGGGCATGGTGGACAGGGTCTGCCTCAGGCACAGTAACAGAATTCGGGTCATCTAGTTCCCACTTGCTGACTCTTTCAAAAGGAATCACTGCTGTGCTGAACATCTGTGAGTCTCTTCAATGCTAGACAAATGCTGGGGACAAAAACAGGAATACCACAGGGACCTATCCCCAAGGGGCTTGCAGTGGAGAGATGACAGGCAAGCAACTACCCCAGTAGAGGTGGGTCAAGGGCTCCGGTAAAATGGCATACTCCAAAAGGTGGGTAGACCCTTGTCCTGCTCGGTGCCACATCCCAGGCATCGAGCACAGTGCCTGGCACACAGAAGGTGCCAAATGAACGCATTTGAGTGAGTGAATGAAGAAAAGTAGTCCTGATGAGGCACCACGGTCCTAATGGGAGACGGTTCTGGCTTCCCGGAGCAGGTAACAGAGCCTGGAGCAAATCAGAGAGAGGAGGGAGAGGCAGGCAGAGAGGAGAGAAGAGGACGGAGACAGCAGATACCCAGCCATGAAGAGGGCCATGGGGGAGATGTCTTCCAGGAAATGCAAATCACAGAGCAGGAGGTTTGGGACTGGATGCACCAGAAGATGACAGTGGCCCTGTAAGTCAGGAACCAGATCATGAAGCACCTTGAAACCATACCAAGGACTTTAAAACGCCATTTGGAGAATTTTAAGCAGGAAACGATACAGATTTGCATCTTAGGATGCGTGCTCTGGTGCTGGTATGGACCGGGTAGACGGGATAAAAACAAGGCAGGAATCTCAATTGGCCACCACAGGTGACCAGGTAAGAAATGAAGACTTGAGGGAGGGCAGGTGGAGACAGTGACTGTGGTCACAGGACTTGGGGATCAGTGCCATGTGGGAGATGAGTGTATAAAGGAACATATAAAACCTCCCAGGCTTTCAGTTTGTCTAGAGATGTAGGTGAAGGTGCCCGTTTCTGATAAGGTGGAGAGGAAGAAGGAAGGACCGGGGAGTCGTGACATCAGGGAAGGTTACAGTGGGGTGGGCTGTGTTTGGGTTGATAATGTAATTTATTGTAACATGTGGACCATTATGTTATCTTTACACCTTTTCCATGTTAGACATGGCATGAGTTCAAGACCACTGGGCTGCATAGAGAGACACTTCCTCAAAAAAAGAAAGAGAGAGAGAGAAGAGGAGGAGGCGTATGAGGAGGAGGAGGAGGTAAGATGATGTTTCAAGACTTGTGGCTGTGACCATGCGGGCACATGGAGTTGGAAGACCACTGGGAGCAGGGAGGTGGCTGTTAAGTGGTTGGGTGCTAAGATCTAAGGCTTAGGAGAGAGTTGTAGCTGCCTTGGGGACTGTAGTAGCCAGCCTCCAAGATGGCTCCATGACCTCCTTGTGTCCTCTCTCTGACATCACAGCAGGCTTGTCTACATGGATAGTGAATACAATGGGGTGAGATTCACCCACTCCAAGATTAGGTCATAAAAGACAACACAACATCCATCTTCCTTTCACTTCGGAAGAAGCCAGCCATCATGTTCATAAGGACACTCCAACAGCCATATGGAGAGGCCACATGTGCAGGAATGGAGGCTGTAGTCTTCTGGTGTGGACTATCCTAGAAGCAGATCCTCAGTTCCCAGCCAGCTTCCCAGATGCCTGCAGAACAAGCTGACCTACAGGCTGAAACCTCACATGAGACCTTGAGCCAAAAGTACCACCAAGCCACTCCCAGGTTCCTGAACCCCAGAAACTGTGAGCTAATCAGTGATTGCTGTCAGAAGCCATTATGTTTTGGGGTAATCTATCAGACAGTGATAGATAACTAATACAGAGATTACAGAAAATATAAATGCTAGCTGAAGTCGGGGTATGGGCAAGAACACCAAGCAAGAAGACCAGAAGAGAGTACATTACAGAGGTGACAAGAAGCTAGTGGGTGGAAGAGAAAGGCTTGCAAAGAGGAAGAGGAAGGTGCCCCCAAGCAGGGAAGACAAAGCTAAGAAACACCACAAAATCCAAGGATGAGGGAGTCTTCAGAGGAGGGCATCAGATGATTCAAAGGGTTCTGGCAAGACCCAGACACCAGGGACAAGGCTCTCCCCACCCAGCCCAGCCCAGCAGAGATCTTCTCACTGGACACCTCCTTGTTTGGCTGTTGGCTCCTTCTCATGTCTCAGACCTCAAGTGGCCTTTGATGAGAAGCCTCCCCTGACCACTCAAGCTAAAAGTCACCACCACCCCCCATTCCCTGTAATTATATTTCTATTATTACATATGATATATAATATATATTTCCATAATTATTTGAAACCAAACATGTTTTGTTTACCACTTATAAACCTAAGGCCTGGTGTATCCTAGGTTCTCAATATTTGTTGAAGGGATGGATAGGTGGATTGGTAGGTGGATTGGTGGGTGGATAGATGGACAGATGGTGGGTGGATGGATGGAGGGGATGGGTTAGTGGATAGATGGATGGATGGATGGATGGATGGGTAAGTGGATGGGTGGGTGGATGGGTGGATGCATGAGTAGGTGGATGGGTAGATGGGTGAGAGGTGAATTTATGGTGAATGGATGGATGGATGGGTAAGTGGATGGATGGGTAGAAATATCAAAACATGAGTTTCACCTAGCAGCCCAGGTTAACTAGTAGACAAACCATTTCCCTCTCTGACCATCACCACTACACACACACACACACACACAAACATACAAACACACACACACAAACACACAAACACACGCATACTTGGGCAGTGGAGCTCCTTGGCTATGGAGGGAAACAGTTGAGATGGCAGAGGAGGAGGGGAAGAAAAGAAAATCCTGAAGATGGCCTGAAAGTCTCTTCCACAAGGCTAACAACAGGCAAGAGTGTACAGGAAACCCAGGCAGCACCATATTTTCTTCAGTATTCAAAATCACGGACAGCCCATGCCACACTATGCTAAGCACCTGATCCCCCAGCAGTTCAGAGTCTGTCAGGGAACCAGGCAGCCAGACAGGGGCAATAGGATAGCAGTCTAAGGTGTAAGGCCTGGAGGCTGACTGTGCCCTGCACCCTGCCTCCCAACCCGGATGGCCCTAGGCACAGGCACACTTATGAGCACGGTCACTCCTACCACAGAGCTGGGAGAGTCCCACCTTTTGTTCCTGACGTGCAAAGCACTTGGGTCACGGCTGGGCATAGGTTCCCATGGCTGTGAACTAAACAGAAATTACAATGCATTATGCTCACTGCACAGAGTGCGGTGGACACAGGAAGGAGGGCAGTGGGCTTGAGGAGACCTGATGAAGAAGCAGGCAAGATGCGAGGGAGCTGGGGCAGACAACCTCCGTGTGTCAAGATAAGGAGCCTGAGCCACAGGCCGGGAGAGTTCCAGAGAAGCTGGGGCACAGGTGGAGGGAGATGCCAGGGATTTCAGGGAAGGGTATGTGGTCCTAGTCAAGGTTGGGCACCAGGAAATGGGGAAGTGAGCACAAGGGGTCGAGCCACAGGGGGACATGGGAGGAGTGGAACTGGGAGATGCAAGATGGTGGGAGAGGAGCTCAGGGAAGGAGGTGTAGGGTTGGGTTCCCCAGGGTGGGACAGATAGCTGCCACATGGCAGGGAGGAATCTTGTTCCCACCACTTACCTCTGGCTGCTGCCTAGGATATACAGTAATAGGATTTTGATATTGAACAGCCTTGTTTCTGGAGACAGCACAATTAGAAGGGAGCATCACCTTTGTAGGGCTCTGAATTTTTGGAAAGTGGTTAGAAAAAGGGGAGAGCAGGCAAGGGAACATCCCCCCATGGGGGCAGCCCAGGTCTGGGGACCAGAGGTTTCGCCTGTGACTGGTGGCAGGAGGGGCCCCCAAGAAGTTCAAAGTGGGGCCATTTTGCTTCTGGGTCAGTGGCCTGGACATAGGCTTATTCATTCTTTCCTTCCTCTTAGAGGAACAGGAAGGATGACCCCCCGCCACCCCTCTTTGTTTGAACTGGCCCTGGGACCTCCATCTCTGCCCACAGCCTACTGCCTCTCCTGAAGGAATTTCTTAAATGCTCCTCCTAGGGCCACACTGCCCTCTCAGGGCACAGCACCATCTTCCACTGAGAGAGCTCAAGACAGAGCAGCCTTTTAAAAATTATTGCTAGTGACTGTAACATTTACCTCGCACAAACATTCAGAGAGAATTCCCAGGTGGTCCCGCTCTGGGAGAACTCTAGCCACAGGGAGAAAGTTTCCCAGGTCGGAGTGTGGACACTGGGTCTTCACAGTCCCCCAACTCCCTTGAGAAGAGGGACAAACAACACAGACTGCAGCTAGGGGGAACTGAGGCAGAAGCAGGGCACAGAATTTCTGGGCAGCAAACATCATTACACCCCTCCTAGGAAAGGGTGTTACCTTACCCTCTTCTTGTTACCCTGGTATCCCCTCCTGGGTTCACAGATTGTCAGGTGAATGTTGACTGCCCGCCTCTCTCTCATGGGTCTGGAAGCTTGAGGATAGTGCCCACATGTGGCACCGGGTGACTTTGGGCTTATCTGTGTGGAGGCAGGGAATAGGACGATGACCTTCCACAGCCCTCTCCTGCCTTGGGACTCCTCTTCTGGCAGGTTCAGAGCAGCTGGCCTCTCATGAGCTGACACTGGTTGGGGTCGGAATAAGAGTCCTGCTAAGGTGGAAGCTGGAGTCCTGGTCCACCAGCCTTCCTGGCATCACCCCACTAGGGGCTTCAGCAGCTCCCTCCCACCTCTGACTCAAAGAACTTTCTGGGGAGATGGGAAAGTTCTAAATCTTGATTTAGGTGGTGGCTACAGTTGTGTGTGCACACCTGTCAAATGTGCACACCTGTCAAAACTCATTGCATATACCCAGTCCTGTACATTGATATATGTAAACTACTCTCAATTTTTTAATTAAATTTGCATCCTAGACTGGAAATAGATATAAAGTCTAAACTACTCTCAAGACCCTTACATTACCAAAGGACTACAGAGTATTTCCATGGGGATGTCAGCACCAGGAGCCCAATCAATATGTCTGGAGAAAATTGATAATCAGTGGGGGGACAGTGCAGTGTTCCACACCCAGGACCAAGAGACATGCCCCAGCAGGTTCCACAGGCAGCAATGGGAAGGCCACAGCCATCAGTGGTCTGCCTGAAGACTCCAACTTTGCTCACCAGCTCCTGTAGTGAAAAGAGAGGGAGGAAACACAGGGATCCAGAACAATACTCTTATACCAGGCCCTCTCTCTGGCTGTCTTCTATGTGAAGCAAGGCTTAGGATCCATACCTGGCCTTATCTGGTTAGCACCAGCAAGTACACACGAGGGGCACTGAAGAGGGTATCCGTGAGGTGCACTGCTCAGAGCACCTCAGCAGGGCACAGCTGTTTCCCTTCCCCACTGGAGCTCAACAGCCATGCCAACAGCCATCAAGAAACATTTGGGTCAACCTGAGCCCTCTGCAGGTCAAGGGAGGCAGCTTTGGGACAAGGCCCTGGTTTTGGCCTGGCCTCTCCAGAAGCAGCAGCTGTTAGGCAGATGCGCTGGAGGCTTCAAAGGGTTACTATGGCTGGAGCAGCTGGGGATGCTGAGGGGCAGATGGAAGCAGACAGAAGGGAAGTGAGACAGGATTTTCTCTCTAAAGAGGCTCTCTGTCCACCTTCTGCCCTAGGCTCTGGGTATGGAACACAGGCTAAGGTCTGGCAGGAAGGAGGCCTCACTACTCAAGCCCAGATCCACTCAGAATCTGCTTTGTCCTCCAGTCAGCTGTCCCTGGAGGATCCTGGTCCTGCCATCCACCTTCCCAGGAACTTGTTTTTCTTCTGAGCTACTTTAGGTACCATTACTACTGCCCTGAAGATGAGTTTTGGCTCATGGGAAGTTGCATCAGTAGAGGAAGACCTCTCAGGCTCACCATGGCTCAGCAAAGCTACGAGCACACATCAGGGTAAGATTGAGCTTATAGAGACACTGACTCCATCCATCCATCCATCTATCTACCCATCCATCCACCCACCCAACCACCCATCCATCTAACTATCTACCCATCCATTCACCCACCCACCCACCATCCCTCCATACACTCACTATCCATTCAATCACCCGACCTTCCATGTACATATCCACGCCTTCATTCACCTGTTCACTCATCCACTCATTCAGTCATTCATCCATCAACCCATGAACCCACCTATCCACCCTCACATCTGCTCACCAACCCACCTATTTATCTACAACTCATCCATTCACAAAGTAACCCAAGTGAGAGGACAGATGCCCTAAAGAACAAAAGGTCAGGCATTTGGACTTAGGAGTTGGATAAACCTGGATCAAAATCATGGCTCTGCTATCATTATATTTGGGCAAGCCACTTAAACTTTCTCAACTTCAGTTTGCTCACCTCTAAAGTGAGATAATAATTCTTTCATTGGGTGACTATAAGAAACAAGGTTATCTGTACAGAGTGTTTTGGTTTAGAGGTTGGCCTATGATGAGTTCAGCATGCAATGTTGACATCCCCTCCATCGTTATCATTTCCATATCATCCCCAACACCACTATGGAAGTCAGCATTAATGAACTCTTCCTTCCTAGCTTCAAGACCTTTGTCATGCATGAAACTTTACAGTCTTCCTCACTACAGAGTAGAGTCTCTGGCTGAGCTCTGGGCACGGCCACATGACACTCTTGGCCAATAGAATGAGATGGAGGAAATGATGAGACATATTCTGTGCAGAAGCAACCTTGCATGTTTCCAGTTGTTCTCCGTCATTGTCATGGTTGACCCCCTGGTCCTAGGATGGGACTGAAAGACACATAGCCCCAGCTATGCCCTGCCTGGGACAGAGCCACTGATGTGACCCACAGACAATGAGGGAGTCCAGCGAAGGTCAGCTGACCTTCTCAAAAGAAATGACTGCAGCCTTAAGTAACTGGTCTTGGAGTTGGGTTTGTCGTGAGCAGTGATGAAGTACTCTGTCTATCAACTTCCTCGTGTCCCTACTTTCTCCATATTAAAGACACGGATCATGTAACTGCTAGCTCTGCCTCCCCTAAAACAAAATTAAAAAGCCAGAAAAGAAAGAGTTCTGCAAGCTGATCTCTTGTGAAGCCTGAACTTCCCCTGCCTGTAGCCAGTGCCTGCTCACAGGGAAACAGGACGTGACATCACAGGCAAGGAGGAGGAAAGACCATGGAGGCAAAGGCAGATTCCAGCACCAACGCTAGAGACAGTGAGTTTGCCAGCCCACCTACTTATTTACTTTCAATTCAAGGCAACCCAGTTTTCACAACCTCAGAGGTGGTCTCTCAGAGGAGGGGGAGTAGGAGGATTTGCAGTGTGACTTGCTGCTAAGAGATTAGGCCTCTGCAGAAGGTGCCACGGGGCTGTCCTGCAGGCACATTAGGGATTCCACACAGGACGCCTGCCTTAAATCACTTCCTATTCAGGAGCACTGCTGAGGGGCTCAAAGGTCGATTTTCCATGGTTATGACAACAAAAACTAAAATTGGGTCAAACCTGAAAGGTATTCTCTTCCTCGGAGCTGCTGAATGCACAAGAGTAACGAGGTTGGTTAGACAATATACTTTGTTCTGCAGACAGATGAGCCAGGTAAGTGGGAGGGCTCAGGCCACCCTGCCCTGCGTCCCCCATCCAACACATGGTCCCAGGCTCTTCATCTTGTAGGCACCAGAAGACTTTCTGGCTCCAGAGAGTAGGCATCTGAAGCCCTTGGGTCCTTCTTCCTGCCTGCTACCAAAGAACAGAGGGGTCCAATGGCTCCAGGACACCAGAGTCACTTGGGGAAAGACCAGTCTTATTCCAAGGCCCTACCCTAGCCTGCTTCTCCTTGCCATCACTGACAGACACAAGTTGGATCTTGGAAGAGCTGAAGGATAAGGATGGGCCTAGCCAGCCACTCCCACTGAGGAACCCCAGCCTTGAATTGTCTCAGACACAACCCCGGTATCTTGGATTTGCATAGCATACCCTTCTCCTTATGAACCATTGATTTGTATTCTGTGTGTGCACCAGCCCTGCCTGGAATCTATCCTTCAAAGCCTCACTGTCAACAGGCTTCAAACTGGACCATCATCTCGGGTTATTAGGTATTTATAAGCTGACCAGTCCTGTCACTTGCAGTTATTCTTAGAAATCACCCTGCCTCATCTCAAGAGAAAGAGAAGAGGGAGGACCAAGAGGTGCAGAAGGAAGAGGGGAGCTTTCTCCCAGAGTGTGTCCACTTTTCTAAATTACATGGCAGGGGACACTGGCTGTGGACATGCCTACAGCACATGGCTGGGCAGAAGTGGATGGTGCCCGGGTCATTGTCTGATTCACAGGGCAGGTGACCACAAAGTAAGTCACAGGGAGCCCTGGGGATGAGCCTCGATGTTCTCATCTCTCTCAACTGGGCCTGGTATAACCTGTACACATGGTTTGGGGAGAATGGAGTGAAATCAGCTATAAGAAAGGTCCCCCAAAATATTAAAATATCTTCTGACACATCTCAACATGGGGTAAACCTTGAGGACATTGTGCAAGTGAAATAAGCCAGTCCCAAGACACCACATACTGTATGATTCCACTTATGAGGGGGCCCCTCAAATAGTCTACCTCATAAATACAGAAAGTAGAATGGGGAATTTCCATTGACTGGGAGAGAGAAAGGGGGAGCTGGTGTTTGTTTAGTGGGTACAGAGTTTCGGTACAGGAAGATGGAAGAGCTCTGGATGGTGGTGACAGCTGCCCAACACGTGAATGTGTAGTGCCACTGACTACACACTTAAAATGACCAAGATGTCAATTTTACGTATGGTTACCAGAATAAAAATTTTTAAGGCTTGGGACATAGCTCAAGTGGTAGAGCGCCTGCCTAATAAGCACAAGGCCCTGAGTTCAAACTCCAGTACCACTAAAAAAGAAATCTTTTTTAGCGTTTAACTATCATACAAATGTAAAATGATGCTATAATAATTCACCTAAGCCCAGTAAGGAAGCAGCCTTCCTGGAATATTCCATTTCATGCCCACTTCCTTGCACTCAACATCTTCTTGGTTAGGGGAACAGCTCAAACCTTGCTTTTGAACTGGAGAAAAAAATGTGACCTTGTTTCTTGTTGTTGTCTGGTCCACAGCCTGCTCAGACTGCATTCTGAAAAGCATGAATTTCTGCTGGTGGGCACCAAGTGAGAGCGGGGATGCCAATCCACCCACTCCTGCCTGAGTGGGCCAGCCAGGCCATTCAGGAAGGAGACCCACCTCTGCCACCTCCTCCAGCATTTCACCGTTATTCTTTTACGGGCCTATCAAGGTCAGCTCAGGCCACCAGAACATGGCCCTGGACTGGGTGTTTAAACTACGGATGTACTTCTCACAGTGCTGAAGGCTGGGTTCCAAGATCAGGAAGCCAGCACCCTGGTTCTCTTCCTAGCTTGAAATGGCTGCCTTCTCATCATGTGATCACATGGCAGAGAGAAGGAGCCAGCTCTCTGGTGTCCCTTTTTATGGAGGACCTAATTCCATCACGAAGGCCCCGCTCTCCTCACCTCATCTAACCAGTTGCCTCCCCAAGACCCCATTCTCCTGATGCTATCACACTGAGGGCTAGGCTTCTGTGTATGCACTGACGGGCACAATTCAGTCCACAGCAATGCACAAAAAAAATCCATTCCCTGTATTAGGAGCTGGCCAGTCCCGTGAATGTGTCCATCAAACTCCAGAGGTCCGTGGTCCAGCAGGAATCTGGGACACACAAGAGTAATTTCACATTTCCTCATAGCCACACTACAGTAGAAGCCAGTGAAGACCTAGAGCCCGCCCGCCCCTCTATTTCACCCTGTCTGTTACAGGGTAGGAGTCAGGGTACAAGCTGGGGATGGGGTCAGGAACTGCACCTGTGGGAGGCAGGTGGGACAAAGGACTGGGACTGGTCACTGGAGAAGTGGACCAGGATGGGGTAGAGGGTGAGGTGGTTGCTTCCTGTGGAATATGGGCTCCACATGCTGCCAGCAGGAATCTGGCACCTTCCCTGGGCTCCTGATCCTAAGGACAGAAAGGTGTAGTGATGAGACCCCAACCTGACATTGTCACTGGGAGGCCTGACTTGGGGGAGCCTGTGACTGGTGCTCTGGGCCAGCCCTGCTGTAGCTGCCAGAGAAATTAAAGGATCTACCCCAGGAGGTGGCAGAGCCTCTCAGGGGAATCTGACACTCATGGGAGGTACTGTGGATGGGAGTTCAGCTGGTCCCAACTTCTGTTGTGGAGGGAGGCCTGAGGGAAGGGGAAGCACCAACACCACTTGCCAGGGGTGGCCTCCTCCCCCTGCAGACCAGAAGGAAAGGAGTGAACGGAGGGCCCCACAGCCCGAGTGTCCACTCCATCCTGCTTGCTTCTGGCCCCACACTGCAGTCAAATGCCAAGCTTTCCAGGGCTTCACCCCTCATTTCATATGGAGCCCCTGAACCCATCCACTGTTCTCACTCCAAAAGGAACCCCTCTCTTCGCTATGAGAGCTCTGATGGCACTGCCTGTAGCTCAGGGGAGCTTCAAAACTCAATAGACAAGGGGCCTTCTGAAGCACAGGCCTAAAAGGGACACGGGTACCAGTCCTTCTGGTGCTGATGGACTATGGTCAGTCCCAAGGGACCACCAAGATGGGACTCTGATCTGGAAGCCCTGATCTGGCACATCAGGACCAAAAGTTCTTGGTCCAAGGGAGGGGTAGGGAAGGGGATAAGAGGGTTAGGAGAGGCTGTAGTCTCACCAGCCACCTCTCAGTTGTCCAGTCCATCCCAAGGTCAAGATGGACTCAAGTCAAACAGGCCTCCCTCTCCAGGGCTGGGACGCATGCCCTTCACCTCTGCTGCTCTGCCACCTACGTAGGAGGCATGAAGTTACAGTGTGCTGCAGTGATGGCTGCCTGACACCCCAAGGGTGGTACCCAAGGTGAGCTGTTCACTCCATGCCCCACTTCAGGGAGAGGAGCATCTGCTCTCAGGAGAAGTTGGCTACATCCAGCAGCCCTGAGGAGCTCAGTGATAACAGGATCCTTCCAGAAGTTTCCAGAGACTCATGGAACAACTAGCCCACAGAGGGAGAATAACCTCCCCCTTTAGCAGATGGGAAAGCAGAGACCAGAGAAGCAGGCACTGCCCAGCCAGAGCAATCACCCTGTGACAGGATCACGGACAAAGCCTCAGACTCATTTGTCCTCTGGTCTTTTTCACTGAAGCCCTAGAACTGGCTCCAGACTCCTGAATGGATGTCCAGGACAAGTCAGGGTGATGGGCCTCTGGATCCAGAAGTCATGCTGGGGAAAGTTCTAGAAGAGTTTTATAAACTGCTTGGCCATATGGGAGACCCAGCAAACGTCACAGGCCAAAGCTGGCTGGAGGGGCAGGAAGAGGTCCCTGAGTTCCATGCCTGACACAGGACCAGCAAAAGCAGCCAGGCAGGAACAGTGCCAGGATGGCAGCCTGGGCTCCCAAGGAGGGGCTCGTGGCACCCAGGAGCCTTTGGGGTTGGCAGAGGGTTTTGTGTGTTATTCATTCATCCATCCCATGCCAGCATAAAGTTTTTCCTGGAGGGGCTGCCGGTGACCCAACCCGACCCATCTGTGGGCTTTGAGGACAGTTTGTGGAGAAGGCAGAGGCTGAACCCCCAGGCCAGCAATGAGTGTGTGTGTGCTCCTGGCCAAAGGGACTTCAGAGGGTGATTACTCAGCTGGGGCAGACAAGGGGCATGGACACATAGTGGTGTCACTTATTCCCACATTGCAGGTTTGCTTTCAGGGGCCAGTCTCCCTCTGCCTCTCCTGTCTGTCCTGTGGGATGGGGAGAGGCCTATTTTCTACAGACTTTCCACCACTCCCTCCCTTGTTCTCCCTCTCCATGCCTCCTTTTGCTCTCTGTCCCCTCCTGGTTCCTGCAGGCCTCTGCAGCTCTGCTCAAGATTGGCAATTGCTGACTGGGGTTTTAATGATTCTGGCTGAGATGGAGGTGGCTGCCCTGCCCAGCCCACTTTAGCCAGCCCTCGCCAGCCAGCCCAAGCTTAACAGACAGAACTTCGAGCTGCCCAAGCCTACCCAGGTAGCAATCTGGAAAACCCACCCTGTGCACCTGTTGCTGCCTGGCTAGAGCCACAGGTCCCCGTGGCAGAGCCTTGGTGGCATGTCACAGACTTAAAAGTGTCACATCAGCCTCATATCATATCTCCTTGGTCAAAATCAACCTTTCCATGTGTCAGAAACACCGGGGAAGTTTGCAATTTCTCCCCCCAGGGCAGCAGGGAATCCTGAGCTGGAGTCCAGGGTATGGCAGGCACTGGGTTGTTGAGGAACCTGGCAGGCTCCCAGGCTAAACTAAGCGGCCCAGCCCTATAAATCTATGGTGGGGTATGGCAAGGGTCCTGCAGAGCCAGGACACAGCAGGGGGCAGGCCAGGGGTCAGCACAGTGGTACAGGGAAGACAGAACTTGCCACCTGCGTTTTAGCATGGACAGTCCTCGCTAGCACATGCAGGACCTGTGAGACAGACAGACTAGAAGAGGAGGCCTCCAGGTGCTTCCACACCACTATAGATTCCTGAGCACACAGCTCAGAAAAGTCAAAGACCCCCTCAGACTGTGAGGATGTTATCATGTCCCTGGGTCCGTGCCCAGCACCGCCTTCCTTTACACTAATGGTCTCTCGGCAGGGTCAGTGCTTGGGAGAGCCCAGAGGGCTCAGGGACTCACCGCTACCTTTCCCTCTCATCTGTAAGGACATCGGCCCCTCAGATGATGCACTTATTTCTATGCATGGTCAGCTCTGCTGAATCCCATAACCTTGACATTCAGGCCACGGGGAGAGGGACACTCACATATTCAGTCTCCCCACCCCCACCCCCAACCCAAGGCACCATTACCATTCTCCGTGTAAAGTTGAGCTGTAATTACAGCAAGTGATTATCAGGCCCGAGGTGGCCTGTCTCGAAGGCAGCAGATTAACAACCGAGCTTGGGGATGCCTGTGCTCACCTCAGAACCACCGGTGCATCTTAAACAGGGCCTGGCGCCCCCACTAGCCAGTGATTAATGGAGAGAGTGTGGATGGAGGACGTCTCTCTGGCACCAGTCACTGAACTTTTTCCTCTGAATGCTCACCTTGCTGGCCAGGCACAGGGAGGGGCGGGGAGGGCAGCCAGACCTTGAGGTGAGCACCTGGATGTCCCAGGTGTCACCCCCACCATGGACCTCACTCCTCCTCCTCCCCAGGCCAAAGAGGAGCCCAAGGGCAGCAGCTTTCAGTGAAAAGAGACTGAGAAAGGCAAAGTCCACATGGCCAAATGCAGGAGCTGGAACTCAGTCCCCTTCATTCAAATGGTGTGCAATCTGTGTCTTCCTCCTCTGACCTCCCCACATCCCAGACAACACTTGGGGCTGTGCTAACAGGCAAAGGCTCTTGCCAGGATTGTCATCAGCCAAGATGGGGTGCCAAGGTCAAGCAGAACACCTGCCTGGCTGGCAGAGAGAGCGGAGGAGCCTCCAGCGGAGCGGCGTAGGAGGAAAGGGGAAAGGACACCTGGGCGAATGGGGCATTTGCAGATGCACGATTGCGTTCTGTCCACTCAGATAAGACAGAGAGAGAGAGAGTGTGTGTGTGTGTGTGTGTGTGTGTCATGTAGTGTGAGATGTTACTTGTTCATTAATACCTTAATGAATTATTATATGGGCTGAGGGCTGGGGTCACAAAGACAACTTAGGGAAAACTGTCCCGCTTATGAGGCTCTTGGTCTTACGAAGGAAGATAGTCATGGACACGTGAGAATGCTGAAGGGCCCAGCAAGCAAGGTCACACAGCAAAGGCAAGAGATCTCACGAGAGAGGAGCAGGAAGGGTGTAATAGAGGAGGTGGCCAACATGGACTGTGATAGCAAGTGGATTTATCTGTCCAGATAACGTGTCAGATACATGTCACCATCAACCAGGCCATAACTAGCTAGCACACTAGCTAGTGTGACAGGCATGTCACTGTCTGGCATGGTCACTGCCACATACCAATCTTCCCATGAACTCCATCCTCCCAGTGGGGGCTCGCTCAGTGATATGGTACAGCAATTTGCTGAAGAGGTCTCTTTGAAACCAGAATGCTTGGGTTCAAATCCCAGCACAGGCAGTCACCAGCTGTGTGGCCCCTTCAGACTGCTGCTCTGCCTAAGCCTCAGTGTCCTCTACCACTGGGGGAGATATAGGGGCTCCGCCTAGAGGAAGAACCCTGTCGTGAAGCAGTTCAGGTACCAGGCCTTCTGCACAGTGGACATGATAGGCACCCATGGTTGTTTCTCCCAGGCATGTGTGTCCTCTGTGGCTATTTGGTCATGCCTGCCTAGCAGACCTCTAAGGTTGGTGATTATAATTGTCCCTGCTCATCCAGTGGCCAACCTACCCTACTTTCCAGATTCTAGCCTTGGGATTCAAGGACTACCAGTCAAATTGCCTTACAATCCTCAACCCATTATGACTGGTCCACCAATGGGCATGTGACTCCACCCTTCCAATCCTTACAGAGCACTGTGATTGGCCCAGGGATGGGCATGTGACATCAGCCAACCTAATCAACATCTTTCTCTGATATTTTTACTCACTAAAGGATAATGAGAAGCCCTTCATCCTCTGGATTTGCCAGGTGAGGACCATGTATACCTAGACTTATGTGACATGCTGCCCTACCTCCAATTCAAACCAAGCAGAGGACTCATGGGAAGTGGAGAGAAAGAACAGAGCCAGCACACCTGGGAGCCTGCTCACCTTGCTGAGTTCCTGCATCCAAGACTCTATCTACTCCAGCATTCCCAACCACCGGCCCTCTTTGGTGGGCTGGGTTCAACCTTGCCACGGGGAAGTTCTGGAATACGCACATGCATGTGTACACACTCCACAGTCACACACATGATCACTTACTGAGGAACACATAGGGACCTTACCAAGTCCTCTTACAACCCCCCAGGTGGATTCTAGAGCCACGCATTTCACAGAGGAGGCAGCCATCTTTCATGGCCATGCAGGTAGTCTAAGTTATGCCTTATGAGTTATGATCTCCACAACCTCACTGACTTCCTGAAGTCTATGATGCCCAGCAAAATCCTCTGCCCAACAGACTCTGGGGCCACAGGCAAAGTTCCCTGGATGCCACCATGCCTGTGTCACTCAGCAAAACTGCCACCCACCCGGTGCAAGCTGCTGGGTGTCCACGTCCCAAGACACTGGTGAGTTAATTGCAAAGTGGAGCTTTGCTGTTTTCCCAACGCCCAGGCTTGGGAAGGACAAGGATGCCCCTGTGTGTGAAAGTCCCATGTGTAACAGTGGTGCAGGTTACATGGTGCTGCTCTCTTGGGACTTGGTGTAGAGGAATGAATTACAGAGCACTTTTCAGAAAAGGCAGACAGGACACCCTCTCCATGCCCAGTTACACTGTCCTCTCTGTTGTATCAGGCAATAGAGCTCTCTGTACTCCCCACTTCAGGACAGCATGAGGCCGAAGTTGGCTCTGCCTGTGGGGCACTGGTAGCACTGGGTGCCACCCACACATCTCTGGAGAAGGTAAAACTTGGCTGATGGGTACAGACAATCATTCCAAGGTGGCCATCCTGGAGTAAAGGGCCATGTTTATCATCTGTGTTGGTAGAGATCTGCTCCTGGCAAACTCTTGCCATAAGCCCCCAAGTCTTCTCCAGGCCCACTTCACAGCTGGGCCCCCTGTGGACGTGCAGTGCACCACCCAGAGCAGAATGAGCCAGGTCCTCTCCCACAGGACCCCCATGAGGCCTCTTGCCTTCCACCCAGCCGCTTGTCTCCCCAAATCCCTACCACCTCCTTTGCAACAGTGACCCACACCCTGAGCCTCACAGGGGTCCTCTCTGGGGTTACCAGAGAATTGCGTGTAGACAAGCACTCCTAGCACACAGGATGCCCACCGTCAGGGCTGGCCTCACCATGCTCACATTCTCAGTGTCTCTATTCTGTCTTCTCTCACTCTAGAATGTTCTCTGTCCCTTTCTCTACCAGAAAACCTGTTTGTTCTTTGATCTCAGTTCAATGCTAACACACACACTTTGCTGCAACCACCCTCGTGGTGTATTTACCCTTCCTCTCGGTCCCCAGAGTCCAGTGCCTCTGTCACAGGGCTGTGAGTAGGGGTGGAGGCTCCCGGCAGAGGCTGTGGCCACTGCAGAGACAGGCTCTGTCCTTTATCCTCATGCTGGGCCCATCATGCTGCCTGGCACATCCAGGGCTTTCATCACTGCGAGGTGGATTGGCTAAGCCCTTCCCTGGCGAGGTACACACTTTATCTTCATCCTTCCAGAAACTTGCTTATTAATGGAGGCACTCACCTCCAGGACCTAAGTCAAGGTCTCTTCCATTTGACCAGCCTCAAGCCCAAGGTTCCATGTGCCCACAGCCAAGACCATGTCCCCAGGACAACAGATAAAGACAGCATGAGCTGGCTGGCTGGGAGCGCCAGCTGCTGCCTTACCAGCTAGCATTCTCCAGGCATGACAAACGTTCAACACAACAAATGAAGAAAAATGAACTATTTCCACTGTCTGGAATACTCCCAGCCCCATGAGGCTTAAGATAAAAAGTGAGAAGGGACAGAAGCTGAATGGGAGAAGCTGGTGGAGTGGGTTCTAGGAACAGCCTGTTCCCTCCCTCCTAGAACCCTTCCCTTCCACCTTCTGCCTGTCCTGCCTACCTGCCCTGGAGTGCTGGGGAGCTCGACCCCAAGCACAAAGATGACATGATGTTGGCCCTAACAGGCTGCTTCCTGAGTATCCATGCCCCAGGCAGGGTGATCCAGCTCAAGACCCTGGAAAGAGCCAGAGCTCTGCTGGAGTCTGAGGTCAGAGGTCATCCACAGGGGCAGCCGAGGACCCTCCTTCCCATTGCCCCCTAGATCAAGCCCAGGCAATTCGGATGAGAAACTACAAGCAGCTGGTAGGGATTATGGACCTCGGGCCTTCCCCAGGTGCATCCTCAGCTGGTGGGTGATAAACCTGTGTGCTTTCTATACATTTTGATGCCACATGGATCAGCCCTAAGAAGGAATGGAGTCCTGACACCTGCCACGACACAGATGAACCTGAAAAAGCCCCCCACGAAAGGTCAAATTCAGTATGACTCCACTTGTAGGAATATGGAAATTCACAGAGACAGAGAGAGTGGAGTAGGGTGGCCGTGGAGCAAAGGGAGTTACAAATGGGGCGCTGCTATTTAATGGGGACAGGGTTTTGGTTTGGGAAAATGAGAAAGTTCTAGAGATGAACGGTGGATGGTACAGTAAGAACGTTCTTAATGCAACTAACTGTGCACCAAAAAAGGTCTGAGATAGTAAGTTTATGCTAAGTGTATTTTACCATAATAAAAATAATAAAGAAGGGAGGGGGGAAGAGAGGAAGGGAGGGGAAGGGAGAGAGACAAGAAGGGAGGGAGAGCCTGTGGGCAGGACTCTGGAGGGGTGAGCGAGTACAGAGGCTCCATTCCTACTGGTGGAGCACCCTAAGCAGTCCTTTGTCCAGGAAGGGCTGTGTGAACACAGTTGTAATGTCTCCAAGGTTCAGGAACCCACCCGCTGGCCGCAGCCTGCCTCCACTGTAGAAAGGGAGGGGAGGCAGGAAAACCCCGCCGCCCTCTGGTAGGTAGCACGGGAAGCATGCCATTTGGGCAGCATCAATAGTAACGCTGGAAACAGAACGTGAGTTCTAAAACCCCATGGCCTCCTCCTCCTTCCCACCAGCCACGTCAGGAGTGCTCTCCTGTCCCACTACATGCCGCGCCTTCCTGAGCGGCTGGCCCAAGGTCTGACTGGGCATCGATCCCCGGGGTGCAGAGGAGGCGGCTGGAGAAGCCCCGGCAAGACTCCATAATTACATGGAGATAAGACCATCAGGTGTAATTAAACAGCGTCCACGGGCAGACCCGGGACTGCAGCCTCGGTTTCCCCTCCCTCCCTCCAGCTTTCCCCAGGACTGCGAAATAAATTATCCTGTGAAGTCTGCAGAGGTTGAGCTATGGAAACAATTAAACAGAAATTAAATCTAATTCATTTATACTCTGAGCACAAAGTGGATAATGTAGGGTTTTTTTTTTTTCTTTCCTCTCCCTCCTCTGTTCACCCTGGTGTTAGAACTATTATGGGAGATTAATCACGAGACAAAGCAATGAAAGTGATCTATCATGCATTAAAGTGCACTCCCGACTATATAGCATCGATTACAGCAGCTAGAAAATTCAGAGGTGATTCTGCGTGGGAGAAGCTCAGGCCAGGGAAAGGTGACTCCGAGGACCCACGTTCTCAGATGGGATCACGTCGGATCTCAAAGGCCAGGAGATCTGGAGCCGGCAGGGTCCATGGGAGGGCGGCCTACAAGAATAAGCCAGGCCTCATTGTCCCCAGCTATAAATTGGGGTGAAGCCACCGCCTCCCCTCGCAGAACACCCGTGAGGATCGAATGAGCACGTAAATAAGAAGCATTTAGAGAATAAAGCCACTGAGGAGCTGTGTGTCTGGCATGGGGCCCAGCCAGGCATGTTCCCAGATTCCTGCTTTCGAGAGAGACAATTTGGAAGATTGTTTTTGCATGGAGGGTGGGGCGGTCACAAATGGAACACCGAGTGAAGAGAGGGCCGGGGCTGCCCAGAGAACGGTGGCTGTGACAGAAACAGCTTGCTCCTTCGAGAGCTGCCTCCCTGGGTGATGAGTTTTCAAGACACTGTTCCTGAGAAGCCCAGGGTCCCCTGAATGCCTGGGGCACCGGGCTCCCGAAACAGATGCTGCGGAGGTTAACCAAGGAGCTCGGGGGTCTAGGAAGCTGAGCTTTGAACTAGCTATAAAAATAGGAAGAAACAAAGGCCAGCTCTGCTCGACTTCTCTCCTGAAGGGCAGACAGCCCTCCTGGCAGATGGGCTGTCCCTGGGAGCCCACGCACCCCACTGCTTCCCCAGGGCCCACGCACTGTGCAGAGGCCTGCTGCCCCCCACTCTGGCAGGTGCCAGGGGACAGCCAGGGGCGGGGAGCCAAGAGGGAGAGAAAAGGTGTATCTCCCAGTAGCCTAAGCCCCTCTCACACCAGAATGGCCCCACCGCCACAGTCCACTCAGCTTGGAGCCAGCCTGAGTTACTCAGCGTGCGTTCAGGAGGGACAGCTGAAGCCTGTCCCCTACCCTGCTAGAAAAGGCAGCATCCTCCTGATGGCCCCCCCTTTCTGTCTTCTATCTACACTGTCAGAATCCCCTAGGTCCCGTGAGATAACATGTCAGCCTGGCCATGTCCTAGGCCCTGGGAGGCCACCTCTAATCCCTTGGACTGTCCTGTCTGAGAAAAATGTCTTTGCTTCCCTGGAGCCATGGGCCTCCCCAAATACCCTGTGATTCGTGGTGGGGTTTCACCACCTCTGGAGGGGCTGGAGGTCAATCATGCTGGTGGTCAGTCATGTCCACATGACCCACCCCTGGTAAAAACTCCAGGCACAAAGGCTCAAGTGGGCTTCCCTGTGGGTGCCTCTCAGTGCCTATTGTCACACAAGGCTGCTGGAAGAGTGGGTGCTGCCCATGGGACTCTATTGGATGGAACTGTGGGGGTTCTCCTGGGGGACCCTCCTGGGGCCTCCTCTGAGTTTGTGTCCTTTCCCTGTGATAAACTGTGCCATAACTATGATGGCTTTGAAGAGTTCTGTAAGTCTTTCTAACAGGTCCTTGGCCTTTGGGGTGCTTTGGGGACCCTCAAACTCAGTAGTCCAAAAAGTATCTGAGAAGCCACCAACTCCAAGTCTTTCCTGTGCAATTGAGGAAACTGAGGCCCAGAGCTCTGTAAGTTTCCCAGTGTCCTACAGCACTGTCAGAGACAGGGTTAGGAGCAGTGCCCTTTACTGGGGACGGGACCAGACCCTCTATCCCAGCCTCCTTTCCATAGGAAGGAGGGCGCTCACTGGGCAGTATGGCAGCAGGAAGGACAGATGGGACAGGTGACCAGCAGCAGACTGAGCAGTCAAGGGATGGGATGGGACAGAGACCGTGCCCAGGAGAGGCTGAGGCTGGGTGCCATGACCTTCTGTCTCCGAGGATGACAGCTGGGTAGGAAGGGAAGTGCTGAGCCAAACAAGGAGCAGCCCGGAGTGGCAGCAAAATGAGTACATGTGACAGGGTCCTGAGGCAGGTGCCAGGGACGCAGGATGCTCACAAAACCCTAGCACTCGCTCCCATGTACACACACACATGTTCCCACACTCCTCCACTACTACCAGCCACCAGGCCACCAGCTGCCTCCCCCTGCTCTGACTCCAGCACAGGGACCTAGGCCTGGAATGATTAATGTGCTCTGCACTTGAGCTTGGCACCTCTGCCTGGGGGCAGCCGACACCATGCCACCAAGAGGCAGCACCTGCCCCTGGCCTCAAGCTGGCCAAGCAGGAGGGATTAGTGTCAGGTTCTCCTCAAGGGCTGCAGGGAGACAGGAACAGGCAGGGCCTCCAGGCCAGAGGTACAATGTGCAACCTCCCCGGCTGGTCCTCTTTTGCACAGGGCTTCTCTGTGAAGTGTCACCAGGGCAAGGAGCCTGCCAGGACCTGCTGAGGATAGGACTCAGGACAGAATGGAAATGGGAGGCCCTTACTCACATTTCACAGGGGCGTGAGCCACACATTCACCAGGCAGAGAAGCCTTTGGAGCCTGGGTCTCTGTGTGGTTTTGCAGGGGTTGCCCTGTCCCCACCCTCAGAGCCCCTCTGCCTGCACAGAGGAACAGGCTGTAAAAGACAAGCTCTCTACCACCTCCCTGCACCGTATGGTGAAGCCAGGGACCTGCCATGTGCCCACGCCAGTGTGCACACCTGTACATGTGGGTACACATGTACACACACAAAGTCTGGCAAATACACACTCAGAGCTTTGGACCTGAGTCCCCCTCTTAGAAACTTGTTGGACAGCCCTGGTCAGAGAGCCCAGGTGAAATTGGGGAGCAACTGCCCTGAGGAAAATCTGAAACAACTACCCAAAGTGGGGTGCACGAGTCAGCTCAGCCCTCCTGTCCACAGCCACCCAAGATCCCTTGAGCTAGAAGGGATCAGCCAGGAGACCAGCTAATCCAATAACCCCTATTTACAAATGGGGAAAAAAACTAAAGCCTGGTGAGGCCGGAAGGAGACCAGGAGGCTGGCTCAGCAGCCGAGAAGCCTGCAGGGTAGGAAAGAGGCCACAGAGCCTCCTCTGGGGAGGGTGATTCCGTGAGGCAGCTCCCTCTCCCACAGACTCCTCAAGGGCAAGGAGCAGCAGAAGCCAAGGCCCTGCCCTGACACAGTCCCGTGCCAGAGGGCACCTTCTCCTGCCAATCATCAAGGGGATGGTGAGGTGACGCAGCTAGGGTGGATGAGTGAGGCAGGACCTCCTGTCCTCAGACCAAGTCCATGCCCAGTCGCCTCCTGAAGCAGAGACTCAAACCACCTTCCAGGCCATAGAGGACACCAACCACTCTGCAGGGGGCAAAAACTCCACCCAGGTGGACGCTGTCTCGGGAGTCATCAGCTATGGTGTCACTGGCTGCAAGGGACAATCAGAAAGGACTAAAGTAACCCCTGCACCCAGTTGTTAGGATTCATCCCAATGCTTGGGCAAGCACACAGCACACAGAGAAGACAGGGAGGGCCTGTGGGAGATCCTCTCACTTGAGGTGACCCGGGAGCCATATTGGTGCTGGCGTGCCCTGGTCTGAGCTCCCAAATCTACTAATGAAACAAATGTGTGAGGACTTTCACCTGAAGCCACAGACTGCGGAGAAGCCAGGCAGAGGAAAGAGAGAGGCTGCCTCCCCACTATCCCAACCGAGCCAGTGACCAGGACAAGGATGTCACCTGACTCACCCCTGCGTCCTTCTCGCCCAGGATAGCACCAGGTACACTGTAGGTGCTCAATAAATCCTATGGGATACCACATTCACGTTTGGTGGTAGCAGGATAATGGATCCTTTCTTCGATCAGATTTTCAGTGGTGTTTTGCTTTGTTTTGTTTTGTTTCTGTAACAGGCATTCTTGACCTCATAACAGGGAAAGAAAATCAGAGCTTTGCTTTTCATGCACACACCCCAAACAGGATGGGGACAAAAGAGCTCACTGAAGGCAAGGGCGTGTCCAGCAGGGCAGGTGGCACCCTACCTCTGGCCTTCAGGAATCTCATCTGTGGGGTGGGCCGGCACTGGAGGAGAAAGTGCTGGGACGAAGGCAAGGCGGGAACAGACAGTGAGTACCTCTGTCCCCAAACACAGCTCTGCTCCCGCTGTCCCTGACCCAAGACAGGGCAAGAGGCAAAGCAAAAGGAGGAAGTAAAAACAGTAAAAGTGTGGTCCTAATGACTGCTGCACAGACACCACCGTCCTTCACTGGCCTGCAGGGAGGAGCAGTCGGGGGTGGGTGGCTAGACCTGGGATGAGGCCAGGTTTCTGGCTCAGGAACCAGGGAGCCTGGGATCCAGGTAGGAAGGGGGGGGGCATTCTCTCCTGTCACTCAGGAGTCTAAATCATGCCCCACCTGTGACCCCTCTTGACATCGCTCCCCCCCATATCACCAGCCTGGGGAGAACAGTGGGAGGGGCCCAGGGGACCCCCATTCCTGTGTCCTTGAGCTTTCCAAGAGATGAACAGAGGAGGTAAAAATACTTAGTGACAAACTGAGTACCGGTGGCTTACTTCTGTAATCCTAGCTACTTAGGAAATTGAGATGGGGAGGATCACAGTTCCAGGCCAGCCTGAGCAAAAAAAGCTGAGGGTGGTAGTATGTACCTGTCTTCCAGCAACTGTGTGCCTGGGCAAAAAATTTCCAAAATAACCAGAGCAAAAATGGCTCAAGTGGTAGAAGCGCCTGCCTAGCAAGCACAAGGTCCTGAGTTCAAACCCCACTACTGCCAAAAAGAATTATACTTAGTGACAAATTGGATGTTAGTGGCAGTTAAACATAATGATGTTATGCGAAGTGGAAACCGAAGCCAGGCACCAAAACCGTACGCTGTGTGATTCCAAATTCATGAGGTGTTCAGAATGGATAAATCTGTGGAGACAGGTGGATTTCGTGGTTGCCAGGGGTGGAAGTGATGGCTGAGGGTCCAGGCTTCTTCTAGGGGGGCACAAAACATTCTAAAATTGACGAGTGGTTATCACAGAGTTCTCTGAATCATGTACTGCAGATGGGTGTGTGAGAATTGTATCTCATTAAAGCTATTTCCCAAACTTTTCCTTAAAACATAGTCAGACACACTAATGTGAAGGAAGCAGTCGTCACTGCCAATCTCGGTGGCCAAGTGCCTCAGTCACTACCTTGTAGCCTGTCTCCCACAATGTGCTGTGCCACACAAACCCCCACCTAGCCCTCCATCTGGCCAGCTGCTCTCCCCTGCTACCCCAGGGCCTTTGCCTACCCTGTACTCCCACCCCCATGTAAGGCTCTTATGCCTCTAGCTCCTTAACTGTCCCCCTCTCCAGAACAGACCCCCCAGGACAGGACTGGGGGGCTCTCCCCAAGGTGCCCACTCCAGCTGAGCCCTGGTCACTACTAGCCTCAGGTTGTAGCCATTGATCTAGCTGCCGAGGCCTCCTGCTAGGGAAGGAACCAGGTCTCTGAGCTCACGGTCACATCTCAGCCTCACCAGGGCCTGGAGCAGAGCAGCCACCAAGACACCAAATGGCTGGGGACCAACAGGGAGGCACTTGTCCTTCCGTCCTGCGCCTGCATGCCTGCTTGTCAAGAAGCCATTTGCTATCATGTAGTCTTTCACTTGATATTATCTCAACAGAAGATTCTGTGTAAAAATATAATCAGGACACTCGTCACTCTCAATGACAATGTAGCGTGTAGCCAACTCTTCATCTCAACTCCCGAGCATCTGGGTGGTCCCTGCTATCCCCACTGTTGGGGCACGGTAAGCATCCCCGTGCGGGTGGCCACTGGGCGTTTCAGTGACACTCTGGCTCTATATTTCCTGATCTGGGATTACAGAGTCAATGGGCCCCGTAACCCATGATGTACTGGCAGGATCCACCAGGCAAAGGGCGCTGTGAGTGTGGAGTCTTCATCACATCCGCTGGGACTCTCTATTTATATATTCTTAGTATACTTCTTTGCTAATATAAATTACAAAATTAATTCAGGTCGTAAGTTATTTCAGGTCATTAAAAATCCTAGCTCGTGTAACCTAATTCCCCTTTACTGGCTCAACACTCAGGGCCCGAGCGCAAGGGGAAGGAAGAATTCTGGTACTCCCACCCCGACACAAATGATTGACCTTAGCCAAGCAGGAGGACAGCAGTTGGTGAAGGGCACGGTGGATGAAAGACCCTGGAACACACTCAGGGAAATACTTCCACAGTAGGTTGATGCCTCTGATGCTGAGCTGGACATGGTAGCACCCATCTGTAATCCCAGCACTTGGGAAGCTGAGTGAGTTCCAGGAAGATATGTTCCAGGCCAGCCTGGAAACACATGGAGACCATGTCTCAAAAACAAGACAAAACCAAAATGAGAGAAAAATGATGCTGAAAAATGGAATTTTCCAGGCACTGTGTGACTCCACAATGTCCCCACTCTCCAAGTCCATTCCTTCAAGGAGGGGTATGCTCTGTGGTGTGTTTCTCTGGACACTGCTCCCTCCCCAAGCCCTGCAGTGGCTTCATGCTAAGAGGATTATTCCTGCCCAAGTCAGAGTCTGCTCAAATCTGTCCTCTGCAGGCCCCCAACTCAGCTGCCAGACACAGAGACCCTCCTGCTGGTCCCATCTCACCTTTAAACGTGGAGCTGCTTGGGGCAGGAGCTGTGTCTCTAACACTTGTGCATCCCATGGGCCAGCAGAGGGACACAGAGATGAACATCTGAACAGAGACAGTGTGGAGGGAGAGAACGGCAGGTCACCCCTCTTGCCACCACTGTGAGCTGCCTCTGTGCTGCAGGAAACTGGATGTCACACCAGGTGTGCAGAGGAGGGACCCAGTTGCACAGGTGGCTCGTGGAGGGAAGGATGTAAGGACAGCCATGAGCACAGCAGGAGATGCATTCAGCAGGGCAGGAACTTCGTCCAGCCAGCATCTCTCCCACAGGAGGTGATAACTGATCTCCATGTGGAAGTAAAAGATGGGAAAAAGTTTAGGGTTTGGGGTGTAGCTCAGATCAGTGACAGGGTTTGAATGTAGCATACACAAGGACCCGGTTCATCCCCCCAGCACCCCCCAAAAATTATATAGCAATTCCACATTTGAATACACATCTAAAAGAACTGAAAACAGGGTCTTACTGGTGGTGACCCTTGCCTGTTATCCCATCACTTAAGAGGCAGAGGCAGGATAGCAAGTTTGATGGCTACATAGAGAGTCTCTGTCCCAGAGACAGACAGACAGATGAGAGACAGAGAACAGGGTTTCAAAGAGGTCTTCTCACTCATGTTTATATATTCACAGCAGCTGAGCAGTGGCAGCACCCCAAGTGTCCACCGCCAGGGTAAAATGTGGTCTACACATACCACACATACAAGGGAATATTATTCAACCTTGAAAAAGAGTGGAAATTCCAAGGCATGGATGGACCTTGAAGACACCAAGCTAAGTGAAATATGCCAGACCGAAAAGACAAATACGGTGACGCTCCTGACAGGAGGTCCCAAGTGTCATCAGATTCATAGACACAAGAAGTAAAGGGTGGGGGCTGCGGGGCCTGGGGCCGGGGGTGGGGATGAGGAGTTGGTGTTTCCTGGGGATACAGTTCCAGTTTGGAAAGGTGAAATAGTCCTGGAGACTGGTGGCAGTGATGGCTGCACAGCACTGTGGTTAGGGCCTTCCGAGCTGCTCCCTGAGGACGGGTTAAAAGGGATAATATTATGTAGTGTGTATTTTATCACAATCCAAGACACAAGTCACAGGCTTTCGGGTGTAAAACTAAACTTGTCTACACCGCACTGGGCACCGCCAAACCTGGTTATGCTCTGTGTGTTCTGACAGCAGGAAATGGGTTGGAGGGAGGAAGGTCGCACTACCCTTGGTGACATCTGCTGGTGGTGAGAAGTCTGGTATCTCAGCAGCAAGTTCCTTCCTTCCAAGTTCAAGTGTCCCTGAGGGCTGCGGAATCACTGTTTCACCAGCAGAGCCACCAAGCCGGTGCCCAGCTTAGGCAGATTCCCAAATGCCAGGCAAGTAACAAGGGACAGGGAGCTACCTGCCCCCAGCTCGAGATGAGCAAATACACCAAGTAACCATGAACGCCGGGAACACAAGGCCAGCGAAAGCAAACCTGCAGAGCCAGCCGGTGTGGCTTGAGGGGTCCTTCGCTTGGTTTCCAAAAAGCCCAGCATCCCAGGCCCTGCAGGGCCTTCATCTCACTGTCCCCTCATGGTCTCCAAGCCCCCCTCATGCCTTCCAGGCTCGCTCTGAGGGGATCTCAAGGGTTCACATTTTCCTGGAGTCTGAAGGCTTGGGTGTGAATCCCACTCTCATGACATCATTGCTTTTCCCTTCCAGGCCTCAGTTTCTCCATCGTTAAAACCTGAGTTCCCACTGAGGTCCCCATGCTGTGATGAGGTCCCCCCAGTCTTCCTCCAGAGAAAGGAGCCCAGGAATGCAGGGAATTCCCCACATGGACACAAAATGAGTCTGACAGGTGGGTCTTTGGGAAACAGGGTGTGGCAGTTTGCACATCCAGAGCCGTTTCCCTAGAGCCAATATGTGCAGACACTCAGCCCAGACCTCCATGCAGGCAAATGGCTCAGCAGCCTTTAAGGCAGGCCTCTATGGAGGCCGCACAGCTCCCCCAGCGACTAGTCATGGTTTTAAAGACGAAAAACAAGACACCTTGGCTCTCAGGGTCAGCGTTAGGCCCTGGGATCTCATTACCAATGACTTCCTGGATATCTGCAGCAACGCCCCCTCCCCCGGATGTCACCTAGAGCTTCACCCCTCAGCAGTGTGCAGAGCATGGGGGGAAGAGGGGGCAGAGCCTGTCACTCCCAGTAGAGCTCTGGAACAAGCACAGGCAGATATTGAATCTGGAAGCAAATGCCTCAGGTAAGGAGCCAGGACAAGAGGAGTCCCAGTTTGCCTGGCACCTGAAAAGACCCAGAAGGCCTTGCTTCCAGCATCCTGGGTAGGTTCAAGCCCAGTGTTTGCAGCTCACACTTGGTGTTTAAGATCCATCTAATAAGGTAACCAGAGTCCTCGTGTATGCTGGGCACCTGTAATCCTAGCTACTCAGGAGGCAGAGATCAGAAGGATATGGTTCAAAGCCAGCCCTGGGCAAACAGTTCACGAGACCCTATCTCAAAAAAATCCCTACACCAAAAAGGAACAGTAGAGTGGCTCAAGGTGTAGACCCTGAGTTCAAACCCCAGCACCTCAAAGAAAAAAGTCCTCATGTATGACTCACCATCAGACAGGAGCACTGTGAGGTGCTGAAAGAACGCTCCCAAGGATTCAACCTCGCCACTGTGGACATTTGGGGTGCCCCATTTGCAGGGGGTTGGGGGGTCAGGTGCACTGCAGGACACTGAGCAGCATCCCTGGCCCACACCTGCTAGATGCCAGCACACCCCAGCCCCATTTGTGACAACCAAATGTCAGATATGCCCAAATGTCCCCTGAGTGAAGCATCACCCCTAGAGACCACATAGCTATAAATTAACGTGACAGGTTTTTCAGGTGACAGAATCAGAGACCTCCACAGCACCCAGAAGCCCCTCCTGCTCTGGTGACTGGGTGCCCCCAAGTTCCACTTGAGGTTTCTAAGAAGCGAGAAATGCTACTCCCCGTTCCCAAGAAAACGGTCCCCAACCTTTTGGAAGGGATGAGGCCCTGGCAGAATCAGCTGACTTCTGACCGCTGCCCTCTGTCTTACCCCCATTCCAGAATTGCTTGCACCTCTTAAAAGTTTTCTGCACTCACATGTATGTAAATTGAATTGAGCTTGTTACACTCATCGGCTGCCCGATGTCCCAAGGAACTTGGCTGGCACTCAGAGAAGTGTGTCTTGCCAACAATCATCGTCTATTTTTCTATGCTTGGGTTTCTGTGGTGGGAATCTCTTTCCTTGTTTGGCTCATTAAGATGGTCTATGTGTAAGTTTCAGTTCAAAAGAGAAGAAAACTCACTTTTCTTTGAAATTTTGACCTCATTTCTTGAGATAACTGGCCAAACACTAGCCTGTCCCTCCCCTCTAGGCTGGAGATTGCTGACCTACAGTCTGGAAGACTCTATAGGATGAACCCACTGCAGAAACAAGCCCCAGTCACCTCGCGCACCCCTCACTGGTGGCCTGCCGCAGAGGCAGGAGACTCGGAGCCCCAGTTGCTTCCAAGTAGGCGCTGCCATCTTGAATCTTCCAATGGCCCTGTTGTCCTTCAGCCACAAACCAAGGGATGGGAGCCAGGAGAGGAAGTTCCCATACCAGTTCTACCACCACCTGGAGGTGACAGCTATTGCTTCTGCGGGGTCCCTCAGGGAGACATAAGTAGTCACAGGGTTAGCTTAAGCCCAATGGAGCTGGAGAGTATGGTCCAGCTGGGCAGCCTCCCCCCACTAACAGGCACCATGAAGGAAGTACAGCTACCAGGTGGCTAGACATCATTGGAGCGGTTCCCCAACACCGCCAGAGGTACCAGTGAGTGGACAGCACCCACGCAGCTCGTGATAAAGCTAGCCTTGTTGGCAAAATTGGACAGTGGCATTGAGTCACACCAATTCCCTCCCAAAAGAAAGAAGAACCCAGGATGGTCACCCACATATCTTGTCACGTTTCCCATGACACTAAATCCTAGGGAAGAGTTGCCACGGACTGTATCTGCCCCGCTCATGGTTACAGAGACTGATGGCAGGACAGTGGCCCAGATGCCAAGGGGAGCCCCACTCCTGAGCCTGGTTATAAGACAAGAACACCCCTGATCAACAGAGTGGTTGGAGCTGAGAACACTGGGATTGACAAATGTGGGAGTGGGGTGCTGTTCCCTCCACTGAACCAAGTGCAAGGCACAGACAAGCTCTGGACTCAATTCTGCTGCCCTGACATGTCATTTAAAGGTCATGGTAGAGATGACCCACGTGTGCCTCACTCTGTGCGGAAGATTCTCTGTAGACCACGATTCACCTTCTGCCTTTCCCCTCCACTCACACCGAGAGAGACCCAGGCATAGGAGAGGGTTTGGAACAAAATGCCATGTAACAAAAACCAGCCCCTTCCTGCTGTCAGCCACGGCAGCCAGACATGGGCAGAGCCCAGGGCCAACAGACTCAACACTCACCTGTCCGCCCCAGGCCCCAGGGACCTGAGTCAACCTCTCTCCCCTCAGCTAGACCACACTCCCTGCCCACCCTCCCTCTGCCGCCTGCCCACAGTGAGGGGCTTAGCATCTCTTCTGGGGTTCCCACCTGCATCTGGGGTGGCAGAGCACTTGCCCCAACTCTCTCCTGCCAGACTCTTTTTTCTTTTCCTTCCTTTCTGTTTCCAATTGCCCTTCTGGGAGAGAGAAGAAAAGCCAGGTCTTTCCAAATTGCCCATCCTGCCGGCTCACACGTTAACATCCCTCCATTGAAACCTCAACACAAAAAGAGAGCGGGAGGGGCACCCCGTTCCACAGCTGTGCGGTGGTGGCCTGTGCTCTGTGCCCTCTCAGGCCAGCTCCCCGCCCCCGCCCCAGCCTGGTCTCTGTTTTAGCACCTGGTGATGCCTCTGTTTCCCAACCGTGGGAAATGTGCATTTCTATACGTCATTCCCTCCTCGGAGGCTTCTGAGCCTTGGAAATGGATCGTATGCAAATCAAGGCCTCCTCCATCTGCTTCCGATATTCCCCACTTCCCCTTAATAACCTGTTTTAGGGGGTGCTGTACATACAGCAGATGATACGGCTTTATTTTTGTAAACCCAGTTGGTCCTGGAGCGCTGGCAGCCACAATAATAGAAGTGTGCCTGTTACCGCCGCTCAGAGAGTCACCTCATTAAAGTGCCAGGCAGGAGGGGCTGCCCGAGACGGGGAGGGTGGCTGGCGTGGGGTCCCAGCAGAGGGACACACCAGGCCTGGCCTTCTGCTCTCCTTCCTCCCTCCTCCTGCCTGCTGTGGCCGAACTACATCCTCTAAAAGGACATATTGAAGCCTGCAGGCGACCTTATTTGGACACGGGGTCTTTGCAGATGTCATCAAGATGAGGTTTCATTAGGGGAGGAGAGCTGACCCAACATGACTGGTGTCCTTACAAGGAGAGGACACAGAGACCCATGTAGGAGAAGGCAGTGTGACGATGGAGGTGGAGGCCAGTGTGATGCATCTGTAAGCCAAGAAATGCTGAGGATAGCTGGAAGCCACCAGGAGCTCGGAACACACAAGGAGGCCTCGTCACCAGGACTTTCAGAGGAAGCTTGGCCTTGATGACATGGATCCCACTGGCTTTGCCCCCATCCGACCATCCTACACCGTGCAGCCCCCTCCCTTCCTCCTCAGCAGGACTGGCCAGGAGTGCTAAGCAAAGGGCCCAGGAAATGAAGGAGCAGGTGGACAGAGGTGGGCACCACTACTCACTGGGCTGCACTGCTCCTCCCAAGACCCCCGTAACACCCCAAAGACACTTTGTTCTCAAAAGCTTACTTCACCAGCAGGGTTTATGCAACTGGCTGGAGGTAGTGCTAATCACTGTTTCAAAATAAAAGGTGAGGCAGGTGGGAGGTTGGCTTTCTTTTGTTGTGACAAGATGCAGCAGGGTCCAGCAAAAGCTTGCTCCCCTTCCTTTCCCCATGGACATCACCTGACCTTCAGAGGGACTGGAGGCCTGAGGGACCACAGCAAGATCTGACGCCCCAGGCAGGAAGTGTTGAGGGAAGAGACCACCCACCGAGAAGCCAGCTCACGGCTCACAGGAGAGACACGGATATCAGGGTCCAGGAGTGAGAGTCGGACAAAGGAGCAGCCGTAGGTAAAGTGGGGATGGTAGCTGGCCAACAACATGTGACCAGTGCAAGACGTGACCAGTCCTGAAGTGAGGAGGGGACCTGGGCACCAAGGTGGACCATGAAATGGAGAAGGGGGCCTGGGTGAAGTCGAGGGGGCACCTGGCAACAGACCCAGGTCGAGGGCCCAGCACTACACAGGAGGAGAACCTTTCACAGGATGACGGGAAGCCAGAACCCTAAGGAGTGATGCTGGTGTCTAGGAGGCCCAGTCAAGGGAGCTGAGGACAATCCCCACCTTCCTCGGGTGGGGCAGTGGCAGAAGACCTGCACACAGCCTGTTGCCCAGGGGGACAGCAAAGAGCTGTCATGTCCCATGTCCCAAAACAGGGACTGCAAAACACAGCTGGGGTGGAACCCACTCACTGATCATCTGTGCAACAGAGTGTGTGGGCTCATGGCCAGCCAAGTAGCTGTGACAGACACTGTCCAGCCCACAAAACCATTGCAGACAAAGCCTTCCCGGCCCCACTCTGCGACATCTTCACTGCTCATTTGACCCCTATAGAGTCCCGATAGAGGGATTTCTCAGTGGGATGAGGAGGCACCCAGCACACCCCACTGAGAGGAGCCTGCTCACTATATTCACCCCTGGAGAGAAACATGAACGAGTCAGAGAGGAGGATCTGGTGACCTTGGGAAGGCCAAGCCAGATGAACCCCTCCTACTATTACCCAGATTTAAAGCTGCATTTTTAAAGGAGCTGTGCCTTGAAGTGGTATTTTTCCCCGTGTAATTCAGGACAGGAAACCCAAACTCAGGAAATTGCTGGGTAAAGATAAAACTCTAACCAAGCAGCCAGGCATGATGGGGGATGCCTATAATCCCAGCACTTGGAAGGCTGAGGCAGGAGGATTGCAAGTTGAAGGCTCCCTAGTGCGACCCTGCCTAAAAAAATAAGACAAAACAGCAAAAAAACTCTTAGCACATACCGGTGCTTGATAATTGTTGGTTCCTGTTCTTCAAAAAAATAGAATCCAACCAGGCAAAACATTTTTAAGACAAAAGCAGACCTTGAGAGAAATTGGTCGGCAGCTGCTTGCCAGTGGCTATCAGGAGTGGCTGGTCAGCACCCATCCAGAGAGGCCCCTGCGCCCAGGCCACCCTGGTCATGGGGTCCATGGCCCCATCCACTGAGCCTGTGTAAGAACCAATCTCCAAATCTCACATCTTGCTCATGCTCACATCCCTCGCCTCTGCAAGGGTCCCAGCACTCTGGTCTCCAGGCCACCACCCTCCGGCCCACCACCCTCCAGTCTCACGGATCTAGAAGGACAACACCCCTTCCTGCCGTGAAGGGCTACCAGCTATTGCTCTATGAGTGTTTGGGGAGGGGGGTGACTTAATTCAAAATGCTACTTTCTTGACACCGCCTTCTCTGGCCTCTCTCACTGCCCTCAGCTCTCTGAATAAACACTCCCGAGCACTCACCCATCTGACACTATGATGTGCCCATCCTACTGCAGGACAGAGCTGCACACAGGCCAGAACCCTGCCTTCTCCAGCCGGGGCCCAGCCACTTCTCCCCTGGAGCTGATTGACAGCATTTTATTCAGAGGTGTGATGGAATCCATCCACAAAACTCTTCACTGAGGGGCAACCCAGCCCTGCAAGCCAGACCAGAAAGCAGAGAGGAAGGTGGCTGTTAGCATACAAACCTCTGTCGCAGGCCTCTGCAATTTTGTCCTTATGCTGGAATTTTCTGAATCACATGAAAAAATCCTACCACGTCAAGATGTGTCTCCTTTGAAAATACAGCTTAAATCAGGGTTCTGGTGAGGCCAGAACCGTGTGTGGCCTCCCCAAGGTCAGCCATCCTGCTGGCTAAGTCACTCCAGGATGGGTCATTCATTCCATGCTGGCCGCGTGGGCACTGGAACTGCAGAGACAAATAAGGCCGTTCTGGCCTGCGCTGAGGGTGATCACCGCAGGACTAGGGGGATCACCGTATAACCCAGACAGGATATCTAGGATATGTCCTGGTGTGTTATATGTAAAGCCCCCAGGATGGAGGCTCTTCCTAGAACTGCTCTGACGAGGTCAGGGGCATTGTGACAGAGGTTCTAAGCAGCATGGTGGTTTGGTGGTGGTTTTGTCTTTGTTGTCTGGGATGGGGGTACTCTGGCCAAAGGTCCCTGGGCATTGCCTTCAGTGCTGGGCTCCACCAGGCCCAGGACTTGTGCTCACTGCTGTTGCACCTGCATGCTTTCCTGCGCAGCAGAGCCTTCCTGGATGGTGCTGCAGAGAGGCACTTGTCACTTCCAAGCCCCAGTCCCCAAGTCCCAGTCCCCACATAGACTGCACTTGCTCACAGGATGAAAAGGAACCAGCACAGGTTTCCCCTTTCCTACCTGCCTCTGCTGGCTGCCCTGAGGCCACTGGAGGCTGCCCACAGGTATGGAGGTGGACAGAGGCTTGGACAAGCAGGTGGGACCCTGGAAACGGCGGTTGACATCCTTAGCACCCCCAGCATCTAAGGCAGCTTCGCTTCTAAGCAGCCTGTGAAGGACGGGCACCCTGTAGATTTAGAGCGCGCGACGGCTGGCTGCTTTTGGTATTCATCTTAGTGCACGGGGAGGCAAGGATGCACGCACAGCCGCACCATCACCTCACGGCCCACGGAGGCGCTCACAGGAGAGAACATCTCTCCCTAAAGTAAAAGGGCAACAGGACCCCGGAGGAGGCTGTGGACCAGCACCAGCACCAGCCCAGGACGCCTCCCCAGGGGGGGCCCTCCCCTTCTCACGTCTGGCTAAAAATAAACCCCCTTTTGGCAGCAAATCCTCCCAGTCTCCCCAGAACATAAGCTTCCTGGGAATCTAGAAAAGGGAACAGCTATACCTCTTCTCCAGCCCAGATGGGTTCCTGAAAATCTGTGTCCAAACAGTTTTTGTAAATCCGCTCCTGTTCTCAGCGATTACCTCCACCTCCGAGCGACCTGCTCCCTCCACACAGACAGGCTCCAGGTGAGGCCAGAGCCAGCGGGGAGGGTCCTGTGTGATCTGATGACTCACGCCCAGACTTTGCTGTGTCAGGGCTCAGGTTCACAAGTGGGGTAGACCTGAATACAAATGGGTTTCTTTCAGACCTCTGCTTAATTTTTTTGAGGCAGGACACACCAGCATGACCCTGGCACCTCTCACCTGACCTCCCCAGTAGGGCACACGATCCTTGGAGTGGATCTAAGCATGAGGAGTTGTGTGGGAGGTGGGAGGCGGGGTGGGGCTCCGATCTGAGTTCCTGTGTACTCAATCATTGACCCTGAACAGAGTCTAAGGGCAGAGTGGGGTTAGCCCACTGTGGAGTCACACTTGAGGCTGGGGTTCCACGCAGAGCCTTAGACATCACAAGGGGGCCGGAGGCAGGGTCTGAGGCTTGCACTGTAGAAAGATGTGTCTCCATGCAGAAAACAGGAGAAGGAGGAGTGCTGCAGACAGGGAAGCCCAGCTGGTGCCAACAATAGAGCAGGGGGCTGCAGAAACAAAGAAAAGGAGGCAAGTCCAAGGCCATAAGCTGCTAGTGGACCACAGCTGGGAGGGTGAGGGAGAGGAAGGTGACAAAGGTCATTGAGGGGGCTGAGGTCTTCTGAGCAGGAGACACTGATGCCCCACACAGAGACTGCGGTCCAGGAAAGGCCTGCCTCACTCTTTCCTCTGTCCCCCTCTTAATAATGTTAGAAGGGAGGGAGGGGCAGAGTCACACTTGCTGCCCTCCCAGAATCATGGGACACAGACTGCTGGAACCAATTCCTCCTTGGTGACTTTATAGGGTGACGATTAAAAACATGTGCGTTAGGGCAGGGGCGGCTCCTACTGAGATGGCTCTGGGTGGTCAGCTGACCCACTGAAGCTCAGCAGTGTGTGGAGGCCCCCTGGGTTACTCATTCTTTACAGGGAGGAAGTCGGGGGACCTTCACTGTGTCTTGTTTCAAGGCACAGGCCCTCACTATTCCATTTAATTTGCACAACGTCTCTGTGAAGCAGGCATTGCCCCCATGTGCTAAGGAAGGAAGCTGGGATTCAAACAGGTTGCTAAGCACTAGAACTGGTGGACAGCTGGGATTTGACCTCAGCTGTGCTAGATCCCCTGTACTGCACAGCCTCTGTTGTTTCTCCCTGTCAGACAAACCCAGGGCATGGTAGACAAAAGCATCCATCCTCCCCAGCCAGAGATGGATGCAGAGCCAAAACCCTCTTCCAGGGGGAGCCTGTCCAGCCTCTGAAATCCTCCCAAGGCCACGCCCATCATATTCACACAACCCTGGTCATAGCCATACCAGGGTCACACCCAGTCACACCCAGTGACTGGTGGTAGAACACAGAAGCATTGTGGTCCAGGGTGGAGATAAACACACCTGTAAATCCAACAGGGGCCACACCTGCCAGGAAGGGACCTTTTGGATTCCCACAGGACTCTTTCATTCTCCCCTGGCTGGGCAAGGGAGTCTTCCAAATTCAATACTACTCAAATCAGCATCCATTCTGCCCAGCCTACGGTGACCAGACACAAAGCAATGGATACAGGAGTGAGAAGGGAGTGTCATCGGCACGTGCTCCCCTCCAGGGAACCCAGAGGCTGAGGAAGATGGGGCGGTGGGGGGGCAGCACAGGAGGGACAGCCGGGGCCATCTCTGGTCAGGGAGTCCATGCAGCCTTTGGGAAGAGCTGTGATACTAATTTTTTCCTTATTATAATAGTTACACATATTCACTGCAGAAAATTTAGAAACTACACATATGCAAAAAGAAGAAAATAAAAATAACTATAATCCCACTAACCCGAAATAACTCCTGTTAACATTTTGAGCACACATACACTCCCAGACTGTCCTGTGCATAGAATATTTTTGGTTCCGAGCAGGATCATACCGTACACTCCATTTTGTAACTTTTTTCCACTTAGCTATATATCATACCAGATCGTTAAGTATTCTTATACAATGTCAGTTTTTAATGGCCAAATTAGCCATTAAAAAAAAAAAAAACAGGACAGTTGAGGACAACTTTACAACACAGAAAGTCACAATTAAGCATTAAATGTGAAAATGCCTTCTGGAAACAAGCTTCTTCCTTTCTTTGGTCCAAATTCTACAATCTCAAATAGCCGAGAATGTTATCTGACTCAAGGACACAGCACTCTAGAGAGAGCAGCTGTCCTTAGCTGGTGGCGTCTTCAGAAGAAAACGGCCCATGGTTCTGAAGGGCTGCTGCTCTCCCCACCCACAATGGCCGTATGAAGTGGCCTGAGACATTCGAAACTTTAGACTGCAGCGGTGTGACCATCAGGCTGGTCCCCATGAGAGGCCACCAGTGCCACATAGAGAGCTGAATCCCAGGGAGGTCCCACAAGCTTACACCATCTCTGCTGAGAGCAAAGTATCCCTCAGATATGAATGTGTGCTCAGGTGGGTTTGTTTGTGGGGTTTTCTGGGCATGCCCCACACCCTGGGGGGCTGAGAACCCTCCGGCCCCTCCCAGAACCAGCCAAGGCTGCTGCACACTGGTCCCTGAAGTTTGGTTGGAAATCTAAGAAAGGGAGCCCAGGGCAAAACCAGGAACTCACGGCCATAGGCTGTGCCAGCCCCCCCCAACCCCCCCCCCCGCCCTCTGAAGCCTGGCAGCAGTGTCCCTGGGAGAGGAAATCTGTGCTCGTAAAACATCACCGTGGCTGAGCATCTGTGTCTTTCTGGCTTATTTGAGTTTATTTTCTCTCTGTGCTTTCAGGAAGAGGTCCCTTAGGAAAACGACAACCTGCAGTGGATGAAATAGAGACAGAAGAAGGTCTCTGCCCACACATACACACACTCACACTCACACAAGTCATTTTGACAAGTGCCCGGAGGCTGGACCAAGAGAGAACAGAACGAACGGCTGTAGGGTGCAGAGAGAACTCGGGAAGTCCCAAATTTAGGGACCACAGTGTAAGCACATGTGATGCTCTGAGAGGCCCACCTGAATCTGCTAAGATGGGTTTTTTTTTTTTTTTTTTTTGGAGGTAGCTGGGTTTGAATCAGGGCCTTGCACTTGCTAGGCAGGCTCTCTACCACTTGATCCACACCCACAGCCCTTTTTGCTTTAGTTATTGTTCTGGTAGGGTCTTGCGAGTTTTTGCCAGGTCCCAGACCTACAGAGATTAATCTTCCTACTGGTGATTCCATAGCTGGGATCCCAGGCACGTGCCACCATGCCCAGTTTATTGATTGAGATGCAGTCTCGTTTTTTGCCTGGGCTGGCCTTGACCCTCTGTCTCTGCATCCTGACTACCAGGAGTACAGACATGAGCTAAGACATACTAAGATGTTTTCAGCTGCAGCCAACAGAAACCAGATCAGTGGTTAACACTGCGAGTAAGCATGTCAGGTGATGCCTGTCCAGGGGGCCCACCTGAGGGCCCATGGATTCCACAGTTCTCTGCCACCAGAGCACAGGTTCTGTTGCCCCAACATTGGCCTTGCCCTCAGGCTAGGAGCAAGCAGGTCCCAGGGCCTCTCATTGGTCACTACTAAGATCCAAAGAGGGAAGGTGACCAATTCTCCCAGAGCTAGTTTCCCAGCAAGCCCTCTCCCACAAAGCTCTTTCCTGCCTGGCCTTTGGAAAGTGTCACAGGGATGCTGCTACCTTGACCTCACTATTCCTTTACCAAGTCACTCCAAATATGTTAGGCCCTCAGGCAACCTGGAGTATGGAAGGTGGCCTAGCTACTCCCCCAGGTTTCCTGGGCTCTCAGGTCAGCTGTGAAGGCACAGGTAAGACAGGATGGCCAATCCGCAAAGACAGAGTGTCCACTCCAGTCAGGGAAGGCAGCCTCTGTCAGGGACAATCAACCTCACACAGGAATGGCCTCATGCTAGACGCAGGAAGCCTGCAGTCCTACCATCTGCATTTGCCAGGCCCAATGGCCGGGGCTTACCCCAAGGAATAGGACTGGAAGAGCCCATGAGGAGAGTGGCTCCTGGGAGATGGGAAGAGGCCATGGGCTGGCCCTTGGTCCTCTTCTCTCAGGACCTGCTACCCGTCAGTCACAGCTGGCTACCAGAAAAGGGGCTGGTTCTTCCCACACTTAGCCACCTTGCCTTCTGCCTATGGCCAGCATCTGCTGGGGTCTACCCCACAGAGCCCTCCCTCCATGCTTCTTTCTCTGTGCTTTCTCCATACTTCCACTCAGGCTAGAATTAAACTGGACCCTCTGGAAGTCAGGAGGGAGAACTGTGGTATTGTGGCTGCAGTGGAGTGGGGGAACTAGAACCTTCCCTCTGTCTCCCCCCACCCCATACCCGCTCTCTTCCTACCTTGTAGCCACTGAGCCACCACCCTACAGAATGAATTTTCAGGAAGCAGAGATTACCACCATCAGAGCAGGACAGACTCAGTGCCACATTCCTCCCCAGGCCCAGTTCCCTGCTCTGGACCTACACTTTCCATGGGCACCAGGAAAGCCAGATGATAAAGGCAGGTACAGCAGGGCAGCGATGCACAGACTGGGGCTCTCAGGTCTCATTTGGTCCCTACTAGAAGCTAGGTCTAAGACAACAGAGATCAGGTGATAGTTTAGCCATGCTGGTCCAGAAGCAACCCTACCCTCGAGTGAAATAGGCAAAGCAGGAGTGTACCTCATATGTAAAGAGTGCCCTGAAATGAATGAGAAAAGACCCCATGGAAGCAATGTACAGGAACAAGCAGTTCACAGAAGCAGAAATGCAAATGACCACAGAGCACACTTCTCTAGAATTAAGGAAGCACAAATTAAAATGATGAGATGTCTTCGACATTTTGCCCCCCAAAATATTTTATGGAATAATATTAACTCATGTTGGTATGGGTGTAGGATAAAGGATACACACACACAGGGAGAGAGATCTGTAAATATTTTCAACTTTTTGTTACAATCATTCAGGTGTTGTTTCAAATTAAAATCTAAGATACACATACCCTTTGGGGATTTTCCTCCAAGAAAGCTAAAAGAGCCAGGTAAATATGTGTGCATGACAATGTATGTTGAATGTATATGTATATACATGCATTATATACATATATGGGTTACAGAAGAGGACACTCCTCAGCAGGTCAGTCGGTCAGAGGTCATCACTGGAAAGCTGGATTGGTGGAGGGGAAGACAGGTGTTTCATTTCACCTTAGACCATTCTGTGTCACAGAACAGATAAGATGAATAAGTGACTGCTTCTATAATTCATGCAACAGAACTTTTTAATGGCTAAGAAGACATTTCAATGTGAGGCCTTTTTCTCCCGCTGCTGCTATGAGGTAGAATCAACAGCTTCCGCAAAGAGACCCTGGATACCTGGTCAAATTTGAATCTTAGAAAGATGGAAGTTATTTTGTTATTTAGTGTCTGTCCCGTGCAGCCTTCACTGCGTACTCATAAAAACTCTATCCTTCCTCCAAAATTCAAATTGAACTGGGCATCCTGGGTCATACTGGGTAACCATAGTCACAGGAGAAGGAAAAGGAAGAAACAGCACATGGTCTTCACAACTGTTTCCTCTCCATCCCTGTGAATGCCTCCCCACCACAATGGTCTGGCTTTCTTCTGGTAATCACACATACCACATGTTTATCACCCTCCAAGAGGACACTGGTTGTCTGCACTGAGCATTTTGGACACTGATGTCCAGTATGGCTCCACTTTGAGAGTGAGGATGTGACATCAAACCTGTCCTGGATCTCCAGAGTAAGATCTGGGGCTTTCTGACACTGTGTCCATGCCTGAGCGTGCCCAGCATGTGGAAGGCAGTCAGCTAACACAGGGAAGGTGTGGGGACAGACTAAGGCAGGCCCAGGCAACCCTCTGTTAAGGTGTGTGCCATCCAGCTTCCAGCCCCAGTTCCCTCAGTGGGTTGGGCAAGGTCACCTACACTTCTTAGCCAAGGTCAGCATCTTTCAACCTTCCCCACCTGCCTGGTGTCCTGTCCTCATTCTACACAACGCACTGCACCTCAAGCAGGTGGACGGAGCTGCTGCCTCCAGAGCAGCCGTGCTCGGCTCTCATTTCACGTTGTTCATTTCTAGGGCTGGTGAGAGGACACTGGCTGAGAACGAGGAAGCTGATCTCCAGCCTGGTCCTGGTGACCCCGGCCAGGTGGTGGGCTGTGCCCCCTCTCTGTGTCCTGGTGAATTCAGGGGTGTGCTCTTGAAGGAAGCCTTTTCTCTTTCTTTTTTCTTCCTTTCTGTGTACTCAGGGCCTTGCAAGGAAGGCGCTCTACCACCTGAGCCATATCTCCAGCCCTCTTTGCTTTTGGATTTTTTAGATAGGGTCTTGCTTTTGTTCACATCTGACCTCCCACCTATACTTCCCACATAGGTAGAATGACAGGCAGAAGCCACCACCCACACCTGGCTTATTGGTTGAGATGGGGTCTTGCTAACTTTCTCCTGGGATGGCATCGAACTGTGATCCTCCCAATCTCCCCCTCCTAAGTAGCTGGGATTATAGACATGGACCACTGTGCCCAGTCTCTTTTTTTTTTTTTTTAATTATCCAACATATTTATTACAATGATAGAAAGCTAACATGGTACTTACAGGCAATTAAACATCAAGATATATTGTAAGAACTTTTGTAAATGTCACAGTGCACCCCCAGTACAACAATAGTATGTAAGAAAAAAAATCAGAAAATATCTAAATGATGAAGAAATATATAGTACATTTAATTTTCCAAGCAATTAAAATTATATATAAAAACAAGGTAATATTTTTTTTCAGCATGAATTTTATTTCTATACTCATTTCACAGAAATAAGTACTTGCATAGGTGCAAGTTTTTTTTTTCCTTTTTCTTTTATTATTCATATGTGCATACAAGGCTTGGTTATTATGATAGCCAGCTTTACAAACCTTAAATTTACATGTTCAAACAAAAATTGCCTGGTCTCTTGAAGGGATTTGTAAGCATGTCTGAGAGTTTCTGGTGTGTAGTGACCCCAGCCTTCCTGTTCTAGTACAGCCCATTGGCCTCTATCTTTTCACTACAACCAGGCACATGACCACTGGCCAAAGGCAAGTTCTCCCTGGTCCCTCTTCCCGAGGCCCCGGGACTCTGTAGGCACAAGCACCTTCTGCGCCCCCCCACCCCCATTACTGCTTACCCCGCCTGTTTGTGGAGTTGTGGAAACCACGGACAAGACGTTAGCATTACAACCCACACTGATCTTTGTCAATTACGATCCAGTATTTGAGCCCTAACCAGTTTTAAATTGAATCAGGACGAAATCATCAGAATAAAAAGAACCCAAGCCATAGCTTTTCAATTCCACCACTGGAAAAAAAAAGTTATACATTTCATAATGGCCTTCTACCCCATAATGAACAGGAAAAATAAATTAGATTCCAAGCTAAGGGTATATTTATGCAATTTCATTATGTGCCCGTGAGCAAGCCCAGTGTTCACCAACATAAAAATGAGCTCTCAGAAACACTCGCACTAAATAAATGGAGTGATTTAACAGCTTAACAGGAGCGTGGAAGAGGAACTGAAGGACAATGTCAAAAAATGGAAAATAATAAGAGAGGCTACGATGCACCACCCTGCACAGCGCGCAGAACGCCTGAGGCGACTGCAGCCAGCCTCCCGAGGCAGGTCAGCCTGTCCCCTGAGGCGGCTGCTCTGTCCCCAGCTCTCCAGGGGACCTAAAGCCAAGAACAGCAGAGGGACATGGGTTCTCCCGTGATGCTTGAGCCCTGCATTGGCAAAGCCACCAAGGCACTCTCTGCACACTGGTTGTCATAAAACCAGACCTGGGTCTCCAAGCCAGTGATCCAGGCCACCAGCTCCTCGAACACCACATCCTGGCTGTCACAATATGTCTATGAGGAGTTCTAGGTCTGTCTAAACCCTTCTCTCCTGGGCAGCAAACTCTCTCTCTCCTCCTTCCAGAAGCTCCTCTTAGTTCTCTGTTGTGCTTGCTTCAGGGCAAGTGGTAGCCGCTTCAGGAGGCAGAGGTGGCCTCATGGTCACCAGGTGGGCCACGGTGCATGGGGTTTCCTCTAGGGTCCCCACACACTGGTGTCAGGGATTCACTTCCGTGTTTCTTTTTACAGAAACAAAACCATGTTCTGTGTTGCCTTCAGACTCTCCGAGAACGTGAACTTGTTTTAATGTGCTGATATCATGCACTGCTCCAAGACCTCTGTGTGAGAGGCGTGTTACACGCTCGCTCGGGGTGTTGTGAAGGCCAACAAAATAGTAGATTCCTTTTCATTTTTTTAGTGGATATTTACAAAGCTGGAGGTGTTTCCTAAAAACTCCAGTGGTGTCTACTGAGGCAAACTCAGAGGCAGGCAATTGGAGGACCTCTCCAGAGGTAGTGGTCCCACTTTCTGACTGTCCCCTCAGACTCACCATGGGGGGGGTGGCTCCCTGGTGCCGTAAGCAAGAGCCAAGGAAAAGGTCACCAAGTGGGTCCTGAAGGCACCTCAGGGACATCTCCCCACTTCCTGGATAAGGGAATCAGACTTGAGGAGACTCGGAGGGAACCTCACTGCTTGTCTGGGGAGCTGGACTTAGACCAGTCTCCTTGATAGAGGTGTCATCCAATATGTGGGAAATTTTAAATTTTCTAATAGCCACATTTTAAAAAGTAAAAAGACAAAGGTGAAGTTAATCCTAACAATACATTTTATTTGACCCACTATATTCAAATTCTATCTGGGTCAATATGCAATTTAGTCACAAGATGTTGGTGCTTTTCCGTCTCTGTGCTGAGTGGGAAACCCATACGTCTAGTGCTCCCAGTGCCTCTCCTCTTAGACCAGCCAAGTTCTCCTACATGAGCACCTTGGTCCAGGCAGGCACCGACTCCTTGCCTCACACTGTCTCATGCACAAACATGGACACAAGCCTAAGACAGTCATTTGGCCACGTGACCTGGCACCAGGAGGCTGAGCAGTAAAGGGCACTATGCCAACTATTCAGAACATATCTTTTCCACCATGATTTGTGATTTTCCCAAAACCACAGTGCAGCCATCATAAAACTATCTCCTCCATGCCTTATTGGGCACCTCTTCTGCCAGGAACCAAGAATGTTATAGGTGCTAGTTGTGGCATCCTTAAAGTAGCTCTGTGAGGAAGGTTTCATTACCACTGATGGACAGATGCTCCAACCAGGCTGCCCAAAATCTCAGGGAGCCCACGATGTGCAAGACCTGAGGTGCCAATGCTGGCCACCTTCTGAGGACAGAATATCCCACTCCAGGCCAAAAGAAAACCCGGGAATGGAGCAAAGCCAAGACTTTCTTGCCACCCTCACAATCCCTCCTTTATGGGCTTCTTTCTCAGGGCCTTCGAGGGGAAGACACAAACCCACAAGTTGATAAATAAATGCCAAGCAAGGAAGACAAACCAAGCTGTAAAGACCAAGTGTCCCGAACATGTGCCAACATCGCGGTCTTAGGTACAAAGCCTGTGGACTCATTAGCGCAGATGGCACTGGAGTCTACGCACGGTGTGATTTTTGGCGACTGCCCAGGAAATATTCAGAGCTACTGGTCGACCTGGAAAGACACAGCCAGTGTGGGCAGGACAGGGCAAGGAAGGATGCAGGATGAGCCAGCAAAGATGGGGTGCCCCAGCCAGCCCAAGAAAGCAGTAATCAGGGCAGCTGATGAGCAGCTGGAATGCCCCCAGAATGGAGCTCGCAGAGGACACTGTGGGAGAGGGCAGCCTGAACAGCTGCCAGCCCAACCTGGGCATTAGCAACTCTGTCCTGCATGCTGAGGTGGAGAAGGAGTCTCCATGGGACTCCCACTGCCATCTTCATGGTGGCCTGTGAGTCCTACAGTGGCAGGCAAGGAGGTCAAGTGCAGTAATGGTGCCTGGACCCAATGCCATCCATAGCTGTCTCAACATCACTTGCCCAGTTCTTTAACTGACCTCGTGGACCAAACCTGCAGATCTATACAACGGAAAAGTACCAGAACACTGTGAGGCTTGGGACAGCTGGTGCCTCGGCCCCCTCACCGTGTGCTGGCTCTGTGGTCATGTGATCGCCGGGGCTGGTGGCGGGAGGCGTGGAGGGGATGCTGGGAATGGGGAGGCCTGTCTCCCTGGTTGCTGGGGAATTGATTTGGAGAAAGAATCAATAAGCAAGCAGGGTATGAAGAGAAGGCAAGGAGAGGAAAGAGCAGAGATAGCAAGTACTCCTTGGAGGCTTCCAGAGGCTGGCTCCTCCTATGGCCACTCCCACCCTCCATGCTGTCCAGGGCCCCCCAATACCTGGTGTCCATCTACCTTTGGTGTACCTGCCATTCCACAACCTCCAGGCCCCCAGAAGACTGCACTTGGCCATCTTTCCAAAGGGCTGGGACTGAGACATCAGGCTGAACCCTCCGGCTGTCTGTGTCCCCCACTCCTCCTCATTCTCCTCACCTTCCTCCTCCTCCCCCTTCTCCTTGACACTCTTATATAACCAGGCCCGTCCTCACCCCCACCTTCTAGACATGGGGGTGTAACATCTGCTTGTACTGTTCCACTCCAATAGAGCACCCCCATATACCACACCCCAAACTCAAACACTGTTGCCCACCCCCAGAGCAGCAAGGAATAAAAAAAAAACCATAAAATAAAAACAAGCTACACTACCACCCACCATCTCATTAAGGGGGGAAAGAAAGCTCCCACAAATAAAACTCTTTCCTTCTTGTTCTAGAAAAACAATAACAAATCCTAGGGGGCCAGGTACACAGGGAGGCAGCGGACAAACGCTGCCCTGCCTTTTCATCTCTTGTGCTGAAAGAATCTTTGATATTTCTTATTTTCAAAAAAGAAAGAAGTCCACCCCAAGCCTCATACCAGCACTCACGGGAAGAGAGGAAATCAGGTCTCAGCTCCAGGAGGCAGTGTCCAGGGCCCATTCCCCCTCAAAGACTCAGCTCACAGAAGAGCAGAGGAGATGCACCTGGTGGGCTTCACAAAGGAGAGGCCAGGATCAGCCTCATTTCTGGAAAACTCCCCAGGAAGGCAGGATGACAAGAGAACACAGCCAGGTGGCCACAGGGGCCCCTCCTGAGATGGCTCCCCGTACTCCTCTCTTCCCACTCCAGCCACCTCAACAACACAGCTTCTGAGGGCCCAGAGGGAGGTCCCCAGGCCTCCTAGCCTAGTGACAAACATTTGCTACCTCCCTTCCTCCCAGCCAGTAGATCTGATGACTGCATTTTTTCTAAACACTCTGGGAAGCAGGAGGGAAATCCTTAATTCTCTCCCCGGGTATGTCTAACCCACCTCCCACTACAGAGCACTCAGTTCTCTTTCCCACATGCTCCCAACTGTCCTGAGCCGTTCCCTCCCTGCTCAGTTAGGTGCAGCCTAGTCCTAGCAGGGTTCATCTGGGCCTTGGGTCCCCCACTGGCTTGCTCACTGACTCTGCAGGCTCACTGGGGAATGGGAAGGTGTGGTGGGGGTGGAGGCCCAATGTTGGATGTCTCTGGGTGAGCACGAGCCCAGGGGATCTGTGAAGGGCTGTTGGTGTCTGTGGATGAGAAGGGTTACAAGGAGACTTTGATTACTCCTGTATGGCTGACTGGACAGATTGTGTGCGTGCATGCATGCGTGCGTGTGTACATACACACATGTATACTACAGACAAGAGCCACCATGCCACATACGTGGAGACAGCTGCAGATGTCCATGATGACAAATTTAAGGCAAATGCTTTTCGAATGGCTCTAGGTGGGTTCGGAAGGGTCATAGCTGAAGTGTGGGTCCTGGAGGGGTAGGAGGGTTATTGCCATGGATCTACGTTCCCACCTGTCATTATTGCCCAGTGAGAACAAGGTGGACCATGAAGGATGTCAGAGGAGAACCAAGCCCCAGGCTGCTCTCCAACCAACACTGAGGGACCCAGTTCTCAGCCCAGGAGAAAGCTAGCATGCGTTCCATGTTCCACAGTCTCCCTTTTCAGTCTCACCAAAGGTCATCCTCGTTCCTGCTGCTGGGTAAACCAAGGCTCCACCAGATGAAACACCCTCACTGGTGCCTGACAGCTGCCAAGCGTGGCCCATATAGACCCTGAGCCCCATCTGTTCCAAGCCTTGATACTGGGCACCCCAAAGACCAAGACTTGTCTAAACAGAGGTGAACGGTAGCTTTTCCACCTCTTCCTCATGCCCACCTCCACTATGCCCGGATGCATGAAAGAGGGACATCGCTCTGTCCTTCCCCACTCCTGGAGCACCTAACTGTCCCCTCCCTCGCTTTTCAGTCCCACAGAACTGGCAATACCAGGTAGGCACTCTGCTCAGGGCTAAATGGGAGAGGGTGCTGGGCACTGGCCTCCCCACCTATGACTGTACACAAACATTTCTGGGTGTACCAGCGGGTGAACAATACTGTAATGGGGACCACAAAGTACAACCACAGAACCGAAGAGCTTCTGGGTCTGCCCAGCAGCACAGAGAAAAAGGGCCTTCAAAGCCAGTGTCTCTACTTCCCACTTTTCTATTAAAAATCTGTCTGGGAGAGGGACCAAGAAAACACCGGGGCCAGGGCCTCCACCCCCACCCCAGGAGTCAAGTGCCCAGATAAGGCCTCTCGTCCCCGCTTTCTTTCATATCAGGGCTGGGTCCACTTGCCAAAACAAACAGGCACCCTCAGGATAGCCAGGAACCACGTGTCTCATTTTGGAGACCATCCGCTCGGCAGGAAGGAGGGAACCACATGCTACCTATTCAGTTCAGCAGCTGCTGGTCCAGCATCGACAGAGTGCCAGCGACCAACAGAGGAAGGCCAAGGAGAGAGGGGACAGGAGGCTCTAGGGAGAGGACAGAGGGACAGCAGTCTAGAAAAGACCCCATGGCAAGTGCTGCACCAGCCGATTCTCAAGTACCAATGCAGGGGGTTGCAAATCAGTTTCCTTGCAGTTCCCAGGAAGGATTCATTCGCTGAGCCCCTGCCATCGATTGCCTGCCACCTGCCCATAGTCCCAGGAGAGGCCAAGCCACACTCCTGACTCCCTCTGGTCTTAACTTTCTGCAGCCACTCATGGGGTTTCTTTGCCTGTGTCCCCCACTATCCTCAAATGCTATAGAAAATCCAGGTTCCCAGGCAGAACCAGCACTCAGGGCTGCAGACCACTCCCTGCAAGCCTGGTGCAATCCAGAGCAGATGTGGCCACCTTACAAGCAGGGTAACTTGCAGCTCAAGAGCCCCCAGCTCCATTTGAGCCCACGGGTCATTGCACAGGAGAGACCTTCCCCCAGGAAGCCCAGCCCAGCTCACAGCACGTTTTGTTTATGAAGCTGCCGGAACACTGGGTGCTTAGACCTGAGGCCACCCACCCTGGGGATACGCAAGCCATCTGTCACCCACAGCTCCTCTCACTCTCCATGAGCACCCAGAGTACAAGAACCAGCTTGTGTTTGTGACTTCTGGGACTCAGATGTCCAAGTCAGTGGTCTGCCCAGTGGGAGAGGGAAACCAAAGGCTTTGGCAGCCCCGAGACATGGCTCTGTCACCAGGACCCCAAGTCTGTCCACTCTCCATCTACAGGAGCCTCCAGTGGACAGAGGCCCAGACCAAGAAGCCATCTGAGGAGATCTGAAGTTAATCTCACTCATCAAACACGTCCACTTGTGAAGAAGGGCCGGCTCGGACTGGTTTCCTCCAATGCAAGTCAGGGAACACCAGCTGCTTCAGACAGTGTGCCCCTGTTCTCCCTGGGACATCGCCAAGCTGAGAACACCTGCTCCCATCTACGTGGGTTGCACAAACCAGGAGTCTGTTTCATTTATTGATGTAGCCACAGTGCCTACCTCAGGGTCTGGCATGCAGTACACACTCAATAAATACATGAGTGCTTCCTTGTGGCATTTTATTGTATCTCCATAAAAAAACCCCATGAGCAAGCAAGAACTGTCATTACTCTGCTGGGGACCGGAGCAATCATTGCTGTGACAAATACATCAACCATACGGGGTTTTCGTTCACATGACCTGCTTTCTTCCTTCCCTCCAGGCTCTGAGGTGGCAGAGCCATTTTGCAAATGGAGAAACTGAGGCTCGGGACAAGGAGGTGTGCTGCTTGGGGTCCCTTGTCCCCAAGGCAGAACAAAACACCAATCATAGCCAGGCTGCCTTTGTGGGTCACTCAGTGATACCCAGGGAAAGGCTTGCAGCAAGTGACAGGCACAGCCTTGGGGTTTTCACCAGCAGAACTGTGTTCTGCCAGACACAAACCCGTCTTACAGTCAAGTCCCAAGAGAGGCCCCAGGACAAAGTGAGGGTGGACCAGGCTCAGAGTGCAGGTTGGGGCCGTCGATGAAGAATTTCAGCCCTCAGGTGCTCCACCCCCTTCCCCCAGAAATGAGCAGTGCACTCCCACTTTTCCACTGGAGTCAGGGAGTAGGATAGTGCTGGAGAGTAATTTGAGCAAGTACAGCTGTGAGGCAGCGAAGCTGGTGTTTCTGCAGACCCAAGAGTGAGCCAACCCCACAGTCAGAGAACTGGAAACACTGACAAGGACCATCACAAGCTTGTATCTGCATGGATGGGTCTGTGAGTTCAGCCTCTGACCCAAGGGAGGCTCTGGGTGTGCCCCGGACAATAAGCGGCCACTGCAGAAAGTCTGGGGATTTCCTGTGAGTGCGGGTGAAGTGTCCCTGGAGTATTAAGAGTCAGAAAGGGAATGTGAGACCCATTGTCAGCTTCGAACCCTGCCCCTCAGAAAGAGGGGAAGAGGGGGCAGGGGAAAGTGTTGAGAGCAGAGGAGACATGTTGCTCAATAGCCAAGGGCACCTTCCTGGGCCTGATCAGAGTGAACTTGAAAACAAGAACCAAAACCTTACAAAAAATAAGGCCTCCACAGTGATGTGATGGATAAAGCAGCTTGCCAAAAGGCCCCGTACTCTGGGAAGACCACAAAAAAGAGCCAAACATGGGCTCACTAACCATCCCTGCTGGGTACCCCCTGGGAGCACTCCTGTATCCCCACTTGAGTGGCTCTGCATTCAGAACCCTGTCTTCAGAGCCTACTCCAGGAGAACTCTACACTAGAAACAGGCCAGGGAGAGGCCACCCCTTGCCAGGGCCCAGCCACATCTGTGAGCTGAACACAGCCACACACAGGACAGGATAGGCAGGACACAGGGGCTGGGGGTGAAGGGCTCTGGAGCCTGAGAAATAAGAGGGTCACAGGGCACACCCATCCGGAGCATCACCAAAAAGGCCTGAAGAGCAGGTCAAGTTCTTGCATAGGGGCAACTTTACAGAGCCAGACCTGGCTTCTTAGCTAGCTCAGACAAGAGAATAACAGAATTCAGAGATGACACAAGGCATGGAAAACTCAGCCAATACAAGCATCAGAGTAGAAAGTTCCAAATTCAAGTCCCCATGCTTATGCAAGGAAATGTGACACATTCATGTCCAGTACCCAGCTTGGGACCAAGAACAGGTAGATCCTTCATTCCATCGTTTGTTCAGTAAAAATTTATTGAAGTAACACTACATGCAGAAATCATCTGTGGAATGATGGAATGACTGAATTGATGGGGGATGGATGGATTGGGGGAATAGAAGAGCGGGAGGATGGGTGAGTGAGTGAGTGGATACAAAATGGATGAATCAATGGATGGGGAATAGAAGGATGAATGGATGGATGGATGGATAGATGGACAGAGGATGGGTAGTGGTAGGTGTGTGACTGGGTAGGTGAATGGACAACAGACAAACAGGTGGATGGTGCTCTGTTCACTTAAAAGGTAGCAAGTAGAAATCAGAATCTAGACCACAGAGAATATGGCTTTGCAATTCAAAGGTTCTCCTGTTGAGTATCCAGTATTTTCTAGGTCAGTACTCCACAGAAAGACTTTCAGTGAGGAAAGAATGTTCTATACCTGTGCCCTCCATCATGGTAGCCACCAGACGCATGTGGCCACTGAGCACTGAAATGTAACTACTGCAAGTAAACATGTGACTATTTGGTATTTGATATTTGATGTGCACACGTGTGTGTGTGTGTGTGTGTGTGTGTGTGTGTGTGTGTGTGTGGTGCTAAAGGCAGACCCAGGGCTTTGCACTTGCTAGGCAGGCATTGAACCATACCCAGCCCTAATTGTACATAAATGGTCACAACACGCCGTTCCTGGCTATAGCACTAGACAGCACGGGTCAGGAGTCTTTACACCCCCAGCTGTTTGGAATCAGAGCTGTACAAATGCAAGTCGGGAAAGATGACATCATGGGAAGCTGTATCAGTATGAGTAGGGAGGCTCCTGTGACCCACCCCGAGGTCTCTGCCAAACATAAAAGGAACTTACAAAGCCAGAGGCAAGAAGGAAATACTTTCAACTTTTACGTACATGCGAGACACCCCAAATCCTTTCAAGATGCAGATCCTGAGGTCCAGCAGGTCTCGGGGAGGACATGAATATTTGTATTTGTAACAAGCCCTTGGGTGCTGGTCCAGGCAGGAGATTTTGAATTGTAAGTGTGTCATGGGCTCCCCATGCGAGAAAAACAAGGTTTTGCAGGTAGCAGAACAGAAAGACCTGGGAAGGCCAAGGTTAAGACAGAATTTGACATACTGAAAAAACAAAAATTGGGTCTTCACATTTTGGAATTTCAAATAGATTAATGTATTGGGCTCCTACAATAGGCCAGAGTGACACAGAGAATGAACATCACTTACAAGGTGGTTTAGGACACAAACTAAACCCATCAGAAGGTAAAGAAGAAACAGCCTAAGTGACAGCTTGAGCATTGCAAAGCAGAGCCTTCCATGACCCCACACTTATCACTATAATACCACCACACCACCCCCCAGCTGCGTATTTTGCTATAAAAATTATCGCTGTCAAGATATATTTTTCTTTTTATTATTATATTCTTAATATAGTCTTGTTATATTTCTTATAGAACACAAGTTCCATGTGAGCTGGGTCCTCTATCTGTGCTGCTCACTGCTGTGTCCCCAGGACCTGGATGGGACCTGTCATGTGCTTAAGAACTACTTGCTCAATGACTGACTTGAAATTCTTGCTCCACTGGGAGCTTGGGTGGCTGCAGGAGAGAACACTCTTCAGGAGTGCTGTAGGTTAGGTTGTGCAGTTTATGCATTTTGCACGGTTCTTGTTTAGGTCCATTTAATTTGAGCTAAACAAGTCCTGGGGCTTGAACATGGGGCCCGTATGGACAGGCAAGTGTCTACTGCCAGAGAAATGCCTCCAGGCCTTTTCGTTGATAGTTATTTTTCAGATAGGGCCTCCCACTGTTTGCCTGGGCTGGTCTTGGACCATAGCCCTCCTATCCCTGCCTCTCATGTAGCTTGGATTAAAGATGTGAACCACCATATCCAGCCTAATTTTGTTACTGTAAATAGGAGCTTTTTCTACTCCTATATACTGGTGTGAGATAGGTAGATGGATAGATAGACAGAATATAGCTGTAGATGATAGATTTATTGATTGATGCAGATAGATGATAGATAGATAGATACATAGATAGATGATAGATTAGATAGATAGATAGATAGATAGAGATAGATAGATAGATATAGATAGACAGATAGATAGATAGCCTGATACAGAGAGACAATGGATGGATGGATAGACAGACAGATGGATAGATAGATAAGATTATCTTGCTGGTTGTCACAGTTTTTCATCAATTCTCTTGAATTTTCTCAATACACAATTACATCATCTATAAAAGAGTAATACTTTTACCTCCTTTCCAGTTCTTACTCTTTTTGCTTTCCCTTGTCAGGCTCGCATTGGCTAATGGTTTGGTGATTGTAGGCGTCCTTGCTTCTTACTTGACTTAGTGTTTGTGCTTTAAGAACACCATGGGTATGAGCTGTAACTACATATAGTCGTGTTGAGAAAGTAGCTATTGAGCTGAGAATGTAGCTCAGTGGTAGAGTGCCATGCCTACCATGGGCAAGGTCCTGGGTTTGATCCCCAGCACCACACACACATACACACACACACACACAAAGTTTCTACTAATTCCTATTTCATTGAATGTTTATTGAGAATGTGTGTTGAGTTTTGTTGAACACCTTTTCAGTATCCAAAACGCATAATCACAAGATAATTCTCCTCTATTGACTAAGATGATGAATTACACAAGCTGACTTCTTCTGCTGAACCACTCTTGCATTTCTGGAATAAACTCCAAGTGGACATAGGGGCCTATTATTTTAACATAATGCTTGGATCCTATCTTACAATGTTTTATTTAAAATTTTGCATCAATATTCATAAGTGAGACCAGTCTGTCATTTTATTTTTGTACAATCTTTGTCAAATTTTAAAAAACCTTTTCTCCTCACTTTATAAAAATACATGGCCATTTTTCCTCCTTCCCTTTGCTGTGGAGCAGTTTAATTAGCTCCAGAAGGACCTGCTCCTTGGTGTTTTGCTTGAACTCCCCTGTGGAACCATCAGACCTCATTCTTCATATGGGAGTAGCTTTCAAACTTTCTCCCTTCCTTGGGAATTGGTCAGTCTGCGGTCAGTTGCATTTCCCCCTGGCTAGTTCTCATCTTGTGTTTCTTGTGATTTCTCTTTCTAACCTCGATTCACTAGTGGTTCATCTATTGGCTTTTTTCAAAAGCCAGCTTTTGAGGTACTGGTCCCATTTTCCTGCTTGTGGCTCCCTCATTATTCTATCAGCGTCCTTGATGACTTCTGCCTGTGTATTACTGGGAGACCTTTTTCTAACATTTTAAACCTGTAGCTGGATTCGTGTGTTTTTATTCTCTCTTTTTCGCTTGTCATGTGTTTAAGGCTGAGTTTTCTCTCCCACACTTACCCTCACAGGGCCCAGCTGGTCCTCTCTCAGAGGCTCCATGCCCCCTGTAAGCCTGGCCCTGGTGGTGTGTGTGTCAACGGTTTGTCTCCCCCATAAGCCAGCCCCTCAGCTCTGCATTTCTAGGGCCTAACACAGAGTTGGACATATAGAAGGGTTTCAATAAGTGTCTGTGGAACGTTACAGAGGGGATAACAGCTTTATCATAATGTACAATCATAATGACAAAAGTAATACGTGAGGACTTATGCTAGGCACTGTGCTAGGTGCTTGATGAACATCAGTTTTTTAATCTGTAGACAACATACGAGGTAGGTTTTGCCCCCTCTTTCACAGTGTAGGAAAGCAAGTCTGAGAAAAGTGGACTTCCCAGGTCATTTCCCCAGGACAACTGTGATGGATGGCAGTGGCCACAGCAATGGTGGTGATGGTGATGACAATTATGGTGATGGTGGTGGTTGTGCTGGTGATCGTGGTGACGGTGGTAATGGTGGTGGATTATGGTGGATGGTAAAGGCAATGGTGGTGGTAATGGTGATGGTGGTGGTAATGGTGGTGGTGGTGGTGGTGGTGGTGGTGGTGGTGGTGATAGTGGTGGTCATGGTGATGGTGGTTGTGATGATGATCATGGCAATAGTAGTAATGATGGTGGTGGTGGTAATGGTGGTGGTGATGATGGTGGTGATGGTGGTGGTGGTGGTAGTGGTTTTGATGATGATCATGGTGATGGTGGTAATGATGGTGGTGGTGGTGGGTGGCGGTGGTGGTGGTGGGTGGCGGTGGTGGTGGTGGGTGGCGATAGTGGTTCTAATGGTGGTGGTGGTGGTAGAAGGCAGTGGCAGCAGCAATGGTAGTGACAATGACAATAATAATATCATCCCAGAACTCCAAACACTACAATGCCACCAGAATCCAACATCATAGCAGTGAAAGTAGGCCCCATTGAGAAGATAAATAACTAACAGCTCACACCTGCGATCCCAGCTGTTCAGGAGGTAGAGGTAGGAGGATCTCAGTCCAGGGCCAGCCTTGCTGTAAGGTAAACTAAAAGCAAAAGTACTGAGGGTATGGCTCAAGTGGTAGAGCACATCTAGCACGCATGTTCAATGCCCAATACCTCAGTGAATAAACCCCACAGAGTTGAAGGAATAGAACTCATGGCGTGTCAGACAAGACAGGATGCACTCACCCATAGACAGTTAAGCCTGATAGACAGGAAAGCCAAGACCAGAACTGAGAGAGGGCTTTGCCCAAGACTCACCTGCATCCAGCCAGGTCCAAGCTAGACCAAGCCCCTCCTTACTGCTCCCTGGAGCCCCTCAGATGCCATCTGAGCACTCACTCCACGGAGGACACTCAGTTGGATCCTCAAAGCTTGGAAACTCAAAGACAGGAGCATATGGGAGACATCAAACGCCAAGCACAGCAGCCATTCTACTGTGCAGAATAAGGAAGAGCCACCACCATGGCCCCCCCAAAGCACTGCTCAGTGGAAAGTCCCCAAGGGGAAGTCCATGCTGGACAGAGATGGGGAGGGGAGGCTTGTGGGGAAACGGAGGGGCAGTGGGAGGTGATTTTTAGCAAACATGAATGACGGATAGGAGTTAGAGGGTGAAAGAGGGAACCATAGGGATGATATGAAGTTAGCAGCTACTTAAGACTTGTACTAATTTCACATCTTTGCAAGTAATGAAAAAATATGAGCTAGAAAAACTGCAAACTATTTACTGACAAAGGCAAAATACGAAAACATTTGAAAAGAAGGCAGCACAAGAATTAATGCCTAGAGACAGCACTTCCTAGGAAACTGAGCTCCCTGTGTAGAACAGGGTCAGCCAATGGGGTGGGGAGATGGGTGGACTCAAGGCCTCCTTCCCAGCCACTGCTGTTCAGTGAGGGCTCATTCAGTGCCAAGGGGAGCTGAGAGTTCTCCATGCCCTTGTCCATCGTTCCTATAGGCCATCCTAGAAAGCTGAGAACAGACAACAAGCGTTAAGGCTGGGACTCGAACCCTGGATAGTATGGCTCCAGCCTGAACTCTTCCCTCCTACCCAGCAAGGAAGGAAACCAAGATGGAGCCACCCTCCAAAGGCTGAGCAAACACACTTCTGACCACCCTAGCACACCTCCATTTCATACCCTCAAGCCACCAGGATGACAGAACATTTCAAAAGAGTCAACCTCTAAGGGACTATGGGAGTCCAGGTAGAGAGGCAGCAAGGAACAAATTACAGCTCCATGAGTCCACTTTTGTACACACCATTAAATTAGTTGGTGAAGCATTTGAAAAGGTGTCTGCAGAGGATTTTCTTGGTGAAATTGGACTAGATTGGCTCTGCCGTAAACAGAGTCACAGGCTGAAGAGACATCTAAAAACCATAAACAAAGGCTAATGGCAGGTGTCAGCATATCAGGCAGGAGGGGACATCCAGTGGGAGGTGGCCTGGCCACCACAAGTCCCCAATCTTGTTTAATATCCGAGCTAATGATCTGGAAGGTGACAAATGGATGATGAGCAGGACCTGTGGAGGACATGAGTAGGAGGGCGGGCACTGCAGTTGTTTTCTGGGGTGAGGGAGGGACAGCAATGACCAGAGGGAAGGTAAGTGTTCTGAGAACACTGAGATTCAGCTTGAAGAAAAACTGCAAATGCTCAAATCTGAGAAAAGGGAAGAAAGCAGGCTATTCTTTTCTGAGTCAAGGAAACCCAGGAAGAGGAACAAGACAGGTCCAGGCATCCTGGGACCCCAGAATGGGCCACCCTGTGTATCACACAGGGAAGGTCGGTGCATTTCTTTGGCTGTTTGGGTGCAGGAAGGACATCACCTCAGAAGAGGTGGGGCTCTGTGTGGCTTGGCACAGCCATCTACCTGGGCAGCCCCATTCACACCGAGGGGCCTTGGAAACAGAGACATGGACAAATTGGACGGAGTAGAGGAAGAGTGATCAAGTCACAGGTGTGACAGAACTCATATGGTCACAAGAGCCATTTGACACCTGCTGTTGGTGAACTCTGGCCAACACAGAGCAGGGGAACCATAAGGGCGGCCTGGAGGACAGAGAAAGGCAGGGGCAGACAAGAATAGGCAAGCAGCCAGGGTGTGGTGGGACAGGGGACAGTCTTCCTAAGCTGAAGCACCAGGCCACCCAAGGCCCTGGCCACCCACCATAGAGGTAAGACAGCCTCTCTCCGCCCCTTTGAGCTCCAGTGCCCAAGGCCTCCCTGCTGGGGGCAGGAATCAGAACCAGCAGTCAGGCACATTTGGAAGCTTTCTGGAGCAGGAGCGGCCACCCATGCCGGGGGACTGGGTCAGCCAGCCATTATCCACCTTCTCATCTCCCGCAGAGCATGTGAGAGGCCATGTGAGCCTGCTAAGATGGGGAGAGTGTGCAGGGCAAGGGGCTGATGCCGGGCCCACACAGGATAGGCACTGGCAGGCAACAGAGGACAGGGCAGGCAGGGGGAGGGGAATTTCCTCTGCAGCAGGACCACTGAGGCCATGATGCTGAACCTGGGTAAGAGGAAGTGCGTTTCACGCAGCTGGCGCTCACTGGGTATCACCTATGCCAAGCACCTCAGCTAGCCTAGGTGGGGGAACAGCTGGAACGCCCAGACCCTGTCATCTTGAGATATCCGGGAACCATAGAGCCTGCTCTTGGACCTGGGACCTCTCGAGTGTTGGGAAGCAGCACAACCTACTGCCATCCCTTTGGTGGCTCAAATAGTACCCAGAATAGATCAGGTGCTTTGTAGTTATTTTTACAGTGGGTGGATAGGTGGATGGTGCAGTTGGGTGAGTGGTGAATGGACAGGTGAATGGGTGGTGAGTGAGTGGATGGTTGGATGGATGGATAGACAGATGGGTGGTAAGTAGTTGGCTGGATGGATAATAAATGATATATGGACAGATGGATGGATGGGTGGTGAGTGGATGGATGAATGGATGGATAAATAGGTAGGGTGATAGATGGATGGAAGGTAAATGGTGGGTGGGTAGATGGATGGATGGATGGATAGATGAATAGACAGTGCCCCCCCACTACTACATCTTCGGGAATTCCTGAAACATCAGGTCCCAAGTGACAGTCTGATGAGTGGATGGAATGATTGCACACCCTAACACACACACCCCAGTGGGGTCATGGAGCAGATATCCTGACAGCCAGCAGCTCAAGCCTGCAGTGAGTCCTTGCTTCATAACTGGCTGTGTCACAGGTCAGCAGTGAGCACTGTGGAAAAGGCCACCCCCTTCTCCAGGGAAAGGAGTAAGAGGATGGAGACTCAGACCCTAAGCAGGCCCAGTCTTCTGTCCACACCTGTGCCCAGCAGAACAGTGGGAGCAACCAGCAAAAGTGGATCCCCAATTATTGGGAAAGGGGATGGCTTTTCCAAGACCTGCTTCTAAGAATCCCAGAACTGAGTGAGTGGCAGAAGAGATAGACAGGGGCAACTCACAGCGTGGGGCCAAGCTAACCACTCCATCCCAAAATGCAAGCTGGCAGCCATTGGGGCCACCATGGGACAGACCAATAAGTCTCTGTGACATGCATTAGCAAATTCATTAGTGAGATTAATTCTCCCCCAAACAGCTGAGATCATGCTAAACAGACTTGTCCATTGGTTTGTTGATTCCTTTTATTTATTTATTTATTTATTTATTTTACTCCGTCTGCTAGAAAAAGAACAGAGGCTGTGCTCCTAGGACCTGAAGTGAGAGCCCCACTGCTGGCTGGCCGAGCTGGATTCCCCCATCTGCCCATGGAAGGGCGGAACCAGCACCTCCTGGGCCAGGGTGCCATCTCTCCCTCCCGCCTCCTCCTCTCTTGAGTACTTGACTCTCTCCTCTTCCTCTCCCCTTGAAAAATCAAGAGGAGGCATTTTGGGCCGAGCTGGATGCTGGAGATTAGATTGCATCTGTCTGGATATAAATAATTTACTGCTCGATGGTCAGAGAGAATTTAATTAGTTCTTGTTCTCCTGATAGAATCAGCCCACCATCGCTAAAACATTTCACTCCGAATTAGCCTGAAAGGGACCAACAAGGCTATGCTAATTTTATACGCATGATGTCCCCCGCAGCTTCTGAAAATACACATGCAGAGGGAAGCACCGTGTGGCTATGGCTGTCACCCCAGGTCTGGAGGGCACCAAAGTCCATAGGGTGGGAGAGAAGAGGACAGGGCAGAGGCCACTACCTCCCATTCACGACTCTTCTCCTCCCAGCCCCCATCAAAGGACTAGGGACCCAAATAAAGCAATGGATGGGTAAAATGGGGTCTGGGGGAGGGATCCAAGGGACCGGCCGGCCCCCACCCCAGCAGCCCAGAAGAACAGACTCTGTAGAGCAGCACTGTTCTTTTTCCCCTCTGCAGCTCATAGCTCTGCTGGACGCCAGCCTCCCACCTGCCTGGGGAAATCACAGCTCAGATTGGGACCTGAAGACCAGGCGCTGTGCCAGCCAGCGCTCGCCCACGGCCTCCGCCTGGCCCCCATGCGCAGCCAAGGGTGGCGGCGGCGGAGTGGGAAGGCCTGGCTTGTCCCGAGGTTCCCTTTAGGAACATTGGAAATGAGGCGGATCTCAGAAGACAGCCAACTGGATCGATAACCCACAGAAACCACCGCAAAAAAAGGATGTTTTAAAATGTGAACAACGTAGTCAATGGGTCCTTGAAAAAAAAAAAAATCAAAACCCTCCGAGGAATGTGCAATGGGAAGGAAGGGGACCAACAAGCCAGCACTGAGACTCATCAGCCATCTGCAAAGAAAGAGCAGGATTCCCACAGCCCAAAGCCCCTGGGCCCCATGAGGCTGGAAACTGAGGCAGTCACAGCTCAGCATCCTGTGTCAGCATTTTGAAAGTCTTATTAAAGGTTTAGAAAGTGGGGTGTTAGATTGTCCAAATTGGCATGGATTTGATTACTGGTGCGATTTTCTTTCCATATACAGGAAGACTACATGAGTCTTCTGTTCCTCTGTTTTTCTTTCTGCTGTATTGGGGTGGGGGACAATTTTTCCTTTGGATCAAGCCAGTCCCTTGTCTGACATGTCCCTTGCCAGTCCCTTGTCTGGCATGCTTGTCTGACTTCCCTCCAGCCTGGCATTTCGGTCAACAGCGGCCTTTAGCTACTTGCTTGTCCCTCACTAAGTTGTCTCTTAAATACGCGTTGTGCAAAGTAGAGGAGGGGATCAAGGGTGTGAGTTCTCTTGTGGCTCACAAAAGCACTCTTCAGACAGATGAAGGGCCCTGGAATAGTGACTCTACGAGATGCACCCACTGCACGAGCACAAACTCCTGGGTGCTTACACCGTGCTAAGTACCCCTCACCATGACTCTCGTGGCCAAAGCAAAAGGGCCTCCCCAGGGTCAGTTCCCTTACCAGGGTCACAGAGCCACGGATATGGACTGGCACTTAAATTCAGCATTCTGCCTTCTGGCTCTGACCCCCACACAAGTCCCAGCCCTCTGGCTGTCCTTGCGAGGTGGCCCCAACTGGGTTTTCTCTTGTTCTCGGAGCCGCCCTCCCCTGCATCCTGGAACCTGGGAAGGAGACACAGTCCCCACTCTCAGCAAACCCTAAAATGCGCCAATCGTGCTGAGAGGAAAGCCACCCACTGGTCCAGCGGCACTGTCAGTGCTCCTGAAATCAACAAAGCAGGAGGGACAACCAAAGCGGCCTCAGCTTCAGGACCATTGGGGAGATACAGACTGCAACAAGCTTGATAACATTTTCACCGTTTGAATTGGTGAAGATCAACTCTAAGGATAAGGACAGGCAGAACTGGCTGTAGGTTCACATGTGCTAATGAGGAGCCATCTGCCCTCCCCTCTGAGGGTGCCTCGGCTTGAAGGGGATTTCAGTACACGCAGGAGCCTTAGGACCTTTGTGGTCCATGGCCCAGCGATTGTCCCTCTAAGAATGGATCCTGCACCACAGGCTCATTTGTAATGTGGAAGGAAAAAACAAAACAAAACAGGAAGCAACCCCAGTAGTCAATGATACAGCAAGGAAGAAACAAGTTAGGAATTTTCAAGAGGTCAATTCCATGAGTGAGTCAGCAGCCACGGGAAATCTCAGTTTTGGTGGCTGCTTAAACACAGAGCAGCCAGGCATGGTGGTACACACCTGTAATCCCAGCTACTTGGAAGACAGAGACAGGGAGGATCTCGAGTTCAAGGCCAGCCTGGACAATGTTAGTAAGACCCTATGTCGAACACAAAATACAAACAAAAGGACTGGGTTTGTGGCTCAAGTGGTAGAGCACTTGCCTAGCAAGTGTGAGGCCCTGAGTTCAATCCTCAGTACAGGGAGAAAAAAAAAAAACCACGGAGTAACATTCACCATGTGATATCGAGTGAAGACAGCATACAGACTTTATATAAAGATCATTCTAATTTTATTTTTAAATATGTATTCTTTTTAAAAGAGTAGTAGAAAATATACCAAAATGTTATCTCCTGGTGGGAAGATGAAAGTTACGGCTGACTTTGTGCCCATCTTTACACTTCTCTGTGCTGTCTCTACTTTTTACAAGGAGAAAATATTTACTATAATCATAAAAAATATTCCATAAGTAGCAAAGAATAAATGTAGCACATTTTTGGGGTGAGGGGGTTGTAGGATTCATTTTAAAGCCTGCCTTGGCTATTCAAAGTCCTTTTGAAAGCAGGGCACAAAGATTTGAACACAGGACCCTGGCAGAGTGCTATCTGAAAAAAGATAGTGCAGCATGTCCTCTTTTCTTCTGGGACTCATACTTCTATTACTCCATCCAAGACCTCTCTAGATTAGTAATGCCACTCACAATATGACTAGCTGGTTTTTATATATCCCATCAGCCATTGCAGGTTTGGAGAGCTTGGTTATTTGGATCCATGCTTTAAATTTATTCCTACTAAGCCAAATGCTGCTCCATTCAACCCATCATTCTGACTGTTTAGATGTATTTAGATCCTAAATCCGAAACATGTTCACCTCTCCTCCCAGCTTCATGTCACCCTCAGACATCATGGCTTTTCTACCTGTGTCCTCATCTATGTCACCAGCAACCACAATGAGAAGGAAGAAAGAGGATGGTGACGGAGCCCCACAGCACATCTCTAGGAACCTTTCTCCAGGTTTCAGCCACTTGTTAATCAGCAACACGTGTTGTGCGATCCATTGTGAATGAGAGACCAGCCTTTGTTCTTGAAGGCTGCCACGGGGTCCTTTTACGCTGGTCATGCTGTGCCCGAGGTCTTCACCAGGCCAATAGCCAGAGACCAGTGGTCTTCCTCAGTCACTCCCTCCTCCGCCACCAGCCCTGCAGCTCCACTGGGCCTCAGCAGGAAACCCAGAAGGACCAGCATGGGCCACGATGCCCATCCATCCATGTGCCACGCATGGTGAGCTAAGGAAGGGGCTGAGGCTCACAGCAGATCCCAAAGACAAACGCCCAGACCCCTGTCATGTTCTCAATCACGATCCACCTGGAAGCCAGTTGCTGATGGGAGACTTTCTCCTCACTGAGCAGGACCAGCCAGTGCAGGGGCAGCCATGCTGGGCCCCAGAACCAGGCTGCTCTAGCAAGGTGTTGGCTCACCTGTGGGCCCAGGACTGCAGAGGCTGAAGCCTGTGTCGTCATCCCAATGGCCCAGTGTGCATGGCCTGTCACTCCATATGGCATCTGCACCATCAGCTGGGGTTCCCTGAATGGGACACACAGCCTATCCCTGTGCCTGGTGTAACAGGTCCAAGCTCCCATCCTGTAACCAGAGAGCTCCCGCAGTCGGCATCATTTCTTCTTAGGCAAACTACCTGGCTTGTCGGTGCACTCATTCCCTTCCTCACAAAATGAAGCCACTACCCGTCCTACCTCAGGGGACCAGCGAAGATGCTACAGGCTGAGTCCATGGCCAAGGGGCGGTTGTGAACGGTGTCCTCTCCAGGACTCAATCTCCTAGCCAGTAGTAGCAGGCTGACTGTGTCAAGTCAATCAAGAAAAACCTCTTCCCTCCCAATCTAACAAATCTGGAATTTGAAATTCATATCAACCCCCCACCCCAGTACCTCAGAACCCCTGACAGTGTTTCCAAGGTGACACCTGCAGGTCCCACACCTGGAGTCTCTGACCCCACGTGCCAGGCTGGCCCTGTAGTCAATCCTTCCCTCAGGCTCAATGGGTGGCTGGAAGGATCAGCTGGGCCAGGAGCCTGGGGTGGGGACGTCTTTTGTGAGTGGGCCTGTGGGCTAGGCAGCTCTGCCTGGCTTGTAACAGCTGTGGGCTGCTTTTTAACAACGGAAGGTCGCTGGGGACAGTACAGCACTCGCCTAGTGTGTGCAAGGACCTGGGTTCCATCCCCAGCACTGCCATGTGTTAGAAAGATGCAGAATCCTGCACAGGACAGAAAAGAGTCAGACTGAAGTATGAGGAAGGGCCCCAGGAAGAAAGGTTTTCCTAAAATAGTGGTAGGAAGAGGGTGAAGTCACTCTATGAGGTCATGGTACAGGGCCGGCTCCATGTCCCCCGCCCTGGCCCAGCTGTCCTTCAATTCATTGCAAAGGGTGTTTCTGGTTACTTGAATTTCACCCTTCACGGTGATGACCAGGTGGGTAGGACAGACAGGGTCTGAAGGACTCCCAGATCTCCTACCACCTCTGGGGTCTTGGAAGAGGTCAGCAGGCTCTGGAGTTTTCTGGATACACATCCCAAGATGGGGAGAGTGGCCAAGCAGGACCTTGTCCCAGAATGAAAGGCCAGTTTCCCTCCTTGCTCTGCAGCTGGACCCCGAGCAAAGTCCTCACCTTGCTCCTGTCAGGCCCGGCACAGACTGATGGTCATTCTTCCTCTTCATCCAGATCTTCCTTTGCAGCCAGACACCATCACAAACTCTGTCCAGGAGGTGCCGCCATCTCATTTTAGGCTCCTCTGCTCTCTCTCCCAGCTCCGAAACTCAGATTGAAATCCAAGTGGATCCAAATAACTTTATCAGATTGCATGAAGCCTGGAGTCTTAAACTTGTGATACGGAGTTTTCATTAAGTTCTAAGCCTGCAATGCAGTATCTCTGTAGCTCGCTGCACAGCACTGAGCAAGGACACTTAATCAGGGTGCAGCAAATCAAGGAGATATGTGCATGACCTGGCCGTGAGGCAATGGCCATCCCTGCTCTTCAAGCAGGGTCCATTCCAGGAATCCCTTGAGATGGGCCCTTCTTCACCTGTCCCCCAGGCTGCCTGGCTTGCAGGTGCCCCAAGAAGAAGGAAGTGCACAAGGTCTTATCTCTCCATGCTGGGAGCAGCCCAGGGCCCCAGTGGGATCCAGGCTCAGCCATATTCCTGTCCATGGAGCCCAAGCACACAAGTGCCTGCAGCTTCCACCCTCCACTAAACTTTCTCTGAGCTGGACATGAAGGGACCACAGAGATAGAGATGGAGCACCCCACCCTCTCCAGAGAGAGGGTCATGTCAGCTCCTTGCCTGGGTCCTTAATTAATTTAGTCCATCTATCACACTGGCTGAAGACTGGCTCCATGCCTGATCTAGGCACCGAGGGTACAAACAGGCCACCTGGCTCCTTAGTCTCACCTAAGGCATGGGAGGATGAGACAAGTGAGATCACTGAGTTTTAGCTGGGGAGAAGCTGTGAAGTGGGATTGGCCCTGAGGTGACAGAGTGAGTGACCTGGAAGTCTGGAGCCCCTGAGTGTCAGGGCTTTTGTCCTGAGACAGGTTTCCTGACCAACGCTGAGTGCTGACCACAGACCAGTTACAAAGTATTTCTCATTTAACACTCTTGTAACTCCTGGTTATTACTCCCATTTTACGCATGAGGAAACTGAGGCACAAGAGGCTTTTTAGGGGGAGCAATACTGAGACTCAGGCCCACCCCCAAACAGCCTGAGCACTGACCCCCCCCAAGACACGAGCCGCTCAGGACTCAGCGAGTGCCTGGGGTGGGCACCCTCCTGCCTTCAGCATGGTGACCTAGAGGAGCCACCCTCCACCCCACGGTCCTCAGAGCACCCAAAGCAGCCACGGCCTGTCTGGGAGCCTGTCGGGGTTCAGAGCCCTAACTCCCTATGCCGGGCCCTGCACACACACCCGTGGGTGGAAACAGAGACTGAACTCACTCCCCCTGACCCCAAGGGGTCCCTCCAGCCTGAGTTCTGCCCCCCCACCCCTCTCGGGCATTTCCCTACCTCAACGGGGTGAGAAAGAGAGAAGTGGAGGCTGTCGGGCAGGGCCAGGTCATGTCCAAAAGCAGCAGGACTGGGCCTTCTTTGGGAGGTGGCCCCAGGGGCCATGGCTTTGTTTAAGTATTAATAGGGGTTATTCTTCCTGACTGACTTTGTCTCCTTTTCCTGTCACCCCACCACCACCACCACCACCACGAGGGACCCCTCTGCCATCTGCTGCTCTAAGTTCACTGGTTCAGAGCCCCAGGTGGGTTAGACCTGATGGCTCCCATCCTTGTGTCTGGCTGGTTCATATGACAGGAGGTCCTCGTGTCGCTCCCCGGTTTTTGAGGCTGACAGTATTCCATGGTGCATGTACACTGCATGTTTTAAGAGAGGGTTTTAACTGTTGTCACCACAAAGGAGATAAACACCGGAGGGGATGGATATTCTAATTACTCAGATTTGTTCATCCACAACATATAGACATGCATCAAAATATCACTTTGTACTGCCTAAATATATACAATTACTACTTGTCAATCAAAAATCAAATACAATTTTAAAACCTTCAGTGATGAGGTGGGCCTTGAGCAATCTGAGAAAGGACACAGGCCACAAAGTAAAGGAAAATACAAGCATGGAGTGGGAGGTGCCTCCCACCGCTGCATTGCCCACAGCCATTTTTCAGCCCCTCTCACTGCTCAGCAGGTGCCAGCTGCTCAGTAGGGGTCCTGGAGGACAGAATGACCGCAACCAGGAGTGCAGAGCGCTCACCGCCAGCCCCCATGCACTTCCTGGGTCTCCCATGGCAGTGTCTGCTCTCAACCCCACCCAGGAGGCCTGGACTGTTAAGTTTTCAATCCAGATACTCAATGAAAACACGTAGGAAAATTATGCCTCATACAATATTTGGGACACACTTACTGTTCGTCAGAAATTTAAGTTTAATGGGCATTCTTTGTTTTATTCCACACGTCCCTATGCTCCAGTGCTCTTGGCCTCGTTCTCTTTGCACCTCAGTCACCCCCTCATTCCTCTGGACCCTCTACTGCTCCTAGTACACCCAGACCACTCCAGGATTGACCCTCTTTTTCAAGTCATGTTGGGGTGCTCTGTAGAACACATAATAGAGGCACTAGAAACCTCCCAGTGTGTGACACCAATGAAAAGGAGGTTGTAGACAAAGGCAGAGGTGAGCCAAGCACGGAGACAGCCCTGTCCACGCTCACCGATGGATGCGTCTGTGCTATGCAGTGCCCAGGTGGGTGTGAGGGTTCCAGATGCCTGGGTGGGGGCTTCCAGGCTGAGCACCAGGAGGCCTCAGCCCTGGAGAGAAGAAGAGGCCCTGTGAGCTGCCTCCCCACACTCCCCCCCCCCAGGCAACACAGGCACCTGTCCCTTTAATGGCCTCTCCATCCCACAGCTGGGGCCACTTGACTTGAATGACTGCGCTGAGAGTCACATCTGGAATTCTCCAAGGCCTCAAGCCCCGATGTGTTCAAAAGCCTCCCTGTCGAGTCTGAGTGATTATTTCCACCTTCCCATCATCATCTGGAACCTTCTTTCCCCCGCTCCTCCCAACTGTACCACCTGCCTGTATCTCTGTCCTGTTCTCAGTTTCTCCTTGGGAATCTGCCTGGCAGGGGGTGGGGGGAGGTGCCCACTGCAGAGCCAAAGGGGGTATCCACCCACTGGAGAAAGACAGCGTCCCCTCCTCCTCCCTGGCCTTGAGGAGCCAACTAAATCGTGGCGGTGGAACAAGGGATGAAAGGAATAAAGGTCCAGTTTTACCCACTGTCTGGGCCCCCGAGGACATGGGTCTCAGGGCAGACCCTGGGCTGGGCTTTGCTTTGCACCTCTCACAGCTCATGGGTGATACGGACACTGGGCCAGCTCTGAGCAGCACACTGGTCACCAGCACACAATGTATATTAGAATCACCTAAAGCATTGCAGAACACATGGGCCCCCACTGGGCTGGGACCTAGTGGCTGCAGATGGCCACCTGGGCACTGGGCAGCTTGTAGCTCCTGTAATCCCCTCCTACCTGGCTGTGACATGACATACCCTAGCATCCATCTCTATCATTAAAATGAGGCTCCGAAGAGCCTCAAATCCAGACCCCAAAGGCCTAACTAGGATGGACGGGACCATCCGAACCTGCTAAGCACAAGCCACACAAGAATATCACCTGCATCCTCCTCTCCAGTGGGAACGCGTCCATGTCCCATCCCACAGTGTCTCCATCAAAACCCAGAAAGTGATTTTAGCTTTGCCGAGGACAAACAGAGCTGGTATAAAAACACCCTTCTTCCCACTGCCGAGGCTTAAACTTTTCAGAACTTAGATTTTCTGATTTGATTCTGGCTAGAGCGGCAAAGCAGTCAATGAGCCACACCTTGGAGACCTTGAGGTCACCATGGGTCCCAGGTCCCACAAACAGGCACACTAGGACCCTCAACAGAGAAACGGATGCCCCGGAAGAAGGAGACAAGTGACAAATTCCTCTCATCCACCAGCAGAATCAAATGAGGCAGCAAAAATGCACCAAAGGAGGAAGGAGTCATGTCCAAAAAGATCTATGACCTTGATTATGTAAAAATGTATCACTGAAGAAGACTTGAACTCAAAAGCACTGTAAAGATGCTACATGTGATGGGGGAACTGCTTGTGTTTATAGTGCACGAGGAGTAGGCATAGAGATGACAGCGCACACTTTGCCAGCTAAGGTCCCCACTGCCAACACACAGACCCTGTGGCTTATCACTGCCACCTTGCTCAGAGCTGCCTCCAGCTCCTGGAGCAGGCTGTCAACCCACTCCTTCCTGGAAGACCTGGGGACCAGAGCCAGCACCAGCGCCAGTGAGGATCAGGGTGCAGAGTTTTCGGGAGGGGGCTGAGGCTGCTTTGTATTATGACCAATGCCAGGCTACGTCCACCTGGCACGAGGATGGTTCAGGGACTGCTGCAGACCCAGCATGGGCGGCAGTGCCCACAAGTTCCTAAAATAAGCACTTGGGAACCTGCTGTCCCTCCACCTGGCCCTGGAGAGACCTCACTTCCTTGGACTGTGCTCTGGCTGGCTTCCCGGATGGGCAGGAGGCAGGGCTGTGCCAGCCTAGGATGGTGCAGGGAAGGGGGCTTGGCCCAATCATCGGGTGGGGTTTCAGTGCTGCCAGGAGCAACTGCAGAATCTGAGGAGATCAACGTTATAACGAGCCCAGCTGTAGGAGCTCCAAGGCGTTCATATCCCAAGTAACCATCCTCAAATAACTCATGGCCAACCAGAAATGCAACACAGGCTGACAGGCCGATACGGAGCGAAACTGTGACTGGGGCAAGGTGTCCACAGCCTGATGGTCCTTGGCGCAGGTGGCCTGAGCCCCCTCCTCAGTACCCACTTCAAAGAGGAGGTGGCCCAGAGGCACACGCACACAGAACTTGCTCAACCGATGGGCTCGGCCCCTCCCCTGGGGACAGGTGGACAGGACCGACAATCATCCTGGAAACCCTCAGGGCATGAACCTGCACATTGGTGCACCTTGTCCACGTGCACATCAGAAGCCCTGCGGGGACGATGGGAACCCATGTGAGTGGGGGAGGAATTCCCTGGTATGGCTTTAAAAAACATAAAATAAATCATTTAAAAGACTGGAACCACATGCAGCTTCTTCCAGAAAGCCAGAGGCATGGGGGTTGGCATCAGATTTGCTTGGTGTGTAGGTTTGGAGCCACAAGGATCATTTCAGACCTCTGCCATTCCTCAGGCACCAGGGGACTTGGGCTCAAGGGCACATCTCAGTTACGCAGGCTGCAGAATCCCTGGTCAGTTATGCTCTGAGATGCGGTCATCTGGAGCCATGCCTCCAGTCCCCTGATGTCTTGGATGTCACGTATGAGATGATGCTGTGTCCCCACGAGTCTCTGTTACGTGTGGTCTGTCTGTAACCTTCTGTCAGCCTCTTTCCCCCTGATTTCTGGGCATTGCTATTGTATGGTCATACCTGTCCCCCAACCCCTGCCACCCTGATGGCCATAGGAAGACACTGTCTCAAAGATGTGGCCTTCCATTTGCTGGAGGCAGAGCAAAAGGGCCCAGATCCTGAAGGGTGGACACAGGGAGAAAGGAAGACTGTTTGAAAAGTGATGAAGGAGAAGGAGAGAGAAGGAGAGCAGGTCACTGGGCTGGTTTGGAGATGAGGAGACTGAGAAGTGGCTATTTTCTACCATTATGAGTGGTGCAGGGCTCCACGGGCTGCCAGGAGACGTGGCAGAATGTGCCCAGTGCAGGGCACAAGCTCCTCCCACACCTTGGCTGTCCCCTGGCACTCGGAGCTGTACTGGGAGGTCACCTGCTGGCACTCTCACCCTGTTGTTCTCTTCTTCGAGCAGGAAACTGGTGCTGCTGGACCTCTGCTCCCTGGGGGCATGTCTGCCCTGGACCCTTCCAAGTTTTCATCCCAGGGCACGGCAACACCACGCATCTCACCGTGGTCTCCTTGATGTCCTTTGGCTCAGTCCTCCCTTCCTGTCTTTGCTTGTGTGATTCATCTGAGCTGAAATTCACCAAACCCGACCTAGGTCCCACCATCTCTTCCTGCCCCGCACCTTTAGCTATCAAACCTCATCCATCAGTCAAGACTCCCTCATTCCATCACTGAGTCACATTATGTCCTATCATTTCATAGACTTAAAATCCCACCCCCCAAGACGGCCAGTCAATGATTCAACCCAATGCTGCCCTTCCAGGCCCTCTGCTGGGTACAGACAGGATGGTTGAGTAGCTGCTACCTGTATCAGTCAGGGGAGGTACCATCCTGCTGTGTAACAAGCAGTCCCAGTCACAGGCCCCTCTCACTGCAGAAGCATCTGCTCAGTACATCCCCACTATGGCCACTGAGCAAATCATACCACCACTCAGGCCACAAAAGCCACCTCCAGCTCTGATCTTCCTCGTGATTGTAGCAGAGGAAAAACATCAGGGTACTTGGGAACTGGGGTGCCTCTCGGCTCCCTCAGGAAGGAAGCTTTTCCCTGGGGTTGGGTGCATCTGGCCATCCTCCCAGGGTCTTCCTGGACTTTGTTTCCTCCACATGACTGCTGACCCCAAGGAAGGGGCGCTGGGGCTCAGCTGCAGGCCAGGCTGCTCAGGACACACTCACAGCCTTGGGCAAAAAGGAGATGGAACTTGCAAGAGTCAGAGCTGTCACTCTATCCCCTGTCCTGTCCTGGGCATTGTGCACCAAGAGACATGCTTCCTTACAGGACATGGGCCTGTGGCTGCCTCCTGCCCGTCGCACCCCAGGATGGCAGGGGCTCTGCTCATTATGTGCCATTCAGGATTTCCATTTGGTTTCTGGCTATGGGAGGGGATCAGGGCTGTCCTTGTCCTGCAGGCCTGGGGCTGAGGCAGGCAGGCCGTGGACCTGGAAGGGGCAGCTCTTTCTGTCCAGGTCATTCAGACACTGAGCCAAGAGGGAGAAGCTGGGGTCCCACAGGTGTTGCCGGAACCAGGACAGGTCTCTCAGCCACCGTGCTCACCAGAGGCAGGGCCAGCCCAGGCAGTGCCCGCACAGGCCTGTGTGTGAGTGCATGTGCCTGTGTGTCCATGCATCTCTGGCCTCACTCGCACGCCGTGCAAGCTCCTTGGCCCCTTCTCCCCAGCATCCTCTATCACGCATGATGACTTGGGACCAGAGACACGGCCTTTCTCTTCTCACTAAAACAGGCTGAAAGTACAGCTCCAGGAGGAAGTGGAGTCACTGCAGGCCCCCACACTCCTTGCGACTGCCACACACTGGTCCCGAGGACCAGCATCCTGTCCCTGCCCCAGTGTCCCCAGTGCCTACCTCCAGGGCAGGGCTGCACAGGGTTGAACGGATGCATAGGAATGTCCTGGGGGGATGTCCTGGGCACTGTGGGGACAGGGAGGGCCATTCCCAAGGACTTCTGAGGGGACAAAAGAGCCAAGCTATGGAAGTGCCCCAGGTCAGCACCAGGTGCTCTGGGTGGAGGCTGCGTGGACCACCATCCTCACCAAGGGACCCTGGCCTTCCAGAGCCTCCCAGCACAGTGGAGCTGATGGTGCCTGTTTCTCTGGGCTGCTCTGAGAACTTGGTGAGCTGATGTGCGTGAAGCCTCTGGCTTCTTCCCTGACCTCAGCCACCTGTTTAGCCTCTACTGGAGCCATGGTGGGTCCTGGGAAAGGGTGGTAACAGACCCTGAAGGCCTCTGACCTTACAGAAGATGGACAGATGTCATTTGCACTACAGTGGTTGTACTACTGCTGGGGCAGAGCCACAAGGAGGAATGTGAGAGGAGGGTTACAGAAATAGCTAATCAGGACCCCTGGGTGGGGACAGTCAAGGAAGGGTTCCTTAAGGAAGTGACACTGAGCCAAGCTCTGAAGACCGGGCTGGAATTAATGACAAGGTGAAAGGGAGCACTCCAGGCAGAAGAAACAGCCATGCAAAGGCCCTGGGGTGCCAAGGAATGTCGCATTTTTGAAGAACTGAAGGTCAGGAGGACAGGTGACTACTGGGGTCAGCTGGAAGAAACCTCTGAGTGTTTTCATCTTTATCCTGAGAACAACGGACAGCACTGAGACATTTTGAGCCATGAAACAATATAAGCTTATTTGAATTTTTGAAAAACATTCTGCCCGCCTACCTCATCCTCAACCTATTCCCTTCTCTCAGCCAGTGCAGGTAAGAGCTATGCCACCGTCAAGCCAGAGAGGTGGTTTCTGTGGAAAAGGAGGGAACAGGCAGAGCTGGAGGGCCCCAGAAGGCCAGGTGGACAGGGCACTTGAACAAGGAGGAGGAGGAGGGGGATGACAGGGGCCAGCCCTGGCCTCTGGCTCATAGGTAGCAGAGGGAGGCGGTGATGGAGGCTCTCTGAAATGGAGCGTGCGGGACAGCTGGCGTAGGTTGGCTTGGGACCAGAGAAGACTGGGGAGGAGCAGGTGGGTACAGCAGGCACCCGTTTGTGGCAGTCTGTGGTGGTGGCTGAAGGTTGGGTCCAGCCCAGGTGTTGAGAAGGAAGAGGGGAGAGAGCTGTGAGGACAGTGAAGGACCAGCAGGAGGACAAAGCCAGGAGGATCAGACCTGAATACCCCAAAGGCCATGAGGGAAGGCAACAGGGAGTTCTGGAACAGACTTGGTGGGAGGGTCACAGGGTGGCCTTGTGACTTCAAGACAAGGTGAAGGTCTGCTAGTTCCAGGCCTGGGCCTCAACAGGCCTGGCTCACTTCTGCTGCTTATCCAGTGACCCAGCATCATCCTGTAAGCCACCCTGAGCCAGCCTGCTGTAGGAAAAACCACACAACACCAAGACCCATTGTCCAGTCCAGCCAGCCTCCAACTACCCAGTAAGTGGCTGCAGATGCATGAAGAAGCCCAGTTGAGCTCAGTCAGACACATGACCAAGTGACCATTGTCCCAAGCTGCTACACGTTTGGACTTGTTTGTTACACAGCAGTAGCTAACTGATACACCCTCCCCCAAAGACATGAGGATCCAAAACGTCATTCTGTTCCTCCCATGGAGACATGTGCTGCCTTCATTCTAGAGGGCTTATAATTGAGTTGCTTGGTGAGATCTTTGGTTTAATTTTTTTTTCTTTTAACATATTTTTCAATCAGAAATAGCTAGAGCTGTTCAGAGCACTCCTGTGGAGTTCTCAGAAGCAGCCTTCCCTGGCTTTCCCTGGGGAGGCTCATCTTGTCTGTTGGACAGCGTGTCCCCGTACAGCTTTTCGAATGTGAAAAATGCCCCATTTTCCTCCATCAGCAGCCTGGGAACTCGATTGCCTGAGCGATGGCAATGTGGCAAACGCTGTGGTTATGCTTTTTATGACTGTGAATTTGCATCTGCTCAAGCCAGCAGTTCTTATCTAAATTCCAAGCACCAATAAATGAAGCTCAGTTAAAATAACTGGGAAGTTTCCATGCTGGAAGATGCAGGAGATGCACGACTTGGTCAGACTGAGATAATCTGAAATCAGCTCAGCAGCCGGCCAGTCCCAAGCACTGGCGGGGGAAGGCAGAAGGGGGGAGATGGGAGAGGAGGGAGCAAGGGCCATACCAAGTGGCACAGGGCCTTGCATCTGGTGAGACACTGGGCTGCATGGGCTCGGTGCTCCAGATGAGGCTCCAAGGAACCAAGGAAGCATGAGGTCACACACAGAGCATCAAGCAGCCTGACCCCACCATGCCCTATGGCTGGAGCTCTTTGTAAGGGAACAGTGGGGCCACCATTCCTGCCCCTTGGTCCCACCTCACTTGGGTCCATCTGTGGGAATGGCCCATCAGTCCTGCACTGGTGAGAAACAGCTAGAGAGGAGAAGCCAGGAGGATGCAAGCATCATTCACAAACTTGCTGGGGCCATTCAGCCAGGTCTCCTAGTCTGGAGCCACCGAAGTCACCCAATCGAGGAAACCCCCAAAGCAGCAGGCCAGCCAGAAGCCTCTCCCAGGCACTGGGCACCTGGGAACACGCAGGAAGCTGAGGCGAAGTGTAGCCAGGGAATGCAGGACCTGGTCCATGTCCACTCAGAGGCAGGCGGAGGCTGTGGGAGAACAGATGAAGGATGCCTTGGAGGAAGCATGTGTGAGTCACTTCCTGGGAACAGGGAACATTTGAGTTGGGTCTTGCAGTATTCATAGGAGTTTCTGGATAGGGCTCTTGAGCTGTCACTAATATTCATGAACAAATGTTTTGAACTTTAACATGGGCCCCACACACACACCAGGAGAATGTCTCAGTGCAAGGACACATTCCCGACTTCATCCCTTTGCTAGGGCTACAGACTTCCTGAGGCAGGCTGAGCACCAAGTCCTCTTGGGTCACTTCATGTGCCCAGCACAGGTCCTTGCTCCAGCCAGAAAAAATAAAATAAAATAACCCCTCCATCCCCAGTTTTGCTTTGCACAGTTTCAGGTACCCGAAGTCAACTACAGCCCCAAAATATTAAATGGAAAATTCTAGAACAAAGCAATTCTTACATATTAAATTGCATGCCATTCTGAGAACCATGATGAAATCCCATGCTGCCCAGCTCTGTGTTATCCAAGACGGGAATCATCCCTCTGCCCAGAGTATCCAGGCTGTGGACTGTAAGGTAGCTGCCCAGGTTGGGACGGGATGGACAGGGTGTGTGATCAGGTAACCCGGATTTTATGTAAGAGCCCAAAGCCTCAGGGTTGAAGGCAGCAACTTTGTTACAGCAGCTAGTTGCAATTGTTCTGTTTCATCATCACTCATCGTTACAACTTTGTTACAGTGATTGTCCTATTTATTTCATTGTTACTTATTGCTAATCTCTGACTTTGCCTACCTGGTAAATCACACTTTCTCAAGGGTGGTATGCACAGGCTACAACAGTACATGGCAGGCTCTGTATTACCTGTGGTTTCAGGCACACGCTGGGGGAACTGGGCTGTGTCCCCGTGGGAAAGTGTTCATTACCATAACCACCACCCCAGACTACGAAGTGACCTGCAAGCCACGACACTTTGACCCAATAGCTACAGCCTGCCTGACACCATTGCTGTTCATTTCCCGAGAAATGCGCAGGGCCACACAGGAAGCCCACCCTGACCACCACTGTCCCCAGCAGCCTGTCCTGGGCCTGGGCCCAGAGAGGGGGAGGCTGAGCATCCTGGAGTTACCATGGACAGCACGATGTGTGTGGGGTGGTCTTCACATTTTGAAGTACTGTGGTCAGTTCTTCAGCATCTTTTGATGGGGCACAATTCAATCCATAAGGGACAACCACTTACCTCCCAGTACCCGAGGCCCCAGTCCTCCTGCCTCCCCCAGATCCTGTGTGCTTCCCCGGAGGACTCAGAGGAGCCAGGGATCCCGTGGAAGGTGCTCAGGGCAGGCTGCAGGCCTCCAACATTCCTGTGTCTGGACAGCGTGTCTGTCTGTCCAGGCCTGCATAAGGCCAGACTTCAATGGGGAGGGCTGCCAGTCCCAGGGCGGACACCAGCATTTGAGATGGAGAGGCTGGGCCTCCATGGGAGCCTCAAGGGAAATTACGGCACCTGCAAGTGAAGCCTCAGTCTGGAAGTAGGAAGAGGGAGGAAGGGACAGTGTGCCATGAGGACTGCGCCTCTGTTCCTCAGCACTCATGGAGGGGCAGCAGGCTCGGGCTGAGGGACACCAGAGACAGCCACAGGCTTGGGAGTCAAATTGACTCCCTTGTCAGCATGCTGGAGATGAACATTTTACTTTGGCAATTTCCCGTTGCTGGCGTTTTAACAGGGTAGGTGCTGAGTGGAGGAAGAGATTCAGAGAGAACCCTTCCTAGGAAGTGACAAGAACGAGAAGTATTGCAGGGAATTGCACTTTGTTTAGGAGGCAAATGGATATTCCTGTGGGACGGGGAACTTGCTCTTACACAAATAAGCTTCCAAAAATTGCAATCTGCCTGATGCAAACTTTGGGACCATTATCATCTTCCCAGCCCCTTCCCAGGTGGGTCTCCTAGTGGTAGGACCAGCTGGTCCAAGGAAGTCCACCTCACAGGACACTCCTGCTGGGGCTGCAAAGGAGACAACTCTGCCACCAAAGAAGGCTGAAGGTCAAGGACACCAAGGAAGGTCATTTCAGTAGAACAGCACTGAAAGTGGAGCAGGTGAGAGGCTACCCACCTGTGCCCCCTGGATACTCCCCACCTGTTCCCTGGTGTTCAGTGGCCCCTTTCCGACCAGAAAGGAAACACAGTGGCAGGAAGGAAACAATGGCACATCCCTAAGAGAGATGCTTTCATTGCCACCAGGCCCTGGCCAGCACAAAATAACAGTGGTGAGAGATGGGTGGACCACCTCCCCCTCCCCTCCCAAAAAAAAACTCAAAGCAATCTTCAAGGAACCTCAAGGAGGAGTACTCAAGACTGAGGCTGACTCATCAGAACTGGCCAGGTGTCCAGCCTCCCAGCAGCACAAATAGAACATGAGCAGCTTGCCTTGTAGCCCTGTCCCCTCAGAAGGACAAGGTCACTGATACCTGGGATGGTGGCCTTTTGAGTGTCTGCCGCACCCACTCCTGGGACCCCTTGGGAGAGGGAGCTGTTCCCTTTTTCCTGAGCCTGCATCTCCCCTGTGCAAGGCACCCAGGAGAAGAGCCAGGAAGGGAGACTGAGGGTCTCCCACAAGTGAAGATCCAAGACCCCGGAGCCCAGTGGTCCCAGCATCCAGGAGGATGGGGCACAGGTCTAGCCAGGAGTCACATACTGGAGTGAGCCCACCTGCTCTTGAAACTGTCTCGAGCACTTTGTCATTCTAGAATTCTGGGAAGGAAGGGATACACCATGCCCATGTCAAGTCTTGACACCAAAAAGAAGAGCCAGCTGAAGACAGATGGACCCCAGCATCCAGACACATTGGTTTACATATAGTTATTGAGAACCTTCTGTGTGCCAAGGCATGATTCGAAGTGAAGAAACTAGGTGATTACTGCAAAGGTCCTGGAGAAGGTGGTGACCATCCATGCCACCTCTCCTGGCCCCTACCACTCCTTCCTCCAGAGCTGCTTCCAACTCAAGAATTCAGCCCCAAGGAAGTGTATGAGGGGCCTTGACATAGACATTCAAATCCCACAGCCACCCGCCACCCCACACTCTTAGTCCTGTGTGTCCCACACCCTCCCCTGGGAGACCTCAGCCACAACCTGCTTTACCTCAGCAACCAGCCACTGAGAAGTGGGACTGTAGGAGACGGGAGGGAGGGCAGACCCCAGCCCTCAGGTGGAGTGGCAGTTCCCAGACTCAGAGCTGGCACGGCAGATTACAGCTCTGAGGTGACAGAGGTGGGTGGGCAGAGCTCCAGGGAGAAGCATACATGCAGAGAGAAGACCTTGTATGTCAACAGCCCACCCTTAGCAGACAACTGTAGGAGGTCCCCATGGCAGCTGGGGACAGGACACCAACTGCCCAGCCCCAGGGTCTCCTGATTCTCCCTCTCTTCCCCTGTCGCTCTTTTGTTCACAGTTTGTCCCTATTGTTTCAAGAGCATTACTTCACATGTGCACGCTTGCACATGCGTGTCAAGTTTTATTCCGATCCTTAAATGAGGTCTTGGCTGAGAATCTACAATTCCCCAATGGCCTCAATCTTACCAAGATTGCTTTTTTAACGCTGTTAGGCCTTAATTCTAATCAGCCTCCTCTCCATTACAGAACCGGGTCACTTTGCCCTGGCACCGCAGACAATCTTCCATCCAGAGAGAAGAGAGGGGCTACAAGGGGAAAGCCGGCTGAGGAATCCTCACTTAATTCAATGAAATTCTCAAATAATCTAATTTCTGGGAACCAGAGTGGCCTGCTTGCTGCAGATAACTTCACGGTGGGATTGTGTCTCCCGCAAATGTTAATTTCCTTTTCTGTGTCTTGATTTGTTTTAATGATAAGAGGAAGAAGAGGAAGTACGGCACTCCATGGCTACACCTGGCATAAGTTCAGGTCCCTGTCCTGACAGACGGTCATTTGCTCTGGCCCAGCACCTGTTCCCTCCAGAGCCAGCCTGGTCCTGAGGGCCAGGAGAGGAAATTGAAAGAGGACAGAACCATGGGGCTCCAGGACAGGAAGCAAGCTTGCCCACTTACTGAGGAGGCGTGGGGAGCCCAGGTTGGCACATGGAGAATGCATTCATCAAACTCCCCTGCCCCTCCTCCTGAGTCAGCAGTGTTAACGTTCAAGGGAACAAGGACAGAGACTTAGGGGAAATAAGCCTGCATTCTCAGGACAAGAGACAGTCCTGCCTGTATCCCTGCCATCTTGATTAAGCACCCACTATGTGCCAGAGAAGTGAGAGGCAATACCTGCCTCTCCTTCCTCCACGGCTTGTTCTTGGGAATAGAAAGAGTCTCAGAACTAAGAACTGAGCCAGTTCCTTACAACCCATGGGAGCTTTTGAGACTAGCCTTCATTCCAGAAGGCTCTGAAGGACAGAAAGGGAAAGAGTTCATAGCCCCAAATGGCAGCATTGATTGGGTGCACCTTGTTCTCACTGTTGACCAGCCCCTCTCCATACCTATCTTTCTCCTACATGTCCACCTGACAAGCATTTGCCATCAAGGGCCCTCTACACACCCCTCCAGTGCTACTGGGCCCCCAAGCATGGAAAACACAGGCCATGAGAAGCCAGTGCCTCAAGTTCTGTCCCTGGGCCCATGGGACCTGACATCTCTTCTGGAAGGGCAATGTGGCAGGCCCATTTTTTTTAAATATAAAAGTGTAAATGGATCTGGTGTCTAACGTCAGGCACCTCAGACACCAAAGGTCGTGCTGTGAGCCATGTGCCAGAGCGCCGCGCACACTCAGGATTCAGCATTGGAGGCCCAAGGGGCAGGCGGCTGCCAGGCGTTCCCTCAGAGACAGGTGGATGTAACCTCCACTACTTTCCACCCTCGGCCATGCCAGCCATCAGCCCTCAGAACCCCCACCCAGCAATTCCTATGACAGCCACGTGGTCCTTATTTACTCCCTGTGGGTGGACACAGAGGCCAAAAGGTCTCCACTCACTGTGTCCCCAAAGAAGAAACCAGACCACACAGCGTTGGCATATGCAGTGGCCAAGATTGAGTTCCAGGACCCTTGGTAAAGGACACTCCTGCCCCACCCTGGAATAAGGACCCTCACCTCCAGCCTGGTGAGTATCAGCCCCACCCCCAGGGAGCCACAAAGAGGCAAAATCAACCTGATCAGACCATAGTTCTGCAGGCCTAGGAACCCTTCCCGACAGAGACCTGCACTGCTCCAGCCCAGACGCACACTCAGCAACTGTGTATTGAGCACCTGCTCGGTGCCAGGTGCTGAGTTAAGTACAAGAAGACAAGACCATGGACAGCTACCTATTTTCGGAATGTTAAACACCACAACTGTCCTGCAGTTGAGTCTATTTCGGACTCCCTCATCCCCCTACAGCAGCTGCACAGAGTTCACTGGCATGAAGAGGCCATCTCCCCTGCCTCACCTTGAACCTCACCCTAATGCAGAGAGCATGTGAACAGGAAGCCCCTGTGAGAGAGAGCATCACGCCAACCAGAAGAATGGGAGGCTGTTTCACTGCAAACTGGCTGCCAAGCTACACAAGGCCCTGTGTGTTCCAGAAACTTTCTTGGAGAGAGGGCAAGGTGGCAGCCCTTGGCCTTCGGGCAGCAGAGTCTTGGATTCTACAAAACATAACCATGAAGTCCAACCTGCCAGCAGAGAAATCCACAGCACATCCACAGGCTAAATATAAATAGTATTGATTGGTCTGCCATCTTGAATCGTCCATGTCACCCTGCTTTCCGTTAGCATCAATAATCACAAGTGACTGCCCTGCAGACGGCCTCCACTGTGGCCAGCCCTGGGGTCATGCACCTGGAGGGAGGAGTCTCCAAATTGCTGCCAGCCAGTCCAGCATCTTCCAGAGCAATCCAGAACCTTCCTAGTACTTTCTCCTCACTCCAAACTCAGGAAAGAGGGGTGGCTCAATGGTAAAAGTGAGACACCCCTACACATACACATACACACACCTTTTGAAGGTGGTCTTTGGCAGCCAACTCTGGCTACAGGAAGATGATTGCACACACTCCCAGGTTCACGTTGAGGAAAAAGGAAGCAAGCTTATATGGCAGCACCCACAGGGCACCCACCTTACCATTGACATCCCCACAGGCAGAACCAAGGTCCATTTCCTCTCTGGACCAGAAACCACAGTGGCTTTCCTACACATAAGCTATGCCTATATCCCTCTGGGCCCTCTCAGGCATCCTGGAGCATCTTCTCAGGCATGGAGTATGATGTGACACCAGCCAGGGACCCAGGGCTCCTGTACCTACTCCCACACCAGTGGACTTCACAGAGCTGCTAGAGACAGAAATACCCAGAACATAGCAGCCCGGCTGGCCACTGTCCAGAGGGCCAGCCAGGAAAGAGTAAGAAGCCATGGAGGTCCCTATTCCACCCCTCAGCCAGCTCTCAGAATCCCACAAATATTGACTGAGAGCCTTCTGTGAGTGAGCACTGATCTAGGTGCTCTGGGGAAAAACAAGATCAGCCGTGGTTCCTGCCTTCGAAGCACTAACGAGCTAGCACAGGAGACATGTGTACAAACACCTACCTGGACCTGTCATGTCCCATTCTTCCTTATCAGTGCTGATTACAGCTCCCAGAAAAGTGTGGGGAGAGACGGGCAAGTCCTTCCTGCCAGTGTGTATGCGTGCCCACTCACCTTAGACACAGCAGAGGCATCAAGCCTCTCTGCATCCCGAGTTGCAGATGGGTCTGGCCTCTCAATCAGTTCCTCAGCTGCTCCAAGACAAACTCACGGTCACCCGTGTTCTTGGCCTCCCTCCTCTCTCTGGAGGGCCCTTCTTGCTGCACATGCACAGCCCCGACTTCTCACTGGGGAAGCACCTGCCCTGACACCATGCTCTTGTACCTTTGCTGAAAGGCTATGTAAGGACTACACTCACCACCCAGCTTGCAGCCAAATATCCCTACCATGGGCAAGCAGGTCTGGCTAGAGTGGGGAACCTGGTCCTCTCGATGCCTGTGCCCAGGGAGCTGGGATTTGCCTTTATAATGAATGGGGGCTGGTGGGTAAGAAGATGAGGGAGAGACAGTCCTCCTTACGACTGGCAGAAGGCTTTTTCTGTTCCAGGCCTGGTGCAAGGAAAAGAAAAAAGAGCCCTGGCCTAAAATGAGTCCTCTGTGACCCCCACTGCCACCATGTGGCCTTGTGGGTCATCCAGCACCAGGGTCGAGGAGAGCTTGCCCACCTGAAGGGGGAAAGGGAGACCCTGGTGAGGAGGCGGAAGAGGGGGAGGAATAGGGACTACTTTGTGTGTGGTCCATGGAAGGCCCCCATCTGTCACCAAAGTCACCTGATCCCATCCCTGAATCCACTGTCACTGATAAGTGCCCTACACAGGCTGTGTGAGAAGGGCAGCCTCAGCCTTGGTCAGCAGAGAGCAGACACCTTCACAAGCTCTTGGGCTGTCCGCCCCCAACACAAAAATGGCCAGTCACTCTATCCCTCTGGGAGGGAAGGCAGCTGAGCCACAAAACAGGGTACACAGGGCGTACACTGCCCACAACAGGCTTCTTCTACTTTTTGGCTGATTGTTTTGGCCAAAACTATAACATGGGTACTCTGAGTTCCCTCCACAGAGCCTCAGCAGAGAGGAGAAAGAGGCCCCAGCAGCTCCTGAGGGCCCCATGCTGAGGAGCAGGAAGGAGGGAGCCAGGGGGATCCTGATCTGGCTTCTTCATGCCTCCTGATCCACCCTCTTCCCATCATCCCGCACCATCACTGCTCCCTAGAGTCCCCTGCAGAGTCACCATCAGAGAGCATTCCCTGGGCACGACCAGCATAGCAGGAAGTGCCACCCGCTGAAGGTGGCTGACGGTGTGCTTCAGGTTGCCGCTGCCCAGGTACTGCCAGGTACGAAAGAGCACTGGGAGAAGAAGCCCATGCCTGCAGAGACAGCCACTCACGTACACGCATGTCCCCCCGCCTTGTTGTTAAGGACCTTAACTTAGAATGATGTATTCTCTGTTCTCCTGGCTATAATTATTTTAGCGTGGGAGACCGACTCTGTCTCTAGCATCTCACAAGTGCCACACCAGAAGCTCACATTCCATGGTCCTGGAAAATCCCCAGTCTCTGGTTCCTTCCCTCCACGCAGGAGCACGGCAGGCCCTTCAGATGGTCCAGCTTCCCTCAGAGGCCACACAGAAGGCTTCAATTCCCACTCCAAGTGGTTCCACAGACAGCAACAAAAACCCAGGCACCACGCATGCCTGGCATGTAACCATGGCAACTTCAGGGAAGTTTAAACCACTAAGTTTGTGAGTTGCTCGGTTGCTTGGTGCTTGGGTGGGTTGAGTTCCTGCCTTCTTGGAGAAAATACATCCCTCAAGAATGGCCTCATGAGTTATGTGGGGGACAGGACAGTGTCCAAGGAGCTGCCTCAAGACCCCCCCAATTGATTTTGCCAGTATCTCACCTCAGTCCCACAGTCATAAGTCCCTGGATTGGGCTGCTACCCCCGAAGGGTGACCTTGAGCTGGTGTGCCTCCACAAAAGTTGGGATGTCCCTCCCCAATCTCTGGGTTGCTAGGAGAAAGACAGGGACCCCTTAAAGTCATAAAACAGTGGAGGAAATAAACCTCCTTGTGTCACCCTACCTTTCCAACATATCCACGCAGCTCAGTGTCCACCCCCAGGAGTCCTGGCAGGTGCAGGAATTCGCAGGTACTCACCTACGCCACAACCCAGACCCTTCAGAACCCCAAACATTCACTCTGACACACCAAGAATGCATACCAGTTGTCACACCCATTTCCCAAGCAGGAGAGAGGGTTAGGTGGTCCCTGCAAGCATGCCGATCCCACACGCACAGCCATGCAAACACACACAGAGGGCCCTGTGAATGTGCCTGTACAGGGGACCAGGGCAACTTTGCCCCCACACAAAACAACACCAGCCACTGCCCATATTCAGAAATTCCCTGGGCCTTCAGTGGAGGCAAATGGGAGCCACTTTCCTGGGGCCACCCTTCTCTATGTAGAGGGAAGCAGGAAACTTTTGTTATCAAGGGACATCCTCACGCCTGTGGATGGGTGTGCACATCCATGCACACACACACACACACACACACACACACACACATGCCACCATCAGGCCCGTGGCGAGGCTGCTGGGAAGGCAGTGCCACTGTTAGTGCCTTACACCTGGGTTGCTGCAAAGCACCCACAGCAGAACAATGGCAGCCCCCGGCCCACCCATCTGCCTGAGGCCTGCACCGTGTGTTTATTGCAGATTGGAACCAGGGGTGCGGAAGATCCCTTGGTGGCCAGTGAGGCCCCATGTCACGGCTGCAGTGGTAAAAGCTGGGCTGCATGGCTGTGAAAAGAGGAGTCGCTTTTTAAAGGGAGAGAAATCCTAAATGGCCCTTTCAGCCTTTCGGTGCACGTAATTGTAGTATCCGAGTTAATGAAAGGCCTGGCATGCTGGCTGGCTGAATAACCACTAATGTCGCAGCCTGCACCTCACATGGAGCAGCTCCATCGCCGTCGTCGTGGAAATCAGACCATGGCGGGGAGGTGGCAGAGGTGGGGAAAGAGGAGGGGAAACACATGAAATAAAGAGGCTTCCAGGAATGACAAGTCTCCCACGCGGGATCATATCAGCAATTAGCCAGTGGGAGGCCCGGGGAGCACAGGCACCTCGTTTCTACAAAGTTTCCTTGAGGAAATCACCAGAGCCTTCAAGGTACTGAAATAACATGCAGAACAAATGAAGGAGGACGGCTGAAGGGCTGGGCTGCTGCTCAGAAGCCTGGCTCCTGGCAGCCTCTCGGAGGCCATGAGGATTTAGAAGAGACGCAAGCATGCACACACGTGCAATGACACATGTGCATGTGGTCACATGCACAGGCAGGAACACACTTGCCTGTGTGAACATGCACGCGGTGCACACACGCTTGCAGGATGTACGGACGCACATCTGGGTACACGCCACACGCATATATACATGTACGCCCATGCACACAGATTCCTCACGTATGCAGAGTGAGGCCACTGTTCTGACTCCTAACCATTTGGATTTGTGGCTCTCATGGTGGCCAGTTGCTAATGTGTTATTGGGAACTCTCCCCAATTCCAACAGCATCATCAGCTCTGCTCATGAGAGCACCCACAGTCTTCAGGTCCTCACTCTGGTAGCGCTCAGAGCATGTCAGATCCCTGCACGGTCTATTCCGGAACCTTCTAACGCACACCCAACAGGTTCCTGCCTTCAAGGCCTGGGGGAGGAGTCTGGCTTAGCCATCTAAGCGGAGGTGACTGATTTATCCAGACTCCAATGACGCCGTTCTCCTCCGAGTCTGTGCAGCCTTAATTGTCCATCAAGTGGGGCAGAGAAGAACCGTAAATCTTTCTTCCCGGCTGCTCGGAGCTCTGCGCTGCCTGACACCAGAGAGCAGTGGCTTTGAAGGAGAAGGAAGGAAATGAGAGCTAGGCAGCAGGAGAAGGAGAAAGAGGCTGGAGGGTCATCCAGGGGAAGGGAGGAGTGCGGCTTCGCTCTGGCTGCTCTGACCCCAAGGAGCTGCAGGGTGGTGCTACAGCTGAACTCTGAGTCAGCTGCAACTCTGAGGGAAGTGGCAGAAGGGGCCCTGTGTAGCACCTTTCTTGGGTCAAGGGTCTCCATGCTGGCCTCTCAGACTCCACTAAGATGAGCCAGACCCTGGGGTGGTTCTGGCATTCCCTCACCTACCTGCAAGACAGGCCAGGCCTGAAAAGAAACCCTGGCAAGCAAGGGTAATAATTTTCCCTCCAGGCCTCATGATGTAACTGGGCCCCGGCTGGGACCCAGGGACCACTCTTAGGTGTGCGTCTCCAGGGGAGACCCAAGTTCCCAGAAACTGAGCCACAGGCTCCAAGGCTCGCTCCTTCCCCTAGTATATATTAATGCATCTCAAAGTGGCAAACATTATACTTACAGCAATTACCTAAAGACTTCCTTTATAGCCTTCATTTTCTAGTGCTTATTACTGTCTGGGAAAAAAAATCATCTTTCGGGGCTGAAATTTTCCAAAGCTGGTCTTACGCATTTTCTTTGTGGGATTTGGGCAAAACATGTTCGGGGAGGGGGAGAAAAGAGTTCTCCCAGTCAGTCTCCCTGGTGACTTCTCACTAGAGAAGGATGGGGCTGAAGGGGGAGGGGCTGCATGGCTACCATGCAAACGTTGATTTGGCTATTTAGTTCTGTCTGTTCTAAGGAGACAATCCTATTTTCAAAGTGAGATTTCAACCTGGGGGTGGGGGGGTGGAAGGGAGGGCACCTCTGCAACATGCATTTAGCAGCCTAAGCATGCAGCAGTCGGAAAAGCCACGGACAATGTCTGCAGCCCCATCCACGCACCTGAGCAGCTAGATACGTATTCTCCCATTCTTCCTGGCAAACTGGCCAGAAGTCCCCCATCCATGGATGGGGATACTGCAGTCAAAAGGATGCAGAGTCTGTGTGCGTCATTTTTCAGTGTCTTAGGAGGACAGCTGCTGAGAAAGCAGATCTAATCCTCCAAAGCTAGGACCTCTAGGACCCCTCACCACCCTAGCTGTCCCAGCCAGGAAGGGACAACAGGCTCCCCACCCCCACCAAACACGGGGGCACTAGCCATCCAGCTTCTTGCCTTCTGCCTTTTGGCCATCGTTGAAGGCTCGCAGCTGTCGATGTATCAGACAGACTTCCGTACAATAAAGCTGGATACAGCCTTGGCTGTCAGGGAGTGTTGATTATAATATTACACCACTGACAATAATTCTCACCTCAAGTTTCTCCAGCACTACTTCTCTATTCTGCTAAAATTCCAAAATACTTGACTAATGTACCCTTGGATAGCACCGCGGCGAGGCAGACATCAGGCACGACCTGTCCCATTACAAACCACTTGAGAAAATGCATCTGGGAAGTGCCAACCATGAGCGGCTTGAGTGGGGAACCACCCCTTTGGGTCCTGGTTCCCCCTGGCCTGTTTCTGCATTAGGCCCCTGAGCCATGCTTAATGATATCACATCAATGAGGGAGAATCAATATTCTAGAAAGACGGTGCAGGCTTTCTGCTTATTTCTTGCAAAGCTGGGCTTTCTTTTTTCTTGCACTGATTTCTGAGACACAAAAACATCTCCAGGATGAACGCAGGTGGGATGGAGTCGCTCAGCCAAAGAAGGAAGCACCATCAGCAATCCACAGGCTCAGAGAAGTCCAGGAAAGGCGACAGGAATGAGGCTCAAGATTCTCCTTCCTTCATCGTGAAAATCAGCTGGCCTTGACTTTGGCCCCATCTCTAAGGCAGCACCCTTTGCAACAGCAAAGGGACCTGCAGCAGAGCCCCCTCTCCTGGTGGTTCTCTTGACTCCTGCCTGGTGTGAAGCATGGGGAGGGAGCTGGGGGCCACAGACAGGAACGCCCCCACCCACCCACCCCTGTGATGTCCCAGCCAGGTGTCCCTCCTGCTCACATCGTCCTGCCTGGTCACAGGGTGCTCTTGAGAACATAAGCTGCTAGGCTTCTCCCTGGGGATCTTGCAGGCCCTCAAGTGATTAAGAGCTTCTCTCCTGTCCCCACCTCAGCTACAGCACATTCTACCTATAGAGAGTGGTTCCCAGCCCAGCAGCTATAAGGTCACCTGGAGCCATTTTAAAAACCTCCATTTTACAAACCATCTCTTTGCACCGAGGAACCACTTCACAACCTACTTCCTTACCCCGACCATCCTCTAACCCTAGCATCAGTGAAGGGCCACAGACCACACAACCAGGCACCGATCACACAGACATAGTGCAGCCATTCTGCACCTATCACTGAATCTTCACTGCAGACCTACACTTCACCTGGGCAACCTGGGGTTTCAGAGCTTGCCCTGGGCGACAAGGTCGAGAAGTCTGCATCCCCTCCCCACAGTGGGCAGCCACCCTGCCAGCGCCAGAAGCCAACAGTGGCCTCACTGTCTTCACACAGACGGTACTGACAGATTGTGCTGCTGTCCCCGGTGGGCCTGAGGTCTCACAAAAGGCAGTTCAACAGGAGTTGTAACAAGATCATCTCTCTGCATGCGTCACAGGGTGGAGGGCGGCTCCTAAAAAAATGGGCGGAGGGGTGCAGGAGGTGTCTGACATGTCCGTTCTCAGAGACAAGACCGTTCACAGTTTGCTACGAAAGCCAACTCTACAAAGTTCAGATCAAGCCTTCGGGGAAAGGTAGGCAGCAACGGCCAGTGGGTCAGACCTCAGTGGAGGCCATCAGGAACCTGTGCACGGACCCAGCTGAAAGCACCATCCTGTTTCCTTTTCCCTTGTGATCTCAAGGAACTGGCAATGAGGGGACACAGTGGCATGCGTGGCAATCTCACGTGAAGTATTTAAAAAGTCATCGTGATGCTTCTGAGCTGAAAACAGAAGATTAGCAAGTCCTTCTCCTGATGTCAACAACAACAAACAGGTGTGCAGTGGGCGGGGGAGGAAGAAGTCACCAGCAGGCGCTTCGATTCCAATGTCCCCTGGAGTGTCACCCTGTACCTAATTCTTAAGAGAAAAGTACCAGGAAAAACAGATTTTTTTCCCCTGTGTAATCCAGTAGAGAAACCTCATTTGCATTCAGTAAGGCTTTCAAACTATTAAAGTTTGGTGAGAAATCATTTCTAAATGACTTTTAAACGTGCCTAGGTGTGCATTCCTCTTTAAAGCTTTCCCCAGATTGAATTCACCTTTTAAATTCAAGTAAACTTTCTGTCTTTGGGCTTCAACGGAAGAGTTTTTTATGGAAAAAAAAAAAAAGCCTTAATTGCCTGGAACAGCCTTCCTCTCTATGTTCTCATTACCCTTGTCTAAAAGAAAATTATGCCACATGAGGCCCGGCCCAGGGAACCATATCTTTTATCTGGTACCCAAAGAATTTCAGGGGAGACAGCAGAAGAAGCACTCAGACCCCAGAGGGCCACCATTCCTGCTATCTCCACCTCTCGCTCTCATGGGATCACAGACAAGGAGACTTTGGTGGGCAGGGCTGCAGCCCCTGGTGTCTGAGCTCTTCACAGCTAGAAATCTGTGTCCTAGGCTTGTGCAATGCACTGCCTGCACAACTGTGTGGACAGCCCTGTAGGAGGCAGTTGAAGTTGGGGATCCAGGTTACTTCTTCTATGTTTATTTTGGTGGAGGTGATTGTTTAAAGCAAGACGAAACGTCTTGAAGAAATAAAAGGCACAGAAGACCCATGTTCCGATCTCAATCACTTCCCAGAAGGAACCTGATGAAACCATGCAGCACATGGTGGTTGTGGGTGTCTAGGCCCAGGCAGTTCCTGCACCTATAAACAGGACTGCTTTCTAAAAGGGCTGAAAGAGACAGATCTGACCACCTGCATCTTCCACGGGCTACAAGGCACTGTCCAACACTACCAGAAGTGGTGGGCTTCCTCCCCAGGTGTCAGGCTCCTGCTGACCAGAACAGGTCATGAGGACAGTGGCCTCAGCTCTTCTGGAGTCAGAGAAAGGTCTCGGCACAGCCACTGAGCTGAGCAGTTAGCTGGTGAAATTCTGCTTGATACTTTATGTGCACATTCTCCTTCCTTCTTTCTTCTGCTGGGAACAGGTTCCGGCCTTAAATAATTAAACCTTGAAAGAAAATTAGCAACAAGGACATCTCTGCTCTTAGTGCTAAGAGAACCACAGCACCTGAAAACCACCCATCCCAGCTGGGATCCACAGGAGCCACCCCTGTGCCATGCAGGAGTGTAGACTAGATCCAAGGGAAAGAGGTTTCTTCTTTATTTTTAACTTCTAAAGAGCCTCCCAGAACCCATAGTTTGCTGTTCCCCTAAGTGGAGAACTCTGCAAATCAGCCCTTCTCGTCCCTTCTTTCTCTGCCACCTCTCTATGATTTGCCTTTGATATCTCACCTCTTTGCCAACATTTGGAGTGAGGAGTTGGAGGGGCTGTGACAGTGAGGGAGGAAGGAAGGCAAGGACAACCCCTCAGAGTTGGAGAACAAGGAGCAACCAGATGGCACACTACCAAGAGGACCAGAGGTCCCTAGGCCTCACAGGAAGGGACCAAAGTCCAGGCCCACAGAGCAGATTTTTGCTTTTGGAGGACACAGACATTTACATCTGAGCATTTGCAATCTCCACAGTCAATAAGGTCACAAGAGTCTGATGGCACAGTGGGGCACACCTTTAGACCCCAAGGGCTAAAATGGAATCCAAAATCCTTTCCCAGGCTGTGAGCCCTTTCCACAGAGTCCCCCTGGCTTCTACCCAAGAGGTGTCTAGTTCCGCTCCATCCTCTAGGACATCAGACACTGGCACCACTTTGCAAAATACCATGTACACACTGTGAGCTTGCCCTGGACTACCAGAGGAAACACTTCCAAATACAGTAACAAATTTTATGCTCTTTCTTAGCTCGAATCTCCTTCTAAGGCATGTTTTGGTGTCAGCTTGAGTGTTGGGGAAACTGTGATAACACGCTAATTTACTAAGTGCATTGCATGAAAAGGTGCTTATTTTACAAGCACATCAGTCTGAGCAGGAGGTTTTTTTTTAAGGAAGGATGTTCGCCCTGTCCTCAGGTGCCTGACACAGAGCAAGCCCATGGCAGATTCAGCTATTACCACCATTCAACTACGAACTGACAGCTGTCCTCAACTCTCACAGGCAACACGACAGGAAACCTTGCAAACCCCACACGCCCCAGAAAGTGTGGGGGTGGGGAAGATAGTGAAACAAGGAGATGGGACCAGAGAGTTATAAATAAAGAAGAGACAGTGATGGCTGGGAGAGCAACCAACTTCAGAGAGGCAGAAGAAAAGATGTTTAGGCCGCCTGAATGTTTCATGAGCATGTGGAAAAAAACATGCTTCTTTATACAAAGATGAGGGGGGTGCTGCAGTCAAGTACAAAGAGGTATTGCACATGGCCTGTGACTGTGAGGCCCGGCCCCAGGCCAGGAGCAAAGGTCTGCTGTAGGCGAGGACGTGGGGAGAGGTGGGTCCTCGGGAGAAGCATCTCCGTGGAAGGGAAAAGTTTCATGGTTTTTCTCCTTCACTTGTTTAAAAATACAAAATTCCTCACTGCATGTCAGCTGTGTGTCAGGTTCCATTTGTCTTTATAACAGAGTATCGAGCAGGAGTGAAGAAATAAATAAACAGAGAGACACCGACCAAAAATTGCAGGCACACGGATGGGCTGAAGGAGGTAAGCCCCACGCTGCACTCCCTGAAAAATAACATTTCAATTTCGCATGTGGTACTGTCACGCCATGCTCACTTGCATGTTTTCCTCTCCCTGCTGCCCTCTCCGTGCCCCTGGCACTTCTGGGTGGAATAGGAGTTTCACTGAAACATGCGTTCCTTTCTAAACCCACAAGCATAGGTCAAGTAACGCTCTGCGCTTGGGGGAGAAGCAGATAAATTAACAAGATCCCCTGGAGCAAGGAGCCAACTTCTACACATCACAGCAAAGGGGCCCTGGACCAGGGGCAAACGCAGGGCTGGGAGAGAGGTGACACTGCACTGTGCGGCTTAGCTAAGACCCAGAAGTCTAAGCTAAGACCATTTTCTATGACCACTCCATACTTAGTCCTCATATCCCAAAGAGTACCAGAACTCTCCGTTTCACCTCCCTTCAGAGTTGAGTGAGTGGCCGCAGCAGGCCAGAAGGCCCACTCGGGAGTGATAGCCAGGGGGTCTCCGCGCTGTAATTACCTTTTCCCTGGCTTCCATGGCTCTGAATGGGCCTCAGGAGCCCTCCCCTAACACCCTCCAGCTCAGCAGAGCTGATGACCACTGCGCCCCCAGAGGACCCAGGACACTGTCAGAAGCTGGAGAGGGGAGGGCCGGCTGTGCGCCCCTGGCCCTGTCCTTGGTGCCTCTGCGTGGCAAGGGCCTCCTTCCCTCTAGTTGGGCCTCTGCTCCCTGTGGAGGGCAGTGAATTCGCCCAGCCCTGCTCAGGCTCTGTCCAAGGTCTCTGAGAGAAGAGTGTTTGCAAGCAAAGGTGCCTTGTCTGTCAGGGGCCTGGCCTACCGGGACCTTTCAAGGGCTCTGGGCTTCTCCTGGAGACCTGAGGTGACTCTAGGTCACTCCTAGGCCCCAGGTCCCTGGGGAGGACCAATCATCTAGGTTCTCTTTTTATGGCGGAGGGGAGAGCTGTTAAAAACAGGCATCTCGTGCCAGAAAACTCCAGCAGGCTCCAGCGAAGAAACCCACGCGCCACTGACAAGCCTTCCCCTGGCACGCAGCTGCCTCCCCCAGCCAAGGCGGTCTCGACCTGAGCGTGCCGCTTTAGCTCTACCCTCGCTCCCTAATCTCTCGTGGGTTCCCCACCTCTCCCACAATGTCACCCTCTCGGGGACAGCTCAGCATTGCCAGAAGATCCCAGTCAGGAAATGAGGGGTTAAGCACTGCTTCTAGGAGTGAGCGGTGAGCCCAGGCGCCCACGCAGGGAGGCCTCCAGTCCCCGCGGAGGGGCGGGGGCGGCAGCCTCGGTCCTCCCTCTGCGCTAAGGGGAGCTCCCCGCCCGAAGGAGGCTGGCCCTAAGGAGGCGCCCCTCCGCCCCCCACCCACCCGGCCAGCCCCCGGTGGCATCTGGGTGTCCCCACGGTCGCCAGCAACCCGCTTCCATCCGCCAGAGCTTTCTGTACAACTTTCTCCCTCTCTCCCTTCACAATTTTCGCTCACCTGGAGGGTCTGGTTTTAATTAGTGTAATATCCCCGTTAACAGCGCAGCCTAATTAAGACATCCGCCCCAATCCGCGATGCACACTTAAAGAGCACGTTCTGCCGCAATGTTTATACTTTTTCTTTTCTTTTTTGCAGACCAGTAAAAACGAAGCCGGCTTCTGGCTGAAAGACCTCATTACTGCAGACCCCACTCCATTAGCCTCGTACCTGCTCAGCGCTAAGTGCCCCCTGGGCTCCGGGTTGTGCGCCCCCGCCCGGGGCGGCCCCCGCCTAGCCTGCGTTTTCGGCAGGAAATTAACGACCCGGCGCGCACTCTAGAAGCGACTTCGCCTCCAGCTGGGGAAGGCGGGGGCTCGCTCCAGGAAAGAATCCCTCCGTCCCATCCCTGTCCTTTGCCTCCACCACTGGGTGTCTCACGCATCTGGACTACTGGCGCCCCGGGAGTCCTTTTTAAAAGTGACCATTAAATAATAAAGAGTCTCTCCCCAAAGCGGGAACTGAAAGGGATGGAAGTGTGTGTGTGGCGGCGGGGGGCGGGGGGAGGTCAGCCCTGTCATTCAAGAGTTCCTCCTCACCTTACTGGGCCCCCAGGAACATCCCGCCCCATGTGAGACCGGGGATCCTGGGGCAGCTCCGGAACCAGATGGCGTCCCAGTGTCCCTCCATGCGACCGGCCGCACCTTAGTCCCCCCCAAAGGCTGTGTGCGGGCCCTAGACAGCCCCGGCATTGCAGGGTTGCGCGCCATGGGGTGGGGAGTAAGACCCAGAGCCCCCAAATGACCGCTTGGCCACGTGCCGCCCCGAGACGCCGTGGGAGTCCGCCCTCCCGAGGGGGCAAGCACCAAACGCCCCGAGCGAACCCCGCCGCCTTCCGGGGCCACCGGGGCAGAAAGTTTGGGCCAGGGCTGTGCTGACCGCCCTGGCGCGGCTTTCTCAGCCAGGCTGCGCCCGCCCAGGGGACGACCAAGAGGAGAGGCAGCCTTTCCGATTCTGCCTTAGAGGCTCGCTTGTGCCGCTAGGGAGACCGGAGCGCCCCCAGCCCGCCCCCGCGCACACCGTGGCGCTGCGGGCCCTGGTCCTCTTTGGGGAGCCGTGGGAGCCCTTTTCCTTCCCACGACTCCTCAGGGTCATCAGTCCCTCCAACGACCCTCCTCCGGGAGGAGCCCGGCTACGCGAGAAGCAAGCTGCACCACTGCGGGGTCGCCAGCCCCCGCTCCCACCCGCGTAGGCTGGGGCTGCCTCCCCAAACGCGCCCCACGGGCCGGGATCTCCGCGCGCCTCGGCCTCCCCCCCGCCGGGGAGTTCCCAGAGCCCGGCATTGTGCCGCCGCCGCCGCCGCCACGGCCACGCAGCGCGCGGAACTCCCCGGCATCTCTATGGAGCCTGACCCCGGGCCTTCCCATTCACAAAATCGTCTCTCTGGTCCCCTGCCGGGCCACGCGCCAGAACCCTAGCCCCCAAGGAACCAAGGAACCGCGACCCCGCGCGGGGACCCCTGACCCCAAAGGGCGCCATCCCTCCCCGCGCGACCTCGGGTCGGTCCCTGGCGGCGCTCTCCGCAGCCCAGCGCCCTCACCAGCCCCGCCTCCCACTGCGGGGTCCCGTGCGCCCCTCCCCGGGCCGTGCCCCCACCCCCAGCCAGCTCCACGCAATGGTGATGACCGCCGCAGGGCGAGGCGGGCGACAAGGGTCGGGCTACTCACGGGCTCAGCGCTCCCCGCGGCAGGTGACGGGGCCCCGGCGGCCATGCCCTAGCTGCATCCCGGCCGCCGAGCGGGCAGTGGCGTCCCGGGGCCGCACAGGCGAGCCGGCGGCGAGGGGCGTGCGAGGCCGCGCTCGGGCGGCGGCGGCCCCGGCGTCTCCTCCGACCACGCGAGCTGCTGGGGCCCGCGCCGGGGCCGCTGTCCGAGGAGGCTCCGCCGGCTTCAGAGCAGCCCGTAGCTCCGCGTCCCCGCTCGCTCTTCCCTCGCTGCTGCCTCTTCTCTCTCTCTCTCTCTCTCTCTCTCTCTCCTCTCTCTCTCTCTTCTCTCTCTCTCTCCTCTCTCTCTCTCTCCTCTCTCTCCTCTCTCTCTTCTCTCTCGCTCTCTCTCTCCTCTGTCTCTCTCTCTCTCTCCTCTCTCTCCTCTCTCTCTCCACACCCCCCCCCCCCCCGTTCTTCTGGCTCGGCTGGAGCGAGAAGGCAGCAGGAGCACGCCGCGGCGGCGGTGGCTCTCGGGCGGAACGCGCAGCGCAGCGAGGGAGGGGCTCCGGCGGTGGCGCGGCCAGGGAGGGTGTCCGGGAGGGGAGGGCCGGACGCACCCTGGGGCCAGCAGCACCAGCCTGGAGGAGCAGGGGCTCCGAGGGGTGGGCGGTACTCAGAACACCCCAGAGCTAAGTGCTGCCTGAGCACCTCTAACACCCCCGCTCCCGGGGATCTTGGAGTGGACCACCTCTAGTGGCCTTTACAGGACCCCTGCACTCCCGCCTCTCTGTCCCTGAGATAGGTTTCCTTTCCCCACCCAAGGGTCTCCAGAAATGGAACTTAGTCACAGAACAGCAGTGATGAATGTCCCCTCCCCCATGCCTCCCCCAACTAGTCTGCATGGCCATGCCTCCTCTTCCACTTTATCCACTCCCTGAGAAAGAGCCTTAATAGGCCTGGAATTCTATCCTGCCTTCTGGGGATCCTGGAAGAGGCGATGACCAGGCCATATCCAGGACAGTGCTGGAGTGATTGTTCACATTGGCCTTAAACATTTCCACCCGGATCAGCTTAGTATCAACCTAAAGTCAGAAGAACAAATAGTTTCTATCCCACCTTCAGGGTAAAGGGTTCTGCTGTAAGATCTGGGAAGGTCTCTAGCCTTGGGATCAGGGCAGAGGCCTGGGGAATGGTGCAGGGCAGTCTGGAGTGACAGGATGAGACCCAGGGACTTCAGTGCCGTCAGACAGCCCCTGACACGCAGCATCAGAGGTAGGCAAGGAGCTTGGATGGTCCTAACAGTAGCTGGGTCCTGGCAGGACCCAGCTACTGTTCTAAAACAAAAGACTACCATGCCATACCCTCAAAGGGCATTTCCAATCTAAAACCAAATGAATCCAAAAGCCTGTCCCCAGGTTACTTAAACTTCTGGATCCTGCTTCTGGAACAATCAGAGTCCTCCTTGAACCTGACTGGACCACTTATCATTGTGAGGCAAAAAAGCATGGAACCTGGGGCTTGGTAGGAGCAGAGAAGGGAGGGGCGTGAACTCGCAGCATCTCTGTGCTGGCTCTGGGCTGCTGCTGCCTTCCCTGCAGAGCGAGGATAGACAGCATCCAAGACAAGTGGCGGCTGCCCACTCACCAGCTTAATGCTTTTAATTTCTGGCCCTTCGGCCTGTCTGGGCCATTGATCTGTCTTGGCCGGTGGGAACCGTGCTCTACAATTCCAAGTAAGCTGCCGGCCCTGCAGCTAAACACCAGATAAATGCCTTGTCCAAGAGGTAGCTGTGTGGTTGACTGAACTTTCCCCAGCCCCAGATTTAAAATGGCACATCCCTGCTCAAAAGACCTAATTGGTTCTCTCTGTCCTCTGCTGTCAGACTGTTCAGACTTTCATGCTCTGCGACTGGTGGCTGGGCCCACCCACACCCCATCACTCACCTGTCTCCCAACAGGCAGGCCTCTTGCCTCACTGTGCCAGCAAGCCCCAGGCCCTCCCCCACATTCTTCTGCCTACCTTGGGAGAGTGAGGTCTCCAGCCCTGCCTGTGAGGTGACAGGGCTGTGTTTACCTTGCACAACTGTGAGTCCTGAGTGGAAGAGCCAAGCACTGCCAAGCTCAGGTCCCACAGTCACCCCTCTGGATCATTCCAGGAAGACTCTGAAGCTGGCACCAGGCCTTGTTCCAAGTTCCCCCGGGTTCCAGTCCAGTGCTCAGCACAGTCAGCCATTGAACTTGGGGTCTGCAACAAGGGTCAACCACCAGGTTGCCCTTGGGGACAAACCCCAGAGAGTTCACCCTTCGGGCCCAGCTTTCATCAATAGGGATCTACCCAGAAAAGGGAGTCAGGCCAGTCTGTACATCCTCAACAGGGAACCAACAAGGAGGCCTCCCCATTGGGGTATCACCTAAGAGAAGTTTTTGTTTGTTGGGTTTGTCGTTGTTGTTGTTTTGGGTGGTTTTGGGGGTTTGAACTCAGCTTCACATTTACAAAGCAGGCTAAGCCACTCTGCCAGTCCTAAAAGAAGTTTTTAAACCTCTGATTTGGGAACTTTATTTGAAAAGAAGGGAGTGCATAAGGAGGAACTGGGAACAGTCCTTTGCAATAGTAATTAGGGAGGAAACAAAGGGAGATTCAGCTCTGGGCTACAATGATACCTGAACACACAGCTCATCTTGCTGCCTCTGACAACCCCACTAAAATGGCAAAAAGAGATTATTTTTTTAAGGTTCAAACCCCTGAGGATCTGGAGTACAGCAGAAAAGACAACCACGAATTGTGGGCCACAGGGAAGAAGCAGAGGAGTGGAGTCTAGCAGTGGGGAAGGATGACAACTAGAATCAGTAAGGCTCAGAAGAAATGAGGCCAGGTGTGCCAGGAGGGGAAGTAGAAGACTAGAGGTGACTGGGTGGCCCTTGAAGTTTATCCTGGAGAGCTGGACCAGGGACAAGAAGAGCATCCTGTGAGGAGAGCCCCACTCAGCACCACAGCACGAATGTCCTGACCTTCACCCCTGAGAAGCCACCCAGGGAGTCTCCTCTGGTGGGGACCTGACCAGCACTGAAAGGAGAAGACATAACTTTGCTGTTTCCCAGAGGGAAGCTCCAGAGTCCAAGGCCTACCCAGGCTCCTCCAGGTCAGTTCTGCAGGCCTCTCCCTTAAAGGTAAGCTAACAAAGCTTCTTGGAGCAATGAGGACAGCCTTGGAGAGAAAGAGAGCAACCAAAACAACCCTTTGGTGGTGGGGGCAGGGGGGAGGGAGGGCTTTGAGGAAACAGACATTAGGCAGGGAGGAGAAAATATCAAAAATAGACATATTTAATATCCTCAAAAAGATCAGAGGAGATACTGCATCCCAGAACCAAGAGCAGGATGCTATTTTAGGAGAACATTTGGAGAACAAAAAGGGCTGGGGAATTAAAAGCATGAGAGCCTAAACAAAAAACTCAACAGACTGGTTGGAAGATAAAAGTAAGTGAATGTCCCAGAGGCAAAGCAAAAAGACAAAGAGGAGGAAAATAAGAAAGAAAGGAAGAAAAATTAGATGATGCCTTCATGAGAGCCAGGATCCACACAAAGGAATCCTCCCCACCCCAGAGAGAGAGAGAAAGAGAACACAAGCAAAGAGAAGAGGAAATCACAGATTATTTAATTCAAAAAATGTTCCCAGAAATGGGTTTTCAAATTCTCCATACAATTGTAGAAAATGACCCACATCAAGGCCTATTACTGTGAAAAACAAAACATTGGAGACCTTGTCCAGTTTCCAGGTGTTATGAAAAAGAATAAGAATGGCTCCAGAGTTGTCAATAGCAACAGGGCAAGCTAATAAATAATGGAGCAGTGTCTGCAAAATGCTGATGGAGATTGATTTCCGGCCTCTTGCTTAACCACAATCACAACAAATACGAAGTTGGAGCAAAGACATATGCACAAGTGAAAGCTCAAAAAAGTTATTTCCTGAGTGCCATTTTTTTCAGCTACCACAGGATGTGCTCCAACCAAACAAAGGAGGAAAGCATAAAAAAGGCCAACACAGGAGAGGTGAAGCAGTGGACACTGTAAGAGCATGGCCAGCTGCGGGGAAGAGGGAGCCCACAGAATGGGAAAGAAGAGACAGCAAGAAGGCAGCTATATACTAGGCAAGAGGTCATCAGTCCAGATAAGAGTACGGAGGCCACATGTCCTACTCTGCAGCACATGGACATGCTAAGAGGTATATCATTGCTGAAATACCTTCTGCCACCCTACTGCCCTTTAGGCACCAGATAGACCTGGTCCAGATTCTTCTCTGTAGATGGGCCAAGGTTTAGATGGAGTTACCTCTTCCCTTTCCATGCACCTTCAATATAAGCCTTCAATATAAGCAGAAGATACTCAGAAGTGTCCTACCTTAATCTACTCTTAGAAGCAGGAGGGTGGCCATGGTGAGCTAAGAAACAGAGAAGACCGGTCAGCTCCTTCCTCCCACCAACCTGCCAGACATCCCAGCTGGATCCTCTGTTCCCTGGGCCCCCTCATGCCTTGCTCACTCACTCCTTAACAGAGATTCTTGTAAACTCCTGGGCAACTGAGGCCCAAAACTTTCCCCTTGTCATCTCCCAGGCTTCTTCATGGAAGAGTAGCAGCCCAAAGGAGCCATGGATAGAAGGGAAACCATGGCTCACACCATACCTCAAACATCTTACACATCCACTTCTATGTAAGTCAACAGCAATAAAATACTGGAGGAAAATGATACAAGGGGGCTCTTTTCCCTTCTCAGCCTTTCATGTTAGGCCCATAGGTGACCAAAACTGCAGGCTATTGCTGTGCCTTTGCTATCACCTAGGGCCAGGCTGCCTCAGTTGGCCTTTTAATCCAGCAGAGTGAATTATAAGGTTGCCGGATACAGTCATAACTTCCTTGTTACCAATGGATCTCTTCTCTTCTCTCCCTCTCCCTCTCCCTCTCTCCACTCACACACACTCGCTCACTCACTCACTCCACCATCACCACCCAGGCTCGCCGGCCACTGTCACATCTTCAGTGTTTCCTCTTCGGGTGCAGTCCTAGCACTGTAGTAGGACCTGTATTAATGGCTATAGCCTGGGCAGACCTCACGTGGCCTGAGGGAATTTATTGTCTCAAACCACTAGTTGTGTCGTGACAAACAACAAAAGCAGAGGTGCAAAAGCCTCCCTCCTGTCAGGCGTTCAGGGGTCAGTATCGCTCTGGTGTCATGGAATATCCAGGAGACTTTGCAAGTCACATGTACCAACCAGCTCACCTGAACGGTGAAGTCACCCAGGCAATGGCCCTGGTCAGGTGGCTGATGGGAAGGTAAGGTTCTTGCCTCATCACACACCCAGCCCTAGGCCTCAGACCACCATACCAAATGTGGCTTACTCCCCAGCCCTCTCCTGGCAGGTGGCCTCACCATTTCATCTGCTTCCCTCCTTCCATCTCCTGCTATATGCCTGTCCCTTGTCTTCGTCCCATGTTCTCACTCCCTCCTGCCCCTCCTCTTCCATCTCTCCTGCTCCAAAGCCCTCACTGGCCTTTACTCTTCCCAATGTCCCTTTATAATCCCTTCCCCTTCCTTCACAAAAAGCCCCCACCTCCACACCACAGACGTGCCCTCAGCGGTCCTCAAGGCAGGCGGCCCTGCTGCCCACTCCCTTTCTAGATCCCTTTTCCCCAGCCTCCTCCACAGCGCTCTCTCCTGCTCCCCTCTCTCCTGCTGCTCTTTTACCTCCTCTTTCTCTTTCTCCTCCTCCTCCCTGAATGACCAAGTCCCCAGACTCCCTGCCCTCCCTGCTCTGCTCTCCCCCTCCTCACTGACGTCATCCACTCCTTCACTGTCACTGTACACAAGCAGTGCCATCTCCATGCAACTCCCACCATAGGCAGGCTGAGGTCAGGGCATCCTAGGTTCTTGCCAGCAGCTCCAGACACAGAACCTGGCCTCAGATCCACCCACCATCCCTTCGTGTGTCTGGGGCTCTCACGCACACATCTGGGCTCGGTGTCTTGTCCAAGAGGGTGGCTCCATACCAGTGCCAGCTGCTGTCAGGTCTGACCCTTGTCTTCTCCAGAGGGAGGCCCGCTGGCAGATTACTCTGTCTCTAGCCTCCTGTGGATGGGGAATGTCAGAGGAGTCCAGGCACCCAGGGTGCTGTCCACACCTTGCTGGGTCATTCCGTGCTGTTTGATGAGCTGCTTTGGGGAGCACAGCTGACCTGGGAATGTGTGAGGGGACAAGCCAGAGAGGTTCCCATCCAACTTTGACAGCCAGCGCCTCCCCATACAGGTGCCTGGTCCCCTTGGGGGTCGCACGCTCTTCTGAAGCCTCTTAGAGCCACTTGTTTTGAGTGGGACACACGCCAGCCACATCTCTGAGCTGAGTCTGTGATTGCACGGTAATACCACCCAGAAAACAAATAAAAAATAGAAAAAAAGCCATCGGAGCCGTGGGTCTGCGGCGGCAGGGTGGTTCAGATTGCTAGGCAACCCCAGGCAGTCCTGCGGGAAGAAGGTCTGTGCGAGCTTGTTCCACAGACGCAGGGCTCCCGTCCCTTTTGTGTGGATGTACTCAGCCGAATCCACGCAGAAGTCACGGACAGAAAGGTGGCACAGCCTGCGGTGCCTGGCGGAGTGCATGTCCTTTGGACAAATGCGTTTTCCAGAGATGGGGAAGAGGGGGTGCTCACGTGATGAGGAACATCTGGAAGCACACTGGAAAATCAGTCTGGTTTGTTTCCCAAGGTCCAGGTGTTTTGGAATTGTGCAGGCAACACGTCTGAATGTTAATGGTTCTTCCTGGTTTCCTGCACTCCCTTCAGCAGGAAGCAAATGTAAACTAGCTCAGGATCCTGAGAGAGGAGAGGAAGGGAGGAGGGGGAAGAGGAGGAGGAGAGGGAGGAGGAGAGGGAGGAGGAGGGAGAGGAGGAGGGGGAGGAGGAGGGGGAGGTAGTGGAGGAGGAAGAGAAGGGGGAGGGGGAGGAAGAGGAGAAGGTTGTGAAGGAAAAAGGAAAGGAACCCTGGGGGACAATGGGTTGGGAGAGAGGTGAGGTGGGAGGAGGGGAAGGAGGTGAAAGAGAACGAGGAGGAGGAGGAGGAACAGAATGAAGATGAGGAGAAAGAGGAAGAGGAGGAGGAAGGGGAGGGAGAGGATGTGGTGGGGGGGAAGGAAGGAAAGGGACCCTGGGGGACCCTGCAGGAAATGGAGCTGAGGAACAGTGAAGCCCATGTTGGGCTCTGTGCTCCCAAGAGCGAGATGGAAGCAAGAAACGCACGTGCGTTCTTCTCTCAGTTTCCCCGGAGCCTTCATCTCATGAAAACATATTCTGACTATGAGCACCAAACACTTTCAAAAGAGAAACATGGGGCACAGCACCAGGACAAATAGCAGGAATTTTCCATTTGATTTGAAGGTCTGTGGGATGCAGAGGGGACAAAACCCACAGAGCTCCTGCCCAGGGCCTGCATGAAAGAGCAACTGGGGACTTGTGGCTGCTGCAACAAAGTGTCCCAAAGCAGTGGCTTAAAACACAAATATAAGCCAAGTGTGGTGACACATGCCTGTAATCCCAGCACTCAGGAGGCTGAAGCAGGAGGATCAAGAGTTTGAGGCCAGTCTGAACTACATAGTGTGACTCTATCTCAAAATAACAATCAAAAAAGAAGTTAATTCTCTCATGGTTTTGGAGGCCACAAGTGCAAATGACCATGTGATCAGGGACATGCTCACTCCAGATGCTGTCAGGGGTGACTCCTCCTCCCTCTCAGGTTCCAGTGGTTGCCACAGTCCTTGGCGGCCCGTGGCTTGTGGCAGCATTGCTGTAATCACTGCCTGTCTTCATGTAGCCTTTTCTCATTGCACAAGGACAACAGTCATTGGGTTTAGGGCCCACCCTATTCCACAGTGGCTTCATCTTAATCAATTACTTTTGCAAAAGCCCTATTTCAAAATTAAGGCCCCATTCCAAGGCCATAGAGGAACATGGGTCTGGGAGGGGCACCATTCTGCCACTCTGAGGGTTTTGTTAATGGACCCAGATGAGTTTCAGGGCAGGTAGAGCCTGGCCGCCATCTGATCTCCTCCAACATCCTTGACAGACAGGGTGTGACTCTAGGGAAAGACCATGGTGACAGGTGCTCACCACTCCCCAGACAGCCCTGTGTGTGGAGAGAGCCTGCACAGCTGGAAGAGTCTTCCCCACAGCTGGCAAATCTGCCTCTGGGCATCAACCACTCTGAAGTGATGGGGAAAATGGTGACCATGGTTCCTCACTGCACCATTGAGCCACATCAGCCCTGAGGGTGTTTCTCAGACACCCCGCCCCCTCCAGCCCCCTTCTGGAGTTGCACATGGTTCTCCAGAGGCCCTTGCACAGGCTGAACCATCTCCACCCTGTAGCACAGCTGGTGGAACAGCACAACACCGGGGTTATAGTCCCCACCTCAACCATGCCTCTGACACAGCTGTCCACTACACATCCTCAACTGCTATGGCACACACTCCTCATTTCAAGATGGTCCTTCCATACCAGGTCTGTGTATGTACATCCAGACACAAAGGTTGAAAGGGACCTTGCTCACCTATTCCTATTAAATTTAGCCCACCAGGTCATCTTCTACTTAGGGTCTTCCGTCTGACACACCATCTTGTCCTTTGGTGTGTATCGTCCCAGAGTTAAAGCCATGTTGGAGAGCTTGATGCAAGCCAGTGTGAAACTGCCTGACAGTAACACCATGTGAGCGGGCCATTGTGATTCTTCTCTTGTTCTAAGTCACCAGTTTGTGGGCATTTGTTAGAGCAGCCATAGAAAACTTCAGGTGTCACAGCCACACCACAAGAGTGATGCAGCCCCTACTGTGGCTTCTCCAGAGACAGGAGAGATCCTCACCTCTCCCCCTGCCCCCATGGCCCATCAGCTCATAGGCACAGGTCCACCATGAACTTACATGAGCAGCAATAGGTGGGTCATGTGGTTGACCCTAGCTGCAAGGGAAGCAAGAAAAGTGAGTGCTCAGCCATTCAGGTCCTCAAAGGAGAGGCCATCTGCACCCTACTGAGATTCATCACATAGAAAATCCCCAGACCACCAGAAAGAAGGACAGAGGCTTTGGTGGTCTGGAAGGTACATGGGCAAGGGCAGTGGGGGTGCTGGCTCCAAGGAGGGTGGACTCAGCTGCTTCCTGCTGTGAAAGTAAGCGAAATTTAGAGCCAAACTGAGGAACTAAGCCGGCCCTGGTGCCTGTGTCATCTCAGTCCTTTGTGTTGTTCCTTTGTCTCCTCCCCAGAGTTTCATGTCATCTGCTTTGTCCTGTGTTCACTGGGCCTCAAGTCACCATAGAGGTGAAGGGCTACTGCCCTTGGCTGCCAGGGAGACTCTGTGTGGCAGTCTGTCTTCCACCTCTGGATCTACCCTCGGCCCGCCCAGCACGCACCCCAGTCCCTCCCTGGGCACACCAGCTGCCCTGCCAACCTCAGCGTCCCCCAGAGTGGCAGGGCACCTGCTCTTGCAGCATGTTTTAAAGAGCTTTGTTGGGTGTGACCAACATACAACAAACTTCACATTTACAAGGGACAATTTACTTGAAGACAGTGAATGCACACATCACCCCAAATGTTCCCTCTGACCCTGCACCCCAAACAACCACAGATATGCTTTCTGCCTGGGCTGTGTAGCACAGAATTTTATATAAGGGAAATACATGCTGCATGCTCTTTTTTTTTTTAACCTGGCTTCTTTCACTCAGCACAATCCCCAGAGAAGCATCCATATTGTGTATACCACTCATTCATCCCTTTTGGCTGCCAAGTAATATTCCATCATGTGGATTTACTGTCACTTGCTTAACTATTGCTGGTGTACATTTTCATTGAGTTATTTATGGTGTCAGTATGCATTTGAGTTATTTCTAGTTTGCAACGGTTCCAAATCAGCCTGCTATGAACGCTCATATGGATACATACGAGTGGACAAAGATGAGCAGGTGGCCCCCCCACCCCCACTCCACCTTAGCCCACCCCCACGTGTTCTTGCTCTGTTCAAATAACGAGTCATTTTCCACTGATGACCTTTTCCTGGAGCAGTCACAGAAATGAAGTTGACACAGTGGCACTTCCTGTTCGGTGCTCACTGAGTATTGGCAAAGGAAAGGGGGACAGCCTTCCTGTCCCCACCAGGGCTGGACACTCAGGCTTGCCACCTGTCTCAGCCAACAAGTCAACCAAGCTAGAAATGGCCCCTACCCCTTCTGCCAGGGAATGAGTAGGCTCTCCAGTGGTCCCAGCGTTTGTTAGTGTTCAAATCAACAGCACCCGGTAGAAGTCGGAAATGATCTCCCGGTCTATGATAGGGAATGTTCATGTTCCCCACATCCCTGTTCTTTCTCATGTGCTGAGAGAAACTCAGATAGTGAGGCAGGCCCTGTCACTGTCCAGGATCCTACCCAGCCTCCCTTGCAGCTAGGTATGATCATGTGATTGCGTTCTGGCCAATAGGATGGAAAAGGAAGTGACATCACAGCTCCCAGGTCATACCCTGCCCTTTAAAGCATGGTGACGTGTGAGTTTTCTCGAGCCACATGTGGAATCAAAGCTAAGGATGGGAGTCCCCAGAAAAGGAGAACTCAGACCTCCAGGTGACCTTCTGGGGCTCAGCCACCTGACTGTGATGGTCACTTCAGAGCAATCTCACTTCCAATCCAGTGAAGGCCCTGTTCTCAGGGGTCTGCATCATCTTCAGCCTCATTTTTAGCCCAACTATAGTGACATTACCATCTCAATGTGGTGCGTGGACCCTCGGATTGAAGCTGGGAGATGGGCTGGGCAGATCACGTGAAGACAAGGTCAATGCCCTGAGCTGCCTTTGTGAGCACCTCTGCCACTGTCCCAATGAGAGCAGAAGCTGTGTGGCGTCTTCCCTTCTTCACTGAATCCACACACTCTCTGGGAGTGGGCGAGGCAGGAGTCAGGTCCAGATCTACCCTGGAGCGCTGGGTGGGAATGGGGAGGCAGATGGGGAAACAGTGACCATGCCACATGCTAAGTGCTCTGAGAAAAACACGAGGAAACACTCCACCCACGGAGGAGCCTTGCCATCGTCTATCAATATTTTTGTCCCCAGTCCCACACACTGACACCACCATCTTCTCCGCCAGCGCCATCTTTAAATATCAGAGACTGACACATATGCTGGCGGAGACCGCGACAGGCGGGGACTTGAAGAGGCGACTCAGAAAAGAAGACTTAAAAATGACCCAAAGCTGGGAAAATGTCAGATCTCACCCATCACCAAAGCAATGCAAATCAAAACAAAAGCACACTTCTTTTTTCTTCCACTTGCCAGACTTTGAAAATTCTGATTACAGCCAGGGCGTCCAGGGGCACTGGGGATCGACCTTGCCTGTGCTTGCTGCTGGGGTTCGAAGGTACCCTCATCTTTCTGCAGGGCAGGTTGGCACTGGGATCAAAAGCTTTGGAGACATGCTTAACCTTTAACTCAGTGATTCCACTTGCAGGCTTTTACCCGGAGGAGAAACTCAGGAACAAATGTAGCTTGATAGACTAGAATTTTTGCAGCGTTAGTTATTTATATCAAAAGATTGAAAACAAGCTAAATGTCCAACTCTGGGGTGCTTGGTAAATAATTTGTGCACTCATTAAAAATCCTAGCGGAGAATACTGAATGCCAAAGTGTTTGGAAATCACCAAATGAAAAGGTTTATAAAACAGAATTGCAACGAGATTCCATTATACTCCCGGCCTCTCACACGGGCAGGAAGGGCTGGCAGCAGGGCCAGTAACGGTGTCTTCTATGCCGGTGGCCACCCAGTGCTTGCGAACTTTCTCTTTTGAATTTGATTGCATGTTCAAAATTTACTGTGCCGGATCTGGATTGCTTTTGTAGTCAGGAGAAACCTGAGAAGTATTTTTTAAATTTGATTAGAAATGTTACAGTTTACTTCAAACATCCCAGCCTACAGGGAAGGGAGGACAAGTCTGCTCACAGGAATTCGGGTCCCTTCGAGGGAACTGGCCACACTCCAGGACGTGGTAGATTCTCCTGCCTTGTGCCGAGAAGCCCACGACGAGGGCGCCCCAGGAAAACGGGGTCGGCCAAGCCTGCAGTGCCCCCAGCGCTGGCTTGTACGGCACTAATTATGCAGATAAGTCACTGTCCACTCACCGAGCCTTCTTGTTGCTGCTGTGGTTTTTATTTGTGGCTCAGTGGCCAGACTCAGGCCGTGATGTGAAAGAACAAACAAGAGGCAGCTTTGTTCTTTCTGGAAGGAAAGGCCCACAGTGTGCCACCGGGTCCCACCTCTTGATGCCCCTTTCCACATTAGGTTTTCCATTGCTTGGCAGGCCTCAGGCCATCGGGAGCTCTCCATACTTGGTGCGAGCTGACAGACGATCCCAGGGCCACTTCTCACCCTCCACCAGGCTCTTCAGAGAAGGCACACCAGGCTGATCATTATTTAAGCTCAAGTTCTGGAAGCCTCATCACTACAAAATAAGTATTTTCTGGAGAGCAGAGGGAAGTAAGTAGTATTTATGAACGCCTGCTTTAAGCTGGACACCCAACTGGTATTTTCTCATTCAACCCTCTCCTTGTTGACCCTGTTTACAGATAAGGAATCTGAGTCTCTGAGAATAAACACAGCAGCCCATGGGGCTGGCTCAGCCCTACACAGTGGTCTTCCCCAGGGCAGAGGATCTGGAAAACACAAGCGAGTCCTCCACCCATAGAGGCCATGGTCTTCTAACCTTGCAGACAGTGGGTGGGGGCGGGGGGGCGGGTGGAGGGGCAAGCATCACTGGTTCCACAGCTGGAACTCCTCTACCGTGGCCTACACCAGTGCTCCTGCAGTCAGATTAGCCTGGGAGAGTTAAAACCCAGGATGTCCAAGTCATGTCCCATGCCAAGTACTGACCCTCTGGAGTGGAGCTCTGATGTCAGGATATTTTGGTCCTTTCAAACAACAGTTCGGCTCAGCATATGCCTGTAATCCCAGCTACATGGGAGGCCATAGGTAGGAGGACAGGAGTCAGAGGCTCACCAGGCAAAAACTCAAGACCCTATTCAAAAAAACAACTAAAGTCAAAAAGGGCTGGGGGGGCGTGGCTCAAGTGGTAGAGTGCCTGCCTAGCAAGGCCAGGCCCTGAGTTCAAACCCCAGTACTGCCAAAAACAAAAGAAAAGGAAAAAGAAATGGTTCAGGATTTGGGGTCTAAAACTCTCTGAGTGCCCCCCTGGGCAAGAGCAAGATGTGGGCAGTGGGAAGCCCTGTCTGCAGTTCACAGCCTGAGGGAACTTTGGAGATGTCTTCCGAGAAGCCAGCCATGAACTCACAAGCAGTACCAGATCCTAAGTGGACATATGGTCTGGTAGAATGTCCACTTACTCTGCAGAGACCAGGACCTCCCAGGCCGGGAGGCTGGCATCCACTGTCAGCACCCTGTGTGGGGCAGGCAGAGAAGAAGCAAAGATGACCACACAGCACCAGGGAGCCACAGCCACAACGCGGCTTGTTAGAGCCGTGTCCTCTTCTGGCTTCTACAGGTGCTTACAAAGCTTCTTCCCAGCACAGCAAGTGCCAGGGTCTGTGCCTGTGCCTGTGATTATCTCTGACCACCCAGTGAGCTGTTCAGGGTGAGGTATCAATTCCAAGAGGCTGCTTCAGCTTTTCAGAGCCTCGGACAGAAGATGGGGTGATGAGTTGGCACCCTTTTTCCATGGCTTTAGTGCCAGGATATGGGCAGGTGACCCCCCTCTGTCTGTCTGCTCCCACTGGGCTTGGGCTCCAGGAGTGGCACTGATTAATTGATTGATTTTGGCAGTGCTGGGGGCTGAACTCAGGGCCCCACACTTGCTATGCAGGAGCTCTATCTTGTGAGCCACGCCGCCACCCCCACCCCTTTGTTTTTTGCCCTAGTTACTTTTCAAGTAGGGTCTCTTATTTTTGTCCCAGCCTGGGACTGTGATCCTCCTACCTGTGTCCTTCCATGTAGCTGGGATGCCAGGCACATGCCACCACATCTGGCCCAGGAGTGCCGTTTGTAAATTGCCCCTTGAGTGGTACTCTGACAGAGGGTACCCAACAGACACATAGTTTCTAGCTGCCTCGCCTCCTGAGGACGGTTAGCTCACAGACAGATGGTGGAGCTCTGTGTCCCTGGCCACCTCCCACCAGGGTTCCAGCAGCAGACAGCTGATGTCCTGGGCACCCATAGCCTGGAGGTTGTGAAGAAAGAAGGTCTAGCCCTACACACTGCAGGGATGGGAGCCTGCTTCCTCACAAATGCAACACTTTAGAAGCCAAGAGACAACTCTATTGGGAGACCAAGAGCTAATTAAATTTACTGGGATCATTGAAGAGGAAATTATTTAATATTCTGAACAGAATTTAATATTTGAAAGCAAAATGGGCCTTGATTCGTCGTAGAGGGGGTTCTCCACCATCTGGGCTTACTCACAGATGGGGGTGAAGAGACTGAGGTGCAAGGAAGGGTTTGGTGTTCCTGGGACCAGAGGAGATGGAGAGAGAGGCTGAGAGTGGGCAGCAGGTTGAGCCCTCCTGGAATGCTGGCTGGCGGCCCTGCTCTAGGATGCTGTTGGTGCCTTGATTGCAAATGCAAAGTCATGGTGTCTGTGGCCCCATATTTGGGACCCCTGACCACTGCTTGTATTCCCCCCGGCTATTTGTCACCCACGGTCACTGCTGGCCAAGCTGCATGTTGAAGTGAGAGGACCAGAAGCTGACACAGTTCCTGGCCGTGTACACATCTAAACATCCCTGCACCTCAGAGAGAAACAAAAAATGAGGTGCCTTTTACCATGTCTCCAATATGGCTAAGTGGGGACCCTGTCAGGAGTTGTGAAGCCTAATGTCCTAATGCTGCCCTGCACACTCCGTGAAGCTCCTCCCTGGGAATTGTCTCGGAAGGAACCATGTTTGTGACACCCCATGGCGCTCACAGGGTCACCATGGCATGGCCTACAAAGTTCTGAGTTTGTTTTCCTAAGGCCCCCTGGAGACCTGTGAGCACAGTGCATAGGAGAGTGGCTGTGACAAGGCCACCGGAGCCCCTCTGCTGATGGAGGAGCTTCCGGTGTCCTCCCTGGGGAACCTGCCATGGGGCCCAGGTCAGAGACATATCAGCGCAGCAGAGAGGCTCCGGGGTCACACCATGCAGGCTGTGACTGCACAGGGAGAGCTGCAGAGGGGGAGGGTGTCCCCTGTGAGGAGGACAGGGCTGGGCAGCTCACAGGCCTTTGGACTGAGGCTCAGCCACCCTGAGGTGAGCCAAGCAGAGCTCTCAGGTCTCTGAGGAAGGGAAGAGGAGGAGACAGGGAGTCGAACCCAACTCATTCCCCAGAGAGGAGAAAAAGTCAGTTTCCTGATGACAAGTCGTGAGGTAGTGCAGAAACCCCAGAGGACAGCCTGGGCTGGTCAAGGAGATGAAGGACTCCAGCCCAGCCCAGACATGTGACAGGAATCCCAGTCAGGCAGCAAGTGACAGAAACTCACCTCACCCAGCTTAACCAGGAAGAGAAGTCATGGGTGCCCAGTACTGAGAAGCCTGGGGGTAGAGCTGGCCTCTCTCTCTCCTCTCTCTCTCTCTCTCTCTTTCTCTCTCTCTCTCTCTCTGTCTCCCTCTCTCTCTCTCCCTCCTTCCCTCTCTCTCTCTGTCTCCCTCTCTCCCTCTCTCTCCCTCCCTCTCCCTCCCTCCTGCTTCATTCCCTCTCTCCTCTCCTTCTTCCTCTCCCTCTCCATCTCCATCTCTCTCTCAGTGACACAGAGAGCATTGTCCCTCACATTTGTGTATACAGACACCACAATGAAGGGCACAGGCCAGCCTGGGCTTAGCGTGGCCCGTCCCTGCACAGATCCTACAAGAAGAGCGTGAGAGACTGAGCGGGCACACCCACACCCACACACTGGAGGGGAGGGTGCAGAGGCCCTATGGACTGGGAGTGAGGCAGTCCCCACTGGGACCTGAGCGTGGGGCACACAGCAGACGGTCCCCAGGTCACCTGGCATCTGCAGCCCTGGGACAGGCAGAGGTGTTGCCAAAGTGCTCCTTGGGACCAAAAACCAAAGGTGGAGCTGCAGGGGCCACCGTCCATCCTCAGGTCCATCAACCTTGCAGGTTCTGCCACCAGCTGCAGCATGACTTGGTGTGAGGTTGACTTCCGTGGCTGTTTCTCTTTTCTAACTGTAAATGATTCTGTAGGTTTCACACCCAGGGCCCTGGAGACTGGGCATGATTTACACCTGTAATTAAAAGCCAGGAAGCCCGACACTGGGCAGGTCATAGACCTTTTCACTGTGAGGCACCATGGGGCATCTTGGGCTGTTGACTCTACTCCTTTCCTTATCCTTCTGACCCTTTGCTGACACTCAGGATTTCCCAGAGCTGGGTCCCTGAAGTGCCACCCTTGGAAGAACAAAGCCCTGAGAGGAGTGTCTATGTTGCTCTTTACTTCTCTCTCCCACTTGGCTTCCTCTTGAAACAGTTACTCATACAAGTCTTCCAACCCCACCAAGCCCCTCACACCCTACAGAAGCCAGCAACTCAGGTCCCTTCTGTCCGTGACTCTGAACCTGTTTGTCATAGGTTCTTTTGTAGCTTGTCCTCTTCAGCAGGAAGCTCACCTGACTTTGAGAAGGTGGTAGGGGTAGTGGCAGGCAACCTGGAGCCCAGAGGACAGAGCTGCCTCCACAGCTGCCCTACTCCACCCAACCCCCAGGTCCTTGGGCTGATTTTCTGTGCTGGGGACAGGCAGGAACTCCATCTCACCTGGGTCATCCCTGTACCATGTCACTGGGAGACACTACTGAGAAGGAAAAATTGGGGAACCTCTTCCTGTCCCCACTCCACCCTCACCCATTCCATCCCAGCAGACCTGAAGGCGTTCCACAGTGCTATCCCCCAGACAGGCTCAAACCCAGTACCTAAGTGGACTTTCTGGGCTCACCTGGTCCTCAGAGTTGCTCCAGGACCCCAGCACTCCAGCAGCCCATTGACGGGTCTGCAAAGCTCACTGAGAGGCTAGCTGTCTAATCCCCATAGATGCAGGAGGTGACATCCTCAGGGCCCCTTCAGGGCACCTGGCTAACTCAACCGAGGCCAAAGAGGGGCTGTGGGCTATGACGGGGTTGACTTGGTACAGAAAAACCAGGCTTCTAGGCCTCCCATTCTGTCATTTACTGCCTGTGTCCTTAAACTTTACTGTTTCTTCCACGATGAAATTGGCCCTGTCATCAGTGACCCCTGTGGTTTCCTGTCTGCTGCTGTAATTCAGATCTTAGCTTGAAGCATGGACGAGGCTGACCCCACTCAAGGGGCGGCCTGTGGTCAAGGGCCAGGAGGGTGGGGAAGGTTCTCTGGCATTGCCAGGACTCAGCCTGCACACTTGGGCCCTGGCACAATGAGCCAATTACTTGAAGGCACAACATGGTAACCTGATGGTTCCGTCCCCTCCTGGAGGTTCCATGGGGCGTTCAAAAATCCTGAAACTCTAGGGCCTGGTACATAGAATTTCCCCAACCAGGGTCACCCATGTTTCCTTCTGCCTTCTTCTTAGCAAAGCACATATCTAGGAAAACCAAGAAAGTCACTCTCAACTGACAATAGTAGGTAATGATTTGAAAGTCTTAGAGCAGAAAATCACACAAAACTTAGAAGGCAAAAAAGAAAAGACTTCTTTTTTATTTCTGTTGTGCTGGGTACATCGTCACATTTACCAAAGATCTTACTACATATCATAGTTGAATTCATTCCTCCATCATTCTCCGTTATCCCCCCTCCCCCACTCCTGGAATAGTTTCAGCAGGTCTCATTTTTCCATTTTCATACATGAGTACATGATATTCCACCATATTCACCCTCCTTCACCCTTTCCTTATCTCCTTCCCCCTCCCACTGGTGCCAACCCTCAGATAGGACCTTTTTACCTCCCTGTTCTCCATCATGGAGAAAAGATATTTTTCTTCATGTAAAATAGCTATACAGGATGTTTCCTTGTGACAGTTCCACTTGTAAATGTTTTATAACCTGAATTGGCTCATCCCCTCTATTTTTCTCCTTTCTACCTTAGTCCCCTTCTTATGGTGATTTCAACAGGTTTAAAAAATTATATTCATTCTTGTATAGAAAGTACATCAACCACGTTCACCTTCTTAACTTCCTTCTCTTACCCTCCCTCTCCCATTAGTGCCCTCCCCTTTGTGTGACCTGTGTTTTTGTTACATTGCTTGTATTTGTGTCGGGCCTCTAAGGAAAAGACTTCTGACTAAACATAAGAACTCCCATTCAGGGAAAGAATGTACAAAAGCAAAGTGAGGAAAATTGCACAGTGGAGGAAAGATCTGTATCGCACAGAACACAAGAACAGAAGGCTAAGCTCCTTCATAAGCAAAAAGTTCCAGCAAATTAATAAGTAAAAGATAACAAACAGAAAAACAGCCACTCCATTAAAAAAAATACAAATGACCATTAAACACAGGAAAAGATACTCCACTTCACTCCCAGTTAAGGAAATTCAACTAATAAACAAGCTACAATGATGAAGTGTCAAATGGCAAAATAGTTAATACTATTCAATATAAGACAAGGTCACAGTAAAAAGATACATAGCAGATGTGACTACAAATTGGTAAAAAACAAACAAACAAAAACCTTTATTGAGGTTTTTGCTTGTTTTATTGTTTCACCTTGTTTTTTGTGGCACTGGGGTTTGAACTCAGGGCTTCATACTTGCTAGGCAGGTGCTCTACCGCTTGAGCCATGCCTGCAGCTCTTTTTGCTCTGGTTATTTTGGAGCTAGGGTCTTATTTTTTGCCCAGGCTGGCCTGGACAGCAATCCTCCCACTGTAGCTGGGATAACAGGCATATGCCACCCAGCTTTTTTCCATCGAGATGGTTTCTCACTAACTTTTTCTGCCTGGAACTGTGAGCTTCCTGATCTCAGCCTCCCAAGTAACTAGGATTACCAGTGCCCAGCTGTTGGAGGGTCATTTGATGATGTCTATCAATTTTTAAATGTGCACAACTTTGACCTAACAATATCACTTCCAGGAATCTATCCTTCTGATTTACTCTCACAGGAAAGCCAAGATGTACTTGCAACATATAAGTGCGGTTCTTTTATAGTCGCAGGAAGCAGAGGGTGTGGGGGGTGTCCACCCACTAGGACATAATCGTGGAACATTACATCATGACAGGTCGTCCAGTCATTGCTTAAAACAGGGAAGAACTACATGGACTACTAAGACACGATGCCCAGGATATACGCAACCAAAAAGAGCGTTCCAGAATAATACACACGAAATCCCATGTGGCCATGGAGAGATGAAATATGATGCATACGCATACACTTATATTTATATAGATTATGTAATTCCATATACACGTGAAAACCTCTGGGGGGAATGCACCATCAGCTTCACTGCTGGGAGAGAGAGAGAGAGAGTCAGCCAGCATGCTCTTAGTTCCCATTCTTTCACTGTTCTCTGTTGCTTTTAATTTTTTTGCCATGAGCAAACAGCTTTTTAATAGAAAAATGATTTTTCTTAAAAATAGTTTTAGGAATAAAAGCAGAGAGAGAGTCTTTGTATGTGATTAAAGTCAAGTTATTACCAACTTCAAATAGACGCTATGTTTTAGGTAAGCCTCAGAATAGCCACAGGGAAAAACCTCTGGAAGACACACAAAGGCCAGCGAGCAAGGAATCAAAGAACACTACAACAAAACAAAATCATCAACTTTCAGAGAAAGACAGTGAAAAAGGAACAAAAGAATGAAAAAAATTACAGTCAGTAAACAATTAACAAAATGGCAAGAACAGGTCTTACCCATCCGTAACTACTTTAAATGTAAATGGATTAAATTCTCCCAAGAAAGACAGAGTGGCTGAATGAAGTTAAAAAAAAAAAAACAAGACCCAAAAATGTGCTTCCTGCAAGAGGCTCTTTGGCTTTAAGAACGAAGAGTGAAGTGAAGACAGGGAAAAAGATATTCCATACAAATGAAAACCAGAAGGATGCAAAGGTGACTGTACAAATACTAAACAAAATAGCCTTTGGGTTCAAAACTGTCACAGAGGCAATGAAGATCATTAATGACAAAAAGGTCAATTGAACAGGAAGACGTAATTCTATAGGCAGCCAACAGTGAGGTGTTTAAATACATAAAGGCTGACAGAGCTTTGGGCAGCAGTCCTAGGAGACGTCAGTGCCCCACTCTCTCCAACGTCCATCCAGACAGAAATCAATGAGACAGCAGAGCCGGACTCCACCACAGGCCAAACACACCTAGCAGACGTACAAACTCCTCACCTGACAGCAAGAGAATACAGCTGCCTGCCAAGGGTGGATGGCCGACTCACAAAACACATCTCACAACACATTCAAGTCAGACTCATCCCAACTCTCTGACAGTCACAATGGAGTGAAACTGGAAATCAAAATATGTAGGAGAACTCACAAATACATCGAAACTAAACGGCGCATTCTTGAGCAATCATTGGGTTGCAGAGGAAATCAAAAGGGAATTTTTAAAATATCTTAAGACAAATGAAAATGAAAATACCCAAAGAACTACAGAAGGAAGAATAGACTAAGCCCAAAGCTGACAAAAGGGAAAAAATAAAGAATCGGGTCGTCAAAAGCCAGATAAAGAACAGAAAAACAACAGAAAAGATCAACAAACCTAAGAATTCAAAATAAATTTCCAACAAACCCTTAGCTCAACTATGAAAAAGAAAAGACAAATGAAATCATAAGGAAGAGACCGCACGACAGTGTATGTCTCTGGAAGAAAAAAGGACCACAAGAGACTCTTAGGGGTAATTAAATGCCAGCAAATTAGATAAATTAGAAGAAATGGATAAATTCCTAAAAGCATACGACCTCCCAAAAGTGAATCAAGAAGAAACAGAAAGCCCAAACTGACCAAAAATGAAGGAGGCTGAGTCAGTAGTCAAAAACCAACCAATAAAAGAAAATCTCAGGACCAAATGGCTTCACAATCACTAAAGTTCTAAAGCTAAGAAGACTTAATGCCAATTCTTCTGAAACCCTTCCAGAAAAAAGAACAGAGAACACTCCCAAAATCACTTGTTATGCTGGTGGAGTGGCTCAAGTGGCAGTGCACCTGCCTAGCAAGCACAAGGTCCTGAGTTCAAATCCAGTTCCACTTACTCATCACTTTGACATCAAAGTCAAAGAAAAAGACCACAAGAAAAGAAACCAACAGGCCAATATTCCCGCTGAAAATAGATGTAAAAATCCTGACTGAAACACTAGCGTGCAGAATTCAACGGCACATCAAAAGAATTATGTACCGAGGCAAAGTGGAATTTATCCCTGGGATGCAGGGATGATTGAACATATGCCAATCAATCAACGTGACACACCACATTAACAAAATGAAAGACAAAACCCACACAGCCATCTCAACAGTCTCCAAAAAAAGCATTCCACAAAGTTCAACGTGTACCCATGATTAAAACTCTCAACAAAGTAGATGTAGAAAAACTCACCCCTGCACAACAAAGACCATGGATGAGAAGCCCCCCACCAAGATCAAGAGGAGGGAAAAATGAAAGCTTTTATAAGGTCCAGCTCAAGGCAAAGATGCTACTCTGGCCACTCCTATTCAGCATGGTAAGTCCTAACCAGAGAAGTTAGACAAGAAAAAAGAAATGAAAAATGTGGGGAAAGATATTCCATGCAGAAAAAAAGTAAAATGATCTGTTTGCAAATGACATCATTTTATATATATATATATATAAAACCCTAAAGACTAACAGCCAAAACCCTCTGGAACAAACAAAGAGAATAAAGTTGCAGAAAACAAACTTGACTTTGGAAGATCAGTTGCATTTCTAGACGCAAACAACAAACCATCCAAAAAAGAAATTCAACGAACACTAGCTTGCTTGAAATAGCAACATAAAGAAAATAAATTTAACCAAAGAGATGAAAGACTCGTGCAGTGGAAATTATAAAACATTGAAAGAAGTAAAAGAATAACAGATAAATAAAAACAAATGTCACCTGGTGATGAGAGACTGGGTGGGAGGCCCCAGGAGGTCTGTGTGCATGGCTGGCCTCCATTGGCAGCATTCCTCCCTGACCCGGGATGGAGTAGGACCCCTTCGGAAATGGGGGTCTTGTGGTCTATCAGACAAGGTAGGGCAGAGAATTTCTTTATGGCCAGTTCCAAGGCAGAGAGGCAACAGAAAATTTGAGTATCTTTTTAGCTTCTATGACGCGCCTTGGGAAAGAGAAATTTGAGTTTCTATGGCCTTTCTTGGGGATTAAAAGGAGCAGGTGGAAGAAAGGCAGGAGAAGGTCAGGGAGAAAGATTTTGCTTTTGGAGGCAGAAACCACCCAGGGCTGGGGGTTCTGAGCCAGGAACCATGGATGAAACCCAATATACAGGAGCACGGGAGATGCAGAAGGCCCTGGTGCAGGTAAGAGCTCAGATGTGCTCCCCAGATGGAAGGGGCTGGGAGGTGGCAGGTAAGGGGGTAAGAGGTGGGCAGGAGGCTGGAGGGAAAACAGCAAAACCCAGATTGTGCTAGGGCTAGCCACAAACAAACCATTAGAGGCCAATCATACATCCAGAGCAGGACCAAGCTACAGTTCCCCCAACTGAGTGGAGACCAGGCAGGAAGAGAGATCTGGGGAAAGCAAATCAGGCCCACCAGGAGCTTGGGGGATCCCTTGATGTGGATAAGGTCAAGGAGCAGGCCATGAGACCACGCTCACTCTTACACCAACTGTAAGTCTAGGATCTCCAAAGCCACTCTAGGGTCAGAAACACACACAGCTTGAAAGTCTTGGCCTTGGTTATAGCCATTACAGCAAAAGGGCACAGATTAACATCAGCCAGTAGACAAGGCACAGGATACCAAGGCCAGGAAAGTAGGGGCAGGAGTCCCCAAGGCCCCTCCCTGTGGAGTCAAGACAGAGTCCCTTTCCCAGCCATGATGGTAAAACATGTACAGAGCACTGCCAGCTGGGGACACGGCCCCAGTGTCCATGGTCTGCTGGGTCCATCTCAGAGGCATGGTGAGTGCCCACATGGCTGACCTCACACCAGCCCCTCCAGAGGTCAGCTGACCTTATGACTCAAAGTCCCATCCCGTGTTACATTATCGCTGTGGCCCAAATCCACCACCTGAAATCTTTGTTGGTGTCACTTAAAGCCCCCTGGGCAAACGAGACCAGGCCTTTTGAAGGCTTAGCCATGACTTCCTGGCCATGCTGGATGCACTGCTGCTCGACCAGCGCCCTGGGGTCAGACTTTGCAAGTCAGGAGACCTCTGTTTTCAGGTGTGGAAGTAGGTGAGGAAGTGCAGTCCAGAGCAACTTCTCCAGATCCTTTGTCTAAAGGGATCATTGTCCACATGCTAGTGCGGCCCAAACTGCCGGAGAGCAAAGTCCCCGTGCTTGCCAGCCTGGGGAGGGGAGAGACATGCCTATAGGACAGTACCCTCAACCAAAGTGGTCTGTCCAGGGGAGTTTTGGGTCAGAAAACAAGAAGACAGGATATGGGGGTGTAGCTCAGTAGTGTTTGCATAGCATGGGTGAGGCCCTGGGTTCCATCCCCAGCACAAGAAAGGAAAGGAGAGGGGAGAGACAGAAGAAGAGGGAGGGGAGGGGAGGGGAGGGGAGAGGTGTGGCAGTGCACACCTGTTGTCCCAGCTACTCAGAAGGCTGAGGCAGGAGTATCGCTTGAGCTCATGAATTCAAGACTAGCCTGGTCAATATAGAGAGACCCCATCTCAATAAAAGGGAAGGAGGAAGGAAGGAAGGAAGAAGGAAGAAAGGATGGATGAAGGAAGGAAGGAAGGAACGAAGGAAGGGGAAGGAAGGGGAAGGAAGGAAGAAGGAAGGAGAAGGAAGGAAGAAGGAAGGAAGGAAGAAGGAAGAAAGGATGGATTAAGGAAGGAAGGAAGGAACGAAGGAAGGGGAAGGAAGGGGAAGGAAGGGGAAGGAAGGAAGAAGGAAGGAGAAGGAAGGAAGAAGGAAGGAAGGAAGGAAGAAGGAAGAAAGGATGGATGAAGGAAGGAAGGAAGGAACGAAGGAAGGGGAAGGAAGGGGAAGGAAGGGGAAGGAAGGAAGAAGGAAGGAGAAGGAAGGAAGAAGGAAGGAAGGAAGGAAGAAGGAAGAAAGGATGGATGAAGGAAGGAAGGAAGGAAGGAAGGGGAAGGAAGGAAGAAGGAAGGAAGGAAGACTCTCACATCCTCATAGCAGGAAGTGGCCCAAGCCACCATTTTACAGAGAAGTGTGTTCAAGAGAAAACCCACACAGAAATGGACAGGAACAGAGCTAACGCACATACCCGTGCAAATACAGAGCTGGGTGGCGCACAGTCCTGGAGCCAGGGAAGCCCTACCCAGCTCACCACCACCAGGAACTGTAAGCCAGTTCCCTCCAACACAGGCCTGGCCTGGGGCCTGCCAGGGCCTGCACAATTCAACCTCACCCCTCTGGCCTCCCCTTCTCTCAGGCCCCTCCTTCTAGTTCTGTGTCTGCTGTGAGGTCCTCCAACAGCCCTGACTATCCAGCACCCCATGCCTCACTCCGACACGTGCCTCCCAGACCGCACGGCCTCCTGCATGAGCACGGTGCACCTGGCCAGGGCTGATGGCAGAGGAAAGAGGAACTGGCCTCCTGCCAGGAAGCCTCACCTGCCAGGGTGAGGCTTTTGCAGTGAAGGGTCCACACCTGGTGGGCAGATGGAGGAGGCACAGGGAATTGGAGATACCCTGTCCAGGGGCCCAGAACCAAGCTGCCAAGTGAGTAAGGGAATGAGTCATTTGTGAGCGGCTGGCTTGAGGGTCATTTGTGAGAACTGAAAAGACTCCTTGATTTAGGCAGACGCTCCCACCTTCCTGGGAAAACACTCCCCTCCTCACATCAGCCTTCTTCACTGAGGGCCACCGGTGCTCTCCCTCCGCCCCCTGTCTCCCTCTCTTCCTCTCCCTTTCACAATGAGGGGGGGTCTCAGCATCCTCGCCTCCTACCCGCTGCCCCCAACCACTTTTCCTGTGGGAAGAAACCTGTCTCCCTGTACCCAAAATGCACAATTGATCTCTTTTTCTTATGACTCTCACCTTCCATCTTCTGTCACCTACACGGAGACCTAGGATGCACTTGAACACAGAGTTTGTTTGTCCCGAGGAAGAAGAAGGCAGAGGAAGGAGGAAGAGAAAGGAGGAGGAGGAGAAGAAGGAGGAGGAAGATTAAGGAGGAGGAATATTAAAGAGGAGGAGGAGGAAAAAGAGGAAGGAAGAGGAAGGAGGAGGAAGATTAAGGAGGAAGAGGAAGGAGGAGGAGGAAGAAGAGGAAGAGGAAAGAGAAGGAGAAGAGGGAGTGCCCTGCCTCCTGCAGACAGGGGCTGATGGACGCTGCACAGACTGGTGCCTGGTGGCCTTGGATTCATCCACTCTGGCTCCTCGCCAGCCCCATCCACCCCAACCACCCGGGTCAGCATATCCTTCCCTGACACCTGGCAGGTGTCCCCTCACCCTCTGCAGTGGTACAGTGGGAGCTGGAGGTGCATAGCAGATCTGAGGTGCAATTCTGGAGGTGGAGCTGGAGTGGGTGCAGTGGGTGGGGAGGTAACAGTGCTGGGCTGCATACAGAGTCTACAGAGACTGGAAGCTGTCCTGCAAATAGTGTCATGTGGGAAAAGCAGATGTCACCCTGCACCTCTGCAGAGTCCGTGGTCACTGTCAGGACCCTTGTCTGCCCCCTGCACTCCAACAGTGACATGGCTCTCCTGCCGCAGAACCCTGCTCCTCCCACTGGTGGCATGTGGAAGGGTCCTGGCATTTACCCTCAAGCAGTGGTTCAGCTGATACATTTGGGTCTAAACACCCCACTCCATGGCCTCCATGTGGGGTGATTTGGAGGTGTGCGGCCCCTCAGGACCACACCTGCTACATATGAGCCTGGTGTCACCGATGCGTCCTTCACCTCCCACATCCCTGTCTCAGGATTTGAGGATTTCCCAAACAGAGACAGTCTACCTGCTCCTCACCGAGGTCCACACACAGCCTCCATTCAGCCTGACTCTACCTCTTGAACACAAGGGACAGACATATGACCAGATATCTGAGGAAAGCCTCCGGCACAAACAACAAACAAAGCGATACCATGTGGTCAGTCCAAGATGGCTGCCTTGCAGTATTCTTGCCTTGTGGGGTCCTTCCCTGGACCATCCCTGTGACCAAGAGAACAAGACAGGGTTATCTGTCACTCTGACACCAGGTTGCCAGAGGGAATGTAGCTTCCATCCTAGTTCCTTCTCTCTTTCTCCTCACCCTTCTCCCCATCATTTTCTCCAAGGGAAGCCAACTGCCATATGGAGAGGCTCACGTGGTGAGAATGGAGACCTCCTGCCAACTACCAGGTAACTGAGCTTGGAAGCCAATCCCTTGTCCCAGTCAAGCCTGGCTGACACACTGACAGCAAATTCATGAGACCCTGAACCAGAGCCACCCAGTGAGGCCCAACCAGATTCCTGCCCACGGGAACCATGCAATAAAACCATGTGTGTTTTATAGAGTAAACCTGACATCATGACAGACAAGCAGTGCAGATGGAGAAAACTTCAAAGAATCTATCATTAATGTCTCAGAGACACGAAGGGGTGTTCACCATGAAATCAGAAGGAATTATGAGAAAACATGAATGTTTGCAAGTTAAAATAGGTGAGTCAAAGAAGCATTGGGGTAAAAATTTGAGGAAGTTCCCAGAGAACAGAATGAAGAGGCAAAGACATGTCCAATAGAAGACTTGAGGGCTTTTTTTTTATTAAAAAGTTACATAATGAATTCAGGAAGTCCAACATCTAACAAAGAGGAGCTCCAGAGAGAGTACTGAGAAGACAAGTGAATAAAATTGTCAAAGATGTAATTCCAGAAGCTTCCCCTTCTCCCCCATAACTGAAGGACATGAGTCTTCAGATTGAAAGGAAAACAGAAGGCCAACAAAGTCTGGCCACATGGAAGTCTGGATGGAAAGGCACATTGGAAGATGTACAAACACCTAGGCCATTATTAACTTCAGAAAAAACAAAAGCCCGTATAACTAAAAAAGGCAAATGTTATACCAATGATATAACTGCTGGTGTTAGTTTTAACCCCATAGCACTATTTGATATTTACATGTTATACCTTAATTTAAAAGGAAAAATGTTAACGTCACTTTTTTTTGTGGCATTACTGGGGTTTGAACTCAGGGCCTCATGCTTGCTAGGCAGACACTCTACCACTTGAGCCACTCCTCCAGCCCTGGTGTGTGTGTACGTGTGTTTGTGTGTGTGCATGCTTGTGTGTTGGGTATTTTCAAGATAGGGTCTCAAGAACTATGAGCCTGGGCTGGCTTCGAACCTGGATCCTCTCAATCTCAACCTCCTGAGTAGCTAGGATTACAGGTGTGAGCCACTGGCGTCTGGCTGATTTGACCTCTTGAAAATTAAAAAAGAGAGAGAGAAAAAAATTGTGGTATCTGCACAGGAAAATCTTACCACTTTGTACGAGTCACCTGGTTTGTATAATTGAGCAAAAAAAAAATACTGAGCAGTATAATCTTAAAATGCATGCTTTTTCCAGCTTCCTGCCATAGGCATAGTTTTACCAAAATGACAAGGCATAAAAGAAAGTTGGTGTGTTGGTCAGCTTTCCGTTGTGGTGACGACACACCTAAGAAGAATTTAAAGGAGGAAAGATTTATTTTGACTCACGTTTCAGAGGTCCATGGTCACTTGACTCAGTTATTTCTGGGCTTGTGGTGAGGCAGACCATCATGCAGAAGGAAGCCGCTCGCCTCATGACAGCCAGGAAGCAGAGAGACAGAGAGAGGGAGAGAGAGAGGGAGATGGAGAGGGAGGGAGGAGCCTGGGGACAAAATACACCCTTCAGAGTCACAATCTGGTGGCTCATTCCTCCAACCAAGCCCCTCTCCTAATGGCCCATTCACCAGTGGACCACTGATGGACTCATCCACTGACGAGGTCAGCATCCTCGTGATCACTCACCTCTCAACTGTGCCCCCAGCTGGGGACCAGACTTTAAACATATGAGCCTTTAGGGGACATATGCAAACAGATGGGACTGTAGAACTTAGAGACCTTCAGGTTCCAACCCAAACTACTCACCATCTCACAGACATGGAAACCCAACCCCAGCAAGCCAGTGCTTACCACAGGACTGTAGGTTGCCACCAGCACAGCTGGACTCGAGCCCAGGCATTTGGCTTTCCAGGACCTGTTGTCCTTCATGTAGATGGAGCACCTGCACCTCCAAAGGTTCTGTGCACATCAGGAAGACTCTTCCAGAACAAGGGACCTGGTGTTGGAAGCAGGGGAGGGAGAAAAGGGTGACACTGATCCCACACACCCAGGGTATATGCAAGCAGATCAGACTGTGGTGTAACTAAGAGGCTCGGTCCACAGTTCTGATCCTTTGAAATTGCACAGCCCTGACCCAAAAGTCTGTGGTCTGACTTAGGTTCTGCAACTGCTCCTAGGTACAAAGTTCTCCAGGTCAAGAGTAAGTCCATCCTATTACATCAATCAAAATGACCTCATTTTCAGATAAGAATTGGACTTCCACACATGGAGAAATTTATGTCCTTTGGAATGGTTCCATTGCCCCTGGGGCAGAGGCACCTGTTTCTTGGTTTTTTTTAAGGCTATCTTATTTAAAACATTTGAGAATGCCTCTCAAGCGGTGCCTCCAGAGTCAGTTCAAAACCCACCACAATGGCCAGGCATGAACTCTTGCCTGTAATTCCAGCTACTCTGGAGATGGAAACTGAGAGGACTGTGTTTTGAGGCCAGCCCAAGCAAAAAGTTAGAGAGACCCCATCTCAGTCAACAAGTCAGGTGTGGTGGCATGTACCTGTCATCCCAACTACACAAAAGGTGTAAGCAGAACTTCAGTCCCAGGTCAGCTCTGGGCAAAAGAGGTAGAGTGTCTGCCTAAGCAAGCTCCAGGCCCTGAGTTCAAACCCTGGTACCACCACAAAAAAGAAAAAAAAAGAAAACAGTTCTCATGACTTTCTCAGCCCCTTCCCACTTCTCTGAAGCAACACCATCAGTTGCCTCTTGGCCCTCCCCACAAAGCAAGTCTGCCCTTGGATCCCATGGAGGGTGGGAGAAAAGAATGAACTTTGGAAAGCAACCCCAGGGAAGTCTCTAAGGAGACTCCAAGGCAGGTCTGGCATGGTGTTGGTGTGAGTCTGAGCACCAGCTTCCAGTGATTGAGTGTGTGGTCCTGGCCCTGAGTTGAATGTCAGTCCCTAGGGGCTGTAGGCAAAGCCCCCACCTTGACCAGAGTGAAAAGAGGACAATGGCTGTAGGCCTGAAGGAGCAGAAGGGGGAGAGAGGTGAGCCACAGACCTCAGGTTCATGTCCAGCATCCCCCACCCACCAGGTGACCTTGGGACCGTGTGCCCAGGGTAATAACCACACACCTACCTCCCAGACTCGATGAAGCAAAAATCGTGATGTCTGTCAAGTAGAAAGTTCCTGGTAAGTGAGCTGACTACGTGTCCGGCGGTCAATGCAGCAGGACATGAGGCTTAAGCAGATTTGAGACAGTGGCCAGGGGTCACATCTCTTACTGGAATAATCTTGTTTACAGGATGTCTAAGTGATTTTGAAGTAACCAAGGCTAAGGTGAGTGGCTGTACAGAGACTATGTGGCCCATGAAAGTCAAAAGCATTTGCACCCTGGCCCTTCTCAGATGTTTGCTGACCCTTGTTTTAAGCAATTGATGGTCCCAACACGTAATATGCCAAGGTCATGGGGAGGGTGGGGTGCCTGTTCAGTGGAATATTATTCAGCCATGACAAGGAGCATAGTGGTGACCACTGCTACAACAGATGAACCTTAAAGGCACTGGAAATGAAAGAAGCCAGCCAGATAAAAACCACGTATTATATGGTTCCATGTGTCAGAAATGTCCAGAAAGGGAAATTCATGGAAACAGAAAGTGAATAGCAGTTTCAAAGCTGAGTGGGAGAAGGTGATATGTCCTAAAACCAGTGACAGTTACACAGCTCCCTGAACTAAAAACTACTGGCTCGTGCTTTGCATGGCGGGGGGGGGGGTGCGGATCCTGTGGGGTCTCAGTCTACGTGGGCTTCTAGAACAAAATGCCTTCAACTGGGTGTCTTATCAACAACACTGATCTGGAGGCTGGGAAGGTCAAGGTCAAGGTGTCAACAGATTCTAGGACAGGTGAGGACTGCTTCCTCTAGATGGTTTTTTAAGGACACTAATCCTATTCTTGAGGGCTCCATCGTCATGACCTAATCACCTTCCAAAGGTCCCACCTCCAAATACCCTCACCTGAGGAGTCCAATGTAGGAAGGTGGGGGACACAGACATTTAGTTCCCCATATGGTGGGGAATACATCTCAATTAAGCAGCTTGCGGAGTAGAAGTGAAGAGACACCTGGGAATTCCAATCCATGCCAGCAGTTTCTGGATGTACTACTTCCTGCAGCCCAGGATGGCATCCACATTTCCTGAGATGCTCAGGGAGAGAACGGCAAGGCCCAAGTCAGCCCACACACTCAGGGGAATTTGCACTGAGGGCCAGGCCGGGCCAGGCTGCACCTACAGCACCCCACTGCATAACTCCCTCTACCTCCTCAGAGGACCCATGAATGTCCAGTGCCTCCCACAGAGAGCCTGAGAGACCCCTCCAGGCCAGGTTTCCCTCCTCCCTGCCTCACCCCTGCCTGCAGCATCCCTGTTTCCTGGCATCACCTATACAAACTGCCCATGTCCCCAGCCTGCCTCAACTCTGAAGCAGCTGTCACCCAGGCCAGCAACTTTCTGTGATGGTCAGGCTTTCTGCAAATGTGTTAGGAGTCACAGGCCATCCTGTCTCCATCTGTCCCACTGTTCAGTCCTGCCTTTTTGTCTCAGAAACAACAATTGCTGATTCGTAAACCATGGCTGTGTTCCAATGAAACTTTATGTGCGAACCTGGGCAGAAGCCAAATCTGACCCCTGCTGGGGTTTCGCTCTGTTCCAATGGTGTCTCCACAGGAGGCAGAGGGGCCTCCTCTTTTCAAAAGGTTTCATGCTCAGCTCAGAGTCCTTCCATGCTCCCCATTGCACTTGAAGGAAGAGACCCAGAGAAGGAAGAGAGGCAAAGGAAAGAGGAAAGGGGTGGGAGCACTGTCTGAGCAACAGAAACCTCTGAAGACCTGTTCTCCCCTCCGAGGGGCAGATCACCATGACTTTTTAAACCTCCTTGTGGTCCTCCCCACCCCCACACTCTCAGGTCCCAGGACAGGACAGGTGGAGTACTCTGAGCACAAGCCTCATTCTGCCAGGGAAGTAGCAGTCACCATAAAACCAGCTCTGAACTGGAAGGGGACAGACGAGCATCCCAGGGCCCCGGACACTTTACTTTTCTCTTCATCTTCTCTTTTGTTTGTGTGTGTTTGTTTGTGGTGCCAGGGATGGAACCCAGGGTCTCACACCCGACAGGCCAGAGCTCCAACACTGAGCCACGCCCTGCCTTTCCAAAGAAGGCTTATGGTCCCCGTCCTGGAGCCTGGGGCCCTCAGGACGCAGACAGCATGTCCTGGACAGAGAACCCCAAGACCGCATGAGCCCAGGCTCGCTGCCTGTCGGTGGCAAAGGTGAGTACGTTCTGTGCTTTTGAGCAAATAATGAACAAAGCCTTGGGCTTCAGGGGACAACAGGCAGTGGGGACTTTTTCCTCCTGGATTTTATAGTCCAAGAGAATTCACTGCTATAAAAGGGAAGGACTCAGAAGAGGAGGAAGACCTAGAGGGGCTGAGGGGCCTGCTCTTCTCCATCCCCTCATTCACACGTGTGTGTGTGTGTGTGTGTGTGTGTGTGTGTGTGTGATGCCTCTCTTCCTCCTCCCCCTCCCTCCTCCTCCCCCTCCTCCTCCTCCATCTTCACTTCTCCCTCACTCTCTCTCAATCTGTCTCTCTGCCTCTGGACGTATCCTCCTCCACACCCACTCTCTGGCCAGGACCCAGCCTGCCCCTCTTACTCTCAGGTGTCCCAGGTAGGAGCTCAGACCTCAGGCACCAGTGATATGGACACAACTGGTGACAGTCCTCTATGGCCAGCAGAAATCCTGCAGCAGTGCCCAGGAGGTCACTAGGGGCTGGCAGAGAGGGGTGGGGGCCCTGTGTTGACCCCACTCAGCTCTGGCCTCAGGATCAGACAACCATCAGGTGAAGCTGTCCCCGCACTGTGGAGCCTGGACCCAGAGGTGGGCAGGGAGGTGGTGGAGGACATGGGGCCCAGCCTCACCCAGCACCTTGCCTTGGCCACCAAGTGACTGTAGGCTGACCATGTGCTCAAGCCTCACCTCCCAGCAGCCCCTGCGGAGGTGAACCGTTTTACAGTGGACAATTCAGTGACATTTAACATGTTCCCAGTGGTGTGTGACCCCCACTTTGCCTCAGAGGGAAACCCCACATCACCATCAATGGCCACCACCCATCTCCCGCCAGCCCCTGCATCCCATCTCCATGGACAGCCCTATTCTGGATGCTTTGAAGCCACGGAACCAGGGCAACCAGGCACTACTGGCCTTCTGGTGTGGCCTCTTTGAGCATGTGTTTTTCAGAATTGGCTGTGAGTCAGAGCCCCACCCCTTTCCACAGCAAGATCACGTGGACTCACCTGTCACTTCAGGTCCACAGCTCCGCTACTGACAAAGCCTTGAGGCAAATGAACGGAAGCACAGCCCTCAGTTCTCTGTAGCCACTGTGGCCATGGGGCCACCATCATACCCAAACACCAGCAGGATGAGTGCGGAGGCCAGAAGGAGGCCCCAAGAAGAACAGGGAAGGCCCCAAGCCTGGGGCTACTCTGCACAGAGAGAACCTGGAGGCTGGGCCTTGTCTAGGGTACAGCCAGGTGTCACTTGAGCCCCTCCGCACTGTTTATGTGCCACTGCAGACTGAGCAGAGCTAGGGGCTGCAGGTGCTGGCCATCCTCCTTTGAGACTGACACCCAGTGGAGAGCAGGGCTGGCCACTCCCGTCAGTCACCCTGTCCTGAAAGCACTCAGGGCTGGCTGAGCTACAGAAGAAAACCCACCCCCGGCCCAGCCACGCTCCTCAGGACTCAGTTTTTCTTCTCACAAGAAGAGGCGAATTGGAGGAGACCAGGGGTTCCTAGCCTGGGGAGAACTCAGAAGGTGTGTGGACTTGAACAGGAAAAGAGTCCATCCTCACCACACACACACACATACCCCTTTCGTTAGGAATGAGGGTGGTGGCAGTGCCTGGCACTTTACCACACACAAAGTTAGAAGTGTTTCCACACCATGCACAGTTTTCCAGACACCTCTCTGACAATCATTTTGAAATCATGCCTCTAGATCACGTTACCAAAGGCATTAAAAACGGATCCAGTGGCAGATGGAGGAAGGCGGGGCTTTGGGGACAGAGGGATGGAAAGTAAAGGGGAGGGTGTGAAGAATCCCAGGTGTGACTGATTTTCAGGTGTGTCCCCATCAGCTTGCTCCAGGAGCTGGGAATGCCAAGTCCCTGTGCACCCAGGAGGCGCATCCTGCAACCCTACCTGGGTACAGCTGGCTCTGGAACTTCCAAACTGAAAGTGGGGAGTCCTCCAGTAACAGAATGACAATTGTCCTCAGCACAGAGTTCTGGATCCCCCGTCTGCCTCCTGCACCTCTGATCTACACACACGTGCCCTTTTCTGGTTACTAACACCTGGAGAAATGAAAGTTGAAAGCGCCATCTCCCGCAGTCCTCAATAGGAGTCATGGGGTAGGCACTATTTATGGGGGGGTGAGCACAGTGCAGAATTGTACACGCAGAGTGGGGACTCCAACCCACAGGGTTGAGCACTCCCCTATCAGGCATCCCTACTCCTCTGAGAACACTATCTCTGACCCGTCATCTTCTTGGCACCAAATCTAGAACTATTTGTAGTCGTAAACAGTAGTGACATTGCAGACAAAGAGACAGAAAGGAAACCTGCAGACAAGTCATCTAGCAAGGTAACGTCGGATTGAATTTGTGTTCCGTTAGCCAGGACAGTCAAGGTTCTGCTGCAGTAAGAAAGAAGTGAGTTCTGCTCAGTGCTCACTGGCTCACAGAATGGTTTACTTTTCGTTTGTATCACAGTTCAGCAGGGTTTGGCAGTTCTTCTCGGCAGTTGCCCCGGTGGGGTGACATCAAGATCCAGGCTTCCTACATCCTGATTTCTTCCAACTTATGCTGGATGGACAGAGAAGGTGGACAGGTTCTGTGACAAGGTCTGGGAGTGGTGTGTGTCACTTGTCTACAACCCACAAGCAGGGAGATTGGGAAGCATGTCTTCCTGGAAAGAGAAATAGAACTTGGGGAGCACAGGACACTGTCTCTAGAATAACAGAGGAAGCAGACCTATGACCCACGGGGCAAGGAGCCCATTTTGGATAATGGCCCAGGGACGGTCACTTTAAGGGCACGAGTTGAAGGAGCCAGCCAGGAACAAGCAATCTAAGCCCAGGGAACAGCAAATGCAAAATCAGGGCTGGAAAGTACCTGGCAGGAATGCTTTTTTGTAAAAGCAACACCCAGACTCTGCTTTTTTACGTGATTCTCTAGGTGCAGGAGCCCTGTTTAGCACCCAGCATCATGAACTCACCATAATCTATTTGACCACACTTCTGTTGACAGTTGCTTGGTTTGGTTGGCTTTGGAGCTATGAGAAATGGCAGGGATCACCTAGTGTGCCTTTGAGCCGCACCTGTGCACGTCTGTTCACTGGGGGAGAGTCACATAGAGTCACCAGGTACAGGGGCTGACCTGGGTTCAGCGTTAGTAGATTCCACTAACAGAAGTGGTTGTTCCAAGTGACATTCCTACCAGCAATGTATGAACGGTCAAGTTGTTCTCTGTGTTTTCCAGCCCTCAGGATCACCGACCTATTCATTGTAGTCCTTCCAGTGAGGATATAGCCGTGTTTCTGTTCCTGTTTCCCTAATGAAATTGTGAATATTTCTCCCAGTCTCTTTCTATTTTTCTGAGAGCAGTTTTCTGGTCCTGTGTGTTGCAAACACTGTCTCCTGCTCTGGGCTTGCAGAGGCTCTGACTTAACCTTGTCCAAGGGGTCAAGCCTGCCCTTAGAGGGTTGGTGCTCTTTGAAGCATGAACTCTTCCATGTTGCCTTCTGGAAGGTAGAATTGATTTTCACGTATGGTGTGAGGCAGGGGTTCTCACTTCTTATTTGTTCTCATGTGGTTTTCCACTTGGCCCAGCACCATTTACTACGAGGTTAGTCCATGGCCCTTGTCAACAGTGCCACCGCTGTCTCTTGTCATGTACCACATGGCTCATGTGTGCCGGGTCTGTTTCTGGGCTCTCACCCCTCTTCGTTGGTCTGTTTGGTCTGTCTTTGTATCAGAATCTTTTTTAACCCTGTTGGTGATTCTACCGTGCATCCAGGGTTAAAGATAACCCTGATCTACAGCCTTGAAGCTCACAGCAACAGGTGAGTCTAAATGCAAGTGCATCGAGATCCAGTAGAGAATTTGCAGAGGAAGCATAGATTAAATTTGGAGCATGGGAAGAGAGATGGCAGAATGACGGGGAAGCTTCCGTGGAGTGGGTGGGAGAACCAGGCGGCAGCCATGTCTCAGAGGATCCACCCCCTCTCGTCCTGTCCCTCTCCTCCTGTCCAGACCTCCAAATCAAAGTGCAAAGAAGGAACGACAGACACAAGAAGGAAGCCTTCCTTCTTGGGTTACCAGCCAAGCTTAAGGAAACTAGACCCCTCTGACGGCCACATTTTGTTCTAGAGTTGCCATAGCACTCTGTAATTTATGGCTATGTTTTAATTAAACATCGATTCGCCACTAATTAGTCTAATGATCAGTCTTGGGGAGGAGACAGGGTTGTCAAATAGCACAAAGGAGGAGGGAAGAGAAACGGCAGCTGAGGTAGAAAGGCTTTTCCCACCTCCCTCAGGCAAAATGCTCGTTCTGATTTTGGTCCATTATAAATGATGCTTTCAAAGTGAATTATCCTAAGCGGGTTGAGTCTGACGGAGTCCCGGGTGACGGATGCGGGCAAGATTGAATCTCTCCTTTTTCATCAGATTTCAGACTCTTACTGCAGCTAAAGAGCCTCCTCCACTTCGAGAGAAACTCATTTCTGTCCCCACAATAAAGCCACCCTGAGCTGAGGCTGTCCCCTCCCCCGAGCCCTTCATGGACTGGACGGCACATCTTGCCAGGACCTCAGAGAAGCGGGCATAGCAGGGCGCTTCCCCCCCCCAGGGGTCTGCAGACCCCCAGTGCCCCATGTCACCCTTCCCTCATCCCTCATCACCTGCCACACCTCCAACGGGTCCACACAGCTCAGGTTTTCTCTGAAATCAGCTTGCCACACCCGTGCCAGCTGCCCTCCTCCGCCACCAAGAAGGCCGAGTCGCTCGACATGGGCACAGTTCGCGCTGGAGGCCAACCTGCTAGAAGCTAATTGTGCGAGTGAAGCCTGGGGAGCGAGGAATGGCGGACGGCATCCGTTCATCGTGGCCCTCGGGTCTTTGGAAGTGCGTTCTCATAGCACAGTGCAAAATTCCCTTAAAGCCTATCTTTACTCCGAGCCAAAGCCGGGGGTAGGGAGTGGGGGGAGACAGAAGAGAGAAACCAGAAATCCAGAAAGTCCCGAACCAGAGCAAGACACTTCCCGACCCACCATGAGGGCGAGACCCCGGCAAGCAGAAAGACCCTGGCGCTTGTCTTTGGGGATCCTGGAACTACTGGAAACACCCCTTCCAGGATGGGAGGAAGCATGGGGAAGCCGTGGAGGGTATGGGAAAGTTCACGCTTCTTCTCTTTGTAATTCTGGTAAAATACATATGACATAACATCTTCCATGTTACATTTTTTCTCTGTGCTGGAATTGAACCCAGGGCCTCAGGCATGGTAAGCAAGCAATCTGAGCTATAACCCTCACCTCAGGATAACCATTCTTAAATGAGAGGTTTTGGGGCATTCAGTACATTCATATTGTCATGCAACAAACACATGGAAGCTCTGTCCCTATTAACAAGCCCCCCACACCCCTTCCCCTGCCCCAGCAATCCCATTTTACATTCTGTCTCTGTGAGTGTGATGACCCCAGTGACCTTCCTTACACGAAATCATACAATATTAGTTTTTGTGTGTGTGTGCCTGGCTTACTTCACTCCGCACAGCATGCCCAGGGCTCATCCACATGTTATCGTGTGTCAGAATTTCTTCTTTTTTAAGGCCAAGTAATAGTCCACTTTGTGGAGGGAACACATTTTGCGTGTCCACCATCTGACGATGGACACGTGGGCTGCTTCCCCTTTGGCTGTCGTGGGGAGTAACTTTGTGATCTGGCGAACTCAGTTATTTGAGTCTCACACTGAAAAAAAAAGATAAGGTTAGACCCTCTGCAAGCGCCCCCCGCCCCATTCCTGTTTCATTTTCTTTGAATTGGTGAGGATAAGAGAGACTTGCCCCAGCTCCTGAGATGGTCACAAGTTTGATGTCCCCTGTACGTCTTTTCACTTGTCACTTTCCAACAGCTTTTGCCAGAGGAGCACAGGACGCATTCCATATAAAGTGCTTCTGCCTCACCTGAGACTTGGTCTTCAGTGACCTCAGAACCAGGGAAATGATCTGTGTGGCTCACCTGAGACTTGGTCTTCAGTGACCTCAGAACCAGGGAAATGATCTGTGTGGCTGGAACAGAGAAGAGGAAACTGGAAATCCAACCCTGGGTCCAGCCTGGCTCTGCCAGGGACTCGGTTCGACTGTAAAAGGGTGTCGTGCCCCCAGCTCTGTCTGGCTGCTCTGTCCCTTAGTTGAGGCCTCACACAGCTGCACAGATGTCAGAAGAGGCGGCTCACCCACCCTGCAGGTCCAACGAGAAGGTATGGCAACCCCCTGAGGCAACAGGAGCCTATGAGCCCCTTCTGGCTTTCAACCCCAAAATTCAGAAGTTGTGTTAAAAGGACAGGGGTTAAGATCTCCAAATGCCAGGATGATGGCCACAGCCTTTACTGCCACCTCCCACCCTGAAGTCACGTGTCAGGCACTTTCTTGTAGACTCACCGGGACCAGTGCCAGGCCAGGACACCCTGTTCCAGTGATGCCCCCCAACCCACCCCGTGGTTGGCTCTGCTTATTTAGAAGTTAGGGAATTTGGGACACAAAGCTATCACATAGTAGATCGAGGACACCCAACCAGTGCCAGCACCCTGGGGCAAGACAGAGGACAGCAGTAGACATCAGCTCCCTGGACCCTAAGGTAAGACTCCTGCCCATCCCCATCACACACAGGTAGGGACAAATGTCCAGTTTGGGCCAAAGGGACAGGATCAGAAAGATGTGCTGTCACTCCTAAATCATGTGACCACATCCCTGACAACTGTGTCTGCGTTCTTACCCTCCCTGGAAGCCACGGACACTAGTCTTGGAGAGGAAGCTGGCCCTGTCCCCTCAGGGAGGACACCTGTGAGCAGAATAAATACATGTGCAGCTCCGAGTCACCAGGGCCTGGGACCTGAATATCACAGCGGCCAGTAGGACCTGCTGGCACACTGGCCTGTCTGCCACAACTCCGGGGTTGGCCACTGGCCTGGTTGACTAAGTCCAGGAGTGACTTCAGAGGGAGGCCCCAGGGCATGGGCCACTTTCATGCCTGCTGTGACAGACAAGGCTAGTGTGGCGAGCTGTGGCTGCTGGACGCTGGCTGCAACCTGGTCTCCAGGTTGGTGCCACAGCCTTTGTTGACGGTGGCAGGGAGCTGGTGGTGCTGAAGGGAATAAACACAGACTTGAGTCTCGGGGGAGGCCAGAGGGGCCCCAGGATGCTCGGCCCAGCTAGAGCTTCCAGAAATGTTCTCAGGCAGGGGATGCCTCCACTTGGTCTTAAAGGACACTGGTGGGACGGGAACAGAAGGGGGAGGGCACACCAGGGGGAGCGTGTTGAGTGAGCAAAGGTGGGGGCAGGGGGAGTACATGCAGGCCGCTTTCTGGGGTGCAGCCGGTCAGACCTGGGGGACAGAGGACAGGGCAGCCTAGAGGGAGTCTGGACTACCAGGACCATCAGTGGCTGGTCACAAGCAGGGGAGAGACATGAGCAGGTTCCATTCCTAGTTTGTCATCTTAACAGGTGACACCTGAGGGGTGCCAGACTGGATATCAGGGGACTGTAAAGAGGTAGATCCTGTGGCTGAATCCAGGCCCCAGGCCCAGCAGCAGATGCACAAAGGAGAGAGAGAGCGAGAGAGAGATTGGTTCGGTCTGAGACTCAGCTTTAAGTCATCAGCATGGTAGCATAAACTGTGCCCTTCCAGGAGCTGAAGCCAGAGCAGGCAAGAGCACCTGAGCAGGGAGGGACAGCAGCCTTGGCCCAGGAGCCTCAGGACGTCTCTCCTGTCTCCTCCCAGGCCCCTCTCTTCCGCTGACCTGGCCTGAGCCAGACAGCTTGTCACCTCTCCCCAAGGCCACTTTGACTCCTGCCCTGTCACTGGGCCAGCTGTGGCCATTTTGAGGGTGACCTGTCACCCCTCCAGCTCCATAGGCTCCTCATCCTTTCATTGCTCCTGCCCTTGCCTCAGAAACGTATTTCTAGACATGCCAGGGACACCAGCCCACCTGCTCGGGCGCCTGTCTGCCCACCCGGGTGCTCTGCCCACTTGAGCTTAGCACAGGGCAGCCTTCCAGGCAGGTGACTTTTGTCTGGCTGGAGTGGAGTCCAAACAAGCCATTCCTCCTTTGTGCTGGGAACTTTCAGAAGAGGGGTGGGATCATACTTGGGGATCCTACTTGGGATGGGCCCAAGGAGGACGTTGGGAAGTGCAGGACACAGCCGCTGTCTGGCTGAGTGGTTGTGTGCCTTGGGTCCCCAGTACTGAGGCTGCAGGCATGACCCAGAGGGGAAACTGGACTGACCTCTCCTTAACCAGGAAGCCTGTCCAGTACCGCCTGTCCCAGGCCTGTCCTACTCAAGAGAGTGAGGGCTGGGATGCACAGCTGCAGACTTGGGCCCCCCTCCTCCCCTTTAATCATTGCATGAAAGCCATGACCTCCCTGCATGGGTCAAGCACCCTGTGGGTAGCACTGCAGATGTAGAAATCAAAGACAGCACAGGCTTGAGGAAGATGCATCTGGCCTGGGGTTGGTGACCAAACACTGGCAGGTTCCAGGAGCTCAGCAAGGGAGACTCACATCTAGCTTAGGCACCTGGAGGAGGTGACATTGAGTGGGGCTCTGAAGGATGCCCAGGATTTCAAATGGGATAATCAGACTTGCATCCCCTATGGAGAACTTGGGCCAAGCCACCTTGAGGCAGAGAATCAGATGGTGAATTTTCTGGCCCCACCAGAAATTCACTCAGTCACTCAATGAACACTGCTGACTTGAGACAGTGAAGTTATGGGCTACACTGAGCCAAGGAAATAGTAAAACCTAGAGCAGACAGGCTTCAGGTCCCAGGGGACTCAAGGGCAAAGCCAAATCCAAGGACAGTTGTTGGGGACACAGGACAAGAAGTAAGGCGTAGTCATCTGCCCATGCGAACACGATTATGATGACTTTATAGAGATCTGGTGACTCCTCAGGAGCAACCACAAACCCCGCCCCCACCCCCAGGCTCTTCTTGTCCATAGCAATGGGACAGACACAGGTCACTGTGGCAGTCTGGCCTGGGGTTGCAGGTGACTTCCCTGCACACATGAATTATTTATCCCTCCAACTTTAGCTCCTGGGTTCTTGTGATCCAGCACAGCTGCCCTGTGCTCATTGCCACCTGTCTTTGGGGTGCTCTTCCTATAGACTGGTAAGGCCACCCATGAGCTGCTCTCCCCAGTCCAGGGTCAGGCTGGGCCTGGGCTTTCTGCCCCCACCCCTGGCTTCCCTCCACACTTGCCAGCAGGAATATTGATCAGCAAGCACATCTTCCAAGGCCAGGCTGGAGGAGATCAATGGGGTCAGGTGGCCTGGAGGCAGCTGTCCTCCATCCCAGTGCAGGCTGGGAGGCTGCTGCCTCCCAGCCACAGGGGCTCCCAGAAGAGCTGCCCCCACCAGCTTGCACTGCCAGATAAAGAAGCTGCTGTCCCTCTCGCCAGGACTTTGAGCTCCCTGTGGGGAGAGAAAGGGCCGCTCTCAGCTGCGATTCCCAGTTCAACTTGACCTCAAGTGAAAGCAGCCTCCTTCCAGGGTGAGGGAGACAGCCAGAGCCCCAGCCACGTGCTTTTCAATGTGTCCAGCCATTTCCGCACCAGGAACATTCCTGAGACACAAATCAATGGTGACAAGGACTGGAGTGGGGGCCAGGTGACCAAAGAGGAATCCAGGGCTCCAAGCAGGTGCGTACACCACCCCATCTTCCCAGCCACCCAGCATTCCAGAAAACACAAGCACCCACCCAGCAGCATCACTCCAGTCCCTGAAGCTCTGGACACACACATGCACACACACACACACACACACACACACACACACTCCATTATCTGACTGCACCAACTGAAACGCAGTAGCAGCAGGAGAGGCAAAGCCAGAGCTTTCATGCTTTTCTACAAAGCCATCTTCCACTGGTGCTTCCAGGTCTTTCCCTGAGCTCAGAAGCTCAGCCCAGAGTCTCTGCATGCTAATGTATTTCAGGAGGCAGAGCAGGTGGCCACAGGGGTCCTCCTGGCAGAAAGGGAGGGAAGAAAAGGTATTTTTCTCTCTGAGCCTCCACTGCAGGCTCCAGCTTTCCTGCCGTGTTTGCCTGCCTTCTTGGCCCAGCAGGAGGGAAGGTGTGGGGTACCCCCTTGGAGGACAGTGCAGGGGCCACAGCCTCAGCTCCCTTCTCCCAGCCAGCCTCTGAGCTACACGTCCACTAAGAGGCCCCTCAGGAATGAAGCACACATAAATGATAAAATTTCCTGAGCGAGACACCTGTTCTGGCCCCATCCAGAGCCTGGAGTTGCATCTGTCTTGGTGCCATCCAGCTAGCTATCTCAGAGGGTGCTAGCAGGCGGTGTGCACCTCGGTGCAGAGGAGAGGCCTGAGTTACTCAGGAGCAGGAGACCTGGACAATGGGTTGAACTAGAGACAGCAGCATCCCTGGACATGTCCAAGGCCCAGGGGTTCCAGCTCCATCCTTGGGCAAACGAGGATGCCCATGGAGCCAGCCCCAAACCTGCCCAGTGCTGGGCTCCTCTGGCCACAGGCTTCCTGCAGGGAGAGGTCATTCCTGGTGGGTGCCTGCAAGGCTCAGAAGGGAAAACTAGGAGGATGTGTGAAAGGTGACCTGGGGGTTGGGGGGTGCCTTAGCGCCGGCGGTTGTCAGGGGTCTGAGCAGAGGACAAATAAGTTGACACCTTGATAATGAGAAGGTGCATCTACCAGTGCTCAGTGAGAGGAACAGAAACCCCTGGCACTGTAGGTGTGCCTCATATGTGTGTATAGTGCACATACATACATAGGTGCCCACACATGTGTACACATTCAAACACATACATATGCACATGCCTGCATGTGCCCATGAATATGTGCACACACACATGCATATACTCAGGTGTGTATGGATATATGCATGTGTGCACACATGAGTGTGCACATGTATATACAAGTTCACGTGGCTGTATTCGAGCACATGTGCATTTAGGTGCACATGCATATATGCATGTGGACAGACACACAGGTGCGCACACACACAATACACAGACATAGGGATATGCATGCATAGGTGTCTGCATGCATATGGATATGCACACAGAGGATATGTATACATGCAATGTGTAATGTGTGTGTACACACACAGAGGTATGCATGCACACAGACATAGATATATACATATAAAGGCACACGTGGGTGTACACATGTATATGCACATGCACATATATATACACATGTGTGCACACACGTATGTACACTGTGTTGCATATACACATGTGTACAGACACACATCAAGGCATGTGTGCACAGGTTTATATGCCCCCAGACCTTCAGGAGCCCAGACACCAGAAATCAGAGATACAGGCATTACAATAACATACCTAAGCAGATCAAAGAACTTTGAAAATGTTAGCCAACACTTGGAATTATTTTTTAAATTCACAGAATTTTTTAAATATGTAAATAAAAATTCAAGAACTGAAAAATGTGCTGCCTAAAATAGAGAACTCAATAGATGTGTTTTAAAGCCAATGAAGAGAGAATCAGCAAAGTGGAAGACAGCTCAGAAGAAAATACCTAGAGTGAAGCTAAGGTACAGAGAAGAAGGAAAAGAACAGAAAGAGGCCAGGAGGCCCCTGGTCACAGGGCAGAGGACCAAGGTGCCACGGAATTCCTGGAGGAGAGGAGTCTGAGTCCACGGAGGAAAGCAGTACTGAAGAGGTAAGAGCTGAAAACTTTTTATAGCACCTGAAAGACATCAAGCCACATTTTCAACAAACCAAACAAGCCCCAAGCAGAATAAATAAAAAGAAGCACACACTGCACACATGGTAGCAACATTAAAGAAGAAAAGAACCAACAGTCCTCCCACAGTCAGCCAGTGGCTGAGCTAGCACTTGAATACAACAAGAAAAAGTGATTTCACATAAGGAAACAAATTTCTCTTAGGGATGCTCACGAAGACAAGGAGAAAGCTGGGGGAACAACTTCAGAGAGGGGCAGGCACCAGGTGTCCTGGGGCTCAGCAACTCTGGCCACACTCGGTCTGTGCAGGTGTAGAGGACAAAGAGGCAGGAGCTGACAGGGCCCTCTGCCTCCTGTCCCTCCCACACTGCCCTGTCTGAGGTTCAACATGGGGTGTGGACCTCCAGCAATGCAGTAGCTTGGTTTATTCCCTGATTGTCACCTCCTTTGAGCCCAGGCCATCCCAGGATGGGGCTTGACCTTGCAGGTTCAAGTAGAATTGTGTTACCACAGGAGCCCTGATCCAGCCACACGCAGGTCCTATTGCAGTTCTAACCAGTGTCCACCACATCCCCTCACGCTACAAGGTTCCCTCAGGGGTCCCCCTGCCCTTCCTGCGAGTGGCCTTCTGTCACCCTCCCCATGCATCTGTCTGAATCCTGGGCATTCCAGCAGTCGGCAGCTCCCATCCTGGAGCCTGTGATGGCACAAAAGTGTGGCCAGCTCCTTGTGCTCACCCCTCATGAGGCAGCTCCTCGTTGGCCATGAGCCCCCACCCCACACTAGGCTCAGGGCAGCAGAGCAGCGGAATGAAGTTGAAAGCCTGCCTGCTGGCGCAGGTGGAGCCCCCAGCACAAGCCAAGCCTAGTCATGTCTCACCCTGACATGCCAGCCAGTCCAGACAGGGCAGCACCTGCATCTTCTGCCTGAGAACTCCCTCTGGCCTTTGAAGCCACTTTGTCCCTGCGCTCCCCACCTCAAGTTCCAGGCAGCAGGATGGAAGTGCAGGGCATTAACACCCAGAGGATGCAGCCCTCAAAGCTAGTGGGGTGGGGGGACGGTCCCCCAGCTCCCACTAGAACTGCCCTCTAGTGGGTAGTTCCAAGATGCTGGCCATACTTCAGCAGCTGGCTCCATGGTGCCCCTGTCCCGCTGCCTCCCCCTACCCCACTCACGCCTCTCTCCCCTACTGGCATGTTTGGTGTCCCCCAAATAAACTGATCCTGCCACAATCCTCCTCTGAGTTCTGCTCCTGAGGGACCCTATCAGCTCACTCACCCGAAGCCAGTACCAGGATCAGCTGAGGACAGAGCAGACCAGCCCCAGGGCTGAGTGGGACATGCAGCTCCACCATTGAAATGCATGGAGGTCACTCAGAGCGGAAGCCACAGGCAGTGGTGGGCACTGGAGAGTCCAATGGACTTAGCCAAAGCCCCTGAGGTTGGGAGTGAGCAAGGAAGGCACTGAGAGGGAGAAGGATACAGAGAGACCAAGACAAGCAGACGCACAAGGACAGAGACAGCCCCGAAGCTGCACAGAGAGCCAGCAAGCACAGTCGGAGTGGAAAATTGGAAAGGAGCAAGTGCCCTTGAAGAAACTCTACCATTAGTATGACGGATCCTCAAAATGCTGAACACTGGGGCCCAGCAAGTCCGCCTCTAGGCACACGCCCAAAGACCTCGACAAGTATTCAAACAACAGCCAACAGGTGGAAACCACACCATCCATTGAGATGTACAACATGGCAGACCCATACAGCGGAGTATTATTCAGCTCTGAAAAGGAATGAGGGTGGAAACAGTGGCTCATGCCTGTAATCCCAGCTACACAGGACACATAGGTAGGGGAAAAATCTCAAGACACTGTAAGAAAAATAACTAAAGCAAAAAACAGGGATGGGGACCTGACTCAAGGTAAAGCACCTGCCTAGTAAACTCATGTCCCTCCTCAACACCACCCAAAAAAATGGTATGAAATAGTGCTATTGTCACAACATGGAAACAGCAGACTAGCAGTGCCAGGAGCTGCAGGAGGGAGCAGGGAGGGACTGACTGCTGATGGGCACAGGGTTTTCTCGGGGCGATGAGGTTTTGGAGTGAGACAGAGGCAGTGGCTATGCAGCTGTGCAAATGCTAAAGCCGCTGGATTGTTCTCTGTAAAATGGTTCGTGGACCGTTCTTTAATTTCACCTCATTAAAGGCACCTGTATTAACCAATTTAAATACATCTTTTTGGTCGTGCCTATTAAAATTACATTGACTCAGATCTTTTTATTAAAACGAAAATAAGCTGCACTCAGGTGAAAAAAATAAATAAATAAAGCAACGTTCTGCCACACCAGATCCTCAGAGGTGCCACGGCCCATACGGGCACGCAGCCCACACACAGACGCGTGCAGGGTGGCAGGGGACCACTGCTCACCTTTGAGCTCACCCACCTGTCCACGCCCCTGTATGTCCCTGCTGCTCTCCTACCTTCCCCCCAGGAAATCATCTGCCCATTACCTGGGGGACCTGAATGCCGCAGCCTGGGAACTTTCACAGGGATGACCTTATGGGAGGAACCTACCCATATCTTCGGGGGACCCTAGGAGGAGCCCCAAGATGGGGACTCTCTCTCTCACTGGGATTTCCAAGGGCAGGCTCCCAGGAGAAACGGTGGCAGGGAGGGGACTGGTGTGGATGCAGTAACTCCAAACCAAGTATGGTCTCAGCAGAAGACCACCTTGCCTGGTCCTCCAAAAAGCTCTAAGAACATGTCATGCCAGCACCAGTCCCATGGTAGGGCCAGCCTTTTGTACCTGCTGTCACCTTGGCTGTCCATGGAGTAGACAAACTCCACCGATGGCGGTGGTGACTGGCTCCTCTAACCAGAGGCTCCTCTCCCCGTCCTCTCCTCACCTCCCACCCTGTGGGCCTTGAAAGAAACCCAGAAGAGTTCAGCAAAACTCCTTCCTTCACCTGAAAGCACAGAGGGAGCCCAGCCTGCCCTAGGTCAGCAGTTCCTGTATACAACAGACGGACAGACAGATGACAACTGTGAGGCTCCAAAAGCCTTTGGAGGCACCTTTAGAAATTATAGTTTTCCTGATGCAAATGGAAAAAATTAAAACAGCCAATGAAGGCCGAGCTGGTCTCTTACTTTGTTTTTGCTTCAAGAGCTGTTAATTCTACAGCTAATATTTAAATAGCTAGGTGATTTAAAAATTACCCTCATCTGGTGACGGGAGCCCGGCAAGGGGCTTGACTTGCAGGACATCAAACGTTCCTATGGATTTTATGTAGTGACAGGCTCCTGTGACAGCTGTGCTCACAAGGGACCCCCAACACTGACAGAAACTGGGACACTAGAGCACCAAGGCCAGAGAGGAGGGGCCTGGGGCTGCACAGAAGGCCGGTGGCCTGGGGGTCCCACCAGATGGGTGCAGACAGAAGGCTCAGCAGAGTCCTCCCGGAGCCGCCTCCTCGGGTCACAGTTAACGAGCCCTACTTGACGTGTGCAGGGAAACGAGCGCTGTTTATATTTGGAGCTTTTTCCCTGTGTTGGCTGTTGCTTTTGTTGGATCCGTGATGCTCAGGTTGGGTTGTGGGTCTTGGGAAACCATGGAAGAAGAAATGGCTCCTGTTCATCTCCCCTCCCCCCAGCCTTTTTCTCCTTGGTCAGTGCAAGGTGTGCAGGGCCAGCCTTCTCCCTCCAGCCTCTTCCTTCAGCCAGCCCACTGATCCCAGAAACGCAGGGTGACTCGACAGACCAAACCCAAGAGTTGTTCCAAGTCCACCCCTCTTTCCCCTGGTGAGTCACCAATTCCAGCTCAGGCCCTGCCCAGCAGCGCCAAGGCTTCAGGGAATCCCTGAGCCAGGCTGTGGAGCCAAGTGATAGTGCCAGGCTGGAGGCACACAGCACCCTCTGGGAGTCGTGCACCGTGGGGAACTGCCTGCTGTTCTGTGGGGAGCAGCACCACTTGTCACCACCTCCGAAGGATTACTTACGTCCCAAGTACCATGGCAATTCCAGAGCAAACTCAGCTGAAAAGAGCGTGTTATGAACTGGGTGTGGTGGCCACACCTATAATCCCAGCACCTGGGAAGCCATGGCAAGAGGATCTCGGGTTCCAGACCACCCTGGACTACAAAGGCCCTGTCTCAAAACACAAAGAAAGGTGTGGTACAAACATCCCCCAGACTCATTCCTAAGTCAGGGCTGAGTGGAAGGAAGTAAACTCACTGGGGGCGTGTCCTTGAAGGCGATATTGGAATTCTTGTCCCCTCCCCTCTCTCTCTCTCTCTCTCTCTCTCTCTCTCTCTCTCCTTCCCAGCTGCCATGAACTGAGCAGCTCTGTCACCACACACTCTCCACCCTGATGTCCCCACAACACTGAAATAACAGAGCCAACTGAGCACGGGCTGACACCTTGAGCAAAATAATCTTTTCCTCCTCTTAGGTTGTTTGTCTCGGGCATTTTGTCACAGTGAGTCAAAGATCCGTCAGACATGGTCCGTGGACTTGTAAATGCCACAACCATGTTGGAAACAGTTTGGCTCATCTCACCAAGCTGAGCTGTGCCTCCCCTACCCCCAAGACCCAGCAGCTCCTGTGCCTAGCAAATGTTCTAGAATCCTTGCCCCTGTGTGCCGGGGGGTGTAAATGTTCACAGCAGCACTGCTTGAAATAATTAAAAGCATATCCATCACTGGGGAATGGCAGAATCCCACACAGCACTGAAGAGAAGAGCCATGCCACACATGTAAACATGTATGATGCTTAGAAATTACAGAGCTAAAAAAATTAAAAAGCAAGGGGCCAGGTGCAGTGCCTCAAGCCTGCGATTCCAGCTATTTGGGAGGCAGAGATAGGAGGAGATGGTGGATTGAGGCCAGTCCCAGGACAGGAGGAAGGGGAGTTCATGAGACCCCATCTCAACAATAAAAGCTGGCTGTGGAGGTGCACCTGTCATCCCAGCTATGCGGGAAGCATAAGTAGGAGGATCACAGTCCAGGCCAGCCTGGACAAAAATGTGAGACCCTCCTTTAAAAATACCTAAAGCAAAAAGAACTAGGGGGCATGGCTCCAGTGGTAGAGAGCCTGCCTAGCAAGGACGAGGCCCTGAGTTCAGACCCCCATGCAAAGAAGAGCAAGGGAATGAAAACTTGTCACCATGTCGCATTTGGGGGAAACAGAGAGAGGCAGGACAGGGTCCTGACCACCTGCGCCTCAGGTCAACAATGGACCGGGAAAAGCGCATTTTGCTCGGCCATCAGCTATGTGTGGAAGTTTCTGCAAGAAAAGGAGGATGGAGGCAAGAAGCAGAGGTGAGGGAGAGGGGAAGAGTGGCTGTTGCCGTGCAGCCTGGTCCTCAGAGCCGGGAAGACCACCTGGCCAGCTGCGGGAGAAGTGGCCCCACCCTCTGTGACACACTCTCCATGTCCTACAGAGTTGACTGTTCTCTGAGTCTGGCTCCCAAGATATGAACAGTCCTGGGCTGCATGGGGCAGAGTCCACAGGTCTCCCAGCTTGGAGCTGCACTCAGTGTCCAGTGTAGGACACATGGCACTGAGTACACTACGGGAGATGTGCCACACATCCCCAGAACTGGTCTGGGCTGGATGGGGATGTTTAGACCAGCTTCTGCAGGAACTATTCATCGCTCGACTGGCTGACAGCCAAAGGCCATGGCTGGCTGCCCCCAGGGGAGCTTGATCACCTCTGTTCAGCCATCTTCCTTCCTACCTTCTTTGCTTCACTCCTACCTACTCCACAGCTTCGAGGTGGGGTTCCTTGCTTGGGCTCCAGAGGGAAAGAAGAGCACCCCCAAGATGCTCGTGGCAACAAACAAACTGCTGGCCAAGCTGATTCTCTCCCGGGCGCCCTCCCTGCCCTGCGTCCCACCAGGTGGGAAGGGCTGTGCCTGGTACTGCCCAGGTCTCTTTGGCCACACCCTGCTCAGTGCCCCCATTCCAGAAGGACCCCCCAAGCTCCCCTCAGTGCCCTCACAAATGCACAGGTGCAAGCAGCCGACCTCTGCCGGGTTGGGGGAAGAACCATTGGGTGGATCTTTGCTCCCTTTCCACAGACTGTTCTGAGTTGAATTTTCAGGGCTCAGGGGTCCTGGAAGCTGCGCTATCAGTCCCACCTGGAGATGATTCACCCTCAGTGCTCCAGCTCCTGCCTGCCATCCCTACACTCCCTAAGAAATCCGTGATTCAGGGACCTAAGCCTCAGGCTGTGTTTCTGGAAATCCCACTGATGCCCTGGGTGGTCCCCAGAGCCTCCAAGGAAAGACCAGGAGATGAGACATAGCCTGGGGCTGCTCCAGACAGGGGGACCTACCTCAGACAGGGTCCAACCTCAGCCTATGTGGTCCATGACATGCTCCCAAGCCAGCCCTCAGAGCCACCACCATGACAGACATGCACAGGGGTACAACTTGGAGCGAGGATAAAGAAACCAGTCACATCCTACAATGCAGGAACCTGAATCCTCCCTAGGGTGTCAGCCAAACACCGGCATACAAGTTCTCCAGGGACTGGGCTCCAACGACATGTCCCTTGGTTAGTGACTGTGGAGTGAATGCACCCAGGGCTGTACGGTCACTGATGACAACAGGATGTTTAAAACCCTGGGGCAGGTTGAGTCTTACCTTTAGAGCTCATCCCTCAGTAAGACAGAGCACACATTGCTAAGGACAGGGGACAGGCACCATCCGTCCACTCCCCGTTTCCAGATGCCCACCCCCCCACATTTGTGAGGCGCTCACTCATCTTACTTCTTTGCGCAGAGAGAAAACCAGCACTAACGCCATCAGTGGCACCAAAGATCCAGAAGAGAGTGTGATGGGGGCCCTGACGACTCACAGATTCAGAGTGCAGAGCTCACCTTCCCCCGTAAGAGAGGATGGAGCCCGGAGATTTCCCTGGTCTGTTCTGGGGATCCCCACAGGTCTCTGAGAGCTGCTCAGGGAACCCAAAGTCAAAACTCTCCGTGTGGTGCATCCATGACAGCCTTTGCCTGTTTCGCTGAGCAGACGCTGGCCCTGGTGGCATAGAAGCCATGTTAGGTAAATATGCTGGCCTAACATGCGAATCAGTCTGAGACACCCAACGCCACCACCAGCCCCTAGATTCGTCATCACTTGCACTTGTGGGATATAAAGGAGGCACACTTCACTTTGATATATCCTTGATGACACAGTGAAAAGGACAGCCGTTATTAAATCTCGACCCTAGGGACACAACTATATACATCCTGTGTGCAGAAGGGGAGTGAGAGTCACACACACCACACCCTCCACCCCCCCCCCCGCCCCCTTGGAGGGACGCAACCTGCTGGGACCACTCACAGAGCAGAGCGTGGCTCTTCCAAGGAGAAGCCTGTCACTCCCAGGAAAAGAAATAGCAGCTATCAGTGATAAAATCTACCCTTTAAGCTTGAGGAAACTGTCCCCACCATAAAGAGTCTGACAGCCCCCCAACATCCCAAGACTTTCCTGATGAGAGCAGAGGTGATGTGAATAAACACGTTTTTGATAATAAAATTATTTTTTGATATCATACATTTTCTCCCAGCCGACCGATGAATGATAGTACAAAATCATGTGTGTGCAAAAGAAGAGCCAGAGCACAGATTTTACCACAACGGAGGGAGACATTCATGAATATGGCCTTGGTTTCCTGCTACAAATGACTTTACAGAAACACGAGTGGTGTCGTTTTCATGGGGAACCAAAGATGAGCACCTGCCCACCAGACTGTGGGCAAGAGTGGTTATGAGAACCCAGCCAGACTTGAAAGAAGCTCCCAGAAATGAAAGGCACACCCTAATTTTTTTTTTTTTTTGGTTTTGGAAAATGTTGCAAAATACATATTTATGCTGACATGTAATGACTTTATGATTTTTAATGAGTTAATAAATAAGTTCCAAGTGTCTCCATTTAATTTCTAATATGGTCAATATCCATGGATCCAACACTTAGCAAAAGCTCTTCAGGGTCTTTGATCATTTGTAAGAGAGGAACAAGGGGTCCTGGTACCAAAAGCACTGTCTTAAGGATTTGAGTCACGTTTGAGACACTCCTTCCATCAAACAGCCTTTGACTGCAATCCAGCTGTGATGTCATGGAAGATTTCTTTGTCCCTGGCCCCTGGCCCAGGGACTCCCACCACCCTTGGAAATACTTGAGTAAGGAAACTGAGGGCATCTTTTGTTCCCGTGGTAGCTTCAGGATGGAGTTTGATCCCCAAGACTCAACATGATTACGGGATTGGGACTTTCAGCCCTTCTGCTGCCCCTACAGGAGGGAAAGGGAGCTGGAGACTGAGTTGATGACCAACGCCATTGAGCCAAGAAGTCATCCCTCAACAGTGGTCTTCAAGAGCTTCCAAGCTGGTGCACCCCCACCCCCAAGTCCACCAGAACAGAGGCTCCTATACCTGGGGCCTTCCAGGTCACCCTGTGTAGCTCTCCACCTGGCTGCTCATTGTCTCCTTTACAAAACATGAGCAGAATGCCTTCCTGAGGTCTGTGAGTCACTCTTGCAACCGGCAGAGCTGAGAAGGAGGTGGGAAACCCTGATTTATCTCCAGTGGTCAGAGCAGGTAGCCCGTGCTTGCCACCAGCGTGTGGAGTGGACGTCCGTTCGGTGAGCCCTCCCCTGTGGTCTGACACCAACTCTAGGTAAAGGGTGGAGGAACTGAACTGTGGGAGCCCACCTGGGTGAAAAGACAGCCTCATCAGGTATGGGGTAAACAGCTGTGCTCACAGCCGTGCCAGCACCATCCCCTCTTCTCCTCAGTGCTAAGGCTGCACCTGCTGAATGCCCCTTAGTGGTTCCTGCTCCGGGGTCAACGGTCAAGTCCTGTACCCCTGAGTTTGGGGACCCCAGCGGGGTGATCCTCTCCCTAATGGACCATTTCACCAGTAGAGGGCCCAGTCCTACCCTTGGCCCAAAAGGTGACAGACCCAGCTCATCCTAATATGAGCCATCCTTGCAAAGGAAACACAGAAGAAACCCCTCACCCCAGGCATGGCAGGGCTGCTGAGGACTCTGGTCCCAGCACCACCTCCACCACAGAGACCTGGACCTGATCCCTGACCTCTGAAACTCAGCTCACGCAGGCTCCTCCCACTACTCTGCACAAGCCGATGGCACAGGCCCCCAGAAAGCAGAAGGGTCAGGGCCTCTGGCCAGTGCTTCCTCGGACCCCAGCCACTGCCACTGAAAGTGGCCCCCACAGAGGACCAGGCCTGCGCAGCTCCCTGCACTTGTGGCCCCGTGTCCTGTAGTCCTGTGTCCTGATCCTCAACAGCCACCCGAATCTAGCAGGGCAGCCTTGGGTCCCCACACACACCTTGGTGTGGGTTCGAACACAGCTCATCTGTGGGGTCTGTGGCATGTCACATGAAATGCCATGAAATCGGGCTCTGGCCCGATTCCAGATGCCCAGCCATCTGCTTTGGTGTCTAGAGCTGAGACAGAGGCTGCCAGGGCCAGGGTCAGGGCCAGGCAGTGGTTAGAAGTTTCCAGCCTGGGAAAAGAGAAGGGGAGTGGGGTTGGGGAAGGAGGCAGGCCATCCTGGAGCAATCCACGGTAGCACAGTGCTGGCCTCCATGGCTGGCCTCCAAGCACCCAGCAGAAGGCTGCTCCCCAGCAGCCTGGTGGAGGAATCCAAGGGAAAGGAGGCAGGAGGACCCTCGGGAGTCCCCAGGCCCCCAGACACCGAGGCTCAGGCCTCACCATGGCCCTCTCCTACAGGGCACTCTGAGGAACTCCTTATTCCCAGCCTCCCAACCACAATCCCCCTCCTCCCACTTTACTCCTGAAGTCTCTGGGCCATGCAACCTTCAAATCTGGCTCCTCCCATGTCACTCACAGACACACACACACACACACACACACACACACACACACACACACACATACGCCAAGGGCTGCCCTGCCTCCTTCAGGTCCCAGTTCCCAGAGCTCTCCTAGGGCGTCCCAGCTGGCCTTGGTCTGGCACCTCAACGGAGGCCCAGCCTGGCAGAGCTGGCACCACCTCAGGAATAGTGCCCTGGCCTTGTAGAAAAGTCCCCAAGAAGCCGAGTGCTATGTTCTAGGCCACCTGGCCTTTGCTGGGAGCAGGGGTCCAGGTTCAGCTCCCCAACTGTCAGTGGCGCTTCCCAATCTCTCCCAGGAGGCATGATGGACCCGGGACTGTGACATGAACTGTGCTACAGATAGGAGACAACACAGGGCTGGGCGAGGGCTCCAGACAACAGTCTTCAGCCACTGCGGCCCCCGGGCTTCAGCAAGGGTCTGGCTGGCTTGAGCTGGCTACCACCCAGCTGAAATGGACTATTTTAAGGAGACCCAACTCTGCCACTCCAGCCAGCACGCCGTCAGCATTTATCTGCCTGACTCAAAAGAGGGAAAAAAACACACCAAGAGGCAAGCGCCAAAAGTGAAATTGTGTCCCGTTCCCCATCAAGAGACCGTGCGGCGGGCACACGGCCAGCGAGCGTCCTCGAGTTGGACCTCTTCCCTTGCCCTAAATTTAACCAGCTGGAAATCCTTTTTTAAGTTACATCCATTCAACCTATTGAAATCAAGATCTGCCTTTCACGGGAAGGCTGCGCTCCTTTGTGAAGGAGGAGATGCTCCTTGACTGCCCATTCTCCCGGAGAGCAGCCGCCTGGTTTTAGTTGCCAACACAGGGAAGCTTGCTCATGGGGCTGGAGGGCAGGCTGACTGTCAAAGCCACTGTCCCTTCACTGAGGGGACATTCTGAGGTGACAGGCACAGTGGCTTCCTTAGAGAAAGCAGGAAATTAAAAAGCCACAACAAGAAAACAGATGCCCTGCCAGGAAAATGAATAAGATGTTTTCTGGTTCCTGCTCACACTGGTGCCCAACGCATAGGAGCTGTAGGGAGAGCCACCAGCCAGGTGTGCTGGGTTCAAGTCCCACCATCCCCTCCTGGCTCTGTGACCAAGCTGCTCACAGAATTCTGTGAGTGCAAATCAGGGTGTCATCAGCACCTGTCCCCCAGGGTTAAAGGAGGGACCATGTGCAGGTCCTTGGTGACTATGTGGGTGCCACCCAATGGTACACGAGCACAACACGTGGTCTCTCTAGAGATGCTTGTCACTGAGACAATGTCACAGCAGAGGAGAAAGGTTTAGTAGATGTTGAATGCTGTGACCCTGGGTTGAGGGTGTGGAAACACTGAAGCCTCACCAGCCTTGTCACTTTGTTGAGAGATGAGTCAGACATGGAAGTGGACCCCAAAGTGGGGACCCTGCAGTCAGAGCAACTGTAGGGACAATGGGCTACGTGTGCTGATCTGGAGGGGTGGCAAGGCCCAGCATGGGAGCGATATAAGGTTGGGCAGGGAATTAGGACACCTGACGGCTGAAAACGATGCATGGATATTGATAAAGAATGTCATCTGGACTGCTGACAACGACAGAACAGCTTGTGACAGACAACAGGGTCTTGCCGACATGCAGCCCACAAAAAAATAACAGCCCCAGTCTGACCATCCCAGGCCAAGAACTGCCCACCCCTACCCCTGCCGGACATAAGGGAGGAGTTGATGACGCATAGCCCACTCTCTGGAAGTTGATGACACATTAACCCAGTTTTCCACCAGTTTTCCAGGACTGACCACCCCCATGTCCACAGACACCAATAAAAGCTCAAGGTCTTGGGACCCCCAGCGCAGCACACCACGCTGTCTTGAGTCTTCCCGCCCTCCCGTCTGGAGAGCGTTTTTGCTTTGCTCTTTGCGTAGATAAACCCGCTCCTGCTTGTGTCTCCTCTGTGTCCATTCTTGAATTCTTTCCCTGACAAGACCAAGAGCTTTCTGGCCCCAGGGTCCCAGTGACCTGAATCTGGTGACAGGAGCAGCTTGCACCCTGTTGCCAGCACACTTAACATCGTAACTAAGATGTCAGAGAAGGTAATAGAGTCTGTGAGCAGATGACATTGGTCATCTGCTGGGGAGGAATGTGGGGAGAGGGGAGGGGAGTGGAGAGAATCCCCAAGCCAGGCCCCAGGTTCTCCAAGGTGACAGCTGAGACCACTTGACTCTGTGCCCCAGCCCACCTCTCTGTTTTGTCTTTGGGAATGTAAAATGCAACTTGTCATCAGCTCCATAAGCCAAGCCCTGCTCTCCCACAATGGTCCACAGGACTCCTCTAGACTCTCTTCCTTCATCAGAGCATGTGTTCTTCCTTTTCACTGTTTTTATCCCAACAAAAACTCAAGTCAAGGACCAGGCTCTGGACCCACTCACTCCTCCTCTGACATTTGTTCCTCCTCTGCCCCTTGGTGACATCTCGATCAGCTGCCTTTGGCCCGTGACTCACAGGGCTCCCGAGACCTGTGTGAATTTGTCCTCCTCTCTCCAGCCTAGAGGATAAGTAGAGTCCTGAGATCCATCTCCTAAGTCCAGGCAATCCCAGAAAAATCCTTCACCAACTCCTGGGCCAGGCCCTCCATGGAGCCCTACAGAAAAACACAGGATGACTGAGGCCTGGACCACATTCCCAAGGAACCTCTGGCCTGAGGTGGGAGAGACAACTGAACTCACTGGGGTGGGACAGGCCAGGTGAAAGTCAGCAGGTTCACTGCTCAGGGCACAGGCCCAGGTGTGTAAGGAGCATGGCATGCACATGTGTGAGCCCAGCTCTGGTGAGAGGCCCCATGCCCCGGCCTGCCCTCCAGAGGCTCTGTCACAGGGTGCACACACCCTGCACTCAGCTCCATAGGACATGGCTCTGCTCCCTACTGTGGGCCACGCCCCGACCCCTTGACCCACGTTCTCCAGCTCCAAACCTCCAGTTTCTTCACGGTCCCTCCCTGCAAGGCCCTTGAGCGATAGTTTGTCCCCTTGAGAAGGGTCCTCTGGCAACCAAGCACATCGGGAAAGAAAGCTTCACTTTCTCCTCTTCTCCCCCCTCCTCCTCCCCACTGTGCCCTTTCTTCTCTGCAACCTCAGGGCCTGCTCTCTCACTAGACAGGAACTAAGCAGGTACCTCTGGGAGGCTATGCACTGTGAGCGTCTCGCAGGACATCACACAGCAGGGACGGCCATCAGGGGTTTCCGCAGAGGAGGGAGGAGGCTGACGGGAAGATGAATGGCTTCTCAGGAGATGTGTGGCAGGTTATAAAATTTCATCCCCAATCCATGATGCAGGCTGCCGGTCTGTAGGATCCCACAAACACACACACACACACACACACACACACATACATGCACGCACACGCACAGGCACACAAAGACACGTGTTCACAGGTGCTAGGTCCCTTCACCTTGACCCCACTGGGAGACAGAGAGCGCACCTGGTCCCAGGTAAAATGCTGCCATCACCTGCCTGCTTCCCCCTGGGCACCCTTGGCCCTCCCTAGTCATGCCCCACAGGTCAGCTGTGCTCAGCTGGTTTCTGAGCAAGAGTTTTGTGTATTGGGCCTGTGTGGGCATCTTTGCCCATGCAGACATTTGTAACCAGACAGGCCACACCATTGTCTGTGAGTGACTGGGTACACCATACATTTGTGTGTGGGAGCATGTGTGACAGGGGCCATAGGTCCTGGGTATCCCAAAGCTGTATCAGGTCTCTGAATTTTGAGGCCTCACCTTAGGTACCTTCTCCTACCAAGGCCTCAGTCACCTGGAACTACTTGTGCCCAGCCTAGGGGTTCTGTAGGTGCACCCCTGGGTGGGGTGGCCCCTTTAGCAGCCCCTGGGCCACACTCAAGGACCCAGGCCCCTCGTACACACATAGGCCAGCAAGGGACAGTAGGGACAGGACAGAGACTGAAAGGCTCTGTTATTTCCATGACAACAGCAGAGGTCTGGGGTTATGTGAGCTGCAGCTGCACATGTGTGAGAATGTGATCCGGGAGAGCCAGGTTCTGCCCACCACATCCTAAGGCCAAGACCACCCTTCCTGCTCTCAGGCCTACTGTTGTCTCCATGTGCCTGTGTGTGTATGTGTGTGCACATGCATGTATACCTGTGTATCTATGTGGTTATGTGTGTGTATACCTATATGCTTAGATATGTGCAAGTGATGTGTGTGTGCCTGTGTGCCTCTGTGTGCATGTGTGGGGGCCTATGTAGCTGTGAACCTGTATGTGTGCACCTCTGTGTGCTTCTGTATGCACCTGTGTGCTGTGTGTGCACCTGTGTACATGCATGTGCACCTGTGTGCCTGTCTTGTGTGTATGCATGCTTGAGTGCATGTGTGTCTGTGTGTTCTCAAGACCAGAGCTGTGTTCCTAGGGCTGGTTGTAACAAGGGAAAAGGGAGCCCTGGACTAGGGCAGCAGGACTAAGGAACCCCAAAGCAAAGACATAATCTTAATAGCCTTGGGAGGAGATGGCCTGGGGTGGGAGAAGGGACAAAGGAAGCCTTTAAACCTGTGTGGCCCCAAGATGGCACCAGCAAAAATCAGGGGAGAGGACAAGTGAGCAAGCACCAGTGAATGCAAGGTCCCCCTCCTGCCCTGCCACTCCTGCCCACCTGCCACTGTCCCCCTGGAGGGCTCAGGGCTCAAGCCCTGAATTAATGTAGCCCTGGGGACCAGAGCTGGCCTCCCTGGGGGTGCAGCTCCCCAAAGGGGTGCAGTAGGCCCATGAGGTGATGTGGAGTCCACTTTCCAGCCTAGCCTTAAGTCTTCAACCCAGGAAAGCCCCACCCCAGGGCCTCCATTGAGCCCTGCATCTGACCCTGGGGCACTGGCTGTCATATCATGTGCATAAATGAGCCTCCTGGCCCTGCAGCTTCCCCACGTCTGGGCCCTGAGACCTGTCTCACCTCATGAGATATACTGCTCATGTCCATACTGCTGTGCCTGCACCTGAGCCGTGGTCAGCTGTCCCCAGCCCCTCTCAAACATGCAACCCTGCACACACAGACCCAAAGTCCATGGCTCCACCCTGCTTAGTCAGAACACACTGAGCTCTGGACCCTGCCCATCACCTGTGATGCTCCAGGCCCTGGACACTCCTGTGAGAGGCCCCAGCAACCTCACATAGATCCCAGGCTCACGGCAGCATCCACTGGACATCACTGTGAGGACACTGGGACTTCCAGGTGCTTTGGCTCCATCCCAGTGGGGAAGTTAGCAAAAGTGACAAGTGGGTGAGTGACGAAGTTCTTACTGGACTTCAAGTTTTTCTTTTAAATTCACATAAACTTGTAGCCTTCGTTTTTTGGCTGGGCCTGACTCTGTCCCTGCATGGATGGCAGAGTCCAGCTATGCCAGTACCAGAGACATTTCTACCCTTCTCAGCTGCAGGACCCAGCTCTGCAGAACTGGTGACAGGCCATCAGCACAAGCAAGAGCACCTGTCCACTGCAGATGGACAAGTAAGAGGCTTTCACTTCCTCAGAGGCAAGTGGACTGACAAGGCCATGACGACCACCTGTAGAAGAGCAGCCACCGTTCACACAGCCTTCTGGCCCCATGGTTACCCTGGGCGTGCGGGGAAGGCTGCTAAAGAAAGCAGAGAGGGGCTCTGGCTGTCTACCTGGTTCCTGACGCACTTACCACTCCCTACTTCCTCTTGTCCTCCTGACCTCCAGAGCTCCAAGCACCACTGTGACATGTGACATGTAAGGGGGAGGCAGCTCTTTGTTAATGCTGAGTACTCTAGCATCAGGGAAATGGTCCTGGGGACACAGGACCTTCTGGAGCTGCTGGCAGTTTCCCCGGAATTGGCACCCTCTGAGGACTTGTCAACAATTCCAGGAACCTCCTGCCTTGGCTCCCAGCCCACCTGGACCCCAGGCCTCCTGACCGTGACAGGCTCCAGGCAGAACAACGACAGGAGAAATCGGTCTATCTTGTCTCCTAAATGAAGACCTAAAATATTCTATGAATCCGAACATGCTTCTTTGTTGGCAGAATTTGATTTTAGTTTCTGTTAATTCAAAGAAAAGGAAGCCCAAGAAGAGATGTACAGAGTGGAATCATCAGAGTGGTTTTCTTTAAGCAACTCGCATCTAACATCTCGAGATTTGTGTAGACCAGGAGCTGGACACAGCCCAGCTGTTCCTGCTCCAGGGTTGCACAGGCGTCAACACAGAAGCCGGCCAGGGCTCTGTCCTTAACAGGAACTCGACCAGGATGGGGGAAGAGACCCAAGGCTTGTTGGATGAACCATCAACCTGTGGTTAAAAATTCCCCCACTCTTTGGCTGGCTGATGATGGGGCCTGCCCTCTGCTCCCAGAAGCCTCCTTAAATCCTTACCATGGGGCTCTCTGAAGGCCAGTGAGGTTTTCTGCATAGCCTGCGACAATGGAGCCTTGTGTCTCGGGGTTGAGAAGTTGAGAAATACAACTTCTCAAAAGATGGGGCCAGATCAGAGAAAGAGGGAGAGAGCCAAAGAAGCAGGTAAGGAGTGGTTCTGTCCTCTCGCTGGTCCCTGTGACATCTGAGAAGAAGGAAGAAAGAGATCTGCAGAGATCCCACTGCCCCTTAAATGCCCAAGGCCCTGTGTGTGTGTGTGTGTGTGTGTGTGTGTGTGTGTGTGTGTGTGTTTTGCTAGGGATTGAACCCAGGGCCTCTCACTTGCTAGGTAAGCACTCTAACCACTTGAACTACACCCTACCCCTGTGATCTTGGATTCTTCATTTGCCTTTTGTGTCAGACTTCTCCAGAAAAGGAAAGAAAGAAAGAGAGAGAGAGAGAGAGAGAGAGAGATTATAAGGGCCTGGCTCACAAGGGAGAACTCCCTGGACTGGCCATCTGCCATTGGAGACCCAGGATGGCCTGATTCAGTCTGAGCTCAAAACCCCAAGAACCCAAGAACCAAAGGTATAAAGGTATAAAGCCCAATCCTACAGCAGAAGTCCAGGTAAGACGTGCAGCTCAACCAGGCAGCCTACCCTGTGTACTGTTCAGACCCAGGACAGGGTGGAGGATGCCTGCCACACTGGGGAAGGCCATGCTGAGTCCACGGACACAAGCAGGCCACATCCAAAATCAAGGCTGACCGCCAGCACCCTGCAACACAGTCAGGTAGACACAGAAGTGAGCCCTCCTACCTTCCCAGGGCTTCGCTTCCCTCCCCTGGCCTGCAGGTGCAGCTGTGGCATGAGATGTTCCTCTGAGCCTCAGGCTGCCCACAAGTGGTCCTACAACCTTGCTCAAAGTCAGGCCCTCTTGTGGTGGGTCAGAGCGAGACTGAGCAGGAGAGCCCTGGGGTAACATTTAAGAGACCCCAGAGAAAGAGCAGGACAAGGATGAAACCATTCCATGATCTGTGTGCTGGACCAGCACGCAGGGGCTACACCTAGCAAAGGCACCCAGGGCTGCATCTGTGGGGTGAGCTGCTCCCAGAGCCCCAACACCCTGGACTCTCCAGCAGCACCCACTCCCTTCAAATGTCCCCCACATGTCCACGGGCCCTGCTTTCACTGCTCACCTCCTCTACTTTCCCTGCTGCAGCCTGAACCCCTGGCGGGAGCTGACACTGCTCCTGGCCTCGGGTCATGCCACCTGCATCGGAAAGGGAAGGACCACACCCCAAGCCATGGCTCAAGATTCAAATTACCATGGAAGTCCTGCGGAACAGAGTAAATCGTAACCCTTGCAAAAGTCAGGCCGCCACACTAACCCAGGAGCTCCGAATGTGAGCTAATTTGGAAACAGAGCTGTTCAGATGTAGTTAGAGAAGATGAGGTCAGTGTGGGCAGGGTGGGCCCTTAAGCCAATATGACAGTGTCCAGAGAGAGAGAGAGAGAAGACCATGAGAAGGCACAAAGAGAGAGGCCACAGGATGCAGACTGAGAGTGGAGAGACACAGCCTCAAGCTCAGGGGCTGCCCACTGCTACCAGAGGTGGTGAGCAGCAGGACGGCTCCTTTCCAAGAGCCCTTGAAGGGACCCCAGCTGCCAGCACCTGCCTTCAGACTCCTCCCTCCAGGCTGTGTGACAGCGTGTTCTCCAGCTTGGGGTTCTGTGCTACAGTGGCTACAGGATGCTTACATGGCCTCTACTGGGGTCTGGGCCTGTCAGCCACCTTCCAAGTATAGATGGCTCCCTATGAAGCCAGGCGATGGGAGGGGCCCAGAGCACAGGAGCGTTGCACACCCAGAGCAGGTCCACGTGCTGGCGCTGTATTGTCCTAGTGGGGCTCTCTGCCATCCTGGCTCAAGAACATTTGCTCCCTGCTGGAGCTGTAAAAAAGGAGGAGGAGGAAGAGAAGGAAGAGGAGGAGGAGGAGGAGGAGGAGGAAGAGGAAGAAGAGAGGAAGAGAAGGAAGCAATCCTCTCAGAATTTGGAAGCTACATGCAGGGTATCCCATTCCCGGGTTCAAAGAACAGTGAAAACAAGGAACAGCCCCAAACTCAGGACAGCAGCACAGACTCCAGCTCCTCTCAGTGTGGGAAGCAGGCATCGGGAGTGCGACAAAGGCCGAGAGCCAGTACGGGAGCCACCAGTGCAGGTGGTCACTGTCAAAATTACCAAATATTTGTATAAAGGACAGTTGGACCCTCAGGAGGGACCCAGCAGTGTCAGGCACCCCTTCCTCTCTCCCTGTCTCCCTCCCTCTCTCTCCCACACCCACAGCCTCACTGCACCCTCAGGGCCTCATAGGGAGAGGCCCTGAAATGCAAGGGAAAGGCAGTACTAAGGAAACCTTGGGCTTAAGTAGCGCCTGTCCCCAGAGGCTGTACCTCACTTGCCCCTCCACCCTGTTCCTGTGTTGCTTCCCCAAACCATTCAGTTTGGGTTCTGTCTTCTCACAGATCATCAGCATCCCAAAAAGGGACAGGGAGTCATTCATAACAGACAGATGGTGGACAGTGGAGATGTCTGTTCCATTTGGGGTCTTGGACTTCAGGCCAAAGCCATAGGGCCTTGGGGGGGGGGGGTGCAGCTGTTCTAAAAAGGGATGGAGATGGCCATTAAAAGGGGGGGACTGGGGATGTAGCTCAGTGATCCAGCACTCGCCTAGCATGTACAAGTCCCTGCACAGCAAAAAAAAAGAAAAAAAACCTATAAAGAAGGAACTTTTTCCTTGAATGGTATTAAGTAATGATACATTCTAAACATTTCTCATCTGTTTTCTGGAGAACAAATGGAAATTTAACCTTAATTGTCCATTTCTCATCAACCATCCATCTAGGTTGCCTCTCTCAGCTCCAGTGTGGACCTCCGCGGGAGGAGTGGCCAGGGGACGGGGCAAATGGGTGGCCACACTCCAGACAGCACCCAGCCTACATGAGATTTGTACTGTATTATTTAACATCCAACCTTTCAGCCTGTGCCTGGGTGCACAATTTATGTCCCCAGCTGAGGGACAATGAGTGGAGGGATGCTGGCAAAACGCTGAGTTAGGTAAATATTTTATGTCTGCTAATGTGTTGGCAGGAATGGGGGTGAGGAGCACACCCTGGAATGGGCTGGGGATGGCAAGGGACCCTGCAGGCAGTGAGCAAGCTAGGCCCGTCCTCACATGGCTGGAGGGCCACTTGCTGTCCCCAGGGAGGGAGACACATAGCTACAACCCAACCCTTACGGCCCATGAGAACTGGTATGGTTTCTGGGGGAGGTTGACATAGTAAACCGTGAAGCCCTGACGTCAACACAGCAAATGACAAGACTTTCCACCAGCACGCTCCTCTCAGTGCAGTCAACGTGGTTCTCAAAGCAGGGTCCCCAGGGGCAGTGCGCAACGAGAAAGCTCGTGCCCTAAGAGACCAGGGTTCAGACACTCGGAAGTGGACCTGGTGACCTGTGCAGAATGAGCCCTCCAGGACTCTGTGGGGGACCAAGTAGGGACCCGTGTCCTGGGCTGTGGCTGTCCAGTTCCCATGCAGTGTCAGGCACTGTCCTTCCGCTGAAAGGACACCACGCCTACTGACCCCCCACGGACCATGCCCTCAGGTGTCAGGTGTTTGACAAATTACCTGATGACGGGGGAAGGGCCAAGTGTTACCCACCATGCCCTGCAAGCAGAGTGGGGGTGGGATTCAAGTCCCATCCCTGGACCTGCCCACTCCCACGCTGGCCGACTGTCCCTTGGGTGTCCACTGTCCACATTCCCTACCTGGAGGGGACCCGGCCACCTCCCTAGGATGCAAGGCAGGCAGGCTGGAGAAACTGACAGTCCTCTTGGCCTCACTATGTGCCACTGTTAGCCTATTTCAGAGGCTGGGGAGCCCTGCCACACCCCCAGCAGAGACGCTTTGGGAAGGGGACCCAGCTGGGGTCAGACAGGACACCCGCAACACAGAAGCCCTTGCAGAACCCCACCTTAGGGTCCGAAGTCCAGGCGCAGTAGGAGGCCAGCGGGCATTTGGAAGGACCAGGGCTGGGCAGCAAAGGGCGGGAGGAGCAGAGGCTCACTTGCTGGATGGGTGCTTTCATGTGACAGTGTTCTTCAGTGACTTTCTCTGCTTGCTGTTTGTTGGGAGACACCCTGGCACCCTAGGCGGGACGAGGAGGCAAAGCCAGAGTGGCAAGTGGAGGGTCCCACAGACAAGGCACAGCCTGGCCAGGGACTGGGGGCTGCCCAGGCCCCTCCTCCTGCAGACAGCAGCTCCCTGCCTTGCCCTTCTCTGCCATGGGGCCACCAAGGGAGGGGGGCTTTCCTTGGAATCTAGCCACTTCTCAACCACAAAGGAGCATGTCCCCCACAGCGAGGGTCAGGATGGATAGTTCCTGCATGGGGGGGTCCGAGGATAGTGGAGAGCCCTTGAAATGGCACACCCCACCCGCACTGTCCCCCATCAGAAAGTCCTCCTGCTCAGGACAAAGTGGGCTTGGCCTGAGCCACTGGGAAACCTTGTCCTTTCACAAGCCAGGAGGGGAGGAGTGTGGATGCTCTGGAGAGAGAGGACAGGGCATGAGGAGGACAGGAGGGGACAGAAAAGGGTGCTGGGAAAGGAAGGGCAAGAGAGGGACATGGGTGGAGGGCGGGAAGGGAGAGGAGTGACATGGGGAGGAGAGGGGAGAGGAAGGTCCTGGGAAGGGGGACATGGGGGGCCCTCCAAAGCCCACGTTGGGCAATCTCCGTGCAGTCTTTGGAGGGGATTAGGTCATGAGGACTCCTCCCTGTGAATGATGAAGACTGTTATAAAAGAGGCTTCACACCTGTAATCCCAGCTACTTGGGAGGCAGAGATAGGAGGACCATAGTTTAAAGCCAGCCTGGGGATGGGGAGAAGTCAGTGAGACACCATCTCAATGAACAAGCCAGGTGTGGTGGTTGATGGCTATAATACTACTCTGGAGGTGTAGGTAAGAGGATCGAGGTCTGAGGCTGGCTCTGGGCAAAACCTTGAGACCCTATCTGAAAAATAACTAAAGCAAATAGGGCTAACAAGTGGCTCAAGTGGTAAGTTACAAGAGCAAGGCTCTGAGTTCAAATCAGAGAAAAAAAAAGGGATCAGTCCCTTTGGCCCTTTTGCCTTCTGCCATGTGAGGACGCAGCAAAGGCACCATCTTGGGTGCAGAGAACAGCTGTCACCAGACACCGAGCCTGCTGGAGCCTTGGTGGGGACTTCTCCACCTCTGGAACCACAGAGGATAAACACTGTTCTTCTACATCCCCCGGCTCGGGTGTTTTATTCCAGGTGCTGGGGAAGGGGCAGGGCACAGGGGAAGGCTGGGGAAAGGGAGAGCCGCCTGTGCTCAGGGACCATCAGTGAAATGTCAGCTGCCACCAGGTGTGACAAGGAGACACTGGATCAATGGCAGCCAGAGCCATTAGCCAAGAGAAGGAGACAGAGCTGAGGGGCCTGATAGGTGATCAATTCCCAGTTAACCAGGAAAGACAGGCGAGGGCCCAGCAGAGGACACCAGGACTCAGCAACTCACCTCTCAACCAGAGGTGGCCCAGGCGGCTGCGGCACGCAGGCCAGCCAAGAGCCTACTGCCGACGGGGCGCGGCTCAGAGCAGCCTGAGGACTGCTAGGGGCCCCAGAGATTGAGTCTGCTGGACACTGGGGTTTCTGTACATGTGAGCTGTGCATACATGCATGTGTGTACTGTGAGCTGTGTGTGCGTACTTTGTGTGTGCATGTGAACTATGTGTGTACATGTGCATTGTGTGTACTGTGAGCTGTGTGCACGCATCGTGTGTACTGTGAGCTGTGTGTACATGCATCGTATGTACATGTGCACATTTTTCAGTGGACTCTAGGGAAAAGTAGCCTACAGAGCCAGGCGCCCTCCCTGCTTCCACCGTGCTGGTTTTGTCTCACTCCCCGGAATTGCAAAGGCCCTCAGGAGGAGAGCGAGCTTCCACTTCAACCCGAGATCTCACCAAGAAAACCTACCAGCCATGTTCCCATCAGGTACCAGACAGAGAGGCCAGGGGACGTGGAAAGGCAGAAATGAAGCCAGGATGCAGCAGGCTCTGCTGAGGGCATTCGTGCCACTCCACTACAGGCCCCACAGGGCCTCTTTCCCTGGGGACCCCAGAGTCCTCAAGTCCCAGGAAGCACCCTCGGGTCTTAGCCCATCAGGCCCCACACTGACCCAGGTCAGCCACCAGTCCCCTTCAAGGACCTTGCTGGGCCCTGAGCAGCTCTGGTCCTCACTGTCAAAAGGGACCACAGGTCACCATGGCAGCCATCCCCAAACTGCCCCTAAGTGGACAGGCTCTGCAAAGTTCTCAGGGCACAAGGGGTTCGGGGTTCCCCTGGTGAGAACACGAGGCCCCACTCCTGGCCTTCCTGAGGCATCTGGGCTTCTGCAGCCTTTGGGGGTGAATCCCAGGACATCCTGGAGGACAAAGGCTGAGGCAGAAATGACCAACTCCCACACCCACAGGACCAGGGACACCACTGGAGCCCCTGGTGAGCCAGGGTGAGTTCTGCCAAGGCTGGAGCAGGGGAGGAAAAGGACAACAGAGCGGATGGTAGAGGAGAGGAGGAGGAGAAAATGTCCTCAGGGATGGGGTCAGTGTCCTCCAAGACCCACTGTGACCAGCCAGCCTGGAAGCCCAGGACAAGAGGGCAGCAGTGCACCCAGGAAGAGGGCTCAGAGACAGCAGAGGAGGAAGTGAGAGGCTGGGTCTCTCTGTGCCTCAGTTTCCTCATGCACAAAATGACATAACCTCGACAGTGTCACAGGAGTGATAGGTAGGAGGTGGTATGAAGGAGCTGGAGAGGTAGCACCTCTCACAGAAAGTCACAAAGTTACTATGGTGGCTTCTACCAAGGCAGGGAAGCCAGGCACAGGTGGCTCACACCTGTGATCCTAGTTACTTAGGAAGCTGAGATCAGGAGGACCACAGTTCAAGGCCAGCCTGGGCAAATAGTTCCTGAGACCCCCATCTCCAAAATAACCACAGCAACATGGACTGGAGGCATGACACAAGAGGCAGAGCACCCACTTTGCAAGTGTGAAGCCCTGAAGAAGAAGAAGAAAGAAGAGGAGGGGGAGTAGAATGAAGAGGGGAAGGCGGGGAGGAGACAGAATGAAAGGTCCAGGGGAGGAAAGTGAACTCACTGGACGAGTATTTGAATAAAACCCTGAACCCCTGTGGTCACAGCAGCAAGACACAGGGTCAAAGCAACCCAGTGTCCACTGGGAAGACAAGCCAAGTGTGGTCTATGACACAATGTTTGATAGTCAGCCTTAAAGGGAAGGAAGCCCTGAAGACACCACGCTCAGTGGAAGAACTGGGCCATTGGACACGTCTGTTTGCATGGACGTCCAGAGCAGAGAGATCCAGGGGACAGAGTGCAGACCAGCGGTTGCCAGGGGCTGGGGCTTAACCAGTGATGGGCACCTGCTTCCCTTTGAGGTGATGGAAATGTTGAGAGCTGGATAAAAATGACAGCACAAAGTCACTCAGTACCACCAAATGGCTCCCCTAAAACCTGTTCATTTTATGTGAATTTCACCTCAACAAAAGACAGTTTAAAAAAATCAAGTTAAAATGACAACATTTTAGCTGCTAGCTGCGTGCTCAACAGGGTTCAGCCCAGCAAATGGTCACAATGGCCCTCAAGATGGGGACCATACTGCTGCCTTTCCCAGCTGAAGGAACTGGAGCTCAGAGAGGTTCAGTGACTCACCCAAGACCACCCCGCACCCAGGCGGAGAAGGCATTAGAGAGCAGTTTGACTCTTGGAGATGGAATTTGGGAAGAGGGTGACAGGAAGTGGACAGGGGACAACAGAAACTGCCCCTACCTAGGTCCCAACTTGAAGGCAGAATAGCAGGCCCCAGGGCGGTGTTGCTTAAGGGAGCCAGAGGTGAGTGGGCAGGAGGGGTGGCTGGACCCTCAGTCCCTGGCTGGCCTCTTGGAGAAGACCCCTGGAGCAGACACCAATTGCCCAGTCTGACCGTTTGGAATGTAACCTCCGCCCAGCATCCACCCACGCTCGGCCCTGACAGCCCACTCGGGGCCATGCCTGCTGGAAACTAAGGCTCACCATAGGCCACTGATGCTGAGGGGGGTTTTGTTTTTCTCTTTTTAGGTTTTTTTGGGGGATCGTTGTCTCCTGGCATCTCAGACCTGGCACATACCTACAGCCCCTGGCCCCAAGGGACTAAGCACAGCCACCTTGGGTGGCCGCCCCACCCTCCACAGGATGCCCGCCCTCCCAAGGCCAGGCTCAGCCTTCACCCCAAGCCTTCCTGGGCGCCTGCCTCCCTTTCTCTCCACAGTGGGGACTGTTTGGGGCCCAATGTCCCTCAGAGAAGCAGCCAGACCCCCCGCGATGCCCTGCCCACCATCCCTCCTCACACTGGGCTGGGTTGGCTGTCGGTGCAAGGCTCCTGGGTCCTCAAGGACACAGGGGACCTGGTACCCCCTCATCTGTGAACCCCACCCAACCCCCTGCTAAGCTTTATCTGCCACCAAGGCTTTGTTCCCAGGCATAACACATGCCTTCTCGGGCTCCCCCAGACCCTCAAGGCCCCCTCCAGTGCTGTGAGCCCAGGCCATGAACTGTGGACAGGAGGGAGCCGAGAGACCCCAGGCGGGCACCAGGCGGAGAACACCCAGCCCCAACCAGGCACAGAGGGGATCCAGCAGGCCACCCGGCAGGCCTGGGCCACAGCCACCCCTTGGCCTCATCCTAATTCAGCCCAAGGTTGACAAGAAAAACCCCTGTGGGGGCTGAGGCAGATGGGCGGGCTCCGGACCCCTACCCAGTCCACCATCTGTCCTGACAGTCGTCCGTCTGCCGGGCAGCCCCTCCTCCCAGCCCACCATCTGCTGCCCTGTTCGGCTCTCCTCCTGGCTCCCCAGGGGCCCTGGGAGGGATGAAGCAGGAGCCAGAACCAGACCTGACTTGGACCAGCCCATCTGGCACCTTCCGGGTGGGGCAGAAGAGGCTGGACCAGCGCACCTCCGAGGCAGCTGACAGCCCTCCCTGGTTGTGTTCAGAACCAGGCACCAGAGGAGGAGGAAAAGGGAGCAAAGGGAAGAAGCTAAGGAGGGGCACAACAAACTGCCCCCTCCTCTGCCCACCTGCCACATCAGATGTCCTCAGGGGGCCCTTGTCCAGGCCTCGTTCACTCTCAGTTGGTCCCTCTCTGGCTAGCAGCTCTCCAGTTGCCTGGGGTACTGGTAGGCACCTTGCCCTTCCCTGGGACCCCCGGTACATGAGAGAAAGTTGCTTCCATTAGAGCTACTGGGCCTCTAAGGTCCAGCAGCCAGATCCAAGCTCCGGCTGTGGCAAGTCCAGCCCTCAGAAACCAACAAGAGGACCACATCTCAGCAGAGGACTCAGCCTCGGGAAACGGTGGCTTAACCCGAGACCTGGGCCAAGGGGCAGGTGGGTAAATGCTCCCCAGGAGACTGGATGTCTGTGTGCAGACATGGGCAGCCCCCGCTCTCCGCCTCAGGGTCTCCTAGGTCCACATGGGCTCCTTCCTACTCACGAAATGCCCCATCCTACACCCCTCCCTGGCCCTCTGTGGTCTAAAATGCCAGGAGTATGAATTCTGAATGGTGAAGATCCTGCCTTCGGGGTGGAAGGGGAAGATGAGGGCTCCTTGTACATCACACACACACAGTGTGCCAGGGCAGGTCCTCACTGGAGGCCACACAGAGCAGGCCACATACAGCACACCAACCCCTTTCTCTAGCCCCAAAGCCCTCTTCCCCACCACCTGCAGGACAGTGCCCAGGAGGGCTGGAGGACACACGTCCACTGCTGCTGCACCCCTCCACTCCCACTCTGTAGTGGGACCAGCAGATGCCAGGACAAAAGGCCAGCAAGGGCCTTGTGCCCACCTCAGCACTGGGCTCCTGGAGCCCGGGGCCTTGCCCATTGTCCATTGCATTGCACTTGTCCCCTTCCCCTATTGCTTCCAAACTGGAGCTGGAGCTGGAGCTGGAGCTGGGCCAGCCCCTGTGCCCTCCTGGCTCCTCTCTAGGTAACCAAGCAACTGTGTCTCTTCTTTGTAGGAGTAGACAGGAAAAAATTAGTGTCCAGCTTTCCTGCATCAAAGAGAAGAGAAGGACCAGGCAGCCAGCCCAGCATCACAGCTCACTGTGCCTTACAGGATGTCATATTTGGAGACAACACCCAAAATTCACCTCCACTCATCCTACAGGTCACAGGAGACTCCGTGAACCTCTGTTCTTCAAGCCTGGGTGGAGGGTGTGAGCAGTGGAATAACCAGGGGACAAAGTGTTGGGGACCCTGACCCAAAAGGTGCCTTCCTCCAAAGCAGTGAGATGTGTGGCTGGACGGCGCCACCTGGTGGACACGTTTGAGATCAAAAACCAAGTCATTTTGTCTAGATTTTCTTAATCTTGGGATTTCTTTCCCTTTTCCCTACAGGGGCTCGGAGCTTACTAGCAACCCTGACCTGCTGGGTCAGGGATGTAGCTCAGTGGTAGAGAATGCGTCAGACCCTGGGTTCCATCCTTAGGACCGCAGAAAAGAGAAAAAAACAAGAGAGACAAACTCCTCGTGTCTAATCAGATTCTTAGACACTACTAATTTTCACAGGACCCAACCTAGGAACTAAAAACAAGGCATGAAAATAAACCCTCCCAAAGAGCACAGGGAAATGAGTCCTTTATGAACAGGCCACTGACTGACGTGATCTGCCACCATTGTCCAAGGTGACTGCCTTCCCCAGTTCTGCCACATCAGGTACCCCTGGCTGCGATTCTTTAGGGGAAAGTCAGAAATCCCTGCCAAAGAGAAGCAATCAAGCTGAAAAAGGAATTGTGAGGTAGGTAGAGGTCAGGTGGATTGCAGTCAGAGGCCAGTCTGAGCAAAAAATCTGAGACCCCATCATAACCAATAAAAGCTTGGCAGAGCGGTGCACCCCTGTCATTCCAGCAAGGTGGGAAGCATAGGTGGCAGGGTCAAAGTGCAGGTAAGCTCGACCTTATAGGAAAAATATCTATAGCAAAAAGGGCTGGAAGTTTGGCTTAAGTGGTAGAGGGCCTGCCTAGCAAGCACAAGGCCCTGAGTTCAAACCCCAGTACTGCCAAAAAAAAAAAAAAAATATATATATATATATATATATATATATAATGAATGTAATTGAAATGTGATAAGTATATAAAATACATAGACATGTTTTTAAAAGAGAGAAAACCAGAGCAAAAACAACACCCCACTGGAAAAAAAAAAACTAAGCCCCCAACTCTCTACTTTAAAAGGAGAAAGAAATAATTTAAGATTCCCTGTTTTGAACTGAGTATCAGAACTCAATAACTCCAGCTGATAAGAGAAGGGATTTTGGGGTTTTGTTTGTTTTAAAAGAATTCTAGCTAGTCCTAGCTAGTATCATTAGAAAAATCACCATGTAGCTGGGTGTGGTGGTCACACCTGTAGTCCCAGTCACTCAGGAGGCTGAGGGCTGGAAGATTCTTGAACCCAGGAGTTCAAGGAAAAGGGAGGAGGGAGGGAAGAGCCCAACATGCAACCTCATGAAATGAGTTTTTCTCAAGGAATCATGAGGACGAGATCTAGCTGAAAAGGCAGGAGGGCGCCGGCTTAGCAAGCATGAGGCCCTGAGTTCAAAACCCCAGTACCACCAAAATTAAAAAAAAATTTTACAGCAGCAGGGCATGGTGGGGTGGGCTCAGGCTGAGACCCCAGGCTGGCTGAGCATCCTCAGAGCTTTTCCATGGGAACCACACAGTTCTGCTCAAGGAGTGTTCTGGCAAAAGAAAAAAAAAAAAAAGCTCCTGAATCCAGTTAGGCTTCCAGAGCTGAACCTGCACTTGCTGGCAGCATGGCGACACAGTGGCACTTCCGAGAAGCCATCAGACCAGAGTGCAGGGGACATTTTGCAGGACCGCTGTTCTGGTCTCTATAACAAATCACAGTGGGGTGAGGGACCTAGATTAAGCAAAATACAGGGGACAGGACAACTGGCCTTAGCACATGGTTCTTGTTTGGGAGCTAATTTAAACAACCAGCTACACCCGCGCACACATTTTCAGACAATCACAGGCGTTTGATTGTGGACCGAACGAACAGATACCAAGTAACGCTGTGGCATTTTATTGTGCTATTTTATCACTAAGTAAGTTTTCTGAAAACTTTCCTTTTAAAAAGTATAAAAGGAGTCAGATGTGGTGGTACACACCTGTAATCCCAGCTACTTGGGAGGCAGAGGTAGGAGGATCACAGTTGGAGTCTGGCCTGGGCAAAAGTGAGAGACTCTATCTAAAACACAAACTAAAGCAAAAATAGCTGAGGGTGTGGATCAAGTGGTGGAGGGCCCTGAGTTCAATCTCCAGTAGTACCAAAAAAAAGAGGGGCTGGACAGGGAGGGGGAAGAAAAGGTACCCTGACTCCTAGAAACAATTAATTGGACATCAGAGAAATTCGATTGAAAAAGTTGACTCATCCTTTATCCCTAAAATTCCTGATTTCTCTTTTGCCAGGCATAGAAGTTTTCAGAGGGAAAGTCTAAGGTGTCATGGTGGCTCCCAGGAGCCTGTGGTCCCCTCCTCACAGGAGCCAGTCCCTGCCTGGTCCCCACCACACCCTGCCATTCTGAATGCCTCTCTCAACCCTCTTGGATTTTCAGACCCACGTGAGCCCTGGGAACAAGTTCCATCTAAGAGCCTCTGCCGGGGTCCAGGAGCCAGACACGCCCTCTCTGGGGTGAGCAGAACCATGCCCTGTCCCAGTCCCTGGGACCTGACTGTGAGGTGCCTCCCCTGGCAAAGGGGCATTGCACGTGCCATTACAGATCCTAAGTGGGAGGTCACCCAGTGACCAGGGCCCTGTGAGAGGGAGGCTGCAGCAGGGCCAGAGTGGTGCAGCCCAGCTGGGGACCTCACCCAGGAGTGCACTGGCCTGAAGAGAAGTCCAGAAAACAGGGCTTCCCGAGATCATCCAGAAGGAGCCAGCCCTGGCAACACCCAGTGAAACCAGTGACACCCATAGGACCCCTGACCTCCACCTCCTGACCACGGCAAACCCTGTCACCAATCCCTCAAGGCCCACCCCAGATAAACAGGGCCCCACTATGCTCTCTCCTGTGCTCTGCCCCTGCGTGTCTGCCCACCCCACAACTGCCTCAGTCCCCCACACCCCACACACCCCTACAGCCCCTGGAGCTCCCAGAAATGGCTAACAAATTGTCATTTGTACACACATCTTCTAGGGGCAGTCCCAGCTGTGGCCTCAGTGGCGAGAGGTCCTGAAACCAAAACAAGACATAGAACCACAATTCCACAGTGACCTTTGGCCCCAGGTCCTGAGCTGGAATTTGACTCCTAGCCTGAGCCAGCTTTGTCCCCAGCGATGTGGACCTGATGACTTAATTTTGTCTTATCTGCCCCAGAAACCAGGTGAGGCATGGTCAGCAAAGGCACGTGCTCAGTGGGCACAGCACTTTCTCCAGCCTCCAAAGGCCCCATCCTGTGCCCCACCAAGGGCACAGGAGCTCAGAGATGGAGCTGTGCTGCCTACGTCCCATGGGCTCAGGGGCTCGGAGTGCAGCAGGCACGCGCCCCTGTCCCTTGTTCATAACGGGGCCTGAGCGAGTTTGTCTGGGGATGCGATGGTACAGACTTCCCTTTACATCCCAGTCCTTTAGACAGAAGGAGGCAAGCCTGAATCCCGTCACCCTCCATATGCAGACACCAGGGATGTGCCAGGGAAGCAGAGGGGCCCAAGGGGCGATGGAGACTGACACAGAGAAGGATCACGCAGGTGAACTGTGGCCACCTCATAACAGAGCAAACAAGTCCAGCTCTATCAAGAGTGTCCTGGACCTGCCTGCACCAGGCCCTGGGGCTAGGATCCTAAGGGACCCTTGTACTCTGTCCTCTGATCTTCCGTCAGACTGGGCCTGCCTAGATTCCTGGGGTGGCCTGGGATTCAGACTCTCAGCCTCCCCCCACCCACTCCAACTTCACCACGGTCCAGCTGAATGGACCGGCAGCTGTCGACAGGGCAGTTGGCAGTGTTGACAAGTAGTCCACATAAAGAAAATTTCCTACCCAGAGACTGTGCAAAGGGACACCCTCGTTCACCACAAGGTCCTGTTCCCCAATGTGATGGGCCAGGCAGTGACAGGCCAGCTGTCCTTTATCTGAATACTGTGGCCAAAGATGGCCCCTGATCTGTCACAGAACACCCTTCTACATTATCAGGACACAGCAGATGTCCAAGGGGCTGTAAAGGAGACACTGCTGGAGACAGCACGCCCTGCTGAGTCTTGAGCAGAAGATTCTGCGATACGATAACGGCCCATCTTTGTTATCTACCTGCTGTCCACGGGGTTCCCAAGGGAGCCAGGGAGCTTCCAGCCTTGGGGCAAAGTCAACAAAGCCAGTCTCTACCCCACCCATCCCGCCACACCTCCCATAGCCACCACCCCACCACCAAAAGTAACCAGACACCGTGGAGCGCTGAAGACCCCAGACACCAGCAGCTCATCCCACACACCCCTGCCCACCAGAGCTCAGCTCCTGGAGAGAGAGGGAACCTGTCCACACCAAGTCAAACACACCTGTCCCAGCAGGGAGAGGACAGCAGATGCCTTACACAGAGGTCTGGTTGGGGGAGGGTCTGCAGGTTTAAGAAGTAGCCCCAAAGAATAAACAGCACCCAGAGATAAGGGCCTGAGCATCTTCCACTGCCCCTCACAGCCTGTCTGGGCTTCAGGGCACTGTCCCCCAGCTGGCCCGGGGCCATGGGTACCAACACAGGAGTTCTAGGCCCCTCCCATCCTGGTTCACATCCATGAGCCCCCAGGTTTGTTGACCGTCTTGCACACAGACCACCAACTGGGGACTGGAACACCCTCACCCTAGGATAGTGGGCTCCATGGGACCCAGGGACGATCCTCAGCCCACAGACCCGCCAGGTAAAAGTCTGGCCCACACCCCACACTCCTGCAGGCTGTATAGAAGCCCCGGCCAGGCCACGGCACCACATTCACGGCAAATGTCCTTTTTAATCAAGGACCCTCGTGAAGCACTGTTGAGTGGGAGAAAACAGAATCAAAGACACCACAGCTGAGGACTTCGCCTGAGTACAGGGTGGACGACAGGGTGGTGGGTTCTGAGTTTTGAAATTCATTCTTCTTTTTCTCTGCCTTCCAATATTCTCCAGATGTTTCTGGAGTGAGTGTGAATTTTTCATTTAAATCAATTTTAACATAAACATTGCACATATAAATGGGATGATGGGATGTTTCAGTACATACATAAATTGTATAATGTTTTAAATCGACTTAAACCTATCTATCTCCGCAAATAGTTTTTATTTTATGGAGAAATATTCAAACCCTTTCTTCTAGCTTTTTGAATTGCACAGTGTGTTACTTCACTTAACATGATGGTCTACACTTCCATCCATAAGTCACAGAAGACAGGATTCCATTGTTTTCCTGGCTGACTGGTACTCCATCATACACATTCATCTGTCAATCACTCAGTGGACACAAGCTGTTTTCATTTCTTGGCTGCAATGAGCATGGGAGCACAGACGTCTCTGTCACACCAATTCCCTTTCCTTTGGCTCTGTACCCAGGGTGGTATTATTGGACCATATATGTAAATTTTTTGGTGGTGCTGGGGTTTGAACCCAGGGCCTTAGGTTTGGAAGACAGGCGCTCTACCACTCGAGCCACTCCACCAGGCCTCTGTGAGTCTCTTAGGTATCACATATGAGGGAAGCATGCAGATCTTTGTCGTACTTCACTTACCTCGGTTTCCCTCGTTTGTCTGTGTTGAAACGTGCAGACCTTGCTTCCTTTTTTAGAGTGAATAGTGCATGCTGTGCGTGTACCACGTTTTGTCTACCCATTTCTCCACGATGGACACTGGGGCTGCTTCTACACTTTAGTACCATGAATAACATTGCAAAAGGAACCTGAGTGCACAAATGTCTTTTGGACACCCTATTTTCTTGTTCACGTGTATGTGTGTATGTGTGGGTGTGGGGGGGGGCGCGGGGCACCCTGTTTCCAGGACCTCTAGGTGCACGTTCAGAGGTGCTATTGTTGGGTCATACAACAATTACATTTAGCTCTTACACCACGCACACACGGGCTGCACCACCAACTGTGCACAGGGCTCCAGCTGCTCACCGTGCTTCTTTCCTGGTTTTTGATGGAGTGTGAGGTATCTAAGCTATTTTTGTGGAAACCAGTATCAAGAAGTGGCAAGAAAGTGTGTCCTCCCCAGGATGCTTGGGGTGGTGAAATGACTCTGTGCTGCCACAGTGCTGGGTCCCCACCTTTACACATCTGTCCAAGCCTGTAGAATGGTCAATACCATGGAGGAACACTAATGTCAACCACGGACTGACTTTGGCCAATAGCAAGGAACTGTCACTAGTTGTGACAGCTGCAGCACTCTGGTGGAGGTGCTGACACTGGGGGAGCAGAAGCATGGGTATGTGGGGGCCAGTGGCTTACAGAAAGAAATATCTGCACCCTCTGCTTACTTCCACTGTGAACCTAAAATTGCTCTAAAAAAACAAGGTCTGTTTTTGTTTTGTTCTTCATGTGCCCTCCGTGTATCTGAGTCCCGAGAAAGGACCAGAGCAAGACAGAAGCACAGAAGCAGTGTTCCTCAATTTACCAGCCTGGCTTCACAGGTTCACGAGTCAGACACGTACCCACTGTCTAGGGCACTGGGTCACATCCAGGAGGTGGCCATGGGCTGACTTACCCGGTGTCCTCAGCAGCTCCAGTTAGTGTGACCAGAGAAGGCAGGGCTTCCAGGAGCACTGGACAGACAGGCAGGGTGGACAGTCATCCACCACAAAGAAGGTCCCCATGGGAGCTGGTCTGGGGACCCCTACTGGGCATGTCACATAGGCTATGTTGCCAGGTTCCCCTGGTTCAGAAGGAGAAGCCCAGCCCAGGGCGGCCTTGGGCACAAACACAGGACACAGGAAATGCTGGGTGTGAGCAAAGAAGTGTCTGGAAAGGAGGAGGGCTGTTCTCAAGCACAGGGGTGAATGACAGGTGAATGACAGGTGGAATGTGTTCCCATCTTAATTCCAGGACACGTTGTTGGGAGTTTATTTGGAATGAAGGCCTTTGGGGGTGTTACTAAGTTCCGGATGTTGAGATGTGGTCACCCTGGATCGATTGTCCAGGGGCCCTCAGCCCAGTGGTTCTCCTCAGAAGAGTCACACACAGGGCAGACCCAGCGAAAAGCCTGCAGGGAAGCGACCCAACCCAAGCACTGGGGTCCTAAAAGCCCAGAGGGGGAGCAGGCTCCTCAGAGCCACACCCTCGGTCCCTCAGGGAATGGGCACAGCCCCAGAGGAGCCCCACCTTGCTGGGCACCCAAGTTTGCCCACCACCCAGAGTCCAGGCCCTGGCCTCCCACCCCACCCCCCTCCCAACATGGGCACCCCGTACAGAGACCCTGCCAGTGAGTCCTGGGCAGGGAAGGCCTGTGAGGGCAAGGAGCCTACAGTCCCTGGAGAGCACAGCTCACCGTGGCAGTAATCCTGTTAAAATATTAATCCTTATTTAGCCGGGAGGCGAGGCGAGGAGGCCGCTGAGATACCCCTGAGAAGTAATAAAAGCACGCCATTGATAAAAGTAGAGAGGTCTCTATAAAATCCTGCCGTAGAGAAGGTCGGGGCAGGCCCCAGTGATCGGAGAACAACCCCTGCCCAGCCGCCCAGGCCACTGTTGCCTGGGCAGAGGGGTGGGTGGCCCTTGGCTGGCCTGGGTTGGTGCTGATGGGGGCAGGAGCCTGCTCATCTCCCATCACAGCGAGGAGCCGGGCTGGCTGGCTCACCTCCACTCCCATGCTCCCACTGGATTGCAGTGGGGACTGTGGTCACAAGAGATCACAGAAAAAGACAGAGACTGAGATCACAGACCTCCCGACGGGTAGCCACAACCAATCCTCGTGAGCCTGACCTTTGGCCCTTGATGGACTTACAGTCCCCAAGACACTTGTCCTTGGAGCATGAGGACATGCCCAGCCCCCTGGACAGTAGGAATCCTCTCAGAGCAGACAGAGTGACAGTTGCATACTGACCCTTTCTGCTTGGTGGCCATGTCTCCAAGTAAAGTTCTTCTGGTCCAGTTCCCTCCCCAAAGGGACTTTCCATTTCAGCATTGTATGGAAAATGACTCACCCCCTGAAGGGCATGACTGGGAGTCAGAGATCCATCCAGACCTAATCTGGCCACCACTGTCACCACAGGAAAGCAGGAAGTGGGCTCGATGGCTAGAGGCTTCCTCCCACAGAGGCATGGAGTGCCTCCCCTTGCCAGGACATCCAGGGCTCCTTGACAACACCAGGGAGCACAGAAGGGGGAAAGCAGGCCAGTCACAGCCCCTGTGGCCAAAAGCTTCACACACACTTGACAATGACCTGCTGTGGGGCCAGGACCTGGGGATTCTGCTGCTCTCAGCCTCCTAGGAGAGACAAACACAACTGCCATTGTTCACTCACTCCAGGCCACCACCGAGAAAGGCTGTCACCTGCACAGCCAGCCTCAGGAAGGAGAGCACCCACATGTCCCTCTGACACCAGCAGAAGCAAGCACAGGCCTGGGCAACCTGGACCCACACCCAAAGGTGATTCTCTGGGGCCCGAGCCCATACCTGGCTCAGCTGCACAGGGCAATCGTCACCTGCACAGGGGTCACATCTACCCAGTCTCCAGTCAAGGAGGTTTCTGGGATCTGGGCCTGCAAGGCACCAAGGACCCCTAAGAAGAAAGGTAGTAAATACACATGTGCTGCTCCCTGTCCCCAGGGAGAGGCCTTCTGCACCCTGAAGACGGGTTTGCCCCCAAACACCACACTTGAAGCAGCAATGGCCCTGACTCTACAGGTTCACATCACCTGACTGAACCAGAAGCCCCGACTGCAAGAACAGCTCAGATGACATTAAATGCTTCTGTCACCAAGACCTGGATATGGTCTCTAAACAGACACCCCGAATCTAGGACTGGGTCGGAGATATGTGGGTGAGTTCCCCTTGTAGTCCCAGAGAGTGAAGAAGGTTCAACACACACACGTGTACACGTGCACACAGCACAGAGACACGTGCACATATCCTCTGCACGTACACATGCACTTAGGTACAGGTACACGCACACCACAGACACAGGTATACATGCGTACCTGTGTACATATGTATGTGCGTATATGACACTTGTGCATAGACACAGACAAGATGTGTGTGTGTACGTGCATACTTGTGCACATGTTTGCACATATGTGCATGCATACACAAATACACACGCACAATGGACACCGGAAGCAACTGAAAGGGCTCCCGATGGCCAAAGCTGGAGCAGTTTGAGTAACAGGACCAGTGAAGTAGCTTTGGATTATGACCAGTATAAAATAAATGTCCATGGGTCCATATAAACAGTATGGGGCAAATCCCACGCAGGAATCCAACAAACACAGCCCAGTCCTGAAGCGTAGGTGGCCTGTCATGACCTTCCTCCCAAAGAACAGAATCTGTGATGGGGCTGGGGACAGCAGGAAACAGCAAGGGTACAGTGAGCAGCCCAAGAAGCCCTCCCTCAGCCAAGGTCCATGGCACCAGGGACGAGATGGGCAGACACACACCCCGTATTCGAGGTGACGCAAATGCACTGTATCTCTACATGACTTCTCCCAATGCACTCTAATCATGAGAGAAAGAAGAGAAACCATAATGGGGGGACTTCTATAAAACACCTGATCCGTGCTCCTCAAACCTTCCCTTAATCATCAAAGCCCAGGGAAGTCTAAGAAATTGTCCCAGCCAAGAGGAGCCTCAGGAGGCAGGGGACTGAACGTCATGTGGGATCCTCTGCTTGAGGCCAGTCCAGGCAAATAATTAGTGAGACTCCCATCTCGACAAAAAGCCAGATGTGGTGGTATGCATCTTCCAGCTACATGGGAGGCATAGGTGGATTGAGGTCCCAGGACAGCCCCAGGCAAAAACTCGAGACCCAATCTGAAAAATTACTGAAGCAAAAAAAGGGCTGGGGGGTATGGCTCCAGTTCAGTGGTAGAGCACCTCCCTAGTATACTCGAGGCCACAAGTTCAAACCCTAGTACCAACCAAAAGAAGAAAATGTACTCCAAAGCATATATTCTTTTTTTGAATATACATTACAAAATAGACCAAGAACTGATACAACGCAAGATTCCACACTGAAGGGACCAGCTTAATAAGCAAGCAAAGATGATAAGCAGCCACCTGGGGAGCTAGGGGAGCAATGCTGACACAGAAAAGCTCCCGGTCAGCGATACCATTACACACCTACTGGGCCCCGGCAAGGAACAGAAATACATAAAGCCTGGCGAAGGCAGCCATGGGAGGACAGAGATGGCCTTCTACAACTCTTGCTGGTGATACCAACTGCTTCAACCCCTTCCATGCTGATGAAAAGGAAGTCACAACCCTGATAAAAGTCAGCAGGGAGGGCTCCATTCAAAAGGGAATACCCAGTGGGGTTTCGTCCTGGAGGAGAGATCAGGTTCAACTTGACCCTAACAAGGTCAAGGGAAGATTAACAGCCAAGAAACAGGGTGCAGGCAGGGGATGGAAGATTAGCAAGAGAATCCTTGAAGACCAGGCGATCTGGGCTAGCCAGCAAAGCTGGCCACAGTGGCGGTGGGGGTGGGGGTGAGGAATCAGGTCAGATAGCCAGGGTGGTGATCACATAGGATTTTCAACTCCATAAACTACCCAGCAGGCATCTTGCTCAAGCTGACTAAATGGGCCAAGCCCAGAGCCTTGAGGACAGAGCAGAGCCTGTGAAACCAAGCAGCCTTTGCATCCTACAGCCCCTCTCATTGCAGTGCACCCCCAAGGATAGAACACAATGGGAAAGAAAGGAACAAAGTCCAGGTGCCATGGCCAATTTGGGAAGTGGAGATCAGGAAGATCAAGGATCTAGGACAGCCCAGGTAAAAAGTTAGCCAGACTCCATTTCAAGAAATAAGCCAGGCCTGGTGGCACACTTTGGTAATCCCAGCTACTCAATAAGTAGGAGAACTATATTCTGAGACCCATGAATGAGTTGCATGGCCAAAAACGGGAAAGTTACTCAAGCCCGGCTGAGGTGTCCTGAGCGTGGTAGAAGACCTTCCCTGCCAGCTCCACTCCAGGCAGGCTGGAAAAGAAACAGAATTATCCACCCAGGTGGGGGCCAACAGGAGCAAGTGCACAGTAAGAACTGGCACCCTGCTCCCACCCGCCACCAAATATGTCCACCCCATCCAGACTTGGCCTCACCCCTGGCATACAGTGTCAGCTCCTGGCTCACCTGCCTCTCCTCCTGCCCTCCTTGCCCCTGCCTGGCAGGAAGCTCGTCCTGTCCAGCCCCTGCTTAAACCCAGCAACTCTTCCAGACTTGGGATTCTATTATAACCTAGGATGAGGTCCCACTGAGTGACAGCGAACCCAAATAATAAGAACTGAAACCAGACAGAAGAGTGCTTAATTCTCCTTGGGAGCTGCACCCTGGGTTGAGCAGCCCAGCACACTCTGGGGAATCGGTCTCCTTCACTAACCCTGCCGCCCAGGGACCTCTGGGCAGCCCTGGCACTGAGGCACCAGAGGGAAGAAAATCAAAAATGAGCAAAGCTGTGCTCCAGCAAGAGGCTGGGAGCTGACACATGACCACTTCTTCCACCCCATTGGCCAGGACGTGGTCACATGGCCAAACCTCGCTGCATAGGATGCTGGGAAATGGGGTCCTCCTTCTGGGTAGCCATCTTGTTGTGGAAGAATAGATATCAGGGATAACTTGCTGACCCTGCCTAGCATAAAACCCAACCCCTCCACAGTCCACCCACCTCTCAAGCCCTGGGAACTCCCTCACTTCTATGGCTGTCCCCTCTCTGCCCAGTCCTGCTAACTTAACCTAGCAATGTCTCCCAGACTTGGCACTAGGATGAGGAGTTCAGTTATCAGCTATGATGGCAAACCCAAATGATGGGAACTAAAACAAGACAGGACCACGCCTCCACAGTAGTGGCCAGCCCACCCCCGGTACTCAACCTTCAGTACACAGACTCATCACTGAATCTGGGTACTGGGCACAGATGGGCACTGGAAAGTGTGTTCTCATGGGTCTGAGATGGCCGTGCTCTTTGTGGATCTGGGGCCATGAAGCCTAAGACACTCAGGCTTCTATAATGATGTCACATGAGTGTGGTGGCAATTGCTGGGTCTACTTTCCACAGCAGAAGTCAGCAGGAAAGTAGACCACTCCTGGCAGGTCTGTGACTCAAGAGGATTTAAACTGGCCCCTTTCTGTCTCTCCTGACATAATCTCACAGCAATTCCTTTCTGCAAAGCCTCCAGAATCCACCTCAAATCCATCAGCATCCATCGTGCCCATGGTCACCGCCTGCTCTGGGGCACCGTTGTGTCCGGCTCACCGCAGACACAGCCCCTGAAGGCCTCCCAGAATTAATTGCTGAAGAAAGGGTCCACTCTACCCCGATCCAGGTCCTCTGGGATCAGACTGAGTTGGGACAAGTGACAGGGGAGTTGCTGTGGAGGCTGGGGGTGGAGCACAGCTTTCAGATGGATGGGCCCCTTCTGTGCTCATCCTCCCTGGGGAGGACATGCAAAGATAAAGGGAGAGGAGTGAGAAGCCCGGGGGACTCTGTTGACACTAAAGGCAATCACAGGATCACGCTAGCCCGCACACCCAACTGGAGGAAGGCACAGAGTCCACGGACATGAGCTCTCTGGCTCAGGTCTGCACACCGCCCCATCTCTGAAGATGCACAGGATAAGAATCACAGCTCACCCTGGGACTTTGTTCTCTTCCTGGCATGAGCCAGCCTGTGCACCTGTCTGTCTGAGAGGCCATCATGAGACACTGGGCCGTCCTCCTCGTCCTCCTCACTGTAGCTCTGGATGCTCTCCTCACTCCAGGGGATGGGGCACCTGTCCACAGGCAGCGTCCGCAGAACAAGCTTCTCCTCGTGTCCTTCGATGGCTTCCGCTGGAACTACGATGAGGACGTGGACACTCCCAATCTGGACGCCATGGCTCGAGACGGAGTGAAAGCTCGCTACATGACCCCTGCCTTTATCACCTTGACTAGTCCCTGCCACTTCACGCTGGTCACTGGTTAGTGTCAGCCTCAGGATGGGGTCTAGGGGAGGGAGGGGCTTGAGACTTCAGGTGAAAGAGCTGGAGGAGCCCGGGTGAGGGCATAGAGCCCTACCCAGGTGACAAATGTGAGGACCTTGGAGGTCCTTGCTCCAAGAAGGGGCCCTTAGAGAATCTTCCCAATGGTGGTAACTCAGGGAGAGAAACTTAAAATTTAATGGTAACACCAGCTGGGGTGGCAAGGCATGGGACTCAGGCCGGGCTCTTTACCGGGCTCACGTTCTGCCATCCTGTGCCCCACCTCAGGCAAATACATCGAGAACCACGGGGTGGTTCACAACATGTTCTATAGCACCACCACCAAGGTGATGCTGCCCTACTATTACCACACTGGCATCCAGAAGCGGTGGGACAGTGGCTCGGTGCCCATCTGGATCACAGCCCAGAGACAGGTAATGCAGCCCCTCCCACAGGGACAGAGGGGCTGGGGGCAGAGGGATGTGGGGACCTGGTCCCATGAGGCCATGATCACACAAGATCCACGGTGGGCCCATGCCCACCCTGCAGTACCAGGGTTCCTGATACCCTGACAGAGAAGAGTGTTAAATGAGGACCTGGTGTGTGGGCGGGGGCGAGGGGCGTGCTGCTGACAAGGACTGGGCAGTCAGCTATCTCCTGGCTCGGCCTCTGGTCCTCCGTGGAGCCGTGGGTTCAGAAGGAATTTCTCTGCTCTCTCAAAAGAGGGAACGCCACACCCTTGGGTCCTCCAGCACGGGGGAATGGGTCACGCTGGGATGATAACTGAGATTCAACAAGAAGGCATTAAGCAATAAAATGGCTTTACCTCTCTGTCTCACACCCCTCTCAGGGCTGGACAACTGAGTTCTAAAGGGCCAAAGATTCATGGGGGAGTGGGTAGCGGGGGTGTTGAGCCCAGGAATCCTACAGGTTTGCAAGGCTTCAGGGCCCAAGGTGAGGCTTCTAGCCAGTGGAGTCAAATGGAGGTTTCCAAGCGACATTTGACCAACATATGCACTCAAGTGTGAGCCACTGTCTCCGCTCCTGCCTGCATAGACGCTCAGTGCTCCTTCACGGGCTCAGGAGCAGAGAGCCAAAGCTGAGAACTTGGCACCTTCATGGTGCCCGATCCCCAGGAGAGAATAGCTGTGCAGACAGAGGGTTGGAAGGTCAGACGTGAAGCAGCAGTGATTTATGGGAAGATGGATGACCCAGTTGAAGGCTGGAGGGCAGGTGGAGGGGACAAGGTGGACATAGGAGAGAACAGGGGGAGGCTGGGCTGTGGGCTGAAGGGAGAGCTCTCTGGGCAGGGAAGCAGAGCCAGAAGGACGGTGAGGGCACAGCACGTCCACGGACACTTTATATCCATTGTCTCATTTAGTGCTTGAGCACACCGGGCACTTGTTCTGTCCCCCAGAAATTGGTTTTGCCCTGAAAATGTGAAATAAGGGCAATTTCAGAGAGTGAAAAGCCGAAGGCAGGAGCAAGGCTGAGTGAGCAGACCAGATGTGGGGGACAAGCAGGAGCAGCAGCGAGGAGTCCGGTGGCTGTTAACACTGCTTCATGCCTGCAGGGCTTAAAGACCGGCTCCTACTTCTACCCCGGTGGGAATGTCACCTACCAAGGAGAGGCCGTGACACTGAGCCAGAAGGAAGGTGCCCTGCACAACTACAAAGACGAGAAGGAGCGGAGGGAAAATGTGGACACAGTGATGAAATGGTTCATGCAGGAGGACTTGGCTCTGGTCACTCTCTACTTTGGGGAGCCAGACTCCACGGGCCACAGGTATGGCCCTGAGTCCCCAGAGAGGAAGGAGATGGTGAAACAGGTGGACAGGACTGTGGGCTACAGCCTCGACCTGATCATCACATCTGACCATGGCATGACAACCGTCAACAAGAAAGCCAGCGACCTAGTTGAGTTCCACAAGTTCCCCAGCTTCACCTTCCAGGACATCGAGTTTGAGCTCCTGGACTATGGGCCAAATGGCGTGTGGATCCCCAAGGAAGGGAAGATGGAGGTGGTGTACAGTGTCTTTGAGGATATTCGCCCCAGGCTGCACGTCTACAAGAAGGAGTTCCCCAAGACCTTCCGCTGCGCCAGCAACCCCAGGATCACGCCCTTGCTCCTGCACAGTGACCTCGGCTATGTCATCCACGGGGTAAGTCCCTTGCTGGACGCATGGCTCAGAGCAGGTGGGTTTCTTCTCATTTATATAAACCCTACCCCATTCTTCTTCTTGTTGCGGGATTGGTGGTTGAACTCAGGACTTCGAGCTTACAGAGCAGGCGCTCTACTGCTTGAGCCACTCCCCCAGTCCATTTTGCTCTGGTTATTTTTTGGAGATGGATCTCATGAACTGTTTTCCTGGGCTGTCCTCAAACTCCAATCCTCCCATCTCATCCTCCCAAGTAGGTAGGATTATAGGCGTGAGCCACTGGCACCTGGTTTGAACACACTATCTTGTTTCTATAGGAGCCAGTGTGCATGTGTGTGTGTGTCCTTAGGGTAAAGGGTGGGCAGTCCAGCCACAAGGGTGACACAGAGCTCAGGGGATGATGAACAGGAAGTAGTGGCTCTTCCTTGAGGGAGAGGAAGAGACCTCTGGGAGCAAGCATCCCTGATGTCTCCATCCCTGTTGACTTAGGGTTCCCATTTATTTTACCAGCTATTTGCCAAGGCTGTCTTTGGGGTGATGATCTTTGAGTCTCAGAGAAACTGAGAAACCCTCCCATTCCCAAATCAAATCTCTCCCTGAGCACCAACATGCTGGAGGAGAGGGGAAGGGGTTCATGGAGAGTAGTGACCCCAGCAAAGACCTGGGTCCCTTGCCTCTTCCTACAGAGAATAAGTGTGCAGTTCAACAACGGCGAGCACGGCTTTGACAACAATGACACGGACATGAAGACCATCTTCCGGGCTGTGGGCCCCAGCTTCAAGGCGGGCCTGGAGGTGGAGCCCTTCGAGAGTGTCCATGTATATGAGCTCATGTGCCAGCTACTGGGCATCGTGCCTGAGGCCAACGACGGGCACCCTGACACCCTGCGGCCCATGCTTCGCTCAGGGGAGGAAGGCGTCCCCTCTCCTCCTGCCCCTGCTGGTGTGTGTGCCTGCATGCTCGTGACCTGGGCACCCTGCAAGCCCCCAGGGTGTTCTTGAGAGAGCAAGTCCAGGGACTGCTAGGGAGCTCCTGAAGGAGCTGGGTGAAATGCCCCCTCCGTCCCTCACTGGACTTTCTGGCTTCCCTTAGGGTCTGCTGTCCTGCCAAACTGCCGGCTGCCCTTGGTGATGGCACTGCTGGGAGTCCTGGTTCTTCTGGCCAAGATCGAATAGTCCCACAGCTCAAGACCAAGGTCAGAGGCTGGAAAGGCAGAGGAAGGGAGGGTGAGGCTGTGCTCCCTGCTCTCAGTCTGACACACACACACCCAGTGCACCTCAGCAGTCAGAACAGAGCTACTGGACCCTGCCCAGCTAGTGACTCCAACCAACCTGGCTGCCAGAGAGGAACCACTCCTGGGGACCCTTTCAGCTACTCTGCTTTAGGCTTGGACATATTTCCTAAGCAGATGTCCAGCAGAGTCTTGGCAATGCCACCCTGCCCCAGAAGCCAGAACCTCCCCAGAGCTACCCCACTTCCTGACACGTCTCCACTCCACAGAAAGGATTCAGCCTTCGAGTCAGTTATGTTTGGGAGAAGAACTTCAGGGGCACCCTCCCTCCATCTGAGGGAGCCAAGTGGCAGTGCCACCTTGTTTCTCTGTCCTGTGCACTCAGAGGCAGGAGAAAGTCACTCATTCCTCCTAGAAATACAGAACAGGAGCCAGCACATTCCAGGTTCTGGTCTGGGGCCAGGGTGCACAGTGACCAGAACAGTCCAGGCCCTGGGGTTTGTGACTGATGGGCCACAGAAGGCAGATAACAGGAAGTGAATGAACCCATACACAAGACAGCAAGACAGAGGTGCTGGCAGAGGGAAGACACCCACAGGCAAGGGCAGGTGGGGGCTTCTTTTTAGGTCATCTGATCTGAACCAGCCTCTCTGAGGAGGTGGACCTGGGGCAAGAGCTGAGCAACAGGAAGAAATGAGCCACGCCAAATATGGGGTGGGGGAGAGACTCCAGCCAAGGGGAGGAAAGACCCCCAGGTTAGTAGCTCCCAGAAGAGAAGGCAGGCAGCATGTTGGGGGCTCTGTGCAAGGTGGACACAGCACGAACTGCCTCAGTCCAAGTAGGGAGGGGGCTTTCTGCACAGTAAGGAGCCTCCTGGGATGGTCACAGGGGATGTAGCAGCCTCTGGTAGATGATTAAATGACAGTCTGCAAGGGGTGGTGACACAGGAAAGGAAGCCATCAGTGTAGTAGCCTGTGAGGAGGTCACTGCAAGGGTCCAGGCAGGCATTCTGCGGTGGATGAGGGGTGGAAGAAATGCAGAAGGTGACTGGGGACACTCAGGACAAATGAAGAGTGGCCTGGGGTTCAGTCCCGTGGCCGGCAGAGTCACTCACCTAGATGTGAAAATGTAGGGGAGGGGCAGGAGCCAGGGAATCCAGGTCTAGATTTGCCCTCAATCTGTCTTCCACACCCATGAGGTGGCCACATGGGGCTGTGGCAGGGCAGGGCTTGTACCAGAAGCCTGGCACCCAGCATGTGGCCTGGGCTGGCAGCTTACACTATGTGATAGCATTTTAGGCTGTGGGACCAGATGAGAGCCCTGGCCAGAGGGCAAAGATGGAGGGCTAGATGACCACACTGCTCATTGAGAAGGGGTGGCCAGCTTGGCAGGTGGGGAGGGGGATATGGGAGGGGTGTAGAGATGGTGTGGCTGGAAGGCTTTCACAGCCAAATGTTAGAGCTAGAGGGACCCCTCAGACAATTTTGCCCATGCTCTCATGCAGGTGAGGACACCAAACCCGGCTCTGTTAGCTGACTGGTCTCAGAGCTCCAAAAAGTGACAGAGCTGTGTCTAAATGCTGGGTTTTCAGTCCCTGGTCCTGAGTACTTTCAGACACAGCACCAGCCCCTCAGTGCATCCAGAAGTTCAGGCACACGAAGCGAGTCTTCCACACAGAGCAGGGATGCACAGCGGTCTCTGTAGTGCTGCAGTCCACCCAACAGGCACGTGACTGGCTATTCTCCCTGCATACCAAGAAGTGGTCTCAGCAATGCCAGTGCCCACAGGCAAGCAAGGTGATGCAAGACAGGGAAAAATCACAGGGCTACACACACACTCTCAGAGGGCTTACACACACACACACACACACACACCAGGGATAGCCACAGGGCACACTAGCAAACTTGCTCTCCAAAAAAAACCAAAAAGCCCTGATTTGTAATGTCTGCCATTCCTGCGGTGTAAATTCTCCCACCACACCACGGCTGCACACAACCCTGAGAGGCAGCACAGAGCTGGCTTTCAGGAGCAATGTCAGTGGCTGTCATGCAAAGAGCTGTGATTACCCAGTCCACACGTAGAGTACCCAGCCCAGCAGGGAGATCAGTTTGGGACTATGGTGGCCATCCCATGGCCAATTTCTGCCTCCAAATACAGTACCTGCAACACTTGCCACAGTCAAAGCAACCGTCATCTTTGCACACGCAGTCCTTGGCTGCCACCTGGCAGAGTCCTCCTCACTCTTACAGAAGAGCAGGCAGAAGATGGGGGAGGACTCAGGAGCCAGGCCTGAGAAAGTGCCCCTCCCCACCCAAGCCCCAGAAAAGGTCTAGAACCTCCCCAACCATTCCTCCACCCTCCACACACCCAACCGTACCCACTTGAGTCCTCCCAGTTGGGAGCCAGAATTCCCAGGGGGTACTCCAGGCCTCTGCTTCATCACCATCAGACCCACCTCACGCTGCCCCATGCTTTCCCCAGCCCAATGTTTGACACCTGTTCTTCCAGGAAGCTTTTGGGAAGCTGTCTGCAGACCCTGAGCCACCTCTGCAGCCCTGATGGTTTACTAGACACCAACGGACTCTTCAAAGACCATATCCCCCATGCCTGGTGATGATGGCACTAGCAATGAGCCCTCCTGCCCAGGATCACCACCACTCTCTGGAACTCCACCCCTCCCTCCAGCAAAACCCGCCAGGAAAGAGGCACTGCTGTCTGCGGCCACGCAGGGGCACGCGAGAGCCCCGCCAGACGCAGCCCCTAAGGGGAAGGGGACTGGTCTATGGAGGGTGATTGCAGTGGCGCCCCTGGGACCCCCTGCAGCCTCAAGCTTCCGGCCTCAGCCACAAGAGGGCACTGCCCAACAAAGCAATCACAGAAACGAGGGACTAGTCCAGTCACTGTCCCATAGACTTTGGACAGTGGCCGTAGCCAACATGGAAGGATGGGGAAGGGGTGGACTTTGTTCCCAAAGGGCCGCTGGTTTCCTTACAGTCCTCCAACTGCTCCAATGTGTAATAAATCGCTAATTCCTTAAGGCAGCTGACAAACACGGCACCCGATTCATTCTTGCTGGGGGTGGGCCCCTCTGGATGGCTAGCCGGTACAAGGGTAGGCTTTGCGTTAAAAAGAAGGGGAAGGGAATGAGGGGCTCTTTGTGCACTCACAGGGAACCAGTGTTGTCTGTAAGCCACAGTGCTCAGCATAAACATACAAGATGGAAACTGCAAATAAAGTGGTGTTGACTGATGCTGGGTGCAGGGCTGGGTGGCCAGGGCCAGGGCAGGAGAGCCTTCAGTACTGTGCATTGAGAACTGTCTTTCAGGAGCGTGGGCTTTGGGGGCAGGCAAACCTGTGCCAGTCCTGGCCGCCCACCAGGAGCTGTGTCACTGTGCAATGTAGGGCCCCCTCCTGCCCTGACCTCTCATCTTTGGAACAATAAGGAGTGTGCATTACTCCCGGGTGACACACGGTCCCCCAAGAGGGCAGCACCAGGAATGGCAGCCTCGGGATGACCATGGTCCTGCTACAGGAGTAATAAGTATGTCACACGATGCTCTCCAGAGAGTAACTCCAACTGTGACCATGCCAGGCACAGTATTTGCAGTGAGGTTTTGGCAAGGTGGGACATTTTCCCCTCCTGGGTCGGGGGAGGGGGTCTCACACCTCTGCCTGGACTTCAGCTCCACCATCCCCAGATCCAACCCAAGCTGCACACACAGCTGCCTGACCGGCTGCCGGAGCTGGGGTCTTGCCTCTGTCTGAAAGGACTGGACTTGGGTTGTGGGTTCCTGACCCCACATCCAAGAAGGCTTCCTGGAAGAACTGGCCAACCCCACGCCTGCTGCCACACCCGCCCCCCCAGGCAGCCTGCTGGCCTGCATGGTATGCCCTGCCTACAGAGGCCAGCTCCAATCTCAGATTTCCTGAGCCTGGAGACCAGGCAGAGTCCACAGCCACAATCAACGCATGGGGAGTACTCCTGGGGGCCAACATAGCCACTTGGCTCCCAGTTCAAAGCAACACACATTTCTTGAACCCCTCAATTACCGCACTTGTTTGTCCAGCCCCATTAGTCTGCTTTCCAGGGACAGAGCCAGCAGGTACTTGAGAACTGATCTTGGATTTAGCAAACAGAAAAAGAAAAAACCAAGAGAGGAACACAATCTGCCCACCATGCAGCATTCCTCACTCCATGAGGCTCCAGGGCTCCTCCCCAAGGCTGCCTGTGTGCTCGGGCCTAAGGCAGGGCTGCACGCCGGGGCTGGGTGTCCTGTCTGTACAGCTCAGGGCGTGGAATGTGTGTGGTTGTACCACCTCAAGCTCTGGTTCAAGTCCAGCTCTCACATGCCAGTACTCACCAGCTCTGTGCCCCTGGGCAAGTTATCAACCTCTCTGGGCCTTACTTATCTTGTGGACTAGAGGTGTGGCTCAAGCAGTAGGGCATCTGCTCTGCAAGTGTGAAGCCCTGAGTTCAAAGCCCAGTCTCACTCCCACCCTGCTAAAAAAGTATAGCTCTCCTCATCTATAAAATTAGGAACCATAGCTGACAAAGGTAGTATATACTTGTACTCCCAGCATCTGGGAGAAGAAGTTGGTTCACAAATTCCAGACCAGCCTGGGCTACCTGGCAGGACACTGTCTCAAAAAAAAAAAAAAAAAATTCAGGAACCACAGCAGTACCTGCCTCCTAGGATGGCCAAATATTTGCAAGCTGTTTATAATGGCTCAGCTCAGTCATGTGACAGCACCAGAATGAAGGCTCCAGGCCACAGGCGTTGAATTTGCCTGAAGCCTTCAATGTTTGATTACTGCTACTGGTTTTCCATTTGTGTCCATCATTTGATATTTTTCCTTTTAAAGTAAACAAGTAACAAAGAATGAGTTGGTTTAAAGAAAAATGCTGACTGAATAATAGTGCAGGTGACTAGTGGACACGCCAGAAGGTGGGTGGGCTGCAGACCTGCAGAATGGTCACCTGGCTCCTGCCTGCCTCCTCTTCCTGCCATCCCTGTGGCGAGCTCAGGGAGCTCTTGGAGGGCAGCACTCAGCCTCCCGATGGCCAGTATCCAAAGCCTGCTAGGCCTCTGCAGAGATGCACTGCTTACCAGGTATCCTGGGCCCTTTCCGGTTTGCCACTTACCATTGCAAGCACTGGCATTGCGATTCCCTGTGCAAAGCTCGTTTTACTACCCACCCAACTGAACCAGGGTGGTGCCCTGCATTCTGCGGCCTCTTTTGATGGCTAGGCTCAAGTGCACTTAACATCATCTGAACGCAGACCTCAGACAGCCCAAAGCCTTCCTGCTGGTAGCCATACAGGAAGCATCCGGGCGGTCTGCGTGTGGCAAGGTGTACCATAGGAACACAGAAAGCCCCTTTTGTCAAGAGACTCCGCCCCTTTAGAGTCGCTCTACACATTGTCACCAGGAGGCGGCGCTCTTGGGCTCTTCAACGCGGCGATTCCTTTCTCCAGCAGCTTCTGAAGTAGTAAGAGGATTTCTGAGCCTCCTGCGTTCCTTCCTGCAGCTCCTCCTCCGCTGCAGCCGCTGCTCAGATGCAGCCTCCGGGGAGGGGTCGAGGGTTACTGGGAGTTGGCTTAAGTTTTAGCTGGAGCTCCGTGAGCACAGTACTTTAGAGAACTAGGATTTTTAGGACCAGATGTTCTGGGGATTCCATAAGGGGAGGGAATCTGGAGCAACCATGCTCGCACAAAGGCTGTCCTGGACCAGTGGGTCTCGAAATTGGCCCAGCATACCCCCGTGCACTTCCACGCACGTGTGCACACACCCCTCTGAACCTATAGGTCCGGATAGGCTGAGAGTCAGCGTTTCTAAGTAATCCCCAGGTGCTTCTCACACACCGCACCGCACTCTCGAATGAATGAATGACTGAACGAATACCGGTCTCACCCAACTACCTCTTGTTAAGCAGGATAAAAGCCGGCGGCAACAGGGCTGGCCTGGGAGGGGCGCACAGACATCTCTAAATTCAATCCCGATGACACCTGCCAGCCTTCCCCCAGAGGTGCTACTGGTGGATGCAAGTCGGTCCACCCTTCCAGAATTCCCTGGGTCAAACGCAGGAGTCTCTTGATCCTAATTTATTTATATTTTTGTGGTCAGGGTCCCACCAGGAGCACCTGCAGGTTCGCACAGCAGGGCCACTCTCTTGCGATGAGGCCCAGGGTTCCTTGAATTTCCCCCTTTAGGACGGGACAGATGCATGAACGTAAGCCGGACCCTGGGCACTGACCGCCATGCCTGCCTTAGGCTTCTTACCTAAGAGCACTAAGCGCTTTGCACTGGGAAGTAAAACGGCAGGAATGATTCTGACCCCCGCCCCAAGCCACAAAGGATCCTAAGTAAGTGAGGGACCCGGGTCCACCAAGGAAGCCGCAGACAAGGGGGAGGGCCGCAAGTCCCCACGCCCACCATGGCACGGCCCCAGGAGGCTGTCAACGTGAGCGATGGTGCTCAGGGACGTGTCGCGGGCAGCCCTGCTCGTCCGCCGGCTTCTTCCGGGCGCGAGGCCTCCCCTCCCCCACGCCCACCGCCACCCGCGGCTGGCGGCGCGGGGTTGGAGGAGCATCTGTTGCCATGGTTACCCGCAGCAGTTCGGCGCTCTGGCGGCTGGAACCGCCGCAGACGGCTAAGCCCAGAGCTGCAGCCTGGTGGGACCCGACGCGGGAACCCCGAGCACACCACGTCCTCTTCCCTTACGCACACCGTAGGCACACACATATGCACACAAAAACACGCAGCGTGCATGCACCTAATGCGTACACGCCCCCACGTGTTGCACACGGCGCGCGCACCTGACACTAGACACCACATCCCAGCCACGCGCAAATCACACACCGAACACTCATCACACACGCATCGCGCGCGCGCACACACGCGGGACCCCGACACGGAGGATGCGCGCTCCGGCCGCCCCCACCTCCAGGGTCTGCGGGCGCAAGCAGAACACGTACTGCAGTGGGGAGGTCCACGCACGCGCAGCAGGCAGGTGCCGCCCCCTCCACGGTCACAGTCCCGCCCGCTCTGCGCCAGCCACACGTTGCTTGGTGCTCTCTACAGCCAGGTCACCTCCAGGACCCAGTGGCGGAGGGGCCATGGCCCCGCACCCTTTGATGAGATAGTCAACGCGGCCGCCCCAGGTGTCCCACCCGTCATCCAGGCCTGAGCACCCCACTGTCGCCTGGACGCACCCGGGTCCCAAGGGCCTGGCGCCCGCGAAGACAGCCAGTGCGCATCTAGTTGGAGTTCCAGAGTGTCCACGTGGTGGGCCACTTGGGGTGCGTTCCTGGTAGGGCCCCGTGGGCTTCCAACTTCAAGACTGCCTCTGCCTTCTGACCCAAGGTCTCTCCACTAGCCCCTGTTGTCACTGGAGGTGGAGAGCCCTGGGTCCCTAGAAAGCAGCCCTAAGTCCTAAACTCCTTTTCATGGAGAGGAGAGCCTGTGGCTGCAAAAGTCTGGTGATGTTTTGGACCACTGATCCTATGACTTTCAGCTTCAGTATCAAAGAAATTCCAAAAGTGACCCACACAGCTCTAACAAAACTATCCTTTACCACGTGTAAAGGACATAAACAAGAACTCACATAAACAAGTTTCTCTAGCTACACAATGAAAATGAAACCAGAAACGACCTGACTCAGACAACATCGTTCATCCAGTGACGCAGGAACCCTTTGAAAAGCACAGGTCCCATGGTCTCACTAAGAGGTGCTACCCAATAAAACCTAACTTTTATATATAATAAATATATGACAGGATTTTCCTGTACGTAATCCTGGTTTGATCAGCTGGTTAATTGTATTAATCGTGCAACCCAAAATGGCTCTTTAACTACTGAGCTCCTTAGTGCTAAAGTTTTAGGGTTTGACATTTAAATTTTATATTTAAGTCATGTGCACCAAGCTTAGGCTTGGGCCCGATCAGTGAACGACTTTCAAGCATACAAGTATTTTTATTCATAAAGTTCTATGGATGAAATGAAACAGAAGCCTGAGGTGGAGGAGAAAAGAACTAAGAACTTGTCTTTGAACTTGTCCTTGTGAGGTCAAGTTGTGACACTATGGGCATTTCATTTGATATATGTCAAAGGATTACCCAAAGAAAACTGGTGGCAGGTATGTTTGAGAAAAGGAAAGTTTTCTTGCAAAAAATGTGAAAAGAGTCAAACTTCATGAGGACTGGCTCTCCAAACACAAGAAGCTTACCAGTACTTAAAAGGGAAAAAAAAAATTGCAAGAGAACTCAGGTGACCCAGTTCCCATTCATCTGTCCATGAGAGGTCAGCAGTGCCCTTCTCACCTGGTTCTACAGATCCTAAAGACCAGACCCGTGATGGAACGAGCAAGGGTCAGAGCCAGGACCCTTGCTGCAAAGCCTGGGTTTACAGGAGTTACCATGGTTTTACTATTGGAGGAGTCTGGCTTATCTCGGGGTGCAAAGTCGGTTGCTGGCTTGGTTTGGTTTTCACTGAGGAATGTGACTTGCTAGATGACAGGAAGCAGGACAAAATGTCAGATTTTGCATCTGTGGAGGGAGGAGTGGTTTTATCTTTAAAATGTCAAAACTGACAACACACCGGAAATCACAAACTTCGCACCCTTGTAAACTTAGTGGTAGGAAAACTAGCTGTCAACATTAAATGGTGCCCGAGGGGCACACTGTTTTCAAAATTCTTTCAGGTGCTTTGTGGGCCATGAACATAGGCCAATGAGGACAGAAGGGGAAACCAAGGCAAAGAGGAGGAGAGTGGCTTGCCCTGGCCAACAAGTCTGGCAACAGGTGAGCGACTCATAGTTAGCAGGGACATGCAGACTGACACACTTCACACTCACTAAGATGCCTACAATTTTTCTGAAAGAAAAAATAGCAAGTGTGGGTGAGAATTGGGAAACCCAAGCCCTCATGACTGCTGGTGGGGATGTAAAAAGCCATGCTGTGGAGCAGTCTGCTGCTTGAGAGTCACCCTGCCATCCAGCACCTTCTTCCTGGGTACACCCCCTCCCCATTGCAAGCAGGTGTTCAAACAAGAATCTGTGCATGAATTTAACAGCAACATTATTTTCAACAGCTAAAAGGTGAAAACAACCCAAATTTCCATCAGCAGATGCATGGATGAACAAACCGTGATCCACCCATATAGCAGAATCGTATTCAGGAATGAAGCAGGGCCAGGCATGGGGCACAGCCTGTAATCCCAGCTACTAGGGAGGTGAAGGTAGGAGGATGGCAAGTTCGAGGCAAGACCCGAAAAAAAAAAGAAAAAAGAAAAAAGCTGGAGGTGTGGCTCAACTGGTAGAGAGCCTGCATAGCAAGTGAGAGCCCCGAGTTCAAAAATGCAGACAAAAGGGTGGGGCAGATACAGAGACAGAGACAGAGAGAGAGAGAGAGAGAGAGAGAGAGAGAGAGAGAGAGAGGAGAGAGAGAGAGAGAGGAGAGAGAGAGGAAGAAGAAGAGGAGGAGGAAGATGTGAGGGCGATCTGGCTGTGACATCTGTCACCCCATTGATCACCAGGGTTTGATTCAACTGATCTGGCTGGCTAGGCGGGTGTCCCCTTCCTCCCTCACTGCTCCATGTGCGACCCTCCCAAAGCCACATGCTAGAGAGGACCGTCCCCAATAGAGGAGGACCATTCTCCAGTCAAGGGTGTACGAGTCACTGCACTCCCCTGCTAGAACCTCCAAACAAGCTCTCAAGAAGAAGGAGGAAGAGGAGGAGGAGGAGAAAAGGAAAGAAGGAAGAGAGGGAGGGAGGGAGGGAGACTGGGATGTAGCGCGGTGGTAGAACACTTGCCTAGCATTCGAGAGGCCCCGGCACCAAAAAAGAAAAGACAAGAAAAGAAAGAAAGAAAGAAAGAGGAATGAAACCCTGTCCCTGCATCCACCAGAATGAACCTGGGGTAAAAGAAGCCAGTCCCAAAAGACCCATACTGTGACTCTGTTTGTGTGACACAGTCACAACAGACCGATCCATGAACACAAAACATAGACTGGTGGTTGTCAGGGGCAGGAGGGAGGGGAGGAGCGTGACCGCTTGGTGGACGTGGGGTTTCTTGTATCTGGAGCTGCACAGTGGTAAGGGCTGTACAACACTGTGAGGGTATTAAATGCCACTGTGCTGTGCACTTAAAATGGTTAAAATGATAAATTGTGTGTTGTGTATGTTTTACCACTACTAAAAAATTAAAAAGCCAGGAGCCCATGGCTCATACCTATAATCCTAGCAACTCAGGAGACTGAGATGGGGAGGATCAAGATTCGAGGCCAGCTCAGATAAATAGTTCTCCAGACTTTGTCTTGAAAAACTCCTTCACACACACACGCACACACAAAGAAATTTTAAAAAAGGACTAGCGGAATGGCTCAAGCTGTAGAGCCCCTGCCTAACAAGCATGAGGTCCTGAATTCAAACCCCGGTGCTGCCAAAATAAAATAAATAAAAAATTAAGCTGGGCTCCAGCAGCTCATGTCTGTAATCCTAGCAACTTGGGAGGCTGAGATTGGGAAGATGACAGTTTAAGGTCAGCCCAAACAAAAAAAATTCTTAAGATCTTATTTCATCCAATAAAAGCTGGGCACAGTGGCTCACACCTGTCATCCCAGCAATGGCAGGAAGTCTAAAACAGAAAGATCAAGGTCCAGGCCAGCCTGGGCAAAACGTGAGACCCTATCTCCAAAATAACCAGACCACAAAGGGCTGGAGCCTTAGCTCAAGCAGTAGAGTGCCTACCTAGCAAGCTCAAAGCCCAAAGTTCAAACCCCAGTACCACCAAAAAAAGAAATCAGTTTCTGGGTCCCCCAAAAAATAAAAGGTGAAAGTGGGAGGTTGGCTAGTGGCCACGTCTCAAGTCAGGACGCCACAATGGCAGGACAGTTTGTTCAGCTGGCTTCCTACAGGGTTGCTCCCAAATGCTGCTGATGGGGACTGCAGCAGAAGCCCTGGTTCCCAGGTCCCAGAAGCACAGGAAGGACAGGTGGACAGGGTGCCCAGGGAGCTCAAGTTCCCTGAGGCCTCAGTGAAGCCCTGGTGGACCGGCTCCCTCAGCTCAGCACGGCAGATGACGTTCCATCCGCAGACACAAGCAGTCGACAAATTGCTTCTGAGCACACCTTCACACATGCCCTCCTCCCTTTCAATAAAACGTGCAGATTCGCTGAGCTCCCAGCATTTAGAATTAACCAGGAAAGCAGTTCCTGTAGTCACCAGCTCCTTGGGAGAAGCCCTCTCTAGAGAACAAGTGACAAGAGCCAGCCTTTGTGGACAAACTGGTCCACAGGGGCCCCTCTGCAGGCCCAGGGTCATAAGTGAAAACTTGGGCAAACACACAGGTAAGGGGCAGCCACTTATCATTTGTAAAGGTTTGGCCCTGGCACCAGGAAGGACCATGTGTCTTCCAGGACCAGCCACCCATCCCTACAGGGGACTCATCCTGAAAGGCTGCCTCTCTAATGTTGCCCTTGGTCACTCAGTTCTTATCATGCCCGTGTGCACTGTGTACGTGCATGTGTGTGCGTGTGTGTGCACATGCCCAGAGGCCAGGGATGGAACTCAGGATCTCGTGCATGCTAGGCAAGCACCCTGCTACTGAATTACGCTCCCAGCCCTGTCGTGGCTATTCTTAAGACTTCATGAAAGAATTCGTGTTTTCTATTTATGGAATCCGTGTTTTCTGTTTATGTTATTTGCAAAAGAAGTGGGTTCTTCCGTAATACTTGGACAAAGTCAGTTCGGCAATGAAATTTAAACAACCAAGAACAAGGGTAGGGAAAAAAACTCATCCTTTCCTTTCTAAAAAACAGCAAGTTCCAGATGTTCTTTGGGCTAATTGTTTTGAAAGATAATACAGCGAAGGCCTTGCCACACCCACCCAGAATGAGAACCATGAATCATCCACAGCCACTTTTACTTCCTTTTTATTACTGGGTCCCGGTCTCCAGCTTTGCCACTGATTACATATGAGCCCCTGTGCCATTTCCTCTTGGTTAAAATGGGTCTGTCTGTGTTGTTTTTGCACTTGGCGAGGTCAAGACCCTTGCTATTACATAGGCTGAGCAAGGCCTTGCTGCCCTGTCCTTTCCACCACAAAGGCAAACATGAAGTCAAAAGAAAAGTATTTCAGCTGAGCACTGTGGCTCACACCTGTAATCCTAGCTACTCAGGAGACAGAGATCAGGAGGATCACAGTTCAAAGCCAGCCCAGCCGAATAGTTCATGAGACCCTCTTTTGAAAAATACTCAACACAATAAAGGGCTGGTGGAGTGACTCAAGTGGTAGAGCACCTGCCTAGCAAGTGCAAGGCCCTGAGTTCAAACCCCAGTGCGACCAAAGGAAAATAGAAAAGATTTCCATGTTTCATGTTGTCAGAGTCTGTTCCTGCTGCCATAGCAAAGTGCCACACACTGGGTCACCTGTAAATAACAAAAATTTATTTCTTATCGTTCTGGAGGCTGGAAGGTCCAAAATCAAGTTGCCAGCAGATCTGGTATCTGGAGAAGGCTGCTCTCTGTCTCTAATAGGGTATCTTGTCCCTGTGTCCTCCAGAAGGAACAAACTGTGTCCCCACATGGCAGACAGACTGGAAAAAAATGAGGAATTCTGTCCCTCAAGCCCCCACCCTGTGTTTCTTTTTTTGGTGGTAGTGAGGTTTGAGGTTTGAACTCAAGGCCTTGCGCTTGTTAGGCAGGCACCCTACCACTTGAGCCATGCCTCCAGCCCTTTTGGCTTTAGCTATTTGAATAGGGTCTCGCTTTATGCCTGGACCACAGTCCTCCTATTTATGGCTCCCAAATAGCTGGCTGACAGGCATGTGCCACCATGCAGAGTTTTCATTCATTGAGATGGGGCTCTCAAAATTTTGCCCAGGCTGGCCTCGAACCATGATCCTCCAGATCTCTGCCTCTCAAGTAGCTAGGATTACAGGCCCTGGCCCTGAAGCCCTTGTATAGAGGCTGTAATTCCATCCTCAGGGATGAGAACTTGACAGCTAACTGGTTCCTTAAGCCCTGTCCCCTAACAGTTCTACAGGGGGACTAAGTCCCGGTGAGTTTTGGAGGAAGTAGCAATCGTCCACAGCAGGTGTCTCCTATGTTGGAGGTATGACCCACACCTCCCTTTCGTCCCATGGACCATCTACCTGCTGCCTTGGCTTCCTGTGGCTGCCGTAACAAAGAGCCACAAGCTGGGTGGCTTTAAACAGATTTATTCTCTCACAGTTTCAAAAGCCAGAAACCCAAGCCAGAGGGGCTGTGCTCTCAGCCGGCTCCAGCACAGGACTCATCTCTTCCAGCTCTGGCGGTGCCTGCAGCTCGGGGCTGTGCTTATGCTGAATACCCAGATGAGCCTCTTTCCCCGACACCTGGAGACATCGCCACCTGTTTGCATCTTCCACGTTTGATAGAGACACAAGTAATGGAAATATCCTGGCTCTTTTCTTCACAATGTAAAAAGAGAAGAGAAGAGAAGAGAAAAAAACCTCCACAATAGCCAGGCACAGGAAGCTCATGCCTGTAATCCCAGCTACTTGGGAGACTGAGATTGGAGGATCGTGGTTGGAGGTCAGCCGGGGCAAAGAGTTTGAGAGGCCCCCATTTCCAAAATAACCACAGCAAAGTGGACCGGAGGTGTGGACCCAGTGGTAGACTGCCTGCTTTTCAAGCATGAAAGCCCCGAGTTCAGCCCTGGGGTTTCAGTGTGGGAAGATGAGAAGGTTCTGGAGATGGATGGCCAGAACGGCTGCACAGCGTGTGAACGTGCTCAGTATCACTGACCGTGACCTTTGACATGCTAGGACGGAGGCTGGGGACGTAACCCATGTGGTAGAGCACTTGCCTAGCATGGACAAGGCCCAGGGCTCCATTCCCAGCACCACAAAGAGTTGAAAAAAAATGAAATTAAAAAGATTAAGATGGAGATTTTAATCGCCGTTTAAATTGTGGTAAATTTAAAAGTAGAAAGAGAAAAAAACAAACCTGCTTGGAGTCTTCACAGACCACTGTGGAAGCCAAAGAAAGTCCACTGGTGGCCAGTTTGGGGGTTGGCAAAATACCCTGAGGACCACAGCCCTTCCTCCCCATCAGTCCCTGCATGGAGCACAGGACCTGGCTCCTGAAGAGAGCTCAGCACTGGTCATTTCCACAATGTCACCTGATGTTCAGATTTTTCAATGCAGTGAGTCCAATGTACACATGAGCCCAAGGAATTGTATACACAGTCCACGTACACACCCACGCTGCTCACACGCACACACACGCACACAAGATGGCAAGGGCTGGCCACTCAACACCTCCAGGCTGCAAGCTGGGGCATCCCAAAGTTAAACCATCCCCCTTGGATTACACGATGACATTTCAGTAGGATGAGATGAGAATGGTGAGGGATAAACAAAGCCAAAGAATTCATTGTAAGGAAAAGGGACAACCACCATGCCATCCCCAAGTGGCTGCAGGGAAAAGGATTTCAAATTTCCAAGTTTCCATCATGAAGCCATCTGGAAGCAGATGGTGGAAGCCTCACCATGCAGGAAGAGAATGAGCCAAACACCTAAAGGCGATGTCCTCAACACCCCCAGGCCAAAGCCCCGAAGTCCTCAGACAGCTACCATGAACCCCAAGACATGGCCGACCCAACTAGAAAAGGACACCAAGACTTTGGGAAAGGACAAAGGAGAGGTTGCTCCCCATCGTCCCAGGCTCCCATCCCAAGGGCCCATCACCAACCACCTCTTTAGTCCTCAGAAGGCCCGGATGGTGTCCTGATGACCTCTGGGGTCCTCAGGCATGGGTAAGAGCCAGCAGACACAAGGGACAATTCTGTTCAGCAACTAGTTCTTCACTTTACTGTGACTCCTCCTGGTCCGTCCCCAACGCCCCCTCGGCCAAGCCCCCCACCACCTTCAAATCCAGACACCGCCTCACATTCCACGAGCATTGGCTGCTTGGTGGAACCACCACCTCCCTCAGAGCTCCTTCCCTCAGCCTGACGAGACCCCTGCCAGCCCTGCAAGCTCCACACTGCGCTCTCTGCAGTGCGCAATGCATTCAGCTAACTTCTGGTAGGAGGTGACATTTCTCCTGGGAGGCACCGTGGTTTCAACTCATGGCAATGCAAGTCCCTACAGGCTTTGGGGAGTTTGGATGAGGAGGATTCAGAGGCCCGATGGAAGCTGGGAGGGAACGTGCACAACAGTGGATCAGTGAGGGTGACCATGGGAACAAAGTGACAATGTGACGGCCCCATCCGGTCCTGAGGTCATTTTCCTCTAAAGCATTTACCAAAATCAAATTTAAACTGCTGGTTTGGGTTATAGCCTCACTGAGGCATACAAGCAAAGGAACGGCCGGTTGCACAGCTGAGTTTTAAAACTCGAGTCAGGAGAACCACTATGCTTTGCGGCAGGTATAAATTTTTTTTCCTTTCCAGGCCTTCCAACTACATGGCTTTAAGCTGCAAAGAGTGCTTCCTAGTGTAACAGAAAAACATGAACACCTCAACAGAAAATAGATAAAGGTTTGGGATACAATACTCAGAAATGTTCAACATGAGTGAAAAATGGCCAAGAGAGACTGTAGCCTCACTCACAATTAGACCCCCACATCACTGAGATGCCATTTTTATTACACAGCATCAGTTTGGGGTTTTGTTTTCTTTCTTTTTTTTTTTTTTTTTTGGTGGTACTAGGGTTTGAACTCAGGGCCTCATACCTGCTAGGCAGGACCTCTATCACTTGAGCCACTCTGTCTGCCCTTTCTTTGTGTTGGGCATTTTCCAGATAGGATCTTGAGGACTATTTGTCTGGGTTGGCCTCAAACCTTGATCCTCCTGATCTCTGCCTGTGTGTAGCTAACAGCATCGGTTTTAAATATGGATAAAAGCTAGTGATGGCAAGAAAACAGAGCCGGGCTCTGATGACTCACACCTGTAAGCCTGTAGCTACTTGGGAGGCTGAGATGGGGAGGATCAAGGTTTAAGATCAGTTCAGGCAAATAATTCTTGAGACCCCCATCTCCAAAACAACCAGAACAAAATGGACTGGAGGTGTGGTTCAGGTAGAGCACCTGCTTTGCAAGTTCAAAGCCCTGAGTCCAAACCCCAAACCCCAGTACCACCAAAAAAAAAAAAAAGAGAAAGCAGGCTTTCGCCCAATGCTGGTGGTGAGGACGTGGTCGAAAGCTTGGCTTTGTCTCCCAAAGTTTGCATCTACTTTGACCACAAATTTCACATCTAGAGCGTGAGTTTGCAGAGATACCCTCTGGCAGGATGTCTCCCAGCACTGCTTGTAACAGCTGATCTCGGAAAGCCCCCAATTGTCCACTAACAGTCCAGTGAATAGAGCTGTAGTGTAGACATTCAGCCGGGGCTGTGGGTAGCTCGGCAGTGGAGTGCTTGGCTGGTGTGTGTAAGGCCCCAGGTCATTCCCACCACCACAAAGTTCAGCAGAATATTACTCTGAAAAAAAAAAAAAAAACCTGAAATACATGCCAAACATGGTGGTGCACTGCTGTAATCCCAGCTATGTGGGAGGCGTAGGTTGAAGGAAAACAGGAGTCAGACACTTTCTGAAAAATAACAAAGCAAAAAGGGTGGGGGGAGTGGCTCAAGTGGTAGAGTGCCTGCCCGGCAAGCACAAGGCCCTGAGTTCAAACCCCAGGACAGCCAAAAAAGAAACAACTGAATTATGTGACTATTACAGACAATGCTGGGAAAAATAAGTCAGGCAGAGAGGATATGCTGAAAGATTCCATTTTCATGAAACTTTAGTGGAGGGCATGACTCAAATGGTACAGCACCTGTCTAGCATGTGTGAGGCCTTGAGTTCAAATCCCAGTGCTGAAAGAAAAAAAATAGTTGTAGTGTAGTTAGGAGTAGGAACAGAGGAGTAGGAACAGAGGAGTAGGTGTCAGGGCCCACAGGAACGTCCTCCTCAAAGCTGGTGGCCTGAGTGGTAGTCACACAGAAACGCGCATATGTGAGAATGTACATTGAGAATTTCCCTACGACTTGAGCTCTTCGCCATACGTGAGTTACATTCCGTTTTACAACTATTTTTACCATGAACATATGCACTTTTATATATCTGGAAAACAGTATTTTTTTTAAGAAAAAGACAAGCTCCAAATTCATTTTTACCATATCTTACTTACATATATAGATGTATACAAGTGCAATACAGAAAAGTGTATTTTAAGTATACATAAACACAAATGAAACCACAAAGTACGACTCTGTTTTTTCCAGTGAGCATGCATTACTTTCATAAACATGGAAAACACAGTAACAGAAAAGACACGAGGCCCTCGAGATAGTCAATCCCCACCCCATATGCAAACTGGTCCTTCCCACTTGGCTAGCCTCAGCTTGAGAAGAATCCACGCCCCTCCCCAGCCTCCCTTCCAGGCCCTGGCATCGGCCTCCGGCTTCAGGGCTGGACCCATCTCCAACCAAACGCTCAGACTTGGGAAATGAGACCCAAGGACCTCTTGCTTGGGTTACCACAGGCCCCAGTCTTGGCCTGGCTGGGACTGCATCTAGCTGGACATGTTTTCCTGGCCTAAAAAGAGGGCTCCAGGGAGCTCCTGGGCGGCTTCTGCATGCACAATGGAGGTGAGTGTGCGAGTGACATGTGCAAAGGGAGGGCAGGAGAACCAGGGCCAGTCCAGGCCTCGGGGGGCCCCCGCATGTCCGGACAAAAACGATCGTTGCAGCTGTTGACCTCCAAGCTGCACCGTCAGTGTCCAGGGTCTGGAGAGCCGGAAGTGCCCAAGCTACATGGGTGGATACAGCACCCATGGCAGGAAGTGACAGCCAGGTGAAGTCTGGCTGTGGCTTCGCTTGTGCCAGCCCTGGTTAGAGAGCCGGGGTTTGGTCGAGGAGGAAACGGGACGCAGAAGGAAAGCAGACAAGCAGACCTTCTCCCTGGGATGGCTCCTCCACCCCCACCCCCAGGGCTCCTGGGCTCCAGCTTCCTTCCAGATGTTGGCGATTTCATCCCTAAATGAAACCACAGTGTCTCCAGGCTGCAAACAAGCTCAGAGAGGTGAGGAACACTTGGCACTTTGTCACCAGCTGCAACTCTCAGCTGGGAACCAGGCCTTCCACGTAACCCTTTGAGGGCCGGGCAGGAGCAGCACTTGGTAGAGCAGGGGAGGCTGGGACGTAGACGGGTGCCTGCAGCCGAGGAACCTCTGAGTCCATTCCCACTCCATGAACATCTGGCCAGCTAGATGGAGGCTCTGCACTCAACCCCAAAACTGGACACCAGGGGACATCCAGGAGGAAGGGGCCAGTGTAATGAAAAGCAATTACATACTACTCTACCATGACCATCTGGAGAGCTATCTCACTTGTGCTGGTCATTTCTCTCTCTCTCTCTCTCTCTCTCTCTCTCTCTCTCTCTCTCTCTTTCTTTGTGGTATGGGATTTGAACTCAGGACCTATACCTTGAGCCACTCCACCAGCCATTTTTTTGTGATGGGTTTTTTCAAGATAGGATCTCATGAACTACTTTCCCAGGCTGGCTTCAAACCGAGATTCTCCTGATCTCTGCCTCCTGAGTAGCTGGGATTACAGGCGTGAGCCGCCTGTGCCCCGCCCTGGTTGCATTTAGAATGCGGTAGACATTCCCAGCCCCTGGTTGAGCCACCATTCTGTGTGTAAGCATGCAGTTCACGTACCGACTGTATCAGCCCTGAGGCAGCTATAACAAATTAGGATCCACCCTAAATCCAGGAGGGTTCTCTTCATTGCAACTTTAAAGACCCTTTTCCAAATAAGGTCACAGTACCGGTTCCAGGGTTAGGTCTGGGCATGTCCTTTTGAGGAGCAGAGTTCAACCACCTACACCAGGAATCCTTCCAGCCCCAGAAGAAGTGGGACAGTGGTCACCTGGGCCCCTCTCTCCCCCTGTCCTGTGATGCTGTCCTGTATGCTTCACCTTAGGCACGAGGCAGAGACCAACAGAGGGGCCCTGATCCAATCCTATGTTCACTTCAGGGAGGGGACACCTTGCCACCAGCCCAAGGCAGCCATCCCCTCTTTGTGGGGTACAGTGAGTCCTTCAACCGCCCACGTGTTCGGTAGTCCCCATATGGATTACCTGGACTACCTCTCCTAAGACCAATCCACTTCTTGATGCTACACTTTTGTCTTCAATTTGATTTGCTTAAAAAAAGAAAACCTAATGTCGTTCTCTGGAGCCGCTAAGTTCTTCCACACCGTGATACCACAATGAGGACGTCTAACCAAGACTGGGCTCCCTGCCAGGCTCTTGGGATGCTTTGTCCTGATGGTCAGTACAGGAACTCTATGGCCAAACTCTGGATGTGAGTCCTGCTGTGACACTGCACAGACCCAGGCCTTGCACTGCCCTGCACATTCTGGCTGGCTCCACCAGCTCCAAAAATAACCAGCACAAAATGGACTGGAGGTGTGTCCATCCCGGTGATTGAAGGCTGCTGCTGCTGTGGATGGCGGAATCCAGGAGTGGGCTCCTCGTGGATTCCGATATGGAAATCGTGCTTTGCTTCCACATCTCATCCAGATGCCCCCTGCCAGGGCCCCACACTGCTGCCAGGTCAGAGGTTCCTTGGGCAGGCAAATGTCGGGACCCAGAGACTCCCACTCCAAGAGTCTCCATCATTCCACAGGGGACAGCCTGAGTCAGCCCCCTCAGCCTCAGAGCCCATTCTCAACTGGCCTGTGGTTTTTTGTTCTGTTTTGGGGGGAGTTTTTTGTTTGTTTGTTTTTGATACAGGGTCTACCTATGTTATCCAGCTTGACCTTGAACCTGGGGTCAGGAGATCTTCCTGCCTCCACCTCCTGGGTCACTGGGATTACAAAGTACACACCACCATGCTCTGCTCTGGCCTGACTCTCATGTATTGTTTGAAATAAAATCATTACAAAAGTCATGTGTGCTCCTAAGAGAAAGCAGGCAGATGCCAAAGGGCACATGTTATATGATTCCATTTGTTGGAAATGTCCAAAATAGGCAGGGGGTCAGGACAGGGAAGGAGGGAGACAATGAAAGGTGTGGATTTCCTTTAGGGTGATGAAAATATCTGGGGACTAAATAAAGGAGATGGTTGCACAAGACTGTGAGTGTACCTCGTGACACTGAAATGCACACCTCAAAGCGGATAAATGGCAAAGTTTATATAAAGAGTAGATAGATAGATAGATAGATAGAGAGATATAATTTTGTTAAATAAAAAATTAACTTATGCTCCACATAGCCATTAAAAAAAATAAGAAACATGAGAAAGGAAAACAGAAGGCCCTTCTTTCCACTTCCCTCCTCCTGGGTAGTTTTCTAGCTCCAAGAGCCAGAAAGGAAGACCACACCGATGTCTGGCGTAGCCTGAGGCGCTCAGGAGTGCCAGGCCTCCTTCCAGGCCCCCCCATAGATGGACTTCCTTTGTGAGTCTTCCCTCAGTGGATGAGTGTCAGGATTCCATCCTCCCCTGTGGATGGGTACCACGGTTGTTTCCCACTTGCTACTGACAAGCCTCCCACGCCTGCATCTCTGCACAGGTGTGCAAGGACCCCACTTTTCAGGGTAGATTCCTGGAAATGAAACTGCAGGATCAAAGCATAGCTTAATTTAAGAAAAAAAACCAGGTTGGCTTGACCTTGAGACTGTCCTGCCTCAGCCTCCTAAACTCCAAGTTTACAGAGGTGCACCACTGCGGCCAGATGTAGTTTCACTTTTGAAATGTGGGGTGGAATCCAGAAGCTGGCACATGCTAGGCCAGTGCTCTATCCCTGGCACCCCCTAGCCCCTTTCTTTTTTGTGGTGGAGGGACTAGGGTTTGAATTCAGGGTTTCCCACTTGCACTTAAGACTCACTTCCAGTCCATTTTGCTCTGGTCATTTTGGAGACAGGGTCTCTCAAATTATCTCCCCAGCTGACCTCCAACCTTGATCCTCCCAATCTCAGCCTCCCAAGTAGACAGGGTTACAGGTATGAGCCACTGCACCTGGCTTCTATATACTTTTAAAAGTTTTATCCCATTATTTTTTACAGTTTACTGTTTCCAATATTGGGGGTACAAGCTGTGTAAGACTTTTAGTTCTAACCTGTTTTACACTTTAAAAAAAAAAAAGCTTGACCTGGGATGTTCATGTCACGACATTGTGAGTAACCACTGTGCACTGTGGATAGACACAAGAACACTGAAACTTTCCAAATAAGAGAACAAATGGACTTTTTGTACATCTGCATTTTTTTAAAGTAAAATTTTTCAGATCTCAGTTCTTTGGTGGTGACCTGCTGCAGGGTTGGGGTTTTTTGGGGGGAGGAAGGGGGTCTTGCAAAGGAACCCAGGGTTTCATGTGTGCTGAGTGAGTGCTCGAGCACTGAGTGCCACCTCCAGCCCCCCATCGCGGTTCTGATCAACGTCACCAAACGCCTCAAGGTCAGGTGTTTCAGAGGACTGCTGTCGTACAGCTGTGCACGCAATTACCAGCCACTCAAATGCACCCAGCGTTCCACTTTTCACCTATTTCTTTATGAATGTGGTCCAACTGCTCATGAGTATAATACCCGTGGGAGTGTCACTCAAATGCATGAAGGTTTATGCTTAGAAAATATTTGTCAGGTGACAGTGGCTCACCCCTGTAATCCTAGCTACTCAGGAGACAAGAGATCAGGGTAAATAGCTTCTGGAGACCCTATCTCTAAAAAAAAAATCACAAAAAAGGGCTGATGGGGTGGCTCAAGGTATAGACCCTGAGTTCAAGCCCCAGTACAGTAAATAAATAAATAAACAATAAACATGCAGCAAGGAGATTTAAAACATGTCCTATGACCTTAGTGCAATAAACCACATTTTAAAAATAAGGAAGACAAGGTTAGAGAAAAATGAGGGTCTGGGATAATCTGCTTCTGCTTAGGTGACAGTTAATGGAGCCGGTCCCCCACCACCATCAGCTCGCAGACCAGAGAAACTAGCGTGGCAGCATTACAAGGTGCAACTTCTAAACTTCTGACAAGCAACATATACTAAAACCATCGTAATAATCAAGTGTGCTTTTGCTGCATTTGAAGATGTATTCTTTTTTTGTTCAGTTTATTTGAAACTGAAATATAATTTACACATGGCAAAATGCACAGATCTTACGCATTACAGTGGGTGGTTTTGGTTTTTGAGCTTTTGTGTGTGTGTGTGGGACTGGGGTTTGAACTACAGCCTTCCCTCTTGCAAACCAGGTGTTCTACCACTTAAGCTGCCCTCCAGTCCATTTTGCTCTGGTTGTTTGGAGATGGGGTCTTGAGAACTATTTACCTAGGCTGTCTTTGAACCTCCATCCTCTGGATCTCAGCCTCCCAAGTAGCCAGGATTACAGGCGTGAGCCACGCCTAAGAGGCAGCCACTTCTCTGATTTTTTTAATCATGTGTGAGTGTGAATTGACTGAGAATTTCATATGCACAGGATGAGAAGTAACATATTCTTTTGTGCCTGGCTTCTTTTGCTCAGCAGGATATTTTGGAGCTGCGCCTGGGTTGTGACAGGTGTCAGGACTCTGTCCATCTTCTCCCTGCATGCACAGACCAGTTTTGTTTGTTTGTTTGTTTGTTTGTTTGTTTTGCAGTACCAGGGCTTGAACTCAGGGCCTACACCAGCCCTTTTTGTGATAGGTATTTTCAAGATAGGGGCTGGCTTGGAACCTCGATCCTCCTGATCCCTGCCTCCTGAGTAGCTAGGTTTACAGGTGTGAGCCACTGGCGCCCAGCTCAATGGTGTCTTTTGCTGAGCATAAGTTTAGTGAGATTCAATTTGTCATTTTCAAAAAATAACTAGTGCTTTTTCAATACCATCTAAGAAAACTCTGCCGGCTGGGCACTGGTGGCTCACACCTGTAATCCTAGCTATCCAGGAGGCAGAGATCAGGACAATCAAGGTTCGAAGCCAACCTGGGTAAATAGTTCAATAGCCCCTATCTCAAAAATACCACCTATCTCAAAAATACCAAACACAAAAATAGGGCTGGTGGAGTGGCTCAAGGTGAAGGCTCTGAGTTCAAACTCCAGTACTGCAAAAAAAAAAAAAAATTCTCTGTGTTTACTTCTAAAAGCTTTGTCATCTTCACTTTTGCATTTAGGTCTGAGTTGTCTCAAATTAATTTCCATGTGTCTTATGAGTTAGGGGACAACAGACTTTATCCATATAGGTGACCAGTTTTCCACATCACTTATTGAAAAGACTTTTCCATCTTTGATGATTTCCTTTGGTGCTTTTGTCAAAATCAAATGACCAGAGCTAGGCATAGTAGTACACACTTGTAATCCCAGCACTTCAGAGGAGGAGGCAGGAGGATCACGAATTCAAAGCCAGTGGGGGATACACAGTGAGTCCCTGTCTCAATCAAAAACACAATTGACCATTTATAAGTGGAGTCTGTTTTGGGGCTCTTTCCTGCTCTATAAATAGTTTTTGTCCATCCCACACCAAACCTCAGTGTGCTGATTAAGTAACTTGGTAGCAAATCCTAAAATAAGGCCATGTGAGCCTTCCCACTTTGCCATTTTTGAGAGTGGATGATTCTAGGAACTTTGCTTTTCCCTACATATTTTGGAATTAGTTTGTTAATCTTCCTCCCTCCCTCCTTCCTTCTTCCCTTTAAAAACAAAAGGATGCTGAGATTTTGCTCAGGATTAGCTAAATTCTCTAGATCAATGTGGAAGGAATTCACACGTTAAAAACAGTTAACCATTGCCTGCCTAGAAAGGTCCTGTGTTCAAAACCCTGCTACCACCAAAGAAAAAAACAAAAGCCCCAAATCAAAACCAGAATAGTGATAGTGCAACCGTCCAGTAAATGACATGGTCTTCTACCTTAGGGTTTTCTTTCATTTCTCTCAGCAATAGAGCAATCAGAGTATGCTGAAGGAAGACCAAAGCCTGAATACTTCTATGACAGAAGAAAAAGACTGATTAGCATTTGAAAACACAGACTAAAATATAAAGATCAGAGTAATCTACAAGCTGAAAAGCTAGCCGACTCAGGACACAGTAAGTTTGCACAGGCACAAGGTAGAAAATGTTGACAAAAAGCAAACCTCTTTGCTGCCCCCAAAAGGTAGCCACCGTGGTTGGGGTCTACCAGGACCTTTGTGTACACCTGCCCGCATGCAAGTCCCCTTGCTGCAGACCTGAAATGCACCACAAATATTCGCAGTGGGTGGAACAGTGCTCTCTAAAGAGGCAAGTCCAAGGGCTGAGCCCAGAGGCACAGGGCAGAAAGCTGTGAGAAGATGGAGGCTGAGCAGAACTGCACTCACCAAGGACTGTAGGCGTCCACCTGCAGAAGCTAAAATCCAGGCAAGGGGGCACCGCCTGCCCACCCTCGAATTCAGACTTCCAGCCTCAGAATGCTGACAGAATGCACTCTGGGTTTGGTTTGGTTTTGTGTGGGGTTTCTTTTGTGGGGCTCCACACTTGCAGGCAGACGCCTCCAGCCCTTTTTGCTCTGGTTATTTTGGAAATAGGGTCTCACTTTTTGCTCGAGGCCAGCCTGGACCATGATCCATCTATCTCATGCTTCCTGCAGTAGCTGAGATGACAGACGAGTACCACCATGCCCAGCTTTTATCTGTTGAGATGGGGTCTCTATAATTCCCTCCCTAACCAGGCCTCGAACCTCAAACCTCCTAACCTCAGTCTCCTAAGAAGGTAGGATTACAAGCATGAGCCACTGGCACCTGGCATTTTTTGTTTGTTTGTTTTCTTGGCAGTACGAGGGTTTGACCTCAGGGCCTTGTGCTTGCAAGGAAGGTGCTCTACCACTTCAAAGATTTCTGTTGTTTTAAGCTACCTCATTTGCGGTAACTGTTACAGCAATTCCAGGAAACAAATATAGTTCTACACTTGCCTTTTCTCATGTGATAACACACAGTAGCTCCATCTCATCCACGGTTTCTGTTCCCTGAAGTCAACTGCAATTCAAAAACATTAAATGGGGCTGGCTGAGTGGCTCGAGCAGTGGAGTACCTCCCTAGCAAGTGCAAGGCTCTGAGTTCACCCCCCACCCCCGGTATCACCAAAAAACAAATCAAAAATATTACATGATAAATTCTAGAAATAACTCACAGATTTTAAATCGTGCACCATTACTGAGCAGAGTGATGAAATCTGGAGCAAAGCTGCTCCCTCCTGCCAGAGGCAGGAGTCGCCCCCTTGTCCAATGTATCCATCCTGTATATGCTACCCACCCATTAGTCATTCAATAGCCGTCAAGGTTATCAGATCGAATGTGGCAATATTATCACTGGATTCAGATCACCAGGCCAGAGGGCCACAAAGATCTTGCTCTCTGTCGAAGAATTCAAGGACAGGCCAGGGAGATGTGAGCAGGAGCGGGTTTATTGATGCAAAACTAAGAGAAAGCAAAGCAAAAGCTCTCTCCAGATGGGAGGGTGGGAGGCTCAAGAGGGTGAGCTGCATTAGGGGGGGGTCCCAAAACCTCAAGCTTTTCTTGGGATCTGCGGACCTAGGGATGACCAGTCCTAGAAAACCGGGTTAATGTGTCATCAGCTTCCAAGACTGGGTTATTCCCATCAATTATGCCCACGTGACAGGGACAGGAATCCTCGTCCTTGCATGGTCAGACCAGAGTCTTTCACTTTTTGTGGACCACAGAGGCTTCGGGTTGACGAGAACATGTGAGTCATTCCTTTAAGTCACTGGGCCAGGATGTGATTTTTTTTTTTAATTAACACCCAAGTCACCCTTCTCAACCATCAGGCTTCCTGGCTCCCTAACTCCTGCGTCACTGGTGTTCCTACCAAAGGGTCCTGTAATGTGGGAGCTAATTTCTCGTGTTCTTTTATGAGCAACTCTCTTAGAAGAATTGCTGTGCCAGGCAGCCTGAGTTCCTACGTGCACCGCTCAGGTGGGGCAAGGTTAGAGAAACTGTTTTGACTGTTCATTGTAATTCAGTGGGGAGGGTGTACCGGGGGAAAATAATGTGTGTGCTTTTCTTAAAGGATTGTCCAGTATAAAGTCTAATTTTTAACCCCTGATCTTGGCTTGCTTTGGCTCTCTGGTCCCTATGCCAGCCTGCCTCGATACTGCAATGCTTGCATTTAAGAAATCCTTATTTTAATTACGGCCCCAAAGTATAAGAGTAACGATGCTGGTGATTTCATCACAGTATACGGCTGAAACTTCTCTATTTTATTATTAGTTGTTGTCTTTAAGCTCTTATTGTACCTAATTTATAAATAAACTTTACCAGAGGAACGTATGGTAATATTACACACATACATGTAGAATGTATACAGAATGTATGTGTGTATATGTACAGGTATATATATAAGTATATCAGCACCCAGCGGGGGTCTTGGAATGAAATCCCCACAGATCATGGATCACTGCCGTGGTACCTTGCAGACCCTGCCATGTTGGCATGGGCAGATCCATTTGTTGTTAATAGCAGGTGGCAAGGGCCGACCTTTGCAGATGAAGCCCCGCTGACATAACGAACCAGCCCTCAAGTGCAAGTTGTCACTTCCGCCCTCTGGATTTGCAGCTTGTCAGCAGTAGGGTCTTAATGCACCTGCACCTAACAATGCATAGATTCATTCTTAGGGCATTCTGCTTTCCTCTGGTCAATAGCTTTCATATGGCCTGGCCCCTGCCCCGACCCTTGGAATCTGCTAACCAGTCAGAGACAAAGTGCTTTCTCCAAAGTTGGAGGAATGGCAGTCGTGGATTTTGGAAGGAATGGGCTGTCTGTTTATGGTCTTTGAAGTGACGTGGAGACTCCTGGGGAAGGAAGAACGGCTTAAGGGGCTAACTCACGTGAACTCAGCAAAACATCTGGCACCCGGCACCCACTTTGTGAATGACAGCAATGGGGAGGTGAGGATGACCCAGGACAGAGCAGGAGGAGAGGGTGGGGACAGACCAGGTGTGATGGGCTGAACTGTGAGCCCCTCTCAAAGTTTCTAAGTTGAACTCTTAACCTCCAGCATCTCAAAATGTGATGATATTTGAGATGAGTTCTTTATAGGAGTGGCTAAGGTAAAATGAGGTCACTAGGCGGCCCCTAAGCCAATAGGACTGATGACTTTGTAGAAGGAGGGGATCAGGACTGTCACACAGAGAGGACCGTGTGAACACACAGGAAGAGGACTGCCCAGGAGAGGCCTAGAAGGAACCAGCCCTGTTCCCACGTTGGCCTGGGACTCCTGGCCTCCAGAGCTGTAGGAAAACTGGTTTCCATCAATGAAGCCTCCTGCACTGTGGTCCTGGCTGGGACAGCCCACGCAGACGAGACGCCCAGCCCGGGGTGACCCTATTGTCCTGCAGATTTGGAAACCACGGGATCTCCAAGAACTCAACACAGTGCCTGCTGAGTGATTCTCCAGTGGCACCCCTGGGTGATCAAAAGCAGACTCAAATTTCTCTGGCACCCTGTGGTCAGCTGCTGGCCACTCCCCTGCTCCAGAAGTGGCATCTACTTCTGAATATGGCTCCACTGTGACGTGCTTTGTTGTGCCCATGGTACAAGCAGAGGCTCATAACGCCTTGCCCATAGGACCACATGTCCAGTCTCCTTAGGAAGGAGCTGAACCAGCTCCTGCAGGTGGCCCTGCAGACAAGTAGGCCCTGACAACAGGCACCAACCATGTCAAGGAAGCCATCCTGGGCCATGCAGCCCCAGATAAACCTCCAGATGGCTGTGGCCACATAGGTGACCCTCACATGACCAGTAGAACGCAGCAGCTGAGCCCAGTGACGGTGGTTTCATGGGTCTCCTTGGGAGGCTACTCAACAAAACACCAACCCAGGAGATGCTGTGAGGACTTTTGTGGGCGTGACTCCAGGTTAAAGAGATGATACTAGTGGCCTGATCCTGTCAACTGAAAGACCCCAAGAACAGAACTAAGGTTTCCAGAGCTGAGGGGGTGGCCCCGTGACAGAATGCCTAGCTGGGTGCCATCCCTACCACCTCAAAATTAAATAAATAGGGCTGGAGGTGTGGCTCAAGTGCAAGGTCCTGAGTTCAAACCCCAGTGGACTGGAAAAAAAAAAAAAAAAAGCATTCAAATCCTAAGGTCTCCTTCAGGGTGTGGACCCTGAGAGTCCCAGGCTGCCCCTCTGCTGACAGCCTACCCTGAGCTAGAACCTGAGCCAGTACCTACCTAGCCAGTACCCACAGTTGCCTGCACAATAAATGTCTTCACATATTGGCATTCCTGTGTGATTAGCCCTCCATGATATATGCAGGTTTTTCCATTCTCAGATTCAACTAACCACAGATTGAAATTTTTTTTTAATTCTAGAAAGTTCCAAAGAAACAAAATTTGAGTTTGCCATGTGGAGCAGATTTTGCGGAATTCACACACATGAAGAAGTGATGTGTAGACGTTGCTGAGGTGTTACGAGTTATCTAGCAGGCAGGTGTGGGAGAGCACACCTGTAATCCCACCACTTGGGAGGTAGAGACGGGGATATCATGAGTTTAGGGCCACCCTGGGCTACACAGGGAGATCCTAGCTCAAAAACCCATAAACAACACTGGTGGAATGGCTCAAGCAGTATAGCATCTACCTGGCAAGTATGAGGCCCTGAGTTCAAACTCCCATACCACCAGAAAAAAAGAAGAAAGAAATTCAAAAACCCATAAAACAAAACAAAAAGGTCATCTATGGATGATCTGGTTTACTTGCTATTTTATGATGAGAAAACAAGTTTTATTATTATTCTTTTTCTACCACTGCCTTCAAATATATTCTGTCAGCTATTTTTTTCCTCCACTGCTGACCATCCCCTGGGCAGGGCCTGCTCCATCTCTAGTCACCAAAACGCTGGGCTTTTGTGTAATGACATTGTTCCCCTTTCACTCTAAGCACGGAGCGAGGCCTCTCAGCTGATTCAAGGCTGTTCTTATAATCTCGTTGGCCACCGTTTTGTTTGGTTGGTTGGTTGTTGTGTTTTTTTGCAGTACTGAGGTTTGCAGTCAGGGCTTGACACTTGAAAGGCAGGTGCTCTGTCTCTTGAGCCACTCTGCCAGCCCTTTTGCTCTGCTTATTTTGCCCAGATCAGCCTGGACAAAATAGCTGGGATGATAGGTACATGCCACCGTGCCTAGCTTTTTTCCACTGAGATGAGATCCCACAAATTTTTCTTTTTTTTTTCTTACCTAGGCTGGCCTGGGACTGTGTTCCTTATGATCTCAGCCTCCCACATAGCTTGAAATGACAGTCGAGCTCCTCTGCACTCAGCTATTAGTTGAAATGGGGTCTCTCAAACTTTTTGCCTGGCCTGGCCTGGAACCACAGTCCTCCAAATCTCAGCCTCTCAAGTAGCTAGGATTATAAGCATGAGTTGCTCGTGCCTGTTGGCTGCTCACCTTTGAGACAGATGTCTGTCCAATGTTTGGGCCCCTCCCTCAGCCTCAAAGCGTCCTTGCTTCCTGTGGGAAAGTGTGTGGTAAGGACACAGGTCACTGGTGATCCGGGGTCTCACTCCTGCTCCAGATTTCAGCTGTGGCACAACTGCGACCGCACTACCCTCCTCCATGATTTTGGCTTCTCTGCCTACAGAAGGGGCTGTGGTTTGAACACGGTTTGAACTCTCCAAAACTCTTCACCCCACTCCTATAAGTGTTGAGAGGTGGTGGAACTTTAGGAAGTGATTCTAGAGATGACTTGAAATACATGAGACTGTGTGGGTTCTATGCAAATATTATACTCTTTTGGAGACGTAGCCATCCTCCAATGTTGGCATTCTTGGGGGGCCCGGAGCCTGTCCCCCACTCATGGAGGGGATAACTATCTATCAGTTCTGTCCTCTGGAACACCCCACCCACTACAGCTCAACCCAGATCAGCTTGGGCCCCTTGTGTTGGGGTCATTTCCTTGGCTCTCTGAAACAGTGGCACCAAGGTTTGTCCTGGCTGCTGGCTCTTCCTGGGTGTCCCCACAGGTGGCTTGTCCCTGCAGTCTCTCTAGCACCAGCCCAACCGTGCCTCACCAGGAGCAGCCACTATCATGCGCGTGAGGTCAGGACCACTTCTCAGGCCAAAATTCACAGTGCTCAATTTTCTCTGGATGAGTCCTCAGGGCTTTGCCCCACTCCACCTATGGAAGCCTGGGGCACATTCTTGGGGACTTACATTCCCATCAGCAGCATCCCGCCAGAACAGCAGCCTCCAAAAGGCCACAGTGACCAGAGGATGCAACTCATACTGACCTCAAAGGAGCATAAAATTGTGATGTCAACAGCTTAGGTAGCTAGGGCCAGGCACCAATGGCTCATGCCTACCATACTAGCTACTTGGGAGGCTGAGATTGGAAGGATCAAGATTTGAAGCCTTGAGCTGGGTGCTGGTGGCTCACGCCTGTAATCCTACTCAGGAGGCAAGAGAATGGGAGGATCACAGTTTGAAGCCAGCCCAGGCAAATAGTTTGAGAGACCCTATCTCAAAAAAAAAAAAAAAATCATAAAAAAGGGCTGGTGGAGTGGCTCAGGCTGTAGTTCCTGAGTTCAAACCCCAGCAGCACCAAAAAAAAAAAAAGGTTTGAGGCCAACCTGAGCAAATACCCCATCTCCAAAATAAGCAGAGCAAAATGGACTGAGGTGTGGCTCACGTGGCAGGGCACCTGTTTTGCAAGCTCAAAGCCAAGTTCAAACCCCAGTCTAACCAAAAAAAAAAAAAGCTTCCAGTCCTTAAGCAGGATATCCCAAGACTGTGGTCACCCCTGGCCACATTGAGAGCTCTCGCTGTTCTTTTTTGTTCTTTCTTGAGAACCCATTCTTTCCTAATGCACATGGATTCCAGTGAGGACACAGCAGACCAATGGAGCCAGGACCACAGAAGAAGGATCTGTGCATCGTAAGTGAAAGCATTTTGACCCGTGTGTTGTTTCTGCAGTGGCCAGACCCCTCAGCTGCAGACCTGCCCCTCTCCAAGTATGGTGTGCAGAGAAGTTCTTTTTCATGATTGCAGTATGAGCTAGACCTTGGAAATAGCTCACCCTCTGTCAACCCGGGTCCAGTTACAGAAACGATGGTGCAGCTGACCCTGAACAATTATGTTGAAAGGTTCAAAGGGTGGAGGGCAGCCCATCCATTTGGTGGGCCATGACCTCCGGCACAGTGCTTAAGGAGAAAGCAGGGAAGCAGGGCGCGGAGTTGTACACAGCGAGCTGCCATCTGTGGGATGAAAAGAAGCAAGCGGGAAGGCCATGCTGAGAAAATGTCCCCTGGTCCCAGCAAGGGCAGGCACAGTTCCAGAAGAAACCCAACAGCATTGGCTGCCCCCAGGGTGGTGAGCTAGATTGCTGGGAAGAGGGTGGGACATTTGCCAATCCACGTCCCTCTGAATCCTTCAAATTTGGCACCAGGCATGCCCCACCCTGGCTAACGTGACAGCCACCTGGGCTGATGGTGGTGGAGAAGCAGAGCTCAGAGGGGACGGGGTGAGAGGCTGGCTGGCCAGAGACTGCCCTGCACAGTGGGGGACCAGGTTCATATCCTCACTTGCCCAGCCAACCTGGACACTCTGTGATTCACCCTGTCCTCCCTCCCTACAAAATGGGATTTTCATGGTTCCTTGTGGTTCTAAATGTGCCTGGTTCCAAAATGCAATTCTCTGGTCTCAAGCAAGTCTTGCCAGAAGCAGGGAAACAGAGGGTCTCCATTTCAGTAGGAATTAATTCTTCATTCTCCTATCAAGAAGCAGCAAGGCTGAAGATCAGTTGGTATGTGCGTGTGACCTGAATCACATCTCTGAGTTCTTTCAAATAAGAAATAACCCAGCTGATGAAGGGGGTGAAACAGAACATGGGTTTGATTCAGAAAGGTGTATGGACCCCGGTTCTCAAATCCATCTCTCAGAATTCCAAGGGTGCGTTGACCATGAACGTGGAGACCACCTCCGCCATCACCGGACAGTTACCAAACTCCTCTGTGAGTCCCTAAACTAGTCATTTGTTTTTAAATAAGGACTTCCAAGATTTGAGACCTTCATAACTGTAAGTTAATTTAAAACAATGTCTTTTTCATTGGAAAACGGCACCCACAAAACCATCTTACACTGTGACAATTCTGAGCTAGGCACAGGTCTTGAGGAAAAGCAAATGTGAGATGCGCGGGCACTGGAATTAGGTTGTGTTAGCCCACTCCACTGGCCAAGCAGGAAGTGTGTGCAGAAATCCCCTGGATGGACTTAAGAGCCAGAGTTGCTGGGCTGGGGGACAGAAGCTGGGGTATGAGCCAGTTCAGAAACAATGCACACAGAAGTAGATCCGCACACCCTTTAATTCAGCACCTCTGCTCGCTATTCTGTAGCTGTGCAAGCACTCTGTACATACAAAGATAAAGAAGTTCAGCCTGGCGCTATTTTAATAGCAAGAAAGTGGAAGGAGAGTCCGGTCTGATTGCCAGACTAACAAACAGCACCCTCTGAAATAAAACCCCTGAGCAATGCACACCTCCCATGGGGGTTGCCATCTGTCTCCAAAGCAATGTCACTAAGGGGTCACCTGTGTACTTCTCATCTTTTATAACTATGTACCTTCACTTCCCCTACCCCAGGATCCGGGGGGCTCCCATTTGGGCAGGTCTTTAGAATGTTAAAATGGACCAGGCAGCCAGGGGCAGCTGGATAGGACCAGGAGATGAAAAAAGACAGGACCAGGTTAAACAGTCCCGTATAGGAAGCAATTGTGGATTCCTTTTCGTCATCTGTAAAATGAGGGCTTGGACAGGAAATGTCCTAAACAGTGACAGCTGCAGACTGTCCCCGGGGTGTCTTGGCTCAGAATCTCAGGGTGCAACCCAGGGATCAATAATTGCATTGTGTGCCCAGGGGGGAGCTTAGGCAACCTGAAAGCAAGCATGTGAACTTCAGCAAGCATCCTGACTCCAACTGCGCTTATTTTCACTTGAGTTGTGACACGCAAACCCTGGGTGTCAAGCTCGTGTATTTATCCATCACATACACAGAAACGACACCACATGTACAGACAGCCGGCAGACCTTCAGTCTTGCAAAAATGGAGGGGAGGAGGAGGACCAGTTATCACTGTAAATATTAAATACTGTGATACGTGTCTTAGATCCTGAGCGAAACCCGTACAGACCCGTCACAGGCAGGGCCAGGTTACTCTTTTCAGTCAGCGTTCCTGGATGGCAACAGCAAGGCAGTGTATTTTTAGATAAACTAAGTAGCCGTGAAACGGTTTTGTAAGCTTTTTCTGATGTGATCTGGTTTTAACTGCCAAATCCAGGGTCCCTGGCTTCCGTCTCAATTCCTGGCTTTTCCACTGACTTCAGAATGACACAAGCATATGGTTCCTTCCTTCAGAATCTCGGATTTCCAGTCAAGCCTCCAGGACAACACTTACCCTTCGTTAGCAGCATCGGTCATTACTAACTGAAGACTCGTCCACACTGTTACTTGTCCCAAAAGTGGACTAGCCCAAGTGTTTACTCTCTAAATAGACTCCTTCGTGCTCATAGTTCTATCCCTTTTTTTTTTTACACGTGTTTTAAATATCCCGATCTATCTTTAAGCATAAATGTGAGTGCAGGCAAATTGCTCATGCTCCAGAATTAACTTACAGAACTGGACTACCTTCACTTAAAAATATCCTTAAAGTACATCTCTTTGTATTCCTATGGACCTGTGTCACCTATCCTCTAGTGACCATAAACCTCCAGTGGCTATTTAAATTTAAATTGCTTAAATTTAAAACTTAATTCCTCAGTAGCGCAGATGACCAAAAGCTACCGTGTAGGACAGCCTGAATTCGGGCGTGTCCAGCGCATATACAAGTCCCACCAGGCAGACCTGCTGTGAACTTACACCCATATCTAACAGTACCTACATGGTAGAGAATAATGCTCAGTGACCATTTGTTGAATGAATAATAGAGGAATTAGTTCTAATTTATCCTACTAATTCTTACCATGGGAGTGAGGAGCAGAAGACAAAATGTTTCAGTTCACATATTTGACATGACAATTAGCTGGGGTGCCTTCCTCCCTTCTGCCTACTCCTGGCACAACATTTAAGGAACACTTCCCAAATTTTGGATCATATCTTCACCACGTTGAGCCGATGGCTTCAGTCTAGTCAAGTCTGTCTGATTTGTTTCTCCAAATGAATTACCTAAATATAATTTTCCCCAACTGGGCATTCCAAGTTAGATAGATGACATATTTGGTAAGCCTTCCAGGAAATTGATTTTTTTTCAATGTGTTAGTATCAGATTCTAGACTGTTTCTTAGTAGAAGAATTTCCTTTTTAAAAGCTTTTTGTTCTTAAAAGTAAGTATCAACAAGGAAACTGGACAATTCCAGTGCTACATCTTATGCACAATACAAATCCTGCAATGAAACATGGGTTGAGATGGTCCCAGCTATTTGTAGAGTTACAATAAATGTACTTTTGCCCTGCTGACAGTTTACTGCCTTGCTGCACAAAACAGACATAAAGAGCTGGGAGACGGCAGGCGGCTCTCCTCAAGCCTATTTTATCCCAAAACAAGGATTGTCCGCTACAGCCCCGTAAGTGAGCAATCGCCACTGTCTAGGAAATTTTCCTTTTCCCTTCTTTGCAAACAGCTGAGTTTGCAAGTTCTCTCTACAACACCAAATGAACGGAACCCATTTAAGCAAAAAAAAAAAAAAACTGAAGAACACCAATAAATTGCAAGACGGCTTTCTACAGTAGGCCTTTCTGTTAAAACCAAAAAATACATTTCTCTCCCAGAATCCTTCATAAGTCTGCCTTCAATGGCCACGATTATATGGAGACGGGCTCCTGACAAGAACCGGCTCTTTGATTTGCTCAGCAAGAGTTCTTTCCAGCTGCGTTCACGAGAGAAACAAAACCAGAAAATGAATTTCCAGTGTCTGAACTGCAAATAAAGCTAGGGTTAATGTATACCTCCTTCGTTCTGTGCTTGACTCGCTCAGAATCAAAATGCAAATTAGCTTGAAAGAGGGAGGGTTGCTCAACGGAATTCGTGTTTTAGCGGGAAAATAAAGGAAATCGAAGCCAGGGGAGCCTGAACACCGTGACCACGGAGGACCAGGGAGGACCTGGGCCACCCCTCACCCCCACCCCCACCCCCTGCTTCCGACCACCTTCTGGTGTCTTTTTTTACCGCGGGCAATTGATCCAAAGGACTCTGCCGGCCAACCCTGGCGGACTGTGAGTGACCGAGTCCCAAGTCACACCCAGCTCTCCAAACCACCCCTCCCGCCCACGTTCACGTAACCAAAATCCTGAAAGCAACGAAGGGCGGTTGCTTGTCTCCGACATGTGCCCTAAAACTTGGAGGTTTGGGTCCCTCTTTTACAGCCATTATTAAGACTTGGAACAGTTCCTGGCTTCTCCCCCAAGTGGCTGGCGTTTTCCTCTGGCCTTTTAGAGGAGGGCCTGGCTGCCCGTCCCCCCCCACACACACACACCTGGTACTCTCCCCATCCTCCCCCCAGACGCTCCCCGGAGCGGCCCATTTTGCTCTCGTGCAACACAGGGCGGAATCCTCCTGACTCAGAGAAACCCAGTTCAAAGTCGGGGGGCGGGTGGGGCCGCGCCCGAGCAGCGCCCCTAGACGGTGGTGGCAGGAAGCGCCGCGCGCGCCCCGCTTCCCTCCCCTCGGGCCGAACGATGGCTTTCGGTCGGGAAGACTTGGGAGGAAGGCGGGCGCGCCGGGGCCGGGCGGGACACGGGGTGACGTGCAGATCCGCGGCCAGCGGTGCCCCCGCTCCGCGCACACGAAACGTCCCTCCCGGAGGCCCCGCAGACCCCGGCCCGGGCCGGGCGCAGCCGCCGCGAACAATGCGCGCCCCGCCCCGCGCGCCCATTGGCCCGGCGGGTTTGGGCAGCGCGGGGCGGGCGGCGCGCGTGCGCGGGGCGGGGCGCGGCGGGGGCGGCGCTTTGTGTACGGCGGGGCGCGCGGCGGCGGGCGCGGGGCGCGGGCCGCGGGCGGGCGGCGGCATGGAGGAGCTGAGCAGCGTGGGCGAGCAGGTCTTCGCCGCCGAGTGCATCCTGAGCAAGCGGCTCCGCAAGGTGCGTGCGTCCCCGCCCGCCGCCGCCGCTCCCGGGGCGCCCCGCCGCGCGGCTCACCGCCCGCTCTTCTCTCCCCGCAGGGCAAGCTGGAGTACCTGGTCAAGTGGCGCGGCTGGTCCTCCAAGTGAGTCTACGAGGCGGGCCCGCTTTCCCGCGCGCGCCTCTCGCTGCGGTGGGGGCGGCGTGGGGACCCTCGCGGGCTCCGGGGTGTGCGCGGTCAGGACGGGAAGTTCGCTGAGTCGCCACGCTCACTGCGGGCGGGGGGCGCCGGCCCGACCCGGGGCTGCCCTTTGTTTACGAGCCCGCGGGGAGCGGAGCTGGGTGGTCTCCAGCCTCGGATCCCCCCACGCTCCGGCCCGGCCCACGGTCCCGCCGCCCCCGCGTCGCGCGCGACTCCCGCGCCCATTTGTTGCATGCGCCCGCGGCTGGCGCGAGACGCAAGCCCCCCTCTACTTGTCCGTACTTACCCCGCTGTAACCTGAGCTTCCTATTGAGGATTGTAGGGCCCTTTTTTTTTTTTTTTTTTTCTTTCTTTCTTTTAATGGGGAGGAGGGGACTTGGCCTCCCCCGGAAGGGGCTCCCTCCGCAGCAGTTCCGCACCCTCTTTCTTTCTTCCTGGACCCCACCCCCTTTTTGTGCTTCCCCTGCAGCCCCTGTGCTCGCGGGGGCGCCAGCCACATTGTTCTGAGTCTGTGGGCTGCGTCTGCGCCCCTTGCCCCCCTCCCCCTTTGCGTCCTGGACCTGCCTTCCCTTCCCTCCCTGGCTCCGGGCCAGGGTTTGGGGGATTCCCTTCTGCAACTTCTGCGTTTTATTGGGATTTGCTTCCCTCCCATGCGGGCGGCGGGTGCAGACTGTGCGTCCTCTTGTGGCCTGTTTTAATTGGGGACTTGAGGTGGCAGTTTCCCTTTGGGCTCTTGTTGGTTTTAAGGGCCTCTGGGGACTGGGTCTGGGCTTTCTTGCCCCCCTGAGGAGCTGGAGGAGCTGTCAGGGTGACCCATGGGCTGTTGTCAGAACCTGGTGTCTCACCAGGCTCTGTTCTTACTTTTCCAGACATAACAGCTGGGAGCCAGAGGAGAACATCCTGGACCCGAGGCTGCTCCTGGCCTTCCAGAAGAAGTGAGAAAGTTAACAGCACACATGAGTTGGGAGAATTGAGGGACAGTGGTTGGTTGCATGGTGCCGGTAGCTTCCGGCATCTGAGGTCTCATAGCAAGACTGTCCTCGGGCGCCTCTACCATCAGGTCCTCTACCACCTCTAGGGCTGTCTATAAAGGTGGTGCTGTCTGTAAAAGCAGTTAGCTTTGAGGCCCCCAGTTAGTCCCTCTCCCACCTTCCCCTGGCCAGCTCTGTGTCCATACCTCAGGAGTCCCCAGTAAGGGTGGCTCTGGTCTTCCTGACAGCCAGACTTAGAATTAGAAAAAAGAAACTTCGGCATTCGTTCCTTTTTGCAGCAGTTTTGGCTTGTCTTGGCGAGTCACTGGCCTGCCATAAAAAGGCCCGTACTGCCTCTGCCTGAGTGTGCCATGCAGCCAGAGAAGCCTTGGAGAAGGGCCAGACCGTACAGTATGAAATGATGTCTATTATGTCCTGAACAGCACCTTCCTTTTGCTCTGGGCTGCCAGACTCAGGCTGTGTTTTCGTCTGCGTGTCATTTCTTCTTTTAGGTGGGAGACCTGGGTTAAAAGGCCTCTATGAGGTGTTACAGGGAAAAGGGTGGTGAGCAATGTATGTGAAGTCCATGAGCAAAGCAAGATGTGGGTGGTAGGACCAGCACCTTCCCCTTTGAGGAAGCCAGCCCCGTGGACGGGCGCGGATGAAAGGGTTGCTCAGAAGCCTTCCCTGCTGGGGTTGGTCTGGCAGGCTTATTTTCAGGTAGCCCAAACTATGTTCACTTATTGGCTTCTAATTCATGACTTGGGCCTGTAAGCGTGGGGGTGCAGGGAGCTTGGCACACTCCTGAGGACTGATACATTTCTTTGATTTAAGGGGGTGTCTTTGGAGGGCTGGGGGCTTGGCTCAAGTAGTAGAGCACTTGCGTAGCAAGTGAGCGGCCCTCAGATCAACCCCCAGTACCGCCGAAAGATGGTATACTAGTGCATATCTATAGTCCCAGCTACTGGGGAAGCTGAAGCATGAGGACCACTTGAGCTGAGGAGTTGGAACCAGCCTGGGCAACTTAGCAGGACCCTGTCTCCAAAAAAAAAGCTTGTCCTTGATCTAGCTTTTGATTAGAGCTGATGCGAGCTGAAATAGCCAAGAGGTACCACCATGGGATGGTCTGAATTATATCACAGGAAAAAGAAAACCAGATGCTGTGCTGCTTCCCATCCACCGAAAGGACATCCCTCTGGATCCTGGGAGCTGCCACTGACTTGCTTGTGGTGTTGGTAGGGGGTTGGTTTTTGCATGTAAGGGGATCGGTAGATTCGCAGTTTTGTGGGCACAGGCTCTTGTGTGACACCCATTATCTTTTAGGAGGGTGGGAGTTGAGACCACTTTGGAGCTTTGCCTAGGGATGGTACTGATAACCTTAAAGAGATCACCTTGCAGGCCCCAAAGAGGTGATGCTTGCCTGTTTTAGTACTGGGACTCTTTTAGACATAACACGGGCGTGGTGGTGAGGAGGTAGCATGAAATACTACCTTCCTTCAGTACTCGGCACGTGGCTTTGAGCCCCTGCTGCTTGAGAGTTGGGCGCTTGCATTTCTTCCATCAAGAGCAGCGTTCAGGAACAGAGAGGTGTTAGAGGAAACCAGGGGATGCCAGCAGGCTTCAGAGCCTGGCAGGCTGAAGTGGGACTGAGGGAACTCTGGGTGCCTCTGGCCAGTGGACTAGGTGAGGGTTTTCCTGCGCTTGGGCAGGTGCTAAGCAGCATTCCTTGTGGGCTCCCTTCCCTGGTTTCTTCCTGTTGAAACGAACGACCCCAAAAGCCACTTTGGTTAGCCATGCTGGAATTTTCAAAAAAACATTGCACCTACAGAAAGTTGTGTTAAGAGGAAACTAGAGCTGAGTCTATGCCAGCTTTGCTTTTCCTGCCTCCCACTTGTGTTTAGCCAAACATGGGATAGCTGTAAAAATAACACTGACCTGTATTGCAAAGAATGAGGTCTGGACCTCTGCCATGGGTATTTGATTGACAGGGTGTGCTTTTTGCAGCAAAACTGAGGGTGAGCTGCTGCAGAGCACGTTAGCAGGGCGGCCCATGGGAGTTGTGTGGGGGTATTTGAAGCCATAGGGGGCTGCACACAGGGCTTCTCCATGCTGATGAGTGATACGTCTTCAGGGAACATGACAAGGAGGTGCAGAACCGGAAGAGAGGCAAGAGGCCAAGGGGCAGGCCAAGGAAGCACACGGTGATGTCATCCTGCAGCAGGCGCTCCAAGCTCAAGGTGGGTGACTGCAGGCCTGTGTGCTCGTTCCATTGGGCTACTTCCCTTCCCACACTGCTCCAGGGGAGAGGTTTGAGAACTGGGGAATGGTGGGGATGGGCCTCCATCTGTGCTACCTCTCTAGGCCTCTGCCAGCCCCTCCTTTCACCCCAGGAGCCCCCCAAGCTGCTTCCTGTTCAAGTGCTGTCCATTCTGCACTCCCCCCCAAAGGACTTATTGGGGATCAGAAAAGAACAGGAAATGTGTATACAGTAGGTGCTCATAAATGTATCTCGTAGATGTGAGTCAACAAGGTAGCTAGCTGTGCTGCTGCTTCAGATCCAGCTCTTGAGTGCATTTAAATAGAGGTGGCCAGGCCCTGCAGGGTTGACTGAGCAGCCAGGAGACTGGGGGGTGAGGGGCAGTGATGCCATGGCCTTCTCAAGGATGACCTGTTGTCCCTCCCCACTGCGATGATGGCCAGTGAGGTGGGCTTCCCTGCACCCACGGGTATATATACACATATATGTATGTATTTGTTACATATCCTAGTGTTGTTGGCATCACCTCTCCTGTGACAGATCAGAAACAAGGTGGGGAAGGAAACTTGGACACAGTCCCTGCACCTGGCAGGCTGTGGCCACAAGCTCAGTCATTCCAAAGATGGCCCTTCTAGGAGGGGTGAATTTCCTAAGAATCCTGTTGTCTGGTCTACCCTCACTTCACCTATCTTTATAGTCTTCCTGTCCTGCAGATGATGCAGGCTGCAGAAGTCCTGCTAACTGAGAGAAGGGACTTTTGTGGGGTGGCTGGGCTGGTGTACCTGCCAAGGAGGCCTGGGGCCCTCTTGGTTTGACAGGATCAGCCCCTATTTGAATCAAGAGAGCGGTGCCACAGGAAACCAGTGTTGGCTCAGTCGCCCTGAAGCCATCTTGCCAGATTCTGGTCCAACAGGCAGCACTATTTAGTACTTGGGGTGATGCTTAGAGAAAGACACTGTGGTCTGTTTAGCTGGGTGCTGGAAGACGTGGGGAAATTGGATTTGGGACCAGGGAGATTAAAGCAAGATCCACTTGGTTCTGAGAACAAAGTGCTGCACTCCTCAACCCCATGAGACATGTGACTTGTGTTCTGGACACAGCTCCCTTCACCAGTTCTGTACCAGGCAGCCTGGAGCCAAATTGTCCCCCAGAAACCTGAGAGTGCAGGAGTATGACCAGTGTGCTTTCACTCAGGCTTTGTGCTTTCTACTTTACCTTTAGTCTTGTATGGCACAGAATCTTTAAGGTCTTGTGAAATCCTTTCTGGAAGAAAATGGTGAGTTCTTCCTCCCTGGCTGACTCTCTGTGTAGAAAGAAGTTCCAGCAGCTGCAGCCTCAAAGTGCTCACCTGAGGCTGCTTGGGGAAGCACACAGGGCCGAGGCCCGGACCAGGGACCAGGGACCAGGCGGCAGAGGTTGATGTCGTCCCCCTTGTCTTTTCAGGAACCTGACGCTCCCTCTAGATCCAAATCTAGTAGCTCCTCCTCTTCTTCCACGTCTTCCTCCTCTTCCTCAGACGAAGAAGATGACAGCGACTTAGATGCCAAGAGGGGCCCTCGAGGCCGCGAGACCCACCCGGTGCCTCAGAAGAAAGCTCAGATCCTGGTGGCCAAGCCTGAGCTTAAGGATCCCGTTCGTAAGAAGCGGGGCCGCAAGCCCCTGCCCCCAGACCAGAAGGCAACCCGGAGACCTGTGAGCCTGACCAAGGTGCTGAAGACCGCCCGGAAGGATCTCGGGGCCCCAGCCAGCAAGCTACCCCCTCCACTCAGTGCCCCTGTGGCAGGCCTAGCAGCCCTGAAGGCCCACGCCAAAGAGGCCTGTGGGGGTCCCAGCAACATGGCAACACCGGAGAACCTGGCCAGTCTGATGAAGGGCATGGCTGGCAGCCCCAACCGCAGTGGCATCAGCTGGCAGAGCTCCATTGTGCACTACATGAATCGGATGAGCCAGAGTCAGGCCCAGGCCGCCAGCAGACTGGCACTGAAGGCCCAGGCTGCCAGCAAGTGTGGCCTCGGGCTGGACCTCAAGGTGAGGACGCAGAAAGGGGAGCTGGGGGTCAGCCCCCCAGGAAGCAAAGTCCCAAAGGCCCCTGGCAGCGGGGCTGCAGAGCAGAAAGGGAACAGCACAGGGGGGCCCCCCCACAGCAGCAGCAAGGCCCCTGCCAGGTGCCTGGGCTCCCAGCCAGCACCTACCCAGGAGCTGAGCCTGCAGGTCTTGGACTTACAGAGCGTTAAGAACGGCATGCCTGGGGTGGGTCTGCTTGCTCACCATGCCACAGCCACCAAGGCTGTCCCTGCCACCAGCCCAGCTGCAGGGAAGGGCATTGGGGGTGGCCCCACGGGGGTGAGTGGGGCCGGCATGCCCACAGACACCAGCAAAGGTGAGAAACTGGCCTCCAGGGCGGCAGCTCTTCCCATCCCTTCGGGTAAGAGGGACAGTGTCAAGGGCAGTGTCGCCCCCAGTGGGCAGGACGGCCATGCTGCGGCCCCAGAAGTCCGCAAGGCTGCTGCACTGTCTGAAATGAGCACCGGTGAGGAGAACAGCAGCTCTGACTCGGACCCTGACTCATCCTCACTGCCAGGCGCTGGACAGAACCTGTCCGTGTCTGTTCAGACCAGCCACGACTGGAAACCCACCCGAAGCCTTATCGAGCATGTCTTTGTCACTGATGTCACAGCCAACCTCATCACTGTCACAGTGAAGGAGTCCCCCACCAGCGTGGGCTTCTTCAACCTGAGACATTACTGAGACTGGCAACCCCCCCCCCCCCGTGGCTAGTCTGACCTGCCTTCCAGTTTCTGGTTTTGTTTGAATATGTGACCTGTAACCCAGACCCCACCCTGTCCTGGGACCTAGGGCAGGGAGCTGTCTCTGTACTGTGCTGGGGCTAGCCTTCCCTGGTGATCCTACCTCTTGAGGTCTCTACTTTGCCCTCCCCTGTCACCTCAGGAAGTCTGGTGGCCACTGGCTTAGGCGCCTGCTGGACAGTAACTTCCCTCAGCACAGATTGCTTGAGTCACCCTTCCAGGTCTAGTGAGACCCAACTCCACCCTGCTCCTATTGCTAGGGGCTGTGTCAGAAGAGCGGCTTCTAGGCAACTAGTTCCCCTCTCAGAGGGAAAGATGAGGGGAGAGCAGGCAGAACCCTCCCTCTCAGGGCAGCGTTGGGGCTTCACGGGCGAGAGGCAGGACTCGGTTCCTCACAGCTTAGTCTGGGGCTTGGGGTAAAAGGACGGTTTCAGCAGCCTGGCGTGAGCCATACACAGGTGGCTGCAGTACTGTCTAGCTCTGGTTCAGTACATCTCCAGCCTCATCCTGGTGGAGGGGCTGGTTCCAGCTCTCAGGTGTGTGAGCAGGAGAAGCCAAATGTCACTGCTGCCTCCTTCCCATGGGCCTGAGCCCAAGGAGTAAGTGATCCTGTTCCCTTCCAAACCCAGATGTACACCCTTGCCCAGGGCCACTAGAGTGCACCCCAGTTTTGAGGACTGAAGCTGCTGGGCTTGGGGCAGGCCAAAAGTGGGGATGAGTTTGACAGGCCATTAGTAGGTTGATCCCTGTTTTCTGGTAGCAAGGAACAGCCCACATTCTTAGGGTCGTCCCACAAGCTGCCCACCAGCCCAGAGGGTGATCATGCAGGTGTTAACTGCAGGCCCCACCCTGCCTGGGTGGGCCATTTTTGGGGTGCCATTTTCCCTGACAATCCCCCCACCTTTGGGGGTTCCTTGTTCTCCCTAACAGCTGAGAAGCAATATCCCTGTGTTGTTGAGGATATAGGACAAAGTTTGAGCAGCCATTCTAGTTACTCCCAAGTTCTGAGCCCCTTTCCTGCTGCCTTCTCCCTGCTTCTGCACCCCAAGTGGCTGAGTCTTGGAGCTACACATTCATATTTCTGGCCAGTATCAGGTTTTCTGTCCTGAGACATCAGCTTGGGGCAAGCAGACAGCAATGACCAGCAGTCTGGTCAGTGGGTTTCTGTGATGCCAAAAATGAGGAAGGGGGTTGGAAGCTTCTTTCTGCTCAAGCTGTCGAGCAGTGATAGATGTGGGACTGGACTCCAGTTGCCTTGCAGGGATGAGCTGTGCCTTGCAAGACCAGCCCTGGCCGAGTGGTCTCTGGTGTCTAGGGGCCTGCCAGGCTATAGGGCCTCCAGTGCCTCACCCCACACACCAAATAGGAAGAAATGGCCTTTGTATGGCCAAACTGACTTCAACAGTGTGCCTTTGGAGAAGGACCTGTTTTCACAGAAGGAGGCTGTGATGCCTGCAGTAGCAAGTGCCCACCCTGCAGGCTGGAGGGCGGGGAAGTAGGTAGCAAGGGGAAGCTGCTGTGTGACTCCTGTTCCCAGACAGCCAGAGCCCCTCACTGCCCCCCTCTCAGAGGGACTGGCAGCCTCTTCATTTTGCAGCTTTCCTGCCAGGCACCACACTGCCTTTGAGGTTCCACTAAGCTCGTAGGGAGACCCTGGGGTCCTCTGAGCTGTTGGAGAAGTGAGGATGTTTGCCCCTGGGTTCTGGGTTGACCAGTCCTGTCCCCCCCAGCTGCCAGGTCTCCCCAAACCCTGATTTGGTGCCTTTTTCCCAGCTACTTCAATCCCAAAGTTTAAGTCTGCAAACTTAACTCCCAGCCACTTTGCCTTCTCCCTGTGTTGTGTGTTTTCTTCAGGTGCTTGTGACCCAGCGGTTCATGTTACAAAGAGCGTGTGTGCAGATGAGAGCCCCCGCTGGGCAATTGCACCAATGCTCAGAGTTCTATGTTTACCAATAAATAAAACAGTCCTTTTTATATTTTTATTTGCTGCTATGTGTGTATATATAGCTAAGCATCGGGCATAGCTTGACTTGAGCTTCATTCTTTCCAAGGGTTCCAGGTGAGTGTGCTGAATGGGCATCATAACCCCATCTTGTTTGTCTGTTCTGTACTGGGTAGGAAGAAGTGGCTAGCTTGTCTTGCTTAGAAGTCTTGACGTATTTTTGTATGTATTTTTGGTACCAAAAAGAGTATTCCTTGTTTGAGTTGCACTCCAAATTCTGACCCCACTAGAGAGCTCTGGGCCTGAGGTTTCATCAGGAGAAAACTTGGGGGAGAGGGGAATGGCCGACCAGAGCTTTGAAATAACGCCAATCAATTTGTGTTTTTTAATTTAGGAAATCTGTATCATTCATGTATGCCACTTCCAACTGTTTTAACCTCTGGCTGTTTGCCTGCTTAGTGAACAAGACTATGTCATTACCCTGGAAAAACTTAGGAATTCTGTTGAATCAGGACAGCCCAGCCCCCATAATTAATCAGGACCAGCCAGTTCAAGGAAATGCCTCCTCCAGGAAGCCCATAGTGGTTTGGGAAAGGGTCTGGAATAAGGAAGAGGTGGTGGCCTGTATAACCAGATTGTTACCCAAATGAATTTCATAGACCTGGAGTTTTCTGGTATTTGTAGGAAACTTAACACTAGCATAGGTTGCAGAGTGCTTTAGACCAATGTTGGTTTATTTGGCAGGGAAAAGACATTAGTAAATAACGTCAGAAGGTGCTTGTCTTTGTTAACTCTTAGTATATCAATAAATATTTTTTCAAACTTTTTGACCTGTTGTGCGTCATGACTGATGCCTGAGACAAAATACTCTTCATTTTCCCCGCCTTGGGGGCAAAACACTCGTCTGAACGTAGACTGAATAGTCCATGTCAGATTTGGAAAAGGCTTAGCCACTTTCGTTGAGGAAAGATGGCCCTGGAAGCAGGTGGTGGGGCTTAAGAGTGAGTCCTGTACCAGCAGCCCACAATCGGGATATCCCTGCGGGCATCTGGTCTGGCAGTGTCGCCCTGGGGGAAGGTGTAATACCGGTATCCCTAGCATTGCATTCCCAGGGATACTGAGAAACCCTAGGATGCACAGGACAGCCCCACTGCAAAAGTGATCCTTTCCAGAGTGCTGGTGCTAAGTCTGAGAAACCCTAGCCTTAGGAAAACACTTAGAGAGGCGAAGGGCTACTTGCACCAGCGGGAGGAAGACAGGACTGCTGCAATACACAGTGAAGCTCACTTCACTGTGAGAAGCAAAGTCAAAAGAAAGCAAAATATTCTCACCCCCGCAGTATCCAAAGATACCATGTTGGAAAGCTACCGGGCTCCTTGCAACACTTTAAAAACCCAGCTAAGAAATTCCAGGAAGTCACTGCGGAAAGCAAGGAGTCTTGACTTCCGCTACTTCATCCCCTAACCCGTGTCTCATAATAAAGGGAATGGTTTGCTTCCGTGGTCCTTAAGGTTCGCATCACCCTCAAATGAATTTATTCATGAAAATTCAGCTCCAAGGAGAATGGAGCTTCCTTTGAAGTGAAGAGAGAACTTGGGCCTGGACGTTGACCCCTGGCTGCGCGGCTGCTTGAGACCATGGTCTGAATGTTCCAGTTCAGGAGAAGTCCCCACTGCAGATAGCACCCCCCTCCTGTCTACATGGGTTCTTGCAGAGCTGGCTGCTGGTGTGTTCTTTTGTTGCCTTCCAGGCTGTTTTGTTTTGGAGAAGGTGGGCAGGGTGGAACACAGCGTCCTGTCTCTGCCTTTTAAGAGCTGCAGAAATGGTTTGTGGACTCCAGGAAAGAGGAACCCCGCTGAGCAGGAACTGGCGCTGGCCTCTGTGGCCAACCAGCCTTTCCCCAGAGACCATGCCCACAGGGACTGGGGACCAGACCACTGGGAGCCTTTGTTAGTTTCTGTGCAGCTGATCTGATCGCCTAATCCACCGCCCCTTCCCGGAAGAATGCAGTGAGCTGCAAAGGGCCTGACCCGCCCAAGGAACCCCGCTCTGTACCCCTCCGATCTACCCACGAGAGCCCGGGGCGCGATTGGTGCAGCGGGGCTCAGAGGAGAGGATCCGGACAGCCGAACGGCTGGACACTCCTGTCCTCCCTGCACCCTCGTGGCTCGAGGGCCAGGCCTCAGGAAGGACGCAGAGAGGGCTCTCGGTGAGGAGAGCCCAGCGGTGCCTTTGGGTGGCAGGAGATAAGGCTTTCTCGGCTCCTGCAGGGAACCCGAGGCGCAGCCTCTCTGGGGGGAGGGGTGGCGCCTGGGACAGTGGCTGGGGCCGTCGCCTCTAGAGGGCGCGCGCGGCTCACGAAGTTCGGGCGGCCGGCGCTTTGGAGCGGTAGGGGACAGTCCCCACTCGCGCTTTCAGGCTGCTGAAACTCAATTGCACCGCCTGTACCCGGCTCGTTCGGAGCATCCCCCAGTCACCTCGGTCTCTGAAGTGTCAGGAGGAAAGCCCAGATCCCAGCTCACACCCTCTCCAAAGACAGTTGCCTTCGACCCTGGCCGTCTTGGAACCTCGCCGGGCTCCAGCTGGGTCTGAGACACTTTGGGGCCTGGAGGACTTTTTAGTGGGAAGAGGAAAGCATGAGGGTGCGCCCACTGAGATATAGGACAGCTAGGCATGCCGCCAGCCTCCTGCGCACAGTGCAGGGCCTCCACGATGCGTTGTGAGCATCAAAGGGACAGAAAACGGACCCCATCCACGACTCTGCCAAGAGCCTTAAATATTCCATTCAATCAGTGTTTATGTTGGGCCAAGCTCAGCCAGGCCCTGCCCTCTGGTTGCACGGGAACCGGCCAGGCTGGCCAAAGGCCCCCACACCTGGCCTTCGCTTTCTGGGAGAATCTGTCTAAGAAAGAGAAGCCCACGGAAGAAGCGTCTAGTCAAAGCCAACGTTGGTGGTGGCCAGAGAACAAGGAAAACAGGCAGGGTTGATCAGCTCCCTCCCATCTCCCTAAACTCGACCTGGAGAGGACACCCGAGGGAGCCCCCGGGGCGGGCAGGAGGCAGAACCCCCGCAGCCAGAATGCTGCCGGGCCATCCCCCCTCTCGCCCCCGCTCTCTGGATCCCCTGATACTTCCCGTCCGCCAGAGAGCCCAGCAAAGAGCCCGCGTTGCCCAGGGCGCAGCGGGACTGCCTCAGCTTAAGACCTTGGACCTCCTGGCTCCTTGCACAGGCTGCTCACGTCGGAAGGACACTCAACACTCTTTGGCCTCAGGCTTCCTACAGCTCCCTTTATCCCAGGACCTACCACACAGGTCACTGAACTGGAGAAGAGAAGGCGAGGAGGGCACCGCCGACAGCGGGACCCTGGAGTACTAAGCCAAGGGGCAGGAGATGAGACTAAGCCTACGCCCCTCCCTTTGGGCACTTGGAATGCGCCGGAATTGCGACTCCTCCCCGGCAGGGCGACGTCTACGGGGCACTAGGGAGGTAGAATTGGGTTCAGCGCGATAGCCTCTTTGGGGATCCGGAGGATGGCTCTCCTTTGCAGGCTTCACGACCCCTCCTCCACTGTTGCAAAGTCTTGGGTCCTAAGAGCCATGAACGCCCCCCTCCAGCACCCCACGCTCTGTTCTCCTTCGGTACTCCGTTGCCAGCCTTGGGGTATCTGCTTGCTAAGAAGACCAGAGACTAAGAGACCGTGGGGACTGGGGTGGGGGGCGCGGGGCTGCGGCGCGGCGGCTCCGGGTTCACTAATCACATCAGCGCGCTCTGCGCCGGCTCCAAGCAGGCAGTTGCCTAGCAATACCCGCGAATTCAATTCCTCAATCAATAGGCGCGAGGCTCTGCATTTCGGGGAGCGATGGGGAAGCTGCGTGGGTCTGGGGCACAACAGCATCGGGGAGCAGGCCAGGAAGGACAGGGAGCGAGGCTGCTAAGCACCTAGATGTCGGTGACCAGCGACATTTGGCCTATGGGTGGGGTGCACAGGAGGTAGGGAGCCCCACCAGAGGAAAGGGGAACCCTGAGGTCACCTGAATCCTTCTGGGGTTCCTGACTTCTGCCCAGGTCCCAAACAAAGGAGGTCAGTTAGTAAGTAAAGTCACCCTGCAACGCTCCCTCCCAAGCCCACTCCCCGCCCCGCCCCCAACCCTGGGATTACCCCAGTTGGGAAAAGGCCTTTGCAGGGAGTCGAACCCATCTCAGGCGGGAGGGGGCAAGGGTGAAGTCTGGGATGGGTAAGGAGAGAGGAATCATGGGTCTACCCCTCCCAGGCAGCCTCTTCCCTGTGCTCGGGGAAAAATAAATAAGAATAAAACCAAGACACGTGTCTATTTACAAAGTATATATTTAAACACGTAAAAAGCGGTATTGGATACAGACATCACGACCCAAGAAGATAGGGACCGAAGCGTCACTCTTGAGATGAGGCGGAGATCAACGAGAGATTTGTACAAATCTGAGAATTAAGTAAGCCCAATAGGCGCAGGTCCCGCGAAGTTGCTGGGAGTCGGTTGCAGGCTCCCAGCCACGTGGCTCCCGGCCCCTGCCCACCCCAGGTTAGCGTCTCAAGAGTGAGCGAGGAAGGAGACACACACGACGCCACAGACAGATGGCAGGACAGGGGCGGGGGAGGGGGGAGGGTCAGAGGAAGGCGGGAGGGTCAGAGGAAGGCTGGAGAGAAGAGGCAAAGTCGACTGGGGAGGTGAGAGGTGGGAGCGAGGAAGGAAGAGAAAGAAAGACGGCAGCCAGGTAAAGACGCGTGTCCCCGAGTGACCGTCCACTCGGTTACAGACATGCCCCTTCAATGCAGTTTCATCTGAAAATAGCGTCGACATTTAAACAGACACACGGCAAACGGCGCTTCTTTATACAAAGTCTAAAATACCAGTTTTACAAACGCGAGCAGATAAAAATCCCCAATCCAGGGGCTTCTCTTTAGGCGCAATATGATAGTCAAAACCCAAATCATCTAATACACCGTTTTACTCTTTTTCTCTCTCCCTAAAGGCAAGAAAGTCTGGAGGGGAGAGAGGCCGAGAAGCTGGAGGTGGGGAGCCAGGAGTGCGGAAAGAGGACAAGACTGGGGTCCCTCCCCGCCACTCCCCACCGCGAGGCTCCCCCAGCCCAACTCCAAGTGCCGGCCTGGCTCGTCCAGAGTTTGTGCTTGGTCCGAGGCGCCTGGCCCGCACCCCACCCTCGATAAGCCCTGAAAGTTGGATCTTCGCTGGCCCTTTAAGGGCGGGGAGGGCGGAGAAGCTGCAAGATCGGTGCTGGAAGGTATTTGGGGGGGGTGGGGGGGTTACAGATTTGTGCTTCTGAGTCAAAGAAGGACTAGTGCTCTGCGCCCTAGGCGCGCAGCGCGGTCCAGAGTCCGGCAGGGCGGGGGCGTTGCGGGACCCGCGCAGCGCAAGGCCAGAGAGGCCGGGACCGCCTCCACTCCCAACTTGCGCTCCTCCTCCCCCTTTGGCGGAGTTTGAATGTCGGGTTCACATAGAGAACACTCCGCAAATCTAAAAGGCCTATAAATTACAGCTTTTGCTTTTAAGAAGGCGGGGGGGGGGGAGGAGAAAGGGGGAAAAAAGCAAAAGTTCTGATGCGCACTCTTGGATGAAAACCCCACCTCGCTCCTCCTTCCCCTCGCCACGCCGCAGCCGCCGGGCCACGAATCTGGCTCGGGCTGAGACTCTGGCCTGACCCTCCCAGACACCCGGCGCGGCGTGGGCCTGGGTGCGCAGAGCTCTTCTCTGCGCCCGCCGCGGGCCACTCAGGGTGGCGGGAGGCTGTGCGTCCCACCGAGAGCGGGGCCCGCCCTCCCCAGGGGAGGGAGGCTTGTCCAAGTCTTCCTGGGAGGTGGGGCCGCCTTCTCTTCTGGCGAAGCTAAAGGACGCGCAAAGGAAAAGTCCACCCGAACACTTTTCTTGTAAAGCAACTGTCTGGAGCTCTGGGCACTGACACGCAATCCTCCCAATTTATCCTGGCATTTCGGGAATGTAAACAGATTTCGCTGGGTTTCTTTTCTCTCTGCGGAGTAAGGAAAGGAATCGAGGGAACGGGGAGTTTTTATCCACATGACAAATACACACGATTCGCGTGTACAGCACACGCACCTCCCGTAAAGTGCATTTCTTGGTGTGGTCCTGGGGGGAGGGAGAAAACCGCTTCCCACCCACCTGCGACTTTTTACCTTCAACAACACACGCGAAAAAGTTATTCAAGTTAACACTTTTTCCCCTAATAGACTTCTTAATCTTAAAAAATAGAAAAAAGGAAACTAGGCTGACCCCACCCCACCCCCTTTTTCTGATTGGGAGGCCAACCTTTTGTTGGCCTGGCTGGCCAATAGGAGAAGAGAAAAAAATGGGCCCGGCTTCGGTGCCAGGAGTCTAGCATTGGAACTGTGGAGAAGGGGGGAGGGTGAGGTGGGCAGGCTGAGTCCCTCTAGACACTTAAAAACCCAGTGCCCAGGTCCCCAACTTTCTAGTGCCCTCGGGGAAGGAGCCCTTCCTGTCCCAACTCAAGACTGTCCCCACTAAACCTCAATGTCTCTCTTTCTCCTTGTTTAATAAAACAACTTCAAGAGTTGAAATATATATATATTTAGATATTTTTCTTAAATAACATATTTACATCTAATAGAAAATATAACTCTAGAGATAATTTTCCAACCAAAACTGAGAGGGAGGAGAAATAAAGGGGCCAAGGGGGTTGTGAAATTAGGGACAGGACCAGCCAGAAGACCACATCCCACCCAGAAATAAAAAGCACTATGCAAAGTTTGCACTCACTCTCCCCTGCTCTTGTGCTGGGCTCCCCCACCCAGCAATTCATCTCTTCTCTTTAAAGAAGCCTTGGTCCGTGTTACTTTCCTTAATGGTGACGGTCAAAAAGTTTGAGGTCACGTCGGTGACCACCACCTTCTCCAAGTTAGTCAGAGAGGGGCTCCAGGACTCTTCCTCTGGGTCCCCCAGGATTCTGGCCACCGGAATCCTGGCGATGAGGGAGGGCCTTCCCCCCTGAGCCCCCATGTCCCGATACAGGCTCCCCACAGAGCCTGGGGTGCCTGAACCATGCCGGACTCGAGGAACACCAGGGTCCAGTGCACCCTGGCCTTTGGCCTCCAGGAAGGCTGCTCTGTGCTTTATAACTCTGGCTGGGAAGGTGTCCACAGCCAGCTTGCCTGTGGCCTCCGCTGAGCTAGGGCTGGTCACACCACATTGTACTAGGTCCGAGTCCTGCCTTCGGGCCAGCTGGATTACACTGTGGCCGGCTGGGAACTTTCCTGTCCCAGAAGGGGTGTCATCCAGCTTCCTGCCCTTGAGGTATTCTCTGAGGCCATCGCTTGACTCTCCCAAAGGCCTCTGTGAGGGGTCCAGGAGCTCCTTCCGGGGCTTGGGGCCTCGTTTCTTAGAGCTGTCCCCCGGTGAACTGGGTTTCTCATCTACACGGCTGGTGCTCCGTTCTCGTTCCCTCTCTCGCTCTCGCTCTCTCTCTCGCTCCCGGTCCCTCTCCCGGTCCCTCGGGGGCTCTGCTCGGCAAGTGCTGCTAGTGCTGCTGCTGCTCCCTGGAGGGGACAGACCCATGTTCCGAAGGCCCTCTCGAGCCCGGGAAGTAGATGCCAGGTCCTGGGGTGAGCGGCCTGGGTAGGGGATCCTGATCCCCCGAGCAGAGTCACTTCTGAACTCATAGGTTTTGGCTTTTGCCTTGGCCTGGGCCTGCAGAGAAGGAGATGTCAAGAATGAAGCAGGGCCCCGCCCCCCCCCACCCCTCCTCCAGCCTTGACCTCCCAGCTTCACCCTGATGCCTGGGAAGTTCTATATGGGTGGGGAGGAGGTGGGGCTTGGTGGTGGCAGTCTGGGGGAGGGGAAGAGGATTTGTCTGGAAGCAGCCATTTACAGCCAGCACACTCCAGGTATTCTATTACACGTCCTTTTGGAATGGCTAGGGATGAGGAAAAGCATAAAGCCATTCTGGTGTGGTTAAGCCCCTTCACTCAGACACTCTTTGGTGCTGCCACTGACTTGGTGACATGCTGCCAGGGATCTCCCTCCTAAACTACAGAGAAGCATCGGGTGTGGACACCCCAGTGGTTCACAAACTCTCAGGATCTCCCTTTGCATGAAGTGACAATACTGTCACTGCCCACCACTGGACACTGCCAGCCTACCTTGAGAAGGAAGGTTTTAGGTTTAGGTCCTCGTTTTTTGGGGCCATAGAGCTCCATCTCTCGTTCCCTAGAAAGAGAGAGAGAGAGAAGGGTGTTTGAGAGTGGGGCTCCATGGAAGTCCCCGTGCATCCTTCCAAGTAAGTGGCTGGGGCTTAGAAGGGTCTGTACCTTTCCTCAAAGGCTGCAAGTAGACGAGCATCTAGGATGTTTTCTTCGGGCTCCCATGTGCTGTACCTAAAGGGAATCAAGAAAAGTGGGTGTTAGTCAGGAGAGCAGGGAGGACAAGGGGTGTGTGTGTGTGTAACTTTTCTCATTGCCTTGTATTGTATTGCAATGTAAAAGGAAAAAGAGGAAGAAAGAAACCTCCCAAATAACTGTCTGGTGTTGAGAATTGCATACAACCTACTTACTTCTGCGACCAGCCCTTCCATTTCACGAGGTATTCCATGCGTCCCTGCGGATGCAAAGGGGAAAATGTGTGTGTGTGTGCACGGGGAGGAATGCATGACGAAGACACAAGAAATAATGCGAAAATGCATGCACCAAATGAATGCTCCAAACCCCACCGCCAAAGGCACGTGCCCGCTGCATCACCCCTGCACGAAACGCTGCAAAGTGCATGCACCGGCATTCATTCCCCCACCCCGCCCCCCACCCATGCAATCTGTGCATCGCTGCAAGTATACGGAGAGTGGTGGGGCTCAGAGCCGCCGCCGCCGCCACAGCCGCGGCCGCTGCTGGGACCTGGGGGAAGGGAAGCTGGGCTGCAGCAGGGGGAGGGAACCCGGGCTCGGAGGGGAGGGCCCGGCGGTGCCGAGGCCCGAGGCCCGAGGCACCTACTTTCCGTATGCGCCGCTTTAGGAGGGCTTCTGCCGCGAACACCCGCTCCCCCACCGCTGAAAGCTCCATGTTGACTCGCCGCTTCCCCCCTTGGCCGCTTCCAGGAGCAGAAAAGCAGCAGCCAGCGCACGACAGCCCATAATACTCTCCCGCTGACGTCAGTTCTCCTCCCTCCTCGCGCTCGCTCCCTCCCGCGGCCCCCCGCCCGCGCGGCTGCGCTCCTCTCCCTCCTCCCTAGCCCAGCGCTTCCTCCCGCCCCACGTGTTGCTAACGACGTTGCTAAAGCCAAGCGGCCGAGGCCTGCTCCCTCGGCGCTGATTGGACAAGCTCTCGGCCACGCCCCTCTCCCTTTCTCCCCCTTGTTGCTACGTGACTCGCGTTCCAATCGCCAGGGGGCGGAGTCCGAAACAACTCCAGAGACCCCGCGCGCCGAGGTGGGGGCCGTCGCCGGAAGTGACGCAACGTGGAGGGCGGGTCCGGGCTCTGTCAGTCTAAGAAGCTGGCTAGGGGGGCGGACTGCCCTCTGTCCTAGCCCGGGCCCCCTCCCCCGCCGCCAAGTTGTCCCTCCGGAGCTCAACGTCCCTCAGTGCTCTCACTGGGACCCCCACGGCGGTGTCAGCCAGGCCCCGCCCCCTCGGCAGACCCTGGCCCGCCCCACCCCCACAGCCCGGGACTAGCGCTGTCCCCTCCCCAGTCGCCCGCGCTGCACAATGCACAATTCACAGGTGCTGGGGCGCCGCGGGCCGCGCCCGAACCCCAAGACCCGCGACGCGCCCTCTTCGCTCCCCCCGCTGCCGTCTCCCTCCCCCTGAGCCGCACACTCGACCCTCGGTCTCCATAGCAACGCCCCCCCTCCTGTCGCTAGTCCCATCCCGCTAACAAATCAGTGTGCCTGCTCTGGGTCTATCGCGCAGCGCTGCCCTGGCCCACCCTGCGGGCCCTGTGAGCCGAGCTGGCCCGAGCGCTCCCCCGGCTCGTAAGCCGAACGCAGACCCGGGGCAGGCCCACTGGTCCCGCCCGACCCTCCTGGGGCCCGGGACCCCGCAGGAGAAATCGCGCGCCTCCTCCCGCCCCCAACCGTTCCGGACGCCCGAGGCCACCTGCCCTTGCCCCAGTCCGCGCTGCCCGCCCCCGCCAGGCCTGGCCACCCACCCTCCAGCGTAGTCCACTCCGGTCGCCGCTGCCCCGGCCTGGGTGTACTAAGGGCATGAACGACCATCAAAGCCGAGCCTTGGAACTTGGTTAGTTTGGGGGTGCAGGGCTGGGAATGCCTTTGGCTTTCTCCAGATCCCGGTGTCCGGCTAGTGCATTTCCTGTCACGGCTCTTCCCGACGAGTGCGGCGGACACCCGGCGAGAAACGACGGCGCGGGAGTTGGGGGCGGGTCGCGGGGTGCAATGGGCGCTCGGCCACAGGGTCTCATGCGCGAACGTGGCGGGTCCCGGAGAAGGAGCGAGGGTCGGGCCGTGGGCGCTTCGCACCGCTCACATGCGCGTGCCCTGGCCGACCCTTCGCATGCTTCGCCCTCGGTGACCCGTGGCGGGGGCAGCGGCGGCGACCGCAGCCGCAGTGATGGCCCAGAAAGCCCCCACCCTCCTCTCTCATCGCCCGAGTTGCAGGTCACGACGCCCACTCCGTGGAACCCACGATTTAGTTAAAACACCGATGATCAACTTGACAGAGCAGATTCCTCCTGGCCAGGGATGGGACGGGAGAGAGGAAGGGGACAGGACAGAAGGAATAAAACAATGACAGAGACAGAGCCAAGGAGTCTGGTTCGAAAGGCAGGGAGCCCAGAGCGGAAAGCTGGCCCCCTGTCCAAAGCGAGGTGCGCGGCAGGCACCGTACGGTCCCCGGCCGGGGGCAGGCAGGGCGCTGGGCCCGCCCGCTCTCCCAGTCCTCTTCTCGCCCCTGGAAACGTGGGTTCCAGTTTTTGGCCTTTCTCCCAGACTTTACAAGGTGGACGCTGGGTGAACAGTCCCATCTCTCCAGCTTTTAACGAACCAGCGCGTCGACGACGCCCAGATCATCGTCCCGACGACCCGCGCCCGCCGCCTGCTAGAGGCCGCCGACGGCTGCGTCCTTAATCATAAAAAGTCATTCCCGGTAACAAATAGTTTCGTCGGCCGGTGCCAGCGATACAGCTGTTTCTGTTTAAGCTTAAATACTTTCCAACAGTTTGGGCAGTAAAAATAAAGTCGGCCTCAGCCGCCTATAAGTGTCTGGTTTCCCCGCCCAGAGAAAGCCCACCCTACGCCCTGGGCCCGGGTCGCTCTGCTCTCGCCCCGCCTGCCCCCTTTTGGAATCCGCTGCCAGCCGCGGGCGATGGCTGTCGGGCCACCCCGAGCCAAGCCGACAGTTTCGGGCTGCAGGGCCACCTTGGAGCAGGAGGGAGGGAGCAGCTCAGAGCGGCTAGGGGACCAGACCTCCCCCCACATCCCCCTACCCCTCGCCAGCCGCCCTCCCCCAGTCCTGGGAAGTTCGCCTGCCCCAAGAAAAGTGGTGGTTTCCCTTCAGATAGGGTTTCTGGAACCGTGTCCTGGAGTTATGCTAGCCGCTGGGTGACTTTATGGACTGGGGTTTGCATGAGAGGTCCACGGTTTCAATTTCACGCTGAAAAATCTAGCTCTCCGTTCTTCCCTGTTCTCCTTCCATCTCTTCATTTTCCTTCCTTCCTTCCTTCCTTCTTTCCTTCCTTCCTTCTTTTCTCTGCTTCATTTTTCCTTCTTTGCCTAAATAACCTCTGAAGCTTGAAAGAGGAAAGGTTGCCCTGGCGGTGCCAGGACTGGCCCCCTTCTCTGAAGGGGTATTCTATGATTGTTTCTGCTTTCTTGCCCCATTTTTCTCCCGTCTTTATTCCTGACAGCGATTCTTTCCGAACTTGCTCTGAACAAAATTAACACTTCGGAGGTGTCTGAGTTTGCAAAGTGCAAACGTGGAGGATTCCTACAGTGCCCATGGCAAAGATGGAACTCTATTCAGAAGCAAATAAGGGGTACAAAATAATCTGAGGTCAGAGGGAACCTTGCTCCTGTGGCAGCAGAAGTGCTCAGTCCTGCAAAGGAAAACTATCTCCCTAGGGATGGGTGTCTCACTCCTGCCTGGCAGGCGCTGCTGCCAACTGCCCAAGAGGGAGCAGAGTTGAAATATGAAAACAGGTGTTTGGGTGGCCTCACTCCTCCACACTTCGAAGACAAAAAAGGAGAGATGGCAGTCTGAGAAATGGGTTTTATTGTCTCCCAGGACTGGGAGCTGGGAACTGGCTTGGTGGACAGACCCTGCGTATGCCAGCAGAGGGCGCTAGCACGTGAGTGTCTAGTTAAGTCTGAACCCATCCTTTTAGGCGGGTCAGCAAGTGGCACTGTCCCAGGAGCCTACTGTAGGAGAATCCCGGCTGTCCCCCTTTCTTATTGAACCTCCTTTCCAGAGACTCTGATTCCCCGAACTTCTTTTCTCCACACCACGGGCTTTCCTCTGTCTAAGTCAGATAACTGCTTTTCCCATATGCATTTCCCAGGAGTAAACAAAATTTCAAAGGCCAAGAGCCCGCAGCTCTTAATCCCAGTTCTCCGCCGTCAGGGACTGCTGGCTGCCAGGTTCGAGTGCGCCGCCTCTGCAGTAAATAAGGTAACTGCTTCCTATTACTTTAGCCCATATGGCTGCAATTTGAGTGTCTTTGGAGACAGTGCGTGTGTTGGGGGGAGTGAAAGTGGAAATCAAACGCTCTTAGATCGCATTTTTATGAAGGAAATTGTCTGCGATTCTTTTAACAGCCTCCCACCGTCCAGAGATGAGCCGTGTTGTTTCTTTGTTTACGGAAATGCGGGCGCCTGCTGGCCTGGGGACACCTGCTTCTCGAACCTCAGGTCGCCCGCCCTATTCCTCACTGGTTCCGGTGACCCACTCGCCGAACTCGCGATGCCCTTGCGTACAGAGCTCCAACCTGCTCCTGGGAGCTGCTCGACCCCTCCAGCCCCAGCCTCCAGGAGATGCCCGGACCTCCTCGGAGCCCGACTCTGCACTGCAGGCCCAGCCTCCTGCGAGTGAGCGCGGAGGCCACCCGGCGTCGGGCGCTCTCTTAGGCCTTGCTGTGCCCGCTGTCCACTGACGCAGCCCGCCAGGAGGGAAGTCTTAGCCTGGCGTGGGCCTGGGGGGGGCGCTTGGCTCCTGGGTCGCCGGCCAGACCCGCAAGCCTCAGCGTGTCCTGCAGCTCCAGGCTGAGGCCAGGCCTAGGCTAGTTCTTTGGTAGCGTTTCAACTCCGCGGCTTGGCGGGCGTCGGACCTGCCCTGTCTTGGCCACGGACGCCGGCGGATTTGGAACCCAACCGTCGGCCTCCAGCGGAGCTGTGAAGTGAGAGCGGGCGGCTCCGAGGCGTGGCCTTGTGGGCCATGGCCGCGCGTGCAGCGGTGATGGCCTGTGGCTTTTACCTCCGGGGCCCCGGGAGTCAGCAGGCGGTGTCCAGCTCTGTCTCCCCAACACCCCAGCCAGGGCTGGGCATCTGCTGAGCGGATTGGCGTGTGTTGTGGGAACGCAGAAGGGTGACCCGATCCCCTGGACAGGGGTCTGAAGACCTTGGCCTGGGCAGGCTGGCTGGGTTTCTGGCGGTAGCTCCAGGCTCTAGTTGTTCCCTCCTTTTCCTTCACTTTCTCGTGCTAGGGAAGAGAAGGGGTGGTGCAGAAGGAAAAGGCTGACCACTTTAGGTAGTCTCTAACAGGCCTGCATACATTAGAAGCCACATAACTTTTGACTTCTACCCCCTTAACCACAGGAACCAGATCGAGCTTGCAGCCTGCCCTCCAGGGAGGAAAATAGGCTCTGCAGTCAAGCACGTCTGCTGAGTAGTGCCTGCACTAGCCCACTGGAGTGACAGCAACCAGGAAAAAACAATGCTGTGCTTCCCATTTGATAGGTGAAGTCGGGGCACCGTGAAACCCAGTAGCTGGCCCCAAAGCACACACACAGCAGGGGTCCTATGTGGGAAATCCTAAGGCCGCGGATCTCTCACACACCATGCCACCACAGGGGCTTTGGGCCTTCCTAACATTTCAGTTCTTCCAGGGCTTGAAAGAATTGGAGGTAAACAGGGACTGGTGGAACTTCCTGGAATGGCCCCAGCTGCCTCTGAGAACAGCAGTCAGCTGAGGAGATGGAGTTGCAAAATCAGAAAAGAGAGTTCCAGAAGCCAGTCAACCAACTGGAGGCTGGATGTGGATGGAAATCTGGCTCTTGCTTTATGGTAGAGCCCAGTAGCTAAGCACGTGGGCTCTGGAACCAGCCTTCTTGGGTTCCAATCCGTTTGCCTACCGTACGCCCATGTGCGAATCACTTAACCTCTCTGTGCTCCAGCTTCTACCACTATTTTTTAAAAGAAATATCAGCATGCTTGCCCAACAGTGTCCACAGGATGGTTAAGTGAGCTATCACACTGTCAGGCACAGACAAATGCCCCGTAAAATGTTAATCACTGTCACTGTTGGCGTCCTGGGACCAGGCCAGGCTAATTGGATCCAGTGGTTCTGGTTTACATGACTTTGGAACCCAGTATCAGCCAAGACAGTCCCTACTTCTCAAGGAGATGCACCCACGAAGAGGGAGCTGAGCGCACACCCACCCTCCCCAGGAAACCGGCTACGTGCTTCTCAGACACTTTAGATTCGCTTCTTGGGGTGCCTGCCCGCGGCCTGTGGCTGGCGAGGGCAAGCTCTGCCCCTTGGAGTGCCGGGTCCAGGCGCGCGGCTGGTGCCTTGCGGCAGGAGCACGCGCACAGCGCCAGATCCGGCACGCATGCGCGCCGCGCGGCGGACCCCCTCCCCTCCCCTTCCCGGGAAAGCAGCCTGGTGCTGCTTGCGAAAGCCGGCCCCAGGAGCCCAGAGGCGCCCTGCGGACGCAGGGGATGCGGCCTGGAGGAGGACCGCGCCCCCACACATGTCCAATGAATCTGGGAGCTTGAGAAGGCGCTCAGACGGGACGGACCAGACACTTTTCCAGCTCAGGGCGGGGCCACAAGAGGCAAGGAGGGAGGAGGACAGTGGGGTGCGGCGACAGAGCAGCTTGGGACACATGGGTGGCCAACATAGGAGTGAGGGCCGTGGAACGTCATCCCCAAAAGCCTCCTCCCCCGCCTGGTGCGCGGACGCTGCTGCTGCTCTGGAGCTGGCCCTATTGATTCAACCCATGGGCGGCAGCCCGCGGTTCAAGACGTCCCAGGTGGAAAGTGACCCCTATTCTGCCTGCTCGGAGACAACCTGGGCTTAGAGGGTATTTGGGACAATCCGCGCCGCCCTTTTCCTCTCGTGACAATGCCCGTCAGGAAGGCAGGGAGCACCCACCATCCACGGGAAAACACAGAGGTGAGGGATGGTGGCACCAGAGCCTGCACACAGCCAAGTCGCATGGCTCCCTGTCTTGAGCCCAGGCTCCAGCAGGGTTGGCAATTCGGCCTCCAACACGGTGGTCGTTGCAGTCCTACTCCTTGTCCTAGACCCCACACAAGGCTCTCCGGCATCCGAGCAGAGCTTCAGGGGTGCCGGACACGTTCATTCTCGCTTCCTACCCCGGCCCCAAGCGGAAGCAATTGAAGTGTCTTTTTGCCCGGACGACTGAGACCTCAAAAAGGTGCGGGACGCAGAAAGCCGAAGTCCACTTTCCCCTTTTAGAGGTCAGAAAAACAGAGTTCCTGGAGCCTGCTGGGTCATTCAAGGAAGCACAAAGTAGGCGGGGACGGGGGTTGGAGCCTCCCCTAGAACCTCGGGGAGCAGAGTCCGTCCTCCGCGAGAGAGGGCGGAGCTGGGCAGAAGCTGGGGGCGGCAAACCCTAGGACAGCTGTATGGGAGCCGACGAAGAAAACCCTAGAGGCCCGAGGGCGTCCAGGCTTCCCGCCTCTGGTGGACCGTGGCAAAACTTCGGTGCCCAGAACCCTGGGATGGGGTTTCCCTGGGGCGCCCCAGCCGTAGTCCTCGTGCAAAGGGGCGCTGTTGCCGGGCCGACCGTCGAGGCTGAGAAGCCAGCGCGCTGCCGCTCCACGCACGCTCAGAAGCCGCGTTGCGGGTTCTGGGGCTGCCGGAAAGCGCAGGATAGAGGAGAGGCTCAGTCCCCGCACAAGTGGCCCCTGGGGGTGGGGGGGAGGCTCAGCCCTCGGGGAAGGGCGAAGACAGCCGCTGATGCAGGACACCCTGGCCAGGGAGCCGGGACGCCTCTTCTGGCGGCAGAGGAAGCCTCCGATTGGCTTCCCCGCCCTGCACTAGGAAATCAAATTCAGAGAACGTGGTACCGTATTTACCCGCGCAACTCCCTCCCTTGACATTTTGCACTCCCGAAGTTGGGGCAGAAGTAATTATGCAAACATCTGGGCTGTCCTGCGAGGCTACCCGCACCGTTCTTATTCATCCTGAGAGCCCAACTCACTCATTTGCATAATAATGGCTTATCTAGAATAACACAGCAATCAGAGGCGAAATTAATTTTCTTTTCTTTGGGCTCGTCCTGAAAACAGGCTTAGGGCAAGAAAAGCTGATTTTACAGAAGGTTCTTGGCCAGCACCGGGAAGAGATGAAGTTCAAAGCCGTAGAGATGATGTTCCGCTGAGTTTTAGCATCTTTTCGAGTTTCAGCCTAAGAGCTTAGTTATTCTTTGGCCAAACGAGTGAACTGTAGTGTAGGAGTCTGGGAAGACCCAGTTCATCATGTATGGTGGGAGTCTGGCTGTCCTGGGGTAGTCCCCAGACAGGATCAGAGGTGAACGTGAATTGGTGGCTGAGGTTTTGGAGGCTGACCGTGACTATTGCAGAATAGGGAGAGTAGACCCCAAATCCGTCGGGTAAGAACCAAGGGGCTGACCAGAACTGGATGCCTGGGTCTGTGCACTCCAGAGGTTCAGTTCTCCCCTACTCTTTGAACCTTGAGGCCGTGCACGTCTTCCTTGTTCTTCGATGGTTGCCTGGTCCACTCTGACATCAGAAGTCGTTGGTTTCAAAGCAGACAAAAAAGGGTGTGTGGGTAGGTGGTGGGGAAATTATGGGAGGAAACACCTTTTATACATTAAAAACTTCTTGATCTTTCTTCATATGAAGAGGAACGGGAGGGGAAATCCACAAATAAATATGGTAAATGGATTTGGACCATAATTGTAAACGAAGCTACTTTCGGGTGATTCTGGGCTCCAGGGGATTTTTGCTGGAGAACTTGTCCCCTTCAAAGCTACCATCTCTCCTCCAGCAGTAAACAGTGTGTGGGGGCGTGGGGAGGGCAAAAGGGTTGGAGAGCAGTGATGCCTCCTTACACCACTCTGGGGACAAGACCTTCCAACCTCTTCTGAAAAGATGCAAGTTTGTGTTTAAGGAAGCAAAGGAAGAAAGTACCCACCGCTCAGACTTGCAACCAAGGAGCCCAAGATAATTCTTTTTCTCTTTCTTTTCCTTTTTTGGTTTTGTGAGGCGGAGTCTTGCTATGTAGCCCAGACTGGCCTCCAACATTCTGCATGCGTCAATGCTGGGATTACAGGTGTGGAGCACCACGCCCAGCTCGTAGCCCGAGATAACTCGTAAACTCCTATTAAGATTGGGGATGCTGGCAGAAGCTGAGGGAAGAATTGCTGTGGGTGGAGCGCCCAGCAGGGTAAGACTGGCCCGAAGGGTAGGGGATCTCACTCCTGCCCAGAAGACTGGTCCTTTGGGGAAGAGTGAGTCCTATGAGGAGTACAGAGGAGGTGTCTCTGGAGAGGACGGGTTACTGGGATGGCATCAGAGGCCCTGCTCTACTCCCTCCTCTTTAGTCTTCATTTTGAAGGCTATTTCTATAGTGACTTTTTTTACACCTCCCTGACTGGTGCAACCTGAACCACCACAGGTACTATCTCCTTTCCAGTGTGTGTGTGTGTGTGTGTGTGTGTGTGTGTGTGTGTGAGAGAGAGAGAGAGAGAGAGAGAGAGAGAGAGAGAGAGAGAGAAATCATGGCTTCTCTGAGAGGGGTGTCCTTGGGGAAGGGCAACCTGGAATACCCAAGCAAAGAGTCCAGCCACCTCCAGGTGTTTTCCTAGCCAGAAAACTTGGCAGAAGATCCTAGGCCCAGATTTCAGCTTCAGTTTCTCCTTTTTACAGTAGGGGGGACCAGGATGAATAGCAGAGAAAGTGACCACCCAATGGGGTACCCTGCAGGGGCTTAGGTTGGCTGGAGTTCCCCAACTGGAGGTTCTAGGAGCTTCAAGTGGTCGGTCTGTCCAGGTACTGTCCTCCCCACCTCCACCCCAAGCTTAAAGGAGGATCCATCCCTAGCCTCAGCGGGGGGTGCCATCTAATCTGGAAGGGCTGGAGCTAACTGCCACCAAGCACAAGGAGAACAAAGAGCAGCCCATAGAGAAAGAGGCGTTGCTGGCCCACCACTGGAAGGGCACCTTTGGGCCAGTCCCATCCCCTAGCCCTTTAAGCAGGTGGTTGGACTTTCACCTCAGTGTCTCCACTGAAGCTCCTGAGTGAGCATGGTAAAGCTGGCATGCTTTTCTCCCAGGAGAAAACTTTTAAGAACAAATCCCCAAATCCAGTTCCCACTGCACTGTGCACACGTTGGGTCTGTAGTGGGATCCATTTAAAATGGAGAGGGCAGAAGCAGGTTGGCAGAGGTGGGGATCTGGCTGGGCTGTAAAGTTTCCCACTCTTGGAAAAGAGGAGCACTCAGAAGCCAGTGGGTGTATTGCCAGACACAGCCAAGCAATGAGCCAAGATCACAGGCATGCCAGACCCCAGGGTGAGGGCAGTGAATTTTCGCGAAGAGAAGAGAAAGACACAGAAGTAGATGGGGGTGGGAGGAGTTGGCTTGGAGTGGCCAAAGTCTCCTTTTCCACCACTGCCTGCAGTGAACCTCAGTGCCCTGTCCCCCTCCCCGCCAGGTGCCACTCTGAAGCTACCAGCCCCTCCTAGTTGTGAAATTCAGAGCTCAGCAGAATCTGGGAAGGGTCTTAGGTGCCCGCACCACAAAATCAATTCCCTCTCTGAGACATCACTGTTCCCACCTCCCAAACAGGCAGCTTCTTCTCCATTCTATTGCTGTGACAGGCATTAGGTGGGGTCCCTGAATCCCAGGACTCCACACTCCACACACTACATGCATACTGAACCAGCAGTTTTTCTAGATGAGGGTCAGTGTCCCGGAGCAATGCAGTGTTCCTTCCCCAGCCTTTGCGGGTTCAGGCATCCCTTTCCTTGGAGGGAAGCTCCTGGGGCTAACTGCACTGCCACTCTGGGAATCAGCATGTGAAGAGCATTGGGACCTGGAGTGTCACAGGGATTGGGGCTGGGTGTCAGGGGAGACAGGTGGGGAGTGAGTGGAGACAGGTGGGACTGGAGGAAATTGAGGGAAGGAGGCTAGAACTGACACCCAGTAGCCAAGGGAGCTGCTGGGGAGTGCTGAGTGCTACTTCCACCCAGGCTTGTTCTGCTTGGGGCTCCCTGAGTTACCTTGGACCAGCCTATCTTTCTCCTGACTTCAGTATTTTCCAGTAAAACGGGCATTTGGAATGTTTTGTCTTCAGTGTGATACATTCAGGCAGATTTGTTGGGATTTCAAAACTTTTAGAGAACACTGTCAACCACTGACTGCTGATCACTGATGCATACACCAAGGATAACACACAGAACCCCCAAGTTTGCGTCGGTTGGGTAGCGTGGGGACTCCTAGCGGGAGAAGCAGATTCCTATACAATGGCACCAAGTATTGGCCTCAGTCTCCCAATGATGCCAAGCCCAGAGCTAGCAAACATCTAGTTAGAGGCAGAATCCAAGAGAAGGTGGATGACCAGACTACCTCTACCGACCATCCCTGAAAGAGGACAATCCACAGTGTGACCCTCCTTCCAGCTCCATGCTGCTAGCAGCATAGCTGTTGCTCAGACTAATTCCAGGTGCATGCTATAGGTGGCATCATGACACTGGAAATGGCCTCCTTGGAGGGCAAGGCTCTCTCAGCGGAATCTCCAGGCATCGGAGAAGCAGAGGTTCAAACTGCACAGAGAGGGACAACTGCAGGGCTGCTGGGGTGTGCACTGGGGGGCAGTTGTCTGCATCTCCAGGGCCACTGTTCCAGATACACAGGCTTCTCCCTGGCCATCCGCCAGCTGGGTCTGGAGAGCTGGACGCATCTCCTGTCAACAGTGGGAGAGAAAGGCCTCAGTCTGCACTCAGTGGGGGAGCTGGGTGGGCTACCTCAGGATCTACATACACCTGCCACAGAGTCTCTGGTCCCTGGACTGGGTGGGAGCCCAGCCCAGCCAGAGGCCCCCCCATCCAAACAGAGGCCCTGGACATCCTGGCTGGGGCCATTCTCACTGTCCAGACCCTTTCCCAGTGCCCAAATTCCTCTACTTCTGGGAAGGGGAACAAACCAGAAGTGGGGAGAAAGCAAGTATTACACCCTGTTGGAGACACAGAATTGGGGTCAACAGAGTAGGCTCAAATACCACTAAGGCTGACCAGAATGTGGGGAGGATCCACCCTGGGCCAAATGCCTCTGTGGCAGAGACCCCTTGTAGCCCCTCCAGGAGCGTCAATCCTGTCCAGGTGGCCAAATCCCTGAGCTGAGTGCAGCTCACCAGGCCTGTCACCAGAGAATGGCTGTCAGGAAGCAGGGCCATCACAACCACAGGGAAGAAAGGTGTGACAGAGACACCTCTCCCTCCCGCCGCCTGGCTGGCTCCCCGGCCATCAGTGCCTCCTGGCTCAGAGCCCGACAGCCCCGTGGCCCAGCTTCTGGCCTCTTAACGGTGGCAGCCACATGCAGCCCCTGCCCCATGCGTCCCTGCCTGGGACTTCAGCCAGCCCTGGCGCCACAGGGCTGGAGAAATGGGGCGCTGAGTCTCAGATGACAGCAGATCTCAGGGCCAGATCTCAGGAGACAGCTGGAGAGACCCCGAACCCCCAAATCAGAAGGTAGGTATCCCCTCCCCCCAGGCGTTCGGCTCGGTTTTCTGAGATAACCGGGCTTCTGCTCAAACACAACACAGATTCGCTCACACTTTTTTTAAACAAAAGCAATTAGATTTCAATCCTGGTTCATTTGCATTTGCACCTCGAAAACGGGGTGGGGGAGGGAAAGCAGAACGGAAGGAGGGGGAGGTAGGAGGGTGGCACCTTCCGAGCACCACAGCAGGCCGGGCTGCCACTGAGACGACCACACATCTGGCCGGGCACAGTGGCCGCCACGGCCCCCTCCCTGCCAGCTCCCGGGGCCCACGAGCTGCGGCCGCTCGGCGGCGCACTCATCGATCGCCCGGGCCGCGGCTGCGAGCGCAGAACAAGGTATAGCCTGTATTTAGGTTCCTTCCCTTATATGGCGATGTGCACGAGCGCCCGCCGAGCGGCCGCACCATATAAGGATACGCGGCGGGCGCCGGGCTGAGCTGGTGCGCGCTCATTGGCCCGCGCGTCTCTCAGCAACGGGCTCTCACGAGTGGAAACGAGCCAGCCGCCCCCGCCCGCTCCCCGCCCCCTCCCTTTCTTTCTCCCCTGGCGTCTCCGCCTTCTCGCTTCGGCACCCCATTCCTTGCCTATCCCCACTCCTATTACCTAACCCTCTCCCCAGTTCTTCCCGCGGTGGTTCCCTTCCTCTTCCCCCCGCGTTGTCATTTTCCTACGGTGGCTATTCGGCCTGTGCTCGCTCCCCCCCACGCACCCCCACGCACCCCCTCCCCAAACGCAGCGAGCAACGCGGAGGAGCGGGAAGGCCCGGATGCGGGAGGGGAGCTGGTTGTGTGTCTGTGTGTGTGTGTGTGTGTGTGTGTGTGTGTGTGTGTGGTGTGTCTGTGTGCGCGTGCGTGTGTCTGTCGCTGCTGCAGTAGCCGCTGCAGCATCAGGTCCACGCACGCACGCATGGAGCTCTGGGAACAGTCCGAGCCCACCCCCACCTTACGCACTCACCTCCTTCTCTCCCCAGCTCCCCGCCCCCCCAGATAATCAGAGCAATTAGCTGCGGAAGAAAAGCCCGTGCGGGGCTAGGGATGTGCCGAAGGTACCACCAAATTAGCATCTCCCAGGGTGTCCCTTCGGGCTGGATTTCTGAATGCAATCACGATAATGATAAATCGATGTCTCATTTAAAGGTTACTTTTAAAACCTGCCAAGTGTTGAAAAAAAAGAAACCCTGTGTGCGGGGAGAAAAATGCACTAGAATAGAGCCACTGTCGGGTTTCCAGGCAGAATATGGTGGAGCAATGGTTACGGGATACAAGTCAGGTGCCCAGCGCTGGGCCCATCCCCGGGACGGGAGCCAGAGGAAGAAGGTGTCGCTATGTCGCTATTCCTCTGGGGATGAGGCTCCCAGTCACCTCAAACTCAAACAGCACCGCGGATCCAGGGGCTCCTCGCCCCCTCCCCCACGCGCAGAGGCACGCGCACGCGCACGAACGCACAGGTGTCCGGCTGACCCCTCCCGGGGTGGTCGCCAGTCCCGATGCCAGGGTTCTTTCTGCGTCGGCGCTGGAGCCATCGCCTCGGGGACCCCCTCCTGTACCGAGGGGACCCAAAGGTGACAGCTAAGACAATGGACGCTATAGCGCCCTGAGGACTTTGCCTGTGACCGAGCTCGCCTCTAGAGCTGCGGCCTCCTGGAGGCGCCCAGCGATGCCCCCTACCGGGCATCCTGCACCTGGAACAAGGCGCAGGTGGGGGTCGTCTAGGAAGGCCGGCTACCGTGGGGGATGGGAACTTGGACGCGATGACCCGCGTGACCTCCTCTTGGTCTGGGCATCCTCCCCTGTTCTTGCCCTCCATCTCTCCAAATCTCAAATTCCTCAACCTGTCCCCTCCCGAGAGAAGGTGGCGGCGGAAGTGGGCACTGCCAGGGTATAAGGGTGTGAAATTGGGGAGGGCGCTGCCTGATGGCTCCAGTTAGCTTTGGCCGCCTTCTCTTTCTGTTTCTGCGGAAGGAAGAGCTGCGGCCGCAGCAGCCTTTGGTGCCAGCAGTATCCCTCCCTGACCTTGGCTGAGATTTGCTGCCTCGGTGTTTTGCCTAGCAGAAAGCAGTTTCCCTCCTGAGTAGTGACTGGGGGGCGGGGGGGGTGTGCTCTGGGGCAGAGGATTTGCCCAAGTCTGCTGCTAGCCCCGGACTTCTGCCATGGAGGAGGTCTTCCAATTCTGGGACCCCGTGGGTGCCTGGGTGCATTCTCTGAGTGCCCCTGTCCCACGTCTGTCCACGCCCATTTAGCGAAGATGTTGATATTAAATTCCCACCCCCAAGTTTCTGTGTGCTCAGGTACAAGGACACCTTCGCCCACGTGAGGAGAGGGAGGATGCGGAACCCCAGACATCCTCCGACTTCACCCTGAACAGGGACGAGTTTCCTTAAGTGCGCCCATTCTCTACTCTGAACCCCAGCAGCAGAAGCCGCTCCCGAATCTGGAACCCCTCCTCCCTAACCTGTTGTTCGCTGGCCCTCGTCCTCTTATTCCTGGAATCTGAATTTCCCAGTCACTGTTGGTGAAATCGTCAGAGGTCTAGAACGCAGTTGGCGGGAGGGGTAACAGAGAAACTTGGAGATAGGAAAAACTAAAGCCCAAATCTACAGACACACCTCTCCTTGGTCCTCCTGGCCCGCTCGGAGCAGGGGTTCCTTTGGGTTGAAGAAAGAGTGGACTACAGTTCTGCGGAGCTATACCGAGGGGTCCCAATTTCGAAGACCAACCCCACCCACGGGTCCCCTGTTCGCACTTTTCGTTTATTCCTCTGCTACCTCAGCCCTGCACCTCCTGGGACAATTTCCTCCCGGATCTGGTGCACCCCCCGGCCCTTCTCTGAGCCCACGCCGGGGGGCCAGGTCTCCAGCTCGTCCTGCGCGCCCCTCCCTGAGCTCTGGGCTCTCCTTTGGCGCCCAAAGAAGTGTACTTGAGGCGGGGGCCGAGGAGTTGTAGAGTGGCCGAAGGCGCCTCTTCGGCACCGGGGGCTCTCGGTGGGGCCGAGGCGGGGGTCGGGGGCGGCTCCCCGGGGAAAAGAGGGTGGGCGCTCAGCACCTGCTGAGCTGCCGCGGTGGCTTGCGGTTCATGGCGCCCAAGGATCCACCCGGATCTTCTCCGCGGAGTTCCGGGCTTGGGTCGTTCTACAGTCGGCACGCACACGGCATTTTATGCATTATTTTTCATTTTTCTGTGGGAGGCTTCTGAGCTGGCCACAGCCCCTTTCCAACGCTCGCGGGGGCGGGGGGCAGTGTTCTCTAGATGGGTGGGGTTCATGCGGTCATCGAGGTCAACGCCCCGTTATCATTTCCCCACCCGGGCGCTACGACCTCGCGAGGGCACCGGGCATAGAGGGTGGGGGGTGGGGACAGACCTAGAGCGCCCTTCCTGCGCTGTCCCCTGTCACCCCCACCCCCACCTCGTTCGCCCTCGCAGGCAGGTAATCGCCCCTCCCCCTCGCCCCTGCTGCAGCCCCCGCTCCCCGAGCCCATGAGGGTCGGGGCGGGCAGAGTCTCCGGCTGGGGAAAGGGAGCTGGGAGCCGGGGCTGCGGCGCGCCCCCCGCCCGTGGCAGCGTGGCGACTGGCGCCGCTTTGGCAGCCATTTTCTGCAGCTGCCGCAGCCCCGGCTCTGAGCAGCGAGGCGCAGGCAGCCGCCGCCGGGCGGGCAGGGGCGGCAGCCGCGGGGTCACCGGCGCGGGGGGTGACCGCTGCCAGGGCGTGAGGTGGCCGGGACGCTGGTGCCCGCGTGCCCTGCTGCGGCGCGGGCAGAGCGGGCGGCTCCGCGTGGCGAGCGCCTGCGATCCCACCCTTTCCCCGCCATCTTGTACCCCGGCTGGCGCCTTCCCAAAGCGGAGCAGCGCAGACAAAGCCGCTCCAGGCCGGCGGGGCCCCTGCAGCCCACTCGGGTTGGGCGGCCTGGGAGCCCTGGGGCCCGCACCTTGCTCCGCCCCTCCCAGGGGGCCTCAGCGTCCGTGCCCAAGGGGGCTTCGTGGGCGACCGCCACTCGCGCAGCACCCGCGGGTGGTGGGGACCCCCTTTTCTACACCAGCTCACCGGGCTGGACCTGCGCCCCAGCCCACCCTGGCTGCGGGAAGGGTGGTTCCTGCCGGCGCGGTAGAAACGAGGGCCGGACATTTTTGTACTCTGGGTTCCTTTTCTCTTCTGATAGGGTTGGGTGGGTCACTAGTCCTGGCGTCCCCACCGCTCTCTTGTAGTGCCTTGTAGTTCCCCGCTTTTCCATCGAAGAACCACAAAGAAGACCGCAGTGTGGGCGGCTCTCAAGACCCCCACCCCCAGCAGCCGCCGCAGTCCTAGGAAATTCGGCACTCCATTTTCTGACATGCCAGTACAGTCACCTCAGTCCCCCAGCCTGCTCAGCCCCTTCCCTCGATGCCCTTGCACAGGAACTCGGACCCGAGAACCTGTAGGGGTGGGAGGGGTGAGACACCCCTCCTTAGCCCAGAAACACCCAAGAACCTGGCGCCTGCCTGCCTAAGGGTCAGATGGCCAAGCTACTCCTTGGTAGGGAATTTGCACTTCATTTTCCGGTCTCCAAGTCCCCAGCGCCAGGGAGTGGGGTGGGCGCTACCGGGGCTCCCAACATCCTGTTGGACCTCTTTGGCACTGCCACCCTTTCCCCTGGTGAGTACATGGACATCGGCTCTGGCGCCCTCCTCGGCCGACCCAGGAGTCCCCACCTCCCATCCACCTATGCTTCCAGTAGTGTGGACTACAGGGACAGTGGTAGATGAAGAAACGAGGCTGAGACGAAATGCAGGTGACTGGTGCAAGGTCATTCTACAGGTTAAGGCAGAGCCGGCTCTTTTTCACCCATCCCCCACCCCGGGATCAAAGCCCAGGTCTGGCGCTCTCTCCACTCCGCCAAGTATTCTTAGCCAACGTCGTGGAGCCGTGGAACGCGCTGGGCGGGGGGGTGGGGGTGGGGAGCAGCCCGTGTTCTGGTCCACAGCTGAAAACCTGGCCTCCCCAGCCCCTCATCTGCCATCCCTCAACCCCGCCTGCCAGAGTCGGGAAAATTAAGCACTGGTGGGAGGGTGGCTTGTCCCCTGCTACCCTCGGGGTTCAGTCCTCCCTTCCATCGCCTGCCAGCCCGCGTGGGTTCTAAGCTCGGCTCCGGAAACCAGTCTGACCACTTCGCGCATTTCCCAAGGCTCGGCGGCGGCGGGCGACCGACTCCTAGGGTGGGGTGAGTCGTGCTCGGCCGCGCCTCGGCTGCCCTGCGCTGAATGGATTTGACCAGAAGACTGGCGTCAAAGTGACGCACCCGCCTGGCTCTGGGGGCTTCGAGCCGCTCCCAGCCGAGTCTCCCCCATCGTGAAACCCGACGATTGGAAGCTCCACTCCGGAGCTCAGTCACTTCGCACTCAACGACCAGCATTTCTTGTGCTCGGTCCTGTGCACACCCGCAGAGGCGCCGGCTGTCCCTGGGACAAATGAGTTGAGCCCAATCTAGTGACAAGCCATTAGAAGGCGGCCAGACTCCACTGAGGAGGCTACGTGGGGGTCACTGAGTGTCTCAATGAGACCGAGGCAATGGAAGACAGACAGCCTCGAGGGGACCAAGAGCTAGAGAGGCAGGAAATACCCTGTGGATGGTGCCCCAGCTTTAGCAGTACGGTCGCCGTGGGAGGGTGGGCATGTGGCCTGGAAGCCCACCCGAGCACCTGTTTCAAAGGCTCCAGGAGCAGTCCTCCAGGTCCCTGCAAGAAAGCAACTGTGCCTCCATGTCCAGCCAGAGGACCCGTCTGTGGGAACCTGCTAGCAGACAGGGCCGAGCTATTAGGTTCCATCGGTTACGTGGTGACCGCGTACAGCGTGCGCCAGACGTCTGGGCCCCGGGATGGTGCCTGGAGACAGAGATGCGGTCTCTGCCAGGTGGGGAGCTGGCAGCGTTGTTCGGGTCTGGGCGTTGGCGCCGCCAGGGCGAGGTCGTTGGAGTCGCTGGGACCCCGCCGCACAAGGACAGGTAGGCGCGCATAGTGGAGGCGCGCCCCTCCCCAGGGCTCTGTCAGGAGGTCCCAGGGACTCCTGTGCCCGGCTGGGATCTGCTGGACCAGTCTTGCGGAGTAGGTAGGGTCCAGGTACACCCTAGTGTGCTACCCCTCGAAGTCTAGACCTATCTCTCTTTAGGGTGGGGGTGGAGCAAGGAAAGAGTCAGCACTGGCAGGCAGCACCCTTGCAGGGTGGGAAGAGGTCCCTCCTTATAATGGACTTCCTGTCCATCCGTATGAAAGAAAACAAGCAGGTGAGGGTGGGACAAAGAAAAGCCAAGGCTCTTTCACCCCATGCAAGGCAGTTAGCCTTCCTTCTAAGCATGTTGGGAAACTGAATAGGAGCCGAGGGTGAGGGGAAGGGCCAAGTGAAATAGGCCATGGCAGGGTGAGGACTGTGTCCCCAACAGCCACCCAGTGAGGTTGGAGCCCCACCCTGGGACACACCTAGATGGGAGTTGCAGGGAACTTGGATTCCACTGAGATGACTCTGGGTGAGGAAAGCCTGCTGGACTTTGAGGATTTCCAGGTCCATTAGGCCTTGGGAAATCCAGGAGGACTTTCTGCGTATGAGGAGGAGGCTGATCTGAATGATGCCTAGGGCCTCCACCTCCAAGATTGCACATTGCTAGGGAACAAACCAAACTGGAAGCATGACCCACACCTGGGTCTGAAGGCCATCCCTGTGAGGTTGTAGTTTCTCCAAGCCTTGCTTACTTTGTCCGTGCAATGGAGGATTCCATGAAATGACACCAAAGGGCCTGGTGCTGAGCGGGGTACTACACTACCAAAATGAGAGAGCCTTATTTCCATGGCAGAGTCCCTGCCCCTGTGGTCCTGTGTGCCATTGATTGTGGAAAAACTTCACTGGATGCTCTAAAGGTTCATCTGTTCCTGGCACTGTTCTAGACGCTGCACAGAGCGTGTGAAGAAGGTGCCCACCAGGTCCCTTGGGTCACTAGCACAAAGGCAGCTACACTTCCAGGCATGGACCACTGTGGCCACCCTCCTCCTCACATCCCCCTCCCACTATTCATCCAACAGACTTCCTGGGCGCCTTCTCTGTTGGCCAAGCCCAGTGCTTGGGTTAGGGGTGTTTTATGAGAGGCAACAAGAAGCCTCTCCCACACTGTAATTTACAACTTGAGAAGTGCCATGGAGGGAAGTGCTGGGTGCTGTGCAGACCACATAGTACAAGTTAACTGGGCTCTGAGGGGCCAGGAAAGGTGGGAATGAAGTTGTATGTATGACCATCTTGGGCTTCTGGCTCAGAGTTTGTAAGGCTGGCAGTTTAGCATACCAGGATGTGACCAAAACTGCAGCCTTCGTGGAATTGCCATGGGAATAAAACCATCGTGAAGTGAAGACGTGAGTAACAATTCTCTCACCAGCTGGCAAGTACAGAAAGAAGATGCCACAAAGAAACTCAGATATGATGGCCCATGTCCGTCTCGGCAGTGGGGAGGCTAAGGCAGGAGGATGTCAAGTTTAAGGCCAACCCAGGCACAAACGTACCTCAGGGTAGAAGCTGGGGATGTGGTTTTCCAGTGCACCCCAGTCTCCCAAAATCTGCAGATGTGAAGAGAAGGAGTTGCTAGTCCAGTGAGAAAACTCTGAACTCTGTGGCCTGCAGTCTGTCCTGGAGGCAATCCTAAAGCTGGGCTCACCCCAGGAGGCCTCCAGGTCCTGAGTCAGTTCTGGAACAAGCTAACCTACCTGGGTCTACAGCCAGGGCAGGAGCAGTTCCACCCCGTGTCCAGCTGGCCTCCCTCACCCAGCTGCACTGAGTGTGGACACCAAGACTGGCCTCAGGGAGAAGCCCGGTTGCCTGTGGTCCAAGAGTATGGGCCACCAGGCTTAGGGCACTCCCCTGAAAAATGAGCAGGTGCTGTCCCAGAGCCACCCCAAAGTTCCTTCCAGTTCCATCTTTTTTTTTGGTTCTGGGGCTTAAACTCAGGGTCTACACCTTGAGCTGTTCCAACCGGCCTGTATGTGTGATGGGTTTTTTGTTGTTGTTGTTTTTGAGATAGGGTCTCACAAACTATTTTGCCTGCTTTTTGCCCCAGTTGGCTTCAAACCACAATCCTCCTGATCTCTGCCTCCTGAGTAGCTAGGATTACAGGTGTGAGCCATGGTGCCCGGCTCCCAGCTCCATCTTTATGGCCCTATGGTCTGAGGAGGCAATTACCTTTGTGTGATTTATCTTGGTTTACAGCAGATGCCTCTGATGGGTGGGTGGGTGCGTGGGGCTGTGGCGCCCCTCCTGTTGGGGAGGCATCCTGGCTTGCACACTCTTCCCATCCAGGTGGCCATGGCACCAATGCCGCATGGTGGTCAGGAGCCCAGCCCCTGGCCCTGAGCCCCCTCTTCCACTCAGTTGCAACATGGGCTGTGCAAGCATCCTTTTCCTCATCCTGCTTTGGACTACAGGTTGTTGCAAGGACTGGAAGAAAGAAAGCCAGCAAGGACTCTCCAGCGGTGCCTGATTCAATGCAGTCTGCAATTGTGAGGGAGGTGGGAACAGGGGCACTGAGTGTCATGTGGACCCAGAGCTGGTGTTGCTTCTGGCCTCTCCTAAATTCAAGCTGACAGTGAAAACAATGAGAGTCAAGGGAGAGAACACAAAACCCCACAAGCTATGAGGAATGCTGTTTTGTAAATGAATGAAGGGTAAGGGAGAAAGACTAGAAAGAGGAGCCTGGAACCAGCCTTGGTCAGGTTTGTGCCTGGAGTCTGGCTGGATCAACCAAGGGTGGTGATGGTCCCCTGGGTCTCTACTCTTCCGTCAGGCAGTGGCAGTGACTGAGACTTGACCCCAGAACTCATTCATTCCATCAATATCTATCAGAGCCTCCCAGACATTGGGTTGGGTTGGGACAAAGACATAACCCAAGCCATCACATAACCGCAAATGGCTGTGTTCTTTGCCCGTGAAGCTGTGCACGGGAAGATGAAGGCGGCTCCTTTACAGTGGGTTTCCTGAGGCATGGGTAGAACTAACCAGCTCCCTGTGTGCAGCAGAGAGAAGCAAGCCCTCCCTGCCTCCTGAGCCAGCCAGGCACTCTGGGCAGGAACCTCGGCAAGTAGTATTTATAGGTCTGTTTGTCCACTCTTAAGGACAAGAATTTGGGACACCAGGTCACAAGTTGCTCTCCTCCTGTGTCAGAAATCTATTCAACACAGCAATCCCACACCCACCACACAAGGCATGAGCCACACAAAGATGGCTTGTGTGCATGTAGCCCAGCTGGGCTGAGCCAGAGGCGCTGTTTCATTCCCTGCCCAGCTGGGAGGCAGCAGAGCAGACCAGGATATCGTCTCCAACATTTGCAGTGTCAATATGGCTCCTGCTTGCAGAGAGCCAAGATTTGATCAGCTAAATTGGCCGGTGTGTATGTGCTCCCCATGATGTGTGTGGAGATCCAGCTCTGTCCATCATGTCCGGAGGGAGGACAGACAACAGTCAAGGGCAAAGTGTAGACTTCAGTGGTTTCAGTCCTGAAGTCTTTCTCAAACCTTCTGAGTGGCGTCCTCACTTGAGTTTCCGTAAGGTTCTTCTCTTGGGTTGGATTGGGCTGGGGGGGGGGGTCAGTTCTATTTACAATGTTCCTACCCGTAAGCATGGCAAGCTGCAGCCTTGCCTAGTGCTAGCTTTCCAGGGAGACCAAGGTCAGGTCCAGATCAGGGGCTGACCAGTGTTTTCAAAGTGTTATGCATGCATGTCCAGGGGCAAACCAAACCAGAAACCACGGTGGCCTGAGCAACCAGCGGGTGCCATTCCTTCCTTCCCTCCTCCCTCAGTCACCACTCAGCTACCGGGCAGCCTTGACTGTCTCCATTGACTGCCTCTTTCCCATTACAGGGAGGTAAGTGGGAGAGAGAAGAGGAGTAATTCTTTTCTCACACAGTCCTCTGTCAGATGGAACACCCAGATGAGCACGAAGAGGGTGAGCCTGGGTACTGGGGTGCTTTGGTTTTAGAGTCTGTGCATATTTTTCTGGGGCATGTGACATCTCTGAGAGCTGGCCCTACGCTAGGCCTCCCTCATCATGAAAAAAAAATTAATCCCTTCTAATCTACCCTTCTTAGATGAAAGCATACTCTCAGTGATGACCCTGGGACAGGGCTGAGGTGGGCCTAACCACCACAATACTCACTGCCCATCCTGGGCACACACTGCCAAGGGGTTCTGGTGAGAGGGTTAAGGACTTCCTTCTTTTCCTTTTCCTTCCTCCTCTCCTCTTTTCTCCTATTTCCCTTCCTTCCTTTCTTTTCTTTCCTTCCTCCTTCCCTCTTCCTTCCCTCCACAAATAGCTCTAGAGTACCTGCCAAGCTCTCTTTGCTGAGGACAGATGGATGCCTGTGACCGGTAAGGACTTTCTTCCTTACCGTTTCCATTCCACTGAGGAGAGGCAGACACACAGAATAATTTCAGATAAGAACACCTGCTCTAAAGAGGAAAAACAGTGATAAGATGGAGTCTACTTTAGCCAGTGGTCAGGGGCAGCGTCTCTCAAGACATGGCATTTCAGAGACCAAATAACAAGAAGAGTCACTCTAGGGGAACTCTGGAGAACAGAGCCACCAGCCTCAGGGGACAGGGCTGGTAAGGGGAGAGCAGCTGCCACACACGGCAGGTTTGCTTGGCTGGCTGATCCTTGGTCTTTCTGCTACATCCTGCTTCTTTCTTAGTCAAAGGGGAAGGTTAGAGTCAGCTGGGTGGTAGGAGAGCCCAGGGTGAGCCAGGGTAGCTGGGACCTTCCTGGTGCAGGGGTGGAGCCTCTGTGTCCCCCTCCTCCTGGACCCCCATTCATTTGTACTGAGGTCAAAGTTGGAAGGGTTGGAAGCCGTGCACACAGGCATGCAGCGAGGAGCTTTGCCTGTTTGTAGCTGTGAGCTCTGGTCCTCAGCTTTGCCCACATGCGGAGGGTCTTAAGGTTTCTCCCAGCTTGGTCCATTGAGGCTCCAGGGCTGGCATCTCCAAGGTCCTCTTTAAATATCTCAACTTAGCATCTTTGCCAACTTACAGAAAACTTGCAAATTGGTAAAGGAGCTTTCGTGTGTGTGTGTGTGTGTGTGTGTGTGTGTGTGTGTGTGTGTGGTGTTGCTAGGGGTGAAACCCACGGCTTTGTACCAGCTAGGCAAGTGCTCTTACCACTGAACTACATCTCAGACCCTCTGTTTTTGCAGGGGGGAAGGGTGGGACTGGGGTTTGAACTCAGGGCTTCCCACTTACAAAGCAGGCACTCCACAGCTTGAGCCACGCCTCCAGTCCATTTTGGTCTGGTTATTTTGGAGATGGGATATTGAGAACTATTTGATCCGCAATCCTCCTGACCTCAGTCTCCCAAGTTACCTAGGGTTACAGGTATGAGCCACAGTGTCCGGCTCCCTTAGGTATGCTCTGTGTCACTTGCTATTCACACTTGCCCTATGCATTATGCGTTATCCTTCTCTCTCTCTCTCTCTCCCTCTCTCCCTCCCTCCATTGATAGCTAGTTGAATGTCTTGTGTTCTGACACTTTAGAACAGGGGTACACTCATACACAAGCAGTACAGCCACCAGAATTGGGGCACTTCCACACACCTGTGCTCTTCTCTCACCCCAGTCCACGTTCACACCTTGTCAGTTTCCTCAGTAGCACTCTTTGTGACTAGTTATTTTTTTCTTCCTACTCCAAGAGCTAAACTAAGACGGCCACCAGCACTCAGCACCCTGTCTCTTTCGTCCTCTTTGTGCTGGGCAGGGTCCTGGCCTGTCTCTGGGCTGCTCAGCCCTGGCCCTGAAGAACCCACATTTGGTTCTAGTCAGATGCAGGCTCTGCATTTTGGGCAGGAATCCCACTGCACTGGCATCATGCCCTCCTCTGTGCATGCTATGAGGAGGCCCACGATGTCACGTGGTCCTTGTGTTGGTGACATTTGCTTTGATCTCTTCCAACTCTGTGTTTTGAATCCCTGCACTTCTCTCAACCTCTGTTTGGCTTTGGACCTCTCACCTTGTCTGTTTTGGTCTGTCTCCTCACCTGCTTCTGCCTCCATTTCTCTTAGAACCACACTCTTCCTTGTCCCTCTGCTCCCCTGCTTTTGCACTCTCTCTCTCTCTCTCTCTCTCTCTCTCTCCCTCCCTCTCTCTCTGTACTTCTTTTGGCTTGCTTTTCTCCTTACTTCTGCCTCCTCCTTTCATTTGATCCTGTCTTACCCCTTCCCCAGTCTCTCTCCAAAATACTGAGGTGCCCCCAGCCCCAGGGCAAGAGCCACTGAGACTAACCTGCAAGTCAACCACAGCTGGTGGCCTTGCTAGATACACCCCCTAGTTTATGCTGTTTTCCTTTGAGGAATCAAAGGACATAAGGAGGGTGCCCTCTGAGGATGACACCTTGGTGGTGACATGTCTACCTGAGGTGGGGTCTCACATGCCAGGACCTCACCTCAGGCCCAGAGGAAGGGGCTGGCTTTAGGGGAGATGCATTCTGTAGGAAAGTCTCTCCTCCCCTTCCCTAGCCACCTTTTGCCCACCCATAGGTCCTCTCCCATGGGAGGGTGCAGACCCCAAACTCCCCTGTAGACCAAGGGCTGAGGTTCACTGTGGTTTGGCCAGGGCTGAGTAAACACTGTCTTTCTGCCAAGGCAGAGCAGCTCAGAGCTCTGAGGTTAACAGGTTCCTCACCACCTCAGAGAACTGGACCCACAGTGGCTTCGTCCCTACTTGGTGGTCACTGGATTGGAGGAAACCCAGACCCTCACGTCTACTCTCTGGATTAGGCCCCAAACCACAGTCCAGAGAACCAAAGCTAGACCATGAGACTCTACCAGCTGCACGTGATCACTCCCTCATCACCACGACATTGACTCTGAATGACATTGTCATCACTCCTATTCACACAGGCAATTTTACAGTAGGCCAACTGGTAATCACTGCTCCTCACTGGAACCCAGATACCACTTGTGCTCAGAAAATGACCTCCTGGATGGAATCAATAGTTCACCTCAATGTGGACTTTGGTCTTTTGGGGGCTGAGTTTCCCCATCTGTCCAGTGAGGGGCTTGGAATAGTAAGTACCTCCACGACCACCCCCTCCAGCTTCCATGGCACCATCCGTCAGTGACTCTACCCATCCTCCACCAGCGGGTCCTTTTCTGGCCCTGTTTAAGAGCACAAGTATTATACTGCATGTTCAGTGTCTCTCTCCGGCCCAGCCCCAGGGACTCTCCACCCTTCCGGTTCCTCTGCAGACATTTGTTTTCATCTGTGGAATGAGGCATCACTAACGACCTCGTTGGAGCAAAAGACAAAGAAAAGCAACATTCCTGGCCACTCGGCCACTCCTTCCGGCTGGGCCAGGGTTGGGCAGCCCCATCTCCAGCCTCTAGCTCTGTAGCAACAGGGTTTGCTGGGAGGAGCCAGAAGGCCAGTGCCACCCTCTGCTATGCCTCTTCAGGTGACACGGGCCCAGAGGATGTAAGATCCGTGAAGGCCCAGAGAGCTCTCACACCACCCAGTCTCTTGTTTTGCAGACAGGCAACCTGAGGCTCAGGCAGGGAAGTAATGGCCATGGCAGTTGGCAGAACAGGAACTGAATCCCAAAGCTCACAACTTCCACTTCGCTGCTCCTTCATCTGTCTCCCTTGGATTCTCAGCTCACAGGCTCCAGAACTCCCATCCCCAGACCTGTTGGCAGGCAAGAAGAATAACTCATGTGATTCAAAAGCAATTTGCAAACATAAATAATTTCCAATGCCAGGAGAGGAGCCGGCGGGAAGATGCATGGGAGGCTGAGGGGAACACAGCTGGCCCGAAGTCTCCCTTTCCCTGCTGGATCCTTCCTCTTCCCTTCTCAGAGCTGGTGGGAGGGCTGGGGGCATCGTAAATAAAGCAGGAAATGGCCACCGAGATGCTTGACACTGGCTTCCCTGTTCATAGGAGGGGTTCTACTTGTCACTCTTCCTTCCTCACCCCCAACTTGCTCATGATTTTGTAAAACCCCATCCCCTCCTCTAGAGGCCCAGGGGAGAAGAGAGAGTCCTCTGCCTGCTTTGGAACAGCCCAGGCCTCCACCTCATGGCTTGCATTTTCCTTTGTCCACAGCCCCCAACAAAGTGGATGGCACACCATTTATTTCATGACCTTCATTTAACTGCAGCTGCTCTATCTCAAAGGAGCCTCCCATGATGGTCCTGCCCGACTCAGCTTGGATGTTGCTTTGTAGAAGTGAGATGGTCGTCCCAGACCACTGTCAGACTGTGGGATAGGTATTTGCTCATTCCCTCAGGACAGTACAGCCACCTAGCCTCTTTGAAAGGTTTTTGAGGATGGTGGTGGGAGTGTCAAGGCCCAGAGCCTTAAACACTGCTTTCCAAAGCCCACCCCAAGAGGCTGTCTGAAGCAGAGAGAAACAATGAGAAACCAGATACCATGGAATTAGTGAAGAATTTCTCAGATGAAACAGGAAAGGGAGGAAATCCAGGGAGGTTTACACAGCACCTGGAGCAGGTTGAAAGGATCTGGGATGGGGTATTGGCAATATTAAACTTCAGGGTGCTTTTGAAAGGGTCTTTCACTTGGGGAACAAGCGAGAGGCATTCCTTCCAAGACAGGTGGCAGCGCTCTCAACCTCCTCTAGGGCCAATGCAGGCACCCAGGCCTGTCCCTCTGCACACAGGCATGCCTCGCATCCTTTATTTATGCCAGCCTCTGCCCCAATCGAGATTTGAAAATTTGCAAGCAAGAGAAATAATCTGTTAACATCTATTGGACTCTCTGTGTGTCAGCCTTTATCCATGCAGTGTATGGGAAGACCAAGTCCAAGAACCACGCGTGTGACCTGAATGCCCACGTTGATAGCCATCCTGAACCACACATTAAAACTGCACGCAGAATAAGATGTCTGTCCCTGCCCTTCAATGGGGAACCAGATAGCAATGCACCATTTGGCTAAATGCAGAAATTAAACCAAAGCTCCCCCTGGAACTTACTCCAGGATTGTCCTTAGGTCTGTTTCTCTAAATCCAATGACTACATGGTTACCTGAAATTCTCACAAACCGCTCAGGTGAAGAGCAAGGGGCCAGCAGGAACCCTGAGCAGCTGAGCCTAGCTTGTCAGCTCTTAGTCCTGGGTGAAAGAAAGGGAATAAAGTGGCTTGTGCAGAACTGAGCCACCTGAATACAAGTTAGAAGGCATCCCTTGGCTTGTGGTGGTGTTATGCCCTGCAGGTCAGGAAACTGCTTCAGTGTCACACACATGCTTGTGCACACATAGAGCCTGACACACATGCACACCCGGTGTCAGATTCCCAGGGGCCTATTTAAGAACTGTGCCCAGGCTGGGGGAGTGCAAAGATACCCTTGGCCTTCCAATAGCTCAGGGGGCTCTAATAGCTCAGGGCTGTGTCTAGGAAGAGAACTGAGGACCTGACACATGAGTACTGGGTGGGGTGGGGGTGGACAGTGAACAGTGAATGTTTGAGTACCTATGAGAGCAAGACTCCATGCTGGAATACCAGATCAACCTCGGGAGAGGATGGGGCCTGAGCCAGCCTCTGAAGCACCCACAGCAACCCAGAGACTGGGAGCAGGGCCCCTGGAGACACACAATGCTAGCTGTGGGCTCCTGTGTCTTTCCCCATTGACTGGCTCTTTGACCTGGGGCAGGTTAGCCACTAAGCCTTCATATTGCTTACCTATAAAACAAGGCCAGTGATAGGCCCACCTCATGGAGATGACAGAATCACATGAGATAAATCCCCCTAAAGTGCCCAGCTCATAATAAGCACTCAATCAATGTTAACTGTTATTATTAACTGCAAAGGGAAGAGGCCAGGAGGAGGATGGGGCGGGGGAGGGGTAGCTTTCTGAACCAGTGGCCACAGGAAGTAGACACTTGTATCCAAGAATAACAGTCTTCAATACAATTTCCTCTTCACCTTCCCAGCTGAGAAGCAAGCATTACACAGGGTCACAGAGTAAGCTCCTTTCAAAAGGTGCAAAGATCTGTCTTTGTCCCAGGGCAGCTTTACTCCTCTGTGCCTCCTCCTCACTCTTGTCCCAATATCACTCTCAGTCACCCAGGATAAAGCTGGAGAGGCTGAAACTAAGATCCAAGGGACATTAGATAGCACTGAAGCACAGCTGAGGGGCGGTGAGGAGGGTGGCCCAGGAAGGTGGTTTGAAGGTGAACATTGCTGTGCAGTCTATCCCTTGGTCAAGGTAAGGCTGCTGGCCAGAAACCGTTGGAAGCTGTTTGCATCTGACTTGGGATGTTTAATGTTCCCTGGTGAAGAAGGAAGCTGCATGTTTACTTAGGGGGCTTTCCAGAAGTGCTGGAGGCTGCCTCCTGACCCAGTTCATCCTTACCTGCATGGCCAGGTTTTCAAGGTGACCAGGAAACAGGCACAGGAAGGTAAAGGTTTTTTCACAAAGGAAGTGGTCACAGCAAACCCATCTGTTCCACCTTTCTTGCACATTCTAGAAGTATGTTGTTTGGCCCGACATGGGCCAGAATACAAAGTGTCCACTTCTGGTCTTCACCCACTTCTTTGTCTAGTGTGTCACATGTCTAGAGACTCCTATCCCACCCTCAGTCTAATCACAGGTGAGGGCCTCGTGTCACCGGCTACCCTTCTATCCATAACCAGTGGTTTTCAGCTCTCTGTGCCTTTTCTGTACTGTTGAACTAAGCCATTCCTGTGGGTAGGGACTGACCATGGTGACTATTTGAGACCAAAGTAATATCTAGACAAAATCCAGGGTGCTCAGCTAACTAAACAATGCATCCTTTCCTTTTTCTAGAAGAAATATGTTTTAAGTAGCTCCTGGGGACATACATCTATGTAAAAATTATGCATTGTGCATCTGATGTTCATATCAACCTGGGCATTCTAGATTTTTATTTGGTCTCTCTAGCAACTCTGGACCCGATGCAGCTTGGATCCGTAGATCTCTGTCTTGTCCCCATGATGCTCAAGGATGGAGTAAGCACTTGATGCTGAACGGGCTCTTCTGAAAGTGAGGGAGGTCAGAGCTGTAGCCTGGGCTGGGCTGGCACAGGAGGACAGATACACGAATGCCCCACCCTTTGTGATGGGTCAGCTCCAGACTCTATCAGCCCATGAGAAAGGTTTTTTTGGGAGAAAAAGAAGTCTGGGGTTCTAGTCTGCAGGGTTAAGACCTCTGCTCCTCGATTTCCATCCCTGAATTTGGGTTTAAAGAGAGGGTTTGTGACCCTTTGCTGGTGAAGTGCTGGGCACGTCCACATCCAGGTAGAGCTGGGACTTGTGAACCCTCCTACCTTGAAGGCCCTTGGAGGGGAAACTCTTGTTCCATAGCCAGGCCCCTAACCCTCTGTGTTTCTGTGTCTTGGACATAGCTTGTAAGGCCAGTGCTAAGTGGAGCCAAATCCCAGGGGTCCTGTGCATGGTGGTGGAGCAGCCAGCTTGGTTCTATAATCAGTACAGAACCAGACAGTGGCCATGCATTCTGGACAAGACCCATCCCACAGGGGGCTTAATCACCGTAGGGACTACACGATGCCCAGGTGGCACCTGGTAGATCTGAGCAGCTCAGTGAATGACAGTCTCTTGTTCCTCTTGAGACAGACTGGGGTCTTGGACACCAGGCTGGGAACCTTAGCTGCTCTTTGGGACTTCCAGGACCCTTGTTCCATTGTCTGCCTTCTAATCTTAGGTTCAAGGCTCTGCCCAGAACCATCCCAAAGTCCACCAGCAGACCGCACCTTTCTAGGTGGTGCACTGCCACCCATCACTGGCTTCAGGAATACCATTCTCTACCTCCTGTCCCCCATCCCCAGGCCCAGCATCTAGGGGCCAGGCTCACTCTTAGGTCACCCTCTGCAGACCTGAGCAGAGTTCCCTGGCATCCAGAAGTTTTCCATTTTCCCCAACTACAAGAGCAGGGGGCCAAGGTTCCTGCCTGGCAGAGGCCTTTGTGTACCAGCCAGTGAAGGACAGGCCCAATTCTCGCCCCAAGCAGGCGCATTGCCAGCAGCAAGATCAGCCTCCTCCACTGGCAGGGTGGCAAAGGGCGTTCATTACACGGAGGGGGAGGGGTGTTTAACTCACTCTGAAGGGGGCTCTGGGGTGATGGGGGTAGTGGGAGGGACAATTCACAAAAGCCAGGGCTAGAAACTACCAACGGCTTTTTATTTTTTAAAAGGCGCTTCTCTTTCCTCCTCCCCTCCTCCCCTCCCCCGTTGGGCTCCCCTCCCCCACCTCCAGCCGCTGGTGGCCTGCAGCCAACACTGGCCACTCTGTGCACATCCAGGCTCCCGCCCTCCTGGCCTTCCTCTCCATCTCTTCCCCTGCCCCTCTGGTCACCTCGGTGGCCTTCCCATTCTGTACCACGTTGTCCTCTTTCACCCTGGAGCCCCCCCCACCCCCATCCCTAGATCCCAGGCTGGGCCTTTGAAGGCCAGGAGCAGCTTTGAGCCCAACAGGCCCCATGCCCGCGGTCCCCGGCCCTGCTCTGCCACCCTAGCCAGGAGGAAGATTGCTGTGTCTGCAGAGAGCCGGCTGCTGCCGCAGCATTCCCGGGTCGCGGCTTCCTGGTCCGTCGAGCTGCGCCCCTCGCCATCTCCGGGCCCTTATCCCCTTCCTTCCTCGAGACACCGAATGCCTCGGCCTTGCCACTCCAACGGGGGCGGGCGACAAATGCCAGCTCACCTCGTTCACTAAGGAAGTAGGGGTGGCAGGCCTGGCCCCACCGGCCTGCTGCCCCGTCCCCATTCACGCTGCAGGAAGCCCCCGCCCCCCACGCGGCGGCGATCGCTGGTTCGCTGGCCTCAGTCGGGGCCTCTGGCCTGGTGGTTTCCGGGGAGAGCCTGGCAGAGAAAGAGCCTCGGCGGCTTCCTCGGCGGGGCGGGGCCGACGATGCCAGCCTGGGACGCCGCCCGAGAGGGTGGGAGTCTCCTCCCCGCGGAGCCTGCCCTACCCGCGGGGAGTACTAAGGTGGAACTTCGCCGCCCCTCCAGGGCCTGGCTCCCTGGGGGACAAAGGTCAGCAGCTGCTGGCGGGAGAGGGGAGGTGGGGGCTAGCACTCCCCGTGTCTCGGCGCTGCTCACTCCTTCAGCCCTTCCACTACCCAGATGCTAAGTTTGCCAACGCCGTGGGCACTACGGGCCAGAAAGCCCTGGGGACAGGGCTGGCTCTGGCATAATCCTCCTCCCCTCCGCAGGAATTCCCCTTAACAGCGGAGCGCCTCTGGACTTCCCCGGAGTGGGGTCACCCTCCTGCTCGGGGCGCCGCTCCCGCGAAACCAGACCACTTGGCTTGTGCAAAGTCTTAGCACGGAGCTTCTGTGAGACCTGAAGCGGAAGAGGGGTGGGAGAGGGGCTCGGCCTCCGTGTCCCCATCTGCACTAATCTCAAGTAGCAAAAGTGCACCTTCGACATCTCCATTTAATATTTACATTCAAGCAGGTAATAATTGGAAGCTTATAGTTTAGACAGTTCTAGTAGCAGCAGGTTCTAGAGAGCTCGTTTAGCCTTTTAACAAACTTTTCTCTTTTGCACATAGAAACAACACATCCATGTGTACAGTATCAAAAAATATATACCAAGGTTACTGGTACTGCAGTTCCTGGAAGGGATGAAAATGAAATCAACCGAAATACTGAATGAGGGGGAAGAAAGGTCAACAGAAAAGAGTTTGATAGAGAATAACATGATCTAGAGGAAACTCCATAAATCTAGGTTTTTATATTTCAATATATAAATACCTACAAATAAATATATATATATATATGTATATATATATATCAGCCCGAAGTGGGAGTGGTCGGGCCTTTTGAGCTCAAACAATACATTTCAATAATAACACCACGTACAAACGGGAGTAGAGTCAGCACTTGACAAGTTAGCACGGTTAAAATATAATACTATAACTCTGAGACGGCCGCGGAGCTGCCCGGTCAGTTCCACGGGGAGGGGGAGGCTGTGGTCTCCTGTGGGGAAGGGGCAGGCGGCGGCGAGACCGCAGGCACCGCGTGGAAGGAGACAGTACGGGGCGGGCGCCTCCGCGGGGATCCGAGGACACCACGGCTTGGGCGTCCTCCCCTGGGTCCAGTGCCGAGAGGAGGGTTTCTGAGGCCGCAGGCGCTAAGCCCGCACGGAAGGCGCTGCCCTCTCTGTCATCCGCCGGCTACACCGTCACGTACTCCTTGAACGTGACGGTGAGGCAGTTCGCCGTGACGTCGGTGATAATTATATTCCCAAAGAAGGGCTTGAACTCGCCCAGTGGCTCTGTGGGCTCGTCCTGGGCCTCAGCCGGAGGCTTCTCGGCGGCTGTCGCCGGTGTTACCACCGCGGCTGCCTCCGGCTTCACCTGGAGGGAGCTGGGCGGTTCTCCGGTGTCGCCGCGCGTCTTGACGCAGCGCAAGTCTATAGGTTCATCCAGGTCCGAGTCCAGCAGGATGACCTCTGGCTGCGGGAGCGCGGTGGCAGGTGGCGCGTCGGCCGGACGCTCTGCAACTGGACTGCCCCCTATGCAGGTGGGCGTGCTGATGCTGCGCGCTGTCAGCCGCTTCTTGCAGGGCTCGCGTTCGCCGTGCGTCTCGGAGAGGCAGCGCTTGCGCGCGTGGGAGAGGTTGAGGCCAACGGTGTGGTGGTGGTGATGGTGGTGGTGATGGTGGTGGTGGGTGGTGGGTGGGTGTGAGCTCCGGGCCGGGTCCCAGGCCAGCAGGTCCGGCTTGGTGGTGAGTTGCAGGGGCTGCTCGCTGAAGGCCTCCTTGGTCGGGGAGAGCTTTCGAGAGCCGGCGTCCTGGGGCTGCGGGTCCCCGGGCCCCGGCGCCTCCTCCTCCCTCCTCTTGCATGGGGTTTCCGCCTTCTTCTCCTCCACCGTGCCGGGCGCTTTTTTAAAAGTCCTGTCAGCTGGGGGGTGGCGCTCCTCGGCGGCGCGTTTCTTGTGGCTGGGGGAGCGCGCCTCGCCCTCGGCCGCCTCGCCCGACTTGATCTTCACCGCCTGCATACCATTTTCCATGTACTTGCTCATCACGATCACAATACGCCCGTTCTTGTTCTTGTTCTTGACGATCTTCATCTTACCCCCAATTCCATTGCCCGTCACTGCATCCTTGGGGGCTGGCGTCATCCCGTTGGGAGGGCCCTTCTCCGAGCCCTTGCCTGGAGCTCCCGCGCCTCCAGCCAGGGGCTTCACTGCCCCCAGGTAGCCCTTGGCCGCTGCGCCGTGGGCCCACTTGTCGGGAGGGTGGCTCTTGGCACCCAGGTCCGGGCAGGTGGGGCTGGGTGCCTCCTTGTGGACGCCCTGGTACTGCAGGTCGTACATCTTGGGGTCCGGCTGGTAGGGGTGGTGTTTTTTGCTGTTCAGCTGGTAGTAATACTTGCCGCTCTTGCCTGGCGGTGGGGGCTTGCCCGACCGCTCCTTGCTGTGCGGCTGGTACTGGTGGTGCTTCTTGCTGTTAAGCTCATACTGGTGCCCCTGGCCCTTTCCCTGCGTGCCTAGCTCCAGCTTGGCACGGTTGTCAGCGGAGGAGTCTTGGAGCCCAGTCAGGACATTGGAGCGACGGGCAAAGGTAGGTACCTAAGTGGGGGAGGGGCGAGAGGAGGGAGAAGGTCGGCCCAAGGCATGCCGGGAGCATCAGGAGTGCCCCAGGTCCCAAGGGTCTGCAGCTGCGTCATGGGGTATGGGGGGGCGGGGCGCGGAAGGTCTGGCTGAAAGGAGAAACTGAGGTGTCTTGGAGAGTTCCCCTCCCTCCACACCAGCAAGTAGGTCCGGTGGCAATGTCCAGGGAAGGGCTCATGGGGGGGCCCCAGGGCCAGCTGAAAGTATTCACCTGCACCACCAGCGGCTTGGGCTTCGGCCCTCTCTTCCGATATCCCATCAGTTGCTCCTGCCGTTCCCTGGGGAGGGAACAGAGGGCCGAGCGGTTAGCCTCGGATCACCTCCCCAATCTTCTGTGGCGTCCCAACCCCCGCTTTGCGAGTAGGTGGTGATCAGAGGATGCACAGGGGTAAACTGTTGGAGGCAGAAGGTCGCCTCCGCTGACAGTCGGGAGCCTCTGTCAAAGTTCCAAGCAGCACCCCCGCTTTATGATGCCCAGACCTCATCTGCTCAAGGATTCCAGGCCAAGGGCTCCCCCACGTCTGACATGTCTCATCTAAACCCCACAAGCCCTGTCTCCACGCTGAAGAGACTACAGAGCGAGGGTTGAGACACTGGTACTGGGCCACAGCCTTGGGCTAGTGGCTCTGCAAAGTGGAGTGGGCGCGCGGGTCCAGGAAATACGCGCAGCCCACATGAGGTGTGCACCGACCCCGTTCCTCCTGGTCAGAAGCACAGTATGCTAACGACCTCATTAAGATTCAGATAACGAGAGCCGCCGGCAGAAGGGAGGTCTCGTTTTCTTAAAGGCCAGGCATTAAACAGGGGGAGGGGCTGCGCCCTTGTTTACACAGTGGCAAATGAGCCAATTAGGGGCTGGGGGCGGGGGCAGGCCGCTGAAGCCAGGGGCTGGCCAGGTTCTAAGCCACCTGGTGAACCAGCCCCGGCACCACCCTGGCTGAGCCAGTGGGCCGGGCGGGGCGGGGCGGGGGCGGCTCGGAGAAGTACCGCCTCCTGGTCGGAGCCCGATCCCCTCCGCCACAATTTCCAAATTGTTAGTACACCCCCATGGGTGGTGGTGGTGGTGGGGGGGTACCGGTCATTACAGCCACCAGGTTTCCGCCTTTGGACCAAAGAGTGGCTGACTTGTTTCAAGCACTGCCCAGCCCACCACAGGAGAAGGGGACACTCCTCCAGAGTTTGCCAAAGTTGCACCACATTCTCAGGCCAGAAACCAGCTCTCCAGCAACCCAAGTCACCACCCCCATCCCAATGCCCTTAGGCCAACCCAGGAGAGTTCCGCCATGCCCTGGGGCCAGGCCGGGGCCTGACTCCGAAGTTGCGTGGCATTGCAACAGCCTGAGTTTTAATTCTTCGGGGACCCATTATGCAACATGGCATCAGCCGCTGACTTGGTTACAGGCTGGTGAACTCCCAGGTGGAGTCCGGGCAGGATCCCTGCCGGGCGCCCCCCTGCGTCGCAGGAGGGCAATTTCCCCGCTGGGCGCTAGCTAAGAGGGTCTAGAGTTTATAGTTTTAGCGCCAAACGCGCTACAGGAAATAATGCAAAATAAAAGGGGAGGAGGAATGAGAGGCTGCGGGGTGGCCGAGCTGCAAGGGTTCCTGCTGCTCCTCCCCTTCGCACCCTCCCCCCCATCCTCCCGAAACAGAGAACCACAGCCACCGGCTGCGAATCCAGCTGCAGCAGCTGCAGCGTGACAAGCATCTGTGCGCAGAAGGATGAGCCCCCAGAAGAAGCCACCCCTCCAACACCAGGCAGCGCCCACCCCAAGCCCTTGGGCCAAGCTCCCCCTTCCCTGATGGGGCCCTGTCCCCACCAAATAGCTTAGTGGGGAGAGGGGGTGAAAGGCATAGGCTTCAGACAGCCTCTACTCCCTGTCACCTCCAGCCGCTGGGGGGTTAGGTTGGGGCCTTAAGGCCTTGGCTAACTTTTCTCCAGCCGCCAACAGGTTAAGTTCAGTTCCATGACGTCCGGGCGGTTTCACAATGCCAGCTCCTTCGGAGCTGCCCCGAGAGGTGCCGGTGCCAAGCGGACAGTGGCTGCAGGAAAGCAACACCTAGGCTTCGGGGGGGTGGGTCACCAAAGTTGCCACGGGAGGGGGGCCAGCTGGGAACCGGGCTCAGCCCTGAGTTCTCCGGGGCAGCTGCAGGGCCACCCACATGCACTCTTCCTGCAGTTCCTCCAAAACTCAAGCCTTGTCTTCCCCGGCCCTGCCCCACCCCCACTCCCAGGCTGCAGCAACGGCCAAGGACGTTGGTTAGAGGAACCGAGGCCGCAGCCTTGCCCGGCCCGGCCCGTGTCGGGGGGGTCCTGCCGCCCCCTTCCCCCTTTCCTATTGCTGCGTAGCCCACATTCCCATTCCCATATACGGTCAAGTTGACCAGCGACGGCTGCTTGGGGAACGCTCACCTGTTCTGGAAGGCGATCAGCAGCCGGGGATCCAGGATGTTCTCCTCTGGTTCCCACGTGTTATATCTTGCAAGGGAAAAAGGAGGGGGACACGGCGTGTAAAAAAAAAAAGAGCCAGCTTTGCGGCCTCCAGGTGGGGAATGATATAAGGCCTTATCTGTCTTCATGAACCAGAAGCTATTTAGCTGTGGAGGTTGGAGGGCACATTTTTGCAGGCCTAACACGGTCCTTCATACACAATCCCCCCCCAAGTCAAAATAAACACACAAGGGCAGGAAAAAAGGGGAGGGCTAAGGGAAACGAAACTAGCAGTTTATTTTGCAGTTGTCAAGAATTTTAAGCATGTTACTGCGACATGTTCCAAAAGCCACTTTGCTCACTAGGAACCCTGCGTGCAAAGCAGCCGAAATGCAAAGTCGCAGTCCTCCTCCTCCTTTCCCTAGCCTGAGTCTCGTAAGAGCTTCAGCCGTTCTGCATTTGACCCTTAATCCGATAACCGACAGTGCAACGGCCCCCCATACCCCCTCGTGGCCCAGGAGCCCGCTGTCACGGGCAGGCAAACCCCAAATACTCAGCAACACAAAAATATGCCTCTGTGTGTGTGAGTGTGTGTGCGTGTGCCTGCGCCTGTCTTCATCCGGTGCCTTCGCATTTCAAATTAAGAAAAAAATTCCCCACCAAAAGCGCCGCAGTGACAGTTCCCAACATTTTCTGCTTTTTTTCTTCCCCTCCCTGCACCACTAGGAGGGAGAAGGCACACAATTGCATTTTCGTCGCTTTTTAATTTTTTTTTTTTTTTGGTTTTGCAATATGGAGCCGTTCGGTGGAGGGAAAGGGGAAAGAAGCCATTTTCTGCTGCACATCAGTCAGTGCCTGCGCCCTCCCTCCCTCCGCCGGCCTCCCCGGCTCGGCCCCGCGTCTCTCCAGCTCCTCCGGCTCCTTTTAGTGCATAAATTAGTGATGGCATTTCCCGGAGAGCGGAGCACAACACAGGGCGCCGGGCTCGGGCTCGGCGGCTCGGCTTCCCAGTGCCTGCCACCGACTTCCCCACCCCCTCCTCCTTCCACCCCACCTCCACCCCGCCTCCCGTCCGCTCCCCCACCACCCCACCAGCTCGGCGGGTCCGGCGGCCCCGGCGCCCCGCGCCTCGGCACCCCGGCCCCCACCCCCATCGCTACTTACTTGGGGGACCAGCCTCTCCATTTGACCAGATACTCCACTCTGCCCTGCGGGGGGAAGAGACAGCACTCCATCAGCTTCCGCGGGATCCCCGGCTCCGGCCCGCAGCCTCCCCACCCCCTCCCCGCCTCTCGCGGGCTGCTCCGGTCGCCGCTCCAGCGCCGCCGCGCCGCCGCCCCCGCGCCTCCCTACCTTACGGATCCGCTTCTTCTCGATGCTCTCCACCGCGAAGACGTGCTCGCCAACAGCTGGCAGCTCCATGGCCGAGCCTGAGCGCGCCGGGGCGCGGGCGGCTGGCGCGGCTGCAGACTCTGCTGGCTCCCGCTGGCGCCCAGCTGCGGTCCGGCCCAGGAACCTCTCGGCCCGCGCTGCCTGCGCCGCCGCCGCCGCTCACCCCGCACAGCCTGGCCGCCGCCGCTGCCCGCGCCTGCCCGGCTCCCTGCTCGCGCTCGCTCAGACAACTGAGCCCGGGCCGCCGCTGCACAAGAACTCATGCAAATCCCGGACGTCAGCGGGCGGGGCCTCGCAGGGCCCAGCTCGGCGTCAGGGGGCGGGCCGCGGCTCGGATTGGCGCAGCCGGGCCTACCGGAGGCCCGGGGCCTGGGCGGCGGGGGAGGAGGAAGGGCGCGGGAGGGGCCCCGGGAGAGGAGGGCGCCGGGAGGTGTAGGGGAGGGATCTGCGAGCAGGGAGAGGGAGCTAGAGAGAGGGAGTTGGGGGCAGCGGAGGAGGGGTGTGTTCGCGGGGGTGGCGGGGGTGGACACCTCGACACCACCGACCCTCTCCTGCAGCTCGGTTCCCCCCCCCCCCAGCTTCACGCAGTTTGCACGGCCCGGGGACCCCTGCTGGGGGCCACTGAAGCATCCACTGCAGTTTATGGTTACTCCAAATTGAGTCAAGGGTGGCCCCGGAGGCACCGGGAACCACCGGCAGGGGGCGGAATCGGGGCGGGGGCAACTCGCGCCCCCACCCTCCGCGCTCGCTGCCCCGCCCCGCGAGGCTCTGGGCATTTAGGACGGCGAGGAAGGGAGAGAAAGGGCGGGGAGAAGACAGAACTGGATGCGAAGGAGCTCGGAAAGATGAAGAAGGGGACTGAGGCGCAGCCGGTCCCGGGGCTTCAGTGCTCACGAACCTCTCCAGAAAGGGACTCCGAGTCCGATCTCATCCCAGATCCTGAACGGCTTTGAATTTACGCTTGGTCGGCTCTTTGGTGGGGCAGGGCGGGATGTCCAGTTTCCAGCAGTCCCCAGGGCCACGCAGCGTGAGAGGCGGGGAGGACAGAGGGTAGGTCTGCCTGGAGGGATCGGAGAGGTGTTCGTGGGGTCTTGGTAAGGAACTAGAAAGAGGGAGAGCGTGGGATCATTAATAGGATAAGTCTGAGCTGGGGAAGAGCGGGCAGCGAGAAGGGGAGGAGAATAGAATAGCCGGGGAGCCACGCACTCCTCGTGAATTCGCGTTCCCTGGTCCCCGACAGCCAAACCGAGCTCCGCAGACGCGGCTGGGGCAGCCGTCCAGTGTGAAGTTTAGCACCTCCGGCGTCGGCGACATGGCGCGTTCCGGAGTGCAGCTCCAGCATCCGGCTGGGGGAGCTGCTGCGCCCCACGTGGCCTCTCGAGGGCGCCACCGACGAGCCCGGAGATCCTTGGGGTCGCGTAGGGTGGATCTGGCAGGGGGTAGGGCACCCCGAGTGGGAGGGGCAGGGGCACGCCTGGCCTGGGGTGTGTCGGGGCCCTGGCTCAGGGCTTTTGAAGGGACAGCGAGCAGGAAGCTTGCGCAATCTCTTGGCTGAGCGTCCACCGAGAAAGCAAAAGCCAAGGAAGAGTGGAGCGAACAAGGGGGGCGGGCAAAGAGCCATCCGGGTCTCCGCTTCTGCTTTGACACGCGTCCCAGAATGTCTGGTGGGGACTGCGTCGCGGCTTGGGCGAACTGGGGAGGGGCGAGGTGCGGAAGCAAAACTCTCAAACCCTGCCGGGGCTCATGCTTTTCCAGGAGTCCAGCCCAAGCCTGCAGACAGTCTAGTGTTGAACCTTCACGATGACTCCACCATTGCTCCTTCATCTCGAAGCTTCTCCGATGCAAATGGTGTGGTTCAGCAGCCGCTGTCCGAGACCCGTGTGGCTCCTCCCTAGGAGTATTGGGGTGGGGGTCATCCTCAGAAGTTGCAGAGAGGGGCTCGCTGTGCAGCGACTGATCTCTGACGAGCTTGGGGCGCAAACCTAGGATTTCCCAAGACGTGGGGAGGGGGGCAAGGTGAGACAACGCCTGCCTGCGCTTCCCCGGACTCTTAGGGCTGGGGGTAGGTACACAGGAAAAGTTTCCTCGCCCCCCGTTTGGCTTTTTTCCTGACACCTGCCCACTGAGAGAAACGGCCGGTCGGGTGGGACAGCTCAGCAGCAGAAGGCGAGGGGTCCTTGAGGATGAGGCAGAGCGCTGTTAGCGAAACAGCCGCGCAAACGTTGACCCTCCCCAGGCCATCCACGCTGTCGGCCAGTCCCCTAGTCCGGGAAGAGGCTGAGCTTCCCGACACTCTTCCCGTCCCCTTACTCGAAAATCCCCTGGAAAATCTGTTTGCTCTGGGTGTTTGCGCAGCGTCCTGGTCGGGGTGCCAGAGGAGGTGGTGCAGCCGCTGCAATCTCCCCGCTGCCAGGGCATGGAACTGAGCAGCGGCGGCTCGGCTCTCAGTGTCCAGGGCCCTCAGGGGCCCATCTGGGGCCTTGGGGGCCACTTGGCCCGACCCGGACAAGTCGGCGAGTTTGTCCAGAAGCCTTGCGACAAGCTGGGGAGGAAATGGGCTCCCGCCCGTCGGTACAGTGGAGCTGCCGGTGGGGCGACACGAGGAATCTCCCGCGCGGGGTTTGGGGAGGGGCGCCGGGAAGACCCTCAGAAGCCCGCAAAGCTGACGGCCACCCCGCATTCCCCGCGCTGGGCCTTTCCGCTGGCGACTGGGAAGTGGTCGAAACACAGAAACACCCGCTGAACGCACTAGTTTCCCTTGCGAGGTCATCTGTGCCCTCAGAGGGTGGGCAGATAAGGAGAGAGGCTGACTCCCGGACCCCTGCCCCAACCTTGATTGCTGGCCAGCCAGGGTGGAGAGGAGCTCAGGTTCGCCGAAGTGCGAATTGGGTGGCAGGGAGGAGACGCGCGACGCAAGCTCAGGGCGGGAGGTGGGCTCCCCTGACAGCTCCTTGACGCGCCCCCAAGCCCCTCCTGGAAAGCTTCCCATGGGGTTGGCCCTACCGTCCCAACCCCCTGCCTTGGTTCCTCTGAAGGAGCCGCAGGAGAGGCTGGCTCCAAACCCTGGATTTCCAGAGCCTTCTGTTGGGGCCCCTGCCCTCGACCGGGGATACCCAGAGCCCCACGGGGAACCGTGGTGAGAGTCGCTGGTCCGTGCATTTCACGCTATCCTCTTTCAGACAGGATCAGGTCGCGCCCTCGCTCCGCTGTAGAGCAGAAGTCCTCCTGATGTCACCCAGGTCTGGGGCCCCCGGGGGCCTTCAGGGGCCCCAAGAGAGGAGCGCTATTCTCTTGCCCAGAAGTAAGTTCAAGCTTAGAGGAGAGAGGGCCAAGGAGTGGACCCTGGAGAAGTCAGGAACTTTTTAATGGCCATGGCCTGGAGGGTGGGTACCGAGTGTCCGGTCTCTGAACAAGCCTGACCCGCGCCAGTCCAGGGAAATAAACGACTTCTTAAAGGAGCCCTCTCCTGGAATGGGCGCTCACTGCCTCGAGAATGCCACCACCGCCCACGGAGCCCAGCTCTGTGGCTTCCCCGATCAACTGTCCCCAGGTGGATTTTAGGTAGTCGAGGGGGAATTCACCAGTAATGACGACAAATCTGCCGGCTTTTGCGAGAGCTCATTCCTCTTCCTTGTTCTTAGTAGAGGAATTGTCTGACTTCAGCGCTGGCATTTGAGATACTGTATTTTAAGTGGCGGCTTGGGGGAGCTGACCTGTGGAATGGGGGAGGCTGTTCGCGAGCCCTGCACGCCTCCCCCTCCCCCCTGCAGGAAGGGCGGCTTTGTTTCTAAGGACACCCCTCCAACCGCCGCGTTCCCACTCCAATGTTTCTGCTCTTTGTCACCAAAAACGACACACGGGATGGGTTTTCATTTTCGTGATGCGGTCCCCAACACCCCCAGGTCCCACCCCAAGGACCGCGCGGGGCTGAAGCCCAGGGTCAAGGCAGGCCGGCCTGGCAGGGTGCGCTGGCGGAGACACGGGCCAGACGCGCCACGAAGCTGTGGCCCTTTGGCAGGGCCTGGGCACCCCTCGGGGCCACACCGGCGCCTGCACAGCCGCGCCTCCGCATTGCGGCACGCTGGGGTCGCGGGCGCCGAAGCGGACGCATTGGTTACTGCGACGTCTGCTGGCCCATCCCTTGCTGGCGTCAGGCAGCCGCCCCTGGCCGTCCGGGAGAAGCCCACCCGGCCCCCGCCCGGCGCTCAGTAGCGAGGCTCTGCCGGCCTGGAGATCTGCGCCCCCGGGACCATATTTCAAATATGATCTTTGGAGCGGCTTCCACCGCCCGCCGCCGCCACGCGCTCACAACGGCCTCGGCGTTCTGTGTGGTTTTTATTTGGGTTTCGTTTGCCCAAGGCCTAGCCGCGGGTCTCTTCTGCCCCCGAGGTGCGCCCCTCCACGCCCGCCCCTGCGTTTTGCTCTCGGGTGCCCCCGTCGCGCGCCCAAACCCAGCGGGGCCCACACACAGGGCAGATTTCTTCCCATTTCCAACCAAGAGCTAGCTGCTGCAGCAAACCTGAGAATGAAATGAAAATCGCTCGGCGGACCCCGAAGTGGTCGTCAGCCTAAGCGCCACTGCCACCCCGCCCCCACCCGCCTCCCTTGCTCCGGCCTCGCCGCGCGCCAAGGGTTAAGCGCGCGCCCGAGGGGGTGTTTGGCACCGGGCGGGGGGCGCCCCCGCGGGAAGAGGGGGCGTCCAGCTTGGCGGGCTGAGAAGCTGGGCTCGCGCTGGTCGGGTCTCCCCCACCCTGGGGCAGAGGGGCGGGCCCGATCGGAAGGGCCCGGCGCGTCGCCGCCTCCCCTTGCTGGCCCGGAGCCCGGTCTGGCCGCGGCCCGGAACCGCGAGGACGCTGCTCGGAGGCCGCGTCCTGCTTAGCCCGAGCGGGGGAGGGGGCGGAGGCTGGGAGCCGGGGCCGCGCGTCGCCCGCCCGCCAGCCGATCGATCCCCTAGGGGCGGGAGCGCGGCGAGCCCCGCTGAGCACCTGGGAAGGGGGTGGCCATGCAAGACCGAGGGTCGAACCAAGAGGGTGCTCAACGATCCTATGGCCTTGGATGGCGGCCGGTAGGGCCTGCACAGGGGGTGGGTGGTAATGTCTCGGGTGTTCCCCCCAAAGCCCATGTTGTCTGTGTCCGGCCGGTGTTTGGACACTTCCGGAGCGGAGACTGACCGCGGTGCAACTTCGTCCCTCCCTGTCCAGGCCCCTGGCCCGGCCCCACCCCCACCCGTGATGACGAGGTCGTGGGACGTGGTCACTCAGTTCATCCCCTGGCCCCGCCTTCCCCGAATTCTGAAATGTGTGGGTGTCCCGTCCACCCCACCTCCTGAGAGATACCCCAGGTTTGCCCAAGAAGTCCTCCTCCCCAGCTTCTTCCGGAAGGGCGGTTCCTGGGATGGTCCCTGAGGGTTCCTGAGGCATCCCCCGGGCTCTCACCTGCCAGCTCCCAGTGTCCAGGCCCGGCCTGGGCAGGGGCGCAAAGCAGCCTGCACTTGCTGCGCCCTCCCCTAGGGGGCGGGCTCCTCCCGGGCTGGCCCGCGGCTCCGGGCCTGCCCGGGCGGTCCCTGGGGCCTCTCCTGCAGTAGCAAGGAGGTCTGCACGCGGGGCAGAGTTTGGGGGTCTCGCGTCGGCAGCGGGTGGACAGAGAAGCCTGAAAGCCTTGCCTCCTGTACCCGCCCCTCCCCCTCTCTCCTGGCCCGCCACTGTCTTTCCAGCCAGAAACAACCGGCTTCTGAGGGACTTTGAACCTTAGGATCTCCTGCACACTTAGGTCTAAACATATCTCAGATGAGAGTCATTGTTTCCCTGAACGGGCCTCTTGCCCAGCGCCCTTCCTCCCATGGGGGGAGTTGCAGGAAAGGCACACACACATCTTTTTTATTTGAGGTGTTTAAAGGAGCTCTTAGGTCCAGAGCATCACAGAGCCCCTTGTTCTGTTATCAAAGGGCCAACAAGAAGCAAACTGTTACTACAGCGCAGATTTCCCCAGAGAGCAGAGTCAACCTACTGCAGAAATTGACGTCCTGGGAGAGAGCCTAGAACCAAAGGCACCCCCCCTACCAGTCCCGGGAACTGGATTTCCTAAACTGAGACTCAGTGGAAAAGATTAGCTGACTGATAAATATCCTTAAAAGTGCCTGCATGTTTGCCTGCAAGGGTTGCTTCCCTATGGCTGCTACTGAGACTAAAGCCCCAAGAGATATCCAGGAAGGGGGAAAGGGATCCCAAGAACTAGACCTCTGGTGGAGACAATGACCTTGAGAAGGTCAGGAGCTGGGTCAGAGTATGTCTTGAGAGTCTGGATGACATTCTACTTCTTTCTCAGACAGACGTTGGGTGGAGTAAATGTTGTGAGTGTAGCTGAGTGTGCAGTTGATAAGGGACCTGAGTGGGTACATTCAGGAGTGGAACCCACCAGGAGTTATTCCAGGAGGGGCCACTTCTCCATCAGCTCCAAGCTCAGTGCATGGCCCACAATACTTTTAGGTACCCAGAAAAATATCTAACTCCTTTTTCTTTTTGGGTGATCAGTAATAATAGTTTAATGATTTTGAAGGAAAAGAAAATCCATGTTTATTGAAGTAATTTCTTCAAATACAAGAAAGACTAAAACCAAAATTCATCTGTAATTATGTAACCTAAAAATAATTAATAGAAACCACACATTTATTTCTATTTTTGAGTATATATATATATATATATATATATATTTTTTTTTTTTTTTTGCAGTACTGAGGTTTGAACTCAGGGCCAAAACCTTTTTTTTGTGATGGTTTGTTTTGAGATAGGGTTTCTTGAACTGCCCAGGATGGCTTTGAACTGCAATCCTCCTTCTGATCTCTGCCTCCTGAGTAACTAGGATTACAGGCGTGAGCCACCAGTCCCTGGCATTTATTTTGTTTGTTTTGTTTTTTGTGTAAAGCAGGCTCTCTCCCTCTTGAGCCATGTCTCCAATCCTATTTTTGAGTGTTTATCTTCAGCAGAATGTCAAATAATAGCTGCTGAAGGCTCACTTCCTAAAGGGTAATTTATTTATCTAAAATTTGTGGTAGATCAGGCACAGTGATACAAGTCTGTAATCCCAGCTGTTCAGGAGGCTGAGGCAGGGATAGAAAGTTCAAGGCCAGCCTGGGCAATGAAGCAAGACCCTGTATTTGAAAAAAAGAAAGAAAGAGAAAGACAGAAAGGGAAAAAGAAAAAAAGGCTGGGATGTGCCTCAGTGGTAGAGCACTTGCCTAGCATGCAGGAGGCCCTGGGTTCCATCCCCACCACCACAAATCATTGTGATAAGACCTATATAATATAAAAATCCCCATTCTAACCATTGTTTGGTGACATTAGGCACAATGTCAGGCAGCCGTCACCCCCACGCACTTCTCTAGAACATTTCATCTTCCTCACTGAACAGTAAGTCTTCATTCTTCCCTCCCCATGTCCCTGCAACCCCACTCTGCTTTCCCTCTGTGATTTGACTGTCCCGGGGCTCCAATCCATGGAACTGATCCATGGAACTGTACAGTCTTTGTGTGGCCTCTCACTGTGCAAAAGGCCATCAAGGGTCTCCCCTGGTGGCTCACGCATCTGAATGTCCCTCCTTTGGAAGGCTAATATTCCGTTGTTTGTAGATACAATTGCTTTTGCAGCCTGAAACAAAAAATCTTAATGCATTTATCTTTATGCCAATTGCAGTTGAAAAGTGTAATTTTAAAATTTTTAATGGCTTTTTTTGTGGTTGTACTAGGGTTTGAACTCAAGGCCTTACACTTTCTAGGCAGGCGCTCTACCACTTGAGCCACTCCACCAGCCCCAATTACAGTTGTAAAATGTAATTTTCATTTACTTATTTATTTATTTTTAACGGAAGAAAGTATTCTTTAATGCTGAAGTGCTCTGGACCTGTGAAGTTGGAATGCAGCCTGCTTCTGGGGCAGGAGGAAGGGATCAGTGCCAGGGAGATGGGGTGAATTGAGATCACTAGAGCCCTCTCAGGTATGTCTGTTGCTAGCCCTGGACTAATGGCCCTGGGGGCCTGGAGCACACCTGCCTGTGTGGCCTGGTACATCCTCAGGTCACTTCTCTGTCTGTCCAGTGCTACTGCCACAAAAGGGTGTGAGAGCAACAGGAAAGACCAGAAAAGAAGCAGCAGGCCTGCCGCTCTTTCAGAGTTCAATTCTCTGGGCTGTGAACCAGCTCTGGAAGCACAAATGTCTCCCGGATGTCCGTCTGGCCTGTGTCATCGAGTTGATTGCCCTACGATTTGACAGTAATGACTGTAATGGGGTGATTTTGTGTTCTTTGACTCATTCAGATTGGAAGATTCAGAAATGGAACTGAGATCCCCACCCCCCATCTCCTTGCTGGAAACTACTGTTTCCTTTTGATTCAAGGTTCATGGCCAAAGAGTCATACAGAGAAAAGGTCCTTCATTCCTTCAACCTGTAGACATGACTGGATTTCATTTTTCAGCCTGGGGACCAAGAACTAGTATTTAGAAGCTAAGAAGTACGGTCCAGAGTCAGAGCAGTCTTTCTGCAGGTGGCCGTGTGGTAGAGGTCTTTCCTGGAATTCTGAGCAACAGCTGTGCCTGACAAGTACCTGGAGAGGACTGGGGGTTCTCCCTTCCACCTCTGTGATGGGACTTAGCACCTCCTTCTTGGTTTCCCACTTGCACCAAGCCTGCTTCCTGCCTGCTTTCCCCATAGACCTTGACAGACAATAGACAGATGGACACAGAAACCACGCAGTAGGGGTTAAGTGACTGAACTAGGGGTAACAGGGCCGCTCATCATTTCCCTCTAGCTTCTCAGGTGTGTGGAGGGGCACACCTGCCTGCTGACTTTCACACCTGGAGGAGATTAGGAAGAAACACTGTGTTCCCCTTGTCGCCTCGTGTGTCCTAGAGTGTCCGTCCAAGCTCTGGACCACTCTGCTCTTCAGAAAGGGAAGACAGTGTTTGCGGGCTGCCTCTGTGCAGAGCTGTGCACACGCTTTCTGATTCATTAGGCCACTGTCGTTTTTCATGTCGCACATTAGAGGTCTGATTAGCAGCAATACTCAGCAGCTATTTCCCCCTAAACACAGATCCTTGGCCCTACAGAGACCCAGCCCCTAAGAGAAGGCTGGGGCAGCCCCAGCCCCTGCTTAACAAGAACTTTATTGTCAGGTTCCCAGGGCTGGGGGAGGGTGGAGACACAAAAAGGGGCCTCTCACCACAGACTGAAAGTGGAGCTGCGGGTCAGGCAAGGAAGGTCCCCCCACCTTCTGCTAGCGCTTGGCCCTGCCCCTTCGTTGGGGTTGTGCACTGGCTGGGAAGGTCTGCAGATACCCCTTTAAGGCCAGAGCATGGCCGTGAGGAGCTGGCTCCAGGTTGCCAAGGTGAACCTGTCGATAGAGTATTGAACAGGCAGGTCTGGCTGGCCATAATTGAATGCTTCAAGCAGCCCCTTGCATGGCCCAGAGGACCACAGGGTCCTAGCTGGGCTGCAGTATCAGAAAAACTCCCCACCAGGCTCTCTAGTGGAGCCCTCTAGAGCCCCACCCTAAGGGAGGCCTGAGCCTGAAATCAGGAGGGTCCCTCCCGCCTCACTCCCACCCCTGCTCGTGACTTGATGTGACACAGAGAACATCCCAGCTCTCTGGAATCTGTCCATCCTTTATCCACAGGGGGTCCATCCAAGAGGGACCCCCTTGCTGGATTTTTCTCAACCCTCTGTCAGCCGCAAACATATCCATGTGTGTCCACTTTGCAGGGCAAAGTGAACATGAAAACGTGGAGCCCATTGTTCAAAGAGTGTGCACGATTTCAAGATAGAAGAGCAAGAAACCAACGTGGGGACATTCTGGTGGTGCGCTGTGGTTCTGTGTGGTCCCAAACTCATGCAGCAAACCTGTCTCTTCCCTTGGTGGGTAGCAGCAGCTTACTGCCCCATCTCTGTTGGCTCTCTTTGGATGGGACTTGACTCCTGTCTGGTCTCTGCTTCCCTCTGACCCTCTGCCCTCCACCCCCAACAAAACAGCTAGTGGTTGCCCCTGATGTCAGGTGTCCAACCCTAGCCAAGCTGATTAGGCTCATGGGGCAGAGAGAGTGAAGAAGGATCTGGGGAGTAATAGGGACATTTGGAGGTGAGGCCCTGTCAGCCCAGGAGCCTGCCAAGACCACGCATTGTCACCTCCTTCCAGCCATCACCATTCTGCCTTTTCCACTCCACCTGGCAGAGGTAGCAGCTACCAGCCAATTGCCACTAAGACCCTGCTTGTGGTGAGGAGATACCCTGCAACGGGTTCTCTCACCGAAAATCCACGATGTTCCTTGTCTATCTCCCCTGCTGAGCACCATGCCAGGAGATCAGGCTCAGCTCCCTTCTCTGACATGTCCCCAGCATTCAGAACAGAGCCTGGCACACAGTACATGCCCGGAACTTATTGGTCAAATGAATACAGGGTTTGGGTGAGAAGCCCAAGTAGCATATGTGGCTTGCGGTGTTGGAGCTGACTCCTGATGGCTTGCCAGAGTCAATGACTACAGTTGCAGGATTTTGTGAAACAGTTGCTACTATTAGAAATCAAAGCATTTAAATTTGTCATCAAGTAAATTATTACGAACAAAGGTAATAAGAGGCCAAAATTCTTCCCTTCCTATTTTTTACTATTTTTCCTAATTGCCATGTTTCCAAGGTGATTCCCGTCTGTGGTCTCTGTACAGCAGAAAGATGACACAGATGCTCCTCAACTCACAATGGGGTGCTTCTGTCCCCATAAAACCCATCTTAAGATGAAAATGCACTGAATCTCCCTGTCTTGCTTGACATCCCAGCCTAGCCAGCCCCCCTTCAAGTGCTCAGAACATGGTGTTAGCCTACAGTTAGCACAATCACCTAACACAAGGCTTATTTGATAATATGGTGTTGACTGTCTTATGTAACATCATGGCGGCAGAAGCAGAGTGAGAAAGGGACTGGCGACCAGGTGTAACCTACAATGGCACATCCCCTGTGACCTACTTCCTCCAGGGAGGCCCCACCTCCTACAGTTGCCACCACCTTTCAAAATAGTGCCATCAGCTGGGGACTAAGTGTTCCATACATGAGTCTGTGTGGCACATTTCCCGTTCAAACCACAACGCGTGTCCAGTGGTGCTTCGCTGGTAGGTTGAACTTGGCCACAGTGGGTGTTTTCACACCACAGAAATTTGTAAACTAGGGCTTGATTTATCGTCCTGTCAATCATCTAGACTTAAGAACGTGAGAGAGAAGATATGAATGGATGCAGATGAAACAGAAAGATGTGCTGTCTGTCATGTCATGTCATGGTCCTCATCAGATGGACCTTCCAAGATGAAAACACCGTGGCATTACAAACAAATGAAGGCTAACATGTCACTGTTCCATTACCTCAAATGAAATACCAGTGAGCTCTCACATCAGAACTACCTGTGTGTCCAGAGCTTACAAGCACAGGGTGGCTTCTGGTCCAAGAGTTTGGTCAAGCTGGGTGTGGAGGCTCCTGCCTGTAATCCTAGCTACTTGGGAGGCTGAGATTGGGAGGATCGAGGTTTGAGGCCAGCCCAGGCAAATAGTTTGTGAGACTCCATCTCCAAAGTAACCAGGGCAAAATGGACTGGCAGTTTGAACAACCTGCTTTGCAAGCATGAAGCCCTGAGTTGAAACCCCAGTCCCACAAAAAAGGAGTTTGGTCAAAAGCACTCTGTGAGTTGACTGGTTGTACGGCATTTACAATGAAGAGTATTGTACATTGTGTTATTGTTTATGAGTTGTGTGTTACACATTTGAGTGTCTGTAATGTCTTGTAAGAAATGAGCTAATATGTATGTGTGCGTATGTGTTTCTCCCAGAGGACCAGCTGCTGATGCTGAACTCTTACTGGCCCCCCATACAGAGACCAGCCAGAGCATGGGGCTCATTTAATAAAAGAGGACTGAGAAGGCTAATTCTACCCCACGGGCAGCCACCAAGAAGGCATGGAGGTGGGAGAGACCACCCCTACACACAGGGTGGTGATAGTCAGGTCTCGGCAGGTGTGGGGTGAGGTGGGGGCTGAAAGCCATGACGGTTAGGGAGGGTCTGACAGATGGCACAGCCAGACACAGCCAGGTCTGTGCACAGTGACTAGAGGCCTTCAGGACAGTACCCTTTGGTTCCTCCATGTTGGCTGCACCAAGCCCCAGGATGCCAGAGCCCTAGGAGTATCCAAAAGGCAGATGGCACCAAGCTCCTGGACAGGTGCCCAGTGCTGCAGCTCTCTGTCTGTCCTCCAGCTGTTAGGGGACTGTGATCACATCCACTGTCCTGGCCTCTGTGTCTGCTGAACCTGCAGACTGCTCAAAGTCCAGCCCTTCCTCTCCCTCCTCTTGCTCTGTGTGTGTGTGTGTGTGTGTGTGTGTGTGTGTGTGTGTGTGCTCTCCTCTTTTTAGCTTGGTTTTTAAAATGTGTTTGCATACAGTGTGCTTTAGGTTGAGAGGTACACGGAGGGCATCACACAGAAGGTGACATGTGACTTGTCAACTGTATGGTGAGGAAGAGCCAGCCACATAACTATCTGGGAGGGGTGTTCCAGGGAGCTGGGAGAGCAGATGCAGACACAGACTGGATATGCTTGAGGGTCAGAAGGAAGACAGGAGAAAGGGGCTGAGGGAGCAAGCCAGGAAGCCAGGCTAGAGGAGGAGGAAGGCAGCTGCCTGAGCTCCTGTGGCCTGGAATTGGAACTGGATTGTCATTGCTGTGAAAAGCATTTGAGTCTTAAACAGAAAAGTGAGACAGACCCCGGGGCCAGAGCACAGTTGCTGGGCGGTGAAGGAGAGCCTGTAGGATTGGTGCTTGCTGAAGGTAGAGAGTAGCCAGGCTGTTGCCCTAGCTGGTGGTCTTTTCACCTTCACCTGGTCGTTTTTCCAGAAGCGTCAAAAAGTCCCATCTTGGACAGCATGGATCTGATGGCAGAGAGTGGAGCTGAGGGTGGGCTCTGGCAGCAAGACTCCTAGGTTTGCATCCCAGCTGGGTCATTTACTTACTCTGAGACCTGGAGCAGAGTAACCTGGACCTTACTCTGTGACCTGGACCTTACTCTGGCCTCTGTTGACTAATCTCCTTGTGCCTCAGTGTCCCCATGCTGAAAACGAGGCTCATGGAAGAACAGTTGATACCAGGGGTGGGTAACTGGATACACAGGCAGAGCACCAGAACGGCTCTGGGAGGGGTCAGTGTGCATTACAGGGGGTGTTGCTGTTTTTTCTGGTTTTAATTTTCATCTTTAAGATAGGGCAGTGCTCCAGGCAGCCAGACTAGGTCAGAATTCCTGTTCAGACAGCTGGTCAGGCCTCCCTGTAGGTGGTGAGTTCGGGGCCAAGGCCTCCCTGCCTCAAGCCTGTTGGGATGAATTCTGTCTTGGGGCTGCTCTTCACCTTCCCAGCTGGCCCAAGAGGCAAATCTGTGCCTCCCTTGGGAAGCAGATGCTGTATGTCCTGGAGGAGTCTCAGTCTGGGGCTCATGGGGGGTCTGCAGCCCCTAGGGTCATCAGGGCTGCACTGCAATCCCATGGCTGCCCCTCCACCCCTGCCAGCTCTGATGGATGGCCCCCAGGCACAGTGAAGGTTTTTCCTCCTCCTCCCTTCTGCTGGGTCTGTTTCCCTTGGGAGTCCTCAGTGCACAGCAAGCTGCTGGGGGCAGAGGCAGCCCTGAGCAGGCTGAGAGTCACTCTTTTGGGGGCTGCCCTCTCTGAGAAGTGTGGTCCATATTTGTGGTGTCTGTGTCATCTACTTTGGGTCTTCAGCTTATGTGTACAAGGAGAATAATTTAACACCCAGACCAGTGCCAGCCTCAGACCCATGTGGCTGAGGACCCTGTGCACCTGACCTTGACTGGAAGGTGGAGGTGGGGCTGAGAAGGCTGTCCAGGTCAGACAAGGTACCCGTACCTCCTGGGGGCCACTTGCTGGCTCGTGTGGAGGCCCAGGAGTCATGTGTCTGGGATAGCAGTGGAATGGTGAGCCTATAGCTCTTACCTCATTTGAGAGATACATCTTACCCCCACTGACAGAGGGGGAAACTGAGGTTCTAGCTGGTTGTGTCAAGTGGCAGCAGAGCTGGGATGCAAACCAGGGCTGCCCAGCCTGGCGCACGAGTCAGGAGGATATCTCCTCAGGCCCGCGATGAAGCCTCAGGATGCCTGGGCTCATACTGCGGTTTGGAGTGTGTTAACCAGGCACACTTGCCCACTGTCTGCAATTTGAATACATTTTTCTTTAGAAGGTAGATCTGGGGAGAGGTAGTGAAGACTGGGACCTCCAGAAGGCAGCCTGTGTGACATGGGCTTGTGAGGTGTGGGACCGAGCACTGGGTAAACCCACTCCTGTCCTGTCCACAGACCACAGTGTTGAGGGTCTTCATTCTTGTCAGCTCTGTGGGGGACATCAAGGCTCAGAGTCAAATGGGGCGTGAGAAGCAAGTGTTCTGTGAAGATCAGGACAGATGTGAATGTTGGGGAGGCCGTAGGGTACCCTGTAATGGGTTGTATGGTAGCTCCCCGCCCCCTGCCCTTGCAACTGCAGGATGTGGTCTGATTTGAAATCAGATCTTTGTAGGTGTAGCTAAGATGTAGAGGTGAGAGCAGCCTGGATTAGGGTAGGCACAAATCAAAGGATGAGCAGCCACATAAGATGCAGAACAGGGGAAGACACACAGAGACAAGTCCTTCCACGAGGAGACTTAGGCAGAGATGGAGGGGCCCACACAGCCTCAGAGCTCCTACAGCCACCAGGACCTGGGAGAAGTGAGGCCTGATTTGTTCTGGAGCCTCCAGAGGGCAGGAGCAGGCCCTGCTGGGGTGTGATCTTCGATGCCCAACCTCCAGAACCCGGGGTGGAGAGAGGATTTGACCCTGGGGTGTCTGCCACGAGCCTCATTTCTTCTCATCCCTGTGGTACTAGACTGCCTGCCTAGACTGGATCCTGGCACAAAAGTCCAGTGATTTCCTTTCTTCCTTCTTTCCTTCTCTCTTTCTCTGCCTCCTCCTCTTTCTCTTCCTTCTCCTTTTATTATTATTATTATTTTTGTGGTACTGGGTTTGAACTCAGGGCCTCACACTTGCTAGGCAGGCACTCTACTAGTTGAGCCACTCCGCTGTACTTTTTTTTTTTTGAAACAGGATCTCACCATGTAGCCCAGGCTGGTCTCGAACTCAAGATCATCCTGCCTTCACCTCCCGAGGGTCATCATGCCAGGCTTCAGTTGTTTCCTTTTTCTTTTTTCTTTTTCAGTAGTACTGGGGTTTGAACTCAGAGAAGGCACTCTACACTTGATCTGTGCCCCCAGCTCTTTGTTGCTTTAGTTATTTTTGGGTAGAGTCTGAGGTATTTTTGCCAGGGGCCCTCAATTCTATCTGCTGCCTCCCATTATAGGTACATACCACCCTGCCTGGCTTATTGATTGAGAAGGGGGTCTTGTAACTTTTTGCACAGGCTGGCCTCCAACCATGATCCTCCCAATCCTTGGCTCCCAAGTAGCTGGAACTACAGGTATGCACCACCTTGTCTGTCATTAAACTTTTCTTTCTTTCCTTTTTTTTTTTTTGAGTATTTATTTTATTGTTGTGCTGTGTTGGGGATACATTGTAGCATTTACAAAAGTTCTTACAATGTGTCAAAAATATCATACTTAAATTCACCTGGCCACTTCTCTCCTTTATCCCCCCACCCCCATTCCTGGAATAGTTACAACAGGTCTCATTTTTGCATTTACATACATGTGCACACAGTATTTGCATTGTATTCACCCTCCCACCTCCTTTTCCCGCCACCTTCCGCCTGAGCTTTCCTTATTAGCAGAAAGAGAAGGGCCACTCATCTTCTGAGCATCTTCCTAGGGCCAGGTACCATGACAAATCTGTGCCATACCTGTGCAGTCTCCTTTGTTATCTATTTAACAGATGAAGGCCCACGTGGGACATGGCTCTGGCTGGGCACTGAGGTAGGAGGGAGCTCTCAGAGGTGGCTGTTGACCTTGAGGCTGTGGATTGCTTCTTGCATGTGTGGGTCAGGGACCCATAGAATGAGTAGTGACAGTTATGTAAGAAGGGACCTCATTCTGGGAGGAGGCTCGCACAACTTCTGAGGCCGAGAGGTCCCAGGATCCACGGCCCACACGCTGGAGAATCCGGGAAGCCTCTATGCAACTCAACAGTCCCAAGATCTGGAAGGAGGAGCTCCGTGTTCAAATTCAGCAGGTCACAGAAGGTCCACCCATGCCGAGGGGAGGGGGAAGGGACAGGGGGAGTGGAACTTGGCCATCCTCTGCCTCTTGGTTCTACCTTGGACTAGGTGATGCCCTGACTTTGGAGAGGGCGTGCCTTCTTGCTCAGTCCACACATCAAGTGCTAATCTTTTTCTTTCAGAAGTGTCCACACAGACACAGTCAGAAATAATATTTTGCCAGCTCTGTGGGCAGCCCTTAGCCTGGTCAAGCTGACACCTAAAATTAATGGTCACCAAAATGCCCCGGATGTGCCAGCGTAAACAGAACCGTCAGTCTGTAAACAGAAGGCACACATGGCACCATTACAAACCCCAGCACTGCCTCCAGTCGCTCAGGGAGGCAAGCACTTTAGGGCTGATTTTGGGCCTTCCCTCCCCTCGGCCTCTGCCTTGGAACCAGCCCTCAGCTCTGGATGCCTGGGTTAGGACCAGTTTGGTAGTGTGGCTTCTCTGCTTTGTGTCCTCCCCCTGCTCCTCTGCCCAGAGGCCTCCTCATTAGTCATGCCCTCCCAGTGGTCCAGTTCTCCCACCCAAGTACTAACCAGGCCGACCCCACTTAGTTTCCAAGATCAGATGAGGTTGGGCACATTCAGGGCAATATGGCCATAGACTCAGTGGTCCAATTCTCTTGTGAGCACCAAGGCCTCTGGCACCTGCCTCCTGCCTGAACTTCTTCTTCAGCGTCATCCTTGCCCCCTGCTCCCACTGGAGAGGTCCCCTCACAGCTGAGTGGCCTCCTTGCAGCTCCCCTTCAGGACTTTGATCTGCTTAAGATGTGCCTCTTGAGTTTCAGGAATGGGAGCAAAGGGACAAAGCAGAGGTCTTTTCCTTATGTGCCAGTCCCCCAGAGTGCCGACCTTAATCTCATATCCGTCTTCCGTGAGAGGAAACTGAAGCCCAGTTACTAGGTGGTTTCTGATCAGAGTGGGAACCACAAAGATCACCCCATCTCCAAGACCCACAGAGCTGCCCTGTTCTGGGAGCACTGTGTCCATCCGCTGGCCACCCCAGCCCCCAGTTCTCCCAACCCCCTGGGGATGTAACAGCAGGGGCCTGGCCCTCCCCGTTAGCACTCAAGCCTGCAGCTCTTGTATTGACTCTCCATCACACTGTGCAGGACGGTGACAATTTAACCATCCTGTGTCTGTGTGTCTGCGTGCCTTATCTCCTCCACTCAGCCATAAATTCTGGGCCTGCTGTCTCTCCCATCTCCTTGTGTCCCCAGCTGGTGCTCAGGTCCTTGTGTGGCCTTTCTTTTTGCAGGAATGCATAAAATATGCAGCAAGCAGAGGTGTTCACCATGAGGCTACGCTTTCTTAAGGATGATGACTCTGCAGGGCCACAAGACCCAGTGCTGTCTGAACCCTTACTGGGTGTTGAGCACACCATGACCTTCTTCATTATTTCCCCAACAGGCCAAGTCAGAGGAGGACACTCCACTCCGCAGAGGAGTCTCAGAGGGGTCTGGTGACCTGCTGGGTATCACTTAGCAAGTAGTGAGTCTGATCCCCCCCTCTCTGAGTGAGGAGGACTTTCCTATTTATAGGGACCGTCCAGGGCATCTCTGTCAGATAGGAATACATGAGCTGGAATGGTAGCATATGCTTGTAATCCCAGCACTGGGAAGGTTGAGGGAGGAGTATCAAAAGTTCAAGGCCAGCCTGGGCAACTTAGCAAGCCCCTGTCTCAAAAAATATATACACCATATGGTCTTGCTATATTGCTCAGGCTAGCACTGAACTCCTGGGCTCAAGCGATCCACCCAGCTCAGGTGCCTGCCACCACGCGCCTCACCCATTAGTGACTCGCTTACGTGATTTTCAAATTTCTGGCAGCGACACCAAAAAAGTGAAAGGAGGGCTGGAAGTGTGGCGCAAGTGAGAGAGTGCTTGCTTTGTAAGCACGAAGCCCTGAGTTCAAACCCCTGCCTTACCAAACTAAAAGTGAAAGGACTGGAAAATGAATTTTAATAGTAAATTTCATTTATCCCAGTGTAACCAAATATTGTCACTTCAGCATGTGGTCACTGTGAACATTAATGAGACACTTTCCTTGTTTTTATCCTTGCTGTTCTAAGACTTGGAAATCCATTGTGGTTTTGAGCTGGTGGCACCTTCCACCAGGACTCGCTGCATTCTGAGCACTCAGTAGCCACCTATGGCTTGTGTCCTCTGTACTGGACAGCATGGCTATAGGGCAAGGGCTTCCAGATTCAGAGTCGAGCAGGTTCCTTTGGAGCTTCTGGTCATGAACCCAAAACATGAGAGGCTTGCCTGGTGCAGCAACTGTGAGCAGTCACGTGATCATTTATTACTCAGTGTGACCACACCTGCCCTCAGCCCTGGCCAGGGGTGTGTGGTGTGTGTGGCGTGTGCATGTGTGTGTGTGTGAAGGTGGCCCTTTTGCAGCCACTGACTGCAGACACACAGATCTGCCTGCGCTCACCTCCCCTGGGGGCCACCCAGGAGGACTTAGAAAATGGAAGATGCCCTTTGCAGGCCCCTGTGGGGCTGTCATCGTGGGTCCCTGGACCTGGAAGGTCACATCAATAACATGTCATCTGCTCACTGGGGCTCACTGCAAAGTCCCCCACCTGGGGAGACTGCAGTTTTCCAGCGGCTTCTGTGGCCGACTGGCTGCAGGCCTGGCCAAGCTCAGGTTCCTTCGGGGAAGGCGCGTTTCTTTCCCGGTGCACGTCCAGGGCTTCGGTTACGCCAGCAAAGCCGCTGATGTCAGCAGGACCTCGGCCCACCTCTGAGGTGTCTGTGCCGGCCGGCTTGTCACCTACACAGATGCTGTTTGCTGGTAGCAGAGGGTAATTATGGGCTCCTCCTTGAGGACCAGCCTGTGCATGTGTCTCTCCTGGGGCTGGTGGCCGGGCTGGGGCAGCCCTGCTGCTGTCAGCTGTTCAGTGACTTGTGAAGGGCTGGGACTGCAGTGGGGCCTGGGAACAATGACATCTGTGGGTCCTGGCAGGGCTGACCTCCACCTCCAGCCACAAACTCTGCCCCCAGGCTGTCCTGCATCCTCAGTGTCTCTCTGCTCTCCCTCTCCCCCTCCTACCCCCCTGGTTCTTGAATCCTGATCACTGGTCAGCAGGCTCCATTGTGCTGTCCTCTGCCATTCTGGGACATTTCTAGGCTGCTCCTGCATGTCTCACTGGAGTCTTCCTGTTTTGTGCTGGGTCGGCCCCAATACTGGGCTGAATGGTGTCCTAGACTCTGGAACCTCAGAGCGTGACCTTGTGTGGAGATGGGTTCTTGGAAATGCAATCAAATTAAGAAGAGATCAGATGAGGATGCATCTGCCTGAGGGTGGCTCCTTATTCAGTGTGACTGGTGTCCTTAGAAGAAGAGGGAAATTTGGACACAGACACAGAGGAGGTGAAGGTGGAGGTGGAGATGGGAGAGACGTACCTATAAATGGAGGAGTGCCCAGGATTGCCAGTTGCCATCAGAGGCTAGAAGAGGCAGGGAAGAATTGGACTATCGACCTTCAGAGGGAGTGTGGCCCTGCTGACACCTTAATTTGGGACTTGTGTCTCCAGAGGGTGAGAAAACACATCCTGTTGTTTAAGCCACCCAACTTGTGGTCATTTGTTTCGTTCGGTAGCTTCAGGACACACACACAGCCACCTTTCTCTCTCTACAAGCTCCACCTATGGCAATAGGAGACTTCCCTAGTCAGATGGGCTCTTGGGGATTCCCCAGAACCCCAGCAGGCTAGCACTAGAATCCAGCTCTGCCTGCAGACTCCCTGAACACACACACACACACACACTTTCCGGGATATGGTCTTCAGAATTCCAAAGGATTTCTTTGAGCTCACCAGTCCCTGATCACAGCCAAGCCGTAACCCCACACTTGGCAAGTGTCACAGTAAATGCTCCACCCCCACCCCCACCCCCACCCCATCCCATGATGGCACTTTGGGGAGATTAGTCTGGCAGCCAAGGGTGGGGTGGGCAAGAATAGGCAGACAAGAGCAGGTTACTGCAGCAGAATGGGCTGAAGCCATCCACACTGACTCAACGTGACGGCAAGGCTATAGGTGACAGATCTGAGTGCTGGATGGGGAGCAGGGGTGCTGATGGAATGGGTAGTGCTGACGAGGGGGAAAGGTCACAAATGGAGGGAAGTGGCCAGCAGGGACACTGTGCGGCCTGCTAGTTAGGAACCACCTGAATGGAGTCTTGGCTCTGTCCTGCCAGCTCCTTCACTACCTCAGCTGCCTCGCAGGGCCCTGGGGGGTAGGGGGCGTTGAACCTGGAGGAGGATGCACCCTTGGGCTTCCTCTCGAAGCTCCTTGAGGCTTAGACTTCCTGAACCCATTGACACTATATATTGGGTGGCTGTATGCACAATGCAGAGCAAAGAGGAGCAGAGGCCAAGGGCAGCTCTCAGGAGAGTCAGGAAGTCAGTTGTGGAAGGATGGAAGCAGGCCAGGCAGTCAGTCCCCAGGGTCACAGTAGAGACAGGTTAAGGAAAAAGGGGGAATTCAGGGACACCCAGGAGGAACATGGAGGGGACCTGGGGATGGAGAAAAGAGATCTTGGGGAGAGCAGTTTCAGCAGGCTGGGAGTTAAGAGGGCAAAGTGGGTGCCCATGCACACACACACACACACACACACACACACACACACACACACACACTGCAAGGGACTGGCAAAGAATGGAGGGGAGGGAAGGGGAGGGGAGGAGAGGAGAGAAGAGGGGAGGGGAGGGGACGGCTAGGGAGGGGAGGGGAGGGGAGTGTGGCCAGGCAAAGGTGTCTGTGAGACAGGAGAGACCATGCAAGGTGGAGGTTGGAGTGGGAGGAAGGGAAGGTGAAGTGGGGAGGCGGCACCAGGGGCTCAGATGGTGGTCCACTTGGGAAGAGGAGGGGGACTAGCGGGGAGGAGAGAGGATGAGGCACAGGTTCTAAAGCACTGGAGGGGAGCAGTGTGAGGAGGTGCCAAGTCTGCACTGGGGTGGACAGGAGATTAGGGAAGAACGGCTGCTTGGTAGGGCAGAGGCTGAACAATCCCATACTGTCCCTTGCAGAGACCTACCACCATCTGCCACCAGGAGAGGCAGGGACTCAGGACCAGGGCTTGGCCTGGCTGGTGTCCAGGGGCTGAGAGCCTGTTTTTTTTTTTTTTCAGGTTGGGCTGGAAGTGGCCCAGTGCCCCTCCCCTCTCCCCACCTGTTTGGGGTTCCAGGCTGCCAACAGAGATCTGAGCTGAGTGTGCAAGGGAGAGCAGCCCAGCCCGCTGAGCACACACAGAGAGCGGGAGGGGCTGGTCACTGAGCTGTTGGCATCTCCACACTGTCTGAGATTTTTATTTTCCTCCTTCACTCTTGGTGGTTTTACATTTAGCTTGCAACCACAGGCACTTTTTCGTTGTTGTTTTTGTTTTCCCACAAACACAATAAAGCCAAGCAGCCACCTCCGGTGATGCGCTTGTGGGCTGAGCTGGCAGGTGAGCGGTTCTGTTCATGCTGACGTCACAGGTGCTATTGACAGGCTGCTTCTTTGAGTTTCCCAGACCCCTGGCACACAGACTTGGAGGAGGTGGGAGTGGCATCGCTCTTTAATGCAGGAACCCCATTTCCTTCTCAGCTAAAGATTCTCCTTCCTTGAGGAAAGCAGGTGCCCGAGGTGGGGATTCTAGCACTTCCCCTGCCTGCCAGCTCACCTGCCTCTGCTCGCCTCACCCTGCCCCGCCTCCTCCTCCAGCCACATGGCCTCTGGATCTCACCCGTCCTGGCTCATACAAGGACTTCATTCTTTGCTGCTGCTGTCTCCTCTGCACCAGCCCTGCCTCCCTGTCAAAGGCCTCGGTCACAAGCAAAGTCACTCTGCCCAGGCTTCCTCCTCTAACCCTTCTCTCTGTAGCTGCTACTCTCCCCCCCCCCCCGCCCCCGCCTCTCACACATGTCACTGGGTGGGGGTCAGGCCCAGGGATCCTCTCCAGGAGCCAGGGTGGAGATCAGCCAAGGTCACTGCCTGCCAGAAATTCACCCATCCTTGCTGCCTTAACCAATGCTCTGCTGGGAAAAGGCCAACAATCAGATTTGGGGAGCCTGGATCAAAAGCTCAGATTTGTGTCTCTTGCCAGTCCTTGTGGTGTGACTATTCCCACCAAGGTCAAGTTCAACCCACCGGAAGCATTCTGCTGGAAAACTGAAAATTCCCAGCCCAATGCAGTTCCCCTTCTAAGATCAGTTCCATCTCTTTGTGGCCTGGTTCTGCTCTCTGAGCTGCTCCTCCTGCCCCTCTGGACCCTATGAGGCCAAGGATGAAAAGTCCCTTGTGGACGGAGGTCTGAGGGCGGGCTCGGAGGGACCATGGGGCAGGCCTGGGAGCCGTCCATTTTCCAGCTGTGGAGAGAACTTAGTATCTCTAGGAAGACTCAAGTCTAAGGAGATGAGGCCAGAAGCACACAGCAGATGGACTCTAGAGCTACCTGGCATTCAGCCTTCCTCTGGCTGCCCTGTCCTCAGATTGCCCACCAGACACCATCTTGAGGGTGTGGAGGCCATGCCTAGGCCACAAAATCTCAGCATCCTGGTGGTGGGTGCCCTGGGCAGGGTCCCAGGTGCTGACTGCTGGCTCCATGGGTGCTGAGAGGGAGGGGGAGGGTCATCTGGTTTTGGCCAGTGTGAGTCCGGCAGGTACGGCAGGTCCCAGGTATTCTGGAGTCAGTGGTAGCCTGACCCCACTTTCTGAAATGATGGAGGAGTGTCTTCTGGGTGGATCAGCTTGGTGGTGTCCTGGAAACCATTTTCTACCTTGACCTCCTTCACCAGCCCAGTGATATGTATTTTGGCAGTACTGGGGTTTGAACTCAGGGTTCTACACTGCCAGTCAGGCACTCTACTGATTGAGCCACGCCTTCAGACATTTTTATGCTGGTTATTTTGAAGATAGGATCTTGGTTTTTGGCCAGGGCTGGTCTGGACCACAATTCTCCTATTTTATGCTTCTTGCTGTGGCTGGGATGACAGGCATGTACTACCACACCCAGCTTTTTTCTATTGAGATGGAGGTCTTGAAAACTTCCTCACCAACTGGCCTTGAACTGCCATTGTCCCAATCTCTGCCTCCCAATGGACTGGAGGTGTGGCTCAAGTGGTAGAGCACCTGCCTAGCCAGCACGAGGCCCTGAGTTCAATCTTCAATATCGCCAAAAAAAAAAAAAAAAGAAAGAAAGAAAGAAAAAGATGAAGTGTAACCTCAGCTGGGTGAGGTAGTGCACATCTGTAATCTCAGCTACATGGGAAGCAGAGATAGGAGGATCAAAGTGCAAGGCTGACCTGGGGAAAATCAAGTGACCCTATCTGAAAAGCAAAAAGACTGGAGCATGGCTTAAGTGGCAAGCACTTGCCTAGCGAGTGGGAGGCCCAGAGTTCAAATCTCTAGTCTACCCTGCTCACCCCCACCCCCCAAAAAATGTAGACTCTGGGCTGGGACCTAGAATCTTGTCACTAGGTCCACCTGTCTGGCAGCACTTCTGCAATGTTTACGCAACCCCACAGACAACTCGGAGGTGGCAAGACCAGAAGGCCATCACAAAACGGTGGCCCTCTGTGCTCTCACTCAGAGCTCACCGACTCTGACCTGGCACACGATGTTAGCCGTGCTGCTCCTTTGTGCTGGCTCACCCAGGATTAGCAGGGAAAGAGAAGTGAGAACGTCTGGGGGCCTGGGGGAAGCACACGGGGGACAGCAGTGTGTGATGACAGTCGACAACAGGAGGAAACTGAGGGCTACAAAAACAAAACCCACTGCAAGAGCTCACACAGCCTAACCGGAGGAGGGGTGGAGTGTGGTTCTTGGGAGTCAGCGCCTCCTGGGCCCAGTCCTGTCTGGCTGTGGACACCCAGCAGACAGACGCAGGGAAGAAGGGAGGAAGGGTGGAAGGAAGCCAGAAGCTCAGCCCATCCTGTGTTTACAAGGATGTGTAAGAGGCTCTGGGCGGGAGGGTGGCGATGGGTGAAATGGTTTTCTTTTATTCAGTGACCTCTCAGCAGGGTCACCGCATTTTCAAGATTCTCCACAGAAGTGATTGCTGCCAGATATATTTTTATTATAAAGGAATACATGTTTACTGGGAAATGCTGGAAAATGAAAGAAAAAAAAATAAAAGAAGGCAGAGGGAAGGAAGAAGTGTGGGGGAGAGGGAGGACAGACGTTTGGAGGTCTCTGTCCTGTTCTGGGTCTGGCCACCTCTTCTGTCTATCTCAGGGTCATATCTGAGCTTTCTGTATGTGAACATGCATTATAGTTGACAGACAGACAGTGTATTTATAGAACTGTCTTCTGCTTTTCACTTAACTTGTATTTGTCCCTCCCACCGGGGGACTTAAACCACCAAATGCCAAACCCAAATCTTAGTCACTTGCTGTTTTTTTAGTGACATTGTCAGGTTTGGCCAATAAAAACCTCGAGCACCCACTTAGATTGGAGGGTCAGGTGATTGATGCCCTCCTCAGCAAATATGGCAAACACTGGTCCCAGCAAAGGATTTGTTGTGTATCTCACATTCAAAACTGACTGTGGCCTGTGTTTTGTCTGGTGACCTTCTGGGCGCCGACTTCCCTCAGAAACTGGCAGGGCACTGCTGGGCTCAGGTTGCCATGCAGCCTGCAGGGATGGGTTCTGGGTGACGTCAGTCGTCCCTGGTGGGGGACAGCTGATCCCCATTATCTGCCAGGTACCTCCCAGGTGATTTCCTGTCATGGCTCCTCTAACCCTCTTGAGAGCTGTGAGGCCATTTTGCAGGAGGGAAGGCAAGGCCTGGGGCTGACGCTGTCTGGGATTTCTCAGTTGCAGAGTGATTTAGGATCCCAGTGTGCTTGGAAGCTCAGCCAGAAAGCAGGGCCTGTGAGGCCTGGACCAGGCTTTGGGGGTGCCAATGCCACCTCCCCAGGGCACCCCTCCCTGATGGCCTCTGAGCTGTAGGGAGATCTCCAGGACCCGGAACCCATAGCGTGAATGTAAGAAGCCACTGTCTGCCCTTGGGGCCCAGGGCTTTTGAATTGCTGGCAGCAATTTCTTGTGAGCCCTCAAGGGTTTCTTTAAAAGCAGTTCAAGTGCCCGGTCCCTGGTGGGAGAGGTTAAGTAGCAGGGATGGAGGATCAAGTGCCCGCTTGGGGGTGGGGGTGGGGGTGGGCGGGGCCTGTGGAAGGCACTGGAACTGGCTGCTCAGTTTCCCAGCTCCTCCCTTCCCCCACTTGCAGCCCCAGACCCTCAAGAAGACCCCTGGAGCTGGCCTTAGACCCTACAGTGTAGACCTGCTCTGGGCCAGGTGTGGAGAGAGGACAGAGGTGAGATCTGTGGCTCCTTCAGGGACATGCCCACCGCCTTCCTGGCACTGGAAGCCTTGGGGAACACAGCTGGCTGGGTGGGCACCTCCTAAGGTAGATGTGGCCTGGACCTGTCTGGGGGCCGAGCCACCCCCTCCCAGGGCAACTACTGAAGCAGCAGGCTGAGGGCATCAGCTGGGAAGGACTCTTGACAGGTCAGGCAGCAAGGTAGCCAAATAGGCCAGCTCCAAGCCAGGCCCAGCATGGGAGACATAGGAGCCTGGGTCCTGCCATGTAAGGCCACACCTCTCAGAGGAGGTGGACAAACATCAGGATTTAATCTAGGGCCTGAAACTGGGGACTGTCCCCAACAGGGTGTGTTGGGTGCTTGGAGCCAAAGTCTGCTGAGCACTCAGCTGGGGATTGTGTTCTGGGGATGAGTGCAGATTGGGAACATGGTGGCACACAGTGCACCCAGGAGTGGAGGTAGCTCGGTAGGGCAGACCCATGGGAGCTGGGGAGGGGTCCAGTGACCACATATTTGCTGGGTGACCAGTGAGGGGGAGGTGGAGTGGTTGGGGGTCTGCTCAGAACTGCTGCCAAAGGTCCAGGGCTAAATGTGAGTGGCTCTCGATGGGACAGGGCAGAGGGCCGAGGTTGCAGCCATGGGCTTTGGAAAGGATGGAGGGAAGGCTTTTGTTCCTGGACTACAGTTTCCAGCAGGAGTCTTCCTGCAGACTGTGGGGGTCTCCACTTCATCCCACTAAGGATGAATTAATAGGAAGATAGGGGAACTCACACGGCAGGTTGGCTCTGGACACAGGCTCTGTGAGAGAAGGAGCCCAGTGGGTAGGAAAAGGCTCTGACACCTCTTTCTCAAATGGGAGGGGCTCCTCCCACCCCTGGCTGAGCAGGACTCCCTCAGCCCTCCGCAGGCTTGCGACCGTGCAGAGGCAGCCCCCACTTGGTTTCCCTCTCTGCTGTTGCTGTCTGGAGGTCTCAATACTTTTGAGCAAGGGCCCCTGCCCTTTCATTCAGCTCTTCCCTGAAAGTAATGTGACATTCCTGCCAGGACTGCACCTGTTGGGGTAGCAGAGGCTTGAACCTGAAGAGGGGAGGGGCTCACCAGTCAGATCACCCACCAGTCGGGGCCCTGGGAGTGTTTCTCCAGGGAAGGCCTACAGCGGAAAGAAAGGAGGGAGGTGGGGCAGGGTAGAGCAGGAGAGACCATGAAACCTTGAGCCTGAAGGAGGCAGAAGGAAGCATGAGAGCCCGGGAGGGGTCCAGAACCTGGAGGTAGAAGTGGGGAGAGGGCAGGGATTGCTGGCCTTGCCCAGCCCTGCCTGTTCACCCTTCTAGGCCTTCTCACACCCTGAGGTCATTGTTATCGCCCATTTTACAGAGGGAACAACAGAGGCACAGAGGTTTAAGGTTGGGGGTGAAACAGGGGGGCCTTCCTGGTGTCAACAGTAGAAACACCAGGATCCTACTTCCTCTGAGTCCCTATGTAATAGCCCTGGGATGGGAGCTGAGATTTACATTTTTAAAAACTCCCCAGATTTAGGGACTTCTACAGTAAAGTCTTTGCCCATGGCCACCAGCTGAAAGACAGCCAAGTCCTTTGAAGCAGGGCCTTTCACAACAGGGAGAGGGACTTTTGCCAGAGGTTAGGGGACACTCACCCCAGAGCCCCTGCCGAGGCTGGGTGCCTGTGTGGGTTTCCTGCTCACTCCTGGCTGCATCCCTGTGGGCTGGCCTCATCATCCCCTTTTACAGATGGGCCCAGGAGGACTCAAGGCTCCTGTAACTTGTGTCATATGGTGCCACTCACACTGGGTGGCCCTAGAGATTGGGGGCAGAGACTTCACCTGGGCTGCACAGGAGCATTAGGGGTGGCTTAAAACAATGCCATGCTGGGGGTGTGGCTCAGAGGCAGAGCACTTGCTTGGCGTACATGGAGGCCTGGGTTCCAGCTCCAGCACGGAGAAAAAGAGACAAAGCTGTGCCCAGGCCCCACCCAGACTCAGCACAACATCATCTTGGGGTTTTAATCAAATCATCCCAATGGGCAGGATGGGTGCTGGGATTTAGAGGAAAGGAAAAAAAAAAAAAATCCTCGTTCTGCCATGAAGCAGAAATAAAGCAGATCGATCTGTGCACCCCACAGTGTGAACTCCCGGGCGCGTCCTCCACGTGGCCAATGACCTAGGGCATCTGCCCTTGCTTTTACAGAAGGACACAGAACAGAGCCCTGAGGACAACCAGGACAATCCACTTTAGACCTGGGACCATGTCACTGTCCTCTCCTTTGTCTTTGGACACAGGGCCATCCACCCCACAGATGTCCTGGCTTAGGATAAGAAGCCTTCACCACACATCCCCAAGTCCTGGACACAGCATCGTGGGAGTGACAGGGTCTGTGAGACCCGGTTCAGGCCCTCATTGAGCATGGGAAGAGCTGAGTCCCTCGTGATCCTGCTGTGGGCCCTGCTATCTGCTTGACAAATGTCCCCCCCACTCAGAACACGGCGGGGTCCTGTGGCTTGAGAACATCCTCAGCCTGGGGCTGCGGCCTTCGGAGGGCATAATGGAACCCATAGCCCTCTCTTCCTTAGGGAGCGTGTCTTGCCAATTCAGGTCTTCAGCAGGCACGCACTGGGTAACCTCCGTCTGCCAGACTCCTGCCGACCTGACCTGCTGTACCTGCACCCCTGCTGGCCACTCTGTGACTCTCAGTGAGCTGTGGATCCAAGCACAGGGTGGATTTCAAAAACTGGTGACTTCTCCACCATTTTCTTCCAAGAGCCCAGCATCCCAGGTGCCAGGGTCAGCCTGGAGCATGAGGCCTCTGGGGACAGGGGTCATCTGCTTAGAGCCTGATCCTAGCCAGAAGGCTCTGCTGGCCCCCGTCACACCTCAGACGAAGCCACAGGAAAGGTGCGTTTGAGATGCAGTCTTGAAGCTCTGAGGCCAGAGATGGACACAGCTCTTCCCTGGCATCTGAAGCCCAGCTCCCATCGAGTCCTCCCAAGATGGCCCAAGGGAGCACACTGGCCCCCACACACGTGCAACCCAGAGGAGCAGGGAGGTAACACCACAGAGTCCCCAGAGCAGTGGGTACATGAGTAAATGCGTCTCCCTCTTCCCCTGCCATGTGCTCCACGAGGCCCCTAGGGCTGGGCCCTGTTGCCATAGCGATGCAGATTCCAGGCAGCATCCCCACACTGCCGCCCCTTGCTCCTTCCTTCTCCTTCTCCCCACGCCACTCCCTGCAATCACTTTTCAGGAAGCCACCTGCAGATAAAGCCAGCCCACCACAGCCTTTGCTTTGGGGGACAATTCGGGTGAAGGAGTTACTTGAATTTAGCCACACCTAGGTCACTCTAGGAGCTGGGGTGAACAGAGTCATGATGGAGCTGAGCAGCCAGTCAGGGTCTTCATTCCTGGAGGGGGAGGGGGTGGGTACTGGGTGGGGGGACAAATGGACAGATGGCAGAAGTGAAGCTCTGTGGAGTAGGGAGAGGGGTTGGTTTGACTCCCTGTTTATTTTTATAATTAACCTTTTTATGTTGAAATCCTTGGAGATTCACGTGTTGTAGGGAACAGCACAGAACAATCCCACACCTCGTCTCCACAGCTCCCCTCATCTGATAGTCAGTATCCCCTTTGTGACCGGGAAAATATCCATCCAGCACACCCGTGTTCGTGACATTTCTGTGACGGTGCTCGAGCTTGCTCGTGTGGGCATTTCTCCTGTGGGAGTCTTGCCTGTATGTGACCACCACAGTCAAGATCCGACACCAGGAGATGCCCTCCCTTTGTCCCTCTCACAGCCACACACAATTCCTCCCCTCCCCACCTCCAGCTCCTTTGGTTTGTCACTTCAAGAATGTGATGTGAATAGAAGTGCCACAGGTGACCTTCTGGGACTGGCTTTTTTTTTTTTTTTTTCACCCAAAGTTCCCTGGAGATGGATGTGATTGCCTCGTGTGACAGAGCTGGTTCTTTTCTCTTTTTTAATCAAAGTCACAATCCAAGATGTGATGGACTGGTGTTATTTAACCGTTTGGGCCTTGAAGGTGGTCTGGGTATTTCTGGGTTTTGACTACTGCAAACAAAGCTGCTATGGATGATCGTGTACAGGTTTCGATGTGAAGAAACTTCTGTTTCTCTGGATAAACGCCCAGGAGTGTAAATGCTGGGTTGTATGGTTAATGGTATCTTTGTTTTATAAGAAATGGCCAGGCTGGGCATGCCGGCTAATGCTTGTAATCCCAGTTATTCAGGAGGTGGAGATCGAGAGGATTGTGGTTCAAGGCCAGCCTAGGCAAAATGTGTGTGAGACCCCATCTTAGTCAATCAAGGCTGGATGTGGTGGCATGCACTTGCTGTCCCCGCTACGTAGGAAGTATAAATAGGATGGCAGTCCAGGCATAGATAAAAGACCCTATTAGAGAAAGAAGTCAAGCAGTAAGTGGGAGAGCTCCTGCCTGGCAAGTGCAAAGCCCTGAGTTCAAACTCCAGTACCACCAAGAAACAGCAACAGCAACAACAAAAAACCACAGGCCACACTGTTTTCCAGCAGGGCTGTGCCATTTCACACCCCCACTCTGAGCCCATTTTCTGCATTGTCTCCGGCAGTGGTCACTGTTTTTTATGGTGTCCATTGCAGTTTTCCTGTGCGCTTCCCCCATGGCTCATGCTGCAGATCTTGTCCTGTACTTGCCATCTGGGTGTTCCTTTTTCCTGAAAGGTCACCATGGAATTTGAAGTGAGTTTGCCATAGACAGTATAGAGTTGGGTCATTTAAAAAAAAATACACTCTGGGCTGGGCACCTTGGTTCACACCTATAATCCTAGCTACTTGGGAGGCTAAGATTGAGAGAATCATGGTTCAAGGCCAGCCCAGGCAGATAATTCAAGAGACCCCATCTCCAAAACAACCACAGCAAAATGGACTGGAGGTGGGGCTCAGACAGTACAGAACCTGCTTTGCAAGCATGAAGCTGTGAGTTCAAACCCCAGTCCCACTCCCCCAAAAATAAATAAAATTAAAAAAAGGACTCTAACATCTCTGCGTTCTCCCTGTCGTTCTTAAACAATCTACATTTAAGGTCGAGTGTCGATGTATTAGGATTTAGGTCTGCCATTTAACATGTCTTTTCTGTTTATCTTTCCTTGCCTTTCTGTGGATTCCGTCTTGATTTCTTCTTCTTCATTTTTTTTCGTTTTTTGCAGTACTGGGGTTTGAACTCAGGGCCTACACCTTGAGCCACTCCACCAGCCCTTTCTTGTGATGTGTTTTTTTTTTTTTTTTTTTGAGATAGGGTCTCGAGAACTATTTGCCCAGGCTGCCTTCGAACTGCGATCCTCCTGACCTCTGCCTCCTGAGCAGCTGGGATTACAGGCGTAATCCATCTTGATTTCTTTAGGATGATTTGAGTGGAGCTGTTTACATGGCTTCAACAGTAGCTTCTCTACATTTTTTTTTTTTTTGCTTCTGGGTGCTAAGGATGGAAGCCAGGGCCTTGTACAAGACAGGCCAGTGCTCCACCACTGACCCATATGTCCAGCCCTGGTGTCACAGTGTCCATGGGTATCAACCTCCTGTCTCAACATTTCACACCTAGGGTGGATGTGGGAGTCTTGGTGCCACTTAGGCTCCTTGGGCTTTCCTGTTTCCACTTTTTATTCTTTAATTATCATTATTTTAAGATTCAGGTCTTACTGTGTTGTTCGGGCTGGCCTGGAACCCCCGCACTCTAGAGATCCTCCTGCCTCAGTCCCCCTTTCAAATGCCATGGTCTTGAGGATCAGAGCCTCTCGACCGTTAGGTAGGTGTGATTTGCAAGGTTCATAGAGAGGCCGTTTCACATGTTCCCATATTTCTGTTCCATCCTTTATTTGAGTTTTATTTCCCCCCCTTCTTCATGCTCTAGGATTCCTTTAAAAACTCATTCTCTTTCTGTCTAAAGAACTGCTTTTGACCATTCTTCCAGGGCAGGTCAGCTAGCAACAAATTCTGTTAAGAAAAGCAATAATTTTTGGATTGGGGCAGTGGCTCAAGTGGTAGAGAGCTTGACTAGCAAGCTCAAAGCCCTGAGTACTGCAAAAAAACAAAAATTCCTAGTTTTTTCAAGAGTACCTGCAATTGTTTGTTGAAGCATTGCTATGCCGTTTTAAAATCTAAAGACGTCTTTGTGTTTATTTCCTCTTCATCCTTAAAGGATGCTTTTGCCAGCTGTTGGTGGTATGGGGTTTGAACTCAGGACCTTGTGCTCACTAGGCTCTATCGATGGAGCCTCAGCCCTTGTCCAACAATTCTTTTTTCTTATAGCTCTTAAAAATTTCCCTTTTCCCAGCCTCCATAGTGTCAGATGAGAAGCCTGCCCTTGAGTTGACAGTCTTCTGTGGGGAGTGTGACATACCCTTCTGGCTACTTTCAAGATTCTTTTAAACTCAGCTTTCAGAAGTTCATTACCCAGTGCCTGGCATGGATTTTTTGGCTTTCTCCTATTACCGGTTTGCTCAGCTTGAATCTGTACATTTGTGTTTTGCCAAATTTGGGAAGTTTTCAGCCACTGCAGTCACGTGCCACATATAGTCTGAGCTGGGCGTGATGGTGCATGCCTGTAATCTTAGCACTTGGGAGGCTGAAGCAGCAGGGTTGAGAGTTCAAGGCCAGACTGGGCTACATAGTGAGACCTTGTCTCAAAAACAAAAACAAAAACAGAGATTATAACAGAGCTGAAAAATCCCCATCGCCTCTGACCTCTGCCTCTGGCGTAGCTAGGCTCACAGGCATGAGCCACTGGCACCTGGCCTCCTACTTACATATTTTAAAAGTTTACTGTAAGACAGAGCGCCATGCCACACCTCCCGGGAGCAACAGACGACCTACGCGGATTTGTGAGTGCTCGGCATGGGGCTTGCACAAGGATGAAATGGCCCAAGACACAGCTTTCCTCGTCCTGGAGTCCTGCCCGGCTACAGCTTCTAACACTCTCTGGGGCTCACTCTCCTGGGATTCCTACCTGTGCTGGATCTTTGTTACTGTCCCGATGGCCTCCGACTCTGCTCAGATGGGACAAATTCTATCTGTCCCCAAGTTCTCTGGTGCCAGCCTCTGTCTTGTTTACTGCTGTTATCAAGTTCTCAGTTCTGTAATTTCCACTCCGTTTTTTTTTGTGACTTTTTGTCTGCAGAGATTTCCTGTGTTCTCATTGGTGTCAAGAGAACTTAGAGTTGCTTGCTGAAGGAGTTTATGCTGCTTTAAAACCCTTGCCCGGATGGCATTCAGGGCTGTCTCTCCCCATGCAGGGTGTGGCTTTTTCATTCTTGGTGTGATGGGTGATTTTTTTTTTTTTATTGTACCTGGGACATTTCATCTGCTAGAGCTGGAGATTCCAGGTCTTCTTTAAATCTGCCACCTTAGTAGGTGGTCACGTTCAGGGTCACCTTGCAGGTCCTGGATACTGCTTCGGCCAGTGGCTCCCAGCACAATCGAATTTTCAGAGCCGTTTTGGTATTAGTTGGCTGCCTGGTTTATCTGGTGACATCAGGGTGGCTACAGGTCCTTGCTTAAGGGGGCAGAGTGTCCCTGAATGTTAAAGCCTGGGGGGCTCTGCAGAGGTCCCCCCAAAAAGACACAGAACCTCTCCCGAGGGGAGGGGAGCTCAGGTGCGGCAGGTGTGGGAGGCTTTGCCCCACTACTTTCTGTGAGTGGGGTTAGGGCTGAGGCTCTGTCTCTGCTGTGCTGCCCACTCACCCAGCGTGAGCAAGGACAGGCCTATCTGGCTTGTCTTCTCCTGCTAGGTTCACGGTTAGGGACCCTGGGCCTGAATCCTTCTCTGCTGCACTGCTATTCCTCCAGTCCTGGGCTCCTGGCCTGCCTTCTGTCCCCCTGTCACCTATCAGAGCCCCCTGGCTGTCTTTCGTGCTGTTTCCAGAGTCTGTGGCTCTGTTTTGAGCGAGGAGCAGGGAGAGCAGTTTCTGCACCTGCCCGGGTGGCAGGCCCCGCTCTGTTTTGCAGGTGGCCCTCTGGGAAGAAGTTAGGAAGCCAGTGGGAAGGACCACTGGGAGGGAGGTGAGGATGCACAGAGAGGGACACTGAGGGTGAGATGGTCCCCAGGGCTGGTGCTCACCCACTGCTGGTCACCAGTGCTCCTCAGTGCCTGGCACATCCCAGAGCTTGGGACATGGCTTCGGGATGGAAGCGACCAGGACCTCTTGGGGGAGGTTTCTGCTTTCCTCCTTCCTTAGCCCAGGGGAGGGGACACGGAAGGCCCCTGGATGGCTGTCACATCCTGAAACTGACATAGACCTGAGGGGTGAGGGGCACTGGGGGCTGGCAGCTCTGAGAACATGGAGGAGTTAAATGACAGAGCGGATGGTGGCACATACGGTCCCCACCCCCCATCGTACCCTCAGACCTCTCTGTGGCTCAGGCCTGCCAGGCACTGCAAGCTGACATGGCTCGCACCTACCAGGCTGAGACAAACACTCGCCAACCCCAGAGCCTTCTGCAATTAAAGTCTTAAGAGCAGGTCTCATAAGCAGGAGGGAAAAAGCAATTTCCTGTTCAATGTGTCAAAAACTGATCATCCAGAGCACCCCGAAGAGACGCCAGGCGGGGAAGAGTCTGGTTCTGTGGGCTCCTGAAGCCACGCGGGCCCCGCCCCCGTCACCGTCACCGCGGGGCAGCTGCCTTCGGGGTGATGGCAGCGGAGGGAGGTGTGTCGCCTAGGGCCTCGCTGGCCTCAGGTGGAGAAAGTGTCACAGTCTGCCACGGTGTTAGAGAGCTGCGTGTACATGTGTTTGTGTGTGCATGCATGTGCGTGATGCATGGTGCGTGTGCACGTGTGTGCACGTGTGTGCATAGTTTCCGTGGATAAGCAGCTGCGAGGCGTGTGTATGTGTGTGCATCGGGGTAGATGTGAGATTACATTTATTGCTCAACATTCAGAAAGCTCACGTGGGCTGGGGATGTAGCTCGGCTGTGGAGCCCGTGCTTAACTTTCGTGAGGCCCTAGGTTCGATACCTAGCACCACCACAAAAAAAGAGAAAGGAAATCCTAGTATAATTTATTTATTTATTGAGGGGCAGCACTGGGGTTTGAACTCAGGGCCTCACACTTGCTAAGCTGGCACTTTCCCACTCAAGCCTCTCCTCCAGCCCTGTTTTGTGTTGGGTAGTTTTGAGATCGGGTGTCAGGAACTATTTGCCAAGGTTTGGCTTTGACCCACGATCCTCCTGACCTCTGCCGCCTGAGTAGCCAGGATTACAGGCGTGAGCTGCCGACACCTGGCTAACCCTAGAATGTTTAATGAGAAACAGACAGCATAAAAATAGGCAAAGGATATAAACATAGAAAAGGAGAGTCCAAAAGTCTACTGCACTCAAAGCACACAGCCTGGCGTGCTGGTGACACCTGTAATCCCAGCACTCAGGGGGCTGAGTGAGAACTTTGTATAAGACTGTGTACAGGTGTACAGATGCACTATGCAAAGTCACAATGATAAACAGGTGATGGCCACACTGGTCCCAGAGGGAAAACCCTACCGACAGTGCTTTGCGTCACTCACAGAAACACTAATTGAGACAAGGAAGTGATCGGCCCTTCACCCTTCAGGTCACAGCCCTGAAGGCAAGACGCGGGGAGACAGACAGACACCCTTCATGCCTGCAGCAGCTGTCTGGGCCAGCGCACGTCGGCCCGGCCAGGGGACACGTTGGGAAGCTCGTCTGCAGAAAGAAAGACAACGGGGTACAGGTCCGGGGACAGATGGAAAGGAATGGCTTTCAGTGTTGCCCATGGTGCGCAAAGCCCAAAGAAAACAGGAAAGGAAGAGGCGGACGCCGTCATGGACGTGGAGAACCGAACGGAGGGATGAAATCCGTGCTGCTGACGCAAACGGTGGCCGGTGGCCGGCAAATATGGAGTCAAGAGGGAAAACACACAGAGGTTGTGCGGCGGGGTCCCCCTCTTCTGTGTGGTCAAACAGCAGTCCCCCCACCCTGGATCAGCGCACTGTGGTGTGAATGGCAGTTTGTGACCCAATCCCAAATCCCAAACTGGAATGGGGGTGGGGGGGGTGGGCTTTTGTTAAAATGAGAGGGGTACTTTTTTATGTATTTATTTGGTTTTGGAACAGGGTCTCACTACGTAGCCCAGGCTGGCTTTGGGTTTGCCTAGAGTCTACCGTGAACTCTTGCCTCAGCCTCCGAGTGCTGGGATTATAGATGTGAGCCACCATTCCCAGTCAGATGTTGATTTTTTTTTTGAAAGATTTTTGTTGTGTAATTGAGCTACAAAAGTCACATATTTAAAAGGTCTACTTTAATATAGTTTTTGGGTGGTACTGGGGTTTGAACTCAGAGCTTCATGCTTGTGTTTCATCAAGCTTGAGCCAAACCTCAAGCCCTTTTTGCTTCAGCTATTTTTGGAAGAGAGTCTTGAGGATCCTTCTACTTACTCTTCCTGCAGAACTGGAATGACAGGCATGTACCACAGCACTCGGCTATTGGTTCAGATGGGGTGTTTAACTTTTTGCCTGGGCTGACCTTTAACCAAGATCCTCCCAATCTCTGCCTCCCAAGGAATAGCTGGGATTACAGGCGTGAGCCACTGTACCCTTGTCTATCACTCCCAATGCTTACTCACCCCCGTTCATGTCCCCAGGCCACCACTGCCCATCTCCTGTTGCCAGAGGTAGGTTTGCATTGGACATTGGATGATACGCCGTTCTTTTGTCTGGCATCTCTACTCAGCACAAGTGCACAGAGAATTCTCCAGCGACTCCCTCCTGCCTGCAGGACCCCGTCCCGTACGGAGAGCCGTGTCCCATCGTTTGGAAGCAGCCGGATTTGTCCCCCCCCCCCCCCCCCCCCCCCCCCCGTTCACTTGATGGTGGGCCGTTTTCAGATTGGGGCTGTGACAAGTAAAGCTGCACGAACACCGTGTGGAGAGCCTGGGCCGGACCTGGACGGGGTATCTCTGACTTGTACGGAAACCGCCCAGCTTTCCGGATCAGCCGGAGCGTCTGGCACCTCCGCTGGAGAATCTGAGCTCCAAGACCCGGAATCGCATTGCCACCCCCCAGTGCTGCCAGCCACGCAGGTGTGGAGAGGTTGTGGTTTAATTGACAGAATTCAAATAATTCTCCTCCACTTATTGGCCTTACATCAGTGAGGGTATTTGATCTTCTTTGGGGTGGGGCTTATTTTCTTAATGAGTTTTGAGTGCGTGTTCTTTTTATGTCTTTCATGCACAGCCTTCCTCAGGTGTACAGCTTACAGAGATCTTCTCCCACCTTGTGCCTTTCCATTTTCTTAACAGCGTCTTTCAAAGAGCAGGCATTTTATTCTTTTTTTCTATTAAAACTTATAGTAATAAGGGCTGGGCATGGTGGTTCATGCCTGTAATCCCAGCTTACCTGGGAGGCATAGGTAGGAGGATCACTTGCCCAGGCAAAAACAAGAGACCCTATGTAAAAAATGACTAAAGCAAAAAAAAGGGGCTGGAGGTGCAGCTTCTGTTGTAGAGCACCTGTGTAGCAAGCCTGAGATCCTGAGTTCAAATCCCAGTATTGCAGAAGTAATAAATTAAAGAAATAAATAATAATAGTTATAGTAGCTTTGTTGTGATATATACACTTCACATCCCATATAATTTGATCCTTTATACGTACGGCCCATTCAAAGATTTTTGCTATAGGCGGACCCTGGTGGCTCATGCCTGTAATCCTGACTAATTGAAAGACAGAGATCAGGAAGACCGAGGTTCAAAGCCAGCCCAGGGAAATAGTTCACGAGACCCTATCTCAAAAACCCATCACAAAAATAGGGCTGGCGGAGTGGCTCAAGCGATCAAGCCGCCTGCCTAGCAAGGGTGAGTGAGGCCCTGAGTTCAAACCCCAGTGCTGCAAAAAAAAATTACGCTGTATTTGCAGAGATGTGCAGTTTCCCTGGTCAGCTGTGTCACCCCAGATGAACCCCGTGTCCATTACCGGGTGACCCCACACCCCCAAAGTCACTCTGGCCAGGCAACCACAGTGCACGTTTTTAATCCTGGCAACTCTGATTGACCAAGGGGTTTGCTGTTTTTGTGACTCACGCTTTGCTGCTGCACTTCGGGATCTTTGCCTGACTCAAGGCCGGGGTGGCTTGCTCACGCGGGTGACAGCTTGCGGGTGGCGCTCGGGTTGGTGGCTGATGCGCCTTGAGTCACTTCTTGCGTATGGCGCCCGGTGTGGACTGGAGCTCTCCCGCATCTTTCCGTGGTTGGACAGCTCTTCCTCTCAGCACAGAATCGTCGCTCTGGTTATTTTCACCCAGGCCAGCCTGGACCAAGGTCCTCCTATTTTATGCTTCCTGCTGTATCTGGGATGACAGGCGTGTACCATGGTGCCTGGCTTTTTCTGTTAAGATGGGGTCTCATGAACGCTTTTTGCCTAAGTTGCCTGGAACCTTGATCCTCTCAATCTCAGCCTCCCAGGTGCTGGGATTACAGGTGTGCAGCACTGCACCTGGCTCTGCATCTATTTTGAGAGAATCACACAGTTTTCCTTTTTTTCCCTTTAGTATCGTGAATCTACATAGTATCGTGAACTATGTAGATTGCTTTACGAACATTAAGCCAACCTTTATTCCTGGGATGAACCCTATTCGGTCAAACTGTTTCCTTTTGATGTATCATTGGGTTGGATTTGCTAAGACTTAGAATCGTTACGCCTGTGTCTGTGAGGGAGGTGGGTCTAGTTTTCTTCTAGGATGTCTTTGTCTGGGTTTCGTAGCAGGGTAATGCACTCAGCGTCCACAGTCAGGTCCTGGGTTCTGGATCAAGGCCAGTAGGACTTGTTGGCAGACTGAATGTGGGGAATGAAAGAAAGGGGATGGAGGCCACCGCAAGTTATTTGCTGGACAATGCGGAGGACGGAGTGGTGGAAGATGATTGAGCAGGAGGACAGACCGTGGCCCCTGTGGGCTGTGCGGGAACATCAGTTGTCCATCCTCGCCATATGGAGTCCAGGCGGCCCTCTTGACAGCCCAGAGGCCATGTCCCTCGTTGAGAGCTGGAGGCATGAGCTTAGGAGTCCAGGGGATAAAGATAGGACCTAACACCACGGGACGGTCTGACGTCATTCTAGCTTTTTTCTTTTTTTTTAATGGGACTGGGGTTTGAACTCAGGACTTCCTGTTTGCAAAGCGGGCGCTCTACCACTTGAGCCACTCCTCCAGTCCATTTTGTGCTGGTTATTTTGGAGATGAGGTCTCCTGAACTATCCGCCTGGGCTGGTCTTGAATCTTGATCCTCCTGATCTCAGTCTCCCAAGTAGCCAGGATTACAGGCGCCCAGCTTAGGTCCTTTATTGAAATGTCATCCGTTGGTTCCTGCGGTGATGACCGAGGGTAAACCTGGTTCCGCGCCTGCCTCTTCCAACAGAGGTGGACATGGCCACCTCCCCGGGGTTTACCCAGGTTTCCTTCTTATGCCCATCTGGCAGCCTCGGGAGGCGCTGGCCCAGCCTCTCTGTGTGACGCCCATCCCCGCGCAGCGCTCTGCGTCTGCGTCTGCATCTCCCGCCAAGGCCAAGGCCAAGGCCAGGGCCAAGGAGGCTCCTGACTGATAGGCCCGAGCTTCCTGTTTAGGGCGGGACTGAGGCTCAGAACACTAAGTTACTGGGACGCAGGCCATAAAACCCGCACATGGCCGAGCAGCCCGTGGGATGTCCCGGGTCTCTGCCCTCTCTGTCCCGCCCGTCCCGTGCCTCTGGTGCATCTTCATCTTTGGGCTCTTCTGACTTGGTAATACTAGCACCTGCGATGGTCACTTTGGTGTCACTGGAATGGGGCTGGCACAGCCTTGCTCACTGTCTGTGTTTGTCACTGCTCCGCTAGGCACAGAGCTGTCCTCCTGCTGAGGAAGGCTGTGTGGCCGGCAATGACAGGGTGACTGGGTTGCGCCAGGTCCATCTGGGAGGGGCCACCAGAGATTGGCACGTGGGGTGGTGGCCTGAGCGGGGGTTGGGGCTGTGGGGTGGGGAAGAGCCGCTCCAGCAGCGAGGCCACACAGAGGAAAAGGCAGAGCAGGTGAACCCTCGCCTCTCTTGTCCGGAGTGGGGACGCCTTTCTCCTCTGCCCTTGGACATCAGAACTCCAGGTGCTCCAGCTCCGACACTCTGGGACACTCACCCTCGGTCTCTGGACACTCTGGCTTTCAGCCTTGGACAGAGTGTCAAGACATGAGCTCCCTGGTTCTGAGGCCTTTGGACTGGGACCGAGCTGTGGTACCAATTTCTCTGCTTCTTCTTTTTTAAACTGGGAGCCACACCTCCAGCCCTTTGGACTGTGATCCTCCTACGTATGCCTCCCAGGCAGCTGGGATTACAGGTGTGCGCAACCATGCCCAGCCTTGTTAAAAACACGTGAAGACCTCCCATTGTGGGACTTCCTAGCCTCCATAATCTGTAAGTCAACCTGACCACCTCCTGTGTCCAGTTCCAGGACGCCTTTATCATGCGTGGAAGTGGACACCATGCACCTGCTAAGAAATCCCCCCCTATTTCCCACTCCCCCCCAGCCTCACAATACCGATCTGCCTTCTGTCTGTGGATTCACCTGTTCTCGGCAACTCGTGTGACTGGTGCCAGGCGCCCTTTGCGGCTGGCTTCTCTCACTAAGCACACTAAGTGTTTTGTCCGTGTTGTAGCGTGCATCAGAATTTCATTCATATTTGTTTATTTGTTCATTTTTGTTTTTGTAAGACAGGCTCTCACTAGATAGCCCAGGCTGGCCTCAAACTCTTAATCTTCTTGCCTCAGCCTCCTGAGTGCTGGGATTACAGGCATGACCACCATGCCTGACTCAGACTCTCATTCTCTTCTCTTCTTCTTTTTTTTTTTTTTTTGCAGTACTGGGGTTTGAACTCAGGGTCTACACCTTGAGCCCCTGCACCAGCTCTTTTTTGTGATGGGTATTTTTGAGATAGGGTCTCAAGAACTATTTCCCTGGATTGGCTTTGAACCAAGATCCTCCTGATCTCTGCCTCCTGAATAGACAGGATTACAGGCATGAGCCACCAGCACCTTGCTTCACTCTTTTTAATGGTTGAATAATAGTCCACCCCGTGTGTCTATGTATTTTGTTTATCCATGGTTAGATACTTGGATTTTGTCCACCCTTTTTTTACCTTTTGGTCATGGTGATTGGTGCTGCTGTGAAATGAGCATGTGTTTGTTTGAGCTCCTTGCTCCGTTCTCTGGGGTTTCTACCTAGGAACGGAGCTGCTGGGCCACAGGCACGCTCTGCGTTCTGTGTGTTGTTGTTTGCCTTGCTTCTCAGTGCTCTGTGTTGGAGCGCCTCCAAAGTAACGTCCTAAGAAAGCCCGTGGGAGGAAAACCGCAGGGCCTTGCATGTCCCAACCCTACTGAGTCTGGCCCAGAAACTCCTCTCCCTTTTTTCTCACCAAAACACAAGGGCCCCTCTGTAAGAAAGAGGACGTATCTCTCCGCCCACTTCAGGGGCTAAGACACCAAGCCCATCCTGCATCTGGCACTTAAGGTCCCTTGTACCCGTCGAGGTGGCATTTGACGTAACTAGACAAAAACGCCATGAGGTGGCAGCTGAACAGAGCCTGACATGTGGGCGGCAAGGTTGGTTTTCACAGCTGGCCAAATGCTTGTCCCCATGTGATGGGGTGGGCAGGGAGGACAGAGCTCAGAAGAGTCCAGGATGACCAGAGTGGACTTGTCACTCCAAACCTCCTGCTCTGTTGCCTCGTGTCGGTAGCCCCTGCCCAACGGTCAGGGCGCTGGGTGGTGGGTGTCCAGCTCAGCCCCCTCACTGGCCTGTGTGACTCTGGGTGGGGTCTTAGTCGGGGGGCGGGTAGGGTGAGGGCCAGGATGGAAGAGAAGTCCTAGTCGGGGCCAGCACAGGGAGCACCTAACCCTGGGAAGCAGGGAAAATCAGGGAAGGCTCCCTGAAGGGGGAGGTTCTTGGGCTGAGTTGTTAATAAGCACGGTGGATATCCAGGAAGGAGGAGGCTAGGGACAGTGAGGGGGTCCAGGCAGCCAGAAAACCTGGGCGAGGAGTTGGGGGGAGAGTGGATGAGGTTCTCTCTGATTAGTGGGGGACTGGGGGAGAGACGAGAGGTCAGGGTGGACCACAGGAGCCAGTGACTGCCAGGGACACTGGGCAGATAGGAAGGGGCCTCCAGGAAGGACCTTGACTGCTGGGCCAGTGCTTAGGTTTTACCTTGAAGGCTGTGGGGAGCCACAGGCACCATGGGGTAGGGGTCTGATCCTGTGTGGAGAAGTCATTCTGGATCAGTGGTGGGTAGGGGAACCGAGGCAGGCACTGCTGGGGCCCTCATGAACTCACAATCAGGGGCTCCTTGGTTCCCCAATGCCTCTCGCATCTCACCCCAGAGTTTTTTAAAGGCCTGGGCCCCCTCGGTCCCCACCCCCTCCACCTCAATGTCCCTGCATATTCTCACATGGCACACATGGCAGCAAAATGACATTATTTGGGACTTAGTTGACCTGTGAAGTTTCAAAGTTCTAAACTGCACCAAGCACCAGTTTTACTTTTGTTTGTTTGTTTTGGCAGTGCTGGGGCTTGAACTCAGGGCCTTGTGCTCTAGGCAGGCGCTCTACCACTTGAGCCGCTCCTCCACCCTTTTCCTTTGGTTATGTTTCAGATAGGGTCTTGCGTTTCTGCCCAGGATCGTCTGGAACAGGGATCGTCCTCCCTATGCTTCCCTTGCAGCTGGGATTACAGGCCCGAACCATCACTGCCTGGCTTGCTAACTGCTTGCCTGCGCTTGCCTTGAACCTAGATCCTCTGAATATCTGGGATTACAGGCATGAGCCACTGCTCTGGAAAAACACCAGTTTTCTCCCTTGCAGTGATGATTTTCCTGAACTCAGCTACCCAAGGACCCAATTTGACTTAAACATGGCAGGCAGGGACAGTGACACTGGCTTTCAACCCTCAGGACTTCAAGGTCCTCAACCTGAGGGACTTTAAGGTTGCTGATGGAGCAGTTGATGGCTGGCAGGTGTGTGGGTCTCACCCAGTCTCCCTTCCAAGCTGCTAGGGCTGGGGAGGGTGGGAGATGCCCAGGGCTCCACTCCTTCATTTCTGGTGGTTTCCTCTTGACCTGGCCTTGGACTGGAAACACTCAGACAGGCATGGTCTGTGCTTTCTGGAAGCCCGGGGCAGCATGGGAAAGAGGGTGAAGACACAAAGCACTGGGGAGGGGGGAGGGAAGAGACCCCATGGGAGCATGAGGGGAGCTCTGCTCTGGTGGCCCCATCACTAGACAGGCCAGACAGAGGGCCTCAGCCCTGAGGCCTCGGAAGGAGTGCAGCATCTTCTGGAAGTGTTCACAGCCAGAGCTACAGGCGTCCCCAAGGTCTCAGCCAAGCCCTTTGGGGTCCTTGGGGGGTTCCAAGTCCCTCTGAGGGCTCTATTTGCAGGCTAGGGGTAAGATCAAGAATTCTGATCTGGAGACCATTGGCCAGAGCCAGCAGTGGAAGAGAAGCTTCCCCCACCTCGCCCTGCGGTAGACATGACCTTGAGTGGCTGGACCTCCATTGCCACTCTGGACCTCAGCCTCTCCAACCATGAGGGGCAGGTTACAACGCACAGCAGAGTGTCTCACGGCTCGGGCCTGCACTGTCACTCTACACAAGTGTGGCCATCACGGCTTCTCTCCCAGGACAGGAGGGACAAAAACAGAGAGGGCGCTTGTCTCAAGATGGCACAGCAGAGAGTGGCTGAGAGGGAGACAGGGCAGAGGCTCCTGCACCTGTGGGTGCAGCGGTCTGTGTGTGCCATGCGTGTGTGCCAGCACGTGTGCATGGATGGAGAGGGGAGAGTGTTGGGGGAACTGGACTGAGGCCAAATGAGACCCCTCCCCGCCCCCAGCATGAACTCCAGAGCAGCCTGGGTGGGCTCATGGTTTCCTTCTGGCCTCCTGGCTGCCCCTGGAGGCTGGACCTCCGCTGCTTCTCACCCCCATTTATTTTTAGGCTGTGTCCCTGCAGACCAGATCCCGAAGGATGGAGGATGCAGCACTGAGACTGTCTGCAGCTGCCTCCTGCAGGCGCCTTCCTGGCCTGAGGGGTGGGGGCGGGGCACGAAAGGCAGCGGCTGCGACGATGCTCCCAGCCCAGGTCCCCGAGCACTAAGCCAGGTGCCTGCCTTCAGCAGGGGGGGACACGCTTCAGCACGGCCTCAGGCCCCAGCTCCTGTTCTCTCTCTCTCTCTCTCCCTCTCTCCTCTCTCTCTCTCTCTTCCTCCTGTCACTGCACCAGCTGCAGTTGCTGAGGTTCACGGTGGCAGACATCATTCTGTCTGATATCCAGGCTGGCCAGCGAATGAAGGCCGCCCAGACCTTGGGGCCTCCTTCCACTCTGCACCCCTTACCGGCTTGGTACCAGGAAGCGGGACTGTGACTCCCTAGCCCTCAGTTGTGAGTGCTACAGGGAAGGTGACTGGAGGATGGGGGACCCCAAACAGACTTGTTGTTCTTCCTGGGAACTGCAGCCCGCCACCCAGCACAGGGCCAGGCAGAGGGGCCAGGATCAAATGAATGACAGAGAACCAGCTCAGCATCAAGGGCCTGGCTGGCAGCAGCGCGGGGCTCAGTAAGCATTAGACAACTCCCTCTCCTTCTTTCTTGTCATGGTCACCATCACTGCCATGCCACCATCATTGCCTGGGACTGGGAAGGGAGAAGGAGTCAGGCAGGACCACGTCTGTTCCACTTCTGACATCTTGCCTGGCACTTGTGTGTGCCCGCAGCTCCCCCTCCCATGTTCATCCTGGTCTTGATACACAGACACACTCCCTCCGGCCCTTGATGTCCTTCTACTCCTGCCAGGTAAGGCTGCCCTCCAGCCTCCTGCCCGAGGACGCTAGTCCCATGCATTTGCTGTGGGACTCGGCGCTGCCTCCTGGTTCACCTTGCGAGGGACAGTCATGAATTGATCTGCTTCATCCACAGCCACCAGGAAGAAGCATGGCCCTGGCCCTGCCCTGACATGAGACCCACAAGTGAGCAGATGGGGTCCAGGCCACGGGTCCCACGGAGATGAGGCCACACCTTTGCAGCAGCTTCTTTAAAGATACTCCCCGTTCCTTCTTTCCATTTTAATTTACATCGAGCTTTAGAATCGGTTACAAATCACTTGTAGGAAATTCAAAAGCTGCTGAGAGTTTGAAGTCTCCCTTCCTCCTCTGAGTCGAGTCAGGGCTGCCGGGCCCAGTGCAAAGGAAAACGCAGTGAACCACCAAGAGTTAGCAGGGAGAATCAAACCCAGTCTTCAATACGTGCCATCTACATGGGTGGAGATGAAAAAAAAAATACAAGAGGCTGGCAGAGTGGGTCAAGTGGTAAAAGTGACTGCCTAGCAAGCATGAGGCCCTGAGTTCAAACCCCAGTGCCGCAAGAAACGAAACAAAAGTGCAAGTGGTAACTGGATGTGGAGGATGTGGAGAAACTGGAACACCTGTGAGCTGTTTGTGGGACTGGAATGGTATAGGCTCTGTGAAACAGTGTGACAGCTGCTCAAAGCGTTCAGAACAGCCAGGCACCATGGCTCGTGTCTGTTATCCCAGCTACTCAGGGGACAGAAATTGGGAGGATTGACGTTTGAGGCCAGCCTGAGCAAATAGTTCAAGAGGCCCCCCATCTCCAAATAACCAGAGCAAAATGGACTGGAGGTGTTTGCCAAGCATTAGAGCACCTGCTTTGCAAGTGCAAAGCGCTGAGTTCAAACCCCAGTACCACCAAAAAAAAAAAAAAGTTAAACATAAAAATACAAGTCCACTCCTAGGCTGTGCCCCAACCGCCGAGAGCAGGAACTCTAAATGACAAGTGTGTTCACAGCAGGATATTGACCATCACCAAAGGTAAGGACAGCCAGATGTCAACACACGAGGGACTGTATTCAGCCAGAAAAAGCAGTGACGTCTGCGGACTTCTGGACATGCTGCAACACAGACAAAACAGTGAAAACCATGTGAAAGAGGTGAAAAAATGTCGGCATGATTCTGTTTAAAGAAAAATGCCCAGAACAAGCAAATCCCCAGACAGATCGGGGGTCGCTGGGTGCGGGGGGAGGGAATGGGGACTGAGTTTGGGGTGATGAAAATGTTTTGGAGTCAGAGTGAGGGGAGGTACTTACTAAATGCTGTGGGGTTATTCACTTGAAGGTGATTTTATTTGAATTTTACTTCAAGAGAGAAATGGAGTGGAGCCAACGAAGTTCTTTAGCTGTGACCTGATAATCATTTGACCATTCTTCTATTGAGTTATTGATTTTTTATAATTGATTTGTAATTCTCTGCTTTCAGCTAAATTATCTTTTGTGATGAATGCTAAATCTCAGTTTTTAATTGTTTGCTTATGGTGGTTTTTTTCTCTGAATATTTAAAATGAACAATTGTAAGCAAATTCATTATTCATTTTTATGGCAAATGGCTTGGGAGTAAAATTTAGAAAGATCATTGAAGAATTCCTCTAGGTGTTCTTTTTTTTTTTTCTTTCTCTTTTTTTTCAGTGCTGGGGACTGAACTCCCATGTCCCCAGTCTTTTTGCTTTTAGTTTGTTTTCATATAGGATCCCTCACTAACCTTGGGCTGACCTCAAATCGTGATCCTCCTACCTCCAGCATTCAACTAGCTCAGATTATAGAATGCATCACTATGCCTGGCTCTCTATGTGTTCTTAGAGAGTTCTTGAGGTTTTTGAATCTTTGAGCCATGTGGAATTTATTTGGTTTTAGGTACAAGATTTAGATTAAACTTCATTCCAGATAGAGCCTGGGTTGCCCCAACACAACTTGTTAAATCTTCATCCCTGGATCTGCCCCTGTGAAGGGCAAGTTCTGGTTCCTGGATTGAGACTCTGAGAAGTGGGTACAATGGGTTTTCTGTGCACTCTTGGTTCAGGGACCCTTGTGGGGACAGAGGGGGTTAAGACTGGGCAGAGGCAAAGCTGGGCTGCCTCAGTGGATCCAGGTTGACTTCTAGAGCTGGATGGCTCTGCAGAGGACCCTGAATTGAAGCGGGGATGGGTCTTTGTGCTATCACAGTGCCCCTCTCTGAGTGTGGGCTCCCAGGGAGGGAGTGTAACTTCAAGGGAGGCAGGGCCTGGGGGACTCAGCAAGGGGCAGCACTCCCTGTAGCTGGGAACAAGTGCCAGGCCCTGAAGGGAACTAAGCAGCATGCGTGGTGTCCACCACTGTCCACAGAGTCCTCCACCATCACCCCTTGGTGGCTGACATCCACTGTTTCATGTAGCAAGTTCACCCCATCTGGGATCCACACCTCCGGGATTCTGGTTGATCCTTGGGTTACTGTCCTGGGGCTGTGGCAACAATCACCACATACACAGTGGTTAAAACAGAAGAATAACATCCATTTCAGTTCTGAGGCCGGAAGTCTGAAACCAAGGTGTCAGTACAGGCTTGAGGGAATGGTCCTGCCTGCTTCTTCCAATTTTTGGTGGCTCCAGGTGTCCGTTGGCTTATGGCTTCAGCGCTCCAATCTCTGCCTCTGCTTTTTCATGGTCTGTGTCATTTCTTCTGTCTCTTCAAGGCTGTGGGCATGGCTTAAGCGGTACAGTGCCTGTCTAGCAAGCATAAGGCCCTGAGTTCAAACCCCAGTACTGCCAAAACCCAAAACTAAAACAAAACAAACAAAACAAGGGATCTGTCACTGGATTCTCTCAGGAAATCCAGGATGGTCTTACCTTGAGAGCTTTAATTTAAGGTCTTTTTCCTGGTGAGATTAGGCCCACAGGTTTCTGGGGCTGGGTCATGGCTTTATTTACCTTTGGGGGCCACCATTAAACCCACTCTAATCCTGGGCAAATGGGTGTAGAGAAGAGTTCGTTATTCAAACTCTAGCTACCACCTCCTCAGCTGGTCTCGGGGCTGGAGGGGACACAATTTTCCTCCCCTCCTCTCCACCCTGATCCCTGCCTCCTCACCTGGCACCTTGACTGGCCACATGGCCTACTCGGCGGGGGGAACCGGAGTCTAATCCCTGAGGCCCCTGATCCCCCGGCCACCATGTCCTTCTCAGGATGTGACTGGCACACTTGTGCATCTGCCATCGAAGTGGGCCCAGGAGTACAGTCACCTCTCTGGGTTCAGTTCTCTCCTGCCTGGTTGTTAATTTTGGCTTGCTCCTCCACCAACCAGGTTCATTTACCCTGCCAGCATGGTGGCTCCTTCTCTTGCACATTGGTCTTTGGCACAAGAAGCCCCAAGTGGCCTGTCAGCAGCCATGGCCTCAAGTGTTCTGGGACCATTGCTGTGAATCCGGCACCAGTCGAGGGGCTGGAAAGCACAAATAGCACATGGGCCACTGGAGTGAATGTGGGGGTACAGACGTTCCTCCACTCTCTGCTTCCTGCAGGTTGTACTCCACCTGCTGGGGACATGGCCCCTAGAGCAGCTGTCAGCTCCAGGTAGAGTTGGCTTCCCTAGGACAGTCCGTGATCTCCCCTCATCTCAGCTTCAAAAAGTCATTGTGTCTCGCTATGAGGCCATCGACTTCTGTTCAGTCCCCTGGCTGTGGCCACTCCACACACCTTGGCCACACATGGTGATTTCTGCTTTCTACCCCCAGACCCCTAGGATCCGAAGGTAGCTTGCTTCTTCTCCTGGTCATGCTACCGCCTGCCCCGATGGTCCACTTTGAACTCACGAGGGACAAGACGCTGGGCCTGGCTGGCCTGGTGATTCTCAGTGCCGCTCACTGATGCTGGGTGGCCGCCCTGCATCTCAACAAGGGCCTAAGAGCCCACCTGGAGCTGCTTTCCAGACAATGCATAATTCCCAAGGGTCACCTCCTGACTCTGAGCTTGGAGCTTGCCGTCAGCAATGCATGGCACCTCTTTTCCTGCACAAACACCTCTAAAACCGTTAGAGCTAGCCCTGATGCAGGGGCCGTTCCTGATCTCAAAGCTGGTGGCTCTCTCCAGGAGGGAAGCCCCTCGCTGTGGGAGTGGGGGAGGTGCACTCCACTGGGACCGACAGACCTGGCAGGGTGTCCCTTCCCTCCCCCAGGCATGTGTTTTTATCAGAGTTATCTGTTTCTTGCTCACCTGGTCTGACAGGACAGCATGGGTCGAGTGGACTCACACATTGTGCTCCAGGAGGTCTGGGGTCCCTTGGGACTGGCGCGCGCCAGATGGAAGCAGATTTAGCCCAGCCCTAGGGCAAGACGGACCGTACACAGTGGTCATGCCATGGAACATGGGTTTGTGACGGGGATAGAAAAGAATGCATTTGCCGGATCAGTGGTCACTTGTCACTTTGTGTTAGCCAGGACAGCACATCTGGAGGGGCAGCTGCAATTGGGCCACTGCCTCTCTGGGTTTGCAGTCACCTCCTACAGTCCCCCAGGGTCACTGTGGGTTTAAGAATGAGACCAGTCAGCTGAGTGGGCGGGCAGGAGGGCTGCCATCCTGCATGCTTAGGCCATTGAGGGTGGCACAGGTTTCTGCCATAAAAGATGACACTTTTTTATCTATCATCTTAGCTGGCGGGAGTGGCATCTCAGATTCCTACGGCTGCTGTAACAATGTGCCTTAAAGTTAGTGGCTTAAAATAACATAGATGGATTATGCTATTGTTCCAGAGGGCAGAAATCCAGGATGGGCTTCCCTGGGCTAAAATCAACCCAGTGTCAGCTGGGCTGGGCCCCTTCTGGAGCTCAGGGAAGAATCCGCCTGTCAGCAGCCACCTGCCAGGGGCCACCTGCACACCTCGGCTAAGCCCTTCTCATGAGACATCGCTCTGCCTCTTCCACAGCCTTGCCGACTTCTGACTCTTCCACCTCCCTCTTTCACCTACAAGGGCAATCTGTCCATCTCAAACGCAGCCACGGATTCCAGGGATTACACAGTGGGCTTTGTTAGGACTGTTGTCCTGCTACAGTGGGCTGATCTCCTATGTTCAGATCTTGATGGTTTTAAGAGGTGATGAGGCCACGAGGGCTCCTAAGTTTGCTGGTACATCCCCTTCCACTTCAGAAGCACGCGAGTGCCACCTGTGAACACGGAAATGAGCACTCTGAGCCTGCCGGCACCCTGACGCCAGGCTCACCAGCCCGTAACCATCAGCAGTTCATTCGTCATTCGTAAGCCACTCAGTTTAGTCTATTTCACCACAGCATCCTGAACTGACACTGGCCTGCCACATGGGGCTGACTTTACAGTCTCCAGATTTTTTGTGGGGGGAGGTGGCACTGGGGTTTGAACTCAGGGCCTCACGCTTGCTAGACAGGTGCTCTTACCACTTGAGCCACTCTGTCAGCCCTGGCCTCCACTTACTTTCTTCAATACAGCAGCTCTTGTGCCATGGACTAATGAATGTGTGTGGCCATCTCCATGACAGAACACAATCAGGGACCAGAAAGTGGCACTGGAAGTGTGGCCACTGCAAGCCAAATGAGGGCAGGACCCTGTTCGTTATTGGCTTCCATACTCACGCTCCAACAGGGTGACCACAGTAGCATCTGGGGTCCCCAACAGGCAGCTTGAATACTGTGTGTTCCTTTTCTTCTCCTGTGACAACCTAAGTCAGTGGTCAGAGGTCCTTTAGGGAAGGCCTGGGGGAATCCTGACCTGTCAGGCTTGTAGGCCTCCCCAGGAGGTCCTGGCCTGATCTTAGCCAGTGCGTGTGGGTCTGAGAATTGGACTTAGGGGACATGATTTTATGTTATGAGTTTTTATCACATGACTTTGATGGCCCCTTGGGACACTGGTCTTATCAATCAGTGTCAGGGCTCCATGGTGTCACTGCATGTCTTGCTCCTGGTGCTGCCCTGCAGAAAAACCTGACAGCAAGCGAGCCTCGCTTTGCTGTGCCCTTCTTTTTCTTTTGACGGTACTGGGGATTGAACTCAGGGCCTCACACTCAAGCCACACCCCTACTTTTAGATACGGTCTTGAACTTTGGCCTTGGTGGGCCTCAGAAGGTGATCCTCCTACCTCTGCCTCCCAAGTAGCTATGATTGTAGGCAGGTGCCACCACCCCTAGCCCCATACCCTCCTTTTGCTGGGAAATGGGTGAATACTCTGAGTCACCCAGGGGCATGGTGGTGGCTTTTCTGACCTTATGGAGAATCCTGCTCCAGCACAGCCATGGCTGTCTTCTGCCATTGGCCACGGTGGAATGGTATTTTTACTTCACTCAGTGTGGCTAACCCTTTCTCCAAACAGGAAAAAAATGCTACAAAAGGTACTAAAATGTAAAGCTTTTCCTCATCTTTCTTCCTTTACTTGTTTTTACTTGCTATTGGATGCCACTCTAAGCAAGGAAAAATTTTAAAAATTAAAGATTTAGCGGGTCAGGGTTCTAGCGCTAGAACACCTGCCTGGCAAGCACACTGCACCGTGAGCTAGGCCCCCGGCCTTTTTGCTTTATTTTTACTTCTGAGATAGGGTCTCCTGACCTTGCTCAGGCTGGCAGTCCTCTGCCTGTACCCCATGAGTAGCTGGGATTACTGGCACGCACCACCATGGCCAGCTGAGCTTGGCAGCTTTGTAGAGCACTGGTCTAGGACTTTGAACAGGGAGTCCCTGCTAGGATTTGCCTGATGTGTTTCTTGTGATGGGGCCAGGCTGTGCTTTGGGAAAGAGACCATAGAGGTAAAGTGCCCTTGTGGGCACATCACAACACGTCATCCATCGGTGCTGTTGCCCGGGTGTGTCACTGCTGAGCAGGACCTCCATCACTTGGCTGAGGTGGAGACTGTCCGACTTCCCATGATCCTGTTACTCTTTTCCCCTCTTTTTGTATTGCTCTGGTGCTTTTACATTTCTCTCTGGTTTGATTTGTCTGTCAGAAATTAAGTCTTTTAGCTGGGCACAGTGGCTGACACCTGCAATTGTAGCTACTCAGGAGGCTGAGATTGGGGTGGAGATTGTGATTTGAGGCCAACCTGGACAAAAAGTCTTTGCGACCTCATCTCAACCAATAAAGATGGGTGTGATGGTGTGCACCTGTCATCCCAATACAATGGGAAGCATAAATAGGAGGGTGGTGGTCCAGGCTGGCTGGGGCACAAATGCAAGACCCTGTTCCAAAAATACATAGAGCAAAAAGGACCAGGGATGTGGTTTAAGCGGTAGAGCACTGGCCTGGCAAGCACAAGGCCCTGAGTTCAAAACCCCAGTATTGCAAAAAAAAAAAAAAAAGGAGTTCTTAAATGTTAATAAAGTGTAGCTTTTCTTTGTTGTGTCTTCTGACCTTGCCCATGGTGTTGGGCGTTCAGTCCCCATGTCAGAGGCCACTGCTGCTAAGTTCTCACCATCTCTTCCAAGGCTACAGTTGGAGCCATGCCTCCAGGGCTCCAGCCTTTGGCTCTGGTTCATAGAAGCTGTTTCCAGGCCACGGGGCCTGGTGGCAAGTCAGTCTCTACCCGTCCAATATGTCTTTCCAAAGAATGACTGCCTCACCATCCTGGACTCCAGATCAATCAATCATCCCCAAACACTGGCAGAATCTGTTCCCACCTCTGCCTGCCTCATGGTCTCTACCTGATGTACCCCAAAGGTCTCCTCGGGCTGCTGAGGTTAAACCAGATGCCAAATGGATGGCTGGTCACCCTGCAACGCGTGTCCCTTCCTCCTCTCCAGGTCCCTCCAAAGGCTTCCTGCCGGCCACAGGTGCTCTTTCTAGAGCTTAAGTCCTGTCTTTCATTCCTGCTCAACAGCAGTCTCCAGTATGCAGTCTACCCCTGGTGGGGTCCTCTCCTTCCTCCCCTGGGTCACCTGCACACCTCTTCCAGTGTGTCCAGGGCACTTCGGCACCAAATGGCCTGTCTGAGAAAGGTGGACATCAGGCACAGGACAGACTCTGCCTTTGGCCATTTCGCCTCTGAAATTGCATTGGTTTTCTGTAGTTGTTGTAATGAACAGTCATACACTAGGCAGCTTAAAATCACAGACACGCAGAATCCTGGCTCTGGGGGCCGGAAGTCCAAGACCAAGGCATTGGGAGGGTTTGTCCCTTCTGAGGGGGACTTGCTCCCGGCCTTTCCTGGCTCCTGGTTCTCTGGGTCTTCCTTGACCTGACCTTTGCAGTGTCACTTCAGTCTGGCTTTGTGTTCATAAGGCATGGTCCCTGCAGTGTCTGCATCCTCCCGTCTTACAAGGGCGCCAATGGTTAGGTCTCTGGTTCACCCTAAATCCAGGATGCCCTCATCTCGGGATCCTTAACTAATGACACCTGCAGAGACCCTATTTCCTCCTTTTCTGAGGTTCTGGGTGGACATGGATTTGTGGGGGCTTGATTCAACTCATTACAGAAATCCTGGAAGCTAATTAGGTCATTGGGCAAACTGAGGCAGGTGTCTGCATCAGTTCTCAGGAACGAGGTGAGCTGGATGACACTGTGAGGCCCAGCGGCTTGTTTGTAGGGTGGGTGTTCCATGGCAGACTCCAAAGGATCATACCTGAATGGGAGCAGCAAGCAAGATCATGCTGAGGGAGAAGCTGTACCATACAATCCCAAGAAAGACGCTGTCTACCCTAGGGCATTCTGCAGGTACAGTGGTCCCTCGAGGTGTCCTGAGTTGGGGGAAGAGGACTGGGCCTTTATAGCCCAGCCTTACCTGTCTTGAGATGATGACTGCCCTGGGAGGGGTGTTCTTCTGGCTTTCTTCTGTCCAGATAACACCCAAGGGCCAGCAGAGGAAGGCTTCTTGATCCAGGAAGTCAGACCTTTATTCTGGAAGGGAGATCCTCTGGTGGCCATCAAGGACCTATAGGTGGACCTGTCTATCCCCCAAACTCCCCAACCCCTCACAGTCAGGCCTTGGAGCCTTGGCTTGTCCCAGGAAGTCAGTGTGCTGGTCGCAGATAACGGGCTGTCATGCCCACCCACCCAGCCACACCCACCCAGCTCATGGCCATGCCCACACACAGTCACATTAACCCACCCAGGGTCCCAGCAGGCTGCCCAGCATCTCAGTCAACAGTATGTTTTCCTAGTTCTCCATGGATCCCTCAAAGGCCCTGTGGCTAGTGGGAAACAGCCACAACCACTGTCCAGTTCTTGCCAGCTCTCTGCCAGCTCCCTGTATGTGTCTCCCACACAGGAAGGTCTGTCCAGATCCCCTGGCTCCGTGCTCTGTGCTCCTTGTGGGACAGGGGCTAAAGGTGGTGGGGCTGTCTGGTGACTCCCTTGTGTTGGAAGAAGCCCTGAGGGTGGGGGAGTGTCCAGAACTGGCTCCTTCCGGGCCTTTGTGCCTCCAGCCCCTAGGAAGAGCCCAGCGGGCTCCTGGTCAGGTGCCCCAAGGCTGGCCTCTTCCTGACAGCTGGCTCCTTCCAGAGGCCTGGCTTGGGTCTACTGGGTCTGCCCACTATGGCAACCTCCCTGTGGCCACTAGCCTCCCAGATCCTGGGCCAGCACCTTCCTGGGGCTTGGCTCCCTCAGCCTCCCCACAATGAGTCATTCTGACCTTTATTTACTCATTTATTTATTGAGACAGGTCTTGCTATGTTGCCCAGACTGATCTTGAATTTCAGGGTTCAAGGGAACCCTCCTGACTTCGCCTCTGGAGCAACTGGGTGTATGGGTGTGCACCATCTTTCCCTGCCATCTTGCCCGCCTCGTGGGAGGCAGAGGTCTGCAAGGCAAAGTTCTTGGCTGGCTTCCCAGCTCCCACGTGGCTGTGCCTTGCATTACACAGTCCACCAAGCCTCTTCCCCTGGACTCTGGGCCTGAAGGAGCCAGCTGGGGGCCTGACCCCAGTTCTGAGGGCCTCAGAACACCTTCAGCTTGGCTCAGATTTCCCGAAGACACCAGACTCTCTGGGGATTACAAACACAGTGAGCGATGACTGACCATCCCTACCCCTTTTGGCAAGGGGTGTAAAAATAGGTGGGCTGACTTCAGAGTCCTCCCCCATCTCCTGCTTCCCCAGCTTCCCCCAAGAGTCCTCACCTCCCTGCAACCCCTCCTGCACTACAGGCCTTACCCGGGCCCAAGAGAACCAAGGACAGAACCAGAGGGGCCCCTTTCAGGCCAGCCCTGCTGTGGGCCTATGGGGACCAGGGAAGGCAGAAACAGAACTTTTTGCAAAGTCAGCAAAGGTTTGAGGGCAAGACCTTTCAGATCTGTGATAAGTTGATTAAAATGCCCCTAGTCTCCATGGCTAACTGCAGGACATGGTGGTTCAGTGCCCGAGGGCTGGACCCTGGGACAGATCTTCCCTCAGGATCAGAGATATTAGGACTGGACAGTAATAGTAATGGGGATATTATTGATTCTATTTATAATAGAAATATCCAGAAGGATAAGAAGAATGGCTTCATATGTTACATCTGTTCTTTACTGTGCTGAGATGTCCGTATTTTTATCTTATGGGGGAGGCAATCAAGACTTAGAGAGGAGTGTTAACTTGCCTGAAGTCACACAGCTAGAAAGAGGCAGAGCTGGATTTAAACCTGGTTTCCGGTGTCTGTCACCACCTTCAGTGGTCTCTTTGTGCCAAATTGAGCTGGTGGCCAGTCCTTGCTATGAGCTTCCCTGGCCTCTTCTGGGCCCTGGTCATACCTGTGGTCTTCTGGACTAGGTTTGGGGGACAGCAGGAGCCACCAGGCTGCTCTATTCTGTCTGCCAGCAGTGGGGTAGCAGAAGGGGAAGGTTAATTGTGGCTCCTTATTCAAGGTCACATCCTGTCGCCTGTGCAGTTGGGGCCTGAGGAAGGACTGGCTGACACACTGCATGGGTGGGTTGAGTGCACCAGGCCCCAGCCCCTGGATTTGTCATGGATTTGAAGACTGGTCACTGCAATGGAGTCCCCCAGAGCAGCACTGTGTTGGAGACTGTCTCCCAACCTCTGGCCTAACCCACCTGCCTTCTGGACTATGCCCCTCTCCCCACCCCCACTCCTTCCAGTGCTGAACACCCCCATTTCAGCCCTTGCCTTGCCCCTGGGTGGTGGGGTGGTCACTTGACTCTCGGAGCCCCCACTCCTGGGTTCTCAGGTCTCCCTCTCTCAACCCTATTCCCCCCTTGGATGTCCTCCATGGCCAGGAATAACCAAGTGACTCAGGCAGTGGCGGCAGTGATGACCCCACTCACCCGTCTCTTTCCCTTACAAGGCCATGAGTGCCTCCGCCAGCCGGAAGGAACCTGCAGGACCGCTGTTCCACACCATTCAGTCCTTAGTCATTTGTCCATCGAGTTTTATGAAACCTGCTCCTTAAGAATGTGTGCATGTGTGTGTGCCTGCTTACGTGGTGGTCAGCAGGCCACAGTGAAAAGTGACCTTGGCAGAGAGCCAGGAGGAGCTGCAGGCCAGGACAAGTACTCTGGAAGCAGAGCTCAGGGAAACAAGGGAGGCAGCCTGGGGCCAAAGGTGGGAGCCGGGGGTGGGCTTGAGAGGCTGGAAAGAAGGCCTTGGCAGGGAGCAGAGGGGCGAGAGGCACATGCGGAAGCAAGGGCAAGCGAAGAGCCAGATGGCCCTTGGAGGACTCTGTCTTTTTCTTTGGGTGCAGTTGGAGGTGCAGGGGGTGGGGGGGGGTGTGCAGGCCAGACAGGAGGCTCAGGAGCCCTGAGGGCTTCTGGGAGCCCAGGCCCTAATATGCCGCCCTCCTGATGGTTTTCCTCCTGGGCCAGCCGCATTGCCTGGCCAGTCCTGGCAGGTCATGGGAAACCCTGCCAAGACGGCTGCTGGGTGATGCCGCCCAGGGTGCCAGGGTGACCTCCCTACTCCGGAATGAAGGAGGGCGCCAAGCCCGCCCCGTGGGGTAATCGTGGCTGGTCTCCTGCTGGCTTGCCTTGGGGAAACCGGCCAGAGTGGGGGTCAGGGCCAGCCTGCCTACCACGCCTGCCATGCCCGCCTCACCTGCCCGCCCTGCCGGCCCTGCAGCATTCCTGGTTTAGGGAGGAGCTGACCCCTGGCTGCCTGATGCCTTTGCCCGTGAGTCACAGGGTCCACCTTGGGCAGGGAGGGGCTGGCCTAGGGACTCAGCCACAGGATGTCATCACCACCCCAAACTTTGGATGGATCCTGCCTCCTGGCTGTTGGCACCCAAAAAATGAAACATTCCCAGATTCCTTCACCCCCACAAAGCCATTGCTAGTGTTTGGGGGAATTTCTTTTCATCTCTTTACTACGTAAACCTGTGCATGTATTTTTTTTTTTAATAAAAATCAGAATGTACTTACTGATTATAACCTCAGGAACATTTCCCCACGACACAACATATCCAACGGCTTTCCTGAGATATAATTAATATACCATAAATTTTCCCATCGAAAAATTCAATGGTTTTTGGTAAAACACCATCACTATAATCTAATTCAAGAACATTTTAATTGTCCTCAAAGGAACCCCCACACTCATTAATAGTCACTCCTGTTGCTCCTTCCCCCAGCTCCTGGGCACGCCACTCATCTCCTGTCTCCATGGAGTCACCTGTTCTGAGTTCATGTCACTGGATTTGCACAAGCATCTTTTTAAAGAAAATTTTATTAGCATCAGTTGTTGTGCAGGGTATACAGTGTGATATTTACACATGTGCTTACATTGTATCTTACATTTACCCCTCCATTGCGCTCCCTCTTCTCCCCTCCCCACTGCTTAGAAAAATTTCAGCTGGTTTCTTGTTTTCAGATATGAATTCAAAAAACATCCACCATATTCACCCTTATTCACCCTTTTCTTATGCTCACCCCCCTCCCAACTGCCCCCAGAAGAGGCCTGTTTTGCCTCCCTGTCCTTCATTTTTTTTAGTGTATATTGACGGTCCAAGGGGGTTTTGCCTTGGTACTTCAGGCCTTGCACAATGTCTTTTGGGACCTTTGTGAAATCCCACATGAATTGGGGGGGTCACTGATCTGTGGACCTGCCATGCTTCCTTGTGACATATTTTGGCTGTTTGGGGTATTACTGTGCTGTGGATGTTCCCCACTATAGGATCAAAAAAGGGGATGGGATGGAACCCACAGTGCTCTCAGCACACAGTCCCAATAGGAAGAGTGCACAGCACCTGCTCTTCGCCAGAGAACAGGGCTGGTCCTCCACTCCTGGGGTCACCAGGGAATCCCTGCTGCTGGTAGCAGGTGCTCTACAAACGTCCCATGGTGACCCAGAGACCAGGCTGACTCCTCTCAGGCAGGTGTGGCTGGGTCTGCACTGTGCCACTGATGCCTCTTCCATGGTTCAACAGATGCTACCAGGATGTTCTTCCCGGTTGGAGACCGTCTTTCTAACATTGGTCTAATGTTTGACCACCCAGCTGAGGTAAAAAAACTGAGCAATTCAGCCTCCCAGGAGAAGCTAAGATCCAATCAAAAGCAAATCCAAATCAAAACCCAAACAAGGCTGCAAAGTTCAGGAGGGGTGGTGGTGGTAATGGTGGAGCTTTTGGGTCCTGTTAACTGATTCTAAAGGGAATTCCCCAAATGGTCTCAGTCATGGTCAACCACAAAGCCACTGTAGTTCTTGTCAAAATCCTGGCTCCCTGGGAACACTGTGCGTGAGGGGGAGCATGTCTTTGGGAAGCGAAGCTGGGTAATTTGGAAGTCTGCTCGTGTGTCAGGGCAGAGAGGTGTGATTCTGGCACACAACGGGTAATACCAACCTCTTGGGGTCCCCAGGAAGGAAGTCCTTTCCTTTGCAAAGTGCTAAGTGCCCTGGTAAGGCACTTAGCAACGTGTGTCAAGCACCACCTGCCCATGGGCAGTATACTCACAAACGCCCACCACCCCCAGACACGCAGAGGGCCTGCGGGAGCACGGCGCTTTTGCCCTGATGTTTCATGGTTTTCTTTGGATTTTCCATTCTGGTTGTGCCCAAGCTGGTTTGCAAAGTGCCTTCCGGTGTTCAGGGCCCTGGGAGTGGCCCAAGGTGGTTGTTGTGTGTTACATGTGGGGACAGATTAAGCCAAGATCTGGCACAGCTTTGCAGCGCCCAAGATGAGGCCCAAAGTGGCCACTACCTTGCTGGCCTCCCCCTGCACACATCCACTCATGTTCAGGCCAGACCGATTTAATGGGGCAGTCCACCCACCCCCTAGGAAAATCAACCTCCTGCCACAGACTCCAGATTGCCCGAGTGCTCTGGCTGCTGCCCGGCCTTGCCTGCCTGTCTTTGTGTGGACACAAGTCTTCCCAGCCCCAACCCTCTCTGCCAGATACCCAGGGCCCTTGGGTCACCAACCCTTGGGACAAGAGGGCTGTCCCCACAGAAGGCTCTCCCTTTCCACAACTGTAGGTGCTAGAGAAAGGGACAAATATGTGTGTGGGTTACATTACTGAGATCAGAGAAGCCAACATTTTCCAGAAGAGTGTTCTCTTTGAAAGTCACAGAGAGACTGGGATGTAGCTCAGTGATAGAGCCATGGGTTCCACCCCTGACACTGCAAGAAGAAAAAAAGTCAGAAATCACACCTGCCTGAGATGGTAGTAGCCCCTTTGGTCTCTGACAGTGACAAGACTTAGTTCGATTTCCACAACCCTGTTGGGGAATTTGCATTTCACCATGATGTATTGAGACGGGAGCCTCCTGGAAGCATCTCTGAAGAGTAAGGACCCTCTGTCTGGCATTTGTGGGCCAAGGACTCCTGGTGTCTTGCAGAACACCCACCAGGATCTTGGCGGGGGCCACAGATAGAACCTCCAGTAAAGACAGGGAGGAGTCCTCCTATGGCAGCCTCTACTAGCCCCAGGACCAGGTCAGTAGGGGGACCAAATTCAGTCTGGTGAGGCTACCTGTCCTGCACTCCAGCAGTGCCTACTGCTACCCCTCCAGCCCTGGTCAGTGCTGGCCAGGTGCCCTGATCCTAGAGCCCACCATCCTGGAGTCCAGGGGCCCAAGCTCTCTTCCCATCCCACCCACAGCTGTCTCTACTACAGAGGAAACGAAACAGTCAAGGCCCATGCAGAACAGGTCTGGCTGCACCTGGCTGCCTGTCCTAAGAAGGCTGTCTGACACCCTCCTGCTGACCTCTGCACACCCTTCCCCGGCACTATGCCAGGCCTTACGCTTCCACGGGAAATGCCAAGACCTCTCCTGGGAGGCCGGCAGAGCACTGGCTTCTCGGCCCTGTGCCCAGCCTAGTCCTCTGCCCAGAGCTGCCTCCTTACAGCTGGGAGATGCAGCCCGGAGAGAGGAGGCCCTGCCAGGTCACTGGGCAGCTGAATGACCAGGAAGGCAGCGGGAGAAGCAGCTGAGACTGGGCTTCAGCAGCCTGGGTCTCCATCCCCGACTCTGCCTATCCCTAAGTTCTCATACCGCTCTGCCTCAGTTTTCTTAGACGGCAACATTGCCTCTACCTTGGAAGATGCCCTTTTTGGTTCTCCTGAGGCCCCTAAAACAGCCCAGGAGGTTGGAGTTGGGAATGGGAACTTTTCCTTTTCGTTCCACCCAGTCTTGTCCCAGCTGGGAGAAGTGAGTTGGCTTCCTTCCCTTCCCCCAGCCCCAGATGCAGAACAGAAGTGACAGTTCCAGGGACGGGCTGGTGGGAGGGTGGATGGCTTCCAGCACCAGGCCAGGCCAAGCCAGGCTGACACCCCAACAGCCCCCAACCTGCACAGCATGGGTCCAGGTGCCTTGGGAGGGGGAAAGGGAGACGGCACGTGTGTGACTGTCTTCACTGGCACAGTGCGGTCGCCTGGCAACCTGATGCTCCAGGCTCCCTGCACCCGAGGGAAGGGAGCCTTGCTGAGGCTGGTGTGGGCAGCTCTTGTGACTCTGCCTGGCCTCTCCTGCAGCGGGTGATGGTGGAGTGCAGATGGCAAGGGGTAAACTACCTGGAGCTGGTCAGGGGAGCATCTCAGCAGCCATGTGCAGGCAGCCACTGAGGGGGGCAGCAAAGTCAGGTGGGGTGAGGCACCCTGGCAAGCCCATTCCCAGAAGCCTCGCAGCCTCTCCCTTCTCCCAGGTCAGAGGTCTGTGTAGTACCCCTGGTGGTGCCAACCAGAGGCTCAGCATGGAGTGCAGTGCTCAGTGTGGATGTGGGAACCTGGGTGTTCAAAGTGACGTTTAACTCTGGATGGGTCCCTCTGGGCCACTAAGGGCAGGAGCCGGACTGCTCATCACAGACAGTAGGGCTGAACACCCATGGAGCGTGGGCTAGGAGCTGCCAGAGTCACCCCTCCCACCCCTGGAGGTGCCTGCATTTTAGGGAGGCACCAATGACTTCGGGCACAGGCCTGATTCAGTGTTTGGTCACAGCAAACCAAAAGTTACAGGAGTTACACGTTTACTTCAGGAATACCAAATCTAGAAGTGAGGCCAGGCACAGTGGCTCGTGTCTGTAACCTTAGCCCTGGCAAAATGTTCATGACAGCCCATCTCAGTCTATAAAACGCGGGGCGTGGTGGCTCATGCCTGTCATCCCAGCTACTTGGGAAACATTAAGAGGAGGATCGTGGTCCAGGCGAGCCTGGGCATAAATGTGAGACCCTATTAGAAAAATACCCAAACCGGAAAGGGCTGGCGGTGTGGCTCAAGTGGTAGAGCACCTTCCTGGCAAGTGCAAGGCCCTGAGTTCTAACCCAGTACCAAACCACCAAACCAAACAAAAACAACAACAACCCCTCACCTCCACCCATCCAAGAGCACAGCCCACAAGCTGGAGAAACATCTTTCCCTGGGCTCTGGTGAAAGGGATCTGGCAGCTGCGGGGATGAAACACCACTGGGCTCCAACTCAGCAGCAGCCTTAGGGCGGTGAACAGGTCGGTCCATGCGCCCAGCTGCAGTCCTTTTCTAAGGCTCTGAGGACAGGGCTGAGCTGTGGGGACTCAGACTGGGCAGGATGCTGTCCCAGCACCACTCTCTGTCCCTTGGCCATGACTCTTATCTCATTTGTTTATCTGCACACTGAAGGACATCCACCCCCATCCACATCTTCTCAAGGCTGACATTGACCCAGTGAAGGGCCCACCCTTTGGACACCCCCGCATGGCTTCAGAGGGACTCTGTGGGGCTTTACTGCTTCCCAGCTGGGTGACCTTGAGTGGGTATTTCAACCTCCTTGGGCCTTTTTTTCTCTCGCCGTAAAATGGGGGCAAACAGAGGCTTCCGTGGCATTGCTGAGATCCCTCTCCCTTCCCCAGCCCCGCCTGGGTCCTGTTGCCCTCTCCAGGACGAGCCTGGCTCGCTGGCATCTTCTCCAACCCTGTGCTTTTCTCCTTCGGGTTCTTCCTCTCCCCACACTGTCTTCTCACTATCAGTTTCTTTGCTGCAAACCTGCAAATAAACCTGCGTGGGGCCCTGGCCCCCAGTGCTCCCGCCCACTGCCCCCTCGCAAGCAGAGCTGCCCTCCTGCAGCCCAGGGGCTGGGGCGGCCGTGCTGACATCATGGGGCGTTCATCCGCTGCTCCTTGCCTAACGCAAATTTCATCCTCGTTCTCGCTGAATCAATTTACTTTTATTGCCTCAGCTGCTCAAAAGCAATTTTTCAAGAACAAAAAGGTCAGCCCGTCCAAGACTGATCAATTCTCGGAGAGCTCCTGCCGCTGCCAGGGGAGCCAGGGACCAGCCACCCCGCCCCTCCCCCCTCGCCCCTCCCCCGCCAGCCCCATCACTTTTATTGCTTCATGATACCTGTCATTAGCTGTGTGTTTGAGGCCCCCACAGTGTTCTTACAATATAAAACCTGTGCGGCTTGCAGGGCTGGGGGTTGGCACATTTATGGCCACTCACCAGCTCCGGACAGTAACAGCTGAGCTGATGGATCGCCTGGAAGGGCAGGAAGGACAGAAAGCACCCAGCCACTTGTTTAAAGCTTAGCAGCAAAATGACACACTGGAGGAGGAGGGTCCTGCCTGCCCATCTCAGGCCCAGTCTCTCGCCTCAGCAGGGGCCAGCTGCTACTGCTCCCAGGAACCTCCCCTCAACGACACTCTGGTCCCCACCGCTGGGGGTGGGGCAAAATGCACCTTCCTGATAATTGCCATCCTGCTGCCCATCACCACACCAGGCTCAGTCCCTCCAACACTGTGGGTCTGCATGGCTATTCCAGAGATGGGGAAAGTGAGGCCCAACGTCACCAAAGCAGGAAGGGGCAGATGCAGATTGGAATCATTCTGTGACCTACCAGGAGTTATGTGCATGGACTGTGCCCACTTGGGCAGCGGGTCTGCTGACCAGGCTTGCACTCTAGGCCCCCAGCTATTCTTATCCCATACCATCCTATCCCCTGACCCTCATGACACCAGCACCTAAAATACAGCAGAGGTCAGAGTGGCAGACATTGTGCTCAGGGCTCCTTGTAAGGGACCCCTTATCCCAGGGACATCCCTCTTGTAGGCACTTCGGTTCATTTTACAAGCAAGGAAACTGAGGCAGGAAGTGCAATTTTGTGCTCAGGCCCCACAGCTGGGAATGTGCAACAGGGCTGGAGCACACTTGTTTGCTCTTGTCATCTCTTAAAAATACCACCAAAGGAGCTGGGGTGGAGCTCAGTGGTAGAGCACTTGCCTAGTTTGTGAGAGGCCTTGGGCACAAGAAAACAAACAAACAAACAAACAAAAAGCAGGCCTCAGGATATGATCTGTCCAGAATAGGCAAACCTCCAGATGCAGAACACAGCACCCTGGTGACTGCCAGGTGCTGGGGAGAACCATGGGAACGAGGAGACCCTTCTGATGGGGACAGGGTCTTTTTCGGGGATGGTGAGAATGTTGCAGTTAGACAGAGAGAAGCCTGCATGTACGAAATGCTTCCGAATCATACACTTTATGGAAACTTTTGACGGTACTGAGGTTTGGTCATCTCTGTCCTAGTGTGTTGTAAAATGCCACCTTAGCAGGTTCCTCTCTAACCTGTCATGGGAGGCCACTTTACAGAAGGGGCACTGAGGGGCAGGGTGGCCACTGGAGTTTCCCCACAAAGTGGCCCGTTACCAGTGTCCATACCCAGCCCTGCTGGCCTCATGGGTCTCCCTGCCAGCACCTGGCCTTCAAGCTTTGGAACTTGGTCGGCTTCCCTGTTCCGGCCAGGCCAGCGGGGGCCCTGCCAAGTCCTCTGACTGCAGCAACTGCTGAACATTCTAAGAAATCCCTCCCAGGGTTTTCTTGGGAGGGGAGCTGGGGTGAGGCAGGAAGTGCCCTAGGGCTGAGGGGAAGAAGAAGCAGGTGCAGCAAGAGCTCTGGGTGAGGGCTCTCCAGGGGCCGGGATGGCAGCACAGGTGGGGTCCCCAGGACGAGTGCAGGCTTCTGCTCTTGAGAACCCCTCCATGAGCTGGGCTGCCCCTGGCCAGCTGGGCCCTACCAACCCTATTTACACACCTGGAGTCCTGGACAGACAGGGCCCTAGGGTCACAGGGGCTGGACCTGTCCTGGCTTGGCCCTGATTCCAGGAGCAAGATGCTGGCTCTTCACAGCAGCAGGTGGTTACTGACTGCACATTTTCAAATGGGCCACTCACAGAGGCGCTGTCCCCAGGCGGCTTACGCAAGACAAGGCTCTAAGAAGGCGCCTTACTTGCCGCCTGCTGGCTGCCCCGGTGCCCCCTCCTTCACTACCCTCTCCCAAGCCCCCAAGAGCCATACTGTCACCTGAACAGACCAATCACAATGGGATCCATTATAGTCCCAAAAGCTACTAACGAAAAAGTGTTGGGGAGGGGGTGCCCAGGAATTCTGGCACACCCAGGAGAGCAGTACAATTGGCTATTGTCAGTGTTAGAAGTTTCCCTGTGATAAGGAGGGAGGCAGAAAGGCTGCCTCCTGAACTGATTGCGAAACGGACTAGGAAGCCGAAGGCCGTGAGATAGTCCAGAACTGTGTTCAGAGATCTGTCCCCCCAGAGTGGCCTCAGGCTAACCAGCCCCTGGTCCAGAGGCCTCTGCCTCCATCTTCACAGGTCCCTAGGAAAAGGGGCCCAACTCAGTGTCCCCCACCTCATCCTGTGTCTCGTGGAGGGGGGAAGCTGGCTTCCTGTCCAGAGGGCACTTCCCGCTTCTCTCCAAAGTACTGTCACTCACTGAGGGGACTGTGTGGTCCCCAGTATTCTCCCTGGAGTATTACTGGCCCCCCTCTCAAATGGACAGGGAAACTGAGGCAACACAGATGTGAGTAACTTGTTGGTGTGAACTCTGAGTTGTGGGCTCCTCATCCAGTATGTTCTCCCTGACCCTACTTGTGTGACTGTCCCTCGAGCTGTTGGTGTGGGAGAGAGGGCTACTGCAGACTTTGAGCTTCCTGTCAGTCCCCTGGTCCATCTGTTCATTCTCTCTGATAATGCTTGGGAACCCGGGCCAAGTCACAGTGGGGACTATATGGTACCGTCTCCCCCAGTGCTCGGTGCTCTTCCCGCACCTGCCCTTCCTTTCATGTCCAGGCACCAAGTTTGGCCAACTGGCCCCAAGGACATCAAACCTTGAGCTGTTGACCTGGCCAATCAGCAGCTGTGTGACCTCAGGCAGATTGATCATTTAACCTCTCTGTGCCAAATAAGGGTGAAAAAAGCTCTACCCCTTGTGGCTATCCTGAAGAATCACCAAGAGTGCTCGTCTGGGTTCCTGCCTCCATTGTAGATGCCCAGCTAGCACTGGGTTCAGCCCAATTCCCTTGTTTTGTAGACTAACCACAGGGTCCCAGAAACTCAAGTACCCCCTTAATCTGAACCTGTGCTCCTGCCATTTCAGTGCTCACCTTTCAACACTGGCTGTGGCATGGTCACCCCTTCCTCCACCAGCACTGATGAGCAATGAGCCCCATGCCACCTGCTGGGAACAGGTGACAGTTGGGGTCCCTGGGCCAAAGCTCCAGAAGCATCCCAGTCTGCTGGTTTAGGGCCCAGGCCCCACCCCAGCTGGTCAACAGCCCCTGTCACCCAGAGGCCTCCGTGGAGCAGGAAACCTGAGTGTCACAGTGTCACAGAGGCAGCAGGCCTGGGACGTCTCCCCAGCCAGGGCAGTGCAGTCAAGGCCAGTGTGAAGCGATCCTGGGTGGAGCCAGGGCCAGGCAGTTTTCCTGGCCTGTGACACTTGCTAGGGACACCCGTCCTCCTTGACCTTCTGTGTCCACAGCCCTGAGCTAGGGCAGGAACCCCTCTGCAACTGGCCACATTGAGCTGAGTGACTGCAGCATTTTTCCCACTTGTGCCTCTGTCTGCTTATCTGAGAGATGGTTCAAGAACTGCCAGGTACAGGGGGCCTACAGGGTTGGGTGGGCAATGGACATCCTGGTCCCTAACTCTCACACCTACTGTGGGAGGCACCTGGGCCCTGAGCAACTGAGTCCCAGAAACGGCAATGTGTGGGTGGGGCTTGTGTGGGGTGGCAGAAATGGGGACACTTAAGTCACCACAGTCGTGTCTTTCTAAGGTGGGGCCACTTTACCACTCTCTCTCACAGGGCGCTCTCTACAGAAGCATACCCTGGTCGTGTGGCTGCCATGTGTGATATAGGTGAGCAAAGTGAGGCTCAGACAACCTGAGCGACTTGCCCAAAGACACACAGCAAGAGAGATGCCCAAATGGGAATCCATGGACCCATAGAATACAGAGGATTCCATGGTGTGTTGAGAATGCCCTCAGACTCAACTCTCAGCAGAAAGTCTCCGTCTCCCCTCGCCCCCCTCGCTGGCCTGGGAGCAGCCTCTGTGCTCAGGGGTCTAATCTTATCAGCACATCACCTCTTGTCTTGGCCTCTTTTATTATCTGTGTACACCAGCATGTGTCTATATTGATGACAGCGTTCCTTCATTCAGACAATATTTGCCGACACCAGGAGGGGCCCTGGTTTATTAATTTATTATCCTGTAAACACCTGAGAGGCTGCAGCAGGGACCAACCACCTGCCCTGTGCACAAGGTGGCACCTCTGAGGCCCAGAGAGGGCAGGCATGATACCCAAAACCACTCAGCGAGCCCAGTGAGTGTCCTGTGAGACCTAGGGGAGGACAGACAGCCAATGTGGAGGAGCCGTGCCCACTTGGAGTGGGTCAGGTTGACTGTGGGCCTCCTTAGCCATCTGGGTGGTCAGTCAGTGGGGCCACCCCTCTCAGAGGTGTTCTGCAGACAGTCTGGACGAAAGTGTGATGGAGCAGGAGGTCTGTCTACTCCAAATAGGAAGGAGACCACGCTGGTGCTATTTGAACCCAGTAGCCAAGTATTCCTGGTATGGACAGCATCTGCCAAAGGCTGGGGCTGGGGACTAAGCTGGGGAAGGTCCAGGCTGGGCTTGCTTTTGTCCAGAGCTGCCTGTCCCCGATCTTTTCCTGCATCTTGGCCACTCTGAACTGGGCAAAACCAAGAAGTACCACTGCCTCACAAGAGTGACCCAGTAAGTTTGGATTCCAAGGAAAAATGGGCCTGCAGCCTGGGTTTCCCCATGACAAGGGGCCCACCAGGCAGATGGCTGTCTGGGCTGTGGGGCTGGGTGCAGGAGAGCTCTGGACGCATAAGGCTTTGTCCCAGGATGTACCCGAGCTCCCAGGTTGCATGGGCCAGGCCTGCTGGGCCTCAGTGTCCACCTGTGCCCCAGAGAGAGGGGCTGGGCTCCTGATACCTGGTACTCTTTTTTGAAGCCCAAGGGTCCTTTTTCTGCGATTTTGCATGAACAGAGGTCACAGTGTGCATGCCTAGATTTAGAAGGACAGACAGACAGAGGGGAGGTCCAGCAGGCAGAGGGTGAGGGGACCCTGGGTCAAGGGCAAGGTGGTCTTGCTATGGCTGGCTCTCCAGGGGCAGTGGGTATGGCAAGAACTGGTGAGTGGGCTCAGCTGAGGCTGGATCCAGGGGCTTGGCCAGGTCCTGCAGCGCTGTCTTGGGTGGATGGTGGGTTGGGGGAGGTCCTCAGTACTAGGGTAGCTATGGGATGGGGAAAGTCCCGTCTCCTTCCAGGGCTCCCAGGCCTCCATGCGTTTTCCCTTGCAGAGCTGCCAGTGTGCACGGCGTCCTTGTAATTAGATTCTCCCCAATTCCCTGTGTCACCAGTTATTAATATTTATCTGGAGTGCACCTGATATGATTAGATTGGAGGCCCTCTCTCCCTCTCCCTGCACTTCCTCAGCTTCTCTCCCCTCCCTGCCCCCTCCTTCAGAAGCTCCCAGCCCCCCTCCTGTCTTGCATACTCCCTCCCTCTGCCCTCCCCGGGGGAACCCTGCACACAGCAGCTCTGAGACAGGGTCTGGATCCTGCAGGGTGGCATATCCGTGCACAGCCACGCAGCCCCTCCACGGAACAGACCAGTGCGGTGGATGGGAGCAGCTGGCCCTCTTCCTGCAGAAACGGGAATTAGTACTGAGGCTCCTTCCCCAGGACACAGTCCCACTGTGCCCACCTGTGCCTCCCTCTGCCCTGGGCCTGGATGGGAAGCCCAGGCTTTGCAGGTGGGAACGTGTGGCTAAGTCTTGTGGCAGTTCCGTGTCTTGGCATGGAATGTGCGTCTGGTGCTCGTCAAGTTGGGGGGGGGTGTGCAGCCTTCTCTTGGGGGGCCCTGGCTGCCTGCTCAGGACCTCTACTGGACAGGGATTGCCCCTTCCTGCCCAAGGCTCCCTCTGCCAAACTCTGGGACTTGCTGTTGTGGAGAGTGTTCCCAATGCTGCATGGGCACCAGCAGCTTCTCAGGTTCTGAGAGAGGTGACACTTGGGAGAAGCCACAGGGAGTATATAGACACCCCTGGGACACCGGTGGGGTATCCCTTCTAATGAAGCCACGAGAGGGCAGATTTTGTGAGGCTGGCAGCCCCCACTCCTCACAGATTCAGGTACATGACAGGGGTTGGGGGTCTGTGCAGAGACCCCAAGGCCAGGCCAGTCTGATGAACAGTAGTGGATTTCGGGCTCTCAGGGTTTCTGACCCTGCAGGAACCCTGGGGCCTCTGTGAGGCTGCTCTGGTGGCTGCAGTGTGGCCTGAGGCTTGATGGGGGCCATGCTCCTTTTATTCAGATTCTCATCTTGGGAGGGATGGGCGGCCTCCTTGTGACCACTGCCTCTGGGGGTGGTGTTGCAGAAAGGAGGAGGAAAGGAAGCTGTAGGCAGGAAGTGGGGAGGACCTGCCACCTCCCAGTCTTGGCATGCTGTCGCACCTGTGGGCTGTGAGCACACCTGCCTTGACTGCTCACCTCAATCCAGAGTCTGGGTGGCCTCACTAAAAGCAGCCCCAGAGTTCCCTCCTTGTCCACTTGGAGCAGGTAGGCCTGTGGCCCTGCCAGCAGAGAGACCAAAAGCAGGGACACTCCCCTCTAAACAACCACTTAGCAGAACCTGGGCACGTGTCGTATCAGAAAACCCAGAGTGTGCTGTGCAGTGGAGAAGGGAGTATGCACCTCTGGCGGTGGTGGGGGCAGGTGAGGCTGGTGGGACACACCTGGGCCCTTGCATGGTAGTCTGTGGTCTGATGGCACTATGTGCAATGGTGGCAGGGTCTGGGCAGACCAGAGGGTGGAGGCCAGGTTCCTGGACACGCCCCAGGGCCATCACCTCTTTGGATGACTTTCCAGCCTCCCCCTACCCTGGCACGTGCTCCTGGCAGGTTTGCATTTCAGCTGGCTGTTTTTCAGATGAACTGGATTTCCTCTTACCCAGAGGAATGGACAGCCATGCAGAAGCAGGCCTCCCACTGAGCCCACAGGAGAAATGGAAGATCCCCACCCTGTACCACCCCTGGCACTTGGGTGGTCCTTGTGGGTCAGCAGCAGCTCCCCCCACCCTGCCTACCTGGGGTGACAGCCATGCCCAGAGCTGGCACTCGGAGCCCCTGAGTTCTAGGAGGTGGTTAGACAGGACACAAGAGGCCACCAACCTGGAACAGCTCCCCTGGATGGTGGCTCCTTGGCTGCACCTCCCACCAGGTGTCCTTTGTCCAGGTGTCCCCACCAGATGGCTAGTTGTGCTCTCTCCCTTGGCTTTCATTTTAAACAAGCCCAGCCTCTGCCCCCTCCAGGTTGGCTCAGTTACTGCCTGTCCCTGCAGCTGGGGTCCAGACACTGGCCACAGCCCTCCAGGGAACTGCCCAAAGCTCTGGCCTCCTACCCCACCAGGACATCCTGGCCCTTGTCCAGACTTAAAGACGGCCTGTTCATGGTCACACTCACCATTGACTTGCAGTCTCGAGAACCCTCGGTGTCTTTTTCTGTTGCATTTATTCACAGCCAGGAATCAAAAAACTTTCTCAGCCAACTTTGTCTGTACTTGGTGAGTACAGTGCTGCCTGAGTGGGGCCGGCTGCTGTGCCCAGCCTGTGGTTCCACACCGGCCCTTTCACCTTTCATAATTCAGACATAGACTCAGAAAATGATTGTCATTCTAGTGGCTCTAAATGCAAATTATCTGCGGTGTTTGGTATTGGAGGGCTGAAGGCACCTGGTCTGAGCCTTACTTTCCATTTGAGGAGCAAGTGGCCTGTTTCCAGATAGTATCTGTTATGTAGTTGTTACCCAGCAGCCCTGAGATCTGGCTGTTGTCTTGAGACCAGGAGAACCAGGGTGGAGACAGGATGGATTAAAGAGGCGTCATCCTTCCGAAGTGTGGGGACATTAAAATCTGAATGTCACCCTCCAGGTTAGTGACAAGTGTCTTCCAGACTGCAGAGGGCATGCGTGGCTGAAGGTCTGGGCCCTCTCAGTGGGGTATGAGGGAGCTGCACCATTGGCTTGGGGAAGGGGCTGGCCTGCGGTCTTCCAGTTCTGGGGAGCACGTTGAGGCCCCCCTCCCTGGACAGGTGTGCACAGGCATGTTGTGCCCAGCCAAAGCAGGGGCAGAGCCTGTCCTCACAGGATTCATTGGGTTGGAAGAAAGGGTGTCTCGGAGACAAATGAGGGCACAAGAGCAGAGCCCTGAGTGTTGAGCACAGCACCCCCCTCACCCCCAGCTCACTGCGCATCCAGGGCGGTGGAAGAGGAGACACCAGTTCTAACTGGGACTGCACGGATGGATGGGGCTCAGTCTTGGATTCAACCAAAATGTGGGGAAATAAGGGGAGGGACCTTTCTGCTCACCAGAATCTTGAGAAGGACTTGCACCTTAGGAGGAGTGGGGAGCCTGAGGCAGCTCAGAAACAAGGAGTTTCGGGTTTGTCCGGCTGAAGGTGGCCCTGTTTTTCTGAGGGCCTGAAGGGCTCAGATTGCCTGCTCCAAACCCCAAGGGAACCCCTCACAGCCCTGCCATGCTTCCCTGGGGCGAGTTCACGACACAGTGGACCCAGTCTTACTACTGGGACAGAGTGAGGCTCAGGACAAACACACACACACACGAGCGAGTGATGCTGGAGGTTCCAGGCCAGTGGAGGCTGTGGGCAGGATGCTCTTGACCTGAGCAAGGATCCTCAAGAACTTGCCCCCAGCAGCCTCTGCCCCCAGCAGCAATGTAAACGCTGTGTGTTGTGCACGCAGCCTGATTACACCGCAAAAGGCAAGCCCTTCCCAGGACAAGGGGATCGCCAGCCCGGGGCCAGCGGGACAACACTGGCTGGGCCTTCTTGGGTGCAGTCTGGCTCTCTGAGTGGCTCGTGCCCTTGGCCAGACGTTGCTGACCACGTGGTTGTTTGTGGGAGAGCTTGAGCAAAACAAGGATGAAGTTCTGATGACGCATCCTGTGTGGGCCATCCCAAGGGAACCACTAGCTGGGCAGGTTTGAAGGACCCTGGGTGGGGACAAGGCCAATCTGTGGCCCAAAGTGGGGGTTATAATGGGTCTCATTCCCCTGCAGGACTGACCAGCGGGGGTGGGACTGTCCCTTCCTGAGGACAAGCTATTCCTGCCCTCAGGTTGCTGGTGCTCTGCACAGTGACAAGTGGGACTCTGCTCCCAGGCACCATGGGCAAGGGCCCCCTCCCACTCTCAAATGGACAGAAGTTTCTTTAAATGGAGTCACCAGCCGTGCAATGGTCAGTGACCTGCTTAGACATGAACCACCTCTTTGGGCATCCTCCTGAGAGAACCTGCTGACCTTCCGGGTCTGGCCCTTGCCCAGCTTTGCAGGGGCATGAAAGATGTCTAAGCCAGGGCCAGGTAGGTGGAAGGTGAGATGGGACCCCCAGTGCTGTAAGCATCAGGAAATCTCCCCCCTCCCTGCCCCCCTCCCAAGGCAGAAAATACAGGAAAAGCAGCTGGTGATCCCAAAGGCACTGTGCTCCACTTACAGGCCAAAGTCCCCACCCCACACGCTCCAGAAGTCTCACAGAGCCCCAGGGCCTTCCCTGCCTACCCTTGCCCCTGGGCACCTGTCCCTGTGGCTGGCTGCCAGGGCTCAGGAGGGCAGCAAGACACCAGAGGCCATGCCTGAATCTTCCCTTTAACTCCCACCTCTACCGAGGTCAAATTCACCTTGTTGGCCTCCTTAAGAAAGCTCACACATGCAAGACTCAGGCTTTTCCTGAAATTGGAGCAAAGGTGAAAAGGCCCAATAAAGCACTGTTTGTGTTTCCAGGCGCTGGGCGGCTTGGCTCCCTCGAACGTGGGGTTAAGAACCTTGAGACACAGCGAATGGACCTCATTTCTTTCACCTACCTCTCCACGCTGGCAGGCCTGCGCTGCCCCTCCTCCTGGCTGTCCACCCATGGCAAGGCCTTTCCAGAGAAGGGCCCTCCCCTCCCTTCCAGGAGCCTCTGCCTGACCTGGCAAGTCCTGCCAGCCCTTCCCCAGAGGCCCAGGACTGCGTGTGCTTGTTGCAATACAATTTTATTTACCTCACAGTGGAACCCATGAAAGCCAAGGCATCGTTGCGGCAGGAGCTAGCAGGGGTCATGGAGCCCAGTCCTGGGCCTGACCGGTGGAGGATTTTATTTAAAGAACAAAATAAAACTAAACACGGAGAACAAATTACTTGGCTTAGATGTCAGGAATCTCCCAGCAATGGTGGAAATTTCACACAACTTCCCTTAAAAAACAACCCAAAACTGTCCCCCTGTGCCCGAGTTGCTGGGAGGAAGATGGTGTTACTGTGACTTGATCTTTGAACTTGAAATGCTAACTCCCTACCTGGAAATTTGATGCAATGTATTTTTAGACAGTCAGGCGGCAGAAGGTCCTCTGCGCCTCCCATCTTCAGGGAGGCCCCGGGATTCCCCTGTACCGGTGTCTAAGCGCTGACCTGGGAAGCCAAGTCCTCAGGGGGAGATCTGCTCAGACCTTCCTTGGAAGTTCTGAACGCACACGTGCACACATGCAGGATGGGATCGCTGAGGATGGCTCGTGGTTGGCCTTGCTTCATGGCAGGTGTGGGGTGGCATGGAGTGAACTTTACAGAGGCACAGAGAGGTTCGCAGAGGACACACAGCAAGGTGGAGGCGTGGGAGGGCTGCGGGTTTGCTGACTCAAATCAGGGCAGAGCTCTTGATTCAGAGTGTGTGGCCCCTTGTGGTCACTGCTGCTGAAGGCTAAGGTCAGCGGTCTCTTTCCTGAGCGGCAGGGGGGATTCCCTGTGCCAAGATAAGCCACCCTCATGACAGCTTTTACACCGAGTCCCCACGGCCATCCTGAGAGGTAGCCTGAGTGGGTGTCCTTCTTCTCATCTTACAGGTGAGGAAAACAGGCTGGGAGGGGCGGAAGGCCAGGTCCCTGACCCAAAGAAAGGACTCCTGCCTCTATACAGCTGCTCCTCACCCTCAGGGGAGACGTTGGGGGAAATCAGCTTTTTAGATTTTGGGGAGTTCCCCCTGGGCCAGGTCAGCTAAGGACAGAACACCCTGCAACCTGGTTGAAATGGGTCCTAGGATTGTCTGATTCCTCAGGGACTCTAGAGAGGGGTGGGCCCAGTCTCAGGTCAGTACTGTGTCCCCTATACCCACCCACCCCGGGTCTTTGCTTTGTGACTCAGCTGGGCTATAATTCTACATGCGTGTGAGTTTTCCCAGGGGACCTAGCCCTCCTTCCTACAAGGCAGGGCAGCCTCCAGGGTCCTCTGCCCAGCGGACAAACAGGAAGGTACTTCCTTCCCTTTGTCCAGTGAGCCCAAGGTGTCCCCCACACCCCAGTCTCCACTCCCACCCCCATACAAGTTAATTAATTTTGCCAAACGATAAAGCTCACAGGGACCTTACGGGTACTGACCCCACCTCACCCGACCTACAGTACTCACCCACTTTTCTTATTGCCGCCCTCCCTCCATTGCCAGGGCCACACATCAAAGGTGCAAGCTGGGTGCCAGCCCCGGCCTCAAGGAAGTCCTGTGGACAGCCAGTGTCCTGCTCCTTCCTAGCAGGGTTTCACACAGGCTCTTAGGGAAAACTCGAAGGGCAAGGTCAAGGTCCCCCACCCCTTCCTGGATTTAAAACCTCCCTCCTGCCTGACGCGGGTGGCTCGGGAATGACGTGGTACCGTCTGCCGACACTGTCCCAGCCCCAGTCTGCTAACGAAGCAGCCCTTTCAGGACTTCAGAGCCTTCTCTGAGGAGTGGGCCGGGCACCCGGACTTGTGCGTCTTCCCGGCTGGAACATCAGGAAGAGCAGGGTTCCTCCCCGCGCCCCCTGAGGACACCCTTCTGGCCCAGATGGGGAGCGTTCATTCTACTCACCCTGCCACTTCCCCTGGACGCCTTCTTCTCCACCCTCCCACATCGTCCCCCGGCCTTGGGAAGAGTGCCCTGGAAGTTGGCGGGCAGGCACTTCAAGCTTCACCCCGCTGCCCCGTGGTGCCGGCGTGTGCACATCAAAGGTGCCCTCTCTTCCCAGAGGCCCCGACGACATCACGCAACGCTGTCAGCACGGACGTTAGCGGCGGGGCCCGGAACACTGAATGCCAACTTTTAAGTATGTGCACACAGGCTTGCAGGCCAATAAACATTAAGTGTCATTTTAAAAAATGGGTTAAATAAGCAGTGTTGCTGAGGACAGCCGTGCAGGCTGATTACCCCCTATTTGCACGTCCTGGCGGTGGGAAGGCTACAAGTCTAATGACTGAATTACCACCCTAATGCCTTTTGCTGGCTGGGAATAATCCTGGGGTAACAGCTGCCGCAGGGTCTTTGGCTGGTTTCCTCTAATTGCATCCAGATGAAGGGAGCAGTGCAAGGGGCGGGGCTTCTCCACCCCCTTGGAGCTGGGCTCCTGCAGAGCCTGCACAGCCCCTGACTGGCCTGAAGGTACAGAGGACATGGGCCCCGGGCAGCCCATGGGGAGTGAGGGGAAACTGTGAGGGGCAGGGTGGCACCTGAGATGAAAGATGGAAGTGGGCAGTCGGGGACAGGTCTTGGAGGCAATGTGAGTAGGACTCAGGATGGATGACTTCCACTTGGGACCCTCCAGGGTGAATGTATCCTTGCTCCCTCTATCCCTGGACTTGGCAGCTGGAAGGTATGGGCACCAGGGCAAGGGACAGGGTCGCGATCCTGTGGAGGCTGGAGCAGGAAAGGAGTGAGACGGACCAGCATGGCGCCTGTACCAAGACTTCCTGGGGATGCTGGCTAGACTGTGACAATGGCCCCAATCATCACCCATCCACATTCCCAGGTTTCTGCCACATGACTGTGCAGAAGGACACTAGAGGGACCCAATTCCATGCCCTGGATACTGAGTCTGGCCAGTGACTTGCTTTGATCGTTGGGATGTCAGCAGGTGTGCTGCCCACCAAGGCTTGGAAAGCTGCCTGCCTGTTTCTGCCTCCACACCTTTGCCTTCTTTAGGGCTGACCTGCAGGAGGGACACATGAGACCCATGGAGCAGTGCCAAGTCACTCCTGCCCCTTCAGTAAGTACCCCCTTGACTTCAGAGCCAGGCGCTACAGAGGGGAGCAATTCCATCTGAGACCAAACCCACCCAACCTGGGCTGCTGATCGACAGACACCTGTGCAAGCTAAGCATGGGTGGTTTGAGGCCACTGAGTTCTGGAGTTATGGACTGCAGATATGCCTGTCTGCTAGGTGTCCAGAGGAGGCCCAGGCCAGAAGGACAGGGCAGGTCAGTGGCAGCCACTTCCCCTAGGGGATCAGGAACCAGCACAGAAAGCGATCCTCTTTTCCCAGAAGCAAAGTGGAGGAACCACCCACCCCCAGGACCCTTACTGCTGCACTGACTGTTCAGCACCCCAAGGTCTGGATACTGACAGCCTCCAGGATGGTCTCCCTGAAAGGTTCTTGGACAGAGGGCCTTGGATACTTTCAATTGGCCATCAAGGGACATGGCTCACAGAGAAAAGAAGCTGAGAAGAGAAAGCCTCCTCTTTCCTGATGACAAACACCTGTTAAAAATGGCACTAGCCTTCAGTGAGAGAGACTGAGCGGGGTCCTCAGCCTGGCCCCATGACAACTTGGCCCTTCACAGAGGGTTCAAGGCTCCCCACTCCCACCAACTTAGGATGTGTCTAGGAGACAGTCACGCTCCCTCGTCTGTCCATCCTCAATCCCAGAAGAGGCAGCCGACTCAGTCTCGTTCCTACCTAAGAAGCAGAACCCTGAGTGCTTCTAGGGCCCTGAGAACCGGTGGACAGAGGTCCCTGTTCCCAGAGAGAGGGCGAAGAGCCTTCCCAGCTATCCAGCACTTTCATCTTGGCTGATCAGTTAACACGCAGACTGTCTTTGGAGAATCTTGCGCACACGCACACACACACACACACACACACATTCACCAAGGCACACACATACTCACACACACGAACGCACATATGGGCCCCCTGACCCAGTCAGCCCCAGCTGGCTGCTGTATTTGGAGGACTGACCACAGACAATGCATAGATAGTCAGATGAAGATCCCAGGCAGAGGCATCCAATACTTGCCCACCAGCCTGTGGCTGCTGCTCAGGGTAGGTGCATCCTTCTCACAATAGGGCACAGATGTTCAAGGTGGGAGAGGCCCAGCTCTCAACACCTGTCCTGAGAAGAGTGACGCTTTCTCAGTTTTTTTTGGCAGATGCCTTCACATCCGTTTTGCAGCTGTGGGAATGTGACTCTGAGAGTGTCAAGGAGGCCTGTCAGGCTTGCAGGGACGTCTCTGGGCCTGGGCAGAACCCCTTACTCTTCTGCATTCCTTGGCACTGGTGGGTGGACAGGCTCCTTCTCCTGTCCCTGCTTTACACACTGCCAGGCAAGGAGGAATTCCTGGGCTGTGCTGAACTCCACCAGAGGTGACCACATACATCAAGGCTGAATAGCCCGTGTCCTGGGGTAGTGGCCGAGCATCCTGGTTCCAGCATCTGAGAGCTGACTTTTAGTGGCTGGTAACTTCTGTCACCTCTGGACTCTGCTTTTGCCATTACTATGATGAGTTCTCTTCAGGTCCCCCAGAGACATTTTCCTTAAGTTTCTACCATCTCCTATTCCCTCCACACCCATGCCCACCCCACCCCCCAACATCCATGCCAGGATCTCCATGAGGTCCCCTCACCCCTTGTCCAGAGCAGTCAGCCCTACCTATCTGCGGAAACCGAAGCCTTCCCGGGGCGTCTTTGGGGCCTTCTTGCCTTCTCTTGGGGTTCTGGGGGAAGGCATCTCCACTGTGCCCCCATAGGGGCAGCTCTCGGAGCCCGGGTGGTGGCCGGCACACTCCACGGAAGGCATGCAACCACTGTCCCACATTCCTGTCCCGCACAGCTTACACAGGTCGTGCAGGCTGCAGGGGATGCGCGGCAGGAGGCGGAACTGGTACAGCAAACTCCTGGCCTGCAGAAAGAGGACAGCGACGGTCATGTGGAAAGGGGGCGGGGCCATGCGCGGGGCGGGGCTTTGCGCGGCCGAATGACCGGGCCGGGGGCGTGGCCTCGCGAGCTCAGTAAGGGCAGCGCTCACCTTCCTAAGTACCAGCTCTCCGTTCATGTGCATGGCCAGGTTTGCAAAGTGTAGGAGCATCTGGTCAGTGGCCAGCTGCTGCTCAATGACGTCATCCCCATAGATGGCCACGATGGCCACGCAGATGAACAAGTGGAAGTAGTCCGTCTGGAGGGAGATCGTGGACCTCAGACCGCCCATCACCCAACTCCGCCTGGAGGGTGGGGGGTGGTGGGGACTCCAGGATGAAGCTGCCTAGGTCTGGGCCTACGTTTGCTGGCCCTGCAGTTCTGGGAAGCTGCCCAGCCTCTCTCAACCTCAGTTTCCCCACCTGCAAATGGGGCTGTTGCTGAATCCAGAGTGGACAATGCTGATGGGCTCTTTGGGCGGTGTCCATCATGGGGACAAAGAATGTTGTTCCTCCAAAGCCTGGCCTGTGCTCACTGTGGGGTCTTGTCTGCCAAGGTCTTGAGCGGGGTGTGCACAGGCACGTGCCCCTGCTGCTGGAACACACCAGCAAGGAAGAGCCTCTGGCAGCCGCGTGCAGGGCAGGCTTCCAGCAGGCCATCCTCAGCGCACAGCCCAGAGACTACGGTCAGTCACTGAGTGTAGGACGCAGATCCCAGCTGAGCAGCTTGCTGTGGAGGGCACCACCATCTGTGTTCCTAACCCTCTTTCCAGAGGCCTGTGGAGAATCCCGCCCTCCTTTAAGGCAGAAGACAGCCCACATGTAGTCCTGGCTGTGAGCATCCTGTCCTGTGTGAAGCTTGTGGCTTTTCATACACCCTGATTCCCACAGGTGGAGGAAGGAGAGGAGCGCCAGGAAGTCTGTGTTTAGTCCCCTGATGTGCGTAGATCACTCACCCGGGAGGAACCAAGTTCCCTAACCCTATGGTGGTGAACTCCCCACACCCGGCCTGCTCTGGAAGACACCACCCCCAGGGCGCCTGGCCTCTTCCTCCAACTCCTCTGGAATGGTCTTGTTCAGGCATCTGAGTCTAGCTGGAGAGAGAGCTGCAGGAAGTAGACACCCAGCTCCTGGGGAATATGGGGTGGGGCACGTTTTATATGGACTGGACCTCAGCACAGGCAAATTTCCGCTGCCAGGATAAGATGCAGGGCAGGCCAGCCCCATGGCAAACTAATGGGAACTGGTGCAGCCTTCCGTTTCAGAAGTCTCTCAGAGCTAAAGACATCACTAGCAGTGACACTCTCCCTCCTTCCCCCAAGAACTGGCTCCTGGATAAGAACCCTCTCCGCCATCATCCTACCATTCCCTCCCACTCTCAGCCAATCAGGAGATGGTTCCATGTGGTGACATGTGGCCCAAAGTCTGATACTGTGAACTGGCTTTGCAAGTGTCAAACAAAATGGCAGTCAACAGGCCTATGCCGATGGGCCTCCCTCCTGTCATGTTTATGCTCAGGACACAGCATGGTGAAGAAAGTCACCGTGACAGATGTCCACGTCTCTCTGGTGATGCTGAGGCTGCTCGTACTATAATGTAGTGAGGGCAGTGAGGCTCGTGTGAGTGTGTGTGTGTGTGTGAGACTGTGTGTGTGTGTGTGTGAGTGTACAAATGAGTGTGGGTGCATGTGTGTGCACACGTGTGATCTTTAGTGTTTCCATCCACCCTGCCATGCCTCCCGTTATTACTGTACATATTTCACCCTGAACGTCATGTCCAGGTGGGAAATGCAGCCCAGACCCAGATCCAGGTGGGTGCAAGCAGAAGGTGGGCTGCCACAGAGGGACACACAGCTCGTGGCACCTGCTTGGTGTTTCTCCAGACCCCTTCTGATCAGATGTAAGGCCCCATGGTGCCACTGAGCGTGGGAATTTCCGGTGGAAGATGCTGTCAGGACTGCGGAGGGGGACGCGGGAGTCCACGCCTGGGCAAGCAGGGGTCCTGCCCTCCAGGATTGCTTTAAAGGCCAATGGATTCCCAGAGACGCCCATCCTCTCAGTCACAGCGTGCCCCTAACTTTGGTGTGAAAGCCACGTGATGGTCAGTACTATGCTTGGAGGAGAATTTGTGGAGGAGACACTGAGGATGGTGGATGGCAGGCAGAAGTGGGCAAGGCTGATCTGGGCTCTCTGGAGAGGCTGCGAGGACGCAGGAGCTCGGGACTTCTCGTTGGCCTGTGGCAGAGCAGTCTCAGGGGGCAGGGAGGGATGGGATGGCACTGGCCCTAGCATGTGGACACCGGCATCCAGGCTGCCATGGCTTTGCTAGGCCTGCTGATGTCTCTCCCACTGATTGGTTGTGACAGGAGAGAGCTCAGCCTCAGAGCGTGGTAATGAGTGCAGTCAGCGGGCAATTTGCATCCATTTCAGTTACTTGGGAGGTGAGGACTAAGGCTGGCTGTGTGAGACTGGGAAGAGTTGCTGTGTGGGGGCTGTCAGTGACTTGTGGATGGGGGCGAGCTGGAGGATGGACCCCAGAGGAGGATGGCTGATGCCTGCACCCTCCCTCCCTGAAGGTGGGATGCAGAATAGTGCCTGATGCTTGGGGTGACACCTGCCTGCTCACCTGGTAGTGGGCCCAGCAGGCCTCCCAGATCCGCAGGGCCTCAGCCTCGGGGAACTCCCGCTTGAAGCACAGCAAGAGCCAGCGGTGGCAGAAAAGCATCTGCAGGCCATCCTCGCCCAGCGAGACCAGGTGCTGGTAGAAGCGCTGGTGCGTCAGCCGCAGCAGCTCCCGCAGGTACAGCTGGGGGTGAGACCAGGATGGTCAGCCTGGCCCCCTGGGCAGGCCTGTCCCCCTGGCTCCAGAAGCCCACTCCTCAGGCCACCTTCATCTTCAGAAAGCAAACACAGGAGATCTCTCTGCCCGCCACGCCTGTCTGCCACCCACTTGCTTCATTCCACGAGTAGCATTTTGCTCACACCTGCCTTTGGCGGCTTGTCCCAGATTTAAGATTGCTCTGGATGGAGGCTGTGATGTGGCCTTGGGCAAGATATAGCAATGACACCCCATGTGGCCGGGGAGGCTGACTCATGGGAAGTCATCTCAGTCCAGCCAACACCTGGGGCTGTTTCTAACACCCATCTCTTCTGGCAAGGTGAGAGGGTCATCCTGGGACCCTGACCCAACTCCCTCTTTTTCCCATGACCACAATCCATCATCTACGAGAGCTGAGTCAGGGCAGGAACGGGTGGTGCCTGAGCCTCTGGCCGCTGGACTGTGGTGTGTAAGGTCACCCCTGTGAAGTGGGACAAGATTGAGGCTATTTCTGGCAGCACTGGGCTCGGGCTGTTGACTTCACTGATGCTGTTGGAAATCAATCTCCAGCAGCTAATGAGTCACCAGCCCTGAGCTGCCGCGAGCCGTCAGGGGCAAATGGCGTCAGACCCTGTAATTACCTCCCCAGGTACCGTGGAAACCCAGGCGATGCAGGGACACCAGGCCTGAGAGGCTTGGCTGGGGTCAGCCCACCTCAGAGCAGGGGTCAAATACTCCCAGGTCACAGCTGGGGGTCTTGCAGCCTCTGTGCCCCTCCCCACACAACTGGTCTATTGTTCCTACTGGAGACAGCGGTTGCCCCTGTAGGACTGAGAGGCCAGTGTCTCCACTCTGTGGCCACGGTGCAGCTGACAGCTGACCTCCCTGTGGACATCTTATCCCCAGCTCCCACCAGGGTGCCCCTCACCTCCTTGCACCCAGTGGTCCACCCTCACTTCCTCTCTGCTGAGTTGGGCACTTCCACCCCGCCTTCAGAGGCCCCTCACGGGTAATCTGTAGACAGACTCCTCGTTCTTCCTTTGGCTAGGCCACTGCTGCTTGAGGGAGCAAGATGGGTCACTGGGCACAACTACCCATAACCCTCTGCTCAGCTGAGCCGCCGTGATGCTCAAGGTCAGACCTGTGTGCTGAGGAGACAGCCCCAACCCACGGGACCGAGACACTAGCCACCCTCCCTGTCTCTATCACAGGCACTTTCTGTGTCACTCTGCCCCAGGCCCAGCATCCTCTGCAAACACTGTCAGCTTCCAGACTATACTTTCTCCTCTGCTGAGGGCAGGTCACATCCCAGTGCCCAGCATGGGCACCAGTCAGGTTCTTGGTACCCAAAGGTAATATGCAGTAACTGAACAGGTGCTTTGACTTGTCCCTGGGCTGCATGCTGGCCCTCGCAGCCCTGGTGACCCGGCTTGGCTTGGCTCATTCCTTCTCACACCATTCAGTGCTGCCTCGTCTATACAGAACTGATCTTTGAGTGGGGTGCTGGCTGGGCCTTCCAAGAAAGCCTGCTGTTCCCTGGGGTGGGGACTCCAGAACTGTCTGTTGGCCTCAGAGCAGCACAAGGAGTCCTTCTGTTCTCACTCCACACAGGAGTCTTGGCTGCGTTGAGTCCCACAAGCCAGGTGCACCTGAGAACCCGTTCCATATAGCACTGGCCAGGCATGACAGGCCTCCCCTTCTTTGCCCTGCCAAGGAAGCTGGACTGGGCTCCCTGAACAGGGAGAGGAAGGCCATTAGGGGAGGACTCTACACAGCCCAACCTGCAGGGAGCAGGGGTGGGGAGTGGAAACCATCTCTAGAGTCCTGGGAGCAACATCAGTCCTCGAGGCAGCTGGCTGGCCCTTCCCCGGAGGCTAGCGCTGGCTGAGTTGACTGCATCCCATCAGTAACCCCCATCCTGGTTCTCTGCTGCCCAGTGACCCACGACAGCAAAGTTCCACATCACTGCAAAGACCCCAGGCAGCAAGAGGATGACATGCTACGTGCTTTTTCTCCATGCCTTCCAGTCCGTACACACACACACAGCCCCGAGCCTCACCAGCTGTCTCTCCATATCCTCATCCCGAGGAGAGCTGACGAAGATGGTGTTCTGCATCAAACCAACAAAGCACCAGAAGGTGTCCGATTCATCCAGGACCTCAGCCAGGATGGGCGCCACCAGGTCTGACATCCCTTGGGAGTAGCCGATAGCTGGGTTGTACACAGCATAGTTCAGCAGGATCCTCCTGGCAAGGCGGTGGAGAGAGCAGAAGTGGGCAGGACCCTTTCTGCCCTGGCTGTCCCCGCCGTGGCCTGTTGCCTAGGTTGAAGTCCCCAGCTCCCCAGACTCCTGCTGCGCTTGGACCTCAGGGGAAGCAGCACCTGACTGCAAGCCCTGAAACTCTTCGACCACCTCGAGAGCCCGAGCTCTGCAGAAGGCAATGGCCTGCAACCAGCTGCTCGCCAGGCCCAGAGCCTGGAGCAGGGCATGAGGGAGAATGTGAGTCTGATTTCCTTAATGGTCCACTGCCTGTGACAAAGGGTGGGCTGGTAGGGACATTTTTATGGGCTGTTAATTTTGTGCAATTATTCGCCAGGCTACAGCGGAATGTCAAAGATACCACCTCTAGTTGTGTGTGGCTTTATCATGGGAGGGCCACCCATCAGGAGATGGATGGGATGCCTGGAGGGTTTGCCCACAGTGGGGGTGATCTAAACAAGGAGCTGCTTGGTGGGTGCCCTGCTGGCATCCTTGGGCAGGACAGTGTGGTGCCCTGGCATGTCATGGCTGTGGGATTCCTGCTCATGAACAGCCGGTCCCCTGCTCTAGGGCCCTGACTATATGAACTTGCAAGGATCCCTGCAGAAGGCCGCTCCTGGACTTCTCTCCTTTGGGGAGGATCAGCCAGAGCCCACAGACACGCAGACAAGGAAGGAGTGGGTGCTCAGGCCTCAGCCTGGGCAGCTACCTCATGCTCTCCACGTTTGGGTTGTCCTCCCCTCGGAAGAACTGGTTGCTTCGATCCGTCCGAACCACGTCTTTATCCACAGTGAACTGGACATCGCGCCAGAATGTTCGGTGCTCCTCGGGCGTCATGGAGAGCCTGGCATGGGGCAGAGCACCACCCCGCAGTCAGCAACAGCACATGGAGGGGGCCGTGGTTGGCGGTGAGTTGTTCAGGGGTCCCTTGGGGCATTGAGCAACCCACACACTCCAGGAAGGGGACTGGCCTCCAACCAACCCTTGCTGGCTGGGTAGGAACTGGCACTGCTGTGCTTGGTTGTAGGAGCTAAGCCTCCAGCTCCCATGGACGTGGGTGGGTGCTGTGTATCTAAGGTTTTCTGCAAAATCAACCCTGCCTTGCAGGTCCAACCCTCCATGGGTTGAGAACGGAGCCCAACCCAGTGGGTAATGAGTGGAGCGCTGCTCAGTCTCAGAGCACTGGAGGAGAGAGCTGACCTCAGCTCCCTGGGTAGTGAGTGAAGCCTGGGTGAGACACAGCAGTCCAGTTCCTGCTGTTTTTGCCCTTAAGGCCCCTGTCCCCAGCCCAGCCTGCAGCTGGGGGACATCAGTGTCTAGTTAAGCCTGCGAACAAGAATTCAAACAACCTTTACGTGGGAGCTAAGCGGCTCAGCCGGAGGCCCCGGTGCGTGGTGTAATGACGGCCCTTATCCCTCCTGATCACTCCCACTCCTGGGAGACCCATTTTCGAAAGAAACCATGGCTCATGGCACATATTATCAATGCTGAATTGCACCTCCAATTGCCCTTCAAAGGACATTTTCCTCCGTGGTTCGGTGGGGCTGGTGGCGCAGGGTGGGGGTGATGGGCACCTTTTCTGCTGGATGTCTGCGTATTCCTTTCGCTTCTGCACCCTCAGCGCCTCCCGCTCCTCCGACGTGGACTCGTGGCTGTAATAGCGTAGCAGGAAGGGCCAGACCTCCCCCCGGATTGACACATCAACGCCACCAAAGAAAATGGCCTGGAGGAAGCAGTAGAAGTTGGGTGGGGGGAAGGAGGTGTGGATAAAATAGGACCGCTCAAAGAACCCCAAATTCCCCCCAAAGATGTGTGTTTTGGTGGCTCCGGGTGCGCCTTAATTCAGACCCAGGCAATTTGCACATGTTTACAAGGGGAAAGAACTGGTCGCCCATTCCCATACAGGGCACAAACCGGCTCATTTCAATGTCAAAGCCCCCCCGGGGCGGCGCTCCGATTAACGTGTCTTTCCCACGTCATGGCCTTAATCCCTGGTTTTTTGGAAATGCGGCATTTCAATACCGCAGAGCCTCTGTGCAGCCTGCCACGGGATCCCCCAAACCCCTCAGGATTGTCTTTTCAACGCTGCAGCTTTGATTGCTTCATCTGGGGGGGACGTCCACAACCTCACACAAGGGTCGGGGCCTCCCGAGGAGGCGACCCGTGGACGTGGGCGCGGCTGGAGGCTGCCCCAACCCACCTTCCGTCCGTCCGTCCGTCCATCCGTCCAGTCCACCGGCGCCCAGGCCCCCGCAGGTGCACCTCACCTTGCGCAGCTTGTACTCCTCCTCCACCTGGCCCAGCTCGTTCAGATGCTTGAGCCAGGCGGAGACGTCCAGCCTCTGGTACAGGCTCTCCTCCGGGTGGGTCTCGGAGGACGGCAGCTTGGGCCGGCGGATAGAGAACTGCATGCAGGTCCTTTCGTCCGCAACCTGCTGGACCGATGGGAGGAAAACGGAGCCAAAATCAGGCAGAAACTCAAACGCTTGGCTTTGAAGCCGGCGATGCTGTTCCCAGGATTTAAAAGCCTCTCTCCTCTGAGAGGAGGGGGAAGCACGGCCCTGCACACAAACCTCTAAATGGCAAGTGTAATTAGACTCAATTAAAATGAAAATACCTTCATCCTAAAATCGCTCTCCCTTTGCCACTCTGATCACCGCCCCCCACTCTCTCTCCGACCCCAGCTGTAAAAAAAAAAAAGAAAAAAAAGAAAGAAAGAAAGAAAGAAAGGAAAAAGAAAAAAAAAAACAACCCACGGAATTAATGCCCCTTACGGCCTAACTTCCCTCTGCTGGGAGGGCCTGCAATAAATTACGTGTGATTGACCACATACAAAGGGATCCCTGTCCTACAAGCGGGGAGCCAGCCTGTCAGATTGTCTCCACGAGCAGTCACAAATCCAGGGCAAAACTGTAGCTGACATTTAATTCAAAAATCAAAGGTTGTTCAGTGTAGGGGGGAGAAGGAGCCATGCTACTGGAATAAGGGAAGCCAGCAGGAGGCTCTGTGGTAAGGACGGAATTTTGAAGTCAGCGCCTTTCTAATAGGCACATACGGTATCTTAAACAGATAATTAGAGAGCTCTTATTACATTTGTATGTAGATTGAGCAAAATATGGCAGGAAGCCTTGTCAAAACATGATTTTTCAAGTGCACAGCATTGACTTTTCAAAAGGCCCTGGGCACAGGTTTCAAACCCAAAGTGCTCTGTTGTCAGCCACCCGGCCACCACCAGCCACCACCGAGGACCAAAAGCCACCCAGTCACACACCCCGGAGACCCCAGCCAGACCCAGGGCTGGCGGGGGAGCAGGGTGCACTGGAGGAGTGGAGGAGCGTCTAGAATGGTCAGGGGGCAGCTGGTGTCCTGGGGGAGGGGGTCGTCCACCCCACCGCCACTACCACTGCCACCACAGGGCGGCTGGGCTACCTGGTCTCTGAGGTGCGTCTCCGTGCAGAATTTCCACTGCTGGAGCACCTCCGACAGCTTGTCCAGGCCACCATGGTGGAAGTGAAAAACCTTGTACTGGCTCTCTCTGCTGGCGACCACCAGCTGACCACTGGTGCAGGCCTCGTCGCTGAAGGGCCATGGTGGGGGGTGGAGAGAGAAGCCTCATGAATATGCAAATACGGGGGTCTATTTCCAAGTATGATCGAGGCCACAGAGCCAGAAACAGTGAGTCCCTCCCCTGCAAGTGGGAGGGACGGGATCCCGCCCCAGAAAAACCCAGAGCTCCCTTTTCTAGAAAGGTAAAATAGCTCCGTTCTGGGCGCCCCCCAGCACTTTCTCCAGAGAGCTGCCGCAGCGGCCTTCCCACCTCTGCCTGCTGGTCACATGGTCCTTTCTGCCCAGAGACCTGGGCCATGCGCCCAGGTTAGCTGGAAGACGAACTGGAGCCGGGGAGGGATGGGCAGCAGGAGAAGCTCCTTGGGGTGGCACCCTGACCACACCCGCAGCAGGCCACCAGCCCCTCCTGGGACATGTCCATGGCTGTGCACACAGGCCTCTCATGGGTGCTGACTTGGGGCTGGGCCACCTGGACCGAGGTAGGGAATTATAGGCAGGAGGCCCGGAATCACAGCCCCTTTGGAGGGACAGGGCACCTCCATCCGGGAAGCCGAGCCCAGAACTGGACAGGGGGTACTGAGGAGCATCTCCAGGTTTTGGGGCCTGCAGGGCCACTCTGCCCAGCCCCAGATTCACTTTCTTCCCCAAAGCAGATTCTTAGCACTGGCTGGCTGCCCTCCCTTGCAGGCAGAGCTATGAGCTGGGCGATGGGACCGTTTGGCAGCCATGGTGGTTCCATTGATGGAGACATTTGGAAATGCCACATCGGTGGAACCAGTGTCCCCTCAGCCCTCTGCATGCACAGCTGGGAACACAAGTTACTTTCGGGAAGTCCGAGACCTGTCCTTGTGAGAGGTGCTTAAACAGCTTTTGCTGAAAAGCACTGACTCCTTACTTGGACACATGAATTAACTAAAAACAGGACAAGCTGGGCATCCCTGCCTCCATTTTGTATCTGTCTTTGCTCCTTTGCTCTAAGCCACTCTCTTTGCAGTCACTTTGCAAGCACCTTGGATTCCAGGACTGATAACATCTTTACAAGGGGCTAAAACTTCCCATAAGGAGCAGTGGAGACCTGCAGGACAGACGCCCCTCCAAAGGAGGACAACGACCCATAATGATGAGGCTGCACCCTGGAGCAGAAGCAAACACCTCATGGGACCAGATTGTTCCCCTCGAGTGATGACAGCGATAGCATCTTCTCTGGAACCCCTCTGGGACTGAAATAATGGTAAGCCCGAGGACGCCGTGACTGGGACTGTTTAACTATGGCATACCTTGTCCCCCGCCCCTGGTTCTTTGTCTGCTTAAACCTGTAGCTCATGTCTGGACCCTGAAGATGGCTGAAGATGGGCTGAGTGTTTACTCTGCTTCTTCCCCCGGCATGTCCCATGTCCCAGGCTGTATAATAAACCTCCTTTCTCTGACTTTGCCATGTCTCTTTATTTGGCGTTTAGGGACGGGTGGCCGGACCTGGCATATGGAATCTCAGGAGTTTGGGCCTTGGGTCCAGAACTCCACCTTCATCCTTACCTGAAGAAGAGGCGCAGGGAGCGCATGTGGCCCAGGTCCACGTGGAACACGCCGCAGATCTGCTCCAAGGTGCAGCCCCGCTGAGGCTTGTCCCAGCGCTGGCTCTGCAGGAGGCAGCTGCTGTCCGGGAAGCGCAGGGTAGCATCCGAGCTGGAGGGGGAACTGGCAGAGCAGGTCATGTGAGGTCCACGCGCTTCTCTGCCATGACAGCCACAAGGCCAGATTGGGGGGGGCATGTAAACAAACCCCCAAGCTCAAACAAACACTCAGATGCGACTGGACACACCCTGCAGGAAGCAGTCCCTACAGACACCCAGGAATGAGGGAACGAATCATTCTGGTTTGGATGGCGAGGCAAGTTCACAAACAGACCTCATTCTACTTTAATAGAGGCAGAAAGCAGTCAGGACGGCAGGCGAGGTCACGCTGACTGGCGCTCCAGTCTTTGCTGTGTGACCTTGGGTAAGTTACCAGGCCTCTCTGAGTCTTTGTTTCCCTCCCTTAGAAAGTAAGGATACTAACAAGGCTGAGTGGAACAAGCACTGTAAAGTGCCCAGTGGGGCCGGTCCTAGGGGCTGACAAAGGGTGCTGTTTTGGAACTGTTTTAGACAGGATGAGGCTTTAAACTAAGTTTAAACCAGTTCTTTGTGTCTGTTTTGGAGAGGATGCCCTTGGGCTCATATATGGGCTCGGCCCTGGCCTACCCACCGAGATCCTCCCGTGTTTTCATGGCACACAGCCCTCACAATAACCCTATAAAAGAAGTAATGGTATCACCCCACTGTATAGAAGACAAAACCGAGGCCGGAGAGGTTAAGAAACTTGCCCAAGGTCGCACAGCTAGCAGGTGGTGGAGCTGAGACTGGAGCCCAAGCTTTGTGACTCAGATTCTCACAGCACACTTAAATATGTGAAATTTTACATATTTAGAGGGCAACGATATTTATCTCAGTTCTTCTGCTTTAAAAACACACACTAGCCGGGTACATGGCTCAAGCCTGTAATCCTAGCTACTCAGGAGGTAGAGATTGGGATGATTTCAGTTTGAGGCCAACCTGAGCAAAAGGTTCCTGAGGCCCCATCTCAACCAATGGCTGGGTGCAGTGGTACACACCTGTCATCCCAGCTACGCAGGAAGGCACAAAGGAGGATTGAGGTCCAGGCATGAAGCCAGACCCTATCTCAAAAATAACCCAAGTTTTCTTTTTTAGGGCTGGGGGAGCCTACCTGCAAGGCCCTGAGTTCAACCCTAGCACTACTGAAACGAAAGGGAGGAAGGGAGGGAGGGAGAGAGGAAGGAAGGCGTCTATGAACTGGTTATGTTCCCGGTTGCAGCGTATTTTCTTACACGGATTCAGCCACAGCACGGGTTGAGTCCTGTCTTAAAGATTTAAAATGTCTGCTAGAGTGCAATCAGGGTAAAAGCCAGAGCCAGTTGTGGCCCAAGCAGAGTCCCCACGCTGGCTTGGCCATGGACTCCTGGGACCGGAGCATCAACTATCTACAAATGTCTAAATCAGCTCCTCCGGACAGCTCGGCGTGACCCGGCCTCCCTCAGCCCTTCCTCAGAGAGAAGTCCTGGCCTTTTAGGACCCGTCACTGCTTCTAGACCACTGCTGTCCTTCCCCACGTCAAAGAACTTGAGATGAGCCCGGTCCTCCCACTTCCCAGGCACCTGGCCTCTCGGACCACAGGCTCAGGCAACACTTACAGCAGGTGGGCAGGGGGCTGGAGAACCTGGGAGAAACTGAGTCTCCCAGCCACGTGGCAAACGGGGCCCCTGCTGCACTGGGAAACCACTGTTCACAAAACAGGGTGAGGGCGGTCATTGCCACCCCACCCTTGCATGCCTTCACTCAAGGGGGTCTGTGTGTCCCCCAGGATCTCCTCCAACGGCCATCCGTGTCACCACATCACATATCCCCAGAGTCATCCTCTGAGACCTGCACAACTCCCCTCCACCCCAGCCCCCTGTGCCCTGCCGCCTGTGGGGCAGGCCACACTTCCCAAGCACCAGACAGAGACTCACTGAGGCAGAGTCTGGGCAGAAGGTCCCCGCTGGTCCCCTGGGGGACAGAGCTGAATCCAAACCAAGAAAGGGGCCCGGAGAAAGAGGCTACCACGTCCCTCCCTGTGGCACAAGGCTGCTGAAAGCCTTTCGCGGCTGCTTGGGACCCACACTGGGGCCGCAGGTACAAGGAGAACGCAGATGGAGGCCTCAGTTCTGTGGTTACATGGGGCCATTTTAGAGGTGCTGCCTTCCAAGGCATCCAGGGCCACATGTGGCACCCTGGGCTGGTGGCCATGGGGTCACTGGCTTGGCACAGAACCCGCACAATTATGCTCATGCCTAAATACAAAATGTCGGGGATTTAGAAGTTACGGGGGGTGGGGGGGTGGAGGGTGCAATTTGAAATAAAACCTGGGAAAAATTAAAACATTAATTTTAATTTTTTTAACTTCACAATACTGGGGCTTGAACTCAGGGCCTTCACTTTGAGCTACTCCATCAGCCCTTTTTAGTGTTGGGGTTTTTTCCAGATAGGGTCTTGCCAACTATTTGCCCAGGGCCTGGCTTTGAACCGCGACCCTCCTGATCTCTGCCTCCTGGGTAGCTGGGATTACAGGCATGGGCCACTGGTGTCTGGCAGCTTTTTAAATTTCTGATGCTCTCTCTACACAGACATGTGAAGCAATCTGGTGACAAGCAGTATGTGGGCGGTAAATAATTTGGTTTGTTCGTAAAATTATTATGTGTGGTGCATTAAAACGAAAAGGGCAGTTTAGTCACCCAAAGACTCCCAGGACGCTTTTCTACAGAAAGGCCTGGAGACAATGTCCCCGTTAAGGAACACAGCACATCTTCATGTCCCCCACGTTTTCACCAACGCACAGACATGGAAGGGACAACCCAGCAACGTCACCCCAGCCAGAAAACCGCAAAGTCGGACATGGAGGTGTCGCTTAGCGATGCTACCAGGTTTTTGCAGCTGTCCTGCCAAAGGGGCACCTGTCCCCCACCCCCTTGAGTCTGGAGAGGACAGGGCAAAAGTGCCACCATATAAGACCCAGAACCTTGGCCTGGAGAGGCCACCAGCCCCTCCAGCCAGGGGAGCCCCGCATGGCTGAGGCCGCTGAGCTGTGAGCTGTGAGCAGAGTGGGGTGGAGGTGGCGGCTTTGGTGACCAAGCCTCGTGGTTCGGTTAGGCGGAAGCAGGTAAGTGACACCATGCAGAGGAAGGGAAACCAGGGGGGAAAGAAACCTCCAGGCCTGCTGGAGTGGGTCTCCAAGGGGCCAGACTTTAATGGGATGTAAAGCATCCAGACCTCTGACTCGCTCTTGCTTTTCTTCATCCTAAGCCTTTGAGTCAGTGATGGGGAAGTCGATGGACCCTCAGCATAGGGTCCCAAGCACAGTGTTTTCACTTAATGAGTCGGTCAATTAATGAATGCAAAGAATTTCCCCCTAAGGAGCCTTGAAAGGTTTTTGGCAGGCTTCTGTCGGAGGGAGGGACATTGCTGGGGGGGAAGGTGCGTGGTGGCCCCTCTCTCTGGGGCCCTTTCCTGGTTTGGATTCAGCTCCATCCCGCGGGGGACAGCAGGGACCTGTGCCCAGACTCTGCCTCAGTGGTTCCGTGTCTGGGCTGCCCCATGGGTGGCAGGGCGCAGCGGGCTGGGCGTGTGCGTGCAGGTCTGGGAGGGTTATGCTGGGGATGTGTGTTGTGGGTGGTCACAAGGATGGGACAGGGAGGACTGGAAACACCAGCCCTTGTGGGCTCCTCATAACTGTCAGAACTCACAGGCAATCAGGATGTCCCTTGGTAGGTGACCGGCTAGATGACAAACTGTGGACCATCCAGGCGGTGGGGTATTATTTGGGATGCAGAAGAACTGAGCGCTCAGCCAAGGAAAGACGTGAGCACGCTTAGCAGCTGTCGCTGGGTGTAAAGGAGCCAGGAGGCAAGGCTGCAGACGCTGTGATTACAAATGACTTCATGGCGTCAGGAAAAGGCCACATTCCTCCAGAAACAGAGACGGGAGCAGTGGCTGCCCAGGGTTGGAGAAAGGAGGACAAGTGGGGGACACACAGAGGATTCAGGGCAGTGACACGAATCTGCGTGACCCTGTAATGGAGGCTCCCTGTCATCACACACTTGTCTAAATCCAGGGAACACCCACCTCCAGGAGTCAGTCCTCCCGTGGACCACAGCATCAGGCGATAAGGACATTCATTGTAGGTGCGTGGACAGGAACACGGGCGGCTCTGGGGGGGTGTGGACGCCGGGGGATCTGGTTATGTGCAGGGTTCCCGGGGATACAGGGAATTTCTCAACTTTCCACTGCGACTTTCTGTGAACTTGAAACTGCTCTAAAAAAAAAAACCTTTTTTTTTTTTTTAAAAAAAACAAAAACAGGCTGGGTACGGGGGTACATGTCTGTAATCCCTGCTAATGGGAAGACTGAGGCCCAAGGCCTGCTCCAGGCGAAAGTAAGACCCTACCTGAAAAAAAAAAAACACAAACAAAAAAACTAAAAGAAGAAAGGGATGGCGGAGAGGCTCAAGCACCAGCTTAGCAAGCGTGAGGCCCTGAGTTCAAACCACCAAAAAAACAAAACAGAACAAGAAAAGAGTGCCAAGCAGAAAACTGTCAAAAGGAAAAAAATTTACTAAAGAATAAACAGTAATAGCCAATAAGATGTTCCTGTCTAGAGTGATAAAATAATGCGCGTGAAAACCAGATCCCGACTGGAGGGAGGTCATGAAACTGTGACAATTTACACGTGGTAAACCCGCGGGAAGGCGCGGACCGGCAGAATCGCTGCAGCCGTCACTCGGACGTGCAAGGCTTAGAGATCCCTTTGCTTTCATTTCTAGCAGTTAGTCCCAGGAAAATAGCCAGAAATGTCCAACGAGAACAAACAAACAAACACGAACAGACACAGGAAAAGCATTTGACGAAAGCCCAATGCTCATTTGTGACACCAACTAGGACAGGAAGGGACCCCCCAAGATGGATACAGGGCATCCACAAATACCCTACAGCCAGCAGCATCGTGCTTAGTGGGGAACACTCAGCCGCTCCCCCAGCCAGAAAAGCACTCTGGGCGCGGAGGCTCGCGCCTGTAATGCTGGTACCTGGGAGGCTGAGGTCGTCTCAAGCTAGCCAGGCAAAGAGTTCTCGAGAACCCCACCTCCAAAATAACCAGAGCAGAATGGACTGGAGGTGTGGCTCAAGCGGTAGAGCGCCTGGTTTGCCAGCGTGAAGCTCTGAGTTCAAATCCCAGTCCCCCCCCCACACACACACAATAAAAGATCAGAGAAGAAGAAAAATCCTGTCTCTATTTACGGATGATATGACTGTTTACATGAAAAATCTCAGGGATATTACAAAACAGATTTTAGAACCAGTAAGTGCATTTAGCAAGATTACAGGATAAAAGCTTAATTAACTGTACCCTTAAACTACCAATGCACAGGTGGAGAATGAAATAAATAAAGCATTTCACCTAATGCAGCAAAAAAACCGTATTTTATATTTAGGAACAAGTCTAACAAGTGACATTCAAGATGTCCACACTGAAAGGCACAGATGGCTGAGATAAATCAGAGTGGACGTAAACAGACGGAGAGATGTACCACGTCCATGGATTGAATGGACACTGCGCACGGCCCTCCGCCGAACTGACCCAGGATTAAACACAGTCCCAATCGAGATTCCGGCAGGAATTTTTTGTGTGTGTCAAAATTTAAAAACTGACTCTAAATTAAAATGTAGACGACCTGCCTGGACTAACCACGGCGAGCAGAAAAACGGAGGGCACAGCCAGAGGACACCAGAGAGGCCGGTATGGGTGAAAAGCCGGGGAACGGTGAAACGCGCCATGGCTGGAACAGAACAGGGTCTGGAAACAGACGCACGGGATCAACTGACTATTGACAAAGGAGCGGCATCGACAAAGAAAGAGCTTTTCAGTGAATGAAGCTGCGATGCAACTGGGTGTCGCCATGAAAAAAATTCGTGCCAACCCTTTCCGCATGTCACACGCACAAATTAACTCAACGTGAGACCTGAAACTATAAAGCTTCCCGAAGACGCCATGAGAGGAAACGTTTGGGACGTTCCAGCTTTCTTAGCTAGGACGCAAACCCCCCAGGTCATAAAGGAAACGACCACGACTCTCCATCAGAGGCTCAAAAGTGCAACCTGCAGCCTGGAGCACGAGCTCACGAAACAGAGCCAAGGAAGGACGTCAAGCATCGGTGACCTCCTTAGACAATGTCTCCCAGCTGTGACCCCAAATGCGAACGCAACAGAAAGGTAAATTAGGATTTGTTTACACGGAAAGCTTTCTCTCTGTAAGAGAGAAATGAAACCTCAGCCAGGAAAAGGCACCTGTGAAATACCGATCGCACAAGGATTTACACCAGAATGAAAGACCCCTCAAAGTTCGGAAACGACCGGGCTTGGCGGCTCACCTCTGTAATCCCAGCTGAGATCGGGAGGATCGTGGTTCCAGGCTAGCCTGGGCAAAAAGTTTGAAAGACCCCCATCTCAACCAACAGCTGGGTCCAGGCCAGCCAGGGCAAAAAGTGAGATCCCATCTCCAAAATAACCAGAGCAAAAGGGACTGGAGGTTTGGCTCAAGTGGCAGAGTGCCTGCCTAGAAAGCTTGAAGCCCAGAATTCAAGCCCCAGTGGCACCAAAAAAAAAAAAAAAAAAGTCTTCCATTGGTGAATGGATAAGCAAACAGTGGCACACATACAAAATGGAACACCACACAGCAATGAAAAGGAACAAGAGCTGACATCCAGGGCAGCGTGGATGAGTCTCAAATGTTTAATGTCAGTGAAAGAAGCCAGACACAAAAGGCTCCCCAGACACACTCAGCATCACTGGTGACCACGGTGTCAGAACTTGCCTTCCTGAGCCTCTCGGATTCCACTCACCATGATGCCCTTCAGGCCCATCCATGCTGTAGCCTGCATCAGAATGTCCTTCCTTTTCAAGGCTGAATACTATTCCATAGTATGGCTAGAGCGAGGTTTGTGTATCCGTGGAACTGTCTATGGCTTCCACGTCTGACTTCATGAGTGACGCCGCTACACGCACAGGTGCACATGTGTCTGTCACGTCCCCGAGATTCACTCTCTTGGGTATATTCCCACAGTGGCATCTGTGGGTCACGTGGTAATTCTGGTTTTGGTTCTTTGGAGGGGTTGCAGTTCTATTTCACATCCCACCGATGGCACCCAAGGGTCCAGTTTCTCCACCTGCTCCCCAACACCTGCTGTACCCCATGTTGGGTTTGTCTGCATGGCAGCCACCCTGATGGGGCGCGGTTGTTTCTGCTGTAGCTGTGGTTTGTTGGTCATTTGAGGATCCTCCTGGAGAAATGCCTGCTCAGGGCTCTGCCCATTCTTTAACCGGCGTGTCGGGCCTTACAAAGTCTCTACAGACCAGATATTAAGCCCTTAGGCACAGGATTTGCAGATTTTTCACACTCCATGGGTCACTTTTTGACACCGCTGATGGTATGTTTGATATACAAACTTTTAAGATTTCAAAGTCCAGTTTGTTTACATTTTTCTTTTGTTGCCTTGGTGGTCAGAGCTAAGAAATCACTGCTAAGTTATAGCTGGCATTTTGGGGGATGACTTTGGGCATCCACAGTTTTGTTGGTTGGTTGGTTGGTTTTGGGGTTTTTTTGTTTCTTTTTCTTCCTTTGAGACACAGGTGTCACTGTGTAGCTCAGGCTGGCCTTGAACTCTTGGTATTTCTGCCAAATTTCCAAGAATAGGGAAGTGGTCTAATATCTCACAGAGCATTCACCTGGTCCGACACCAGTAAGCCAGTATAGAACATTTTCTAAAGTATTTAATGACCAAAGGAAATGCTCGCACCGTTACGTCAGGTGCAGATGGGGAGGAAACTGTCTGACGTGCGGTGTCAAGGCTGTTTGAAACATGGCGCAGTCAGCGGTGTCTGAAGTCTCACAGAAGTGACAGACGCAGAGCGCAGCACATCACGGTCATCCCCTGGTGGCACAGTTATTGCTTTTTTCCATCTTGTTCTTTATTTTATTTATTTATTTTTCTGCAGTACTGGGGTTTGAACTCACGGCCTACACCTTGAGCCACTCCACCAGCCCTTTTTTGTGTTGGAATTTTTGAAATAGGATCTCACTATTTGCTCAGGGCTGGCTTTGAACCGTGATCCTCCTGATCTCTGCCTCCTGAGTAGCTGGGATTACAGACGTGAGCCACCAGCTCCGGCTGGTTCTTTATTTTTTCAAATTTTCTGAAAGGAACAATGTAGCGTTTTGGTAGTCGGAGATAATAAAGCCAATCTTATGTATTCTTATACTTTTTTTTTTTTAACAAGAAGCCTGTATTTCATCTCATATTTTGAAGCCAATAGGATGATTCAGAAAAGAAGGAAAGGAAAGGAGCCAGGGTGGCCCACATCACGATCCACCGTCATGGTCGTCATTGAGTGAGGGCTTCCTGAGAGCCAGGAGCTCTGCTGATCGCTTCAGAGACTTCCTCACAGCGACCCTGGTCCTGCGGGTGACACAGGGCAACCCTGTCACGGCGAGGACACAGTGACGTCCCCAGGTTTCACAGAGTGCCAATGGCAGAGGGGGACAGCCAGCCACGTGGTCCAGCTCCTGACTCTTGGCGTGTGACGTCCAGAGACAGTCGGAACGACTTAAACAAAGACAGAACTCCGTCAAACATCCCAACATCTCTTAAATAACGGCCCTGAGAGCGCATCTGCTCCCCGCCTCACCCGAGCTCAGGGCTCAGTGCGCTCCCCCGGGGACTTGGTCGGCAGCAGCGCCCGTCCTGAGCCTGGCACTTCACACCCCGGCTGCTCTCATCGCTCCTCGGTCCTCTGCACGGCTGGAACAACAGAGGTGTCCTCTCCTGTCCTGAGGCTGGGAGTCTGAAGGCAGGTGTCAGCAGGGCAGGCTCCCTCCTGTTCAGAGGGGGACAGTCCCCAAACTCACCCAGGGACTCAACACCATCCCGGCTGACTTTGCAGATACCGGCAGGTTGGTCCTGTCATCAAAAGCTATTGGGGTTCCCGGCGATCCCCAGGCACAAGAGTGACCTCACAGCTCCCACAAAGCCTAACCCCACGCGGATCAAAGACCTAAGCAGAGGAGCTGAAACCGGGACGTGCAGAAGAAGACACAAGTGGAAATCCTCAGGCCCTGGAAGGAGGCAGTGATCCCCTCAATGTGACACTTGAGGTCAAGAAAACCATAAATTTGACTTCACAAAAATTAAAAACTTAGGTGCTTCAAAGGACGCTATCAAGAAAGCGAGAAGAAAAATAAAAGCCAACAGACAACCCGAGAATGGTAGAAAATATTTACAAATCACGTATCTGATAAGGGACTAGTACCTTGCATATGTTTTTAAAAACACTTAAAATGCAAGAGTAAAAAAGACGAGAAACCTGTTGGTGGAGTGGCTCAAGTGGCAGAGCGTCTGCCGAGCGAGTGTGAGGCTCCGAGTTCAAACACCAGTACCGACCAAAAAAAACCCCAGAAAGAGAAAAAACAGGATCTGGACAGACATTTCTGCAGTGAGGATGTACAAATGGCCGCAAGCACACGGAAAGACACTCCACACAGAGCCCACGCCACACCCTCTGGGCTGAGGGGAAAGACAGACAGACAGTAATAACAGGTACTGGAAACTCACACTTCGCTGGAGAGAATTAAAATGAGGTAACCACCTCGGAAAGAGTCTGGCAGCTCCCCCAGAAGGAAACGTTGAGTTCCTATGTCAGTTCTACTCCTAGGTGCATATCCAAGAAAACTGAAAACCTACGTCCACACAAAAGCATGGACATGAGTGTTCATGGCAGCTCAAGAGGGAAAAGATGCAAATGCCCACCAGCTATACATAAAATGTGGCATATCCACACAATGGAATATTATTTGGCCATAAAAAGGAATGAAGTACTGACACAAGCTACATCGTGAACGCTTATTGTATGATTCCACTTATATGAAATACCCAGAATTCACAAATCCAGGGGGACAGAAGAGTCCTAATGAGTTGTGGCTAGGGCCCACGGGACACCATGGGGCGTGCTGCTAATGGGTGTGGGGGCTTCCTTCTGGGGTGATGAGAAGGTTCTGGAATTAGATGGTGACGGTGGTGGTGATGGAGGCCCAGCTTTGCGAGTGCACTAGATGGCCGTGTGCTGTACGCGGCAAGCAGCGTCTTTGGTGTGAATTATCTCAGGAAGAAGTGTCTGGGTGCTTTCTCTCCTGTCTGGTTCCTCTTGTTTTTCTTCTAGCAAAAAACTGACCTCAGAAAATATCTGTTCGTTTGACAGAAAGTTCTGAGTGCCTCCCCTGACCCAGGGACAGACATAGTCCCCACCACGGGGAGTGTCGTGTCCCGAGGGGATGACATGGTGGTGGGAGTAGACGGCCAGGGCCAAGAGGAGCCTGGAGGGACAGACGGGGAGAGCTGACAAAGATCTCGGAGCCGGCACCAGTGGCTAACACCTATAATCCTAGCTACCTGGGGGGGCAGAGTCAGATGGATTGCGATTTGAGACCCGCCCAGGCAAGTTGCCCAGGAGACCCTATGTCAATGGGGAAAGTCTGGGTGTGGTGGTAAGCGCCTGTCATCCCAGCTATGGTAGGAAGCTTAAAAGCATCAAGGTCCAGGCCCACGTGGGCAAGCAGGGTGACCTCATCTCCAAAACGACCAGAAGAAGAAGGAAAAAGGTGCTGGAGGCATGGCTCAAGTAGTACAGCTCTTGCCTAGCAAGCAGCAAGCCCTGAGTTCAAATCCAGGTACTGCCAAAAGGAAATAATCCCCAGGGATTATTAATACATGAGATCAGCTAGGTGTGGAGGAAAAAAGCAGGAATCCTTACATTTGTCTACTGCAGAAATGTCACCACCACGAAACATAGCTCAGCTTGCTCTTAAGCTGAGTCGACTTCCCTCCCAGTGTGGTGGTGGAAATGACCTCGGGTAATTTTACATTTAAATCCACTCTCTGTATATTTTTCTCAGTTGCTTAAAAGTTGCTAATAATGTATAAAGTCATTTTTGTGGTTAAAAATTCACAAAATACTGACACATGCAGATTCAGCACTGGAAGCCCCACTGTAGGCTCTCCCCAGGCGTCCTCCTCGCCACAGTGGGGACCCTTCCTCCCGGCCTCGGGCACACGTTCCCTGCAGTTGAACGTGTCTTTCTGCACAGCTTGCTGACTTCGCATCGGAATGCAGGCGGCCCTCTGTGTCTGCTGGTTCAGAATCCCCGGATTCAACCAACCACAGGTTGAAAATATGTAGGAAAAAAAAAAACTGCTTCTGCATGGAACGTGTAGACCCTCTCCCCAACCATCGTGCCCTGAACGATGCGATGGAATGACTGTTTTTGCATAGCACTTACCTGTGCTCAGTGTTAGTCATCTAGAGGTGATTTAGTCTAAGGGAGGTTGTACATCAGTCGGGTCCATGCAAACACTGCTCCATTTTATATAAAGGACTTGGGAACCCGCAGGTTTTGGGATCCTTGGGAGCCCAGAGTGCATCCCCTGTGATACTGAGGGACCCGTGTAACGTCTCGGAAGCAATTTAAAAAGAAGCCTTCCATCTTTCACTCAACTGGACTCAGGAGGGTGGTCAGCCAGCCACTCCTTTCCACAGGGGTCAGCTTCATGCCAGAAGAAGCATGGCACCATTGAGAGCCAGGCGCCAGTGTCTCACATCTATAATCCTAGCTACTTGGGAGGCTGAGATTGGGAGGATCACAGTTCAAGGTCAGCTCAGGCAAATAGCTCCTGAGATCCTCCCATCTCTAAAATAACCAGAGCAAAATGGACTGGAGGTGTGGCTCAAGTGGCAGAGTGCCTGCTTTGCAAGCATGAAGCTCTGAATTCAAAGCCCAGTTCCACAAAAAAAAAAAAAAGGGGGGAGCAGAAACTGGGGCTCCCAGGACAGGTCAGAATCACCCCCAGTGCTAAGGGAGGATGAGGATCACCCCGATACAGCCCAGACCCGAGACCCTGCAGGAAGGGCAGGGAGGTGTTGGTGGAGGATCCCATGGGAAAGGGGTGTGGCCCTAATGGTTTATCTCTAAGGTGGCAGCATGGGGACCAGCCCTGGGGCTCTCTGGGGAGAAGGAAGAGCCTGGCAGTTTCGAGGTTTGTGGGGGACACCTTGTAAGGGGGAGGATGCGAGGGCTGGTGATGCACTCAGAGAGGGCTCTGGTGTAGATTTTAAGAACCAGTTGCCCCAAAGACCTGAGAGTGGGGACTCAAAGGGACCCTGGCCCACCATGTCACAGCACTGCTGACACCTGCCAAAAGCTGGAAGCCACCCTAGTGTCCACGGATGGAGAAATGCATTAACAAAACAAGGTACATGTGCGCGACAAATCGTATTCAGCCTTAATTTGACCCTTGGAACGATGTGAATGAGCCTTTGCAGAGGACATCACTCTGGGTGACATGAGTCAGTCACGCAAACACAAGTACTGTATGACTCACCTACAGGAGGTCCCCAGAGCCGTCAAACTCAGAGACAGAAAGTAGAGTGGGGGCTACTGGGGGCCGGGGCGGGGGAATGAGGATTTCTTGGGGACAGAGTTTCAGTTCGGGAAGATGAAAAAGATCTGGAGGGGATGGTGGCGATCCAGCAATGCAGTGTATTTAACACTGAGCAGTACACTAGAAAACGGCTAAATGCATATTTTATCACAAAGAAAAAAACCAGGCTGACGCGTCAGAGCTCCTTGGTTTCCCAGTGCACATTCTCTCCCCTTTCCTACCTCTCCCTGGCTCCTGTCAGATGTAACACCCACGCCACAGGGTGGGACTCTGGCAAAGGCCACGCTGGTGGACAGGTGGGGCTGGCAGGAAGCTTTGTCTGTGCCCACCGCCCACGGGAGCCACTTGGGCATATTTTGAGGATGAGGGAGAGTTTGAGCAATAGGTTGAGAAGCGTGGAAAGTGGGTGGAAGGCTGGTTACCTTGCTTTCAACGTCACTTCACAGCTATCTCCCTGTCCAATGCCTGGTTTGGGCTTGGTTTCCTGCCTTCGACTTGGGGACTGCTACACCACACTTGGGGCACCACTGCTGGGTCCCCCACAGCACAGGAGAAGCCAGTCTGTCCTGTCCTGTCACTTTTGCACTGCTAACGAGTGCGGGAGAGAAGTAAGCAACTTGCAAGGCGACAAGACTCAGAATATCTGGTGGTCTCAGTGGCAATCCTCACCCCTCCCCAGGGCTCTGGAGTTGTGGACAGCAAGTTTTGTTTGCTTCTCTTTGGTAAACTCAGTGTCAGGAAAGCCAGCCTGTGAGGGTTGAGAACAAAACAAACCCAATCTCCTGTAATCTACCTGGATTGCAGCACCCGGGGCAGTGCGGCCGAGCTCTGGTCAATTGGAACTTCTGCCATGGTGAGGACCTGTTCACACACCAGGACCCAGCTAGCTGTGAGGTTTTCTTGGAACCCCTGCCTCCCCCACGGCCTACCTAAAAGGCCACTCTGAGTCAACCAGGTGTTAAGTCCTTGTGAGAGTCCTTGATTGGTGAGACAGAAAGTTTGCGAAAAGAATGAGACCTGGGAGCAACTGGAAAAGTTCTCTGAAGCCCCAGCTCCTGAGTTCAAAGGAGCAATTAATGACCACAGTGTGGGGGGAGGTCAGCATCCCGCCCACAACAGGTCCAGTCTGCAATCAACTGCTCATCTTAGGGCCCCCAACTACCACAAACCTGTCACCAGCAGCCCATGAACTGTCTCTGGAGCTCAAGGTACAGATGCAAGCCCCCACAGTACCTGTATCTGTCCACTCTTGTGGAGGTCGAGGTCTGTGCCGAGACCTGGCAGAGCCTCTGGGATTCAGGACACAAAAGCTTGGGCAGGAGCCCACCCAGCCACAAGGACAGGCCATCCTGTACCTGGTTCCCTAGCATGGCAACCAGCTAAGGACCCTGGGTCAGTGCTGGGCATTTCTGAGTTCTGTGCCTGCAAGGATGACTGGTCCACACGAGGATGAACTGTGATCTTGACCTTACTCACTGTTCTTTGGACAAAGACGAGAGCAAGGACTGAATAAGAACTAACATACTCAGAGCAGTGCAGATCCCCTGGTCTCACACAGGGTCCCCGCATCCGTCAGCACACCCACTTTGCAGATGCAGAAGCTGAGACCAGAGGGACCCAGCTGTGCCCCCGGCCTGTACTCGGGGGTCTCCCTGGTAACAGGGCACTTCTCTTTGCCCTCTGTGTCTCCTGGCTTGGGGCCTTCCTCCTGAAGGCCTTGCTAGTATTGATAGTGGACAAGGAGCAGATGGACATGTTGGAAGATGAGTTGGGAAGGGAAAGGGACACAGGAGATGGAGTCACAGCTCAGGGATACACTTGGGTTTAGATCCTGAAATGTTTGGCCACCTTGGTCATGCCTAGGGGAACCCTCCCATTCTCTCTGATGAAGACAAGTTAAAAGGTGTCAATGAGACACCTTGAGAAGACTGGCTTAGGAGGTTCTAGTGGAAACTGAGTCCCAAATGGCAAAATCTCTAGCTCCTGATCCAACAGAGCCCCTGTAACTGAGCCCAGGGGCTTGTCCAGGCCGCCATCCAGGAGTCAGCCCACTGAGGCCGTGAGCTGACCAGAGCATGCAAGGCTGAGATCCCCTGTAGGCTCTTAGCGACTCCCTCTCCACGGAGGCCGACACGGCAAGTGGAGGGCGCAGCTCCATGCCATCCCCTCCTGCCCCAGGCTAACAGGGTCCAGGTGAGACCCTGGGTCAGGGTGCAGAAACATGAGATGGGACAGTCTCTGCCTGCCGGCTTCACTGCTCTGGTGAACAAATCCTAATAGCCAACCCCGGCTTTTGTTTTTGCAGTGCTGAGGATGCCGGCAGACACTTGAGCCCTGAGCTACATCTTCAGCCCTCAAGCATTTTTGCTGCCCAAAAACTCCCTCTCAGTGCTCCATCTTCCAGAATATCCTATCTTGCCCCTGGGTCACCTCTCTTCTTCCCCAACAAGGAGAGCCCCAGTCCTAAGTTCAAAGCTTCCCCGAGGTCCCGCCTCCTCCATGCCCCTTCCCTTGCCATGTGAAGCTGGTAAGGGACACTGAACCCCACCCAATCCTGGGGGACAGTCCCCAGTGTGCTTGATGTGTAGGTCACACATCCAGGAGGAGAGGATGGGACTTGCCCTCCGCCCCCAGGCCTCTGACCACATCAGGAAGGAGACATCTTCAACCCCAGTCCCGAGTCCCTCCCCAGCATCTGTGGCACTCACTGACGTGGCCTGCTCCCCAGGCCAGGATGGTATCTCTGCCATTGCGGTAGCCCTGGCCCCAAGGGCTAGGCAGGGAGGAGGACAGGGAGAAGGGTTAATCTCTCTGACACGGAGATGGGGGTGGCAGGCTCTGTGATCTGTACAGCCCCATTAGGCTCTGACAGTTTCTAAAACGCATACGAGCTAACCATTCCAAGCAAAACTGAAGAATGTCTGCTGTAATTAACATCACTTATGCTCGCGCGCGCGCACACACGCACACCCCCCCACCCCCTGCATTAATCCTCCCGCCAGGCTGGGCCCTGATGGCTTTCCGCTGAGTCCCTCGCCCTGGGGTTTGCTGCAGAGTCCAGCTGGCGGTGCCAGGGAGGGCGATCAATGCTGCTTCAGGGACGGCAGGTCAGAGCCCTGGCCAATCGTGGAGACTTCTGCTGCCAGGGTGGGGCTTATATACTCTTGGAGGCCTTGGAGATGGGATGTCCCACGGGAGCCCGGGTCCACTCTGCTCCGCCACAAGTGGAAGCTGTCAGCGTGGAACAGCCTGAGGCTGTCACTCCAGCCCTAGAACCTGCCGTGGTCCAGTTGGATGGTGACATCAGCCCAGGCCTGAGCCAACCTGGCTGTTCCAGGCAGAGGGGCTGTGGACCACCAGGCTGGGAAGAGCGGCCGAGCGGGAATGAATGACAGCTCTTCACTTGGGTGCTGAGCTCCTGGGAGCTGAGCTGCTGGAGCCAGCAGGACGTGGTCCCAGCTCGGGTGATTAACTCAACACCACGTGAGCACGCGCCGGGCTAATTATGAAAGGTGTAAATCACAGGGAGTGAGCGAGCGAGCACATCATTCAGGTTTATTACTGACACAATTTAGGAAAAGATAACCAGGCCTGGTCGATTTCCTTCCCTTTGCCAGTCATGGGGTGGGAGAGTGGGTGGGTGGCGGCGTGGGGGAGGGCTTGCACGAATCCACCACGATACAGGGTAAGAGGAAAGAATGCATCGGTCCCTTGGGGGCTATTTTTGTTTTAATCTCACTAATTCCCCAGGAAAATGAAGAAAAATTTCGCTCAACAAAATTCAACGGCTGCCATTGGCTCCCAGTCCCCCCGCCATGCGCCTGTGCGGTGGACAGGCTCATTGTGCACATGTAAACCAGCAGGCGGGAGCTCTGCCACTAACGCTGTTACTCGGCGTTACTCATTACGGGCTGGAGACACGGATGGCAGCAATCATTTGTTCTCTCTTTTCCCTCAAGGCATCTGCAAATATGCTTGGAGGCTAAGGGACACTGGGTGCAGCCAATAAATAAAGCGAAATAATTAATAGCCTGCATGGTCTGGAGACCACTCCCCGTAGCTCCCGCACCAGGCTGTTGAACGCTCATCGTTCCCTTTTGGTTCCTCCCGACTTCATCTTTGCAATACGCCCGGTATTCCGGAGAACGCACGGCATCCTCTTTCTGAACGCAAAAGGACTGAAAAATACGAGTTGAATGCGGTGCCCTCGGTTGTCACAGGAATTGAACGTGGGTAGACAGACAGGTAGGAGAATTCTGAACCAAAGGGCATTCACTGGCTCCGTGCATGCAGCCCAGAAATTGCGTACGACCTAGGAAAAAGGAAGTCTGGCCAGACCCAGTCCCTGAGCGAGGCAGGTGGAAGCCATCCTCGCGATGGCTGGAGCTGGGCAGAGGACACTGGAGAACACACACTCCCAATGCCAGCCCAAGGACTGAGAGCCTGGGCACTGCCACAGCCACCATCTCACGGCCCTTTCAAAATGGAACTGTGACACTACACGTCGTGCCAGGAAGACAGGGTAAGCGAGAAGGGCAGGAGAAGGGGAGGACACTACTGTTCCACGTCCGTCTGGTGTGAAAATGTCCCTGGTCCAGCTGCTGTGGGGCCACATAGCTGTGACTCTCTAAGCACATGAGCTGTGGGGGGTTTTCTGCTCAAAGGCCTGGAATAGGTGTCAGCTGCAATAGGACATGACCATACAATCCACTGGGCCCCAAATCATCAGGAGTAGGAAAGGACCCTGCTCTCCTCCTCATGCCCACCAAGAAGCCCACCCTGGACCACAGAGCCAAGCAGAGACAGAGGCCAGAGAATAATAACTAACCAGCAAGAACAGACCTTCGGAAGACTGGTGACTGACCAGGGGCCATGCCATGGGTGGGCTCTGCTGGCCAGATTGGGGCTAATGAGGCCAAGGTCACATACGATTCCCATTCTAGTCCATTATGGCCAAATACAGGAAGGCTTCTGTCTTCCCCACCCTGCAAAGGGCATTTGTATCTCCCAAGACCATGGGCCACACATCCCGGGACCCAGGGAGACAGCTTGCTGTGCCAGTGACAGTGGCCTCCTGTTGGGTCCCACTGTACCACAGAAATGAAATAATCATCACCCAGACTGGTGGTTTCCCAGCTTTTCCGTGACGTTCCCCTAGGCAATTTAAAAATGGAATGAATCCCAATAATAATTTGACTAAATTTAGGTGTTCCCCTTAGGCATCTGATTAAATTTCATGAACTCTTTTTCAGGCGTTCAGCCCAATTTCCCCTTCTCTCTCTGCTCCACAGCCAGATTGGACCTAAATACTGTATTTCTTGACCATTATATAGGGTCAGTGAATTCCACCTGATGGACCGGAACCTTCCTTCCCAGAGTGACCAGACAATAAGAAGAGGGTTTCAGGGAGATGGGCAGTGGGAATTTGGGATGCTTGGTTATCGATTGGGTAACCAAGTTTTGTCCAGAAAAAGAGCACGTGGTCATAGAACCCGAACATCCGAAGGGACTTGAGGTCCAGTCTATTTTCCTAATGAGAACAATGAAATAGAGGCAGGGAACAGCTCGGGGGAGGTGCCTGCTTGGTGGGAGGAAGAGGGACTAGCAACCAGAACCTTCTGGATTCTGAGCCTCTGGGCTTTATGATACTCCTTATTGCCCCCTTTCATTTTTTTAGCGAGTCTGGGGTTGGCCATCTCCAAGGACCCTATTGGCAGAGGCAGCCAGGCCTAACTGGCTCTTCCAAATACATCTTCTAGGTCTTACCTGTGACCACCAAGTCTGAGCCCTCCCCTATGACATCAGTTCCTGCTGGCTGGAAGGGGATTTCATGAGTTGACCTTGAGTGGACCCAGGGCTGACCTGGAACCTCAGGTGCCAAGGCTAGGAGTCAGCAATGTGACCTTGGCCCAGGGCAGCCCTGAGGGAGCTGTTGGTTGCTGTCTACCACTCCCAGCCCCCCACTGCACATAGTCACAGACGCCGCCTGCATTCTTCACAGGGCTGGGCTCTTCCTCATGCTCACTGCAATTCCACCTACATGCTTGACAAGGCAAGCTGACTCCTCCAAAGTCGGATGCAAGAATAGGGACTGCTCTCCCCCTCCTTACACCCCACCCTCATCTCTCTGTCTCCTGAGCCTGGTTGCAGGAAGACTGATGACATCTTTGGGTGTCAAGTTACTGCTAGATATGCGCAGAGCAGTAAGGACCAACCAAGATTGGGACAGTGAAAGAATATTCTTACAGCACAATGGCTATTTACTAGTCAGGGTGGTGGTCTCAGAGAGGCCTAGTATCTCCACACAGTGTCTCCCTGAAAGCAATTCCAAGATGGCACCGGGGGAGGGGGGAAGGGGGAGGATTTGGGTGCCCCAGATGAGGTTAACATCTTTCTCTCTTGGACACGCATTTCCCCCAAAGAGTGACCAAACACGCAGATATATATTCAGAATTGTCAGTTATAAAGAAACACAAAAGAATATGAGTTTTAACCCCTCACAGCACCCAGTGACTTCCTGACGGGTGGAAGCCAGTGTTGGAGATCTGCAGAATAACAGGTGTCTCCTACTGTTGGAGGCCACGGACTGGTCACACCTAAGTGTCTCCCTCCCCTCCTCTCCAGTTGTAGAAGGCACATGCTTACAGCCACACAATCAGATGCTTGAGGGTGTGGTGCAAAGCTGGGAAGTCTGTCCTTTTGTCTCTGGACTTGGCCCTGACTCTACCCCACCCCTTCAAGGCAGCTCCAGGTCATGGCAAGTGGCCCTAGGTCAGGGAAGTTCTATGTGAGAACACAGACAGCCTGGCACACACACACCTGCACACATGCTAAAGCAAAAGTAAGATGCTACAGTTGGATTTTCTCAGTAAATGCCCAGGGACTTGGTCCAGTTTTCTTGCTAGGATCAGCTGCAGCAGGTCCCTGTAGTATCTGTTTAAACCTTCACCATAGACAAAGACCTGGGATGTCTCTCTCTTTCGTTTTTATTTATTTTTGCGGTATGGGGATTTGAACTCAGGGCCTACACCTTGAGTCACTCCATCAGCTCTTTTTTATGATGGATTTTTTGAGATAGGATCTCACAAACCATTTGCCTGGGCTGGCTTCAAACTGTGACACTCTGGATCTCTGCCTCCAGAGTAGCCAGGATTGTAGGCATGAGCCACCGGTGCCCGGCCATTTTTTAAGGAAATAATGTAACATTTTTGTTCTTTGAATCAGACGTGGTACCCACACTGGGCTGCCAGTCCCCGTGAACCAAGGAAGGGGCTGTGTTATGGGGGGGACGCTGTGTTTCCTAGGGCCACGGCCTCGGGTGGGGGAGGGAGCTGAAAACGACAGAAGTTGACTCTGGAGGACAAAAGTCCAGAATCAAGGAACCAGTGAGGCCATGTCCCCTGCAGGCTCTGAGGAGGGTCCTTCCTGGCTGTCTGAGGCTTCGGTGGTGGCAGTAAGCCTCACCTTCCCTGACATCTCGCCCTCCGTGTGGCCATCACCAGGGTCTGTGTGTCCATTTCTGTCTGGACACACAGAAGGACACTCTGGACTCAGAGCCACCCCTGATGAGCTCATGCTCTACTTGATTTCACCCACAAAGACCCTATTTCAAAATGTGGACATGATCCCACCCACTATAGACACAGTTCCCAGTAAGGGAACTGTGAGGATGGTTTTAACTTTTTCTTTTTTTTTTTTTTTTTGCAGTACCGGGGCTTGAACTCAGGGCCAACACCCTGAGTCACTCTACTAGCCTTTTTTTTTTGTGATGGTTTTTTTGAGATAGGGTCTTCAAACCATTTGCCCGGGCTGGCTTCAAATCATGATCCTCCTGATCTCTATTTCCCGAGTGGCTAGGATTACAGGCGTGAGCCACCGGGACTCAGCTTTAACTAATTTTCTTGATGGGGAAACCCAATGCTACTCCAAGGCCAGGCATCTCCTGATGGCCTGGCTGTCAGTCTCACTGGAGACAGGTCCTGGTGACATAGGTGGGTCCATCTCACATGGCACAAGCGGACACCTTCCCTTCGCCTCACTAGGGAATGTCCATCCCATGTCCTGAGATGGACCCCGAGTAAAGATGAGGGGCAAAGCCAGCATCCCCTGGTCCTGGTGGAAGCCATTTTTTCATCGATCTCCATTTGCTTTTCAAACACGCATTTCCCATCGTAAAGTGCGCTAAATGCTATTTAGTAGCTAATTAACTTTCTGTGTGAAGACCTCTCTAATTGCAGGCTCTCCCTGCCCTGCCTGGGTCCTCGGGGGACAGCGAGCTGTCCTAGGGCATTTGTTCTGCCCGCTCCTACCTCAAAGGAACAACTTCAAGCCCGACAACAAACTGCCAATCAAGGCTGCAGAGGTCAAGAGGGACCAAATTAGGCGCCCTCTCTGCTGCTGCCAAACTTGCCTGGTGAAGCTTCATTTAAATAAGAAAGCAAAACGTTATAGGAAATAATTTTTCCCACTGAAACTCTGCAGCGTCCTCTGCTCCTCAGAAGGGCTGCTTTCCGCTTTGAAACCCTCCGAATGGAATCCGTGTCTATTTTGACAGAGCAGGCGTCCGCCATCCGTCACGCGGAGAGATAATCAGAAAATAAAAGGCTTTGATTAGCACTCGCATCAATCACGGTGGTGCCGATTACAGCACGGACTCTGTGGGCGAGAGGCAGGAGGCAGTGAAGGTGGGTGTTTGGTCCACACCCGCCCACTCACGGCTGAAGGTCTCGGGCTTTGTATTTCTGGGATGACTGGGCACGAGGTCTATATCCCAAGTCCATGTTCACTTCATAAATGCCAGGCTGGCTCCAGTCGTTCCCCAGACAGAAGTCGAGCTCAAGCCGACGTTTCTGATTGGCACAGTTCCGAGTCAGAGCTCAAGAGCAGACTCCTCAGCCTCCTCTTCAGCATCACCATGCTGGTCACACACAGTCCCCGGATGTCCTCAGAGAGCCCCTGACTGCTCAGAAGTCAAGTAATGCTATCTTCCTGTCCCTAGACCTTCCTTCGGAGGACAAAAGACAGAAGATGAATGCCACCCCGTGCCAAAGCCCTGTGCCCAGAGACGCTGTGCAACTGCCCCTGCCTTCAAAGATTAATGACAAGAGTGGGTCTCCCCTGGCAGTGGCCAGTGCCCACAGCCCCCTCTTGACGGGCAGGGCCACTACTGTGGCAGAGAGGCCTTCGCCTTAGAGCCCATCATCCCTGTGCTCTCTCTCTCAGGGAGGGCTTGGCAAGCCTGATCCTGCTGAGGGGTTGTGGGGAGCCCTCAGTGCAATGGCACCACTGGTCAGGAAGGGAAGGTACGGTTGCCTGAGCAGTGGGTGCAGGACTCCATGGTTCAGCCCAGGCAGGGGTGGGAGGGATGGGACATATGTCACATTATGGGGGGGACTAGACCTTGAGCTCATTGCCTCCCTGCTCTAAGGCTCTATCTACTGGTCTCCCTTCCAGAAACAGCCTTGAGACAAATCCATCTGGGATGTATTTTGTTTCCACAGGGATCTCAGAATTGAGGTGGGGCCTGGGCTCCTCCCAGAAGGTCAAGACCAGGGTGGACCATGGGGCCGCACCCACTGGTGTTGCCTCGGGCAGAACTGGCTGCCCGCCAGAAGCAGGAACAGGATTGTCCTTCCTGGCCATGACCAAACTTAGCTCATGAGGGGAATTGTTCCAGGACATCTCAGTCTGGTAGGGGGTGGGGAATAAGCATTTCTTTAAGGACAGCTATTTTTAAAATAGATTAAACGTGTGGGGGAACTTGGCTGGACCAGGAGTTGCTACTCTGGGGAGAGTAGCTGTGGGGCAGGGAGTGTCTTTGAGAAAGTGGCACCTAGCGGGGCACGTTTTGCTGCCAGTTCTGTGGCTGGCTCTGTGACTGGGGCCTGGCTCTGTGTGGAAGCCCCGGGGTGCCGCCCAAGCAGGGTCTCAGAGAAGGACTTAAGCCGGGGGTTTCAGGCCTCCTACGACAGTTGCTGACTGCAGGCTGCTGGGCTTCCCTTGTTGGAGAGTTAACACGGACGAGCATTTGTAGGCTCGGGGACCTGGATGTCCAGTGAGACCTGGGAAACTAGGCTGCCCAGAAGTTCTGAACATGGTTTAAGAAAAAACAAACATGGGGCTGGGGACATGGCTCAAGTGCCAGAAGGACTGCCTAGTGAGCGCAAGGCTCAAAACACAAACACCAGGACCAGGAAAAAAAGAAAAAACAAATAAAATGAGTAAAGACTGAGGGGATAATATTGAGTATTTTCTTCTGACTGGAATAAGATACTTTAAAAAAATCTCCCTGAAACTGTGGTACATGTGTGTGTGTGCACGCGTGTGCGTGTATGTGTGCGTGCGTGTATGTGTGTGTGTGTGTGTGTGCGTGAAGGAGAGGGGAAAGGCAGCCTTCACTCAGAAATAATTTTATTTATTTACTTTGAACGTGTTCCCAACACGCCCCTGGGGAGGCGCCTGCCTGGCCACCAGCCCCAGCCGTGGCCCCCAGCAAGCAGGCGTCCGAAGTCTCATGTACACCCCAAAGTCACAGGGCAAAGACAGCATGGCCCCAAACAGCCCCGCCCTGTGAGCGGCCACCCTCCGCCTCCAGCTGTAGTGGTGGCCAGTTTGCCCGAATTGAAAATTGTTTTTCCTTTGTCCACTGTGAAGGCCTGAGAGTCAGGGCCAAGCCCCACGGGGTGCTCTGCAGGGCATGTCCCCAAGGGGCATGGTGGCAGGAACCTAAGGGATGCCTCTGGATCACAGACAGCAGCTGAAAGTCTCACACACCCAGCTGGCCAGCCAGGGCTCTCCTGGTGAACCCAGCACTCATGTTTTGTCCAAACCTGTCATACACAACACAACACAACAATCCAACTCTCATGGAAAGACGGGGAAATCCACTTTAGTGGCAAAAAAGGCTTTTTCCAGAAGTTTCTACCCAGAAGGTGTTGGTTCATTCACAGGCAGACACCACAAGCAGGGGGTGATTGTTTTGCTGGTAAGGATCACGAAAAACAAAGTCAGATTCTGCCAAAGATGGGGAAGCCATCTTGGTCAGCCCTGCTCTCGGACACCCTTGTGTGGCCTCGTGTCCAGGGCTCCGGACCCTCCATCAGCTTCCCAACCCCAGGCCCTTCCTGAGACCCAGTACCTCCGTCCCCCGTCCCTCTTTCAATGACAGAAAGTGTCCCCCAAAGGAAGTTTCTGAAATGGAGGGGTGAGCAGGGATGTTTTCCACTATTCATGGTACAAAGCAAAGGGGACGTTCCCACCCCAGTGGGAATGATTCAAAGACGGCTTCCAGCCAGCCACAAGGCACCCAAAGGGAGGGCCTCCAACCCTCAAGTGCAGCCCTGCTCACCCCGGTCGGAGCCCCAGGATCAGTGAAGACGACGCACAGGCAGAGGAACGAATTTTGCCCATGAAACAACTGAGCCAAGGCCCAAAGCCGGAGTCCCTCCCAGGTCCTGCCGGGGGTTAGCTCTCCGACTGAATGACCGCTCTCAGGTTCAGTGGAGCAGCTGGGCTTTGGAGCTGCCCAGCTCTGCCAGCTCCAGCAGGGTGGCCACTGTGCCTCATGTGAGTGACAGGCCCCAGAGGAACACTGCACGAGTTAACTCCAGGATGAAAAGACCTGATTTTGGTTTTTTTTTTTTTTTTCCTGGCATGAAGAGAGTCCTAACAAACACTAGACATCTTTGCTTTGTCCAGCATGGCCAGCCGGTCTTCCACCCTTACCTACTATGAGCAATGCCACTACGAACACGGGAGAATCAGGGTTTTTTGTTTTTGTTGTTTTTGTGGCAGTGGGGTTTGAACTCAGGACCTTCACTGTGAGCCACTCCTCCAGCCCTATTTTTGTGATGGGTTTTTTTGAGATAGGGTCTCTTGGAACTATTTGCCCGGGCTGGCTTTGAACTGTGATCCTCCTGATCTTTGCCTCCTGAGTAGCTAGGATTACAGGTGTGACCCTGCTGACACTGTATCCATGGGCCTGGCTTCCAGCCACCTGTGGATATAAAAATCCTCATTTGTTCAAGCACCTTACAGGAAATGCCTGGTGTCTGCATAGAACCTAGTGAGAATTAAGTAACAAATTGTAAATATGTTACTGATAACACCCGATGCAATGTAAGTGCAATGGAAATACCTGTTTATACCGTATTATCTGGGGCGTGAGGACAGCAAGAAAGTCTGAATATGTTCCGTACAGAGGCAATTCTTTTCCTGAATGTTTTTGGCGGTTGGTTGAACCCGAGGATGGAGAATCTGCAGGTACAGAGCCGACTCTACTGACCATTTGTGCCATTTGCACATGGGCACAGAGCTCCATGTGCGCGGGCTACAGGATGGCTTTGGTCACAGCCATGGTGACAGACTGCTGAGTCAGCTACAGACTCAGGCTCCCAGGAGCAATGACCCCGAGGTCCTCAAAGGGGGCTCTGAGCTTTCCCAACCAGCCAGCCATGGGGTGGACCTCAGGGGCCTTGCAGGGAAGTGCAGGGTGACTATTGACCCAGGACCCACCCGACCGGAAGGTCACACTATGGATGGATTAACTGTTCCAGGACCCCTGGACTTTGGAAACACACAAGATGGGTCACGTGTGCCTGCAAGAAGGCTGGGGTGGTTGGGCTGCACAGCCTCCCCCGTCCTGCTAAGGTCCTGTGGACCAAGCTGGCTTCTCCAGTGGCCCTGGCTCATGTGCCTACAGATGCAGTGCTGCCCTTGGCAGGCCTGGCCACCGCTGAGAAGCCAGGACACTAGAACCTTCATTTCAACACATGAATCAGCCCTGATGCTATAAAAAGAGGGTCCTTGCCAGCCCCACCAGAATATTATCGAAAAAGAGTACAGGAGGGGGTGGCAGGTGGTGGGGGGGGGGGGACTCATGCCACAGACCAAGCCAGCTCCTACCCGACATTCCTTTCTGGGTCCCCAAAGCATGGCGGAAGGGTCCTGCTTTTGGGCGGAGGGGTCGGCTCGGTGGTCAGGCTTTGGGCAACTGGGGCCCCAAGCCCACGGGTTGCCTCCCCCAGCAGCAGGCCTGCTGCCCTGCATCCACGCCCCGAAAACGTGGGTCCTGTTTCCAGATTCCCAGAAGGCAATGGGGAGAGTCTGTTGTTTTTCTAAGAGGTTGGAAAGTGCTAACCCTTATCTTTCTAACCTTGATAAAGCTCTGGAAGCTTCACTCCAGGTGCTCTACCTTCGTGATGGGGTCTCTGGGAAGGACCAGATCCCAAAGCCTGGAGATTCAGATGGGACTCAGCAGCCCCAGCAGGGTCCCTCTTATGAGGTGTGCACAGGGTGGGTGGGGTCCCGGCTGTGGTGCTGCCTTTCCCTCCAGCCTGCGGAGGCCAGCGTGCAGGGCCCAGTCGTCTGGACCTGCTGGCAGCCAGCAGTGCCTGCCTGCATGCTGGGGCCAGGACCACCTTTGTGCGCTTTCAGGACTTGAGAAAACGCTGGTTCTCTGGAGGCTGGAAAGATGGGTGCCAAAGGTCACACTTTAAGGTCTTTTTTTTTTTTGGTCTGTTTTTTTCCAGTACTTGGAGTTGAATTCAGGGCCTTCTTGAGGCATACCTCCAGCCTTTTTTTTTTTAAGATAGGGTCTTGATGTTTGCCCAGGCCAGCTTAGATGACAGGTGTGTGCCGCTGTGTCCAGCCATTGGTTGGATAGGGTCTCGCTAATTTTTTGTAAGGGCTGGCTTCGAATTGTGACCCTCCCAAACTCTGCCTCTGGAGTGGTAGGTTACAGGCTTGGGCTGCCATTTCTCTTCCCCCCAGCCCCTGCCATCTGTTTACCATGGTATTTTACACATGGAGTAACTTTACCGTCTTAGCCAGCTTGAAGTGCACAGCCAGTGACACTGAGCACGTTCACATCGTTGGGCGGCCATTGCCACCGTCCACCTCCAGAAAATTTTCATCTTCCCAAACTGAAATGGTCCTCATTAAAAGACAGCTCCCTTCTCCCCGTCCCCAGCCTCTGAAAAGCTCCCTCCTACTGTCTGTCCCGGAGAGTTCAAGGACTCTAGGGACCTAGTAGGAGTCGAAGCATTCAGGATGTGTGACAGGCTCATTTCACACAGAACAGTGCCCTACGGTCCATCCAGGTGTAGCTTCATCTATGGCTCTATGTAGTATTATTATTTGTGATGCTGGGGATGGAGCCCAGGACCTCAAGCATGTGCCCTAGCAACAGGCCCCACCTCGAGCCCCAATATTCTGTTTCATGGGTTCCCACATTTTGCTTATGTACTCACCTATGACCTTTGGTTCTGGTGAATGAGGCCACTGTGAGTGTGTGGGTGGACAAGGGTCTGTGGCACCCCTGCTCTCTGCTCTCCTGAATTTCCTCTTTATTTCTAACATTACTGTATGGACAGATCATCTATGTATGTAATAGATAATTTTTTTAAAAAGCATGAGGCCCAGCTGGCCTGTCCCCGGAGTCCCTGTGTCCACACAGGGCGAGGGGAAAGGACAAAGAGCAGGCTGTGTCCAGCAGACCACCCGCTCCCAGGTGGAAAGAACATCAGCCATGCACCTCTGCTTTGGGACCAGGAACCAGGCCAGTCTGGTCTCCTGGGAGGCCCAGTTGGCTCAAGGTGGGATGGGGGTGGGGTCATGCGGGTGACTCTGCCTACCAGACACCCAGAGAGGAGGCAGAAGGTCAGTGGTGAAGGTGAAGGAAGACAGAATTCAGGGTACATGGTCCAGCAGGCCACAGTGAGGTGCCCTGGGCCTGAGCAGACCCTCCCTTATCGCCTCATCATGAACAAAGCCAACCAGCCAGGATAACTGGTTCCAGCTGTGTGCCAGCTAAAGTCCCTGTCACTTAGGATTCACCGGCACCAGCTCGTGGGAGGGGGAGAGGATGCGGGAAGTCGGGTAAGAAGGAGACACATGCAGAACTCCCCAGCCCTTTGCAGGCTGGGGTGTCTGGGAGGATGGGGGGCATGGAGAAGGTGTTGGCAAGTGGACAGCCCCTGTTGCTCTGGGAGAAGCCTGCCATCTGCTGGGCAGCTGGAAATCCCTCCTGGGCTGCCATGCCCCCGCCATAGGACAGTGTCTTCTGCCCTTCCCTACATAGGGGCACAGGGACAGCTTAGGGAGAATGTCAGGACCGTGGTGTCCGAAATATGAAAATGGGCCACCACTCTGCAAAGAGCCAAGGGCCCAGGTGGCCCCTCTACCCTCCTGGATCTCCATGTCCCGCGTCCACATCCTGCCCTAGCTGTGGCCACTGCCTGGAGTGTGTCAGCCTGACAAGGACGCCACTCCTGGCTCCCAAGAGCTGCAGCATACAATGGGTCCTTTCACCCCAGGTGGAGCCCCAAAACCTTCCGGGGGGTCCCCCCACACGTCACTGCTGTTCTTGGCAGCTTGTGGTCTGGCAGCTCACAGAGTACTGTCAAGGAGACTCTGAATATGGACTCCGTATTTGTCCTGCTGGTCTCACCCCTGCAGGGGGATGCCAAGGGACATCTTTCCACATTGCCCAAAGTGGGAGAGGCAGTGACCCAGATCAAATAATGGCCCTTGGAACCACGAATCCGTGGAGCATGGTGGGGCCCTGTCACTCGACACCCATCCAGGCAGTCTGCCAGCCTCGGAAGAGAGACGGAGCTACCAAAAATAATCCTCCCCATGTATAAATATTTACGGAAGCAAGACTGAGCCCGATGCCTACAGTCTACCCGCTCTGCCTCGCCACAGCTCCCTAGAGAGCAGGAGAGCCACACTTCCCTCAGTCCCTCCTATGGGGTCCTGGGTCCTGGGTCCCCCTCCATCCCCGGAACGCAGCTGCCTCTGCCAGGGACCCACAAAATGCCACGGCCTCTCCCTCCCCCCAGCCATTTCCAATTCCCAATTCCTCCTCCCCCGCCACCCCACTGGACCCCTCGCTCAGATGGCACAATCTGGCCCCACAGCCCCCCAGGAAAGGTCTGCTTTCTCCACAGGGTCCGACCGCATTTTGGAAACCACTGAGTAAAATGGCACTGAAGTGGTGTTTAGTCCCTGGGGACGGTCTCACTCTCCACTGCCCTTGAGAACCAAGGGCAGGGACGACGCCAAGACAAGTACTGGAGTTCACCACCAGTCTCGGGGCCTGTGCTGGGAAGCCCCTCATCAGGGTGGTCTCACAGGGAGGGTCCCCCACTTTCCCCACCATACAGTGACCTTCCCCCACCTCCCCGGCACAACAGCCAGGCAGAGCTGAGATGTGGCCCAGAGCTCGACTCCGGGCCTGTATGTCACCACCAGCAGCAAAGGAAGGTTGGGGGCTTTCCCAGTGCCAACCTGCCTCCACATGTGGGTTTGGCCAGGTGTGGCAGGGTGTCCTCCTGCTCCACGGTCAAGGAAGTGGTATTTTCCATTCCACAAACACTCATTCTCTGAAGCAAGGAAGCTCATCCTGGATGTGGGGGGGAGGGCCACAGGAGGCCTTTGTGACAATACAGGTGCTTAAGGGACACGGCTGGAGAGGACATGAAGGCAAACAGGACCTAGTGTGAGATGATTCCGGCACAGGACAAGAGCTCCTCTGCCCCTCGCCTCCCCAACTTGTATAGAGGATCTCATCAGGTATTGGGTTTCATTGCGACAGCCAGCCTGGGTCTCCAGAGGCGTCCTGGTGAGCCACCACGTCAGTGCCTCGGGGTGCCGGTGACCTCACAGGAAGATCTCTTGGAAGCTCACGTGGGCCCCAGAGCTGCTGATGCAAGAGAGGGGCCCGGGGCCTCCGGTTTCCGGCTCCCAAGGGCAACGCAGCCACAAGCCGTGCAACCAGGCAGCCAGGTTGCATCAGGGGCCCCAGGGAGCTGTCCCGGTTGGTGGGCTGCAGTGGGACAGGCCCTCCTGCTCAGGGGCTCACGTCCCCAGGGAAGTTGCCTGTCCAGGGACCTGAATTTCCTTGTCTTCGGCTCTGGAGGGTTGAGAGGCTTATTTCCCTGTCCTGGCAGCTCAAACAGAAAGAGGTCATCTTTTAAAGACCTGACAGCTCCCAGTGGGAAGTCAACATAATGGCACCTCTTCAAAACCCAGCCCCCTTGGTGAAATGCTTGCAGGTGACTTCTGGAATCCCCACTCAGAGCTGGAAGGGTCAGGGCTACAGACACCGTAGCAAGGGCACTGGAACCCTCTCCAGACCCTCTCCTAGAAACCACGCGACGATCAAGGACAAAGGAAGAAGGACGTCCAGAGAACAGGGCAGGGGATGGACGCTACCTGTGTAGACCCCCGCTAGCCAGCGCAGGGCCCAAGCCACTCCTGACACCGGCTTGAAATGTGGCCACCCCACACTGAGACCACAAAAGGATAAAGTATAAACTGTCTCTCCCGGACGACTCTATGTTGATCAGCGTTGCAATGATATGCGTACATGGACAGTCACTACAACTCATTCTTTATGCATTTAGAAATGTAGCTGTGAGGGCCAGGTACAGTGGCTCATGCCTGTAATCCCAGCTACTTAGGAGGCAGAGATTGGGAGGATTAAGGTGCCAGGCCAGCAAGAGCCAAAAGTTAGCAAGACCCCATCTCAATGAATAGGCCGGGCCTGGTGGTGCATCCTATTATCACAGACACCTGGGAAGTGTAGGTAGGGTTATCAAGGTCCAGGCTGGCTAAGGCATAAACTTGCAATCCTATTTGAAAAATAACTAAAAGAAAAAGGGTTGGGGGCATGGCCCAAACGCCAGAGCACCTGCCTACCAAGCATGAGGCTGGAACCACAACACAGCCGCGGGCAGAAAAGGGAAGTGGGACACAGATCTGATCCCTCTCCCCAGATGAGCTCAGAATAGGTTGCAGACTTCAGGGTAAAACACGGAGCTGTACAACTTCTAGGAAAAGGCCAGAGCTTCCTTAAAATCTAGGACTGGGGAGGAGATCCTAGACTCGACACATAGGCCTGAACCATTTAAACAAAAATCGAGGCTAGCACTGTGACTCATGCCTGTAATCCCAGATAAAACTTGGTAGGCAGAGATCAGGAACATTGTAGTTTGAGGTGGGCCCCAGGTAAAAAAGTTTGTGAGACCCCATCTCTACAAAAAAAAAAAAAAAAGAAGAAGCAGCTTGACGTGAATGTGTGCATCTATCGTCCCAGGAAGCATGGATAGGAGGATCACAGCCCAGGAGAACACGAGAGACCCTATCCCAAAAATAACTAAGGAAAAAAGGGCTGGGGTGTGTCTCAAGTGGTAAAGCACCTACCTAGCAAGCACAAAGCCCTGAGTTAAAACCCCACTACTGCCAAAAAAAAAGACAAAATGGACTTCAACAAAATTATGGAGTTTTGCTTTCTCAAAGATCTTAAAGCCAGCTACAGACCGAGCAGAATGTTCACAAATCAGATTCAACAGAGGACCCGTTTTTACACATATAAAGAGACCTGCGCCAAAGGGAATGCGTGTGTGTACAGGTGGTGAGTGAGCACCGTACTCACTGGGAAAGGCAAGTGCAAATCACCACGCGGTCTCACCACAGCTATCAGAATAGCTTATAAAAAGAAAAGTAAGACAAGAGAAAAGAATCGAAAAGAAGAAGCTGGGTGCCGTGGTGCCGTGGTGCCGTGGGGCGCGCCTGACATCCCAAGTACAAGAGCATCGTAAAGACAGGATGAGATCCAGACTGACCCAGGTGGAGTCCAAGGCCGCATTCAAAAAAAATACCTAAAGCAAAAAGGGCTGAGGGCATGACTCAAGTGGCAAGGTGCCTGCCTAGCAAGCCTAAGGCTCTGAGTTCAAAACCAGTACCTCCCGAAATACACAAAGGAACTAAGTCACACAGCTCACGCAACATTTCGGCGCCCATCTAGCTGGGGCTGCCTGGGGCTGGCGGAGTGGCTCAAGCAGGGAGAGGGCCTGAATTCAAACCCCAGTCACCAAGAAAATTTTAAATGCAGACAAGAGCTGGGGATGTAGCTCACTGGTAAAGCACTTGCCTAGCATGTGCAAGGCCCTGGGCTCTATCCCCAGCACCAGAAAAACAAATAAACAACAACAAAAAAAGTACAGGCTGCTCTCTGTGTACAGCCCACGAACTAAAAAAATTGTTTTGTTTAAGAGACAGGGTCTTGAGATGTAGCCTAGGCTGGATTTGAACTTGCCTCAACCTTCTGAGCGCTGGGATGGCGGGTGTGCACCACACACTCAGATCTAAAATGTTTTTAAATTAACTGACTTTACTAAACTTGACTCTGTGTTCACTCCTCGCCCCCAGCACCTCCCATCTGTCCAGCTGTTCACATCTTGGATTCTCCGTAGGCACCTGCTACACTGGCTGAACCCGTGTTGACACGGTGTTAGCTACAACCAACGCCCGTGGCTTCCGTCAGAACTCACTCGTGGTGCTTTCAGCCTGCAGGTTTTGACAGATTCATGTATGACCACTACAGTACGGTCAGGCCATTTCCACCCCATGGTCCTCTGTGCCCCGTTCTTCCCTCCCTCCCCCTGAACCTCTGGCAGCTGCTCAGCGTTTTCCTGTCTGTATGGTTTTGCATTTTCCAGTACGGCCGTGGTTGGGGGTCATATGAAGGTAGTAGCCTTTCAGACTGGCCTCTGTCACTTGCAATATACACTGAGGTGTGCTCATGCCTTCCCACAACTTGCCGGCTCACTCCAATTTATCAACAAACAGCATCTCCTTGTCTGGATGGACAACAGCTTGCTTTTCCGCTCACCTGCAGAAGGTCACCTTGGTTGCTCCCATTGGGGCCATGTATGAATAACACTGCTATAAACACTATGTGTTGTTTTGTTTTGTTTTGCAGTACCAGAGTTTGAACTCAGGTCTCACACTTGCTAGGCAGGCGCTCTACCACTTGAGCCACTCTGCCAGCCCTTTAAGGGTTGGGTATTTTTGAGCTAGGGTGTCATGAACCATTTGCCTGGGTTGGCCTCAAACCATGATCCTCCTGATCTCTGCCTCCTGAGTAGCCAGGATTATAGGCAGCAGCCACTGGCACCTGGCTGTGTCTGGGTTTTGTGTGAAGAATGTCCTTGGATATTTTTAAATGTTAAAAAAATCATAAGAAATTCAAAAGCCAGCGTCCATGATAAAGTTCTAATGGATCACGGCTGAGACCGTTTACATGTTTTGGATGGCAGCTTTCACAATACAGGCGTGGGATTGACACGACACAGCAACGACCATTTGGCTCACAAAGCAGAAAATACCAACTCACTGGCCCCAGTCCCTGGGGTAGACGGTGACAGTTTCCCACTGTGAAAGGCCAGGGGAAAAAAATGAACCGAATGAAAGTCCCAACCCCTAAGGGGTCAAAGATCACAAATGTTCTCCCCCTGCCTTTCCCCCTGAATTTGTGGAGTAGGCGCACGCTGCTTTGTCACCATGAAAGCAAATTTCTGTATCTGTTTTGCTCAGTTCCTACCCATCTCTGTGGACTCTGGACCGGACCGACTGGGCTGACAGGACCGGGCCTGCGGCACCATTATTCTTACTCGGTGAAGACAGAAACGAGGGCTTTCCAGGGGGAGGGAGAGTTCATTTAACTTCAGAGTCAGTATCTCAGCCAGGACCTAGGTGAGCTGTGACCTTGTCGAGTGGCCTGGACACTCCACCTCCTCTAAAGCAGGACATTAACAGTGACCTTGGTGTGGTCCAGGGATTAACACAGTGCCCACAGAGCAGGTGATGGGTGAATTGTGTCCTCCACCCAGAAACTCCCAACATGACTTGACTTTCTGGGTGCCATCAGGGGCAGACAAGGTCGTACTGGAGTAGAAGGGACCCTAATCCAATGACTGGTGCCCATACCAGAAGAGGAGAGGACACAGAAAGGCAGAGGCTGGGGTGGCACGGCACAAAGCTGAAAGAGGCAGACAGGACCCTTCCCTAGACCTTGGGATGGAGCCTGACCCTGCAGACACCCTGACTTTGAACTTCTGGCCTCCAGACAGCGAGAGGATAAACTTCTCTTGTTTCTGGTGCTTTGTCATTGCTCTCTGGGACAGCCATACAAAGCCGAGGATGGGGCTGGCAGGCTGCCGAGTGTATAAGGTGCCACCTGTAAGTCCGATCTCCATGGCAACAATTAGCATTCACCCACTCTGTGCAGAGCCCCCTGCACAGAGTTTTACAGGTGGGGGGCTAAGGTCATCCTCGCCTCAGCCCCATTTCCCTGAGGGGGAATTGAGCCACAGAGGTTAAAACTTTGCCAAGAGCACACCCTCCGGATCTTGGGTGGGGCTCAGGCTCACAACTGGGCACCTGGACACAAAACTCACCAGGCCACAGGCCCGGCTGGACCCTGGAGTCCCTCCTGGCCCCGCCCGCAGCCCCTCCCTCTCCAACACCATGAACCATCAAAGGGCCGGGCACTGTCCAGTCCCAGCCCGAATTCTTTGGCAGTTCCTCCGAGATCCTGGAGCCAGGGGCAGCGGTGCCTGCTAATGAGCCCAGAGCTGAGGGTGGCCAGAGAGGAGGGCCCTGTTCACCCAGGCGTCCCCGGTTTCCTGGCCTGGCAACGAGACCTTCTCGTGACACTACAAGCCCTGGCTGTTTCTGGACTAAACCGAGGGCTGTGGGCCGGCCACAGTGCTCAGACCTGCCACTGTCCTTCCTGTGAAAGCTTCTGTGGGACCTGGGGCCGGCCACCCTCCAGGCAGGGGGAGCAGCTGGTGACAGGCCACCTCGACTGGGGCAGGCGGGGGGAGGGAGAAACCGCACAGAGCCTGCCAAGTGCAGCAGAAACATAAGGCAAGATTAGTCTTAGGGAGGTACAGAACAGATTGCGGGATGTCGAGCAATGGGATGTTTTAAAGAAATAAGTCTCAGCTCTCAGTTGCAGGAGCGCAAACAAACCCAAACAGACCCGGGAAGCGGGAAGCTGTGGCCTCCTGAGCCAGGAAGCTGCCGCTGGGGGCTGGAGCCGGGCGGCAGGTGTTCCCAGACCATCCTTAGGGTGCTGGGTGTCACGGGGCATCCTGGGTACCTGAGTTGGCCCACGATGGAGATCAAGGGTGTGGTTCTGAAATCTGGGGGGCCAGGGGATAGACCCCTCCCAGCTCGTCTCTCACTGATTTCTGGCCACTCCATTCCTGAGGTGTCTGGGGGCCCTGCGCTCCTCTTCCCATGGTGGGAATGGTTCCCAGTGTCTGTGGTCCCCATCCCTTCCATACTTGGTCCTTGCTGTGGCTGCAGTGGACTCTTGCGACACCCATTGTCCCTTGGGCCTGGGAATCACAGTGGCATCTCACCTGTTTGCCCTTCCCCTTGGCTGCTCCCCTCCACCCCTCCTTTCTTAGGGCTCCTGTCCTTCATAGGCTGAGCAGCTACTCTGGGAACAGAGGGATGGGAGGGACAGTGGGCTTTTGAGTGGGATCTGTTTACACCGTTTTGCTTCCTTCCTCCCTCCCTTGCCCACCAGGGGACAGGTCTACTCCCGCTGTGGGATATGGCCTGCAAGGTATCTATGGGCAAGGCTGCTCAGTAAACCACCCAAGAGAGGGGTCACACTCCTGCCACCCAGAGCAGGGCTGGGGTGACTGGTGAGCACCAGGGCTCTCTGTGGCAGTGTCCAGGCTCCCACACTTCCAGGCACCCAGTCCTGGCCCCCTATGCTCACCAGTTCCAGAACCTGCTCAGAGATTGCAATTTCTCCCAGAATACTTCACTTCTGTCTCATCAATGATGCTTGGTAAAGTCAATAATAATTCAGCAAGCTGCTGGTGCTGTTGTCACAGACTCCTTTCCCCCTAAAGGCAAAAGCACTTAAGATATCATTTATTTTACCCCTTGCCCCCTGCAGGGTGGGCTGTCCCCTGCTGGGCACTCACAAAGTCAGCAGTAACTCCCCTGAGGGCTCTGCCGACACAGAGCAGTGGCTGCTCCAGCCCCTCCTGCACCCCTACCACCACAGCAGCCACCCTGGGAGGGGCTCCTGTCCCCCTGGTTCCTGACTTTTCCCTCTCTTTTCCAACAGAGACCTTCCCGGGCCTGTTCTGTGCTGGGAACTTAACCCCAGGACTGTCCCTCCCAGACGCGTGTCTGGCCACACGTACGGCTGTGAAACTTGAAATCCACTGAGCATTAGTGAAGTGAGCTGGAGGGCACTGGGGCACGCACACTGGGCCCTGGGCCCTCGTGAAGCAGCAGCACTGTCTCAAACACACTGGGAAAGTGGGGTGCGCTTGGGGCCCTTGGGAAGTGTCCTCCGGAAGTCACCTGCAGGGCCTGCGGCTTCAGCAGGAGGGAGGAGCATTCTAGCTGGAAGGAGCAGGGCTGAGGGACACGAAGGCTGCTGGGGTCTGAACCACCCCACGTGCACTGGGAAGAGCAGAGCGGACAGACGGTCGGAGCAGCAGGTGGGCTTCATTGTCTGCTCACTCCTGCCCACCTGTGGCTGGGCCCAACTTGCCGGCTGGAGTGAGCTGGCAGAAACACTGCACCCTGGAAACCACAAGAGGCGGCCACAACCCTGTAGGAAAGGCCACCCAATCCAGCCCATGACCCTGAATGCCATCCTTCACTAGGGCCAGCACCACACCAAGAAGGAGGAGAATCAAGAGAGACAACAGTGGGAAAATAGCACCTCTGGGGACTGATGAGGACTGATGGAGGCAGGGACTAATCACTAGAGACTGACAGAGGCAGGGACCAATCACTGAGAACTGATGGAGGCAGGGACCAATCACGGAGGACTGATGGGGGCAGGGACCAATCATTGAGGACTGATGGGGGCAGGGACCAATCACAGGACTGATGGGGGGCAGGGACTGAAGAGGCCAGGCCATCAGCAGCATCTCCCTGGGTGGACCTTACTGACTGCATGGCATTATTCATTAGCAATATGTAAGACATCCCCAAGAGTGCAGGGCGTTATTTTTAAAAATTGGTTTTCTCTAAGCTCACATCTATTAATCCCAGCTACTCAGGAGGTGGAGGTAGGAGGATCACAGTTGGAATTTAGTCCCAGGCAAAAGCCAAAGACCCTAGCTCAACAAACAAGCTGGGCATGGTGGTCCAATTCTGTAGCCCCAGCTACTTGGGAGGTGTAGGTAGGAGGACTGTGGTCTGAGGGGGCCCTGGGCAAAAGTGCAAGCCCCTACCTTAAAAAAAAAACTAAAGCAAAGAGGGCTGGGGCATGGCTCAAGTGGTAGAGCACCTGCCTAGCAAACACAAGACCCTGAGTTCAAACCCCAGTACTGCCAAAAAAAGAAATAGGAAAACATAGATTTTCATCCTAAGATTACTATAATCACATGATAAAATGTTTCAAAATTAAGAAAAGAAAAAATGCCTCCCAAATGCACTCTGCTGACACGCTGGCACTTGTTCTTCTCGGCCTCTATCCAATATGGCCACTGGCACCATTTTCCACTTAAACTTTTCTTTTTGGTGGGGCTGGGGTTTGAACTCAGGGCTTCAAGTTTGCAAAAGAAGTGCTCTACCACTTGAGCCACACCTCCAGCCCATTTTGCTCTGGTTATTTTGGAGATGGGGGTGGGGTGTCTCTCAAACTGTTTGCCTGGGCTGGCCTCGAACTGCAGTCCTCCTGATCTCAGCCTCCTAAGTAGCCAGAATTGCACGTATGCGCACAGGCGCCCGGCTTGCCACTTAAACTTATGTTAATCAACAGGACATAAATTAGAAACCTGGCTTCTCACGTGCACATACCATGCTACAGGGGCCCAACAGCTGCACAAGCAAGTGGTACTGTGCTGGACGACCCAGATCTGGACATGTCCATCCCGGTGGATGTCCTGCCGGGCAGCGCTGCCGTGCGCACCTCGCTCACACCCCAGCCTGTCCACGGTTTAGTCGTGGTGTGCAGTCACCCTTCCCCCTGCTCTGTTTCTGATGCACGCCGAACTCCCGGGCCGTGGCACAGGCCTCTTGACCCCGTGGATTCTTGCACCCGGTGCTGCCACGGTTCTGAACCTTGCAAAGGCAGCCGGCGTTCCCCCTCACAAACACGGGGACCCAGGAGCACACCCACAAAGCCAGGGTCGGCCGAGCCGGTGGGGAAGCTTATCTGACTCACTTCCTTCTCTGGGTTATTTTCCTTTCTTCCCCACTCTGAAGAACACCGTGTCATTGCGGTGAACGTTTCTCTTGTGCCTTGGGTTATTTCTTAGGATGAGCTCTGAAGAGGCATTTGTGCTCAGAAAGGCAAAGCTGCCTGCCGGCTGCTGGTCCAGCAGGTCCCCAGGTCAGGGCCACCTGACCCATGTGGGCACACAGGGGCCTTGCTGGCTGGCTCCCTGAACAGAAGTGAATGACGGTGATGCCCATGGGCCCTGCCTGGTGACATCCTCAGCCCCATCAGAGCCTGGTTGCTGGCCGCAGAGAAGGGAGGGACTAGCGGGCTCCCCGAACCCAGGCCCTGCTCGCAAGAGCCCAGGCAATCGGAGGCCGGTCTGTTAGATGGGTCGGAGGCAACCCACCTCCAAGGAGACCTTGGTGAGTCACAGACTTCCCAGCTATCATTGTGCTGGGGACCAGAGGGTCACAGGAAGACCTCAGGCTTGGCAGGTGGCCTGACTTTCTGGGAACCTGCCCAACTGCACCCTACAGGCAGCACACAAACGTGTAGAGCCCAGGGGACACGGCCAGGCTTTTAACTGCTCAGCTCTTCTGAGCGGTTAAAAAATGAAATAAATGAAAATGTTTGGGTGCTCTGCCATTGCCAGGGCCAGAGCCCAGCCCAGCCAGCTAGTCAGCCTGCACGTGTAGTTCTTCAGTGCTGCCACTAGAGGGCGCCCGTGAGCCAGTGTACCTGCCCTGCCCTCCTGGAGCTCAAGGCCCAGGTAACTAGGCTGTCTGACTCCAGGAAGGGCACTTGGTGCAGGCAAAGCCAATCCCGGCCCTGATGCCCGCCCTGTCCCAGCACACAAGGCCCTTCCTCTCTCTCCAGGACTACTTCACGGTGGTGGTTCTCAAGTCTCCTGCAATTGGAAACCCTTGGGGCTCAGACACCCCGCCCCTCCAAGTCGTGCTGGTTTACGCGGACTGCATGTGGTCAGGCATCGGGACTTTCAGAAGCTGCCCAGTGGGTTCCCGTGAGTGATCCAGTTGGGGATGGCTGTTGTAAATATCCAATACAACCTGCCATGGAGCACCAGGTGCCACAGGGGATGAGGACCGGGCAAGGAGCACCATCTTTGCTTTCAAGGGCCCAAGACAGCACACTGGGCATAAGAAGGAAAAAGCAAGCTGGAGAAATGGAGAGCCCAGGGCCCCCTTCTACATGAAAGCGTCTGGCAGTCTGTCGTGCGTGACGTGTGACAGGGTGGGAGCTGGGCCACTGTGCCTCCACGTCACACTCCTTCTGACTTGAAGACAGGTGAGTTCACACCATCCCTGGATGGAAGCACGGGCTCCCAGGAGGCAGGGAGGGGTGCCTGTCCTGTCCATCTTTTCCCAGCTCAGAGCTGCTCCTGACTGTGGGCTAGGGACTGGATGTGTTCTCTGTGTCTCCTGAGAGCTCCTGTGCTGGGAACTTGAACCTCACAGTGGCTGTGTTGAGAAGTGGTGGAGCCTTCGAGACTAGGGCCTAGTGCAGGACCATTAGGTCACTGAGAAGAAATCAATGTGGTTCTCCCGGTTGTTCTTCTCTGGAGGGTTGTTATGAAACAGTAAGCCCAGGCTGGAGGTGCGGCTCAAGCTGTAGAGCGCCTGAGTGCAAACCCCATACAGCACCGTCCACTCCAAAAAACAGCAAGCCCAGCCCCTCCCCGTGCTCTGGTTTCTGACAACCTCAGCCATGACGTGATGTAGCTGACAGGGCCCTCACCAGAAGCTGAATCAAGGGGATGCTGGTTCTCAGATGTCTTAGGGTTCTAAACCGTAGGCTAAATACACCTTTGTTCTTTATATATACGCCCAGGCTCAGGAGTTTTGTTATAGGAACAGAAAACGGACAAACACAGTGTGCGCATCGAACCTCACTCAGCTAGACTGCAGAGGTGGGAGGGAAGGGCAGGCACCATGGGCCCGTTGGGGACGCCATGGCAGGGAGTGCAGCCGGAAGGATGAGCAGCTGTGAGGCCCAAAAGCGTTTCCTGCACTTCATAGTAAGGGGGGACAGGAGCGAGTGACAACTCCCATGCCAGCCTCTGGTGAAAGCTGGCTTTGGGGCCAGGCTCACTGATCACACACTCAACCCCCACACTGACCAGCCCTTCAAGGGGCTTTGCGCTGAGTTTCACACCTGTGGATCTGTTTCGGGTGCCTGAGATCACAACCAGCAGGTGAAGCCAGGGTGTCAGTTTCCCAAGGTCACACTGTGCCTCCTGACAGCTGCAGGCAGGGTGGGCGGCCTTGGGCAAGCTGGGCCCCCGTGGGGAGAGACGTGCAGGGAGAGGAGCGTCCCCCATCGGCTCACACGAAGGCCCCGCCAGAGCTGAGTCTCACACACACGTTGGCTGGTTAGGGGCAGGAGGCGGTCAGGGAACCCACGGCGGGGAGTACAGTGTGTTGACAAAGAGGCCAGGGCTCAAGTACAGGTGTGTCCAGGAGGGTGGGGCCACAGAGCGAGCAAGGGCCACTTAGCCACTAGAGAGAGCCCAGTTGCATCCCTGGCCTCCACCACTGGAATTCAACCACACCCTACCCTCAGCTATGACAAAAACACCTCCTGTTGGTGCCACTTGTCCCCTGGGGACAGACTCCACCCTGGATGAGAATCACTACTCCAGAAGCCACCGAGACACCTGGACATCAGGGCAGTGTGAAAGGTCCATGGTTTGGGGTCTCCAGAGCAGCCAGGGTAAACAGCCACCAAGCAGAGGGCGGGGAATGGGAACTGGGTGTGCCTGCCCACAATGTTACTATGCCTTCCTTACAGGGGGAAACTGAGGCTACAGGCTCACACCAACCAGGGGTGCCAGGGCTCAGCCAGCAAGCAGCTCCCACATTCCCAAATCCAAGCTCCTGACCAGTGGGGCTGCCCGACAGGGCAGGTTCTGGTTCGAGTTTTTCACTACTTCCCCAACCAAAGACCATAGGCCACAGCTGTCACCAGTCTGGGGCAGAGCAAGGGAGAAGGCGAGGCAAGGACACTTTTTGCTCCCCCTAGGCCCTGAGGTGCCTGGACACCCACTGACACCATTGCACTGCCAGCATGGCACCACCAGGGGGCGCGCTGACTGAGCCGCACCGGGAGACCCAGTCAGTTCCTGCCAGGACACCGCAGGGCTCAGCAAGGCTCAGTGGGCCCTGGAGTCCTCGCGGCCGACGGCTCTCAACTGCAACAGTCATGGCTTCTCTCTGGAGCTCTAATGGACCACATCTTATTGCGGAGTAAAATCAGGACAAGATCCATCTCGCCTTCCTTCTGGTGGAGCCAGAGAGGCGTCCTGTGTCCCTCTGCCCTGCTCTGGGCCACCTGGCTTATCACAGTGGTCCGCGTGACCGTGTGTGCTCCAGCCCTGAATAAGACCCAGCAAGGTTCAAATCCAGGCCGGGCTGTGCAGTGGCTGGTGCCCTCCGGCAAGCCACTTACCTTCTCTAAGCCTCCCTTCTCCCTTCCATGAAAAGGGGATAAGACTGGGACCTGTCTCCCCTGGCCTGGAGTCACCGAAAGCATAAAGAAACACCATCTTCAGCCTGCTGACCCTGTGCCCTGTGGAGCTCAGGCCATCAATAACAGCATGTGCTGACCAGCAAAGGACAGCCGGCTCTTACCACTGCCTGTCATTCTCGCCATGATCTACCTACATCTAGTGAGAAAGTATCATGTCCAGAGCATACGGAGATGCTGGGCTCCGACGTGCCCACCTGGGCTTTCTCTGTTTCCCTGGGCTGGTGTGTGCCCACCTCTGTGAGCCCTGAGGACCCAGACTACACTGAGTGGCGAATCCTGTGACAGTCCTCCTCCATCAAGGTCCTCTCCTTGGGCTCCAAGGCCAGAGAGCCCACTGCAAGGTACAGGTCCACCTCCTGCCCACTCGTGACCCAGGAAAACGTGCATATGCCACAGAGTTCACCCACAGGGAGCCGGGTGCCCCAGCTCCCTGTGGGTCCACAGCCGTCTCTGTGGCTACATTCCCATCTCTGCGGCTGGAGGAGCCCCAGTGGGCCCGGTCACGAGCCTGGTGTGCTCCCTGCCTCATGAGAACAGAAGGACTCAGGACTCCTGAAGACATGGCCTTAGTCAGGGGTGGTCAGACCTGGCGGCTACCGTGTAGTCCTGGGTAAGTCTGCAAATGGGAGAGACAGCTGCAAGACGGCAAGGACACAGCACTTCGCATCCTCGTCACCTGGCAGGGCCTCAGAGATGGGACCCGAGCCTGCAGCAGTTGCAGGACTGGGCAGGTAGGTGGGCAGGGTGACCAGGCGCCCGCTTCCCACAGCCAGGGTCAGACCTGGGGGCCCCGGAATTCGGAACTCACCTGCCCTCGCTCTCCAGGAACGCTGAGCTGCTGCCCTCTCCAAGAGCCGCACTGATGGGCGAGAGGCAGAAGGGCGAAGAGAAGGCGTCCGAGTCTGAGTCGAAGGAGCTGCCCCTGCTCACGCCATCGGCCAACAGCTCCAAGGAGCCCTCTTCCTCCCCAGTCTCGGGCCGTGGCTCCCGGCCATCCTCAGTCCCATCCTGAGAACCGACCGTAGATAAGATTCCGGAGTCGCTGTGGGCTGGCTTTGAGGCGGGGAGGGGACTGTCCACCCCTGGGCCCTGGGCCAGCTTCTCCCCATCCTCGGGCGATGGGCTGATGTGCCCAGTGTCCTGGGTACTCTGGGCCACCACCAGGATATCCTCATCTTTGGGGGTCAGGGTGGGCCTTGGCTCCATGGGGGAGGCCTGGTGGGGAGCCCCCAAGCTTGGGGTGTGCCGGCGCCGAGGGCGGGGTGCCTGGTGCACGGGGGAGCTCTCGGGAGTGATGTAACGCAGGGCCTCCTCATCCTGCCTCTGGATGCGGGAGTTGGGGACCCACGCGAGGATGAGCGTGGTCCCCAGGAGTTCATCCTTCTCCAGGTACAAGCCCAGGTAGCCTGTGGGAGTCACGCACAGGTGGTTAGTGAGGCCGTGCGGGCTGTGAGCAACTTAGGCTGTTCCTGGGGCACCCGGCAGGGCACGAGTCTTGCCCCACACAGAATGCCCCAGTGCACAGGGCTGAGCCACTCATGGATCTAGGTGATGGGTATTTTCTAAGCCCGTGGACTTCCAGCAGGTCTGGGCACTGGCCCCGAGCACCGGCCTGTTGCGCAGAACCAGTTCTGCTGGGCTCAGAACCCCTGACTGACCATCCTGCTGCCGGCGTTCAGCCCCCATATCTGGGTGAGCCCAGCGGGCCCTGCTGTGCCCGTGGGTCGCCCTTTTCCAGTTCACAACAAGGACAAATCCAAGATGGCAGTGCCTGACCTTCTCCGATCGGCTGTGCCACTGTTACTTTTTTTTTGTCTTTTCAGTACAGTGTTTTGGAGGAAGGGGTTTTTCCTTTTTAAAATTTTTAAACTTTTTAAATTTTTTGCGGTACTGGGGTTTGAACTCGGGGTTTCATGCTTGCAAAGCAGGCACTCTACCACTTGAGCCATACCTCCAGCCCATTTTGCTCTGATTATTTTGGAAACGGGGTCTCTTAAACCATTTGCCCAGGCTTGGCCTCAAACACTGGCCTCAAATGGTGATCCTCCCAATCTCAGCCTCCTAAGTAATTAGGATTACAGGCATGAGCCACAAACACCCAGCTGGGAGCATTTCTTTAAATACTTCATTAGTATAACTTAAACTCTGCCCTGTTTGATAACTTACTCATCTAGGACTCCATTGAAACAAAATTTGCACAGCGAAATGCTCCCTTCTCAAGGTCATTCATTGCTTTTAAATACCTTGAAAACACGGCGTGGTAGCCATGCCTGTAACCCCATCCCTCAGAGGGCTGAGGCAGGAGGATCCAGGTTCAAGGCCAGCCTGGGGTACATTGATATAAGTAAGTATTTGCACATGTGGGCCTCAGGCCGCACTCCTGCCCCGGCCCCAGGAGAAGAGAGGAAGCAAGACTCTCTGGCAGCCCAGGGAGCAGTAGGAAGGCGTGTGGGGAGCCTGGCCCTGTGTGCGCCAGGGCCATTTGGCCTCTCTGAGCACCTATGTCCTCCTCCACCGAAGGCCGCAGTGCCAGTGGAACACACCGACACAGGAATAAAGTGGTGCATTTACTTGTTGAATGTCACCACACGAATGACGAAGGGCCGTGCAGGCCTCTGGCATCACACTGTTCCCTCCTCAGGGGCAGCAGGGCTGAGGGACTCACGCAGCTCGCTGTGAGCTGGATCTAGCACCCCGTCCGCCTCCGGAGGCCCAGCCAGTCATCTACAGGACTTGTTAGAGCCAAACGCTCCTGTCTTTCCTGGGCACTGTGGCCATGGCCCCTCTGGACCCTGACTCAGAACCCCAGGGAGCCTGAGAGTGCCCGGAGTGGCCGCAGGTGATGCAGAGTTCCAGCACAGTTCTGGAAAGTTCCCTTCATGTCTCCCCCTGCAGAGCCAGCAGAGAATCCTGGTCCGTAATTCCCACAGGGTGAGCGCCCACGGCAGAGGCAAATGGACCAGTGACTTCCTGAGGACTTCTCCTATTACTCCCAGCTTTGAGCCCTCTCCTCCCCAGGACTGTGACCTCGGGCCTCCCCTCCCGCCTCACCTGGGTGGTGCTCCCCCAGCCCCTGCAGGCCCTCGGGCGGGTGCACGCAGACGTTGTTCTTGGAGTAGATGATCTCCCCATCCAGGACCGAGAGGGACCCCCCACCACCAGTGAGGGTCAGGAGGTCTGAGGTTTTGGGGGAGGCCCGACGAAGGAGGCGGCCCAGAGGCATTGCCGGGCACGTGTTTCCATCCTCCGCGTGCTTGGGCCCAGGCAGGGCTCGTCAGACCTGCTGGGGAGGAAGAGAGGGGTACACCACGGTCAAGGCCACGGGCAAGGCCACGGGCAGTGCAGGGCGTCTGCGGGGCTGCATCCTGCCTCATGCCATCAGACGCCCTGCTGGCACAGGGGTACCCGCAGGGCAGGCCGGGGTCTCCACCTCGGCTGGCCATTCTTTGTCCTGGGTGTAACCTCCCCCTTGCCACTGCACCTCTCTGCCTGGTGTGACAGCCAAAAGTGTTTGTAGACACTGCCGGATCACCTGCCGGGAACGCTAGGCTGCAGGAAACCTGTTTCCAAGGGGCAATCTCAGAACCCTCCGGGTTTCTCCCTGCGCAGTTTCCACCATGCCATCAGCAGTGAGCCTCTCCTCTCCTCCCTGCACCTCTTGTCCCTTCCTCCTTCCTGTCCCTCTGGCCTCCTCCTCTCCCACCCTGAGTACTCCCGGCATACCGGTGCCTAGGGTGTCACACGTATTTGAAGAACCTGAGTTTCCATACAATCATTAAAACAAACAAACAAACAAACAAAAAAAAAACCCCAGAAACAAGAGGAACAGAATCCAGAACACATAAAGAACTAAAAGGCACCACGAGATGAACCAATGTCCCACCAGAGAAAACGCGGGGTCACACAGGAGGAAAACCAAAACGCCGAGAACGATCAAAAGGGACTTGACTTCTAGTGGCTCACGTTTATGGTGCTGCAAAAGCAACATCAGCTGGAAGCCAAACTTCAGGTTTTGGCGGTACTGAGGTTTGAACTCAGGACCTCACGCTTCCCGGGCAGACGCTCTACCACGTGAACCACTCCGCCAGCTCCAAGCATCAGCTTTGGAATTTGGGTCCTTTCCCGCGCTGGTGATGTTTGGCCATACTTTCTTCTTGACTTAGAATATTTTCAGGGTGTGTTGTGACGTGACCCCATCACCAATTGAGGAGGTTGTTCCCAGTGTGTGTAGGATGTAGCTGGTGACCAAAGCATTTGGAAGACTCTCGAGAAGCCGCTGCAACCTGTCGTGGGAGGGGACACCGGGAGGACACTCCGGCAGTGGGTTTGCACCAACAACAGTTGGGAACCGCCAAAGGCCTGGGCAGCAGCGAGAATCAGCAGAGGTTTGCACGAGGATGGTATCTCAGCCATGACATCGTCTGTCCAAACGAAGGCACAGGCACCCCATGGTGCTGTGTCCAGGTCATGGGTTATGGCCGTCCAGGCCTCGGGGCACGGTTGGCAGGTGCAGGCCAGCTTCGTAAGAGTGTGCAGGGGCCAGGTTGGGCGTGGTGGCTCACGCCTGTAATCCTAGCTACTTGGGAGACAGAGATCAGGAGGGTCACCGTTCAAGCCCAGCCTGGCATAGAGTTCTCAAGACCCCATCCTAACCAGAAAAAGCTGGGCGTGGTGGTGTGCACCTGTGGTCTCAGCTACGCAGGAGGTGGAAAATGGAGGATCACCTTCCAGCCAGCCTGGGCATAGAGCCAGACCCTATCTCAAAAAATAACTAAAGCAAAATGGGCTGGGGGGCACGGCTCAAATGGTAGAGCGCCTGCCTAGCAAGCACGAGGCACTGAGTTCAAATCCCAGTACTACGGGGGCAGGGGGCAATGAAGGAGAATGGTGGAGGCAGTGAATACAGGTACGAGATAGTTGATATACTGGAAGAACTTTTGTAAATGCCACAAGGTACCCCACCCAGCTCAACAATAAAAAAAAAGCAATAAAAATAATGAAGCCTGCAAGGGGCCTGGGCTGGGAGCGACTCACAGAGGCTTCAGTGTCACCTCTTTGAAACACCTGAGGCCAATATGATAAAAATTATCAGCTGCCGACAAAATGTGGTGCTGTGGAATATTATTCATCCCTCAAAAGGAAGGAAATTCCTTCCTTCCACACTGCTACACTGTGGAAGGGGCTTGAGGACATCATGCCAGTGAAACACTGCTATGCTAACGACAGAGACGTTCCGAGCAACTTGTCACCAGGGACACCTGCTGTGCGAACGCTACACACTGTGCTTACGCAAGCTGATACGGCTACACCGTCCCTTGGGCATACAGAATGTCATGGGACCCCCCCCCTCAGCACATATGTGACTGTAAGCCAGGCACAAATGACAAGCACTGAGTGACTCCACTCACAGGCGGTCCCTAGACGGTAGGGTGGAGGTGGCCCGGGGCTGGGGCGGGGGACAGTCTGGAGTCTGGGTGCTGAGTGCTGCTCTGTGTGCACTCGCACACTGTGTCACGGTTGGGGTGCTGGGTTTTGATCTGTCTGCATCTGTCACTTTTCTCCAAAAATCTAGAGTCGATCGAGGGTGCTGCCTAAACCTGCTCACCTCTGGGCTTGGCTAAGCTTTGGGGCAGAGGGCGGGGTGGGGGGGGTCCCAGCTGCCTTGGCAGGACGCAGGGGGCCTGTCTCAGAGGGGACTTGGACTTCCGCCCCTTCCCTGTCCCCTCCTCGTGTGTTCAGTTGTCTTTGTGGCTGCGGTCAGTCCTGAATCACAGTAAGCCAGCCAGGAGCTGCCCTGCCCCCGGGGCCTGGCCAAGGTCCCCCACGGCAGACTCGCCCTCAACAATCACCTGTCCTGGGGACACAGCCCGGGGCTACAGTCACCTCCTCCACACCTGGACTTCACCCAGGTCCCCCATCTTGGGCTCCTAACCCGGCCTCTCCCACGGTGGTCTCAGAAGAAAGCCCATCCCTCCGTCCAGCAGCCAGTCAGCAAACTCACTCTGCAAAGAGCCAGAGAGGAAACACTTTCGGCTCCTCGGGCCAGCCGGCCTCTGACGTGACCGCCAATTCTGTCCTTGCAGGGTGAGCCTGGCTCTAGACAAGCACCCTGGGTGTGGCTATATGACATGGGGACTATAATCACGAATGGCCGACGCTTGACTTTCCTGTCATTTTCGCGTCCCAGCCAACCTCTTGGGGTGGCCTCTGGCCGCTCGCGGCTGAGGGGATGGTGCTCCCTCATCTTAACCACAGTGACACTTACCGTCTGAACACTTCATTGCGCGCCATGACACGTGACACCCAAGTTACAAACCTTGACAAGTCACATCGTGCCGGCCACGGTGGCTCACGCCTGACATCCCAGCTACGCAGGACGATGGCGGTCCGGGAGGGCCCAGCATAAACTTGACTCCGTATTCCAAAATAACTAAAGCAAAAAGGGCTGGGACGTGACTCAAGTGACAGAGCGCCTGCCGCCCAAGTACAAGGCCCTGAGTTCAAACCCAGCACCACCAAAAAAAAAATCAGATCCCAACCTACACAAGAGAAAATGTTGTATTTCCCAGTTATCATCTGAAAAAGCCCCGTCCTTGTTCTAAGGACGCACAACACGGACTCTTCTTTTCTGACAGCACTGGGGTTTGAACTCAGGGCTCTGTGCTTGCTGGGCAGGTACCCAGGGTGACATGAGCCACACTCCACCCCTTCGGCTCTGGTTATCTTGGAGATGGGGTCTCACTTTATGCTCAGGCTGGCCTGGCCCATGAGCCCCCCACTTCATGCTTTCCACGGTAGCTGGGATGACGGGTGTGCACCACCACACCCAGATTTTTCTGTGGAGATGGGGTCTCATGAACCATTTGCCCAGGCTGGTCTGGAACCTCGAGCCTCCCAATCTCAGCCTCCTGAGTAACTGGGATTACAGGTGTGAGCCACGGTGTCTGGCTGAACTCCCTTTCTCTAGAGCAGTCATACCTAATAAAAACCTATGAGCCACACAGACAGCTTACAATGTTCTAGTAGCCACGTTTTAAAAAAGGAAAAGAGGCAAGTGAAGTTAACTTTAATAATGGGTTTTTTTTAACCCAACATATCCAAAATACAATCATTTTAGAGTATAGTAAGTAGTTCTACCTTTCTTTTTCTTCTTCAGTACTGGGGTGCCACACCCCAGTCCTTTTTGTTTTCCTGTATTTTCCAGATACGGTCTAACCTTTTTCCTAGGGGCGGCCTCAAACTGGAAATCACCCTATCTGCCTCGTGAGTGGCTGAGATTACAGGCGTGTATCACACACCCAGATGGTATTTTGCGTTTGTGAAGTCTTCCCAGTCTGGTGTGTAGCTGCAACACATCTCAGTTCCTACCAGCTGTGGCTGTGCCTGTGGCCTCCGTGGTGGCCAAGGGGGGCAGCACTGGGTGCACCACCTCCACGGCCCCAAATTACCCCATTTCTTACACAGGGCGTCGGTGCTCACGCCTGTAATCCCAGCTACTCAGGAGGCAGAGATCAGTAGGATCGCGGCTCAAAGCCAGCTGGGGAAATAGTTCTCAAGACCCTATCTCAAAAAAACCTTCACAAAAAAGGGCTGGTTGGAGTGGCTCAAGGTGAAGGCCCTGAGTTCAAGCCCCAGCACTGCAAGGAAAAAAAAAAAAAAAAAACGACAGCACTACTTAGATAGTGCTGTCACCAGGCTTGGCTGCAAACAGCCCCCAGCTGCTTTCAAAAGCCGAAACCATCTGGTGACCCGGTTCTGCGAGGCTGAGGACGATGGATGGAATGTCTGGCGATGGAGGCATTTTCCAGCGCCCAGCCCTCCCTCTCCCACCACCGTGAGGTGTGGCCTGCGGTTTTGCAGAGGAGAGAACAGGTGGCAGCGCCCAGCAGAGAAACCTGGAACCCGAGACCTCTGTTCTCTGAGGGGCGTCAGGCTCCTCCCCATCTGCACAGCGGGGTGACAAGGACCCCTCCCCCAGGATGTTCTGGAGAGAAGTGGCTGCTTGGGGGCAAAACAGGCTGTTAAATATTAGCCAGGGTCATTTACTCTCCTGAGACGTTTCTTACTTATTTTTTATAATGTTTGCTTTTTACTGAGCCTGTGTCATCTAAATTAAACCTGCTTCCTTCCTCTGGTCCCATCAGACTAGAAAGGGAGAACCCTCAACCTATGCTTTCAAAGTTTTAAAACATTTTTTTTCTGTGCCGGGAGTGGTGGCACACACCTGTAATCCCAGCACTGAGGCAGGAGGATCTCGAATTGGAGGACAATTTGGGGTTCATAGTAAAATCCTGTCTTAAAATACAAACTGACAGGGAGGAAAAAAAAAAAAAGCCTTGTTTTGGTCTGGGGTGGTGACTCTGGGGTGGAGCACTTGCCTAGTGCACAATGCCCTGGGTTTGACCCCCAGCACCACACAGTTGAAAAATTCTGACGCATGTCCTGAGAAGTACAAATAAACATGCAACCCCTAGACCACATGATCCAAAACTACGTGTGCATTTTCTATTATTTAAACTAACAGGTCACATTTCTAACGAAGTTCAAAACAAGAGATGGCACCCTCACCTGGCTCGAGACCCCATCGCGACAAAAAGCTAGGTGTGGTGGCAAGCACCTGTCATCCCAGCAACACTGGGAAGCTTAAGCGGGAAGATCAAAGCCCTTGATGGCCTGGGCAGAAAGCGAGATCCCATCTCCAAAGAAACCAGAGCAAGAAAGGCAGGAAATGTGGCTCAACTGGTAGAACCTGTCTCACAAGTGCAAAGGCTCTGAGTTCAAAACCCAGAATGACCCCGCCCCCCCCAAAAAAGCCACCCTCCATCTTAATAGCTGGATATATTACAAGGAGGCACCAGCCACCACCACTGGACATTTGGTTTCTAAGTGGTTATTTAATTTAATTTATATTTATTTACTTATTTATTTTGTGGTACCAGGGTTTGAACTCAGGGCCTTCACCTTGAGTCACTCCACCAGCCCTTTTTTTTTATAATGGTTTTTGTCGAGATAGGGTCTTGAGAACTATTTCCCCTGGGCTGGCTTCGAACTGCCATCCTCCTGATCTCTGCCTCGTGAGTAGCTAAGATTACAGGCACAAGCCAGGGCGCCTGGCCCGAGTGGTTACTATTTAAATAATAAACTGTGTTTTCATACACAAATCTGCACCTGCAATCTCATTACTTCTGGAGCATAATTTCTGGGGTTCCCAACTATTTCCCTGGGAGGAACTGGACCCTGACACATGGTGGCCAGTGGATGTCCAGACTGGTAGTGGCACTACCAGGGATTTCAGGCATTGCCAGTTGGGCAGTTGGAAAGCGGTTACACACGTGTACCCTGGAACTGTCGCAATGCTTCTGCCTGGGGCTGCAATTCTTCTTGCTACGTAAGAACTCTTTTTTTTAGACAGGGCCTTGCTACGTAGTCCAGGCTCACCTTGAACCGTGATCCTCCTGCCCCAGCCTCCCAGTGCTGAGGTCACAGGCATCTGCCACCACACCAACTGCTACAAAAGATCTCTTTATGGGGAAGGCGGTAATCCTTTGCCATACTGGCTGCAGTTTTCCCAATCCACTGTTTGCCTTTTAATTGCATTACCTGTTTTGAAGGACGGAAGTTCTAAATGTTTATGCAAACTGATATTAAACTGTCTTCAGTGATTTCCTTAATTGCTTTATACTTCAGTCGCTTCTCGGTCTTTTGGCTTAGATCAGGTGTATTCTTTTATACTTTATATCATTGTCCCAAATCTGAAATCTGTTAGCGATTGCTTTAAACTTCATTCTACTTTTTTTTTTTTTGGGGGGGGAGAGGTACTGGGGTTTGAACTCATGGCCTCGTGCTTGCTAGGCAGTTGATCCACCAGCTGAGCCACGGCCCCAGGCTTACTCTACTTTTTTACGGCTTTCATGTTCAATAAACTACCTCTGATATTTCCAAAAGCTTAATTCAAAGTGTGTATTTACCCTGAAAAGGCCTCTGATGTTAACTAAAGAACCAGCCCGTTTTCTGAGGGTTCCTGCGGGTTTTACCTGTTTGTTTTACTTACTCGGTTATCTGATAAGAACAAGGAAATCAATGACTGTGCGATGCTTGTTATACACGACTTATGGCAAATGCTACAGTGGGGGTCTTGGCTGTGACCTGGAGACCCACGTGGCATGGCGCCCATCTGGCCTGCACCCGCAGCCTCTCCCACAGCGAGCACAGGACAAGCACCCTGTGCCCTCACACCGCAATCGGAGGTCCTCGGGCCATCAACACGTAACTCGAGCATCTGGCTGCCTGCTGTGGGGGTCAGATCATGCCGTCCCCCACAGACAGCACCGTTACCACTGTATGTTTGTGGAAAGGCACACACTTCTCCGATCAGTTGCCACAGACCCTACGGGGCGCACTGTCAATGACGGGCCCGCGTCTGCCACCAGCCTGTGGTGACTGGGCCCAGGCCCCAGCAGTTCTGAGCCCATGAACCACGGCTTCCTCCTGAGGCCCAGGATGGAGGCTCCGCAAGTTCCTTGCTCACAGTCACCCAGCGACGTCCCCCTAAGACCCCAGTCTTGCAGGATTTTGCGTCCTGCCATTCAGAATGCAAAGCCCATCTGTCCGGGCGCCCCGTCCAGCAAGGAGCCAGAGCTGCCACCAGGCTCCAGAAAGGGCCTGCTGCCTTGGCCACTGTGCCAGGCTCTACCACGAGTGTCCCTCCCACCACCCAGCTCACAATACAGCTTCCTGTGGACACCACACCTGCCACCACACAGTAAGAAGAGCCAGCGCGACACCCGGGTTGTCCGAGCACTGGCTCCTTGGATTTCCACTCCAGCGCATGACCCACATGGGCTGCACCCTAACTTAGCCGATCCCACAGGGTCAAACCACGCGGGGACCACACCGGGAAGAGGATCGTGGTGCCCCAGGATCAGCACTGGGACCAGGGCGGCTCCAACCTTAGGCACAGGTGCGGGGCTTCCCACGCCACACACGGCAGATGTACAATCCCACGGGCGAGCACGTGCGCTCTGCTGTTATCAGCTTTGCTCTGTTCTCCAGCTGCACAAATAATGACTGCAGGGATCCCGCTCCCTCCATGGCACCTGCTGGTGCTGACCACGTGAACGGCAGGGCCTTACGTGGCTCCAGGGCAGCAGCCCATCTGCAGCTGGCCCGTAACTGGTGCGGGGCCACTGTCCCCCAGGCGGCCCTGGGCATTAAACCATGCCTGCCACAGAACAGCCCCGTGTGCCCGGCCCCCGCCGGCCTCACCATGAGGACATGGATGGCCTCCACTGCCCTCAGTGTACCCCTAAGAACCAGAGACCAGGCGGAGGATAACCTGTGTCCCGCCTTAGGCAGTGCTGGGGAGGGAGGCACCTCTGCTGAGCCGACAGGAGGGGAAACTGGGGCCCCAGAGCCATCTGGAAGGGGTCCCGGCAGGAGCCGTGGGGGAGAAGGGCGAGGAGCAGGCCGCAGGCTGGCAAGGCTTGACGTTCAGCACAGGACTGAGATAGCTCTAGGACCGAGGGTGGTGATGGTCACCCAGCACTGCAAATGGACTTAATGTCACTGAAATATATGCTTAGAAATGGTTACAGTGGTAAATTTTGTTACATAAGTGGCCACACACACAAAAAAGACTGTGAGAACATGGTTGGGGTTTTAGAGCGCTCTCTCTGCACATTCTGCTCATTTTTCTGTAACTCCAAAATTTGTGCTAAAAAAAAAAAAAATCCAGTCTGCTCTCGGGTGTTTATTGCAGCTTTATTTTATTTTTGTTTTTGGCAGTGTGTGGTTTGGACTCAGGGCCTCGAGCTTACTAGGCAGGCGCTCTACATGAACCACACGTCCAGCCCTTTTTCTTCTTAGTTATTTTTCAGATGGGGTCTCTCAATTTTTGCCTGGGGCCAGCCTCAGACCCAGGATCCTCCTCCCGAGTAGCTGAAATTACAGGCTCACCACCATGCCCGGGGTTTTGTTGTTGAGAAGGGCATCTTGCCAACTTTTCACCTGGGCTGACCTGGAACCTCAGTCCTTCCAATTTCTGTCATGAAAGTAGCTAAGATTACAGACGTGAGCCACTGCACGCAACCCTAGCAGCTTTACTAATAATTGCCAAAACCTGGAAGCAACCATGATGCCCTGCAACAGGGGAATGGATAAATAAACTCTGGTATTTTCAGACAATGGAATATTACTCAGCACTAAAAAGAACTGAGTTATCAAGCCATGAAAATACAAAAAGAAATCTTAAATGTATATTGCTAAGTAAGAGAAACCAATGTAAGCTGGGCACCAGTGGTTCATGCCTGTAAATCTAACTACTTGGGAGGCTGAGATCTGGAGGATTGAGGTTTGAAGCCAGCCTCGAAAGACCCTATCTCCAAAATAACCAAAGCAAAATGGATTGGTGGCTCAAGTGGTAGAGGCCTGCTTTGCAAGTGCAAAGCCCTGAGTTCAAACCCCAGTGCCACCAAAATAAAGAAGAGAGAGAGAGAGAACTCCATGTAGCATACTCCAATTACAGGTAGAGTATCCCTAGTCCAAAAATCAAAAATCAAAAATGCTCCTAGATCCAAAACCTTCTCAACATCCATGTGATTCCACAAGTGGAAAATTCCACACCTGACCTTATGTAAAGGGTCACAGTTAAAACACAAGCACACCAAAAATATTATATCAAATTACCTCAAGCTATGTGTATAAGGTATATACATGAAGTGGAAACGGTTTTGTTTATCTTAGGACCCACCCCCAAGATATTGTATCATGAATATGCAAATATTACAAAAACCCAAAATAACATGAAATCCAAAACACGTCTAATCGCAAACATTTTGGTTAAGGGATGGTCTCAATCTGTAAATGATGTTCTGGAGAAGAAAAAATCTATGGAGACAGTTAAAAAAGAGTAGTGGTGGTGAGCACACCGGGGAGGGGAAGGCAGGGGGATTGCAAGTTCAAGGCCAGTCTGGACTACCTAGTGAGAACTTGCCTCGGAAAGAAAAGAAAAATCAGGACACTGGTGGCTCATGTCTGTAATCCTGGCTACTCTTGAGGCTGAGATCAGGAGGCCAGGCCAACCAAATAGTTCACAAGACCTGCCTCCAAAGTAACCAGAGCAAAACTGGACTGGAGGTGTGGCTCAAGCTGTAAAGTGCCTACTTTGTAAACATGAAGCCAAACATGAAGCCCTGAGTTCAAACCCCAATCCCACCAAAAAAAAAGAGCTAGGTGTGATGGTGCATGCCTATAATCCCAGCACTCAGGAGGCTGAGGTGTGCCTGGAATGCACCGTAAGACCCCACTGAAAGAAAGAAGGAAGGAAGGGAAGGAGAGAGGGTGACACGGGCTAACCTCCACCTGGTCCCTGGTTCTTAGGGACACAATGAGGGACAGCAGAGGCCAGGTCCTGGTGGTGAGACAGGCGGGGATGGGAGGGAGGAAGGAAAACATGATCCACGGTCCCCAAGAGTTCAGAGGGAGGGCAGCGGACAGCAGAGCAGAGTTTTAGGTCAGTGAACCCCGCCTAAGAACACACTGGAATACTTTTGTCCAGATTGTGGCTGAACCCCAGGTAAACAGTGGGGTGGGTATAAGCATGAATCATGTAGGTTCATCCATTAGAACAAATGTGCCCCTCTAGGGGGGAGAGTGACGGTGACAGGGAGGCCATGCAGGTGTGGCTAGGGCCATATGGGCAATTGCTGTGTCTTCCAGTCACTTTTGCTGTGACACTAAAACTGCTCTTAAAAAAGTAGTCTTTAACTAAAAACAACAAAGACCAATGGGATCTCCTGTGCTGGGGAATAATAAAATAAAATCTTTTAAAAGAGTCTGAGACCTGGAAGCTTGCATCCAGAGATGCAGGCCAAGGGTGGAGCCCTGTGTGAATACAGTAAAACAGGAGGGCGCTAGAGGTGGGCAGGGAGACCAGCACCTCAAAGCGAGTTTGGGATTCCTGGGGTGGGGATGGCCTCAAGCAGCCCAAGTGGCCTGAGGGAGGTCTTCCTGATGTTCTGGGATCCGTGCATGGGACCCTCAGTGGCCCTGAGCACAGCAGTGCAGAGCCGTTTATGGCCATGACCTTAGGGGCACCTGGGGTCACAGGGAGCAAACTTCCTCCTCAAAGACAAGGAAGTCAGATTCCAGAAAAGTTGCCCAGACCAGAGGGCTGGGACAACAGGACACCCAGGTCCCTTTATGTGGCCTCGGGCTCTTTCTACAGGACAGCTAACTTCTCATGGTAAACTTGGAGCACAGTCTTCAAACGCCATCAGGTCAGTGGAGCTTCCCAGTCGCAAAGCAAGCTAGTCCCAGAGAAGACTGCACTGTGCACAGACACCTGGCTTTCCAACCTCAGGCACAGACTTGGAGTAACCTGAGCCAAAGGAGCAGCGACCATCACCACCAGTCCTGAGAATGGCAGTGGATCCCTGGCAACAGCAGGAACCTCGTCTCCCCAAATATGCTCCTGTGATATATTTCTTTTTTTCTTGAAACTGCTTACAACCGTGTCAGTGTGGCTGGTTTTAGATCACAAACTCCCACGTGCAAGACATCTGGGAGAGGTTCCTTCTGGCTGTGCCTACCAGAATCCCACCATCCCCAGTGGGTTCCAACGCCTTGCTTTTGTTGATGGAGAGGACGGCGGTGCCAACCTGGCAGTTGGCACAAAGAACACAGAGATGGAGAGGAGCCAAGCTCTAGACTGTGGATCAGCTGGAGTGTACAGAAACAGAGTAACAGCTCAGTGCCTGGAAAGGGTAGGAAGCAAACGTGCAATTTGGTTTTAACGTTACCAGTTGAATCCTGTGCTGGTGTCAGTCATGGGTCACCATTAGGAAGTACCAGATTTTTGCAAAAGATTATTGTGCAACTGGAAAGAAAAAAAAAAAAAGACTTGGCTTCCCCCCAACAAAAATACACTCACTCATAAAACAAAAACAGCCTCTGCGGAGAGCCCTTCTTTCCCGTTAACCTGCAGCTCTGTGAAAATTAGGACACCTTTGCGAACCCCAGGTTCCCAGCAGTGAACTTTTTCCAAAGAGAAAGATCCTGGGGCTCAGAGCAGCTAAATTCAGGAGAGTCTCGAGGTGGCTGGAGTGTGGGGTCACTTGAGGGAGAAAGATTGGCAAGACATGGCCGAAGCCCCAAGAGAGGAGGTGGGGGAAGTAAAGGAGGAGGCGTGGGGAGAGGGCGGGAAGGGGAGGGAGGGGACCCAGAGCAGGGCTGGAAGGGGCAGCAGATGGCTTCCTGCACAGCCCTGGTCAGACAGGCCCTGATGCCCGGCTGGAGCATGGGCAGCTGTTACCACAGGAGCGCCCTCTGCCCTGGCAGGAGCCGCTGGCCACTGAAACGTGGTCTTGAAGCAGCTTTCGTGACTCCTCTAGTCGTGGAGAGGGTGAGGAGTGAAGTTAAGACATTTACTACCCAGAATTCAAGGCGTGAGACCGGGAGATTCCTATCTTACAATAGAGAGTCCTCCTAGATGTGGAGAGAGGCGAAGTCACCAGAAAACCAAAAATGACACGACGCTCGTCCCAGCTTCTTTCCAAAAGCTTCCCATCCCGGGTGCATCCAATTTCTATGATTACTGTACCAAATTCCCACAAATCTAGCAGCTTAAAATGACACAGATGTGCCATCCTGCAGCTCTAGACGTTAGAAGTCTGGAATGGGTCTCCTTGGGCTAAAACCAGTGTCTGAGCAGGGCTGTGTCCTTCTGGAGACACCAGGGACAATCCGATTCCTGCCTTTTCACTTTCTAGAGGCCTGCACTCCTTGGCTCTTGGCCCTTTCCCCTGCTCTCTGCCTCCCTCCTCCACCTTCAAGGCTGCTGTGATTGCAGCAGGAGGGAGAACTCAGGCTCCACTCCCTTCTCAAGCTTAGCTGCAGAGCCACCTCAACTCCACCTGCAACTCCAATCCTCCTTTGCCGTAACCTCACATTGGAACACGTCCCTGATCAGGGCGTGGACATCTTTGGAGTCTATTCTTCTGCTGACCACATCAAGGTGAGGACCCTGTGTGGGGCCAACTTTCAACTCCCAGGAGGCTTTGCACTGCTCACTCATCAACCATCAAATACCATGCTGAGCAACTGTCCTTGAGGTGATGCGGTGAGGACTGGGGTTGAGAGCCCTGGAGAGGAGGGGGCCTGGCCCTGACGTCCATAAGAGCAGCAAGGATGCAGAGCAGAGAGCTGTGTGCTCCCACAGCAGGGCTACCCTCGGAGCTTCCTCACTGCAAGCCTGGTTCCCTGTCCTGGCATAAAGGGCTCCATCAGCTCCCAAGAGACAAACAAGAGCAAAGGGGCAAAAGCCTCTTTCAGAACCGTCCTAGGAAGACCAAGTGACAGGCAGTCTGCAGTCCCTGGGAGAGACATGGCCCCAGCCTCCGTGCTGTGTGCCAGCCTTGGGCCACCCCAGGTCAGTTGCTGGGATGAGCAGCCACACAGACAGATCCAATCCTGGTGCCGCATTGCCCTAGCAATGCCAGCTCACCTGAGCGACATCCTATGCTCACAGATGACCACAGCTCGCTGCCATAGGAAGAGTAAAGGCCACATGACACTTGGGGACAAAGTCATAGGACAAAGCCCGCAGCTCATTGCTCTTCTGGCCTAGTCATGGTCAGACTGCTCAGGAGCAAAATGCCCTGAGCTTGGGTCACCTGCCATGTAGCTGGCAGAAAGCAGCTCATCTGCTTTGCCCTAGAAGCCCAAGCAACAAAGAGCAGGGTAAGGTGAGGCCTTGTTAAACACGAACCAGACACAAGCACATAAGGATGGCTTTCCTCCCATAAAACACCTGCTGTGGTGCCCCTCGGATGAGGCCTGAACTCCCCCTCCTCAGCCAGCCATGTCACCTCCAGGTCCCCAGCCAGGTCCCCTTCAGTGTTGTTATCCAGGGAGCCCTTGATCCTCTGAGCTGCAGTTAGCTTCCAGATGTGGACTAACACAGCAGAGAAAGGTATTTCTGTGCACCAGCCTCGCCTGCAGCGCTCCCGTGGGAAAAGTCATGGTGCAAAGAAGCCCCGGAGTACAAGTGAGACCGGCACAGCCAACTCGTATGTGAACTGTCGAAGGTGTTAACTAACACCGGTGCTGAAAACTTGGACCATTTACTAGGAAAGAAAAGACCCTGAGACATGGCACGACAGTCAACAAAACGGGGCTGGGGGAAACCTGGAGACCGGTTGAGTGTGACTTTTCTCCTCCGACTGTCCGACTGTCACTGATTGTGTGGCTCTTCCCTGGAAAATCCCAGAGCCTGCGCCTCCAAGGAGAGACCATCTGCTTTGTGTTTCTTCACTGCAAATGCAAACACCCTGTTTTCCCCAAAGGGCCAAGGGAGTTGGGCCAGGAAGGAGAAATTGAACTTGGATGTGAGCCAGTCTCTGGGCTGGAGGAAGAACTAAACCCAAGGCAAGAAGGAGGCAAAGCCAGCCAGGAAACCGAGTGGCCCAAACCAAAGTAGACACCCACAGCTCTCACTGTCTGTACTAATGTAGTAGCAATCGCCACAAAACAAACCAGACTTGGGGGGGCAGCATAGGGCCAACACCCCAAAAAGCATCAGCCCTGATCTTGCTTAAAGAAGGCACGTTAGTCACAGAAAGCAAATGGTGAGAGGGTGGCAAAGGACACTATGCTCGTCCCCTCACCTCCAGAATGACAGGGGGTAGTGACCAACTACAGACTGCTGAGTTGAGACACTCGTCAGGGATAAACCAGCCTAAAATGAGCCAAAAAGTGCAAGCTAGCACATACAGGATGGTGGCCTCTCGAATGGCCAAGATAGAAGGACTGGAAATGTCCTCCAAGTCTCTGCATTTATGTCCATACGGGTCACCTGCTCTACACATCGGCTTCAAACACTTGTGTGTACTCGCCGCCCAGGCTCACAAGAGAAGGACATGCACCTCAAGGGGACAGTGGGTGTGGATGCTTTCTGTCCCTTTCCTTGCACTCTCCATATGGCAGAAACTGAACTTTGTCCTCACGTGGCCCGATTTCTCTCATCCTTTGAGGATGGTTATGTAAATGAGTAAAGGATGTATTTCGGATCAGATCTCACCCGACAGCTCCTAAAAGCAGAGTCATCACAGAGGCAAAACTAGGTGCCCAAAGGTCACACAGCATCAAGGATAACAATAAGGTCAACAGGAAATCAAAAACATCTCTGGTGAACAAAGCGAGCAGAAAAAGATGCTCAGCCTCCTTTTCCCTGCTTTTGGAAAGATTACCAACGTGTGCTTTCTTCCCTCTGCACTGGGCTTATCAACCGCATGGACGAAACACAAATGCCACCCAAATGATGTTTCATACCCCATGCACCAGAAAAATCCCCTTCCCGCTATAAATCCTGTACAGCAGGCGCCCTCCTCCCCTGCACCTTGACATTGTATGACACTAACTATGCAATTCTCACCAGAGCAGACTCAGATCTCAAAATAGTCCCAGTCCCAGTCCCAGGGAGCGACAAGCTAAAATTTTAGAGGAGTTTTGTGATGCCAGGCAACCTGGTCTGTCCTGGTCCCCAGAACAGCCTGAAGGGGCCGGGCCCCCAGCCAGGTTACAAAGAGAAGACTGTAAACAGGCCAAAGGCTGAATTCCACATCTGAAATCCAGATCAGCTTTTCACCCGAGGAACCACACACGCAAGGAGTCAGAAAACAAAACCCTGGTGATTTTACCAAGCTAGCTAAATGTGAAAAGTCCAAGGATGGCCATTAACAGTAATTAAAACTGGTTAAAAAAAAAAAAAGCACTTGGGGCTTTTGGTAATCCTTTGAAGTGACAGTATTATTCTCATTCTACAGGCGGGAAACCAAGGCACAGAGGAATTAGTCACTGGTGGCAAGGTTTATTTGAACCCAGTGGTCTATCTCAGGAGACCATGTTATAACCATTGCACCTTGCTGGTCAAGACTGGGGGCAGGGGGCCCAGTGCAATTGCAGGCAGGCTCTACAAACCCAAGGGCTGTTCCTCAGACGCCTTCATTCTGAAGCCTGGGATCAGTTTCACAGAGAACTAGTGATGACGTGGATGCATCCTGCTTCTCTGCCTTCTTGTGAATCACTTAGCAAAGTGTGTGTGTGCAAATGTGGGTCCAGTTACAGAAAGGGAGGCATAGGCTTTTTGAAGCTGGGACATCCTGTGCCTGAGGCCGTGCTGGGTCCACTCCTAGTTGCACAAACCTGGGGAAGTCTTGGGGTTCCCACAGAAAATGAGGATACACCACAGTCCCGCTCAGGGGTTTGCTTTGCGCATGAAACAAGTTCCTATGTAATAATCAGGAGCAGTTAACACAGCCACCACAATTGCTGCAGGATTAAATAACTCCTGGGGAAGAACTTCTGTATTCTGAGATTCTGTTTACCACGAACACTGCACATGCAAAAGAATGGGCTGAAAAAAAACCCCACAGTGGCTACAAACACCCCACAGTGGCCACACAGCCCACCATGAGCCTTCGGACACAGCCAGCCACCAAGGAACTTCGAAGTTAATGCCATATTCACCGTCTTAACAATCCCTTATTTGCAAAAGCTTTCATGGTTCTTGAAAGTGGTTAATATTCACTATTGGTTTTAATGCTTCTAGGGAATTTCTAAAACTAACACACAGATTCTTTCAAGTTCTCCCATCAGCAGGTGAAAGATTTGGAATGGAGCTCCCCAGTCCACTCTGCCCTTCCGCCCCACCACATCACCCCATGGCCCACTCCTTTCTAGATAAAAGGATGAAGTGTTTCAGGTAACAAAGCAAGCAGATACTTAGGATGGAGTCACAGGAACACCAATCAGCCCAGCTTCCACTATGAACTTGACAGAGGCCAAAAAAAAAAAAAAAAACAAAAACTTATTTACAGGGAGGAAAGAGACTTTCAGTAGCGGGAGAGACTCTCACTAAGTCGTTTCTATTCTTCTTTTTCTGAGCTAGGTTGCGGCCAACATACGAACCAACTTTCGCGGGTGGGAATAACAGGATTTTAAGATTCACTGCTTTCTGGCAGGGTTCCTGGGGTTATTTTTAGCCATCTTAAATTGCTCGTTTTTCTTTCTTTCTTCTATCCTTTCTTTCCTGCAGGCAAGAACGGGGAGAAGGCCCAGGCCAAAAGGGAGTGAGTCCATCCTGACGTGTGGATCCTAACAGCCCAGCGGGTCCAACCCTGCAGGCCGGGAACGCTGGGCGCGCTGGCCGATGGACGGGACGCCACGCCCGCTTTGGGGGTGGGGGGTCCGCGCGGGCCAGCGCCAGCACCCCGCAAGTTCCCACTGGCCTGCTCTGAAGATCCACACAGACAAAGACCGAAAGTTCCCAGGCCCATGGCTCAGGACAGGCGGGGACCGAGTCTCCCCGAACGAGGCCCACTCCCACGGTGGCGGGAGTCCCCGGGGTGTCCCCGGAGGGATCCGGGTCCTTCCGCAACGCCCCCGCTCCGCGCGCCTCCGCGCCCGCAGGCCCATGCGCCCCGCGCGCCCCCAGCCCGGCCCCCAGCCAAGGGGCGCCGCCCTGTCCCCAGTGGACCCCTCGGACCTCACCCCCGAGACCCCAACCCAGATCCGATACCCACCCGGATCCCGCCGCGGGGACCGGATTCGCGCCGGCTCCGGGAGCCGCCACCTCCGCCACCGCCGCCGCCGCCGCCAGTGAGGCTCCGCGGGGCGGGGACACGCGGGGAAGGCCCGGCCCCCAGCCCGCCCCGCGCCCCGCCCGGCGCCCCGCGCGCCTCCCGACCCCGGCCCGGGCCCTCGTCCCGGCCGGCTGAGCTGCAGGCCTCGCCCGCCACCCGGGTCCCCAGCGGGAACTCCCCCTGCGTTTGCGCCCTGCGTTTCCGGAGGAGGCCGGGACGACACCCAGGAGGAGGCGCTGGGTGCTGGGGATTCCCCGCCAGGACCCCCGGGTGGGGGGTGAGGGGCGCGCAGCCCCCCAAGGATGGAGGGGGAAGAGCGGGAGCCCGGTTCTTGACACCTGCCACCCTGGGGTCAGGGGTCGTCCCCGGGGGGGGTCCCTGGGCATCGGGGGTGCGCGGCTGGGCGCACGTTGGCACCGTTGTCGCCCTCCGGGAGCTGAATCCGGGCAGGGCAGAGCTCGGGCACAGGTGGCGATGGAGGAAAGGCATTTCGATGCTTTACCATATTTACGTGTCTAGATGGCGGGTGCCGTGTGCACGTGAATGGCACAATGGCCCCTGCCCTCTTCGCGCGCGTGGTCCCGGCTCAGCCGGATGTTGACGGCGTCGCCTAGCAACGCGAGATGGCGGAGCCCGGCGACCAGACTAGCGGGTAAACCCGGTGGAGGGGATTTCGGATTTTGGAGCGGCCAGGACATGCTCCTCGACCGTCTGCTCCTGAGTAGCCTCCGTGTGGCTCCCTTGGCCGCCATCTCCCATCCCTCCCGCCTCTGTCCCTTCTTTGCCCCACTTTCTCGGCCATTCCGACCCTCCCCGGCCACCGCCCTCCTCATGCCCCTGCTCCCATCTCACCTCGGGTTCTTTGTCCTCTCCCGCCCTCTTCCCCCACTCGCAGCTCTGGCCTCCCTCGGAAGACCCGAGGCTCGCGCGCCCTGCAGTAACCATGACAACCTCCGGGCTTGGTTGTCCCCGGCTTGCACTGCTGGGCTTGGGTCTATGGGATGGTGCCCAGACCTTGCGTGGGTTACAGTTGCTGAGACAGGGACCTGCCCAGCTCTGCACCTTCCTCCTGCAAGACTAGATCCATGTCACATGCTTGGGGGGACAGGGACCTTGGGGAGGACCTCGGGTCAACGCTGTCTGGGGCCCCTGTGCTTGCACTTAGTGCACCTAAGTGGGGTTGGTGAGGTGAAGGTTGGGCAGCCAGCTCTGTGCTCTTCTATGCTTTGTGTAAAACGTTAGAAGCGATTTAAATGGTCCTATCTTTTGCCTTAGACACGTCTGTGTTGTTTCATTTTTTAAAAAATAGTTTAGTGTGTATTGTACTGGCAAGGAAAGAGGTGCAGGTTACATCACTGAGAAGGGTAAATGTAAAATAATGGCAGACAGAGGATGTAGCTCAGGGGAACAGTGCTTGCCCAGCATGCACCAGGCCTCAGATTCCATCCCAGCATTGCCAAAACAAACCAACAAAAACAGAAGCCAATACGTATACTGTGATCTCTAATTTTTTTTGGTGGGGGTTGGTTGAGTGCATAAAAAAGCTGAAAAAAAACAGGTGTACCTTAAATCACACCAGTGCTTGACTTGGGAGGCAGAGGGAAAGTCACAGAGCCTTCATTGTCTGTGACTCGCATATCTGTATTAGCTTGGTTAAAAAAATTTAGCTTGTATTTTTAATTTTTAGAAAGCCAAAATAGAACATGGTGTAAATCATGACATTCTTAGACAACGCCCATTGTTGAGAAGCAGAGTCCAGACTTTGTCCTCTCTGTATAACATCCTCTGCGGTGTCCGGTCATGACCCACTGCTCCTTGGAGGCTTCCATAGTTACATTTTTCACTCATTCTTGGAGCGAGTTGTGGCACCCAGGCCATCTGATAAGTGTCACCTAGTTATAGAAGTCCTGGCTGACAGCCGAGGGGAGGCGAGGAGGTGACCAGGAGGTAAACAGATGCCCAGAAGGCAGGCGATGGTGCGGGCCAACTGTTGGGCTTTCTCTGAAAGCAGGTCTCACCTGGAAAGCGAGTCAGTGTCTGAAGAAGAGGAGGAAGTAAACACTGAAGGCCACAAGGTAAAGTTCCCTCTGGGAAGTTATTCTGGGTTTGGCTTTCCTAGGAGGCAGAGTCAGGATTTGGTTTGTCCCTTTTGCCCTGGGACAAACTCAATTCAGAACCAGGGAAGCATTTCCCTTTTTATTTATTTATTTATTTATTTTGAGATATTGGGGCTTCAACTCAGGGCCTCCACTTTGAGCCACTCTACCAGCCCTTTTTTGTGATGGGTTTTTTTGAGATAGGGTCTCACAAACTATTTGTCCTGGTCTGGCTTTGAACCAAGATCCTCCTGATCTCTGCCTCCTGAGTAGCTAGGATTACAGGTGTGAGATACTGGTGCCTGACTAGTATATTACTGTTGTACTGGTGATACATTGTGACATTTACCAAAGTTCTTATATCTTAGTTGAATTCACCCCTCTGTCATTCTCCTTTATCCCCCCTCCCCCATTCCTGGAATAGTTTCACCAGGTCTCATTTTTCCATTTTTATTCATGGGTACATGATATTCCACCATATTCACCCTCCTACACCCTTTCCTTATATTCTCCCCCCTCCTACTGGTGCCAACCCTCCAGATAGGACCTGGTTTGCCTTCCTGTTCTAAAGTATCACCAATTGTCCAGGAAGGTCAAGGATATCCAACCCTTGGATTACCTTGAGTTTCCCAGCACTGATTCCGGCACTAAACTGTGTAACACGATTATGGAAAACAAAGAGGTAAATTAAAGCATGAAACTAACTCTTAGCCATGCAGAGATGTGTGTAAAAGCGTTTTCCCACCGGGCCAAGTACGGTATTAAGTATAAACTTCACTTGATCCTTTATACATTTTCCTGGGTTTTCTCTGGCATCCTGTTAACAGGTATCACCGCCGAAGAACGATGACCAGAAAAGCGAGGAGGCTGTGGGTTCCACGGAGAGTCCTGAAGAGGAAATCCCAAATGAAGGTGGAGGGGAACTTCCGCCAAATGAAGGGGAAGAAGAAGATGCCTGGGCTGAAGAGGCAGTGGAATTCATGGAGGAAGAGGAAGCTGAAGAGGAATTCTATTCCTTCCTCGAAGACATGCACCCCAAAGAACCCACCAGCCTTACTGAGCCCGGCCACTTCAGTCCCCAGGAACTGCCCAAAGAGGACGGGGACATGGAGTACCTGGATGAGCCAGCCAGAGAGCTCTCAGGAGAGGCCATCAGCCTGTTGGAGGAGCCAAGAGCAACTGCCTCCAAAGAGCCATCCCAGCAAGTCCCAAGCTCGCCTCAGCCAGCATCCCCCCAGGCTCCTGGCTCCACGGCGAGCAGCATGGTGAGTGTCCTGAGTTGGTGCTTTGCTGTCCTCGTGGGCGGCTTAGAGACACCGTTCCCCAAAGCTGCAGTTCATGCTGGGAATTTCTCAGAGTCTACTGTCCGATGCCAAGAGAGTCTAGGCTCCTCTCCTGAGTCCCCCAAACCGTGGTTGGTGACATTCCGTAGCTACCATCCATGGAATGGCACCAGGTTCCTCTCCTCCAGAGCAAGGTGGTCCCATCAGGAGGACACAAGTCACATGGGGTCATGAGCTCATTTTGGGAGCACTTAAAAAAGTAGCGAGTGAGACAAGAGGAACTGAATTTTTTTTATTTTAAAACATTCTATTTAATTAACATTTAAATAGTGACCTAACCTATTGGGCAGTAGAGTTCTATTTGAAATCACTGAGAATAGTTACCTTCTTATGCTGTTTTCGTTTTTGTACAGTTTAAACCGTCACACACTTAAAGAAAAATGAAGTAGCACAGAAAATGCTTTTGTTGGCGGTACCGGGCTTTGAACTCAAGGCCTTGTGCTTGGTAGGCAGGTGCTCTCCCGCCTGAGCCACGCCTGGAGCCCATCACATTTTGTCTTCATAAGCACTTGAGAGTAAGCCATCTCTCTGCTGCACCGCACCTCCGAATGCATTTACGAGTGTTTACCATCAACAAGCACGGCACGAGATCTGGGAACAGGGCCGGGGATGCAGCTCACTGGTAGAGCACCTGCCTCACCTGCTGGAGGACCTAGGTTGGAGTCCCAGAGCTCCACAGCCAAACATCTGGACATTGCATTGCTGCATTACTACCACAGAATGTCAGGCCTCATTCCGTTTTACCAAACGCTCAGTAATAACCGAAGGGGGTGCTGTGCCTCCCTTGCAGCTTCCAGGCAAAGCAGTGGGTCAAGGACACCCTTTCCTGATGACCTTCACACTGAGCGAAAAGTGCCAGGCTGTGCTGAGGGTATGGCTCAAGTGGTAGAGCGCTTTCCTGGCAAGCGCAAGGCCCTAAGTTCAAACCCCACTGCCACCAAAAAAAAAAAAAAAATGGCTACACTTGGTGGCTCAAGCCTGTAACCCTGGCAGGCAGCAATGAAGAGGGTCAAGGTTCAAGGCCAGCCCAGGCAAGACAGTTAGTGAGACTCCATCTCAAAGTACTATGGTTTGAACTCAGAGCCTTGCACCTGCTCTGCCACTTGAGCCACACCCCCAGCCCTTTTGTGTTTTAGGTATTTTTTCCAACAAGGTCTTGCATTTTTTTTCCCCTGGGCCAGCCTCAGACCACAGTCCTCCTTCCTGTGCCTCCTGTGTGGTTGGGATCACAGGTGTATGTCACCATTCTCAACTTACTTGTTGAGAAGGGGGGGGGAGTCTTTGTAAACTTTTGCCCAGGCTGGCCTTGAACCACCATCCTCCCAAACTCTATTTCCTAAGTAGCTAGGATTACAGGTGTGGCTTCAAAAAGTGGATATTTATTTAGAATGCAAAAAATCACAACAGATCATTCCACTTATTGAAGACTTCTTATTTCTGCCCAGCAAGGTATACTGGGGGTACACTCCTGTGTACATCTTTTGCCAGATTTGTTCCCCGAGTAATTTTTCATTTCTTGCTGCTATTACAAGTGCCTTCTGATTATTCACTGCGGGCAAACAGAAATACGACTGAGTGCTGTATTTTATCCTTACGTTCTGCAACTTTGCTAACCTCCCTCATTTGAGTCGCTTCCTAGGAGAACCTTTAGAGCTGTTCCGCAGATGATGTCAGCGTCTGAGAATAAAGGCAATAAGCTTCTGCATTTCCAACCCACTTGCCTTTTCCCTCTTTTTCTTGCCCGATTGCTTTGGCTGGACTGTCCAGCACCATGCCGGCACAGGTGGTGAGAGCGAGGTTCTTGTCTTGTTCTGGCCTCATGGGCAGTGCCTTCCATCTCTCCCTGTTGAGCATGATGTCAGCTGTGGGGTTTTAGGTGCCCTTTCCAGGCTGAGCAGTTTCCTAGTTTGTGGAGAGTTGTGGACTTTTTGGTGTTTTTTCATGAAAGAGTGTTGGATTTTCTCAAAAATTTTTCTCTATTGAGATGATTGTATGGGGCTTCTCTTCTTTTTTTTAGGTTGTTAATTTGGTAGTTTATACTGACTGGTTTTCAAATGTTGAAACATTCTGGGATGAGCGTGGGGAGCTGTGTTGGAAATGTAGCAATGTCCTACTTCTTAGAAATTCATAATTTACTAATTTATTTAAATCTGTGTGGATTTATGGTGTCCCACTTTATTCACTGTGCTGTTTTTTTGATGCTCACATGGGCCCTAACTTGGCCAGTGGGAGCCCCTTGCGCCTGGACTTGGTGTCCCGTTGATCAATCCCCAACATTCTTTGAGCACTTGCTTGTTTTCTGGCCAAACTTCCCAGGCCTAGAATCAGACATTTCTCCAAGAGCCCTGTGAACTCAGGTGTCAAGATATGGGTGCTGGGGGGTCCTCATTGCCACTGGGTGTCACTGTCCCCAGGTCCTCTCTACAGAATGAAACAGGGATGTGTGAACGTGTTAAACTACACCCACACCCACATTTACACACGTGGCATGCGTAGAGACCTACATTTATGGCTGTATTCCTGGAACACAGCCACTTACACACACAACACACACATTTGCATCTCCATGTATGGGACACTCCCCCAGCCGACACCAACACCTCCTGTTTTCTCCTCCTCCACTTTTGGGGCTCCTTCCCCAGCACTGAGAAGCTGGGCCCCGGTGACTTTACTGCATTTACTAATGCAGCCCACCTCCCTCTTACTCTGCATCTCCCCCCGCCCCATGGCCTCACACGCTCCTGAGCTCTGAGACCTGCCCCAGGTGGGACACCTGACCTCTGAGGATTGCCCTGCCAAGCGGCCCCTTCCTTGCATGGCCCCACCTGTGGGCTTAAGATCTCAGTTGTTCTGGAAGGGCTGCGGGGAGAGCACTGACCCCCACTCCTGTACTCCAGTGTACACTGTCTCAGTGAACCCCAACGACGGCCCCCAGGGGTGGGAGCCATTTTCACCCCAACTGTACAGATGAAGAAACAGAGAGGTGAAAGGAGAGGTGAAGGGAGAGGTGAGGGGCCTTCCCGTCCAGGACCATTTGGGTGTCATGGCAGTCAGTAGCTCTTGCTCTGAAGCCACCATACTGAACCATGAGAATGGCCCCTGTCTCCCCGACCTGTGAGAGCTGAACGAGTTCATAACTCTGGAGGACGATTGGATATTTGATGAGCTCCAATGAAGCTCAATGATTACAAATGACAAATTACAACCAGAATGTTAGACTGAAAAGCACAGAGATAGACAAGGAGACGGCACAACACTGGCCCAGGTGTACTCAGAAGAAGCAGCAGAGGGGGTCTCCAGCAGACGCCAGAGCCCAATGCCACTCACAGACGGGCGTTATAGGAGAGGAAGGACCTGGTAAGAGGTGGGGGGATTTTTTCACTGTGGCTTGCCCGTTGACCATTGCTAGGGGTAGTTGAGGAGCTGGGTCTTGCGTTGTGGCCCAGGTGTGGGAAACGAGCCCGTCTCTATGGGGGTCAAGGGCCAAGCAGAGTTTACGATGGCCTAAGTGATGTCACGTTGAAACCTAACACAAAACCATTCTTAAGGGCAGGTATTGTGGCTCAGTGGTAGAGAACTTGCTAGCACTTGTGAGGACCTGGGTTCAACCCCCAGCACCACAAGACAAACAAACAAAAGTCACTTTTTACGAATTTACCCAGGGCAACAAGTGAACAGTGCTCTTCCCCTTTTGTGGGTGAAGTGCAGGTTGCTTCTAGCCCTGCTGACCCAATTTTCATCCGTGGGCCCAGTTTCTGGAAAGTTCACTGGGATGTGGTTTCCAAGTGCAATCAAGCAAAGGGCAGAGACAAACCCTGAGAGCCCCACTCCCTTCCCCCTGGTGCTCAGCCTCGAGAGGAAATAGGGACAGTGACACTGGGGGTGGTTGGGTCCAGCCGTATGTGTGGACAGCTCACCAGCTTCTCGCCAGGAGAAGCTCCCTCTGGACACTTGGAGGTGGCTTTGGCCTCTGGGCCCCATCACGTTTCTGTGGCTCTGGTGCCTCAGAAATAATTTCTGGAGTCACATCACTGAGGAAAGGGCGGGGACAGGGACTGGGGCAGCCAGCACTGACCTGCCTTCAGCTGGTTTTGCAAACACAGATGAGCTCGTCAGCTTCCATAGGCTAACTCCTCCCACAGACAACAGACATGACCAGCGTCTGCCTCGAGGGATGGCCAATACGATATTTGTAAAATGTGCTTTGTGGGTAGCAGAAGTGCTGGGGCCAAGATTCAATAGCTCCCCCACGGCAGTGATGCCAGCCCCTAATAATCACAGGTGTCTCTTCAAAAGCCAAAACAAAGCTGGGCGTGGTGGTGCACACCTGTTCCCAGCACTCAGGAAACTGAGGCAGGACAGCCTGGGAAAGAACCTGTCTCAAGAAAGAAAAAAAAAAAAGTTCACAGAAAAAGCAAACAGAGACAGAGGCCAGTGTTTATATCAAAGGAAGACGTTTTCTCGTAGCATTTATAGGGGGTGGTGAGAAGGAAGAAAAGGGAGACAGCCCTCTGGGCCCCGGACCCGTGTGCTCAGCGTGTGGCACTGAGATTCAGGGGTCCGTCCAGGTCCTCACGCACTGTGCACCGGTAGTTACACTTAGCTACAGGTCCAGATGGGCAAAGACCACTCCTTGTAGACAAAGGCTACATTTTTTCCATCTTGACCATTTGCAAAAACCAAATCTTTTTTTTCTCTCTTTTTTCTTTCTTAGACAGGGTCTATGTAGCCCTGACTGGCCTCAAACTGGCAATCCTCCTGCCTCAGCCTCCCAAGCGCTGGGATTACAGGTGTGCGCCACCACTCCTGGCAAGCCAAATAATCTTTACATCCAAACAATTACCTACTGCTTCAACGATCATGTTGAATTTTGAACAATGTAATGAATCAAAATCAAATAACTTCTCAGTCGTGACTGAGCCTTGCGTTGGTCATCTTCTCATTATGGAAGGAAAATCCTGACCTGACTTATTTACAGAGAGGAGGTTTATTTAGCTTGAAGCTTTAGAGGCTGAGACTCCAAATGGTATAGCAGAGGCTCTGTGACAAGAGCCACTCATGGCCGCATCACCTGACAGCACAGGTAGCAATGGTGGAGGCCGTATAGAGCAAGCAGAGTGAGTCTAGGTGCAGAAAGCAGAGAGTGGGGAGGGGGGCGGGCGCACTGCATTCATAACCCCTCTCAGCAGAATTTAAGGGGTCCCAGGGGAACCACCTTCTCAGGGCTCACCCCAATGACGTAAGGGCCTCCCACTAAGTCCCACCTTTTAAAAGTTCTGCCCCATCCTAATGGCAAGACTGTGGGGACCAAGCTATCACATGAACCTAGTGGGTGAGGGGGGCAAAATTAAACTGTATCTAAACCACAGCAGCCTTCATTAATTAGTTGGGATTATTCTTGCCATAGACAAAACTCCCAGGAGAACCCCAGCAGAAAGCCTTCCCTATGGGGACCCAGCACCGCTTCAGACCGAGCCGAGGGAGCAGCGAGGCATCTTTGGAGGGGGCCCAGGTCCACCCGAGCCAGCAGCACCCCATCCTGCAAGAATCAGGTACTCTGTCTCCACCCGTGGTCGTCCTGGCAATGGGATAAGCCCCTTACACGTGCCCTTCCGTGCAGGTGAGGTCGCTCCTTCCACACCTGTTACCTTGTTTCCTGTAGGGCTGTGGGGCTAAGGATAAAAGTATCCCCGGCAGATAGGATGGCGTTTATTGAGCATTCAGTCTACTTTAACTTGCTCAGTCCCTACACTAACCCCCCCAGAAGGGAGATCCATGTGCGGATCAGGATCCTATGAGTCATTTGATAACTTATCCGAGCAAGTGGAGAGCAGAGCCAATGGTGCCCCAACCTGCAGTCCCATGAGCACCACCTCCTGCTGCCTCCTGGTCTCAGAGCAGAGCCCGGAGACAGCATCTCCCACCCGCGCCTCTGTCTGCCGAGTGTGGAAGCCTGCCTGGTGCATACCTGTGTCTTCACCTGACTCCCATATCCCTACAGGGAGTCCATGCAGGAGCAGATGGAAAGATTACTTGTCCCTACAACGCAAGGCATGGGGGATCCAGCTCATAAAACCTTGCAATATCCATAAGTGACGTGAAAATAGCTCCTGCCTAGTGAAAAAGAGAACAGGACCAGCACGGCAACACACGTCTATAATCCCAGTAACGTGGGAGGTGGAGATAAGAGAATCACTGCTTGAGACCTGGGCAAAAGCTGAGACCCTATCTGAAAAGCGAACTAAAAAACTGGTGGCTCACACTTGTAGTCTTAGGTACTTGGGAGGCTGAGGTCAAGAAGATCAAGGTTCAAGGCCAGCCCGGGCAAAAAGAAGTTTGTGAGACTCCATGTCAATGGGAAAAGGCTGGGTGTGGTACACGCCTGTCATCCCAGCTACTGCAGGAAGCATAAATAGGAGGTGTGGTCCAGGCCGGCCCGGGGAAAACGTGACTCTATCTCTAAAATTAATTAGAGCAGAAAGGGCTAGAGATACAGTTTAGGCAGTAGAGAGGCTATCTCTCAAGTGCAAAGCCCCGAGTTCAAACCCCAGAGCTGCCAAAAAAAACCCAAAAAACCTAAAAGCAAAAAAAACCTGGGGGTGTGGCTGAAGTGATAGAGCACTTGCCCAGCAGATGTGAGGCCCTGGGTTCAATCCCTGCACCTGGTGGGGGATAGAACCAGGCCTGCGGGTGAAGCTCCGTAGTACTTGCGTGACACACACGAGGTCCCGGTTCAATGCCCAGCACCAGAAAAAAGCAAAAACGAAAAACTCCACAGCCACATGCTGTAGTCTGGCTGCTCAGAAGGTTGAGACAAGGGCATCTTGAAGTCCAGGAGTTCTAGACCAGCCTGGGCAACATATCAAGACCTGGTCTCCAAAAAAAAAAAAAAATCCACAAATAGAGCAGGATCGTTCATGTCTTTTTTTCATCTTGTCAGCTATTTCTTTTCATTTTTTTAAAAACCCCAAATGAGTCCATCAGTAACTAGCCTCCTTTCTGTTCCCTATCCATGATAAAGAATTGTGTACAGAATAAATTGCTTTCTTGTCTACCTTTAAAATGTGATTTTTAGCCGGGCACTGGTGGGTCATGCCTGTAATCCCAGCTACTCAGGAGGCAGAGATCGGGAGGATGTCAGTTCAAAGCCAGCCCCAGACAAATAGTTTGAGAAACCCTATCTTGAAAATACCCAACACAAAACAGGGCTGGCAGATTGCCACGAGTGGCAGAGCACCTGCTCAGCAAGTGTGGGGCCCTGAGTTCAAACCCCAGTACCACCAAAACAAAATGAAAATGTGATTCTCCCTATGGCAAGGGGTGAAGAAGTTCTGAACCTCCAGCCACTTGGATGGCTTTCCTTTCTCGTTTTCATCGTGTCCCCTGAGGGTGCAGCCAGCTTTGCTGTCGGCTCTCCCAGAACACACTGCTGAAGCCCCCAGTGACATTTGCTGTCCTCTCCCAGTGGGGCCTGAAGTCCCCTCCCAGGAGGGAGCCCAGCCGACGATCTTGGACCAGATCCAGCACATCAGCAACGAGGAAGAGGAGGCAGTCCTGGTGGATGCAGTGGAGTCCGAGGGCATGGAGGAGCTACAGGGCGAGGGGTCCCAACTGGTGGTGTTGGACCCAGACCACGTAAGAGAGCCTTCCCGGGTTTTCCTTCCCCCTTCACAAGTTAGAGATAATTTGGACCCTCTGACCCCCCGTGCTGTCTGCCTCACCACTCACTGTGCGGTCATCTGCACCTTGGGCCTCCTGCGTTGCAGAGCGAGTTCTTTTAGCTTCATACACCGAAGTCGTGTGTCAGCTCTACTGACATTGGGGCCACACCCTTTGTGGGCATTGTGGGGTGTTCAGCAGATGTTCTGACCTCTGTTACTTTATGCTAGTAACGCCTTGACCACCAAAAACGTCCCCAGACCTTGCAGACGTTGGAGAGTTGAGTTCTTGACAAAGTCACTCGCACTGAGAGCCCCTGCCTGAGTGCATCAACCAGACTGACGTTCTGCAGCCTGGCCCCTGACATGAGGCAAAGACACATTTTGATTTGAGTGACCCTGGTGTGAAGCTGTACGCTCCAGTTGCATGGGAAGGAGCCCTGGGTGGTGCACTGGGGAATTTGTTGAGTGAACATTTGATGTTGGCATCCTGCCCACCACTCATCACCAACTTTGGGACCCCGGTAAATCTCGGTGGACCACTGCAACTCACCATCCTTTTGCCAAAACATGCACCCAATGAGACCATGAGGTGCCTTGAATTTGTGACTTCCAGAGTAAGAATCCCCAGAAGATGTGGGGAGCAGCCGATGTAGAAACCATTTCTGTGTGCCCCCCACCCCCCACCCCCACACAGAGAGAGGGGGAGCTGAGCCCTGGGTGGGCGAGAAGAGTGACCACCTGTGGTTTCTATTGTTTTAGCCCCTGATGGTCAGATTCCAGACAGCCCTGAAGAGCCACCTGAACCGACAGATCGACAAGCTGAAGATGGAAATCCAAGAACTGGTGCGTATCATTTCGGTCCGTCCTCCACTCAGCCTGGGCACCCGTGCCCCGTGACCTTGTTTTTCTCTCTTTCTGGTGCAGGAGGTGGCCAGCAAGCAAAGCCTCGTCCAGCGGCAGGAACTGGGCGTGACTCTCTACGGGGCCCAGCAGCGCCTGGCTCGCCTGCAGATGCAGCTGGAGAAGAGTCACGACCGCCACTCCATCGTGGCGAACCAGAGGAGGCGGAAGGAGGAGGAGCTGCAGAAAGTGCGCACACTGTACACCAAGACCTACGCGACGGCCAACGAGGAGCGTAAGAAGTGTGAGTAAGGTGTCCTACGACCCGTGGGTGTCCCCATGGGGGTGTCCCCTGTGCCGTGTGGGCCAGGTGCATGCAGGTCTGAGAGGGCCAGAGACCCAAAACCAGGAGGATGCAGGGGTCTGCAGAGGATAGAGGTGAGCGCAGGCCAGGAGCGCAGAGCAGGGTGGGTGGGGCTCTGAGAGGGGCAGATGCAGGTGAGGCCAGGCCCTGGTGCGCAGTCTGCATCGGGGCAAAGGACTCGGGATGAGGAAGACGGGTTAGTGCCGCCAGGGACTCAGGTGGCTGTGGATCAGGTGTGATGCGTCAGGTGGAATGGGAAGGGCTGTGAATGTCACATGCATCATTCCTACCACAGCCACACTCCTGCCACCGAGCAGAGGGCAGGGGACACAGGACACAAGGAGCAGCAGCTTCCTTGGAGGCTACAGCGACCGTTTCAGACTTCGTATGGGTATTTTCAGCATTTCCTATCAACTGTACTGCTGATGTGATAGGGAAGTATTCTAGAATAATCGGGAAGGATGCAGACCAGGGTGCATGTCCAGCTGTCCTGGAAAGAAACCCTTGGCAGCCTGGGAGTGCAGGAAGGAGGGTTCTGGACTGGCAGAGTCTGCTTCCTGCTGCTGTAACGGCACAGCACGGGGACATCCAGAACAGAACAGGGATTTCTTCCTCTCAGTTCTCTCGGCCTGGGAAGTCCAAGACTGAGGGGCCCACACCTGCCGAGTGAGTTCTGCGTTGTCCCCTGGCGGAGGGGCAAAGAGAGAGGGGAGTGAGCAAGAGTGAAGGAACCTGCAGGCTGGAGCCCTCTTATAATCTCTCAGATCCCTCCAAGGGTGGCACCTTGTGACAGGAACACCGCCCGTCGGCCCCCAGCACCCCACCCTATTGCGTGGGGATATGTCTCTAGCACTTGCTTTTTGGGGGGCACATCCAAAGCATGGCATTTATCAAGAGCCTCTCCCCAGTTTCCGCATTGGAGTCTGTGAGCCCCGTTTTCCGGATGTAATAGAATTTACACCAGGCTGAAGGCAGATCACGCCCCAGCCCCAGCCTGAGCAGCACCCATGCTGGACAGCGCCCCTCTGCCTCGGCGCACAGGTGGCCCGGCTCCTGCAAAGAGCCAGACCCTCCGTGGGTCTGGTGTGATCTGGAGAGGACCAGAGCTGGACAAGGATGGCGGCGGCGGACAGGACCGCTTCTCCCTCCTCAGCACTAAGGAGTGTGGGTGACTGTCCCAGCCCTGACCTGGGGCCGCAGCCACTGCACTGTGCCTTAGGTGAGACCTGGGTTTGTCTCCTTGAGAATTCTCCCAGCCACCTGCCTCATCTGGGAGGGAGGCAAAGCCCACCATCAAAATCTGAGTCCCCAGTGGGCCACCAGGGGCTCAACAGAGCAAACCCAGCTGTGGTCACAGACTGATGTAAACACGGCGTGGGAGCACAAGACGTGAGAGGACTTCGTGTTGTGAATAAGAACAAGTGTTAGGGAGAGGAGCCTCTAAAATTGGATTATGATCGCCACCCCTCCAAGGCACTGAACAGACAAGCGAATACTGTTGAAAACAGAGTGAGAAAGAGCAGTTGGAGGAATGCACCCTAGAACTGAGAGCAAACCCCAAATAACAGAAGTCCTGAAAAGGGGGTAAGACACAGGTGACAGATGTGTAAAAATCGGTGTCCATGTGACAGGAACTAGAGAGATGACAGACAGGGTCCTGAGCGTGTAGAGAGAACATTGCACGGAATCAGGAAAGGCAGACCTTCCAGCCAGAATTAAAAATAAACATGCCTGTGCCAGGTGTGGTGGCCACACCTATGATCCCAGCACTCAGGAGGTGGAGGCAGGAAGGTCACAAGTTCGAGGCTAGCCTGAGCTAGGTTATGAAACTCTGTCTCAAAGGACAAAATAAATACATAAATACATAAAATTTAAATGCCTAATCATAGCCGGTGAACTTTCCAAATTCCAAAGGCAAACGAGAAAATGGCCCAGGCTTCCAGGCAGGATGAAACCAGGTGACCCTGAGCTGTCTTTGAATCCAGGTCTCTTGGTGTCCCTGGGAGGAGCTCAAAGCCACTGCACCAGCAGCCTGGACTACCTGTCCACTTGTCCTGGGAATGGCCGGGCAGCCATCGTCTGTTTCTTGTTTTTGTTTTGTTTTTAAAGTCTTCCAGACCATTCTAACATGCAGCCTGGTGTGGCCATCACAGATCTGAAACATAAGGGGCAGTGTGGTGACGCTCGCAGAGCCTCGAGGAAGAAGAAACACAGGCCATGACGGACCCGAAGTGAGCTACAAAGATGGTCAGTCCACGCGCGAGAACTTCCGGCTCAGCCAAAACTGCTCAGATAAAACCCACAGGCGTATATTATTTTATTTGCATTCTTGTAATCAAGACCGTTGATGTCAAAGCCTTTCTCATTGGAGAAATTTGAAATGTCGTCAAGAACTCCTACAAGTGCCATTTGCAGGTGGTAGCCCCCAGAAGCTCACTCCATGGAAAAACCAGTGCCTGAGAGACAAGGGTTGGGGAGAAAGATGCCTTTGGGGCCAAAGAACGGGGAAGAGGGAGCGATGGCACCAGGTCAGCGTCAGAGCCCTAGGGGGTTGAGGGGTTACAGCAGAGAGTAAAGAGGAAGGGACACAGGAGAGGAATACTCATGACCTTTCTGGGAAGAGAGCTCAGGTGCCACCTCTTTTTGCTCCTTTTGTGGTCTGGTGTTTTGGGTCATGGTGGCTGGCTTGTGCCTTTGAGGGGGAGAGATGAGGCACATATAGGTCAAGTTAACCCTGTACTGTAGTTCTAGACAACACACTTCTAAAATGTTCAGTACAGAGCTCGGCAGGATCTGACCCAAAGGTTAAGTCACAGAGGGGACAGACACAACTTGAGGACAAGACACACCAAGCCTTCTCACCCTGCTCCAGTCACCCATTGGACCGCTGCAGGTCCCAGTGAAGAGTCAGTGTTTTCAGCAAAAATGGACTTCAAGTACTTACAAAGTAAGCTAGGCAACTGCTACCGTAACCCCTGTGTAGGCGTTACCTACAGCAAAGCTCGTGGGACACAAATAATGGGTCACCAGCTGTATGACCTCCAAACTTAGTGAACTTCAAATTAACTAAGAGTTAGTGAGGCTGGAGGGTTCGTTTAGTGTTTCCTCCGTCACACCAAGGAAGAGAGAGTCACTATGGAGGTCGCTCGCACACCTGAGTGATTCTGAGGGCTAGCGGGGAAGAGGCTTTTCCTTAGTAACACTTCAAGAAACAGACACCTCCAGGGGCAGAATTTTTGGAAACTCCCCAGGCTTCTATTGCTCAGAGAGATGCTTATTGCAAAAGCCGGCAACACACAAAACCAGAAAAGCCGAGCACAGTCTCGCTTATGAGGTGTGAAAATCCTCTGTGTTAGCAAATTCGTTTCAGCAGTGTATTAAAGGAAAAATACCCCATAGCCAAGCAGGGCTTACTTCTGGAATGCAGGAATTATTTGTGCTTAGGAAATCTACTAACTTAATGTGTTATATTAGCAAATGAAAGGAAGAGGGAAAAGGCTTTGGGATCGATGCCAGATGGGTGTTCAATAAAACTCATCCATCCCAAACTGGGACAGAAGGGAAGTTCCCAGGTTTCTCAGAACCTAAAGGGAGCCCCAGTCTGTGGAGGGCCTCGCAGCTGGAATCAGGAGTGAGATGTCAAGTCCCTTCCAGCACCACGCAAGGTCCCGGCAAAGCGAGAAGACAGGAAAGAAACGAGAAGCGGATCTTGAAAGTGGAGGACTGAAACTCTCAGCCCGCACCAGGGATTGCTTACTTGGAAGATTCAGGAGAATGATGAAAGGAAAGCTAATGGGAACACGAGGTGTCCCCAAAGTAGTGGGCACCAGGTGTGTCTTTTGCTTCTGTACGAGTAACACCCAGCTAGGAAGTGTAATTTTTTTTTTATAAAAAATCATCCAGTACAGCTATAAAAGCACAAAATACTGAGGAATAAGTCAACAAGAGGCGAGGAAGCCCATCTGAGCTTTGCTAAAAGAGGAAAAAATTTAAGTGAACGAGAACAACAGTGTTGCTAGACGGACAGAAGTGTGTTATAAATACACCGTTTCTGTCTGAGTGAACAAGTTTATGAAATTCTAATCCAGGTCCCCAATGGGATGCTTTTGGTGAACTTAAATTTATTTAGCACAAGTTTTTATTCACTTATTTTAAAACCGGAGTAATTCAAAATTCAAGAGCTATGCCGTGAAAAGCTCCTCCCTCCAGTCACCCAACCGTCTTGTGTAGTTTCCTTTTTACACAGGGTCTCGCTGTGTGGCCCAGGCTGGCCTTGAACTGGCGGTCCTCCTGCCTCAGCCTCCCCTGTGCTGGGATTACAGGTGTGCACCACCACAGTCAGTGAGCGTGTTCTTTTGAAAAAATGTTTGCATGTGTGAGCAAAGTCACAGCGTGGGTGCATTCATTTTTTTCTCACTTTTTTGGGCTCAAGTGGCTGCATTTTATACCCACTGCTCTGTTCCTTGCTGTTTTCACTTCACAATGAGAGCTGGAGATTATCACACACACACACACACACACACGAAAAACTCTTCGTTTTCCATAAATTAATTTTAAAGTTCACTTGGAAGACCAAAGAGTATCCAAAAAAAAAAACCTTTTTTTGATGGTACTGGGGTTTGAACTCAGGGCCTCCCTCTTATTAGACAGGAGCTCTACCCCTTGAGCCACGGCTCCAGCCCCCAAGAAAATTTTTGAAAAGAAAAGAAAATGAAAGAAATTTTTGGTAACATGTATAAAAGCATCATATATTTATCCCTAACAATAAAAACAAAGCCATTCTGCAGAACAGACAACAGATCCAAGGAAGAATGCCAAGTAATTAAAGTGCACCAGGCAGCGTTTATTCCAAAGCTGCTATTGCAAGCCATCCAGGTTGCATTTTTTAAGTCACTAAATGTTCTGTTGACATCTAGCTACCTGAAAAAGAAATCCTTATATTCCTACTTTGCCCCATACAGAAAGTAAGAGTCGGATACAGTAAGGGTTTAGCGATCACAGGAGCGTGTGAAGAATGTACGAGGTAATCTCTCATGACCTTGGAGTGAGGGAGGTCTTTCCAGGCACCAGACAGAGTTCAGAGGCCACAGTGGACTTGGAAAGACTTGCTCATACAGAAGCGTGAAACAGATCTGTCGAGAAGCACAAGAAAGCTACACGTCAAAGGCAGGTTAGGAATTGAGCTTTTGAAACTCCCATGGCCACATTAGTTTTCTGCGACTTCCAGTAAACTGTCCCAAAGTTAGGTCTTAAAACCACCACCTTCCACATTACATCCCAGATCTGTGGGTCACAAGTCTGCCGTGGTGTGTCTCTGCAGAGGACATCACAAGGTGACACCAAGGGTGGGTGACATCTCTCATGGCAAAGTTCTGGGTAAAATCTGTTCCAAGCTCATGGAGTCGCTGCTTCCTTGCTGGCCCTGGTGGCCATAGGCCTGGGGTCCCTGCTTCCTTGCTGGCTGCCAGCAGGACTGTGCTCAGCTCCTGGAAGCCATCCAGGCTCCTCACACCAGCCCCTGCGTCTTCCAGCCAGCAATGGAGAATTTGTTTGTGTAGAACCCATTCTACCCCATAGTCTTTCTGAAGTCTCCTTTTGTCACCAGCTCAGGGAAGCTCAAAGGACTCACCTGCTCGGCCAGGTGTAACATAATCACAGAGTAACGACAGGGAGCAAAGCCATGGGAGCCACTGAAAACTTCTGCCTGCCACGTTTTTATCACGTAAAGAACTCTTAGGAGCAAGTCAGCAAAAGACTAAAGTCCATAGCAGGACAGCCAAGGAGAAGGGCGAGCGATTCAGAGAATTTAATTTACCGCTGGTAATTAAAACACGAGAATGGATTTAGCATCACTAATAGTTGAAGGGATGAAAATTTAAAAGACTATTTGAGATTGAAATTTCAATTTGAAATTGGCTTTTAGTTACTCAGCTGACAGAGCAGGGGGTCGGACTCTGGGCTGTCAGCACGGCGTGGATCCGCTCACCCTCCGCGCTTAGACCGGAAGGTGACTCAGCTGTCTCTGGCTGTCCTACCAACTTCCCCAGACCCGGCAGCTTCATCAAGGGACATTTATTTTGTCATGTTACGGAGGTTGGAAGTCTGATCAAGGTGCCAACTTCTTGACTGGCTCCTCCTGAGGCCTCTCTCCTTGGCTGGTAGACAGCATCTTCTCCCTGTGTCCCCACAGGGTTGTCCCTCTGTGTGTATCCTGATCTCACCAGTCAGATTGGATTAGGGCCATCAAAGTGACCTCACTGCCCCTTAATCCCCTCTGTGATGACCCTATGGACAAATTACTGTCACATTCTGAGGTGTGGGGGGGTGAGGGCTTCAACACAGATTTGGGGGTAATGCTCAGCCAATAACAGACGGTAAACTAGTCCATGTCCTCCAGCGGTGACTGGGCAGCACAGTCCCCCAGACTGGGTGTGAACACACTTTCATACATGTCCACGCGGGATCAGCTCAAATAGGTGATGGTTAAACTGGGCGGAAGCACACATGGAGGGAGCGCAAGTCCCCATAGCAAAATTTTCCCAGAATGAATCGGCGAGAGGAAGAGAGACCGAAGAGGAAGAAGACGGAACAGAAGCCCAGTGAACCGAGAGCAGCGTCAAGCCGCTAACGCACGGGTGCGTGAGAGGACCAGAGAGGAAGAAATCACGGATGCAAAGCTCCCACATTCGGTGACAACTATAAACCCAAGATACACGAGGGGAACCACATGTAGCAGGTGGCAATCAGATGGACTAAAACCGGGAAAAAGAAAACCTTCACAACAGGAAGTCCTGCTGCACAGAGAGGCACCGGAGCCCACGTCACACCGACCTCCACCCTGTGCCCTGCTCCGCTGTCCTCCTGCCCCGTGAGTCTCACCATGCAGGAGCTAGAGTGTCCTCCAGCATTGGACATTTCACCACCATATCATCTTTAAAGACTCCTTTTTTCTAGCATAAGCTATGTCCTTTGAGGACCCCTGACCCAATGTGACCTGCACCTAGCAACCTCCTGGCCTGTGGCTCAGTCTTCTGTCTGAGCCGTCCTCTAAACTGGGAGTGCTCGCTGCGTGTGAGCAAGCAATTCTCTTACTTATTCTTACTTACTTTTGGGGGTGCTGGGGATGGAGCCCAGGGCCTCATTGAATGCCAGACAAGCTCTCTACCACTGAGCCACAGCCCCAGCCAGAGCAAATGATTCTGGATTGGGGTTTAGCTCCCTAAATAAATTGCCATTCTGGCTTCGTACATACCGTGAGTTTTGTTCAAAGGAATGAGGCGCTCAGGGGCTGTGGATCGGAGCAGGGTAGAAAGTGTCGCCTCCTAGAGGCCCAACCCCAGAGGTTGGCTCACCCTTTTGGGCCCTGCAGGGCAAGAGCCTCAGTGGAGCTCAGCCTGCCCTCTGCACTCTGTGGTCCCCCAGGGGTCTGGGGACTCTGCCTGAGCTGGCTAACCTTTACTATGTACCGGACAAGAGGCGTTGTAATCAGACCCTAATCCTTAGGCCAAATAGGGGTCTCTAAATTGTGTGGGAAATGCTGCAATTTGTGGACACGGATGACACATATTTGGGTCTCTTTCCTCTCTCCAATTAGATTGTAAATTCTCTGCCTGCAGAGCCTGGGTCTTTATAGTTTAAAAGTAGTTCCCCGCATTCGGGAGGCGAGGCAGTCTCCATTCCCCCCACGATGAGGGGCAGGGTGCTGTCCCCCCGCCCTGAGGTGGTGCTGGGCCCCAGGAGAGCAGATGGACCATGCTCTCCCCTCCCCTCTCTTAGCCTGCCCCTCCCCTCTCCCCAGTGGCCGCCCTGCACACGGAGATGGAGAACCTGGCTCTGCATGTCTTCTACGTGCAGAACATAGACCAGGACGTGCGTGGTGACATCGAAGTGATGAAGCAGGTGGTGAAGAAGGCCGAGGTGGAGAGACGGCGGGCAGAGGTCGAGAAGAAGAAGCAGGTATTCCACAAACCCCAGGTCGATGACCACCCAATCTGCAAATGTTCAAAAAGGCATCCAGCCTTGCCGCTCCCCGGAGAGGCCTCCGTGGCCTTGTCACACTGGCTTGGGTCAAGGATCAGGGGACAGTTGTCCCCAGACAGGGATGAGTCCTTGCTCTTCCTCTTCTCCGCCGTCTCCAGGATCTGTTTGTGGACCAGCTCACCTCGCGGGTCCACCAGCTGGAGGAAAGCATCAGTCTGCTTGAGGCCCAGCATGTCACCCAGGCAGAGGACACCCGGCTCTTAAGGAAGGCGGTGAGCGAGGTAAGAGCAATCCCCATCCCACAGCTCAAAGCAGCAGACACCCTCATTTGATCCGGAGTTACTGTGACTGTTTTCTTCTAAACTCAAGTGTCCCCACATTCACAAGTGCAGTGCCAGGAGGAGAGAGGACTCAGTGTGGCAGAGCTGCCTGACCTCTCCAGCCTGGGAGCATAGCAAATCCTGCACCTGTTACAATCAGACTCTCTGGGGTGGGAAACACCATTTTTTAATTTACCAAGTGGTTTTTGAGTTTATCTGATGCAAAATAAATTAGGAGAGCTAAGTGAGAATCGTGAAAGGGAAGAGTCCTATAGGGTGACTGTCCCCGACTGCCCTGGACCGAGGTTTCCCTAGACCTAGGACTTTCCCTGATGAACCCAGAAGAGTCCTGGGCACATCAGGATGGGAGCCACTCAGCCGGGCGCTGGTGGCTCACGCCTGTAATCCCAGCTACTCAGGAGGCAGAGATCAGGAGGGTCGCAGTTCAAAGCCAGCCCGGGCACATAGTTCACAACACCCTATCTTGAAAAGAAACATCAAAAAACAGGGCCGGTGAAGTGGCTTAAGTGGTAGAGCACCTGCTTAGCAAGCGTGAGGCCCTGAGTTCAAACCCCAGTACCACCAAAAATAATTAATTAAGTAAAACATTCTACAAAGCTCTGGAAGCTAGGATAACATGTTGCTGGACTCAAACAAGGACAGACAGACAAGCCACTGGCACCTGTGCAGAACCCCAAACAAACCAAGTTTGCATGAAAATTTAGTAGATTACAAACTGGGAGGGAAGGAATGAATTATGCTCCCAGTGGTGTCAGGACACTTGGTTAGCTATTTAGGAGAAAAGATTAGTCTTTTCCTCAAACTAGCTGCTAAAATATATTCCAGATGGAATCAAGCATTTAAATGGGAGGAGTGTATAGTGGTAGGATGGAGAACCAGAAGAAAGCAAAAGGAAAATATTTACCTACCCCTGAGTTGAAGAGACCTTAAGCAAGCGTCACACAGCCATCAGAAACCTTAAAGGAAGGGATGGGGCAGGTGGGCCACGCCAGCGATACAACTTTCATAGATTAAAGAACAGCCATGAACAGAAGGAAGAGAAGTGGGGGGGCCGGGGGAAGACAGACTGACAAGTTAGCACATTTAGGGGATGTCTCCATCTGCTTTCTGTTGATAATGGCTCAAGACTGGGAATGGATAGATAGATAGATAGATAGATAGATAGATAGATAGATAGATAGAAGATAGATAGATAGATAGATAGATAGATGGATAAATGATTTTTATAACTGAGGTAGCTGGGCATCACTGGCTCACACCTGTAATCCTAGCTACTTGAGAGACAGAGATCAGGAGGACTGTGGCTCGAGGCCAACCCAGGCAAATAGTTTGCAAGACCTTATCTTGAAAATATCCAAGACAAAACAAGGCTGGTAGAGTGGTTCAAGTGGTAGAGCATCTGCCTAGGAAGTGTGAGGCCCTGAGTTCAAACCCCAGTACCACCAAATAAATAAAAGAGGTTGGTTTTAGCTCGAGAGGTCTGGTCCAGGATGAGTGCCGCATCTGGTGATGGCCTTCTTGCTGGCAGATCCCGAGGCGATGTGGGAAGTCGGTGCCTGTCTGACCGAGAGCCAAAGTGGCTTTTAAAGATAAAAGCTCCGCATGAATCCGTTACTCGACCCATGATGGAGATCGCTTCTCAAAGGTCCCACCGGGTCCCGCCTCAGATCTCACCATGGAGATCAAATTTCGGCATGGCGTTGGGAGGTGGCTCAGACTGCAGCAGGGTGGCACAGGCTCTAGGGGGCCATGAGGAGTGCAGTGCTGGCACAGCGCAATGCTGCCAGGCCTCCTTCACCCCTCTCTGCAAGGCTCCCCAGGGCAGGGGCCTTCCGGGCTGGTGTCTTCCTTCCCAGCACCCAGAACAGTGGGTGGCCCTGGGCAGGTGCAGGTGAGCGGTCCGCAGATAAACCACTGGGAAACCGGTGAGCAGCGGCTGGGGGCTCCCCACCAAGCCTGCCAAGGGAAGCTGGCCTCCCATGGGACAGTCAGGGTCTTAGCCAAGGGCAAACTCCCTGCCCCTCCAAAATACCACTACTTGGACTTCCTACCAAGGAAACCACTCGAGATCTCTGCACAGAGCATTTTTGTGCATCGAAACCACCAGAAACAAAGCAAAAACTGCCATAAACCATCACAGGAAAGAGGGCGCCTGTCTCCATGCTGTGTGTTAGGAAGCAAAGTCCCCACAGAGAGGGGTAAACAAATGTGGACACACCCGTGCAGGGAACACATCCTGCCAAGAGTGACGCCTTAGTGACATACTGCACTGTATGTTTATCTGGCTGGGGGTGGGGACAGGCTCTCGAAGTGCAGCCCACACTGGCCTCAAGCTCCAGATCCCCCGCCTCTGCCTTCTGAGTGTTGGGATTATAGGCGAGCACCACCACACTAGGAGTTACGTTCATTTTTAACAGATTACAAAACTACGCCTAAATTATGACACACACACATACAAGAAGGTAACGGGCGTAAGACATGAGCAGTGGCTGGCTCTAACTGGTGGAGTTTTGGTCAGTTTTATTATCTTTTGTTTATTTGCATATTTTGATTACATAGAAGAAACTTACTTCCTTCTTTTAAAAAAATGAGACCCGATTCAGTGATCTTTATATCTGGACTGCACATTGGTCAGCCATGCGTGGCTGGCAACCTCAGGAAACGGCATGGGAAGGCATCCTCCACCCCAGAGCTGGACGGCCCAGCTGTCCAGCCTTGGCCGGCACACTTGCACAGCGCACAAACTGCTCAGCAGCACAGAGCGGACCTCCAGTTAATAACTTACCCCGACACAAAGATGTCTCTCTAGTCATAGAATAATTCATCCGTACAGTAATAGCGGCTGGATGATTTCCCAAACCCTCAGAGGCCTTCCTGCCCAGCACCGCCCTTCTACCTCCCCTTCCCCGGGAATGCTCTGGTCCACTGTGACTTCTTTTCACGGCAGAGTGTCCCATCCGGGATCCAGCATTGTGAGAAGACGCTAGGACCCCAAGCTTGGCTCTGCCAGCTTGCTAAAGTCCCAGTGATCTGTGGAAGGTTCATCAGGACCTTCAAAGTAGCAAGAGTTGACGCTGGGCAGGGCAGGCAGACTTCAGACCATCTGACCCAAGAGTCCCAGAAGCTGGTGCTGCCGTGGTATCTATCTCACATTTGGGGACACCGGGTGAGGCTCTTTGGCAGCGCACATTGTCCTAAGCAGCACATTGAGCCGTGAGCCCGGGCAACTGTACTTCCCTAACCTCGGCACCCCACAAGTGCATGATCCTCCTGGCCCGCGGAGTAAATTCCTCCCCAGCACACACACAGGCCCAAGCTTGCCCACACGGCTCCAGGGTGTCCAGCTGCCGCTCATCCTGCTCTCCCTCTGAACTCCTTGTCTACCCCACCCCCTCGGGTCCCCTCTGTGTCCCTTTGCCAGCGCAGGCAGTCTCTGCTTCTCCCAGCTCACTCATTGAACCCCTGGACATTGTCCATTCCAAATGCCTGCTCCGCTGAGCATGGGCTCCTTATTGGCAAAGGTGTCCAGCCCTGTGACCTCACCCTACATGGGTGACCTCAACCCAAATCTGTGACACCCACCAATACACCGTGGTGTCTGGTGTGGTGTTCCGTGACACCAGCCAGCAGGCTTACGCACAACAGGCCCTGCCCAGAGGCTCGGGAGCAGCCTGTCCCAGGCTGTAGTCTCCTGTTATTCCTTTGATGGGTGCATGATCAAGAAAGTTAGGGTGAAGGATGGAAGGTAGCAGTGCACGCCTGTAATCCCAGCTACTTGGTAGGCAGAGATAGGAGGATCCCAGTCTATGGCCAGCCTGGGGCAAAATATAGAAGAGAAGAACCAATTCGGGTTATAACACATACATACACGGAAATGTCACAAAGAAACTCCCTGTGTAGCTATCTCAAACGAACAAAAATGTCATTGTTTTTTCTTTTACAAACTCGGAGAACAGGAGGTCAGAACAGGTCCTGCTTGGAGGGTGTTGTACTAGTGGCGGGGGGAGGATGTGGGGAGAGGATGTAGGAGGGTGAATATGGAGCAAATACAGTGTACATGAGTGTAAATGGAAAAATGAGGCCTGAAACTATTCCAGGAATGGGTGATAAAGGAGAATGGTGGAGGGGGTGCATTCAAGCATGATATATTGTAAATGCCACAATGTACCTGCACCCAGCACAATAAAAAAAAGAAAGCATGAGACCCTATGTGAAAACAAGCTAAAAGCAAAAAGACCAGGCTGGGAGCAGGGGTGCAGCTCACGTTAGAGCGTTTGCCCTGCGTTCATTCCCCAGTACTGCCAAAAAAAATTAAGTTATTGTGAACTGAGCCGAAGCGGCTGGGCCCCGACACCCCCTCTCCCCTTGCTGTAGGCCTCCATGGAGATCGAGGCCATCAGCATGGAGAAGAAGCGCATCCTGCAGCAGTGGGCCACCAGCCTGGTGGGCATGAAACACCGGGACGAGGCGCACAGGACCATCCGGGAGGCGCTCAGGTACGGCCGCCGGGGTTCCACTGCCCCCTGGGGGCGGCAGCTCAGGGTGCCAGGTGGGCCGGGTGCGTGGGAACCAGGAGGCACACAGCAGGACCCCTCCAGGGACAAAGAGGCGCACCTGCAGCCCTGCAGCCCGGCTTCCGTCCCCAAAGCCCTCTCATTGTGCGAGGCTCCAGCCTCTCTTCAATCTGTTCCAGCTCCCCAGCACCTGAGCTGCAAAGCATTCACGGTGGATTTCCCCGGCAGGATTAAGAGACGGAAAGAGAAAGGGGTGTTTATCTTTGGGAGATAAAGGTGTCCCTTTGATCAGCAGTTTCACCACCTGAGTCCTGAAACTCCATCCTTCCCAGTTGTTCTGCCCCAGGGCTGCAGTCCAACCAAATCCTGTTTGAATTCCCAGTGAAGGGGGTGGGGCGGGGGGGGGGGGACTGTGTGGAGCTTGCACCACAAGATGGAGACGGGGTGCTGCCTTGATCCTCAAAACCACCGGGGTGATCGGGGCCTGGGGATTTGGGACCCAGAAAGAGACAGCCAGTTCTGGAGGTGGCTTGGGGCTTGTGGTCATCTCCACCTCAGTGTCGACACAGGGCTGGTGAGCAGCAGGTGCTGGGTGACTTGCCCACAAGGCAGCAAGGAGTGCGTGACTTTGTTCCATCCCGGGTGCACTCGGTGCTGGCCGCACAATGAGGAGGGAGAGATTTTCCGTTCTTGGGCCTGTGATTTAAATAAGAAGAAGGTGGGAAGATGTGTGATTGTTTTTAAAAACAAGACATTTTTGCCTAAATAATGCTGGTGTTAAACTACCTGTTTTTGCTGGGCGGTGGAAATGGTGGCTCATTCCTGTAATCCCAGCTACTCAGGAGGCTGAGGTCAGGAGGACCACAGTTCTAAGCCAGCCAGGCAAACAGTTCTCCAAAAAACCAACACAAAAAAGGGCTGGTGGCTTAAGGTGTAGGCCCTGAGTTCAAACCCCAGGATCATAAATAGGTGGATGGATGGATAGATAGGTAGGTAGGTAGATGATAGATAGGTAGGTAGATAGATAGATAAATGATAGAGAGAGAGATGATAGATAGATAGATGGATGGACAGATGTCCATTTCCTCCACTCAACAATATAAAGGCAAAGGAAGTTTTGTGGGAAATTCTGCCAAAGATTGTTTCCCCTTTAAAGACGCAGGTAGTGGGACCAAGGCTGGCTGTGGGCTGCCCCTCAGCTTGCCTTCTCAGCCCTGCCCACAGTTTTCTGGCCTCAGTGTCCCTGCAGTCTCCCTGTGCCTGCAAACTCAGGACAGAAGAGGACCTGGCCAGCTGCCTCTGTGGGCAGCTTTGTCCTCCTCCCCACGTTCATGCGTCATACCAGTCACCTAATTACAAGGCTCAGACGCCTGTCAACCTTGAGTAAGGTCAAGGATGAGGTTCTCCATGAGGATCCAGCACTGGCCAGACTCTCCCCGAGTCCCCTGCTGGGCCCCAGAGGAAGGCGACACCTCAGAGACACTCCTGACGTCCAGCTCTCCTGTGCCTCCAGACTCCACCACGTATTCTCTGCAAACTGTCCCCCTCACCGTCCCTCCCTGTCTATTTCTGAAATTTAATCTTGAGTAGATAGCACAGTACCTTGGCTAGAGCCGTCGTAAGGTTGCACAGTGAGGCCCAGTGTCCTCCCCACAGCAAAGCTGTCCGTGCCATCTCTGCACACCCGTGAGCACCTTCCTGCCCCTCACTTCTTCCCCTAATGTCAAGCCCCAGAGCTGCTCCCGAATCAGCTGTAACTTTGCTGCAGTGTCTTTTGAGTCTGGGGTCCCTGCAAGCATTGTAAGAGTCCCACACACAGGGTTGTCCCAAAGTCCCTTGGCAACTCAGCATGTTGTCACACCTTACAATGGTGCCAGTCGGATTGGTGAAGAAAGCAGGTCATCTTGTATTTGAAACGTGCGTGCCAGTGTTGAGTGACCTTTTTACAAGTCAAAGAGCCTCTGGCTTCCCCCTTTTGGAAGGATCCCAGAGCCCAGGGGTTCAAGGCCAGCCTGGGCAGCATAGCAGGACCCTGTCTCAAGAAACAAAAGCGGGAGCCAGGCAGGGCTGTGGAGGTGTGTGTCCACGTGCAGATGGATTTGGAGGAGCGCATCTGACACGGTGCAGCACAAGGTCGGCTTTGCCCAAGTGTCATTGCACCCATAGGACGTCAGGCCGGAGCAGTGACTGTGCTGCACCGGACGTGACCTCTGGTGACACTCCTGTTAGTACCCAGGACCAGCTGGGTACTGCCACCCAGTAGCAGGCTGTGGCTCAGACCCACCCCCGTCCGCGGCGTCACTCATGTGACTTGAACTCAGCAGAGGCTGACACAGAAGCAAAAACTGTGGAACTCGGGTGTGGCTCAAGTGGTAGAGAGCTTGCCAGCAAGCACCAGGTCCCAAGTTCAAACCCCAGCACTGAGCAACAACAAAAATCCAAGTTCTCCATGTGTGCTGTGGAGCACAGCAGATGGACTGAGAGAAGCCAGGCCTTCAAGACAGCCCTGCCTGCCTCCTCCTCACTCAGAGCACCTGGCCAGTCCACACAGGAGGGAGGCGCCCAGCACCCCTCACCCCAACCTCGGTGGCCTTTCCATTCAGCTTCATCCCTTCAAAATGCCCACCTTAAGTTCCAGCCAAAAGTTGCTCAAAGCCCGTGCGTCTTCTCTGGCTGTTTCCTGCCCTGCCCTGTGTCACAGGGCTGTTGTACTGTCATAGAAACTTGGGGGAAACACAAGTCACGTGGTTCAGTCTCTATAAACCTGCTCCAGACTGTCCCCACCGGAAACAGAAGGGTTGGCCTCCACCTTCTGGACTTCTTCCCCTAATCCTAACAACCGCATGATGGCACCCCGAAGGCCCTCCTGTCGGCATGTGGGGTCAGCTGCCAGCCCATCAGAGCGAAGGAGGACAGGATGGGGTCACAGTCACCACGGGGAGTCCCAATCCTTCTTACCCCTGGCCCTGGGGCCTGAGAAGCAGCATCTGAGATAGCACTGAGGCAAGGTGACCATGCTGCTCAGTGTGTGGTCCCACAGACTCGGAGTCTGTCCCTGCTGTCCCTGCTGTGACAGGGAGGAAGGAAGAGAGGAGAGCAGGGGTGGGCTGGGGTCCAGCAGACAGGGCCTGGTCACCACCAATGTCCTGTGCATCCAAAGATGCTGGTGGCCATCAGACTACCTGGGGCTACAGCATGAGGACAGAGAGCACCCCGTTAGAAATGGGTCCCCACAGGGCCTGTGGACGAGGCCCTGCAAGATGGCTCCAAATGTTCACCATGTCCTGCTTCCTGCTCAGGAGGCAGGACAGCTAAGGCTGACCGCACAGCGGCACCACTACGCCCAGCCCTGGGACCAACTTTTCATATGACTTACCGCTTCATTATTTTCTATCGATAGCTGTGAACCCAGGAAGTCTTTAAAGTGTACTTTTTCAAAGGTAGTTTTTCGTGTGAGGCGCTGGGGATCAAACAGGGCCTCCCACCTGCTAGGCAAGGGCCCCACCACTGTCATATCCTCAGCCTCGCTTGTCCTAAATTATTTTTAGGGCTGGGGTGCGGCTCAGTGGTGGAGCGCTGCCTAGTGTGCAGGAGGCCCGGGATTCTGTCTCCAGCAGCACAAAAAACCAAACCAAAACAAGCAAACAAACAAACAAAACAGTGATCACACTGCAAGAAATGAGAGAGCGAGAGCGCGCTTTAACACCGCCCTCCTGTCCTCAAAGTTTGTGGCTGCCTGTCTGAAAAGCAGGCGCCTTACTTCTGTCATCAAACCTAGACATTTACAGTAAGCCCGGTTTACTGAGGATAATTTATGCACAAAACAGCCTTTTCCGGAGCACAGCCCGGTGAGTTCTGGCAAATGGACAGAGGCGGGTCACTCACGACAGCGACCTTTCCCTCCCCCTGTCCTGGGGCTGGTCCTGGAGGGTCTGTGCTCAGGGCGCCTCTCTCTGTCCACCAGCTGTTGGACTTCCATCACCTCCAGCCTTGGAATGAAAGCGCTTCCCCGGCCCCACCTCTTCCAGTTCCCCAGGTGAACACCGGAGGCGACGGCCGCCCGGTGTAGACGCTGCTGCTGTTGTGCAAAGCAGCTCGTTCCTCCGGCAGTGGATCTGCTGCAGCCAGGCGACTTTAGCCATTAGGAGACAAGTCATGGCGTCACACGGGGGCTTTGATCTGCACGTCCCCGATGCCGAGTGATTCACGAACTCGTCCGCCATCCTAGTTCCTTTTTAGGTGAAGTGACTTTTGCTTGTTTTTAGGTGGAATGGTTTACTCTTATAACTGAGTCACAAGAGTCCTTCATATCTTCTGGACATAAGTCCTTTCTCAGATACGAGTTTTAAAAATATTTCTTTCCCGGTTCATGGTTTATCTTTTCATCTCTGTTTTAACAGTGCCTTTTGAACCAACAATTTAAAAACTTTTGTTTTTAGCCGGGTGCGGTGGCTCACACCTGTAATCCGAGCTACTCAGGAGGCAGAGATCAGGAAGACCACAGTTCAAAGCCAGCCCCAGGCAAATAGTTCTTGAGACCCTATCTCGAAAAAAATCCATTAAAAAAGAGCAAAAAGGCTGGCAGACTGGCTCAAGCAGTAAGAGCACCTGACTAGCAAGAGTGAGGCCCTGAGTTCCAACTCCAGTGCTGCTAAAAAAATGAATTGTTTCTGTTTTTTGAGACAGGGTGTCACTATGTAGCCCAGGCTGGCCCCAAACTCTCCGTACTGTTACCTAATCCTCCCAAGTGCTGGGATTTCATGCCCAGCCAGAAATTCAAAAAGTGAATTCAAAATTCAAAAGAAAGTCATAAAAACAGACTTCATTTTTATGAAGTCCGATTTATCAATTACTTTCTTTTTTTTCTTTCATGCTTCTCCAAGAAATTTTTGCCTAAACCATGGTTGTAAAGTTTTTTCTCGTTCATTTTCTGCCAAGGATGTTCTGCTTTTCGCTCTTTCACAACACCTCTTGCTATGGTGTGGGAAGGGGCCCCAGTTCAGTTTCTCTGAATGTCTATCTCTAGGTTTCCCAGAGCCACTGGTTGAAAAGATCCTTTCCTCACTGTCATATTGTGGTGGCTTTGTCAGAACCGATCAATGGGGTGTGTGTCTGTGTTTCCTTTTTGTGAGAGGTACTGGGGTTTGAACTCAGGGCTTTGCACTTGCTAGGCAGGCGCTCTACCACTCGATCCCCTCCTCCAGCCCTTTTTGCTTTAGTTATTTTTCAGATAGGGTCTCGTGGGCCGGCCTGGACTGTGATCCTTCCGGTTTCACTTCCTGCGTGGCTGGGATGCCAGGCGTGGACCACACGCCCATCCCTGGGGAGTCACACCTGACTAATATTGAATCTTGCGCTCCCTGGACATGGCACAGCTCTCTGTTGTTTGTTTTTGTGAGCATGGGTGTGCACTGACACACGAGTGATGTTAGAAAAGGCCAGAAAACTAGAGGTGTGTCCCAGAGAGGGTGACTAAATTACAGCACACCAGGCAGGGTACAACCTGAGCAGAATCAAAAACAATTAGGGGAGAGAGAGAGAGAGAGAGAGAGAGAGAGAGAGAGAGAGAGAGAGAGAGAGAGAGTGTGTGTGTGTGTGTGTGTGTGTGTCTATCTGTGTGTCTGTGTGTCTGTGTGTCTGCATGGTTCTGGGATTGAGCCAGGGCTTCACAGTTGCTAGGCAAGTCCTCCCCCTCTGCAGCAAGGCTCCCAGCCCTTTTGTTTTTTAATTTTGTCTTTTAGAGAGGGTCTTGCTAACATTGCCCAGGCTGGCCTCGAACTCTTGATCCTCCTGCTTCCACCCCCCCCCACCCCCAAGTAGCTGGGATTGCAGGTGTGAGCCACCACTCCCAGCTTAGAATTAAGGAGGTTTCTACGTACACTGGTGTGGAATATCTCTAGGAAGCAGTACAAGAATAGCGAAGGTGCAGAGCAGGATGTGTGAAGCCACTGGTAGTGCTTTCTCGAGTGGGGAGAAATGCATGCAGGTAAACCCAACACGCACGTGCCCGTGAAACCCGAATGGAAGGGCGTTTTCAGAGCAGTGACAGGTCTTCCAATGGCCAAAGACTGGGAGGCCTATCTTAGCCTAAGAAGATGGTACTCTGAACTCTGGATAAGAAGTTATTTGAAGGCGAGAGGCTGCCGATGGAGGGGGAGTGCTAGGTCCAGAAGGCCTTCTCGGGACGGAGGGAATGTCTCACACAGAAACAGTGCCTGGATGCTCATGCCTGAGGTTAGTTAATCTTTACTCAGCTGCAGGCTCAGCGAAGGAGTGACGCCTTAAAATGGGAGCCAGGTGGTGTCCCCAGACACTGTGGACTTTGAGCAAGTCGATAAACGGTTCGAGCTTCAGTGTCCACACCTATGCAACTAGGGTGCCATTTCCCTTCAAGGATTATGGTTTTTTTGGCGGGCTAGGGTTTGAACTCAGGGCTTCCCGCTTGCAAACCAGGTGCTCTACTGCTTGAGCTACACCTCCAGTCCATTTTGCTCTGGTTGTTTTGGAGATCGGGTCTATTGAACTATTTGCCCGGGCTGGCCTTGAACCTCGATCCTCCCAATCTCAGCCTCCCAAGTAGCTAGGATTATCCCGAAAATTCCCAACACAAAACAGGGCTGGTGGAATGGCTCAAGTAGTAGAGGCCCTGCCTAGCAAGCATGAGGCCCTGAGTTCAAACCCCAGTACCATCAAAAAGAAAAAAAAAAACAAGATAAGAGTTGGTTTCCTCATTTATTTCTCTTTCTCCCGGGCGGGCACAGCCGCATGTCTGGTTCTGATGTCTCTCGTGCGACTGGCTTTGCTGTCCCCATTTCCGCAGCGAGTGCGAGCACCAAGCCAAGTCGCTCGATGGCGAGATCGAGGCCTACAAGAAATCCATCATGAAGGAGGAGGAAAAGAACGAGAAGCTGGCGGGCGTCCTGAACCGGTCGGAGACGGAAGCCAGCCTGGTGCAGAAGCTGACCACGCAGTGCCTGAACAAGCACGAGGTGCTGCGGAACGAGTTCACCGCCTACCGGCTCACGCTGCAGGACGCCGAGGACTCCCTGAGCAAGGGCCAGCAGGTGAGGGGGCCTCGCACCCCACCCGGCGACCCACGGAGGGTGTGTGGGGCTGCGGGGATGTCCACCCTGTGACTGTCCCCTCCAGGAGCACACGGCAGTGACGAGCCAGCTGGAGGCCGTGCACCAGGCCATGCGCCACGAGCTGGAGCTGAAGCACCGCATGGACCGCTCCATGGCGGCCAAGCTGCAGGACCATGTGACCTCCAGCAAGCTGACCAAGTGCTTCCACCAGCTCCTGCAGAAGCTGCAGAAGGAAAAGACCAACCTGGTAGGCAGCTCCCCCGCGACATGCGTGTGCTGTGGGCCCCCGCGCCCCGTCCACACCGGCCAAAGCCGTGGAAGCCTAGGGCTCTCGGGGCGTCCACTCGCCTCCATGTTTCTAGCTCATCGGGAGCGTGCTGGCCCAGCACGTGCAAGGCCCTGGGTTCTAATCCCAGCTCTGAAAACAGCCACAGCCCCTGAGGATGCTCAGAAAGGTACCAAGAAGAAAATAAGACAGCTCCAGGCACCCCATTCGGGACAGCCATTTTTCTTTTTTGTTGGATTCTTTTGAGACAGGGTCCCACTGTGAAGCCCAGGCTGGCCTTGAACACACAGTCTTGCCGCTGAGATTACAGGCGTGCACCATCCCACCCAGTTTGGACACTTTTCTACACATACACAGGCAAATCCACACACTCATTCTCACACACGCACACGCACGCACACACATGCACACACATGCACACGTCAAAGGATATTGGGCCCTTGCTACACATCTGCTTTGGGTCCATCTCCATCCATATTTTTATTGGTCTTACTGAATCACGACACAGAAAAGTGCACAAGTAACACGCACGGGAGCCCGTGGATTTTTTCCTGTGTGGTTTTTCGCTTTTGCTTTACTGACAATATTCAAGTCCACCTTCTCCAACAACATGAATCTTCATTTCTGCGTGACATTTGGTCATGAACGTTTGGCAGTTCTCTCGCTGGACACCTCAGGCTGTCTCTAGGCTTTGAATATTGTGAGTCGCTCAGCGCTGAGCACCCTTGTTTACAAATCTTTGTCCACACTTCTGAGGATAAATCACAAAAGCCCAAGTCCTGGGTCAAAGGGTGTGAGTGTTGTCAACATACCTGAGCCTTCTGCCCCTGCAGAACACAGCTGGACGGGACCTTGCGGTTGACTTTCACCTACATGACTTGGGTTCCCCACACCCATGACATGGCCTGGGCTGTGGTTGGAGGTCCTTTTGTCCTTGGGAAAACTACTCCTTCCTTGAAGTTTTTTCTTCTTCCTCTTCCCATGGTGTGACCCCCTCTGGAGTGTCCTGTCTTGGGTGGGGTCCTGAGGAGGACCCCCAGAGGCTGCATCAGGCTTTGGACACATGCCCGCAGGGGCAGACTAAGCGGTCTAAGGAGGACGGGGCCCCTGAGTTTCTGGGTTCCTGCCATCAAGTGTGTCAACCACAGCCTGGGGATGGATTGCCTTGCTTTCTCACCTCCACTTATGTGATCCCAGCCCAGGCTCTTCTAGTCCTGTTCTTCTGGGGGAGGGACGTAAGGGGTCCTGCCCCAGCCTCAGCAGTTAAGGGTATGAGTCCCACTCCTGTGTGATTCTCGGCCTCAGCCTTCACCTGGCAGGGACCACAGGGTGGCTTAGTCCCAGGCCTGACACCTGACACCTGGGGAGGCTCAAGGTGCTTCTATCTCAGCCACCACTGTTGTCAGGAGAAGACACAGCTGGCCACTTACCTGGCCGCTGACTACTGGCCTGATTGTTCCAAGAAAGCGGGGGACACAGGGCTGGAACCAGCTAATCAGGAGCATCATCCAGCTGGCTCTCCTTGGGACTTCCCAATTCCCTTGGGAGGGAGGGAAGGCAGCAAAAGCATGTGTCCTGGGTACTTTTGAGAACCTAATGACCATGGTGGGTGTGAAGTAGCCTGCCTGCCCTTGTTGTGGCACAGCAGAAGCTGGTCCTCAGGCCCCTGGGTCCCTAAGTCCCCGCCCTACTTCTCTTTCCCAGGCGGCCAGAGGCCGGGCTTGTACTACCACCTCAGTCCAGCAGAGGGTGGTAAAGAGTCTTAGACCAACAAGTCCCTCTATGACCAGGATTTGCCAACAGACACAGTGGGGACACAGTTCAAAAGCCCTGTGAGCTGGTGGCAGATGGGTCAGGGTAGGGCCACACCTGGAGGAAGAGCAGAGGGTGGATGGGCTGGAGCTGTGGTCCAGAGGGAAGATGGGCAGTAAACTCAGGGATGGGGCAGATGTTCAAAGGAGCCCAGGGTGGTCTACATAGGACACATGCAGCCAGGGACTGGAGGAGGTGGCACGTTCTGGCTGGCCCAGCTGGTGACAGGAAGCCAGTGATCTGGAAATTGAAAGGGCTCAGGAAGTTGAACCCCATAGGGGACAAGCAGGAAGAGGGGACAGTGAGCCCCTACGGGGACCTAGGTCTCAGGATGATCTTGAAAAAAGAGGAGATGAGGGGCAGGCTTGGCCAGAGGTGACTGGAGGTGCTAGAAGCTCTGTCCATGAGGTCTGGGTTTCACAAGCAGTGGGAATGGAAGGCATGGACCTGGCAGGGGGCACAGGAAGGGAAGCTGAGGACCCCAGAAGGCCTGGGATGGTGGAACCTGAGCCACAAGAGAGCTGGTGGCAGGAGCCGATGGGCAGTGAATAACCAAGACGCCACAGAGCCAGGCCAGCGGAGAGGACTCATCCCTGAGCTGACAGCCTCCACTGGCTCCAGAGCCAGTGCAGCAACCTGGGGCCCAATTCTCACACCTGTCCCCTTCATAGGAAGGGCTCTGAGAGCCCACCAAGAAGGCAGGGAGGGAGGCTGACAGGGCAGCAGTGGGCACTGAGCGGCCCCAGAGTGCTCTCCACAGTAGGGTGTTCCCTATCCAGGACGGGGCCCAGCTTTTCAGTAAAATGGAATGACATACACCCTGTGAAATACAAGGCAGAATCATAGTCACACCATTCTTTAGAATAGGATTGTTTACAGCTGAGCCTGGGGGGCAAACGCTTGTAATCCCAGCACTTGGAGAGGCAGGAGTACATATCCAAAGCCAGTCTGGGCTACATATCCAGTCCCTGCCTCAAAAAACCAAAAACAAAAGGAGTATTTATAATGGATTGTGAAGTCAAGGAGGGCAACCAACTTGTACAACAGCCTTGGCCAGCAACTAGGTGCTCAGTAATTGTTCATCTGTTATGTCTCCTCCATGCTGGAGAGGGAACCCAGGGCCCCGCACATGCCAGGCAAGCGCTGTACCACTGATCCGCACAACCAGGCCCCTCAATTAGGAATTGCTAAAGGCAGGAGCCATCCTCCAGCAGCGCCCACCTCAACACCGTGTCACAGTTCAACAGGATATTGCACAAACATGAAACCGAATAAGCCTGGCATGATGGTTCATGCCTGTAATCCCAGCTAGCTCCCTGGGAGACTCCCTCCTTCTCTGGGATAGAGGGGGAGAAATGTTCAGAAGTGTTTCCTTCCACCCACCTAGGTGACACATCTTTCCAAAATCAACGGTGACATCGCTCAGACCACCCTGGACATCACCAACACCAGCTGCAGGATGGACATGCATCACAAGATACTGGCCGAGCTGGACCAGGAGGTGAAGAGAGTGAACGAGCTCATCACCAACAGTGAGAACGAGATCGCCAGGCGCACCATTCTGATCGAGCGCAAGCAAGGCCTCATCAACCTCTCCAACAAGCAGCTGGAGCAGATGGTCTCCGAGCTGGGGGTGAGGCACAGCCAGGGACAGGGATCTCCAGCTAGCTTGGTGTCTGGGGGCAAGGGGAATCTGAGCCCTCTGCAGCTCACAGAGGCTGGGCACAGTGGCTCACACCTGTATTCCCAGGTGTGAAGGTAGTCATCAGGAGGATCTTGGTTTGAGGCCAGCCCAGATGAAAAGCTATAGGGACCCCCCCCACACACACACACACACTTCAGCAAATAAGCCGAGCGTGGTAGTGTGCATCTGTAATCCCAGCTGCTCAGGAAGGCATGCTAAGCATCATGGTCTAAGGACTACTCTGGGCAAAAATGAAAGGCCTTATCTGAGAAATAACTTAAAAGCAAAAAAGGGGTTGGTGACATGGCTCAAGTGGTAGAGTGCCTGCCTGGCAAGCACAAGGCCCTGAGCTCAAAACTCTCAACACTACCAAAAAAAAAAAAAAGAAGTGAGCTCCTCCCAAAAAATCACCCCTTTATCTCCCTCCTCATTTCATACGTGAAGTGGCTCCCGTGCATGTGCATGAGGTCAGCACACGGTTCCCTGCTCAGAGCCAGAGGGGACAGGGTTTAGGGCTGCAGGCCTTCCGTCTCTGTCACAGCTACCCAGCTCTGCCTCCTATGTAGCCAAAAAGGGGCTGTCATCTGGCTGTGTCCACTATGACGCTGCTTACGGCCCCTGGAATTTCAATGCCATGTCGTTTGCACCAGAGCACCAAGTCTTCCTTTGACCTTTCTAATGGCTGCTGCTGAGCCAGACAGACGGATGGTGGCTTGGATTTGACCTCTATTCTCTACTCTAGACCAAGGGGTCTTACGAGTTTGAGGCTCAATGTCCTACACACGCCCAAGCCCTGTAACCTAAGGACCCCACTACAGGAGGGGGGTCCTTGGTAGATGGGGGACACTATGATACAGAGCTCCCTTTGGGCTTTGAAAGTCACAAAACCCAGTAGACCCAATGAAGGAAGCCCCTGGCCTTGGTGGTCTGCTGGAAGCAGACAGTGTTCAGAGCTCCTATGGATGGCAGAGGGGCCACGAGCGCCTCTTAGGGCTTAGACTCCTGCCCTTGGAACCAGTGAACAGATGAGGGGCTCTAGCCCTCCCAAGAGCAAATGCCCGACCTCTGCAACCCACCCAAAGAGACCTCTGAACCCCTGCTGAATATCCTTTTTAGGGGGAAGAAGTTGGGCCCCTGGAACTGGAAATCAAAAGGCTGACCAAGCTGTCAGATGAACATAACACCAAGGTGACTCAGGCCCAGGTGACCTGGCTCCGCCTGCAGCAGGAACTGGTCAAAGTCACACAGGAGCACGAGGAGCAGGCGACATCCCTGGACATGCTCAAGAAGGAGCTCCATGTCCTGGAGCAGAAGAAACTGCGCATCGACAGTGAGGACGGACGGGCGGGCGGGCGGAGGACCGCGTGGGGCTGCCCGCTATCCCAGGCCCATCTCACTGTCGATGCTGTGTTCTGTCTCTGCCCCGAGCTTGGCCAAGCCGGCTGAAGGCAAAGGGCCTGCTTTCCCCAGAGGCTCACAGTGTCCCTGTCCCCATGTCAGGGGAGGGGGAGCCCGGCCATCAGCCCCATGCACCGCCCCCACCAAGCACAGGGTCCTTGTAGTTCTCACAAAGGACCAGGCTTTGCAACACAGCACCATGGAGAGACCTATCCGCCCTCCAACCTGGCAGGGGGACTGATTTGGACAGGAGCCCCAGAAGGAAAGGGTGGGAGGGAGCAATGAGGGGAGGGAGGCACCATTGCCGGTTGCCATCATGGCCAGGCCATCCCTGTGTCCCTGTTCTCTGGGCAGACAAGATCGAGCAGGAGAAGAGGGAGCAGAAGGAGGTCAGCCGCCACATGAAAGATCTGGGCAACGACCTGAAGAAACTCAACTTACTAATGAGCAAGAACCGGTGCAGCACCGAGGAGCTGCAGCAGGACAACCTGGTGGCCGAGACTGAGTTCATGCGCGTGCTGCAGGTCAGTGACACCCCCCCCGTCCCCCCCACCCCGATCCCCTCAGCTACTCCGACCCCAGCACAGGGCAATAGAGGGCCAGCTCACACATGGGCACGAATGTCCTTGATTTGGGTGTCTGTCCGAGGATATAACTTCCATTCGAGTCGCTTGCAGAGCCGACTCTCAGCCTTGCCATCCCTGATGGGACTTGGAGGCCACAGCCCCAGTGTCCATGCCTCCAAGCGCCTCCCAAACCTCCTCCCCATTCCTACAGGCCGAGGAGAGGGAGACCCTCCAGATGCAGGAGAAACTGAGCCAGCTGCAGGAGGAGAAGACAGCACTCCTCAACAGCCTGGTGGAGGCAGAGTGAGTCCCAGGCTCCAGATGTCACTGTGCCCATGGCATGTCTCTCGGGCATCCTCAAGGATCCCAAGCAGCCCTCAGCCACACCGGCTGCCACTGGAAATTCAGGATTTTCTTTGGAAAAAACTTTTCAAAATACACATTGTGTGCTGGGCACTGATGGCTCCTGCCTGTAATCCTAGCTGCTTGGGAGGTAGAGATCAGGAGGATGATGTTTTGAGGCCAGCCCGGGCCAAAAAAAAAAAAAGTGAGTAAGACCCTATCTCAGAAATACCCAGCACAAAAAAAAAAAAAAGGGCTGGTGGAGTGGCTCAAGTGGTAAAGCGCCTGCCTCGCAAGCGTGAGGCCCTGAGTTCAAATTCCAGTGCTGCCAAAAAAACAAAAAAGCTATAAATGTTGTGTGACTGTGTCTGGCTATGACCGTAGCACATACACCCTACCCTGCACTTTAAACTGCAACAAAGCACACAAAGAAAAGGGAAATTTTCTTCCTGTGCTAGAAACCCACCAAATAGATGTCTGTATTTCTCATTTCATTTTGTGTTTTGCAAGAATGTCCCCCTTTGAAGCGGTTTTGGGTTTCTGCAGTGTCTTTGGGTGGGCACCGTGGGCGCCATGGCTGACCGCCGAGCCCCGGGAGGGAATGGATCGCAAAGGGACGGTGTGCTCTGTGGCTCCACATGCTACGCAAAATTCCGTCTGGGACAGTGCTCTGGGGCCTGTGTCCTTGATGACGTTTTAACAGCTTTGTGACTGAAGGATTGTTAGGGCTTTTGACTTCTTCTTAAACCCGCTTTGATCAATTCCATGTAGTTTTCTCCATTCCGAAAGTTGCACGTCCAAGTTGTCGCCCTATCTCCCAGTCTCTCCCTCCTTCCTCTCAGTTCTTCCCTCTTCCTCTTCTCTCCCCCCGGCACACCCAAGGCCTGTCTAGTTCCAGGGCTGGCAAGCCTTTTCTGGAAGCCAGCGTAAAGATTTGGGGGCTTGGTGAGTGTCACAGGCTCTGCCATCGCGTCAGGCCCAAGGGGACGCTGACTTCTCCAGTGCTGACGCCGCCTCTCCCGCCTCCACAGACACCAGCTCATGCTTTGGGAGAAAAAAATCCAACTGGCCAAAGAGATGCGCGCCTCAGTGGATTCTGAGACCGGCCAGACGGAGATCCGGGCGATGAAGGCAGAGATCCACCGGATGAAGGTGAGCAGCCTCCCACCACCCCCGCCTCAGCTCCGGCCACGCCAAGGCCCTGGCTCCCTGACCTCCCATGGGAACCCTGGCCGGTGGCACTGGGTGAGATTCCTGCTCCTACAGGGTGACCCATGCTCTAGCCCAGTAGAGGCCACACGTCGTCCCCTGGCTGCCTCTCACGTCAGGGCCTGTCCAACTTTTGTCCGTACCGCACAGAAGTCATCACAGAACACACAAGGACGTGTGCATCATTTCATGAATGCTGTCTTATCCTCACCCTGAGAAATCTAGGCCCTCAGGTCCTTTCTTTATTTCTTTACTTTTGGTGGCGCTGGTTTTGAGCTCAGGGCTCACCCTTGCTAAGCAGGCGCTCTACCACTTGAGCCACCCCACCAGGCCTAACCCCCTCCAATAGTTTAAAATGCTGCTCGTGACCCTGAATTTCACAGCTCACTAATGAGGTGCATCCCACTGTGGACAAGCAGATTCCCATATGATGACAGGGTTCAGAGAGCACCCCGAGTCATCCCTCACACACGGCAAGCCTTCACTGTCTTTCAAAAGCAATTAAATCACACTTGATCGTCGAGTTTAGGGTTCAGGGCCTTCAGGATAAAAGTAAAATCAGTTGTTAATAAAGTAAGTGTGACATCATTTTTAAGATGCCATTTTGGATACAAACTCCTGGCTGCTGAGTTATTTCTTCAGACCAGATGCATATGCAGGGCTGGAAGTAGAGCGCCCCTCCTCCTCCTCCTCTCCACTCTGTCCCCCTCCCTCCCTGGCAAACCTCTGTAAGCCAGGGTAAAGGTTTGGGGATCATGACCCTCACTGGCTCCAATGCCATGTGAGGCCCTAGGAGACGCTGGCTGCTCCAGCACTGAAGTCCAGTGTGAAATGTTGCTGATAATGTTTTAATGCTCCATTTAATTGAGTTTTCACAGCACAGAAGCCACATGTCTGCTGCATAGAGAACCAGCTCCCTGCCCTGGGACAGAAAGAAAGTCCAGGGGTTCCTCTCTGTCCTCCCCCTGTGGCCCTGCTCATCAGGGTGGCTGTGTCAGTCCCAAGAGGTCAGGGGCCCTCCCAACCTCTGAGATCTGACCTGTGCTGCACAGGGGGCTTGGATTCCTCTGCCTTCTGGGTTTTCTCCTTACCGAAAACAGTAGACAGACAGCTGTATGCCCTGTGACAATGACAACACAGACATCAGCCCACGCTTCCTCAGTTGCAGACACTCAGGAGACACATCACATGTTACTGACACACCAGCTGTTCTGCCACCAGAACTGTGTATTAGTCAGTTAATACACAGTTTATTAGGGTTTCCAACCTTATGTGACCACAACCCCTACCTGGTCCCTGCACACTTCCCAAACCTACAGGATCAACAAAGTCCCTAAGACCGTCACCTGAGCCACTGACGCCCAGACTGTTTCTTAACTGATGTTGGACACATTAGTGGTTTATGAGAAAGGCTGGGTAAATCCCGACTGGCTGTGGCCCACCGTGGTCTAGCTCGGTGTCTAAACTCCCTCCACCTGTGAGGGACGGAGACCCTACTGTCTTGCCAACATCCAAGACCTGCTTCTGTCCCTAAGTTCCCACTAAGCTGTGCTTTGTGCCATCCTGGGTCTGAACACCACTTTCAGCCATTTCCGGGCTCCTTCTGCCTTTGGTGGCCGGTCCTCACACACAGGGGCGGCTTTCCCTTAACAATGAGGGCTCTCCAGAGAAACAGCCCCAATAGGACTTATATTCAATCAAACACCGCATAACAGCCGTTCAGTCAGCAATGGGATGCGTACACGACAATGGCCCTTCAAGAGAGCACATTGCCCAGGGAAGCCATCTCGGGTTGTGTTTGCTCACTCCATGATATTCAAACACTGACCAAGGCACCCAGTGCTGCTGTCTCAGGACCGCCCCTGTTGGCATGACGTGACAAAAAAGGAGTGTGTGTGGTGGGGGGTTCGTGATGGGAATGGGCTCATGTGATTCTAGAGGCTGGCAAGTCCTGCAGGTGCAGACCCAGGACGACAGAGGCTAGAACTCAGCCAAGAAGGCGCCAGTGACGTTAATTCCTCAGACAACGCCTTAATCCCAGAAAAGAAAGAATTCCGCTCTGCCACCCTTTTGTTCTGCTCGAACCCTCAACACATTGAATGATGCCGCCCCCCCTTGGCATTGTCACTCTACTCACTCAAATGTCGGTCTCTTCTAAAAACTTCCTCCCAGACACACCCAGAAATGATGTCTTACCAGCTAGCTGGGCAGCCCTGGGCCCAGTCAAGTTCGCATAAAATTAGCTGTCAATGGGGGCTGGTGGAGTGGTTCAATTGGTAAGAGCGCCTGCCTAGCAAGTGGAGGCCCCGAGTTCAAACCCCGGTGCCACAAAAGAAAAAAAATTAGCCATCAAACAATGTTGCAGTAAGACCCCTAAGCACCCTTTCTTCCTTTTCTCTCCTCCCTGTACTGTATTTCCAGTGGTGGGCTTACTGTAAACCCTTGACTGTCATAGGGCCTGTCAGATCCCTTTCCACAAGTCACACGATGGCACTTTTGTCCCACCATCCCCTCAGTTCTGGGCATTATCAGTCTGTCAGTATTTATTTCTTGCCTGTTTTTTTCTTCTAGGTCAGTTTTACTGAGGCAAAACTTACATACGAGGAAACGCGCTAATTTTAAGCGTCCAGTTCAATGTAGGCACACACCAGTGACACCATGGCCACGGTCCAGACTCTGTGAAACACCGTGTGATTCAGAAAGTTCCCTGTGGCCCTGCAGTGTATCCTCTAACAGCCCAACCCCAACTCCAGTCTACAGACCCTCCACCATGCTTTCCTCACTGTTACCATCTTACAGAACCACAGCCTACTTGTCACAGCCAAGAAATTAACCTTGGTACAACACTGCTAACCAAACCACCGTCTCTGGCCAAGCCCCGAGTCCCCTCAACAATGTGCTTTTTCTGTTTCGGGTGCAACCAGACCATCCCCGGCCATCTCCCCTCTTTCCCCATTTGTCTACGTTCTTTACAGGAAAATACAAACCATTTCCACCAATGCATGGTCCTCACTGTGTCCCTGCCAGTTCAGTGGACGGTGTCATCAAGGAGGCAAACCAGGGCATGTGGGGTGGCTGCTCTCCTAGCAGGCCCCACTCAGCCCCTCCGTCCTGCACCCCCCAGGTCAAGTATGCACAGCTGATGAAGCAGCAGGAGAAAATGATTCACGACATGGAGGTGGCCGTGGCCCGCAGAGAGACCATCGTGACCCAGGCTGAGGGGCAGGGCAAGACGAGCAAGAAGGTCTTCACCCGGACCGACTTCCACCACAAGCAGGTTGAGCTGCGACGGAAAATCCGGGACACGCACCAGGTGGGTGGCAGTGAGAAAAGACATGACCCAAGGAATGTTCTGGAAAGGGGCTCCTGCTCAGGCTCCAGGTCCATCACTGGACAAGGGGCACTGCACAGGTATGTGCTGCTGTCCCCCTCGCACGTGGTCAGAGTGCATTCGCACCCACACTGGCTGGCCTCGGGAACCTGTCCTGCCTCGTCACATAGCCTCTGGGGCCAGGAAACTGGCTGTGTGAGAATGGTCACCCTACCTGCCCTGGCTTGTCTTCCTCTGAGCTGTCAGGGGCACAGTGAGGGCTACAAGGAGCCTGGGGGCAGCAGACACTGGATCACAGCCCCCAGGCTATGGGGAAACTCCAGTGCCCACCCACCCTGTCCCTATCACCGAGTCTTCCCGTGGGTGCTGCTGTGTCAAAGCTGTGACTGGGGGTGTGGAAGGGAAGCCAGCTTTGAAACCAGACAGACTAATTTGTCCTGCACTGGTGATGGAAGCCACTTCACCCTCTGAGATGAAAAGGGGACACAGAACTGTGCTGGGTCCTGCTGGGTGACGATGCAGGGCCTCCCAAGCGCCCCCACCTGGTGCTGTCTAGGGCCTGTCGCTGGGGGTCGGCTGGGTTTAGAAAAGTGTCCACACCAGAAGGGTGCTGCCTGGGGCTGGAGGCAGCTGTGTACCAGCTGCTGTCTGCTTCAGAGAAATGGCCTCCGGGAAGCGTGTGAGCCACACATCGAGGACTCCACGTGGAGGCTGGAAACAGGCTGATGGGAGTGTAGTGGGCCCCCAAGAGGGCCTGCATTTCTGTATGCCTGGCTGCACCCACTGGGCATGGAGTGGGTGCCCCTGCCTGGAAGGAGGCAAGCAATACCGCCCCCCTAGTGATCCCTAGTTTGGCTCAGGGCCACACTTCCCTGATGACAAGCCTGTACTTCCTGTCTGCCAGTGTGGGGAGGGTAGGCAAAGAAACCATCGACAAGGTAGCAGAAGGGTTAAATGCAACAGCAGCCATGCCTGTGCACAGTGTAGCTGCCCTGGGGACACTTGAGAACATGGCTTCTGAATCCCACTCTTCCACTCACGACCTGGGCATGTTGTCTTGCCAACACAGTGACCTGTGATAGGGAACTCCACATCACAGTCACCAGAGGACTAAATAGAGAGCCTTGGGGTCGCCCCTGTAGGAGCCGGGCATGATGGGGCAAGCCTATAATCCCAGCACGCAGGAGGCTGAAGCGGAAGGACCCAGAGTTCCCATAGGGCATGTACTATATAGGGAAAGGTCAGCCAGAGCGAGCTGTTCACGGGAAACTGCTAGAAGCTTCCAGAGAGAAGTGGCAGTGTATCCTTTCTGCCCTCCTTTGCTGCAGCGGCCCCTCCTGGTCCCATGTCTGATCTCTCTTCTTGCCATACACGAGGCCACGGTGCCCCACCAGGACCTCCGCCTCTCCAGGCAGCACCCAGTCCCCCTGCCCCCTGGACTACACCCAGCACGACCTCCACCATGTGTGCACAAATGGGGTCTTTACCCAAAGCTCCCCCACGCCCCAGCCAGACCCCGTGAGCCACTGTCTTTTCCTCACCGTCCCCTGGGCCACACGTCACCCACCAGACACTGCCAGATCTGTCTCTAGACCCTGTGGCTTCCCTGAGGGGTGCCCAGCCTTGCCCCTGCGGCACCCTCCCTGCTGCAGTCTCCTGAAGGACCGTGTCCTTCTGGGGCTCTTCAGAGGAGCCCCCAGCCCTCTGCTGGCCACTGCACTCCTGCCCTTTGCTTCCTCATGCTCTCCAGATGCCCTGGGCCCCTGCCCTGGCTTGCAGCGGCTGTCGTCATGCTCCCGCACGCAGACCCTGTGAAGACAGACTTGCCACCACGGGAGGACATCCTGGAGCTGCTCAGCCCCTCCCCAAGTCTTCCACAAAGCCACGGCCTCCTGAGTCTGCAGTGGGGGCTGGCAGGCCCTGGCGTCTGCGGGTGGTGGGGGTGCTCCCCTCAGGCAACTGTGGGGTGCCTCCCCGGAGTGAGTGTCCACAAGCACTTGGCCAGTCCTCAGCTCACTGCTTGTCTGTCCACTGAGTGACCAGGATGCAGGGGCCCAGCAGGTCTGTTTATCTCCTAGGCCACCGAGGAGTGCACCAAGACCGTCTCAGAGCTGGAAGAAAATCAAAAGGTCCTGAGCAGCTCCCTGCTGGAGAAGCAGGAAAATCTGGTGGCCATGCAGAGTGCCGCTGACAAGCTTGAAGACGACGTCAGCCAGCTCATAGCCCTTAAGCAACAGGTAAAGGTCCCGGAGGTCACGGAGGCTGAGGCACCTTGGCAGAGGATGTGCCACACCAGGAGACGCCTGTGTCTTCCCTGCCCCTCCAGAGCCAGGCTTCCCAGGGTCCAGTTGAGCCCAGGCTGATGACAGCATCAACAGCTGCTCACGTTTTTTGTGGCTTTGTGATTTGTTCATTCAACAAATACCAGTCGCTATCTATGACAGGCCAACACTGTTTTGGGTACGAGGGCCATGGTATTGAACAAAAAAGACAAAAATCCTTGCCCTTCTCGAGTTGCCTTCCTGGGCAAGAGGTCAGGGCATTAGGGTGGTGTGGGGGACTGAGATTTTTGAGTGAGGTGGTCCAGGAAGACCACATGGGAAAGGAGAGAGACAGAACTTGAGTGGAGACTTGAAGGAGGTGTGGAAGGAAGCCACGGAGACAGAAGGGGCTCTGGGCCTGAGGTGACTTGGGATCCAGCAGGATTCCCCAGGCTCTGGGGCTGCCTGGTGTCCAGGAGGGTTAAGGGTGGACTGAGGAGGCTGCCTGAGACTCCCACAGCACTTCAGGAGCACGATGCACACAGACCAGGGTGGCCACCCAGAAGGGCCACTCAGTTCTGCATATGATTCAGAAATCACCCTGTTACCAGAATCAGTGGCACTCCATGGAGGAGATCTCCAAAAGGGAGGAGGCCTCTGCTGGCCCTTGGGTACTGAGTTCGTGATGCTATTGCAAAAAAGAATTTTAGGACACATTGAGGGTAGAGACCAAGAAAATTTGTTAGTAAAGCAAAGCAAAGGAAAGACTGAAACTCAATGCACAACCCAGACATGGGTATGGACATGTCTGATAACAGGTGCAACGAGTGCTCTAACATCAGGGGTATTTAAGGTGAAAAGTGGATGGGGATTTGGCTTGAATTTACCTTAGGAAAAGGCAAATTGTTCTGACACCCGTATGATTAGTTGTTTTGCTGTTATACTGCTTTATCAGTTGGACCCAAAGATTTGAAGGTTGGCCCACTGCCTGCGTGGGTGTGCTGCGTGAACCTAAGAGTGGCAGGGAATGAGAAATAAGACACACACAGACAGAAAACAGAAAACAGAAAGCTGGGGATGGGAGGGCTGCACGTTCCTGATGGGAAACGTGGGCGCCTACCTGAGCCAGTGTTTATTTTATAGGTCAGTACAAGGAAAAGACTCAGGTAAAAATGAAGCTTTAACAATTCTTGATGCAAGGTGAAAGGAATGAGGTCTGGTGGGCTAATTTTCCTAAGGCTAATGAAGCTTAATTACAACACATCTGTTCTGGAGTCATCAAGCACACAGGACACCTTGTCTAAGGTGTTGATTAATCTGGCATCAGGGAGTCTCCTGACAGTTCTGGTACTTTATCTGGTTTTGCATCAGGGGGTGGTATGCAGACACAGCAGGCTGTGTTCTTCAAGGAGATGTGAGAACAAAGGTCAAGAATGAGAGTAGGAGAGACTGTGCAAACTCCTACCATGGAGAGGCTGTGCAAACTCCACTATTTCCCAGCCCAGGGTTCATGCCTGGTCCCCAACAGCCCACTCATTAAATACGGGTCACTATGATTAGATGTCTGAGCATCCCTTTAAAGCCTGGGTCCTGTCAGATGCTCCTTCAGGACAGGTGTCCGTCCTTGAGATAAGTATTTTTCTTTGTGGACACTTTTTGTGCCCAGAGGAGTCATTTTCCTGAGTTCTTCCTCAGGATAAGTGTCTTAAAGACAGCCTTGCTTGGTTCCCAGAGAGCAGTAATTATTTCTGGGCAAACGAGTGAGGTCAAGGTGAGAGAGCTGTTCCCCGCCCCTTTCTTTTCTTTTTAGTAAATGTTGCAGCTTGTTAGAGGAGTACGAGGCTTAAAGCAAAGAAAGCAGTATCTACACACTTTTAGTTGAGCTGTTCATTAGTGCAGTACTTATTTGTGAATTCCTGGCTGCTGTTCCCCACGCCTCAGTTTTCCTGCTCTGTCCTGCCTCAAGCCCGGTGCGTGACAGACTGTGGTGTGAGCGTCAGGGAATATCAAGTGTGACTCCAAGGTTTCAGCCTCGTCAACCAAGTCAGGAATGGGCTGGACAAACAGCAATGCCAAAATGTCTCCCTGTGATGGATGCATGAGGCTCCTGCCGGGTGGAGCTGTCTCCTCCCCCTGCATTGGATTTGGAGACTCCACCATCCACGCCAGACTCAGTTCTCCTCTGCCATTGCCTCCGGTCTGAGCTGGGGTAGGGAGGGTTCCTCCTGGTTTGCACAGCCTGACACGGGGTCTCCTCCCACCCAGAACCTTTCCGAGATTGTGGTCCTGCAGTCTCGCCTCAAGCACCTGGAGGCGGTGACAGAGGGGAGGTACGTGTTCCTGCTCCGCTCGGAGAAGTCCCTGCTTGCGGAACGCAGGCGCCTAGAGGACCGGCTGGCCCGGATCAGCACAATCCTCGCCCACGTGCAGGCAGAGTATCCCCAGTTCCAGGAGGCCCTGCACAAGATCAGCCAGAAGGTCACCAGCAAGCTTGAGTCACTGGGGCCATCCTAGAGAGCCGGGCCCCCAGCTGCCCAGGCCTGGCCCCAATTGTCATTGGAATCATTCTGTCTTCCTCCAAGCCACATGTGACCTCAGAATGACACTGCGAGAGTCACGGAGAGGCCAGCCCATAAGAATTTGTTTTTTGCCACTCGGCAGTTCACATCAAGGATATGACCCAGCCTTGGTGAACCTGCCGTTTTCAGGGGCATCACCTGTAAGTGCAAACCCACAGTCCCTCCCCATCCCCTTGGCTTGTGGGTCCAAGAAGAATCAGCTCCTGGCAGCTCCCCAGCTGCAGGTTCTCCCAGCAACACTGCCTTGGCCAGGCCCAGTGTCCTTGGCGAGTGAGGGAAAGGGGGCCCCATGGGAACCAGGATCGGGACTGGCAGCGGCCTTGGAAGCTGCTGCTCTCTTCAGAGCCTCTGCTAGGGCACATCTGAACCCCACAAGCCCCCTTCTTTTCAGTCTTCCCCATCCCACTCCCAGGGGTTCGGGCCCTTCTCCTGCCCCTGCCCTGCAGTGTGCATGAGCTCAGATCCCCAGGCAGCAGATGGAAGTGCAGGGCTTCAGCAGTGCCACGTCCACTCATCCTCCCACCTCCAGTCAGCCCAGCACTCCCTCCCTCACCCTGGGCTTCTGATAACCAATTGCTCAGAAAAGGGTTCTGTGAAGTAATTTTGTCAAACTTTACAACAGAATTAAAAGAAACTTTCTGAACGTGGGAGAAAGGCATTAATATTCCGGAACATTGCAGAAATACAGAAACTACAGAGGGGGCCAGGGAGGTCTCAATTCCCCCACCCAGAGGCAACCACTGACCGTGTTTGGGCGTCTCTCCTTCCTTTTTTTTTCAATGTACACATTCTACCTAACAAGTTAAGGCTGTCGTGTATTGTTTTTGTATCTCCTGCCCGAAAGTTTTCTCATTTTTTTTGGTTTTGTTTTGTTTTGTTTTGTTTGCTTTTGAGACAGAGTCTCTCTATGTAGCCCAGGCTAGCCTGAAACTCATCCTCCTGCTAAGTGCTTGGATTACAGGCATGTGCTACCATGCCCAGTGTCATTTAATGTTTCCACGATCGCTGGTTTTCTGGCTTCTCACATGTTTTGACTATTCGCTTATGGACTCCATGTAAGTTATGCAGCAAATGTAAAGAGCTTTCGGATTTGGCTGCTCAGTGTTGGTAGCTCACATCTGCAATATTAGCAACTTGGGAGGCAGAGATCCAGAGGATGGAGGTTTGAGGCCAACCTGGACAAACAGTTCCTGAAACACCCACCCCCCTCCAAAATAACCACAGCAAAATGGACTGGAGGAGTGGTTCAAGCGGTAAAGCGCCTGCTTTGGAAGCACGAGGCACTGAGTTAAAACCCTGGTCCCACCAAAAAAAAAAAAGAGCGAGAGCGCTTCCAGCCTTGGGCTTATTTTAGCCTCTCATTCATTCCCCTTTCCTATGTTACCCTCGGGTTGGGTCTGCAGGATACAGTGCCTACGTGCGGGATGCAGCCTGGCGCGCGCTGACCAACCCCCGCCCCGCCCCTCCAAAATCCCGTACGGAAGCCGCTCCAACCGGGCCGCCACCAGGGGGCGCAGCGTGGCCGGGCACCTCCCCCCGGCGGCTGCGCGAGCTGCGGCGTCATGTGACAGTCGCGGCCCCGCCCCCTCCCGCCCGCCGGCCACGTGACGCGCCCGGCCCGGCCCAGCCGGGGTCTGCGCGGCGGCGGGCGTGCGCTCAGGCGAGCCCGGCGCAGGTGACTGGCGCGGGTGAGCGGCGAGGGTGGACGGCGGCCGCCTCTCCGAGGCCAGCTGAGCCCGCGGGACGCCTGGCTGTCCGCGGTCGCCTCATTGGGAGAGTTGAGTGAGCAGTGTGACCGCGGGGGGAAGGCGGGATAGGGGGACAGCAGGGGACAGTGACCCCAGTTAACCCTGCGGGCCCTGGACACTTCTGGATTCTTGTCCACCCCTGCAGTGCTGGGGGGAGCTGTGTGTGTCCCGCTTCTCACAGGGGGAAACTGAGGCACGGAAAGGCTTGAGAAGGCCAGCTTCAGCCCCGGGTATCAGACAGCTGGGACTTGAACCCGTGCTGAGCCGGGGAGGGCAGCGGGTCCAGCCACTTCTTAGAAAGCAGAACTGGGGTCTCCAGGTCAGCTGGTGCTCCTGACCTTTCCTTAGTTCCTCATTTTTCTCTTTGAATTGTGGAGCTGAGTAAAGAGCTGTAGGGAGCTGGGCCCGCCCCTGTCCGTCTCTGGGACCTCCTTTCCTCCGTGGGTCTATTGCCAAGTCCTGGCTGGGCCTCCTCTGCAGCTCCTGAAAGATGCAGTGTCCCTGCTGTGAACCTCTCTCTGGGTGTCCCCGGGATGCTCACCCCTGCTGATCCCTGCTCCCGAGCTCCTGAATCATGGTTGCAAGGTGTCATTTGTGTCTGGAAAGCCAGGTGGAACTGGCTCCTGCACACAGCTCCTGAAGCTTTTGGGAATCCCAGAATGATCATTGCCTTTCCTTTGGGAAGGAGCTGGCTTGGGGGCTGGAGGCCCTAGATAGCTCCAGGGTGGTGGCTGGCCATCAGAAAGATCATGACTTGATTAAGTAGAGCCCCATGCAACCACCCACCTCCTAAAGGGCTCAGATGGAGTCAGTCACCAGTGGCCAATGATTTATCATCAGTCATTCCTACATAACAAGACCCCATAGTACCCTTACCATGGGGTCAGAAAGCTCCAGGTTGGTGACGCATCCAGGTGCTGGAAGGTTGACATGAGGGAAGCTCTGCCCCATTTCTTCTGTCAGGCTGTTCCTAATCCTTCATTAAAAAAAAGTAAAATCAGTCATATCCTAAGAAACAGTAAACTTTGCTGAGTTCTGTGAGCCATTACCAAACCTGAGAAGGGGTCATGGAACCTCCAGATTTGGAGCCGGTTAGTCAGAGGTACTGGTGACGAACAGAGACTTGCAGTTGGAGGCTAGAGTGGGGTAAGCCCGTAGCTGTGGAATCTGCTGTGACTCTGGCAGTTGGTGTCCGAGTTGAAATGGATCCCAGGTGTCAGTTGGTAGGAGAAAAATTCACATACAATTGATGTTACAAGTGTTGTGAGTAAAACTTTACTTCCAGCCTGGGGAACCCTGCTTCACTCTCCCTCCCATAGGGAACCCCCAAGCACTGCCGCTGGTGAGAACGATTGCAGCCGGCCCTTCTGCAGCCAAGACAGGACAGGCTCCCTCCGTGCCGTGCATCCACTGCTGCTGTGAGTGACTTTTCCCCATAGGTGGGTGTTTGGTGGCTGTGAGGACAGTGCACTGACCTCCTGCTGTGTGGAGCTGAATCGGCCCAGGGCCCAGCTGCCAGGCTCTGAAATCCATCGCTGCTTCTACCTGAGGCCTGGACCATTCTGAAGGCCAGTGGTGGCTGAGGACCCCATGGCCTTGGTGCTAGGACACTTTGACCCAGCCGCTTCTTTCTCCTCTCCTTGGGGTGAGGAGATGGTTCTCCTGGCCTTCCTGCTCACCGCACTTTGTTTCACACAGGTGCAAGGCCTCTAACAAAATCCGTGCATGTTTATCCCACACTGGAGCCTCTGCTCCTTCAGGAGCTAGAACCATGCCATGTTCCTTACACAACACTTAGAACACACACACACGAAAGCAAAAGGAAGCGCCGTGCCTCTTGCCTTCAGATTCTGAACCTTGCGTCCTCATTGCCACTTCTGGTCCCATGGGGCTCCAGGGGCAGCTTGTCTCTCCCAGTGTGCCACAGGGAAGGCCAGGGTCTCACCTGCTGCGTCATCAGGAGCTGGAGCTTTCTCTCTTGTGGCATGGCCAACCTAGAGTGTGGCCCTTGACTATGGTACCTGAGATTTCTGTGTGGTGTGTACCCCTGAGCAGGACAGGGACCAAGAGCTGGTGGCAGGTACCCCTCAGAGCAAAACTTATTCCACTGACATGTCATTGGCCGAGACTTCATAGGCCAGCCCCAACCTTTCTGCAGAAGTGGGGCTCTCCCCCGCTATTCCCCACCCCCCCGTGGTTGGAGCTTACCCCTTTCACTTGTCATCTGTCACACTGGGTCTCTTACACACTTTAAATGCATCTCGTTGGTGACATTTCAGAAGACTTCTCAGTGGGAGGTGTTCTGTAGTCCTCTGGGTGGGACATTTCAGTCCATCTTTTCTCTTTTGCTTCTCTCCCACATCAGTCTGCACAGTGCTGCCGCTCTCTGTGTCTGTGCCTGAGGAGTCCCTCATCCTCCGCTGCCCTCAGATTCCTCGTTAGTACTCTGCTGGCCTCTTCTCCTGCTGGCCAGGCACAGACTGCCTGGATGCCGCTGTGAGAACAACCAGAGGTTCTCCTGCGAGCCAGTGAGCCTGGCTCCTTCTCTCCGCAGGCCTCCAGGACTGCACACACTGCCCCGGAGCAGGCAGGCACCAGCACGAATATGAGGTGGTCTCGCTGCTCTCACGCCCTAAAAGGAGTTTGCGCCATCGCCTTCTTGGCCACAGCTGCCCTTCTGGGGCATGTCCTGCTCCATGACTTCCCGGTGGTCCCCCGAGATCTGGATGGCCCCTCCCAAGGATTGGAAGAGACTCCTGGAGCTAGCCATCAAGGAAGCAGGAGGCTCCAGCCCCGACACATCCGGGAGCACCCGGGCTGGCCCAGAGCAGCACCCACACAATGTGATGTGCCCCCCAACAGCCGCTTCGACTGTGCCCCAGACAAAGCCATCACCCAGGAGCAGTGTGAGGCCCGTGGCTGCTGCTATGTCCCTGCATGGCAAGGGCCACAGGGCCCCCTGATGGGGCAGCCCTGGTGTTTCTTCCCACCCAGCTACCCAGGCTACCGGCTAGAGAATCTGAGCTCCTCGGAGACGGGCTACACAGCCACCCTGACCCGTGCTGTCCCCACCTTCTTCCCAAAGGACATCCTTACCTTACGACTGGATGTGCTGATGGAGACTGAGAGCCGCCTCCACTTCACAGTAGGCAGGGATGGGGGTGGGGTCTGGGTGGAGATTCTGGTACACACACGGAGGGGTCTGGCAGGCACAGAGGACAGAGGGTGTGTATGGACAGGTGACACACACCTACTTCTGCGGGAACTGTGTGTATGGCACTACTATGTGCTGTGCCCCTATTAGGAGCCCAGGTGTGGTCAGGGTGGCCCCTCTGGGACAGGTGCTCTAGGAAGCAGGACACAGGTGGGAGTCGGGCCTCTCCCTGGGGGTAGCATCTCAGCTATCCCATGGGAATCCTCAGGGGAGTATTCCAGGCAGTAGACAGCGAGATCCCAGCTGCTGACCCTCCTCTAGTGACAGTTACTGCCTTCTGTTCTCTTCCCTTGCACCCCCAGTCTGCAACCCCCCATCTCTGCAGAGTGGTGCAAAGCCTGATTATTAGGGCTGCCATTTTTTAAAACTTTGTATTATGTTTTTGGAGGTTGAACTGGGGTTGAACGCAGGGCCTTGTACTTGCTAGGCAGGCGCTCCACCACTTGAGGCCCACTGCCAGTACTTTTATGCTTTAGTTGTAGTGCCAGCCTGAACTGTGATCCTCCTACCTATGCCTCCTGACTAGTTGGGATGACAAGTGCATGCCATCATTGCCCGGCTTATTAGTTGAGATGGGGTCTCACTAACTTTTTATCTGGGCCAGCCTTGAACCTTGATCCTCCTGATCTCTATCTCCCAAGTAGTGAGATTACAGATGTGAGCCAGCACACCTACCCCTAACTTTCTGTTCTTAGTGTAAGGATGTCTGTTCAACACTGGGGACATATAAAAACTATAGGGGCTGGAGTTCTAGCTCAGTGGTGGAGCTCTGTCTAGCATGTGCAAGGCCCTGGGTTCCATCCCAGCACTGCAAAAAACTAACCACCCCCCCCAAAAAAAAGCCTATTTGCTGTTTATCTGAAGTTCAAGTTATTGGGTATTCTGTATTTGAATTGGTCCCCCGAGGGAGGCGTCCTCCTGGCTCTGTAGTTGAGGAAACTGAGGCTTATAGACGTTGAACAAATGGCTTGCACGCACACACACACTGTGCAACTGTGTCAAGACCTGAACTCACTACTTTCCTGCATCCCCTTCTGTGGAGAGTGAAGGGAACATGAGACAGTTCCGCCCATGAAGGGCCTTGAACACCACCGACCACTATCTCTGTCCTCTCCTAGATCAGAGACCCTGCCAACAAGCGCTACGAGGTACCCTTGGAGACACCCCGTGTACACAGCCGGGCGTCATCCCCACTCTACAGTGTGGAATTCTCGGAGGAGCCTTTTGGGGTGGTTGTGCGTCGGAAGCTGGATGGCCGGGTGCTGTGAGTTGGGTGCCTGGGCCCTGGACCCCGCTCTGGGCAGGCAGGCGCAGGGTGGCTCCTTAGCACCGGGGCCACCTGGAGGGCACAAACCTGTCTGCAAGTTGGCCAGCTTCATCCCCCAGCTCTGGGTTGCTATCAGCTCCAATCCCACCATGGTGAGCCTTCCTGTCAGGGCCTCCTGTCTCTTCCTGACCACAAGCATGTGCCCACTGAGACCCACCTAGAGCGCTCCCCAGGACTTGGTGTGGCCCCCATATCAGCTGTCAGGACTCTCCTCTGCCTTGACCACCTAGGCCAGAACTTTCCAATAGGGGAAAACTTGGATGTCCCCCAAGAGATGTGTAGTGGTGTCTGGAGATGGCCTGGTTGCCACTGCAACACTGTCCCTGGCACCTCATGGGCTGACAGCCCACCACGAAGGCCACCAGCCAGAACGCCGAGGGAGAGACCCGCTCCATTGTTTTATTTATTCACTGAACGCGTCGTTTACCGTATGCCAGCAAATATTCATTAACTCACTCCATAACCAAAAGACTCAGAAGTCACGCTGTTAGTAGCACCACCATTCTAATGAGGAAAGAGCCCAGGCGAGGGCTTGTTGGCAGGGACAAAGCCAAGGCTGTAGCCCAGTAAGTGGCTCTGAAGGCAGCCACTCTGTGCCATGTGACCCCCTAGGGCTCATGTCCTCCTGACGTGACCCTACATTTGCATCACTGCTGTTCTCTGCCTGTGTAGGGGGCATGACATAGCCTCTGTGAACTGGCCCCCGATGACTCTTCCCAGTGAAGGCTGCTGGGTGTCACATGGCTGGCTGGCCAGGCTCTCCGGCCCTTCTCAGCCCAGCCCTCTGCAGGGCCCGTCTCTGCTCCTGTAGCCTGGGGTGTGAGGGAGCCTGGTCTCTCCCTGCAGGCTGAACACCACTGTGGCCCCGCTCATCTTCGCTGACCAGTTTCTGCAGCTGGCCACCTCACTGGCCTCCCGGTACATCACAGGCCTCGCGGAGCACCTCAGCCCCCTGATGCTCAGCACCAACTGGACCAGGATCACTCTCTGGAACCGGGACTTGGCACCCACGGTAAAGGAGGGGGAGGGTTCATGGGATGGGGACATTAGTCTGGGGTCCTGGGACTGACGTGCCATATCCTGTGTGTGTGTGTGTGTGTGTGTGTGTGTGTGTGTCATAGCCTGGTGCCAACCTCTATGGGTCGCACCCTTTCTACCTGGCTTTGGAGGATGGTGGCTTGGCTCACGGAGTCTTCCTCTTGAACAGCAATGCAATGGGTGAGTCTCGATCCTGAGGCTCTGTCAGCCGTGGAGGCTGGAAGCTTGAGGCTCATAAGGGACCTCTCCTCTGAGAAGCGAGGCCAGTGGGCTAAGGGCTTGCCCACCTCTGCCCCTCAGTGCCCCGTAGGGGTCCTGGGCGAGTCCCAGGATCCAGCCACTCAGTGGGGGGCCCTTCCATCCTTGACCAGTCGAGCTTAGCATGACTGCTCATCCCACCAAACTGTCCCTGGGTTCCCTGTGGGGAGAGCCACACTCTGGCTGTGTTTTGGCCTTCTGTGGCATGCTGGAAACCTCAGGGTAAGACACACGTCCCTGAGCCCAGCTGTTCCTTCCAGACATAGTACTGCAGCCCAGCCCAGCACTCAGCTGGAGGTCGACAGGCGGGATCCTGGATGTGTACATCTTCCTGGGCCCAGAGCCCAAGAGTGTGGTGCAGCAGTACCTGGACATTGTGGGTAAGGCCTGCCCGCTCCTGTCCTCAGGCCCTGCCCGCTCCTGTCCTCAGGCCCTGCCCCTGCCTCACCCTCACCCTCCCCGTCTGCTCACCAGCAGTGTTGATCTGCAGGGTTTCCCTTCATGCCACCCTACTGGGGCCTGGGCTTCCACCTCTGCCGCTGGGGCTACTCGTCTACCGCCATCATCCGCCAGGTGGTGGAGAACATGACAAGGGCTCAGTTTCCTCTGGTGAGTGGAGGGCACAGGGGCTGGAGGTGGTCAGGGCCAGGCTAGGCGCACGGCTCCCAGTCCCCAGCCTCGGCTCGTGTGCTGGCTGTAGGACGTACAGTGGAATGACCTGGACTACATGGATGGCCGGAGGGACTTTACCTTCAACAAGGACGGCTTCGCAGACTTTCCGGCCGCTGTACGTGAGCTGCACCAGGGCGGCCGGAGGTACATACTGATCGTGGTGAGTGCCCCGCCATGGGGCGGCCGACAGGTCTTCGGGTGGGGAGCCACCCAGGGCCAGTGGCTCCTCCTCTGGGTGGCCCTTTGTCCTGCTGTGATCACTCACCAAGGATGTTTTCTGAGCCACTTTGATATTAAGGGAACATCAGAAAGGGTATGAGCTTGGTCTCTGCTGCCCAGGGACATCCAGTTTAGGAGAAGAGGTACAATAAGCTGATGTCACCCAGTGCTGGGAAGGACTTGGGGAGCTGGATATGAGTCATCTGTCCCTGCCTGTTGCTCAGGCTAGCTCTGTCTTCAAAGGAAAGGTGCAGGATGAAGTGGGCCAACATAGAGCCAGCCCTGCCCCGCACCTGTTTGCACAGCCACAGGGCTGTGTGGCTCAGGCAGGGCTGGTCTAGCTGGGCTCTCAAGCCCGGCACTAACCCGAGCGGGTGGGAGGCAGAGAAGACCAAATGGCCACCATAGAGACCCCTACAGCTGAGGAACCACCGACGGTCTGACATTTAGAATTGAGTGGAACTCAGCTGTCTCCATCAGCACCCTTCTGAGAGCGGAAAGCATTACTGGCCATTCAAAGAGGGCGACTCAGGCGTTTTCTTCTGACTTTTAAAAGAATTTTGTCACTGCAAAAAGTAAATGTTCCCCGTAGAGACCCTGGAAAGGTTAGAGGAGCAGTGAAGCCTGCGTTCAGACCTGCTCCCTCCAGCCTGCTGGACTCTTTCTGGTCACATCTGCAGGCAGGCACTTGTGTACACAGTGAGCATGTGTACGCATGTACAGATCCATCCCTGCCTCTTTTTTCTATTTTGGTACTGGAGCTTGGACTCAAGGCCTACACCTTGAGCCACTCTACCAGCCCTTTTTGTGACAGGTTTTTTAGAGATAGGGTCTCATAAACTATTTGCCCAGGCTGGCTTCAAACCGTGATCCTCCTGACCTCTGCCTCCTGAGGAGCTGGGATTACAGGCGTGAGCCACCAGCACGCAGCTCCATTCCTGCCTCTTTCCCAGTGGCTGGTGCCAAAGCCTCGGGCCACATCCCTGTCATCCCCACCCATGTCTCACACCTACAGGACCCTGCCATCAGTAGTGCAGGCCCCGCTGGGAGTTACAGGCCCTACGATGAGGGTCTGCGGAGGGGGGTCTTCATCACCAATGAGACCGGGCAGCCACTGATGGGAAAGGTAAGGGTGGGGGTGGGGATCTGACCAGTGGGAGCAAAGTGGGATTCCAGAAACCACCACATGCAGGGGGACAGAGTAGGGGTGGCGGTGGCCGCTGGCAAGAAACGCCCTCAGAATTCCCCATCAGGGGCTTTAGACTTCCTGGAAAGCAGTGTCACCAGACCCTGAGTGAGGCCTTGGGGGTCCCCCTTGCCCTCCTGGCCTCTCCTGAGAGACCTCCAGCCTTACCATGGGGAGCACGCAGAGCTCCAACTTCTGTATCCCAAGGCGTGCCCAGAACCAAGAGGGAGGGTCCCCCAGCTGAAGGATGGAGAGGAGAGGCGGTGCAAATGTGGAGGGCTTGACCTCAGGGCCTCAGACCTGGGTCTGACAGCCATGAGATTGTCACTGCTTTCCTCCTACCATATTCTCTGGTTCTATGGGTAGATATTTAGGAGGGCGGCCCCTGGCTGTCTCAGGGCTGAGGCCTCTCCAGACCCCATGCCAGGGCACTGTTCCCTGGGTCCCCATCTCCTGTTTACCAGTCTGGACGTTGATCTAGAGTAAGGCTGCCACCCTGCCTCAAGCTGAGGGACAGAAGGCCTCACTTCAGGCTCTGGCTGAGGTCAGTTTCCCCCTGGTCTCTTGTCCAGGTGTGGCCCGGATCCACTGCCTTCCCCGACTTCACCAACCCTGAGGCCCTCGACTGGTGGCAGGACATGGTGACCGAGTTCCACGCCCAGGTGCCCTTTGATGGCATGTGGATCGTAAGTGTGGCCTCCTACCCCTCTGTCCCCCAGCCCCTGGGGCCGCCCCACTCGCTGCATCCTGAGTGTCTTTGCAGGACATGAATGAGCCATCCAACTTCTTATGGGGCTCTGAGCATGGCTGCCCCAACAACGAGCTGGAAAACCCACCCTATGTACCTGGTGAGCCCCACTTGCCCACCCCAGGGGTGGGGCTGATGACTCCCCTCTCTGTTTGGAAGACTCAAAGGTCTTGTTTCTGAGAAGCCACCAGCAACTGGCAGCCTGGGAAGGGTGGGAGGGAACCCGACAGTGAGGTCCAGGTGGGTGATGATGCAGATGCGGCTGTAGACAGGCAAACAAGGTCACACACAGCCAGCACTTCAGACTCAGGCTGTCAGGTGGGGACCCTTGACACAAGTCAAGAGAAGAAGGGCCTGCAGGCTGGGAGTTGCAAAGGCCAGCCTTTGGCATTGCGTGGCCTATTTTGGGGAACAATGGAGCTGAACAAGGACTGCCCGAGGGCCATGAGCAGGGGACCACGCTAGGCCCACTGCTGAGTGATGGGTAGTGTCAGAAGGCCCTGGGAACCAAGCCTGAGGGGGCAGAAACTTGCACGGGGGCTCCTAGGATGTGGGAAGGAGGGTACTCCCCTGGGAGGAAGCTCCATAAAAACCAACGCCTCTCTTCCAGGGGTGGTTGGTGGCACCCTGCAGGCGGCCACTATCTGTGCTTCCAGCCACCAGTTCCTTTCTGCACACTACAACCTCCACAACCTGTACGGCCTGACCGAAGCCATCGCTTCCAACATGTGAGGCCCTACCCCGTGCAACACTGCCTTCTCCAGCCTGGGGCTGAGGGAGGGACCATTCGCACCAGGCTCGGCAGCAGGGGAGAGAAGGATGCCGTCCAGACCACCCAGGAGCCAGCAGGACCCCTCGACTCCTGCCCAGCTGCCTACCACTCCTTTCCCACCCCAGCAACTGCAGGAGCTCGCTCGACTTTGTGCCTGGTGTACTCTGGGTGTTGACTAGATCGGGGACAGTGCCAGTGGGACCCGAGTTCCTGTGAGGCGGGGGCTGGTGGCTGTCTGTAGGCAAAGTCAGGGTGACAAGGGCAAAGCTGACTGTCCTCAGCAGGCATTGGCAGTGGCCTGTCTCCCACTCCCCAGCCTCTGCCTCTCCTCGCGGTCAGTTCCTTCCCCCAGCTCTGCCTTCCTCTTGGCTATCGGTAGGTGCTGTGCTCCACATAGCTCTCTGTGTCCTTGTCCCACCCAGGGCCCTGGAGAAGGCTCGAGGGACACGACCCTTTGTGATCTCCCGTTCAACTTTCTCTGGCCACGGCCGATACGCTGGCCACTGGACAGGTGATGTGTGGAGCAGCTGGGAGCAGCTTTACTACTCAGTGCCAGGTGAGTGCAGTGCCAGGAAGAGGCTACTCAGAGGACACTGGGGGACCAAGGGGGAGCGTTGCCCCAGAGCTGGGTTCTTTGCTGAGCATGGCTAAGGTGCTGCTGTGACAGCTTGGGGGCCCAGCCACCGGGTCACGTAGTGGTCCCTGCACACCTGTGCACATCTGCTCTCCTGTGCGGGCCAATTCACCTGTGTGAATGGCTCACCTATGGCACCACCCTTCCCAGTGTCCCCATCTCCAGGTCACCCTGGCACTGCCTGAAAAGCTACCATATTCTCAACCTTCACAGTTAACTGCAGGAAATGGGGTCTGAGCTCAGCCCACACAGTGCCACCTGCCCTGTCAGGCTCAGTGCCCTGCTCTGCCCTGCACAGAGAACTAGAGAATGGGTTCAGGACGGGGAGCCAGGACCACCGTGAGGGCAGCTGGAAGAGCCTTGCCCAGAGTGCCAGTGGCCTTGCAGATCTATAGCCATGGGGGCGGGGTTCCCACTGAGCCATGCTCTCTGGAGAAGTGAGACCCCCCTTTCCAGAAAGGGCTGACCACTTCTGCCACTAGTGGACAGCATCTCACCCTGATCTGCTGGGCAGGCACAGTAGGCTGGGGTCAGTCTTGGAGCTACCTTGCAGAGCGGTGGCTGGGCTCTCGCCTCTCTCGAGTCTTGGATTTTAGTTCTCACGTGAGCTGCCAGTTACTGAGCTCGCTCATGCCGTTACCAGGATCAGTTGCAACCCAGAGAGGTTCCACGTGGCCCTGGGCTGGGCCCAGTCCTGACCATCAGCTCCCAACCCTGCAGTTCTGGTTCCAAGGACAGCTGGCCCAGCACACGGAGACTGGGAATTGGCACCAGGCTAGATGGGAAGACCTTGAGGTGGCCCACCCCTTCAGTCAGGGACTAATTGCTCTCTGGATTAAGCTGGGGGCTTGAAACAACAGGAATTGATCACCACACTCTAGGGAGCACAGGTCTGAGCCCGGGTATGGTGGGGTCGTGCTCCCGCTCAGGCTTGGGGTCCTCCCTCTCTCTGGAGGTGTTCAGTAATCTTTGGCATCCCCGGCTTCTCGCTGCATCACTCTGGTCCCAGCCTCTGTCCTCACAGGACCACCTCTGATGTCTTTGTCTTCATGTGGCATCTTCCTATTAGAAGGGTGTCGGTCATACTGACTAGGGCCCTAGGACCTTGTCTTACCTAAGTTACTTTTGGAAAGACCACGTTACACGATAAGGTCACACTGTGACCCGCCAGGGGTTAGGACTCAAACCATCTTTCTGGGAGCACAGTTCTGCTGTACTGGGAGTTGCTTTGCTCTGCCTGTCTCGGGTGTCAGGAAGCCATCCACATGCAAGGACATTCCTGCTGACCTGTATGGAAGATGCAGGGGCCAGCGTAGTCCTGACCATTGGATGGGGAGGGCCTTAGCAGGGATCTACACTTCTGTCCTGAGAAGGCTTGTCTGTCCTGCTGACTTGGCCTGAACTGGCCCTGCTCTGGTAGCCTGAGGCCCATCTGCCTCTGTCCTCCCAGAAATCCTGCAGTTTAACTTGCTGGGGGTGCCCCTGGTTGGGGCGGACATCTGTGGCTTCCTGGGCAACACCTCAGAGGAGCTGTGTGTGCGCTGGACCCAGCTGGGGGCATTCTACCCCTTCATGCGGAACCACAATGACCTGCACAGCCTGGTAAAGTGGGCCAGAGGCGGCAAGGGAGGGGAGGGGAGGGGAGGGGAGGGGAGGGGAGGGGAGGGGAGGCCCACCCACCCGAGACCCTGGCGGGCAAATCTGTCCCTGGTGGAGAAACCCAGTCCCATGCTGGCCTCTCCACACCGGGTGGTCAGGAGCACCGGGGTGGACGTTCTCTGGATTCTCAGCCCTAGAGCGCACGCCCCACCTCCTATTTTTGCCCCTCCATCCCACACAGCCCCAGGAGCCATACGTGTTCAGTGAGCCAGCTCAGCAGGCCATGAGGAAGGCCTTTGCCCTGCGCTACACGCTACTACCCTACCTCTACACGCTGTTCCACCGCGCCCACGTCAGCGGGGAGACGGTGGTCCGGCCCCTCTTCCTGGAGTAAGTGACCTGGGTCGGGGTGACACCAGGGAGCCCCATCCTGCTACAGGCTGTGTTGCAGCTGAGTGAGACAGGTGCTCCTGCAAGTCCAGTCCTCAGCCCTGAGACCGCAGCTCACGGCTAGGGCGTTTGGGGTATGGGAGACCCAGGATGGAGGACAAGGGAGCACTGACCAGGCCTGCTAGACTGCAAAGCAGTGATGAAGGGTTGTGATTTTAGAGTTGGCTTAAGGGAGGAAGCTCAGTGTCCCCAGGCAGGTCTTGGTACACATAAAGAGCTGCCTTGTTATGACAGTGTTGCCTCCGTCAGCAGATGAAAGAAGGATGCTTGGGTAGGAAGAAAATTAGCTAGCTCTTTACAGAAGTTAGAAACTAGCTAGCTCTTTACCCTTCATCCCATGCAAAGCAAAGTTCCAGATGAGTAAGTGGTTAAACAGCCAAAATTCAGCTTTAGGAGATTCCACAGAAAACATAAGAGACCATTTGTTTACTTGGGCAGGGGATGACTTTCTAAGTGTCAGAAGAAAGGGAAAGAGGTTCAGTTCAGAAAAAAAGGAAAACTTTATTGAACAGGGACAGAAACAATTTTAAATCTCTGAATATAAATTAAAAAAGTAAAATTGCTCTAAACATAGATTGTAATGGGCAGCTGAAGTCCTGTCAGTAAAATGACAGCCCTCTTCCTAATCTAGAAAGAATGCATACCATAGTGGTAAGACCCATGTTAAGAAGCAGAGGGTGGGGTGGGGGTACAGCTCAGTGGCAGAGCGCTTGGCCTAGCACACCAAAGGCCCTGGGCTCCACACCACACAGTAAGAAGTAAGAAATGTGAGGCCTGCTACTCAGGAGGCAGAGATCAGGAGGATTGTGGTTTGAGGCTAGCCCAAACAAAAAAGTTAGCAAGCTTCCCATCTCAACAAAACAAGCCAGTAATCCCAGCTACACAAGAGGCAGAGGTAGGAGGATCGGTGTGGTAGGCCAGCCTCAGACAAAACTAGGAGACCCTATCTGAAGAGGGCTGGGGGTGGGGCTACATTGGTAGAGGGCTTCTTTCCCAGCATGTTTGAGGCCCTGGTTCAATCCCCACTACTGGAGATAAAAAAAAAAGAGAGGAGAGAGGGGTGTGACACCTCTAATCCTTATGTTCTCCGTGCCCACCCGGCTCTGTTACTGCTGTGCCGCTGTCAGAGGTAGTGTGCTTTAGAGTGACTTTCCTCGGCCAGCTGGTAAAGTCTGCTGTCTTTGTTGTGCGTGGCCACAGAAGTCTGCTCGGTTAGCTTGTGGACAGCTAATAGTTGGGCAGATGTCCTTAAGTGCCTGGCACCAGAGTGTCTTCCATCCCGTGCCCAGTGACCTGTGTGTGTGTTGGGGACACCTAGCTCAGCCATGCTGGCTTCCAGCTTTTCTTACCAACATCATGCGGCCATTGTGAACAAATGCTCCTGGGTTGCCACAGGCCTTTGGCTTGTCTGCAGAGCCCTGAGAGAGTCTGCCTGTGCTCCGTTGCTTTTGCGGGGGACGGGACTGAGAGAAGCCCCCACTCCACCATTGTCACCGACATCACTCCAAGAAATGTGTTTTGAGACAGAAAGACACAGTGTATCTGGCCCGAGAGATTTATATATGCCTCCAAGAAAACGAGAATGACCAGAGCCGGCAAGGACACGGAGAGCAGGTGTGTCCCAAGTTCACGTTTCATGCGGTAATGAGTTGACCACCTGTGCTCCTCAGAGGGGTTTGACACTGCTACCTTGATGCCTTAGTTTTACAAACAGCATGTGCTCTACAGAGGTCATCCAAAAGGTGTGAAGGTGCACACAGGTCCCCAGCGCAGCACGCATGTTCCAGAAACAAGCCGGGTCTCCAGGAGTAGGGAGCAGGAACTGCACAAAGTTACGGCACAGGACGATCTCGGATGAGGAAGTAATTGAAGGACAGATGTTCAGTCTCGGTTTTGCCAGGCGCCAGCACCTCACACCTGTAATCTTAACTACTCAGGAAGCTGAGATCTGGAGGCTCACAGTTCAAAGCCAGCCTGAGCAAATAGTTCATGAGACCCTATCTCAAAAATAACCAGAGCAAAATGGACTGGTGGCATGGCTTAAGCAGTAGAGTGCCTGCTTTGCAAGCCAAAGCTCTGAGTTCAAACTCCAGTCCCACCAAAAAGAAAAAACAAGGAGAAATAACAGTACTTGGTTTGGGCTGTAAGATGCTGGAGAATTTCTTTCTACTTTCCAAATATTTGAGTTGGAGAAGTGACGTCACTACTTTGATACTCAGGAAATAGAGAGCAAAGGAAGCCCAGGGCCCTTCCCAGCACCTCTGGGCACGAGCCCGACTCCTGTCCTGTATGCCGGCTGCCCCGGATGTGGCGCAGGGCGAGTGTTTTGGGCTCTGGCATGGACAGCTGCCACACACAGGTAACCGAGGCATCTGGCTTTGTGAGCTCCCCAGAGATTGGAAATTTTCTGATCTTCCCTGGGACTGAGCAGCTGACACAGAGCAACATCTCTGTCCCAGCCCTGGTCACCAGGCCACATGCCCATTCTTCCTCTTTGAAGGTTCCCTGAAGACCCCCAGACCTGGGCCGTAGACCGCCAGCTGTTATGGGGGGAGGCCCTGCTCATCACACCAGTGCTCGAGCCAGGAAAGGCCGAGGTGACTGGCTATTTCCCCGTAGGCACATGGTACAGCCTGCACACGGTGAGTCCCAAGGACCCTAAAGTCTGGGGGAGGTGTGGCCACACCCACCCCTGTCCCAGTAACACTGGGACAGCCTGTCAGTGTTACATTGCCGGGAAGAGTCCAGCTGCTCATTCAGTCTGCAGCAGCCACCGACTCCCTCAGAACCCCATTTTCCAGAGGAGGAAACCAAGGCCTGAGCTGATAACTCGCCAGGGTCCCACAGCCATCAATCACTGAGGCTCAAGCTAAGCCAGGTGTTCCCTGACCTGTCCCAGAGCTGGGGGACTGTGTCCCACAAAGTGGCTAGGTCCCTGCAGTGAGTTAGTCTGCCCCTGAGGTCACACCTGGTTTGTCACTGCCAGGCCTCCTGGGCCTCCATGTGGAGTTTTGGGAAATGGGAGAATATAGCTTCCAGTGACAACATGGGGACCTTGTGTTGCCTGGGACCTTCTGATGTGACCCCTTCTTCCAGGTACCAGTAGAGGCGCTCGGCAGCCTCCCCACTCCACCTCCAGAACCCCTCAGGTCTGCCATCCACAGCAAGGGGCAGTGGGTAACACTGCCAGCCCCTCTGGACACCGTCAACGTCCACCTGCGAGCTGGGTACATCGTGCCTCTGCAGGTACCTGGGTTGGGCAGCTGCAGGGCCTGGGAGGGGCCTCTGGGGGGAAGGAGACCAAGGAGGGGGAGGACACAGAGCACAGCCTACCACCACTCAAGCAGGTCTGCGTGCTGGATGCTGTGTCAGGGCTCAGCCTGGGTGTCACTAGAAAGGACAAACTGGGGTCCATCTGACTAGCCCTGGCTGTCAGGTGTGGGCTGTCCTGCAGTTCCACTTTCTTATAGCCAGAGCTGCTCCAGCTTAGTGTCCCCCTATCTCAGAGGCCTCCACCAAGGTCAGAACCATGACATATGCGCCCTCTTCCCAGGGCCCTGCCCTCACAACCACGGAGTCCCGTAAGCAGCCGGTGGCCTTGGCTGTGGCCCTGACAGCAAGTGGCAAGGCCTGTGGGGAGCTGTTCTGGGATGATGGGGAGAGCCTGGGGGTGCTGGAGCGCGGGGCCTACACACAGGTCACCTTCTTGGCCAGGAATGTGAGTCTCGGAGCCTGCCCGGGCTGGTGGGGTGGGGCCTGTTGGGGACAGTGCCCACGCTGCTCTGGCCAGGGGAACAGGCCGGGGTCCCTGGTGGGGCACTATGCTGGGCCTCCCTGTCCCCTCACGTCTGCACAGAGGCCGCCCTGTGATGCGGTCCACGCGGTCGGTCGTGAGTCTCTGCTATATGCTGACACCCACCCCCGTATCCTCTCTCTGCCTGTGTGTGGCCAGAACACCCTCGTGAATGAGCTGGTGCACGTGAGCAGGGAGGGGGCAGACCTGCAGCTAAGGAAGGTGACCATCTTGGGGGTGGCCACAGCGCCCCACCGGGTTCTCTCCAATGGGGTCCCTGTCTCCAACTTCACCTACAGCCCTGACAGCCAGGCAAGAGCAGTGACGGAGTGGGGGCGGGAGGTGTTGAGGGTCCCAGTGGCCCGGATCACATCATAGACGCGCTTTGGGGCGGGGCGGGGGTGGGCACCCGGATCACATGGGCAGAGAGGGACTTGGGGGATGGGTGGGGGCTTGCTTCCCGTGTCGCCCTCTGGAGGACGGTAGAGTTGGGGTGGGGTCACGATGGCGACCACAGGCAGCCCCTCATCTTCAGAGGAACATGGTGCTAATGCAGACTCACTGGCCATCACAGTGGGAAGGACAGCCCCATGTCCACTTGCCCACAGCAGATACTCACGTCCCAGGCTGTGGGTGGGAACTGCCTGGCACTCAGTGTCCCTTCTCGTGCCTTCCAGCTCCTGGCTGTCCCCGTCTCGCTGTACGTGGCTGAGCAGTTCCACATCAGCTGGGCTTAGCAGGAGCAGCCTGTCCGTCTCTGCCTGTGCGGGAGACGCTGAGCACGCAGACAGCTCCTGGGGTCCTGAGGTCTTGGGGTCCAGGCGCTGTCTCCTGACCCGCCTGAAGAGTTCTGTGCCTGGAGCCCACGGTTCCCAGTCCCCCGAGGGCTGCTGTGTTGGAGCTGTAAGGTTTGCCTCCCATGCCTGCCGCCTGTGCAGCAGCAGCATCTGCCCCCAGCCGTCCCTGCCGCCAGAGAAGACACTGAGAAGACACTGCTCAGGACAGAGATGGTGTGCTGCACCAAGGTCAAGGTCAGCTGTGAGTCAACAAATGAACACAGCTGGCAACACTACAGAGTTTGCAGGGTGTGGAAAACTTACTGGGAAGTGCACTTGCTTTTAATAAACGGGCGTTTGGAACCAGCTTCTGCCGGTCTTCTGGGACTCGAGGCAGGGAGGAGGGCCAGGGCTGTGGGGGCAGCCACACCTGACGTCCCCTGCCTCTCTAGCCAGCACCCTTCACGTCCCCGAGTCACCTCCCCTCCCCAGCACCCTCACATTCAAGTCACCCTTCACAACCCCTCACCTCATGTTATTACATATAGGAGATGAGGGGCCAGGAGGCAGATGGTAGAGATGTGTCCTCACGAGGGTTCGGGACGAGGAATTTGGGGGGGCGGGGGGGGAGAAAGATCTTAGCCAGAGGCAGACAGCCATCCCTAATGATGCGAGGAGATGAATTCAGGCCCAGGGTCTCCCTGCCAGGCTTACTGCAGTCAGGGCCAGCAGAAGTCGCTTTCACAAGCTGGCCAGACTGTGCAGCACACCCCGATTGTCACTGGGATTGACGGTGCTGAAGAGAGCAGCCTTGGCTTGTCTCTGGGGCCTCTGGAAAGCCAGGAGCCAAAAGCACAGTGACTCCTGGAAGCCATGTGTCTGGCTGGGTGACCCAGCACTCGTGTTTGGGGTAATTATTCCTAGCCCATGGCATAGACAAGAGTTGCCCAGCCAGGTCCTGAGCCCTACCTGCCACTTTGCATACGGGGAGCCTCTGACCTAAGTCACCTGCAGACTGGGGGACAGCCATACTAACCACAGGTGCTACTCTCCCCTCGTCCCAGCCCCATGTGGAGGTGACTTCAATGGGAGAAGCCAAGGCACCCATCTGGACAGCAGTGCGGGTGGAGGTGTGCACCTCCCCACTAAGGGCCATCAGTCCTGTTTCCTCCACCACATGGAGGGGGTGACGGAGGTGCAGGAAGGCCCCCAATTATTCATTGCTCCCAAGGACCTAGAGAGAAAACAAAACCGGGAAGGGGAAGAAGCAGGGGGAGTGGCCCCTTCCTGGGCATCCTGTCCCTGGTGCTTTGCCAGCCCCCAGGGCTAATGGCACTGACTGCTGACAAACTGGACCTCCACTCCGTGCCATTGCCCAGCACTGCAGGGTGCCCGTGGCCAATGCCCTTTACAAGACCTGACCATTGCAGAAGTTGAGTCCTGGGTGAGATTAGCATCATGTGTATGCAAATCCTTGTGGGGTAAGGGACAGGTAGGGGTAGAGAGAGGCACTGCTTCCACCCACTAAGAGGCCGGGGTCTGCTCACACCATGGTCCGTGCCCACAGCCACCTGCACGCAGTGGCCAAGATGGAAGCCACTAAACTTAAGTGAATTTTAAAGCAATGTGGAAGCAAAGACGTCCCAGGTACCAGGACTGTCCCACCTGCCCTCTGCAGGGGGAAGAATAACCAAGGATCTGTTCACAGCCCTTCCTCCCCATTCAGCTGCCTCTGAAGCCAGGTTGGGGGCTCAGAGTGAGATGCTCCCGCCAGGATGCATAACCCAAGAGCAGAGATGCGTGTGGTGGGGTGGCCTGGTGGGCACCCACCCTCGCAGGCCCCCCAGAGGCCTGAACTGGGCCATCCTGACTTCTTACAAAGGGGCCACAGTGTTCCCCTTCTGCGCTGAGTCCTGCAGACTGTGTAGCCAGTCCCGGGGGCAGAGACATGGTTTCCCTCTTGTTTGTGTTGGTACAAATTAACGTCAATGCCCCTTTTCTGTCCTGGAAGCTTGGTGCTGGGACAGTAACCAGCCCAGTCTTGACAAGTCAGTCAGGGACAGGTAAGTTCTACGTTCTGAAGACACCCCCACCCACTTTACCTAAGGGTGTCTCAACTGTCATGCTTGGTACAAGTCAATGACAGAGCCCTTTAGTGGCCACTGTGGAGCCTGTGCGCCTTACTGACTCTTCCTGACCCCAGCGAGGGCCCAGAGAGGAGCTTGCAAAAGGCCAGACTGCTGGGACCCAGGTGGGTAAGAGGAGCCAAGCTGGACCTGTGGGTTGTCCCGCTGTGTGACAAATGGTAAATGTGCTCGGTGCTAGACAAGCCCAACCTTTGTAGCGGTCACCTGCAGTTGTCCCTTAGGCCCCTGAACACTGCGTATCACGACATCAGAAACTGAATGCAAGCAGTAGAGGGGTTCACAGGGAGGACAGGGGATCCGAGTGGGAGCAATGTGCAGTCTGAACTCCCACAGGGCCCAGCATTCTCCTTCCCAGGGTGTGTGGGCCCTTGCCCTGGTCTACGCATTTCCTGGTTGCTAAGTGTACTGTCACCTTTATGTCACCCACATAACAGAGCTGTAAATACCTCTGAGTCATCTGGATCAAGATGGAGTCACTTGTGCTAACCTAAACAGGAGGCTATGAAGGAAGGATTTTTATACATGACTGGTTGGTAGTCACAAAAGGGCTGCCAGAGCCAAGACCTTGCCAAAGGCCACTTAGGTCTGACACAAAAGCCTCCCCCACCCTCCAGTGCTGGGGCTGAAACCCCGGGCCTTGCATGCTAGATGAGCACTCTACTGAATGACCCCAGGACACCTGCCCAGCAACATCTGCTCATCCTGGTGTCATCCCTGTTACAATCACTGTGGTCAAGGACTGCTTCATGGAGCTTATGGAATCCTCAATTTTGCCTTTAGAAACTCCCCTTGCCTCAACCCGTCCCATTCTGAGTTCTGCTGTTCCCAAGTAAGCATCAGTCTTTCCTAAAGAAACTGTCATCTGGCTGCCACGGGTGCAGTTAAGAGGTGCACCTTATCAGTTTCCCCCAGGCCAGGGTCTGCAGCCAGCGTTCCAGTCAGGGTAATGCACACACCACCACTCCCAAGGGCCTGGCCCTTAGTCTTCCCTGTCTCCAGGCATCCATGGCTATTTTGTGTCCCTACAGATTAGTTTGTAGACGTCATATAAACAGAACTTTTTAAAATCTAATAGCACTCAACATGATTTCTGGAGACTCATCCATGTAGGTCTATCAACACTTTGTCCTTCATTGCTCAGCAGTTTCCCATTGTAGGGACCAACCATGGTTTGTCTATCCCCCTTTAACATAGATTAAGGATTAGCTGGGGGTTTTTTGGATATTGTGGTCCTGGACATTTCATTCTTCCATCCCCAGATCTTAGCTGAACCACCCCTGCATGGTCTTTTGACCAGGTAGTGGGACGATCACAGGTGCAGGTGTAAGGACAAGGGAATCCCTGAGCACCGCTATTCTACCTACCATAAAAGGGTTCTTTGAAAATCCCGGCTCCAAAGCCCTCGTTACACACATGCCTTCCACCTGTTTTCTCCTGGCCGGCTCCACTACTCTCAGCGTAGCCATGGCGGCAGATTCTACCACCAACCCAGCCCAACGACTGCTGCACCTGTGGATAAATGAGTCTGATTAGGAATTCCCACCGTGATGTTGAGTGGTGCACTTCCAGGATTTGATGACTTTGGAAGATGTCACTGAGTTTGCAATCACACCAGAAGGAAGGATTACTAAATTACATCAGATTTTGCTAAAGAGAAGTAATGTAACAATGCTGGTTCTGAAGTGTGCATGGATTTCCTTGACTTATGCTAGGTTCTGTTTTGTCTTGTAATTGCAAGCAAATGGAACTTCACTTTTGTCTTTTTTTTTTTTTTGGTGGTACTGGGGATCGAACCCAGGGCCTCATGCATGCTAGGTAAACACTTAAACCACTGAACCACAACCCCAGACCTTGCTTAGCTTTTAACGTTTAGACTCTATAAAGCAAGTGTCCCATGGAGGGGAAATGCTCTGAAGATGTAATGTGTGCCTGTTTTTCTAAGTTAATCATTACCTTGTTACCTTGGAAAATGAAGAGCTTGGTTTGTTTGGGTTTTTTGCAGTACTGGGGCTTGAACTCAGGGCCTTCACCTTGCACCACTCCACCAGTCCTTTTTTTGTGAAGGGTTTTTCAAGATAGGGTCTCAAGAACTATTTGTCTGGGCTGGCACTGAACCACGATCCTCCTGATCTCTGCCTCCTGAGTAGCTAGGATTACAGATGTGAGCCACTGGTGCCCAGCAAACTTGTTTTTGAAGACTAAAAAATAAAGACGTTTTTGGTTTAAAAAAAAAAAAAAAAAGTAAAATGTTTCATCTTGATAATTAATCTTTGTAATTACTTTTTAGATAATTTAAAAAAAAATCTTTGCCAAAGAATTCACTATGACTTCCTGTTTTCCACTATGGATTCTGCAATTCTAGCTCCTGTATTTCAAACATTTCAAGGTGTTGTTTATGATTGAGTGAAGTGGCCTGCCCAAGGGTCACTAGAACAGCTGGCAGCACAGTAAGAAACACAAATGCATGTTCATGGGAAAACTTTAACGTTTAATGAAAAAGACTTAGAGAAATGCATTATTATTTACATATGGGTAAGAAAACATGGCAGAACCCAGGGCTTTTCCTGGGGGTGCTGAGAAGAGACACTGCCTCCAAATACTTCCACATGGAGTACAAAGCAGGGAGCACAGTCTTCAGATCAGATCAGATCAGCAACTGCAAGTGAAGAGCACACATGAGGAAAGGAACCTCAGACCTGACGCTGCACACCTGGCGAGGCACGGTCAACCCCAGGCTCCGGGATCTCCCAGCTATAGCACCCACGCCAGTGTGAGCTGGCTCTTACCATTCATGGGCATCTCATCGATCTGAGTAGAGTAGTACTGCTCGATGTCTCTGAGGATGCGGATGTCGTCATTTTTTACAAAGTTAATGGCCACACCCTTGCGGCCATACCGACCTGACCTCCCGATTCTTCAGGAATAAAACAGAATCACCTTAGTAAACACAGAACAGACTTTAGCAAAAGCATTACACATAACGATAAGAAGGCTGGCCCACCTGTGTATGTACAGCTCTCTGTTGTTCGGCAGGTCGTAGTTGATGATGAGGGACACCTGAGGGACATCCAGCCCCCGGGCCCAGACATCTGTGGAAATGAGCACTCGGCTGCAGAGAGAAGGGGCGTGAAGGTGAGACTGGAGCTGCCCCCATTACTGATGTGGGCACGCCTGGCTCCAAGCCCAAAGCATCACATCACTGTAGTCCCTCTGCCACTGCAGTGTCAGGAATGCCACCTGGAAGCCCTTGCAGATGGCCACTTGGTCTAGCTAGTTATTTAGGCCATGTGGACTATGTGATTTTAAAAAAATAGATAAATAAAGTTAGAATATCAATTTAAATTGTTTAAAGCCAGTCGCATACCAATAATTGAGAAAAATACTTTTGTCTAGGAAAAACTCAATTACAGCTGGGTGCCACTGGCTCACATCTCTAATCCCAGCCACTGGGAAGGCTGAGATCATGAGGGTCATGGTTCCAGGCCAGTCTGGAAAAAACTGTGTGGCATATACACTTGTCATCCAGCTATGGCAGGAAGCTTAGAACAATCACTGGATTGGAGCAATATTTGTACAAAGTCTGAGGAGGACAAGTGAAACAGAAGACTTCTCACTGACATGCAGCGTTCTGCTGCTGGTCACAATTTTCCAGGAACTTCCGAATTGTGAGATAGAGAAGGCTGGCTAACTTATTTGCCTGTATAAATACACTTTGATAATTCTTTTTACATTTTCATAAACTTACTTTTGCAGATATAAAATTAGAGAATTTCATTTGTTCTTTGGAGTCTTTTATTCCATTGTACATCACTACAGATTTTTCACTTTATAGCACAAATTTTTAAGTTGAGAGAACATGGAGAACTTAGCAATTTGGGATGTTTGGTATCACAAACCAAGTGTCAGTAGGTTGAACTACGTCGAAGTAAGTCAGAGTTTCACATCTAATATGATGTGAAGATTTTTTTACATATAAAGCAGATTTTTCTAATTTAAATACCCAAGTGTAAAAATCAAGTGTGTTTCTTTAGGTGTACTTGATAGAAATTTCTGTAAATTGTATTTTGTATCGCAGAGTGTTATATCACTGTACATTAAAACACAGGACTTCATAGGTTTTGTTACTTGAAGTAGAATAAATACCTACAGAGTTAAAAAAAAAAAAACAATAGGATCCAGGCTGACCTTGGCAAAAAGTGAGACCCTAACTCCAAAGTAACCAGAACACAAGAAGGGCTGGAGGCGTGGTCAAATGTGAAGCCTATGTTCACGCCTCAGTACTGGGGAAAGAGGTGGAGATTCAAATATGAACAGTAGCCTCACTGACTTTGGCCCAGTGGCTGCTTCAAATGTGAGATTCAACCCACACGACCCTCCTTGCTACAGCATCTGTTACACCCTACAACCATACTGTCACCAGAGGTCAGAACCACACGTGCCCACTGAGCGCCTGACAGTCTGACATGTGGCTGGCCTGAACTGAAATGTGCTGCAGGTGTAACATACACACCTGATTTTGAAGACTGGGCATAAAAAATTCAAAACAATTCATTAATATTTTCCATACTAACTACATGTTGAAGAAGCGATATACTGGCTTCATACATCATTAAGAATAAACCTCACTTGTTTCCTTTTTTACATTTCATAATGGTTTCTGGAAAATTTAAAACTACACATAGCTGGACCTCTATTTCTGCTGGACAGTGCTGGCCTGGAGGTGAAGTGTTTGGACAACAGAACGGAAGAGGGCAGCTGCCCTCGAGTCACACCCAGCTGAGCCTACGGGAGGAGAGAACAGCCCAACGCACTATTTGAAGCGGAAAGGCCAACAGTGTCCATAAGTCCTACAAACGCCAACAAGAAGCAGAGGACACATGTAGACAAAGCAAGGTAAAAACTGCTGAAACAAAGCATGGGCGAAAACCCAAGCCAGGGAGCAGCCCTGAAACAGACTCTTCACAGCACCAGGGGACTGGCGGCTGCTAGCCTTCAGGACAAGTGGGCAAGACCCAGGACGGCCTCAAGGAAGGTAGAGGAAACTTCCCGCCAAGCTAGAATTTCACCTCAGCAGTCAGCAACTCCAAAACATGCAAGGAGACCATCCCCAGCGGAGACACTTCTAGACAGACCAAAGGCAGATCAGCAGCCCCAACCTAATGTGAACGCAGCTCAGATGGAAGTTCAAAGAAGGAGAAGAGTAACAAATGCCTAACTCGAATAAGACTTTGTTGTATAAAGCAAAATGTCAATCTAATAATCCCCAGCACTGCAAAATGGACAGTCCTGATGACTGTCCTAGGTTTGGGGTAAGCAGAGCTAGAACTTAGGGGTCCTCCTGTTTTCTGAGACAGTCCAAGTGTCAACTGATGGCGCCCACTGAAACACAGACACAGTGCAATTCCCAGGGTAGCTACTCAATAAGAAAGAAAGAAACATCTTCAAAGAGGAGGGAAAGGCAGCTTAAAAATCCAAATTGAGAAAAGCAGCAGAGGCGAGATGAGAAATAAGGCGTTCTCATGGTCAAGTCAGAGCAGCAGACAGATGAGAACGTGCAGTAACAGTGACTAGGGGAGAGGCTCTATCCGAAGATAGGGATTACTGTGATTACTGATGACATGATATTCCCAAAAAACATGAAACCAAGGACACACAATGGCTGTAAGAAGATGAACAAGCGTGATGGGAAATGCCAAAGCGATTCGGACAAGCACAGCGTGGCTGTCAGGTGTGCAGGCGTCAGGACAGAAAGCCGCTCTGTAGGTACCCACACTGCAGGTTACAGTCCCCAGAGACAAGCTATAACGGTGCACAGCCCTGGAGACAGAGAGCAGGAAGCCAGGGAGGCCTCACCCCAGGTTCTTTGCATTCAGTGACAGACAGAGCCCAGGGAAGCACAGCCCATTCAAGGACGTGCAGGACACAGGGCCAACACACGGCAAATCTGAATGAAACACACAGGCGTGTTCTCTAACCACTGCAGAACCAAAGCAACACACTTCCCACTCGTTAAGGCCAGTTATCCCTCAACATAGCCCAGCACGCGAGTACAGTGTCACCTCCCAGCATATGGGACAGGAGGCCACCGGGAGGGTGAAGAACTCAACAGAACAAGCAGCACCCAGGACCACCCAGGCACCCCAGCCAGCATGGCCACCAGATACAGTCACCACCAGCCACCACCCACCTGGCACCAGACCGGAACTCCTTCATGATGGACTCACGCTCCTTCTGGGGCATGTCTCCATGCATTGAGGACACGGTGAAATTGGCTTCTCGCATTTTCTCTGTCAGCCAGTCAACCTACAAATCAAACCAAACAGATGCTACTTGGGAGCTCATCAACCACGCCAGAGGTGTGCACTCAGGGTTTCCCTTCCACACCTGCAGAGGCAACGTGAATATCTAACACAACTGTTCTCACAGATGTGCAGAAAATGCACTGCTGCCCTACACGCTGGGGCTTCCCTGTGAAATTCTCTTAATCCATTCGTTCCATATACTGATGGGGGGAGGAGAGCAAACACAGACCCTTGTCCACCTCTCTTGAAATTTAAACAAACTCCCACTCCTTTTCAGTCTTCTAAAAGGAGGCCAACAGTTCTTAGCTCTGCCCGCATGTTAGCCCCACCTGGGCCTGTGTCTGCCTTAACCCAATAACATCTGAATCCTACGGGTAAGACTAGCGTATCTATTTTCATATATCTATTTACTGTATTTTTATTTTTTTAAGATGGGGTTTCTGTGTTGCCAAGACTGGTCTCAAACACCTAGGCTCAAGCAATCCTCCAGCTTAGCCGCCCCTGTGAACACAGGCCTGCAACTTCACAGGTCTGTTCACACATGAGCAGTCTATGGCAGCTTTTGCACAGGGACCATGCCCCAAGTCCAGCATACACACCGCCTGCCTGCCATCTACAGAGAAGCTAGGCCCCAGTCCTGAAGACCCAAAGACAACAGCAGGGTGGGGCTGCGCACCTTCCTTTTGGTGTTGCAGAAGATGACTGCCTGAGTGATGGTCAGCGTGTCATAGAGGTCACACAGGGTATCAAATTTCCACTCCTCTCGTTCCACTGCCACAAAAAACTGCTTGATGCCTTCCAGGGTCAATTCATCACTAGGGGACAAGGCAAAATGTCACATATCACTCTTCCAAACAGAGCATGGAGATGGGCCACGGGACAGGCTCTGAGAGATGCCAATGGACATGGTCTGAGATGGACATCCCAAAAGTCTGGTCCCCAAAGCCCTGCCCCATCACTCCAGTCAGCCACATCATCCTACCCCGTCACTTGTACATGTTGGGCTTTCCTGAATAGTTGTACAACCTTGAATGGGGTTCCAGAAAACACACTGCTAACAAACTTGTGTAATTTGGAACTATGGGTCAAAGGAGAATGGGTACTGTCAACGCTAGTCTTTCACAAAAGGAAACTGAGTGGGCACACATTCCTACCGCTTCACCAGGATGCGGATGGGGTCTGTCATGAACTTGTTGGTCATCTCCAGGATCTCATGAGGCAGCGTGGCACTGATGAGGACTACCTGTGTGGCTGGAGGCAGGTACCTGTACACGTCGTAAATCTGCTCTTTGAAACCTGGGAGAAGAAGATGGGCAGTGGCTGTAAGGCTGTCTCTAGTAGAAAGGGAGGTCTAGACTCTTACACCCCATCACCTCCGCCTTCTGGAATGTGTTCTCTACTAAAGTTACTAAAACCAACTTCTACTTCACACAGATGTTTTTTGCAACAACAATTTAGTTTTTCTTCCTAATTTCTTCCAAAAAAGAGAGACCTGTGGTTTTAGGACAAATTCATTGACATTCACATCAATATTCCCTTCTCCTACAGTCAGTACAAGCATTTCCATGAGCTATACCGAAACTCAGGCATCAGTCACCTGTGCTGACCCACAACAGTGCGCAATGTGTGAGCAGTGTTGGCTGAAACATTGTCACTTTGCTTGGGATTAGTCTTATAAAGCCCTCCCACAACAAAATAAAGTAAGGATTTTATGTTCATAACTGCCTGAGACACAACTGCTTCTCCACAAAGAAAACACTACAAATATTCAGAATGCTTTCGTTATGTACGCATTTCAATTGTATGCCATGAAGTCTGAAGAGCTAAGACCCCTGTCAGGAGAAAAGGTCTATGCTTATACCTTTATTCAACATTTCGTCAGCCTCATCCAAAACCAACATCTTGATAGCCCGTGTCCTTAAACTTCTGCGTCGAATCATGTCTACAAAAGCAGAATTTGAGGTTATCACACATGAGGCTGTAAGGAAAGAGCCAGCCATTCCAACTGGTCCTCGCAGTCTTTCGGAGACCACCCCAGACTGGCAACTGCCCACAGACTACCCACAGCACAATTCTCACTGATGGAAAGGCTTACCAAAGACGCGCCCTGGCGTGCCTGCGACAACGTGCTGCCCATAGTCCAGCTTCCTTATGTCCTCCCCGACGTTGGTGCCCCCGATGCAGGCATGGCACTGCACATTCATGTAGTCCCCCAGAGCGAGCAGGCCCTGGACCAAAACACAGGCTCATGTCAGGGAGCTACCAGACATACACATCATCTGTCCAAAAGTGAAGGTCATTTCATTCCAACTTGAAAGGTCCACCATAATTATTTTAGGCCACTATTCACACCATAAACCACAAATTCTCTTCTACTTTCCTCTGCCAAATGAAGTCAATTGAGAATTTATTATAAAAGCAAAGCATATGAATTAAAGAACAATCAGAAGATAAATACAATCCTAATCCTATCCACCCTATGTCAGTATTAACTTCCTACTAAGTGTCCTTCCAAATCATGAGTATAAAATATTTAATTAAAATGGACTTTTTGATTGAGAAAGTTACATCTCTAAGACTACAAAAATATATATATTGAAGACTACAGTAAAAACAACTTAATGCAAACCAGCAAGTCACATAAGGATTTATGGCAACTGTTAAGAGACCAGCTGTCAAAAATGCACAAAGCTGTGTTCAATCCCCAGCACCACAAAAAAACAAACAAAAAAGCTAGGAATCAGGAAAAATATCTTGAAGGACCAGAAAGACAGCATTATTTATGCGAGTCAGTTTTACAACTAAACCATACAAGCAGCACTTGTGAATATACCACCATCCCACCATCTTTAATTATCTCACCTTTTGAATCTGTACAGCTAACTCTCTTGTTGGAGCCAAGATCAAAGCTTGGGTTTCTCGAACCTAGTGAATAATTAGAAAAAAAAAAGAGAGAGAGAGAGAGAGAGAACCCCAAGTGTTTTTTAAAATCTTTTAAAAGTACCGTACGTTAATTGTACAAAATAATGGTTCACCGTGGCATTTCCGCACATGCATATAACACACTTTGTTATATTCACCCCATTACCCTCGTCTCCCTCCCTCTGATCCCCTTCCTCTTCCCAAATAGTCTTTCTGCTACTTCCAGGTCTTTTTTTTTTTTTGGAGGACTGGGGTTTGAACTCAGGGCTTTGCACTTCCAAATCAGGTGCTCTACCATTTGAGCCACACCTCAAGTTCTGCTCTGGTTGTCTGCAATCTCCTGAACTATGTTTTTTTGCTTTATTTTGCAGTACTGGGGTTTGAACTCAGGGCCTACACCGTGAGCCACTCCACCAGCCATTTTTTTGTGTGTGATGGATTTTTTTCGAGATAGTGTCTCACAAACTATTTGCTCGGGTTGGCTTCAAACCGCGATCCTCCTGATCTCTGCCTCCTGAGTAGCTGGGATTACAGACGTGAGCCACTGGGGCCCGGCTGAAATCTCTTGAACTATTTGTCCAAACTGGTCTTGAACTTCCGATCCTCCTGATCTCAATTTCTCAAGTAACTGGGATTATAGACATGAACCACTGGTGCCAAGTTATATCTTCTTTTTTAAAATCTAGATTTCACATATGAAAAAACATGCAATATTTATCTAAGTCTGGTTTATTTGGCTTAACATGATCTCCAGTCTCAGCAGTTTTAATGTGGCTTATAGTAACTCACACTCAGCTCTACTGTAAATATCACCATATTATTAATTATACCTTTGATTTCCAACAGAAGCAAATTTTAATGTTACTTAAATTGTAAATCTAGCAATAACATGACATATAAGTCAGGATGCTTATGTACAGAGAACTTCCTCTAGTTTAAAAAACCCTCCTATGCAGGGTAGCACACACCTGTAATCCCAACACTTTGGAGACAAGAGGCAGAAGACTGCAAGTTCAAAGTCAGCCTGGGCTACCTAGTGAGACCTAGTCTCAAAAGAAAAAAAAAAAAAAACACCCTAACAGAAGGTCTGAAGGTGCAGCTCAGCGGTAGAATGCATGCCTAGCATGCCCAAGGGCTGGGTTCAATTCCAGTACAACATCAAAACCCTCCAAGTTTAAAAAGAGAGGATTCTATGCCAGGATATTTGTGTGTAATTAAGATTTCCTTTTAAGATGCTGAGTGGAACAAGCTCGAAATTTAAATTATGATCATTGAACACTGCATTGTAGAAGAAAAGCAATGCAGATTTAGAGCGTTTGCTTTGAGAGCAGCAACTCACCTGAATGTCCAAACACTGGAGGACCGAGATACTGAAGGTGGCTGTCTTGCCTGTGCCAGACTGAGACCTGTTTAAGAGAGCAGACAGGAGGACTGGAGAGAGGGCCCACGCCACTATCCCAACCCCACGGCCCCTCCACCTGGTTCTCCAAAGGTCTAGCTCCAGAAGACCTGCGCAGCTTCTTCCAGAAAATGCCCCTCCATCCCCAGTACCACCTCCAACTCCAACTGCGAGGGTATAGACTCAAGTAAAGTCACAGCTGTCCGTCTCCACAGATGAGACGGACATATCCACAGGTGACAGTGGATATGGCGTCTGCATCAGGGCCAAAGAATCTGTAACAAGTGTTTTATAGGTGGCAGGAAAGGGGGACTCTTCTTTACATAAATACAACTGTTTTCTAAAATTTTAGGCTGAAACTGGCCTCCAAAAACCTTTTTTTTTTCTGCATGGCACTGAGAATTGAACTCAGGGCCTCGCCCTTGCTACACAAATGTCCACCACTTGGGCCACAGCACAGTCCTCTCAAAACTTTTTCAAATAGGTGAGTCTTTTTCAAAACAAAGCAAATAAGGACCAAAAGTGTAAGTCAGTGGTGGAGGGCCTGCCTAGTATGCAGGAGGCCTGGGTTATGTCCCCAGTCTGGAGGGGGGAATGAATAATACTACTATTAAAATAAAAGAGTATTACATACAAACCAACATGCTGACTGACAGCTGAGCAAAGCTGGCTAAAAACCAAAAACTTTCTCTAGTCGAGAACACAAAAATAAAAAGAGTAAAGCCCTGGGGCTAAAGAAAAGGAGAGGGCTGGTCCTAAATGCAGACAGACAATGTGCACTGCTCACCTTCTCCAAACACTTCTCCACACTGCCTATCACTGACTGGAGCCCGCTGTCCCCACACCCGACTTACTGTGCAATGACATCTCTCCCTTTAATTATCTGCTTGATAGCTCGCTGTTGGATAGCTGATGGTTTTTCAAAACCTGCAAATAAAAATAGCAAAACTTAGCTCTCACCACTACAACAGTGGTAAAACCATGCCGCGTAAGCTCCTCAGAGGCATGAATCACTTGCTTTTCAACCCCTGCCAACCACAGCCCTGGTTTAACCCGATGCCATCACTGTGGATTTTTATACTGGTTGGCAGAGTACATATGTAAAGACAGCTCTGTAAAAGCAGCATCAAATTCAGAATACAGAGACCTTGGTTTTGTTAAACAAGACAAAAAACCCTTTGTATATGCATTGTCTGGAAGCACAGGCACCAACATGCTGAGAGTGGGGTGATGAAGAGGGCCTCGCCACCCTTTACTCTAGTTATCGCTGTATCCGTGGACTACATTACAAACCACCCCATCACCTTTTTTTTTTAAACTAACAAGTGGAAAGTGAAAAGGACACTAGCTAGCCAGTGCCCTTTGCTAGCAGGCAGCACTGGGCTGCAGGGTGTCCATACACACACCCCACACAGGGTATTTATTCAACCTGCACTGCTCTCCTGATGCAGCCACATTAACTACAGCATTACCTTCCCTGCAATTACCTTAGGGATGAAGCTATTTTGAAGGGCTTGGAGTTACCTTCCAAGTAAGCAAATAAAACTTTACAAAAGCTGTAACTCAATTATTCTGGTAGTCTTTTAAATGTAGCAAATTTCCCATCTCAACACTAAAGCAAATATAACAGGATTGAAACCCCTTATGAGGACAGGGATGTGGACGGGAAAATGCTGTTCCAGGGCAGGGGGGCCCCCGAGTGCCAAGAAGGCAGGCAGAGACTGGCTGTGAGGCCTTCTTTTTACCTCTCATCCATCAGCAACTTCTCTTCACTGTCTAACCTGTTCCAACACTGAGAACTGCTGAATAAAGGACACCCTGATCAAAGGCCACCTGCCTTGATGCCCCATCTGCCCTGGGGTCCCAACTTTAGACAACTGCCCAACTGGAAGGCTTACAGGTCTCACCAGTACCACCTTGAATGCACCCAATCTCGGCTGATCTCGGAAACTAAAGTGGGTCAGACCTGGTTAATCCTTGGATGGGGGTCTCAAGGCCTCTCAGACAGATCAAGAAAATGGTCCCTATTTCGCCTCCCTCAAAACTGCCACCTAAGCGATGTTTGCCAGCACTGCCCACCAGGTCACTCAAAACACTGCAGAATCCTGCTCTAGTCCTCCTTCCTCAGCCAACAGCCAACCCTGTAAGTTTGACAGTTCTCCATCTCCAGGAAACATCTCTCCTCCACCAGGTCCAAGCCTCCCTGCCTCCTCTCTGCCTCACCTCATCCCAGATCCAGGGTCAAAACAAACCCCGAAACTGCAAAGCTGATCATGCCACTTTTGCTTAAAACCCTCCAGTGGTTTCCCACTTCACTTAGCAATGAATTCCAAATTCTTGACCACGACCTCTCCAAACTGATTCCTGGATTCCTACGACAGGGGACTTCCGCTCCTGGAATGCAAAGGCTAAGGACGGCAAGGCCTGACTGAGCACCAGCTGTTTCATCCTCTTGCTCTCAGCTCAACATCATCCCTTCTGGGACCCCCGCCCCTCCGCCACAAACCTGTCCCATTTTAGCTCTCTCCTCCCCAATCCCACTCCACCCCATCACCCGGTTTCATGTTTCCCATAGCAACTCTAACAACCTAAGCAGCCTTGGTTTCATACGTCCGCCTCCCAAATAAGTACTGAGCTCCCTGACAGTCCCAGCCTTCCTAGTTTACCGCTACCCTCTCCCCTCCCCTAGTGCCTCGGGCACTCGTAAGTACAAAACAAGTTTATGTGCTGAACAATTAGCTGCAAAAGTTCCCGGAAGACTCTGCATCCCTGCTGGACCCAGCTCGGTGCTCTGCCTCCGAGCAACGCACACCGAAAAACTCGACACAGGCCAGGCGTGGCGACAAAATGCCAGGGCGGGGGGTCGCACGTCATCGGCTCCCGGAGTTCCGGCCCCTGACCCCAACGCCAGACTGGAAGTCACCAGTCGCCCGGCTGGGTCTCCGCCTGCGCCCTCCGATCGAGAACCCCAGTCCGCAACCCCCGGTTCGCATCCCCGGCTCCCAGCCCGCGACCCCGACCGTAGGCGTAGATGCCGCGCAGCAGGTCCTCCCGCAGGCCCATGGTGTCGAACGTGGGCGTCACGTCGACCTCCTCGCTAGTCTCGAACTCCACTTTAGTCATGTCCTCCTCTTTCAGCAGCCGCTTCCGCGCCGAGCCCGAGTTAGCCATCGTGGCCGTGGCCGCCATGATCCCTACTCGGCTGAGAGCAGAGCGCGCGCTTCAGCTGGAAGCGGAAACAAGCCCGGCACGGCCGCGGCTACCGAGCGGAAGTGACGCCAGCGCGCACGCCAGCGCGAGCGAGCGTGTGTGCGTATGAGTGTGCGTCTGGCTGTGTCTCAGGAGGGGCGGGGCGCTCCTCCTCACGTAAAGAGAATGCGCGCTTGCTGTGGGGAGAGGAACGGTACTCCTGTTCTCGCGCTCTCTGAAGCTCCGCGGGATCCCGCGAGGGGCGGGGCTCCACACATCCCTATATAAGGGGCCTGTGCGGCGCTCTGAGTCGGGTGGTGCGGACCGGGTTTGGGGTTGCGTTTCTCATCTGCCCTCGCGAGGCACTAAACTGTGGGTTCTGGAAAGAAACCGGGGAGCGAGTAAGGGTCCCCCTGAGGAACGCGGGTCTCTGAAGGGCGAGACCCGCTGGCTTGCGCATTCTGAGCGCAGAGGCCTCAGCGCATGCGGCTTTGTTAACGGATGCGGGTGTTTCCGGTAGTCGGCTCTTAGCCGTTCCCAGCTGCCTTTTCGCTGCGTTGCCATGGTTACCGCGGCGCAGCGTGGTCTAGCGAGTGGCGCGCTGTCCCTTTTGGACAGCACCCCCGGCCGCTGCTTCACCACGAAGTGCTATCGGCTAAGGCCCGGATTCTGCGAGGTTGTGCATGAACTAATCGTGCTGTCCTGCAGAAAAGGTGACTCCAGTCGGGGTAGATGTCATCGCCCTGGAGAGCACGGACCAGTTGGGACGTCCTAGACTTCCTTAAGAGCCTGCCCACACCCAACCGCCCGAAATGCGCAGTTCACTCGAGAATCTTGCTTTCAGGTTTTGGGAAGTTTTGCTCCGCGAGGGCCAGTTCAGGCCTTTTTTCAGGTAGGCCTTGCTGTAGGAGGCATGTCGCTGTTGTCCTGGGGATGGAACCCAGGGCCTCCCACACGTTAGGCAAGTGCTCCAGCACTGGGCCACACCCCCAGGCCTTGATCCAAGGCCGCTTTCCTGAGATTCTTGAGAGAGCTCCATTTGCGAAGGTTAATTTAGTTAAAAGCAGATTATTTTAGGAAATCATGGGTTGCAGTATGTCCTCAGTGGACAAATAAATGCCGTCTTTAAGCACGAAGCCTTCGTTCTGGTGGCAGAATTTGTCCAAACAAAACTTCTGACCTGATACACATGCCTAGTGAGGATGCTGTTATTAATTAAAATATTGATACTGAATATCCATAAAGCTGACCTTTCTGAGACAAAAATAAACAAAATGTAGATACAAGTTCTCAAGTCTTCCCAATCCACAAAAAAACATTCAGTGCACTCTTAAACTTTTTCAAGCTGTGCTCTGGGGATTGCTTTGCTGTCCATGGTGTAAAATACACATGGATTTCAAGGACTTAGCATAAGAAAAGAATGTAAATTCTCAATTTTATATTGACCATGCTGAATCAATGTTAATAATAGTTTAGGTATATTGAGTTAAGTAAAATTCTATTCAATTTCGCCTGTTTTTACTTTGTGACTACTAGAAATTTTTTAATTCTATTCCTCTTAGACCACGCTCCTCACCAAACTTCTTAGGGTGTCCATCTATTTCAAAGCTTATTTGGTTTTATTGCTAGTAGGCAGCTGTAGTCTGGTGAGTGTGGTACTGAGAACATAACTTAGTTACGTGCCCTGTTTGTTAAAATATTTGCTCAGAGTAGTTATTTGTTCGGTGCATAAGCATCTACTTAAAGCAAGAATAGAGCTGGAGGTATGGCTCAAGTGTTAAAGCACTTGCTTTGCAAGTTCAAAGCCCTGAGTTCAAACACCAGTACCACCAAAACACGGCGGCGGGGTGGGGGGGGAGCAAGAATTGAGCTATATGTGGTAGTGCATGTCTTTAATCCTAGCTTGGGAGACTGAAACAGGAAGACCAGAGTTGGAGGCCAGCCTTACATCTTGTCTTACCTATTTTACTGATGGAAAACTAGGCCCAATCTGATAAGTTCAAGTGCCCTCCATCAAGGGGTTGATAAGGACCCAGCTGTGAACTCCCCACACAGCAGCTTTATGCTGCTTGTCATGCCTGGGCTGTGTATCCTGGGCTGCTCAGGATCTCAAGAGAAGAAGCCTGTGGTCACTAGATTGGACAGGCCTGTCATACTTGATCTTGGCTTGCCATTTGTTTTGGACAGAGGGCATGTCTATTTAGATCCCCCACTATTTCCATAACAAAAGTAGGTGCTTACTAAATAGTTACAGTCCACTCACTGCTTCAGTGTCCAAGGCAAGAGGGAGGGAGACAAGACAGGGTCCCAGCTGGGCAGGAGCATCACAAGCTCAAGTGGCCACCGTTGGGATGATGGAGTAGCTGTGCAGTGTGCACCTCTTGGGAGCCCACTGCACTCCTGAGTCGGTGAGGGCTGAGTGGCCATGCTGTTCAGGGGTAGGGGAGGTGGGACTTACAGGAGTCATCTTCACAGGAGTTCTTGTCCTGGACAGGAGATCCAAGGGACTGTCCCTAAAGGAGGTCTTGCTGCTAGAGGTTCCCACCCATCACCAGGTATTAAAGGCTAAACTCTGTTCTTTTCTAGCCATGGCCTTTAAACCCACCCCGCTGAGGTGGGGCAGTTTACTAAGTGCTGCCTGACTCTACCTTTCTGCCTTCCAGACACATACACGCACAGGTGTGCAAAGAACTGCTCCCATCTCTTGTGCAGGTACTGTCCCAGTTCCGGATTTAGCGGTGGCACCTGCCTTCTCAGAGTTTATGTTTCAGAGAAGGGCAAGACCCACAGAACCTACAAGCAAATAAGATAATTCTAGGTTGTACAGTTACCATGAAGCAAATAAAATGGGACAAAGTAGAAAGAGTTGGTGAGTTGCTGGTTTACCCGGTATCTGAAGGAAGGATCACCTGAGTTGAGAGGAGGTATCCACAGTGACACCCAGGGGAGGAGTGTCCAAAGAAGGACCCATGCGCTCAAAGTCCCTGATGAAAGATGTAACAGAGTGAGTGCGGGCAAGGGAAGATGGAGGAGAGGAAGAAGTAAGCAGAGGCCACATCCAAAAGGATCTTACAGACCACCATGTTCTGTGGTGGCCATAGAGTCACTTCGGGGTGGTTTTCTTCAGGGAGGGGCATGATTTCTGATAAGCAGTTTAGAAGGATGATCTGGCTGCAGGGAGAGGTGGCTGTGGCTGCTGAGCTTACTCACTTGCTAAAAATGGTCACAAGAGGGTTTAGTATACTCGAAATAGAGATTGACAGGGCTGACAGATGGCTGGAAGGGGCTGTTAGGTACACAGAGGACTGAATGGCCTCCTGGGTTTCTGGTGAGAGCAGCGGGGTAGCCATCATGAGAGGTGAAGCCATTGGCTGTGTACTGGGAATGGGAGGACAGAGTAGGGGAGGGACTGCTTGATGGACTCGGACCCCTTTTTGTGGTGATACATATGTTCTGGAACTAGACAGAGGTGGTGGTTTCAAATATTGTGAATGCAACTGTGTGTGGAAATACCACTGAACTGTTCATTTAAAAATGGCTCATTTTATGCCGCCTAAGTTAAAAAAAAGAAAACAAAATGTCAGTTGATGTGAAGGTGCTCAGGCATCCGAGTGGAGTAAGCAGTCATGAGAAGCAGCAGGAAATGACCTGTTTTACCTGCTCTGATGAAAGAGCTTCCTGCTCTTCCCTGGCCCACTCTTTGAGTTGACTCCCTCAGGTGGGCATGGGGTCAGTGTCCACAGCCAGACACCCTGCAGAGTCACACCCGCCATGCTTACTCATGTCTCCAGCCAGGACATTGAGAACCTTTTTAGAGTGTCTTAGAAGAAGTTCTGGAATCCTCCCTTCCTCTAGAGACAAGTGAAGAAGCATATCCCTCCATGTTTGCGATACCCCGACCATTCTTCCACTGCACACCTGTTCTGTGGTCCTTTATATATGTCTACCTAGTACCACCACCTTTACCAGTGCCAACATCATGACTTCAAGGCAAAGCCAGAATCCTTTCCCCAGCCCCCAAAATGTTATGGATAAATGAAGTGTCACCCAGAGGGGTTCGATGACCAGTCTAGGTTCAGCTCATGTCACTCTCTCATATTGATCACTACCATGGGATGCTGAGCCACTAGGTCGCACTGTCTAGCTGCCTTCACACCATCCCACACCCCCTTGGAAATTTCTCCAGTTGATACCTAACCTATCCAGGTAACCAGACATACTGTTCCTTCCCACACACCCACCCCTAGGCAATAGCTAACATACACAGGTTACCAGAAATACTATTCACGCCCCTCAGAAGATACCTGTCCCGTCTAGGTGACCAGAAATATGGTTCCCATGCCGAGCCAATATCCTAACCTATTCAGGTTATCAGAAATACTGTTATATTGCCCTGGAAGCAGAACCCACCTATAATCTTGGGGGACAGAGAATGACTGACATGGGGTCTTCTTAAGGATACAGTTTCTGTCCTCAGAAAGCTCACAGGCCTTTGGGGATTAGAGAGGCTTCCTCAACTCTGTTTCTGTAGCTCTCCATATTTCTGAAAAAATTACCTGTGTTTTCTTAAGGGCAGAAGCTTAGCAGCTTCCCCACCCTTGCTATCTCCTTCTTTTATTTAGCATGACATTTCTATGTTTTCTAGAACTTTCTATGTGTCAGGAATCGTGCACTTTCCCATCATGAGGTAGAGACATTATTAGCCAGAGATGTCAGAAGGCTGAGGCCGAGGGGCTTAAACATCCTGCCCAAGGGGGTGGCTGATGTACACAGGGCAGCTCCTGTCTGCCTCTGACACGGAGCCTGTGGGGCTCCCACCTCCTCCACTCACTCACCAGGAGGAGCTTTGGGATGAACTGCTTTGTGATGTTGGAAACCAACCTCCATCCATCTGAATGAAAATCCTTAAGGTCCTCCTCACTCAGGCAGGGAGTTGTGAATGTCCCTTCTGTCCTGATGGGTGTCAGTATCAGTGAGTACAGGCACCTAGCCAAGATTTCTTCATTCGCTCAGACAATATTTATGGAACAGCACTGTCCTAGGGGTGGGGCTGAGCTGAACAAGAAGAACAAGAAGTCTTGTCCTCTGGAGATTACAGGCTCAGAGTGGGGAGGCAGGCAAGAAAGCAGAAGATTTAATGCAGGGGCCACAAGTCCAGCAGAGCAAGAGAGAGGGACGGGCCAGGATGAGAAATCTATGATTTTTAATAGAATGATCTGGAAAGGCTGTCTGGGAAGGTGGCCCTTGGGTGGCATCCCGAAGCAAGTGAAGCAAGTGAAGTGTTCCAAGCAGAAAGAACAGCAGGTGCAGAGAGAGCAGGAAAGTACCTGAAGACAAAGAGGCCCACTGTCTGGAGCAGGTGAGACGGATGTATGCCTCCTGGGCCATGCAGAGCACTTGGGGACCTGTGTGGCAATGGGAGTGGCCTAAGCCTACTTCTGCTTTAGGGGATTGCTCTGCCTGTGTGCTGAGAATTGGCAGTGGGGGACACGGGAAGAAAGAGGTAGGAGTTACTGCAGAGGTTCAGGGGGACGGCGATCAGGGCACCACAATGCAAGGTTAGCAAGCTGATTCTAGATACATCTCAATGTAAAAGAAACAAGGCTCTCATTAGAACATAAATCGCAGTGATTCGGCGTCCATCTCAGATGGATCCCATGAAATTATTTAAATATTCCTGTAAGTGATCAGGAGAACTAAGAACGACCTCAGGAGCTATCCGAATCTTCCTACGATTTTTCTTGGATAGAATGGGGCTGATGCTCATGAAGGAGGGAGAATTCCCCCATCCCAAAATCCTCCACCATCCCCTCAACCGCCACCTCCTGTGGGCCAACCAGATGGCTGGCATTTCTTAGCTGCTGCCTGTGGCATTCTCAGAAACCAAGTGGACACCCATGGTGGCAATGCTCTGGTGTCACAGTGGGTGTGTAGGCCCCATATAAGGACCTACTTCTGTGGGCAGAGCCCAGACAGACATGCCCCGTCAAACCTGCTTGTCAGCTGCTGTTCAGCCCAGACGAGACTATGCCACGGACCATCGCAGCCCAGGGAGAGGGAAGCAAGTGCTTGGAGTCTGTCCCAGAACAGGTCTGCCTGCCAGAAGGACGGTGCACAGGTCAGGATGGGGCCCCAGCTGTCCCTGTGGGTGAGAGGGCCAGGCTTCTTCTTTGTTACAGAGTGAAGGTTGTGCCTGGTTTGTGGGAGAGGAGAAAGCAGCATGTCCTGTTGCTTGGTTATAGCACTGGAACTTTCTCTAGCTGCTGAGTCCCACCTGAGAGCACTGTGGGCTGGGGTGGATGAGAGGAATCTAGTGATTTGTCCTCTTCCCTCCTGGTTGCTGCTAAGGATGAACAAAGAAGGCAGGTTTCTCAGGCCAGGGGTACAGTGAGTGACACCAGCTGCATGCTGTTCGTGAGGAAGACTCAACCAGGCATTCCTGGCGTGTGGCACTGGACTTGAGCTGAGGGTTCCTGGGAGCGCCCTGCCTCTGTGCTCGGTGATCACAAACAACCTCATCCACCACATTCATGGGCCGGAAGTTCTCTGTGCCTTTCTCTTTCTTTCCTGTTAGGGAGTTCAGAATGGAGGATGTGTGTTTGCATGTGTGTGTGCTTTCTCTTCCCCATCCCAAGCAAGAGAGGTGGCTGGCCCTAAGGGTCTGAGAAGAAGGCTAACAAGAGAGGGGTCCCCAGGAGCACCTGCTGCTCAGATGTCCAGGACACGTGCCAGCAGGCTCCTAGAGCTATGTAGGGTGAGAAAGGCGCAGGAGAGTGGGGATACCCTGAGGGTTCTCCGGACCGTTTCCTTCCCCTTAGGACTAACCCCTGTTTAACCTGGAGGTGAATTACAAATGCACTCTCACTTTCTGTTTGCTTTCTGAAATAGTCTCACTGTGCTGCCCAAGCTGGTGTCCAGCTCTTGGGCAAACACCACCCTCCCAAGTAGCTGGGACAAGAGACGTGCCACCATGTCTGGATCTCCCACTTTTTGTTTTGTTTTGTTTTTTGGTGGTACTGCCAATGAAACCCAGGGATTTATACATGCTATAATGTATATATACACCCCCCCACCGTCTCAGCTCCAAGTAGCGGCCTCCCCATTTCTTGAATTCCCATTTGGGGATCTGTGGCCATCTGCCGTGTCCCTCCCAGAGTGGACCAGAATGACTGCTGCTTATAACTTTGCCCCAGAAGAGCTTTGGGCTCCCAGAAACCTGGTGCAGGAGCTGGGTTAGGAGAGAACCTCTGGCTTTGCCTTTTCAAGCTTACTTTGCCAGAGGCAGGGTCAGCCCAAGGGCAGTGCTATCAGACCTTTCAGGGAGTCCTGTGACCCTTTGGAGGAGAAGGAGGGCAGGGGACGCCAGCCTAGCAGACCCTCCCAGGGCCAACTGTGGCCACCTGGACTCAGCCTGGGAAGGTTCCAGAAGTCCCCAAAGACCTTCAGGATTCATTTCCCAGCAGATCTGGACTCAGGGCCTGCTCGAAGACACAGGTGTTTGGAGCTCCAAGTCTCAGCTGCAGGCTGGGGTGTGGCCCTTGGTGTGTCAACAAAATGAAATACGGGCAAGCGTGCCAGGGTGTGGTTTGCTAAGAACAAGAATTAATGTTCCCTGAGCTCGGGTTTTGGGTCATTGCTCTCTGGCAACAACTTAATCACAGGGTCAATGGCCCTGGTCAAACAGTCACAGGTCAGAAATGCTCATTTTCCCGACTGCGTCTGACGCTCAAGCTCGGACAGGCTCAACATGGTTCAGTGCTGTTTGCTGAGTGATTTGGGGAAATATGGATTGCAAAAGATGCCCTTCTCCCCTTTATTACAGGGGAAGTCAGGAACCCTGCTCTGAGAGTAAAGGACAGTCATCTTGCTGACTGAGGCAGTCCTGCTCAACCAAGCCAGCCTTCTCCCTTCTGGGAGCTTTTGCAGAACTTTCCCCACTTCAGCCAGCACCTGTCATGTGCACTGGCACATTAGGACAGTCGTCCCTTCCAGGGCTAAGGCAAAAGCAGGAAAGGAGATATCTCTAAGATGGCCACTCTGGAGCTGGAGGGCCTGGCCTCTACACCTGTGAGTCCCTCCGCATGACAACTCGTCACCCAATGCAGGTCACTTCTGAGAGAAGAAGGGGGACACTAGGACATGGGCATAAAGGGGACCTGTCCCAGCCAGCCTGAGACCACAGGCATCTTCTGCTAGTATGAAACCCATTTCCTGCTTTGTCAACCAAATTAATTTTACTCTCTACTGAGATAGTGACTTTTTGGATTTTATGGGGCCCATAGTTTTTTCATGCTAAAAGGTTTAATCAATGCCAAAAAGAAAAAGAGAAGAAAGAAGAGGAGAAGGAGAAAAAAATGGAGGAAGAAGAGGGGGAGAAAAAGGAGGGGGAGGAGGAGGAGGAAAAAAAGCAGGAGGAGGAAGGCAACAGATTTCCTAAAATTCTACTTCCATAAATAGCAAGTATCAGTACTGAATAGCATTTCTGGAATCTCCCTTCTACTCTCTCTGTCTCTCTGTCTGTCTGTCTCTCTCATGCACACACACACACACACACACACACACAGAATAGATGAATAGACTGAATGGGTTATACACATTGAGTGACTGCTAAAACATAGATAAACTAATATTTTATAAAAATGTTTCCATGATTTCTTTTTTGGCTTTTTAAGACAGGGTCTCCCTATGTAGTCCAGGCTGGTCTGAGACTCATGATTCCCTGCGTCAGTCTACTGAGTGCTAGAATTACAGGTGTGTGCCACCACACCAGACCTTTATTCCATGACTTAAATGTAAATTTTTAATTTTACTTAAACTTAAAATTATTTAAAATGACAGAATTGCTAATGCAATAGAAATATTTTTCACTTGCAAAAATGGTGAGTTCTTCAAAATCCCTGAGAAATTTTGGGTAAGAGGTAATGAAACCTTGATAACTCAGAGACATTGTAAGATCAAGTCTCACCTGATATGACATCCCCTGAGGTCACTCCCCCACCGCCAGGCCTACCTTACCACTTCCCCTGCTTCCTCTTACTTTGTCAAGAAAAAATCTTCGTGTTTGGTTTGAGGACTGGCATTCCCACTAGAGGTGGAAGCTGAAGCTGCCTGTACTTGCTGAGTGGGACTTTCCTGTCCAGCAGGTCACCAGCCCTGGGTCAGCTCCTCCCGTGCAGGAGATGTATGGAGGTGTGGGTGGGGGGCATTGCTCCCACCTCCCCAGGCTTCCCTACTGCTTCACTCAGGTGGGCAGGCAGCAGGGGAGTGTCAATCTGTCCCTCCCTGTCCCTGGGGCCACCCCACCTTGTGCCCTCCGCTCTGCCATTTTGGAGTCACTCTTCAAAACTTGAGGAAGGAGTGGCTTTGTTCACTGTTTTTTGTGACTGCTTTTTTTCTTTTTAAAATTTTATTTTTTTGCAGTACTGGGGCTTGAACTCAGGGCCTTCACCTTGAGCCACTCTACCAGCCCTATTTTTGTGAACGGTTTTTTGAGAAAGAGTCTCATGGAACTATTTGCCAGTGCTGGCTTCGAACTACAACCCTCCTGATCTCTGCCTCCTGATTGGCTGGGATTACAGAAGTGAGACACCAGTGCCTGGCTAAACTTTTTTTTAAGATAATTTTCGTCTCATTTTTCCAGGAAGCGGGGAAGAGAGTCTGTGAGTGTGTCCCACAGCAGTGACTGCTCTCACTCATGCTCTTGTCACCTGGGGAGGTGTGAGGGGAACCCCAGATGCCTCTACAGGATCCACAAGCCCAAACCCAGCCTGAGAGGCATTCCTGGGAATTCACCCGAGTCAACTGAGGGGAGCAGAATTCTGGAATGAGGAAGCAAGGGTGTGGGAAGGAGGAGGGAAGGTGTGCCCAGAGTCCTGAGGACAGAAGCTCCAGGGCAGAGCACAGGAGCTGGCAAGAGAGGGACCAGGCTTGGGTTGGGGGCTGGGCAGTCAGGTGCCCAGGGTAATGGAGGCCTAGCCTGGAAAGAGGAGAGAAGGGAGGGGAGGGGAAGAAGAGGCAGGCATCCCATACATTGAGGACAGCCAGCCCTGGTCTCAGGTGGCAGAGCAGGCCAGGTCACTGTAGTTACAGCACTTCTGTCCTCCTGCATCCCAGCAGGAAGCAGGACCAGAGGGAGAGCAGGGCAGGTCACCAGCAGCTCTGGGATCTTTTCAATGAGCAGCTTCACTGAGTGTAATTCACATGCCTTATAACTGGCCCCTCCAGGATGTACGATTCCAGAGCTTTTACAATATTCACAGGCACATTCGAACCACAGTCAATTCAGTCCATCCCATCACCTCCAGAGGAAATCATCCCTTACCCTTTAGCTATTGGGATGCTGGAGACCCCAACAAACCAGAAAAGGGCTGGCCTTAGGTGCGTGCAGCCAGAGCACATAGCCCTGAGCTTGGTTTGTTGCTATCTGGAAATTCCAAAGACTTTTTAAAAAAACAAAAAACAAGTGCACTGTGTTTTCACCAGGCTTTGCAGGTTTTGTAGCTGGCCCTGTATTTAGAGGTTATTTGACAAGGAGGGTAAAGCCCAGTGGTGACTTCACACTGCAGGAATGGAGGCCAGCAGGGCCATATGCCCTCTCCAATCTCCGTCCCCATTGTCACTTCACTTTCCTCTGTGTCTGTGTCTCATCTCCTCTTCTTAGTGAGCTTTGTTTTTTTGTGAGACTGGTGAGACTGAGGTTTGAACTCAGGGCTTCACACTTGCAAAGTAGGCACCCTACTTGAGCCACACCTCCAGCCTTCCCTTCTTCGAAGGGCACTAGTCACTGAATTAGGCCCACTCTAGTGGCCTCACCTTGATTCTGTCTGTAAAGATCTATTCCCTGTTCCTCACCCTGTACAAAAATCAACCACAAATGGATCAAAGATCTTTGTAAGACCTGAAACTTTGACATTGCTACAGGAAAAAAAAAAAAAAAAAACAGGGAAAACAGGTCTAGGTAATTATTTTCTGAATAGGACTCCTATTGCCTAGGAAATAAGAGCAAAAATTGACAAATAGAACTGCATTAAATGAAAAAGCTTCTACATCAGGAGGTAGACATCAGGAGGATCATGGTTTGAAGCCAGCCTGGGAAAATAGTTCGTGAGACCCTATCTCGAAAAAAACCCTTCACAAAAAAAAGGGCTGGCCGAGTGGCTCAAGGCAAAGGCCCTGAGTTCAAACCCCAGTACTGAAAAAAAAAAAAAAGCTTCTACATATCAAAAGAAACAGTTACCAGAATCAAGACAATCCACACAATGGGAGAGTCTTTGCCAGGTACTCAACAGATAAAGAATCAATACCCAGAATATGCAAAGAGCTCGGAAAACTAAATAGCAAAGAACAAATAATCCAATTAGTAACTGGGCAAAGAACAGTTTTCAGAAGAAACAAATGGGTAAAAAATGCACAAAGCCATCTTGAGCATCCTTAGCCATAAAGGAAAAGCAAATCAAAGCTACACCAAGATGCCATCCCACTCATCAGATCAGCCGTCATCAAGAAACCAAACGAACAAATGCTGACAAGGATGTGAAGGACAAGGGACCCTTGTACACGTTGGTGGGAATGTAAATAGCGCAACCACTGTGGAAGTCAGATGGAAGTTCCTCAACTCAAAATAGACTTACCTTTTTTGTTTGTTTTTGGTAGTACTGGGATTTGAACCCAGGGCTTCAAGTTTGTAAGGCGGGACCTCTACCACTTGAGCCACTCCTCCAGCCTCTCCTCCACCCAGTAGACTTATCCTATGACCCTGCCATATTACTTTGGGCATATATGTGAAGGAGTGTAAGTCAGTACACAAACACCTGCAGGCCCATGTTTACTGCACCTCTCTTCACAATAGCCAAACGGTGGAATTAGCCAAGATGCCCAACAACTGGTAAATGGATAAAGAAAACGTGGCACAGCCAAGTACGGTGACTCACCCCTGTAATCCTAGCTACTTGGGAGGCTGTGATCAGGAGGACTATGGTTCAAGATCAGACCCACAAGTCCAAAATATCCAGACCAAAATGGACTGGAGGTGTGGGTCAAGTAGTAGAGCCCCTGCTTTGCAAGTGGGAAGGCCTGAGTTCAAACCCCAGTCTCACCAAAAAAAAAAAAAGATAATATGGTATAGATATGCCCTAGAATATTACTCAGCCATAAACAAGTGAAATTATGTCATTTGCTGTAAGACGGATGGAACTGGAGATCATCATGCTGAGTGAGACAAGCCAAGCTCAGCGGATCTAAACTGATGATGATAACGGGACATGATGTGAAGGGAGATGGTCTGAAGGGGCCAAACGGAGGAGGAAAGTATACCTTAGTGTGCTAGAGGTGTATGTTCGAAGACAGCATAATGAAACCCTCCAAACTTAAAAAAAAGGGGGGCGTAAGAGGGGAAATAAGACCATAATGGAGGGGTGGACTTGTCCAACGTACACCGTAACGTGTATGGATTTCCACAAAACCGCCCCTTGTTATTACTATATACCAATTCAAAATATTAAAAAAACCTGTTTTTTAGAAAAAAGATCTATGCCTAAATCAGGTGACAGTCCCAGGTCCTGGGGTTGGGACTTCTTTGATGTGTTGGGGGACGCAGCACCCTGGCTCACAAGCACCAATGGATCACTGTTCCTAGAGGAAGCCGGGCCTGAGCTGCTGGAGGGCTGCTCTCTGGCTCATCCTCTCCACCCTTGCCCTTCCCCGGGCCCTCCGCCCACCCACCTTCCTTCTTTGCATGTAGAGTCTCAGGAGAAGGCCTGTGGGGGACAGACCTGTGGACACTGGGTCCTGACTGCACATGTCAACTGTCCCTGGTGTGCGGTTCAGAGCTCAGGCCCGGTCTTGAAACCCGTTTCCCCTGCCAAGGGAGCTTGCACAGTGGCCTGAGAACCCACAGCGGACGTCTCTCCTGTGCTCTCCTGGAACAGAGTTTACCTTTTCTCTTTATCCTTTCCACTTGCATTAGTTTCTGGTGCCCAACTGAGTTTTGGAGCAGGTCATGTGTTTGAAATAGCTGCAGGCACTATCCTCAAGAGGACTTTGGCTTCACCCCCTTCCTGCCCAGCCCTGTCCTAGGCAGCCTGCAGAGAAGACGCCCTAGCACACCCCTGCCGGGAATTGGGGGACACCTTGGTTGCAGAAGTTCGTCAGATCCCATTCCACTGCCTGGAGGTCCTGCAGAAACTGACCTGAACCTCTTCCAGTGAGTTCCTGCTGGGACCCGGGCTCTTGCGATGGACTGTGTGCAGACAGGACACCCCAGCCATCATGTTCCATTCTTAGATTGCTAGGGTAGATTTGCTCCGGGTTTCTCAGCTTTTTTAGTGCACAGGCCACTGTGAATCGGCTCTGGCAGATTCAGCCTGTCAGCCAAAAAATAAGAATCAAAGTATGGAAACTTGTGGGTCTCAGAACACCTCTCACTTGCTCCCAGAAATGCATGAGGATGTCAGCATAGCACTGTGTGTGATGGAGAAAAACTAGAACCGGCCTGGCGTCCACCCTCAGGAGCTAGGCCAGCTATGGCTCCTTCATATGACCGAACCCCAAACTCAGCTTAGAACGTAGCATGGGTGTGTCAATATGATAAAGCCCGGGCTGCTGCTTGCCTAGCATGGGAAAGCCCTGGACTCCATCCCCAGCACCACACGTGCACAAGCACACACGCACACACACACACAAGAAAGCTAAACCTCCGAAACATGTAGCAGGTAATACCCCATGCAGAATGGAAGTGTTTGCGTAAAGCAAGAGTGAATATTAAAGATATTGCTTATGTAAAGCTACTGTTAGCTTGACGTATTAGGCAAAAATAACTACTGTACACAGTCACAATGTCAGTAGACACATCCACCTGTAGGAATGATTTTTAAAACAGGCTTAGCTATCACCTCTGGACAGAAAAGAAGGGAGGGAGAGGGACTGGAGGGGAGAAAAGGTGTCAGTTACTTCTTTATGCTGCATTTCCTTAAAAAGAGCTGTAGAGCAAAGTGCTAACTAAGGCAGTTGAATCTGCAGTGTGGTCCCTGGATGCTTGTCATATCTTTTTGTTTCATTTGGGAAGAGTGCTTTTTACAAAAGGGCAGCTACAAAGTACAGAGAGCTTTGCAACAGTTACCTGTATTTTCTGAAAGTGTAAAAATGGGTGAGATCCAAGAGAAGTCAGGACAAACCAGGAGCATCGCCCAAGTTATTTTTAGGAAACAGCAACAAAATGCAAAGGTAACAACTGAATTTGTCTGGTGGATTGCCACGCCCTCCCCTTTCCTGGAGAAGTGTGATTTATTACTGCAAACCCATTTCTTCCCTGCCATAAACGCTTTGAACACAGTCTGGCCTGCGGAGCTCAGGGAGGGATAAGGCACTGCCCAGAAAAACAAACACAAATCCTAACGGTAGAACCCCTTATGGGGACAAAGATTTTTCCAAACGTTTTTGGACCAGAAATGCTGCACTTTAAAACACAGAATACATCCGTGCACCAAAGACTCAGCTTGTATTTGTGGCATCTTTTGTATGTGCTTGAAACAGTCCAGAGCTTAAAGGTGTCCTTTCATGGTATACGTGTGTGTACGTGTGTGTGTGCGTGTGTGTGTGTGCACACTCGTGGTACTGGGGATTACACCCAGCGCCCTGAGCATGCCAGGCAACTGCTCCACCGCTGAGTTACATCCCAGCCTCTCCTTGGGTGATTTAATGGACTAATGACCTCATATCAGTGCCAGGAAGGCAGAGAGAGTGACCCTGGCAGGAACACAGCTGTGGACGTGGCTTGCCTACAAAGCCAGGGCTCCCAGGGCTTGTTCCTGTTGGAGTGGGTGGCTGAGCAGGTGACCGCTAAGGCCCTTCCCACACAAGGTCTAAGATTCTAGACCGTGGACAGGCCCCAGCCTCTGCTGCTGGCTTGCTTGGTGTGCTTGGTCCGAACAAAGGCAGCATGTGAGACCAGCCTGTGCAGCCCGCCTGACCCCTCAGGGACTTGTCCACCCCCCACAGACAACCACCCTGCTGTTGTCTCTGCTTCTCCACCCTTTGCAAACCCACGCCCACCCGCAGAGCCCTCTGGGCCTTTGGTGGGGCCTTCTATGAGCTGGGCGTTATTCTGTAACAGTCCTACAAAGTGTGGCCCTTGCCCATTCCTACACCCTCACTGGGCTGTAACAAAGGACCACAAGCCCGGAGGCATTTCTTCTCTGGCAGTGCTGAAGACCAGAGGTCAAGGTCAAAGTGCATCAGGGCTTAGGGCTCCCTGAAGACCCTTCCTGCCCCTCCGACTCCCCGCAGCTGCAAGCAATCCTTCACTTGACATGGCTCCCATGAAAAAAAAAAGAAAAAGAATTAGTGCCCCAAAGAAATCCCTCTGACATACCACAGGGGAGTTTCAGGGGTAGCCTTGCCCCACAACCACCTCCCTTATGTCCTCCAAAGAAGTAGCCAAGTCTTTTTCATTGTAAGAATTTTATTTTGGAGAAAAAAAAATAAAAATAAAAAGAGAAAAAAAAAAACCAAAGTGAAAAAAAAAAGAATTTTATTTTGGGAAAATCTATGGGCATTTAAAAACCACCAAGGCCAGGCACAGTGGTAGATGCCTGTAATCCAGCACTTGGGAGACTGAGGCAGGAAGATCTCTAGTTAGAGGCCAGCTGGGGCTACATAGTGAGATCCTGCCTTAAAAAGTTTTTGTGGTTGTTGTTGTTGTTGTTATTTTTTCTCAGTACTGGGGTTTGAACTCAGGGCCTACACCTTGAGTCACTCCACAGCCCTTTTTTGTAAAGGGTTTTTTGAGATAGGATCTCGAAGAACTATTTGCCCAGGCTTGTTTGAACTGCAATCCTCCTGATCTCTGCCTCCTGAATAGCTAGAATTACAGGCATGAGCCACCAGCACCTGGCCTTAAAAAGTTTTTCAGTCAATAAAATAAAATAACAAAAACCATAAAGAGAGCCTCATGGGGTTTATCAGGAGCCTGTTCCCCCAATCTTCACCCCATTCCCAGCTCCTGCATTCCAGCCCCATTCTCTTCCAGCCAGACCCTGTCCTCTGTCCACACACCTGCTGTTCATGTTCTAGAGAGGCCATCAGTCTTGCTTCCAGAGAAAAGGACATTTCCTGAACAAATACATAAAGCAGCATTTCCTGAATGCAGAGCTACTTCCCTTATTTGAGATTAGCCTTTCAAAACTAAATATTTCTTTTCTTTTTTTTTCCTCCAGTTATTTTGAAAAACTTTGTAAGCGTCTAGGCTGGCTTCAAACTCTCGATCCTCCTGCTTCACCCCCCTGAATACTGGGACTACAGGCATGCACCCCTGTGCCTTGCTACTTGTTTTAAGGAAACGCTCCAAGTGACCCAACAAGGTATGAACTATTGGGGTTGGTTTAAGCAGATTGTGCTGTGGGTTTGATCTTATGCAGCAGCAGAATCCAGAAATAGCAGTGGTTGTAAAATGTCCAAGAGGCAGCCTCGTAGAGGGGCAGAACCTCCTTCCAGCTCCCTGGTCAGACTGCTTCTGCAACCTCCTGTTCAATAGGCTCCATGCTGGACGTGTGCCTTGCCTCTGCACGGCTGCCCTGAGCCCCCTCCCCCTGCCTGCAGGTGGAGTCAGTCATGGGCAGGTCCTTAATGGACAGCCACCTGAGGAAGGGACAGGGAATGACTGCTCCCTTTAGTACTGATCAGTAGTCCCTCACATAGGGCCATTACCTCCATGCTAAAAGACAACAGGTGCCCAAGTAAGAGCACTTTTCAGATGCGTGTCCTGTCCCCACTCCTTACCTGCCTGGCACCCAGCCCCTTCCGTGTGGAGCACAGCGTGCAGATCACCACTATGCAGACTGCACACCGTAGACCGCCAGGACATCTCCAGATACTGGACCAGGGTCCAAATTCTCAGATTTATTTTAGGGTTTTCCTGGTGCTGGGATAAAACCCAGAGGTTGTGTACAATGCTAGGCAAGTACTCTGTCAGTGAGTCACATCCCTGGCTCCGAATGGGACTCCCATTTGACGTAATTCCTAATTCCCCTCCCATAACATGGAGACATCACAGATATACCATGTATCTGAGACTTACGTACATTGCGCTTTATATACACAAGTGTGAATTTCTGTCCCCCCCAAAAAAATAATTTTTGCTCCTCCGTGAGCCCTATCAATGGAAATTCTAGACTCTTGAGAAAGAACTAGGATTTGTTTGTTTGTTTGTTTTTGTGGTCTGGGGATCAAATCCAGTACCTCAGGCTTGCTAGGCTACACCAGCAGCCCCTGCTCTGGGTTTTAATGTCACCCTTACTAGGTCAATCAGGTAGGGACCCAACTGAAGCAAAAGGCAACTCCAGGCTGCTCACCCCAGGTGGAACCACCTCCTCTGGCTGTGTCCAGGGAGGGAGGGCTCACTGACATCAGCCCCAAGGGAGGATTTGTCCCTTAGCTGGCCATGGGACACCAGGGCCAGGGCAGGAAGCCGAGTGCAGATTACAGGGAGGTTCACCCTGCCCTCTGAGTAGGTTATCCCTTCTGGGCCAGCCACATCGGCAAAGGGGCTTAAGTGAAAAGTCCTCCCAGCCCTGAGCTGGTTCTTTGATTCCAGGCACCATCGCGCCCCTCCTGGCTCCTCCTGGCTCCTCCTGGCTCCTCCAGGAATGGCAGAACTGTGCCGCACAGACTCGGGGCTGAGCGCCCTGGACGAGGACTCGCTGTGGGAGATGATGGAGAACCACCGCTACAAAATCGTGAGGAGCATCTGTCCCAGCCGCCTCACCCCCTACCTGCGCCAGGCCAAGGTGCTGGGCCAGCTGGACGAGGAGGAGGTCCTGCACGGCGCCCGCTTCACCAACAGCGCCATGCGAGTTGGTGAGTCCCAGCCACGCGGGATCCGCACTGCAAAGCCCCTCCAGCAATAGCGGAAGGTGTGTGACTTCAGTACCTAGAGGACCAAGTTCCAGACTGGGGGGCACTGTATTAGTCCCAAGCAAATGACCACAAACATGGAGGTTTAAAATATCAGCAATAAGGCTGGAGGCATAGCTCAGTGGTAGAGTGCATGCTTGGTGTGTGAGTCCCTGGGAAAAGGAAAAGCGTCAGCAGCGTGTCCTCTCCCTGTCCTGCAGGCAGAAACTGCGGGCAGGGGCACATTCCCCTGGAAGCTCCTGGGGAGGACTCTTCTTTGCCTCTTCCAGCTCTTGGTGACTCCAGGCATTCCTTGGCTTGTGGCTCCATCACTCCAACCTCTGCCTCTGGCTTCCCATGTCTCTTATCTCCCTCCTTTCCAATTTTGTCTCTTGTAAGGACATTTGTCATTAGATTTAGATCCCACCTGGATATCCAGGGCGGTCTTATCTTGAGGTCTGTAACTTAATTATATCTGCAAAGACCTTTTTTCCCAAAGAAATTCACAAGAGCAGGTTCTGGGTGGATGTATCTTCTTGCAGTACATTCAACCCATGGCAGATAGATGACTTTGGAGTCGGACAGACTGTGTTTAAACAGGAAAGCTAATGACTTTACCTTAGAAAGTTGTTAGAAATAAGTGAGTTACTTTTGATGAAATAAATAAATGCCCACTGCAAAGCCAGGGCCACAGAAAACAGGAGATAAGTAGCTATAAACATTAAAATGTCTGTTTTTCTGGACATCAAATGTGGGAGTTCATCCAAGATACTAATTCCTGCTGAGAGAGATGGGATCAAGCCCTGGGTTTTGGGTATCTGAGGCTCTCTGATGCCCCCATCCTGGTGTTACATGCCGATTTGAAGTGTTGCAGGCCAGTGTTGAGGGTCCTTGCCTTCACAGGCCAGAGAACTGGCTCATGGGGCAGCTGACTGACTTGTGAGCCAAAGCCGGTACACGAAGCAGGATTTATTAGAGAGAAAGGAAAGGCTACAGCTAGAGCAGTGCAGCAGAGCCCAGAAACCAGTAGCTCGCTGCTCAGGTGAAGGCTGGGGCTTTTGTGGACGTTTTAACTCTGGGTTAGGAGGGCTCTTTTCATTGGCTGTGGATTCACAGGCTTCTTGGATGAACTGGTTTGTTTGCCCCTTATTGGGGGAGGGAGAACAATCTTGAGAGCATTCTGCTCATCAGCCCTGTGGCAGATCTGTCAGACCCTGCATCTCCTCTTCAGGATGCAGAAATGCAGATTTACACCTCCTCAGGATGCAGGGATCATAGTGCTCTCCATGGGGGATGGGATGCTCACTCATCTGCCCTTTAGGTCTCCAGACCCAACAAGTCCCCCCTCAGAGACAAGTACCCAAATGCTGTTGGGGAGAGGGTGATGACTCATCTAGCTGCTTTTTGCTGACAATGGGACAACGGGGGATAGAAATGGTGGTACTTGTCTCAGGGGTTGACCCATGTAGTCTCCAGGGGCCCCCGATAGAACGGGATAGAGAGCTCATGCATAGGCAGAGGTGAGTATTCCTTGACTAAGAGCTGGAGTTTCATCCATTGGACCTGTAGAGCTGTGAATCTGGAGAGAGCATTTATTATATAAGGCCCAAATAGGAGTATTTGAAGGAGCATAAAAAAGGGATCTGGCAAGGGCTGCATATCTAGGGATCCAGATTCTGTAAAACTCTGTAACTCCCAAGAAAGTTCTAAGCTGCTTTATGGTCTTGGGGAATGGGAAATGGAGGATTGGGTTGATCCACTCATGACTCAGGGAGCGAGTCTGTCCCTTTAAGACCACACCTAGGTAGGTGACCTGTGGGAGGCATAATTGAGCCTTTTCCTTAGAGACTTTATATCCCATGAGGCCAGAAAGTTTAAAAGGGACTCAGTCACCCTGGAGATGAGGGACTCTGTGGTTCCGTACAGAAGTAAATCATTAGCATATTGAAGAAGGGTGGCCTCTGGGTAGTGCCAACCTAATAAGTCTCTGGTTAGGGCCTGTCCACAAAGATGAGGGCTGTCTCTAAACCCTTGTGGCAAAACTGTCCAAGTCAGTTGCTGTGAAGTGTTAGTGAGGTCTTCAAAGGCAAACAGAGGCTGACTGTCAGGATGCAGAAGAATGCAAAAGAAAGCGTCCTTTAAATCTAGTACAGAGTAATATTGGGCTTTTGAGGGTATCTGAGCCAACAGAGTATAGGGATTGGGAACAATTGAAAAAATGGGAATGGCTCTCTCATCAGTGAGCCAGAGGTCTTGAGCCAACCTCCATTTGTTTGGCTCCTTGTGGACAGCAAGAATAGGGGGATTGTAGAGGCTGGAGCAACCAGTTAGTAGCCCTTGTTTTTAAGGAATTTATGATTGGTAAGAGGCCTCTTCATCCCTCAGGCTTGAGGGGATACTATTTTTGATGTGGAAATTGTGAGGGATCTTTGAGTTTTATTTGACTTGGGGGTGCTGTTCTGGCTCACCCTACAGTCAGTCATTCCATCAGTCCACCCTGTGGGATCTACTTGTTCCTGAAGAAAAGGGCAACAGAGATAGTCACCTGGGGGGAGGAGAATTTGAGCTTTTAGTGGAGATAGTAAATCCTGTCCCAGCAGGGGCACTGGAGTCTCGGGGACTATGAGCAAAGAGTGACAGAAGTGAAGGTCTCCCCAAGAGCAGGCCAGAGCTGAGTAAAATAGCGCTCTAGGTGCTGGCCAGATATGCCCCAAATGATAACCTTGTCATTGGACCAGGGACCAGGAGAGGAAGGTAAGATAGAGAAACAGGCTCCACTGTCTAGCAGGAAAATGACCTTTCACTTCTCTACCATATGGTTACCTGAGGCTCCTCAACATCGATGCTAAGAAGTGGAGCCTGGACAGGAGGCCCCGGCACCCATCAATCCATAGGAGGTGGCACCCTGCCTTCCATCTGGAGACCTCATTGGTCACCTTTGCAGAGAGGGCAAGGTCCCATTGGGGGGCAGGGCTGTCTGCTGGGCTGTCCCCTTTTGGGCATTCCCTGTGGAAGTGCCCCTCCTGTCCACAATGGTAGCAAGCTTGGGATGTAGGGACCTGACAGCTGTGATTAGGTAATGGTGTCTTTTATCCTTTTCTTTCTTTTTAGTGAGGTCCCAGTCATAGTATACAGACATGGCTGGCTGCATTAGTTGGTCCAATGATTTTTCCGCTTCAGTCACAGACATTTGGAGTTTTCTACAGATATCTGGGCTGACTGAGTTAGAAATGTATCTTTGAGGAGAACCTCTCTCACCTGTGACTCTGGGTCCACTGTGGTATGCTTTCTGATAGCGTCCTTAAGACACTGTAGAAGGGTAAGGGGGTTTTCATCAGGGCCTGTGGTACTACAGTCACCTGGCAGGTTTGACTTTGGCCCTTTTTAGCCCTTCCACTATAAGATGGATGAAGTGGTGTCGACGCCATTAATCCTTCTCACCATCTTGATTCCAATGTGGATCTGCCAAGGGGACTGCCTGTGCCGCTGTGGGTATAGGCACATTTATTCCCTCATTTTCAGGTGCCATGGGTTTTGGGGCTCATTGTAGATGGAAATTGTCTCCAACCTGTGTGGCCTGGGCCAGAACCCATGCTTTTCTAATGAGGAAAGAGTCTGGTCTATTAGAAGCATAATGTCCTTCCATGCCAATTCAAAGGTTTGGACCACAGAGATAAAGACTTGGATGTATTGGTCTGGGGATCAGTCTAGCTATGCAGATCTTTTTTAATCTCCCTCAGATCTGATAACTGGAAGGGGACATAGACTCGCCCTCTTCTGACCACTGCCTGTTGAAGAAGAAAATATCCTTAGGAGGTTCTGAATATTCGGGTGGCTTAGAAGGTAGGGCAGAGGGAGGAGCAGTAGTGACAGGGGTCTTGTCATTGGAAAGGGGTTTTTTTTGGTCCTCCTTCCCCATGTTTATCCTGTGGCTTACAAAGAATGGCCAGTGTTTGAGTATCTAGATGGCAATTGTGGATGGTCTTGGAGATAAAAGAAAATCTGTATATAGGGGACCTCTGTCTACTTTTCCTCCTTTTATAGAAAACGTCTAATTGGAGTATGGTATTATAACTTAAGGAACCCTCTGAAAGCCACTTCTCTTGGTCACCCAAGGGATACTGAAGCCAGGCCTCAGTACAAAGAAAGATGAGGGTTTTTTCCTTGAGATTAATAGGATCAAGGTCCTTCCAATGTTTCAATAGACAGACTGCTTGGGTACCAAGGCTGGAAGACTGGAAGGGGTGGGTCCCATCTACATGAACTTGTAGGACTCCTCTTTTATCTGCAGCCCAACTGGGAATCAGACGTAACTAATGAGAGCAGGCATCCCTGTTTCGTGAATGACCAGGACCGAAGGAAGTGACTGTGTTGGAATAGGCCACCTTACTGATGAAGTGAGAGAAAAACTCTAGGATCCTGCCTTTTAGCCAAAAGCAGGCAGCTTCTTTAACAAAGGGATGCTCACCTGCAGAGGTGCCTGCAAGGTTAGAGGAGGGCACTCAGAGGGGGTCCCAGGGCAATCACAGTGCCACAATGGGACAAGTAGTGTTAATATTTGGAGTAAAAATTTTTTATGCTAAGGCCAAAAGTATAGGAAATTTTAAATGAGAAGTTTAGAGACCATAGCAACACCAATTTTTGCTGTTCCCGGAAAGTCACATTATGGTTTTTGGGACCATAACCTTGAGATAAGAATTAGCTCCAAGGACTAGGTCAGTCAGGCTTGAGGTGTGAGGTGGGGCTGGGAATGGGGCCTGCACAAAGCGCCACGGCCCCCTCATGCCTGGGACAAGCTACCCTGTCTGCCTGGGTCCACCCCTGCAGCCTGTCAGCCCTCCCCCCATGTACGCATGCTTGCATGTGTTTATTTTTTCCTCTCATCCCTTCTGTTGGGGGGAGTGGTGGTGGGCCACAGTTGCTGCTGTGTATGGCTGGTAGCCTTGGATGTGCCCTGGGCCCTCTCTGTGGATTGCCTTAGTATGGCAGGTGTTACCCCTGCACCCAGGGGCTGGCATTCCTGTGCACATGCAGCCTGTTTGTTTTCCCTCCTCCCCTTGTGGGGGCGGAGTTAGGGCATGAGCTTGTGGTGAGGCCTCAGTTTTCTGCAGGTGCCCAGCAGCTGAATTAAAGTTGCTGTGGACTGAGGGGCATGACACACTAGGTATGGGAGTAACTTAAGAAAGTCATAAGGTACCATGAGTTTTCCATGGGAGGCCAGGGTCCCAGTAAGCCCAGGGAGGGGAAGGCAGACAGAGATGAGGACAAGGCAGTGGGACCAGGAGGGAGCAGAAGGGGTGGCCTGACATCTTAGGTAATGGAGGGAAAGGCAGAGCCTGGAGGCAGGATGCAAGCCTGAGGGATTAATGATCAAGTGTGCTTGCAGGTTGCTCCCACTAAGTGGTACTGGAACACTGTCAGCCACACGAAATCTAAACTTTCAGGTCACTGCCTCCAGCAGAAGGGATATTTAACGGGTGGGAAAAGAAAAAGTCGTCAGGTGCCACAACCAATCAGGTCTGGTCCAACGTAGCATAAGGTGTACCCGAATAAACCCTGGGCTCGGGCTCGGCCCACGGGGAGGGAGCAAAAGCACCCCAGAGCCAGAATCGCCATGAGGCTAAAGTTGGCTAGGAGCTGTTGGTTTGATACCATGACAGGAAAGTCCCTCAGGAACTTAGGAAAAGAGACAGACAGAGTGGTTAGTGCAAGGAAGTCTGCTTTTGGCTAGTCCTCAGCAGGGATTTCCCCCAGCAGGAGCGTCCAGCAGTGTGCCAGACACTCATGGTCACGCCTTAGGCATGCCCCTGTTGGTTTGGCGCTCAAGTCTTATCAACCTTGGTCCAGGAGAGATGTCCCTTTGTGCAGTTGCCAAAAATGTTACAGCTGATTTGAAGTGTTGCGGGCTGGTGTCGAGGGTCCTTGCCTTCACAGGCCAGAGAACTGGCTCGTGGGGCAGCAGATTGACTTGTGAGCCAAAGCCAGTACACAAAGCAGGATTTATTAGTTACAGCTAGAACAGTGCAGCAGAGCCCAGAAACTGGTAACTCACAGCTCAGGTGAAGGCTGGGGCTTTTATGGACATTTCAACTCTGGGTTTGTGTGAGTGTTAGGTGGGCTCTTTGGCCGTGGATTTGCGGGCTTTCTTAGATAAGCTGGTCTGTTTGCCCCTTATTGGGGAGGGGAAACAATCTGAGAGCATTTTGCTCATCAGTTCTGTGGCAGATCTATCAGATCAGGTATCTCCTCTTCAGGATGTAGAAATGCAGAGTTACAACTCCCTCTCAGGATGCAGGAATCACAGTGCTCTCCATGGGGGATGGGATGCTCACTCATCTGCCCTTTGGTCTCCAGACCCAACACCAGGATTTGGGGAGTCATCAGTTGCTGCTAACACACACAGCCCAATGGTCTCACAGCACCGGTGAGGCCATGTCTGTGTTCTCATCCTGGAGGCCCAGCTCTTAGAGAGGCCTTGAGCTGCTCCTGGGAGCTTCTCAGTAAATACGGACCTTGCCTTCTCAAGCTGAGGTCACCTAAGCAAAGAGCCCACAAGAGCAGTGAGGGGGCATCTCGATCCCAGGGGGTCCCAGGGAGCTCTCCTCACCTCCTGATTCCCAGATATATAAGGCTGTCCCCACCCCTTACCTCCCTTGTGGAGAAGCCTGCCAAGTGAGCCTTGCACACTTGGTGGCTCAAGAACAGCTCTTTCTCCCAAGGGCACCTGCTGGATCTGCTGAAGACTCGAGGGAAAAACGGGGCCATCGCCTTTCTGGAGAGCCTGAAGTTCCACAACCCCGACATCTACAAGCTGGTCACAGGGCTGCAGCCTGATGTGGACTTCAGTAACTTCAGTGGTGAGAGCAGGCTTCTGACAGGGGTCTGTGGGAGTCCCCAGGAGCCTAGGTGGCCTTGCTGCTGTTAGCCCAGGCTCTTTCCTGTTCCCTTCAGGCAGGGGTCCAGGCTCTGAGCCCCCAGCACTCACCCCATGGGTTGGGGAAGGAGTCCCCAGACCTTGGACCCTATAAGGGAGTTCAAACCCCAGTACTGAAAAAAAAAAAAAAGATTTAGTCTGATGGGTGGAAGTCAAGGCCACAGTCACTACTTAAGTGATTTGGGTCTTCCCTGGAGGAGCAGCTGAAGGATTTGGGTATTCAGGGAACTTGAAACAGCAGATAATAAGCCATCTCCTCCTGTCAGAGTTCTAGAATACAGATCTACATGCTCTGTGTTTCTTGGGATGACATTGAAATGTCAGCTAACCAGGAGAGAGCTGACTGTGAGCAGCAGCTCTCACGGGGCTGCCGAGAGGCCAATCCTTGTTTCAAAATCATGCTATGCTGTTTATTTAATATGGAGTCGAACTGAGGCTGGGGGCCCCAGGTTAGGGCTGGGTGCATGCAGGGGCCTGGGCTTGTGCTGCAAACCGGGGAGGCTGAGGATGGAGTGGTAGGGGCAGTGCTACAGCCCACCTGCCGGCCCTCCTGCAGGCCTCATGGAGACATCCAAGCTGACCGAGTGCCTGGCAGGGGCCATCAGCAGCCTGCAGGAGGAGCTGGCCCAGGAGAAGGCACGGAAGGAGGCTGTGCTGCGGCAGTGCCAGCGGCTGCAGGAGCGCCTGGGCCTGGCTGAGGCCCGCGCCGAGGGCCTGCCCCAGCTGGAGGCTGACCACAGCCGCATGAAGCGTGAGGTCAGCGCCCACTTCCACGAGGTGCTGAAACTGAAGGATGAGATGCTGAGTCTCTCGCTGCACTACAGCAATGCCCTGCGGGAGAAGGAGCTGGCTGCCACTCGCTGTCACAGCCTGCAGGAGGAGGTAGTGGAATGCCCTGTACCAGGGAGGGAGGCTGAACCTGCAGCTGCCCACCTCTGGGCCTTTGCACATGCTGGTCAGCCTGCCCGGAACTCCCTTCCCCTCCTCCTTGTCCAACACACCTCTGACCTCACCCCTCCACAGGCAGCGCCACTTGAGCCCCTGCACAGCCCACATGGTACATGTCCACACCATGTCCTGTAACTGTCCACAGCCTGGCTAGCCTGGCTGTGAGCTGGGCATCTGGGGTGGTCTGGGCTCCACATTGGTTGACCCCCCCCCCACTGTGGCCCACTGCCCCAGCTGTGCAGTGACACTGGGACCATCATCTCTAGCCACCTACCTTTGTCCTCAGCTGGTTCAGGTTAGGGCAGGGAGGGTGGAGAGTGTGTTCAAGTCCAGCTTCCTAAACCCTAGCAGTGTCTCTACTCGTTTTCCGTGGGGTGGGGATCTTACTTTGTAAGGGTTCTTTCTGTATTGTTATTATTGCAGTACTGGGGCTTGAACTCAGGGCCTCACCCTTGCTAAACAGGTGCTCCACCACTTGAGCCAGTCCTGTGTGGGTTCTTTAAATACTGAGGAAGTTAGTTCCTTGACATTTTGGTGTTTGCTTTTTGCTTTAATTATGTCACTTGTTTGTTTGCTGGACAGAACCCGTGCTTGCTAAGCAAGTGCTGCTCTCCAGCCTCATTTGTTTGCTTTTGATTTCTGAATTTTAACTTTTTATTTAGGAATAATTTCAAATTTATATTTAAAAAACAACACATTAGGATAGGTATGGTGGTACAAGCCTGTAATTCCAGCACTCAGGAGGTGGAGGCAGGAGGATCATCGTTCAAGGTCAGCCTGGGCTACATAGCCTTGGCCTGGATGGCCTGGCTGTGAACTGCTCACCACACAGGAGGCTCACCCGTGGTGTCTGGGGTAGATGAGGATAACCTGGACACCGTAAAAAGAAACTCTCACCCAGTTTAAATACTACAAAGGATAGCCACGGACCCTTCCTTTCACATTTGCATCCTCCCTATCTGTGTTTGTCTCTCTCTGTCTCTATCTCTGTCTCTGCACACACACCCCCTCTCTTGTCCTGAACCACTTAGTTCTGTGTGTCATGCTCTTTCTCCCAAACATTTCAACATATATTTCTTTTTTTTTTTTTTTGCGGTACTGGGACTTGAACTCAGGGTCTTCACCATGAGCCACTCTACCAGCCCTTTTTTGTGAAGGTTTTTTTGAGATAGGGTCTCACAAACTGTTTGCTTGGGCTGGCTTTGAGCCGTGATCCTCCTGACCTCTGCCTCCTGAGTAGCTGGGATTACAGGCGTGAGCCATGGCGCCCAGCTATATATTTTTTAAAAACAGAATCTTCTGCCCTCTACCCATAGCTTGGTCACCAAGTTCACAAACATACGGGCTTGCTACCTAATCTCCCACCTGTGTGTCAGTTCTGTCACTTGACCTAAGTCACCTCCTCTGCAGCCTTTCCCTCCACTTAGGTCAGGGGTGCATTTGGCCACCCTGTCTCTTTAGCCTCCTTCTACCCAGAAAGTTCCTACAGCCTTTCTATCACAACCTTGGTGTTTTTGGAAATGTCCCCCTGGTTACATCAGGCCCTCCTCATTTGAGCTTTGTCTCTTGCTTCCCACAAGTGGACAGAGGCCATGCATCTTTGGCCAGGCTCTGCACAGAGGCACTGGGCTCTTGTAAGGAAATATTAGTAATGACTTCTGTGGATCATGGGGTTCCTGTACTAATTAACAAAGGACTAAGGCTAAAACATTAATTTCTAGTCCTACTTGTATCAGTAGTCAGCGGGAACTAAATATGACAATGAGAGTGTCTGAAAAAGTAGTTAATAAAATAATAGAGGAGCCAGGCACCAGTGACTCACACCTGTAATCACAGCTACTCAGGAGGCAGAGATCAGGAGGATCATGGTTCAAAGCCAGCCTGGGCAAATAGTTCTCCAGACCCTATCTCGAAAATATCCAACACAAAAAAAGGGTTGGTGACGTGGCTCAAGTGGTAGAGTACCTGCCTAGCAAGCATGAGGCTCTGAGTTCAAACCCCTGTACTGCCAAAAAAATACAATAAAATAAAAATAACAGAGGAGATCGTTGGGGTAATTAGTGTGGGAAGGGTGTAGCTTATGTAGCTGATCTTACTATAGAATTTAGTGTATTATGGTAGCATGAAGATTTTTGAATTCTCAAGTTTAGGTTCCGGTTCTGTAATTCTAGAAATAAAAGGACTTAAACCTCTGTGTTATTCTATCGAAGTTGCTCTCTTGTCACACGTGTGTCTGTGTTTGATAGTTCCCGTCCACCCTTGGGTGGATTTTTAAGCCTCAGGGCGGGAACCCTCTGCATATGGACAGCATCCTCATCAGGAGGAAGGAGCAAAAGCCCACCCGGCTCCTTCCCCTCCCCGCCCTCCCTGCTAGCTGTATCTGGTGAAGCAGGAGCTTCAGCGAGCGAATATGGTGTCTTCCTGTGAGCGGGAATTTCAGCAGTGGTCCCTGAAGATGGCCGGCGACCCAGAGTCTGGGGACGAGGAGCTGAGCCGCCTGAAGGAGGAGAACGAGAAACTCCGCTCGCTGACATTCAGTCTGGTAAGTTTCTGCTCCCCCCCAAGCTGGGTCAGCCGCCATCCCTGGGCACTTGGTGTGAGCAGGGACTTCTGACAGGTGGTTTTGCTAAGGTGAGGCTAGAGGTGGGAAGTGGGGACTGTTGGGAGCAGAGGAATTCGTGCTATCTAAGTCCTGGAAGTATGCAAACCCTTGCTTCCCTCTCTTAACAAACAAGTATGTATTTAGTGCTAAACTCCTTCAATGCTCCTTCATTAGGGGCAGGGCCCAGCCTCACCGGCCTGGATTGAAAACAGTTGGGGGACGATGACTGTCCCCTGGCTCCTCCCTGTCTTTGATGCTGTGCCGGTAGACAGTTGCAGGGGTTGAAGCGCCCAAGAGGTTCTCAGCTTCCTTGACTTCCTGTCTCCTTGACCGCATATAATTAGAACTGAAATGTCCATTTTCCCATTTAGGCTTAGGCTTGTTTTGTGTCTTTTTCCTGCCTTATGTGCAGGAAGAAGGCGACATTCTCTATCCACGTGCCTGGCCTTGAGGCTTCCTGTGCCACATGCTCTTGGGACCCTGCTTCCTCACGGGTGGGTCTCAGGGGAGGTTGGGGTCCTGGGCTGACCTCTTCCTGCACCAGGCAGAGAAGGACATTCTGGAGCAGAACCTGGACGAGGCCCTGGAGAGCAAGCAGGAGCTGGTAAACCGCATCCACTCATTGCGGGAGCGGGCTGTGAACGCAGAGAAGCAGCAGAAGCAGGTGACAGCCTCAGTAGCCACCTTCCTCAGGTGTCCTGATGTCCTGACTCAGGGGCAGGGCTGCGTTTGTGGGACTGGTAGATTCCTTCACCCACACTGAGTTTAATTAATTCGTCTGGTCCTTTGTCAGAGCCAGGTTCAGGCAAAGGAGAGTAAGCCCAGGGTGATGTCAGCGGCTTCAGGGGCCAAGTGACAGCCAGGGATTCAGTCAAGGGGAGAACAGAGAGAAGGGAGACAGTGGGAGAGAATGAGGCAGGGTGGGGGGAAATTCTCTGTGTATTTGGGACGTTAAACCAGACAACATAAGAGCACATTTTCCTAAGTCCAATACGGCAAGCTTTGCAGCTCTGTAGATACACCTGCAAACCTAGGCCTGCAGAAACCAGCCTCAATTCACCTCACTTCACTCCTAGAACCTCCTGCCTCCCTCTCCCCAACTCCCCATCCCCCTTTCCCCCTCCCCCCGCCCAGGCCCTCAGAGCCACTAACCTCCATAGGCCATGTCTCCCCTGTCCAGTACCTTAAGGAGAAAGAACAGACCCTGCTCCAGTTCTGGAAGACCCAGATGGACTGCGAGCTGTACAGGGAGAAGATGACCATGCTGCAGGGCCAAGTGACGGAGCTGCAGAAGGAGCGTGACCAGGTAACCGCAGGCAGGCCAGGCCAGGGACCCAGGGAGGACACAAGGTGACTGCCCTTGCTGGGTCTGAGCTACGGAAGCCCCCTGTCACCTCCACCATTGTATCTGGGTGAGGTGGGACAGCCTGAGGGTTCCGTCTCTTCCTAACAGCAGCTGCTTCCAGATTTCAGGGCCTCTTTCTTTGGTCCACATGAGGTTTAACTGCCCTCCCGTGCCGTCAACTGGCCTGCTCTCTCTGTCATCCTCCCTGCCTTTATTCCTGGCAGACACTGGGAAAGTCCATCCCAACAGTGGGTTTTATCAAAGCCACCACACATGTCCAGAAACTGAAACAGATGTAGATTTGTAGGTTGCCAGTGTGCAATGGATGAGCTCACTGTAAATGCCCACAAGTCAGTTGTGGGGTGCTTCTCCCAGCTGAGACCCTCTGGTTTCAATGACCCTGCTCCTAACTGCCCACATGGGACCCTCCTGTCCGTCTGTCCTGTCTTTGCTGCAGTCGTACTCTGCGCGGGACGGGGCCCAGATGGAGCTCTCTCGGAGCCTGATGGAGAAGGACTCTCTCCGCAGAAGAGTGTTCGAGCTGACCGAGCAAGTCTGCGAACTGCGCACTCAGCTGCAAAAACTGCAGGCGGAGCCCCCCGCGGGGGTGAGCGTGCGGGGCCTGAGCGGGAGGGATGTGACCTACTGGTGGGAGTGTTTGAGCTGGGGAAACTGGGTCACATGTGCCCCGGTCGAGCTGGCCTGCCTTAACTCCAAGGCCACTGCCTCCTATGAGCGGCACAGAGGCGCTGCACCTGCTTCTGAGGCTCTGTCCTGCCAATACCACTGTGTCACAGAAGGGGAGCCTGTAAAGCGTGGTGTGTAAAGAGGCTGTCCACGGGCAGCTGTGCACTTTGTAGACGACACATTCCTAAATGTTGGAGTCACATAGTCAAGAGGGCCTGGGGGACATCCAGGGACCCTTTCCTGAGTTAATGAGCCCTGTGCCTAACCAACAGCCCAAGCAGGAAGCCGGGGCCAAAGAGCCCTGTCTGCGGAGGAAGCAGCAGCTTGTTCGAATGCATGCCATGTGCCCGCGGGATGACAGCGACAGCAGCGTCCTCAGCTCCTCAGAAGTCTGTGGCCCCATCCGCCTCCCTGCCCCACCTGCGGTGCCTTCTCTATCAGGATCTTATTTCCGAGGGGAAGAGGTCAGTGTCAGCAGGAGCGTTTCCAGTAGAGGAGATTGACCCCCTCATGGTTAGGGAGACTGGACGTCCAAAGTCAAGGGACTGCAGGGCTACATGCCTGGTTGCTCCAGGCAGCGTCTGGTGACTCCTGGCTGTCCTTGGCTGCAGTCCCTGCCTCCATCTCCACCTGGTGTTCTCCCCTGTGTCTCCGAGTCCAGATTTCTCTCCTCTTAGAAAGGATTTGCCAGAGGCGCCATGCAACCCCAGTTATTCAGGAGGTGGAGATCAGAAAGATCAGGGTTGAAGTCCAACCCAAGCAAAAAGTTACTGAGATTCCCACCCCAGCCAATAAAAAGCTCGGCATGGTGTTGCATGCCTATCATCCTAGCTATGCAGGAGACAGAAACAGGAGGCCTGCAATCCAAACCAGCCTGGCCGAAAACCTGAGACTCTTCTCAAATAACAACTAAAAGAAAGAAAAGAAAAGAAGGCAGTGTGGTAGATTTCCACTGCTTTGACAAAATACCTGAGATCACCAACTTATTTTTAAGATTTATTTTGGCTCACAGTTGTAGAAGTTTCAATCCACAGTTCCTTGGCCTGGTTGCTTCGGGCCTGTGGCAAGGCAGACCATCATACCAGAGAGCATGTGGTAGAAAAATGATGCTCACCACAGAACAGAGCACAGAGAGAGAGAGAGAGAGAGGGAGAGAGAGAGGGAGAGACAGGGCAGCACAGTCCTAATCTAATCTTCCATTCAAGGCCACATCCTCAATGACCTAACTCCCTTTCACTAGTTCCCCGCCACCAAATTTCCATTCATCTCCCAAAAGCTACACCTCTGGCAATCCGAGTCCTCCACATGTGGCCTTTGGGGACACTTAAAATCCAAACCACAGCAGAAAGACACCAATCCTATGGGATTTAAGGCCCACTCTACTCCATTTTAGCCCAATCTCTGCTGCAAAGATCCTCGTTCCAAACCAGGGCACAGTCACACGTGCCTAGACATAAATTTGAGGGATGCTGTTCCACTCAGCACAGACAGTTCTTGGTGCCGATGCTTTCTGGAGTCCCAGGTCTTCAGTGTATACTCCATCCTTTGGCAAAGCCATGGTCCCCCCGGAGGGCACATGACTCAGGATACTCAGGGTGGGGCTGCCATGAACCAGGATGGGGGACAAGAGAGTGGAGTCCCCTACCACTGCCTGGGCAGGCCTGGGTGCTTCCTTCCTGGATGGTCCCAGCCGTGTCCCTGCAGAGCATCTGGCTTAGACTTGGAAAACTGGGGGACACCATGCAGTTCCCCCAGAACACTGTACGAACACGGCTAGGGGAGCCTCGTGTTCTATGGCAGGCTGCAGGCCACACAATCCACAGCAGGGTCACACTGCTCCCCAGCTCCTCAGCGCCCTCAGCACCCCAAGACGAGGCTGTGGTGAGGCGGGAAGGGACGGGATCTCAGGCTCTCTCCTTATCCAGCCACGTGTGGCTCCCTCTGCACTTGCTGATGGATCCACTCTCCTCTCCAGCCTCCCTCTCTGCCCTCCCCTCCTGGACTTAATAGGTCATTCCAGGGTGCCTGCTGTCCTGCTTCCTCTGGTCTCTGCAGTGCAGTCTCTATGGCCGTGTCTGGAATGTTCCACACCCCCACACCCACCTCCACCTGGTCCTCTGTATCACTTCCTGCAGGAAGTCTTCCCAGGGCCCCTCTTCCCTGCTGGTGTTGTGCAGGCCTATGGTGTGATGCACTCACTCATTGGTCTGTCTTTGCTCATTGGCCCCACACACCAGGGACAGTGCCTATCCATAGGGGAACATTGACACTGGCAAAGGGCCTGGGACCTAGGATGCTTTAGGAATTCCCAGTAAGTGAATTCAGATCTGCTCTGTACACCTGCGTCCCTGTCAGTACCTGCTCTGAAAGCTGCCTCCATCCTGAAGCCCCAGCCCCTCCCCTCAATAGCCAGTAATGGTGCCCCTCTGGCCTGGTGAGAACCCAGGGATAGTAAACACAGAAAGCAGCCTGGCACACAGTAGGTACTTTCTGAACATGACCTCGATGTGTTCTCACTTTCCCCCCTGCTCTCCTCCTCTCTGCGTCTCTGATCTGCACCTGCCTCCTCCAGTCCCAGCTCTGGTGGGACCTGAGCTCCACATCCAGCCGAGAGTTGGTGGACAGCTTCCGCTCCAGCAGCCCCATGCCCCCCAGCCAGCAGTCCCTGTATAAGCGAGTGGCAGAGGACTTCCAGGAAGACCCTGAGTCTGGAAGGTAAAATGTGGTGCAGCCTTGGGGTCTAGCTCACAGGGGACACTGAGCCAGACCTTGGACCATCCAGGTGTTGGATGCAACAGCTATGGAAGGCTCTGGGGGGCTCCAGGCCTCAGGTGGTCTCGGCCCTGCAGTGTGAACTGGCTTCTTGTGCTTTGCCACAGATTTCCAGAAATCCTGGAGGTAGACCTGGGAGCCTCTCCAGGGGCCAAGGATGATGAAGACCTGGATTACGAGGTCCTAGACAAGGCAGGTGAGTATGACCACCCCACTTGGATCTCTGTAGCATCCACCCCCCTCTCCTGGGATACTGGCGGAATGGGCAGGGGAAGTGAGGGCCTGGGAGGTGCAGACATGCAGGCGAGACAAACCAGGTCTCTGACCTGACCCCTGCCTTGGGCCTTGACCTTGGCCTCTAGGAAAATTCAGGCTTCCTGATGGCTCAAACTGAAGCCAAGATGAGTTTTGGTCACTGGTGTCTTTTTGTTTTTCACCTAGAGGCATTCATAGCCTCAGCATCTCAGCATGTGTTTAGATAACCACAGACACACAAGTGCCCATCCAGCCCTTCCTTGCTCTGCCCTGGGGGCCTTGGGCCTCCCGGCTATCAGGAGCACAGACTTAGGTGCTCAGTTGCTCCTGGCAGAGACATGTGGCTCAGGATGACATCCACCTGTGAGAACATCCCTCTTCCTGGGGCTCCTTTCCTCATATCCACGGGCTTTTCATGGATGGCTTCCTTACCTTTCCCACCTCTGCACCCTGGGGTTCACATAGTAGGTGCCTCATTCCCATCTGGAACTCACCCCATGGCCACCAGGGGACACAGCACCCCAAGCTGTTGTGCACAGTGTGGCCTCTGGGCATCTGTGTCAGGTGACCAGGAACCTTAACCCTTGCAGCTCAAAAGAGATTTTATGTGTAACAGTGACAAACTGACAGTGTTAACCCAAGGCAAGTCTTGAACGGGGAAGGCTTATTCCTTTCTGGTTTTCTTCAGCTAGGACTTGACATGCCCTGCTTTCATACACTGTTAGTGGCATTGACCTCAAATTTCATTTAGCTTTGAATGTAATCACAAATGGACTTTTGCCTAGGCCTAGGCCACCTGTAGCAGGCAACCTTTAGCTCTTGACTGGTTCTGGAGGGCCACAGGGTGAATAAGTCACAGGCTGCCGGGCATGGTGGTACATACCTGTAATCCCAGCACTCCGAAGGCTGAGGCAGGAGGAGGTCAAGTTCCAGGCCAGCCTGGGCTACACAGTGAGACACTGTCTCTAAATAAATAAATAAATAAATAAATAAATAAATAAATAAATTCTAGAGCTCAGGAATCCCTAGGGAAGCACCTCATCCTGGACTGCCTGCTCAGAGACCTGCCATGGCCAGCTGCCTCCTGGTCAGTGCATGGTTGCTGCCATGTGGAAGCGTGGCCTGGAGTTGTGCTAGATAGTTCACATTCTAGGCAAAATCTCCCTCTGGTTTAGGACATTTACAAGTCATTCAGCTATTTCGGGATAAGCCAGGCACTGCTAGGTCTCATCTGTCTTCCTAGCTACTTAGGAGGCTGAGCTCCAGAGGATCAAGTTTCGAGGCCAGCCTGGGCAAATAGTTTCTGAGACTCCCATCTCCAAAATAACCAGAGCAAAATAGACTGGAGGTGTGGCTCAAGCGGTAGAGAGCCTGTTTTGCAAGTGTGAAGTCCCGAGTTCAAATCCATGCAACTTTCACCAGCTTCTCTGATGTCTTAGGAAAGGTGACGTCAAGGTGTTGAGCACAGAGGAAAGAGAAGTCAGTCGTCAAGGTGTAGAGCACAGAGGAAAGAGAAGTCAGTCTCAGCAAAGCGGAGGGCTGAGCAGAGGTGCCCGAGGAGAGGGGAAAGGGCTCACGGCTGGCAGGGACGGCTGGCAGGGACCTCTGGCAGGGACCTCGAGGTCTTAGCCCTCCTTTTCCTCCCAGACTTCCCCCACCCAGAGGGCAGCCCCCAGGAGTCCATCAGAAGCCTCGATGTCTCTGAAAGGTAAGCTGCGGCTGGGGCCCTTCCCCCAATTGGGAAACCAGAGCCAGGAGGTGACAGAGCACAGGGTGACCATGTCCCTTCACCGTACAGAGGGGAAACTTTTCCAAGAGGGTGGGGCTGAGGTGGGGAAGGAGAATTCCAGGATGCTGGGGCCAGAGGGCCACATGGAAATGGACCTGTGGGACCCCTGCTCTGGGCAGTGCCCAAGCTTGTCACCTGCCTGCTCACAGCGGTGTCCCTGTGCGGCGGAGGCCGGCAGCACGCAAGATCCTGGGTCAGGTCACAGTGCTGGCCTTCCAGGGGGCCGCATTGCTGGAGCAGATGAGCATTGTTGGTGGGAACCTCACCGGTATCTTCGTTCACCTGGTCACCCCGGGCTCGGCGGCAGACGAGATGGCCTTGCGCCCCGGCACTCAGATTGTGATGGTGGGTAAGCCGCCAGGCTCCTCACGAGTCCCTGGCCTGGCCTGGCAAGGGCAAGGCGTTGATGTGACAGGTTCCTGGCTCTGTCCGGCGCTGACATAAAGGGCTATGCTCGCTTTTAGAAGAGGTCGGTGCGAAACCCAGAACCCTTCTCAAACCTGACATCCTGGAACCCTGGGAACTGGGAAACTTCAGGTGGTTCACCATGGAGAAGGCTGCTGGGATGTGGCACTCTGATTGTGGACTACTTTCTCTCTCTCTCTCTCTCTCTCTCTCTCTCTCTCTCTCTCCCTCCCCCCACTTCTCAGTGCTGGGTTTCGAACCCAGGGCATTGCACAGACCAGACAAGTACACCCACCCTTAACCAGGGATCTTTTGATAAGGCCCTTGGCTGTTTGGATGGGGGAGAAACTTTTTTTTAGTGTGATGATCTTATTGTCACTTTTTTTTGGGGGGGGGGTGCGGTAAAGTACGCAGGATGTAAACTGGATGCCAGTGGCTCACGCCTGTAATCCTAGTTACTTGGGAGGCTGAGATTAGGAGGATCAAGGCTCAAGGCCAGCCTGAGCAAATAGTTCCCATCTCCATCTCTACAATAATAAGAGCACAATGGGCTGGAGGTGAGTCTCTCGAGTGGTGGAGCGCCTGCTTTGCAAGCACGAAGCCCTGAGTCCAAACCCCAGTCCCACCACACGCACACAAAATGCACATGACATAAAATTCACCATTGTAATCAGAGTGCATTTTTCTAAAACTTTTTTTTTTGTAAAATACACAAACATGAAGAGAATATAAAGGTGCATATAAACGTCCAACTGAACGATTTATGACGAAGGGAACACAGGAGCAAGCAGGGCGACTTTGATGTGGCCCCAAAGCAGAATTACTCATCTTCAAACTTTTAAAAATTACCAAGAAACACGCCAAGTGGGCTCCACCCCATCCCCACAGCTCACCTGCCGGCCCCAGTGGGAGTCGGGAGCTGGGGACCTGGAGTGCAGGGGAAGCGGGTTTGGGTACAGCCCCTGGGCAGGGGTGTCCTGTGTGACCTGCCGGCTCCCCTTCAGAACAGGGCGTCCACAGCAAGGCCAGGTTCTCCTTGGTCTTGAACAACTCCCACAGCCAGGTCCTAGTACAGCGTTGCCCTGTATCTCCCACTCCACACGACCCAGAAAGCCCCCCGTGCCTAGAGTCCTAGCTATCAGCTGGGGTGTCACTACGGCAGGGCAGGTGTCTGAGGGGCAGTCCTGACGCCCTAATGGGTCAATTCCCTCCTAATAGTCTTAAGGTATATCTTAACTGTACCGCACTATAAAAATGTGGTGCGGCCCTTCACAGCTGGGGCAGATAGTGGGGTGGATGCTCTGGCACTGAGTGAAGAACACGGATACCGTTCAACGACCCCACAACACAGAATGGCCGGGCCTCAAATGTGAATAGTTCCAAGGGTGAGGAACCCAGATCTAGAATGATCCAGAATGTTCTGGAACGGAGGTCCATTTTCAAGAGAGGGAAGTCCCATCAGTAGTGAGAGGGGTGGGGATGGGTTAGTGGATGACTTGGGGGCAGGGATGTGTGTGACGTGGATCTGTGCCACTAGAAGGCGCTGCACAGCTGTCCCCACACTGCCCACAAGGGCTCTGAGGGTGCAGCCACAGCTAGCCAACGTACGTGGGTGTCTGGGGAAGGCCAGGGAGTCCGGCTGCAGTGTTGCACTTCGCCCACCCCGGGCCCCTCTACACCCTGGGTTCCCTGGGACTGCGGAGTCTCGAAGAAGCCACCCTCATGCTTTGCTCTCAGGTTGACCATGAGGCGACGGAGCCCGTGTTCAAGGCCACCCTGGAGAACACAACCCTGGAGCAGGCCATCAGCCTCCTCGGGAGGGTGAACGGCTTCTGCTGCCTGTCTGTGAAGGTCAACACCGACGGTACAGGCCCCAACCCCCACGCTTGCTCAGCTGTCCAGTTCTGTCCCTGTGACTTCAGGCCTCCTGGCTCTGCCATATGACCCACACCCAGGCCCACTCAGGGCCCCAGGGGCGATTCAGCCACACTTTCCCTGAGTCCCTGTGCCCCCAAAGAGCTGGAAGCCCCACCACCCACAAGCTTCATTGCCAGTGTGACTTCGGAGACTTTGGGGGAGGGTCCTTCTTTCTCTCCTACTTTACATTCTAGAACTTTTCTTCTGTGGGCTCGGGGCCTGGGGTCATCAGTCATTCGTGTCTCCTTTTATCAGGTTATAAGAAACTAGTTCAGGACCTGGAAGCCAAAGTGGCGACCTCAGGGGACTCTTTCTACATCCGGGTCAACCTGGCCTTGCAGGGGAAGGAGGAAGGGGAGTTGCAGGTACATTGCAATGACATCCTGCATGTCACCAACACCATGTTCCAGGGCCGAGGCTGCTGGCGGGCACACCACATAAACCCCTACACCATGCGGGACACAGAGCATGGCACCATTCCCAACTACCCACGGTGAGCAGCAGCCATGAGTGCCAGGCATCCTCAGAGAGAGCCACACTAACATCCAGCTGTCCCAGTGTCATGGAGGGGCCTCCTGCCCAGGAGGAAGCAGGACCTTCTAGAGGCTTCCCTTCCTTCCAGCAGAGCCCCTGGCCAAGCATAGGGGGTGGGAGGGATGGGTGTCTCTCCTTGGAAGGGGACTCTACTGAGGTCATTGCTTAGGCCTGGGTATCCTACTGATAGATGCTCTATCTCTCAAACATGGATGGACAGGTCATTCATTCTAGAGTATTCTAGATCTGGGCTTCTTAGTCCTGGTACTATTGACATTTGAGGCTGGTTCACTCTGTGGTCCTGGATCATGCAGGAGGTCAGGCCATGAAGCATCCCTGACCTCCAGCTACTAGATGCCAATTGTGACAACCAAAAATGTCTCCACACATTGCTGAGTGTCCCTGGGGTAGGGTGACCAGTCATCCTCGTTTGCCCAGGACCGAAAGCCCTGGGTCTTGGGCAGCTCTTCGGTCCTGGGAACACTGGGCCAGCTGCTCACTCTCCTGGGGAGCCCCAGTGCCCTTCCCTGGGCCAGAAACATTGTCCTAGAGCAACCCGTGGGTACCAGGAAGGTTCAAGTCCGCAAAGCTCATGAGGACGCTAGCCCGGAACCTCTCTACCATTTTCAAATTCAAGTGCCCCAGGGATCAGATCCAGCAGGCCCAGGGAGAGGCTGCAATTCTGCATTTTGGGCACACACTCTCCATGAAGCCAGGCTGGAGACCTGGCACACACTATGAGTGACCCAGCAGGCCTTTGGCCATGACTGCTCATTCACATCCCCTGGATCACCTCACAGTTAAATTAGCATCTCCAGGGATGGGGTGAGCCCTGGGGACTGTGAGGGCAGCCAGGGTGGACACCACTGCCTGCAGCCCGGAAGCCACCTGTCATGAGGGAGGAAGTCAGGGCCTCTCTTCGTCTGTCCCCACAGGGCTCAGCAGCAGCTCCTCGCCCTCATCCAGGACATAGCTCAGCGATGCACCATGGCCCAAAAGGTGAGGCTATGAGGGGAGGGTCCTGGACCCCTGGCATGGGCTAGAAGGGAGTATGGGGCTGGGGTGCTGGCTGGGGTTTGTGTGGAAAATGTGGGGTGTTTGTTGGAGTGAGGTGGTGCCTGTCCCCAGTGACCCCTCCAACCCTTCGTGGGTCTGTACCCCACCCAGCCAGGTCCTGCTCTCAGAAGTGGCTGCCACTCTGCATTACCCTCCAGGGTCCCCTGCCACCTCCCTACCTCCTGGCTCTCATTTCCTCACTTTGTACATTGAGCGCCATGTGTCCCCGAGCAAGGTGCTAGGATATGCTGGGCTGTGGGAGACCTACTTTTCCCTCTGCCTTTTGCCTCCTGTCCCTTCCTGCAGAGCCTTGTTTGGGGCTGTCCGCCTGAGGACCCTCTCCTGTCGTCCTCCCCCCGTGCCTGGTCTCCCTGGCATGGAACCTGGGTGTCCTGCTGTGTAGTGGGCACAGCCTGGTGGTTCAGAGACCGCACTGGATTTGCTGATAGGGCTGGGTACAAAGCAGGGTCGGGGGTGCCAGGCCTACTTTGAGGCCTTCAACCATTCCTCTTTGTCCCTTCTCCCCCTTCTTCCTTTGGCAGTCTCCTGGAGGACAGAAGTTGGTCCGCATTGTCAGTGTGGACAAAGCCAAGGCCAGTCCTTTGTGCTCATCCTTTGACAAGGGCCAACTGGACCCCAGCAGGGTGGAAGGTGAGGCCTGGCACACTGGCACAGGGGCTGCTGGCTCCACAGTGGGTGAGGGGCTTTGAGAGTTGCTGCTGGGTGGTCAGCATGGTCAAGATGGCACCTCTCACTCAACCAGGGCCTGTTATTGGTGGGACTAAGGTTTGAACTTTGGGCTTTCAAAGCAGGCACTATACTGTTTGAGCCACACCTCCAATCTAAGGGCCTGTTTTTAAGATATCATTGATGAGTCTTGTCGGACAGAAACTGAGCCACACAACCTTAATGTCCTTCAAATGGCACTCCCACCTCTGTAATGTGCCCAGTAAAATAGAAGCCATCACACAAAGCTTGAAGATAACCAAATGCCCAACCTTGTACAAACCAGCAGACCCTGGGATGGCCACTAAGTGATCACCGTGTGCACAAAATCATGATAGAGGTCAGAATTAGCACAGAACTCCCCACCCCCACCCCCACCAGGTGAAATTGTACAATGCAGACAGTCAGAATGAACTTAGAGCAAGGCAAACCATTTAGGGTTCACTCTCGTCTTTGAAATTGAAATAATAACTCAGGAGAGGAGTGAAGGGCCCAGGAAGGCTGAGGACCCCTTACCCCAGGGGGCAGGGCTGAGGGGGGGCCTGAGGGAGCAGGACCCTTGCCCATTTTTCCAAGGGAGGAAATCTGCCTCCTTCCATCCCCACTGTAGACCAAACAAGCAAAACGGGATTGAATCGCAGCCCACCAGGCTGCGCCCAGACAGCCACCAGTGATGTAACCGATGCGCGCAAAGACACCTCTTTCTTGGAGGTGGTTGTTGAAGTGTAATTAGTCCCGTTAGAGCTGAGTGTGTGTCCCGTGTAATTCCAGGTGCCGGGGCTACAGCAGTCAGCAAAGCTGGCCTAGTCCCTTCTGGAGGGTGGGCTAGAGCACAGCACTCACTCACGGCCCCTGTCCTCCACAGATGGTGCCAGCACATGCTTCTGGGCCGAGAGCTGCTTCACCCTGGTGCCCTACACCCTGGCACACCCCCACAGGCCCGTCCGGCCCCGGCCTGTGCTCTTCGTGCCCAGGGTGGTTGGGAAGCTCCTGAGCAAAAAGCTGTGCCTCCTTCCAGGATTTAAGAAGTGCCCAGCAGGTACATGCTCACCTGTGAGGCGGCTGGGCAAGGCTGCCAGGCAAAGCCCTGCCAGAAGCTTTATCTGTACTGGGAGCAGTGTGCAGGTGATATGCAATTCTCCTTGGGCCACCATAACAAATGACTGCAAACTGAAGGTTAATTTTTTTTGGGGGGAGGGGGGCAGGACTGGGGTTTGAGCTCAGGGCTTCACACTTACAAAGCAGACATTCTATGCTTGAACCACACCTCCAGTCCATTTTGCTGTAGTTGTTTTTGATGGTGGGCTCTCGAAAACTATTTGCCCGGACTGCCCTCGAAACTCAACCCTCCTGATCTCAGCTTCGCAAGTAGCTAGGATTACAGGCGCCAGGCCACACTGGGGATTTTAAATGATAGAAATTATCATCTCAAAGTTCTGCAGGGCAGACCTGATCTCAGAGCTTTGGCAGGCCATGCTGTCTCTGGAGGTTCCAGGGGTGAATCCTTCCTGGCCTCTTTCATCAATGGGGAGCTTGGGGTCCTTGGCTTGTGGCTGCATTGCTCCCATCTCAGCCGTGGCAGTCAATGGCCTTTTTCCTTCTGTGTTCACATGGTCTTCCTATGTAGGACACCAGTCATTGGATTGAGGGTCCACATAAGTGTGACCTCATCTGGTCTTCTCTCAAGACCCTATTTCCAAGTAAGGTCCCATTTTGAGGTTCTGTGTGGCATGAATGGGGTAGCACTGTTGCACCCAGCAATAGCTCTTGGCAAACACACTTGAATTAATGAGGTAGCACAGTCTGGGGCACTATCCACTATCCACTCACTCAGGCAGCTTCCTGGACAGCCAGGTAACCCAAGGCTGAGTGGCTGCTCAGCAGGATAGGCTGGCTGGCAGGTGTGGGGTTACACCCGGGGGTGGGTAGGGCCTTGTCCTGCCCTCTTGACATTCACAGAGGAGAAAGGAAGCAAGCACATCCATGAGGTTCCTCTACTGAGCACCTATCTGTGCAAGTCTCTGTGGGGCTGCAGGAGAAACTGAGTCCCAGAGGCCCCCCAGGGGCCCACCAGTCCCTTTAGAAACCGTTAGGGCTGGTGGGTAGAATGAGGTCAGTCACTATGAGCTCCATAGGTGCCCAGAAAGGCAGCTGTGGATTCTGTGGGAGGCAAAGGGACAAACTGGAGAGGGCAGATGGGCAGGAGGTAGTAAGCAGGAGGCAGTGAGGCAGGCCCGGCAGCTGGGCAGGGTGTGTTAAGGCACAGGAGCATAGGACACGGTGGGCCTGAGCCACTGCTGAGTGGGGCCGGATGTGCAGCCTTATACAACACACAAGGGAGAGATTCCATGACAGTTTTTAATAAGAAGACTCACTCAGGCTTGATTTTTGAATGCTCATCTTAAAAGCGATGGAAGCTCAGCTAGGGACCAGGGAATGTGCTGGACCCCTGGGACCCCAGGGCCGTGGCGGCACCGCCCCACTGCAGTGCAGAGCTGTGTACAGCACTGGGCAGCCCCAAAGCAGGTGCCTCAGGCAAGGAGGACAGGCCAGGAAGGAGGCAGGTGCAATCTAACCTGGGGCCGGGGTGGCCAGAACCAAGAGAAACCTGTTCAGAAGTGAGGTAAAAGTGGGGTGTCTACGTTTAGAGCAGGGTTTTCAACTTATCCATGGTGGGGGACTGTCCTAAGCAGTGTAAGGGGTTGGGAAGCACCTTGGCTTCATCCCTGTTGATGCCATGCCCACCCCCCAACCCCGACAAACACACTGTGACAACTGAAAAGCATCCTCTGGGGAACAAAACTGCTCCTGAACAAGAAGCAGCAATTCAAGGAATTCATGGCTTTTCTGCATATAAGAAGTTGGATATATAAGTTTGGAGCCTGGGGAATTAATGTGTGTGTGGAGGGGTGGTTATCCACACAACCACCTGTCCCTCTGTCCATCCATTCACCAGTTTATTCTTCCATATATCCATTCACTCCTCCCCAGTCCACATTCCCCCTCCAGGGTGTACCTGCTGTGTCCCCATAGTTCAGGGTGAGTGGCCTGGCAGACTCCTCCAGGTGAAAAAGTGTAGACAGCTTGGTACAGTGGTCGCCCTAGGAAGGGCTCCTCTCAGACCTGGCAGAGGTCCTCAGCTGGGCTCTCTCAGGAGCTGAGTATGTGACCACCCCACCCAATGTCACCTCCAGAGTACTTGAGCCAAGAGGAGTATGACACCTGGAGCCAGAGAGGGGATATCATCCAGGAGGGAGAAGCGTCAAGTGGCCTCTGCTGGGTGACCCGCCAAGCTGTAGAGTCCCTCATGGAGATGGTAGGAGATGGGGCTTGGGGACCACTCTGGGGATGGCAGCTCCCCTTGGGACTGGCAGAGGACTTGGGGACTGACCTCTGAGGCCCTAACATCCCAGCTTGATGTTCAGTGGGAGGGACAGAAAGACCAATTCTGCCATTTAGCATCTGTGTGCTCTTGGGCAAGTTTACTCCATGAGCCTCAGTTTTAACTTGGGAGATGTTTAATAAGTGTTTGCCAATGAGTAGAAAAACCAGCCATAACAACAGTCCCAAGCTTGAAGGCTCAAACATATGAAGAGAACTCTGACACCGTGAACTATGAACTTTTGCACTTACACGGAGTGGGAAGCCCCAGCCCCCAGCCCCCCACCCCATGGAGGGCGACAGACCTGCACCCCATGCAGTCTTCCTCACTCCCAAAGACTTGCAGCTCTAGATTTTCCCCAGGGAAAATCAAATGGCTGGAAACACTTAAGATTATGTGTAACAAGCACCCTGGTACAGAGTGGGTCACTCTCCCCATCTCCCTTACCCATCCACTCTATCTGGGGCCCACTGCACCCTACACAGAGGGCTCCTTTCACTTCCCCCAAGACCTGGGGCCCATGGGTTTGACCTATTTCTCCCTCCCCCCAAAGAATGTCCACGCCTTCCTGGACATCCGGCTGGACAGTGTCTGTGTCCTGCACAGGATGGATATTTTCCCCATCATCATCCATGTCTCTGTCAATGAGAAGACAGCGAAGAAACTCAAGTAGGTACATGCTGGGGGCTGGGCAGCGGGCTTGTCCCACTGGGAGCTGAGCAGCAATGCTGGGCACTGGGGTTGGGACAGGCAATCAAGCTGGCAGGTGCCTGCAGAGTGTGGTAAGGGGTTTCCATGACTCTTGCTGCTCTGGCCCTTGGATGTGCTAATTAGCAGTGCCCCCCACAGCCTGAGGAAGAGCTCTGACTGCCTCCTGCAGGAGAACCTGCCCACCGCCTGGCCTAGCTAGATTAAAGCCACACACTTTGTGGGGCTCACAGAATCTAATCCATGTTGAGGACAAAAAAAAAAAAATGCTGATAACCATTACTTGACTTATGGCTGGGGGCAAACAGATGTTCTGCTAACCCGTCTACTTTGGAAAGTGAGACTGGATTCTACACAATGGCCCCCATCCGTGGAATGGCACTTGGGGCCCCGTCCTGGCTTCTTTGCAAGGTTGCCCTCTAGGTGGAGCAACTGTGCTGCATCCAGGGGTGTCTCAGCAGATGTGAACCCCAGGCCTGGGTTCCTCCTGGGGTTCTGTACTGGGAAGCAGTGTGGCTGCTTTCTTGGCCTTCCTTGCTGTCCCCTAAGTTCCTGCTGTCTCTGCCATGCAGGAAGCGCCTGCAGCGGCTCCACACCTCGGAGGAGCAGCTCCTGGAGGCGGCCAGGCAGGAGGATGGAGAACTGGACAAAGTCCCCTGTCTGTACAGCAGCCTGGCCCCCGATAGCTGGAGTGACCTAGACAGCTTGCTCAGCTGTGTCCGCCTGGCCATTGCAGATGAGCAGAAGAAAGTGGTGTGGACAGAGCAGAGCCCCTGCTGAAGCACTTTCGCCCCTCCAGGGGCTGTGGGGACTTCCATGTGCCTGCTAATGCTACCTTATCCTTTGAGCTCAGGGCCTTGGGCACAGCCGGTGCTGCTCAGCACACAGACCCCACCGTTCCTTCTCTGGTTGGGGTCTAACCTTGCACCCTCTTCATGTGCAGGTGACAAATGGCAAAGTCACCACAGCTGCTCACTTTTCTGCGTAAACTATCTCCACCCCTTGCCCAGTTGTAGTCTGGGCCCAGCAAGAAGCCCGAGAACATTTCTGCAGTGTGTGAGGGGCCCAGACCTGGTGGAAACGTGGGGGCTGCCCATTCTTACATTTCAAGGTGTCAAAGGGTACTTTCCAAACTCTCCAGAGCACCTGCCCGTGCCCAGGGCAGAGGCACAGAACCCATGTACTGTAGCCCTGGCTAAGCTTTCTCAGCTCCTGACATCCGTGCTCTAAGTCAGAACCTCTAGGTCGGACACCCGTCTGTTAACCTGCAAATGAAGTCCCCATGGTGGATTGTGATTTCAGTGGGTCTGCGTCTGGTGACCCACATGCCTGGCCCAGGACACAGGACTGTTCTGGCCGAGAACTGCCTCTCCAACCTGGCACTGCCCGCTCCAGGCCCTTCCCACAGGGGCCCAGCTTCTTTGTTCCACCCCCAGGGCGTGGAATCCCTCAAGCACACCTTGGAAGAGGCCCCCCCCCAACCTGGCCTTGACTCCCACTTCCTGGGACTGTGGTAGACTGTCATTTTGACAGTGTCCCTGAATCAGGATGTCCTAGAATTCAGGTTGCTAGTATCAGAAATTAGTTCAAAAAGTGAATTTCTGTATATTTTACTAAAATAAAAAGTTTTTACAACGCTGGGGCCTGTGGCTTCCTTCCCACCCCCCAGTATGGAGTGGATGGTGGAGTCCCCCCCCCCCCACAAGAGGGTGAGAGGCCTCTCTAGGTTTTCCAGGCTGAGCTTCTGCTCCTATGCTGGGTGGAAGAAGGGCAAGTGTGGAGTTAGATGCTGGCGTCACACAAGGACAAGTAACCCAAGCCACAGCCGTGGAGCACTGTCACACTCTCATCCTTGGCCACTCTCAAAAAGTAGGATGAGTTGTGTCCAGGACCACAGGAGGAAGCTCATCACTGCCAAGAATCCATGAAAGCCCTACCAGGGCAGACATGAGACCCTGACTCGGGGAAGGCACAGGAGCAAGCCCGTGGCGGTGCAAAGGCCTCCTCCAGCCCAAGGTTGGTGAAAGCAGACCTGCAGTTCTGAACCTGCCTGCCACCCGCATGGGACACAGAACCCCGGGCTCCTCTTGGGCGAACGGCTTAGAAACATCCACAGGTTCCAAACTAAAGAGGGTCTCAAACCTGAGTCTCTGCCCCTCCACCTGCAGGTCCCCAAGCCCATCCCAAACTGGGGACCTTGCCCTGTGCCAGAGTCTCCCCTAGAATTCCTGTGCTGGAAAACAGCTCAAACACAAGAGCAGCAGGGTCCCCTGCTATGGTGACAGTAATGGGCGGGGCACAACTTGGGTGTCCCTTCCAGGAGGCAGGAATGAGATGGCAGAGGTATCTGAGGACGGATGGAGGGAGGGAGAGACTGTTGGTGCTGCCTCCTTCGTCCCTTAGCCACATCTAGGAAGGGGTAGCAGGCAGTGCCCAGGGATGGTCACAGCTCGTTGTGGAGAGGACGGCACTGAGGAGAGAGCTTCTCCTCCAGAATGCCATCAGGGGCGCATACCCAGGGGTCATGGGTTGCCCACTGCCACTTGAACAGGTGGTCCTTCAGCACCTCCAGCACCTGTGCAAAGCGTGGGTCAGCAGCTAGGTTCTGGGTTTCGTGGGGGTCCTGGCTGACATCAAAGAGCTCCCAGTGCTCCCGGTAGTAGTAGTGGTGGAGGTCCTTGTACCAGCCTGTGGGCTGACCGGCCATAGTGCGGTTCAGAAGGTCCTGAAAGGTTGGCGAAACATAGAAGTCCTGGTCGATAGGAAAAGGCATCTTGAAGCCAAGGTTGTGTACCAGGTGGAAGTTCTGGTGGTACACAGAGCGCATGGGGTAGAACATGGTGACCTCGTGGTGGCTGTGGCTGCCAAAGACTGTGGCCCACGCAGGTTCTGCCTCCAGCGCTGGCAGAAGGGACCGGCCTGTCAGCTGGACAGTCTTTGAGCCAAAGATGGCATAGCTGGGGTAGGGGATGGAGAACCAATCCAAGATGGTGGGTGTGAGGTCTAGAAAGGAAAGAGCCACTCAGGCAGAGTCCCTGCAGGGCACAGAGCCCCTTTAGAGGACTAAGTCAGAAGCACCCCAGAAAACCCATGGGCACCTTATAAGACCAGATTACTGGTGGGAAGCTGTTGCTTTGACCGATGCCTCTCACCACTGGCCTTCTCTGGACCATGAGGCCATTAATGGTATGACCACAGGCTCTTGCTTGATGATATTTAGGGTCTTCTAAAATCCTACAGACCAGAAGGGCCACCCAAGGTAGGAGGGCTTGTCTGTTCACTCGGTGCTGGGTCACAGCACCCCCATGTTCATGGTGGGTACCAAAGAGAGAAGTGGGCCCTGAGCTGGAGGGAGCCAAAGCTTGAGTGGAAGCAGCCCCCAGGGAGCTCTTCCAGGTAGTGGGCAGGGCACCGCGAAGTGCCAGGACCAAGCTCACCCCCGTCTCTCTCTGTCCCCGTACCGCTAGTTTTGTTCACTCGTGTGCAGTAGGGCTAGACAACCCGAGGCCCTCTTAGAGATGAGCAGGGTCACAAGGGACTCTGGGTCCCTCAGGAAGGCAGCATAGGGGGCAGGGGTTGCCAGGCCCACAGCACTGACATCACCTTGGAACTTGTCAGACACTGGAGGTTGCGATCTGACATGAACAAGCATCCCAAATGATTCTACTGCTCATTTGTGGCATGGACATGACCATCCTTCTTAGGTGGCACCACGCTAGCTCTCAGGAATACAGCGACACCTGACATGTGACAGTCCTATTGGACGTTCACTTCCACACCCTTCCTTGCGTGAGACAGACAAACCCATACCTAGGAGGCTCACATAGGCCTCGCTGACCTGGCCCCAGCGTTGCGGGTGCCGTGGGGATGAGACCAGCAAGGGTTCAGCGGTACCCGGCCGGTACAGGTTGGTCCTGCCGCTGGGGAAGGGGATCCCATTGTCCGACGTGAAGATGACCAGGGTGTCGTTCAGGACACCAGCTCCACGCAGCTCCTGGAGCACAAGTCCAATCCCTGCGGGTGGGGGGAGGGAGCCTGGCTCAGCCATGTATATAGACTCAGCACTTCGTCGCCACTGGACTCCGTTACTTTCTGGACCTTAAAACACCTCTGTGGTTCTTCCTGTCAGCTCAGCCTCCTGTCCAATACCACCTAGCTCCCCGTTCTCAGCAGGCCACACAGGCTCCAGAGACCCCACCCAGTCATCACTAGGTACTGCTATCACTTTTTTTTTCTTTTTCTTTTGGCAGTACTGGGGTTTGAACTCAGGGCCTCCTGCTTGCTATATAGGTGCTCTTACCACTTGAGCCACTATGCCCAGCCCTCTTTTTGTGTTTTCAAGATAGGGTCGGTTGAACTATTTTCCAGCTGGCTTTGAACTGTGGTCCTCCTGATCTCTGCCTCCTGAGTAGCTAGGATTACAGCTGTGAGCCACCGGCGCCCAGTGGCACTGCCGTTAGCTACTGCCCACATGGGTTTCTGTGTTTTGGAATTTCATGTTTTTCCCCTGCGGCAGAGAGACAGCCTGGGCAGGGGCTTGAAGATGGGATTTCCTCCACGCCCTCTTCCCAGGGCCTTAATGGGACCAAAAGGGACATGGTTAAAAGTATTAATCTCCTGCAGGGGACTGGCACGTCCTCCCTCACGACATATCCATTGGACCCTGAGAATGTGACTTTATTTCAAAGAAGAAACTCTGACGATGACATTAAGGATCCCAGAATGAGATCATCCTGAAGTCCTCGAGTGGGTCCTAAATCCAATGACAAGGGTCCTTAGAGGAAAAGGAGGTGCAGCCAGGCACTTACGGCTCATGCCTGTAATCCTAGCAACTTGGGAGACTGAGACCAGGAGGATCGTGGTTCAAGGCCAGTCTGGGCAAATAGTTCCTGAGACCCCCATCTCCAAAATAACCGAAGCAAAATGGACTGATTTCACAGCTCGAGTGATAGAGCGTCTGCTTTGCAGGCTCAAAGCCCTGAGTGCAAACCCCAGTCCTTCCAAAAAAACAAAGAGGAAAGGCAGACAAAATAGAAGACAGACAGTGAAGATAGCCACATGAAGTTGGAACCAAATGCTGCAGAGATGTGGCTGCAGGCTGAGGGGTGCCAGAGTCTCCCCAGCTCCAGAAGCTGGAAGAGGCAGGAGAGTCCACTTTAGAATTCTGGTCTCTAGAGTCACGAGCACACAGATTTCTGCATCGCACATCTGGAACTTGTGGTACGTTGTTATAGCATCAAGTTTTATATCTGCAAAATCTGGGCACCCCCACACCCCTCGTCTGATCTGATCCCACTGCTGGAAGAATGAGCATTCCCCAACCCCTGGGGCACCTGAAGGGCCTGGGCCGGGAGCAGTTCTGCAGTTCTGCAGCAGGGCAGCTGGGAGTGCGTCCTGGTGACCCATAAGACAGGGCTGCCCAAGTCCACCCATGTCCAGTTAGTTCCCTAAATGTGGGCTCTGCTCACACACTTCTCCAGGTGGGACCCACCTGGGCTGCGCCCGACCCAGCGAGAGGGTCTCATGAGGCTCGGGGGTGGGAAGGGAGAGTCAGCATACCCCACTCCCTAGCTTCCCAGAACCCACCTTGGTCCATCCGGCCAATGGTGGTGTACTGAGCAGCCAGGTCAGCTCGGGCTGCTGGTGTGTCAGGGACAAAGTAAGGTACCTAGGGAAGACAGGTGGTGAAAGTCAGGCTTAGAACAGGTTAGGGGAGGGAGAGTGGGAGAAGGAGGGGGCCCGCCCTTGAGCTGGGACAGGGGACAAAGTGTCAGCCTTCTCCCCAGGGTCTGCCACCTCCTTCCTCCTGACAACGGACTGGTTGGAAACATCACAGCTCTCTCTGTGGCCCACAGAGGGGAACCCCCCAGTCCACTTAGTCAGGGGTCTCCTCTTAGGTATTAATGTCACCTATCTGGGATAAGGCCCTGGGATGAACGCTGCTGAGCATCTTGGAGGCACAGCAAGGGCCCCTCATACCAGCACATCCCGAGGGTTGTAGGTCTGGGGTGTCCAGTCTGGTATACGCCCCATGCCTCTCTCCCCGCTGCCGAACTTCTCACAGAAGGTTCCGTACTGGGGCTGGGAATGGCCACAGCGGTGAGGGTCATGGAAGGCCACATAGAGGAAGAAGGACCTAAATGGGGTGGGGGAGGGGGGAAGGGCTCGGTATCGAGGTCAAGGTCCTATGGGCTGACCCCCCCCACCTGGCTTGGCCAAAGCCTTGACTTTCCATCCTCGAGGGCCCTGTTCTTTAGGCAAGAACACATTCTCCACTTTGCCCTGTTTTCTATCTGAAGGTCATTCTATTATCCTCACTGCCTCAATTTCCCCAAGTCGTCTCTTCTGTTTATACTAACTTCAGTTTCTGGAGTCTTTTCCCCCTGCCCTCAGCTCAAGCACCTGGGGACTGTGGCAATTTCAACTGAAGACCCTGGGATGTGAGTCCAGGTTGAAGGCTGAGGTCTGGCTATGCTTAAGGGTAATGGGGTGCTCAGGACTCCTTGTACCTGTCGTCCTGAGTCTGCAGGAATTTCCGGACTAGCAGCTTAATTCTTGTGATGTTCCGCCCCACCTGGAGCACAGAGCCATTCTCCTCCGTGTACGCAAAGTCAAACGGGTACACTCCCTCCGGTCCCACGTGCTTCTTCCCAATGATGCCTGCGGTGGGCAAGAGGCCTGTCCAGAGCCCTCTCTGTCCCCAGAGAGGGCTACTGCTGTAGGTGGGCAGCCACAGCCCAACCAGGAGGTCCTAGCCCAGATCCGTGGGACGAGGGCTGAGGGCAGCCACATGAGCTGAGAGTGGCTAAGAACTCCCGGTTCTGGCCTCAAGCTACAGGGCACGGAGGGTCCAGAGAGGAGGCCAGCACACCTGTACCCCACCCTCAGGCAGGACACCTCACCTGTGCGCACACCAGCCTGGCTGAGCAGCAGCGGCAGGCTCTGCACCTTGTCGAAGGAGCTGAAGTGGTGCATGTCCTGGTGCAGCCCATACATACCATTCTGGTGCTGTGGGAAGGACTCTGTGAGGCAGAGCCCCTGCTCCCCAACCCCTCATCTCCCCCACCCCAGGGGCCCTTTAGCACGGCCAGCACCCTGGGGGGATTTCCTCCCAATCCCGCTCCCTGCCCAACAAGCTGCAGGTCTCTCCTGTGACAGCAGGACATCAGCAGGAAGGAAGTGGACCTGGAGGATGTGCTTTGTACAACTTTTCCAGTTATGATCATCATAGCGGGAAAGAGAAAGCATCATTTTTGCTATTACCCAGTTATTTTGTATTTTAAAAGAAGTCACTGTACAGGTTAAAAATTCAGACCATTGAGAGAGATGGACAGAAGGAAGGAAGAGCTGCCTCCCACCTGCAGCCCACTGTCTGGAAGCAGCACGGCCCTCAGCTACCAGATGTACCTTTCAGGAGGTGTCTGAGTACATGCTCCCCTCCACGAATGCCTGCTGCTCAGCCCCAGCCTCTCATGGGGACTTGCGGAGAGAATATGTTCGCTTACAACACGGTATTATCAAAAGACGTAGAAGAAAAGTAAGTGCCCTGCACACCTCCTCACAACCGTCAAAGGTGGAGACAGCCCACGAGTACACAGATGGATGAATGGAGAAGCAAGGTGTGGCCAATCCACACAAGGGGATGTCATCAGCCTTTGAAAGGAAGGAAGTTCTGACACAAGCTGTGGCATGAACGAACTCTACTCGGTGAAACAGCCACTCACAAAAGCATAAATACCATATGACTCTACTTATAAAAGGACCTTAGAGGAACAGGGATTGCTGTGGGCTGGCGGGGGATGGGAGATAGTGTTTAATGGGTGCAGAGCTTCGGTTTGGGGATGGAGGTGGGACTGGCTGCACAACGCAGAGGATATACTCACTGTCACTGACTGTGCACTTAAAAATGGTTAAGATGGCAAATTTAATGCATGGATACTTTGCCATAATAAAAAAGAGAGCAAGTGCCTTAACAACACAGCTGTTGTCCCCATGGGAGTGCCTGAGATGCCACGGTGACAGGAGTTTCAGAGTGGGTGTACAGGCTCTGTGCTAACCACCTTACCCACAAAGCCCCCCATGATGACCCTGTGAGTGATGTCTTGCACAGATGAGGAAACTGAGGCACAGACAGGGAAGCTATTAGCTCAAGACCGCAGAAAGAGTGGAGCCAGCTCTGCTGAAGTGGGGAGTCAGAACCCCAGGGCTGCACTTGAGAGCACTCAGCTGTGCCTGGCCCCGGGCATGGGAAAGAAAGCAGGCAGCACCCTCAGGGAGACAGGTGGTTCCCTGCAGCAGAGGCCTGCCCACCCTCCCCTTCCCACCTACTCCTCTTACTCCTGGCCACCCTCACCTGGGGCAGGCCAGTGAGGAGGCTGGCACGGCTGGGAGAGCAACTGCTGACGGAGGTAAAGGCATTGCGGAAGATGAGACTGCGGCGGGCCAGGGCATCCAGGTGAGGGGTGGAGATGGCACTGTTGTTGTATGCGCCACTCTCAAAGCCTCCATCGTCCGCTGAGGAAGACAGAGACAGAGGACATGGGCTGGGGCCAGGAGGAGCAGTGCCAGGGAGTGGAAGAGACCTGAGGTGATGCTGTGAAGGCTTGGCCAGTGATGCCCAAAAGGGAAAGACACCAGAGGGCATGATACGCAGTAGGCACGCTACCCAGGCAGGCATGGATGACTAAGTTAGCAGGCAGCGATGATACCATGGCACGCATGGTACCCAATACCTGAAGTGCAGGTGGGTACATTGACAGCAGGTGTGATTCCAGCAGGCACGCTACCCAGGCAGGCATTTTAGCAGGTGGTTGTGCTGTGTATAGACATGCCACAACACTAGGCATATCCTGGGCACTAGGCAATCCTGGGCTCTGCACAAACTGCCCAAGGTGGTAACTAGGAGTGTCGTGCCTAGGGCACATCTGAGGAGGATCTGCATGTGTGCATGCTACCACCATCTCTCACTATGCACAGTCCCTTCCCAAAGGTTCAGAGACCTTGCAGATTGTCTAGTTTAATCCTTCTGACCTATATGAAGCAAATGAGGCCCAGAGTGGTGAGGTGCAGAGCCCAAGATCACCCAGCTGTGCAGAAGGGAGTGGGGACAGGCCTCCCTGCTCCTACAGCCACAATCAAGCTTCTCTCTGTTCTGGAGTACATGAGAGGCACCTCAGAAGCCAGAGGGAACCCCCAGGACAACACCTTCCCCACCTGCTTCAAAGGCAATGCATCTTTATACAGACTGGGACAGTCAGCCTCTGGCTGGGCCACGATCCTCCATCCCCTGGACCCACTGGGTATGAGCTGATGGCCACCAGGCAAGCTGGAGGATGGGAGTGGGTTCTGGGGTCATGCCATTTGATGTGTAGCTTGTGGCAGGACAGAAGGCAATGCTGCCCTTTTCCAGGCCTGTTCAAGAAACCTCAGCACTTGGCTTTGACCCTGCAATGGAACAACTGCGTCCTCCCCAAATTCTGATCCTGAAGTCATAACCCCAATGGGTCTGCTGACATGGTCTTTAATGAAGACTAAGTGAGGCCATAAGGATAGGGTCCAATCTCGTAAGGAAATGGGGAGGCAGCAGCCGCCTGCATGCCAGGAAGAGGGCCCGCACCAGAACCCCATGGCGAGGCTCCCTGATCTTGGACTTCCAGCCTCCAGACTGTGAGAAATAAATTTGTGTGTCAGCCACCTGGTCTGGGGCTTTTTGTTACAGCCGCCCAAGCTAAGACAGGACATAACCCCTAGGCTGCATGGTTTGGGCTCTGGAAGCCTCCAGCATGAATCCCATTCCCGGAAGGAATCAGTGCAGATCTATATAGGGTAGTCCTTCACTAGCACCCCTAGAGCTGGTCTGACAAGAGTTGTTTATGTTACAATTAGCTAAAGTGCCTGCCCAGAGACCACAAAGTTAATCAGAAAGTTGGCCTGGCAGAGGGCCAGACCTCAAAAGGGTTGTGTTGTCATGAACCAGGATTCCTGTCATCTAAACAGGAAGTCTCGTGAACAGCAGGGTGCTGGAAGAACTTGGGGTTTCTGAGAGGGGCTTGAGCTGGGGGGGTGGGGTTGTGCCCTTGGACCTGGAAGGAAGAGCTGAGCCACAATGCTCTGGGGTCTGAAAAGGGAAGGTCAAGCTTACAAGTGGAGGGAAAGGGAGGCGAGCAGAGAGCACCCCTGCCACTTCTTTGGGACCTAGGTGTCAGCCCCTCTTTTAGCACCTCCTCTGGGCTCTGTGGACCCCCAGGCTCTGTAAAGCCATCCAGCATGCTGAGCTGGGGGTCCAAAGGTCGTCCTGGCTGTTCTGAGTAAGGGTGAGGGGTAGGATCAGACAGGGGTAGAGGGATTGAAGGCAGAAGTGTGAGCGCTGGATGCAAGGGCTCACCCCTCCAGGCCTCATCACACTCTAAGGCGCTAACCGCGAAGAATCTGGGGACTGCAGAGAGCGGGTACGAGAGGGAATGAATGGCAGAACGACTGCAAGGAGCAGAGCACGCGGGGGTCGGCAGTGACCACTGGTGGGGAGGGGGCGAGTGGCCGCTTCCGGGGACAACAAGTGGCCGTAGGAGGCCAGTGCCCGGGCCTGCAGCACTCACCGAGGATAAGCAGAACGTTGCGGGGACGCGCCCGGCAGAGGCCCAGGACGAGCAGCAGAGCGCAACAGGCGGGCCCGGGGCTGCGCATGGCGGCGGCAGCTCTGCGCGCCGGGCTGGGTCAGCAGCTCCGGGTTTGGCCCCGCCCCGCCCTGGTCACGTGCACAGCAAGCCCCGCCCACCCCTCTCCCACTATTCCTGCGGACTCTGCCTCGGAGGCACTGGGAGACTCCAGGCTGCGGCGCCCGGTGAGTGAGTCCACGTTCGCAGAGAGCTGCGCGCAGAGCCGGGGTGGGGGTGGGGGTGGGGGGCTGCCCGGGGTGGGCTTGGGATCACGAGAGGCAGCTGACGCGGGGTCCGAGGGTGAGCCCCTCTCCGCGGGGACCCCCCCACCTCGTCCCTCCCCTCCCCCCAGCTCTCCGCAACCCTTAGCCATGCTCGGGACAAGCGGGTCGCGGACCGTCAGCCGGCGCAGGGGTTCCCTCTCAGGTCCCCAGGATCCCGGGCTAGCGGCATCGTGGGGGAGGGGAGGAGTGGATTTCGCCCCCAGCTGCGCAACTTGGGCTGGTTTGGGGGGCGGGGCTGCCCTGGTTCTGCCGGCTGGCCGGGGGCGCCAGGACCTTTCTAGAGGATCTGCGCACCCCGAATTAATCAGGAGCCTCTGATGGTTGTTCAGAACCAACTAGAATCTGTGGAACCCCTCTAGGAGTATGAATGCCACAGGTGGGATTCATAGCTCTACAGGGTATGATGGATACGGAGTGGCCTCTGGATGCGAGACCCCCCCACACCCCGATCCCCACCCCAGCACTGCAGTCCTCCGTAGTGGGTGGAGCCATTGGTGGTGCGCACTTGGAAATGGAGCCCCCCCGGGGCCTCCAGGCCGCCCACCCACGCACTCTGTCAATCAAGTGAAGCCTGCTGGTCCTTTCAAGTTCCTGGGGGAGGGTAAAAGAAAGAAAAGGAAGGATTCTCCAGGAAGAAAAATCCATCTTTAGGCTTCTGGGGAAGAAGTCCTTTATCAGGTTATTTGTCGGAGTTGTTGATGGAGCAACAGAGGCATCGAGAGTTGGGGACAGTGAGGACAATGAACAATGAGCAGACAGGGCGGGCCTTCTGTACAGGTTGTTGGCTTTCTCTCTGAGACCATCATGGCCCCTGGGGAACTTAGCCCCCTGGCTCAGCATCCCTTCACCAAAGGGAATACAGTAGACCCCCATGGGGGATTGCCCAGCCCCTGACTGCTGGTCTCTCTCGTCTATTCCCCAACCCCACCCTAGAGATGCCCTCTTCGGTGAAGACTCTGGGTCAGTCCAAGTCCCTGGGCTCTGGCATGGCCTCCAGCACCTGCTGCTGCACCCCAATGGCTGTGCAGAAGATGCTGCCCATCCTGGCCTGGCTGCCTGACTACTCCATGCAGTGGCTGAAGATGGACTTCATCGCTGGCCTCTCAGTCGGGCTCACGGTCATCCCCCAGGCTCTGGCCTATGCAGAAGTGGCTGGACTCCCACCCCAGGTGAGGTTTCTAGCCCCACTCCCAGCCATGTCCCCCCATAGTCTGATCCCACACTCAGTTCCTCAGTGTCTGTCCACAGGCAGAGTGGAAACAGGTAGGATGGAGTCCAGACGCATGCACACATCCTACCCCAGGGGCCCAAGGATCCCTTGATCTGTAATCTCTGACATGTGACTGGCATGGAGCTGGTTCAGGATTGTCCAGCTGAGGCCAGCGTGATGACTCATGATATCCTTAGGAGCACTTCCTCAGACTCTCAGATGTAAGCACCCAGGCCTTTGAGCTCCCTTCAGGCAGCAGCGCCCCCTCCCCCATCTTGTCTTCAGCGCTCTGAGGCCCCAGTGGGTACTGGTGGGGAAAGTGCCCTGTGTTCACTGCAAGTCCATTGTGCTGGAGTGCCTAAGTACACAGTTGACACCAGGGATCCTCAGAACTTGAACATGGACACTAGGGACATATGGATAGGCCTCAAGGCTCCTGGGCACTCACTGCTGTCTTCCCCAACAGTACGGCCTCTACTCTGCTTTTATGGGATGCTTTGTGTATTTCTTCCTGGGCACCTCCCGGGATGTGACTCTCGGCCCCACGGCAATCATGTCCCTCCTGGTGTCCTTCTACACCTTCCACGAGCCCGCCTATGCTGTGCTGCTGGCCTTCCTGTCAGGCTGCATCCAGTTGGCCATGGGGTTCCTGCGTTTGGGTAAGAATCTGTCTTGTAGTATGGGGGGGTCTTTAGCTTTGCTTTCCCAGAGTACCAAGAACCCCTGGGAATGCCCTTGATCTCAGCATTTCCTCCTCTGCACTCCAAGGGCCAGCCCTCTATGGCGGGGGCGGGAAGGGGGAAGTCTTACTCCCCAGCCCTACTGTAGAGATCTGCACACTTACAGGTTGACAGGGGCTCAGACCTTCCCCACACCATCCTGGACAGGGTGTGTCACTCATCATTCCTCTCTGGAGGAGAGCTGGAGCATCTCCTCCCAATCCTACCTGTGCCACTTCTCCCCACCCACAACACCCGTGCTATGGAACCTGGTGGCACTTGGATCAGCTCAGTATTCCCTCCTGGCCACCAGGGTTCCTGCTGGACTTCATCTCCTGCCCCGTCATCAAGGGCTTCACCTCTGCTGCTACCATCACCATTGGCTTTGGGCAGATCAAGGTAGGCACAGTGCCCACCAGGGACTCTGCCCTTGGGCTGCTGCTATATGGGATACCTGGGAGTAGGACCAAGGACAGTCCCAATCTTTTCAGCCAGTGAATATCTTGCTGTTTGGAATTATCTGTTTTTTGTAGATGGGGGACACACGTGGAGCTCTCCTGGGTACCCCCCTTAATAAAATGACCCTCCTCGGGGAGATGTTGAGTGACGATCAGATTTAGAGCAGATAATGGGGGGAGGCTAGCAATTACCCGCCTGACAGTCACCTGAGGGCACTCACACAGGGTGGTTCCCTTCTGCCTTACCACCCATCATCAGGGACATGAGCCACCAGTCCACCAACCACCAAGGTTTTCAGTATGGTTTTTATATTTCTATTTAAGATAGCTATAAAAAGTATATAATTCATAACCATCAGTTAAGCAATTAATAGTCAGTTAAGCAGGGTGGAACTGAACTTTCTTCACTGGGTCTTGCATCCCTTGTGGGCAGCACTGTTTTGCTGCTGTCCCTGGTACCCAGCACAGTGCATGGTGTGGCGTGTGCAGAATGGCACTGAATTCAGCTCTGCAGATGGGACCTGGGGCCCCTGATGGCACACTCAGGGTCACACCCTGTCTCATGACCCTGTGTTACCACCCTACGTCCCACGCTTTCCTTAGGGAAGCACGGCCTATGTCTGATGCAGGCTGGGGGGAGAGAATCCACAGCAGGAGAACGGGTGTGTAAGGCAGCTGCTTCTCTGCACCCTGCCTATGTGCTAGGCTTGGTCACACTGTCCATGTGTTTCAATTCTTCTCACGCTCCAGGAGGTAGGTTTGTCATTGTGTCCACTGCAGGAGGAAGTAGCCTAGAAGATGTGGGTGAGAGCAATGTATGTGGTATTTTCCCATGTGTGTCAGGGTGTGCCCTGCAAATGTGGTTTAGTGGGAGAGTCTGTCTTTACATCCTTCATCTGTTTTTCCCTCCGTGCTAGGAGTTAAGTGCTCCATTAAATGTCACGAAACATAGGGGATGCCTTTCAGTGCTTTCCTAGTTGGCAATCCAACCCTCACCTCCAAGTTTTAAAAACCTTGATTGGGTCATACGTGCAGCCATCTGACATACCCAGGACAGAAGCCCCCCACCCCACCCCCCACAAGTCCTGGAATCCATCAGTGTCTGCCCACCCCTTGTCTCTCGCCTCAGTGTTTGCAGAGCTGGTCCCACACCTGACCAGGTCTCAGGCAACAGAAAGAACTGAAGCAAGGAGTAGAGCCCGTCCTCTCCCCAGGACCTCCAAGGGCTGCAATCCTGGTGGGAAGCAAGTCTGACACCTTCTTACTCCTTCCCTGCAGCCCTGGCAAGCTGCCACACTGATTCCATGCCCAGTGTGATTTTTTTTTTTTCCTTCCAGCAGTGGATGCTGGGAATAACAGGTGTGGGCCTTGGGCCAATGGTTCAGGTTGAGCAGGCCTGTGGCCCGGCAGCCCTGATGAAGTAGCTGTAGGACTGGTCTCCCTACTTCCAGGTTTCCCAGACTTTTCGTTTGAAGTGACCCAAGCATGAGGTGCTGTCTAAATCCTGCCATTGGGGGTTTTGAGAATGGGCAGGTGGTCCCGTGGAAGCCCTGAGACAGCCATAGCTGGGCCCCAGGAAGGACTGTGGGAAGTCTAGGACTCTAGGTCCAGGACATTAAGCAGTGATGTCTCGAGGCAGGGAGTGAGAGAAGGAGAAAGGGAGGTGGGGTGGGGCAGGGGGCAAAGTTGATGGGAGGGCCCAGGCTGTCCCAGGTTGTCTGATGGATCTCTGTCTGCACAGAACCTGCTGGGACTGCAGAACATCCCCCGGCAGTTTTTCCTGCAGGTGTATCACACCTTCCTCAATATCGGGGAGACCAGGTATCCTGTTGGCTTTTCTTTCTACCCCAGATAAGGGAGGGCTTCCTTCCAGACTCCTTCTCCACTCGAGGGGGGCATTTGTTCTCTCTTCTGGGTCCTTGCTACTCAAACAGCTCCCCAGAGAAGTGCTGTCTCCTCCCCTGGGAGCAGGTCAAGCGTACAGATTCCCAGGCCAGCCCAGACCTACTGAGTCAAGGCAGCATTTTGGCAAGAGCCCCAGGCAGTATGACATCTGCCAGTGTGATGGCTGGCAGGAAGGGGAAGAGTCTGTGTGAAGAAAGAGCAGTCTTCCACTCACATAGCGAGCAGAGGACCCAGGGGAGCTGAAGCAAACACAACAGTCCTGCAGGCAGTGCAGCGTGAGCAGTGAGAGAGCTGAGGGTGTCTCTCCCTCCCAGAGCAGCCCAGCAGAACCCAGGACACTTGTCCTGCCTGTCCTGCTGGAAGCAGTTTGGGGGAGCAGTGAGGGCTGTGGATGTTAAGGCATGGAGGTTGATCCTGGATGCCTTCCTCCCCACCATAAGCTAATGCTGCTCCCAGAGTGAACCCACAGGCTCCCTGCCTGTCGGGATGCAGGTCAGCTTTCTAGGGTCAGTAAGAGTGAACAGTGACCTCCCCCAGCACATCATGGACAGTGCAGTGCAAAGGGTCTTACCAACTGTGTAATCCAAAGCCCTCTGTAGGGCAGAGAACTGTGTGACTGAAACATGGGCTCCTAGCCCCACTGCCATGGGGATGGGGGCCTGTCAACACCCAGTCCTGCACAGGGCTGTGTACTGAGATGCAAATGAAAAGTAATGCAGATTATCAAGAAAACAGAAAGGGCCATGAGGGAGAAAGACTTTCAGAGACACCTACAACCCAAGACTGGAAGGCACGAGTCATGGCGGGCAGGGTTGGGTAGTGACCAGTGTTCTGCCTGCAGGGTGGGCGACGCCGTTCTGGGGCTGGTGTGTATGGTGCTGCTGCTTGTGCTGAAGCTGATGCGAGACCATGTGCCTCCTGTCCACCCCGAGATGCCCCCTGGCGTACGGCTCAGCCACGGGCTGGTGTGGACTGCCACGACAGGTGAGCGGCCCACTCCACAGAGGTTGCGTACCGACTGGGCTACGCGTCACGGTCACCTGGGGAACCCCGCATCCCCTTGAGGTTCTCCTGCCATTGGTGTGGAGCTGACTCAGGCCCTGGGCTCGGGAACTCATCGGCCACAGCTGATTTGTAGAGACAGTGCTGGGTGATGTCAGAGGACATGGCTGGTTGGTACCCAGTGGGCCAAGGCCAGAGATGCTGCTGGACACCCCGCTGTGCACAGCTTCCTGCAGTTGTGAAAACCCAGTCTGCGGGGTCCCTGGGGGAGAAACCAGATTCCACTGAAGAGGCCTGCAGGGGAAGTGAAAGCTCAGCTTCAGTTAGGGAGCGTGCGGCCTGGGTCAGTTAATGAAAGGGTCCGTCGGTAAAGGCCAAGGCTGGCTGCCAGGCAGGCGGAGAAGGACCACGTGGCCACTGGCCAGGGAGGTATGGCGAGGTGGAAACCTACCTTCCAGGCATCCTGTGCTCTGGTTGTCAAGACAACACAGAGGTCCCAGCACTGAGCACTGGTCATGACCCCCAGAGAGAAAGGTACACCCAGGAAAGGAGGGAAGCACGGATGTCTCTGTTCTGTGAAACGTGGGTGCCCTCAGCCTCCAGGAGCTTGTTGGAAATGGGGCTCTCGGGCCCACCCCAGAGCTCAGAGTCTGGGCACTTGGGGAAATGCTACCCCATACATTGCTCAGAATTTTCCTCCAATTTATGAGAGGATTGGCCAGGTGCGGTCACAAGAGGACACAGGACAGGCTCAGGGGACACTCAGAGTTGTTTTTCTCATGGTACAAAAACCATCAGGAGGCATAGCACACCATATGAGGCCACATGGGAAAGACTTGGCCAGCACAGGGAAGGGTTAGGCCATGGTCTTTACGTGGTTTCCGTGTTGCACACGGCCCAGCAGGGCGAGCTGTGGTGCTGGCCAGTTGGAGCGATTTTAGCAGGCTTTGGGTCCTTAGATACTGAAATAGGGGAACACCGTCCGCTGGGGTGCCCAGGCCAGGTGGAGGAGGGATAGGTCGCATATCAAAGTCAAGCTCTGACTGGGCCCTTTGTTATCTCAGAATTGCCTCTCCCTGGAAGGGGTAGTCTGCCCAGTGAAAGATGTCCAAAAAGTCTATAAAGGAATATTTTTGGGTTTTATGGCACTTTTGAACTCGAAGTTTTGCACTTGCAAAGCACCTGCTTTGCTCTACCACTTGAGCCCAGCTCCAGTCCATTTTTCTCTCTTTTGAAGATGGGGGTCTCATGAACTATTTATCTGGGATGTCTTCAAACCAAGATCCTCCAAACGTCAGCCTCCCAAGAAGCTAGGGTTATGGGCGTGAGCCACCAGTGCCCAGTGAAAAAAATTATTTTTGAGACAGGATCTCACTATGTAGCACAGGCTGGCCTTGAACTCCTGATCCTCCTGCCCCAGCCTCCCTAGTGCAGTGATTATGGCTGTGTGCAAACACGCCCTGCTTATACAGAAAAATTTAAAATACGAATAGCACAGGGTGCTGTCTGCCTTGTCCTCAGAAGGCATCACTGCCTTCTGGTCCTAACACGTACATTTGTGCCTTTGAGTCTCAGGACAGTCTTGAGGATGGGTTTGGGTTATTATTTCCCCCAATTTACCAGTGAGGAAAATGAGGCTCTGAAAGATGAAAAATAAAAACAGAGTCTCACAGCTAGAAGAGGCAGAACAGACTTGCCCCCAGGTCATCCACCTCGTTTCCATGATCGGTTTGTCTAGAGGTGTGTCAGGTGGTTTTTTTAATTGTTGTGCTGGGTGGAGGGGTTCATTGGTGTGTCAAGTTCGTCATCTTTCCCCAGCATCAACTTCTGGCTTCGTTGATTGCACTGTTGCTTTTTGTTTTCTGGTTCGTTGATTTCGGCTCTAATCTTTACTGTTTTCTTTTCTTTCTTTTTTTTCTTTCAGGTTTACCTTTTTTCTTCCTCCAAATTCTTAAGGCAGAGGTTTAGATTTTTAATTTTCTAATGTAGGGGCTTAAGCGCTATAAATTTCTCTCTCAGTACTGCTTTAAGCTGTATCCCACGATTTTGGGGGGTTTTTTTTGGTGATACTGGGGTTTGAACTTGGAGCCTTGCACTTGCTAGGCAGGAGCTCTACCACTCAAGCCACGCCTCCAGCCCTTTTTGCTTTGGTTATTTTTTGACTAGGGTCTTGCATTTTATGCTCAGGCTGACCTGGACCAAGACTTTCGTGTAACTGGGATGCCGGGTTTTATTGGTTGAGATGGGGTCTCGCTAACTTTTTGCCTTGGCTGTCCTTGGACAGAGATCCTCCCAATCATCTTCTGAGTGGCTAGGATTACAGGCGTGAGCCACTGTGCCAGCCTACATCCTCCAGTTTTGGTATGTTCTGTTTTCACGTTCATTGATTTGTAAATACTTTGCTGTTTTCCATTTTGACTGCTCCTGTGAAAATGTATTGTTTGACTACTTCTCTGAGCCATGAGAGTGTAGTTTACAAAGTTTTCCACTTAGTATTTTGCCATTGAATTGAATTCCTTTGTGATCAGGTGATACACTTTGTGTAATTTAAATCTACTGACGTTTATTGGGTCTTGTTATGGCCTGGAATATGGCCAAGCTTAGGGAATGTCTTTAGTGCGCTTGAGAACATGTATTCCGCTGTTACAGGGCAGAGCGTTTTGTAAGTGTTAGATTGAGTTGGTTATTGTAGACTACTTTATTCACACTGAGGTTTGAACTCAGGGCCTCACACTTGCTGGGCAGGTGCTTTACCACTTAAACCACCCCACCAACCATTTTTTCTGATGGGTTTTTTCAAGATAGGGTCTCACAAACCACTCATCCAGGCTGGCTTCAAACCATGATCCTCCTGATCTCTGCCTCCTGAGTAGGTAGGATTACAGGGGTGAGCCACTGGTGCCCAGCTAAACTGATTTTTATGGGCAGCATATAAATGGGTTTTTTAAGCCATCCTGACAGTCTCTGCCTTTGGTTGGCCTGTTTATGCCATTTATGTTTAGTGTGATTATTGGCATTTTGGGCTTTAGATCTACCATCATTGCTGTTTGTTTCCTCTTTTTCTCACATGTTTTTTGGTTACCTTTTTCTCTCTTTCTGCCTTCTCTTAGACTGAGTCTTTTTGTTGTTTGTTTGACAGTACTGAGGGTTGAACTCAGAGCCTGGTGCTTGCTAGGCAGGCACTCTACCACTTGAGTCACTCCACCAGCCTTTGGATTGAATAGTTTATGATTCCATTTTATTGCCTTTACTATTTCCTGTGTGTTGTTTTTGTTTTGTTTTGTAGTACTGGGGTTTGAACTCAGGGCTTCATGCTTACTAGGCAGGTGCTCTACCACTTGAGCTATGCCCTCTATCCCTTTCGCTCTCGTTATTTTTGAGATAGGATCTTACTTTTTACCCAGGCTAGCCTGGACCACGATCCTCTTATTTTACACGTCCCGCCGTAGCTGGGATGGCAGGCACACACCACCACGCCCAGCTTTTTTCCATTGAGATGGAGTCTGGCAAACTTTTTTGCCCAGGCTGAGTTTCCCAGGCTGCAATGGGGGGCTGTGGCTGGGGTGGAGTCCCCCCCCCCAACAAAGTCTGTTTGCCTCAGTTACTTTTCTGTGCCTGCCAAGATGGGGTCTCACCAACGCCTCCGCTCTGTCCTAGCTCGCAATGCCTTGGTGGTCTCCTTTGCGGCCCTGGTTGCATACTCCTTCGAGGTGACAGGATACCAGCCTTTCATCCTAACTGGGGAGACGGCCAAGGGGCTCCCTCCGGTGCGGCTCCCTCCCTTCTCAGTGACCACCGCCAACGGAACTGTCTCATTCACCGAGATGGTGCAGGTGAGCAGAGGCAGGGGCCAGTGACATGGTTAAGGCCGTGGTGGCCCCTGGGTCAAGTCAGGACTGCTGACTTTTGGGGGAAATGGAGAAATCCCTGATCAGACACCCCCTGGATGTTCCATTTGTCCTGTCCTGCATGTGGGTTCTTGCTCCTTTGGATACTGCAGAGCACACGTTCCCGGTCTGTCCAGCTTCCTGTCCCGCTCACGTGAGGAAGAGGCGCTTCCTCCCCGTTTCCTCCCTGTGTCTGCACACTCCTGTAGCTGGGTACCTGGAGGCCACCAGTGTCCCCTCTGTGGGTCCCTGCCTGGACAGACCCACCCTCCCTGAACTCCAGAAGACCTCTCACCATCCCTCTCTCCTTTCTCCTCTCAGGACATGGGGGCCGGGCTGGCTGTGGTGGCCCTGATGGGCCTCCTGGAGAGCATTGCTGTGGCCAAGGCCTTTGGTAAGACACCCACCGCCCACAGCTCCCCTGGTCCCCAGCCCTTCCCCAAGGCTCACCACCTGGCTCGCCTGTTGGCTTCTACCTGCTGAATTTTTAAAACTGGAGTTCTATCTAAGGAAGACATGCTTATTTTTTTTTCTTTTTTCTTTTATTATTCATATGTGCATACAAGGCTTGGTTCATTTCTCCCCCCTGCCCCCGCCCCCTCCCTTACCACCCACTCCGCCCCCTCCCTTACCACCCACTCCGCCCCCTCCCTCTCCCCCCCCTCAATACCCAGCAGAAACTATTTTGCCCTTATCTCTAATTTTGTTGTAGAGAGAGTATAAGCAATAAAAGGAAGGAACAAGGGTTTTTGCTGGTTGAGATAAGGATAGCTATACGGGGAGTTGACTCACATTAATTTCCTGTGCGTGGGTGTTACCTTCTAGGTTAATTCTTTTTGATTGAACCTTTTCTCTAGTTCCTGGTCCCCTTCTCCTATTGGCCTCAGTTGCTTTAAGGTATCTGCTTTAGTTTCTCTGCGTTAAGGGCAACAAATGCTAGCTAGTTTTTGAGGTGTCTTACCTATCCTCACCCCTCCCTTGTGTGCTCTCGCTTTTATCATGTGCTCAAAGTCCAATCCCCTTGTTGTGTTTGCCCTTGATCTAATGTCCACATATGAGGGAGAACATACGATTTTTGGTTTTTTGGTTTTTTGAGGAAGACATGCTTATGTTTCAAAGTGGGGGAGGGCGTTGGTTTGAGCAGCTCTAATCTGAAATCTGAAACTGAGCTGACGTGATGTGGGTCCTGCTCAACCAGTAGAGGCTGAAGATACACCAAAACCTGAAGCACTCCTGGTTCTAAACGATTTGGATAAGGGACACTCAGCCTGCACGGTAAACAGGTTCTGTGATGCGAACCCCTCAGGCTGTGGGTGGTGAACATTCTAAGAGCCTGTTCCCCAAGGACAAAGGCCCTGCTCTGCAGCCAGAGTCCGTTTTGGGGGTAAATGCTGCCACCGTGGCTGTGCTAAGCTGACTGGCACCGCTGGACTTGGCGGTCGGATGCAGAGTTGGGATGAGGTGTGTCAGGTGCCATTGTGTTTCCCCATGTCACACTTGCGGTGGGGCCAGTAGCCCATTTACCAATCGGGATGTGTGAGTTGTGAGTCGTACATTTATTTTTAATTTTGTTTCCTTAATTGAAAGCTTTAGTTTAATTGGTAGTAATGGCTGAACTTCAAAGCTCACCTTTAATAGCTGGCTTGCAAAATTTCTAAAAATCTGACAGCGGGCTTTCCCTGCTGGCTCAGCACCTCGGCAGGTCCCCTCCTGTCCCAGGGAGGCAGGGAAAGGGCGGCCTCCTGAAGCCCCCACTTCAGGAGCAGCGTCTGTTGAGGCTGTCTCTTGTCTCTCTTCCCCACAGCCCGTCTGTACTTCCAGCTTGCATTGGTGTGATGACACACTCCTTCCCATCTGTAGCCATAGTCAGGTCCTCATTCTGAAGGTTAAAACCCAGTTAAAAGACCAGGGTGCAGCTCAGTGGTAGAGCACTTGCCTGCAATGCATGAGGCCCTGGGTTCAATTCCCCTAACACTGCAAAAAAAAAAAAAAACCATTTCAGACTTTGAATTATTTCAGAGTTTTAGACACATTTGGTGTCTGTGTATGTGTTTTATGTGTACTTAAACACCTACTTTTACAAACCTCAGAGGCACACATAGAAGCTTGTAGGGTTTTTTTTTTCATTTCTCTTCATGTTTTCCTGGCAGTGGAGTAAATCCAGTGACGTTTTTGTTGTCTATTCTCTAGCTTCTCAGAATAATTACCGCATTGACACCAACCAGGAGCTGCTGGCCATCGGTAAGACCCCTAGCTACCCAGACCCTTGGACCCCTTCTGTGCCGGGAGCCTCTGTGTCTTGCTGAGTTGGGCCACGTGTGGCGATGGTTCTGCAGCTTGACTCATTCTCAGACGTCAGACAGTTCTGCATAATCACTAGGTGTGGGGAGCTCACCCCACCTGGGGTCTGTTGAACACCTGCTGTGTGCCACCCTGAGGACTGTAGCCTTTCTCTGTGCCAGGGAATGCCTGGACCGCTCCACCTCTGGAGGGAGCATCCAGGGCTGGCTGAAGGGTCTGATCAGGTAGACTCTCAGGTGAGTCTCCTGAACGTGCCCTTCCCATCCCAGGGCGTCCTTCCAGGCAGGGCGTTTTCTTTGTGGTTTCTGCAGGGTGTTTTGAGACTGTGGCAAGAATCTTAAACTTCACTACTGCTTCAGCTACACCTCTAACCCAGTACTGTCTTTTCTTTTTGTCTTTTTTTTTTGGTACTGGGATTTGAACTCAGGTCCTACCTACACCTTGAGCCACTCCACCAGCCCTGTTTTGTGATGGGTTTTTTGAGATAAGGTCTTGAGAACTATTTGCCCGGGTTGGCTTCAAACCACAATCCTCCTGTTATCTGCCTCCCGAGTAACTAGGATTACAGGTGTGAGCCGCGGGCTCTCAGCTCCCAGTACTGTCTTTAACGTGTCGTGAGGCCCAGGACTGTTGCCTGTTCTTCTCACCCTTGTGCGATGGGCACAAGTCCAGCCTGGGCTGTGGGGTTCCTTCCTGAGAAGGGCTGTCAGCACCCTGACAGCTTTACGGCAGGATGGGAACTTGAGCCCCTTGGCCTTTTTTTTTTAAGTACTGGGTGTTGATACAGCAGGACCTCACCTGCTGTATCACTGAGCCACACTCCCAACCCTCCAACTCACTGTCGTCCTATCTCTGCCTCCTGAGTAGCTGGGATTACAGGGGTGAGCCACTGTCCCAGCCATCATGTCTTCTTGCCAGCAGTGTGTGGGGGTCCCAAGGGGACATGCAGTGTTGTTGTGTGAGCTCCTGACGAGCCGTGCCCAGTTCACTGATGGACTCAAGCATCTCAGGCTGTGAAAATGACCTCCCAGCTGCCGTTTACCAGGGGTCCCTATTCCCATTACTTCAAAACCAGCATGCTAAGGGTGGGGCGGGGCTGGGGGCGTAGCTCAGTGGTGGAGCACTTACCAAGCCTATGAAAGGCCCTGGATTCCAGCACACACACACACACACACACACCCAACAGAAACTACCAGTATAGGACTGTCCTGATGGTGCAGGAGCTTGGACTGGGTCCTGCAGAAGTGGTGCTGGATCTGCAGTGGGCTGAGCAGTCGGCCGCAGCAGGAGCTAACAGGACCCTTGCAGAATGCTGAGCCCTGCAAATGCCCAAGCAAGCAGCATCGTCACTGTTGGTGGCAGTGCACACTTAGCCCCTGGCCTGAAGCCATCGTGGGTGAGGATGGTCCTGTGTAGCCTGCCATCACCCTATGGCCTTTCCAAGCCCTCCGCCATCTGGACCCCACACTCTCAAGGACATGTGATAGACCATGTGGCCCTGGAGGTCCACTGCTTGAGCAGTTCCCAGCCTGAGTTGTGTTCAGAGCAGGCCTTGAACCTGTGACCCCACTGTAGGATTTACACAGTGGGGAAGACTGGTCGTTGTGAAGGCCCCCTGACTGGGATGGACTCTGGGGAGCAGGTTGTGATGAGTATAAGCTGATGTCTTAGTTCTTGGGTCACAGAGAGGCCATGGGTCTGGGTTTCATTCAGTGTAGTTAGTCGAGTCACCAGGGGAAGACAGGTGACTTGTCACCTCACGAAGACTGGAGGTGGGGTAGAGAGGAACTTAAAGCCCCACGGGTGGCAACTGTTTCTTACGGACACTTTTTTCGTCAGTTGTGCACCCCCTTCTGGGAGGCGGACGTCCTCTCTGTTACCCAAGGAGAAGGTGCATTCAAGGAACACAGCAAGGCTGGGGCCTGATTTACTTAAAACCCAGAATCAGGACTGGGGAGGTAGCTCGCTGATAGAGCACTTTTATGTCACGTGAGACCCTAGATTCTACCCCAGCACAACACACACAAAAAAATTTAGAATCCAACCCGGACAAGCAGGACAAAGACAGGGATTTGTGTTTTCTTTCCCAGAAGAGTGCAGGGACCAGGCACGGGGCTCCCAGGTCATCACTCCGCCTCTTCCTGGCCTTGCTCTGATTTTATGTCTCCCCCCTCCTCCTGGCTTTTTTTTGTTTTTTGTTTTGCCTCTGATGCTCCTGCCCCTCCCCATAAACCTCCATTTGCTCCCTAGGCCTCACCAACGTGCTGGGCTCCCTCGTCTCATCCTACCCAGTCACAGGCAGCTTTGGGCGGTGAGTGACTGTGTCCTTACTTCTCTGCCCCTGGACGTGGGGTGGGCTCTTTGCCCTTCCCCTCACCCTTTGCCTGTGTTCCACACATTTCTCATTGTCCCTGTCGCAGTCCACACAGCCTCCTGACAACTCTTGGTCAGCCATGACCATGTCTGTGGCAAGGCAGGGGAGGGACTCACACCTGCAGTTCAAGATGGAACCTGGGTTCCCTGCTCTATGATTAGGGCTAGGAGGTTCCTGGCATGTCTGAGAGTTTCTGGCATGTTGGGGGTTATTCCCAAGAGAAAGTGGGAGGCAGGAAGCACTAAGTTTCTATCTGATAGATTGGGTGCTGGGTTGAGCTCCACTGACCCTGCCTGGAGTCCAGAAGATGGGGTGGGAGTGCCCCATGGCTAAAGGGAGGGGAGCGTTGCCCACTAATGCCCATCCCCTGGGTGGGGGTACAAGGTAGCTCAAAGGACTTGTGTATTCTGATTTGTATTTTTGTAATCAATTATAAAAAGTAAGACACACAAGGTGGATTGAGCAGTGACTGCCCTGTGGGACTTGGGCCACCTGCTCTCACCCTGAGACCATGTCCTGTGGGAGTATCATCTGCTGTGTGGACAGAGCCCCTCTTCCTCTCGGCCTCGGGATTCACAGCCATCTTTGTTGCCTTCCAGGACAGCCGTGAATGCGCAGTCGGGGGTGTGCACCCCAGCAGGGGGACTGGTGACTGGTGAGCCCCCCATCTTTCCTTGAGCCTATGCAGTGGGATGCAGGGGCAGGGAGGGAGCCACGGTTAAAGGAACCTCCTACTTAGCAGGACACCAAGTCCACTTGAAACATGGCTGTGTCTCACCAGGTCCACACAGGTGCCAGGGCCTTCGCACCCATCCCCCCCCAACCCTAACCCAGGCTGTCTTAAGTCATTTGCTGGGTGGGATCCTTCCCCTTGAGACCCTCCCAGGTGACGCCCCGCCCGCCCCGCAGGTGTGCTGGTGTTGCTGTCACTGAACTACCTGACCTCACTCTTCTACTACATCCCCAAGTCAGCACTGGCCGCCGTCATCATCATGGCTGTGGCCCCCCTGTTCGACACCAAGATCTTCGGGACGCTCTGGCGCATAAAGAGTACGTGTGTGCTTGTGGCGTGAACGCCGCAGGTGTCATTCATTTCTCCCCTTGTGTGGCCGCACTGGGGACTGGAGCTGGGAAGGGAGAGCAGTCCCTGGAGGAGTCACACAGGTGACCAGGAGATGGCACTGACGTGCCAGGTGGGTGCTCAGCACAGGCTGGTGCCTGGGTTCAGCTCCAAGGGGAAAGACCAGCAGGGACCTTCCTGCCCTGGCCTCTGCTGCCTCCTCTCCCCCTCTTCCTGATGACCAGCAAGGCCCGTGGTACAGCCCCATCTCTCTGCCCCTGACCCGGGGGTCCTGAACCTGTAACTCCTTTAGTGAAACACGTTGTGTTGTGTTGTTTATCAGAGCATAAGGATTGGCTTCTTTCTCATCATCCCCAGCGAGTCAGTGAGGGCCTGACTCGTATTTTATGGTTTTTTTTTAGAACAGCCTTGAAACATATTAATATGCTTGTGTAGAATATAGCTCTCTGTTTCTCCTGAGAGAAGCTGAGGCTCAGAGAGTGTGAGGGAATTAACGTTGCATCCTGGGTAGAATCCCAGGCTGAGCCCAGCCCGCGCACCTTGCCCCCAGGACACCTCCTTAGCCGAGGAGTCCTGCATGGTCTCCCACCTGCCCCTTCTCAAACTCTGTCCCTTCTTTCCTTGGCCTCCTGACAAGCCCCCAGATGCCCACCTCCTCCCAGAGGCTGGACGCCTGGGACCTGGCCAAGCAGGTCCTACCCACGCCTCAGCACACACAGGGAGGCAATCTTCCTCTGACCTTGGCCTGTGTACCAGCTGTGGCCCATGGCTGCTGTCCCCCAGAGGTGCTTTGGGTCAGTGACCACCACTCCTCTGTGGGAGGAGCCAGGAGGTCTGGCTGTGGGGAGTATTGGGGCTCAGGTGGTAGCTGAGAGTTGAGTGAGCACAGGCTGCCACTGAGCTGATCCATGTCCTAGGGCTGGACCTGCTGCCCCTCTGTGTGACGTTCCTGCTGTGCTTCTGGGAGGTCCAGTATGGCATCCTGGCTGGGGCGCTGGTGTCTGTGCTCATCCTTCTGCACTCCGTGGCCAGGCCCAAGACCCAGGTGCGCCCGGGTGAGGCGAGCGTAGGCAGGGCTCCTGGGCTTAGCGTTTTCTGAGTGTTCGAGTTTATGACGTGGGCTGCAGACTCAGGGTGACCATTCCCTTACTCTGCCACTGACTTGGGGCGCTGGGTGTCCCCTGACAGCTCCCACTCCTCTCCCCTCCAGGGCATCGAGCTTGAGTTTCAGCTTCCTGCTTGAGACAGACAAAGGCTGGAATAGGCCGTCCTGTCCCACCTGTCTGCAGGACTCACTGTCTTTCCTCCTCCATCCCAGGTGTCCGAGGGGCCGGTTCTTGTCCTGCAGCCAGCCAGCGGCATGCATTTCCCTGCAATTGAGGCCCTGCGTGAGGCGATTCTGAGCAGGGCTCTGGAGGGTATGTGGGCTGGCCAAGATGGGCTGAGGTGGGCATGGGCTGAGGTGGGCATGGGCTCCCTGTCACCCTCTGTACCACAGCCCTGGCTCCATTAGGACCAGCCTGTCAAGGAGATGCTTGCCTGTTCTCAGATCCATGATGGGGTCATCCTTGAGTGACATCCCCTGCAGACAGGACAGTCACCAGTGGGCACTCAGCCCATGACTGCTGGGCTCTGCTTTAGCAGCAGCCATGGTGCCCACAGCGTGGCTCTCACGTGCCTGTGAGGACTGTTCTTCCAGGGAGCTGGTGTTGCAGGGAGCCCAGGCCTGTTGGCCCTTGGGCAAAAGCAGCTGCTGCTGTCACCAGATGGTTGTTTCCATTCCTGCCACCCTGACCTGCTCACTGGGTGATTTAGTCCCAAGGAATGGGTCCTTGCTGGCCTCGTTCTGCCCCAGCCTCAGCTGCAGAGGGGCATGAGCTGCTGTCCCTGGGTGACGGGCTTGGGCCTGTCCCCCCAGTGTCCCCGCCACGCTGTGCAGTTCTGGAGTGCACCCATGTCTGCAGCATCGACTACACCGTTGTGCTGGGGCTCGGTGAGCTGCTGGAGGACTTCCACAAGCACGGCGTTGCCCTGGCCTTCGTAGGCCTGCAGGTAGGCAAGCTGGTTGCCTTGTGAGGTAGGTCAGCACCCTCCCGGTGGCCCCGGGGTTCATAGGGCGTCTCTGGGTTGGGATGCCAATCTGAGGACAGATGGTCCAGCCCCTCAGCTGGCTGTGGCTCTGACCAGGCAGGTTCCCAACCCACCTGACCTTCACCCCTTCCCTGTAAAATGGAGGGGGGAGGTGACCCCCTGCTGCTGAGGGCATCACTGTCCCTGGCCAATAGTGCTGACCCATGTCTGCTGCCGTGCCGTGCTCAGCACCAGGGATGTCTGTCCAGAGCTGTACTTGTGGCTGTTGTGTCCTGCACATGTTTGCAGAGCACCTGTCCACATGTTCTCTGGGGACTGTTCACGTAGAAACGTCTTTCTGGCAGCAGCTCTCGGGGCCACCTTCTCTATCTCCGCCTACCTGTGCGGAGGTGAATTAGCACCTCCTCAGGACACTCGGCATCAGCTGGGCCGCCTAGCCTTCGTGTCAGGGCAGGACCACCCCGCCCTAGATTAAACATGTCCGTCTGCAGGTGCCTGTGCTCCGTGCACTGCTGGCCGCTGACCTGAAGGGGTTCCAGTATTTCTGTACCCTGGAGGAGGCAGGTAGGTGCAGGGGACATTCTTCAGGGAGCTGGACAAGCCAGTGTGTCTGCACTCCCAAGTCATCAAGACAGAACAGGACAGGGTTGGGAAGGCCAGAAACTCTGGGGGATGGAGAAGGATGCTACATCTGAGCCCCAGGAAGACTGGACTGTGCAGCATAGTCACAGGGCTGGACCACAGGTGGGTGGAGCTGGAGCTGCGCCTGCTAACAGGGTTCCAGGCCCACCTGTGGGGTGAGAGCAAGGTGTGAGGGACAAGGCCCTGGGCACACTGCCCCAGCAACCCTTCTCCTCCTCTGGGGAGTTTTTCTTAGATGTTTGTGTGTAAGAGGTGATGTCTAAAGACAAATATGCAGAACGCTTAAATGGTCTACCTGTGTATCCACCAATCAGGATACAGTAGTTCCATAATTCTACAAAGTTCTCTCATGCCCCACCCCCAGGAGGACCCCAGGATCTGATTTCTACCATCATAAGTTAGTTTTGCCTGTTCAAAGACCTGTACATACCCTTGGAATCATAAAGAGTCTTTTTGCCTCTGCGTCTTGAGCTCAGCACGTCGTCTGTGAGGTTCATCCATGTTGACTAGGAGCAGCTCGAATGCCAGCATGCAAGAGGAGGGTGACAGATAGTGACACAGCTAGAAAAAGAGAGCCCAGCAGGCAGATTAACCACCAGAGGACGGTGATGAGCCCAGAAAGACAGTAGAGCTCTCCACAGAGTTAGGGGTTAGGCCCGAGCGGCCCCAAGTGCTGTCTTTGACTCCATCCCGTGCCTTTGTCCCTACTTCTGCTTTCTCAGTGATTGACAACCTTGTCATTTTTGCAGAGAAATACCTGAGGCAAGACCCAACGACCCAGGCCTACAACGTCCGTGAAGACTCTGTTCCCGAGCACAAGGTCGCCCTGTTAAAGGCCTAACCAGGCCATTGTTGGGCGGCTGGTGTGGGAAGGACCTCCCAGAAGGTTCCCATCACTGTGATTTGATGTCCAATGTTGCCAGATAGACCTGTTGTTCTGATGGGGCTGAGAAAAGGCTGCACAGGTGACCCCCGGGAGGAGCAGGGAGCCATGTAGGGATCTCCAGGTGGGATTGTGGTGTCCTTTCAGGATGATTGAAAAGTCACCTCCCAGCTCTCTCCTGGGTGTGGATCTTTCAGGGGGAATGGCTTGTAGAAAGCCTTCCAGAATGACAGGCCAGGTGAGACAGGAAGGAGCAGGGTGTCCAGCGGGGCTGGGAGAGGCTCCCCAGGCCCCCAGCACCTTCCTGAATTGGATTCTGAGTTCCACCTTCAAGCCAGGCCCAGCCGGGAAAGAGCAGGGGAAGATGGGCATCTCAGAGACATACCTGATCTCAATGTGGCCTCCCAGCTGTGGCCGGAAAGACAACCAAGGTGTGCCAAGTGATTTCAGGCCTATTGAAAAGTAATTTTGTGCTTTTTAAATGGAAGTGTAATAGCTTTGGTGTTCTTGTAAAAAGCATAAATGCTTACTGTAAAAAATACACAAAACCATCAGTGATCGCCCACCCCAGACCCCCACCCCTCCACAGATGTGCGTGTACTCTGTCCATCTGCATGTGGACACGTTCGTGATTTTACATAAACAGAATCACTCCATGGTGCTCTGTAACCCACGTTTTCATGCAGTCCTTTGTGTGAGTTATTTATTGTGATAATAAATGATATTAGACTATATGATTTTTAAGGTCTACACAGTATTTGTTCCATATCTCCATCGTAATTTGCGTAGCGAGCCGCCTGTTAAACATGTGTGTGCGTTATGGACCCAATTGAGTCGCCCTAGAGTTCAGAGGTTGACACTCCCCCCCCTTGCCCCCAAACAATGTGACTATATTTGAAGATGGAACTCAGAAAGTAATTAAGGGTAAATGAGGTGTCGGCCCTTAGGAGAAACTGAGGCACAAGTTGATTTAAAAACTAGTTTATTTGGACTGATGAGAGTTGCAGCCTAGGAAAACACAGGTTCGTGCAGTCCTGAATGCATGCTCCGGGTGTTAGGACCCGGAATCCTATTCCCCCGAGAGACAGAGAGCCAGGCGTGAATGCAATCTACAAAGCAGAGTTTATTGGGCTGGCTAGCCAGGGTCGAGCTCCCACACGGACACGCAGGACCGGTTAGGAAAACACGACCCTGAGCCTCTTTAGGGGAAATCTTATATAGACCGCGGTGGCGTGCATATTTTCGTTATCAACATTGGGCAAGCAGGCAGAGCACATCTTGCGCGTACCTCACATCTTGCACGTACCTCCCGCTCACATTCCCCACGTTCTATATGCCCTAACCGAGCCCTGCCACATTGCTTATCTTATCTACATGGGGTGTTTGGTACTGGTTTCTCCAACAAGGGGGTTGGGGCCCACTGAGACCTCCTATTCCTTTCATTCCCCCCTTTTCTTACGGCCTAAATTGAGGAATCATTCTCAAGGGGATGAAGAGCCTGATATTGTTGGCGGAGGACCAGAAGTTGGATAGTATTAATTCGACTTTTGACAAAAGTCATAAGTCGGTTTAGAATCCAGGGTCCTATGGTAACAAGTAATAGGATGATTATTATTGGCCCTGCCAGTGCAGATAAAAGGGTAGCCAACCATGGGGACTGGTTAAACCAAGACTCGAACCAGCTTTCCCCGGCCTCTCTTTCTCGTTTTCTTTGTTCCAGGCTCTTTCGAAGTTTAGACATGGAGTCACGAACAACTCCGGTATGGTCAGCGTAAAAACAACATTCTTCCCCTAGAGCAACACATAGTCCCCCCTTTTGGAGGAACAACAAGTCCAGACCTCGTCGGTTTTGAAGTACTACCTCAGACAGGGAAGTGAGGGATTTTTCTAGGTGGCTAATGGAGGTTTCTATTCTCTCTATATCTTCGTCTATGGCTGCACGCAGCGAAGACATCCCTTTCTGCTGGGTGGCCAAAGAAGCTATGCCGGTTCCTGCTCCCGCTAACCCTAGGCTGAGTAGGGTAGCAATAGTTACTGCGGATATAGGTTTTCTCTTTTTTTTTTTTTAACCATTTTTGTATTCCAGTATGAATATAGACTCTCTTCCGAATGATAGAGGATGCAGGGCAGCACAGCCACTATAACACAGAATTCTTTAGAGCTGTTAAACACCTTAGTTGATAGGCACGGGGTGAGTCCAGACCACGAGCATAGCCACCACCCATTGTCCTTTGGAATTACCCATTTAATAGCATTTTCCCAGGTAGAACTGGCGTTAATAACAGTACATAAGTCCCGTCTGTTCTTTGGCACTTTTCCTAAGCAGGTTCCTTGGCCGTTTACCTGCTGTATGGTCAGACCTCTCTTACGGTCTCCCCAGGAACATTGAGTAGGGTTTTCCTCAGATGAGGTATCGTGAGTGGTGTTTAGCCCTATTGCCTCATAGAATGGGGGCCTCACATCATAACATAACCAACAGGAGTTAGTCATGCTAGGGTTGGTGTGGTTTAACGTCAGGAAGGCAGCACCCACTAGCTCCCAGAGGGGGTCTTTAGATCCGGTCATGAGACTGGGCCTCACCAGGGGAGGGCTGGTTTCTGATGGTCTTGGAGTTGTAACATTAGCCCGGGCTATGGTTGAGGGAAGGTGATGAGCTGTGGAAGGTCGGGGAGGTGGCTTTACATAGGGTGGCCTAAGTACCTTATTAGGGCCTATTGTTAGAGTAGAGACTGGTTGTCGCACACACCGCGAGGTAAAAAGGGCTCCTGGATGATTTGTTTTGTAGAGTCTGACTCCCCAGGATTTACCCAATTCCCAATTTGTTGCCTTTTTTCCTAAATCAGTGAAATTTATCATAATGGGATTACAATTGGGGGGAGTTGGGCATCCCTTATTTATAGGTCTAGGTTGGTGGTATGTAATGCCAGATTGAGAGACTCTACTTAATTGAATAAGGTCCCCCTGTTTGGGGGGTGTCCACCATATATCCCCTGAGCTCTCACAACCCCATGACTTACAATAATAGTCTGCGATTTCTCCACATTTTTTTCTGTGGTTGGGTTGGGGAGCGGGACAGACATAGAAGTAACTTTGGCGCAAATCCCATTGTCCCCTGCCAGTGAATAAGGCCCTTAAGTCAAAGTATAATTCTGGGAACCAGGTGCTGGGAGGGGTCACCTTGGAGGTCTGGTTAAGAATGTCTCCTGTGGATACATCTACAATCATCCAGGTCAGGTTAAAAGGTTGATGTGGATTTGTATGCCCCCAGCAAGTGGTGGACAGGGTTAGAAAAAGGAATAAGGTTACCGAGGTCCAGTATGAAGTTTGAGTTTGAAAGAATTGTCCTTGTGGTGGGACACCCTTTTTGTTGGCAGGAAGTCTTTCTTCATAGCTACCGGATCTGCCGGTCTGATGTGGGTGTAGTGGACCCAGGTGATAATCCCATTCTAGGAGGGCTGCGGAGCATCTGGAGTGTTCTCGTTTTTTGGAGCATCCCGTATCAGCCGGAGCTTGAGTGGGTTTGTTGGATGCTTTCGTGCAGACCAATTTATCTGTTTTTTCTCTGGAAGGTGAGTCCGTCTTACATGGGAATGGTGTACCCATGCTGCAATCCCGTCGACCTTGAGGGTGGTAGGGGTAGTAAACAGTACAACATAAGGTCCTTTCCATCTAGGCTCTAGGGTTTTGGACTGATGTCTTTTAACCCATACCATATCCCCCGGGACTATGCCATGCTCCGTGTTTGGGGTCCTCTCTGCAGTATGGTATGCTTGAATTAGGGGCCATATTTGTTGTTGTACTTTAGCTAAAGCCTGTAGAGTAACACGATAATTTGGGGCCAGATCACCTAGTCCCGGGCTTAAGGTCCTCTGAATGATGGGGGGTGGAGCCCCATACAGGATCTCAAAGGGGGTTAGCCCGTGGACATATGGAGAGTTCCGGACCCGGAAGATGGCCAAGGGAAGGAGCATCACCCAATCACCGCCAGTCTCCAGGGCCAATTTGGCTAAGGTCTCCTTTAGTGTCCTATTCATCCTTTTTACTTGCCCTGAGCTCTGGGGGTTATATTCGCAATGTAGCTTCCAATTGGCCCCCATAGTCTGGGCTAGTCCCTGCAGGACTTTACTAACAAAAGCCGGACCGTTATCTGACCCAGTTGCCTCGGGCACCCCATATCTGGGTATGATTTTCTCTAGCAAAGCCTTTGCCACTACCTGACTCGTCTCCTTCTTTGTAGGAAAAGCCTCCACCCAGCCCGAAAAGGTATCTATGAATACCAGCAAATATTTGTACCCAAACTTTCCCGGTTTTACCTCAGTAAAATCCACTTCCCAACTTCTTCCCGGAGCCCTCCCCCGTTCCCGAGTACCTGTATGGTGCCCCTCCCTTCGTCCTGGTTTTATGATTGTGCAGCTGGCACAATCTTCCACAATTTGGCGGACTGCTATGGTCTGGTTCGGAAATCGGAGCTGCGCAGATGTCAACAAGTCTAGTAATTTTCTCCGCCCCAAATGGGTGGACTTATGTAAGTTAGCCAACAGGAATCGTCCGAGTTTTTCAGGCAGAATTAATTTGCCTTCCAAGTCGCTTTTCCATCCGTCTTCCCCTTCTCTAAAGGGGGAGTGGGCTCTCATCCAAGTGAAATCCTCTGTGGAGTATTCTGGTCGGGGGGGTAGCGGAGGGAGCTCTGGGACCGGCACGTCTATCGCCACAACCGTGGAAGGTTGCCCTGTCTCCATGGGAGGACTCTCCATTGCTACTCTCTTTGTTTCTTGATCTGCTCTGTTGTTACTGACAGCTTCCGGCGTCTTGGCAGACTGGTGGCCTGGGACATACATCACTGCCACTGCCTTCGGTTTTTCCACTGCCATTAATAGACGCTGGACTTTGGCTAGGTTCTTTAGATGTTTTCCTTCTGCCGTGCGGAATCCTCTTTCGCGATAGATGGCCCTGTGGACATGGATGGTACCGAAAGCATAGCGGCTATCGGTGTAGATATTGACTCGCTTTCCTTTTGCCCTCTCCAGGGCCTCTGCCAAGGCAATTAATTCCGCTTTTTGGGCTGATGTTCCGGGTGGGAGGGCGCTGCTACATACCGTATTTCCTTCTTGGTCGACTACAGCTGCCCCTGCCCTTCGGGCTCCATCTTGGAAAAAACTGCTTCCATCCGTGTACCAGTTTAATTTGCAGCCGGACAGGGGGGTATCCTTTAGGTCAGCCCGTACCTGTGTAACTTCGGAGAGGAATTCTTTGCAGTTATGGACAGGTGTCTGCAGTTCCGGGTTAGGCAACAAGGTGGCAGGGTTCAGGATTACGGGATCTGTGAATGTGATCCGAGGGGAATCCAACAAGAGCCCCTGGTAGTGGGTGAGCCTGGCATTCGTCATCCATTTCCCAGGGGGTTGTTTAAGGATTCCCTTTACTGGGTGAGGGGCCGTTACCCAGAGGGCCTGTCCAAAGGTTAGTTTATCGGCTTCTCTCACCAGCACGGCAATGGCCGCTATGATGCGGAGGCAGGGGGGCCATCCTGCCGCTACTGCGTCTAATTTCTTGGAAAAGTATGCCACTGGTCTCTTCCAGGGACCTAGCTGTTGGGTCAAGACTCCTTTGGCTACCCCCTTTTTCTCATCTACAAACAGAGTGAATGGTCTTGTAGGATCTGGCAAGGCTAAGGCAGGGGCCTGCAAAAGAGTGTCTTTTAGCTGATCAAAGGCCTGTTGTTCTCTCTCTCCCCAACTCCAATCTGGAGCTTCTTTGGTGGCCTCATATAGGGGTCTGGCTATTTCCACAAATCCTGGAATCCAGAGTCTACAGAACCCCGCGGAGCCCAGGAATTCTCTCACTCCCCTAGTGGATGTCGGGGATGGGATAGCCAGAATAGTCTGTTTCATGGCATCAGTCAGCCATCTTGCCCCATCTGCAATCCGATAACCCAAATATGTCACTGACCTTTTACAGATGTGAGTTTTCTTGGCACTTGCCCGATACCCCAGCTCACCTAATTCCGTTAGCAGGTGTTCAGTAGCCTTGATGCACTCCTCTCAGGTTTCTGCCGCTAACAGTAAGTCATCAACATACTGTAATAGAGTGACTCGTGGGTGGCTCCGGCGAAAAGGTTCCAGGTCCTGGCTCAGGGCCTCATTAAACAGGGTGGGAGAGTTTTTAAATCCTTGCGGCAGTCTGGTCCAAGTGAGCTGTCCGGATTGGCCCCCATCTTCTTGCCATTTGAAAGCAAATAGCGGCTGACTAATTTCTGACAATGGAATGCTGAAGAAAGCATCTTTCAAATCAAGGGTTGTATACCATACTTGTGAGGGGGGTAGGTGGCTGAGCAAGGTATAGGGATTCGGAACGGTGGGATGAATGTCCTCCGTCCGCTCGTTTACCTTTCGTAGGTCTTGCACAGGCCTATAGTCCCCGCTTCCCGGCTTTCGGACGGGGAGCAGAGGAGTATTCCAGGCAGACTGACATGGCCGCAGTACTCCTTCCTTTATTAGCCTGTGGATATGAGGGGCTATGCCTCTTCGGGCCTCCTCAGGCATAGGATACTGTTTCACCCGAATGGGGAGAGCAGAAGCCTTCAATTGTATAACTACGGGCGGGAGGTGTTTGGCGAGGCCGGTTCCCGCAGTCTCTGCCCAGGCCGTGGGAAATCTTTTTACCCAATGAATCATGTCCCCTCCTGGTTCCTGTTGACTCTCAAACAGACGATGCTCGTCAGCCAATGATAGGGACAAGACATGAATCGGGCTCCCTTCTCGATCAGTCACAATTATTTCATCTGGTTTAAAATGGATATGGGCCCCTATTTTGGTGAGTAGGTCCCGTCCGAGCAGGGGAGTGGGGCTCTCAGGGACAACCAGGAAGGAGTGTGTGACCTGGTGTTTTCCTAAGTTCACCTTTCTTTTGGTAGTCCATGTACATAACTGCATACCGGTGGCCCCCTGAACAACACTTGTTCGTGCCTTGTTCAAAGGTCCATGTGCCTTGTTTAAAACCGAATACTGGGCGCCGGTATCCACCATGAACCCCATCGGCTTTCCCTCCACATGTATTGTTACCCAGGACTCAGGGAGGGGGTCCGAGCCCCGTCTCCTTCAGTCCTCTTCTCCGGCTAGGAGGACTCTGGCCTGCTCTACTGCTCATTCCCTTTTCCTGTTTTCCCCCGGTCTCCTTTCAAACCCTCTTCTTCCCTTTAACTTAGGACATTCTCTCTTCCAATGCCCAGTTTCCTTACGGTAAAAACAGTGTTCCTTATCCGGGGTCCTGGCGTGGCCCCCTCCCCTGGGTTGGTCCCAGACACCCGCTAGGAAAATACGGGCCATTTCTCTCTGTTGCTTTTGGTTTTCCTTAGCCTGGAACTCCCGGTCCTCCTTTCTCAATTTTTCCTGGGCCTCCCTGTCTTCCTTTTTCCGTCTTTCCTCCCTTTCTTCTGGAGTTTTCCTAGCGGTAAAGACCTTTTCCGCTACCTGTAGCATTTCCCTTATAGTCATCTCCCCTAAGTTTTCCTGTTTATTGAGTTTTCTCCTAATATCTGGAGCTGCCTGATTAATGAATGAGAGTACCACAGCAGACCAGTGGAGGTCCGCCTCAGGGTCAATAGGGGTGTACTGACGGTATGCCTCATAGAGGCGCTCTAAGAAACCGGCCGGGCTTTCGTTTTCCCTTTGAACGACTGCTTTCACTTTTGCAAAATTGGTGGGCCTTCTAGCGGCCGCTCGGAGACCGGCCATAAGAGTCTGGCGGTAGATCCGAAGACGCTCCCTACCTTCTGCGGTCCCGAAATCCCAATCAGGGCGGCGTAGGGGAAAAGCCTTGTCTATGGCCGGTTGGAGAGTTGTGGGTCTCCCATTATCCCCCAAGACGTTCTTCCTCGCTTCGTTGAGGATGTGCTCTCGTTCCTCCGTTGTAAAAAGAGTATTGAGCAGCTGATGACAGTCATCCCAAGTGGGATGGTGTGTATGCATGATGGACTCCAAGAGATCTATGAGACACTTGGGGTCTTCAGAAAAGGGCGGGTTCTGCGTCCTCCAGTTATATAGATCACTGGAGGAGAATGGCCAGTACTGAAACTGTTGCCCTCCTCCCGGTCCCCCTTGGCCCACCATCCGGACTGGAAGTGTAGGGACAGTTTCCTCCCCCTGTGTTGATGAGGGGGGCCTGTCTTCCCCCTCCCTTTCCCGGATCCCTCGGGGGCGAAGTCTTCGACCCATTCCTCCTCCTGCTGCCAGTCCTGTTGAGGTGGATGAGGAAATTTCCTCCTCCGGGGCACTGGCTTGGCCAGGGGGAGTCATATATGGAGGCGGCCAATCTTCCTCTGCCCCTGCGAGGGATGGGTAAAGGGGGGAACTCTCTGGTAAGACCGGAGATGGTGAAGGAGATGCCCTAATTTGAGGACCGGTCAGGGTGGGAAGAGGAAGTTTTTCCTCCTCCTTTATGACCAAGGCGGGCGTGACTGGGGTTTTAGCCCCGGGGGCCGAACTGGAGGGGTGGGTCAGAAAAACTGTTAACCAAGGGGGAGGGTTCCTCACCAGATCCTCCCAAACCAAAATGTAAGGAACTTGGTCTGGATGGCCTCGATTGTCTGGCTGAAAAATGACTGCTTTAACCTTAGTGATCATGTCTAGGGAGAGGGAACCTTGAATGGGCCACCCGACCCCAAAGGTGGGCCACTCTGCAGAACAAAAGGTGTCGAACTTACCTTTCTTGATGACCAGACCCGCATGTAAGGCCCTTTCTTTAACTTCTGAAAAGTGAGAAAGGATCAAAGACTTTGGGGTTGTCTGCCCCTGTCCCATTGTGGAAGGAGAATCAAACACCAGGAGAGAGAGAACAAAAAGGGTGAAGACAACAATAATTCCACACACACAAAACACTCTCCAGCACTCGCTCGGACCGGTCCTTCTCTCACACTGGTGCGCACCTCATTCAACCTCCTCACCGTCCAACTGGGATATCAGGCCAAAAGGCGTCCACTTGACGGGTGGTTGGTCGACTAGTTCAATTAGTTCTTCACCTGGCGCCAGGGTTCCTAAAATGCTTGAGCCCAAATGAGAGGAAAGCCTCTCCCAATAGGACCCTGTGGTCCTCCTTGCGAGATTCCCAGAATGAATCTCCCTGGGGATTGGCCGAATCCCCGCCGCGGCCCAAATGGAACACTCAAGTTCCTCCAAATGAGGGTCTGGGATCCCCTCCCAACGCCTAGGACTTGGGATCGCCCCTGCTTTCTCGCAGGCAGGTTCTGTCTCTCGAGAAAATGGAATCTTGGTGGAACCTCCAAATGTTAGGACCCGGAATCCTATTCCCCCGAGAGACAGAGAGCCAGGCGTGAATGCAATCTACAAAGCAGAGTTTATTGGGCTGGCTAGCCAGGGTCGAGCTCCCACACGGACACGCAGGACCGGTTAGGAAAAACACGACCCTGAGCCTCTTTAGGGGAAATCTTATATAGACTGCGGTGGCGTGCATATTTTCGTTATCAACATTGGGCAAGCAGGCAGAGCACATCTTGCGCGTACCTCACATCTTGCACGTACCTCACATCTTGCACGTACCTCCCGCTCACATTCCCCACGTTCTATATGCCCTAACCGAGCCCTGCCGCATTGCTTATCTTATCTACACGGGGTGTTTGGTACTGGTTTCTCCAACAAGGGGGTTGGGGCCCGCTGAAACCTCCTATTCCTTTCACGGGGTCTTACAGATTTCAAACAAGTTTTGAAGGCAAAACCACAAGTAGGGAGGGAGCTGACATCAGCTGTTCACCAAGAGTTCACACTGGCTGAGGCAGGAGGCACAGCCTGGGCTACAGAGCAAAAAAAGAAAATAATTTAGATAGGGACAGGCAGAGTTGTAAGCTGTTTTGTAAAGAAGAGATTGAGTGATTTACAGAATGTACCTAAAGCACTTCTTAGGGCTAATGGAGTATGGCTCAAGTGCTAGAGCACCTGCCTAGCAAGTGTGAGGTCCTGAGTTCAAACCCCAGTACCACCAAAACAAGACAAAAATAAAGCAGTTTTTGGTGGGACCAGAGAACAATAAATTCTTGGGAAAGGGCTTTGAGGATGAGATGTAGGCTTGGACTGTTCCACCCTAATGAGAACAGTTGTTCCCAGCATGAAAACTCAGGATGTGGTCAGTTGAGGCCTGGTGGCTGCTTTTTTATTACTTTGGTTGGGGCAGTGCTGAGTGTGAACCTGGAACCTCATGCATGCTAGGCAGGTGTTCTACCACTGAACTACACCCTGGCCCCTTTGGGGTATCAGAATATACTGGGAAAAAGTTGTAGACTCAGGAGTTCATTTGGGTCGGGCGTAGCTCGGTGGTAGAGCCCTTGCCTGACACGCATAAGGCCCTGGGTTCCATCTCCACCGTGGGGGAGGAGGTTATTTGGAGGCAGACATGACTGGTTTCTGTCTCTTCACGGCCTTGTATTTTGGACGTTCTTCGGTCTGCTTTGTTCTTTGATTTTAATTTTTTCACAAGTCACAAGGGTGGGGTCCTGATTCTACAGTGCTACTGTCCTTAGGAGACACTAGAAAGCTCACTGGCTCTTCATACTCGCCCACTAGAAAAAGGCTGTTGGCAAGCCAGGAAGCAAAACCTTGACGTTGGACTATAGCCTCCAGAACTGTAAGATCAGTGCTCATTGTTTGAGGCGCTGTGTCTTTAATCGTACTCGGAGGTAAACCCTGGGGTGCATTAACTGCTGAGGTTCTCCAAGAAAGAGCCCCAGGGACTTAGGTGTAACCCATACACAATGCCCTGGGTTCCATCCCCAGCACTGAAAAGAAAAAAAAAAAAAAACAGCCCCACTACAGTGACTCAGGTCGGCGCCATCAGTGTTACTGAGCCACAGTCCCCTGTTGTGGCCAGTACCTGAGCACAGTGAGGGAACCAGGACCTGCTCAGATGGCTGGACTGGGACCTCCCTCTTGGGCAGTGCCGGCCTGAGCTTCCCCCATCTCCATGATTGTCCTAGATTCATGGTCTCTGATACTCTGCTCTTCCTCCCCTAGGCCTCTAACCACTAAGCCAACTTGTGCTGTTTCCTGGCATGGAATTTCTCTCCATGCCATGTCATGAATGTGATACAAGCTCTGTCCACTGGGCCACCCTGCCCAGCACTGTAATGGGGCAGTGTCTATTTTTGACTTGTGCCCATGTGCCAGGTCCACTCAGTTGGGAACCAAGAGATGGTGTGTTCCCAGAGCTGGTTGAAGGGTAAATGTGGCGGGCACCAGACACTGTCAGTTCTTTTTAACACTGTCCACCACTGTGACTCAGCAGGTACACTGCTCAGAACCTGCTCAGAGCACTTGAACTAGTCCCAGCAAGCAGGTACAAGGCTACTGTCTCAGCAGGGATCTTAAGGTGAGGGGAACCTGATATGTCTCTCAATTTGGGAATGTCTTAGAAAACACACAAATATTGTAGACTATTGTGCAATGTTTAAAGGCAACGAGGTGGTGCTGTAGATACAGCCAGTGACCTGGGGTTTGAACTCAGGCTTTGAGTTTGTAAAGCAGGCGCTCTACCACTTGAGCCACACCTCCAGCCCATTTTAGTTACTTTGAAGATGGAGTCTTGCAAACTGTTTGTCTGGGCTGGCCAAAGAGGGCTGTGTTTGAAACCAGGTGTTCCTTTCTCCTGTGATGCTGGGTGGAGTGACCTCTCTGATCCTAACTTCCACATCTAGATGGCCCTGTCTGTACCTGGATTTTGGACTTTGGCCTCCAGAGCTGTGATCACGGCTGAAGTTCTGTTGTTGGCGCCACCTAGTGTGTGGCACTTGTTACGGCAGCCCTAGGACACCAATAGAGGATTGGAAGGGTTTTACAGTTGGGTATATAGGAGGTGGTTTCTGTTCCAGGATCGCTGAGGGGTGCTGTAGTCCCAGTTGAGTCTACCTAGGGCTGGGGTATGGCATTAGCCCAACGGGGAAGCATGGCCAGTCACACACAATTCATTCCTACACCACATGGCCTCAGCCCCAGTTCAATCCCTGTCTGTACTACTTGAAGTTAGGTTTGACCTCTAAGTGAGGTCAAACGGCTGATACAACTTGCAGAATTCATTAATATTTTTATTGGGGTTCTCAGCACTGTTTCCTAAATTCTGTTGAATTTGAAGGTCCCTCGGGGAGAATTGTTGCCCCAGTGGGTTGTACTACTTCCTGGAGAGAACAGACAAGAGGGACTGGGTCTTGGGGCAGATGGCAGTGGACGCTTGAGGCACAGGGGCTTACCTCCTTCTCAAATGAGGAACAGCTTTGTCCCTGTCAGAAGTAGGAGTTGCCATGTTAGGATGTGGTCAAGGGTCAGATCTGAGAGAACAGCTAGAGTAGAAGGTGTCTTTGAATTTTATGATCTATCCCTGGATTCATGCACAAAGCCATGAGTGCTTGGATGTGTGTGACCGCTGACCATCTCCCCAGCCTTCTACAGAGCAGGTCTAATTGTAGGATGGTGTTCTTTCCTAGGAGCCCACTGGTAGGATAGAATAATCCATCTCCCAGGATACATTGGGACCAAGCATTGTAGAAGAAAAGAGGACAGTTCCACTTGAGGACTTGGGGATCAATATTTTTCCAATGGCGCAGAATACAACCTAGGGGTGAATTCCAAGGTATAGAAAGCTGGTTTCCCATTTCTGGAAGAGAGGAAGACAGCGCCTAACCAACCATGGGGGCTTGAGGGTGTCCCCTCAGAAGCTACCTCTATGTGAACCTACCAACGGGGAAAACGTCCCCTTTTGTAGAGACCCGGGGACAGGAGGTGTCTCTCCATGGCAGGCCTCTGAGTCTGGTCTGTTCCGTCAGGAGCCCTGCCCTGTGATTATCCTTTATCTCATGTCCGCATGAGCTTGTCCTGAGGGCGACAGGAGGTGCTGGGAAAGACACCAGACAGAAGACCAAACATGCACAAAGCTGGGGCCAGGTAGGCCGAGCGCTCGGGTGGAGATACACCAGCCCCCTCCACCTCCAGGGAGTTTATTATAGTCAGTCGTAACACGAGGTGGAGAGGCGACTCTTGGGGGAGGTGCAGACACCATGATTCTTGAGAGCAGGAGGGACCTGTGACAGCTTCTCTCTGAATGTGAACATCTTAGGAAAAACAGCTGTACTGCATCTTGCCCACTTTGCAGCTGAGGCGGTGCCAATCCAAGCGTGCAAATTACTGGGCGTAACTACACTTGCTTCCTTCTGCGACTTGGGGCTGTGCCAAACTCCAACACGCAGCTTATTCCATACACCTGTCGCGCCCCACACGAGTTGATGTTGAGCATGCGGTTTTGTGCCCTACGGTGGTTCCCGTCACGCCTGACTGGGCATTCTTAAGGGTCCAACTCTTCTGGACATCTCATTGTCCCTTTTAATAAGTGGCCCACAATATTTGGTGGGTGGCCAAGTCTACCATTCTTAGAGGTCTTTTTTTTTTTTTTTTAAATGAACTGATTTTTATTTTTTCTTAGAGGTCTTGTAACCAAGACTTACAAAAGGGAAAAAGGTTTTGTAAGCTGCCAGCCAGCTTGCTATGCTTGTTATTCACACTGACATTTCCCCCTTTCTCTCTCTCGCTCTCTCTCTCTCTCTCTCTTTGTGTGTGTGTGTGTGTGTGTGTGTGTGTGTGTGTGTGTGTGTGTGTGTATCTGTCTCTCCATGCTGGAGAGCCCAAGGTTAACACTTTTTTTTTTTTTTGCGGTATTGGGGTTTGAATTCAGGGTTTACCCCTTGAGCCACTCCACCAGCCCTTTTTGTGAAGGGTTTTTTCAAGATAGGGGCTCGAAAACTGTTTGCCCAGGGCTGGCTTTGAACCTCGATCCTCCTGATCTCTGCCTCCTGAGTAGCCAGGATTACAGGTGTGAGCCGCGGGCTCACTGGCTTTACTCGTCAGTTAAACCAGGCAGTCTTCTCCCCCTTCTCTCTGTCTGACTACCAGAAGGAGTAAACCTGTCAGCCAAGACTTTGGCTTCGGAGACGTGGCACCAGGTCACCTGGAGAACCAAGGCCAGCACCTGTTGTGGGACCTGCATTATGCCAGTTACTCCAACTGAGCCCTGAACTCCTCTTTAAAGTGTGAATATTTGCCAGTTACCAATGGCTCATGCCTGTAATCCGGGAAGTAGAGATCAGGAAGATTGCAGTTAAAAACCAGCCTGAGCAAATAGTTCAGAAGACCCTATCTCAAAAATGACCAACAGGAAAAAGGGATGGCGGAGTGGCTAAAGTGACAGAGCACCTGCCTAGCAGAGTGAGGCCCTGAGTTCAAACCCCAGTGCCGCCAAAATAAAGAAAGGACATTTTCTCTTCAAAGTGGGACCACAGAGCTTTGACAGGTTCTCTCCCTGTCTTCCTCTTCATCTGATGAGTAATCAGTCTTGTTTCCTTTTCATCAAAAACCCTGCTGTCCTTATTTGTGAGTTAGCACTGAGGAAGGAGTACTGGTAGCAGGGTTTCTATAATCCGGCAGGGTGGTGGTACCAAGTGTCAGGAAGTCGGGCCCTGTCCTTGTGGCCCTCCCCAGAGAGTTGGTGGCTGTGAAGTGGCTGCTGGGGTATGGGAAGTTATGTGTTTGCACTTTTGAGAGGATGAGGGCAGGCATCTGCAGGCTTTATCCTTTTTGCTCTTCCTGGTTTAGCAGGTCTTGTAGCAGTCTTAACAACTGTAATATGGACCCCCCTGTGTGCTCCCTGAAAGGATATGGGACCTTTACCCTAACTGTTTTACCTTTCTGCCTTCAGGAAGGGAATTGTGTTCCTGTAGGCTGGGGCGTTTTCTGCCTTCCTCCAGCCCCTGGCACCACCAGTCCTCCTTCACTTCCCACTTGAGCAAAGCTTCAAGGTTGGGGTCCCATAAAAGTGAGAGCTCCAGGATACTCAGGACTTTCCTGTGCATGATCACAGCTCTGCCCATGACCTCTGGATTCCCAGGAGTGTATTTGAGTTTTAAAAGCTCCTCTGAGCACTGCACCGTGGCTCACACCTGAAATCCTAGCTATGTGGGGGGCTGAAATCTGGAGGATTATGTTGGGAGACCAACCTAGGCAAATAGTTCTCAAGACTCCATCTCCAAAACGACCAGAGCAAAATGGACAGGAGGTGTGGCTCAAGTGGTAGAGCACGTGCTTTGCAAGCACGAAGCCCTGAGTTCAAACCCCAGTCCCACCAAAATAAATAAATAATAAATGAAAAGTTTCTATGAGTTAATCTGCAGGATATACATGTGTGGAATACCAAGGTGAAACCCCCTTGAACGATGAAAATGCAGTTAAAGAAATGAAGGGCACGAAGGTGAAACGGTCCTGTCTGGGACCTGTGGGAGGGGGAAGAGCGAAGGAGGGTGGACGTGGTTGATACATCCCATGTGCGTGTGTGAAGATAAAACAGTGAAACCTGTGCAGATTGTTCTAAGAAGAAGGGAGGAGAGAGAGGGAGGATGATGTAGGGGGTGAATCTAGTCGAGGTGCATCGTAAGCACATACATAAATGTCACAATGAACCCCGCTCCCCACAACTAATATATGCTAATAAAAATGTAAAAAGAAAAAGGAAACAAAACTGTTATTGGAATTAAAGATGCTCCCGTGCCAAAACCAGACACACAAGAGGCAGAGACTCTTGACAAGGCTGCAAGCACGCATTCACTCCGGCCGAGTGGACCCATGAGCACACAGTGGCCGACGGTGGCTCTTCCCTACATCCCTGACGCAGTCAGCTGCCTCTCACCTGGGATTTGTCCAGGTTAAGGGTTCATGATCTTCCCCGATTGGCTGAAAGGCTTGGGGGATGGGTTAGGGCATGCAATTTGGAGGGCAAATTTTTCACAGGCAATGGGACTGTGCAAGAATCCAGAAGAAGAAACAGGAACCCTTTAAACAACGCAAGTCACCTAAGATGGCGACCTGAGGAATTTTAAGTAATCTAAGAGGGTGACATATGCTTTGATAGAAAACATCGTTTTTCTTACAATTTCCCCCTTTCAATTTAAATTCTTTACTTCAAACATTTAGGAGACATTGGCGCTCATGTTTCTGTGTTTCTAATAGGAACAAATTATTTGGGTAGGATGGGGGTGATGACTTGGGGAGGGCTGGCTCAATTAACCGCTGTATCAGTCCTCAGACATAAGGAGTTATGTAACATCCTGCTAAAATTAAAACTCCAGCCACTACGACCAAGGAGGTTAAGATTGGGGTCATCCAGCCCTTCCATCTCCCAACCCAATTTCTATTAAGTCAGTGAAGGGATCATTTATATCTGAGTTTTTTGCTAGCTCGTTAGATAGGGAAGTTAATCCTGCAGGGCCTTAGTAATTGTTCCGTCAGGGGCTGTGTTATTTGGTACGCAAACTCCTCCCTTTTTGGGCAGCATCATGTCTAATGCTAGCCTGTTCTCCCAAGCCATCTGGCTAGTTGGTCCCAATTGCACTGCTATTCCTTTGATGGCATCCCTGGTACAGTTAACAAACCTTTGTTGGTTATAGTAAATATAATTAGTCCAATTGACATTTTTATTTATAGTGAACCACCAAAAGAGTACTGATTCAAATCCTGTTGTAATTTGATTTCTGGGTTTAAATTCGTTTGGCACCCCGCTAGGAACCCCAATGGCATCAATGTAAACACAGGGACCCAAGGAGCCTCTGTGGCAATGTCTATGCCTATGTCCCTCCTTTTCCTAGGTGATAAGGCATGGGCTGGGGAATAAATGCTAGGGTGAAAGGGACTGCCAACCACACCAAAGCACAGGTGCCTGAGCGGTCACCTGGGAGAGTCTCAAGTAAAGGTCCTCCGCAGTACCACCAAACATCGGCTCTGCCCACCGAGAGCGTGGACTGGTTTGTGAGACTGTTGAAGTGTGGGGAGTGGATTATGAGAAGCCTGCATAAGCACAGTTCTGCTCAATGACGGGCTAAGGTTGGTACGACCCCAGCTGCAGAAGAGAGCAAGAAGGTGAGATGCAGCACAGCTGCTTTTCCTAAATTATTTACATTCAGAGAAGTAGGATCATAGGTTTCTCTTGTCTCGCCCCTCCCTGAGAACTGTTGCTCCACCTCCTTGTTTATCACTGGATATAAAAGACTCACTGAAGGAGGACATGGGGGTTTTTTGATGGAGGCTTTTTGATGGGGGGTTTTGAATGGCTGCTGCTGACACTGCTGTGTCTCCACCAGAGCCACTTTCTGCACCGAGAACTTTATACATAGGCTTTAGAAAAGCTAACTAAAGAAACGCTAAAGAGAAAATGGGGCAGTGCAAGTCTGAGGGCAAAGACTCCAAGAGAGATTATGCTAAAGAAAAGCTAAGAGAAAACATGGGATGGAGCAAATCTAAGGAAAGAGACTTTAAAGAACAGAAAAGAAGACTTCAGAAGCAAGGTTTTAAAGAATAGAAAAGAAGCAAGGTTTTAAAAAATTGTAAAGAAGTAAGACCTTAAAGAATAGAGAAGAGAATAATAGAGAAAAGACGCAATGAGGCTGTTGTGTGCCTCCACCCAAGCACCCAGCACAACTGGCCCCAACTTTCTGCATGTCTGTCTTCTATTGTTTGTCCTTTCTGCATCTCCATACACCCCCAATTAGGTTCAGTAGTAACAACAGCTAGTGAGAAAGCTCACTACATTGAATTTACCACTGTCACTGTATCCCGTCAGGTTTTCCACATTTGTCAATCATCACCCCTGCCTGGTAAGTCAAGAGGTATAATTGACATCGGGGTGGGTGGTTTAACAGTCCTCAGGAGCTGACCCACAGGACCTCTGACCTCTGGGAACAGTAGTGACAGCATCTGGCAGGATTCGTTACTCTAAGCTCTGGTATCCTGAAACAGAGCCAGCATGCAATACATTCCATCTGGATCTGAGAACCATCCTAATGGAAATGGGGCCACTGAGACTCTGGTCTCCCAGTAGTACAAACATAGCAATCGCTCTTATTTAATGTGTGGACAGCATTTTATCCATTCATCCAAGCATTTGTATCCCTGTACCGGATTTCAGTAGCCACAGTTTGTTGTAGGTCCTTGACTTCTACTACAATTACCTGAGTTCGATTGTTGTATAAACATGGAGGTAATGGAGTGGAGGTAGAATTGGGTGTCACCTGGGAGGGGTTGGGAGCTAGATGGACCTCAAAGTCACTTAGAGGATCTGTTCCTGAGACATCCGCCCCCAACCCATATTTACAAAATATGGATGGTTCTTGTGTATGATGACCAATCTAAGTGGGTCACACTGTTTATCTTTACAAGTAGAAGAGGGGTGTGTCCAAAACAGCTGTGATTTCTACTGTAGTCTGTTAAAAGGCTGTCAATTGTTCTGGATGGTAGACATTGGAGTCTTCCAGTGTCTCAGGGTCTGATCCAGCTCTCAGGATTGTCATAAAAGGGAGAAGTGTATACTTGGATCTGGAGTTGGGACATAAACTCCACAAGGAAGGACCTGACATGCATCAAATTCAACAGTTAAGGGAAAGGTATTATTAGGTATACTAATAAGCATACCTTTTCCCAGATGAAAGAGAAAGAATAATTTCACTGTAGTCTCTTTAAGGTTACCCTGGTGTCTCCTGGATATGAGAGCACAGCCCATTGTTCCTTCTGGTCAGTTGGGGGCACCTTCTTTTCCCATATGTGATGAGTTCACCCCCACTCCACGGTCTAGACAGCTGTCTCTGTGGTCAGCAGGACCAGGAAGGGTCCTTCCCAAGCTGGCTCAAGCTTGTTTTCTTTCCAGGTCTTGGTTATCACATAATCGCCAGGCCGGTGTGGGTCTATGGGAAAGTCAAGTGGAGGAGCCTGTGTTAACAACCCCTTTTTCCTAAGATAAAGTACAGTAAGGACAATCCAAGTATATAATTTCTGAGGAAATAGTCTGGTTTCAAAGGAAGGTACGTCAGCAACAGAGCTAAGGAAAGGAAGCCCATAAGGCATTTCATAGGGGGAGAGGCCGATGTCCTTCTGAGGGGCCGTCCTAATTCTGAGTAGCGCTATGGGAAGGCATTTAGTACAAGGTAATCTGGTCTCTGAGACGGATTTAGTGGGCTGATTTTCAAGAGTCTGATTCATTCTTTCAACTCTCCCTGAGGAAGGTGGCTGCCAGGGAGCATGGCATTCCCATTTGACCTCTAGGGCCTTCATAAGTAAGTCCCTTAAGACCATTGGTGGTGAAGTGACTCCCATTGTCTGAGTCTGTATTTTCTATGACTGCAAACCTTGGGCTGATGTGTTCTAGTAATGCCCGAATTACATTCGTAGCAGTGGCCTGCGGGAGAGGGATGGTCTTAACCCAGTGAGTGAGATGGTCTACAAGAACCAGAAGGTATTTAAGATGACCTGTTTTGGGTATCTCAGTGTAATCTACCTGAGTGCTTTGGAAGGGTTGCAACCTGCGGTTTCTACCTCCAGCTGGTCTCTGTCTCAGTGCTTGCTTGTTCATTTTTCAACAAGTGAGGCACCCTTCTGATACTTGTTTGGCTAGTGTATAGGGCCGTATGTTGGGTCTGGGGGATGAGAAGACAAAATGAGCCAGTGCTGCCATCCTCCATGAGAACACTGTGGGCCCCATATCCTGTAAAAGGACAGGTGGCTTCACAAGTCATGGCACCCTGGGGATGTCTCAAAATGCCACAAGGCTGATAAGCAGGAGGCTTTTGCAGAACTGTGTATATGTTCCTGCAAAGATATGTTAAGAGTCTACTCCACCCCTGACTCCTAACTCCCCTCCCCAATAGAAAGGACCAAATAAAAAACTGCCTTCTGTGAATGACAGGGAGCTACTGACTTTCCAGGCTCCCTGTCCACCTTTAAGGGCAGCTTTTCCTTCCTGTCTAATAAATCCTACTTGTGTGCTAACCTTGACATCTCCTGAGTCAATTTGCTGCCTCACTGGCCAGTCCTTTGGCTAGTGAAGGCAAAGACCTTTGACACTGGCCTGAAATACACTCACAGGCTTGCAAAACTGAGTCACAGATGCCCTGGGGTCCCCAATGGCTCCCCTGATGGAGATAGATAAGGAATTCTCTCATTAGGGGCTTTGAGATCATTTCCCTCCCATCGGGGAGAACCCATCTTCCCTTTTTGGTCCTGATTGCCCCAAGTTTTTTAGTTGTTCTTTCTCAGGAGGGGTAAAAATAGGGGTAACAGGAGGAGTGGGAAGTTGTGGGATAAGACAGAAGACTGGGACCTCGGGGGTAAGAGCAGCCTGTTTCACTGTTTCATCTGTGAAAGAATTTCCCTGAGCCTCAAAATTTACCCTTTTTGGTCACCTGGCACATGGATTATGGCTATTTCTTCAGGTAGTTTTAGGCTCTCTAATATTTGTTGAATTAATTCTCCATGTACCAATCTTGGCCCTGTTGTCTATTAAACCCCGTTCCATCCAGAGTTTTCCAAAGGTGTGGACCACACCAAATGCATATTTTGAATCAGTGTATGTGGTCCCTTCTTGATCCTTTAAGTGTTTTAAGGCCTGATAAGTCTGTGCCAACCAATTGTTAGGGAGTCGGCCTGATTCTATTATAGTCACAGCCTCCCCGTCTGCTATAGAATATCCATTATGCCTTTTTCTCTCGATTACCCGAGAGGATCCATTCACAGAGAAATGGAACCTGGTCTGGAAAGGACTATCCCCAAGGTCTGGCCTTACTTTTCTTTGTTATTCAATAATATCTAAACACTTATGTTGAGGGGCTCCTCCCTCCTGCCTTCTTGTCAAGAAAGTGGCTGGATTTAGGGCCTCATCAGTAGTTAAAGTTACGTCATCCTTTTCTAGCAAGATAGCCTCATACTTTAGGATCCTGGAATCCATTAGCCATCTACCCACCTTCTGATTTAAGATCGTCCTAACTTGATGGGGAGTGCTAATAATTAGGTCTCCCCCAAAGGTGATTTTCTACTTTCTTTGTTAGAAGGGCTGTAGCTGCTACTGCCTGAATACACTCAGGCCAACCTCGGGTGATGGGATCCTGGAGTTTAGATAATGGGTCTGGAGACCTAAAGGGCAGATGAGTGAGCATCCCAGCCCCTGTGGAGAGCACTGTGATTCCTGCATCCTGAGATGTAAATCTGCAATTCTGCATCTTGAGAAGTAGGTGTAAATCTGTACCTGCATCCTGAAGAAGAGATACTGGGTCTGATAGATCTGCCACAGGGCTGATGAACAAAATACTCTCAAGATTGTTTCCCCCTCCGCCAATAAGGGGCAAAACAAACCAGTTTACCTAAGAAAGCCCTAGAATCCACAGCCAATGAAAAGAACTCACCCAACCCAGAGTTGAAACGTCCATAAAAGCCCCAGCCTTCACCTGAGCACTGAGCTGCCAGTTTCCAGGCTCCACTGCACTGTTCTAGCTGTAGCCTTTCCTTACTCTCTAATAAATCCTACTTTGTATACTGGATTTTGCTCACAATTCAATCAGCTGCCCCACAAGCCAGTTCTCTGGCCTGTGAAGGCAAGGACTCTTGATATGAGCCCACAACACTTCAGACTGGCATATAACATAACCATGGTCTCCTGGTCCAAGGTCAGTATGACTTGAGTGCCAAACCAGCAGGGGCATGCCTAAGGCATGACTGTGAGTCTCCTGCACCCTATTGACACTCCTGCTGGAGGAAACCCCCTGCGGAGGACTAGCCAAAAGCAGACTTCCTGCGCTCCCCACTTTGTCTCTCTCTTTCTTCCTGTCTTCCTGAGGGACTTTCCTGTCATGGTATCAAACCAATAGCTCCTAGCCAACTTTAGCCTCATGGCAATTCTGGCTCTGGGGTGCTTTTGCTCCCTCCCTGTGGGCCGAGCCCGAGCCCAGGGTTTATTCGGGTACACCTTATGCTACGTTGGACCAGACCTGATTGGTTGTGGCACCTGACGACTTTTTCTTTTCCCACCCGTTAAATACCCCTTCTGCTGGAGGCAGTGACCTGAAAGTTTAGATTTCGTGTGGCTGACAGTGTTCCAGTACCACTTAGTGGGAGCAACCTGCAAGCACACTTGATCATTAATCCCTCAGGCTTGCATCCTGCCTCCAGGCTCTGCCTTTCCCTCCATTACCTAAGATGTCAGGACACCCCTTCTGCTCCCTCCCTGGTCCCACCACCAGGGAAGGGAAGGCAGACCTTCATCTCTGTCTGCCTTCCCCTCCCTGGGCTTACTGGGACCCTGGCCTCCCATGGAAAACTCATGGTACCTTATGACTTTCTTAAATTACTCCCACACCTAGTTTGTCAGGCCCCTTGGTCGAAAGCAGCTTTAAATCAGTTGCTAGGCACTGGTGGAAGCAAAGACACCTTCAGAATAACTGCAGCTGTGAAAACACAAGCACTAAACCTGCCCCGGTGAGGGGAGGAGAGAAAACAAACAGGCACATGTGCGCACAGGGATGCTGGCCCCTGGGCACAGTGCTAATGCCTGCCATAGCTATGGTAATCCATAGAGAGGGCCTGGTGCACATCCAAAGCCGCCAGCCATACATGGGGAGCTCCAGGGTCGGGCCAGGGCAACAGGGTTGCTCATCCCAGGTATGGTGGGGGTGGCAGTGCTTTGCACAGGCCCTGTTCCCAGTCCCACCTCATGCCTTGGGCATGACTGACTGAGCCCTTGGGAGCCAATTCTTTTCTCAAGGTCATGGTCCCAAAAAGCACTAATGTAACCTTCTGGAATGGCAGAAAGGGTGTTGCTATGGTCTCTAAACTTCTCATTTAAAATTTCCAATACTTTTGGCCTCACCATAAGAATATTTTTTCCTGCAAATATTAACACTAGTTGTCCCCTTGTGGCACTGTGATTGCCCCAGGACCCCCTCTGAGAGCCCTTCTCTAACCTTACAGGCACTTCTCCAGGTGATGCATCCCTTTGTTAAAGAGGCTGCCTGCTCTTAGCTAAAAGGCAGGATCCTAGAGTTTTTCTCTCACCGCGTTGGTCAGGTGGCCTATTCCAACACAGTCACTTCCTTTGGTCCTGGTCACGGATGGTGAAGGAAGTCATGAGACAGGGATGCCTACTCTCATTAGTTAGGTCTGAACCCAGTCGGAATGCCAACAAGAGGGGAACTGACCCAGCTTTTTTGTTCTTGTTCTTCTTCTAGATGGGACCTGTCCTCTCCAGTCTTCTGGCCTCAGTACCCAAGCATTCTCCACTGGCGTGTCTACTGAAATGTTGGAAGGACCTTGACCCTATTAATCTCAAGGAAAAAGCCCTCATCTTTCTTTGTACTGAGGCCTGGTCTATCCCTTGGGTGACCAAGAGAAGTGGCCCTCATAGGGTTCCTTAAATCATAATACCATACTCCAATTAGACATTTTCTGTAAAAGTGAACTGAGGTCCCCTATATACAGATTTTCTTTTATCTCCAAGACCACCCAGAAGGGCTCCATAATTGCCATCTGGATACTCAAACACTGGCCATTCTTTGTAAGCCACAGGATAAACATGGGGAAGGAGGACCAAAAAAAACCCCTTTCCAATGACAAGACCCCTGTCACTACTGCTCCTCCCTCTGCCCTACCTTCTAAGCCACCTGAATATTCAGAACCTCCTAAGGATATTTTCTTCTTCAACAGACAGTGATCAGAAGAGGGCGAGTCTATGTCCCCTTCCAGTTATCAGATCTGAGGGAGATTAAAAAAGATCTGCATAGCTAGACTGATCCCCAGACCAATACATCCAAGTCTTTATCTCTGTGGTCCAAACCTTTGAATTGGCATGGAAGGACATTATGCTTCTAATAGACCAGACTCTTTCCTCATTAGAAAAGCATGGGTTCTGGCCCAGGCCACACAGGTTGGAGACAATTTCCATCTACAATGAGCCCCAAAACCCATGGCACCTGAAAATGAGGGAATAAATGTGCCTATACCCACAGCGGCACAGGCAGTCCCCTTGGCAGATCCACATTGGAATCAAAATGGTGAGAAGGATTAATGGCGTCGACACCACTTCATCCATCTTATAGTGGAAGGGCTAAAAAGGGCCAAAGTCAAACCTGCCAGGTGACTGTAGTACCACAGGCCCTGATGAAAACCCCCTTACCCTTCTACAGCGTCTTAAGGACGCTATCAGAAAGCATACCACAGTGGACCCAGAGTCACAGGTGAGAGAGGTTCTCCTCAAAGATACATTTCTAACTCAGTCAGCCCAGATATCTGTAGAAAACTCCAAATGTCTGTGACTGAAGCGGAAAAATCATTGGACCAACTAATGCAGCCAGCCATGTCTGTATACTATGACTGGGACCTCACTAAAAAGAAAGAAAAGGATAAAAGACACCATTACCTAATCACAGCTGTCAGGTCCCTACATCCCAAGCTTGCTACCATTGTGGACAGGAGGGGCACTTCCACAGGGAATGCCCAAAAGGGGACAGCCCAGCAGACAGCCCTGCCCCCCAATGGGACCTTGCCCTCTCTGCAAAGGTGACCAATGGAGGTCTCCAGATGGAAGGCAGGGTGCCACCTCCTACGGATTGATGGGTGCCGGGGCCTCCTGTCCAGGCTCCACTTCTTAGCATCGATGTTGAGGAGCCTCAGGTAACCATATGGTAGAGAAGTGAAAGGTCATTTTCCTGCTAGACAGTGGAGCCTGTTTCTCTATCTTACCTTTCTCTCCTGGTCCCTGGTCCAATGACAAAGTTATCATTCGGAGCGTGTCTGGCCAGCACCTAGAGTGTTATTTTACTCAGCTCTGGCCTGCTCTTGGGGAGACCTCCACTTCTGTCACTCTTTTCTCATAGTCCCCGAGACTCCAGTGCCCCTGCTGGGACAGGATTTACTATCTCCACTAAAGGCTCCAATCCTTTAGGAGCTGTCTCTGCTGCCCACTTCTTTGGGAACAAGTAGATCCCACAGTGTGGACTGATGGAATGACTGACTATAGGGTGAGCCAGAATGGCCCTCCCAGTTCAAATAAAACTCAAAGCTCCCTCACAGTTTCCACATCAAAAACAGCATCCCCTCAAGCCTGAGGGATGATGAGGCCTGTTACCTATCATAATTCTTTAAGAAAACAAGGGCTACTAACTGATTGCTCCAACCCTTACAATCCCCCTATGCTTGCTGTCTACAAGGGGCCAAAAAAATGGAGGTTAGTTCAAGACCTCTGGCTCACTGATGAGAGAGCCATTCCCCTCCACCCAGTTGTTCCCAATCTCTGTACTCTATTGGATCAAATACGCTCAAAAGCCCAATATTACTTTGCACTAGATTTAAAGGATGCTTTCATTTGCATTCCTCTGCATCCTGACAGTCAGCATTTGTTTGCTTTTGATGATCCCACTAATCCTTCACAGCAACTGACTTGGACAGTTTTGCCACAAGGGTTTAGAGACAGCCCTCATCTTTGTGGACAGGCCCTAACCAGAGACTTATTAGGTTGGCACTACCCAGAGGCCACCCTTCTTCAATATGTTGATGACTTACTTCTGTGCAGGGCCACAGAGCCCCTCATCTACAGGGCAACTGAGTCCCTTTTAAACTTTCTGGGGATAAAATTCTCCAAGGAAAAGGCTCAATTATGCCTCCCTCAGGTCACCTACCTAGGTGTGGTCTTAAAGGGACAGACTCGCTTCCTGAGTCATGAGGGAATTGACCCAATCCTGCATTTTCCACTTCCCCAGACCATAAAGCAGCTTAGGGCTTTCTTGGGAGTTACAGGGTTTTGCAGAATCTGGATCCTTGATGTGCAGCCCTATACCAGCCCCTAAAAGATGCTCAGTGAGGCTCTCAATCCCTTTTAGAATGGGACCCTGAAAACACAAAGGCTTTTCAGGCCCTCAAACCATTACTCCAAACTGCCCCAGCATTGAGCTTGCCCATCCAAGACCACTTCCGGCTATATGTCTATGAAAAGGGGAGAGCAGCCCTGGGAGCACTGACCCAGCTCTGAGGACCAGCTCCACAGCCAGAGGGATACTGAGCAAAGAACTAGACAATGTGTCTAAAGGGTGACCTGGGTGCCTAAGAGCCCTGGCAGCAACCTGCCTCTTGATCCTGGAGGCCCAAAATTTAATTCTTGGATGGCTCTTAACCATATATACTCCACATGATCTGGGGGGGCTTCTAACAGCTGAAGGAGGACTGTGGTTATCAGACAACAGGCTACTTAGGTATCAGGCCCAATTGTTAGAATGTCCAGATGTGAGCCTTCGGGTGTGCTCTGCCCTAAATCCATCATCACTCCTCCCCACTGAGGGGGAGCCACTCATGCACTCCTGTGAGGAGGTGCTAGCCTGACCTCCTTGTCCAGCCACTTCCAGACCCAGACCTCACTCTCTTCACGGACGGAAGTTCTTCCATCTGTGAGGGAACTAGACGAGCAGGGGCGGCTGTGGTCTCTCTCACTGAGACCCTATGGGCTGAACCTCTGCCTCCTTCCACTAGTGCCCAACTGGCTGAGCTGATGGCTCTCACTAAGGCATTACGACTATCTGAGGGAAAAACTGCCAACACCTATACAGACTCTAAGTATCCTGGTCCTCCATGCCCATGTGGCTCTTGGGAAAGAGGGAGGATTGTTAACTACTGGAGGATCCCCTATCAAACATTCCAGGGAAATCTTAAACCTTTGCTTTTTTTTTTTTTTTTTTGGTGGTACTGGAGTTTTGAACTCAGGCCCTCACACTTGCAAGGCAGGTACTCTGCTGCTTGAGCTACACCTCCAGTGGGAAATCTTAAACCCTGAAAGCAGTTTTTCTTCCAAAGCAAATAACAGCAATCCACTGCCCTGGACATCAAAGGTCAGAGAGTCAGGTTGCTAAGGAAAACCAGAGAGCTGATATGGCAGCAAAGGAGGCCTTATGTTTAGGCCCCTGTCTCGTGGGAACAATCCCTCCTTCTTTCTGAATGCCCCCTATACTCACCTACTGAGAATTCACAGGCTTCAGAGAGAGGTTATTGCTTAGATCATAGAGGATGGTGGGTAACTCCTGAAAGCAAATGATTTCTCACACAGAGTAGCCAATGCAAGGTCCTAAAAACCCTGCATCAGACCTATCACCTAGGGGTCCCTTAGACACTCTCCTTGGCAGGATTGTTTGAGGGGATAAATCTCAGAGATACTCTCCAGGATATTACTAGAGGATGTGAACTCTGTTGGTGAAACAACCACCGCAAACTGCCCTGCCTGTCCCTGGAACTCAGAGGTGGGGGACATATCCAGGGGAGGACTGGCAGCTTGACTTCCCCCACCTGCCAGGGAGTCCAGACTCTAGATTGCTCCTGGTGCTGGTAAATACCTTTACTGGGTGGGTTGAAGCATTCCCCTGCTCCTCTGAAAAGGGCTGAGAAGTAATTAAGGTGCTAATTAACAAGATTATTCCTAGATTCGCAGTCCTTCGGACTCTCCAAAGTGACCATGGGCCAGCCTTCCAAGCCAAAGTCACTCAGGGAGTCTCTAAGGCTAGGAGAATCAAATACCATCTCCACTGTGTCTGGAGGCCCCAGTCCTTAGGCAAGGTTGAGCAAGCCAATGGGCTACTCAAGAGACACCTAAGTTGGCTCAAGAAACTCACCTCCCCTGGAAAAATTACTACCTCTAGCCTTAATCCGACTTAAAAACACCCCAAATAAAATGGGCCTTACTCCCTTTGAGGCCTTGTATGGGAGACCCTTTCTCTAAAAATTTAATTTTAGACCCTGAAGTAACAAACCTGGTTGCGTACATCACACAACTAGCCAGGTTTCAACAGGTCCTCTCTGTAGCGGGGGGAGGAGCCTCAAGGCCTCTCCCTGCTGCCTTTTGTCCTGGAGAGCTAGTCCTTATCAAACTCCCCCATAACTCCCGGGGTCTCTCTGAACCCCCTTGGGAAGGGCCACACCTGGTCTTGTTATCTATCCCCACAGGAATTAAGGTTGCCGGGCTGGACTCCTGGACTCACATCTCCCAAGCCAAATGCTGGACACCAGAGCCTGACACAGCCACCCTGGAGTCACACCCTGCTCACCAGCCTACTCCTGTGAGCCAGTGGAAGACCTCAAATATCTTTTAAAAAGGATCACCTCAAACACATAACTTATGTCTTCACTTTTTCCCTTTTTGTGGGCTGTTTTTATTCTGGTCCCCTTTATTCTGAGTGTCAGTTTATGGGCACCTTCTCCCCCTGAGTGGACATGGCCCCAGTGAGTAGCCTTGTGTGGCGGGTATCTTGTCCTGTGCACTCTGCTCTTTGTGCACTCCTCCCTCTTATTGTCTGCGCCTTGGCTGTGCGTCTTCCTCCTGCCTCCATGATTGCAGTTATTACAATGCTGCGCCTGGTTATTCCAACAGCAACTTTTGCTGTTTAAAAAATGGACAACTATATGGAAAGGCCTTAGGCCCAGGCCTTGTCAGCATGTATGGTTCCACCCAATGCCTTGGGAGAGCAGGACAGTGGGTCTGTTGGCCACAGGAGGGGAAGAAGGAGAAAATAAAAAACAAAGGAAACTATAAAAACAAAAGTCAAAATACTGACTGACATGTCACATGAGGATCATGTACAATGGAGACTCCCACTTCCCACTCCCAGAAAAAAATTAACATCTTCACAGCCTCAGCCACTCATGGATCTAAATCCCAGCTGTACAGGTTGCTCAACTCTGCCTGTCATATTTTAAAACTCTACAAACCCCACTTTGGCTGAGGATTGCTGGCTTTGTCTCTCTCCAAGCCTTCCACAGGTATTGGCAACCCCCATGGACTCACTTGAGGTCTCACCAGGTAATAAATTAAACCCTCCCTTAACAAAACCTAATATTACCAATATAGGACTAACCCATCCTGCTCCCCAGTGCCTCCAAAGTTTACAGGGGTCAGTTCCACTGGGGGAAGTTTCCAAAAACCTTTGCATCAATATCACACAGCCAACAAATGGCACTCAGTGTTTGTTTTCTCCTGGAACTTATTTTGTTTGTGGAACTGCTGCTTACACTTGCCTACCTCCTGGCTGGAAGGCAACCTGTACTAAGGCTCTCCTAACCCACACATTGATGTCATTCCTGGTAATGAATCCCTTCCTATTCCTCTAGAGGCCTACGCTTGATCAAAGAGAGCTATGCAAATCATTCCCCTACTGATAGCAATGGGGATCACAGCTGGAATAGGTGCTGGCATTGGGCATTCCCTCGTCAGTCTATACCTATCAAAAGCTGTCAGCAGAATTTACTAATGACATAGAACGAGTCACACATTTCATAGAGGCTTTACATGACCAGGTAGATTCACTCGGGTCAGTAGTGCTCCAAAATAGGTGTGCACTTGACCTATTAACTGCTGAAAAGGGTGTAATGTGACTTTTCCTAAATGAGGAATGTTGCTTTTATACTAATGAATATGGGGTGGTCAGAAACATGGCCTGACAATTAAAAGAAGCTGGGCTCCCTGGGCACTACCTCTGGCTGGCCCATTTTTTATGCTCCTTTTAATACTCCTATTTGGCCTTGCATAATAAATGCTCTCTTCAAATTCATATCTCTACAGGTCCAACGGATCAAACTCCAGTTCATGGTCAAGGAATATTCAGCTCTGCCTATGCATGAGCCCTCCATCCTATTCTATCGGGGGCCCCTGGAGACTACATGGGTCAACCCCTGAGACAAGTACCACCTCCCCTATTCCCTGTCGCCCCATTGTCAGCATGAAGCAGCTAGATGAGTCATCACCCTCTCCCCAACAGCATTTGGGTACTTGTCTCTGAGGGGGGACTTGTTGGGTCTGGAGACCTAAAGGGCAGATGAGTGAGTATCCCATCCCCCATGGAGAGCACTGTGATCCCTGCATCCTGAGGAGGTGTAAATCTGCATTTCTGCATCCTGAAGAGGAGATGCAGGGTCTGACAGATCTGCCACAGGGCTGATGAGCAAAATGCTCTCAAGATTGTTTCCCCTCCCCCAATAAGGGGCAAACAAACCAGTTCATCCAAGAAGCCTATGAATCCACAGCCAATGAAAAGAGCCCTCCTAACCCAGAGTTAAAACGTCCACAAAAGCCCCAGCCTTCACCTGAGAAGCGAGCTACTGGTTTCTGGGCTCTGCTGCACTGCTCTAGCTGTAGCCTTTCCTTTCTCTCTAATAAATCCTGCTTCGTGTACCGGCTTTGGCTCACAAGTCAGTCAGCTGCCCCATGAGCCAGTTCTCTGGCCTGTGAAGGCAAGGACCCTTGACATCAGCCCACAACACTTCAAACTGGCATGTAACCATAAGAAGGCCACAGGTTGATGTTGACCCCCGTGTTTTTGGGTTAGCACCCCAAGGGCAAATCCTTTGTTTACATTTACAAAGAGGTGAAAGGGGAGTTCAAGAGAGGACAAGGCTAGCATTGGGGCTGTGATAAGGGCTTGTTTTAGCTCATTTACTTGTTTTATCTCCTTGGGGGTGCAAAAGAGGGGCTCTGGTCCCTCTTGGGTCAATTTGAGATATAAAGATTTAGTTTTAAGACCATTGAGTCTATCGGCAATATCCCACTAAGCCAAGGAACTTTCTCAATTCTTGTTTTGTTCCTGGGAGCGGGAGACCAGTGATTTCTTCTAAATCTTTCTGGACCAATCCTTCATTGGCCCTTACTGATCAAATGTCCCAGAAATTTCACTTCAGTCTCAGCAAGTTGAAAGTCATTCTTTGAAATACAAAGTCCCCAGCTTCCCAGGAAACTTATAAAGCTAATTGTTGTGTTAATCACCTCCCCTTGGTTATCCCCTGACAGAATTGAATCATCCACATGTTGGAGGAGGCAATGTGGGGGCCTAAGTTGAACTTTTCTAACTGGAAGGGGGGAGGTGGGGAAGCAGAAGCCAGGGGGGCAGAGCAGGGGGTTGGCACCTGAGCTGGAGGAGCAGCCAGGGGGAAAGGGAAGAGAGTAAACCCCAGTAAGTTTTCTTTCTTTCTTTCTTCTTTTTTTTTCTCTTCAAGTGGAAATGGGAGTATGGGATTCTGTCTCCAATAAAGGGCATATTCTGTCTCCTCTTGAGTGACTAGGCTCTTGTCGTTTATATGCCAAGTTAATAGTTGACAGACCTGTCCTTTAAACAACGCAAGTCACCTAAGATGGTGATCTGAGGAATTTTAAGTAATCTAGGAGGGTATCTATGCTTTGATAGAAAAGATTGTTTTTCTTACACTACGGACATCTCATTCCCTGGCTTTCCATTTTAAATTCTAAACCCTCCCCCCAAAGTGTACTGTACCCCCTATTTTTTCCTTTTGTGGTTCTGGAGATGTAACCCAAAGCCTGACTGAGTCTACACTGAGCTACAGCCCCGACTCTGGCCTTGTTTTCTGCACCTTTAAGAAGACGCAAAGTTAAATCACTGCCTCTAAAAGTTTTTAGCAGATGACCTCAGAAGGGTAAAATGCTTTGAGTACCCGGTGAGTTCCAAGTGAAATCAAAGAAAGCCAGCCTTCCTTGAGGCTGAGGATTTAGCTCAGCTGAAGAACACTGGATAGCACGCTCAAGGCTCAATCCCGAGCACCACAAAAAGGAAAAAGCAAAGCAGCCTTCCAAAACAGACCTCCCAAAACAGCAGGAGTTCCAGCTGTGTGTTTTCAAGGCTACCTGCCCAGGTGCTTTGCTTTTTCTGAATCACAAATACAAAACCCTTGTTCTTACAAAGATCCACCTGTTTTTCTTAGATAAATGCTCCCAGATGGCTGTGATGCTGCTTTGGCTTCAAGAGTTCGTAAACAGTTGATTCAGATGTTTTCCTTGTTGTCAGTTTTCTCATTGGTTTTAGGGAGAAAGCAATTCTCAGGGGTCCTTACTCCATTTTCCTTGACGTCCCTGTTGTTGATATTTAAGAAATGAGTGAACAAGCATCACAGGATCCCATTGCGGGGGGCAATCCATTTAGCAGATGCAACCAGTACTAAGAATGTGAACCAAGACTAAGGCTGGTGAGCTATAGTAACTTAGTGAGAGAACCTGACAGGATTGATGCCCTGGGTTCAGTCCCCAGCACAGGAAAAAAAAAAAAAAAGTAACTAGCATAAAAGTTAATAGAAAAAACAAAACAGGTTTGAAATGTATCTCAGTGTGGAGGTACACATTCTCTCATGGAAACATTGTGCCATTCCACATACATGGTATGTGTGTGGGATCACAAGTAAATCCATGTCTCCTCTTCTGGAGAGCAAAAGCATTTGACAGGTTTGGAGGGAAGAGGTTTTGGCCCTGGTGTTCAGATGGGGAAGGAGGGATTGATTACTTAGGAGCACTGCCTTAGATTTTTGGAGGAACTATTAGGGGAAGAGGGAGAGATGGTCTTGGGGAAAGACCCCAGGAGCTGGGAATGGGATAAAAAGATCTGACAAAAATAAAAACGATCATAGAATATTATGAACACCTGTATGCCAACAAATTAGGTAAATTCAATAGATAGAAAAATTCCTAGAAACACAAATTACCAAAACCGACTCAAGAAGGGGACAGTTCAGCTGGGATGAGGCCCTGGGTTGGATCGCCAGCACCATGAAACAAAACCAAAAAACCCCAGAAGCAGGCAATCTGAACGCATGTATAAAAAGTGAAGAGCTGAATTGGTCAAACGAACATCAAGTGATACATCACAGATGAAATACACAGACAATAATCACATGAAAAACTGCTTAGCCATCAGGTTTTGTTGTTTTTTTTTTTTTTTGGCAGTACTGGGGCTTGAACTCAGGACCTCATGCTTGCTAGGCTGGCACTCTACCACTTGAGCTACTCTGCCAGTCCTCAGTAACCTTTCTTTTTTTTTTTTTTTTTTTGGTACTAGAGTTTGAACTCAGGGCTTACATTTTAAGCCCCTCCACCAGCCCTTTTTTTTTGTGATGGGTTTTTTCAAGATGGGAGGGGTCTCACGAACTATTTGTCTGGGCTGGCTTTGAACAGAGATCCTCCTGATCTCTGCCTTCTGAGTAGCTAGGATTATAGGCATGAGCCACTGGAGCCTGGCTCTTCGCCACCATTCTTTATCAGGGAAATGCAAGTTAAAAAACCACAATGAGATTCTACTGCAAAACCAAAGGAAGTGACAAACTTAAGATTGACAATGTTAAGCACGGGTGCAGCTGACCCTCCTCAGTTTCTGTGGGCATGTAAAACGGGACATTCTGATGGCTTTCTATAAAGTTGAATACACTCTTATGTCCCGCAAATCCACTCCTAAGTAGCTAGTTACCCAAGGGAAATGAAAATGTACATCTCACAAAAACCTGCACACACAAGTATTCTTAGTTCCTTTATCCATAACAGTGAAAACCTGGAAGGGCTGGGGATGGAGCTCAGTGGTACAGTGCTCCCCTCGCACGCATGCGGTCTTGAGTTTGATTCCCAGCACTGCGAAAACAAAAATCCGGAAGCAAACCACATGTCCATCAGCAGGGGAACAGAAGTATCCTGTACACCCATCCCAGCGAGCACAGCAAGAAAAGGAAACAAAATGGGGCCTGGGCAGCAGTGTATAGGAGTCTCAGAAACATTTGCAAAAGGAAAGAAGCCAGACACTAAACACAGTGTCTCACAGAGTCTCCTTGAACCAAATTCTAGAACAGCTTAAATCATCTATTATCAGAGAGATCAGATCAGGAGCTGCTGGGGCCAGAATGCAGGCAACAGGTTCATTCCAAAGGGTGGCAGAGGACCAGAGGAGTGGCTCAAGTGGTAGAGTACCTGCCTAGGAATTATGTGGCCCTGAGTTCAAATCCCGGTACCACCAAAAAAAAAAGAAAAAAAGATCTGCTCCTTCCTTATTTCTGACTTCTGTCCAGATAAAGCAAAAGAACCCAGGCAGCCATTTGTAACGTCAGTTACATAGTTACATTCTTCCACATGACACTTTCTGCCTCCCTAAATAGGAAAGAAACCATAGTTCTTCCTGTCTTCCTAAGACAGTCACTGACGGCCTTTTGAGTAAGGCTCTTGCATCACATCCAACAAAGTGGTGAAGGGCCTAGTCAACTCTTCCAACCACAAAACGACAGAGGTCATTGCATGAAATTCTCCCTCTAAGAAGATGTATTGATCCAGGCGCTGACTTGGGAAAAGAGGAGGAGGAAGGGAGGGAACCTGTCAAGTCCAAACTGTGACACTAAGGAGCAAACTAAGCCCAAAGACAGCAGGAAAATGAAGATTCCAGTGCTGTGAGAGGGGCCTGGTGATGGCCAAGGGAAGTCTCCCAAGAGCTGCCACCTGTCCTGGCTCCAGTTTATTCTTCTGTCTATGCAGGTCTAAAGCCTGCAGTGGTTAACTCATCCAAGGCCGATGCAGGATCTAGTGGCCTGGGCTGTTTTAATCCGGGCAACAACTGCCCAGGATATTTGTCACCCCACAGGGCCAAAGGAGTATGATGCCTATGCTGAGATGTTCAGGCCCAGAAAACAGCTGGCTCTTACCAGCCACACTTAGCTCCGACCTATTTGTACCTCAAAGTTCAAAGATCTGAAGGCAGATTGGCGAATGGATGCCATCAAAGCCGGGACCTCAGGCCCTCCTTGGATTGCAGTTCCCATTTATGCGGCTCTGGAATAGATGTGAGGGTTCTAGTCACCCTGCCTGGTTAAACAAGCCCTGCTTTGAGATGGCTGAGTCTGGGAGACAACAGGCAGAGAGACCTGAGTCACAGCAGGCCACAGAGCTTTGCGGCCTCAGGGCTGAATAATTGAGCTCCAGGGCTTCCACTTTTCCTCACAAGGCCCCCTTGTTCTCAGCGACTGGCATCTTCACTCTCCTCCCCCACACACTTAGCAAAGTGCTTCTCTGTTGGCCCAGTGCTGGCAGAGCACAGGCTTCCATAACCCAAGACAGCTCTATAGCAGAGCCACCAGAAGGTGACAGGCAGGAGAGGAGCTAAGTCACAGCTGGAGGTGTCTTTGGGGTCAGCTGCAATCCATTCTATTAATATTGGAGGTAGCCACAAGAAGGTCAAAGAAGTTTCGAATGATAACAGGACAGAGATGGCCTATGCCAGGCCTCTACAAGGGAGTCAGCTGGGCTGGGCTCAGCCCTTCCAGTCTCAGAAATATCTGAAGCATGCAGTCTGGTCTAAGCCAAGCAAAACCTCTTTTGGTGAGTTAGGAGGTGCAATGACAAGGACGATGAACTATGAGATCAGGTGCTTAGCTGGGTGGCCCAATGTGGCTGAGAGTCGTGGGTCTTCTTTCCAAATGGAAATTCCAGGGTCCTTTGTGACTATGGTGCCTTCCTTCCCGAGAGGAAGGCAGTGCCAGACTCCTGCCAAAGTGCCCAGGGGTGAGGCCCTTCACCATATCCTCTAGCTTCCTGTCTCTCCTCATCCCCATTCCTGTCACCCTCTGGCTCCAAGTTCATTCCTGCTTCAGGCTCAGCCCTGAAAAGCCAACTACCCCTGCCATGGGCCCTGCATTTCGTTCTTCTCTGTCTGATTTTCTATTAGATCCCGTGTATATTTTATACTAATTTGTAACTTTAAAAATTATATGCATGGGAGGGAAGGAGGATGAGGGAGAATAATGGAGGAAGTAAATCTAATCAAGACACATTGTAGGGCTGGAGAAGTGGTTTAAGTGGTAGAGCGCCTGCCTGACAAGCATGAGGCCCTGAGTTCAAACCCCAGTACAGCCAAAAACAAACAAAAAATACTTAGGCAAATGTCACAGTGAAACCTCACTGTACAACTAATATATGCTAATAAAATATTTTTTTAAAACTATAGGCATGTTTCTTTTAAAAAGATTTTACATGCATTTATGGAAAATAAGTTAGTATTTATTAATTGTACAAAGATTACATTCATCCTACTAAACCTCTTTCCAAACAGACTTCCTTTTATATCCCTGTCCGTATTTCTGTTTTGTTGTTAGGTCTAGATTCTCCATCTGAAAGAAAACATTCAATATTTGTCTTTTTGAGTTTGGCTTATTTTGCTTAACCAGTTCATTTTTCTTCACGGCTGAATACTATTCCATTGTGTATATAAATCAACTTCTCTTTAGCTGTTCTTCCGTTGATGGGCACCTAAGCTGATTCCATGGCTTGGCTATTGTGAACAGTGCTGCGTTACACACGGCATGCAGGTACCTCTATTGAATTCTGAGTGCGTGTATTTCAATACCTATAGTTCGTGCATTGGACACAGGCCTGTCCATTTGCCTTTGTCCTGTCTTTGTTGAGCGTGTTGTATGTCTCTGACTTGGTTCCTCAAACGGGAAACTTCTGTGTGGTGCAGCTGCCCTGTTGATGGTACTACTTGCCACCAGGCCCTCTGCTTTTAGTGGTGGACACACTCTGGCACCTGTGCCTACTTGGAACACCTTGAGACCTGTGTCTGCACCTGTCAAAAACAGGTGAACCTAGTCTGAGCACAAGCACACACTCAGTACCCAGAAAGGAGGATGAGACAGCCCTTGCTGTACCTGGGCTTCTTTTGCAAAATTCCCATCTGTAAACCCATGTTCCAGCCCAGCACCCCTGTGCCGATGAGCCTGGTCAGGCTGGACCAGGAAGCCTGTTTAGAGAAGGTAGCCTGATAATCCAGCCTGGAGCTTCCTTTTTCTCGAGCCACAAATTAACTCTGTTTTCAAGACCCAAGTGGTCACCCCAGGCTCTCAGACTGAGCTGGGAGGGAGCAGCCAGCAAGGTTAAGTGAAATGGTTTACATCAACAGCCTTCAGGGCCTGGAACACATTTTAGCCCTCCAACTGCCCTAAGGAGGGAGTCTGTGAGCCTGTAAGATGAGGAAACTGAGGCACAGAGCTCACAGGGCCATCTCCATTAATAGTGTCCTCTGCTTTCTGTGGTGGTGGTCACCCAATTGGCATTACACTCCCCCCCACACATTACATTAGATGGTGAAGTCCACTTTGCAACCCACTGTCCTGAAGCTCGGTGGCGCTACCCTTCTCGTGTCTTCTATGTCCCTTCACCGCTGGCCGCTGGCTCTGAGTGGTCACAGACACTGCCCAAGGTGTTAGGCGCCCTGAGCTTGTACTTGCCTCCTCAGTGCTGGAATGTCGGGAGACACCGAAACAGTGCGAATGCTGGAAGTGCTGGAATGTCAAGACAACACCATGCACACCTGCCCACCCCCAGTGACCTTCCCGCTAACGTCCAGCACCGACCCCATCCTCCTTCCCAACCACCTTACCTGATGCCCACCCCGCTCCAGCCGCCCTTTCCCACCACAGGATGTTCAAAGTCCCCAGCCTGTAAGAGAGGCGTGCTCTCGCCCTGTCAGAGTGTCACGCTGATGGCCGAGGGCCCCTCTCAGGTCTCCTCTCCCTAATAAAGACCTGCTGCCTGTGAAGGCCGCAGATTCTTTCTCAGTGCGTCTCTTTTCCGCTTCTTCACTTTCCTTTCACACTCAGGGTCTTTCCAGCCTTCCCCCGCCCTGGCCGGGGGGTGGGGACTGTCCCCAGAGACCGCAATGCGGACCTAGGTCCAGCCGGAATCGGGGCCCCTCTGCGCACGCGGCGCAGGGCAGTAGACGCGACCGGGGGACAGGGATGGTGACCTCAGTGGGCGCCAAATCCACCGCAGGCGCCACGGGGTAGGGGTGGGGATTCCGGCCACGCCCTCACGGGCCCAGCGACCAGCAAGGACCGCGGAGGGGCGGGGCCGCGGGCCACGTGACCTGGGGTAGAAAGCGCGCGGGCCTCGCAGCGTGGGCGCCGAGCATTGCAGGTGCCAAGCGAGCAGGCGACGGACCGGTGCGCGGGGCTCGAGGTGCGGGGTCCCGCCGGGCAGGGTGCGGGGAGGCGGGATACAGGTGTCACGGGTCGAGGGTCTCCAGGGCGAGGATGCGGGGCCCAGGGTCCACGGGCCGCTGGCCAGGGTGCGGGTCTCACGGTCGTGCAGGCCCCCACCTCCCACCAACCCAGGGCTGGGGACGCGGGGCCCACGGTGCGGGGTCGCCGGGTACGAGCCCAGGTGGGCAGCATGGTTCCGCGGCGAGGGTCCCCGGGTCGCGATGCGAGGCCCCCTGGCGACGCGTCCCGCGCGCGGCGCGTGCGTTCTGGCGGGACGCCGCCTCTTCCTGCCGGCTCCAGGTTTCGGTTTCGCTGCCGGGTCCGGGTCCAGCTCCGCCCTGCGGCCCGGCCCGGCCCTGCTCCCAGCCGGGCTGTGTAGGGGGCTGCGGGCGGCGGGCAGCAGGGCTTTCCGGGGGTCCCCGTAACATTCTCAGGGCGCAGGCGGATAGCGGACCTGGACCGCCAGACCTGGGTCCTGAAGTTCCGCGCCGGCATCCTTCGCTTCTCTAATTGCAACTACAGTAACTTTTACCAGCCAGCCCGCAAACGCCCGAGCGCAGCGGCCTCCCAGCTTCCCAGGTCAAGTTCAAGGCCAGGGTGAGCCCCTCCCCCGCGGTGGCTGTAGGTGCCGGTGGGGATGAGCAGGTGCCAACGCCGTGACCCCCCCGTCCTGATCGGTCTGCTTTTCTTTGGTGGTGGTTGGAAGGGGGGTTGGCTCTTGGGTCTGTGGCCAGGGGGAGAGAGGGCTTGGAAGGGCCAGAGGCTGACTGAATAGGACAATGTTGGTTCCTGAGGCTCACTCCAGGGCAGACAGGAAACAGTATGGACGCTGTCCGGAGTGTTTCCCGAGCCCTGTCTGACTGTGGGGAAGAGGAGACTGGAGCACAGAACTTCCCTGGTGTTGAGGCTCAGGATACCATCCCTAAATGTAACTGTAGGAGACAGAATATGCCACCCCAAAATAGACTCCGGCTTACTTACAGCTGGGTATCCTCTGAAAAGTCCCTTTGTAAAAGAAATTTACCTTGATAAAGAATCTACATTAATAAAGAAAGAGGGCTGTTCCCAGACAGCTGTTTTGTCCTAAGAAGCCTTATCTGCATCCCAATACAACCTTTATTAAGCAGGAAACTCTCCCCCTCACCCCATACCCCTGTTGCTTTGTGAAGCTCCGCTGTGCAGTAGAACCTTCAAGCGGCCTGACACATCTTCCATCCCTATTTATGGGGGACTGCATATGTATGTAATTAAATATGTATAGTTTTTCTCCTGTTAATGTTTTATGTCGATTTAATTCATTGTCCAAAGAATCTGGAAGGGTGGGATGATACCTTACAGTGAAAAGAAAGGGACCTAAGTGGTGGGGAGCCATTGAAGGTGTTTGAGTGAGTTTGCCCAGACCTTGGGGGTGGTTGGCTGGGGGTGGGGGGGCATGTAGAGAGGGCCAGGGCTTGGCAGATGAAACCAAGGACTGCACAAACCAGGTCTTCCCACTTCCACCCCCCAGCCCTGCTCAGAGAGCTCACAGTCTAGTGGACACTGAGGCCCCGTGGGAGTACCCAGTGACCAATGGAGTGAGGATGTCCTGCATGGGGAGGAGGGGACTCTATTCAAGCGCTCCAGAGCCCTCAGCAGCATTGCAGAAAAGAACTGAAAAGAACTTAAGGACTTGAGTCAGACTTGAGACTTAAGCAGTTTCATTAGAAAGCCAGAACAGAATGCACCCACGGTGTAGGTGGGAGAGACACAGATGAAGTCTTGCGGTCTGTGCTTACAACTCTGTAGAACCGGAGTCTTTGCCCAAGTTCCTTTGTTCAGGCCACTTGTAGTTTTTTTTCTTTATTCCTTTTCTTTCCTTCCCCTTCCGTTCCCCTCCCCTTTCCCTCTGCTTCCCCTTCCTTCTGAAAGGAAAGTGAAGAAGCTGAAAACAGAAACACACGAAGAATCTGCGACCTTCACAAGCAGCAGGTCTTTATTAGGGGAGAGGAGACCCGAGAGGGACTCCCGGCCATCAGAGTAACACTCTCAGAGGGGCAAGAGCACGCCTTCAGTAGCCGCCTGTCTTCTGGCTATTTCCTGCTAGCTAGGGATGATGTGAGGGGGTTCTCGAGCCTGGACAGTTTGTAGAAGCATGATGGCCTTGACCTGCTCCCAAGGTGGCCCAAGAAGTGGTGGTAATATGTTCTTGTAAAAATTTTTGGATGATATGAATGAGGCATGGGAGGAACATTATACCAGATAAACAAGGGTGAGAGGGACTGCCAGCGGGATGAGCCGTGGGGACAGGAGGAAAGAATACTAGTAGGCTGTGAGCGTGTTAGCTGTGATGAGATCTAATCCCCTCCTGTTCTGAAGACAAGGTCACAATGGGAAAAAAGGGGACCCAGCAGAGGGGACCCATGGCATCCACTTAGCCCAGGGAGACCATGTTCCCAGCTGTCTGTTGTTCATTAGTGGAGACTGACAGCACGTTCCTGAAGTCTCTTAGCAGCACCATGAACAATCCTGGACTGACTGACATAAAAGCAGCATTGACACAAACCAGCATTCTTTGGACAAGGTTTTGAGTGGCAACCTGTATAAAGGAATGCAGTCTTCGGGAGATGAAGTGAGACATTCGGTTAAATACTCGTGAGCCACTGGTTATCAGCATGAGAGGGAAAACCAAGGGAGCTTGGTACAGACCTTGGCCATAGGTTTAAGTAGACAAAAGAACTGGGGGCAGGGGACAAAGGTATGCACAGTAAACGGTCCCAGTCACAGGTGTGGCCTGGTTGATCGTTACCTCAGTCTTTTGGAAGAGGTTCCAGAGTTGTTACCTGGACGGGGTTCTGTAAAAGCAGTTTAAGCCTAAAACTAGAGACACTTTATCAAGTAGAATACAGAGGGAGTAAAAGTCAGAGTGCTCCCAGTTAAATAGACCGCCTAAGGGAAAAAAACTCCGTGAGCATGGATTACTAAAAAAATAAGTTTGGAGCCAGCAAAAATGATTTTTTACTTAAATGGAAGGCCTCAGCCAAAAATACAAGTTTGCCTTCTGTCAGAGGCGCCTGCAAGGGCTTGAATGTCCAGTAGCCCTGTGTAAAATCACGTCTTTAAAACCTGTCGGCTTTAGTAACTTTTGTGAGGTCTGGCACAGGTGAGTCCATCCAGATTGTGGCAGTTTTCCCCTCTTGTCTCCAAACTGTCTCTGAAGAGTCTAAACATTTTGTCACTCTGGTTAATGAGAATCCCTTGGTGCAGGAAAGCTTTTCCTGGATGTTCTCAGCATTGCAGGGGAAGCTTTGGGCAGGTTAGGTGGGAATCAGTGCTAGTTAAGACCCATTTGCTAAATTATAAGCAACAAAAGAGGTTTAGAACAAGTGGGCTTACCTGGCATCCACTTTTAGTTCTGTCTGGACTATAGATGATATCCTGACAACTTAAAAATGCTGCAGAATGTCAGCAGACAACAGTTAAAGGTTTTGAAAAAAGCCAACAAAAGTAAATATTTAGAAGACTGACTCAATTGAAAATAGGTACTGGGTAATTGCAAATGCTCTGAAGAAGGACCCAGTCTGAGCATGAAAAGACTTAGAATAGCCATGGTTAAAATACTGAAAAGTAGTTTGGGAATTGTCAGACATTTAGTTATTTCTATTGCAGACTGTATTTTTAGGAAAATAATTATGACTGATAATATTAAAACAGCACCACCAATGCTCCTGTGACAATTAGGAACACGTGGACACAAGCTTGCAAAAGTCTAGCATCGTTACAGGTCTTCAAGGTAGGGGGCCAAGGCCTGTGATCCCAAATAGCCTTATTTTTGATGTACATTTCATCCACATACAGAACACTTGATGAAAACTAATACAGGCCAGGTATTAAGTAGCAGGATTGCCCAAATGGCAAGGTTTTTCTGAATGTTACTGATTACAAACAGCACACCTGTCAAGTTTCATTAAGCATTTTTACGTCAAAGGTTTAGAGTAACGCTTTTAGATAAAAGAGAGCTTTAGCTCATCATTTTACATAAACGGACACTTTTAACTTTGTAAATGTACCATATCTAGAAAAAGTCTAGACACAGAACAGTTACAAGGTGGTCATTTAAAACACATGAGCAAATACGTAAATGAACTCTGATTTAGTAGTACTAAAGCTTGACAAGATCAACAGAAAACACAAGTAATTACTTTGACAGAATCTTTCCAAATAATGGTTTTTTGCAGATGTTATTCAGAGCAGAATAATATTAAGATAGCCTTGTTATTTTGTGGACATAGAATTTTAGACTTTAGTTTGACGTGACCCTAGAAAATCTTTTAGGCAACTCTTAGATTATAGTCAACTTCAACTTTATCACACACCGAAGCTTTTACTATACATTTTTAACACTCAGAACCTTCATATAACAGTCTGATCCCTCTGATGGTTTGTCCTTATCCCTCCTGTCCATATTTGGAACGATCTTTAGGACAAACTCTTCTTTACGAAATCGTTTTTCATCCAAAAGCATTCTTCTTTCACTTTAACTTTTCCCTAAACATACACTCAATACCTATCTGTATCCTTTCTCCTTGTTGACTTTGTAACTTGTATTTTAAAATAACTTTAAAAAAATTTTTAAATTTAAATAAAATTGTTTTTTTAATTAGCCTTAATGTTTTTATTATATACACCCATATGGAAAGGCAATTTTAAGCTGTTTTTATATAGTAAGTAACTTATAAAGACACCATTTGTTAATCTAATTATAAAAGAATTAAATGTAAATTACACTTATGACAAAATGAAACAAGTTAAGGTTTGTGCCCACAAAATAATGTCTGTAATTTTGTTAGCTCTGATTGACATAATCTTTGAAAAACTGGTTTTTCTTAAAAGTAACAGAAGAGGTGGGGGAGGGAAGAGAACCAGAAGCCTTAATAAGAGTCATCCTAAAGATGTTTAAACACATGCATATTAAAAAAACGTTTTAAATGAAGCATACCATAAATGTCAATTTAAGCACGTAGATTCAAGAGCTCAAGAACATGTAAAAATTAACTAGGTGTCCGCAAGTATATTGATTAATTATTTTTAAAAATTTTTAGGAGCAGATTGAGAAGTGTCCCATTCTGTTCTTTTAGGACTCAATGGGGCAGCTTAACAGCTGAGGCAAGAGTCAATTCTAGGAAAGTGTTTTGAGTCAGTCTTAGTCTCCAATGAGATTTTTGTCTCTAATAAGTTAATCATACAATAGCCATGCACAAAATTTACACAATGAAACAAAACAATTTCATTACTTTCAAGTGTATTTTTAGATATTGAAGGCTTTAAATTTATCTCTAGAGGGTGTTTTTAAATAATTTTTAATAATAGCTTAACTTGGGCTACAGAAACTTTGTTATAAGCCAAATCTTTAAAGTAAATTTAGGGAGCCTAGTCTTGGTGTAGTGTTAGCATCCAATATCCTTGTCAGGACTTAGGATGCAGGATGCACGAGGGGGTTTACAGGTCTGTCTTATTTTATACTAAAAAATTTGTTTTAAAATTAGAATTTGTATGACAGGCTGGGGAAAAGGGCAGAGTGCAAGGTGAAAAGGATCACATCTCCATTGAAAAGGTAGAGTGAATCAGCCCCTCAAGAGTTAATTTTAGGTAAGGGGTCTAATGAAAAAAATCCCAATGCCTTATTGAATCTGTAGCAGAACTTTCAGCTAATGCCATAACCTAGAAACCTGAAGTTTTAATTTTAAATACGTGGGGCATTTTAGGCAGAGAATTGAACCTCTGTCATTGGTTTCTCCAGCCTGTGCTCACACGAGGCTGAGGTCGTGGGTCCATCATCCCAACTGCATGGTGCCTTGGCCAGGAGAGCAAACAGGGCAGCCCAAGGTCGCCACCTGCAGTGACCTGGATATGACCTGATCCCCCTCCTGGTCTTGACATGTCTGCAAGGGGAAAACTGCCCACCTCAAAAGCAACACTTAGTAGAGTGTTTAGGCAGACTTAGAGGCTTAGTTTTTAGGTGGGAGACCAGGAGGTCAGGACAGAAAAGGACCTCCAGTCATTGACCACATGTCATTTAGATTTCCAGTTGATTTTATGTTTGTAGTCCTGGGACCATGTGAGTCACTCAGGATGCTGAAAGAACTGACAATGTGACTTGAGCAGGACTTTTCTTTCCTTTTCTCCCTGCCCATTTCTGTCTCTGTTGTCCTCACCTGGATGGCCAGTCCAGGAGAGGAGACAGGGGCTGGACATGGAGTAGCAGGGGTGAAAGCAACCTCCATTATGACTGAGACAGAGTTAGAAGAGTTTTAAAGTTACATATTATTTATATATTGTGAAATGAGAAAAAAGGAAAGAAAGGATGACATAGAGTTGGGTTGAAGTCAGAGGAGGACGTTTTTAATGGCTGGATGTGTTGGGTGGAAATCCAGTAATGGAAGATGGTCTCTGAGGGAGCTGTCAAAGAAAGGAAAGGGTAGGAGAGTGGTGAAAAAGAGAGGCAGTGGGATAGGGAGGAAGACTCCAGCCTTCATTTGGGGCCAAGAGTGTGAACCTGGGAAGAGATGCTGCTGTCTTTTGCGTTTCAGGCTGTAACAGCGGAGAGCTGGAGTCAAACCTACAAGCTCCAGCAGTTTGAACAAAGGGAGGGTCATATTTGAGATAAAAGAAAGGCTGACGATAAGAGAACTCTTGCCACAATAAAGTTAAGATCTCGGAGGACATTGGGATTAAAAGTTTTAAATTTGGGCCATTTAGAGGAATTATCTAATTTGTATTGAGGTCAAATTTTTGTAGGAAAATTGATAAGGTTTTCTGGTTTTAGATTGCCCTAGGTCCAATTTGTTAAGATTGTATAAAAGACACCCCAGGGGTGAGTCAGAGGAAATCTTTGAGTGGTTAATACCCATGGCTGAGGTTAGGAAGTTTTCCCTAGGAGAAAACTTGCAAAACCGGAAAAACAATCTGGGGTCATAGAGGTCTCCAACCTATGTAGCTAGGGGCTGGAAGGTGAGAGGGAGAGATAGGGATGCTGAAGGCAGGAATGGCCAGGTCCAGCACACCGAGACGCACGGAGCGCTAGCTGGAGAGGCCAGGTCTTACCCATAGCTGTAGAAATCGGAGCTGGTGTTAACTTCAGAGTGGAATCGGTGGAGGGCCCTGCAGGTGGTCGCAGAGGAACGGGGAGTTAAGGATGTATGATAACCAAAAGCTCAGGCCCCAGAGTGGTGTGGCTCTTAGGTAGAAAAAAGCAGCTAACAATATTTTGGGGGCTCAAGTCCAGTCAGAAGGAGCAGTTGCCCCAATCTGTGCCCAAAAGAACTGTCAGTATGGTGGGAGGCTCAGCAGAAAATACAGTAGTGTTAGGGTCATAGAGAAGATGGTGAGGTGGGAAAGAAGGGAGAGAGACAGAGGTTAGGAGAGAGGTCGGGCAGTTTTGGGGATGGAGGTGGGCACTGGCCGTGCCCCTCGTGGGAATTTAGGCACTTCTTGGCCCTAGTGTGTCCTTATCAAGTGTTGGAAATGTGGGCCCCAAAATGACCACGTGGAGAGGAGTGATCTGGCCAAGAGATTTTTTATTGCCGGGTGGGAGAGGGCCAAGAGAGCCGAGAGAGAGGGAGAGAGAGAGGGGGGGGAGGGGGAGGTTGGGGCAGAAGGAGGGTTCAAGCTAGACTTGAGGCAGGACTGTGACCCTGGAAAACAGGAGCTTAAGGGTGCAGTAAGAACCGAAACCTATCAGCGCCATTATTGCCAACATTCCTCCTTTTTTGTTTGTTAAGGAAGGGGGCGTTGTGTTCGCTCTGGCTTCTTCGAGCTGGCGAGGGGCGGCGTAGGGGAGGGGAGGGTCAGTTGGCAGATGGCGTCGGGTAGTGAGTCTCATAACGGCATACACCCAGGCTCCAAAGGTGAAAATTTCCTCCTCCCTGAATTCGATAAAGGTTCCCTGTAGCCATAGACCGTAAATGGTCTCCAGCCACTCCTCTGGGCCTCGTATGGCAGGTATTAGCCAGCTGTCCTCACGTAGAGAATCAAGAAACTGCAGTAGGCGCCTTGTAAGGGATTGAAGTGGCTCACAGTCCAGTGTCCCGTTGGGTTCCTCGGGGGTGTCCTCCGGCTGAGCTATGAGGGGGTGATATCCCTGAAGGAGAAGCTGGTTGAGTTTGGTTAGAGATTCTGTTCACCTGAGATCTGAGAAACTGGAGTAAGCAGGGTAGGAGGGCGCAGAGAGCAATGAGCATAAGCAAAGGAGCCAGGTGACAAGAGGAGAGCTTAGGTCGGTTAAGGTGTTTTTACTGGGTCTCCTTAGGAGGTCCTCAGCCAAGTCTGTTAACCTGTTGACATTTTGTTCCACAGTTCTGGACTCATTGACATAATAGCAACATTCCTCCCAGAGGAAGAAACAGGTGCCCCCTTTTCGGCCGTTAAGAGGTCCAGGGCCCTACGATTTCGGAAGGCCACCTGAGCTAGAGAGGTGAGCTGACGCTGAAGGGAGGCCAGTGAGGCCGAGGTGGACTCAAGGGTGATCTGTAAGCGCTCCTCAAAGTCCCTTGCTGAAATAACACTATGGCCAAGAGCTCCCCCCGCGAAGCCTACAGTGGCAACGGAGGTTGCCAAACTTATACCCACCATAACGGGCAAGAAGTCAGCGTGCTTTGGTCAAGCACCAAATAGGAGGGAGAATTCAGCTTCCCCATAAAGAGTAAGTTGGGGAACTATGATTGCCAGTATGCAGGGCCCGGGGGTAGTTTGGGTTATGCAGGAGTGTAGGGTGTCGTGGCACCAGAAATATAGCCCCGAGGGAGACGCCAATTGTGCTGTAACTGTGACGTTGATATGACAGGAGAGAGAAAAGTTGGACCGAGATGTCGAGAGCGGGGTATAACAGGTGTGTGTAGGAAGGGGAACTTGTGTAGAGTCAGGTGCCCATAGAGGTACCGATGGCAAGGGAGGCGCGCATGAGGAGTTTCATAAGGCAGGGGGAGCCTTGATAGAAGACGAAGTGTTAATGGGAACTGCAGCCAGCAGAGGACGCTGGAGGGAGGCACAAAGAAAGCAGTCAATGACACTACTGGATGTGGTGAGGTTCATGAGTTGGAGTGAAGCCTGGAACAGTTGGAGCCAGGTAGGGGTGGAGGATTGTTGAAGGGCCTGTTGTAGGCTTTGTTCCGACTGGAGGACCTCCGAAGTCACCTCCTTTTGAGTAGGGATTGGAAGGGTGAGCTCCCTGGAAATCCTAATGTGAGCTGAGGGCTTGGAGGCAGTGCACCCAGCATAGAGGGCTGTCATTTCACCCCGAGCCCATCTGTTGTCCCATGGGTTGGGGGTGTGGGCCACGACGGTCCCATTTTGTCCCCTATAAAGGGAGAATTCATTGTCTGGGCCCCTTAAATTCAGTACCTGGTAGATGTTACAGGACCAATAGGGACAGTCCCCATATTCCTGGGTACATGGTGCCCCCTTCTTGCAGTAGTACTTAGTCTGGGAGAAGAAAGGACAATGGCATCCAAAGTCGCTATCACTCCTGGATTTGAAGGGGATTGAGAGAGGGGTCTGGCACCCCTTAGGAGGGCAGTCTCCGGTGCCCACCAGACTGGTGGTAGAGGTTTGTGAGACAGTGTAGGTCTCCCGTATCCTAAACCTCCAAAAGTACCCTCCGGCGTTAGCCTGCCCACTCATGGAGAGGAGGGTGAGGACCGAGAATAAAAAAAGAGAGTCAAGGCACATCCTTGGGGGCTGGGGAGGGAACATGAACCCGAGAGATGTGAAGTTTCAAGGGGTCTCCAGGGAAGGGGTGCAAATGAAGGCGGCGGGGGGGGGGTGAAGGCGAAGGGTCGCTGGGATCGCTCTGCCAGTTGTCTCCAGGGGGCCTGGCTGGCTTTAGCCTGGAAATATGAATCCAAGATGTTAGTTTTCCTGGAGTCCCTTCTAATCGGGCTGCGGTAGGAGTACAGAGGATGATTTTAAGGGGCCCCTTCCATTTTGGGGTGAGGGGTTTCTTCTCGGGGAAAGGGGGAGAAAAATAGACCCAGTCCCCTGGGTTTAAAGGGAAAGAGATGAGTGCGTGAAGGGTCCGGAGATAAGGTGTCACGGTGTCGCCATAATTGGGTTCGAATGAAGGAGAGAAGAGGAAAGGTGAGGTGCCCCAGGAGGGGACCGGGGAGGAGGTGATTCCTGGAGGCAGAGCTGGGCGACCGAACATTAACTCAAAAGGGGGTATTTGCGTGGGTTTCCGTGGGAGCACCTGTAGGTGGAAGGGGCTATTGGAAGGAGTTGAACCCAGTCTAGGTGTAGTTCTAAGGTGAGTTTGGTGAGAACCTCCTTTAGTGCACGGTTGGAGCGTTCTACCTTCCCTGATGAGGAGGGGTGGTAAGGGATATGGAAATGCCATGGGATATTAAGGGCCTTGATAATTGTTTGGGTCACCTGGGACGTGAACTCTGGGCCATTATCTGATTGGAAGGAGATAGGCATCCCAAACCGAGGAATGATGTGGGTTACAATAATAGATGCCACAGTTGTAGCCCTCTTATTGGAGGTTGGGAAGGCCTCCACCCATCCCGAGAAAGTGTCTACCAGAACCAGAAGGTACTTGTGTCTCTTCACTCTGGGCATATTTGTAAAGTCTACCTGCCAATCCGCCCCCCGGATGTGTCCCCTGGCCTGGTGGGTAGGGAATGGGCCAGGCCTCAAAGGGGTGTGTGGGTTAGTCCTCTGACAAGTGGGACATGCGGAGGTGAGGTGTAGATAGTGGGAGTCTTCTGGGGTAAGGGGGAAGAATGAGTTTAAGAAAAGTGAGATTTTGAGTGCTAGTGTGGAAGATGGAGTGTAGCTACGAAAGGAGGACGGGTCTAGGGAGTGACTCATGGGCCAGTTCAGGAGTCTGGTTCTGAGGTTGTGCGAGAGCCAGAGTGGAGTAGATCTCCCCTGCCGCCTGTGGGGCAGCCTGATCTGCCTTAGAACCGCCCTAGTAATGGGTGATGAAGCCGTTTGGTGGGACCGGCAGTGGGTGATTCCATTCTTAGAAGGAAGGAGAGAGGCCCAGAGAAGGTTGGTAATGAAGGTGGAGTTGGTGACAGAGGTCCCTCTGTGGTTAATAGTCCCCTTTCCTTCCAGATAGCTGAGTGGGAGAAGAGGATGTGGAAGACGTATTTAGAGTCAGTGTATAGAGTGAGAGAATGGCCAGCCGCCAGCTCAAAAGCCCTTGTAACTGCAGACAGTTCAGCCTGCTGATTGGTGGTACTGGGAGGGAGGGGCTGGGCCTCGATGGTCTGGGTTAAGGATCCTATAGCATAACCTGCTCTCAGTACACCCTCCTCCACATATGAGCTGCTATTGGTGAACCAGGTGTAGGTGGAGCCCTGTAGGGGCCCTTCCTGGATGTGTGAAGGGCAGGGGAAAAAGGGCCTCCAGGGTCTCGATGCAGTAGTGGGTAGGCACGGCAGGAGGGTGGCAAGGTTTAAGGAGGAGCAAGCACGGAGGGTAATGGAGGAGTCATGGAGAAAGGAGACAAGAAGCGACAGGATCCGGCAAGGGGAAAGGGTTCTTAAGCCCTTATAGGTGAGAAGTTCTGCCAGGTGGTGGGGAGAAACGACTGTGATTGCCTCCCCGAAAGTGAGTTTCTTTGATTCCTGAACTAAAACATAGGCCGCTGATAAGGCCCGTAGACAGGGGGCCCATCCCTGGACTGTGGGGTCAAGTTTTTTAGATAAATATGCTACTGGGGCAAATGTTGGACCCTTGTCTTGACCCAGAACTCCCAAGGCTAGGCCTTTATTTTCATGGACATAGAGGGTGAATGGTTTCTGGGTGTCCGGCAGGTGGAGGGCTGGGGCCTGGAGGAGTGCCTGCTGCAGGCGTCGGAAAGGGGTGTCAATAAAGGTAAGTAAAGGTTCAGAGGAGTCTCCCTTAGTGGCATCGTATAAGGGGGCTGCCAGGAGGGAATGTTGGGGATCCGGATCCAGAAGTATCCAGCCAGTCCCAAAAAGGAAAGAATTTCTTCCTTCGTTTTGGGAGCCGGCATTTCCCGAATGAGCTGTTTTCTGTCCAGAGTAATTGCCTTAGAGTCAGGGGACAATTGAACTCCCAGGTATGTGACTGTTAATTGAGAAAGTTGGGCTTTGTGGAGAGAGGCCCGATATACCTTGTCCGCCAGAAAGTTTAAGAGTAAAGTGGTGTTGGTTTTAGAGATGTCTAGAGAAGGGCTACACAAGAGTAAATCATCCACGTATTGGAGGAGAGTGGACCTAGGGAGATGGAGGTTTTTGAGATCATTAGCAAGTGCCTGGCCAAATAGATGAGGGCTATCCCTAAAACCCTGAGGGAGGACGGTCCAAGTGAGCTGTTGTGAGTGGTGTGTGTGTGGGTCCGTCCAGGTAAAAGCGAAAATGTCCTGTGAGTCGGGGGAGAGGGGAATGGTAAAAAAAGCATCCTTGAGGTCAAGGACCGAGAAGTAAGTGGAGGAGGCAGGAATAGAGGAGAGAATGGTGTAAGGTTTAGGGACGAGGGGATGTATGGGTTTAACAGCATTATTAATGAATCTAAGATCCTGGACGAGGCAGTAGGTGCCATTTGATATTTTTACAGCTAGGATGGGGGCATTGTATGGGGAGTGGGTAGGTCTGAGGAGCCCCTTTTGGAGTAAATCATTAATGATTGGTTGTAGTCCCAGCAGGCTGAAAGTAGGGAGGGGGTACTGAGGCTGGCACGGAAAGCGATGGGGATCCTGTAAGAGAATCTTAATGGGAGAACAAGTGCCCAGGGAGGGAGTATTAATGTCCCATACCTTGGGGTCCACCCCTGAGGGAAGAGTCTGGCTAGTGGAATCAGAAGGGCTGGCCTAGCCATAAGGGCGAGAAGGGGAATGGGATAGAAGTTAAATGAGATGGAGGCCCGAAATTTGGTCAAAATATCTCTTCCCAGTAAAGGGGTGGGACATTGGGGCATGACTAGAAACTGGTGGGCAAAAGAATGACCTGAAAAGGAGCAGGAAAGCATGGGGGTCTTTCTGGGAAAAATAGTTTGCTCCCCTACCCCGACAGTAGGGGTTTGTGATGGGCTGGTGGCCCCCCAAAACTCTGTCAGAACCAAAAAGGTGGCACCGGTGTCCAGGAGGAGGCAGATGGGGGGCCCATCAACCAGAAGGCTTACTTTGGGCTCCAGAAACGAGATGGTAGTTGCCGGGAGGGGAGTCCCAAGGCCCCTTCAATCATCAGTTGCCAGCCCTATGTGGTCAGGACTGGAGCGAGAAGCCGACCCGGCCCCCCACCGGGAGCCAGAGCAATCAATCGCCCAATGTCCAGGGGCATGGCATTTAGGACAAGGCCGGGGCGGCAGCCTGGGACTAGGGCAGACATTGGCCCAGTATCCCTCTTGTCCACATTTGAAACAAGGGCCTAATGAGCTCCTGTTTGGTGGGCAGTGACTCCCCCATTTAGTTTGAGGGTTTGGGCCTCTCATAGCCTGAGCCGGCATCTGGTATTTTTGGTGTTTTGCCTTTTCATCCCGGGAGTGGAACACTTTGAAGGCAGTCGCCAGCACTTCGGTCTGAGGAGTCAGGGGCCCTCTATCGAGTTTTTTTAGTTTAGCCCTAATGTTGGGGTAACTTTGGGAGAAAAAATAAGTCATAAGGAGCTGTTTACCGTCTGTGGATTCTGGGTCAATGTTGGTGTATTGTTGGAGGGCCCTGGTCAATCTATCTAGGAAGGTAGAGGGGTTCTCTGTTTTGTCCTGGATGATTTCTTGGAGTTTCTCAAAATTAATGGCCTTTTGTGATGCGCGTTTTAGTCCTGCCAGGAGACAGGTGGCAAATTGGTCTCGGAGAGTAAGTCCAGCCTGGGTGTTGTATTCCCAGTTGGGATCATGATCAGGCGCCAGCAGGGTGAGCAGGACTGGTTTGATGGACCTCATCTGCGTACCTGCGAGCCTGTTCCCAAACCCTTTTACGTTCCTCAGGCAAGAGGGTGTTAGAGAGAATAAGATAGATATCGTGGTAGGTTAGGCTGTAAGACTGGAGTAAATATTGAATTTGTTTGACATAGGCAGAGGGGTCAGTTGTGTAGGAGCCCAGGCGGGCTTCGATTTGGGAGAGATCGAGCATAGAAAAGGGGACACGAACTCTAACAATGCCCTCAGATCCGGCTACCTCCCGAAGGGGTGCTAGGAGGGAAGGGGGGGGAGGCTGGGCAGCAAGAGTGCGCGACCTAGTGGCAGGAGGACTGAAGGTGGGGGAAGAGGGAGGAATTGGAGCAGAAGGGGAAGTGGGGGTAGAGGGCGGCGTGGAAGGGGGGTGAAGAAGCAGGAAGTGGAGGCAGGTTGAAAGATGGTGGGGTAGGTTGGGGAAGAGGAGGATTGGGAGGATCGTGTGGAGCCTGCCGACGGTATGGAGGGGGCTTGTCGGCTGGGTTGAAGGCCGAAGAGAGAGCAGAGATTGAGGCTGAAGGCTTTAGAGCAAGGAGTACATGTTTAGGTTTGCAAGTGGTGCAGAGAGCCGGATTTAGACAGAGGAATGAGAAGGCTTGAACATACGGAATCTCTCCCCATTGTCCCAATCGCTCACAATAGTTATATAGATCCTGTAAGAGGTTTGGATCTAAAGACCTGAAGAGGGGCCAGTGATTTTGGTTATCTAAAGGATAAGTGGGCCAGATTTGAGTGCAAAAGCAGATTAAATTTTTTGGTTTTATGTCTGGGGTCAAACCCAAGGTGTCTAAATTATTGAGGAGGCATCTCAATGGGGAGTCAGATGGCAAAGAGGATGTAGAGGCACCCATTGTGTGGGACCTGGTCCCGTAATGGGAGAGGAGGATATTATGTACTGTGGAGCGTCCCTGGGCAGCACAAATACCCGACAACAGCACAAGGCCCACAAAAATCAATCATCATTGAGTTCTAGTGGCGTGCTGGGCCGAATGGCCAAGGGCTATGGGTCACCTGGGCCCAGGCTTTTTGACGAGGGGTCTCTGAGACCCACGACAAAATGGATCCAAGCCCGACAACTGAGGGAATCCTTCTGCCGCCTGAGCCACCCAGAGATGGCCAAACAGGGGGAGTGTTTGAAAACCCTGGAGACACTGAAGGGAGAGACCGCAAAGAGAGCCCGAGAAGGGTATGTGGACTCACCAAAGAATGTCCGGTGTTGGATGCAAGCAGGGTGATTGGGAGGATGAGTCCTGGCCAGTTATGTCCTTAGGGTGGTTGTGGGGTGAGTCGGAATGGGGGTCCCACCAGGATTTAGTGGGGAGCCTCCATCCGAGTCATGGCACCAAAATGTTGGAAATGTGGGCCCCAAGGTGACCACGTGGAGAGGAGTGATCTGGCCAAGAGATTCTTTATTGCTGGGTGGGAGAGGGAGAGAGCCAAGAGAGCCAAGAGAAAGAGGGAGAGAGGGGCAGGGGCTTAAATACCCCTCAGTGGGACTCAGCATGATCTGATTGGTTAGGATCTTATGGTTCGTGCTGATTGGAGGTTGGGGCAGAAGGAGGATTCAGGCTAGACTTGAGGCAGGACCGTGACCCTGGAAAACAGAAGCTTAAGGGTGAAGTAAGAACCGAAACCTATCAGCACCATTATTGCCAACATCAAGCCCAGACCCAGACCGGAGACCCCATGGGGTGTACTGTTGACCATATGAGGATTACCACGAGGTAACCCAAGAAAGTCATCCCCCCTCGAAACTCTCCCGGGTGTCAGCACCAAATGAAAGGAAAGTGAAGAAGCTGAAAACAGAAACACATGAGAAAAGAATCTGCGGCCTTCACAGGCAGCAGGTCTTTATTAGGGAGAGGAGACCTGAGAGGGGCCCTCGGCCATCAGCGTGACACTCTGACAGGGCGAGAGCACGCCTCTCTTACAGGCTGGGGACTTTGAACATCCTGTGGTGGGAAAGGGCGGCTGGAGCGGGGTGGGCATCAGGTAAGGTGGTTGGGAAGGAGGATGGGGTCGGTGCTGGACGTTAGCGGGAAGGTCACTGGGGTTGGGCAGGTGTGCGTGGTGTTGTCTTGACATTCCAGCAATTCCAGCATTCGCACTGTTTCGGTGTTTCCCGACATTCCAGGACCCACCTTCCTTCCTTCCTTCCTTCCTTCCTTCCTTCCTCCCTCCCTCCCTCTCTCCCTTCTTTCTTCCCTCCTTTCTTTCTGTGATACTGGGGTTTAAACACAGGGCTGACACTTGCTAGACAGGTGCTCTGCTGCTTGAGTCACACTCCAACCCACTTGACATTCTTAATCATGTATGCCTCAAGCCCCATAAACCATACCAACTGGTCATGACTGACTTCTGACCTCAAAAGAACAGGCGGGCTAGGTCAACCTATCTCAGGTTTGGGTCTTAATCTTTCCCATACTCACTCTCTCTCTTTTTGGTGGCACTGGTGTTTGAGCTTATGGCTTCACACTTGCAAAGCAGGTGCTCTACTGCTGGAGCCACACCTCCAGTCCATTTTGCTCTGGTTATTTTGGAGATGGAGATCTCAAGAACTATTTGCTGGGGCTGACCTCCAACCTTGATCCTCCCAAGTAGCTAAAATCATAGGCATGAGCCACTGAGCCTGGCTACCACACCCTCTTTGTTTTCCATGTTTTTCCTCTTTGGTGATCTTCATTGAATTACTTTTGAGTTTCTTTATGCACTGTTTCTATAGCACAAAAGTAAGTAATGTGTTATTGTGCCCAGGAGTATTCAGGCTTATTGTTAGTTAAGCAGTCTTTCATAGGGTGAGGTTTCCTTACGCTTGCCCCCTTTCCCTTAATCCCTCTGCTATCCCATGAGGGAGAGGAAAGGTGGCTCTTGTGCCCCTGATCTTACCCACTGCTCCAGCCACTGCTCCAGCAGTTCTCTGGATGGACTCCCAGTGTGCCTTGGAATACTCACGGGGTCGCAGCCTCACTGGTTAGGAGCCTAGCCTCCATTCTCCACTGGAGTGGCCTTGGAAGCCCATCCTGTCTTGACCTTGGCTTGGGCAGGCATGACCACCACTCCCCCACCCCCTGTTATTAGTGGCTTTTTTAGCAGAGGAGAATGTGGGGCTCCTATAGCTTCCCGGTTTCTACCCCAAATCCCAGGTCCTTGAGATCCACACACATGAAAAGCATTTCAAGGTATCTCACAAGGTGGAAGTTTTAGCAAGGATTTATTTCAGTACAACACGATAAAGCGTGATGAAGTCGTTGGAGAGGGGGGAGAAGGAAGAGGGAGAAACATTTCCTGTTCCTCACATAGGAAATGGGAGCAAAGACTCCAGGTGGTGGTTCAGTACCTGATCTTTGTACTTTCCTGGGATGGGAATTTGCATTATCAGAAGTCTAGCCACCCTAACCATTAGGTAAATGTGCTGAGTGCTCAAGTTGGGTGCTATGTATTATTGTAAAGTATGAAGACAGTTCCTAGGTCTACCCAAATCACAGGGGACAGAGGTGGCTTTTAGAATTTTCCTTTGCCACGAGTCTTTCTCTCTACCCACTTAAGGAGACTTGCAGCTTGTTAACATCTCAAAGAGGAAGGCAGATGCAGGGAGCCCCATAAGTCTCCCAGTTCTCAGCCCATGCCTGGAATCCTAGTTACTCCAGTGGCAGAGATCAGGAGGATGGTGGTTCAAAACCAAGCCCCCCACTCCTGTGAAAAAACCCATCACGCACACAAAAAAGGGCTGGAGGAGTGGCTCAAGCTTAAGAGCACCTGCCCAGCGAGTGTGAGGCCCTGAGTTCAAACCCCATTGCTGCCAAAAATAAGTATCTAAAAGGAGATGGGGGGGTGGGGCTAGCTGCTCTGAATTTTTAGTTTTATTTCCTTATTCCAGTGTCTGAGTCTGGCCCCTTAAACATTTATTAAAATAACAATTGCCCCGTCTCCTCATCTATCTATCCAGTCTTAGCCTACTGCTGACATTGCTTTAGTGCTGTGAAAGCTGTACCTATGTGACTCACCCAGCCCTTGTCCTGTGGTCGCCCGTGGGGCAGATGTTTGTTTGCTTTCACAGGTTGTGAGTGGCTCAAGCCTTAGAGTGCCTGCTTTGCAAGTGTGAAACCCTGAGTTCAAACCTCAGTTCCACCAACATAAACAAGTTGTTACTGCAAAGTCAGTGCAGTTGTTTAACCTGCTTCTGGGCTCAAGAAAAGGATTCAGGCAAAATACGAAGAAAATACAGTGAATGTGATAAGTTTGTTAGGAAAGAAGTTTAGTCTAACAGGATAAAAGCAGGGAGAAATGGGACTAAAGACGATAAAAGGACTTTCCAAGTGTCTAGCACCTCTAATCAGGAAGACAGTGGATCTAGATGACTAGTGTGGGTGCTAAAACCTGGCGATGTCACCCAGGCCCACCCAAAGCAGGGGCAGTGGGTGAGTCTTATGACTTCCCTTGGCCAGGCATTCCTTTCTTCTGTCCCTCCACCCCTCCCGGGAGCCTTGCAGCTTATTACCATCTCAATGAGAAGGCCGGACCGCGGGCCTGTCTCAGTGGTAGACCACCTGCCTATAAGCTCAGGGCCCAGTTCCAACCCCAGCACCACCAAAAAATCCCCCCAAACCCACAAAAACAAAGACATGAGCCAAAGAGAAAGGCAGACGGCCCTTTATGGCTCTCAGTTCTTGTAACTTAATATCTAAAAGGTGGGCGGGGGTAGCTGCTCGGGCTTTTTAGTCTTTACTTCCTTGTTCCGATGTCTAAATTGGGCCCTTTTAATATTTATTAAAATAGTCAAGCACTGGTGGTTCATGCCTGTAGTCCTAGCTACTTGGGAGACTGAGATCAGGTGGATTGTGGTTCAAGGCCAGCCCGGGAAAATAGTTCTCAGGACCCTATCTCCAAAATAACCAGAGCAAGGTAGACTGGCGGTGTGGCTCAAGCGGTAGAAAGCAGTCTTTGTAAGCATGAAGCCCTGAGTTCAAATGCAGTTCCACCAAAAAAATTAAAAAGTATAATTGTTCTGTCTCCATCTGTTCTGCCTCATAGGTGATAAGAGATGCCGAGACACCAGGGCCACCTGTGTCTCCAGCTGTGCCTGCAAGCTGGGTGTGGCTGCAGACACCTTTCCCAGCTGTTTTGCAGGTCTGGAGGTCAGAGTTTTTACAGGGTGCAGCTCTGTCTCAGCTGCCGCTCCTTCTCAGCACTTGTCCTGGGGAAGCAGCTGGCTCCAGGTCTCAGCTGGATCGCTTTAGCTTGCGGGGAACAATGGCAGGCACTGCAGAGGAGAGAAGGCGGAGAGGAAGTCAGCAGAGTGGGGGGTGAGGGTGGGAGGGAGATCCCTGGTTTCCAGTTGAGGAGGCGCTGGACTTGGGACAGGGCAGTGGCCGTGAGTTTCGATTGATTAGGGACCTTCTGGGCCATAATCTTTTCTCTTTCCCAGAAAATGAAACTGAAGCAGGACGGGGTCACATGACAGGAGGCGCAGGCTTATAGCCAGCAGCCGGGAAATGTGTGCTCTTTCCTGCAGGTCTGCAGGGCCCTTGCGCGTTGGTGGCATGGAGTGTGCTCAGTGCAAGCATGTCTCCAGAGAGGATGCTGCCAAGTTCTGCAGCCGGTGTGGAACCAGGCTTCATCCGGCAGACCCGAGAGCAGGTGAGCCAATTGGGGTAGGGGAGGGTGGGGGGGGGGGTGTAACGGCACCTGGCGCCAGCTGGGAGACCTGGGGCTCGAAGGCCAAGTTCCTGCTTTAGAACCATCAGGTGCCTGTGACTTTTTAAAAGTTCAGTTTCATTTCTTTGAGAGAACTGGGGTTCCCTTCCTTCCCCCTGGGGGAAGCCTCAGTCTGTGACTGAGCCGAGGGCCCAGAAAGGACTTCAGAGGAGTCTCAGGAGGGCTGCTGTTGGTTTGTGCTGTGACTGTGAGGGGTCCCCACAGCTCACCTGCGCTCCGTTCTGGCTCGGGCTGTGGATGGAGGGCTCCTGAGTCCTAGAGCTCCTGAGTCAGGGCTTTAGATCAGGTGAGCCTCACCTGCTGTCCTCTCCCCACCGCACCCGGGGACACCCCAGGGTGCCACTTCTCAGGAGATGATGCTGTCAGTCCACTGCTTTATCCCACACTCTTGGCACAGTGCCACACACATTTGGTGCCCTGTATTTACTTGCTGTCTACACCAGGAAAGGGATAAGACCAGGTGTTGTCTGAAGGCACACAGGTGCCTTTCTGGTACTGTTGTCTGCATAGGAACTTCAGGCCCACGCTGGCTGACAGTCAGATCTGGGACTTCCATCTTTTCTTTTTGGACCCCTAGGACTTGGGTTACAGAATCATGGGCACACCTGATGACCATCTGATGGCCAACTGATCACAGATTCCTTGCAATAGAGATGGAGGGGTGGGATGACCGAGCCTCTTGTTGAGGGGTCCGCATTCCGAGCAGGATGTATCTGCCTGGACCAAGGCCCTGGGGCCAGGGTTTGTAGTTCCAGAGATTAAAAAAGCATCCCATCTGCTAATCTGGGTGTGCCTGGCCCTGTGCTGAGTATAGAGTATCATAAATCCCCATCCTACCAGTGCTGCGGGTGGGGCACAGAGAGGTTAGGTGACTTGCCCATAGTCACACAGCCAGCAAGTGGCAGAGTCTGGAGCTTGTACCTCAGCATGAAGGGAGGAAATGAACAGGCAGGTCTGGGATTGTTTAATGAGGTGCATGGGACAATGCAAAGTGGTCCCCAATGTGGTCTCCAATGGCAGCTGAAAGGGGGTGGAGTGGGGCAGACAGAGCACCTTGGGGAGCTTCATTTACTCTCCAGGCCCTTTGGGGAGACAGGCAGCCTCACGTTCATCCTTGTCCCTGAAAGATCCCCGTCCCTTTGCCCTTCCTTTCATGTTGGGTAAGGAGCTGCAGAGGCAGCCCACGTGTTTGCCAGCCTAACAGGAAGAAAAGCATAGCTCTGTCTGAGAAATGGGTGGTGACTTTTTACAAGACGCTATAAACCTTTTCATACCCGAGCCTCTTCCCACTGCCTTCCAGGAAGGCAGGAGGGGCTTCCCACCTCGCCGAGTCAGCTTGCACAGGGTGCCAGCCCTTGCTTCCTCACACCCGGCTGTGATTCTGTTTACAGAAATAGAAACTGAAACCAGGGCTGAGATGTGGCCCGGAGGTGGAGCACTTGCCTGCTACTTAGGTCCCTGAGTTCATCCCCAGCACTGCACACAGACACTGAACCCAGGATTTGGGGTGCTGGCTGGATCCACGGAGGAGGCAGCAGTCCCTTCTTTCAGCCTCTTGCAAGTTCTCCAGGTGCCCAAGATTGGGTGGCCCAGGTGCTGGGTCCTGGTGCTGCAGGAGAGGGGGATTTAGGTGGGCTGGGGGCTCAGACAGGGCAGAGTTCTGCAGGGCCAGCCTCTGCCCAGAGGCTCCCAGAAGCTGGGGTGTTGGGGACCCCATGGATGAAGGCACGGAGGGCAGCATTTGGGGGTCTCAGGTGGAGGGTGGTAGCTTTACAGGGTGGGAGGGGGAAGAAAGTGCTGTGACTGAGGACTGCGCCTCAGGTTGGGGATGTCCTGGGAGGTTTCTTCAATATGTAAATTCAATTTGTGCCTCAGGTGCTAGAAGGTTATTTTTTTGTGGGGGGGTGATGTACTTTTTATTTTCTGCATTTTCCAAGTTTTTATTAAAGCTATGTGGTTTTGTAATGAAGAAAGTAAGACCAGAGTTCCATGGCAGTGAGGGCGGGGAAGGTCGGGAGGCTGTGCACGTGTGTGTGTGTGTGTGTGTGTGTGTGTGTGCGCGCGCGTGTGGTGGGAGTGGGAGTTCTGGGGTCCAATGCCTCTCACTGAAGGAACAGTCCTGCCTTGGGGGCCAGAGGGGATTAGGGTTCAGCCTCGCCCCTGGTGTGGTGGGGTAAACCGTTGATCAAGAGGGGATGAAAGCCTGATACTGAGGTACCTGAGGGCTCCAGGGACCAAAGGGGACCCAGACTCAGTGAGGGACACTTGCAGACTTAGTTCCCCCAGGTGGGTGGGAGGGGGTTGAATGTCCACCAGGTGGAGGAGGGGCCAGAATAGCCTGGGTTTTCCAAGTTTTGTCCACTCCTATCCCCCAGGTCCTGGCATACACCAGGGTAGGCTGGGAGAACGATGTTCTATGTGCTGGTTTTTTGTTTTTTCAGTTGTGACAGAATAGTCGCAAGGTACGATTTGACATTTTGATCCTCTTTCAGGATACAGTTGGTGGCATTAAGCACATTCATGTCACCACCCTCCATTTCCAGAACTTTTTCTTTGTTTTGGAGACAGAGTCTTTCTGTGTCTCCCAGGCTGGCCTTGAACTCTCAATCTTCTTGCCTCTGCCTCCCAAGTGCTGGGATTATAGGCTTGAGCACCACCCTTGGTTCCAGAACTTTTTTCCTCTTCCCAACTGAACCTCTGTCTCTCTCACAGCCCCTGGCACCCACCTCTCCTTGTGTCCCCATAGTCTGACCACTCTGGGGACTCCCCCCAGCACTATAGTTGCCTGCATCCTGGTTTCGAAGCCTGTTATGCTCTGGATGGGAAGCTGCAGCTGTTTTCCAAGTGAGGGCGAGGTGGAGATGGCTTGGAGTTCAGGCTGGCTGGTGGCCAGCACAGGTTGGGGTGCCTATGGCTGTAGCCTGGACCTACTGCCAAGATGGTCATTTATGAGCCTCACCTTGGATGTCGCCACAGCTGACTAATTTAGATTAAATGAATTTTGTGTGACATTTTGACTCATTCTGCTATCCAAGCGAGGCCCCCACTGTTCTCTCCATCACTAGGGTCTGTGTGAAGAAGAGCTTTTTAGATACCTGTGCTTGGTCCTGCTGCCAGCCTGCTCCTGTGAGCTGGGAGTTCTGCTAGGGACAGGAATTTGCTCTGATTCAGCCACATGTGACAGGGCCTGGATGACAGTAACCTGGAGTGCTGTTTCCTCTGCCCCAGCTACCTCTGAAGCTTGTAGGAGACAGTGCAATTACTCCTGGTGCTGCCAGAGGATCTGGGCAGGTTGCCTAACCTCTCTGTTCCTCCATTTTTTCACCTGTGGAGCAGTGACCTGCCAGGAAAGCGGCTGCTGTGAGGAGTTCACGAGGTATCACAGTTTAAAGTATTTTGTGCTGGTTAAGCATTCACTCTTTTTTTTTTTGCAGTACTGGGATTTGAACTCAGGGATTACAACTTGAGCCACTCCACCAGCCCTTTTCTTGTGATGAGTGTTTTCAAGATAGGTCTTGTGAACTATTTGCCCTGGCTGGCTTGAAACTTTGATCCTCCTGATCTCTGCCTCCTGAGTAGCTGGGATTACAGGTGTGAGCCGCCGGTGCCCAGCTCATTTCTGAGTCCTCACATGTGTAGAAGCCCTGTGGTCAGCAGCACCTGGAGCAGCTGTATGGCAGAGCCTGTCTCAGGAGCCACCAGCCCTGAGCACTTTCCTGACAGGCTGTGTCTGTGACAGAGCCCCTGCCCCAGGCTGGTCTGCTGGGAGGATGTGTCCTGTACATCCAGGACTCTGCATTTGCAGTGTGGCCTTTCGGACTTCTCTCCAGCTGCCCGCCTGGCCATAGTGTCTCCACCCCAACCCTCTCTGGCTTTTTTGATTGTATTTAGGGATAGTCAAGGACACAGATAGAAATGGCAGCTCGTTGCTCCTTCTGGTTTCCTTTACTGGGGAAGCCAAGCATTTTGGGGAAAAGTTGAGGCCACTTTTCCCCAAAAGGGAAAACCAAGAGGGAACCTCTCTTGGTTTTTTTCTTTTTGATACTGGGACTGTTTATGTTGAAGAAACTCAACAACAACCCCTCCCTTCTCAGCAGAAAGGAGGAAGCCCAAGCCCTGGCTGGAGGGGTTCAGGTGGGGGGGGGTGCGTTTGCTCCTTTCTGTGGTCCTTGCAACCCTGCCCTCTCCTCAGCTTTGTCCTCAGGCTCAGGTCAAGTGGAGCACAGGCAGCTTCCCTCCAGAAGGACACATGGACGTATCAGATATGCCACTAACAGGAACCCTTCCACACTTCTTGCTATCAGCCTTTTCTGAGTCAGTCACTTGGGAAAGATGCCAGGTTCTGACTGGGTTAGGCTGACTGGACTGATCACCCCGCTGCAGTAGTGAGGGGAAGGGGGAGAACTCAGAATCCCCAGGTTCTTACTAAATGTCAGTTCTGCACAGAAAAAGGACTGGGGATGTGGCTCAGTGGTAGAGAGCTTGCCTAGCATTTATAAAGCCCTGCGTTCGAACCCCAGCCAGGCAAAAAAAAAAACAAAAACAAAACAACAACCCAGACCTTGCACAGAAGAGATGAGTAGTGACCCAGTGAATGCTGGAGAAGGCACCCAAAAGTGGGTACACCCTAGGCACGCCTGGGACCTTGGAGAGTGGTCTTGGGGGCTGAGGCTAAGAGAAGGTTCCAGGCATACAACCAGGCTTGAGATGACACTGTCTAGAGTGAGAGACTGTGGAGTCATGGGGACCCTGGCTTGAAAACAGAGATGCCACGAGATGTGGGGTTCAGGCTTAGGTGTGTGCAGCTTGGAGAGAGCGTGTGGGTGGTACCTCTGCACAGGTATGGCTCTTGGTTGATGGGGTGCATGGATTGGCTAGGTATCCAGAGACCCCTGGCAGAGATGCTTGGACTGGGGTGCTCCTCAGTAAAGAGGACGAATGTCTTTGGCAGAAGGGAAAGGGTGACCAGTTCTGTTTTAGAGCTGTGGGGTCTGAGGTGCTGCAGGTACCCCAGTGTTATGTCTGGTGGACTGCTTGGCCTCTGTCTGTCTGCCTCACTCCTCATCCTTCAGTCCTGACCCCGTCCTGCAGGGCCGAGAGCAGAAACCACCCCCAGGACCTTGGAGGGGGTCAAGGTTGATCCCTCCAGGCATATTCCTGGGAAGGTTCCAGTTTGCCCTTTCAGAGCTCAGTGCTTTACCTGACTCCTCCTTTATCTGCTGTGTAGATTCTGAGAACAACAACTCTGTGGTGGCCTCAGCCCCAGAGGAAGAGATGGAGCTTGGAGAAGCTCTGAAGGTGGAAGAAAACCTGAGTTTGTCTTTAAGCTCCGGAGACTGGCAGGTGATTCCAGACGAGTCCAGTTCTGATGCCTCCTGGACGGTCCAGAAGGTGAGTGATCTATCCCTGTGTCCTCTGTCCCCTTGCTGTGCACTTCCCCAAAGCTCTTTCCTGATATGGTTCTACTGGTGACTGAGATGGGTCAGTTCTGTGTCACCCTCACTGTTCCTGCGTCTCCACAGTGGCCTCTCCGGGACAGCCTTACTGCATAGCTGTCCCACTGGTTCCTGAAAGTGCCACTGCCCATGGAGCCCTGCTTCCCAGTACTAGTAGAGCTGCCCTTTGTTCCTGGTTCATCTAGAAGCTATGGCTTCTGGGTTAGGTGTGGGGCTGGGCTTCTGCCACCTGTGGCCCCGTGCTCCTCTGGGTCTCTCTGTACTGAGGGTGCGAGCCTGGAGGTGACTTGCCATTTGTGAGCAGGACGGGTGTTCAGGACATGCACTGGCTGCTTGGATGCCCTTTTCCACAGGATGAGCTGAGCTCTCTTTTGTCTTCCCATGGCCTCCAGTTGCCCCTTCCATGTGTCAGACACACAGGATGCATTCTCAGGAAGGGTCCAGTCAGAGCCCTTGGCCAGGCTTCCCAGAGGATCTTCCTGGAAGTGGTCCAGAAGAACAGTTGGGGCTCCTGGGCTCAGTTGGAGACCCAGACACCAAGTCCAGCTTCTAGGTTTCCTGCTGGATGCAGAGAGATGGAAGTCATTTTTCTGTAACCAGGTTGGACCTGGTTTTCTTCCTTTCTCCCTCCTTCCTTCCCTTTCTTCTTTGCTTCCTCTGTATGTCTCCCAGTCTGGCCTTGAACTTGTGATCCTCCTTTCTCAGCCTCCAGAGTGCGAGGAGTGGCTGGTTTTCTGTCTTGTTCCTTGTGGGTGGTGCTCTGTGGTGTAGCCGGGATGAGAAGTGACACAGCAGGCAGTGCTGTGGTCTGTTGTTAGTGTGTATGTGAGGTGTATCAGTGGTGTGTGTGTGTGTGTGTGTGGTGTGTTGGTCTGTGTGTGTGAAGGGGTGTGAGGTGTGTGTATGTGGGATGCAGCTCAGTGGTAGAGCACTTGCCTAGCATGTGCAAGGCCCAGGGTTCCATCTGTCACTTCAACTCCCCCCCCAAAAAAAAGCCCAAACAAGCAAAAACCAGCGTGCAATCAGGGTACCAGGGTAGACAACCCAGAAATAGGAGTCTGGAGGGTGTAAAAACACTTGGAAAACAGATGTGAGTGTGATCTGGGTGCAGATTTTCTAGTAAGCAAAGGAAAAGGTACAAACAAAAGTTGTTATGTTGGTCACTAGATAAGTCTCAGAAGAACTAAAAGCCTCAGGCTATGCTAAACGGACATGGAGAGCAAGCACCCTGGGAAAAATCTAGCATAGCTGTCTCTTCATGAAAATATACGCTAAAGAGTGTCACAGAAGTAGAGGAAAGAATCTGAAGAAATAATGACCAAAACCTTCACAAACTTGGTGACAAATACTAATCTCGAAGCTCACCAAATGCCAAGACACATTAGAACTCTAAATTAGAACCTGCTGGGCGCAGGTGGCTCACATCCATAATCCCAGCTACTTGGGAGGCTGAGATGGAGAGAATTTGCCTGGGCAAATTGTTTGTGAGACCCCCATCTCCAAATAGAGCAAAATGGACTGGAGGAGTGGCTCAAGCAGTAGAGCGCCTGCTTTGCAAGCACTGAATGCACTCCTTAGCCCCTTCCCCTCCGAAAGAAAAGGCATTAGGATTAAACTGTCAAGTTAAACATAGAATCTTTTAAATTTAGCAGCAGGTGAACAACTTGTCACATATAAGGGACCCTCAATTAGAGCAACAGTCAGTTGCTCACCAGAAACCATTGAGCCCAGAAGACAGCAGGATGCCATATCCAGAGTGGGGAGAGAAAAATACAACTGTCAAGAATAATTTCCTATGTAGAAAAATATCCTCAGCTGGAGGGTAAAGAGCTTAGCGAGCATGCATGAGGTATTGGATTGATCCTGGGACCACAAATAATAAAATAAAATAATGCAGTGTTCAACTGTGTGAATCCATTTATAGAAAATATGCAGAACAGGCATATCCATAGAGAGACAGCACGCCGGTGGTTGCCAAGGTCTGGGAGATAGAGACCAGTTTCCTATTGGGGTGACGAGTATGGGAGCCTTTTAAATAGTGTACTGAACACCACTGAGGTCACTTTAAAATGATTGGTTTGGGGCTGGGGTGCTGCAGCTCAGTGGTAGAGCACTTGCCTAATGTGAGTCCCTGGGCTGGATCCCCAGCACTGTTAAAAAAAAAAAAAAAAAGGTCCATTTTATATGATGTTAACACTATGTACAGACTGTCATAAAAGATTTGTAAAACTGATGCCTGAATGTGCACAAGCCACACCTGAAATTTGGAGCCAAGTGCACAAGTGAACACTGAGATTAGTGTGCAGAGGCTCTGTGTATTCCCAGTCCCATGGTGAACTTGTGTGGGTCTTCATCTGCAGGTGATGTACGCGTTGCCAAGAATAGGTCTCAGGGATGATCACAGGTTTGATGCTCCAACATTGTGGGATGATGCAGTACCAAGATAGATGGGCTCAGAAGCCAAGATGGCCAGGCACTTACAAGCCCCATCCCAGCAGAGTGGGTCCTGCTACCCATGGATGGGAGTGTGTGGTGAAGGGGATCCTGGGGGAAGTCACCCTTTCCTATTAGTGGGATTTCCAGTCTCCACCTAGTTTTGTTTGGTGGCCACTCAGTGCCAACTAGCAGGTGCTTTTTGCTGGTGTCACTTTCTCTCAGAGGCTAATGGTTTGCACTTCACACAGTGAGGGAAGGGTAAGTCCGCCTATACAGAATGTGTTAGATGGAAGGCCCTGGCTGACCCTGCACCCTCGGTGTGCTTCCCTTCCTCAGCCTCCTGCTGTGCTGCTTGGTTTGAGGTGACAGGAGTTGGCTAGACCCTTGGCACTGCCTGGTGGGGTCAGAGAAGTGTGCCCACTCTGATCTCAGTTTATGAAGGCCTGGCCTGGCTCTGCCTTAGGTACCTGGGCTGGTGTGCCCCTTCTCATGTCTGAAGCTACATCTGTCTGGAACACTGGCACAGGCGTGCAGGTGGAGGCCCTGGGGACTGGGCCCTCAGTTTGCATGTATGGGGAGGTCGGGGTTTCAGGGCACTTCCACTGTTGTGTGGCCTGGCTCTGACCGCCGGCAGGGGCCCTTTCTTGGTTTTCTTACACCCTCCAGCCTGTTGGCCCTGGGCCACCAAAGATTCTGGTGAGCTGGCTCCATGCCCATGAGTGGGTAGCCCTGCTCAGTAGCCATACTGAGCTAGGGATCCTTGGTGATTTTGCTGGAGTGGTGCATGGGGTAACCCTGGCCTGTCTGAAGGGGCTCGTTTTTCAACAGGGAGTGGTCCTCGAAGTTATAGATCCTGTAGACGACACAGCCAATGGGCTGGGAACTGCTCATTACCCTCCCGACAAGAGGAGGAAAGAGGATGCAACTGTATCTGACGACGTGAGCGTGTTGTCTGCAGACGCTGTGCAGGTAGTGCCCATGCATCATTGCACAAAATGCCTTGCACCCCAGCCCTGCATGTTTGTAAGCCACCACCTCACTGAGGGCCCAATCTTGGCAGAGAAGGAGAACTCAGGGCACTGAGCCATGCCCAGGTTGTACCTGTGCCAGTCTATGACATAGCAGTGCTGACTCAGGTTGTGGCTGTAGTGACTGAGGATATTTTGGGAATGCTGCCTATCCTGTCACTCAGCTTTTATTTCTTGTGAAACTTTCCTTTGTCATCTGGAGAAATTAATTTTCCCCGACCAAAGCTCCATAAGCAACCTAGCACTCTTCTCACAGAAAAGAACAGATCAAGCCTGTGTGATCTGCAGGTGCCCAGGAACAGACAGGGGGCCAGGTGAGCTTGTGCCCTGGCCAGCAGGTCCTAGACATATTCAAAACACCAGCAGTATGGTGGGTGCCCTCTTGAACTCCCCTCCCCCCTTTTTTTTTTGTGGTACTGGGGTTTGAACTTGGGGCCTACACCTTGAGCCACTCCACCAGCCTTTTTTGTGATGGGTTTTTTTGAGATAGGGTCTCAGGAACCATTTCCCCAGATTGGAACTGGCTGATAGGTCACTAGCACTCTAGCTTAACAGAAGTAGGGTGGCTTCAGACACTGGGGAGTGATTCAAAAAGAGTTACTTCCTGTACCTGTCAGACTTTTCCCGGCTGTGACAAAATACCTGACATAAATAACTTTAGGGAAGATGGATTTATTTTAGTTCGTGGTTCCAGAAGTTTTTGTCCACAGTTCTTGGCTTCGTTGTTTCTGGGCCTGTAGAGAGACAGAGGGTTATGGCATCAGGAGCATGAGGCAGCCTCCTGGCTTTATTGATAGAGAGAGGGAGGGGAGAGGGACAGAGAAGGGAGTGGGGATAAGGTACAGCCCCCAATAACCCAACCCCAGTGACCTACTTCCTCCAACTAAAGTTTCAAAATAGTGCTACCCGCGGGGGACCCAGCCTTCAATGCACAAGGCTTTTTGCCAGACACTTCACAGCCCAAGGATTAAATGAGCAGCCACTGCCCTGTAAGGTCACCCCGGGCCCTGCGAGTCAGGTCGATCAGTGCCTGTGGACTGGATGTGGCAGGAGCTCCCACTGTGGTGCTTGGTGCCTGTAACACAGGGGCTGGACTTGGCCAGACTGACAGTGCAGTGGGCATGGTGAGCCCTTCAGGACGGAAGCACAGGTGGAGAACTACACCGGGGCTGGGCCGTGGCTCAGAGGTAGTGTTTGCCTAGCGTGCAGGGGCTTTGGGCTCTATCTCCATCATTGAAAACAAAAATGCAGAGGACAAATGAGTTAGGAGAAAGGCGAACCTGAGCCTGCAGGGAAGAGGATGCTTCCTGAGAAGGAAGATAGAAGTTTTGATGTTGGGAAGCGATTTGTTCTCACCCCAGATTTGTACATGGAACCAGCTAGTAAATGTAAAAGATAGTGTAGATCTGAATGGGTTTCATTTTGTCGGAAAGATTCTCTAGATCACTGGAGTATAAATTGCCGGGAGTACCTATTAGGGATGTGAAAAAGAAGGCAAATGAATGGAGATTTATCGTAAAGGTACCAAGCTACAGGAATGGCCACATTCTACCAGACTAGTACTCTTGATGCTGAGGCAGGAGGATCATGAGTTCAAGGCCAGCTGGGGCTACATAGCTGAGATCCTTTCCTCAAGAAACAGGATAAATAAAAACAGACAGTATAAATGAATGCTGCATTTACATAATTACATAAGTCTTCCTAAGCCTCAAGGAGGTTCACACAGTGTCTGCCTGTTCTCTGATTCCTTCTGCTCTCGCCTGCCTGTGCCCAGGGCTGTACTTGTCCTCGTGACTTCCCTGAGTAGTGGTCCCTCTCTCAGACACTCCCCTCTTGTCACTTCTTCAAAGCCATGGTGCATGCTGGTGGAGACACGGCCAGTCTCTGTACAAGTGAGGAAACTGGTCTTAGAGAAGCGAGTGGGTTTTGCGCCCATGGCTCTGGTTGGAGCTCTTCCCAGAACAAGGCTCTGGTGACCAGCTGGCTAGAAGGAAGTGCTGAGCTGCTATCACAAGAGAGGCCATGCTGACCTTGGCCCTCCTGGCTTCTAGGACCTGAGCAGCCCTTCTTATCAGTCCTACTAGGAGGAGCTGGCTGGCCCCCCAGGGGTTGGGGAGCACCGAGCACCCAATTGTCACCCTCCTGCTCTTGGGCCTATGTAGTTTCACTGTCCACCTGCCCTTGGCTGTCAGTCTCCAGCACTGCCCCACCTGCGAGAGGACGTGGCCAGCACAAGATGTCCCTCCAGCCTGTCCATGTGGCTGACCAGTGCCCGATCCTGATGGTCTTTTGATGGCTCTGTCTGGACCACGCACTGGGGCTTCACATCCTCTCTGCTTAGGTTCTCACCTCAATCTCGTCGCCATATTCTCTCTCTTTTCTTTTTCCCCCCATTTTGGGTTTTTGTTTTTGGGGTTTTTTTTTGTGTATGTGTGTGTAGTGATGGAGGTTGAAGTCCTTCTGGCTCTGCTTCCCAAGATTGCTGCTGAGATTCCAGGCATGCACCATCACACCCTGCTAATCATTACCTTGACCCTTCATTGTGTCCACAGCAGGTTTCCTTCTTTGCTGACCATCCTTGAATGCCTGTTCCTTGGCCCCACCCCTCTTCACCCCATCCTCTGTTCCCTAGAGCCTGCATCCTTTTGTGGCTGACTTCTTACCTGCTCAGGCCCTGCTAGCCCCAGATGCTGGTGGATCCCGCCCTCCCCCCCTCACCCCCCAAATCTCAACTCCAGTCTCCTATTTCAGGGCTGGACCAGGGTAGTGAGTGATGCCAGGCCATGCAGGAGGCTTTTTTTTTTTTTTTTTTTGTGGTACTGGGGCTTAAACTCAAGGACTTCACCTTCACTCCACCAGCCCAATTTTTTCTGGTAGCATTTTTTGAGATAGAGTCTCAAGAAGTATTTGCTTGGACTGGCTTTGAACCTCGATCCTCCTGATCTCTGCCTCCTGAGTAGCTAGGATTACAGGCGTGAGCCACCGGCACCCGGCCATGCAGGGGTCTTTGGGCCATGCTGGACTTTGGCTTTCAGTCTGGTGGAACAGGAGGCTGTGGGAGGCCATGCTCGTCTTCCATCACAAACACTTGCAAGTCTCTACCAAAGAGACAAAGCCATGGCCCTTGGGCTGCTGCATCTTTCAGACTCAGGCCTCTGCCACCTCCTCAGGAAGCCTCTGGGTCAGGTGGCCTCTGACCTTTGCCGTGCCCTCGCTGTGCTGCCTGCTTTGTGGGATGGGACCCTGTCAGTCTCTTACGTCCTTGTGCCTCAGAGACCCAGGTGACCCAGTAGGTCTTTGTGGAAATGAAGCCCTTTGGATAAAGTACTAAAATTCCTACAGTTCTGTGAAGGGTCCAGGGTGGTGTGGACCTTCACGCACCCTGTAGCTGGCTGACTTGGTGGTAACCACAGCAGCTGCTCGTTGAACCATCAGGAAGCTGCTGGAGACAGCTGGGGCCCAGGAACACCCAGACCCATCAAGTCAGGGTGTACAGACTGGGGGTGGGAGCACGGCTTCCCTGTAGTTCTTAGGCAATGCATTGTGTGACCACCAATTGCCCATGGGTCTCCTGCTCACAGCAAGGCCTGGACTGGCAGCATCAGCTTTGCAGGTCCCCGTGGAAACCAGGAACCTCGAGGTCTGCCCACCTCTGAGTGTGAACAACATCTGGCTGCACTTGGAAGTTGGAGAAGTTTCTGCTTTAAGTTTCTTAAACCTGTTTTTCTTTTAGTGGATGTCGGTTCTCAGACAAGCTGAGGACTCCCTCTGTAGGGCTCCTGGGGTGGGCTGAGGTCGTCTGGGTGGGTCTGCAAGGGGGTCCCTTAGGACAGAGTGACCCAGAAGGAAGCTACAGATGTATCGCAAGTTCTTCTGTTTCCTTTTTCCAGATGACTTAATTGAGGTGTGGGGGCTGTGGGATGGGTGAAGGAACAGTCCCAGCTATCAGTCTGTGTGACGGGGCCTCATGGCTTACTGCCAGGGGTCAGGGGCGATATGATCACTCCAGAACATCACACCCTGGGGCCTTGTGGGTCCTGGGGAACCCAGCACACCTACCCCTCAGGCTCCAATCCTGGTTCCTAAAGGTGGGGAGCCTGCCTGGGAGCTTGGGGTACAGCTAGGAGCCACCCTAACTGCACCTTTCACCCTCACCTTTTCATTTAGTCCGATTCTTGTGTAGGTGACATAAGCTGCATGGGTCATGGAGAGGCCTGAATGTCTCTAATGTTCAAAATCCATCCTCCAGGGAGATCCTGCCAGAGCGAGGCTCACAGCTTGGCTGGGGCAGACCAAAGGGTGTGGCCATGCTGCCTAGCCAGTTGTCCCTCAGCTCTGCCACCTACCCCCCTTGTTTCTTCCATTCTGCCCAGGGTTAAATAAAAGCCTGCAGGTAGGACGTGAAAGTGACCTGCCACATAAAGCTGGACATACTTGAGAAATGGAGGGGAACTTAGTGGGAGATGCTGGTTAGAGGATAGAGAATCTAAGAAGTAATATTAGCATCTCTTTTTCTGTTCAGAGTAAAAAGAAGAAAAGGAAGAAAAAGAATAAGAACACTTCTGATTCTTCAGAGCCAAGTTCCTTGTCCCTGTCTCCCTCCAGCCTCCAGAGTCTAGATTTGCTTTCAAACCCTGCATCCCAGGACTCAGCCCTGCCCCAAAGCCAAGTCCTGCATGGTGGTCCCACTGGGCAGCCCGGCCAGCCCCAGGTCACAGGGATGGTGTCACCGGAGGTGGACGGCTCAGTCATGCATTCTGAGAGTGGCAGCAGCACCCTGCAGGGTCAAACTACAGGAGGCAGGGATGGTGCTGCGGGAGGTGAGAACAGTGCTATAACCCAGGAACACATGGAAGGGAAGGACCACGACACTTCCACGTGCGCTGTGGACAGAAGCTTCTCCCAGGAGGGATCTGGCCTGACTCCCTCTGCCTGTGAAGGCCTCCCTAGTGCTGAAGATGCTGCCTGGAAGTCCCCATTGCCTGAGTCCAAAGGGGACAGCGGTGCTCCCAGGGAGGAAGCACAGACGGCCAGGCAGCAGGCAGCAGCCCCGGCCTCTGGAGTGAGTGTCAGGGAGGGGTGGCTAGGGGTGCCCTCAACAACTTTGCTATGCCATGCATGTCTGGTGTCTGGACCCTGTCTGGGAGGGTGTCTGGGACCTGCTCCCTGGAGTGGGCAGGGAAGAGGCTGCCAGCCCCCCTCTCCCTACAGTCACTCACTCAGCTTATGGCTGATGGTGACCCTTAAGTCACTGGATTGAAGTCTGTCCTTCCTGTTCTGTTTCTGTGGCTCAGAGATTTGGGGTCGTTATTTCTTCCAGCCAATTAATGCTACAGCACAGTCAGCTACTTCAGTTAACAAGGCTGGGAAAGAAATGAAAGACAAGACTCAGAAAACAAAACTGCCACCCGCAAACCCCACTGCCTCCAAGGAGCACTGCCAGGTCAGCCTGGTCTATCTGTGGGACCCTCCTCCCGCCATCTGCCCTGGACTGGTCCTTCCTTAGCCCCTCTCCATGGGATTGCTAGTGAATGTTTATGGGGTGCTAGGGATACAGCGAGAATGAGGCAAAGCCCGCCTTCACAGCACTCCCCGGCTAGAGTGAGAGTGTCAGAAAACACGCGGGGGAGTGAAAGTGCCATGGAGAAGGGTGGAATGAGCGCTGCTGGAGGGTCCCAGGGAAAGTCCTGAGGGGGGAAGGCTGCCTCAGCCCGGCAGCTGGGCAAGGCCTCTGTGGAGGTGATGTAGGAGATGAAACCAGAAGGGGGGAGGGGACGAGCCATGGACTATCTAGGACCATGTCCTGACAAAGGGAATGGTGTGTGCCAATGCCCCAAGGTGGAGCGTGGTGGGGCCTGTTCTCAGAGCAGAGAGGCTGGTGCCCTTGAGTGAGTGAGGGGAGGGGAGGCCATGGGCAAGATTGGAGAGGGGCTTCCGGGGCTTTTGGAAGGTTCTGAGCAGAAATGGACGTGTGTAGACTGTAGGGTGAAGGGGAAGGCTGGTCTTAAACATCGGGGTTGGGTTGCTTGTTTCAGGAAGCTGAATCCAAGGCCAAGCCGACTGTTCCTGGGAAGAAAACGGCTGAAACCAGGATCTTGAAGCCAGAAGACCAGAAGAAACCGGAAGGGAGTGACAGAAATTACGCAGCTGCTGTGAAAAAGGAGGAGCAGAGGAACCAGCGTGCTTCCTCTGTGCGGGAGGCTACAGCCAGGTGGGAAGGGTGCCTGTCTCGGGGGCTGTGGGGGCCACAGGTCCCAGTCCTCCTTTCAGAATCATCCCTGAGGTCACAGGGCCAACATGGCTCTGTGGAACTCGGGAGAGGTCCTAACAGCCCAGACTCCTACCTAACCTGACCTCCCCGCCCTGCCGTCCCCATTGCTTTGGAGCTGGGACAGGGGCTGGCCTCCCTGTTGCAGGGAGGGAAGAGGCCACTCTCTGAGGACGGTGTGTTCAACCCCCGAATGCCATCAGACTTTTATTCGGGTGCATTGATGCACAAACAGCGCACGTGCGCACGTGTGCCTGACACACAGGCCTAGCTACAGTTTCCATCTTGGCTCTCCCCAGCACGCTGAGCCCCGAGGAAGGAGTCACGGTCTACTTCCACGCTATCCTCTCCAAGCACTTCGACTTCAACCCCGACCACCACAGAGTGTTTGTCAGGGGGGGAGAAGGACTGGGGAAGCCAGCCTGGAAGAACGCTTGCGAGATGTACTACACCGAGTGAGTACGGGGGAGGCCGTGAGCTGCCTCCCACCATGTGTGTGCAAGTGATTATGGAAAACGAGTGTTTCTAACAAATATCCCGTCAGGCATCTCGTTGTCCCACTTGGTTGTGGCTCTTTTTTTCTTGATTCTGGCTGGAAGTGTGCGCTGTTCTGAAAGTGTGGATCATCGCTTTGGGTGTGCCGTCCGTGGCGTGTGCGAGAACTGGTTTGTCCAGGGTAGGATGTTCGGATAACCGTCTGTCTGTGTGTCCTGTTGACCCACAGGGACTTATCGGAGAACGGGTCTCTCCTGGATGGCAGCATGGTCATTCCCAAGCAGAGCCTGGATAAACCCATCCCATACAAGTACGTCATTGACCTCGGCAAGGGTAACGTGGAGTACGAGTTCATCTACAAGACTCCGCAGAAGAAAGGCGAGCACGTGAACCGCTGTCTGATCGTGCAGTCTTTCTTGGCGGGCTCCGGAGGTGAGCCACCGTGCGGCACCCGTGCGTGTCTCTGGGGAGCTGACTGCTGGTGTCTGCAGGTCCTTTGCTCCGTGCTGGCCCCTGGTGTTTAATGAAGCCATCTTTGGAAGCCTGGCTCTGGTCCGATACACGGTTGAGACTCAGCACACTTCACCTTAGCCGCTTGCTTGTGTGAGGAAATGAGGAAAGGGGTTTGGACAAAGGAGAGGAGCTGAAGCTGCAGGGAGGGCCAGGCTCGGGTGGAGGATGGCAGGGGACAGGTGAGCAGGGTCACAGGTCGAGAGAAGGGAAGGGGGACACAGGAGTTGCAGGTGGTGACTGTACTTGTCTCATCATTACCACGTGCCTCTCAGTGCCTCTTACCCGCCCATCAGAGGGCTCTTCAGTGCCTTCACGTTCTGACTGTTGAGTCCAGAAAGGCCCTCTGGGCAGCTCCATCCCTGCCATTCATTCCCGCACACTCAGCTGTCCTGGTCAGCCTGGGCTCCTAGCCGTATCCTCCTGTCCACCAGGCTGCCCAGGACTCTCCAGGACGGGCCTTGCCAGGAGCGAGACTCCTTCTCTCCATGGCAGCGGCTTGAGAAAAATGACTTTTCTTTTGTGTTGTTAAGGCAACACAAGACACAGAAGTGATTATACAGAGTCCCTACTACTTCACCTTGGGCAAAGACGGAGTCCTAGTAGCTTTTTATAGTATGGATTATTTTCTGTTTTGCAAATTTTATTTTTTGAGAAGTGTCTCACTGTGTTACCCGGGCTGGCCTCTAAGTCCTGGGCTCAAGCCCCCTTCCCGCTTCAGCCTCCCAAGTAGCTAGGACCACCGCACCTGGGCGTAAACGTAGTTTACATTAATAACAGGGCAGTGTGCTCTGAGCACGTCAGCTGTAAGGTGAGGACAGGTACTGCTCCAGTAATTCCACAGGAAGTGTGGAATTTCCACATTGCTAAGGGCTGCAGAGGTGGTGGGATTTGGAGTGAAGGTCAAGAGATGCTCTCTGAAGGAGGTGATGAATGAGTCAGAAAGTACACAGTCACAGGCCATCACCCGGCAGGGACGAGGCAGAGTCGGGTGTCAGGGCTGCCAGTGCACAGCACCTACCATGTCTCAGAGGCCTCCTCAGACACCTGTTTCCTCACCCATTTTCATTGCTGTGTGTGTGTGGTGGGGTGTGTGTATGGTTATGTGTGTGTAGTGTGTGTGGTGTGTGCATGTGTGGTGGGGTGTGTGTGTGTGGTGTGTATGGTATGTATGGTGTGTGTGTGTGTGGTGGGGTGTGTGTGGTGGGGGTGTATGTGTGTGATGTGTGGTGGGAGAGGGAGCTGGTCATCTTACCCACCACTTTGGTGTTCTGATTACTTCACAGTTGACTTCACTGGGTTTCTAGGTCTGTACTCCTGTCTTTCTGCCAGTCCTAAGAGCAGCCATTAATTCAGCCCCTGCTTTGTGCCAGGTACCTGCCAAGGCCTCTGTCTGGCACACTGGGTGTCTGCGTTGTTCTCTATGGGGTGGGCGTCACTGTTGCCAATACACATGGGAAACAGTGCTGGCACCATCCATACCCACCATGTGCCAGATGACGCTCAGTGCTGGTGAGAGCTGCTATTTAGCACTATACACTTTATAAAGTGCTGTAGTAAGTGTGGCTGGTGTAGAGCACGTAAATGGTGTTCTGCCTTTCTGGAGGGCGCTCAGGAGTGGTGGGTTTTGACATTGTCCTTGCTGTCACCCACAGAGTGGCATCAGTATGATGACATCATCTGTATGCGTCCTCCTGGGATGCTGAAAAAGGCCTTGGACCACATCATAGACAAGACGAGGAAGGACCTGGTGAAAGGGAAGCAGATGGCAGCCACAGTGATGCTGGACCGAATCTTCAGCGTCCTCCAGACCTGGAGTGCCATCAACCTGAAGAGCTTTTTCAGCCAGTTCCAGCAGTTTTACCAAGTTGTCCGAGTCCCTATGATTCATGAAGGCACCGCACAGCCATGGCGCACTCTGCAGTATGAAGAGACAGAGGTATGGGGTTCCCTGTTTCACCTGCAGTGCTGGTGTGGTCAGACAGTGTCTCCCGACCTACCAGAGGCCAGGTGACCCCCTGACTGACTGGGCGAGGTGCAGATGGTGGCAGGAAAACCTTGCTCTCTCTTGTCCTGCTGCCTCTTGGGAGAGCGCTCCACCCCTCCCACGTTTCTCTTCCCCCCAGTGCGGTCTGAGCCCCATGCCTGGCGTTGGGAACTCTGGACCACCCTACATGGGGTGGAGTGGAAAGAAAGGGGCCCTGGTGGTCTGGAGACAGACCTGGAGCTGTCTTGGAGGCGACAGTGAGCCCTCTCCAGCATTGCCCCCCTAGCTCCCTCCCCACAGGGCTTGGGATCGAATGTTCACAACCCCCTGCTGCCCCTTGGGTGGTGGGGGGCGCAGGGCCAGGCCCTGTGGAGCTCCCCCTGCCCTTGGGTCTTGGTCCCCTGCCCAGCTCTGTGCAGCATGAGGCCTGCACCCAAGGGCTCCTGTGTCATCTTCTCCTCGTGTCAGGTAAAGAAACACCTGTGGGAGTACATGAAAAAGCAGATGGTGCCGTTTTTGGAAGGAAAGAACAAGGATTCTCTGCCCAGAGACTGTGCAGTGAGGAGCAAGCTCAGAATGGGTCTGATCATTCTTTTTGTGGTGGAAAATACCCAAATTTCCTTACCCGAAAGTGACCTGATGTCACTGTGCTACCTCCTCACCCCGTGTGCCAGTTCAACAGACACCCTCGACAGTGACCTAAACCACTTCCTTGGCGTATCTCAGAGGTATTTCTGATTTTTCTCAAATACTTTAAAACTATTTATTACGTTTTCAACTGATTATAATAATAAGCACTTGTAGAATGGCAGAGAGTACACAAGGAATAATAAAAACCACCCCAAATTTTAACACTCACTATTGTCATTTCAGTATTTATTTCTCCAGCCCTTTTCTACTATAAATATTATCAATATCATTTTTATTTTGAGACAGGGTCTCGCTAGATAGCTCAGGGTGGCCTGTAACTCCTGTGTATCCCAGCCTGGACTCAAACTCACAATCATCCTATCTCCCTCTGAATGCTGGGATTGCAGGTGCCATCACACCTGGCTTATTTTTGATGTTATTATGTTCTGTATTCTCTTGAATACCGTGCTTTTAAAAGCTCCCTGGAACCAGGTACAGTTGCATGCGTGTGTAATCCCAGCTACTCAGGAGACTGAGATAGGAGAATGTTTTGAGCCTAGCCTGGGCAATATAGTGAGACTCTGGGTTCAAAAAAATAGTGCATAAAATAAAGTCAAAAATAGCAACAGAAAGCTTCCCAGTACAGCAATAGCAGCCTCCCGCACAGGTTGTGGTGTCTGTGAAAGCCACTGGGATGCATTTGTTCCCTGTGCTCTGCCTTGGTTTTTTTTGTTTGGTTGGTTGGTTTGTTTGTTTGTTTGTTTGGCAGCACTGGGGTTTGAACTCAGGACCTCATGCTTGCTAGGTAGGCACTCTACCACTTGAGCCACTCTGCCAGCCCTTGTGCTCTGCCATGGCCGTTTAGTTTGAGAAGCACACTGTCACCGTTGGGCCATGGACCATTGGGTGGTGACAAGGCACTGACCTTTTATGTGGTAGGGGAGACCTCCTCTGAGCCCTGTGAGCCTGCAGCCCTGTTTGTGGCTGTGTCTGACTTGAGCTTGAGGGTGTCATCAGGCAGCTCCTGTTGGTGCTATATGTTTAGAATATGCAGGAGATCTCTGTATGTTTTGTAAAAGGGGAGGAACAATGGCAAGGACATGGGAGCTGGCACAGTGAGTGGGAGGATTAGGAAGAGCTAATACGTGTAGCCGGGGACGTAGGCCATGCGCCGTTTGCAGGCGCACCCCCTCCATTTAAAAAGCTGCCTTGCATTTAGATTTACTGAGGCCAGACTCTAAGAGCTCCTCAGGGTAAATGGCGGTGACTTCAGCGCAAGTCCAAGGTAGGGAGGACAGGGCATTCAAACGCACTAGGGGTGAGCCAGTGTACCCACCTCCCTGTGACCAGTGTTTCCCGCTGTGATGACACTGTTGAGCCACACATTATGGTCCTTCTCCATTCAGGTGGTGGCCACTTCCCTCTGGGACATCAGACTGCTGGGCAGATGTGATACAGCCCTTCTGCACTCACTGTGGGTTCTCGGTTCACTTCTAGATGGAGAGAGTGGTTGGTGAACCTGTGCCAAAGGTGCACGGATGCACATGAGGACCGTTGGGTGGGCACCCTGCCTGTCCTGCACTACTGCATGCAGCTGTCCCCGCCCAGAAGGGACTCCGTGAACCAGCCTGAGGACACCTGGGCGGCCCTAGAAGGAATCTCCTATTCCCAGTTTCGGGAAAAAGCACCCGAACGGTAAGTTGTAGAGCTGTGCTTACCCAGCTGGTCTTGTAGTGAAGATTCTTAAGCTCTGTTTCCAGAGCCCTGTGTGCTTTTGTGGTGGACTCATGCCTGCCTCCAATGAAAGAAGACATATGCTTCCTTTAACATTTTATTTCATTTCATTTATTTATTTATTTTGCACTACTGGGGTTTGAACTCAGGGCCTACATCTTGAGCCACTCCACCAGCCCTGTTTTGGGCTGGGTTTTTCCAAGATAGGGTCTTGCCAGTTGCCTGGGGCTGGCTTTGAACCACAATCCTCCTGATCTCTGCCTCCTGAGTGGCTAGGATTACAGGCGTGAGCCACCGGCGCCCAGCTTTGCTTTAACATTTTAAAAAGAAAAGCTATAAAGAGAAGTGTAGCAATGACCAACAAGTCCAGAGATGCACCTTGCTGACCCCGTGGTGCATGTATTTTCACATTCTGTGCAAATGTGGCTATTTCAGCACTTTACGTGCTCACAGGAGCACCAGGAACAAATGATAATATTATCTGTTCTGTTTTAGAACCTACTTTTCTGTTGGGAGCAGTGACTCAAGCTTCTAATCCTAGCTACTTGGGAGGTGGAGATTTGGAGGATGACGTTTTAAGGCCAACCCGGGCCTTAAGTTCCTGTCTTAACTAAAATTGAGCATGGTGGCTTGTGCCTGTCATCCCAGCTAAGAGGATAACAGTGCAGGATGGCCCCAGCATTTAGCGATAGCTACAGCAAAAAGGGCTGGTGGGTGACTCAAGTGGTAGAGTGCCTGCTAGCTAGTACAGGGTTCTGAGTTCAAACTCCAACGAAAAAGAGAAATAAACCAAAAGAACCTGATTTTTGCACCTCACAGGATTTGGTGAACTGAGTCTTGTGTCAGTACACACACTGGCGGTGTTAGGATAAGCACGACTTCACATTCCCACCTGAACAATGCATCTGTGTTTACGTAGTCAGGTCTGACATTCGGGTCATTCTGCATTTTTTCTTTGTAAGATGCTCAGGTGGGCATTCTTCCCTATTTCCCTGTCCATCTATTGCCTTGGCACAGATTCTTACAAGTAGGGCTTTGCTTGTTGTAGGCTGCTCATACCTTCACGTGATGCTGGCTTATAGCAGAGGAACAATGGTGGTGTGTTTCCAAATGTGAAGACCTCTCCCTACTGCAAGAAAGCATTTACAGAAAAAGTCTTGGGAAAGACTTAGATGCAGGTCCTAGAGGGGGGTCAAATCGTAAGGTCATATTTTGTTCATTTAAGTTACTGTTTCCCTCCCTGCTTTTTTGTTTGTTTTTTTGGTGGGACTGTGTTTGAACTTGGGGCTTAGGGTTGCAAAGCAGGTACTCACCACTTGAGTCACACTGCTGAAGACTCACACCCGTAATCCTAGCTACTTGGAAGCGATCAGAAGGATCGAGGTTCGAAGCCAGTCCAGGAAAATAGTTCTTGAGACCCTATCTCAAAAATATTGAACACAAAAAAGGGCTGGCAGAGTGGCTCCAGTGGTAGAACACCTGCCTAGCAAGCATGAGGCCCTGAGTTCATACACCAGTAATGGCAACATACAAAACAAAACAAAAATTCAAGCAAAAAGCTGATTGCTAAAAAGCTAGGGATGTCGTTCAGTGGTAGAGAATTTGCAACCCTGGGTTCCATTGCCAGCACTGCAGGAAATACATCAAATTTAAGTATAAACATTTAATTAAATTAGAGTGTAACACTACTACTCATCTCCATACACAGTACCTCCCCCCTTTACTCTTACCTTTTGTTAGCAAAACAATTTCATGTGGCGTCACCTGCATGCAGTGCACTAAGAGCTAGCCTGAAGATTTTAAGGATTAAAACAGCGAGCTTGCTTAGGTACAGGTGGCTTGTAATCCTAGCTACTTGGGAGGCTGAGATTGGGAAGATCTTGCTTTGAGGCCAGGCAGGACAGATAGTTCACGAGACTCCATTTCCAAAACAGCCAAAGCAAAATGGACTAGAGGTGTGTGGCTCAGTGCAAACCCCTAAATGCAAACTGCAGCCCCACCTCCCCAAAAAGAAATCAGTGAGCAAAATGGATTCTTGTTTCTTCACTACTACTGGAACCTTTTGAAATTAAAGTCAAATAAAAATTATCCTATAATTATATGTGTTACAAATGCCCTTCAAAGACATCTAGGCTTGCTTGCTTTCTTTCTTTCTTTCTTTGGCAGCACTGGGGTTTGAAATCTGGGGCCTTACTCTTGCTAGGCAGACACTTTCCATTTGAGCCACTCCACCAGCCCACATACAGGTTTTCTAGAAGAAATTTGGCTGTTAATCTGGACAATGACAAACCCTGGCATTGCTCCCAAAGCCCCTATCCTCCAGGGAAGAGTGGCCCCAAAGGGCTGGGATGTGACGTGGAGGTGGAGCACTTGCCTGGCGTGAGGCCGGAGTTCCATCCCTAGCACCACCAAAGGAAAATAACCTCAGCGGCGGCCAGAGTCTGGGATATTTGTCAGTATTTTTCATAACCTCTGTAGCTCCTTCCTTCCTTTCTTTCCTCCTTGTCCATCTTTTGGTGTCTAGTGGATGTGCCCACTCTTTCGTGCATGGCTAGGCAAGGACTCTTCCACTGAGCTGCAGCCCTAACCCTAACTCTTTTTTTTTTTTTCTTTAAATTGTGGTATGATGTACATAGACCTGACTTACTCTTTTAACCACTTTTTAGTGTGCAGTCCTACAATGTTCACATCTGTACCGTCATCACCACCCTCCACCTCTAGAACCATTCCAGCTTGCCAACCTGACACTAACTCAACACTACTCCCCATCCCCACCCCATTTTACTTTCCATCTATGAATGTAACAGTGTAAAGGCGCCATGTGAACCGTGTGTCCCCACTGATGACTTATTCTACTCAGCACAAAGTCCTCAAGGTTTTTATTTAGTAGTTCTGGGGTTTGAACTCAGGGCCTTGTGCTTGCTAGGCAGGTGCTCTACCAAATATGGTATACCCGCAGCCCAGGTTGAATTAATTTGTTATTTTTTTGGCAGCATTGGGATTTGAACTCAGGGCACTCTACTACTTGAACCACTCCACCAGCCCTTTTCATGTTGGGTATTTTCGAGATAGGATCTCTCAAAATATTTGCTGGGGGCTGGCTTCAAATTTCCATCCTCCAGAGCTCTTGTCTCCTGAGTAGCTAGGAATATAGGCTTGAGCCCTCAGGCATTGGCTTCTGGGTTGAATTCTTAAGTGACTTTTATTTTTTGGCAATACTGGGGTTTGAACCTCAGGGTCTTGCACTTGCTAGGCAGACGCTCTACCACTTGAGCCACAACACCTCAGCTCTGGGTTGAATTCTTAACATGCTGTTGTTTACTTTTCATTTGATTTGCTACTGACTATTGTTTCCCCAATTTTCTCCACCATCCATCTGACTCTGTCTTCATCTTTACTCGGTCTTTCCTTTCCACCATCTTCTTGCCCGGCCTTCTTGCTCAGGAGCCAGCTCCTGCAGTCGATGAAACAGAAGAAGCACTTGCTGCTGGTGGATGTGTACCTCTTCCGATCCTGGTTCAGTTTGCTGCCTCTGGGAAACTTGGTTTCCTACCTGGAGCACACCACTGAATACTTGAGTGACATGCCTGCTCGGGTCTTGGACTGTTTTCTGGGGATTTATTACCGGCTGCAAGGACTTCAAGTGATCTGTCACCGAAACGCAGAGGTGTGTCCTTAGTAGTAGGACAGCAAGTCCTGGCCTAGCACAAGCAGATTGACACCTAAACACGGGGAAGCTGGGGCTAGAATTCAAGTGTACAGCATTTGTCTAGCATGTGGGAAGTCCATCCTCAGCACTGCCAAAAAAAAAGTTAATATAGCCAGGCACGGTGGTGCCCATGTAATCTCAGCATTGAGGAGGCAGAGGGAGGAGGGTTGAGAGTTTGAGGCCAGCCTGAGCTACATAGCATGTTCAGCACAATCCTAGCTGCGTAGTGATCCCTTATTTCAGAAAACAAATAAAAAAGCTAAGCATCAGAAGCTCAGGTTTCTCTTTTCTTGAAGGGAAACAGAAGACACACAGAAATGAGAGAATCAGAAGGCATCATTTTTAGGGTTAAGTACTGATTTCTTTCAGTTTTTCTGTCTCATAAGTAGAGTTTAAGAAATCGCCAGCTTTCTGTTTACAATTGTGCTGGGCAGAATTGGAAAGCACTGTGCTTGTGATTCACTTCACAGTAGCTCACTTTGCTTTCACCTTTTTTTTTTTTTTTTGCGGTACTGGGGTGTGAACTCAGCACCTTACACTTGCTAGGCAGGTGCTCTATTACTTGGTTGTACTGGGGTTTTACCTTTTTTTTGAGTATAGAAAATGGTACAGTTTTATAGTCTGAATTTTGTTGATGAAAGACAGAAGGCTAGTTACTCCAGTTCTCTAAAACTTGTTAGTAGGAAGAGGGAAACAATGGCTTGCTCTGCGCTGCACTCATGTAGGGCTTTGCTCAGCTACGTGTCAGCAAACGCAGGGGCATCACAATTAAGTGCTTCATAGTTCCCTTCTCTTCACTGCCCTAGGATGTCAAGAATCTTTTTAGAATGCTGTTGCACCTCGTGGACATTTTCCAGGACTCGTAAGTAAAGCAGTGAAGTGTGTCTTCTCTCCCACGTGGCCCCTGGTGGGGTCTTGGTTTCCCGTGTGGACTGCAGCATCCCACACTTGCTGTGGTGATAGGAAGGTCATAAACCCATTTACACCCCACTTCTCTTTCCAAGTTGTTAAGCTAGTCCTCCAGGCTTTTATTTTTAAAAAGCAAATGATAGCTATCAGCTGCTAAGATTTTGATTCACCTCTATCTGGTCTTTTTTGCTCTGCTTTTTTTTCCCCCTTATTTTTAAATGCTCATCATCATAGTAGATATTTGTGTTGGCATCCTGCAAAATACATTGAGTTTCTTTATTTTTGCAAGTCAGGCGGTTTAAAATAAGAAATGAAGGTGGCTTTGGATAATTATCTGAAATCATTCGTGTGACTCTGCCATCCTGGGAGGATGCACAGAAATGCCTGCCACCTTCCAGCCCTGCCACACCTGCACGCTGCAGGTGTTCCAGATGCAGGTGGTGGCACTGCCTGGGTCCAGCTCCAGTTAGCAGAGCTGCCCAGTGACTCTCACGTCTCTGGTCTTATCCACGCATGACTTCTGTGAACACGGAACCTGGCTCTCACAGGGCTGTAGAAATTCCACATGTGCATATGCTCTTTTGCTAATGTTTCTTGCTCTTCCTCCTTCCCCGCTTCCTGACTTTTTTTTTCCTATCATCAGCTCTGATTGCCAGTATTTTAACCTGGCTTTTGTTAGAACAGCTCAGGCTAAGAGGCAAAATAAAAGGACTGTTTCCTTTTTACCCAGGTCACAAATTCAAGGTCAGCTGAAATCTTTTTGGTGTTGGTTAACACCTTCCTTGTAGCCTTCAAAGGGAAGGGACTGGTTACTAGAATGGGTGTTATTTTCTCATCTTTCCACCTCCTTCAATGATTTGGCTCAACTCTGTGGGGCAGGATTCTCGAGGAGACCTTGTTCCCATCCTACCTGACCGTGTGCCTGAGACTCCACGAAGGTGTCTGCAGCATTACCAAGGAGCGACAGTTCTTCGAGGTGCTTGCCTTGTCGGCTGAAGTGCTATGCACCATTATTAGAGTCAGACCTCTCGGGGTAAGTGGAGCCGAGGCACCTCGTACTGTACCCGGCATGGCCTGGGCTTGGCACAGCCTCCATTTTCAAAGGAAATAGGTCGAGTGCTGGTGGCTTCCACCCATAATCCTAGCTACTTAGGAGGCTGAGATTGGGAGGGTGGAGATTTGGAAAAACATCTCCAAAATATAACCAGAGCAAAATGGACTGGAGGTGTGGCCCAAGTGGTAGCACCTGTTTTGTAAGCGTGAAGCCCTGAGTTCAAACCCCAGTCCCACAGAAGAAAAAAAAAAAAAAAGAAGAGGAAGGAGACTTAAGTCTGGGGTGGCTGGAATGGATTGAGTTGTGATTCTGTGATCAGATATTTATTGGGCCCCTGGTCCATGCTGACTTCTGTTCTGTTCATCGAGGATATTTGGGCACAGCAGAAGTTATGCCTTGCATACCTCAGGCTCACACTGGAGGGAGGGAAAGTGGTGATGTCCAGCACGTCAGATGGCTATGGGCAAACTGAAAAGCCAGTCTTTCCCACTGCAACTTTTTTTAAAACTTATTATTTAAACACAGCAGCAAAATCCATATCCTATTGTTACTGGAACAGGGAGGTTCCAGAGTCTCCAAGATAGAAGAAGGCTCTAGCTGGCCCTTCAGTACTAGGTTCATGACAGAATTGCAAAACAAGTATTTTAGGACACACAGAGGTAGAAAACAAGCAAGTTTATTAGGCAAAGTGAAGAGAGGACAGAACACCAAGCAACGGGTGCGGGCACACCTGGTAAGAGGTGTACCAAGTGCTCTCAAATCAGGGAATTTATGGGAAAAAAGTGTGTTGAGGGTCTGGCTTACATTCCCCTTAGGGTGAGTACTTGCTTCCCTTTGTCCTGGACACTGGAACACCCAGTCATCCTTACTGGTGCTCTGTTTTGACGCTGTCATTAGGCCCAGAGATAGATACCAAGTCTGGTCGGTTTGCTAACTTTGGGTCATTGTGACATAGATGTCTTTTTTCCTTACACATTCCTTCAAACGATGCGTGGCTTTCACCAGGTGCTGCATTCAAGGCAGGCATCATTCCTGATCATTGCTTTTTCTTCTGTGATCAAAGAAGTCATTTTACCAAATGTTTAACATAGTCTTGCTCAATTCCCTGTGTGTAGTTATTTGGGTAAGCAGGCAAGGTCAGAGGGAGAGAGCTGCTTTTCTTTCTTTCTTTTGCCTGTATTTCTCAGCTTAGTGAGTGTGAGTCTGAAGCTTAAGGCAAAGAAAGTAGTATCTGTGTGCTTTAATCGAGCTGTTCACTAGTAGACTGTTAATCTCGGAATTCCTGGCTGCTGCCTCGTGCCTCTCTTTCCCTGATCTGTCCTGCCTCACAGCGAGTGCAGCTCAGTGACCCCTAACCAACCTCCGGATGGTCCCGGCTCCTCTGGGCCCCTCTGGGCCCCTCTCCAACACTGCAGATCACTCTGTCTGTCTTTGGACTTGACACTTTCTGAATCTCACCATCCCGTCTCTGAGGTCCATCCCTCCTGCCCCATGTGTCAGGAGCTCTTTTCACAGCTGAGTCTATGAGCTTTGATTTGAAGTGGTGTGGGCGTTTAACTGTCTTACAAGTCATGACTGTGACTTCCGGGATAAGGGGTCACTCAGTCTGTGTCTTAACCCGATTCCTTTCAGTATTTTGTGCCACACACACTTGAAAGATGCATTTTACTGGTAAAGTGACCACTTTCTGTTCAGTGGTGCTATTTGAACCAGGAGGTGTCACTTACTAACAACTGTGTTTTTGAAACTTAAGTTAGTTACTTAAAATACATTTTTCTGCAGAGATAACTATATTCAGTGTTGGTTGGGGCCTCTGATTAGTCTAATCCCTGCTGTGACCAGGAATATTCTACTTGCACCCTAAAAACAGGATAACCTTGCATTCTGAAGTAGAAAAAAGCAAAAACAAAGTGTGAAGTGACCAGGGTTTGGAAGACTTTTGGTTGCGTGGTGGGATTGATCAGCCCCTGGTGCAGAAAAAGGAACACAGCTTGTGGTCCTGCATTCAGTGTCTGGCCTCAGGGTTGTTTGTGAATTTATGTATTGGCTCCCTCTGCCAGTCCTGTGTGGGTGCAGAGGACATAAAGATGGGTGCCTTGTGTGGCTGGGGCTGACTGTCGAGTTAATAGAACACCTGGTAGTGATCACAAGGGACACACACACCACAGCGAAGCTTCTGGATTGTTCCTGAAGGCGCTATGTCATTCATGGACCTCAAGCCAGTGCCATTTTCAGGTCATCCTGAGTTGCTTTCTCCTGTACCCTGGGCTCTGGTCCCCCTGCACTGGGAGCCTCCCCCTCCCCTTTCCTGAGGGCCACATCGTCTTTCAGGCCCTTCCTCACACCTCTGTGTGAGGAAGACACACACCACCTGATGGACCACCTGACATTTTTCCATCTTGACACCTACTGTGACTGATGAGCACACACATGCTTGCCCGTCCGTCTATGAACTCTTCATCTCTAACTCTGTGGAGAGTTCCTTAATGCAGGAACTGCGTCTGCTTAGCCACCACGTCTCTTAGCCCTGGTGGATGGCCTCAGGGTGGTTCTCAGTGCCCCTTGAGGGAGGCAGGGAGGACAGCAGCTCCAGGTCTTGTGGTGCTTGGGTGATAAGGGGAACACTGGTTAACGCTGCCCTGAAAGGGCTCCTCGGGGCAGGGGTCCTGGTGCCAGAGCTGCATTGCTTTGTGAAGGGGAAGGAGGAGTTGCCATAGGACAAATGGCTGACAAGAGCCTTTGAGCCGAGGAAAGGTGTGGGTGGAGTTGGGAAGGAGGGAAGTGAGGGCTGTCTCACCCAGAGTGCCCGGGGGAAGAGGACATGGGTCACCCTGTTGGCCAACAGATGGAGGAGCAGGGCAGGAGTTTGCTGAGCTCTTCCCTGGGGTTCTCAGGTAGCTCTGTGTCCTGGGCTGTGTTCTTGTCACCCATCCTGGAGATGGTGCCCAGCTTCTTCTGGGGTCCCAGCCTCTGGAGGCTCTCAGTGGGGCTGCATCAGCTCTGGACCTTTCACAAAGGATACGGCTCTGTGCCTTTCCCCCCACTTCGGTCCCATGTGGCCCCTTTCATGGGGAACCTGAGTGTCTAGGGATACCAAAGTGCTTGTCACAGGTGGGCTTCAGTCGAGGCCCAGAGCTATTACTAGGACACCATGAGCTACAGAGTGGAGCTGGTAAACCCTGCCTCATGTTCCCACAGGGTGTGGAGGAGGGCCCGGCAGACGAAGTCACCAAGGCCTCTGTGACGAGCGCCCTCCAGGGGGCCCTGGCCGCCACACGGACCTGGCTCAGCCGGGTGTTTACCCGAAACATGTTCCAGACATACCTAACGACTGTGCGGTTCACTTACCCCGATGAGATTGCGGTAAGCCTTGCCAGGACCTGGGAAGCTGCTGTAGGCATGGGGCTGGGGATACGCATGACTGTGACCCGTCACTACCCGGCAGAAGAGCCACAACCATGGCCTGAAACCCTAGTCCTGCCACGTTTCCTCTGTAAGGAAGGAATGTGGTTTAACTAGACAGGACATTTGGAAGGTCCCAAGGTCAAACTAGAGGGATATCAGCTTTCCGTGCCTTGCAGTGACAGTGACAGCTATGGCAGGAGTACTACTTGGAAGCAGAACCTGAGTCAGTTTCAGAGCTGTGGCTGCAAGCTGGGATGTGGCTGATGGGCCAAGAGGCCATTTGCCAGGACACTGGGCCAAATGTGCCTAGACCTGAGGAAAGGGGATGCCACCAAAAGGGCTGGGCCATGGAAGGGATTCTGCAGGAGGGTGCCCTGGAGTGGAACAGAGGACCGAGGAGAAGCCAGTGGTTGTGGCTGGAGTGACCTCCCAGGGGCCAAAAGGCTGAGAAGTGGAGGCTCGCTCTCCATCGTTTGCTTTCTTCCTGTGTCCTAGAAGGGAAGAGCGTTTTCTAGTTGGGTTTTTGGGCCGTGAGGAGACTGTGGAGTGCACCAGAGCTCCTTCTCACCAAGAGAGTCCCTCAGGTCCCCAGTTAGTCGTGATGTGACACACAGGCACCTCTCTGTATGGCCCAGGGTGGCCTTGCAGGACTGGCCACATGCCCCTTTTCTGTAAAGCAAAGCCCCGACCTTTCTTTCCTGGAAGACTAGAGATGTGGTGGACGCTGGTGACGAGGGAGCTCATCCAGCCTCCTGAGATGTCCAGGGCTCTCAGCAGATGGCTGTGCATTGCTGATATCATGGGGCAATGATGTCATGAGCATCTGTGCTCATGATTTCACCTGCCTGTCCTCTGCCCCCTGCAGGACCAGGCCTCTGGCAGGCCCATTGCTACCAAAACAGGGTTGCTCATCCCAAACTGTGGCTTTAAAGGTGAAAAAGTCCTTCCTGGGCTGCAATGTGAAGTTGCAGACTGACAGGCTGAAATCCCACCAAAATAAAGTTGAATTATGAAATACTTTTCAAGATTCTAAGTGGTACAATCCTGCAAGCATGAAGTACCAGATAAGGAAAGCTCGTGACCCGCTGTCAGGAGAGGATGGCTCTAAGTGAAATGTAGTGATAATGGTAGGACAGACAAACAAAGAAGCATCATAAAGCGTTTACTCTGAGGCAGTTGCTTTGTTGTCTGTGTTTTACACACAAGGTCGCCAAGGTTTGAGGGGATGAGCGCGTGCTGGTGTTGTTGGTAACCAGGGCTCTTTCTCCTGGGAGAGGGAGACAGGGAAGAGAGAAAGAGAAGAGCTCTGGTGTGGAAAGAGCTAAAGGAAGCAGCAGGAACCCATGATTTAGACAACACTTCCCAGCTCCATCCACCTAAAGGGCCTAGCAGCAGTGACACCCTGGGGCTATGAGCACACCCCAGTCAAGTCATGCCGTCTGACTGCCATCCCCACCAATGGAGCCAGCTGCAGACATAGAGCAGGAGATGCACAGGGTGGACAGGGCTCCTGGTGCTGGAGTCAGGAAAAGGCTAGAGAACTCTTTAAAAAAAGATACGTGATCACTAAACGTAGCATGTCCCAAGCTGGACCCTGAGTCATTCAGAACGTCAGGTGGACATCTGATGGCACGGGGGTGGGCATGGGTCATACATCATAATATGGTCTCCATGCTCACTGTCCGGAGGGGGACTGGCACACTCTAGGTGTGTAGTGGAAGGGCTGTAGTGATAGGAGACTCCTGCCCAGGTATATAGATAGGTGTAAGTGTTACGATATTGCAACTTGCCTTCAAGCAATGAAGAGAGAGTGGAGAGAGAGAGACAGAGTGAGAGAGAGAGAGAGAGAGAGAGAGAGAGAGAGTGCGCAAGCTGCAGTGTCACATGACAGACCGCAGGACTGTAGTGGAAAGGATGGAGCTCATTTTGCTGTTTTTGTATATTTGGAGTTTTTCAAGATAGACATTAGAGGGAAATCCTTCCAGAACAAAAAACAGTCGCCCACAGGAAGGACGGTGGTGACTACTGGCCCAGTAGGGTCAGGACAAGGTGGGTGGCTTTGCCTTGACTTACCACTAAACCAGCTCTCTACTGGCAAAGATGGAATGGGAGCCCAGGCACCCTTGAGGTCCGGTGCCCTTTGTGTTTTCGTCTGTCTGCCTTATTTTATTTGACACAGGGTCTTCATAGGCTGGGCTCAACTCCTGGCCTCAAGTGATCGTCCTGCCTCAGTCTCCCGAGCAGCCGGAACTGGAGGCCAGCTACACCGCTACACTGCACCTGGCTGTCAGTCTGTCTTTCTTCTGCATAGCATCGCCCTGTGGCATAGTGTCCTAATGTCTGTCACTTACGCATGGGTCTTGCAGGTCTGGCGGAGGCTGGTAGAAATCAACTTCCCTGAGGAGCATGGCTGGAAGATATCACTGCTGAAAGACATGGAAGGGAGACTCAAGCAGGTACCAGACGTCGGGGACACTCTTTTCAGGGGGTGAAGGAATTTTAGTGAGGCCAGACCTTGGCAACACCAGTGTTCACAAATGGTACATTGAGACGGACAGTCTCTGCTGGGTATGGGATGAACATGACTTTGTACTTGTGTTTCTGATCTGGCTTTCATAGTCCAACCACAGAGGGACATTTCAAAGTCCTAGTGTGGTATTCCTGAGAAGAATTAAGGAACAGGATCCTGTGGTTGTGGGGACCCTAGATGAATATTGGTTAAAGCTCTTCGCTATGCAGTTGTCTTTTGGTGTCAGGCGCCTTATTAAACAAAGTGACAGAAAACACAAGAACCACTGTTTGTTTTGCATGAAGGCCAGTGACCCTGGAAAGTTTGCTTTGACATGATGTGAGAATTTCATATGTACCTGTCAAATGGATCTTTTTAGGAAAACAGAAGCAAGGAAAAGAGCCATTTCTCAAATTTTACCTGCTTTTTGCAAGCTTTTGTGCTGGCTGCTTTTTTTCAGAGTGGGAGAAGAGCCTCTGTGTTGTATCTTCGCTCCTCTGATGTGGGGATCGGGGAGGACGTGCTTAGTGGGGAGGGAGAAGGCTGAATCGTGGGCATGGGTGAGACAGTGAGAATGACCAGGCGGTTCATGCACGGTAAATCAGTGTGCAGCGTCCAAGAGCCCTCTCGCCTCCTTCCATGTCCAGGAGCGGCCACTGTCCCAGATCAATGTCTACTGCAACTCTCGCTGGGAGGACGCCGGCCCTGATGACAGTGTGACTGGGAGCTTTGAGAAGTGTGCCATCGAAGCCGTGAGCTATGCTTGCCAGGTGACAACCTGTCCATCTCTGGGGTTCACTGCTGCTTTCTAATGTGGCCAGCTAAAGCTGCCCACTGTCTGCTGGTTCTGAGACCTCATGCTGCCAGGGAAAGGGTCCGGGGTGTCCCCCTCACTGACTGGGGCCATGGGCTGAAATCCAATGCTTTCTACCTACTCCCAATAGGCAGCTTGGCTTCTTGTTCCCAAGCTGTCATTTGCCATGGAAAGCCACAGGCACTCACAGGTGGCCTTGACACACCCTATCCTGCAGGCCACGTCTCACTTGTGCCTGTGTGGTCATCACTGCTGCCTTGTTTTGCTGTCTGCTAACACTTGCCTAGCAGGCGTGCAGTGAAAGACTCCAAAGGTGGACAAAATATTGACGGAGGAGGGTGTGAGAATCTGAAAAGATCCTTTGGGACTGGGTGCAGCTCAGTGGAGAGCACTTGCCTGGCATGTGTGAGGTCCTGGGTTCTATCTTAACACTGCAGAGTGAGGGAGGGAGGGATGGGGGAGGATCAGAGAGGGACATTTCAAAGTCCTACTGTGATACTCTGGAGAAGAATTAGGGAACAGAGAAGAAGGGAGAAAGGGGAAAGGAATATAGGGGAGGGGAGGGAGGGGGGAGTGGGGAAGGGAAGGGAGGAGGGAGGGAGGAAGAAAAGATCTTTCAATCAACTTAGCTTTTTTCTGCAAAGTGGAGATCCTCCCCAGCCCTTGGCAGGACCAGTGCCCGGGTTCACCACATGTCCAGGCTCCTTGTTAACCCCAGTACCCAGTTTCCTGGCATGCCTCAGGCCCTGGGCTGCATTGCTGGTGAAGTTCTGGGACCCCAGGGTTGTAACTATAAGACTTTCTTTTCTCTTTGCTGTTCACTGCTCTGTTGAGATGTTATTCACGTATCCTACAAGTCACCCCACTGACAGGTGCAGCTCAGTGAATTTTGGTGTATTCACAGACGGGCGAACGCTTCACCATGGACACGTTTAGAACATTTTTCACTTTATTCTTTTTCTATTGTAACTGGAGTGATTTATCCATTCCTTTATTTACTGTGGGACTGGAGACTGCATCCAGAGCCTCACTCTCCCCGAGATACATTCCGAGCCTTTGGTTTGATTTCGAGACAGGGTCTTCTGAATTGCCCAGGCTGGACTTGAACTCAAGATCCTCCCTGCTCAGCCTCCAGAATAGTTGGGATTACAGACGCGCAGTGCTACGTCTGGCTGGAACTGTTTTCTTCATTTCATTTTCGGATTGTCCGTTGCTCATGTAGAAACACAGCTGCTCCCTGCAACTTTGCTGACCTGACTCACGGGCTCTAGTGGTGTGCGGGAGGGAGAGTGGTGTATTCTGCAGTTTCCTGTGTCTGCATGATCGTGCTGTCTGTGAGGGGGGTACTTCCACTTCCTCTGCAATCTGAATGTTTGCTGTTTCTTTTTCTTGCTTAATTGTCCTGGCCAGACCTCCTTGCTTTGCTACAAGTGGTGAAATGGATGTCCTGTCTTGTTTCTGATCTTAGGGTAATAGATTTTTGTCAAATCCCTTTTCTCTGTCCAATTCAATAATTATATGATTTTTATATGATAAGCTGTAATATATTAACTCGGATGTACCCTTGGTCACAGCATATAATTATTTTTTTAATATGTTGCTGAGTAAGGTTTTCTTTTGTCCTTTCATTTGTTTCTTGCGGTGCTGGGAGTAAAAAAAAAAAAAAACCCCAGGGCCTTGTGCACGCTGGGCAGGCGCTGAGCACTGAGCCACACCCCAGCCTGCCTTTGTCTTTTTGCCCTCAGAAAGTATACATCGTAAATTTCCCTGTGGTTTTTATTAGTTGCTGAAACTGTTTGCAAAACCCTGAGCCTAAAGAAGAAAAGCATTTTGTTTCTTGGTGAAGAACCAGAAAGACAATTCCAGTGCATAGTTTGCAGGTAGTCTTTAGAGGAATTTTGCTTGGGAACACAGACTATGTGGCACGTAAGGTTTTGTCTCCTTATTTTTGACGATGTCTAAGTCCAGGAGAAATGTAGAAACTGGAAGTGAGCAGAGGAGGGGTGTAGCTTGTGGGGTTTTTGGGGTTTATGTGTCTCTTTTCATCTTCTTGTAGTGCTAAGATCAAACCCAGGGCCTTGCACATGTTAGGAAAGTGCTTTACTACTGAGATACAGCCCAAGCCTGTTTTTTATTTTTATTTTTTTTTGGTAGAACTGGGATTTGAACTCAGGACTTCGCACTTGTAAAGCCATGCCACCAGTCCCATTTTTCTCTGGTTATTTTGGGGATGAGGTTCTCACAGACTATTTGCCTAGGCTGGCCTCCAGCCATGACCCAGCCTGGTTTTTTGTTTTGTTTTGTTCTTGTAGTAGTAAGGTTTGAACTTAGGGCCTCATGCTTGCCAGGCCATTGCTCTACTGCCTGACCACGCCCCCCAGCCCTCCTTTCATTTGTCTGGTACTGATCCCTTCAGGAGATGGCATACAGGAAATGGAAACGCTCTAAGAAAAGAGCGTTAATTGTTTTACTGTTCCTTTTATTTTGTTTTGGTATTGTCGTGGTGCTGGGCATTGAACCCAGGGCCTCATGCGTGAGCCATTCCACCAGCTCCCCCCCCCTTTTTTTGAGGCCCTGTAAAAGCACACTTTGGACAAACTTCTGAAATGCTATTGGAAGGGTAACCTCTGTTATTTTAAAGTGAGTTCTTGCACAGGTTCTAAACTTTTCCCTGTTGGCTCCTTTTCCTATAGTCACAGACCAGTATTCTTGAGGGCCTTTCTTGCAATGATTTGCGGAAATTTGGCACCCTCGCCTCCGCTGTGATCACCAAATCCTGGCCTCAGAACAACGGCAAGGCTGTGGAAGACCCGGATGAGATCTTTAAGCACCTGCTGAAGTGGCCAGACGTGAAGCAGCTCTTCAAACTGCACGGTACGTGGGAGGGCTTCCGGGAGCCACCTGGGCAGCCTGGTGCCCTGGCCTCCCTGAGCAGAACAGGGCAGCAGACCTGCCCCGGGGCGCCACTGGGATGTGCTGATGTTCCTTACACGAAGCAGCCTGGGCAGTCCCACAGGGACTGGGGCAGGGGCAGGGCATCCTGCATAACAGAATGGCTAACACCAAGGCCACTGTTCACTGAGTGCCTGCTGGGTAGCGGCTCTGTGCTTCCACCCTGTTCCTGAGCAGTCCCTCCACCAGGCCTCCTTTTTAAGACCTCAATTTTTCGATAGGGGGACAGAAGTTCAGAGGGCAGATCCCTTAACCAGGGTCTCAAAGGTACTAAGTGTTGGGAACTAAAGTTGAAACCTAGGTGAAGGCTGGGCACAGTGGTTCATGTCTATAATCCCAGCTATGTGGGAGGCAGACATCAGGAGGAGGCCAACCTGGGCAAAAAGTTAGTGAGACCCCATCTCAACTAATAAGCTGCGTGTGGTGGTGGCATGCCTGTGATCCCAACCACGTGGAGACGTAGATGGGAGGACTGTGGCCCGAAGCCAGCCCTGGACAAAAACACAAGACCCTATCTGAAAAATAACTAAAATGAAAGGGACTGGGGATGTGGCTCAAGTGGTAGAATGCTTGCCTACTACTCAAGGCACAAGGCCGTGAGTTCAAACCCCAGTATTGCCAAATACGGACAATACCCTCTGTCATTCTGAGATGAGTGTTAATACCACGCCAGCACAGGACGTCCCGTCTGCTCTCCCAGCATCCCGTCCTGCGTGTCACACGTTGTCCTCGAGGGCTCTGCACGTGAGAGCCACTAGCTGCAGGACGCGTGGTGGTGCCTTTGCCCAGTCGGGTCGGGTGGGCGCGAGTCTCGGTTTGGTGGGTGAGGTGGACGTCCAGCCCGGCTCTGCCCCTTCCTTGTCCGGAGAGCCGTGGGGTTCACGTACGGTCACACAGGGGTGCGGCATGTGAGGGCTACACCTACTCACACAGGAGGATTGTGTTTGTGTTTTCAGTTGATGGACTTTACAAAAGCATTTTAGCTGAAGAGAAAATTTATCAGGATGGAGTTCCCATGTAGCTCCGCCCAGCACAGATTCCCCTGCCAGTGCACCAGGCACGAGGGGGTTACATTTGTTACCACGGAGGCGCCCATATTCACTGAAACCCATGAATTCGGCGGATGTGACATGGGATTGTTTTTGGTGGTACTGGGGTTTGAACTAGGGGCCTGGCTCTAGCTGGACAGGTGCTCTCCCGCTCAAGCTATGGTGGCTCAAGCCTTGTTGCTTGAGTGTGTTTTTCAGATAGAGTCTCACACTTTTGCCTGGGGCTGGATCCTGCTATCCATGCCACCTGTGTGGCTGGGATTATAGGCGTGTACCACCCCCCATTCTGTGGGTTTTGACAGATGTATAGTGATGTGACTTGTGCATTACGATATGACACAGAAGAACTTCCTGTCTTGGGGATCTCTGTTCTTCCTCCCTTACCCCTTCCTTTTTAGTTTTGTCTTTCCCAGAATGACCCATAGTTGGAATCATGCAGTATGTATGAAGCCTTCCAGACTGTCTTCTTTCACTTAGCAATGTGCAATTAAGGATCCTCCATGTCTTTTCATGGCTCGGGAGTTCAGTTCTCTTCATTAGTGAGTAACAGTCCGTTGTCTGGATCGGCCACAGCTCACTTTCCCACTCACCTGCCAGCTGCCTCCATGATTCTGCAGTTATGAATAAAGGGCTTTGTTTTTTCTCCCCTTCCTTCTGCTCCTCTTCTTCCTCCTTCAGCACTGGAGTGGAACTCAAGGTGCCACACTTGCTAGATACTTGAGTCCCCACCCCCAACCCTTTTTGCTTTTGTTATTTTTAAGGTAGGGTCTTGCTTTTCTCGCCCAGTGCCAGCCTTGACTGTGCTTGTCCTACTGAACAGCTCCTGCTTAGCCGGGGTGACAGGTGCACGCCGCCCCCTCCAGCCTTTTTGTTGCTGAGATGGGATCTTGCCAACTTTTTGCCCAGACTGGCCTCCAACCACGATTCTCCTGATCTCTGTCTCCCATGTAGCTAGGATTTTAGGTGTGAGCTACCGTGCCTGGCTTGGCCATTTGGTTTTAATGGTAAAGATAGATTTAGCCTTTTTTATAATGCTGGCTGCAGCTCATATTACTGAGAAATTGTCTGGTAGTTTAAGCATATTATAAATTTTTCTCTCTCCACACTTGTTGTGGAAATGTTTCTTTAGCACCAGCAAGGCAGCCTCGATGGACTGGCTTATCCCTGTTGTGATTTATTCTGTGCCTGAATCTGTAGAATGGGCTTTTTTTTTTTTTTTTGGTGGTACTGGGGTTTGAACTCAGGGCCTCACGCTTGCTAGGCAGGTGCTCTACCACTTGAGCCACCGCTCCAGTCCTTTTCTTGTGTTGGGTATTTTCGAGACAGGGTCTCAGGAAGTGTTTGCCCAGGCTGGCTTTGAACTGCAGTCCTCCTGATCTCTGCGTTCTGAAGAGCTGGGATTACAGGCGTGAGCCACCAGCGCCCAGTCAGGACGGGCAGATTTTAAAGGAGTCGTGTAGGCTAAGGAGTGTGTCCAGTGTACAAAGTGACACAGGCTTTAAAGCCCAAGCCGTGTGTTCTCCTGCCTGACTTTGGGGGGACGTTGCTCAGGAGGCAGATGGGGCACAACCCGAACCTCACGGGCAGAAGCAGACTCAGCCACGTGAGGCAATGGCCGGGGGCGTTGGTGAGGTAGGGACAGGAGTTGCGGGACTTCCTGGGCTAACAACAGGATGGGGGCAGGGAGCCCAGGGTTTGAACTCTGTCCTTCCTCTGGTCAGGAACCAATGAGAAACTGCTAGCCCACATCACAGAGGAAAGCAAGAGGTTGATGGCTGCTGCTGACTCGGTGTTCACAAGAGTGGTCGGTGACCTCCTGGAGGGGACCATTGTTATCGGGCAGCTGGAGCTGATCACGAAGTGCCAGCGTCAATTTCTGGACATCTGTCATTTAAGTAAGTGTCAGGGTGCTGCAGTCACGAGGACGTTAAACCCATGTTGGCGAGCGTATTTTTGTAGCTGGCTGGTCTTTTCAGTCTTCATAATCAACTTTCCAGAAAGTTGAGAAGCAGTGATTTATAATTCTTAGGCAAAGTCACGGAAAAGCAATAAAATACTAGCAGAGCAAGAGCACTCGCTCCGTTTTTGCCTCCGGCTGCCAAGCTCGCGGCTCCCATCTTAGAGCCGGGCTGGGCGGAAGCCTCATGGTGCCGCCTCATAGCGGTGACCGAGGACGCGCTCACAGCCAGGCAGCACTGGTTTATTTGATCTCTTGGGTTATTTTATTCGTATTTTCCAGAGAGAAAAAGTTCTTTATTTCAAAAGAACAAATGTGACGTGAAGGTCATGCTGGCTTGGAGGAAGGACGAGCTGGAATTTCTCAAGGAGGAAAAGAATTGCGTGGACAGCCTGCTGAGGCTGTGCGGGAAGGTGAAACACCACGTGCTAGGTGCGAGCCCGCGGTGCTCTGCAAGGGTGGGGTCTCGGGGAACAGGCTGGAGGGGGATGCGGTGACGGGATCACAGTAGCTGGCCTCGTTTTGGAAATTAAACAACTCTTTTTAACCAAGTTTCCTGTGCATCTGGGGGGACGGAGTGAGGGGGGAGCAGGTCCACCTCATTGAGTCCTGTTTTCGGGATCACCTGCAAATGTCCCTCTGAGTTTTCAGGTGTCGGCACTATCTGTTGATGTCCTGTCGTGGGGGTGAGGACGCAGGCCTCTCTCTTCCAAGCCCTGTGCACACAGCCTCTGGCTCTCTCGTGGTGTCTGAATTGGTGTCGCACACATCCAGGAAGTGTGTCAACCCTGGAGATGTAAAATACACAATTCACAAGTGGGCCGTGAAGGAGACCTTAATCATTTTATATTTCTTGTAGAAGCATAAACACATGCTTGTTTTTTTTCACTGTGTTCATTTTTTTTACTTTCTTTCTCTTTTTTTTTTCCAATACTGGGATTTGAACTCCGGGCCTCACACTTGCTAGGCAGGTGCTCTACCACTTGAGGTACCCCACCAGCCTTGGTTTTTTTGTGTTGAGTATTTTTTGAGGTAGGTTCTTGTGAACTATTTGCCCAGGCTGGCTTTGAACTGCGGTCCTCCAGTCTGCCTCCCGAGTAGCTAGGATTACAGGCATGAGCCACCAAGCCCAGCTCACTGTATTCATTTTCTAATTCAACCCTAAACTCTACCCCTGTCTAAATTTCCTCGCAAGACAGTCGGTTTGCACTTCCCAAAGAAATCCCCCAGGCTGGGGCATCTCATTGGACTAGGGATGGAATCCTAGACTCCCTCACTGCCCAGGGGCTGCTTTCTGGGTAGGGCAAGTCCTGCACCCCAGACCTGCTCCTCTGTGTTTGGCAGAGCACAGCCTCTGTGCCCTTGCTGAGAAGGGGGCCCAGGAGGTCAGAGTCTGAGGCCTCAGCTCCTGACAGTGACCACTGTCACTCAGGTGTGTTGCTCAGTGAGGTGCAGAATGCAGATGGGAAGTCACTTCCTCTGGGAGTGCTTGGCTCGCTGCTGTCCCTGGGTGCTGCTCTGAGAAGCCTGACTGCCCCTTGCAGTCCTTTTCATGCAACTGACTTTTGCTTGCTGGGAGCTCCCGACCCTTCTCTGTCCCTGGTGTCCTGAGCGTCATGATGACGCACCTTGGCAGGGACCTGTTTCCATCTACCGTTTTGAGCATTTGGAGAGCTAGAGAACCTATAAAGTCAAGGCCTGGAGCTCAGGACAGCTCCTATGTTCTTTAATTGGCTTTCCCCTCTTGCTGGACTTCCTGTCAATTGACTACTGGACCTCCTGGAAGGGCCGCCTGGCCTTGGTGACTCTTCTCCATTTTGCTCCCATCTCTGACTTTTGCTCTACTCTCTGAGAGGCTTTCTCAGAACTTCACCTTCCAGCCTGTGGGTTAAGCTCCATTTCAGCTCACCTGTGTGTATTTAATTTAAAGAACTCTTTTTTTTTCCCCCCACCTCTGAATGACCCTTTTTATTTATTATTTATTTAATTTTGACAGCACTGGGGTTTGAACTCAGGGCCTTGCAACTGTGTCATTGGCACTGGAGTTACACCATCAGATTTTTTTTTTTTTTTTTTTTTGCCTGGCTTATTTATTTTTTGCAGCACTGGAGTTTGAACTCAGGACCTCAAGCTTGGTAGGCAGCCATTCTACCACTTGAGCCACTCCGCCAGTCCTCCTGCCTACTTTTGAGATAGTGTCTCACTTACCCCATTTATGCCTCCCCATATAGCTTAGGACGACAGGCGTGGGCCACCACACCCAGTCATTGGTTGAGATAGGGTCTCTCGAACTTTTTTCCTGGGCTGGACTCAAACTTCAGTCCTCTGGATCTCTGCCTCCCAAGTAGCTGAGATTACAGTGTGAGTCACAGCACCCAATCTAAACATCCCCTTTTATGCTATCTTGCTCTCATTCATGGGCAGTATCTTCTCTTTTTGAGATGATTGCTATTTTTAGAGGTTTTCTCTTTTTTGTTGTCATTTTTGTGGTGCTGGAGATAAAGCTGCAAGTCTTGCGCAGACTTGGCCAGTGCTCCCCCACACTGCAGCTCTGTGGATCGTCATGGCTACGTTTGAGTTAGCCTGGCTTATGAGTCGGTCCCATGTCTGCTCTCCTACTTGGAGATGTAGACCTGACTTCCAGGTCTCTGGGAGTCAAGAGGTTAGGGAGGATGGCGGGGTCCTAGCACTGTGCACTGCATTCTGTTAGTCCCCGGGTTCTAGTCCAGTCTCCTACCTTCTTCCTTCTACTTCCTGTGTCTGTCTGTGGCTTCCGCTTCCTCCCAGAGTGAGCTTCCCGAGGAAGGGCCTCTGTCTAGAACTGACTTGTAGTCCTGAGAATCTTCCGTATTGCCCCTTCTGGAAGATGAGATGCCTGTCTCTGGCTGGGGTGTAGGTTCAGTCCGCCTGCTGTATCCTATTGCCAAAACTGGGGTACTGAACCACTTCTTAAACAGACCTTGAGCCCCCCCTCCTTATTTCATCTCTGCCTCCTGATTTCCAGCGCCCTGGGTCACCAGTGTCTGCTGAAGGGAACCCTGCACCACGATCCTGGCTGGTGCCCTGCCTCCTGCTGTGACCTCAGACTTCGTGTGTCACTTACCCAGTGCAGTGGCTTTCAGCATCCAAAACTGTTGGGATTCTTTTCTGTTCTTCCTGTCCTTGTCAGCTTAGGACTTTTTCCTTTTTCTTTCTTCTTCTTCCTCCTCCTTCTCCTGCTCCTCAAGTTCACTCAAGTTTTCTTAGAGAAGGGATTAGAACACCTGGAGCAAAATGCTACCATGGCTAGAGGTCTGACTTCCAACCTTTCCTTATGGTTTCCAAAGTGAATTTTGGTGCAATTGAAGCAAGACACTCAGAAGACCTCAACTGCAAGAGGCTCAGTGACGTGATGACCGTGATGCTACCCACCTCGCTGGACTTCAAGCGCAGCACACATTATGATCTGAGCCAACAGTTCCAAGAAATGGCCAGAATGACCCACTCACTGAACAAAAGCCACATCTTCCAGATCTTGTGGGAAGAAGCTGCAGAGTCACTAAGTAATCCTGACGAGGAATCCGAAAGGCCAGTCCTTCAGCTGACCGACGTCTATCAGTGCCTGTACTGTCCTTGCTACGAAGAGTTCGTCACACTCTACAATGATCTGAAGTCAGGACGTATCACGTTTGCTGAGATCGACAACATCTTCAAGGACTTTATAGATAAATACAGTGACCTGACTAAAGACCTTGAGATCATGTGTGCTGTGAATCCTCAGGACCAACAGGAGTGGATCTTGGAGCGAGTTAGCCAGGTCAAAGAATACCACAGCCTGCACCAGGCCGTCAGCTCAGCCAAGGTCATCTCACAGGTCCAGAAGCGTTTGGGACTGACTGGTGACTTCAGTGTTCTTTACACTTTATTAAACTTTGTAAGTTATTTCCTAGGTTATCCTGGGAGGGAATCTGACCTCAAACTCTTTGGGAGCCAGGGGTTTTCCGGCCTTTAAAACCCAGGTGGGATGGTACTGCAGCTGGGACAGGGAGGTCCTGTCTGCTGTACTTGAGGCAAGACAGCACCAAGGTCTTCATTTTCACCTTCATGTGTGGGTGATGTGATTGTTCCTTAGCCAGTGAGTTTTTTCAGTCAACCTGAGATCCAAGAGGTCAAGAAAACATCCAGTTTAACTAGGGCAATGTGGCGTCTTTAGAAAAATGTTCTTTTGGTGGGACTAGGGTTTGAACTCAAGGCTTTGCACTTGTAAATTAGGTGCTCTACTGTTTGAGCCACGCCTCCAGTCCATTTTGCTCTGGTTACTTTGGAGATGGGGTCCCGAGAACTATTTATCTTGGTTGACTTTTAACCTCGATCCTCCTGAGGTGTGAGCCACTGGCACCCAGCTGACTCTGGCCTGATTAGGTTATAAAAGCACAGAAGGAAAATATTTTGTCAACTGTCCAATTGAGTCTAGTTCCAGCAGGAAATGACACATTGCTCCTGTTAAAATTGAGCTTCAAGCCTTTCTTTCTATTTTTAAAAAAATGTTTATATTTATTTATTTATTGGTGGAACTGGGATTTGAACTCGGGATGTAGCACTTGCAATGCAGGTGCTCTACCACTTGGACCACACCTCTAGCCCCTTTCTTCCTCTTTTCCAGAGGAGCATTTATAAACTCCATTGTGACCTATGTTACAGCAGACGCAGGTGTGATAGTGGTTAAAATTCTGCACACAACTTGGAATTGTTCACACTTTGGCTAAGTCATTGTCCTGGCCCTGGGTATTCTTGTTTTGGTTTGATTTGGATTTTTTTTTTTGATTTTTGTTTTGAGACAGAGTCTCACCATGTAGCCTCAAACTGGCAATCCTTCTGCCTCAGCCTCCCAAGTGCTGGGATTATATGTGTGTACCACCATGCCTGCCTTTGGGTCTGTTTCTTGATCAATAAAACAGAAGCAGCAACATAACCTGGTAGGGTTATTGTGAGAAACAGACTTCAATGTCCATGCAAGCTTCTTGGGGGGATGTCAGGTACAGAGGAGCAGCAGAGGAGGTCACCTTGTCCTGCTTGCTGGGCTCTTCCCACAGCAGCTGCACACCCAGGAGTTGGGTCGCAGTGGCTGAGGGTGGACGCTGTTGGTGCATCCAGGCAGACTCGGGGTTCCATAGCCGATGCCGGCCCATAGCCAAGCTTTGTCTTGCAGATTGATGACTTCGAGACCATTCGCCACAAGCAGTTGGTCCAGATGAATAGGGAGCTCATCCAAGCCAAGAAACTCCTGCAGGACATTAGCAAGCCCCGCCGCCGCTGCCTGGAGGAGCTGTCCCTGCACAAGGAGTTTGTGGACTGGCTCCGCGAGGCACTGGGAGGTACCTCGCTCTGCTGGGCTCACCCGGGGCTGGAGAGGGTGGCAGGTTGCTCACCGCAGGGGGTGCCCTCTCCTGACCACATCCGTGCAAGAGGCAGGCCGATGTTGCTGCTCCCTTCTTTAGGTGGGTGGACAGGGACCCCCACCCCCCAGACCCTGAGTTGAATTGACATCAGGACATTTCTCAGATTCCCATATAAAATATCTCCTTTGCCTCCTCCCACCTCTGACTCTCTGCATCCTGGCCATGACTAGCTGAAGGCCCTTTTCTTAACAGTCCTGCCTCCTTTAGCTGTTTCTTCCAGGTGATTTTTACCAGAAGACAAGGAGAGACCCTGCTGTAGAGAGGTTTTACGACAATTGTGCACCTTCTCAGCCAAAGGCTTGGCATCCAGTTTAGTTACTGGATTAGACAGAGGGGAGGAGGAGAAAAGAAAGGCCAGGGATGCTGGAAGAGAACAGACATTAGCACTGGTGTGCCCTGGGGATCTGTAAGGACTTCCTCCTGCAGGTACAGGAGCTGTGCTGGCTCCGCCCTCACTGGGAGCTTTTCTGCTTCCACCTATGGGATCTAGGTTTTTTTTTTTTTTTTTTTTTTTTTTTTTTTTTTTTGGTGGCACTGGGGCTTGAACTCAGAGCCTTATGCTTGCTAGGCAAGTCTGCTTCCACCTATGGACTCTTGGGTCCACTTCGATGCTTACCTTTGGTTAGTAATTAACCTAAGAAGAATGATCTCAGATTTTATAGTTAATTGTCACCATATTGAAAGCTAAGCTCAGTTGCTTTTTTGTTTAAATAGTGTTATGTAGATTAAAAGAAGTCAGGTCACAGTGAGTGCCCAGCACCCATTGCTCAGTAAAGGTCAGGTAGCGGTCAGCAGTGTCACCGTGCACCACAGGTGTATTCCTATGAAAAGCAGGCAGTCAGTCAGACCCTAAGCATCCGGGGTCTTTAGACGGGCATCCGTTTATAGCCTCACTAAGGGTCATCGCCCAGAGTTTGAGGCTTGTTCCTTCGTGGAGTGGTTCTGTGCTGACCTCCTCTCTTCTCTTTGCAAGGCATCAATGAACTCAAGGTGTTCGTGGACCTGGCTTCCATCTCAGCTGGGGAGAATGACATCGACGTGGACAGGGTGGCCTGCTTCCATGATGCCGTGCAGGGCTATGCTTCCCTGCTGTACAAGCTGAACTCGCAGGCAGGTTTCCATGAGTTTATGGACCATCTGGAAGATCTCTGGAAGGCCCTGGAGAACGACCAGCACCTGCCCAAGAAGCTGGTGAGTCCCCATGCCAGTTCCAAGGCAGACTGAGCTGAGCAAGGCTTTGCTCAGCAGCCTCGGGGGCAACTGTGCCTTCAGCTGCACCCCTGTGTGGTGGGTGTGTACGCAGCCTTTGAATCTGATTCTTCAAGGCATTTTTTTTCTCCATTTCTGGAAATGTTTTCTCTGCCTTGGGTGAGAAAGTGACATACAAAGTTGCCTGTCAGCTACAGTCCTCTATACAAATGGGGGACAAAGGCCAAGGGAATGTGCTAAAATGTTCCTATAGTTTACTCTCAGTGTGGTAATCCCATTTTGTTCTGTTACTTCTGGTATTTTCCAGGTGGTTAAGCACCTGCCTAGCAAGCATGAGGCCCCGAGTTCAAACCTCACATACTTCTTGGTGTTTTCCATAATTGATTAGTTTCTTATCAGAAAAAAAAAATTAAAGTTAACATACTGTCTGTACCAGGGTCTGAATTAACTTTACCTAGTGAGCAGACATATAGCCCAGGACCCAGCATTGGCTTGGGGACAGCTGGTTGTCCTCATGGTTGGTTGAAGCAAAGAGGAGGGGTGAACAGAGAGAGAGTGGTTCGCAGTTTTTCTGCTAGAAGCTCACACCCAAATAAAAGCCTCTGTTGCAGTTTTTCCTTAATTCTCCCTGGCTGTGGACCACAAAAGGACAATCAGAACTTTGGGTCCCATGGTGCTTTGTCACTCCTGAGAGGTCCTTTACACTGGGCTTCCAGCGGAATAATGACCTCCCTCCAGGGAGCTAGGTGTGTGACCCATTCATCCATAAATGTAAGCTGAGTGCCCTCCACGTGCCAACCAGGGCATCAGGCACGGTGGAACATGAGTGGTGAGCAGAGAGGCCACTCTGCATGACTGAGGTCCTGAGCAACGAGCCAGAGCGTACAGGAGTAGCACGAGCACTGGGCTCTGACCCTGGAGGAGGGGGCGTGGAGTTTTCCTAGCGAGGCCAGAAGCAGGAGGAGGACAGTAGGAGGAGAGGAAGCAAGACAGTCACTCAGACCTGGTGCCTAGTCTCCACTTTCATCCCAACAGCGAGATTCTGCCAGGAACCTGGAGTGGCTGAAGACGGTTAAGGAAAGCCACGGGTCTGTAGAGCTCTCATCCCTGTCCCTTGCCACAGCAATCAACAGCAGGGGGATCTACCTGATCCAGGCACCCAGAGACGGCCAGAAGGTGAGTCCCCCCCAGAATCCTAACATGGTCCTGGTGGTGCTGCTGAGGCGGGGGCCAGTTTCTAAAGCAAACTCTGAACCTGTGAGCCTTCCAGATTTCTGCAGATGCTGTTCTACACCTGGTTCTCCCCGAGGCTCCCGGCGAGCAGGGGGTCGTGCGCTGCTACTCTTCAGAAGAGCTGAAGGAACTGCTGAACAAGCTGATGTTGATGTCTGGCAAGAAAGACCACAGCAATGTGGAGGTGGAGAGGTTTTCAGAGGTGAGATCTCCAGTCTGTGCTGGTGGTCCCCAGGGCCACCATGGCCTTGAGCTGAGCCAGCCAGTCCCATGGCCGAACTATGGGAAGGTCAGACTTGGCATTTGGTGGACAAGGTGGCTCTGCTTTTGGGCCCAGAGGGTGGAGCTGCTGGGATCTGTACAGGGCACGCAGCCCACAGTCACAAGGCCCAGAGAGGTGTCTGAGGCAGGGCCAGCCCTCGTGACGGCAGTTCCTCCTCCTAAGGTCCTCAGAAAGAGCTGTCACCATGTGTTTATTCAGTGCATCAGAGAGGAGATGACCCAGTGACGAGTTCTTAGAAACATGTGGAAATCATAAATTGCTTTTCTTACTATGTAAATTGGAAAGAATTCAAACACCTAAAGATTCTTTCTCTTCCTTCTGTCTTTTTCCCTTTCCCTCTCTCTCTTTCCCTCCATTCTTTCCTTCCTCCCTTCCTCTCTCCCTCCCTCCCTTCCTTCTTCTTTCTTTCTCTTCTTTTTCTTTCTCCCTCCCTCCCTGTCTCCCTTCCTATCTCTCTCTCTCTCTCTCTCTCTCTCTCTCTTTCTTTTTGATGGTACTGGGGTTTAAACTCAAGGCTTTGAACTTGCTAGGCAGCCATGCCTCCACCAAAACACCTACTAAAGATTCTGATGGGCATCCCTCATCAAACCAAAGCCACCTCATTGGCACAGGTGTATTGGTGTACCGAATGGCCTCTCCCTCGTATTATGGAGTCTGTCTGTAGTTTTTGCATGCTTTATGATTGATGTTCTCTCCTTTAACTTTTTGCTCCCTGGGGATGGGAGCCCTGTCATTAAGCTGATTATGCAAATGAGGAAGGAATGAATATGTGATAAATGTCACTCCTGTCTACCGTAAGTATCCTGTGTTTGAGTGAGCTGGTGGAAGGAAATGAATCCCATCCTTAGAGTTAGAAGCCTGTGTCTGTCACCCTCTCGTAGCGGGCTGTGACGTCTGCACCCACTTGCACTTCCCGCAGGTGTTCTGCAACGTGCAGCGGCTTGTGCAGGTCTTCATAAAGCTGTACTCCGCTGGAAACATGCTCTTCCGCACCTGGACAGCCAAGGTCTACTGCAGGCCCAGGCAGAGTGTCTCTGTCCGCATGGACTTCGACATGGAGTTGGTGAGCCAGCTGGCAGAGGGTGGGGATGTCGTTGAGATCCTCGAAGCGCTCTGCAGGCAAATGGAGCACTTCCTGGACCGCTGGAAGATGGTGGTGACCCAGAAGCGGACAGAGCACTTTTACCTCAACTTCTACACAGCCGAGCAACTGGTCTACCTGAGCACTGAGCTCAGGAACCTGAGACCTAGTGAAGCTGCCCTGACAATGCTGTCTTTCATCAAAGGCAATTGCACTGCTGCTGACGTCTTGCAGGCCCGGGGCATGTGCGATGACAAGGCTGCCACAGACCTCGCGAGGACAGTAAGGGAGGAATTGCCACTGCGGGTCAACTCTGAGTCCAGCATGGTGGCCATGCTGGGGGTAATCATGGAGCAGTCCACAGCGTGCATCAGTGCTTTCCTGCCTGGCTGCCTGGACCTGGAGGCCCTTGGCCATTGTCTGGCTCAGCTGGCCAGGAAGGGCAGGCCTCCCGTGGAACGGCCCCTCCCCAGGGGCCTGCAGGCTGGCCAGCCCAACTTGGTCTTGTGTGACTACTGTGAGGTGCTGCCGGCTGCCCTGGCCATCTACATGCAGGCTCCCAGCCAGCCCCTGCCCACCTTCGACGAGGTGCTGCTCTGCACCCCGGAGACCACGTTTGAGGAGGTGGCACTGCTCTTGCATCGCTGTCTCACCCCGGGCTCCAAGGGGCACAAGGTCTACAGCCTGCTGTTCGCGGAACAGCTGAGCTACGAGGTGGGCTGCCGGGTGGAGGCACTGTTTCAGAGTCTGTGCACGCAGCGCCACCGCGAAGACTACCAGCTAGTGATGGTTTGCGATGGAGCCCGTGAACACTGCTACCTCCCCTCCGCCTTCAGCCGGCACAAAGTCCTCCTCATTCCGCAGGAGCCCCTCGAAGCCATCCAGGCCTACCTGAAGCACCATTACCAGGTCCCAGAGGAGATCCCATCAGCTGCAGCCGTGTTCAGAGAGCAGCTGTGTGTCGGGATTGTGACCTCGGAGAGAGCGGGTGTTGGTAATGAGGGTGTCGGGGTGGACGGGTCCCTGATTCCCAGACACTGCCCACTGATGCTTCCTCTCCAGCAGTGAATGGGCCAAAAGATGCCCTTCTGTAGGTGGAGAAACTGAGTCTGAAGGCGGTTCTAACTCCCCTGTGGTTGTAAATCAGGGTATCTGCTAAGCTGTGATCCTTTATCACTGGTTTTGCAAATTGAGCGATTGATTCACTGGAGCCCTGTTCCCTGCCAGAAGCAGACTTCTCCGTGGATTTCTTTTTTCCTCCATAAATTCCATTGGTGTCTTTTGGGTTGATGTTGGTTGTAGGGACAGGGGAGGCTTGTCTGCTCTGTCTTGAGGGGAGTAAAAAAAACCCAAAACCTCTTTTTTTTTGTTTTTTTAATGGTACTGGGTACTGAACCCATAAGCTAGGCAAGCGCTCTACCACTGAGCAAAACCTCCAACCTTTTCATTTGTATTTTGTTTTTGAGATAGGGCCTCACTAACTTTGTCCAGGTTGGCCTTGAACTCATGACCCTGCTGCCTCCACCTCCTAAGTTGCTGGGATTACAGGCATACAACACCACACCCAGCAACCAGCGAGCCTGGTTTTTGCCATGTCTCCCTTGGAGTGAGACAGTATCTTCTCTGTTGCAGACTTTGTCCCATGAACTGCACTGTGTTCTGTGGGGACCAAGCCTGCTGTTCACACAGAGCGTGCCTTGGTTTTATTTTCACTACACATAGATTGCTGTCAATGGTAGAAGGGAAAAGGCAAGGGTTGTAAGTAGGAAACCGGAGGGTTCAAAGTGATTTCTCTCTATTCTGATGTTAGGTCACATCAGTTTAGAATTTTACACAAAGAGAAGTCATTTTTAATACACCCTTCTGGATTCTCTTCCTCCCCTGCCCCCAATCTAATTTCTTTATTTTAACATTACAGGAAAGTCTCTCTATGTGACAAGATTGCACAGCAAACTGACAAGGAAGTTACAAAATAAAAGTGTGCCTTTAAAAATTATTCGGTTGACTGACCCTCAGGTGGATGAGAACCAAGTCTTGGCCTCTCTCCTGCCTTTTTTGGACAGGAAATATCAGAAAATGCCTGTGATATTCCACTTTGATGTGACCACTTCAGTAAGTGCCCTGACTTATTACCTGAATCTGTGAAGACGTAATTCCCACATCCGACACCACGTCCCTGTAAGAAGAATTCCTTCCACATGTTTTCATGATCAACATGATTCCTCCAAAGAACAAACGAGCATCCCGAGGGCTGGGGACAGTGGCTGTCATTTTAAGGACTTACCAACCCTTGCTTGTCTTTCCTTAGGTACGCACTGGAATTTGGGTCTTTCTTTTCAAACTCCTCATTTTACAATACCTAATGGACGTCAATGGGAAAATGTGGCTGCGGAACCCGTGTCACTTGTATATTGTTGAGATCTCAGAAGGGAACTCGGAACAGCCAAAGACCAGGTCTTCTAAGCTGGTGCGTATCGCAGAGCGTTCGGGAGCGCACCTCGGCTTCCTCACCCTTCTGTCTTGGAGTGATGCATTTTTGTGTTTCCTCAAGTTTTGCCCTATAGAAGCAGCTGAGTCCATTTTTTAACAATGTTTGGAGTAAAACTACTTCTCGTATTGGTTAGTGGTTGGGGTTGGAGCTGTTTGCCTCTGGTGTACCCCAGCTGTGCTCTGATTGTAGGAGGTTCCTCTGTTGTGGGCAGCCATCTCCCAGTGACACTTACCTCACTTAACCTTGGAGTGTGGGCTTGCACACACACTCTCACACACGCACACACACACACACACACACTCCACACACACGCGCGCACACACACACACACACTCCACACACACGCACACACGCACACACACACACTCCACACACACGCACACACGCACACACACACACTCCACACACACACACACACACACTCCACACACACACACGCACGCACACACACACACACACACACTCCACACACACACGCACGCACACACGCACACACACACTCCACACACACACGCGCACACACACACACACACTCCACACACACGCACACACACACACTCCACACACACGCACACACGCGCACACACACACACTCCACACACACACACGCACACGCACACACGCACACACACACACACACTCCACACACACACACGCACGCACACACACACACACACTCCACACACACGCACGCACACACACACACACACACACACACACACTCCACACACACACACGCACACACACACACACACACACTCCACACACACGCACACACGCACACACACACACTCCACACACACACACACACACACTCCACACACACACACGCACGCACACACACACACACACACACTCCACACACACACGCACGCACACACGCACACACACACTCCACACACACACGCGCACACACACACACACACTCCACACACACGCACACACACGCACACACGCGCACACACACACACTCCACACACACACACGCACACGCACACACGCACACACACACACACACTCCACACACACACACGCACGCACACACACACACACTCCACACACACGCACGCACACACACACACACACACACACACACACTCCACACACACACACGCACACACACACACACACACGTGTATTTGCTTAATGGAGAAGCCAGTCTCAGGGTTACAAAACACTTCTGGTTAAGGATGCAGCCCCTTTATTTAGCTTCCATGGTACCTTAATAGACAATTTTTTTCATAAAAGTATGGAGTGTAGACCACATGGAGGGTTAAACACAGGGAAAGGAATTCAATTACACTGTTTTATTTGTCTCTCCTTTGCAGAATGCTCATGCCCCCCAGTTCAGATTTCTTGACATCTTCCCCAAAATCACCTGCAGACCTCCCAAAGAAGTTATCAACATGGAGCTGACCCCTCAGAGGAGCCACAGAGAGCCCGGCATGGACCACAAAGAGTTCCGCAGCGCAACTTTCCAAAGACCTTACCAATATCTAAGACGATTCCACCAAAATGAAAATCTAGACTCATTTCAGTACCAAGAAAACTCCATTGAAGGCACCCCAGAAGAATGCCTGCAACTCTTCCTGATCTACTGCGGGGTCGTAAACCCATCCTGGTCGGAGTTTCAAAACTTTGCTCGCTTCTTGAACTGCCAGCTCAGAGACTGTGAGGCCTCGGTCTTCTGCAATTCAGGTTTTACCGGAGACACACTGAGGGGCTTCAAGAACTTTGTGGTTACCTTCATGATCTTTATGGCAAGAGATTTTGCCACACCAACCCTTCACACCTCAGACCAGAGCCCAGGCAACCACATGGTCACCATGGACGGGGTAGATGAAAAAGACCTCGCTCCCTTCTCTCTCCGAAGAAGGTGGGAGTCAGAGCCCCACCCGTATGTGTTTTTCAATGGTGATCACATGACCATGACATTCATTGGCTTCTACCTCCGGCCCAATAATCATGGTTACGTTGACGCCATCAATCACCTGAACGGGGAGGTGATCAAGGGAAATGTCATGACGAAGGAGCTGTACGAGGGGCTGTTGCTTCAAAGAGTCCCCTTTAACATTGACTTTGACAACCTGCCCAGACACGAGAAACTCGAAAGACTCTGCCTGGCCCTTGGGATCCAGTGGCCCACTGACCCCGATGAGACATACGAGCTTACAACAGACAATATGCTTAAGATTTTGGCCATTGAAATGAGGTTCCGCTGTGGGATCCCAGTCATCATCATGGGGGAAACGGGCTGTGGGAAGACCAGGCTCATCAAATTCCTTAGCGATCTGCGGCGGGGTGGTGTTGAGGCTGAGACGATGAAGCTGGTCAAGGTCCACGGAGGAACAACTGCATCCATGGTCTATTCCAAAGTCAGGGAGGCTGAGAAGCTCGCCATCTTGAATAACAGTCAACACCAGTTGGACACCATCTTGTTCTTTGATGAAGCCAACACTACGGAAGCCATAAGCTGTATCAAAGAAGTCCTGTGTGATCAGACAATGGGTGGCCGGCCCATGAAGAAGGATTCTGGCTTGCACATCATCGCCGCCTGCAACCCTTACCGGAAGCACAGCCAGGAGATGATCTGCTACCTGGAGGCAGCTGGTTTGGGATACAGGGTCAGTGCCGAGGAGACGACAGACAGGCTGGGCTCCATTCCCCTGAGGCAGCTGGTGTACCGGGTGCATGCTCTGCCCCCGAGCCTCATTCCTCTGGTGTGGGACTTTGGACAACTGAATGACACTGCCGAGAAGCTGTACATCCTGCAGATTGTCCAGAGACTGGTGGACTCCATCGAGGTAGACGAAGTTGAGACTCGTGTGATCACAGACGTGCTCTCTGCCTCTCAGGGGTTCATGAGAAAGAGGCAGAATGAATGCAGTTTTGTCAGCCTTCGGGACGTGGAGCGCTGTGTGAAAGTTTTCCAGTGGTTTTACGAGCACAGCAGGATGCTCTCAGCAGAGCTGAATGCCTTTCTTTGCGAATCCGGTGTCAGCAAAAATAACTTTGAGAGAAATCCTGTACTTTGGTCCCTGGTGATGGCCGTTGGGGTATGTTACCATGCCTCATTGGAGGAGAAGGAGTCCTACCGGAGAGCCATTTGCCTGTGCTTTCCAGAGCCATATTGTGACAGCAAGGCTATTCTGGATGAAATCACCCTGGCACAGGATCTTTTCCTGAATGGGGTACCCCTGAGGAAAACCATAGCCAAGAACCTGGCCTTGAAGGAGAATGTCTTCATGATGATTATTTGCATTGAGCTTAAGATCCCCCTCTTCCTGGTAGGGAAACCTGGCAGCTCCAAATCTCTTGCCAAGACCATCGTGGCGGATGCCATGCAAGGCCAGGCTGCCCACTCTGATCTCTTCCGCAGCCTGAAGCAGGTCCACCTGGTGTCATTCCAGTGCAGTCCCCACTCTACCCCACAAGGCATCATAGGTACCTTCAAACAGTGTGCCCGCTTCCAGCAGGGTAAGGACCTGCAGCATTACGTCTCTGTGGTGGTATTGGATGAGGTGGGACTGGCAGAAGACTCCCCCAAGATGCCCCTGAAGGCTCTGCACCCCCTGCTGGAAGACGGATGCATCGAAGACGATCCTGCCCCGCACAAAAAGGTCGGCTTTGTAGGCATTTCCAACTGGGCCCTGGATCCTGCCAAGATGAACCGGGGTATTTTCGTGTCTCGGGGCAGTCCCAATGAGAAAGAGCTCATCGAGAGTGCCAAGGGGATCTGCTCTTCTGATAGCCTCGTTCAGGACAGAATCCGGGGCTACTTCGCGCCCTTTGCCAAAGCCTACGAAACAGTGTGTCAGAAACAGGACAAGGAGTTCTTCGGGCTCCGCGATTACTACAGCCTCATCAAGATGATCTTTGCCATGGCCAAAGCCTCCAATAAAGAGCCTTCCCCGCAAGACGTCGCACACGCTGTCCTGCGCAACTTCAGTGGCAAGGACGACATCCAGGCTTTGGACATTTTCACGGCCACTTTACCCGAGGCCAGGTGCACGGAAGAAGTGAGCACCATCGAGCTGATCAGGCAGAACATTTACGGGGATGTGCCGAGGACAGAGGGCAGAGAGCTGGATGATACCGAGTCCCGCTACCTACTCGTGCTGACCAAGAACTACGTGGCCCTGCAAATCCTGCACCAGATATTCTTCGGTGAGGACCAGCAGCCCGAGATCATTTTCGGCTCCAGTTTTCCCCAGGACCAGGAATACACCCAGATCTGCAGAAACATTAACCGGGTGAAGGTCTGCATGGAGACTGGCAGGATGGTGGTTTTGCTGAACCTGCAGAACCTGTACGAGAGCCTGTACGATGCCCTCAACCAGTACTACGTCTACCTCGGGGGCCAGAAGTACGTGGACCTCGGGCTGGGCACCCACCGCGTCAAGTGTCGGGTCCACCCCGACTTCCGCCTGATCGTCATCGAAGAGAAAGACGTCGTGTACACGCAGTTCCCGGTGCCTCTCATCAACCGGTTGGAGAAACACTACCTGGACATCCAAACCGTGCTGGAGGATTGGCAGAGGAGCATTGTGCGTGAGCTCGCCAGGTGGGCGCAGGAGTTCGCAGATGTAAAACCGTATCAGTTCGGGGCCGGGCACAAGTACAGCGCTGCAGACGCCTTCATCGGCTACCACTCGGACGCCTGCGGCTCCGTGGTGCTGCAGGCCATGGAGCGCCAGGGCTCCAGGGACCTGACGGAGGAGCTGTACCACAAGGTGTTGGAGGACGCCAAACTGATTCTGCTGGATTGCGCCACGCCTGATGCCATCATTCGGCTGAGCTCCTCCTCGCTGGGCTCATTTGCTGCACAGGCTCTGGCACGAGAGTACTATGACAGGCAGCGGCACAACTCCTTCGCCGACTTCCTCCAGGCTCACCTGCGCACCACCAACCTGGAGCGCCGCGCCGTCTTCACAGAGGTGACTGTCCTCCCACCAGCCTCACCCTCTTCTCTGTTACCCTGGAGTCCTGGGTCCCTGGGGTCAGGAGTCACGATCCTGTTTAAACCAGTGTGCGGGGGTGACACACAGGTGTCCTGAGACTTTTGGTTCCTCTCCGTGTTACGTGCGGAGGAGGATGAGTTAACTCGGTTTCGAGTGTCTGCTTCTGAGCAGGGCTCTGTGCCGACAGCAGCAACTGTGCACAGCACTCGTTACCTGCGGAAGCACCGCTCAGGGTGCTGAGGGTGTAGACGTGAACGGGTATCGGTTGTTCTGGGTTTGGCGTATGTGTAACTTGGAAAGATGATTCGTGAGCAGGCTCCAGGGCAGGGGCCGTGGCTCAGAGTGGTTGAGTATTTGCCTATAAGTGAGAAGCCCTGGGTTTGTTCCCCAATACCCCTGGAGCTGGCCAGGAAGACACAGAGGCCTTCCGAGGGCAAAGAGATCAGGAGGGCGGGGTCGGGGGGGAGACGTTGAGAGGGTTTGAAATGCAAGGCTGTGATTTGAGTCGTGGGGATGAGATGGAGAAGCGCCTTGAAGGTCGCTGGCAGCAAGCACTGAGAAGCCTGGTCTTTCCTGTCCGCAGGGTGAGTTTAGATGAGCCTCACTGGGCCATGGGAACAAGAGGTAAAGGGCTGTTGTAGGACAGACAGACCAGTCCGGAGGCTGCTGAATAGGGCAGTGAAATAGAGGAGCAGAGGGCAGGGAGAGGTGTTTAGGTTGTAGATGGGCAGTGCTAACTGCCAGCACCTTGGAGGGATATGGCTGGTGGTGCAAAATGGAGCCTCCTGGATCCTTCCTGAGCTTGCCTAGGGCTTTGCTTCAGGACCAGGGAGAACCCGGGAATGGGACACAGGTAGCGGTAGGGTCCAGCAGGGGTCGGTTTGCATGTCTGTTAAGCGGTTGGATGGAGGAATGAGAAGCTCAGTCTCCAGACCAGCAGAGGGGATTTGGAAGCTCAAGTATCAGCATGTAAGGAACTTTTGACCTTACCCGTGGGGTGTGGTCTGTGGTAGAGGAAAATTGCTGACACTGGAGGGAGGAGGAGGCACCAGTGGCCAACTCCGTCTGACAACATGAAGCCAGATTACAAGAAGAGATGACAAAGTGGTGAGCCATAAAGGATCATGGGAATCTCAAGTAGGGGAGACATTGGTGTCTCAGAAGGAGATTAAGGCATCCTGGAAGCAGGGCACATCTTCTCTCCGATGCCCTTTGCTGCTGGACGTCTGCCTTGTGTTTGAAATCTCCTTTGACCTTGAGATCTTTCTGTGTACCCACTGCACCATGCTGTGTCCTAATAGGCAGGACTGACCGCCCTCGTGTCCAGGTTCTGACCCTGGCAGATGGACTTGTGGTAGACAGGCCTGTGGCTTGGATTCTGGCCCATGCTTGGTGCTCTCACTTTGCAGGTCACTACTTTCTCCCGGCTGCTGACGAGTCACGACTGTGAGGTCTTAGAGTCGGAGGTGAAGGGGTTGGCTTCAAGGCCCACAGTGCTGTCACTGCAGCAGTTTGACACGGAGTACTCGTTTCTCAAGGAAGTCCGGTGAGGTGCCCTGCTGCCTCTGTCACTCATGGCCCCAGCTTCAGGCGTGGGATGTTATCTGCCATGTTGCAGTAACTTGCACTGGTTAACAAACCCCGTAGACTCCTGACTCTGAAGAGGGTCGTGCCCTGGCCTCCTGATGTGCCGCTCTGTCCCCACCACTCATAGTCATAAAGGACGTGGGCCTTCCCTGTACTCAGGGAGCTCGGCCGTCCTCTCTCCACCGTTCTGTCTGTCCGTCTTATGCAGGGAAGTCCCACCTGCATACTGTTCTCTGGGTGGCCTTTGCATTTCCATTCACTTGTGGGAATTTGTCCTCTGTTTTTGAGGACAGAGAACTTACCTTACTGTTCCCTTTTTCCTTCAGAAACTGCTTAACAAACACAGACGGGTGCAAAATCCTCATCATCCAGACGGACTTTGACGACAGCACTCACAGTGCTCAGCTCATTGCCTCTGCCAAGTACGCACTCAGTGCCTGTCCCGGAAACAGTGCAGGGCCCCAGCGTTACTCAGGACCTCCTAAAGGGCTCCTTCCCTGAAACCAGCACAGGGTCATAATAAATCCAGGCATAAAAGTAGGAGTTCTTCTCCCTTCTCATTCCCCTAAAAGAGGACTGGAGAAACTGGAAGAAAGACAGCAAGAAAATGCCAAAAAATACAAAAGTTGTAAAGCGAGAGAAGTGTAAATGATAGACTATTAATAATAAGTGAAAGAATTTCCCTGAAGAATATGTTTACAGTAGTTTTTTTTCCTTTTTTGATCCTTTTTTTGGTGGGACTGGGGTCTTGAACTTTGGGTTTCATGTTTGCTAGGCAGGCGCTCTCCCACTTGAGCCACTCCGCCAAGTGGTTAATTTTGAATCACACAATTTGAATTTTTTACAAGTTTAAGGGCAGTGCAGAATGTAGATGCTTTTATTCATACTGGGTTTTTTGGGAGTGGGGAACTGGGGTCTGAACTCAGGGCTTCACACTTGCAAAGCTGGCGCCCTACCACTTGAGCCACACCTCCAGTCCATTTTGCTCTGGCTTTTTTTTTTTTTTTTTTTTGGAGGGGAGGTTCTCACGAACTGTTTGCCTGGGCTGGCCTCAAACCATGATCCTCCAAATCTCAGCCTCTCAAGTAGCTGGGATTACAGGTGTGCGTCACTGCGCCTGACTTTTGTGTGTGTTCATTACACATTTCCCAGGATGTTTGCAGGGGAAATCTGATATCTTCAGAACTCACTATGTTCCCTTAGTAGTTCATGTTAAAGAGAGATGCTAGGGCCTCTTTAGAGCGCTGGAGGCTGTCAGATCCTGCTGGGACAGGGTGTGACTGATGGTAGTGCAGGATGCAAGGACTCTGTTGACATGGGAGCCAGCAGGACCCCTCCGTCATGTCATGAGGAGTGCAGGGCTGGGTGCTGGTTGGGCAGGCATACCACCGCTTAGAGAGAGCCTGGGAATGGGGTCGGAAGTGAACCTGTGATTGAGAAGTTCTCTTCCTCATCAGAGAAGAATTGAGAATTATGGGGCCATGAAGCTGTTTAAGATTTTAAAACAAAGCTGGGAGCCTGAGATTGACCCTACCAGCTCACCTGCGAGCTGTCACAACTTTGTCACAGACCCTTGACCCTGTCACAGCTTTGCCTCTGCTCTTTGACTTGCTTTGTGTTAATTTTGGTTTGTTTTTAAATAGATATTCTGCTATCAATGAAATCAACAAAATACAAGGAATGAAGGACTGTATCTTTGTGTATTTCATCACCAAACTGTCCCGGATGGGAAGTGGAGTGTCCTACATTGGATTTCATGGAGGTAGGACCCCGATATCAACCAGTGCATTCATTTAAGAAGCATCTGAGTTGCCTCTCATGTGGTCCCGTGCCTGAAATTAGAATGCTAGTCCCAAAGGCATTCTCACCCAGGGTCACTGTTCAAACCGTCATCTGTTTTTCTTTTTGGAGGGTACTAGGGTTTGAACTCAGAGTCTCATACTGCTAGTCAGGAGTTCTGCCACTAGAACCATGTGCCCAGCCCTTTTTTGCATTAGCTATTTTCCAGTCCCGAGTTTTTACCCTGGGGTAGCGTCAGACCAAGATTCTCCTACCTAAGTTCTCCTTCATAGCTGGGATGAAAGACATGTGCCACCACACCCACCCTAAAACCTTCATCTTAAACCAGGCTTAGTGGTACGTGCCTGTAATCTCAGTACTCAGGAGGCAGAGGCAGGAGGACCTGAGTTCAATGCCAGCCTGGGCTAGATAGTGAGACCTTGCCTCAGAAGAATAAAGCCATCTTGGGACTTGTTGCTGTGACTTCAGCATTTCCTTGTCTACTTCATGTGTATGCTGGATTGACTCTGGCTCCCACCTTCCATCACATGGGCGATTCAGAGAAGACCTCCCTGACTCACTGGCAGCCATGCATTGATTTTTGTGCCTATGTCAGGGGAGACACGATCTTTTAATCAGCCCGCCCCTCTCCGTCTGTGAAATGGTCAGCAAGTACATTAGTAGGACACCTGGTGTTCTAGAAATAGGAGCACACTGTTTACTCTAGGAATTCAGTCCTGTCTGTACCTGTGTGCCTCCACTGACCACACAGGGCAGATCAGTCAGATGTGTATAAGGAACACAGACCCCATCGTCCACCCTGTGCGGTTATTCCAGGTCTTAAAACTGGTGCTTATGTGGTGTTGCCCATGTGCACATAACAAACCTGGTGGCTTCTGGTGTGCTCTGGGGTACCAATCATTCCTCTAGCAGCAGTGTAATTAAAAACCCAGACCGTGGTGTGTCTCTGCTCATCACTGATGAGAAGAAACCAGAAAAGATGTGAGGAAACTCTGGTTGGCTTTGTTCTTCTCTTCACAGGGCTGTGGCGGTCAGTGCACATCGACGACCTCCGCAGATCCACAGTCATGGCCTCTGATGTGACTAAGCTGCAGAGTGTCACCATCAGCCAGCTGTTTAAGCCAGAAGACAAACCTGAGTGTGAGTGGAGAGGTGGCAGTTTGGGGACACCGTGGGGAGAGAGGCAGGCAGGAGGTGCCAGCATGGGCCATGCTAGAGTCGGTGACACCGTGCTTGTCCACCATGCTTTGAGTCCCAGCACCTGTCTCTCAGCAAGAGCTTGTACCGTGTGTGCTAAACTGTTAGGTGCACAGTCAACAGCACCAGGACCAAGGGGATGACTACAACCACAGCGAGGAACCAGCCTGCTTCCTGGTTCCTGTAGAGCAGCTGAGTGGTGACCTGCCTGACACACATCCCCTCAAATGAGGCCACCACTGTGGCCTGGGACAAGGAAGGCTGGCGAGTCCCAGCCTAGGCACTGACCCAGGCAGTCCTATCCTGCCCTTTCTGCCTCCAAGTGGTGACTTGATTTCATTCACATCCCTTGCAGTGGAGGGCGACCAGGAGGAGGAGATGGAAATAGAGACCAGCAAATCAGGGGAGGTGGCAGAGGCAGAAATGGAGGCAGGAGGTTCAGAGGAGATGGAGTACCAGGCCTCTGTCCCAGGAGGTGCTGAGGTGAGTCCTCTGTGGGCCCTGGGACTGCATCTTGGACGCTGGCCGCCAGGTAGTAGAGGAACCCGTGCAGCTGTACCAGGGTTCAGCTGAGCCCTCTCCCCGTCCATGTTAGAAATGTGGGTGAATTATGACCTTCACAAAGTCTCCTAGTTACTTTTGCCCCATTGCTTGACTCCTGACTGGAATCCCTAAAGTCAGCAACCACCTTATCATTCAGTGGTCATCAGAGGACTCAGGCAAGCACACCTGAGCCAGGGGCAGTGGGTCGTAGTGTCACCTGCACCTGACAACCATAGGCCATCGTCTCAATGTGAGTCACTGGCCTTGGCCCACTGTGAGTGGCCGAAGTAGAAGACTCGCTGTGTCCCTTGGTAGGCGCAGGTCCTGGACACCACCAGGCTGCTGCGGAGCTGTGTGCAGAGTGCCGTGGGGATCCTCCGAGACCAGAACGAGGACTGCACACGCAACATGAGGAGGGTCTCCATTCTCCTCGGCCTCCTGAACGAAGACAACGCGTGCAACGGTACGAGTCGGGATCCCGTTTCGTCCCATGTCCCAGCAGGGGCCCCGCCGGAGGCCAAACTATTCCACAGGGTGTGGAGAGGATGCCCTTGTAGGTTTTGTGGCTCGGCACGGGCAGCTGACACAGTGGGAGGCTAAGGGCATCACTAGAATTACTAGAATTGGCCTGCCCTGGGGACAGACGGCTTCCCTCTTTGAGTGGGTCGAAGCCATGGCAGAGCCTACAACTCAGTGTCCACGGGGAGGCCAACTTATGTCCCCTTGCCCTTTTCAGCCTCTTTCTTGAGAGTGTCCAAGATGCGCCTATATGGTCTTCTGAACAAGCAAGAGGAGAACCAGCTCCGCAGCCTGAAGGAGTGGGTGTCGAGGGAGGCCGCGAATCAGGATGCTCTCCAGGAGGCCGGCACCTTCAGGTACTCAAAGTCTAGGAAGCGAATGGCTTCCAGGCCATGGCAGGGGTGGACACCCTTCCCAGCCAAGGAGACTCACCGAGGACTTTCCTTCTAAACAGCGAGCCATTCAAAGCTATTTCCCCCCAAGAGTCCATGTGAATCTGGACGGTGGTTATATGGAAGTGTGTGGGACTCTTTAAATTCTTTTTGTGATAAAAAACATGAGAAACCCCAGAGCACCAGTTCTTGTAGGATGTAAGTACTCACCAGCACGTCATGAACTGTAGTTTGTTAGGGTTGAGATGGTGGCCGTGCAGGATGGGGACAGAAATTATTTTCCTAGCTGATTTCTTAACATAAAACCACAAAAGAAGGACTCAGGAGGGTCATTTATCTCCCACGGTCCGTTTCCTGTAAAACCTCGACCCTTGCCTCTGGGCTCATGAGGACCTTTGAAGAGTCTGTGCAGTGGTGGGCGGAGGGCTGCTCTACATCCCACAGAGGGTCTCGGGCCCCACTGCTGACTTCATCGCTCTGGCTGTGGAAGACAGTGGAGTTCCACAGGGGCTCCCAGGTCTGACCTTTGCCACCCGTGACTTGGCTCACTTGGTGTGACTGGCAAGAAGGGATGTGGAATGGCCTTGCAGTTGGGGGTGTTGGCCACCACCTCTGGTTTCCTTGCTGTAGGACTTTTCTGTTTCAACATTTTTTTCTAGTCATCCTTCATTCCTTTCCTGCTTGCACCTTCCAAAAGCATTTGTGACACTAGGTACCGAACCCAGGTTTTCATCTCTCTCAATGTCCTAAATTCATGTTTTCCATGGCCCCTTTGGCACCCCTTCACTGTGGAGGTTGCTGCGTTTGCTGGGGTTCAGAGCAGTGCAGACAGTCTGGCCTCTTACTGTCTGCACTCAGGGTGGCTGCACCTTCCACAGCAGTGGCCTGCGCTATCCCAAGAGCAAGCTCAGAACCACACTGTTTAACGCACCTGCTCCTGGGGCTGCAGCCTCAGCCTGCTGGTTCCTGGCAAGAGCCAGTGACTTCCCATGTGCCGGGGGGCTCATGCCTGTCATCCTAGCTTCTTGAAAGTCAGAGATCAGAAGGATTGTGGTTCAAGGCCAGCCTGGGCAAAATAGTACATGAGATTCTATCTCGAAGATACTCAATACAAAAAAAAAAAAAAAGGCTGACAAGAGTGGCTCAAGTGGTAGAGTGCCTGCCTAGCAAGCAGGTACTGAGTTCAAACCCCAATACCAACAAAAAATTTTTTTTATAAACATATCAGTGACTAACTGTTTGCCAGCGCCCTGTGGTTTGGATTCATGCCACTTGTCCTCAGGATTACACAGTCTGAATCCTAAGCCTTTACTGTGGGCTCTTTCCAGCTCCAAACCAAGGCAGCCTCCTGGGTCCAGTGTGTCAGCCCAGTGTGCCCCTCCCGCAGCCAGCGTGCGCCTCACACTTCTGTTCTGTTCCCCACTTCGCCTATTTCAGAGTTTTCTCCCTAAGTCACAGTGATGTCTTTGTCTATTGGCATGTTTTCTCAGAATTGTTCTTATGTTCTTCCCAGGTTCCTGTGTATTACTTAATTGAAAAAATAAGTATTTCTTTTTATTCTTGGCAAATAGCTTCACCATTCTTCCCAGCATTACTTACTCCAGAGTTCTTATCTTTTACACGAATTTTGAGATAAGTTATACAGCTTTTTGTTACATATATATATATTTATTATATATACATGTATATACTAAATATACATTACATTTATAGTTACGAACACTTACTTGTTTTATATATGATACATACCTATATATACATGTAAATATATAAAACCCAGGTCCTTGCTAAATCAGCATCTGACCACTGGACTATACCCTGAGTTCTAAACATACATTTTTAACAACAGTGTAACATAGTTACAACAAAGTGTAAAATTGTTACAACAAAGTGTACTGTAACTAATTCAACCAATTACATCAGTGTGCACTGCTGGGATCCAGTACAGGAGCTGAACCTTAGATAGCTGTGTACTTCCTTGTGTAATCTGGTGTAGAATGGATTTACTTTGATCTTTTGATCTTTACTGTATTTTATCCACAGCTGATTTTTTTCTGGAAATATTTTTTTCCAAATGATTTTGGTCTTTTCTTTCATTTTGGAAGAGTTGTATAAAAAAAGCAAATGCTTCTTCCCCTTCTCAGTGGACTAATTCAGTTTTTTAAGTGCCATTCCAGTTCTGCCTCTAATCTTAGACATTTCCATTTGTGGGTCTCTTTTTTTCATACTTAGAAATGATGAAAATTCATTTTTTGTATTCCGGGATAGCATGGGAATCAGAGGCGTGGCTGACGCTCAGGAGGGAGGGGTCAACGTTGGGACAGAGACACCTTAGTCGCCATCCCGAGTCACAGCAGTTCCCTCTTCCCTGCTGCAGACATACCCTTTGGAAGCGGGTCCAAGGCGTGGTCACCCCCCTCCTGGCGAGCATGATATCCGTCATCGACAGGGACGGCAACTTGGAGCTGCTGACCAGGCCAGATTCACCAGCCTGGGCACGGGATCTTTGGATGTTCATTTTCAGTGACACTAAGCTTCTGCATATCCCTCTTGAGGTGAACAGCATAAGGTAGGTGGAAGACTTCCTTTTTACAGGAAAGGAGCAGCCCCCTCCATGTCTCCAAGCTTCAGTGGACTGTAGATGTCGCTTTTAGAGTGATTTACAACAGCTCAGACGTAGCCTAGAGGATCCTGGTAGCATAGCAGCAAAAGGCTGACTGAGGTCCTGATGGATCTGCATCCCGCCTTCAGAGCCCCCTTACAGCTCACGTTGCCTGGTTCAACTTCACGTGCCTTGGAGACACCCAGTGCTGTGTTCCCTCGTGCTGTTCCCCATTGCGTGCTGGGAGCTGTGCAGGAGGTGTGATTGTGTGGTGTTCAGGCTCAGCTGGACTTCCAAACTCTTGCTCATAGGGGACTTTGGTTCTGGGATGTGGACTAACAAGGATGCCTAAGAAAAAGTGATTCCAAATTGCCAGTGGAAACACTCATTTAGAAGACAGGGCACTTTCTCTCAGGAAAGCCTCACTCTGACAGTGGACAGGTCACCTTCTAGTGCGAGGGCTGGGGAGGGGAATGGGAGGGGTAGGAAAGATACAGAGGAGGAGCAGGGCAGGGACAGGTGCATACACCAAAAGACCTCTCTGCCAGGCTTTGGGCTACTTGCTTGGCCCCCTTGCTTGGTTTGGTTTTGTTGTTTTGTCCATGAACGAAGGGTTACAAGAGCTAGGCCTCCATTGCCTTTACAGCAGAACCCCAACCAGGACCTCTTGTAGTTCTCCATGTGGTCTGCAACACCAGTCTTTCTTTTCCTTTTTTGTTTGTTTGTGGTGCTGGGGATGGAACCCAGGGACTTGCGTGTGCTAGACAAGCTCTACCACTCAACCGTACCCCAGCCCCTGGTGCCTTCTTGCAGACCGAAGGAGCTGTGTCAGTGGTGCATGCATGCTGTCTGTGCATCCAGTGACAGCATTTTAACCACAGTCTCGTTCTCCTTTCCTTGCTGCAGACCTAAAGGAGAGATGTCCTCTATTGTGGTGCAGAGCTACATGAACCTTCCCAAACACACTTCCAATGACGTCCCATTTAGCTGGAGAATCAAGGACTACCTGGAAGAGGTCTGGATCCAGGCTCAGTACATCACTGATGCAGAAGGTGAGGCCACCCAAGATGAGTTGGTTTGGATGCAGAGAGGGGAATTGGCCTTTTTTCTCAGAGAGCCACCTTGACAGCCAGCAGGCAGGCAGTTGCTGGCACCAGGTGAAGCTTGCACTTTGCACGGCAGGGGATTTGGGGGGAGCCTCATGCTTATATGGTTTCAGCAGGGGGTCCAAAGCCTTTTTGTCACACAGCAAAGGGAGCCTGGGAGGTGATTTTCATTCACCCACTGGCCCGGGGTCTGGCAAAATGGAATGTGTTCCAGCAGGGAGAGGGCTCGTCACCTGCCGCTGGTTGGTCATTCAGATCTGAGTCTCCTGGACCACTTGGGCACTGGCCTCAGGAGACATCCCCACTGCAAGAGGAGAGCCTCCTCTTCTTCCACGCACATCTGCCCCGCGGCTCTTCCGAGTCACACAGCCCGCCAGCACTCTGCTCTGCTGTCTCATACTGAGGGCTTGGCCGTAGACCAGAATTTTTAGAAAAGTCACCTATCATGTAGGAAGTCATCTTTGTAACAAACGACCCCAAGGAGACATCGTTCTGGGTCATTGTCCTGCCAAGTCTTTCAGGACAGCATGACGTGGGCTGCCTCCAGATGACACACAGTTCCTTTTTTCAGGGCAATGTCATACCTCACCGTGCCTGTTAGGACTTTTACGTGCCACAGAGCTCCCTATCCACTAGAAGGCAGACTCTCTGGCTCGCGTGCTCTCCAACTCCAGCCCCTGCAAAGCGGCCACTCAGTCCTGATGCACTTGGAACCCTGGGTGTACAACACAACTCTTGGGCTAACTGAGATGTTTTTCCTGTTGGGGCTCACTTGGCAGCTTGCAACGCAAATTTAACATGGGTTCTGCCTCTTGTTCTTTTGTCCTGTTGTCCAGACAATGACCATTCCCTTCCTTCCCTCCAAGGTCAGGCAGGTACTTTGTCACTGAGCTCCTGTTCAGCATAGGCACACACTGTTCCTCCCCATGGAGCAGCACTTCCTACACTCACAGTTTTGTCTCACTCAAGCTGCTCTTGGGTTTCCTTCCTGCAGGACTGTCTAGGAAGTTAGTGGAAATCTTCCAAAAGACTCCCCTGGGAAAATTCCTTGCCCAGCTCCCCACAGAACAACAGCAAGAACTCCTGCACTGCTACTTGAAGGACTTCCTGCTCTTGACCAGAAGAGTGTCCACCTGGGACGAGCTAAAGGTTTGTACGGACTCGGGGTCACATGTGGGGTTCATACCTTGTGGACTGGAGTCAAACACAGGACCACTCACTCAACCTCCAAAACCGGGTGCTGTTGTATGTGCGTGGGACAACTGGGGTGACGGTGCCCCTCGAGCTGCTCAAAGCACACAGGACCAGACCCTCGGCTGCCCCTCAGGATCTTTTAGATCAGAGCTTTTTGTCTCCACGAGAAGCCCTTTCGATTTAAATCTTTAGTTTCTCATGAAGAAAATAGCAACTATTTAACTGACCCATTAAGGTAAGAATAAGTGAAATTTGGTGGAAAGATTGATACTTTTGACTGGCTGAAAAATTCATACATAAGAAGATGAAAGTGACAAGTTTGAGGTGAACATGCTAAGACCCGTGCAAAGAATACCTCCTCTTGAATAAGAATGGGCCCAAATTTTTAAAAATGGGTAAAAGTGGTGGAGCAACCATTAACAGAATAATCGTGCAGATGTCTGGAAAATCTTCGCACACCTGCTCAGCCCCAGCAGGCTGCTTGCCAAATATACACAGTTCCACCTGTGAACTTGGCAAAACTGATTTTTAAAAAGGACAGCAGTCAATGGTGCAAAGGAAGGGACAGACCACCTGCTAAGGATGGCGTGAACAGTGACGTCACAACACAATCTGAGTAATAATCTGAACACAATCTGATAATAGCTGTCCCACAGCTATTATCGGAGGTGGGGACAAGTCTTCACGGGAATGTTCTTTTCAGCTTTGTTTTTCAAAATGAAGAGTTTTGAATAACTTAAATGCCCAACGAAATAAAGGGAGGTACACATGAAAGTGTGGCCATTTGTAATATAGTTGTTGCTCGGCAACCACTAAAAACAGTGTCTTCCAGGTACAGTGGTAGAGCGCTTGCTTATGAGCAAGTATGAGACCCTAAGTTCAAACCCCAGTACTGCAAAAAAAAAAAAAAAAAGAAACCAAGTATCCTTAGTGGTAGAGGAGTGCTTGTGTAATTTTGAGTGAAAAAAATCAGGAATCAGTGACCATGATTTGGAGACAGTATTGAGAACGAGGTACAGATATAAAAATGACTAGCAGACTCCACCAACTGAAAGGTAGTAAGCCTATTTTTTATTTTCTTCTTTGTAGTTTTTGAATAGTTCTGATTTTCCACAGCAAAGCATTTCTTCATAATTTCCAGCTCCATCCTAAAAGTCTTTTGCAACCTCAGTTTCTGCAGATGGCCCTGTGGTCCTGCATCCGTGAGCTACAGGCAGCGGCAGGAAGGCCAGAGGAAGAGCTGTCCTTGCCATGGGTGCACCTCGCCTATCAGCGTTTCAGAACCCGGCTGCAGAACTTCTCTCGAATCCTGACCATCCACCCCCAGGTTCTGCAGAGCCTCACTGAAGCCGCACAGAAGCACAACTTGGCTGGGAGTGAGATGGTAAGGACCCTCTTGGGAAAGTCCCTGGCCTGGCCTGCCCTGAGCGAGTGTTCGGGTGCTTCTGCTTCCAGCCTGGGACCAGAAGGCTTGTATCCCAAGTGGGAGACTTTACAGGCACCCACGTCGGCATCACTCAGAGGTGTTGAGAGCACGTGTTACTGAGGCTTCCTCTCCCAGGATGATGAAGGAGTTGGGTTACAGGCCTAGGATCCCACTGATGGCAGTGGAGCTGGGGACCATGCAGGGTCACGAGCTGTCTCTCCTCTTCTCAGACACTGGATGCGTTTGCAGCAATGGCCTGTGTGGAAATGCTGACAAGAGACACCCTGAAGCCGAGTCCCCAGGCCTGGTTACAGTTGGTGAAGAGCCTGTCCATGCCGCTCGAGCTTCTTTGCTCTGACACATACCTGCAGGACACCGGGAACATCACTAAAGCTGTCACCAAGGAGGTCAGGTAAGACCTAGGCACCTGTCCACCGTGGCACCCAGCCTGTGCTCACCCAGGAGGTCTGCTGGGTCCCAGCACATCAGCGAGCAGGACCAGTGGGGCCGCCCCTCCCGCCACAGAACACTTCTCTCCTGGATCATCCGTGGTGCATTCGCTGAGCCCTGCCCATGTGCCAGGTGTCTCACTAGATCCAGGGGCACAAGGAGAAAACCACCTGCAGGGTCCCAGGGTCCATGGGAAGCAGGCAGCTTGTTAGGATGCCTTTGAGGATTACATGACAGCAGTTAGGACAGCAGGGGCAGGCCAGGCCAGCAGAGAGAAGACAGACAATCAGGGAAGGGGGTCGTTCCCACACTGAGCTGCAAAGACACCGGAGACTTAACAGGTGCAGGACTGTGGGCAGGTGGGCAGTGGGACAGTCCATGTCGAGTCATTGAATGTCCCTGAGCTGAGCATGGGGGAGAGGACTCATGGTGGTTCAGGAACCTGGTGCAGGACTGTGGGCATTTCCTCCTGTGGACCTCCTCTTCCTGTGCCCGGCCTTGAGCCTGCTCCCGCCCCCCTCCTCCTTGTGTCACAGCACTGAGTGATTGACACCCCTCCCTTGACAGAACCCAGTGGAATCGCATTTTCTCTATTGCACTCTTTGTGGAGCATGTACTCCTGGGGACCGAGACCCAGGTTCCTGAGCTGAGCCAGCTGGTGACCGAGTACGTCTTCCTATTAGACAAGGTAAGTGCTGGGCTGGGCTTAGCCTTCAGTGCTGGATGAAGAGTCAGGTGCAGTGGTACATGCCTGTAATCCCAGCTACTCAGGAGACGGGGGTAGGAGGTTCACAGTCTGAGGCTAGCCTGGGCAAAAGCATCAGACTCTTTCTGAAAAATAAACTAAAAGCAAAGGACTGGGGTGTGACTCAAGTAGTGGAGCTCCTGCTTAGCCAGTGTGAGGCGCTGAGCTCAATCCCCAGAACCACAAAAAAAAAAAGAGTGGCTGAGACCTCCCCAGCAGTTACCTGAGGGTCTGATAGTACAGAGGAAAGTCATGTCATTCATCAGCCATCACACTTTTAGTGTGTAATCATTGAGCTATTCACTCTCTCCTGGTTGCTAAGTCAGGGTACGTCGCTTAGGGTTCTGTGGCAAGACAAGAACAACTCTGATAACTGTGTACCGAATGGGATTCGTGCAGGGGCGTGCCTGTGAATCCGTCAGGAGAGGGGAAGGAGTGAGCTCCTCTGGCCTCTGGGGTGACTGGGACCGACCCACAGCCCAGAGTTAACCGTTACCATGGTCTGGGCGACATGCCTCTTCTCCTCAACACTTTTGATAGCACTGATGGCTGCACAGCACAGAGCCCTGCAGAAAAAGTCACCATCTCTGTGACCGTGCTGTCCAGAAACAACGGGCACTCAGCACATCTCAGGTTCTGCCTCCCTCTCCCCATGACCTCACTGCTGTGATAACCATGAGGACTCCAGTGGGTGGAAGGACCGTCATTGGCCTCCAGAGTGCTGACCCAAGAAAGGCAGCTGTAGGCGTGTGCAGGAGGGAGCAGTGGAAGGGACATTGCCAGGGAAGCAAGTTGCTGGTCCACTTGGACATGTTGGTGTCTTTAGCCAGGTAGAACTCATCTCTTGCTCCTACAGCAGGATGGGCTGAGCCAGGTGCCCAGGCTCCTCTGCTCACTCCTTTGTCATTCTTAATTGACACCAGCCATTTAGTGGTCTTCGAAGGCTATTCCTGGTGTCACAGCCCATGCTATAAAAAGAAAGGGTAGTGGTGCACACAGTATCTTTTAAGAGCACAACTGTCCTACTGCTTCACCCTGAACTAGGCCTGCAGCCTTATCTAGTTGCAAGGAGGCTGAGAAACCTGTTGCACAGTGGTCATATGCCCAGGTGGAACTTCCCAGTTCTTTTTTAAGGAAAAAGTAGGGAAAGGAAAGTGGATGCCACCATTTGGCCCCACAGATGTCCTCGACCAACCTCTTCCCACACAGCCCACGTGGAGACCCACTTCACGTCTCTATCTCTGTCCAGGGCTCCTGGACCTCTGGGAATGCATGGGCCTCTCATCCAGGACCACTGTGGTTCCCAGTGGCCAGGTAACCCACCTGGGAGATGGGTTACCCGGCCCTGACGTTCTGGCCTGCACACACTCTGGGGGTTTGGAGGCCAGGAGTGTGAGTTACTTTTTTGGCCAGTATATGACCTCATAACTGAACAGGTTTCAGATTTATTTCCCTGTAGCCAGATCCATGTGTGATACCCAGTTTTCATGTTTGAGGCCTTTCTTATATCTGCTGACCTCATGTTTTGTCCTTTGCATTCCCTCTACCTATGGGGCAGTCCCTCGGGGCCACATGAAGTAGGAGCCATGGGGCAGGGAGCCTGTCCTCAGTCTGATCTTTGCTCTAAGGCTGGCTCCTGTGGTCCAGCTGGAACTCTTAGATGGAAGTCCTTGGGAAACATGGGGCCTCAAATGTCACCTCCCATTGAGGCTGCCTTCACAGAAGTCACTTCTTAGCATTGGCCTGACCAGGGGTCAGTGGTTCTGTTTCCTCACCCTCCAAATGTTGCTAAAAGTTACAAGAAGTAAACAACACATTATAGATATTGGAGTTTTCTCAGTTTCAGTAGGAAGGGTAGGTAGGTAGATAATGGGAAAATAGATAGATACATAGATAGATAGATAGATAGATAGATGGATGATAGGTGGGTAGATAGGTAGGCAAGTAGAGAGAGAGATTCCCACAGCTTGTGATCTACCTTCTGAGGTGTCAGAGACAAGTCTTTCTAGATATTTGCCACAGATCCTAAGGCATCAGCTTTCTAGTTTGTCATACCCGTGTCCTCACCATCTTCCACCCAACCCCTGGGCACTTTTTTAGACTGCACTAAATATACATAACCATTTTAACCATTTCCAATGTACAGTTCAGTAACATCAAACACATCCATCCATCCATCCCCACCATCCATCCCCAGAACTTCCTCATCTTCCCACACCAACACTGTCCCCATCACACACCTCCCTGTGCCTTCCTCCCTCAGCTCCTGGCAGCCCCCATTCTACTTTCTGACTATGAGTTTGGCTATCATAGGGACCTCATGTTTGTGGAATTGAACAACATTTATCACTTTGGTTTGGCTTATTTCACTTAGCATAATGTTTTCAAGGTCCATCTATGTTGTAGCGTGTACCGGAATTTCATCCCTCTGAAGGTTGAGTTGCATGGAATGGATGGACCCCACTGGCTCTGTCTGTTTATCTAGTGGTGCCTGGTTAGCTTGTTTCCACACGAGCTTGGGTATGAAAGTCTTTGCTTCAGTCCCTGCTTTTAATTCTTTTGGATATATACCTGGAAGTGTAAGCGGCCTTGCTGGGTCCCATGACAATTCCATGTGCGGCTTTTTGAGGAACTGACAGCGCACGGGATTCCACTGCTCCACTTCCAGGCCAACAGTTGTTTTCTGGAGTTTTAGGAAAGCATTTACCGCGTTTGAAGTGTTCTCACGCTGTGGCTCCAATTTGCCTTTTCCTGATGACTACTGATGCTAAGCACCGTTTCACATGCTTCTTAGGCATTTTTATGTCCTCTTTGGACAAATGTCTAAGTCCTTTGCCCATTTTTTGATTGTATCGCTGATTAACAAATGAAATTTATAGGCTGTTCACGCATTTCCACTATGACGAATCCTCTGAAATCAAGGATGGGCTCACAATTTTAGAATCTGTAGTCACGAGTTCGTAAACTAAGAGAGAAACTCATTTCGAAAGGTTGAGAGAAGCATCTGACAGAATTAATATTTGGCTAAAAAAAAAATTACTCTTGGCAAATGAGTCCTAGGAAATTCTTTTTAATCGGGTAATGCCCAACAGAATGCCTAATATAAAAACATCTGTACGAACACTGTGCCTGACCACAAGCTTCCAGAAAGAGAGCCACTCAACTCACTATCTTGTGTTGTTGAAGATGTGCATTTGTAAAAAACCAGTGGGGGTGGCAGAGTGGCTCAAATGGTAGAGCGCCTGCCTAGAAAGCACAAGGCTCTGAGTTCAAACCCCAGTACAACAAAAACAAGACAAAACAAACACAAAATCAGTGTTTCCACTTCTAAATGTATGTTCCTAGAGAAATTTCTTAGGTCTGGGAGTAGCTCAAGTGGTAGAACACCTGCCTAGCAAACACAAGGCCATGAGTTCAAACCCGAGTGCTGCTATAAAAAAGAGAAAGAAAAAGAGCCAAGAAATTTCTTATTTTTCCTGGAGCAGACACAGGCACTTTATAGTACAGGACTGTTCAGAACTGCAAAAAAGAGGGGGTATAGCTCAGTGGTACAGCATTTGACTGCAGAACTGCACAAAATCCAGAATACAAGATAGTCATGAACTGGAAAGCAGGCCACTGGTTTTCAGGCTCTCACCAGCGTCTACCTACCATATAGCAGTTGAGGAGAATGACCTTGACCTGCCAGTATCCATGAGAAAAGCAAGTCCCAGAAGCCCACTTGCAGGGGACATCGCTGGCAGAAAGTTTTAAAGCATGTGTGTGTTTACCCATGTGTGCACCTGTCCTGAGGTAGAAAACAGGAATGTAGAATTCTCGGGGTAAGGGGGAGTGGGAAGGAAAAGTGATCAGAAAGGGAAGTCATCGCTAAGTGTGCTGGTTCACACCTGTAATCCCAGCTACTTGGAGGCAAAGATCAGGATTTGAGACCAGCCCAGGCAAAAAGTTGGCAAGACCTCATCTCAACCAATAGCTGGGAGAGGTGGTATGTGTGTGTCATCCCGAGCAAAAAAGTTTGCAAGACCCTTCTAAACTGAAAAAACCTGGACATGGTGGTGTGGCACCTGTCATTCCAGTGACCATGAGAATCGGCGTTCAAGCCAGCCTGGGCAAAAAGCAAGACCCTATCTCCTAAATAAGCAGAGTAAAAAGGGCTGGATGTGTGGTTCAAGCAATCAAGTGCCTTCTAGTAAATGCAAAGCCCTAAGTTCAGTACCCAGGTACTGCCCAAAAAGAAAGAAGGAAAAGGAAGAAGGGAGGAAGGGAAGGAGGGAGGGAGGAAGGAAGGAAGATAGATCTGTTATATTTTGTTTCCCTGAAATAGGAGCTAAAGCAAATATTCCCAGAATGCTGAGACTTTGTAAACGGTGGTCGCGATGTTATCATTACTTAAAATTTGAAATATCTCATAACGGGGAGGGGTAGACCTTAAAAGAAAATTGAGAAAGTTAGGGATTTATTCCATCTCCTGACAAGCAGTAAAGTAACAAAAGTATGGGAAACTAGGCTAGGAACATGGCCCAAGTGGTAGAGTGCCTATCTGGCAAGCTCGAGGCCCTGAGTTCAAGCACCGCCACTATGAAAAAAAAAAAAAAAGTATGGGAGACTGCAAAGCAAAGAATCCAAAGTGCCTTGCACCACAGACACACCGCATGGCCTGACTGCAGTCTCCAGCCAGCCAAGCACAGGGTGGGTTGCTGCTCCCTCTGTCATGTTGGGATGCCCGCCTGGCCTGGCTGACCACCCTGCCTTGCATGCTCTTCCTCTCTGCCTCTCTCCCCAGTGTCTTCAAGAGGACTCTGACATGAAGTCCCAGAAGCCTTTTATGGCTGTGATAACCACTCTTTGTGAATGCAAGGACAAAGCCAGCAAGTCCTTCTTCAGGTGAGACACGTGAAGGAGAGCACTCCACACGTGACGGGCAGCTTCGATCTCCGGAGCTGACCCTCTTCTGGGTTGCAGGTTTGGTGTCCAGCCGTGCCGCATCTGCCTGGGAGACGCGCAGGACCCCGTGTGCCTGCCCTGTGATCATGTGTACTGCCTGCCTTGCATCAGAAAGTGGCTGGTTCCGGGGCAGATGTCATGCCCCTTCTGTTTAACTGATTTGCCAGACACATTCTCTCCCGTCGCCTCCCAAGAGCACAGGTAAAACAGCTCCTCTCTGGAAGCTTCCTCTTTTTCCTCCTTTCTTAAAAATCAAGTCTTCAGCAGTGCCTCTCTATTCACCTTCATTGGGTAGAAAGCTGGCTTCAGAGATCCCACACATTCTTCTCTCTCCAAGACAGACATTTGTATAGATGGGGAGACTGCAGAAACCAGGAAGTTGTGGATTAAAGAAAGCCCTTGAAGGAGAGCCAAGAGATGTAGCTGCAAATTGTCTTTATTTTATTTTCCTCTTTGTGTGTGGGGGGGATTGAACCCAGGACCTCATGCATGCTAGACATGCATCCTACCACTGCACCACATCCTAACCCACTGTCTGCCCTCTTCATGCATGGGTGCCATTCCTGCTGTCTGGCCCAAGGGTGAAGGCAGCTCTCGTCCATTTTTTTGGAGGTGGGGAGGAGGACCCCCCCAGCACTGTGGGCTCCGCAGGCTCCATCAGTGGCTATCTTTCCTTCCCTTCCTTCCCAGAAGCTGGGAGGGATTCCTTGGCATGCTTGGGGACACCTAAGAGTATGCTGGCTGGTCCAAACAATCAAGATATTCCAGAAAGAGATGGATCTAGACACTGTCTACTTCAGTGAACATCTTTAATCACCACAAGGAGCTAATTACATTTGTCGATTTAAAATGCAATTCTCTTCAAAGGTCCCATCATGCTACATGCAGGGATGGGGACATTTACAAGTCTCTTGACTGAGTTTTCTGCCCTTCCTAAGGAGAGCCATCGAGAAACACGCCCAATTCCGGCAGCTGTGCAACAGTTTCTTCGTGGACCTGGTTTCCACCATGTGCTTCAAGGACAACACCCCTCCTCACAAGAGTGTGGTCCACAGCCTGCTCTCCCTGCTCTTCGTACAGAAGGAGCTCCTGCGAGATGCTCCCCAAAGTGAGTTGCTTTTTCCCTACACCTGGAATCCCAGGGCTTCGGCTCAGCTTTGTGCCGTGACGCTCCATAGCACCTGTCTCCTCCTGGTTTCAGGACACCGTGAACACACCAAGTGCCTCTCTCCGTTTGACGATGTTGTGGATAAAACTCCTGTCATCCGCTCCGTGGTGCTGAAACTGCTTTTGAAGTACAGGTGAGGGCAACAATCAGGCCATTCGCTTCTAGAGAACCTGGACTTCTCATTGCTTCCTGGCAGCTGTTTGCTGCCATGTGTCCCCTGCATGGCTAAGAGCTGGTTGGTGGTCTGGACACTTTTACAGTGAGAAGGAAGCTGGCTTATCTGTGTGGGTATTATTGCGTGTTTAGACACTCTCCCCTGTGGCATGTGAGTTTGGCTCAGTCACAGGTACATTTTTAGCAAGAAAAAGACATGATGCGTGAGGGCTTTGTGGTTCTGGCCCAGGCCCCCTGCTACCCAGTATCACAGGTAGGGTGGTGACTCAGGCTCACCAGATTGTCCCAGATTGTCTTGACTCCTTTTCCGTGGAACAAGGGCTCTGGGGGGGTCTCCTTGGTTAGAGAGCAGGTGGATGACACCTGAGGGAGGGGACCCATGCCGTAGAGGCGGCGGTCCAGAGCTGCCGGCCTCTGGTGTGGGGAGGGTGTCCTGACCGCACGTTCGTCCCTTCCCACATGTTGGTGCTTGCGGTAGCATTCCCAGAGCAGCGGGGCAGGGGGGCTGGAGTGTGAGCTTGAAGGAACAGCAGGGCGGCCGTGGTTCTTCACTGTGACCCGGAGTTTCCAGTGTTTGTGGGATTGGGAGGCACTCACAGAGCACAGCAGCCACACACCAAAGGGGGACAGTCACCCCTGACAGCCCAGCGCTAAGGAGCTGGATGCTGTTTCTACGTGCGTCCGACCCCAGCGGGCAGAGGTGGGCATTTCTTGAGAAGAAGCCACAGGAGCTTGTCACACCCACACAAGTACCGAAGTGCACCATTCCACCTATGCACAATGCTCGCCTTTGTGTGAAAACGAAGATGCTCTGAAACCTGTATCGTCCACCATGAGCTGCTCACCTTTCTCACACTCAGAGACCTTTTTCCCCAGCACACTGTAGAATAAAAACATGTCAACAGTACAAGAACTGCTCGGCTCAGCTACCAAGGTTATCCACGCGACCAGTGTCTAATGTCACAAAATCGTGTGTGTAAAAAAAAAAAAAAAGATCAAGGGGCTAGAGGCGTAGGTCAGTGGGTAGAGCACTTGTCCAGCAGGCACAAAGGCTCTGGGTTTGATCTCCAGCACAATCAGGAAGTTCATTTAAAGTGAAGGAAGACCAAGATTTTAACACAATTGACTTCGAGCAGTGCACTGATACCATGTCAGGCTGCACCCGTCCTTAGAAATGATCACTTATCCAGTGTTCAGTCTCGAAGAACAAAGGCGTTAAAAAATGTCTCCCTTTTCAAGCACGCCACATGTGAGGCCACAGGCTTCATTTCTTCCTGTGCTTCAAAATAATCCGGCCGACTGCAATCACGCAGAAGTCAGCTGGCTTCTGTGATGTGGGGCAGGAAGATATTTGAGGAAATATGAAGCAGAACCAGTCTTCTGACCTGCTGTTATTTCAACAGGCAGTGTGCCTATTCTGTTGTCTTAAATGAACTAATACATGTTTTGAAACTTTTCAGCCTTAATTTCTCATTCCATAACTGATAGATGCAACCCATGTAAACAAAAGCACTCTGTGAGTCTCAGTAATCTTTAAGCCTGTGTTTTTTTAAAAGGTCTGGAAGGCAAAAGGTGTGGGAACAACTGTTCTAAAATATGGAATTTCATATCCCTCTAATATGGTAATTGTTTTTTCCTTTGGCAGTACTAGGGTTTGAACTCAGGGCCTACACCTTGAGCCACTCCACCAGCCCTTTTTTGTGATGAATTTTTTCAAGATAGGGTCTCGAGAACTATTTCCCCAGACGGGCTTCAAACCATGAGCCTCCTGAGTAGCTGGGATTACAGTTGTGAGCACCCAGCCTATCATACTAAAATGTTTAATGAAAACATGTTACAAACACAGAGAGAAATGGTAGATTATGGACTGACAGATTCTTTGGTAAATTGAGCCTCCAGATCTAACCTAACCAGGACGAAATTTCTTTCCACAGCTTCGGCGAGGTACAGGATTACATCCAGGACTACTTGTCCCTGCTGGAGAAGAAGGCGTTTGTGGGTGAAGATAAGACAGAGTTATACTTGCTGTTTATCAACTGTCTGGAGGTGCGTGGCCGGCTGTCTTCCCAGACTGTCTGACCCTCCTGTCCCTGAGGTGAAAAGCGTTTCGGAAACGCTTTTAGTCAGTCCAGCTAACAGAAGCTCTGTTCCATGTGGGAGAAAAGGAAAGGTTCAAAGATGCAGCTCTGCCTCAGTTGTATACACGGGCCTGAGCCGCTGGTGACGTTTCTCTCGCCACAGATCCACAGGTGGTTCCAGGAGTTTGTGAGTGCACAGTGTGTGCAACGATCTCGCCTGGCAGTGCATTTCTCAGAAGGTGTCCCTATGAAGTGACATGTGTCTCGACTGACATTTATATTTTATGTTTTGGTGGGACCTGGGTTTGAACTCAAGACTTTGCACTTGCAAAGCAGGCGCTCAACCACTGGAGTCACATCTCCAGCCCATTTTGCTCTGGTTATTTTTGAGATAGGGTCTCAAGAACTGTTTGCCCAGGCTGATCTTGAACCATGATTCTCCCAAATTCAGCCTTTCAAGTAGCTAGGATTGCAGGCATGAGCCACTGGCACCCAGCTCTACCATATTCATTGCATGTTAAGTAAAGAAAAAAAAGCCACAGCCTAAAATCCACCACAAAATAAGCAGTGGTTATCAGCAAGTGGTGAAATTATGAATACTTTTAATTTTATTGTCTTCATATTTTTATTTCCAAAATTTTTTACAATACATATGAAAAATATTTTTCCTCATAATTTTGCCTTTTCCCTTCCTTCTTGCCCCTAACATAAAATAAGATACTAGTTTTCCATGATTCAAAAAATTTACATTCAAGCCAGGTGCTGGTGGCTCAGGCCTGAAATCCTAGCTACTCAGAAGGCACAGAGATCAGGGAGATCACAGTTCAAAGCCAGCCTGGTCAAATAGTCCATGAGACCCTATTTTGAAAATACCCATCACACAAAAAATGGGCTGGTGGAGTGGCTCAAGGTGTAAGAGTACCTATCTAGCAAGCGTGAGGCCCTGAGTTCAAACTCTAGCACCACCAAAAAAAAAAAAAAAATCTATAATATACTCTTTATTTTTCCCTTAATTCCCCAGAGGCACACTGGAAATTCTACAAGGTTGAGGACTTGCCTGTTAAAAAGAATTCTATTTTTGAACCAGGCATCATGGCTCATGCTTGTCAGCCTAGCTTCTTGAGAGGCATAGATGGGAGGATCGTGGTTTGAGGCCCACCAGGCAGAAAAGTTAAGACCCTCCTATCTTTAACAAGCTGGTTGTGGGGTGTGCATCTATAATCCCAGCTACTTGGGAGAGAAAGGTAGTATCGTGGCCCCAGGCTGACCTATTCAAAAAGCAAGACCCTTTCTGAAAAATAACGCAAAAAAGATTGGGGTGTAAGTCAAGTGGTAGAGCGCCTGCTTAGCAACTGTAAGGCCCTGAGTTCAAAACCCAGTGCCACAAAACAAACAAAAAATCTATGCTCTTCTTTCTTGCTCTGTGTTCCGTAGGATTCTGTGCACGAGAAGACAAGTGCTTTCTCCAGAAGCACCGAGCCAAAGCACCTGAATGAGGAATTCCGTTTCCTCATGAAGTACTCCCCGGAAAGACAAGGCCAGGAGCCTGCCTCCATAGCTTCAGTGGGATACCTGCAGGAGGTAGCCACCATCCGCCTGTGCCTCGACAAGGCTGCTGACTTCCTCTCGGAGCTGCAGGAAGGCTCAGGCAGGTCTCCTCCTCCTTAAGACCCAGTTCCTTACAAGTCCAGGAGCTCTGGACACCTGTTCTCGGGGCCACTGGCCCTTCCTGCCTTTTCTTCCGGTGTCCTTTTTGCTCTGAGTTCCCAATGCCCTTTGGCCAGCTTTGCATCCTAAAGGACGTGTTCTGTCACCAGTTGCTCACTGCTTTCTCCTGAACTCTCAGAGCTGGCTGAGGACAAGAGACGCTTCCTGTGGCACGTCCAGCAGTTCTGCACCCGGGCCGGGAACGACTGGTACCGTGTGTACCTGGTGAGGAAGCTCTCAAGCCTACGTGGCATGGAGTTCGTGCAGAGCCTCTCCAGGCAGGGCCACCCCTGCCAGTGGGTGTTTCCCAAGGATGTCATTGCACAGCAGGTGAGGAGCAGAGGGCTGCTGTGAGCCTGCCATCCACCCACCCTCCCCTATCCAGCAGAGGCGGACATGTGTCTGTCTGGGCCTTTACCTCCGAGCTTCACAGGTGTACACCACCTGCCATAGGGCAGGGGTAGACCTGTGAACACAGGAGCAGGGCTGGTTCCCGGTTGTCTGTCACCTCAGAGTTTATGTGGGCATGATTGCTAATCCATTGGATGCAGGGAAAGTAAAGGAATGTTTCTGTGGCCTTTACGTCCAGCGAATTGGAAGTGGCAGCTTGCAGGAAATGTCCTTTTTACTTCTGACAGGCAGAGATGGGGGGACAGGAATTAGGACGAATGGAAGGCTGTAGGAAGTGTGGCTTTAGAAACTCTCTTCAGCACCTTTCTTGGTGCTCAGATATTACCAAATTCTTATTGTCCTGGGGTCACAAAATACCACCAAAACCCTTTTTTTTTTTTTTAAATTACCAAGTGGGGCTCAGAGGTGACCCATTTTACATTGCCTTGGGCTTGGCGTGGTTCTGTCAGTGGAGGAAGTGAGCTGCTACAAGGTCAGCACAGCCTCCTCCCCGGCTCTTCGTCCACCCAGGAGGCCATTCTTCTCTATGATGGCCCTGGGGCCAGCCAGGGAGTCCCTGCCTCCTGGCCTATGGTGATAACCTGGCACCTCTGCCTACTGAGGCAGTTCTTTACTGAGTATTCCTCCGATTGTCCCTCCGTGATTAACCCCCTTACTCCTGGGTTTCAGAAGAACCTCCTGGGCCAGATGGATGGGTACCTGGTACACGGTGAGGAGTACAAAGCTGTTCGTGACGCAATGGGCAAAGCCGTGCTCGAGTGCAAGACCCCAGGCATTGGCAACGCTCTGATGGTAGGACGGGCTTGGGGCTGTCTGGTACCAGGCAACCTCCTTGTGGCCTGTATTTTCCCTTGTTTATGTCAAATGACTCAGGGGCTGAGCGGTCCCGAGTCATGCCACATACACAGGTCACATGCCCAGGGCCTCTGTGTCCTGGCTCAGGGATGGAAATTCCATCCCTTGAGACCCTGCTGAAAAGTCACTTCCTGGAAGATTACTCTGACGTCATGGAAACCAGTCTACTGGCAACGTTCCCGTCTGTGTGATGCAGGGCCTTTAGATTCTCACCTGTAAATTGTCCCGGTCTTCTTTCTTTCGGGAGTCCCGCTCGCCCTGCATTGTGCTGGGAAAGAGGGGGCGGAGGTGAGCCTGCTCAGGAAGCGTTTGTAAGACCAGTGAGGTGGTCGGCGGGAGAACAGGTGTTGCCTTCTGTCCTGACTGTCATCTCGTGTGTGTGGTCAGTGCACACTGAGTTTGATCTGAGCATAGTTCATTAACCTCACGGCCCGAGTCACACGGCCCCACTGTCCAGGGCCTGGGAAGGTGGCCCCTTCCCCTCACGTTCTGATATGCATTCCTTGTTCTCTCGCAGGTCCCGCCAGGCCCTGGCCCTAAGGTGGAGCCCAATAATTTGATACCCTTGTCTTTGCAGGCCTGCAGGAGCCCCAAACTGCAACAGGCTGCGTACTTGCTGTTGGCACTGTACAGAGAGATGGTCACTCTGTGCCACTCCGACAACACTAACCTCCATCCCAAGCCAGAGGTGAGCCACCGCCTTTAGGGACTATGTTTGGAGCCTCATTGTTCAAAGGGGACTATTTTGAATAAAAGAGGTTTTCAACCTCATTATGTAGAGGAACTTTTTGTGTAGCCCAAAGCTTGCAAAATTACTAAACTGAGCTCAGGAACATAGCAGAATGTTTGCCAAAACAATGTTGAAATTTGTGCTTGGGTATTTTGTATCTGTGTTCCTATATGAAAATTTTCTTCTCTAAGGAAATTTTTCCTCAATTGGTGATAATTTAGCCACATTTACCTTGATATTTGGTACCAAAATGTGTGATTAACAGACAGCAGAAGTGGAATTCACATAGGATTTTTTTTTTTTTTTTTGATTGAGATAGCGTCTCACTATGTAGTCCAGGCCAGCTTGGAACTCAAGATCCTCCTGCCTCTGCCTCTGAGTGCTGGGATTACAGGTGTGCACCAGCATATAATACTCTTTTCTTTTTTTTTTTTGGTGGTTCTGGGTTTGAACTCAGGGTCTTATGATTGCTCGGCAGGCACTCTAGCACTTGGGCCACACCTCCAGTCCATTTTGCTCTGGTTATTTTGGAGACAGGATCTCATGAACTGTTTACCCTGGCTGGACTTGAACTGTGATCCTCTTGATCTCAATTTTGGCTATTTGGTACCAAGTAGCTAGGATTGCAGGCATGCGAGCCACCGCGCCCGGCACGATGTTCTTTCAGTACATGTTTATTCTAAAACGTGTTCTTGGCAGCAATGCGCGGCTGTGAACCAGTTCATTGAGGGAAGCAAGGTCCTCTCCCCTCCGGATATCAGATTGTTTGCGACATCCCTCGTGGACAACACGCTGCCCTTGCTGAGGTCAGGCTCTGGTAACGGCGGCCTTGAAGGAACAGTGACAGAAATGGCCATTCATGCCACAGTCGTCCTTTTGTGTGGACAGAACAAAGTGTTGGAACCCTTGAGAAATTTGGCCTTCTACCCAGCCAACATGGAGGTAAGTTCACATCGGCTTTCTCAGTGAAACCTTGGGTGGGTTGTCCCTGTGTAGACTGAGCCTGTGGCCTTGGGATCAGTTGAGCCTGTCTCCTTTCTCTTCGCCCCACTTGATCCGTCAGTCTGCCGTGGTGTTGGAAACTTGCTCTGCTCTTTGCTCCTCCCCACAGAGCTATGTGCCCTTCATAAATAGCTTTCAAGGTCGAAAAGTGGGGAGTCCCCTCCTTGCTTGAGGCCTCTTGCAGTGTGGCAGCCACCAGGCATTGTGCTCGCTTACCTGGAACCACCTTTGCTTTTGGTCTTTCAGAATGCTTTTCTTCCAACGATGCCGGAAGACCTGCTGGCTCAAGCGAAGAGATGGGAGGGTCTGGAAGGCGTCAAGTGGTACAGTAAGTGTTGGCATCTCAGCTGGAGGCACGCTCCTCTGAGCTGTGTAGCTCAGTCAGTGGCCACACCAGGCCTTGGGCTGGACTTGAGGTCACATGGTTCTGTGTATAGGAGGCAGACGATGGTGAACCTCCAGGCAGAGGTATTCCATTTGGTTGAAGCAGGGATTGGGAACCACACTGAGGCTCTTTCAGAGGCCAATGGTTTTTGAACCAAAGATAGCTCTTTTGAAGTATAGAACTGTATGGCAGGAGACATAACCCATGACTTCATGTGAATTTTGCTGTTGCGTTGCGTAGATGATCTTTGAAGACCAGTTTTTTGGTTTTGGTTTATTTGGCAGTATTGGGGTTTGAACTCAGGGCCTCATGCTTGCTAGGCAGGCGCTCTACACTTGAGCCATGCACCAAGTTCTTGAAAACTAGTTTTAAAGTTCCTAGAACTTGCTCATGGCAAAAAAAAAAAAAAAAAAAAAAAAAAAGATAAAGAAAAAATCCAAGACAATAGAGAGAGATAAAATACTGTCCAACCTGCAGCCAGGTTGCCCCTGGTGCAAGTCTGCCTTCTAATTTCTCTCTGATTTTTGAAATTAAATTCAGACCTGGGAATTTTTCGCTATCAGCACGCATTTTCTAAGTCCCATGTAGATGTCAGGTAACTGACAACATACTTCAAGACTTTGATAAGGCACTCGGGTGTGTCGTATTTGGTCAGGACCAGAGAAGAGAGTACGGGCTCATACGGGTCACTTGCTGGACTCAGCAGCCAACATGTGTCCTCTTATTCTTTTAACAGACTGTCCCAATGGTCACCCATGCTCTGTAGGAGAGGTAAGTGTTGGTATTGGGGATAGGGCTTGGAGAGCGGCTCACAGCTGCATTCCTCCAGGTCTGAGGAGAGAGGACCTGAGGAGGGAGGACAGTGAGAGTCCCGACCTTGTCGTTCTAAGGGCTGCCCAGGGGTTCCGATGCTTCTCTAGTGGTGCTAATGGCTTCTAGGCCAGGTTTTTCCCCCTCAGCCCTGTGGACTGCTCTCCCTACCTGTGCATGGGAAATTTAGAGCAGGCCTGACCTCACCTCACTAATGCCAGTAGAGCCCTCCTCCTCACCCCATTCCCCGTGTGACCACCAAGAATGACCCCAGACACTGCTGAAGGCCCACAGGGACGGGACAGTGCTGCTGCATCCTCTCTTTTCCCTGCAACAGGGGTCAGCATCTTGCAGAATGGCCACATGTTGGCAAGGCTGCCGGCTGGATTACCAGCCAGAGGACAGGAGAGAGGCTCACAGGCAGGGAGCCATGGGGTAAAAATGTGTGTGACTCGTCTCTGGACTCCAGGCAATCTCGGGAGCCCTGCACACAGCGCAGCTGCCCTACCGAGCCATAGGCTATAGGATGCAAGTGACACATGTCACTTAATAAACAAGAGACAAGAGGGATAATCCTGATGTAACCACTTTATGTTTTTGAGCTTCACTCACTTCTTTACCCATGAAATGAGACAGAAATAGCTTCTTCCCAGATTTCCCAGCTCTGAGATTTTGTGGACTGGGAGCCTGTGACTGGATTGGTCTGCAGTCTGACTTTGGGAGAGGAAAATATTACGGTTGGGTTTAAAACAAACAATGCCAGTGGATGTGAGGAAGTCAGTTTGGAAGCATATTTCCTGGTGTTAGATTAGGAAGAACTAGGAACTGCTGTGGTTCACAGCAATGTCAAGACGGATGAACACGAGAAAGCAGAACTTTCTGTTTGTCTGTGAAGTGTCACTCAGGAGTCAAGCTTAATAGTCAGGCCTTGGTTTTTAAGAAATGAAAGTCTACATTTGCCCATGGACAGGATGTTTGCAGTAACTGTCCACCTGTTCCCGCGATTCCTCTTCCTCCAGCAAAATACACCCACCCCAGGGAAGCAGTGCTGGTGGTACTCACTGCCTCCTGCAGCAGGGAGGTCCCCTGCGAGGCAGCATTTGTGCTTAAAACGATGCTGTCTGTCTTCCTCCTAGTGTGGCAGGCCAATGGAACAGAGCAGGTGTGTTGACTGTGGAGCTCAGATCGGAGGCTTGAATCACAAAGCGGACGCTGGCTTTAACCCTATCACGTACGTAAGCTCCCTTCTCCTTCCTCGTGTCCCAGCTCTGGGCTTTGGGCTGGGTCTTTTCCAGTTGCTAAACTGATACCCCTAGACTGTCACTAATGCTTTGTACACTTGCACCTGTCAGGTTGGGTAGTGATGCCAAGGTCTCTGTGGTCATAGAGCCTCGAGGTGTTTTATCTGTCATTTGCTCTTAAATGCAAAGCGGCCTGCACATTAATACGTATTAACACTGGTGTCTTCCATTTGGGCCCTGGGTGCGTTCCCTATAGAAATAATGTTTGATATGAACAGGCGGCCTGATTTAGAGGGACATTTAAGACTTGTGCACTGTCTTAGCTTCCTCCTTTGTTTTCTTTTTACATCTGAGAAAAGTGAAGAGCACATAGTCAACCTTATCAAATACTGACCTCCCTCAGTCTGTGTGAGAGTTGGGGTCCAGGATAATCCCCCACACACCCAAATCCGCACGTCTCTTATATAAAACGGCACAGTGTTTGCATGCAGCCTGAGCACATCTTAAACTCTAGCTGACTCGTAATATGTTACAGTGTAAATGCTATGTAGATACTGGATCTCTTATCCTTTAGGGAACCAGGACAAGAAAGAAAACCTATACATGTTGAATAAAAATGCAGTTTTTAAAAATATTTTTGATTTGCAATTGGTTGAATCTGCAGTTATGGAGAGCCCATTGTACCAGACTTCAAAATCCAGATAAAAATCTGTCTTGGCGGGCACCAGTGGCTCATGCCTGTAATCCTAGCTACTCAGGAGGCAGAGACCAGAAGGATCATGGTTCAAAGCCAGCCCGGGCAAACAGTTTTAGAGACCCTATCTCAAAAAAACCCACCACAGAAAAGGGCTGGTGTAGTGGCTCAAGGTGAAGACCCTGAGTTCAAACCCCAGTAGTACAAAAAAAAAAAAAAAAATCTGATCTCTTAGCTCCACACTTACTCCTAGGATGAAGGCAGTCATCAGTGTTCCCTTAAGATAGCTGGTGGGTAGCTGGGGACATAGTTCAAGTGATAGAGCACCTGCCTTGTACGCACAAGGCACTGAGTTCAAATCTAGTCCCTTACCCCTCTCCCCACAAAAAAAGATGGTTGGTGGAACCCATCTGCAGTTACCGTACATTCTGGTTTCTCTGGTGTAGTCAAAGCTTAAAATATTCTAATCTGCTTTCTCCATGAACTCTCAGAATGTTTTTGAATCCCTAATATGTTTGCAATTACATTGAAGCTCTCATCTGAATGTAATACAAATTTTTTGGCAACCCTGATTTTTTACCAGTTTTTGACCCCCATGGGAATCCAACTATCCCCAACTCTAGCTGCCCTGAGACAGGTGCAGGCCTCTGACCTGACACCTGCCCAGAGATGAGACCCAAGACCCAATAACCACCTACTGCAGCCACTCGACATGGGTAGCATTGGGTGTTGGTCATCCAGAAAGGGTCTCTGTAAAGAAAGGTTCATAGGCAAGTGGCCTAGGCTTACTTGAGTAAGAAGTAGTTTTAAAATTGTTTTCTTCAAAGCAGGGACCTCGTCTCCAAGTCCTCAGACTGTGAGGTGTGTCCGTGGAGCTGAGGTGAAACAGCCATCTTCCGACTTCACCTTGTCTTCTTTTGTCCTTTCCAGGAACTGCACAGACAGAACCCAGACTGGCCATGTGTTGGGCAACCCACACTCCAGGGCCGTGGCAGTGGCATCTGACAGACAGCTGTCTCCCGTGGTCTTCATTCTCATCCGGTTACTCACTCATTTGACTATGCTCTCGGGAGCTGCCCAAAATCGCCAGGTGTGTGACATGCCACTGCCGAGCTCGGTATTTAGTTGCTATAGGAAGAACCTGCTATGGTTTTTCACTCTGTCCTTTTCGTCTGTAAGTCCTAGCCACATTGATTGTGGGGGATCTATGATGTCACTGGTGCTCTAACCTGCAAAGTAATACTAGATGTGTATGTCTTAACTTTTCCCATCGTGGCATTTGATGGGATTGGGGGAGCCACTCTTCAGATTGTGTAAAATCTACTTTGTTTTTTAAATGTTTTAATTTATTTATTTTGGTGCCTCATGAATGCTAGGAAAGAACTCTACCACTGAGCTACACTCCCAGCACATGTTTTTATTTTTAACTGACCCCATATGTATTTAGGGGTGTAGTGTGACATCTCAGTACCTATAACATAAGGTGTAATGGTCAGAGGTACAGCTCAAGGTACAGCTGCATGTATCCTTGGTCCACACTGGGTGTGGAGAGGTGGGTGGGATCCCTCCTGGCTCTAGGCAAGCGGGCAAGCAAGCACGCTGCTTTTCCTCCAAGTTTACACTAGCCAAGAGGGCAGAAAGTGCCAGGTGGGGACATTCTTTGCTCCCCCTGAATAACTCCAGAGCTGTCAGCTGCTTGTTTCCCTCACCCATCTCCTTGTCACCTCTGCTGTGTCACACATAGATCTGTGGCTTCACCTTAGAAACTGTCTTCTGACTCCGAAATGCACACAGACCTCACTTTACGTTTTATTCCATTGCCTCACAGGCCTTAATAAACATCATTAAGCCTCGGGTGATAGAGCCAAAAGACTTCCTGCAGCAGCACATCCAGAGAGACCTGGAGCAGTTGACCAAGGTTCTGGGCAAGAGCGCTGATGAGACCACCCACACAGTGCACCTCGCCCTGCGCAGCCTTCTCAACGCAGGCCACCCCGTCGCCAGCCAGCGTAAGCAAGGGGGTGAAGGCCGGCCGGCTGGGTCCGGGGATCTTGGGCACAACTGCCAGGAAACAGGCTTGCTCCTCTGGCTCTTGAATGAGTGAAAACCACAGGCACAGGGGATCTGAGAGAACTCTCCTCTCCTTGCTGGAGGGTAGAGGGCTTTCCTGTTCCTCCATTCACCCCACACCTGGCAAGGACCTGTGATCTTCACTACTGGGGAGCATTTGTACACAAGTGCCAACCTACTGTAGTGGCCAAGTCATGCAAAGCAGGTGATGCATATCTGAGAACCAGTCCATACTCCAGCTTCTGCTTTCCTGGAAGTGCTGATGTGTTCCCAGGTCCACAATTTCTTGAATGAAAACAGCAGGCTAAAAAACATTGTATTTGCTGAGCTAGTTCTTGTATTCTAAACATTTAAAATTACGTGCAAGATAATTTAGTAAACATCATTTCTGAGTGGCGGTATTAGAGTGGGTTTGCTTTCTTTTTGCTTTAACTATAAAAACTTGGTTTGTTTGTTTGTTTGTTTGCAGTGCTGGGCATCAAACAGAGGTCCTTGCACATGCTAGGCAAGCTTGCTACCTCTTAGTTACATTCCCAGCCCTGCAAAAGTCTCCTAAAATTACCCTGGTGAGAACAGTGTTACCATTCGGTGGTCCTGAGGTTTGAACTCAGGGCCTTGCAATTGCTAAGCAAGCACTCTACCACTTGAGCCACGCCTCCAGCAACAATGTTACTTTAAACCATAGCCATGGTAGTAATAGCAAGAAGAATCCTGCCCTTGACAGCCCGCAGTCTGAGCCACCCAGAGGCTTCTTCCTCCACAGGTTCTGCCTCTGCCATAAGCCCGTGACAGCAGCTGAGAGAGCTGATGGTGGCACTGGTCACTTGTCACTGTGTTCCTGGGCTTCAGAGATGGAGTTCTATCTTTAGTGACTTTGCTCAGAAGGGCTTGTTGTAGGTCAGAAGGATTTTCAGAGGTTGAGGTCTCTACAGAAATCAGTAGGTTGAGCCGGGAACCGGTGGTTCACACTTGTAATTCTAGCTGCTCAGGAGGCAGAGCTCACGAGGCCCTATCTTGAAAGAAATGCATCACAAAAGAGAGCTGGCAGGGTGGCTCAAATGGTAAGAGCTCCTGCCTAGCAAGCGTGAGGCCCAGAGTTCAAACTCCAGTACCACCAAAATAAATAAATCAGTAAGTTGGTGATGGCAGGAGGAACTGATTAAAAAATACTTAGGTTAACTTACAGCTGGGCATGGTGGTTCATGCCTATAATCCTAGCCACAGGGGGCAGGGTGTGGCAGGGGGAGATCAGGAGGATTGCTGTTTGAGGCCAGCCCAGGCAAAAAGTTTGTGAGACCTCATCTTAAGCAACAAAAAGCAAGACATAGTGGCACATCCCTGTCATCCCAGCTACAAGGCTAAAATTAGAGGATCGTGGTCCAGGCCGGTCCAGGTATAAACACAAGACCCTGTCTCAAGAGCAACCAATGCAAAAAGTATTGGGAGCATGGCTCAGGTGGTAGAGCACTACCCTAGCAAGCACAAGGCCCTGAGTTCAAAGCCCAATGCCACCAAAAAGAACAAAAAGTACATAGGTTACCGTAGGAAGACCAGCCAGTGAGCTGTCTCTTTCCTACCACCATTACTTAGTGTTTGCTGCTGGGATCTTTTGTGTTTTGTTCCCTAGGCAGCCTACACACTTTGGTTTTCTTTTTAGGGCCGTTAAATTTTGATGCACGATTGTCAACCAAAGAATACAGGAACAATTGGGAAAAAGACATGGAAGCTCTTCTTTTACCTGAACTAAGGGTAGGTGATGAGTGATGACCACTGCTTAGCTCCACTGTGTAGGATGGGGCTGGGGGGGGGGGGGCTCCCAAGTGTCCTTGCAGAAGGGCTATAGGAGGCCTGTGGCTGGGCCTCAGGTTTTGGTGTGACAGCTTGCTCCCCATTATTTGTTACTTTGGGATGTGAAGGTAAGAGGTAGAGAAAGAAACTGTCATGTAGCAACTCACCAGAAATGCACTGACAGTCATAAATTAATTATGCTCTCCCGGACAAGAACATCACCGAGCGTAACTAAGCATTCCGGAAGTAAACAAAGAGCAATCAAACATTGCTGTGAAATATCATTATTTGGGGAAGGCAAAAAACCTACATCAAGGAACGCTTAAATTATAACAAAAGCGACACAGAAGGCAGACTCCCTGATAAAGTCACTAGATGTCTCCATCTGCCTGTAGCAATGTCTCACTTCCAGAATTCTGGATCATTTTCTTTTTCCAGCATCTTGATAAAACCCTGCTGACCGTGAGTGCTCTCATCAGCCAAGATGAGCGTATCAGCTCCAACCCTGTGGCCAAAATCATATACGGGGACCCAGCAACCTTCCTGCCCCACCTGCCCCGGAAAAGTGCAGTTCATTGCTCGAAGATTTGGAGCTGCAGGAAAAAGGTGACAGTTGAATATCTCCAGCACGTCGTGGAGCAGAAAAACGGCAAAGAAACGGTGCCAGTCCTCTGGCAGTTCCTCCAGAAGGTACGTCTGCGTCATGGTCTGCCTCTTTTTCTGGGTAGATTCTCCCGGGGACTGGGAGGCCCTGAGCTCAGCCCATCGGTGCTGTGGTGCTGAATAGGTCAGTAGCAGGAGCTCCAGGAAGAATGTAGAGGTCTTTGGACACATCCAACTCACGGGAAGTCTGAAGTGTAAAGTAGTCACAAGTGAAATACACAAGTTGGGGTTACTGGTAATCTGTAAAGAATTTGAAGGCCAGGAGAGGACCCCCCTGGTCACTCAGCAGTAAAAGAAAGTCTCTTGAGTCGTGTCTGTTCATCTTCATTCTCAGATCTGGAGCAGTTGGTCATCAACAAGTATCTGCTGAAGGCAAAACTGTTCAAGAATGCATAGCCAGTTCAGGATGTCGTGGGGCATTACTGTAATCCCAGCACTTGAGGCAGGAGGATCTCAAGTTCAAGGCTAGCCTCAGCTACATAGCGAGTTCCAGGCCAGCCTGGCCTTTGAGACCCTTTACGGTCTACATAGGCTAAATAAAACTCCCTTGGGTAGCCATACCACATTTTCTTCATCCGTGCATCTGTTGATGGACCCTGGGCTATGCACAGTGCTGTCGTAAACATGGTCGTGTGGGTGTTTTTTTGGTACAGTGATTTCATTTCCTTTGATAGAGACCCAGATTGCTGGATCGTATGTGCATCTGGTTTTAATTTTTTGAGGAAATTCCATAGTGTTCCTATACTTATTAATCGCACTGACAGCACGAGAGTTCCTTTTTCTCTGCGTCCTTCCAGGTGGTTACGTGTGTTTTTAGTGGCCGTTCTCACTGTGTGAGATTGCATCTCACTGTGGCTTTGGCTTTATCTCCTTCTTAGCTGATGGCATGGAGCCCTTTCCCGACACTTGTTGGCTATTTGTATTTCTTTGTTGGCTAGGTGGCTATTCAGATCATTTCCCCATTTTTAATTGGATCACTGGGTCTTTCGTTAAGTTTTTGTGTTCCTTATATATTTTGGACAATAACCTTCTGTCGCATGAGTAACTAGCCATCTCTTCTCCAGTCTGTAAGCTGTCTTCCTTCGCTTGATTGTTTCCTTTGGTGTGCAGAAGCTTTTCAGTTTGGTGCAATCTCATTTGTTAATATTTGCTCGATAACTGTGCTTTTTGAGTCCTAGCCAGAAAATCAGTGCCTCCACTGATGTCTTCAAGTGTTTCCCATGTGTTTTCTTCTAGTGGTCTCAGCATTCACGCTTAGGTTTTTGGTCCACCTTGAGTTGATTTTTGTACAGGGTCAGAGATGAGGGTTAACTTTCGGTCCTCACGGCAGATCTCTTTCATTGGATTTTGCCACATACCTGTGACCATGGCTACTTTGTCCCTTTGTCCTCCGTCCCAGGCATGTGGAACCATGTCTGACACACTGCAAGACATCCATAGGTACTTGAAGAAAGAACAGGGTGACCCTCCTCCCATTTTTAAGCTCCAAAGTGTACCATCATGTAAAATGGCACATCACCCAGATTAAACCATGAGTACAAGTCTCCACACCAGTCCCAACGTTTCTAGCCCCATGGTGTTTCTTAGGTCAATAAAGGCAGTTGGCTGATCCATCTTCCCTCCTAGGAAGCGGAGCTGAGGCTGGTGAAATTCTTGCCTGAGATTTTGGCCCTGCAAAGAGATCTAGTGAAACAATTCCAGAATATTTCCGAAGTGGAATACAATTCCATCAGAAGTTTTATTGCCAGTCATAGATCAGGTATGACCTCTGCCTCCAGCTCCAACAAGAGACGGGACCATCCATGTTTCCCAGGTGGTTCCAAAGGGTCCCACCAGTGTGTGTGGGGGCGGGGGCATTGGGGCTCAGGGTAACGGTGCTCAGTATCGTAAGCATTCAGCATGAGGTAAAGGGGCCCCGAATCTCAGACACACACAAAGTCCTGCAGCTGGAGAGCCTCTCCCTCTAGTGCTCAGACTCCGCGTGAGTTTGAAACAGCATTGAGAACATGCTGGGAAGCACAGGAAGGTGAGGAGCTGGGTGCCATCCAGAATCCACTGTGAGGTTGGACCTTGGCCATGTGGTTATTTCTGTGGTCTCTGACCAAGAGTTTTATTCAACAGATGGGCTGAGGAAATTGTTCCATGACAGGATCACCACCTTTCTGTCCACATGGAATGCACTGAGGCAGTCCCTAGAGACCAACGGTACGTGTCCTTGTCCCTGTCAGTGCGGAGTGTCACAGGGCCTGTTCTAGGTACACTACTGTGCAGCCCTGCACCTGCCACGTACAGCACCCTGTTCTGTGCACGCTCATGCCGAGTCTCTAAATCTCTTGCTGGAAGCTGGGAAGTGACATCGAAAAACCAAACAAAAACCCAGTCCTCTTGAGGTCATAGACGCAGAATCAAAGAGGGGTTGGGATCACCGGAAACCTGCCGGCATGGGAGAGGTCAGAGGCAGGGCCTTAAGATGGGGCTCCTGGCTCGGTTTTGCGGGGATGACCGTGCCTGCCTTCTCCTCCTTCCCTCACCTTCATGCTGTGGCTGAAACGCCATGGAGCAGAATACCTCTCTGCTTAGGAGCAACCCTGTCATTTCCAGGTGAAATCAAGCTACCTAAAGAGTACTGCCGCTCTGATTTGGATCTGGACACCGACTTTGAGGTCATCCTGCCACGCCGACGGGGTCTGGGCCTCTGTTCCACGGCCTTAGTCAGCTACTTGATTAGCTTACACAACCAAATTGTCTACACGGTGGAAAAGTTCTCCAAGGAAGACAACAGGTACGTGCACAGGCCAGCTGGGCTAGGGCCTGCCCAGCCTCGGGCCCTGGGCCCTGGTGGCAGGCACCAGCCAGCCCCAGCTCCTTCCCTGGCACATTCTCCTTCAGCCAGCCTCTTCAGAGCCCCACAACTGCATATGGTTTTCACCCGCATACCCTACAGCCTGACCCCATGTGCCTGCTTGTGCTCTTCAGCTATTCCGTGGATGCCTCTGAGGTCACCGACCTGCATGTCATCAGTTACGAAGTAGAGCGTGACCTGAGTCCGCTGATCCTCTCCAACTGCCAGTACCAAGTGGAGCAGGGCAGGGAGACCTCACAGGAGTTTGACCTGGAGAAAATCCAGCGGCAGATCAGTGGCCGCTTCCTCCAGGGCAAGCCCAGGTTGACGCTCAAGGTAAGCTAAGCCTGCACCAAGCATGTACTTGGTGTGGTTGTGGGGAACAAGTAGCCCTTCCTGTGTTTCGAGTGAGCTGCCGTCTGCATCATTTCCTACCCACCCATAGCGTGCACAAACACTCCTCCGTCCGTGTCCGGGCTGAGTGGCACTCCCAGTCCCTCTTCCGTACCTCCATCTGTGCCTCAGGCCCCACAGGCAGCCTGGAGTCCCAATGAACTTGTCATCTGAGTTCACCATCGTCAATGGCACCACCAAGGAGACCTCAGTTATCACCGCCCATCCCTTCAGCCTGCATATGCAGCCTATGCCCAGGCATGCATGCCCTCCATGTGTCCTTCCACTGCCACAGCTGCTGTTCAGTTCACAGCACCCACCCTAAAATCCAAGTGTTACAGTGTTCCCTGGTCCCCTTGCTCTGTTGGACACCTGCGTAACACCCCGCCTCACTCTTTTGACTAGTACTGAAGGCCCTATTGCCTGGCCCCATCCTAACCTGCCAGCCCTCTCCAGACCCCACCTCACTTACTTGCCTTGAGTCCTGCGACCTCACACACAGGACTCCTCCCCTTCCCCAAACAGTGGCACCTCCACATCTCTGTCCTTTCACCTGAGCTACCCTCCATTCTTCCAAGCCAGCCAGATATGGCACACTTAGGTATATTTATTGTCCTCAATTGGGGTGAGTATTGATTGACCCAGACCGTTTTTTATTTGCTCGGACAGCCTAGCAGGGACTGCCTTGCCTGTAGTCTGGCCTCCAGTTGTCAAATTGATGCTGTGCTTACCCCCCAGCACTACTGTGGTTTCTGGAGTACAGTATTCTGCGTGGCATAATCGCCATGTGGCCGCTGTGGCTTGTTTCCACAGGTTGTGGCTTGAACAGAGATATCATGAGTCAAGAGAGAGTTGCCTGCTCTGCCCAGGAATGCCCAGCCAGCTTGGCACTGCCTCTGAGTCTCTGCTGACAGATGTATTTGTTGTCGATGGATAGCTCCACTACGGATTTAATTTCTCAAAACCTTTTTCTTTCTCAATTTAGGGAATACCCACACTGGTATACAGACATGACTGGAACTATGAATATCTCTTTGAGGACATCAAGAACAAAATGAAACAGGTGCTTATAATAATGCTTGTCACTTGCAGGATGGCTCCATCCAGTTAGGACAGGTCCAGCTTCCTGCCTGATGTCTGCCGTGAGCATTGGGGTCGCAGTGGCTCCGAGGCCCCCAGTGCTCTCTGCAGAACAGCAGGTCACAGGTTTTCTTACTGAGTATACAGACTGGCTTCTTGTGGAGCTGCTTTCTTCGTAATGGTGTCACAAACAGGTATATGCTGAGGCAAAGGTCCAGAGAGCTTACTTATTCTGCTCATTCGATGTTGTGTTGAGGAGGAGATGGGTGGCTGTGGCTCTCTGTGTCCTCATAGGTTGAGGAGTCTGGTGGAAGTAGATCATCAAAGGTCTGGAATGCTGCCTGATCTTAGTGAACACATTTGGCAGCTGTTATGACTATGGGAGAGCTGGTTCCTCTGTGGCTTTGGCAGTGACAAAGCTAAGCTCCTCCCAGGTAGTAAGAAACAAGAAGCCCAACCATAGCCTGTCCTGGTTTTGGTTTCCCAGAGCCCCCTCCCCAACTCAGCCATAAGTGCCATCAGTGGACAGCTACAGTCCTACAGTGATGCCTGTGAAGCCCTGTCTGTCATAGAAGTTACTTTGGGCTTCCTGAGCACAGCCGGTGGGGATCCCAGCATGCACCTCAATGTGTATATCCAAGATGTCCTGCAGATGGGCGATCAGATGACTCTGATTCTGAAGGTGAGTCCTGTCTAAGGCTTTTGGGAAATCAGCACTGCCCTCACCTGAGTCTCCTGCTTCCTACTGAAACACCACTGTGCACAGTGCAGGGTACAGGTGTCCCTGCAGGGGGGGCGTGCAGAGTACACAACTGCACACTCGGGATGGGAGACAAGACACGTGCTCCGTGCTGAGCATCCAGCTAGTACCAGCCACACACGATGCAGTGATGTTGTTCACCTATGCACTGTGTATGGCGTCATGGACTCTGGGCTGCTGAAGGAGGGAGCAGTGTGGAGCAGAAAAAAGAAGTGAGGTACAGGGTGGATGGTGTAGGGCCTTCACTGCCCGCTCTGGGTGTTCTTCCTCTCTCAGGCTTTGAACAGATGCCAGTTAAGACACACCATTGCCCTCTGGCAGTTCCTCTCTGCGCACAAGTCAGAACAGCTGCTGCGACTGAAGAAAGTGAGTCTGGCCTCTGCCTGCTCAGGATTGGGAGAGCCACACCCTTCTTCCCAGGCTTTAAGGTTGCACTTGCTCCTCTTTCATTCTAGGAGCCGTTTCGGGAAATCAATTCAAGGTACAAAGCAGACCTTAGCCCAGAACACTCCAAGCTCCTAGGCACTTTCCTGAATATCTCAGGCCTGAATACCTTCCTCCTGGAGCTGCACGAGATGATGGTGGTAAAACTCAGGAGCCTCCAAACCCACGACAGCTTCAACCCCGAGTGGAGGTAAGGACTCCACAGCTGCTGACAGGATGGTGGGATGTCCGGCTAAAGCCCTGGGCCTCCCAGACACACAGTTCCCTAGGAATACACACGCATGCACGTGCACACACACACCCCACACCGGGACTTTCCAGACATGCAGCTTAGTCTTTTCACACAGGACCTTCACCTGCTACTTTCCACTACTAGTGCACTGGGCTCTGGCTTCTTGGTTTCAGTCTCTTGAGATTTAAAAAAAAAAAAAAAGTACAAAAGTCATAGATTCTGCTGAGAAAAGTGGACTGTCAAAGAGATGTGCATTTTAAATTCGGTAGGAAAAGCTACCCCCATGTGTAAAAGCTGTAGGGGAAAAAAAAGCAGTATTTCATCCGTTTTTTTACCTCTGTGCCAGCCTAATGCCCAAAAACTGGCATTCTGCTTTTCTGTACTTCCCTAGTGTGTGAGGGTATGTTATTATATTAATCAGCAGTTTATCATCTTTTGAATTATCTCTTGATAGTTTTGGGTTATCTTGTTTTGGACTCCCTACCTCTCAATGATTTGTAAAAGGTCTTTGTTCAGAATAGAAATAAATCTTATCTGTATGTGTTATAAGTGCTCTAACTCAGGCTGTAATGCTCCATCTCAGACAGAATTTTCCCATAAAGCCTCTGTAGGGAAATACACTTAACATAAAGGTCTTCCTTATAATGCCAAGGTTAGAACACATCACTCCATGCTCTCTTCTGCTGCTTTTATAGTTCTATGTTGTACAGTTATTTTGTGGACAATTTATTTTTATGTGTAGTGGGAAGCAGAGATTTACCTTTAATGGGTCTCTTTTCTTGTTTATTGGTGGGACTTGGGTCTGAACTCAGGGCTAAACACTTGCAAAGTAGGTGCTGTACCACTTGAACCACACCTCCAGTCCATTTTCCTGTGGTCATTTTGGAATAGGGACTCATGAACTATTTGCCCCTGCTGGTCTCCTCCTGGTATCAGCCTCCCAAGTACAGGCGTGAACCACAGGTGCCCAGCTTTTTTTATTCTTTTTGAGACAGGGTCTCCCTCTGCCACCCAAGCTAACCTAGAACTAGAGATCTTCCTGCCTCAGCCTCCCATGTGCTGGGATTGTAGGTGTGTTCCACCATGCCCAGCTACTTTTATCTTTTCTCTAAATAATTGAGCTGGTCTCCTCATCAACACATTTTATGTTTGCAATTTTCTTCCGTTATGCTATATGGCGTACACCTGTACATACATGCAATTTCTTTGCAGTTATGTCTCAAGTCTTTACTGTCCTGGACTTGTAACGTCCTAGAAGATTTATAATCTTTGTTAATATACAACACAAAGGAGAACACATGCTCTTTGTGAGTGGTAAGGCTTTCTTTACACCCAGCCCAGAAGACTGCAGTAGTAGAGTCTGCAGCCACCTGGCTGGGCTTTGTCCAGGCTGGCTCCATCCACCCAGATCCCTGAGCCCCAATTCCAGCCCCACTTCAGGAGCTCAGCATTGGGCTGGCCTTAAGTTCAGTGTTTCTGTCCACCAGTAACTGGGAAGAGGGATCACTGATTGAGTTCCTGATGTTGTCAACAGTATCTCTTGTGCTCTGACTTTTCAGCCTGAGAGACACTCTAGTAAGTTACATGGAGACTAAAGAGAGTGATGTCCTTCCTGAAGTGGCGCTCCAGTTCCCAGAAGAGATTCCACTGTCCAGTTGCGTCTCGGTGTGGAAAGCAGCTGCTGCCCGGAAACAGGACCGACAAGCAAGATAGAATGGCTCTGTCTTTGAATATGACTGGAGAAGTGGCTCTTTTGCCCTTACCCTGGCACAGATAGCACCAGGGACTATGGCCTTTGTGTGTACTGAGGAAGAATGTGTTGGTGCAGCACCGAGTTCAAGGCCAGCCTGCATCTGCACTGTATGCATAGACAGCTTTTTGAGAGCCAAGCTGTTTCTAGAATATGTACACATTCATATGCAAACTTACATGATAAACACTGTTCACTGGAAGATGACAGTGACAAGAACATGAAATTAAAAATCAAGTACTGTCCCATGCATTCCAGGAGAGACAAAAAAGTAGCGTTTTAGCAATGGTCCCATCCAGAACCGTCTCTCAAGCCTGCCAGGCTCTTACCTCGTACTTCCTGGCCACCAGGGCCCTTCTGCCTCACATTACTACTTAGAAGGAGGAAAGCACAGGGGTATTTCACTGTTCTATGCTGCACATACAAGAGAACTGATTTTCTCCTTTCTCCCTGTCCTTTAACTTCCCAGAATTGTACACATTTGTTGGCTCCCAAGAAGGTATAAAAAAGTGCCACACTCCTTTCACCTTCTCACAAACACAAGGAAAGCCAGATGTCTACACATGCCTTAAAGCCATATAAACAAGAATGACCAGACCCCACAATGCGTCACTGCCAAATCCCAAAGGGTCAGAGCCAAACTCTATGCAGAGCATGAGAATGCTTTCTGAGTCTTAAGTTTTTCTATGAATAAAATGGATAGAAGGCTGGTGGAGTGGCTCAAGTGGTAGAGCACCTACCTAGCAAGCATGAGGCCCCGAGTTCAAACCCCAGTGCTGCCAAAAAAAAAAAAAAATCTATAAAATGAAGAGTTGATTGACAGCCAAAGCGCCTTCCAGTTCTCCTATCTTGATTCAAATGAAGGATTAATTCAACTTGGATCAAAGGTGTATTTTGAGCAATGCCAGGGAGAATTTTTTGGTTGTCTAGCATTAAGCCCAATAAACATGCAGTCTTGGAGTGATCTCAGCTTCCTCCTTTCTTTGAGTCTTAGTCAAGAATGAGACTCAGAATACAAAACCACTTATGTTTCTGAAAAAGGGAAACAAAAATGGCTCACCCTGATCTTGTGCTGCTTTTTCTCACTATAAGCACTGTCGCTTTTTCATCAAAATCTTTGATACCCTTGATGTCTCTGGACTGACTTACGCCTGGCAGCCTGGCAGCCTGGCCCTCATTCAGGGCTCAGTGAGATTCAAGGAGAGCCAGTGCAGCTGAAGACAACATCCTTCATACACATCTCAAATGAGTCAGCGACTCAGTTAACCTCGAATCTCAGGCCTGTGTACCTCTGCACTACAAGAATACAAAGGGGTGACCATGAGCAAAGCCATGGGCACTGTGAGCATCCCTGCAGGAGACACAGCAGGAGCTGCAGTCCATTCTGACCGTCCCCATGATGTCTGATCCAGAGTGCAGCAACTGGACCCAGGTAGTGACTCATTCCATGATTTCTACTTTCATTTAGCAATCCACGATTGTCTTTTTATTCCAGACTATGCAGAGCCACCCCTATCCCAGACACCCACTTCCTGGAGTGCCCACTGAATTGATACAGGGGGTGGGAACAGGGCTTGCTGAACTCTTCATCTTGGCCTTGGAGCAACTTTGATACCTCAGAGTTGGGGGTGCAGCTCACCCTGGCCATCAGGTGGCAGCTCAGGACCAGTTTTTCACTGGGCCACACCTTAGCAAGTGGGAGTCAGGGTTGATCTCTTTCTGTGAAAACCTTTTCCCTCCCTTTGGCCTGGGAATTCTTTCTATTATGAAGGGTTTTTTAGTAAGGTGTTTCATTTTATATGCTATGCTTACAAAGCCTTAACTGTGATATCTAGCATCATTTTGTGTGTACAGAAATACACTGGCAAAAGTAAATTTCATTATACCTGTCATACCTATTTTAATAAACTTGAGTTTTGCTGCTAAAGACTCCTTCTGTTTGTGGGCAGAGCTTTTATGGCACACAGACCTCAGTGAGGTTTTTGGGAATGGCTTTGGTTTTCCATGGAAATGTTCTTGTAGGAGTAACCATGGAGAATTCAGAATAGAAAGCCTATGCTCTGGTTCAGAAGCTTTTCCTGTGGGCAAAACAACCACAGAGCTCCTTGTTCACAGTGGGGTTGGCACTGCTCCCCATAACCAGGCTCAGTAAAGGCCTAAGCCTTGGCCTCAGGGGAGTCCTCTGCCTAAAGAGACTGCTGCAGTCTCTTCAGCTTCAGCTGCCCACAGTGTAAGGATGAGAACTAATTAACCCAGTGAGTGGGGCTGTGAGACAGGGAAGACTCGGGTAATTTGAAATAAAGGCAGTGAAAGAGGAACAGAAATTCAAACACCGTTCCTTTCCTTAATGGTTATAAGCATATGCCATTTGTTAACTGTGACAGCCATGAGCTACTTCAATTGTCTGTTTATGTTTGGGTAGTTCCAACTGAAAAACTTCCATGAGAAACAGTTGCTGGAGAAAGCATCAGCTCAACGGCCCAGCCAGGCAGGGAAAGTTACCCAAGTCTAGCTATGCCATGTGCCCTGGTGCCAATGGAAAACACTGCTGAGTGATCAAGTGAGTCTGGACAGAGTACTAATGGGCAGGAGAAGCTGAGGCCCAAGTTGAACACCAAGTGATTCAAGCCGTGATGAGCAATTCTGTGGCATCCTGCACTCTTCTGGTCCCTTAGTTCACTAATTAAGCCTGTTCTTGAGCACTTGGAATCCCCCCACACCCCGTGTCAGACTTCTCTGTGGATATTCTGGGAACAGTGGGCCCTGCTTCCTTTGGGAACGGTGGAGGTGTTTAAGAGAGCCATCAGGGGCACACACAGCACATGCAGCCATCTCCACTACCCTGGAACTGCTCCTGCTCAGCACTCCGTGGCCTGCCCTTCCCGCACAGACTTACCAATCAGTATTCCTTCCTGATCATCACCTGAACCCTAAAGTGCATAAAACCTCAGCCCCGACAACAGCTAGTTCCTGAGAGCCACCTTTGCCCCAGATCCACAGGCCGTTGGTGGCTCCCAGTTACCAAATCCTGGGACCTCTTTGTCCTGACCATGCTGTAACACAACCAGGCTGACACATGACAGCCCAGGCAAACCTGAGTGAGGGTGCTGACTCTCCTGGTTGTCAGTCTGATGACCATGACCAAGCCACCTGCCCTCCTGAAGCCTCAGTTTCCTCATCTGCAGAATGCCTCAGATCTGTGGTGAAAAATAAGACAGGCTAGGTAAATAACAGCACAGAGCATGACATGTACTGAGTGTGTGAGAAGTGGAGCTCGCTGCCCCTCTCAACTCAAAACCTGCCAGCTTTCAAGGCCCTGTCAGTAGTCAGTGCTATAAGGAAGCCTTTCCCAAACTTCTAGTTCTCATTAGTCTAATGTAATCGTCTTCTGTATTTTCCTCTTGAAACCTAGATTCAGACTACATTACTTAGACACATACTTTTCTGAATCTAGAATAAAAACCAAAGGTGAAAGCACTACACTTCTGCCTTACTGGCTGCCTTTCAGTGCCGCAAATGCATTAACTTCTTTCCTGCCTCAGGAACTTTGTACCTCTTGCTCCCTCTGCCCCTTCCCCTTCGGGTCTTGAAATTATCTGAAATTATCACTTCCTCACGGAGGCCCTTCCCAACCGCTAGCTAGTTCTAAATCAGCTCCTCCTATTTTTTTCCTTTCGCCGCACTCATTACAAAGGCATCACATAATTCTAGCCTGCCTTCGTGTCCCCGAAGAGACAGAAAACACCAGGAGGAAGCGCCACCCCCAGCGTCGATGGGCACACTGTTAGGAACTAATCCTAACATTGAGGTGCACGGGGTGGGAATCAAATGTCCCACAGGAGGTTCCTGCTTCCTTAGGTGGATCCGGCTTTCTGCCCAGCAAGCTCCAGCCCAGAGGAAACGCAGTGCAGTTTCCAGGCACTCCTGTGCATCCAGCCCCCAGCACTGTGCGGGACTCACAGGTCCTGCCCTCAAAACCCTTCCCAAGCCGCTGCGTGAACGGCAGTGGCCCTGGAGGGGTCTGGGAGGCAACTGCTGCACTGTCTGGTTCCCTGGCGGATCTTTTCGAAGTTGGGCACGGGCCAGAGACGTGGGGAAGGGGCAGGGCTGGACCGCTCGGCGGTGCAGAGCACCACGGCGCTGGGACAAGCGGGACGCGTGGGGGAACTCGCGACGCCAGCTGGCGGCTGCGAACGCGGCGGCCCGGCCTGCTAAGGTCCGAGAGGATGGCGTGAGGGCAGCTTGAAGCCAGAAGCGTGTGTGCGCGGCCCCGCGGGGCGTGAGTTAGAGGCCACGAGTTGCTGCGGCCCCAGGCGGCGAGCCTGGCCCAGAAAGCGGCCCCTGGCGGCGGCCGCAGAGTAGCGGCGGGGGCGCAAAGGAGCCCCGGCATTAAGAGCAGGCGGCGCTACGCGGGGCGCTCCGGAAGTGACGTAAAGAAGGGCGCCGAGTACCCAGCCATGGCGCAGAAGGCCGAGGAACGGCCGCCGGAGGAAACCCTGTCGCTCTGGAAACGGTAATGGTGTCGGGGGCGCGCAGCAGCCGGGCGCTGGGACTACGTGCCTCTCCGGTGACTCTCCGACCTCACAGCGCCGGGCTGTGGAGGCAGAGCGGCGGTCCCCAGCCGCCCGGGCTGGCTCCACTTCCGGCGCGAGGCTTCCGGAAGTTGTAGTGCGCCGGCGGGTGCGCGCCCCACTTCCGGTTTCGGGTTTTCAGCGCCCAATGCGGGACTCCCTGGGGCTGTGACCTGAAGGGCGGAGAGGGCATAGGGCCCGGGACGTCGGTTCTGTTCTGGACTGGCGGGAGGACGCTTTTAGGAGCGCTCGCGGGTCTTGAGGAGGGAGAGTCCGTCAGGGGGGCCCGGGCATGGTTTGACATTTCTGTTCTCTAGGGAGCAAGCTAGGCTGAAGGCCCGCGTGGTAGACCGCGACACGGAGGCGTGGCAGCGGGACCCCGCCTTCTCGGGTCTGCAGAGGGTCGGGGGCGTTGATGTGTCCTTCGTGAAAGGGGACAGGGTCCGCGCCTGTGCCTCCCTGGTGGTGCTCAGCTACCCCGAGCTCGAGGTAACTTGGGAGGGACGCTGAGCCAGGTGCTGGCCCCCCAGGGACTAGCTGCTGCCGGGAGGGGCAGGGCTCCAAGAGGAGACAAAGCCAGGATAGAGCCCAGCGTTTTTGTTAGATTTCCTTTCCCTCTGCCCTGTAGAATTTCGGTTTTGATGCGGGGGATGGAACCCAGGACCTCACACGTGCTTGGCAAGTGCGCTGCCACTGAGCTGCACCTCCAGTCCTTTTGTAGAACTTTGTGAACACGTTGAGGTGTCTTTGAAGGGGGAAAAAAGGGGAAGTCTGCTAAGAATTGACTCAGGATCCTTACTCCCAGTCTGATTGTCATCTTGGGTTGCTCACCTCTGACCAGCTACACACACCCCAAGTTGCCCAAGCTGGAACTCTGCCTTCCTGGGCCCCTTTTTTCCCCTCCTATCGTCTCACACCAGTTCCATTTCTCTGCCTCTTAAGTCTCACAGAGCTCTGTCCCTTGACCCCTCAGCCCCTTCCCTGTCTGTATCACTGTTGTCCCTGCTGTAGGTTACTGAGCTGTGTCTTCATAAGTGCCCTATCTCCTTGGTTGCTCCTTGGTCCCCAGGAAAGTGACCTTGGTTGCTCCTTGGTCCCCAGGAAAGTGACCATGCCACTGCAAATTCTCTTAAAACTCTTCTTTGCCCTTCTCATGACCTCATGGTGAATAAAGCCCATTCTCATTGACATGGTTTGATCTGTTCCCTTCTTGATAGGTCCTGTAGGCTCAGCTCCACTGCCACCCACAGCCTTTCCCACACCCCGCACCCCACTCTGGATGGGTTTGAATCCCTCCACATGCCATGCTTGTCTAGCACCTTGTTCTTTGTGGGCACGTTTCCTCACCTGCATGGCTCCTGCTCCTCTCAGGGCCCAGTGTAGACATTATTTCCTCCAGTGAGCCTCCTATCTCACAAGACCAGGATTTGCCCCTCAGCAATTGGTCTGCTATAGCAAAATGGCCCAGGCTGGGTGACACAAACAGGAGTTTGTGTCTCAGTTCTGGAGGCTAGATGGCCAAGATCAGGGTATCAGCCTGGACAAGTTCTGGCAGTCTTTCAGGTTGTAGACAGTCACTTTCTCACTGTGTCCTCACATGTGATTTAATCACTTCCCCAAAGGCCCACCTTTTAATACCATCAACTTGTGGGCTAGAATTTCAACATGAATTTGGAAGAGCAGGAGGACATAGACCTTCAGACCATAGCAACCCTGAGATTTCTCTTTGTTGCACTAGAGTGGAATTGGCTTATCACCCCTTCCAGAATGTAAACTCCACAATGACTTGCCCACCATTGGTGCCTCCGCACCTGGCATATAGAGAACACTCACACTTGCAAAATCGCTAGCGTGCCTAAGTGAGCAGTAAGCCCGCAGTTCATTTACAGTCAACAGCTCAGGAGCCTTGGCTGCACCCCACCCATTTCAGTACCTCCATTCATTGCTCCTCTGCTCGCCCCCAAAGACAGCAATGTCTTCCTGCCTCTGTGGCTTTCTTATTTGCCTGGAAGCCACTTTCAGTCCCAGTTCAGCACAGGTGTATTGAATTCCCACTTCTAGGCTCTGGATTACACAGTGGGGAAGAAACAACTGCCCTCATAGGTCCCCCATCATTCTGTAGAATGGCACAAGGGGTAAGACTACAGACCTTGGAGCCAGACCACTCCTGTTCATGTCCTAGTTCTGCCACTCCCACCCCACCCTTCTGGGCCTCTGTTTCTTCTTTCTGACTGGGGGTGGGGATGGTGTTACTGCTTACTTCACCGGCTTGTGAGGGTTACAGCTGAGGTCCTGCATGGGAAGCAGCACACTATGCCTTCTCCCTCCAGCTTTCCCTGGCTGCAGACTTCATCACCCACATCCGTATCCTAGGCTCTGCTCCATGCACATGTTCCCACAGCACTTCTCACCTGGTGTGTCACACCTGCCACGTGCAGTTCCACCTTTCCTGCTGACTGTTCTCGTGTAACCCTGACACCCTGCAAGCACCTGTGACATGAATGCTCAGTTGGTATTTGTCCCTTGCTACAGGCTTAGATAATTGAACGATCTTGGAAGAGTCTGGTCCAGTGGTCTCCAAATGCATGACCCAGGATCAGCTGGGAATATGTTTAGTAAATACAGATTCCATCTGCAGACCCCCAAGACAAGAAAGAATCATAGTTACCTAGGCCAAGGGATGGGAGGGGTGGGATGTGACTACTAAGGCCAGGTTCATTTGGAGAAATGAAAGAAAATATTCTAAAAGTAGATTATAGATGTAGTTGTAAACACCAAAAGAAATTGAATTTTACACTTTAAACAGGTAAATTTTATGAAATGTAAATTTTATCAGTAAAGCTGTTTTAAAAAAAAAAGTAACAATTGGCAAAACCCTGTGTTCAAACCCCAGTAACTGCAACAGAAAAAGAAAAAATCCCAAGCAAATAGTTCACAAGACCCTATCTCCAAAATAACCACAACAAAATGGACTAGAGCTGTGGCTCAAGCAGTAGAGCTCCTGCTTTGTGAGCTCAAAGCCCTGAGTTCACCCCAGTCCCATGCCAAAAAAAAAGTTTCAAATTCCAAAGCCCCAGCCCTCTTATTGGGAAAAACATCTCCCAGACTAGGGGCTGGGAACCTGCTTTCTCTGATTTGGAAGCAAAGCCCGGGTCAGGAATGACTGGTCCACTTTCATGCAGCCAGAAATCCTTTGCTCAGCATGCCTGCCAAATGGCGGCCTCCCAGTGTAACCCATCCATAACTAGTACCCCGTGGTCAGTGCATTCTTTCCCACAGGGAGCCCAAATTTCTGTCTGACCCCTGCCCAACAGTGCTGCTCCAGGCAGCAAAACACAGAAGGGGTCTTTCCCACTCTTCCACTGTTGGCCAACAGCCCTGTGGCTCCTGTCTGTTCTGTACTAAACGGCTGCAGTAACTTCAGCCCCCTCACTTGCTGGGCCCCTGGTGATGCCCTCAGTCAGCGGGTTCATCTTTACCTCTGGCACCCAGAACTGAGCACAGCATGACAGCCCTAATGTTGAGTCCAGCAGACCCAGCACCCACACACGTCTGTAGTCAGCTGAACACATGGATAACTTCTTAGGGAATGCCTTTAAAAAGCTCTCTAGGTTGTCCCCAGGCTCTTCAGAAAGCTCTCTGGGCCCCTCCATCCTCCACACCTCCGCACAGTACGCACAAGGCTGCTGTCCTCAGCTCCACACCACAGCATGCTTTATTTGCAACCTCAGAGTTTGTCCTGAGCTCTCCTGGCCCTTGGGTCCCCTGTTCTCTCAGCTTGCCCAGCTCCAAGAACACGCCTCTCTTTTACTGAAGATCTGAAGCCCTTCCTAAGCCCATGCTGCCTGCCTTGCTGCTGCAGCCTCAGCAAAGACTGGCTTTTACCTCAGATCCATCCCCTGAAGGGCATCGTGTGACCTCCCGCTTCCCAGGCACCTTCTTGAGCTTTGTCTTTGAACCTGCAGCTCCTGTGTGGGTGGTCAGCAGGAATGAGCTTCAACTGGCAAGAGAGGAACCAGGGAGCCAGGGGCAGGCAGGGCTGAGGCTGACCATCAGAGCTGAGCTCCTGAGAGAGGTCTTGAGGGGCAGGGAGGTGGGAAGGCAGGGAGTTCCTCATACACACCAGGTCCTAGGCAAGCACCTTTGAGACGACAGTTGAATCCCCAGCACCAATTTGCAGGGCAGATCCTCTTGTCCCTTCCTTCACACCCATCAGCTTGCACTGTCTACTGCCAGATGAAGCAGAGATGGGAGCTGTGGGTGGGGTGGAGAGGAATGTGGTAAGCAGTGAGCAGTGATGGGGTGGAGGAAGTGAAGGGAGGGAGCGGAGGCTGCCTACTGACCTGTGGGCTTTTGTGGCAGGTGATGTACGAGGACAGCCGCATGGTCAGCCTGACGGCCCCCTACATATCGGGCTTCCTAGCCTTCCGAGAGGTGCCCTTCCTAGTGGATCTGGTGCAACGGATGCAGGAGAAGGAGCCAGACCTCATACCCCAGGCAGGTGCCTCACTCCGATGGTAGGAGAGCCTCTCACTTCTGTCTGGGGAGGGAAGGCTCCTATAGGCCACTGCCACTCATAGCCGGAGAGGAGTGGGATTTTCTAAAAGCAGGACCCAGCGGCTGTCTCCCTCTCTGCTGCCACAGGTACAGCAAGGGTGAGCGAGGGCCAGCTCAGTTGACCGAGACTTCCTCTTGCTCCGCAGGTCCTTCTTGTGGATGGAAATGGGGTGCTCCACCACCGAGGTAATCCTGCTCCCGGAGAAAGTGCTGTGGGAGTGACAGAAATGGGGCACTTCCCATGTACCCCCACACATGGCATCTGTTGCTAGTCCAGCACTGACAGCTCCTTTCTAGACTCATTTTCATTGTCAGGACATGCAGTATCCCCCCACCCAAGAAGAGCTCCTCCTCTTCATCCCACCCTTCCTCCCCACCCCCTTGCCTTGCACCTCTGCTGGCCCATCTTCAGGTACAACCATCCAGTGTTGACCTGCAGCTAAGAGAAATCACAGGCCTGAGCTCAGATTGGCCCCACCATACTCCCATTCTGCACTGCCCATCAGGCCCTTGTCCCAGAGATGCCAGGGACCTTCACCCCGTGAGGATGGCTGAGGTTCATGGACTGTTTTGCCTACCTAAACACAGCAACTAAAGGGGGGCAGAAAGCAGGTTTGGGGCCTCTGTGGTCAACAGGCATGGTGAGGTCTTGGCCACTACCCTCAGAGCCCATGGACTCAGTAGATGCATACTGACCTGGACATACTGCTGGAACCAGCAGGCCACTCCTGGGCACAGGCCCCCAGCCACTTCTATCCAGGCCACCTGCCAGGAGGGCCAGACTGTGAGGCACAGACACAGAGGTCTGAGGGTAGCAGCAAAGGGCAGAGGAAGATGAAAGGCTGTGAGTATGTAAATTAGGCTGCTGACCCTGTTGGAGGGAAAGAGGCACTCTCCACCCCAGCCTTGCACCCTTGAAGTCAGGGCAGAGAGCCTTGTCCAAGGTCAGCTAGGGTCTCAGAGCCAGGGTCCCCAGCGCTCTACCCCTCTGAAGACAAGAGATTCCCAGTTTGTCCCTTCTCCTGCACCCATTTCCAGGCTGCTTGGCTTACAGTTCCCCAACCTACCACCCAGCTTACTCTTTTCTGATCCCTGACAGGCTTTGGGGTGGCCTGCCACCTTGGCATCCTTACAGAGCTGCCCTGTATTGGGGTAGCCAAGAAGCTTCTACAGGTAGATGGGCTAGAGAACAATGCTTTGCACAAGGAGAAGGTAAGGAGAGCCTATGGACAGCCTGGCAGCTCATCCACTAGGGACCTGGGGTAGCCTTGGGGATGGAGTATGGACCCAGCCACCTCCTGGGCACCCTGGTCCAGCCTAGCCTGCTGATGCACTCCCCACATCCCAGTGCATAGCTCTTGGGTCTCCTCTCCCAGCCTCCTGGCCATGCTTGCCTCTCCCTCGACCTTGCCTCTCTGCCACTGCAGCCCCACTGCAGACTCCAGTTCATGGGGTCAGGATAGGCTTTGCAGCTTTTCCTACTACCATCCCCTCTCCAGAACCTTCTCCCCCAGGGTTTTCCCACAGCCTAGCCTCCAGGGTGTGTTCACAGTGTTGCCTGTTCTTTGGTCCCCACTTCTACCAAGGCCTTCCTGCCACCCACACGCTTCCTCTTGCTTGCCCCACCTCCACTTCTTCCTCCAGCCCTGAGACTGGCACTATGGCTGTGACATCTCCATCCACAGAGAGCTAGTGATATCCAGCTCTCCCACTGGACAGCCTGTCTCTTTCCTCTGGCTCTCAGGTAGAGAGCCCATGTAATGCAAGCTCAATAAGTGCATTTTGAGGTGATGGAGACCCCAGACCCTTCCCAGTCAGTGGGCTGGTCCTCTCCTGACCCAGAAAACAAGGTTTGTTGTGTTGACTCAACAAGTGTGCTCAAATCCCTTGCAACAGTAGAAGCAGCGGGAGGGTAATGGCCTCAGCCTTGTCATAGACTCTGCCCAGGGGCTACACTTATGTGTCCTCCCGCCCACACCTCTGCCTACCAGCTCTATGACCCTGGGCAATGCTGCCCCTTCTTTAAAGATTCAGTATCAGGTTAGATGGGATCCCATGTGCAGCGTGCCCTGGGCACAGGATCCTGACTGAGTTGCCTCCCGGTGGACTCAGCGCTGCCTCACCCGAGCTCAGCTTCCTTCCATAATTGAGCCCTTCAAACCTTTCTTGAGCTGTGACTGGTTAGTGTTTTTGTTTTCATTTGTTTTTTAGGTTTTTTGTTTGTTTGTTTTTGTTGTACTAGGGTGTGAACTCAGGACCTTATGCATGCTAGGCGTGCACCCTACCGCACCCCCCACCCTTTTTGATTTTTACTTATTTTTCAGATAAGGTCTTGCACTTTTGTCTGGGGCCTGCCTCAGACATGATCTAACTCCATCTCCTGTGTAGCTGGGATGACAGGCATGTGACACTGCACCCAGCCTTGCTGCTTAGGTTTAACGAGGAAGAGGTTTGCCTGTGGTGCTTCACCAAGAAAAGATGGTTTTTGCAAGGTTGTTTTGTTTTGTTTTTCTCTTCTGTTTTCCAGATTCAACTCTTGAAGGCTGGGGGAGATGCATTTCCTCTGACAGGAGATTCTGGGGCCATCCTGGGAATGGTGAGTGGCCTGAGGCCTCCAGATTCCAGGTTAGAGAACTGCACAGCTCCTGCCTACACGAGTGCACACAGACACACACATACAAGCATACATTTGTATGTGTGCACACAAGACCACACCCATCTCTCTGTGTCCTCCTGCCACTCTGGCCAGACACAGTGTGTGATGTGTTTTTCTTTCCTCACCTGGTCCCGATGGGATGGAGGGGACCTCTGGGTCACCCTCACCCCACCTGCCCCAGGAGGGCAGCAGACAGGTGCCTGAGGACCTGGAATCCCAGAGCACCTGGGGCACTCTCAGCTTCTTCCTGCCACCCAGGACTTTCTTAGGGCCTCTGACCCCTGAGGCAGGTCCCGACCCCACAGGGAAATGTCTGTGCAGTGCTCTGACTGCTCTCCATGCACAGGCCCTGAAGAGCCATGACCACAGCACCAAGCCACTCTATGTCTCTGTGGGTCACAAGATGAGCCTGGAGGCAGCTGTGCGCCTGACCCACTGCTGCTGCAAGTTCCGGATCCCAGAGCCTGTGCGCCAGGTGGGGGACCATGGTTGGGGACCATGGTGGGGGACGGGGTGGGGGCAGGGAGGGCAGGGGAGTCCAGCACACTTGTCACCCAATCTACACACACACACACACACACACACACACACACACACACACACTCTCTCTCTCTCTCTCTCTCTCTCTCTCTCTCTCTCTCTCTCTCTCTCTCAGCTGGGGCCAGTGATTTGAGGATAGGTTGATCCTGGGCTGAGGACAGGTCCACAGTCTTGCTGCACAGCCTGGGGTACACTGGCTTGGAGGCAGGAGGGCAGGCCCAAGGAAATGTCACCCAGGAGCACTTGTTAAGGTCCCACCTGCCAGGCTGTGACCACTATGCCCTGCACTCAGCCTCTGAGCCTCACTGAGCCTCCTGCTCCTGGCATCAGGCTGTTCACGGGAGCACCAGTTGAATTGGCTCAGGCCTCAAAGCCCCATCAGCTGCCAGAAGGGGAAGCTGCTGTGGCAAGGCCCATGGCAGTGCTGGGGAGGCTTGTGCTGTACCAGGGACACCAGAGGACCTGGGGTGTGGCTGTCTCAGGCACCTGGTACTCACTGTGATGAGCCAGACATCAGCCTGCAGCTGATCACCCAATGCCCACAGCCCAGCTCCTCTGTAATGAGGGGTCACTAGTCACATGCCAGTGCATCCCAGACTAGCCTACAGGTTGAGGATCCAGGAGAACACCCTCACACAGAGACTCACTAGAGAGGACGGAAGAAAGGCAATCTCAGCTCAGGAACAGCATTTGCAAAGGCTGTGGGGCAGGGAGGAGTTTGATGTGCTCAAGAAACAGACTGAGCAGGGTGTTGCAAAGAGCAGGTGGGAGCCTATGTGTGTCTCGGGCTGTGTCAGATTTCAGGTCTCACCTGTAGCCTGAGGCAGCTGAAGGCTGTGAGTCTGCAGTGGAACACTGAAGTTTGCCTTTTCAGGTTGCAGCTCTGTGTGTTACAGAGGCTCTTGGGTCTTTGGGAGTAGCTGAAGGCCACCATCTGGCCGAGGAGCCTAGGGCTGGACTCCCCTCCTCCTCAGTGCTTCAGGCCTCCCTGGCTACAAATGTGTGTGGCAGCCTCCAGGTGGCAGCAGTAGCCTGCACACCACTGTGAAGCACAGCTTGTGCCCAGAGGTGGCTTCAGAGTGGGCTTGTCAGTGTTCCACAGGGAGGAGTCTCCCCACTGCCCTGTCTAGGACATTACTGGGCCCGCAGGTGGGTAAGCTCATGTCCCCTGCCCCAGGAAGTTCATTCTGGTGGCCTGAGAGAAAGCCTCAGAGACCTTTCCCCAAGGCCCTGGACCTCTGAGTTATATGGTCTCAGACCTGTTGGGCACTTTGCCTCCATTTGGTCCAGAGGACAGGGACACCCCCTGAAGGGGGGGTACTTTACCTCCTGTAAAGTACTTGAGACACCTAGAAACAGGGCAGGGTCATAGGCCTAGCACGGGAAAAACCTGCCAAATCGTGGGCCCACATAGAGAAATACCCAGAGTCACAGGATATGTGCACTTACTTAGGAGTACCGCGCTGACTCAGCCCCAGCCCACTGCCTGGTCACAGGTACTACTGCTCTCCTGGTGCCAGGTCCAGGCTCTTCTTCCAAGCTGGACTGCTGCCTACCAGGACTTCCCACTGCCCCCCACTGTGCCCTACCTCCCCACTAGCTGAAGCAGGAGCTAACTGGGGGTTAGTATTGCTCTTTGGGCATCATGTTGCTTCAAAGCTAAGCTAAACCCATCTGAGCCGGGATCATGGGGCTTCCTAAGGCCAGGCCCCTGTGGGGGTCCTTCTTAGACCTAAGCCCCATTTGGTGTCCTTCCTGACCAGGGTCTGTACCAGTCCCCACCTGTGGCCCACAGGCCTCTTTTCATTCTATTCTGGTCACTTTGCCAAAATTATGGAGATGAGCAGGGGTCACAGCCAATACTAGTTGGAGAGACAGGAAATGACCCCAATGTGGGAATAGACTAGCTGACCCGAGAGTTCTCTGAGGAGAGATCCTGGAGGGAAGCAGAAGCTGTGCGCTGCAGTAACACCAACCAGCTCAGCTAACACTGGGGAGGAGCCCCAGGCCCCCTGCTCTGCCTAGTCACCCACCATTTACTTAGGCTCGTTGGAGACCTTCCATGAAGGACCCTGATGCTCCTGAAGCCTAGAAAGCTGGGCCTGGGGGCCACGATGGGCCTGGGTGGATGGACTTACTGCAGAGGACATAGAAGCATGTCCAGGTTGTTGGCAGTGGACAGAACATGTTCAGGAGCAGCTCAGGCCTGGTCACAGCTTCTTACCAAGCTCTGCCTCTTCCAGGCTGATGTCCGCTCTCGAGAGTATATCCGCAGGACTCTGGGACACTCTGGACCACCTCTACCAGGGCAGGAGAGGTGAGAACCTCGAGGATGCACATGAGAGGTTGGTGGTGGTGGCCCAGTCTCTTCCTACTGCAGGGAGAGACTGCAGTGTGCTGCCCACGGCACACTGGAGGGGTCCCTGAAGGAGGAAGAAACTGATATGGACTCCAAACCCCAGAACCCTCCCATGGCCTCTCAGACTTGAGACCCACCTCCCAACAGGACTGCCCCAGCCTTTCCTGGCCCACTTAACCTGCAAGGGGCCCAGGCCTGGGCTCCACAGAAAGAGGGCAGCCTTTAGAGTCAGACATGGTATGCCCTGCACAACCAGGGCCCATGTCATGTGCCCTTTCTGAGCCCCACTTTCCCTATCTGCAAGTCAGGTACAGTAACTCTTGTCCTTCTGGGTTTAAGCTACAGTGAGACTGCCTGGCACAGTTTCAGCCAGCTGGTTAAGCCTGGCAGCAGACTTGCCAGGAAAGAGATAAAATGATCCCCCTTTACAGATAAGGCATGGAGCATTAGTAAGCAGCAGAACAGGTGCAGTCAGCAGCTTGAATTCTGAGCCCTGTCTCTCTTGTTCCTTATCTCCCAAGGAAGACTGGAAGGTGCCCACCGTTGGCTGATGAGGTGGTCAAGGGCTGCACCTCCCTGGTGCTCGTTTCCCTGACTGCAGTTCCTAGGCTTAGCTAGACTGCTACCTAGCAGAGGGATCTGAGGCTACTGGAAACTCTTCCACCCACTCCAGTTTCTCAGTGGTGGGGATGGCAGCCTGAATACACGGTGAACCTGTCAAGATGGCCACCAAGTTCTGCCCAGCCCTCTGGCCTGGGCCCTTCTGCAGGCCTTCCAAGAACCACTGGGGGAGCTGGGGGGGGCTTCCTGCTGGCCTGTTACTTGATCCTGCCCTTTTCTTGATCTCATTACCAGGAGCCAGAAGGTGCAGAGACCAAAGGTATGCCCCAAAGAAGACTCTGGAGCACCCAAAGGAGAGGACAGTGAGGACCACAGCAGAGGCCTCATGACAAACCTGGAAGCCCCACAGTCAGGCTCCCAAGAGCAGCAGAGCAAGGGTGGGCAGTCGGGAGGAACTGAGCACCATGAAAACTCAGGCTGCCAGCCTCCCACTGCACCTGGGACAGTATCCAACCTGGGGAGTCAGTCTCTAGGGACTAGGAAACCTCCCCCCACAGCCATGGGTACCACACCAGACCTCAAAGACACACTGACCAAAACCCAACAGGACGCAGCAGGCACAGTGCAACCCTGATAGAAGACTGTTCCAGCCTCTCCTTTGAATACGATCTGCCTGTGCCTGTTGTTTTTATTCTCAGGGTTCATTTTTTTACACCAGTCCCTGCTACCCATGATAAGCACCTCTGCGGCTGAAGGGCTCCAAGCTTCATGGCCAGGCTTTGGTCCCCACTGAGCCTGGCCTCCAGTCTGCCTTCTGCTGCACACACTGGGCCATGGTGGGGAGGCAGGAGGTGTTGAGGTTGCAGGAAGTCAGTTGAGGCCTATGGCCCCTGGGCCAGAGAACTGACCGTGCCTCTGTTCCTGCTGACCTTGTCCCCCTGGCAACCTCAGAACCCTGCCTGCTGGGAAGCAGCTCTGCTCCTGCCCAGTCTGCCTGCTTCCTCCAGGTGGCCTTGAAGTGGCAGCTAAGAGGTCAGCCCATCTTCAATGAGATCTCAGTTTGAGTCTTTCCTCCACACCCCCAGACTCTAGGCTCCCCAAAGTGGAGTTCGCAAGTTGGGAATGGCTGGCTGCCAAATCCTGTGTGCCCCCTGACCCCAGCTCTGAATCAAGATAGAAGGTGGACCCTAGTACAGATGGAGGGAAGGAAGGAGGGAAGGGAGACAGACATGGAAAGTGGGTTAGCAATGGAGGGGCAGAGGTGTGGAGGGAGACTTGGCCACATGCCAGGAGTGATGGGCTCTAGCTGATGCCAAGGGACAGTTCTCCCACGGCATCCAGACCTGACCGGGTATGACTGAACTGCCAGGTGTTCCACCTGAGCCAGTGCAATGGAGTCAGGACTCCTGGGTGCAGGTCTTCTGCAGCCTCTGTTTTCTCATCAGGACTTGGGGGGCCCCAGACATGAACATAAGTGTAAGGTCTTGGATACCCTATAAGTGAAGCATGTGTCAGTGGGAGCCTGGACCCAGGAACAAAATATCAGTGGGAAGAGGGGAAGTGGCTTGCCACTAAGCACCTGATATGTGGATTTGCAGAGGTATGTGTGAGGGATAGCAGAACCGCAGTGGAATTCCCCAGCACTATCCCCCTAAAACTTCCAAATGTCAACAGCCCAAGTAGGCTATTTGAGGCTCTCTAGGGGCGCCCCTCCACTGAGCTTGGCTTTGGGCACATCCTCTATGGGGAGCAGGAAGCCAGGAGTCCTTCAGCATTGCTATGGGGAGGGCTAATTCTTCCTAACTCCAGGGTTCACACCTCTCTGGGACCCCTCCCCACACTGGTCACCAGGCCCACTGAGGCACAGGTGGTACAGGTGCCTGCCTCTGAGGCAGACGTGGAGAAGGCAGGGCCTTGGGGTGCAGGGGACCTGAGCAAGGAGATGCTGGCCACAAGGACCTGGCAGTGCCTGGATTCTTGCCTGCTGCCCCCAGGTACTCACAGGATGGGAAAACATAGCCCTTGGCTGGGGGCCCAGACAGCTGTGGCCTTGCTCCACCCACCTGCAGAGTCAAGGTGCTCTGAGCTGGTGCCCAGTACACAGTCAGAGTGCTCTGGGCTGCAGGGTCTTTGGGAGAAGTAGCTCTGGCCGTCTGTGCCCCAACCCACACAAACACGTGACACACACGCACCCCTCATGTTCTCTGGCATCCCCTGGAAGCTGGGCCTGGAGGGCTTACAGCTGGCCCCACCATCTGCCCTCCTAAATTCTTCCAAATTTTTCCCTACCAGAGCTCTGCCAGGAATGGGGTGGGGGAATTGGAAGAGCAGGATTGAGGCTGAGCAGAGCTGGCTGGGATCCGACTGCCTCCACCCTGAGCTTGCTGGAGGGCTGGGCAGCTCAGAAGTAACTTCCCCACCCTCCCTGGCCCTGTAGACCCCAAGCAAACAGCAGCAGCTTCAAGCACACAAACCCCTCAGTGATGAGCAGCAGTGACCATGGCCACCCCCATGCTGAGGGCTTGGCCAGAACCTGCAAGGGGTCTACCACCATGTGTGGTCACTGTGTCCCCACATGGCCAGAGCCTGGAAGCAAGTTTACAAAGAACTTTTGTGTACTTTTTACTTGTTTTGAGATAAAATCCAGCACTTTAGTCATCAATCATATTGAAGTGTGCAACTCCTTGGCTTTTAGAATAGTCATTGTAGCTGGGTATAGCGGTGTACTCCTGTGGCCAGCTACTCTGGAGGATGAGTCTGAGAACACTTGAGCCCAGGAGTGCAAGGCCAGCCTGGGAAACATATAAAAAGAACGTTCACAACCATGCAACCTCTACACTGTTTACTTCCAGAACAGTCTCATTACCCCAAAGGGAAACCCCAGGCCCATCAGTGGTCACTCCATGCCCCTCTGGCATTGACTAGCCGGCAAACACTAGTCTGCTTCCTGTGAGGGTCACCTGTCCCAGGTCTCCCCTGTAAGTGCAGTCAGCCATTCTGTCCCACGCGGCCTTCTGCGTCTGGCTGCTTTCACTTCCATCATGTTTCAGGGTTCATCCGCGGTGTGTCACGTGTCAGTGCTTCACTCTTTTTGGGGACTGAGTGATGGAGTCGCATGCTTTGTTTACTCATAAGTTAGTGGGTATTTGGGTTCTTATTTGAGGACCATTTACAAGTGATGCTGCTATGGACATGGAGGTACAAGGTTTTGTGGGACACATTTTCTGTTCCGTGGGTTTATATCTAGGCGATAGATTGCTGGGGCCTATGGTAACCCTGTATTTAACTATCTGAGAGACCATCAAACTATTTTCCACAGTGGCTGCCCCATCGTACAGCCCATCAGCAGTATGAGGGCTTGTTTCTCCTTGTCTCCACCAACACTTGTTTCTGGCTGTCCTTTGGATGCTGGCCATCCTGGTGGGTGTGGAGCTGTATCTCACTGTGGGCTTGATTTGCATTTCCCTAGTGACTAATGATGTCAAGCACCTCTTATCTGCTTGTTGGCCTTTTGTGTATCTTCTTGGGAGAATGTCTATTAAAATCCTTTGCCCGTATTTTAAAAATTGGGTTACTCATCTCTGATGCTGAGCTGCAAGGGCTCTTCATATATTCTGGATCCTAAGTGGTTGTAGTTCGTGTCGCTAGGAGTTTGGTATCTGATTAGCTGACACATTTGTTCATGATATTTTCTTTCTATGTCCAGGAAGTCCTTAAACATGTTCTAGCATGAAGCCAGGCATGGTATCTCATGCCTGTAATCCCAACTACTCAGAAACAGGAGGATCCCGAGTCCAAGGGCAGCCAAGCAAAGTTATAAAGACCTTATCTCAGAACAAAATACAAACAGAAGGGGTGGGAGTGTGGCTCAAGAGGTGGAGTGCTCGCCCAGCATGTCTGTGCCCTGGATTCAGTCCCTCCTTTTAATCCTGCCCTTGGTAACTCAAGTCCTCTTTCTGGGGTGGCTTCTGGGAAGGGCTTCCACAGTGGCCTGACAAAGAGGAAACAGTGGGGGGACAGGGTGTCCTGCTGAGGACCCACCTAAGCCCAAGACTCAGAATGGCAGAGCTCAGCTTACATTTGCCTCATGGCTTTCACTGACTCCCCAAGCAGACAGTCACCTCCTCTCCTGCCCACAAAGTCCTTGGAGGGGTGTAGGGCCCAGGAGCAGGGCACAGAGGGCACGGGCAGTGGGCTGCCCCTCTGGGAAGCTCTGCTGCAGGTTGGGGTTTAGAGGTGTGGAGTCCTGAACTTTAAAGGGCCTAGACTTTAGTGTGCGGGGTGAGGGCGGGACAGAGCATGGGTACAAGGGCCCCTGATGTCCTGTCTAATGGCCATGTCATCAGCCATGAGAGAGACTCCAGTCCACCCCTAGGCAGTGAGTAGTGACAGCCCAGAGCTGGCTGGGCCTCCCCCAACATGCTGCAGGGGGCTGGGCTTGGGGGAGTAGGGTGCAGGCCAGACAGCAGTGCCCAGGAACAGGGGGCCCCTGGGGGCCCTAAGTGCAGTGGCGTCTCAGCTCCTTCCCACAGAAACTTAAAAATAGGGCTCGGAGATGTCCATCTCGGCAGACCACAGCTCGCTGGAGCTAAGAATATTCTTGAAGCTCTTAATAATTCAAGTCGGATTCAAATAGATTTTTCTGTTCACCTGCAGCTGCTGTGCCCCGCCCTGCTCCAGGGGCTAGGAGGGACAGGCTGCCACTCTGGGTCCCAGCCTGTCCCCTTCCCCTCTCCTGTGGCAGTCAGGAGTGGAGGGTGCACTGGCCAAGGCCAGCCCAGTGAGAGGTCCAAGCCCACCCTCATCCTCCACCCAAGCACTGGACCCTGGCCGCTTCCTCATCCTTTCACCAGAGCCACAGGCCCTCCTCTACAGGGCTTTGTCTGGGGCTCTGTGTCCTAGTAGGGGCAGCTGTACATGGTTCCAGTCCAAAGCTTCTAAGCTGTGTGCTGTGCATGCTTGACTAAGTCACTTTACCCCTCCGTGCCTCTTTCTTCATCAGTGGGATGGTAGCATCAGTGTCTGTACCACTACCCCAGGCCTGGGCCACCTTCCCCTCCAGGACCAGTGCCAAGCTGTAGACGCCCCAGGTTCTGGACTTTCACAGAGGCAGGAACTAGGGAGCCTGTACTTGCCGCCTAGGGGGGCTGGGGGCTCACCAGCTTGGCTGTCCGCTGCAGCAGCAACCTCCTGCCCTGCCCTGCCCTGCCCTGCCAGGCCCTTTGCAGAGTTTTACCAAATTACTAATTAAAGGCAAAGGCATGAGGCGGCTGCTTCAGGCTGACATACAGATAAATGGCGTGCTGAGTAACTAGGCTGGTGTCACACAATGATGGAGCAGCACTCCGCTCCCTGTTCACCTCCAGAGTGGGTGGGAGGGAGCAACCCCTCTACCCACCGCCCGGGGGCTGAATGGAGCCCTGGCGGTAGTGATGGTACCAAGACATGGCCTGCAACAGGCCTGACTCTCTTCCCACAGGGCAGGCACCCCCTCCCCTCTGTCAGGGCTTTAGATAGACAAGCAGGCAGACCTAGGGAAGGTAAAACACAGGAATCCAGACTCCAAGAAGGCACCCAGCAACTTGGCCTCCTCCCACAGCTGTAGGGCCTTTCCTGGTAGATGGGAATGGGGACAGTCTGGGTAGTTTAGGTTTTTAGTTATTTAAAGTTCTTTTATGTTTTCTTTTTCCTATCCAGAGCCACACAGTCACAGTGTCTATAAGGCTTGCAGTGAAAGCCGGCACCTCCTTACTCCCTGCGTTCCTAACTCCCCCTTCTCAGGCCACTCTCTGTTATTTTAGCGGATTCTTTGGCTAGTGACTTCTAAACAGTACACTAAAGCTGCTGTTTTTCTTCCTTTCAGTTGTTTAAATTGCCCCTTGACTTCTGCTGTAGGGGTTGAAGTGTGTTCTCTTACAGTAACCCACACGCAGGCACGCACGTCTTCCACCGATCTCGTTCCAATAGTCAGGATCCAGTGCCTGTGTCATTATTTTTTCGCATATACAGTCACAGCTGAGTAATGTATTGTAATTACATTTCTTTTCTTGTACCAGCTCTTGTTTTTCCTGGGCTTAATAATTGCTTCATTTGGAGGGGAGGTAGTTAATTTTTGATATCCCATTAGTTACTTATCCTCAAGCCCTCCAATGGAATAAAATATAATACAGACCTCTTTTTGGTGCATTAGATACAGTAAGTCATCCACAAGCTAAATTTTCTTCCTGGAGCCTGTGGCCACCAGCCTCCAAGATGGCCCCAGCGACCCCCATTCCTGGAAGGTGTGTGCCCTGCAGGACACATGAAACAGGCAGAAGCCATGGTGTGTCACTCTATTTGGGGTTTCTTTGGTCTGGCTCTGGGGTGCAGCCCCTCCTGCTCGTATCCCTTGCTTCCCTCTGTTTTGCACTGCCCCTTTGCTTTGATGCTGGAGAGAAGATGATGACAGCTCCTTCCCCTCTCAGAAACCAGCGTCCCTCGTTGACTGTCCAGCAGGAAGACTGAGACTCTGACCGATTTTGTTTTAACTCCCACAAGAGCTCTTGTACTGGTTTGGTTTGGTTTCTAAGGTACACACACCCCATGACTTCATGTGTCTGTCACAGCCTCAGTGTGAATTGCACCATCACGCCACACACGTTTGAAGGTCACTGTCTGGAGGACCCTGCAGTTCCTCCTCTGGGCCCACAGAGCTGTGTGGAGCTGAGGCTGAGGCTGCCTGTGTCAGTCAGTTTTTCATTACCACAACAGAATTCCTGAGAGAATCACCTCGAGGGCTCGGAGGTTTCAGTCCATGGCCACAGAACCGTTTTATGTTTGTTTGTGTGTTTGAAAGTTTTAGCAAGGATTTATTTTAGTATAACAGGATAAAGCAGAGATGGGGGAGGGGAGAAAAAGGGAAACATTTCCTGTTCCCCACACAGGAAATGGGAGCAAAGACCCCAGGACCCTATTGTTTTGGGGTCTGTGGTGAGGTAACACATCATTGCCAGGAGCCAAGCTGCCCACCTCATGACGACCAGAAATGAAAAGAGCAAAAGGCGAGGGTCCACATCCCTTTCACAGGTGTGTCCCCAGGCCCTAAGACTTCCTATATCCAAACTAGCGGCACCGCTGTCCTTGGTGCTGAAGCAAAGACTTGGGATGGGGCTGCAGGGGTGCGGCATGGGCAGGGGAGGGGATGGAAGGGTTGCTCTCCAGCTTCACTGTTCTGTTTCCACCCTGCTTCCCGTCCTCAACCTGCACATGGGCAGTGGACCCTTGTGGGCTCACGTTCCCCCTGCAGCCAGGACCCCTCTCTAAGCCGTCCCCTCTGCTCTCTGATGGGCAGATCCTGTAGTAACAGTGTGCAGTGCAGGTGTACCAGTGGGGCTGCCCTGGGCATCACGAGACAGAGTCCACCTGAAGCAAAACTGGGGTCCTGATCGCTTGCTACAGGGCAGAGCTGGCTGTCCATGGCCTGGCCACCCAATGCCTGGCTCTGACGCTCCACCAGGTTCCTCCTCATGGGGCTCAGTGGCTCCCTTCCTCTCCCAGCAAAGGACCCCTCTACCCCAACGGCTCCAGTGAAAGCCCCAGGCGATGCAGGCAGCTGTGGAGTCTAAGCCACAGACTTCCCCCTGAGCATGTCACTGTGGTCTGGGGCAGGAAAGGACACCAAGACCCAGGCCAGAGCCAAGGGCTGGAATCAGCCTTAGCCCATCTTGTGGGGCCGGGGAGAGGGTGTCCCTCAGTGGAAAGTCAAAGCTCTGTTGTCAAAAGGAAAGACACCTGGGTGGGAAACTGAGGCTGGGGTCTTCCAGAGAAGGGACAGAGGCCTCTGGATCTCATGAAACTTCATCCCCAAAGCCCTAGAAAAGCATCATCCCGTCTCCCAGAAATTCTCTTCCAATGCCAGCAGGGAGTCATGTGATTAAGGCTCCATTATTAACTTGCCAATCTTATTTCTGGGGCACAGACGCTAACGGCTTAGGGGACCCACTTGGCATATAACGAGGTCTCCATGACAAATTACTCGGGTATCAATTAACTATCTGGGGAAATGTCAGGCAGGATCCGTCATGCTGGCAGGGAGAGTGAGCCAATTAACCTGGAGCGGTCAATCCCATCCGGATTCAGCCTCCAGCAGGGCTGGGAATGAGGCAAAGGGCCTGTGGAGCCCAGAGCAGGCTGGAGCCTGGCCTCCTTCCCTGGGCCGTGAGTGCAGGCCGCACACTTCCGCAGGCTGGAGCCCTCGGCACAGCTCTGCTCCTGCAGCCTCTGTCCGTGTGTTCACCCTACAGTCAGCTGCCTGAATGGGTCATGGCCGGGGGGAGCTGATGCCTGGGGGTGGGTCAGTGCTGAGGAGGGACAACTGCAGGGCAGGCATCCATGAAGTGACGTCCGTAGCCCTGCAGAAACCAAGGGGATGACAACATCTTCTGGGCAGGGAGAAAGACAGGAGAGGAACACATCGTAGAGCTGGAGGTGAAGGCAACTGTGCCCCAAAAACAAGTGCTTTTTTTGGGGGGTGGGGCACAGACAGCAGCCCAGGTATGTCTCAGCGAGGGCTGTACCTGGCTGGGCACGTGGAACCCGTGGCAACACACAGACAGGCTTGAGCAGAACCCGGGCTCTGCCCTCAGGGAACTCTAAGTCTCTGAGACGGTCCCCGGAAACCTTCCTGAGCCTTGTTTTCTCATCTGTAAAATGAGGGTGATGGCCCCACTAGGGGTGCTGTGAGAATGAGCAGTAGCTGGGCTGTGACAGGTGTGGCTGAACTTCATTCCCTCCACCTGGATGGAACATACCCAGGGATGGGGGCATTCAGGCAGGCGGGGCAGTCTTCCTGGAGGAGGTGGCTCAAGCTCAGGGCTCTGGCCTCTCCATGCTGTCAACACCTGTGCCTTTTGGGTTTTACTTGGATTTCAGGAAAGGCCCTCGGGCTGCCTGGGATGTGCCCTACTCTGGTGAGGCCAGCCGCCGGCCCCCTGCCCCACCCTGCCCCATGGCTTTGCCCACAAGGCCCCCATCCAGCCCTCCTCTCGGGTGCAGTGGCAGCTGCCACTCCCCCCCCCCACCCAGCCTCATGCCTATTCATGACACTGACATATGGCACCTCCGTGGGGGGGTCAGAGGAAGCTGCCAGTTGAGAGAGAGCAGCGTGTCCCCATTCGAGCCCTGCTGGAGCAAAACAAACGCAAGATGCGAGGGGAGCAGAGGCGGCCTGGGGGCGTGCGCGTGTACGAGCCGGTGTGTGTCTGCACGCTCACCCCGCGGGCCCGCCGGAGGAGGCAGACAGGGGGAACCGGGAAGGCTGTGGGGACCGGTGGGGGTGGGGGTGGGGGCTCAGAGGCTTCGGGCGTCTCCACTAATGGGGTCCTAAGGAAGCAGGCTGTCCATCCCTCGGCAAGAAGCAGGCTTGTGCACGGCGAGGGCTTGGCTGCCCGAGGACCAGACCATCTCACTCCCTCCCCTCCTCTCAGAACAGGCCAGAGGCTCCTCCGCAGCTCCAACAGCAGGAATGTTCTAATTCTTTGCAATCAGGACATTCTACCGACCACCAACCAGAGTCCTGAGGGCTCCAGGCCCAGCCAATGTCTTCTGAGTTTTGGTTTAGTTTGGTTTGGGTTTTTCATTTGGTTTTGTTTGTTGCTTGCTTTTTGTTTTTGAAGCAGGGTCTTTCCATGTAGCCCAGGATGACCTCAAACTTGCAATCTTCCTGCCTCTGCCTCTCCAGTGCTGGGATTACAGATGCAACCCACCTCGCTAGACATGTCTTCTATTTTTACTGGGGTGGTACGACCCCATACCAGTGGGTAGGGACACTGAAGCCCATCAGTGCTTTTCCCTCAGGCCCTTGCTTGGTGCTGACTCACCCTTCAGTACCCAGCTAGGCACATTTGAATCCAAAGTCCTGGGGCTGGAGCAGGCAGAGCTGAGACAAAGGCTGGGCTCTTGGGGTCCTTAGCAGACCCCCTTCCCACCCCAGGGCTGGAGGCTGCTGCCATGGAAACCAGGCCTCTTTACCAGCTGATCATGTGTGTCCTAGGAATGGCTGGTGGGTCCAAGGTCTGCCCACCTCCTCCCAGGAGGTGCAAGCCAGGGTCTGCTGACCCTGCCCTACCACCTACCCCCAGCTGTGGTAAGGGAGGTTGGGGGCAGATGGAGAAGGGGCTAGGGGAGCCCTGGGGTCTGGCTGGGTTCTGGAAAGCCTGTTGCCCTGGTTGAGCCTCTGGGAAGCTGTGGACCCTCCTCCATAAGCCTCAGCAGGCACTATGTGCAGAGGTACTTCTGGGGTTTGGGGGTGGCACCCCACATTGTGTACCTGCTCAGGAAGTCTGGAGCTGCCCCCCCAAGGGTGCAGCCTGCTAGACAAGCCCCCACCGCCCCCCTCCTGTCAGCTGTGATGCCAGCCCCACCAACACACTTGTCTCTAGCCCTGGTGGGCCATTTAGGTGTCCTGACCCACGTGTGCCTCGGCCCACAGAGTGTTTTGAGAGCCCTGGCCCCTGCCCTGGCTGGCGGTGCTCACGTCCACCCAGGCACTGGCCGACTGCATTTCAGGCACCGCTGTGCATCGAGGCATCTGCTGCTGCCGTCTCGGGGCAGATGGCTGCCAGTGAGCTAAGTGTGTGCGGGGGAAGGGTGCCATAGGAACCCCTTCCCGCCGGGAGCGTGGGGGCGGGAGAGGCAGGCACCCGCCAGTGGGGGAGCAGAGACCACATCGGAAGGAGGGGGGCTGGATCACATGGGCTCTGAGATTGGGGTGAGGCCCAAGGAGCCAGACCCTGGAGAAGGAGCTCTGGGAACCTGGGCCTGGCCTGCAGGGGTTGCAGGAAGCACAGAGCAAGGCTGGCAGGCCCCATCATGCCTGGTCGGGTGGTCTTGGGAAAGTCCTTTACCTCTTGGGTCCTCAGGGCCAGAAGAGAGTGTCTGGACATCTTTGGGCACTTTCTAATTCCTCAACCCTGAGCTTGGCAGGGTGAGGGTGTCCTCAGCACACAGATTCCTGCCACCTGCTGGGCCTTCCACCAGGGAGGATGCAAAGGGACACCAGCATACCCTGCCACAACCAGACTCAGCCTGGGTGCCAGGAGGCTGTGATTCCCAGAGGCTGGGATGGCATTAGTTGCTGTCTGAGGTCACTCTGCGAAGAAGAGCTCCTTGCCAGCTCTCCCCAGCCCACACTGGTCACAGCAAGAACCCCATGGTGAGGGGCTTGCCAGGATCTCAGGCCAGGCTTCTGGGCAGGGTGCTTGCTGAGGTAGACACTGGTCCTGTTCCATCCTGGCTGCCCCAGAGCCCAACCCACTGGACTGAGAACCCCTCAGGGATGCTGGACCCAAGGAAGAAGGAGGTATGGGAAATTCGTCAAGGAAACAACCCAAGGTCACCAACAGCACAGGAGACCCATTCTTAGGGGATTGGAAGGGGTTAGGAAGAAGACCCCATGGGTACCCCCAAATCCCTGCTGCAGGAGAGCAGACTCATCCAGGCTCTCAGGGCTTCTCCTTTGGAATGGTAGTGACCAGGACCTGTCCTCAGAGCTTGTCTTGTGCCCAAGGCAGCCGTTCGCACTTGCAGCTCTGAGCACTCCTATGATTGGGACGCTAACAGTGCACACAGCCCTCGTTGCCACCAGACTGACAGGAGACCGAGGCTCAGGAAGAGTGAGTAATGGCCAGGTGCTGGGCTGCCTTGTGCCAGGTGTGACGACCTGGACACCTGGCCAGAAGGACCCATCTTCTCCACAGAGGTTGCCTGGTGCCTCCAGGAGCTCAGGGGAGTGTGGCAGGTGGGTCCTCCGTCCCCTCTCCTCTCCCCTCCAGTCCTAAGGTGGCCCCCACCCCCGGCTGGCCACCGGCTCTGCTCGCCAGATGCTTCTGCCTGCCGTGACTCAGCCAGGCTGTTACTCAGCCTTGCTGTTTGCTGGCTGTTGCCTTTTTTTTTTTTCTTTTTCTTTTCCAAAGTACAACATGGCCACTGAGCTATGGCAGAATGACTCCTTCAGCACCAGCCTCTACCCAGGAGTGGCCCTAGCTTATACTGGCCAAGGTGGCCAGTAACCAGACATTAGGGCACAGCACCCTTGGACACTGGTGCTGGAAAAGACTGTCGCCTCCAGGGCAGGCACAGTCTGCACCTCAATTCCACCTGACTCAGCATGGCACTGTGACACCTGTCCAAAGTCACCCTCCCCAGCTGCCTAGACACCCAAGAACCCAATATGTCCTTTATGTACACTGGGCCCTCAGAGGCCAGAAAGCCTCCTGGTGGGGAGGGGCCCAGAGTCCCATCTTTCCAGGAGCAGGGAAGAAAGACATGGAGAATTTGTCCTGGAGGAGGCATAGGGAAGCCAGCAGGCAGCGTACGGGGCTTTCCCCCAGCAAAGGAAGCTTGCCCCTGTGAGTACTCTACTGCTTTGTTAGGCTCTGAGGTCCTTGTCCTCAACAGGCTGGAAGCAGGACAGGATGGTTCTTCATGGGATTGGGCCCCATGTGGCAGGGCCAGTGGAGAGAATGCTAAAAGCTGGGTGGGGCGTTTGGGGTCAGACCCAAACTGTCTGAGGGAGGTCCTTTTTTGCCTCTCCTTACCACATCCCTGAAGGGGGCATCTCCTCTGAAGGCAGGACTGAGGTGCCATACAGTGGTTTGCTACCAAACATGGAGGAGCCTGTTCAGAAGAAACAAAACTCTGCAGGGGACCTGGGCATCAGAGGACTCGCTGTCCCACCTGTGACTCAGAGAGCAGCATGGGGGGCAGTGCAGCTCAGGACTCTAAGATGCAAAGCATGGGTTGGGCACCTTTAGTAGGGTGGAGGTGCTCATGACAGTTAGAGGTAAGAGAGGGCAGACAACCCCTTCTGGGCAGGTGCAAGCTGACATGAGGGGAACAGACAGCCCTCTGGCCAGCAGAGGACAGGCTGAGGCAGCTAGCTGTTCTGTGTAGCCCAAACATCCTTCCCGTCTGCTGTTTTTCCTTGCCGCTTTCCCTCCCCTTCAGTGTCCATCACTCTCTACCCATGTCTTCTGCTCCTTGTACGGGACTGAACTGTGGCCTCAGAAAGGTGAGTCCACCCAGAACCTGTGACTTCATTTGGATAAGAGTCTGCAGATGTGGAGAAGTTAAAGAGGTCGAGGTGAGAAAAAAACAAAGAAGGAGAAGTCAAGGCAGACATAAAGACAGAGGAAGAGGCTGATCTACTGGCCAAGGATGGCCAGCACTCCAGAAGCTGGAGAGAGACCCGGGTCAGGCTTGGAATGACCCAGCCCTGCTGGCGTCTTCATTTGGAACTTCTGGTCTCCAAAGGTCTGAGGCAATAAGTTTCATGGTTGGGGTGACCTACTGCAGCAGTCCCGGGACACGTTCGTCCCCTCCCCTTCTCCCCAGCCCAGGCCCCAGCAGCTCAGCCTGCAGAATTGAGGATGGAGTGTAGGACTGGCAGAGGGCAGAAGGGCATGGTTTGGAGAGTCAGTGCAGCCCCTGGCTCTGTCTGCCCAGGAGCACAGCTCTACCTCAGCCCTGATGGCTCTCACCTCAAGCCAGGTATTTGTCCCCACCTGTGTCCCCAGGGCACAGTTAGTCTTGCTGCCCTCCTGACCTGCAAAGGTCATAAATTGTCGTTCTCACTTTACAGGTGAGCCCAGGTGGGGGCAGTCCTTGGAGATTTTGGTTGGAGAGGCCATGAGTGAAGAAGGTGCTGGGTGGCTGCTGCCTTGTGAGCATATTGGGGTCCCCACTTCCTCAGGCATGGAGTCAGAACTCTTGTTTCCTGCCTCCTTTGCAGCTAGGGTGCCAGTGGCTTAGCTCCCTGCCTGTCTTGGAAGTGAGCAACTCCAGAAAGTGATATCCAGAACCCTCTTCGGGCAAGACTGTGGTGGAGGGCCCTGGCTTTCAGGGTAGCAGATGTGGGCTTTTGGATCTGTGCCCAGTGGGTGTGGTTCCTGGCTGTGCAGCTCTATGGCACAGTGAGCCTCTGATATCCTGCAATGCTCCTTGCCCGTTAAACCAACCAGAGTGGGTTTTGCTAGCTCCCAGAAGTGTGGAGGGCGAGGGTTGTCCTGGGGTGGAGCTGTCAGCTTTCCCACTGGACAAGCAGAGGCTAGGAGTTTGCACACAGAGACACATTCCTGGAGGCCCTTCGCCGTCTAGCTCGCCAGGCCTCATGGGAGTGCAGGGTCAGCAGGTCAAGAGGCAGGCTGGGCTAGAAACACCTGGGGTGAGACCATGCCCCCCCTCAATTTAAGAAGCCTCACTTCTCCCAGGCCCTGGGCACTCTTCCTCTCTCCCACCCTGGCCCCAACCCTCTCAGCCCTCTCAAGAGCCAGGTCTTCCCTCTCTTCTCTCTCTCCATCCCTCCCTCCCTCCGTCCATCCTCCTTCTACTCCCCCCTTCTTAGAAATGAAGTCATCTAGAAAAATAATCCAAAAATAGAAAGGAAAAAAAAAAAACTAAGCAAACGGGATTTTTTTTCCCCCTTCAAACATTTGGTGAGACACCTCCCACACGGATGAGTGTCCACCGGGCCTGTTTTGGTCCAAGGGAGACTATGCCTTGGGCTGTGTGTGGCAGGTGGGCCCAGTCCCCACCATGGGAGTCTGCATGGGACCTTCCCTCTGCAGGGGTCAGCCTGGCAAGGGTCAACCCCTGAAAGTTCAAGCCCCAGGGATGCCCTCAGCAGGAAGAGACACCCACCAAGGCCAGAGGCAAGCAGAGGAGCCAGGAGGAAGGGCACCAGGCCAGGAAGCAGCCTGAGTGCTGAGGTGCCTCCCGACCTCCCATCCCTTCCTCTTCCCACTGGCCCACGCCCTGCTGCAGAGTTCTCGTTTGTTTATATATAATTTATACTCAGCCTGCTTCCAAGAACACTTGAGGCCTCGCTGAAAAGCTGCTCCCTGGGCTGACTGTGCTACTGTCAGTCCTGGGCCCAGAGCCCATACACAGTGCTCTCAAGTTCAGATGGCTCAGCGGGGCTTCCAGGACCTTCTGGCCCGTGACCCCGAAATGCAGTCTTGCTGTCCCGCTCCAGGCGACTCAGCTTCTCGGTGGACTGTGCCCTTCAATGCAGATTGCTCGGGACGACACCAAAGCCCAGGAGGCCTTCTTCCGTCTTGGGACAGGACCCTTCTCCATGCTTTCTCAGGTCCCAGGTGGGAAGGGCCTGTTTGCACCTCTCCTCTGCCCCTTGCTTCTGCTACTTCACTGTTACCTGAGGCAGATCGTTCCTCTCTGCCCTGTGACCACATCACTGACAATGATAAGTGACCACATTTGAGATGGCCTTTGAGGGGTCTGAGGGGTCTCTGTGGTTGACGTGCAAGAGGGGAGGGGCCTGAGGCCCTGCAGCCTTGAGCTCAGAGCAGCAGAAGGGCTGGAGAGGAGCTAGCTGCCAGCTTAGTCTGACTTCCCCACCAGAGGTGAGTCAAGACCAAAGATACTGTTTTCATGTGTTTCTTCAGGACCCAGGTGCCAAAGTGGCCAGGAAGGGGCACCCACCATGGTGGGGACATGCATGGGCACGGCTGCATTTGGCAGCTGCAGAGCAAGTTTGGGGACTCAGGGGAAGGGCCCAAGTGGGGAAGTGCAGATCAGAAAGACCAGTCAGTCACCCAGGGATTTTGAGGTAGGAAATGTTGCCTGTTTTAAGCTACAAAGCTTTGGAGGTACCTTGTTACACAGCCAAAGGTAACTGATGCTCAGGGACTACAGCAGATACAGCCAGGGCCCCACCTTCCCTGAGACAAGTCCGAAAGGAGGCTCTCCTCAGAAGCCTCCTGGCTTGTTTTCCTGGCTGGCGCCTGGAGGGCAGAGACAGGGAGGGCTCCAGGGAAGGGAGCACCCTGACTGCTGATGGCTGGGGGCTGTAGGAGCAGCAGTCAGACTGACATGAGCAGCTCTAGGGGCACAGTTGGGGGTGGCTTCCATGTTGACACTGGGGCCCACGAGGGGACCCCCTTAAATCAAGTCCTCATTCCTAACTTGCTCAGGCCAGCTGGGACCTCCAAACTCATGCTTGTAGGAGGTCACCTCTCCGTCTTGGGGCTGGCCTTTCCTTGGCCAGCTTCTTTGGGGTGACTTTTTCATGTTCTGCACAATAAGCAAGTGCAGGCCCTGTCTGGGGCCTGGCTAAGCCTCTCATTCAGGTCTGTGCCATCTGGGGCCAGATAATCAGCTTAACCAGGAGAACCTGGAAATAGAACTTTGTTTCTTCCAAGCCCCACCTCCTTTGTAAAATGGACCAAACGATGCCCACTTCCGTCCTGTGCCCAGTAAATAAGGTAAAGCCCAGTGCACATTTACCAACTCCCTCCCATGGCCTCCGTTTCCAATCTGTAAAATGAAGCCATCTCAGGCCTCCCCCCTGCTGAGCTGTAGCTCCAATCTCTGCAGAGCAGCCAATGCTACTGCCAGCAGGCAGGGCACACCATGTATCACCTCTTCCTCCACCATCCTCCAGCCTAGAGCCCACTGGGCTGGCACACACAGTTGTGACCAATGCTCTACTCCTCCCTCCCTCAGCCCAAGCTAATGCCACCTGGCAGAAGGGGGACAGCCAAGCATGTCAGGAAAACTACCACTTGGTGGGCACACTGCAGAGCAGGGACTTTCCTTGGTACAGACTCTCCAGCCACCAAACTCTAAGGGGCCACAGACGTCCTGGCTGTGGGGGATGAGGCAGGCCAGATATCCATTCCTGGCCACAGTGTTCCATACCAGAAGGACAGAGCCAGTATGGCCCATGCTGACACAGTCCTGGAACTGGAGGAAGGGAAAAAGGGATGGGAGTGGAGAGGAGCCAGGCACTTCTGACGGAAATGCCTCTTGAGGGCATCTGCTGCTGGAGAGGCCTATGCCGTGCCCCTGTGAGGTTGGCTGTCATATAGCAGCCCTGGCCTGCCCAAGCCACATGCCTGCAAAGAGCTGCTCTGCTGGTGCCCACAGGGAGGCCAGCTTTCCGGACGTTTGGATGTGATTCTGGGCAGCCCCGGAGGCTTGTCTGGCTTCCTGCCCAGGAAGGGCACAGTGCCCTGGGAAGAGCACGTGATTCCCAGGCGCAGAGAGAGGCGTTGATAACCAATCCTGTGCTTACTAGCAGTGCAACATGGGTCAAGGGAGTGCCCTTTTCTGAGCCTCCTTCGTTTCCTCATTTGTAAAAGGTTAATCACGTAACTGTGAGGTCACCTAGAGTCACATCAGGCAAAGAAAGAGATTAGTGATGGTCATTTCTTTCCCTTCCTGCTCACGTAGACAGAGTGGCCCTAGCATGGGACCCTGGAAATGGACTTCGTCCTCCTCAAGACTCACATAACCCTGGCCTCAGCACTCCTGTGTGGCTGTAACCACTCTCTCTCCAGACCAAGGTGGCCTTCTGGGTGACACCAGGTCTCCTCTAGCCCACAGAATCTGATGTGATGCTACCCTCACCAACTGATATCATTAGGCCTGCGAGATCCTCAGCTGAGACTAGGTTTGAAGGGTAGGGCTCCCAGAGGTGTCATGGCCTCCCACAGGATTGGGCTTTTTAAGGCACTTGGCTGTGAGCAGTCTCCTGACCCAGGCTGCTTCTCTTTCCTGCTGAAAAATCCCAAGAGAGCGGGGTCCTTGGAGGGTTCCTTCTTCCCCCCTTCCTGGGAGAGAGGAATAGGAAGTCTAGTATGGGTGCTGTGCATGTGCTCTGATCTGAACAAGGGAATCCCTGCCCCCCACCCCCACCCCAGGACTCGCACAACAAACATGTAATGAACCCTGCTGGATGGTGTTAAGACCTATAGAGAAAAAGAAACAGCAGAGGGTATGAGAAGGGGCACAGCTTTGAATAGGTGGTCAACTTACTACGGAGGTGGCATTTGAGCAATACCCTGAAGGTGAGAGCCAGAGGGAAAAAAGTTCCAGGCAGAGGGCACAGCAGGTGCAAAGGCTAAGGCAGGATGGATGGAACAGGTAGGTCAAGAAGCAGAGGGGTAGGGGGACCTTGACTTTCGCTGTGGGGGACAGGGAACCACGAAGGGGCCTCACTTGTCTTAGTTCCTGAGCCCACTCCGGCTTCCGTGCAGAAAAAGACTAAAGGGGGCAAGGATGGAGACAGGGAGCCCCCGGCAGTGACTGCTCATAAGAAGGCTGGGACCAGAATGGTCGCAGAGGTGAGGAAACTGTCGTTCTGGGGATGTGCCACGGGGTTGGACATAGGGAGTGAGGAGTCGAGGCAACGCTGGGCCTTGGACTTGAGGACTTGGGTCTGGGGACTGGAGGGGTCACCAGGGAGCAGCGGGCTCGTGAGTGCCGTCGGGGTGGGGGCGTTGGGCACCGCGTGGGGTCGTCCCCGGAGTTCCACCTTCCCGGCCACCCGGCCTGCGGGAGCGGCCGGGCCAAGGCCAGGCCAGGCAGGCCCGTCAGCACGACGCGGACGGAGTGTAACCGAGCACCCAGCGTGCGGGAGACTAAGCGGCAGCCAGTAACCCAGACCCAGGCCGGAAGCCGCGCTCCGACAGCCCTCGAGCCTACCACCAGCCGGAAGCGCGCGAGGCTGAACTCTCGCGAGATGCCGCGGGTCCACGGCTCCGCCAATCAGCGCGCGGCTGACCGCGTTTCCTTGACAACCGGGCCCTGCGTTAGTGTCGGCGGCGCCCTGCGCTCGAGGCCGGTTCTACGTCCTCACCGCTGCGGTGCAGCGGCTTGGTGTCGCCGACGTCCTTCTGCCCCAGAGCCCCCTCCGCAGGGTCTGAGGACGGACAGAAGCAGGAGGCCACGGACAGGTGCCAGAAGCCACGACTGCCCTTCCCGGGGCTTCCTTCCCCTCCCCATTGCTAGCCTTTCCCGACCCGGACGCCGCGCCCCCTCCTCTGATGCTCGGTCCCGCGCCTTCTCCCCTCTAGCCCTGTCCAGAGGTTCTGGTGGGCTCCCTGGACCCTGCAGAGCCGGCCCAAAGCATCCCCAGTGTCCAACAGAAAGAGTGACAGTTCCCCATGTGATGTAATACGAGCTTCGGAGAGAGGGAGGCTGTTGCTTGTCTTCGCCCTGAAATCTGGCTGAAAGGAAAGTTACTGCAACTGGGGAAAAGCACAGTTGGCTGGAGAGTTTGGTTTAAAAATAAATAAATAAGGCTTAAGTTATGTAACTAACACGTGTTGAATGTAGAAAACTTGGGGAAACACTTGAAAATCCTTGAACCCACTGTTAACATTGAAAACGTTTTCTTGCAGCTTTTTTCCTTAGTGTATTTATGATCGTTCCTAACAAAATGTATGGGTGTGCCCTACCCTCATGTGAGGACCCTCATGTGAGTGGGAATGAAGACATCTGATGTGACCCCCGACCTGGGGTCCTGGCCTCAGTTCTCCAGCATACTCAGTCACAGGCCGGCACTCAGGTGCAGACCAGTGTGCACACATGCGGCTGGCTCTGTTGTCCCTTGGTGCTGCATGGTGGTGAGAGTGTAACAGTGATGTTAGGGAAGCTGCCAGTCCAAGTGAGGAAGGGAAATTAAAGCAAGATGGCGCAACAGACACACAGGATCCCAGGGGAAGAAGTAGCAGGTTGGACAGTGGAGGCAGCAAGGGGCCTGATGTCATCCCTTTGCTCTAAGACCAGTACCCCAAGGAGGACACACACACACACACACACACACACACACACTCCCCTGTGGAAGGAGGCACAAGGAGTCTGGCACCTTGGAAGGACTCTTGGCCTGGGAAAGGCCAGCCTGTCCCACCCTCGGGCTAAATCAGAAGCTGTGTGGCTGCTTCCAGCCCATTTTCCTGTCTCAGTGATTCACTGACCCCTGGCCACTCAGCCCTCCCTGAGAAGCACACGGTCCTCTGACCTGCTTCTCCAGGGTCATAGGAATGACCTCCCATTCCTCTGCACAGCCATTCCTGCTGTTCCACACAAGCTGCTCACAGGTCTGGATTGATTGTGTCTTTCTTCACACCCTATCTTCAAGAATTCATGAATATGGTGACCCCTCTGCACTGCTCCTCTACTGAGGTCCTTGGTCTCCCCAGGCTGCCTAGACCTGGTGGAACGAACAGCCCTGTCATTGAAGCAGTTCAATGAAGCTGCTTTCTTCTGTCAGAGCCCCTAGAACACAGTTCTGGCACTTGGAGGGCTCTGCGTGTCCCCCTCCTCACTCCCTGGCCTGCCATTGGTAACCTGCTCCCGATGCTTCCACCTCAGCCCAGGCAGAGCCTCCACTGTACCCAGAATGCTTCTTCCCCAAGCCCCTTCCCATTTCTCCTGCTTAGAACCACCCAGATGCTTCCCATACCATTCAGTAAGACTAGACGTTCTTTCCATGAGGCGTACACAGTGTCCAGTACTGTCCAACCAAAGCCCCAGGAATGCACTGGGCAGTCTAGCCCAGTTACTGACAGGTGGGGACCTCAGTGTCTCAGAGAGTTAGGAAGGACCTACAAGAACTGGCTTATGTTCGGAGAACACCAGGTAAAGTTAAGGAAGCTGGGCAATGTGTAATCGGGTGTCAGGAAGAACAGAGGGAAGCAGAAACTGATACAGCAGCAGCGGTGACCCCATTGGTCAGGAAAGACAGTGTGGGTCATGCCTGAGGTTTGCATGATGCTCACTTTCTGCGTCTTCTCTGTCTCCATCCATCTTGGTTATAGAGTGGCCTTGTCTGATGCTGGTGTCCAGTACATTGTCCAACCTACATTACTGCTGCCAGGTCAGCAACTAGTGACAGCAGGACTGGCTGTTTGCTTCAAGGTCCATGGGACCTGGCCCCAGCTGCTGCTCCACCCTGTTCCTCCTGCTCATTCTGCTCCTGCCTGGCCAGTTGCTTTTGTGGCTGAGCACGCCCTCCCCGCCTTTGCAATAGCTAGTTGCTCTGCCCAGGGCCTCTGTCCAAGGGACTGACTCATGACTTGCCTTCCTCTTCCCCTGTTTCCCCTGCCTCCTACCACCCTCTACCCCTGCGTGACTGGTACCCCATGTCTTCTGACCCTGCTTTCTTCCCTCCCCCCATCTCATCAATTTCCCACAACAGGAAGAGTCCGGGTGACACATTGGTGCCTCACCATCCCAGGGCAAGTGGCTTGCATGCAGCTCTTGTCCTCCCAAGCCACTTGGACATTGCCAGCAACCCCACTATGGGTCATTGTCTCTCCTGCAGGACTCAGACCCAAGTTGGCTGCACCATGTGGAACAGAAGGCACACATGGCTTTGACCAGACATCCTCTCAGCCTCCCCCTTCCACTGTCACACACAGAGCCCTGGGAGCAGAGAAGCTGGAGAGCTCAGACCCTGCCCCCTGTTCTAAGGTGGGTCTGACTCCATCTCACATCAGGAGCCAGCCCTCAGTGGGTCAGCCACCAGGTGTTCCTCCCTTTCCTTTGCTGTTGGCATAGAAGGACCTAAGCCCTCTGTCAGTGTCCCAAGCTGCTACCACAAACAGATGGCTCAAAATGTAGACTTATCCTCATGGTTCTGGAAGCTGGAAGTCCAACTCAAGGTATCAGTGGAGTTGGTCATCTCTGGAGGTTCTGAGGAGTCTTCCTTATGCTCTTTCTCAGCTTCCAGTGGCTACTGGCATTCCTTGGTGTCCCTTTATTCATATGCAGATCCCTGCCATCCCTGCCTCCATAACCACATGGTCATTCTGAATTTCCATTCTCTTCTTACAACAGTCATAACGGACTTAGGGCTCACCCTGATCCCATATGACTTCATCTTGACCTTATTTCCAGTTAGGGTCCCACTCACAGGTACTGGGGACACTTTCATCTAGTATGGCCATGTCCATATATGCTGGGAACCCAGCGTCTCCTGGTCATCTCCGTTTGTGTTTCCTGATTCCACTAATGCTTCCTGCCTGGTCTGCACTGGACACCACCCAATCCTTTCACCTGTGTGGAGTGTTGTCACATGCATCTTTGTGGGTGGCAGGTGCTCCCTGATGTATACTGTGACAGCACTTCACAGATGACAACATGGGGTGTTTTGTGGCAGCTGGGGATCCTCTGACCCCAGCTGTTTCTTTCTCTGCCCTTCTTGGCCTTCCTAGCTTTTCCCTCCCTGACTCTCAGTGCCAAGGGCTCTCACTCTTTTTTTTTTAATTCATTTATTCACATGTGCATACATTGTTTGGGTCATTTCTCCACGCTGCCCCCCAAAGGGCTCTCACTCTTATCTCCCAGGATGTCTGGGAAAACTGTAGTCCCTTTTTGTGCAAGCAGTTTGGCGCACTCTTCTCTTCACCTTTGCTCCCAGTCTGGAGCCCTGGAGGTGATGGGGAGACCCTGCAAAACCATCAGGGCCCTTTCCTGAACAGTGGGCCGGCCTGGAGCTACACTGTTCCCCTAGTGTGTGAAAGCAGTCAGTTCTCATTTCAAGCAGTATTTCAGTTTTTTCTTCTTTCTGCATCTGTGCTGACATTCTGTGATTCTTAGAGAACCAAAATTCTGAAGAGCAAAGCCCAGAGCCAAGAATGTTCAAGCCAGAGGGATTTCTAAGAGGAACAAAACAGACAGGGCCTCTGCCCACGGAGTTTGCAGTGTGGGCGGGCAGACCCAGCTGTCCAGCCCCCACTGAGTGTGGCTCGCACTGGAAGGGAAGGTCCAGTGCAATGAGACAGAACAACGAGGATGAATGCATGTTGGGACAGGGCAGGGAAGCACAGAATTTAGTCAAGCAAAGGATTTCTTGGATATGACACCAAAGCACAGGCAATGAAAGAAAATATAGAGATAAGGGTGTCATCAAAATATGAATTTTTGTGTGCATTTATCAAGAGAGTAAAAAGACAATGCATAGGACGGGAGGAAATATTAATAAATCACTTATCTGATAAGGGATTAATATCCCTTAAGATCTGATAAGGATTATTATAAAGTACTTCTACAGACTTACTACCAAGAATCAAAAAAATTCAATTTAGAAATGGACAAGCGAGTTGAATAAATGTTTCTCAAAAGAAGATGGATGAATGGCTGATGCACGCGTGAAAAGATTCTCAATACAACTGGCCATTAGAGGAAGGCAAATCAAAACCACCATAGACACCGCTTCACACCCATTAGGACAACCACAATTTTTTTAAAGCCCTGACATAGCAAGTGCTGTGGGGATATGAAGAGCTCGAAGCCCTGAGTACTGGTGGGAATGTGAAATGGTGCAGCCACTGTGGGAAAGACTTTGGCGGTCTCTCAAAAAGCTAAACATAGAATTAGCATATGATCCAGCAATTCTACTTCTAAGTAGATACCCAAAAGAATCAAAAGCAGAGACTCAAAAGATTCTTGTAAGAACCATGTTCTTACCAGCATTACTCACAGTAGCCAAAAGGTGGGGATGACCTAATGGCCATCGCAGATGATGTGCGTACAGTGGACGCCATTCAGCCTCAATAGGGAGGGAGGCAGTGATCCAGGCTGCAATGCATGCTAAGTGACAGGAGCCAGCCCTGCTGGAATAGGCAAATACAGGGAAGCAGCGGGTAGAGTAGAGGCCATCAGGGCTGGGGTAGGAATGCCATGGGGAGTTTTCCTCACTGTGTACAAAGCTTGTTTGTACTGATAAAAAAGCTCTGAAAATGAATTTGAAAGTAATGAATGCCGCTGAATCCACACTCAGAATGATTCTAATAGCAACATTGGGTGGGGGAGTACTGGAGTTTGAACTCAGGACCCTGCACTTGCCAGGCAGATACTCTACCACTTGAGCCACTCGGCCAGTCCCTGTAGAGCTCTCTTCACTAAGGTCTCTCACTTATGCCCAGGCCAGCCTGGACTGCTCCCTGTGTTGCTGGACCACAGAGGCACAACACCACGCCCAGCTTTTATTGGTTGAGATGAGGTTCTCTTCAAATTTCCCAGGCTGGCCTCAAACCCCAATCCTTCCAACGTCTGCTTCCTAAGTAGCTAGGATTAACAGATGTGAGCCAGCATGTTCTGCAAAAAATAGTAACTTTTACATTGCATATATTTACCACAATTTAAGAAAATTAATCTGCTATACCAAAAGCTGCCGCACCCTTTACATAGGTGAATTGCATGGTTTGTAAATTAGACCTCAGATAGAGCACCTGCCTAGCAAGTGCAAGGCCCTGAGTTCAAATCTCAGAACCAAAAAATGTATTGACAGAGAGAAAGTAGGAAAGTAGAAGGAAGAGAAAAAGAGAGGAGGGGAAGGGAGGGGAGGGGAGGAGAGGAGAAAAGAGGGGAGAGGAGGGGAGGGGAGGGGAGGGGAGCTGAGGAGAGAAGCAGCACCATGCAGCCCTTTAGAAAGGGCTTGATGCTTGAAGCTTGGCTGAGCCTTGCAAAGGTGGGTGGAGAGTGGAGTGGAAGTGTGAGGCACCTCTCTCCTTACTCCCATCCTCTCCCTGCCCCAGCCCTGCCCCGACTCACTGGACAGCACCTCTGTAGGCAGAGCTCCCTCCAACCCCATCAGCCTGCATGGCTCCTGGCTGGTCTGTGCTGAGCACAGCCTCCCCTAAGAAGACAATTTTCTGTACAGTGAAAATGTTTTCTCCGTGCCCACTTGAGCAGATGGCCCCCCACCTTGGCCTGAATTGAGAAGAAATCAAACGGGACAGACGGCCTCCTTGGCAGTGTCTTCTGAGCACATGCACACAACTCACTGACCCCCCATCCCCCGCCAGGGGCTTCTGTGTTGCTACACACTGGAGCTGGGCCTCCAAGATGGGTTCCTCTGCTACCTGGCAAGCCACACCCTGGGCTCCTGGCAGCATGCAGGAGGCATTTCCTAGATGAACAGGGGAATGGACGTGTTGCTAATTTCTCCGTTGTGCTCCAGCTCCAGCTTGCTTCCTTCCCCAGCCTCAAACCCTTCCTAACCAGGGGGTTCTGAGTGGGTCATGACGGTGGAACACAGCCCGAGGTCCTGTCTACACCTCTGTCTGCCTGAGAGCTGACACTCTTCCCAGCCCACCACTGGTGTTCAAAAACATGAATTTCTGTGTGGTCAGAAGGGCAGGGGTCTGGCCTGAAGATTCAGTGACAGACCAAAGAGAGGGAGGGGGTGGGGGGCGGGGGGAGAAATGGCCCAAACAATGTATGCACATATGAATAAATGAACAAATGAAAAAAAAAAAGACCACAGAGACCCCCAGGGAGAAGGTCACCATGGGGAAAAGTCTGACCATTAGGGCAGGGGGCAGAGCTGTGAAGCAGAGGTGGAAGCTTGGAACAAGGAGAGTCCCATGGCCTCTTCAGAGGGACACTGCTATACCCATGGCTGAGACCACTCTTTGGGCTCACGGAGAGTCACAAAGGCCACTGATAACATCCAGCCTTTCCCTGTCATTCTGAGCCAGGGGCTGCGTCAGGGAGACCACTGTTTACTTCCCCAAGTCTCAGGAAGGGCAGGTGTCCTTCTGAACAGTACTGGAGTTTGAACTCAGGGCCTCATGCTTGCTAGACAGGCGCTCTACCACTTGAGTCACTCCACCAGCCCTCAGGTATCCTTCTTGAAAGAACTAAAAGACACAGTGATTTCCTGGCTTTAGGAACTCCACTGTTGGAAACTTGTTTGTGGGTTCTCAGGGAGCTTAAAGCATCTCTGGGGTCAACAGGGGACTTGTCTGCGGGGGGAGGGGCATCCTGCTCCACGGGTGGCGATTCCAGAAGCCAAGGCTGTGGGGACTCAGCTGAGCATGGAACATTTCATGAGGGCAGTTCACCCCTTAGAGCCAAAGGAGCCTGTATTGTCCTTGGAGGTCAACAGGGAGGGAGAAGCTGGGGACAAGCTCACCTAGTTGCCTTGTGCTGAGGGGGAGGAACATAGGACAGAGCTGGTCAGGACTCCTTCGCCTGGGCTGCTCTTACCCATGGGGCCAGAGCTGAGTGTGAGGCTGCACCCATGCCAGCTTGGATGGCAGGGCCACAATGGGCAATGCAGAGGCAGACAGCAAGGGCTGTCTGCTTGCTGTGGCTGCTTCTGGACAGTCCCTGGCCATGCCAGGGCTAGGCCTGGCCTCTTCTGCTGCCTTATGGAAGGGATAGGGGGAAGGTTGATGAGTCTGAGGTGGGGGCGGGGCGGGAAGTGACTCAGGAGCTGGCCAGGAGCTGAGACCCGGGAGAGCTGCCTTAACACTGACCAGACTACCTGGGGGACACTGGTGTCCAGCGGTTGCAGCTGGGCTACCCTCCAGCACCCTCAGGAAGACCCCTGTATTAGTCTGTTTTTCACTACTACAATGAAATACCAGAGGCAGGCTAACTGTTTAAAGACAACAGTTTATTTCACTCAGTTTTGGAGACTGAAAGTCCAACCTTGGTGAGGACCTCATGGTGGATGGCAGAAACCTGTGCAAAAGGGAGAAATCACATCACCAAACAAGAGTCTCAGAGAGCCAGGTCCTATTGTCTCTTCTCAGAGTAGCCACTGTCCCCAGTGACTAGGCTCTACCTTTTTTCTTTTTTTTTTTTTTTTTTTGGTGGTACTGGGCTTTGAACTCAGGGCCTCATACTTGCTAGGCAGGTGACCTACTGCTTGAGCCACTCAGCCAGCCAAGGCTCTGCCTCTTATAGTTGCCACCGCCCAATGTTGACACATTGAGGACCACACTTTCAACCATTGCGGGGGACACTTGGACACACTGAAATCAGAGCACTCTCATACCCGGGCAACACCGCCCAGCTGCTCTGGGGTCTCTGGCATCCCAGAAGCGGGCAACTCACGGGCAGAGCCTGTGGAACAGTGTGGGGCAGTGTTCAGTACCATAGCCCTAAGAGGAATCTGCAGGAGGGGGTCTGTGCCGCATGAAGGGGAGGGGGAGTGAAGGAAGAAGAGGGGTGGGAAAGGCAAGAGACAAGAGGGGAGAGACCTGCCCCATGTGCACCTGCTGGACCCAGGCCCTGGCATACACCTCCTCATCCCATCCCCTTAGCCCTGGGAGGTGAGGACTCTGTTGTTCAGCTGGTCACAGTGACAGCACTGAGCTTGGAGTCAAGAATCCTGGGCTCTAATTCCAGCCCTTCCAGTCAAGCTGTGCAACCTTGAATAAGTCTCACGGCCTTTCTGGGCCTCAATGATCTGACAAGTGGAGGGAGTTGGACTAGAAGGTGCTCAAGTCTTTCCCAGTCTAGCCCAGCCCTTCGCCAGGTCTTGGGTGCAGCGGCTCTTTACTCTCTAAGAGTTAGAGGCCCCAGAAAGTCACACCGGTCACTCTTGCACAGAGCTTGCTGGTGAGGCTGGTGAAGTGGGGGCAGAGCAGTGAAGACTTGGAGACAGGGTGGCTGTCCTCATGTGCGTGTACTGACAGTGGAAGCTGCAGCTCAGGGTGAAGACCTGAGCACAGTGTAAAAGGAAAATAAAAGAAGTGTAAGAGAAAACTGGCTGTAGTCACAGCTGCCTGAAAACAGTACAGACTGTCTCCGAGGGGTAGTGAGGCCCCCAGAACTAGAAGTGTGCAAGCCAAGACCAGCTTCATGCATCCACGGGCTTCCAGATTCCAAGGTTTTGGAATCCTGACCTGAGTCCCTCTGTGCAGACTCCCGCCTAGGCTAGGGCAGCTGCAAAGGCCAGCAGCTCCCTTCCTGGCCACAGCTCCGTGAAGTCATTCATTTATGTGCCAAGGTCACATGCGACCAGTGTGCAAAGTCATGTTTCTACTGATAGGTATAACACCCAAGTGTTGTATGAGCGCTTACAAAGAAATTCCAAATGCAAGTGTGAAGTTACCATACCCCTAACCGTGCGTGTCCCGAGTGGGGGCTGAGGTACTGTGTGGTCCAGAGCTTCTGGAATCAGGTGCAACCATGGGTTGCCTACTGGTGTACACAGTCCCAGGGGAGGAACCAGCCAAGGGTCTCCAGCCACTGGCCACTCTGCCCACCGAGGTGCATCAGGGAGGACTTCCTGCCTTGCCTTGACTGCCTCCCTCCACACTTCCCAGGCAACGGTGGCTTGTTCATGTCCCACTAAACCCCAGTTAGGTTCCAACCAGAGAACCCCAAGGCAGGAAATCCCTGGGGAATGCCAACAAGCAGCCAGGGTGGCCTGTGCCTTCTGCAAGCCCAGTGTGTGTGTGTGCGTGTGTGTTTGTGCTTGGGCAACCAAGCAACCAGGCGGGCTATTTTGTCCCATGTTCCCTGATCTCAGGTTGCTCCGTGTCCTCGGATCTCTAACACCAGAGCACCTGAAGCCTGGTCATTTTGTCCTCTGGGAGGGAGCAGTTCCCAGGGTCTGTGTACGGATAGAGTCAAGCTTGGCCAGGGAAGCAAGTTCTGCCCCAGGCCTGGGCTTTCCATGGGTACCCAACCCCCTTTGTTATGTGACTGTGGAGATGTCCTCCACTTGAGGGCAGGGCAGGGGCCTGGGAACTCTGGGAAGGACAGTATGGGACCTATTAACAGAAAATGGACAGGTTTGTTTAGGATAGCAAGCCAGGCCTGTGGGAGCCACCTGTGCCCAGCAGAGCAGGCTGTAGTGGAGGTGGGCTAGAAGCTACTCTGTGCCCCAGGCCCAGGGTGGCCTCCTGGAATTGGGAAGTCCCACTACCTCTCCCTGCCTCAGTATCAGCTACCCCTGGGAAACGAGAACTCGCACCCGTACATGCCAGTGGTTTGTGGGGTTGTTGAGGGACACCGAAATGCAAACTGAAGACACATGTCTCCTTGCATGTGAGGGTCACTTGTGCCCTGTAGGTGGGGACAGTGAGCCAGGGTGCAGGTCAGGCAGGTTCATGACATCACAAGTTTTAGAAAAGAAAACTGTCCCAAGAAACCACAGCCTTTCTTCACTCTTTACTGTGTAAAAATAAACTCAACAATTCATGTCATTTCAGCAAGAAAATGAAAAAAACAAAAAGAAAGCAAGAATACCAGTAGAAATAGTGCATTTCCAGAATCGCCGATGGGAGGTGGCAGTCCCATGGTTTTGACCCTTCTGGTACCCAAAAGGCTGCAGGTCATATGAAAAATGTACAGCTTTGGTTAGCAAATAATGAAAAAGTAAGATACATCAATTCTTTCATATTTTACACTATGTACATTGTAACAATATCAACTCTGGGGGAGGCGGGCTTTTTTTGGCAAATAAGACAAAATTGGGACTCTAAGTATTGGGCTTTTGTTTCTCCTCAATGACTTGTTCCCTTTTAACAAATTGCACGGAAGTCCACTGTGCACAGAAGCAACACACTTCCCGTCGCTAGCTGAGTAAATTTACAGCACTGTGTTTTAAGAGATGAAATCGCAACTGCTTCGAGCCACGGTTTGGATGCCAGAAGACTAACCGAGGATTCGATCTCTGAATGCTAACAATACAAAACCCGAGTTTTCTTCTATCAAGGTTGGAACGAATATTCAAATCCTTAACCAGTCAGCTCCAAGACAAAGAGCCCACCATAAATGGCCTTTTTTGACCTCCTGGTCCCCAACACACTTTCGAGAACAGGTGGCCCCTCACTGGAGCTCATTGGAATGACTATGAACCACATGCCAGCCTCTGCCCTCCCCTCACTGCCCACAAGACACCCCCTTGGTCTCAGGTCCCAGGGCTGGTGACAAAGTGATCTTTGCAGTCTTAAAAAATAAACTGGGAGTCTACAAAAGGAAAAGAAAGCATACAAAATGTATCTCTTTCTTCCAAAATACATGCTTTCAGTCCTACTTTTGTTGGAGCCTGAAAGTATTTTCAAGGGAGATATAGGTTGAGATAATTTATAGGTTTGTCCTATTCTTTCATAAAAATACTCTTGTTTGGTAATAAACTTTTTCTTCTACAGTAAGAGAAATAATACTGTGTTATCAAAAGCAAGAAGGCTTACGATTCAAGTGAGACCTGAGCCCCCCGGGGCCCAGGGGGCCTCCGTGGCAGCTTTCTCACCCCAGATGCCCAGGGAGCTGTCGTACACCAGCTCTGCAAAAGCAAACACTGTCTCAACAGTGTTTTTATCTTCTTATTTTATAAAATGGCTTACCTGAGAGAGGCATGTATTATTCAGTGCAAGAGGGAACACCAGTCAGGTTGCGGAGTTGACGGGAACCGTGTGGGTTAGATTTGCCGCTGGATCATCTACCTTTCTCGGGGCCAGCAAAGTGCCAAGTGTGAACACAGTGACGGAGTGGAGGGGCTTGGCACAGACTCGTTAGGGACGGGGCGGGAGCTAAATGTCAGCTTCTGTCCCTGGCACCGTGGGCGCATCAGGGGAGGGGGAAGGGAAAGAAAGGGGCTGGTAGGTGAAAAGGACGGAGGCATAAGCAGTGGGTGTGCTCTGCCCTCTCGCTAGGCTAGGGCAGAGGATGGCTTGTGGTCCTGAACGGACAGCTCCCACCTGGCCCATCTGGGCAGAGGCGGACTGGGGTCCGTATTGGCAGGGGCCGGGGCTGGTGGCAGGTGCTGGCCCAAGTGCACCCAGCATAGCCGGCTCTGGGCCTTGCCTGGCAGCGGTTCCCGGACAGCTGGAGTGAGGGTGGGGCTCGATCTAGTCTGGAAAGGTGATTGATTCCAAGCTCTCTCTCTCCCAGTCATGGGTTTCATTCAGGCTTGTTCTCAACCTACATGTTTGTTAGAAATGCTTCTAGGTGTGTTTGGGGAGTGGGGAGGAAGAGAGAGGTTGATCTCTCTCTCAACCTCCTCTGACACCCCTGGCTTGCTTACCCAGCCATTTTTGGCAGCTACATGGGTAGTCACAGAACACTGGGTGGTACTCAGCACACAACACAGAACCGGAGAAGTCCATGCAGGCAAAGGGAACACACATTGGCCCGAGGGAGCAAGGAACACGCCACCCCGAGGAACATGCAAACAGAGAAGATCCCTGCAGATCCAAGGATGTCACAACCTGACAGGCACAGAGGAAGTACAATCATCTAAGAAAAAGCCACTGTTGAACGACAACGCGCAGTGCGGTGCCTGGTCCGCACCCTCTCTCTCTGAGAGTGATGCACTGCAGACTGGCGACTGAGTACCGTGCAGACACCCACAAGTACAGCGACACAGAGACACTGACACAGACACACACGGATGCACTAGTTTCCGACACAATGTGGACCTGTGTTGAAGGAGACAGGTGCCCCTGGGAGGAAAGCAGGCATCAGACCTGCTCCTCCTGAAGAAGTGTCTGCGGCTGCAGACAGCCAGGCAGTGCGTAGGATTTCTAGAAAGACTTGCCACCAGCCTTTTGCTAGTTCGACTCCTGGAGACAGAGTCCAGGTGCCCTCGGGTGTGTGCCCACCAGACGGCAGGACAAAGCAGAGGCTCACCCTACCCTGGGCACAACCTCACACACACGCGTGCACACACACACACACACACACACACACATTCACTTTTCTCCCCTCTTCAGAAGGACTAGAAGGGGTGTCCATGTTTCTTTCCGTGGGAAAAAGCCAAGGGTCTAGACACTAGTTGGGTCTCCATGACAGGCTAGGGCTGCTGTAGGACTTGAGCCCTGTAAGATGGAGGACTGGGTGGCAGGCCCTGGCCAGGCCTGCTTTATGTGAGAGCTGTCCAAGCCCCAGCCCCCTGGTGGGGGTTTGAGCAGCTCACCAGGGCCTGGGAGTGCTTGAAGGGTTATGGCTGTGAAAAATGCCATGGGAAGACCTCCCATGGACTGGTTGGGCCAAATATCAGTACCTTCTGGGATGGGTCACAATCAGCACAGGGCTCCTCACTTGGAACCTCTGATCTCCCACTGCCAGGACAAGAGAGGAGGGCGCCAGGAACCTGTGTCCTGGTGTGGTGTTGGAACGCTCCTTGCTTGGAGCCAGCTGGGCTGAAGTGGTGCAGATTGAAAGGGACATGTTCCTGCCTCAAAGGAGGCAGGAGGCAGGAAGGCCAGGGGCAAGGTGCAGTCCTGGGGCAGAGCCACTGGGAAGGCATGCAGGGTGGCCTCCCAGGCCCACACTGCCCTCCAAGGTACACAGCAGGGATGCTGGCAGGCAGCATGTGTGGTGGGTGTGAGGGGATAGCTGGGAGGTGGTGTCACCCCAGGGCAGTCAGCCTTCAACCTCCAGAGAGAATTCATTTCTTATACCAAATAAAAATTCTCTGTGGAAAGGCCCCTAGCCTCAACAAACCACTAAAAGACATGTCAATAGAGAGCTATGATGCTCTGAAAGAAGACTGCAAATGAAGACAAATGTGTGTACGGGAGAAGCTGCACCAGCCCAAGGCACACAGGCAGTTAACAAAATTGGCAAATACAGAATGTTGACCCATTGTGAGATTTCCCAAAGCCACAAAAGAGGAAATGAAATAGCTCATCGGAAAAGAAAAGGCCTCCCCCAGTCACAGCCACGCACACAGGTACACACACACACACGCACACACACACCCTCCTCTCACCTACTTCTGCATTGTTCAGAGTTGATGCCGCTTGCTTTAGCTGTGAATAGGGCATGCCTGGGAAACAGTCGGGGCTCCTAGGGAGAAGTGGGGTGTCCTCAGGGACAAAGGAGAGCCAGGACTGCTTCATGTGCAGGAGGAGGACAAAACCAGGCTGTGTGTGTGTGTGCAGGGGCCATGGCCTTGATTCATTCCTAGGAGAAAGGGAAAGAAGAGACGATGGATCATCACCGCACAAGCAGGGAAGGCGGGCGAGGGGCCGGGGGCTCAGCCCTGGCCTGGAGAGGTCAGTTGATCTGGCGACAGGCCTCGAATGTCCACTTGGTGGCTCCACCATAGATCTCAATTTGGGACTCAGACCAGGCGATGACATTGCCAGACAGGGCCTTGGTGCTGCAGGTAGCCAGGTTGTACACTTCGCCCGGGGTCAGCTTGCGGTCCCAGATGTTGAAATGGGCCAGCTCGCCAACAAATGCTTGGGTGGCATCAAACCCACCACCCAGAGTGTCCTTTGGAGAAGAGTAGGAATGAGGGTTGAAGGGTTGGGCTGGCTGATCTGGGATCCATCCCTATAGGGTGTACCTAGGCATCTGACTCCTCCATCAAGCTCCCCAGTCTATTCTGGGTACCATTTCTCTCCCATCCCTGGATCTTAGCCATGCATCTTGTCCCTTCCAGAGGGAAACCCAGGCACAGGACTGGTGTCTGGCACCTCTGCTCCGGATGAGTTGGGCCCAGACCCTGTCCTTCCTGCAGCTATTCCCTCAGCCAGTGAGTGAGGAGTCAGCAGGAGTCATGGACAACCACAGCAGCAGGACCTCAAGGCTCTATTCAAACACCCTCTTTGCCGGCTGCAGCAACTATGTCCCAACAGAAATGGAAGGCCTGGCTTCTCCATCCCTTCATCCCCTCCCAGGTGCCCAATGGGAGACAAACCATTTCACAGGAACTAAATTATTCATGGATAAAAGTTGAACTGGTCCTCCCGTGCCAAGCAAGGCATGGCTGCAGTTACTGAGGGTGCCAGGACCTAAGCACTGGACCAAGCTCACTCCCGCTGAGTTTCCTGAAGCCCACCCAGAGCAGGGGTTTTGCCCCAAATCTGTGTAACTTGCTGCACTGGCTACTTCTCAGGGAAGCCACTGCCCCCGGGTCTGCGCTCTCCCTTCCTCTGCCCACTGTCAGCCAGTACCTGCTCCTGGCCCAGCACCAGCACACCCTGTGGCTTGATAGGATGATAGGGGGCCAGGTTCTCGCCATTGCCACCCTGGGTGCCATCCTGGTAGGCTTCCCAGACCCCATCCCGTGTGGTCCAGGTGATACAGATGTGGTGCCACTTGCCATCGTTGATTACGAAGGGCAGCTTGGCCACCTGGAAGGAGAATGATATGCACCATGGTATGGGTACCATAGCCTAGTACCACCCCAAATCAATGAGCCCCACAGGTTCAACTGTGATTCTTCTTTACTCCACTTTTTAAAAACCATCAAAATGCAGTACTCAGATTTTCGTGGCCTGGCCCCTCCAGACTTTAGCTTCTGTCAGCCCCACTCATGGGTGGGTAATGGAATCACATAGGAAATGGATGCTTGGCCAAAGGGAGGCCCTGAGATCCATCTGGACATGCACTGCCTCGCTCCTCCTCCCTCTTAGCTAGTCTCCAAAACAAGGCCTTGGATGGACAGCCCATGACCCTGGCAGCTGAGTGTAGTGCAGCCTCCCAGCCTCCTTTCTCTTCTAACCCTCCATGCCCAATCACCAGGTTCTTCGGCTATGCTATCCAGCCAGCCTTTGAGAAAAATCTGAGGACGCCCATGGAGTTTGGGGGTACCATGCCTTTCAAAGCTCAGACCAAGCCTAGGACCTGGAATCTCCATGCCCCCTCCAATCCCAGGCAGATGATAGACCTCAGACTTTCCACTTGGAGAAATGGGGATCAGAAAAGCATAACCCTTTCTGGGGCACAGTGTCAAGAGTGGGGGCTTGGAATCCAGTTCCCAGCCAGGTTCTAACCATTTACTACAAGTGGCTGGTGGACAGCACACATCGAGGGGGTTGCTGACAGGTAATCCCAAGGCAACGGAGAGGGGGCAGAATGGAGAAGAGCTCAGTAGAGAGCAAGGGCTGCCCTCTGCTGTCCTCTCCCAAGGGGTCAGGCAGATTTGGCCTCCTTCGAGAGTAGGGGGCTAAGTGGGATAGATCTGTAGGGGATACCCGGAGTGTTTACAGTCTGAAGCCAGCGGGTAGAGAGGGAGCAAGGATCACTAGAGCAGGATGGACTAGACTGTTCCCACGATCATCGTCTGCCATCTCCATCCCCCCACCCCAGAAGGCCTCTGGAAGCTTCCAGCTCTTCCTTTCTCGAGTAGAGAGCAAGTGGGGACAGCTTCTCAGCCTTTTTGCTAAGATCAGTGAGAGAAGGTGAGCACACCCCTCCCCATCTCTGGTCTTCGCCCACCTCCCTCAGTCCTGTGAGGCTACCACAGCCCTGGCCAGCAATCCAGTTGGGGCTCTGGGGGCCTTGCCCTGCCATCCCGCATGCCCTGGTGGCGTGGGGCCCCTACCTTGTCATTGATGAGGATCTCCATGGGGTTGTTGCCCCACTCGATGAGGACCAGCTCGTTGGCCTGGCCGGGCACAGCATAGGAAAAGGGTGTACCCACCCCAGGCGCGGCGCTGGACTTGAGCCACATGCACACGGTGAAGGCATACATCTCCGGCAGGCTCTTCTTCACCTTGGCGTACATATAGTTAGTACGCAATGGAAATGTGAGCTGGAACTTGCCTCCAGGGCGGTTGTCTTTCTGACCTGGGGAGGACAAGGCCAGTCCTGACATCTGCACCTGGCCCTAGTGCTTACAGGCATCTGGGTCCTGTCTGGTCCCCACCAAGCCCCATGATGCAGACAGGGCATGGGGCCAGTTGGCAAAGAAGCTGACCCAAGGTCTCTGCACTCCAAGCCTGGCCAAATCCTGCTGCCACATGGTGTCACCCCGGGTGGCAGGGGTGAGGGTACAGCACCTGCCCTGGGTTGCCAGGTGGGTGTGGAGAGAATGAGGACGGCCTCTGAGCACACCAGCCACACACCTGGTTAACTGACAGAGAAGGTGTGGCCACAGGGGAAGAAGGAATCAGGCTAGCTCCCCTCAGAGCAGCCCATTGGGGGCTGACCTGATTCCAGATGGTGCCAGTGCTCAGAACCCTTCATCACTCTTCTGGGGTTCTTCTTTTGATCCCTATCCAAGACAACCAGGCCCCTGGTGCCCACCCCCATCCCTGGAGGCCAGACCAAGATGCAGCTCCTGATCTGAGGCTGTTTCCACAATCCCATTCATCCCTGGAAGGAAGCCTTCACTCTCCCTCCCTCCCCAGGCACTCCAGGGATTCTGCCTGGAGCCCTGCTGAGAACACAGGACAGCAGGGGGTGGGGAAGGCAACCTTCCTGGAGCCAAGGCCCCTAAGGTGACTGCTCTGAGCATGCTACAGTGTCAGATGAGCTTCCTGGAAACTCAGGTTCCTGGCCTGGTGGACTCCCCCTTACACACAGTCCCCAGCTTCCAGTCTGCCAGCCAATTTTTCAGGGGAATGCCTTACCCCAACCCCAATCTACCCTATGGCTGTGACTGACTCCTGGGAAAACATTCCCCTTCAGCAGTAGGCACCCATACAGAGCCCAGAGACACAAGAGTCCTGCCAGCTACTGGTGGGCCTTTGTGTTCCTACCCCAGAGCCCAAGAAGAAGCTGGTCCCCAGGCCAAGAATGATTTCTACAAGGCATCCTGATAGGCCAACGACCCCTCCTCCTCTAAGCCAGATGTCTTCAGCAGAGCAGGGCTGGCCCCTTCAGCGCAGCACCTCTCCATTCAGGCCTGCAGTGTGGGGGGGGGGATGGGGGAAAGCCAACCCTGGCATCTCTCCAGAGTGTTTTCATTTCCCTGCATCTCCCCTCCTTCTTTCCCCCTCCCTTTTGAAGTCCCTCTTTCCCCTGATCTGTTTTTCAGTTACATAACGGGCCTTAAGATGGCACTGTTTAAATCCATCCGGCACATTTTGCGGTCTGAGCAGGGTCACGTGGCCCTGCTCAGCGTCCAGGCGCCCCCCCCCCCACACACCTTTTACAACCTTGTTTGATTTCTGTCTTCAAGGCAGAGCACATTGGTATGCCTGTGCTCTGGGGGCCAGCCTGAGTTGGTGACCAGGGAACTGCAGGGGCATGGAATATGTCCAGCTTAGGTCACTCAGAAAAGAAAACTAGGAGTTTTCTTTTCAAGGTGTGTAGGGGGACCCCTGAAATCAAGAATCCCAAGAGGATCCCAGGGGCATGGGGGAGTTGGGAGGAAACTGGCTTAGAAGCCCAGGTGTGCTGATGCCTGGATCTTTGCTGGACATTTGGCTGGAGCAAGGCCTTCCTAACCAGGGAGGGCTTGAGCCAGTGGCAGTTACAGTGCAAAGTTACTGAAGATTAAACAAATCAAACTTGAAAAATCCAGTGGGTGTGAGTGTGTGTTTTTTTTTTTTTGGGGGGGGGGGCAGCATGCAATTCTTTCCTCTGCTGTGCTTCTCCTGGGGAGGTTATCTCCAGCCCAGAAACGTGGGCTGGAAGCCCAAACCTGGAGAGTCCAGAACTGGGGTGGGAGGAGGAGGGACTAGGGCTTTATGGGACAGAGCACAGCCCTGCCGGGAGCAGGACCAGGAGAGTGATCCTTGAGCCGGCCAGGAGCAGGCTGCACAGCCCCCTCTGAGCCCTTACCTTTCTCCAGCTCACTGATCCGCTGGTGCAGGGAGGTCAGGGCGCTCTCGATCTTGATTCTCTCCTCGGTGTCGTTCTTGGGGCCCCCCTTGCCTTCCTCCAGAGTGTTCACCCGAGACAGCACCTGCCGCTCCAGGTCATCGATCTTGCTCTGCAGCAGATCCTTGAGGCTGTTGGTCTGGCTGGAGGAATTGAGGCGGCTGTACTGCTGCGGGGGCACAAGGGCAGGGGAAAACCACACCGTTACGCGTGGAGCGGGGACCGTGCCCGGAGGCCCGCTGCGCGGTACCCTCGGGGCGACTGCGGGGGCGGCCTGGCGGGGAGCTCCGGCGAGTGGCCGCCCGCGGCGCCGCGCAGGCTTCGGGAACCGCCGGCAGGGCATCAGCTCGCTGCCTAGGCGGGGTGGAGGGGGGCAGGGTCGGGGATTTGGTGGGGGAAGGCAAAGGAGCGCACAACCCGGCGGGGGAACCGCGGCTCACGCGGACCTCGAGGTTCTCCAGGCGGGTTTTGAGCGACTGCAAAGTTTGCCCGAGTTGGCTGAGCGTCTCCGCGGCCGGCGTCCGGGACAGGTCGCCCATAGTGTTCTTGCCCGAGCTGGGCTGCTTGCGGCCACCGCCCGCCCTGGCTTCGCCGGGACCCGCGTCCAGCGTACTCTGGCTCTCGCAGCGGCCCAGCTTGGTGGTCAGCTCGCGGATGGTCTCCTTCTGGCTGAGGATGGTCTCCTTCTGCTGCAGCACGGTCTCGCGGAGCTGCAGCACATTGCTCCGGAGCTCCTCCGCGCCGCCAGCGGCCACGGACGCGGCGCACATGTCGGCGTCCACGGGCACCGAGGTGCAGATGAAGCGCGTCGGCCCGAAATCTTGGGCCCGGCTGCCCAGGAGGCAGAGGGCGAGCAGCGCACAGGTGCGCACGGCGCGGCCGGCCAGCATGGCTGCGGACACCTGGCGCTCCGGACCCGGCAGGCTCCGCTCGGCTCGGCTCGGCTCCGGTGGGGCTCGGCTGGGGATGGGACCAGGCTCCGGCTATCGCTCCGCGGGCGGCCCGCGCTCTGGGCGCCGCGCTCCTCTGCCGCACGGTGCTCACCGCCGCGCTGTCCGGCCCCCACTGCCGCCTGCGCTGCGGAGCCCGCGCCTTTTATGCTGCCGCGGGAGGGGCCTCGGCGCGGCGGACGTCAGCGGGGGAGGAATCCCGCTTTAATTGTCTGCGGCCCGGGCCCGCGGCGCGGCGGGGGTCGCACGGGAGCGCTGCTGGGGCTGCCTCAACCCGCCCCCTCGCGTCCCTCCCTCGCCGCCGCCGCCCCCTCCCTCCGCCTCCGTCGGCCCGCCCTCGCCTGGGCCCGCGCCAGCGCCGCTTCCCCGAAGGCTTGGAAAAGTCCAGGCAGAAGGGGAAAGTCGGGCCGTGGACCTGGACTCGGTGATGGGCCACCCGCGTGGCGTCCACCCAATCTCCGACGGGGCTCGGGGCAGATGAAAGGCCACAGCGAGGCCAGGAGATAGAAGTCGGCTCAGCTCGCTGGGCTGCACTGGGCACCTGCGGGGTCCGGGCCTGGGATTCGCCCCTCAGACCTCAAATCGCCAATACCAGTGGGCAGCGCGGCAGAGCGGGCCTCGAGTCGCTGCCAAATCAAGAAAGGGAGTGATGGGGCCACTCCACGTTTCTTAGATGTCCGTGTGGGGTTGAAACCCTGGTTGGGACTTCCCATACTTGGTTCCCGGCTCTCCTGCCCTTCCCTTCCCCCAGGGCCCAGGGCTTTGTGGACCCAGCATCGTTCTTGGGGACTGACATCCTCCACCATGTGCGGGCAGGGCTTTGGCGACTTCTCGGAGGCTGCCTCGGCGGATCTAGCCTTTCCTGCCATTCAAGCGGGCCCAATTCCGGACAGACCGGAGGCTGACTGCACAGCAGAAGGGGGCCCCGCGGGAAGAAGCCGCCCGCGATCCCAGAGCGCCTTCCCATCGCCCAGGCGTGGGTCGATCTGGGTGTGTCCCCGTGTGTGTCTGCGTGTGCGTGTTCGATTTTCCTTGCCCCATGCTCTCCAGCCTGGCCCACCTCTCGGGCCCTGTGGCCGGGGGCGTCACACCTGCAGGGCGCCGCACACCACCCAGCCACCCACACATTCGCGCCTTTTTTCTAGACAGCAGCGCTGCCTGGCTCTGCTCGCTGGATTCTAGTCCATGTTCCGATGCACGCCTGGGGGACTTGGGACCAGGCCTGGAACCACTGCCCTGCCCCGCGGCCAACCAAGCTAAAATCGCCTCGGAAATCTGCTAGCCCAAGCTCCCATTTTACAGAAAAAGAAACTAAGGCAGGGAGATTCCAAATCGGGTTGAGGTGACAGGAAGCGCCCCCGCTACAGCCACGGTCGGGTTAGCATCCCCCCCGGCCCCCAGCCTTTTACTGGACGCTGAGATGGGCCAGCCTGGGTCCCTACCCCGGGCCGAGGAACCCATAGACAGCTCCTGGGGAGCTCCCAGATGTGGCGACTGGGCATCGCCCCGCGGGCGGGATTAGAAGCCAGCTTGATTGAGACCGTTATGAGAAGCCGCGACCTCCTTAAGGGCCCTTCCGCACCCCAAGACTAGGGCCCTGGGGTGCCCGGTGCCTGCGTTTGGCGGCTCAGCGTTTAACCCGCGGGAGTCGGGGGTCTGCGAGCTGGCGCGGCCCCTGCATGTCCCGCGCGTCCTTTGGACGCCGCTTCTGGGCGCCAGAGGGACCCCGCGGCCCGCACGCTGCTGTGCTCAGCTCCGTGCGGGGAGGGTGTGCGGGGTCCCCGCCCCCGCCGGGCCCCTGCCTCGAACCCGCTTGCGGTCGGACGTCCCCTCGGGTCCCCTCCTTGACCCCAGGCCGCAGGAGGGCTAGCCACGCGCGTCCCCACGCAGGGCTTGCCCCTGACGCAGCATGGGGTGGAATGGGACTCGGGAGGAATTATCCGATGCTTGGCGACGTCTGCTCTCAACGCCCCACGCGAGCCCGGATGCCAGGACCCCTCCCCGCCCCCGGCTAGGGCTGCGGTGCTTCCCCGCTTGTCTAACGCGGGGCAGATCCCCGCCGGGCCCTCGGGCGAGGCTATGCCGGCCCGGAGTGCGTGGGCGCGCGCGAGAAGGCTGGCCCTTCCCAGGGCAGGCCTTGCGTCTTGAGCCCCGAGAGCGGCCAGGGACCCTGGCTTTTTCCGCCAGGGAGGAGACCTCAGCGGCCCGGCCCCTTGGCTGTTGGGCACAGAGGAGGGGCCCCCGGTCCGCAGGGGACAAGAGCGGCCGGCGTCAAAAGGGGAAGAAGGGCCCTAGGACAGAGTCCAGGGACAGCGGGACCTCTGGGAAGAATGGAGCGGTGAGGGGCGAAGGCACTGTCGTGGGGCCAGGCACTTCGGTCCAGTTGGCCACTACTGCGAAACGCTCTGCCCGCCAGGAGGCGCTAAGCGGGCCCCCTGCGGGCCCTGCCCGAGCTCAGGCGGAGGGTCACACTGCCAAATGTCTCTGCCTTCTTTAAATCCTTTTTGACTGGACTCAAGACCCTGGGCAGTCGGAGAGTCCATCCTGGTCGTGTGAAGGGTTCCCTCTGCCTCCCAGTGTACTGGCAGTATCCGGGAGCGAGGAGGGTGGGGTGCCAGAGAAAGTCACAAGCCATCATTCCCAAAACCATCAGAGGAGAAACTCAAGGCGCCTGGGTAGCTGGTGGGAAGGGGGGGATTTAGGGGCGCCCCCGCCACCCCCAGTTCTCTGTGCCTGTGTCTCAGTCCCAGAGCCAGGAGCCGAGGTGAGGCCCCTCCCACCTGGCTCAAGGTGAAGCCACTTATGCACAGGGACACTTAGCAACTACTATGGAGTATTCCTGTCACACCATGCAGTCCAGGTCAATAACCTCAAAGCACAGATAATAGCAACATGTAATAAAATAATTAGGAAGTGATGCATTTTGATTTCCTATTATCTTAGTTTTAATGTAATTTATTTAACTGTACATTTGCATAACTTAAACTTATTTGAGGTTTTTATCAATCAACTTGTAAAATTCCTGAAAATTGGTCAATCAGCTGGTCGGCTGGGCTCAGTAACCACTGGAGGAAGGTGGGGGAGGGGACTCGTTCTCACCTGGTGTGCAGAAACAAAAGCACAAGCCTGAGTGACTGGCAGGTGGCCAGGATGGAAAAGGCACATTCATAAGAAGATGAAACAAGAAATTGGGCAGTACTGTGAGGTCTTCAGTGACCATCCAGGGTCTTCGCCCAGTGGACAGTGGGGACCCACACAGGTGTGTGCTGGAGCCTCATCCTGTCAAATCTCTTCCAGGACCAAGGCCATGAGCAGGTCTAGTGCCACCACCCTGAACAGGACAGAGCTCCAAATGGGTAGGCAATGTGTGTGTGTTGGACGGGCATCCCTCCCTAGCCTCTGAGCCCTTCCAGCATGAAGGTCCACCATACCTTGTAGATTAGTGACCCCTGCACGGGTGAACTTGTGAGAGGAGGCTGAGGGAGAGAGACCCAGGGCCCCCCAGGAAGACAAGAAACAGGAGTCCTTACTGATCACAGCTCTGGGACACCGTGCATGGCAGACAGAATCAGATTTGAGGAGGGCACACAGTGGCTGGCCTTTGATGTACTGTCCTCTCCTGCAGAGAGTAAGTGGCTAGTGTTTTCATTTCCCCACAATACTCCCGAATTGTCTGGATCTACTTCTGTTTTCTGCAGCCCCCACCCATGGTGCTGGTCATGTTCGCTTTGTGACAATTGTTGGGCTATTCAGGTACCACTGGCACTTTTCTATGTGGTTATAGTCCTCACAAAAGGTATATGGGAGGAAAGCTGGGTGCTCTTCGCTGCCAATGGGCAGCTGAGCCTTCAGGACACAGCCAAGCCATGTGAAACACCCACGCCCCATATGAGGCACCCCTGGGGCCAAGAGGGTGGGCGTGGGGCTGCTCTGACAGCAGCAAGCCTCACAAGTCTGACTCAGCCTCAGCCCACCTGTGCCTCAGAGTCACTCTCCTGACAGGCCCTGCCTACCAGCTGTGTGACAGTACATAGAACCTGCTCCCTGGCTCTGCTGGGAAAGTCCCCCCCTCAACTACTCTGTTCTCTTCCTGGACACCCCTGTAGTCATCACCGAATCTTACAAACAGCTGTCCTTTTTCCTAATTCTAAGCTCTCTATTAACGTTTGTTCATTTCTCTTTTTAAGGCATGGCTGGGCTGTTGTCCTCACTTACAGATAAGGGAATGGAGGGAGGCCCAGGTCAGGTGAGGTCCAGTGAAGGTATAGTGTGGTGGGGTCAAGCCCCAGCCTGCACTCTGCCCACTGAGGAGCCCCTGCTAAGCAAGGGAAGGAGCTCAAAGAGAGGAGGCCCAAAGGGGACCCAGCCCAACGCACCACACCAGAGTGTGGGCAGATTGGACTGTGCCTGTGGCCCCTGCCTGGAGAAGTGATTCCCCAGGACTTACCTGTTGACACCCACCGTACAAATAAGAGAACATGCAGTTACAGCAGAGAAGACTGAGCAGGCACAGGCAGCCGGCTCCCCCGGTGAGGACTGCCTTCCCTGGGAACCCTGCCTCTGACCAGCCAGGGCGGCTGCCTACCCAGACTGGTTGGGGACGGAGACGTAGATGGTCTCTCTCACTGCCCTGCACTGTCCTCCATGGGGCTGAGCCCAGTGCTGGGGTAGGGGTGGGGAACAGGTGCTCTCAAACTGATAGCTCATTGCTTCCAATAAACAGGGGTTTGCAGGTGGAAACAGAAGGTGGATCTGACTTTTTTCCCAGCAGGAGGTTCCTGGTGCCAGGCAGGATCCAGGGCGTTTAGCACAGTGTAAACATTAGTAATGTTTGCTCTCATTTTGGCAAATATTTTCAGAGCATCTGCTGAGGGCAGAAGAGGTACCGGGGCCAGCAACGAGTAAAAACACTGTGCCCTACATCTTCAGCACAATTTGCCAGGGTTGCGGGGACAGGAGCTGCTTGAGCCAGCCACAGGCAGATGGGACAGGGTTCAGAAGGTGGGGGGATTCTCCTGAGCAGGTGACATCAGAGAGGGGACTGGAAGAGTATTGTGGGGGGGGTGGCACATTGCCAAGAGTAGAAGCAAAGCAGGTGGCACAGGAGATGTGAAGAAGATGGCGAGGCTGGCAGCCATGGAGGACTGAGAGCTAAGACCTTACCACCACCAACCTGCTTTTAGTAGCATCAGGTCCCGTGTGTAGGACACGCTGCCTGAGAGCCCAAGAGTGGACTTGAGGAGGAGCATAGCTTCCAGAGGACAGCCAAGAGGCTGCTGCTGGGATGGTAAGGGATGGGATGAGGACTGTGGCAGGAGTGAGGGAGGAGAGGGGTGAATTTGACATTTTAGGGGATTAATCTGGAATCTGGCAACAAGGCTGTGGGGAGGGAAGGAGAGGCAGGCATTTGGGAGATCCCTGGTGCCATGCTGCTTGGGGCGAGAGTGGTGGTGCTGCCTGCGGAGAGGGAAAGCAGGCCCCACGAAAGGTTTAGAGGGAGGGAGACCATGAGTTCACATAAGCCACATTAGTGAGTGTGAAGTGACTATTGGACATCTGAGAGATGAGACTGGTAAAGCCCCAGTCCTTGTTCCAGAGACTAGCCCTGGGTAGACTTGGTGAGCTGAGCCCACTGAGGCGGTCTGAAATCTACCCTTTGTGGGTGTGTGGGGCGGGACAGGGTATGGGGGCTGATCCTGGAGCCCTGAGAGCTTCATGGGGGTGATGGAAGTACAGCCAAGCCAGGAGGAAGACCATTCAGGAAGATGGTGAGGTTAAAAAGAGCAGAGGAGACCCCAGAGTGCCTGAGGTCTCCGATAGTCAAGGGACCTGCCTAAGATTTCTGGTCTCTGCATTGAACAGAGTAAACCCTCAGGCATTGGCATGGTGCTTTCTGGACTTCCAAATGTTTCAATCACTCAGCTCCCTGTCCTCCTGACACCAAGCTCATAAATGCAAAAGACAATGGCTCTGGGACCCCCAACTGGAGAACCCCAGTTTGCATTAATTTGGTCCCTGAGATAGGACACTCCTTCAGGCTGATGGCATCTGGCTGGTGGGCTGGGCGCCAGGGGCCCGCCGGCCTATCATGTCCTTACACATCAATTTTACCACCTGCCAAACGCCAGGCGAGGGCATATGAAATATAAAGTGAGTTGAGGCATAAAAGTGTGTCAGAATAAAAATGGTTATGTACCAGCCAGGGATTACAGTTATTACAAGGCCTGTGCGTGGATGTCATCACTCACACCTGGGAAGGGAGAGCGTGGTCTCCCAGCAGGGAGCAGGCTGCTCTCATGCCTCCTCGCCTGGGGACAGGGTGGCCATCGGTTGACACAGACTGCAGGGTGCAGGTTTGGGGGGTGGGTGAGTGACATCCTGACACTCACATATCAGGATGAAGGCATGGTGCAGAGAAGTGTCTTTATTGCATGAAATAAGGGCTTCATTGTGACTCTTCCACACATGCATGCAATGTGCTTTGATTCGATTCACCTCATCCCCAGCCCTCCCCCTCAAGGACTCCTCCATTTTGGTTTGTTCCTTTTTGTTTATATTCGTGAATCTAGATCCCACATAAGAAAGAAAGCACAGGATATCTGTCTTTATAAGTTTGGCTTATTTCACTTAACATGATGAGCTCTCCAGTTCCATCTATTTTCCCGTAAATGACAAGATTTCTGTTCTTTTTTTTTTTTTTTTTTTGGATGACTTTTTTTGTGTGTCTGTGATTTGAACTCAGGCCCTCATGCTTGCTAGGCAGGCACTCTACCACTTGAATCACTTCCCCAGCCCTGTTTTGTGTTGGTTATTTCCAAGATAGGGTCTCACAAACTATTTGCCTGGCAAAAATCTTTACTATTTTTTCTTTTCTTTTTCTTTTCCCAGCAGTACTGGGATTTGAACTCAGGGCCTCACACTTGTTAGGCAGGCATTCTACCGCTTGAGCTACTCTGCCAGCCTTTGCTGCTTGTTTTCTATGTTAGTCTTTCTGAGGGGGCTGAGGTGGAGTCTCAGCGTTGATTTGAATTCCACAAGGGGTTCTCACATAGGTTCCCTCTTCTGATTATTTAAAGAACACGTAAGCAGCTCTGGCCTTCAGAGCTTCATTCATTTATTATTCATTCATTCATTCATTCTTCATTCATTTACTGGGTGAACATTCTTCCCAGGCCTACTCTGTGGCAGGAGCTCTTCAGAAAGTAGAGACACAAAGAAGTTTTCAGCTATTTTTCTTTTTCAATATTGATGGATAGAGTTTTCTTGGTTTTAAGTTTCTCCTTCAGGCACTTCTTAAGACATGAGCATCTGTTCCGTGATTATATTCAGAGGCCTTAAAGATGGTGTCTTCCTAGGCCCAAAGCTGGTCACTGAATGACCTACAGTTCACTGGGGCAGGCTCTGTGAGTGTTTTGCAGACTACTGCTTGGCTCTAGGCCGCCTCCACTCTGAATGACGATGTTCCACAATGATGCAGGGGACACTGTGGTTCAGGGGGAGGCCATGGGCAGGGGTGGCTCCACGTGTGAGCTCAGGGGTCTCGGTATTGGCCCCACTGTTTGCTACTTGAGACCTTGGCTAGGATGTGAGGGTCACGTGGGACATGCCCGAGAGTGCCCAGCAGCATGCCCGGCACACAGCGAGCAGCAGTCAGTGGTGTTGTTATTACAGCCGCAGGACTGGGCCAGGCCGCAGGGTCTCAAAGCCATGTGGGGAGCAGGCCTGTGGTACAGGAGGAAGCAGGAAGCTCATTCCCCACCTCAGGCTGGTGTCCCTCCTCTGAGAGCCTCGTGCTGACTCAGGGTCAAGACTACTCAGGCCCTGGGGGGCTGTGGCCCCCTCCTGCCTCCTAGCGAGGTCATGCAGATGAAGTGGGGCTCCTGGCATGAGCGAGGGGCTCTCTTCAAACACTGTGTGTGTGTGGAGAGAGAGACACACACACACAGAGACGGAGAAGAAATCTTAAACTGCTCCAGTAGCTGGAAAGAAAACAAGAGAACATGGAGCTAGGCCCTCCTTGGGGGTGTCTGGGGTCCCCAAGCCCCTTTTCTGGAAGGACTCTCATTTCCTGTTCCGTTTTCTACCCAGCATGGGGACTGCTCGATGCCGTCTGCACGGGGAACCAGTACAAGCCGGCTCCCTTCCTCTCTGCCTGCGTTCTCAGGACCATCAGCTAACAGCCTCTGGGCACAGAGGCCAGTCATGGTATTCACAGCTTGGCCCTGACCGTGGCCATCCCTGAGACTTCAAGAGGGGCTAAACACCTGCTGGCCTCCCTGGAAGGACCCGCCCAGCTGCATGCTGTGAGTTCTGTGCTGGCTGACTCCTCGGGGTCCCTCTGTCTGTCTTGCCTCACCCTACTGCCCTGCGACAGGTTGAGACCTGAGCCCCTTACCCACTCTGCACATTCCTGTGCTAGATATTCGCCAAGTGTTGCCAGGACAGTGCTGGGCACACCAAGGTGGCAGAGAGAGCTTGCCTGTGTCCCCCCATGTGTCCAGGGAAAATTGAACCTACACAGAGTGTACGGGGCTGAGACCAGGGCCACCTGTCACTGCAGCCCACCTTCGTGAACAGGTCTCCCAGACTGAGGCCCCTTCCCCTGGAGCAGCTAGGAGCCACTGGCTTCTGCTTCTGGCCCCGAGGTTTCTCCAACCTCAGCGGCAGGGCCCTCTACACAGCCCCACACCCATTCTAAAGTGTGAGGCACCATGCCTGCAAGGCTGCACTCGAGCGACAGCAGGAAGAATTGATGGAACCCGAGACACACACACACACACACACACACACACACACACACACACACACACACACGATGGTTCTGGGATGGTTTGCCAGCCTCCACTCAGTGTCCACTCTCCTCAGAGCTGAGCTCCAGTTGTCCCAGTGGTGGCCAACTCCACAACTCATCCTTTACATTACCTCCTGTCATATTCCCCCTTCCATCACCCATTGTCTGGGCCGCTCCCCAAGCAAAACAACTCAGGCTCTGCTTTTGGGAGAACCCAGCTAAAGCAAGGGTGTCTGGTGAGCACACATAGGGCTCTGATTCAATCTGGGTCCATGCAGGAGCAATGCTTAAGCCCAGCTCTGACACGGGAACCAGGCTCACCTAGGTGATGAGAACACGAGCAAAGGCCATTGGGAGTAGCCACAGCACAGGGTAGGATGAGCCCGGGAAGGAAGGGAGGTCAGCAGGGCTTCATCACAGGTCACACTGAAGAGTTCAGACCACACAAGGGCAATGGAGAGCCCCAGAAAGGCTTGGAGCAGCCAGTGTTGGTACCAGAGGAGGCAGGGAGGCTGTTTAGGCAGAACAGTGGTCAGGCACAAAGGTGGGGTGGAGCGAATACCCCAAATTATGCTGTCAGTGGAACCGGTGTCTCATTCTGTGTGAATGGTGAAGCTGGTCATATTTAGCACCTGGCCTTTGTGGCTGCCTTAGGGAACTGTCCAAGGGCTTCACAGCCTTGGCCGAGCCCTCTGCCCCAAATCCTCTGCCATCTCCTTGTCCTTCAGTCAGCCTGGGACTCTCCTGACACCATGTCCTGTGGCCCTTTCCCTGCCTACTCCATGTCTTGAAGTGGAGGCTGAGGGAGGTGCTGCCTGGACCTCAGGGTGGACTCTACCCCAGAGGCTGCAGATGCCCCAGAAGGCTGACTCAGGTGTGCGGCCAGGAGGCTGAGGCCCTGTTGCACCTCTGTGGTCACAGCCTTGGATAAGTCATTCCAACTGGGGAGACTTGATATGAAAGAGGCACCTTCTCTGCCTCTTGGAACAAGAACGGGTCAAAGGCATAGCGAGTTATGGGTGCAGCCAGAGCTGGGACTGTGCCAAGGTCACAGAGAGGTTAGGGCCAAGGAGGGCAGCTCCTGCTCTCCTGCTGCCTTGGGTGCAGCCCTGTCCTGGGCAAACCTCCCCCTCTTCCGCCCTGCTGGAGTGACTAGACTGCCTGGCCCAGGGATATGCCACCTTGTCCTGGGCTGGCTGTGGAGCATCCTGCAGGTGGGACTCCATAACGGACGTAAGCCAGGTGCATCCAGCAGAGTAACCTACAGGACAGAGACCTGGCTCACCTTCAGGTGGCCAGACTCAGGCACCACACACCCCTCCCCGAACAGGGGCTACAGTGCCCAGTGGGAGAGCAGCATGGTGGCCCGCCCAGCTGGAGGCACTGGGACTGGCCCACTGCCCCTTGGAGTGGGGAATGCATCAGAGAACAGGTCAGGGAGGCAGGAAGTGGGAGCTCCAGGCTGCTTGGAGGAAATTTGCTGCATTTTGCTGCAATATCTGGGCAGGCTTAGTGCACCCCAGCAGACCTCTCCCCCTCCCCCATTCTCTCTCTCTTCTTTACACACATCCCTATCTCATAAGCACATACGCCAGCCCCCAGCCCCCACTCTGTTTCACGGCTCGCGCTCTCTCTCTCTCCATCACACACTAGTATTTGGGTCTGTGAAGTCACCATCTCCTTCCTGTGACTGCCATTAGAACACATACAATGACAGACCTCCATTTCACACTCACTGGCCCAGCAGCCGCACTACAGAGACACAGGGCCCTTTGATGGCAATAATTAATTTAGTCCGATATTGCATAACATCCTAAAAAGCTTTCCAGGGCGAGCGCCTGCCGGCCGGACACCATGATCTCATCAATATTGCATTGCACCCGGCACCACTCATGTGGTTTCATTAAAATTTAATTTGCGGTTTAAACCTGCAGTGTTTCCTGAAGAGGATGGGGGCGGGCAGAAAAGGGAAGACCGGCTCAGGTTGGGGGCAAGCCGGTCTGGGGGAGGGGAATCCCATGTCCCAGGGGAGGGGGCTTGCCCCCCCCCCACCCGCTGGAGCTGGAACAGCCCCTGTGTGGTTGGCCAGCTGGCGATGCTGTGGATGCTGACGCTGCTGCAGAGAGGGATTGGACCATTCATAGAAAATGCTTCTCCAAAGAGCTGCTGCTTTTTCCTCCACGGCTGCTCCCTCAGGCCCCGGAGGCCAGGTGCCAGGCAAGGGGGTTTCTCTGGAGATGCTGGAGGAGGGCCAGATGGCAGGGAGGGGGACTTTTTCCAGAGAAATGTCCTTAATTGGCCCTCCAGAACTAAAGACTGGTGCTGTAGCCCTGCCCTTGCCCTTCTGTGGCCTCACGCGAGTTACTCACCCTCTCTGAGCGCAGGGCACTCTACCATCTGGTAAGGTCAATACAGGGGCCTCCCAGGACAGAGTGAGGCTCAGCTCAGCCAGTGACCACGACCAACCCAGTGTGGCATGGGGGGGGAATAGCAACAGACCAGGAGACCCTGCTGGGGAAATGCCTGTCCAAAGGGCCTTTGTGACTCCATGACTTCCTCCAGCCCTCATTCCCTGACACAGAGGATGTCAGGTGGCCCTTGTCCTGGTGCAGCCTCAGACCCTCCTGGGACTCTTCTAGCAGAGGGCATTTTGTTTCTAGCCCGGGAGCCCCAGGGGGGCTGGTTTTGCTCCTCTTCCCAGTGAGGGAGAAGTGTTTTCCCCACCCCCATGGGAGCTCAGCTTCTGGGGGGAGGAGGGGAGTGAGGTGAGGGGGGCAGACTGAGCAGAGAGGACACTGGGGGACTTAATGGAGTTGCCTGGGCAGGCCTGCCCAGGGGCTTCTTCTGTCCAGGTCACGATTGTTTCCTTGTGGAAGGCAGCCATCTTCTCACACTGCTCCACAGTGATTAAGTTCAGCCTCCTGGGGCAGCTGGAGAGGACAAATTGCTTTGTAGAATTGATTTGCTACAGAAGCATTTACCTACAGCACACCCTCAGCTGCGACCACAGTGAGGGAAGTGCTGTCCCCTCCCCGCCCAGTACATGGGCTCTCACTTGTCATGCGTCATCAGGGACAGGGACCTGGACACCACTCACCTTGGTGCGTGTCCCAGCCCACAGTCTCCATACTCATGGCCCCATGGTCATTGACTGGGGAGTGGAAGCGGTGATGGTCACTTATACCCTGTCTAGGCATTTAATACCCTGGGGGGGTGGTGCCATCTTTTTCTTCTGGCACAACCACTGGATCCCTGAATGAGCGGCCTCTTGCTGATCTGATGGATATGTGGACATGTCGTGGGAAGGAAAAACAAATGGGGAGGGGCCAGAAAGCAAGCATGCCATTGGGAACCATTGGTCTTGGGCTCCTTGTTATTGTACCATACTTATGGCTGCCCTGGTCCGACCCACCTGATTGATTTGTCCACCCTAACACCCAGCTCCTTTCTGAGCCTGGTTACCAGCTTCTGTTTCAGCTTCGAGCTCACCAGTGCCTTTCCACCCTCCTCCCCTCCTCCTTCCCCTCTTCCAATTCCTCCTCCAACTTCTCCTCTTTCTCCTTCTCCTTCTTCTTCTTTTTGAGACAGGGTCTCACTATGTAGATCTTGAACACTAGATCTTCCTGTCCCAATGTGCTGGGATTATAGGTGAGTGGCACCATGCCCAGCTGGCAATATCTCTTCTGTGTAAGTCAACCCCAGGTATCTTTTGCTCTTGGCAGCAGCAGCTGGCCTGGTAATCTGTCTGCATATTGGTGGGATGTGGGTTGCACCGGGGGGCACAGTAGGGCTGGGGGTCAGAACAAATGAAGGCCACTGCAGAAGCAGATGACGTGTGTGTGTGTGTGTGTGTGTGTGTGTGTGTGTGTGTGTGTGTTGTGGGGAGACCAAAGGAATTTCCCCACCTGAAGCCTTAATGGTTATGAGTGGCAGCCTCCCCCTCCCCCACCCCAAGCCTGGCTTGTGTCCCGAGGCAAGGATTCCCAGCTGTGCGTCTTTGCACACTGACCCCTGTGTGTGCCAGTGCACATGTCTGAAAGTTGGGGCTAGCCATGTGAGGACAGGTGGGAGGCCAGCCAGAGAGGACTGATGCATAGCACCTGTTCAGTGTTGCGCACCAAAGATTCTCATCTCAGCCAGGGAGGCCTGCATAGCTGCAGGTGCCACATGCACCCCAGGCTCATTCTCCTTGTCATCCTTGGCTTGCAGTTCCCTGCCCTCCTGGGGACCAACTCCACAGAATCAGCTCCAGTCGGGGCCTCTGGAGTCTCTGACTCTGGGATTCCTGTGGTCAAGATCTGGCTTCTCGTGATTGTTTTTAAAGTGTTTTGTTGCTGGGAAGCCTCAAGCCGCTCCGCAGAGTGTCATAAATAAAGGCAATAACCCAGCCATCAGGAGGCTTTGGGCGGCATTTCCACTGGGGCATCCTCCACACACACAGAGTGTGGTAAAGCTATTCATTGAGGCCCCTCATTTGTCACTCTTTGGCCCCAAGGCAGGGTGATGGTCCTTGGGTGTTTTCTGGAAGGCTGTGAGGAGCCACCGAACCTGGGCACAGGTGGGATTTGTGGGGAGCTGCAAAGGAAGAAGGGAGTGGAAGGCAAGGACCAGTTCAGTTTGGTGAGAAGACGCTGCAGGAATGGTAGAAGCCAGCAAGAGAGGGAGCTGGAGCCATCCCAGGTCTCAGGTTGTCTAGGGGCCTGGCCTTACATTCAGGTCTGAGAGGACATTTCATGTTTGCTGAGGGTTTGCTCCAGCTATGTGTTCCCCAGGAGCAGAGCATAGAAAAGCAGGACTGGGGCTGGCAGACTGGGTCTCTCCAGAACAGGGTGAGTGTCTCTCCATCCCCAGGCAGTACTGAGGCAGGAGGGGGCTCTGCACCCTCCTTCTCCCTCCTGATGTCCACCAGGGATCTGAGCCCCAAGAGCCTCATGCAGGCCAGGATGAGCAGAGCTGGCCAGACCGTGGCTGCTCTGACCTGGTCACCTTCCCTGAGGCCTGACAGTACTCGGCTCCCTTCTCAGCAGTGGCCTAATTGGGTTTTACACGACCTCCGGTGCTGGACTACATGTCCCAGTCCCTGTCTGCCTCCAGGCCTCCCAGGCTCATCAACTGCCCAGATTCCACCCAGCAAGGTCAAGCCAGCAGAGAGGAGTCGGGGCGCCTCATATGCTCGTGCTCCTTGAGGGTGACCTCCGTGGGAAGCTTGGCACTTGGCCTACCTCCAGGAATAAGAAAGGGAGTCCCAAGACAAGGGGACCCTCAGCAGCACCCAGGAGAGTCACAGCCTGCATGAACGTCGACAGGGGCAGGGGCTCCTCCCTGATGTCGTTTCCCTGGTGTGAGTGAGGAGCAATGGAGTCCTTGGGGCTGGGCCCTTCAGTAAATGACATGATGAGTGTCAAGCACAGGTGTGGCGCCAGGTGAGAAGGTCCCTCTGTCCATCCATCTCCCCTCTTTCATCACCCCCGGTCTATAGGACAGAGGATCAGACACACAGGCAAGACACACTTGGTACAGTCTAGTGTCTCCGGAAGCACCACTGTCAGCTTCCCCACTTGCAGTCAGAAATGCTGAGTCTACAAGTGGCCAAGGGATCAGTCCTAGGTCCCAGAGCTGTTCCAGGTGTGCCCAGGACCCAAATGGGTCTGCCCGATCCCAGCGCTCTCTTGCCTCTGCCCAGTATATGTAGGTGGCCTCCTTCCTGCTCCAGGTGACCAGATGTTCAGCAGCTTTTTACCCAGAGAGGTCAGGGTGGGACGTAACCAGAGGCCTGACTCCAGGGGTTTCACGTGTCAGGTCCGGCCACTTGCCCCAACAACCAAAGAAAGACATGAGACGGTGAAGCGCAAAGGAAGGGAATTTATTACTCAGCGCAGGCAACCCCTGGGAAGAAGCAAATTAAGCACTTTGTGCCATCTTCAGGGCACAGGTGTGAGCTTTAGGGTAAGTAGAGGAAGAATTGGGACAGGGAGAGAGAGGAGTACATAATTGTTAAGCAGTCCCTGTCACAGGTGTGGTCCTAACCTGGTGGTCACGGGTGGTCCGGTTGCTCATTGTCTCAGGATTGGATGGGTGGACCCTTGTTACGATAGAGTCACTGCTGCCTGGTGGGGGTTCTGTCCTGCGCAGGCTCTGCTGTTCTTTTCCTGGGGGAGCAGTTTCTGTTGCAAAGATGTTATCGATCAGTCTTGTCCTAAGGAACCCAAGATTACAGGAGAGACTCAGAGTAAAGGAGACAGATGCAAAATGGAGGCAAGGACACCAAGCTTTTCTCCTGGTTCTTTTTGGACATTGGCAGGCCCAATTGAGGAGTTAGTGCTTTTCAGCAAAAGTGGTTTCTGAGAACCTCTTGTAAGGAGGGTGTCCCTACCTTGTCTCTTAGCAGGTCACCACCCTGGTGCCTTTGCTGGCCACCTGCTTGCCCTTCTCTCGGCTCAGTGGACAGCTGAATGTGTCCTTGCTTGGGTTCCGACAGGTTCCAGCTTGTTTTTCAAGACCTTGTCAGCAGGGGCCTGCTGGGAAGCCGGTGCTTCTCTAATAGGAACAGCTTGTCCTGTGCTCTGCAGACTGGAAGAGCCGCATTCAGTTGACCCTACTGACCCAGGCCCTTTCCTCGAGAAGACGGAGCCTCCAAACGGTTGATGGGGCAGAGATGACTTCGTTTTTAAAACGAGATCAAGGCTTTTACTAAGTCTTGCAGGCAGAGTGACCTGACCAGGGAGGTTTGGCTGAAATCAGGCAGGTGACCTCAGTGGCTGTTCACCTCCCTCCCCACTTGGAACTCCCCATGTCCTCCTCCAGACTCTGGTCTGATTTCAGAGTCAACTCTGCTCTGTTTCACATCTCCTGCAAGCAGAGAGGCATGAAGCCTGCCTTCCAAGACTACATGAATAATAGAACTGAGATCATCCTGGTTAAAAATAGATATTCTTCTTAATAAATATTTTACGTACTGTCTTTAGGATATACAGATCCCCTGGCTGAGGAGTAAAAGCAAACCCTGCTATCGAACCCAAGGAATGTAGGAAAGGCTCAAGGCATGCTGAGGCTCTTGCTCAAATCCACCCACACAGCAGTGACGGGGGTGCAGACAGCCTGCACGCTGTAACGGGAAACGCATAGCCAGGAGCGGCTTGGGAATTCTTGGGCACATTAGTCACCTATGAATTTTATGGAGGCAAGTCAATTATAAAATGCCCTTGGCTAGTGAGGCTTGCAGTTCAGAGAAGCCAAAAGCAGGTTCTTAGGTTTCTGCTATGTAGCAAGATCACCGTGCGCAGAAGCCCGTGGTGTCTGGGGACTGCAGTGGCAGAGAGGAAATTGAGACGGGGAGGCGGAGGCTGTTGGAGTTTAAAGTGCTGGCCCTTTTCAGAAAACTTTGTGAACGCAAACAACCTGAAGGTCTGCATTAATTAGAACATTATGATCCTCCAGGTACAGCAAAGGAATTTGAGCCGTCTTGAAGCCCTCCTGAGTTTCCCCTGGAAGACAGGGTCAGGCAGGAAATGGGGGGGGCTGCCCAGCACACAGACCACTTCTAAATGACCCCCACTTTGCAGCCCCAAGGGAAAGCCTGGCGTGTCCCTATTGGATGAGCTGGAAACAGAATATTGGGGCATAGAGTGTGCTGGGCAAGGTCAGAGTGGCCCAATGGGGGTGAGGACCTGCATTTCCATTGCCCTCTGCCTGGTGGGCTTACATGACTTCCCTGGACTGAGCACAGATGCCCTTTTCTGTGAGGGCCACCTGCCCAGGGTCGGGTCTGCTGTCTCCCTTTATAACGCCCAAGGACATCTAGTGTTGGCACTCAGTAGCCTGGATGGCCTGTAGGGTTCCAGGTCTGTCTCCTCTCCAGAGAGTAAGTTCCTTGAACCCCTGGCTGAGGGTGTGGCTGATGGATGTGGATGGATGGCTGGATGGATGTGAGGTGGGTGGGTAGGTGGATGGGTGGGTGGATGGATGTACTGACAGACACGTGGATAGATGCATGGATGAGGAAAGCCACCTTGTAGCAGACTCTAAAGGAGACCTGATCACAGGAGAAAATGGGAACTCAGTCGCCTCTTACTTCAGGTTATAACATAGGCGCCCATATGCTTGAACCTTAGCTCTCTAGCTACCCTCCACGTCAGGTCCTAAATTATTGACTCTGGGAAGGCAGGCTTGGGAACAGAGATGGAGAGGGATGGCCCCAGATTTATGGAGGAGGTACAGTGGGAGGTAAAGAATTTGCCTGGCCTCACCTAGATGGCCTGCCTCTAGAGATGTCAAGGATGGAGTCTGGGGCCACTGTCAGTAAGCCAAGAGGAGATCAGGACATGATGAGGTCTCCTGATGTCCCCCTTTGTTGAGCCGGGTGTTTGCACATCAGGCTATCAGAACTCAGTGTTTTCAGAAGCCAGTGCATTCCTAAGAGTCTGCTCACACCCATGCAGGCTCTAGCAGGCTGGGCTTGACCCCAAGAAGTTAAAAGAGGTTAAAAGATAAAAATGACATCCAGCCAGGCAGGGTGGCTCATCACTTTAATCCCTGCTACCTGGGAAGCGAAGATCAGGAGGATCGCTGTTCGAGGCCAACAGGGGCAAAAGGTTAGTAAGCACCCCATCTCAGTCAAAAAGCTGAGTGGCAGCACACACCTTTGGTTTCCGCTATACAGGAGGCCAAAGGCAGGCGGATTATGATCTAGGCTAGTCCTAGGCAAAAGTTCAAGACCCAACTTGGAAAATAACTAAAAAGAAAAAGGGCTGGGGGCTTGGCTCAAGTAGTAGAGCACCTGCTTAGCAAGCATGAGGTTCTGAGTTCAAACCCCAGCAACACCAAGAAAAAAAATGACATGGAATTATTTCAAAACAAAGGATGTTAAAAAAAAAAAACCTATGCCACCATAAATATAGTTGTTTTAGGTTTTTATTTGGAGTATGTGAAAGGAAAAAAATCATGAAATGTTTTCATTTTTCTGTGATCGAGCAAACTCTTAAAATATTAAACTATCATTTAATAATTGATTAAAACTAATCTCAGTGGGAGCCAATCACCCATTTGGCAGGAGCTCTTTAAACTTTTAGGGGCTTTTAGCTCCCCTGGCTCCTAACCTTTCTCTTGTCTGATTCATTCAGGACTCAGCAGATATTGTGGCCTCTCGTGGGTTTATGATGTCTCTATTGACCTGTGGGATGGCTGAAAGGAGCTTGACTGAGAAGCAGAAAAGTCCTAGGTATACCATGACTGAAGGAGGATGGAGGACAAAGGAGGAAGGTCCGTGTACAACCGGACCTCTGTGTCTAAGACCAGGTCAGGAATCTGAAAGAATAGCCCTGTGGTGCTCAAAGCCACTGATGTCCTCTGACGAGTTTCCCACACACTGACAGCTACTAACAACTGCTGGTCCACTTTTCCCAGGGCCACTAAAACCATGGAGCAAAGTGGTTTAGAACGTGGGCTCAGTTAGCAGACTGCCTGGGTTCAAAACCTGCCTAGTAAGGGTTAGAGGCATGGCTCAAGTGGTAGAGTACCTGCCTAGCAAGCACAAGGTCCTAAGTTCAAACCCCAGCACCATCAAAAAACTAAAATACAAAAACCTGCCCAGCTGCCCAGCGCTGGTGGCTCAAGCCTGTAACCCTAGCTGTTCAGGAGGCAGTGATCAGGAGCATTGAGGATCAAAAGCCAGCCCCAGCAAATCGTTCATGAGACCCTATCTCAAAAAAACCCCATCACAAAAAAAAAAAGGGCCTGCAGGTGACTCAAGTGGTAAGAGCACTTGAGGTAAGAGCACTGCAAGCTTGAGGTCCTGAGTTAAAACCCCAATATTGCCAAAAAAATAAAAATAAAACCTGCCCAACAAGTTACTTCTTATGTGACCTTGGAACCCCCTCTCTAACAGGCTGGTAAGATCACGAGTTTAAAGATTTTGGCATTGGCCAGGGCTGGCTGAGGGCTCCATATGCAGTCACTGTGCTTGAAAAGAACTCAAAGGAAAGCCTGACACTGGTAGCTCAGGCCTGTAGCCCTAGCTACTTGGGAGGCTGAGATCAGGAGGATCACGGTCCTAAGCCAGCCTGGGCAAATAGTTCATGAGAGCCCAGAGCAAAATAGACTGGAGTTGTGGATCAAGCGGTAAAGTGCCTGCTTTTCAAGCAGGAAGGCCTGAGTTCAAACCCAAGTCCCCCCCACCCCCCCAAAAAAAAGAAAGAAAAAGAAAGAGCTCAAAGGGGACTCTGAATATAAAAACACCCCCTTAGGGCTGGATGTAGCTTAGTGGTAGAGTTCAAGCCTAGCATTCACAGGCCCTGGGGTGGATCTGAAACACCAAAAGAGGAAAAATGACTTAGAATCCTGTGAGACAAAAAAAAGATGGTGTGGACACCTGAAGCCCCCCAAACTAAGCACAACCTCAGAGGGCTACTTGCACACTGTGTTCACAGTAGCGAGAAGGTAGAAAGAACTCAGCTGCCGGTGGACACACACCACAGCGCAGTGGACTTACACGTGCTAAGTGACATGGGCCAGACACAAAAGGGCAAGTCCTAGAGCTGCCACATTCAGAGAAGTCGAAGGGGAGCTTCCAGGGGCTGGGGACCGGGCAGTGGGGGTTGTCATTTAATTAGGGACAGCATTGTTTAGGAAGATGAAAAAGTTCTGGAGGTGGATGGTGGGGTTCGCGGCAGAGCAGTACGAAGGTGTGTGTTTAAAAAAGGTTAAGATGATAAATTTTGTTATGTAGACTTTACAGTGATTAAAAGTAATAATTAAGCCGGGCACTGGTGGCTCACACCTGTAATCTTAGCTACTCAGGAGGCAGAGATCAGGAGGACTTAGGTTCGAAGCCAGCCAGTTTGCAAGACCCTCTCTCAAAAATATCCAACACATAAAAGGATTGGTGGATCTTGGGGATATACCCAAAAGACTGTGACACAGGTTACTCCAGAGGCACCTGCACACCCATGTTTATTGCAGCACTATTCACAATAGCCAAGTTATGGAAACAGCCAAGATGCCCCAGCACTGACGAATGGATTAAGAAAATGTGGTATTTATACACAATGGAATTTTATGCAGCCATGAAGAAGAATGAAATGTTATCATTCACTGGTAAATGGATGGAATTGGAGAACATCATTCTGAGTGAGGTTAGCCTGGCCCAAAAGACCAAAAATCCTATGTTCTCCCTCATATACGGACATTAGATCAAGGGCAAGCACAACAAGGGGATTGGACTTTGAGCTCATGATAAAAGCGAGAGCACACAAGGGAGGGGTGAGGATAGGTAAGACACCTAAAAAACTAGCTAGCATTTGTTGCCCTTAATGCAGAGAAACTAAAGCAGATACCTTAAAAGCAACTGAGGCCAATAGGAAAAGGGGACCAGGAACTAGAGAAAAGGTGAGATCAAAAAGAATTAACCTAGAAGGTAACACACAAGCGCAGGAAATCAATGTGAGTCAATGCCCTGTATAGCTATCCTTATCTCAACCAGCAAAAACCCTTGTTCCTTCCTATTATTGCTTATACTCTCTCTACAACAAAATTAGAGATAAGAGCAAAATAGTTTATGCTGGGTATCGAGGGGGTGGGGGGGGAGAGGGAGGGGGCGGAGTGGGTGGTAAGGGAGGGGGTGGGGGCAGGGGGGAGAAATGACCCAAGCCTTGTATGCACATATGAATAATAAAAGAAAAAAAAAAGGATTGGTGGAGTGGCTCAAGTGGTGCAGCGCCTGGCTAGCAAATGTGTGAGTTCAAGCCCAGGTACCAAAAAGAAAAAATAGAACAGAAATGTACATTAAATAGCAGAGCACTAAATTGTGGATACCACGTGATCACAGCAGTCTCACAAAGAAAATAATACTCTAAGCTTAGTGAAAGGTCAGAAGAGTCACCAAAATTTTTTCATTTTTTTCTTTCTTTCTAGTACTGGGGTTTGAACTAAGGGCCACATGTTTGCTAGGCAGGCGCCCTACCACTTGAGTCACACCGACAGCCCTTTTATTGGTGTTGAATATTTTCGAGATAGGGTTTTGCTTTTTGAGGCTGGCCTCAAAACTTTATCCTCCTGATCTTTGCCTCCTGAGTAGCTAGGATCACAGGGATGAGCCGCTGGCGCCTGGCTCTAACGGTCATTTCGATGTGGAGGATTATGGGTGATTTTTTTTTCCTTTCTATTTAAAAAAAAAAAAAATTCCAACCAGTTGTGGTGGTACATGCCTGTAATCCCCGTTATGTGGAAGATGTCGGCAGGAGGATCAGGGTCTGAGGCCAGCCTGGGTAAAAATGCTTGAGACTCTTATCTGAAAAGAGAAAGAGGGGGGAGCTGGGGGCAATAGCTCAAGTGAGAGCACCTACCTAGCAAGCACAAGGCTCTGAATTCGAAACCAGTACAGCAAAAAAAAATTCCAAATCTTCTGTAATGAGTGATGGCCTGACCCTAAACTCTCAGTCACCCCGATGTCATCCTGAGGTTCCCCACCTAGCCCCGTGCCAGGTCCGCTTCTGTAGCTGGAATAAGTGACTTTGGCATTGACAGCAGGAAAAACCCTGAAACCCGTTATTTAATTAAAAACATTAACTTTCTCTGAAAGTCAAGGTTGGAGGCACCCAGGAGAGCAGGCTCTGTGAACACCAGGCCAGGCTACAGAGCTCTCCCTCCCCAGGGCTCCTGACCCAGGTCTGCCGCAGGCAGCACCACCGCAGCCTCGGCCTTGTTGCCTGCCGTCCCTGGAGGAAAACCCCTTCAGCTAGAAAATGCAGGTCAGAAAGCCACTCTGGAACCGGCACAGCATGTAGATTTGTTACTGCCCTGAACAACCCAGTTGACTGATCAGCAGGAAATCTGAGCCTCCACAGGTCCAGGAGTTGCTGAGAGATGGACTGCAGGCTGGAGCCGTTTGCTAAGGGGCTCCTGATGTGTGGGAGGCCCAGGGCAGGAGGGCAGGGGCACCGGCCTTTCTAATGGGGATCAGGTAGACGATCAGAGCCTAGAGAAGTGGTCAGCAGGCCACAGACTTCTAATGCAAGGTGGCCTTCCATTTTGTCCCTTTGTTTTAGAGGCAGAAAAAAGAGAACTGGTTGGGACTGGCCCAGGCCACTCAGTGGCTTTCCAGGAGGCCCTGGTAGCTGTATCAGTAGCATTTTGCAGAGAGACGGAACTAATGGGCTGCAAACGTATACACAGAGACTGATTTTAAGGAATTAGCTCATCTGACCCTCGGGGCTGGCAAGTCTGGGTCTCAGGGTGTACAGCACCCCGGAAGTCCCTGGAGGGAGTGAATGCCACTGGTTTGAGATCCAAGGCTGTCTCAACTTCCTCCTTCCTCTTAAGGGCACCTGAGTCTTTGCTTTCAACTTATTGAACGGGGCTCACCCTCATGTGATCTTCTTAACTGGTTTAAATTTTTATCTCATCTAAACACCACTTTCATGGAAGAATATAGACTGGTGTTTGATGAAACAACAGAGCTCTGTAGCTTGGCCAAGTTGATCGAATTGTCTGCTTATTGTGGTACATTTGCCACCTGCCCCCTGACCACTCGGTGCCAGCACTGTCCCCAGGTATGTGACAACTAAAGACAAGGCCCACCCACCCCACTTCTGAATGAACGTGGGGGAGGGGCTGTCCCATGTGAAGGCTTTGGAAAGGGACAAGAAAGTCAGAAGTCTGCCTGGGACCCCTATGTTCGGTCCGGCTTCTCTGTCTGACTAAGCATCTTGAGCTGAGGGGGCACCTCCTCCCTGTCCTCCAGGGAGCAGGGGCTTCCAGGGCCTCTTCCTCCTTCAGGCCTAATTTCTCTGATGGTCAGTTCCTGAGCCCTTGGCTGTGGCTGCCTCTGATGAACGGCCACAGCAATGGGTTTGGAAATGGGCCCAGAAATCAGAGCTTTCTGTACTAATTAGAGACCATTTAGGGTCCAGCTCCTGGGAGCCATATGAGGCTAAAATAGAGCTGTTACTCTGTGTTCCCAAAGCGTGAGACTGTGATATTAGGAACCTGAGTCCCCGACCCCGGCTCCTGTCCTTTCAAAAGGATGATTATGCAGCTCAGCCTCGGGCTTGATGATGTGGGTGCCTGATTTTTAACCCTTGGTATTTACCAACTTTGGTCAGTTCACCAATTCCCAGTCTCAGATTTGCTAAAGTAAATGCTATGCCCTTTTCACAGAGCTGTCACACATAAAAACTGCCACTGTGTTCCCTGACTCCTGCCCCCAGAGAGCCCCAAGGACAAGCCCATGCTCGCTGTGACAGGAGCACCCCCTTCCTTCCGGTCCAGGGCCCCATCCCAGGTCTAGGGCTGGCTCTGCACCCCATGCATGCTCTGCTTCCTGTGGTGGGCAGTTGTCATCTGGCTGGATGGTCCCACAGTGGGAAGGAGAGAGGGACGAAATGTGAGCCAGATTCCTGTTCCTCCCTCCAGTTCCCTCCTGGCCCCCAGCTCTTACCACCCCCTGACTCCCATCCAGAGGCACAGAAGGAACACAGAAAAGAGAGGACAAGGACCCCTATGACCTGCCTTAGAACCTGCCTCAGGTGTTGCCAAGCGACTAGGCCTGAACCCCAAATTACCACCACCCTAGAGATCGGCTGTCCACCGAGCCTTTCCCTCCCTCAGTCACCGCGCCAGGGCTTCTTTGCACAGATGATGTCACACTGCAGCCCACCTCACCCTCTCTGTCTCCCTGTTTCCTTCTCACAACCCTGCAAACCGATTGTCCATGTTAAATATGGTTCTGGTGAGGAAAAGCCACTTCTAATGTCAGTCTCTCAATACACCCAGGGCTTCACACCAGGCATTGTTTTCTTTGTGTAAAGTTATTTGTTGACTATAACCTTTAATTTCAAAAAACCCCAAAAAACCAGGGTCTTGCTGTGTAGCCCAGGCTGACCAAGGAGGAAAATCTGAGGTGTCAGATGCAGTCCTGACCCAGCAAGCTCACAGTCTTGTAAAAGGTGCAAGGTGAAGACTGCAGGAGACCCACCATGATGTTTGCCTCCTGTCTCAGGGAGATGGCTTATCCATGGAGCTTCTGCACTTCTGAATCCTGACTGTGAGGAGCCAGGCAGTGCTGTATCCCTCAAGAGGATCTGGTAAGTGATTACGGAAGTCAGTGAGTACTGCTAAAAGCACTTCACAAGTTGGAAGAAACAGTTCCTTCTAAATAATGCCTCCTTTCGTTGGTGTCATTCTGTATGAGTAGTTGAAGAACTTGTATTTATGTCACCTAATCTTATTCTCACACAACCTTATGGACTGTGGAAAAGGAATTACTCTCCTACCCCCAGCAAAATAAGAGAAATTAAAGGCTACTGAGTGGCTAGTGAGAAATTCTGCTTCTTGGACAGAGATTCATTCATTTATTCATCTACACAACTATTCATTTACACACTAACCCAAAAATCTACCCTCCCACCCACCCACTCACTCATCCACTCATCCATCAATCCAACCATCCATCCATTCACCCTCCACCCATCTATTCATATGTCCATCCACCTACCCCATCTACCCATCCACCCTTCCCTCTATCCATTCACACACACCTATCCCCCCATCTACCCACCCATTAATCTACCCATCCATTCATCCATCTATCCACCCACCTATCCACCAATCCATTTTCTCATCCACCCAACCAACCTCCCCAATCCACCCATCCACCCAGCTTGGGACCTAGCTGAGACCACTGAAGGTTGTTCTTTTAAAGTAAGAGGGGCTGAGCCCCAGTGACTCACACCTGTATTCCCAGCTACTCTGGAGGCAGAGATCAGGAGGATCACAGTTCAAAGCCAGCCCCCAGCAAATAATTTGTGAGACCCTATCTCAAAAACAAAACAAATAAATAAACAAAAAAATCACAAAAAAGGGCTAGCAGAGTGGCTCAAGTGGTAGAGCATTTGCCTAGCAAGTGTGAGGTCCTGACTGGTGGCCCAGTGCCACCAAAAAAATAAAGTCAGAGGAGAACATTATGACAATACAAGAATGACATCCTAAAGGATGAGCCTTGATAGTGGCCAGCAGCTGCAAGTGGAGTTGACATAAAATGACAGCTAACAGATCTGCCTTACAGATCAGACACCCAGCCCTTCAGAGCCAAGTGTCTGGGGAACCGGCTGCTGAATAATGAACACAATGACAATGTTCTTCTTCCCCATAGAAGGGAGGCTCAGAGATCCATCTGGCATCTGGCCTGCAGTAGGTCATCCACCATGGAGCCAAACCAGAAAAGGGGACCTTCATATATATCACCTCATTTCAGTGTCTTACAGCAGACGCTTGAAGAGACTATGCCTGATAGGCAGGAGCTGTTCCAAAGCAGCCTAGCTTATCAGGGCAGAGCTGGACTTGAACTCAGGTCCACGGCTCTTTCCAAGTCTTTCCTCCTTTCCACCAAACTTAATTGTAAGACCACAGAACACATCGAACCCAGTCTTCTCCCTGGAGACCAAATTACAGGCCAGAACTGAGCTTCTGTGTGTGCAGCAAGCACTGTGACTCCTGGAGACACGGGAAGACAAATAGAGCAGATGGATTCATCCCTGCATTTCAGTAGCCAGGGACACCCTGGGCCAAGGGGTGAGGAATAAACATGGAACCAGAGCCAAGGGAGCAGGGTGTCCTCTATGGACAGCGGTGGCCAGCACTCAGTGTCCGGGCTACTTCTGCTTAAAGGGCAGAGAGGAGGCGAGCCACACAGTGCAGTGGTGTTGGGCTGTGTGGGGAGGGGATGGAGGTGGGGTGGGGGCTAAATTAGGGGTGGGGGTTGGAAAAAGAGAACTGAGGAGCCGATGCAAGGAGGGTGGAGAGTTGGAAGATGAAGTTCCTCAAGAGCATGGAATCCAGTCCTGGTTAGAACCAGCAGTGACTGTGCCTTTCTTTACTGCTCTGTCACAGGTTACCCCAAACCTAGTGACTCAGACAACTTCAATTTCCACTGCACCACTTGGGGGCCAGAATCTGGGTGTGACCGCAGGTTGCTCTGGCTCTGGCCCCTTGAGAGGCTGAGTTCACCCCAAGGCGGCCTGCAAAGGCTCCTCTCCCAAGCTCAGGCCCATAGCCATTGCAGGGTCTGACTCCTCCAGGCTACTGGTCTGAGGCCACCCTGGGTTCTGTATCATGCTTTGAAGAGCATCTCAGGACCTCAGAGCAAGCCAGCGGGAGGGTGGCAAGAAGAGCTATGGCCAGGTGTGGGTCACAGCCATCGTCAACCTAATCACAGAAGCGATGCCCTGTCAGCTTGGCTGCCATCTCTTTGTTAGAAGTGAGTCACTCAGGGAAGGAGGTCACACACGGGCCCACACAGAAAGAATGGGGACCACTCGGTGTGTCAAAGCTGTACCACAGTGACGAACTAATTGAGCATTCACTGTGTTGGGTGCCAGGCTAAACCTAATATAATTCTCATACTATATTACTCTTCACAAACCCTTCCAGGTAGGTATAAGTCCTGCTGTTTTTCTCCCTTTATAAATAAGGACACTGTGGCTCAGAGAAGTTGAGTAACCTGCTCAAGGTCACACAGCCAGTGAACAACATATCTGGAACATGAGCCCAGGTCTGCCAATTACAAAGCACGAGGCAGCTGGCAGGGTGCCATTCCTCGAGGCTGTTGGACTGAGGCCTCCCTGAGTCCACACCACGTGGCTTCTCCTTAGAGTATCTCGGGGCCTGGAAGTTGTGTTTCAGGCCAGGCTGGCTCCAGAGCAGAAGTGTGGGTCCTCTCTGGAAAGCTTGCAGGGGGGCAGCGTGGCCAGTGGGAGCCAGGAACACCATCTTGCCAGCCAGGCAGCTTCTGATCCACCTCTCCTGGCCTTCCTCACCATCTTTGCTTCTTTCCTACCTGCTCAAGTTCAACTCTCCAGCTGGACGTCAGCCATAGTCAGGGCTTCTTCTGCTGAGCAGGCAGCATCAGCAGGCTGCCCACAGATCTGCCACAGTAGGGGAGCTAGAGGCATCAGGGATGCATCTCTCTGTCCCCAGATCTCCCTGCCAGCCTGTCCTCTGCCCCGGGTCACCCTTGGATTGAAAACAATGGAGACAGCTGCAAGACCAGAGGGCTAGGACTGCATAGCAGGCAAGTGCCTGTCTCCAGGTCCACTCTGTTAGCTACAGCCTGGAAGGAGCTGGGCTCAGGGGATCAAAACACAGGACTGGCCGGCCACTTGCTAAAAACATTTGCAGTAAAACATACATAACATAAAATTTACCATTTTATTTTGATGGTATTGGGGTTTGAACTCAGGGCCTTGTGCTTGCTAGGCCAGCGCTCTACCTTTTCAGCCATGCCCTAGCCCTGAAATTTACTATTTTAATCATTTCTCAGCAAACAGATCAGCGCCAATAGCACGTACATCTTCCCCCTGTGCATCTCTGAGACTCTCACCTTCCCAAACGGAAACCCTGTCCCCATTGAGCATTAAGCAATGCCCTATCATCTGTCCCTGGCAGTGCCAGTTCTACTTCTGTCTCTATGAATGTGACAACTCTAGGGACCTCTAGAGTCCTCTACAGTGGAACCCTACTGAACTTGCTCTTTTGTATCTGGATTATTTCACTCAGCTGAATGTCCCCAGGGTCCATCCATGTTGTAGCTTGTATCAGAATTTCTTTTCAAGACTGCATAGTACTCTGTTACGTGAACAGGCCACATTTTCTGCTTCTCTGTTCGTCTGTGGATGGCCACCCCAGCTGCCCCTGCCTTGACTGACAGAATACAGCTGTGTGAACATGGTGTGTGGACATCTGCCTGGGAAGGTCAGCTTTGGAAGGGAGCCAGGAAGGGGAAAGGTATGGGGGTTGAGCCATGAGAGCCACCAGGTCAGGAGTGAAAACACCAGCCTGGGAGAAGGTGCGAAGGGCTGGAGTGGGGGCAGCTGCTCTGCAATGTCAGGAGGGGACTCTGCCCTCCCAGTGTGTGAACTGTGACTCTTCCCCTGAAGACCAGGGTCATGTCTTTCTCTTAATTGAGGTCTCCTCAGCATCCTAAGGAAGGAAGCAGATTTGGGGAGACTGGAGGAGTTGATTGGCTGTCAAATCCAGAACTGCTGCTTCTGAGTTGTTTCAGAGGTTTGGCCAATCCAGTCCCTGGTGGGAAAGAGGCAAATGCTGGAATGACAGAAAAATTACTGTCTAAAAATGAACAATGATCCCAGGATGGTGGCACATATCTGTAATCCTTGCACTCCAGAAGCTAAGGAAGGAGGATCTGGAGTTGGAGTCCAGACTGGGCTACATAGCCAGACTCTGTCTCAGAAACAAATTAAAAAAAAAAAAAAAACCCACAAACAGCTGGGTGATGATGGCTCGCACCTGTAATCCTAGCTACCAGGCAAATAGTTCGTGACACCCTATCTGGAAAAAATATATCACAAAGGGCTGGAGGCATGGCTCAAGTGGTAGAGCGCCTGCCTAGCAAGCATGAACCCCTGAGTTCAAACCCCAGTACTGCCAAAAAAACAAAACCCACAAACAAAAAAGACGAATAAACAATGTTGAAAAAGGGGTTCTGTGTCTGTATCAGTCAGCTAATTCTACGTAACAAACAATAGGGTCAGAAGCTGGCCATTCGAGTGTGATTTAGCCAGTGTCTACCGGTCATCTATTGGCACAAGGGTGACGTGTCACCAGCCAGCCTCCCACGCACTCGCGAAAGTGCATCACTGAGTGTCCTGGATGCACCCGTTGGCTGGTTGGCTGAGTCACACTGCAGGCCAGGTCTCCCTCCTCCTTGGGTTGGGGGCAGCTGTGGCAGCTGCTCTCCTGGCAATGGCAGAAGCACAAAGGGCAGGTCCAGCCTCACAAATACATCCTTGAGCTCCTGAATCATCGCTCTGTCACCATCTTTTGGCCAAAGCAACTTTCAAGGCCAGACTTGCCATCAGGTTGGGGAAGCTTGCCTCTGTGGGGAAAGCCACAAATTGCATGACAGAGACAGGGAGACAGGGTGAAGAATCCTGGCAAATGTACCACCTTTCTGGAATGTTCCAAAAGAAGCCAGATCACCTCTGTACCTCCTGCCCTGGAGGGGAGGATTATTTTCCCACTATAAGCTTCTCTGACTCCAATTCCAGAATCCCACGGCTCTCAGTGAAAGCCTGATGAACCATGCATGAACAAACAAAATTCATTCCGTCAGGGTAATCCTGGGGGGCTTGGGTGCATCTCCCTTGCTCCTAAATCCCCTACAAATTCATCTCCCCACCCCACCCCCGCCGCCCCAGGCTTATAAGGAAATAAAAGGTGCTGTCTGAAGGCTGCTGGGTATTAGCAGAGCTCCGTGGGGCTTGAGTCAAAACTCAGAATGTTTGTGATCAAAACCCAGCCGTATTGGCAGCGCCTGGGAGGAGGAAGCGAGCTGCTGAAACTCTGCCCAAGTTGTGGCTGTCAGCTGCCTCGACTGCCAGACTCGCTCTTCTGGGATGTGTGTGTGTGCTGTGTTGTAGATGGTGCTGTGAGGTTTCCTTCCTCCTGAGTTTTTCCGTGAAGGGCCTGGATTACTGAAGAAAATCCAGTTTACGTATCCAAGGGCAAAGCAGGCCTGTTTATCTCTGACTTTGACATGCTCTGAAGGCTTGACTTCAAGTAGGATTTACGTCTCCACAGATAGAGGCAAAACCAAGAGGTTAGCCTTCAGTTTGCAGGAGGCAGTGTGGCTGGCTCAGGGCTCACCATAGGCTTAGTGTTCTTGCAGAAGAGGGAGGCTCCTTTTTTTTAATTATTAATAATACTTCATTTTTGGCTATGTGAATAACGACCCTAGTGAGTGCTACTAAACCACCCTGACATGACATGTGGCTGTAAGGGAGACAGGACTGGGCACAGGCTGCAGCTGGATGCTGGAGACGCACCACCTTTGCCATGTGTGCCTGCTATTGAGGGTGCTCGGGTGTGTGCAGGGGGCACTCAGGTCTCCAGAAAGGAATGTGCAGAACAGTGGTTCTTAGCTGGGAACTTTGTCCCCCAAGGGCAGAGGGTAAGTTGTGGAGACATTCTGGGTGGTACAACTGGGAGGAGGGAGGGGCTATTGGCATCTGGTGGGCAGATCTCAACGCTGCTGCTGAATGCCCTCCCGTGCCTAGGACAGTCCAGATAGCATCTACTCAGAATAGCATTCAGCCTTGATAAGGGAGGAAATTTGGACACAGGCTCGCTATGGTTGAGTGTGTCCCCTCTGAAGTCCAGCTGTTAAGACTTAGTGGCTTCAGGGATAGAATTAGGAGTATTAGATGTTTAGGTCATGAGGGCTCCTCCCTTGTGATGGGAGTAGGGACTAGGGACTCGTATAACATGGCATTTTGCTGGAGAGAATTGGTCCTTTTTGCCCTTCAGCCTCTGACATGTGAGGACACAGCGACCAAGGCACCATCTTGGTAGCAGAGACCAGGCCCTCACCAGACTGAACCTGCCAGAACCTTGACCTTGGACTGCCAGCCTCCAGAACTGTGAGAAATAAATCTCTGTTCTATAAATTACTCAGCCTGTGGTATTTTGTTATACCAGGCTACTGCATGGATGAACTAAGCCAAAGGACAAATATTGTCTGATTCCATTTACATGAGATCCCTAGAACAGTCAAGTTCATAGAGACAGAACGTAGAATGGGGGTTGCCGGGGTTTGGGGGCAGGGGACTCAGAGTTAATGTTTAATTGAGGACAGAGTGTCAGTTTGGCAAGATGAGAAAGTTCTGGAGACGGTCATGTTTCCTCAGGTGGTCTAAGGAGTCCCTGGCTGAGATCTCAGTTCCTTCTGTCTCTTGAACAAAGAACCGGACAGAGACACAGCTTGCAAAGCAGTAGCAGAATTCACTGAAAGGAAAAGGAACATCAAAGGGCGATTTATAGGTGGTAGGTCAAGCAGAGGGGGTCTCTGCGGAAGGGGCTAGGGTGATTGACAGGTTTGATTGACAAGGTCTGGTTACATAGCATGGGACGTTCTGTGCATGGCTTACACCGATCCCCAGGTCTTTAGTTATATGTGTGAGATGTGACCAGTATTCACGAGGTCTTAAGTAGAGGGCTTCACCTGAGAGGTCCGATTGAGGACAGATTCCAAAACGGGCATGCACCAGTTTGGGGTCTGAACCGGCCAAGAGAACCCTTGTCTTTTGGAGAAGTTACAACTGCAGAGGAATTTACAACTGGAAAGGAATTTACAAGTGAGAGCTGTCTCAGGGGGAGTACTGGGCCGGGAACAGGGAGGAATTAGGATGGAGTGACCTCTTGCTGAGGAGGGTTGAGTCCCCAGGCAGCTTTTTTCTTTCCCTATTACTAGCCTGCCTCAGTTGGTGCTGACGGTTGCATGGCAGCACAAACACGCTTAAGGCCACTGAGGTGTGCACTGAAAAGCGTTCAAAATGGTAACATTTTATGTTATGTATATTTCAACACAATTTTTTGGCGGGGAGCTGACAGGCACTTAAACTGCTTTCGCTGAAAAGCGTGGACTCCTTACTCAGGCCCACAAATTAACTAAAAGCAGGAGAAAAGCATGGCACCTCTCCTTCATTTTGTATCTGTCTCTGTGCTAAGTCATTCTCTTTGCAATCACCCTCGAGTCCAGGAAGGACAGAACTGATAACATCTTCAGGACAAGGAACCGAAACTACCCCCAACAGCAGACCCTCCTCAGGATGGATCACCCTCCAGAGAACAACTCCAGAACTTCTCCCAGAACAAGAACTGAGATAATAACCAACCAGACCTCACCAGTGACTGGGAGTGTTTGACTAAGCATACCTTTTTGTCCCCTGCCCCCAGTTCTTTGTCTACTTAAGCCTGTAGCTCATGTCTATACCCCAAAGATGGCTGATTTGGGGCTGAGTGTTTACTCTGCCCCTTCCCGCTGCATGTGCAATAACTCTCCTTTCTCTGCCTTCACCATGCCTCTTTATTTGTCATTCAGGGGCAAGTGACAGACCTGGCACGTAGAATCCCAGGAGTTTGTGGCCTTGAATTCAAAATTCTGGTTTCAGTACTGGGGTTTGAACTCAGGGCTTCACGCTTGCTAGGCAGGTGCTCTACCAATCTGAGCCGGGTCTCCGGGCCAACACAATTTTTTAAATGCTGAAAAAAATAATTTGCTCGAAATGTTAATAGTGCTGACTGAGGCGAGAACCTTGGAGCGCGTTGTGTATAGCAAGGTTGTTATTTCAGTCCATTTGTGTCCCTATAGCAAAAACCCGAGACTGGGTACTATATAAAGAACAGAACTATCTTTCTGTCCCCTCTCCCTCTCCCTCCAGGGCCTCATGAGTGCTGGGGCAATTCTACCACCAACTATATCCCCAGAAATCTGCTTCTCATAGTTGAGAGGCTGGGAAGTTTAAGGTCATGGTACAAACGGGTCTGGTGTCTTCTGAGGGCCTGGTGTTCGCTTTCAAGATAGCTCTTGACTGCTCTGAAGGGAAGAGCAGAAGAGGGGCCCTCCCTCCAGCCCTTTCATAAGTACCCTGTGAGCCGGGAGCATCACACTTCCTGGTTTCCCCTCCTCAACACAGAAGGCCTGCGACCCTAGAAAGTGTGGGGCCTTCTCCCTGCAGTATACAGTCCACCGTGCAGCCCAGGATGCTGGTGGCTTCTGATTTACCTCAGTCCTGATACTGTCCTCCAAAGACAGTATTTGATCCACAGGTTGGGGGCTTAGTCCCCAAGACCGTCTCCCTTCAGATGCGTCACGGGCTCAGGTTGTTTCATCCATGCTTCTGACTGACTGGTGGCTGTAAATCAGAGTTCCCACACCCCCTCTTAGGGTTCAGTGAATTTCTTCTGACAGTGCTCAGGAAAACACATTTGCTGGATCATTCTAACAGGCATGGGCGCCGTGTGGAAGAAGGATCCAGGTTTCCCTGCCCTCTCCTCTCCGCCTCCTCAGGAACGTCTGTGCGTTCAGCCATCAGAAGCTCCAGCCCTGGCCTTTTGGGGGTTGATGAGGACCTCACTGCGCGTCTGACGCCAATAGACTGGGTGGGGACCCCCAGCCAGGGCGCTGTTCAGAGTCTCCTTGGCCCCTGTGCTGCACTCCTTCCTCCCGGGTGTGGGGCGGGGCCCTCTGGAACGAGGAGGGTCTTAGGCCCCACTATCAACAAGGTCCGTCAGAGGAGGTTTTTATGGCCAGCTAAAGGCAGAGGAAGATTAGTTTATATGAACCACCTTAGGGAAGAGAAATTCTAGTTTTTCTGGCCTGCCTTGAGCAGGGAGTGACGAGCCAGGAACTGTGGATGAAAACCAAAAAGTGCATGTGCTGATATTACAGGCCTCACCCTCTCCATGAGGGCTCTGCCTTGTGTCTTAATTACCTGCTAAAGGACCTAATCCTGTCACAGTGGTGATTAAATTTCAGCTTGATTTGTAGGGGACCATCATTGAAATCATAGCACTGGGGTTGGCTTACCCGAGTGGCTATGACCATGCAGCGGTAAGCGTTTCATGCATGTGTCATCCAAATGACACAACTTACAAAACAGTAAGGGCCTTCCACCCCAGGGCCCATCTTCCCAGCTCATTCCATGGTCTACACGGTAGATTCTTCTGTGACTACCTCCCAGGCACATCCAGAAGTCATGCTCTACCAATTCCCTATGCATGACCATCCAGCCAAGCTGACCATTAGCCTTCACAACTGGGGAGGCCCCATGTCCCCAAGAGCTTGAAATGCAGGTAGTCTCTCTGCATCCTGCCCTAATGACCTTCTAGGGGGCAGCCTCTACCAAAGACCCTCAAAAGAGAGCACTGTGTGCCTCCTTGGACACTCCCAAGCTGCCCCTCAGTGCTATGTAACATGTTGTTACTGAGCCCCAAAGTGGCCTTGCTTATTCTCAGAATCCCCCCACCACTTCCTCCAGCAGACACCTGCCCCCATCTGACTGCCTGTTCTTAGCACCAAGCAGGAACTGGTGCTGGCTGTCCATCATCAAATCTCCCCATTGCCTGTCACCCTCCTCCTCTCCCCTTGACTACACACCACGACTCCTGCACGTGACCACAGAGCACAGAGACAGGGGCGGGCAGCAGCCTGCTGCATCTGTGCCTGGCTCCAGTGAGCAGTGGAGATGCCCTGGGCCCACACTGCCTGGACCAGAAGCATAGGACTGCTCTGTGACTCCCCCATTCCTTATCCCTAGCCAATCTACCATGGAACCCTTCACCAACATGGTCCAGGCTGCCCTTCCAGGTGGTTCTCTCTCTGGCCTATCTTGCCTCTCACCATCCCCAGTGGAGTCCCCTCTGGCTTCCTCGGGGGCCTCTCTTTCCTGCCTCAGGGTTTTGTGCCAACTGAACCTTCTTCCCCAATTCTAATAATGTGGGTAAGAGTTACTTCCTCATGAAGCCTTTCCAGGTCCTTCCATTGGGATGAGGCATCTCCTCCTGGGCTCCCCAGTCCTTGTCACAGTGTACTGTGGTTGGTGGACCATCGCCCCCCCCACCTCTCTTCTGGATAGAAATCACATCCAGCTGATGGATCACTGGTCCCCTGAGTGAGGGCTGTGTGTCTCTCAAGCATTTACGGCCAGCCTGTTCTAGAAGTTCCTCCATTTCCCGGGTATTATTTCATGCCCCAGTCACATGACTTCTTTTGGTTTATTTACCTAACAAATGTCGATGAGGTGCTGGCTGTGTGCCAGGTGCCTGGACTATAGCAGACCGAGATGCACCAAATCCCTGGCCTCCATCACTTACCTTCCAGAACAAATAAATGCTAAATGTGAGGTGTGCCAGATGGGGACAAGAGCGGTGGAGAGAGATAAAGTAGGGTGAGGGAATGGAGTGGGACCAAGGGGGTCCTTTGGTTTTTGGAGGTTAGGCCTTCTGGAGCAATTGGGATTGGAGGAGGTCATGAGGGTGGGACCCCCATGGTAGTAGTAGTGGCTTCGTGACGAGACAGACCCGAGTTAGCAAGCTTGCTTTGTGTCACCGTGTTATGCCTTGCAGCTCTTGAGGACTCTGCAGAGTCACCTGATAAGAAGGACCTGATGTTTTTTTTTCTTTTTTGGTGGTACTGGAGTCTGAACTCAGGGCCTCATGCTTGCTGGGCAGGCGCTCTACGACTTGAGCCCCTCCATCAACCCAGAGGCCCCATTTGAAACTTCCCAGCTGGTCGGAGCTGAAGAGCGCTTTCCTCTATGAATCACTCAGCCGGTGGTGGCACAGTAAGGAGGGAACCTGTGAGCACACTGCCACACGAGAAGGGCCCCCCCCCTTCCAGGAGCATAGGATGGAGCAGGTGTAAAAATTCAAACCGTGCTCAGAATAATGAAAGCCAAACATGTATTTAAGAGGAAGATAACCATAGCAATCACTTTCCCTCAAAGGCAATAAAAATAAGCACCGTAAACATAAACTTGGAGCTCTGAGAGCTGAGGCTGGCTGCCTTGAGCGGCACATCCCGAGGGAGGCAGGACGTCAAGCTCTCTCTCGACATGTCCCGCTGATTAAGAACCAGAGAAGAGAAAATATGGGTGGAAGATGGAGAGTTATGAGGGAAAAATAACGACCACAACTCTGGCAAAAATTGAGAATACAAATTACATTTACAAATTTCTCCCCGGCTGACAGTCAGCAGCCTGGAATGGATGGCATTAGTTTGGGAAGGTGATGAATAATTCCCGGGGCGGGGATCTGGCCCGAGCACGGAGTGTTCTGACAGAGACAGTGGTGATGGCACCGATGGCCTAGCCGAGCTGCCCTGCGAATGGCTTCTTCCTCTGTGCCTGCTGCTGTGTTCGTTCCCGGCAGCCATCAGACTGAACCTGACACTGTGAGAGGCAAGCCAGACAAGACTCAGCCTCCACAGCTGGGCTGTCTGCAGAGAGCCACTGACCTCCTCGCTGGAAACTTCCTTCCAGATGGATAAACAGAAATTTGTATCCTCTTTACTTCTTCGTTTTTTTCTCTTTGCTCTCTTCTCTCTCTCTTCTCTCTCCCTCTCTCTCTCTCTCTGCAGGGGGGAGAATGGTGCTCCAGACATCTAATTGCTGCCAGCCGAATGCTCCCTAAGCCCCCATTTGGCTGTGTCTTGTGCTGGTCACTCATTGCCCAACAAATGCCCTCTAATTCCTGGCGGGCTCAGCACACACTGGCCCAGCGCTCTGTCCCTGCATCCTTTGTCTACACCACACTCATCTTTTAGCATTAGTGGTGGACTTGATGATTCCTGAGGCTTTTTGCACGTGAGGGATGTGTTTCAAAACAAAAATGAGATACCGATGTTTGATATAGATTTGCAAAAATCCAGACAATCAAACTAAAGAAGTCAAATAAAAATCCTGCACTGGGTTTGGGGAAGGTGGGAAGACTCACTTTGCTGATTTGCTTGCAAAGCAGAAGACCTCGTTGGAAGCACTGTGCAAACATCTCAGGAGCTTTAAAAAATTCACGCCTGCCAGAGGCAGGTGGTTCAAGGCCAGCCTGAGTTACAAAAATAAGAACACCGCTGGGGTGTTGGTGGCTCACACCTGTAATCCTGGCACTTGGGAGGCTGAGATCATGAGGATCGAGACCCCAGGCCAGCAAATAGTTCCTGAGACCCCATCTCCAAAATAACCAGAGCAAAATGGACTGGAGGCGTGGCTCCAGCACTGAGTTAAAAAACCTTACTTCCCTCTCCCCCCAAAAAAAGTTCATGCCTTTTGGGCTGGGGGTGTAGCTAGCAGTAGACTGGTTGCCTTGAGTGCTGCAGGAGTTAAATAAAAAGTCCACACCCTTTACTTGTTATGAGTTGAATCGTGTCTCCCAGAAGCCTGCCCCACCACCTGGGGATGTGAACCTTATTTGGAAATAGGGCCTTTGTACATATTAGGTACAAGTTAAGATGATTAAGGGTGGTCTTTAATCCAATGCAAGTAGTGTCTTTATAAGAAGAGGAGACAGAGACACCAAGGCATCCAGGGAAAAGCCAAGTGCTGATGGAGGCGAAAATTGGAGTGGTGTAATTATAAACCAAGGAACACCAAGGCTCTCCAGGAGCCAAGAGAGAGGCACGGAACAGATTCTTACCAAGAGTCAGAGGCAGCCTGGTCCTGCCAACGGCATGACCTCGGAATTCTGGCCTCAAGAGTTGTGAAATGATGAAACTGCTCAGTTTGTAACACTTTATTGAAGTAGCCTAGCCAATGAATATACCCTGGTTGACCCTTTTCTTTCATTTCTAGGAAGAACTCTTGTAGCTCATTCATCAAATGCATTTTCATTTTCATAGACGACATTTCCCAGTGCGCTTTGCAAGTTAGCTGTGACCATGTGACCAAATTCTGCCAATAGGAAGTAGTCAGAAGTGAAATTAGCCACAATCCTGGGCTCCTTCCACACGGAGCTCCCTCTGGCTGGGTGCAAATATGCAAGGGATGATGGGACCCTAGATACCATATTGAACCATTGTGAGGGTGAGAAATGACCTTCCAAGGGGCTGGAGCACTGTACCAGTGCTTAGCATACACAGAAGGAAACAGTCATAGATAGATAGGTGTAGGCAAAGATTCACGGGGGAGGTTCATTCACCTGGGGGTAAGATACAAAGTTACTCTTCTTTCAGTATTCAGGTTGGCTTGACCCCAAGTCTTTGTAAATAAAGCTCTGGGCAGCCACTCTTTTGGGGTGGGGTGGTGGTAGGAGGTTCTTTGGTTCTTCCCCAAGCCAGCCCCTCCCGTACTACTTGCTCCATCCAAAGGGTCAGTCCTCGCTGTTATAGCCCTACAGCGTCACAAGGCTGTCTTGTGCAGTTTCAGCTGTCTGGCCATCCCTGCCAGTGCCCTTGTTTCTATTTCCAGCAGTGGCTCCTTGGGGGTCCCACTCACCTGAGATATTAAAAAACACTAGATGCCCGGCTTTGTGCAATCTTCAGGGATGAAGTGGAGAATGAGACAGATGCGGTCCCTGTCTTCACAGAGTTTCTACCTAGCAGAGAAAAGGCATGAACACAGTAAATGTTTAGTTAGAACAATGATGTACACAGTGAATGAAAAGTATGGGCACACACCTGTAATCCTACCTACTTGGGAGGCTGAGATTGCAAGACACAATCTTAACAGAAAAGCTGGGTATAGTGGTGCTTGACTTCCATCACAGTTATGGAGGGAAGCACAACCAGGAGGATGTGGTCCAGGCCAGCCTGCGCAAAACGCAACACCCTATTTCCAACATGAGCACAGCAAAAAGGGCTGCAGGTGTGGCTCAAGTGGGAGAGTGCCCTGAGTTTAAAAACCCAGTCCTGCTGAAAAAAAAAAAAAAAAGTAGCTGGGTGTTGGTGGCTCGTGCCTGTGATCCTGACTACTTGGGAGGCTGAGATCAGGAGGGTCACAGTAGTTCAAGGCTAGCCTGGGAAATAGTTCATGAGATCCCATTTCCAAAATAACCAGGACAAAATGGACTGGAGGTGTGGTTCAAGGGGTAGAGGGCCTATCTAGCAAACATGAGGCCCTGAATTCAAATCCCAGTCCCACTAAAAAAAATTATAGTGTCTCACAAGAGGGGGTGAAGGTAGGGTAACCATGGGTGATCATCCAAACCAGGACACTTTTGAGGATATAAGAGGACATTGGAGGACTAGATGAACCTCAGGATTATCCTAAGGAAACCAAGACATGTGGCCACCCAAAGAGAGACCACCTTGCCCCCATGAGTCCTCTCTACTCAGCCCCCTTCCCAGCTGTGGACCTGACCCTCACAGCCTGGTCCAGGAAATGGGGCAGCACATTTCTCTATGGCTTGTATGAATCTTGCTTTTGAGGAGCCACCTGACTGGTCCCACAGGGAGGACACAAGCTAGGCATAGCTTTCTGTGCATGGCTAACACCAGGGCTAAGAATACAGCCTGAAGCTGTGGGTCCCAATATCACTGCCTGTGGATCACCTGCGTATTTGAGGCTGGTCCTAGGTGGCAATAAAACATGCTGTGGGTGTGGGCACCACCTGGGCCTCTGGAATTTTAAAACCTCCCAGGTGATGCTGATACATAGCAAAGCTGGAGAATCTTTGCTCTGGAGCCAACCTGCTGGTTTGAATCCTGGTTCCACCACTTATTAGCTGTATAACTTTGGGTACATTACTTAATCTGTCCATGCCTCACTTTCCTTATCTGTAAAATGGGTGCAACAAATGTTTGTGTGAGTTGTTTTCTTTTTTTTTTTGCATTGCTGGGATTACCCAGGGATTTGTGCACACTAGGATCCATGCTACCACTAGCTACACCCCAAGCCTATGCTGTGAGTGTTGAGTTCAAACTTTACAGTCCAGCTCCTTTCCCAGAGTCCTAGTGCAAGGAAATGTCAGAGTGAGAATTTGACCCTAGGCCTGTGTGACACCCAGCATGGGCAGGTGACAGTGGGCTCCCAGCTGCTGTTTGCTGCATCATGCCAGGCTCTGTGTGGCCTCTGTGAAGACCTGGGCCTTATTGGAATTATGGAATTATTGGAATTATGGCCTAGGCTTGGCCACTAGAGAGATCTTGAGCTATTTAATCTTTCTGTGCCTCAATTTACTAATAAAATGATCATAATCAGAAACTTTTTTGCCATGCTGGGAATCAAAGCCAGGGCCTTGCGCATGCTAGGTAAATGTTCTACCACTGAGCTACATCCCTAACCCCTCAAGATGGGAGCTTTTGCACAGGATAGTCAGGAGGATTAAATGAGTTATTCTCGGATGGGTGCTGGTGGCTCCTGCCTGTAATCCTTGCTAGGCAGGAGATTGAGATGGGAAGCCTTCTTGGTTCCAGACCACCCTGGGAAAAAAAAGTTTGTGAGATCCTATCTTACCAGAAAAAAAGAGCTGGGAGTGGTGACACACTTGTCATCACAGCTACGGTGGGAAGCCAAAATAAGAGGGTTACAGTCCATGCTGACTTGGGCAAAAAGCAAGACACAAAATAAGCTAGAGATGTGGCTCAAGTAGCAGAGCGCTGCAAGCATGAAACCCTGAGTTCAAACTCCAATACTGCCTTCTCCCCCCAAAGGATTAATTCTCGTTAGAAGCTCTTGACTCATTATCCACGTTCACTAAGTATCAGTTTGTTTCCTGTTTTTGGTGGTACTGGGGTTTGAACTCAGGACCTTGTACCTGCTAGGCAGGTGCTCTACCACTTGAGCCACTCCACCAGCCCTTTTTAGTATTGGGTATTTTTGAGATAGGGTCTCACAAATTATTTCCCTGGGCTGGCTTTGAATTGCGATCCTCCTGATCTCTGCCTCCAGAGTAGCTAGGATTACAGGCATGAGCCACCTGTACCCGGCTAGTGTTAGGTTTTTAACATTTTACTTCTGGGCATGTTTCTCTAACCTCCCCATCAAAGGCAGAGGAGGATGGGGACAGCCTCCTCTCCCCAGGGTTTTGAGAATCACTGAGATTATACAGATAGTACATAAAATAATAAGTGAGGAGTTTAAGAGGAGACGGTTGGTTATATTATTTGTATTTTCATCAAGGTGTAATCTTATTGTAGGCAATATTATTAAAAAAATAAAAGCCTATAAAAATTCAGTTTACATATTTTTTATTGGATAACAGCATTTTTCAATACAGTGTCAATCATAAAAGCTTTCCTCTTTTTTCCTCTTTCCTAATAGTGTGTCTGAAATGGGCATAGGCCCCATCTGCTTGATTCTACCTCCAGGATCTTGGGAGAGAAAGGAAATTGCTCCTGCTAAAGGAGACTTTAATCTGGGAAGGACACTGGCCTTCTTCTCTTCTCCACAAGGAATTTCCAAGGGTTCCTGGACAAACATGTCTGATTTGATGAAGTCTTAGGGACGGGGCCCCTACATCTAGACTGAGCAGTCAGGGTACCTGGGGTGGAAGCCAGACCCAGGGGGATCTGAGCCTGGGCATCTTCTCCTGCAGCTCCTCACTCTAAACCCTGCTCCAAATTCTTTCTTTTTGGTGGTACTGGGGTTTGAACTCAGGATCTCATACTTGCTAGGTGGGTGCTCTAACACTTGAGCCACTCCACCAGCCTCTGCTCCAAATTCTGAGCTCCCCAGAGATGTGGCCGACTGCCACAAAACAGCTTTCTTCAGAAAACAGCCCCCAGAGTGGGAGGGAAAGGGCTGGGAGGCAGGTCCTGTTTCCACTAAGGATTCACTTCTGCTTCCTTGACTTGGTGCATTTTCCTTTTGGCTTGGTTTTGCTGCTGGCTCTTTGTAAAAATCCTCAATTCTGAAAGAAGCAATGTGGGTAGTGGGTGAAGTCTGTCCAACAGAGACATTTTTTTTCACCACCATCCCCACAGTACATAGGGGTAATGCCCTTTTAAAAATGGGAGTATACTATTTCTGCTCATCAAAAGCAAGTAACGTTAAAAACATAAATGAAATGGAGGGTGAAGATACATACATAACAATTACCGTATTTTTAGAGGGACAAAAAGAAGACAGGAGACAGACTTGCATTGTTCTGGCAGCCTGCGTTCCTCACTGAAGGTGATGCCACCCCCCTTGCCTTCGTTTTCTCACTTCGCTGTCAACAAAACATCTGACCTGAGGAGGGGGGTGGCTTGGATTTTGCTAAAAACAAGCAAAGCACTTTATATCTATTTTGGTTTCTTTTAAGCTAAGCACAGATTTCTCTGGAAAGGACGGGAGCTGACTAGTCAACCTGTGTGGAAAACAATAAAGCACCCGGTTTTCTCCACTTCCCTGACCTCCAGTCTTGCCCCTGATTCTTGATGACAAAACACATTCTGTGTCCTTAATTGATTTAGTGGAGTGTCTGCAGTACTGGAGAAAGGAAGGCAGCTCATCCTGCCTGCAGATGGAGAGCTCGGCTGGGAATGTCTTTTGTCTTGAGAGGTTTACTCAGTTGCAGTGGGCCAGCAGCGGCAGCCGAGTTTGGAGGCTCAGAACACCCAGCCACCTCAGTTCTCCCTAGTAAAAGCTACTTATCTGAGCCATCTATGCAGACCCTCCCTCTGCCCCGATCACCCTGCCCCTGCATCTCCCCCTGGCTTCTTGTTGTATGTGGCTGGCACACTCGAGTTCATTTGTTCTTTTGCTTCCTCGGCTGGGTCTTTGACTTGCCTCAGGGCTGGCAGGGCTCATGTGTTCTACTTTCCTGGTGTAGGGCAGGATCCCGCCTGCTCTTTCAGGCAGGTGGAGGGTTGTTCTGCTAGTTTGGATCAGAGCTGGGCAAGAAGCTCTTTTTCCCTGCCAGCCCCGAATCCATAGCCGGACACTACTCCTCAGTGGGCTGGCATCACCCCACTTGGCTCACAAACACTGCTGTCTTGGGGAGTGACTGTAAGAGCCTCCGGCAAGTTGTCGTCAACTTCCTCCTCATTTTCATAGCTTGCATCAGACTATGTTTCATGCATTTTTGGAGATTCATAACACTTGTTTTCAAGACTATGTTATCCTATTTAGAGACTTTATGGAAGCTCATGTTCTTGCTTGTGAAGAGTTGGAGACACTGAAAATTGGAACTGATCAGTTGATCACATACCAGGGAGATAGGATTGCCCAGGTGAGAAATATCAGTTCTTTGTTTTACAGAAGACTGTCATTGGTTGCAGAGGCTCACTGCCTTACAAAAGCCTGGCATTGCCTTTCCAAATGCTTACTTGGGACCTGAATAGAAGTATCTAGGACACACTAGAAGGGGGTTTCGTTTAAGTGTCATGATGCCAGGAAATGAGTCAAGTCTATTTTTGATCCTTCAGGATGGGAGCTGGATGGTCACTAGCCACTTCCTGGTTTTTACATGAATCACAGAGTTGTTTTTTTTTTTTTTTTTTTGGTACTGGGGTTTGAACTCAGGGCTTCATGGTTGCAAAACAGGTGCTCTACTGCTTGAGCCATACCTTCAGCCCAAATCATAGAGTTTTGAGCCTGAAGTATTCTGAGAAATTCACCTTCTTACAATGAGCATAGTTGCTCATGCCTGTAATCCTAGCTATTTGGGAGGATCATAGTTTGAGGACAGACCAGACAAAAAATTCGTGAGACCCCATTTCAACCAATAAAAAGCTGGGTGTGGTGACAAGCAACTGTCACCCCAGCTATAGGGGAAGCATAAATGGGAGCACTGTGGTCCATGCTGGCCTGCACATAAATGTAGGACACTATTCCAAAAATAACCAAAGCAAAAGAAAGGATGGGAGCATGGCTCAAGGGACAGATCACCTGCCAAGATGCTGAGTACCCTCCAGTACCACCAAAAAAAAAAAAAATCACCTTGCTCAGCTTCCTCACATCACAGGCATGGAGACCGAAGCAGAGGTTTTGCAAATGTTTATGGGAACCGGTGGTAGACTGGGGACCAGTGTGTGTGTGTGTGTCTCTTTCCTCAGACCAGGACATGGACTCAGGTGGCTTCTTGGTTCTGGTCACATCCATGGAACAGCTGAGGGTGGATATGCTCTGCAGTTAGGGGAGGGGGAGGCTTGTTCTGCACTGTCAGATGGGTTGAAAGGACAGTTGATCCATTTGTTCTGTGAAAAGCATTCATGAAGGTCCCACCACAGAATGGGAGCCAAATCATCGCAGGACTTTGGAGGGGATATTATCTCCTATCTTCAGATTTGGCTGGCTTTGGGCTATCATCAGGGTCACTGCAGCAAACAATACAGATCTTGAATCCTTGTTTTCCTGCTCTCCCTGTTTCAGTGGGTCTGAGGTGGATTCCAGGCATCTTTATTTTTGGAGTTTTCCGAGTGGTTCTGACCTCCTGCTAAGTTTGAACTAAGGATCACTTACTACCTCCACTTAGAAAATCTGAAGAGGTAAGTGGATTTCACAAGGTCATACCCTTGGACAGACACATGAAATGGGTTTTCCAGGTCACAGAGCCAGTTAGGAACAGAAGGGTTCAACATCACTGCTTTTCTGTAGCTGCAAGAGAAGCCTGAGCAGAGCTCTTTGCAGCCCATGGGTGAGGGAGGATGCTTGCCAACACTGGTGCCTGCTGCAGGACTAAGGGACAGGGCAGGGTGACAACTACCTTGTAATAACCAAATGAATATTTGGAATGATAAGAACTCTATTAAACACTTGTTACGTATTGGGTGAGAAAAATCTGGGATTGCAGCATTCGCTACCAGGTTGAAAGGTGCACAGACACCAACAGGACTTTTAGTTTTTGTTTTTGGCGGTATTGGGTTTGAATTCAGGGCCTAATGTTTACTAGGCAGGAAACAGTCATCTCCTGAAGACCCCCACCTCTTTTTTTTGGGGGGGTGGGACAGGGTTTGAACTCAGGACTTAATCCTTGCAAAGCAGATGCTGTACTGCTTCAGCCATGCCTCCAACCACCATTGGGATGTTGATATGGAATGTCACATTGTGTCCAACCCTGGGAAACCACCTTGAGAAAAGCTATTTGTTAGAGATCAACCAGTCTTTAGATTACTAAGGTACATGGTTGCTAGACCATGCTATAGCCAGAGAACCGTCAGAGCTCACATTCAGTGGGTACTTACTATATGCTGGCATCTTCTCCAGCTAATTTCATCCCTCTGGGTGAATAGTATTCTCCAAATTTTGCAGTTTAGGAAACCAAGATTGAGCTAGTTAGGGTGTTGACTGAGGTCACAGAGATGGAAAGTGGTGCAGTCAATACTCCAATTCAGATACATCTGATAACAAAGCCAGAAAGCGAAGAGGTGAGCCCCTTTTCTAGACATTGCTGTATCTAATGGCCAGATGTCTCACTAGACATCCTGTTTATCCAAGGCTGGCACGGCATGGCACATACAGTTTATATTCCCAGTTGCACTAACATAGTTTTCCCCTATGGTCAATCAGAAAAATCTACTGAATTGAACTGAAAGAGGCTTGCCTTCACGTACAGCTTTAATTCTTTTCCCAGGAGGCTATTTCAAAACAGGAAAATAAGATGGATCAAGCAAAAAAATTGTAATCGGTGAAATTTAATTTTTCTTGGAAAAATTAAAAAGAACATCTGATTTGTGGGGGATGCCACGCACAAAAACCCCTCTTCTATTATAACCTTATACAATCAGTGGTTCTTTCTGAAGCTTTTACCGCCTTCTCAAAACCTGGAAGAAACAAAGTGGTCTTTTCCTTTAATTTAGGAGCATGTAGCTGTGTTTGTAATAACAAGAAGCGTTTCAAAATAACTGAATGAACATAGTTTCAATCGTAGGATTGACTTTCTCAGCGTCTTCGGAACGAACGGCGTCAGACGAGGAAGAGCTGGACCGCGGTAACCAGGGCAACGGGGGCGGGAACTCCTCCTCCTCCGCCGCATTCCAGGAAGCGCGGCGAGAACGCTCGAAGAGGTTTGCCCGATTTGGCACGCCGTAGACCGCGGTGCATGCCGGGCCTCGGCAATATGGCGTCCTCCTTGATGTGCTGATGAGAGGAGTTTCACAGTAGCTCCAAACCAGAGAGCAGAACTCCCCTAACCTACTAAGCCCACTCTACCCGTTTTCTCCGCGGGTCCGTTTCGCCCGTTTCTCAGAACTCGTTCTCAGGCAGGGGAAAGCCACGGGGCCAAAGGTTAGGACCAGCCAGGCCGCGCGGACCCGGGGCTGAGGAACCGGCTGCGGGCGAGCACGATGGGCCCGTCCTGGCTCTGGTTGCTGCAGCTCAGGCGAGTGCGGGACCCGCAGGGCGGCTGAGTGGCTGACGAGACCCGAGGCGATCTGAACAACCCCCTTCCCTCCCGGGACCTCAGCCTCGTCTGAGCAGTGTGCGAAGTGGCAGCCGGAGCCGGGCGGCCTGCCCCGCGCTGGGATCTGCTGGGGCGTTGGAGGCCGCGAACAGGGTCATCGCGAGGCCCGAGGCCCTCCCGCCTGTGACAGCTCGGCCTGCAGCCCCTCCGGGAACCGGCAGCCCCCGGAGCAGCCAGGGACGTGGGATCTGGGGGTGTACGTGTGCCTGTGCGGAGCTCCCTGGTCTACCCGAGTCCCTCCGCCTCTCCCACCCTGCACCCCAGACTTCCCGCGCCGAGTTAGAGATAAGGATCGCAGACTTTTTTTTTTTTTTCCTCCCCTGAATAAGGACCCCCGCACACTCTCCATCCATTTATTTTCGGACTCCCCGGTCCCCCTCCCTTTTCCACACCCTGTATCTTATTTCCCCAGTCCTGGTACACACTAGTTTTTAAGGCTGGAGGTGCTCGAGCGCTTGCTGCCGAGGACTCCTCCTCCCCCTCCTCCCCTGATGGAGTCCGAGATGCTGCAGTCGCCTCTTCTGGGACTCGGGGAGGAAGATGAAGCCGACCTTACGGACTGGAACCTGCCTTTGGCTTTTATGAAAAAGAGGCACTGTGAGAAAATTGAAGGGTCCAAGTCCTTAGCTCAGAGCTGGAGGATGAAGGATCGGGTAAGTGGACTTTCACGTCGCCCCTTGGCCTTGGTAGCTTTTCCACCTAAGAAAGCTCAGAGCTAGAAGAGCGTCCTTGGGAAAGTGCCTGTATCGTTTCCCACCCACGTGTTGCAAAGTCAAGTGAAAAGCAAAAAACGTTTCAGACTCCAGTTTCGGTTTGAAAATGAAAAGGCTATTTTGTTTGGTCGTTATTCACTGGATAATGTTGATTCAAATGAGGTTTAATTCCGACAATAAAAGCTAAGCAAGTTCAAAAATAACTGCACTACAAACACTGAACATACTCTTTGATGTACTTACTGTTGGCAGTACAGGAAAGACACCTTGGGAAATAATACTTGTACCCATGTGGTTACTCTACTTTTTGTGGTTAGTCTAAGTTTTTAAAATATCCAGGTTGGGCGAAGTGCAGAAGTCTGATATACAAGATTACTGGAAAATGTCCAGCTAGTACCACATCAGTGCAAAGTTATTTTAAAGTTACAGTGAGCTTTAGAAGGCTAGCATAATCTTGTAAGTAATTTGTCTTGAAGCCAGACTCCTGGCTTTTTGTGGTTTGTTGTTGCTGTAACCTGGAGACAAACTTTCTTCCATAGAAATTAAGGAGTGTAGGGTATGATGGTTTGGAACTTGGGTCCAGGTTTTAGGAGTTTCTCATGATTTTGAGTGTAGACATTGACTCATAGGCAGCTGATAGGCAAGAGCCAATTTTGTTGAATCTGTCCTTTGCAAATCTCCAAATCAAACGGCTATTACCATGTGTTAAATTTGCACACCTATAATTTGTCTTTCTATGATTTATTTTTTGTGAACATTTCTGTTGTATCAAAGAAGTTGGTTTTACCCTGTGTGAATTGCTTGAAGCTTCTGTATGTGTGTATAGAAAATTTCTGTATTTTTTAGTGTATGCTATTGAACACTTAGGGTCATTCTACCCAGTCACTCACTAGTAATCAGTGTTTGAATTGCTCATTTGCTATCCTTATTTCAAGTAGCAAAAACCCTTGTTCCTTCGTATTATTGCTTATACTCTCTCTTCAACAAAACTAGAGATAAGGGCAAAATAGTTTCTGCCAGGTATCGAGGGGGTGGGAAGAAGGGGGAGGGGGAAGGTGGGTGGTAAGGGAGGGGGACCATGGGTGGTAAGGGAGGGGGGAGAAATGACCCAAACATTGTATGCACATATGAATTAAAAAAAAAAAAAGAATTGCTCGTTTGGCTTACTTTTAAAAAGTTAGGAAAATTTGTTTTATCCAAAAGCAGTTTAAGGAGTAAAATTGGTTATTGGAAGAGATTGTATAATCCGTCTTGTGGATATATTTAGTACTAATTGTGTAGTTAAAAACTTGGTTGCTGTGCATATATGAAAAGAAATTTAAAGCAATAATGTCTACTCTTTTTTTTTTCATTCTATTTGGAGGACTTTTAAAAAATGTTATTCTTTTGAAATGGTTCCTTCTTCTACCCTAAACATATGCTCAAACTATGCTTAACCTATTTTCATAACTGATTAATGGTCATATTTTAACCTTCTAATTTATGTGTGATCAACAACCCCTAATAAGCTCTTCCCAGGTTGAGACAAACAAAAATTCTATGAATCTTAGTAACTACTGAGATTGCTATTTAAAAAGGTCAGGGGAGAAAGTTTGCAGACTTTGTTGTCAGGGAAAAAAATCAGAAAGCTGGCGAGTGGGTCAAGTGGTAGAGCACTTGTGTAGCAAGCCTGAGGCCATGTGGTAGAGCACCTGTGTAGCAAGCCTGAGGCCCTGAGTTCAAATGCCAGGACTACAAAACAAAACCAACACCAACAACAGAATAAATCTGGCACTGGTGGCTCAGGCCTGTAATCCTAGCTTCTTGGGAGGCAGAGATAGGAGGATCAAGGTTCAAAGCCAGCCCAAGCAAATAGTTCTGGAGACTGTATCTTGAATATACCCAACACAAAACAGAGCTGGTGGAGTGACTTAAGTGGTAGAGCACCTGCCTAGCAAGCAGAAGGCCCTGAGTTCAAACCTTAGTACTGAAAAAAAAAAAAGAGAAAGAAAATCAGTTAACATGTTGACATCTTTAGCTATGTTTGTGGGATTGACATCTTAACTAGTCCTTATAGATACTTTCTTTTAGTAGACCACAAAGGGACTGTTTCAGTATACCTTACTAGGACAAAGGTCAGAAATTCAAGTGGTTCTAAGCGTTGGAAAGTAGTATCTCTAAGAGTTGGAAGGTAGTATGAATGAATGAAACAAGTCGTATTTAAGAACCACAAGTTCACAGAGGCAGGAGATATGCCATGTCTCAGCGGTAGGGTTTCTGGAAGATGGGCACAGTGAGGCTGTGGAATGTACGTACCATAACTAAAGGGAGTGGCCTGGCCTTGGCTAGCTCTTCCTCTCTCTCTCTCTCTCTCTCTCTCTGTACTGGGGTGTGAACTTGGGGCCTTGAGCTTGCCCCACTTTAGCCACTTCACTACTTTAGCCAATTCCTTGGTCTTTTTGGCTTTAGTTATTTTTCAGATAGGGTCTTGTGTGCCTGTGCCATGTTTTCCCTGGTTAGCCTCAAATTGTTATCTTCTTGATCTGTACCACCCAAGTAGCTAGGATTACAGGTTTGAGCCACCACACCCAGCTGTCTCTTCCTCTTTTTCTTTGAGAAGCCAGGAACCTTTTATTTTGTTGTGTTTAAATGTAAAGTCTTCTAGTTTTGAAATCTTGGTACTAATTCAGATGTTATAAACACAAAGCAGTCCAACACTGCAGGCACCCCCCGCCCCAGTTTGTGGGGCAGTTTTTGGCCACTGGATTACTATATGTGATTTCTGCTCTATCACAGCAATGGCAGGCTGTGATAGACTGCCCATTTGAGCAGCCAGGTGTCTGGGCCTCCTGCAGCACCTATGGTCCTGATTATTACCCTTTCTGGGGGCTGTTTACTGCTCTGTGTGTAAGCTCAGTTCTTGATTCTTTCCTTAGACTGACGTGCAGTTCCATACACTTTTATTTTGTGTGTGTGTGTGTATGTGTGTATGTGTATATATTTATTTTTGGCAGTACTGGGTTTGAACTCAAGGCCTCACACTTGCTAGGCAGGCTCTCTCTTACTGTTTGAGCCACTTTGCCAGGCCCCCCCATCCCACTTTTGTGTGTGTGTGTGTGATGGGTTTTTTCCAGATAAGGTCTCACAAACTATTTGCCAGGGGCTGGCGTCAAACTAATCCTCCTGGTCTTTACCTCCTGTGTAGCTAGAATTACAGGTGAGAGCCACCGGCACCCGGCTTATTTTGTGTATATATTAATGATTACTTACTGTCTCTTATTCTAGTGGTCTTGTTACATGTTCCTAAGACTGATATCTTCACCAAGGTTGATTGATGAGAGGTTTTTCTGCCCCTCCATGTTTGCCTTGTAGTTATAGTACATGCCTGCGCCCAGTTGGGATTCCTGCGTCTGTTCAGAATCAGTCCTGGTTTTCAAATGCTACTATTGTCACATTTTAATATCCTGCTTAAAAGTTTAATATCCTGCTTAAAAGTTTAAGTTTGTTTGGTTGATTCTACTATGTATAGTGAATGATGCATACATGTATCAATAGTGTTTGGGGCTTGTAATTTTCAAATAACCAGGCACACACATGAATTGTAGTTCAAAATGAACCATTCATAGACTTGTGGCTAAACTGATATGTTTATATCTCCCCCACTTGTGTTTTACTGTGAGAGTTTATAGTTATTATAGAATTTGTTTTCCCTCTGGGAAGTGTGCAGGTGAGGGTAATCAGTCTCAAATAGATTTTTTTGCCTGGAATTCTTGGGATGGAATCAGGAAAGCCTGAGAGTCACTGCTCTGAGTGAAACCACTGACATTTTGCTGTCTTCATGTATGGGACCATTGAGAGAGACCCTGCCTACATGCATATTGAGCCATTGGCAGTTGTATTATATAGACATGTGTGCAGGAGATATAAATAAAGCCAGGCAGCCCTTCTCCTACACCAGTCTCCAGCTCAGTTGCATTGCTGTGTAGCTATGCTTTGAGTAAGCCCTGGGGAAGCAGGGTAGATACATACACTAAAAAAACGGGTAAATGTGTAGGATGTGTTGAGCTGGGCAAATAGGAATGCTTCATAGCTCTTTATTGCTCCCTTTGTTTCCCTTGCTGTGTGTCTTCTCAGCTACTCCAGTTAGGTTCTGCTTCTCTATGGAGACTATTCTCTACACAGCCATCTTTTGTAACGGAGACTAAGGGTTCCTTCTCTACCTTAACCTATTTGACCTCTGAGCAGCCTTTGACACAGTTGACCACTTGCCATTGGGTCTTTATGAAACTCTGGATTTTCCTCTTTGGTCACTGAAGGCTCCTCCTCAATCTCCTTTGCTGTCTGGCACCTGAGCCAGGAGCGCCCAGGGACTTGGTCTGTTTTCATGAGCTAATCTCATTGAGGCCCTTGTCCTCAGATTCTGTTGACATACCAGAGACACTCAAACCCTCTCCTTAGTTCTTACCTCCCCTGAAGTACCTTTTCTAACACTACATCGATTTTTCTGCCTGTTCTCTCATCACGCGTGCCACAACCACCATCCACGCAGTTGTGGAAGCTGCAGTCTAGCTTGTCTGTAATGGTTTCCTCTCCTCACCGCTGTCCATTCTGTTTCATCAGTAGCACCTGCCAGCTTTAACTCCACAGCACATCTCACACTGCCTGGCTGCAGTTGCAGTCCAGGCATCTGCCATCTCTGGCCTGGATGACTGCAATTGCATCCTGCCTGGTCTCCCTACTTTCTCACTCTTGTCCTACCTCATAGTGGTCAGGGGATCTTATAAAGGTGCAAGTCATCTGACTGCTCTTTTCACTGGCTTCCTGAGTGTTTGGAGCGGAATGTAAAATCCTCTTTCTGGCTCACGATGGCTTTGTGAGCTTAAGCACTGTGCCTCTCCTGCTGCTTGGATCGCTACCTCTGCGATGCCTTCCCTCAGGTCCTTACATACTGGGCTCTTCCTTACTGTTTCCACTCAGCTCAATCAGCTACCAGGCACTTGTAGCCGCTTGTGCTTTCACTGATATTCTTCTCTGTACCCCCTCACTCAGATCAAAGTGCGTGTTTACTGTAAAGCAAGGACCTAGTGTAGAGTCCGAAGTCCAGGGCTCAGCACATAAGTAGGGGTCCAACAAAAAATGTGCTGATGAAAAAGGGAATAGTTTACAAAGGACATAGATTATTTTTCTTAAGGCTCCACATCAGGAAAAGTTATTTATTTAGGGGTCATTATCTCCATGTTATTGATGAGGAGAATGAGGCTTTAAATAAGTCACATAAGTGACATAGCTAGCAGTGAAAGGAAGCAGTACTTGAGAAACAAAGCCTAGTTTTAGCAGATGTGATAACTCATGCCTGTAATCCCATGTGAAGATTGGAAGGATTGCTGTTGGAAGCCAGCAGGGGCAAAAAGTTAGTGAGATCCCAGCTCTTTGGGAGGCCTTAGGTAGGAGGATCATGGTTCAAGGCCAGCCTAGGGCAAAAATGTGAGACCCTACGTAAAAAATAACTAAAGCAAAAAAAAAAAAAAAAAGGCTGGTGTGTAGTTCATTTGGTAGAGCACCTGCCTAGTATGCACAAGACCCTGAGTTTAAACTCCAGTACCACCAAAAGACAATTTTTTTTAAAGCGGCAAAAGTAAACTGTACCATAATGTTTAAACTCTCGACTAAAATATTGAGAAGTCACAGGTCTAAAGCAAAATACATTGGGCGGACAGCTTGGGTGGTGATATAATAAGGAAATAGACTGTAGACCGACATTAAGCAGACTGAGAATAGTGCTGGAGGTGTCGCTTTACCTCTTGTGCTCTTGATATGCCTCTGTGCTCCTGGGTTCCCCACACCCTTTCAGAGTTTTGAGGTCAGAGCTGTTTCATGATGATGGAATACATTATTGCCCTTTGTGCTGATGGTACAGGAGTTGTGGGGGTGAAACTAGCACCTTAGCAGGAACACAGACCAGGGCGGTGAACTGCCCTAGTGGTTATTGTCCTCTTTCTTTGTCCGGCCTTCATATTGGAAAAAAAAAAATCCAGTTTCAGTTGACAATGGCTTTGATAAGGAAGTGAAAATGATTAATTTTCCTAATCTCAAGTCTTGAACCCATGCCTTTGTAATACTTTGCTTGTTGACCCTTGTGTTTAACATGAGCACTGTGGCATTTGGAGGTGGGGCCAGGTGCTGGACTTCCATGACCACAGTGGGCCTGCCAGCCCACTCTGGGCATCAGGCTTAGGTAGTTGGCAGGCATATTTTTGAAAAAGAACCAAGTGAGCTGTCACTTTAAGGAAACGACTGACAGTGTTGCCAATGAGAAAATTTGAGCTTTCAAGTGAAAATTAGAGTTTTGGAAAACCCATATGAGTTAGACAGGTCCTCAGTACTTTAAGACTGTTCTGATAAGAATAGGTGATGTTATTGAATATGAGTTTTTTGACTACTGTTCAATGAAATGTGTCCATATTTGAAACAGCTGAATAATTCAGTGGACTAGTATTTATGTGACCAGTACAAGGTAATACAAAATCATCCATGGGCAAAAGATCCATTCAAAATGTGTTATGCTTTTCCAGTGATAGATGTCTTATGTTAAATTCTGCTCAGATAGACTGCAACAAAGCTTTAAGAAACTACCACTTAGAGCTGAAGGAGTGACTCAAATGGTAGAGTGTCTGCTTTGCCTACTTTGCAAGTGTGAAGCCATGAATTCAACCCCCCCTCCCTACTCTACAAAAAGAAGAAAAGAAAAGTAACTACCACGTAGTGAGTTTTGAGTTTCGATGTAATACTAAAGAAAAATGTTCTGAATATTTGGATATTCTGATACTCTTGCTCTTGGCAACTCTGTATCTTTGTGAGGCCAGACTTTTCTCCTGTAATTCAACCAAAACAACATATAGTAACAGATCAAATATAGAGGCATTTATTGGAATCTGACTGTCTTCTCTGCAGCCAGATAGTAAAGAGATTGCCAAAATGTAAGTGTCACTTGTCTCACTAGCAATTTTTGAAACTATAGTTTATATCATAGGAATATGTTGTTTGACTATATAGTGAGTTTATAATTACTTTTAAATTATTTTCTGAATATATTACATCTTTTTGGTTTTTATCCCCTAATATAGAAAATGTTGATAAATGTAACTCATTAAAAAAGCTTTTTGGGGCCTTCGACAATCTTTAAGAGGAGTGTGGGGCTCGGCATCGTGGTGTACTCTTGTAATCCTAGCCATTCGGGAGGCAAAGATAGGAGGATCATGGTTCAAGGCCATCTGGGCAAAAAAATGAGAGCCTATCTCAGAAAACAAGCAGGTATGGTAGTGCATGCCTGTAATTCCATATTTGGGGAGGTAGGAGGTCTGAGGCCAACCCTGGGCAAAAGTGTGAAATGCTGTTTGAAAAATAAACTAAAGCAAAAAGGGTGAGAGCGTCACTAAAATGGTAGAGTGCTTACCTAGCAAGTGCCATGCTGAGTTTACACTCCAGTATGGAAAAAAAGAAATGAAGGAAGGAAGGAAAGAAAGAAAGGGAAGGGAGGGAGGGAGGGAGGGAGGAAGGAAGGAAGGAAGGAAAGTGTAAGGAAATCTCCAGTAAGAAGTTCTAGAGCTGTGAGTATGGTTAAAAGAAAGTGGGCATCAAACTTCAATCAGAAAGTAGGGCCAAAATGTCAGATAGTGACTTGAATTGCCAGATAGGAGACTTAAAAGACCCCATCTGCATCATTCTGTTGGGGTCTCCAGACTTGGAATTGGGGTATGTTTGTGAAAAGCCTATGTGGTTGGGAGGGTGTTGCCTGACAAGCAGCCTCATAGAGACTTCAGGATCCCCTGTTGCTTCAGACCCCTGGTGGTGTCTGGAGGAGGCACTCTGCTTGTTCATCCAGTAGGATCTTGTTCTGTGAGTGGAGGAAATTGACCCAGTCATGTGAGGAGGAGGCAGCCAGAGGTCCTTTATTTAGTTTAGCTAAGGATGGGTGCTCACTTGCTGTGTGCTGTGATCTCCAGGGCCCTGTGGCCCAGGAGGATAGACCAATATGTCAGCGTCTAATATAACACTGATGTACTGATCGTCCTAGTGTTACAGGTGAGAGTGATGCTGTTACCAGGAACACCTTGATTTAATATTAAATAACTAAATCATCTGTGCAGAACCACATTTATGAAACATAAATCACACTGATCAGCAGTGAAGTTAGCCGCTGGGAACTTAATGTGGTTGGTTGTGGGGTACGCTTCTGGATTGCAGGTAGGGAATGCCATACATAGGATTTGTGTTCTGAAGATCTCAGCAGCTGTAGGTGGAATGGAGTGTTTGGGGAGGGGTGACATTGGAGGTGGAAAACACCAAGTGGAGGGGTCTGTAGTAAACCAGGCAAGAGACCATGAGTTCCCCAAAGAGGCAGACTTGGTAGGGCTGGAGGACAGGGCATGGATTCTTCTGACTCAGAAGGTAGAATCATGGAATCTGGTCAGAATGTGGGGGGTCAAAGAGTGGCAAAGCTTGTCAGCCTCACGTTCATTGCTGGTGGTCCAGTTACTGTCTTTTCATTCCACTTAAAGCATGTGAACTTGTCTTAGTGTGTCTCATGTGTGTCTCAGGAGTCACAGAGCACCATCCATCTAGATTAAAAAACCCTGCCTTAAAAAAAAATGCGCCATGTTCCACTTTTACCAGCATGCTGTGGAAGAGTCCTGAAATGGATGCGAACATTTCCTCCTGGTTATCACCTTGTAGAATTCGAAAGCCAGAGTCTTAACAGACATCATGTGAATTCTATATAGATGGTATCCTCCAGGGTTCCATCTCTATTCTCTTGTTACTCCAGAACATCTGTAATACTTGTTTCAGCAGAGCAGAGAATTTATACCTTTTCCTTTAAAGTCTAATTAAATATATAGAAAATGGCATTGAGGTAAATACTTGGCATTATACATTAATGCTGTAGTGTGTTTTTAGACCTTGAACTTGTCAGGCACTAGGAGGTGTGACTCTAGAGAGTTTTCATGCCTTTGGAGGCAGAACAGGAAATAACTCAAGAGGAGATAACCATTGATAACAAGTTTTAATTTTACCCAGTCATAAGTATGTTTTTCAGATATGTCAGTTTTTTCTTTAACTGAAACTATGTTGTATTTTTGTTGCAATTTCAAACACAGAGAAAAATTGTAAAATAGTATAATGAACTTTCATATAATCCTAGCTCAGATTCATCATTTGTTTGCATTTTGCCTCATTTGACTTATGGTTCTCTGTTTATGTATGTAAATACATAATTTTCCCCCCCTGAATGATTGAAGAGCTGGAGACACTGTTCCTTTTACTTCTATATGTGTATATGTATCTCCTAAGAATAAGGATATTCTCTTACATAACCACAATACAATTGTAAAACCCAGGACATTTGTCATTGATATTTAATGCTATTATTAACCCACAGATCACATCAAAATCCTGCCATTTTTCGCAATAATGCCCCTTTTGTTTTCTTTATTTTTTGGTGGGTTGGGTTTTGAACTCAAGGCTCATGCTTGCAAAGCAGGTGCTCTACTGCTTGAGCCACACTTCTAGCCCATTTTGCTTTGGTTATTTTGGAGATGGGGTCTTTTGAACTATTTGCCCATGCTGGCCTCAAATCACAGTCCTCCTGATCTCAACCTTGCAAGCAGCTAGGACGTGAGCCCCACTCCCGGGCTCCCAATTATGTGCTTTGCATTCTTTCTTTTTTTCCTTTTTTGGCAGTACTGAGGTTTGAACTCAGGGCCTCATGCTGCTATGCAGGGACTCTACCACTTGAGCCATTTCGCCAACTCTCTATAATGTCCTTTTATTATTAATTTCTGCCCCTTCCCACTCATTCAGAGTTATTCATAGAGTAAGGTAATTTAGATTTATGTTACTCTGGGTAGCCTATTTGAATCTAAAGGTGTTTCTCTTTCTTAGAATTTCCTGACCTTGATTTTTTTTTTTAATGTGGAAAGATACACCATTTTAGAGGGGGTTCCATCCCCAATGCTGCAATCCCCTCCTCCAGAAAAAAAGCAATCATTTTAGCTATCTTAACATGTAGCTCACTAAGTAGTATTAAGTACGTTTGCATTGTGTGATCAGTGAGCTTTCTGTCACTGTCACAAATAACTGAGATAATAAACTTGTGAAGAGAAGGGGATTTGGCTCATGGTTTCAGACATTCCAGTACATAGTCACTTGTTCTTAGGTCTGTGTCAGGGCAGCACATCATGCTTGGAGCCCATGGTAGAGCAAATCCCTTCCCTTCATTGGCTGGGAAGTGAAAGGAAGGGAAGGACTGAGGTCTCATTATCCTTTTCAAGGTCTCATCCCCTCTTCAAGGGGAGCCAGTGTTGAGGGCTTCCTTACTTTTGGGTATAGTGAGAGGTTCCAGGCTCACCCTGTACATTCCTGGCTCAGTTCTGGAATCTTCTTTTTCCCCAAGTTGCTCTGGTTCCTGCTGGTGGAGAATGGAATTTAGAAGCCAAGAGCTGGGAGCTGGGTATGTGCATTGCTCCTGGTGGGACATTGTTGGCAGACCTGCTCAGCAGAAGAGATTGCATGGAGAAGTCTGTGTCTGTCGATGTTTATTTCACATTGGCAACCATGATTGCACAAAGATAGCTCCAGCACCACCCGTTACCAAGAGTACATTCCGGTTTACCTTCTCCACACTTGCCACTCCCTTCTCACCAGTAAGCAGCTGGCTGCATGTGCCACATGTAATGATTTGCTCATGCCTGGGTTGCACAGAGGGAGAAACTGATAACCTGTACCACACAGGAGTGTGAACCACTAGGAGTTGATTTTATTTACCTTGTATTTTGAGAAAAACTGCACACGGTGAAATGTGTAGATATGACCTGTTAACTTATGCTGTTAAAAAAATAAGTATCAGGGGCTGGTGGAGTGGCTCGAGTGGTAGAGAGCCTGCCTCACAACCGTGAGGCCCTGAGTTCAAACCCTAGTACCAGAAAACAAAAACAAAAACAAGAAAAAAAAAATAAGTATCAGGGTTTGTTAATATTTTGTAGGAAAATCATTGTTTCTGTTCAGAACCATTTACATATGCAGCCCTGCTTTGAGCTTGGGATTGTGTGGGATACAAGGGAACAGAAGAAATGGTTGTGGGCCTTAAATTTTTTTTTTTTTGCAGTATTGGGGTTTGAACTCAGGGCTTCGTGTTTGTTAGGCAAGTGTTCTACCCCTTGAACCACATCTCCACCCCTGAGGGCCTTAAATTTTATTAGAGATAAAGGACATCCTTATAAAAAGGCAAGTAGAAGCACGGTGCAGTAATTGTTCATCTGCAATTGAGTAATTAGGAAGTGATTTAGAGAATTCTGCTTACAGGACATTCATCATTCATATTTTGTCTATTGTGCACAAGGCACTTGCCTGAGCCCTGTGCTGCTGCAGTAGGGAGTCCATGGTGGGTAAGATGAAAATCTCTGTGCTTAGGTGAAGTTGGGGGTTCAGGGTGGGAAAAGGAAGTTAATTTTCTAATAATTGATTTATAGAAGTTAGTATTTCAGCTAGTATTCATGCTGATTGTTGGAGATATATTGGTGAATAATTTCTGCCCTTTTTTATTTTTGGTGCTGAGAATAGAATCCAGGGCCTAGCACATGGTGGCTACAAGCTTTACCACTGAGCTACACCCCCTAGGCAATAATTCTTACTTTTAAAATATTTATCATTTACTGGGGGAAATAGATTGACATAATGCAGGAGGCAGGGCATGTGGGGTGGTGGCTGAGCGAGTTATGGAGAAAGGCCTCTGGGAGGAGAAATTTTGAGCCTGTACCTGAAATAATAGAATTAAGTAGATCAGGAAGGAGAGAGTAGGAGGCTGAGGTAGAGGAACCTGGCTGTGCAGAATTAGGGGGTGACAGCAGGGTCTTTGGGGGGAGTGGGGCCTTCTAGGGCCTCCTGTGTAAGGTAGCACTCCTGCCAAAGTGTCACTTGTCCCTGTCACTCTGTACCATGACCTGGGTTTGTTTTCTGTCACTACACTACCACCATCCCAACACTCAGTCATGTTTTTGCTCTGTATAACAAGTGGATGTTGTGCAGAGAGCAGAACTTTGTGTTCTTCACTGCTGCATCCCCAGCTGCTCACAGAGTGGCTGGCAGGTTGTAGGTGATCAATAACCATTTGTTGAACAAATAGATGGAGCAGAGGAGAGAATCACTGAGTGATCTGTGAGCTTGGAGATGTGGACAGGACAGAGTCCAGCAGTCTTTGCAAGGCTGTGGGAATCCTGAGTTTATCTTCAGGATTGCATCCTACAAAGATTTCTCTGGGTGCAGAGTGGGAAGTATGAGAATGTATGTGTATGTGTGGGTATATATATATATATATATATATATATATATATATATATGTGTGTGTCTATGTGTTAGAGTATGTGTATTTATGTGTGGGAGTATGTATATGTGTTTATTGTCTGTGTGACAGTGTATGTGTGTGTATGAGTGAGCTTGCATGTGTGTGCATGTGTGAGTGTGCCTGTGTGTGTGGGGGGGTTCTGAATATCCTGAGAATGAGGGATCTGAGTGCTGGGGAGGCGTTGATGGCGTCTTAGAATAAGGACATGTTGCCCCAGAGCTCCTGGGACCAGGATTGATGGTGATTGGTGATTGGGTGCAGGAGGTAGCAGGTAATGTGCAGGCTTCTGGCTGGATAGAGAATGGAACAAGACACTGTGAACTTTGGAATGGGAAGGAATGTGTGTTTGGTTGTGGAAACGGGAAAGTTTTCCTTAAGGAGTATTTCAGTGAGACCTGTGGAAAGCATTGCCTAAAACAATGGCCTAGCTCCCTATCCCTGGCTGCTTTCCCCCACCTTCAAAGTGCAGTGAATAGTATTCATTCAGTTGGATGTTTTCTTGAGTGACTGATCCTTAAGAGTTGATCATACCAATAGTTTAAAGCTGTAGCAAATAAGGGAACTGAAAAAATGTAAAGTTGGGCTTTTCTTTTTCCTGCATTTCCTGTACGTCCTTGTCCAGATCACAGGGTCCATTTAGGTATGAGCATTGCTGAGCTGTAAGGTGTCTTTTACTCTTTGCTGCTCCACATGTCCGAAGTGTGCTTGATGTAGGTGCGTGTTCTTTCATCAAGAAGGGGACCACACTGCACTGTTAGACTTTCCATAGTTAGTGGCTGGCATGGCTTAGCAGATGGCAGGGCCTACATCCAACGCACAGTTTGTCTTTATGGCTTAGGCACCAAAGAACTATGGTATGCTCTTTTACTTCCTATGTACAGCCCTTTTCCTAAAGTTGTGGTTTTGCTGGGTTAGCAGGCATGAATGCTTCCCTTCAGAAGTTTTTGTTCTTTAAATAAAACTATACTGACATTATTTATTTATTTTTGTTGTTCTGGGGATTTAATTTAGGGCTTTAGGTTTGCTGGGCAGGTGCTCTACTGTGTGAGCCGTACTCCTCAGTCCCTGAGGATAGTCTTAGTACCTGAAAAATATTGTAGCATTTTTATTGGGGTAGCTTAGTTCCTTGAAAACATTTTTTCCTTCAGATTATAAAATGACACATACTTATCAATTGTAAAACATTTAGAACTTACTGAAAAATACAACAGTGAAAATTAAAATTACATAAAATCCTGCCATGCCACTATTAATATTTTGGTTATTTCCCATTTCTTTATCTTCCCTTTCCCCACTTCCCCAATCAGGATCATATTATCTGTATAAAACATTATTTTGAATTGCATTTGTCCCTCACTGTTGGTGGTGGATCGATTCTAGGACCCCTGTCCTTTGTGTATACCAAAATCCAAGTCTCTTATATAAAATTATCCATTATTTGCATGTAACCTCTGTATACTTTAAATGATCTTGAGGTTACTTATAATACCTAATGCAGAGATGAAGAATTAGAAGGTGGCAGATTAGAAACTTCCTTCTTGTGACTCTAAGAATGAGAAGAGTCAGGATATCAAAGGACAGACAGTATTCTGAAGAGAAAGGAGGAAGAGCAAATGGAATCACCAGAGATGACACAGGGCAGTTGAAAAGCCTAAAGAAATAGAAAGACTGTACAGAGAAAAGTCGGAAATAGCTCTCAACTCCAACCCTGGCACCCCAGGAGAAGGGGAAGCTGAAGCCACAATTATGAGTGTTGTTGCTGTTCAGGCAGCTTGTCTTCTTCTTTTTGAATGATATTGGGGATTGAGCCTTAAAGTCCCTGAGGAGACTCCCAGATAAAACCAGAAGAGATACCAGTTCTAACAGTTGCACAATTGCAACTTAGAAACACAAGAAATAGGAAAAAGCAAGACAATATGACTCCTCTAAAAGTTCACAACTTTCTTATAACCAAATCGAAAGATATAGAAATGATTGAAATGTGAGGCAAAAAAATTCAAAAGTCTGGTTTTAAAAATGATCAGTTACTTCAATGAGGATTCAAATAAACAGAAGCAAAGAAGTCAATTTAAGACCTGGACAAGTAATTCAACAACTTGGATGAAAAATTCAGCAAAGAGATAGAGATTCTAGGGAGAAGCCCAAATGGAAATCTTAGAAATGAAAAACTCAATAAATCAAATAAAAAAATCAGTGAAAGGCTGGGTGTTGGTGGCTCACTCTTGTAATCCTAGCGATCCAGGAGGGAGAGATCAGGAGGATTATGGTTCAAAGCCAGTCTGGGCAAATAATTTATGATACCCAATCTCAAAAAGAACCCATCACAAAAAAGGGGCTGGTGGAGTGGCTCAAAAAAAAAGCAGCGGAAAGTATCACCAATAGACTGAACTTTTTTTTTGGGGGGGGAGGGGGCACTGGGGTTTGAACTCAGGGCCTCATGCTTGCTAGGCAGACTCTCTTACAGCTTGAGCCACTTCTCCAGCCCCACCAATAGACTAAACTGATGAGGTAGAAGAAAGAATATGAGGATTGAAGACAAGGTGAAGGAATTATTACATTCAAATTGGCAGTAAAATAAACTATCATGACTATGGCTTCTGAGACTTCTGGGACATAATTAAGAGAACAAACCTATGAATATGTGGTGTAGAAGAGGGAACCAAGGTACAGACTAATGACATAGAAACTTATGCCATGAAATTGTAGCAGAAAATTCTCCAAATCTAGGGAAAGAACTGGACATCCAAGTACCTGAGGCATTTAGAACTCCAAATAAACATGATCAGAAAAGAACCTCTTTACATCATATTATAGTTGGAATGCCAAGAGTACAGAACAAAGAACATATACTGAAAGCTGGAAGAGAGAAGCACTAAGTTACTTGCAAAGGCAAATCTGTCAGAATAATAGCAGTCCTCTCAGCAGAAATATTAAAGGCCAAGAAGGCATGGATTAATGTATTTCAAGCCTTGAAACAAAATAAATACCAATCAAGACTATCCAGCAAAGTTACCCTTTAAAATCAAAGGAGATATAAAGACTTTTCATAATAAGTATGACTTTTCATAATAAGTTGGTGTTGCAGAAGATACTTAAAGGAATACTACACACAGAATAGGAAGAAAGATACACATAGGCATGAGAGCTTAGGAAGGAATAAATCTCACCAGGAGAATAGGTAAGAAGGATAATGAGAAGTAGGAAAGAAGCAAACATTAACTCAGTAAACTAGCAAACCTCTAAGATGAGGACAGTAGAAGTTGGTACATACTTCTCAACAATAACCTTAAATGTCAATAGTCTTGGCTCTGAAATCAAAAGATGCAATTGACTGGATTAAAAAAAAAATAAGAACCAGTTGTTTGCTGTCTACAAGAAACTCACCTCACAGGCACAGACACACATGGGCTGAAAGTGAAAGGATAGAAAATGATATTCCAAGCAAATGTAATCTCAAAGTAAACAGTAGTAGCTATATCCATACTTGACAAACCAGGCTTAAATCCAAAATGAGTCAGAATAAAGATGGTCACTACATATTAACAAGGGGAATAATTCACTAAGAAGATAACAATAATTATAAATATTTATGACTAACATTGGTTCACCCAGTTTCATAAACACTACTGGACATAAAGGGACAGATAGGCTCAGAAACAATAATAGTGGGTGACTTAAATATCCCATCTCATTAACAGAGATATCATCCTATTATCAGACAAAAGCAATCCTGAACAAAAAGAGCAATGCTGGAAGTATCACAGTACTTGATTTAAAATTATACTACAGATGCATAGTAACAAAAACAATATGGTACTAGCAAAAAAACTGACACATAGGCCAGTGGAATAGACTAGAGGACCCGAAATAAATCTACACTGCTGCAGGTACCTGATTCTCAACAGAGGTACCAGAAATGTTGGAAAAAAGACAGCTTCTTCAACAAATGGTGCTGGGAAAACTTGATATCTTCATATAGAAGACTGAAACTAGATCCCTATCTCAATCTGTAACGAAATCCATTCAAAATGAATCAGAAACATTGAACACTGAAACATAGGGAAAACACTTGACATAAACATAGGCAAAGACTTTCTAAATAGAACTCCAGTAGCTCAGGAAATAGTAACAAGAGTTGACAAATGAGATTACATGAAATCATCTGCATGATGAAACAATTACCAGAGTGAAGGGACGGTCTAAAAGTGGTAGAAATTTTTTGCCAGCTGTATATCTGATAGATATATTCGGAATATGTAAAGAACAAAAAAATGAACATGAAAAAATGATCAAATCAATAAATGGGCAAATGAAGCTGGGTGCCTCTGGCTCACACCTGTAATCCTAGCTGCTCTGGAGGCAGAGATCAGGAGGATTGTAGTTCAGAGTCAAGCCTGGACAAATAGTTTGTGATACTCTATCTCAAAAATACCCAACACACCAAAACAGGGCTGGTGGAGTGGTTCAAATGGTAGATCTTCTGCCTAGCAAGAGTGAGGTCCTGAGTTCAAACCCCAGTACCTCCAAAAACATGAATTGTACAGATTACTGTCAAAATAAGAAGTACAAATGGACAATGAATACACGAAAATATGTTCAACATGTTTTTTGACATGTTCAACATCCTTTGCTATTGGGAAATGCAAAGCAAAACTATCTTGATTCTACACTCTAGTTAGAAAGGCTATCATCAAGAATACAAACACTGATAAATGCTGGCAAAGATGTGAGGGGAAGAAAGAAACCCTTACATACTATTTGTGGCAATGTGAATTAGTGCAGCCAATATGGAAATCAGTGTGAAGGTTCCTCAAAAGACTAAAAATAGAATTACCATATGATACTGCTATACCACTCCTGGGCATATACCTGAGGTAATCTAAGGCAGCATATGATAGAGACACCTGCACACCCATGTTTATCACAACACTATTCACAATCATCATGCTATGGAGTCTGCCTTGGTGCTCATCCACAAATGAGTGGTACATATACACAAAAGCCAATGTGGCATATATACATGCTGGAGTTTCATTTAGCCAGGACTAAGAATGAAATTATGTCATTTGCAGGAAATCAGTGGAACTGGAGCTCATCATGTTAAGTGAAATAAGTGAAACTCACAAAAACAGATATCATATGTTTTCTCTCATATGTGGAATCTAGATTTTATAAAAAGACATGAGGGGGTAGAGGAGCTAGATTGGGCAATGAGGCAGGGTGAATATGACCTAAATACCATCTATATGTGTGTGGAAATGTCATAATAAAACCCTTTATTTTGTATAATTAATGTATGGTGATTAAAAAGTCCAGAGATGCTCATCAAATATATATAGTATATACACCTAATACAGTGTAATACAATGTACTTGATACAAATTAGGTGTATACAGTATATACACTTAATGCAATGGAAGGACTATGTAAATAGTTTTCCTCTGCATTGTTTAGGGCATAATGATAAGCAAGTCTTTACATGTTCAATAGAGAAACAATTTCTTGAGTGTTTTTCATCTGAATTGAGTCTGGATGCAGAATGCTGGATGTGGTGGGCTAGCTATATGTTTTTTTGATATCGTTACCCTTTTAAGATCCGAGGCTTAATAATAGGCACACTGGGAAGCCACCACTCCACTTGAGAACTGGATCCTCACCAATGCCTGCCTGTTTCCTAGCTCAATGTCTCTCGCCTCTGGAAAGTCACAGTGAGCATCGCTTAGCTTTAAGTGGTACTTACAGTGTGTTAGGGATTATGCAGGCTTTCCGTAGAAACCATCCATATGGTTCCCATAACAACCCTGTCAGCAACTCATTTTACAATTGAGGAAATTGAGGCAAGAGGTGGATGGTGGAGCACAGATTTGAAGCCAGGGCATTTTTTTTTTTAAGAAGTGTTTCTCTATAGAGCTTAGGCTGGTCTCTACCTTGCTCTGTAGCCCAGGCTGTCCTTGAACATAAGATCCTCTTACCTCAGTCTCTTGAGTGCTGGGATTACAGGCATGCGCCACCATGCGGATGGCTGCAAGGCCATCTTTTGATACTGCATCATCTGCCCCTGGAAGAATGCAGATGTTAGTGCCCAACCTGGCAGATCATAGTTACAGGAACTCCCTAGGCACACAGTGTATTTACTTGTTCTTTCCTTGTTTATTGACCTTCTTGTAAGTTGACCTCTGCTGTATCAGCCCTTCTGTGAGAATGAAAAAGGTGTAGACCCCATCCATGAACCTGGGAAGGGTTGTAAAAGACATGTGCTCCCTGGCTTGTTGGATAGACACAGGAAGTCAAGACATATACATAGTGTTCAGGACAGTGAATCACTCATTCTGATCCATACAAGACGAAGTAGCCAGTGAGGCGTTTCAGAAGGTGGGGTCCTTGGGGAGTCAGGACTGAGTGCACCCTGAGAGACCAGGAGGTTTAGCTGGTTGGGATGTAGAAGGAAGGGCGGATTCCCTAGGGATTGTGTGGATAGTGTCCAGGTTTAAGGGAGGAAGGCCTTTGGGAAATAGCAGTGGAAGATGGTGCCCATATCTATGTTACCTTTAAACAAAATTACTAAAAGCTGTAAACATTTTAAGGGAGATGTTTAAAGTCCTAATTTTTCATGAGATGTGGATATTTGTCTTAGGTTCTTTTGGCTGCTGAGAGTCTCCCTAAGGGACTCTGAGTGGCTGAGTTGGGTAAGGACACCTTGTATATCTTTAAGTGCTAGATGAATTGCTGCAAGGTGAACATACTTATAACCAGTCCCCAAATCACAAGACGGAGCCTGCCAGCACCCGGATGTCCTTGTGTGCCTTCCTTACACCAGACATTCTCCTGGCTATAGAGGTTAGATGGTTGTGCTCTCCTTTCTGGTTTCTTTTTCTTTTTTTCTTGGTGGCACTGGGGTTTGAACTCAGGCCTCACACTTGCTAGGCAGGCCCTCTACCACGTGAGCCCCTTGCCAGCCCTCTGCTTTCTTCTGCTTACCCCTTGTCTCCTGTGAGACTTGTTTGGTGATGCTTTGTGTAGCTGAACTTGCACATTCTCACTGAGAGGAGTATTCCATTGCCCTTTTGATAAAAACTGGGGCACTTTCCAACATACCGGCTATTAGAATTGTGCTGCCATTAACCTTCTTTTACATGTCTTTTGGAGGAACCTATATACAGATTTCTCTTGGGTACATCTAGATGCCTAGGAGTGGGATTGCTGGGTGATACAGAATACATATATTCAGCCTTTCTAGATACCAGGCCAGTCTGCTTTTCTTCTTTTTTTATTTTATCATTTTTTACATTTGCTCACATGTATACATTGTTTTGGCCACCTCCCCCCCACTTTCCCCTCCCAGTCCAGTCTGTTTTTCGTAGCAGTTGTGACCATATAAAGCATTACTGCCAGTGATGTGTGAGCATTCCAGTTCCTACACATGCTTGCCAGCACCTGGAACACATTGAGCTTGAGAGGTTTGTAGAAAGAAAGTCTATAGATCAGGTTCCCAAGATTTATGCAGACAATATTAGGCAGCGTGTTACATAGTAGAGCCTTTGTAACTCCTGCATGACTGAGCCAGGGGTCCTTGGTGACTCTGCTACAGATGTCGGTTGCATAGGGAGTTTAGTAGCAGCTGAACTTCTGGGGAATAGTTAGTTGTTCAGGAGGCAAAGGGAGAGTCAGCTGTGGTGGCAGACCAGGGATTTGGGAGGGAGCATGTGGCTGTTGTTGGAAGCAACAGTAAACAAATACTTCCCTGGGGAGAGCCAGCAGACTAGAGAGATTAAGTGGAAGCTAATCCCACTTAATCTTGGAGCGTGGAGGCTCTTGGAGCATGGCTCCCCCGCTCCAAGGTGGAGGGGAGCCACCTTGGAGCGTGGAGTCGCCTCTCTCCACACTTTGTATTCCTTTAGAATCTACAAACATCTTTTCATATAGATTGAGCTGTTTTATCCTGACAGCGGGTTCAGGCCTGTTTTATTACAGTTGAGTAAACCGAGGTTCCTTGAGAGGGGGCCAGCCTTACCAGTTCTTTCCTGTCAAGTAGTAGAGCACAGAGGGAGGGAGTCCAGGCCTCATGCTAAAGGAAGTAGCCCCACAGTGCTCTTCTGGGTTGCAGCCTTTGTCAAGATCTCTTATGGGTCTGAGTCCCTCCTTATGTAGAGTCAGACAGTCTTGATGTCTTCTGAGGATTGAAGAGATTTTTAATCTAGGAGAAAGGACTTTGGTGTATAACAGACTTTGGTCCAAGAAGGCTCCATGCTTTCTAGCTGTCCTTTGGTTTTACATCTACAAAGTGGGTCTCAGCCCACTCATCTCATAGTGCAGCTGCGGGGAGGGGTCAGTGGGATAGTATCTGTGAAGGAGCCGGGACTGCTTGACATGTAGACAAAGCCCGTTAATGATGCCCGTTTTCTATTCTGAGGGGCACTAACTTAGCTCCTTTGTGTTTCTGTCCACATGCTCAGTATGGACAGAACATTCCTGTTTTTGTGTGGTGGCTTATGGAGTATTTGGAAGAAGAATGAATACTTGCCCCTTTGAGGCAAGCCGTGCCTGGAATTTTCATCCCTTCATGAGGGGCAGAAGTGAGGTATTCAGCATTGTAGCAGGAGCTCCAAGCTAGGTGGCTTTCTTTTCTTTTTTTTTTTTTTTCCTTAATTTTTAAAAAAGCTCTTTGCAATGATGGCCTCTTTCCAGCCCAGGGTGGAAACTCTCCTGAGAGCCTTGCTGCACCTGAGCATGAGGTTTTAGTCAATGTTGTAGATTTATCAAAAACTAGACTTCATGACACATTTCCTATAAATCAGTGTTGGTGAGCACTATGGGAAATGAATTGATTCCTACAAGCCACCATGGCAAGTATTAAGTATCCAATAATAGCTTTTACTTTTTTTTTTCTTTTTTCATTTTTCTTTTATTATTCATATGTGCATACAAGGCTTGGTTCATTTCTCCCCCCTGCCCCCACCCCCTCCCTTACCACCCACTCCACCCCCTCCCGCTCCCCCCCCTCAATACCCAGCAGAAACTATTTTGCCCTTATCTCTAATTTTGTTGTAGAGAGAGTATAAGCAATAATAGGAAGGAACAAGGGGTTTTGCTGGTTGAGATAAGGATAGCTATACAGGGCATTGACTCACATTGATTTCTGTGCGTGGGTGTTACCTTCTAGGTTAATTCTTTTTGATCTCACCTTTTCTCTAGTTCCTGGTCCCCTTCTCCTATTGGCCTCAGTTGTTTTTAAGGTATCTGCTTTAGTTTCTCTGCATTAAGAGCAACAAATGCTAGCTAGTTTTTTAGGTGTCTTACCTATCCTCACCCCTCCCTTGTGTGCTCTCGCTTTTATCATGTGCTCATAGTCCAATCCCCTTGTTGTGTTTGCCCTTGATCTAATGTCCACATATGAGGGAGAACATACGATTTTTGGTCTTTTGGGCCAGGCTAACCTCACTCAGAATGATGTTCTCCAATTCCATCCATTTACCAGCGAATGATAACATTTCGTTCTTCTTCATGGCTGCATAAAATTCCATTGTGTATAGATACCACATTTTCTTAATCCATTCGTCAGTGGTGGGGCATCTTGGCTGTTTCCATAACTTGGCTATTGTGAATAGTGCCGCAATAAACATGGATGTGCAGGTGCCTCTGGAGTAACAGTCTTTTGGGTATATCCCCAAGAGTGGTATTGCTGGATCAAATGGTAGATCGATGTCCAGCTTTTTAAGTAGCCTCCAAATTTTTTTCCAGAGTGGTTGTACTAGTCTACATCCCTACCAACAGTGTAAGAGGGTTCCTTTTTCCCCACATCCTCGCCACCACCTGTTGTTGGTGGTATTGCTGATGATGGCTATTCTAACAGGGGTGAGGTGGAATCTTAGTGTGGTTTTAATTTGCATTTCCTTTATTGCTAGAGATGGTGAGCATTTTTTCATGTGTTTTCTGGCCATTTGAATTTCTTCTTTTGAGAAAGTTCTGTTTAGTTCACATGCCCATTTCTTTATTGGTTCATTAGTTTTGGGAGAATTTAGTTTTTTAAGTTCCCTGTATATTCTGGTTATCAGTCCTTTGTCTGATGTATAGCTGGCAAATATTTTCTCCCACTCTGTGGGTGTTCTCTTCAGTTTAGAGACCATTTCTTTTGATGTACAGAAGCTTTTTAGTTTTATGAGGTCCCATTTATCTATGCTATCTCTTAGTTGCTGTGCTGCTGGGGTTTCATTGAGAAAGTTCTTACCTATACCTACTAACTCCAGAGTATTTCCTACTCTTTCTTGTATCAACTTAAGAGTTTGGGGTCTGATATTAAGATCCTTGATCCATTTTGAGTTAATCTTGGTGTAGGGTGATATACATGGATCTAGTTTCAGTTTTTTGCAGACTGCTAACCAGTTTTCCCAGCAGTTTTTGTTGAAGAGGCTGCTATTTCTCCATAGTATATTTTTAGCTCCTTTGTCAAAGATAAGTTGCTCATAGTTGTGTGGCTTCATATCTGGATCCTCTATTTGTTCCACTGGTCTTCGTGTCTGTTTTTGTGCCAGTACCATGCTGTTTTTATTGTTATTGCTTTGTAATATAGTTTGAAGTCAGGTATTGTGATACCTCCTGCATTGTTCTTTTGACTGAGTATTGCCTTGGCTATTCGTGGCCTCTTGTGTTTCCATATAAATTTCACAGTAGATTTTTCAATCTCTTTAATGAATGTCATTGGAATTTTGATGGGAATTGCATTAAACATGTAGATTACTTTGGGGAGTATCGACATTTTTACTATGTTGATTCTACCAATCCATGAGCATGGGAGATCTCTCCACTTTCTATAGTCTTCCTCAATCTCTTTCTTCAGAAGTGCATAGTTTTCCTTGTAGAGGTCTTTCACATCTTTTGTTAGGTTTACACCTAGGTATTTGATTTTGTTTGAGGCTATTGTAAATGGAATTGTTTTCATACATTCTTTTTCCGTTTGCTCATTGTTAGTGTATAGAAATGCTAATGATTTTTCTATGTTGATTTTATATCCTGCTACCTTGCTATAGCTATTGATGATGTCTAGAAGCTTCTGAGTAGAGTTTTTTGGGTCTTTAAGGTATAGGATCATGTCGTCTGCAAATAGGGATATTTTGACAGTTTCTTTACCTATTTGTATTCCTTTTATTCCTTCTTCTTGCCTAATTGCTCTGGCTAGGAATTCCAGTACTATGTTGAATAGGAGTGGAGATAGTGGGCATCCTTGTCTGGTTCCTGATTTTAGAGGGAATGGTTTTAATTTTTCTCCGTTAAGTATAATGCTGGCTGTAGGTTTGTCATATATAGCTTTTATAATGTTGAGGAACTTTCCTTCTATTCCTAGTTTTCTTAGAGCTTTTATCATGAAATGATGTTGGATCTTATCAAAGGCTTTTTCTGCATCTACTGAGATGATCAAGTGGTTTTTGTCTTTGCTTCTGTTAATGTGGTTTATTACGTTTATTGATTTTCGTATGTTGAACCACCCCTGCATCCCTGGGATGAAGCCTACCTGGTCGTGGTGAATAATCTTTTTGATGTGTTGCTGAATTCGATTTGCCATTATTTTGTTGAGGATTTTTGCATCAATGTTCATTAAGGAGATTGGCCTATAGTTCTCCTTTTTGGAGGTGTCTTTGCCTGGTTTTGGGATAAGTGTAATACTGGCTTCATAAAATGTGTTTGGCAGTTTTCCTTCCCTTTCTATTTCATGGAACAGTTTAAGGAGGGTTGGTATCAGTTCTTCTTTAAAGGTCTGATAGAATTCAGCAGAGAATCCATCAGGTCCTGGACTTTTCTTTTTGGGGAGACTCTTGATTGCTGCTTCAATTTCATTTTGTGTTATAGGTCTATTCAGGTGATTAATTTCCTCTTGGTTCAGTTTTGGATGATCATATGTATCTAGAAATCTGTCCATTTCTTTTAGATTTTCAAATTTATTTGAATATAGGTTCTCAAAGTAGTCTCTGATGATTTCCTGGACTTCCATGGTGTTTGTTGTTATCTCCCCTTTTGCATTCCTAATTCTACTAATTTGGGTTTTTTCTCTCCTCATTTTAGTCAGGTTTGCCAGGGGTCTGTTGATCTTGTTTATTTTTTCAAAGAACCAACTTTTTGTTTCATTAATTCTTTGTATGGTTTTTTTGGTTTCTATTTTGTTGATTTCAGCTCTTATTTTTATTATTTCTCTCCTTCTATTTGTTTTGGGATTTGCTTGTTCTTGTTTTTCTAGGAGTTTGAGATGTATCATTAGGTCATTGATTTGGGATCTTTCAATCTTTTTAATATATGCACTCATGGCTATAAACTTTCCTCTCAAGACTGCCTTAGCTGTGTCCCATAGGTTCCGGTAGGTTGTGTTTTCATTTTCATTGACTTCTAGGAACTTTTTAATTTCCTCTTATTGCATCGATGATCCATTCTTCATTAAGTAATGAGTTATTTAGTTTCCAGCTGTTTGCATGTTTTTTGTCTTTACTTTTGTTGTTGAGTTCTACTTTTACTGCATTGTGGTCAGATAGTATGCACGGTATTATTTCTATTTTCTTATATTTGCTGAGGCTTGCTTTGTGCCCTAGGATATGATCTATTTTGGAGAAGGTTCCATGGGCTGCTGAGAAGAATGTATATTGTGTAGAGGTTGGATGAAATGTTCTGTAGACATCTACTAGGTCCACTTGATCTATTGCATATTTTAGATCTTGGATTTCTTTATTGAGTTTTTGTTTGGATGACCTATCTATTGATGATAATGGAGTGTTAAAGTCTCCCACAACCACTGTGTTGGTGTTTATATATGCTTTTAGGTCTTTCAGGGTATGTTTGATGAAATTGGGTGCATTGACATTGGGTGCGTACAGATTGATGATTATTATTTCCTTTTGGTCTATTTCCCCTTTTATTAGTATGGAATGTCCTTCTTTATCTCATTTGATCAATGTAGGTTTGAAGTCTACTTTGTCAGAGATAAGTATTGTTACTCCTGCCTGTTTTCGGGGGCCATTGGCTTGGTAAATCTTCTTCCAGCCTTTCATCCTAAGCATATGCTTATTTCTGTCGGTGAGATGAGTCTCCTGTAAGCAACAAATTGTTGGAGCTTCTTTTTTAATCCATTTTGTCAAACGGTGTCTTTTGATGGGTGAATTAAGTCTATTAACATTAAGCGTTAGTACTGATAGGTATGAGGTGATTCCTGCCATTTAGTTGTCTTAGTTGTTTGAAGGTTTGATTGTGTGTACCTAACTTGATGTTACTCTCTACTGTCTTGCTTTTTCTTATCCTGTGGTTTCGTGCTGCCTGCCTTTTCATGGTTAAGTTGGGTGTCACTTTCTGTGTGCAGGATCCCTTGCAGAATCTTTTGTAATGGTGGCTTTGTGGTCACATATTGTTTTAGTTTCTGCTTATCATGGAAGACTTTTATTGCTCCATCTATTTTGAATGATAGCTTTGCTGGGTAGAGTATCCTGGGGTTGAAGTTATTTTCATTCAGTGCCCGGAAGATCTCACCCCACGCTCTTCTTGCTTTTAATGTTTCTGTTGAGAAGTCTGCTGTGATTTTGATGGGTTTACCTTTGTATGTTACTTGTTTTTTCTCTCTTACAGCCTTCAATATTCTTTCCTTAGTTTCTGAACTTGTTGTTTTAATGATGATATGTCGTGGAGTAGTTCTATTTTGATCTGGTCTGTTTGGTGTCCTGGAGGCCTCTTGCATTTGTATGGGAATATCTTTCTCTAGATTTGGGAAATTTTCCATTATTATTTTGTTGAATATATTACGCATTCCCTTCGCTTGCACCTCTTCTCCTTCTTTGATGCCCATGATTCTCAAGGTTGGTCTTTTGATGGAGTCAGTGAGTTCTTGCATTTTCTTTTCACAGGTCTTGAGTTGTTTAATTAATAGTTCTTCAGTTTTTCCTTTAATTACCATTTCATCTTCAAGTTCTGAGATTCTGTCTTCTGTTTGTTCTATTCTGCTGGATTGGCCTTCTGTTTTGTTTTGCAGTTCTGTTTCGTTCTTTTTTCTGAGGTTTTCCATATCCTGGCTGTTTTCTTCTTATTGTTGTCTATTTTTGTCCTGAGTTCATTTATCCATTTATTCATTGTGTTCTCTCTTTGCTTTTACTTTTTTTTGAGCCATTATCTTCCTCTGTAGCCAAGACTGGCCTCAAACTATTGAGCCTTCTGCCTCAGCCTCCCAATAGCAGGAGTAGAGGTGTTAACCACCATGCCCGGGTCTGTCACATTTTTGTGACAGGTCAAATTCATTTCCTTCACAACGAGCATTCTTCTTAAAATAATTCTGGGAATCAACCAAATCAGATTGGGTGGCATTGTTCCTTTCTAATGAGCGTACTACAAAGGTGAATTTTTTTGATAGTAAAAATGATAGTAAAATTTATTAGGAAAGAAATTTAGTTTAACAGGATAAAAGTGAGGGGGAAATAGGGAAGGAAAGGAGAAACATCTCCTGCTCCCCATGAAGGGAATGGGAGTGAAGATTCCATATATGCATATTTTTATTCCCATGGCCCCTGTCCTGTGAGGTAGACTTCTTGAGTTTAACAGTTGCTACTGTGAGAGGGTTCTACAATCTCCCCTTTGCTGCTGGTGCATATCTGATTCTTCTGCTCTGTGTCTCTCTTCATATGGGCTCATTGGCACCCTACCACCCCTAGCCCAGCACTGGCCCACGTCCCAGATGAAATAAGCATCAAGTAGGAAATCCTCCAGCTCTGTGAGGTGTAGGGCCGAGCTGGAAGTTGGGGGCTGGCACTGGTCACTGGGTTTTGGAATTGGGGCTGCCAAGTAGGGTTGAGCATCAGCCCCTGTTCTGCCTTCGCTAAATGTAAGCTCTACCTCGACACTCTTGTTTATGATAGAGGTAGTAGTGCCATATTAATGTCTTATATTGCTGTTTTTTTTTTTTTTTTCGGTACTAGGGCTTGAACTCAGGGGCCTTCACCTTGAGCCACTCCACCAGCCCCATTTTTTGTGATTGGATTTTTTGTGATAGGTTACTACTTGTCTGGGCTGGCTTCTAACTGCAATCCTCCTGATCTCTGCCTCGTGAGTAGCTATGATTACAGACATGAGCCACTGGCGCCTGGCTATATTGCTGTTCTTAATTTTAGAAAATGGATCCTAATTTATCATCTCTTGTATGACCATATTAGAGTTACTTACAGTTTTCACTTAACTATATATTTGAGAAGTTTTGATCAGCTTGTCCCTGATGGAGAATTTTCTTTATGAGAAGAATTTTATGTTAATTAGGTTATAGTTGACTCTGTAGATTATTTTTCCTTCATTTGAAATGTGTTTTGAACACAGTATGAGTATTTTCAGAAACAGAATGACTTTATGCAATTGTCTTTATACAATTACAAGCTCGTTTTAAAATCTAGGAGTAATAAATCCAAACAAATATGAAAAACTGGTTTTTATCCTAATTTTCCATAAGAATGTTTATTGCAGCATTCCTTAACTTACTCACTTAGTATTTGTTGAATGTAAGTAACCTTTTCCCCATGGGTAGAGAAAGGATTATTTGAATCACCCTGCATAATACAGTGGACATTTCAAATACGTTTTTCTCCTCTAGAAACTCCATTTGAGTCTTTATACTTTATTTCTCTCTTTTTTATGTTCATGCTTTGCTTTAAGTTTTTGAACAAATATTCATAATACTATTTTAAAGGTCTTTTATTTCATTTTCTGTCATTTTTGGGTCAGTTTCATTCTTTTGTTTTGTTTTATTGTCTCATTATGAAGCCCAGGCTGGACTGGATCTCAGTATCCTCCTGCTTTAGCCTCTTGAGTGCTGGGATTATAAGTGTGCACCACCATGCCCAGCTTCTGGGTTGGGTTCTACTAATTGGTTTTTTTTTTGGTTATGGATCACATTTTCCTGCTTTTGAAAACTTCATCTAGTGATTTGATTGTATGATGGATCATAGTGAATGTTACATTGCTGAGCATCTGGATTTTCTTGTCTTCATTTAAACAGTAGCGTTGACTTTGTACTAGCAGGAAGTTCATTTACTTGTGGATCAGCTTGTTTCATTCAAGGCTTGTTTTCTATCTTTTTAAAAGCAGGTCTAGGTTAGGGGTTGGCAGACTATCGCCATGACCTTTCATTATTTTTGTTGTCTTTTGAAACTCAGTCGTGTCATTTTTTGTGTTGTCTATGCTGCTTTCATGCTACAGTAGCCAGGTTGGGTGGTTGAGATTGATTGTTTGACCCAGAAGGCCTAGACTATTTTCTTTCTGCCCTTTGCATAGAGTGTCTGAGGACCCCACCTTGAGGAGCCTTCACTCTTGGCTGGGTTAGCCCTGTGCCCAGCTGTAGCCTTGGTCTCTGTTGGATGTGCTGGGTGTTTGCCTAGTTCTCTTGATCCTGACCTGTTGGAACTTGTGTTTACTGACCTTGTGTGGCTTCTTTTTCCTCAGCAATTGTTATTTGCTGGGTTTCCTGGATGGTAGTGTAACTGGTTCTTGACTCCTAGCCTGAGTAACTATTTTGCAGCAAGCTGCTATGTAGTTGTTCTCTGTGCCAGACTGCAACACAAGCCCTCCTTCCCATGGTGGGATAATGTCTGCTGAGGTCAGTAAGACCCTGGTAGAACAAGCTGTAGAAATGTGTAGCTTTCCCAGGGTCTGTGTCTCATAGTATTGAGCAGTAGTCACTTCTCTTTTTGACCTTAGGTAGACTCCAGTCCAGATTTCCGTGTAGACTTGGAGCCAAACGCTTAGAGCTTTGTAGGCTGAGGGTGGTGGCTTCTTGGTGTTTGAGAGAATTCAGGTGGCAGCTTTTCAGAAGTTATGGACCAGGCTGGGTAAATGCAGTCCTCTGAAGTCTGTTGCTCTGTAAGGAACTCCTATTAAACTAATTTTACTCATTTAAGCTGGGCTTGTTTGAGTCAATCTTACGGCTGTTGAGGTCATCTCAGTTTGAATACATGCTACTCTGTAGACCTCCTGAGGAAATTCACAAAACATGGAGTTTCACCATAGCAGCGGAGCTGCTTAGCGTAGTGCTCAACCGAGGACCCACGGGACCTCCTAGTGGCTTCTGGACTTCCCTCTGTGAACTCTCTCCTCTTGGATACTTTGCTGCTGCAGACACCTAGGTGATCTCTGGTCCCTGCTTGGGTTCTTAGCTCAGGACCCTACCATGCTCTGCTTGGGCCCTGTCACTCCATGCAGAAAGCTCCAGTGACCATGGGGTTCACTTCATTTGCCTTCTCAAGGATCTCTTTTCATAGGGCATGTTAGTGTCTGAGAGACTTTTATAGATTTGTTTTCTAGCTGTGCCAGATGGGAGCACCAGTCTGGCACTAGTGTTCCCCGTTTCTGAATGTGGAGGTCGCCCTCAGCGTGATGCAGAAGAGCCAGGTTGAAAGAGAGAACATGCTGGGAGATTAACGGTGCCTGGTTAGATCACGTCTCAGTAAACACAGTAGATGGGTTGACAGTTACAAATTGTTATGTATTGGACCTAACTTCTCCCCAGTGGAGTCTCGCTTTCCCTCTCACATATGGCATCAAATGTTGATGACTTGTGTATCAAATTAATAGTGCAGGTTGAAGTCTGGAGGAGTTCGACTTGCATGGTCCCCAGGCAGGTAATCTGTAAATCTGGAGTTAGATTACCACTGTCCTACAGGGTTTTGTAAAGCCAGGTAGGTCAGAGGTGAAACTGAAATGATTGTTAAACATGCAGGAGGTTTTAAGCTTTAAGAATCCAGTCGTCTAAATTGTGCACTTTGTCATGCAGTCCAGAGTTTTGGATTTGACTTGCTGCCTTGAGTGTTTAGTTAATTATGTAGAATCCTCTTTTGGTGCCATTAGAGCCCTGCAAGGAGTTGTCCAACAGCACTTTCATTTATCATCTCTATTTGAGGAGATCCTTTCTACTCTTATTTCCTTATTTAAAATTATGAAACATCTGTTCAAGGTCAATCAATATTTATTAAAAGAACATCTGGGCTGATGGTGTGGCTCAAGTGGTGGAGCACCTGCCTAGCAAATGTGAGGCCCTGCGTTCAATCCCCAGTGAAAAGAGAGTATCTGTGGGACCAGGTGATTGGCTCATGCCTATAATCCTGTAATCCCAGCTACCTGGAAGGTGGAGATTTGAGGATTCCCATTTGAGGCCAGCCTGGACAAAAAGTTAGCAAGACCCCATCTCAATCAATAAGCTGGGAGTTGTGGTGCATGTCTGTCATCCCAGCTATGCAGGAAATGTGAGTAGGAGGATTGCTGTGTAGGCCCACTGGGGTGAAAATGAGAGACCCCATTCACTAAAGCAAAAAGGTTTTGTAATTTTGCTGTGGCTCAAGTGATAGAGCACCTGCCTAGCATTCACAAGACCCTGAGTTTAAACTTCAGTGCTGCCAAAAAAAAAAAAAAAAAAAAAAGAAAAGAAAAGAAAATATAATAACGTGTACGCCTGGGTCAGGAAAGGGAATATTTTAGCACCCAGAATGGTCCTTGTCTTGCTTGGCACTGATCATGGCTACCCTTTCCCTCCTCCAAATACTGTTGTTGCTTTTTTTGGTAGTAATTATTTCTTCACTTTTCTGAATTGTTTTCCTACCTCTGCATACATTTCTACAAATTGTACTTCAGTTTTCCTACTTTGAAGTTTCTGATAGAGTGCATTTACTTTTTGTGTGTTGCTCATTTCCTCGATATTATGTTTGTAGAATTGCCTAGGGTGCTGGATATATGTGTAATTGATTCATTTTCACTTCTTTATAAGATCTCATTACATGCATGTAATACAATTTATTTATCCTTCCTACTGCTGCAGGGTGTTGAAGTGAGCATTCCTGTATATTCTGGTGTATATAAGCAGGTTTAGGGTACTCATGTTTTCTTTTTTTGGGCGGGGGGGTTGGGACTGTGGTTTGAACTCAGGGTTTTGCACTTGCAAAGCAGGGGCTCTATCATTTGAGCTACAGCTCCAATCCATTTTGCTCTATTTGTTTTGGAGATGGGGTTTCACAAACTATTTGTCCAGGCTGGGCACAAGCCGTGATCCTCCTGATTTCAGCCTCCCAAGCCTAGGATTACAGGCATGAGTCACTGGTGCCCTTCTTCTTCTTCCTTCTTCCTCTTTCCTCCTTCCTCCTCCCTCCCTCCCTCCCTCCGTCCTTCTCTCCCTCCCTTCCTCCTCTCCTCCTCCTCTTCTTCCTTGTTCTTCAGGCTTCTTACCTATTTTTCTGTTGCACTTTTTTTTTCTTAATGATTTTAGGAGCTTTTATGTATTTGAATATGTATTATGAATACCTTTCCATTGTGAGGTTTGCTTTTCATGAGCTTTGGGAGTGGATACAATTGACACTCTCAGTTTCAGGATGGTCACATTTATCAGTCTTTCCCTTTCAGGTTAGTCCTTTTCTGTATTCCTGTCAAGAACTGTTTTCCCACCTTGATGGTACTTGTTTTTTTGGTGGTGCTTGCTAGGCAAGGGCTCTACCATTTTAGCCACTCTACCAGCCTTGTTTTTCCACCTTGAGAGAGCGAAGGTAATTTCCGTGTTATCTGTAACGCCTTTATACTTGCCTTCCCTGTCTTTAAATATTTTGTGCATGATGTAATGTAGGGGTCCAGTCTCTTTTTTTTTTTTTTTTTGTGGTTCTACGGTTTGAACTCAGGGCCTCATGCTTGCTAGGCAGGTGTGCTACCTTGAGGCACTCTGCCAGCCCTGTTTTTGTGTTGGGTAATTTCGAGATAGAGACTCACGAACTATTTCCCCAGGGTTGGTTTCAAACCATGATCTTCCTGATCTCTGCCTTCTGAGTTAGAATTATAGGTGTGAGCCACCAGCGCCCAAGTGTGTGTGTTTGTGTGTATGTGTTTTAGTGAGAATACAATTTATTTTGTATGTTCTTTTTTTTAAGCTATAAAATAAGTTTATTGGCAGTAACCTCATATAATTCATTTCCAGTATTTAATGCTACAAAGTTTAGGGTCTTTGAGATCTGCAGGATCCTTGTATGTAACTGGCATCAAGCTAGTTACATTCTGAGCTCTTTTTAAATTGCTTTTGTTATTTCTTTCTGTTTCTTCCAACACAGACCTGTGGTCTGCATCCAGTAAATGGAGAAATAAACTGGGGCAAAAACTGCATGTTCTTATAATCTGTATGTTCCCACACGAGATACATATCTTAAGAGGATTTTCCACTGGAGTGGTCAGGTCCTCACCGCTATACTGTTTGTTCACTGTTTGTTTATACTGTGAACAAGCTTTTCTCCCTAGCACTGTGAGAGTTCCGCCATCTGGGAGGCAGACAGCAATTGTTACCCAGCTTGTCAACTTCTTCATCCCTAGACCACTGCAAACAACCATGGTTCATTGTTCTTATTTTGTATGTTCTTTACATGCAGCACTCAGGGCATCTGCACCTCATGGCAGTCTGTGCAGAGCTTCTTGCCTGTCCCCCTACAGAGTGTGCAGAGCTGCTACAGATGCTGTGAAGCTTGTGAGTGTGAGTGCAGTTGCCTTGAGCTGAGTTTTCCTGATGTTTAGAGCCACAGATCCAGAGGGACAACCTGCTCCCAGCACCAGCCTTCTCCATTTATCTTAGGCCATTTGCAGGAGTCCACTGTGAGTAGTCAGCCTCAGACTTACCCTCTCCACTGCCTGACCTGAGGCAATTCCTGCTTCTTGTTAGTTCCCACTGCAGTGAGTTAGCACTCAGGACAGGGATGATCAGTTCTGGGAAAGCTCAGTAGCGCTTACCAGTAAGGCTGTGCCACCCTAAAGTGTTCTTTGTAAAAAAAATTTAAGAAATTTTGATATAGGCTTTTAAAATGACTTTCTGTTTTGTTTTTCTTTTACGGTTAGTTTTAGTGAATTAATTTTAGAGGATTTGTGGCCTCTAAAAGGACTTGGTTTTCATGTGTATGAACATGAAGCTGTCATGCTATCCTGTCTCTTGGGTGGCAGCAGTGTTCCCTGCTCATTCCCGACTTGAGTATTTGTGCATCCTCCCTTTTTCTCAATTCTTGTGAGAGGATTAGTCTTTCAAATAACTGGCTTTTGACTTTTTTTAGTTTTATTATTTCCTTTTTTATAACTATATTAGAGTTTTTCTAGGATTTAAAAAATTGGATCACAGAGCATCTGATTTCAGCAGGGCAGGGACTGGGGGGAGCCATTGACATTATTGTCACATGCTGACGGCGCCCCCTAGTGTTGTGGGTCATAAGCTTGCACAACTGTGTGTGTGTACACTGAACTTCAGTCCTTTGAAATTTGTTGAGATTTGCTGTATAGACCTGTATAGGGTCATTTTTTGTCAGTGTTTCCTTGTGTTGGAAAAGTAACGTGTATTCGGCTGTTGGGAACCACATGCTGTATGTGTTCATTCAATCAAGTATTGTATCTGTGGTATACAAACCATGAGGGTTTTTTCCTGATTTTTGGAGTACTTTTATCAATAAGTCAGAGAGATGTGTCAGTGTGCATAAGTCCAGTTCTCCCTTCAGTCTGTGCATTTGCGCTGTGTTTCTATTTTGAGGTGACACTAACATGATCTTCTTGGTGAATTGGAACATGCGTTCTTAGGAAGTGACTCTCTGCCTCTTGGGTTTATTCATTTAATGTGTTTGTGCCGCTTTTCTGTCAAGTGGTGTTTGCACTATTTATTGTTTTTTTCTCTTTATGTGGGTCTGGGTTTCTGTGTCCTTGTGTCTCATATGAGGTCTCTTGTAAGCAACTTGCAGTTGGATCATAAAAATCCATCCTGATGATTTTTATATTTTAATTGGAGCAGTTAGACTATTTACATTTATTTGGGCCCAAATCTGCCATCTTATTTGTGTTTTTTTGTCCTACTTACACTTTTAAAAGGATTGAAAATATTTACTAGTTTTGAAATAATACACTATTCGCTCTTGTAGTAGTTGTCTAGAAAATGTAGTGGGTAGACTGAAAAAAGTTTAAGGATGATTAAGACCTTTGTCTTCCTGGACAGTTCAATACTTTGGGAAATCATTTAATCCTTTTGTTTCTTATATGCTAGTATTGTTGACATTTAATTCTGTGAAGTCCTGGTTACTCGTGTTGGACACAGTGTTATTTCAGGTCAATGCATGCATTTATGCCTCTGTTGTTCATTTCTTTTGGGTCTCAGGACTTTCACATGGGATCGCTCATTTTGATGATTCCATCAGAATTTTTTGAGTTTTAGAATTTCCTCTCATGAGAGCTAATTCTCTTTGTTAGTCTTAAGATGTCTTCATTGGGTCCTAATTCTTGAAGGATATTTTCCCTAGGATGACCTTTCAGCATCTGTAGGTACCATTCTACCGTTCCAACTGTTGCTGCTTCTCCACTTCCTCTGTTTCTTCCTCCTCCTCTTCCTTCTTTCTTTTTTTTTTTTTTCTCTTCAGTATTGGGGTTTGAACTGAGTGTCTCACATGTGCTAGGCAAGTGCTCTGCCACTTAAGCTATGATTGCAGCCCTTTTTTGCTGTACTTACTTTTCAGATAGGGTTTGATGTTTTTACCTGGGCCGGCCTGGACTTTGATCCTCCTACCTTCGCCTCCTGTGTAGCTGGGATGAAAGGTGTGTGCCACCATGCCCAGCTTATTGGTTGAAGTGTTTTGCCATCTTCCAGTTCTCTGTCTGCTAAGTAGCTGGGATTATAGATGTGAGCCACTATGCCTGGCCCTGCCCCTGCCTCTGATGCTGTTCACCAGAAGTCTGCTGCCCAGTGGGTTATTGCTGGTCTGCTTTGTTTTCCTCACACTGCTCCCTTGTCCCCCCACTGCTTTAAAGGTTAAAGGTTCTTCCTGTGTTTTCTTAGTGTGGGTGTGATTTGTGTTAATTTTTTTTTTTTTTTTTTTTGGTGGTACTGTAGTTTGAATTCAGGGCCTCACGCTTGCTAGGCAGGCGCTCTACCATTTGAGTCACTCCTCCACCCTTAATTTTTCCTTTGAATTTAGTGTGGTTTTGAGTCTGAATTAGTGCCTTTCATCAGTTATAAAAAAAATCCTCAGTTATTGCATTTCAAATAGGCCTGTTTCATTCTCTATATGACTTTTGGGACACTATAGAGGTATGGTCACTCTTAATTTTCTTTCCAAATTTTCGTTCTTTTGTGCTGCACTGTAGGTATTTCCTTCTTTTTCTTGCTATCATGTTTACAAAGTCTCTCTTCAGTTATGTCTAGGCTGCTTGTAGTTGTCCAGAGTACCCTCCTGTTTATGCTGTTGGATTCTCTTTTCAATATTTTTATCTGGCTTAGCAGTAGGTTACTTAAAAATTACCAGTTTTCTGCAGTTATTTTCAATCTGCCATTTACTTCATTTGAATATATAGGTAGAATTTTTTTTTTTTTTTCAGTACTGGGGCTTGAACTCAGGGCCTATACCTTGAACCACTCCACCACCCCTTTTTTATGTTAGGTATTTTCGAGATAGGGTCTTGCGGAAATAATTGCCTGGGGCTGGCTTTGAACCACCATCCTCCTGATCTCTGCCTCCTGAGTAGCTAGGATTACAGGTGTGAGCCACCCGGCACCCAGCTCTATTTAGAACATTTTATTATTTGATAATTCTAATTTTGAAGTTTTGGATCTTCTGTTTGCTCCTTATTTTGGGGTCTTCTAATCATTGCTCCTGTAATGTGTTTTGTTATTTCTTATACTCACTGCTTTTGCCCTTGGAAAGTCATTTGTGGGAACTGGGTAAAGCCTGGGATGTAGGTGCCTTTGTTCAGGGTGGATTCTTGTTTGCTTCAGCCAGGGTCAATCCCTTTAGACCAGACTCATGGGTTGAGATTCCCTGGGACATCTGGAGATGGGAAGCTGGCTTGCAAAAATGCATGGAAGTTGCAAAGACCACATAGTGTATGGTTCCATATGACATGTCTAGATTAGGCATGGGGGTGGGTCTTTACCTTCTTCCAGGAAGGAAAGAGGAAGGATTTCAAAATAACACATAGTTTCTTTTTGGGGTGATAGAAATGTTCTAAAATTAGGTTGTGATGATGGTAGCAAAATTCTAAATAGTCTATAATCACTCAGTTGTATAGTTAAAACAGGTGACTTTTTTGGCTTAGAATAACTCAATAAAGCTATTAAAAATGCATTAAGACCACCTGTGACTTCAAGTCCTTTGAGTCGTGACTTTGTCTCTTTTCTCTTCTGCCCTTGTCACTGCCAAGTTCCCTGAGGAGGTGGAGGTGGAATGATGGCCTGGTTTACTTTTCCTGCCCTGTGGGGACAGCCTCAGGGCCCTAGCTAATGTGGGGGCTCATCTTGGTTTCCTGCCTTGGGCTGCCTGGGCCCCTAGACTCCTTTTTCCCCTCATCTGAAGATTCTCCTAGGCCAGTTGCTCCTTCGCTTTGCTCTCCCTTTTATTTCGACCTTGTAGTATTGCAGTACTTCCTCGTTACTTTTAAAGAGATTACAAGTCAAAAGATGGCAACACATGGGTCCAACTCATCCTCCTGATTGCCATTCCACTGTCCTTGTCCCCACATGGAAGGGCAGGTCTGCAGAACCTAGTCTCAATTCCTAAGTCTTGAGAAGTCTTACTTTGTTCTTCTGTTTCCTACCCTCTCTTTACACATTTCCTGTGGGCGTGGACCACTTTCTCCATCACTTAATAAGAGGGTCTTTATAATGCGGGTGAGAGCTGGGGCTAGTAGCAGAGACAGCCTGCCTGGTTCTGAGCTTCAAGGAAGTCTGCATATTATTTTTGCCAGAATAGTTTTTAGAAATTGGGTTTTTTTTTAAGAGGTAGGGAGTGGGAGTGTTTGAAATAAATTGGTCACATTTCTAACAAGGAGAATATTTATTTTAGTAATTATTATTATGGATAACACAGTTTCCTTCTTAGGAGGGTTAAGCTTTGGTTTTTGTGAATTGTCTAGAGCTGTATTCCCTTCTTGATTAGGACAGGAAAGGAATGAAAGCTTATGAAGGGAGAAGGATCTCAACATGGACCCTAGCAATAAAATGCATTAAACCATACTTTAAAAAGACAAAAAAACCATGCTTGCTGAATTAACAGTGAATGAAAATGAAGTTAATGATAATTTTTGAGTTTAAAAGTTATAGTGTATTTGCTTACATATAAACAGTTACAAAGTTTTACAAATGTCTTCCTGCTTGTTTGGACATATTCTTGTCCCTTTGTGACAAAAGGTCATAGTAGTGTGCTCCCAGCCACAGAAGAGCTGCAGCACCTGTCAGGTGAATGCCAGACTTCTTCCTACCTGCATCCTTGTCTCTGTCCCTTCTCCTCTAATCCCATAGCATTTTGCATCACTTTGTATTCTGGAACACAGATTACCTTCCTTTTCTAATTTACTGTTTTATTTATTCTTTTTACCTTTTTGAAAGGTTTGTAGAAGAAAGCAATATCATAGATTTGAAAAATCAAAACAAACTATTGAAATAGTGATAACGAAATAATATTAGAAGCTACTCATGAGTTTTGGGGTTTCCTTCCCTGTCATTTTTCAAGTGCACCCACTGCCATTGAGGTGTCCATAAAGTCCCTGTTCATGATTTTCAGTTCCCATATCGCTGGATATTCTTTTGATGATTTTTAATGTCTCCTTGTTAACCCGTACTTTAACCATTGGATTCTGTTGGCTAGTCAGGTTTCTTCTTGTGTAGTCCCTATTGCCCCCATGTTGTGGACAATTTCATTATTATGGATTCCCGGGAGTCAGCTAATGGGGCAAAAGGGCAGGAGACTTGGGTGAGAATGAAGATGGAAGGGACCAGCCCCCAGCCTGTTCCTGTCCTGGAGTGCTGGCTCCCTCTGCTTGAAGTTTTTGTTCCCCCTGTCCTTTCTACCTGAAACAAGTTTCTCCATTTCCCAGAACAGTTCTCATTAGTACACTTTTGTCTTTTCACATTTTTAAAGAACTTATAGATTCGTGACAAATTTGCGGTGAAAAGTGATAGAGTAATAATGTCGCCATTTTGTGAATTGGCCAAAATGGCAGCCCGGCCCCTTAACAGAAATTCCCGCGCTCTAAGACAGCCCCACCCCTACCAGAGACTCCCGCGCATGCGCTAACTTCCTTAGCCGCCCCCTTCTATAAAAGCCACGCCTCGCTCAGAGTCTGGGCTGGGTCACCTTTCCCGGCCAGCCTGGCAGTTCCAGCCTGCCACTAAACTTTGCTCTTGGACGTGAGACTTTTCTCGTGAGCTTTCTTTGTGAGCAATGTTTTTCCTAACAAAAAGCATTCATACCTACCTTTTCAGATTAAAGTGTTTTCTTCACGGAGTAACATATCTAAGTCATGCTGCTGCTCACGCTGCTTTTTAAAGAGCTACCTGCAGTTGTGTAAGTAGGAATGTGAAGGAGCTGGTCATGGAGTGCTTGCCCTATGGGCTGAATTAATTGATAAATGAACTTGACTTTGTACCAGAATTTTTGGACTTCTAAGTTTACTCACTTAATAGTATCTATGTATTCATCCGAATTGGCATGAAATGATTTTCAGGTTACTTGAGAAGTACAGTGTTCAGAATGGTGCTCAGGCCAGCTGTTGGTTGCTGGGCACAGTGGACAAAAGTTGCCTGGGTCGTGGATGTGGATGTGGATGTGCCTCTCACAGCAGCCTCCTCTACTCACCTGTGCGCGCGGGCCTGGTGTGGTTGTGTGTGTGTGTGGTGGGGGGGCTGTCCTGCTCTTGATTCATGCTGTCCTTTCTACCCACAATTCCATAAGCATCGTTTTCACACTTGCTTAGCCATTGCTAAGCCATACCTGTCCTCTGCTCACATGGTTAGTTTGTGCTAGGTGCAGAACCTAGAATTTAACCTTAAGTTTTTATCTTACTGCACTTGGTTGCTTTGCCAAATCTTTTTGGATTCCTGATTGTTTCCTCAAGCTTATTCACAATCTTTTCCATGTGAGCTACTTAACAAGCTGAGAGTGTGGCTCAAGCGATAGAGTGTTTCCTTAGCAAGCACAAGACCCTGAATTCAAAACCAGAACGGCCAAAAAAAAAAAAGAAAAAGAAAAAAACCCACCCAATGTAATAAATGTGCTAGCTACACCTTTCACCATTTAATGACAGAGATGTAGCATTGGTCAGAAACTGGCATCCATCTCTAGACTGCTTTCTTGTGCCATGTTTCAGCCCTGCACTGGCTTCAGGGCTGTTTTCTCAGAAGGGCCTTGAATCTGGAGCCTTCATTGGAGGGAGAAGGTGAATAGCTAAAATGTAGGATGGGTTTCCTTCAGAATCCTTCTTACACTTAATGAAGACATAGTTGAATACCTTTTATGCTTATGAAAACACCTTTAGTATTTGAGTTGATTGAAGGCAAAATATAACCCGCCATTGTGAAGTTCTGCCAAAAGCAAAGGAGCTGCGCCTTGACCTAGGCAACAGGGTGCAGCGTGTAGCATGTGGGGAGACAGTCTTCTTGCTTAGCAGCTGTTGTTTTTACAGGCTCTTTCTTGTAACAGAGCACACATTAAAGAGTTTACTCGAGGTGTGTGGTTGAGATAGTACGGGAATTCAGACCCCTGTCTTCTGAGGAGGTTCAGTTGAGCAATTGGTTTATTTAGCCCCAACACAGATTATTCTTTTGAGGGTAGGGCTGTGGAGAGAATGACACTTAGATGTGATGTTGGCACTGCTCTTACCATAGTTCACAGAGAAGGAAATTGAAGGTTTGAGAGGTGGAGTCGTTTGTACAAGGTTGCATAAGGTCCCCTGAACTCAGCTCTGCTGTCTCTAAAGTGGTGGAGTAGGCTAGGGAAGGGGACATCTGCCATCAGTTTTCTGATTAGCAAGTACTTTGGGCTCCCCGGCATGGTCAGGCCAATGGAGCAGTCTTTGTGGCTCTATGCGCGCTCAGAGTTTTAGGTCATATGTGTTTTTTCTCTTGGAGTTGAAGCAGTAGAGGGGCTCAGTCAGGATCCAGCAAAGGACAAAAAAAACCTATGGGGCATACAGTGTGTCAGGAAGGAAACTAGATGTACTGGAGTTGCAGGGTGGAAGGGCAGAAAAGAAGGCTTTAGATGCCAGAGGTTAACTGTAGGAGCCTTCATGGACTGTCTCTAGGGCTGGGAGACAAAGAGAAGAGGTTATATATAGAAGGGGATTGGTAAGCCAGGGTTGGGCCTAAGGAAGTAGGGACTTAGCCTGGTGCTGCCCACTGAGGTGGACAGAAAGAAGATGAGGGTGTGGGAGACAGCAAGCTGACAGAAAGGAAGACACTCTGCTCCTTCTCTTGGAGGCCTCTTTCTTGTGTTCTTGATGGCAGAACCCAGGAGAAATTTCTCTGAAGAGGAGTTAGGAGTTGCATTTACTAGTGCCAGTGCCTCCAGTGAGGCTGGGTGTGGAGTAGGTTGGCAACTGAGCCTGGTGCAGGCTGCTCCTCTTCAGGCAGCGTTCACTCATCTCTTCTGCTTGTGTTTGAACTTCTGCACAGCAGCAGCGTTTCATGGGGTAGGATGTCTCTGTAGCTGTGCTTTACCCAACCTTCCTGGCAGGGGCAGGGGTGAGGAGCTAAGATCAGAATGGGTTTCCTGCCATGGGCTGCTACTCACATTTTTTAGTGAGCTGCTTAGCCTTGCCTCACATGGCTCTCAAGGATTTTGTGAACGCTTTATGGTCTTCATGGTCAGAGATTCTTCCACACTGACACTTAACACGTTTGGCCCAAGCTTAGGGAAGTATGTGGTCACCAGGGATGGGATGGGGAGCTCATCTTTTCTCCCTGCTGGAGGCCGGGTTCCGAGCCCACCAATTCTCCTCAGGGGTGACCACACAAGGACTTTTTTTTTAAAACAAGAGAGTGAATTAAGATGTTTCAGAGGTCTGCTATCAATGTAAATGATCAAAAATCTTTTTTTTTTTTACAAACTATTTTCTTCATGAAAATATGGACACTACCCTGTGTCCATATTCTAGCAAATAGTGAAGTGCTGTTTGCTAGAATCAGGAAGATTTCAGCACAATTCTGTTGGAGCTTCTTAGCTTTTACTCTGTTAATAATTTTCATGCCAAGCATCATAACTGTGGGATTATTCCTGACACAGTGCTGTACATGAAAAGGGACCACAGTGCCACATCTATAATTGGGGCTTTGCTTCTGTATTCTAGAAAGAGAGCTGGAATTGTAAAATTGTTGACGTAAGGTTATTTCTAAAAGCAAGGGCTGGTCACCATGTGTAAGCATGGCTTCCTTAATGACAGACTGTTTCCTGATCTTAGCTCCTTTGTCAGGAGAATTTCTTTGTTGCATATGAATACTTGTCATTATGGAACCCTTTTTCTACTCTTAGACATTTAGGCTATTTCTGATTTTTAGCATTATAAATAATGTTATGATGAGACTTTTTGTCTAGATTTTTGTTTCTTTTCTTTTTTTTATTGTTTTATTATTCATATGTGCATAAAAGGCTTGGGTCATTTCTCCCCCCTGCTCCACCCCCTCCCTTACCACCGACTCCGCCCCCCCCCCCCCACCCCCTCAATACCCGGCAGAAACTATTTTGTCCTTATTTCTAATTTTGTTGTAGAGAGAGTATAAGCTATAATAGGAAGGAACAAGGGTTTTTGCTGGTTGAGATAAGGATAGCTATACAGGGAGTTGACTCAAATTAATTTCCTGTAAGTGTGTGTTACCTTCTAGGTTAATTCTTTTTTATCTCACCTTTTCTCTAGTTCCTGGTCCCCTTTTCCTATTGGCCTCAGTTGCTTTTAAGGTATCTGCTTTAGTTTCTCTGCGTTAAGGGCAACAAATGCTAGCTAATTTTTTAGGTGTCTTACCTATCCTCACCCCTCCCTTGTGTGCTCTCGCTTTTATCATGAGCTCAAAGTTCAATCCCCTTGTTGTGTTTGCCCTTGATCTAATGTCCGTATATGAGGGAGAACATAGGATTTTTGGTCTTTTGGGCCAGGCTAACCTCACTCAGAATGATGTTCTCCAATTCCATCCATTTACCAGCGAATGATAACATTTCGTTCTTCTTCATGGCTGCATAAAATTCCATTGTGTATAGATACCACATTTTCTTAATCCATTCGTCAGTGCTGGGGCATCTTGGCTGTTTCCATAACTTGGCTATTGTGAACAGTGCTGCAATAAACATGGGTGAGCAGGTGCCTCTGGAGTAACCTGTGTCACAGTCTTTTGGGTATATCCCCAAGAGTGGTATTGCTGGATCAAATGGTAGATCTATGTTTAGCTTTTTAAGTAGCCTCCAAATTTTTTTCCAGAGTGGTTGTACTAGTTTACCCTGTTTATTTTCTTAGTGTAATTTCTAGATGTGTCATGGAAAACTTGGTATGAACACTGTAAGAGATGTTGTGTGATTTACAGAATTGCTCTTCAGAAAAGCTGTGCCATTTTGCATGCTCACCAGCGCCATCTGAGAGTTTATTTCCTAGTGTTTTTACCAACCCTGGACATTGCCACTTAAAAAAATTCTTTGCAATTAAGTAGCTACTTGATCGTTTCATTGTCTTAGTTTCGTCTGTTAATATGACTGAGTCAGTTTTATTGCTTCTTTTGTTGTTTATGCCCTTTGCCAGTTTCTGAGTGCAATGGCAGAAGGTAAGATGCTAGGGGATTCTGCAGCCACTCCTTTCTGAGAATTGTTTTGAAACTTTTATGACAGTGAGGGAGGGCCCCTTATAAGTGTGGTTCCAAGCTCGGGCACTGATCGTGTCCTGTTCAGTGTTTTGTCAGTACCCTGGATGAGGATTTGGAAGTGTGCTTACCAAGTTTGCTGATGATACAAAATTGGAAAGGACAAGTAATGATGTAAATGAGAGAGAACCATGACTTTCATGATTTGAAAGGATGACATACAGGGGGAATGTGGTAAAATATAACAGGGATACTTTGAAAGTCCTGTACTTAATGTCTTTGTCACCCACCCTCCTTACCTCTCTCCCCTTCTCTTCACTTCTTCCCTTTCTTTCTTTGTTTCCCATCAATTGTATAGGTGCAGGTAAACTCTTAACAGTCCATGTGAACAGCCCTGGGAAGCACAAAGCTGGGAATGTGACTGTCTTGATAGATGGACAGATCTCCCTTCTTGGCCTGCATATGTCTCACTTATTTCTGCACAGTTGAGACTGCAGATGGAGTATCTTATTTTGTTTTGTTATTTGAGCTGCATTCACAGAATTGACCCTGCATGGACTGCTCCCAAAAGGTCTGGAAGTGATCCTATACATCTTAGGGCAAGTTGCAGAGAGCAGGGATGTTTAATGAGGGAGGGATGTCTCCGTAGGGACTGGATGATCCCCCTGTCAGGCCAAGAACAGTGACCGCTACTCATTTGGGAGACCAACCAGTGGCCCTCTTCTGAGATCTACTGCAGAGATTCCCCCAATGGGGAAGACCTTGCTGTTGTTGGAAACTGCTCAGGAGGAATTGGGTGACCACCCCTTGAAAAATCTTGGTGTCACTAGGACAGTGCTTTGTGCAGTGGGAAATGGACACCAGGTAGATCTGAATCCAGAGGGTAGCTTGGCTGACCCCTGTCTTTGTGGCTTTAGATGGATTGATTTCTTGAATTATCCACTATGTGGGTTTCCTGCAAAGCAGAGTATTAATACAACTGCTTATTATGATTGATGAGAGTTTCTGAAAAGGTGATGTCACTTAGTCCCCCAAAGTTCCCATCATGTGGAGCCACTTTTTTCTCTTCCTTGAGAAGCTGGGTCATGTGGACTTTGGATTCCTGCATGCTTTGGCCTAAATGACTCTTAATGCATATCTAATACCTACACAAAGGTGATAGCAGGTGGGTTGGATGGTTTAAGTCTGTGGCTTTTTTGTTTTTCTTAATTGGAAAGTGTATCAGAAATTTTGGTCTTAGCTAAACTTTACATGCATATAGAACATGTGACCTCACAGATGATGCCTGCGGTCTGAGTTTGTGGTGGCCTTTGCCTCTGCATGATGGGTACTATGGGATGGGCAGAGAGGCTCTGTTGGTACCAGAAACCACTGCTGGTGTGGCAGGCACTGTGTGCTCCTGTGTCCCCCTGTCTTTCTCATAAAACCAGGTGGTGGCATTGGCCTCCTGCTCCTGTTGGTCAGGTGGAGGAGAAACTTGGAATTTATTCTCTGGAAGGTGCTGGGTGCCTTAGAGAAAGGACACCATGAAATAGAATCACATTACTCTGTGATTGTCACTCCTCACAGTATCTTCCCCAAGTGACTTGGGCTCTTTCAGATTAGGCCTTGGATTGAGTTTTTTCCTTGGCCCTGGGCAAATTGAGGAGATTTAATTTGACCTTCTTTGGACCTTGTCGAGTAGAAAGTGAGATTCTTGCCCAGGAATCCATGTTACTGAAGGGAGAGGCCAGGGTGTCTATCACCCCCCTGTCCCCCTCACTGCTCACAGCTCTGCCCTAGGGCCTGCTTTGTATGGGGCTTGGCTCCAAGGGGGAATTCAGTCAGAGGACAGATGCAGTGGGGGACTGAGTTGCAAAGGGAGCCAGACAGTGTCTGGCTGGGCCAGGACCAGGGGATGATTTTATCTTTAGATGTTCAGTTGTTCTTGTCCTGATTGCTGGGGTCTGTCTCAGTCTTAAAGAGGAATCAGTTAGCATTCTGAATATGCTTTGATGAAGTTTACTTTTTGTTCAGTGGTTGGGATTTTATGGAGAGCAACAGAAAGCTACACTTTTAGGGTTTTGCAGGAGCACTGTGACTGTGACGTGTGAAATTTTTCTTTGAGCCTTTAATGTCAGAACTTGGGAGCTAAAAAAAAAATCTAAAGACAAAGCCTAAACTTTATAGGGTGATTCATTAATAAATAACTGCCCTTCAAGATGAGTGGAATTCATTTGGGAAAAAGCCCAGTGGATGTTTCCCTGCCCACAGTGAAGAACGAAGCCCCTACAACAAGACCTGTGTAGTCATGGTTGGTGGATGGAGTGGGAATTCAGCCAGAGCATGTTTTCCTTCATGTGCGCCTCTGTTTACTTTGTGTCAACAAGATGGCACAGTAAGTCCTATTCCAGTGTCTCATTCAATCCCCTGTGATTTGACCCTTACTTGAGGGTGACTCACTGCAGAACTTGTCTTACTTCTTTGTCATTGTGGAAAATGGATGCCATCATTGTACTACTGCTTTGATCTGTGGTTTACTTAGAAAAAATTTTTATCATGAAAAAATGGGAATTATGTTTTGAACTTTAAATCAAGGCTTTGGTAGCTGATGAGTCATGAAACTTTATTAAAATAAATGATCTCAGATGTGTTGGATATTTACTTACAATATGTTACCAGAGTTCAGACATTTAAAATGAGCTACACATTATTTATATAGACTCATAAAATATAGAGTGAGTATGAGCTGGTCCTGTCTGGATTCTGTATCCTTCCCCAGCTCTGTCCACTTTCTTGGAAGAATGAAGCTGTGTCTTTATATGAACAGCTGCAGGGAGCTGGAGAGGGTTTCAGCTGGAATGGAAGTAAGCCCAAATTATGGAAGAATGCTCTTAGTTTATAATATCCTGTTACTGTTGCAGTGCTGTGTTCATAAGGGCTGGCTCTGGGCTGTGCAACTCAGGGCACCACTTATATCATCCATGGCAGGAGGTCCTGATGTACACGTGACTCTTGGCACCCAGGTTTATGTGCCTTAAAACATTATATAATATAGCAGCAATCGTTTCTCAAAGTGAATTCTACTCAGGGCTATTTGCATAGAGTTTAGAAATAAGACATTTTATAATGCGTGGTTATGAAGAGGAACCTGTAGGTTTACTCAAGATAGAAATTATATTATTTTTAGCTTGGGTTTTAAAGAATTCGAATACTTGTTAAACAAATTCTGTGGTGACTAAAGGTTCAAAACTAGTAGTATTTCTTCTGAAAAATGCTCATTCTGAATCTGCTTCCTTTATAATCCAGGCGTACATGCAGTCTACTCAGCATCCTTCATGTAGTGCATGAAATATTGTTTTGAGGGTTTCTGAGCCCCCATTCTCAGTCATGGCTATGAACTGACATTGCCAGCATAGATCACGATGCTGTTTGCAGTTTGTCAGAGGCACTCTGCATTCAGGCAGATGGAGGGCTGTGGCAGGACATGGAGAATCTGCGAAGGCATCAATCCTCTGTTTCTGGCACAGATTTAATTGTGTGGTTCGACTGGGAAGCTATACGTTAACTTTTGCTTCCACCCAGCCTGATCTCTCTACAGATGCTAGCTTTACACAGGCCTATTTTTCTCTGAAATTGAGCCTGGGAGACAAAAATCCACACTTGAGTTGTCATAGATTTTGCTAAATTGAGACTCATGTAACTGATTGGATGCCTTCTACCTGCTCAGGTGATCCCTATGTGTCAACCACATCATGATCACAGGCAACATATCATGCAGGGTTGCCTTCAAAGATATGGTTGTTTTTTAAACTCCACTTTCTGTACCACCAAAAGTCAGCAGTTAAGGTTCCTTTTTGAGAAGTAATAGTAAGGAATTAAATTTTGCTTTGCCATCTGTGTCTGTGTTGGGTCAGCTCTGTCCTCCTGTGTGGGAACTGGAGGGGGGCTCCAGGTGACTTGTGCCTCGCCATGCGCTTTCCTCTCACCCCTCACACACAGCTCTCACACTCACCATCTCAGTGATGTCTGGACCCCTGTCCCTTCCACTGCAAAGTCTGTCTCAAGTTCAAGTGTTCAGATGGATGAGCTCTTTGGGGTTTGTCTCTTGTGTCTAACTATTCCTCTGTTAAATTTTATGTTTCTTAAGGTCTTCGTCACATTTTGCCATGTATTATAGTTGTCCATATTCCTTAGACCAGATTTTAGCAGTCTTAGTGGTGTGAAAGTCCTGAGTAGAATGCTCCATGGGGAGCTGTCCACGGAAATGTCTGTTGAATGAAAGCACGAAGCTGTCGGGGACCACTTCATCTGTTTTTGTAACCTTTATAAGTTCTAAAAAATGTGCCATGTATACAGAAAGACACCTAAAACAAACATGGGAAAGGAATATTTAGAAAGCAGCCCTGGGAAATTACAGCCAGATCCACCTGGCATTAGCCCCTGCATGCTCCTGACCTCAGCCTGTCCTCCATGATTTGTCTGTACTCGCTCCCTTATAGTTTTATCAATGCTGTGTGCATCCCTTAAGTGACACAGCTTTATGTTTTATGTAAACTATAAGGACTGTGGTGTCTCACAGAGTCCCAAGACACATTTATGCTCTGGGCAGGAGTAGAGCAACGTGCCAATCTCATTCCTTCCTTAGTAACGAATACTATGAATAGTGCTGTCAGGAACATTTTTGTAAGTGACTTTGATTAGCAAATACAGATTTTTTTTGGTAGTTGCTAGGGACTGGACTTGCAGGGAGATAGGGCTCAGTTTTGAAGACGCTGCCACTTGGCTGTTTGGAAAGGCTGGGCTCCCATGACTGCATGTACTCCAGTTGCCCTGCATCTGGCCAGCACTGCTGTTTTCCTTTTAGTCATTCTTGTGGGTGTGTATGGTACTGGGCTTTTGTTTTCCTTAAATTTCTCCTTCAGAACTGCATTCATTTGTGAGGTGCAGTGTGATGTTTGATGTACTAATGCATTGTACAGTGATTAAATTGAGCTAATGTTAACATCCACCATGTGTGAGGGCACTTTAAATCTGTTTTCTTGTGTGGGCTGTAGCTCAATGATAGAACACCTGCCTAGCATGAAGGAAGCCCCAGGTTCAATTCTAGCACTGCAGCACAATAGCAGCAGCACAAAAATGACAGCAACAAAACCCCCCAAATGATTTTTTTAGAAATTTTCAAGTATAAAGTACATTATTAACTATATAGTCACCATGGTCAGAGGTACAAAGTTTCATGAAACGCCCTAACTCTCAACCCCCAGTCTCTGAGAACCACCGTTTTACTTGCAACTTCCTTTGACTTGAACTTTTTTACATTCTACATGACAGCGAAATCATGGGATTTATCTTTCTGGGCCTTATTTCACCTAACATGCTGTTCTCCAGGTTCATTCATGTTCTTGTAAGTGATAGGGTTTTCTTTTTTGTGGATGAGTAGTATTCCACTGTATATCTATACTACATTTTCTTTATCCATTTACCTGTCGATGGACACTTAGGTCTGTTCCATGTCTTGGCTTTTGTGAGTATTGTTGAGTGAAGGTGGGAGCACACATGTCTCTCTGACATGCTGATTTCATTTCCTTTGGCCGTTTACTCAGTTGTGGGGTTGCTTGATCATATGGAAGTTCTGTTTTCCGTTTTCATCCTACAGGGCTAATGATTTAAGTGCCTTTACATGTACTCACTGGCCATTTGGTTAATGTCTTTTGCGAGGTGCCTGCTCAGGATTTGTACTTTTCCCGTTGAGTTATTTCTTGTTGATTGGATAAAAGTCTGGATAAAAGTCCTTTTTACTCTGTGATGTGATTTCTCAATCTCATGGAGCCCTTCCTCCCCTTTCCCCCTTTTCTCTCTCTTGTTTTTTTGGTGGTACTGGGGTTTGAATTCAGGGCCTCACACTTGCTAGGCAGGTACTCTATCACTTGAGTCATTCCACCAACCTCACTGGCCCTTTTTTGTATTGGGTATTTTTGAGATTAGGGTCCCTTGGACTATTTGCCTGGACTGGCCTTCAACAGCTATCCTCTTGATCTCTAAGGTTATAGGCGTGAGCCACCAGTATCCAGTTTATGGTCTCTTCTGAGGGACAGAAATAATTAAATTCTACTGCTAGAGTTGGATATATACATGTTTTCTCTGGTGTATGTTTGTGTTGGTTTTTTTCCCTACCTGAAGGTCAATATTTTGTCCTGTAATATATCCTAGAACTTTACATTTCTGCTGTTTGTGTTGAGGTCCATAACTAGGATGACAGTAAGTCCCAGTGTGCACAAGCCGTCCTTGTTTCATGCCTGCTGTTCTGGCATAGTGACTTATAACATCCTTTTTTACTCTCATAAAGGTCCATCTTGAAAGATAAATTATATACTGTTGCTTACCTGGCATTGTTTTTGGATAAGATGTGAAGTAGAGGTCCGATTTCATTTGCTCCATGAGATTATTCACTTGTCCCAGCATCTTTTGCTCTGCAGCACTGTCTTTGTCATCAGCCTGACTCTGCCTCTAGCCCTTGATGCTGTTCTGGGGTATCTGTCTCTCTCTGTGCCAGCATCTCACTCTTAATCTCTGTAGCTTCCTGTAATCTGAAGGAGCAAGCTGCTCCTTGAGCCTCCTCATCACTTTTTGTATTTCCATCCTAATCCTAAATCAGTGGGTCAAATTCCATAGAGGGAGCAAAAAGGCACAGGCACACTGATCATTCAGCCATATTAAGTTTTCTAATTTGCCATATAGAGGTCTTTTACATCTTTCATTAAATTTGTTCCTAGATATTTTGATGGTATTTTAGCAATTTTATCTTTTTAGTTCTGGTGCATAGGAATACAGTTGGTTTTATTTTGGTAATATGGGGTTTGAACTCAGGACCTTGTGCTTGCAAGTCAGGCACTCTACTGCTTGAACCACGCCCCTAGTCCTTGTGATTGGTTTTTATAACATGATTTATATTCAGCAGCTTTGACTATGAATATTTATCCACATATTTGGGTTTCTATAAACACAGTCATAGTCTTTGGCAAATAATGACAGTTTTTCTCTCCATCCTTATATGTTTTCTTTTCTCTTCCTTTTTAAGTGTGTCATATTGATTAAGAGTGGTATTAAGTTGAAGGGGCATCCTTAACTTGCTTTTTGTCTCAGGGAAATCCTTCACCTCTTACTGGTAAATGTGATTTTTTTTTAATCCGAGTGTTTGTAGATGGTCTTGATCAGATAAGAGTTGTTTTTTTATAATGGATGGATATTGAATTTAATTAAAAACATGTTGAGATGGTTGTATATCTTTTCTCTTTTAGTTTGTTAATGTGCTGAAGTGTGTGCACAGCTTGTACACGTGGGTGTGCATACACACTGTTCTTGCACAGCTGGTGCACATGGGTGTGGATGGACACATGCACGTAATGTTCTTAATGGTCGAACCTGTCATGTACTGCAGGAACAATCCAGTTCGGACTTTATGTCTTCAGCTTTTTCTGCATTATTGGATTTAGGTTTGGCTTGTTTAAGATTTTTATATCTCTGTTATTAATGAGAATAACTTGTAGTTTTTAATTTTTTTGAACAATTAAAAATTTTTTTTGAGACTGGGTCTCAGTATGGACTACTGTGTACTTGCGATCCTTTTGCTTCAGCCTCCCAAGTGCTGGGATTGCACTAATTGGGTTTTAATAGCAAGATTATTCTAGTCTAGAAATATTAATTAGGGAGCCAGGTGCTGGTGACTTACGCCTGTAATCTTAGCTACTTAGAAGGCAGAGATCAGGAGGATCGAAGTTCAAAGTCAGCCCAGGCAAATAGTTCACAAGATCCTATCTCAAAAACCCTTCACAAAAAAAGGGCTAGTGGAGTGGCTCAAGATGAAGGTATTGAGTTCAAGCCCCAGTATTTGGTCCCCCCCCCCCCCAAAAAAATATATGAATTAGGGAGTATATCGCTATTTTTTCTACCCTCTGGCTTTTAATGAGCTTTGTAGAACTTGTCTTCTGGGTCTTGAATTTTCTCTGTGGAAATTTTTTTTTTTATTATGAGTTGTTTTTTAAATAGTTATAGGAGTTTTCATGTCTTCTGTAGCTTTGCGAGTCAGTTTTGGTCAATTGTGTGTTTTTTTCTGTTGTTGTTTTTAGAAATTTGTCCTCTTTTATGTTAAAGAATTTAGTGGCATAAAGTTGTTCAGAGAGTCCTGTTTTCTTTTAGCATCTTAGTGCTCCTTAGAAGCTCTTCCTAGAGATTGTCCATGCCCTTGCTTGCTTGCTCAGAGACTGCGTTCTTCAGGAGGACAGCCACTCCAGGGATAAGATTTGGTCTTGGTGGTGGTGGAGGCGAGGGATCTTCCCCTGTGAATAAAGCACAGGTGTGCATATATTACGCAGTAGATGCTATCATGCCTATGGTGCAAAAATTTCAAGGGAGGGAGGTTAGGGAAAAGACTAAGGGAAAGACTGGTGGGGATATGAAGTGAAGATTGAGAGACACTGTGCTAGAGATTGGTCTTTTTTCAGAGAGCCAACTTGTGGGTTTGTCATCTTTTTTGTGTGTGTTTGTTAATTGGCTTCTAATCTTTATTTCCTTCCATTTCTCTTCTTAACTTGTTATATAAGGGATGCTCACTCATTTGCAGCTTTTCTTCTAATATTTCTACTTATGGCTGTGCCTTTCGCTCCCAGGGCAGGTTTACTTTGTTCTACTGGGCTTTATTCATCCATCTGCTTTCCATGTAAAGGCCCTGAGGCCGGCAAGATGTCGCTCAGTTGGCGAATAGAAGGAAGGCTGGCTTAGCTGTAGTGTTGTGTGACCCATGAGGCCAGTGAGAACTTGCAGACCATGGTACAAAGTCCTGTTTTATTTTTGTGTGTCAGGGATCCACTGTGGGTCTAGGTGGGGGTGTTGTAATCTGATTTTGGATCCAGAGTTAGAGAATAGACTGTGTGGAGTGGAAGGGAAAAATGCACTCAGAGGCTACCCTGGTGTCTCAGAGGAGAGGCTGGTGATAGGCCTGTGCTGAGATAGCAGGAGGAGCACACTCAGGATTCCCCGTGGGGGAGGTTGCAGATAGTAGGACATACTCATTGAGCTGCCCATTGGCTGTCATCTCTGGTCCAGTACGTCTTAGGAAGCTGTAGCTTTGTAATTTCTCCTTGCCTCCAGGAACACTTGGTGTCCTCTAGAACAGGAGATTTGGGCACATAGGACTCTGGGAACATTGATGTTTCTGCATGTTAGTGTAGTCAGAACTGCCCTGAAGAGTGAGTCTCAGAGCCTGTCAGAGCCCTGTGAGGTTTGTCCTTCCGTGAGGTTGCAAAAGTGCATGGGGCAAATATGTTGGTGGTTCAGTGGCTCCAGTCATTGCATTCTTCATAGGCTTGCACCTGCAGTAAAAACATGGTTTTACTTTGTGATTGTTTTTAACATGCCTAAGCCCTTCTGCTGGGTATGCAGATCCCATGGTTGCCTCAGGCACAGGCCTGCATGCCATCCTGCAGTGGGCCTGTCTGGTTTTGTTTGTTTGTTTTTGTGCCTTTTTCTTGAAGAATGACTGATAGAATTTTCTCAAAAATGAATGACGGGAGCCTGTCATTTCAAGGAAGACAACTGATAGTAGTTGTTGCCAGTGATAAAATTTGAGCTTTCAACTGAAAATTAGAATTTTGAAAAGTGTGTGTCTGCCCCTGTGAACTCAGTTGGCCCCTAATGCCTGAACCCTTTCTGATATGATATTGATGGTGACATTTGATGAGTGTGTTTGACATCGCAGAGTGGCCTTCATCTATATTTGGTAGATCTGTGTAACTGATCTTTTCCAGATGACCAATGCATGATGTGATAACAAGAGGAAGTGCAAGTTCAGCAATAGATTTCAATGTAACAGAGGAAGGAAAAGTTATGGAAATGGTTTCAGAGTCTGTATTACAAATGACCTTTAGGAAACCGCCACTTGTGTTTTGGTATAGTATCAAAAGATAATGGCAGTCATCTGAAAAGATGAGAGGCTGGATTTTCTTCAGATACTTCAAATGAAACAACAAGTTGCCACAGATTGAGTACAATAGCAAGTATGAGAACCTGATGACTTCTATTAAGCCAGACAGTAAAGAGATTTGCAAACATGAAAAACATTGCCCTGCTTCTCACTAAGATTTTTGTTTGGGAAAATATATTTTTACAAATAAAAAATGTCATTTATGTTAACCCGTAATAGATTATTTACTGTTAATTTTTAATGAATTAACAAAAATGAAGAAATTCCCCTCATTTTAATTTCTAAAATGCTAAATACTGGTAGTTGAGATTAGCAAAAGCTTTTAGAGATCTTCCATAATTGTTAAGAGCACTGAAACTGCTGGTTTATAGAAAAGAAAATGGCATTTAATGATGTGCGTTTCTTTGAAAGCAGGAGATAAACTTTGGCTTTTCATTTTGATATTAACATTTCCTGCCATCAAAGGCAAACTTATTTCTGTGTTAATGTGCCTGGAATACAGTGTTTGCATTTGGGCAGAACCCTGCCCCCTGGCCCTGCGGGTTGCAGTATTTTCCTTCTTTCTAAATCAGAAACTCACATGCCCTGGGTGTGTATGGGAGCTTGCCTGAGAACTGTGAGCACTGCACAAGAGTAAAGCCTTTAAACATTAGCAGAGAGAACCAACCGTAACTGAAAACTGAACATTTTAATTAAAAATATCCATCACCCAGTGGCTCTTCTTCTCCTTTATTTCTCAAGTGTGGCAAATGGTAATAAACAGTGGCTGCACTGTGGTTCCTTGGTAAATCGCCAGTTGGTGAGTGGGCTTTCCTCCTGGAAGCACTTAGAAATAAAACCCTGTAACATCTGTCCTTGTGACAACTCCCCCCAGCCATTTTTTTTTTTTTTTTTTTTGAGACAGCATCTCAAACTCTCGATGCGCCTGCCTCCACGTCCCTAGTCCTGGGATTACAGGCATGTAACAACTATTTCTTTTTCATTTTGGCATATATATATATATTTCAGAAGTTAGATGGGAGGTTATAAGAACCTTTAGGAAATGCTTGGACTGCTGTGTGTGCCTGAGAGCTAGAGATGGAGAGAGAGGGGTGGGTAGGGAGAGTTGGGGGTGGAGAAGGAAACAGAGGGAGAGGGGAGGGAGGAAGAAAAAGGAGGGTGTAGCCCTTTTCACTTGCTTTGCCTTCCATCTATGTTAACTGCAGCGTTAACTGGTGTGGGGGACATTCTGGAGTTGTAGAGGGGCCCTCAGTGTCAAATCCATGGTACTTTTCCACTTTTTTTCCTCCAGAATTCTTTTATTAGAACAGCAAAAGGGTTCAGTGTAATGATTCCTTGTCCTTCTCTTGTTCATATATCTATATAGCTATGTAAATGAAAGTAAAGTAGAAGCTGGATTTATTATTCCTTTAATGTTACTGCATTCTAAATGCTATTCAGATTAGGGGAAGAATGTTGAAATTTAAGAATTTATTTTGGAGTTGGGATGCAGTGACTTATGTATATAATCCCAGCTATTCTGGAGGGGGTGATTGGGAAGATGGCTGTTACAGGCCAGCCCAGGCAAAAAGTTAGTGAGATCCCATCTCAATCAATAAAGTAGGATGTGGTGGTACAGGCAAAAGAAAAGAAAAGAAAAGAATTGATTTGGGGTTTCTTAGCAGTTGGGGTGCAGATGGCTCTTCTGACGGCATAAAAGGAAGTCCACCTTTATACCAGTTTCATTTTCCCCCTAAACATCTGCTTTTCTTAGATAGAAATAAAGCCAAAGCCAAACACACAGAAATCTAAAGCTGCAGTAAGCCCCAGCAGCTCCCCAGTGAGAGGACAGAAGAGGAAGGGAGAAGAGCCCATTCTTTCTGCACATGCTGTCAGGGCCAGCAGTAGCACCTGGGCAGGGGTTTTACAGGTGTAAGCACCCATTTGCTTCTGAGGTGTGTCAGTGTTGGGTTTGGTTCAAGTTTCTCACCAATATCACCAAGGTGTTTTTTTTTTTTATTGTTTTATTATTCATATGTGCATACAAGGCTTGGGTCATTTCTCCCCCCTGCCCCCACCCCCTCCCTTACCACCCACTCCGCCCCCTCCCTCTCCCCCCCACCCCTTTGATAACCGGCAGAAACTATTTTGCCCTTATCTCTAATTTTGTTGTAGAGAGAGTATAAGCAATAATAGGAAGGAACAAGGGTTTTTGCTAGTTGAGATAAGGATAGCTATACAGGGAGTTGACTCACATTAATTTCCTGTGCATGTGTGTTACCTTCTAGGTTAATTCTTTTTAATATAACCTTTTCTGTAGTTCCTGGTCCCCTTCTCCTGTTGGCCTCAGTTGCTTTTAAGGTATCTGCTTTAGTTTCTCTGCGTTGAGGGCAACAAATGCTAGCTAATTTTTTAGGTGTCTTACCTATCCTCATATCTCCCTTGTGTGCACTCGCTTTTATCTTGTGATCAAAGTTCAATCCCCTTGTGTTTGCCCTTGATCTAATGTCTGCATATGAGGGAGAACATAGGATTTTTGGTCTTTTGGGCCAGGCTAACCTCACTCAGAATGATGTTCTCCAATTCCATCCATTTACCAGCAAATGATAACATTTCGTTCTTCTTCATGGCTGCATAAAATTCCACTGTGTATAGATACCACATTTTCTTAATCCGTTCGTCAGTGGTGGGGCATCTTGGCTGTTTCCATAACTTGGCTATTGTGAACAGTGCTGCAATAAACATGGGTGTGCAGGTGCCTCTGGAGTCACCTGTGTCACAGTCTTTTGGGTATATCCCCAAGAGTGGTATTGCTGGATCAAATGGTAGATGAATGTTTAGCTTTTTAAGTAGCCTCCAAATTTTTTTTCCAGAGTGGTTGTACTAGTTTACATTCCCACCAAGAGTGTAAGAGGATTCCTTTTTCCCCCGCATCCTCGCCACCACCTGTTGTTGGTGTTGTTGCTAATGATGGCTATTCTAACAGGGGTGAGGTGGAATCTTAGTGTGGTTTTAATTTGCGTTTCCTTTATGGCTAGAGATGGTGAGCATTTTTTCATGTGTTTTTTGGCCATTTGAACACAAATTTCTTAAACTACAAATCTGCTTGGATTGAAAGCAAGAGGCAATATAAAAGAAGAGGTTTCTGGACCCCTAAACTTCTATGAGCAGGAAGCAGGCTTAAAAAGCCACCCAGCTGCAAATGGGGTTTGCTTTTTATGGAAAAAACACATCTGAAAGAAAGGCTCCAAAAGCCCCGAGTGCAGAACCTGGAGAACAATCTGAGCAGCAGCACAGAGCCCTAATCCAGATGCTGGCATGTCCCAGCCTGTCCTGTGTTAGCAGGCCTGTCTCAGGTGGGTGTGGCTGGGTCACAGTTGGCTCCAGATCCAGTGGGGAGGAGTGATGGGGATTCATGTGAGGAGCTGCATGGCCCTGCGAACCAGGCTCCCCACCTGGCTGTTACTTAGGAGCTATGGTCCTGCACTTCCTGCCGAAGTGCTGTTCAAGTGGCCTTGGATCTTGGGGTTGTCCAGTGCAGTTTGCATATCAGCAGACATGAATTGTGCTGGCCTGAATCTGGGCTGTGGCAGATTGTATTTCCATAGATGACCACAGTAGCATCTCTAGCCCACAGGCCCTCTGTGTGGAGACTGACGCTGATGTGAGGCAGAGCCTCTGTCCCCTTGCCTCTGGGACCTGGGAGGGCTGTGACTGGCAGAAATGAGGCTTCATGGCTAGGGGCTGAAGATGTTACACATATCTCCTGTCTGATGTTTGATGCTCCTGGGACCCTTGTTCTTGGAACCTGACCACCTGGTGTGAGGCCCCTTAGGGGCTCCACAGGAAGGACCCATGTTGTTCCTATCTATAGCTGAGCCCAGCACAGCCCACAGCTATCATTGACTACTAGATGTGCCAGCAAAGAAGTGGGTCCAGTGCCAGCCTTTGCCCAGACATTGTGGAGCTGAGACAAGCTGAACCCTCTGTTTCCTTTCTGCATGCCTGACCACAGGTGCTGAACCCAATAAAAAGGGTGTTTTGCCCTGCTGAGTGTGTTGCAGTTTGTTGTGTGACCATGGCACATGGAAACTGTGCTGCCCTTCTAACATATCTCCCATACCACAGCAACACCCAGCTGTGAGCTGCCAAGCTCTGCAGACTCCAGAAGTTTTCCTCTCACTCATTCCAGTCGTCCTTTATCTTAACCAGCAGCACTCCTCCCATTCCCTCACCCTGTTTGCTACCATTGCCAATGACTGTTGAGTTTTTTGAGCTGTCCAGTTGATGGCCACCTCAAGTGGATGCTTTGCACCTGTTCCTTTCTATGTCTGTATATTTAGGTTTTCCTGATGTTCGGTGAAAAGAAGGAAACACTGAGCTTGGATTTGCCACCTGCCTCCATATCATACTGTTTGTTTTTTATCATGAGAGCATCTCATTCAATAACAGTAATCTCACTTTTATTCAGATGATCTGACCTGTGGGCTTTGTTGAGTAAAATTGAAAATAATTTAAAATCTAATTTATCTTCTTGTGAAGCCAAGAGAAACCTATCAAGGAACTGTTAAAGCGTCGTGAGCCAGATGAGGAATGTGTGGTGCAGACATCTGTTTACTTGAGAGCTTCAGATCTAGTGGAAGGTGCGGTTTGTAATCAGGACCTTCATGCACTAAAAGGAACTAGGGAAGGTACATTTTTGATCCAGTGCTGTAGGTAGGGAAGCTTGTAATTGGTGGGGGCTGGTGCATTTTCTGAAAGATAAAGGGAGTGATGGGGGAGAAAGTTGATCACAATTTGGTTGGCAGGTGTGGTGTTTTGTCAACATCCCGAGGACTACTTGGAGGACATATTGGACTCAACACAGGGCTGTGCTTTATTTATTTGATTTTATTTTTGGTAGTACTGAGGTTTGAACTCAGGGCCCTGCACTTGCAAGGCAAGCACTCTACCAATTGAGCCACGCTGCCAGCTTTGGCTGTGATCTATTACAGTGAAAGGGTGCAGAAGAAAACCAGGCATGGAGACGTGCATGGGACAAGGTCTGCAACAGGCCATGCATGATGTTTCAAGGGTCTGGAGTCCCACAGGATGGGCTTACCTTCCTCAGGAAGAAGTTAGGATAACAGGTGTGAAATGTTGCTAACCTAAGAGGCTCCTTAGAATCTTAGTCCCAAGTGTTTTTGTTGGTCATGTGGGCAGCCTCTGCCTGGCAGGTACCAAAACTTTAGACTCCCAGAAGGAATGCAGGTGTTTAGTATAACCATATTGTTTATACAAATAGCTGAGTCCCAGTGAGCCACTCCTGCCATGGAGGGTGGTCAGAGATGCCCAGAAATCTTTTTTTTTTTTCCATAGAGCAAAGTTTAATGGCAGGCCCAAACTGCCAGGCTGGTTGGGGACAGGATGGTGCAGCAGCGATTCTGGGCCAGGCGTGGCTTTTATAGAAGGGGGAGGTTAAGTAAGTTAGTGCATAGGCGGTACTCTCTGGTAGGGGTGGGGCTGTCTTAGAGCGTGGGAATTTCTGTTAAGGGTGGGGATGTCCTTGGAAGTTTCTCAAGTGAGGTCTGAGGATAAAATGGCCTCCAGTTTATAAATGGTGACATTATTGTTCTGTCATTCCCCCATTTTTTCTTTAATAATGATGAGGGTGGGGGCTGAGGATCAGGAATTGGGGCGAAGCATCGGTCTCTTTAGCTGCTTCCTGCTGGCAGGGGGCGCTGTATGGGGCAGGATCCTCAGACTCCTATGTCCTGGTAGGTTGATATCCCTGGAGGTACAACTGGTTAAACTTTTGATTAGCAATAGCAGACATGTAGTATACGAGGGAGGAAGCTTAAGAATAGGAGAGCAAGAAACACAGGCATTAGGATAGGCATTAGCCAGGAGAACCACTGTAAAATGTTGTTCCCTAGACAATTTCAAGGGTCCTCCAATTCCCTTCTGGGTTTTTTTAACTGTTCCTTGAGAGGTACCACAACTGGGGGATCCCATTGAGCTTGACAGCAGTGGGTGTTGTGAGAATGACCAGATGAGGGCTGGTCCATCGAAGTCCCAATGGAGAGGGTAGAAGATCCTCTAGGAGAACAAGATCCCCTGGTTTAACAGAAATTGTTATAGGATAGGGCAGGATCTGGTCTGCATGCTCTCTGAGAAGTTCCCTGCGAAGGTTAAGATAGGTAGGTAGTCAACCAGAGGAGCAGAGTCTGTTGGAGGCAAGTGTCCTAAGAGAAATAGGTGGCCATACATAATTTAAGACCCAAATAAGAATATTAGGAGGAGCATAAAAAGATGTCTGCTAAGGGACTGCATACCTAGGGATCTAAATTCTGCAAAATGCTGTCACTCCCAAGAAAGCTGTAAGCTGCCTTATGGTATGGGGGAGAGGGAAATAGAAGATTGGGTTGATGCACTCATGACTCAGGGAGTTAGTCTGTCCCTTTAAGGCTACACTAGGTAGGTGACCTGTGGGAGTCAGGGTGCCCAGAAATCTTAAGTTCCCAGACCCTGCCAAGGGTTGGCCTCTCACAGGGGCTTAGGCTCTTTGCTACAGGTACCAATTTACCTTTTCCTTTTGGATTGACGTCTCTCTCTAAAACATAGTGATGGGGAGAATAAAAGATTATTCTTTTAATGTGACTATCAGCTTCTTTTAGATGGCCATTTGCAACCAAGTGTGGCTCTGTGGTCACTAAAGGAAGTAGCAGCTATGCTGGGAGAAGAAAGAATGTATTTCTTTAGATTTTATGTTAAATAATGGGTAAAACTGAACTTTGCTGGGCTTATGTTCTATGCAGACACTAAATGCAGACAGAGTTGCTTTTGTGAGGACATCATTGAATTGTAATTAAATATTAAGAACCTGTAAAATATGTTTGTATTTTGGAAGTGGTTAAAATAATTTTCTCAGTCTTTATAAATTTAGATAATAGTTGCTAAACAAAATAGTCTTTGGATGGAAGAGGCAAAGAAGCAGAAAATTGTCCTCGGATCAGGGCTGCAAATGACACTGTTTCCTCTGACTGGAGAAGGTAAAACTCCATACTGACCACATACTTGACACCTGTCTGAGCTGTCTGAGTAGTATGCAGCTGTCACAAGCAGGAACATTACCTTGCCTGGGCAACTGCTGGGTGCCGGTATGGTGGCCAGCCTTTGAGAGTTCTCTTGACCTCCTCTGTGCAACACCAGCAGGGTTTCCTAGTCTATTCCTGAAAAGGGATTGGCCCATTCTTGGTGTGGGGCCAAGCAAAATATGAAGTAGTGGCTTTTTTTTTTTAAACAGTCTTGCTACTTGAGACTCTCCTGTCTCTGCCTCCAAGTGCTGGGGCTGCAGGTGTGAACCACCATGCCAGCCTAGTGGGCTTAAGATGGTGGATCCGAGTAGAATATGGCTGATAATGATTAATACAATCCACGTCAATGGTTTGGTCTATACTTCACCAATGGTTTTAGATGCCCTGGGGCTGGGGACTCAAGGGCAGGTTTTGCTGCACCTCAAGGTTAAGTGTTCAGAATGACCAAATACTTTTCTGTTTTAAATAAAAATTTTTATGTTAAGTCGATAGTAGATTCATATGCAGTTTAATGAATAATAGAGCCCTCTATGGACCTTTCACTCAGTTTTAACACCAGTAGTAACATCTTGCAAAACTAGCAACCAGTTGTGGTGGCTACAAAGTGACACCCTGTCTCAACCACCACCACAGCCACCACCACCACCGCCACCACTGCCACCACCACCACCACAAAATGAAGCAGTGGAGGCTGGGAGTGTGGCTCAAGTGGTAGAACGCCTGCTTAGCATGCACAAGGCCCTGAGTTCAAACCCCAGTGTCACGTGCACGCATGCGCACACACACACACACGCACACACATGCAACAATGGAAGAGTGTACTATTCAAAGTAGTGTAAGATAGTTTCAGTGAAACATGCTGTAACACCAGCACTCAGGAGGTTGAGGCAGGAGGATCACCAGTTTGAGGCCAGCCTTGGCTACATAATGAGACACTCTCTAGAAACAAAAACAAAAACTGTACTGTGGCATCACAGCCTGGATTTTGACATTGATCCACCACCAAAACCCCTCCTTACTTTCGAGAGCCACACCCACGAGCGGCCCTCCATTTATGTGATTTTGTCATTTCAATAATGCTCTATAAATGAATCAGATAGTGTTAATTTTCTGGGATTGGTTTTTTTTCACTTGGTGTAATTCCCTAGAGAGCCATCCAAATGGTGCATGTGTCAGTTGCTTGTTCTTTTTCATTGTCAGTGGTGTTCCGTGGTGTGGATGGACTCCAGCTGCTTAACCATTCACTCACTGGGTTGATTGTATAATAAATAAGGCTGCAATGAACATTCAAGTACAGATTTTTAATTTTTTTTCTGAACTTGAGTTTTCATTTCTCTGAGATAAATGTCCAGGAGTTCAATGGCTGGGTCTTGTTGCATGTTTCTTTTTCTAAGAAACTACCAAAGTGTTTCTCAGAGCTGTTGTACCTTTCTAGGATGTTGGTCTGCAAATATTTCTTCTCAGTATACAGTTTGTCTTTTCATGGAATTGAGTTGTAGGGTGGGCAGATTCTTTAAGACTCTCATGCTGCCAAACCAGTGAGGTGGTTATTGGTTTCTGCCAGGAGTGCTTGAGAGTCCTGTTCACCCCAGCCTTGCATATGGTAGGGATCATACTGAAAATGGTTTCAATCCTCTGATGTGAATATAGTCACATCTGAGTGATGACCTAGAAGACACAGGCTGAGGGCCTGAAGTAAGGGGAGGCGAAGTGCAGAGTATGTACCAATTTGGAAGACAAGATGGCCAAGAAGGACTGGGCATCAGTGAAGGTTGGAAGGACAGTGAGTGCTCTTTGCTGATGGAGAGGACCTGAGTGGAGCAGGGCAGGTTGAGGGAGGCAAGAGCCAATAACAAGGAGAGGCCAGAGAGGAGGAGGTGGGAGGGAGAGAGAGAAGAAGGGGGGAGAAGGGGAAGGAGGAGGGAGAAGGGAGAGAGACCAGCATGGCAAACTGGAGGGAGAAAATGGGCAGTGAGTCCAGGACACTTGGCCTCAGGTTCCCAGGATTCTTTATGGTGACCAGAACTGAACATGAGAGACATTTGGGAATATCACACTCTGTTCAGCAGTCATAGTAAACGTTCTACCTTTAATTTCATCCTTCTGGGGAAGGCGGATTCCCAGGAGGAAGCTACTGAACTTCATGACTGCCAGTGTCTGGAAGCTTCCACATGAAGCATCAGTTAGTGTCTAAGCCTGAAATTAAGGATGATGTGTTTTAAAGAGGTGTATATATAAATAATTTGATTGAGTTTTTTAAAAAAGAGCTATTATAAGCTATTTGTAGTAATAGACAAAACTGACATTTAGCCAAGCAAAAAACATAGCTAATGGTTAGCACATGTTCTGTGTTGCATCTGTCTGCATCTTGGGTGGGAGCCTTCCAACAAGGCTCTTCACCTGCTGAGGCCACTATGTAGGGCCTGGGGTATGGCAGTCAGGAGAGTGGGATCTTCTCACCTTTGGCATTTGGACTAAAAGTCATGAAGTTTCTGTCCTCTTCATTTGCTTGCTGTCTGTCCTGCATCTTCCTCTGTCTCTTTGCCCGCCTTTGTTTCTTCATCTTTGCTCCTTCGCCTCCTGTTTGTTCAGGTTTGTCTTATTTGTGATGCAGTCAGCTGAGCAAAATATAAAACATGTCACTTTTTATTCCTGGTATATGCAGCAAAACCCCGATTACACAACATAATTATAATGTGGATAGAGTACATTTCTGAATTTTGTTATGTAAGGTGTAATAGTCTCATTAAAGTGAGGAAATGTGTGTGTTCTGAGTAGGAAGGGTCCAGTGGGCTTCAGGTACTTGAGTAGTAGTTAAGAGTTGACAAGGTGTAATGCTGTGTACCATCTCAGTGGCAGGGCCACTCAGGGAATGGTGCTGGGACTACTGCACTTGGGGAAGGGCAGACTTGAAGTTTCACAGCTCGGTTCCGGGGATGTGTTTTGTTGGACTGCTCCCACTGTGAGAGAGTGAACAAGCAGTGAGTCTTGCAGATGTTATCCTTCAGCACAGCCTCCAGTGGTCTCCCCAACAGTGCCTTACTGAGTGAGAAGGCCAGTGGAAGAGACACTTCCCCTTCTTGTTAGAGTTCTTCCCTTGAAGGAAGGAAAACTCAGAATTTCTCTGATTCAGGCTCCAGCACAATGCAGGTCAGTTTAGCAAGAGTGGCAGACATTTGAATATTTTTGCCCCTCTGGTTTTCCTGCCAAGTTTCAGAGTGCTAGAGATACACATTCTCTTGAGTATAACAGTTTTTAGACCACGCCTTTTCTTGGAAATGAAAATGCCTTTTATTTTTATTTATTATTATTATTGGTGGTACTGGGGTTTGGACTTAGGGACTCACACTTCCTAGTCTGCTCTGCCACTTGAGCCACACCTCCAGCCCTGAAAATGCTTTTTAATAGCTGGAAACCAGTGGTGAGCAATGGAATGCACTGTTCTTGGACTCTTGTTGTGATTTCTTTTGTTTTCATCATGAGTATTGCCTTCTACATTCTGGAAAATTTTTCTGTAACTCTAGAGTTGAAAGGATTGTGCTGTGAACACTTTCCATCCTCCACTTAACTTCATAGTTGTTTATGTTTTACCTGATAAACTCTTTTACTCACATTTCTTATTTTTAAAAATAGTGTTAATATATTTTTGAATTATACATTAATAATATGAGGGGACTTCCTTGTGGTAATTCCATACATGTGTACAGTACTTTGAACAAGCTCACCCCTCTATTGTTGTTTGTTTTTGAATCATTTGAAAGTTGATCTGCTCATATTCTGACTTCCCTCTCAGATTCGTCTGCTTGCAGCTCCCAAGAAGAAGGGTGTCCTTCTGCTGAAACACACTCCTAGGAAATCGACTTCAGTATTACCTCATGTAGAATTTCTAGTCCCATTCCCCAGCTGTGCCCCTGGCATCTTTATAGCTGTTTTTTTTTTTTTTAAATGAAGTAACATCTAGTACTGGTAGGTAGCTCAGTGATACAGCACTTAATGTACCATATGCAAAGCCCTGAATTCCATCCCCAGCAGCCCCCAAAAAAGTCAGATGAAGCAAGATCTTTTCATTATCTGTATTTATATCCCTTTAGTCTTTTCTAAATTGAAAACTTGTTCTTTAAATGACATTGATTTCTTTGGGGAGGGTCCAGTCCTGGAGAGTGGCCCACCTCAGGTTTGCTGATGGTTCCTTTGTGGTGTTATTTACTATGTATTTCTTGCACATTAGGAGTTCAGTGTGGAGGTGTGGTTGTACCAGTGTAAGCTTTTTTAGCATGAATGTGTCTGAGTGCTGCTGATTACTTCTCATTGTACCAGTGAGAGATCAGTTTTTAATTTAGAAAAGAATTCACTATCATTCTAAAACAGGACAGTTTTTTTTAAAGTATAAGTTTTAATTTTACTCTGTCTTCATACTTGACTGATTATCTGGCATTAAAATTCTAGATTGGACGTCTGGTTTGCTTAGCTTACTGTTGGAATATCTGAAGTCATTCTGATTCCTGGTCTTTTCTTGTAATTGTACTAATGAGCGTCACATTATTCTAATGAAATACCTGAGACAATTAACTTAAAGAGTTAATTTTTTTTCCCATAAGGGGGAAAATTATTTAACTCATAGTTCTGCAGATCCAATCCAAGATCAGGTGGCCCTATTGTTTTGGGCCTCTGGTGAGGGTACTAGGTGGCAGTGGTAGGAAACACGTTTTGAAGTGAATCACTTTTGTCACTTGCTAAGTACAGAGACAGGACAAGATAGTTCCCTTCAAGGGCATGTCTCCAGTGACCTAAGGATCTTCTATTAGGCCTACCAATTACAGATCCCCAGCACCTTCCGGTATCACCACCTTGATGAACAAACCTTTAACACATAGACCTTTAGGGGATGTTAACCTTCCACATTATAGCAGTGACTTTTAATTGAACTGATTTGAAAATCATTTGTCAAGGATGTAAGGCCATAATGTGGGTAGAAACTTGAAGAGAGGGAAATGGGTGTGTGTGCACAAATGTTTGTATATTTTCACAGAGGATCTCAGAGTTCGTTGTTCATGAGCGTCAGCACAGGGACAGAGCCAGGACATCCCTCTGTGGATGTGTTCCCTCAAAGATGAAGGGTACCTCAGTGGGATCAGTCCTCTCTGAGGGTCTAGCCGCCATCTTTGCCTTGCTTGGCATGCCCTGACTGTGAGCTGGCTTCTACTCCTGGTGGCCCTTATTGCCCATCACTTCTCATTTGCCTGTGAATTCTCTCTCCAGATTCACCATCACTTTTCCCTATGAAGTGTTCCCTAGTTCTGCCAGGCAGAGTTAGTTCTGAGCCTTTCCCTAGGCACCATGGCACTATGGGCATTTCTGGAAAGAAATCTAACATATGTCTCCTCTGCAATGGACAAGATAGAATTTTGCTCATCACGGCATCCCCAGGACCCCCAGCCATCTCCAAGGCAGCCGCAGGCGTTTAATGAACACATTTCTCTTATGACTATCTCTTATGCCTTCTCTTTTAAAATACGCGTCTATATTTAGTATGTTTATATTTAGCATTTGCAGATAGACATTTGCAAGAACTAATGTGGGGTGGGGGAGGTATGGGGAAAGGTTGATCAATGGGTACTAAGTTATAGTTAGATAGGAACAAGAGGTTCTGGTTGCCACTGCACAGTAGGGTGACTATAGATGGTGATTAGTGCTGCATATTTCAAAAAGCTAGAAGAAAGGATTTTGAATACTTTTACCATAAAGAAATGATAACTTTTTGAGCAGATACATAGTTTTAACCTGACTTAAACATTCTACGATGTATTCATGTGTTGAAACATCACAAGTTGCCTTGTTGATTTGCACAATTACAATTCTTTTTAAGTTAACAATAAATTTAATAATAAAAACGAATGTGGCTACGGGGTCTCTGAGGTTCAACAGTGGGAGCAGGGGAGTGCTGTTAAGATTTCAGCTGAAAACAAAACAAAACAATACAAAACAAAACAAAAAAGATTTCAGCTGGGCATGTGTTTTGGATAAACGACTGCAGAGGTGAACTGTTTACCTCAGCATTCATCTGTGCACCCAGCTAGTCTGTGTGGAGTGGACTTTCCATCGCAGAACTCTGGAGGAATATGGAGTTTGCTCCTGATGTCATGGCACCCTTCACTAAAGACACTAGTCTAGCTGAGTGGGGTCTGTCACTGCCATCTTAATTCTAGCAACACCTGACACTCTGTCTTCATGTTAGCAAGGGCCAGAGGTTGGATGTCCAAAGACAAGCAAGAGAAGCAAGGCCTGGTGAACATGTATATCCAAGGATGTGCTCACTTGCAGAGACTACTCAGCAAGCCAGGTTGTAGTCTGAGAGGCATGTTCAGGCCGCCCCAGGGGCAGTGGTGGTCTCTCTGAGGAAGGACCAGTTAGCCCTCAGTGTTTTAGAGGCCCTGCCTTGTTCATGTTTGAAGTATTGCTGAAGAATGTCATTATCACTTTCTTGTTTAAAGAAATATAAGCAATCTAAGCATCTTAGATGCTTTTGAGGCTCTGGTTGAATTTTTCTTTAAAGTCACTGTATCAGGAAAAGATTTTTTTTTAAAAAATAAATTATTTTTGTGGCTCTTTCAGGAATGTTTGGTTTTTTTGCTTGGTTGTCCTTGCAGAACTCCATTAAATTCCCAGCCCTGTATGCAGGTGAGGTTTTTGTGGTGTTCAAATGAGGCACTGAGGTGTTGATGAAATGTGGCCTTCTTCATTTTGTGTTACTTCCTGAGATCAGACCCAACAGAACAAAACGTTAGGAAAATAATATTTTGGGCCATTAGAATTGCAAGAGCATCAAGTAGAAATTCATATAGTGAAGAGCAGACAGGCTGTAGAAAGTATCTCACTACTTGGATCTTAAAAGTTGTAGCTGAGGGCTTTGCGTGGCCAGTGATGTGCACATAGCCCACATTTGTTAAGCTCTAGACTGTGGACTTGATTGTAACCATGGTTTTCTGTCAGCTTGGTTTAGTGGTCTTTAATCCCCAAAGGATATTTGTATGTGCCGCCACCTTTATCACCAAGACTTTGGGAGAAATTGGAATATTGCCATTTGTAATTTCCTGTTTATAATCCTTTCCACCTTTGGCTCTGCCCTCTGGTAATTTCTCATTTAGAATTCCTTTGAGTAATTCAGTCATGGTAGTAGGGGAGCATTCTCACGTTGTTTTACCAAGGTGAGGTTTGCTAAGCCATCATTCTTATGTAGGTGGCAAAATCCCCTCCAGCTAGGTGAAGCAGAAAAGAATGTGTCCAGGGATCTTTGGAGGACTCCGGTGATAGTACCTAGCTTCTTAGGCATTGGGATGTATTATAGAAGTTGCTGCTGCCTCCGGAAGAGCCAGCAGATATTCACTCCTATGTGGTAGTGGTAGTGGCCTGGCTTGCAGGCTCAGAATCTGACCTTTGGCCAGCTGTGTGGGGTATGAGGATCTGGTGACATGTAGGACCATAGCCAGCTGTGGCAAACTCACAATCTGACCCTTAGCTTAGCTAACAGCCTAGGGTACAGGGTTGCAGCTCTTGCCAGAGTCTGAGCACACAGTTGTTTTGGTTCTCCCTTAAGATGGCAGTCCTGTTGTAGGAAGTGGTCGGATTCATGAAAAGTGATGGGTCACTGACATAACAGGGCAGGCTGAGCTGCTGTTGTGCAGGGCTCATTGCAGGGGCAACTGTGAGAGAACTTGAGTTCCCTGTCTGTCATCTCTGGTGCCTACTTACAGCACCGGCCTCACCTGTCTCTTTGAAATAAAAGTCTCTCTTGTTGTTCCTTTCCACTCTTGCCTCACCTAACTCAGGCATCCTACTTCACCATGACAGCTTCCTGGTTCATTTTCCTTCCTCCATTCTCTTCCTGGCCTGGCTTGCCATTGATACTGTCATTGTCTTCCTGAAAGCATCCATTTCTGCATGTTTCTGCCTTGGCAGCTGTAGCAGACCCAGAAGTCACCTCCTGTGAGAGGTCTTTCCTCTGGCCCTTGTTGTTCAAATCTACTCCACCCCTCCATGTGAGTGCTAGGACCCTGGGGAAGACTTCTTAAGTCACTGCGGCCCAGCCTGGAGGCTGCTGTGGAAGCAGAGAAGAAAACTTCCTCTGTGTTGTGAAATGCCCCCGGCTTATGTCTTCAGCCTACTTGGGTCTCTACATGCCTTGTTTGTCTTGGGATCCCGTTTCTGAAGCCAGTGCCATGAGGAGCATCGTGGATAGTGAAGAGGAGAAGGCACATTTCTCCTGGATGAATGAGTCAGTCTCATGACAGTGTTGCTAATTTTAATTTACATTAGGAGTAGCAAAGTTATAGTCCAGCATTTTTATAAAAGCCCCCCAAAAAACAAAACAAACTATTATCTCTAAATAGTCCTGGAACCAGTCTGTTTATTGAATTGGAAAATCTTGCTCCCATGAAAGACCTTTTAGCAGTGGGCTTTGTCCTGCACCCTGATCTGGAAAGGAGTGGAAAAAAAACATGTTAGAGCCCTTTGCTGTACTTGTTTGGCCAGGCCCGAGTGTTTGTCTATGACAGAGCCAGAGTTCTCAGAAGAGTTGGGAACATGCCTTCAGCTCTAAGAGCAATTGATGCGGTCTGTACTATGCCTCCACCTCCATCTTGCTCACCCGTCACTGCCAATGCTTGACTAAGCTTCAGCCAACCAAGCAAATCATTTTCTATGTCTTCCAAATGTAGTAAAAATTGTACATACACTCATGCACACTTGTGAAAAAAATTTTGACTCTTGTGGTAAAATCACTCTATACTTGCCCCTCTGGCCCTTTGAGAAATAACATCTGCTTACCGTTGGAAATTTAAAGGCACACCAAAGGGCCAGGTACAAAGAAGAGAAGAGAAATCATCCCCATTTCCCCTCCTCAGAGATCAGAAGTACTTTCAACAGACCACAGAGTTGTGAAACCTGAAATTGGTTTTTAAAGGCTGTTTAATATTCTGCTATATAATATTACTTAACACACACCATTTAATTATGCCCTAAAAGAATAGGCAAGGAGGGGTTCCTAGGTCCTCTCCTAGCTGCTTGGGTAGGGACTGGCATCTGAAGACCCCTGAAGGACAGTAGCGTAGGTCACCATTCCTCAAAAAAGAACCACAAAAGTGTATTTGGCATAGAAGTCTGTTAAGGGAATTTCTATAGTTTGTTTAGGACAGTTATCTCAATAATAACCCTCTTCCTGGGGGCTGGGAGCGGCCTCGTGTCAGAAGGCTTGAGAAGAGTGAGAGCTGCGTGCTTGTGTCTGAGACGTGCACATGCAGTGGACGAGGTTCCCTAACTTGATGTTAAAAATCTACCTGTCTTTTCCTCTCTCTTAGGTTGTTTTGTAGGAGTGGTGGTATGTTTTAAAAGCAGAGGAAAATAGATAGAATTTTAAAAAGTCACACTTAATCCCTAACTTAGGCTTCTGGCTCAAAGTAGCAAGTTGAGCTCATAAATTCCAAAACCCTTCTCTTCATTTCCAATTCCTATTGAAAGAAACAAAAGAGTAGGGAAAACCAGATTCTCTCCATCTCACACGGTGGGGAAGGTGATCTTCTCTTGTGTTTCAGGTTTCGATTGCAGAAATGCGGTTGTGCTTCTAGCTGGGCTTACTGTCCCCCGCTCTCTAGGGTGGAGTTTGGGGGCACATTGATTTTTCTTCCACCCCCTCCCTACTGTCTTTGCGGTATGTTCTATTTCCTGCTTTCTTTATAAATTATGCATCTGTGTAGCCTCAGCTCTACTGAGTTTTTCTTGATGCTCCAAATCCTAATGAGCACTCCTGGGAGGGGTGGCTCTGTCCTTAGACAAGTAGGTTTTGTGACATCGGTGGCAGACCCCAGACTTGCCTTCTGCCTTTGTTCCATGCACTTGGTTGTTTATGCTCCAGCCACACCCAGTGTGGGAACAGACCTCTGTCCTAATGGCCTGTTTCTTCATTCTGCACAGTAATAACATATGTGCAATGTCATATGTGTGGGTTGTTATTCAAGTTTGGTCATGCCACTTGATCACTTGTATCTTTTAAAAAGTAGATAGTTATGTCAAATCAGTTAAGTAGAAAGACACCAATAAAGAGATTCCTTGTGATATGGTTTGAATGCTTTGGATGATGACAGGCATTAATATGTTTCAAGCAGTGAGGTGCTATGTACTTTCAAGTGCAGGCCTTTACATAGTAAGCTGGTCTACAGACCCTTACAGAGCAGGTCTGAAACCACAGAACTCTGAGCCTGAGATATTCCCGCAATTCATTTGGGGGCAAAACAGTGTGAGGTTGTTCATAGTCTTTATTTGGTGGAGACTGAATCTTTGTTCATTCCACCATGAAAATGTTAGTGCTTTTGTATGCACTTGTTCCAGTCCCTGCTGGGGGTGTCATATGAGATGTAGTGAAGGGATCAGAGTATCTTTTCCTAGATCTGAAAAATTCTGAGTTTCAGAGTATATCGGGCATCAGAGGATTCTAAGGGAAATCACTGTTTAATATCTGCAGACCCCAGCCCCACCCACCTAGAATCCAAGGTGCCCTCTAGGCACCTCGATTCTTTGGGGCCAAGAATCCTAGGGACTTTGTTCAGCCCTCGGTTGTACGAAGTTGTACAGTTGTACAGTCAGGATATTTTGAGTTTTTTCCTTGTTTTGTATTAAGTGTAATGCAGGATGTTGGTTAGGTATGTGTGGCACAAGCAAGGACGAGTCAAATTGGTCTTTTCCTTATCTTCACCATTATAGAGTAACTTATTCCAGTCTTTCCTTGAGCCCACCTGCTGCTCACCTGTAGAGCAGTCAAGGAGGAACTGTTGCTTTAAGTAACTTTGATGAGTACAGAAGGGGCACTCCCAATTTTCACAGGCTTAAAGAGTGACTTCTTGGCTTCTGTTAAGAGTGTTTTTTGTCTAAGGGACTCAGAGATTCTCAGAGATATTTTTCATGATTAGCTCAGAACTTATTTACTGAGATTTAAAAATTTTAATTAGAGATATTGGGAATGTTGCACCCATTCCCTGCCCCTTCCCCATCCATGACAAGGGGAAGAAGCAGCTGCACCCAACAGTTGGGGCCAGACCCCACCCCTCCTCTCACTCCCCATGCCTCTGTAAGGTGTGGATACCACCACCTTACAGTTCATGCTCAGTGGACTGTGAGCTCAAAACTGAAGGGTCCAGAGCCCCCTAGGGTCAGGCACTTAATGAGTTCATTACTGATCAGATATGTTGTGCTGGAACCCAGACTGGGCTGTGAACTTCCTGGGGGTAAAAGCAAGAGAATAATATGGCAAGTTACTGAGCAGGCGCCAGCCCAGGAAAGTACCCTGCCCCTTCCTCCTAGTGTGCACAGGGCTGTGGGGTGGGAGATTGGGAGAGAATGTGTCACTAGGCTGGTCCCAGATCAGCCAGGAGAGCTTGGCCCAGGAGTGGTGGGCGGGTGTTACTCAGGTGTGCCTCAGGCATTGTTTCCTCCACTACACTTTGTGAGAGGAGCATGGTGTCAGTTTATGAGATGTTCTCTTTGCAAATTAAGGACAAAATAAGAAACCAGAGGGAAAAGTTCAGTTGAGCTGGAGCATTCAATCTACAGCAGTCCCTTTATCCTCAGGGGACATGTTCCAAGACCCAGTGGACGCCTGGAACTGTAGGCAGCATTGAACTCTGGATGTGCTATGTTTTTCCTATACATACATCTTATGATAATACATGCTTTATAAATTCGGCAAATGAGACATTGACAACCACTAAGTAAAACAGAATGTTTATAGCAATATGCTGTGCTGAAAGCTAGGTGAATGTGGGCTCTCTCATGGTATCTGGCTGGCCTTTTCACTCAGAGCAAGCACATTATGGCTTCTCTTTGGCATATCCAAATCGCCAGCATCATTACTTTTGTGTGTCGGGGACGTTATAAGGTAAAATAAGGGTTACCCAAACAACCACTGTAATAAGAGAGTGGGTCTGATAACCTAGGGGCTATTAAGTAGGATATGCTGTATGGATACATGTCCTGATTCACAGGATGGAGATATTACCATTCTGCTCAGAATGGTGTGCAATTAGAACTAATAAGGTACTTATTTCTGGTATTTTCTGGGTAATATTCTGTGACTGCCATTGAAGATAAGGGGAGCTGCTGTGTTTTGAACATTAGAAAACCTGAACCATATAGATTGTTTTCTGCATGGAGGGGGGCCCTGTGATGACTGTGAACTAAGCCAGCGTTTTCCTCAGGAAGCAATTGCAAACTTGCTTTAGGGTTTGACTCATAGTGCCTTGCTGAGACCTTTGGTTTCATGTTACAGAGAAGGAAGAAACACACTTGGCTTAAAGCTGTCATAGACAGATGTTAGCAATTGTCCACCATGGCCACAGGAAGAATGCAAAAATGTCCCTATGAAACTTCTTGTTTCAGGCAGTTTATCCTTGAAGGCTGAGTCTGCTATAAAATATCTGACTGGGTTTATGGGATTATTGATATCAATCACTTAAATATAGGATGATGAGTAGCAAATGGAACTGTTTTTGTTCTCTGATTTTTTTTTTTCAGCCCTTTCTCGTGACAGTGAATTGAAGGGACTGTTTTTAGAGTCATAGTGAGAAGGTTCTGGACAGGTGTATGAAAGATACTTTTCTCTTCCACATGTTTTGAGGCAGGAGTGCAATTCCCATATGAAGTATTCAGACAGAAAGGACAAAATACTTCCTTTTCCCCACAGAACTTGAGAGTCTACGTTGAAGAAGAGAATCTTATTTAATATTGTAAATATTATGCTTATAATCAGTAGCCACCATCATTCTTAATGACAAAATAATGACAATCTAATTAAAATCAAGTGCACATAGCTTCATTGCCATCCTTTTTAGTAGCACTATTTTTATTTTAGAAGTTCTGAACAAGACAATAAGACTTAAAACAGAAAGAAGAGGCATGACCTGTTGGAAAGAATGAGGCAGAACAATCATTATTCATAGATGGTGTAATAGCATACTTGTATACTCACAAAACTTGAAGAAAATTAGCTAAAGCATTCCATATAATTAAGAATTTAGCAAAGTGACTGATTGTTACTTTACAAATGAGCAAGCATCAATAGGAAATGGTTATGGGAAAATACATGCATTTCCTTCAGATACTCAGGGAAATAGAGATAATCTTTTTTTTTTTTTTAAGTACTGGGATTTGAACTCAGTGCTTCACACTTGCTAGGCAGGTGCTCTACCACTTGAGCCGTTCTTTAGTTCTTTTTGTGTTGGATATTTTCGAGATAGGTTCTCCTGTGCTATTTGCCCAGGACTGGCTTTGAACCTCCATCCTCCTTATCTTTGCATCCAAAGTAGCTAGGATTACAGGTGTGAGCCACTGGCGCCTGGCTAGGGATAATCTTAATGAGAAATATGTAGTACATTTCTTTCCTTGGCGAAGGCAACTACGACAACAGTACTGAAAAGCTAAAAGGAGATTTGAATAAGTAGAGAAATAGTCTATGTTTTGTATGGGAGAGTAGAACATTAGGAGAATGTCACCTTTACCAAATTTGATTTAAATATGGGTGTAATTTTAATTGAAATCCCAGTTGAATTGAAATATTGAATAATATTCAATAATAAAATATTCAATAATATTCAAATAATATTATTTGAATATTTTGGATATTAAAAATTCAATAGTAGAATATTCCATAACTGGTTTAATTTAGAAAAATGGATGAAGATAAAATACCAAAGTAACATTTAAGGACTGTTTTGAGGAAAGACAGCTGGCCTCAGTTGTTAAGCAAGATGAAGACAGGCTGCTGGGCTAGTGGACAATACAGTGTCCCAGCACAGACTTCGGGTGTGTGAGAAGGAGCCCTCCAATGTGTGCAGTTACAGGACAATATCCAATGGGAACTGGTACAGGTGACTAGTGTTTTTTTTTTGAGAAAAAAATTTATCCTTATATCATATGCCAGTAACATCTAACTGGATTAAAGGGTTGATGTAAAACAAAGTAAAATCCTGGAACAAAATACATGTGTTCACTTATTCAGCATAGGGCTTGCTCTGTGCCAGTTTTGTGCTCAGATTCGTGAATTTTGTGAGCCTGTGTCAACAGGGCGCAGATGTGGCTTTGCAGGAGAGACGCAGTGCCCAGGGGTCTACTTTCCCAGGCACTAGGGTGGCTCATGGAGGCTGAGAGTTGATGTGCATTCTGAGACCTGAGGAAAGAGTTGCATAGGTAGGTGAAGCTGGAGGCAGGAAGCTCCAGACAGGGGAGACTGAGGCCTGGATGCTCTGAAGTCAGCGACCATGCTGAATGGCTTGAAGGATACCAAGTATCCCTGACACCAGGGACAGAGAGCAGGGCTTTAGCTCCTGAGTAGCTCAGGGACTTAGTACAGAGAAGTGGGCTGCAGTGTTTAAAGTGTGGTTTTGCTGTGGCTGGAACCTGCATCTGGAGACCTAGGGATGTACACTGTGTGTGTGTGTGCGCATGTGCATGTGTGCTGGCATGCTTACACATGTGGAGTGCGACTGGAGCTCATGTCAGAGTTGGTGATGCTCTGGAGTAAGACAGACATACTCAGGAGACATCTGAGGATGGAGAGGAGGATGCATTGAATGTTGGGTGCTGGTGGCCAAGCCTTTTGGGGTGCTCTTGTGAATAGCATGGCAACCCCTCCCACTTTTAGCTCTGATTTACTGATGCATCCCCAGCACCTGTGCACTGTGATTGGCACCTCATTTGTGCTCAGTAAGTGTTCGTTGACTGAGCGAATGGGTGAAGGATGCCTTGCAGATTTCTTTGACTGTTTTGTAACATTGGAGCACTGGAAAGGAGTGGATGTGGAGGAGGAGTATCAGGGCAGTGGGCCCAATGCAAAGGTGTTTCAGGAAGCAGAAAGGAATCCAATGCAAACATTGATGAGAGAGATAACAATAATGTGGACTTGGTCTTCAATCTGTAAGGAATATGTGAAAATTAGTAAGAAAACACCACTCAAACCAGTACATAAATGGCAGGGTAAAATGAATGGACAATTCACAAAGATACAAATAGTATATATGTACTTTGAAGAATATTCAGCTTTACAATGAGCATGACCATTTTCCTTATGAAGTGAGCAGTCGTAAGCAACAAGTGGCAAACCACCGGGACTTTGACTTTGTGCAGTCTTCAGAGGAATTGAGCAGAGTGGATCAGGCACTTTAATTTTTGAGACAGGCCTGGCATGGAACTTGAGATCTTGCTACCTCAGCCTCTCTGGGGCACAGCTGAAAGACTGGCTGGAGGGGCAGGACTGGGAGGGGCAGTATTTGGGGGACATCTTGGACTGGGAAGTCCATGTTAATGTGTGCTTTTTCCTTTGTGCTTTTAGATGAAGACAGTCAGTGTGGCCTTGGTTCTGTGCCTGAATGTTGGCGTGGACCCTCCAGATGTGGTGAAGACCACGCCCTGTGCGCGCTTGGAATGCTGGATTGGTAAGTACCAGTCCCTCCTGCAAGCTACCTGCTGTTGTAAATTGGAGAATTCTTTTTGAGTTATATAACCTTTAAGTCATTAAAGATGCATTTACCTTTATTTTGTAGGGAAGAAAATATTTTAAGGAAAATTAACAAAACAATGTCTTGGGTTTTATAGTTTTTTCCCTTTAAATTTGCCTTATATATGCCACATAATGGTAGCTGTGTACACTTTGACAAATTGAGTGAGTGGTTCCCACATACAGATATGTTTATAGAAAAGGTGAATTGAGCCACTTCCAGCAAACTGTCATATGATACATAATAGATCATGGTAACCAATATGTATTGAGTGCTTAAAGTGCTGTAAGCAATGCTTTAAATTTATTGACTCACTTGATCTCCATTGTAACCCTGGGTGGTGAGTTCTCCATTTGAGAGCTGAGGAACATAGGCATAGAGATGAGGAATTTGCCCTAAGTTTTCCTGTGAATGAGTGGCAGAGCTATGCAAAATCCAGAGACTGTTCATCCTCCCTCCCCTCCAAGCCCCTGGAGGGTCTTGGTTTGTAGCTTAGGCTGGCCCTGAATTCCTGATCCTCCTGCCTCTGGAGGGCTGGGATCATAAGTGTGTACCACAACATCCAGTTTCACACATCATAGAACACCTTTCTAGCTGTTTTTAGTTTTCAGTCCATGGCAATAGGTGTACTCACATTATTGTGCAGCCGTCACCACCATCTGTCTCTAGAACTTTCCCACCATCCTACCTACCTGTAGCTCTTCCCACTACACAGCTCCCTACTCCTTTCCCAGCTCCTAGTAACCCCCATCCCACTCCCTGTGACCTTGTATAAATGTTATCATAGAGTATCTGCCCCTGTATTCTGGCTTATTTCACTTCACATAGTGATCGAAAGGTTCAGCCTTGATGGTATGCTGTGGCATGTGCCAGAATTTCCTTCCTTTTTAAGGCTGAATAATACTCCATTGTATGTGTGGATCACATTTTTGTTTATCTGTTCATCCATCAAAAGACACTTGAGTTGTCTCCATCTTTTGGCTGCTAAGTGGTGAACAGTGCTGCTGTGCCATATGGGTGTGCAAGTATCTGTTCCAGTCCCTGCTTTCAGTTCTCTTGGATACACACCCAGAAGTGGAACTGCTGCCCTCATGTAGTGATTCTTGTTTTAATTGAGTAACTGCTAGACTGTTCTGCACCATTTTACATCCCTTCTAGCAGCATACAAGGGTTCCAAGCTCTCCACATCTTTGCCAGTATTTACTGTTTTGGGTGGTTTGACAGTAGCCATCCTAATAGGTATGAGGTGGAATCTCATTTGCCAGGTGATTGGTCATGTCAAGTGTTGTCTTATGGATCATTGTCCATTGTGTGTCTTCTATGGAGAAATATCCAGTCAAGTCCCTAGCCCATTTTTGAATTGGGTTGTTTGCTTATTTTGTTGTTGAAGGTATATATATTCTGGATATTAGTCTCTTATCAGATGGTAATTTGCAAATATTTTCTTTCATCTGTGTTCTTAAACATTATACTGTATCTATCTTTTCCCTTTAACATCAGGTTTATTGGGATATAACCTTTTGGTTATTGTACTAGACAGCTTTATATCATTGTGACAAAATACCTGATGTAAACAACTTAAAGGAGGAACAATTTGTTTTGGCTCATAGTTTCAGAGATTTCAGTCCATAGTTACTTTGGGCTTGAAGCAAGAAAGAAGCATCATGGTAGCAGGTGCATGTGACAGAAGTTGCTCGTCTCATGGTGTCCAGAAACCACAGAGATAGGCAGGAAGGGGACAGGGCAAGATGTGTCCTCAAAGACTCAGAGACACTCCCCCCCCCCACCCCCCACCTTCTTCCTCCAACCAGGCCCCACCTCTGAATAGCCCATTCATTCTGAACGTATCAATGGATTGATCCACTGATGGAGTTAGTGCCTTCATGGTCCAGTTACCCCTTAATGATTGGGTCACCAGTTGGGGACCAGGCCTTCAGCACAACAAGCCTTTTGGGGGATACTTCATACTCAAACTGTAATAGTGTAACACACATCTTTGAGCTTTGGCAAAGCATAGATTGTGTGACTACAATCAATATATAGAAAATTTCCCCCACACTAAGAAAGTGAAGGCCTTGAGGCTATGCAGGTTGTGAAGTAGCTTGGCCAGTGAGGTGACAGGCTTGGTGATGGTTCCTTATGCTTTTACACTGTTGAGCAGCTCATGGATAGGGAGGTACCACAAGGAAGCCTCCTTCGTTGTGACTGGGCAGGCAAGTGACTTGCAAATATGTTGCCATTTAGAAGGCTGAAACCAGTTTTATATTGGTGTTAGCATTTTGTGCTGTCACTAGAAATCCCAGAATTTTACACTCATCAAGACCCCAGCTTTATTCATCCCAGCCATGCTACACTTGCTTAACTTAAGCTACGTAGTTTGCTTATCTGTAGGGCAGAGCTAATTGTGACACCTACCTCACGACTAGAGGGGATTGATGGGGACCTCAGACTCAGCTCTGCAGAGACTGGCCCACCATGTGGGCTTTCTCATCATTCTAGTCCCAGTGCCTTCACTCCCCAACTGTCTTAGTCTGTTTGTCCTGCTATAACAGAATACTTGAGACTGGGTAATTAATAAATAGTAGAATTGTATTACTCATTGTTCTGCAGACTGAGAAGCCAAGACCAAGGCATTGGTAGGTTTCTTATCTGGTGAGGACCTGGTTTCTGCTTCTAAGATGGTGCCTTGAACCCTGTGTCCTCACATAGTGGAAGAGGCATTGGGACAAAAGTGCCTAGCTACTTCCCTCTAGCCCTTTTATAAGGTCACTAATATTCATGGGGATTCTGTTCTCATGACTTAATTACTTCCTAAAGGCTATAGGTTCTACCTCTTAACGCTGTTTTAAATTCCAACATATAAATTTTTGGGACACATTGAGACCATAGGACCAACCCCACCACCTGCAACACCCTCCCCACGGCACACTGGGGTGCTGAGTGGGGAGTGGAAGTGGCTTCTCAAGTCTTGCCTGTTTTGCTCACCTGTGTGGCTGAAGGAGAGGCATAGGCAGCTCTCTTCGTTTTAGCCCTGTCAATAAGCTGCTGATGTCTCTAGCAGATGTCTGATAGCAGAATGCATGATGTTTCTTATTTTATTTAGCACGTTAAACATTCAGTATGTCAGGTAGCCCTCTGAGCATGTCCCTTGTGCCCTACTGGATGCCTTAAATATGGCCACAGGCTTGTGGGACAGGGAGACTTTTCGATTTGTACTGGTTTGAAACAGCTTAGCTCTCAGAGAGGAGGGTGTTGGAAGTGTGAAAAGACGTGGATCCATACTTCCCTGAGCACTTTGTGCGTAGAGTACTCTTTGTAGAGGCTACTTCGAGAGCTCGTCAGTGTCTGTGAAGGGAGATTCAGCCCTGTGCTAAGGACTACATGGCTTCACTGATGCATGGCAGTTCCTCCTTGCCTTGATTGGCCCAGGCATTAGCATGTGGGCTGTGAGTGTCTCAGAGTGAGGAGTGGGCGGCTGGGTCCTGAGGAGCAGAGACATGGGCATTGTACACTCTCCAGCAGCCATCACACTCTTCCCCATCCCTGTTCCTCATTCCTCCAGCTGTTTAAACATGCTGCTCTACTTCCTGGAAATGACTCGTCTCTTTTCAAAAAAGCAGGGGAGAGGCTGTTAGCTTTATGGCCTGACATTAAATGCTACAACAGTAATACTGAAAACAATTTCACCAAACAGCCATGCATCCCCCGTACTTGTTGGAATACTGTATTTGAAAGCAGAGTGGAGAAGAGCTGAATGCTGAACAGGAGGAAGTATAATTCAGCTGAAATATCTTTTATGTGCTAACCAGTGGTAGCTATATATCAGAAGAGGTAAGAGTGCTAAGGGCTTGTCAGATGGATGGCAATACTTTTATCCCAAGGAACTTATTTGGGATACATTTTGAAGAGCCCCTATGCAGATGGACTGAGATAGTGACACTGCCTTTGCATAGCTCTGGTGACTACAGAGCACTGTACATGCTTTGCCATTGGTTCTTGAAGCAAACCTGGTCATCGTGCTGGTCAGCAGATCAGTCAGGTTGGTGAACAAATGCTTATGTGGAAATAGTGCTTTAACAAAAGAACTGTGAGCAGTGTTCCTTACCTCCTAGTGCTTAGGGCACAGCTGTGAAGGTCAGACCCACACCAGTGGATCAGAGCCAGAAAGAGATTAGCTTTGAGTGGCCTGGGCTCAGACAGTGCTACGGGTGGAGTACCAGATGGGCTGGAGGTGAGAACACAGTGTGAGCTGGAGTGTGAGTCCTCCCTTGAGGGGCTGGGTATGGAGTGCCAGTTGGGCCCCCGGGCACTGGGGCCAGTACTAGCCATGGGCAGTGCTTGCCTGTGCTCTGTCACATCTGTGGGCCTGCAGTTGGAATTTTTGCTTGTGGGGATTCCTGATTTAAAACCCTGTATTCTTTGTCCCATGGTACTGGTGTCTCAAGCTGGTATCTCTGTTCCCCTCTGTGGGAGGATAGCTGCTAGGAATCTACTCCCTCGTTCCTTTTTATCTGAGTTGTGTGTGAACAACAAGGCCTGTATTTCAGAACAGGGCAACCCTCAAATTTCTTGGAAAAAGAACCAAAAAAAAAAAAAAAAAAAAAAAAAAGAGAGAGAGAGAACAACAACAACAAAAATCTGTTGGAAATCCTTCCAACTCCTGGTTTCTGTATAACAACAGAAAACAGAACATAATTTGTTTTATACACATGTGGAGTGTGAGGCTTAGTAGGTAGGACAGGGCCAGATAGCAGAGGATGGCTCCTGTAGAATTTCATCTCCTACTCTGAGACCCCAGATCTCTAATGCTACAGGTCCTGCCCCTAGCCAGAGCAGTCCTGCCCAGTTCCACGCAGCCATGTGACCCTTTAGCTCAGTGAGGAGACAGGCCCTCGCTGTGTACACTGCTAATTATAAAATGCAGAGATGATTTTATGATCAATAAAATACAGTCACTAAAAGCCATTCCTAATTTCAAAGAAGCCCTTTTGCCATTATGTATTTGCTCAATCAAAAATTAGTCATTCGAGGTTACACAACTAATTGGTGACAGAATCCTTAAAAGGCATACAATACTTGATCCAGTAGGCAGTACTCAGTTGATAAGTCAATTAGCAAATGTTTGTTAAGTGTCTACTAAATACAAGCCACAAAGTACAAAGATTTTTTGAGTGATGAGCTCTGTATGCTTGCTTTTGATTTTAAATTCTTATTGAAGCTTAGCCTGCATACAGAAAAGTGCATTTGACTCATACTATACTTAGACAAATTTCCCCAAACTGATCACACCCGTGAAACCCAGACCTGGACATGTGACCAGTGCCTCAGAAGCCTAGACTTGTCCCCCTCTGGTTGCCCCCATCTCAATACTCTTGGCAGCTTGTGTTCCTGCCCTTATTTGTGTCATTTGAATGGGAGTGTAGGACTGGCACAGCGGTCTTCTGGGAAGGTTGCTAGCCTTTGCTCCTTCCCAGGTAGCCCTGCCTGTGGCCGTATGCTTCAGGATCAGGACCAGATTCAGGAGCCCACCATGTGGTAGAATTTCAGGGATATCATGGAGTGGGGCCAGCAGATGGCACAGTGGTGAACGGTAAAACGCAGGTCTTTGGAAGGAAAACTGGACAGCGTGTGGGCAATGAGGTATGTATGTATGAAGATGATGGGGGTACAAGCAAAAGAAAAAGCTCCCCCATTAATAGGCTGGCCACATGCCAGCACCTCAGTGCCCTCTGTGAGGGTCAAGAGCGTCAGACTTCAGCTCTTATGTTAGGAGTGGTTGGACCGTACTGCATTCTATGTAAAGTTCTAGGTGTTGTGAAACGCAGCAGGGTTATTCTGAAAATCTTGCAGGCAAGAAAATGTTTGAAAAGCCAGAAGTTTTACACCAATGCCAGTTACCACCTACTTTTCCAGCTGCGCACTTGGTATAGCTCACTCACATGCCCTCTCACTGGAAGTTCATTAGCTCCGTCCTTCATTGCTCTCACAATGGAACAGAAGCCCATGCATGCACTGGGACGCAAGTGTGTATTAAGACAAGACCCCAGGCTTTTGGTGGTAATGGGTTTGCACGCAGGGTCTTGTGCTTGCTAGGTAGGCACTCTGCCACTTGAGCCCCAGTCCTGGCCTTGTTTTGCTCTGGTTATTTTTCAGACAGGGTTTTTGCCAATGACCAGCCTTAGACTGCAGCCTTTCTATCTATGGCCTCCAGCAGCTGCGACGACAGGCTCATGCCACCACACCTGGTTTATTGATTGAGATGGAATCTTGATAACTTTTTTTTGCTTGGACTGACCTCTGACCTCGAACTGCAATCCTCCCAACCTCTGCCTCCTCAGTTTCTGGAATTATAGGCGTGAACCACTGTACCTGGCCAGGACTTCAGTTTTCAGTGTGTGCTTTTGTTTACTTCACTCCACACCAGGCTGTTGACATGGTCAGACATGTCTATCCAGGAAGTTAACTTTAGTTTGACTGTGATGTCAGATGCATCATTTTAGTTGTTCTCATTTCTGTGCTCTGCTCTTCTTCCTTTCATTTCTTCTCCTCTCCCATTCACTGACATATTCTTAAAGGAAGGAAACCATAAAATTAATTGAGCATAGGGATTCTCAGTAGATTGGAGGTGATAGCCTCACTTGGTTGGTTCCTCCCTTGGGATCAACAGGTGTTCTGGGCTGAGGTTAGAGAAGGAACAGTGGGGCCACTGTTAGGTGGATTCTGCTATGCAGCCTCAATGTCTATACTGGATGCCATGAGTGGTTTCTACTTGTTAAATTCCTTTCTGCTTCCCTTTGCTTTGTTTATCCATAGAGGTGGCCCTTAACTGTTATTTTTCAGATCCCTGTTTTCTTTGTCCCTTGTTAGTCTTATGGTTCAGGTTATAGCCGAACTGATGGGTGGTTAGGATTGTTTTAAGACCTTAGAACTGTGTTCCTACAGAAAAAAGAGATGAAGGTTAACATCTAACCCCTTGTGGTCAACGATAACAAATTTACCCCAAGTCTTTTGGAGACATTAGTTAGAATTTGGTTTTCACCATGTTTCCCTCAGCCAGAGCTGCTCACTGGGCTCTCTGGAACTATGGGTTAGTTTCCAAAAGGGGCGGACCCAGCACCTCTGATTTGAAAGGTCCTTAACCACATTGACATACCAGAGGGTGAAGGTCCCTTCCAAGTATAGAATCCTATTACTTGTTTTTATGATTAATCTCTTTTTAATCAAAGTAATGCATACACAAGGTTAGAAAACTGAATAGTACTGAATACCATATTAAGAAAAAGCTGTCTCTCCTTGCTCCCCATTGATTCCTTGATTGTGTATACTTTTTCCCAATAGTGACAAATTTCCTAGTTATTTTTATTTGATAAGTTTTTTTGTGACCCTCTAGGATGGGCTTAATTAATTTTTTTACATGTATTACAGTAGGCCTGCCAGATGTTATCAGCAAAACCTGGCAGTGCTCAAATAATAATCTGTTAGGTTCTTTCTTTTGTTGTTGTTTTAGATACTCCTCTTGCTGTGTTGGACAACTTGGTTTCTAGACTTGGTCCTTGGGAGTCTCGTGGATCCACCCTCCCTTTTTCCCTCTCCCTGTTTCCTGAGACCTTCCTTATTTTCTTTTGTGGTTTACTGCCCAGGAGAAGGAATATGAGACACAGATTTTGTGTGCATTTGCATATTAGAAATACCTCTTTTTTTATGCCCTCGAAGTTGAATATTAGATTGAGATTATTTTCATGGGGAATTTGAAGGCATTGATGTGTGTGTGTGATTTTCGGTGTTGTTGGGAAACCCGAGCATTCCCAGTTCTAATCTGATCCCCAGTGTGTAAGCTGATTTTTCTCTAAGGATTTGTCTTGATCTCCAGTTTTTAGCAGTATTATTATGATGTGTCTGGATGTGGATTTCCTGGGGTTTATCCTGTTTGTGGTTCACCGAGCTTCTTGAATTTGTAAATTTTTGTCTTTTGACAAATTTGGGAAGTCTTCAACCACTGTGTCTCTCATTCTGGGACTCCAGAGACAGGATGACAGAATGTCATTCCCTTTGTCATTGCCCACAGGTCCCTGCAGGCTCTTTTCCTGAGAACCATTCACTTCTGCAGAGAAATATTCTGCATTCTTCTGCCAGGTTTGGACTTGGGTGGCCAAGAAGACCAGCTGATTACTAAGTGCGACAAGCAGTATTTGTGAGGGATACTTTGGGGAAGTTGGACAAAAATATGTTAGATACATGGAAGACCAGGAGACTAAAAATAACACAGGAAAACTCCAGAAAGAGAACTACAAAAAGATGTTGTTTTGGTGCACTCATCAGCTCAGCACTGAATGTGTCCATTATCCATTGTATGACACAGAATACTCATTTAATACAGATGTGATGTAGCTATGTCGGAAGAAGAGGGGAAGGGAACAGGACTGAAAGTGCAAGAAAGCTCCTACCCACTGTGGAAGGGCCTTTTGCCAAGTCTAGCATGGAAAGTCAGGAAAGAGTGACCAAGTTGAAGGTGGTCACTTCTGAGGATGGGACGAGGAATGGGTGCTTTTTGTTATAAAGCCTTGTCACATTCCCTGACCTGTTTTTGTGGTACTGGGGATGGAACGCAGGGCCTCACACTTGGCAGGCAAGTGTTCTACCACTTGAGCCATACCCCTAGTCCTCTCTGACTTCTTAAGCTAAGCAGATGTGCTTTACTGAGTTTTAAAAAGCCCATGGGAAGCCTGGACTGAGGTGAGAATTTGGATATATGAGGGGGAATAGTTAGGCACTTAGCTCTAGAGTCTGTATGGCCCCAAGGGGTCCCCAAGACCCATTCTGGGACCCGTGAGGCCGGAACTGTTTTTGTAAAATGTTAGGAAGTCATTTGCCTGTTCTCCCATGTTGGTGTTTGTGCCAGTGGTGGGAAAGCCACGTAAGTGATACTGCTGCCATCTTACCCTGGATCAAGGCAGCAGCTCCAAACTGTTCAGCTGCTTCTTCTCTGCCAGTCATTTGCAGTTTAAAAAAGAAAAAAAAATCCAGTCTTTAAAAGACTGCCCTCTGGGCTGGCTGAGTGGCTCAAGTGGTAGGGTGTCCGCCTAGCAAATATGAGACTGAATTCAAACCCCAGTACTGGAAGAAAAAAAAAAAAGATTGCCCTCAGTAAAACAGAAATGTGTATCAGTTTTAGTAAATTTCCACAACTGAAAGCACTTTTTTGTAACATTTTGTGTGTTGAAATGAGGGTTTCATGGAGAAGCGCTTTTGCAGTAGGTGTGGTGGAGCTGGACTGGTTCCCAGTTCATGGCACACTGTCTTCACTGAAGGCACAGCACAGACCAGAGCATTTGGCAGACATTTTCTGGAAAATGAATGAACTGAACCTGTCACCTTAAAGAAAACCAACTGACAGTATTTGTTGCCAGTGATCAAACCTGAGATTTCAAATAAAAAGTTAGAATTTGGAAACCTGTACCTGCCACTGTGCACTGGTAGCTTCTTGGTACTGAAAGACTTTTCTGATGAAATCATGGTGATGATGTTAATGAGGATCTTTTTATTTTTTTTAAATAATAGAGAATGATACGCAGAAGGTCTGCATAGCTCAGCGAACTAGTATTTTCCAGATAGCCAGTGCCTGATGATACAAAGTTATCTGTGGGTGAAAGACCTCCTCAGGGCCACAAGAACAGTCCAAGTTATCCACACAATCTTAGACACTACATAGCAAGTAATTTTAAGGCTGCTGCTTGTGGAGCGTTGGTGTAGTATGAGAGAAAAGATCCATGTCTTGGTAAATCACTGTTTAAACTGCTCCTCTGTTTAATAGTGATAAACATATGTGCAAGGTGAATACAGAGCCAGGTAGGAGAGTCTAGTGCCCTCTGTTAAATCACATATGAAAGAAATTTGCAAAAATGTACAATGCTACTCTTCTCACTAAAGTTTTCAAGAGAACCAGTTATTTTTCATAATTAATTTTCATGTTGCATTGTATAGCTTTATTGTCTCTAAATGAAGGAATAAGGAAGTGTTAAAATTTTTCTCATCTTACTTTCTCATTTAGTAAATACCAATAGACACAACCACATAAGATTGCTTTCTGGGGTCCTCACCCATTTTTAAAGAATGGATAAGGGTCCAGAGACCAGACAAGTTTGAGAACTGCAGGCTCAGAGTTTCTGGTACTAGAAGCCACTCCAGAAATAAGTAACTAACTGTGACATATATATACGTTTGTAAAGCTGAGTTTTTTCTGGGAGAACTTAGAGTGTAATGAGATTTAATACAATGCATGGCCCCTTCTTCCTTTTCTTTCTTTTTCCTGCCCCTGCATGTAGGAAAGTTGTAGTCTGCAGGTGAGGATTCACTATTCTTCCCTGTGCACAATCTGTCCTGATATAGAAGCACAGGCAAGCTTTTTCTAGCAAAGCCTGAACAGGAGCACACAAGGTTAGGACAGGAAGAATACAAGAAAATGGCTGGGACCAGAATACCAGTACACCCAAGAAGAAAAACAATCATTGTGCTGGCAGTTTTTGTGAGCACAGTAGCCTGTTTGGGTACATTAGCAATTCCATGCATCTGGTTAAATGCAGGTAAACCTGTGGCCATGTCATGTTATCTTGTCAGAGGTGACTTTGAAGTGAGTGGGGGCGGAAGCTCCTTGAGGAGAGCTGTTGGCAGCATGGGAAGTGCATGTATAAAGTCTTCCTCCTTTTCACTGTTCCACAGATCCTCTGTCAATGGGCCCTCAGAAAGCTCTGGAGACCATCGGTGCAAACTTACAGAAGCAGTACGAGAACTGGCAGCCGAGGGTAAGCCGGCGTTGTTTGGTCTCCCCTCTCTTTGTAACGGGGAGACCTCAATTCCTCTGTCTCAAAGCTTCTTTGAAGCCAAGCGAGACTCCCCAGAGACCCTCAATCATGTGATCTGAGAAGCACATGCTCCTCTTCTTGCATGCCTGCGTGTCACCTGACTTTTGGCGTGCGTGCATCATTTTTAACGACAGCTCATGCATTACTGTGAGTCATGTATCCAGTGGTCTACTTCTTTTGTGTAATTTTCTCCAAAAAACTTCTAGGAAAAAAAAAGGTATTTTTCGTATTGCTCTTGAACTGTGGTTTTTATTCTGCACAGGAAATGTATTTTCAATGACTTCTGCAACTTCAACTAGGTAGAGTTATCTTCCCTGTCTTCAGTTTTCAGACAGGGAGAGCAAAGCACTCAGTGTTCAAAGGATGACACCTATTATGCATCTAGCCTTTGGTTCTGAAGGTAAGATTCTTCTGAAGGTAGCTAGGGAGCCAGTTACCAATTAGTGCTCTCTTACTTTTTTAAAGGAAAGCTACATAGAATGTAACTGTGTCAAATTGCCTTTAAGATCTTAGTTGTTTATGAACCACCCAAAGGCCTGTTTCATTTATCCTTTCTCATTAACTGGTTTGAAGAGGTAACAAATGTAATAGAAAATGAGAAATTTAGGGTGTTTATGGAAGTCCTTTTATGGCTTTGTGTGAGGCCTGATTCTGGAATTACCCACCAGAGTGTTAGGAAGTAGGTAGGTTAGCTAGGTGACCTTACTTCTGTACCTCCTGTGGGCTTGACTTTCCGCCTTTAGCTATAAGTCTAATAGAAACGAATGATTTACAAAACCCGCTTAACAGTACCTCCTTAGGATTTTTGATTTGTGGATCCACATGATCTGGAATTCAGGGATTTCTTATACATTATTTATATTCTTTGAGTAAGAGGATATTCAAAAATAAATTTGTTCCTCCCTTTAACAATGCCCTTAAGTAATTTCTGCCGTAGCTTATGGTAGTAAGGTGAATAATTGTGAGGAAACATCTCTGTGTCTTTGTGCTTTGCATTTCTAACTTGTCAAGTAAATAATAATGGTCTTTGTTCTTTAGCAGTCAGGTTCTCGGTGGTTATTTTGACATAGGACTAAAGACTTTGCTTTTCCTCTCTCGAATCTGTTACTTCTTGATGGTTTATATAAAAATTCAGTAGCCTTTTTCTGGAGAGTGTGATGTGTCTGGGGGGGGTTGGATGAAGACTGGACAGATGTTTTGATGGTGTGTTCCTTTAAAGAAAGCTGAGATGCATGGTGTTTCAGCAGAAAAACAGCATGTTTGAGGACTTTGTAGGTATCCAGCATCTCAGCAAGGCGAGGCAGCACTTAAAGGAGAGTGGGGCAGAGTGGCACTGGTGGACTGACCAGAACTATACACACTCTAAGGAGTGCCTTTCTGATCCAGCGACTTCCTCCCCCTTCTGGGTTGACTGTGCTTTTGCTTGTTCCTTTAGAATGTAACCAGCTATGTTCAGATCTTCCAATTGCGTGTATAGAATGTAGCCAGATAGGTTCAGACCTTGTAACTCTTACTCCCAGAGTGGTCTCTGCTGCTTTAAGTGCTTTCTTTCTTTTAAAAAGAGAGGTGCTCTTAACAGGGCACAGCTCCGGAATGTGCATGTCCAGGGTCTAGGGACGTCAGTGTCTGTTCCATTTTCTGTGATGTGCTTCTTCTAACTGCTGAGTTGATTTACTGCTGACTTTAGTGTCATTTAACTTGGTAGGTGTCAGCCAGTCCTTGCCTGGGTGCACACGACACACTTCTTTGCTCACATGACTTCACATGGTTTGCAGGAGAGAATAAGAGGACTGGCTTTGAGAGCGGTGCTTTTCAGTGGGTATAGACCTTATACTGTCTTACAGAGTTTGCACAAAACACGAGGCAATTACCAAGCTCAGATGTGTGGTGCAAGGTGCCTGGTCCCCAGCTGTAAATCAGGGTCCTTAGAAACATTGCAAAACTAAACACACGCCACTTTATTGTATTCTGCAAGGCTCTTGAGTTTCTGTAGTGATAAAGAGGTTGATGTGCCATCTGCAACAAAACAATGGCTGTTAAATTGCCTGGACCTTCGATGTAAAGACCCCCAGATCTCCACTAAATTATTGGGTCAAAACAAAATAAACAACAACACCCCCCATTTGGTTTTCTCTTTCTCTGTGTGCTTTATTGTAAGACTCACCAAAGTTGGATAATTTGAGGTGAGATCATTTTCATCTGTGTTTGCTGAAATGAGTACCTGGCTCCATGTTGCCTTGAGTGGGAACAGAGAGGGGTGCCTGTTAACCTTCATAGCAGCTCCCATCCAGGAGGTGAGGAAGCCGACGGCTGGCATCCTACCAGTGCCAAGTGGTGCTTTGCAGACTGCTGACTTCCTTGCTGAGTCCAAATGCTTATTCTCCTCCTGACTTTTCTAACTGTGACAATTCAAGATTAGATATTTTGATAAAGGTGACTTTTGAAGGAATTTAGTGAAACCACAATGATTGTATTTACTTCTGAAGGCTGACAGGCTCTATATCTGGCCTGTATTTCCTTGCCTGGGCAATTGAGCCCTTTTCTAAATAATTTATCAGTTTGCAACTAGTGAAATATTTCTTCTGGTAAAATTTGTGTTTTGCTGGAGATTGAAGGAAAATCACCAACTGTTTCTTCAGCTGAAAATTCTGCAGGAAAATTTCCTTTGTTTCATCATGAGCTTCAAGCAGTTTTATTGGAGCTGGAGCAGGAGTTTACAATGCACGGGACACATGTATGAAGGGTTTATCCTTTTAGGAGCTTGTTCAGCATATAGGGTGAGGGCTGGCAATTCAGCACAAATGTGAGGCAGGGGCTGGACCTGAGAAAAAGATGAATGAGCCCCTCCCTCTAGGTCTTCTTTCCCTCACACCAGGAGCAGAAGGCTGCCTTTGCTCGGCAGAGTCCCAGTTCTTCTGGTGGCTTAAGAAGTTCATTTGGGAATTGTTATCATTTACTTTAAAAGATGAAGGGATTGTTGGAACTTGCACTGTTGGCAGATCCCTGACCAAATCTTTTGTCCATGCATGTGTCCATCACAGGGACAGGACAGGCCCTTGGTTGTGAAGGCACTCTGCTGTAGGAGCCCCTTATGCTGTTCAACTGTGAGTGGTGAAGGTAGTAGGTCATGGGCAGTAGTGTGGGGTCTCCAGGGAGCTGAATGGTCAATAGGCAATTTTGAGATGCCTGGCGGTTCTTAGGAATCACAGTGATGTTTTGTGATTACATTGAACAGATGTTAAATCTCAGCTCCTCTTCAGTTCATTCTTCTTAAGTCTGTCACAGTTGATTTGTGGTCAAGGAGTGAAAGCTGGTTTTCCTATTAGAGAGAGCTTCCTGCCAAGCCATGGATTTAGGGTGAGGAGCCCCTCTCCCGCATAACAAAGCTCACAGTCAGGTCTATGGGCTGAATAAAAGCCATTGTTATGTTTAGTTTCAGTGACACTCGCTGCTTCCTTGGTAGTGATGACAGCTGTTCGCACTGCTTGGAGTGACCTGAAGCTGAGGAGGCCAGGGACAAATACTTGCATTTCTATTTGGATGTTTACAGATTTGACCCTTGGGTTATAGGTATAGCTGTTGCTTTCAGTACCTAATCTTTATATATAACTCCGTGTTTCCTGGGGAGTTGTAGTGAGGAGTGCTGCAATCCAGGCTTCCTCACCTCTTCTCTGAAGTGAGCAGGTTTTTGGGCCTGCCCATGCTGTAGAGAGAATCAATTAGCCAAGCATGACAGACTGCCAAGTGAGAGATGAGAGCCAGGGTTAGGGAAGGGCCACACTGAGTTCAGTGCTGGCTAGGTTCCGGGGAGCTCTGTCAGCGGGCTCGTGGATACTGCCAGCCTACTAGCCTCTTTTCCTGGGGCTGACCATTGTTCCCATGACCCAAGGGCCCAACCCTGCCCCATGTTCTGGATTGAATTGATACAGGATGCAGTAAGTAGTCTCGGCCTTTACTTAGGATCTTCTAGTTAGCTGTGGATAATCCAGAAAGAAGCTCAGGTGCTTTAGGACCTGGGAGTCGCTCCAGAGATCCGTGTGGAAGAGACTGATGTGGACTGTCAATCTGTAGTGACTCCAGCTTGGGGCAGTGACACTTTGACATTAGTCCCAAACTGACAGTGCAGTTAAGCTGGTGAGCGTGGTCCTGTAATTACATTGGCACCATCCCCTTGGTGTTCTGCCCTGATACCATTATTGTGTCACTCTCCCCTGCCAGCCTGCCCTTCTCTTCTTCACAAGCCTGGTTTGCCTTCTCTGAGGGTCCTAAGGTAGGGCTTCATCCACCTGTTTGTGGTTTGTGACAAACTGCAAATGAGGACTCCTAGCCATAGGCAGAATTGTAGACGGATGCCTCACAGTTGGCGTAATGCAGGACTGGGTGTGAAACACTTTGCATCTTGTCCTCATTAAATTTGTATGATGATGTAGACAGTGCAGCCTGACTGTCTTGGGGTTAACTGCTGTGTTTTGATGGTTTCTCTTAGCTGTTTCCTGTCCAGATGCTAAGAATTGTACCCATGACAAACATTTTGTTTATATTTTTGTTCTGGCCTTAATCATGCTCCATCCTTCATCTTTCCTCTCTTTTTTATCCCTTCTTGCCTGACAGCTTTTCCAGGTACCGTGTTCAGGGAGAATTTTGATTTATGCTCTTCAGCCAAAAGGATTCTTAGTCAGCCCTGCCCACACACTTCCTGTCTTGCCCTGTCCCCAAAGGCTATGGTGTTGGAAACAGCCTCCTGGAAGAGGAACTTAGATCATGAGAACCAGTTTATATGAAACTACACAAACCACACCTGCCATTGCATTCTGTAAGAGAAAATACAGGTTTGTATTTGCCACCCCTTGGAGCACTGTGGCGACACGACCATGTTAAAAACATCAACCATATTTTAAAAGAAGAAAGGAAGGAATTATTTCTTAATCACCTCACGAGTACTCAGCCTGTTGTATAACTAGAATGCTTTGGGAGTTCAGGTCCTTGGCGTTGGCCTGGGAAGGGGTATCTGTTTGCCCTCCATGTGTCATCTGAGCCCATGAGGACCTCTGCCCACACTGTTTTGGGCAGTCACTGCTCAGTAGGATGTGGTAGATGGATTTTGCCCCCTCTCCTACCCACACTGGAGCCACTTTCGTTTTGTGATACCCTTGAGGAATTGCATCTTGCCCTTGGCAGATATGTTATGTACCTCTGCCTGACAGTGGAGCTCCCGGGACCCTTACACTGGCATGGGTAGGTGAGTATTAACTCTTTCTCTATGGGAAGAACATGGACATGTTGACTTTTGGCTTTGCCACCTCCTAAGAATGTACCTTTGACAGAGCACCACTTGACCTTTTAAGATTTAGTGCAGATGGGAGTATAGCAACTAAGGCATTTGTACCTGGAGGAGTGGGAGTGGCCCACTGGGTCCTCACTTCCAGCTCTCCAGCCTGGGGAGGTGTCCACAGCTCCTCTAGAACTTTCTGCAGCCTCCTTTCTTCCTTCTTCTCCAGCATTGTCTTCTTGCTTGGGTAGCACCCTTCTGCCTCTCCTCTTGTAATTGACCTACTTGAGACTATACTTTTAGAACTAAAATAAGGCTTCATCCTGGCCTTAACAAGCCTTTCAAGAGCATTATCTCACTACTTCGTTTACCTTCTAACAAGGGAGTTGTCTCTGTGTATGACACATTGCAGATGAGGACCCCATGTTTTTTGAGTGCTGAAACCAAAACAGCCCAGTTGTCTGTCGTCCATGCATTTCACATGCTAGGTAGGCTTCTGGAGGAGCCATGATCCAGAGCAGTGGGTAAATGGCCCTGAAGGACAGCAGGTGCCGGGGTGAGGGCTGGAGGTGCTGACACAGTCAGAAAGCAGAAGGTAGAAACATTAGGGACTGGAAGGCTAAGTTTGAGGGCACCAAAGGAAGTCCCCATATGCTCACTGCACACCACTGTGAGGAGCTGTAAAATTATACAGCCACATGAGAAGTGCTGATGGGGGATGTAATCAATAATGGGTCGGAAGGGATGGTCACATAAAAGTTTCTGTGGTGCCTGATTTCATTTTATTTCATAGGGTCCCATATATGCTGTGGTGATGTTCATGCATTTGGGTGTTCACCATGGCTTCTGGATAGCGTCCTTGGAAACATCAGCTATTTATATGTTGGTGGCACATAGTTGGGAATTTAAAAACTAAATAAAGTTTATACGACATAAAATGACCACCTGAAGGTGCACAATTCAGTAGCTTTTCATGAAGAAATATGCAGCCACTACCGTGGCCTAATTCTGGCTACATCACTTTGCCTAGTGTTGTTAAGACTCATCCATGTTAGTGCATATGTCAGTGATTCAGTTCTTTTTTTATAACCGAACAATATTCCAGTAATGGATAGTGGACATTTTGATTTTATGCATTCATCTGTTGGCGCGTGTTTTGGTGTGTTTCTACCTTTTGGCTATTATAAATAATACAGATAAGAACATTTGTGTACAGGTTTTTGTGTAGGCAAGTGTTTTTGGCTGTCTTGGGGATATAACTGGAGTGGAACTGCTGGTCATGTGGGAACTTGGTGTTTGCTTGATTAAGACTCTTTCACTGTCTTCCACAGGGGCTGCACCAGTTTCCATTCCTACTGTGACGGTTTTAAGGTTTCAGATTCTTCACATCCTTGCCAACACTTGCTGTTTTCTTTGTTTTAAAACATTATTGTGGTGGCCACTTGTAGATCTTCTTTGGAGAGATGTCATTCAATTCCTTTGATAATTTTTAGGTGGATTATTTTTATTAATGAGTTGTAAGTGTTCATAAGCTAAGACACAGAACAAAGTGCACATGCAGTATAGAGAGCTTCTCTTTCCCAACCAAGAAAGATTGTTTGGCCAGCTTTTCTTCCTCCCTTCCTCTTTCCTTTCTTTTCTTTCCTTTTTTCCCCTAAGTCCCTCATGTAACTGGCCCATTGTGGGTCAGTTCTACAGGAGAGAGGGTCCCACCTGTCATCAGCTGTAACTGGAAGACTGAGTGATAGGATTTAAGCTGCATCATGAGGATTGCAACGGACTTGGATAAAGGCACTTTCTCCTTTAAAGGGCTGGTGGATGGCAGCTTTTTTTGGGGGAGGGGCAGCCTCAGGTTTGATAGGCAGGCACTCTTACTTCCTTTTTGTGATGAGTTTTTTTGAGATAGGATCTCCCGAACTATTTGCCTGGGGCTGGCTTGGAGCCTGTGGCTGCTTGGAACCATGATCCTCCTGATCTCTGGCGCCTGGCTATGGATGGCAGCTTCTTTAGTTCTCATATCTAGTTGCCCTAAAATATAAAATATGTCCTAAACTAAATCCATCTTTTTGTAGGATTTTTAGTTATAAAGTTTGTTTTATAAACAAAAATCTTAGCCTTATTCCAATAAAATCCAAGGAGATAACGAAGGAGAAATGACTTAAGATTTAAAGAGATCAGTAAAGCTGTAAAAGAGTTACAGAACTTTGCAAATAAATTGGAAAACTTGTATGAGATGCATGACTTTCTAGGAAATGTATAAGTGATGCTAATTGACCTCAGAAAAGAGAACATGAAGAAAATTCTGGAAAACCAATATAGGCCATGTGGAAAACAGAGCGAAAGTGCTTCCACATGGTAAACACAGGGTTACCATGTGACCCAGCAGTTCCTCTGCCCAAGCACCGCACCCAAGAGAAGCAAAAAAATGAATCATTCTCTTTCCATAAGATTTCAGACTTTTCTAGAGCACAGAATTCTAAATTTTATTTCTGTGATGACAGAGTATCCAAAATATGTTAAGTTTGAAAAGCAAAGTACAGGGGCAGAGTGTGGTGGTGCAAGCCTGTAATCCTAGTTACTTAGAGGAAAAATCAGGAGGATTACCTGAGGCTGGCCCTGGGCAAAATGTGCTTTCTGAAGCATTATCTGAAAAATAACTAAAGCAAAAAAGGGCCAGGAGTATAGCTCAAGTGGTACAGTGCCTGCTTAGGAAGCAGGAGGCCCTGGGGTCAAATCCCAGTGCTATCACAAACAAACAAACAAACAAACAGGCAAACAGCAGAGTGCAAAGAAAAAAGTGTTTTCAACAGTCTTAATATATGGAAGTGATAGAAGTCAGCCTCCTGCTTGTCACATTAATATGAGTAGGTGGTACAGCATGTCTGTGTGTGGATGTGTGGATGTGTGGATGGATGGAGGGATGGAGGGATGGAGGGATGGAGGGATGTGTGGATGGATGGAGGGATGTGTGGATGGATGGAGGGATGTGTGGATGTGTGGATGTGTGGATGGATGTGTGGATGGATGGAGGGATGGATGGAGGGATGGAGGGATGTGTGGATGGAGGGATGGAGGGATGTGTGGATGGATGGATGGAGGGATGGATGGATGGAGGGATGGAGGGATGGATGGATGGATGGAGGGATGGATGGATGGATGGAGGGAGGGATGGATGGATGGAGGGATGTATGGATGGATGTGTGGATGTGTGGATGGATGGAGGGATGGAGGGATGGTACATTGAAAGATAGATAGATGGTGGAAGCATGGATGAGTGGGTAGATAGGGAGATGCCCTCAATGGGCGTGCAATGGGAGACTTGAACCTATGACTTCTTTAGCACTTTTGAGTTTCTGCTTGCCTCATAGTGGCTTGTTGTGTTGCTTAATTCTAGTATTGAAAGAGGTTTATTGGATTAAAGTCCAATTCATATCTTTGTGCTGGCTTTGGAACCTAACCCTGTGGTGCGAACCCTTCTTGGGATGGGTCTGGTGAGGGAGGAGTCCTACAAATGCAGCAATGCACAGGGGAAGATGCAGAATAGGACTTTTGTGTTTTACACTAAGCCCTTCTTGCTATGCCTTGCATTTAAAATTCGTGATAATGTTTTGCTTGAACAGTAGGCAAGTGATGTGAAATGTGTATCCTCCCCATGGCATGTTAGAGAAGAAAGAGGACTGTAATGCAGAAGGAACTGCCTGCAACTCTTGCCTTTGGTTGTGTGGTGATGTTTATATGCACTGTATTCTGCCATGTTTATCATCTCTCTTGTCTCTGTGCCCTGTATGACATGATTAGCTGGGATGCTTTGGGTTGAGTCCTACCTTCCACACATCTCGGGGTCATGGGGCAGTAGTTCATGTGGACTCATTTCAGAACATCTGGTTCCGTGGTGTGTGGGACCTGTAAGGACTCATGGGAGCCCAGGAGCCCTGCACAGAGGCTGGTGCCCTTTGCTTTGTTCACCAGCTCAAGATTAAAAAGCAGTCAGCTTATCAGGGAATTTTAACTCAAGTTCTCTCAGTGTTTTTATCCTTCTGAAGATTAGAAGTCCCTTTCTTTTTCACTGCTCTGTGGTTGTTTGTTTTAATTTGCATATGCTTTTACTCATTAAGCTGGTAGGAATTCTTTACCTTTCAAATTAAAGGAAGAAGAGGAAGAGGTTGACTAGGGACCCTTGTGTGACTTGAACAGGACTCTCTTGGACTCTGGAGAAGGAGTTTGGACAGGTGGACTTTGAGTTGCACTGAGGGCAGAAGCACACTCCAGAAAAGAGCTTTGCAAAGTGAGCCTTTGATAAGTAGAGTCACAGTGTGGATGTCGGCCTGTTGAGGGAGAGGGGTCCAGCTTTTGACGATATCACCACCTGGTGTCTTTTTATGCCATTATTTCCTATCATGGGCTGCCAGGTCCTAGGTTTGGTAGCCAAAGTTACCAGCTGACTTGCCTTACATTCCAGAAGCCCTCAGTGAATGATGAAGCAACGTGGAGATGACACACCCGCTAGCTTGTAGTATACTGGGGGACCTGAGACTGCTTCTGTCATGCAGCCACTCCAGCTGCATCAGACCTGTCTAGAGACACAGACAGAACGTAGATGGCGGCGGTGGGGGGGGGCCCTGACTCACTGGAGCATTTACTGCTGGGACTTGGGTATTTTAATTGGAGTATTTAGTCCATTTACATTTAATATAATTATTGATCTATCTGGGTTTAAATATGCTATCCTATTTTAATTTTTATCTCACCTGTTCTTTAGTAACTTTTCTTTTGTATTAACCAGGTTTTAAAAAATTACTGTTTTCCCCTCTATTAGCCATGTGCTGAGTACTCTATAACCCTCACCAGTTACTATATGCACTTAGTATATGTTAGAATTTCTGCAGCCTTCCATAAGGTGCAAGAACCTGAAAACATTTTGCTCTCCTGCCGTTTTGCATTTGAGCTTGTGTGATGTCACTGTTGTACCTATACATATAATGAAATACATATACATTAATACATATACATATACATATAATACAGTGGGTGTTTATTCAGATCATCACTTACTTACCTGTTTTAATGTTCTCTTTTCCTTCCTGCATTCTTCTCTTTTGTATGGGGTCATGTTCCTTCAACCTGAAAGAGTGCTTTATACTCTTTTTTAGCATGAGACTGCAAGCACCAAATTTATGTAGTCTCTGAAAATGTTACTTTACCTCTATTTAATTTTTGAAAGATGTTTTTGCTGTGTGTAGATTAGTAGCATTCCTTTTTTTCAGTTTAAAGGTGTTTTTGTCTTCCTGGTAAAACTTTGGCTATGGTTCTATAAGTGCACTTTGCTCTGAGGTACACCCCAGCTCTGGCCGTGAGTCTTAGTGTTAGTCCCTTGAAGTTTCTGTGCCTCCCCCACTCCTGATTTGAAAGTTTTTTCCTTTGGTTTTCATTATTTTACCAAGAAGTTCTTAGTTGTGGTTCAATCCCCATTCACCCTTTTTTTGGTGCCTCCTATGCCTGTGGCTTGGTGTTTTCACTAGTACTGTTTCACTTCGAGTGTTGGTTCTGCTGCAGCTTATCTCTTCTTTCTTCTGGGATTCTAGATGGAACATGTGAGATCTTTCCATCATGCCTATGTGTTTCTTGCGTTCTGTTCACTGTGTTTTCTGTCTATATTTCTGTCTGGATATTGTGTTGACCTGTCTTACAGCTCGTGACCTTCCTGTTGCTGTGGAGTCCCGTTGCTGTTCAGCCACCACCACATTCTTGATTCTGTTGCATTTTCCTTTTCCATAATTCCCATTGATTCTTTATTAGTCCAGTTCTTTGGTGAAATTTCTATTGTGTGCCTTCTCTTGAACATCCAGACTCTAGGTTCTAATTTCCTTCATATTAGCACCTCTGAGGCTGGGATGTTGTTACCATCAGAATGACTGGGCCTTGATGTCCCTCAGTGCTTGCATGGCACGGATTCAGTGGCATGGTTACAGCTGGCCACAGGCCTCACCTGCAGAGGGACTTGAGTACTGATTGTGAAATGCCAGTGGTAGCATTGGAACTTACAAAGGAGAGTCTGTGGTGCAGAAGAGCCCCCAGAGGTCACCCTGGAATGTGCTGTTAGGGCTGCCATACCACCCACACTTCACACTGGGTGACTCTGAGTGACAGAGAGACCTGATGGCTTTGAGAGGGAAAGTGGTCCGGTAGAGTGGGCTTCTGAAAATTTAGAAGAAGAGTTAGGAGTGGCATAACCAGCCTTGGCAGTGTATTTTCTTCTTAGGTGTGTAGAGAATGATAAGCGATAAGCCTCTGAGGGAGTTTTACAGTGACTCTTTCGCTAAGAATCAGGTAGTAATTCCAATCCACAAGAAAGCTTTTGGCAGCATTTCCCCCTTAGGGATACATAAAACAACAATGCACCTCAGAGTCTATGAAGAAACAGTATCTATTTCATAGAAATGTTAACCACACCTTTAGAGGACAGAGTTGGGGACAGTGTGGAGCTTCACAAATAATTGAACAATTGCATGAAACTCTTCCCAGAATCTCCTTCCCCTCCCTGTGGTCACCCCCATAGCCCCCCATTTTCATTTTTCTGCCCCCAAACATCACCTTAGATTAATCTTCCTAAAGTTCCGCCGTGGTTCTCTTCCTCATGTGCTGAAGACAAAAACAGGGTCAAGTTAAAGTTCCAGCCCCAGCCACTCTCTAGGCCAGTTGTGGGTGTGCTTTCATCTCTCTCACCTCTGTGTTTCCCCTCTCTTGCCTCTCCCCTGCCCTCCATGTCCTCCTGTTCATCTTCTTCAGGCTCATTTTCTTGATTAACCCACAGAACTCGTTTCTCCTCTGTGCAGTCTTCTGTGCGTCAGCCTGGACCCAGTTGCTTTGGGGGAGTGGGGATGGCGGATGAGCAGGGCTTGGCTTGTAGCCTCCTTGGCATGATGCTCTGCTCTAGGGGAGATTTGAAGTGATGACCTCAGAGTCAGTATCAGTTCTGGATGAATTTTGAGGGGGAGAGTAACTCTGGGTTGTGGTAATGGTGCAACTGCGAGGGATACATGTGATTTCCTGTCTTGGAGTCTGAGCCCGGGAAGCAGAAGTGAGAGTTGGGTGAGGTCAGGTCTCTTGGGTGCTCAGTGGGAGTCAGGTAGGAATCCCAGATTGCCTCTTGCTTCTGGCAAACCCCAGCTCAAAACCATTTCTTCACCAATATTGTGCCAGCTTTTCATTGGGACAGTGCCACCTTATAAATTGTTTTCTTTTTTGTGCTTCCCCCCACTCTTTTGGCAGTACTGAAGTTTCAACTCGGCCTGAGACTTGCTAGACAGTTGCTCTACCACTTCAGTCACATCTCCTAGCCCTTTTTGCTTTAGGTTATTTTTCAGGTAGGATCTCGAGTTTTTGCCCAAGTGGGCCTGGAGTACCTGTGGCCTCCTGCAAGCTGGGATGGCAGGTGTACACCATCCTCCCCAGCATATTGATTGAAATGGGGTTTTACTAACTTTTTGCCTGGGCTGGCCTGGAATTGTGATGTTTCCAATCTCTGCCTCCTGAATAGTTGGGATTACAGGAATGAGCCACTGTGCTCAGACCTGTATGGTTTCTTTGCGTAGGCTCTGCTGCTGCCAGGAAGGGGGTCTTCTTTTTCCTTTGCCTTCTTAGTTTCTGATGGGCTTCAGACTGGTGTATAAGCATGCTGCTTGTTAGGCTGCCATTGTGTATTCTGGTTCCCCAACTTAGGTCTTCCCATTTTCTGGTTCTGAGACAATGACTGTGATTAGTGGTGCCCTATCAGTGATTTACAGCCCCAACAACAGGGCCAGTAACTCCCAACTAAGACGATACAGCTAGAGGTGTACAGAAAGCCTGCTGTGTTGTCACCTATGTTTTGTGTCTCTTAAATTTAGAACGTCCCTTTTTACATGACATTCTACACACTTTCCAAGTGATTTTTACATCATTTACATGCAGTAAACACACAGATCTGAAATATGATGAGTTTTGACAGTTGTGTACTTACTTCTGTTTAATCACCTCTCAAATCAAGAACATTTGGTCCCCCAGAAAGTTCTTGTGTCCCTTCCTAGTTGCTTTCTCCTGGGCATGACCACTGTCTGTCATGTGGACTGTTTTAGCCTATTCTTGTTCTTTTGTGTTTGGCTTCTTTCACGTGCATAACGTTTGTGGTCTCCCTCCTTATTGTCTCCTGTGTCAGCCATTCATTTCTCTTTACCCTGTGTGGATGAACCAGAGTTTGTTACTGGTTCTCCTGCAGGTGGGCATTTGGGTTAGTTCCTCTTCTTTGTTTGTTTGCTTTTGTTTTGCTGCTAGGAGTTAATTTGAGATAGAAAGAAAATTGAGGACAAGTACAGAGGTAATGAAGTTCCCTCTAAGGTCTCCAAGTAAATGGTGATCTTTCTTTGTTTCTCTTCTTGATGCTCAGTGGCAGCACAGCGTGTGCCATCTAATTCCAATGGTGCAGACCCCAGAGTTGTGTTCAGGAAGAGGACAGACTCCTTCTCTGCAGTTGCAGATCCAACCTCTTCCTAGATGTTCATCTTGAAGAGCAGAGGTTTCAGTCATTATAAAGAAGATGGTCTTGTCCTGGTCCTCTTCTCCTGACTGCTCCTGGCCTGGAGCCTCCTCAGCGTTTTCAGGGAGAGACCCATTCTGGGCCTGGAGGGCCAGCAGGACGAGGACTGCAAGAAGGGCATGGGTCCTCATGGCTGGGTGGCTGTCACCTTGTGAGATTCAACTCCTGCCTCAGGCTTGCCAATTTATGTCACTGGAGGATGGATGAGGGGGCTCCCACAGCTTCCTGGTTTCTACATAGAATCCCAGGTTCTTGAGAGCCACAGCCATCTAAAAGCATTTCAAGGCATCTCACAACAAGGATTCTCATAAGGTGAAAGTTTTAGCAAGGATTTATTTTAGTATAGTAGGATCAAGCATAGACAGTGGGAGTGGGGTTGGAGAGAAAGAGAGATTCCTTCACGCAGCAAATGGGAGCAAAGACTCCTCTTCTTGCTGTAGAGAATAAAGTAGCTGTGAGGGCTCACGTAAAAGACGTGTGGCATGTATTGTCATATCTGCGTGTTAACCGAGGCATGGCAGGTCATGGGATGGCAGGTCATGGGTTGTGGTATGACTTCAGTTAGGCTTTACAAGCAGCACTACATTGACAGGAACAAGAGAAGTCACCCATTTTCCTTTCCTGAGTTAACACCACAGAGGAGCCCCATGTGCGGGTTTCTTCCACACTCTGGAGATGTAAAAACGTAAATGTTAGTGACATTCGGATGGCTCTGACTGAATTCTAGGTTAGGTATTGAGGTTGTCCCCTCACAGCAGGGAGTGACTATGGGCATGCTTGTACCTGTACTTAAAAAGTATGTCTACAATTGTATGTGGAGCTCAGGGAAGAACCAAATCAATTGCTTTTACCGGGCCTAAGATGTTGAAGTGCCTTGTGCCTTTATATCTCCCTGATCACAGTCCCTCTGGCCTTCTGATGGCTCTGGGCCTTTCCTACTTTTCTTTAGAGAAGGGGACAGTGTTCAGGGTTAGTGAGTGTGACTGTGGCTTCTTATTCTGTGTGGGCCTCAGTGCTCTCTGTTCAGCCCTGTTTTGAGGTTCATCCAGGTGCCTTTGGGCCCTGCGGTTTCCACTGTTCCTTATGGATTCCTTGCTGGCCACAGAGTGGAGTGCGCTCTGTGTAGTGAGGCTGCTGTTGCAGACAACTAAGGATCCTGCTGTACATCTATGGGTGCAACTGCTTTCTGGTGTCTGAAGTGTCCAGCACAAGTGCACCAACCGTGTCCATTTGTGTTCCCTGTTTGCACAATAAGCACAACCTGAGAAAACTTTGTACGCCCTGCATTTGGTTTTCTGTTCCAGGGGCTGTTCTCCCACTTGGGAGCTGGCACAGTTGCTGCTCCTTCTGCCCCTGCTTCCCTTCTCCCTTCTCCCAGGCTGTTCCTCTTGGCCCTGCTGCCCACCTCCCTGCCGCTCCCCTAAGAAGCACTTAGTAGTACTCAGGGTTCTCAACCATGGCAACCTGCAGACTGACAGTTGGTAATGAGGAGAGAGGATGAGATTGGAGCTGCTAAAGGAATCATGGCTGTTGGAAGCTTGATTAGAGGATGGGGTGCTTTGAATAATGTGGGTTGTTAGCTGCAAAGTGCCTGAGATAAATTTATACCATTTGTTTCTTCAGGAGGATCTGCAGCTTTTCTTATAAAGTGAAATTATATATATATATATATATATATATATATATATAAATATATTTATATTTTAATGGTTAAAAAATATGAAAAAAAATTTTTTTAATTAAAAAATATATTTTAAGTCCAGAATACTGACATGGTAATCAGCATTACTCCTCAAAAGGAACAAAAAAGTTTTTTTCCCCTGTGTTGTGAAGACCCACATTTTTCCTTCCCTCTGTCTTTGTGTAGTTTCCTGACTTTTTCCACTTTTCTCTGTCAGTTACATTAGGGAGGAAGACACTGAAGCTGGTACTGGTGTGGTCCTCAGCTCTTTCTGCTGCTGTTAAGGATTCTGAGTGAGGCGCTGAGGCTTCCTCTGGCTCTAGTTTGTCTATGCTCCCCATTCTTCCTCCTCCTCCTCCTAATGATGTGGGTGGACTCCTGGCTGCTCCACATCCAAGACTGAGAAGTTTCCCAAGGAGCCACCAGTGAGGCACTACCTCATCATGGGGGTGCATCCTAACTGTGCCACCTTCCTCTTTTTCTTCCTTTTCCTCCTTTTTCTTCCTCTTCCTCTCTTCTTTCTTCTTCTTCCCCTCCTCTGTCTTCTCCTTCTCTTCCTCCTTCCCCCTTCTTCCTCCTTCTTATTGTTGTGCTGGGATACATTGTGACATTTTTAGAAGTTCTTACAGTATATCATAGTTGAGTTTACTCCTTCCATCATTCTCCTCTGTGTTTTTTGTCTTAAAAATGCTACAAAATATTAAGAGCTCTAGGAAAACCTTCCTGGGAAATGTGGAAGAATTATTGCTCATCTATTACCCCCCTCCTTATCTTTCTGTCATTGTCTCCATGATCTGTCCCATGGTGGGGACCTGGGTGGCACGGAGGAAGGACATAGCTCTTAGTGACTCTTGAGAAGAGCTGTCTTTTCTGGGTTTTTAATTGTGAAATATTAAAAATCTTACCATTTGGTATTACCTTACCTTCCTCTAAAGTTGGCTGTGAAAATGAATTTTATTTATTCTTTTCTCTTTGTCCCTGCTGTGAATTTGAGAAGACTTGTTTTCTCCCCCATCTAGCCTGCAGGAGACATAAAAGATGGAGATTAGAGAGGACTAGGGTTTGCTGTGAGTGCAGGTCAATGTGTGAGCACAAGTGAGGCCTTAATAGGGTCACACCCTGCTCAAAATACAGGAGAGCAAATGTAGAATCTTATTACTACCTGGTTCCATACAACAAAATATTACTGATTCTTCACAAAAATGTGGGACTTTGCTAGTTGTTGGATATAAAACAAGAAATGGTTCCTACTGGCAAAGACTCCCAAGTGTGTCCTTTGTACCCATGACCTTTGTTCAGCTCAGCCTGTTGGGCCAAGCCAACAAGCTGCTGACAGTGGGAGGAAAAGATAGTGTTCTTTCAGGTTCCATGGCACAGACATGCCACGTGGCACAGACCACAGGCTTTCCTGACATGGCTGTGTGTTTGTGGTTGGAATGACGTAAGACACTCTTCACTCTTTGGACTCTCACCAGGGCCCAGCATTCAGTTACAAGTTGCCCCCTCTATGGAGTTGCTTCAGTGGGGGAAACTTCAAGGACCTGCCATTGTCAACCACAGAAGTGCCCTGAGCAGACCGGTCTTCACATGGGGTCTGCAACATGGGGAATTTGGTGCCAGTGAGGGGTCATGGAAATCTCACAGGGAAAATGGCCTGGTTTCAAGTGGACCCTTAACCTGCTTTGTCCTTCAGCTCGGGTTTTGAGTTGTTCTGCCAGTGTAGGGCTCTTTGTAGTCCTCTCTGCTCATCAGGGTTGTCCCTCTGGGTTCTGCCATCTAAGCTTGTCTAACAGGGTAGCTCCATTGGTGTAGCGTGAGTGGCCTTTACAAAGCTTGGAGTGAGCTTTTCAGCTTGGTTATCAATTGCAGGGACCAGTCTCCAAATGTCACCCAGGTTCACAGAGCAGGCTCTCTGGTTGCAGGAAGGACTTCAACAGGAGGTGCGCATAGCTCTTTGTTCTCCTGGATAGGGTAGGCCCAGGCCATCCTTCCAGGCTGTGGGTCAGAAAAGATGACCCTTCCCACCTCCCGCTCACACAGGTCTCAGCTACCTGCCTTTTGCTTCTAAAAATCAAGAATGACGAACCAAATAGGTCACTGTAAAGTTTGTGGGGGATTTCATAGACCCTCCCTCCCTTCATTTATTTTGAAAGAGAGAAAATGAAGACTGCTGCTTCCTCCCACATTTTGTTTCTCTTCTGCTGAGCTGCCTGGCAGTTGCTATTTCTCACCATTTCTTCTCCTAGACCTTTTGTTTCCTTGTTAGGGAAGCAGTGCAGGTGCCTGAGGGGTTGGGCAGAGTGGATCCTGTTGTAGCAATGAGTAAGGCGGGGCTCCTCCTCATGGGGCCAGAGCCTTGAAAATGTTGTTTCCCTTGATGACAGCTGCTTCCATGATAGGGTACACCCTCTGTCTAGGATTTGTGGCAAGTGAGCTAAGAGTCCTTATAGGAAGGAGATCCACAGTTGCGGTGGTGCTGTAGGTTAGCACTGTATCTGTCCAGCTGCCTTTGGTGGTTCCTGCAGCCAGGCTCTGTAGGCTCCGTGTGTGAGGCGGGTCTGCACCGTGTGTCTGCAGTCAGGAAGGTGTGCAAGTTATTCAACTGGAGCTGGGAGGACTGTTTCCCCTGAGACCAGCTCCTTGTCACAGTTGCTTCATGGTAAACAGAACACCACCTTTAAATTGTCCCTGCTCTTTCTGTCATCGTTAGTGTAATCACCAAGCCCTATCAGTTCCTTTCTGTGTTTCTGAGATTTGCCCATCCTCCCATCCCACCCTTGGGTCAGTTCTGGGTCTGTACTCTTAAGACCTGCCTCGCTCACCATTTTTGCCCATTAGATTCTTCTTATTCTAACTTGCCAACCTTTTGTCCATCAGGAGCACTCTGGAATAGTGGTAACAATGCCTTGTCCCTCCTTCCATTTTTGACCTTTTTTTCTAAAGCATGGATCTCCTCTAACATGCTATAGTTTTTGTGTTCTTGAGTTTAGTTCCTTCCTCATCACATGGTGAGCTCTAGGAGGCAGGAATTGTTACCTGTATATTTGGGATGTGTCCTCAGCTTCTGGACAGGCCTGCAGACTCATCTGTAACCAACACATAGCACATGCCTGTAGCAAGGCACAGCTCACAGCACAGCCACACGTGGATACACCCGTAGGTGTGCACAGTGGTGATGGATTTGCCAAGCTCTTGATAATCTTGCATAGCCCCTTTTCCCACTCAGTTTTGGTTACTCTTAAGCACGGGACCTCTTAGGCAACCTTGAGAGTCACAGGCTTAGTCACAGAGGACAAGAAGAGTACACACTGTCTTCCTTTCTCGCTACAGGCTGGGAAGCAGGTGGCATCCTTGGACTTTTCCTCTCTTTACTCAGTAGGCCCCTTTGGCTCCATGTCAAACCAGAGAATTGTTGCCCAGTGGGGCTCTGAGGGACCAATCTGCTCTGCTGCTTCCTGTGGTTCACCCCCATTTTTCACAGTCTGTGCTGCCTGCCTTCTCTGGGCTTCCATTTCTGATCTGGGATCCCATTCCTCCCTTTTCTGCAGTGCCTCTTCCTTGGCATTCCAGCTCTGAGCTCCAGAGCAGAGGTGCCTATGTTTCTTGGTAATCAGATTTATAGGTACTGTGAGGTTCCTGTCAGGCATCTCAGTTGGTCAGAAGATACTCTAATTAGTGGTTTCTTTTCTCCTTCCCTTGGCATTTGATGTGTCTGTTAGCCTCTGTCAGTAGTACCAAAAGGCTGCAGCACCAAGTGATGTTGGTGGAGGTTTTGAATAGGCTCAGCTTCCGTGGAAAGCAATCTAGATGATGGGTGGGAAAGGCCTTGCTCATACAAGGAAGGCTGTTTCAGGTTCATGGAAAGCTCAGAGGCAAGCAGCTCCACATCATTGTCCTTTCTAGGCCCTCCGTTCACAGTCTCGCTTTCTCCTTAGACTCACTATTCCCTTCCTTGGGTCCATAGTCATCCTGTTTTCCTGTGGAGCACCTTCTCACATTTGAAACAGGTGTAGACAAGGGGGAAAAGAACTGTGGTGTGCTTGGCACACTTGTGTACAAAAGGGACTGGTATTTACGAAGGAGGTAGTTCAGTCTTGGGTAATACTTTAACCTTATGTGTAGGCTTCATTTCAGAGTAGCTGCTGTATCATTAAACAACCCTTCTGTTTGTATATTGAATTCACTGCTTCTTTTTAAAATACGATCACTACTAGGTTGATTTATTATTTCTTCTTCTTCTTTTTCTTTTTTTTTACATGGTGGATACTGTACATTGCAGGAGCCTCTTAAGATTCAGATGTCAAAGGGAAGAGTGGGTCTCTTCCATGATTGTCATGCAAATATCTCATACTCACTATATGAGGATGAGGTTTGACTGAGAAAACAACAATAGTGTAAATAAAATTGATGTTTTTTTACTCATATAAAAATTATCTAGAAGTAGTAATTTCAGTACAACATGTTAGGGGCTGTAGAATAGCAGGCCTGCTGGCTCTTTTTAGGTTTACCTCGCTCTGCATGGATTCTATTGTTAGGATCACCTCATCATCGAATATGGCTGGTAGCAAAGAAGACTCCATTCTTTCCTTTTTTTTAAAAAAAAATTATTACTATATTTTTGTACATTATTATTATTATAATGTACTGGGGGTACATTGTGACATTTACAAAAGTGCTTACAATGTCAATGTATCTTGTTAAATTCACCCCTCCATCATTAAATGTTTCTTAAAAGTTACACCTAGCACTTTTACTGGGAGACAGGGAAGTGTGTGGGTGTTCTTGTACCCAAATTTAAAAAAAAAAATTGATTCCATTATTCAGAAAAAGGGTGATGGACTCTGGGGAAAACTAGCAGTCTGGCCCAGGGCCCACCCTGGCTGATGCCAAATCCTTCTCTGCCAAGGCTTAGCTAAGGTCTTGCTACCACACCAAGAAGATAGTTTGGTTGCTTTAGACTTTTCTTTGCTCTTGTGAGTTGGGTCTGAGAATGAAGTGTCCTGGGATTTGGGCAAATTGACACTGAGAGTATCCTGGCACTGAGAACCCTGGGGTACCAGAGGTAGAATGCTTAGGGGAACAGTCACACTCTGAATGAGGACCCAGAGTGTCTGGCTTTGGACGAGGACCATGCTATGAGGCGTGTGGGACACGTAGACTGATGCACAGCCATCTCTGCCAGGACCTGAGGCTGGCTCCACGGTGGACCTTGCCCTTCTTTACATTTTTCTCACTTGTGTTCCCACAAGTTTCTTCCCGACTGAGGTCACTTCCTATTATATTGCAAAACTGGAAAATTACCTTAAGCCTTGACTTTATCTATTTCTTAGCATTCTGAGAAGAATTCTAAAGGAAGGAGATTATAGATCAGGTGCATAAATACTGGACTTCCTCAGACAAATGGTTGATCAGCTACTTGATGAAGCACCTGGCACAGTGCAGTGCTGGGAGGATTTTCTCAGGGTAAAAGAAAATCTTTCTCGTGGGGCGCTGGTCCAGTGGAGTGATGGAGCATGGATGTGGACTGCCTGCCTCCCTGCCACAGCTCGTGCCTGCCTTTCCGCTGGCCTTCCCCCTTGCACCTCTGTTTATGTGGCTGTAGGATAGGAATGACAGTGCTCACCTTGGAGAGTTGCTGTCAGCATTGGTGAGGCTGTGTGGAAAACACATGCTTTTGTTGTTAGCTGTGGATGCTTTCAGCTGTGTCCCTAATATGAAACAGCTCTTAATCTCACATTTTCATTTGAGCTCATTTAACTGATAGCGTAACAACTCTGGATATTTATGAGGAACCATGAGGTATCTCAGTACGTGTGTACATTTTATAATTGTTTTTTGAGACCGGGCCTCACTATGTTGTCCATGTGAGCCTCAAACTTTTGGGCTCAAGCGACCTTCCTGCCTCAGCCTCGGAGTAGTTGGGACTGTGCAGTGATCAAGTCCGGGTAAACATGCCTCCTTCCTCAAACACTGGTCATTTTTTTTATGGTGAGAACACTCAAAGTCCTTTCTCAAATTACCAGTGTCGCCCTCTGGTACAGCAACATGGAGACCTTCTGTCTAACTGATTTGTACCTTGAATACCCTTTTTATTTCTATGTGGTTAGCTTTCCCAGGTATCAGAGAGATCTATCAACAAGTAAAATTGAGGTTTAGCTCATAGTAAAATTCCCCACCTGAGATTCTTTTTTCTGTGTGATGCTGGAAGTGGAACCCAGGGCTTCATACAAGCTGAGCACACACTGTACCACTGAGCCACACCTCCAGCCCCATTATGTGAAACTTGAAATTCAGAAATTGTGGAAGATTAAAGTTTTGGTTTTTTTCATAATCTGGTACCCAAACTCATTTGATAGCAAAGCCAGAGTCAAATGACACAAGGGTATTTATAGAGTTAATAAAAACCAAGAAACAAAAAGCCAACTTAATAGGACTATCATAGGTTTGCTCTTATAAATAGTTTTTTCATAGAAATATTTATCTACTTATTTATTGACCATTACTATCCTTCTAAAATGCAATAATTGTGCATTTCAAAATCTCTGTGCCCCAGGGTATCATGTAAGGGTTGGGAGCTTGTGGCATTCTCTTGGCTTCCTAGGACCAGATCTCAGCTTGCTGGTGCTTAGTCAGAATGTCTTGCAGGCTGGGCTCACTGTCTTGGCTTTGCCTTGCTAGGGCTTCAGGACTGGAACAATCCAGCATCAGAAGGTGGTCCAGCTATTGAGTATCTATGGCCTTTTGTTCAGAGGCAGTCAGAGAGAGGGAGGAGCCCCTGCTTCTGTCCTCTTACTTATGTGTTTATCTTTAATCTTGAGATTTATGTTGCAGGGTTGTTTGTTTTTGGCTTTGTCTTTTCCTGGTTGCTTTGTTAAATTGTGTATATTCATGACTTTGGGGCTTTCAATAATAATACGTAGTAATTCTAAAATCTTGAAGTTTATATGTTAGTGAGCCTTCCTTTGGTGTGAGGTAGAGGAATTTAACAGTGTCTATGCAAACCTGCAGCATCCTGCTTCTTTTGTTGGTAAAGAAAATTCCAGTAGGTAGGAGAGGCTAAATAAAGGTGGATGGTGAATGGAATTCAATTAAACCTTAAAATTGCTGAGGCCAAGAGTAGCTAAGAAGCCGGCGAGTCTTGAAGCTTCAGTTCCTGGTTGCAGGAGAGCCATCAGCATGGCCCCCTGTGACTGCTGGGCTCCGTGCCTTTAGTGAGCTTTGAATGGAATCCTCCCCTGGCAAGGGCTGAGCAGGCAGGATTTGGAATACTGGTGGGAGCTTTGCGTAGAGTTGAACCTGGGGGTAGAGCAATGGCTAGCTAAGTGTGACAGAGTGTACCTTGGAAGAGAATTCTCCTAATTGTTCATTGCCTGCTGGCTGCTGGAACTGGGGCCCTTCATGTAGCCCTACATGGGCCCCTGCTTGTCTTGTGAAGATCAGAGGCCCCAGGACATATGAGCTGTCATCTGGGGAGGGAGTCCTGGCCTTTGCCTAAGGCCTCCTCACCTTACAGGATGAAAGTTAACTCTGCAGGGGAGAGTTTTGTTTGAGTAACTATTTAGGGCAGAGCTTGGAGCCCCATGTGCAGGGAGGCTCGGGTTGCCACTGATTGGGCTGCTGGCTTGATGCTCTGTGTTTGGGGTTCATTGTGACCAGTGCTTCTTGTGCTAAGAAGACAAGCATTTCCTTATCTTTAGCACAGTGTGCGCGGCTCCTTCTCTGCTGTCCTTTCAATGTTTGCCTTTACATTGTGCTTTTAACGATACTTAGAAATTCTGTGCTTTTCAAATTGCCAAAGCTTCTCTCTACATTTTTGAAGTGTGATAAGGAAAGTGTAACCCCAAAACTGTGCAGTAATTCCTAAACTTGGCACTTACTCTCCACTCTGGGGACATTATAAGTTTCATTTCAGAGGGCTCTTGGCCTGCTTAAAGCATTTTAATGGCTTTTCATTGGCCCCAGTACAAGTCTCAACTCTTGAAGTGGGTGGAAACATTGCTTTTGATCTGCTTCCTGCCTCCGGCTCCTGCCTCGGCCCCCACAATCCCCTCAGACTCAGCCTGACTTTGAACTTCGCAGTGCTCTTGACCCTTTCTGCAGCTTTGCTGGGCTGGTCTCTTTTTCTCTGCCCCTAGACCTCTGTTCATGATTCAGTCTCGTCTTTGATATCATTTCCTTTGGAAGCTGATCCTGAATCCTGAATTCTGAGAAAAGCATAACATAAAATACCTCCTCTCCCCCTGAAAGATGCCTACTCCTTCATTCTCCCATAGAATGTTAATCTTACTCCATAAGGTATGCCACATTGTAAGATATGCTGATAATATTTATTGATACCAGCCTTGCTCCTGGGCTCTAGGCTTCAAGAAAATAAGGACTAGAAGGCTGGGCATAGTGGCGCATGCCTGTGATCCCAACTACATGGGAGACAGAGGTAAGAGGATTGCAGTTTGAAGCTGGCCAGGAAAACCTCAAGACCCATCTGAAAAACAAAGCAAAAGCAAGTACTGAGGTGTGGCTCAAGTGGGAGAGTGCCTGCCCGGCAAGCGTAAGATTTTAAGTTCAATCCCTAACACTCCTCCCATGCCCAACAAGAAAATGGACTGGAGACTTCAGGGTCCTGATGAAATGTGGAATATTATGTTCCTGTCTCTTACAGAATATTTCTGTACAAAACAACATAGAAGAACAAGAAGGGAGAAGCAAACTTCATAAAGCCCAGGCCCTTTGGCATGTAAGGCCCAATGTGTCCAAACCTGAAAGGATGAGAAGAAATACCTCTGTAGAAGCAGGCCAAGGACACCCTGGATGTGAGGGCAGGGAGCCAGTGATAGGTATGACCACCTTAGGTTGAAAACAGCAGCACGAATGTCCAGGTAGAGCTGGGCAGGGGTTGGGGCAGTAGATCTGAGGTTGGGAAAGAGTCTAGGGGAAGGGTCAAAGGGAGGAGATGCCTCCTGTGACACGAGAGCAGCGGAAGGAAAAGGACAGAAGAGGAGATGGTGGGTGGGATGGACAGCTCCCCCTGCCCACCAGAATGAATCTCCAAAGCAGGCTGGTCACCTGCCACCCGTGCCTTGCCTTCCTGTAAAAAAAGTTTTATTAGAATGTGGCCATACCCATCTGTGTGTTTGTCATCTGAGGCTGCTTCTGCATCACAACAGGGTTGTCAAACCAAAGTTCACAAATGTGCAAAACCATAGCCTAACTTGAAACACTCCAGACAAACTCAGGAGGGTGGGCGGGCAGGCAGTGGGAGTGCCGCTTTCTGTGTGGGGCCTGGCTGTCTGGCCGCTGCTGCTCCTGTGGGGTGTTCTGCAAGGGACTGACCAGCATGCTGCCCGTCTTCTTCCACCTGGCTTGGAGGCTACGTGCGTATCAGCTTCCCTCCCTCTACATGTGGCTTCTATGATGCTTGATGTGTGCCTGCAGGTTCACATTGAGATCCACTGAAGGGCTGCTCCTGACTGACAGATGTCCTCCCCGGTCGCCGCATCAGAGAGCACACGTATGAGGGACAGAAGCGGTGCTCTGGGCACCTGCCTGGCAGAAGCACCGGGGTCGGGAGGCAGTGGCTTGGACACACTGTTGTGTAGCCTTAAGGGAACACAGGAGGGGAGCCCCTGCCCAGCACGGGCACCCGTCCAGGTGCGTCAGCCCTGTCATTACCGGTGGAAAGTCACAGGATGGAGCATTGTCACTGGAAAAGAAAAGTGACCTGAGCAAGGCTGACTCCTGCTTCACAGTGACAACAAAGTGCTTCTGTATGGGAAGAAACCTAGCCCCGGTGACTGCTCTGAGCCAGGTCGAAGGTCTGCTCCTGCAGAAGAGTGGCTTGCTGGCATTCCCTTGGCAGCCAGGGAAGCTCTGGGGAGGGACTGGCCAGAAAGAGGTCCCAGAGCCACAGACAGCCACAGAGGACAGTGTCCCAAAGGAGATCCTGGGCATCAGGATGGCCAGGCCACCTACAACTGTGGGAAGTGGGAGTTGCTAAGGGCTTTTCCCGAGGGGCAGGGCGCTGAACTGGAACTCTCTTGCCCATGCTCTGAGCTATCTGTGAGGTCACACACCTTTGCTGAAGTTCTCCTGGAGGAAGAGACGAGGTGTGTTTCTTATTCCCTCATGAAGTCAGTGTTGTCAGAGGAAGCAGTAGGATACAAGAAAACACTTCCATGTCTAAAAATTACCTCAAGTGCTCCACAGACAACACTAGGGTTACTGTCTCTACGACGTTTCCAGTTACAAATCCCTTATGCCAGAGCTAAGGTACAGCAGAACGAAAAAATGGTAGATTAATTTCCAAGCGGTCCTGGAATGATTTATCTCACATTAAGTCTGCAAACACACAGTGCAGCCTTTCAGCTCCTGCTTTGATCACACAACCAGACAGACCTAAAGTATGCCAAGTTCAACTCATTGAAAGCTGGATGATGCAGAAGAATTGTGAGCTTGTTCTAAATTGTGCTTGAAAGACACTCAGACTTGGTAAACCCTTTCCAGAGATTATCACACTTCAGTAGAGTGTGGTTTGACGTGCGGTTTTATGGGCCTCCCATCCCTGTTTTAAGGGCTACCGTTCCTACGCCTTGTCCCTTCAGCCTGCGAAGTACTTTAGTCTGCAGCAGAATCTGGTTTTCTTCTCACACCCCTTTCTTTCCACTTGAGATGCAGCTTAAACAGAGGCCCGATGGTGAGAGCTGCAATGTTAAATCTAGAATTACCTTTTCAAGTTAGGAACCCTCAGTAAAAATGAACTTGAGACTTTGCTGTAGCTCAGCTAGAAAAGCAAAGAAAGTATTTTTCCTTACAAATCCTCCCAGCCCTAGGAACTGAGGTGTTTTTTACCTAAGATTTTTCTGCAGTAACTCCTTTTGTTGTTTGTTGGTGACTTTAATAAAGGTCATTTAAGAATGTAAGTTTTTAAGGATTCCCAAAGTAAGACTTAAACAGCCATTTTGGGGACAGCTGATTGTGTCTTATCAATTTATATCATGTGCTGAATTACTATGCCATGTGCTATCTTAGTGTTTTGGGAAAATGGGGACAAAGGCTGTTCTTTTAGCGTAATAAGTATGTCCTATTTTACATGTGCAAAAAAATAAATAAAAAGTAGAAAGAACGGAAGCAAGCAGGAAGCAAGCAGGAATTGTTGGTTTACAGTTGTGCCAGGCATGAAGTGGATGGGCATTTCTCATGTTTCCTAACCCAGATTATTTTGGTGGTACTAGAATTGAACTCAAGGCCTTGTGCTTGCTAAGCAGGTGCCCCACCACTTGAGCCATGCTCCCAACACCTTTTTGCTTTAGTTATTTTTTAAAGGTCTTGTGTTTTTGCCTGGGGCCAGCCTTGGACCACAATTCTCCTACCTCCCCTTCCTGTGTAGCTGGGATTACAAGTGTCACCACCACATCCTGCTTGTTTGTTGAGATGGGGGTCTCACTAATTTTTTGCCAGGGCTGGCCTCGAACCACGATCCTCCTGATGTCCACCTTCTGAGTAGCTGGGATTACAGTATTTTCTTTCAACATTGTTGGCTGGTCTGCTGTGTTAGTTACCTTCACACTTTACTTCTAGAGGGTGATCAGTCCACTGAGAAGTGTTTTGGGTGTGTTACCTTCCAGCAGGTCAGTCGAGCAGTGATTTTCAGGGATGTGATTTTAATAAGCACTACCTAGGTGGGCCACATGAGAAGTTGGAAAGTTTCGTGTCCCCAGTGTGCCCCCTGGGGACATGGCAGATCTGCATCCACATCATCCTCCCAGCTGCTGGCCTGGGGGACCTTCTCTGTTCTCCGCCATTGAGCTGTATCCCCAGCCCAGCAGCTTGCTCATGCTCTCTCTCTCTCTCTTTCTCTGTCTCTCTCTCTCCTCTCCCCTGTGAACCATCTGCGTGTAACCTGCAAACATCATATCCCTTTTCCATAAATACCCAGCCTGTCGTTTTTTGAGCAAGGACTGCCTCGTACGTAATCACAACACTGATCAAAAGTAGGAAGTGTCACAGTTATTCAGTCTTGTGTCTGCTTAGTCTCACAGCCAGGTCTGCCCATCTGTCCAGTGCTGGCCTGGGAACTCCCCTGATCGCACTGCCTTCGACTATTGCTGTGCCTCCTCATCCTCTCTGGTCTGGGTGTCTGAGGTACACAGCAGTTTCTGTTCTGACCCTTGGCCTATAGGCGAGGTACCTGGTGTCACTTTGTCCTGATGTTGGTGATGTTCCTTTTGATCCTTTATTGACATGGCGTCTGCACCTTTCCCTACCGTCCAATTCTCAGTTCCCTTTGTAAGGAGTAAGCACTTGTGGGGAATATGTACGGCTGCTTAAATGCCCTGTTCCCTTTGTCAGTTTCACCTCTGTTGACTCTTGTTAATCAGTTGTTAGGATGGTTGCAAATGCCACTTTTCTATTTCCGCCCTTCTTTCTACATTTATTAGTTGATGTTCTCTAAGAAAGGACTTTCTTTTCACCTTCCTTCCCTTGTGTCGGCTAAAATAAGAGACTCCTCTTCCGTCAGCAGTCTGTTGCCGTCATCATCCATAGTGATGCACCAGTGTCTCAAGCTCAGCTCTCCGTCACGCCTTCAACCTGGCTGTTTTCTACATGGGTTTCCTTCCTTTTTGAGCACTTCCTGCTTTCTGGCACAGCAGGACCATATGCTCCTTGTGACACTGTCCTGCCCGACTCCCTACATCAGTTGTAGGGAGCCCTGGCTTCCGTCATTGGACACTGGGTCCTGTGCATGTCCTCAATGCAGCAACTCAGTGGCTTAGTTCCCTGATGCACGGATGAGTTCGAATTGTGTCACATACCTCCCCAGGAGACAAACTCTGTAATATGAGCTCAGTCTCTGTTTGTGACTAATTTTGGTCTGGACTGAGGGTAACTACACAGAGTTCCATGTTCATAAGTTTCTTGGCTTGCTTTCTTGCCCTGCTTCAGAGCCCTATGTTCCTCACTGTAAGACATGTAGGGTCATTTGTTTTTCTTTGTATTCCAGTTTAGGGCTCCTCCATCCTTCTTTATTTTTAATTAGTTTATTATTTTGTGATGCTAGGGAGTGTAACCAGGGCCTTGCACATGCTAGACACACACTCTACCACTGAGATACATCCCATCTCTAATTTTATTTTTTAAATATGCAAAACATTGAAGTGGGTCCACAGATCAAAACTGTCTAAAAAGTTCTACTCAGAGTACTGTCGTTCCCCATTCACGTGTCTAATCACTTCATGCGCACCTTTGTTGTGCTGCTTCTTTAAAATGAGATACAGGTGTAGTTTTTTATTTCTTGATCATTTTTACATAAAAGACAACATATTACACATGCTACTTGGCACTCTGCTTTTCTTCCACGATGTAATACGTCCTGGAAGTCACTCATCCCTTTTGGGGCCCTTTTTTAGAGCTGCATGGTACTCCAGTGTCAGTTGATCCCCTGCACATGCTCTTAAGATTGCTTGAAATATTTTGCAGTTATAAATACACTGCACTGAATAGCTTTGTTCAGATGCAGTTTGTATTGTTATGGATGTGTCATTTGGTCAAAAAAGTATTGACATATTCCCCTCCTAAGATAAGGATTGTGTGCTCTTTTACATTCCCATAGCCACACAAAGGAACCCCTCCTCCCCAAGTCCCATGTGTACTTAGCAGTGTGTGCCAGCATCTACAGCCTGTTGGGGAGAACACCTTTCTCAGTGTGGTTTTCATTTACCTTCTTTTTTATTATCAGTGAGTTAAGAGTCACTTCCATATCTTTGACTGTGAGTTGTCTGTTCATGTCTTTTACCCATTTTTCTTAATAATTTTTATTTGCATAACTTCTGAATTCGTGGATGATAGCTCCTCTTCCCCTATGTTCTCAGCTGCCTCCAGCTGTGGCTCCCCCTTTAGTGGTGAGGGTAAAGTAAGCTAACAGAGTCAACTAGCCAAGCAGAGCACAGAGGTTGCAGTGGGGCTCACACCTCTGTAATGATGACAGAGGGTTGGGAGCATCTTTGGGACACCCATGGATCAGAGGTTTCCTCAAAGGGATTCAAGCCTACCTCTGTGCCCTGTCATGTTACCTGAGCCAATCATGTTGCACATTTCTGAGACTGTATATCTCAAAGATAAAGAATGGATTTGTGGATTGTGACTTATCGCCATAGCAATAACTGAGTGCCTCCTGTGTCCAGATGTGAGACTCAGCACTTGACACACACAAGCTCAGTTAATCCTCGAAGCAGCCCCTGATCCAGACTCACTGCACTGCTGTTACCAGTTTGCGTATTGGGAACCTGAGACTTCGGTGCACTGTTTTCCCGGGCAGTGACACCCTCATGTGGTGTGTTATGAAATGAAGATACTAAGAACTCAACTCATAGGGTGGGCATCGTGGCATATGCCTGTAATCCCCCAGGTATTCAGGAGGAGGAGAGAGGAAGATCGTGATTCAAGAGCAGTCTGGGCAAAAGTATGAGACTCTATCTGAAAAACAATAAGTAAATAAATAAAAATTATAAGTAAAAATTAAAAAAAAAAGGAAAAAGAACTGAGCTCACAGACATCTCTTCCTGAGCCAGTTCTTACTGCAGAATTCCAATTTCCCTGCCAAGTTTGTTAGGTTGGGAAGAAAGGCTCCCACCTAATAGGGCCATGTGTCTGGAATACTCTACCAAATATGAACCAGTGCTTGCTTGGTTTCCCTGGAATCAGATTTATGAGAGGATAAGTGGTTAGTCCCCAGACCTAGCCATATACCTCTTGAGCAGCTGCACTCCACACTTAGGGCATTCTGCTTTGGATCCTTAAATGTAATTTATTTTAAATCCTGAGTGAAATTTATTTTAACAGGAAGTCTGAAAAGCAGGGGCTGTAAGGGCTAAAATCACACGGCTTATTGCTCCTGTCAATTGTAGTTAGGGCTGATGGCCAGCTCCTCTGTTCTTCCAGCTCTGTAGTCGAAGACTGGAGTCTGCTTGTCTGTGCCCCTACCACCCAGGTGACTCTCTGTAGTGATGTCTGTGGTGACAGGGCCTCTGGTCTGCTTTTCTGGGGGCAGGAGGGCAGGCAAGATTCCAGGTGGTATCTCTGTAAAATGTCTTCTACTGCCTGGATTTCACTCCAGCCTTCTTTCACATCCTCGTTGCGGTCACATTTGGCCTTTGTGTTTCTCTTCTCATTTTGTTCTCCTGTTTCCCATGAACTGTGGGGCTCTGGGCTGAGATTCCATTCTAGTGAGGACTCCATTCACCTAGTGTCCTGAGGCAGCAGCTACTTTCTCTTTCTGTGTGGTAGTGAGGATTGAATCCAAGGCCTCACGTGTGCTGAGTGAATGCCCTACCCACTTGAGCCACTTCCCTGTCCTTTTCGCTTTTATTTTGATTTTGAGACAGGGTCTTGCTGGTGCCTTTCCTTGTGCTGCCCTCAAACTCGTGATCCTCCTGCCTCTACCTCCCAAGTAGCTGGCATTGTAAGCATGTGACACCACATCTGACTTGAGCTATTTTCTGTCTTTCTTTTTTTGACAATACTGTGGTTTGGATTCAGGACCTCATGCTTGCTAGGCAGGCGCTCTACCACTTGAGCCACTCTGCCAGCCCTTCAGCTGCTTTCATAGGGCCCCTAAAACTAACCCTGTTGTGCATGTGTCTTGTTCCTTTGTGCATGGCTTGTTTTCTGCATTATTGTTATTTCATCAGGTTAGAAATCTCACTGTGGTAGTGAGTCTACTTCCGCCCATCCTGTGCCCCATGCCATACTGCTGTGCACATAGTGGGTACATTGAGGTCATGTGCTTTAGAGCCTGTGTGAGGGCCTCAGTGGACCTACTGGGCTATGATTAGTTTAGAAATCATGAAATGAAAAGGCCAGTTCAGTTTACATTGACTGTGACTGTCATCTGTTTCAGAGCATTCCCTTCCTGGAATGAAGGAGAAGCTCTACCATGTAGTGCTCTAGCTTTTAACTCATGGCACTAAGTGAGGGACATGCAAATTCTGCAAGGCTCTAAAACAGGGTGTTGGGGTTGTTTCAGGCCCTTACAGCTGGTGTGCCCGGATTATTCCCTGGGCCTGTGTCCAACGCTGTCCTGCTACTTCCAGATGCTTCACCTCAGCTCCACAGCTACCTCACTTAAGATTTGTCAGTCCTGTCAACCCAGCAGCTGTTCTCTGCCCTGTGGCCCAGTGCCCAGTGCTTTGAGTTTAAGGACTCAATAAATACGAGACCAGTATTCGCTGTCTTCTCAGTCCTTGTTAGACTTTTGGCTCTAAATACTGCATGCTTGAAAGTTTTAATTCCAGGGAAAATTACAGATGTGTTCAGGTGTTAACTGATATACAGCCAGTAACATTCATCCATTTGTTCAGTTTTTCAGTGTGTATGTGATGTGGTTCTTCAGGGTGTGTGAGTCAGTGTGTTCAGTGTAGTAAGAAATGCAGAGATGGGGAAATCAGAGGGCATAGCAGTTTGGAGGAAACAGTTGACCTAGGAGCCCCCTGGAACCCATGACTGCGGCTCAGGAGAGGTCAGGGCATGGGAAATGCACACTAGAGGCCCATGGGCTTAGGACCCGTGTCAGGCTGCAGGAAGAGGCTGGCTGGTTAGGGTGCTTCTGCTTGTAGGTAACCAGATCCCTACCAGTCATGCTATCGCTCACTAGCCAAACACGTGAGTTCTTCCCATGCACCAGGCACCGTTGGAAATTGTTTCCAAGTATTAACTCATTTAATCTTCACCAAACTACACGTTGCACACTTTCCTCCAGTTTTACTGATGGTGAGGTGGAGGTATAGAGAAATTAAACAGTTTGCCAGGATCTCAAAGGTGTCATGGTCTGGGGTTTTGTCTGGCTCAACCATCTCGTTTTCTTTCTGGATCAAGAAATACATGGTCTGTCATGAAGTTTGAAGGTGGATGGATGCAGGACTGGTTATTTGAATGGTTGGTATTATAGGATTCTGGGTGACTCTCCATCTTCTTTACTTCTCTCCTGGTGATGCTATGGCTGCTGTAACTCCAAACTTTATGCCTGACAGCTGTGCTCAGGAGAAAGAAGGAGGAACAGCCACCTTCATTTTGAGTTCCACTTGGCCTGTTCCAGCTGCCTAGCTGCTGGCTTCCCTCGGAGCTCACTGGTCAGGCCTAATGCCTGAGGGCTTTCAGTCTCTCCAGCTACAATGGCAGTCCAGAAGACAGGAAGGTGACTGGGGTCACTTCTTTCTCTGTTAATTTGCTGCTCTTGATTTTGACCCTAGTAGTTCTGTCTCTAGGGTAGTGGCCCAGATCAACTCTGTGCTCTTTGACCACCTTGATGCTGCTGCCTGGCTCAGGTCCATGTGTGGAGGCACAGCTATCTGTCCTCCCAGCTGAGCTCTAGTGGGAAGTGGGTCTGCCCTGGGTGGAGGCAGAAATGGCCTCCACCCAGCAAATGAGCAGCTGATGTGTTGGTGTTCTGATGGATTTGCAGGGTAGCTAGGGGCTAGAGTGACATTTCAGGTTTTGGATAGGACTTGACCCAAAAATGACACTTACAGTGTTTCTAAACATATAACCCAGTTATTCCATGTGCTTGGAGTAAGTCTGGGCAACAGGATGACCTTATGAGGTCAGTAAAAGTATTCTTCTGTCCCCACTTGGCCAGAGGCTGGTCAGCAGATGAACACATTCACTTTTAAGTCTCCATTGGCAATATTATTCTTTGAGAATTTGCATCCACATCTCTGGTCTGTGATAAGGATTTATTTCCTCACAGGAACTGTGAGCTCCTATGTGGGGAGAGTTCTGCCCTGGAGCAGGAGTCAGGACCCTCCTGCTCCTCTGTAGTCTTCTTCAAGCTACATTGGACCTCCCCAGTGTGAACGCTTGAGGACTGCTGTTTCTAACACAATCAGAGGAGACACCTTGGCAAGGAGTGCTTTGTAATCACCAAAAATGACCTGTCATGGGGAAGTACCTGCTGGGTCCAGTATACCAGATGCCCTTCGGGTGTTTGTTGGGATGCAGAGGAGTCCTAGGTGGCCTCCATGCTTGCTCCCCTACAGTGAAAGTCAAAGGCTCTTCCTGGTTAACGTTTGGCTGATTCTGCCTTACAGCAGCATGGCACTTTCTTTGTGCCTAACACCAGAGTGGATTTTTGAGGCCCATGACTAGGTAGCACTATGCGTTTATAAAATGTGTTTTTCAGATGTGAGAATCCTTTAGATATTTGTATGTGTACTTTTGCTAAAAGCACCTTTAATATTTTTACTGGTTATGTCTTGGAAAAATGCTTCACCGTCAGCAGATTTGAGTCAGAGCAGTACGTTTTGCCTTTACCATTGTGTTATCTGTAAAAGTATCCTGGGGGAGTTTCTTAAGTCACAAAACAGTTTGAAATGCTATCTGCAATTGCTTCTTTGAACTTTTATTATGTGACATTTCAGCCTATGCCTATCACCTGCCTTCAGTGGTTACCAGCTTGTGCTCAGTCTTTTTCATCTATGTCACCGCCCCTCCCCCACCTACTCCCCTGGCTTATTTTGAAGCAGATTCCAGACATCATGTAATTTCATCTGTAAATATTTCTGTGTACCTCTAAAGATAACTATGACTTTTAAAGCATATGGGGTTTCTTTATTTGCACAGGTAAGATTGAATGCATTGTCAATTTAATTAGCTACTCTATTAATTCATAGATTTAATCTAAAAGCCAGTTCCCCCATCTTTAGCCCACGCCATGCTTGTCTGTTCCAATAACCAATAAAATGCAGTTTATTGGTTATGGAGACTAGATTGTGAGTCCTGTGAAATTTAATGTGACCTGAATTTTGTTGATCACTCCATCCCCATATGGTGAACTCTACACTGGGTTCTGTCCCATGAATTTCCTGTGTATGGCAGATAAACCTTGAGAGAGGCTTGAACAGAACTGATTAAGCCAGGGATGTTTCAGAGGCAATGTTGTGTACTTCCTTTCTTATGTGTAGAATGTCTGACTGTCTTGGGTTGTCAACAGCCACTCATGTTCATTGCCTGGATCTATTCATTAGGAATTAGGGAAAGATAATGCTACAGTGACTTTGTCAGTTCTGTTTGTTAACTCAACTATTTCTATAAAAAGACACTTCCTCTCATCAGTTATTTGGATAGCTTGAGGTATAGTTCATAGAAAGCTAGAATCAAAACTTACTGTCTCAAGCAGAGAGGCCTGGGGTTGGATGCGTATGTAGTTCGAGCAGCAGAGCACTTAACTGGCATGTGCAAGATCCTAGGTTTAGCCCCTAGTACTGCAAATACTGGGGAAATAATTTGCAGTATAATATAGGAGGGCATTCCTTAGGTGTCTTACAGGCTTGTTTTAAGCCGTTTGACTTGCTCCAAAGTAACTGTAATTCAATGTTGCAAGTGTAGTAAATTATGACAAATGGCTTCAATTGTATGTTTAGAGTCACCATATGTTCACATTCTTGAATCTGGGTATTAGAATTCAAGCAGCTCTTAAATGTATGAATGTCTCCTTAATATACTGTTTACAAAGCCCCAAATACTTCTTATCCTTTATTTACCAGTTTTCATCATAAAGAGTGGGCTTCTCCTAGAGATAAGCAGTCAGGAGTGCGTGTGTGGGATGCGTATGGTGTGTGCGTGTGTGTGTGTGAGTCTGGCTACCATGCAGAAACCCACTGCATTTGTTCATCAGTGCTCACAAAGTTTTCCCGTTGGCAACTGGGAGCCCATATGGGCTGGCTCCTGAATCTTTTTTTTTTTTGACTGAGGACTAAGAGTCTTTGATTGCTTCTTTTCTCTCTGGTTTGACAAGTTAGGATGTTCTGTGTTCATTTTGTACATCTTCTGCTACAGGCCTGAAACCAGCTGTGTCTCTGAGGAGTCAGCATGTCTTTTAGCAGGGAAGTGGTATTTAGAGTGCTTAATCCAGCCCCAGAGGTGCACAGTGTTCATGCTCTGCCTATCTCTCTTTGTGTGTTTTAAAGATAAAATGTATTATGAGCACTTGCTGATTCAGCTTCAGTACTCCATGGTTTTTCCTTGATGTCGTGAGTCTTCTAGCTATATCTCCCTGAACGTTCATTGGCTCATGGACACCAGTTTTATCACTCACTTCTTTCCCTTGCACCACACTCAGCAGTTTCAGAAGCAACAGTGGCCCTCGCTTGCACTAGAGATCACTGAAAGCTGCTCCTGAGGTATCTACCTGCCTCTGACCTTAGGCTCAGGTGGGGGTGCTATCCTGTGTGGCTCTCTTCAGGAGCCACTTGGATGCTCACTTAGTCCAGTCGCTTAATTTTGGTTATGATTTTTAAGGACTGATTTTTTTTAAATTTAATTTTGTTTCACAGTTGTGTAAATTATTTCCTGACTACAATATACAAACAAGGATATTCACAGAAGCCTGGCTACTTGCTTTTCCAGTCCTTTCCATCCTGTTTCCTCCTTCCTTCCTGTAGGTAACCATTTAAACATTTCAATAATAGACGCATATATAAATAAAAACAAATGTGTTTGCCTATACCACCCCGACATTTGTTCCTCTCTTTCTTAGACAAATTGTGGTGTAATATACACATTTTCCTCCAGTGCATTGGATTAGAATTCTGCTGTCTGCAGTAGAATCAAAGCTCCATTCTTTGCTCTAAAGCAGAGTTTCTCAAACTTGGCTCTGTTGCCATTTTGGGCCAATAATTTGTTGTAGCAATCATGTCCCCACAGGTTGTGGGATCAGTTGGAGACTGCTTTGCTGGTCTTCTCACCTTTACCCATCAGATGTTGTAGAACGCGCCTTCTCCCAGTTGTGGACTACCAAACCTGTGAGATACTACCAAGGTTCTGGGGACTGAGTTGTCCTAGCTGAGTTGTCAGCTTGAGACATTCTAAGTAGGCCTTAGGAGGCCACGGGAGTCCTTTATTTCAGGAGTGAATTAGCCCCATCTAGAAGCTGTAGCTCCTACTTTTGGACTTTGAATAATAAACCAGGTATTCCCTTCTCCCTTGAAAATTAAGAAAGGGAGGATTGTTACTGAATAATACATATAATAAAGAGAGACATCGATTTCACAGAATTAATGTAAAACTGCTCTTCCTGTGAAGATGTGTGCAAAATACGAGGAATGGCCTTGACTTCGTACTCTTCAGCATCAGCGCTGTAATTTTCTTACCACAAGTATGTGCCAGCCAGGACTCTTATATGCTAGGACTTGTATGTGCATGCCCAGTGGGCTGTAGGCCCAGCTGTTCTCCTTCTGCACAGGGGAAGTCCAAGTTGGACTCCTGGATGTCAGTGGAAAAAAACGGGATTTTTGCCAAGGCCAGTGAAATGATCCAAACTAGTGTCCCAGAGGATGTGCAGCAGAGCCAGCGGATGGGCCAGGATTGGATCCCCTGAAGGCCAGGAGCAGAGGCTTGTCCGTGGTTCTCAGCAGCCCACTGTACGTGCTCACTCCACCCTCCTGATCTCCACGTGGAAGTCCATCATGGCCTAGCACAGGGTCATCATGAACTTAAAAGAAATTGATAAGAAGTTAGAAATTTGAATAAGTAGGATGATTGAGACTTCTGTGAAGGCCTGGGGCTGCAGCTCAGTGATGGAGCACTTGCCGAGCATGGGTTCCCTGCACCGTGAAATAGATGAAGTAAATAAAAGTAATAAATAAATAATAAAAATATTTCTAAGAGAGCCTGTGACTTGAGTTTGTAGCTACAGACGAAGCAAAGCCGGGTTCTAGATTCCATGGCTCTCTTGTTTACATCTGCCATCCCCTCATTTACCTGACTCAGGGCTATGTTTGGAGTGCACACGGGTGGTAAAGGTTGGGGCTGCTGCCTTTCCCTCATGAGTACCCCTGGCATGCAGATCTCTTTGTGTGCCTTTTGCAAGCTTGGCTCCCAAAGCTGGCTTGGAGGCGGTGCTTCTGGCCTGCTTTAATGGCTTATTTCCCGTGCATTGGGTGGCCTTGTGCGGGTGTTGCCAGCTCTCTTCCTCATTTTGTTAGCATTAAGGATGGCAAACCCTCCCTGATCCTGTGGTCTCCATGATAACATGTGCCACAGCTGAGCAACAGTGGTGAAGGGAAGGCTGTAGGTGTGACCATGTGCCCATTAAGAGTGCCATTGTGGCCCCTGTTCCTTCTCCCTTCCATGCAGCTTAAGGTCCTAGTGTTCCCTTCATCTCCCAACTAGGAAGGTTGGTAGCAATGAGTGTTCAGGCAACCAGCAGCTATCGCTCATGGCTGAATCAGTGTTAATGTTAGAAGGGAGGAGGTTGTCCAGATAGGACGTAGTATAGCCTGGATACTGTGTGGCAGCACCAGTCCACTTGTTTTAAGGAGGAGAAAATTGAAGTTTGGTTTGACTTTTCAGGTTGAATGGCTGGTGAGTCACCAGTCTGAGGCAGATCTGAAACCTTCCATGCCCGGACCTGTGTTTTCTCCACCAGAGAGGAGCGGATGGCAACTTACCTGGGAATACCTGCCTCTCTCCTCTCTATCTCACCCACAACATTTGAGTGCGCAACAGAAACTGTGCATAGGTGGGACCCACAGCAGGACTGTCATGAACACGCCAGGGGAGCAGAAGGGGACATCTTTGGCCACTTTCTGAGCCAGACTTCTCTTAAGAAGTTGTTTGAAATGCAGTGCAGTAGGACAACATGGGCTTTGTCTACCCTGCAGGTCACCTGAAATTTCACAGTAATGGTAGATGCTGCTGGAACTGGCTGGCATATGACCTGTGACTTCTGTACTTACTGACTTCTAAAGGCAGCTCTTCTATTTCTGCAAAACAGTTAACTTGGTCTTGACCAGGCAAAGGATCCAGCAGGACCAAGATGCAGAGTGGCCCAGCCAGGTGGAGAGGAAGAGGCCTGGGGGCTGCCCAGGACATTGTATCCACTCTGCGTCAGGCTGTAGCTGCCTGCTTTGTTTGGTGAGCTGGGTTTGATTTGTCTAGAGCCATCTCTCCATGGCATGTCTGCAGAGGACACTGGCTTCCTTTCAGATGGAGCTGCCCTGGCTCTATGACCCTGGAGCCAGCACAGCGACTGGTGCTGGCCTCATTATAGTGGTCCCTTTAGGGGAGCAGGCAGGCTCACAGGCTAGAACTCAGGCTGCCTTTCACATTTCAGAGACTTGGGCTCCATTTAGATGTGCAAAAGAAGCGGTAGCTTTTGTTCTGTTTTACTTTGTTTTTTAGTAAGGGATTGAGGAGGAGAACCAGTCGTGAAACCATAACAGGAAAAGAATCACATAGAACAGTATCTTACCACGAAAACATTTAAAGAGAAATTAACATGTATAAGTGGAATGGGGTAGAAAGGTTATATTGCATAGCATCTACCCTGAATTCTTCCTGATAAAAATTCATCCCGATAAAAATTCATCCCAAGGTCCCTTTTGGGACAAAGTTATGTAGGGATTATGCAGGACTGTTAGTCAATTGAAGGTAAACCGTTGTTAGTAAAGGAGATAAGAGTCAGACACGGGTTCACCTACACACTTCTCTTCGGTGATGCCTGTATTCAGAGACCAGATCAGAGGACATGGAGAGGGGTCTTCTGTGACTTTGTTGTCTGAGTGCCAGGCCAACATGTATGGGAGGACCACAGAGCTGGCCCAAAGGAGGTGGGAAGGAGGGGAAGCCAAGGAAAGGTGAGGTTTCTGGTTTCCAGTTTGGGTGGCTAGGTCTGGTGAAAGGCAGGGAACCCAGCAGGGTGGGCACTGTGGAACAAGGTGGGAATTCAGCTGTAGCCTTCTCTTGAAGGTACACATAGAAGCATGCAGCTTGAGAGAAGCAACAATGTGTGAGGACTGGAGGAACTTGGCCTGCTGGGAGGATAGGAGGTCTGAGTGAACTTTGAGTGGCAAGGGGGAGCCATGAGCTGTGCCTGATAGTGGAGACCTATCACCTGGAGAGCCACATACACTCTCTCATACTCTCACTACTCAACCTGCTCACCATGAGCAGGTTGGAAGCAGCTTGAAGAACGGTGAGGCGAGGGCAAAGAAATGCACAGCATTGCCTTTCCCAGTGGTTTCTGTTCTACACATGCATATGCCTACTCCATGCTGGATGCTGTGCTGGTCCCTGCTCCACACAGTTTCCTGGCCAAAGGAGAGAAAGGAGAACAGGGACAGAGAACATGGTATTTGCTTTATGGGAGACACTTTGTACATCAAGTCAGTCACCCAGTCAATTTCCTTTTGCCTTATCACCATTTAAAATTTCATTCTTTTTTCTTTTCTCCTTAATTTTTACTCTTGGAAAGATTCCTGCAGACAGAGACTAGAACTGTGGAATCCTTGTCTGGAAGAAGAAACTGTCTTTTTATACCCTGTCATGCAGCCAGAGCCTTGAGAGATTCACGCATCCTGCCAGTCACCCAGCAAATCTCTCTTCTTTGTGCTTGCCCTCAGTAGAGAGACGGTACCACTCATGATGGGATTCCCTGGTAGACTTGGCGAGTCCTGGAAAGCCTGCAGGCGAGGTGTTGGCTATGTCTGATTAGCCAGCTGACTGAGTCCTTGGTGCATGCTCCAGTGTCCATGTTTCTTCCAGTGGTCTCCTTGAACTTGCATGTTTGAAGCAGAGATCAGTTGTCAGGCAGTCAGTGGTCTGCAGGGGACCTAGCAATTGTAGAAAAGGGCTTGCTGCATTGTTGCACCCCAACCCAGCAAATTTCAGCAACAGCGAGAAGTCAAGTTGCCAGGCCTGATAGCATTACTCTTTGGAGAAGCTCACGTAACTGTCCAGATTCAAGTAGGAAGTACCTGTTCATCGCTTGTGTGCTCACGTGCATGTATGGATTGAGTGCCATTTGTGTGCCTGGAGACAAGATGGTGGGATGGCAGTGATCATGGTGATGCTGGTGGTGATGATTGTGACAGTGGTGACAATGGTGGTGATCATCGTGGTGTTGCAGTGATGGTGGTGGTGGTGATGGAAATAGTGATGATTGTGACAATGGTAATGATGATGGTGGCGGTGGTGGTGGTATGGCTTGGCTTGCTAGAAATGGCAGTAATAGTGTAGATGAGGTGGATTCAATCAGGATTTAAGAGGTAGGCTCAGCAGGATGGCCTGATTGATTAAACTCGAGAGAGTAAAGGAGAGGGAAATGTCAAGGATGAGCCTGGTCTTTGGTTGTCTGGCCAGTGGATAGGAGGACTACTCAGTTGGATAAGCAAGAGAGGGAGACGGGTTTAGGAGGAAGGACACAGAGGTATGCCTTGTACTGCCTCCTCTCTGGTAAAATTGATGCTTTGGACACACCACTAGATTCATTCCCTTCTGGGGACCTGAGGCCCCATCAGGCTGTACTGGGAATGGGAGTGTGGGCAAACGGTGTATTTTCTTTGGATTTGTTCTCACATAGACCATATGTTCCATTTCATATAAACTGCAAGGTAACATCTCACCATTGCTCTTATTGGCTTTGTTTTTCTTTTTAATCTTCTTTGTTCATTTTTTATCTAAATAGTCTGAAGGAGGAAGAGTGAATAGGACTGTAGGAAGCAAGGACACAGTGGGAAATGCTGGCCAGGGAGGAAGGAGGGGTGGGCCTGCTGAAAGGTCCTCTCTGTCCTGCATTTCCTCAGAAGTCATTGTTTCCTACTGCAGGGAGTGGGGAGGAACATAGGGCAGAACTGACCTGAGTTCCAACATACCTTTGTTGCTCCTGGACACTCCTAAGACCATCTCTCAGGCATTGAAGCTCTTGAACCTGAACTTGAACTGTTTCCCATTGCAGTAGAATGACAGTGACACTGTTCATTCTCATCTTTCCAGTTGAGTGGGACGCCAGTGCTGGAAGCCGTGCAGAAGTAGAAGGTGCATTCCTACTGCTGGGCAGGGCTTCCTTGCCTGCTGTGAGGTTTTGTCCAAACAGGAGACTCAGTGACAGAGCCTTCCAGCTTATCCCTGGCTCTCCTTCAAGGCACACTGATTGTGTCACCTGCATTTGTGAAGGGCCCACACTGCCACCTATGCTGTGGGAAGCAGAGGTCTCCTACACCGTGACTGTCCAGCCCTGGAGTCTGTCCTAGGTGAAGAGTTGGAGAGGAATGGAGTTGAACCATGGCTGCAAAATTCATGTAGGAACACTTTGCTATCTCATTAGCATATAAAGCTGCCAGGTGTCGGGGGCAGGAGACCATCACTAGGAAGGCAATGGAACTCAGAGCCGCTGCCCTTCATTAAGCCACGGGGCAGGCTTTCTTTGCATCTTCCTCAAGTTATTCATTATTTTATTCTTTTTCTCTGCTGCAGGCTCCAAAATTCCCATGTGGATATTTTATCATGGCTTGTGATTTGGCTCTTCGAGAGCAATGCCTAGCATGCTGGGCAGCATTTTAGAGACTTGCTTTGTCATTTCAAGATGCCCATTGAAAGTGGTCATCAATTCCCCCAACGACAGATGCTTCTCCTGCTATTGTGTCTCATGCCATGGAGCCATTATCCAGGCGTTCTTGTTTTGAAACAAAACCTTACTGTGGTGTGGTGACATTTAATTTAGTGTTTCTCATTTCAAAGCCCTTAAAAATATTAATTAATTCCTGTCAAACCCTAGGAGGCATATTATTAATATCCGAAATTCCTTTCATGCTGGCCCATGAATGTGTCCTCTTGCTGTGATAGGTAAGAAAATGAGGCTGAATCCTTTTTTTTTGCAAGCCCACAAAACAAGACCTCTGAGCCAAGGTCAGAAATGATGAATCCCTAATTTTATTGTTGTTTCTGAGTGACTTGAGCTCCATGGCCTTGTGTGTGGTTTAGAGGAACAACATACCTACTTAGGAGTAACCTCAGGAGACAGTGAATGATTCTTTAGTGAACCTGTGACTTCACGAATCCTATTTGATAGTTGTACAGAGGAGCACAGAATTGAGAAAACCTGTGCTAATAAGTGAGATGTAGACAGGGAGCAGGAAGCACTAGAAAATCTCCCAGCAATTTGTAAACCCTCACACGAACCCAGACACTGCAAGGCAGGTGCGCTGAGGCTCTGTGATGCCAGATGTGCAGATTCGCACTGGTCCTGTTTTCATTTTGGGGTGCCTTGTCTCTGAATGATTTCTTTCTTTCCCACTTTGTGGGGATTTCTGTAGCCTAACAGGAAGACAGCAACTGCAGGTGGATGCACAGCCTTGGGGGACTCCCAGGTCAGCTTCAGCTCTTCCATTCCTTCTTATTGCCCCTTGCAAGGACTGGCAGGTCCTGCCCATGGTCTTTCCTAGTCTTTCTGCAGCTGTGACTTCTGGGGCTTTCTGACTCTGAAAATGTGTACTGTGTTCATTAGGAGTGAGTGGCTTTAACATGCATGAAGAGAGGCAGTTCTTTGCCCTCTCAAGGCAGATTCTGAGCTGGGGTCAGGGCTGGAATTGTTGTGTCATGAGAGGTGAGAACTCTGGCGACAGCTTCCCTGGGTTCCGTGAATGTGAGGCACGACACCCGTGCTGGTTCTACTGTGAGACCGGGGCAGGTGCGAAGAGGTGCTGCTTCAAGCATTCCTTAAAACACTGTCAGAGCCAGGCCTGTGCCAGTCCTTACCGTCTGGGCAGTAATTACAGGTGGCGATGAAGGTAGTGCTCTGAATGGCATGATAGTTAACATGATGGTGCCTGGGCTTTTTGGTATTATACACAGCAGGAAACTTCAGGAAATAAGTCCCCATGGGTGGGGGAATAAAGGTATGCACTAAGATTTATTTGCTGTTTTCTTCTTATCTGGTAAGACTGCCAGGAAGGTGAAAGTTATTGAGGGTACTTTAGCTTTTGTGACTCCATGGCAGGAGAGGTGGCTGGAGAGAGGCTGTGGCTCCCATTGTGCCTTCTTACCTTGCTGAGCAGAGTTTACATCCTGTGGAAGCTTCCCTCTGCTCCTGCTGTGGTCATCCCTGGGGCAGGGCATCTTAGTACTGCTGGTGCCTGACTCCCAGTCTTGTGGGCCCTGGGGTGCAGGGGAAGGAGATCCTCTTCTGCCTTTCTTCCTGATGGACTCATTCGCTCTTAGTTCTTACTTGGCCATATGCGCACACTAGTGTGTAAGGGTTTGATTGGGAAAAGCATGGGAGGCATTGTTAGCCATGCCTCTGTTGGGCACACACTGCACAAAACTGCAGAGTCCTGGCCCACCCCCAGGACCTTCCCTAGAAAGATGGCCATGGAGATGACTTGAAAACTACTGAACTTGATTGGAGTTTCAATAGGACTTCCCTATTATTTCTCTCTGTAGTAAGTAAAAATGCCTCCAGTTTTTGTGTGCATGTGTGCACATACGCACACTATGAGAGAGTAAATGGTCATTTCAGACCCCTCTTAGCATCTGCTGAAGACGTGGGTTTTGAGTCTTACCTCTCTATCTTGCTGTTCCCTACCCAAGCCACCTGAATGTGTTCCTGGAAGTAGGACATGCACGCATGATTGCCTGCCCCTCCCACCCCCAGAGTGAGCTTCAGGGAACAGTCCTGCCCCTTCTTTCCTGGGGGCTGGAAGCTGTAGTTACTGGTGCTGAAATGTTCTTTGAATACTTATCCTTATTTCTGCATACTCAGCCATGATACATCTTAAAACGCACTTACATTAAAAATGTGTGGGTGTTTATTTTGATTTACAGAAGGCTCAGAGCAAAATATCTGCCAGAATGGGATGTGGTTTGCTGCTTAGTTTGGCCATAATAGCAGCTGTGATTCAGAGAAAACTCTTTAAGTTCAGGTGATATCACAGCAGGCTGAGGTGATTTGGCTGAGAGAGTGGCTTAGCTGAGTCCTCTATGTGTCCACTGTTCCGGGGTGGGCAGGGTAAGAGTAGGTGGCTTGCTGTTGTGCAGGTCTGAAGTGATCTCCACAATTGCCCCATTCTCCCTGACTGCCTTTTGAAGATAATGTCTAGCCTTCTCTATTTCCAGCTTATTTCCTAGTTCCAGAATGTGCCCACCTGTGTGGACATAGTTTTAGAGGGCATCTGAAGAAAATGTTTCCCTCTTTGGGATTGGGGATTTAGCTCAGTGGTAGAGTTGCTTCACATGTGTGAAGTCCTGAATTTGATTCACAGTGCCACAATAAACAAATAAAATAAAATAAAATAAAATGTTCTTTCTTTTCCCTCAGAACTATATTTTCTTTTTTTCCTCCTCTCTGTCTTTCTCCTTCCCTCCCTACCTTCCCTTTTTTTATTAGGAGACAAGAAAAGCTTGATGGGTGCTTTGGTGCCCTGCACATAGGTGCCCCCATCTCCCCCATCAGTTTCCAGTGTTGTGTTGACAATTACTTGTGTCACTTTGATGTCAGATAGGATCTCATCATTTTGATTTGTTCCTTTGCTAATTATTGTAATTAATGTTGCTAACAATCTGACTGCCATTCAGCAACTAGTTGCTAATGACTGAATGTGTTGTAAGGTTGTGGAAAGGACAAAGGAATATGTCCTGTGCCATAGGGCACACACCAGTTGTAAACAGTGTCTTCCTGCTTCAGTCTCAGTTGAATTTAGACAGTTTGTGCTTGAGTGAATAGTGGGTGGTATAAGTCAGCTCAGAGAAAGAAAAGATAATTTTCTGCTGGAGGGAACCAGGGAGGGATTTTGCTGAAGAGCTGGGTCTCAGGCAGGCTCTTCCAGAACATGTGGATTAGATGTGACTTTAGGCCTCCTGGGCAGTGATGCCCACATCAGCATCCCTCTGCTTACGCTCTTTGCTTCTCTAGCGCTTCCTCCTTCCACAGGGACTCCAGCTCCCTGAGTGCTAGCTTGTTCTGGTAGAGCCTCCATGTGGGCATCAAATTTATTAACATTGCCTGATGGATGAACATGAATTTGAAAACCTTGCATTTGGTATGTATCTGTGATACTGTTTTATATTGCAAATAGTATTCTGGTCTTCAGGGAGGAAGCACTGACAGGGCTTCCACTTTGCTGGGCCCATCCTTGCCATCTCAGACAAGGTCCCTAAATTATCGTGCAGTTCAGTTGGGCTGCTGTTGGTGGATTAGTTTATGGTCTCTAATGGGCTTTGCTTGCAGGGGCAAGGAATTTAGGGAACCTGGAAAAACTGTTTTTAAGGTTCACCTTTATTTATCCATAGATGAATGACTCCCAGAGTTGTCTGGGAGTTGTAGTAAGTTACAGTTTTGGCGTATGTAGTTAGATGAAGTCAAACGTGGATATCAATTCAGAGGCAGTATCATTTGCAGGGTGGGGCCCCAAGTCCTTTTGTTTTCTTCCTGAGGAACCTTCTTTTCTCTTCAGAGTCTGAGAGAGCTGCTGAACCTGAGCGAGTGGCTCCTTGGACTCCTCACCTCACCTCCCCTTTCTGCTCCTTCCCCCACTCTACTTTTCTCTAAACAACATCAGTGACTGTGGGCTGCTCCACAGTTCCAAGTTCTCTTCCCTGTTCACGTTCCTGACACTTGTGTACTTTCCTTAAACCATGTCAAGTCATGAGCCCATTTTATTTATTCATTTGCACTGTGCACATGCATGCATGTATATGCATACTCACACATATGTTTCTGTACATACATTTATTTGTTTGTTTGTTTATTATTATAGGACAGTGCCTCTCTATGTAGCCCTCCTGCCTCAGTCTTTTGCGTGTTGGGATTACAGCTGTTTGTAATCAGGCCTGGTTGTTTTATGTCTTTTTTGTTGTTGTTTAAATAAAGTTTAAACAATTTTTCAAGGCAGGAAACACAGGAAGCATGCACATTACTTTTAAAATCAGAGCACAGTGCCCACCTGCAGGCAAGTCCTCTTCAGGGTATTTTCTGGCCATAGTTCTGAAGAACGTGTTTTGCTACCTGGTGTTGACAGATGAGTTTGAGGCATTTGCAATGATTTCCTGGTGTGGCCCAGTCCCTTTATACATATCACTTTCATTCACCATCTAGAGGGCTTATAGATTGGCTCCTTCAGCTCCTTATTGGGAATTTACCTTCAAAGTTCTTAATAACCAAGACGGATAAGTGAATATGAAGCAGAGAGACCTTGGTCGCCATCATTGGCTTTCACATCTTTGCAGCATGGGCAGACTTGGCTCTGTGCTGGCCTGCCCTCCTGACTCAGAGTACTTGTGAATTCTACAAGTTTTAATAAAACCAGTTTTCAGGACATTGTATAAGTGCTGCTTATGAGAAGCCCAGTGTAATGTGTGGCTCTAATTCTGGACTCTGGCCCAGTTTCCTGGTCTATGGTCTCATGCCCCTGCTTCACCATCCTAACTAGTGACCCTGGTGGTTGGGATGTCTGGGGAGGCTCCGTGCCACCATGGCCTTTTCTTTTTCTGTGTTTTCCTGCCTTTTTTTGTATGTCTTTTTTTCCATGTAAGTTTCAGTAGCAGTTCATCTAATTCCATCAAATAGCTCATCAGGATATTTATTGGGACTTCCTTGAATGTGAGAAGGACTCTGGGGAGAGCTGACATCTTCAGAGTGTGTAGCGTCCTACCAAGTCTGGATGTTTGTTCAGATCTCTTACTTTTTTCTGGGAGTGTTGACAGGTGCCCACAATTACACTTTGCACATTTCTTCTTAAACTTACGTTTACGTGTTTAATCTTCTTTGTTACTTTATTAGTGAGGCTTTCTTTACCAGCAGTCTTCTGTTTATTGTTTGTGTATATAAAAACTCCTGTGGTTTTTTTTGTGTGTGTGTGTGTGTATTAATTTCAGCTCCTGCTAATCCCAAGGAGGGCAGCAAGGGTCCAGGCAGGGTCAGTTGTTCAGGGCTTTGAGCCCTGAATAGGACTCAAATGGGTCTCAAAAAAAGTCCCTTTGAATGGGACTGTGTAATGGGCGCTTTGCTGCCCCCTGTGCCTTCTTTTTAATTCTCTGCCATTGCTGCTTTGTGCTGCAGGTCCTCGTTTGAGTACGTTATCTCTGCTCTGTGTTCCAGAAACATTTTCAGAAGGGTTTCCCTGCTTCTGAGAAACACTGGATATGACAGCACTGCCTGTGTTGCTACGTGACAGGCTCTATTTATTTATGTCCTTTGTTGTTCTCAGTGATAATGTGCTGGGTGAGCGAGTGGACTCTTGTCCCTGCCCTGTAAGATAGCAGTGTCCACTTTCCTAGATGTGGAGGCATGGCGCTTATGCTAGATGCAGACTTGAAGTGCAGGAGGAGGACACCTTCTAGCTGTTCAAATCTGTAACAAGGTCTCTTTCTTTTCCTGTCCCAGGCCCGGTACAAGCAGAGCCTTGACCCCACCGTGGATGAAGTCAAGAAGCTCTGCACATCGCTGCGCCGGAACGCCAAGGAGGAGCGGGTCCTCTTCCACTACAATGGCCATGGGGTGCCCAGGCCTACCGTGAATGGCGAGGTCTGGGTCTTCAACAAGGTGGGCCTGCCCTCAGCATCCTGCTCTCCTGTCAGAGGCCAATCAGTTTGTGTGTTGGCCAAGGCCTGGCTCACCCATAGCTTCTGCTGGAGCATGGATGTTTTTTGTCTGTTCAGATCCACAGAGCAATAAGATGCACTGGGTTGATGGGCCAGTGACCTTGTGGGAAGTTCTGGACTCACTTTTGCTTTGGTAGTAAAAGCTGAAGGATAATGGGACACAGAAGCTGTTTCTGTTAGAGGACACACTGATGGAAAGAAATGTAACACGTGTGGGTGATGTGTCCTTAGTAGCAGAGGAGACCTGCCTTCTACTCTGAAAATTTGCAAGGTGTCTTAGTTTTCTTTTGAGAATCAGTGATTTTTCTTAGAAAATAAAAGTGAACATTCTGTAGAGCAAATGCCCAACTGCCCTGCAGGTGCCACCGCAGCTCTTCTGTTTCCCAGCTCAGAACTACCTGCATTTTGCAGTTCTTCAAGCCAGATACCAGATAGAGTTGAGGGATAGGGGCACCCCTTTTGTCACCCAGGGCTGAACAGCTGGTCCTGTTCACTCAAGTTCAGATCTCAGTTGTGATACGGGCTTTGGGGCATGGACATTGATGAGCCTTCCTGACCCTGATTCCTCATGAAGATTAAAAGAGGCATGACACTCTGTTTCTTACATAGTGAGTGCTCCACAAGTGTCCACTGTCCTGTTTTCTAGTACTTGGCACAGAGGACAGTTAATACAACTGAGAGCCCTAGAGGAAGGTTTCAGAACCTTTTCCTAGAGGATGCAGCCAACTGAGGAACCTGAGGGTTCTCACAGAGCTTATCCCACAGGGGCACTGCCATTTCTCCCTTTGTGTGTTGGTACCAACTTTATTTATTTTTTTAAATATTGAATAAATTCAAAACTGTAATTATGATAGATGTAGAATTTATATCTAGCATAGTCAACCGCTGGTCACTCACCAGCCAGTTTGGGAAAGGAGACTCCTGAGTTCCTGTGTGCCCTCCTTGGTTTCACACCTTTTAATCCCCCTCTCCTTGGCATACCCATCTTTGTGGATCCCTGCGCCTGTTTAGATCTGCAGACATGGCGAGTCCAGGGTGGTTTTCTGTTGATGGATTGGGACCATCCTGCAGGTGCAGACATGGGGTCAGGGCATCTCCTGTTGGTGGATTGGGACCCTCCTTTCCGGTGGTCTTCTGCTTTTCTTTTCTCGCTAAGCCTTCTGTTGTGAAGACTCACCCTCTGTAGTCTGCACCGGGTGTCTTCCTCACTTCACGGCTTGTATCTCATGCTGTTCACTGCTTGTGCTCTGTCAGTGCCTCTGTGCAGGGCAAAGTCCGGTGGGGCCAGTCTTTGTCCCACGTTAAACAGTATTAATGTTTCAGTTCTACCTTCCTCACCAACACTAGGGACCCCCAGCATTTGTTTTATTTGTACCAATTGAGAGGGTGTGTTGCAATTTGAATTTCCCCCGTACCTTTTAAAGGAAAGCAGTGGTTGGTCTATGTGCTGGCCCTGTAGCTTTCCTCTCCTGCAAGTACCTGGTCTCCTCTTCTTGCATTGTTTGCCTGTCTCTTACTTGTGTGAGGGAATTCTTTATATCTGACAGGAGTCTTCCTCATTTCTATCAATTGTAACTGTCTTCTCTGAGTTTATGACTTGTTTTTTTTCCATTCTCTTTATGATGTCCCTTGATGGGTAGGAGCTTTTTTTTTCTTCTTCAGTTCTGAAGGGGTTGAACCATGGGCCTCACACTTGCAAGTTAGGTGCTCTACCACTTGAGTCACCCTGCCAACTCCTTTTCTGTTGGTTATTTTTGCGATAGGGTCTCGCTTTATGCCTAGAACGGCCTGAACCATGATCCTGCTTGATCCTGCTGTTTACGCTTACTGCACATGGTTGCAATGACAGGCACATGCACTGCACCCAGAAAATCCTTTTTTTTTTTTTTTTTTTTTTTTTTTTTGTGGTATTGGGTTTGAACTTGGCCTTATGTTTGCTAGGCAGTTTCTCTACTGCTTGAGCCCCTCTGCCAGCCCAACCATTCATTGTTGAGATAGAATTTTGTGAACTTTTTTGCCCAGGTTGTTCTCAGACGGTGATTCTCCCAATCTCTGCCTCCCAAGTAGCTAGGATTACAAACCAGAGCCACTGTGCCTTGGCCCAGGAGTTCATTTCGAAGTGGTTACATTTGTTTTTCTCTCCTACATGGGACAGTTTTTTGTATCTTATTTAAGAAGACTTTCTATATCTGTATGTTCTCCTAAAAGTATAGGAATTTTATATATATAGTGAGGCAGGTCCACGTTTATTTTTGCAAGTGAGTACCTGCTGTTCCATTGCCATTTAGTGGCAGCTTTGAACTAAATCAGGCTTCCCTGTTTTGTGGGTGTGTGTGAGTGTGTGAGCTATCTGCTCCATGCCAAGTATCCTGCTGGGCGAGTCCAGGTTTTCAGTGCTTGTTGGTGTTTGGGAAGTCAGGCTCCCTCTTTGTTCTGGTTGATGGTATTTTGGCTATTCTTGGCCCTTTGATGTCTTTGAAAATATTCAGTCCATGTGCCCAGTTACAGGAGAGTACCTCTTGGAAATGTGTTATATCCGTAAATTATTGGGGAAGAGTAAACATTGTTCTAATACTGAGTCTTCCAAACCTTGCTTTTTTACGTCCTATTAATTTTTAAGTCCTATCAATACAGTTTATAATTTCCTTTGTATATATCTATATATTTCTCGTTGAGGTATAGAAAAGCAGTTGATTTTGTGCTAGTATATTATGTCCACCAATCTTGCCAACCTCTTTTATTGACGATAATAATTTGTCAATATTTATTCCTTGGTTTTCCTAATAGAGTCTGATGTCATCTGCAAACAGTGACAATTTTATTTCTTCCTTTCTAGCTTGTGACTTTTGTTTATTGCCCTTGTTTCCCTTGCTGGCTAGCTCACATCTACAGGAAACTGAAGTGGTGACTGGGTCCGTTGTCTCCTTTGTCATTTCGGGGGAATGCTGTCTCTGTTCCTGTGTGTGATGTATGCTGTGTGCTTTTTTGTGGGGGGAAAAAGCCCTTTATCGGATTAAGAAATGTCTATTCCTACTTTGATTTTTTTTTAAGTATGAATCGATGCTGGTTTTTCTGGTCATTACTTTTGTGTGTGTCTGTTAAGATGGTCATATGATTTTCCTCCCTTAAGCTAATAACGTGTTCAGTGATACTGTGTGATTTTCTAACTTTGCTACTATGTGATTTTCTAACATTGCATATACTGCCCATTCTTGGGATAACCTATTTGTCAATCTGAATTATGTTTTATATATGGTTTAATTTAGCTTGCTGGTATTTTGTTTAGTGTTTTAAATTTGCCTGGGATTTTTCTTTCCCTTGCTGTCTTTGCCCGGCCTGAGTAATTGTTATTCTGTGGCCTTAGAAAAAATAAATTGGGAATGTGCCTCTTGTCATAGTCACCGGAGTGGTTTTTGTAAGACTTGAGGTTTCGTTTCTGTTGGTGGAACTGCTGCCTTTTTTCATTTAGATATCTGTGATTGCTGATCTAGGTTCTTCCGTGGCTAAGGAGCCTTAAAAGTGCTTCTATTTCTTCTAAAGCCAGGAATTTGTCCATTTCAACTGAACTTTCATTGTTGCTCATAATATCCCCTGTTACCTTGTCAGTGCCCGGAGGTTGGTTCCATTTGTCACCCCAGGAGGTTGGTTCCATTTGTCACCCTTGGTGTGAATGTCCATGCCTCTGTCTGTTCTTGTTGATTATTCTTACAAGGAGTTTATCTGCATTTTGTTGGTCTTGTCAAGGTACCAATTGTGACGTTTGTGGCCCTTCAGAAGGTAGAGAAGTGGTAGAATGAATACCTTTATACTTTTTACCTGTGCTCAGCAGGTGCCCCTGCCACATTTGCTGTACATATCTCTATGGGGGAGTGTTGCTCTCTGAACCACTTGAAAGATGCAAACCTCTGGACACTGGGAAGGAGAATATTTTTCTACCTAAATACAATACCATTAAATTGCTCAAGCAACTTAACATCGATTCCATAATATCACTTAATGTAGAGTCCATCTTCATATTTCCCCAATTGTCTCACAAGCGTGCATCACAAGCTTCTTTATTTGCCATTCTGTTCCGTGTCCAGATCTGCAAGATTCCTGTGCTGCCCCCATTCCCCAGGCCTGCATGAGCTCCTTGAGCGCAGATGGATCTCCTTGTCTTCCTGTTTTTCCTGACATTGACTTTTTTTTTTTTTTTTTGAATAAAGTAAGGTTTTAACATACTTTTTTTGGTGAGTTAGTATAGTAATGCATTAGCCTTTTAAGACATTAATAGGCCTTTGTTTTTAGAGCAGTTTTATTAGTTAAACAGGAACATCGAACAGTTCAAAGGGTTCCTACATACTTTCTCCCCTTCTCCTTTTTCTCTATTGTTGATGTCTTGCTTTGTTGCTTTTCATTTTGTTACAGTTGATGAATCAGTCTCGATACATTGTTATGGGCTATCATGGTTCACACTAAGGTTTGACATTCTATGGATTTCACCAAGTGCAAAATGTCATTCATTGTGGCATTACAGTGTTAAGCAATATACTCGCTGCCCTGAGAAGTCCTCTGTGCTCCACCTCTCCATTTCTCCCTTTGTCCTTCTTTACCTCCTTCCTTTTTAGTTTTGTCTTTCCCAGAATGACCCATAGTTGGAATCATGCAGTATGTATGAAGCCTTCCAGACTGTCTTCTTTCACTTAGCAATGTGCACTTAAGAATCCTCCATGTCTTTTCATGACTTGGGAGCTCAGTTCTGTTTATTAGTGAGTAATAGTCTATTGTCTGAATGGACCACAGTTCATTTATTCATTCACCTACTGAAGGACATCTCAGTGCCTTCCAGTTTGGGGCAATTACGAATAAAGCTATTATAAACATCTGTGTTCAGATTTTAGTGTGGGCATAAGTTTTCAACTCATGATTGCTGGATCACATGGTAAGAGTGTATTTAGTTTTCTAAGAAACTTTTTTCAAAGTGTGTGTACCATTTGCATCCCTACCAGTACTGAGTGAGCTTCTGTTGGTTCACACCCTCACCAGCATTTGTTCCTGTCAGTATCTTGGGGTTTTAGCCAGTCCATTGCGTGTATAGTGATGTCTTACTATGTACTTTGTAATTCTTTAATTCACTAATTTGCAATGACTTGTGATGTTGAGCATGTTTTCATATGCTTATTTGTAGTCTGTATGTCTTCCTTGGTGAGGTATCTGCTCAGATTTCTTGTCCCTTTAGTTTGTGGTGTTGGGGATTGAACCCAGGGCGTCACACATGCTAAACAATTACTCTGACACTGAGCTCCATTCACCTCATCCCATTTTAAAAATCAGGTTGTCTTCTTGTTTATTATGTTTTAAGAACTGTTTGTATGTTTTAGATACTAGTCATTTAACATGTATATGCTTTGCAAATATTCTCTCCTAGTTCATGGGTTATTGCCTTGCTTATCAACGGTGGACATTGTTTTTATCACCAGAGTTCAGACCAGTTGTTCCCTAGAATGTCCACGTTCTAGTTTACTATTTTTCTTCTTCTTCTTCTTCATGAGTTTATGTCAGACTGAATCAAGAAAGCAAAGTGACACTTTGTGTTGTCCATGGGTGCACACTATAAATACAAAGACATTTGAGGTTGAAAGTAAAAGAAAGGAAGAAAATCTGTCATGCCAGAACTGTTCACAAGAAAGCCAGCATAGCTGTATTAATCACCAGGTATACTTCAAGATGAGAAGTAACTGCTGTGGATGAAGAGGGACATTTCTTAGTGACAGGCAAGCCAGTCCCTCAGGAGGACACAACCACCCTGTGTGCACACATTTAGTATCGGAGTTTGAAAATACAACTTGGACAGAAAATGAGAGAAATAAACAAATCTTTAAGCCTCACTAGAAGTGTGAGTATTCTTCTTTCAGTAATCAATAAATTAAAACTGATACTTAAAACTGATGGGTAAAATTGATAGTTACAAACTTTCTTACAAGGAAAACTCCAGGCGTAATTTTTTATTTAAAAAGCATTAATGGGGAAGACATGACTGATGTTACTGAACCCCGACTTACTTAATATTCACAGTGCACTCCCCCAGCAGCTGCAGAACATGTACTCCAAAGCTGGAGCGGTGGCACCTGCGGCCCAGCACTCAGGAGGTTGAAGCAGGGAGAGCAAAAGTTCCAGGGAAAAGCCTGTCTCAAAAAGCTCCTGTCCCCTCCCTGAAAAAAGAACAAAAAGAAAAAAAAGACGGATAAATAAAATGAAACATTTGTTTATCATGAAAGATAAAGAAAATGAAACATTTACTTATCATGAAAGATAAATAAAATGAATAGGCTGGGCCATAAAAATGACTTTAAAAAGTTTAAAGGATCGAAATCATAGGATATATTCTCTACAAAATTTAAAACCCTGGAATATCTATAAAGGCCCCATATATTTGGAAATGAAATAGCACATGAGTCAAAGAATAAATCACAAGGAAAAATAAAAATAATTAAAACCAAACATGATATGAAAATTTGTATGGTACAGTTAAAACAGTGCTTACATAGAAATGGATAGCTTTAAAACATTACATTAAAAAAGCTTTAAAACTGAAATCTAATTTTCTACCTTTAGAACAGAAAATGATGAGCAAATTATACTCAAAGAAAGTAGAAAGGAGAAAAATAATAAAGAGCAGAAATAAATACTATAGGGAATAAGGAATAGAGACAACTAACCTTGTTGACAAATCTCCAGGTGAATAGGTCAAGCCAGGGAGAGAAAAGACATAGAAGGGCATCATCACAGACCCTCTAGATACTAAAAAGGTAGGAGGATATTAACTAATTCCACACAGGTAAATTTAAAATACTTATGGACAGATGCCTTTAAAAATATAGCTTACCAAAACTGACCCAAAGTGAAACAGAAAATCAGATTAGCTCTGTATATCAGTCAAGAAAACACAGTTCAAAGGTAAAAACTTTCTCACCAAGGACATTGCAGGACTTACTCGCTGTGTGCTGGCCCTTTTTCTTTTACTCATGGCTATATTCCCAGCTCTTAAAATTGTGATCCCAGGTTTTTTGTGACCCCAGCAGATGCTCAGTCTTTGTCCCTCAGTGGTTGGGTTTGGAGGCCTGAGTACTTCTCAGTGTCATTTTATCAGCCAAATGCCTCCTGATCTCCACATGTACCACCATGCTGCCTCTCTCTTTAATCCTCCCAGTGTTGCTGATTTTTCTCTGTAACTTTCATGTAGTAGTTGTGTTTTATCTCTGGCTCTCCATTCAAATGTGAGCTCCAATTGCTAAATCCTGGGTATTTAAGACCAAGCATCTCAGGGCATGTCAAATGTCCAATCAGTGCTTGTCGAATCTGTGCTAAGGCCGTAAATAAAGCAGGTTTGTCTCTAATGCCTAGGTCTTTCTTAGTTTTCACTGTGTTATCCTGTTACTTCACCCTTTCATAGATTTTCTGTTTTCATTTGATATGCCACCAGAGACAGGCTGGTATAGCTAGATAATTATAAACACCACAATAGTACTATGCAGTCCTATTGCTAGGGCCATTTACCTTAAAACCTACTTCACCTATCAGAATAAAGCAAGTGTGGTTATAAATAATACAGTGTAGGGAGAAAAAAAAGGTTAATATCTAAAAGCCCTCAAGCTTACTAGTTTTAGCTATATGCTTTTCTCTTTATAAATCATCACTTACCTGCCCCTGGTTCTTTACTGGGCCTCAGGAGAAAGCCAAGTTCAGGACTTAAGCACATCTTTCTTCCTCCTTCTTTCTCTCTTCCCCTGCACTCCCCTGTCTGTTTTACAAGCAATTAGCTCTGGCAACTGTAGCCATTAAGAATTCATGCAGCAGAATGTTTATGGGGGAAAAGCATTAATCCACTCCTTGAATACTCCCAGTTAGCTTTTAGACCCTGTAGACTTCTCTGAGAGAGGGGTTTTCCCACTCAATACATTTGTTCTCTGCTCTAAAGTCCATCAGGATAGAGGCGGTTTCTGATTTTCATGTGCACTCAGGCATGATGCTGGGTGGCTTTCCTGTCTGTGTAAAAGCTGGTGCCGCCTCATCCAGGAGCAGTGAGCTGCTTCCCCACCTTCTTCCCTTTCCTTGATTTACAGGACACAGAGCTGCAGTTTTATGTGGGTTTTCATTTTGGTTCAAGATAATTTTTTGTCCTTGGGTGGTCATTCTGTTATTTATATCTTGGCCCCACCCTCTGCCAGAAATGTCTTCAGAGATGAAAGCTTCTGTCTCACACAGGGTTTGATGGCTTCTGGTCATTAACTAGGGGATAAAAAAAGGACTGTCATGGGGAGCACAGATGAAAAGCAAAAACTATTTCATGCTAGCTACAGGTTATGAGCTAGGTGAAAGGAAAGACTGATGACTGCATCATAATAAAGTAGGGGCGATGCAGAGGACACAGATGGACTGTCGAGGGAGAAGCTGGGTCTGGGTCAGCAGTGGTGGGCAGTGAGGTCCCCAGAGGTCTCCTGAAGGAGGGGTGCCTGCAGGCTGAGTCTTCAGGAAGAGAATACAGTGAAGCACTCTTGAGGGAGATCATAGAGGAGACTGTATAATCGAAAAAATACCATGTACTATGGAATCAATAGGAACTTGGAGCTGTGAGAGCCTGGAGTCTAAGCCAGGCATTAAAAAAAGGCAAGACAGGGTGCCAGGGCTAAGGCAGACATTGCCTCACAGACTCTTGGGGCAAGGAATGTGCCAAGTGGTGTCTTAGATGACTCCTTCTACTGCTATATGTGGGATAGATATGGGTGGGGAGACCAGGAAGAGAAAAACCAACTAGGTAGTTTTGTGTCCAAAGGACAAATGATGTTACACTGAATCCAGCCAGCAGGGTAAACTTGAGTATTTAGTTGACGAGTGGGCAGGCTTTGTGGTGAACTGCAGGAAGAGGCAGAGGCAGAGGGAGACAGGGGCTGTGACCAGGAGAGAGCAACAGGAAGACGGGGCTTGGGGGCACTCATGCACAGGTGGTGTGTAGGCCCTGGGGGCTGTGAGCATAGAGTTGTGAGAAGTGGGGACAGAAGAGCTGTTGAGGGGGCCCTGTACAGTGACTGGAGCTGAAGGAAGCAGGATAGACTGAGTGAAATCTGGAGATCAAATGGCATTTGGGGAGGTGATGGGACTGTGGTCTGAATGTGTCAATCAAATTTATGTGTTGGAAACCTCATCCCTAAATTCATATGCTGATGATATTTGGGGCCGTTGGAAGATAATTAAGGTTAGATGATGTCATGAAGATGGTTGGCCATGGTGGCATTAGTGGTTTTGTAAGAAGAGGAACAGGGGATCGGGGGGTTGTGAATTCAACTACGATATATTGTAAGATCTTTTATAAATGAAATAATGTACAACAATTATATGATAATAAAAATAATTTTTTAAAAAGAAGAGGAACAGAGACCCACACTTGCCACGCTGCTGTCTCATCATGTGATGCTATGGTAAGTAGGCCTCACCAGGTGCCAGCGCTCTACTCTTGAACTCCTGCCTCTGCAACTGTGAGAAGTAAATTCCTTTCCTTCAGAAATTACCGAGTCTCTGGCTTTGTATCATAGCAGAAAACAGGCAGGGAGGAAAAGCATGGAGGAAGACTGAGGAGGGGAAGCCCTCAGGCAGAAGGGAAGGTGTAATTAATACCCAGTATTCAAAAGAGTTTGGTCCTTGGCAGGAAAAGCACTTGATTTTTCCAGGGAAAGCAGTCCAGTTTTAAAGAAGCAACTCCCTATTTCTGAGATATTCTAAGTACATCTTCTGCCAGAGTTTGGAGTGTGAATCAGATTCTCAGCTGTATTAAAACAACATCCTCTCAAAGGCTGGTTCCTGTCAAGCACCTTATGGATGCAAGCTTCCTTTTAACTCCCAGACAGGAACTGTGGTCTCATCTGGATTTGTCACCAGCCTCCCGAGGTGTGGGCATTTTCTCATTCACTGTTCGCAGAGGAGAACGGAGGTTTCTGTCTCTCCTGCGCCACGTCTCTGGACTTGCAGCATTCAGTAGCAACCATGAAGTGGTGCTTGCAAACCAAACGTGGCTGTCAGCAGCCTAAGGAGCATAGCCACAAGTGGACACCAGGCCCTGAGTCCTTACTGCTGAAGATTTTTGTATTGTTTTGTTACTGCCTCTGCCTTCTCTTTATCATAGCTGAATAACTGTGCACTCTGTGAGTCTTTCTAAATATTATTTAATCAATAGAATTTTTTTTACATAGCATCACTATCAAATAGATACCTCTTATTCTAGTGTAGTGTACAGCTAATTACTGTTTCTGTTGAAAGACAACTTATAAATTTTTTAAATGTGCAGTTCAAAAAATATACTTGTGATTTAAGTTTTTTTTCATCCAGTCTCTTTTTTTCATTTTTATTTGCATATATTTATTGTTTGAGGGGGGATTCATTGTGCCAATTCTGGATAGCCTTACATTGTACAGTGCTTAGATCGCCCCCACATCTCCACCCCAGCCCCTCCCCACCTCACTTAAAGCAATTGCAAGAGGTTTCATTGTTCTATTTCATATATATTTATGAAGCCCATCAACCATATTCCCTCACCTTCATCTCCTCCATTCACCCTCCTCCCTCCCACAATATTTGTGATTTTTAAAAAGCAATATTAATGTCAGGCTACATTTGTTTTTTGTTAAAATTATTACTTTATTCATATTGAAAATGCAGAAGGGCCCAAGAAAAAAAAAGTCATTGATTTTATTGTGAACTTGTCCAATTGTTTCTGCAGATTTCCAGCATTTTGTGCTTGCTCACAGTAGTAGAAGGCCATTGGTCAAATTCCCTTTCTTTGGGATATGTGCTGGAAGACTCCAGTCTTTCTTTATAAAAGCTTAAAGGGAACCAGGTGGTGAGGGCTCCAAGCTCCTTGGTGCTTGGGAGGCTGAGATCAGGAGGATCCCGGTTGAGGCCAGGTTGGGCAAATAGTTCCCTAGACCCCATCTCAACCAGTAGCCGGGGGTTCATTGTCATGTACCTGTCATCCCAAACTATATAAGAGACTGAGATTGGGAGGATCATGGACCAGACCACTCTGGGCAAAAAGTGAGATGCTTATCTCTCTAAAATAACCAGAGCAAAAAGGGCTGGAGATGTGGCTTAAGTGGTAGAGTGCCTAGCAAGTGTGATACCATGAGTTCAAATCCCAATACCACAAAAAAAAAAAGAAAGAAAAAAAAGAAAAGAAAAAAATCCTTAAAGGATACTTTAAAAATTATGCTTTGCTTCGTGCTGAATGGTATAAAACCTTTGTCCATATCTTAACTGATGTCGCTCTTTGATGTCCTATGTTTTCAACTCTTATTAGAGAGCCCCAGTTCCCAAGCTGGCCTCTGCCTCAGGTTACTGGCAAGGTTGTTCCTGCCTCTGTGGTCTTGAGTGGGGCCTTTTTCTTATGCCTTCAAGGAAAAGGGACCTGCTGGGCTAGGCTGGGGACTTGAGACAGTGCAATGGGAGATGCAGTGTCTCGGTATGGGGCCTCCCAGGCTCCTGCAGTAGGAAGAACTTTTGGAGACTCTCCGGCTCTTGTCTCCAGTTTTGCAGGCAGGGGAGGAAGCAGTGACAGGTAGACAGGAAGGGTAGAGAGAGGGATGTGATGAGGTAAGAGGTGGCCTTTTAGTCGACATTGAATGGGAGGGAAGTTCCAGACAGACAAGGTGGTACTTGAGAGTGCCTCGGGTTCTGGTGACAGGGAGTGGTCCCCTCCAACCCTGGTGATACTGGGGAGCAGGCTATGTAGATTCCAGAGCCTTGTTATCCAAGGGTAAAAACACACAGCAACACAAAAGCAGCCTCTGATAAACCTCACAGTTGGCATGGCTATAGCTACTGAGGTTCCTGAACATTGCAGAAGTGGAAGTGGGCACAGAGGGTGGAAGATCTGGTAAGGTCAAAGGGTAGACAAGAAGTAGCAAGAATCATCCCTTCCCCATCATCTGTGCTTCACTCACCTGGTGCGGCAGCATCCGATGCCACCTTTGCTCCGCGGCCCACTTGTCAGCTTCTGCTGCCCTGCTGGGAAGGAGTGAGCAGCAGCAGTAATGCAGGAAGCATCTAGAAGGGGCCTGGGCTTGTTTTGGTGGCCACTTGGGCATGTGAAAGGCACTTGGGGAGGAGGATTGAGCGTGTTGGTTAATCCATTGGGAAGGCCAGCTGTGAGGAGCATAGCCAATTTCACTTTGTTACTTATTTACAGACTGGAGAGAGGCAGAAGGGAATTACTGCTGGAGTGTTACTGCCAACCGGGAAAGAACATAGCCCTGTTATTATCCAGTATGGTGTCTTAATTATATTTGAGGTTTTTATTAAGCCCAAGGGCAGAGGTTCAGCCGCCTTCCCTTTGCCTTGCAGGTGGTCTTTGCTGCTGGCAGGAAGCTTTGACGTCGCAAATGAAGGGATTGAAATTGCATTCTTTGTTTTAAATATTTGAAGATGAGAGACTCTTAGCAAGATTTTCTTTTAATTAATGTTCAAGTCTTTTATTATAAATTTTATTATTTTTTCAAATGATACAGAAAGGTGTAAAATGAACAATAAAAATTCTTCTTCCTTTAGAACACCTGTCCTACTCCCTTGTAATCATTTCTGTCATGTCTTACATATCCTTTCAGAAACTTTATTACAGAGGGAGAGAGAAATTGATTTTTTATTTGTACAGTGCTGGATGGAACTGAGGGCCTTGCCAGGCAAGGCAAGCATTCCACCACTGAGCTATACCTCAGCCTTAAATGGTAGATAGATGATACATAGATAGATAGATGACAGATAGATAGATGATTGATAGATAGATTGATTGATATAGATAGATAGCTAGGTGATAGGTAGATAGATGATAGATAGATTGATACAGGTAGATGATGGATGTATAGATAGCTAGATGATAGATAGATAGATAGATTGATTGATTGATTGATTGATACAGATAGATAATAGATAGCTAGGTGCGTGGGTAACTCATGGATGGATAGACGCATGGATAGCGTTCCCTGAGTAGTGCTCTGCAGTATTCTGAATTCCATTCCCCTGTATTCTTTTTCTTTCTGTATTCTTTTACATTCTTTTCTGTATTCTGACGTGATCTGTTCAGCCCGGTAGTAACTACTTAGGTTGTTTTCAATTTTTTTGCTTTTGCAAATAGTGTGTTAATAATCTCAATGTTTGTCTTTACACACCTTTTTAAAAAGCTTGTATTTATTTGGTGGTGCTGGGGTTTGAACTTAGGGCCTCACACTTGCTAGGCAAGTGCTCTATCACTTGAACCACTCCATAGCCCCGCATACCTTTTTTTTAGTGCAGCTATGGAAGTGAGTTTATTCCTATAAGTAGAGTTGTGGGATCAAAGCCATGTACCTGGTGAGGGCTGTGTCAGTGTACACTGGCACTAGTATAGTTTATGATTAGATGTGTTTCTACCCTTCTCTAGTATTCAGTATTTTTAACTTCATAATTTCCTCTAATAGATGAAAATGGCATTTTTTTGGGCAGTTCTGAGGTTTGAACTCAGGACCTGTACTTTTTTTGACAGTGCTGAGACTTGAACTCAGGTCCTACACTTTTTTTTTTAAGTAGTGCTGAAGTTTGAACTCAGGGCTTGCACCTGCCACTTGAGCCATGATCCCTGCCCTTTTTGATGTTTGCCCAGGCCAGCCTTGGACCATGATCCTCCTACTTGTCATGCCTCCTGAGTAGCATGTGCCACCATACCCTGCTGAAAGGGCACCCTTTATTGTTTCTTTGCTTCTGAGTCAAACCATTTCACATTCTGTGTGACTGCTAATGCTTAGTCTTTAAACTCTGTTCCTATCCTGTCTCACTGCTTTAAGTGGCCTGTAGGTTTGTAACTGATCTGTAATAGCTGCCTGTATTCCAGTCTGCAGCATGCATCACTAATTTCCTCCTGTTTGTCATTTAACTTTGTTTTTTGTACTACAGAAGTTTACAACTTTATGTAATCAGATTTATCAGTAACTTTCCATGTGGATTTTGTATTTTGTGAAGTACTTAGATTTCATGTAAAAAATTATTTTTAAAAATATATATTCTTCTAAAATTTTATTATTGTTTTACTGTTAGCCGTTTTACATTCATCCGTACCTATCCAAATTAAGGACTGCAGCATTACAAGTAGAGTTGACCCATCTGCTGCCCCTGGGGCTCTGACTCTTGCCCTTTACTCCAGTGATAGTTGCTAGCCGGAATTGGGGGTTATTATCCTAATCACACCTGGGTCTTGTCACGTGTAGATCTGTAACTCTAAACAATCACATGCATCATTTAAAATTTTTTATGAACAGAATCACTGTGTGTATCTTAGGCAGCTTGCTTTTTCCATTCCAAATTATGTTTGTGGGTATAGCCACCCTGTCTCATGGAACTGTAACATATTCCCAAGTCCCTGCTGAATGGGTTGTGTAACCACTCAGTGTGGAGTTCATTTTGCTGTTTAAGATGAGAACTTGTCTTGGCACAACTCTTAGCTGTGACCAGCCCTCTGGTATGTAGCATGGTGAGGACTAGTGGGACAGCTGTCTGAACGCACACTGTGCTTCAGCTTCTGAGGCAGGAAGCCAGTGTGTAGGTTCGGATGTCGATCATTCACGAGTCAGGTATTTAGTTGCTGTAATGATAGGATTCATTAAGTGTTGTAATTATGCATACTTACTTCACAATTTGCTTACTATTGCATTTATTGTTGTAGGAATTACTCAGTATCCAACTAGAAATAAACACTGAGTGAACAGAAGTGTTGGTGTTTCTCAGCTGTTCTTTTGGTTCCCTGAGAGTGGCTGCAGCCTGCAAGGTATGCACAGGCCCAGCTGTGTTTGTTTAATTTACATAGGTGTCCTCATGTGGGCACAGTGTACACAAAAGGATATATACAGTACATGTAAGTTTCTGTGCTAATTAGTTTTCTGTCACTGTAACAGATCCTAATGTAATCTGCTTAAAAGAGAAATGGTTTATTTTGGCTCACAGTTTTGGAAATTTTTTTCCACGATTCATCAGCCCTGTTGCTTTGGGCCTGTGGTAATGCAGCACTGCATGTCAGCACTGTGTGGCCGAGGAGGCCTGTTGACTGCATGGCCAGGAATGAAAGAAAGGAGACCTGGGCTTTGTATCCCCCTGGAGGGTGCAGCCTGATGACCTAAGGCCTTCCTCTAGACCTCATCACCTCCCCATAGTGCCATCCTGAGGAGAAAGCCTTTGGGATATCAACCTCTGGGGGACGGTCCAGATTCACAGCCTTCCAGTTACGAGCCTGGTAAACCTGTGAACCCACTACTCATCTTTAGGACTGGAGAATTTAAAGGGATCTACACCTATCCACAGTCCTAATCTTTAGATAAACTGCTCTGTTGAAACCCCAGTCCTTAATTTTGTGCTTTTAGAGAGCAGCTTTGGCATGTGCTGGTTAGTTTTGCTTTCTGTCTGTCTGTTTTTCTTTCACAGTGCTGGGGTTGAACTCGGCATCCTGTGCTTGCTGGGCTGCTGCCGTCCCACTTGAGCCTACTGCCTGCCCTTTTTGCATTTGTTACTTTTGAGCTTCTGCATTACCTTATGTCCAGGCCGACCTAGACCGTGACCCTTCTATTTGTGCCTCCCCGTGTACCTGGGATAACAGGCGTGTGCCACCAAACCCAGCACTGATTGAGAGGAGAGTCTCTCTAGCTGTTCGCCCAGGATGGCCTGGGACCTCAGTCTTCCTGGTCTCCACTTCCTGAGTAGTTAGGATTATAGGCTGAGCCTCCCCACCTAGCTGTGGGTTTTGTTTGTTTGTTTGTTTGTTTTTGTTTTAATTAAGGCAGAGTGTCATAGCCCAGACTAGCCTTGAGCTGATGATCCTCCTGCCTCAGCCTCCCAAGTGCTGGGATTACAGGTGTGAGCAACCACTTCTGGCTACTTTTGCCTGTTGATGAGCTTAATACAAATGTTAAGTACATGTAACTTTTAAAATTCAGCTTCCATGCTTCTAAAATTGATCCACGTTGCTGTACAATGCCTAATTAATTTACTGTCAGGTTAGTATTCCACTTGGAAATATCTGTTCTCTTGTTGGTGGGTATTAGGGTTGTTTCTAGTATCTCTCCCCACCCCTAAAACATTTTTGTGCTAAAACATGGATCAAAGAAGACATGGGAAGAAAGATAGAAGAAATGCATGTGGTTTGTGTCAGGTTGAAAAGCCCTCGTGGTTATGGTGCTGGTGACAGTTTTGCTGTGCCCAAGCAGGGGCTCCCGTGTGACTGTCAGTGGGTCATCAGTTGAGCTGAACTCCAGCCCAGGTCCCCTGGAACCCCTGCATTTGCTTTGTCGAAGAATTCCATAGACCACTGAAACAGTCAACTTGCACCCAGGGGAGAGGTGGGTCTGGGTGTCTGCTGGCAGCCACTTTGACGTCAGGGCGGTGTTTTCCTTAGACACCCAAAGCTGTGTCCTTAGAGAAAGTCTTGTCCTTCCTGTGGATGTGTTGGCAGTCATGCTTTCCAGGATGAGTCGCATTGTTCTCAATCTTACCGCGCAGCCTACAGAACCTAGGAGACTTTTGTGACTGTCCGGTGCCAGCCTCAGTCATGTCCAGTGCCGCTCGTGCTCATGTGCCTTGCGGGGGTTGCCCTCCATGCCCACTCCATGCGGGCTCAGCACAGAGTTCCGACAGCACTATTACTTTTTGCAAGTTCTTTTATCTTGTTTTGTGGAAGAGCTCCAAATTGTAACTCTCACAAGTTGGGGACCGTCTGTCTTGCAAGTGCTTTAGAACCCTTGGCTTGAGGAATTGGGGTTTGAACTCGGCCTCCTGCTTGCTAGGAAGGTACTTTACCACTTGAACCCCTCCCTAATCGGTTTTTTTTTTTTTTTGCCTTTTAGTTATTTTTTCAGGTAGGGCCTCAAGTTTTTACCAGAGCTAGTTTGGATCAAGAGTTGCCTCCCAAGTAGCTGAGATTATAGATATGAATCACTATACCCAGCTCATTGATTGGGATGGGAATCTCGATAACTTTTTGTCCTGGTTGACCTTGAACTGCAGTCTCCTGATCTCTACCTCCTAAATAGCTGGGATTACAAGCATGAGCCACCATGCCCAGCAGCACTCTTACGGTGTTATTATTGTGCCTTTCAGAGCTGCCCAGCCCATCTGAGTTAGGAAACTGGGTCTCAGTGGTGTGCTGTGCAGGTGGGGTTGGACATCTTCATTAGATTGACCAATAAGTGGGTCACAGTTAGAAAGAGGTAGAGGTCTTTGTGTGCAGCATCAGATACGTAAGCATGTGAAAGTTCACAGAAGGGATTGCTCGGAGATTAAAATTCTGTCAGTTACTGCAACCTGGTGGAACTGGAGGTCATTGTGTCACACGAAATAAGTCAAACAGGAGGACAAGCCACGCGCTTCCTTAAGGGTGGAAGTTCAAAGGTTGATCTTGTTCTAAAGTAGAGGGTAGCACCACGGAGGTGGGGAGGGATGGTGGTTATCAGGGACCAGGAGCCATTGGAGAGATGACTGCTAATGTTCTGTGGCACGTTAGGGTATCTGTGGCTGCTGTAATTAATCGTCCATCCCAAAAAGCCTGCGGAGGGACTTTTGGTGTTCCCAGCACAGAGAGGATGAATGTCTGTGTGATGGGTACGCTGGCTTCCCAATCTGGTCCTTCCTCAGTGTATGCAAGCATCAGAAATGTCACACTATGCCCCATACATGTGTGCAATTACAATGTGTCAATTAAAAATTTACTTTAAAACATAAAGTGAAGAATAAAAAAGGGACTACCCAGTGAGTTCAGAAAGTCCAAGGAGCATGGGAACCGGTGGGAAGTACCATGATGGTTTGTCTTGACATGCAGATCTCAGAGCAGGAGGAGCCTTTGAAGCTCTCTCCCAACCTCCTCAAGACTCTGCAACACATCTTCTCTCCCCACCAGGCCTGTGCATGGTCCCAGGAGTCCTTATCCCTCTGTGTCCCTAGTCATACCTTACCCTGCCTGCCCTGGGTTCCACTGGCCTCTATTCTGCAGTGGACCTGTGAGCTCCCAGAATGACCAGGACTTTGTCACACTGCTCTGAGCACAGTGCTCATTGTAGAACAAATAAGTGACCACAGGAGGAATCATCTGGAGCTGGTAACCAGCCAGGTATGGGACAGTAAGAAGGAAGGTGATGGGTGTATTCATAGAAGTTTGTTGAGTTCATTAAAGGCAAATGTACCTCTGTATTCTGACAGATCTGAGTAGAGTCACTTGACATCAATATCTACATGACTTTGAGAGAATTGCTAGGCCTTTCTGATCCTTGAGTTCCTTATCTGTAAAATGGGTACATCGATAGTGTTGTGCTGTGTAGATGATGTAATTCATTTAATTAGCTTTGCATGTTTTTGCTGTGTTGTAACATGATGTCATTATCAAGTTAAGAGGAGAAAATTAACAAGCTTTAGTTTTTCTTTTCTTAAATTTTAAATTTTGGGTGCCAGAGGGCAGTTGAGTTAATGTACTCTGGCGTCTCTAGAGGTGAGGTGTCAGTGTGGGCACCTTCCTTGATTGCCAGGTAAAACACGTGGAGTCAAACAGAGTGGGCTTCTCTGATCACTGGGGTGGAGGTTCTTGAAGAAGGGGGTGGGGTGGAGGAACTGTTGGGAGCAGCAGGGGCCCAGGGAGGGGCACACACTTGAGGGCAGGTGTGTCACAGATGTCATATGGGAAAGGGACGTAGCAGGGGCCGTCAGATACAGTATTCAGTGATTTATGTTATTTTTGGTAATTTCTATTTTCAGATAGAAAGTAAATTAAAATTTTCTTTACACTTTCCATTTGAAATAATTTTAGTCGCATGAGAGTTGCAAATGCAGCACAGAGGACCCAAGCCTTCACTGGCTCCTTGGGTATCATGCATGGCCTCCACACAGCCATCAAACCTACGATGTGACATCATCCCAGTTCCACTGGCCACACTTCAGATCACTCGATTTCACTAGTTTTACCACAACATCCCCTTCTGTCCTGAGATCCCACTAGGACCCTACTGTTATGGGTTGTCCCTCCTCTTCTCTTCCCCAGTTTGTGACAGGTCTTTCATGACTGTGGTGCCTTGAAGAGTCCTACTCAGGTAGTTTGTAGAACACCCCTCAGGTTGGGTTTGTCTTATAGGTTCTCATGATTGTATTGTGCTTAGAAGTTTTGGGAAGAATAACAAGGAAGGAAGGAAGGAGCAGGAGCATGAATTTAATTAGCTTTGCATGTTAATAGCTGCTAATTGTTTGCCCAGAGTGGTGCATTGGTTTCTCTATGCAAAGTTACTGTTTCTCCTTTGTAATCAATTGGGGCAAATACTTGGAGGATTTGCACACACTGTGTCTCCTTTAATGGTTGAAATGGGGTCTTGCAAACTTTTTGCCCAGGGTGACCTTGAACTGAGATTCTTCTGATCTCTGCCGCCAGAGTAGCTAGGGTTATAGGCATGAGCCACTGAACCCAGTCTGGTGATCTTCTTGAATAACTTATGTTCTTTCTAGTTTTCTCTGTAATGTGATTTTTGTAATTAAAAAAAAAAAGAAATTGTATGATTCAAGGAGGTTATTAGGTGATGACTTGAAGGGGAACAGGGATAAGAATAGGAGGAGGTAACTTGTGTTTGTACATAGAAGAGGGCCAGAGAGACTGACTAACAAAGAGTGTAAACCAGTGACTGGGAAGATATGTGAAAGTGAAGCCAGGGCCAGGGGAGAGCCCTTGATTTGGCAAACCTGAGGCACACAGCTTTCTTTGAGATGCAGAACTGAAGGAGGAGGGAGTGAGAGAAGGCAGAAAGAAGGAGGAAGAGAGGGAGAAGGAGGATCACAAGTGTGGGAGTTGGCCTCTGTCTGGATATGTCTTAAGTCAGAAGCCAGGTCATGTCCTGACAGCCAGGAAAAACCAGGGACATGGCCACACGTCCTTCCTCACATCAACCACCACGGACATACTTGATACTTTGTTATGTTGAGGAAAACATAACTGCTGTGATTAGTAGGTACTAGAAACACTTGTGTGGAGCAGGATGGTGAGGTAAATGCAATACCAGATCAAGCTTGGCTAAGCCATGTGGAGCCCCATATCATCAGCTGATGGTATCTTTTTTGGCATCTTAAATGTTCACAGGCATGTTGTGGGTTTTCCCATCCCAGCAGCAATGGTTCTAGGAATTTGCAGGTCCATTGCATTTGTGTGGTCAGCCCTTAAGCTAGGCTGGTGGTGCCTCTCTATCAGGGTCAGAGCTGCTTCACCCCTGTGTGTTCAGGTCTGCTTGAGCAGGCACAGCTTGGGAGGCTGACTGTTTCACCTATGGATGTAGGCTTTGCAAAGTCAGATTCTCTGTACCTTGTTCACTGCAGTGTCCCTCGGTCCTTCCTGCAGGATGGCTTGATGGTAACAGATGTGCCCCTCGTGTGCCCATGATTTTGGCAGAACCAGAAGTGTGGAGCATGTGCTCTGTGCCAGCTGCTGTGTAGTTTTGGTTTTTGCAGCTCTGGGAATGGTACCCAGGGCCGTGCACATGCTAGGCAAGCATTTTGTCTCTGAACCACACCCCGTTCTGCTCTGTAGTTTAAAGGATACAACTTTCACATTCAACTTAAGCCAGAACTCAGGCTTCACTCTTCCATCAGAAATCCATGAGCAGTGGCAGTGTGGGCCGCTTGGTTTACAGAGCAGCTGGCCCTGCCCACGGCTGGCCTGGCCTCAGGAGGAGGAAGTGTCCTCACGTGCTCACTGTTATGGCTGGCCTTTCCCAGCTACGACTGTCCTTGTGGTTGACAGATGGTGGTGACAGACCAATGAAGCAAGTGAACTTTTCCCTCCTTTTTCTGATGTTGGGTATAACCTGACAGATAAAGTGGATTTTAATGAATAAATTATCTAAAACCCATTTCTGTTTCTTTGTTTGAAATGAAAACATGACCTTGAATGTGTTTTTCTCTAGAGAAAGGAGAGAGAAACACTTTGATTCTGGAATCTCTGTGCTTTTAGTTTTGGGTGCTGTGCACCAATTGCTGGGAATGCTCAGGCCTGCTGGCTCAGTGTTGCCTGCATGCTGTAGGAACAGTCCAGGGACAGAGGGACAGTTGGGCTGTGGATGTGGTTTCCATGCTGGCTTTGGCCTCTGGGAGCTCGTCCACAGTGTCAAGGCCACAATTGCAGCTGCTCTTTGCTGGTTTGCAAGGCCAGGACCTTTCCAGGATGGGCAGTGAGATCCGTGTGCTCCTGTCCTAATAAGAATTCGCTCTCAAAGTTCATTTCCTCACTGCAGTTTGATAGCACCAATTTTATAATCTCTAAAGGATTCAGACTTCTGAACTGTTGTTGTCTTACAGACATGATAGATACAGCTAATGTTTTAGATCAGATTGTCTCTTCTAAGGCTGTAGTTATCAGAGAGGTTTTTCCCTCAAGGACATCTGGTGCCATCTGGAGATGTTTTTGATTATCATCCTTGAGTGTATGTGTGTGTGTGTCTGTCTGTCTGTCTGTCTGTGAGAGAATGTGTATGTGGTAAGTGGTTCTGGTATGGAGTGGGCAAAGCCCATGGGAGACATACCAATCGATGCATGGGATGAAAGATCATCATAACTAAAGTCACAACACCAAGAGCAGAGGGTCCCAGCAAATGGAGGAAGCTCCTGTCCCAGGTGGGACTAGACTAGGCAGTGAGATCCACTTGGGTCACAGAGGAGGGAAGGGAATGTCATTGATGGCTTTCCTAATATATCAGTACTTAGTTTAATGAATCCCATTAATTAACTTTGTACTTCAGAAATTTATACATTTGATTTTAGCAAATGTAAAAAAGTAGACTTACTTTATTTTAAGCTTCTTTGCTGCCTGTGGGACCTATGAACTTGCACATGAAAGGCAGTAAAGATGAGTGTCTCTCATGTCACAGGCAGTCATACAGATGGCACTGTTGCTGGTCAGGACCAGGCAGGCAGTATTCAGATTTGGCCCCAGGCAAGGAATGTCATGGAAGGTACAGAAACAGAACATGGTGTTTTCAGTGTATAAAATAGGCCGATTTGATATAGGGGTGCTTCACAATTAAAGGGTTCCTTTGTTATCTACCTAGGAAGACCTCTAAGTGTATCCTGCTGGCTCAGTTCAGGGGAAACCATCAAAAGTGGTGTCTGCTAAAGCAGGCACTGTGTGACCCTGTGCTTTGCAGACTAGGAGAGAGCAGAGGCCTGACATGCTCTTTTCCTCCATCCCAGCAGCCTATGCACCCCCTGTTTTTTAGTAGAAGTGATTTCTACTGTAAAGACTCCTATGGAGCAGAGGCATTAAAGAAGTAGCTGTGACATGCCCCCCCACACCTTGACCTCCCCAAGAACACAGCCATGACAATTTTCCATTCATTCTCAGCACCATTCATGCAATCTGTCTGTTCATCAGCACACAGGATCGTGTGTTTTGGTGAGGTGTAATGTGGTGCTCAGGTGGCAGGGACATGGCACTTCACACACACAGCTCTTCTTTTCCTTCACACAAAATGGAGCCGTATAATCTGTGATGTTTTGAGATTTACATTCAAAAAGTCAGAATAAGTCCCTGACATCTTCCTGTGTAATTTCTTACAAATATAACCTCTGTCTATAATGGGGCACAGTGCTCTACAAAGTGGATGTATGGACCCTACTTCACCTATTGATTCTTTTTTGTTTTTGGAGATGGGGGTCTTTCTCTGTTGCCCAGGCTGGCCTTGAACTCCTGATCTCAAGAGATTCTCCTGCCTCCACTCTCCACAAGGCAGGATATATAGGCTTGTACCACCATGTCCAGCATGCCTTTGAATTTTTTCATATGGGCTCTGTTAGTATCCAGGACAGGCTGCAGGTCAAGCCATTCTATTTTCTGAGTTTTAAAATGTAAAGTGAAATTTTTATTTGTTTCCATACGGTAGCTCCTGTGGGCCATTTGGAGCCCAGGTTCCTTCCTTCTCCCAGCTCTGCCATCCCTTGGCTGTTGTCTTATGTGTGGTTAGAGACTGTTCGCCATGTCTGCATCCCAGCAGGATGGGTGTTGAGGGCAGTACTTCTGATTTGTATACTTCACTTCTGGTCATGTTCTGTTGGCCAGAATTTGTTCATGAGGACAGATTTAGCTCAAAGGAAACTGGGCTGTGTTTACCTAAGACTCCCCTTGGTAAGGAAGAGGGAAAAGACAGGCACCAGATCAGCGTCCTCTGCCACAGTGACATGTAGGCGGTTCACAGTTTTTTGTTTTTTACTGGTAACAGTGCTGTATGTCCTTGGCCATATGTCCCTGTCTCTGTGCATGATACCAGTATTTCTATAGGACGGACACCTAGGAGTAGTTGAAATGAATGGACATTTTAAATATCAGCACTGCAGATTATCTTCTAAAAAAGCTTCACTAATTTCCATTTCCACTGCCACCAGCATTCATGAGTGCCCTCTGTACATCTTTCTTTTCAGTTTGCTGAAGGGAGAGAGGAAAGAGGGGAGAGAAAGAGAGGGAGAGGAGGGAAGGAAGGCGGCAGGGAGAGAGAGAGAGAGAGAGAGATTGAGACTCATCCTCACTATAGTTTGCATTTTCCTGATCAAACGGAAGCTTGGCTCTCATCCTGATTGTTGACCATTCCTATTTCTTCTGTACAGTGCCTGTCAGTATCTTTTACCTGTTTATTTTTGCTGCTGTTGGCAACAAAAGTTTATACACACACTTTCTAAGTGTAAATTCTCTGTCACTTCTGCAGTGCCTGCTTTTTTTCTAAAATTGCCTGTGATTGGCAGGTGTTTTTCTTATTGTACTTATTGATTTGTTTCTTTAAGAGTTCTAGGTTTTGTGACTTGTTTAGGAGGTGTTTTCTTATGCCCAAATAAGTAAATATTTTATTCTGATTTTTCATTTTGGTGTTTAATGCAGCTTACTTTTTTCATGTACAGAACCTGAGCTGGCAGTATCAAATGGCTGGCTACATTTTCCAGCACTGCTTACTGAATTGTTCATTCTCTTTTACTGATTGAAAATGCCTCCTTCATTACAGTTATATATGTGGATCTATTTCTGGGTTTTGTCTTCTGTTAATTTGTTTGTCTTGCCCTCACTAATACCAGCCTGTAATTGCCACGAGTTTATAGCATATTTAATATCTGGTAGTGCGAATCCCTATTCATTATTCTTTATTAATTTTTTTCTAATCTTGTGCATTTCTCTTCTACACTCACTTTAGAATCAGCTTGACAAATTCCATTAAAGGAGAAACCTTGTGGGCATTTTGAGTGGGCCTGTGTTGCCTGTATAGATTCATCAGGGGAATTGGCATCTCCAGAATCCTTCAGGGAGAGCTTATTTAGAAAGAGCATTTCCAGGTGTTCTCTTACTGATTACATGATTGTAAATAATCCACCAAATAAGGACAGTGTCGCCTTATGTGAACAGAACATAGTCCTCATCCATGCTAGAGATAGCCACAGGCCTCCCTTGCTGGCACATTGTGTCTTCTTGTCTGGGAGATGACTCATGTGTGGCTCTTTGCTGTGCATGTCAGGCAGGCTTCTGATGGCTACCTTTCCCTAGGCCTTGCTTGGCCATCTTGCCATCCTGTCGAACTGTAAACTCAGCAGCCTTAGAGGCTCTTGGTATAATTTGATTTCTGCCAGTTTTATCACTTACGCTATTAATGTCTAAGGAAAGGAAAGGAATCAAAGGTATTCTGAGGAAAAGAGTGGCTTTAACGCGTTGGCAGTGAGTGAGGGTTTTAAATGTTTCTCTCATCAGATGAGAAAGTCCTCTGCATTCACCAGCAGTCACTGGAGTCTTTTCAGTTGAACAGAACAGTGTGTCCAGAAGAGCATCTCACTTGGTTAGTGTTCATGTTACTGTTCTGTGATTTGGGAAAAAGTATTTTTTATAGGGCCAGGCGCTGTGGCTCACGCCTGTAATCCTAGATACTGGTGTGGGGAGCACTGAGGTTCGAGCAAGACCAGCCTGAGCAAAAAGCTCCCAAGACTTCATCTCAACCAATAAAAAGCTGGGTGTGGTAGCACACACCTGTCTCCCCACTGTGTGGGAGGCATAGATAACAGGTTTATGATCCAGACCCTATTTGAAAAGGAAAAAACAACCAAAGAAGAAAAAAAGAGAGTTGGGGGCGTGGCTCAAGTGGTAGAACACCTGCCTAGCACGCATAAGACCCTGAGTTCAAACCCCAGTACTGCCGATAAACAGACAAATAAATAAATAAATAAATTTACAGGGCCACACCCTCTGTACCCTTCAGTGTGGTTTTAAAAGTCACCTAGAGGGTAAAATGCTGTGGACATCTGAATTAAAGGGCCAGCAGGGAAAACATGCAAATCTTGGGGCCTGTTCGACTTTTCAGAGCTCACTTCTGTATAAATGAAGCACTGTGGTATACACGCAGAGACGTCTCAGAGGGAAAGGGTACCATGTTGTCCCTCCTTTAGTGTGCTCTTGAGACATACAGATATGTAACTCAGCACCCTTTGCTTGTTTTGCAGAACTACACTCAGTATATTCCTCTGTCCATATATGATCTGCAGACCTGGATGGGCAGCCCATCCATCTTCGTCTATGACTGCTCCAACGCTGGCCTGATTGTCAAGTCCTTCAAGCAATTTGCCCTGCAGAGGGAGCAGGAGCTGGAGGTGAGACCCCAAGAGGGCTGTGTTGTCTCTTGTTTTCCGAGGGAGGGTGGAGGTTGGGATGATGGATATTTGATCGACAAAATTCCCAAAGTGCTGTGGTTGAGATGGACTATTGGATGAGAATGGGGAGGGCATGTCACCAGCTGAGGGCTATTGGATAGAACTGAGGGGCATGGCACAAGCTGAGGGCTATTGGATGAGAACTGAGGGGGCGTGGCACAAGCTAAGGGCTATTGGATGAGAATGGGGAGGGTGTGGCACAAGCTGAAGGCTATTGGATGAGAATGGGGATGTGTGGCACAAGCTGAGGGCTACTGGGTGAGAATGGAGAGGGTGTGGCACCAGCTGAGGGACCTATTTTTACATTCATTTAGTCACTGCTATTCCCGTCTCCACGTTAATGAAGTGGTAACATCAGCAGAGTGGACTTGTGTTTCAGTGCCCTCTGCCTCTCAGGCAGCGTTAGAATGATGTGGACTCATTTTACCGCAGGAGAAATGGGCTCATCTGTTCCCTCGCAGCCTTCATTTACACTAACATCTGTGTTCCGCTCCAGTTTCACTGTTTTCTTCTGTGTTCTATAACCAAAACCACCAAGCTAAATGGTAGAAACCAAAGCACCTGCCACTAGTGGGTCCCACGTAAGCAATTGGAGAGCCTGTGTGGTGCTTGGATAATGAAGTAGCATTTGCCTGCTTGTTTTAATTAATATTCGATGCCTGAATTAAACGGTGAATTCTAAAGAGAAATCGAAGAGGCAGTTTCAATTAAGGGGCCTCCATCCCATTGTCTGTACAGGACTGTCAGTATAAAGAATTCTGTAGCTCCAGGGGGTCGTGAATTCTGGTTGGTTGCAATGCAGGAAATTCTCAATCCAAGAACAAAAAATGGTCTTCAGTGTGTTTCCTCAAGCTTTTTTGGGTTTATTCAATTTTAATGTGTTTGTTAAGTTTTTCACATTTCATCAGAAGATAATGCTGGGAGAGTCAGCAACAGAATTTGAGATTTGATCCAGCAGATGTTAAAGTTAACATGTCCACAGTTTAGTATTTCGTGTGTGACATGCTGCGTGAGTGGCTGATGAGTTGCCCTTCATACTTGAAAATGGAGCTGAGTGCCACAGTTGTTTGCTTGCTGCTTTGTTTGCTTTGCACACAGAGAAGGGAAAGATCAAGTTTTGAATCGCCAGGTTTTTTCTTACTCTCAGACGTTTCATCTGGCTTCCCTAGAGGTAGGTTAAAAACCTAAGACGCCAAGAGGTATTTTGTGTTTCTTCACGTAAAGTAGTAAATATTGCAAAAAGAATATTTTAAAAAACATAATATGTAAATAGAAATGCCAGGGAATCCTGCCTGATTTTTCCACCCATTTCTGAGTGGTAGGGTGGTGAAGATGAGTCAAAGCATGCTGAGCACAGACCCTTTCCCTTATTGGCAGGTGTGCATTTCCAGCTCATGTCGCATGTGAGACACTTTCTTCCTGGTGCTTCGGTATCTGCTTCGTCAGGACCTTGTGTGCTGTCTGTATGTGGCCAAGGATTAGTCAGCCTAAGACACCGCTCATTTCATTAAGTGCAACGAAAGAAACCATTTACATGCATCTTGTTTGGAGGAAAAATGTTTATTTGACTCATTCCTCATGAAGGAGCTCAAAGGGAGAAAACGTGAACTGCAGTGGGGAAAGGAAGGCAGTGCAGTGTTTCACCATCACGTCACAGTTAGTGCTGATCTATATCTTCCTCTTTTATAATTACAGTGTGGACCAGTCTTGTGGTTCTCTGTCACATGTACTGTTATTGGCCATTGTTCAGTGAGTCTGTTGCATAAACAGCGGAAATTAAAATGATAAAATTGGCTCCCAGCTAATATCTTAATGTTCACTTTACTATCTCCTGTAGAAACAGCAATCCTGTGTGACCTGTTAGGTTTATTCTCTTAAAATATTCTTTCCTTCTCTGTAGCTGGCCAGTTTCTTTGTAAACTTATAATATATTTTAATACTTTTTATTATAGAACATGTAAAATGATAGAAATTGGCAAGTAAGTGGTTTGTGCCAGTGTTCGAAAAGTGAAGAAAGTCTTGCTGTTGTTCTGGTGTTCAGTAGGATGGAAAAGAAAACATCACTGCACTTCCTGTCTGTCTTTGTGGCAGTCAAGATTGAATTGGGGACTACGCCTGTAGCGTCAGAGATGGGGGAGAAGAGTAAAAATGATTAACTGTAACACAAAAAAGGTTAGTTGGACCAGAAAGTCTCCAAATAATAAGTATGAATGGAAACATGAGTGACATAAACTCTTAAGAGTTGCTTATCAGCTTTCACTCTTAGCGGCATGGTGCTTGTCTTGGGACCATGAGGTTTATTTGCTGTGTGCTTCTCTCCCATAGGAATACTAGAGGCACAGTGAAAGATGACTTCATAAAAGCACAGCATAACTTATTGCACAACATAGCCAGAAAGATGCATGGCTGTCACTTAGGAATCTTTCTTGTATTATTCAGTGTGTCATATTGTTCTGTAATTTGAAAATTACAAAAAAAAACCCCTCAAGTCTTCAATGGTTTTTGTCCCCTGCTTCCCATCATAGGGATTGAACCCAGAGCCTCAAGCTTTGCTAGACAAGCAATCTACCACTTAAGCTATTCCCCCAACCCTCAATGTTCTTTTTTAGATTAGTACTTTTATATTTACCAAATTAGTATATGCCATGATTTAAAAAAAAAAAAGACAGCAGAGGGCTTATTTGTAATGAATCAAATAGTTCCTGGCCCCGGCTTCCCTGGCAGGGACTCTGTCATGAAAGGGCACCTCCTTTATTCTTTTCTCCATTGCTGGAGGTGATATGTGTCTTGACTCATCCATTTAGATTATCTGTGGGCTTTCTGCTATGCACAAACCAAAAGCAGAACCACCATTAGTAACTTCCCTTTATGAATTAGGGGATGGGGGCTGATAGAGTGGCTCAAGTGGTACAGCATCCAACCGCCAGTATCAACTCCCGCTCCCCAGCAAAAAAAAAAAAAAAAGTATTAGAGGTATCAGGCCAGGTGTGGTGTACACATCTGTAATCCCGGCACTCAGTCTGGGACAGGAGGATTGTGAGTTTCAGGCCACCATAGGCTACATAGCAAGATATTGTCCAAGAGAGACAGGGAGATGGAGATGAATCATGTGAAGGTCTGATAATCAGGAGACATGTTGCATGGTAGTTTCAATTAATATTTACCTGCATCTGATAGTGAATTCTAGAGAGAAAATCCTCAGCTGACGGGGAGTGTCACCAGCTTCTTCCTGCTTCTCCCTGCCATTCAGTTATAGCGCCATATTTGTTTCTCTGTACTTCGTAACCTCTACAGTATTTAATAACATCCTGCCCACTTATTCCTATCTCATCAGCAACAGTTGGTACCTTCGTTGTTTAAGCCTCTGGGCTCCCTTGCACTTTCCTTTGCCTTTTACCTTTACACACTGAGCTTTCACTCTCACAGTTATCTTCTGCCCCTGACCTTGGGCAGTCCTGTGTGCTGGTGATGGAGATTCTGTAAGGTGGTGAACATTGAACCTTGTCATCTGATCATGACCATGTACATGTGTTCATTGGCTGCCAGACACGGCCCTGCCATTTCCATTTTGTGGCAGTTTCTGTTTGTCTCCCCTTTGTGGAGTTAGTTGCGGTTCTTCCTGAGTTACAGATCTTTAACACTTCCTCAGTCTCCAGATTCTCAAGGATAGCATGAAATCTCAGAATATGTCTTTCCCTAAAGTCCCTTTGCACCAGCCTCTGTCACTGCTCCCGCTGATGGTTGTCTACAGGTTGTCCCCAGTTGCCCCTGCCTGCCTCAGCCCTCCTGGATTCACCACTGTGTTCTGGGTCCACCTCTTTCTCTTTCTTGATGCTCTGCCTTGCTCTGCTGAGTTTCCTTAGGTACCAGCCCCAGAAAAGCTGATGGCAGCCGTTTTCCTTGGGTCCTAAGCATTTACATTTGGAAAGCCTTTATCTGGAAACAATGCTATGCTCTCTGTTGGGTTTTAAACAAGTAACAGCTTGTCTTTTTCACTAACAAGATCTCTGAGGCCAATGGCTTACTTCTTGAGAAATGCTTTGGGCTGGGCTGCTTTGTCTTCCCCTCCACATCCTATACTAGTTGTCCTCGTGGCTGCTTCCTTCCAGTGTTGTCCATACCTGTCTCCCTCATTAGAGAAGAAAGGTAGGTTTTCCTGTAGCTCTCTTGGTGACAGCTGGGTCACAAAATTGGCCCAGGAACAGTTGGGGTGGGGCAGGTGGAGGATGGGAAGGAGTTTATTCCATGGGGACTGGCAGCCACACTGCAAGCCTACCACATTCTACCACATGGACATAGAATTGTAGGCTGCCCTCACTCTTGACGGCCTACCTGCTCTTGCTAATTTAGCGGATGAGTAGATGTGTCTAGGAAGGAAAGGTAGGTTCTCTCTGAAGTAATCCTTTTTGGGTATTACTGGTCACTTCTGCTTCCAGTGGATCTTCCCAGGGACCGTTACAGCTCTTCCTCTGCTCAGACTCAGCACAGCTGGTGTCACACCTACACAAGTTCTTTGTCATTAGAGGCAAGCGAGCCAGTTGGTGTCTTAACACAGAACAATAGTGCCTTTCTTTACAGAGACGGGCTAGTCTCAACTCTGTCCCAGTGAGACCCCATCCTGAACATTGCCATCTTCGTTGTTTCAGGGCTGGTGTTGGACATTTCTTTGGTGGTAGTCTGGCAGGAGCTTGTGGACTTCTTCTCAGAGAAGCAGGGTGTCCTACTGTAGGAAGAGCCATTGTTGAAGTGTAGCCCCTGTGTCATGACATTTTTTTCTCCCATTGCAGTTGGCACTTTGCAAGACTTCTCTCGTGTTGCTTTGCATACATTGTGTTCTTGTCTGTCATTGTATGGGGTCTGGTCCTAGGGCATGGAAACTTGTGTGATGGTCATTCATCTTCCCAGCAGATATAGCCTGGGCCCTGCAGTGTCCCTCAATGCGCATGACCTAACAACCTTGTTCTCCACCTGGGCACCCAAACGTAAACAGAGACATTTGCCTCCTGTGTTGATTACTGTAACTAGGGAGTCTGACTGAAATGACTGATGTCTGTATCGTCAGGCTACATCAGAAAGTACTGTGTGTCCCGTAGACTAAAGATTCATATTTTGAAATGCCAGGCTCCTTTGCTAGTACTGTAAGATAAGCCTACTACATGGCTTTCGTAGAATCTGCCACAAAGGCAGTTGTCTGTGTTCAAGGTTAATATTGTACTATAACCTCACCTGTGATTTCTGAATGTCACAGATTCATCCGTAGGTTGTAGGATGAACTAAATGTGTGTTTCTTGATCAGTGTTTCCTTCAGAGGTTTGCCAGGGTCACGATGGCTCCAGGCTGGGGATCTACAGGGCTGGTTCTGTAGGAACCAAGGCCTTGCCCATCTCTCTCTTTCTCTCTCTCTCTCTCTCCCACTCTTTCTTCTTTGGTTCATAGTTTATCATTTGTAGGCAGTAGGGAAATGAGCCAGCATCCATTATGTGGTATCTGTATTTTCTCCTTTAATTTTTAAGTGCTATTAACCTGTGGGTTTTAACAAAATGTCCTCCACTCTTACAGTCATTTCTTTGCTCCAGTATAGTTTTCTTCTAGTCTTATTTGATTATTCTTTCATACTGGAGGCTTGAGATGATCTTGTTGTTTTTCATGTTTACGAATGAAGAGAAAGGAACTTGCTATTGCTTCATATCCAAATAGCCTGCTCTGTGGAAGGCAGGTGGGCTGGCTGCTGCCTGAGACTCAGGCACCCCACGCATAAGATAAATGACATAAGACTTCTTAGGTCTTGGCAAAGACTTGGGATTCTGAAGATTAGGAGCAGGGAGCGGTTATGTACCTGGCCCATGGTCAACACTCAGCTAAAATCTGCCATCTTAATAAGAAGTGGAGCAGAGTTTGCTCCTGTGGCCATGCCTATCTGGTTGCTGAGCAGGGCTGGAAGCACGGTGAAGCCAGGTGGCCATGACAGAAGCAGTGGTCCTTGGGCTGGGCAGTAGCAGTGCTAAAGGCCATGTGTACCTCTGGGGGGCTTCTGGAAGAATAATTTGCTCATGAATTAGACGTAGGATATAAGAGAAGTAAGGAATTAAAGGTGACCCTAGCATTTTGGCAGCCATTTCCTGAGCTGTGGCTAGAGGAAAATGTGGAGGTGTGGGGTGCCAGAGCCTGAGCTGTTTGTGGAGTTTGAGGTACCTTCAGAGATCCACATGTGCACTGGAAGGTATTAGAGGCCTCACTGAATACACTGTCACTGAAGACACGAGGTGCAAGTGGCTGGAAAGAAGAGACCGAGGTCTGTGCTGCAGAGCCCTGTGAGCTGGGAATAGGAGAGGTCATTGGGAGGGGAGAAAACCAAGAGCAGTTGGAAGCCTATGTGACTTCCTTCCTGGAAGCAAGGAAGGTCAGCTATTTGTGTGCTACTGAAAGGCCACGTGAGATGAGGCTGAGGAGAGAACCATGGGCATGGGCATGGGGCTGTGGTGTGGGGAGCTCAGCAGAGGCATCTCTACCTGGTTGGTGGCATTCGTGAATGAGAGAGTGTGAAACAGGCAAGTGGAGACACCCAGGTTGACACTCTTCAGGAGATGAGAGAAGTGGCAGGGAAGCTGCTGAATGGTGTAGCTTCGAGGGCTGTCTTTCTTTGTTTTTATCTTTTCTTATTGTCTTTACAATAACACAGTGGGCATTGTTGGAACGTGCTGTCTGTAACAAATGATTGGAATAATCCAGCAGTGAGGGGAGAAGACATAGTTTGTGAGGGTGTTTCTCGAGTTGTCGAGAAGCTGTGGACATGGTCATCAGAGAGGGGGGCAGCATGGGTAGGGGTAGATGAGGGTTGATCAGAGGAGGAGCAGTTGAATACACCCAGTATGTCTACACAAACACACCTACAATCACACACACATGTGTACACATAAACACACTTCCCCCCACATACACGTAAACAATACACATCTACACACTTAGGCATGCATATACAACTATCTCACATACATACATACGCATTATATAGACACATCATGTACATAAGCACACTTAGACACACACAGATTTATTCACATGCATGCATATGACTTAAGCACACACATGCAAACATCACATGTGCACATACATTTTGTGCCTGATACAGCACTACCTACTCTATTAAGCCTGTCCTTCCTAGTTGGTGTTTGTCAGAGCAAGTGGAGGGAGAGTGAGTGGCCTTGTTAGAATGTCCTTTGAGGACTGGGGCAGCACATGCCTTCATGCTCAGCTATAACTGCCCTTCAGCTTCCTCTCTTCCACTTGCTAATGGAATTGGAGCCTTCCTGCACTCCTGTCCCTGTCACTGAAGGAAGCCAGGAGTGGTGACTCACTTCGTTACAGTTAACTCAGCAGAGACATGGTGGGTGGTGATGAACAGCAGGTGTCCAGTGGTTTAAATGATATACTCAATTCACAAACTCAAGAGATGTGGTCTTCTCTGCTAGTGTATGAAGAATGTAGCTCTGCAGCCAAGAGAAAGGCCTCTGACCCAAACATGGCCTTCACCTAGCTGGGCTAAGGTGCCCCACAGGTTACTCCAGTATGCTGGTGAAGTGCTATGCTCATAGGTGACCATGGCTTCTTTCAAATTTCCAGCATACAGACAAGCTGAGAGCACTGAGGAAGACCAGCAGATGGTGACATCTGCCCTGGATATTAGAGTAGGAGCAGCCTGGGTAAGGATGGGTAGGAGGGGCATTTCAATGAGAAGAAGGAGCGGGAGGAAAGGCTGGGATTACAGGGACAGCTGGAGGCAGAACTTCAAGCCATTTCCTCAAGGCTCTTGGCATCAGTAGTCCCATGGTAGGTGGAAGCAGTACATGTAAATGTGTCCACACGGCCAGATCTGAAGTTCTAGAACAGACCATCAAGGACAGTCCACACTGACGCTGCTTTGTGATGTAGAGGGCCCATCCGTCTTTTGCTGAGCACTCTTTGTTAGCTTTAAGGCTCTTTGGAGCAGGCCCTTTCTGATATGAGTTTCAGGCTATGCACATGCAGTAGAAACAGGGGCTTGTGCTCCTAAAGAGCCACCACAGTCAGCAGCAAGGGCGGGGCAGCAGCCTGGCTTCCTCCTCCAGGGCTAAGTACTGCCCCAGGTATGCAGCAGGCTAGGACCCTGCTCTGTCCTCCAGCAGCTGGCAAGCTCATAGCAGAGGGAAATTTTTTTTTTTTCATATGCACTGATGGAGTTTTATAGGACTCCCTGATTATGTTTTTATTTTTTTTTTTCATTTTTCTTTTATTATTCATATGTGCATACAAGGCTTGGTTCATTTCTCCCCCCTGCCCCCACCCCCTCCCTTACCACCCACTCCGCCCCCTCCCTCTCCCCCCCACTCAATACCCAGCAGAAACTATTTTGCCCTTATTTCTAATTTTGTTGTAGAGAGAGTATAAGCAATAATAGGAAGGTTGAGATAAGGATAGCTATACAGGGCATTGACTCACATTGATTTCCTGTGTGTGGGTGTTACCTTCTAGGTTAATTCTTTTTGATCTAACCTTTTCTCTAGTACCTGTTCCCCTTTTCCTATTGGCCTCAGTTGCTTTAAGGTATCTGCTTTAGTTTCGCAGAGGGAAATTTTAACGCCTGCCCCAAATCACTTCCTGATGTACAGGGCTGCCGAACTCGAGCATCTCGTTTTCTTTAATTATTGATATAAGCCAAGAGCAATTGGGGAGTGGAATTTGCTTATAATTTCTAATGAATCACGTTCACCGAGTTGTAGAGTGGGTTTAGAGCATTTAGAAGTGTTGAATTGCCAGTAGCTAAATGACTTTAAAATAATAGATGGTTCATTTAGGTAAACTCAGGATAATTGTGCAGACTATTGCTAAAGGGGCTGTAGCTGGCCTTTGGAGGGCAACCTGGAGTTGTCATCCACCAGAAGCAACCCCTCTGCTCTTTTGGCCATGATTTCACAGTTCTCAGCAATATGTACTGTGTGGTTTTTAAGTTATTATTTAGTACTTGACTTACACAATTATGTTAGTTATATATTAAAATACTACTTCAAGTTGGGATCGGCTGTGTTTAGTTCAAAGTGTCATAAGCTGGATTTTGAATATTAATGGAGCTGGGCAAATCACACGAGCTCACTCAGAGAACTTGCTCACTCTCCGAGCTTTGTTGACTGTCCCTTGTAATTAGGTGTTGCTGAATTGACATAAAAGTTGGATTATAGCAGGGCTCCAAGTATTGCCCAGGAGAGGACAGTCTCAGGAACTCACATATCAAGAATCCTGAAATTATTGATGGCCTTCGTCTCCTCATAAAGTCGTCTCCCTATACATGAGAAAGGGGACTGAAGAGGCTCTGTGCCGGTGATCCATTTGGAAAAGAGAAAAGCAGGCAGTGCCCTGGGTAGCGAGAGGCCCCAGCCTGGGACCTGCCTGGCACTTTGTTGTAAGTCCAGAGCCCTCTCTTCTGTGTGCCCATGAGTGTGGGAGATACAGCTGATGTCATCTTTGGAACTGCTTGCTGTGAATCACATCTGAAGACCGTTCTGGATCCTTCCCAGATCCTCCAGAAGGCTCTGGGGAGCTTTTAAAGATGAAGTTTGTTCTGGTGCTTAAGCCTCTCGATTCCCCAAAAGCCCCTTGGGCGGAGGTGCCGTTTGGTTGACTGAATGGGATGTTCATGTCTGTGCCCACCGCCTTTACAAGCCCTGCAAATTATTATTAGTTTGCCTTGTACATAGACATGTTTTGGACGAATAATTTCAATTAAAGGGTCAGTATCTTAGATAAGTCAAAACTAAAACAATGTATTGGAAGTAACTCATGTTTAAAAAATTCTTTTTGTATTCTTGCTGCAAGTCTGAGAAATAATGGTAGTAATGTAATAATACTGCAAGTCTGAGAGACAATGTTTCTCAGAAACACAGTCCTTTGCCTTGAATGTCAGATTGTTTTTTAATGTCACTGAGTCTAATTATCCCTAAGACAGAGTGCTCATGTGGCCTGTGGTATGGTTGATAGAGCTTGGTGGATACACACTGAGCCCAATGGACAGGTCTTATGCCCTGGTACTGTGGGCTCCTGAACTTTGAGTCACCTGTGACCTGATAGCGTGCCTTCCCTTGCTCATACTCCAGTGCTAGGATGGCTTGTGTTTCTATCAGTGGCTTCTGGGAAGCTCAGTTCCTAGTAGACATATTTGGAAAAAGCTGCTTCTGTGTCTGCCTGTCTCATGTCATTTTTCAGCATCCACAGAGTGCCTCTGTGTCTTAGTTACTTCACTAGGCATTGGTCCCAATGAAAATGCAAGGTGCAGACCAATGGGGCATGACACGCTTAACCCACCAGCATCAGAACCATGGGAGCATCAGCTCCTGACTGGATAGGACAGCTAGGGGTACCTATCCTCATCCCCCACTGAGGTCTGCTGGGCTGCCTCTACAGGAGCCCACTCACCTCCCCAGCGTCCTGTGGCTTAAAGCTGAGTGGGGAGAAAGGGGTTGGTGTGAAAAGATGTGTCAGTTCTTCAAAAAGGTTAGATAGAGTTCAGCAGCTGGGCATACATAGACAGCACGGATGGAGTGCTGCAGTGATTGGAGGTTGCAGCAAGAGGACTTGTTGTTCACTTCTTGGTCCTGTTTAGCAAGTAAACTTAATGTGGAAGTAATGTTCAGACTAGTAGACTGCACCAGCTCTGCTATGAGAGTGCATGTCCTTTTGAAAAAGAAAATAACACTGTCGACTCTAGTTTTGGGTAAGTGGCCGTCCCTTCCTACTTGCAGTTGTTCCCTTTTTAATTATCTGTCAGCCATCTTTATACTTCCATGACCAGTGGTAGTTAGTTTTGCTTATTAAAATAATGTCAGACTGCAAGCAGACCCAGACAGGTGTCTCCAAGGCTACATTTCACACTCCAGGATTCTACCCTGGTCTTCTACAGTGTACCCTAGCCTTCCCTAGCCCACACAGGTGTGGTTGTCATCTTTTCTCCTCCCTTCCAGCCTCCTTCCACCAACATTAAAGAGCACTTCCCTACAGCTCACCTGCCCAGGCCATGTGGGCTGTGCTGTGATGCCACTGCAGCCTCCAGGGCTCCTGCCTGGCTCTCATGACTCAGGGCTGACGAGCTGCAGACCAGATCGTGCCCAGACTCATCATCCTGATGTGACAGACCTGAAAACTAATTTCCTGTGCTTTGCTGATCTATTTTAGTTTATATAGCCAGAGTCCAGAAAATGATTTTACCCAATCTTGCCTTCCCTCTTCTCTCTGCTTAAAAAAACCCACTCCTTGGTGGTGGTACTTAATGTCACTGAACTCTGAACTGTACATGCAAAACAGTCAACACGGGCTGGGGTATGGCTCAGCCTGCAGGAGGCCCTGGGTCTGATTCCCAGCAATGCAAACAAAACAAAACAAAACAAAACAAACCCTAAAATCATTACCATGGCAAATTTTACATTACATGTAATTTATCATAAAGAACTCCTGTTCCTCTAGAAATTGCAGTTTTTATGAAAGGCTTATATTGCCTTTGCTATTGCATATATAAGTCTTTGATTGGTACTTTGGGTTTACTGTTCCTGTAGTAGAAGGGGTTATTGATAAAACATGCAGCCTTTAGTACCTTCCATTTGAGAAATTTGAGATGTTACAGTCAAAGTTATGAGCAATGAGATGTCAACACATTACACACCATCATTCCTAGATTGGCTGTCCAGGAGCCAAGATAGTTTCACATATATTGATTTAACAGGTGCTGAGTGCACTGTTTGGTGTCTCAGGTTCCTAGCATGCACTCAAAAGGGTCCAGATAGGAATAAAAGTGAAAAATGTCCTTCAAACCAGGAGCAGCTGGTTGGCATTCTGGCTCTTTGCTGGCCAAGCAGGTGGACAGTCTTGTTATTTCTTTAGGCCTGTTTCCTCATTGCTGAAGATGTTTGAAAATGGAGCTGAAGGATGTTGTAAGAAGCAGATGAAATAGCATGTGTGAACCAGCTTTGAGAAATGTTAAGATTATGCTGCTAGATGGAGCTACCAGCAAGGAGCAAAAGAGGCGATGCATCAGTGTTCTTTGCAAGGCATGAAACAAATCGGTATCCGTCCATAATTAAAGGTGGTGCCTCCTTGGTTAACCTGGCTCAAAAGACCAAAAATCCTATGTTCTCCCTCATATGTGGACATTAGATCAAGGGCAAACACAACAAGGGGATTGGACTATGAGCACATGATAAAAGCGAGAGCACACAAGGGAGGGGTGAGGATAGGTAAGACACCTAAAAAACTAGCTAGCATTTGTTGCCCTTAATGCAGAGAAACTAAAGCAGATACCTTAAAGCAACTGAGGCCAATAGGAAAAGGGGACCAGGAACTAGAGAAAAGGTTAGATTAAAAAGAATTAACCTAGAAGGTAACACCCACGCACAGGAAATCAATGTGAGTCAATGCCCTGTATAGCTATCCTTATCTCAACCAGCAAAACCCCTTGTTCCTTCCTATTATTGCTTATACTCTCTCTACAACAAAATTAGAGATAAGGGCAAAATAGTTTCTGCTGGGTATTGAGGGGGGGAGAGGGAGGGGGCGGAGTGGGTGGTAAGGGAGGGGGTGGGGGCAGGGGGGAGAAATAAACCAAGCCTTGTATGCACATATGAATAATAAAAGAAAAATGAAAAAAAAAAAAGGTGGTGCCTCCTTGACTGGGCCCACCCTCCTCAGTGCTCACCGTAGGCCCCTGTTCTTGGAATTTGCTGTGGTTCAAGTGAAAAGCAATGTGGTCTTGCCCCGTGGTGTTTCTAACATTGACTTGAGGAGTCGCTGAAGTAACAAATATCCTAAAAGCTCTGGAGGCCAAATGTTCAGCATTCCATAATGTGACTTTCCTGATCCTTGTAGAATGGCATTATTAATAAATGAAACTGTGTTAGGAGGTTCTTTCTGGCATTAAACTTCATTTTATCATGTTTGAGGTTTTGCCAAATCCCTGACCAAGATAGATTATATGAAATTGGGGCTCCATAGTAGATAACTTTTCATTATGGCCAAATAATGTATATAGTACACACATGAGTGAACAAGGGATCCTGAAAATTGTGTGGATGTGTGTAGTCAGTATTATCTGGGCTTTGTGTTCCATCATTTCAATCCAGACATTATGATTTACTCCAACTGGAGAAGATCCAGATGCTCTGTGTTTTCTTCAGGATTTTCCTTCCTTTGCTTCTGCCTGGAGGTCTGTCTGCTGTCTGTTTGGACTTTGCGGTGTGAGATGCTTTGGGGCTCAGGCTTTCCCAGGGCACCTGGGACTACACAGCCCACGTCCTCGGCCTCATCACATTGTTTCGGGCGAGTCATTGCTGGCTGTTGTGCTGCTTCTCCAAGCTGAAGCACTTCATTGGTGAAGTCGTTCCAACCTGTGCTCTTCAAGCACTTTCTGGAGCAGGCAGAACAGTGCACACACAGTTCTGCACAGACCCCATGCACCATACTGACTGACCTCTTCTGAGAATGATGGCAGAGCCTGTGGCAGGCTCAAGTGTTGTTATGAGCATGCACCGAAGCAGAGAAAGGGAACCATAATGCTCAGACTGGTGTGTTGTGTCTGGTGTGTATGCCCTGTGTTCACTTAGATGCTGCTACTTTGATGGTGCACTGGGTTCACTCAGTGCTCTATGGTGGTGTGGGGAAGACAGCATCAGCTAGTCCTGCCATTTTTTAAAAAATGTTTGAATGTACTGCATTATTTAAAAGATTTGCATTTTTTTGGCAGCCTAGCATGGTGATGCGTGCCTGTAATCCCTGCACTGAGGCAGGAGGGTGCCATTTTTGAGGCTAGCTTCAAAATCCTATCTAAAAAAGCCAAAAAAAAAAAAAGATCTACATTAAAGGTGTAACTAGATTTTAGTTAAAAGCTAGAGTTTATTAAGCCAGAAAAGAAGTGCTGTGTGCATTCTTGTAGTGTGCACTGAGCTTGGAGACTTCCTTCCCAGACCTCAGTGTGACCAAATTCTGACAAGGTGACTATCAAGCCTGTGACCCTCTCCTCTGCCTTAAAGGGAGATCATGCTTAAATTAGGTTGAACCACTTTCTCCCTAGTACAGAACCAGAGCACTTTTGTTTGCCAAACATCTCAAGCAATGAGGTGACTGCAGGAGAAAACTATCGCCCCACCTGCCCTGTGCATGCATCTCCAGGTGTGAATGGTGGCAGGTGCACTGCCATGTACTGGCTTCTGTTTTGCTTTCAGTGCTGAGTTCATATACCCCGAGCATCTTCCCATGCCATTAAACACCCCAAATAAGGCCATGCAGTGGCTTAACGATGGGATGTTCAGCGTAAGCATGAGGCAGCATGAAAGACCTGCTTGGGTATATGTGGACATTGGTGCAATCATGGGCCACAGAGGGGCCTTGGAGGAGAAAAACCATAAAGGAAACGGGTTTGTTAGGCAGAGCCATGTTCTGCTGCCAGAGGAGTGTAGGGATGATGAGGACTTGGCAGCATTAGGCCTCTCATTGCACCCCAGCTTTCCTTCCAGGTGTGTCAGCTAAGCCTCTCTGTCTTTGCCCATGTTTTTGCTGTAGGTGGCTGCAATTAACCCAAACCACCCGCTTGCCCAGATGCCCTTGCCCCCATCAATGAAGAACTGCATCCAGCTGGCAGCCTGTGAGGCCAACGAGCTGCTGCCCATGATCCCCGACCTCCCGGCTGACCTGTTCACGTCCTGTCTCACCACTCCCATCAAGATTGCCCTGCGCTGGTAAGTGCCCTTCCCGGGTTGGATCCTGAGTCTCAGAGATCTAGGAACTTGGCTAGACATTTCTGGGCCTGGTTACAGTGAAATGTGCCTGCTGTCATTGGACATTAGATGCATGCTGTGCTTAAGCTTTGTGAGTGAATGGTGGTTTCCTTCTGGACCAGGTCATGTGAAGGTTGCTGCTTTGTGGTTTCTCAGAGCACCCTGGCTTCTTTGTTCATGTGGAAGCAGGGTTTGGTGGTCCCAAGATTGGTCTTACTGGCAACCCACTTTCATTTGTGAAGAAAAGGTTGTTATTTAAAAGGAAATCATTTCATTCCTCACTTGAAGTACAATCTTTCAATTTATTCTTAGCAGTAAAAAAAAATCCCTGATGTTTCCTGCCATCATTCTTTTTAGAATCCAGCGCATTGGGGAATGTGCTGAAGAAATGTGTGTGGGGTTCCCAGATGGACAGCCTGCCTCTGAGACCTGCAGTGTGCTGGCAGTGGGCTGCCTGTGTCCTGCCTCCATACCCGGCTCCCCAAGCCATCTTGTCACTCTTCAATATCTACTTTTCTATTTTATTTTTGCTGAAAAGCCTGTATGCAGCCTGGCTCCCCAGCTGGTAGAGAAATAGTCTCCAGTGGCGTACAGTGAAAGCCATGTGTCTGTGGGGTTTCTGTGTATGAACAGCCCAGTACTCCAAATTCTGTTTCCTAGTCCCTTCTCCAAACCTAGAAAAGCTACTGGGAAATGTGGACCCTGGGGCTAACAACAGCAACATGGAGATGGCCCTGGAGAGACCCCTCTAGTGTGGGGACTGAGTTGCTGAGCTGCTGGGTTGGAGGAAAATAGCCCCCAGCTTTGTCTCTGCAGTCAAGTCCAAGTCAACCCCAGGCCTGGGTAAGGGAATGTTAGTGGGGCTGGTTGTCCCTCCCAAACCCCAAGGCTTGGGGTTATACCCAGGTCCTCTTTTTGTGTTAATTACCTCTAAAAAGTTAGAAATGAGGAAGAGACAGGTTGCCTGGAGGAGGACCAACTGAATCTCTGCTGCCCAAGCTGCCCCTACCACACCTGCCAACTGAGGCCTGACTTGGGCTATTCTCTTCTTACATGTGGTATAATCTCACATGGCTAAACTGGGAGCACAACCCCCACACAAAGAAAACTGAATATCAAGTGCTGAAAGCCATCATTTACATAATGGAGGAGACAAGAGAGGTTACTAGCAGCAAGACGTAAAAGAAATAGGAATATAAAACAAGACCGAGTAGAGAGAAACATTCTGTAGTATTTTAAATAACAAGCATGCAGGTGAGACTCCTAGCAGGGGAGACTGCTCAGGCCCATACTGGGGTCCAAGTGAGACACCAGGCAAGGAAGGAAACAGAAGATGCAAGGGAGTGCTAAGGGACGCAAACATGCTGAGAAGGCAGTTCCATCCTAAGAGAGAGAATGTGGCAGAGGAGAAAGTACCTGAAGCCCTCAGAACTGGGAGAGGTAGAAGCCCTGAGATTGAGGTTGTACCAACCAATCAGGGCGCAGCTTGGACCTCAGCATGTAGATGAGATCAAAGAAGCTCCTGGGAGAAAAGCACCTCATTCAAAGCCACATTGCTTCTACTCCACTCTAGCCCCTGTTTGCGCGCTTCTCTGTTGAAGATCTCTGCATTCATCAGGTTCTGAGGCCATTGTTCTGTTCACCTGTCTGTACCCTGTGTCTGCTCACTGAAAGGTTTAGGAGTATGTGTCCATGCACTGTTGTCCCAGGAAGAGCTGTGGTCCCAGCGACCCAGGAGTTCATGCCATTTGTGTCTTGTCCTGGAAAGCAGTGTGAGCATTTCCAGCTAGGTACTTCTCGGGGTGGAGGGTTGTGCAGTGGGGCCTGTTTTTCAGATACCACATCTTCCTTCTTAAGAGGTAAGATATGTTCTGAGAGTTCATGTGGTTTGTTTGTTTGTTTGTTTTTTAATGGGCTCTTTACGCAGGGCAAAGGAAGTTTGAACATTTCAAGGTAATTCATGACCATGGACTAAATGAATTTGTTGTGCCAGTGGCTGCTGTGTTCTCAGAGGGCAGGAAGGTCTCTACAGGCCTTGAAGATCCGAGAGTTCCTCACAGGAGCCACAAGTGGAAGCTGAGTGTGCTGAGAGCACAGTGGAAAAGAGAAGCCAAATAGGTGTGCATGGCACAGAGCCACATCCAATGTGAGCACACATGTCAGTCCCACTAGGCAGGGAGGTTTTAAAGGAGGTAGGTAAGATCAGAGGTTGGCTTAACCATATTGTGGGGGGCAGTGGATGACCTCAGTGCCAAGGACCCTGTGGGGGGAAGCCCTGAAGATGTACACATTAAAAAAAAAAAATGGCTGGAGAATAGTGTTTTAGGTAGATGATCCAGGTAAAGATAGGGTCATTATATCAGTGTAGTCCTAATCTGATGAAAGAATGAAGCAGGCGGTGGAAAGTGGCCAGGCAGTCTTGGACCAGAGCCTCTCCAGGTGCACAGTAAACCATGGAACAGGCCACACCTTTCCCCACCTCTCCCTTCAGATTCCCTAACACCACTGCTCTGTGTCTCCCAGCTCCGCAGTGGATACTGCACCACCTCTGTTCTCAGACTCTGCCCATGCTGGCAGGCTGCTGGTCCTTGATGCAGGTGAGGGTGTGTGTGAAAGTGTGAGAAAGGGGTCAGAAGCGCCAATGGAAACTGATCCACCCATGCCTTCCCAGCCACTCACTCCCTGTGCCTGCAGCCAGACCAGGTATCCCCTGGAATTGGTGAGCTCCTCCCTGGTGCTGTGTCACTACCCCCAGTCAGCAAGTTCTGGCCTCCATTCACAGTGTCTGTGTGTTCCTAAGGAAGTGACTTTCATAAGTAGGCCAGGCAGCCTTGTGTGTTCTGAGATGGGCCTCTGGCCTATGATTAGGGAATGACCTACTCTCCTCCAAGATGGGATGCATATCACCATGGTCACTTGAAATCCTTTTTGGAGTAAGGAAAGGATATAAGTAAATTTTTAAAGTGAGCACTTACTAGGAAGCGCAATGAAAAATAAATCGAACTAATACAGTTATTATAAGTGAGAGAATGGTCCAGATGCCTGTGGCTTAGAACAATTGAGTGGAGTCTCAGGTGGGCAGGTCTCTTTTACGTAAACCACTTTTGCCAGAGCCAAGTGCTAAAATGAGGTTGAACAGAGCACTTTGCTGTGGGTCCTTATCCTCTGGATGGCACTGGGTGAGACGTGCACTTCTTTGTACAACTGAATTTAAAAACACATTTAAAAATGTGTTTTAGGGAATAAAATTTGTCAGACAGTACTTATTCATGTTTTTGGTTTAGGGTTTTTTGTTTAAAAGCCAATTAAAAGTGGAATATAGATTCTTTGCAGAAATTATCCTGAAAAGTAAAAAAAAAAAAAGAAAGAAAATTATCTAACACTTTACCTTCAAAAGACAATGAGTCTCAACTTTTTGATGTATTGACTGAACCTTTTTTCTGTGAAGACTGCATTTACCATTTCATATTTTTAGCCTTAGTATTATACTAAAGTGATCTGTTCTAGACCACTAGGCACTCTTAGTAAATGTCGTCTTACCATTTCACTGGATAGGTGTCTATGTCTTACTTAACTGAAGTCTTGGGCTTTAGGGCTTGGGGTACAGAAATATAGAGGAAGGCCGGTTCAGGGGAGCTCTTAAGTAAGGTCAGCAGACTTCCCATGAAGGTCCAGGCAGTACATAGTCGAGGCACATTGGACCAGACGTTCCAGTTCTTGTGGCAGTGTGAAGGAGCCGCGGACAGGAAGTAAACAGTGAGCATGACGTGTTACAGAAACAGCAGTGGGCCAGATTTGGGCTGTACATCTAAGTTTGCCAATTTCTGCTCCAGAACATGGAACCAGAATCTAGCTGCAAATGACTACCATGTTATCTTCTGACCAGCAGATGACCTAGACAATGAACGTTCAGGAAGGTTCCTTGTTTTGAGATGGGGAGGCAGGCACAAAGGGAACAGTAAAGCCACTGTGAAAAACAACACATTCAGGTATCATATCCCGCCACATTTTGTCAGGCATTCAAACACTGTGCTTCCTAAACAGTCCTGTGGAAACTTTTGACCATGGTTGAAACAACTTCTTGGTACAGTGGTCAACAGTCCCCCAGCAGGGGCTTTCCCAACACTAGAGATTCTCCAGAGGCCTCATCTGCTTCTCATTATAGTTTCATGCTTGCAGCTCCCCTCTGTCAGCAGGTTTGCCTGAAACACCCTTATCAGATAACAGCACTTCCCGGCATCCCATCTCCCTACCCCCATCCCTAGAAAGGCTTCCCATTTCTTGGAAAACTCCATAATTATGTACATAAAATTAAGGAGTCTAATCTCCTGCAGCACATAAAAGTGCCTAAGACCTTGACTGCATGGTCAAGCGGTCCACCCTCAATCTCCTATGAGGGTGTACTTTGGATTTTGTTTTAGTAAATCTTACTCTGTTTAAGCTTCTCTGTGCATCCGTCCCTGGATTCTTTCTTGGACAAGACCAAAGGCTTGCCATTTATTCCTCACCCCCTGCATGATTTTGAAAGACACCATGCTCATTGTGTGAAGCAGAGCTGCTAAAGAACTTACGTGCTTTGTGGACAGCACCACCTCGCTTCATGTGTATGACTGTCAGCAAGTGTTTATGGATCTTATGCAATGATGAAGTAGTTACTGGAAGACATTGCTCTGTGATTTTTTTCCATTTTTGCCTCAGTCTTATATTCAGAAATTGATTTCAATAATTCTGAAACGAGCAATTACATTTCTCTCTATATAAGTAATCACCTTACTCACATATACATCAATACAGTATAAGAATACAAAACACATTTTTCGCCTTTGGCTGTTTTCTGTTTCTTTGATTGCATGTCGCAATGCCATGTTAAATTTATTATGGGTGTATTCATGTGCTACGGAAAGCTATAACTCAGTAGGACTTCATTTGCTATGGGGCGTGCTGTAAAACAGATTGATGCCAGTTGCATTGGGGAGCACGCACTTGTATTGTCTATTAATGAAAATGATAGACATTATTTTGGATCGAAGAGAGGTCAACAAACCTATTTCCTTCCTTCCAATTAAGTTGAGGAATTTCAAGGAGTTTAAATGTTAATGGCACGGTGTTCACATGTTTGTCAGCAGGGGAAGTTTTGCTCCCCCATGTGCCCAGCAAGAGGTAGCCAGTGTATACATAGCCTAATGTGCGGGGGATTGGAGCTCTTTGCCATTTTATCTGGCTTGAATGTGCCGTGTATAATGCCTCTCTCTTTTCGGGCACTGCTGTAAATTTGGTTCATATTTTTTCTTGATGACTCAGCCAAGAGCCAGTAAGAATTACCTTTGGAAACATGAATCTTTGCAGTTTTTGGTGGTGGTGAACCATTTCTTCTCTGAGGGGTCTTCTAAAATTCAACTTCTTTTCTAGAGAGGTACTTCCTGCCCACCTGTTCAATACTCCATGTGCTGTGATCTTGGGTAGCTTCTTTTTAAAAACTGAGCCCAGCAGCATTGCCTTCCTGCTGCATTTGAAGGAAGAACGGCTGGCTGACCCTCTCAGAGGGCACTGCGATTTGTCTTAGACTTTAGTCATGGGGGAGTTTGGTTGGAATCTGTGAAGGAATGGCTTAATGATCTGAAATTTTTCACATAGGGCCTTGGCCATCACCTGGTCCTGCACAAATGTCAACATGTGTTTCTGGTAGCACCCAGAACCATCCAGGCTATATAATCTGTCAGATGTCCACCCTGAAGATAATGGTTTTTTTCCTCCCTTGCCAAACTAGACTGTATTCTCACTGTCCCAGTGTCTTTATTTATGCTTCATTAAGACGAGTGCTATAAAGTATTGTGATAGAGCTCCTTTTTAAAAACTTAACAAGTAAAAATCTGACTTATGTGAGGAAGAAAGAGAATTAAGCCACCCAGAGTAGCCCTGGCTGCTGAGCTTGTCCCCTGAGCCCTGTCCTGCAGGTGTCACAGAAGATTGATAAATCCTATGGTGAGTCCACTCAACTGCAGTGAGGTGGCTGGGTCCCCACTGGAGATGAGGTGGAGGTAGGGCCACAGGTGGCAGTGTGAGTGAGAACCTCACGGTGCAGACAAGGGCAGGCCAAGGGCGTTCTGATTGTGCACATGGTTCCTTTTCCCTTGCCTTGCATGGCTCAGCTTCTTTGCACAAGGCTCAGAAAGAAGGGCAGGAGGAGAGGGAAAGTGAAGAAGCTGTACTACCTCTTCCTTACAAAGAGAAGTGACCCTATGATAAAAGATTTATCTGCATTGACCAAGGGGAATGTTGGAGGTATGAAAAAGAAACAGGCAGTTCTCAATATGTGAAAATATTGAGTGTGATGGAAGAAATGAATTGAGGAGCAGTTTTATGGGTACAAATTAATCAGAACACAAATCAGAGAAATGGGAGAGTATGTGGGAGAATTCCCACTGATGGGGTAGAAGTGGAAGGAGTGAGAGACAAGTGAGTGGCAGGTAGGCTAGAACTAGAGTGTGAGTGTGATGGCTAAAATCCAAATGTGTCTTACTGTGTTAGACTTGACCAGGACCAAAGGAGAAGAGAGAGGTGTACATTTTCACATGAGGAAAGTTTCTTCTGGAAAGAAAGGAGGAAGGAGGAAAGAAGAGTGAAGTCATACGGTAATATTGAGCTATGAGATTAAAGTGATTAGCTGGCTGTAAATGAACTGAATTAGTTCCTCAGTGAACAAAGTCATCATGACACAGCTCTCTGGTCTATGGATTTATAACAAAAGATAGAAAGGCTTGAGAGTCAAAGATGAGAAGAGAAATGTGAACCAACAGAAAGCAGAGGTGACAATTTTCATATGAGTCAAAGCAGAATCTGAGATAAAAATTACTAAAAGAGACAAAGCAAAATGTATCACGGAAAAGAGCAAGACGTCAAGAAGGTACGTGGTCACAACTCATGTGCACCTGACAACATGATCTTGACATTTGGAAGATGCAACCTGAAGGAATACGGGGAGGGGCAGCTGAGGCAGTTGTATGGTCAGGACTGAGACACCCAGCAGATCAAAAGTAGCAAAGCTGGTATGACTGTAATAACAGGGTATTGACCAGATTCATGAGTGACTTAGGATCATGTGTCCAACAAATAGAGAATGCACATTATTTCTGAGCATGTTCGGGCTGTTCACAGAAGTAAACCATGTAGAAGACCACACAGGAAGTATTAATAATTTCACAGAGTCAGTATCATGTAATCTCTGAAAGTATAGAACTAAAAAAAGGTATATGGAGGAGGGGCACACCCCAGGGTGACAGTTCCCTTCTCACATCCTAAACCCTAATAAAACGAATGAACACACACACACACACACACACACACACACACACACACTCAAAAGTCTGAATACTAAAAATCCTGGGTTAAAGAAGGAACACTTTTAAAAACAATAAAAGACTCAAAGCTGAATGACAATGAAGGCACAACATTTCCTACCTATGGAATGTAGCTCGAGTAGGCTAGGATTTAGCACATATAGTCAGAGAATGAAGATGTGAGAAATGAAAGAAAAAGGCCCAGGGGAAAGAGTAACAAGAGAACAAAAATATGAAAGCAACCCTCAGCCTTCACAGTGCCTCCCCATAGTAACCAGTGAAGTAGGAGGAACCTGAGGGTGCTGAACACCTTCCTGTGCCTTTTACCCAGCACTTTTGTTTCCAGTCTTCTTTAGGGAGCCTGGCACCTCGGCTCCTCACCCTTATCAGGCTCTGCTTTGTGAGCTGTACTCACTTCTTTTGGAGTTTGTGTCTAGGCTTGAGACTTCTGTTCTCACCTCTGCTAAGTTATCTACCCCTTGCCCAATTGTTCTATGTGGTTGAGAACTGAAGATCAGGATAATAACAGTAGCTAGCATTTATTGAGTGTCATTTGTGCCATTTCACAAGGTAACTTATCAGTCCTAACAACAACTGCTGCTTTCTGGATGAGGAAATTTAGATTGTATGTATGGTAACTAGTAGAGTTCAACCCCAGAGCATGCATTCTTAGCTGTGGCTGTGTCTGCCTCTGTGATGACTGGTATCTTTCATCTGCTATAATTCCCTCCCTGGTCCTCTTTGCCCTTGTCTTTTTCTTCTGTCATTACAGTGGTGCTATGGAGGGGCTGAGACCACTATGCATGCTTAATCCTCACTTTGGGTAGGGGGCATGAGGACCTACTTAGCCTCGTGAAGGCTGTACCAGAGCTGTCAGCTCAGAGGAGAAATGCAAGACCTTCCCACTGAAGATGGGAATAAGGCAAAGATTCTCTGTAGAATACAACAGTATTGGACTCCTGGCCACCAGTAGGACAAGATAAATAGACAACTGGTAGAAGGAGCATGAAGATTTGTAACTGTCCATATACAGCATGGATCACCTGTCATGTTTCATTCTTTCCAGGGTGTACATTTTCACATTTAACATACCTGAGTACAGAACCATCTTACAATAAATAGCTGGTTTATTTAATTGGCAGCACCATTTTCTTTCTTAGTGGCACATAGAAACATGCAAAAGTCCATCCAAAGAGGATGTTAGACCTTTTTTACTGCAATGCCACTTGTGAGATGCCTGAGTGCTAATTCCTAGGGAGTCACAGATGAGATATCATATACCAACAATAATTGCATTTGAAATCACTGTAGTATTTATAGATTTTAATTAGAAAAGTCTAAAATGTGTGGTCTCTTTAGGACCAGAAAAAATTAAAAGTTTAGCTACAAATTATATCAGAAAGAAAGAACAGGCATCAGTACAGATCTGGTAGGGCAGTATGCCAGTGAATTCTGTATCATAGGTGAAATGATGAATCCTGTGAAAGACATGGATTACCAAATCTGACAGGAGAGGAAAAAGAAAATTTGGGCTAGTATTCTTTCTCTCTCTGTCTCTCATGCTCACTGGTGGTTGAACTCAGGGCCTCATGTGCTATGTAGACACTCTTCCACTTGAGCTGCTCCGCCAAGCCCTTTTTGTGTATGTGTGTTGGGTATTTTTGAGATAGGGTCTGGCAAAGTATTTGCCCAGGCTGGCCTTGAACCATGATCCTCTTGATCTCTGCCTCCCTAGTAGCTAGGATTACATCCGAGGGGCCACCATAGTCTGTTCTGGACTAGTTATATCTCTTTAAGAAATTGAGTCCCTAGTTTAAGATCTCACAAAGAAAACCCTGGAGCTAGATAACTTTGCTGGAGAATTATATCAGGTTTTTTTTTGACAATACTGAGGTTTGAACTCAGAGCCTTGTGCTTGCTGGGCAGGTGCTCTACCACTTGAGCCATTCCCCAACTCCTCTATCAAATATTTTTCATTCATTCATTCATTCAGCAATACTGGGACTTGAACTCAGGGCCTCACGCCTGCTAGGCAGGCACTCTACCACTTGAGCCCCTCTGCCAACTCCTATCAAATATTTTAAGAGAGAATGCCAGTCCTCCTATAAACTCTTCAGAAAACAGAGGAAGGGAGCATTCCTTATTTCATTCTGAGGCTGTTTTTACCCTGAAAGTTAAAATCAGACAGGGATTTTGTGGGGGGAAGGGGTATCCCTTAAGAATAGCAATGCAAAGATTCTTAACACAATATTTGCACACTAAAACCTATGATTTGTAGGAAGCATAATATGGTAACTTTATATAGATATGGTTTATTTCAGGAATGCAAGACGTTCAACATTTGAAGATTGATGTGTTTTCCAACTTTTCTATATGACATAGTAAAGGAGAAAACTATGATCATCCCAATGATGAAATGCATGCAGAAAGGCATTTGACAAGGTTCGACACCCATTGCTGATAAGCCCATTCAGCATACTAGGAAGAGACGGGAACAGTGCCCCGTTCATAAGGGCAGAGAGGAAACAATCTCTGTCTAACATTGTACTTAATGGTGCAGGGCATTTTCCCTAAGATTGGAAACAAGATGGAGTGGTTAATTCCCCCCATTCCTATTCAGTCATTGCAGTAAGGTTGGGGGAAAAAATTAAAAGTAGAAGTATAAGACTTCATTATTTACAGACAGCATGATTATTTGCAAAGTCATGAGATGCCAACAAAGTCCTAGAGCTAATAATTCATTTTAGCAAGGCTCCAGGATCTAAGATAATTATCCCAAAATCAGTTGGAGTTGAAAATAAATTTGTTTAAACATACTATTTGCTCTAGCATCAAAATTCTGAAGTAACTGGGGATAAATATAGCAAAATGAATGGAAGACCTAGTCACACAAATCTGCAAGCCACCACTGAGAGAAATTAAAGAAGCCTAAATAAATGGAGGATAAAGACCCAGTATTTCAAAATGTTCTCTACAAGTGGGTCTACAGATTCAGTGTAATCCCGATGGACATCTCAGCATTTTTTTATTTTTTATTTATTTTTTTTATTCATATGTGCATACAAGGCTTGGGTCATTTCTCCCCCCTGCCCCCACCCCCTCCCTTACCACCCACTCCGCCCCCTCCCCCTCCCCCCCCAATACCCAGCAGAAACTATTTTGCCCTTATTTCTAATTTTGTTGTAGAGAGAGTATAAGCCATAATAGGAAGGAACAAGGGTTTTTGCTGGTTGAGATAAGGATAGCTATACAGGGCATTGACTCACATTGATTTCCTGTGCGTGGGTGTTACCTTCTAGGTTAATTCTTTTTGATCTAACCTTTTCTCTAGTTCCTGGTCCCCTTTTCCTATTGGCCTCAGTTGCTTTTAAGGTGTCTGCTTTAGTTTCTCCGCCTTAAGGGCAACAAATGCTAGCTAGTTTTTTAGGTGTCTTACCTATCCTCACCCCTCCCTTGTATGCTCTCGCTTTTATCATGAGCTCAAAGTCCAATCCCATTGTTGTGTTTGCCCTTGATCTAATGTCCACATATGAGGGAGAACATAGGATTTTTGGTCTTTTGGGCCAGGCTAACCTCACTCAGAATGTTGTTCTCCAATTCCATCCATTTACCAGCGAATGATAACATTTCGTTCTTCTTCATGGCTGCATAAAATTCCATTGTGTATAGATACCACATTTTCTTAATCCATTCGTCAGTGGTGGGGCACCTTGGCTGTTTCCATAACTTGGCTATTGTGAATAGTGCTGCAATAAACATGGGTGTGCAGGTGCCTCTGGAGTAACCTGTGTCACAGTCTTTTGGTGGTATTGCTGGATCAAATGGTAGATCAATGTCTAGCTTTTTAAGTAGCCTCCAAATTTTTTTCCAGAGTGGTTGTACTAGTTTACATTCTCACCAACAGTGTAAGAGGGTTCCTTTTTCCCCGCATCCTCGCCAACACTTGTTGGTGGAGTTCAGCATTTTTTTAAATTAGCAAGTTGATTTAAAAAACTACATAGAAATACAAAGGACATAGCCAGGACAGTTTACTCCATTTGCTTTATCTGAAGACTCCACATAGAGCTGCCACAGCTGTGACAGTGTGGTGTCAGTGGATGGAACTAAGTGTGGAAGGCAGGGATGGACAAAGATATTCCAGCAATTAAGCATAAAAGAAAAAAGGAAAAGGAAAAAAAGAGCCTTTAGCTCTTATTTTATATCATATGGAAAAACTGACATCTGTATTATTACATATACAAGATAAAACTATAAAACTGGATGAAAATGAGCTTTCATGATTTCTTAAATGTGACCCTAAAGCTCAAATCCACTTAAAATTGGCAAAGTGAAGTTCATTGAAGCAAAAATCTGCTCTTTGATAGACATTCATGCAAATAAGAAACCAAGTCAGAGCAGGTTGGAAAGACACTCAGGAAGACTGTAGCCAGGTGTAGGCATGGGGTTGACTGCAAATGGGATGGGGTACTTTCAGCATGATGGAAATGTCCTCAGTAGACATTTGCTGGTGGTGGTTACAGAGGTACACATTTGTCAGTGCTGCAAATTGTATCTCCTTAAAGTTGATTTAAGTGTTTTTAAATGCAAAATGTTGGCTGAAAAAATAAGAAACAGAATTAGATTTATGGCATGATACTTTTTTGCAATTAAACAAAAATTACAAGGCTTTTAAGTGTATACATACAGCCGAGTGACAACACAAAAGGACACACATAAGACACATGTGGATGAGGGTGCAGAAGTGGGTGCCCTCTGGGAAGCAGAGCCCAGTCTCGGCCCACTCCAAGCCTGCTGATGTCTGACATGAACATCCAGCCTCCACAACTGTCAGCAAACAGGAACATGGGGAGGACCTGGAGCACAGTGGAACAAAATAGCAATCACGAGAAGAGGCAGGCACAGACCAGTGGTGGAGGTGCTCCATAAATGAAAGACTGGGCACAACTTTTCAGAAGGTGGTACATGTGAACCGTGAGATAGACAGCCTTTGTGAAATGCCTGCACTTTTACTCAGTATCAGCCAGCCACATTAGCTTGCTGCCACAGGCTTCTCGTCACTGACTAGGGCCAAAGCTGAGAAACAGTGTCTAGTAGGTTACTATAGAACAGACCACATTTAAGGCACCTAGGACCTTTGGAAAATCAGCTTGTTTTACTAAGAAACAGTACTAAGTAAGTTTATTTATTTATTTTGTTAGCTCTTTTTATTAGCACAAATTAATTGTACAAAAGGTTTCGTTGTGACATTCCCATGCATGCATATAATGCACTTTGATCACATTCACTGCCTTTGTTACTCTTTATCCCCTCTTCTCTCCCACCATTTTTTTTTAATGGTACTGGGGTTTGAACTCAGCACCTCATGCTTGCTAGGCAGGCACTGTACTGCTTGAGTCACTCCACCAGCCCCCCCCACCTTTTTTTTTTCTTTTAGCAATTTTTAATAGGTTTAGAGCAGCTTGCTTTTTTATTTTTGCTTCATGTTGGGGGTTATATATCTTCTAGTAATTTTCCACTGGCTCACATTTTCTCTTTTCCCGGGTTGATCTAGCAGAACCTTGAAACACATCTCAGTAGGCAATTTAGTGAATCCAGGAGTCTTTCGTTGAGTTGAATGCACCAGTATATATGTAGTGGACGACTCATGCACATGTAGACTATGCTTTTAGCAGAAGAGAGTTCAGATTGTGTGCACTTCAGCTTACACTTGGGGCTCCCCCAGCGCTGTCCATTAATGCAATTCCTGGAGATGCTGGGTGAGATAATGCTCATTCCAGAGTCGTTGCCCGCCTCCCTCACGCTCCTGAAGGTCATGAACTAATGGGAGGACAGTCGTTTGTTGTCTTCCCTTTATACTGTGCTTCACATATGTTCAGGCCTTGTTGGAAATCATACCTGCAGAGCAACTGAATCACATTACATGTATAGAACAGTTATGTGTTACCTACGTACTTGCCTCTGGGCATTTTAATGGTAGTCTGACTTCTTGTCTGATTATATACCTAAGTGTGCACATACCTATAGCTTTAATCAGTAATATGTTCACATTACATAAAAATGATTGATGCAAACAACTCCACATTTAATAATAAACACTCATTTATTATTAAACCTTTCGTTTCTGATTTGTGCTGTTGTGGGCTGTGTGTTGCAGAAACTGCTTTCAGTCTCCTTTCATGTATGCTGACATGGAATCGACGTGCTTCTTAGATAGCATCTTTTGAGTGCCAGAATTCTGCTGTCACATACAACACACGCACATGGTGTCACACATTGCCAGCATTGTTTCTTAGTGGTGTAAATTAATCTGGGGGAAGTCAGCCTCGTTAGTTTTCTGATTCCTTGTACTTTGGATGTCCAACATACTTGATGCAGAATAGTTTAAACAGAGTGAATCTGCTTCACTGTGCTAGGAGGCTGAACAATAACCCTGACTTTTGTGTTCAGTATTATCCCCATCATCATGGAGCAGCCTAGGATTTGCTTATTCTGAGACGGAATTAACTACTCTTTTGAATACCTGCTGTGTTCCAGGCAGCCTTATGATTATGTTAATGATAAAAATTTATGAGTCCAAGTTGCTGTCTGCTAGGAAAAGGTAGTTTAAAGAGAGGGGGGCAAATGGAATTTTATGCAGCCATGAAGAAGAACGAAATGTTATCATTCGCTGGTAAATGGATGGAATTGGAGAACATCATTCTGAGTGAGGTTAGCCTGGCCCAAAAGACCAAAAATCCTATGTTCTCCCTCATATGTGGACATTAGATCAAGGGCAAACACAACAATGGGATTGGACTTTGAGCACATGATAAAAGCGAGAGCACACAAGGGAGGGGTGAGGATAGGTAAGGCACCTAAAAAACTAGCTAGCATTTGTTGCCCTTAAGGCGGAGAAACTAAAGTAGATACCTTAAAAGCAACTGAGGCCAATAGGAAAAGGGGACCAGGAACTAGAGAAAAGGTTAGATCAAGAATTAACCTAGAAGGTAACACCCACACACAGGAAATCAATGTGAGTCAATGCCCTGTATAGCTATCCTTATCTCAACCAGCAAAAACGCTTGTTCCTTCCTATTATGGCTTATACTCTCTCTACAACAAAATTAGAAATAAGGGCAAAATAGTTTCTGCCCGGTATCGAGGGGGTGGGGGGGAGAGGGAGGGGGCGGAGTGGGTGGTAAGGGAGGGGGTGGGGGCAGGGGGGAGAAATGACCCAAGCCTTGTATGCACATATGAATAATAAAAGAAAAAAAAAAGAGAGAGAGGGTGCACACTTTTTTTTGGAGTCCTGCAAGCCTTGGAGGCTCAGAATCTTCAATGTTGGGGGCCTTCAGCATTCTCCTCTGTGAGGGGTCAGGTTATACTGAAGAGAAGGTGGGAGAGGCATCCTCCTGTCCTGGTCATGTCTGGGGAGGGAGGCAGCCCAGCGGGCAGGACCCTGGGGTTTCTGAGGGCAGGGTTGTTGAATGACTAGGACATGAGATAGACGGGGAGGCCCTAAAGGAGAAACTCAGAGACGGGATTCATTCTGTAAGCAACACTTGCTTTGTGGCAGGTGCTGTGCAGCTCTGACTGCGTAGCTCAGACTGAGTAGGGCTGGCGGAGTGGCTCAATTGGTAAGAGCACCTGCCTAGCAAGTGGGAGGCCCTGAGTTCAAACCCCCAGTGCCATTTAAAAAAATAAAAAGTAGACTGGATAGTTTATTAAGAGCAGAAATGTATTGCTCACAGTTCTGGAGGCTGGCAAGTCCAAGATATGCACCAGCAGGTTTGTTGTCTGGTAAGGGCCTGGTCTAAGCTCCAAGATGAGTTGTCTCCCAGAGGGGACAAATGCTGTGTTCTCTGTTGGCAGAAAAACAGAAGACAAAAAGGGCCCAGCTAGATCCTTTCAGCTCTTTTCTAAGATCTTTAAAGTCCCATTCATGTGGGCAGAGCAGTCAAGATGTAATCAACTCAAGCCCCCATCTTTTCATGCTGCTACACTGGGGGGATGTGTACCATCAAACCCTCACAACCTTCCCTCAGTTAGAAAGCGTGCAGAGACCAGCACCCATGTGGCACAGGCACTGTCAAGGAGTGTGCACAGTGTGCATAAAAGTTGGGTTCTTTATAAGTTGGGTATCTTTATCACTCTCATCTTTTATTTGATGATAACATCACCAGTTTTGAACAATCATTCAAAAAGCCATGGTGCTGTGCAGAGTTGGGTCAAAGCAGTCGGCGGTTTGGTGGCCTAGGGTTTCCCCAAACTCACCGCTAGGAGAGCTGGAAATGGGAGGGATGGTGTCAGTTGCTCCTTCACAGGAGTAAGGGCTGTGTGCTGTCTGAGCCTCATGCACAGTGCCAAGCAGGAAACATCTCCTAATTAGCTCACATTGCCTTCATTTCTATCCCCTCAAATAATTAATTGGACAGAAAAAGAAACAAAAATAAGTAAATGAAATGAAAATTAAAAAAAGAGAAAAAGATCGCTCTGGAGTAGGGAAGGGTGGCACGTGTGCTAATCTCACAGCGTGTCCACAGTATGGGAAAATTCTTCCCTGTATAATGTGTGGGGGCCATTCTTAGTCACTTGGGAAAAAGACCATAGTAGAGTGACAGCCAAGAAGCAAACTCCCCACCACATTCACCTCACAGCCTAGAATGCAACAGGACCTCCAGGGGATGGCCTGAGTGGGTTCCTGGCTTACATGCACTGAATCAGAGTTGTGGTCCTCCACTTGGTAGACCACTGTTGGCCCAGCACTGATTTTCTTCCTGAATATCACATCCAAATGCTGAATGCTACTCATGGTTTTTCTGAGGACCTTTCTGGGATGGGCAGCCTTGGGAAAGCCTGGGTCAGATTTGTGGGGCTGGTTGGCTGTGGTGCTCCCCTTCACACCCAGACCCTTCTGTGGGGTGTCCCTTGCTCTGTGGTCATCAAGGCCAGTGTAAATGTGGTTGCAGTCCGGTGCTCCCTCCTCCACCTGCCCTTCATAACTCCAGTGGCCATGGTGCCCATTAGAAGCTCAGAACCTTGCTTTGTACACGTGAAGTACTCTGCCAAGTCAATGTCACAGCATTGTTAGTAAGTGAAAATAATTTTCTTAAGGAAGAAGGAAACTTACAGTTAATTTTTGTCTGCCAGCACAAATTAAGGCTTTTTATTTCTTTTAATCTCAGAAATTCTAATTTTATAGGTAACTCTCTTATTTTGTGGGTAAAAACAACTAGGCATGGGAACCCACCAGGTTACACACTCGGCACGTGAACCCAAGACTCCCTGGACTTGCATGTTCTGTTCTTTGTCATCATTCTGCCTCCCTGTGATTACCACTAACATGACCTAATAAACTCAGGTCTTTTTAAAGTCATAGTTTCTGTGCCTTCACAGCAGAGCCCTCTCAGTGGGATGTTGTTGGGGGGGGGGGCACAGAGGGTCCTTCATGCCCCTCCTGTGAGCAAAAGTGGTGTTGGGCTGTGTCCCCACTGCATGTGTGGCTGAGGTGTTGAAGAGGCAGCTGCCTGACTGGGCAGCACCCAGGCCCAGCACCTGGTGCAACTCAGTGCAGATGTTCTTTATGGCTCCTGACACCACAGCTTCTCCTACAGTTTGTCACCAGCACCCTGTGGAGACTGTGCAAGAGGCAGATTGGGGGATTTCCTACCAGCCCAGACATGCTGAGGGAAGTGCCACAGTCACAGTTGAATTGTGCTGTGGTGAGCTGCGTCTCTGGCGGTGGGTTAATGTTACACACTGGTGTTGAGCAGTAATTTCTGTGGTTGCATGGGGAAGCAGTCATTTAAAATGTCTTTTCCTTTTACAGGGCAGTTTTTCTTTTTTCTTTCTCACTCCCATGCCAGTTGTTAGACTTGATGTTTGTGGGGAAGCACCTCCCTTCATCTTGATTTGTGCCTGTGTGTTGCTCCCAAGGCAAACCACCCGGGACTTTTTTAGGCATTGAGGACTTGAATGGAGCGTCATCTGCTGCTTGGGTAGAGTCTGGTTGGAATGGGTGAGCGTTGTGGCGTTAACTGGGCCAAGTGGTGCCAGGTGTAACTTGGTTCTGCCGCCATGGCCCTGTGAGTAGGGACTCTGGATGGGCTGACAGGACTGCGGTGTAGCTCATCAGGGACATGTTGCTGCACTGTTGTTTCCAGTAAACTCTTTCTGGAAGATAAATGCTAGTGCCATGCTGCATGTTCTGTGTTCCGGTGTGCAGTAGAGTGCTCACCAGGCTGTTGACAGCATTGTCACTGCTGTGAACTCACTCCAGCCTTTCCACCTCTCCCATGAAGGGAGCACTGATTTGGGTCTGTTAGAAACAACCAGTCCCAGTGACTTGGGCACTGTGCTTGCCTGAGGATGCATGGACTCTGGTGGTCTGCGTACCATCTGGTCCTGTCCCCACCCCTAACCTCTTAGCAAGCCATATCTCTCTCCACCTGCCAGTTCTCAACAATGTGTGAGGATGCTGCTCTGCTCCCCAGCAATACAGATAATGAGTGCAGCTGCACCGGAAGTGGAGACTGAGGTGAATGTAAGCCTTTATGTATGTGTCCATTGTACAGCGCTCTGTAGTTCAAGAGGCACTTCCCGTACGACTTCACATTTGCTTTAAGCAGACATAACTCAGGAGGCAGCAGGGTGTGAGTGATGAGGGAACAGATAGCGGCTCAGTGTGCAGCTGCCCAGCATTGCAGCCTGCTGCACAGCAGAGCCCAGTGGGATCCTGGGCTGTGAGCACAATCCTGCTGCCTTTCCCCATCCCCTACTGCTGCTTGTTGCTAGCATGTGCTGTGGATCTCACTGCTGGAGCCACAGACCTCCATGCACAGGCAGCACTCGCTGTTTACAGAGGACCCTGAGGTGCCACCAGGAGCTGAGGACCAGGCACAGCACCTCCTTGCATCATTAAGCCTTCCTTTTCTCTCCTCCTCTGGCATGGAGAACTTCAAACAACTAAATTGTTCTTTGGAAATGTCTTCCCTCACCTGCACACCTAGGTGCATTGTCTGCCTCTCTGGGCTCCTCATCACACTCTTAGCCCACATCTGCAGCTTCCTTCCCTTTCTTGCTGTCGATGCCCCTCATGGTGGGAACTGCCCAGCCTCATGCCGTGGCCCCAGAGTGGAAACTGGCTTTTCTTGCGGGTCAGGACCTGGAGAAGCCCTTGCATGAGGAATTCCTCTTCTCTCCTTGTCCTCAGCCATCTTAACCTCCTTGCTTGTTCTTTGACTTTCCACTTTGGCTTGTTTTTATTCTCCTGTTTCCTCACCTGATTTTAGATTCCTGTGGTATTTTCTTCTTCTTAGACGCCCCAGGGGTTCCTGAGAATGTGGAAAACAGCCAGTGAGCATCAAAGCAGGGTGCAAAGTGGGCCCTGCTCTTACATCTGAGTGTCAGACACATTCCACCTACAGTGCACACCTGTAATGCACACCTGTAATGTCACCCAGCAAGAGGCAGAACGCTGGGACGTGGAGATGGAAGACACGACCTTTGTTGTGTTCTTCAGCCTTGTGGCCCAGACACATACATCATCACAAGGGTCCCAGAGGGGAGCTGTCTTTTCTTTTCACATGTCACACTGTGCCATGATAGCAAACAATGAAAAAAGACATTGAAGAAGAAAAAGTACCCTGAGTCCCAGCTGATTTTGTTATTCCGAATCTTTTATCTCCCTGTCCACACATGCACGTAATTTTACTCAATTGAGTTTACGTATGTTCTGTATTTTGTCTCCAAAATTTAAAGACTACTTAAGATTATCACTTTATATTACCACCAATGGCTTTATTTTCAAATTTAATGTTCCATCATATTTATGAACAGTATTGCTTAAGCATTTCCCAAGTAGTATAAAATTGCGGTGTTCCTGTGGGCAGTGAGGTTCCTGCTCATCTTTGCAGTGCATAGGATTTCTCTTTCTTTTGGATTACTTCTCCAAGACTGGATCGGCAGGTCAGAGCACATACCTCATGACCTCTGTTGCTGTACTTCTACACTGAAAGTTTGACTTCCCCAAATCACACATGTACGAAAGTATCATTCTCAGTATACCCTTACCTTGTTTTCAGAGACAACATGTCCTGAATTTTGCATATTGCAATGGACAGACTGTTCTGTGGACTACCATGTATAAGTCTGTGAATTCTGCAGGTTACACAGTGTATGAGCCAGCTGCAGAAGGACCAGCACTGTGAGGTCATATTGAGACCCCAGAACCAAATCTCTTTGGTAAACACAGTGAGAGCTACTGAATGGAATTAAGGGGAGAGCTGGCTCCAGCGGAGCAAGCCAGATAAGGACAGCTGAAAAGCCTCAAGCTAAGTTATTAATCACTTCAATAAGCAGTGTAAGCTGGTAGGTCTAAATTTAATAGTAAAACTATTTGATAGTTTAATAAGATGCTACACTGGTATATTACTGGTGTGTGTGTTTCATATTACTTCCAAGTTTACTGACAAATTATTTTAATACACAGTTGAAAGCTGTTAACTTGAGTATACAAGTAGGACTAGGACAGTTGTCTGATACCTTTTCTAGCTGAACTGGTACATGTGCCTTTGCTTCGCATGGGTCTGTATCAGGCAGCAGTTGATGGACTGTATCTGAGGTTAGTTTGTTGAGTGGAACTTAAAATATTCAGTATGCAATTTATGAAATTAGGAAGAGACAAAATGAGACTGCTTGAATATATTCTATAAATGTTTGCAGTGGTAATATGATGGTCATATAACAACTTCAAAAATACATTTTTTCTATGGAATAATCAAATTACCAACATAAACTTTATTTTATTTTGCCATGCTGGGGATTGAACCCAAGGGCTTGTAAATGCCAGGCACATACACTGCCACCAAGCTATGCCCACAGCCTTCAACATTCCTTTTAAGACCATCTGCAATCCTACTCTGTCCCTGCCATCAGATGTCAAGTGCAGCCCTCTAAGAGGATGTGGATTTGTCTGGGGAGTGGAGGGACTTTAAGCTTTAAAACTTTGTAAGCTTTAAGGGCTTTAAGCTTACAAAGCAGATGCTCTACCACTTGAGCCACACCTCCTGTCTATCTATTTGCTTGGTTATTTTAGAGATGGGCTCTCTCAAACTATTTGCCTGGACTGGCCTTCAGCCACAATCCTCCTGATCTCAGCCTCCCAAGTAGGATTACAGGTGTGAGCCACCAGCACAGGGCTAGGATGTGGATTTTAATGGCAAGCGAGAATTGGTTCCTTTAGAAAACTAGCCTTTTCTAGGCTTGTGAAACTGTATCCCCTGTTCTGTATTCTTCCTAAAGAGCCAGGTGAGATTGAAGCTAGGGAAGAGGAGAATCACTGGGTCTTCCTTCTACACTCCTACCTCTTGGGAACAGCAATTACCTGTCTTGTTTGAAAGTAGCAGTTAGAAAAATCACAAAGAAATCGTCTTTTTAATATTTGCCTGTCTTCCGTTGTACTGTTGGGTTGTTTTATTCATCACATTTTCCATACCTCAAAAGAAATGTTCTTTCAGGATTAGTATGGTAAAATCATGAGCCTTCAGGGAAAGAAAGAAAACATGGAGTCCACCCTAAAGTGAAGTGCTCTCAGCTAACAAAGCAAGTGAATGTTCACACACATGTGCCGAGTTCAGGTTGCACCTTGTCAGTGGTTTGCACCAAGCCATTCAGTTGCATCACCATAGTCACTGGAGAATCTGGGCTGTGAGTTCACACAAAAGTACAGGGACTCTAGGACATACATCCCAGCTCCTGCCGGTTGCCAGCTTTTGTACAGATCTCAAACCTAGGGGCTTTTGTGAGACAAGCCATGAGAGGTTGAGCTCTTGTCTGTAGGTATGCGTTGCAATTATCTGACTTTCCACTCATAGATACAGATGTTTTCCTATAAAAATCCAAAATTATTCTTAAAAGTTAGTGGCTACTCTCTAGTTGTCTGGTACCTTGTTGAGGGATCTGGCCACAGAGACAGGACTGACGTGACCTGTGATAAGCAGGGCTCTCTGGGAGATAAAGAGAATGAGGCTCAGGCTCAGTGGAAGAAGCAGCATCTGGATTTACTCAACGTTTTTCAACACTTAAGATGCTTGTGCCATAAAATAAAATCCCATTGCAATCAGGGTTTTCCTGTGTGAAAAAGAAATTCAAAATTCCATGTCCTCAAACACTGCCCGTCCTACCAGTGGGCTCAACCGCTTCGGGAAGCCTTAGGAGCAGGTTTGGGAGAATCTCAGTGGAGAGTAATGTCCTGAGGTTGTCAGCCTCATGTCTAAACCACAGAGCAGAATGCAGACAACGCAACCAGCAAGTGGGCAAAGTGAGTATGCTCGCCAACTTTCCTACACACTTTGGGAGGACAAGGATAGACTGTGTATCAAGCATGTTAAAGAACACAATTTAACATGCTAGTTAAATTTAAATTTAACTAGAAAAGCAATGTGACCTCCCTCATTTGCTCCCAGAATGCCAGAAAGTAGCTGTTTCTCACAGCACACTCCCTTGCCTACCATCTCAGGGGATGTTTTGCTGGTGGTTGTACTGCTAGTGAAACTTGCAGAAGCCAGTGAAGCGCCAAGGCTCTGCATTCTTCACCTGACTGGATAGCTATACAGGTCTCACTTGCTGTCAAGAGCTTGCTCCCTTGTGGGAGTTTTTCATGCCTCTGACTAGACTTGCCTACAAAAGTCCTCAAATCAGCAATGTTATCATTGTGTCCATCTGTGTCAATCGAGTTAATGTGCTCACAGTCATAAAGCAGCTGAAATTTGTAGTACTTCCAGACTTCATAATTGATAAATGTTTCATTAACAATAAGTTAAAATCATGTTAGAGCTCTTAACGTTCAGAAACCTTCTGGGAACATCCCTTTCCCTCTGTGTAATTGGGGCCTTCAGTGGAGAGAAGCCACAGGGAGAACTTAGGTGTTAGAAGAAAAGGAAAGGGACCTGCAGAGAGAGGGATATGCAAAGCCCAGAGGTGGGTTCTTGTGCTTGGCACATTGGCCAGCCAGATCGCCGTGGGTAGTTTACAACCCTCTGAACCGTTGCTTTCTCTCCTCTAAGGACAAGAATAACAATAGCAAATGTGAACACCACAGAAGACAATAAGTAATTTTCTGGACCATCTGAAGCTTCCTCAGAGCCTTAGTGAGGCTCTTGGCTGCCCTGAGCTGGGAGGGAGGGGCAAGAACTTAGGCGAGTGGAAGCATGCATTTCAGATTTTTCATTTAATTAACTTTTAAATAAACAAATTAAAATATGCCCCTTTGTCATTGGTCACACAGTCTTGGGTTCACCTCTCTGCTTCCTCCCTAACAGCAATTGTTCCTTGTTTCTGTGTGGCTCACTTCTTGTGGGGTTTTAGGAATCAAACCTGACGTAGTGAAAAAGTAACTGCAAAAAAAAATTCAAAATTTTAACAGAGGGAATGAAGATGTAGCTTAGGTGGTAGAACATTTGGCTAGCATGTGTGAGGGCCTGGGTTTCATTCCCAGCAACACACACACACAATATTAATAGGAAGAACTTTTAGTTTTAAACTAAATGGACCGTTTGTAAAAAGGGCTCCTGCTTGTGAGGAGAGTAGAATTTGCAGCACCATCCCTAGTAGGAACTCAGAGCAGTTGAGACATTTGGTGTTTTTTGCAAGAACCATGTGAAACCTGGTCTGAGATAGAAATCTGGTGGTTGATTCTGAATAGGTTAGATGTGGACAACCCAGCTAAGTTTCATCCCAACCCTCAGACTTCAGGAGTCTCCCTACAGAACGAGGCCTGTTGGCAAAGGAAGAAGAGAGAGATCTGTGTCTACTGCAATAATCATCCTGTGCTGAAGGCTTTGTGTTTTGATGGTATTGGGAGCTGTGGTTCTGTACAGCTCAGTTGGTCTCTGGGTCTGTTTAAAATTCCTTCCATCTGATTTCTTCTCTCACTTGTACTTTGAACTAGAGTCAGGACTTGGCTTTGGGCCACAGTCGTGCAGCAGTTTTAGAGCTGTGTCGTTGTGACATCAGTCCTAGTCTCTCTTATGGGGGCCAACTGATTCTAAAATGACCTATGCAGGGAAGACGACCTTGAGCTCTCAAGCTCTGCTGCTCTCAGCATATCACTTGGCTGTGTCTTAAGTGGGGTCAGCTCTTTTGAGATTGCCATTAAATGGTTAGTGGTGGGAATGTAGGGCCACTGTAGCACCTTCCTGTCCTCATTGGCACCTTCCTGTCCTCATTGGTCCTCAGTCTCTTCCTGGCCTGTTCCCTCCACCCTGTGAACACAGCTAAGAATCCACAACCTGAGAGAGAACTTGGGGATGTAAGGAGAAGATTGTGGACCAAGAGCATGGCTTCTTAATATAGAAAGAGTAAGTCAGACGGAAAGAAAGAAAGACAATAAGAATGATGCATGGTAGATTTTGGTTTAAGTAGTTGGTTCTTTGGAATTTAATAGAATTGTGTATCTTTTAACAAAACTGAGTTTTGTGGTTCGGCCATAAGGCAATACTACATCCCAGACAAAGATAAATGAAGGCCCAGCTCCTCGTGTAAAAATGCAAGGTGTGGCTGCTAGAATGACTCAAGTGGTAGCGCACCTGCCTAGTAAGAACCACCCCAGTACCACCGAAAAAAAAAAAGAAAATATGAGGTGTATTTAGTAAGAGATGTTTCCTTTCTAATTGTTTCTCACTGTTTTCTCTTTATAGTACAATGCCTTGGTCCCTAAGGGATTGCAGCCTCAGCCACTGTCCTGTAGCCATTTGTCAGTACTGCTGTCATTAAGTGCCATCCTACATTAGAAAGTGTGATCAGGGCTCCCAAAGGACTCTGGGGAAGAGGGAAAGTTCTGTGTGGGGGTCCTTTGGGGGCTGTCCCTTTTCCTGAGTCTACTTGGCTTCCTCCAAGCAATTTGGTACTTACTCACTTCCAATCTTTGTCAGTATGTATTGTAAATACAACCCTTGTTATGTTAGTTTATTAGGTAAAAACACACTGAGATTTGAGTCAGGCTAAGGAGCATGGAGAATTTGAAGCGATTTCAAACAAGCTGGATATTGCATGTACCATGGTGTCAGTATAAGCAGGCCCCTCCACTGAGCTGTGTGCTCTGCCTGTGTGTGGAGAGTTACTCTGTGGAAGAGGTGCACCTTTATAGGAAGGAGCATTGGTTTCTGGTTGCAAGTCACAAGCAACTACCAGCCATTGATAACCCCAGGGATGAGAGGCCAGGGGCCTCCCTTCAAAGCTTGGCATTCTTCAGAAATACAAGTTTTAGAGAATGAGAGAACCTCTAAAATGTTCTCCTAACATTGGCTCACCAGCACAGAATGTCTCTCTAGGTCTCTGTCTCTTGTGTTTTCTTTTTATTATTGATCAACCCCTGAGGGAACAAATGAACCCCCATATATAGACTACTTAGGTTTTGTAATTGTTGTTTGCTCCATCTTTCTATTTTTATTGTGTGACAGACATTATGATGTTTTATCCACCAGATACTTAAATGCATTTGTAAGAAAAGAAGACATTTTTCTATGACAACAATTATCTTTAACACCTAAATGTCTTCAGAACTAAAATGGTGGCACCCTTTCAGTTAGCGTTCTTTCCAGGCAGGCATTGCCACTCCCAGTTGGCCCTGCACTCAGCAATTGCACAGGACTTCCTCTAATTTCTGGCCAGGCTCTGGCTCAGGGCTTATCATAAACATAGACACATTTGTGCCTTTCTACAATGTGAGGATTTATGGAATAACAATAAATTCACATGCTATGTTAATTTTGTTGTCTTTGATTCACAAAGTACTACTGATTTAACTTGGTATTCATGGCCATTGTCAGTGACAGGTTCTTTTATTCGTACGTTAACCACTAATATTGACTCTCAGATCAACAGTTGCACTGCACACAGTAGGTATGGAATGGCTAAGAAAGTGTTAAAGCAGCTGCTGGGGACCTCACTATAGGCAAGAGCAAAGAGCTGATAGAGATGCAAAGAAAGCCACTGCAGGTGATTGGATAAGATATTAACATAGCAAACCCCATTACAGCAGGGCTGCCAAACACCTGGGTTGATTTGAGGTACTGACTTGTATCTAGGCTTGCTGAGTCTGGAGGAACAGTAATGGCAGTTCTACTGGGCCAAGTCGATGGGGCAGGATCATGCTGAGCTGAAGTGCTTGGGACCTGATGTGTGTACCAAATGTATGATGGGTTGGTGGATGCTCTTGTACCCCAGTGTTATTGCCCATGTGAGGGGGCTGCATCATTCATGGGTCTGATGTGTTTGATATGCTCAAGGGCCTTATTCTTTATATGGTTTTGATATGCCCATGTGTGCCCTGATTTACTTCAATAAGGCCATAAATAGAAATATTTCATTTTGGTAAATAAGTTTTGAGCTTCCATGGTTTGTGCTAGACAAATGTTGGTTATTTACTTGTATAAACAAGATGTGGAGTCATTCTTCCTTAGCATTTGACTCAAAATGGAACAAACTACTGTTCTGCAAAATGGATTCACTCGGGGCAAGGCACAGCCTGATCTCCACAAGGCTGTAGCATAGGACAAAATGGTCAGTTCATTGTATTCTTCTGTTTGGCAGGAGCTTGGAGGTATAGCTCATTTTTGTCTCTCTTACTAATAAAATAGTTTTTCCTTCAGTTCACTTGCTTCTAGAGCAGAAAAGGCAACAGTGAAACAGAGAACTTCTGTGCTTCATGTGTGTCTTGTCCTGGTTACTGGCCTAGAAGCTGCAAAAGAGAGGAAGCTCTATGTTAAAAAGTGGAACTAAAGTTTGCAAATAAGCGTCGAAGGGCAAATCACAACTTAGACATCTTAGTTGGCTTTATTTTCTACTCTAGAATCAGACAACACTTCATTCTATAAGCCAGAGTATGTGTGCCAATGAACTAAGCAGAAGAGGTTGCTTTTATAAACAGAGAAGAGCTGCAAAAACACAGAAACAAAGAACAAAAGACAAATTGGACATTTCAGAGTTCCTCTTAAGGCAGGAGTATAGAGAGTCGGAAAAATGAGTGGTTGACCTCAGGTTACCTTTCTTGTGTAGGATCCAAGGAAGCTGGGATCATCATTGTCATGGAGGTTGTAACCAGTAGGAAACTTGGCTGTGGCTCTCCTTTCTCCAGGTCTCCAAGGTCTGGTAAACAGCTTGGTTTCAGGTTGGTAATGTGGAAATTCTGCCTCACTTACTTTTTTGATGCTTAGCTTGGTCTGTTAGGTTCTTAGTCCCAAACAATGACTTCTTCTTTACTGAACTTAATGGAAATCGCTTCTTCTTTTCTTCTAAGAATACCCAGAAGCATACTTTTCAGTGTAGCATAAATACCAGATTGGTGTGCTCATATCAAGTGGGTCTTTTTTTTTCCCCCTTTGTTTTTCTAAACCTGCTAGATTAGAGAATTGGAGGAATTTGGCTTGTTATAATTTTAATGGGGCATTTTTTTGCCAAGATTTTTTTTTTTTGTAAGAGAATATTTAAAGCCTGGCCTTTCTGACAATTTGCTTTAAATTCACAGTAACTAGGTTAAAATCATACAGCTTGCAGAAGCATCAGTGACACTTTCATCAGTTAAACTCCCAGAGATCTCATATGTCAACTGGAGGGAGCACCTCCAAAACTTCTGTCCCACTGGGTGTACCTGAGAGCTCTGTCAGGACACAGCCAGCCTTGGAGACTGCCTGAAGACTGAGTGAGCAGGCTAGCCAGAGCCTGAGGTCAGCCAGTCACTGCCTGAAGACTGAGTGGGCCAGCTAGAGCCTGGAATCAGAACTTGAATGACAGCCCATAATGGCAATGAGGTTCCAGGGTCTTGTCTTCCCCTTTGTCCCCACCCTTGCCTCAGGTGCAGGCCACGTCCTGGAACTGAAGGGAAAGCTGGGGAAGGGACTCCAGTCTGCCTGTCTAAGAGAGCAGAGGCTGTGCCATGCTCCATACACATCTTGTGCTCTCCTTCCAACTGGAAGCTCTGAGGTCTCCTTGTTGAAGAGTTTTTGTAGAGCTACCCATTTACCTTTTCTTGTGCTTGGGCGGGTCTGAAAGTTCCAGTCTCCCATGAATACGTTTGACCTTTTGGTAACCAGCTGCCCATCTATAACCATTTAGGACCTCATCTGAATTACTTCATTGGCATAAACCCAAGTGAAGTCAAAGATGCTTCATTACACTGCCTTTGGGGGGGAGTGGCAATCAGGGCCTCATGCTTGCTAAGCAAGTCCTCTACTAGTTGGGCCACATCTCCAGCCCAATAGGTGCCCAAAGACACTCTTATCACCCACACTCCTAGGGTTTTAAGGGCTCTGTGCCAGGAACCAGGGATAGTGAACAAACGTGTTAATTATACCAAAATTAGAAAGAGGAGAACACATATCAAGTTGAGTTTATCCTTGGAATGCAAGTCTGGTTCACCATTCACAATTAAGCTAGTGACAGTCACCTCACCATTAAAAAAACAAAACTCATGATAAGCTCAGTCAACACACAAAAACAGGTGACAATTTCAATATCCATACTTGTCTAAAATCCAGCAAACCAGGAATACAAGGGAATTCCTCAGCCTTGTGTAGTGTCCCTGAAAAACTTCCACCCCAAGAAGGAACTCAATGCTTTCCTCCCACTAACATCTCAGACAAGGCAAGGATATCTTCATCACTGCTGCTCAACACAGAGCTGTAAGGCCTCACATTTCCAGAAGGCAAGGGAAGAAATAAGAGGTGTACATATTGGAAAGGAAGGAGTGAGACCATCTTCATTTACAGATAACTAATTATCTCTGTAGAAAATCCAATGGAATCTACAAAAGCAATTTAAAAACTGGTATGTGATTCTAGCAAGGTTGTAGAAAGAAAGACCAACAAACAAATCAATTATATTTCCATATACTTGCAATTAACAGACATCCAAATTTTAAAAACAGTACCATTTGTCACAGTGGAACAGCCAGGTGACACAGCTCCTCATACCCAGCGGCATTTGAACTGTAAGGATTACCTTTCCTTCAAGAGGGGCCTGACCTTTTTATCCCCCAATCAAACGACAAGCCAAGGGAGTCCAAGATAGCTTCTGAATGAATTGGTTTACTGGAATGTACACAGAAGCAGAATAAGCAAGATCAAACAAAAGCAATATGTGAATAAATAGGCAGAAGAAAATTACTCAAGCAATTTGCTAGAAACGAACAGAACACCACGAGTCCATGGACGGAATCGTCCAAACAACTAGTCCTTCAAGGTGGCACTCACATGGGTCTGTAATGCCATCAGGTATCACTCTGCTAGGCCTGTGCCTTTTCAGAGTGAGTATTCTCAGAGTGAAATGGCAGTCTGAAAGCACAGAATTTATAGTCCCAGTTGGTGGATTATCTCAGCATCCAGAAGCCAGTTTTGGAGGGAAAGGTCTAGGACACCATATCTCATTCACATGTCAGTGCAACGTTGTCAATCAGCCAGTTGTCAGGGTGACTGTCACCAGCCACTTGGCTCAGCTGCAGCTTGGTTACAGGAAAATCTCAGGAGTTTGAGCTGCCAATGCGTAGTCCCATTGGTCATAATTAAAATAGCAACATGCCTAGATTCCCAGGAGTCGTAACATAGCAAACACATATGATAGCATTTGGAACATGACAAATCCCAAAATATATAGTAAGTATGTATCCTTAACAAGATATAAGTAAGGTCTGTATGTTAAAAATTACAAAAGCACTGAGGAAAGAAAGAAGACTTAAGAATGTCTAAATTAATGGAGAAATACTCTATGGATTGGAACTCATTATAATAAAGAAGTCAGTTTTCACCAAATTGAACTCTGGATTCAGTGCAATCTAATTAAAATCCCAGCAGGGTTTAAATAGAGATTGATAAATTGATTTTAGTTTTTATATAGAAGGTAAACAAATTAGTTTACCTAAGTAATTTTGGAAGAATAAAATCTGGAGACCTACACTATCAGCCTTCTGTAGTGTAAGAAGACTTACTGTAAAACTGCAGTAGCCAAGGTGGGGTGGTATTGCAAAAGAACAAACATAGTCAGTGGGACATGATAGAGAGCCCAGAAACTGATCCACGCAGATGTGGTCAACTGACCAAAGACAATTCAATGAAGAAAGGACAATACTTTCAGCAGGTATTTCTCAAATAATTGGATGACCAGGTGCCATAAAATGAACTTTGCTCTATAACTTACACCTTGCACAAGAGCTAAAGCAAGCAGGATTGCAGATCCAAGTGTAAAACCCAAGACAACCCTTTAGAGTTTAGGAGACTGACTTTTGTTTTGTTTTGTTAGGGAAAGAAAGGATACACTAGGAAGCCTTTGTATTAAGAGTTCTTCGGTATGATTCCAAGAGCATGTTCCATGAAAGAAAGAGATAATAAATTGGACCAGGTCACAACTTTTGCTTTGCCAGACTGGGAGAAAATACTGGAAATCATAGGACAAAGGACTTGTACTGGAATATATAATGAACCTTCAAAACTCAAACAATTAGAAAGCAAACCCTTTTAAAGTGGGCAAAAGATTTGCGCAAACACTTCATCAAAGGACACACACGAGTAACAAATGAGCCTATGAGAAGATGCTCACTGTCATTCAGTAGGGAAATGCAGAGCAGAGCCACAATGAGGTATTAGTGTACAACTCTTAGAATCATGGTTTTCTCAGTGTTGGGAATGGAACTCGGGTTCCACAAATGCAAGCCCTGTATCATTGAGACACTGCCCCCCCAGTCCTGGAATCAATTTTTCTTTTTTTTTGCAGTACTAGGGTTTGAACTCAGGGCCACCAACTTGCTGGGCATGCACTCTACCACTCAAGCCATACCAGTACCCATTTTTGTTTTAGTTATTTTACAGATAAGGTCTTATGGGAGGTTTTGACCTGGGCTGGCTTTGGACCATGATCCTCTTACCTATGCCTCCCAAGCAGCTGGGACTACAGGCTTGATTTACTGCACCTGGCTTGTGGAATCACTTTTTAACAAATCTGACAATAGCAAGTACTGAAAAGAAAGTAGAGCATCTTTGCCCCCAATTGTTTCTTACCAATTTATTCTTTCCACTCTTTCACCATATGCAGAAATGCTCATGTAAAAATCACCCAGGAACCTCAGGTGCCTCCCAGATCTTGGAGGAGTGCTGGTGGCCAAAGACAGGAAGTAGTGCCTCATAAAGACACCAAGTCACAGTCTGCCCCTTCATCACTTACTGGCTAGGCTGTGAATGGAGATGAAGGACATCAGTACCTTCAGAAGTACCTGTGATGGGCGAACTTAATAAGCCTAGCAATGGCTAACATTGTGTGCATGTCCTAGGACACTGCAGAAAGCAGCGTCCCTGCTGACGCCAGGCAGCTCCATCTACTGAGATGCCAACCAGGCGTCTCCCAACCACACCTGCCTCCGTGGAGAGCAGGCATCATTGTGGGCCCTCACTTCAGAATTATCTGGCTGGCACAGAAAATGGATAGATTAACTTGAAGCACATTGAGAGTGGCTATGCTTCAACAGCCTGGTCACTTGCTCCCATAATCCCTATGTGGTGTGACAAAAGATAAGCATTTGGTCTTTATCCTAGGATCCTGACACACTGAATTTCCAGCCATGAGCTCCCTTCCCTGAGCTTCAGGTGGGTGCTATCACCAGAAAAACCAAGGGAAGATGAGAAGCCTGGGCCCTGTCCCTCCACTTGAGGGAGGCCAAAGATGCTAGAGATTGAGTATATTGCCAGGGCCAGCGACTCATGCCAACGTGACACAGCCTGCATCAAACCTCTGAAAGAGGCTACACCTGGAAGTGCCCACACCACAGCCCGGGTATTGCTTCCAGCAGACTGTTACTGGGGTGTAGCGGTTATAATGAACCAGCAGGCAAGGTCCCTGCATCCTTTCAGGGAGGAAACTCACACTGTTCTGGGTCAGTGAATCCTGGACAGGCCGAGAGAACAGAAAACACATGGATGGGCAGGGTCTCTTTCTGGAAGGCAGACCAGAGAGTAATGGGAAATGATGAGATGCAGGAACGATAAAGCAGCGCCTCGGTGCTGATGATTATCCTTGAAAGACAGATCAAATAGTAACCAGTCAGTCAGAAGTGCCTGCTGTATTTCTACAAGTATAAGCTCCCTTACATTTTTAAAGTTGCTTGACTAGAATTCCAAACTTGATAGACTCAGCACAACATCCACTCGTACCCAAGACAGATGAACTCAGTCAAGTATTAGTGAACCAGATTCTGCAGAATATTAAAAGAATTGTAAACAGTGACCTGGTGAAGTCACGCCAGGGCTGTGAGGATGACTTCTGCCAGGCCATCTATTGATAAACTATTAATTCATCTTCTTTGTTTCTTTGTTTTTTTGAAGCAGGGTCTCACTGTGTAACCCAGGCTGTCCTTGAACCCACAATCCTAATGCCTTGGCCTCATGAGTGCTGGGATTCTAAGTATTCACTACTGTGCCCAGCGCAATGCATCTTAATAGGTCAAAGGAAAAATCATATTTGATAGAATTAAAAGTGAATTTTGTAAAAACCTGTAGTATTGGGACAGAATACTTTCCACTTAGAGAAGTTTCCTTCTCCTGGCAGGTACGCTTGGTCTCTGGTCCCCACCAAGAAAGGCAGGTACCCTGCTGCTGTGATTAGGACTAGTTCATTCCGTGGGCAGTTTGTGTTCTGGAAACAAGTTAGTTAATACAATAATTACATGAGAAAAATTAAATGAAAGGTATGCATATCCTGAAGAGAAGGCAAGTTTGTGTTACTTATGTATGATCTGAATTTCAACTTTGCAAAACAAAAAACAATCAAATCCATTGACTAACTATGAAGCATAACATGCATGTCGAGCACAGTGGCTGATCACTGAGTACACACATTCGAAAGCTCCCTCTGTAGAGGGAGGAGGACGCTCAGCCATGAGAGTTTGGCAGTGCATGTCTCTCAGTCTGAGCAGTCACTATAAGGCCTTTTCTTTATTCCCCTTTACCACACGCTTCATGCTCCTCATCTGTAGCTCACTACACTGAGTTCCTAATGGCCAAGAGCTTCACAACTGACAGGTTAAACACACAAACACGAGCTGGGCACAGCGGCTCATGCCTACAGCCCTGCCTACTTAGGAGACAGAGATCAGGAGGGATTACAGTTAGAGGCCACCCTGGGGGGAAAAGTCAGTAAGACCCCATCTCAAGCCAATAAGCTGGCTTACGTGGGAGGCCAGGTAGGAGGATCATGGCTTGAGGCTGGCCCAGGACAAGAACATCATCAGACCCTACTTGAAAAATAACTGAAGTAAAAAAGGGCTGGGGGTGTGGCACAAGCGGTAAATCACCTGCCTAGCACGGGAGAGACCCTGAGTTCAAACCACAGAAGAGTAGAGGATAAGAAAAGGTGTATCAGGCTACACAGTTTGCAGAGCAGCCTGGGATGCCCTGAGCGTGGAGCAATAACCTATTAGTGCCGATCTGGCTGTGTCATGCCCTTGCTGATACCTGCCCACCTCCACCCCTGACCACTACTCTGGGCACTGGGTTCAGGGCTCCTTTGGTGCCCTCTTTTCTCGTTGACTGTACTGCTTCAGACTGAGATGCATTAACACCTGTAATGGCATGTGTGATTTGGGGGACTTCCACTGAGTCGTGGTGTTGATGTGTGCAGCTGCGTAAGTCTGCTCCTGCAGGTGCAGGGTGTATGATGTAACGCGTCTTTAGTGCATACTTGACCAGTTCTGGGTTTTCCTCATTCTGCTTTGTTTGGTGCACTGTATCTTCCTTTTGTTGTAATAAGCACGGGTGACATGGGTATTTTTTCCATGAGTTCTGTTGAATATATTACAAGGGTTTCACATGTACCAAAAAAATAGGGTTGCAAGAGCATAGTTTATGAGAATGTTCAATTTTAGAGCTCATGGCAAAGTGTTTTCCAAAACAGTTCTGCCATCTTACACTCCTACAACATCAAAGACATTTTGTGCATCCCTATCCTTTCTAGTGCTTGACATCAAATGGTGTGTTCATTCTTGCTCACTGAGCAAGTGTAGAATAGAGTCTCCATGTGGTCTTGACTTGCACTTCTCTGATCTCTTGGTGACATTGAGCATTCTATTCATGTCATTAGAGGCTGTATCCTCCCTTGTCTGTGAGTCGCTTGTTCTTGGCCCTTGCTTGTGTCTCTGTTGGATTTTTGTGCTCTTCTTATCCGTTATAGGAATTTTTTTTTTGACATGTCAGATGCAGTTCTGAAATGATAGGCATGCTTGAGAAATCCCCTTGGAAACAGCTAGTATCCTCACACCTCACCCACCACGTGATATCTGGGTTTTCAATTCTGGTTGCAATAAATAGCTCCCCCCTTTGCTTTTTGGTGGTTGTTTTAACAACCTCGACCAAAGTTCTATGTCATTGTTATTTCATACATCTCTTATAGCATCTCAGATTTCTCTGTCTGCTTACTTAAGTATGGGATCCAAACTGTCTTTCTCTTATTCTTTTGATGGCAAACCTTATGAGGTCAAATATGCCTGAGAATATTTTTTCCTTTCTTCTTTTTTTTTTTAAATTAATGTAAGTTAATTGTACAAAGGGGTTTCATTGCCTGAGAGTATTTTTGTCTTGCTTGCTCTTGCATTTGAATGTCAATCTGGCTGGATATAAAAGTCTAGGTTCTAAGTTCTTTATCTTCAATAAATTAAAAATACTACTCCACTATTTTCCTGCCTCCTGTGTTGCGTTTTTCCTTTCTGAAAGTTTTCCGTGTCTATTTGTTGACTTTAATTTCTTTTCTTTTCGACAGGGTCTTGCTACATAGCCCAGGCTGGTCTGGAACTCTGAGGCTCAAGCCATCCTCCTGCCTCAGCCTCCCAAGTAGCTGGGACTATAGGTGTTTACCACCATGCCCTGCTGTCTTTGATTTTTTTTTTTTTTGTCTTGTTTTGTAGTACTGTTTGGACTCAGGACCTCATGCTTGCAAGGCAGGTGCTCTACCACTTGAACCACTCCACCAGTCCTTTTTTGTTTTGGGTGTTTTCAAGATAGCGTCAGGAGAACTGTTTGCCAGTGCTGGCTTCGAACCATGATCCTCCTAATCTCTGCTAGGATTACAGGCGTGAGCCACAGCACCCTGTTTATCTTTGATATTCTTAAATGTCACTATCATGTCCTAGTTTGCAGATGGTCTCCCACCTATAAAATGTGAGAATTAATTGATCCATATAAAGCCCATAGAACAATTACGCAGTAGTAAGCATAAATAAGTATTAGCTGTTTTGTTCTTTATTATAATTATTTGTATCCAGTTTTGTGGATTTTTGAGTCTTTTTTTGTTACCTCTCTGCTTTTGCCTAATCATTGGCCTTTGACAGGAACAATCTCATGTAAGGGAAGGAAAACAATAGAATGAAAAATGGGACTGTTAGCAGTTCTGATACAGAGAACTGATAATGTTGCGGTGACAGTTGTGGATTTTGGTGACTCAAATTATCTATACTTCAAATAAGCATACCATCAATATTGCAGACTTGTGTGGTGTCCTTGTTTTAATTTCTTACTTAAGACAACTTTTTATTTTCAATGCTTATAAAAATGCTTATCTCCCAGGTTATAAATTAATTTTATAAATTTTAAGCCAGTGTTGGCCAGTTCCAAAATTTTGTTTGTTTTTGGTTGGTTCTGGGGTGGGTGGGCTTGGGAGGGAGGTAGGCTCTTGCTTCAGCCTCTCTAGTGCTGGCACCCAGGCATTTTTGTTTGTGGTTTCTCTTGCCCTTGGATAGCATCCCAACTGTCCTGGAGGAACCGCACCAAGACTCCTCTGAAACTGAGCTTGCAGAGGCCTGCTTGTGGGTGTGGTCTCTTTGGCTTTGCTTTTAGTTCCAAGGTGTGGCTCTTAATCCTGTAGCGGGCTTGTGACTGAGGCATGATCAGGCCCTCTCTGCCTCCTCAGTGGCAAAAGATGCTGAAATCTCCCTTGGCATTTGCAGCCTCATGGTCTCCTTGCCCTCCACATTGACCCCAGTAGTCACAGCCTGTTTGTGGCTCAGAGTCAGCCAGGACTTGAGGAAGGGATGCGTGAGAGATTTTGGCTTCTTCCTTTCTAAGGTTAGTCCCTGCAGTTTCCTGGCAGCCTTGAATCCTGACCTCTGAGTCCTCAGCCCAGAAAACTGCTGCCTCCTTGAAGAGCACGGACCCTATGTGCTGTGTGAATTGCAGAGCCCAACAGAGGTGACTCATTCAGAGTAATTCTCCTTTGCTAAGGGTCATAGCCCTTTTAGTTTCTACCTACAGAAACTAAATGGTATTTTCAAATGGTTGTTTTTTATATTTTGTCCAGAGTTTATTATTGCTATTGGCAAAAGAATTAGTCTGATACAAATGATTCTGTCATTATTGGACTCCAGAAATCTCGATCAATAAGTACATTATGGATGAAAAGACAAATACAAGTAACATGGTTTGCACACCACTCAGAGCCAAGAATGCATTTCCTGTACAAAATTATCCACCTATAGATCTGGCCTTCTGTGCAACCACAGTCAGAGTCACATGTACCTGTGCTGGTTCTGAGGTTGTAGATACCTGGAGCCAGCCAAGCAGAGCCCCGAAAGCCAACAGAAGGATCTGCTCAGAATGGAACTACAGGCTGGGGGGATGGAGCATCTAGGCCACATACACTTTGTCAGAAAAACATGGCCTCATGTTTATTTCTTTTGCTCTTTAAACAATAAGACAATGACTACTGTAGCCACAACCAGAAACAAAATTTCTTATCTGCAGACCATGGTAGGCCTTGTTTCTTGAGGCAGTGAGCATGGCTGGGCTGTTGTGCTCAGTGTCCTGAGCAGCCAGCTCCATCTCCATCTTCCTGGAAGGCTGCAGAGGGGAGGAGCCACTTTCCTGGCACATCCTGTCTACATGACCATGCATTGTTCTCCTGGTTCTGGAACTTGGTGTTCCTTTTTGTTTCTCTTACATCTTATCCCACGCTCTCTGTACCCTTGCAGCCCACCTGTCCCCCTGATTGTGGCCTGGTACTTGTACTGGTGCCTACCAGTGATGTATGGAAAGTCCCAGTTAACCCATTTTAAGTTCAAGGCATAAGTGGAAAATGCATGTAACCCACCTGCCTGACTGACCATGCCCTGTTAGCCACACTGCTGATACACCCTGGAGAGTGTCATTTGTTTCCCTCACAATCACATGGCTGTGGCAGGCTGCTCGCACCTCTGACAATAGAGGTTCTGCCCAGCGTCACAAGAGGGTGATGAACTGTGTGTCACTAAGTCAGGAGGAGCTCAATTCAAAATTCATCCATTGCAAAGGTGAAGACCACAAGTCAAACCTTCCTAAGTCAGGGTCCATCTGTATTTGCTGTATACCTGCTGCTGTTTTCGAAGGGGGTTCCTTGTCTTAATTTTAAATGTAGATGAATCGAGTGCTTGCATTTCTTAAAACCTTAAGTTGCTCCTTTACTCCATATTGCTGTTGATTCTGCCCTGCCCTGTTTCATCCTGTCTTGCCCTGACAGGAGGAAGAAAAGATAGTTTCCTGTCCTATGTCAGCACACACTTGAATTTCTGTTGAATTCTGTTTCTCAGTTTCTTTTGTGTACCTTGAAGTTATTTATCTGCTCATCCAGCACTCTCCCAGCTCACTTTCTTAAGAAGAAAAAAAATGAGAAGTCCAGACTGCCCCAGCAGCATTTAATTTGAAAGCCTTATTCTATGTCACGTCTCGGCACTTGTCTCTGGGGATGAGGATTCATTGACTGCCCACGGACTCCTTTCCTTACTGGTGACAACTCACGAATGGGTGCTGGAGTCTTGCACCTTTTACCAGCTGGCAGTGAGAGTTTCCTCTTTAGCCAAAAGCTGCTAGAATTAGGAAAACCTAGATCTGTTTGTTTACCATAGCTGGTTCATCCCCTCTTCAAGTTCTGCTTTTGCTGATGCATAGTGGTGTTTGCTTTTCATTTGTACCACTCACAGGTTTTTCTTTTCTCTGCAGGTTTTGCATGCAGAAGTGTGTTAGTCTGGTGCCTGGAGTCACACTGGATTTGATAGAAAAGTAAGTAAGATTTTGAGGTCCCACTGGCTTTCTGGATCTGACAGTTCTCTTCCTTTTCTCACTCCTGGTTCTCACAGGTGCTTTCTATCTTCGTGGGGATGTCTCCCTTTCATGTGGATACATCCTTTTGTTCTCTGATTAAAGCTCTGTTTGTGGTGGCTCCACTAGGATGTGTAGGAGACAGCTAACATGGGGCCATGTTTAAAAAGACATGATAAAATGCCGTATTCTTTTGAATACTTAAAATACTGCAGACTCTAAGCTAGTACAGAGCCCAGTGCTATACACAGACCATCTCTACTTGCCCTGGCTGAAAGAGCCTGATGGAAGCCCTGCTCTGACCTCATTTCCTTGACTTACCCTTCAGTGTTCTATAACTCTGCACTGCCCTCTTCAGGCCATTTTGCTGCCTGGGGCAGACAGAGTCCAGAAGTCTGTATTGCTCTCCTTCCAGATTCATTGAGCAATGTGTCTATCTCTTGTTTGGATCTCTTTGGGGTCTGAAATGGTTATCTTGTGACTCTAAGTTTAACCTGTATTTGGAGAGTTTGTTTGTTTGTACATTTGACTCCTCTCTACTCCCCCGATTCATCTTGGTGGTGTAGAAAAAATGGGGAGTTGTATGAAATTTTGTTCTCTGAACCCCTTGTCTCCCATAATTGACCTGCCATATGGTTGTTTTTCAGGTTAAAATAGCCAGGGTCTGAATTTGTTTAATTAGGTAGGAAAAGCAAATCTGCTTTGAAGACCCTCCCTAGAAAAGTTTACTTCCTTTGTATATTTGGTACAATATTCAAGAACATTACACCAAGGCTGTCAGCCTCCCTGTAGTGGCCCACTCGAGTGGGTGGTACAGCCAGTAGAAAGAACCCAAGAGCTGCTTGTGCTGACATGGACCTATCTACCACACCTGTTATTGAATGAAAAATACAGGAAGTGGGATGAATTTTCCAAATGATGTAAACTGTGTGTGTGTGAATTCACATTTTTTTTTAAAAAACACAGTAAGAGTCACATCTAGGCCTAGGTGTGTGGCTCAGCAGCAGAGAAAATGCTTAGCACGTGCAAGGACCTAGGTTTGAGCCTCAGTACTGGGTTTCAAAAAATAAAAACTATGCGTAGTCATTCTGAATACAAAGTGGAACTTGGAAAAAGAGAGAACAGCAGTGAGAAAGGTCTCTGATGTTTTTGTTTTAATTTTTTTACAGTACTGAAATTTGAACTCAGGGCCTCACACTTGGTAAGCAGGTGCTCTACTGCTTGAGCCATTCCCCCTGCCCTTTTTGCTTCTGCTGTTTTTTGAGTAGGGTTTCCCTTTTCTTCCCAGACCAGCCTACAACTGGATTTTCCTATCTATGCTTCCTGCATACTGAGATGACAGATGTGCACCACCATTTTTGTTGGTTGTGATGGGGTCTTGCTAACTGCTTGCTGGGGCTGGCCTTGAACCGCAGTCCTCTCACTTCCATCTCCTGAGTAACTTACACTAGTAGGATTACAGGATGAGCCGTTCTGCCTGGCTTCATTTTATTTTTTATTTTTAATTTTTTTGGCAGTACTGGGGTTTAAACTCAGGGCCTTCACCTTGAGCCACTCCACCATCCTCCCCCACCCTTTTTTTTTTTTTTTTTAAATTTTTTGTGAAGGGTTTTTTCAAGATAGGGTCTCACAAACTATTTGCCTGGGCTGGCTTGGAACCGTAATTCTCCTGATCTCTGCCTCCTGAGTAACTAGGATTACAGGTGTGAGCCACCAGCACCTGGCCTTCCTTTTAAATTTTGAATAGCTGTCTAAGGCAGTCCTGCAGCTGGTCTCTGTAAGCTTCAGGATGCTTGAGTTCACGTGCACAGTGGGTGATATGATGAGAAGTGATGCCACTACGATGGGTGCCAGCAGGGCAAATGAAAGATTGGGCAGTCCATTGATTGGAGCAGGTCTTGTTCCTCACAGAACTAGCCCACAGTCTCTGATTTAGGAGCTTTTGTTAGGAAGGCAAAGTCCACATGGCAGGGTACAGGGGTGAGGATGCTGACAGACTGAGGGTGCTGGGTTGCAGTAGTAGGGAGCTTTGCAGGTGATGCTTCAGAGCCAGTGGTAAAGCTGTGCTCAGGGTAGCTAAGTGACCTTTATTAAAACTGGTTCATGAGAACTGAAAAACAGCAGTGAGTACTTCTACTCCAGATGGTAAGGAATGTAGTACTAGCTATTTGGTGTCATTTTTCCGGGTCCTGACTCCAGGGTTTGCAGGGCTGGCCTTCCTCCCAGACAGTATCCCACCTTCCCAGTGAGTAAGCTCTGCCTTCAAAGTCCAGAGGTGAATTCACACAGTCCTCCTCATTCTTCCTTCTCCTGTGCCAACTGGTGCTACAAAGTTGGCGGTCTGCTAAATGGTTGAGTTTTTAAAGTTTAAAAAGAGGAGGACTGGATAGTAGCTTGAATAGTAAGAGCACTTGCCTAGCAAGCACAAGGCCCTGAGTTCAATCCCCAGCACTGCTAATGATAATAGTAATTAATAAAATAAAGTTTAAGAAGATAAACATAAGAACTGTAGCTAACAGGAGACTATTTCAAAACACTCCCCGTTGGGGAGAGAATACGGAGCCTGGAGTCAGAGTGACTCAATCCCTGCTCTCCTGGACCTTCCTGAGCTGTGCTCCCTGGGCCCGCCTCCTCACCCATGTGTCTGTTTCTGTCCTGTAGGAGGGACTCTGTCCTGTAGGAGGGACTCTGTCCTGTAGGAGGGACTCTGCATGGCCCGATGGAGGAGTGAGCCGGCCCCTCATTTGCGGGCTGCCATTGTCCACCCTTCCCACAGATATGTCTGTTTCTCTGCACTTCCAGAAACCTTGTTATGGACACCTGTCCATGCTCCCTCACATTTCTGTGCCTTGTGGATTCACAGAGGACTGAGGAGGGGCGTGGCCCTCACATGACTGTGGGCCCATCCTCAGGTGAACACCATGATGCAACTCTCAGAAATCGTTTCAGAGGTTTGCTGTTAGAAAAGCTTGTTGTTGGGTTGTTTTTACAAATCATTGCAGACCCATGGGCTTCACTGTGAGTCACTTGGGAAGGCATTGTGGCTAGCTCTGAGTCCAACCAGCAGATGCGCCTGCTATTCACTTGGGTTCAGACCCAAGTCAGCATTTGCAGTGCAAAATACCATATTGCTACTCTCCCTTGTGGCTTGGCAAAGGTTAACGTGGGTGTGAGTTGTTGAATTACATATTTTCTTATGCCAGGACAAATGCCAGACTTGAGAATTACTCATCATAAGGATAAGTCCAGATGCGTACCCCCGGCAGCCATCCAGCCGCAAGCACTAGCTAGTTCGTTCTAGTAGATAATGTTTTTCAGTTTGCAGCTCGATTCAGAGATGTCTCCATATAAGAGAAAATGCTCTTATCATTGCACTTTCATAAACTTTTCGATTTTTTTCCAGTTATGCTTGCAGTCCCATAAGAAGAGAAGTCTTCAGTAAGGGGAGTTGGTTTTCAGTTCAGGTGGCAGCAAATGCAGCCTGTCTCTGATGAGGGGTATTCCTGGCTGCTGTGGGTTTGTATTCAGAGAGCACTCCTGGGAAAATATGTGTTGTTGTTTTCACATATTTTGTTCTCATTTTCTGGAGATGTCTTCTCAAAATACATTCTCTTGATTCCAGTGAGCTCTGAGGCTTGCAACCTGCTGGGGCTGTGTTCATTACCAGCCTCTGCGATTCCTGCCTTGGGGGGATGTGGGGGGCTACCTCCTCTTCTCCACTTGGGCTACTATTGGGGCACGTTGAGTCCACATTGGCGCAGGCATACCCATTCAGAGGTTGTTGCATAATGTAGTTCAGAGCCAAACACATGCTTTTGAGGTCTACAACTGTGTGCTGACGTGTGACCACCACACTCCAGGGAGCAAGTTTGACGCCGCCCTTCTCCTTCACTGTGTGAGCAGTGCACACTTTGTAAGCAGCACTTTTCATATCATGAAGTGCCTTTTATCCACGGGGCTCTCCGTCTTCTGCACAGGCCCATTCATCCCTGCTACTGGCCTGAGTCCTGCAGAGGGGCAGGCAGGGCACTTTCATTCCAGTAGTGCTTCTGTGTTCTGGAGAACCTGACTCTCCACAGTTTCTGGCTTCTTGGTTACCCTTACTACCACTGTAGGGCCAGACTAAGCTGAACTGTCCATGGCAGAGAAGCTGGAAACTGCAAAATCCATATCATACCCAGGCTTTTGTTATCTGTCCTCATTTTTTAATCCAAATACAGGCTCAAGTCCTGTACTAGCCAACTTTCTGTCTCTAATAGCACAGCACCACAAAGGCTGGGGTAGCTCAGTGGTGAGCACTTGCCCTGCATTCACAAAACTCTGGGTTTCATCCCCAGCACTGCCAAAAAATAAAGAAAAAAGTACCACAGACTAGGTGAGTTATAACACAGGGGCTTCTGTTGGCTCATGGTTTTGGAGATGTGAAGTTGAGGGGCCACATCTGGCAATGGTTTCTTGCTGGCAGAGTCCTAGGAGGTGCAGGACATCACATGGCAAGAGATGGGGAGGGGCGCACATGCGCTTGTCCCTCTTCTGGGATTCAGCCATGGGCCAACACCATATTAACCTTACCTAATCACTTCCCAAAGGACCCTCTGCTTCACTAGTTTCTCACAATGTGGATTAATTTCAATCCACGAATCTGTGGGGAACACAGTCAAGCATCATCCAAACCATATCAAGTGTTTTCGTTAATGTTAACCCTCACCAGAAGTGGAACCCACAGAATGGAGGGAGGTGGGAACATGAGCCCCTGGGGCATAGTGCGGACTAGAGCTGCTCTCCTGCTACACCTGGGCCTAGTGGTCCAGGGGGAACATCTCCACAGTGGCTCTTCTGGAAGCCACATGCAATGTGCACCTCCTTCATTGTGCCTGCATTTGACTCACCAGCTGTCGGGCAGCAGATCTTTCTTTGTCCTGGGTGGAATGCATGGGCTGTGCCCAGGATGCACCCCAAGAAGTCCAAGGGTGTACTTGTCATGAGTGTGCCACTAGGCAGCTCCTTGACATAGGAGGCCAGAGACCTTTTCCAAAGTCAGGACCCAGGACCCAGGCTCCTTTTTCCCAGTGCTGGGAGCATGAAGAGGTTCCGCTATGTGTGGATCCCAGTGTCATTGCCATGCCACAAGGAAGGACACCATAGATTAGGCTCCCACATGTCACAGCACAAGCCATCTCCCAGAGACACATCTAACACGTAAAAAGCTTTTTCAGCTTTTTGGTGTTTGTCTTTTTTAAAACTTTCCTAAATTGAAGTGATCAAAAAATAGTTGTTTACTCCTCATCAGGTGGGTCAGTCACTTAGGTGGACTCCAAGTCATTCCTCCAGATCTGGGGCATGCATTTACAGTGGCCTGGAGTCTCTCCACTTCAGCATCAGCAGGAGGCCAGTTCCTGTCTGCTGTTCATCACTGTCCTGGGGTGGGGGTGGCGGGGTTATGGTCTCTAGAGCAGAGTCCAAAGGTCCACATTTGCCCTGTTGCCTTCCTGGTCACCAGTCAGCCCAAAGGTAGCAGAGCACCACACTGTCTCCCCACTCGGGCAGCACAATGTTTCTTCTTTTGAAAAATTTCTATGTAACTGGAATTTTGAGAACCATGGGACCTTTCAAAATATATGAATTCTTGAGTAGTTGAGAGATTTTAATAAAACACGTGCATCACATTGGCAAAGCTGTCAGGGTAGTTACCAGGTGAGGTCGTATACTCAGATGTGTGCCTGCTTACTGTGCATGGTCTCCTTCTGAGAGGTGGAGCTCCAGGTTCTCTGAACCACATCTGTATTCAAACTGCCAGAGGGCAGTCATCACTGTGATCCTGGGCCAGTGCTGACTCCTGATAGTTGTCTCCAAGTCACCGTGTGGCCTTTGCAATGCAGAGCGTAGAGCCTGGTTAGCATCCAGTATAGCTGGGGCTGATCTTGGATCCAGGTTAATTGATGGAATAACTCTAGTTTTGTTTAGGGTTTTTTTTTGTTTGTTTGTTTGCTTTTATTTTCTGTTTTTGTTTTGTGTGGTATAGGAGTTGAACTCAGGGCCTTGTACTTGCTAGGCAAACCCTCTACCACACTTCCAACCCTTTTTACTTTAGTTTACTTTGATTTTCAAATAGGGTCTCATACTTTTACCCAGGTCAGCCTCAGACCTCGATCCTCCTACCTCCACCTCCAGAGTAGCTTGGATTACAGGTATGAACCACCATGCCTGGCTGATAAGTTGCTTTTAATTGTTGTTGGAGCCAACAGAAATTGGCTCTTTTATCAAGTTCCTTGATCTCTTTCCACTCTTTAGCAGCTCATTCTGAACAAAATCCTGAGCTCTGAGCCCTACAGATTTGTAAGGGTGAGAAGAAGCAACTCCCCTCTACCTCCCCACCCTCCCCCAGGGATAAAGCACCTACAAAAGCCCATGTGATACCTGGAGTGATGAAGATGTGAGGATGTGAGGTTGTGAAGAGATTATGGGGATGAATGCATCTTTGGAGACTTCTTGTGGTACCTAAGCACAACATTAGCTGGGCTTTAACTTGATCTGATAACGATTTTCCGTGACTTTTTAAGGATTTGAAGTACTTAGTTTTGCAAACAGTTGTATGTTTTCATTCAGCTTGCCACTGGGGAGTTCTTGCCCCACCCAGTGAACAACTCTGTCACACTCACAAAGTTGTGAGGGCAACTTTGGTTCTGTGTGCCACTGGCTGTTGTGACAAGCTGTGCTGCAGATGAGATAAGGAGAATGGTAGCATTATGTCTCCTTCAGGCTTGAAGACCTGCACAAGGGAAAGTGACCTGTCCCCACTGGGCTAGACTATTCTTTTCACTGGGCCTTTGCTGTGTGTGTGAAGGACACTCCTGAGCACAGATCCTGCTGGCTGTTTTTAGGCTGGCTTCAGGGTCCCAGGCTATGTTGGCACATAGTAAGTAGGGTGGCAAACACATGTCTTGTGTCCACCTGTCTTTGTCCTCTGTTCCCACCATTGTCCTTCCACACCAACTGCCCACTGTGTGGAAGTCTCCGAGGCCAGAGTGCTTCAGGATTGGAGCCCAGCTGTTAGGTCGCATTTCACTAAACAATGAAATGTTTAACCCATAATACATGTAGCTGGTGCCTGCATGGTGAGGATCTACCGAGGCAGAGCAGGCCACTTTTATACCCATAGAAGGCTTGGACTATTTTTTCATACTGGGGATTGAAGTCGGATTCTTCTGCATGCTAAGCAGGAGCTCTGCCATTGAACTGTCCCCAGGTCCAGGGTGTGGATTCTGGGACCTAGCTTCCTTTCTACCTTCACAGTATGGGCACCACAGCACCTCCTGCTGCCACTAGATGGACAGAAACCCAGACCGAGTCATATTGTGGTTCCTGTGTTTGCGGCATTGGAGAAATAGAGGAGCTGCATGCTTCAGACTTGTGAATGGAGCCAGCAGTACTCCTGGTCTGCTTTGTGAGGTTGCCTCACTGCTGCTCCAAAGATAAAGTCCCTGGGGACTCTAGGTGTGGCTCCTACCAGTCTTCACCACCTCTGTCAGGTGCACAGGGTGTCAGACCAGAGGGAGAGTGCAGCAGTGCGCATGTGCTCGTTTAGTGGGCTTAAGCTTGAGAAGACATCTGTTTCCTCCCAAGCTGCTGTGTCTGAAGGAAGTTAGGGCAACCTTCTGCTCCGCCCCTCCTCGCTCCCGTTTCTAATTATCTGCGCTCACCTAGCTGCCTGATGAATAAGCCTGTTGTGGCTGCAGTGCGTATTTGTATTCCGAGTCCTTTGAGAGAGTGGCAGTAAGATCCATGCTTGGAAATTAAGGAACATTTTTCAGCCCTGAAACAAAGTAATGAAACGCTTAAACAGCACTAGAAATATTAGGGTACTCGGAGAGCTCCAGGGAATCCAGCGGATGCTGAACCTGTTCTGTGAGGCTGTTAGTATTCCCATCACTGAAAGCTCAACGCGTACAAAAAATTATTCATGATTAACATCGATTGTGTAAACACATATTCTAAAGAGCTAACAGCCCAGTGTCTGGAGCAACTGGCTGCCTCTGCATGCTGCTGCTGCAGAGGCTTCTAGGTGTGGGCCGCGGGCTCAGTCCACTGCCCTGGGAGGGAATTGATTCTGCTTTGAAACCACAAGGGTTTTTATAACATTTACAGAGACCTGCCATGTGCCAGATACTATATTAAGGGCTTTATGTGGTTACTTCTTTTAATCCTCACTAGGGCTCTTTCAAGGGTAGGTACTATCGTCATCTACCTTTTAAAGCTGGGGAAACTGAGTAAGTAAGTCGCCTGTCCAGTCACAGTTAGGACAAACTAGAGCAGGGTGTGTCAGGCAGTGTACCAAGCAGTTTGCATCCATGGCAACAGAGCCACACCATGCCCTGCCCTCAGTGCATACCACAGAAAGACACACAGGTTCCTCTGCATCACGGGCATGGGGCCTATGGTCAGAATGTACTCCACTGTCAAGTTGGAGTAAGAACATGAGTTAGGTTTGAAAAGCAGAGCGTTGAAAGTTACAGCCTTGATTCGAAAAACACCTTTCTTTCCTACATAACTATCTTACACTGACTGCTTGAAGGTAGAAACCAGTGATTCATAGTGTGTGACAGCCACTGCTCAGATGAGTAACAGTGCACTGGAAGCTCATTTAGAGATGAAGTGAGAAAAACAAAACCCAAGAGAATGCACAGTAGAGCTGAGGCAAGTATTTGGTAGAGTGTGGGGTACAGTAACAGGTCAGAGTAACGGGCCTCTCTTGTCTGCTGACAGCAGCCATCTACCTCATGGTCTGTGCACACGCCCTGGGAGTACTTGGCACTGGGGTATGATAGTCCTGCCCTGACACCTCGCTCAAATCCATCTGAGGTCAGAAGGAAGAACAGGGTGCTGGGTCCCCTCTGTTGAACACACACTATAGCCACACTCTAGCAAGGCCTCGTGGTTTGTCCTGATGGGTCAGCATGGAGGAGGCTCAGCACGGGGATAAAGTCGTGGGTGAGTTGCCAAGGACGAATACAGGAGGCTCAGGCTGCCACAGGGCGCCTGCACACAGCATGCAGAGCTTCCATTTTCTTCACAGTGGTACCAAAATGCTGGCCTTTGTCATCAAAACAAAGACCTGCACAGCCCAGCACGGTGTACTTCAGCATCTGCAGCACTAGTTTCATCTCTGCCCAGCTTGGTGCCCTCACTCCTTCTGTTGGCCTACAGAAAACTCATGTGTCTGGGAGTGTCTAATGGATGCCCTCCCTATGGTGTGATGGGGCAGGGTGCAGCATGTTTGCAGTTTTTCTTAACTGACGGCAGGTGGTGAGACCTACAGGCCACCAGTGAGCCTGAGCCTGTGCTTCTCGTGCCACTCTGGATTGACCTTTCACATGACGTATTTGCTGTCATCTCCTGACTACGGCTACTGCCTGCAGGGTGCATGTCACTGTAGTCACATGCCTGGGAAAGCTAGGCTTCCCTCACCTGATACCTTGTTCCCAAATTTAGATCTACCTTTTACAGACATTTCTTGAGGGATTATTGTCCACCTTAGCAGATCCTCTCTTCTACATGGACCCTGGTCCTGTTGCTGTTCTGTTCTGGCAGGATGCAGGGATGCCTGGTGGCCTGAGAGCATTGCCTGTCATCATTGGTTCCCGTACAACACAGCTCTCAACCATCATTCCTCTCTGAGTGGCCTGTGGCCTTTCAATCACTGGTGTCTGGTTGAGGAGGACCCAAACCCAAGTCTGTGTGAGTCCCTCCCCGGTCTCTGCACTGTGTGGAAGGGGAAGGACATAGTGTCTCTTAAGGTCCTGCATGTCATGGGTTTGGACATGCAGAGGAAGAAAAGGTCATTTTGGCTGGAGATGTATCAGGAAAGGTCCTACAGGGTAAGTGCATGAGTTTTATGTGTGCAGCTGTCTGGTCTTAAAGGGCAGCTTTGATGTGAACATGATGGAATGAGGGGACAGCTGTGTGTGGGAGGAATACCTGGAAGGAGGAGGAGGAGAAGCCTCCCTTCTGTTTAATGCACAGCTGCCAGGAAAACCTGGGAGGGAAATTATCCTAGAAGATTAAGAGTGAGGCCATGACCTGACTGCATGCAATCTTCTTTCTTTGGTGTTTAGCATTTTCTGAGGAAAAGACAGGCTTACCAAGGTTAGGGGTGACACTGGCACATCATTCTCTCCAGGGCCTGGGAAGACTGGTCCAGAGCTCGGAAGCTGACACCCCTGGAACCAACCTGTGAGGAGGAAGTGGTTCCGCCTTCCCCACTTTGCCCAGAAGACAGGGGTCATCTGAGAGCCAGAGCAGGAGGTGACGAACATAGGTCAGCTGCTCCCTAGGGATGCACCTGGAGCCTATCCCATTCCCCTGTGGTTTACAAGTTGCTTCTGAACAGGAGAGGCTTCCTAGCAGCTTCTGTAGGAAACACTTGGAGAAGATCTCTGTCTCCTGCCCCTGTGCCCACACAGCCTGACCCTGGGAGCCTAGAGAAAACCTGCTTTTGTACCCATCAGTGCTTCAGAAATAAAGTCAGACAACCCATTTTTATAACTCTGAACCAACTCTGAAGAAACTAACAAGAGCTTCATTTAAGTCCATGTGTTTTATATGTTATCTATTTATTTATTGTGGTGTTGGGGGTGGAACCCAACACCTTGGGCCCACTAGACAAGTGCTCTACCTATGAGCAGCCCATCCATTTGTTTTAAACTTCAGGTCTTGGCTTATTAGTGGTGGTAAAACCAGATGGGTAGGTCACAAGCAGCATTTTAAAAAAAAGAAGAAAAATAAGATGAATGTTCTTTGGTTCTATGCCTGAGTGTATTTATTCATATATGATGTTGTGTCTGTGCATGTTGGCTCAACATGTGAAATGTATTTCTTATTGGAGCTTAGATCAAGACTTTGAAAGCTTCCTGTTTGAATGATGGCTGCTCCCATGTCAGTTAGGGACCTGCAAGTCTGAGCTGTCTATCACTACTTTTCATCAGTGCTGTTAATACTTAGTCCTTTAATCTCTGTTCTGCCCTCAGCCAGTGCCCCGTTATGGCCTCCTGTACCCTGCCCCCTCCTGTTTGTAGTTGAGAGACGCTGCCGATGCTTGTGTCTTATCTGCCTCCTTTCTTGTCAAAGAAATCAGTTTGAAGAGTTTCTACCATTTCACTGTTAAAAGCCCGGTCTCTTCACCACATGCCCTGACCTTTGGAATCACAGAAAAATCTCCAGCCATGACAGACCTTCCTGTTGAGAAGAAGAAAATCCTTTACCATCAGGTCATGCCACTTTTTTCTGTGGTGATGCCTTTCGCCATAGGGTCTGCTGTTCCTGGCAGTGACACAGCTGTACACTGTCTCTCAGTCAGTGTTTGCATCCTTATGCACATTTATGGTATATCTCTTCTTACCAAGACACAGCTGACTTTTGTCCTCAAGTCTAGACTGCATGTTGTTGGTTTTAATTGAAGTAGTTGTTCTCCATGTAGGGTAATACTAGATGTCTTTAGTTTTGCCGCCTGTTTGCTTTCTTTTTTTTTCTGTTGCTTTTTTCCACACACCCCTTTCACTGCCATCCTTTACATTGATTTAGCAATTTTATTAGTCCCCTCTTTTTTTTGGTCTGGTATTGGGGTTTGAACTCAGGGTTTTGCACCTGCTAGGCAAGTACCGTACCATTTGAGCCACACCTCCAACCCATAATCTTTATATATTTTTAATATTCTTTGACTGGAGCAACACTTTGTGTTGGTAGCCAGACACTATTTACCTAAAGGCTTTGCAGGCCATATAAGGTCTCTGCCCCACATTCTTCTTTTCTTGGTTTTTTGTTTTTTTCTTTTTGTAGTGCTGAGAATCCCCTTTTATTTCTGTTGCAGCTACATAAAAATCCAAAAAACATTCCTGGCCCAGGACCATTCAGAAAGCATGCTGCTGGTTGGGTTGACCCATGGCATCCTCTGTCTTAGAGATGGCAGCCCACACCTTGTTAGGTCCATGAATCAGCTCAATGCCCAGGCAGCACTAGGATCTTCAGACTCACTTCCTAACTTCTGTGCAATTTTTCTCATGCATTTTCATTGTCTTTATGCTTTTGTGGTTCTTCTACCCACATGTTTGTATCCTGTATTATTCTTCATTCCTTCCTGCATTTCAGTGCTCCCACCTGAGGTCATTTTTGTTTACCTTTACTGAAAGCCTGCTATTGAAAATATTATGTTTTATTTGTTCAAAAATGACACAATTTTCTTTTTATTTGTTACGGTTTTTGTGGTTGTTGTTTTGGTGGAACTGGGGTTTGAACTCAGGGCTTCATGGATGCAAAGCAGGTGCTCTACTCTTGGTTATCTTGGAGATGGGGGTCTTGAGAACTGTTTGCCCAGGCTGGCCTCAAACCTCAATCCTCCCAAGTAAGCTAAGATTATAAGCATGAACCACGAACACCCGGCTTGTTTTTATATTTTTAAATCAACAGTCCTGAGAGACATTCAGTAAAATATCCTACTTAACTGTATTGTTTGGTGAGCTTTGGCAGATTTACATACATCAGGATGGATCCTCTGCTCTTTGTACCCTATCCCAGCTAATCACTGTCCTCACCCATCCCAGGCTGTGTTGGGTCTGTGTTTCTCACTGTGTATTGGATTTGGCTTTTCCAGGATGTCACATAAACGGGATGGCACAGGGGTGTTCTTTTATGTCTGGCCTCTTTGCTTCATATATGCCTTCGAGACCTGCCCACATTGGAGGCATCAATACTTTGTTCCTTCTTATTGTAAGTCACACTCCTTTCTCTGTCACACATTGTTTTACTGCTGATGAACATTTGGGCTATATTGCTGTTACGAATAAATCTGCTACATATGGAAATAGTATTTCTCCTGGGTGAATACCTATGCATGGTAGGTATACATTTAATTTTATAAAAAGAACTGCCCTACCATTCTCCAACGTGGTGAAGCGTTCACCTGTTGCTCTGCATCCACATTAACTCTTGGGTTTTTGTTTGTTTGTTTGTTTGATTGGTTTGGTTTGTTTGGGCAGTACTGGGGTTTGAACTCAGGGTCTCATGCTTGCTAGGCAGGCGCTCTACCTCTTGAACCACTCTACCCGCCCTAACTCTTGGTGTTCTGTCTTCTTAAGTTCAGCAGTTCCAGTGGATGTACAGTGTGGTATCATCATGATGTTAATTTGCATTTGCCTAATGATTCACAGTATTCTTTAATGAAACGCATATTCACATCTCTTACCAGTTTTTAAATCATGTTGTCTGTCTTTGGGAAGCCTTATACATTTGGACAGCATCTTAGTCGGATATAAGGTAAACAGTTGTCCATGGTAGGCAGTTTTGCAAAAGGATTGTTTTAAAACAATCCTTTAAAGATTAGTTTTTTTGTTTTGATGAAGTCTAATTTAGTAGCTTTTTCTTTCATGATTTGTGGTTTCTGTGCCCTACCCAAGAAATCTTTGCCTGCTCCATCCAGGAACATGAAGATTTTCTCCTTTTATTTTTTCCCTGAAGTTTCTACAGTTTTTTCTTGGCAGTACCGGGGTTTGATCTCAAGGCCTCAACATTTGCTAGGCAAATGCTCTACTGCTTGAGCCCTTTTTTTCTTAGCTATTTTTTCAGATTGGCCTCAGATCACAAGCCACTACCTGCAGTCTTCCATGTAGCAGGGATTACAAGCACATGCTCCACATTGTTCACATGGGGTCACACTAAATTTGTCCGGGCTGGTGTCAAACCACAATCCTCCTGATCTCCATCTCCTGCGTAGCTGGAATTAGAGGAGTGAGCCTCTATATCTGGCCTAGTTTTAACTTTTATGTTTAAGTTTATGATCTGTTTTGTGTGTGTGTGTGTGTGTGTGTGTGTGTGTATTGTGATAAGCATCAAAGATAATTTTCCCATGTAGATATCAGATTGTCCCAGCACTATTTGTGTCTCTTTTTCTCATTGGCTTACCCTGGTACCTTTGACATGACTTTGATTGTATAGTGCCATTGCCCTGTTAGAGATGATTTATCTATGTACCTGCCTTTTTGCTAATACCATGCTATCTTGATCACTATAGCTATGTTGTAAGTCTGTTTGTTTTTTGTTTTAATTGTTTTGGCTAGTCTTCTTCCTTGCATTTCATTTAAATTTTAGAACCAGTTTATCAGTTCCAACATAAGCCTGCAGAGACTTTGATTGGGGTTCCATTGAATCTGTAGCTCAGTTTGAGGAGAATTGTAATCTTAGTAATATGAAATTGTCTTATCCATGAACATAGCATACCTATTTGTACTTTTATTTTTATTTTTTTTGGTACTGGAGTTTAAACTCGGGCTCACACTTGCTAGGCAGGCACTTTACCACTTGAACCACTCTGCCAGCCCTGTTTTGTGTTGAATGTTTTCGAGATAGGGTCTCGAGAACTGTTTGCCCAGGATGGCTTTGAACCACGATCCTCCTGATCTGTAGGATTGCAGGCATGAGCCCTATTTTTAATTTTTTCAAAAATTTATCTCACAAATTTTTCTTCCCTCCTTCATCTTCTTCTTCTGCTTCGTTTTCATCCTGTGCATTCAACAGCGTTGTCAAGCATCTCCAGCTGTGATACTTGTAGTATAAAGTGAAGTACTCTTTTGGGCGGAGTAGTCTGTTTAAGTGGATTCTAAGGAAATACGTGCTACAAGCAAATGGAGATTAAAAAAAACAGATGTTTGGAGGTCACTATGTGAGGGCTGGGGTGATCCTAAGGTTTCTTTGTCTAGTTCTGGTGTTGGGTATGATCTGATCAGAAGATGGGAATTTGGAGCTCAGAAGAGAGGCTTACTCTCAACAGTGTGCGACTGTGCACCTGAGAGGTTGACCCATACTATGTAGTTCTGAACCAGATCTTCCTCTTTCACTGCTCATTGTTGCATTTGGTTTCTGAAGCTTAAGGTGCTGCTTGCAGGCATCTTCTGGACATTATGGCATCTGTCATGTATGCAGCTTCTTTTTTGTTGTTGTTTGTTGTCTGTTTTTGTTCTTCAAGATAGCATCTTGCCGTGTAGCCCAGACTGGCCTCGAACTTGAGATCCTCCTGCCTCAGCCTCATGAGTGCTGGGATTATAAATGCATGCCACCACATCCAACTGTATGCTGACTATATTGACTTCTCTTTTTCTAATCTGCTGTGTGCCTTTCCACCAGTTGTTCTTGAGCCTTTGTTGATTTTTATAGCTATCCGTATGTCTTCTTGAGCAACTGTATAACATGACAGCCATTGTCCTTAATGTCGGCTCACAGAGAGGAAGTTGAGCATGAACAAAGTTGAGTTGTGCAAATACTGGATGTAAGTCTTGGAGTTCTAAGACCTGTGTTTTTAGGTGTTGTGCTTAACCTATCCTGCTTATTCTTGGAGTCTCCAGGCTCATTTACATAATTATTCATTGTGTCTCCATAAGTACTAAGTACACTCGTCTTCCATAATCCTCATCACATGTGATTTAGTTGTCTTGCAGCTTTGTAGTCTCAACTGTACAAATCTTAGTCATTTTATTAAATCTCAGTTCTGTAAGATTATTTAATGATAACGTTTAGAAATGTAATTGATTTTGCATAGTGACCTAATTTCCTCTAAACTTGCTAAACTCACTTATTGGTTCTGACAGCTGTTTTGCAAATTCCTAAAGATCATCTGTGTATGTAATTATGTCATCTACAAATACATAGTTTAACGTCTTTCTTTCCAGTCTTTATGTCTTTGCTTTCTTTTTCTTGTTTATTGAACCACCTAATGTAAATGTTGAAAGGAAGCAATAAAACTGGGCACCCAAGCGCTGATGTCAAGAACAAGTTAAAGAGGGAAGATTTTGTGTTATACTACTACGTATAATAATGTGAGGTGTGGAAGTTTCATGGATATCCATTTTCAGTCTGAGGACGCTCCCTCTGTACCTAGTTTCCTGAGAGTTTTTATCATGAATTGGAATTGAAATTTGTGTGTGCACCATCTGTTGAGGTGATAGGCCCCTCTGTGGTGAAGAGATGTGACTCCACCTCCACCATGTCCTCATAGGCTTTCTGTTTCCCTCTCCTGCTGACCTACAGCCCTGTGGACTGAGACTGCTCCTCTGATTTAAAATTGCAGACCATTTATAGTGATTATGAATCACAGTTTGTGCACAGTAGGATTTGTCCCACTCAGTCTGTGATCATGACTACTTGAGGCTGTGAATGGCTGAATACCAGCACTGCACTGAAGTTCAGGCAATATTAAAGGAGCCATTTTTAAGTAAGCAGACAATGGAAAGGAACAGCATCAACGTGTGTCTTGATTTGGTGCAGGGGAATGTTAGCTTATGAAGGATACTTTCCCAGGTCTTACAGAAACTGTCTGTGAGAGTTCATCTTCTTCTAAGGTTTTCTTCCCGACTGAGGAATACATGTGTATGTTTTGTATATATCATTTCAGTGTAGCATTCATTGATGAAGAAAATATATGCACATGTCCTCACATGTGCACATATGCCCATGGATTCCTGCCCACAGTTTCATGAATGCTCTTTCATTGCCCTCTCTGTGGTTGAAGAACACCAACCTAGTACAGAGAGCTTTTGCTTGCTGAAGACCTACCTGTTCTGTCCTGGATTGTCAAAAGATTTGTTTTTAAAAGATATTGCTAGGTTCCTCTCCCCATGGTCTTTGTCAGGAAACATTTCTAATGTAATGAATCATATGTGTTAAATGATCTAGACCAATGTTCTAAACACCATCACCTTCATGCTTGTCATTTAACAAAGTGAAGGACCCCTACCTTAACTGAATGTAATCTGTGCCATAAACTTGTAAAAATAATACAGATTTAAATATCTTGCTTTTAATAAAGCAAGTAACTCTGCAAAAGAAAAAAAAAGGTTTTATTTTCCTTTATTATGTAAGGACTGTGTTTTTAGCAGATATATTGTTAAATACCCATAAGCCAAAAGGATTAAAAACCACCCATAATCTCTGCCATGCAAAGTGATCACTGTTAAACCTTGCTGCATACTCTTCCAGACTGTTTTCTAAATGTACTTGTGGACATTTTTAACAAAAATGAACATTCCTTTACATAGTTAATTATTTAAATGCATTTCAAATTATTTGATAATGTGCATAAAGAGACACCTCTCTCTCTCTCTCTTCACATATACTGGCATGATTACCAAAGTTTTCTGGTGGTTTTCACATGATAGAATTTGGATCATTTGTATTACCTTTCTGGTTTCTTCCTTATTTTTGGTGAAGTCCTGTAAACCATGGTTTTTGACTGAGCAGTTTGTGTACAGGCAGTGCCAAGATCATTGAGTGGGCATTCGTGCATTGGCTCATCAAGCATGCATGGAGCACCCGTACCACATGAGGCATTTGAGGCCCGGACAGAGCACTCATCCTGACAAGGCATTGTGTCCAGCATGGAAAGTGCAATATTGAAAGTATAGTCCCGCTTTCAGAGAACTCCAAGTCTTGGTGAAGACAGCCAGATGACAGTACTGTGGAAACAGAGACACTGATACCATTCCATGAGACAGCAAAGAAAGTATCAACAGTCTACTGGGTCCTGGGGGTGATGGGCAGAGGTACCAGAGAACAGGCTTCTGAGAGAAGGAAGACCTGAACTGGATAGTGAAGGCTTCGTCATGCTCCTGAGAAAAGAAGACCAGAGGACCATATGAACAGGTCTGAGAATGCAGCAGATGCCTGAGGGTGATAAGTGACATGTTGTTGGAAAGCCTTGAACTTGGCACAAGAGAAAGATGGGGAGAGATAGAAAGTACCAAGATGAAGGAAAACAAGTGCAAGTTACTGACACTCCCACATACACCTGCTGTGCTGGTTGGGTGTCCTGGAGAGCAGACACTGGATAAGGGCACAAAAGGTTTAGTCAGTAGCACCTGTCAGGTCAGGAAGGAAGCTGGAGCCCATGCAGACCTGACTTAATTGGCCAAAGCCAAGCTTCCCCTCCTCCTGGGCAGCCATGGCTGGGGACACTCAAAGTAGAGTGACTCTGAGGGCTGAGCTGGACCCTGAGGACACAAAGCTGCAGGATGGACTTAACCCCACTTCTTCTCTGCCACACTCCATAAAGAGTATCCACGGAGTAGTGCCATGGGCATGAGTGGGAGCAGCTGTTTTTAAGCAGAGGTAACATGACTCAGATTTGTGGGCTGGTGAAATTATGCAGTGTTCTTAGCATTCTGCCAAAAACTATAAGGAGATTGATACATATCGAGGGAAATCGAGGGAAGAAGGCCATTGCCCGTAGGAATTCACTATCTAATTATACAGAAAATTAACATAAAGGAGCACTGGTGACTAATAAAAAGAGCACAAGCAAGGGCTTTGTGGAGTACAAAGTTGCTCAGAGGAACATGAGAGCTATCAACCTGGTCAGATTAAATAGGAGCTGGATTGAGCTGCCATGGGCCAGGATGTCGGCTCACCATAGTGAGTGGAGCTGCTTCTGCTGTCAGTCAGAATTGGCCTCAGGTGCCAGAAGCTGTCTCAGGAGGGGATGTGGGGCAGCATGAGCAAAGAAATAAAGATAGTTTAATGCTTTTGTCATAACCCTCTAATCGAGAGGCATTGAGCCCAACTAGAGGGAACAGGAGAAAGGGAGTTTGGAACAGATTTTACAAGTTTAATATGTTAAGTTGGGCAATGTCGACACCACATGGGAAGTGTGTGTTTGAGTGCTGGATAGAGGCCTAGGCACTCTGCCTCTCAGATGCTAGCCATGACCATGGAGGGAGTATACCCAGCTGGAGAGCTGGACGCTCTCACCCTTCACTCCTCTAGCTGCAGAACCCTGCATTTGTCCCTAGAGGATGCTGCAGTTTCAATGAAGAGATGCGAAGGGTTCTCAGCTTGTGTGGTAGGAGTCAGAGCAGGGCCTGGGTGGAAGAAGCCTTCACAGGCAGGCGAGAACAAAATCTGAAGGGAACTGTGAGCAGCACTTGCTCAGGGCGTGGAGAACACATGACAGAGTGGGTCTGCAGTTTTGAGCTCATGAAAAGAGAATCCATAGGGATGTGTGGAGTGGGGACTTGCCAGGGAGATGCTCCTGCTGACAATAAGCTTGACATCAAACTTATTAAACGTGAGCCACGAAGAAAGATGAGCGAAGGGTGAAAGAACAGACTTCCATGTATATGGGCAGTTGTCACCATGGTTGGCTACGAATCGAGCATGCTGTAGTGCTGGGTGTGCTCTATGCCCAGAGGTTTGGGGGAAGGTCAAGCAGGATTTGCAAATGCAGCCTGGAGAACAGAGGCAGGGAGCAAGTGATGTCAACAGTAGTCAGAGATCAGCTGCTAAGTCAGGTTAGGAGCAGAGAAGGAAGAATGGTATGAGCCATTCTTTAGTCAAAGTCAGGCCCATTTTCCAACTCAGAGGGACTCGGGCACCAGCAGCCTTACTTGCTGAGCCCCCTCCAGCAGCTTATGTCCCCTGCTTGTCTTTCATCCTCATGACACCAGAGGCATCCAGTGGGGCTGGACTGTCTGGTTGTCACTTGTCTCTAGGGCCAAGGGCACCTCATAGAGTCTTAGGTCCCAATTTGTAGGTAAGCCCAGGCCTGACTTTGGAAACTCCTGAATAGGAAGGTCCTGAGACTCAGCAAGTGGAAGACCTGTGTGCCACTTGGTATCACACATGGCAGGAGTGCTCAGTTAGTGCTAATGGTGGAGGTAATTGTGAATGTTGGTGCTGAGGAGAAACTGAGCCATGGAGAGGTAAAACAGTATGCCCAATGTCACAGGCTGGTCACTGGCCACATGTCTGGCAACAGAGTTCAGGCTAGTACCACATACTGCTCAGCCCTTGAAAATCCATTTGTAAAAACCTATAATGATCAGGGCCCGATCTTTGAATGCACCTTATCCTGCCTGTTAGCCGTGGTCATGATCTTGGTTCTTAAAGATGTTAATGCCCAGAGTCATTATGGAAAAAGGCAGTCACAGTTAGAAAAGGAAATCTAAAAGCAGTGTTGATAGAAAGCAAAAATGCTCATGGAGGAAAGATGTGATAGGAAGATACTTTGAACCAACATGTGCATCCATGGAAAGGCAGGCTGGAAACTGAAGGGTGATCTGGGGGCCACAGATGCCAATATAGCAGGAGCTGATGGGGTGTGCTGAGAATTCAGGGTAGAGCTCCAACATAAGCCTAGGAACCTAAGGGGTCTAGGAAGTGATTGATAGCTACCTGGGGACTGGCAAGTTAGCAAGTGAAGAACAGGGCCCAACTGGACGGTGTAGCTTCACACTGCACATCTGCGCAGTCTCTGTGTGGGGAGCAGACCATGAAGGCAGGTGGTAGGATCCAGGTTGGTAGGAAGCCTGTAGGACCAGGAGACACCACTAAGGAATTGGGAGGCCAGACATGCAGGCATTAAAGAGATGCTTATTAAATGTCCCTCAGTAGGGAGTGGGAGGGGGCCAGAGGGTCGGTGCCATGTTGCTGAATGACTACAGAAATGGGAGTGTTGAGGAGGAAGAAGGTAGTCCAAGAGGAAAAGTGCCAGCTGGCCATTCCAGAGCAGGTCCTGTTCTCTGAGGCCACCACATACACAGGGACATTGATGCTGAAGAGCAGTCACTATAGCAGCATGGGGGATTGCCAGTGGTGACCTGAGTGTTGAAGTCAAGGAAAGTGAGTCCTGGCAGCAGATGTGAAGCCATAGGGGAGCCTGATGTGGGGTGGGGGGACCCTTGTGCAACAGCATGAAAGAGAGTCTGAGGAGGCGGTAGGCCTCTGCCAAGGATCCGCTGCTGGCTAGCTGCTTCGTCTGCTGTGGAGGTGCGACCCATTTTATTTTAATCCTGTGGTGCACATAAGGTTAGCCTTCATGACTCAGCAGAGACAGGAGGCAGAAGTTGCCCAGGCACAGCACAGCTGGGACTAGAGTCAGCTTTTCCTATCTCTCAACCCAGTGATCTGTTCCTACACCACAGCTTTTACACTTTCCACATAAAAATTCATCCTTGATTGACACTGCCAGCTTAAGTTTTAAGAGTTATCTCAATTGTTAGTGAAATCCCTGGGGGATGGGAGGGCAGAGAAGCTTTTTGAGTGAAATGTAGTCTTACATAAGCCATTCCCACTGCCCAGTCTTTCCAGGTCCTGCAGTATGGTGGGAGGTTCCTTCCAGGGAACCAGACCTGACAGCCTTCTCAATCAGATACTGAAAGGGAAACTGAAACTGTGTCTGAAGTGACTTCATTCTAAGTGACAAGAAGAGTGAGGGAAGTGGCTCACTGCCACCTTTGTCCTCCCAAGAAGGACCCACCTATGAAAGAGTGGAAAAGCTGCATTGGTACTCACTCATTGAATAGTTGGCCGCTCAATTAATTGTTTTGTCATTCAATCGATGTAAGTGATTTTCAGACAGATGTCTTTCCTGTGCTTTCATGACGAGCTCGGGAAAGAGATGGGTAGACTTGTCAAGACATTGTGTGAGACTCAGGTTTTGTATTATTTACAGGTGAGTGTCACACAATAAGAGTTTTTTAAAAACACAACTGAGTACACCCAGATCCTAATCCAGCCTCTGTTCTGTATGGCAAGACCACCCAGTGACAGTCCTAGAGTGGGGAATCTTGTGGGCAGCACCTCACTGCCCTGTTCACCAGAGTTCAGGCTGGGAAAGCAGCTTAGACTATCAGCAGCTCTTGATCCAAGGTGTGTGGGCTCACGTCAGCAACTCTTTGTCCAGGTTCAAAGTAGACTATATATATAGTGTGATGGTCTTCACTTCTGATGTATGCTGCACTTCCCCCAAGAATATTCATTCGCCTGTCATCCACCAGCTTCCCACTGGGCTGGACCCAGACTCAGGGTGTGGGCCTCTTGGCTTACCTCCCTAGCTCCTCTAGGGCTGAGGGAATGCAGCAAGGGAACAGTAGTCTCGAACCCATGGTTTGAGTGGGGCACGTCTCATGGTAAACATGGACTCCATACAAATACAGAGATAGGCAGAGCACCTCCTCTGTCACACTTTAAGTTCTTCTGTTGCTCTTCTTACACTATGGAATCCTAGCCACACTGTGTCTGACTTTTCTTTGCTTATTGTTAGGAAGCATTGAAATGTTCATAAACAACTAGTTAACAGCTTGTAGCCATTTCCATAATTCACTCAGCCATTTCTTTTTACAGGTTGTGCAGCCTGTTCCTAGCTTTTCATGACTATGACGAAGTGGCACTGTGTGTCATGGTGTACTCTGTGTTCCTGTCCTAGGTTTCTGGGTTGGAGTAGACTGGTTCCCATTTAAATTCCTTGTTGGAAAAACTGCACGCTCTAAACACTTGGCCGTCACTTACCTCCAGATTTCCTTGTCCAGTGGGAGCTCTCCTGGCCCTGCCAGCCTGTACCCAGGACTTGTGTGTAGGTCAAAGGTCTAAGATCTCTGCTGGAAGAGGTTGCTTTTAGTACTAAGCAGGCTGCTGTGTGTGGTGAAGAATCTGACCATGACCAAAGAGAAGTCTGGCCTTTACCCCCAGTTTCTGCAAAGTCATAAACAGTGGTGTCTTTCTATAAGATCCAGTATCCTAAGATGGGGCTCTCCACATGAGGAGGACCAGCCCATGGTTTAGGGTGGTCAGACAGTGTCGCCAAACTGGAAGCTGAGATCAGTCATTGGCCGTCAATTAGCTGTACCTTTGTTGTGGAGGCCTGGTAGACTGTTGCTGAGGCTCAGGTAACCCTCCTGGTTGCCAGTGCTCCATGCATGTTGTCTTAGCAATCGTGGGAGGCAGCAGACTCACAGAGAGAGGACACAGAGCTCTGTGTTTGACACTTTCCTGGACCCTGCTCTGTGGTCTCTTTTCTTGACTGGTCTCACCTCTTTCTCTGCAATAAACAGTAACCATGAGGGTTACTTCCGGGGAGTCCTTCTGGTGAGTTATTGGGAGTGCAGATGTTTGGGGGACCCGCCATACTTGCACTTCACATCAGTAGTGAGGACGGTCTTCAGGAGCTCTGAGCATATTGACAGAAGGGAGCCTGTGACAGGACACTCAAGAAGAACAAGTTTCTGACCGTTGCTCCTTGCACACTGTGACATTTGTGTATTGGTTGATCCTAGGCCAATAATTTTCATCCACACTATTTTAATGAAGGGGCGGCAGCTCATTCAGTGGGGTCATTAGGTAAGAAAGGTTCACCGTTTTTGCCAAACATTTTCATTGACAATCTAGCCAGTCATTTTGTTAAGAAGGTTTTCAGCACATTTTTCATCTGCAGACCCAAGCCATGAGCTAATTTCTCAGGGTTCCATGTCAGTCCTGAGCTACTCCATACCCCTTCCTGTACATTTCCCAGCAATGTGTTCCTTCCAGACGCTGACCCTGGGTATGCACTGGCACCTGGGGCCACCGTAAGAGCTCTGGTAGAATGCCTTCCTGGGCTGTTTGTTTGTAGTCGTGAAGAAATGTCTTCTCTTTGGGAGGTGCACCCTGCCCTCAAAGAGTGGTGGCAGTTTGCTGGAGAGCAGGCATCTCTGCCTTCCTGTGCTTCCCTGCCCCTTGCTGTCTTATATGGAGGGTGATGGTGGGTAGCCTGGATATGGTGCTCTCTACACTGAAGTGAGAACAGTTGGAGAAAAGGAAACCATTGTTCAAGGTGAGAAAACTCAACATTCTCCATCATCTTGTGTGAGAGTTAACCTCAAGACTTGCTTTCTCTTTAGTGGTGGGGTCCTTAACGATCCCCACAGTTGGAATTGCTTTTGCATTGTGCATCATGTGACTTGTACCGGCACTCAGTGCAAAGCCTGCTCAATGGTAAACTGGAGCCCCCTGTGGATGTAGACATGTTTTCTTGTACTTGGAAAGCTTTATTTTTCAGACTGGCCAGTTTTCCTCTCATTTTTCTTGTCCCATTACTGAGCCTCCTTGAGGACATGGGAAGTATTTTTGTTCCTAAGCCAAAAAAAGGCATTTAGTGGAAGAAATGAGCACGTGTGGCAGGATCATGTTCAGAAGCCAGCTTGGCCCCACTCGACTCTGTTTCTGAGTATTATTCATACAGACAGTGCCATCAAATGGATGACTATAATGGGAATTATTAATCTGTTCAATCTTATAAATAGCAGGAATCACACTCTAGTCCCCAAACCGAATTGTTGTGAACATTTTTCTTCTGGGAGGAAAAAAAAAATTCCAGTCAGATATAATTAAACTTGCTACCTAGTGAATAAAATTACACTTTCTGTAGAGCAGACAGAAATAAGCCCGCACCTCAGGGTGCAGCTTTTGCTCTTGCTGTCACCTCCGCTGGACATAGTCCTCCTGCAGATACCATGTGCCACACCAACTCTTAGGATTCAGGTCTCTGCTCCAGGATGAGTGCTCAGCGCAGCCTTCCATCACCTCCCTTTCTATGGTGGCAGCATCCTGGTCCCCTCTTTTCCATGGCCTGCACCATGCAGCTCTGCAGTGCTTGCACCACTTGAGTTGTCACATGTGTACTTGTCCTTTCCAGGAGACTGTAAGCTCCCTGGGAGCAGAGACTTGGTGAATTGCCATCTCCCTGTGTCCAGCCCTATTATAGGCCCTCAGAAGTATTTGTTGAATGACTTGAGGACAAGTGGACTTTGTAGGGCAGTACTTCCTTTCTTGACTCTCAGACTGACAGTGCTCTTCTACAGAGGGGGAACCCAGGGTGGGGCTGTGATGGAGGATTATGGAATGTGGTAGCCCCATGAAAGCAATTCCATGGCCTGGGCTGTAGATGCAGAACTGGGAAACTGAGTCACCAACTAGATTTGGTCCATACACCCAAGGACACTAAAGAAACTGTTCGTGTGTAGATTGAAGGGGGAGAAAGTAGAAGGTGGAGGTGGACCTGCTGAGATCTGAACCTGTGTAAATTCACATTCTCCTTGGGCAGGAGATTTGTAGGAGCTCTGCAAATCACAGGGGAGTCAAGGAAACCTTCGCAGCTAAAAGTGCAGCCTGTCCTCTCTCTGGTCTTAAGTTTTTCCTTTCCCTCACTTCCTTTGTTCTCACATCTCCTGTCTCCATTACATTGTAATAGCCGTGGCAGCACTAATGAAAATGTACATATATTGTAGGATTCCTGGCCGGCTGAATGACAGGAGGACTCCCTTGGGCGAGCTGAACTGGATCTTCACAGCCATCACAGACACTATTGCATGGAATGTGCTTCCCCGGGGTGAGGCTGCCTGGCCTGGTGCTAGGGAGGGTGTGTGTGTCTCTCCCCCTACCCCCCATGCCAATGAATGCCAGCCGTGGGTATAAGAGAAGTCAATAGGATCCATGCATTCTCATCTACTGAGGAGAATTCACAGGGAGGGAGAATAAAAAGAAGGCGAGAACCTGAGGTTCTCCCAGGGGGAGATAAGTGTTGGGCACTTAGACCTGGGGTAGCCAGAATAGGGTATAGCTTTCTGCATAACCCTTGGCACTGTTCTTATTTGTTGAAACCAGAACTGCTACTACTATAAAACTTGCTTGTAATTATTGTTTATTGGTTGATTGGATTCTGGTGTTTGCTCATATAAATGCTTGCGTGTATGTATGTATTTGCATACATGCATGTGTATTGGCATGCTTGTGCATGTATATATATGCTTACATATGTATATGTACTGCTAATGGGAAATGTGTTAGCGTCAACTTGTTTGTAATTTTTGATGAAAGTAAATTTGTGTATATAGCTTTAAATTCTAGGCATGAATCACTGAAGATATCTTTTAATCTTTTATCTCCCTTCAGATCTCTTCCAAAAGCTCTTCAGACAGGACCTGCTGGTGGCAAGTTTGTTTCGAAATTTTTTATTGGCAGAAAGGATCATGAGGTCATATAACTGTACCCCTGTGAGCAGCCCCCGCCTCCCGCCAACTTACATGCATGCCATGTGGTAAGTGTCTCCAGCTAGAGGGTGCTGCTGGGGTGGGCAGGAAAGTATACAGCACAGTGGGAGGTTTGGCGTCAGACTGACATCAGAGATAAATATGGCCTCAGGGATCTACAAACAGAAAGCTGGGTCTCCTTCAGTGAGGAGTCACCCGGAGCCTTTTAGATGGGTGGGGCGAGCAGCCTCAGGTTCCATAGTTCCTTGGCTCAGAGGAACCAGGCACAAGGCTTCTGGTCTTGTAAAGACTTGTATTGAGAAAGAAATTGTCCCCTGAATTTATGAGGTACATCCAGGATTATTCCAAGATAAAACCATTGGGTGCATGACCAGTTACTTTGCATGCTTATTTAACACATATGTAGTGTCACCTTTTCTCACTGTTGATTGTAACTTTCTCCCATTGCTACTGCTATTAATACTGTAAAACTCATAACAATAATAACCTAATTTGGTCTTAGTCTAGACATATCTAAAAACGTAGTTTCTTCCTGTTCTGTTGATGTCTGTCAGTTTTCCTTTGGTATAACAAAATATCTGAGATAATGAGCTTATAAGGAGGAAAGGTTTACTTTGGCTCATGGTTTCAAAGATTTGACTCCGTGGTCTTTTGGCCCCTGCCTTTGGACATGTGGCAAGACAGCACTATGTAGTGGGAGTACATGGTGAAACAGACTGCTCACCTCATAGCAGTTGGTAAATGAAAGGAAAGGAGTAGCTGGGGTCCTAGTGTCCCTTCTAGGGTGCAGACCCAATGGCCTAATTTCCTCCCACTAAGCCCTACCTCCAGAGCTTCCACTGGCTCCCAGTAATACCCATATTGGACTTCTGAGGGACATTCCAGATTCTAATCTTAGCACTTTCCTAACACAAGTGGAATTTGGGCAAATTCCAGAGTGTTATAGTTAGCAAAGATGTCGTCATCCAACAGTAGGAAAAGCCTGTGTTTAGCCTTAAAAATCCTCATATGCCAGGAGCTAGTGGCTCACTTCTGTAATCTTAACTTCTCAGGAGGCACAAATTAGGAGGATTGAGACTCAAGGCCAGCTTGGAGATGGGGGTAGGGAACCAAACCATATCTCAAGAACACCCAAAACAGAAAAGGGCTGGCTGAGTGGCGTGGTGGTGGAGTGCCTGCCTAGTAAGCCTGAGGCCTTGAGTTCAAAATCCCAGTGCCACCAAAAAAAAAAAAAAAAAAAAAAACCAAAAAACTTATGATGTATTTTCACAGTCAGGTTATTTTGGCTAGTGATATTTGTTTATATATATGTATGATAACTTTCACTCAACACTGGAAACCTAGCAAAGCAAGTTGGTAAACTCACTCAAGAACAGGTAGAAACCAATATTCTTATTTACATGAGATAAACCAAAATGCACTGTGCCCAGCACTCATGTGGCTGTAAATAGCAAACATATAGCTGCATCCTTCTAAAGGGATGATAGGTGGAATGGAGGCTGCTGATGTGGAGAAACGAGGAAACTGAGGGGACTGTGGGCCACCGTGGAGCCACCTGGGCCATAACTGCCTTGTGAAGAGGGCACCCTCAGCAGATAGACTTTCCTTTATGTCCTGGCAACAGGGCTGAAGGAGAGCGAGGTGTTTGAGAGGCCTCTGTAACGTTAAACGTTTTTGGAGTAGAACCCAAGCATAAAACAGCCTTACTCCCTAAGAAAAGCAATGCTTTATGTCCTGTCTGTTTCCTCTGAGACAGGCTTTTTGTTTAAAAAGAAAAAAGAAAAGAAAGGTTTTTTATGAACGGGGAAGGGGAAAGAAGTAAAAAGAGCTGTAAGGGTCACTGCTGCATCTGGTCACTGACTGACCAGGTCATTGTGAGGAGCCCAGAGCCACATGCTGCAGTGCCATTGCTGAGCAAGAGCACTCAGCTCTCCCCATCCCTGTTCCACCCAGTCTGTCGGAAACAAGCCCCTGGAAGCGTTCTCCCCTTCAGTACATGCTTGCTCTGGGTGTAAAAATGCCTTCTGTATGTTATGCTCAGCTGCATAGAGTTAAAACACAAAGAAAAAGAAATAGTATTGCTTTTCAACAGAGCATTAAAGGCCAGAGCCCGAGCAGTAATACAAGTCCAGGCCTAAGAAAGGCACCCCACAAACCCTGCCCTCCCTGCTGTGGGCATCTTTTTCTACTCTGGCCTAAAGCCTGGGAGGAAAGCCTGAGAGCTTCCTGGAGCAAATCTTCATTTGCACTTACTTATTGTGCTGGAGAACCATGAGATGACACATTAGCCACAAATGGGACCCAGGGAAGCCTAGAGAAAGCCTCCTGTCCTGTGGGGGTCCCAGGGCTCTTGAAACGGCTGTCTCAAATGCCCCCTCATGTTTCCTCTTTCCTGGCTATAAGCTGGTAACCACTGCAGGGGCTACCCTGGGGTGAACACTTGTCTTGAAGACTTGTAAGTGTTCAGTGATTGGGCTTTAGGGCCCAGCACCCTGAATCGCTGCTATGGCCTCATGCCCTCCTTTTCCCCTTTTAGAGGGATTCGAGATGTTACAGGTTGGGTTACTTGGGAGACGAGCCTACTAGGGAGCAGGCCAGCCCTGGGTCTGGTAGCAGGGTGAGCAGGTGGGGTTGGGCAGAGGAATGTCTAAGCAGCTGACCTCAGCCTGCCCTGGGAGTTCTGAAGTGGGCGAATGATGAGGGCCATCCCTTGCCCCTCATCCACATTACCAGGGACAGGCCACCTGGGAAGGGTCCTGGCAGCCCACATCCATCTGCCTGCAGCAGGACAGGGGAACCTTTATCCTGAAGGGGCCACCCTAGTGTACTCTACAGTTTCTAGGCATGCACTCTACTATTTGAGCCACTCCTCCAGCCCTTCTCCAGTTCCCTGTACGAGAGAAATCCTCACACCTCATACATAGACTCTCTATACTCCCAGCCCCCATCTTAACAGGTTTCCAGAGATCAGGAGGTGCAGCACAGAGCATCCTCTCCTGCACAGCTCAGTACTGTCTCCCACCCAACCATGCCAGGAATCTGTTTCCTTGCCTCATCTAGAGTGAATCTTGCCCATCCATTTTGCAGAGCTAGTTGCCAGGCATTGAGATCTGTGGCAGTGACTGCAGAGCTGGCAACTGGCAGCACCCTGGCCACTGCACAGCAGAGGCCCCAGGACCTGCACAGTCAGTTGTATTCAGTGAAGGGAATCCTGTTAATGTGGGGGTCACCACAAGGAACATCCCTTCTCCTAAACTGAGGGAGAAGATGCCCACTCCCTGTGCTGGGAAGGAGTGGGGCCACCTCCATTCCACCTCCATTCCACCTCCTCCCACAGCTAGACTATGTCCTCCTGATTGGGTTTAATGGACAGTTCAGATGACAGGCTCAAAATAGAGCAAGGTAAGGGGAGGTAGATGGGAGATGCTAGAGCAAGGCCAAACTTTGTGTTCCGCAGCAAGACTCCCCTGTGGTTTCCACCAGTGAGAGGCCAGTAACTAACTTCCTGAGACCGCAGGGAACAAGGGGGAGTTACCTTCACGTGGCCAAAGCTGCAATATGTGCTTTGGATTCTTTTTTCTTGTTTCTGCTTTAAACCCACACCTTAAGCCTAGGCCGTTGACATGAACATGAAGAAACCCCTCAGTCACTCGGCCTCACAGGAAGAAACCATAAAGTGTGGAGAACTCACAGCCCACCTGGGACTTCTAGAGAATGGGAGAGTTCAGAGGCCCTGGGAAGCAAATGTGCTGAAACATAAAGACTTATGCTGAAAGAAAGCATAATTCGAGATCACAAATGAACACACTGTGGGCTGCTCTCTGGTAGATGTCCTGCACTGTTTAATAATACAAAATCCCCCAAGCATCACAGCATGGGCCATAGAAACTTGGGAGTGTGAAGAGAACTGGGGAGAATAATCATAGTCTGTTGCTGCAAAACAGAACAGTGTTGGCAAAGCTTAATGGCTTAGAACAATGCACAGTGATATCACAGTTTCTGGGGACAGGTCCTCCATGCAGGGTTCCCCAAGCCTCAGGGCCAGTGTAAGCTGCTAGAGACCCTGCTGTCCTTCCACATAGCCCAGTGTGGACTCCCTCACTCGGTCAGCAGGGGAGGTGAAGGTTCCAGCCAGGCACTCAGGTGGGCATTGTCATGCTGGTTGCCATCACAGTGCTGAATCATGGGCAGCTGGCCACCTGCTGTATTCCACTGGTCAGAAGTCACCAGCCAGACGAGCACCAGTAGCTCATGCCTATAACTCTAGCTATTGGGAGGCTGAGACAGGAAGATCATGGTTCCAGACCAATCCCAGTAAAAAAAAAATAATAATAAGTTTGTGAAACCCCATTTCAACAGAAAAAAACTAAACATGGTAGTAACATATCTATCATCCCAGTTATGGCCAGAGAGTAAAATAGGGTCATTGTCCAGGCAGACCAGGGCAAAAGTGAGACCCTATTCCCAAAATAGAGCTGGAAGTGTGGCTCAAGTGGTAGACTGCCTACCTTGCAAGTGCAAAGCCCTGAGTTCAAACTCTAATACCACCAAAAAAAAAAAATTTTTTTTTAAAGTCACAGGCTCACTATACCCAGGGGAGGGCCATAGGGCCACTTCAGCGGCTCTCGTCCGTAAGGAGCCTCATGTGAGAGTGAAGCATGGATAGGTTGTGGCAGACGTGTGACTTAGGCCACAGGGACTGACAGGAAAGAAGGGAAGCAGCAGGACCTGGTAAAGTAGCCTGCCACCGTTTTCACTAAGGCAGACAGGCCACCGTGGGGACTCCAGTGATGGTCACTAGGTGCCTGCTCTTGATCAGGCATGTCCTGCAGCTGTCCCTGTGTCAACTCTTTACCCCCTGCCACAGCAGTGCTGTGATGATACATTATTAGTGACATGCCTGTCTTACAGGTGGGAAACTAGAGCTCAGGGAGGCAAGCAGGTGGCCTTGAGACAAGGCTGACTTATCATTGGGCGTGTGTACAATCTGCAGGACTTGATTCACCTTTTAGACACATCCTTAGGACAAGGATAGCATTGAACCAGGGAATAGGCTTGGTGGTCCGTTGACTCCTGTGTCCATGCTGGTAGACCACAGCCTTGCCGTCATGTGGGAGGGGTCTTTCTCTGCATCTTGTGCTCTGTGAACAGGAAGTAACATTGCAAGATGGTGGTGGTGCCTGGCAAGGCTACCTGGAGAAACACTGTGTCCTACCCTAGAATCCCTGTGGCAGTCTGTGCGCCTTATACTCATTTTTCATCACCCTCCTGAAGGGGGAGAGCCCCATGTTCTTCCCTCCATCTGGATGTTAGAAGTAACAGGGAGTACCTGTTCTGGAACCCTGATGTTATCTACCTTCCCCTAAATGCCAGGCCTCAGAACCACTGACTCAGGACCTCTCCCTTGGCTGTGACCTTGCTCCCTGACCCTGGCCACTGCTCTGACCATCTTGCTCGCATCCCAGAGTCCTGAACCACCATCTGCTACTTAACGCTGCAGTTTGTGCCACCCCTTCCTGCCCCATCCTCTGTGTCCCACTGCTGGCTATGACCCGGTTCAGGAGCCTGATTAAGCAGGTCTAGGATTAACCAAGGAACATGACCGATGGATCGTTCTGAAAGACTGACCAGTAGAGCCATCTGAAAGAACATTCATTACAAAAGGGTAAATTGGGAGTAACCCTGGGACCTAACAGAATAAGAATGTAAATTAAAGAACGTTATCTCTGAAATAATAGAGCAATCTTAAATTTTTACTTGTCATTAACACAAAATATATGTTAAATAACAATAACAGAATGGATTGTCTCAGCAGTATAGTGATCTGTGCTCAGTCTCTATCATACACAGGAAAGGCCAAGTACAGTCACAGCAGAGCCCGGGCCAGCACAACAGAACAGAAGTGACACACTCACTCCATCTTAAAAACTGGTGGACATTGCTTTCTTAATTAAAGTTCTGCCAATTGATTTCCTAAGCCTTTGAAATACTGAACATTATTTGTTTAAATTCAGTCATTACAGTTAATGCATTATTTTCATAAATGTAAAACTGAAAAGGAAAGAAATAATTGGATATTTCTTTACATGATAAAACATAACTAGCAGAATTCTGTAAGGGTTAGTTCCTGAACTTGATCTCATTTGGTATTTTTAAATGATGTGGAAAGAGCTCATTAAAATCCTAAATTGGAAAATAATTCACATCCATTCGACTTAGTCCTGTAGGTGGTACCTTCCAGCCAGTGGACTTGTTACTGAAGTACAGTCTCAGAGATAACTTATTAGAGAAGTGGCACAACCACCACACACAGGGTGGGCCTTGTAGAGTGTAAGAATCTAGACCATGCTAGTTTCACACTTGAAAACAGTGCTCAAGTGTTTCTTGAAACCAGTGTTCCCAGTGAGGTTTGGACTCAGCTGAGAAATACTTTTTTAAAAGAATCCATCTGGCCTTTTTAATCCATGATGGTGTCTGTGCTACTCTGAGTACCAGAAGTGGTTTGGCACCCACTGGCCACTGTGCCTTTAATCAGAGCCTAGTAGCTCCTGTTGCTGGAAAAGACATTGGGGATATGCCCAGGCCTACTTCCCAGGCTCTGATCTGACCTGGAGCTGCTGCCCTGTTGGCTTTCACTGCCCTGCTTAGGAGCCTGGGAAGCCTGTGACTGCCTCATGGCCCTACCTCTTACAATTTCTATCCTGTGCAAGAAAGCCATGTGTTTCTAGACATTGCAAAAGTGACAGCTTTGGTGTTAGAGAACTTTAAGCACAGAGTTGATCCAGGAGCAAATCATGGGGCACAGTCAGGTGGTTCCATGAACTTCTTCAAGCCTAGTGTCATAGGGACTGACTGGACTCCTCTCATTTTCCCTCAGCCTGTGCATGGCCTAAGCCCTCAATCCCTGTCAATCCCCAGTTTCTTATCCTTTGGATGGTCACAATCCTGGGTTGAGAAGCAGGGACAGTGGACCTTTGCTCTTTCTTTTCCTTCTGACACTGTTCTTCCTGAGTGTCAGGAAGAGATGCAAGTGTCCATGGTGTGCTGGTTAAGGTGGGAAACATAGATATCAAAACTGTGCTTATAACCTTCATGGAACTGGAGCCTGGAGCAGAGATCACTATACAATGTTGTGAAAAAACTAGGGGAGTCAGGCTTACAGAAAGAGTTACTCCAAGTTTTATGTGCTTTTTACTTTTCTTCTTCTTTTTCACAGTGCTGGGGATCAACCCCAGGGCTTGTGCTTGCTAGGCAGCATCCAGAGACTTCAGAAACTCAGGGATGGGTCCCCAAAAGATGAGGGTGAAGAAAGTAGGATATGGAGAGAGCTTTCTGAGCTAAAGATGGCATGTGATGAAATGGAATCCTGCCAGGGAAATGTGGCTGAGCAGAGGGAGGAGGAGAGACAGGAGTGAAGAGGAAGAGGAGGAGGAACAGGAAGGATGGGGAGAATTAGGAAGGAGCCACCAGGTGGATGGGCTCCCCCTGGAGCTAAGCGCCAAAGGTGATTGGACTGTGACTGTGGAACAGTTAGTGAGCCTTGAGCAGGGAACTAGGCAGACATTGTTTGAGGACTGAGAGATGAGCACCCTGAGCCCAAGCAATGGCAGTAAATAGCCAGATTTTGGAGATATTTCCTCTTACCATTGACAGGATTTGGTGATGACTATAACCAAAGTCTGAAGATGGAGATCAGGACCTCTGCAGTCTCTACTAGGAAAGGAGTGTTACAAGGAGCCCACTGAGAACAGCAGGAGGGGTGGAACTTTAGGTGAAGCCAGTAGACAGTGGAAGCTGAGACTAGGATCAGGAGGGACTCAAGATACAGATGAGATGTAAATGGCTGCTATTTATTGAGCCCCTGCTGGGTGCCAAGCCTTCTCCCGATGTCTGGCATACGTTGTCTCACTATTCTGCCATACTTCCCTTGCACACATGTCATCTTCTTCACTTTGCATGTGAGGAAACTGAGGGTCAGCAAGAATGTAATTTGTCCAAAGGCACTCAGTGACCTGCTGACTGAGAGGTCCAATTGAGAGCTTGGCAGGAAGGAGGAGCTGATGCAGCACAGGCAGCAGGTTCAGGGGGAGTGACCTGGACAGGTTACTAGGAGAAATAGGATCCAGCCTACATCCCAGTCACACCCTAACACAAAGGGCCACACATGTCACCAGCCAGTTCAGACTGTGGGTTGGACAGGATGGTGTGGGGATTATGTGCGGTCCTGTGTCATGCCTAGCAGCTGCTTATGGGAGAAACTGCTCATTTAGAGGTGGAATGGATGACTTTTCAGAAAGCATGCAGCCGTGCAAAGCAACATGGCCCCATGAGCATCTAGTGAGCTCTCCATTTGGGCAAAGTTAAGGGGCTTCCATACAGCAACACTCCCCTGACTCCCTGGTTGTTCCTCCAGCAGAGCTCACTTACATGCCTGCGGCCAACTGAGGTGTAAACCACAACACTGCCACAGGACCTACAGTAGACGTGCCATGGGACTTCAGAAAATGGAAGGAGGAGATGGCCGGCCAGCTTAGGAGGCCAGGGAAGGGCACAGGAGTCCACGAAGCAGGCATGGGGTGGTCCTTCCCACAGAGAGGAGCCAGGGCTATCAGGGAGACTGTGGGCCATAGGCCTGGCAAGGGCAGAGCAGGGCTTCCATAGACAGTCCAGCCAGTGGCCTCATGTGCAGCTCATCAAGACTCAGAAGCCAATAGCCAAATTTTCAAAAAGTAGTCAAAAATTCATATTTTCATTTATAGTGGTCGGATTTTTATGTGTTGGTATTTTAAACACCATTCAAATAGCCATAGCAAACACATCCAGGGTCCAGATGCAGCATGCACACTGCCTACTAAGACCCTGGCCCAGATCACCAAGCATAGAGGCCTCAGGTTCAGCTGTTCCTTCTGCCCACCCCAGCATGGCAGTTGGTTCCTGGAGACAATAAGTAGTAGCTGTGAGGAAGTTGTCCCCAGCAGCTCTGACAAGCCACATTAGGGGGCCTTACCTGGGCTCCCTTCCTCCAGAGCCCACATCATCTCGCCTGTGTATGTCTGAAGGTCCCCTCCATTGGGGATCTTTTACTGCAAGACCTGACGTAGCTTCTTGTCTATATGCTTGGAAGTGCCACATAAGTAAGGCTGAAGGGTTCTCCTTACAGAAATCAGTGGTGATAGGATTTCAAGGGGAAGAATCACATGCCTTTGACACATGATCTCTCTGGGGAAGGTTTTTAGTAGTGACAGTGTCGGCATGAATCTGCAGCTGGAAAGTAAACATTAGTCAATCTCATTTATTGCTAGAAATTATACCCTAAAGCTACTTTGACCAGGAATCAAATGTAGAAGTCAGGCTGTGGACTCCAGGAGAGACCTGCGTATAATTGGAGGAAGGCTGGAGGTGTCTGACTGACAGGAGTCAGGACAGTAGCCGAGATCCCTCTGCCAGGCCTCCTCTTGGTTTCCTGGTGTTGGGGCAGCTCCAGGGACCTGGACAAACCTGCCTTCAGGGCAAGAGCTACCACACTGGTCTCTGCCTGGTGCCACTTCCTGCCTACCCCTGCCCCATTCTCCCATCTCATCTCCTTGCCACCAAAGCACATGTGATTAAGTGGGCATTTCTCAGCCCACCAAATACAGCAAAATTCCAGGGAACTAGTTTAATGGTAAGTTGACCCCCACCCCAGGTTAGGAGTAATTTCCAATTTTTTAAGTACTGTTTCTGAACTCTCAACAGTTACTGAAATACTAGAACCCTTGACAAATTGATCTGTGTCCAGTGGTGGCTTATTTGCTGTGCTGCTTTGGACAGGCCCTTCACTATCAGTGGCTTTCCCTGTCACATCTAAAGAGTGCTGCAATGTCACTCTTTTCCCACCTGCACCATTAACTAGAGATGTCAGAGCCTTCCAGTATAACAAACCCCATTTTAGAAAGGCATAGAAACAGACTGTTGGTCTACCATATGCCTTCCCAGCCCATGAAAAAGACAGGTGCCTATAGGGGAAGGGAGACAAACAAGGGATGACACACACTGTTCACTTGCTAGGCTTTGGGGTTTTATTTGCACTTGCATTTCCCAGAGACTGGTCTCAGCTTTATTTCACCTCCATGTCCTGCTTTTGCTGAGATGGTTCTTAGTCTAACAGTAAGAAAACCCCATGACACAAAGCATTCAGCTGCCAGTGGGCCCACTGTTATGCAGTCTCCCCTACACTCTGAGCTAGGAATGGCTGCATGCCTGTGTTGTTCTAATCAAGAACTCTCCCTGAAGTCCTAACCACCAGTAAGTCTAGTGGTCTGTCCACGAGAGAGTGTTCTGAAAGACTAGAAAATGCCAACCTTCTTACCTGTGAGCAGTCACAGGGGGCTTGTGATAACTCCATACAGCAGAATGGGGGACCCCCACCCCACCCCAGCTGGAGGTCTTGGGTGTGAACACCCTCCACAGAGAGACAGGCTTTCCCTATGTGCCATTGTGCTCAAACTAAATGACAAGCCAGTCCACATAGCCACATTCCAGACCTCAGTCTTGGCAGTAACCTTTGCTTCTTTATAAAATCATTCACAGCATTCCTTATATTCCTAAAATAAACATCCAAACCCTGAAGAATTACTTTGGGCAGACCCCCCCTCCCCTTGGAAAATCACCCTTGGTCAGTGGAAACCCACTACCAGGTGGTTGCTCCTCTGAAAGGAGTTGGGCAGTTTAGCTCTAAGTACAGGTTAGCTGTAACCCAGAATCCAGCATCCACAAATGGCCCTTTCTCTTTCTTGCTCATCTGAGTAATAGCAGCACAGGATGATAGTTCAACAGTGTTGGGGACCCAGGCTGACCCACCCAGCATGCCAGTTGTCCTCAGGAGCAGGCTCATTGCCACTCCTGTCCCTTGGTTACATCTCATCTGGCCTTCTCCCAGGAGGTCCTATCCTGAGTGGCATGTCCCAGCCCAAATTCTTGCCCCTGGAAGGAGGAAGAGAGAGAAGGGTGAGGGAGCCAGAGACGACTCAGATGCACAGAGGGGAGAACACCCAACCCAGAAGCAGAACCATGCCCACCTCTGTCTTCAGAGTCCGTTGCTACCCCTCAGGACCAAGCCAGTGTAGCAGCTGGCTCTGTGCTCAGCCTCAGGCGGGCCCTGGCTACTGAAGGATGGCCAGTGGGTTTTGCTGAGCTGGGTGATGAAACTCTCTAAACAGTGCTTGGGGCTCCTGCTCGCATACACAGACCATGGCATGCACATCCCCAGGGAGCACACAAGAAAGGTAGACAAGAAAGAGCATTTGGAATAAATAATTTAAAATCTAGTTATTATATCCTTGGGTGGTGATGCAGAGGCTGAATTTTTAGCAGGGGGGAAAGGGAACAAAGCCTAACAAAAATTGAGGTTAAAGCATAAGTAATGTACATTTACACTTTGCTTCAGGCGGGGGAAGCTGGTGATGAAATGCTCAGAGCCCGTTTCCTGTTTAATTTTTGATGCAAAGCCATCAGGGAGTCATTCTCCTTCACTCTCAATTTCAGGGGTCCTGAAACCTGGCATTTCTCTGTGGTAATAACCTACACTTTCTGCTGTGATTGATTGGTGCAGATGGATCTGTGCTGGTTTGGGAGGCTTTCCCCCAGCCCACTGCCTGGGCACTTGCCATCCTAGGCCTGTTTCCTGAAAACCCAGGCTCTTTCAGGCTGTGACTCAACCAAGCAGCCAGCAGCTTTGAAAGTCCCTTAGAAAGTCCCCTGCTCCTCAGATCATATCTGCCAGGCTTAGCTCATCCCAGCCCCCTGCACACCCCACCCCTCCTCGCCCACTGCCTCACCACTATGGGAAGTGCTATTGTAGACACCTCCCCGCTCTTCCTAGCTTCTGTTTCTGCCTGGGTGCCAAACAGCAAAACTGGTGACTACAGCAGCCCACCACCATGGTCTCAGGTTTTTGTAGGACCTGCTTTCCCACTTGTCCATAGCTGAGAATCACAATTAAGACCACAAGTTTGATTGAATTTTATCCGAGAAAAGGCACCCAGTTTTAATCAACTGATTTTATGCTCACCAGAGAAAACTGTTCTGTAGACAACAGGGTTGTCACCTAGTTTAGAGTTTGACAGGAAAGCTGAGGTCATGTAATATAGCCCAGAAAGGGTGCCCTGCTCCCCCCCAGCAAGCTCCTGTCTTCCATCTCAGCTTGGGGAACTGGGCCAGGGCTGAGGTGCCCCTACGTGTTCTGGTAACCAAGTTCTTCGAGCTTGTTTTCAGCAGCCTTAGGTGTTCTCAGTCAGCCCATTTCCTCCTTAGTACCTCAAATACTTCTCTTCTTCTTGTCCATGCTCTTCTGGTCCACAGCCCTGCACAACTGCTCTGTGCCATCCCCATGACGTAAGCCACAGCCCCTGTCCTTGGTGTCATCTCATTTCAGTAGTCACCACCAAGCCTTCTGCACCCATGAACACAAAGCCTTCTGCTTTTCTGGTGTAGAAAACATGGGCCGGGAGGTGGTGGGGCGGGGAGGGGAGGGAGTGGTCAGTCCTCCCAGGGTTGGAGCCCAGCAGGTTCAAAGCCATTCAGAGGCAGTTGTGCCAAATAGGGTGGAATGTATAGTAGATGTCTCTCTCCAGTGTAGTCTGGGACCTCAGAAGACTGCCAGGACCTTATTAATAAGTTAGAATCCTTTTCACCTCATGGTTTTGACCACATGGTGAACATTTAAGATCCAAGTTGCAAAATAGCATGTAAATGTGCTTTATTTTTATGTACAGATCCATAGGTGCCCAGTCTGGGCTGTGCTGCTTTAAGACCACACTGGGCTCAAGCTGGTCATGATGGCCAACTGCCTGGACACACACTGCCCACTTCTCATATCCACCTCCTAACTTGTACACTTTATTCTAACTCCAGAAATTGAAACTTTTCATTTGATTAAAATAAAGGCATCTTTATAGAGTTTAACTATAATAATTGACTTTGTTTCTGTCTCAACAAAGAGTAGGTATCTCCCTTAACACTGCAGAGCACCTGTCCACCTGCAGGTGAGGAGATTATTAAGCACATGGGAGCTGTTTATTGCCCCAACTTGGAGCCACTTTTGATTATCTCCTGATTGATAGTCTCTTAATTCTGTGGGCAGGGAGGAGCCAGTGTAGGGGGAATAAGGTACATTTCAGACCTTTGAAAATGAAAGGGCTCCTTTGTCCATCTGGTCTTTACTTTCTTTTTGGATTTAAAATTTTTCCATTCTTGTTTTGGTCCCTCATTAAGACATAGAGAAAATGTGCCCTTTTACTTAACTGCCAGCATGCAGTCTAATTAGTCTAAATTTAAAAAGCACAGAATCCTTGCGTCTTTCAGGAAATTAACAGGGAGGAGATATTGCTATTCCAGAAACAAAATCCACGGTACCAATCATCACTGTTTCCCCAGGAATGTATTCTCAAAGAAGGTAAGGATGAAAGAATTGCCATGCACACGGCAATTACTGCTTCTTGATCTGTGGCCTTACAAAAAGCTCCAGCTTGGAACTAATGATGACGGAGGAGAGATAGGGGAAGGGCCAGGAGTATGACAGGTGTCTGGGGTCTCCAGAAGCTGGCAGGAGGTATTAGGGCCAGTTCAGATACACCCACTTGCACTGTGATTAGATCAAGGTCTAGAGCCACAGGCGGGGAGAGTGTGTTTTAAATGTCATTTGGGGGCATCAGCGAGTGCACAGTGCTGAACACCACTCCTGTGGATGAGCACACGGAGTTCACAGGCTGGGGACACGCCCACTGACCGGTGTGGCACCTACACATGAAGGATGAGTTACCTAGGCCTGGGGAGGCCCGCTTGGAGGCTCATTGTGACGGGAGAGAGGAGGAGAGCCTTGTGAAGTCCCAGCGGCCTCGGGAAGGGACAGAACATTGGCCCTGTCACGTGCGACAAGGAGCAACCGGGAAGCCACATCTCCTAGTGCCTTGCGGAACTGCTGCAGGCTTGTGGGGATAGCTCTCACAATAGTAGGGGTGACACCGTTGCTGGGGAGTATGGCCATTTATGTCAGGAAATGAGGAGGGGAAGCAGCACAAGAAACCCAGGCATCCTGAAGGCTCCACTGTGCTGTCTTCAGAACTTGACTTTCCATGCCATTGAAGAGCCTCTTGGCTGTCCTCTGCTCTATTCTGGCTGCCTCTGTCTCACCTAAGCACCAGGTTGTCCTAAAATGCTCTTAACCTCAGACCCACATACACGTTGCTGTGACCTGCAGGACTTCAGGATCGGGCCATCATCTCTGTCATCTTGTGCTCAGCTCCCTTCATCTTCCCTCTGGCCTCCATCCTCTGGCTGCTGCTCCTCCCTGTCCCCTCAGTTTTCACCTAGTCACCTCCATCCTTGTAGACCCAAAAGGCAACCTTTTTACCTCATCTTATACCGGGGTATCAGAGCACAGGAAAGGCAGAAAGAGAGAGAGAGAAACTCTGTGCTGACATGGCTTCCTTCTAAGTCTAAAAGTAGTTCAAAAACTTTATGAGAAATCAGTAATTACATACCTAGGCCAAGATAAAAAGCTGTCTTTGAACCCCGGCCTGAGTGGCTTCAACCCCAAGCAAGTGTTCTTGTCCTTGCCTGCTGTCAGACCCTTCAGCAGAGGTGTGGGAGGAGGGGCAGCTGGCAAAAAGCCTTACATAAGAGCAGCCTGCCTGCTGCCAGACTCTGAGTTCCCATTCCCCAGTTATGTAAGAGGGTGTGTTTATGAAGCCACATAAATCACCCTGCAGTGTCTGAGGTGCTATCACTGCAGAGCCCCAGGTGCTGGGTTGAGGCTGGAAGGACTAGGCAGCATGGCAAGACACACTGTCTAAGACTCATTGCCCACTGTAAGTGTGCCCACAGTGTCCTGAGGTCATGAGATTGCTGTGGATGGCCAAGTCCACCTACCAAAGGCACTGTCTACTTGTTACCTGAAACAAGGACCAGATATTTTGTCCTCAAGGGCTACCAGCACATCACTAGCTTCCTGGGGCCCTGTCACAACCTCTCAGGCAAAGGGATGTTGGGGCCTGACTGCACCAGTGACTCTGGAGGGTTTAGTCCTGACTCGGGGGGTCAAGGTGTCAACACCACATTGCTGTGACTGGCCCGTTCCTGACAAAACACCTGGCTCTGCCCCCATCATTCACCACAAGGACCCTAGCTGCTTGGAGCAGGCAGGCTATGTGCTAGAAAGGGCCACGTGGAGATAGGAACCACTGTGGAGAAGATTCTGTTGTCTTCCTTGCTTCATTCTAAAGAGAACAGACATGATGCACAGGTGGGTAGAGTGAACAATACTGCCAGTGATACACATGCTGCAGTTCTCGTGGGTGCTTCTGAAACTGAGTCATTTCTGGACGCTCCAGCACAACTGTCCCCAGCTTACAAGGCCTGTGCCCAGATACTGTTTGCAAGGCTCAGGCAACTCCTTTCCCTGTGCAGCCCCTCACCCCAAGGCTGCTGACTAATGCTATCTGTGCCCCTCTTTTCTCTCCCTAGGCAAGCCTGGGACCTTGCTGTAGACATTTGCCTCTCCCAGCTACCCACAATCATCGAGGAAGGCACTGCATTCAGGGTGAGTCCCCTGTCAGGCAGCCAGTCTGGATGTGGTACTCAAGGATCTGGGGCATTGGAGATTTGGTTTGCCCACCTGGGAAAAAAAATGCAGCTAACCTGAGTTTGGAAAATTGATCTTCCTGGGGTTAAAGTTAGACTTTGAAATGGTTGACTTCTAAAGCTATCTTGCTTAAAGTATTCCTCTCCTAAATCTGCTTTCTTAATGCGGGACAGAATGCTTTTCTCCTGAGGACAGAACTGTTTCATGCTGTAGCCTTTTATCAGGAAATGGATTATGGTTTTCCCAAAGCCTGGGGACAATGACATGCAGACCACTGGGCTCCATCTGTGCCCAGGGCTGTGTCTCAACTCCAGGCCATACAAAATTGAGTTTCCTTACGGGGAATGCAGCTTGCCCTCAAGTGAATTGGACACTACCCCAGGTCTTCACAGCAGCTTCCCCGAGCCTCCTTGGGTTTTCATTTGTGGAGCATGTGCTATACTAGAGGCACTAAGTCTTAATAAAACTCTGTCCCTGCCTCCTAAAACCCAGAGTAAGAAGAGCACCAATTAGCATGGGGTCTGCAGCCCACACCCTGGGGCATGGGAATGGGGCAGGGTGTGCAGATGGGGGCTCTGTCATGAGGGGTGTCCAAGCCATTCATGAAGCTGAGTCTTCCCCACACCACCAGAGGGACCATGTCAAGCTTCAGCGCCACAAGCCTGGTTATGCCAACTCCTATGTCCTCACTTGAAAGCGCCGATTTTTCTAATGCATTTGTGCACACACTATAGGATTTCCTGAGTCTCTGCACCCTGAAGCGGAGCTGAGGTGATCTTTCCTTGGCTCCCCCCAGTGTGTGGAATCCACTGTTGGGCTTCTAGACAAAAGACCTGCTTGCCTGCCTTCCCTAAACTCTTTGGGGGCAGAGACAGGGTCTCTTTTACAGTCACAAATCTCCACAGAGAATGATGGTGGCTCCTAAAGGATGCCATACCAGCTGCCCCCTACCTCGTCTTCCCATCCTCCATGCCACTAGAAGTGGCCTTGAGGGTCTGGGTTCTCCTAGGAAGAACAGGACCTGTCATTGCAGATACATGTCTGGAAAACCCAAGACTGGCTTTCTGTCCTCCAAGCATGGCTTCCCTGTGCATGGGAAGAGCATTCTGTTCTTCCACAAGATGATACGCTTTCTGTTTGTGTGTGTGTTCCTTTCAGACTGAAACGCTTCTGTTTCAATGCCAGGTATCTTTGCCAAGAATCTTTTCAAGGCTCTTACTATATATCATTCCTAACCCGCTAAAATCAGTATTCCACATTTAGGAAAATTTTCACCAAACTGGAATGTCAGGGAAGGGAGGAACAACTTATGTGGACCTCACACTTGCTTTTTTATTTTGTGTTTTCACTTCTTTTGAAGGTATAACATAATACAGAAAACTACATGTGTCGTAAATGAGTAACTTGATAAATTTTCCTAAATTTATGGGCTTGGGTGATCAGCTCCCATGTCGAGCAGCAGCACACGAGCAGCCCTGCAGTTGTTTTCCCAGCAGCCTCCTGCCCACCTGCCTCTGTGCAGGAAGAAGCAGGACCATGCAGGCTGCGGTCTTTGGGTCTGCCTGCTTTCTCTTGCTACCTTTTGTGGCTCCTCCTTGCTGCAAGCTACAAAATCTGTACTTTCAAAGGGCAGTGAATGTTTTGAGTCCCAGTTCAAGTTCCTTGTGATTAGTGCTGGCTGGTCCTGGCCCAGACATATCAGAATCTGAAGCAAAAGGAAAAATCAGTCACACTGGTCCTGTCTCTATTTGAAACATTGATATTTTGCTCATGGTGGAGTTTTGATTAGTTTTCCTTTGTAAATACTGCATTAAGATATTGTTTGTCTTCGTTTCTGAATATTTTGGAACTCCCCACCCCCAAAATTTGTATGTGCTGCAAATGCCTCCCTCTCCTAACCTGGAATGGGACCGCTGAGTCTTGCACATGGTTGGTGAGTGTAATATGTGTTTCTTCTGGTACCCATCAGGAGGGCACAGGCTGTCTGCACTCAGTTACAGCAGATGTTGCTGGACAGTGCTCCACAGTGGCCATCAGTTCACATCTCCTCCTGCTGCATATGATCTGGCGTGTGAGCAGGTATCCCCAGGAATGGTGTCATGTGTCTCTGGTGCTGATGGAGGAGCGTTTGTGTTCTCACTGCCATAGGAGGTCTTGCAGGTTGTGTGCTACAGCCTTGCGACCATCTTTCTTATGTACATCTCTTACTGAACTGTCATGGTTCTGTGTATATTCTGAATGCAGATCCTTTATCATATATTATGAATATCTACTTTCACTCTGTGGACTTCATTTTTCACTTCTTTTTTTTTTTCCTCTTCTTCTTTTTTTTGCAGTATTGGGGTTTAAACTCAGAGCTTCACACTTGTTAGGCAATCACTCTACTGCTGGAGCCACTTCACCAGTCCTTTTTTTATGATGGGTTTTTCGAGATAGGGTCTCGTGAACTATTTGCCCAGGCTGGCTTCAAACCATGATCCTCCTGATCTCTGCCTCCTGAGTAGCTAGGAGCCACAGCGCCCAGCTAGAAATTCCTTACTTTAACAAAATCCAATTTGTCAACATTTTTTCTTTTATGGTCGGGCTTTTGGTGCCCTGTTTTCAGCCATCTTGACTTACTCCCATGACTGTTGCCCCTAAGAAACTGTTCTCTTTTCTTCTGAAGCTTTCTTGTTCCCCTTCACTCTGAGATCTGTCCAGCATCCCTGCATGTGTGGGGTGAGGTGGGGGCAGGGAGTGTTTGCTTCCCAGTGTCATGTCTAGTGTCATTGCACTGGTTCTGGTGACTACCTATGATTCTCTGCTCTGTTCTGTAGGTCACTTTGTCCCCTCTTTACAAGATGCTCTATAAGACATTGCTTAAGTTGGTCATAGTCCTCTGACTTGGTTCTTTTCTAAGATTACCTTGGTTACTTTTGTATCTTTGGGTTTCATATGATTTTTGTGACCAGCTTGTTAATTTCTATAGAGAACCTGCCAGGATTTTGATTGAGATCATTGTGAATCTGCGCATTGAGTTGAGGGATGATGACAACATCTCTGCAGTATTGAAACTTTGGCAGTAATTTTGCTGTGTGAATGTGAGTTTCCCAGGAATATGTAAAAGAAGCACATTCCTCAGAATTGGGATGGCACCAACAGCCCATAGAGTGACCGGAACAAATAGTCTGATCACACGAATGAGTTTTATTCAGGTTTACTTACAGATTACATTTAGTTTGCTTTATTCAAAATCTGTGGGCAGCGAGTGAGAGAATGGTGATTGATGACATCCTCGCCCCTGTTCCTGGGAAGAAGTGTTAACAGTCCCAGGACCCATTATCCCATACAGCATAGCTGGTTTATGTTCTTGCCTCTGTGGTGAGCCACGGTCTGCGGTTGCTCATCATAACAGATGGTGACAGTCAGTGAACCAGTTTTCCCACAGACTTCATTTTCTGTTTTTTCTTTATTTGTACATACATGGTTTACAAATGATTTTGTAGCAACACTACTAAATTTGTTTCTTTATTCTGATATTTTGCCTAAACTTGCAGGCCTTATCTTAAAACCTCATTTGCAGATACACAAAAAAGTCTAGTATATACGTCACTCTTCCAAAATCAACAGTTAGTAGTGACAGATTTTAACTAACAAGAAAACATCCAATTGGTGTTCATGGAGGTAGGGAGAGGCCAGAGGAGGGTTCCCAGACAGCAGGATTCCGGAATAGCCTACTGGATTAAGGAGCCTTCTGCATGCTGTGTGGTCTTCCAGGAGGGTGGACCACGTGCTCTTGACTGCTAGACATATCATTGCTCACTCCTTGTAGAGCAGTGAGTTATCACACAGTGGCAAGAGCATTGTGTCCTGTCAGCAGACTCCATCCTTCCCAGCAGTTTTGGCTTAGGGAGAGCAGGTAAGGATGGTGGCCAGTGAATGGACCCTGGTGGTAGCACATGTCTGGCTGGATTAACTCTGGCTATTGAGCAAAACAGAGCCTAAGGCTCCCAGTTTACCTTTCCACTTTCAATGTGTTGTGCATGGACACCTGTTTTTGACCACTAGATGATCTGACACTTCAGATGACAGCAAAGCTGGACATCAGGATCACTTTGGGGGAGCAGCTGTGCAGTTATGGCTGCATGCCGTAGGCCTCAGCCCATGAGGACACATGTGAGCTGTCTTCCAGAGTGTCCCCTCCTGCCATGCAGGGGAGGTCATCTGGGAGACTTGGCCCAGACGTCTGTGTCATCATAAGCTCCATGAGGGGCAGCTCTCAGGATGGCTTATGAGGTATGAGTTAGGCTATGGAGTTGCACATGTACAGAACTGTTGCCCCAATTTGTCAGCTCCCCATGGCTTTAGGAAGCCTGACCAACCTCCCAGCACCCCTAGCAGACCAAGAGGTACTTTTTCTTTACTATCAGTTTTAGGCAAAAAGATCAGGAATATTTGTCTTCCTTTCTGCATGGAACAGGTATTCCAGCAATGAATAACATGTGCAAATCCATAAGCAAAATCTAATTGGAAAAAAAGACAGAAGGGACGTAATTATAATTCACAGACGAAGATTTTTCTAACTTGATGTAACTCTGCTCTCACGAGATGTGGAAGAGGGGGCACTTAACAAGATTTTTTTTTAAACCAATTTGTGAATAATTCTCACTTAAAAATGGGAAAATCACTTTGGGGCTCTGTTCCAACTTCACAGGCTGCTTCTGAATGTAATTTCCTTTATGTAAGCTGACATCACCAGAGCACACTTTCCTAGGTAGGGAAGGTAGGGAATGTTCTGCTGGATTCTCATGGGACCTTGACTTTTTCCAAGGGCCCCAAAGCTCTGAGCACCAGCTTCCCTGTGGAAAGCATGTTGGGAGTTGGATGCACAATTGTGACATGGTCTCCACATGTGCACATGTCCACCTGGGTCCATGTATGCTGGCACCTAGAACTCAGTGCAGACCCTACCCTGGCCAGAATCTGGAAGGAGGCCTTCATGCTTTCCACTGCTCATGTGCACACACCTCTCTCATGTACCACCCTTTTCCCTCCAGGAAATGGAGACAGGAAAACAAGGATGGTGTGCGAAAACAAGACATTGATGGTTTTTAAACTCTTTGAATTTAGGGATAAGGGAAGGCAGAACTATATTCAGTGAAGGTGATAATACAGAAAGAGAAACTGGGCAGGCCTTGTACTGCCCAGCCTAAGTTCTCCTTCTTCCAGTGGCCTTGACCTCCCTCCTCCCTTAGTCACTTCTTCCTGTGGGTTACCTGGTCCTTGTTACTGCCAGTAACCCTGGCCTAAGGCCAAGGGAAACTTGATGACCCTCCCCAGGACTCTGGCTCCATGGTCCTTCATGCTGCCAGAACATTCCCACCTTCCCAAAGCCAGGCACTGAGTCATTCTTGCATACCCCTTCACTCCCTTTGTCTGCCCCTTATACTCTCAGCCTGTGCCCATGCAGTGTGAGCCACTGTGATCTTATTTATGGCTACCCCCTGGAGGGGGCCTGAGCAGCTACCACACATTCTGACCCCTAACGTTTCCTTGGCTCCTCCTGTCTGTCCAGCTCCCACTGTCCTCTTGCACTCCCCACCAGGTGGTTTTGCTCCCTGTCTCCCTGAGGAACACAAATAATCGAAAGAGAACCCCTGAACCTCCCACTGCCCCACTCTACCCTGTGCCCTTGCCCCTGTCCTGCCAGCAGCGCCAGCTCCTCAAGCAGTATGTACCCAGCCTCCCTCTTCAGATCAGTCCCCCTCACACAGACCTTTCTCATCAACTCACACCCATGCCACTGTCCTCCCAACTATAAAATACATTTTCTGATCTACTTTCCCCCCATCCACTACCCATTTCTCTCTGCCTCTTTGTAGCCACCTCCCTCAAAGAACTGTCTCCACTTGAGTCTTTGCATTCTCTCCCCTTCTGTTCCTGTCTCACCCCAGCCGTGCTTTCACTGACTGAGACTGGATTTAGTGGTCCTGGTGACCTCTGGACTGCTGAATTAATTAACAGTCAGGTTATAATCGTAGTCTAACCAGACCCTCCCTGGTTCCAGGGCACCATGCACTTCTGCTTTCCTTCCAAGGCCCAGACACTCAGTCCTGGTTTCTCTTTCTCACTTAACTTTAAAGAGAAATCTGGCTGGGCGTGGTGGTGTACACCTATAATCTTAGCACTCAGGAGCCTGAGGTAGGAGAATTGAGTTTGAGGCCTGCCCAGGCCACATAATGAGTTCCAGAGCCAGCCTAAGCTGCATGATAAGTTTCTGTCTCAAAAAGATCTGTGTGCTGCAGACTCCTATTTATACATCTGGCCCAGACCTCTCCCACACTGCGGGTGCATGGTCACCTGTCCATGCTTCTTCATTTGGATGCCCAGTGGACACCACAAACTCAGCATATCCAACACCTAAGTCTCAATGTTGATCCTCCTCCCAGACTGCTTCTCTCTCCATCTTCCCTGCCCCCTGGCAGTGACATATCCATTCAGGTGCTCAGGCCACAAGTCTCAGAGTTGTCCTCAGCCCCCCTCCCTCTTTCTGTTCTTCACATCCACACTGTTCACAAATCCTGTAGCCCTGTCTTCATCACAGCACATGTGACCACCTCTCTACCTGCTTGGCTGTGGCCTACAGAGAGAAGGTGCATCGTGGGCCTGGTGGAAGGCTGACAGGGCTGTGGGCTGCGTGAAGAAAGCTTCTCCCTAATCAGCTTCCCTGCTTCTCCCACAGCACAGCCCGTTCTTTGCTGAGCAGCTGACTGCGTTCCAGGTGTGGCTCACGATGGGCGTGGAGAACAGAAGCCCTCCTGAGCAGCTGCCCATCGTTTTACAGGTGAGTTGCTTCAGACCAGGCCCGATTGGCTGAGGCATCTATCCCATGGGAAGAAAACCAAAAACTGGAGTCCCCAAAGGGCTGATTCACCTGAGACTGCACTGGAGTGTCCATGAGGTCTGAGGAACACCAGCCCCTTCTCTGCAGCTGTGCTCTGGGCCAGATGGCAAATAAATCACAGAAATCAAATCAGAAGTCTCAGAGCTATCTGCATATTTATTCCTAGCAGATTTCCTGGTAAAGCTGCTGAGTTCCCTTCCCCATCCTCCAGTTAGATATAAGTGGGGGCAGGAATCGCCCCTCTCCATTCCCCCATTCACACTTTAGCTCTGTCCCAGCTCAGGCTCTAGACAGCACTACTTCCTCTCTGGAAGAACATGGGATATAAATTAGTCCTGTGAGGAAAGGAAGAGGTGCACTGAGCAAATTACACATGGGCCACAGCAGGCTTCTGAATCTAGCATCTTGGGGTTATTGACAAAACAGCAAATGCAAACCACGGAAGCCATCAATCCTTCCTGCACACAGTGGGTCTGTCATTGTGTCACTGTAAGAAACAGGCCCCTTCTGGGTCATTCACATGGTCTATGTCATGTTCACATGCAAAGTGCAACCCAGTCGTGGGTTGGGGAATCAGTTCTTTGTGTTCTGCCAGCAATTTTTGACTTTGTTTTTGTTTTTATTTTTTGTTTTTAGTGGTGCTGGGGTTTGAACTCAGGACCTCCCACTTACTAGGCAGATGCTCTACCACTTGCACCATGCCCCTAGCCCCAGCTGATTATTTTTGGTTACTAAAATGGGAGGGGAGGAGATGGGATAGAACAGGAATAGTGAAGTCCATCACAGGTGGTAAGATTGGAAAGAGGTCATCATCTTTTTTTGTTTTAGTGAATGTATTTATGGGAGAAACATGAGCTGGGTCATGACCAAGAACAGCTACTTTTAAAGCTATACCAGGAGTTGAACTCAGGGCCATATGCTTGCTAGGAGAGCGCTCTACCACATCAGCCACTCTGCCAGCCCCTTTGTTCTGTTTTTGTGGTGTGGGTGGTGCCAGCACAGGAGGGTAGGAAGACCCCATGTCCAAGTGTAAATCCAGCCCCTCGAGGAGTAGAAAGGACAGGATGCCTTCCTGATGGGGCACTGCTTGCCAAGAGTTAGCTCATCACGCCCCCAATGCTGATCAGGTTACTTTACCTCTGTAAAGTTGGGACATGAGTCTCATTGTCCACCAGTCCAAGGACATCTGCCTTGCTTCCTTCCAAGAAAGACTTGTACTTTCTTATTAAGGCTGCTAACCACATTGTGATGGACGGCACCATCAGTCTTCACTGAACCAAATGTTCACTGAGTGGCTCCAGCTTCTGAGAGATGATTTGGAAGACAGAGGCACAGTTTATCTCTGTCTGGCTCTGGAACACAGCAGCCTCTCTCCTGCTCCTGAGTGCTTTGCCAATGCCGGCAAGCCTTGAGGACTTGGGAGATTACTCACCTGCCCCAGAACCCCCCTGGCTTAGGACTTTATCCTAGGAATTTCAGCCAACAAAAGAGGCCACAAAGAAGAATACATGTAAATGTTGTAAAGTTGACAGTAGCCTGTTCCACTGGCCTTAGTAATCAGGTGAGCAACAAAGAGTAACCAGCTTGCAGTGTCTTTTTGTGTCATATTTCACCTTAGATACTTTTGGAGCTTTTTGTATATTAGCATTGCTTCTTTTCTGACATTGTGAAAAGAATGAAAAAGTGATTATGACTGGTCTCTTGAATACTTCCAGATTAGTTTGAGACCATCTGGGATTACAAAATGAACTATAAACAAATAAGCAAATAGATTTTCAAAACAGGAATATGAGGGAAGATAAAAGGCAAAGGGAGCTCCAACTTCATTTGGAGCAGCTGGCAGCTGGCCACTCACTCATCTGGTTCCTTCTTGTGCTTTGTCTTAAGAACCTTTATTGTTGCCAAAGCCTGGATCCCATTATCCTTAAGTTACCTTTCAGTGCCTTGGCAGGTCAGGGTATATTACTTACAGGAAAAACATTTTAATATGGACTTTAACTTTTCAGATCCTGCTTCTTTTCCTGTGAGCCAGAGAGAATTTTCTACACCACTATCTCAGAGATGAGAGCTTGATGGTGTCTTGGATCCGTGAGAGGTCCATGAGGCCCAGCTGGATTGCAGCCCCTCAGATAACTATCAGCGTGAAATGCACCTCTCCTGACCGGCCTCCATGTCCTTTGTTGTCTTTTAAGAATTAATAATCAGCAGAAGGACTAGGAAGGAAGATATAATGGTTTTGGGGGTCGGTATTGGGGCTTGAACTTAGGGCCTACATTTGCTAGGCAGGTGCTCTAACACATTAGCCATGCTCCCAGCCCAGTGTAATGATTTGTTCAAATTGTTATCTTCCCTCAACTTCTTGCTGGGGTCTTCTGGCCATTGTCACCCTACAAGGAGCTGTAACATCTCACAGCATTTCAATGTCCTGATGTGCTAGGCCTTCTGGTTTTGTGTAGTCCTGCCTGGGACCTGCCGTGACTATCTATTTTCCTCTCAGGTGGCAGAAAGTAGGTCTACCTTGTACGAAAGAGAGGGAAGAATGATTTCATAGGGTAAAATTTTAGTGCTTTTACACAGATGTTACAAATCAATATGAGCGTTTCATTAGAACCCTATGTCCTCTCAGTGTACCACTTTATTTCAAATAAATTTTGGTTCTAAAAGTACAGAGCTCTTGTCAGGAGCACCAGGATAATAACTTGGGGTGTTGTTAGTACACATCATTTACACACACATATGCACATATATCGGCCCCATGCACGTGTGTTGTGTACACCAGTAACCCTATGTCATGTGTGCACATGTATGTGCATGTCTCTTAACACATGTGCCGTGTGTGTGTCACATTCATGGGTATACTGTGCTGCATGCATGTCATACACACACACTTGTGTCATGTACACAGTTGCTAATGTGTGTGCCTGTCGTGTACATGTACTTATGTGCACATGTGTGCACACATTCGTATACATGCACATATGCATGCATGCGTATGTCGTAGCATGGCATCAGATACTCCATGATGGTACTGCTCCTTAGAGGTCTCTGGTCCCCCAAGGTTCAACTGCAGGGATCAGTTTTCCATGAAGCGACTTCACCAGCAACTCTCAGGTCAGGAGCCAGGCACAATCTTTGCCCACTAGGCAATCAGACTTGAGTTGCCTTAGCAAGCTCTGTTTGAGCTGGTGTTTGTGCAGCCACGCTTACTTGTTAGTCGAGGTTGTCACAATGAAAAGAAACTCCAGCAACGCAGTTTACTGTCATTTGTCTCTGTAATTTCCATACATCTTGGGGTGGTCTGAAACAGGAGTTAGTCTGGATTTTTAAGTACAAATAAATACCAAAACAGCCAGTTCGTATTTTTTAAAATAATTTTAATTCATACTGGATTTCCATTTTTAAAAAAACCTCAATGACCAGAAGATATAGGAAGCATGTACTATTTAAAGAAGGTAATATCTACTGTGTTTGCGCATGAAGCATGGTAATGGCAACACAACATCCAGCATTGCCTGAGAACTCCCGACACTAACCCTGTGAACAAGTGGTTGTCAGGCATTCACACATGTGATCACCATGGGCAGCTCCTGCTGTGGGACACCCAGCAGAGTCAAGAGGTCTGTATCATTAGTTCAACACCCTCCCCATGCTGTACCAGTCAGATGGCCATCTGTCACTCCCCAGAGGCCCCTAGTTTTCCCAGCCTCTGCTGGAACCAAACAGGTAATCCCTTAAGTTGCCCTCCCTCTAGGGTCTGCCTGCCAGTTCTTATCCTATGCATCTTATCCCAATGTGAGGAAAACCTCCCATACTTGTCTCAGAGACTTGGTCAGATACTTGGCTCATGGGTGTTTATGGCACTGCCCACCATCGCTGTGCGCCATGAGTGTGGCTGTTTGTTAATGCTCATCACAGGCTAAATGAAGGTCCACCCCCTAGTACCCAGCATGGTGTCTGCACAAAGCAGCTGTCCCATAAACACCTATTAGATGACAGGATGAAAATGCTCTGGGTTAGGGACTCGGCACACATGCCCTCTAGTGTAGACACTGTAAAGGAAAAGTCAGAATAAATGACTCCACTAAAAATATGTAACTTTAGTATAACAGAAAAAGGGAAATACATGCAAAATGTATGGTCAAAGGTACTCTTTATTAAGAGCTGTTCCTAGGAATGGGGGTACAGCTCAAGTGGTAGAGCATCTGCCTAACAAGCACAGGCCCTGAACTCAAACCCTAGTACTGCCACACACACACACATTTAAGTAGACCACTTTACTTGCCTAGTAGCTGCTCACTCGCAATGAAGAAGCTTCAGACTAGAAGAATGTGTCTTTGCCCATCCTTTTGGCCAATGACAGTTAGTGTGACATGGCTGGTCTTATCCCAGGAGCTTTTGTAACTTAACTTTATAAGCCCTTGTGGTTAGTATTATGTTATCATTGTTCTATGAATTAACAAATTAGGGCCCAGAGATTTTGGGCAACTTGCCTAAAGTCACATCTCAGCAAGTGCTGCCAGTGGTGCTTCTTGTTAAAGGGGTGAATCTGTTCAGCCAAGAGTAATTGGGTAATATAGGTATAGATGCTCTGAGCCTGCGATTTTACTTCTTAGATTTATCCTAGGGACAAAGGGCAGGTATATGTGCAGAGATGTACCTATTAGGATAGGCATCACAGTGTTGTTTATAATAGCAGATTCTTATGGTAATATAAGTATCTAGAAGTGAGGAAACCATTTAAAGAAATTGTGTACATTCATACAAATGAAATGCTGCTGTTGGGAATGATATGTCCTGTATCTACTTAGTCAAGTGGGGCTGTCTTCACAGTACATTACTTAAAGAGGAGATGAAGGGTAGAACAATGTGTTATCTACTTTAGATAGGGAAACATATGCATAGAGAACAGTGTCTAGAAGTTTGTATACCAAAACATTGCCAGTGATCTGTCCATCAAGTATACTAGGAGTGTTTGTCACACGGAGTATTTTACCTGTGTGATGAAGAAATAAGCTAAACGCAGCCCAGCCAAAGGTAATGGAAGGACTGAGCCAGCAGACAGGTGAAAATTGATTGTCCAGTCTAACCCTGCCCTGCCGATAGATAGCTCATGGTGGAGGCTTTCTGAGTGCTGTGCTGCTAGAGCTCTACTGTGATGCAATTTTGTTCTTACTTGACAGGTGCTGCTAAGCCAAGTGCACCGGCTGAGAGCCTTGGACTTACTGGGAAGATTTTTGGACTTGGGTCCCTGGGCAGTGAGCCTGGTGCGTGCCTTCTGCCTTACCTGGGATCATCCTGTGGGGGGGACCAGACACCATGTGACAATCTGAACTTATGATCCCTATTCAGCTACAGCCATGTGAGCTAGGATAAGCTTCCACTGTGGACACCCAGTAAATCCTGAGGCCTTGAAAACCACCTCTGTGCCTGGGGCATTCTGCGGGGCACAGTGTTGCCCTCTTTCCCATCCAATATTATCCCTAGCCTTTGCAGGGACATGGCATTCACTTCTCGCGGGGCAAGAGCTACCGCTGCAAGAAACTATAGAGCGTGTTGAGACCCAAGCCTCACTTGGTATTTCTTTTCCTCCCAGGAAGAATCTTGGATCCTTGTTCACTGTCTTTGCACTATTGGTTTAGGCACAGTTCTGAAACACTTCTCTGGTTACTCATTCTATAAGAAGAGTAGAAACAGACATTTAAAATGGAAGAGAAGGGCTGGCGGAGTGGCTCAAGTGGTAGAGCGCCTACCTAGCAAGTGTGAGGCCCTGAGTTCAAACCCCCGTGCCACCAAAAACAAACAAACAAAAAAGATTGGCAGAAAGAATCAAAAAGTGATCCATCTGTTTTTTCCAACAAATAAGTCACAAGGAAAATAAAAGGGAGACTGAGGGGAAAACTACAGAGGACACTGGCTGACAAGCATGGTGCTCAGCAGATGAGGTTCTCTCTGCTGTGTCTGCTTCATTAATAGATAATGTCGACAGAGTGATTGTTGATAGACCAACATTGAAGGAAGAAAGAAGTCTAAAATTGAGAAGACTCAGTATTGTAAGCACATTCCTACATGAAGAAAGGCTGGCACCAGATCCACTCTGGTCAAAGCTGGTGGTACAGGTAGCTTCTAGGAATAAAGTTGGAGAGGAATCTGTCTGCAGGAAACCCGTCCTTACTTAAAATGAGGCACATTCATTCCCGACACATTTCCCATATGTGCTGAGGAGAACATTGCAGCCATGTCCCAGAGCTGCCAACCAGCCACCTGTGCCACCCTCACTCCCTGCAGGCACACACAGGGCTTGAGACCAGGCTGTGCTGACACTCTCCTACCCCCTCCCTCCCAGGCCCTGTCGGTGGGCATCTTCCCCTATGTGCTGAAGCTGCTCCAGAGTTCAGCCCGAGAGCTGCGGCCACTCCTTGTCTTCATCTGGGCCAAGATCCTCGCTGTAGACAGTGTAAGTACCCTCCGTCTGTCCTGAGGGTGGGAAACAGTGCTCTGCCTATGGACCCTGGTTGCCTCACCCCAAATGACAGTGGCCACAGAGCTTGGGGTGGGGCTGGCTCTCCTCCTGTGTTTCCCTCCTGCCATCCCCAGACTCATGTCTGTATTTGCTGTGACTGGCCTCCCTTGCCCTCCCTTCTGGTCCCACCTCTTCAGAATCAAGCACAACACTCCCCACATCCACTTCTAGGTGACCAGATCAGCCCTAGCCTCTGGGACCAACCCAGCCATCAGCTCACCTGTCTCCTTGTCCTCTGTGCTTCTCTTAGCACCTGCATTCTGTCCCATCAGTGCTCTTCTCTTCACTCTAAACACAGCACTGGCTCTGAGCCAAGCGGCCACTCCACATCTTAGCAAGGTTCTAAGGCATTATGCATAGCTGCCCAGCTCTTGCTCTCTCTATCCCATCATCCCCAGCAGCTCACACCAGCTGGCCTGGCACCCATGTGTTCCCTCCACAGAGACCTGGGAAGAACTTTGTGTCAGGGCCTGTAGGTGACACAAAGGTCAGCTGCTCCTGCCCCTGGCCTCAACAGGCTCACAGCCCTCAGGGGACACAGTCACAGACAAAGATTCTGTGGGAGGGACCACACATGTGTTGAAATAAAACAGGAAGATCTTGACAGGTGTAGCTATCAGGTGGAGAAGCAGCAGTGCAAATACCCAGAGGAGTGCAAGAAGGGTGGGCCTCGAGGAGATGAAGTCTCCAGCCAGGGGATGACTCCAGATTAAGAAGGTCAGCTGTAGCTAGTAGGCTGTGGTAATTAAAGATTTTGGGACAAAGAAACTATAAGAACTAAGCCCTGGTTTGTAAAAGTTAGCCTTGGTGTAAAGTAGATTGTAGGAGCAAATAAGGGGAGGGGAGCTCTCCCTCAAAGAGAGTGGGCTGCGGTGGTGCCAACAGCTGGAGAGCCATGGGGGAGGCCATTCTCAGACTTGACCTGTGTGGCTGAGGGAGGCAGTTCAGACCCAAATACATACCTGGTAACCAGGCTGTGGCTTAGGAAAGAGGCTGGCCTGAGGGGTTGGAATCTAGGGGCCCTCATCCAGCTAGTATGACAACCCATGACATCTTGAGCAACAATGGAGAACACAGGTCGGGGGGTACTATGGCAAAGCTCTTGAGAACACCTGCTCTGGGGGAACTAAGAAAGAAGCACCAGGCAAGGAGAGTAGGAAAAACAAGAGGAAAGAAGCGCTTGTTGGCACAGTCAGAGAAGGCTCCAAAGCAAAGGGTGTTTGACATTGGTGAGGAATGTCACCCTCTGCAGGGATGTGGGAGACAGAGGTGTCCTAGAGAAGGCCTCTGTGCTGATGGTCTGTGTTCAGGAGAAAGCACGGAGAGGTACTGAGATGGGTCAGAACCAGCTCGACAGGGAACACATGGAATCAGTGTCATGGTCAGTCTGCTTGAGAAATTCGTATGTGAGGGAAGAGATGGGGAAGAGGCAAGAGCAGCAGAACCAAATAGTGGTCCAGACAGTATCTCATTAGAACAAGCAGGTCTTTGTTTCAGTCTAGACTTTGTTCAGCCTCCATGGATGTGCACATGTGTGCAGGATCCTGGGCAGGAATTATATGAAGAATCTCTCTGGGTTCCCACATCAACCCCACGGAGTAAATAGGATTTTACAGCCCAGTCACAGATAAGGAAGTTCTTGCAGAAGCAGCTCACAGTCACATGACTGACATGTGACAAGCTGACATCAAGCTCAGCAAGAGGCTGGGTCTAGAGCTTTCTGCCTGCACCCCACGAGGGAGAATTCAGCAAAGTCATAGTGCAGGCAGCCTACAGAGGTCGTGGTCTTGAAGTGTGAAAAGTGGTTCTCTTTTCTGTGAGTTGGAGAATATGAAGATCTTGTCTGCTGCTTAAGCCCTGCCCCCAGGACACTTTATCCAGTCTGCCCCTTCCTACTCACCAAAGCTGAGACCCTGCCTCCTTGTTCCCTGTCACCACCATGTCAGTCACCAGCCTGGCTGTGCTCCACTGAAATCACCCTCACTACACCTACTTCCTTGGACCTTGTTCACCTGTGTTGGTATGTCCCTGCTCTTCAAGTACTGGTTGGCTGGAGACTGCAGAATGAATCAATAAACTGCAGGTGCTCCCGGCCCCAGACCTCTCCTGTGCCCCGCACTGTCATTGTTATTCCTTCCTAACACACAGGACCACAGTATGCTCACTTCTGCTTAGGAAAGAGGCTGCCTTCATTGGATCTTGTCTTTGCTTGTGGTTGAGTATAGGACCGTTATCAATGCTTGTTTATTGATCTTATACAACAAACATGTTAAACTCTTATCAGTTCTAGTGGTTTACCTGTAGAATCTCTTGTGTTATCTACCTAGACCATGATACTGTCTGCAAACAAAAACAACCTGTTGTCTTCTCCAGTCACAGGTCTCTGGTTTTTCTGGCTTAGAGGCCAACCAGGATTCTAGTCCATTGCTGAGTGGTTGTAGTGCTATGAATCCCTGGTTGTCGTGGTCTTCTTGATGCTGGGAACTGCCTCCCCTCAAGGCTGACCTTGACCTCTGTTCAACCTTGACTCTTGCCCCACACTATGCACCTGATTGACTCATAAATGTTGTGGTCACTGTTTGCTTTATAATGACCAGAATATTATACATTTCAGCAAAGTATTTACCATCCTAGCTGGTAAACTAATTTCTGGTAACCAGCAACTGTTTGAAGACTGGTCACAACACTGGTTTAGGGGCCAAAGGACTGAGTTCAAGCCCTATCACCCCATTTGCTCCAGAATGGGCCTGGGCCATCATTGGCCTGTGTGTATCCTGGCATCACACTGAGGCCATCTGTCTCCAGCCTCAGAGCTTCCGACCTCAGAATCATGACATGGACAGCTGTTTTGTGAATGGCAGTATATTGGGTTCCTTCAAGGAACTATTTAGAAATATCATGTCCGTCCACCTGTCTCTGTTACTCTACAACTGTGCTTGCTAAACTGAGAGCTTGGTTTGTGACTTGGGAAGCTGTGCTTTTTATTCATCTGTATTTTGCCCTTATTCAAAGTCATTGAAGAGTTAAGTTACATAAGCAAGGGATTTTTCTCAGAAAGTCATTTTGAAACTGCTTCCCTTCTATCCCAGTATCTTTGCCTTTTATATCAGCACATTTAGAAATGTATTAGCACCATTACTTGGTACCTGGCCATAGAGTCATGTGGAAAGGCTCCAGGTTAGCTGGAACTGACAGCCTGCCATGGAGCAAGGCTAGGGCGAAGGAGTGGAGACAGGAAAGCCAAGGAGAGGTTGTCTTTGATTCAGGAAATAAGGCAATGGTCTGTGGTTCACACAGCAGTGGTCTGTGATTCAAGACACAGTGTAGTGATCAACATTGAGGACACAGCAGTGTCTGGTTCAAGACATAGTCGTAGTCTATGCTTCAGGACACAGAGCAGTGGTCTGTGATTCAGGAAATAGCAGTTGTCTGTGGTTCACACAGTAGTGGCCTGTGGTCCAGGATACAACAGTGGTCTGTGATTCAGGACACACAGCAGTGGTCTACAATTTAGGACACTTGAGCTTACTTCCTCCAGCCGCCCTCACCCCTGCCAGTGCTGCATGAAACTCTGATTCTCATAATGTCAGTCTTTCTAGTGCCTAATGGTGGTTTTCTCTTTATTTATAGTCAGGAGTGACCGTATCTGAAAGCAGGTAGTCTGTCCCAGCTATACTTTGCCACTGTTTTGTCACTGAATTTGCAGTTGATCATCATGCTGCAATGTGCAGGCATGGTGTTTCAAACTACTTCTTGCTCCTGCTTACCTCCCAGGCACCCCTGATTCTTGTACCCACAGTGGCAGCACTCAGCTTTGAGTACAAATGCCTGCCGCAGTACTCTGTGAAGACAGCAGGCCTCACAGCTCACATTTGTGAGATGCTGAGGACTTACGTGTGTAATAGTGAGTGAGGAGCTATTCCCGCAGCCCAGCTGGAAATGCCCTTGCCTGCAATGTTCTTGTAAATTCCTGCAGGCACCAGGGACCAGCCCATGAATTAATTTCCTAACCGGCTTGTTGCACCTGTTTATTTAACAGCAGTCATCCCACTGAGGGACATTTTGAAATGTTTCCGGTTCAGTCCGAGCCTCATTTTCCTCATCCTTCCTTTTCATAATTACCCTGGCCATAATTCCCAGAGATTAAAGTTCCATGTGGTTTAAGCAGTTGCTTCTCCACTCCTCACATCTGGCCACGCTGTGTTCAGCCTCCCCTGCTTGCATGGCTCGTGCCCACACTGAGCTCAGAGTTTCCCAGGTGACTCCTTGCATATTACTTCACAGAAGGGATTGCACATGTGAGGACAGAAGAGCCTGCCCAGAGGTACAGAGGGAGGCCACCAGGCCTGGTGCTCCCAACAACCTCTGTGCTGAAGCCTGACACACTCTGAGGGCCTGTGAAGGGTGAGACCCTCTCAGGCTGGGCCCAGCTGGAAGCTGCATTGGGACCCCCCTCTTCCCTCCATGTGTCTGTGGCGCCCACTGTGTAGCATTCTGCTTGAGGCTTCTAAAGGACTCAGTAGTGAGGCAGGAATTTTTCTGGCCCTTGAGAAGGTGAGCTTTACATGGGCAGAAGAAAAGAGGGAGATGCCAGGAGAGGAACAGGGTACAGAAGAATCATGTGTCCTGTTTCTGAGGGGATAGCACACAACAGCCAGCTGACCATGACAAGGACAGCCTCTTCAGAGCCCTGTTATTCTCCAAAGACTGATCCCAGACATCTCCTCCAGAGTCACTCCTGTACCATGTCACTCTATGCTTAACCATGCCAGGAAAGGAAGAAATCAGGATGTAAGACCCATAACAAGGAAAAGAAAAGCAATCCACTGAACCTGTTCAGTGCTGCCACAGATGTCAGCACTGGCAGACGAGCACATTCAAAGATGGTAGAAGTCTATTGCACACTCTCAGGACAATCAGCTGAGGCTTGGAAATGCAAAGAGCACAGAGTCAAACGTGTAGAGCTGAATAGCACAGGACTCAACACACTGGGTGAGGAACTGTGGAGTACATGCTGCAGGAGAAAGGAGGGTTTATGTTCAAGGAGCTCATTAAGCTGTGCAACAACTGTGAGAGATGTAATGTATGGTATTGGGGGAGAGGGAGTCCCGGAGGAGTAGGCGGAAAAATATTTGAGGAAGATTTTCCAATTTTGATGAAAACAATAAAACAAGCATAAGAAGTGTGAAGGAAATTACACCAGAGTACATCACAATCAAGTTGTTAAAAGTAGTTGTAAATTTAAAAAATTCAAAAAGCAGCCAATAAGGAAAGAGCAACAGATAAAGATTGGGACGGACAGCAAACAAGCAGATAAAAAGATGCTGCATGTCTGTAGACTGTAGGACTGCTGAGGAGGTGCAAAACGATCGACACACTGACCCACAGCCCAGTCGTTCCAGTCCTGGGTGCCACTCACCCAAGAGGATAGAAACGCACATCCACACAAAGACTTGTGTTGTGGATGTTTGTAGCAGCTTTATTTAAACAGTCAGAACCTGGAAATAACCCAAATGTACATCAACTGTGGAGTAAGTGAACTATGTTTCGTCCATGTAATAAGGTACTACTCAGCAATTAAAAAAAAGAGCAGAATTACTGTGAAAGATGAACAAAAAGACTGTGCGGTTCACGGTTCTGTTTATGTAAGGTTCTAGAAAGTGCAAATTTGTTTATAATCACAGAAAGCAGATCAGTGGATGCTGGTGATACTGGATTGTTGATCTCAAGTTCGTGTCCTGGCGAAGTCAATGATTGAAGACACTGGACCAGGAATTAAGAGTAAAGCAAACACAAAATTTATTGAAAGGACAGCAAAGGCTCTCTAAGACAGGAGGGGCTTAGGGAAGCTAAAGCTGTAGTATAGCTGGACTCTAGGAGTGATACAGGGCACTGCCTGACTTAGATCCCACTGTTCTACCTTGAAGCTATATTTGTAAGTGGTTGGCACCGAGTCAACTTCTCACTGAATGCGACCACTTACCCGTGCCCCTCTTTATCAAACAGAACATTCCGGGAAGGTCTGGTCAGCCGTCCTGGCCTTGGGGCCCACAGCTTGCAACTGCATTTTGTTATTTGGGGCAGAGGTGTGCTTAGATGCCTGTTTCTAAAGTGTCTCCTTCTGAGCCTGGCACCGTGGCTTACACCTGTCTATAACCCTAGCTACTCAGGAGGCAGAAATCAGGAGGATTGTGGTTTGAAGCCAACCCAGGCAAATAGCTCAAGTGTCCCTATCTCAAAAAAAATCATCACAAAAAAGGACTGTTGGAGTGGCTCGAGGTGTAGGCCCTGAGTTCAAACCCCAGTACCTCAAGAAAAAAAGTGTCTCCCTCATCCAAAATGGAGTTACCCCTCTGTCATTGCCATGGCTCCCCTTATACTGTGGACAGGTAAGGGAGAAGCAGAATTGCCAAGGGACATAAGGAGCCCCGCTAGGCTTGTCCCTTGATTGTGGTGGTGGCCTCACAGGTGTGTGCATATGCCCCAAATTACCAAATTCTAAACTTTAAATGCTGCAGCTTCTTAAATATCATTCATACCTTAGTGAAGCTGCCAAAAAAATTCAAATTGCAACCCAGACACTGGTGGCTCATACCTGTAATCCTCACTACTCGAGAGGCAGAGCTCAGGAGGATCTCGGTTTGAAGTCAGCCCAGGCAAATAGTTCATGACACCTATCTCAAAAATACCCAACACAAAACAGGACTGGTGGAGTAGATTAAGGTGTAGAGCACAAGGCTAGCAAGCGTGAGGCCCTGAGTTCAAACCCCAGTACCACCAGAAAAGAAGAAGAGAGAAAGAAAAAATAAAATTTTTAAAAATATTCAAATTGCAGCCCAATCTACAATAAACTGTACTGTTCCCTTCTAAATTTTCAGTTCAGGGAAAACCAAAAAAAAAAAAAATGTGGGTACATTGTTCTTGATTAAGACTAATACTTCATAATGACTAAGAGAGAAAGCAGTTCTAACAGGACCATGCTATCACGTGGACAGCGGGAGGAGCGTGAGCTGTCTCACGGGCACCATCAGATTTCATGGTTTTGTGGTTATAGAAGCAAATGTCCTTTCTCTTCAGCGTATTTCTGTGGAAAGCATCGTGCTGCCTACAGCTTTCAAAAGTGCAGGAAGATACGGGGATAGGAGAATATGTTAGTCACTTTTCATCACTGTGACAAAATACCTGAGAGAAAATATACAGGAGGAAAGGTTGACTTGGGCTCACAGTTTCAGAATTTTCATTCATGGTCAGCTGGTGAGGCAGAAGAACATCCTGGGAGAAAGGCAGGTTAAAGGTACTTACCTCATGACAGCCAGGAAGCAGAGAGAGAAGGGTCCAAGGTCAAGATACACCCTTCAGAATCTTCCCAGCAACCCGCTCCCTCCCCTAGTCCCTACTTCCTGGTAGTCCATGAAGCTAGAACCCTTGTGACCTAGTCTCCTCTCAAAAGCCATCAGCTGGCAACCAACCCCTGAATGCAGGAGTCCCCAGGGAACAATTTTAGATTCAAACATAACCTGGAGGGAGAATGTAGATGTGGCAGAATATGGTTTAGTGGTCCTGAGGCTACGTGATGCAATGAGAGGTCAAGAGCACATTACTTGTCTGTGACTAGCACTCGGGGAAGATGGTGTTGCTTGTTTTTTAATAAGCTCCCCAAGTCTGTAATTATCATTTGTGTCTCTACTAATTAACAAGATTGAGGGAGGGAGGCAGTTAATTAAGGACTGCTGTAAGCTGGGTTTCAGTTAATTGAGATTTTTTTCATAGACAGAATTAATATGCAATTCAGGCAGACCTTCCAATTTACCGTTAATAAAGTTTTACTTATAGCACCGCCAGGGCACACCAAGGGCGCGGTGTCAGTGAGTGGGGAAGAACACTCTTGGATGATAGCTATGAAGTAAATCCAAACTTGGGGACACGAAGAGGCTGCCTGGGGTGCAGGCAGCTCTGCCCTTGAGGAGGAGCCGTTCCTAAACAGAGGCCGACAGAAGGTGAGCGAGACTCTGTCTGCCCTGTCTGTTCTTCCCGCTCTCAGAATTTCTGTCATTTCTTCTGAAGACTGTGACTTCCTCAGAGTAAACCCACTTGATAGCCACAGCTCTACTTTTCCCTCCTCCCCTCCTCCCACACACAAAACTCAGTGGAAAGGTGTTCAGGGCTAGCTCTCATCCTATCCGGTGACTCTCTTATCCCCAGCACAGGAGTCTGGTCCAGCTGATGTCCTGATGGTCCCCAGAAGAAGGCCACACATGGGGGCTGGAGAGGGTCAGTCTGCAGGAGCCCCTTGTTCTGTGCTTTCTTGTTTGTTTCTTTGTTTGTTTGTTTTGGGTAGTATAGGGTTTGGACTCAGGGTCTTGTGTTTGGTAGACAGCGCTTTACCACTTGAGCCATGCCCCAGCCCTTTTTGCTTTAGTTATTTTTCAGGTAGGGTCTGGCATTTTGGGAAAAGATCACAAGCATATGCCACCATGCCTGGTTTATTGATTGAGATAGGGTTTCTCATTAACTTTTTGCCTGGGCTGGCCTCAAACCTCAAACTTCCCCATCTCCACCTCTTGAATAGCTGAGATTACAGATGTGAGCTACCACACTCAGCTTTGTTCTGTGCTTTCTGTCACAATTAACTTTGTTTTTTTTGGAGCAGCTTTAGATTTACAGAAAACTTGAGAAGATAGTAAATTGAGTTTCATAGACCCCACATCCAGCTTCCTCTGTTGTGGATGTCTTCTCTGTTGTGGGGTGCATTCATCTGTCTTTCTGGTGTTCCTGTGTAGGTGCATTATCACTACTTGAAGTCCAGGCTTGATTCAGGTTTCCCGTTTTTCCAGAGATCCTCTCTGTCTAGGATCCCACATGACCCTTGGTCCTCCTGTCTCCTCAGGCTGCTATGGGCTGGGATGGTTTCTCAATGAATGTAGACTTTCCTTGTCTTTGATGACCTTGGTAGTCATGAGGAGCGCTGGCCACACTGTCCCCCTGCTGGGTTTGCCTGGACTTTTTTTCTCATGATTAGACTGGGCAGTGGGTTTGCAGGGGGCAGACCACAGAGGTAAGTTCGATTTCTTCACATCATCTCCAGAGCCATGATGTCACCTGGACACCTCACTGTTGGTGTTGGTGATCACCTGGCCAAGACAGTGTTGTGGGGTTTCTCACTGTAAATTTACTGTTTGTTGTTCCTCTGCCTCTGCCATGCTGTCCTCTGGAAGGAAGCTGCTGAGTGTGCTAGAAGTCCTTGTTACATAAACCACTTCCTGTCTATTGTTGACCTTTATTTCTTTATGCAGTTCCATTGTCTTTTTAGAATCTGAATAGGATTCTTTTAATTTCTTTTCACTATTTATTTAGGTTCATTTTATATGGGTTTTGTATCTTTCTGTTTTTTCTTGTATCCCTTCTTTTTTGCAAGAGAGACCAAACCTTCTCACTGAAACAACCTTCCTGCTATGTCATCTTCCATCTAACTGAACAGAGATAGTAGAGTTGATTTCCACCCAGCACTGGTGTGCAGGGATATGCTCAGATGGAACCCAGCCCAAAGTCTGGGGTAAATTTACCTGCCACCCTCATTCTAACATAAATAAATTACTTGCATTCTAGACCGCAGGTGCAATGTGCAGAGAATGAGCAGATGGCAGGTAGGAAACACATGTTTGCAAAGACCTTCATCTGATACAGCAGCTGTCAGCAAGGTGTGCTGGGCTCATGGGTTCAAGGTGTCGTGTTCCTGTTAGGTTGGGGAAATAGAACCATCATGGGAAGGGGCCTCTGTAGCCTCACTCCCAATGAAGAGGGCTGCTTGTTAGGAGCCCTCACAAGGGGCTTGAGTCTGTGGAGGTTTAGATGCCTCCTGGTGCCACCTAGAAACTGGGGTGGGGAGAGCAGAGGCCCCATCCTACCCTAGGAAGCACTTGCTGTGCTCTGCATCCATTGACCCAGGTACCAGGGGATCTACATGGTGGAAAAAGGCTGAGCCTGGGCACCTGCAGCCCAAACAGGAGCAATCCTCTGGTTTTCACACACAGCTAGATTGAGTCTTTCGCACCAGGTGAATTGCTGTGACAGGCATATGTAATTAGGAATTTTGATGGTCTCCTCAGGGCAAACGTTTGCTCACTTGTTCATTCAGCAAACATTTACAGGCGTCTCATGTGAGCCAGGCTGTGCCACCTGGAACAGTAAGGAACAGTAATGTGTTGTCCTGTCCTCAGGCTGCTACAAATCTAGCCAAGAAGGTGGAACATGCAAACGGTCAACCTCAACCCAGGGGCTTCAGTGAGTCCGTCATAGCACACCCAGCTCCTTCACTGGCTGACAGGGCAAGCAGTGCTTGCAGGGCTCATGTGCCTGGCAGGAAGGCGGAGTATCAAGAGCACAAAGCTGCGGGAGCACAAAGTGGAGAACGGAGATGACAGATGAGCTGCCAAGAGATCCCTTCACCGGGAAGGAAGTGCTCATCACCACTAGGTGTTGTGCACTGGGTTACAGGAGCTAGCCTGGGAAGACTGTCGAGAGTAATACCAGGTTGGGGAGGACCTGTGTGACACAGCACTGTGAGACCCTCAGGGTCAGCATGGGCCCTGGCTGGAATAGTGCTAGGTCTGTGCTACAGAAGAAACTTGGGCAATTCAGTGAGTTCTGGGACCCAGGTGAGTTCTAGTGCAGCAGAGGCCAACCCACACTGAGGGCCATTCCCGACGCCTCCTCCAGAATCACCCAGAGCAGAGCACAGGGTCCCCCCAGGCAGGGGAGCAGGGAGGGGCAAACAGATGGCTGACAGGTCGTCTGAAAGGTTTGACAGGTGGAAATGCAGAAGAGAGGAGTAACTTTGGAGAAAGGACACTCCAAGTTCAAGATGCTTTGCAAGTGTCTGTGTGAATGCAGTGAAGACTTGAATATAGAAAACTTAAGTTTCTAGGGAAATAAAATTTGTCAAACAGAATCCAGTAAATATACAAGGCTTAGATAAGACTTCTTTCCACAGAAGGAATAGAGAAAGTTGCCGAAAAGAAAACATTCCTCCCCCCAACTTCCCCCAACAACCCCCCCAAAAAAATCCACCAGGTCTGATTGTTTCATGTGGGAATTCTCGAAAGTCCTTAAAGCGTTGTTAACACCAGTGTTATCTGAACCCTCTGGAGCAGTTTTAAATAGAAGGAAATACCTAATTTCTTTTTTATTTTTTCTTCAGTACTATGGTTTGAGCTCAGGGTCTCATGCTTGCTAGGCAGGCATGCTACCACTTAAGCCACTCTGCCAGCCTATAAATTTATTTAGTGAAACAAAGGTAGCATTGATGCAAAAAACCTGTAGCGCACAACAGTGTAAGTAAACTCAGTGCCACCACACTGTGCATCTGAAAGGGGCACACGCTAGATTGCGTGTTAGAAGTGACTTCCCACACATGGAAAAAAATTGAAAACGTTTCTACCAAAAAAAAGCAAGCTGCATTACATTCACATTTACACGTATTTGGAAATAGTGCAGCCAAATGTTTAACAAATGCTAGATCACACAGGGAGGGGTTTCATGCAAGGATGAAAGCAAAGCAGTTGAGGTAATGCAGCTCATTAGCAGGTAGACGAATGCTGAGTAGGTCTCTTACAGAAGAAAGACACTCAACAGGCATCCACAGCTGCTTCCCCAGCCTTAAAGTGCTTCCGTGTCAGCCCATAAGCAAGCATCATCATAGGTTAACTGTTCCCACTACGGTACAAACAAGGCCAGGGGCCCACTGCCATCATCAGCTACACTTTAGGGGGAGAACGAAATTAAAGGCATAAAACCAGAAAACTGCACGTAGAGCTATTCCCATTTGCCAGTGGTCATGGATACCCAGGAAGTGCTAGTAAGAGAGCTTAGCAAGGCAGAGGACTCAGAATTAATACTTGGGGATCAGAAGTGACCAAGCATTGCACTTACAGCAGAGCCATAAATCTGGGGATAACCTTAACCTGAGACATGAAGACCTGCCACAGAGAACCTTAAACATTCCTGAGAGACACAAAATCTACGTGAGCAAATAAAAACATGCCCTGTTCCTTTACGGAGGATTCAGTGTCATAAATACACCAGCATTCCCTTGCCTGATCTGTAACTTTAATATAATCCCAATAAAATTACCAGCAGGCATTTTTTGTTTCCTGGGACAAGACAGACACATTCTGTACCACACATGATAAACAAAATAGGAAGAGGCAGGCAAATCCTGAATGGGAAGATGAGTGATAGAGAACAAATTCCACCAGATACCACAGTCAGCTGGAAAGCCTCAGAAATAAAGACTGGACCATGCATGAAGCCCTGGAGCTCGAAGACACAGGCTCAAGTGGGCGTGGGGTTTTCTGCACAGTAACAATCACCTCCAATCAGGGGTGGTAACAGGCTCTTCAGTTTGTGGTATTGGAGGAACTAGGAGGCTGCTAGAGTTTGGATCGTGAGTGGCCCCAAGGGCTACATGTTAAAGGTGGTAGAAACACTAAAAGATGAGGCCTAGTGTTTTAAAAGGAATCATGTGACCTTGCCCCTCTTCTTTCTTTGCTTCCCTGTTGCCATGAGGAAAAGAGTTTGCTATAACATGCACTCCCCACTCTGATGTGCTGCCTCACCATAGGCCCAAAGGCAATGAGGCCAACCAAAACCTTTAAAACCAGGACCCAATATAAGCCTTTCTTCCTTTTAAGCTGATTGACTCAAGTATTTTGTCATAGTATTGGGAAGCTAACACAGAGGCCAAGTGTATATCCTGAAGACCAGAATTGACATTAAAGAGATAGATTCTTTAAAGAATGGAGCTATAGGGTGACACTCAAGTGATGGAGCACTTGCCTAGCATGCAAAAACCCTGTATTCTGTCCCCAGTACCACAAAAAAAGAAAAGAAAGAAAGAAACCCAGGTAAATTCTCTTTTAACTTATGAGTGATGAAAGTTTTTCAGACTATGACTTAAAAAAATCTAGATGTCTTTGCAAAGTACCAACCTTGACTGCATACAATAAATTTTATATGGGAAAATGTTTAAAAGTATGTCAAGAAAAAAAGAGTGGATTCCCTAATACTTAAAGAGTTCTTAGAAACCATGAAAAGACCAGCAGTCCAATAGAGAAGGGGTCAAAGGCCATGTACCAGCAGTTCATAGGAAAATTAAGAACCATTTGGTGCTTAGTCATCTGGAAAATGTTTGATTTTTTTTTTTATAAGTACACAGAAAAGCTCCACTTGAAATACCACTTTTCACTGATCGGGCTGGCAGAAGTTCAAACATTTCACAATATAAAAGCACTGAATCGGAGGTGCTACTTCCGTTTCCGGTTGCCTCCAGCTGGAAGGTTGAATATTTGAGTATCCTGAGAGGTCAGGTTGGTGTCAGGCATGGCCCATGGACATGGACATGAGCATGGTCATAGTAAATTGGAACTTCCAGATTATAAACAGTGGAAAATAGAAGGGACTCCATTAGAAAATGTCCAGAAGAAGCTGGCTTTACGAGGGCTAAAGGATCCATGGGGCCACAATGAAGCTTGGAAATACATGGGTGGCTTTACAAACAACTTTTCCTTTATTGGTTTATTACTAAAAGGATTCAAATGGGGATTTGCTGTGTTTGTGGTAGCTGCAGGGGCTGAATATTACTTGGAGTCCCAACAAAAAGATAAGAAGCACCACTGAAGATAGTGCCTGAAAGTATGTTATAACTTCTTAACTCTGTCATAAAACAAGATTTCTTCATTTTTGCCTATATGTGTGTTTGTCCCTTAAAGAATACTAATATGGCTTAATAAAGAAAGAAAAACAAAAAAAAAACACTGAATCGTATATATTTCAGAACAGCTGATGTATTTATCTTTGATCTAGCAGTCTGCCATCTGGGAATTCACATTACAGCTATACCTGCCTACATAGCAAATAACAAGGATGTTTGTTCATTACAGTGTTTTTGTAATTATAAAATGTGACTGGAAGCTCCATGCGTACATAGGGGAATGGCTGAGTCAGCAATGCTGTACCTGCCTGTAGGTGATATTATCCAGGAGCTGTCAAAAGAGTAAGGAAGCCCATGTGAGCCAATGTAGCTTATTCAGTAAAGAAAAGCAAGGATACATGTATCAAATTATCGCCATGAAATATAAACATATGTACAGCTGCTATGTATTGATCAAACATTTGCTAAAGAAAGAAGGGCGAGGCCCAGAACCATGGATGTAGTAGGTCCTTTGTGTAAAGAAAGCTTGACTGAGTGTAGGTGGCCACACTTATGTTCCCACACGAACAGCATTAGAGAAATAACTGGCTCTGGTCCTATATGGTGGCAAAGAAGGTGGTGGGGAAGGGAGGGAGCAGCCTTCGTCATCTATGCCTTTCCATAGCATTTTGACTTCTGAGCCCTATGTACAAAAAAAAAAAAAAAAAAAGAGAAGGCATCAAGCACAGGTGCACACGAGTGCCATCACTGCGATACCAGTTAGGACATTTCTTCATTTTGAGGCTCATCGTACACTAGGAGCGTGGGCTTTTGAATGTCTTAAGTAATAAACCACTTTGGAAAGTGGAGATAAGTGTGTGCAGAACTACTGTTGATGTCTCACCTCACTCGGCAAATAGGGATCAGCTGCGCTCAGGTTTGAGGCATGAGAAGGGACGTGGTGTTCAGCTTCCAGGAGATGTTCTGCAGAAGTGAGCAGTAGACAGAAATCCCTGTGCAGGCATTAGTTTCCCAGCACCACTAGCGTTAGCCTGGGTCTGTAAGCACCTGCCTCTTCTGTCTGTCTCTTAAGTGGGTCCCCAGTAGCTTTCTGACGTTACACCGATCACCCACCAAGGCGATCAGTGCGATTTTTTCTTTCTGGAAATTTTCCTATCTTCTAGATGGGCTTCCTTGTCTTGCGACAATGGATAAATTGCTTTACTCAGTGGTCTGGGACCCTGGTCCCATCTCTCCAGAGCTCTCCATGCATATCTGAACATTCACAGCAGGACATTCATGGGTACAAATACCCCAGGGTTGCCCTGTGCTGCCCCCCTGGCAACTAATTTGTCAGACATGGTGGCCTGTTAGTCTGTGTTTAGTTCCTGTCTTCCTTCATAAAGAAGAGTGAAGGCAGAGCCGCTCCCCAGGACACCTTGTGGTGTCTCTCTGGGAGGGAACCCACCCAGCAGAAGCCAGGGCCAGCAGGTTTCCTCCTGGCCTCTGCTCCCCTGTTGGATATGTTCACACTGCACCTGTAGCTGCTGTGGTCATAACCATGTACTTGCATCCTTCTTTGTGCTGGCTTTGCTTTTCTTCCTTGCCATTTTTTTCCCTTCTAATTCCCTGAAATCGTAAGACAGGCCAATAAGAAAACCTTCCCGTTTCCCTGCTTTCCCTCTCCTCTCCCTTCTTTTCATTCTACCCTAGTGTGTCATAGCTGTGTTTGATGTGGCAGGACAGCAGACATGGGCACAGAGAGCACTGGGAAGCCGCAGCTTTGCAGTTCTCAGCTGTCAGGGCACAGCCTCAGTCAGAGCCCCAGGCCTCTTTACCCAGCCTGCTTTGGCAAAGTGTGTTACCTGTTGGTCACTTTCCTGGACCATGTAGTTTCAATTTAATGACACCCCTGGCCTAGGCATACTCATTTCTGGGGAGAATGAGCAGACAGTGGAGCAGGCAGGCTCTGGTTTCCCTCTGCAGGAGTGAACTGGAGGAGGGGATGGTATTACGTGCCTGTAATCCCAGCACCGGGGAGGCTGAGGCAGGAGGATCCTGAGTTCCAGGCTAGTGTGGGCTACATAGGAGACCCTATCTCGAAAAAAAAGTGCCATTGCTGGCTCTGCCATGGCTTGACAACCTTATCCACAGAGATCTTTTCATATATACCTAATAATTGCCGAACTGATTTTGAAGGCATATTAAAGTCATTGTTTCAGATCCTCTGATTTAGGAACTCAAGTTGAGAATTGGTAGGGTATGAATTAATGACACTTGATTATTCTTTGTTTGAGGAGTTTTCTTGCAAATGCGTGGGCTTTGATTGACTTGTGGAACCTCTGGTTTGGAAGCAAAGGTGCCTTTCTTGGAATGCTGCCTCTGCTGCTGCTGCGTGAGGACGCCTGTGCGTTCCCGGCCCTGGGGACCAGGGCTTTACAGGGATGCCAGTCAATGTCTGTGACTTATTCCTCAACGGCCCCAACTAAAGCACGGAACCTCTTTGTGTGTGTGGCTTAATCGGCTTCTGGCTCAGGTCGGAAGTCTGCCACCTGAGCCAGCCTTCCTGCTTCCTGCCTAATTCCCACTTCAACAGAGCAAGGCCACTGATCTGCCTCATTAGTTCTTCCATGTGAGGAGGAAGCTGCTAACTACCAGAGCTCCCCTGAGGAGGTGAGGGGCAGGGCGGAGCATCTGAGCTGAATGACCAACAGGGTCCATCCACCTGCTTATCCCGCCTCCGAGGAACAGTGGTACTCTGGAGAGCTAAGAGTATGTGATAATGGGATGCAACTTGCCTCATCTTGAGTCTCAGTTCAGCTCTCAAAAGCTTCCAGTCCTTGTTTCTATAATGGCCTCTGTCCCCTCAAGCAGAGCTTCTTGGGAGCTGGCAAAAGGCAATGTCTCATTCTGGGTGGGTTATCCTAAATGTCACCTAAATGATTATCCTAGAAGCCCAGTTAGCATCATGACATACTGTGTGGGTCCATTTCCAAGAATGATAGCATCCTTCACGTGTCATGCGACAGTTCTCTAACAGGTTTTGCATTCATTACCTAGTCTTTGCACACTTCTAAACCTTATCTGGTTCCCATGCTGGCACGGGGAAGAACCTGGACTTCAACCTGCATTTTGTTTCAAGCTGTGCCTCCTGAGGCATTATCTTCAACCTCTGACTGTCTAAGACTCACATGATCATTTCATTCCCATGAAGAACCAGCACTTGCAGAAACGTCCCCTAAATCAGCCCGCCTAGTACTGAGGACGGGGCTTCTACCACACAGCCAGCCTCAGAGCTGAGGCTGTGTCTTCCATGGCCCCCACAAGTGGCAATGCGTGGTACCTTGGAAGCCTCTTTCCTCTTGAGTATCATCACCCTCCATCCCCAGACCTATCCCCTGGCCTCAGCCTTGCCTTCCATGCTCACTTTGGGAGTCTTCCGTACCCTCTTGGCTTCAGCCCTGTTCTGGCTCCAGGCTTCATGTCTGTGTCCACCTTCTTCCTGAGTAGCTCTACTTCTGTGTCTCACAGGTGCCTCAAATGCAGTGCACCCCAGTGGGCTCTGTGTCTGCAACCTCCTCATTGCATAAAACAGCATCCCCACCTCTTTGGGGTGATGCAGGTAGTGGAGTCTCCCGCCCTTCCAGCCCCACAGTACTCTTCACGTCTCGGGATTATGTCATCCATCTCTGCTTCCATGGCTCCCCTGGTCCTGCAGCTCTAGTGCGGCCCTTCCAGCCAAGCCTGCACTGCTACTGCTAGCCGACCTTGGTCCTTAGATCTAGCTGCTCTGTCCCTTCTGCCACCCTCCAGTGCCTCCTAGCCTGCTACCCCCATTCCAGGACTGTGTCTGCATTTCCCCTCCACTCACCTTTCCCCTCTATCCCTTGGACCATCCTGTCTGGTCCTCAGCTTAACTGGCTCCCCAGAGAGCACACCCATCCCTGCATCAGCTCCCTGTGGCAGTGACAGTGGCTAGCAGCTGTCACCACATGCAGCAGTGGTCCACTCAGTTATCTTCCCCAGCAACTGTGAACAGAACATGGTGACATCTGTCTCTCCAGGACCAAGCCAGTGTCCTATGTAGGAGTGCTTCAGAAGTGTGTGGCACGCAATGACCGCACAGACACAGTCCTCACAGGACTGGGTGGCTGAGGCGTTGGAAAGAGTCACCTTTTGGCTCTTCCATTAGACTTCCTGCCCAGAGCTCCGCCTTTGGTCAGAGGCTCTGGCCTCTGGAAGGCTCCTGTTAAATGTGACCTTGGCACAAGTGATTCATAAGCATTGTATTCACACAGGTGATTGTTTTCAGAGTTTCCTAAGTCCAAGCAAGATCCTAAAAAGCTTCAGCATGGGCTGGGGCTGCAGAAATAGAGATGGTACTGAGTGTCAGATGTGAGCTGGTGGGGAAGGTGGGGAGAGAAAGGGAATCTGAGAGGAAGGGAACCTGGGCAGAGGCAGGGAAAGAAAGGTGAAGGCAGAGCCGGCCAGCAGCCAGGTAACCAGAGGGAACTTTCAGAGTGTTACTTCTGAGAATATGTGGGATCTCAGCCCTTTTCCCTGTAAGCATCAACCTGAGCTGCTTTCTCAAAAGAGAATTGGGCCTGTGAGGAAAGAGGCCAAGGACGTGAGATATGCCCTGCACGCTTGTCCTGTCTCCACAGAAGCCCAAGGCCCCTACAGGCCCCCACATTCATGGCCTCGCTCTGTGTCCTCTCTCCCTGCAGTCGTGCCAAGCTGACCTCGTGAAGGACAACGGTCACAAGTACTTCCTCTCCGTCCTGGCAGACCCTTATATGCCGGTAAGGATGAGCTCGCTTTTCTCCTGGCCCACATTTGTGTCTTCTGCCTCCCTGTGTGCAGACTCAGGAGCAGGGCACCTCTGGCCACACACCCTCCACAGAGCCATGTGGGTGGCTGTTCCTGCCATAGTGGTGCAGTTTCTGTGTCCTTCCTGCTCCTGAATGAGAGGTCTCGTTCACCTGTACCCACAGGGCAACTTGACTTGGTTCTCATCAGCCAGCTGTGGCTAGGCATCTGTTCCCTGCAATGGCATCTTCCAGTATCTGCCCCCTGGACGGACAGATGGATGAGCATGTGTACATCCATAATGCTGCACTTCAGGTGCCTCCGAAGATCCCAGAACATGACAAGATGTCAGTGTGCCTATTGCAGGAAGGAAGGCGGGAGGAAAGGAAGAAGAAAGAAAGAGATTGTTTGAAAGTTTGAATTTTAAATGTTTTATCATATTAAATTGTTCATGAATAGGGCCCATAGTAAATTCTTATAATGTTTTATAATCAATTTCTTTGTTCTCTTTTTTGTTTGTTTGTTTGTTTTTGAGATAGGACCATTTTTTCCAGTTTTTGAGATAGCTTTGTAGCCTAAGCTGGCTTCAAATTCATGATCCATCTGCCTCGGCCTCCCAAGTGCTGTAATTATAGGTGTGTGCTACCATGCCCTGCTCAAGTTTCTTCATTTTCTACCTCTAACACCTAGCATAGTAACGAGGGCAAAACAGATACCCTGAATAGTTCTTCAACGTGACTTAAGTTCTCCAGGATCCTTAGTTAAGTTTAGCAGCATGTTACAGGCTCTGGGGGCATTGGTTGTACAGAGGAACTTTTGCATGTAGTTTCACCCTCTAGTTGTTTGTCTAAACTAAACAATAAAAGAAAGATTGCCAGAAACAGTATAAACAGTACTGGTATATGAAAGGAAAATGGTGCTTGGGTCCTTTGCCTCCATGATACATTTAACCATGACCACAGGCAGCTGACATCTGGTCTCCATATGAGTTTAGGAAATAGTTTCCTTCCCTGTTCTTCAAGGTGAGTGAGAATATAAACAAAATGAGTGAGGACAGTGCTGAGCTGGAGTTTGCAGCAGGGTGACAAGCTAAAATGACATGAACAGGTTCACCTCAGCCACAGACAGGGCTTACATAGGACTGGGCAGAGGGGAAGGGCAAGCTGGCCAGACTGACATCATTGGCCACCTGAAGCACCTGCTGACAGAGGGTAGTGAACCAGGCCTGGCATTAGCATTCCAAAGGAGCAGTCTGTCCCCAGACAGGCCCAACGCTGCTGTGTTTTTGGAGTCAAATTGAAGGCAGTTGGAAGGCTGGACTCGTTACTTAATGCTACATCACATTTACTGTGAAGATTCTGGACGATAGCACCGTGTGCACTGGGAGTGGTGAGTGTCCACTGTGAGGAGGGTACACAACCATGATGGCTTTTGTTTTCTAGGCCGAACATAGGACCATGACAGCTTTCATTCTCGCTGTGATCGTCAATAGCTACACAACAGGGCAGGTGAGTGTCAGAGGCTATAGCCACCCTGAACCCCTCCCCTGGCATGAAGGGGACTTGGCAAGTCCCGAATGCATCAAAGAGCAGAGTTACAGCCCAGGCCACCACGTCTGCAGAGAGCTGCCATTTTATTTCTGGTGGTCTGCAGCCAGTCAACCTCAGGAAGTGAAGCCACCAAAGTGCACCAGCAGTAGGGAAGCAGTGGAGGGCATGCTCAGCAATGCCCAGGCCCTTCATTTAGCTTGCTACTATAAATTTGAATTAGAAGAATTTAAAATGGAAATTGCCAGACCCTTCCTGGTCCAAGGGCAGAGACCCACCCGCCTGTGTCTTGTCCCACAGGAAGCCTGCCTACAGGGAAACCTGATCGCCATCTGCCTGGAGCAGCTCAGCGACCCACATCCCCTGCTGCGCCAGTGGGTGGCCATCTGCCTGGGGAGGATCTGGCAGAACTTTGACTCAGCAAGGTGGTGTGGGGTACGGGACAGTGCCCACGAGAAGCTCTGCAGCCTCCTTTCTGACCCCATCCCCGAGGTGAGCCCTTTGTGCCCACAGTCCTACCAGGTGCTGTCTGTGGAAACGCTGCGTGGAAATGACGTGCAGAGACCAGCCCACACTCTCAAGTCACACGCTTAACTTTTCCCTGCGACTAAGAGCCATTTCCCTGTGTCCCTGACTACATCCAAGAGGCGAGGCATGAGCTCACTGCCTACAGGGCCATTCTGGGTACTACTAAGTCCTGTAAGCCAGCTCTGGGCCTCTCCACTTGACAAAGGAGATGGGCCAGCACTTCACGCCTCATGCCTGGTGCAGGCTGGAAAAGGTACTGGGCACTACCTGTTCCCTGCAGGCTGCCAGCCCTGCCCAGCCTTGGGTGTGCTCACCTCAGCTCTCCACTAGCTGGAGGGAAGGTGGACAGTCTGCCCCCGTGAACACCCTGCCTACTTCCTCACTCAGTGGGCCAGCTCAGAGGGGTCCTGGGAAGTTCCTAGCTCCTGCTGTGGCTCCAGCTTTCCTTAAGGTCAGCCTCTGGGGCTGGGTTCAACCCAGGCAGCCTGGTGCTAGCAATGCTGTAGGGCACTCATCTCTACTGTCCCTTTGGGGTTGGGATCTGGTGCTGTGGGCCCTGTCTGAAAGGTAGGGAAATATATTTACTTATTCCCAAGTTACTCTCAAAGGATTTGAGGCATCAAGTGCTCTAGGAAAAGCAAGGGGTGGAGGGTGGGGGTGGAGGCAGAGGAGCAGGAGAGAAGCGAGAATGGGCAGCTGTGTCCCTCAAGGCCCAAGGCCTGCGCCAGCTCGCGGGCGTGAGCAGGGTTGTTCTGAGCATCCTCGCGGCCAGCAAAGGAGGCATAGTTTCCCATCCTGTGGTCACTGAGGGCAGTCAGGGGAGGTGTGTTCCCACCCGGAGGCCCAGCAGGACATCCAGGACTGGGTTGCACGTGAAGTCTAGGGGGCGTCCCTGGGGCAAGCTCCCAGTCTTCCCAGGCTGCAGCAGAGAACCCACAGGCCAGCCTCCTCAGACCTCACCACACTTACACACAGACTCCAGCCAAATGGAAAACAAATGTGATTTCCCCGGAACTATAAACACGAAGACAGCACAGTAACGTGGACATGGTACTTGAGATGTGAAGAGTGGATATGGTTCTGAAGCGTCAGACACCATTTAGAAAGCACTTAGGAAACCCAGAAGCCCAGAAGAGCAGGTCAAGGATCGTCAGCATCTCCTGCCCTTGCAACCAGCTGGGCAGAGCTCGGTTATGGTCGACCAGAGTTTCATCCTTCAGAGGGAGGCTTCATTTTCAGTAGGTTGAAGACCATAGACAGAGCACTTCAGAGGAAGTGATTAAGTATAATTGCCCATTAATCCACTCTGTACCCTGGGAAGCAAAGTTGTTTTTTTGTTGTTGTTGTTTTTTTGGTTTTTGTTTTTTCTGCCTTCCATTGTAGAGCTGCTGTGACATCACTGCAGCCTCCTCACCCTTGCTGTACGGTTAGGGTGCCCACCATGGGCAGACAGTCTCCCTGGGTGGCTGTGGGCTCTTTGGTCATTAGGCTGCTACCGAACCCATTTGTATTTGTGATGCTGCTGGCCAGCATGAGTGTACGGCATTGACCATGTGAGTGTGGATCTAAGGAATACAAAAGTCCCACAGAGACCACAACATGAGAGGTGTTGGTTGGCAGTGCTGTCAGGGTACTGTCAGCCAGGAGATCTGGCCCCTGTGCCCAGGGATGGGATGGAAGGGATGTTGAGGTACCAGACAGAGGCTCGCCAAGGAAGTGCAGAGAGAAGTGGACGGTGGGGCCCTCATGCACAGGTCAGCTAGGGAAGGCTTGCTGAGCTTCTGTGTCAGGACAGCAGGAGCCTTCAGCAAGGATTTCCTGGTCTTCTGAAGCCTGGGACCCCTCTGACTCTTCCTGCATTGCTTTTGCACACAGCACTTTGCCTCGTGTGTCTTGCGTACTTAAGGTCTGGCCTCTTGCTGAGAATACAGGTGTGAGTCATGTGTACAGTGTCTGGGACAGACCTGCATGCTCCCTTCATTCTGTGAGGTGTGACCTCTCCTTGTCACATGGATGGCAATGCCATTTTGTAAACCAGGGAGAATCAGAACAGAGGTTGTTTGGATTTTGATGGGGTAGGAGACACTGCAGTCTTTTTCAGTAATCATTACTGCGTATTTATCAGTAAGCCAAGGATCCAAACTAAAGCTCTCAGGCAATGTGTCACACATGAGGAATCAGTGCACAAAGCAGCAGTGGTGGCTGTAGCTTGCAGGGCAGTTCTAGGCTGCCCCTTTGTACATTTCACATCAAAGTGTGACTTGTCCTGAAGACAGTACTGCTGTGTGTCCCCAAATATGCCACTATGTGCTCTAGGGGATGGCTCTGGATCCATCTGTCTCAGTCCAAGGCCTCCATACAACTTTGGACAGCCCTGACCAAGTCAGGTCTCATCTCCCCAAGTCACCCCAGAAAACAGAACATTTCTTGTAGAGGAACCTAAAAAACAAAAAAAAACTTGACATTTTAAGAGTTGGCAGTTTGTCCAGAATAGAAACTTTACAGTGTCAGAAGGTTCTATCCTGTCTCCATGAGAGGGGCAGGTGCCTCTAGTTGGGGGAAGTAGTCATACCCTACAACCCAAATCCTGCCTCAGCTGCCATCTAGAGATAGCCACTCACCCTGCCTGGTGAGCTCCACGTCTGGATGTATGACCTGAGGGCCTGGAGGTCTGCTGGGGCAGCCCCATGAGCGCAGTCATGGGAGAGCAACATAGACCACGCAGGACCTCCTCACTGAGGCCTTCACGAGAAGCCTCTAAATGTCCCAGTCACCCAGGCTCCCAGCCCTGCCCCCCATCCCTGCTTGCAAATCCGTTCTTTTTTCCCTTAATTCCCATAGGTTCTGTTTTGTTTCTTTAAGGAAGATGTTTGAATTATATCAGTCTGTATCTGAAATGTCAGAGTAGTTGTTCTCAGTGATGCTGGTGCTTTCCTTAGCCAGACTCTGTCTGATTTCCCTGTCTTCCTGTGCAGTGCTCCACCATTAGGCTCAGAGCCACCTGTGTGATTCAGAAGTGAACTGAGAGGAGGTTGGGGGTTACGGGATCCATGAGGATGACTTCACTCTCCAGGATCCCCTGGCCTTGGGGGCAAGAGCTGAGCTGAAGTCCCCAGACACCATACCAGCCCAGTGTTGCCCCATTTACTACCTTTAACCCCCAGGGTCCCCACCCTCTCTGGTCTCCACTCAGCCATCTCTGTCTCTGAGTGTCCATGCCTTCCCTATTGTCACCATCCTCCACAGCCTGGCCTGACTTGCTTTCTACAGGGCAGCCCTGGGCCCAGCCCCATCCTTGGTGCTCCTGTCCCCTTCGACCATGAATTTCCAAGTCCGCAGTGCCTGGCTGATCCATTGATTACAGAAGAAACGCACTTCCCACCTCTGCATCCTGATCATCAGCCTCGAGCTAGGGCAGTGATGACTCACGCCACCATTGGTTCCCCAGGGCTTCTTTCCCCCTCTCTGCTCCGTCAATATGAGTGCAGCTCTGGACCTAGAGTATTGCTCAATAAGTACTTGTGAAATTGAATTGAGCTGAACTTATCTGAACTGAATTGGATTAGCTTGCAGGCAGCCGTGGCAGAAATGTGGACTGTCAACCTGCCAGCCATGGGCGTGACTGTTGATTCCCTGTCCCCACCCCTTGCAGGTTCGTTGTGCAGCTGTCTTTGCCCTGGGCACATTTGTGGGCAACTCTGCTGAGAGGACAGACCACTCTACCACCATTGACCACAATGTGGCCATGATGCTGGCCCAGCTGATCAACGATGGGAGCCCCATGGTTCGGAAGGTATGAGGGGCCTTGCTTGGCTGGTCCCTTTGCTGACTGGGCTGAGCCAGCACAGCCTTGTTCCTGGCAGCAAAGACTCAGTTTCCAACCATGTGTGTTACTTGAACACAGCTCTTCAAGTGTATAATTCTGTCCAGAGTGCAGCTCTTCACCAGACGCTTGTACTGTCCACCTGAGGACATGGGGCAGGCTCATCTCCTACAGCTTGTATGGTAGGCTCCGTCCTACCTGGGCATCCACATGCATCATTGTGCTCCATAGAGCAGGGGTCACCTGTGAATGATGGCAGGTTTGTGCAGTGTGTGCCCCCCATTTGCCCACAACTGCATGAAGCAGTTTTAGTCTTGAAAACTCCTACTTATCTGTTTAAATGTAGAAATATCACGGATTGTTTCCCACAGTCCACACTCCCATAAAAGGCTGTTTCCCCGCCCTTACTCCAGGCAGACAGGAGCATGTGGGAGATGCTCCCATCTACTGGTGGCAAACCTGAGGCTGCTCTTGGAACAGAGAATGTTCACAGGATGCACAGGGAAGTAGAACTGCCCCCAGATGACCACAGATCTGTATGTTACTTCTGAGAGCCACTGAGTTCCTCAGCATTTCTGAGCAGCTGTCTTTGGCTCCCCCTTGGAGATGGGCAAGCCTCCAGGGTCATCTATTTAGAGAGCAGGTGCATGGCTGGCTTGGGAGGGACACGATCTGAATGCATTTGCTTTACCCAGACTCAAAAAGTGAAGGGCATATTGTATTCCATGGCCCCTTCTGAAATTGACCCAAGTCACTCTTACGCTTGATTTTCTAATGATCTTAAAAGTATGAGGAGGTCTGGGTGGCCCCTCGCCATTGACTTTGTTATCTTCACTTTCTCGTGGTCACCAGACTATCTGGACTTGGCTTCCTTCAGTCTTTGCAGAATTCTCCTTTTTCTCAGGTCAGGTCGCCTCAGTGGACACCACTGATAAGGCCACAGACCATGGCTTTCTTTGTTAAAAGAAATTGTTCTAAAAACAATTTAGAATCAGAAAAGATGTTCATTGAAATGCTAACAAGTTCCCAGTGTCAAGAGAGTAGTCTCTGAGGGCCTCAGGATCACGGGGTCACCGAGCTGCTGAGCCCTCGGGTGCTTCCAGAGGCCCTTAATGTGAGCCTTGGTGTCCACTCTGGTTCTGACCCCTCACTGTCCCTTTTAAGATACGCCTCAGGTTCTAAACACTAGGGTCCTGGCTCGTGGTGCTCACCTCTCTATTGTGGACAGTGTGGTGCTCACGGCCTGCAGAGCTCACGCCAAATGTCATCAGGTCCTGAGATGCTTAGGAGCATTTACATGCTGCCAACCAGGAATGACCCACTCTGGCATACTGGAAAGGTCCTTCTCTCCACTTGTTCATCTGTTCCTGGGCTTGGCATGCAAGTTCTGCTGCTCTTGAAGCAGCCACTGACTCATAGGCAACTGGCATTGGACATGGCAGGGGTCGCATCTGTTCTACTTCAGCAGTGGAAGTCCCCTTTCCTACAAGAGGGACAATAATAGCAGGGTAGGGTTTTGTTTGTTGACCTGCTTAATGAGCTTCCTTGACCAAATTAGAAAGTCAGCAAATTCGGGGCATTATTTTGAACTTGACCCTATCCATGAAGTACAAAATCTGTACACTGCCAATCAGCAACCCTCCCTGCTGCATTGAGGGGGACTGGCTAGGAGTACAGCATGTGCCCCCCGCCCCAGGTCCTTTGCTTGAGCTCATTTGCTGTCCTTGGCCTTAGGGACTGTTTAGATACTTTATTTACTTTGTTTGTATTTGGTAAGCACAAACCCACAGAGGTCCATTCTGCTCCATCGAGCAGCCCCCAGCCATCCACCTTCTTCAGCTATGTGTTTTACTCAAATTGAAACTAATGGAAAGTCTCGAGGTTGTTCCTATGGGCACCTGTATTCAGGGCCTGCTGGGGACCATGACGGAGGACACACAGCTGAGCTGCTGACACCCAGAGTTCCATCTTCCAGGAGCAAGTCCCACAAGGAGTTCACACTTGACACAAAAGATATTCTTCCCTGGGATGCTGCTCTAGCCTTGGTGGTTATGGAGTTTTATGCTATATGACCGTTGGCCACAAAACAAATCTTAACAAGTAACTGTTGGAAACACTCGGTGGGGGCAGCCCTGGGGGGGAGACACACAAGGGGAGGAATTGGGTAGATGGACAGTTTGATTCCCAACTCCATCTCTGTTGTCAGCACAGAGGAACATTGACTCAGATCTCCCCTTGGGGTGTGTGTTAAGGATTATGACATATCTAAAGGGCAAAGCTCAGTGCATTTGGCAAATGCTTGTTAAGCAAATACTGTGGGCCAGGCCTATCCGGGCCTTGATGACCCACCCATGGCCTAAACCTGACTTTTCTCTCAGGAAATTGTCCTGAGGGCTGAGCAAAGTGGGAGCCTGAGCCTGAGACAGAGCCCTGTCCAAGACAGAGGCCTGTCCAAGGCAGAGGGGACAGTACATGTAAAGCCAGAGCGGGGCCATGCTGCAGTGGAGGGCGTGGATATGGGTAGCCAAGACAATGACCACCTTGGTGTGCCAGGCCTTGCTTTGTTCTTTGTGACCTGAGAGATTGGAGGAGGGCAGTATCTCAACCCGTCTGGCTGCTCAGTCACCCTGGTGAAGGACATAGCTGCCTGGGGTTCCAAGGACAGGGCAGAGTCAACGTGCATATGCTTGGAAAGAGGCTGCTTACAGCTTCTGTAGGGGGTTCGTAAAGAAGACGAGCACAACCTCAGGATTTTGGTTTGAGCAGCTTTCCTGGCCTGTGCACAGCTGTGGGTAGACAGGTTGAAGGTGCAACTCATTGGTTGTTCAGGGCCACCTGGAGTACACAGATCGTCTGCTGAGTAAGTCCAGAAAATGGACAGTATCTCTGATAAATAATCCATCCCAGACCACAGGAGCCCAGCAAGTGTGAAAGCCTATAACCACCAAAGTGGTTCCCACCTGTACAGCAGTAGACAGGCAGGGGCACAGGACCATGTCTGTGCAGGCCGACACCAGTAATGACCAGCTTGTACAGGAACGTGCCTAAGCAGGCTGGCACAGGTGTCTCTTTACCAGAGACCCTCAGCGTTGGTACATTTGCTTTGTTGTGAGAATGAAGCTCGATTTAGGAGCAGAGAGCCTTTGTCACATGTCAGCTCCTCCAATAGCAATCGCTCTGGGTGGGAGCCATACTCTCAAATGCTGGGTTCACCCTTGATGGCCTTTTGTGAACCAAAGGACTGAGACCCTTGGTGTGAATCAATCAGTTTGGGGCTAGAATTAGCTTTTTTCGCTTTGCCTCAGTGAGGGGAAATTGAAGCTCTATAAAGATGAGGCAGACTTCACCTTCCCTGGGAGGGCCTGTGAGTGCTGGCTTGTTAGAGGGTCTGTCTAGGGGTCATTTCATTTCCTTGTGTAGGTAAAGCCAGGTAGGCTCAGGGATTTGCCTGAGGAGATTGTGACTGTGATTCAGGAAGCTGGAGATGAGTACTAAACACAGGGTGTTGGCATTGGCCATGAAGGGACTTGATGGCTCTCACCTGCAGCGTGGTCACCTCAACACCCAGTGGGGTGGGAAGGGGTGAGTGCAAGACAGTGCCAAGGCTCTAACTAAGCCGTGAGATCTGCGGTTCCCTGGGTTCAGCTGCAAGGTCACTGGTAGGTCTGAATGGAGCACAGTGGAGCCGGCACACAGCAGAATGAGTCTGGGGCTCAGGGGAGCACTCAGGCCGTGCTGCAGAGCCAACAGTTGGAAAGACCAGCCTGGAGCTTGACAAGATAGGGGGCTATCGGGGAGCCATTCAAAATGGGATGGTGGAGGGCCAAGAAGAGGGTGCAGTTGAGGTGGGAGAAAGCATCAAACAAAAGGAGGGGTTGTCTGTGAGAGGACCTGGGGGCACCTACACAGAGCCCAGTTGGTCTCACCTACATGAAAACCTCAGCATCTCAGCAGAAGTCTCCCAGCCCTGGGGGCCAAGAGCTTTGCATTGCAGGAACAGGCTCTCTTGAAGATCTTGACTTTCTGCTTTCTTTTTTTAAAAAGAAATTAAAAAGCAGATAAAATTGTTGGAACTATTCAAATAGCATGGGGGAAGTATGCATTTTTATAAGCCTACATGTTCCGTTCTGTTTGTCTATGACTTTGCAAATCTGTAAGCACTCATGTTACAGCACTAACTGTCCTAAAAGAGGTGTAAATTGTGGCCATTTCCTTGGACCGAGGTGTTTGGACCAGAGATCCTGTTTTAATTCTAGGATTTTTCTCATTCCCTCTTAGGGACTAGAAGGTAATACAGCTATGAAAGTTTTGCATTTGCTAAAAAGACATACTTCAGCTTATCAGACGTGTCCTGCTTTAGTCTGTCCCTCCAGACCACCAGGACAACCTTAGAGAGGCATTTTTGGCCAGGGTCACAGGATTAGCCATAGAGGAGAGCCTGACATCTTGTACCTGGCCTGCTCTAGAGACACTGAGTCATACCATAGCTTCAGAACACCTCAAGTTGTGTCACTCCTACCTAGCAGTCAGGTGTACAGGGCATTCCTTTGCACACACTGCCTGAACCCAGGCCTCAGCTCTGAGTTCTGGTGCCTCTGCAGTGTCACTCTGACATCCTGCTTCCTACTGGTGGTGTTAGCTTGCAGGTCTGCTGTCCAATCTGTTTCCAACCCTGTGAATGTAATTGTCCCTTCTCCCTCTCAACAGGAGCTTGTGGTGGCTCTGAGTCACCTTGTGGTTCAGTATGAGAGCAATTTCTGCACCGTGGCCCTGCAGTTCATGGAAGAGGAAAAGAACTACCCCTTGCCCTCTCCAGCAGCCACAGGTACAGCAATTCCTGGGAGGCTGGGACCATATTCCTGGCCTTCACCACAACTGTCAGGAGTCACTCTGTTGGGCCAAGTCTGAGCTAAGGTTTCTTGTACCTGCTTTGGGTGGTCCCTAGTGTTCCCATTGTATAAGACAGGAAAAGGTGCCATACTGACCCTCCTACTCTTTTCCTTCCTTTTTTCCCTTTTTGGAATTCAAATTTGTGGAAATCTTTAAGGACGGCAAAACCTCTGCAAGAGGGGCTTACAGAAAAAAACATAAGCCATCTTCCCGTGATGAATAATTCGATCACATTGTTGTCGGTTCCATGTCGCCATGAGTCATGTTAGGAAGTGCCTCTTCTCACATTTGCCCTTTTCGCTGGAGAATACAGTCATCTTTTACATTTACATTTCCTCCCAGATCATAGGAGGAGACTCGTGATCGATAACAAAGCATTCCCACTTTCAGTCAATCAAGGAGGAAGCAAAGGCTGAACTTGCTGGATGAAAGAAGCCAGTGAGATGAGATGGAGGGGTGGTCACCAGCAGCATGAGTCCTGCCCAGACCCTGTTGTCATTCCCAGGATGGTGGCCCATAGCTCCTGAGTACCTCTTGTGACTCAGAAGCCACAGTTGGCATCCTGTTCTGTATCTTTTCTTAATGACACTGGGATTTGAACTCAGGCCTTGCACTTACTAGGCAGGCACTCTATCATTTGAGCCATACTCCCAGCCCTCCATACTGCCTTTTGTAATTTAAGGGACACAAAATGGTGAGCAGTCAGTTGTTCTTTTGTCCAGCTTTGTACATCTGGGTCCCACACTGATATAGGATTCTTATGAAGCTGCAGGTCCTTTCCTCTGCCTTCATTCTTGTCCTGATGACAGCTTCTCTCTCTGCCTCCGTAGCTGCAGACTTGAGATGCACTGTCCTCCCATCCTGAACCTCATCATTGCCTCCCTTCTTTCCTAGAGGGGGGGAGTTTGACCCCAGTGCGAGACAGCCCATGCACTCCCAGACTCCGTTCTGTGAGCTCCTATGGGAACATCCGAGCCGTCACTACAGCTAGGAGCCTGAACAAATCTTTGCAGAATCTGAGCTTGACGGAAGAATGTAAGATACCGGGTTGAGAGGATTTGGGGTGCTGTTAGGAGACATTTACCTAAACAAGTGCCACTCTGCACCTTCCTCCTTCCCGGCCACGAATATGAGCCCCAGTGTCTCATCGGCTGTCATGGTGACTTGTGGGTCTGGCATCCTCCTTCTAGACAAGGCATAGCAAAGACCCTAGCATAGCATCTAGAATAGCAGGGGTACACCTACCAAATATGCTGAGAGAAGCCAGCCCAGCCAGGCACAGTGGGCTTCTGTCCTGGCTTTTCTGGCCACCTTCAGATCTGTTCCAGAGTAAATGGATGGGGAGATGCGTTAGTGTGTGCACACATGTGTATCAGCATGCATATACACACTTGTCTGTCATCTGTGTGCAGCGTCTGGTGACGCACATGTGCGTGTATGTCTGCATGTATGTGTCAAAGTGCATGCATGTGCCCAGTATCAGTGCAGATAAGTGTCAGTATATGTGGTGAGCTTTCTTCTTCTAGAAAGAAAGTCCACATTTCAGTCAGGCAGGCCATTAACTGTATGATCAAAAGAAGGGTGCCAGGCACTAACTTTGCTGCTTGCTGTGTCCCGGCCAGCCGGCAGCTCAGTGGCGTTCTCCCCTGGGAACCTCAGTACCAGCAGCAGCGCCAGCAGCACGCTCGGTAGCCCTGAGAACGAGGAGTACATCCTGTCCTTCGAGACCATCGACAAGATGCGTCGCGTCAGCTCCTACTCGGCCCTCAACTCCCTCATAGGTGAGTCGCTCTCCTTCCTGCTGCTTGCATGTCTTCCTGTGCCAAGGCTGTGTTGTACTCCTCAGAATAGCATCAGCTTTCATCTGGGTCAGGCAAATGGGCCAAAACTCTCTCAGATGGACAAGAAGGAATAAAACTTAGCAGAACATGAAGAAGCAGAGAGAACATTTGGCTGTGGGATACAGGAAAGTTGAGATCACCTCTGATATGATGGTATTTTATGCACTGGCCCAGGGATACTTGAATTAGTTGGGTTTGTCGTACAGCAAGGCTGCCAGAAGCAACCATCTGTCTCTGTGAGCCAGACAAGCATCCCTCGCATGCCAGACTCTGGCAAGGTAGAGCACTGGTTCCCAGCTGGGGGTGATTTTACCCACAGGAGACATGCTGGTTGCCACAACTGGAGCAGACTTGGGTCTGAGCAGAGGCCAAAACACTACCGGCATCCTGCACACGCAGGCAGCCCCAGAGAGACGGCACCTGCTGCGTAAGGCAGAGAGCATCCTCCCCTCGAAGGCCTCTTCGTACCTGCCTCCAGAACCTGCACTCAGTCCAGCAGTTTGGCCCTTAATTGGCAGGAAATTGGAGTTCAAGGGCCAGATTGAGTCTCTCATTCTGCCATAAATGGCACGTTCCTGGGTTCTGCCAACATGAAGCAGGAAATAGGAGTTTCTTGTATTTTCTCACTGTGTGAATCTGTTCATCTTCAGATTACTGGCATCAAATTTAGGTCCTGCCTGGTCAGCCTCTTACTCTCTTGCTCTGACCACCAGAGTGGTTTTCAGGCTTCCAGACTTCATTTCTAAGAAGCATGTGAGCACACAAACACTGTTGGAGACTACCAATATAAGAAACTCCTATGTGTTTGTTATGTTTCCAATCTAGGGAATTACAAAATTCAAGCCCACCCCTTTCCCTTAGACACACCCAGTCCCACTGTCACAAACACTTCTTGTCCATATACCCCAGGTGGGCATACATTGCCTTCTTAGAGGTCTCTAGCATCACATGAATACCTCTATAGGACACATGGCCTCAGCCTGTCTCTTGTACTCCACCTTTGTTTGTATTTATCCTTGGGAGTCGGCAAAATTTTGTTTATTCACTTCCACAGTCTGCCACAATTTAATTATCTGATATGCTGTTGGTGACTGGTAAGACTAGCTCTAACATCCTTCTTTTCTCTCCTTTCTTTATAAGCAAGCTCAGGATTTGGTCCCCCAACACCTGGGGTCCTGTCCAACACCCTGTCCCTCTCCTCACTGCATCCTGGCTCTGCTGGGCTCCTGGTTCTTGGGCCCCTCTCATACCTCCAAGCCTCAGCACCTGTCTCAGATAGCTCGTGGTCCTCAGGTTCTCAGACTTATGGTCAGATGGCGGTGGCCTCTCCGTAGAAACCTTCCCAGCCCACCCTTAATCTAGAGTCCACCTCTGATTCTCCATCCCCTGTTGCTGCTGTATTTCTCTCCTGAGAACTTTGTGCCACCAGACTTATTCCATATTTGCCATTTATTCGGTTCAATGCTGTCTCGCAGCATGCCCACCTCCGTAACGGCACATGGCAGGTGCTCAGTAGGTGTCAGTGGGAGCTGTAATCAGGGTGCTGCGTCCAGACATAGCATTGCCCTCACTTGACCACCAGGAGCGAGGGCTGCACCAGAGAGTGCCTCCCCAGCTTTGCTAGCCTCACCTAGGAATGCTCCAGGTTTGGTCTAATGAGGATATTTTCCCAGAGTTGCCCCACATCCCACCTGTCCTTGGTTCAAACAGGTGCTTTTCCTGTCTGATAGAAGCAAATGGTGTCTCCTTGTGGGATTAACCTGCATTTCCCTTTGTGGCAGTGTGGCCCATGGATATGGACCTTTTCTGTCTCTTCTATAAATTGTATGTCAGATGCCTACAAATTTTCCCCTTATTATTTATCTTTCTCTTATTAATTTGTAGGAGTACAGCACAATTTTGGATACTAATTTGTGGTCAAATATACCATAGAGAATATGACTCCTAATCTGTGACTTTATTTATGATGTCTTTGGCACCACTCAACTTTTACATTTTAATTTATCTTTTTCTTTACAATTTCTGCCTCTTGTGTTTTTGTACCTTGAATTTTTCCTTCCTTCGGTTCTGAAAGACAGTCTCCCATGTTTTCTTCTGAACTCACACATCTTGAATCAAGAGTTGTGTCTGTGGTAAGGTGGGGACTTGACTCTGCCTTTACCGCAGGCTTCACCAGCTGTCCCTTGTGCTTCTCGTCCTCTGACCCTCCTTGAGGTCTCCGTGTCATCATAGACCCATTCTGCCCCAGCGGCCTCTTTCCTTTGACTGAGCAGAACCAAGTTCTTAACTTGTTTTTTTTTTTCTTCACAATTGTCTTGGCTGTCTTAATACTCTTACCTGCTGAGTAGATGTTGTCATCATCAGCTCATCTGTTTCCACAGCCTCGTGGCATGTTGTTTGGAATCACGTTGAATTGATAGATTCCCTTCAGACAGCAGGTGTCTTGGCAATGCCAAGTCCCCTGTCTCTGCACAGGGGTCTTTCCCTTTACTAACATCCCTCCTGACTCGGCAGTTTATAACTCTCTGCATAAACGTCTCGGTCATTTCATCCAAGGTTCCTTAGGGCTTATTTGTTCTAATATGGGGTCTTGCTATGTTGCCGGGACTGGTCTCAATATCCTGGCCCCAATTAATCCTTCTGCCTCAGCCTCCCATGTAGCTGAGACCACAGGTGCACACCACTACACCCGGCCAAAGTACTTACATTTTAAATTATATCTATTTTTTGGTTGTTAACCATTTGTTGACGGAAAAAAAAGAATGCAAGTAGATATCCTTGTCCCATTTCTGAAAGAAAGAAACTTTTCTGTTCACCTGTAAATGTGATGTTTGCTACAGGTTTTTTTTTCAGTTTGTAGAAATTCTAGCTAGTCAAGACTCTTTTTGTAAGTGGAATTCCCCATTCTGTTCCATTGGGTTAAGATGTCTTCCTAAATGAAATGCATTCCACTGAATCTTTTCCACACGTTTTGATGTGGTACTGTGTTTGGAGTCTTTATTAGTGTGGTGGTGAATTATAAGTAGGATTTGCTGTTAAACTGTCCTTGCATTTCAGGGTAAACCCAATTTGGTAATTTCCTTTAACGTTGTTGCATTAAATTCATAAATATTTTATTTAGAACTTTGCTTATCTCTACTCAGGAGTGAATTTGGCCTGCAGTTGTTTTTATCTTGTACTTCCCTCACCTAGTTTAGATACCATGTTTTGTACTGGCCTCATAGACTTGGCTGTGGAGCATGCCCTCATTTTCTGTCTTCTAGAATAATTCTACAACACAACGATTATTGGGTGTCTGGTTAGCATCTGCCTCAAAAACTGACTGGGGGGAAAACTGGGCTTAGTGAGATTTCTGTGGATAGGTTTCAGTTCCTTACTTCATCTCTTGGAGGTGGGGATGCTGGCAGTGGAACCCAAGGCCTGGCACAGGCTAGGCAAGGGTTCTGCCACTGAGTTACGCCCCAAGCCCCTTACTCCATTTTTTTGATGACTATAGGTTATTTACATTGTCTGCTTGTTTTTGGGTCAGCTTCACAATCTGCTCTCTGTTGTCTCTTTGGTATGTCTGCCTTTACTCCTGTGACTGATCACTTGCTTTTCTTCTTTCTCTTGATTCATCTTACAGACTTTCAGTTTGTCATGTGTCTCCAAATTCTAACTTTTGCTGTTAGTTTCTTCATTATTACATCTTTACTTTTATCCACTAATTTCTTATCTTTCTTTCTACTTTGTTGGGTTTACTGCCTTGCTCTTTTTCATCTCTGAAGTGGAAATAAAAATAACGCATTAACTTTGGATCTACCTTCCTCCTAACGTGAGTGTGTAAACCTGCGCACAGGACCACCTGTCTGCATCCCTGGAGTTTTGAAAGATAAGGTTTCCACTGATGCTCGGCTCAGTAATTTTCCCACTTATACTGTGAGTTCTCTGTCCCAGAGTTTGCATTCTCCCTTATGTCATGTATCATTGCGAGCATTTCTCCTTGTAGCTGGCATGAGGGGAGCAGCCCCGACACTGGGTGCCAGCATGAACCCAGAGAGACTGCCTGCCAGTCCTAGAGAGGCTCAGCTGCCACTTTGGTTCTTCCTAATTGCAAATCAGGTGGTTCTCTGAGGCTTTGGCCAGCTGCTCCCTTGAGGACCAGCAGTGTGGTAGTAGGATCCAGGGCTGGCCACCACATCCTCTAGGGTGTAAGAATCTGAACTGGGCTCTGCAGGTCTGTAACATCAGTTGTGTGCTGTCGCCCCAGGTGCCCAGGAGGCTCTCAGAGTAAGTGCAGTGCTGCCAGCTCACCGTGAGAGGTGTTCTGTGTCATTTGGAAGGTGTTCCTTTTGAACTGGAGTGCTTTGTTTTTCTTTTTTTTTCCTGTCTTTAGCTTTTTTGAGATAGGGTCTCACTATACAGTCCAGGCTGGCCTTGAACTCCAGATCCTACTGCCTCTGCCTCCCTAATGCTGAGATTATAGATATGTACCTCCACACCTGGCCTTGGAATGCACTTTTTAAATAAAACTGCTATATGTAGTAGCTAGGTTCCCAGGCTAGCCCACACGAATCTTTTAAAACCTGGGTCTATTTGAAGCAAAATTCCTATTTCCACTTACACATCTACAATGAAAAAAGCTATTTTAAGTAATAGGAAAAGTAACAGAAACAGAAATGTGTAGTGTTCTGTTTCAGTTGCACATTTCCATTAGCCCTGACCAGTACTCTCCTAACATCTGCGCCAGGTTCACCCACTTCTCACCTCCCTCCTGCCCTCCCACGGTTCCCTGACACTCAAGGCAAGGCAACTGCTCCTGGCCACTGTGGTGTTGGAGCCATGGTCAGCAAACTCTGTAGAGCAGACCAGATGGCAAATGTCCTCAACCTGCAGTGGCACGGCCTCTGTGGTATTTCCTCTCTGCTCCGCCAAGGGCAGACGTAGCCAGAGACAGTGTGTAAGCAAATTAACATGGCTGTGTTCCTGTAACACTTTACGCATAGTCTGACACGTCAGTCTCACTTTCACGTTACAACACATTTTTCTTTTGATTTTTTTCCCAACTGCATAAAAAGTGTAAAAGCCATCCTTAACTCTCAAGCCTCAGGCCAGCCGAGGCCACAAGAGCCTGGCTGTGGAACATGTGCACCTGCAGAGATATCCCTGTGAAGAGGCAGAGAACCTTGAGGTTCTGTCACATTCCACAGATACTTCATAAGTGACCCAGTGTACACAGTGGGGTACAGAGGTGTGGAGCAGGGATGTCAAAGCTGGCATCACCACCATTGGGGGGGGGGGCTCTGTCCCCTCCCCAGAGGTGCTTGCCTCTCTGCTGCAGCCAAGGGCACCATAGCTGCTCAGGTCTCACCCCTTCCCCCTGCCCATGTGCACTGGGCCAACATCTGTCATGGTGTTCTCCAGCTAGACTCCTGCTTGTGCTCTTGCCTTCCTCAGGCAGTGGTGCTGTGCCCTTCCTCCTACAAAGGAAAGCAAGTCCATAATACCCCCTGCCATTTACCTCCACCATCTGCCAAGTGCCTGTGGTGAGCATACACTCTCCAGCATCCTCTTGGGCTCTTTGTGGGTGATTGATTCACTTGTGAGCCTTCTGTTCACACACGTCTGGCCACCTAGAGAAGAATCAAAAGGAAAAGGTTGAGCCTGCCCATAAGAATGCAGAAATACTAACTTTACTGATAAAATGGAGCTGAAATTGACATGTGTTGAATCTGTCTATCATCATGGGACCCTTAGAACTGTCATTGGAGGCCCCAGGTTCCTACTGCATCCCTTTCCCTCTGAGTCTTCTAGCTGCTGTGTGGGAGTCCCCATGGAGCTGGCAGAGGCTGCAAGAAGGCCCTGGTGTCCCCTGTATGTGATGTACACAGCACAGCCTGTGACCTGGATGCTTCCTCAGGCTGAGGGCCAGGGAGCAGGGTCTCAGCACACACACAGGGCCCAGCCAATCTCCTGCCCGGATTCAGCTGTGACTGATGAGTCAAGACCATTTTTGACCCTCACGCTACTCTTGGAGGTAAAGGGTTAAGGAATCAATTCATTTAGGGACCACAGAAGTTACTGAGGAATGACACAGGGTTCCTTCACCTCTGCCTGTACTCCTTCTCTAGGAAGTTGAGATCTGCATCACTGACACTTCCTTCTCTCGATAATTCCTGAGATTTCTTTCTTTTTTGCTGGAGAAACTAAGTTTTATCTGCGAATTACTCAAATCCTAGGCATCTTGAGGGGAAAAGTTTCTAAATGAGTGGAGTTTTAGAAGGAAAAGTAAGAAAACAAGGCAGCGTTGCTCCAACACCAACCTCATTCCTAGGCAGTGAGGTGGCACGTGCTTACACAGTGTTTAAAACTCATGGCTTACAGGGCCCATTACTTACAGCACTTACTGTTTAAAGCCAACTTCTTTCATTTCAACCAAAGAGCAGCAATCTCTTTATGCCTTTTCCTGAATATTGCAGGAGAGGTTTTCACAGCCATGACAACCTAAGACATGGACATCTTTATACCTGTTCCCACAAAACAAGCTCCCTGCCAGGCCCCTCCCTGTTCTGCTTCCCACCCCCCCACCCCCTGCCCCTACCCAGCACTAGTTGATTGGACCTGCTGCATGTGTCTTCAGTCACCTGCCTGCAACAGGGCCTGATCTGTAGTAGGGCATTAAATCTGAGTTGAAGCCTGGTCTCCACGCCTTCACATCTGAAATCTTGTTTCTCATTGAGTCATAATGTCCTGATGGCCATGAGGATCCCTTAATCAGCCCTTCCTGTTTCTGGGCCCCTTCATACCCCACTCTAAGCCTATGCCTCGGAACCCACACCTTGCCATGTGCCCATCTGCAGACCCTGGGAGGTTCTTACACATCTGTCTCTCCTGTAACGTCCAACCTAGAACTGACTTGTGCCCCCTCATCGGCTCCTATGCCTTTGCAGGGTGGCTCCAGTGTGTACCTGCAGCAGTCCAGGCTGGCCTCATCCCTGTGTGTGCCTAGACACCACCTCTCCTCTGTGCCCCATGCCCCCACCACCCCACAGCTCAGCACAAGGTGCTCCAGTCAGGTAGTGCCCCTACCTGGCAAAGTGTTGTTTTCATGTTGCACTTAGCCAAGCTGTATCAAGACATAACTTATTACCAAATTTCTGTAAGATTGCTTCTTGCTAACATGTACACCAAGCTGCCTTGCCTGTTCTGTCCATCCGCTTTATGCTCCTTCCCTGTGCTCACCCATGGGAGTGGGTGGACTGATGCTGGAGTCTGCTGACCTGTATCCAGGCCCAGCTATTCTGTACTCTCCTGCCTCTGTAGCAGTACCCATTATGCATGCTGTGCGCACACACACACACCCCACATGGAACTCCATCTGCATCCTCTGTAAAGACCCTTCTCCTGGCCAGAGTGCCAGTCCCAGGAGGTGGTGCAGCTGTGTACATCCTTTCTTCCTCCATGTCGCTCTGTGTCTCCATCAGAGTCTGTCACCCCGTACTGAGAGAGGTAGATGAGACTGAATTTCTATAGGGGGACTTGAGAGGGGGATGTGGTGGCCACCAGCATACTGCCCAGTCACAAGAATCTGGTCCCAAAGGCTCTGGAAGCCTCAGAGGCCAAGGCCAGGGTTTTCACAACTCAGCTAAACAGTGACTTTTTATCAGGTTGAAAATGCATCACCATAGTAACCAATCCAAGGTATAACTGATGCTGATGGAAGGGAGGGTACTGAAGGACAGCAACAGCCAGGTGAGCCAGCTTCTCATCACCCTCAGCACACAAGACTCTGTCATCACCCATTCCCCAAGAGAGAGCCAACAGGAGTCACACTTGGTGCCCAGCTAGAGCCTGCTCTGACATCTATGCCTGGGAGCCCATGACAGAGCTGGGTTCAAGTCCAGAGCCGCCCTCTTATTCACTTAGAATCTGAGGATGGAGTGACTCTTGGGAGAAAAAGGAAAACCAAAAGCCTAAGTCTGAGGCCATAGAGCAGCCACCCTCCTCCCTGCAGGGCTCCAAGCCTCTGTAACTTCTGGTCCATTGGTGTGAATGGGACAGCCCTCAATCCACCCCTGTCCTCCCTCTTCTCCTTTTGTCAAGACATCAGGAATACTAAGAATCCTTTACACCCTGCACACAGTTCAAGGCCCTACAGCAGTGAGTTCTGGGGGCCCCAATCCATGTTGTGGGGTAGAAGGGTATTGGTGTCAGCCTTGTCTGACAGAAGCCTGGCACTCCCTCAATGAGAAAAAAGCCAGGAGGGCAGTGGTCAGAGGAGCTGCACACATTCTGAACTGAGGTCCAACAACTGTCAATTTGATCCTTTTTTGCCCAAAAATGGTGGTAAGAGAATGGACAGCAGTGTTCCAATGCCACAAAATGAACTCTACTTTTAGAACCAAAGCTCCTGATAAAATGCCTTGCTCAATGTGCCACGCAGTGTGTTGTGTAGGGACACTGAGGGGCCCTGGGAGCAACTGGAGTCTGTGGCTCCAGCTGGCACAGGAAGAAGGGAGGGTAGAACAATGAATGGGTTGTTGTGAGTCCCCTGAAGGCCAGTCTGAGTCCTGGATGCAGCTCCTGGAGAGATAGGTGTCACCCAGACTCATTCTGGAATACCAGGGCAGGAGGGGATCACAAGAAAGAAACAAACACAGAACCCCCAAGACTTGGGAACTGCATCTTAGGAGGGACAGAAGGCTCTCGGCCATCCACACCCCCACCCCCACCCCCAAATCGGAGCATCAGAGGACGTGACCCCACTCTCAGGCCCCTCAAGACCAGCAGGGTTCCTCTTTTGCAGCAGCTGTGTCATCTAGGCCTCAGGGTTCAGACTTGGCCACAGACCTGAACAATTTCCCATCATATGCATTCAGAAAGCTGTGACTATTGCTCTGAAAAATCAACCCTAGTCTTTTATTACTTCTAGTCTAGACATGAAAATAGGTCCTCCATACTTGCGAAGCTCAGTGAGGTCCTTCCCAGCACTGCAGCCCCAGCCTTCCCAGCTCCTGCCTCTCCTGGGGGCCCATTGGACCCCAATTTCTGTGTGAAGGTGGCACAGATTTTAAAACAGGCAGTCCATATACCAAAGCACCAGAGAAAGAAAGGGAAGAAGTGAAATGAAGATAGCAATTCCCTATCACAGCTTTGTTTTTACCAGTAAATAATTATACTGTCCGTTATAGTCAGAGACACTGGTCCTGCTGAGTCATAAATAGCGTTACGACACTGTTTATCTACAATCTACAAGAAAGTCAACATAATAATAAAAATAAATTTAAAAACTGCACAATGAGAGTAGTTGTATATGTTATCCTTCCTCTGGGCCTCTGGCTCTTCTATTAAGACTCTGATCCCCCACCACCTCCCCCTAAGGAGTCTGTGTCTGTCACCCCCCTCCTTATGCACGAGGCCTCCAGTGTCACGACTGCAAAGGGGCAGAGCTGAGCCTCTACACACCACCTGCCTTGGCCCGTATTTATGACAGAGGCTCCTGTCTGGTTGAGGACCACTGTAGCTTCTGCATGTTGGATTATTAGACTGATGATGGCACTGCCTAGAAGCTTCATTTCTTGTGCACTTGTCCTGTGCCCCTCCCTTCCCATCCCCACCCCCTGTTCAGTGATGAGGGTCTGTCGTCTGAGGCAAGCTGGGTTTACCGTCAGCATCATGATCCTTTTCCAGCTCAGTGTCACACGGCAAGTGCTTCTGATGCATCACTTGCCCAGAGGATGCTTGTGAGCCTGAAAATAACAGGCAAAGGGGCCTAGAGCAAGCTTCGTGATGAGTTTGAGGCGTCATTGTGAGCGCTTCTTATCAGGTGGTAGAGGGAGGTCGCCAGCTCCATCCCAGGGGCTGGTTCTCCATTTCTTTCCAAGTGAGGCTGTGTATAGAACGTACAGTCCTTTTCTCTCCTTGTACGTCATAAATTAGAGGCCTGTCTCAAGTGAATTTGAAGCTGCTTCCTCATGCCTGCCCTCCATCTCTTGAAGAGATGTGAAGATGCAGCCCCTCCCCAGTGGGCCCCCATAGCATAAAGCACAGTGCATGTGGACAGGTCAGCTAGAACAAGAATGGAAATTTCCCCACAGAGATCTGGGCTGATTTTACCAGTTTCCTCAAAATTTGCTCGTAAATCCAGACAGCCATTTGTTGCTGTGGAGTTTGAGTTGGAAGGTTTCTATTCTGTAGCTAAGTGGGGTAGATGGGCCACAGCATCATTAAGGTTGTCACACTGCTAGCCAGACCAAGCTGGAGAGGTCTGCTGGCATCTCATTTAACTGAAGTCCATCCAGGCTTACCATGGTCCTAGGTCTCCTGACATACAGGCCCTCCTGCCTCCTCTCATGGGCACCTGGCTATCTGAGCAGGGCCAGCACACACAAGGCCCTTGAAATTTCTGAGCATACACATAGAAGCAGGGTTGCTGTTTATAGGACATTCAGTCACTGCCTGGTGAGCTGTCACCATCAGAGAAATGCCTCTTAGAACTCTGCCCCTTGACATGGGTAGCGATGTAGGCAGCTGCATCTCTGGAGAAGCCACAGGGATGAGCATCTTGTAGACGTCATTAGAGCTCTGGATCCCACATGCAGGATGATGGAGTCACCAGGGACTTCTGTAAACACTCGGGATTTATTTCCTTCCTTTTACCTCGGGAGGGACGCATGTACCTGGGAACCAAGAGCATGGTCCTCTTGATGCCTACACCCTCATGGCAGGTAAGGGTGTGTGTACAGCAGGCTGTCACAGATCCAGCATGAGCACACACAGCTCAGGACTAATTGAGGTGAAATGGAATCCACCCTGCATCTGGAAATGAGAGGTTGGGGGTCAGAGGAGTGATGGATAGTGATACACATCCATGTTGACCTCACTCGCAACCTTCCTCAGTCTGTTCTGGATCTGAGGGAGTCACGTGAAGCGCATCCCACTAACACTGTGCCCACTGTACAGCACTGTGCCTTCTGACAGCATGTCATACCAACTCCATAAACACTGGGTGCTTACTAGAGCCAGCCCAGCAAGGGACACAGGGTTATGGCTTATTTGAACTCCACGAATCTCTTTTTGTTGTTCTTGTTGAACAAAAGAGGAGGTTCTCATTGAAACTCTGAAATAACAAGGATGGAGTTCTGTGTGACTGTTACCCCACTTGACCCCAGATGCCTAGGAGCAAGCCATCTCTTCCTCCCCAGCATGAAGCGGACACTCACAGTCTCCTCCTCTCACAGCAAAGACTCTGCCGGCTACTGGCTATATTCTTCCTCACTCAGCCCCTTTCATCCTCTGAGCAGCCTTTGCTCTCTTCTTAAGTCACCTTAGTCCCTCCTTTGCCTCTCCTGTTCAGCAAGATGTAGCCCCAGGCTCTGCTGCCCCTGCTCCAACAGCCTCCCACAATGTGCAGCTCCCCTCTCCCTGCTGCTCCACCTCCCGCTCCCTGTTGTGTGTCTGAGTACACCATCCCTAACACTCTCATTGACTCTCAGGTCTCAGACATGCTTCCCCAAAGGCTCTGGGTTTCCGTCACCTCTTAGATCTTCTTTAAGAAGATCTTCTTCTCTCTACCTCTTCTTGCCCTAGGGAAGACCACGTCCTGGAATCAGCTTGGCTTGAAGGTCAGACAGGCGAGTTCACATCTTTCACTTTGGGCCTTAGCCTCCTCAGAGCAATTCCTGCCTTAAGATTGCTGAGAATTTAAATAGGATTGAGCAGTCTTCACGAAGGCCCTCAGCAAGTGAGCCTTTTATTTTCCTGCAGTCTGCTGCTGTCGTGCACTGATGCATCTGTGTCCCTGGTGGTGCTGTCTTGCCTGTCTTTGCATCAGACCTTGCATTGAGTGCTTGTTGGATAAGTTGGGAGATCCTTGTGGGCAGATCTTGTCACATACACTTCTTGTAATTTCCTAGGAACCCAGAACAGTGCTGGCTTGTGTGGTGGACCAGAGGAGTCCAGCAAGTCACACTGCACAGGGCACCTACTAAGGTGGAGTGGACAGAGACTTGCACCACACATACTGCACATGCAGTGGGCAGTGGTGGCTCCTAGGAACCTATGTTGCTGTTGCTGTTGTTGTTTGAAACAGGGTCTCACTATGTAGCCCACCCAGGCTGGCCTCAAACTTAACGATTCTCCTGCCTCAGCCTCCTGATTGCTGGTATTACAGGTGTGTGCACCACCATACCCGGCTCTTCCTAGAATCTGGAACATGAGTGAGATCATATGCTGCTCTCGCTGTGGGACTGGTGGTGCTCTCTTAGCTGCTAAGGCATCCCAACTGCAAATCCTGCCCTTTCTAGCCCAGTTTTCTTTTTAGAAAGATCTGGCCTCGAAAGATGAGTCCATGTAAACAAGCCTATTTACCAGTGGGATTACTGGAGTAGCAAACTGGGGAGCTTCCTGTAGCCCCAGATTTGTAGAAGTGCCCTTCTGATACTGTGGTTAGGTTTTCAGAAAATGGAGCCACCTCAGAAGCTGCCAGTGCATGGAGAGCCAGCTACTTGCTACTAAAACATCTCCTGTCTCTCTTTTCTAGGGGTTTCTTTTAATAGTGTTTACACTCAAATTTGGAGAGTCTTATTGCATCTGGCTGCTGATCCCTATCCAGACGTTTCCGATTTGGCCATGAAAGTACTCAACAGCATCGCCTACAAGGTACGCGTGATCGCAGGTTTTCTTTGAAGCTCTCAAATTTCTGATTCTCAGTCGTGAATATTCAAACAAGGATCTCTAGGCACATTAATGCGTACACTGTTGTTTTTAAAACACATAAATAAACTGAGCTTTCAACAAATATTTTCAATGTGGAGGTTCATAATATACCCCGAACCATATTATTATGTGGCTTCCATTGTAAAGTGTAAGGGCTGTTATTTTTACAGCCATATTGACAACTCCTGGTTCATGGCCATTCTGGCTAGAGGAGACTTCAGATAACCAACTTCTGGGTTTTTTTATTTGGTTGGTTGGTTTGGTTTGTTTGTTTGTTTCTTTTCCCCATTTTATTGATAGCTGCATTTATTTTTTCACTTCCTTCTGCTTACTTTGGATTTCATTTGCTCTTATTCTGATTTCTTAATGTGTAAGTCATTGATTTTAGTCCTTTCTTCTTTGGGGACTCTTCCCAGTCCTTTGTTTAAGCTCTGGAAACTTGGCTGTTCTTCTCTTAGTTTCATGAGTTTTCCTGACCCATGAGCGGAAGAATATCAAAGACTCCAGGATCTCCCTGGCAGATCTTGAGGCTGTCCTCCCCAGTACTACAGCCTGTAGTACCATAGTACTGCAGCCTACAAATCCCAGATCCCCCACCTCTCTAGAGGTCAGCTCTGTGTCCCCTTTGCCATGCTGTAGCCTGGGACTAGACTGGCTGGAGGCCACTTGGCAAGTCATAAGATGGAACAGTTATTTGTTTTCTGTCTCTCAGGAATCACAGACCTGTGGGTACCCAGCATCCAGTGTCTGAAAACATTTGTTTCATGTTTTATTTTGTTTTTCTTTCTGGTGTTCTAGTTGTTTTAAAAATTGGGCAATTTACCTGGCAGTTCAGCTTTTATGAATGGAACTAAAAGTCATTCATTAGAGCATTAAAAGGAATTGTAACTTTTTGATAATATTTCAAGATTCGAGAAAAGTTGCAAGAAGAGTATAGGGAAAGCTAGCTTAGTTTGCCTGTAGTTCTCTCCACCCTCATGTGATTCCATCACACTAGGGAGTTGTCCTCAGGTGTCACCCATTTACTAGGTTCAACAGGGTCTGGGTCCTGTGACCTTCAGCCTCAGTCCATTGTTTTCTTCCAGTAAATATGGAGCCAGAAGTCCCTGCAGCCTACCCTCACCCCCACCCCAACCCCCATGACAACCTGTTTGCATGGTTGCAAACCCTTTCACTGGGGTTGTGTTCTGCTGATCTATTTACATCTTTTCCCTGACTGGCTGAAATCGCTTCAGTGCTGTGGTTGCTACTTCTTCGACCCCTGGTAGTGTCTCAGAGATAGTAACAGAGCCTCACTGAGTCCCCAGTTTTAAAATGCTGAAGTGGTCAATCTCATCTTTCCCTTTATAGCAATAAGAATAATGCAAAAGTAAATTCTGGGCTTTAAACTCAAGAGGTACGGTCACATGTATGGCCCACTGGAAGCTTGGACTTGGCGTCCAGGGATACTTCCCTGTGTTCCTGCCCTGCAGAACTTCCAGCATTATCTTAATGCCCACTTGGTGCAACCTGGATTGTTCTATCCACTCAGAGACTGTGCGGCTCGGCTTGCTTCCTTCGTCATAGTGTGTGGCTACCTGCAGCAGCACCTGAGCGACTGTTCTGTGTCCCTGGCCTATGCAAAATGGAATCAGTCACGTTAATGTTTTCATTATTTAATAGAAAACTAGTAAGTGATCCAGTCATCTGCTCTTTTCAACTAAGAATAGTTGAATGGGATCAATCCAAATAGAAAACTATTTTTAAATACATGTTTGTTATATATTATGGTTTAAGGCTGAGGGAGGGAGGAAGGGAAGGAGAGAAGAAAGTGGATAGGCAGGAAGTCAGCAGGAAAAGAAAGGTGAAGAGCCTGGAGGAAGACCTGGAGGGTTGCATAAGTGCCCAGCAAACTACCTGTGTGGCCCCCAAGCAGTGACAGGCCCTAAGCCCATATGAGCCAATGCTCAGAAGGTTGGAGCTGAAGGTTGACTCAGTCACTCCCACCTGTGGCATGTTAGGGAGGTCTGTGCTGACCTATTACCGCTGCTCCTTTAGACTCTAGCCTCTCATACTTCTTGTGCAAAATTTCTTAAACTTTTTTTTTTTTTTGAGATTGGGGTAGTGTTTATTTTGGAGTTTTTGTTGTTATTATTGTTTGTTTGTTTTATGGTACTAGGGATTGAACCCAAAGCTTCTCACATGCCAGGCAAGTGCTTTACCACTTGAGGCATGCCCCTATGACAAGGTCTTTCTAACTTTTCCTGGACTAGAACTCATGATCTTTCTGCCTCTGCCTCCCTAGCAGTTGGGATTATAGGTGTGCACCGCCCCACCTGGCTCAAATTTGGGTTTTAAAGAATTGTTTCCAAAGCTTTGTATGGACATTCACTAATACAAATTCAATTTCTTTGAATTTGAATTTATGTTCAAAGAAAGCAGAGACTGGCCAGTTTACTTCCCTTGTTTCCCTTGTGTCTCTGGCACACAGAGGTGTTTGATGGCCTCTTCTTTGCTCTTGGAGACACAGGATAGCCTCCTGGCCACAGCCCACCCTCTCATCAGCCTGGAAACACAGTTAGGGACCCTCACTGTGATCATTTTCCCCCATTTAATTTTGCTTCTTGAGTATTTTATTCATGGAAAAGCAGGAGTCATCCTATTTAAGTCTACTTTCAGTGGGTTTTATGTACTTACCCTTACCCGTACTCCACCTGAATTAATTAACACTGTGATCCCCATGTCTAATACTGAATTTCACGACTATGAGTTCACTGCTGTCAGCGTGACCTCAGGTGTTAGGTAGTTCCTCTTAGGAGCCTCTGGTCCATGAAGCAGAGAAACCATTTCTCCCTGCTCTACAATAGAGATGCCAGCCATAGTTTCCCAGGCCTGGGTCCTCTGAGATTGTGCTCCTACCCACTTTAAGATAACTAGACCTCTGTGTGTCATCTGGTATATTAGCAAGTTGCAACCACCTGATAAAATAGCCTAATGTCCCACTAGAATGGTGCATGACTTAGCCCCAGATGCCCAGCAGAGTGGCATTTGGCCTCTGTGCCAGCTCTGCTGGTCTAGAATGACACACACCCCAAAATGCACATGCCACCAGCTAAAAGTACACAATAGCCAGAGTGAAGAAGACCAGAGTGGAGACCTTGCCACAGCACAGCAATGCCTGTGTATTGTATGTGTGTTATGTGTGTTGTGTGTGCCTGTGTGTGTTTGTCTTTAAGAGTAATTGCTGCTCCTGAAGGATTTGGGAGCAAAAACATTAAAGAAACCCTTTCTTATCCTTATTTTAATTTCAAATCATGCCTTACTTTCTGCTATAGGAACTGAAGGGATTACACTTCATTTTACAAAGAAGTGAGTCTGTTTTACATTACTTAACTCTGAAGCCAAATTTTTGTTCATTAAAGTCAAAGGAGCCTCATTACTGTGAGATGCCCCATAGAAATTCAAGAATTGCTACCAGCTATGTGTGAAAGAATCCATACAGTTCAATAGATGGCCTAATTTCATGTTTATAAATGCTTGTTCCATGGGCCTATGGCTTGTGTTTTGCTTTTAGTTTTTATTATGGGAAATCTCAAAACACACAGAGGTAGAAACAGGAAAATAATAACCTAAAGGAGCTGTTTGAGGCCCCAACAGCTCTTGTCTCCTGACCTCTTCTTCTTCCCCAAGGTTTGAGGAGGACACAAAAGGAAACCCAAGCACAGGCGTTCAGGTATCAGGTCTCACAAGTTCACAGCCACTTCTCATTTTGTAGTTATGAGAAAAATCCAAAAGCATAGACATGTAAACTCACCTGAACATCGTGCAAAAGCCTCCGGATTCCAACAGGAGCTGTCTCTGCTGTGGGATTTGGACAGACCACCCCACATGTTGAGTTCTTAACCAGAGGTGAAGCGTAACATCGAGACCAAAGCTCTGAGTAACCAATGAAGTAAAGGTTGAGATTCTCAGAAGAGCATATTCAGAAGTTCGGTTAAGCCTGTCATTAAACACACCTGTCATCCCAGCCTTCAGGATGCTGAGGCAAGAAGGTTATGAGCTTGAGGATAGCCTAGGCTACATAGTGAGACCCTGCCTCAAAAAAACAAAACAAAAAAATAAGATGGGTGCCAGTGGTTCACACCCGTAATCCTAGCTTCTTGGGAGGCAGCGATCAGGAGGACCTCACTTTGAAGCCAGCTTGAGCAAATAGTTCATGAGACCCTATCTCGAAAATATCCAACACAAAAAGGGCTGGTGGAGTGGCTCAAGCAGTAGAGCACCTGCCTAGCAAGCGTGAAGCCCTGAGTTCAAACTCCAGCACCAGACACGCACAAAAAAAAAAAAAAGAAAGAAAAAAAACCCTGTCATTAATACTTAATATTCAGCCTCACACTATTAGAACACGGCTTCCTTACTATGTTAGGCAGCTTGCTCCATCATGACAAAATGCCTGACATAAAACTTAAAAGGATGAAAGATATATGGTGGGTTTCCTCCTCCTTCCCCTTTTCTTCCATCCAGACCCCCATCCTGTCATGTGGCTCCATCCACACTCAGGCCAGATATCCCCTCTTAGCTGATCTGCTCTGGAAACCCACAGGTGTGCTTTCCTAACCTCCTAGGTTTCTCAGTTCAGTCAAGTTGATGATCAAGATGAACCATCACATTTTTGTTTTGTTTGTTTTTTATTGTGCTATTGTGTGGAATTCCCGTGCAGAAACCTTCCCTGGAGAGATGATCCTGGCTGAGGTGCCCAGGCCACTCCCAGAGATCCACTCCGTGGCTCTAGGGTGGCAGCTGGAGCCTGTTCTCCGGGAGTTTGTGTGTGGCTGCTGCATAGGAGCAGAAGAGGTAAAGGTGACCAGCCTGGAGGAGTGAATCCTGGAGCCCTGGCTCCCAGCAAGCTGCACAGCCCAGGCTGGGGACAGCTCTGCCTGGACAGGCATCTGCTGGCTCACTGACTGCTGGCCAGCCCTTTCACATTCCCAACTTTCATGTGTGAGACCAAGATCACTGAAGTAACCGCCTTCTCGGGTTGGGTCGTGAGGATCAAATGTCTCACTCCAGCCTGTGAAGCCCTTATCACCATGCCAAGCCTCTGGGGAGGAGGCTCTATGATGAGCTGCTTTTGCTAGCATAGGGTTATCATCTTCATCATCCTTGATAGGGCCAGCCCAGGAGGAGGCAGTGTTCAGCGATCCAGGGTTCTCTTCAAGCACGCTCCCAAGTGAGAGCCCCATGTGCTAAATGAGATGTCCCAAGGCTTCATTTGTTACCATTGTTTTAACTGAATAATACCTATAACTTCCAAAACCTTTACTTAGGAAATACAGTTTGCAGAGAACTACCTGTCCAGCAGAGCTTTGCACATGTCTCTCCTCAAATCAAGCCACAGCAAATTCCACACTGTGCTTACCCCCAAGTTACTTTGGTCATCCTGTGGTCACTAGCACTTATCATGAAAATGTCCCCAGCCCCGTAGTGCCACCTCTTGCAGGTTTTGAAAGTGATACAAGATGAACATCTTGTGCCTACACTGAGTGTGGCTACACTGCTCAGTTGGGCAGCTGTTGGCACTGTGGCCTATGCAGCTTTCCTGGAGGAGCCTCCAGAAGGAACCAAACACGGGTAAGCACGGAGGAACACCCAGGACTACGAGACCAGGCTTCTGAGTCACCCCTGTAACCCAGCAGTGCTGAGCACAAGAGAGGCTGTGGGTTCAGTGGAAATCCCCACTCTAGTCCCTAAAGCTTTCTGTCTTCCCTGGTACTGCCCACTTTCTCTCTAGAAATTTTGAGAAAATGCATGTTAAACTTACAGTGTAGGTATAAATTTCTTTTTTCTTTTAAACTTAAGGAATCATACGGCTGTCAGATTTTGCAGAGTGTGTGTGCCTATAGAATTGACTGAATAAATACTAAAGCTAAAACAAGTTCCCAAGAACATGTGTTACTCTTATAATAAAATACCCAGAAACAACTGGGTATGGTGATGCATGCTTATAATTCCAGCTATGCAGTAAGCGTAGGTAGGAGGATTGAATCCAAGGTCAGCACTAGGCAATAGTACATGACCCTATCTGAAAAGCAAAAAGGACTGGAAGTATGGCTCAAGTGATAGAGCATCTGCCTAGCAAGTGTGAGGCCCTGAGTTCAAACCCAAGTACCGCCAACAAATATATGTATATGTGTGTGTGTGTGTATATATGTATATGTATACACATATATACATATATATATATATATGAAACACTGTTTAAAGACTGCTTATTGCTCTGTTTTCTTGCTATCTCCATTTTGAAGCCAAGGACTATGGGAAATGTTGATGCTGTCTATATAAATGAAGACTTCTATGGTTGTTTCTTTGATTTTTTTTTTTGGCAGTGAAGTGAATAATTTAGAAACCTGAGGCCAGAGAAGGGCCCACTAGAACAGAGCCCTCCCAGGTGGTGATTCTATTTGGTTCACATGCTTCCCTGAGCTTTCAGAAGGCAACCTGGCCCTGCTGGCTCTCAGGGCACATCCTTGGCAGTGGGGTCAGTGGCCACCTAAAGAGCCACTTGTTCTGTCCTGATATAGGGGCCTCAACATTGCTAGGCCCTTTCTGAATCTACACAGCTCTGGAGTGCAGAACCCAGTGGGTTCTGCCAGCCATACCACGTATTGCCACACTGGCACACGAGCATAACCGACAGACAAGCAGTTAACACTCCTATTTGCTATGGCTTCCTCATTGCTCATTTCCCCAGCAGATGGCTGGTTTCCACATCTACACAAAATCCTGGTAAAACTCTGAGCAAAACTCCTGCCCTCCAGAGTATCACATCCCAGGCTGGTGCAAAGCTCTCCATGTAAAATTTCAAGCCCAGCAGTGTTTGTTGGAGGACGTTCATAAGACCTTTGACCTTCCATTCATCCACAATGCCGTGGTATAGGAGCTGTTTTGCACCTGCCCGATGAGACATGGAAAATAAACAGAGGCCAGGTGATGTGCTCACCTGGAGCACCGTGAGTGCAGTGTGAGCTGCCCTTCACAAGCCAGGCTAGCTCACTCTCGCTCTGCCTGCCTGCTCTTTTCCCAAGTTATTCCCTGCCTGGAGACAGTCGTTCCCTGTGTACTCTGCACAGCCAGCATCACCTGTGCTGGAACATGGGGGTGGAGGGAGATGACTGTGTGATGGAGATGTTCTTTTTGTACGGTGCTAGGATAGAACCCGGGGCTTTGCACAGACCAAGTTCATGCTCTACCCCAGCCCCAAGAGCCCAGGTCACACCCCAGAGCAGCAGTGCCTCTTAGCCTTTGGAGAGTAGATGACTCCTGCACACTTGATCTGTCCTCAGCCTCTGTGGTTTTCATGGACCCCTTTGGGAAACACAGTATACATAATTGCACAGTGACTGCAGAGCCGTGGGTACTTTGATGAGTCACCACCTCAGAGACCACCTGAGCAGATATCAACTGATTAAGTGCTGTCTGTCCCTCAGTGCTCTGTGGAGCCTCCAGCTGCCTCCCTGCTCCTGAAAGGGTGGTGAGGGTTCTTTCCAGCTGCCTCACAGCTCTCAAGTGAAAAGTGAAGTGTTAGAGAAGATCCTACCAGAAGCCAGGACTGGTGGGGGCAAAGTGGGGAGGAACAGTGGGAACTGGCCCGGAGCTTGGCCTTGTGCTGTTCTGAGAGCATCTCACACTCAGGCTCCTCAAGAACCCCAGACAGAGATTGCTCCCCAGCCCTGGGCCTCCCAGGACCCAGGGAGTGATTTCAAGATGTGAGCATCACTTTATCCCCAGGGCTGCTTTTGTGGGACTCGCTCACCTGGGGTCTTCCACTGGTGTTTGAGAGCTCCTTAGACAAAAGTCTTTTTCCACCATTTTGAAGCTACACAAAAGCAACCACAGCCTTGTGTTTCTGCCTCATGCCTCAGAGGAGGTTACCACCTTTTGATCTCCACCTCGCTTGTCCTTTGCTTTTTTAGGCCACAGTGAATGCCCGACCTCAGCGAATCCTTGACACCTCCTCTCTCACCCAGTCAGCCCCAGCCAGCCCGACCAACAAGGGCATGCACATCCACCAGGTGGGGTAAGTGGCCTGAAGTGAGCTTTTCCACCTGTCATGGAGGACCAGAGACCCAGCTCTCTCTCTCTCTCTAGCGCTCTCTCTCTCTCTAGCTCTAGCTGTCTCGCTCTCTCTCTTGCTCTAACGCTCTCTCTGTCTCCCTCTCTCTCTCTCTCTCTCTCTCTCTCTCTCTCTCTCTCTCTCGCTCTAGCGCTCTCTTTCTCTCTAGCTCTCTCTCTCTCTGTTTCTCTCTCTAGCTCTCTCTCTCTCTCTCACTCTAGCTCTCTCTATATATCTATATCTCTCTCTCCCTTCCCCCCTACCCTTCTCTCTCTCTCTCTCTCTCTCTCTCTCTCTCTCTCTCTCTCTCTCTCTCTCACACACACACACACACACACACACACACACACACACACACCCATTCCTGTCTAATCTGGGCCCCCTCCTAGAATTCTGTCCTGTCTCAGGAGCTCTTCATTAGCACATAGTGTTGAACTAAGCCTGATTTTTGTAGCCTTTGGGATTTTCTTCAGAGGACCTAGGTTCTCCACATGGGTTCCTGACAGGCTAGACTCTGAACTGTCCCACCAGTTTTGACCACTCAGGAAGTAGTGCAGCTGGTCCTGAATGTGAGCTGAACACGGACCATGTGCTCTCCCCAGCACACTGCTCAGGATTCAGTTATTCCGTCCTCATTGCCTCTCGCTCATTAGGGTCTTAGTGCCTGCCAGCAGACATCCAGCAAGGATAGTCCTCACTCAGCATCAGCAGCTGGCACTGGAAAGCCATGATGACATGTCAGGCAACTGAGGATGTCCCTGGGTCCATTTGCAGCATCTGGCTGGGAGGAGGCGTGGGTCCCAGCAACCTGTGGCAGATCCTCAGTAACTCGTGCTATCTGCTCTTCTCCTGATGGCAGAGGCTCCCCACCGGCATCCAGCACCAGCAGCTGCAGCCTAACCAATGATGTGGCCAAGCAACCAGTCAGCCGCGACCTGCCTTCCGCCCGCCCAGGCCCCACGGGCACCACGGGGGCGCAGTACACCCCTCACTCCCACCAATTCCCCCGGACGCGGAAGATGTTTGACAAGGGCCCAGATCAGGTAGAGACAACAGTGTCACAGTGCCTCTGGAACCATCAACACTAGGTGTCAAGACCAGGCGCTGAGGGGTCTGCTGAGGACCCCAAATTTGGGTCATTATGGCCCTGTGACCTGGTGCCCTTGTTCACCCAGTGACACCCTGGCTTAGCACCTATCTGCAGGGCCTGGTCTTCCCAGCATCCAGGATGCCTTCTGGTCTGCTACTCTTGGCAACTCCACAAAACAAAATATGCACGCAGAGAGTTAATTTGCTTTCTTCCCTTCTTGGGTAAATAGCATTTTGCCTCTGCTCTAGGTGGCAGCAGTTCTACGGTGTTTACTCTGAATGAGTTGTTTGTTTTTTCTCTAAACATTCAATTACTCCACACAAATAGCACACACGCTTTGCTGTTAAGTTGAAAAGGAAATTTTCAGAGAACAGGAGTCTGCACCTTTGCTTCAGGGTTCTGCAAGTCACATGAGATGTGCCTGACGTGGGGCCCTCTGCTGTCCTGTCCAGCAGTTGCTTCTTTCTTGGTCAAGTACACACAGTCTAAAGAAGGTTGTCCAGGACCTTGTCTGGCTGTCTTACATTAGTTAATGTCTCTCAATAGCGGAGGGGCATCATGGCTCACTCTCACCCAGTGAAGGAAAAAGGAGTTGCAGCCATCTTGCGGGTTGGCTCTGGAGTGAGATTCCCCATGTGGCTGACTAGCAGGACACACATGGAAGCAGCTGAGCAGTGCTCCACACACAACAGTTGGCCCCAAGCCCATCTGACTTCAGTGCCTCGAACAGCAATGAGCTCCAAGTGCAGTCACTGTCGTGGCAGGGCTCTGACGTGGTGTGGGCAGGCATATGGTAGAGCCAACAGATGGCTGCCTCACCTTATACCCTCCCCCTGCCAGGGCTTACAGGATGGAGCCAAAGCTGCTGCTTCCAAGCAGAAGATGAACCCACCATCCACATCATCCCATGGCTGATGGGGGCCCCTCTCTGCCAGGATGAAGCTTGAGGGATTTCTTGAGCCTCACCCCCAAGCATATGGCATAGCAGAAGAAACTGCCCAAGCCAGCCCATGTGGAATGAGACAAATGCAGGGAGTCCTGTATCCCATGGTGGGAAACAGCCAAAGTGTGGTCCTCTTGGCACTCCTGAGTCAAAGTGGTTAAAGTCACAACTGACCTGCATGAGGCTACGCTCTTGGCTCACATCCCCAGCCCTCAGTCATGCTTCTTAACCCAGCGGCGACAGTCCTCCCCACCCCAGCCCTGTCCAGAGGCTGGGCCTAACTTTTCTAGAAAGCAGTATGGCAGTAAGTATCAAGCCTTAGACAGACATTCTCTTTGATCTAGTTATTGTTCTTCTAATACTCCATCCTAAAAAAAAATCAGATACAGAGGCTGTCTGTATTATTTATAATAGTGACAAATGAGACCCAATTAAATGTCTAGCAGAGGCCAGAGGTTAAAAAGTTATAAATTGTTTGGTGAGTTACGATTGGAGCTATTAAACAACTAAGCTTGACTTCTTGATCATCAGGATGCTTGAGGGAAGAGAGCACAGAATAGTTGTCTTTAGAAGTCAGAGCACTGTTCACTGCGACCTTTGTCCCCAGTTAGGAACTCTTTCAAGTGTTAAGCATAGGAGCTTTGGATATTGTGGTGCACTTCTATAATCACAGACAACATGTTTGATGTAGCCTGCGCTACATAGTAAGACCCTGTCTCAAAAAAAAGTGTAGAGAACAATAAGACTGAAGTCCTAACCCTCCTTTCCCAACCCCCCACAGACCACAGATGATGCGGACGAAGCTGCTGGCCACAAAAGTTTCATCTGTGCCACAATGCAGACGGGGTTCTGTGACTGGAGTGCTCGGTACTTTGCCCAACCTGTCATGAAGGTGCGTCCTAGTCTGGGGCTGTAACAGAACCTGGGGAGGTGGGCTCTAGCTCCTTCAGCACCAGCACTGGGGCCTGGAGCTTTACTCTTGGCTCTCTTCTTCCCCACGTGTCCTTGGCACTGGCCTGGGTCCCTGAGACCTCTTGCCTCACATTGGCCACTCTTACTCCCTTCCTGGTGGCCCAAAGCCCCATCCTGCCTCTGTCCTCTGGCTCACAGGGCCCTTTTAGCCCAGGTAGGAGCCATGACATGAACAGGTGGGCAGGGCCTCAGAGGGCCCCTCACTGCCTGCCAGCCCTGGCACTTGCCTCTGGGGCTCTTGTCACACTGCATTGGTGGCAAGTTGCTTTTGTGGTTGGAGAGTCAACAGTAAAGATAGCAGAGCCAATGAGGCAGAGGCTTCACTTGCCTTCTATCTTCTCAAAGGAAAAACAAAAGACTGCCTTTCTAGGACTTGCCAGCATTATGTATCACTTCCTCCAGCCACACTTGGTGACTTGGCACGGGAGACTGTTAGGCCAGGCTGGCTGCGCCAGTCCCAACACATCTGGTTCCCTTGGTGCAACTGTCTTCCAGGTCTAACTGCCCCAGTATAGCAGATAGGTCAGGAGGTCCCAGCAGCTGCACCCTATTTATACAGCCTCCACATCCGTCTCTCTGAGAGAGCTGTAGATATTCAGTTTTAGGTTTCCCCATAGGTCTAGAGAACATTCTTAGAAAGCCTTCCTCTCTTCCTGCATATTGGGCAAGGATTAAAGACCATAACTTACTCTTACTTGTGTGTTGAGCTAGATGTCTAAATCACTTCTGTGAAAAGCATTTGGAATTTATTACAGCTTTCTCTTGCTTTCCTCTTCCCTACGGCAAGTATAGTATGATTTTCATCAGTAAAACAAAGCAGTGCTGGCAGAGTGGCTCAAGCAGGAAAGCACCTGCCTAACAAGCACAAAGCCCTGAGTTCAAAGCAGGAAACTGGTTCTAGGTACCGCATGAAGCTCTCGTTATAGAGAGGAGATCTCTCTTCCATTTTTATGCTGTTTTTTTAATTTTTCATGGTACTGGGGTTTGAAGTCAGGGCCTCATGCTTGCTAGTCAGGTGCTCTACCACTTGAGCCACTCGGCCAGCCCTCTGTTCCATTTTTAAACGAAGCCACAAGGGTGACATGGCCCAGCTTTTCTAGCAAGTAGTTTGGCCATAAGTATCAAAGGGCTTAGGCAGCCATTCCCTCTAACCTAGTCATTGCTCTGCTAAGATTCTATCCCTCAAAAATAATCAGAGAATGGATGCTCTTTGTATTTACTGATAATACTGAAAACTGGAATCCACCTAAATGTCTAGCAGAGGCCAGATGGTTAAAAAGTTAGGAAAGGTTTGGTGAGATATTATTGGAGCTATGAAACAATTAGGCTTTAAAATTAATCAGTGGTAATCAGGCATGGTGGTACATGTCTGAAATCCCAGCTTTAACTTCAGCACTTGAAGCAGGAGGATCATGAGTTCAAGGCCAGCCTGGGCTGCATGGGGAGACCCTGTCTCAAAAAAGAAAGAAAAATGAGTAGCATACAGAAATGCTCATGACAAAAGTTTTATGTGCTGTGCATGACCCCTTATGCTTGTGAAAGACTAGAAGTAGACACCTTAAGTGTAGATCACAAACCATGTGATTATGATGACACTGAATTTAGTTTTTCCTCATATGTTTCTGTCTTCTCCCATTTCTATACAAAGCACAAGATACCTTTTTAATTAGGGGAGGGGAGAAGCATTACAAAAACAGGGCAGGGAGTAGTACATTTCTGTAATCTCAGCTACATTGGAGTGGAGGATAAGAGGATCACAGTTCGAAGCCAGTCCAGGCCAAAAAAATGTTAGCAAGACCCTAACTCAAAGAACAGGCAAGGTGTGTTATACACCTGTAATCCCAATTATGTTGCAGGCATAATTAGGAGAATTGCAGTTTGAGACAGACCCAGACAAAAAGATTGAGACCCTGTCTGAAAAAAACTAAAGCAAAAAGGGGCAGGGGGTGTAGCTCAAACAGTCAAGCACCTACCCGCCAAGTGCAAGGCCCTGAGTTCAAACTCCAGTACTGCCCAAAAAAATGAAACTGGAACTGAAACCAGCCCCCACATCACCAGGTGTGCAGGATGAGCTGAGTCACCAAGCCCAGGATCCAGTGCCAGTGCCAGCGGGGTTTGCCCTCATCAGTTACCTCCAGATGGCTGCAGCCATGTTGTCCCCACACAGGGGGACGTGCTCTCTTCTGATCACTTCACCTTCTGGTTAAATAGGAACGAGAACATGACTGCTATCACTTGTGCACTGTGGGTGAGCTGCCCAGCTGTAAGCAAGCAGATGCAGGAGGCAATTAGCCCTGGGCGGCGGACAGGCTTGTCCTTTAGAGCCGCACTGTGGTCTGTTTAGGAGTCAAATGGAATTTGGTTTAATACTAACAGAAGTTTGGTGTCTGAATACAGTCTCTTGCTTGTGGCAGCTGAGGTGAAGTGTGGGCAAGAAGCCTGAGGGTCAGCTCTCCTGTTCACTGTGACCGCAGTGGCTGGCAGTGATGGTGACTTCCTAGGATGCTAATGAGTGGCTTTCCTTGAAGTCCTTGAAGATTGACTGTTCCCGTCATCTTCCTGTGATAAAAGGAAGAAAATAGCACAGATGATCCAAAGTGTGTTTCACTTAGACTTAAATGTGCATTTGATGTTTTCCTGAGGACTGACTTTCCTTTCCAAGCACTAGAGTGAGCATACTTCCTCAAGTACACAGCAGCTGGTGGTAGGAGGAAGTTCCCAGAGGCGTGAGGCATACAACAAAGGGAGCGCCTTTGCACCCAGAGCACATTGGTTTTTGCTCCTGTGCAGACCCAAGGCCAGTGTCTGCTGTTGGCTGGTGCCACACCAGCCTCTCAGGTCAGTGCTGATACAGTGCCTCTGTGTTCTTCTGGGGCACATCTGAGTATTCCCACCCACGGAGGAAGCCTACAGCATGGACACAGCCCCAAGACTGCCCAGGAGGGTCTTGTAGGACTCCCGCCACACAGAAGGAGTCAGGAAGTACTTGCCAAATAAGCAAATGAGTATTTCTCTCTGGCCCTGCTGAGCACATAAACCAAGTTTTCACTGATTGCAGCCTGAGGTGAACACTGGCTAGTTTGCTGTTGTCTGTGGTGCTGGGGCAACCACAGCCTCAGACTTAGAACTGAAGAGGCTTTTCTTCACAATAATTAAAGAACTTTTCTAGACTTTAGAAAAGGGAGTGGGGCATGTTCTATCTTGTTATTTTAAAAAAGCTTTTGTTCCTGCCTTTTCCAGATGTATGCATAAGGGTATCCTTTATTTAATTAATCTTAACTAATCATCTCATGGTGTGTTTATGTAATACAATGCATGAGGAACTTTTTTTTTTTTTTTACTAGCCTGCTTCACAGGTAAACTATAAACAGTTCTAGGGCTGAGATGGGACCTCAGAATGAGTGAAGAGCTCCAAACCCTAAATTGCTGAGGTAACAGAATTGCACCAATGAGACAGTAGCACGCACCTGTGTGATGCAGCTAAGCGTCTAGAGCCATGGCCGTAATGGCAGCTCTGCAGCCTCTGTGCTTATCAGCTCACCGTTAGACTTCCTACAGGCCTGGACATGGCTTACCTGTGCTTAGTGAAACAGCCTTCTCTGCGTTGGCTTATAGAGCTCACATCTGCTATGTGATCTGCAAACATATGTTGAAAACGGTCTGTATGTACATAGAGAAAAAGACTCACAGGAAGCCCACCATATTCACAAATCAGTTACATGAGATTTGACCAAGCACAGTCAAAAAGGGAAATTTTAAAAATCTGAAGACATTTCAAAATCAAAAATTTTTAATTCCCACACATGCATTACACAACTCAATTAATTTGAAGAACCTCTCAGTCAGTCCTGCCTTATTGTCAGTTGTGTTTGAATCATTGTGTGATCTGAGTGTTTCCCTGCTCTTCATTTTGTGAAATTATGCTTCCCAAGAAGCAAATAGCCAGGTAAAATTACTGTGCCTGTTGTACATGATAAAGTGAGAGTGTTAGGTTGGTGCCAGTGAGTGGCAATATGGGAAAGATAAGTCGGCACCTGCACCAGACACTGAACTCTGCATCCTGCACATGCGTGGTGCTTCCTTCGTGGCAGTCCAAAGATGCCAGTGGTCACTGTGTTGAATTTTGTTCTGATTACAGAGTAACGTGGGTTTTTTTCTTATCTCTTTGGTATATTTCAAAGACTGCTTCTGTCCAGTGGCTGGCTCACAAAGGGGTGGACGTGCACACCCTCAGATGCTATTGGTGTGCGGTAAATGCCACCTGCACACAACACAGTGTGGAATGGTGTCAGCATTGTAACTGAGCATGCCTGCAAAGCCAGCCGTCCTGATGTTGCTGGTTGGTCTCCAGAAGCCAGGTGTGGACCAGCTGTAATCCCAACACTTGGAAGGCCAAACCAGGAAAATCACAAATACAAGGCCAGCTTGTGCTACACAGCAAGACCCTCTCTCAGAAAACCAAGTAGACTGTTTGCCCAGCATGCACAAGGCCCTGGGTTCAATCCCCAGCCCTGCAAAAACAAAAGAAAACCACCACCACCCTGCAAAAAATAGAAATAAACTTAGCAAAAGGAATGTAAAACTGAACATAGTAGCTCACACCTGTAATCCTAGCTACTCAGGAGGTAAAGATCAGGAGGATCAAGGTTCAAGGCCAGCCTGGGCAAAAAGCAAAATCCCATATCAACAAAAAAAGCTGGGCATGGTGGCATGTGCCTCTTATCCCAGCTATGTGGGAAGCATAAGTCGAATTGTGGCCCAGACCTGTCCAGGCAAAAATGTGAGACCCCACCTGAAAAATAACTAAAGCAAGACAGGGGATGAGGCTTAAGTGGTAGATGCCTGCCTAGCAAGTGCAAGGCCTTGAGTTCAAACCCCAGTACTGCCAAAAGGAAAAAACAGAAAGAAAGAAAGAATAGAAACATAAAACTTGTAAATGGAAAACTACAAAACATTGTCAAAAAATACTAAAGGCCTGTATAGATTGGAGCAGATCACAGTTTGTGGGTCAGAAGACTGACTGTTGAGCTGTCAGTGCTCCTCAAAGAGATACTCAGGTTCCGCTCAGGCCCTGCCAGATCCCAGTGACTTTTTCTGTAAAAATTGACAAGCTGATACTAAAATCTTTTCTGAAATGTGAGAAGCCCATAATAACACACATACATAAAAGGATATATGTTGTAAAAGACAAAAAAAAAAACAGAACTGTTCACTCTGCCTGATTTTACTGCATGCTTGCACTAGTCAAGGCAATCTGATACTGGCATAAGGACAGACAGACACTTTAAAACATACCTCACAGTGCTACTTTATGCCTATAAACTCAACAATTTAGATAAGATAGACAAATGCCTTAGAAGAGCTCAGCTGCCAACATTCACTCAATAACAAATAGATACCTGAATAATCCTTGTCTTCTAAAAGAAATAGTCCTTGTCTGTTTTAGCTACAAAGGGCCATAGTAGAAACTTTCAATGAAGAAAACTCTAGACCAGAAGAGACTCACTGATGCTGTGGGTTCCATGTAAAATGTCATCCTCAGGCTCAAGTGTTAAAGGCCTGAGCCTCATCTGGTGGCCTTGTTTTGGGAGGTGGTGGAAACTTAGGAGTTGGGGCCTTGTGGCAGGAGCTAGGTCCCTGGGAGCATGCCCTGGAAAGGTACTTTGTCCTGCCCCTTCCTGTGTGGCTCTGCTTTCTGTCCACCATGAAGTGAGCTGTTTTGCTCCAGTACCTGTTCCCTGCTATGATGTTCTTGCCTCTCTGTAGCCCAGGAACAATGGAGTCCAAGTGACCATGGACTAAAACCTATGAAACCATGAGCCAAAATAAATCTTTCTCCCTTTTGCATTGTTTATGTCAGGTATTTTGTCATAGTGAAAAAGTCTGACCAACATAACTGGCAACTCTATCAAACCTTTAAGGAGGAAGTAATACCAGCTCTACACCAAAAATAAGAGGAGCAAACCCATCCTGACTCAGGTATGAAGACAGCATTAGTCTGATAGCAAAACCAGACCAAGACATTACAAGAATAAAAAACTATAAACCATTATCTTTCACAAACATGGGCCCGAAATCCTTAACACAATGTTAACAATTCAAGAACAGCAATAAATATACTAGTGAGCAAGTGGATTCTATCCCAAAGTTGACTCAAGATGCTCACATCAGTCACACAACAGAAACATCAACAGGCTAGACAAACCACATGGTCATCTCAGTAGAAGAGGCATCTAACAAAATCCAGTGGTCATTCATGACAAAACTCAGCAAACCAGGAAGAGAAGGAAACCCCCTTTCCCTGGTAAAGGACACCTACAAGAACCTGTAGTTGACATCAGTTCTCATTGGTAAAAAGACTTCTCTAAAACCTGGAGCAAGTTGAGCGTATCTGATTGTACCAACATCCTGCCAGAGGTCCTCATGGTGCAGGAGCCAAGAAGAGGAAGTGGATGCTTGTGTATGGGCAGGGGATGGTACTGTCTCCATTCTCAGATAACATCCGTGTGTGCGTGGAAAATCCCACCTCTGCACAATGCTACTAGGATGAGTTTAGTAAGTTTGTAGGATACAGAGTCATTATGCAAAAATGAGAAATAATTGGAAATTGAAATTTACCATCAATGTCATTTACATTAGCATCAAAAGACAGAAATACTTAGATATAATCTAAAAACCATCTGTATGCTGAAAATTACAATACACTGATGATGGAAATTAGAAACAATCTGAATGATCCTGGGTTGGAAGACTCAGTAACACAAAGGTGTTAATTCTCCCTAAGTTGCTGTTTAGGTCAGTGCAGTCCCAATCAAAGTCTCACTATAGCTTTTTGGTAAAAATTGGCGAGCTTATTATAAAATTTATGGGGTACAAGCAAGGAAGCTAAAACAACCAAAAGAATCTTAAAATAGTAGAACAAAAGGCTCACACTATCCAATTTCAAAACTCACTCTAAGGTTAAAGTAATAGAGACAAGTATGGAATTGGGGAGAGGATAGGCACACAGATCAATAGAGAGCCCAGAAATAGATCCACACAAATTTGTTCAATTGATTTTCAACAAAAGTGCGAAGACAGTCCAATCCATTGGAGAAAGTTTTCAACAAGTGGTGCTATATACCAAAAAAAAAAAAAAAAAAAAAGGAACTTTGATCTATACTTCATTCCTTTAACTCAATGAATTGTAGCCCTAAATACAAAACCCAGAACCATCAAACTTCTAGGAGATTGAAGAAAATCTTCCTGACTTTGGATTAGGCAAGAACTACCTTAATAAGATACAAAAGGCTTGGAACACGCCTGTAATCCCAGCTACTTGGGAGGTGAAGAAAGGAAGGTGTCAGTTCAAGACCAGCCCAGGCAAAGTTAGTATGAGACCCTATCTGAAAACTTAAAGTAAAAAGGGACTGGGGTAGCTGGGCACCAGCAGCTCATGTCTGTAATCCTAGCTACTCGGGAGGCAGAGATCAGGAAGATCACAGTTTGAAGCCAGCCCAGGCAAATAGTTCCAAGAGACCCTATCTTGAAAAAACCCTTCACAAAAAAGGACTGATGGAGTGGCTCAAGGTGAAGGCCCTGAGGTCAAGCCCCAATACCTCAAAAAGAAAAAAAACAGAGTCTAGGAGAATGACTCAAGTGGTAGGGAGCTTGCATAGGAAGTGCAAGACCCTGAGTTCAACCCCAGTGCTTAAAAAAATACAGAAGACCAAGCCATACAAAAAAAGAAAAAATGACAAATTGGACCTCACTGAAATTAAAAACTGACCCTACAGTTTTGCCTGTTCTAGAATGCTGCATAAATGGACCACACAGTGTGCTATTAAGAAAATGAAAAGGCCAGCCACAGAGTGAAAGAAAGCTGTAAGACATAGATCTAAGTAAGATCTTATATCTTACCACACAGAGAGCTCTCAGAATTCCCTAACAGGGTTAAAAAAGCAACCCAACTGTAAAAAAAAAAAAAAAAAAAGATTTACACAGACACTTCACCAAGAAAGATGTAAGTTTTCAAATGAGCATAGGAAAATATGCTCACTGTTCAGGTTAAGGTTATCCATTACTAGGGAAGCACAGATCACCGTGGTGAGACACAACTGCACATCTATGGAGTGGGAAATCTGAAGATCTGTTGGCTCTGAGTGCTAGCAAAGGATGGGGAGCTGCCAAAGTTGTGCAAATGCAGGTCTTGCAGACACTTGGGAAAGTTTGGCTGTTTCCTGTAAAGTTAGATGTATGTGTGGAACACACCCAGCAGTGCTGCCTCTGTATATCCATCTAGAGAAAAGAAATGCATGAAGAGCCCTGGGTGTGGATGTTTACAGTGGCACAAAAGAATCACAAGTATCCTGTGCTAAGAAGACCCCACTGACAGGCTCCACATTTGTGCTCCATTGTGCAGCATTCCAGAGCAGGCAAAACTGCAGGACCAGTGATTGGGAGGACTTGACAAGAGGGGCCCAGAAACACGTCGAGGGTAGAGAGGCAGGGCTGTTCCATCCTGATCGCTGGCAGTCGTGTGGCTGTAAGCATTTGTTGAAACACTTGTAAACTGCCTAAAGAGGGTGAGACTTGCTAGGCATAAATTGTATCTCAATCAACCTGACTGTCTCCCTCTCATGCGAAGTCATACTTAAGAAAAAAGTGTACTTGATGTTAGTGTCCTTGTTTGGGTATCAGTACCTTTCTGAGTCCTGTTTGATGCCACTCCAGAGCTCCTGGTCCATGCAGCCTGCTGATGGCGTGACTCCAGTACTTCGTCAGGAGATGCTCAGGCAGCGCAGTCCTGTCAGCACATTGCCTGCACGCTGACTGCCTCTCTTCCTGGAGAGAGGTCTTGTTGGGAGGGGGCTGTTAAAGGATGGGAAATTACCATAAGTTTTCTGGTGAGAAGCACTTAGCAGAGCACTTGTTCTCACCTCTTGTGAAACTCACTTTGTCTAGCGAGTACAAAGCAAGAGATCTCGGTGCCTGGGAATCGAGCATCAGTAACAGACTTTTCTTTGGTTTGCTCTCCCCTTTTGCCTTTGCCCAAGCCTTTTTCAGTCTTGATGGTCATGTTCCTGTTTTGAATTTTATCCCACACACCTTGGACCTTTTTAAATACCAAGGGCCTGAAAATAAGACCTAGTCCCAAGAGTCACAGAGTCTCCATACAAGACCCTACTCCATGTGAAATGCCCCCAATTGCTGCTCCCCATAAGCCTCCTGGGGACCCCTCAATATTCCTTTGTGCCCAAGCCCCAAGCTTTTCTTTGCCACTGGAAAGAAGCTGAGCTTCATTGACTTTCAGGCGCCGTGCCTCTGTGGGAGGCTTCGGAACTGTAATTGGTTTCTGTCTGAGAGAAGCCGAGAGGTGCAGAAATCTAGCGTGCCTTGATGCTGATCATGTAACACTATTACACCGCCCACAGCTTCCGGGAGCCTCGCGGAGGGAGGCGCAGAGAGGCCAGACCCGGACTCTTGTTTACCAAAAAGCTTTTATTCAGCCCAAAGAGAAATGGGTGGGAGGAAGAGAAGATAGAGTGATTAAAAGCCATCATGAAGGGAAAATAATCTGCTGATCAGTTTGATGTGGCCTTCTGTCCTGAGGTCCTTGGTCACATCCCCAGCAGCTCACACCTGCCACTTTCTTGTGACCCTCCCTTCCTCCTCCGACATCCACTGTCACCCCTGCCTCCCACTGCACCACCCTCCCTCCTTTCCTGTGAGCCTGCTGGTCTCAGCCGGCAGTCCTCAGGATGGACGCATAGGGTCATTTCTTAGGGTTCCAGTGCCAACCCTCTCACGAGCACAGCAGGGTCAGTTCTGAGAGCTGAGCATAAGGGCCAGCAAGCCTCTGCTGTGATCCAGAGTCCTGGGCTCTCAGGTCTCTAGACACAGCACAAGTGCCAGACTGTCTGACACCATAGGCTTCCTGCATGCCGGCACCTCCCCAGGCACCTTCCGCTGGTGCTTGCTGTCATCATCTTTGTTGTCTTTGGAGCCAAGGTGCTGACACCTCCCCAAGTCCTCCCCTCATATCTGGAGCTGCAGGCTCAGGGCAGGGCCACAGAGACTGAGAAGAGGTATGGAATTCTGCCCCTTGTGTCCCTCCCGCTCCCTGCTCAAGGCACCTTTCAGACCTCTTCCAGTTGACTCCCAAAGAAACCCAAGTTTCATTAAGGTGCAATATCTCCCTTCCTGCACCAGCTTCGGGTCTCTTTCTCAGGGTTTTTTCTTATTATTGCTCCACACTATTGGTCATTTGTCATTTCTTTCCTAATAAGCTCTGGATTGTCATAAAATGAAACCAGTTATTATGAACCCACAGTCTGTCCCATTGCTATTGGGGGGCTGTTTCTAAACCAATAAGCATTCAGAGGGAGGTACTTGACACCTTTTCCCATTGTGTCTAGGCCTGGGTGTCCTCCTTTGGCCACTATTGTTGCTTTTTTGTCCGGGTATGTTTTTTAAGAAAAAGAAAAGAGCATAGCAATAAAAGGCTGAGAAACAAATGCAGCCATCTGTGCGGGCAGGATAAGGACAGAGACACAGAAAACATTCTGTGAATGTGTTTGTCAGAGAGCCTCCCAGAGCCCACCCGAAGCTCTGTGTAGATTGTCTCATTTCTCAGCCATACTCAATGCATTCTTTATCGTTGGGGGTGGGGGGTTGTTGTGTTTTTTTCCTGCAGGATTGGGGTTTGTACTCAGGGCCTTGCACTTGCAAAGCAGGTGCTCTGCAGTCTGCTTTGTTCTAGTTATTTTTGCAGATCAGGTCTCATAAACTGTTTGTCCAGACCGGCCTCAAGCCTCAGTCCTCCTGATCTCTGCCTCCCAAGTAGCTAGAATTACAGGTGTGAGCCACCAATGCATGGCTTCCTTAGGCTTTTTCTGTCAGAGGAAATGGCTTTTTAAATGACGAACAAGGGCTCCCTTTGGCCTTTGTGTTGTCATCCTGACTGACCCCAAGGCTGGTCATGGAAGCTGCTCCATCCACACAACCAGCCAGGAGGAAATCGGGTTTTATCTTCTTTATTTAATTTCTTCCATTCTTTAAGACTTTACAACTAACTTAGTCTTAGTTTTCTAGCAGAGAATCAGAGTCAGTCAAATTTACCTACAGGGCATAAGAGGAAGGAAATAACCCTGTCTTTAATACAAACAGGTGCAATTGTCAAAGCTGGTACTGTGGCTTCTGCCTGCCTTGTGGGGGTCTGGGAGGCACTTCCCACTCATATCCCATACCTGTCAGCCTCACTCACAGGCCATTTGGTGGAGGGTGTCCTCAGGCCTAGCCTATGAACTCTGCAACTGTCAGAAGCTCACGGGTCAGCCACAAACTCCACTCTGCCTGCCAGTGGGCATCAGTAAGGGTCAGACTAAATGACCCAGGCCTCCAACATCTGAGGAAGAAGAGCCTTTTATCTAGGAAGTGACTTTTCTGGATGCTGAGTGTAATTAACTGTTTTCTGTCATTGAAGATCCCTGAAGAGCACGACCTGGAGAGTCAGATCCGCAAGGAGCGGGAGTGGCGGTTCCTACGGAACACCCGCGTCAGGAAGCAGGCACAGCAGGTCATCCAGAAGGGTAAGGACGGCGCTCCTGGGGCTCTCCACAGCGGGCAAGCACCTGCCAAACATATGTGCAACCCCAGGGCACTGTGCGTCCTCCCAGACAAGGACATCAAGCTGGCAGAGATGAAGCTTGGCTGTGAGATTGTGCACCCCCTCACGGAGAGCTAATGCAACTTAGTTTCATGAAACAGGTTTGGAAGCTGGGTCTGCCCCACATAGTTGCACCGCTGAAGGCCACCTTGGCTAGCATTTCTGGTCAGAATTGAGCTAAGCATTCAAGCAGCAAAAACCAGTGTTCTAGACAAAAAAGAGAGAGAATAATCTTCCTTTTCAGGTTGAACAAGTGGCTCAAGCAGTAGCGCACCTGCCTCACAAGCATGAGACCCTGAGTTCAAACCCCAGTACCACCAAAAAAAAAACATTCCCTCTTCCAGTCTTTGTGGAAAAAAGAGATATATTTATTAAAAACACACAAAGGAGGAGCCAGTGACGTGTGGGAAAGGTCAGCAGCTGAGATAAGGAGATGTAGATGAATTCATCACCAAGCCTATAGCAGCAGAGCCACACCCTCGGGATTCAGGTGGAGCTCTGCTTTACTATCTGACAGCCAGCCGTGTGCAGGGAGATGTATAAACAGAGGTGGGAAAACAATGCAAAACCAAAATTAATTGGAGAAGTACCTGTCAGTCCCAGGAACAGGGCATGGCTAAGCCCCTGTTGGTTTTCTTCAGGTCCCTAACCCACCAGTCAGCTTCCCCTCCCAAAGACATACATGACCTTGGCTGTCACTGTCATGTACTGATATTTGCGTACATATGAATGCATATAGTGATTGGTTTTTTTTTTGTTTTTTTTTTTTTTTTTTTTTGTGGCACTGGGGATGGAACCCAGGGCCTTGTGCATCTTAGGCAAGTGTTCACTTCTGAGCCAAACCCCAGCCCTCCCTTTATCTTTCAGTGCTTGAAATTATGCTTACTGTTTTGGTGCCTCTTAAAAAAAAAAAAAACATAATTGAGAATGAAGGTGCCTCCAGGCTAACTCCACACTATAGCCATTTCAAACCAGGGGCCATTCGCCTCTTACTAGCAAAGCCCTCCTGTCACAGAGTGGTTCTCCCTCCTCACTTGCATTTTAAGAAAGAGGAGCCAGAGGACAGGGGGTGGCAACAGAGCAACTCCTGCTTCACCAATACCAAGCAGTGTTGACTGCCCCAAGGTTGTTGCCCCTCAGTGCTGACAAACAGCACAGGACACAGGCAAGGGGAGAGGAACTGAGCTCAGAGTTACCCATAGCAGAGCAACCTTACGCCTAACAGTAGACTGTTCTTCTACCACACACCAGGCCCATCACTCCCCACAGGAAGACACACAGACCCCAGGTTCTCCAGGCCAGAAGCACAGCCAAGCAGCTGCAAGAGGCCAGGAGACTTTCCCTGTCCATCCAGGTTCCCAAAACATCCTCCTGGGCACCCAGAGGCTGTGCAGAGGGTGGAGGCTAGGGTAGCACTCCACTGCTGGGTGCTTCAGTGGAGGAACAGCATGTGTGCCTGCTACTGCACAGCTTCTCCAGGAACCCTTGCTACCAAGTGTGCCTGAATACCTCTTGATGGCATCTTTAGTGTCTTTGTGTTTCTTTCTCAAGCAAGCTCTTACAAAACCCTGACAATGTATTCCCTGGGACCTGGTAAGGAAAACACACCCCCTCTCCTGTTTACTTGGCCATACTGTCCTTCAGTCATGTGACTTCCTGGCTAACCTTTGTAGACTGGGAGACTAGACTCAGACCCCAACTGAGTCATGAGTAGTGTTGGCTGCACCCATGTTTCAGCCTTGAGTCAGAAGCCCAGACAGGGGCCATCTGCAGACCTTAGTCCTCATACACTGTCCATGGTCTCCCCTCAGTTGTTGACTTGAGGAGTATAGATTGAACCCTTGCTAAGCCTCCAGGCCTATACCAGGAGCTCTGGGGGCTCCAGGCAAAGGTAGAGACCCTGCAGCTGGGGACACACCCCAAGGACACACTGGGCTAATGTCCCCCTCATTCCTCAATGTGTGCTTTCAGCCCCTCTCTTTGACCCTGCCTTTCTCTCTGTCTCCTTAGTGTCTCCTTGGTCCCCAAATACAGGTGTTGATGTGGCCTTCAAAAAATGTATTGTCAGTGTTGCTGTAGCTGAAAAGTGGCCACTGACTCCATCAGTGTGTTTCTTTTGCAGGCATAACCAGATTGGATGACCAGATTTTTCTGAACAGGAACCCCGGCGTCCCCTCTGTGGTTAAATTTCACCCCTTCACACCGTGCATAGCTGTGGCCGACAAGGATAGCATCTGGTAGGCATGGCTTTCTTCAGTCTCCCCACCCAATAAAGTGGCACTGATTTAAATGTGGCTGCCTACAAGGACCTTCCTTCACTGGGGAACCCATTGCCCTTCTCCCTCCATCACACCTCTTCCTCGCTAAGTGGCTGGGAGTCTCTTCTTGCCTCCTCTGTGCCCGGCTCTGTCCCATGCTGCACCCATTCTGGCCATGTTACAGAAGGATGGTCGAGAGTTGTGACCAAAGGTCACGTCTCTGACAGGCTGGTATGAAAGGGTCCTTGCTCATTACCTCCTCTGCAGAAGCAAGTGTGTGACAGAAAGACACCAGCTGCCCTCAAGAAGAACTGAGTTTAATTTATGCCAAGTCTTGCCCTTGTGTAATGGAGAAAGCACCCACTTTGTGGGGGACTTTCCTATAGCTTATAAAATACCTGTACTCCTCACCTCTGTTTCTTCTCCCTCTCTCTCAAGATCCTGGTTAAAAAAAAAACCTTACCAGCATATATAAAATATATATATTAACATAAAACATTTATGAAACATAAAAGTTAACCTCATTTTGGCAGTGCTTGGACTTGAACTTGGGGCCTCATGCTTGTTAGTCAGGCTGCTCTACCACTTGAGTTATGTCCCCAGCCTCCATCTTAGCATGTCAAAAGTCATGGTCAGTGATACTGAGCACATTCACACTCTGTGCAGCCAGCCCAGCTGTCCATCTCCAGAACCTTCTCATCTTCCCACACTGAAACTCTGCACCATCACACATGTAATTCCCTCCTCCCCTCCAGCCCCTAGTAGCCCCCACTTCACCTTCCATCTCTGAATTTGACTGCTCTAGGATCTCCTATAAGAGGACTTGTGCTGTGCTTTTGTGTCTGGCCTGTGTCACATAGCATGTCTTAAGGCTCATTCATGTCACAGCATTTGTCAGGACGTCATTCCATCATGTGGGTAGACCAGCTTTTGTTTATCCACTCATTTGTCATTGGGCACTTGGTTGCTTCCACCTTTTAGCTGCTGTGAAGTGTTGCTGTGAACCTGGGTATACTAATATCTGTCCCTGCTTCCAGTTCTCTTGGGTATATCCCCAAAAGCTCAAGTGTGGGTCACCTGATAATTCTTTGCTTGCTGTCTGTGCAGTAGCTATGCCGCAGCATAGCACCAGTGCTCAAGCAGAGGTTCCAGGGACCCAGATCCTCACCCACGCTTGCTATTTCCTGCTTTGGGTGGTAGCCGTCACTACAGTTAAGGGTTACATTTTCTAATGACTAGCCTCATTCCTCCCTTATTCCCTCAAGCTTTTGGGACTGGGAGAAAGGGGAGAAGCTGGACTATTTCCACAATGGAAACCCTCGGTATACCAGGGTCACTGCCATGGAGTACCTGAACGGCCAGGACTGCTCCCTTCTGCTGACGGCCACAGGTGAGTGGGCCTGGCTGGCCCGACCTGGGCCCAGACGCAGAGCAGAGTGAGGTCTCGAGAATCATGAGACTGCTCACGAGGGTTGCTGTCGTTCAGGAGCAGGGAGCTTGTGAGGAAAGGGGCGTGGACACAGAGGCAGGCGCACATGGGTGGTATTGTCAGTCAGGATCTGGGACTGTGCCTTTTCACCTTGGAACCCTGGGCCTTCCATGATCAGGAAATGCTTTGTCAGCCCCTGTCCTCCTAACCTTTGTGGGGTCCTGGGCGAGCCACAGGTGACACATGAAAACAAGGGAAGATGCCCCAAGCTGCAACACTTGTGGGGCATGCACAACCAGCAGGCTCTGGTACCACCAGCTCATTCTCTGACCACCATGCTGGGCCTCAGATACGTGTCCTTCCCTTCCGTCCTCCTGCCAGCGGAGCTCCCGCTTCCTGAAGGGCAGCCTGTGAAGGCGCTTCAACGAAGCCCTGGGTCTCACTCTGGTTTCTTCATTTACTTGGTTTTCTTTTCTTCATTCTGCACTTTTTTTTTTTTGGTGGACTTGGATTTGAACTCAGGGCTTCGAGCTTGCTAGACAGGCTCTCTACTGCTCTACTGCCTCCAGCCCTTTTACTCTGATTATTTTTTGAGATCAGGTCTTGTTTTTTGCTTTGGCTGACTTGGAATTGAGAGCTCCTGAATTCAGCCTCCCATGTAGCTGAGATGACAGGCATGTACCACTGCATCCAGCTATTAGTCTTGTGAACTTTTTTGCCTGGGCTGGCCTTAAAATGTGATCTTCCAATCTCAGCCTTGTAAGTAGCTAGGCATGAGTCTACCATGTCCAGATTTTTTTTTTCCAGGTGGGAATCTGCTGCCAGAGTCACAATACAGGTGGCCAAACCTCTGCAATTGCACTCTGCAGGCTGCACCTGGCAGAGCCAAGGCCAGCCTCCAGGCAGGATCTGACACCCAGGAGGGCAGTGCAGGACACAGGGTCACATGTCTCATCTCTCCTTTCTCAGATGATGGTGCCATCAGAGTCTGGAAGAATTTTGCTGATTTGGAAAAGAACCCAGAGATGGTGACTGCATGGCAGGGGCTCTCAGACATGCTGCCAACAACACGAGGTGAGTTTGGGCTCCTTCTAGGAGAAGGAAGTCTGGAGCTGTGGGAGATATGGTTCCAACACCCCTGGGCCGGCTCCCCACAGGCCGCCCCATTCACTTCAGTCCCTGAAATTATCACCCATCTGTCTCACCCAGCAACCATAAGCATGGAAACCTCAGACCTGAGTGTTCTTCTGAGTCTCAGGTGTGGCCCTGAGTTGTGGTCAGTGTCATAGGTGGAACTCCCCAGCCTTTGTCCCTAGTGTAAAGCCAAGTATGGCTTGAAAAATCATTGTCCTGGCCAGGCCGAGTGGCTGGTATCATGTTCTCCTATGCCAAAATGAATGCCCTCCTAGTGACCAGTGTGCAGTGATCTGTGTCTGGACAAAGGAGGCCCCCTTTACTCATAGCTTGCCCAGGCTGAGGACCTGTGGGCTATAGTCTGTGGCTCAGGGCAAAGCTTTGCATGTACCTATATCACCCCACAGTGTGGGGAGGGTGCAGGCGCCTCCAGTGAGTCCTTCTGAAGGCCTCAGGCAGAAGGCTGGAAGAGGACTGGGTCAGGCAATCAAAGTCCAGGTTTCCAGGGGCCCTTGCAGACTGGGGCATTTGCAACATGGAGCAGCTATCCTTCAACACAACCTGCAGTCCTGGTAACTCCAAGTGAAGAGTAGCAGTGGCCCCGCCAGTTATTCTTCTCTGGGCCTGTGCCTTCTGCATCTTGATCCGTGTCTGCTGGACATGGCCTTCTTCCCAGTCACCCATTTCTGTGGGGCCTGCCCTGGCTCCATGATTCTGTTTTTACCAGTGAACTTCCTGTGAGATGGGGCTGCCCAGCCACCTGCCTAGGCAACTCCATTGTGAACATTTCCTCATACATGTAGTTTTTTATTGTAGCCATGGTTTGAAATGTTATTGGGTTGGAGGAAAAACATCCATACCTTACCCCAACACAGCCAAGTCCACATTGCTGGGTCCCCTGGGCAGTTGCAGGCTCCAGCACAGCAACCCCTTCTGTTTTGCTATTTCCCCTGTTAGAGCAAAGGCCTGTCCACCTGCTCCCACTGGTGGCGGTTCTGCTGGAGACCAGGCTCCATGTTTAGGACCCCCAGCAAGTGACCATAGTAGCCCCTGCTACATGGTTTTGCAGGCTGTCACTGCTGTGATTTCCCTCTAGGACACCTGGTAGGTGACTCCTCAGGTTTATTTCATCACAATGATGACCACAGTGTTGTCAGATCTCAGCTTCCCCACAGGGATAGGCCTGGTTGAAGGCAGAGTTGAGCTCACAGAAGGGCAGGGTAGGCAGTGTGGGAACACATCTGAGGATCACTGGTATCACAGTGTTCTTCCTGCACCTGCCCAGCTCACCTGTCGGCCTTGGGATACCTGTGAGTGGTTCTGGGAGGATAGCTTCTCTGTGGTATTTTCCTTTGCTTCTCTCCAGGCAAGAGACACTAAGGAGGGGTAGAAGAAGGAGGGTGATGGGTGTGTTTTGGAGATAACCTAGTTAGGAAGGAAGGAGCCAATGCTATCATGCAGATGGCACAGAGCAGCTACGCTGATTGTCAGCCACCCTCCACTGCCCTGAAAAGGCCCAGAGTATGTGGGAAGATATGTGGAAGATAGCTCCTTGTCCCAGGTGTCCCAGCTCCTGAGTCCCACACCTGGACTTCAGCATGGGTGTTTTACCTCCACCTCTTTCAACCCTTCCACCCCTCTTGAAATCTCTAGGAGAGGCAGTGACATGCCAGCCAGGGCCTCCCATCTGGAGTTCCCAACAGCATAGGTGAGCGAGAGCAGGGCTTGCAGGTATGACTGTCACTGAGAAGGAGTCTGCTTGGTTATGGCCTCTGCCTCTCAGCTGGGAGTGACTGGCTGAGAAAAGAGCTGTCTTGTTCTTCCTTGGGGTTAGAAGATGGGAGGTGAGGGCAGCTTGGGAGGCTGGCTCACAGGAAGGGCTCAAGATGGGGTGAGCTGTATACCACAGGGCCTGGAGGTGACATGGACCCTGGCACAGGGGCCTCCCTGGAAGGAACCTAGCCTACTCAATAAGCACCCTCAGGCCATTTGGCTACAACTTCCCTATGTAGCCAGGAGACCCAGGGAACCACTCTCAGGACTGCCTCTAGCAGGGCCAGAGAAACTTGCTGTAGTTTGTGACCCTCATTCAGGGCTTCCACCTTTCAGGATCTTCCCTCAGGAACCAAAGACAAGTCTGATCTGAACTGCGACCTCTGTACCTACTTCCTGTCCCCTTCTTGAGCACACACATTCTCCTGCCACTGTCCAGCGACCATGTTGGGCTTCTGACATGCCCCTTCAGAGCTCTGGGCCCTGGCCCTATATGGGGAGCAAGTGGAATAGTTCTGGAGTATGACATTGCTGCTACTTTCAGGCATGCAGTTAGCATATGTCGGAGTTTCACCATGGTCTTCCCAGCCAGAGCAAGACCACCACTTCTCTCTCTGAGTCCCCCATAGAGCTTCAAGCTCTCCACTACATTCACAGTTGTTTTCAACCTGGCCTATAAGCACTGTGGTAGCTGCAGAATGGTGAGGGGAGGGGGACCTGAAACACCATCATCCTAGGAGCCTACGTTAGCCTACACTCTGCAGAAAGAGGCTCTGTGAAGCCTGGACCACCATCTCCTTCACCTGCATAGGCCTCTGCCAGGTTATCTCCTCCCCAGGGGTGCTTTCTCTGCCTTCTTCACAAGAGGTCAAATCTGGTTTGCACCAAAAAGATGCCAGCCCCTCCTGCCCTTTGGAAGACTTGTGGCATGTGGAATCTGTATATTCTTCCCTCCAGCTCAAGTCCATACACACACAGGGACACACATGCACAAACACATGCACAGATAGGCGGATAGGCGCACATAGGCATCACGGGCACAGCTAGCCTGGAGACACACTTGTCCCCCTTGCGGGCTCTGCATATATCCTTGGGGGAATTGCGGGCTCTGCATATATCCTTGGGGGAATTGAAGTCCATCCCAGGACAAGGTGTGCTTCGTGTCATGAAACGGAGCTTTCCTGAGACCCCTGTCCTCAAGCCACAATGTGTCAGAATTGCCCATTCCAGGGCCCTGCAGAGCCCCTGCCACCCCCTGGGCTATTGAGTGAGGAGCTGAGGCTGGCTTCTGAGAACCTGGACTGGGTTCAATCCCCAGCATCACCCAAGGAAATAAAATTGAAACATGATTTTTTAAGACAGAACAAACATAGCAAAATGTTAGCAGCCATTAGATCTGGGTAGTTGAGTATAAGGATTTATTTCTTTTGTGTTTTTTTCATGTGTGCTTAAAAATAGTAAACTGAACTGTTTAAATCTTGTTCGGCTGGGGACAAAACTCAGTGGTAGAGTGCCCACCATGCACAAGGCCCTGGGTTCCATTCCCAGCACTTCAAAAAAAAAATTCTCAGCTAAGCACAGTGACTCATGTTTGTAATACCAGCCACTCCGGAGGCAGGGATCAGGTGGATTGAGGTTCAAGAGAGACCCTTTCTAAAGCAAAAAGGGGCTAGGGGTATGGTTCAAGTGGTAGAGCACCTACCTAGCAAGTACCACAGTGCCACGAAAAAAAAGCTGGTTTTAAAAAGAAGACATTATTATGTGAAAGCATAAGTCGCTCCCTGTCTAGTCCCAGATGGAAAGGGTGCGCCTTTTCTTTTTTTAAAAAGATGCAGGGTCTCTGTGTTGCACAGGCTGATCTAAAACTCCTAGGCTGAAGCGATTCTCCTGTCTCCACCTCCTGGAGAGCTGAGACAATCATGATGTGCCACTGCCCCTGGTGAGGCAGCCGTTGTTTTATTCTGCCTGTGCACCCATTGTTCTGACCTGGTAATCAGACCCCCAGACCGCCCAGTGCAGCCAGCCCACAGCCTGTGCAGAGCCCTTGGTTTTTCTAAGAGAGCTAGGAACCTACTAGGACCAGTTGTGCCCAGTGTTCTGGAAGACATGTGTCTTGAACTAAAGATCCTGAGGTCATACTGTCTTCTATCAGATATCTTCAGTATAGTCTAGCAGAATTCTGGGGAAGGCTCAGAATTGCTGTACCAGCCTGCACTCAGGGTACCCTGGAAGCCGCAGCCCGAGTTTCTATGAGGGGCATGGATCCCCTGCTAGGTTAAGGGGTTGCTCCTTGGAACTACTGGCTGAGTGCCCAGAACAGTCGCCCCCATCCTACCCAGAGCCTGCGGGCTGACACCATGTCCCACTCTGTCTCCCCAGGAGCTGGGATGGTGGTGGACTGGGAGCAAGAAACCGGCCTCCTCATGAGCTCGGGGGATGTGCGGATCGTCCGGATCTGGGACGCGGACCGCGAGACAAAGGTGCAGGTAATCACTGTGGGCCCCTGGGTGGCCCCCTTTGCCCCGTTGTCCCAGGCTCTCCATGCTCCCCTCCACAAAACAGATCTCCAAGACCTGGGTCTCTAGGCCAGGTGTGCTTTGATCACCTCCCAGCCATCTGGGGGAGTGAATGGGAAAGGATGATGCCTTGCTGCCTGGCACAAACCACACACTGCAGCCTCTGGAAACTAATTGCCTCTGCAAGCATATCAATCATGGCACTTTGACCCTGCACTGCAGCATAATTAAGCCTATGCTAATCCTAATTATTTTCAGATATTGTTTTAGCTGTGCAAATTAGGGAATACCAGAAATCAGTGGGGTGAAATATTTTAAATTAGAATGATTAATTATTTGGCTGTGTGCATCTCTTTTTTTTTTTTTTTTTTTTTTTCAGTGCTGGGCATTGAACCCAGGGCCTCATGCATGCTAAGCATGCACTCTGCCACTGAGCTGCACCCCAGTCTTTGAAAGCATCTTTTATTGTCATTTTAACAGAGAGAGAGAGAAAGCACTAGGTTTGCCTAAGACACCTGGGAAAGCAGTAGAAGGCCAGGCAGGCTCCCCAACCAGAGCCCAAGCAAGACCACAGATACAGCAGGGAGAGCACCCAAGGAGCTTTCTGGATGTCCAGAGAGGCACAGAGCAGAGACCTAGCACAGCCTTTCCCTTTCCCGCCCTGCCCCGCTATGTGATGTGGAGGCAGAGGCTGCCTGGCAGCATGAAGGCAGCTCTGCAGTGCTGTGGAACTGAGGTAGGAAGCAGGCATGACTTGAGCTGATGGGGTGTGATGGTTACTGGTGCCTGTTAGAAGTTGTCCTGGTTCCCTTAGGGTAGAGCAGCCCTTCTACTGCCTGGAAGGGGCTGTAACCAGAAGTCACTCCCTCCAACTTACTGTGGCCAGCCTCCCCTATCCTGTCATCACATCCCACAATGGCACCAAACAGCTCAATTTATGCTCCTTCTTGGGGAGCCCTGTACCCACTGGAAACAGAGCTCAATAGGGTTTCCTTCCTGTTCTAAAGGGCACAACGTGGAAATCCTGATACTCAGGAGATGTTCCCAATGGGGTGTAAAGACCTAGTGATGACTCTCAGCACAGTGTCATGACCCATGGGCTTGTCCCATGTCCCGGAGCCGTTGTCTGTGCGGGGGTGCACCTGAGGCTCCTCCTAAGAGGACTAAGGCTCCTAAGAGTCTGGTTGTATCAGGGTGCTGAGGAACAGCAGCCACTCCTTCTCAGGCCTCTGCCTCTCAGACATGGTTCTGTTTCCCATACGTGTGGGTTTCCCCTCAAGCAAGCCCAATGTGGTTGAAGAAGCACCTTTTACCCTCTGGAGGCCCATTTTTTGTTTCCTGCTCTCTCCTGCCAGGCATTCATCACTCCTCCTGCCCTTCGCAGCATTTATGGCCGTCAAGGGAAAGGGAGGCTGCTTCTCGGCTCTTCTTTTGACTAATTAGGGGTTTTAAGAGGGAGTAACGAGGGTTCCTCCCTGCCAAAATGTGCTTCGTCTCTCTTTTCAGGAAAGAGGGAGCTGTTGTGGGAAAGTTTAATTGGCACCGAGAGCCATGTGTCCCCAGAGGTGGCTGCAGGCTGTGCCCGGGCTCAGGCTCGCAGGCTTGCCTGGCCTGGCTGATGGGCACAGGCTCAGAGCAGGTGCTCAGGCAGATCGGGGTGGGCTGAGTACCCTGTGGGGCTTGCCCTGCCTTGGCCCCAGACTTCTCAGACCTTGCAAGGCGAAGGCCAAAGCAGCAGGGAGGGAGATGGAGGTGTCCACAGCAAGCACTGCAGGGCGGCTGCATACCTGCTCCTCACTGCTCTCTGTTTGGCCTAGGACATCCCCACAGGCGCTGACAGCTGCGTGACGAGTCTGTCCTGCGACTCCCATCGCTCTCTCATCGTGGCTGGCCTCGGTGATGGCTCCATCCGTGTCTATGACAGGAGGATGGCGCTCAGTGAATGGTAACTTGCCCACCCTCACCTCCTCAGTGCCACTCAGGGTTCCTTTCAAAAGGCAGGGTGGCCTCTGCCAGTGGACGGGTCCGGATTGCTTCATGAGACAAGAAGCTTGCCCTAGGAATCCACAGTGAAGCACTGAGGCCATTTGGGGTGGACTCAAGGCAGACACGACCCACACAGCCGGTTCTCACTGCCCATGGAGGTGGACAAGCCCCGTAGCATACGCTTGTGGTCTGGGGTCAGGAAAATGGCAGGGAGTCCTGGAGAGGCACCTGCCTTCTCTGCTTTTGTGTCTCTCTTGGACATGAGAATGCTGTCATTGCTATACCTGGGCTGTGTGCATGAGCACCCAGGGAGGCTGGGCACACATGTGGTAACATTGAGCAAGGGTTGAGTCCATGTGTCTCTTAAATACCCAGCATGCCTGGAAAGCAGGCCTGACACAGATGGAGGGGCAGGCAGACCAGCCACATACAGAGCCTCCACAAACTATAGGAACCTCAGAAGAGGGGCAGTAGGACAGATTTCAGCTGGGACACAAACTTAAGCATCAGGGGACACCAGCTCCTGGGGATGGGAGGGGAAGCAGGACCTGAGGCTCGGGCAGCAAGGGCAGCTGTGGGCTCCATGCCACCCTCTGCCACAGAGCAACCTTGGTCATATGTCCCCTTCACAGGACCATCCCCTGCCTTAATGATGGGGACCCACCCTCCAAAAGCATCTGTCATGGGGCATGCAAAGAGTTTCTTTGAGGGTAATGAAAATGTTCTAAAATCAGGTAGAGGTCGCAGCTGTATGAGTCACAGAAATCCACTGACGTGTACACTTTCTTGCCTTGTGCTTGCTAGGCGAGCACTCTACCACTTAAGCCATGCCTCTAGCATGAAGTATACACTTTCATAGGGTGGGATTCATGGTCTATCATCCTTTATCTCCCAATTAAACCTAGGCAGGCAGGAAACTTGAGAATTGATCCCACAAAGGGCCGAAGGATCTTGTAGTAGCCCTGGGGTCCCCAAGTAGTTATTGTGGCCATGCATCCTCACCCAACAGAAGGGATCCTTGCTACCCACTGGCCTGGTGGCAGTGCTTGCCTTCTCAGACAGAGCCATCAAAGTTTACCACACAGAGACAGAGCTGTCTGCCTGCAGAGCTGCTCTGGGGTGATGGGCAGATGAGGTACTCCAAGACAGGTATCAGTGGGCCCTCCTCCCTCCAAAATCTGGTGCCCTAGACTCAAAAGTCAGCAATGGGGAAACTGAAGCTGGACGCAAGGAAACCAGAGTTTCTGTCACAGTGCAGCCCAGTGCAGCTCTGCTGGTAGCTCAGTCCTGTGTGACCTCTAGAGCCTGCCGTGTGCCAGGGCCATCGTAGTCACCCAGCCTGTCCTTCCCTTCTTCTAGCCTCCCTGTACCTGCCCCACACCTGTCCCCCTATCCCTGAGTAGCTTGGAAAGAGGAGTTGGGCCAGGCTCTCCCCTGACCACACCATCCCTTCCAGCCGCGTGATGACCTACCGGGAGCACACGGCCTGGGTAGTGAAGGCATACCTGCAGAAGCACCCCGAAGGCCACATCGTGAGCGTGAGGTAAGGGGTGAAGCATGCACAAGACATGCGTTGTAAAACTGTTACTTCCTTCCATTTAAATATGTCTTGGGTATTTAGCCAACCGGGGAGCATTGGCATTTCCAAGTAATTGACTCTGGCTCCAACACTGGACAGAAAGGTCAGGGTGCCATGGAGAGGGCAGCGCAGAGACCTGCCTGCCTTAAAGCTCTGGACTGGGGTGGGAGCAGATGTGGTCAGAATGACAGGTGCACCCCCACACACAGGCAGCAGGGCTGCCAGGGCCAGTGCTGCTGGCCGTACATGGCTGAACAGGCCAGCCTTGCCTACACATGAACTCAGTTCTGCTGTGCAGTAAATACCATGCTGAAAGCAGCGAGTATTTATTTTCCTGTTAAAGGGACGACAAAATGAAATTTACTGTCACAAAGCCACCATTTCTTTAAAGAGTTGCTCCTTCCCCCCTTGTTTGTAATATAAAAATAAAACATAACTCTTAGAATGAACATCAAAGGCAGGAGGCCATAGCCTCAGGGAGGTGACCTGGACTCCCTGTGGGGCTCTTTCTTTTCCCACCCTGGGCTCCTGCTGCACAACATCTAATCTCTGTGACCAGAAGCAAACCACATACTCCTCACCTTGCTCGTGGCTGGTTCTCCAGACCTTGGGTGGGGTGTCTGGCTTTGTGGCAACATCACATGTGGCCTCTTCTGGCTAAGGAGGGGAAGGCTTGTCAGGGCCTGGCCATCAGGACCAGGGGGATGGGGACCCATGGGCACCACTGGGAAGCCTCAGTGATGGTCCTGGGGGTCCAGGCAGCTTTGGCCTTGATCAGCAAATGGGTATCAGACTCCCCCCAACCACTGCTAACAATCCCTCTGGGCCAGGTCCCTCCCAAGGGGCTCTGGGTGGAATACCCCAGGCCCTGTGTCAAGGCCCACAGGCATCACTGTGGCCTCTCTTGTAGCGTCAATGGAGATGTGCGCTTCTTCGACCCTCGGATGCCTGAGTCTGTGAATGTGCTGCAGATCGTGAAGGGGCTGACGGCTCTGGACATCCACCCCCAGGCAAACCTCATCGCATGGTATGTGCCTTGTCACCTGTAGCCCCTCTCCTGCAGACCCAGACCCTCCCAGGCCAGCACCCCTGGCATGCTCTGCACCTTCCTTGATGCCTCTCAGAGGAAACATGCTGGAGGTTTTAATAGCAAGAGCCCTCTTCCCTGCCACACGCCCCTCCTGGAGTAAACTCTTGGGACCCCTCAAGGCATTGCTAGGGATGGAATCCTAGTTCTCAGGTGAGGGAAACGAGATGAGTCACCATTCCCTACCTCAGGACGCAGTTGACCTTCCGACCCATCCCTGGTCATCTGCCCTTTGGCCCATCTTTCCTGTTCTTCCTTCCCTCCTCCTGCCTGCAGCGGCTCCATGAACCAGTTCACTGCCATCTACAACGGGAACGGCGAGCTGATCAACAACATCAAATACTATGATGGCTTCATGGGCCAGCGAGTCGGAGCCATCAGCTGCTTGGCCTTCCATCCACACTGGGTCTGTGCCCTCACTCTGAGGTTGGGGGGTAGAGGGCAAGTGGGCTGCTAGCAGTTGTGAGCAGGTAGGGCTGCCTAGGTGACCCAAGCACCCTGGGCCCTCCTCCCCATCTCCATCTGCTCAGGGACCCTAGTCATTGATACTCAGGAAAGAATAGGCAGCACCAAGGGCAGAGCAGTCAGTGTCCTTTGACCCCTGCACTCACACCCTCCCCAGGGAAGCCTTGAATTTTGGGTACCCCCTTCCGCCCTGGTGAGGGATCAGCACATCAGTTGTCACTCAGCACCTGTCCTGTGTCACACAGCCCAGGGTGTAGACTTTGTATTTAAATTGGGATTCTGCCAGCCTGCCTTCTCGCAGCATGGGGGCTCCTTGGGAGCCTGTGTGCAGCTCTGTCGAAACACATGACATTGGATTCCCAGCACTGTCCCAGTGGGGTAATCCTGCCAGAAGCCGCAGGGAACTGTGGGTAATATGCAAATTGCCTATAATGGAGTTTAGATGATGCATCATCCCTGCAAGAAACCAGCACTAATGGGCCATCCTCTCTGTGCCTGTGTGGAGTGTATAGGTGGGTGGAGGTTAATGGCACCCAGGCTGGAACTGGGCGCACAGCAACAGCAGCAGCCTGTACCCCTTGCCCAGCCCCTGCTCAGCAGCTCCACCCACAGCCTGTGGCCAGGGTCCTGCTCTCACTCTCATCTGCTCTCTCCCCTTGCAGCCTCATCTGGCGGTGGGAAGCAATGACTACTACATCTCTGTGTACTCGGTGGAGAAGCGCGTCAGATAGCGGCGTGGGGCTGGGCCAGATGGTGGCCTCCCTCCGGTGTACATAGTGACCACCACTCGCCCTAGGTCCAGTGCCTGCAGTGGGAGCCTCGGCTCCTGACTTGGCCACTGCTGAGGGGCCTGCACTTTCTTTCTTCCTGTCTTCGCAATACTGTCTACAAAGTCCAGGGAAGGGGAGGGCTTTGGTTTGACATTGCTTCTTGCCCAGAACCAGCACCCAGGCACTGAGGACCTCACAGGGCATCACAGTGTGTCATGGTCCCTTTCCTGTCCTGTTTTTCTTCTGAGGTTTTTCAAGGGGACACGTTTGTTTTATTTCCTTGTGATCAGAACATTAGTCCTGGCAGAGAAGCCAGACTGGGGCTCCTGCAGGCTCTGGGGTGGCTGTCCCCATCGGACCCTGGCCCAGTCCCACTGTCCTCTCAAAGTGTGAGCCAGGAATCCCTCAGAGCAAGCTGGACAACACTGGAGATGCGAGAGAACAAGGAGAGGAAAGCAAGTCGTCACCTGCAGCCAGCAGGTGTGGAGGGAAGCTGCTGGAGCCCAACCCTCCTGGAGCTCCTGGGGCTGCTCAGCCCACCCAACCCCCTCTGCTGGGTATGTCATGGTGTTATGAGGAAAGGGGGCCACCCTCCTGCACAGCCAGACCTTGGGGCTCCAGTGTGGGCCCTTCTCGCATTAAGCTCTTTGGGGAGGGAGCCCTGGGCTCTGGACAGAAGAGACAGGTTTATGGCGAATCAGCTGCCACCTCACTCCAGGCTCTTCCTACAGGATAGCAGCAGTGGCCCTGGCCCCTTCTCCCTGCTGTGCTACACATAGGTGCACACATGCACATGTGGGTGCCTGGTCTTCCTGCTTGTGCACACATAGGTGCACATACACTACAGGCACCATGTTCTCCCTGCCTGTGCTGTACACTCATCACACACAGATGCAAAGGCTCTGTTGGACCCCAGAGGGTCTGTGTAGTGACAGCCCATTGCACTGGTGTGGCTGAGCCTCACATCATGCAGTCTGTAATGCAGAAGAGCTGCTCGGTGGTCACGCTAGTGTGTGACGTGTGTGTGTGTGTGTGTGTGTGTGCGCACGCGCGCGTGCGCGCACACACTCAGGGCAAGTCAGGGAGCTGAGTGGACAAGTTAGTCCTGAGGAGGAGTGCAGAGGATTGCTGAGCAGTTGCACACAAACAAAACACAACCACAATGATGGGATTTTGAAAAGCATTTTTTCCATTTTCCTTGGGAATCAGGATCTTTAAGTGGTGGAGAAGTGAGGTGGCTTCATTGATTGTGCCAATAGGAGCCAGTAATGGTGGGAGTGTAAATCGGAGTCAGGACAGAAAGACAAGGTCCCTGGTGCTGTGGACGATGTTTATGTTTTGGCCAAGAGCATCTTGTAGGTAGATGGAACCCTGCAGGCAATGTCAGGCTGACTCCAGAGCCAGATGGGGCCAGATGGGGTAGGACAGAGAGGGAGATCCCTGTGCCACCCTAGAAAGCGTGCTCCCATCAGAAGGAGACTCAGAATGAGTCCCAGCCCCTCAACTGGGTGAGCAAGCAGCCTAGAGTAAGTCCCAACTTCCCAGGAGTCCACCTGCTCAGCTCTGCAGGTGTTCCACAGGTGACTCCAGAAGCTGAGCTCCGCCACGGACACAGACTCAGGGTGGTTCCACTCAGTTTCATACTAACTTGTGTTCCTGTTTGTTTTGAGACAAAACCATCACTGGCAAAGTGCAGATGGCTCCGGGGGCCAGACCTTCCCTCCCCAGCCAAAGTCCCTGCAAGTCATGCACACTGGGCCACTAGTGGGCCGGGTCCTCAAGGTCTGACGCGAAAATTCAATCATGAAGTTAACTGAGGCTCGAGAGAGCGTTGACCTAGAGTTCATTATCTCTATTTATTTTACCAAAATGAGAATTAAAAAAGACTGACAAAACATGGACTTGTAATGTGAAGCTCAGAGCAGTAACAAATAGCAAACTGTTAATAAAGAATAGAGAAATACAGAAGTGACCAGTGTTCGCCCCTTTGGCCTAGGGCTCGCTGAGGGCTGCCCTCAAGGCCCCTAGAGGCCACAGCTGCAAGGCTTACAGGCCTATGAGACACTGAGAGGACTAGGTCCTGATGTGCCATGTGCTGCCATGGCTCCTACCTGCTGGAGCCTGCTGGTGTGATGCTAGCCAGTGTGTCCTGTGTTTCTCTTGGTTCCCCGGGGCTGCCTCTGGCCACAAGTGGCTGATCTAGTGCTGTGGTGGGCAAGGGTAACTGTGACTAAATTCCCTGGGGAGGGCAACTGCTTCAGGCCTTCCAAGCCCAGACCCTCCAAGCCCTGGCCAGAAGGGAGGGCAGACAATTACCATGGAAACCTGAAGTCCTCCTGGCTGGGATTCCCATGCCAAATCCTAACTTGCGTTATACAAGAAGGCTGCCCAGCATTCACACAGGCGGGCCGGCCAGCTTTGGTTGAGCATACTATTTTTCCTGTTAGCATCATTTTCTGTTGTCGGCACAGCCTGAACACAAATTGAGTGCTCCTGCAGATGGGGGTGGGGTGGCTGTGTGGCCGTGAGGGGCCAGGCTGCATGCTAGCTGTGGACATGTGCCCAAAAGAAGGCCCAGTACCACCTCAAGAACCAATGCCTTGCCTTGGGGTGAGAGGCCAAAGACAGCTGTCCTGAAGAAAGAGCTTCCTCTGGGGCTGCCTCTGTGGGGTCTCCACATCGGCATCCCACACATGACTGGCATCTGTCTACATCCTCTTCCTGGGCTTTTGGCAGATGGTCCCCGGGGAAGGCCAGGGGAGGTGGGCCTTGGGTCATTCTGATTTAGTCACTGGATTGTTCAGGGGCTTACATGTCCCCAGAAGTGAGACAGCACCTAGCGTCAGGAGACCAAGGGCAAATGAAGGAAAAGAGGGAGCTGGTGCTATGGGGCTGAGCTGTGTCTCCCAAATCCTCACGCTGCCGCCCTAGCCCCAGCTCCTCAGAACATAACCGCACTAGGAGACAGGGTCTTTCCCAAGTCCAGCGGGTCAAACCACAGTCATGGCGGCCCTAATTCCATCTATGTCCTTATGAGAAGAGCACAGGACACAGGGTCTGCCACGTGAGAACATGGAGGAGATACCATCTGCACACCAAGGAAGGGCCCCAGGAGGAACCAGCCCTAGTAAAACCCTGATCTCAGACTTCAGCCCTCCAGAACCATGGGAGGACAGGCAGTCATTGGAGCTGCTGATTGATGATGACTGGCTGCAGTGGCCCTGGGACACTAGAACCACTGTTATCTCCAGACTGGCTCCCTGCCCATCTCCTCATCTTAACACGGGGCAGTATTTCCAGGAATCCTATTCACCTGGAGCCTCCAAAACAGCACAGGCATCAGGGACATACCAGTAGACCTGGTGTGTGTGGTCACCAAAGGTCTTCCCAGCCATAGAGGAGTCTTCCCTTTAGTGCAACTGAGCACAGGAGAGGAGCAGCCTGGCCTGGACCCATGTCACCTGGGCCCCTCCCACCTGGGGCCATGCCTGTGGCTCCCTTGCTGGGAGAAAGAGCACTCCACTCACTGCCACCGACTTCCCATGGCCCTCCCTCTTCAGTGGGCCCTCAGACACCACTGCTGTGCTCACCTTGCCTCACCCCACTTCCTCCATTTTTGAGAAGGACCCTCACCCAGCTGCACTGCCCTCCCACCTCAGTCCCTCCTAAACCCCACGTTCCAAGCTCTGCTCCATCATCTCAGTGGGCAGCTATATCCCCAAGCCTCCAAGGCTGAGACACCATGGGCACAGGCTCCTCTGACCCGAGCCCAGGACTCCTCCACTCACTGTGAGGATGAGGAGGCAGGACAGGACCGACACATGCATCATGGGACACTGTGGCATTGGTGAACAGGACCAAGCGCTGCAGGTACCTCCCTGCTCGTGCAGTGGGTCAGGGGCTCTCTGGACAGCAGTGCTGGGAAGGGGGTTTTCCATTCCCAGGCCTGGAGACATGTTCGTGTCAGTTACCCGTGTTCTCAGCATACCAGATAGCTCACACACTCCATACTCCTCCCCTGCGAAGCTGCACAGCCTCCCCCATCATCCATGTTGTTCCTGAGGCCCCTGACTCCGAAACACAGCCCATCCTCTGGCCCTGGGCCATCCTAGGGTGGCAGGAAAAATGTTCCCTCCCTACCCCCCCCCCAGGCCTTTTTTGCTCCCTCCCTGGTATGGTCAGGGCTGCACTGTCTGCCAAACAGCCTAAGGCCCCAGGGACAACTTTCAGGGGCCACAGAAGTTAACAGGGCCCCAAGGCCAGGCCACTCACCATGTAGGGTTCCCACCTCCAGAGAAGAGACTGTCCTCCAGCCAGCAATGGCCACCAAGCCCAACACAGCAACTTTTCAGGCCACACAGGCCTCCCAGGAGGAGTTCAGTAGCATTGGGAAGCAGGTGCCATTCAGATGCAACCAGGAAGGTTGCCCACCCCAAGGACTCCCACTCAGATCCCACAACCAAACAAGGCCAACAAAACCATGGCATATATGCAGGGAAGAGCAGGCCTTCTTTGGCCTGCTGGCTATCCTAGGCTAAAAGGCAGGTCCCCTGAGGCCAGGTGGAGGGTTGGGAGTCTCAACCCTAGGTGCTCAGGGGGCACTGGCTGTAGAGAGAACTGCAGCCTCTGACCTCGGGCTGCCGGCAGCAGGGAACAGGGACTTCCTACATGTCTCTGAGCAGTCCCTGGCAAGGAGGGGTGAGACTCATCTCTGGGCAGGGAGAGGCCTAGAGTTACCCTCGCTCCCCTCCCCACCCAGCCCCTGACTTTCCCCTTCTCACCGAGAATAGGCTTCCAAGCTGTGTCCCCCACCACTTGGCAGCTGGTGAGCCAGTTCCTACAGCTGGAGCTTCATCCCTCCTTGAGGAGGACGAGGCCTCAAGAAGTGGCTGTGCCTGCACCCGTCACATTGAGGATGGACAAAGACCAGCGTCCAGAATTCAGGGTGAGCCAAGAGTAGGACACATTGATTCACCAACCCAATCACTAGAGAAGCAAAGGCAATGATGAGGAGTGGGGACAGGCCACCATCTGTGCATGGAGCAGAGGCTCAGTGGGCATGAGCTCCAGGCCAGCAGCCGACCACATGGGAGACAGCCCAAGAGCTCCTAGAGAGGCCCCCCAACTCTAGACGGAAGGGGCTGGGAGCATGGCTGGATAGAGGAGAGGGAGGCCCAGAGCCTGGCTTGTCCCCAGCTGTGTAGCATGACCTGCCCTGTAAGATGAAGGTTCTGTGGGCTAAGACAGCACTGAACCCGGCTTCCTCCCTAACTGCAAGTCCAAGTTGAGGCTCTTCCATGCAATCCAGCACTATGAGAAAGCTCCTGTCATGTGCAGGACCCATCCCATGGCCTGTTGAGGGGAGGCCAATGGCACACACCTCAGGCTCTACAGGAAAGGTGAGAGACCAGCAACAAGTCCAGCCAAAGGCAAATTGAAAGCCTCATGAGCTTTTGTTTTTGTGTTTTGCTATTTAACAAAACTTTGGACTGGGGAAGAAAAAAAAAAGAATCTGAAAAGGAAATTAAGAAGTCAATTCCATGTAAAATATGCAAAGGAATAAAGTTCCCAGGGATAAATTTAACAGGGGAGGTGAATGATTTGAACACTGAAAACCACAAAACATGGTTGAAAGTCGCCTGGGGACCTGAGTCAACAGAAGACCCGATACTAACATCCTCCAAAATGACCTTCAGATTCAACACAGTCCTCAGAAAGATTGCCATGGTGGGTTTTTCTTCTTCTTGTTTTGTTTTTTGCAGAAATAGAAAAAAAAAAAACAATCCTCAAATTCAGATGGAACTACAAGGGACCCCAAACAGCCAGAACAGTGTTGAAAAAAGTATTCACCCTTCTCAATTTCAAAACTTAACTACAAAGCTGCAGTAGTCAAAACACAGTACTGGCATCAGGACAAAGTTACAGGCTGATGGAACCGAATAGAGAGGGCAGAGCTAAACCCAAGGACCTGCAATGAGCTGATTTCTGGCAAGAGCGGCAAGACTGGTGGGTAGAGAAGAGTCTTCAAATGGTGCTCAGACAGTCGGACACATGCAAAAGGATGAAGTTGGACTCCTACCTCATACCATAGATGACAGCTAACTTGAAATATTAGAGCTGAAATTACACAGCACGAAAAATAGGGGTAAATTTTCATGACCTGCAATTAGCAATGGATTCTTACATTTGATACCAAAAGCATATGCAACAAAAGAAAAAAATGACAACTTTTGCGTGTCAAAGGACATTATCAAGAATGTAAAAAAGACAGCTGGCCCCAGACTCGAAGTTATACACTGTATGATTCTTTTATGAGACAAGTCCAGAATAGCTAAGTCCATGGAGAGGAGAGCAGCGCTTACCCACCAGGACAGGGGATGGGAATGCAAAGTGGCTACACTGGGTGCAGGGTGCCTTTTGGGAGGTGATGAAAATGTTGGGAAGCCAGAGAGGGATGGAAGTCCTGCAGCACCATGAAGACTAAATGCCATGGAACTGTGTGATTTGAAGCTGCTAACTGCATGTGACATGAGGTTCAGTCCAGATTTTTTTAATTAACAAACTGATGCCAGAGCCCGTGGCTCCAGGCAGGTCCAGTCCATCTGGGTTTGAGGGAGCTGTTTCGCTCTTACATCAGCACAAGCTAAGAGGGAGGTGGGCATGCCAGACTTGAAGGTTTCAACGTTGTGTCCCTAGAAGTCATGTCAAGGCCACTTCCAGTGGGACAGTAGTAGGAGCAGGCCTGCAGGGTGATCAGGTCATGGGGTGGGGGGGCCTCCACCCTGGCAAATGGGGCTAAGCCCTTACAGAAGACCACACAGTGTAACCCTCTGCCTTCCACCCTGAGAGGACACAGCATTCAAGCTGCCATCTTAGAGGCAGAGTCTGGCCCCTCACCAGACAGACACTAACTCACAGACACCTTGATCTTCAACTTCCCAGCCTCCAGAACTGTGAGAAATACATGTCCATTATTTATAAATTACATATATTTATTTATGAATTATAAACTTAATAGCAGCAGGCACAGACTAAGACACAAGAATTTGCCAGGGACAATCAGGGGCACAGTCCAGTCCCAGAGTATCACAGACCTGTGCCCTGGGGGGCACAAAGCCAGCAGCTTGGGTCCAGGCCCTGAGCCTTGGGTCCTTGGCTCTGGAGGAAGTCACCCTGTGAGCAGCCCTGGGGATTGGCCACTTAGCCAGGAAAGGAGGCCCCTGCCCACGGCCGTGTGAATGAGCCGGAGCTGATCCTCCAAGACTGACCACACTTGACAGCTACACCATCCAAGTTCTGAGCTGGGGCGGACAGAAGCACTGGTGTCCATTCTCTGTCACTGTGTCTTAAAGCCATAGCCTCCCACAACGTGAGGGTCAGGAGTCCAGAAGTGCCTTGGCTGGGCAGTTCTCACCTGAGTTCCCCGACATGATGGCTGTCAGCTGTTTGAAAGATGGAGGCCACTGTGTTTTGAAGGATCCAACCTCAACTGATGCAACATGGGAGGGGACTTCAGAGTGGACTGCCCGACACAGTGACTCTCCCTGGCCCCTGGCCCCTGGCCCCCACCTTCTCAGCCCTCTCCCCTACCCTCCCCAGACATCCCAGCCTGCATCCTTCCCAAGCTCCAGAGCACAGCCACAGCACAAGGCAAAAGTCAGCTCCTTCCACTGCAGGGGCCCACGCCAGAACCCCTGGAGCCTCCTCCCCATTCTTCCACCCCTCAGCTGCCCACTGCCTGCTGTGGAAATCCTAGCTCTACCACAGGCAACTGCTCTGTGCCTCTGTTTCCCAGGGGTCCTTACAGACTGGTGTGGTCCCTGCTGTGTTAGCCAAGGTTTTCTCCTTAACTGCACCCCTTCCCACCCAGAAGTGCGCCCAAAGGCTGTGTCATCCTGATGCCCCGTCCCCTCCAGGCCAGCAAATCCCAACCGCCACCTCCGCTCCATCCACCCATGATGCCCCATTCCATTTCCAGCACAGCCCCTCAGCCTGTCCACCTAGGACCTGCCCTGCCCCTGGACTGCGGTCACATGGCTGCAGTAAGGAGCTGACCAGCCACTAAGCCAGTCTGTCCTCCCACACCGCACTGTTCCTGACCACTAACCCAGCATCCCTCATCACCCATCACATCACCCTGTGTCCTGCTGGGTGCAAACCCCACACTGGGACCAAGCTCTCAGAGCAGGGTCACCCATGGTAGGTGTTGAATGAGTCAGTGAGTGAGGGAATGTGGAGGTCGTTGATAAATGAATGCGTGAATGAGCGAGTGAGTGAGTGAACACGCCCTTGGTGAGCAGATGAACCAGTGAGCAAGGGATGATTAAATAAGCCACTTCACCAAACCCAGGCAGAGGTCCTGCCGTCCCAGTGTTGCCGGAGTTTGCTAGCTGAGATACGGGACTCTTGAGGCAATTAGCAGGAAGCAATGTTTTATTGTGTCAGCACAGACTTAGTGGACTCATGTCCAAAGGCTGAGCCCCGAGAATAAAGGGGTCTCACCTTATAGACCCTTGCAAGCAGCTTACAGAAGCAAAAAGCAAGGTCTAATCCATATATGGTTATATTTAATTTTCTTGGCTACTTTTTCCTAGTGCTATGTGACTTTCCCCTCCCTGGTGCTATGTGACCTTCCTCGTGTTCAGATTTCTCAGGTTTTATCTCTCTGCTACGCCATCCCTACCTCCCTGCTACTTTCTCAGGACTCAGGCCTAGTCTGTTTTCTTTTTTTCCTCCTCCCTGCTACAACAGGACCTCCCATCCCTGCCACCCTGGCTTCTTGGACCTACCCTCTAGTGGCAGTCAGCATCAGAGACAGCACCAGACACCAGGAGCTGCGGCCTGCCCTATGCTGGGGTCCTGCCCCGAGCATCTGGTGTCCCAACCACCTGCTCCAGCACTGAGGCCATCCAGGTTGCAAGCCCACTCAATGTCTGCCTATCCTGCAGTGCCACCACGTGGCAGCCTGGGAGATTGTCACCCATCCGGTGACATCCCCGGGGACAGGTTGGCAGGAGGGAGTAAGAGTCCTGGCTCTGTTCCACCTGCTGTTCTCAGGCCCTTGAGAGTTTCCTCCTCCTGAGCGCTTGCAAATCAGTCACCCCCTCCCAATTCCACAGGTCCCTGAGAGTCACCAGAGAGCCCATCCCCCTCCCCCAACCCTCAGTGCCCTTCTGAGCCACAGAGCAGCTCCCTCCTCCCCACTGCATCCAAGCCCCTCCCAAAGACACCTCCCGGGGAGTCCAAAGCAGAGGCCCCTCCAGCACTTGACACCCTCATGTTTCCAGTCCCAACTCAATCTCTGAAGATTTCTCATTCTTTCAACTGATTCCAGAAAATGCCTCTGGCTTGTCCCTTTTTCTCCACTACTGTGTCACTTGCCTCCTGAGTCTGACCCTCAGCATCCCACCAGAACCACTGGAGACCCTGCACCGCCCTGCAGGAAAGCTGCACGGCAAACCCCACACCCACCTCAGCCCAACATTCAGTGCACTTGTGATTTACAGGTGTGGCCCCCGCTTTGCATTCCCGGGGGTCTCCTGACCCGGGGCCAGGCATCAGCATATGCCCCATGAGTGTCCCATGCCTGGACAACCCAGGGACAGAGAAGCACCTATTTGAGGCCGGTGCTCATTTCTTTCATGTCTCCTCCAGTTTGATGGAAACCCCACCTCGCTGAACCTCACATAGGCAGGACTCCCAGGTTGGGCCTGTCCTTTGTCATTACACCCTTGACCATAGCTGATTAGCCTAAACTGGGCCAATCAGAACCCTTCTCTGGCAATGCCACAAAAATGGGGCCATCCTGGACACAGAAGTAAACTGAGGGCCAAAGAGAGAGAGGAGAGTCCTGGAATGGCTTCCCTTGCTGGGTACTGTGTCAGTTTCTGTGTCCAAAAGCCCTGGCATCTGGGGTTGGGGGTGTGACTAAAGTAGCAAAGCCCACCTAGCAAGTGCAAGGCCCTGAGTTTAAACTCCAGTACCGCCAAAAGGCCTGGGGTCGCCCCCACGAGAGCCAACAGCACCTTCCTGACCTTGCCTAGAGCCTAGTGGACATTCGGGAGAAGGGAACAATGCAATGAGGACAGGGCGAGGCAATGCCTGTCATCTAAAGGCCATCCTGATGCCATCTCCTCTTGAAACCTTCCCCAGTGACCCTTGGCCTTCCCACACCATGTTCCAGATCGACTGTGGGCTCGGTGCCACCCCTCTGTCCTGCCCTTGTTGCATGGACAGGAAGCTGTGTGTGGAATTTCAGGTGAGTTTTTGCCAATCAGAAGGCCTGTCCTGGGATAAGAGAGCACCGTCCCCTGCACGGCAGGTCACCCGGTCACCCTCTATGCATGCTAGGAGCAGCTGTGACCGTTGCCCGTGGTTTCCCAGACTCTCAAAGCTGCCATGTCCTGACATCCAGGGACAGGATCCCCACCCTCATTCCCCCGACTCCTCCAATGGTTTTGAAGCACTGGATTCTCTGCATTGAATACCTTCCTGCGTGAGATGCCCAGAGGGGGCCCTGCTTTCCTGAGAACACCTTGAGTGATGTGGAGTCTAGTACCGGGATCCATTTCAGCCATCACAGCCTCAAACAGAAGCCCAGCATTGGTTATGCATGGTGAGTTGAGTTGTCCTCCCAGTACCTCAGAATGTGACTTTATTTGGAAGTAAGGCCATTGCAGGTGTAATTAGCTCGGATGAGGTCACCCTGGAGTCGGGTGGGTCCGAATTCAACATGTCTGTGTCCTTATGAAAAGGGGAGCTCTGGACACACGGACACGGGGAGATGTGCGTGGAGAAGGAGGCAGAGACTGGGTGATGCAGCAGTTCTAGCCAGGGTGTGGCAAAACACTTACACCACCGCCCAGAATGAAGCCTTTCTGGAAAGCCAGATTTGGGAGACCAAGAAACAGCTCAAAGCAACGTCATCGTGGAAATAGGGACGGCCAGGGCTGCAGGGTGGGCTGCTGGTGTCTGCTGGCACCGGGAAGATTGCATTTTTTAAATGACATACAAGGGACTTTAAATTCTCAGTTCCAGGCAGAGTGAAAAAAATCAGGAAACGTGGGATCGCTAGAGAAGATCAAGTTTCTCGCAGCAGGGCTGTCGCATCTGAAAACCTTCCTGGGCTTTGCCCTGTGGGTTGCAGGATCACAAGGTAAATTGAATTCTCAGCCTTGCCAGGTCGCTTGTGTGGAAGTTGGAGCATAGAGCAGGAAGGCACAGGGCTGGAGAGAGTTTCGTGGGTTGACCTTGACCCCCCCCCCCAAATAATCCAAGCCTTCCTCCCAGCAGAGCAGCCCTGCCCCCATCTTGGCAGCTCCTCTCCCTTGTAGCCACACCTGAGGCAGTAACCTACCTGGGGAGCCCACCCCTTGTCACCTCCAGACCTTTAACTGGAGTGAGATCCAGCCAAGTACAGGGAGATGAGTAAACACCAGTCACCCCCCAAAATTGGGGACCGCACAAGAAGAATGAGCACTGGCCAGGCTGGACTTGAGGATCCAGCAGGCACCCTGAGCCCTGGACCCCAGTTTTTGCTGGCACATCTGTGAGAAAGAAGCCTGGACACTTTTCTCCATCCACTGCTGGAAACCTGCTGAGAGGCCGAAGCTCGTCGGCACGACACAAGGAAGACACCGAGGCTCGGGAAGATGGGAATGCCCACACCAAGTGGCCAGCAGCAAGCCACTCTCCGTGTCCCTTATATCCCCAAGGTGCACTTCCTTCACAAAGGCCATGAGAAGCTCATTGGTGACAAAGCTACAGGCCAGGGATGAAGGGAGCAGATGCTGACATCCAAAGGGGACCCTGATTTCTCAGGGACCAAGGCCCAGACAGGGTGGACTTGGTGAAGTGATGGTGCCGTGAGCATCTCTGGCTGTGGCGAGCAGCCCCGCAGCTGAGGGTGGTGGATGGCTGCAGTAAAACTTCAACTGATCACTGAAAGAAGAGGTCAGATCTGGCAAGCTGAGCAAAGCACCTTAATGGAGAGTGGTAAGCTCTCGCCTGATTTCCGGGCCCTGGATAGGATGGCAGACGGGCTTCTCTGTGGAAGGACTCTAAGAAGTATTTACAAATTCAAGCACCATACGGTATGTACCTGAGACCTTCCACTGCCTTTCCAGGGCCCCTGCAACCATCGCTCCAGGCATCTATCACTGACACCACACTACCCCAAAATACAGCTTAAAACAGCAACCACAGTTCATTTAGCTCATAAATGTAGGCAGCGTTCAACAGAGGTGGCTCATCTCTTCCGTTTGACATCAGCTGGGGCCGCTCAGCTCATGGGGGACCTATTCCTTCCACCATGGCCCGTGCCATAAGAGCTGACTGGAGGCTCCTTTCCATGAAAGCCTCTCCACTGGCTGCATGGCCCCTTCTGCTTGGTGGCCGAGTTCCAAGAGCAAGCAGACCCCAGAAGGCTGCTGTCTGCCTTTGTGGCCTGGTCTCAAAAGCCACGCTGTGTGATCTTGGCCATATTGAAGGTTCCTGTGTCTGTGTTTACTACCTCAGGGCTCCATCCTCTGGGCTGCTTTGTGGGGTACATGGTCAGTCCCTGTACCACTTCTCCAGCTAACTCAAGGCTAGACTGTCAGGAGAGGGTGCTGGATCACCCTCTGCAAGATCAGCAGAGGAGGGCTTCCTTTCTGCTTTGCTTGTTTGCTGCTTTGCTTGTTTGCAGTGCTGGCATCAAACCTAGGACCCCACACATGCTAGGCAAGTGCTCTACCACTAAGCCAAGCCCCAGTCCCTGGGGCTTTCCTTTCTGTGCCCAGAGCCCCACTTCTGTCTGTGGTGCACCTGCCAGCCAATCCACTCACAGAAAGCTCTTTCTCCACCACCTGTGGGTTGCTTCTTGCACAACTCCTCCCCTGCAAAGCCCTCATCCAGCAGCCTCTCCTGTAGGCAGCCTTGGTCCTCATCTCCTACCAGCTTCCTTCACTGTGGACAGCTGCAAACTCTGCTGCAGCCACAGACCCTCCAACAAAGTGAGGACTGGCCTTGGCATGGCATCCTCTGTCCTAGAAATTCTAGCTGCTTCTTGCATTTGCTATTCCTGGATCCTTAGGGTTCTCATGTACACTCTTCATAGTTAACAGCTTTTTCTTTTTACTTTTTTTTTTTTTTGGTGGCACTGGAATTTGGATTCTGGACCTCAGGCTTGCTGGGGAGGCACTCACTCCATCAGCCTTTTTTTTGTGAAGAGGTTTTTGAGATAGGGTCTCATGAACTATTTCCCCGGGGCTGGCTTCAAGCCACGAGCTTCCTGATCTCTGCCTCCTGAGTAACTAGGGTTACAGGCGTGAGCCACTGGCGCCCGGCTTAACATCTTTTTCTAGTGAATGATTCGTTATTTTACATTTTCTTGCCCCGTGCACATGGCCAGTGCCACGGCTTCCGTCTCCTCCTGGACCTGGGTGATATGGAAAACATCATCCCAGGGCCCGGGAGCTGGGTCTTCCAGGATGGACCCGGGAGTTACTTCAGCCTTGATGTTGGGCTGGGATGTGCTGATAAGCCTCAGGCCCGTGAGAAACGGGTGCTACCGCCCCGTGTGTGGGAGCCTCATCCTGAAAGAAGCCCCGCGTCCAGCTGGTTATGACAATGTGCCTCTTAGTGCTCATGCTGCAGGGCCCACGTGGCTACTGCATGTCACCAGAGGACACCAGATGACCGCCAGGGCATTTGAAGCGGCTCTGAGGGGCAGGCAACGGTCCACGGCTGCCCTAAGAGAATTTCACTTCTCATTCCGAAGGGGCCCGTGTCACCGCAGATCCAAGACCAGCGAAGTGCCCACGCTGTGTGACTACAACAGCGGCAGAATTCGCCCCTGGCCACTTTCCTTTCCTGAAAGTTTTGGCCTTGATAGAAAATGAGATCCTGAACTCAGACAGGAGGCTGCCCTTGAACTCAAGTCACACTGACAACCTTGCACTCTCTCTGTGTGGGAGCAACAGTGTCTGAGGGACTGGTATCCCACATTTGGGGATCCTCTCATGAACCCACCAGTGGCAGATCTTCTAAGGGTTTCAGTGCTCCTGGAGGACCACCACAGCCACCTGTTGTTGCTGTGAGACCCATAGTTAGTGTCAAGTCCTAGGAGCCATGTCCACAGTGTGACACAGTGGAAAATAGCTTGTAGTGGGTATTAGGATTTTTTTTCTGTAAAGGACTAAATAGTGCTGACTGTGGTGACACATGCCTGTAATCCCAGCATTTGGGGGGTTGAGGTAGGAAGGTTGCGAGCTTGAGGTCAGCCTGATTTACAAAGACAGACTGTTTCAAAGATGGGGGTGGCAAATAGAAAACCTTTTTTTTTGCACTACTGGAGTTTGGACTCAGGGCCTACACCTTGAGCCACTCTATCAGCCTTTTTTTGTGGTTTTTTTTTTTTTTTTTTTTTTTTGGTGATAGTATCTCTCAAACTGCCTGAGGCTGGCTTCAAACTGTGATCCTCCTGATCTCTGCCTCCTGAGTAGCTAGGTTTATAGGCGTGAGCCATGGGCGCCCAGCCTAGGAAATCTTTTATACTTTGAAAAACACACGGGTCTCTGTCCAGCTTCTTGTTCCTCTTCTTCTTCCTCTTATTTTTTGGTGTTGTTATTGTGCGTGTGGTATGCATTTTACAACCCTTTAAAAATATAGAAACCATTCTTAGCTCATGGGATCTACAAAAAAAGGTTCCAGGCCAAATTTGTCTCACGAGCTGTAGTTTGCCAAACTCTGGCTTATAGACTACAAGAATTCAGAGATTTTTCAAATGTCTATCAGCAGAGAGCTGGAGAATATGGAAGGGGATTCCAGAGTGTTAGACTGAGGAGGTTGAAATAGAACCCCAGGTGCGGCTGAATTCACCCACCAAGGTTCCTGTTCACTATGCAAGTGCAGCTGGCTGTGCAGCTGGCGCCCAGCCCTGGCTCCGTCACCTGAGGGGCTGAAACTTGAACTCGACAGGCACCTGCAGTTCTTGAGCGTGAAAGGCCAGGGCATCCCTGGTGTGGTGTGGACAAGGGAGTGCAGAGGCTCTTGGAGGGAGGATTGCTGAACTGGGTCCATTAAGCACACCACAGCCCCCAAGGCACAGTCTTCTCCGATGTGAGACCCACACATGGGGGAAGCCCCTGCATCCCAGAAAGTTGCATTACTGCTGTCCTTTGTAGGCCAAGTGGACCATGGGGACAGGGTGCCGCTGTTGAGATGGGCTCTGTGATTTTATGGGGACAATGGAATCGCACTGCAGCAGAGGCCAAGAAACAGCAGCAGCCACCAAGCCCAAGGTTGGCCAAGCCCTGTGGCGGACAGGCGGATGCACCAATACTCACAGTGCCCTGACCTGCAGAGCCCTTGGCTAATCAGAGGGGCCGTGGGAATGACCCACTAGAATGCTGCTCACCCTGTGAGACAGAACTAGAACTCTGGGTCTGGAGGCCAAAGCCTGACTGTAGTGACTTGACGTGTGGCCTCGCACGCACTAAGCTAAGTCACAGACTTGGGGTCCTCAGCCTGGAGGAAGAACCAGAAGTGTAGCTGCAGGAAGACAAGAAAGCCACCTTCAGGCCTCCGCAAAGGGCCCTGGGCTCAGTTACTGGAGTACCCGTGGGGGTCGCAGAGAGCAGAGACACTCAGCCACTCAGGAGTCACAAGACCCTGGCTTTGAGTGTGCTCATTCCTGGGGACTCAGATGCCACAGGCACGGTGGGGGGTGTTAGGGACCCAGATGACCTGTGGAATCTTAGGACTCACACATCCTTCCTGTGGCTGGTGCTGTCCTGGAATTTGTAACTGAACAAGAATGCTGGGTGGTTGGCACGGCCTCAACCACTGGCGGGGGGCACAAGGGCCCCTCCCTGACAAGGCAGGAGGTCAGGGCAACGCAGCTCCCCTGGGGGTACTGCGAGGCCCGTGCCCAGCAAAGACTGGGAAGCCGTGGTGCGCTGTCTGTCCACCATGGTCACTTAGCCGCATCTCTGGGGTCTGGACAGAGGTCAGAAGATCTCGGGGAACCCTGAGGTTTATGGTGTGTAATCGGCAAGGATCCCAAGGCAGCCGGGGTGACTCCTCTCCCTGTCACCCCAAGTGCCCCCAGGAACGCTCTGATCTCCTGAAGAGAAGAACGCTTTTGCCAGGGGAGCAGACGCGATTCCAGGAAGAAGTGAGGCTCCTGGGGCCCTGGCCACGTGAGGGGAGCTCAGAGCAGGGGAGGAAACCCTGTGAGGTCGCACACGCTGGATGTGACATCACTAAACGCTGGATGTTTAGTGCTTAGTGACACCGGCACGGAGTTCCTGAAGGCAGAGAGCCCGAACGAAGCTTCGTCAAAGAGGGAGGTGACAGGCCGTCCCCATCCTGGCGGGCGGGGAGGCGCGCACGCGGAGGCGCGCACGCAACTCTCCTCGGCGCGTGCGCGAAAGGGAGGTGGGGGCGGGGAGAGGAACGTGCGCGTGCGCGGGAAGCCCTGCCCCCCGGGGGTGGGGGGCGCGGCGGTTCGGGGCCGCGCGGGCCGCGTGGACGCGCTTCGCGTTCTGCGGCGCGGGGCCCCGCGCGGCCGCCGTAAGGTGGGCGGGGTACGGTGGCCGCGCTGGGCAGCGGCGGCGGCGGCGGTGGCGGCGGACTGTGCCGGCCTGGCGCTGGGCCGCCATGGGCAATCTGTTCGGCCGTAAGAAGCAGAGCCGGGTCACCGAGCAGGACAAGGCCATCCTGGTGAGGGGTCACGGGGGTCGGCGGGAGGGCCAGGGCCTCGGCCGCGCGTTCGGCGGGGGAAACCGAGGCAAGGGCGGTGCGCGGGATCCGCGGGCCTGCCGGGGGGTCCGGGCGCGGGGGTGCCTCAGTTTCCCCCGCGGCCTGGGCCCGTGGACTGGGCCGCCTGTGGACGCCTGTGTGTCTTCCGGGAAGCAGCGGGGCCGCGGCGCTCCCCAGCCAGCCCCGGACCCAAGGGAAAGACCGGTTCTTCCCTTGGCCTCTGAACCCTAAGTTGTCAAGAGTTCCCAGCTGAGGTCCCCTGGGCGAGGACAGGCAGTGGGCGTGTTTGTCACTATGACCCGAGGTTCCAGGGGAAGAGGGTGAAGCCCCCCATAAGCAGGAAGGCCAGAGCCACTCCTGTCCTTACGGACTTGCCCTCCCTTTGCTCTCCAAGGAGGACTTCACACTGCCAAGGGTTGACTTTGGTGGATCTTGCGGGCCAGGCAGACCTGTGTCTGCCCCTCCCTGGGGGGCCAGGGCTCCCCATGACACCCTCAGCACAGGGGTGCTTTGCCAGGGTAACGGGTGGACAGCCCACCCCAGCCGCTCAGACCTGTCCCTTTGCAGAGGGGGCCTGGTCCTGCCTCCCTGGCTCCTCTCTCTTCTTCCTGAGCAATGTTGTGTACACAGCTTACAGGGATAATGCCAGGATTAAGGACAGGAACCTGACCACAAGGTCCCCCAAGCTGAAGGGCCACTGTTTCTTCTTCCCCTTGGGGACTCCACTGGGAACTTTTGATAACTCAGGGCTCAGTAGCCATGTAAGAAACCATCTCTCACTTGGGTCTTGAGTTCGTGTCAGTTACGAAAGTAACCCAGGCTTTGTTGGGGAGACATACAGGACAGGTCAGGTAGAGGGCATCTTCTTGCACAGCAAGGAGAGGACAGGCTGGTCCCGCTGTCCTTGGGGAACACTGGCTGGCCTGATAGATGAGGTGAGTGGTTTCTTACCAGCCGAGCCGCAAAGGTGTGTGTCCCTGGCTTGCTTCCCTTACAGTGGCCTCCCCTCAGAGTGTCAGCCCCAGTAGACCAAGTGCCCCTCGGTCTGCATCTGCTCTTCATAAGGGAAATAGCCGAGTAGGGAGGCTGTCCACAGCTGGAAATGCCTGTGCATCCTTTCTGGGATGACACAGGGTCAAAAGGCCATCTCATCCATTCAGACACAGAAGTGAATACAGGGAAGCTAAGCACTTGTGAAGAATGGGAATAGCCAGGCATGGTGGCCACACCTGCCATCCAGGCACACGGAAGGCAGAGGCAGGAGGATTGCAAGTCCCACGCCAGCCCCAGCTATGTCGTGAGACTTTGTCTTAAAAACACAAAACGGGCATGACATGGGTGCTCCTGAGTCCTGTGTTCTCCATTGGGTGTGGACCTTCCAGGGACCAGCGCTGCTTCCCAGCCTGACCCAGAGCACACCTGCTGCTCACAGCCCTGTTCTGCATCTGAGCCAGGCTGTGACTGATTGGAGCCAGGGTCTCCTCCTCGGCACAGTGGACATGGTGGGGAGGTGTCAGTAGCACCCCACAATTGCAAGACCAGAAATGTTTCAAGATCCTGCCACTAGAGGTCACTGCTTCGAATGTTGCCTGGCCTCATAGGGGTCCATTTGAGAGCCCTCACCGTATGGCCAGCTGGTGCCCCGCAGCCTGGCAAGCACCCACCCTTGTGGGTGCTGACCCAGCCGCTTTCTTGACAGCAACTGAAGCAGCAGCGGGACAAGCTGAGGCAGTACCAGAAGAGGGTCACACAGCAGCTGGAGCAGGAGCGGGCCCTGGCACGGCAACTGCTGCGAGATGGCAGGAAAGAGTGAGTGGGGCCGGGCGAGGGGCTCAGCCCTGTGGCTGGGGGGGCAGCCAAGGTGGGCACAGCCATCACCATGGGCTTCCCCTGCAGACGGGCCAAGCTGCTGCTCAAGAAGAAGCGGTACCGGGAACAGCTTCTGGACAGGACAGAGAACCAGATCAGCAGCCTAGAGGCCATGGTAGGCGGGCCTGGGCCTTTGCCAGGAACCTGAGGGCCTCCAGGGTTGGTCTAGTCCTGGGTAGTGTGAACAGGTCAGAGGTTGAGGGGTCAGCACAGGCATCCCTGGTACTAGGGCTGAGCAGCCCTAGTACCACTCTTGCTAGCTCAGCAAGCTGGCAAGCAGCTGGCCATACTTTTGAGTGTCTTCTGGCAGGAGAGGGACGGGGCACAGGAGTGGTCCTGACTCCAGCAGCCCCTGTGGGCAGAGCTGCCACCTGACCCTGCCTGGGTCTCCCCTTAGGTGCAGAGCATCGAGTTCACACAGATCGAGATGAAGGTGATGGAGGGGCTGCAGGTGGGGAACGAGTGTCTCAACAAGATGCACCAGGTGGGTCCTCGCTGGTGGGCAGGTATGGAGGAGGGTCCCAGTGGAGCTGCCAGCCAGGACGAGTTTGTGCCAGAACCAGGGCATGAGCCTGGCTGGACCAGGGAGAAGCACCAGTGCCTGGCAGGCAGGCAGCTTAGGGCCAAAGGGACTTGAGGGTGGTGTGGTGTGGCACAGCAAGTGGACTGGGTGCATGGGTGCTGAGTGACAGGGAAGGTCTGCTGGAGTAAGGGACAGTGTGGAGCTAATCTTGAAGAGACTCCAACCTTGGCTCAGGAAATGTCATGGGTGTGAACAGTGGGGGCTCCTGAGGACAGGCCAGCAAGTAGGCCAGTTAGAGAGCAGAGGACTTGTTGGCAGGGTCAGGTGCTTCTCTGAATGTCTGAATAGGTGTGTGTGGCATGGGTGCCAACCAAGTAGAGTGCTGTGTTGAACTTGCCAGTGGAGGGAAATCAAGTCACTGTGCAGCTGTGGTTTCTGCTTTGATGTGTTTTACCCATAACAGTCAGGGTTGTCTTGGGCGCAGGAAGGTCTGGGCAGTGCCGTGCGGGTGTCTGAAGACGGATGTGACGGCTCCTGTAGCCAGAGGCCCTGCCTGCACAGAATGACCGAGGTGTCAGGGGCCCTGTGCCTAGCTTCATTGAAGCAGGAACAGAGCACAAGGCTTGGCCTCTGATGTGGGGGCTGTCATTGCCTCACTGACCAGCTTCAAAACCTTGTCCACAGGTGATGTCCATAGAGGAAGTGGAGAGAATCCTGGATGAGACCCAAGAGGCCGTAGAGTACCAGCGGGTAGGTGCCAGGCTACTAGTCCACCCCCACCTGCCAGTCAGTGCCATTGCCAGCCTGGTGAATGGACGGCTGGCCACCCTCAAGGACCAGATCACCCCACTGTGTGTGCTGACCACTTTTCTCCAGGGGGCACCCTGGAGCCACAGCCACCTTCTTTCCCTGGGCCCACCCTGGTGAATGGACAACTGGCCACCTTAAGGGCTGCTTTGAGCAGGGGCTTCCTGGGCCAGCATAGCTGCCCTCCATGCTGCTCCTCCTTTTGCAGCAAATAGATGAGCTGCTGGCAGGGAGCTTCACGCAGGAGGACGAGGACGCCATTCTGGAGGAGCTGGATGCAATCACTCAGGTACTCACCCCTGGACTAGGCGCGGTCACCAGTCAATAAGACGCTGCAGTGGGCCTCGCCTGTGGTGGTGGGCCTTGGGTGCACCTAATTGTCTCCCTAAAGTGACTCACGCTTGCCCTAAACCAAAGCCCTCTCCATGCGCCCGGCTGGCAGCTGGAGAGAGCAATGAAGAGGAGCAATTGGGGGCCACCTCAGGGTCTTGGAGCAGTTGTGACTCAAGTGTCTGGAATGGGCCCACCGTGCCTGTGCTCCCTCATGTGACTCTCAGGCAGTGGGTTTTCTTTTCCCCACCATTTCTGCTGACTCCTGTGCACACTGGGCTGGGTGTACTGCTCCTGCCCCCATTCCCAGTCTACAAGTGCTGTATGTACCCCCAGAGCCACCTGTTGTCCTGAGCCCAGTAGGTCTGGCCAGGAAATACAGCAGAGGTTCTGTCACATCTTTCTGGCCCTGGGGGTGCCAGCATACCCTGGTTGCCTGTTTCTGCCATGGTCCTAGCCTTGTGAACTAGGGCCTCTGGGGACAACCCAGGAGTCAACCATTGTCATGCCCCTCAGGATCCTGAAGACTGTAGGACAAGCCACCACTGTGGTAGCTGTGTCACCATCCAGGTGATGTGGGTCTCCACAGACGCAGCAGCTGGGGTGGTGCAGGCCTGGGCCTTGCAAGCAGGAGAGCCTTGTCCTGCTCAGAATCTGCAGTCAAGCAGGTCTGGCTCCTCAGAGAAGAGGCTGCCCCAGCAGCCTGTGAGGCCCTCACAAAGGTCTCATAGCCTCCCTTTGCTTCTTGCAGGAACAATTTGAACTACCAGAGGTTCCTACAGAGCCCCTTCCTGAATCAAACCCAGGTAACTGCACGTCTTGTGCTTCTTAGTATGCAGGGCACGCTGGGTCCTCGGAGGGAACAATATCAAATGTGCCCATTCTCCTGGTGCCTTTCTCCGTGCAGGGGACACATGTGTGTTTGTGGTCATGGCCTGCTCTGTGTGGGTGCCTGGCCTCAAATTGGGCCTGAGTATCTGAGGGTTTGGGTCACCTAGTGAGATGAGAGCCAGAGCCACTCACAGAAGTGTCCACTCACTAGAGCTGCAAAGGCTTGTCAGCTGCACTGCTCCTTCAGGGTCAGGCCGGTTGCCTGGAATGGGCTGCCCTGGGATGGCAGCTCCTGCAGCATTGCTGAGCACAGGCCCTTGGAAAGCTTCCACCCGGACCCTGGTTTTTCTTTTCCTACTTCCTCTGTTCCTTGAGGCTGTGCTGGGGACTGTTGAGATGGGCTTCATTCACTTAGCTGGCCTCCGTGGGCCCATCTGGCTTCCTGTTGTAGCTCTTCTCTGGTTTGGCATGCCCTTCTCCTAGTGGCCTGCTCTCAGTGGCCTCTGTGGCCTCATTCTCCTGTGGAAGTGTCTGCCATGGTCTTTTATACATCACAAACATTTCTGTTTCCTCCACAGAAAAAGCCCCTGTCAAAACCAGACCCAGGCAGGCAGAGCTGGTGGCAGCCTCATAACTTGGCCTCTTACGGGATTCACAGGGACTCCCCAAGGACTGACCCACAGAAAATTGCCTGCAGGGCGGCCCTCGAGGGCTCCCAGGAGGCTGACATAGGCCGGGCTGGCAAGCATGGACAGTGCTGACGGCAGAGCAACGGCACACACGGGGCTCGCACATCAGGACAACTCCACAGTGTTTCCCTCACAGTCTAGTCTGAACGCTCTGTGGTGCTGTTTCCTTGCTCTCATTTCTGGATTAAACAGCCACATTCAAGCCCTAGGCCAGGCCAAGGTTCTGGCAGCTGTGGTTCCCACGGTGACCACCCAGGCCTGTGCTCCTGGTGCTGTTCAAACTGCTGACCCTGTCCCCTGTAGCTTGCACTCCTCTGGGGAAAATGCCCTCAGACTGGGGGTTCCTCTACTTCCTCTTCACTTCTTTGCCGCTCCCATTAGCTGGTAGGGGGCTTTCATTAAGGGGTCCTGCCCTTACTTGGCATCTCAACATCTCTCAGCTTCTGTGCAGGCTAAGGGTGGAAACCCAGGAAACGAGTTTTCTAAACCTCTCGGTGCCTCTTCTTTGGCACTCCAGACTCAAGCCTCTTGTATCTGGGGGAGGTGGGCCATGAGCCGTGCCTGCTGGATCGACAACTTCAGAAGCCCCAACTTCCTGCTTCAACACTCGTGGGTCTCACACAAAGAAAAGACATCCCAAATGTGCAGCAAGACCCTGCTCCAGCAGGTGTGCCCTGCCTTGTGTCCAAGGGGATCCTGGACCCTGAGCCACCAGCAGCTAAGGCAAGAGGCCCAGAGCCTGGAAGTGACTTCTCGTACTTGGCACTGTTTGTTTCTGGACAGTCTCTCCGGGTTTCCACGGGTCTGTGAGCAGCACAGACCCCAGAAGGCCTCACACACCTTTGGGGCCCACCAGGAACAGAGAGGCACCTCTTCCTAACCCCAAACAGGTTGGCCCCTGTATTAAAGTTGGCCCCCAGCATGGTTTTCTGTTCCGTCTTGGGCCTGGTTGGTATCTTAGCGTGGTTCCCTCTGGCTTTGGCTACACAGGTAGGCTAGAGTGTGGTTTCTGCTCTCATGACCTAAGACACAACTTCTTGGTCACCATGCCTGGACAAATCAAAGATGACACTAAGTCAATTAGAAGAGGTAGAAGTTCTGGGCTCCCCCTGGTGGTGGACAACGGGCCAGGGGACTCCAGCTTGTGTGGCCCTGGGCCCCAAAGGTCGCCTCTGGGCAGCTACACACTTCAAGGGCAGCGCACTGCTCTGGCCACATCTGAGAAGGCACAAGGGTTGCCCATCCTCATTCATGTGGGGAGTGGCTGGAGTCAGGTCTCAAGGGCCCAGGCTTGAGATCCCTCGTGGTGAGGGGGACCACTTGTTTGGAGTCATGATGCCCATGTGGGAAACCAGATCCCGAGGGAGCAAACAGGCAGGACCCTCTGATGGACAGCCTCCTCATCCTGTGTGGTGACACTGGCCTGTTGTTGCCAGGTGTCAGGCTTTTTCAGGAAAGGAACCTGGGTTACCATGTTCAGTGCACTGGGGACAGTGCTGAACAGCCACCAAGACCTGCAGACCAGCTGCAGCGACAGCCCTTCTTGGCTCTTCTACAATATGTGTGTCTTCTAGGAGGGGGCTGTGCCTGCCAGCCACATGGAGATTTTGCAGAAAACACTCCCCTGGTTGCCCACTGGCATCTGTAACTGCAGGTCTTAGGCCCATGCAGTGCCCCTTTGGCCCCATGCATGTGGAAAGGACCAAAGGCCTGCCTTCAGGGAAGCATAGGCAGACCCTGGCTAATTTGATCCCAGACCTCAGGCACAGACTCACCAGACTTTTTAGTAGGTGTCCACCAGCTGGTGAAGTGGCCCTAGGAGAGGCTGAGTACCTGGCAGCATGTTGTGGACCAGGCTCTGTGCTCAGCTCCTGAGCCAAGCCAGATTGGGCCATGGCACTCAGCCTTGGGGGAGCCATCATCTCCTGGGACAGCCAAGGACGGAAGGGTCACAACCCCTCATACTGTCCATGAACCTCATGGGCTCTGCCCTGGCAGCCCAGAACAGCCTTGAGCTAATTCCCAGGCTCTAGCCTTGGCATGGCTTGTCTTGTAACTCCCTGTTCTGTCGTGGGGCTGGCCAGAGCCTGACCTGACTCCCTTGTAGCCTAGGTGGGGACATAAGACCCAAGTCACATTCAGTGCAAAGCTTGTGGTACAGCTGGTGTCCTGCTGGGGAAGATACTGGAGGCCAAGGAGGCTTGGAAGGGGATGGGTTGGGAGATGGAGACTGAGCAGGGCCCGTGCTGAGTGGTACAGAGGGGCTGGAGAGACACTGGGAACACAGGACACCAGCAACTTAGAGCTCCTGGGAAGCCATTCAGGCCCTGGCACAGAGGCACAGGCAGTGAGGAAGGATTCAGGTTTCCAAAGGCCTTGTGGGCAGTGTGGGAAAGGTATGGCCTGGACAGGGGGCAGAGATAGGGTGGGGGTGTCCTGGGTGGGATGAGGACACCTGACCCCCATGCGGGCCCACTGCCTGGCTGGCTCCTGCACAGACCAGTCATTCAGTGAAGGGAGGAGATTTTAATCCAAACTCAAATCCCAGCTTCTTGCTAGCTGGGCTTGGCCACCAAATGTTTTGCACCTCAGTTCCTGTGTGTGTGAGATCTTGGCGGGGTCTCGGGTCTCTGCAGTCTCTTCTGGCCTTGATTCCATTTTTTGTAGGCTGGCCACCCAACTTTGAATTGTGCGCACCTGGAAACCAACTCAGTTTTAGAAACTTGGTTTCTTTGTGGGGCTGTAACAACGCCTGGGACTGGGAGAGTTACGATGAACGAACTTATTTCTCACAGTTCTTGAGGTCGAAAGTCCAATGTCAAGGTGCCAGCAGCCTTCCAGGGCCTTCCTGCTGTGCCTTCACGTGGCCGAAGGCAAGGAGGGTCCAACGTGCCCTCTTAAGGACACTCATGAGGGAGACCCCGGGGACTCAATACTGCTACAGAGGCGCCAATGTTCAACCATCACAGAAGCAACAGGACAAACAGTGACCGTTGGAACCCCAAGTGAAATCGTGTGAGCTGCGTTACACCATCAGAAAGAGACAGCACAGCCATGGTGGATCCGCTGCAGAGGTACACGGCCCAGGCAGGAGCTGCGGCATGGACGCCTGGCTTCGGTGTTTGCTTTTCAGTGCCAGGATCAAACCCAGGCCTCGTGTAAGCCAGGAAAGTGCTTTCCTCCAAGCTGCACCCCTGACCCTTATATTTTGCTTTTTAAATGAACATGCCAGAAAACTGAAATTTTATTTTTCCGGACAGTTCTGTGAGTTTCAGCTCATATCGACTCTGGTAACCACCATCAGGATACAGGGCACTCCATGCCCCAAAGCTCCCTCCTCCTGGCCTCTCATGGTCTCCCCCTCCCCGCTCTCACCTCTGTGACAACTAATCTGTTCTTTTGCGAATGTCACATAGTGGAAATCACTGTGTATTGGCTTTGGACCGTGGCATCTGTCCCTTTGCCAGTTACTCAGGTGTTCATGTGTGCCCAAAGTTGGCTCCTTTTTCTTGCCTAGTTGTATTCCCTTGGTGGATAAACCACTCGTGTTTGTTGAGGGACATCGGGTTGTTTGCAGTTACTGCTGATTGTGACCGACTGTTCCCAGTGCTCAGCAACATGGCAGGCACAGGTGTGTGTCTCGTCTTAGGAGCCATTCCTGAGGGCGACAGACCAGCACTCACGTGGAAGTACTTGACTGCTTCTTCTTTTAACTGCTCTGACTGCACTCCTGTGTCCCTCTTAGTCCTGCATTGCCCTGGTGGCCAGGGAGCCAGGCACCATTCCTGAGCTCACCTGGACCTCACTTTAAATTACAGCACCCAGGAGGCTGGGGCAGAAGGATCTCACGTTTGCGGCCTGGGCTACGCCTATGATTTCTTTTTGAGAATTTTATAGGCAGGGCACAGTGGCTCATGTCTATAATTCCAGCCACTTGAGAGCCATGGATAAGAGGATCAAGGTTTGTGGCCAGCCAGACAACAGCATGAGACCTATCTGAAAAACAAAGAAAAAAGGGCTGGAGGGGTGACTCAAGTGGTGGAGCACCCACCTAGCAGTGCAAGGCCCCAAATTCAAACCCCAGTACTGCCAGGGAGGGGAGGGTTTTATAGTTTTAGTTCTTACATTTAGGTCTTTGGTCCATTTTGTTTGGCAGGTCTACTGTGTTCTTTTGTGTGTGGATACCCACTGTCTCAGCACCATTTGTTAAATGTGCAGTCCCCCTGCCCCACCAGATCGTTCTGCCACCCTTGCCAAAAATCAGTTATCATAAAGCCAGTTTGCTTCCAGACTCTCAGCTCTTTCCCACTAGCCTACAAGTCCATCTCTACATCCTCAGGGTCAATGAGCTCTGAAATTGGGGCGGGTGAGTCCTCCAGCTTTGTTCTTTCTCAAGATTGTCTGGCATTCTGGGTCTCTTGGAGTTCCAGTTGGATTTTAGGATGCAGTTCAGTCTTCAACAGGGATCACTTTGAACGTGTAGATCAGGTCTGAGAGCACTGCAGGTCATGGAGACAGGCCGCTGTTTCCATTTATTTAGGTCTTTCTTACTTTCTGTCCACAAAGCTTATTCTTCAGGGTATAAGTTTTTGTGTTTCTGTTTCTTGGTTTTTTGGGGTTTTTTTATGGACCTGGGCATGGAACCCAGGGCCTTGTGCTGCTGGGCGAGCCCTCTATCACCGAGCTGCAGCCCAGCCCAGCTTTGCACTGCTTTTGTTAAATTTATTACTAAGCATTTTTAATGCTGTGTAAGTGGCACCTTCTTAATTTTAATCTCAGACTATTCACTGGGAGTGCGCAGAAGTAAGTTGATTTTTGCGACTTTCCTGAGCATGTTAATACTAGAGTTCTTAGTAATCCTAAGGCGTTTCTACATAAACGATCACACCATCTACTGAGGCAGAGCCGTTCTTCATTTCCAACCTTCCCTTCCCAACTGTCCTGGTGAAACCTCCACTGCCGCGCTGAGCAGAACTGGGCACCTCCCAGCCCCAAGATACCTAAAAGGAAAGACAAAGTCCACGCAAAGAGCATTTCAAGGAAGAGAGGGGGCTTGGACTTGTCTCATGCACTGTGCCGTTGTCCCCTGTGGACCAGTCGTGTCTCTGCTGCTTCCTCTCTCCTCGGTACCGGTTCCCAGGGAAGGAAAACAAACGCACTTTGAGCCTGGCTGGTACAACACGGTCAGCAAGGCCACCCGACATTTGAGTGAGGGGTGCTGCATCCTTAAGCAAAATAGACGTTTGATCAGCTGTCTTAGGTCAAGTGCACCGTCTCCTGATCATCACCTTCTGTTTGGAGTAGCCCGTGACAGTCCACACGTCCCCAATAGCCACTTTCTCACTTTGACAGCTAAAGCCTGAGTTCAGGGAACAGAGCAAGACAAACGGAGGCTCCCTCAGCACTCTGTAGAGGAAGCCAAAGCAGGTGGGTTGTGCAGGTGACTCCTATGGGGGGTCCCCTGCTGTGTCTTCTCTCTTTTCCTGCGACTTTGCCCAGAGGGCCTCCATATCAGAACTGCAAAGAAATACAGCCAGACCTCTGAGAGATAGAAACCTTGTTCTTCTGACAAGAAGAGTTGTGAAAAGGGGCCTGGAGGTCCAGAAAGTGTGTACATGTGCACGTGTGTAGGGTGCGTGTGTACATGTGTGTATTCGTGTGTGTGTGTGTGTCCCAGAGAGGAGAGAGCTAGGGAAAAGGACCCGCAGTTCTGCACAGGAACAAGCCCAAGCCCAGGCTCACCCACGAGCCACACAGGCGAGGGACAGACTGAGAAGCAGCATAAAACTTCTTTGAAACGGAACTCATGCTGGAACCACAGGCCACTGAGGCAGCAGAACTTGTAATGTGAATGAGCCAGGCTGATAGGCTGCAAGAACTGAAAGTTAACATTTTCCAGGGTTTACAACAGAATCTACATGGCAAATTGTCCATTTTCAACCCAAGCCGCTTCCATACAAAGAACCGTGAACACATGACCAGCTTCCAAAGGAAAAGGCAATCAACAGATGCCAGCCCTGAGATGGTGCAGGTGATGGGATTATCATACAGAGACTTCGGTGCAATTACTACAGCCATGTCACCTAAGTCACCTAAGGTAGAGGCAACTACACTTGAGACAAATGGGCAGGCAGGACTTCTCAGCTGAGCAGAAGCCAGGTACAAGGACAGGATGGAAATCCAGAACAGCAAATACAATACCAGAAACCTAAGACATTAAACTGGCTCAGTAGTGAGAGATGTCTGAGGAAAGAGTCTGTGAACTTGAAGACAGGTCAACAGAACTTGTCCAATCTGGAGAACAGAGAGAGAGGTGAGACCGGGAGAGGGGGCCGTGGGCAATATCAACACCTACCGTGCTGTTAAAATCCCACAAGGAGAGGAGAAAGAGACAATGGTAGAAAAATATTTGAATATTTGGCTAAAAACTCCCAAATTTAGTGAAAGACATCAATGTACAGATTCAAGAAGTTTGGTGATTCACAAACAGGATAAATCCAAAGAAAATCAGACGTCGATGTGTCATCAAACCGATACTAGCAAAAGGCAAATAAAATGTCTGGATGGCAAACAGGAAAACAAAACACGATGACCCAGGAATAACAATTGGATCTCTAATCAGAACCCAGGAAATAGTGGAATGGAACTTTGCTACAAGAAAAGAACTGTCACCAGAGCACAGTGTCTGCAAAAATGTGCCTCAGGAGCAAAGGGAGAACTGGCATTCACTGCACACATGCTCTGAAAAGTGCTACAAAAAAGTGTTCAGGCTGCAGGGGAAATTTTGTATCTTTAGGAATAAAAGAAGAAGAACAGAGAAATAGTAGAACTCTGGGGAATATTAACGGTTTTTTTTGAGGGTTTTTTTTTATTTCTTTTATTCATATGTGCATACAATGCTTGGGTTATTTCTCCCCCCCCTTCCCCTGCCCCTCCCTTCCCCCTGCCCCCTCCCTTTCCCCCGCCCCCTCCCTCTCCCCCACCACCCCCTCGATACCAGGCAGAAACTATTTTGCCCTTATTTCTAATTTTGTTGTAGAGAGAGTATAAGCAATAATAGGAAGGAACAAGGGCTTTTGCTTGTTGAGATAAGGATAGCTATACAGGGAGTTGACTCACATTAATTTCCTGTGCGTGGGTGTTACCTTCTAGGTTAATTCTTTTTAATATAACCTTTTCAATAGTTCCTGGTCCCCTTCTTCTATTGGCCTCTGTCATTTTTAAAGTTTCTGCATTAGTTCCTTTGCATTGAGGACATCAAATGCTATCTTGTTTTTTTGGGGTTTCTTGCCTATCCTCATACCTCCCTTGTGTGCTCTCGCTTTAACATGTGATCAAAGTCCAATCTTGGGGGTTGTTTCTTTTGAGACAAGGTCTTGCTATATAGCCCAGGCTGGTCTTGAACTAAGGATTCACCTGCTTCTGCTTTCTGCATGCTGGGATTACAGGCACCTGCCACCACTGCCCAGCTCCTTTTAAGTTTAAATATCAACATTTAAAATATGTATGACTGTTACTTTTGTTCCTTTTTTTTTTTTGGCAGCACTGAGTTTCAAACTCAGGGCCTCATGCTTGCTAGGCAGGTGCTCTACCACTTGAGCCACATCCCAGCCTGTGTGTGACTGTTGACAGCAAAATTGTAACACTGGTGAGGTTTTCAGTATATGAAATTGTGATACATATGGCAACCGTATCGTGACAGGAGCAGGTGGAAAGACATATGCTTATAGGTGTCTACCAAAAAGAGCAAACCGGTAAAATCAAAAGCTAGTTCTTTGAAAATTTCATAATCCTTGACCTGATCAAGAAAAGGAGAGAATATAAATTACAGTATTAAAAGTGAAAGAGGAAGCATCACTACAGATCTTACCGACGTTAAAAATATTAAGGAAATATCACAAACAGTTTTATGCTCATAAATTTGACAATTTAGATGAAAAAGGATGATTTCCTTGAAAGACATCAACAAGGAAAGCTTACTCAAGAATAAATAGATAAGCCAAATAGCTGTAAATCTATAAAAACGTTAAATTCTACCAGATATTTGAGGCAGACTTAATATCAATTCCACATGAACTCTTGCAGAAAACAGAAGAGGACTAAACACTTCTCAGCCTATTTTAGGATCCTGATACCAAAACCATGAGGCCATTGTGTGAAAAGAAAAACACAGACCAAAAGCTCTCATGAACATAGATCAAAAACCCTCAGCAAAACATTAGCAAATTGAAAGCCAGATTCAGCGGTGGATATTCAGCGGTGGATACTCAGGGAAGCCCCAGTTACTTGGTAGGCAAACTTTTTTTTGTTTTTGAACTCAGAGCCTCACACTTGTGCTGCTCCACCAGCCATCCTAGCTACTTGGGAGGCTGAAGTCAAGAGATCACTTGAACACAAGACTTCACAACCAGCCTGGAAAATATAATGAGATCCCATCTCAAAAAAATACAACTTTGGAAGTTGACCCCAGCAGTAAGTCCTCTCCTCCTCCTCCTCCTCCTCCTCCCCCTCTCCTTTGTGTGATGCTGGTGACTAAACCAGATCTGCACGCATGCTGAGCAACCACTCAACCACTGAGCTCGAAGAAGAGATCTTTGTCATAAAGCAAATGGGATCTTCAAGGTTGGCTCAACCATCAACATCAATCAAAATAATTCACCAAGTCGACAGCCTAAAAAGGAAACTTGTAGCACACTAGGAACAGTCTGTGGCTTTGCCTCCTGTGATTTTGGTTTAGACCATGGTTTGACTAAGATCTAAAAAAATTAAATGGAAAATCTCAGAAATAAACATGTGCTAAATCACATGCTGTTCCAAGAAGCCTGATGAAATCCTCTGCAGTCCTGCTCTGTCCTGCCCTGGATGCGAGTCACCCCTTTGTGCAGTTTACACACCTGTAACACTACCTGCCCATTAGTCTCGAAGGAACCTGCCGGTTATCAGGTTAACCACTGGGTATCTTTCTGCAGAGTTTGGGGCTACAGAACCCTTATTTACTTAACAACGGCTCCTAAGTGCAAGAGTAGTGAGGATGATGATTTGAATCTGCTTCCTTTCTGTGAAAAGGTGAATGTTCTCGACTTAAGGAGAGAAAAACATGGCATGCCGAGACCTACCAAGAACGAGTTTTCTGTCCGTGAGGTTGTGAGGAAGGAAGAAGACAGTTGTGCCAGTTTTGGTGGCACGCTTCAAACTGCAAAAGGTACAGCCACCACGCGTGACTGGTGCTTGGTTATGAAAAAGGCCTTAGGCTGTAGAGTTTAGAATGAGGCTTTGGGCACCCATGGGGGGTCTAGGAACATTCCCCCCAGATACACAGGACTTCTGTAGAAGGAGGCTTCCTTAACTTTACAGAGGACACCTGTGAAACCCTGCAGATAATGCATGGCAAAGGGTGGAGCGTTCTCCCGTAAGATAGGGAGCAAGTCACAGTGTCACTCCACCACTGTCCTGGCCAGTGTCAGAGCAAGAGAGAGGAGACGTGCACAGACGTGGGAGGAAGACAGCATGACCATCTACCTAGAAAAGCCCAAAGGAGTCTACTAGAACTAACTGCAAAGTTAACAAGGCCACAGAATATCAGGTCAACAACAAAATTCAGTACACGTTTCTGCTTACTAGCAATGAACAACTGGAAACTGAAATTAAAATTTTAAACAGGGAACAAATTTTCACTTCCAAGTAGGAAGGAGTAGTTTATTACAGATAGATGCTCCTAAGAACCAGAAAAGCCAGACAAAAATATAAAAATTATCTCTGAAGGCATCAGAAGGCTGCAGAAGCAGTAGACTGGCGGGGTGACAATTCCAGAGTGGGGACCCACAGGGGGATGAGGACCATCTGCGGCCAGCACTTGCCAAGGTTTGGCTCATGCTGGGTTTAATGACACACCAGAGATTCAAGAGGCGTCGGGAGTGGAGACTTGAGGGCTGACCTCTCCTTCAAGACTTTAACAAGTTTCCAAGGGGTGTGAAGACGTTGAGGGCTTACGTGAGGTTTCTGGCAAGCAGAGCAGAACTGCCTGATCTCTTGGGCTGAGCAGACCAAGCACCTCACAAGAGAAGACGCCCATGCTCCCGGCAGGCTCACTGTGGGAGCCCCGGAGGCTGGATCCCTCGAAACAGGAGCAAACCAGAAGCCGACTTAGCAAGGCGCAGCCCACCACTCAGCTTGGTGCTGGAGTAGAAGGAGGCAGTCAGCCTCCTGCAGAGGCGAGCTGAACCCTTGCGGCAGGAGCACAGAGCCATCAAGAGGGGCTTAACACTCTTTTCCTTAAGACCCGGAGAGCAAATCCGTCAGCCACAGTGGCTAGATACAGAGCCAGTATCTAGACACAAGGGCAAGGCCAGGCCAATAAAGCTTTATTTACAGGAACTGGCATCTGCTCCATGGGCTGCAGTTTGCTGACCTCTCATCTGGTGCCACTCCAGCCTGTGACTCCTGACATCCAGCATTCAAACCACAGGGCTGGACACCAGGAGGAAAAGCAGCCAATGGAAAGGGATGCACAGTAATACAGACACGGAAGGCAGAAGCGAGGACTTGGGGACCTCTCTGGGTGGCATGTTTTTGTTTAAACAGAAACTACAGGGAATTTCACCAGAGAGCTGGAGTCTGTACAGCACAATGTTTAACAATCTCGGCAAAGCCTGTGGTGGGTCTGAACTCAGGGCAGGGGACGAGAAGCAGCTTAATCCGGGGTGAGTCAGGCCAAGCCCAGCTTACCACAAGTGAAGCTGCTGTTGTGACCAAAAGAGACAAGAGGCCCTGGGACCTGTGTGGAAACAGCCACAGAGCATGGAGGGGAGGTGTTGGCTGGGCCTGTCCCAAGCTTGTGGTTGGTGTGAAGGTCATCAGACTTAAGATGGAGTCACTTGTGTCAACCCTAACAAAATTAAGCGGACTGGAGGTATGGCTTAAGTGGCTGAGTATTTGCCTACCAGGTATGAGGTACTAGGTTCAGTTCCATCACAAAAAAAAATAAGAAATACACCTAAGAGGTTATAGAGGAAGGGTTTTCAAGCATGACTTGATAGTCACTGTCACAAGGGACTGTCAGAACCACAACCTTGCAGAGGCCATTGCAACCTTACACAGAAAGTCCTTTGCAAGGACACCCACTTAGCAACTGTCCATTCAACCTTAGGCTGGCTTCACCTTTGTTATTAATTCTTGTGGCCAAGGATTACCATTTCAGAACGGTTTATATAATACTCCTCATTTTTGTCTCCACCTCTTTGAGTATGCCATAGTGTACTGTGGCCCAGAGCAATGGCACTCCACTCTGAGATAGCTGTGATCATTCTTTGGAGGATCTCTATGGTTGTTATTTAAATTAGCAAGGTGACAAAGTGGGCCACACAGGCGTCCAAAGTCACCTGGGCTTCTGACCCTGCTCTGGGGAGGGGGGAACTCCATATTGCCCAGTCACTTCCTCTGCCTGGCTGGGCAGGGCTGCCTGGAGCTTGGGGGAGGGCCTGCATGCAGGCCACCCATTTTGGGTCTGCCCTGAGGACACAGGGCTTTGTCCTTGGAGGACGGATGTCACTGCAGACTGCCACGGGGGTTGTGGGGTCAGATTGCACCTTGAACATCTCAATGGGTGTGGAGATGGTTTGGAACAGCTTGAGGACTGGAAAGGGACCACTTCCTGGGTTCGGGGTAGAGGTGTTGGCTGGGGAGTATGGCAGGAAGTGAACAGCTGGAGAGAGATTCAGAAGCTGGCAAGGCTGGAGGTGGGCTGCACTGAGCTGGAGGTTGGCAGAGGAAGGCGAAGTGTGGCTCTGGGTTCCCATCTTGTGTGAGACCCGGGTTGGGAAGGACCTGGCTGGGGGTGTCAGGTAGATGGTTAGAGCCACAGCTGGGGCTCACGAGGTGGTCTGGACAAGAAATGTAAATGTGGAAACCACCTCAGTCCACAGGGAAGAGCTGGTGGGCCTGCACATCAGCTCTACAGGCAGCTAAACTGGGACTTCTGCTCTGGGTACCTGGGGGAGCCTGGAAGAGCCGGCCTGGCATCACCCGCCTGATGTCTGGCTTACTTCACCGTGCTGTCTGAAGCCAATTCCTTCCTTTGGCCTCCGTTTCTGCATCTGTGAGCCAGGGTCCCCACGGAACAGCCTTGAGCTGTGGAGAGGCCTCTGGCCAGGCCTGAGGATGAACAATCAATCCTGAATTCCAGTGTCCTGGCAGCAATTCCAGAAGCCCAAGCGCTCTTGGGTGTCTACAAACAAACTTCTTGTGCTTGTCCTGAGAAGTCGACTGGTTCTTAGGCCTCTCTAGGTAGGCCCCTCCTTGGTGGAGGAGGTGACACAGCTGGGCACAGCCCCTTTGACAAAGAGCTTCAGGAGGACAGTGCTGATGGGCAGAGCAGGGAAGACCAGTCCTGAGGAGTTTCCTCAGCTTAAACCCCTCACCCCCAACTTGTGAACACACTCAGCCTCAAAGCACACCGCAGCCTGATCCCAGAGACCTAGAGGGTGGCAGGTGAGGTAAGGGCTCAGTGAGGCCTGGAGGGTAGTGCAGTGGTTTGAACCCTTGCAGTGTAGGGCTCCTCTGTGGGAGGGTTGACAGAGAGGCCATTGCAAGAGGCAGGAGGGCCATGAACACCCTCACCAGTTTCTCCCACATGGGCACTTGATCACAGAGGCAGGAGGACCATGTGACATGCAGGGCCACTCTGGAACCCATTCACTGGAACCAGTTGGCTGTCAGGCTGGTACCCAAGGCTCTGCTGATACTCTTGTCAACAAATTCCATTTCTGCTGAAATCCTCAGAGCTCCCGCCTGCTGGCCTTGGCGGGCACAGTTGCTCTGGCTGGGAGGAGGCCACAGGACTCTGTCCTCCACTCACAGACAAGCTTGAGGCCTTGCAGACCCCTCCCCACTCTGGGTGACACATGGCCAACCCCACTGGGATGTTGTCACCTGGTGGGGAGTGGTCCAGCTCCCTGGCTTCTGGCTGTTACCCCTTAGCATCATCCACCTGCCAGAGCCACACTGGCTGGGCTTCCACCCAAATCGTCTGAGCAGAGCAGGTGGAGACTTGCTGTCCCTCTGCTCATGTCTGTGTCCATGGGCACCTGCACACTTCTTCACCAAGAGCACTTGGCAGCTCAGGACTCCTGCTCAGACCTCATGGGGCCGACAGTTCAGTTCACTTCACATCCCACCCCCTTCAGACGCCCTAGCACCACATGGGCTTGAAGGCAGCAGGAATGGCTCAATGAACAGAGACAGTCCTGGTTGTCCTTGCTCTATCTGAAACTGCTGGGGCCAGGAGAGGCAGCTGGACACTTCCAAGGAAGCCTGTAGCTGGGAGAGACAAGATCTGAGCCAACCCCCCCACCCCCCGCAAGAAAAGGCCAGGTGCAAGCCAGCTTCTGAGGGCACTGGAATGAAGGCTCTAAAACTCTAGAGAAGATTCTCTGGCAACAGGACAGAGGTTCAGCGTCATCAGGCAGCATTGGGAAAATGATCAAAACCCCAGTGAGAGTCCACACCACGCTCCCTAGGATGGTAGGATTTTCAAAAACAAAAGAGCAGGAATAAGTGTTGGTGAGAATATGAAGAACCGGGAAGCCTCCTGGATTGCTGGCGGGAAGGTGAAAGGTGCAGCTGAGAACGGTGCCAGTTCCTGGAGAGTTAAACATAGACTTGCCTTACAGACCAGTTCCAGTCCTACCCAGACATCCACCAACCCACACATCAACACAATGCCACATACCTGCACAATGGAAAACTGTCGCCCATAAAAAAAAGTGAAGATAAGGTTCAGATGTGCCTCAGATGTGATGGTCATTCTGAATGACCCCATTAAATGAAGTAAGTGCCCAGAACAGGCAACTCACTGAGACAGAGGCAGACTAGGCTCTATGGTAGTGGGGTGGGGGAGGCTATAAGATGGGAAGTCACTGCTGATGGCTGAGGGCTCCTTTTGGGGTGATGAAAATGATCTAAGACAGGTATGGTGTTGCATACTTATAATCCCAGCACACCAGAGGCTAAGGAAGGAGGACTGTAAGTTACAGACCAACCTAGGCTACATATCGAGACCTTGTCTCAAAAGAAAAAATGAAAGGGCTTGGGGGTGTGTAGCTCAGTGGGAGTGCTTGTCTAGTTTTTGCAAGGCCTTGGTTCCATCCCCAGCAATGAAAAGAGAAAAGAAAAGAACTTAGAACCAGGTCATGTCCGCAGCTGCGGGACATTCTGAAGGCAGAAAATTCCTCTAAATTGGGCTGAACACTTCAAAGTGGTTAAGTCACCCAGGCGCCAGTGGCTTATTCCTGTAATCCTAGCTATTTGGTAGGCTGAAGTCAGGAGGATTAAGATTCAAGGCCAGCCCTGACAAATAGTTTGTGAGACCTCATCTCCAAAATTATCAGAGCAAAATGGCTTGGAGGTGTGGCTCAAGCAGTAAAGTGCCTGCTTTGCAAGCACGAAGCCCTGAATTTGAATCCCAGTCCCACCTAAAAAAAAAAAAAAAGGCTAAATCGTATATAATTTTTACTTCAACTAAAAAAAAAAAAAAAAAAAAAAGGATCCTTTGCAAACTGAGACCATAAAGAACAACCTTTCCTGCCATGCTAAGGGTCAGACATCCCCCCATAGTCCTTTGGTTGGCTCCTGGCAGAGCACAGGTGATGACTACGCTGGCAGCAGGACTGCTTCACCCATGCTGTCTCCTTTTCCTTGCAGGCCGGGGAAGGGAGATGGGGGTATTCCTTCCTTCTGGAGACAGAGCAGGCTAAGGGGTCTGTGACTCTGCCTTGGTTGTGGACTTCCTAGGAGAAGAGTGCAGGACTCCAGCCTGGTCCCACAAACCCAGAACCCTGTGATCCACCTGCCGTGAGTCTGTGGCCTCCTCCTGGTCTGCCCGTGTGTCCCATCTCCCCTACAACCTGTCCACTCACTCTCTGGCTGTTTGTTTTGGGGCGCCTTTCTCTGGCTGTCCACCAGATGGCAGTGGAGGGTACTCAATGCCAGGTTCGTAGCCCCCTCCCAGTCCTGCCCTGCAGGGAGGGACGCAAACAACAGGAACTGAGGGGCCCTCCAGTCCCTTGCCAGGCCAGAGGCTGTCAAGCCGCAGCTATGTCTCCCAAAGAGCAAAGCTTACTCAAGCTGGACGCCCCAGGGTGGGTCCCCTCTGGCAAAGCCACCAGCGGGACTGTCTTCACAGAGCCTCTCACTCAGAGCCAGGACCTGCCGCAGAGCCCCAGCTCAGCCTCCCTTGAAATGGCCCCAAGGCTCTGCAGTAGTGAGCCCCAGTGGGTCCAGCCAGAGCCTTGGGTCCATGTTCCTGACAAGGACTCAAGGGACAGGGTTTTCCCAGTGGGAACTCTAAGAAGGGAAATTTGTGATGGAATCCAACACCATGAGCTCTAGGCACTAAAAGCCCAGTCCTGAGACTGCTGCATGAAGGACTTTGGTGGTTGGTTTCTGGGGCCACAAAGAAAAAAAATCTCCAAATGTGGGTGAGAATTAGCACCAGATTCCAGGGGCAAGCTGCCACATCTTCACAGGGATCCTTGTTCTTGCAATGGGATGACCTTTGCTAAGTTCACAGAGAGCTGACCTGATTGGACTAGGGGTCAAGTGTCACCCGAATCCACTTAGAGTCACTGTTCGCCCCCAGGGACGGAGTGGTTTTTTCATCTAGACAGCTAGGGAACAGTTTTCCTCAAACCTCTACTAAGATCTGTGCCTTCCAACTTTGTCAGAAGACAAGGAGCCTGCTGGGAGAGATGACATTCTCGAGCTTCACACTCAAATAGTTTTTCTCGAAATCGTATTACTTTCTGACCAGACGTGCCAGGGACACCATCCCAACACTCTGTACTTCTCGAAGTAGAAAGGCCCTGGCAAGTTTCCAACATTCTTCAAAAACTGATGAGCTCTCACTACAAACAGCACCCGCCCCTCTCCAGGCTGCTCCAGCATTAGTCCAGCTGGAGACTAGCAGTGTCCATGCAAGGACTTGGCCAGTACCTCAGGCAGCCTTGGGGCAGCTGCCTGCTCTCCCCACCTCCCCCAGCACCACAACTCCGTGGCCCGTGGTCTGGCTGCATTGTTGCCCTGGGCCTTGGGAGTCTGCACTCCATGCAAGAACCCTGCAGCCCCTCTGCTTCCTGAGGAGCATCTGGTCAGGTAAACACACTTCTTTCTCCTGCAGGTGTCCCCCCACCAGAACTCCGGGGAGCCAATTTTGCCTCTGCCCTGACCAGGCCCCCAGGGTGCGCTTCTTTCATCAAAGCCTTTCTAGCATATTCTGGAGTAAATTGTAGAAGGGCAACAAGGTAATTGGGTATCAAAAGAAGTGGCTCTTATGTTTCTGGAATGACCACTACACACAGGGTGTCTTTTGGGTCCCACAGCCATTGGACAGAGTTCCACTGCCTGGGTCTGACAGTGAGCAGATAGATAAACACTAGGTGACTGGCTAGTGTTTAGAGCAGCCCAGTGTTGTGTCAATATGCCAGAGAGCTGCACGTATGTTCTGAACTAGGCTCTAATGGGAAAGATCCCTCTGGATGGCCTTGATTTCCCAGGAAGCAAGAAGAAATCACGTAAGGCTCTGAGTTTGGGTAAGGCCCTGAAAGCTAGATGGGACACTCAGTCCACCCCAGGTGGCGGCTTCTGCTGCCTCTTCAGCTAGGAGCTGCCTGTCTTGTCTCTGTCCCACCTCCAGGGGCGCATGCCTTGGCCACCCTAGGCTCTGCTGACTTTGGACAGGTGACAACAGGATGGCCCCAGACAGTCTCCCTGTGTCTGACAACCAAGAGCAGGCAGGGCGCCTTCCTGCTCCTAACCGGAGCCCCCCACGCACTTCTTCTTGTTTATCTGGAAACATGGGAAGTGTACCAGGGACCTCCTGCACTGTCTGTGTTGATGTGACTGGGCTGTGCTAAGGGGACACAGGCCAATTGTCCAAATGTTTATTCACATGATGTCACACATGGGAGGGATGATTGGAACTCTGTCCTCAAAGTCCCCCTGTCCTTTGGGGTCCTAAGTGGGGTTTTCAGATCTGCTGCAAGAAGAAAAATTCAGACTTATGGATTGAAGACATTACTTCAAAATCTGGCTTTAAATAAACATGAATTAAAAAAAGAGAGCGAGGGAGCGAGAAGCCTCCAGCAGCTGAAATTAGAAGCAGCCAGCCCTGGGCAGGGAGGCCATCTGCGAGCGTGTGAAGCATAATTTGAACGTCTGCGCTCCTCATCCCGCAGAAGCGGGTGGTGCCAGCGCAGCTCTGCCATCTCCGGTGTGGAAGGACCTGTGGACATACTTGGGTCCTGTCGACAGGTGTCCTCTAACTTCAGATTCTGAAGAACAGAGTCCCTCCGCCCCATCCAAAAATGTCTTTCAGGCCAGCTTAAAGGCAGTGTAAATAATTTAAGATGCAGAGTGGTAAAGAAAACAAACAGGATGGTTGGTTTGGGGATAAATGAAGAATTACGGTGAGTGAGAAACCCAGTTCATTCCTATTTTGTCTTTGTCTGGAGAAAGCAAGTGAGTGATCCCTCCCAGCATAGCCCCAGAAGCAAGTGCTCATGGCCAGCTCCACCCAGGCACCTATGTAGCTGGTGCTCCTCAGAGCTGTCACCAATAGCAGTCTTGTGCTGATGAGATAAACTGACCGCTCAGTCTTCCTACTCACCCAATCGTGGAACAAACCCACAGCAGGATGCACGTGTGCCCCACGTTGGGGAGGGCTTCCCATGCTGCCAGGATGGTACTGAACCAAGGGCAACTTATCTCCCCATCCCAAACTTGGCCTTGGCACCTAAGCTTGGACTGCAAATTGCACCTGGCCTGAGCCCCTCCCTGTCACTCTGCCTGGGTCTTCCTCAGACACCGGCTTGGCCTCCCTCTGGACCCTGGCCCTATCAGCCTCACCTGGGACACTGCAGGAAGACCTGGCGCAGAGTGCTCCACGGTGGGCCTGTCACCTGCCGGAGTTATTTAAGTCTGCATTGTCAGTTAATGTATTCTAATAGGCAAGTGGGTGACCGAGCTGGCAGACGCAGGATGACGCTGAAATATAACAAGAGGAGGAGAAGCACCCGAGGAAACTTCGAGGCTTGTTGACGCCCCTGCATCACCCCCGCACTGCCTCCTACAGGCACCTGGAGTCACGCCGATGTGATGAACGGATTACATAAGAGGGCTGGTTGCTGGGGAACCTCTTCCCCTCCCCTGGCGACAGGGCACATTCCCGAGGGAGGTCATATCTCCACTGGGTCCATCCTAGACAGAAAGTCCTTGGTCCTCCTGGTCTGGCCTATGGGGAGGCCACAACAAGCTGGGGGGGAGGGTGGAGCTTTCTAGGCTGCTCAGCTAAGAGGACAGGAGCATGGACAGCACCAAGGCTTAGGCCTGAGAGGCCCTCTCCACACTTCTGTCTTCTAGGTGTAAGCCTCCTTGGACAGCCTCTGGTTCCTTCTCCCTGGCCACACTCAGGGTGCCCCTGCGAAGGGAGAGGCAATGCTAGAAATCACAAGGTGTGCAGGCTGGGTCCGCTCATCCGTGGGCAGAAACAGCCCAGCCTGGGCCAGGGAGAAGAAAGTTCTCAGCCATGTTGGCTCAAGAGTAAACCTAAGGCACACACTGGGAGGAAGGCAGGAAGAGCTCACATTTGGAGTGATGGGAGAGCCAGTCACCTGTTAAACCCCCATGCCCCACCTCAGCTCTCGTGGGCAGCACAGACAAGGCTGCAGCTGGGGCCCCATGTGCCAGCCTCCTAGGGGAGGCTTCTCTGCAGGGTGTCGAGCCCCCAGGGCACCTGCTCCACCTGCTGACACCCACAGTGAACAGAGGGGGACATAGGGTCCAGCAGATTCCAGGGTGGGACCTGGGCACTCGCCTTCAGACTCCTGCAGGCTAAACTAGAGACTTGTGCTAAGACTGCTAACTCCTTTAGTAAACTTAATTCCAGATCTGGTTTTTGGATTTACACACTTGCTGCAAAGATACACCACACTCAGATTCCCCCATCGGGTTTTATTTGTTTGTTTTTCCCGGCTGTGCTAGGAACAAACCCAGGACCTTGCACATGCTAGGCAAGAGCTCTACCACTGAGCTACACCCTCAGCCCTCTATTGTTAGCACTTGCATTAGTGTGCTCACTTGTTACAATTAATGAGTCAGTACTGATACATAATATTAACTGAAGCCCATGGTTTATCAGATTTCTTTATCTAGTGTCTTTTTTCAGTCTAGGACTCATGCAGGATCCCACCTGACCTTCACATCTCCTCAGGCTCTTCTGGGCTGGGATGATTTCTCAAACTTCCCTCATCTTTGATGACCTTAGCAGTTGTCAGGAGTGCTAGTCAGGTGTTTTGTACACTGTCCCCCTGCGGGGGTTTGCTTGATGTTTTTCTCCTGATCAGACTGGGGCTTAGAGTCTGGGGTTTTGGGGAAGAAGACAGAAGAGGTAAAATGCCTTTCTTGTCACATTACATCCAGGCTCTGTGGTATCACCATCATCTCTCACTGGTGTTGACCTTAACTACCTGGTGGAGGCAGTGATGCCAAGCCTCTCACTGTGAAGTTACACTGTTCCCTTCCATACTGCACTCTGGAAGGACATCCCATGCACAGCTGTGGGTGAGGGAGCACCTCAAGTTCAAGGGCAACCTCTAACATTATTTTGTATTTGAGTACTCTTCAGAGTTGTCCTGCCCAGTCATTGGTAACAGTAACAATCTCTACAACACCAAGGCTCCCCAGGCACAGGCCAGCTCTCCACCACCCCCTGAGGCCTTGACCCCTCCCAACACCATTCTCTGCACCCTAACCTGAGCATATGGGGCTCAGCAAGGTTGGGAGACCTGCCCCACAGCCACAGCAGCCCCCATGCTGCCCCCACAGGAGTGACAGGGTCCCAGAACCCATTCCTCCTTGACCCCAAGCTGCACCCCAAGCCTGCCAACATCAGGTCTCACCCTGTCTTTCTCACCCCTGGCCTGCAGTGGAAACGTGGCTCTGCCCTGCACACTGAACAAAACCAAAGCATGCTGGAGGCACTGAGATGCCTTTCCTGTGGCAGGAAGGGAGCAGAACTCCCCAGCAGGAGCCCCCAGGGCATTCCTGCTGATAAGCTGCAGGCCATGAAGGAGGCAGAGCCATTCCACCCATTCTGGAACCAGAAGAGCGTCCCCCATGCTGTGAACAGTTTTGGCCTTGACCTGGTCCAGGGAGGAAGCAGGAGATAAGGGCAGGGCCGTGAAGAGAGAAGACACTTGGCTTTGCCCTAGAAGCCTGTGCATCCAGGCTCCATGGCTTCGGTCTCTTCTGCTCTGGAACTTTCTGCTTACCGACTACAATTGCTTCAATTCAGGAATGAAGAAAAGGGGAGAGTAGTTCTGATTGGGTGGATCCTTCCTCTGGGGAGAAGGCGAAGCTGCCAAGCAGGGGGGTGGAGTGCACTCGGTTGATAGGCACAGGTCTCCCTTGATCCTGGAGGACCAGCTGCCCTCTCAGGCCAGGCTCAGTCAAAGCCACAGGCAGGTCAGAAAGAGAGATGCAGTAGATACGAGCTGGAGCTCTGCTGGGTGGTCACCTCACAAAGGGCTTCTTCTGTTAAGCGCAAATTCACAATCCTGCAGGGCCTGCCTTGCCAGGAGAACAGCTTGCTTGAAATGCAAAGGCTGTCATCCTGTAATTAAATCTGAGACCCCCCTTCCTACGTGATGCTGAGATGAAGCCACTTACATAACACAACTAAAAATATGCTGGTAGAGACATGCACACCGAGGCTCCCTGCCCCCAGCCCCTCTCCAGAGATGCCCACCCTGACTTAGTGGGTGACCCAGGGTTAGCGTTTAAACCTCTGTGGGTCAGATTCTGGATCTGAGGTTGCTCCCTCCTCAGGCCGAGGCTCGGCACACAGTGTGCAGTGGACCCACCGCTTGTACTCAGGGGAGTAAACTCTGGTTCGGAGCTTGGGGGTCCACTCTAGGCAGATCTCCATAGCTACAGTCCTCTTGGCCATGCTCTGCCCAGGTGAAGACTGACAGTCACAAGGAGCAGGAAAGCCAGCAGTGTATGGATTCCGGTCTGTCTCTGTTCTCCGTCATTCTCTGGGAGCTGCTCATTTGCACAAGGCTGCCTCCATCCTGCCCCTACCCCAGATGACCCTGACTGGGAACAAAGCTGCAGGTCTGCCAGGGTGTGGTGGCTGACAGTCTTGGCCCAGACACTTTTCTCAATTTCTCCCGGAAGGATTTGGGAAAAGCGAAACACTCCATCTTGACGATGACTTCCTTCGCTCATCATGGCCAGGATTGGGTGAGATCCCATATGTGGGCCATAATTTCCTAGCTATGCTGACTGCTATACCTCCAGCTGAGATTTCCTCAGCTACCTGACACCTCTCAAGAGTGAGGTTTTGTAAAGGGCTTTGAAAGTCTCCAAAATTAAAAGAGGACAGGGCAAGAGTGGCCTCATAACTCCACTTCAAGCCAGCATCTGGGCTGATCTGTGGATGTCCAGCCTAAGCCTGCCTGCCTGCCCTCTCTCAGGACCTGAGCTCATTACCCTTATTACCCAGCCCCCCACACTGTTAAAGATGCTGCTGCATAAGTCGGAAAGGTGTCAGGGGATGGTGAAGTCAGGCCCAGGGCTAGGACCTCTCAGTGATGCTGGAGGGATGGGTGCTTGTCCCTGGGGGCTGGAGGTGAAGGGAAGGTGCAGACAAGCCCAGATCGTCTTGCCCCGGTCCTCCATCCTACATGACCCCACCCCATGCCAGTCACTGCAACAGTGCACTTTCTCAGTGGTAACGCGCTAAGTCGCAGGTGGGATATGAGTTCATTTTCACTTGCAGCAGGTGTTCTGATAGCCCTCTTCTCACTGCTGCCTTCTGTTCCAGCTGTCCAGCCTCCTGCCCGGCTGCCAGGCGGAGAGAGCAGGCCCAGGCCTGAAGTTGCAGGAAGGCAGGTTGAACTGAGTTAGTCACCAAATATGAGTGTGTCCCTTGGCACATAATCATAGCCTAGAAAAGCACTTGGGGCTTCCAGAAGGTGGCCCATAGGTGCTTTTCTGGAGGGGCTTTCCTTTCCCTTTCCCTCTCTCGAGAGCAGGAAATATAGTAGACAAATCCTTCCTAGGCTGCTTTCCCTCTCCCTGTGAGGAGCCCTCCCATTCTTGCTGCCAGCCTCCATCTGTCATTTCTGGTTCCAGACCCTCACTATCCTTTGGGCAGGCAAGTGCTGCTCTCCCCAGATCACCACCTCCATGTTGGTCTGTGACTCAGGCCAGCACTGGGTTCAGGTCAATGGTGTTAAGTTGGTAGGGTGGAGTCTGCGCTGCACTACGTTGGCCCAAAAGAACAGGAATTAGAGGAGCACAAGATGCTTGAGACCTGCCAGTCTCATGAACCAATAAATGCCCTCACTGGTGAAAAGCCAATCGAGCTGGCTTTCTGTCACTTGCAACGACAAAAAAAAAATTGCAGAAAATACACAGTGATGCACCCTAAAACAGTAGAGGCAATAAAGAAAAGGAGGAAGCCAGGGCCAGTAGCTGGAAGGAAACTAAATCCCGACCTTTGAACCCCACGTTCCTTTTCTTTCATCTATATGAAGCAGAGTGGTTCATGCAGGACTGAGTCTCCTGCTTTCTGCCTGGGGGGAGGTCTGACAGCCGTCCTGTGGATATGTCCTTTGGGTACCTGTACTTTTTAAAGGAATGACCAGCTGTCCAGGAATGGGATGCTGGCGAAGTGTCAAGTTTAATTAAACGGAAACATTTAGATCTTGGTGTTTTACAATGTAAAACAAATATTTCCTCTATGTTCGTCTGATTTATGTAAATATTTCTCCAAAAGAACTGCATTGGAACTTTGTGTGCCAACCTGGTCAGCTTTCTTAGCAGAACCTCTGAGGACCTTCCTTAAAAGATCAGGCAGAGGGCTCAAGTGGTAGAGCGAGAGCTCTGAGTTCAAACCCCAACACACACACACAAAAGAACCCGACTACATGCCATGCCCCAAGGCTCCCCTCTCCCAGGTTTTCCACCCTCTGGATCGTCTCCTGCTATCACCCCCAAGGGTCCTCTCCCTCCCTGAAGCCCCTCAGTCCTAGTGGTAAGATCCTCTCCCCAACCCCCCACTCGCCTCTCTCCAGAATCCCCCCAGGGTCCTCCCTCCCCCAGGGTCCTTCCTTCCCCGGGGTCTTCCTTCCCAACACTCCTCGTTTTCCCCCTCCAGAATCCTAGCCCCAAGTGTCCTTCCAGTGTCTGCTCACGTTAAGGTCCGCCCCTACCCGGGCTCCGGCCCTCAGGATCCAGGGTCCTCCCTCCAGGGTCCAAGACCCTCACCCAGGGTCTCCTCCCCGCCTGGGTTCTCCTCCCAACCAGAGGATGGCCAGGGTCGCCGCCTGCCTTGCGCGGACTCACCGGCGGAAGTGCGGGAGCAGCCGACCCCTCTCGCGCAGCGCGCTCGGCCCTCTCCACGGTCGCGCGACTCCAGACCTCCGCGGCACCAGGCCGCGACCCTCGGGGCCGGCCGCCCCAACTGCCGTCTCGCGGAGTGCCGCCTCCACGCGCGCTCCAGCCGGCGCCCCCCGCGCCTCCCCCCACCTTCTGCTCCCTCTTCCTGCGCCACCCCGCCCTCCGTGCCCGCCCCCGCTCCCCGCCCCCAGCCCGGCTGTCTCCCGAGCCCCCTCAGGCTGCCCCCGGGCCCCAGCCCGCGCCGCGCCTCCGCCTTCTCCCCCGGATCGACCCCGCCGCCGGCCAATCGCCGTCTAGAGCTGGCCTCCGGGCCCCGCCCCTGATCCCGCCCATCGGCCCCCGCCTCCGGAACCCACCAATGGGAAGGGCGGCGCAGGAGCGGGCCTGGCGGTTGCCTAGCAGCGGCGGGGCTGGGCGGGGGCGGACGGCCGGGGGCGGTGATCCGGACGGGCGGGGGCGGGGCCAGGGGGCGGAGCCAAGGGGGAGGCGTGGCCTCAAGCGACTATAAAAGCGGCCGCTGCCTGCCGCCGCACTCCGTGGTTCTGGTTCGCGCGCCTGCCCATCTTCTTACCTTGCTGCCGCTGCCGCCGCCACCCGCACCCCCGCTTCGGTCTGTGGTGCAGTGGGGACCCAGGACCATGTCGCTGTCACGCTCAGAAGAGATGCACCGGCTCACGGAAAATGTCTACAAGGTGAGTCTACAGCGCCGGGCTGAGTCCGCTCCGGTTGCACTCAAGCCCGAGCAGGACAGCCCCTGTGGCCGAATGGCCGGGGCCCTCTGGGGTCTTTCTGCCCCGGCCTTGGAGTGCAGGCGTGGTGAGCCAGCGCTAGCTGCTCACAGGTGGCCGCGCCCGCCCAGTGTCCCTCGGCTCGCCGCGGAGCGCGCCGCCCCCCCAGCCTGGGGAGGCGCCCCCACCCCGACGGCGCTTCTCGGCCCCCGCGCGCCCTCGGTGCACCCGCCCTGGCGTCGGGGAGGACTGAGCCACGCTGGGCCTGGGGAGCTCTCGGACCCCCTCCGGACCGCTGCAGACCGGAGTGAAGCCGGGGGCGGCGTGGGGGCTGCAGGCTGCCGCGGCCCGTTGCCCTGTGCTCGGTTGGCGCGGCGGCACCGTGGGGCTCTTCCAGGCGCGGTTATGCCAGCCTTTGGACACTTTCTTCTCAACAGGCTTTCCCTTTACACAACTCCTCGGGTGTTAATGGACGTGGCCCAAGGTGGGAGGTCGAGCGCGGGCAGCTTGGACAGATAATCCGTCATCTTATGTAACCGCGGAGGGAGAAGACTAATTGTGTAGGAGGCTGACGCGCCTGCTTTTGCTTCTGATATGTGTGAAGAGTCGCATTCACATCCTCATCTGTGAAATGACAGTTTCCCATCTAAGAACCGCAGAGCCCCCTGGAAGCCTCTCCGCCTCCCTGCCGTCTTGTCATATTTATGTCTTGTGTACAGATGGACAGGCACTTGGTTTTCTGTTTCTTCATCTGTTCTCAGTTCTGACCCTCCAACCCCAAGAACACAGCCCCGGACTCACGGATGGCATCAAGCCCACTGCAGTTCCCCAGGGGTATTTTCTCGAGAGAGATCCCTGCCCTGGCCGGTCTACGGCGGTCCTCTTACAAAGACGGGCTTTATTTCAAAACTGTGTCTGAAGGTTAAGTGAAAGGCTAGCGATTAGAGTGGCGGGTATTTACATGCAGTTGCTGGTTCATGGCTACTGAATGGGATTGTGACCCACTCTTAGAGCAACAGTTTCTAATTGTGTTAACCAGCCATGGCTGGGCCTTCTTAGTCAGTGGCCTGTGAAACCCTCTTAGCTTCTGGGGCTGCCAACAGCCAGATGGAGGCTTTTGGGATAGCCCCTTTGGCTTCAGCTGGAGTCCAGGGGGCAGATTATACTTTAATGCGGCTTTTAATAAAGGCTTTAAAGTTGCAGCTACGTGGGTCTGGAGGAATCCTTAAGGGTGGTTGGTGGGAGTGTGGGTGGTAAAGCGACTCTGAAGCCATGTTAGAGCTACTGGTAAACAGGATTCCGAACAGCCTTTAGGGTTTTTATGTTTGGTGTCACGTAGAATTCGTGGCATATGTTTCTGGTCTTGCTGCTCTGGAAGCACATGCTGTCAAGGGAGGGAGGTTTATTAAATTATTAGTCATTAGTTCCATTACTATTTGCTTTTTATTGCGGGGGGGTGGGGTGGGGAAGAGAAGTGCTGGTCCCAGTCATTTTTCCCTGCTTCTACACCGAAACCATTATACAGGAATTCTAGTGGTGAGAAGATGTAGGCTGTGAGGGTAGCTTTGCTCTGGGGAATCCCATGGTCGTCCTTAATACAAGTCATCACTGGGCAGTCAGCCTGCAGTTGCAGCTTCTGGGCTTCACTCACACGCAGCTGTAATTCATCTGGATGTCTGTCCAGTGAAATCTGTTGCAGTGGCAGGAAAACTATCAGAAACAGGGTGCAGGGGGACTGTTAGCTCCTCTGGCTGCAGCCCAGCAGGTTTAGGGCTCACACTAAACATACAGGTTCTGTGTTTTGTATTCGGCGGGCCAGTGGTTGGTGCATTCCCCATGGGAAGGTGTGGAGATGAGCTCTCGACAGGATTTTGCAGGGTTGGACACAAACAGGCTGTAGATGTTTGAAGGGCTGTTTCACCCTGGGGCCACTTCTGTCCTAGTGATGGCTTGACGGCTGCTGCACAGCAGGTTTAGTTTTGTAGGCAGGTGGCTCTTGCTACCCTGTGGGGGCCTGACTGCTGAGTCTTCAAATCCTGTGCTCTGTTCCCTTTTGTATGTTGTCACTGGGGAGCCCACGGTACTGCAGCAGTGCCAGTGCAGGTTGGGCAGCTTTGGTATGTTGGCCAGGTAAAAACTCACCCACACGGAGGCACAGTCAGGAGACAGCCAAAGCCACCAGTGTGCAGATCAGGGCTGGTTGAGCCAGTCCAGGCACTGCCGTGCTGTCTCCTCCTGCGACCAGGCTGCCTCTGGGTCCCTGTTAGGGGAGCTCCTGTGCCCACTTGGCGCTTGCAGAAGTGCTGGCAGTGCCTTTTGGAAAGGCAGGGATGTGGCCCTGCTTAGTGTCACCCTGCGATGTAGCTCAGCCGTTTGCTTTGGCCCTTGCATTGCCTCAACTGTAGTTCTGAGTGGTGTTTGCCTTGGCAAAGAGGTACATTTGTCCTTGGCCCTGTTGATTAAAAATTCAAGAATAAAATGTACAGTTTTGATTTTTCCTCCTGGAAGAATCTGTAACGCAGACTTTGACCTCTTTCCTGGTAGCTCAGTTCCCTTGGGAGCTGTGTCCTTGGGGAATTTCATGGAAGATGAAGAGGAGAAAAACAGGACAGCTGGGAACTCACCCTTGGACCCTCTGGCTTTACAGGGGAGGGAACAGTGAGGCCAGAAAGGTCCCTCCCTCCATTCACAGGAGGCAAAACCTGGAGCTGGACCTGTGTCCACCTGGCTAGCCTTCTGGATCCAGAGATCCAGGAGTACTGGAGGGTGGGGCTACTGCCCCCAGATGACTGACTGTTCAGTTCAGAATGAAGGCAGTCTAGCCAAGTGTGGTGGTATACAACTGTAATCCCAGATACTCAGAAGGCAGAGGTAAGAAGATTTCAAATTCAGGGCCAGCCCAGGCAAAGTTAGAGGCTATATCTCAAAAACAAAATGAAAGCAAAAGGGCTAGGCGGGTGACTTAAGTGATAGAGTGCTTGCCTAGCAAGCATGAGGCCCCTAGGTTGAATCCCAATACCACAGGAGAGAAAAGGAAAAAAAAAAAAAGCAAGGCAGCCTGAAACCTAGGGGCCACCATAGGGGACCCTCCAAGTATTTCGTATGCAGAAGGGGCCTCTTGAGCAACTGTCTGAGTTTCCTGGTAGGGCCAAGAAAGAAGATCAGGTTGACTTTTTCTCATGGTGTTGTATCCTAAGAGAAGCGCTGGCTCTCTGGTAACCCCATGACCCTATGGCCAGTGACTCCAGCACTTTGTCTAGGAACAGTACCATGAGCCTCGCAGAATGCAGTGAGGTAGGAGAGCAGCCTAGAAGAGGCAAGTCCCCATATGGTTATTGGTGTGTGTGGCCCCAGGGCCTTGGATCACTGTGGTCAAGCTGGTCACCAAAGGCTGTCTGATCATCCTCCTCACCCTGGAGCTGTCTGCTGGAAGCTGGCCTAGCTGTGCTGTATCCATTCTGTGAAGATCACAGATGCCAGAGGTCCCTAGAGTCAACTGGGTTTGCTGCCTGTGGTGTGGCTGGCGAGGGCTGGTCCAGGCGGAGAGTATCTGGTGCTGGAGGACAAAGGCCTTCCACCATTCCTACCCAACCCTACCCACTTCCCCAGGAGGGTGTTGTGGGCTGCAGGAAGCATGGGACCCCCCAGAGCCCTGCTGCTGACCTCAGACACAGCGAGGTTCCTTCTCTCTCTCTCTCTTTTTTTTTTTTTTTTTAAGAAGTACAGGCCATAGCTGGGCACCAGTGGCTCACACCTGTAATCCCAGATACTCAAGAGGCAGAGACCAGGAGGACTGCTATTTGAAGCTACCTGGGCAAATAGTTCATGAGACCCTATCTAAAAAATACCTAGCACAAAAAGGGCTAGCAGAGTGGCTTAAGGTAAAGTCCCTGAGCTCAAGCTCCAGCAACCCTACCCCCCTCAAAAAAAAAAGTGCAGGGCAGGGCTGGCAGAGTGACTCAAGCGGTAGAGAGCCTGCCTCGAAAGCGTGAGGCCCTGAGTTCAGATCCCAGTACCCCCACCCAAAAATAAAGCAGGGTTCCATAGAGATAGTGAAGTGGGGTCTCTGACAGTGACTAATGTGGCAGTGGAGCTGCCTGTGTGGAGAACAAACTAGGTGCATCTCTGCTGAGGAGGAGAGAAGTTGCAGTGCCACGCTGCATTCTGTGTGTGCATTTGTGGGGGGTGGGGAGGGTGGTTGTGGGATGTTTTGTGTTTATTTTAGAGGTGCTTCCAGCTGGTCCCTCAGATACCATCTTGGATGGACTCATCTACAACCCCCTGCCCTTGAACACCTTCCGTCATGTCGCAGACCTTCCCCGTTACCGGCAGTGAGACTGTTCACATCTTGTGCCTCTTGTACGATGCCAGTGTAGCAAAGGGCAGCTTTCTGTCACACTGAACTCTGAGCTGGACAGATTCTATCCTGTCCCCAGGCTGTGTCTTGTAGGTCACAGCTCTTCTGTGGGCTCAGAAGGCACCTGGTGTCTGATACATTGTTGCCTATGGTCATTGTTTGCTTGTGGATGTGACCAGGCAGTTCCAGGGGCACCTGGGGCTCTGGACATGGTAGAAAGCTGTGGAATCCTGGCTGGGTTAGTAGAGTACTCGCCTATGCCTGCCATCCTAGGGGGTCTTGGCTTGGGCATGTGTCTTTGTTAAGGTGGTCGGCTTGACTTGGTGGAATGGACTAACTAAACTTGAGGTCAGATTGAAGGCTGGGGCTGCTCAAGAGCCACTGTTTTTTAGGGCTGGAGTAGTCGCTCAAGTGGTAGAGAGCCTGCCTACCTGAGTTCAAACCCCAGTACTGCAAAAAAAAAAAAAAAAAAAAGCCACTGTTTTGGGGTAAGGGAAATGGCAGCTTGGTGCTGTTGGGAGCTGTGCTCTTGTGCTCTCATGACTTTGGGCTGAAGCTTCCAAAGGTGGGGGCTGGGAGGGCTGGCTGGGCCCTACCCCTTGGCCACAGGCAGCACGATCTAGCAGGGGAGGGCTGTCATGTGGCTTGCCTGCTGAGCAGATGGGTGACATCCCCTCTTCTAAGCATGAGGAAGCAGGCTGGCAGGGATGCTAAGGTCCAACCCACCTTTCTCCTTGGTTAGCAGATCTGGGCCCTGCTGGGGTGCAGCCACATGTCACTAGGGGAGCAGTGGGAGGTGGCAGGGCTGGCCCACACTGTGTGTTCCTTCCCTGCCTCTCCTGGCCTTTTCTCTGCCCTAGATGGCCTTGCCCATGACTGTCATTGTGGAGTGGAGACACCTGGACAGTTGACTAGTGTGGGGGTCCCTTGGACTGCTACAATACCCACTGTATTTCTTGGCTCTAGTGTACCTATCTAGGGCCCACCCCAGGTTACCTTCTCAGCCTCTGTCCCAGCAGTTTTCTTTGAGGCCTTGTGGTGAGTCTATTCTCCCTGGAAGCCCTATGCTCAGGGCGTTAGGTGGCTGTCAGCCTCCCCCACACGGCACAGCACTACCGTCCGATCTGCTGCCTGTGCCTGGAGTAATTACAGATGGGAGTGGACCAAGTTGGCACCTTCCTCCAGCTTCCTGTCCCCCCTGCCCCCTCTGAGTCATTATTGGCCCCTGATTGTGTGTATGCAGCTGCAAGATGACTGAGGGGCCTCAACCCCGAGGTTGGGGGGGGCAGGAGAGATCAAGGGACACAGCTGTACCCCTGAATTGTGTGCTGGGTGGCTCCAGCTCACAGGCCCTCAGGGAGGTTGAATGGCTGTCTCATAACTGAAATTCCTTCCTCCCCATGGGATGCCTTCCCGAAACCCAGGTTGGAAATTTAGGACCCATTTGGCTCTGTGACTGGAGTGATTACTCACTGTAGTATCCAGGCTGTGATAGGGATCACTCAGTGCTTGGGGATGAGTGAATTCTGCTTCTGGTTTCTGGACAGGGCATGCTGGACTCACTGGTTTTGCCATGGATCTCTTTCTGCGGCCCTCAGCTCTAGAAGCAGGTGGCCCAGCTGTCCAGGGTTTCCTGGAGGGGGTGGCCCGGTATGGGACTGGCCAAGGTGTTATTGAGAAATGTTTTGTCCTGTGTTCTGGGGACTCCTTTAGGTTGGGCTGTTGCCAGGGGGACAAGAGTGGCCCAGAGTGACATGTGCAGAGATGGGAAGGCAGGGCACAAGCTGGTAGTTTCCAAGGGGTCATCTCAGGAGCCTAGGGCAGGCTGAGGCTCTGCACCTGTGTGGGCCCTCTGTGGCTGGGCTGCTGCTGCTATGGGTAAGAAGCATACTCTTCCTGTTGGAGTACAGTCAGGGCTTGATGCCACAACACTCCCTGAGGTAGCCCTGCTCCCCTTGCTTCTTCCTTCCAACCTGCCCTATTGGAGCCTCCTTTGCCTGCTCCATTTGCATTGCTAGCATGCCTTGGAAAATCCTATCTGGTTTTTGGACTTCCTATAGGGGGTGCCAGAAGAAGCCTTGCCTGGCCTTTCTCTCCTTTGCCCTGACTGTGTGACCTTGGCCAAATCTTGCCCCCTGGGTATGACCAGCAGGGTGATTCTGGGATCCCTGGGGGTTCCAGGGCTTGGTAAAGCCAGTCTTTGTTTTGTTTGTTTTGGTGGTGCTGGGGATTGAACCCAGGGCTTTGCACATGCCAGGCAAACACTACCACTGAGCTGTATCCCTAGGCAAGAGAGGCCAGAGATGAGGGCCTGGGACTCTGTCCCCTCTTGTGGGAAAGTGGGTGTGAGAAGTTCTGCTTGTCATACTTTCCAGCCCAGATGCCAGAGCCCAGAGATGGTACAGACCCCAGGAGGAAAGTGAGAGTGCTATCTTTTGGCTTAGGCTCTTTATTTTATGCTTGCTTGCTGGAATAGTTATTTTAGAATTATTTAGAGGTTTGGAGTATAGCTCAGTGGTGGAGTGCTTATCTAGCATGCACGTGACTCTGGGTTCCAACCCCTGTACCAGCAAAAACAACAACAAAAAAATTATTTAGACAGATTAAAAGATATGATTCTTCCAAAACTTCTTTGCATTTGGAATCAGACTGATGAACTACATTTTTAGCTCAGGAAGTATCTTCCAAAGCCTTCCAATACCTGTTCTGCCATTTTTGTTACTGGCATTTGCTTGACCAACATAAGGTTTCAGATGGTAGCCAGGTCTCCTCTTCCTTCTTTAAGTGGTCCTTTATTGGTTTGTGGACTGAAATGTCCAATCATGCTAGGGGACAGTCACCATGCTGAGTGACCCATGTGTATCCTGGCTGCTGCTTGTAACAGTGCAGAGACTGTAGGATTCAGGGGTCACACAGGTGTCTTACAGGGAAGGAAATCTATATCTTGACATAGGGATGGGGGTGGGATGGTTGGGGAGGTATGATTGGTGTTTTGTCCAGGAGGAGCCATGTGAGGTCAGGGTGGAACCTGCTCAAAGCCTTGGAGAGCCACCTTGCTTCCAAGCAGGACTTTTACACTAAGGAGGTGTGCTGGAGACCGAGGCCGCTACCTGACATGGAGCTGGTCTGGGCTTCCACTGCACATGGTGTCCCTCTGAGCCTGAGGTAGAGACCAGTTGAGCCATGTCTGCCCTTGCTGACCATCTCAGGTAGAAGAGGCCTGCTGTCACCACCTTCATCTATTGCCATGAAAGCCCATCCTGTCTTTGGACTGGGAATCCAGAGGCCTTGATGGCTTTGGGGTGGGACTGGGGAGCTGGGAGCCCTAGCCCCATCCTAGGAGGGGGCTGTGGACTCAGGTGCCTGGGCCTGGCACCACTCTCTCACATGGCTCTGTGTTGGGGGAGGCAAAACATCCACTGATGGGGGAGCTCAGGCTTTGTAGCCTGGGGATTATCTTGGGTGCCCTCCCGCTGCTTGCACCAGGCTTGGTGCCAGGAATTCTGCGTGCATGGTCTTGTTTATCCTCATGCCTGCTTCCTGGGGGCAGTCCTAAGCACCCCAGAGACGCCTCTGTGGAGTGAAATAGCTTGTCAACTCCATCAGCTTGGTAGGAGGAGGCTGAGCTGGGTTTTGAATCAGATCTAGCTCCAGGCTCTGGCTTTTCTGCTGATCAGGAGTCTGTAGGATTTCGGACAGTCCTGTGCCACCACTTTCTCATCAGTAGTTCTGCGAAATGATAGACTGTTTCCTGGTGTGTACCATATGGGATAGCAGTGACAAGGGCCATCAGCCCATGGAGTGGAAGGCTCTGTGGAGAGCCAGTCTGGTGGGACCAGGCATTGAGGGGCTGGTGTTCCTGTCTGTGGCCACAGCTCTTGGCCCAGCATAAAGTCAGTGGGAGGAGTGACAGTCCCAGAGCATTCCACAGCTGCCTCCCAGCTCACTCATCGCTAGTTTCTCTTCTAGCAGTGAGCCAGCCCTAGGAGACCCAGCCAGTGCTCACAGGGAGAAGGACAGTCCAGCGAGTAGCCTTGGATGTTCTTAGAGCCAGGCAGTCACTAGAGCTCATCTGTAATCAGTAGTAATGAGAGAACTGACAGCTTCTCCATACAGTGGGGATGACCCAGCGCCAGCCAGCTCAGGCTGACACAGCACCCTGGATTGGTGACATAATGGGACATTTGTTCTCTCAGTCCTGGAGGATAGATGTCCAAGATCAGGGCGTGGGCAGGGAGGTCCTCCTGAGGCCTCTCTCTGTGTCTTGCAGATGAACCCTACCTTGCTGTGTTCTCACATAGTCATCCCTCTGCGTGTGTCTGTGCCGGACGTCCTCATCCTATAAGGACACCAGTTAGATCCCATAATAGTGAACTTGTTTCACGCTAATGACCTCTTTAAAGACCCCACTTCCAGATACAGGCACGGGGTGCTGGGGGCCAGGGCTATATGACTTGGGAGTGACACACCTCAGATCACTGTACCCTCTGTCCCAGGGTGGAGGGTCCATCGGCTGCCATTGTGCGGGAAGTGTTGTCCTGGGTGCTTGCTGTCTTTATGGTGGTGGTCTGTCTTTCCAGGCCAATTGTATTTCAGGTTCTGTCCAACTTAATCATAACTGCAGTCCTTAGTTTATGACACTGCCATTCTGGGGGTCCATGCTGTGATGTCACACAGTGACGGGCCTTGGAATGTCTCTTCAGCTTAGTGCTCAACCACAGATGAATGCAGTTTGAACATGTACCTCCATCCAGGCTGGATATCCCGTGATGGGTTCTGTGATCTAGATCAGGCTAGCTGGACACTGGGGGTACATATGAGTTCTGGTGGGGGGCTGTGTTCCCATGAAGGTTGGGATGGGCAGGACGTGCCTGTTGGACAGGAAGGACGTGGCCAGACTGTTTGGTCCCATGTCCGGCTCCTGGTGCCACGTGGCTTCTGACTGATGGGTGTTGTCTATTTCCTGTGGGAGTGGCTGTCACAGTGGGACAATGGTGCAGACCTGGCTTCCGGCTCCTGGAGCCCACCAGCCCAGCCCCTCCAGCACACGTCGGTGGGGGGTGGGGCTTCTGTGTGGGGCCTGGGCCAAGGCGCCTGCCATGCAAACTCAGGTGTGGCTTTTGTCCTTGGGGATCTCTGCCAGGTCATTAGTTCTTTCATTAGTGATTCCAGAGACCCCAGGAAAAAACTGGGTTTGGGGACTCAGGTGTCAAAGGCCTGTGACAGGAGAATTGGTATTGGGAGCTCAGGGGCTCTGTGAGCCTGGGTTATGCATGTGAAGCCTGCCTCAGTGACCCTTCCTGCCTGGATGTACAGAAATCCTGGCCCCAGAGTTGACTGAAATGTCTTTTGAGGGAGTCATTTTGTCATTTTTAGTCGAGGCTTTTCTGTGACCATAGGAGGTCCCTTTTCTGGGGCTTCCTGTCCCTGGCTGGTGGGGGCATGCAGAGGTTCTTGGAAGGAGGTACTGCCTGCCCTCTGGCCCTCCTGGTGAGGAGGCTACCTTGCTCTCTACTGTCACGTTGAGGCATCCTGCCAAAGACAGAGGAAGTCTCTATTACTTTTGGCAACTTCTCCGGGGCAGCCACCAGAGCTGAGAACTAGAACCACTGCATCACAGCAGAATGGTCTCTGCCTAGGCCTGCTGGAGCCCATAGGTATGGTATGGGGTTCATCTCTGCCACCCTTCAGGTCCTCCCTTCAGCTCCTGGAAGGTACTGGGCTCTACCCCTCCACCCATCCATCCACGATCTCTGCAGCTACCTGCCTATCTTTCTTGGGGGGTGCTGAAGCTGGCTCTGTGAGCCTGGTGGCCCCCTGACCACACCTCCCTTGGAGCAAGGATCTCAGCCTTCTCTGTTCTGGAGTAGGCCTGGCTTCTCTACCTACACTACAAAAAGGCGTTATTTCCTGAAGTTCCACCCTCAGCAGAGTGCTGGTACATTGTCTGGGTGCCCATGGGGGCGGGGGTGCTCAGAGCAGTTTGCCCACAGTGGGCTTCCTTCTGTTCTGGGTGGAGACGCCTGTCCCTATTCCTCTCAGGAGCTGGGAGCCTGTCCCAGGACCAAGCCTTCATACTCACATTCTCACCCCAAAGGGCCTTTCCTGTCCAAAGCTTGAGGCTGAAATTAACATCAACAAATTCCAACCTTCTCAACTCTAACCAAGCAGGCTCAGGGTGTGCCTCCTCCAGGCAGCCTTTCTATGCTCACTGAGCTCTTAGAATTGGTTTGATTTCTTTAAGAGGATCCCTTAGTTTTAGAGGGAGCGAAAACTCTCCATCCCCACATTCCCCCCAATAACCACATAATTCCTCTTGTACCGTTATCAGGGTCCTGAGCCCATCAGTGCTTTTTATAGGGACTCCTAGGCTGGACTTCATTGATCCCCGTGTGTCTACAGCACCATCCCATCCACCCACCCTTCCCTGTGAGTCTGGTGTGTTGGACAGGGTACCACTGGGTAAGCATGGATGCTTTGGGGTCCCCTATTGCCTTGGGGTGGCACCATAGTGGACATGGGGAGCCTCCACTCGGGCTGCAAAGCTGACTCTTGTTTCTGCTGAGTCCCACAGTGGTGGGAGGCGAGGGGCACCATGGAGGGAAGCTGGAACCAGTGTTCGCTAGAAGCAAGTGGGAACAGACACACAGGCCGCCCTGAGCATTGTCCCTGGCTCAGAGCAGGAGCAGGCTGCCTTACCCCTCACTTGTCTTTTTGACACTGCTGGAATGGGACTTCCTGAGGGATGACACAGTGCAGAGGGAGAGCTGAGTTTGTCTTTTCAGATGGCCTAGAGCTGACACCAACACTTGGCTCCACCAGGTAGACAGATTCCCTCCAAGCCTCACTTTGTCCATCTGCAAAATGGGACAGTGATCCTCGTGGGTGGCCTGGGTGAGAATCAGGGTAGGAGGCATTCCCAGACAGCCAGGGGAGCTTCAGTGTTTTCTTTCTCTTCATACAGATAGGAAATGTGGTCTAGTTTGGCTGTATATGCAGGTAGCACACACACACATAGGTACACATGGATGCACATACACAGGGATGCAGTCAGATACCCCTGCCCTGTCCTTTGCTGGCAGTGCTCGAGAGAGGAGCAGGAACCAGGAACCAGGACCGAGGAGTGGACAGAACCCTGAGCTGGCAGCCAATAGACCTGGGTATAGGAGCCAGAGGGATAAAGTCCCTTGGTGGACCTCCTTTCTATAAATAACCAAGACCTCTCAAATAAGGGGCGGGGGGGGGGGGGGGAGGGAGGGGGGGGCGGGAAGATGAGTGGTCTGTTGTACTTTGTCCTTGCTAGTCTAGCAGACTGTCACTTTCCAGGCTGACCAGAAATATCCAGGAGCTGCCAAGCAGACAGGCTCCCAGGGCATAGACTGTCCTATGCCTAGGAACAGTCACCTATCCGTCTGATGGACTCAACCCTTTCCTTTTGCTCCTGCAGGAAGGCATAGCCATAGCTGGAGTAGCTGGGGGTTCCTGCCACAGAAACACATTGGGTCTGGATTCTTCTGGCTCCAAGGCTGCAGGGCACCCTGCTTTGTGAGAGTCCTGGCAAGGGGTTAGGTGAACTCTGAGTATCCCCCAGCCCTTTTTGTGGCATGTGTTCTCTGGGGCTGAAGTCTCCCATGTCCAGTTCATAGCCCCAACAGACACTTAAGAGCCTCACCTGGCATGCAAAAGGTGTTTCGTAATAAATACTAAACAAGCAAGTGAATAAGTAAAAGAATGTTGGAGCTAGATATAGTTCTCGGCCCCGGAAAGTTACCCAAGGAACCACCCTGCAGTGGTTTGGAGTATGAAGGATGCATCGCCCCTTCTCAGTAGGTGTGATTCTGTCCTGGCTTGGGTGCTTCAGGGAGCCCTCTGCACCTAACAGGATGCCTTGAGTTTCACTCCAGGCTTGAGGACTGCAGTTCAGGCCTCTATGTGGTCAGCAGACTTCAGGGAGGCTCTTCCACAGAGATCAAGTTTATCTTTTCAAGGTCAAGGTTCTTCCTCCTGGGCCTCTGCTTTTCACTCTTGTGCCTTTGGGGTTGATAAGGAAAGCTACTCCCTCCCCCTTTACAGTAAACAGGCCCCTTCCCCCAGTGTTTGGGCTCCCTGCATTCCTGGCAGAGTCTCACTGAATCTTGGGCTTATTCCCTCACCTGGGAAAAGGTGACTAATGGCTGGTCTAGAGTGAGCAGACCTAAGTATACCCCACAGAGGGGCTGTGTACAGCTATATGAGGTGGGGAGGGGCAGGAACTACTCCATAGTGTGGGGTAGGTTTGGACCCAACTTGGTGTTCTTATGGGGGTGACCTGGCCCCACCGTGTCAGAATGGCTTCTGCGTGAGCCCTAGAATGATGTAATGGACTTGAGCTCAGAGAGACTCTTCCCTATCCACTAGAGATGGAATTCCCACAAGAGGAACTTGTCTCCCCACAGAGTCTGGGTCCCTCCCATGGTTGCTGGGAGATGGAGTGACCTGGAGGAGAGCTGTGGTATTGGCCAGGAGCAGGGAGGTCCATTGTTCCTGCCAGGGTCAGGAATTGGTGCACAGAGCTGGAGGAAGGCACTGGCTGGCCCTTCACAACCAGGACAGGCCTCATCAGAGTGTCAGCTCGTGGTATTCACACCTCTGCCATCACCCCCAGGCTGAGACAGCAGCACCTGTGTATCTTGGCTGGCCAGCCCCTCTGGGGCAGATGGCTCTGGCTGAGCCCAGGTGGCCTGGCTGGCACTCCAGCACCCACACTGCCCTGCCTATTAGCTTTTGCATTCCTCGGGGGTGAGCTCAGCTGCTGTGCTAAGGAAGTGAAACCTCTCAGCTCTCTGTGTCACACAGGGGGTATGACAGGTGCCTGGGTGGCTCCTGGCATTTCTCCTGACATTCGGATGTTATGGAGATCAGAGGACTGATCCCTGGCTGAGCCCTGGGGGCTGTGGTCCTGGAGCCAAGCTCTCCGGGATCTTGTGAACAAGGGGTCCATTCTCAGACCAGTGTCAGTCATGAGAAGTAAGAAGGATCTCATGCTGCAGTCAGTACATACATACATGCAGCCACCCAAACATGCATATACACATGTGAACACACAAGCACATCCTACCATTCCTGGGTCCAGAGGGCAGTTAGAATGCACTGCTGAGAGCTAAACATGTCTACCCCAGATGGTGTGCAGAACAGGAAACAGCCCTGGCTGGAGACTCCCTCCTCCCTCATCCTCTTTTTTAGTGTCTGTTTTTTGAGATAGTGTCTCACTGTGTAGCCCAGGCTGGCCTCGAAGTCAAGACCCTCCTGCATCTGCCTCCCAAGTGCTGGGATTACAGGTGTCGGCCCAGCCTTGCTTCTCTTCTTATTCAGAGGGTTGAGCAGCCTCCTGAGTTTCCTCCCAGCTTGCACCCAGGTCCTTGGCTAAAGGCTGTGCAGCCAGAGGGGACCTTTTCGATGTGGTCCACTTGGCTCTGCCCAGACCCTCCCCAGCTTCCTATCCTACCTCTGGGACCTCACCACCCTCACTTTCTCTCCTGTCACCTCCTGCACTTGCTCTGGTTTGGGTCCTTTGCACTGCTCAGGCCTGGCTGTCAACTCTCCTATGGCCGTGACCATGTCCCTACCTGTGTCCTGCTCTGCCACTGACTCCTCCATTCCCTCATCTACCAGAGCCCCTTCCTGCCTTTCCTCCAGAGAGGCTGGCTCTGTGGAATGGAACTTTGTCCAGCTGGGTAGCTAATGCATCCCTACCTGCACATGGGTTCTGGGATAGCAAGAGCAGGTGCCCATACCATGCTGTATCCAGAAAGGCAGGGCCACCAGCCCTGTGGACTTGGATGAGCAGTGTTACTGTCTGAAGTTCCCAGCCCTGGAAAGCCTCAAAAGCTGGGAGCACTCTTTAGAGGGACCAGTGAGTCCAGGCCACACATCAGAACTCAAGTCCTCATCCCCCAAGAGCATGGGTCTGATGCCCTGTCATGCCTCATGTCAAGCAGATGGAGCTCATCTCAAATAGTAGGTTTTGTGGAGTCAGGTCCCACGGTGGGCACTGCCATCAGTGTCCTTAAATGCACGTCTCATCTGCTGCGCTTGTTCCGCAGCCTAGGGTAGGAGTTGGGATGGGTTTGGCCTCACAAACCCACAGGTTGGGGTAGGTGGGTGGGGGCTCCACTGTCTCTCTCTTGTCTGTGGCAGAGCCAGGCGGCTTCCCTCCCTGATATCCTCAGGAAGGATCAGCTCACAGCAGGACAAACGACCGGAAGGCTGAGGACATGGCTGAGACAGGTTTTCTTTCAAGTTCCTCCCAGGGTCCTCCCTGGCTGGGGCTGGCTGTTGACAGTGGTGCATATTATGCTGGTAGAATTCTCACTTGGCTGCTGTTTGTGTGTGCCTGTTTTTACGCCTTGTAATTAAAACATTTATTTGGCCTTCCCGTGAAAATCTAATTTCTTGAGTCTAAGAACTGCCGATATTGGCACGGAGATAGTAGTCCAGAGCAAACAGCTCCAGAGCCTGGTGGATTATTCATGGCGTGGTGTTTGCAAATCAGGCTGTGGATGGCCTCTAATCAGAGCTGATGTTGGTAATTGATGTGTTGAGTTAGGGTTTTGGCATGGGGGGCGTTGCTGAGCATTTGTGTGTGGCTAGCGGGTGGCCTCCCTCTGGCTGCCCTGCCAGCTGCGTAGGCAACTCGGCACCCATGCAACCAGATGCCAGCCATGCGCTGCACAGCCCGGCCTTGCGAGGCCCCCCATTGCTCTGCAGATAACCTTTCGCATTTGGGGTGCATGTACATCCCTATGAAATGGATATAGCCCCTGTGGTCACTTGCTCAAGGACACTTGCAGGGGGCAGAGCTGGGATTTGAACTTGGGAAGCCAAGAGGTGATGCCCGTCCTGGACTTGCTGCACAGGCACGGTGGATAGTGTGGTGATGCCCCTCTCTCTCCTCTCTTCCAGACCATCATGGAGCAGTTCAACCCCAGCCTCCGCAACTTCATTGCCATGGGGAAGAACTACGAGAAAGCCCTCGCAGGTAAAGCTGGCCCAGCCATGGCACCCCCGTCCCTTGATTTAAGAGGGACTCTGCCCAGCCCCTGGGCTGTGGGTAGAGGCCACAGGTGTCTTTTGTTGCAGAAACAGAACCCCATGAGCTAAGTGGGGGTGTGGGTGCCTGTGAGCTCTGAATGTGTCCCTCCTGTCACAGTGACTATGCATCCTCATGCAGACTGCTCTTGTCTTGCGACTGTGGTGACAAGTAGGTGCCCATCTAAGGACGGGGGTATGAACATCTGTCTTCCAGAATCATCTGGAAACTGTAGGATTGGAGTAGGTTCCACAGCAGGCTTAGGTATGGGGCCTGTGGCCTCTCCCGGTTATGTGGATGCCCTATAGCTCCTGTGGATCCTGGCTGTGGGTGGCAGTGCTGGACCATTGGGCTCACAGGCTTCCTGAGAGCCCTCTCCCCCTGCCCAGTTCAGGGAAGCTGCTATGCCCACCATCGTTGGCTTCAGGTGCATCTGGTGTTTCTGCCCTGGTGGGACTGAGTCATGCTGTTTGGTTTGAGTCCCTCACTTCCTGGGCCCTGACCCTGGGTCTCCCTGCTCCCTTGACTATGTCTGTTAGGCAGGACTTGGGCTGTCACTAGCTGCAACGTCTTTATGATTTTTTTTTTTTTAATGTACTGGGGTTTGAGCTCAAGGCATACACCTTGAGCCACTCCACCAGCCCTTTTTTATGATGGGTTTTTTTTTTTTGAGATAGGGTCTTGTGAACTATTTGCCTGGCTGCTTCAATCCTCCTGATCTCTGCCTCCTGAGTAGCTAGGATTACAAGGAGTGCCCAGCTTGTTTTTTATTATTATTATTATTTAAATTTTATTTAAAAAATTTTTTACATTCCTATGATACTAAGGATTCAACCCAGGGCCTCAAGCATGCTAGGCAAGTGCTTGACCACTTGAGTCACACCCCAACCCATTTTTTTTTTTTATATGGTTTCACTGTAGAGCCCAGGCTGACCTCGAACTCTGGATCCTCCTGCCTCATCCTGCTGAGTGCTGAAATCACAGATGCATGCCATAACTCCCAGCTAACTGCAGCATCTTTATAAGTGAACCACCTTCTGCCCCCTGCAGGGAGGTCATTGTGTGTGTCCAAACACTCACTGCTTTCCTACCCTCTCCATAACTTGTTTGTGTAGTGGCCCCCATGTGTGGGGTGAAGTTTTGTCCAGTTTTGGGCTTCGAGTTAGAGGCAGTAAGGAGAGGGCTAGAGTTGATTAGCTTGTTCTTTTCTCCACCGTTTTCTGTGATCTCTTGGGACCAGAGCTCCTGACTGAGCCCTGGGCCTGTTCCTGACTGTAGCCTCTTGTCTGTCATCTCTCCAGGTGGGGTTGTCCACTCTCCAGCCACTGCCATGCCCACCTGATCACCCATCATGTCCAGTGTGGGAGCAGAGGGTCTTCCCACCTCTGAGGTGCAGGTCTACCAGGTCTCCTGCATGCCTTCTGCCCCTGAGTTCTCAGACCTTGGTTCTTACTTTTGATGGACTGATATGGGTGGGACTGACCCTGTTGGAGTGGCCTCTTTGGGACTGCAGGGGGAGAGGATTCCACAGTCCCCATCTGTTGGAGCCCACTGCATTCACCCACAGCCTCTGGGGGTGGCTTTTGTATTCTGTGTGGGCGTGAAGAAGATGAGGCACCTTCACACTGCCCTCTGTTTGCAACATGCACAAAAATGGTTCTGCAGCCAGTGTGCTACACAAGTCCCTGGTTGATACCCCAGGGAAGGCTGCATTCATCCCCACCCTCCCCTCTCTGTAGCCCTAAGCTCAGCAATGCAGCCCCAGGGACCTGTGGGGTCTCAGAGCATAGAAAGGCTACCTACCTGCTTTCTGCATGGGGATTCTGTCCCTTGGGAATTGTCTTAAGTAGCTATCCCCCCTCAGGCAGCAGAGAGCCAGCCTGCATGGGCTTCATGACACTGCAGATCCTAGGTTGTGCCAATGGCACCACCATCCAGGAGGAGCTCCTTGGGTTTGGTGTGCAAGTGGTGACAGTGTCGTTGCCCTCGTGGGAGAAGCTGTGTCTGTTGGCAACCCTGAAGTGATGCCTTGCTCACTTCTCATGTGGCCTAAGAAGAGCTGGCTTTGCCTCTCTCTGGATGCTGGAAGAGGCCTCTGAATGGAAGCAGGAAGGGGAGGTACAGCCCCAGATCTGGGTAAAGAAGGCTTCTGCCCTAGGCAACCCTGTTATCTCCAGTTACGTTGTGATCAGATTCTCCAAGCAAAACTGATTTCCAGGCCCTTTGAATGTGGCCAGTATTTTGCCTGCTCCTAGGCCAATCTGTGTGCACCACTACAGGAATTAGAAGTTCCAGGTTGGCTCCCCTCGCAGAGATGAGGACCAGTGATGCCTCCTTTCAAAGCCACCATTTGAGGGGCAATTGGTGACCTATAAACAATGAAAGGTTCTCTCTTCCCTTGCGTGGCTCTCCCTGGGGTCAGTGGAATTTTGTTTCCAGGTGTCCTGCATTCCAGATCTGGTGGAGGCTGGGGCTTGCCATCTCCTCCTCTTTGATTTGTGCCCTCCAGCTCTTTGATGCTCTGACAAGGGTTTCCTTTCAGGCCTTTCCGCCTCCCCTGTGGCTCCTCACGTGATTGTCATGGTTGTGTTTGGACAATCAGGAGGGTTACTTCCTCTTCCTGTTTTCTTTGATTGTCTCATGGAGGATTGAGCTCAGATATCCAAGCTACCAACACTAACTTCTGTTCTTTTGCTTTTCTTTCACTTATTTTAAGAAGCCCACCCCTCCTAGGCAGTAAGCAGAAGCTCTTCGGTCCTCTGGGGGGTGCAGTCTTGTGCCGCAGAACAAATTGTGTGTACTTAATTGAAAACTGTATAAATAAATTTGATCAAGTGCCCGGTTATGAGCCCCTAACTGGGTTCTGTAGAAAACAGATTAGAAATTGTAATTATGCCTCTGGAGGCTGCTCCCTGAGGCCCTGCTCTCCAGGCGTGCCTGCCTCGTCCTTCTGCAGCCTGAAGGGCAGGAAGGTAGGGCCCCTCCCTGGACGCAGGAGTTTGCTAGACACCCCAAGAGTTTGAGAGGATCCCACAAGACATGGGAGCAGCCCACACCTAGCTGCTCTTTGCACTGGGCTCTCCTAGACAGCAGCTTCTGGGTTGGCATGGGGAAGAATGAGCAGGCACTGAGCTTCCCACACCCGGATCACAGGTGCCTCTGACTTGCTTCGCTGCAGCAGGCCAGGCTGTGCCTTTAGTCTGTTTTTGTGCCATGGCACCTATTCCCACGAACAGTGGTTCCCTCTCTTCGAGTTTGGTTTGGGATGTGTGGGTAAATCAGTGGCTTCCTGCGTTCTGTGTTTACGGGGTTCTTACTCAGGGTCAGTTCTTTGTTTCCTGAAGCGTACTTGAAGCAGTGCTCCCTCCCCCTTGTCAAACAGCACGTGACAGGGCTCCATGCTCTGTGGTGTGACTTGAATAGCTCTGGACCTGCACGGTACACTGTGTTCTTACAAATAAAAGGAGCCCACATGATGAGAACGAAATAATATCAACAAAAAAGAGGGTAACAGCCAACCAGAAATGAAGTCAAGTGCTCCTTGCTTGTGTGTGTAGGGGTGGCCTCAGCTGTACGCCAGGTTGCTGTGGATCCTGTCCCATCCCTGTGATGGAAGTAACCACTCTCTCTTCTTCTCTCTCAGGTGTGACCTTCGCTGCCAAAGGCTATTTTGATGCCCTGGTGAAGATGGGGGAGCTAGCCAGTGAAAGCCAGGGCTCCAAGGAACTTGGTAAGACCCTCAGATGGACAGAAAGCCCCACGTCTCAGATGTACCCAGGCGGGGCTGGGCGCTGTCTTGTCATAGTCCTTCTGTTTGGAATCAGGTTTTACCTACATAAGTTTTTAAATGACAATAACCATCTGAGCTGGTAAGTGGTACCCGTGGCTGAAAGTAGGGTGCTTGGTAGCCTTGGGTGCTGCTTAGAGCTCACACTTGTGCGCTGTCTCCTCTGAAGAGCATGACTCAGGGATGAAGAGAGGCAGGCAAAACCACGTTTAATGGTGTTCAGGACATAGCTGAGTGGCAGACAGGGGAGACTGGTATGGGAAGTTAGACTGCAGTGATAGTGTTGACTGATGTGCTGAATGGATCCTGGAGTGAAAATGTGTGAAAAGGATGCAAACCCATGGATGGTGGCCATCTATTTTGCTTAAATGTGTCACATGTACACATACCCCACAGTAAAGGAGGAGACCCGGAAGCCTTAACAGGTAGAATTCCTAGGTGAATTGTTACTTCTTTTTGCTTTCCTATGGTTTTCAAGTGTTCTACAAAGAGTTCATATTACTAAGATCATCACGGGACACAAATGTGGAAGTCATGTTTCCATGGTCCTATTGATGGAGGGCGAGATATCATGTGGTTTGAGATTTCTGTTCCATCACAGGGATGCTGGGTCCGTGGCACACACCTGCGGCGGCCCAGCCTGCATTCATTTGCAACTCTCTGGTGGGCTGTGTTCAGCAGGCTGGCCTTGGGTCGCTGATAAAACCACTTGGATTCTTCCAGCCTCCAGGCACAGAGGACATGCTTTTGTTCTCTATGTCTGCAAAATCTGACATTCTAGGAGATGGTCCTCACCATGTGCAGCCAGCAAGGCCACTAGGCAGAGACACTCAGATGGAAGTCAATGAATGTGACATGTCAGGGTCAGGCTGGTGCTCTTCTCCTCTGTTCTGTTTCACTTCGGGAGTTGGTGGCTCCTTTCGCTAAAGGATCATATTGGCAGGTGGAGTGCTGAGTTTCTTTCTGTGTCCAACTCCCAGAAGCAGCCTCTGTCTGCACCCACTGTGGCTTGTGGGCAGAGATCCTGTACACACAGCTCTGCCTGCTCCCACATCTACTGTACCTCCTGACAGAAGTCAGGCTGTGGATGACAGGACTTTGCAGTCATCTCTACCACCCCCTCATTTGAGGACACCAAGGTCTACTGGGGTGTTTCTCTGGTCTCATGATTCCTGTGATCTTGAAATCACATGAGACTGCTGTGTTGACTGATAGAACCATGGGCAGAGGGGACCAGGCTGCTCATGGACATGACCTGTCTTAGTGGGATATCAGGGTGAGAAGTCCTCAGACAGTGGGCCAAGCTCATGTAGATGGTAGCTGTTGGCCATGTCACTCTCACCATTGCTGATGGCTCTAGAGAGAACCTCTTACTGTGCTGACTGGGATCCTAGAGCATCTGAGCCAGAGTCTGGGTCTGTAAAGTTTGGAGAAGGTACCCTCCCTTGCAGCCTGGCCTTCCCGGTGTATATCTGTGAAAGAGGCACTTTCTTGTCCTGTGCAAATTACCAGGTACCTTTTCCCTGTGCTATCATGAGGAAGTGAGGGTCTGCCCAAGAGAAATCCAGACCCTGGTGACCCTGCAGTGAGAGGTAGGTATGCCCAAGACCCTAGAGAAATTCTAGAACTTCCTGCTGGAGGGTTCTTGGGGTCTGTGAGGAACTGCAGGGCCAGGTGGGTAGCAGGGAAATGGGGCTTATGGCTCCAACTTGAATCAGGAAGCTGCTCTGTGTGTGTGTGTGTGTGTGTGTGTGTGTGTGTGTGTGTGTGTGTGTGTGTAGGGGGTCAGGGCTGGTTTTTTTTTTAAACGGTACTGGAATTTGAACTCACGGCCTTGCGATTGCTAAGCAGGCACTTCACCACCTGAGCCACACAGTCAATCCTTTTTGCTTTAGGTAATTTTCAAATTGGGTTTCACCATTTATGCCAAGACTGGCCTAAACCACAAATCCTCCTATTTACACTTCTTGCATAACTGGGATGACAGGTGTGTGCACCACACCCAGCTCTTATTGATTGAGATGGAGTTTTGAGAACTTTTGCCTGGGCTGGCCTGGAACCATGATCCTCCCAATCTGTGCTTCCTGAGTAACTAGGATTATAGGCATGAGCCACTGTGCCTGTCTTGTGTGGGTTTTTGAAATCTCTCCTGGCGGTGATGTGAATAGTGGAGTTCCTACTGTGTGAGATCATAGAGATGGCCAGCCAAATGCCAGTCTTGCTGAATTTTTTTTCCTTTCGGTAACAACTTTTGGAAACTCATATGCCATACAGCTCATTAATTTACAGTGGACAGTTCAGTGGGTTTTGGTATATTCTCAGAGATTGCAACCTTATCTGTATCTTGCTCCAAGTTTTTTTTTAATCACCTAAAAAAAAAGAAACCCATCCCCATTCAGTTCTCATCTATTCCCCAGGGGCCCATCAGCCCCTGGCAACCACTGATCTGTGTTCTGTCTCCATGGATTTGCCCATTCTGGATGTTTCCCGAGACAGAATCATATATAAGCATATGACCTCGTGTGTATGGCTTCTTTCACGCAGCATGTTTTCAAGGCTCGCCTGTGTGGGCGTCTGTGTCAGAACTTCTTTCCTGGTTATGGCCAAATAATGGTCCACTGTGTGATGGTCAAACAGAATGTGGTCCATTCTGTTAATTCCACTTTGTGGCTGCAAGGAGAAAGTATCTGTCATATGCTTGGGAGTGGAATTGCTGGGTCAAATGGCTGGGAGTTAGAATTTTTATTAAAGCAACACAACTTTGATTTAAAAATAAGCCCTTTTAAGCCAGGTGCCCTTGACCCACGCATGTAATTCTAGCTACTCAAAAGGCAGAGATCAGGAGGATGGCAGTTCGAAGCCATCCTAGGTTTACGAGACGCTATCTTGAAAAATACCCAACCAAAAAATTGCTGGCGGAGTGGCTCAAGTGATAGAGTGCCAGCCTAGTAAGTGTGAGGCCCTGAGTTCAAACCCCAGTACCACCTCTCTTGCTGCCCAGGACCTGCTTCTCAGAGGCAGCTGCCCTTAGTTTGATGGTGTTCTTACTATTTGCTTCTGTATATCTAAAAGACAGGTTTAGCCTTTCTTGGTTTTTTTTTAACTGTAGACATTGTCTAATGAACTGTTAAGATGCACTTAGCTTTTTATGCTGTCCTCCTTGCCCTGAACAATATAATACCATAATTTTTGCTGAAGTTCATGTAATACTTTACTGAATGATGACACAAATCCTTTCTGCATGGTTTATTGTGATTACTTGCTTTTACTGTTTTATTGAAGAATAATTGAGGCACCATAAAGCCGCACATATCTGAGTGTAGGCTGAAGAGTTTTGGCATGTGCATATAACTGTTGCCATAATCAAGATGGCACACCTGTCTGCTTCTCCCAAAGCCCTGGGGCCCCTCCCTCCTGGCCCAGTCCCATCTCCAGGCACCCACAATCTGAGTTCTTCCCTTCCTCCTCCAGGGCCTTGACTACTGCTTGAGCCATGCCCCAGGCACTGACTGCTCTCTTGTTCTGTGACTTAGTGTGTTTCAAGGTTGATGTAAATGGAGTCAGTCAGTATGCATCCTTCTTCCTGGGGTCTGCATGCTTGTGGTTTGAGTCATTGGGTCATCGGGTTTGCTGCATGGATGTGCCACACCTTGTTTCTACCTTGCCTGTTGATGGCTGTTTGAGATGTTTTAAAACTTGCATTTCCCTCGTTCATTCGGCAGAGCTGCGGAGCGTCTTCTCACTCCTTTGCCACATGTTTTCAGTGAAATGTCAGTTCACGTCTTTCCCCCTTTACTTTATTTGGGTCTTGGTTTTATTGTTGATTTATACAAGCTCTTTGTATATTCTAGTAGAAGTATTGTGTCAGATGTATATTTTGCAAATGTTCCCTCTCAATCTGCTTGGCCTTTCATTTTTTATAACAGTTTTATTTATTTTCCGGTACTGGGAATGGAACCCAGGGTGACAGGCAAGCACTCTACCATTGAGCCACACACAGTTCAACAGTGTTTTTAGGGGAAAAAAAAGAATTTCAATTTAGTGCAGTCCTATTGGTTGATTGTTTTTCTTTTTTTTTTTTTTTTTTGGAGGGGGTGGAGGTAAGACAGTACAAAGATTTTTGTTACCACTCTGTGATTTTAGTTATAGCAAACAGATTTTTGTTACAAATAGATTTTTGTTATGACTTTATAACTTTTGGTACTGCAACTTTGTTTTCTCTAGAACTTCTAAGGGTCTCCATTTGCTGTGTTTTGAGTTTTGCAGACTGTGCTCTTGGACTCATTGTTGCCATCCACTATCTGAGTTCATCTGTCTCTGTGGTTTTTTTCTTCTCCTTTTGGAGGACATCCTCTAGCTCCAGTCCTCTGGGCTGCTTGGCTGTGCATAGGGACACCTTCCTGGTCACCGGAGGCCTCCTGCCCCAGGTGGAGCCCCTGTTCTCTGGGTCTCATCTTCTCCGTTCTTGTGTTGCTCCCTCTGTGGGGGAATGTCTTGTTTTTCCTTTAAGAGTCTTGAGTGGGGAAGTGGGAAATGGTTTTGAGCCGTGTGTATCTGCAGATTTTTCCTACCTGGCCCTAATGGCTTGGCTGTGTTAAATTCCACGTGAGAAATGATTATTGCTGAATTTGCAGGTTCAGTGATGTAACTGTGCAGTGCCATTTTTACACTCATTTTATCTTATACAAGTTTGGTTTCCCTCCATGGAAGGTTTTAAGGTCTTTGTCTTGGATGTGCTGAAATTTCTTAAATCCAGGGATGGGGCTGGGTGAACAAAGCTGTCACCTGATTATGGGAGTGGTTTTCAATCTGCAGGGCTCACCAGAGCAGCAATCCCCAGATGAGCAGATGGGGGACTGCTGGGAGGGGTGCAGGAAAAAATGGAGATCTGGTCACAGACTGAGGTGGACAAAAAGAAGTTTTTTGGTTTGTTTTTTTTTTGCAGTACAGGGGTTTGAACTCAGGGCCTACATCTTGATCCACTCTACCAGTCCTTTTTTGTTATAGGTTTTTTCAAGATAGGGTCTCACAAACTGTTTGCCTGGGTTGGCTTTGAACCAAACGCCTTCTGATCTCTGCCTTCTGAGTAGCTAGGATTATAGGTGTGAGTGACCTGTGCCCAGCCAAAAAGAAGTTTTTTCAGAAACATGAAAAGCCTGGAGGAGAAAAGGTCAGCAGGCCAGACCTTGGAGGAAGGCAGGGCTTCAAACAACCAGGGCCTTATACAAATTCTGGACCTTGGACCATCGAGTGTCAGCTACAGAGAGATGGATTTGCCCAGTCTGTCTTAGATCCATCCACACTGTTGCCAGCAGCAGGTGCATTCATTTTCACTGCTGTAGAATATTCCATAAACACATAATTAGCCATCTGTTTCTCCATTCTCCCCTTAATTAGAGGTTGAGTTATTGCTGTTCTGAGCGAGGCTGAGTCCTCTTCAGGACAGTTGCCTGAGGCTCTGTGGCATTGTGAAATCCTGCTTCTTACTCACTCCTCCAAGATGGTGGCTCACTGGTTTCTCTGGTAGTTTTTGCTTTGTGTGTTTGCAGGCTGCGTTGTCAAGTGTGTACGTGTTGTACAGCTACAAATCTTGTATCTGATAAGTTGAACTTTATTATGGTGAGATAACATTCCCTGGATCAGTTAGTCTCACTTTTAGTTGTTTTTTTTCTTCCCTCCTCTTTGTATATACACTTCAGTCATTTCTGGTCAGTTTCTTCTCAGCCTGTCCTCACTGCTCCAGAATGGGAGAGATGAAACGTAATGTCCTTGCTGTCTTGGGGGTGAACCAGAGCTCTGGGAACCATGTCACTGTGACAAGGCATCTCAGGTCTGTGCAGGTGCCAGATCAGCCCACAGCTGAACGCTAGGTTTTCAGTGGTTTAATATTTTTTTTTTCTTTTTTTCTTTTTAAGACAAGATCTCACTATGTTGCTTAGGCCGGTCTTGAAATTTTGGGTTCAAACTGTCCTCCTCCTCAGCTTCCCAAATAGCTGGGGCTACAGGCATGCACCATCACACCTTCCTTTAGTGATTTCATCTTGACAGCTGGCAAAGGGGGGATCCCACCTATCCTCTTGCTGTGACCTCCTTCCCGGCCCCTTGGTGGCCCTGTGAATGTGCAAGAATTGCCAGGCAGCAGCGGAGCTGACCTAGCTACTTCCATCCCTCCTCCTGTTTGTGCTTGGTCCCTACCCCTTTCCATTCTTCCAGTTCTTCTTGCCTTTTCTTTCCCACCTAGGATGAACTTCCTGTGGTTCCCAATCTACTCGCTGGGTTGATGGCCCTGTTAGGATGGTACAGGATTCAACCACATTGACCCTTGCATAATGGCTGTGGCCAATGCTGGCTGCCTCCCTACACCAACCTGGTTCCCTTCTGAGCCGCAGGCCTCCTTTGTTCTTCCTATGAGTAGTGAGGGTGTCAAGCAGCACTATCCCTGATGTTAACAGATATGTGTTGCTCAGAAGTGGACCCCAGGTCTCAGCAGAGCTCCTCCCTGCTATTGGACGAGGGCCCAGTCCACAGCAGTATAAGCTCAGGGAGTCATTTTTGCTTCAAACGAGTCCCCAGAGCTGACCCTTTGTTCTTTTTCTCTCCTCTGGAATGAGCAAGTGGTCTGGGCAGCGTCTGCCTTTGGTCTTATTGGTCTCTCTGTTCTCCAGCCCTGGCCTCACAGCTAGGGTGGTGGCCTCGAGCCTCAGTCTGCAGACTCACAGAGAGCATCCTCTCATCTTCACTTGGAGTGTTTCTTTTTTTCTTTTTTTTCCCTGCAGTGAGAAAGTCTCTGCAATTGACTCTTGGGGCTTTGCTGATATGGCAGGATGCTTAGTGAAGGAATGGAGGGCGGTTCCGAGTTCCGGCATCTTCTCACAGCTCTTCTAATGCCTTAGGCAGCAGCCACCTACTCTTCTGTCTGTCTGTGGTCAGAGGCTCCTCAGCCTCGGCGTCTGTCGTGGCATGCCCCCGTGCCATCCCCAGCTTGTGGCAAATGTAATTGCACAGGTGAACCCTGGTGCTTTCACTGCATTTTGATCTGTGTGTCCTCAGGTGTACACCTTCTGCTGGCTTCCTTGGGGTTTTTGGTGCTCAGATAATATGGACTGAAACCAGCTCCGAAGCTCCGGGCATCCCGGTGGCCAAGGAGACTGGATAGTGGCCCGAGAGAGGCCAGCTGAGCCTGGTAGCTGGTTCCAGCCCTGTGCAGGTGCCATGTTCTTTGTCTTTTTTTCTTTTTTGGTGCTGGGATCGAACCCAGGGCTCACGCATGCTAGGCAAGCGCTGTACCACCGAGCTACCTCCCAGCCCAGGTGCCATGTTCTTATGACAGTTGACTCGAAGGTCTAGGATTTGGTAAGATGCTATAGCTCCTCCCTTTCTGTCTCGTGATCTCCGCAGTGGCTTGCACCTGAGGGGCTGGTGTGGAGGCTGCAGGGCAGAGGGTGGGCAGGCAGCTAGCCTTGCTGATGGACACTGTGGGGAGCACCATGGGTGTTGCTGTGGTGTTTTGGTGCTTTGTGGACTGAGCAGACGGTGCCTGTCCAGCGTACCTCACCAGCAGCCGTACTGCTGATCGCACTCCTCTCCCCCAACAGGCAACACACCTGAGCTCATCCCACCTGCTGGTCAGCTGCCTGTAGTTAAGACTCCTGGCTCCTCTGCCCAAGGCAACTAGGTGCACAGAACTAGGCTGAACCTGAGCTGACTGAAGCAGGAAGACAGGTGGGAGTAGGGACAAGAGTCTGATGCTGCTGGTACTGTATGTGCACTGAGCAGATAGGCATGTGGCTCCAGCATTCTGTGCTAGAATCACCCAGGTGGAAAGGGGGTCAGGTAGCCTGCCTGGCTCATCCCTGGTGTGGTGCAGTGTTGTGGACTCCTCAGAAAGGCATGCTGTGGGAAGTGAAGCCACTGCTGTAGTGAGCAGTACCTGATTTTCTTCCTTCAGCTGAGCTGCCCATGGAGCTGGCCTCTGGCCTCAGCTGTGGGTGTGTTTCCCGTTCACCCAGCAAGGTTCTGCTCAGGGCTGGCAGCTAAGCTGTGCTGTTGTGTTCATCCCTTGCCTGTCTCTGGAGGCCTCTGTTGTGTTCTTGTCCTTTGATGGGCCTCTTTGTACCTGCCGGTGCCTGCAGCACACTTGTTTGTGATCACAGGGCATGTGTGTGCTTGCCAGGTGCCCCAGGCCTGGGCTTGGGCCCTGCTGTCTGCCTGGCCTCCCTGGGTACCACCTTGAGGCTGGCAGGAGGTCCATGCCGGGCACAGCCTCAGAGCAGAGATGCTCACAAAGGGGTGGCACCAAGCCTGCATTGAACTATAAGACAGGCTTAAGTCATGGAATTGCTGAAGAAGCTGTGGCCTGGCCACTTCCTGCTGTCCACTGCCTGTTAACCTGGAGTGATGGGCAGAGCCGAGTGTTCCACTCTTCCACCCTGTGGAGACTGTCCTGGGACTGCAGGTGTCAGCTGCTGCCCCATGGTCAGCCTCACTTAGCGGCACTGGGTGGCCCATTCCTGCGTGTGGTGTCTCTGCAGTGTGGGGGGGGGGAGGGCAGGTACAAGGGAATGATGGCCTTGGCTGTGTGACCTGAGGGGCTTTCAGGCTTCCCCAGTGGCTTCTGTTGGCCGAGGTGGTATGGAGATGAGGTGGTATGGAGATGCCGTTTGGTTCTGACCTATAGTTGTTGAGGCTGTAAGGTACTCTGTGTTCTTGTTCCAGCCTTGGTCTCAAGAAAGCTGTGACCAAGCTACACCACTCCCGCTCCCCCTTTGGACGTGTGACAGTGTTGGATATGTCACCTGCTGTCAGACCCTAACAGTGGAGACCTGCCTTGCAGACTGCTAAATCCTCCTGCTAAGGCACCGTTTGGAGGCCTTAATTAGATCCACACAGCAGGAGCTGTGTTGATTTCACATGCCTGAGAGGCCGAGGTCCTGGCTGATGCTGGGCCTCCATGGTAGCCAGCTGCTTACCCACCATAGTGTCAGCCAGAGGGACCATAGTGAAATTTAGGAGGGACTGGCCATGCCCACCCTGGGTGGGGCTCCCTTTCTGGAGCAGGACTCTTACTGGCAGCCTTCTCTTCCCAACTAATGACACCAGGTCCCCCACTATTCCTCTAGCCCCTCCCCACAATGGGAAACAAGGGCAAGGGTTGCTCCTTCCACACAGTTGAAGAAGTAGCCGGTGAACAAGCCATCGGACGCTTGTACCCCGGGCCCTTCCCCATCCCTGGGTGGATTCATGAGGGCTGCACACAAGACCTTATGCTCTATGCTGTGTGGACACTGAATGTGTTGAAGTCAGCTATTGGGTAGGAGGGTACGCCACCCTGTTTGGTAGCCGAGGCCTTGGAGCTGGTGGACCAGGGGGCTCAGGTGACCTGCAGTCTGTTGGGGGGCCTGGCCTCCAGCTTGCCAGCTCTGGCCTTACTGAAAGCTTTGTGGGGCGGGATTGAGCCTTTGTCGGGGAGATTAGTAACAGTCTTAATTGGATTTGCCAAGCCTGGGCAGCGGCTGTGATGGCAGGAGAGCCTGTACAGCATGAGTCTGTGTTTCTCAGCATTGGGTCTGCTCCGTGGCGGGAATATCAATAAGAACACCAGGGCTAGTGACCGTGGGGTCTCTGTGCTGGTGAGCAGGGGTTTCTGATCGGGAGCAAATGAGGACTGTTGGCCTGTGGTTGCAGCCAAACTGTTTCTTGATGGCAAAGGGCAGTGCCGTCTCCTGGCCATGGGCAGAGGGAGTTAATGCTGTGAAGATGGCTGATGGCTTCTGCTGGCTCTTCAGCTCTGAGGAGTCTTGGCTGTGACCAGGGTCTTAGCAGAGGCAGAAAGCACCAGGCCCTTTAAACCCTGTTCCTCTAGTGGCAGAGCAAAGCCCCAGGGAGACTCACAGAGTGTGAATGCCAAAGTGTGAGGCCACCACCACCCTGACTGAGGGACAACCAATCTACCCCTGAGGTGCCAGGCCCACTGGAGAGCTGTGGAGGCCCTTTGCAGCCCCCAGGCCTGTGGCCAGCCATGTGCCCCAAGTTGAGGGTCGACTGACCATGCCTGCTGTGTTCTGTGTTCTCCAGCTCCCAGAGAGGGTGAAGGAGGGAAATGCAAACAGAGGCCGGTGAGGTGCTGGCTGCCCTCGGAGCACAGGCCCACGTAGTGACCTGGGGCATAGGTGCTGGCCAGAGCCTCTGTGGGCAAGTCTTTGTCCCTGGGGTGCAGGTCCCTGGAGTGTCATCTTTAGGTGGCCATGGACAGTGAGTGACTATGCCGGCAGGTGATAGAAAATTTGGACACTAGTGGTCACAGAGGCTAGAGGTCAGTCAGTGGACTGCAGCCCACAGGTTATGCTCTCCTGCCTTTTTTTTTTTTTTCTCCTTTTTTGTGGTACTGGGGTTTGAACTTAGCTTCATGCTTGCTAGACAGGTTCTCTATTGCCTGAGCTATGTCTCCAACCCTTTTTGCTCTGGTTATTTTGGAGATAAGAGTCTCATTTTTTGTCCAGGGTGGCCTGGACTGCGATCCTTCTCTTTTATGTTTCCTGCTGTAGCTGGGATGACAGCAATGTGCCCAGCCTTTTCTGTTGAAGTCTCATGAACTTTTCTTCCTGTTCTGGCCTGGAACTGTAGTCCTGCTGACTTCAGCCTGCTGCATGACAGGGATGACAGGCATATGACATCATTCCCAACTATTGGTTGGGAGGGTGGGTCTCACAAACTGTTTGCTCATCCTCACCTCAAATTGTGATCCTCCTGATCTTAGCATCCCAAGTAGTTCAGATTATAGGTGTGAGCCACCAGCACCTGCCTGGTCCCTTGCTCACGAGGATGGGACTTTTGTCAAATCTGGAGGTTAGCTGGGGTTCTTGAACAGACTTGGGAGATACTCACAGGAAGTTTCAGTATTTCGTACTCTGCAGAAGCCCCTTCTTTGGGATGCACAGGTGGGGAGGCCTCCGCTCTGCTGGGCCTTGCAGAAGAACTGGGCATGGGTGCCTGTCCGTGGCTGGCTCTCTGCCCTCTAAGGGACTTCCCTGGTGCTGTCTTCTTGCCACTGGCCAGTGTGTTCCTGGATGGCGGTTGAGTCTACCTCCACTCTCCAGCCCTGGAATAAATGCCCAGGGCTCATGGGGTTAGTGCCACGTGTGGTTGACAAGCAGCACTGCTGACCAGGGTGAGACACTTGGATCCCCAGGAGTGGCTGGCTGGAGAAGGCATGTTCACCCAGAAGAACGCAGCAGACTCTACTCCAGGCTTTGGGCCAGGGCCTGCCCTACCAAAATAGAGGGTGTTTAGGTGGCCTCCTGGGCCTGGGTGTCTGGTTTGTACTACCAGGAGAGTTTGGTCACTGAGTGCCTTGAATGGACCAAATAGAAGTGGGATCATAGAAAAACCCTCCATGCTCTAAAAACCCTAAATCTCCTCACAGACATCATGCAGAGGAGAAGACAAACAGGACTGAGGACCAGCAAGGTAGGAAGACACTCTGATAGGACTGCTCCTGCTGCTTTTGGAACCAGGCTTAGGCCCTGGCTGCTCACCTGCAGGTGTGGGAGGGGTGGGAGTGGGGTGTCCGATCAACCAAGTCCCCCCAAGCTTCTGTCCTTGTGGGCCTTTGTAGCAGCCCACTGCAGCCACCCCATCAGACAGACAGATGCCTCCGAGCCTGGAACCCCTGCACGTAATGTGGGAACATACTCCGGGTGACAATGTCCAGGGACCTTAGCTGGAACAGTACAGGTGATGGCTCGTGGCTAAGGACAGGCAGATGGTAGAAGAGGCAAGCCTCAGCTGCCCCTCCCCTCCGCTTCCCCCACAGCCGCCAGTGTCAAGGTCTAGTTGTTGACACAACACTGATACCCAGGTGGCTCTTTGGACTTGTTTTGTTTTGGAACAACACGACTGTAAGCAATGCTGTCTGGGTGTCTGCTCTCATCACCATGGCAACACAGCCATCGATTTTCTGTAGGTTCTCCCCCCCCCCCCCGCCCCACTACCCCCGGGGCCCCGTTCCACTCTGGCTTCTTAAGTAGTGGGAGAACAGTCCTGTTTCTCCCAAGGAAGCCACTGGCTTCAGGGCAGCAAAAAGGAGGGCGGGGGTCACAGCCACCTGAGTGGAGGTCCCTTGTCTGTCTCGACTCCAGCCTGGCCTCTGTCCTCTCCTGGTGGCTCTAACAGCACGACACCCTGGCAGCCCCCTCAGCTGTCTGTCTTTGCCTAATGAGAGCTCTATATTCGTGCCTTGTTCAGGCATATGCTAATTAGCTCTCGGAGGTGCCTTTCCGCTCGGGAAGCCACCAAAATCATTGAGCATTATGGATATTTGCTTCAGAAGGTTCTGGAAGGTGATGTGTGCTCACAGCCAAGTTTGAACAGCTGACCCCTTGCCTTGGAAACCCTCTGCCACTGATAGAGGATGACAGTTTGGGCATCTCCAAAATGATAGGAATGCCCAAGAATCCAATGCTCTGGTGCCTGTAGCGGTCACTGGTGACAGTCACCAGCAGCAGGTGCCCTACTGCCAGCCTGTCTGCCCTGTTTCAGGGACTGGCATCCAGAGAGTCCGGGTCAGGTGCCTCCTGTCCATGTCCTGCAGCTCCATCTTGGGGTCCATTTCCAGCTTGTTTCCACTGGCTTCAGCCTACCAGGGAGGTTCAGAGAACATCAGCCATAACCTGAGCAGAGCCTAGTGGGGAGGTCCAGCCCCTCCTCCAATGGCACACACACCAGTGCCATGGCCTACAAGTCACGGCTTTCTCCTCACTGGTCCTCAGATGCCAGGCAGGGCTGGGGATCCCCTAGACTGGGACTCCAGTGTTCCACACCTCAGGGAAGGGTCTGACTCACCTCATTCCACCTGCCCATTCTACCTACAACCAACACCCCCTCTCCCAGGCTCTGTGCCTTGAGGGCCCAGGGCAGAGTCCAGGATGACAGAGGACCAGCCCAGCCTGCAGGATTGTCCTTGTTCCTCGACTCCCACCATCCTCCAGGCCCCTTGGGCTCCTCTGGGAGGTACAGAGCAGCTCTAGTCTGGCCTGATAATATGGAGAGCCAGCCAGCACAGGAGCGTTTCTCCCCCTGACCCTGCACTGATCCTTGTGGTTCCCTGAGCATGTCTTGGGATACAGATGAAATCTCTCTGGCTTTGATACCCACACTTATCCGTCTGACCTTGGTGCCAGGTGGGGCTCAGAAGAGGGCAGTGCCTGCTCCAAGCCCTGTGATGCACCACCCCATCCCTGGAGGGACCTGCTCTTCAGCCAGCCTGTGGGCTGGGCTCTTTTTCTCCTCTAAGGCCTCACTCACCCTTCCTGCTCAGAGGAAGCAGGTGTCCAAGGAGTGGCTGCTCAGCGTGTGGGAAGCCATGCCCAGAGGTAACCAAGCCAAATGTCCCCAAGCCCTTGTTCTGCTAGATAGTGGTCCATCCCAGTAGCTGGAAGACCCCTTTCTGACACTTTGGGTGGCAGGTGCAACATCCACACCGAACCCTAAGGAAATAGCATCCTCTTAGGGAGCTGCTGTCTGTTGAAGGCCCAGGCCTGCAGCCCTCCCCACAGACTTGCAGTGCTTAGGGTCCATTACCTCGGTCACCCTCTGTCTGGGGCAGATAGACAATGGACTGAGATTCATGTTGGTGGGAAAGGAAGTTCTGCTGTGGGCCTAGTGAGTTCTGGAAGCCTGGGCTATTGGACCATCCTTTCAAATGTGGTGCTAGACTCCTCTCCCCATGACTGTCGCCCACCTCTTCCCCATGCCACCCAAGCTGGGGGTTAGCCACCCTGTGTGCCTCAGAGGTAGAAACCACTTCTCAGACCTTCTCTTCCACCCCGGTGAGCTTCCCTACAGCTTCTTGGGTTAGGTGCCACTTGAGTTGCCTCTCAGATGCTGATCTCCTGGAGACCTGCCCAGCTATGGTGAGCCCAGTGTTCTGGGGACCTGAGCCCCCAGCACAGGCAAATCCTGGGATTACCATACTGCACGTGGTCAAGTGGCCTTACACATAATATGCCAAGACCTGTGCTGTAGTGGCCCAGAGCTGTGCCAGCTGGTTAGCCCTGGTATCCTTACCCTGTGCAGGGTTCACTGAGCATTCGGCTTAGGCCTGGACAGTGCTGCCCTGGTAGAAATGTGTCCTTTTTCAAACCTGCCCTTGCTCCATTTGGGATCAGGAGTCTCGTTTTGGTCCTGGAGGGCCCTGAGTAGAGTCTGCTACTCCCTTGCCTTTACAGGAAAGGATAGGGAGCTTGCACAGATTCTGCAGGCAGCAGTGTGCGAGGTGCTGAGCCCCACTCCCTCCCTGCCTTTTTCACAGCCTCCCAGATCCACGCTCCCCCTCAGTTTCTTGTCATCTGCAGTTTATAAGAACATAATGTAGTTTCTGGAAGAAAAAAAAAAGGTCTGAATACTGAATATTCTAATGTGCCACTGTTGTGAAAAATGCTGTGTGAGGAGACCCTCTTACATTAAAGAGACCAGAGACTCCCAGCACCCGGAGGAAAGGTAAGATCCCAGTGTGCTGGAGGCCGGGTCACTCCTCACAGTGCACAGTTAATACATTGGTATTTGTTTTAAATGCTTATAAAGCAGTTCTGATAAATAGAGTGCTTACTAAAAAGACAGAAAGGGGCAGGAGTACCCACTAAGTGCGGTGTGTGCCAAGTCAGGACAAGCTCACGGATGGCATCGGAGGGACACTGGTGCGCTGTGAATTGGGGAAGGGTATAATGACAACCTTTCTGTGTCAGGGTGGCCATGAGAGATGTAGCAAGAGGCTGAAGCAATGGGTGGGGGTATTGTCACATTGACTGCAACTAAATCTCACTTGGCTCAGAAAAGAAGTGTGCACATGTATGCATGCCTGTGTGCACCTGTGTGTCCCCCCCCGTGTACACATGTGTGTATATACGTGTGTGTGCATACAGCACGTGTGTGTGCGTGCATGTGTACATACATACACATTAGAAGAAGAAAGCTAAAGCTTCTGCAGCCAAGGTGCTTTATTATTCTTGCAGCTTTCCCACGGGTTCCAGAGGTTGGGCTCAGAGAGAGCGGTCTGGTCATCTAAGTCACAGAGAAGAAACAGCAAAGGCGTGACTTGCACTCTTTTGATCTCCTGGCCGCTTCCCACCCTGTCGCCCCAGGGCGGTTCCTGGGAGCCCCTGGGTGTGGTTGTAGAACCTGCCCACTGCCTTCTCTAGTATTGGTGCGACAGAGTCAGGCTGTGCCTGAGGTTTCCTGGTGCACGTTGAGTCAGGCAGGATGCGAGGTCCACACCTGTGCTGGGTCTAGGGCGGGGATGAGCGACGAGGCAGAACTCACTGTGTCTGCTCTCCCTGGCCCTGGCCCTCTCCTTGTGGCCTCCATGCCGTGGTCGGCCACAGGTATCCCTGGAACACCGAAGTTGGCCACACACCCCTTGCCTTCCAGGACAACCAGAGCCTCCCACTGCCCTCCCCTCTGCTTTGCTGCAAGCTTCAGTGGTCTTCCCAACCTCCTCTTGCAGGCCAGACAGCCCGTCTCACATGTCCCTGGACTTGGGTAAAGCCACCTGAAAGTACTTGAAATCTGCTGGTCTGGGTGGGCAGCTGCTTCCACCACGCTCTTCCCAGAAGCTGTGAAAGCAGTCAGGGACAAGTGACTTGTTACACAGTGCCTGCCATCCTGTGATCCTCACCTGGGGCTTCCCTTCAGAGTCTCTGCACTGTCTTGAGGACCCTTCCTTTGAGCCGGTCTGGTTCACACTCACAGTCTTATACCCCAAGGGTGTTTGTCCTGCGTGGCTGCCCTGCCTGGCTGCATCACCCCCACACCCAGCACAGACCTGGACCCTCCTCCCGTCCCTTACTTACCTTCAACCCACGGTTAGCTCAGCGCTTCTCTCATGCTTCCATGGTGCCTGTACGTCCTTGGGTGTCTCCCATTTCTTCCCTGTGCCGGGCTCGCTAGGGACTGAATGGTGGTAGGCACTGGTTTCCAAGCTCTGCTGCTTCCCTCCATGGGCACATCTGGTCCCTCCAGCCATGGGCCAGCCCTTGCTGTGGCAGGTCCTGAGCTCCATGAGGGATTGCTAGGTACCTCCACCTCTGTTCTTAAGCACCATTTATTCTTTTTTCTTTTCTTCATTGTTTCATAAGAGATGAGATCTTGCTATGTTTCCCAGGCTGGCCCTGACCTCCTATGTGAACGATCCTCCCGTCTCAGCCTCCCAAGTAGCTGGCAGTACAGACGAACACAACACAGCTTGTTCATACTCTCAAGGAGCAGCTGAGAACTTTTTGTAGTAACAGTGACATAAGTGAATGAGGAAGAGAAGTAGATGTGACTGGGCTCTGGTGATCCCCCCCACTCAGGATCCCAGGGTTTGGCAGACTCAATCCTGCCCGGGTTGGGCCACCAACACAATACCTCCAAGCATGGCTGAGGGCACACAGGCCTGCAGCCGCCAGGAGGTTCCTCAGACCTGCCAGGAAGGTAGAGCCTCCTGGGAGTATCCGCCCGTTAGCATCTGCAACTTGCCCAATTCTTGCTTTGTCTTCCCTGTGGACTAGGAGAGTTCTGGGCAGGGATGGGGACAGGGCTGTCCCAGGAGCTGGTGGACAGGCCCTTGGAAGGGGCTGCCAAATCAGGCTTCTCCACTGAGGAGTGATCAAGGGGTGTGCAGGCTTCAAGCTGGAGGAATGCCAAGGCTAAGGGTGTGATCACCCCAGATGGTCGCTGGGGACGGCTGGGGTGAGTGAGACCCTGCAGTCTGCACGCCCCTGGGCTCTGACTGCTGGCAGACTTTCTGATTGTGTGCAAGTAGGAGACCCTCATGAATGATTATCAGATCTACACAGGTAGAACTTTGGGTTGCCATAGAACTGCTTCTTAAATGGAGCTATTGAAGCTGCATTATTTGGAATAACCCCTCATGGAAGCATCCCAGACGCTGTCAGTGAATGGTGGGCAAACAAATGTGGTCTCTCCATTCAGTGGAATATTGCTTAGCCACGAAAAAGGAGGATATTCCGACCTCTGCCACAACATGGGTGGGCCTTGTGGGGAAATTGTGCTCAGTGAAAGAAGCCAGATACACGAGGTCTCCTACGCATGGTCCATTTGGATGAAAGGTCAAGGCAGGGCAAGTCCACAGAGATAAAATACAGCTTGGTGGGAAGGACCATCTATCTTGAATAGATGGGGTGTGGGTTTCTTCGGAACGCAAGGAAATGTTTTGGAATGTCCCTGAATCGCTCACTTTAAAATGGTAGAAGTGGTAAATTTTACATGCGTTTCATCACAAGTTTAAAAAACAAAGCTGGCCAGGAGGAGGGTAGAATCACAGGTGTCATGTGGTGTCCCCAAGGTTCTGTGGTGCTAGACATTAATCCCAAAGGTCCTGGGATACTCAGCCCCTCTGAGGTACAACGGGGCTGCTCCTTGGGTTTCTTCCCCCTGCTTCTCTGGTTGGCTGCAAGACTGAGGATGGAGCCCTTGGAGGCCTGTGCCCCCTGATTTGGGGGCGTGTGTGCCCACCCAGCCTAGCCATCCCTAGTCAGCCCTAGTAAGAGGAGGAGACACCAGACCTGAGTTCTAAGTGTCTCCTCTGCAAGCAGGAAGCCAGCAGCCAACTGAGCAATGGAGTCATACAAGTGAGGTGGCAGGAGTGGCCAGAAGGGTGAGAAGCCTGACCAGGTTACTGTGAGCCTGTGTACCCCACTGCCCTGGGCAATTCTGCCCAACTGACCAGTTGGGTCAGTTTGGGTGGGAAACGGGCTTGGCCTAGCTAAGAGGACAGAGAAGGATCCCACCGGGTGCTGCCTGTGGGGTGGGGGCTGTCTCAGAGTCACACCAGCCCTGCTGTGATTCCAAAGGAGCCAGGACTCAGTGTATATGCTCCACCAGGTGACATGTTGCTTGCCGAGCCACAGTTCTGTCCAAGCCTCATCCAACTCCAGAGTGTCTCCTGGCTAGAGGACAAGGCCCAGCCTGGGTCCTGAGGCAGTGTCCCTTCTTGTCAGCTACACAGGAGTGAGTCCCCAGGATGCAGGACTCCCTGGCCAGTTGGTTTGTAAGGAGCAAGAACGTGGCAAGTGTTCTGCGTGGTCACACGAGGCACGATGGGCCAGTGTCACACACACCATTAGGGACTGTGCTGTTCACTGTTACCTGTGAGGAGGCACATGCATGCTTACATGTATGTACTGTGTGTGATTGCTTGGCTACCCTATTGGCCTCCACCTGGCTGCTCTAGCCCCTGGCTTGTTCCAGGGGAGGGGACATTTCCAAGAGGACTGAATTGGACTCTTATAACCTCAAAATATGAGGTCGTATTCCAGGTTACGTGTTCGATAGTATCAGAACTCTTTAAAACTTAGAGTGGGGGTGACAAGCAACATGACTCACCGGTGGCTGACCTTTCGGCTACTTGACTCACACTGTACGTTGGTAGAGAGTTGACGAGGAAGGTGTGGCCTTGTTCTCTGTGTGTCTGTCTGTTTTTGTCCCAGGTGACACGCCTTGCCTGTGACACCCACGTTTGCCTACTGGGGTCTTTCTTTCCTGCCTCCCAAACTCACAAATGTTTGGATGGCTGAAACACTCCAGCCCCCAACTGCCCTGAGCCATGTTGCCCTGCCCCGCCCCGGTTCCTGTTCAGCTCTGGCCAGAGGGAGGCTGACTCACTGCCCTGGTTGTGACAGGCTTCTGCCCCTCCCAGCTCTCACATCTGCCTGTTGGTCACCTCTGTGGACACTCTCTGCCCTATTGGTCTGTCAGATGTCGGCTCTCCTCGCAGATTAACCCTGGCTCACTTGCCGTTTGCTCATCTCCCATTTCCAACCTGATTTTTCAAGTTTAGGGCTCACCTGTGCTGTAGCCCCAGGCATTGGGTCCCTGGGGATGGGCAGAGTCTGCCTCAAAAGAGGCCTCCCCTCAGCAGGTGGGCTTGGGGAGATCTGACCACCACAGAGCTCTGCCTCATGTCTCCCCAGAGTGTGGTTCCCCAATGGCCCCGAAGCCCTTCCATAGTCCATCTTTGTGGACCTGGAAAGAGTACAGGAGCAGATGAGGGCCAGTTGTTCATCTAACAGAAGTCACTGCCTGTGGCCGTTGACTGCTCCCTGATTCTCGGGGTGCTCAGCACAGTTGGAATGGGAGTGCCTTCCCTCTAGCCCACGTGGCACACCCATAGCGCTGCAGGAGTTAAGTGCCAGTGGCTGTGCACGCTCACATGCCACGTGCACATGGCTTCCTGCAGCTGCTTGTAAAATGCAGTTTAAAAATTCACTGTGTGGGCTGCCTTTGCACAGCACCGGCTTGCAGCCAGCTCAGGGCCGTGTGCACACCCGGTTCTGTACAGCTTTTCCTGGGCGTCCCCCCATGTGCATGCCCACCGTTTGGTGTGGGGCTCTGAGCTGGAGAGTCCCAGTTGGTAGGAACACTGGGGTCTACCTCTGAATGCAACAAAGCCAGGTGGAGTGGTGACGGCTGTCCCATGGAGTCTCTGACACGGTCACCTGGTCAGAACCTTGCCAGAATTGTCACACACCTTTGGCCTTCCAACTCCTATTGAAGGATTTGCAGCCTGGTGGTAGTGTTCCCCAGTGGTGTTCTTGATCGGCTTCCTAGCGAATGTGTATTTTCCATTTGAACTTGACACTAATGTGTGACTCCGGGGCCTACAGAATGTGGCAAAGCTGAGGGCACTAGACTGCAGGGAGATGTCTAGCAGGGAATGCTCCATACTTCACCCCTTTTTTGTAGACTTGAAGCCCCTTTTGCCAGCAGAGGCAGCAGCCAGAGGCCTGGGTGTCTGTGAGCCAAGGTTGAGGAAAAGACTGGGAAGGCCAAGGATTTGAGCAGGTTCCCCTGCGCAGGCCAGTCCTGGTGATTGCTGTGATCGCCTGCCGTCCCTTGGCCTTGGTTAAGGCCAATCCCCAGATGTCTGTTGGGTCCTGAGAGCAGAAGATGGATTCAAGACCCCCAAATCAGTGGAACATGATAAAACCTGGGCCCTTCCTGGGGGCTTCCTGGTCTCAAAGGCAAGGGCAGATCATCCTTGTGGGTTTACAGATACGGGAAAGCAATAGGGGACCCTCAGAGCTGCTAATGGTTCACTGTCTCCCAGCTTCTGGGTCCTGCCTGTGAACATGGGGAGGCCTGGGTTGTCTGTGTACCCTGTTCTCAAATACAGAGCAGCACCCTGATGACCAGTGGTGTCCCAGCTGAAATGCCTGGTGGCCATGTGAGTGTGCTGGCAGCCTCTGAGGCTCCTCCTGTGGAGTCTGTGCCTGCAGACACCCCTTCCCCAGGCTCAGCGTGTTTGTCTTGGTGGTTTCCCTTCAAACAAGGTGGTGGCAGGGGTCTCCTCCTTCCCCCTATTGTCCCTGGCCCCTTCCCTGAGCACTTGGAGCTATGGGGTAAGAGTGGGACTTGGGTCCTCAGGTGCCGGCAAAACTGAGGCTTGCCTCCCTGCCCCTCAGCAGGTGGATTACCACTGGTCATTTGTGGTCACAGCTTCAGATTGTCCATTACAGGCCTCTGAAGTGGCAGCAGGTCTCTCATTCCCATGAGTGCAGTTCCTGGAGGCCATCTTCCACTGTGGTGCTGGGCCACACGGCAGCATCCAGGCTTGTGCTCATGCTGGTGCTTGGAGCTGGATGGACATAATCTCCAGTGATTGGGTGGGCACCTGTGCTGGGCTTTCTGGCCCTAGCATCTGTGGTGCTTAATAAACATTTATCCCATTGAATGAGGCAGTTTGCGTACAGCTTGAGGCAGCTGTCTTGCATGCACTTCCACCACAAAGAGCAACCTTGTGAGGAAGGTGTGAGCCAGCAGGGTGGAACTCTGACCTCTGCAGTCAGGCAGCTCTGTCCTGGTCACTGAGGACCAGGAGGCTAGTGGGCCTTCTCACATTGTGCTGATAAAGGTTGTTTATCTAAATCTTCTGGTCTTGATTCCCTGTGGTCACTGGGGTGAAAACAGCCCAGCAGCTCATGGAACCATGACATGGCTCCAGAGAAAGTGGCCTTTCCAGAGCCCAGACAAACTCCCAGGAGGGGAAGTGACACTCAGGGCTCAGCTGTGGTCCTAGGGAACACGTCATCTTTTTAGGGCTTCCTGTGGGGCTGTCAGAGGACTCGTTCTGCTTTATGGAAGATCTTGATGGGCACTGGGGGTCTTAGTGGTGCCCTGCCTGCTTTAGTTCCAAGAGACCTCTGGAAAGAAAAGACCTGTTTTGGGCAGATCTCAGGGACAGGGTTTGCCAGAAAGTGACCTGCCCTCTGGTCCATGACAGGTTCTCCTGCTCTGTCTGCAGCACATGGTCAGTGAAGGGTCCAGAAATTGCTATTCAGCAAATACTTGCCGATCAGTCACGTTTAGTCTAGACCACCGTTCCCAGCCTGCTTTGTACACAGGCAATGCAACCCTTTGCCTGGCAGGCAGGGTCCCTCATGCTGCAGGGGAGCAGGCAGCCTTCAGGGTCTTGGGGGCAGGTGCCATGCATTCCTCTGAGCATTGATTTGGAGGTGGGCTCTGTTGACTCAGACACCATCCAACTAAAAAAGAAGAAATGTGCTGACTGCATCTGCCCCACCCCCTCTCCATCCTCCCTCCTGCTCCTTTCTCTGTCCCGTCAGAAGTGGGAGGTGGGAGGCATGTGTGTAGCAGCTTGCCAGTGCTCTGCAGAATGTGGGGTGGGGGGTTTGCCCCCAACATCAAGTTGACCCAGACACCTACCCAGCCCGGAGTGAGCCCCACAGGCTGGTGAATGTGAGCTGAGTCTCATTAACATCCAGGCTGGAAAGTCTCCAAGAGCTGCTCACCTCTGCGCTGCCACAGTTTAGATGTCTCTCTTTCCCTTGCAAGTGGGCCAAGGGGAAGTTGGTGCCCCTGTAATGCTGGGGAAACATTCAAGGAGCCAGAGCTGTGCCAAGTGCTCACGACCAGGCCTCCTGCTGGGCCTCATCCAGGGCAGCAGCCTGCCTCTTAAAGGGTCTTGGGATCCCACCAGCCCTGCTGAGATTCCAGAGGAGCTGGCACTCCCTGGGTAGAAAGGGTGTGCCTGGCCACAGCCCGTGGTCCTCGGTCGGCATCTTGTAGGGCTCAGAGCCAGCCTGGAAGTTCTGTGCAGCCTGTCTTTTTGTTACCATGGAACTAGGAGGTGAGGCCCCTGGGGTCAGACAAAATGGTGACCTATGCCCAGCCTGTGTGCCCTCATGTTCCATGACGGAGCTTTGGCCACTCTTGTGTGGGGCTCTGGGCATTGTTGGCCTGGCCCACGACGGGTGGGTGGTGACTGGCATCTGAGAGACTGTGCCGTCTGCGAAGATGCGTGTTCACACTCACAGCTGCGCCTGGGTTGAAACGTGCATACAGGCACTCCTTGTCTCTTGCCTTTGTCATTAACATCTGTTTCAGTAGACATTTGAGGTCCCCCCACACACAAGGATGCCAGGCAGTCTGTGCATGTGAGACCTGAGTCATTGTAGTCCTTTCTGTTTTCTCTTGGTGTCCCCTAGCCTGCCCCACCCCTCTGGCCCTGATCCCAGAAGCCCTGTACAAGATTACAGATTTCCCTAGGGGGATCTGGACAGAACCTCCCATGGCCCTCCATCATGGGATCCCAGTGTAGCCTGCAGCTGTCCAGTGCTTACCCTCAGAGTGGGGGCACAGGTGGTGGTGTGGGATATCTAACCTCCTTTACTTCTTTCCTTCCTGCTGTCCAGGAGATGTCCTCTTCCAGATGGCTGAAGTCCACAGGCAGATCCAGAACCAGCTGGAAGAGATGGTAAGTCTGGTGTCTGGTGTCCCTTCCTCAGGTGCAAGGGACAAGTGCAGGTAGGCAAGGTGGTCAGACATCAGTTGAAGAGCTGGTATGCTTTGGCCATGTGTTCACTTGTGATCATTCTGTAATCACGTGGCCACACTCATAGGCAGAGATGTGCCCTGGACTTGGGACACACAGGTCGCCTGAGCCATGCTCAGCAGCCCTGGAGAGGACTGGGGAGCTCCCAGGGTACAGGAGGGCCCTGGGGGAGGGGGTGTGTAGGTTGGGCCTTGGGGGCCATGTGGAGTCAGGGAGCATTGGCCCCAGGGAAGAGCTATGTGTGCCCTGTGGTAGCCCCAGCCAGGGCCTAGATTTTCTCTATTCCCCTGACTGTCAGGTTTACGCAGACCAACAAAATACACCAGCATAACGTGGAGACGCTGGTTTACAGCATCTGGTCTACAGTGAGGAGTCACTGAAGGCATCCCTGTTTCCATTCACGCCCTGCCTTGTCAGCCCCTGTCTGATCCCCACACAGGCCAGCAGAGGGATGGGAGAGGTGGCATCTGTTTCCCTGTGGAAAATAGGATCTTTGAGGCTGTGGAAGGCTAGGTTGTCTGGCATTTGGGACTTCTGCCCAGTGCCCACTCCCAGCAGTCTCCTGACTCCTTGGGGCCCACATGGCCATGAGGGGGTCCTCCTCTCATAGAACAAGCCATACCAGCATGTAAGCTGGCTCCTGCTCCCGTGCTGTATGTCAGAGCTGACTGTGGGTCTGTTTTCTCTCTCTGTCCAGCTGAAGTCTTTTCACAACGAGCTGCTCACACAGTTGGAGCAGAAGGTGGAGCTGGACTCCAGGTACCTGAGTGTAAGTGCGCCCTGCACCATAATTGTGGGCTGCCTGTGTGCAGGTTCCAGCTCCCACCTCTGCTCTTAGACCCTTCCCTCAGTTTAAAGGCTTTCAGCTACCTCTGGGCTCCCATCAAGTGAGCCCCTCTGCCTGAGTGCCCCATGGTTGGCACCTCCGCTTCTCAGCCAGTTATCATAAAGCTGATAATATAGCTTTGCTGCCCTCCAGAACCCACATGAGCACTTCTGTCCTTATCCATTTGTCCTTGCCTGTTAGTGGCAGGAAAGAGTGGGACCGTGGCTCCTGGCCATTTTTACTGGGTAAGTTTACAGTTTTACACTTAGCATCAGGAGCAGGGGTTGAGGCCCAGCTCCTTCTCCAGGCCTGATTTCCATCTTTAGGGAAATCAGCTGGGTCAGGCTGAGATCTGCAGCTGGGACCCCTCCTCCCCACTCCTGACTGCAGCCTCGCTGGGTCTGCTGTGGTCTAGAGAGCCAGGGAGGGAAGAGGAAGGGAGCAGCCAAGTGGCCCACAACGCTCATGGGCCTCTATGTTTTGCCATGGGCTCTCAGGCCGCACTGAAGAAATACCAGACGGAACAGAGGAGCAAAGGAGATGCGCTGGACAAATGTCAGGCTGAGCTGAAGAAGCTCCGGAAGAAGAGCCAGGGCAGCAAGAACCCACAGAAGTACTCTGACAAGGAGCTGCAGGTAGGTACCCCTCTCCCCCACTGCCACAAGGCTCCTCCCAGCCTCTGTGACTGATTGGGGCCTTTGTGTCCCTTTTTAGCAAGAAAAAGGCTCCCCCTGCCCCCAGCCAAGGGAGGACAAACCCCCAGGTGTGACTGGGCAGGGTCAGCACTGCCTTCCCTCTGGGTTTCCGGATGGAGAGATGGCAGGGTGCCCAGCTCAGCCCCCATTCGCCTGCCCTGCTATTAGAGGTTGCTGGAAGATTCTTGGCTACAGAAACAGAAACCCAAATTAAGTCCTCCCTTTGTCCTTCTGAATTCCTGCCAAGGAGCGGGACCCCAGACTGTTACTCTAATCAACTGTGATCACCTGCCCCAGGCTGGCTGGTCAAGGGCGTCTGTGGCAAGGCAACAGATGGCCCTGGGGCTCCTAGGGCAGCTTTGCTTCGGTTTCTCTCCCCATCCTGCTAGCACTGTAGGCGCCCTGTGCTGAGTAGGCTCAGGTTTAGGACATTGTGGTCCAGAATGACACACGTACATATACACACACGTACACATACACTCTGGCCTGGGGGTCCCACCCTTCCTGCTGGTAGTCAGGCTGGTGAATGCACTCCCATCTGCCCAGGTGAGTGTGTGCCACACAGGCGAATGTCCTCGTTGTACTCAGTGCCTCTGGCTTCTCCCTGGTTTCCCTCTGTCCTTGACCATGGTGGAGCTGAGTGGGTCTGCAGCACTGTGGCAACCTGGGAAAGCTGGCCTTGAGTAGGACACAGCCTGTGGGTCATCTGGTTGAGCAGGGCTGTTCCAAAAGAGAGGAAAGGCCTGTCATGGCAGATGAGAATAACCTGACTATCCTCACATGAAGAACAGGGATAGTAGGAAGCAGGAGGTGTCATACCCTGCTGCTAGCTGCAGGCTCTCACATGTGCATTTTTGCACAGTGGCCATAATGGCTTGTGCCTTTTCCCCATTGGCCCATTTTTTCTGGGTCCAGGTCCTTGTTTTGATCTTTTTTGTTGTTGTTGTTAAACAAATTTACACATTTTAATGTAAACCAGGGATGTCTCAAATGGTAGTGCTTCTACTGGTCTTTCAGTTCCTTCAGTCTTCTGATGGCAGACTTGGCTGTGACTGCTGAAGTGGTGGTATAGGTTCAGGCACCACCAGCCACCGTTTTCATGCAGGAACCACAGTGCCAGAGCCCCACAGCCCGTCTCGAGCAGGTGTACTTGGCATGCTGGCTGATTTCAGTTTTCTTCACCATTCTCCGGAGGGGAGGCACCATAGCGGGTCCCGTATTTACCATACGACAATCCCGACCTTCTTGGTGTGTTTAGCCATGTTGCTGCGATGTAGGCCCTAGCCAGAGAGTCTTGTTTTGATCATTTTTAATGGCCAGAGTGACCCAGGCTGCCTCTTGAGGGCATGTGCAGCCCGAGGCTGTCAAAGATGGACTTCCCTGAGCCGTCTGGTGTTCTTGAACAGGTTCCTCAGAGTGGGGCTGTGAGGTCAAGTGGCACAAACGCACACATCAATGTATGCCTGTTTCTTTTCTCTCTTTCCTTTGATGGCTTTGCGACTTTGCTCTCGAAGATTTGGCCAGCAGACAGCATCCACTGCCTGGGAGGACAGGTACCTCCTCAACATAAACACAGGCAGCGGTGCAGGTGTGACTGTGGTCGACCTCTGAGCAACTGGGCCAGGAGTTTGAGTACATCTAAGAGGGAACTTTTCTGGAGCTGGTGTGGCAGGCTGGTGACAATCACCCTGTGACTGACTGGCTAGGGGAGGGATCCCTGAGAAGAGTAGGGGCCTGCAGTCCCACCTTTTTTATCCTCCTGGTCACAGCATTATGGAGGTAACATTCACATATTGTTCAGTCCAGCACGTAAAGCCTACAGCTCCTGCAGCTTTGGGGGTTTTGAGAATATCAACAGAGATGCATTCGTCATCCTAGGCAATTTTGGAGCATTTTTACCAACCTAAAAAGAACCCTGTACTCATGAGCAATCACCCTGCCTGCCCTCCCTCCACCCCCAGCCTCCCTCTCCCAGCAGCCACCAGCCTGCTCTCTGTTTATGGATTTCCATGTTCTGGATATCATCTATGGCAGCAGTCCCACACTACATGGCCTTTCCTGTCTGGCTTCTTGCGCTGAGCTTGTTCTCACCCATGTCACACAGCGTCTGTGTGTCCTTTGTTTTCATTGCAGAGTATTGGTGCCTTCTCTCTTATGGCTGAACAGCCTTCCATCATGAGGGTATTCAGGCCCTTCCTGCTCAGGCCCTCCATCTTTCAGCTGGCCCTGCACCATGGTCAGGATCAGTAGGTGTTGCCCTAGGAGTCTCTAGCTGAGGCTGAGATTCATGACCAGGACCTGTGAGGGCCTCCTGAGGCTCAGAAAAGGGCAGGGCCAGATGGAGATGGAGGCTGTGGGCTTGATTTCCATCCTCTTCAAGACTAGTCCATGACCACCCAGTCCTGGATGGCGATATCCCACTGGGTCATCTCCTCTCTGCTTTCTCTTTCTGTTTTCAGCCCTTACTTCCCCCCACCCCAATGCCCACCACATCTGTTTCCCACACCACTGTCCTCTTCACCCCCAGTGGGCTGCAAAGCTCAGGAGGTGGGACTTGTGCTTTTTATGTGCAAGGCAGCAGCCCTTCCAGTCTTCCTGTTTGGCCTTCTCACTTGCACATGAAGAGACCTGCTGCCTCCTTTGTGTCCCCAGCCTCACAGGATCTGCCTGGGATCACCTGGGTGCCTCTTTCTCTTTGGGGCTGCTCTGGCCTTGATGGGCTACTTGGTCTTGGGTAAGGCAGAGCTCTTCGCCTCATCGTGTTAAGAAGTGGTAGCTCAGGTTGCCAGTGAGGATGCTGTAGGTGCATTGGCCACAGAACCGAAGCTGCCAGTGGCAGGGGTCAGCCTGGTGGCCTGTAGAGACCCCTCCCATGATAAACATAGGTAATCTCAAACTGAGATACCTGTCCCTTGGGCAGAGGGACTGAATGTGCCAGCTGTGGTCATTTGTGAAGTTGCGTCCCCTTAGCTATGGGCAGGTATGGAGAACAAGGGTGTGTTTATGCCCCCTAGTTTCTCTCCCCTGATTTATCAGAGCCAGAAGCTGGTGCATTTCGAAATGGTGATGACATTATGATCAGTGGTCCCTAAGGCCTAAGGTGGTCTTTCCAGTCCCCATGGACTGGGCCTGGGAGATGGTACAATGTGAGGCTGTAAGTGACCAAGTGGTGGTCCTGGAACCTGTGATGCTTGCAGAGTTTGGTGTTGAGTGGCTGGGAGGGAGGGTTTGAGTTGTTCTGGGCACTGTGGTAGTGCCCCACTTTTGGGTATCTGTGGCCCAGCTGCCCCACTGAGAAGCCCCCATTGCCTGGCTGCTATGATGCCTTAGCCTCCTGGCCCCTGGGGCTTCTCCCTGGGGATCTCCCACTCTGATCTTCTTCCCAGGTCCGAGGGTCAGCCTCTGTCCAAGGCTCCCTTTGTCCCATTTCTATAGCATCTCTGTGTAGCCCTAGCCAGGTCCTTCTCTGTCCCTGCCACATGGCTGTCTGCTCAGGAACTTGCAGTACCTCTCTTTGCCGCCATCTGGCCTGCAGACAGCCCTGGGCTGGCCTGTCCCCAGCTAGGGACAGCCTCCAGGTCCTCTCTGCACTTCATTTTCCTCATTTCTAAAGTGGGGGCACTCGTGCCTGCCTGCTCTCTGACCACAGACAGATAGAGCCCCTGAGACTGGATGGAGCCCATGTCCACTCCCTCAGTCACGTGTGCTCTGGCTGTTCTCCTGGACCCCCATCTTCTGCCTCTCCAAGCCCTCCCCTTCCTTGTTTCTATGGGAAACGGTGCTTAACCAGCCAAGTGTTTAATTTCTGTGATTTTCCCCAGACAACCAAGCTCCCCCTGGGAGGAGCTGGGTCCTGTGTTTCTCCTGCCTCCCCCGCTGAGTGCAGGCTGGCCCACAGTGGATAGCCCCAAGTGTCCAGTGGCGTTGATTTGTTTCTTGAGGATGGGAAGAGAGGGCACCAATGAGGGGTATGTTTCCTGCTTCCCCCACCAGAAGCCCAAGAGGCCAGGCTGGGGTGCCCTTACAGTTCCTTACACCACATCTGAGTTTGAAGGTACAGGGTACTTGGCATACAGCTGTCCTGGGTCCCTCTGAACTTGGCAGGAAGCATGCTGGCCCGCTGACCAGGGTGACCTTCCTAGTAGTCTTGCTGGGATGCCCCACCTGCCAGGCTGCTCAGGAACACTTGCCACTGGGAAAGTTCCTGCTGGCTCAAGTGCCTTTCCAAAACTGGCCAGGGGCCAGGGTCTGACTTCTGCTTCGGGGTGTGGCTGCTAGGGGCTGGGAGAGCCCTGAGGCCTTTCAGTGTGGCAGCACCTTACCCTTTGAAGGGGAGGAAATGCCTGGGCCTGTAAGCTCAGCCCAGCCAACTCTGCTGTGGCTCCACCCCCACTTGACCCCTGCAAGCCATCCTGCCCTCTGTGCCCCGCCCTCATGCTGACTTCACAGGGTTTTTGTGGGTCTGAAAATTCAAGGAGGTCCTGTTACCAGGGAAAGGGCCTTTGCTTCCAGGAGGAAGTGCAGGATTCTTTTTCCTGTGTTTGTCCATTTCTTAGTGGCTCACTGCTTCCCAGCTGGTCTGCAGGTGGGCCCAATAGCTGAGTCCACAGTAGGACCTCCAGCAAGACTGTAATTCACAGCGCTGCCCTAGAGACTGTGCCTGGCCCTTGAGACACGGCAGCCACTAGACCTGCCTACTCTGTGCTCATCAAGCCTCTGATGTGTGCCCACAAGGGTGACCTGCCACCCGGAGGTTGTTCCCAACCCTAGGGCTGGGAGAGGCAGAGGTGCCCGCACACTGCCACTTGGGTAGGATTCTAGCCTCTTGGGGCTCCTGGGGCTACTTCCTTGAGTTAACCAGGGTGGTGGGGAATTGGACTGCTGGAAGTGGAGGTGGCCCCATGCTTTAGGGTAGCCTAGATCCATCCTAGGCCTGGGGCATGTGTAACAAAGAAGTAGAGGCTTTCAGGTTGAGGCCCTTCCCTGCTCCCTTGAGACACTCTTGCACAGCTGGGGTCTCCGCTTTGCATGTCCCTTACCTGGTGGACCAGAGCCAAGCAAGGCCTAGCCATGGTGCAGCCCAGTAGACAGCAACACTGGTGGAGGCTGGTAAAGGTATCTCCATGGTGTGGGCATCCCATGGCTGGCACAGAGGCCCAGCTTGAGATCCTTGAGCTGTAATAAACCCCATATCCCAATGCCAGACACTGTTGTTGCAATTGTTGGAGGAGAAGGACGTGCGCCAGGCTGCCTGAGTCTCTCTGACCCTTCTCAGGTGTGGCTCAAGGGGAAAGGTTCTAACATGCAGTTGTTAGATGTGGGTGTCCCTCCACTTCCAAGAGGTGAGTGGTTTGTCTTGAGGATGGTTGCTGGAATCACTGGGGTATTTGGAGTCTAGCATATGTGCCCTGTATTCTCAGGGCTCCTGGGAACAGGAACTCACTGGGGGACTAAGCCCATGGAGCTTAGCCAGGGAAGTCCCATGCCTTCAGGAGTACCCACTTGGCAGAGGGCCCCTAGCATGTGCTGCCCTCCCCCACAGCCTCTCTGCTGCTGGGCTCTGCCACAGTCTAGTACATGTGTTATGGTGGCCAGGCCTATGGGCTAAACTGAACTGGGAATAGGCTGTGGCCAGAACAGTGGTTGCTGCCCACTATGTTGAAGGGGACCGAGGTGATGCTCCTTGGGGTGGGCAGCGTGTGATGTTGCCCAGACCCTGCCCAGAGAGAGAGGAAGACCCATACCATTGTCCAGGTCCGCGGATAATGGAGCTGGACCAAGCCTGCCATGCTTAGGAACTGCTCCTAACTGAGACTTCGTGTTGGGATTTCCACAGGAGGAACTAATTTTAATTTTAGGTCAGGGACTAGGAGCTCAGAAACATTTGGGGCACTAACTGGGACGGGAGAGTTTTACATAAAAGGAGGGGTTGGTCGAGGAGCCACCCTCTTGGCTTGAGGGTGTCCTTTCCGTGTCCCCCGCCATGGTCCCTCACTTCCCAGATATGCTGTTACCATAGGGTTGCCAGCCTGCCACCCAGGGAAGTCCACATGGGTTGTGAAAGGAGCACTCTCCTGGGGGACAGTAGACACTGTCAGGTGGAGGACCTGCCATATAAACTGCAGGGTGTGGTTCCCACCGCATTCAGCTCAGGAACAGAGGGACATGGCTGTCTCAATGGGGCTTTGGGGAAGCAGGAAATAAAAGCCAGGATAGAGCCTCAGCACAAACCAGCCTTTGTCTTCCTCTGAGGGCAGAGGTGGGGTCACATGATCCAGTCTACCCATTCCTGGCTAAGCCACAGGCCTGAGGGTCCAAGCATGGTGGAGGAGGTGCCCGGCCCTCGCCTGGCCAGCCTGTGTCTCCTTCCCAGGGATGCAGGTGTGAGTGGTCATGCTGGCCCCATGTTCTCAAAGCCTCTAGGTGAGTCTGGCTGGTGTCTCCAGAGCCCCTGACCGAAGGGGCAGGGTGGGTGTGGGGGGCCTCCCCTTCAGCTGTGTCACATGCCAGCCTGACAGGTGCCCTGGGAGGAGCCAGGCAGTCTGTGTGCACAGTCCCCTCAAGATTTCTCCTGTTTTTGTTTTTCCCCCATTTGACCCTCCCCCATCCTACCTCTTACTAGAACAAGAGAGGTACAGGTAGGAGGCTGCCAGCAAATGTGACAGTTCTCTGTGAATGTGACACCTCCTTTGCCTTTCCTGCTGTGTGAGTCTGCATTCACCTCCCTTCCTGGCCCTCACTCGCTGTCCCCTCTGGAGTGGAGTGTGCCGGGGGTTGTGCACAGGGGCACCTTCTCTGGTAGGGAATCTGCCAGTCCTGCAGAGCCTTTGCAGTGTGTCTTGCATGTGGGGGAAGCAGTTTGTCCTTCTTAACTCATGTGCAAGCTCTGGGTGCCAAGAGAGGGGCAACTGAACCACCTGAACCTAGTGTTAGGGCTCAGAAAGAAGCAACTAGAGGTGGACGGGGAAGGCTAGAATCAGGTACAGAGCACTGAGTGGCCCACACCCATTCAGAATCACCCCAGCATGGACTGACCCTGCCACTGGAGACCAGAGGGTGACAATCCTGGATCATCCTTTCCTGGCCCACTTGGGTTCTTGGTAGTCCAGCCCCACAGCTGCCCTACAAGGGTCCCTCAGGTGCCAGGACCAAAGGCCCGCCCTGCCCCTACCCTTCTGGGGCTTTTCTGAGCCATGTTTGGCAGAATGCCCATGCTGCAGGGGCCCTGGCCAGGTCAACCTTCTCCTGTCCTCTCTGAGACAACAGGGGAGGAGAGAACAGGTGCAGCCTCACTGTGGGGGTGGAGTCTACCGTAACACCATGCAGACATCTCTAGGTGCTGGAAACAACCCTATTCCTCTGTTTACTGTGATACGGGCCAGTCAGGTGGCTTTAGCACCTCCGGGGTCTTCAGTTGGTTGTGTCCCCCTCGATGGGTTTGCCTGTTTCAGGCCCAAACTCCCAGATTGCAGTCTGAGGGGAAAGATTCATTCTATTTAAGGGCTGTATAATTAACAAAGCAAAGACAAAATAACCATAGTTGAGATCTTCAAAAAGGATAATAGCAGAGGCTGTGCTGTGGGCGCGGTGTGTGAGGAGGTACAGGCGCTGAGCCCACTCTCACTCCTGCAGCCCTTCCCAGCTGAGAGCAGTCTGGACAAACCCAGGCACCAGCAATGAGGTGGACTTTACCTTTCTCTGGAGTAAAATCAGCCTGGGGTGGGGGCGGGGGGAGGCTTGCTGGAAAAAACAGGAGTGTGAGAAACCAGAGGCCACCAAGTCCTCTCAGGGCCTCTGCTATCCAGAGATGGCATCAGGACCCTTGCTGGCCCCAGGGGAGCGGGTAGCCAGAGAGCGAGCACTCTGTTACCCTGACCATTAGGGCTACTCACACCTCATAGCCCTTTCCTCGTCTAGCCTATGAGGGCAGCTTGGTCTGTGGCCACCATCCTTTGCCGGCATGTTCAACCACTGGTGTGGACAGAAGTGGCTGGGCTCCCTCCTGTGCCTCTCACATACGGAGCTCCGGGTGGGATGCTTCAGGGAATGTGCTGGGCTGCTGGGCAGCTGGGCAGGGTGGTCAGAGATACCCCTTGTCAAGCTGATGAAAGTTCTGGGCCCCTCCCCAGGAAAATGAGTCTGCCAGGGCTTGTTAGGTCTCTGACCCCTACAAACTTCTTCCCAAGGACGTTCCTAGAACACATCTGCCTTAGTCCATTTTCTCTTGCTGTAAGTGAATCCCTGAGGTCAGGTCAGTGATGAAGAATGGGGATTTATTTAGCTCACTGCTCTGGAGGCTGAGAACTCCGAGAGCAAGGCCCCGGCATCTGGTGAGGCCTTCTTAGTGCAGCCCCACACACTGAGATGCCAAGGTTGCCAGCTCAGGTCTCTCCTCCTCCTCCTATAAGGTCACCAGTGCCAGCCCAGAGGTGTGGCTCTACCGCTTGAGCGCCTGCTTTGTAAGCATGAAGCCCTGAGTCCTAATCCCAGTCCCACCAAAAAAGAAAGCCACCACTGCCATCATTGGGTCACCTGCATGACTTCATCTGACCCTAATTACTTCCTGAAGGCCAGCCTTGGGCTGGGGAGTGAGTGTCCAATACATGAACCTTTTTTTTTGGGGGGGAGGGAGCTGCATTTAAGCCATAGAAATGTTCATCATAGTGGACAGGTGTGGTGCTCACGCCTGTAATCCTGGCTAGGCAGGAGTCAAAGATCAGAAAATCACAGAATAGAAGGCTTGCAGTCCACACTGGCCTGGGCATGAAGCTAGACCCTATTTCAAAAATAATCAGTGCCAAAAAGGAGAATGGCTTCAGTGATAGAGCACTTGCCTAGCAAGTGAGAGGTCCTGAATTCAACCCCAGAACTGCCCCCAGTGCCTCCCCCCAAGAAAACGAAAATGTTCCTTGTAGAGCTGAGTGAATGGCCAGCCCTTCTACCTGCCAACATTCAGCAGCTCTAGGCTTCAGGCACTGACCGGGATGACTCAGGCAGTGGAGGGTGATGGGGTCTTACTGTCCCCTGTACACAGCTCTGCTGATGGGACTCTGAACTGGCGTCTTGGGAGTCATCACTCCCTGTAGTGACAAGGAGGCCTAGCCTCATGTTCTCATTCATGAGTTGCAGGGACCTGGGGAGGAGGGAGTGTGGCAGTCGGCTGAGGTGTTTGAGAGGCATGGGAAAGCCTCTGCGGCCATCAGATGAGGTGAACCACGGCAGCTTCAGATTTTTCGGGAACACCCCTCCCCCCTCTGAGTCACCAGCTTGCTCTGAAGAAGAGGAGACACGCTTTCTGATCACTTCTGTTCTCTCGGATTACAGGGCTGTTCAGCCCTGGGTGACTAAGTGGGAGCATTTTGTGGGTCTTAGATGCTTTCAGCTGGGCGTTTCTATAGTGCCGTCACCATAGCACCCAGCTAAGCAAGGAGCCTCGAGGCAGCGTGGGGTGGGCAAGGACAGCAGTAGCCTGGTCCCTGTGGGCAGCAGCTCAGTACCATTTTAAATGGCCCACTGCAGGGCCATCAGCAGTCCTGTCCTCTGCACTTTCCAGCGAGCTCAAACCTTGGGGCACCCCCTCCACTCAGCTGCTCAGAGCAGCCTGCAGCCGTACAGAGGTGGCCAGCATCTCTCACTGTCCCTCTTATAAGGTGACATTCCTCACTTGGCCTAGATTTCCAGGATCTACCTGCTGAAGTTGTGGTCTCTCTGTGTTAGGAGTTAGCGGCCTGGGAGAGGAGGTCAGGGATGTCAGCTGTCACTCCTAGACAGAAGTAGCAGCCATGTTGTCACTAGCCACAGCCTAGCCTGTCACTAGCCAGAGGAGGCTAGCATCTCTCCCGGGTCCTTACAGACCCTTCCTGGGCTGGCATCCAGGCGGGCATATCCAGGGAACATCTTCCCTGCACCCCAACAGTTGGTATCCATGGGGAGACCCCAGGGACTCCTACAGCCCCTGCCAGAGCACTCCTCTCTTCTCCTCTCCTCTTCCCCTGCCCTGGCCTGAACTCCCAGTTGTGACCTGTTAGGTTCCTGGTTGTTCTTGAGGTTCGTGAGTGAGTGAAAATCCTAAAAATAAAACACCACACCCTTCTGACACCGGAGGCTGCCAGACCCTGTTAATGAGGCCAGAGCCTCATGCAGCACTGCACTCCAGGGAGCAGAGGCCTCCGTGTGAAGGCAGCCGCAGCCTACAAACCCAGAAATCCTGCCGTGGCCAGCCAGCCAGTTCCAGGGCCTGGGTTTGGAAGGTGCCGTTCTCAAGGCAAGGGAACCCAGGGGGCCTCGCGACCTGGTTTACACTGCTGTCCTGGGGCAACTGTTCCAACCAACGCCTTTTCTTTACCAAAGTCCCTTAGATAACGACTGGCACAGTGGCCTCCCTCCCCCACCCTTTCTTTCTCAGCACCTCATCTCCCCTTTCAAGGGTGTCAAGTCTGCTGCTGAGTCCCCTCAAGCCCTGGGTACTAGACACAGTCATCCACCATGTCCTCTGGCCTGGCCAGCATTAGAGAAGACCACAGGGAAGAGACCTGCTGGACTCATGGGGAGCCTTGTGTACTTCTGAGCTGCCCTGCTTAGGGGTTCCTGGCCACCAGGCCAAGCCCCTCTGTGTGTGCCCTTGTAAGTGAGGTCAGGACTGGGAGGTGCCCTCCTTGAAGGCCACAGCCAAAATTGACAGCCTCAAGCAGAGCAAGTGGGACCCTGCAGGCTGCTGCAGGCCCATGCTGGGTGTTGCTCCAAAAGATGGGCAGGCTGGTGTGATCCTCCCAGCCTCCTCCTCAGGCACAAGTCCACTCCTCTACCTGTCCCCTGTCCTGGGATTGCCTCATCCATGCCCTCTACCCTAATGCTTGGGAAGGGAGCCCAGAACTGAGGCTGGAGCACAGCCAGCTGTCACCTTTCCCATGGCTCCTTAAGGCCCTCCAGTCACAGCCCTTGTGGGTGCTGTGAACCTCAGTGGCTGCACCCCCACTTCCTAGAGGAGCCTCACACACATGGGAGCAGTAGGCGGTCCTGGTAGGTGCATGTTGTGTAACCAGAGGAAAAGTACTCAGTGCTGTGGAGGAGGACAGGGAGGAGGAGGCAGAGGCGGGAGCTTCCGCCATCATGATAGCAGAGCCTGCTGAAGAGTCTGCTTGGGGCTGCCCTCGGGCTGCTTGATTGGTGTTCAGACTTCTCTCTTCCTGAGTGAAGTCCTGGGTCCCTTCCTACAGACCTTGTGGCTGAGCCCTGTAGCCACTAGGGAGGACCACAGACTCTTGAGGCTATGGCCTTGATTTAAGACTGAGGGTAGCAAGCCAGCTATGTTGAGACCCATTTAAGTTGCCTTCCCAAAAGGGAGGATGGGGTTCAGTGTGGGAAGGTGGAAGTCTAAAAAGGCAGAAGGAGCAGGGCTTGGATATTTGGTGACAGGGCTAGGCAGGCCCTGACCTTGGGGACACATATGCTAGCTGGCAGGCAGAGTTGGGGCTCTGGTGCACTGGGGACTGGCCCACAGCCACCTCGGTTCCCTCATCGCTCTGGCTGAGCTCTGCGTGGGGAGGTGCCTAGGGAACAGCCTGCTCTTGCCCCCTCTATCGCCTACAGCTCAGCCGCCCACCCACACTGAGTCAGAGCTCCGAGGCGGCCGTGAGTCAGACTGGGAGGTGCCCCTGGCAGCCAGGCCTGCCCCCTACCGGAGGACAGCCTGCTTAGGAAGCACTTCTGTGAAAACTGCCCCTGGACAGCAGTCCTTGGATGCTGTGCCCCAGGCTGGTGAGGGCTCAGCCTGAGTTGAATGAATGCAAGAGGTGGGGTGAGACAGAGACCTGGAAAGTGCACCAGGGAGAGAGAAGTCTGGGTACTTGTCAAGGGGCTTTGCAGACCTTCACGGCCACCCACAGACCTGTTGGCATTTTGTTGCCTGTATCCTCATTTGTTCCCCAGCCCAGGTGATCGGTGTGAGTCATCCTTTGACAGGGCAGGTTGGGCTTCTGGTTGACTGTCAAGGTGGTTTTTGATGGTTGGCATGGAAACCACAGGAGGTGCTGTGTCCCTTAACTACAGGATTGAGAGTGCATACACACCCACCTCAGATGCATAGTCTGCTAGGCAGATCGTGGAGGGGCAGTGCCCCTCCCAGAGGGACCAAAGCAAAGTCCTGGGCACATCCCCTGGCCAGGCCCTAGTGCCTACCCTGCAGGAAGCACTGGCCTTCAGGAACAGGGCAGTAGTTCCCTACCCTGTCTGCACCTCACACTGACCTCATGGCTCTTCCCCCAAAATGCTGTTTCCTGATTTCTTCTCTGTGACTCACTTATCACAAAGGTATGACTGATTGTCCAGTGGCCTCTCAGTATAGATTGCTTATATTTTAAATTGTGAAATACCTCAATATAATTTACCACGTTGTTTTTATTTATTTATTTTTGTAGTGCTAGGATTTGAACTCAGGGCCTACTACACCTTGAGCCACTCCACCAGCCCTTTTTTGTGAAGGGTTTTGTCGAGATCAGAGCTCACAAACTATTTGTCTGGGCTGACTTTGAATCTCAGTCCTCTTGATCTTTGCCTCCTAAGGAGCTAGGATTATCGGTGTGAGCCACTGGCACTTGGTCACCCCTTTGTTTTAAATGTACAGTTCAGCGGTGTGAAACACTTCATTTTTTCTTTCCTGGTGCTGGGGATCAAACCCAGGGCCTCATGTATGCTAGGTAAGTGCTCTAGCACTAAAGCTACACCCCCAGCCCCAAAGCACTTTTTTTAACATTTTATTAGCATACATTAGTTGTACAGGGAATTTTCACTGTGACATTTCCATTTATACTTACAACATACCTTGTTATTCCCCCCCATCCCCTCATCCCCTTCCCAGCTACTTACAACAATTTCAACAGGTTTTCATACAAGTATATAAAGTACACGTACCATATTCACCCTCCTTTTTTTTTTTTTTGCGGTACTGGGGTTTGAACTGAGGGCCTCATGCTTGCAAGCCATTCCACCAGCACTTCATATTCACCCTCCTTTACCCTCTCTGTTTACCCTCCCCCCAGTACCCACCCCCAAACAAAACTTCCTGTTTTTGAAGTGCATATTCATTGTTTGCTGTGGTATATGTGACCATTATCACCTCTATCCATCTGCAGACCTTCTGATCTTCCCAAATTAGGACTCTTTCCCATGGACCCCCTCCTCCCCCAGTCCCTGGCAGCCCCTTCTGCACTGTCCTATGAGTTTGACCTCTATATGTTTTTGCTGATAGTGTCCTGCCTCCTGGCACACTCAGAACTGGTAGTAGGGTCTGAAGGCTTGGTCAAGGTGAGGCTCAGTTTTGTTTCAGGGATTTTGGACAAGAAAAAGAGAAAGTGCCATGGTACTGGTGAGATGCCAGCTCCTAGATAAACTGTGTGTCCACCAGCAAGCACAGAATGGTTGGGGCAGGACAGCCATTGGTGCTTAAAACCAGATCCATGATATTAGGGACTACAGAGAGGTTAATCTCTGGTTCAGGAGTGGAGGTGTGCCTGCCACCTCCCCTGGAGCCACCCGCCTTTCCTGGGCCCAGAGCACCTGTGAGAGCTGAGGGGCTTTCCAAAGTTTCCACGTCTGGGTACATTCATGACCCCTCCCAAGGAGGCAGTGGAATGGGCACCTGGGTAGCACTGAGGTGGAAAGTCATGCATCTGGGTCACTTTCCAGTCCTTGCTCTGTGAAGGCCCCTTTCCCACAAGCATCTTCTTCAGTGAGTGTGACACACAGGCTCCAGTTGGGGGGCTGCCTGTCAGACTTTGCTGCCCTGCAGACATCCTCCCTTGGTACCATTTGGTACCATTCAGCACCACCCCTTGCATCCTCCTCAACACAATGAACTTCTGCTTTCTCCTGGATGTGGTCTTCTGCCAAACAGGTTGGGAACTGATTGATCTGCCCCACCCCACACTTGCTCGCAGACGGAAACAGAACCTTATGGGTTTCTTTCGTGCAGCAGGCTCACCCGGGGTCCCCATGGTTAGTGTCCCCTGACTCTAATTCTCCTGTGTCTCCTGCTTGAGATGAGATTAAGAGGCCACGGATTGCCAAGTGACACAGTAGGACTGAGAAGCTACCCTGAGGCTTGTGTAGCTGGGATAGAGATGGTCTTTGTAGCAACTGATGCCATTTGACATTTCTGTACTGTGACCAAGGTGTACAGAAGGGCTGACTGCCACAGAAGGGCTGTGCTGCCTTCTCCTTCTCAGGGAGGTAAGGCTGACCCCTCCATTTTGTCTCCTGCAAGAGGCAGGACCCTGGCTCACTGCCAGGCGATGTCCCTGGGATGGGGAGCATCAGGCTTTTCCTACGTGGCCTCAGATCTGTTCTGTTCCACTCTACAAGAACTGCTGGGTTTTTAAATCCTAGGGCAGGGCAGAGAGGGTCTGCCCTCTGTTCCCCTCTCACCAGCTTTTCCCCTTTCTCCTTCCCACCCTTCAGTACATCGATGCTATCAGCAACAAGCAGGGCGAGCTGGAGAACTATGTGTCTGATGGCTACAAGACAGCACTCACCGAGGAGCGCCGGAGATTCTGCTTCCTGGTGGAGAAGCAGTGCGCTGTAGCCAAGAACTCAGCTGCTTACCACGCCAAGGTGATCACCTCGGGCTTCAGGCTCTGCCTCCTTTGCGGACCTGGCCTTAAGTGCGAGAGTAAATAGCGTTCTGCATGAGCACGCCCGGGAAGTGTCAGGTCTCCAGCTATGGTGCTGGTGTCCCTTGGACTCTCTCAGGGGCAGAGCTCTAGAGGGAGAACAGCCAGGTCAAAGGGTATGGGCATCTTGAAGACCTACATTAGAAATTGCCAGAGGCACTTTCAGAGCTGCCATAACCTCCTGCCAAGGAAGGTCCATAGGTGGGTTTTCAGACATTCTAAATTGTCCATGACTCCTCTGCCTCAGTCTGAGTCCTGCTGAGGTTTGGACTGGTGGCAGGCAGGCTGGGGAGTGGTCTGCGGCATCCTGGATGGGGAAAGGAGCCTCCATCTGGGCTCCCTTCAGTGCTGACTCTGAGCCTTCACTTAGCCCTGCTGGTGGCACCCCTCCATCTGAATTCCTGGGGTGGCTTCTGGGCCCATGGCTCTGCTTACCTGTTGTACTGAGTTCTCCCAGCCTCTGGCCGGGGGCCATCCAAGGCCAGGCCATGTCACCAGCCACTTGGGCTTCCCTAGCCCTGTGTCCAGCAGCTGCCATAGTTTAGCTGTCCTGTGTGGAACTGGTCACTATCCCCACTCTCCCGCAAGGGCCTGCTCTCTCTTTTGCCTCTTGGGCAACCACGGGCCCTGCCTGGTACCCAGATCCTTGGCTCTCAGGCCTCACTCCTCCCCACGCTGCTCCAGGGGGTGCCTGCTGTGCACAGACTGTATTACATGGTCCCCAGAGGGTAAGGTTTTCATTGCCCTCTCAGCTCCTTCATGACCAAGTCTGGTGAGGGCCCCAGGCTGTCCTGATGCTTATGGTCCAGACCATCACAGGACTCATGCCACCATGTTTCCTGCCCCAAGAGCTGGGCTCTTCCCAGCACTTGGAGCAGCTCCTTGAGGAGTGGAGAGATTTGCCCTATGGGGCGCCACACCCCAAGACCTGACCCAGCCTTGCTGAGCCAAGATGGCTCCTCTAAGGAGCTTGCTCAGCTCCAAGGAGCCCACTCAGGAGGGGCTGAAGCGGGCTTCTTCCTTGGATGGTCTGGGGCCTGGTGAGGTCAGAAGCCCAGTGTGTGTAAGAGGGCTGTCCCCCAGGGGCAGCAAGGCCCAGATGACAGACTTCCTGTTGGAAAAAGGCAGGGTCAGTGGGCCCCTGTCCACCCATGATCCATAGGCAGATGCTACGGCAGGCTCAAACTGTGTCCCCTACAGCATTCCAGAATGTTTCAAGAGCTTCCATGTGTTCAGGTAGCCTGGCCAATCAAGGAGGCCCTGGTTGTGCCCTTGTTAAGTGAAGGCATTCTGGGAATCAACAGGGTACGCACCAACACGACCCCTTCTCCCATTCACGTGTACTCAGGCACACACGTGTGATCCCTCAGCCTGGGACACCAAGGAGAAAGTATCTCGCCCTCCCCAGAGGCCTCTTCTGCTTGCCCGGGCCTGCCCTGGCTACGGGCAGGTGAAGAACAAGACCAGATGGCATCTGTGTCCTGAGCAGAGGGAGGGGGACCTCTGACCATGCTTCCCTTCCCCTTCCCCACAGTCCCCACTAGGAGAAGTACTGATACCCAGGAAAGCACCCGGACCCTGCACGCTACCTTCGCTCTGCCGCTAGTGAGGCCAGCAGCGGTCGTCTGTGCCCTCTAGTGGGGGCCGGGCCCTGTGCTCCAGAAGGTAGAGTTTGGACCTGTCTGGGGCAGGCAGCTAGCCATGCTGCATGCAGGGAGTAAAGACAGGGAGTGTGCTGCCGGCCGTCTCCCCAGGAGGGATTGGATTCTCCACTGCAGTGTAGCCCTTTCAGTCCATTCAGCCTAATGACTAGAAGGGGCAGGGGTTGCCTAATTCATGTCTGGCACCAAGCTGCTCCCAGACTTCTGGAGTTCCCTACAGCAGGCACAGAATGCCTAAAGCAGACCCCAGCTTCAGGCCTGTGGCTTCCTCATTCTGTCCACCCTCTGTGCTCACGCAGTTGGCTGTGTCCCAGGCAGGGCCCTACCTGTGTGCCCCAGATGCAGAGAGGCAATCTCTTGGCCCTAGAGGTGGACAGAAGCAGTGAACCCCACTCTGTCTCCTAATGGGAACTGCCTTCCCACATCTCTAGCTGATCTGACTGCAGCTGGGCAACTCTGTCCCTTATCCAAGGGTGATCCCACACACACACCTGCCCAGTGGCTCTCTTTCCCCGGTATTTCATGGCTGCCCACCATGTGAGCTCCTGCTGTTTCTCCTTCCTCCAGATCCTTAGGAAGGCCTTACCAGCACTGGGCCTCATGTTGACCTCATCCCTAGTGTCCCCTACAACTCCGCAGCATATGATAGTGTACAGGTAGCCCATTTGGTGACTCTCACTGTGAGGTACCCCGGTAAAGAGCAACCTCAGCACTAGGTGAGGCAGCCACTTGCAAGGTGAGGGGTGCTCAGGGAGACACCTCTGGGCTGCGTCCACTGTGGGAGCCTGTGCCACCCCTGAGCTCCTCCTCATCCTGCACTTTCCACTTCAGGGCAAGGAGCTGCTGGCCCAGAAACTGCCACTGTGGCAGCAAGCCTGTGCCGACCCCAACAAGATCCCAGACCGTGCCGTCCAGCTGATGCAGCAGATAGCCAACAGCAACGGCTCCATCCTCCCCAGCGCTCTGTCAGCCTCTAAGTCCAACCTGGTCATCTCGGACCCCATTCCCGGGGCCAAGCCCCTTCCAGTGCCCCCTGAGCTGGCACCATTTGTGGGGGTGAGTCCTGGGCTTCTGGGAGCATATGGAAGTGGGGTTGGTTCCCTGTGCTTGTGGCAACTTGTTCCCTGAAGGGCAAGCCCAGTGTGCTGAGCCCAGGGCCCCTCTGGGGTGGGGGGGGTGCAGGGTTTCCTCCCAAGCTGGCTCCCAGTGACGCTCTGCCCCTGCTTCCTCTTCCTCCAGCGGATGTCTGCTCAGGAGAACGTGCCTGTCATGAATGGCATCACAGGCCCGGACAGCGAAGACTACAACCCCTGGGCTGACCGAAAGGCTGCCCAGCCCAAATCCCTGTCTCCCCCACAGTCTCAGAGCAAGCTGAGTGACTCGTACTCCAACACACTCCCTGTGCGCAAGAGTGTGACCCCGAAGAACAGCTATGCCACCAGTAAGGGCCCATGCAGTGCTGAGCTGGGGTCCCCTGTGTACCTCCTCAGGTCTCCAGTAATGCATACCCCTGAGCAGAGGCCTAGGAAAACCCGAGGCCTATGGGTATGCGTGTGTGCACACGACTGGGGGCAGTGTGCGTTTACATGAATGCACACGTAGGTCTGCACGTATACTGTGCAGACACATACAAAAATACGTTACGCACATGGGTGGGTGGGTGTGCACAGTACCTTTGTGCATGTGCCTAGGGGTAATGTGCTTATGTGTACATGTTTACGTGTGCTTGAAGCACCTGCACGAATTGGTGTATTGTGCCTGTAAGTGTGTGCCCGTTGAGTGTGTGACATGGGGCAACAGTGCCAGGACCCTGAGTGTGTGACTCGCACAGTCTGACTTAGGAGCAGATGGGCTGGGGGCGGGGGGCCATCAGCTAACCACGGGACAGCTCCTTTCATCCTACCCAGTGTCCAGCCTATGAGTGTCGTCACCACCGCATCCAGGTTCCCTGTCCTCTAGCTGGGCTCCGTCTGCGACGGACAGTCCCCTCACACCCACCCCGTTGTCCCAGCAGCCGAGAACAAGACCCTGCCACGCTCGAGCTCTATGGCAGCCGGCCTGGAGCGCAATGGCCGTATGCGGGTCAAAGCCATTTTTTCCCACGCGGCCGGGGACAACAGCACTCTGCTGAGCTTCAAGGAGGGCGACCTCATCACCCTGCTGGTTCCCGAGGCCCGTGATGGCTGGCACTATGGCGAGAGTGAGAAGACCAAGATGTGAGCATCCACCTAAGGGGGGAGAGAGTTTTTGGTGTTTGTTTGGTTTGGTGGTTTTTGGTGGGACTGGGATTTGAACTTCACTTACAATGCAGGCACTGTACCATTTGAGCCACACCCCCAGTCCATTCTCTGGTATTTTTTGGAGAATGAGGGTCTTGTGAACTGTTTGAGCTCGCCTCAAGCCATGATCCTCCTGATCTCAGCCTTCTAAGTAGCTAGGATTACAGGCATGAGCCACCAGCATCAGGCAGGGGAGTGAGTTTGTGGCATCCTGGCCCCCTTCAGCAAGCACACAGGGGCAGCAGTGTCCAGATGTGCTGGCAACACTGGGTTCTTTATTAGGCTGGTAATCCATGCCATATAGCCTCTCCTGGGTAGCAAGGAGGAACATGGTCCCAGGGTTTCCTCCACACAGCAGTGGTCTTTCCCAGACCTTACCTCCACTGCTCAGTCATCTTCCCTTGCCACCTGATTTGGCCCAGGGCATGGTGTCCCACATGGGTACATGCCATAGCACACCTGACCATTTCTCATGTTGAAGCAGAGCAGGTCTTGGCTAACCGGAGACTCACAGCTTCTGTGCTTCCCCAGCATCTGCTCTGTTCTTGTATATTACCAAGTCACAGGGTGGCCTGTCATATCCCAACCTAATACCTGCTGCAGACAAGGTGTGCCAAGAACCCACTCTTGCTCAACCTGGGGGCCGCCCCTTCCCAGGGCTGCTGTTTTTGTCCAGGTATCTTTTGGCCAGAGAGGGACCTGGCCCATGTGACATTATAACCACAACTGGGAAAGAAAGTCTTAACTGAGCTTTGCTGTGGCCGAGTGGAAACCATGGGCCTAAGGAGGAGGTTGGGCAAGGTTCCTAAGAAGTGGAGGCCCTGCCCTGCCTGCCTATCTTTCATTGTCTTCTGTAGTCTTAGTGCCATGTCCCAGCATGTTGAGGGGCTTTGTGGCAGGTGGGGTGCAGCTCTATTTGGGTCCCACAAGGCCCCCCACCAAGCCTCCTTACCCTTAGGGCTAGTGTGCCTTAGTCTCCCTGGTCTGTCCATCTACAGTTGGGTGTAGCTAGGCTTGGGGAAGTGTTGGGACTTGGGATAGGGTGGGGGTCACTGGGGTGGCAGGCTGCTGATGCTTCCCTGCCTGTGGTGCCTATGGAGTGGGCATGGACCCTCACCTGGGTCTCTGTTCCAGGAGGGGTTGGTTTCCCTTCTCCTACACCCGGGTCTTGGACAGTGATGGCAGTGACCGGTTACACATGAGGTAAGCGTACAGTCTGGGTGCACCTGGCCCTCAGCCCTAGAGCAAGGCTGTGAGGAGAATGAGGGCCTGCCCAGCTCCCTTGGCATAGAGCTGGTCTGGGCTTTGGACTCCTCTGCCTCACGGAGCTGCCGCTGCCCGTTTGAGTCCTGCAGGGTGGGGTGGGGATGAGGGTGCTGTGGAGTTGGGTGGTATTCTTGAAAATGGCTGATCTAAGAGCTCTGAGGGTGCTGAGAGGAATAGCGGGTGCTATGTGGGGTGATTGTCCAGGTAGGGGACACACACCCCCCCCCCGCTACCTGCCACCTCCTGGGTGCCAGGACCCAGTCTCTCACAGTTCCTCGGGTTCTCTTGGCCCTTGGGAATCTCAGCTGGACCTAATAGCGCGAGTATTGCCAGTCAGTGCAGGGCTCCCTCAGTGAGCATCATGGCAACTTCCTCCTGGTACATCTTCATGCCTAGGTCCAGGACGACCAGCCCATAGGAGGCAGAGGCTAGAAGGAGGAGGCCCATGGGGTCAGTGCAGCTACGGCCTCGACTGCTGGAAGCAGCTGGGTGGGGCTGAGCGAGGCTGGGGAAGGCAAGGGTGGGTCACTCTGGCCCATGTGTTGGACTTCCCGGGGGTATTGTGGGGCCTCGCTGCCCAGCCAGCTCTGAGCCCGCATCTCCACAGCCTGCAGCAGGGCAAGAGCAGCAGCACCGGCAACCTGCTGGACAAAGACGACCTGGCCATTCCTCCGCCTGACTACAGCACATCATCCCGGGCCTTCCCCTCCCAGACAGCTGGCACCTTTAAGCAGAGGCCCTACAGTGTGGCTGTGCCTGCCTTTTCCCAGGTGAGTGCTCAGGCCTGGGACTGGGGTGAACCTGGAATGGGGGACCATGCACTTGGTCAGGAGCCTCATTTTGGAACCTCCACAGAGGGGCTGATGCTGGTTGGTGTCTGGGTCTCCTGTCTGACAGGCCTGGGGTGAATTCTCTGTGGTTTGGAATTTGTGGCCCCACACTTTGTGGATCCCTGCTAGGCACTAGTCCCATACAGTGGTCCTCTGCCAGCCATAGTCTGGTCACTACCCTTCCCTGGGGTGTGGCGTCTATATGTGGACATGGCTGGCCTAGAAGGTGGCTGGGGAGAGTGAACTCACCATCCTCTGATACCCGGGACCAGGCCAGCCTAATGAGTGAGGGCAGCTGTCTACAACCAACTCATGCCCCGTACGTCCCCTCCTGGGCTGTAATGGCTTGCCCGTGGCCAGGACATCTCCGAGAATCTCCAGTTGGGGTCTGGGTACTCGGACTATATGGCTGAGGGTCAGTCCAGGCTTGTGTGAGGCAAGCCACAGCCACCTTCCTTGGAAGTCTCTGCCAGTCAACTCCTGGCACCCACTCCCATGGCTAGCGTGTGGCCCTAGCTTTCCAGGGGACCTCTCCTTCCAAGTGAGTGGCAGGTGCTCTTTCTGGGCTCAGCATTGAGGGAGGCCCTGCCATATATGTGCAAACTGGGGTCCTGAGTGACCTGTCCTGTATGTGCTGAAAACCCACACAATCCAGTCAATCACCAGCATGACAAGGAGATGTCCTAATTAATTTGGAAGGTCAGTATTGGAACCATGGGCTCTGGAGGCCTAGGACCATTGTGGCCAGAGATAGGGTGGACAGGTGGAGAAAGGCCACCATTCCAGGGAGCCCAGTCTGAACCCCAGGGGCAGGGTTGTCCCCACATGAATGGTGCTGGGGACTTGGGATGGCAGCAGGAGCTCGGCCTCAGGCCCCTGGGTCCAGCCTGACTGTTCTGTCTTTACTCTCCAGGGTCTGGATGACTACGGGGCACGGTCTGTGAGCAGGTAAGGGGCTTCAGACTTGTTCTTGGGACTGTGGGTGGGTGACCTGGGGCTCACCTGGGGTAGCCCCCTTCCTTGGGACCTAGAAACCACCTCTTCTTCAGCTTGGCTCTGAGCCGCCACTCAAGCTGGAACCCACCCTCCTCCCTTGGGTTCCCACTCTTTTGGTGCAGAGCAAGAATCTCTCCCCTCCTTCCTCTTTCCTAGCGTTCAGGCCTGCCCTGTCCACCCAGGGGCAAGGGCAGGGTTGGGGAGGTGGCCCACCCGCCTTGCCTTGGCTGTGCCTCTATAGTACCTGGTGGGGCAGCACCAAGGGCTGAAGCTGCTGCCGCCTCTGTCCCCTGGGGTGTAGCCTTGTTGTGGCTTCTTCATCACTGTCCCCAAGACTGGGTGGCTTGCTGCCCCTGGCCAGCGATGGGCACGCACCTGGGCAGCTGTCCTGTGCTTTGTTCCACAGTGGCAGTAGCACGCTGGTGTCCACAGTGTGAGGACGCTGACCACAGGCAGCTGCTCTGAAGAGCCCTTCCCCCGCCTCCGTCGGTTTCCCTCCTCAGCTCTCGTTGGTTTGTTCTTGGGTTTTCTTTCCCACCCGCTCTCCCGCCTTTTGGTTGGTGACCCCAGACTCTGTGATCCCCCAGGGTCCATGGTGCTGCTCCCTGTGCCCCCGTGCTCACACCCCCACCCGTGTGTCCCCAGCCTTGTGCAGGAATTGCCAGGCAGGGTCTGCCAGCCGGGTGGCGAGCAGCGTCCTCTCCCACTGCCGGCCCTGTGGTGTTCACTACGCACACCCCTTTTTATGCCTCGCCACAAGCCAGGTCTAGAGTTTGAAGAAAAAAAAAAATCAAAAAAAAAAAAAAAAACAAAAAAACAAACAAACAGGAAAAAAGGACTTTTTTTTTTTCCTGAAAACAAAAACAGATATGCATGGACTCTGGTGTACGTACTGTTACTCTGCATCTGACCCCAGTGTGCTGGTGTCTTCTAGAACAGGGAGGGGACTTAGGCCTGGGGACCCTGGCCTGCCCCAGGTCCCTTCCAAGGGCTGCACCAAGAAAGGGGGCTCCTGCTGAGCTCGGGGAGGGGAGCCTCCTGAGGAAGCTGGCCACTCCTGGGAGGGAGGTCACAGCCCCCCGCCCGGCCCAACCTGCCCACCAGGCCAGGCACTGGGCCTTTTCTCCACGGACACTGCTGGGCAGGTGTACGTAGGGCAGAGCACGGCATCTCCACAGCGGGGGTGGCCTTACCTCACTGGCAGGAGCAGGGGTCGGGAGCCCTCAGTGCCCGGCCGCACGCAGACATTCCAAAGACCTCCAGAGACGATCCCCACCCCCACGATTTTTGGAAATCGTTTCTTTAACCAGCCTTGTGAGGGAGTCGTGGTCACCTGTGGCCACCGGGCTGCAGGGGGCAGGGTATGTGTGGCCAGCCTGGCGAGGCTGGCCTAGGAGGACTCTGGGCAGGCTGCCCACACCTCCCATCAGGGCAGCAGGTAGTCCCTGCCCTGCGGCCTCCTAAGTACTCTCGTCTTTTTGTGTGTCTTGGTGACGTTAGAGACAAGCACACTGAACTCAGTGGCTACTGGTTTTGTCTCTTCACACACTGAATTGTGGGCAGCCGAGCCAAGGCACAGCCAGGCTCAGCCCTGTGGCTGGCAGGAGCCCTTGTGAAGCTGTGGACGGCCTCTTTCCGATGTGGGTTAATAAAACCCTTCCCACACCCCTGCCAAGGACTAGGACATGGCTGGTGGTGTCTGCGAGCAGCAGCTCAGGCACAGACAGACCCCGCTTTATATTAAAGGAAAGCACAGCCAGAACCTGGACCTGTGTAAAGAACCTTCCGTGTTCTAACTTTGCTAAAAGATTTCAAATCCAGGGGATTCCATGCAGTGGATGAATGTAGACACAAAACAGCAAAACTTGTATGAAGATGAAAAGTGCTGAAAATATTTTTTTCCTTTTTCCTTTCCTTTTTTTTTAAAAAAAAAAATTTGAAATGTGCCCTGTACTGCAGTTTGTTTGAATAAAAGTTTTATTTATTGCATCCAGTTGGGTTTGGAGCCTCCTTCCAGTTCCCTGGCGTGTGTCGGGGCTGTGTGGGTCAGGCTGTGCCTCTGTGCACCCCAGCTTGCAGCCCATCCTCAGTCTTGTTCCTCTGCGGAGCACTTGGGACTGTATGCAGAGTACCTCGGGGTCATTAGTTGGAATAACCTAGGCTTGCAGACAGTGCCAGCCTATCTGGGTTGGGTGTCACTGCTGCTGCCTTCACCATGCTTGCTGAAGGTGTCCAGGATGGCCCACTGCTCTGAATGAGAGAGCAAGGCCTCATGGGGCCTGATGCAGACTCCAGAGGGAGTAGATCACGCTGCCTGTGCTGGCTCAGGCTTCCTACAGACCTGTGAGCAAGGAGGGTCCTGCAGGTACCCTTGGGGGCTGGAATCCCACTTCTCTGCCAGCCAGCTGGTATCCTGTGCTCAAGGGCTCCCTCCCTTGAGGGAGCCTATATTGGTACCCGGTATCCCCCCTCTCTGGCCTCTGCTTCCCCACCAAGCCCCCAGTCCCCCCTCCCACGCCATGCAGCTCCACCAACAAGCCTTGTGTTTCCTTGCAGTGCCGATGCGGAAGTGGCCAGATTTTGAGCTGCCCCTGACTAGAGTTAGTAAGTTGCACTGGTCATCTTGTGCCCATCTGTCTCCATCTGCAGTGGCTCTGGACGGACTCCCTGGCCTGAGCCAGGGCAGCCGGAACAGGAGGGGCCCGGCTGCCTGGCAGGGCCTGGGGGGGTCTGCCAGGTTGCCTGCTCTGGGTTCTGGGCCTTCCTTCTACTGGTTCCGTCTTCAGACTCCTGGGTCTCCTTCTTCTGCCTGGAGTCTTGTGGGCCTGGTGCTGGCTGCCCCATCGCTGCCCTCACTGCTGGGTGTGGGACTGACCTGGCCCTCCATGTCCTTTCCTGCCCTGCTTGATGCTTAGACCACAATCAAAGGTTGACCCCTAGCGAGCAGCTGGGGCCAGGCCTCTCCCTGCTGACCCCACAGTGCTTGCGTGGGTACTCTTCTGGTTATGTGTGCCGGGGTGGGGAGGTGGTTCTGAGCAGGGCATGGTGAGTATCACAGCTGGGTGGGGCCTGGGCCCAGGGTCAGAGTCCTGGGGATAGGTTGATCCAGGGCCATACTAGGCAAAAATGCCATCTGATCTTGCCTATTCTGGGTCCCCTCTGCCTGCCCACATGGTCCAAGACAGTAGCCAAGATGCCCAGAAGCAGCCTTCTGAGGGCACACATGGGTCCCTCGCCAGGTCCTCCAAGCTCCTCTTTGGTGACAGTCTCTTTTCCTCAGTGCTGGGGAAGCAAGCCTAGATGAATGTCTGAGAGCAGGGAGTGCTGTGCCAGGTCAGGCAGCACTGCTTGCACGTTGTCCTCCAAGGGGACTTCCCACTGCCCTCCCACTCAACCATGGGGAGGGTGGCATAGGAAGCCAGGACCTGCATCCCATGGAGGACAGTGGTCACTGTCTCAGGCAGGTCTTGAACCCTTGCTACTGTTACTGCTTGTATTAGGTTCTCTGCAGCATGAATTCTGGAGAGTTCTGTGGGAAAATGCTCCTTAAGTTTGGGGATGAGATAGCAGTGCCCCTGGAGGAGCCTGGGCAAGCCGCTTTTCCCTCCTCCATCTCCATCCCTCCAAGATGCTGTCTGGGAAGTCTGCATGTCTTGTCCCCAAGCCTGGCAGACCCCTCCCCACCTCACTGCCCACCCCAGGTCCCTCTGTGTGCTGGGGCCTATGCTGACCTCACCTGCAGAGGCATGCAGACAGCTAAAGGCACAGAATGGCTGGTGCAAAGGCTAAGGCACAGACCTGGGGCAAGGGTAGATGGTGGTGGTGCCAGCCTGGTGCTGCACCACAGCCTCTTGAGTTGTTCCCAAGCCTTCCCAGCTGCAGTCTGCCTGGCCTGTCCACTCACCTGGTGGGGGGAGGTCAAAAGCTACCTGTGCTGTTTGTGGGTGTCCACTCCAGCACAGCCCCACCCCTATCTTAGGGCCATGGGAGTGGCGAGCACCAGGCTGTGTCCATTTTGGCCAGCAGAGGCTGGCCACCCTTGACTTGATTCTGGGAGTGCTTCCACTCCAGGATGCACGAAACACTTCGGAGATGGAGTATGGGGTGTCTCAGTACTGGGCACTGCCCTAAATCATCTTGAGGCTTGAAACCGTCTGTGACAGAGTCACAGAATTCTGTGACATTCTCAGAATTATTATGCTTGTTTCCAGTGGTTGAATTGGAAAATCATCATAAATGGTTCTCACAGAAAGTTCTGTGGGACAGAGAGTGAAGGTTGCAGGCTGCAGAGAGCGGGGTTCTTGTAGGTTTCTGGTCATGGTGTCCCTCCCAGACCACTGCCCGAGGGGCTGGAGAGGGAAATCCCAGTCCTCCACTGGGCTGGCAGGAGCCTCCCGACAGCCTCTGCTGTGGGAACATCTCCACAGTGATGCCTCTCAGCCACATCTGACCCTGAGGTCCCTCTCTGTGCAGGGAGAGGGCACACTGCGTGTGTGAAAGCTGCTGACCCTAGGTCCCAAGGCAGTGCGCCTGGCTCTCCCTGTGTCCCACTTGGAGTACGCTTTGTCTCCAGGTCCTCTTGCTTTTGGATGCCTCTTGGTGACCTTCCTTGGCTGGGGACCCCACATTCTGTCTATATCCCTTGGAGGTTTATTTCATGTGTCCGCTTGACAGTGTGTTCAGAAGGAGACATGTTCTCTGGTAGGGACAGAGGTCCTCAGATTCTGTTTACTGGGACACACAGAACAAGACCTTGCAGTGGCCTGAAGCTCCAAATCTGGTCATTCTGCCATCTCAGGGTTAGACTCCAGCCCCAAAGGGATCACGCAGGTGTGCCCCTAGGGTCACTCACGAGCACCTGCTTTCCACACTGTTCCAGAACTTGGTGACTGCCCAGCCTTTCCTCTCATAGGATTGTGGTCTTGGGGAGGTGAGCCAGGCCTTTGGCCATGTTGGTGGGCAGAGGCTCTGGCCTGACAGTGCTTGGAGTCCCAAGCCCCCATTTCTTCAGAACCTCATAGTATGGGTGGCCCTACCCATACTATAACCGTGAGAGGTCTCACGGTTTGTGGGGGAGAGATAAGACAGTGAGTGTTAGAGGACAAAGGTCTCAATTGAGGCATTTTCTAGGTCTGAGCTTCCCCATTGGGCCTGGTTGGGGACCGACAACTTCCTTCAGGTGTCCTGCAAACCGCTCTCCCTTCTCTGCACGTGATCCAGGGCTGGCCTCCCTGCTCTGGTACCTGGGGCAGGTCTGTTCTTTGTCCTGTTCTGTCCCAGACCCTCAATAGGAACGTATGCCCCCATCCAAGAATTCCCAGGGCCTGTTGCTCTGAGCCCAGGCCTGGGAGCCTCTCTCAGAGGCAGAGTATACTGAGGGCAGCCTGGCAAAGTGGCAGGATCCTCACCTTTGCAACCCAGGCGGCCCAACCTGCCTGCAGGTGGGGATGGTGAAGCCCACCTGCCCAGACCAGAAGAAAAGCCCAGCGTGGGGCAAGGCCTGAGGTGCAGGCAGAGTTGACAGTGGCCTTTGATCGCACACTGAAGCAAAGGTGGCAAGCAGTGGGGTGGGTGCAGGGTGCTCAGACACTGGCTGAGAGGGGAAAGCTGGTGTGCACCTGTCAGTCTTGCCCCCAGTGTTTCACCCTTTGAAAACCTCAGAGTCAAAGTGTTTCAGATTTGTAGAAAACAGTCTTCAGGAAGGCATAGGGAGAAGCCCCACCCATGTGGGTCTTCCCGGGCACGCTGGACAGAGTGCCTGCCCACCCGCCCGCGGGCCTGCTGCTGCCCCCCCTCCCCAGACTCCTGAGGACCCAGCTGGGCCAGAGGTGACCCCTCTCCAGGTAACGGCTCCAGAGCCAAAGCGTGCTTCCCTGGGAGTGCAGTCCTGTGCCTCTAAGTCCCTGTGTCAATGCGCCATTCTGTGCTGTCACCATGCAGCTGCCTGACTTCTCCCACCTGCTGTTCTGTGCTGTCCCCGCTGGGATGGGCCCTCCTGAGCCTGATGGGGACTGCAAGGAGGAGAGGCTCCCACAGGGACCTGCCCATCTGTGCTCGTCTGTTCCATTCCCACTTCTTGTCTTGAGTCCTATTGTGCATCAGCTATGGTCCTGGGGGCTGTTTGCGGGGAGGGCTCAGTTTCCCTGGGGAAGTGGCCAAGCCCTCAGCAGGGGAAACTGCTATCCAACCAAGGAGGTGGTCAACCCCACTGCAGAGGCATGGTGACCACCCCAACTGTGGTGCTGGTGCGTGCACCTCGTGTCTGTCCTGTCTGCCTGTCTATGGCGTGCCTCCTATGGCACTCTGCATGCCAGGACCAGCTTCTGTGTGGCCTGCTGAGCTGTGGCCTCTGTGTAGATAGGTTGTCCATTCAAGGGTCCATCTACGCCTTGGGCTTGACCTGATTTGGGGTGGGGGGGTTACCAAACTGCAGGGGACCCTACTCAGGGCTGTCTCAAGGAGCATCTGCCTCTGAACTGGGAGGGATACTGCTGGCCCCACCACCACCACTGGCCCTGGAAAGGTTGCCCTGCCTGAAGCATGTGGGGCAAGCAGGCCCTGCAGATAGCACCTAGTCCTGGCCCCGCCTCTAAGTCTTGGCCTTGGGGTACAGTGCTGGAGGTCGCTGAGTAGCCAGGGTGTCACAGCTCATGCATGGCACCTGTCCTGAACTGAAACTACTCTTCTCTTCTCAGGAACCCCTTCGCCAATGTCCAGCTGAAGCCAACAGTGACCAATGACAGGTCTGCCCCCCTCCTCAGCTGACAGCCACAGCTGCATGGCCACTGTTTCCCACCCACATAACTGATTATTGCCACCTGTGTGTTCCTGTGTAGCGCACCATCTCCAAGCCTCCCACCTCCCGGCTTCCTCTCACTTCAGCCTGGACTGTGCTGGATCCCCACTGCTCCTGGGCAGGGCCCAATGAGGAGGAGCAGCTAAGAGGCGAGGCCAGCTGGCCATGGGGCCGCCCTGGCAGAGGGGTTGGCTCTCTGAGGGCTGCGGAGCCTTCTGTGTCCCTGAGTGCAGGGACACACTTTCAGCTTATAGCTGTAAGGGCTCACGCTCCCACACCGCCGCCGCCTTTGTTGTAACTTTGAAACAGGGTCTTGCTATGTAGTCCAGGCTGGCCTTGAACTCTGGATCTTCCTGCCTCAGTCTCCCGAGTGCTCGGATTCCAGACATGTGCCACCATGCCTGGCCCATGCTGCTTTTAGCTCCCACATCTGGTCAATAAATGGGCTACTCACCTGTGTAGAGTGTGATATGTCAGCCGGGGGTGGGGGACAGCAGGAGCACAGGGTGGGGAACTTCTTGCCCTGTTCAGAAGTTATTTGTCCTTTCCTGCAGGCCCTGCCTGCTGTGCCTGGATGCAGACCCAGCCCCGTCCACAATGGCCTCTGCCCCCCCACAGTGGTCTCTGCCCCCTTACAATGGTCTCTGTAGGCTCTACCCCTCCAGCTTCACACATTTCCTCCTTGGTCCCAGTTGGCAGGTGCAGTGGCCTGGGTCACCAGCTGTGTGCCCACTGGCTGGAGCATGTCCTGTGCCTAGATTCTGCCCCAGGATGCCTGGGTGCCCCGCCCATCTGTTCCTGTAGGGGCTGGGCTTCTGAAACTTAGGACTAAAAACATTATCATCAGATCTGTGCTATGTGACATCTTTGGGTACAGTACAGCCTGCTGACCTGCCCTGGTGACAGCAGCCCTGGTCTGGGGAGAAGTCCCAGGCAGAGTTTCTTCCTTCCTTGACCCTCCAAGAAGGCCTTTGGAGGCCTGAACCGCCTATCACTGTCAACACACTGCACAGGAGGCATACCTGGGCTGGACCCAGGCCCAGAACCAGAGCAGGTGAGCACAGAAGCCCCGACTTTTGCAAAGTCTCCTGCCTCCTACTTTATCCACCGCTGGGCCAAGCCTGGGACCTGTCCCTGGAAGAGCAGGAGACAGCTGCCCTGGGAAAGTCGGGGGTTTACCCTCTTCAGCTGCCTAGGCTGAGCCAATTTGGGGGCAGAAAGGGCGGTTTAGGGACCTTCCCACCTGGGCACAGTGGGCCAGGTTATCAGAGTGTACAGGATGGAGGAAAGGCCTGATAACTGGGTCCCACCCCAGCCCTGTTCCATCCTGGGCATTAGCTGCAGACCCCAAAAGAAAACACGCCAAGCATGAAGGCTGTTTTTCTTAGCTTGATTTCTCTTTAAAAACAAACAAAATAAAACAAAAGAACAAGAAAATCATTGCACCAGCGTCCTAAGCCTCAAACTAATAGAAAATAAAAACATAAACCAAAACAAGTCCCCCACCCCCAAAGCAACAATAAACTTTACATGTCTTTGGCAACAATAACTTAGAATCACCCCATTTCCATTTGCTCCAGCAAGTTACAAAAATATTCCCTGTGCTGCCCTCCCCCCCGCCCAGCCCTGCGCTTCTCCACGCCCTTCCTGCAGGCAGGAGCCCCCACACTGACTATGGGATGCAGCCCCCACTCTCCTTTGGCCACCTGGGGATGGGACCAGGTACTGCTCTGTGGAGGGGCACTGCCCACTGCCAAGGGCACCTCTAGAACCGGCCCAGCCACACCGGGCAGTGTTGCAGCCTGGAAGCCTCTCCCTACTACTCGGGGACCCAGGCAGGAGCAGCCCAGACCCTGTGGGGGGGGCTCATGGCCAAGAAGTGAAGGGGAAACAGCTAGATTGAGCTAAGGACAAGGAGCCCAGGGGCCTGTCCTTGCACTGAGCAAACCCAGACCCAAGTGGGATGGGCAGAAGGGCCAGAAAGGGACTCCTGGCCCTGTACCTCCCTTGGCTGAGTGTCCTATGAACACACAGCTCGGCAGTGGCCAAGAGTGGGGTCCCGTGGCCTGAGGCCAACCAGTTCGACAGCAGCAACCATGGCAGGAAGGCAGCTGCAGGCTAGGGGACTGCTCAGGGGTGTGAAACCCCTCGAGTGCATGTGCGTGTACAGACACTCATGGGCCCCTGGGCTTCAGGCATCCTCAGGGGCTGGCAGCAAACCCCGGAGTCCAGGACACACTGTGCCCCCAGGACAGCCAGTCTGCCATCCAGGTCTGCAGACAGGCCTTTTGTCCACCTGGAGTCCACCTGCTTCTCTAGGACGCTGTTGGGGGCACTGTGGCCCTGGAACCTGCAGGACCACAGTCCCCACTCATTTCCTGTCACCATCTTTGCTGCTGCCTGGGACAGGATGACAGGGGCTCCAGTGACACCAGCCTCCTCAGGGTTGAGCCACCTGGATCTCAAGCCTCTGTGCCTCCACCCCCAGCACCTGCTGCAGGGCCTGGCAAAGAAGGGGTGCCATGTGAGCACAGTGGGGAGATGCCAGAGGCCCCTCCTGCCCCATGACTCTGCCTGGTGCACGTGCAGGCCTCTACTGCAGTAGATCCGCCTGTGTCTTCCCACCATATCATCTTGACTCAGACCCAACTACGCTTAGCAAATGTCCTGCTTTTACACTGGGGAAACTGAGGCCTGAACAGGAAGGGAATGTCCAGGGTCATGCAACTGCTTATGTGGCCGGGGTGAGGATGACAAGCCCTTCCCATAAGGCTGCAGCCATAGGCCAAGGGCAGCTGGGGAAGGGCTGGGTCTATATGAGGGGGTGAGAGGCAGGGAGGTTTCCCAGAGGAAGTGGGTTTTGCAGGAGCCAGCTGCAGGAAAGGAACTTGTCAGGCATGGTAGGTGGGACTGCGGGGGGAGGGGAGGACCTGCCAGATGAGAGCTGAGTTAGGTGCTGGCAGTGGACTGGGGCATGACTGGCAGGGTGGGCTACAGATCCCTGAGCACCAAGGGCCTTAGCTACTGGCCACACCGTCCCAGAACACAGCTTGCTTCTGGCAAGAACTTGTGGTCCGAGATGGGGCAGCAGGTGAGGGTGAGGGCAGAGCAGGGCGCATTGGGGGAGGGAGACCACCAAGCTGGGAACTTTCTGGTGCAAAAGGCTACAGCAGGTTGGGGGGGCAGGAGAGGGGACAGGCAGAGAAGAGTGGGGTGGGAGACAGAGAAGGCAGACGTCCCTGCCTGGGTAGGGTGGGTCCAAGGGCTTGGGAGGTGTTGGCCAGCTGTGCCCTGAAGATTTGGAGAAGCCAGGCATTGCTAAGAGGGCAAGGTCAGATGGGGGTAGCTGTGTGGCCCTGGACAAGGTACCTAGCCTCAATGGGGCTGTTTCCTCTGGCCCACCGGCACCCCTCTAGGCCACCCCCTCACCAAGCCCTTTTGTCCCTTCCGCACCTCACCTCCCAAGGACTGGGCGTCCGAGTCAGACACATGTGTGATGGAGAAGCGGGACGCAGGCGCGGGTGACACGGTGAAGCGTGAAAAGGGTGCAGCTGGTGTGGGGGGCGCAGCCGGGGTTGGCACAGCCGGGTCCAGCGTGGTCGCTAAGGCCGCCTTGGCCGGCACCAGAGGGAAGTCATCGTCCCACTCGAACCTGCTGCCTGAAAGCCCGGGTCACTTTTGTTTGCCGAGAGTTGGGCCCTGCCCTGTGACACCATTGCCCCTCCCCCACCATTCTGGTGAGCCACACCTCCCATGACGTCACTATCCAGCCCCTGCCCCCTGCTCACCCTCTTCCACCGTGGAGCTGTCAGGGGAGCGCTCAGTCCGCCGAGGCCGGCTGGGGGAGCCTGGGCTACCCACCCGGAACGCGGGGGGCGACTCCTTTACTCCCGGAAAAGGATCCCCGAGTTCCCGGGTGGGGCTCTCCTGGAGAGATCAGAAGTGGCTGATCAGGCTCAGGCCAGGGATCCCACCCTCCTCAGCCGTGCACCCTAGCCCTGTGCAGATAGCTACCCACGGCAGAGGCCCACCTGGTCGAAGAGGTAGACTGTGACGTCATCGAAGAAGGACACCGCCTTCTTCTTGCGCTCCAGGTCCTCGCAGAAGGTCTCAGACAGCAGACTGGGCATCTTGAGCAGGCTGCGCAGGTTGCGTGCACTCTGACTCTCGGCCACCACCACGGGCACTGCTGGCGACTCCTCCTCGCTGTCCTCGCTGGGCTCCTGGATGCTGTAGCAGCGGAGTTCCTCATCAGACTCGTCGCTGTCCTCACTGTCCTCCTCTTCCTCTTCTGCTCGGCCCTCCAAGGCCCTAGAGTGGCCAGGAAGGGCCAGGCAGAGTGGGAGTCTGGGGGTGCCAGGACTCCCTGTCCGTCCCAGAGGGGCTGGCCCTGACAACATTCCTGGGGGCCCCTGGTGCTCCATGCCATTGCCTTCTGAGCTCACTGGGACTGGGGTCAGCAGGAAAAACTTGGAGCGGCTGGGGCTGGGCACAGGCTGTACCTCAGCTGGGCCCTGGGCTCCAGGAGGCTCTGGCCCAGAACTGTCTGAGCAGACACCTGGCTCTGGGGAAGGCTCCTTGGGCTGCAGAGGTGATAGCAGCGCCTCCCTAGAGCCAGGGACCAGTGTCTTGTCCAGCACTCCAGGCCCAGGAGAAGCCTGCACAGACTGCTGCCCGGGACCCTGTGGGCTCTGCAGACCCTGTTCCAGTTGGGAGGTCTGGACCCCACTGCACTTCTCAGGGCCCAGGAGTGGTTCGGACTCTGCATCTAGGTCCGAGAAATAAGCCGAGTCTCGGTAGGGGTTCTTCTCACTGAGGCCACCAAGGGAGGTGGGGAGCTGAGTCTCACCCTCAGAGGACGGCTCTCCAAAGACTCCAGGCTCACTCGACTCGTGGGCCTCCTTTAGCACAAACTCAGGGGACTCATAGTTCTCTGTGTCATAGCCACTATCCAGGGCACGGGGCTGTCCACCAGGGGGCCCAGCAGCTGATGGGCTTAAGACCTCACAGCCACCATCACTGGCTGCCGATGGGATGTCCAGCGAGTCCAGGGAGTCAGGGGTTCCCGCCTGCTTCTGCAGAGAGCGCAAGGCTGGAACTACATCTGGTTTCTCAGCCTGTGGGCAGTCGCTGGACAAGTCAGTGAAGACACCTGAAGTAGCCTCAGTGGTGTCTTCATCCTCGCTGCTGGGTCCCTCCAGCTCGGGGGACATGCTGCTGTTGTCAAGGGTAGGGGCCAGTTCGGGGACCGTCATCCGGCTGCTGGCAGCAGGTGTAGGTGAGGCAGGCATGGCATCAGGGGCACTGGCCTCCTCTGAGGGAAGTGGGGCTCCTTCATGGGATGGAGAGGGGACAGAAGGAAGGGGCAACTGGGGTCCAGTGATGCCCTCAGCTTCCTGGGCAAGTTTGGGTTCCACCTGGGGGTTGTCACCCCCACATATAGTTGCCTCTGTCCAGGGGGATGTGATCAGGCAGGCAGCAGGTGCCAGGCCCTGGGTAGGGCACAGAAGGGGAAGGCGGAGGCAGTGGCCTGGCTCCTGGCCAACAGAGGCAGCCTGTGGCACGATCAGAGGCTCTCTGGGGTCCTCCTGGGCCAGGAGGTGGCCCAGCTCAGGGGAGGCCTGTGGGGTCTGGTTTAGGCTGGGGCAGTCATCCATGAAGCTGTCTGTGAAGCTACCCACATAGCCGGGGTCCCAGGAGTCTGGGTCACGGCTGGCACTGTTATTGTTGGCTGATACGTTGGAGCTCCAGTGTCCACGCTGTGCAGCCCTTTGGGCCTCAGCCTCCTCCAGTTCCTCCTCGCCCCAGGATGGCTGGGCCCCAGAGCTCCCGGAGGGAGAGGCTCCCAGTGGATCCTCGAAGGGCGGGCAGAAGGCCACGCCCCAGTCTGTGTCATCAGCTCCAGTCTCAGACAGCATCGGGGTCCCAGGAGAGGGCGAGCGAGAAGGGCAGGGCGGGTCCCTGACACGGCTCCTGCACGGGTAGTGGTCGCAGCGGCTCCACGGGCCCTCGGCGGGAGGCGTGTGGCCCAGTAGCGGCTCCATGGCCAGAGAGGCGGTGGTGCTGCCGTCTGAGTCGTAGTCTTGGTCCGGGGCGTCTCGGGGGCTGGGGGCGCAGCCCGAGCAGTCGGGGTCGTGGCCGGCGGCGGGCACGGCCTCCTCCAGGCGGATGAAGTACTCGCTGCCCAGGGAGGGGCTGTGCGCGCTGAGCACGGGCACCACGCCCGGCGGTGCGCCATCGGGGGCGCACAGCTCCTGCAGGCGCGCGGCGCGGCCCGGGCTCGGCGCGGCCCCCGGCGGAGGGAAGGGCTCGACGCCCCGGCCCGCCTCCCACTTGTACTCGAAGTTGAGGCCGCGGCTCGTCTCGGTCACCGTCAGCACGTCGTCGCCGTCCGCGTGGAAGCCGTCGCCCGCGAACTGCTCCAGCAGCGGGAAGGAGGAGGCGGCAGCGAGCTCGGATGCGCCGCCCAGTGCAAGGCCTGCCGCGCCCTGCCCGGGGTCCATGCTGCCACCGCCGCCTCCACCGGGCCGCAGCGAGCGCCAGCGCCGTTCGAATTCCTCCTCCGCCTCTGTGGTGCCCTTGGCGCACAGGTAAGACAGCAGCAGGTGCACCTCCTCCGCCGTGGGCCGCTGCTCTGGTTGCAACCAGCAGAACTGCATCACCTCGTACCTGCGGGAAAGCCCCCATTGGTGGCCCTGGCCAATCCAGAGTCATCCTGGCCAGGAGCCTCCCCAGGGCCAGTGGAGACCATTCTCAGGGTTCCTTGAGAGCAGTGAAGGGAATCTCCCAAGGTAGGCTCAGTCTTGGGGTGGGGGTGGGGGGCCATTTCCCCTTGATCCCCAGCCCTGCTACAGACAGGGACCCAGGGGAGGTCAGGGAGTGGGGACCAGAAGCCACAAGATTGGGGAGGCCAGGGAAGAGCTGGAACCCAGGCAGTGGAGTTGAGGCAGCTGTGCTCTGGTGACTTGGGGCACCACACACACACACACAGTTTCAGCCTTCCTTTGCAGGGATGATGGGGTCCTCACCAGCGGTCAGACAGAGTCAGCTGCAGCTGGGGCTTGGGCAGCTTCAGCTGTTGCTCTCGGACGGCGTAAGCCAGCACCTGCCGGTCTGAGTGCTGGGAGTAGGGTTGTGCACCCAACTCGAAGAGCTCCCAGATGGTCACACCAAGGGACCTGCAGGGGCAACCACAGTGAGCCACAGCTTGTGACCCCCTGGACACCTAAGAGGCAGTTTCTGTCACCATTTCAGCCCCTCCAAGACCAGAGCTCAGTTCTGTACCAGCTGCTCCTCCCCAAGGACAGACCATGCCACCCCAGCGAGGCCCAATCCCAAGGCTCAGGATGCCTAACAAAAGTCAGACTGGCCTTGCGCGAAGTCAAGTCCATTTGTCTGTCCACTCATTCATTTACTGTTCACCCCGAAGACCAGGCAATGTACCAGGTATGGTTACTGCCTGGTGAAGCTGGAAGGAGGGTGTTGAGCCCAGGCAGGGCCCCGCCCATGACAGCATGAGGCTGAGGCTGAGAGGGAGGTGAGCCTGAACACCACCAGCCCAGCATGGGTAGGGCCAGGAGGAACAGGCAGGGCATGCAGAACCAGGAGAAAACACTTGGGGGTTCCTTCTAGTGGGTGGTGGCTTCACTTGGCTCCTTTGGTCTCCAGGCTGGCCTGGGAGGCTGAGGGAATGAAATGACTGTGACTGGGGACCCCAGGCACCCACAGTGCACTGGGCTAGGAAGGCCAGAAAGGGGGCACCTCAATGAAGAGACAAGGATGGGGAGCAGGGGAGTGGAGTGCCCATGATGAACTCAGTCAAAGGACTTGATGAGGCTCCCTAACGCTCAGAAAGGAGAGCTGGTCCATAGGTGCAGGCTTTGATGGTCACCAGGAAGGAGGAAACAGAGGCTGGTCCAGGCCAGGAATAGAATAGCCACCCCCCACCTTGATTGGCAAGAGACAGCCCAGGGTAAATGCTGGCATCTGCCAAGACCCCAGGGCAGCTTGGCCCATGTCCCTCTGAAGACTCAGTGCCAGGTCAGAAAGATTGGCCGCTCAGTGCCCAGCTCAGCACTGGGGGCTCAGGATAGGAGGCTTCCAAGCTGCAGTCCAGGGAGCTCCTGCCCAGCATTCCCCCAGAGCAGCCAACAGCACCCACACTTTCCAAGGACACAGGTGCAAGTCAAGGCACATTCTGTAAGGACACATGACCCTTGGCTGCTGTTCGAAGTGAGGTTTGGACCTAAATGTGCATTTTGTCCCTGGTGTGGATGGGGATCAGTTCGTAAGTCCTGGGAGGCACAGCACCCTGACTCTTGAGGTGATCCCTCCACTACCCCAGGGGATCCAACAACCCAGCCACTTTGGGCTGTTGGCACCTCCCAGTGACACACACAGCCCCCGATGGGACCTCAGGAGGCCACAGGGTCCCAACATGAGCATTCTGTCCCATGCGTCCTCCCATGGCCAGCCTACATCCTAACCACAGAAGGAAACGGTGTGGGTGGATCAGTGTCTGGTGACCCTGCATCCCTGCCAGAGATCAGGTAGCTTCGAGGTCTGGCATGCGGCAGGTGGAGTCACGGTTTCCAGGCTCCGCTCACCACACGTTGCTCGTCTTGGTCTGGTCCACCACGAGCAGGTTACCATGCACTTCATCCACCAGCTCTGGTGCGATCCAGCGCAGGGGCACCCACAGCTGGTCGGCAGTCACGAAGTAGTCCTCCTGACAGCATACAGGGGCAGAGTCAACCCCACCATTTGGCAGCCCCACCCCTGCTGGCATGGCATGACCCCAACTTACCCTGTATTTGCAGTGAGACAGGCCATAGTCACCAATCTTCACCGTCAGATCGCCTGTGAGCAGGCAGTTTCGCAGAGCCAGGTCACTACAGGGCAGGAGGCAGAGTCAGCTTGGGGGTGCCAGGCTGAAGGTGTCCAGCCCTGAGGATCCTGGATGGGCTTATATGGGCTTAGCCGGGCAGACAAGCAGGAAGGGTGTCTGAGCTGTCCATCATGCTTGAGCCCTGACCCCATTCCCTGCACTGGGCACTTCGGAAGGAAGGCTGCATGGTCAGTCACACATGACAACGCAGATGAAGAAAATGAGGCCCGGAGAAGGCTACAACAGACTAAAGGGGCCCCAGTAAAGGTACTGCCCATCTAAAAAATGCCAGTACCCAGCTCTTTCCACCCTTTTCCTGGGACACTCATCAGCTGACCTGCCCAGCAGGGACCCCAAGCCACAGGGCCCCTCCCCTGTGTGTCTACAGTTTCCTTCCAGGGCCATTTCCCCTCCACCTCACTACAACAGCTCCCTGAGAGGTGGGAATCAACGGAGAAACTGAGGCCTGGGGTGTCCTTGGTGTGTGTTGGGGGGGTCCTGCCAATGGCCAGAACCCATGTTCTAGTGCCTGGCCCTGCCCTGCCACACAGGGCTGATGTTGAGGCCTCAGAGCATGGTGGAGCATGCAGGTCACCCCAGGAGCTCCAGCTCAGCAGCTGGCCCTGGGCTGCAGGATTTTACCCTCCTGCCTGGCTGGTAGCCACATGGATGTTTGGAACACAAGGCAGTATGGGGTTGCCCACAACTGCCCTGTTATTGTGCTGAGGACTCAACCTGCCCCTACCCAGGGAGGCCCGGGTCTGTGCCAGTGGACAGCTGTGGGGCCCAGGCCTGTGGGCCGAGCAGCGGGTGGGTCAGGAGCTGGCAGCTGCCCTCTTCAACAAAATCACTGATGCTGGAGTTGCCTGTGTCACCACTCAGCACCAGGATATTGTTGGGGAGGACGGCCCGTGCGGCATCCGGGCTGGCAGGGCCACTTGTCCATCGCCACTTCTTCCAGCATGTCCCCCCCAGGCTCCCAGGAGGCTGGATATCCTGGCCCGTATTTAGACTGCCAGAGGCAGGACAGAGCTGTCCCTCCCACTGCAGGGCCAGCTGAGCCCTCCCTTTGAGGCCTGAGGGAGACAGAGGGGGGCTGGTGTGGGGCCACAGGGTGTGGCTGACCGCCTCAAGAACAGTATGTGTTTCTTCACTTAACTCTCCTGCAAAGTGGATTTCAACCCAGTCTTCTCAAGTTTGAAAAAATCTAGTAAAAATTCCTTGCAGAGTGGCTATTTGGTGCTGTGTACAGGAACCCAGTTAATCCTCACGAGGCCCTACCTGCAAGTAAGGAGGCGGGGCATAGAGAAAGCCCATCCAAGGGTCTAGGTAGAGCAGGTCCCAGCCCAGGGCTTCCTAGCTACTGCCCAGCCTGGCCTCACCTGTCCTCACCTGTGCACATAGTTGTTGCGATGCAGGTGTAGGACACCACAGGTCACCTCACAGGCCATGCGTTGCAAGGTCAGAGGGTCAGGCACCATGGACTCTGCCGCCCGGCAGCTCCGCAGGTAACCCTTGAGGTCCCCCTGCAGAGAGAGAGCACACAAGGTCACCTGCCATCTAGGGAACTGCTACCCTGTCCTGGAGGTCCCTCATGCCCACCTTCCTTCCATCCCGTGTTGGGGACTAGTGGACTGAGCTGGTGCCTGGCTGGCATCATGGGACTGCCCTGCAGTCCCCTCAGTGAAGTGGGGATGGCTGTGCGGCTCACAGACAGGCAGCATGGAACAGAATGCTTTCTCTAAACTGGACTCGCCACCCAGCCCTGTGGAGTCTCCTCAAGCAGACAAGAGCGTGGGCCCAAGCAGATCTGCCACACATGCCAGGAAGGAACCTGGGGCTGGTGACCAAAGGAAGGGCTGGCAGCACTGACTGCTGACAGGACCCAACTGTAGAAGTCCAGGTACTAGCCTGTGTCCTGCAGTTGCCTCAGTTAAGTGTCACAGCCAGGCATGTGTACAGGGGCAGTGTGCAGGAACAAGACTTGGATTGTGCCCTGGGAAGCAGTTAGTCCAGGCTCCCATGATTAGACGGTGCAAGTAAGTGGTGTGAGCTGCACAGCTGGCCCAGGACGCCTTACACTAAACCACCACGTGTGTTGCTTTGGGTAGCCGAGGCAGGTGGGAACCAACCCTGTGGGGCACAGGGGAGTCCCAGCTCCAGGCCGCAATGCTGGAGCCCCTGGAGCCCTCCCTAATGCTTTCAGTCAGCGCCTCTATGCAGGCCTTCTTGGTGTGGGGGGGGAGGCGACCCGGGGACTCTGCTTTAGGGAATGAGGCCTTCAGGGGCTGGCACCGTCCACGGGCGGTGCATGGGAGGGCCCCAGCTCAGAAAGGTTCCCCCACTTCCCTCTGGGCACACACAGGCCACCACTCACCAGTGGGCAGAACTCCATAACCAGAAGGTAGGGTGTCACCTCGGAGCACTGGGCCAGGCACTGGAGCAGGTTGCTGTGCTGCAGGGCCCTGCAACAGCCACAGGCTGATCTGACTCTTGGGGCAGGAGAGGTGAAGGGTGGGGACACAGAGCTCGTCTATGATACTCAGTCCCCACACACACCTGGGGCCTGCCCCTCCAGCTGGTCTGTCCCCAGGTGCCACCCACCTGTAGGGCTGTGCCTCCTCCAGGAACTGCATCTGCTCCTGCACACTGGCGCTCACCTTCAGCTCCTTCACCACCACCTGGGTGCTGCTGACGCCCGAGTGCACTTCCCCCAGGAACACCTGCCGGAATGGGTGTCACCCATGGCCCCTCCCCAAACTCTACTTCAAGACCTCCAGGCCAGGTCACTGGGCTTCCTTTGACAGGGCTCAGGAGCCCTCCCACTGAGCCCTCTGGCTGGAACTCAGCGTTGTCTCTACCCCCAAGACCCTCAGCTGCTCTGGCTCTCTCTCTCTGGGGTCCTATAACGAGGAAAAGGGAGACCCAGATGTCCCATCCAGGCTGAGGGTCAGGGGATCGACTGGGACACATTGTTGTCTTCCCTCCCTAGCTGGCTCCCAGGAGAAGCCTGCCTGCCCGCTGCTCCCCCACCCCCACCCACCAGGCAGCACACTCACCTTCCCGAACCAGCCGTGGCCGATCTCCTTCAAGTACAGGAGGCTGTGCCGGCCAAGGTCTGTGGACTTGAGGAGCTGCACTGTAATGGGGTAGAGGGTTCAGCACCCCACTTGGCCTCTTCCATCTTCCCATCCTCCTCACCTGGCCACTCCAGGCCTTCCCTGGGGAGCTAGTACCAGCCAGGGAGGGCAGGCTGGACCCCGAGACAGAAACCATGACTGGAGGCTGCCATTAGGGGCCAGGGACCCTTGGGCGCAGGAGTGACTGCTGCCCAAGACAGCCATAATTCAGCAAGCCCCATCCAGGCATCTCTGGATAGGGAAGGGGTGCCGGGAACCACTGGAATAAGCCAGGCTGGAGGCACACACAGGCAGTACCAGGCAGGCACTGTGACTGGGGCAAGAGGCTGGAGCAGGGGCCTAGGGAGGGCACAGATCAGCACCCCCCCCCACCCCTGCTGCAGGCTGGCACCCCACCACCAGGCACACCAAAGGGTCCTTTGTTGGGGGCTGCTTGGCACAGCCCCGTACGGGACACACTGGGTCCATTCTCCTGCAGGCCAAGCTGGGTGAGGTCAGTGGAGAGGAAGGGTCAGTATGGGCTGGAAGAAGGGGCCAGCGCTGGCTGCACCCACTCGTGCCCCATCAGATTCCCCGAATTCTACTCCCACGCCAACTGCCCAGCAGCAGAGGCGGACAAGGGCTTAGCCTGGCTGCCAGGCAAGCCCAAGGGTAAAGGAGCTGTCTCCAGAGACTTGGGAAGTGTTGGCTTGATGCAGAATTCAGGATGGAGATCCCCTTGGGTCCTGCGTCCTGGAGCTTCTCCCCATGTCCATCTGTCTGGACGTTCCTCTCCTGTTTTGGGTTATCTAGGACTTCATTTGTCCCGAAGCAGGGTTTGGGTCCTAACCATGGGACACCTGGACAGCCACAGGGGCAGGGCTATAGGGGCTGGGAGGGCAGGGCTGGGCCAGGGCTGCCTAAGCCATCCTCTGCCCAGGTTTCTAACCCTGGACTCCAGCTTCACCCCAAATCTCTCCCTCTCCGAAAGCAGGCTATCCTCAGTAAGCTGCGACCAGAGCTGTAACAAGAGAAAACACAACCTCTGTGCTGGCCTGGGTCCCTGTTTCCCTTGCCCCAGGAACAGTGTTCCAGTGGCTGGGACTACTTGAGTCTCGAGGATCTGTGGTGGTTCCAGACACTCCTCTGCCCCCGAGCTGACAGGCCCAGTCCAAGGAGGCAGTGCCTCCCAGAGTGTCCCTGGCTCTCTGGCAGTGTTTGCACAGGAGTCAGAGACCCCGTGGCACCTAGGAAGGCTGGGCCTCTGTGTAACTGAGCCTGTCTGCCCCTTTATGAGGTACCAGAGCAACTGCAGGCCTTCAAGCCAGGGGACAAATATACTCATGGCTTAGACCCCAGGCTCGGACTCCTGCCTGACCTGTGCTGGCTCCTCCAGGAGCCTCAGGTGCCGGGGAACAAGCTTGGAGCCTGGACCCAGCCTGTGGCTGGTGGTTCTCTCTTGGTCTCTGTAGGCTCCCAGCCCACTGAGGAAGCCTGAGCCCTCATGACGAGGGCTCAGTTAGGGCACTTGCAGGACAGGTGGGGTGGCCTGCTCATCACCATGGAAACAGGACCTGGTGCCACCCAGAGTCCCCACAAGGCCAGCAGGGCTCCCTAGCCTGATATACCTACCCTCCCTGAAGGAGCTGGGTGGGCAAGGAGGGGACAGTGAAGGGGCAGTGGGGGACAGTCCATGGCCAGAACCTCTAGGCAGCAGAGACCCAAGTGTTGGCCTGAGTCCAGGGATCCCTCTCCTGCCCAGGTCAGAACTGGGTCTCCAGAACCTCAGCCATTTGCCTGTTACTTCTTGAGCGGGGCCCCACATTTGCCCCTCTGGGCAGTCAGCCTGGGGGAAGGGACCCCAGGGTGAGGACAGATGGGGACAATCAGAGAACAGCAACCAGCCCAAGGGAGTGTAATAAGAGACCCTGCCTACACTTGCTTCTCTGGGTCCAGTCCAGACCCCTCCTGTCCCCCTCAGGCTTGAGTGAACAGCCAATTCCCAGTCCCAACCACAAGGGGAGCCCACAAGCTTCCCCCCACCCCTCACCCCCCCCCCCGCCCCGCCCCGCCTTGCTACGTGGGCAGGCCCTACATGGGAGGCACAATGGAGCCCGTGTCCCTGTGGGGGAGGGGGGAGTAGCACAGGGGGCAGGAATCTGGGGTCAAGCACCCCAGAGACAGCAAAGAAGAGTGGTCAATCCCGGGACCAGAGACCCCACCCACCTGCTCCTAGTCACAGCACAGCATCCTGCCTTTGGGGTGGGGGAAGTGACAGGCAAAAAGCTGTCTTCAAACCTGCTGACAGCTGGCTCTCAGGCCCGGGGTGGGGGTGGGGTCGCACCCTCTGCCACAGCCAGCCTACTACACATGGCCCTGTGTGTCCCCAATCCCAACTGCCCCCCACCTCTAAAGCTGAGACCTCAGGCTTCCCCAGGACCAGGCCTGCTGATCCCCAAGGCACAAGGAAGGGAGGTGAGACCAGTCCCCTTACCCTCCCTGGCCCTCTCACCTGAGCGGCCAGGCTGCTTGGCCATGGGCAAGGAGACCTCAGTGAGTGGCAGGACATACACATCAGGCCCGTTCTGCGCTGCTGCAGCCGGCGAGCCCTGCACCACATACTCGTCTCCCTCAGCATTCTCAAACTCCTGCAGGCCAGGGCAGCACACACCATGAACCGGGCTCACGAACAGTCAGAAGATCGGGTGCAGCTGGACCTCTCTTCCCCCCGAGCTCGGGTGGGGTAAGGTGGGCTGGGGGGTGCCTGATCCAGACTGGGAGCCCCATCCTTGAGCCCCTGCTAGCTGCCCTCTCCGTGTCCTCTCACAGAGCCCTGCTCCTAGCCCCTGCCTCCTCAGGGTCACAGATGTCCCAGGAGAGCACCTCAGCCTGCAGAGAAGGGGACAATGAGCCCCAGCAACCCTGACCCAGCCGCAGCCTCAGGTAGGGGTGGGCAGCCCAAGTCAAGCCCCATACTGGTGGAGGGGCTGGAGGGAGGGTCCAAGGGATGGACGTAAGGGGACTGAGACCAAATACCCCTGCCTATAGCCGCTCCTACCCCCAGCAACCCCTCACTTCCGGTCCCTCTGCAGGTAGCCCTTGGATCTCCACCAGGCTGCACCTCCCACTGGGAGCTCCTAGGCTTCCTAAGAGCCTGGTGCTTGCTGGGCAGTCCCTGGCAGCTCCTGGCTAGGCTGCTATTTTGAAATGATGTCACACCTGTCTGAGAAGGCCCCCCCCCAACACCGGCCCAGAGCACTTTTCTGAGCAGAGCTGGCACAAACTCCCTGGACAGGCCTGCCCTGATTTCAAACAAGTGCACAAAAAACAGTAACAGCATACTCTAGAATACTCACTACCTCTCCCAGCCACATTCTGTCCTGCCTCACACCCCCACTGCCCAGGTGAGGAAACTGAGGCTCCGAGGGGCCTAGAGACTTCTAAGGGGTGGCCACACACACACCAGGTTCAGGGTCCTTGCATCTTGTCCCCCTTTTCTGGGTCTCAGTTTTTTTGTCTGCAAGGAGGGGTTTTAGGCTCTATCAGGATTCCTGCAGATGTCTAGATCTACACTTGAGGGACAGAGTCACTGGTGCCTATGGCAACAGGCCCAGGAAGCCACCCTCTAATCCCAGCTGCTGCCCTGACCCCCACAGACCTGGGCTCTGCAGATGCCCACCTCCCCTATCTGGAGTCAGCCCTGACTCCAGTCCATTACCTGCCCTTGCGAACGGAGGGCCAGCCGGGTCCTGCCAGCACAGCGGGCAAGCAGGTAGCATAGGGTAAGCATCAGAGCCCTGCCCAGCCCCTCCCCCAGCTCAGCTCCTGGACAGGGAGCCTGCACTGGCCCCTAGAGCCCAGAGGGAGCCCACTGTGGAGACAGTAGGCAGTGGGCCCTCCCTCCAAGGCACGCTGGCGCTGGAATGTTCCAGGCACCATGTTCCCAAGGAGGTGAGGAGGGCATGGGTAGGAGGGGGCTGCTGCTGGCTGTTGTGTGGGGCCTTGTTCTCAGGACCCTGAGGAGGGGCTGCTGTACAATGGCCCCACAAGTCCCACCCTGGCTCCCCCACCCCCACCCCCACCCCCACCCCATGACACTGAGGTTCTGCTCTCAGAATCTTCCAGGAAGACTCCCGGCCTTGTCTGGGCCAGCCGCTGTGTGCCTGTGGGTAAAAGGGACAGTGTCCCCAGCATGGAGGCACCAGGGCAAGAACAGAGGTCAGGCAGCCCCTATGAGCCACACCACCACCACTCAGGTACTCAGCTACCCTGCCTGATGGGGTTAATAGGTGGGCCTGGGCCCACATCAGAGGATTCTAGAAGAATGAATAGGCCAGCAAATTTGGGCCTTAGAAAAGGCAAGAGCCATGTTTGTACTGCTCCCCTGCCATGAGGCTCCCCTCCGTGACATGACATTTGGCCAGGGAGGAGAGACGCTGGGCTCCCCAAAGCGGGGGGCAACAATAGCTGGGGTGTGAATTGCTTAGTAGGGAGATGTCCACATAACAGATGGGGGCACTGTAAGCCACAGGGTGTCGTGTCCATCCCAACCTCTCCGAGTACAGGAATCTGACCTCCTGCAGGGCTAGACTGCCCTGGGTGGGCGCATGCATGGCTGGAGGACTCTGGCCAGGCTGCAATGTGCTGACGGGCAGGACTGTGGCCCACGCAGGCCCCAAGCAGCACCTCTGTTCTGAGCTCAGCTCTGTGCTTTCTGCCCAGTCCTTCCTGCTCAGAGCTACAGCTGGACGGGGGTGGACTTGAGGGTTTGCAGGCAAACCCTCAAGGCCTCCTGAGGCCTTCCTGGCTCCTCAAGGCCTCTTGGCTGCCATCCCTGGAGGGGGAGCCTCAGCTCAAGTCCAGCTTTCCAAGGGCTCAGTGAAGGTCACCAGGCCTTGGCAGACTCTCCACAAATAGCAATGGCTGCTGTTTTGCTAACAGATACCCTGGTTCTAGAACCTGCAGCTCCCCACAGGCAGAAGATGACCAGTCTTTTGGAGGAGACTCCAAATGACAATTCCAGCTGGGGTGTGCATTTGCATGCTTGGTTTCCCTCTGGTTCAATGAGCAGAGATCTGAGGGTCCCACAAGGGAGGCCCATCCTCTTGGAGTCAGGGTCCTCTGGGGGCTGAGCCCCTGCTCATGCCACATTAGAAGTCCACAATGGCTTCCAAGGCTATCCTCAGCTTCCCTAGGCACTAAGAGGCCTGGCCCTACACTGGGATAGGACAGTGTGAGGTCACATCCCCACAGAAGGCATCTGAAATAGGGGAGGCAGTCCCTGAAAGCCCCCAGAGGAGGGACTGTTGGATCCCAGGTCAGGGATCTAGATGGTTCCCAGGTAGTCTCAGGGGAGCCGTGGTCACCCGGCAGCCACCTTGGCAACCCCAGGAGAGAGTGAGGCTCACTGCCAAATGGATAAGCAAGGAGGCCCTGGGGACCCCCTGGACAGCCCTGGAGACCCCCAGCCCTCACCTTGAACCCGATGCCACCCTTCTTACAGCACAGGCAAGCCAGCATGAGGACGATGACAGTGAAGAGCCCAGAGAAAGACACAGCCACCACAGCAAGGGAGGACGACCAGGAGAGCTCACTGAGCGGGGCGTCGTCTGCAGAGAAAGGGATGTGTGAGGGGCAGTCCAGTGCACCAGGCTCAGGCAGCCATACTGTCCTCATCTTGAGTCCCCCGCCCACCCCGGGCTCGATGCTTCAACACCTGATCCTTGCTCAGGGAGGCTGGCCCAAGACCCTGCACCTGGAGGAGACCAGAAATAGGTGGATGAAGGGGTGGCCTCCAGACAGCCGCCATGATCAGAGCCTGCAGTCCTGTGGCCGATTACTGGGCACCGCTCTGACCTTATGAGGTGGAAGGGGGACATCAGGTTGGCAAAGATGACTAGAGTGTGTCCAGTTCCCAATTCTGAGGTTCCTGGACACCCTCTGAGGAGTCAGAGTCTCAGAGACTATGGAAGGATGCACCTCCATCTCTCCCCTGGACTCTGATCACTCTACTTTGGCCCTCTGAAGCTGGAAGGACATCGAGGGCCCTGCCCGTGGAACCAGCTGCTGGCTTTTAGATACACTCTGGAGTCTGCACAGCTGGAGGTCGGGGTCCTGGGGAGAGCAGGGACCCTCTTATGCATCCATGGACGGGAAAACTGAGGTCCCCAGGACAGCACCACATGCCCCAGCCTCCCACTACTGGGCCACACAGATCAGGACTGCCCAGCTGAACCAGAGCTTGGAGGAAACCTGGCCTGTCTGGCGTCCACAGATGGCACATGGAGTCTGCCAGACAAGTCCCCTGGACAGCAGGGGATGCACTGGGCTGCTGGCTGTACCCCCCCTCCCCCGGGCCTAGCCCCGCCCCACTGTTCAAACCATGTTCCCAAGAGACCTTCTCTGTCCATCTATTCCTCATTTAGCCCCTGAGAGTTTTCTGAACCACCTCAGTTCTTCTGGTTGCTAAGCTCAGCTCCCAACAACTGACCCCTCATGACCTTGTCGCATGATCCAGCACAGCCACTGAGGCAGCAGTCACTTCCACCCACTGATGAGTGTGCAGGGCTCCGTGCTTCTGACAGAACTTCCTGCCAAGAAGGCATCTGGGAGGGCTGCCTGGAGGCAATGTGTGCCTGTGTATCTGTGGGCGTGGGTGTGTGTCTGTGTATATTGTGTGCCTTGTGCATGTGTGTGCATGTGTGTTTGTGCACGTGTGCCCACATGCATGCTTATGTATGCTTGTATTTGCCTGTGTGTCTATGAACACATGTGTACGTGTGTGACTGTGTGTGTGACTGTGCTGTGTGTGCATGTATGTCTGTATGCATATGCATGTGTCTGCATATGTGAACTTCCTCTACACCCTGTAAGTACCACTGTTCTGATTCCAGAGCGTCACACGAGTGCAAGCACTGGACGCACCACAGCACGGACTCACAGGTGTGAGCAGCCCCCACACACACACCCAGAAAGCAGCAAGCCCCTGAGGACCGCACTGTCGCCATGGTGACCCATCTCTCCTTCTCTGTCTGCTGTGGGTATGAGATGGCACAATCCACCTCCATTTCTCTCCACGTGGCCACGTGGGACAAAATGGATGCGTGTGTGAGTCGATGCACCCCTTGGTGGCCTCAGGCCTGGGGCTGGCCTCTGAGCCTCAGAGACACCCAGGTGCTGCAGTCACTTCCTGCCTGCCCCTCAGGGCCATCTAGGCCGTGTGCTGGGCACAGCTCCTAGGGAAGCCCACACTCAGCCCACCCCAGCCACCTTGCTCTTATCTCCCATCAAGGCTGCTGGCCTTCCCATGGGTCCCCTCCTAACCTCCAGCAGGCCCAGCCCTTTTGCAACCAAGGACACAGAGACCCACAGGAGCTGGGAGACTTGGTCCAGATCACCAGCAAGCCATGGCTTCCCCTTTGCAGCCACGAGCAACCACTCCGCCTTCCTACTGACTCCCGGATGCCCTGACCTCTCCGCTGAGGCTCTGGGGGCCCTCCTGTGACCTTGTCAGCAGGGGCACCTGCCTCCTGGTCCACTGGCTATCAGATCCTGGGACAGAAAAGGGACTGCTCCAGATGGGGAGGCCAGCCCCGGTGCTCTGGGCCCCATCACACCTGCTGAAACACAGCACAACCATGCACAGACATGTGTACTGGCCCGCACGAACACACAACACAAACATAACCATGTGCACGCTTTGCACAAGCATGGGAGGACAGTGCACGTCCTCGGGAGTGACTGGGGGATGTGCTGACTGAGGGACAATACCCAAGACAGGGCCAGGTTGGCATCTTATAAGGGCTCCAGGAACCATGCAGAAGCCAGGATGGAGGGCAAAGACGGGGACAAGGAAGCCATGAGGCGCTGTGGGCCTGGGTAGGGTCCGCGGGTCCCCAGGGAGGGATGGGGAGGTGCAGGCAGGAGATTAAATTCCATGGATTAAGTAAATCCATACACGGACCATCCAAGGAGCCAGCCTGTCCCTGTCGGCAGACAGCATCCGCGTATGGACAGGCAGCAGCCCTGGGTAATTGGGCTGAGGTTGGAGGTGCCAGTGTGAGCCTGGGTTAATGAGACATACTTAGGAGATGGACTCAGACATCTGTCCCAAGCCATCTATCTACGCGTGTGGACTCCCTACCTCCGTCCTCCAGGGGGCCTGAGAGCAGAGACTGGGAGACACCCCCTGCTCTGGCACAGGACTACCCCGCCCCTGCAAGGACCAAGCAACAAGGCCTTACTGGCCCCATAACCCGGTCCCCAGAAAGACAAAATTCACAACCCGGTCCCCAGAAAGACAAAATTCACTCGTTTTTCTGTTGGTTTCCAGAACATCCTGACAAGCCATTTAAACAAGCACCAACATGTTAAGACTCTTCAAAACAGAGCCTCCGATAACGACTTTGAGCCCCTGGCCTTGCTGTGTCAGGGCCTTTTACTCGGCCATGGCATACAAAGACCCACTTTAAGCATGCCGCCCCCCCACTCCGATAGCCCCCTTCTAGTACCCTCGGCCCCCCACAACTCCTCCTCACCACTTGTCCAGAGGGTGCCCACGGCTGGCACCTCCAACAGTGCTATGCACACAGGGGGACAGACCTTGGTTTCCAAGTGGCACTGCCCACTAAAGAATTGGGCCTCACCCACCTGAGGCTATCCCAAGATGTGCCGAGGCCCTCCCAGCCGAGACTACCTCCGTCCAAGAGCCTTGCACATCCACGCCTGAATGTGCCACCACTCAGCACCCCAGAGCGCGGCTGTATTTCTACCATACCCCCTTTCCTTCCGACTTGGCCTATGGGAGAGCTGAGCCTTCACCCCCACTTTCTATTGGCTTTCATCAGTCCTCAGGGCACCGATTCTTGCTTCCCATGTATCTATTTGTGTCACACAGAGGGCTCCCTGTTTTTCAGTGAATTGTAATGTGTCAGGCGTAATTACTTGGTTTGACTCTCACATTGCTAGATTTGGTGGGGCACCTGGTGCAGGCAGAACAGCAGCCACAAAGCTGTCCACCTCCTAATCCCCTAAGCCCTTGACTGTGTCACCCTCCAAGGCAAAAGGGACTTGACAGATGTGATTGGGGGTAGGGTCGCGAATGGCAGATTAGTCTGGATTACCAGGTGAATCCAGAGTTATCACCAGGATGCTTGAGTGGGAGGCAGGGTCTAGCAGATACTCCCCAGAACCTCCAGGAGGGGGCCTTCTGAAAGGGCTATTTTAGTCAATAAAAGTGATTTTAATTTTGTGACCCCAGTTTCCAGGGCCATAGGAATCAAACACAATGGCCCTTCCAGTTGGCTTCCCAGCTAGGGTGGAGCAAAGCCTCTGAGGCAAGGCAGGAGCTGCACCTGCCTGGGATCCCTGGGCGCGAGGGCCCAGGTTGGTCCTCCAGGTGATGTTTGAGATGTAAAGGGCAGGGTTGATGTGAGGATGAGGAGGGCACAGCTGTCCACAAGTGGCTGGGCATGCTGCATGTGTGTGTCTAGGAGTTTTTGATTTTTCATTTTGGGTTTTGGTTTTTTTTTTTGCAGTGCTGGGAATTGAACCTATGGCCTTGTACATGCTAGGCAGATGTTCTATGCTGCTTGTCTGGAAGGTAGTGGCAAACCCCTTTACCTTTGAGGTCATCTGCACATTCGGCTGAGCCAGGCTAACCCTTGGAGTCCTGAAACTCTCATCCACTCGGCCACTGTCATGCTCGGGGGGCATGGAGGCCAGCTGTGCTGTGATTCAGGGGGAAGAAGGAAGAGCCAAGGCCAGAAGGAGGTGGGCTGGAGCCAGGAGCAGAAGAGGACATTGAGCCTTGAACAGTGGAGTTTATAGGGTTACCCGCTCCACATGACCCGGCTACACCCACACCCACACCCACGTCACTCCGCCCTCTTGAGTGGCCCAGAGTCCCGGATAACAGGGAGCCAGGATAGTGGGTCCCTGCTCTACACAAATCCCTTTAAGTGCAACTACTGGGTCATCGGTGTGGCCCTATCTTTCCACCGGGGGGCGCTCTCGGGCCACTTACATAACGGTTCAGTGGGGCAAGAGCCTCCAGCAGGACCACTTGGCAGGTGAGCAGAACCAGGAGGCCAACTCTAGGCACTGTGTGACCCCCGCCCCAGCAGCAAGCATCTGAGTGAGATGGGGCCAGTGGCTGCTGGAGGGACCACAGCTTGAGAACCAAACCTTGGGGTGCTGCAGCTCCCCCAACCCCAGTATCCCACAAAAGATCCTTCCTGGGAGGTCGCTGTGCCCTGCTCTGCTCTGGCTGGTACATGTGCGGCAGGAGTGGCCCTGTGGCTCTGCCCCGCTCACTGGCTATGCCCAGCTTGGCTCCCACTTGGGCCATGCTGGGTTCCTCCCTACAAGAGATGGAGGCCCTGAGCCAGAAGCTGCCATGCACTGGGGTCTCCACACTCTTTCATGAGGAATGGAGGAATTCCTGCCCAGGTGGGAAGCAGCTGTGCAGCTTCCTTCTCCAGGTCAGCTGGGGAGTTCCAGGTCGGGTGAGTCTGCCCGGGGCCATCGGCTGGGCTCAGGGGACAGAAGCTGGTGCACCAGGGCAGCTCCAAGCCAGAAGTGGGTTGCCGCTGCCCCCACTGTGAAGCCCTGAGCCTTGGCCCACAGCTGGAAAAGTGGGGGTCCCTTGGCCCTGGGTGGCATGCTGTATTACACTAAGTGTGCAAGAGAAAGACATCACTCTTCAAATTATCTGGCCTGGCCCAAGCCCCAGGCTCCCCATGCTGCACAGTCTAATCCTCCCTTTTTTTGTGGTAGAACTCAGGACTGCAGGCTTACAAAGCAAGTCCTCTACCGTTTGAGCCACACCTCCAGTCCATTTTGCTCTGGTTATTTTGGAGGTGGGGTCTTGCAAACTAATTGTCTGGCTGGTTTCAATCTGCTAGGGTTGCAGGGGTTAACCACCAGAACCTGGTTTATCCTACCCTCTTATCCACACTCCAGGCTCATGAGGGCTCCTCTGGGCCCTGGGCCAGCTCTGCCAGGGGTTAAGCCGCCCCTTCCCCACTTCAGTGAAGCCCCAGGTTTAAGAGAGGTGCTCTGCTGAGCCTAAGCCCCAAGAAGGATCCAGGCTCCATGGCACATGCACCAAGTGAAGGATGAGCTAGACACATGGGCTGGACCACCTGGCCATCGTCTGAGCCTGTCTGTGAACTCAGCTCCCCGATTAGATGGGAGGCCAGGTACAAGCAACCTTGCAGATGCCTACAGCATGAGAGAAGATGTGGGGGGAGAGGGTGACAGGTGCTCTGGGCCCCCTGCTAGAGCAAAGCATCTGAGCCGATGGCTGAGGGGACACAGCAGTCAGACCCTGCCACCCACTCACAGCCCTAGGTCCAACAGCCTTGAGCTACCATCTCGAGCTCCAAGGCCCGGGCAGCCTGCCAAAAGGCTCACAGAAATTGGTTATGGTGGCTCACTGTTGTAATCCCAGCTACTCAGTAGGTGGAAGCAGGAGGATGGAGAGTTAGAGGCCAGCTCAGGCAAAGTTAACAAGTGTATCTCAAAAATATAAAAGAAAAACAAAAGGGCTGGGGTTTGACTCAAGTGGTAGAGCACTTGCCTAGCATGTGCAAGGCCCTGGGTTCCATCCCCGGTACTGAAAAAAAAAATAAAATAGACTCAGTGAATTAGGCTTGGCCACCTCCCAGTAACCTGGGGTCAGGTGTATCTCTATGTCCCTGGAGCCTGGCATCCTAGGGTGTGGAGCAGGGTTGGATCCCTGAGAACAAGGTTGGAGGCACCACAGCCTGTTCCATCCCAGCCTCGGGCCTCTCCCCGGGCCAGCTCCTGGGAACATACAGACCACCAGAAAGGCTTCTGGAGCAGCCCATGGCTGCCCCTCACTTATTAAGGCAGACTACCCACCTCCCAGACAGAAATTACAGAGACTGCAGCCTCTAGTGGGCACTCAAGTCTGGGAAGGCCTCAGACAAGTCACCTGACATGCTCCAGCTTGCACCCGACTGTCCCAAGGACTGGAGCCCCGCCACAGCCACTCAGTGCAGGGAAGTTTTCTGTCTCAGGTCCAAATCCGTCCCCTCCAGGCCTACTGCTGGGCCCCCATGTCCTGCAGGCCCTCAGCCCCTCATCGGTGTGTGACCCCAGAATTTGCAGCCTATACCCCTATGAGATAGGACTGTCAGTGCCAGGCTTCCTAGGCCCTGTGACAGGCACTCCAACAATGAGCACCAGCCAGGTCCAAGAAGGTCCTGCATACTGCCCCATCTGAGCAGTCTTTCCACAGCATCAGGGGCCAGGGTGACACCACCTGGGCTGAGGGGTGGCTCAGGTCTCTGGGTCTGGGGCCCCTCCCCCTTGCTCAGCCCCTTGGGAAAGTTCCTGCCAAGCGGTGCCAATGTCTGTGGCACTCCCTAGTGAGGTGGGACTCACTCCCCCTTTTACCCTCAGTGGCACCTTACACAGACCCAACCCGGCCCACGCCCCAAAATATGCCATAGCCCTCCAAAATGGGTGGGGATAACAAAACTGCAGACAGAAGCCAGGACTCAGAGGGTGAGCTCTCCCCCACCACTCAGGACCCTAGCGCCCTCCCCACTGCCTCCCTGGCTCTGTGATTAGGACCTTCGGGAGAGAGTGCCCATATGGTTGGGGTGGGCAGGGTTTGTGGGTGGACCCCACACTGCATTCCCAGTGAGAAGCTGCTACAGCCTGGGGGGACTGTGGAGGATGAGATGGATGGGGGTGGGGGGTGGCACTGGGAAAAACCCTAGGAGCCTCCCTGAGAGCGAGGGACTACGGCTGACCCCCACACTCAGTGCATCGGGAAAAGAAGGTGCTCCGTTTTACTATTAAAGCGTTCATTCAGCTAGGTGTGGTAGTACATGCCTGTAATCCCACCACTCAGATGCCTGAGGCAAGAGGGGATGGAGTACTGAAGGCCAGCTTAAGCTAGGTAGAGAAATTTGTCTCAAAAATTCAAGGGCCAGCCTGGGTGCTGGTGCTCAAGCCGATAAACCTAGCTCCTTGGCTAGCTGAGATCAGAGGACCATGGTTAGAGGTCAGCCGAGAAACTAGATCCCAAGACCCCATCTCCAAAATAACCAGAACAAGCTGGGCACCAGTGGCTCATGCCTGTAATCCTAGCTACTCAGGAGGCAGAGAGCAAGAGGATCCCGATTCAAAGCCAGCCCCAGGCAAATAGTGTGTGAGACCCTATCTCAAAAAAAACCCAACACAAAAAAGGGCTGGCAGAGTGGTTCAAGTGGTAGAGCACCTGCCTAGCAAGTACAAGGCCCTGAGTTCAAACTCCAGTACCACCAAAAAATAACCAGCTAGAGCAAAATGGACTGGAGTTCTGGCTCAAGCAGTAGAGTACCTGCTTTGTTAGCAGAAGCCCTGAGTTCAAATCCCAGTCCCACCCAAAATAAAGCCAGGCACTGGTAGCTGACACCGGTATTCCTGGCTACTCAGGAGGCAGAGATCAGGAGGATCACGGTTTGAAGTCAGCCTGGGTAAATAGTTCATGAGACCCTATCTAGAATAAACCATTCTAAAAAAGGGCTGGTGGAGTGGCTCAAGGTGTAGGCCCTGAGTTCAAGCCACACACACACACCAAAAAGCCCCAAGGGCTGGGACTGGGAGTGTAGCTCAGTGATGGAGCTTGCCTGGCATGCGCAAAGCCCTGGGATCCATCCCTAGCACCAAAAAAAAAAAAAAAAAAAAAAAAAAAGGCTGTTGAGTCCAGGTGTGAGTCATACCTGTTCACACCTTCCACGGGGCTCTAAGCAAGTGAGAAGGCTAAAGCATTTCAGAGAAAGAAGCTGCAGGTCAAAGGTTACAGATTCGGGGACTTAATGGGAACAGCTCTGGGTCACTAGAGAAATCGGCTGTCCAGCCTCACCTCCCCCAGAGTGACCTGGCTGATGGCCGGAGTCTCAGTGAACTCGAGCATCTTAAAAGAAACCACGCAATCACCAGGGGGTTGTGCGTGATGCCGGGGACGGAACCCAGGGCCTTGCGCACTTGGACATGCTGGGAAGAGGAGCACACCACTGACCACTCCTCTGCCCCAGCTTCGTAACAGAGACAGAACTGTAAGCCGAAAGCAATGGAAGGACACACACACGCAAAAAAAGTGCGTTTGATAAAAAGCCCCAAATTAAAGGCATACAGTGCACCAGATACAATGACCTCAGGAAAGTAGGTCAGTGCCCATGTCATTCCGCTACAGAGCACGCGGTCAGCAAAAAAATAAACCAGACTCTAAGACCCCAAAACGCAAACAGCAAACTGTGTGACTTCAGCTCACAAATGAGGAAATTCAAATTGCCCAGCCCCCAAGGAAGTGGTCAGCCTCCATCACAATCAAAGAGACACAAATCAAAACAGCCCAGCGTCCAGCCAGAGGGAGTTTGCAGTGACAGTTTAAACCAGAGCAGGCCGCCCAGGCTCTCTGGTGGGTGTTAAGTGGGAACAGCCCTGGACACTGCCAGTCCTTCGCAATTCCAACTAAGAAGATAAAAGTGTGTGTGTGTGTGTGTGTGTGTGTGTGTGTGTGTTGGGGAAGGGGGGGATGTCTGCAGGAACCCAGAGCAAAATCAAATGAACGCCACAAACTGGAAAGCTTCCCACACACTGCAGTGGGTTTAGAAGAGTAAAAAGCACTCCAAATACTCAACAATGAAAAGTACTTAAATAAAACAATAGGATATCTGCAACCGAAGACATAAAAAGTGAATTTGAGCCCAGAGTGGAGGTGCACACCTGTAATCCCAGCACTTGGAAAGCTGAGGTTGGAGGATCAAGAATTCAAGGCCAGCCCAGACTACATAGCAAGACCCTATCTCAAAAACAAAAACAAAACAAAAAAAGGCTGCCCAGGTACCAGTGGCCTCATGCCTGTAATCCTAGATACTTGGGAAGCTGAGATCAGGAGGATTGTGCTTTGAGGCCAGCCCAGGCAAACATTTCCTGAGAACCCCCCCCATCTCCAAAATAACCAGAGCGAAATGGATTGGTGGCATGGCTCAAGTGCAGTGGCTCACATCTGTAATCCCAGCTCCTGTGGAGGTAGAGATTGGGAGAATCGAGGTTCAAAGCCAACCCTGGGCAAAAAGTCACTGAGACCTCCATCGCCACAAAAAATCTAGGTGTGGTGGACCACACTTGTGGTCCCAGCTAGGGAAGGAGCCACAGGAAGGAGGACTGCAGTCCAGGCCCGCCAGGCAAGACACAAGACCCTACCTGAAAAATAAAGTCAAAAGGGCTGTGAGAGTGGCTCAAGTAGAAGAGCGACTGCCTAGCAATCATGAGGTTCTGAGTTCAAACCCCAGCACTGGGGGGAAAAAAAAGTGAACCTAAGAAAATGCTTTAAGTAAACGGAGATACACAAATTAAAGATGCTATTGCAACTGCAAGGCAAGACACAGAAGTGCACAATGTCAGCCACACTTGTGTCAAAAAGAAAAAGCTATAAGGAAATATCCCAAAATGTGAGCAGCAATTGTCTTGGGAAGCAGAAATCTGGGTGGCTTCACACTGCGTTTCTCATATTTTCTGTAATAAGCATGAGTTCCGTTTAGAATCAGATGAGGTATCACTTAATCATTTAATTCTCACTTAGACCTAATCCCGTCACTTCCTTAGAGAACCCTGAGACTTCACTGGATTCAGAACATTCTATCCTCATCCCAGGCTCTCAGGTTCCTGGGGTCTCGGTCTGCACTCTGCTCACCCCTGACCCACCCCCAGCACACTCAACACACCTAGGTGTGCCTCGCTGATCCGTTCCTCTGCCTGGGATGCAGGTCCCACTGGCCTAGCTAGGCCCCCTCGGTCTGGCACAAAGCTGGCTCCGGCTGTCCTGGAAGCCTTCCCTGTCCACGGAATGGTCCTGCCCAGGAACCCTGTCCAGGCCTTCCCTGGTCCCAGAGCCTCGAGGGAGGACTCAGCTTCTGCTGGACCAGCACCACCGCCAGGACCACTGAACACATTTAAGACACACATGAGCCTGGGGCAAGGTCCTTAGGGATAATGGCAGGCCATGTAGCTGGGACCCAGTGCAAAACAGCAGGGCAATGACACCACACTGAGGAGCTTGGGTGGGCCTGGCAGGACAGAGGGTGGACAAACACAAGCACGTACACATGCAGACTTGCACTGTCACACGCTCCTGTGTGTACACTCACAGGAGCCATCACTAGAGAGCGCAGGTGGACGGGCGGCACCCTCAACCCCAGGAACCTCACAGCCAGTGCCTCTGTCTCCCCAGCCCACTCGCTAGCCCAAAGAGCATCAGTGAGCAACCTGGCCCACGAGCACGGTTAGGGCTCTTTGTAATGGGAAAGACCCACTGAGCATTGGTGAGGGGGTGGCAAAATGAGATGCCGTGGATGCCAGCATGGTGCTTCCTTGATGGTGGGCACCGTACAAGTTCACTGACACGAAGTCCAAGCAGATTCAAGACAGCTTCACGGTCATCAGGGGTCAGGGGAGAGGGCGGGGGCAGGGCTTCTTCTGGGGTAATGAGAATGTCCTGGAACCAGAGGTGGTGGCTGTGCACCACCGTGAGCACTCCTGCCACTGTCTTGCTCACCGGGCGTCCTACGTGAGTGTCATTACAACACATGTTCTACTTTGAGCTTCCACACCAGGTCAGGAGCTCTTGATGGCCAGCCCTGCCCCAACCCAATGTCCCCATGGAGCTCCTTCCCCCAGGGACACCCCAGGTGTCCACAGCCTTGCTCCTCACCATCCTCAACTCCCCCTGGAACAGGGGCTACACGCGCAACAGACAGCTGTCCCAGGGTGGGCTCCCATCTCTGCCAGATGCCCTCTGCTGCTCACTCCCAGGAGTTCACGACCCACCAATGCCTGTGCCAGGTATGTGGGGCCCTGAGGACAGAGTGTCCCAGACAGTCAGCAAAGCCAGGCTGCGTCCCATATCCACTCATGAGTCGGGCACAGGGGGCTCGGGGCATCTGAGGACCTGCTGGCACCGGCCCTGCCTGCCTGTGTGGTGATGCAAACGGGATCTTGCACAGGAAGGAAATCATGCAACCCCAGTGGGCGGGCACACCACTGGGCTGAGAGAAGCCAAGGCAGTCAGACGCACTGGAGCACGTAGGGTCGGTGCCAATGCCCAGGGAGAGCTGGGGTCCCCAGCGTCTGTCACGGATGCCCCCTTTACAGCTTGTGGCAGGAGATGTAGCAGGGTTCTGGGGAGGTCTGAGAAAGGGTTTCTTGTCCTCCATATCGGGCCAGGGCTTCTCACTGCAAGGGCCAGACATGGAGGCTTCTGAGAGGAATAGAATTCCCAATGACATGGTCCATTCCCCAGATGGAGACACAGAAGCCAGGCCTGGCACTGGTACAGCAGGGTCACCAAGGCAACAGGCCTGAGTCCCTGGTACCTCGAGGCCTTCCTGGTTGGCCAGTCACCACTTGATCTCCAGTCCCCACAGCTTCCCAGGACCATGGCTGCGTGCAGAGGACAACTCCACCCTACAAGTTGAAAGCGCATGATGGGTACTTTCAGACAGTCCCCAGCAGGTGGGAAACTGAGGCCTGCCCTTCCTGCCTCTGCAGCCGAGCTCTGGGCAGGGTGCATCCAAGCCTCCCGAAGGGGAAAGGGGACTGAGGGCACTAGAAAAGGAGACTGTGCCCTCCAGACTCAGCACACCCCAGGACCTTCCTGACCTTCTCAGACCCAGGGCTCAGGGCAGGGGTGGGCACAGTCTGTCACATGGAAATCTGGGTGGCAAGGATTGGGGGTATGGAAGTTAAGGGATCCCCCCAGGTAACAGAATATGGTGTCCAGTGGCTATAAAGAGGCTGCAGCTGCTCTGTCACATGAGGTCTAACATAAAGCCACAAAGCGTCCTTGGGGCCAGAGCCAGCCTGCCCCTGGGAGTGATGAGCCTCAGATGAATGGGCCACTCAGCTGCAGGCTCCAAGGCCCCACCACGTCCACACTGCCAAAGCACCTGCGCACACTGCCCTGCCTGGTGCAGTGGGCCCACTGTTGAATGTGACTGGACAGGGCCGTGGGCACAGGGAGCACCTGCAGCCAGCTGGTTGGCAGGTGGAGCACAGGAAGGGAAACCATGCAGACACCGCACCTTCACTCCTAGACCCTGGACCCAGCTCTAGGAAGGTGACAGGTTGCTGGCAAGGATGGAGTCTGCCCCCTTTCTGTCATCAATGTTGAACTAGGAAATAAAACGTTATCTGTACCCCGAAGGCTGAGAGGAGTCCAAGGGCAGAGAAAGCCTAGGATCAAAGCTTCTGGGAGGGACCTGAGGGGACCCTGGGGGAATCACACATGCTCCCACATCCTCACACTTGTGCCACATGCATACACATGCACATGTGTGCTCAATAGACATGCACACACACTTACTCCCACATACACATCGTGGGTCCTCACACACGTGCTCAACACATGCATGCAATGTGCACATGCTTACATATATAGACGCACAGCTGTGTACAAATCCTCGTGTGCGTGCACACATTACACGGGGATCAGCACACTCACATGTGCACACGTGCCCACATCCCCAGACTCCCTGAGCACACCCAGGGCAGCACCCAGCCCCATCCGTCTTTGCGCTAAATACAGCATCCACTTCCTGCTGCAAAGAGTCCCCAGGGTCCCCAGCATTCTCTCCCAAGACCCCAAAGCCTGCCTTCCTGGCCCCTTGACATGCCACACTGGAATGAACTGTCCAGTGGCTGCCAGGCCCAAGGACAGAAGGAAGTTCTACCAGCATGACGCTCTTGAGTGACATCCCTCCTGCAGACATATGACAAGGCTGGGGCCTGATCTCTGTTGGATCCCAGGCCCTCAATGCTTTCCCTGGCACCCAAGGGCCTTCCCTAGGCTGATTCAAGGAGGAGTGGGCACTCAGGATGGCCCCAGCCCCCAGGCACCCTGTGCCTACAGCTGAGAAACCCTGAGGGACAGCCAGCTCAGGCAGCTGGGTGGCAGTGGCAAGGTCGATGTTACACAGGGTTACCATTGCTCTGTCCCTGGGGCCATTCGCTGCTCCACACAAATGGTCTATATCTCCTTGGCATGGATAATGTCCCACCTCGGTTCCCAGTCCCAGCTTCGTGATGTGCACCCCTTTCCCTGACTTTCCTGGTCACTTTGGGACCCCACCCCAGCTTCAGATGCAGGGCTAAGTCTGAGGGGTTGTGAGGCTGAGGCCAGCCAAGGAGGAAACCCACAGGGCTGGCTAGACTGTCAAGCGCCCGGAATGCATGCTGGCTGTGGTTATTTTTAGACCGAACTTGTAGGGCTGCCTGTCACAAAAGGAAAAATAAAGCAGAGAGGGACGCAGCAGTTCTAGCTCAGAACAGCTGACTGTGGGTGCCACCAATGCCAGGACCCCACAAGTATGAACAGCAGAATGGGCAAGATTTGGGGGCATGAGCTGAAGACAGCCAAGGCAGGGCCCAGCCCAGATGCAGCCCCAACCATGGACAACTCCATGCTCTTGGGCCTGGCAGGAGCAGGCCCCAGGAAGAACAGGACCAGGGGTCTGAGCAGTATCAGCCTGCTCATTTACCACCGAGGGGTCAGTCGCTGCCTTTCAGGAATGCCTACTGATGCCACAAGATTCCAGGCTCCTTCCCGAGAAGACCAAGATGGCCACCCAGTGGTGTGCAGGTCAGTGGTCAACAGTGGGTCCCTGGAGGCAAGACGTGAAGCGCTCACTGCAGCCGCTCTGGGTTGGGAGGAGACACACACCATCTGCACTGCACACCCTGCACACCAGGCAGACAAGATCACTAGGAAGTGAATGAGCAAAGAGCCTGTTGACACACATCTCTGACCAGGACCCATGTCCAGAATACATGGATGTTCCCACAAAGCAACGAGCAAGAAGTTCTCTTCAGAGATCACGAGGGATCTCTGAGGAGCCAATGAGCCCAGAGAGGCACTCAGTGTTTTTTTCGGGGAAGGTGACTGAGGCCGCCTTGAGACACACACACACACACACACCAGGAGGCTGAGATCAGGAAGACCAGGCCCAGTGTTCCAGCACCTCCCTTGGAGAGAAGTGTGGGATGCAAGGTCCACGAAAGCCACGCCCCAGCATCCTTCTGTGGAGTGTGCGTATCAGAAACGGTACAGGGTGGTCAGAGAACAAGAGACCCTGTGATCGTGCTGCAGGAAGCAGATTCTCAGTTCCAGGGTGGGAGGGAAGGAGGAATGGACAAAAGTGCTCCAAAATTGATCGTGGGACTAGCTAGACAGCTCTAAGTACTGAAAGCCCTGGATTCCAAACTACATGCCACTAGAATTGAATCTCAGCAAAGAAGAAAGAGGGAAGGGGAGAGGGAGGGAAGAGGCTGGCCAGAATGCTTATGGCTGCACCCCAAGAGACAGCCCGAAGCTGGACAGAACCAAATGCTCACGCCCACCTTCCCCTGCCCCACCATGGAGCAGATGCGTGGCTGCTCTGTTCACAGGGTAGAAAATTATTCGGCAGAGCGTGAGTGAGACATCACGGTCTGCAGAGCCCAGAGGCAGCAGTGCGGTGGCTCGGGGACAGAGCCAACGGGGTGCCAGGGTTGGGAGTGCTGTCATGTGGGTGTGTCCAGCTGAGGCAAATCCCTCAGGCCATACCCTGGAGACTCGGGCATGTTTGCCTGTGGGGGGATTCAAGAAAACCCCATGAGGGCCTCACAGCAGAGTGACACATGGACCTCGGACAGCGCCACGTCTCCTGTCAGAAACTCAGTGGGGGACAGAAGCCACTGCACCCCTCTATCTACTGACTGTCCACCCAGATGCCCTTGGGGCCTGGCCCTCAGGTTGAACCAGGCACCCTGAGCAGAGCAGCCAGCTGCAAAATCGCAGTGCAAACAGTGAAATGAAGAATTTCAGGGGTGGAGGGCTGGCCTAGAATGCACACGGCCCATTCCCAGTTTTAAAAAAAAAGAATTTCAAGATAATAAGGACCCAACATGAAGCCAGAAGGGCCCTACTGAGCACCGGAACCTAAGTGCTTGCCAACTTCAAGGACCCATCCTCCATGCCACCCCACTGGTCTCAAAGCTCAGCTTCAGGGTGACCTCGTCAGAGCCCAGGTCTGAGACCCAAGCTCCCCTGTCCCCTGCCTAGTTCACACAGCAGCAGGCAGGCCATCTCCACAGCAGGCCAAGTCCAGCTGATCAGGGCAGCCTGGTGCCATGTGCTCAGGACAGTGACAAGGAGATGCCTCTCTGGGGATCCTGGGGGTGGCGGAGCTGGGCTCCCCACCCAGTAAGGAGTAAGGAAAAGGAGCCACAGGCATACCTCACCAAGGGGGAGACAAGAGCAGACGGGGTTATTCCTCCTACCCCGATGAGGGGCATCCGTGGGGCCACCAAGCCTCTGACTACTGAGCTTCCTCGCCTTAGCTCCCCCATCTGTGACAGATGACCCCGCTGTCCAGCCCGCCTACTGCAGAGGCCCTGCCCAGTCTGGGTGTGGACACAGGTCTATTGCCAGCACAGGCCTCATGAACAGCTCTCCTGTCCCCCACCCCAGGGCTGGCAGTGGCAGAGCAACCTGTGTGCTCCCAGAAACCCCCACGTACCGGCTTTGGGCGTGGCTCCCGCGTGGCTCCAACTGCACCCCACCCCACAGTGAAACTCAGGAGGACCCCCCACCCTCACTGCACCCTGATGCCCTGGCCCCCGACCCAGGCACAGTAAGGCAGGGGACGCCACTGTGACAGTCCTCGGGCAACCGTCCACTCAGACAGGCGGCCTGGGAACTGGCTCCGGCCCGCGTCCGCCGCCCTCATTTCCTCTGCCGGCTTCCTCTGCTGGGGGCGGGGAGGCCCTGGCCGCCTGTCCTGCTGCTGTTAGTTCCTCTGTGACAGCAGGCGGGGCCAGCTTGGAGTGGCCCCTACGCCGAAGCCCTCCAGGCACCATGGTCCGAATGGCTGGGGGGGGGAGGGAGGTCTCCACCACAGACACAGCTCTAGGGCCCACTTCATCCACGCCAGCTGGGAACAGGGCACGGGGGCCCAGCAGCCCCTGAACAACAAGCAGAGTCTCCTGGCTTCCCTGTGGCCCAGCCTCAGACCCCACCTCAAGAACCACAGGAGAGGGCAGGTACCACAGACCCAGGAAGAGGGTGGCAGGGGTCAGGCATGACCCACCCTCAGGAAGTACTCCATGAGCAGAAGACAGGTGGCTAGGAACAGTGAGGGCATCAACCCCAGGCTCACCCCTCACCCACCAAAGTCAAGCAGACACCGGGGTGGGTGCAGATCCCCCAGCCCCCGCCTTGCACTCAGACCTGCAGAGACACTTTGCACCAGTGTCCTGAGGTGACTAAAGCAAAGTGTCACACACTGATGGCTCATGCAGGAATAATTTATCTTCTCACAGTCTGGATGCCAGTCTGAAATCTAGGAGGCGGCAGGGCTGTACTCTCTCTGAAGGTCTAGGGAGGGGTCTTCCTGGCTCTTCCAGCTTTTGGGGACTCCAGGTGTTCCTTGGCTTCTGGCCCCATGACTATAGGCTCTGCCTCCTCTTCTTGGGGTTCCTTCTGTGCCGTCTGGTCTTTTTCTTAGGATTTAGAGCCAACCCTACCTCAGTATGACCTCATCTTAAAAATAATATAATTACATCTTTCCAAACAAGGCCCCATTCCGAGGTTCTGAGTGGGCATAAATCTGGGGTGACACCACTCAACCCAGTGCACATCCCCTGGAGAGAATGGTGGGGTACAGGGAGGAACCCCGCATCTCTGTCACAGGTGAGTGTAAGCAGAGACCAGTCCTGGCCATACCGATGAGTCCCTTGGCTTTCAGGTTGCTCACTGGGAGCAGAGGGCCCAAACCCCACAGAGAAATCAAGACCCCTCATCTATGGTCACACAGCAAGGCCAGGTCCCTTCCTTGCAGCGGGTCAGGGCCGGGGCACAGCAGGCATGGAGGTACCCTGAAAGTGGCACAAGGCTGACCTCCTCATCATGTCCCAAACAACACACGAGCTCAGACCCAAGCCAGCCAGCTCATGGGACTCAGATCCATGCAGAAGCCGGAAACCAACATGCCTGGCTCAAGTTAGCCAAGACCAGGGAGACGCCATGACCTTGGGAAGAACCAGTATCCAAGACAGCCTGGAATTTCAACTCCAAGTAACTGAAGGAGCCGCAGGAACGGATGGTGAATGGGACACCAGCAGGGGGGATGTCCTCACCCCACTCAGAGGGAGCTGGCCCCAAGGGTCCCCACAGAGATGACCACACACCAGGAATGGCAGGCTCGGCAACACATGTGCATGTGAAGTGTGTGTGTGTAGAGCCCCACTCACCTGCATGTGAGTATGTGCGTGTAGGCATGTGTCACATTAGCACATGGGAGGCACATGGGAGGCCGTAGGTGCCTGTTTGTGAGTTTGTGTCTGTGCAGACACATGTAGGTGACCCAAGTCCCCATGTGCGTGCAGCAGTGCCGGTGCGTGAGGGTGACAGGGCCCCACATTCCCCCAGCCCCTGCCCAGGGGGGTTGGTGACCTCACACATTCACACACCCTGGATTCATGGGCTGGGCAGCCTGTACTCGATGATCACTTCTAGAAAGGTCACCTGGGCCTCTGCACGGAGCCCCTCAGCCTGCCTGCCTGCGCCCCAAGGGTCTCCACAGCAGCATTTGCCCTGGGCTGCCCTTCACCCAGATGCACAGGGTTTGGGGAGGTAAGCAGGGCAGAGGGCAGGCTCCTGCCCCCAGGCCCAGGCTGGTCTGGGATGCCTGGGCAGTACGGGGCCTTCAACCAGGCCCCACAGCTCTTGGGCTGCTTGAGCACAGGTCACAAGGTTTTGGTTTCAGGAGTGCATCGGCGCGGGGCACGGGTGGCTCACACCTGTAATCCTAGCTCCCCAGGAGGCAGAGATCAAGAGGATCGTGGTGTGAAGCCAGCCTGGGGAAATAGTTCATGAAACCCTGTCTTCAAAAAATCCATCACAAAAGAAAAATGAGTGGCTCAAGGTGTAGGCCCTGAGTTCAAGACCCAGTACTGCAAAAAAAAAAAGTGCACCTGCAAGCCAGCAACCAGGATCTGATCATTCCCCTAGGGTCCCTCTTGGCCAAGTCCCCGGAGTGCATACCACATTCAGACTGGACCTAGCATGGAACACACAGCTCCTCTACCACATGGTCACTGTGGGCCCTGCACCCAGTCACACATGGACGTAAAGGGAGTGACCATCCTGCTTTCCCCGGAAACCCCCACATGGCGGAAGGCCTCCATGAGCTGAAGGGTTGGCGATGGGGTGGGCAGTGGGGGAGCAGCAGGTCAAGGCTGCCTGAGTATTCCACGGGCTTCTGCATATTCCAAGGACTGCTACTTGGTCCACGGTGCCACCCTGCCCAGTCACAACCCCAGCAGAGGCAGCCTTGACAAACCCTGCTCAGGTAAACCTTCGGCTCAGCGTTCCACACTATCACCCCTCCAATGTGGGCGCTGCAGCCATTCCTGCCTTACGGAGAGGGAAACTGAGGCACAGAGCTGGCCGGACAATCAGGAAGGGGCTCGTGAATACACCTGTGAGGGGAAGCCTCCAGGAAAACCCGGACCCTAAGTGTGCAGGTTTTCCCAATCAAGGCTGAGCCCCCTCAGTCCAGCTCCAGGTCCCAGGAATCACAGCACCCTGCCCGAGGCAGACACCTGCTGGGTCCCTCAGCTGCATCTGGTTATCCTGAGGCCCGGAATGAGACACGTGGTAACCTTCCGCCTCAGGGCACTCGGAGAAGTAACTCCCACCCCAAGGTCATATGCCCCTTCTGCCCAGCTGGCTGCACATGGTCCTGTCTCCCCAGAGATCACCCCTCACCCATCAGTTCTTGTCTTCTGTGCCCTGTCCACCTGGTGACCCCAGGGTGACATTTTACCTGTGCACAGGGGTTGGGAAACTGGCCCGAGACCATACAGCACAGAGGCCACTGGGTTCCATGCTGCCAAGAAGGCATCCACATCTGCAGCATCCCAGAAGTGTGCGTCCAGGCCTGGTCCCCTCGCACCGTGTTCTGCCCGGCGAGACTGTGGTGATGGAGGGCCCCAGTCGAACCCCAGCAGGTGTGATGGCCTCTACCTCTAACTCAGCCCCTCTACTCTCAGGTGTGCCCACCACCTGTGCTACCATGATTACTGTCACTTCTATGGGGACCAGACAAAGAGCTGGCCATGGGTAGAAGGACACAGCTTGGGGACTGTCAGGAAGGACCCTGTGCCAGCTGAACAGCACTAAAACAAACTGCAACCATCATGAACTTGAGCCCCTCCCTTCTTAGAGTCTGATGGCCCCAATGAGACCCCCAAGATGCAGACAGACCTCAGGCACTCACTATGAGATGGAGAAAAGCCAGTCAGCCACTGCGGCCACAGGGAGCCTAAGCACCAGCTGTGCCCCAAGAGAGGCTCCCACCCCTCCACACCCTCACACCCACACGCCTCCAAACAGAAGTTTCTGCTGGACACTTCACCCCAACCTAGACCTGGCTGCAGGCATCACCATTCCATTTGATAGATGGGAAAAGGGGCGCCCAGAGAGGCAAGTACGGAGGGACTTCGGGGGGGTGCTGGCTCTGAACACTGGATTAAGTTTACAGTGGATTCCACCCGTAGGGGCCCCTTTCGACCTCAGCCTTGTTTCTCCAAGAGGGTCCCCTTCCTCCTCAACACCATCTGGGCAGGTGGGATGCAGTACCCACTGAGCACACAGCTCTTAACAGAAACCTCCCTTTGCCTCTGACAACTTTTCCCCTCTTAGGTCATTAAACCGACTCACAGTAATTACACTCCAGTGTCTAGGCAAACAGGAGCAAGAACTGCACAGAGCCGCTATTTCTCTAAAATGGGGGAAGGGCCGCTCCTGCCCGGGCACCGGGAGGGAGGGAGAGGAAGGGATAAGATGGCACCAGGGCAAGTCTGGACCCAGCAGAGAGTGCAAGAGATTGGGTGTGAGGTCCCTCCACCTGCAGGCAGCCCCTCCCTGCCCCCTGCCAGCCCACAGCTTCAGAGCAACCTGTCTGGAGTCTGGACCAGCCTCCCACAGTAGGTAGAAAGTGTGCCTGGCAATTCCCGGCATGGGGACTTCCCAGGGCCCAGTGCTGGCCCCCAGCCATCTGGATGCCTGTCACTAAAGGAAGTCTGGGCCTGGGGCTTCACGGCAAGGCCACCTCTGCTCCTGCTTGGCGGGTCACTGCTGCTGCTGCTGCTGGGTTCTGGGCCTTTGGTTCCATGGTGCCGATGTCCTCCAAGCCCCTCAGGTCACCCGGGAAGCCGTTTCCTAGCAAGCAACATCCCTAACTCTAAGCCAAACAGACAGCTCCCTGCCCCCAGGAGCAAATGCCTTCAGATCCGCTCTGCCCAGGGGACTCTGCACATCACTGCACACGCTGGGCCCGCTCCAGGAAGGAGACCCAGGAGAGCTGTCACGTGCAAGCCTGGCTTTGTTTGGGCTCTGCAGGCCCCATGCTGGAGCCTCAGGGACATGTGGGTGGGACTCAGAGCCCAGAGGCCGGGTTCATCTCCCTCCCACTCAGGCCAAGCAGGGTGGGAACTGGAGCAGACAGAGGGAAGAAAGCCCACCACTTCCTGGCAACACCTGGAACCTCCAGCTGCCTGGGGCCTCCTCTGCCCACCCAAGCTGCCCACCATGGCCAGGTAGTCAGAAGTAAACATGCCGCGGCCAGCCGGGTCCACTGGCTGGGTAGGGTAAGAGGCCTGGCAGAACAGCATCCCCTCAGAGGCCTCACCTGCTTTCTGGGAACTGGGCATCCACAAGGCCTGACTCTAGGCCTCTACCAGGTGGGCTCTGTCCTATGGGCCTGCCATGGCTCCCATCTCCTCCCCAAGCTGCCAACTGGCTGGACAGGGATCCCAGAACCTACTCAGGCCTGGGAAGGAGCCTCCCACGCCAAGACCGTGGACCAGCAAGAGGCCATGGCAGGCCTGGGCCCCATCCTGGCAGACACCCCTGCACCTCCCCACCGGCCCTAAGTCCTGGCAACCTCCTCTCCTGGACACCTGGGGCCAACACAGGCCCTCCGTGCTCCAGTTACCTGTGCCAGGGAGGCATCCACAGAGACACTGGGCCGCTGCTGCCAGCCGGCAGCTGGAGGGCCCAGCTGTGCAGGGTCGGGGCCCCAGGGCCTGCCACCTCCGGGGACCTGTAGTGGTCCGCGGCGCCGGTCCCTGCTCTTCTGCTCCGGCTCAGGGTGGGGAAGGGGTTAATTTCCATGCAAAATGGGAAAGCCGCGGCTCGGGCAGCACCATGTCCGCAGTGGGGAGACAGGTGGGGGGGCAGCCGCGGCCGGCAGGGCCGCCAGCCAGGGGCGCCGCGCGCGGACTCACCGGGGTCGAAGTGCGAGCTGAAGGCGAAGCTGGGGTTGAAGAAGGACGACGACATGGCCAGCGCCAGCAGCGCGGCGGGCATCCCCGGGCGGGCGCTGCGCTCAGGACGCCCGCGGCCCCGGCATCGCCCAGCGGCCGCCGCAGGTGCGGAGCGCGCGGCCCCCGCGCCCAGCGCCCCCGGCCCCCAGCCCCGAGCCACCGCCGCAGCGCGGGCACCGGTGGGGGCGGCGACAGACGAGGCGCCTCCGCCCGCCGCCGCGGCGCCGCGGGGCTCCGGCTGGTGCAGTCCGAAAACACGCGGGAGCGCGCGCGGGGGGGAACGGAGGCCGGGGGGTGGGGGGGGTGGGGGGAAGGATGGAGGCCCGGGGCCACGGAGGCGGGGCGGGGGCAATGACCGAGACAGAGGGGACACGGAAACTGGGGGACGGGGAAACGAGGACGGGTGGGGTGGCAAGGAGGCGGGGGGAGGGGGGTCACGAAGGCCACGGGGCACGGAGGCAGAGGGTGTGATGGAGGCCAAAGGGCACCTAGTTGGGGGGGAGGTCACGGAGGTGGGATGGACTGAGACCCAAGGGACACGGAGGCCTGGGGTAACACGGGGTAAGGATGGGCACGAAAATCAAGGGGGGTTAGGGGGACTCAGAGGCAGGGAGGCTGTGATGGAGGCCAAGGGCACAGAGACCAGGCGGGGCGACACTCAGAATCAGGGAGGCTGTGCGTGGGAGGGGGGGGCGTGCACGGAGGCCCGGGGTAACACGGAGGAGGGCACGGAGGCAGGGGTTGGGGGTCACAGGGATGGGTTGGGGGACCGGGCAGCACAGCCGTAGGGGGCTCGGTGGCCAGGGGTCACCCGCAGGTTTCCCCAGGTCCAGCTCTGCGGGGCCGCGCCTGCGCTGGCGCGTTGGGGACTAGTTGGGCACAAACAGCCTGCGGCTGTGCCACACTGCGACGACAGTCGCCCCCTCGACAATGAGCAGCTCCAAGAGGTTGGGGCGGCCAGGGGCTGCCCCTCCCCTCTCTCCTCCCCCTTCCCCTCCCGCGCCCCAGCGCCATCTTGCACGGTTAGAGGAGCTGCCGGCTGGGCCAAGGGGGCAGATGGAAGAGGGATGGAGGGGATGGGCAGTTCATGTGTAGTACACACTTGATGAGTTGGCGGTGTAACTCCATTCACTCATTCCTTCTTGGGCCAGTTGCAGGGCCCCTTTGGGAGCCCAGGGGAGCAGGAGGGACCACCTTCCCCCATCTGGGTCAGAAGACTTAGGGAAAGCTGCAGGATTTGGGCAGAGGGACCATCAGATAAGGACAGGCGCTCAGGCCAGCAGGACCTGGGCGTCAGGACCCACCCTGCTGTTTCTAAGATGGTGGTCCTGTGAAGAAACACCCGCCTCTGGCACTTGCCTAGCATGTTTGAGACCCTGGGTTCCATTCCCAGTATACCCCAAAAAACAAAGTCTCCCACACAGGTAAAACAAGGGGCCCCACCCTCCTTTCAGTCCTTAGGTACCCCTGTGTGAGCAGCGCCAGGACACCCTGCTCCAGGGTCTTTGCCCCATAGGCTGCTGTGGAAGGAGCCATATGGGTGGTGGCATGGCCAGTGAAGGGCCTGACCTATAATTGCTGCTTGAAAGACATGATCCACCTTATCTAGCCTGACTTCTGGGGACCTAGGAGACTCAAAGGCCATCAGATGGCACTGGTAAGGTGGCCTCTGAGGGCCGTGGTATAGGAGTACACCAGTGTTAAGGACAGGGGATGGTCTCTAGGGCCAGCACTGCCCAGCCACCACATGGAGGGCCCCACCTCTGCCCTGCCAAGAAGATATCCAGATACCTGGGCCTGGGCATGGAGAGATTACCAGTACCCTAAGTCAGCGCTGGTTAGGGGCTGGCATCTCTGCAGAGTATCACTGCCTGCCCCAATGCCCAGGGTCTGAAGACAGCTCAGCCGGAGGGCCAGTGGCTTTGAGGGTTTGCCTCTGAGTACACACACGACTGGACCAGATCTTGAGCTTCTGAAAAACTGTAGATCCTCCTGGGTCTCCGGAGGCAGAGGCAGGCCTGTCAGTCTGGGGGAAACCAATGTCCCAAGTAGTGGATTCTGCCCATCCCAGGGTTGGGGCAGCAAGCACCACTAGGTGAGAGGATCCTAAAAATGGACCCTGCCCTACCTCCTGACTGGGGGCAACCAGAGTCCCTCAGTGTCCCATGCAGGGGCCATGCCTAACATGGGAGAACCAGAGGACCAACCACCAGAGTGACCATGACTGGGAGCCTCAAGTTCCACATTAGGGAATCACGGAGGCATCAGCAGCTGACGCTGGAGGACACTGTTCAGTCCTGCCCCATGCCAGGGGCAGTGGGGATGGAAGGAGGCTGGCAGGGAGGGGCATCTGTGGAAGGGGTGGTCAGTCCAGGAGGCAAAGGTTGAGAGGCACCTGGTGTGCAATGGGGGGAGGAGGGGCAGACTAGGAGGCTTCAGGGTATTAGAGGGTGGGAGGGTGGCTGGGCCCTCACAGGGGTAAGGCAAGTGAGGTGCCCACCTCAGGAGCAAAATTTCGGGGACCCAAAAAACTCAGTAATTATGTCCATCAGCAGATGGACATACCAATCGGGTCATGTCCACACAGCACAGGACTGAAACTGGCATGCTGCCACAGAGGTGAACCACAAAATACTGTGCTCAGTGAAAAAGGCCAGTCACAAAAGGCCACACAGCATATGATTCTGTTTACATGAAATGTCCAGAACAGGCAAATTCAGAGAGACAAAAAGCAGACTGGTGGTCACAGGAATCCCAGGGGAGGGGGACATAGGGAACGAACGAAGGAGGGGCTTCTTTTGGAGGTGATAAAAAAGGTTCTAGAATTACATAGTGGTAACAGTTGCATGAAAAATGACAAGAAAAAAGTTCCAGTGGCACAAACCTGTGATCCTAGCCCTCTGGAGGCTGAGGTGGGAGGATGGCTTGAGTCCAGGAGTTCAGGGCTAGCCTAAGCAACATGGCAAAACCTCAACTCAAAAAAAAAAACAAAAAACAAAAAACCCCACTGAATTGTAGACTTTAAAATGTTAAACTTTATATGTGAATTACATCTCCTTAAAGCTGGTAACCAAGTAACTAATGCTTTAATGCAGTTTTTTGGAGGGTGGTACCTAGGTACTAGGTACTAGGGCCACTCCACCAGCCCTTTTTTTTGTGTGAAGGGTTTTTTTAGATAGGGTCTCACGAACTATTTGCCCAGGGCTGGCTTTGAACCTTGATCCTCCTGATCTCTGCCTCCTTGAGTAGCTAGGATTACAGGCGTGAGCCACCAGCGCCTGGCTACACAGAGTGATCTTTGTCCCCCTCCTAGGCCTCATAGTCCTCAGGCCCAGGTCACAGTAAGTGCCACTTATTAGGCACAGGGGCCAAGCCTTCTTCCTACATGTGCCCTCCCTGGCTTAGGATGGATCCAGTGGGATTCCCCTACTACAGAGACCCATGGTGGGGGCCTGGGATCAGAGGAAGAAGTGGAGGTGGAAGGGAGGACAGGGCCAGGAGATGGTAGGAAGAGGAAAAAGAAGTCCTTTGGAGGAGGCTCTGGGAGTGTCCTGGGGTCACCAGAACAAAGGACCACAAATTGGGTGACTTAAAACCACAGAACCTGATTCTCTCGAAGTCTGAGATTGGTTGCAGGAAGGGGCCTTCCTTGTCACCCAGCTTCGGGGGCTCCAGGTATTCCTTTGGTTTGTGGCCTTATTGTCACTCCGATCTCTGCCTCTGTGGTTACATAGTGTCCTGTGTCTCTTAAAAAGCCACCAGTCAGCCAGGTGCCAGTGGCTCACGCCGGCAATCCTAGCTACTCAAGAGGCAGAAATCAGGAGGATCATGGCTTGAAGCCAGCCCTGGGCAAATAATTCATACGGCCCTATCTTGAAAATACTCAACACAAAACGGCTGGTGGAGTGGCTCAAGTGGCAGAGTGCCTGCCTAGCAAGTGTGAGGCCCTGAGTTCAAACTCAATACTGCCAAAAAAAAAAAAAAAGCCACCAGTCACTGGATTTAGGGCCCACCCTAGGCCAGTCTGGCTTCATGTTTGTGTGTGTGTCTGTGTGTCTGTGTGTGGAGATCAAACCCAGGGCCCCATGCATGCTAGTTACAAGTCTAGCCTCTGAGTGTACCCCCAGACCTCCCAATAAACAGCATTAGCACTGCTGCATGTGAGCCAGGCCATCCTACAACAGCATGCACCCCATGTGCCAGGCCATCCTACAACAGCACGCACCCCATGTGCCAGGCACTGCATGGGGCACCCCAGGGCACTGCAGGACCCTGCTTCACCTGCCCAGCCCACTGAGCAGCATCTCTAGGGTGCTCCAGCCCTTCAGGCACAGCCCTGATTCGGCCCCAGGGTGGGACTGCCTGAGAGCACAGAGGGAAGCTGAGGTGTACCACGTATACCGCAAGATGAAGCCAGGGCTGGGATCCCAGTCTACTCCCTCATGCTGCCACCATGAGGGCTTGGCCCCCACGGGGAAGGGAGGGGATGCTTGGGTGACCTTGTCCTTTCATTGCCCAATCTGTGCGCATAGGGAGGGATGCAGCTGCAGAAGGGAGGACTGTCCCTCCCCAGCTTACCCAGGGAGAACCCTCAATCTCAGAATAAACGCTGCCCCCTCAGCTGTGCTATGGGGGACGAGATGCCAGCTCAGCCAAAGGTGCCCAGCCTCCCCAGGAAGGCGAAGTTGTTGCCCAGTGTTCAGAACTGGCCAGGGGCTGCCATGCCCACCCCAGAGGGCACACCATGATCTAGAAGGAGGCTGCAGTTTGTGTGCTGTCCCTGCACAAAAATGGCTTCCTCTTGCATCTCTAACTCTCTGCAGAGCAGGGCTGGTGGAGATACCTGCTGGGGGCGTAGGCCCAGGCTGTGGCAGGAGGGGTCAGCCCCACCCACCCCACTATTGCCCCAGCCAGGAAGGTGGGCAATGCCTGCCCTGGGGGGTCGGGAACAACAGTGTCCCCAGAACTATGAGGTGGTTCCTGCGGCCCTGCAGAGCAGCTCTGCCTAGAGAGGGGGCCATGGCTGAGGCAGGAGGTGGCTGCAAACAGAATTGAAACCGAGGGGCCACGGGGGACAGGCCATCTGTCAACTCCAGGCAGGTGCTGGTTCTGGAGCTTCCGAGAGTGGCGCCACACTAAGGCCCTACACCAGGCCCCCTTGTGCCTGGGCCGGGCAGGGGAGGCCCCGGCCACTCACACAGCCCCCGTGTTCTTGTCGGGCTGCTGTTTCTTTGGCTTTTGTTTTTTAACAGCGTATTTTCTTCTTTTACTGCGGTGAAAGTGATAACGTAAAATGAGCCATCTAAAGTGGCCAGGCCAGTAGCATTTATACACTCCGTGCAGATCATTCTCCTCCCCAGAGGAGCCCCTGGCAATCGCCCATCTGTGCTCCATCCCCATGGTTTTGCCTGTTCTGGACATTTCATAAAAGCGTTTTCGGTCTGGCTTCTGTCACTCTGCACGGTGTTTCCAAGACTCATCCGTGGTGCTGCACTGTCACACTCACTCCTTTTTATGGCTGAATAAATTCCATTGTTGGGTTGGACCACATCGTGTTGGCCGGTCACATGTCCATGTTGGTGCAGCTGCTGCTGTTGCCTTGTGTGGACGTCCAGGGCTGAGCCCTGGGCCCACGGGCTGGGGGAACTCTTTGGAGGACCACTTGCTATTGTGAACATAGCCAAGGCTACTTTTCAGATAGGCTTTTGACAAGGGTGTCAAGACCATTCAGTGAGGAAAAGACAGACTTTTCAACAAGTGGTGCTGGGAAAATCAGATATCAACACAACAGAGTTAAGATAGACTTTTACCTCATACCATCGGCAAAAATGAACTCAAATGGGGTCAAAGACCTAAATGTAAGATCTAAAAGACTTGAAACTCTTGGGCTGGGGGTGTAGCTCAGTGGTAAAGTGCTTGCTTATCATTGCAAAGTCCTGGGTTTGATCCCTAGCACTGCAAAAAAAAAAAAAAAAAAAAGGAATTTTAAGATGTGAAACACTGAGAAGGAAGCATAGCACAAAAGCTTCATGATGCTGAATTTGGCAACAATTTCTTGGATGTGACCCTAAAGAAACAGGCAACAAAAGAGAAAATAGACAATTTGACTTCATGAAAAATTTAATACTGGGGCTTGAACTCAGGGCCTTCACCTTGAGCCACTCCACCAGCCTTTTTTTGTGAAGGGTTTTTTCCAGATACAGTCTCATGAACTATTTGCCTGGGCTAGCTACAAACCATGATCCTCCTGATCTCTGCCTCATGAGTAGCTAGGATTACTGAGCCACCAGTGCCCAGCTAGAATGTTCTGAATTGATCAAAAAGGAGAAAATTCCAAAGAAGAAGCAGAACAGTGAGGACCCCTGACCCAGCAAGGGGTCCCTGTGGGGGCTTCAAGGGGTGAGCACGGGCCAGTTCCAGGAGGAGCTATGACAGCAGGTGCGTCTCATGTCAGGAAAACAGAAGAGAGACAGCTTTAAATGAACGCCAGAGCCCATGTGTTGGTTGTGGGGGAGGGTGCAGGTATGAACCAGGTGAGACAGGGCTGGCGTGTGAGGGTCAGGAGGGCAGATGGGTGGACAGGCAGGTGGGTGCGTCCACCTTCCTCTTCTCCCACTCCTTGTCCCTACCTCACTGCAGGCACTGTGGGAGAGTGGCCCTACCTGTAACTCTGGCCACCTGGATTTGCCCTCCCCTGGGTCTTTCTTTGCTCTGCCCCTAAGGATTCCTTCCCCAGTCTGCCCTGTGGCCACTTGGTCCTGCACACCCCTGATCCCCACAGCAGTGGCATGGACGCAGTGTGGGGAGAGCTGCCGCACCAGAATGAGGCCCCCCGGCAGGTGCCCTGTGGGGTATGGGGCCTGCATCCTGGTGAATGGCTTCCAGCAGCTCCTGTCTCCTCTGTTTCTGGGCCCCTGGGAGACCCAGTCTTTGGGCATCTGCCCCACTCACACTTAACCCTGTCTTGTGGTATAAGCCTGTATGCTGATGGCTCCCACTCAGCCCAGGCCCCACTCCAGTCTGACTATCCGGGCGTCGGGGTGAAGAGCAGAGATGAGGGTCACCTTGGCACTGTTCAGGGGAAGTAGGTGGCCTCTTCCAGTACTCTACCCTGCCTCAGGGTCAGGGCCTTTGCACAGCCTGGCATGCTGCTTAGCCATGTGCGGCACTCCCTCTTCTTCAGTGATTCCCTTCGATGTCACATCCCAGCGAGACTGACCTTACCCACTGATTCACATCTCATGCATCTCCTAGACCACCCCTCTCCACAGCACCTCCCACCCCCAATACACTCGAACATTCACTTACATGTCTTTTTTTATGAGCAAGCAAAGCATCAAGGACCTGGGGTTATAAGACCCCAGAAAAGGGAGCATGAGGCACAGGTTTCCCTGGCAGGCACTTCCCAGCCTGTGACACTGCTCAACGGGCAGAGCAGTGGTGGAGGGTGTCCAGCGCATCTTCTACAGGGCTCCCCAGGAAGAGTTAGGACAGAGGAGAGGTCAGCAAGTCCTCACGGCCTGGAGCCCCTCTTCATAGCAGGCCCAGACCTGGGACATCAGCTCTCCCCAACTGCCCGCCTGAGCAAAACAAACCTGCTCAGTCAGGGGTCAGCAAGCTCCAGCCAAACCTGGCTTGCAGATTGTCTGTGGCCATTTTTGCTTAACTATAAGGCCATAGAGAGGTTGGAAATAAAAAAAAAAAAGAGAGAGCAGATAGACTCCAGAAGCCCACCAAGGAGAGAAAGCTGGTGTGGCTATGCTACAATCTGATAAAGGAGACCTCGCAGGAAGAAGTACTTCCACAGTCACAGAGGGTCACAATCATTCTGATATGTGTGCATCCAGTAGCACAGCCTCAAATTCATAAGGCAAAAAGAAGCTAATTAAAATGGAAAGAGGCCAGGCATGGCGGTGCTTCTGTAATCTCAGCTACTCGGACAAAGTTACTAAGACACTGTCTCAAAAACAAAAGCTCTGGATGTGCTTGCCTAGCATGTGCCAGGCCCTGGGTTCAATCTCTAGAGCTGCAAGAAAGAGAGTGAGGAAGGGAAAGAGAGGGAAAGAGAAAACAAAGTGAGGAGGGAAGAAATCAATAAGGCTGGACCTTGCTGATACAGAAACACTCTGCACTGAACAGCAGAAAACACTTTTTTTTTTTTTTTTTTGCCATACTGGGGTTTGAACTCAGGGTCTACACCTTGAGCCACTCCACCAGTCCTTTTTTTTTCAAGATAGGGTCTCGCAAACTATTTGCCTGGGCAGCTTCGAAACTCAATCCTCCTGATCTCTGCCTCCTGAGTAGCTAGGATTACAGGCGTGAGCCACTGGCGCCTAGCTTCACACATTCTTTTAAAAGAATTTAAAAGATGCAGCATTTACCAAAATTGACTAAATACTGTACCAAGTATCAAGTAAAAAGACTGAAGTAATAGGGGGCATATCCTCTGACCACAGGGAACCTAAGTTAGAAGTCAGAAGTAAAAAGAAGCTGGGTGCAGGTAGCTCATACCTGTAATCCTAGCTACTTGGGAGACTGAGATGGGGAGGATCCTGGTTTGAGGCCAGCCACAGACAAAATAGTTCACGAGACCCCACCTCCAAAATGGACTGGAGGTGTGGTTTAAGCAGTACAGTACCTGCTTTGCAAGTATGAAGCTCTGAGTTCAAACCACAGTCCCACCAAAAAAAAAAGGATAAGCAATGTAGACAGGCCACAGTTCAAAAAACCATCATGGTAATTGGTAATTTTTAACCTAAGAATAATGAAAATACAAAACCTGTGGGTGTAGCTCAAGTTGTAATTTGAGGGAAATTCTTTTTTCTTTGTTTTTGAGATGGAGGCCTCACTATGCTGCCCAGGCTGTTCTCAAACTCCTGGGCTCAAGTGATCCGTGACCTTTCTGTCTTGGTCATCCAAGTAACTGGAGCCACAGGTGCATGCCACACCCAGCAACAGTCTTAAATGCATGGATTTCAAAGGGAAAAACACTTCTCAAGAAGTTAGAAAGATAACCGAAAATTAAACTCAAAGAGAGGGAGAGGAACAAACGGAAGGAATTCCAAAATAAGTCCTTTGCTGTCTGCTCATCCCCACGGCGGGAACAATAACCCCACAAAGGTGGGGTGTCTGCCCAGTTGTACCCTGAGTCCTAAGCACAGAGGAGTTATTTGATGGTATCTCCTCCTGTCTCAGGAGGAGAGTGGCTCAGAAGCAGGTTCTCTGGGGAAGGATGAGGCCCGCAAGGGCAGTGAGGTGTAGAGTCTGACCTCTTCCCTAGGAGCCCTCTCCTCACTGAGGGCTCAGAAGCTTCTCCCACTTGTGCCTACAACCCACCAGGCTGGATGGTGAAGGAGAGTCTGGGTACCCCCATCATGTTACACTGACTCTCCCATGCCCTGGGAACCCCGCAGTGTGGTATCCTGCTGGCTGACTCTCAGTCCTACCTCCCTGTCCTGTCCTTCCCCTGTGTGCTAGAGCTACCTGTAGTGGAAGGAGCTGGATGGCCAGGGTGGGAAGCTGGGGCCAGCTGACCCCAGAGCACAGGCTCACCCATGCCACTGCTATCCCAGCAGGCCCCACTGTCCTCAGGAAGCAGAAGTGGCATTCCATTCCCTTCCCTGAGGCACACCTGTCCAGGTAAAGCAGCTTGGCAAAGCAACCCCTTCCCCCACTATGCCAGCTTCTCCACATTTCTACACAGCCAGGGCACATGAGACACTGCCACGTGGATTATGGGCAGGTGGTAGACAGATAAGGCACAGACCCACTCCTGCTCCTTAATAGCGAAAGCAAGTCATTCTGTGTTAGAAATGAAGTCAGTTTTCAAGGTCCATTTTCAAGGCAAGACATTTAACCCAAGCCACTTGCTTATGTATCAACTTGTGGATGTTAGAGGAGGGCAACTGATAAGAGAACTTAAAACTGGGGGGGGGGGGTAAATCACAATAAAGTGAAGGAATGGGTAAAAACTGTATGTGCCAGAAAGCAGGCAGATACCACCTCCTTTAGACACCTGCCTCTAAAATCTGACCAATCCCAAGAGAGGCATGTTTAAAATAGCCCAAAAGGAAATCTAGGTGATATGGGGAGAGGGGGGGAGTGTACACCCCACAGTAGTCAGTCAGTGAGGAACCAGGGGAGAGGACTTGCACACTAGACAATATAGTGCTTATTGTAACTGCTACAGGCACCTGATGTTGCAAGATCGCCATAAAAGTCACTTTCGCTGTACTCCACGTCTCTGAGTCCGTTCTTTGAGTTTGGACAGGAGAGTATATTTCTCACTTTCTATGTGACAACTAAAACTTCAATTAAAAACCACCTGTTGGGTGTGGTGGTGAATGCCTGCAATCCCAGGTACTAGGGAGACAGAGGCAAGGATGGGCAAAGTTAGTAAGACCCTATCTCAAATTTAAAACAAATTGGCTAGGGGTGTGGCTTAAGTGTACAAGGCCCTGGGTTCAATCTCCAGTACTGCAGAAAAAGAAGGGAGAAAACAGAAAACACCACCAAGGAGATCCAGTGAGAACAGAAATGTGGAATTATGGCGGGGAGGGGCACTTGGCTTAAGTGAACAAAGGAGAGGATGAAGGAATGAGTGAAGGAATGAACGCAGTGAAGAAGGAATGACAAATGAAGTCAGGAAAGAAAGAATGAATGGATACATGAGCTCGGCAATGGAGGAAGCAATGGATAAAATTAGTGAAAGAAATCAGAGTGCATGAACCCGGGGATGAAGGAAGTAAACTCAGGAGTGAAGGAACCAACAGGAAACCTATAAACTATAAACCCAAAGCTGGGAGTCAGACTGTCTATCTGGGAGCCCCCGTTTCCTTGTCTCCTTTCTTGGATGGAAGGACATGGACCCTGCCCCGTGTCAGAAGTCACCCTTTACTATGTCTGCTTAATATCTCACTTGCAAAAACACCTTAGTTTAGCAACTAGCAGTCACTTCCCCTAGCTGAACGCCCCCTGCTCCAGCTGCAGCTGGTGGAGGGATTGGGCCACGCCAGAGGCTAAGAACTGCACCTCCTCTGCACCCACGCCTGTCCTCACTCCTGGTCAGCCCTTTCCCCATCTTGGCCAGCCTTGGAACTGGCCATCAGAACAGCTGCAGAAGGGGCCTGGCTGCAGGCCAGGTGGGAGAGCCTGGGGAAAAAGCTGGCCTAGAAGGGAGGCAGCTGGGGGCCAGGAGTGCTGTGGGTGACCGAGGTCATATGCTACCCTGCCCTGCGCTGTGGACACAGAGCCCGGAACCACACCCAATATCAAGGCAAAGCCACACCCTCTGGTCCCAACACTGTGAGGCTGGCCTTGACCTCCTGTGTGCCCAGGCCTTCCTACATGCTTTGCACTTGGTCTTGAGTCCACACATGCTCCCAGGGACGTGTCCTTATGAGGGACATTCAGGCCAGCCCCGCCTCACCTGAGGTCCTAGGTTCTTCCTTCTGGTCTGGACCCCTGAACTTGGGGTAGTGAAGAGAGGGGCCCCTGCAGTCTGCACCCTGTGCTATGTGAGGTATGCCATTCTGCACCACTCTGGTCACCAGAAGTCACCTTGAGACCAGGGACCATGCCAGCTCTTCTCTGGGAAGGGACCTGGCACAGAGCAGGATATGACCTCATGGCCAGGAGTGACCAGGGCAGAGGCTCAGACAGCAGGAAGCACTGGGCAGAGGAGGCATGAGCCATTGGGCCCTCGTAGGGCAAAACACTTGGAACAGGGTCCAGGAAGAAGCCAGCCTCAGAGCAGGCCCAGCAACCAGCAGCCCATGGGGACTTCCAGGAACCTGGCTGCAGGTGGGAGACTGAGGCCCAGGGCAACTGACCTGCCTGTGAGGATGCTGCGACAGTGCCGGGCAGCATGCCTACCAACCCCAAAGTCCCAGCACCATTGCCACCTGCTCCTGGTCAGCTCACCACCTGGCCTAGGTGAAGGGTGCTGACGTTCTGAGCTGACAGCCCAAGCAAAAGGGCTGAGCTCCATGCTTGGTAACAGGCCGTAGACGATATGAGGATGGTCCAGCAACTCGTCTCGTTATTCTAGCCAGTCCCTATTTCTGGAGGGCTTCCAGCTGTCTCTCCTCACCAGAGGGTCTCCTAGGTAGGTGCCTACTCCCACTGGACTCTCTCCAGCTGAGAGGACCACAACACCTTGGGGCCGTGATTACCACAGGGGTAGGGTGGAGACTCAGTGCTTCTTCCAGCGGGTGAGTCCTGCTGCGCTCCTACTGGGCCAGGCCAGGAACAAAGGGCCATTCTCTATGCTTAGGGACCGGAGCCGAGTCTAAGGGGCCACAGGGCAAGGCAGGGAATTAGATGAGGGCAGGAGGACTGGTGGTGGCTGACCAGGGAGCTGCTGGCAAAGTGCTATTTTCTGGACAGCCTGGACAGGAGGAGGGAGAGGGAGAGAGCCAGAGGCCCATGAGTGGCCATGCCGTGGCCTCCAGCCCGCCACCCCACTATCCCAGACCAGGAGAGAAAGACAAGGCAGGTGACACAAAATATTAAAAACAACAACCTCCTTTACTGTAAGACACAGCCATAGGTGCATGAACTACGGCGTCCTGAGCACTGGGGCTCTGCCGGGGGGCCGGCAGGGGTGCCCCTCACAGCAGCATCAACTCTACCCCTCATCCTGTGTCTTGGTGTGACATGGCCTAGGTGCCAGCGGCAAGATCCAGCGTCCACCTCTGGCCTTATATTCTAGCTGGTGGGCAGTGTCACTTGGTGCTCAGGGACAGCTGCCTGTGCTGCTCCAGCAGCTCCTCCAGGTGGTCTGCCCGCTTCACGGCAGCCTGTGACACATACAGGGTCAGGCCTAGGTCACCCTTCCCAGGCCTAGGTCACCCATCCCAGGCCCCCCAGAGGAACCCACCTCATGCTGTCTCCGGAGACTGTTCACCACCTCCTCCTTCCTCGCCAGGGCTGTCTTCACCCTGCAGCAGCACATGGTGGGCTCTGTGCAGTCCCCGCCACCCTGTAGACGCAGCCTCCTATCGGCCTCCCAGCCCGCTGACCTCGGTCCCTATGGCTGGCCCTGGGCTGCTCACTGCCCAAGATGCCACCTCTAAGGAGCCAGAACCCAAAGTGTTTCCTGGAGCAACAGGGGCTGGGATGCTGTGCCGGGAGAGGTGAGAGCCCCATGCCCACCTCTTGCAGTTCATGGCAGGTCGGTGACAGGAAGGGCTAAGGGGTCCCTGGGGCTCACTGTTGCCCTCCCTGGGGCTGGACCCTTGCTGCATACCAACTTTTCCTCAGGGGTCCTGGGGAACCACATGCTAGGTCTTGGCTTGATCTGACCCACTAAGTACTCCTGGGGTGAGGGCAGAGCCCAGTCCTGCTGGGATGCCTGATGCCCCTGGCCCAAGTACCACCAGCGGGAACAAGCCTGGTCTTCCTGGTCATAGCCTGGAGCCCACACCAGACACTGCCCACGGGCCACCTCTGCATTCCAGAAAGGAAAAAGGAGGGTATCTGACCACTGGCCCTCTTGACCATGGCATCCTCTGGCTTGGCACCAGGGTGAGTCCTGTCTGCTCCCTCGCCTACTACCCATCTCCAGCCCCTGCAGCACTGGCTGCCCACCTCCGGTGCACCTCGTCCAGCTCCAGCTGCTGGCGGGCCCTCAGTTCAGCTAGTTCGGCTGTGACCTGCCGGTTTTTCTCCTCGGAGGCCATCAGTCGGTCAGCAAACTCTTGGCGGACCACCTGGGCCAGGTTGCTGCGCTCACCAGAGAGCTGCACGTTCACCTGCGTGGCAGGAGGCGGTGAGCAGGCCAGCAGTAGGGGGTGGGGGGGTCTGGGTGTGGGAGGGGACTGGGGCTACTCACTGCCCGCACGTCTTCCAACTCCTTCTCCTTCTGCCGCACTAGGGCCTGAAGACGCTCCTTCTCCCCCTCAACATCCCCCAGGCGCCCTTTCAGCTCTGTGCATCGCTCCTGAAGCTTCCGCTCCGACTGCTCCAGCTCTGAGAGCTCCATCTCATACTTGTCCCGTACGCGCTTGACACTGGTGAGCAGAGGGTTAACGTGGCAGAGTGGCTGGGACAACTGCTGCTCTTGCCTGTGGGGACCCAAAGGCAGCCCAGCTTACTCCCTCGCTTGCTTGCGGTGGGGAGGGCCTCACCGGCTCTCAGCTGCCCTCTCGCTCTCCTCCTTGGCCAGTGTCATGTCAGCCTCCAGCCGGTGGATGACCAGCTCGATCTCCTGGTCCCGGCCTTTCCGGATCTCCTCCTTTAGCTCACGTTCCCGGTTTAGCAGCCATGCTTCCTGCAAGGACACACAGCTGGCTTGGGAACCATGGCCAAGAGGGTGGAGGATAGGGAAGGAGGGCATGGGCAGTCACATGGGTTCCTGGGAGGGCTCCCCTGCTCTGAGCCAGAGGAAAGCACAGATCCACAGGGATGAAGGAGCTCTGCCCTCCTTCAGGCCCGCAGGCACTGTCTTTAGGACCTATTGTAGGCACAGGGGCACGAGGTAGACATGGAGCAGGAGGATATCAGCATAGTAGTGCACCACTCCTCTGCTTTTGAGACCCACAGCCCAAGATAACCAGATACCACTGTCAGATAGATACCTGCCAGATAGGCCAGGGCTAATAAAGGGACTTGCCCTATTGCTTCAGTGGTCCTCAGGCCTGGGCAACAAGAGTAAAAACAGGCCACCTCTTAGAGGCAATTTGGAAATTCCCAAAAGGAAGCACCAGAGGCTGATGAGGAGGAGGGGCAGCACCCCCGCCCCCGAAGTCTGGGCACCAGCTGACTGACAGGCACAGGTGGGCACTCCTTATGGAGAGAAACAATGTCCTCTCTGATTTCCAGCATGTGCCCAGGCGCCATTCTCTCGTTTCCAACTCTAACCTTCCAGGACCCTCATGGGGACAGCAGAGAGTGGCACATAGCTGGGGATGAACAACTGAGCCCCAAGTATCCAGGAGTGACACCCAGAAGCAAGTCCAGGGAGGCTGTATATTTGGAGCCCACCCTCCTCGACCCTACCTCCTTCTTGGCGCAGCTGGCCACCCACGCCTGTCTCTCCGCCTCCAGCTGGTCCTTCAGGGCCTTCAGCTCCATCTGGAGGGTGACAGGGCATGAGCTGCCTGAGGCTCCATACCCCAGGGCTCCACCCATTTTGTCTAAGGCCACATGCCCCTAGGGTCAAGCAGGAGGCCCTGCCCTACTGGACCCCAAGCTGAGGACAGAGTTCCAAGAGGGTGAGACCTGGTGCCGCTGCTCCTGCTCTTCCCGGCCCCTCTCAAACTCGGCCCTTAGGGCTCGGGTCAGTGCCGCACTGCTCTCTTCCAACTGTTGCCTCAGCTCCTCCAGCTCCGCCCGCTGCCTGCAGGCCAAGGGAGGATCAGTGGGTGAAGAGTCACCACACAAGGGGCCATTGTGCAAGGGAGGGGTCACTGTGAGGAGAAGCAGCAGCTCCTGGGTGGCACCTGGCTGCCTGCTGGCCTAGCCGCTCCTTCTCCTCGGCCACCTCGCTGTATAACCGCCGCCGCTGCTGCTCCAAGGCCCGCTGCTCCTGCTCCAGGTGCTGCTCGAACCTGCGGGAGGGTGAGGACTGGCTCACACCCAGGGCACTCCAAGATGCTCATGGTGGTGGGCAGGGGTCAGCTGCAGTCGGGGGGCAGCCATCCCCTGCCATCCTCCCCACAGCATTCAGAGCCTGTCACAGCTGCCGCCCAGGGCGGCCAGGCCAGGCCACGAGGACCTTCTGTGTCTGTGGCCACCATGCCTCCTCCTTCAGCGTGAAGTGGCATAGGCTCAGCCACATCTCCCGGCATCCTCTCTTCTCAAACCATCTTCACTCTGCTCAGCCCCACAGCGAGTGTAATGGCCTCACTCAAACAGCTCCACTTACTAGCATGAGGCAGCCAGGCGCCCTCCTGGGATCTGAGCAAGCACAAGCTAGGCCCATGCCCTTGTCTCTCTTGGGGTGGGGAGTGTCGGTGTGGGAGAGAAGGTGGCTCCACCCTGAGGGTCTGCCCTGGAGACACTACCAGCAGAGGAGGGGCTGCCTACTAGTCACTGCTGCCCATGGATACTATCACCTGGCATGTCCCTGGGGTCACTCTGTACCCGGGTCTGAGGGCACAGTCTGGCTACCTTCATAGCAGTGCTGGGTTGACTCCCCACCCCAGGGCACAGAGAAGGAATGAACAAGGGTGTCCTCAGCAACAGATGGATCTTGGTGCCACCTGTCCAAGAGTTGGATGCTTTGAGGCCAGCTAAGAAAGTCTGGACATCAGAAAGCCATAAACCCAACCTCAAAAAAAACTCCCAGCAGGAAGCCCGCATGGCACTTAGTCTGGTAGGCAGGGCTGCAGATACAGCCCTGTGGAGGTTGCTGACCACAACTGTAGAGGAGGCAGGGATGCTGCTCCAGGACCTCAGCCTCCTGCCTGTCCTGGGCATAGCACAGAGTTCCTTGGGCCCCACCTGGGACTCAAGGAGAACACGACAATGCAGCTTAGAAATGGAATTGCCTGGCTTCAGGCTAAGAGTGTCCAAGTGGCCCAGCCCCACCCACCTGACCCTCCCTGTCCCCAGCCCACCCCATGCAGATGCCCACCGCTGCTGGGCACGGGCACGCTCCTGCTGACCCAGCTCCTCCTTCTCCCGCTCCAGGTGTTCCCGCAGCTCCTCTGCCTGGCGCAGGTAGCGCTGTGCGGCCTGCTCATCGCGCTGCAGCAGCTCAGCCTCGTGCAGGCTCCTGAGCTTCCGCACTTCCTGCTTATGCTTGGCGATGAGCTTCTGGATCTCAGGCTCCAAGCCTGGGGGCACCAGTGGCAAGGTAGAAGGAGGACCCCACCCAGTGGGCCCCCTGGTACTCCAGCCCAAAGCATGCTGAGACTGCTGTGCTCAGGTGGAGAAGGGGCAGAACTGTGCCCCAGGGCCCCTGCTCCTGCGGGAGCCGCATTTCCTAGCTGCAGCGGCTCTCTCAACCTGGGTGCACAAAGCTACCCCACCTCCTGATACTCCAACCATCAGGTCTCCCAGCAAGGGTGCTGCTGGAGGAAGAGGTCCCAAGACAAGAGAGGCCGAGGGGAGCCTCTCCCCCAAACCACCTGATCCCGTGGCTCCTTCAGACACCAACCCCACTGACTCCTGCTGTTCTGCTTCTTGCTGTGCAGCCTAGGGGTCAGTAGCCCACTAATCCTTGATTTCTCCACACCAGCCCCCAAGAGGTAAGTGGCACTGAGCACCTCGTTTAGGCCTCTGGGCCAGGGAGCCAGCAGGTGGTTTGCTTCCTCCTTTCTCAGGCGAGCCGTACCTCTGAAGTTAGTGCCTCACCCAGAAAGGTCTTGGACTCAGTGTCACTGAAGCTACTGTTTTCTCTCAAAAGTGCCCCAACCAAAACCAGGGTGGGAGGGCCCCCACCTCTGACAGTGATTTCCTTGATCTTTTTGGTTTTCTCATTGATCCACTTCTCCCGGCGCACTTTCTCTGTGGCGCTCATTAGTTCTTTCAGTTTCTTAATTTCCTAGGAGCAAGAACACAGGAACTTGGAAAGAACAGATGAAAAGGACATTCCCTGCCCCTTAGCTACCTTCTGGGTTTGCACTTCAGAGAGTTACTTCCTCCTTCCCCTGGGGTCAGGACCAGGCTGGAGGCCCGGACCACACCTGAGACATACCTCTACTGTCTGAAAGACAAGGGTGACAGCCATTGGTCTATCCCCAAGAGGAGAGCCTGTGCCCACTGGGACTACTCCAGAGCCCATGGTTTTCACGTGGCTGGTAGTGCTCAGCCCTGGCTCTTGGCTATGGACACTGGGAGCCTTTAACAGTGTCAGGCTCCCACTTCAGGGCCTGGCCTCACTGGACACTGAGGCTCAGTGCAAGGGAAAGGAGAGGGAAGGAAAGGGAGGGTGCTGATGGCACCCCACTCTTGTCTGGACCCCTGGACCTGCATCCTCAGGTCACACTGCTGTGACGCAGGAACCATGTTCACAAGTCCCCCGTGGCCCCAACTCTAAGTTGGAAACAAGGATCCTTTCCTGAGGCTTGCCCCATCCTGGAGTCCTCTGCCTGGTTGAGTGAGGACTGTGAGGCCCAGCCAAGCCATGTCAGCCAGGACCAGGGCCTCACCAGCTCCTGCTGCTCCTGCATCTGGGCCACACGCTCCCGATACCGCTGGTCTCCCTGCTTCAGCTCAGCCACCACTGTCTCATACTTCTCGCTCAGGACTTTCTTGTCTTCAATCAGCTACAACGGGGGGCCAGGAGGTGAGGCTCTGTGCTAAGGACCCTGTCCCACCAGGATGTCCCTCCTAGGCTTTGAGCAGACCTCCACCTAGGTCTGTGCCTGGACCCTGAGGCCAGTGGGAGGACTGCAAGCACAAGTAGACACAGGGCTGCTTCTTTCACCCAGTCCTTACCCTGAAGGACACTGCAAATGTGAATATCCCCAGTGAGGATGACAGCCTCACTTCCTGGGATGAGGATCACTCCATTATCTCAGGTCACCTAGCCCTGCAGGAGGATCTGAATACTGCCTGCCAAGGGGTATCCATGAAGCCCCTTGGGAATACAACAGCCTCACTGAGGACCCCAAACCAGACCTCAGGCCACTGCCTTTTCTCCTAGACCCCAGGCATAGTGGTATCTCCAGAGCAGGATCTGACCAGGGGTAAATGAACCCAGAGGAAGCTTCCACTGCTCTCACTTGGGAGATGCCCCAGCAGCTAGTCCTTGTAGACCAGAAGTCACCTCCCAGAACGCATATGGCCCTGCACAGCAAGCTTTGGAGTGTGTTCAGGGTACCTCCCACTGGGTAGCGAGCTCCATCTCTGCCCAGTCCTCTGCAGAACCTGCTGGCTGTGCTCTGCCCACTGTCCCTGTGGCCTGTCACACCAGACCAGTCGGAGACCAACACCTGTCTGAGTACTAGCAGGTTGTGTGGGCCTCAAACCAGAACCATCCTGAGGTCAGCACTGCATTCCAATGGAGGGGCAACAATGCCAATCCCTGGCACTGAGTCTCCATGAGACCTGTATCCTGGGTCTGTACCCTAACCTTGTCCCTCTGATCCCTACCCCCTCAAAAGCCTCTCATGGTGTTGTCACCTGGTCGATGAAAGTCAGGTGTCGATGGATGGTGGCCTCATAGTGCTCCTTCTGCTGCCGCAACTGCCGACTCAGCTCCTTCTCAGTCTCCTTGACCCGCCTGATGGTGAGGTCACGCTGCTGTGCCTGCATGACAGGAAGCAGGCATTAACACTGGGTCCCTGCCATAGACCTGGGACTGGGCGCCAAGGGTTCAGGGGGAGATAATAGGGACTCAGGGACAATGCCAAGGCCCAAGCCTCTCAGGCAAGGAGCTGGCAGGGTCTCCATTTGGGGCTGATGTGCTATGGCCTCACCAGTGCTCTCTGCAGCAGCACCAGGGCCTGCTTCTTCTCCTCTACCTCCAGCTTCAGCCGCATTACAGACATGCTCCCCTCAGATGCTAGCTCCAGATGCCCCCGTCCTGCCTCTGGCACCAAGCCCTAAGGACACAGACAGCCTCAGGCAGGCAGCCCATGAACTACTAGATAACGGAGGTGGCAGAGATGTGATGTGATGCCCTGCCTATCCTGTGTCCATGAGAAACCCATGCATCCCTCCTGCTCCACCCGGCTTGGAGGGAGAAGGAGCTACATGCAGGGAATCTGGTCAGAAGTGAGGGAGAGTGGGTGACAGGTCAACCCCAAAGAGACTGTTTCTAATATTCAGTGCCAGAGAAGGAAGGCTGTGCCTCAGTTATCAACACAGACCCCGTGATTATAAAACTCATGATCGATCCACGTAACCTGGACACTAGCATTCACCCAGGACTGACCCAGCCAAGGGGACACCAGGACCCAGGGATGCCAGGGCCATCTACCTGCACAGGGCTTTTGGAGGCCACTCGAGGTGAACCACCAAGAGAGGAGCCCAGGTTGGGACAAGCCAACCCTCCTAGCCTCCAGCTCCATTCAGGGCCCAGGAGTGGGGCTGGAGCTGTTGCAGAGACTTGGCAAGTGGCCACCTGCCACTGGTGGGCTGGACAGGGGCTTGGTGAGAGATCTCCTTCCACTGCAGTGCTGTATAGAGGCCTGGCAAGTTACTACCTCCAGGTGGGGGGCCGGCCTGTCCTGTGCTGACTTCTCCATCTCATCCAGGAAGCTCATGATGCTCTGCAGCTTGGCCTCTGAGAGCAGCGTCCCATCCTCTGGGGGGCCAGGAGGTGCACTGAGTTTTCCAAATTTCTCCAGATTGTCAGCTGTCAGGGAGCTGGCATTGTCATCCTGTGAACGGGAGGGCCCAGTAGTGGGGGCTGTTAGGGTACCTGGAGGACTTAGGGTACCCTAGGGGCGGTGGGGAGGAGGGCAAGCTGGAGGTAGCTGGGCTTGACTCTCGCAGAAAGGGTCTCTCCAGCTGCCTCAGACCATGAGGGCAGAGACATTCACCCTGTGGGTTATTGTGTCCTGACCTCAGGGAGGCCTGATAGAGAATGGAAAGCAGGGCTAACAAGGCCTCATATGGCCCTCACTAGTGTCTCAACTAAAACAAGGAGTGTGGTGGCTTCCATCTTCCCTGACCCTGCAGTTACTCAGGTTGGGGTGAGGGAGGGTGCACAGCCCAGTTACCTCATCAGTCCAGGCGTATTTATCCTTATGATAGGCCCTGGGGTGGGGCAGTGGCTCTGGCTCCTCTTCCAGCAGCCTCAGCGTGTCCAGCAGCTCATCCAGTGTTGCCCTGGACTTGGCCCTGCTCCTGGCAGGGTCCATTGTCCCTGTGTCCTCAATGGCTACAACCTGGGAGTGGACATCCTGCAGCAGAGGAGTAGAGAGGGAAAGCTGGCAAGGCTGTTGGTGGCTGAGAGTAATCCCCACACACAGGCAGATCAAAGGGGCGTGGGGCTGGGGCTTTTTCTGCCCACTCCCTGTGACCACCTGGGCCCAGCCACACAGGCCAGAAGCATCTTTACCATCCAGGAACGTATCTCGGGTCTCCTCCATGAAAACAGGCTCAGCCACCTAACCCCACAATGTGCAGTCTGATAGCCTTGGTATCCCTGGCCTCTCTGAGCTTCTAGAGCTTTTTCTATGGATAAGGACACAGGGCCCTGCCCCAGGAAAATGTGAAAACTGATAGGATTCCAAAGCAGTTCTGAGACCCCCACCCCACAAGGGCTCACAGGCCACTGCCTTCTAGGTAGCCTTTCAGGGCATAAGGGACCCCAAGGCCAAGGAGTGGGCAGGGTAAAGGCCAACTCAGTAGGCCACCCCTGGCATGAAGCCAAAGTCTGGAAGGGAGGGAGTGGTGAGTTGTGCACACACCTGTGGCTTGTCCTCTGAAGATTGCTGGGGATCTGGGGATGAGTCAGGCAAGGATGCAGGTGGGGAGGAGTCTCTGGGGCCTCCCAGGTAGACACTGGTACCTGCATGACAGAACATGGTATTGGCCCACCCAGGGTCCTATGTCTGGGGGAGCCCTGCAAGGAGCTGGGTGTGGAGGAGATGGTTACAGCTCCATAGAACAGATATATTGGGGATCCCTGGCCTTCCGAGTGTGAGGTCAGGGGGCAGCTGGTGTCATGCCTGGGCTCTGGGCCTCTGTTCTGTGGCCTCTCTCTGTCCCAGGGCCAGGACTGTTTGTGAAGGCCTGAGTAATCTCAAGTACAGCCCACGAGTGGGTCAGGCAGGAGCAAAGGTCAGCATGGAGGAGAACCAAGGTCCCAACTGCATGAGTGGAAGCCACCAATCCTGGCCACTGCATAGGGGCCAAGGGCACACCAGCAGGGGCTGCATCTCCTCCCCAGGCCATGTGGGCCAAGAGCTACTCACCAGCATTATTCGCCTTGACAGCCTGGCAGGCAGTGCTGCCTGGCATCAGGGGTGGCTCTTGTTTGGGCTGAGGCTGCCCCAGTGCCCTGTTTTCCGAGCTCTCCTTGGGCAGCCCACACTCAGCCTCACCTGACTTCTGGGCTCGTTTCTGTTGCAGTTCCTGCCAAGGGAGTGTCTGTGAGCAGCCCCTGGGGAAAGGATGATTTCCTCATCCTCCCACAGCCTAACTTTCCTGGGGCTCCACGTCCAGGGGCCTGCAGGCCCAAGTAGCAGCGTCATACAGAGTCAGGCTCAGGACTGAGCCTTGCTCTCTAGCCTATGGGGCTGCAAAGCTCCTCTTAGGTCACGCAAGCACCTGGATGGCCGCACGCCTGGCCTGACGCGCTTTCTCCTCCCGGGCCTTCTTCCTTGTGGCTTCCTTCTGTTGGTGCAGGTCCAGAAGATTCCCACTGCTCAGCCGCTGCTGTTGCAGCTGTTCCTGCCAGGAAAGCCGAAGCCAGGGGTGTTAAAGATTTTGAAGACAGCAGATCCTATGGACCTGACTAGGTTTCCTCTCGACTCTCATTGTCCCCAGGAACCTGCAGTCTGCTGAGGAGGGAGAGACAAGGACAGAGGACAAGCCCCCACCCCTTGGCAGAGGATGGCATATTCAGGGGAGACAGCTCTGCACTACAGGGTCAGAAGCTTGTTCAGAGTGTCCTCCTGACACCTGCACTCTGATGACCATCACAGGGACCAAGCATGGCCCACAGATGGGATATGTATGTACAAGCAACTCAAGTCTCAATTCCACTTACCCAGGAACTCCACCTGTGCATGGTTCAGACTCTGGGACTCTAGGCCCACCTGTGGGGAAGCCTGGTGTGGCTCACATGTCCACACTGACCTCTTGCTTGGATGCCAACAAGTGCTCAAGGCTTGCTGCTGCTGCTTGGCGCCGCTGCACCTGTCGACGGTACCAGTGTTGGATGGTGACAGCAGCCTGGTTCACCTGGTGGATAAACCTACACCAGAGAGCGGGTTTAGAACTTAAAGGGCCTAGTACACTATGCCCCTAGTTCCCTGCAGATCAAATGTCCATATGGGCGGAAACAAACTGGTGGCAATACAGACAGCCCTTTTCATCCAGCCTATGATGCAGCAGGACCAGTCCTTCTAGGCCAGCTCCATTAAAACCTAAAATCTTCCCTCCTGGGAAGCTACCCAGGGAAAGCAAGCATGTGTCTGCTCAGACTTGGGTGGCTGTGCTGAATAATCCAGGAAGTGAAAACAGACGCTGCACGTAAACATAGTTACGTCCAGCCCGATGGCAAGCTGCTGGTGGTAGCATAGAGCACCATGGCCCAAGGCTATGAAGCAAACAGGTCAGTGACTGCTAGGTTGGGGAAGAGGAAGAGATAAACAAAAGGGACCAAGGGAATCATGGAGATACTGGAACAGTCTGGTCTTGGTATGCTGTATCTGCAGACATCAACATGTACATTTGTCAAATGGGTGCATTTTACTGTACCTAATTATACTAAATAAATTTAATTAAATAAGAAAATGTCAACCTTGGCTTGAGGGACCACGTGTAGATCCATTCAGCAAAAGCACTGACAGGAGGGCCCTGGTTCTGCAGAGTGCAGCCCATCCTCCCTGAGAGGCTAGTCTACCTGGGGTTACCCCAGTGGGCTTTGAGGAGTGCTGGCTGTAAACCTCCCTTCCCTGTGCCTTCCCCCATCTCCTGCCACATGCAAAGCAGGTGAGCTAGGTGTAGGCTCTCAGAGGCCAGGGTGGAGGTGCCTGCAGCAGCTGTCCAGCTACTAAGGGTGGCCTGGCTGGAAACCACTGTCCTGCTTGCAAGAGGCTCCATTTGTGCTCCCTCCAGGTCTCCAAGGGCATGCCGCAAGGTCACAACCCCATTGGAATTTTTTGTTTTGTCAGTACTGGAGTTTGAACTCAGGGCTTTGTGCTCGCTAGGCAGGCGTCTCCCACTTGAGCCATTCCTCCAGCTCTTCTCAGTTTTGTGTTGTCTTTCCCCACACTATAAAAATCTACTCATTTTCAGCACACAATTCAATGCTCTTTAGTAAATTTATACAGCTGTGCGCCCATCAGTGTACAATTTTCTAGAACATTCCATGAACCCCAAAGAGCAGTCCCTGTGCTATCCTGGTTCCCACCACCCCAGCATTTTATTTTTTCTTTTCCTTTTTTTTTTTGTGGCACTCATGTTTGAAATCAGAACCTTCACTTTGAGCCACTCCACTGCCCTTTTTTGTGAAGAGGTTTCTCAAGATAGGATCTCACAAACTATTTTCCTGGGCTGGCTTCAAACTGCGATCCTCCTGATCTCTGCCTCCCGAGTAGCTAGGATTGCAGGCGTGAGCCACCGGCATCTGACCCCAGCCTTTTCTTGACATCTTATATCTTACACACATGGAGCCACTTCCTGTGCTGTGCTGTCTTTTTAGCCTCGCTATTTTTAAAGCAACCAGCAAATGGAAACTCTATCGTTGGGAGGTGTAGACCCAGATCTTTGCTCCCCACCTCCCATGAGCAGTCACCTCTCGGCCTCCTCCTCAGTCACCTCCTTCCTCCTAAGCAGGCCGGCAGAGATCCGGGCCTCATGGTTGCTGCTGGAGAAGTTCTTCCGGGGCTTTGCGAAGCTGCTGCCCTCACTGGCAGCTGCCTTGATGATGTTGCTGACAGCAGGAAGAGAAACCCCACTTACCACCCTGGGAATGGCTGTGCCATGGCTCCAGTGGTGTCCCAGAGCTCGGAGCCTAGAGGATACCCATAGGTCTCTAAGCAAGGCCGGTCCTACCACTCCACTTTACTGGTTCCCAAGGCCACCTACATCCCAACAGCTGGCACCCAAGTAAATGTTCTTTTCTGCAATATTGGGGTTTGGATTCAGGGCCTCACACTTGCTAGGCAAGCACTCTACCACTTGAGCCACTCCACCAGCCCTTTTTTGTGTTGGGGTTTTTTGAGATAGGGTCTTGTGAACTATTTGCCCAGGCTGGCTTTGAACCACAATCCTCCTGATTCTCTGCCTCCCAAGTAGCTAGGAATATAGGCGTGACCACGAGGGCCCAGATCAAGCAAATGTTCTTTACGTTTAAAAAAGCAAGGGTGCTCAAAGGTCACAGGAGTCCATCTCAGGACACAGAGCTCCTCTACCCTGTTCAGACATTCCCACGGTGATACCCTCGCAGTTCTGGATACAGACAGCGGCTTCCTCAATGGGGTCCTACCCCGGGCATGAGTCCTGGGCTTGCTGAGTCTGTTTTCTGTCTCCCTGAGAAGCTAGTCTGGCTTAGATAGGACTGGGTGATGGCAATGAGGGCAAGGAACCCTGCTGCAGGAGCCTGCCATGCACACTGTACCCCCACCAAGGTCCCACTCCTGAGTCATGTGCCTCCGGGTGGGTGATACCAGCCTTACTTGAGGGAGGGTACTGTCTGGTTGGAGCTCTTCAGCGGGGGTGACTTCTCTGAGGGGGTGTAGCGGTTATGTACCATAGTGGTAACGCAGTTGCCCACGGCTCCCTTGTTGCTCCTGCCAGAGAGACAGAAAGCAGGTCAGGCTTGGAGATGATAAGTGGCATCGTGTCCGTGATACAAGTGCTGGCACAGAGCATTATCAGTCAAGTGTCACTGGGCCCGTCATGATGAAGCCCTGTTCGGAGCAGGAAAGCCCTTTTCTGTGTCTCAAAGAGGCATCCTCTGGCCCAGTGAAGCTGGGAGGAAGTCACGTTTGTCTCAAAGGTTCAGAGGTCACTTGAGGTCCACTTTCTTCAGGGCCCACTCACCAACTTCAGGCACGGAGCCAACTGAGGCCACGGAGCCAGGCCCTCCCTAAGACCTGCTGTCTTGGCTGGCTTCCCCAGCTGCACTCTGGTCTGTCATGTCTCTAGTAAGTATGACCCCAAGTGAAGAGTGACCAATGCTGCCCTGGTACAGGCCCAGCCTTGGCAGGCAGGCTTGAGGCCCTAAGCCAGTTTGGTCCAGGGAAGGTGGTGGGAGACATATGAAACCTCAGGGCTCAAACTCTGACAATTCTTGGAAAGTCACACACGGCCACAGAGCCTTCTTAGCCTGAAGTGCTCAGGAGCACAGCAGGGCCTCCTTCCTTTGAAGGAGCAGAGACACAGGCAGAAGGCATCCTGCGCTCCCTCATCCCTTCTAAAGGTGTAAGACAGCACCTTGCAGCTCCTCCCTTTGGCCTTGGGTAAAGAAAGTCATTCTTTCATTCATTCATTGATTCCTTCATTCATTCTAACGCAGCCTGATCTAGTCACAAACAAAACAGACAGAGTTCTTGTGCTAGAACCTCTGCTGAGTGGGCCATCCCGCCACCCGCAAGGTCTGTTGTACCTGTTATTGGCAGTGAAGCTGGGTGCCAGGGTGCTCTCCTTCCTCCTTGGGCCTGCAGGGGAACCGAGGGCACTGGAACTTGGGACACTGGCCGGCAAGGCAAAGCCCCTGGGCTGGTCATCCTGTGAGTAATATGGACAGCCCCTGACCCCTGGCACACACCCAAACACAGGCCCTTGCCTATGACACCACCTCCCCCACAGACGGAGGAGGCATAGCTCCCACATGTGTAACTGATGGGATGACCCAAAGGCTGCATGGTAGGATCGCGGGTTGGTACCCCAGACACCCCCCGCCCCCGCAGCTGCCCTCCCCTGCCTGCAAAGGCAGGAAGGACAAGTAATAATCCAAATGGTGATTATGGCAGAAAGACCAGGACTCACGGCCACCTTATGCCTGACTTTACCAGGATGTTCCATGTGGCTCCTTTCTCACTGGGTGCCTTGCTCAGACTGGCCACCCTCCTTCTCTCACTGGTGCTGCCCTCAAAGAGTGTGAGGAAGTCAGTGGGTTCTGCTGGCCTGTGTCCAAGAGAGGACAGTACACAAGGATAAAATCAGCCAGCTAGGAAACCTATTCCAGGAAGGAAGATGGCGCCACATCTTACAAGGGGACAGAAGGGGCCATGACACCAGCAAGGGATTCTGTCCCATACCCAGTTTAGAACACCTTTTCTTAGCCCTGACCCACAACTGTGCCTGTCAGGGGTGATTTTGTAGGTGGTCTGGATCTGGGGATTTGGGGAACTCCCATCCGTGTCTGAGTTTTAGTAGCCAGAATGATCCTAGATTTCTGGAGAGCAAGAGCCTTATATATGTGGCCACCTATTGCTGCCCTCTTCTCCCCTGTGGACAGAGAGCCACTTGAGCCTGCAGCTCAGAGGGGATGAGGCATGGCTGGACAACAGGTGCCATGGACACACCTTCAGACAACATGTCTCAAGGTAATCGGAAGTGAGACCACCTGCCTTGCTGCCCTATGGGAAGTCATCACTTCTGTGATGAAAAATGTGGCCTATCCATATGGTAGAACACCATTCAGCCTCGAAAAGAAGAGAAGCAGCAACACACTACAACAGGGAGGAGCCTTGAAAGTGTGACGTTCCGTGAAAGACACAGGCTACCACTGCATGATCCCTGTCACAGAACAGTAAGTCCACAGGGACAGATGCGGACTGGCAAATGATGAGGCCAGGGGAGGGGGTGGGATATGGGTGATGAAAGCTTTCTAAACTTGGTTGTGGGGATAGCTGCACAATTCTGTGAATGTGCTAAAAATCACCAAACTGGGCTGGAGGTGTGGCTAAGGGTTAGAGCACTTCTCCCGGGAGACTGGATGCCACTTGGAGCCTCAAGAAAAGGCTCAGGGCAGAGCAGACCCACAGGCAGGAGGAGCCATCTAGCTCCCAAACTGGATCCTCTGAGTTGGTGAGAACCCTGATGTAAATTCCATAGGTTCAGCTTTAGAGACACTCCATGAACTCATCAAAAATTCACAAAGAACAAAGGACCAGAGAAGCCACAGAACCATAAAGAACCAAGCACTGTTCTTTCTCTAACAGTTCTGAGGAAGCAAGAGATGTGGAAAAACACTAAAACAGTGTGGGGCCAGCACAGGAGACACAGGGCAGGGGACAGGACATGAGGCCCTCCACAGGGTCATGGCACTTCATGAAGGCAGAGGTCACCCAGTCAGCATGGAAAGATGCAATGCAGGGTAAATGCTGGGACACTAACACAAACAAAACCAAACTCACTCCCCCATAGCCAGAAAAGCACAGGTGCACCTACAAAGGATTTCCTAGATGTCACACAACCAGCACAACCACACTGCACACATCACACACATCCCGCCCCCACACACCACACACTCACACACACCATGACACGGGTCATACTCACCACACACACACAATAAACCCACTACCCACACACAGACACACACACCATACACCATGGACACACACCATGCCACACCACATGGCACACACACGCACACACACGCCACACCACTCCCAGCACTGACACATGTGGCCACTGCTGCCCCCAGCACATCCTACATTCCGCCAACCGCCACAAGGCACAGTGAACATCCCTGGGAGAGTTGCATTATTTCAGCAAGGTACCAGGCCACTCTGCTGCATCCTATGCCCTGAAGTCACTTGTTTGGTGGACACAGATGCCATGGGTGACTGTACTGTGGGGTAGTGCTGCCCTTGCATTTCTGGAGAGGATTCACCCAGCTGCCCAGAACTTAGCCATCTATAGATATATAGCCCTGTAGGAGTGCCCACCCACTCAGGGACAACACATGTGGGAAGCGATGTCAGGGCCTTGCTGGCTGCTCTGAACTCAGAGGCGTCCACTCCAGAGAGTGCTGACTGCTGCTAGCTCCACAAACTGGCACCTTCCATATGGTACTGGGCACTGGGAAGCCTCCTCTCCCTCCTCTGGTTTGGAATCTACAAGGAGTAGTGGAAGTTTAACTGGGTGAGGACAGGTATGGGCCACCAAGGAGAACTTGGAATTGCCATGATACTGATGCCTCCTGCAAACAACAGGTTTGATACACAAAGAGCAGGTAGGAAAGGCCACAACTGAAAGAAGATCCCTAACAGCCTCACATGTTCTGCCCACCCTGCCTGGGACCCGAGAAGGTGTAAGCAAGAGGAGCTGTGTTCTGAGGGTCCTAGGCTCCAGAATGCAACACAGATGCATCAGAACACAGTGACTGCCCTTGGTCTCCCTGTCCCTCTCAGCTCAATAGGACAGGGTGGGACAAGGGCTGGGTGTGTGAAGGTCACCAGGCCCCAGTGCCCGGCAAGGGCCACTACTAATGGAGTTGGAAGGGCTGGGAGAGGAGCAGGATGGGGTTACTTGAGGAGGCTGGGGTGACCTGGGGGAGCAGAGGGTTACCTGAGGGGGCCGAGGGTTGCCTGAGGGCTCTGAGAAAACCTAAGGGGCCGGGGGTACCTGGGGGAGCTGGTCCATGGCTGGTTGACTTGTGTGGTGCTGTTAGATCTTCGAAGGTTGTTGATGGCCCGGGAGCCCCCAGGTCCTGTGGCCTCCTACAGAAAGGAAAAAAACAGCTCATTCAGTGCTAACGGTCTCAGATACTCAGCAGCTTACTCACACTAGACCAGGCCTTAGGGAAACAGCTGGAGAACAGGGGTATCCTGGCTTCAGGGACAGGTTGGGGGGGCTCTGAAGGCTGCATGTAAATGAGTAAGAAGAGCCACAGGACAGAAAGGACAGTGAGGGGCGAAGGGCATGGCTGCCAGCTGAGGCTGCTGTGACCCAAGAGCCTCGACATCCAGCACAATGTGGGGAGTCTTTCACCCCTGCACTGGGTGAGGGTCTGGGAGGCAGCATGAGTTCAGCTGGGAAATGCTTGTCACTGCCACTGTTGTCATCAACAGTGAGCTTCCAGAAGGGCAGGACTCCTCCCCACCATGTGCAGATGGATGAGCCTATCTGGACCTCCTGGCCCCTGGCCCTCAGCAGCCCCCACCTCCTCCACCAGGTGGGAGTATACCAAGAGCTACTCTGTGGGGCCACAGAGAGGATGAACATGGAGATAGGGCAGGGAGGGTGGGAGGGCCCAGGTGAGGGCTCTGGAGGACAGACTCAGCAGTCTACTAGATCCAGGTGACTCCCTGCATCCCAGGCGTCATAACAGCCTGGAAGCTGACAAAGACAATGTTGCAAAAAACAAAAGAGTTAGGACAAAGGTACACAAGGCTGAGGCAGGAGGACTATGAGTTCTAGGCCAGCCTGGGCTACATAGCAAGACCATATCGAGGGAGAGGGGGAGAGGGGGAGAGGGGGAGGAGGAGGAGGAGAAGGAGGAGGAGGAGGAAAAGAAGAAGAAAAAGAGGAAGAGGAAGAAGAGGAAGAGGAAGAAGAAGGAAGAAGAAGGAAGAAGGAAGAAGAGGAGGAGGAGGAGGAGGAGGAGAAGAAAGAAGAAGAAGAAGAAGAAGAGAAAGAAAGAAAGAAGAAGGGAGTGGAGGAGAATGGTGAGGAGATACAGCTGAGGGACTGATGAATGACCAAGTGCCACTAGGAAGAGCTTGTTTCCTGGGGAGGGTATGGTAACATCTGCAGTTTGCTCTCAAACATGGAGACACGCAGGGAAGGGGAGAGAAAGCAAGTCCAGGGTAGCATCAGTCATCACCAGTCTGGGGAGTCACATTAGATTACTCTTCCAACTTTTTTGTAGGCTTAAAAATCTTCCTCACATATAGCTGGGCACCAGTGACTCACACCTGCAATCCTAGCTACTCAGGAGGCAGAGATCAGGAGGATCGTGGTTTGAAGCCAGTCTGGGGAAATAGTTCAAGAGACCCTATCTCGAAAACACCCAACACAAAAAAGGGCTGGGGATGTGGTTCAAGTGGTAGAGCACCTGCCTAGCAAGCTTAAGACCTGAGCTCAAACCTCAGCACTGCCCAAAAAAAAAAAAAAAACAAACAAAAACCCACCAACTTCCCCATACATTTTGGGGAAAGGACCTCAGAATCCAGTGGGAAAACAGCCTGGGGGCTTCCATCCTCCATGCCAAACGGCCATCAAGGAGACTTGACCTCAGAGGTGCGTAGGCCAACACAGTAAGGACTAGAAACTTCTGAGTTTTTAAGAAAATCTAAAAACAAACACCACCACCAAATACTACCAAAAACAAAGCCAGGAACCAGTCATATACATGGAATTGCACTACACTAAATTCATCAAGAAATTGTTTTCCAAAATGTGGTCTTTCTCTATTCAAGGAACTGGGGGGCTCTGAGAGGCTACCACAGATCAGGGCCCTGAAGTTTTCTGGTAAATGAGTAAACACACCCATTCTAAGCAGAGGCCAGGATGCCAACAGAACCATCAGAGGTGGCCTGATTTCAAGGCCAGCAGCCATCACCTTCTCCTAGGTTGGTGATGCTGAGGCTGCGTGGTTCCTATGAACATCCCAGCTGGACCATGTGCTCGGGGCCCACGGTTAGGCACTGCAAAGGGCTTCAGAGAACAGAGCATGGACTCAGTATACAGGGGAAGCTAGGAGGCAGGTCCAAGAGAGGTTTTTATTTCTGTAGAGAGAATGACATATGTCTGCACCACCTTAGCACTGCACTCAGAAGAGCTTGTATCCTCCTTACCAACTATACAGGGGTGGAGACAAGAGGAGGTACTAAGGGTGAGCCCTGTGGACCCCGGTGAGGGTGGGGTGGAGTGAGAGAGAAGAAGCAGCAGGTACCAAGTGGTAAGGAATTGGGCCTCAGCAAAGGAAGCCCCAGCCTTGACTTTTGGGAGGTAGCCTCTAAGCCCTCAGAATATCCCGCCTGATCTAAATACCTATTTACTTGGGGGCCCTAGGTCAGCCAGGTACTCTAACAGTGTGATTTATGGTGGAGATTGGAGTCACACAAGAAAGTGACATGGGATGGGGCTTGGGCCACATAGTGTTAGTCGACCCATGAAGGAGCTGAAGGCAGAGGTCAGTCACATGGGTGCCCACTGTGCCTCTATGTTGGAGCTCAGAAGGGATTCTAGATACAGAGGTTGGGGTGGGGGCATTGCTGGCTGACAATACCTTGGTGTGTGTGTCGACACCATCCATGATGGAAAAGTAAAGCTGTCTCTATGCCACGGGGAGAGGACAGCCCAGGCTCACATGAGCCTCCTGGACTCTGCCCACACGTCTTTCTGGCTGAATTAATCTACATTCTCTCCCTGTAATAAACCATCACTACAAGTATAACAACGGTCATTAGTTCTGGGAAACCTTCTGACAAATTTTTGCATGCAAGAGAACCCCCAGACTGGCACTGGTGTCAGAAGTCCCTGTGGCCACTTCTCCGAGGATGCACTTCAAGAGGCTCTGCTGGAAAGCATGAGGTATAGCCCAAGTGCAGGAGAGGAAAGGAGAAAAGCAGCTCAGGGTTGGGACTCAGGCTGCCTGTGGCTGAGTGCATGTCAGAGAATGTCAAAGTGGAGAAGGGGACAGCCAAGTGGAGAGGTCAAAGGAGAATGCATCACAAGAACAAAACTGAAGGGTAGGATCACAGCATGGAAAATACTGGTGGAACCCAGTTTTCATCTGCACGTAAAGCACAGTCCGCAAGGAAAAAAAATAGAAAAGTCAGCAAAAGACAAGAATGGCTCATAGAAAAGGAATACAAATGGCCCTAAAACACAGGAAAACAGGCCAGACACAATGGTACATGCCTGCAGTTCCAGTTGCTCAGAGGGCTGAGGCAAGACAGTCACTTGAGCCCAGGCCTTAGAGGTCAGCCTGGGCAACAGAGTGAGACCTCATTTCAAACAAAAAACCATGTGGAGAGTTGCTTGTCTCATTCCTAAGAGAAGATAAGGCAGGAGTGCAGTGGAGGCAGAGGGAGGTGGTGCTGGAGTGATCAAGGCTGGGCACGGGCGGAGCCATAAGCCTTAGGCCTAAGGGGCTGCAAGTGCTGGTCATTCAGTCATGGGTGGTCTTTAATTCTGATTCTACTTCACACATCACTGGAAGTGAACAAAGAACTGACTGGTGGGCAGTGGGGCCAGAGTTCCCAGGGGTCATAGGGAAGCAAGGAAAGGAGGCTAGACCCATCAGGAGGTCATGGGTTAGTTAGAAACATCAGTAGGAACTCACAGTTAGCTTATACAGATGCAGAAGGTTACGTATAGAAATAGCCACAGAAGTGTGCATACACCAGCTAGTGTATGCTCCATCTCGGGCAAGTGTGCAAACACACATTCACGTGTCTCTCTCTCTGCTCGGGAAGTTGAGAGGGCCCAGCCCCCAGATCTCAGTCTAACACGGTTCTCTAGCAAAAGGAAGCTGGGTTCCTGGGAGACTGGCAATCCTAGGTGTGGGGACATGCAGGTGAGGCTAGAGCTGCTTGTAGGGCTGAAAATGGGGAAAGGCTCAAAAAACAAAATGACAGGCCATGTCAAGGGGATGCAGGAGCCAACTGTGAGGGTCCTGATGTCCAAGCTGGGATGATCATGGTAGCAATGGATTATAACCCAAGGTGTAAAATAAACACCCTCAAATGATATCAAATGTGTAGAATCATATCATTTATGTAGATGCACTGCCCTCAGAAGGGTGGATGGACTCCCCACCCCAAAGTGCTACAGGTAGAGAGCACAGTAAGAAAGGGGAAGGCAACCTCACTGTGAGAAGCCTGACAAGCAAAACTTCAGCCAAGTGATCACAATGACACCAATAGTGAGAAACCATGGGGACAGCACCATCCCCATGTGAGGTGACACAAAAGGTCCTTTACCCATCTTCCCCCCCCCACCACTCATCACTCAGTACAATCGTGAGAAAAAGATCCAGAACCCCAGCAGGAGACAGTGTGTCAAACGTGTGACCAATGCTCCTCAAAGCTGCCAAGGTCATCAAAGACAAGCAAAGCCCGTGAAACCGTCCCAGCCCAGAGGAGCCTGAGGAGCCTGGAGAATTAAGGGTCAGGTGGGACGCTGGACAGAAAGGACTCCAGGTAAAACAGGAAATCTGTGTCAACCTCAGACTTCAGGTTATCGACAATGTATAAGTTTGACCCACCGATTGTACAAATGTCCCATACTAATGCAGTATGCGAACAAAGGGAAACCAGGTGTAGGGTTTGCAAAAACTCCGGACTGCCTTTCCACTTTTTTTTTTTTTTTTTTTTTGACAGTACTAGGGTTTGAACTCAGAGCCTCATGTTTACTATGGAGGCAATCTACTACTTGAGCCATTCTGCCAGCCCTTTTTTGTGTTGGGTATTTTTATGTGTGTGGGGGGGGGGGGTTTGAACTTGGTGCTTCACACTTGCAAAGCAGGCTCTCTACTGCTTAAGCCACACTTTCAGTCCATTTTGCTCTAGTTATTTTGCTTTTTTTTTGGCAGGACTGGGTTTAAACTCAGGGTCTCACGCTTGCCAGGCAGATGCTCGTACTGCTTGAGCCACTCAGCTAGCTGCTCTGGTTATTTTGGAGATAGGATCTCCAGAGCTTTTTGCCTGGCCTAGTCTCGACCCTGATCCTCTTCTGCCTCCCAAGTACATAGGATTACAAGTGTGAGCCACAGGCATCAGGCCTGTCTGTCCAGTTTCTCTGTAAATCTAACACCATTCTTATATAAAAAATTTATTTTAAAAAATAGTAAACAACAACAAGAAAAAAAAATAACTAGGGTTGGGACACTGAGATGAGAGGATCACTTAAGCCCAGGAATTCAAAGCCAGTCTGGGCAGCATGGTGAGACCCCAACTCAAAAGAAAAGGAAAAAGGGGGGGGGGAACAGAGAAAAGAAGAGCTGTTCAACCAGATGTCTTTGTATATACGTTACCAAGTTAGTAAAGATGGAAGACCTTGCAGGGTGTGTAAGTGCATCCTTTGCTGGGGGTGAGTGTGACTGAACAACGATCTACGTGAAGAGCAACTTGGTGACGCCCAACATTTTAAATGGACATAGCAGTGACCCAGGTACGTGCACTGACGCCAGATGACGCAGACATGAGGACACACATGACGGCACTGCTTAGAGGTGATCAGCTAGACCTCTGCTTCTGCACAGCTGTTGGACAGGGCAGCAGCCACACAAAACCCGCACGGGACACTCTACAGGATGTTGCCTGCACTAGTGTAGATACGCCCAGAGCATCAAGAAGGGGCAGAAGAACTGAGCAGCCGCCCTGTGGAGAGGTTCATTGCCCAGTGTGCACCCTTCCTGTGCCCTCTGCATTTCATGACCTATTCAAAGTAACATATGTAGAATTGTTTTTTGGTGGGACTGGGGTTTGAACTCAGGGCTTTGCACTTGCAAAGCAGGCACTCCACCACTTGAGCCACACCTCCAGTCCATATTGCTTTGGTTATTTTGGAGATGGGGGTCTCATGAACTATTTTCCTGGGCTGGCCACTAACTGTGATCCTCCTGATCTCAGTCTCCCAAGTAGCTAGAATTACAGGTGTGAGTCACAGGTGCCTGGCTAGAACTGTTGAAACAATCAGATGAAACAGCAGCCACCACTGCATCAGGGTGATAGGCTATGGACAGCTTGCATCCTTTCCTGATTTTCCGGGTGGCAGTTTTATAGCCTCCATGCTCAGGATGACAAATGTCAGGGGCAGAATGAGAGGCCTTGTGCTCACCCCTTCAGGATACCAAGACAGAAAGTGCATGGAAGATAAATAAAGTCATGGTCTAAGAACCCCAAACTCCACCTGTGCAAAGGGTAAGGTGTCATGCACCCAGGACTGTGGGACTCCACCTGGGGACAGAACTGGCCCTCATTCAGTGACACATATGTGGTGACATCTGCTCCACTGATGAGCTTGGGCTCTTGGGATTTAAAGACCTTGTTCCTTTACAAGGAAGGGAAATGCAGGGAACAATTCAGAGAGCAAAAAGATCTAATGGGCATGCAGCTCAGGCAGGCAAGAGGGACCCTCTAAGAACTGGCACTGATGTCATATTCCCTGAGCCAGAAAACCAGCAGTGACTGCAGCTAATGTTCCAGAAGGAGAATCTCAGGTCACAGGGTTCTGGATCAAGGGCCATCTTTGGAGACAAAGGGCAGAGTGGAAACACCAGACTGATGGACATGGAGGAAGATTCCATCTAGGGGCAGTGCCCCCCACAGCCCCACAAAAACCAGGAGAAAGAAGTCCATCAACCCTGGGTCAGGTGTGGAGACACAGCCTGGCCAAACCAAACACCCTCCAGGAACCCTAGCGAGACCAAGTAATGGCAAGGACGGGTGGCCAAGGGCTGGGCACTCCTCAATAACTCCTAGCCAGGCAGGTGGCTCTTTCACCAACATCTGAGCTCCTGCCAGGAATGCCGGCAGTGGGGCCATCTCAGAGGAAGTGAACGATTTATAGACACGAAATGAAGGAGGGGCCCTGTTAGCTTCCCCCATTCAACACTGGGAGAGGGCAACGCTGTGCCTGAGGAAAGAAGGGCATGATATGTGAACCCTTGCTTTAGCTTTGAACAAGTGCTCAGTTACAGAGGGTTCTACAGTAGGAAGGCTGGGAGAGGTGGTCACACATGCAGCTCAGTCTTGGGTGTCGGGGGGGGGGGGGTGGGGGTGGGGGGGGGTGGGCGCCTGTCTTCTCCAGCCACCAGCAAGCGTAGCAACTGTAGCATTGTCTCTGTGCCAGTGTATCCACAGTATTGCCCACACTGTCCTAGACCCTTCCCCCTCCTAGGGCTTCAGGGGCAAAGGGAGGGGTCTGGATGGGAGAGTGGGGGCTCAGTGACTCAGGAGCAAGGTTGGGCCTGTGCAGGGCTGTAGGGGTCAGGGACCCCTGGCCTGAGTCAACTGTCCCTCTGCTACAGCAGCACAGTGGACTGTGTCCACCACGGATGACCAGTTCCTGCCCACTAGTCCCAGGTTTTGGGAAGTCGTTTCGACCAAGAGTCCTCTACTAGACAGCTGTCCCTGCCCTAGAACTAAGCTCTGACACTGGCCGCCCACCAGCATCTGACACAGAATGAAAGCCTTTTTGAAAATTCAAGAAACCCCATCTCAACCAATAAAAGTTGGGGGTAAAGCATAGGAGGATCACAGTTCAGGCTGACCCAGTCATATGTGAGACCCTATTCAAAAAATAACTAAAACAAAAAGGGCCGGGGGCATGGCTCAAATGGTAGAGTGCCTGCCCAGCAAGGCCTCGAGCTCAAATTCCATACCACCAAAAAAAAAAAAAGAAAAAGGGCTTTTTTAGGGCAAAGGGAGGGGTGAGCCTTTTATCCAAAGGGGAACTTCAACCTTGGCCCAACAGGGAGACTGAGACTATCATCTATACCCCCAACCTCCACATGGACCTCTCCTCAGGCAGGGAGCCTTGGATTGGCTACAGCATCTGACCCAAGCCCCCAGGCCCCTCCATGTTCTGAAAGCTTAGGCCAAACTCAAGTACCACCCTGCTCCTCACAGAACTGCCTGGAGACAAGGCTCGCAGATAGCAACTCATGGGATGCAACAGCCCACCCTGGCCTCTCACAGACAGCTCTATTAATCTGTTGGTGATGCCCTTGTCCCTTGCCTATGGAAGTGGTCAGATAAAGGAAAGGTAGCTCTGGCCCCATAGCCCCCACCCCTGGCTACCTTGCCCAGCTGTGCCCACCTGTGCACACCTGCCATCCATCCAGGTTTCTCCAAGATCACACAGCTCATCACCCTCCCCATAGGTCAACCTCATTTCTCAAGGATACAAATCAGTTCCAAGGGCAGTGGAATAGGAGGGGCAGAGCCTGGAAGGGTGTGGGCTCTACCTCAGGTCAGTCAATGGCCTTGACCTTCTTGTAAGTCAGCTCCAGGTGAGGTCCAGATCCTTCCTGCCCCAGATGGCCAGGGATGTGAGGCAGGTGCTCATGTATGGAACTGTATCCAGAGGCCAGGTGCCACCTCCATTACTGGACCCTACTCTGACCCCCACACTCACCAGTGTCTTTCTCCTTGGCTCACTGCCCGTGGCTATGGAGACAGACCTGACGATGGGCTTGGTGGCAGAGGCACTGCTGGGATGCTGAGACATTGGTGGAGGGAGACCAATCAGACTCAGGTCCATGCCTTCTGGGGTGCCCTCAGTAGCCTCACTGATAGCCCTTGAGCCCTTCATGGTAGACGAGATGGGCCCTGAAGGGAGGTGAGAGAGGCAGTAAGACACCCTGAAGGAACCAGTCCCTGTGCCTACCACCTTAGGCAGAGCCTTGGCCCTCCCAGGACACCTGGGTCCACCTGTCATCTGGAAGCCTGCCATTGACCATGTGCCCTTCTCACTGTGGGAGTTGTGGGGGGACTCAGGCTCCTAAACAGGAACACCAGAGGGCTGGCCTAGACCCCATGGCGATGCGTGGCTGAGCAGGGAGCTCTGAGGCAGGCAAGCAGCAGAGGCCAGTATGCCTGGAGTGACCTAGGGTGCAGGTGACTGCCTGGTGTGAGCCTGGCTCTGCCATGACCCCACCCCAGCCCTGTGACCCTGAGCAAGATACCCCACCTGTCAGATGACTTTCCTCTTCCATAAAATGGGGGTTCATAAAACCTCCTCATGGGGCTGTCAGGAGGTGACTGAGGTCAGCACCAGGCAAGCCCTCAACAACAGCCAGTTATTCTAGGAGTGTTTGTTCTCAGAAGTTCTATGGAAGCCCCGGGTCCCCAGGCTTACTTGGCCATGGAATCCCTCCATCACCTCAGAACCCCAGGGAACAACCATGAGAGATGTCGCAGCTGCTCTCTTGCTCCTGGAGTTCTGTCACCCTTCCTCACATGGCTACCTTCATTGTCTCCCTTCACAAGTCTTTTTCCTCTTCTCACCTCCAAGAGTCAGAGGCCCCAGGGCTCAGCCCCTCTCCTCCATCTACCCTCTCACCCAGGAACCCTCTCTGGCTTCCTGGCTTCCCCCACACTACAAGCCTGGCCCAGCCAACTCTTTGCCTTGCACAACTGCAACAGTCCCCTCCACCTGGTTGGCCCCTGAGACATCCTCACACAGCACCTTGAATCTTTCTGAACCACTCCTGACTTGCAGTATACCTAGTGGAAATGGCTTCTCAGAGTACTGAGAATAAAGTCCACAGAGAGGACCCTGCTCTCTAAGTGCTCACTCTGCTTTAGGCAAACCTGCCTCCATACTGTTCTCAGACTCAGCCAACTCATCCTTGCACAGATTTGCACCTGCTGTCCCTCTGCCTCCCCAGGTCCTGCTTCATTTGTCTCCCTTTCTCCACACAAGGGGCTTTCTACATTGCATGACTCCCATGAGCACATAGGGCTGTGTGGCTCTGGCTCCTGGCATGAAGAAGGCACTTGAATGGTGAGTGCTGAGCAAGTGAGGACACAAGTCAAATGACAAGAGTGAGTATGAGGCAGGTGCTGGCTCACGCCTGTAATCCTAGCAACTTTGGGAGGCTGAGATGGGTAGGATCATGGTTCAAGGCCAGGGCAAATAGTTTGTCAGACTCCCCCCCCCCCCCAAAATAACCAGAGCAAAATGGACTGGATGTGTGGCTCAAGTGGTGGAGTGCCTGCTTTGCAAGCGCAAAACCCAGAATGCAAACCCCAACCTCACTAAAAACAAAACAAGAAAGGGTAACTATGGTCTGCCACTGCGTCCCATGGGCCAACGCACACACCCACCCATTATCATCCAAGGCCAGTGCTACCTTGGTGCAGACCTCCCGGCCTAGGGGGTGAGCTCCCCAATATATAGAGACTGCTCTGCCATCGGCCTGGTCAATGTCCTGGGTGTGCATTTCCGGTTGGGCGGGTGACCTTAACACCCCCTCTGCCTGGCACTGGCCAAGCCCCGCTGGACTCAGGCTGGACCCTGCTTTCCCCGCCACACGTGCAGCCAAGCCAGCCAGCGAGGCTCTGCGGTGGTAAACACAGCTTCTCCATGGAAACCACCAGGCCTGGGAACCCAAGCTCACCCTGGATAAAAAGATGTCCTCCCAGGACCCAAAGGCGCCTGGGCCCCGGGGGTGGGCGGCCCGGGAGGTGCAGAGGCAGGGCCCAGGCGCAGCCGGTGCCCTCCGCTCTCCGCGGGCAGCTCCCATCGCCCCAGTCCTCCCGGGGCTTACGACGGGGGTCCCGACCGCCCGAGCCGACCCCGCGGGGCCTCGCCTGGGGCACGAGCCCCAGCTCACCTACGGGGGCCCGGACTCCCTCACCTGCACGGGCCGGGCCTGGGGCGCGGGGCCCGTGGACTCAGCCGGGTGGGCAGCGGAACAGAAAGCAGCCGGGCCGAAGACCTGGCGAATCGCAGCACCCAGCGTTGCCTCAGACGCGGGTGACAATGAAGCAGGGGCCAACGAGGTGAGCCGCCGCGGCTAGCAACCAGCCTGGCACCACCTCCCCTGTCCGTCACGCCGGCCCACCTTTCCTGCGCGCGCCGCTCCCAGATTGGCCCTCCCGCTGGCCATCCCGAGAGCTCATTGGGCTGCTCGGCTGTCCTTCATGAAGTTCAAGCGTGGGAGGAGCAGAGGAAAACTGGGGCCCGCGACGGCACGAGCTGCTGATTGGACGCGTCTGGGAAGGGGCGGGGATTCCAGAGGCGGGCGTCCATGTGGGTGGGGCCTCGGATTGTGGGCGGGACCTGCGGGTTGGACTCCATCCCCAGGCAGGTGGAAGCGCTGTCCCGGCAGCAGTTTCCCAGAGCCCACCTGCAAGATAGTAGGGTGGTGTTTGCACCGTTACAGACTCCTTCGCATTCCTTGCTTTTTTTTTTTTTTTAAAGGTTTTTATTTTTAATTTTTTTGGGCGGTATTGATTTGAACTCAAGCCGAGGCAGGCACTCTACTACTTCGAGCCCTGCTAATGGACTTTTGTGTGAACATAAATTCTCAATTCTCTTGGGTGTATACCTAGGAGTGGAATTGATGGGTTCTATGCTATTGGTTTATAAGAAACGGCGAAACTGAGCTGGGCGCCCATGGCTCACGCCTGTAATCCTAGCTACTTGAGAGGCTGAGACCTGGAGGGTCATGGTTCGAGGCCAGACCCAGGTTTGTGAGACACACCCCCCCCATCTCCAAAATAACCAAGCAAAATGGACTGGTGGCATCTCTGATCTATAGTTTCAGACCTATAGTTCACCAAGCTCAAGCAGTGGAGTACCTGCTTTGCAAGTATGAAGCCCTGAGTTCAAATCCCAGTCCCACAAAAGGAAAAAAAAAAAAAAAGCCTGTTTTCCAAAGTTGTATGTTACACTTCTTACACTCCTGCCAGCATTGTGCTCCCTGTCACCTCAGCACTTGGTATTGTCAGGTTTTTGTGGTGGTTTTTTGTCTTATTAACAGGTGGGTAGCTGTGTCCCACGTGACTTTAAATGGCATCTCTCAAGTGACTGATGCCGTTGAGAATCTCTATGTTCACTTGCTGTGTATTCACACGCCTTCTTCAGTGACGTGTGTTCACATCTTTTGCCCGCTTTCCAATTTAGGTTTTTTTTTTTCAGTTTTGAGTGTTCCTTATAAGGTCTTTGTATCACAGTCTTCTATGAGACATGTGACCTGCAAATATCTTTTCCCCATGTCTGGTTCATCTTTCCATTCCCTTAACTGTGTCATACTTCTTAACTTAAAGTCAAATTCTTTTATGACTTGTGGCTTTTTGTTATCTCATATGTAATACATTTGCTTAACCCAATGACAGCAACTCCTTCATTTTCTTCTGTAAGTTTGATAGTTTCAGGTCTATAGTTCTTTAAATTTTGTGTAAGGTGTGAGACATGGGCCAAGTTTTTTTTTCTTTTGCATACAGATGTCTGATTGCTCCAGCACTATCAGTTGAAAGGGACTCCTTCATCAAGTCACTTATGTACCTTTGTAGAAAATAATTGACCAGGCTGGAGTGTAGTCAGTGGTGAGTTCTTGCCTAGCACACACAGCACCCAGGGTTCATCCCCAGATTGACTGCATTTTATGGGTCTGTTCCTACACTGGCCAACTGATTTATGTGTCTTAACTTTTCACAAATGCCAGTCTTAACTAGTACAGCTTTATAAGAATTCTTTTAAGTTTTAGCAAGTATTTATTTTAGTGTAACAGGATTAAAGTATAGATAAGGTGGGGAAAAGAGAGAAAAAGAGAAACATTTCCTGTTCCCTACACAGGAAATGAGAGCAAAGACTCCAAGAAATCTTGAAAAAAGGTAAAGGCTTTTCTTTTTCAAAATTATCTTAACTATTTCCTGTAAATTTTGACTTTTCCTGTAAATTTTGGTTACCAGCTTGTCACTTTACACAAAAACTTGTTAAGAGGGATAGTTCAGTGCTACAGCACTTGCTTAGAATCCACAAGGCCCTGGGTTTGATCCCCAGCACTGCAAAAAACAAAACCAAAAAACCCAATTGAGACTTTGATGGAGATCACCCTAAGTCGCAGCTCTGTGATTTGGAAAGCATCGAAGCTGTCTATGAACATGGCACTTCTCTGCAATAGCTTACGTCTCTCATCCTGTGCAACAGGTATGTAACCACCACAATCAAGATTCACAACTTGCCCTGCACAAAAGAAGGGCAAGGATAGCAGCCCTGGGGAGTTCCGCCCCTGCTTCAGAACAAGTCTTCTAAGCATGTGTGTCCCTTGACGGTGTTTTCATCAAAATGCACATGCATGGTTCAAGTTCAAAGCCCAGTACCACCAAAAAATAAAATTTTTTAAACTTATGTACCTAAAACAAAAACAGACAATGGTTCAACTTCTGTAAACAGCAGTGTTTATTCAGCAGCATGGTTCGCTCAGCCTCTCCCACGGTCTGCAGGAAGCAGCTGTGGCTACGTGGGCAGTGTGAGCCCGAGCAGAGTCATTCAGGGACCAGACACTTGGAATGGCCACTAGACTCGAGGTAGCAGGGAACCGGACTACTTTGGCCCTCACACATCAAACCCACCTCATCAGCACCCTGCCTTGCACAAGCCATGACTTGTGGCTACTCTGGCCTTCCTGGGGAGGGAGGACCTAAGATCAAAACCAGAACTAAATAAGAACCAAGTAGATGCTTCCAAATCCACACCAAACAGAAGGGGGAGGTGGCAGGGCCTGCCCCTGGGGACCTGAGACCAGCACTTCTGTGGCCCTGCCACCTACCTGTCTGCTGCTATAGGAATTCAAGTGTAAGTATCCAGGTTCTGGCAAAGGAGATGGCAAGGTGGAGGGGAAACAGGGACTGAGGTAGCCCTGGGGTCCTCTTCTCTGCTCAGGTTACCTGCAGACCAAAGCCAGCTTGAGCTGAGGGGCTTTGTCCAGCAGCCCTCAGGAAATGCTAGCCCAGCAGAGTTGGCACCTTTGCAAGTGGGTCCCTACCCACAGACAGGCCACAAAAGCCTGTGTGATCCTGTCCCTAGCAGGAAGACATAAGATTGCCTCAGGACGTGTTGGGAAACTGACTTCAACAAGGTAGAGCAGAGTTGGCTTCCTGGGTGCCAGACAGGACCCCCAGCCCCATCTCCTGCACCTTTGTTCTGTCCTGGGTACCTGTGTACTGAGAGGCCATGTGGGTCCCCTGGTGACTGTTATGACTGCTGGGAGGCCCACTTGGGGCAGGCCCAGCTTGGGGACTGCCACACCAAGACCTCAGTGAGTGAGAAGAGCTGAAGGTGGGCAAGGAGGCTGCTGGCAGGTATCTGAGGAAAACCACTCCTTGGTGGGGCAGGGGCCATGACCAAGGGGCCAGCAAGAGGCCATGGGTTCCTGGGAGCTGCCCTTTGAGAATGAGAAGGCCTGCATGCCTAAGGCAGGCCCATAGTCACACATTTAAGAATGCAAAAGCTGATGTCTCTGAGACTGGAGGTGCTGTGGCTGACACCCCTTGGGGCCCTGTCTCAGGTAACTGGGGAGCCAGGTGAGGCTCCTCAACAGCAACTCTGGCCTCCACCAGGCGGGGACAGGCCACCAGTTCCATGCCAGCAAATAAGGAGCTGCTGCTCCACAGGCACCTGCTGGGAACTCCCTTCAGGATGTCCACACCCTCTGGTGCCCACTCAGGTCCTGCCCCCATCTCACTAGAACCTTCCAGTCGGGGCTCAGCCTCGTTGAGAACCCCAGGGGCAGGGAAGGGGCAGCCATCCAGGGATGGAGTAGACACAGGACTCCTGGGTAAGACTGGGGTGGAGCTCAGAGGCTGGAGGAACACCTGGCATCCAGGGGGAGGCACAGGGTCAGTCAGCAGGTCGGATGGGCCTTTGAGAGTAGTCACGGGGCCAGGCTCCATGTGAGGCCTTGAGGCAGGGGGCCGCTGTCCACAGGAGGCCTCCAAGTGCCTTAGGATCTGGAAGAAAAAAGGCCTTGAGGCTCCTGTGTAGTTCTGGAAATTATGTGGGAAGAGGCTTGTCCTTCCCGAGTGCCCTCTTCAGAGGGTAGGGACAGCTCGGGCAGGCGCCCCACAGTCAGGTGCTGCTGGTTTCCTATACATGGCACCTGTTACCAGTGCACACATGTGGTTGATCCCCTGTCATTGGAAGCTTCTGGGAACCATGGAGGCAGCTGAGGGAACCAATGTAGATTGATGCATCTGGTTATTCCAACTACTGGACACAATGCCGCTGTGACAATGGCACTCCAGACTCCCTGGGTGCCATGACCCAGGTGATTAATAGCAGATAGAGAAGACCTGGCCAATTACTGAGGAGCTGTGTGTTCAGCAGCCACAGGAGACAAAAAAAAGCCAGGGATGGGAATGGCACCAGTCACCAGGCAGATGGAGGCCAGATGGGGCAGGCGGAGAGGCCTCCAGGCATGCAAGTGCTGGGGAAAGTGGAGACAAACAAACACTTCTGTCCCCTCCTCACTTTCCTCCCCCACCCCAATCCAAGTCACATGGTGCGGGCCTGGGGGGGCATCTAGAGAGGGGAAGAAACCAGGCACCTGCAGTGCTGGGAGCACAGGGAAGGGGGCCCCAACAACTTTCCCTCTGCAGGCACCACCTGCTGGGAGGGGCCTGGGAGAGTGGTAAGGGCTGACTTCACCTGGCCAGGGACCACCATCAGGGCAGGGACAACCAAGACAGCCTCTGTGACTCCCAAGAGTCCCAGTGCACATGGGCCCCAGCTACCTTGGTGGCTTTGCTGGTCACAGGTCCCGGGCTACCCGCACTGAGATCCTGCAGCCGCTGCCGGGAGAGGAGAAGAACGTGCTCCTGGGGCAGGAGGTCGGCACTGCCGAGGGAGGCGATGGCACACAGGGTCCTCTGCAGGTGGCAGGAGGGAAGTTGGTGCCAAGGCGTTGCTCCCTATCCATGGCAGCAAAGCCCACTTGGGCGGCCTCACTAAAGTCCTCACTAGGACCAGGGATGGGAGGCACACAGCAGCCCCAACACAGGGCTGCCCTCACCCTCCCTAAATGCTCAAGGGCAGCCTCCCATCAGCTGGGGGATTCGCCCTGCTACCTTACACACCCCTTTGCACACCCTACACGGTGCATGTTCATTTGCATGCATACACATTCGCTCTCCTGCCCTCACCATTTGCTCACGCTCGCTGGTCTGGCCCAGCTGGCGGAGGAGCAGCTCCAACACGGACTCACAGTTGAGCAGGCCGCACCTGTACGAGGGAGGGGACATGTAGGTGGGATGGCCATGGCCCATCCCCTCCTCTCTCAAAGGGTGGGTAGGACCAAGCAGGCACATGTAGGCGGCTCACTCTTTGATGAAGTGTTGGGTCTCCTCGCGGCTCAAGAAGGCACGTGGCCCCTGGGCCACAGCTCTCACCAGGCTTAACTCTTGCTGGTAGTCACTTGGAGCCATAGCCTCGGCCCTGGTAAGAACATGGCTGGTTAAGGTGGCTGTGCCCTGGCAGACTCCCCCTCCCCACACTGAGGTGAGGCCTGGAGAGCAAGGAGGCTGGTGGACATCCCTTCTGGGAAGGGAGGCCACAAGTCCCACTTACCTTTCTGCCAGTTCTCCTGGCTCCCGGCTGGCCCCTGTGTCGCTGCCACACCGGCTGCCTGAGTCTGAGGCCCTGCTCAGGTCACTGGCCCGGGAAGAACTGTGAGAACTGGGACTGCCATCCAGCTCATCCCAGCCCCCTCCAGCCTGTCCAGGCTGGTGTCTCATGGCTGGAATAGACAGGGATGGCACATGAGACCTTCATGGCTTTGGATCAACCTCACGCCCCCCTCCCTGGAGGCCCTGGACCAGGAGACAGGGGCTGTGTCCTGAGCTGGGGGACTGGGGCTCTTGCCATACGGGCAGCACTGTTATTTGCCTCCACACCCACAAAACTCCCTAGCCCAAGGTTGATAGGAAGGAATGACACAGACCCCAAGGAAGGGGCTCTCCCTTCCATACCTTGAGGCCCTGGGATCAAGTTTCCAGGGGTGGGATGACTGTGGCTGCTTGAAGGTGTCACAGCAGGCTGGTAAGTGTCACCCCGTGGCAGGAGCCTCTGGGTATTGGGATTCTCAGGCCCAGGGCGCACAACATTGGCCACCACCTCTGCGGCCCTCTGGATGGTGGAAAGAAAGGCTTCACCTGCAGAGCCTGTGACCAAGAAAAGGGCTGGCATCAGCACCCCTGGACTTCCCCACTCAGGCCTGGGAAGGTCAGGATCTATGCTGCAGAGGCCTCCTGGTTGGGACCCCAAGCCCATCTGGAAGCTTCCTAGCATAGTTTCAGGGCTGATGGTTTAAGAGACTCAGCTTACAGCAGCTTAAGGCCAGGGTGTCCTGAGGGGCTCATCCCAGTACAACACATCTTTGTCTTTAGCCCTTCAATTAAGAGCTGGTAGGCCCAGGGCTGGAGAGGGGCCACCCATTCCTGTGAGCTCCCTGCAGAAGGTATACCCTCAATTAGTGTCAGCTGGAGCCCCCACAGCCATGACCAGAAAAGTAACAGTAACTGTTAGACACAGCCTGACATTCCCTCTAGGGGACAGCTGAGGTTGCTTGGTCCCTGTTGTGGGTTGCCACATACACCTCCAACAAAGAGGCTTCTCATGTTGGTGGAGTGGCTCAAGTGGTACAGCGCCTGCCTAGCAAGCATGAAGCCCTGAGACCAGACCCCAAACCTCAGTACTCGGGGGCAGAAAAAAGAGGCTTTCTCTGTTCTGACAACACAGGTGCCCCCACATGAGGTGTTCCCACCAGTTACAGCTCCCACCCAGGACTACTCTATGTTTCTGTCACAGCTGGAGCTACCAATCTCAGCCCCTCTAGCAGGGTTACTAACTCCTTGATGCCACCAGTTGGGCCCTGTCTATAAAGCAGACCTGGCCACACCTGACCTGCCCTCCTCTCCAATGGGCAGAGAAAGCAACAGTGTGGAACGCACCAGGAAGGAATGAGTCCAGGGATGGTTAGAGCCTAATGGTGTGTGTGGGTGCACAGCAAGGCCCAGCCTTGGCCCCTCCACATTCCTGCACTCCAGAGATATAGAGGCCTCACACAGGTCCTCCCCCCTTACCTGCTCGATCCTGCTCCTTGCTGTAGCCGAAACCCTGGAGGATGCTATGAGGTCTGGCCTGAGAGCCCATACCTAAGGGAGGACCGGGCATCAGCACAGGCAACCCCTCAGCCCTGCCCAGGACACTGGGAGACAGAACCCTGATGACAGGCTGAACACGGTCACCAGGGTCACATACCTGCTGGAGGAAGGGCCCTAGGTAGCTGGGAGGGAGGCAGTGGCAACACAGCATCAGAGAACAGGGCACTGCTTAGGTCCTAAACAAGGAGGTGGGTGTTCAGTGTCCCACTGGGGCCTGCTGTCTTGTCCCCCAACCCCAGCAGCTCTGCTCCATCCCAAACACTTCCCCGGAGCAGCCCAGCTAGTCCCGGTCAGCAAGAAAAGGACAAACAATCTACAGACATTGCAACACATGTCCTGCTGCTCTGTGGGCCATGGCCACAACCCTTAGCTCACCTGGGCAGCTGCCCGCACCTTCTGGTACAAGCTGTTCCCATGAAGAGGGTCCGGGGGCCCTGCAAAAACTGCAGGGCAAAGAAGGCAGACAGGGAAAGGGGCTGAGCAAGTTTTTAAGACCCACTCCATCCAGGCAGCACTTTAGCAACCCCACCCCTTTTCCCTATGGCTGGCCAGGACATCCTTTCTCAGGGTCCTGCACAGACTCCTGACTCTTCCTTCCTCAACTCCCACAGGGGCTCCCATCCACCTTCATGGCAGCTGCTGTGTCCCCAGGAGCCCACCTCACCTCCTGCCTGAGCTCGTACATTGCCCGCCTAACTGTTCTTTGGCCCATTCTCCACCCAGATGCACTATAAGCACTTCAGAGGCTTCCTGGGGACAGGATGACAAAACCTGAGGTCTCGATCATAACCTAAAACCACTTGGTCCAGCCCAGTTCATCCCCAGTCTCAGCCAGAGTGAGGCTCCCTCTGCTAAACAGCTTTAGTCCTGCCAAATCAAGTTTTCTTATGTCATATTAAATCCCTCCAAGGTGGGTGCTGGTGGCTCATGCCTGTAATCCTAGCTACTCAGGAAGAAGAGATCAAAGCCAGTCCAGACAAATAGCTCGAAACCCTATCTTGAAAATATCCAACACAAAAATGGGCTGGCTGAGTGACTCAATTGGTAGAGCACCTGCCTACAAGCCCAATACTGCCAAAAAAAAAGAACTAAATTCCCCACCTTGGGGCCTTTGAACATTACAGAGGGCTCTACAGAGCCCCTACACATGACTATTCTGCCTCATCTTTTCATGGCTGAGAGCTACTCCTTGGAGACTCCCTCAGCAGGAGCCTCCAGCACAGATAAATTTCCCTTTTCCCCTCTTCACAAACCCAGACCAATCAACATCCCCTCCCTACCAGCCAGGCCCTCGCTTCCCCTCAGCACACCCGTACCTCCCTATACCTGTGGCTTCTTGGATGAGGGCAGGGTTGCGTTTGAGGATGAGCAAGAAGGAGGAGGAGCCATGGCCACACAAGTAGAGCAGAATCTTCAGCACCTGGGAAATCAGGAGGCATGTGGTGTTGGTAGGGTCCGGTACTGGACATTTAGGCAGCTGGACCTGGGCTATACAGCCTCCCCTCCAGCTGGCCACCCACCAGCAGGAAGCTGCAGCCTGGCTGTGCTACTCCAGTACTCACCTTGAGCTTCACGTGGCCGGAGCTGCTGCCCAGGCGGTTCAGCAGGTACTCTAGCAGGCACTGGCTGCTGCCCAGCGACTCATGGGAGATTTCTGGGACACACTTCGGTTAGGGAAGGAGCAAGCTGCCATGGCCATGCTGGCTGAGAAGCCTGCCCTCCTATTGCCATCAGCCTCCTCAAGTCATGCCCCCTGCAGGCCTGGTTTCAGGAGCACTGGGGCTTCTGGGGTCTCCTGGGCCCCAAGTCATTGGTATTGTAGCTTCCAGGGCCCACTCACACCTGGCTACTACGAGAAAGGAGCCATGGGTGCCCCTGGGATAACCCTGCGTGCCACAGCAGGGCCCTGGGAACACTGAGAAGGATACTGGCAATCTCTTCAAACAAGTAGCCAGGGCACGGGACACCATCATCTGAGGTTCCTCGCAGGAGAACGGGGAGCTGGGAGGCAACAAGGGCCATGGTGAACAACTTACACCGGCAGTCACCAAAGGTGACAGAAACGGGCCTCACGCTGTTCTGACATGCTGGCCTGGTAGAGGACCCAAGAGGGACCACAATCTGGCCACAGGGGGACTGCAGAGGATCTGCTCGGAAAAGTCAGGGATGAGTGGCCCTGGGGAAGAGTACGTCTACCTAAGTCACAACAAGGTACAACCCCCCAGCATCCTTTGCCTACCAGTGTGGAAGAGGATTTGAAGGGCCTTCAACATCCCCACCTTCTGAAAAGAGCTTTAGGAGTACAGAATAGCTGTACATGGGGGACAGCCTGTGACGTTTACGTATGTGCTTACAGTGTATCTTAATGAGACTCATCTCCCATACTTACTTTTTGACTAGTAAAAACAAAAGGGCTTGTGGCTTTCAGTGCAGGGATGTGAGTGGAGCTGGCTCTCCGGAGACAAGGCTCCCGCTCAGCTCAGTAGCGGGTGTTGCCTCCTTACGATCACTCTTAAAAACTGGAAACGCCTAGTCTCACATTACTCAGTGTCTGGACAGGCCAGGGGTGGACCCAGGGGACGCGTGGACAGTGCCAGGTGCCGATCAAAGGCTTGGTCTTCCTACAGTAAATACCTGCACCCCGCACTACCGTGAGGCACCTCCCTGTGTCTCCATCACAGGCAGAGGTCTATGGGGCCACAGAGAACAACTCGATCGGAGCCCTACACAGAAGGCTGACCCTCCCACAGCTTGGCTTCTAGCAGCCTAAGGCGCGTCCCTGGGACCACCCGGCGTCCCAGGACTTCACAGTGTGTTGTAGACAACGGCTAGCAACAGGCCCCTGACCTCTCTATCTTGGACCACCTACTAAATTGGGCTTCCAGCTGCCTTCTGTCCACTGGAGACTTCCCGCACCGTATCTCCGGGACCTGAGGACCACCGGGGACCCCAGTCTGCGAGGTCTCCCGCTGCCCCTCAGCCTCCCGCCATCAGAGGGGACTCGACCCTTCTCAGCTGCGGCTGCACAGTCCATTCCCGCGGCTCGAGTGGGGTCCTGGACCGCCCGGGCATCCGCGGGCCGGGCCAGCCTCACTTACCCGGTGCAGAAAGCTCAGGCGGTCGCGTAGCGCAGGTGCGGCCGCCATGATGTAAGTCACCTCCCCCGCCTGCCCCGCTTCCGCCAGGCCTGGATTCTCCAATCATCGCATGGCTCTGGCCTCTCCGGCCAATTGCTTGTAGGGGGCGGGCCCCAAATTGGGCTTCGTGAACAATTTTAAGCCTAAGCCAATCCGAAGTCCCTGACCACAGACAGATAAGCACACCAGCCAATTGTAGGTCTTACACCAGGAGACCCTGGCCAACCAGGAAGAGCGGTAAAGATTATGGGCGGAAGCGCTTACCGACCAAAAGTCGGACACCGGAAGAGGACGGGCTTAAGATGGCGGCGCCCACGGGTGCCGGGAAGAGCTGCTCATGTCGGCCAACGTGACGGTGTGGGGACGTGTGAGGAGTCGTCTCCGCGCCTTCCCCGACCGCCTGGCAGCTTGCGGGGCCGAGGTGAGGAGCCTCGGACGCGGCTGTACCTGAGCGGCAAGAAGGGCCGCGCCGGGCGGTGGCGGGGAAGGAGAGAAGAGGGCCTGGACCGTGGTCAGGTCCGGTAACCTGTCCGTCCCCTCGCAGGCCGCGGCGTACGGCAGGTGCGTGCAGGCCTCCGCGGCTCCCGGCGGCCGCCTGGGCAAGGATCTCTGCGCACGGGAGTTCGAGGCCCTGCGGAGCTGCTTCGCCGCCGCGGTAAGTGGGCGCCGCCAGTTTCCCACACGGTGATCAAAGAAGCACGTGGGGTCGCTCAGCAGGGCACAGAGAGAAGTCTTACCTCTGCCGAAGGGTGCAGCTCGGTTTGTCCTGCTCTGCCCCCCACGCTGACGGACGGGTTTGGGCTCCCAGTCTTCTCGCTTGGCTAGCCGTTGTTTTGGGCTTAGGACGAGGTTTTCCGATGCAGTGGCAGTTTTCCAGCTCGTGGAAAAGTGTTTTCTCAAGGCCCCCCGCAGAGAGGGGAGGAGCGCTGGCATATTCGTCAAGCAGCTTAAGATCAGGGCATCTGGCGGTGAACAGCCAGCCCTTTGACCCCAAGAACCGTGCGGGGCCAAGCAACGTTTCACAAAGCATGCAGGCAGCAGCCGGGGAGGGTAGCTGGCGTCTTCACGGTGATAGTTAGACGTGACTCCTTTGACAGGAAAGACCTCACTGTGGTTGATTCTCACACCCTCGCCCCCATTCCCTTCCACGGGGTCGCCCCTGGCCTGCCGGAACTTTTCCACCAGATGACCTCTTCTCTGCGTGCTTGCAGGAGAGGATCCCGCCAACCTCAGTATCAGTGGTGAGCCGCTGTCGCCGAGGGGCTTCTGGGGCACCATCTGTCTTCCTTGATCATGGTTGCAGCTACCCTAACCCCCCCTCCTCCCCACCATGTTCTCTTTGGGCGGTACTGGGGTTTGAACTCAGGGCCTCACTCTTGCAAGACAGGTGTTCTACCACTTGAGCCACTCCACTCCCCCTTCCCCCTTCCCCCTTGCTAAGTGCCCTTGTGTTAAGTGCCACCATGGGTCCTGCCAGGCACCCCTTTCACAGAAAAGGGAGGGAAAACAGCTGCAGGTCACCTCAGCAGTCTAGGAAGAATGGATGGAGTCTGTTCTAACCAGAGCAGTGACAGGTTGCGGTGGGAACAGCCCTGTGACCCCTCCACTACTTTTTGTCATTTTTTGGGCCCTCTGATCACTTGTCTGCCAGTGAAAGTCTTGTGAAGGTGACCACTTACTATAAATGGGTGCTGCAGTTTGCACATCTCCATTAGAGTTCTGGAGAAGGAGGGCTTATGGAATCTGGTGGAGCTGGCCACAGTTGATGTTCCAGAACAGGACTGGGAGGTGCCACCTGCAAATGGGGCTTTGACCACAAGGGTCTTGGCCCCCATCGTTCTGGCCTCCATCTTCCTTACCTTTGATTCAGTGGGTCTGGGATGGGTCAGTATGCCAGTGGTCACCTGCTTACAGTGAGCTGTTCAGGCAGAACTGGATCAGGGGAAGGGTATTTGGACAAGAACTCAGCAGTTTTCGGTGAATCTGAAACTGTTCCGCGATTGCCCTCCGCAGAACAGGCAAAGTATGTAGGATGCCCCTTCTTTCCTTTTTTTTTTTTTTCCCAGTAGGACTAAGGTTTGAACTCAGGGCTTCTTGCTTGCAAAGCAGGTGCTCTACTGCTTGAGCCTCATCTCTAGTCCATTTTGCTCTGGTTATTTTGGAGATAGAATCTTATAAACTATTTGCCTGGGCTGGCCTCCAAGATCTTCCTAATCTCATCCTCCCAAATAGCTAGGATTACAGGTATGAGCTCAGCGGAACACCCCTTCTTAATTCATGTACTCATTTCCAGAAGAACTCGGAGAACTAACACCTTCCTCAAGGTTATTATGGCCCAGCCTATGCTCTAATCTGTTACCAGCCTCCCATCCAGTGTTGTGTCAGTCACCAGAAGTTATGCTTTTTTTTTTAACCCTTTTGCCTTGCTTCCTGACTTTTGGAAGTTTCCCAGCCTTACTGTACTCCCTGAGCAGGGACAGGCAGCCAGACAAACTTTCACTCTTTGTGGTTCATGTTAGCAATGCTCACAGAAGTATGTGTGTATGAGACAAAGAACAGACAAGACACACCCACTGTAGAGGTTTCTGTCTCCTCTACCATCTTTCTGCAACTAACCAGGAGTCAGTGTTTGACATGTGGTCATCTGTGACCCCACCTCCCTTACACTTCTTTGCCTAGGTCCAATAAAGATATCTGGCAGTGGTCCCTGCCTGTCCCTGCCCGGTGCTTAGTGGAACTTTCACTCAGACATGGGAGCCATTCTTCACCATCAGGTGACTGAGTTCAGGCAGGGCCCCCACTACACACCAGCACCCAAGTTTCTTGTAAGGTATTTGGTGGAATCTGGCACTTAGTGTGCTAGTTTTCTTCCTTTTCAGCCACATGTAACTTGAAAATAAGCCACTCAAACACAATGCTTTATTTTTCAGGCCAAGAAGACCCTGAAGGGAGGCTCCTAGGAAGGACCTTGAGCTCTGGTCCTCAATCAACACTGCTCATGGGCACAAGCACCTCATACTGATGGCACACAAGAAGTGCTCCTGAGCGGGGAAGTTCTTGGATGTTTTAGTATGTTTCTTTCCAGCAGGGTGAACCTTGGGCAGAGCAGGGATTTATTTCCCAGCATTTTCTATGTAAGCATCTTGGTTAGAGTAAGATGTAACTGAGCCATCAGTGAAGATTAAATCCTTCATGGTTTCCAGCTCATTGTACAGAGTGGTCTGTGGACCTGGCCTCTCCCAGGGATACAACCCTGCCTCCACATCCTCAGCTCTAAAAAAAGTTGGCAGGTCTAGGTCATGGAACTCTGCCACAGGGTCCCCCTCCCACCCCACTTTTTTTTTAATGGGCAGTACTGGGGTTTGAACTCAGGGCTTCATGCTTGCTAGGCAGGCGCTGTACCACTTGAGCCACTCTGCCAGTTCTACAGGTTACCCTGTTAAAAAGGCTGTCAGTATTTAGCCTGAGTCTATTGAAGCCAAGCTCCTAGAACTGATGGCCAGTGCACAGGACACACCAAAGATGAAGTCCAGCAACACACAACACAAAAGGAGCCCGTAGTAGAGGGAACCCTCCACAGGGACTTGGTTAGGCACTTTCTGGACTAAAAAAGGCAGTTGCCTGAGCTGCCAAGAGGGTCCTGTTTACAGCACCAGCAACAACTAGCAACTGTGTGCTGCAGCCCCTTCCACATAGGGACAGCCACCCGCTGCAGCCTCCACTTGGCCAAAGCCCAGTTGCTACTGATGGCTCTTGACCTCATTCTCTTGTCTCCCTTACCTGTGACCTAAAACCAAGGTTAGATATGCAACATGTCCCCACTGCACATAGAGAATGCAGTGCCTGTGGCCTGAGAGCCACCTACTGGGTACTATGGGTACTACTCAGTCCCTGTACCTCCTAGGGCATGGAGGTCAATCTGTCCTTGGGCCACAGTTTGTCTCTGCCCCAGTTCTGAGAGCAGGGCCAAGGGCCCTCATGCACTACACCCCATGAGTTATAGTCTATACCTCCATGTGGCATCTAAATGTTCCAGAATTTGCCTGACTTCTTGAGGACTGGAAACCCCATGTCTGATAAATGCCATGTGTTCACCTGCAGACACATGAGTTACTAGACAGAGCAGAGGCCAGCCATTGTACAAAGGTTCTTAATTTTGTCCCACAGGGCAGGGCAATGTCAGGTCTTAAAGAGGACCAGAATGCTGACAATCCTGAGCCACTACAGCCCATCCCTCATGCTGCTGCCAGCCTGTTAGGAGGGAGGTGATAGTCCGGCAGTGATTGGATTGAGAAACACTAACTACTCAGTGTTCCTTCTTAAAATGGCCTGGAGCTTGCAGCCCAGGACCAAGCCTCACAGCATGGACTCCATTTTCCAAATCCACCACACCCTCTAAGTCCTCTGACAACTCACTAACTAGTTAGTGCTTCCATGTCTTCTCTCTGAATATTTCCAAATCTGGTTCCCCGTGGGGTACACCTGCTCAGGTCACTTGAAGTCGGTCTGGCAGGTGCTTCCTGCCAGATGGTTTGTGGATCCACTGCTGCTTCTCATAGCCTAGCACAGCTCAGGCCCCATACTTCTCCCAAGCCTCCATTGGCCTTTTCTTATCGCTCTGTCAGCCCACTCCAAATTCAGTCTTCAGGACTACATTCACTGATGAGGACTCCCAACTGGTGTTGGGTGCAGCAGAATGGTTTCTGTTGCCTCTGCAGCTGTGTCATCCAGCATAGGTCTCTGAGTGCTCCCAGCATGCCGTCTCAGTCCATCTGGGTTGCCACAGCAGAACACAGACTGGAAGATTCAGAAAGAACAGAAGTGTACTTCTGGCAGCCTGGAAGTTGGGAAGTCCAAGAGCAAGGTGTTGGTGTCTCATGAGGGCCCTCCACTTGCATCCCAATGGGTCAGAAGGCAGAAGGGTGAGAATGCTGCCCAGAAGGGCATTGGTCCCGCCAGTGAGGATGGGGCCCTCCTGGCCTAAAAGGCCCACCTCAATACTCAAACGGCAGCCCCTCCACACTCAACCATAGCAAATGGCTCCCACATAAAACTTTTTTTTTTTTGCAAGGATTTACTTAGCAAAATGCGATAAAGCAGGGAGAAATGGAAAAGGAAAAAAGCACCTCCTATTTGACATGCAGAGGGTGGAAGCAGAGAAGCTCCCACACAAAGTTCTTTGAGGGCTGAGCTCCTCTGGATTCTTGCTCTGCCCAGAGGCACACACTGCTGTCCCCACATGTCCCTACTCTTCAGGGGAGCACTCAGAGGCAGGTATCACATGCCACTGGTCTGCACAAGGGTAGACTGGATCCATGTCTGCCCAGGGAACAGCTGACTTGAAGGGTGGCTCACTGGTAGCCCAGCCTGTAAGTGTTGGCCAGGACCACTAGGTGTCACATGACCAGAAACCAGGCTGTGCCCCTGAAGTAGAGCGCCAGCCCTGCTCTTCCACAGTTCTGGCAACAAGCCCCACCCTGGGGCCTTTGTGACCTCTGGGGGAAGAAGTTTGCTTTGCCTCCCTACCTGAGGGGCTATTGACTAGAAGTGGGGGTGGAGGTGTCAGCCAGGAGGAAGAATTGAGAGGTGGCCCAGGGCAGCAATGGCAGAGGCAGGGCCAGTCATTATACCCATCTGTACTGGGCTGGGCTGCCCCACCTGCTCTTAGGACAGATGTTATCTTGGCAAATCAGGGAGGAGGGTAGAATGACCTCCAGAAAGGAAAAGAAAACTGGGTCAAGGTAAGGTACTCTGGAAAATCAAGCCATGTAAAAACTCCATTCTGGCAAGGTAACAAATGGAGTTCAAATCTAACCAGGTGGCATTTTATCACTGAGCAATGGATTATTTGAAATTTAGTCAAGAAGGAAGGACAGGAGGTTACCTGTAGCCCCTGCCCTTTTCTGAGTGTGTCCCTCCTGTGTGAACAGTGCCCCTGGCCCCACCTAGGGCCCAGGGTTCAGTAGGAGTCACAGCTCAGCCTGTGGCAGCTGCCATTCTGTTTATTCATTTTCTAGTCTTCAGGCTGTCCAATGACATCTTTTAAGAAACTATAATGAAAAAGGACTTCAGGAGGTACAGGGAGAGCACAACCTGGGGTAGAGCCCCACCAAGGCTTCAGCGAACACTGGCAGATGTAGTTTTCCAAGTCCTTTGTGGCAGGGCCTGGGGTGTGTTCCCAGAGATGCCAGGCTCCTCTTCTGTCTCTGCCTCATAACTGCACCCTCCCTGATTGCCCCAGTGGCACTGGGGAGAGGAAAAGGGAAGACAGCTCAAGGGGAAGCCCTGCCCTCAGCCTGGAACCCATGTGGACACAGGGCAGACAGTACCTGAGCCTCAGTCTGCTTCTGCAATCAGCAAGGTGCATAAGGCCTGCCCTGGTTATAGGATTACATGCCCATTACCCTCCAGGGGATCTGCACGACCCAGAGCTCTGGGTTATGCTCACCCAGTTTGAGAGTCCTGTGATGTCTGGGTTGGGGAACTGTCTCTCCATGACCTCTAGTCCCTGCTTGATGTCAATCAATGACAGGTTTCCCTTTAGGTTATTACCCCAGATATTACCAGATTATCAGTGGTGGTTTATTTTTTAATTTCACAATTGTTTTCAAAGAATGGACCACGGGGAGAGTGCACACCCTGCAACCCCACCAGGTCAGTCACCTACCCCCTGGACCTCTTGGATACTAAGCAGCACCCCTGGAGGGCAAGAGAGGTGCTTACTGAATGAAGGTCTCCCACAGCGTGGTGGCGAATATGCAACACATCAAAATAACTGAGGAATAAGAGGCTATCACAGAGGCTGCAAGTTGCACCGGCCACATCAGCCAGTGGTGCAGCTTGACTTGAATAGGGCAGGGACAGGCAAGTCTGAACAGACACAGAAGTGCTGCCACCACAGCGGTGAATCTGACCCTTGAGGAGTCTGAGCCTCAGTACTGCTCAGCCAGCTCCTGGCAAGAGCCATTTCTCCTCCTGGGCCGGCGTGAGCTCCAGCTGCAGAAGTTTAGAGGCCTCAGATAAGTGGTGTGATATGGCAGGAAAAACATCGGGCAACAAAGCCATTGACTACGTGACCTTTTAGACCCTCATGGCACAATCTCCATATCCGATCAGGATACAGCCAGGGAAGACACAAGTCTCTGACAGGATGGCAGCCATTACCCAGCCACAGCCCTTGCTGTGTGTGCTCAAGCCTCCTCCAGAACTGTAGGCAAGTGTTTAATCTGCCGGCTGTGGACCACCTGCAATGCGCCCCCTGCAGCTTGGCGGAGCTGAGTGTCTAGGGCACTGCGGAGATCATTCACCTGGACTTCAGGCAAGGGGTTAAAGCTGATGATGATCCCGTCCTTTGGAGCCAGCTCCCCAGGTTGACGAGAGGGAAGGTCCCGCCGTGTCCTCCGAAGGTCAGAGCCGGCTTGTACTTTTAGGTCTCGGTTAGGTCTGGCATTGTCTGGCTTCTGACCTCCAGGGACAGCTAGTCCAGGACCCGGCTCAGGGTTTGGCCTCTGCTTGGGATCTTGCATGGCAGCACCCTCCCTCACTCTCTGCTGCTCATAAGGAGCAGGCGCATGGCCCCCTCCATGTGCCGCCTTTCTTGCTTCTGGGTGCCCATCCTGGCCCCTCTCAGACATGGCCGGGGGTTCTTGCTGACCCAACGCAGCCTGGGGCTGAGGAGCCATTCCTCCTGGCCTGCTAGATGGGCCTACAACAGGTGCCAGGTCTCGGCTCAATTTCCTGGGCTTCATGTGAGGGTCCCCAGCCTCTGCGCCATCCCCTGCCACAGGATGGTTATCCTCTTTCTGAATGTCAGCCCCAGTGGCTACTTCTTCTTTTCCAGTTTTCTTTTTTTCTTGGGAATCTTCACCAAAGTCATCCTGGCTCTGCCTGGGAACTTCCTCAGCAGGGAGCTTCTCTGGTCTCCTGGGTACCCCAGCAGGGTCTGGCTTGGGCACTGGTTCCAAGTCTTGAGGGAGTGGTTCCTTCACAGCATCAGCTGCCTTGGGCACAGCGCCCTTCAGGTCTTCTCTAGGCTTGGCCTGGACTGTCCGGGGCTCCACATCAGAGCCACCACCAGGAGGGCCAGCTGGGTCTCTGCCTGGGGACTCTTTGTCCTCCCCTACAAAGTGCTGGCCCAGCTCTTGGGGAAGAGCAGGGTGACCTCCAGGAACTCCAAGCACAGGATGCAAAGGATGCAGAGGGGTGCCTTCCACCATCTCCCCAGCAGGCCTATCTCGGGTCTCCTTCTGTCCTCTGAGCACAGCCACTCCGGGCTCTGGTTGCATGTCTGCTGCAAATGAGAGTGGTCATCAGGGCTGGAAGAGTGGTTCAAGTGGTTAAGAGCACCTGCCTAGCAATGGTGAGGCCCTGAAATCAAACCCCAGTACCACCAAAAAAAAAAAAAGAAAGAAACTAAAAGTGGTCATCAGTTTAGCCACATGAATGAATGCAAGCTGCTGCTGCAGGGACTGCCCACAGGTGAGAATCACAAATCCAGACTGAAACTCATCCTTTGGGATCCAGTACCCCCTGTAACTGAGGACACCAGGAGACACCCCCCATCCAGCCCAGCTATCTCCCCTGCTTGTGGGCCCTGCCTACCAGGCCTGGACTTGTCTTCATCATCCTCCTGCCTCTGTTGGCGGATCTCCTTGTGCTGCTCCTCAATCACAGCCAAGAGCTTCTCCTGCTGGTCCAGGAGGCGCTTTTGCTGCACCTGCTGCTCTTTGATGACCTGCAGTAGGACGGCGTGGTCCAGCATCTCTGCCCTTCCGGCTTCTAGTAGGGACACACATAGTTGGGCTGCCAGATGCCACCCACAGGGTGTCTGCCCTGCCACACCCACACGAGCAACACTGTCTCCATCACACCAATCCTGCCAGCACAGGTGTTCAGCGGGGACCAGAGGACCTGGGCCCTGACTAAGCCGAGTCCCCTTGGCCAGTGGTTGTCCCACCTGCTTTAGCTCTCCCATTGCTGTGGGTCAGACACACTCACTGATCCGGTGTCTAGCCCATTGCTAGCTGAAAATGCGTGTCCAGAGGAAAACTGAGTGGAGGGAACATGATGGGTTAGTTATGGTTCTTGGGGCTGGGCTGGGTGCTTCTCTTCCCACATCCCCCATTTCATACATTCTGAGACAAGCATATAAGATGATAAAAACTATAAGCTATTTTTTTAAAAAAAAGAATATCAAGCATGTAAGAAAATAAAAACTATAAGCTATTAAAAAAAGAATATTGACACTTTAATAAAGTTTCCTTCAAGTGAGAATCTTAAAAACACAAGCAATCTTCATTTTAAGTAGAATGTGAGAATGGGGTATCAGTGTAGCCTGGGCAGCTATAGCACACAGCTGTCCAACACCCACTCCTGATGCCCACTCTAGACACCCTGGGATGATCTTAGCTTGAAGGGGAGCTGCACACCAGTGACTAAGGGAAGAGGCAAGCTGAAGAACAGCATGGATAAGAGGCCCTTAAGATCTGCTCATACCTGCTGTGTGCTGTCCCTACCCACAAGTTAGAGCACAGCACCCTTCTGGTCAGCATGGCTGAAAGTCTCAGCTATAGGTAGGTGGGGAACTGGCTTTTCACTACAAACATGGAGGCCTTGGGTCAGTATGTGCAGCAAGCAGCCATGGCTTATGTATGTTTTACAATGTGCACATTTTCAAATTAGAAATCTTTGGAAGATGATGGGTTAAGAAGTGGTGTAAAAGTGCAAGTCAGAAGGAAGACCATTTTGTGCACAGTGAGAGTGAACATCCGAGCAAGGGAACCATGTGCTGGACACAGACTGACAGGTACCACCCTCCCTGATGTAGCCCGGTGACTGGCTGGAGAGTTCTCAGTCAGTGTGTTCCCATGGGCAGCAATGGATCCCCATGGACACACCCCTGGGCCTTGCCCAAACTCTCTGGTAGCCAGCACAAAGACCTGCAGGCACATGGACCAGTGGAGAGGATGCTGAGGCCAATCACACGGACAAGGCTGACCTCCAGGAGGAGGGGCAGCCCCTGCTCCCTTCTGATGCCCTCCACCTGCCTGGAGGGAAAGGCCACATAGCATGTGGTGGGCTTCACACTCCTCCTGCACATGAGGAAGCTAAGGACACCAAACCCATTAGCCACACTTCACCCTGGCTGTCTGTAAGTCATGATCATATTATGGTCAATGGTACAAGAACACATCTTCCTGCCTCCAAGGACAGGGTTCTGGAGGAGTAGCCCCTGCCTCACATGCTACAAAGGACTGGTTCTGGATTGGTTCTGGGAGGGGGAGGAAAGGTGCCATGTCCAGCTGGAAGCCACACAGACAGATGTGAAACAACATGGAGCTGACAGGCTGTCCCCAGCCAGAGTCCATAGGGACCAGGTGCACAGATGAGATGGGAATCACCAAATATTGAGACACATATGGGATGTGTAAACAGGCCATGCACATGGCAGCAGGTACATACAGCCCTTACCCCACCTCTAGCTCTGGTGGTGCCTTATGCAGTCCTCTTACAGATTCCCTTCAGCTGTCCTTCAAGTACAGTAAGACCACAGGAAGGCTAAGAAGGACCAAGGCATTTATAAAGGAAGGGAGAGTGAGTTGGACCCCACCTGGGGCTGTGCAGGGTGCTGCTCCCTGGAACTGATAGATCCTCATGCAGAGCCCTCACTGGGCAGGTTGTGCAGACCAAGGTGCTGTTCTCACACCATAAGACCCTCCACAAACACACTTTTCATTTCGACACACTCCTTTCAAGTCATACCTGCTACTATCTTTTTAATTTCAGCTGTTCGTTCCGTTGAGAGGCATATGGAAGAAAGGCAAAATAGGAAACTGTGAAAAGTCTCTCTTTCAGAAAGAAAAAAAAAAAAAAATCAAAGAATCAAACAGGTTTAGGTAACAGGTTAGAGAAACTGGAATAGGCTAGAGAAACTGGTATCAGAGACAACAATAGCAAATGTGGGAACAACTTTCCAAGTAACTTCCGAACTCCAGAAACCCAGTGTGCACCTTCAGGCTTGTGGGGCAACAGGCTCAGCCTGAAGCAGCCATAGAAGCTGCAGGCCCTAGCCTGCCTGGCCTGCACGGTGCTAGACTCAGATACTGTCCTGAAGCTGGAAGCCCTGCTGTGGGCAGTCTGGGCAAGAAGTAAACCAAGTCTTACCAACCCTGTGAGCAGCTCCAACACCCCCAAGGCAGGCCCAGAGGTAGCCAAGTTCAACACCCAGAGGTTGACCCAGGAGAGCTGAGCAGCCCACTGCCTGCTCCCCACACACAATGTCAAGAGGTCAGACCTCCCAGTATGGAAGCATAGATGGGCTGTGTCCTGAGAACAGGGTACGTGAGGGGGGGTGTCAACCTAGAAAGTAACTGGCACAGACACATGTTGGTCACCAAAAACAAGGGATGGATGATCACCAGAGGGCACCTGGGAGGGCCACCACCACCTGCCCTACACAGGTAGCACCACAAGGAGAGAGAGGGTGTAAAAAGCCAAAACGAGTGCAGTTTGCAAGATTCAGAGTGAAGACAGAAAGGGCAAGCTTCAGGTGGGCAGGGGAGTAGTCTTTACTGCAGGCAAGCACAGTGTGTTCCTGGGCTAGGCACTGAAGGTTATTAGGATCATCACAGCCCCGAAGAGGGGCCCTAGGCAAGGCACGGTCTTTAAAAAAAGTGTTCACATCTGGGTGTACTAACACCCCACACCTGGCTGGCTTTAAACACCTCAGTGTTAGAAATATTAACAGGCCTGCTTTAAAATTAAAAAATGATAATTAAAAGCCATATGACAAATAGATTTTTTTTTTTAAAGGAAAGACAGGAAGACAAAAAATGTTCCTAGGAGGTGTCAGGAAGAAAGCTGGTGGAGGGAAACAAAGGGAGGTCACTGAAGGCACTTGCAGGGAGAGAAACTAGAATGAAAGGAGCTTCAGGGCACTGCAGGGCCAAGGACCACCTACCCTTCCCAACTTTACCCCAGGGCCACTCAGGAGGCACTGTAACCGGCCTTACCTTCCAGCTTACTACCAGCCTGCTCTCCGCCTGGCTGCTCCATATCCCTCTGCTCCGGCCTCTGTGCTGGGAGGGGCGCCTTCCCACCTGTGCACACGAAACTCAGTTTTAAAAAAACACTTGGGGGGGGAGGGAGGGGGGAGCAAGGAGGCAGGCGGCAGATGTTTCCTAAAATGACTCCATTGTCGCTTCTCCCTCCCCCATCAGCACAGTTTATATTCAACCTGATGATTACCAGGGAAGTAATAAAAAAATATTTAACAATCTCACAGGCTTGTGGCAGCGAGCCAATGTTAACTACCTTCACCAATTAAAATGCAGCCACCGTCCTAACTAGCTCTTAGACGGGCACTTAACAATGTGTTACCTGTCAAGCGCTCCACGCTGTCCCCCGTGTGCGCCCAGACACATGAGAACAGCGTGGCACCTGACACTTAGTGGTCTGGCAAACAACTGTGTGACAGATATTATAGTAGCTGTCAAGCCACCAGGCTCTTCCTTTTCCCCACCAGCTGCTGGAGGGGCTGCTACATTCTCATGCTAATCTTGTGAAATGAGAAGGAGACAGGGACAGAAGAATACTCAACTCCTTCTGCCTCCCCACCCCACACACACCGCAAGAGTAGTTTCCTAGGATAAACCCCAGGCTGACACCCACCAGGGTCGCTCTCTGTGGGTTTCCATGTGTCCCCGGCTGCGTTATGTGCAGCCTCTTCCCCTTCACCTGCCACCAGGGCTTTCTGTTCCACAGAGATTGCTGCCCTGGGCTGTGGCTGCACATTACTGTCGTCTGGTCTGGAGTCCTCTTGGACAGCTGGCTGACCATTTGCTTCTGGAACCTTCTGAGGATCTTTAGGAAGATCACCTGCTTCCTCCAAGGCCTGGGCTTGCTCGGGTCTCTTCCTAGCCTCTCCCTTCTCCGGCTCCCACTTGTCTCTCTCTGACTCAGGCAGAGGCGGCACCATCTGCTCCTTGCCCCCCGGAGCCTCTCCATCTGTGTGTCTGGAAGGTAGCTTGTTCTCCTCCAGCCCTTCTTGGTCTTGACCTTCATCTACCACCACCTTGTCATGAGGAATGGGAGGTTCATGGCGGTGGGCCTCACCCATAGGGACAGCAATACCTGGAAGGGCACAAGGACAGGTTGGGAAACTAAGCTGAGAGGGCTCCTCCTTACCCTTCTCAGGGAACCTGAACTAGACTCTGGCTCCCGATGGTGGGATGAGGGTCAACAAGTGCCAACACCCCAGGTCCCCAGGCTAGCTGAGGACTGACAATACCTCTTAAAGTTACAGGAGGAGCAGTATAGCAGCTGATTGGCTAAGGGGAATGAAAAGACGAAGGAGGAAGAAAGGCAAAATCTAGGACTGGGTTCAGGGAAGACACACAGCCTCAATAGTCCCTGCTAGCACCACCCACCTTGACCAGGACGATCGAGCTGTGCGGCCTCCTGCTTCTTCTTGGCGTCCTCTCCTCCAGGCACATCTACAGGGCCCTTAATCTGGGCCTGCTCCAGCTCCTCTTTCTCTGCTGGCGGCTTTAGCTTCTCCCGGCCATCTTCAGCTACATCCACAACAGGGTCCTGGACTGTAAGCACAGCATAGTGATCTGTGCTATGCTTCCGTGCAGCTACCCATCAATCAGCACAGGTGACTGGGTGGCTCTCCCCAGATCTGATGTTTCTCAGCCAAGCGGCAGAGACTAGGCAGTTATTTTTTTTCCTGCTCAATCATTAGTAAGTAATTATCACAAAAAAATAGTGTTTTTCATGTGTATACATAACAAAAATATGTCAAAATGCAATTTACACCGAACTGGGCACAGACCACTCTGTGTAATCCTCAGTCATGGCCACCAGATGGCGGCATGAGCCAACCACCAGGCCAAGGGTCCCCTTTGCAAGGTTCCTGCTCAAAATCCCCACCCCAAGGCCAGGAATGAGAGAGCCTTTAAGGAAAATAATATCAGGAATGTTAATTTGCAGGCCTGTGGGGGAAATTCACATCAAAAGGAGAATAGAAACAGAGGCTGCCAAGGCTGCGCCCTTCTATCTTCTACAAGTGCTATAGGTGATGCCCATACTCCCAGAGTCACGCAGCACAGGGACCAGCAGGCCCACAGAACTGGTCCAAATGGAGACAACTTTCTATGTGTTCTGCAAACATAGCAGAAGCTAAAGACCAAAAGTTGGTGAAAAATAACTTTGGAAAACAAAATCACTTCATCCCAGAAGCCCAAAGGAACCCTTGAGCCCCTTCCTTGGACTGAAGTTGCCCAGAAAAGGGAAGTAAGAGTACAGTGAGGTAGGCTCAGGCTATGCCAAAACCCATGGACCCAAGGGAGGCCAGGTGGGGAGGAGACACGCCTGGGCCTGTCATGTGCAGGTGGAAGGAAAACGGAAAAAGCTGCCTTGGCTTTAATCAGCCTCATAAAACTGACCTGATGTTTTAGTCTGGGGAGGCAGAACCAGGCATAAGGGGCCTACACACTGTTTGGAACTGAATGACCTAAACAAACTGGAAGACCGCACCTCCTTACTGGGTGACAGACTGGCTCACAGAAAGCAGACTGTGGGTTCTACAATGTAGCCAGGTGGTAAGGCAGGTGAAAATGCACTGGTCTCTACCAACAATTAACTTGTTCCCTTGGCAGGAGCAAGAAGCAACTGTAAATCAGGTCTTTCAGCAACTGCAGAGTTAAGGAGGGTAGGGGCACTGAAACGAAGGGAAATGCTACTCTCCATAGGACAGTCTGCTCTAAGCAGCAGCTTTCTCAGGGCTACTTCTGTCTGAGTCCCAAGAGGAGCTTGGTGTGGCTGGCAGAGTGTTCTGTGCAGGCCAGGGATGACCACGCAGGCAGCAACAACCACACAAGCATGGAACTGCCCTGAGGTCCCTTGGGAAACCTCCTGGGAGCGCTGCACCTGCCTGTAGTTCTAGCCTGACACTGGACTTGACAGACAAAGGATAAGAGGCTACAAGAGCTTCCTGGCTCACACTGACAGCAGCCTCGGCCCAGCACACTCTGCTGCTGGAGGGCAGCAGACACGGCTTTTCTCAAGATGTAACCAGCTTCTGGCTATAGCAAAACTTACCAGAAAATTTCAAAATTGGCAACTAGAAGACCCCTGTGCTCTGCCCGTTTCCAGTCACAAGGTGACAGAGAAGCATAAACGGGAAATGGTACTGTGTAGTGAAGGGGTTCTGCCAGTCCCACAGGCCAGATCATGACTGAGAGCTGCTCAAGAGGGAAGGCTGGTCAAGATGGGGAAGAGCAGACAAAGGCTGGCACCTGTCCACAAATGCCTGAGGCAGCTCCAGCGAGGGACTCCCATACTCGAGGAGTGGACAGCATCCTGGTCATTTCAGTCCTTCTCATGCATCCTCCAGGTTGTCACCTCCATGGCCCACCAGCAACACTGGTAATTAGAGCCAGGAAAACCTCATATTTATGCTGTTCTCTGCCAACTCACTGCTGGGCAACAGCACAGGCCTTCAGCTCCTTCTACACACGAGAATGCACTGACATTGGTGACAAGCAACATGCTCACCGCCTATGGTGCTTCCCTGAGGGACAGAGGAAGGTTCTGCCTCACAGGTGGTGGGTGGTAGCTCCACTGACACCATCCTTCCCACCAGCCTTCATCGAGCGGCAGGACCCCAAGGCTAGTTGAGGCCTGGTCTTTGGGGCCCCTTTGAGGGGAAGAGGCAACCTTTCCAGCTGCATCACCCCATGCTTGAGACTGGCTTTCACCTCCCAGGAAAGGCAGGAGGGCTGGGTGGCAGACGGTGCTCCTCTGCCTCAGGGCAGCTGTGCTGGTCACTGGTGGTGCCTGCTGTCACTGAGTGTCTTGTGGTCACTGACATGGAAATGTGACCTCTGGCTGCCAGCAGCAGACAGTGATGCTCAAACATAGTCCCTGGCTCCCACTAATGAACTCCCACAGCATTTAGGCGCTCAGAAATCCAGGTTCTCCTCATGGGAAGTAGGAGAAAGAACCTGAAGTCTAAAAACCAACCCTTATTTAAGGAACTTTTCTAACAACCAGTACCTGTCCCTCTTTTTTTTTTTTTTTTTTATTTTGAAGGGGGAGGGGTACTGGGGATTGAACCCAGGGCCTCATGCATGCTAGGCAAGTTTTCCACCTCTTTCCTGCCTCCAAAGTGGGGGCCCTTCTAAATCTGGCATTGCTTGTAAGCTGGTGCAGTTACCTTGGGTGGTGCCAGTGATGTTAGCTGAATGGCACCTTCTGAGGGCAAAAAAAACTGAACAAAATTTGTAAGAGAAATGAGAGGCCTGTAGAGCAAAGGAATTTTTAACACCTGCTCAGCAGGGCACAAGGAAGAGCTGATGGGATCATACTGCCCCAACTGAGGAGAGGGGAGGAGGGTATGATGGCAGGGTCTCTCCTGAGCATGTTTTGGTGCTCTACTAAGGACGCTTGGAGCCTCTCCCACCTCCACAAGAAAGGTGCCCAGTTTCAGGCAGCAGTGGAGGCCAAGGCAGGTACTTGGAGGGAAGTGATGATAACGGAGCAGAGGACACCACAGTACAGCTGTGTGCCCCACTCAGGCCTAGGGTCACATTTGCCTCAGCACCACACATGCAGACACGTGGATGCCTAGCAGGTGCTGGCTCCACCCCACCTCACTGAAGTCCAGGTCCATTCTCCAGCTGGCCCACCTCCTCTCCCACCAAGTAGCACCTATGTTCACCTTGCTAGGAGAAAGGGACAAGTTACAGAGGACCAGTATGTGGGCCGAGGTTGTGCTGCCCAATGTGCAGAGGGAAGAGTGTAAGGACTAGGAGAGTAAACCAAGGGATACAGCAGCCTTCAAAGGAGCCAGGACACCAAAAAACCCTGAGACTCTGTAGGGTGCCATAAGGCACAGAGATAAATGGCTCAATTAGTCTTTTTAAATGGATAATTATGTTCACAAGCTTTCACAGAGACTCAAGTCATGCTCGCTAAAGGCTATGCATAGAATCTGGCTGTACCTGCTGGTCATGAGTAACGCCACTGAGGGCAAGACACACAACTAGCCATACCAGGCCCTCACCAAGGCAGGCAGGTTTCATCTGTGGCCTCCACAGCATCAGAGAGACCAATAAACAACTCACACTGGTGGTATAGCTGACAGGCCACAGTTCCAGCTCTGAACCAACGAGGCAACCTTCCATTAAGGGGGAGGCCAGGGTGGTGAGAAAATGGAGAACTCACTAAAAACAGACGGTGTGGTTCTGAGAGGGGCCATGTGTGTTGTTACAGCCTCGTGGAAGAAATGGAAACCAGATGTGGCCTTGGAGGGCACAGGTGAGCAGGCGGCCTGCATGCACTGTAGTGACAGGATGCAGCTGCTGGCCGTGACTGGAGGCTACACAGCACCACAGGGACAGGAGCCTGACACTCATTGCCAAGCAGGTCTGCAGCTCACTGAGATGGGAAACCATGTGGCATCCAATTTTGCTGGGATGGTACCAAAGTACAGAGGGCTGTAATGCCCTCCCCGTTCCTGGCAAGGGACCCAGTGCAACGCATTTAGCTCCTGGCTCACCAGGACACCACCTTTACCCCAACTAATGGTGGCTGAGAAGCAGCATCAGATTTGTTTCCCCAAGAGGGACTGAGCCAGGGCCATCTACTGAGGTGAGCACACATCCACCTCCTTCAGATGGACTTCTTCTCCTTCCAAATTGCTAAATTCACTATGAGGCAGTACACTTCTGAACAATCCCATTTAGTTTTTCTGGAGACCCCTCAGGCAGACCTTGCCTACTTTTCAGCTTTGTGACTGCAGGAAATCAGACAGGATCCTTCTCACCTGTCTTTGCAAACTTAGGAAGGCAGAAGTAAGCATGTACAGCTACTCCAAGCCCAGGGTGGTCTGGAGGTATCTACAGAGGGAGGGAGGAGGGTTCAAGTACAGGAATACTGAGCCCCAAAGATGTGGCAAAAAAAATCCAAGGATCCCTGTGTCAAGACTGTGCCTCCAAGTGCTCGGGGGGTTCAGAAAGCATGCCAAGTCCCCAGGGCTCCCTTCAGTGGCACTTTTTCTTCTGTCCATTAAGGAAGGCGTCTCTAGGGCAGGTGTCACTAGCTTGCACCTCCATGTCAACCTGAAATCCACCAGTGAGGATGGCACTGCTCCCCAAGCAAGGCTACCCAGAGTTGCAGCTAGACAGATACTTGGTGAATCTGAGTCCAAACAACTCTGCAGAGGTGAGCAGGGCATGCATGGGTGCTCGATGACCTCAGTGTGAATGCATAAAATCCAACCATCACCAGGGACAAAGCCCAGGACAAATGCTACAGCAGACAGCAACCACCACCAGTGCTCACACCTGCTGCCTCTCAGAGCTGCAGGGCCAGCAAGGGGCCAGGATGGAGGGTCTGATGGCCAGAGGGCATCCCTGTGTGACCCTTCTCATCTGTGTCTGGAAGACCTGTGGGGTTCATCAACTACCTCAGAAGCACATAGAACTGGTATGAAACCCAGAAAACCACATCCCTGCATACCCCACACAGCAGCCAGAGATGGGGGTGAGAGGGTATCACCAGGACTCTTTCTGAAGTAGCCTGCAGCTGTGAGAAGTATAATAATTCTATGAATGAGACTGATAAACAACTATACAACAACTATTCATAACATGAAACAGGACTGTGTGAGACACAATTCATGGCTTTGTCACAGAGAAAACTGCTAGAAATCTTTATCTTCAAAACAAAACAAAAGAGAGCAGCACCCATAAATTCACAAGCCTGTCAGTGCCCCTACTGCACTGCCCCCTGCACACAGGTTCACATGCTGGCCAGCCCCATGTAGACAGCACACCTTTGTAGCCAAGGCTGGTGAGTCTCCCACCAGCTCCATCATCCACAGGATAGAGGCCATTGGCAGAGCCAAGAGCTACTTGGAAAATGCCACCTGCACCCCATGACCCTGAAGTGATACTGTGGATTCTTGCCCCAAGAAGACACAGGGGACTGGGGTGGGGCCTGTGTGCCTACCTGAGAGCCGTGCTGCCTCTGCCTTCATCATGCCCTCGGCCTCTCCCCGCCTGCCGTTGAGTGTTTCCTTCGTCAAGTCTGCAGGGGCCTCCTCACTCACAGAGAGGGTGGTAAGTGTGCTGACCACCAGGACGCCCAGGCCAACCCAGAGCACCACCTAGATGAGACAGGAACCCCAAAGATAGGAGGTGTCAGAGTGATTCCCACAGCCATGAAAACTGTCTTCATGGAGAGCAGAGGGATGGAGGGGAACAGGAGAAAAGAAGGCAGTGGCATGACATAGCCTTCCACAAAGGCAGGCCAGCTACATGCATCAGAGAAGACAGTCTGCTGGCCAGCAAAGCTGCTAACCACTAAGAGCTATAATGGAGCTCTGATGCATCATCACTTCTTAATCTATCAAAGCAGCGTGCTCCCATGTCCTCCTGTCAGTCCAATGGGACCACCAGCTGGGTCTGCTGGAGTCACAGTGGCAGTGAGGGAAGAGCCAGGCAGAGGGTTGGTGCTTTGGGAGCTGTAGGCATAAGAGGAGCCTCGAGAGGGAAGGGGCTCTATGTATGCAACTGGAGAAGACAAACAAGCCCTGACCCAACTTCCTGGGGGATTAGGTTTCTCTCTCTTTTTATTTTGTTTTTTATTTTTAACTTTTTTGAGACAAGGTCTCACTATGTAACCTAGGTTGGCCTGGAACTGGCAATCCTCCTGCCTCTACCTTCTGAGTGCTGGGATTATAGGTATGTACCACCATGCCTAGCTGGGTCAAGTTTCTTGACCATCAAGGCAGGAAGAACAAGAATCTTGGGGCAGGGCTGGAAGTGTGGCTCAAGCAGTACAGCACCTGCCTCATAAGTGCAAAGCCAAGTTCAAACCCTAGCACCACTTTAAAAAATAGAAAGAAAAACAAAGTGTTGGGTCCCTCTGTCAGTAACCACAGCTTCCAGTGACAGTAGGGCTGCCAAGGTGCATGTAGGGATGCCGTCTGACCTGAGTCCCCTGAGGTCAGAACCTACAAGCTTTATAATATAGCGCTCCTAGTCCAGAGATGATGGCACATACCCTGCCCCAAACTGTTTTCCTGAAAGTCTGAGGAGGCCCAGCTTCAGTTTTGTGCCTGAACATCACTATATTACATCCCTTTCACCATGAAGGAAAAACTCACAAAGCAATAATGGTGTCTGCAAGGTAAGCAAAATAGTCTTAAGATAATAAAACAGGAAGAAACTACCAACCTCAGAGGCCATCAGTTTCTGGGGCCAGCCAGCGGCGGGGGGAGAGTGGTGAGGGGAGGAAGGGAGGAAAAGCTGGACAGTCAGCAGCTGTCAGTGGGAGACCCAAGCTGGAGTAGCACTGATGCCACCACAGCAGGCAAACCGCAGAGTTCGTTAGGGCCTGGGTGACCCCCACTTTGCCCTTGTGGTCTGTCCTAAATCAAGTCTGCCTCAGGTCTTCTGTTTTCAAGGCCCTCCTGACCTCTAGCTGCAGCATTCTGCTTTATGATACAGAGCTGAGCCAGGCTCAGGTCACCAAAGGTGGAAAGTCCAGAAGGAAGTTTAACTCAACCACTGGAAGGGCCCTTCTAAGTCTGGGCACCCATCCCTGCAGGGCACCAGACCCAGTGTTTCAGAGTTAATCTCTAATCCCACGTTTGCAGGGTCCTGTGTGCATTTTGTTATTTCTCCAGCCAACAGCAGAAATGACCTGGCAGAAAAGCAAAAAGGAAAATGTATCTTCCTACGTACAATTCCTGTATGCCAACAGGATGATCACAAGACCTCAGTGAGAGCACATAAATGGGGAGGAAGTGCTCCTGCTCCAATACCACAGCAGGTTGTGGGGGAAAAAAAAAAAAAAAAAGAGTTCCAGATGCTTATGAGGAGGAAGTCCAGGGGACCTAATGAGCTTTGTGTTCACCATCACCCAGGGGCCGTGTGTGGCAAACCCTGTCTCCTATAGGCACTTACGTGGGCCATCTCAGAATGCTTTCCACCAAAGATAAAGACATTTGTTGGTCAGTTATTTTCAGTGGGGATTATAATCTAACATTTCCATGGAGACTGACAAGCAAAGGCAACATTTCATCCATGACTTTGGATGATTTATCTCAACCTTCAGATTTTTGAGCTTAGCAAAAAAAAAAACCCACAACATAACAATAAAATAAAGTAAACAACTTTGTCGATTTTGGGAGAAAGAAGCTTCCTAAAGAGAATCATGGCCTGATTGTTAAGAAAAATAATACAAAGCATTCAATTGAGAAATGCTTGAGTAAGAAACTGGGCTGACAGTCAGAAGGCTTCTGAGTGCCATCTGCCCCTCTTGCTTCCTAAGAACAGGTGGGAAAGCCAGCTTAGCCCATCCTGGAACATAAAGAAATGGACTAAGAAGCAGCAAGTCAAGGTCAGATAATTGCTTGTGCAAGGTCACAAGACTGGGACAACACAGAGCATGTTCCAGAAACACAGTCTGTGCATAGGACCCAGAAAACAAGCCCAGGTCTACCTGGAACCTGTTGCACCTCCTACTGCAGGACATCCTAGAACTCCATTGAGAACTGACTGGCTCCCATTCCACATCAGGCAGCCAAGAACAGGACAAGAAACACAAATGCAGAGACAAACCCTCCTGGAAACCACAGAGCAGGCCTTGCATGCTTGGATGATGTCCCATGGATGCACCCCCATCTGGCTAAAGGTCTCTTGCAAGCTTCTGGCTCTGAGGGCACTAGCCAGCAGGCCACTCCCTATGCAGCCACCAGCCCAGTCAAGCCTTCAGAGCTGTTCAAATGTTAGAATTCTACATTCACCCTTTCCTATGAAGAAACATTGTGGGCCACAAGACCCTCAGGCAAGAACTTCAGAGCCACCTGGCTTGAGGGAGCTATGGGAACACAAATGCTACATAGTAGTCACTAACCACTTCAAGGTGTGTGCTTGGTCCACAGTGACAGCCTGTGCAGTGCACACATACCAGTGTGCAAGCAGACAAGTTCTGGAGTACGAGGTGACACTTTTGCTTCAGTGCCAGAGCCAGTCTACTCAAAGCAGCATTCACATTGCCCTTGGACTGCTGAACAAGGAAGCGAGTGCAGCTCTGCGCTCCAGCAGCCAGCTGAGGCAGATAACTGGGAACTTGGGAGAGGGGCAGAATGGCTCCACACAGAGTCAGGCCCAGGGAGAAGCCCAGCCTGGCCTGTGAAACCAATCCAGCCCTAAGTACCATGTCATCTGGTATGGCTTGCTATGGCAGGAGGGTTGCTTTTGAAGCAGGGGACTTGGGTCAGTAAGAGGGATCCAGTAGGCCAAAATCTGCTTTCAGAGTGCCACTGTGGACTACGATTCTGGCATAGGTCCATCTTAACTGTGTCTAGAGCCAGCTGGGAGGGGAGGTGCAAATCCACCCCCTACATCTTGGCGTAGGCTTGGGAAATCCAGGGGTCTGTCTGGGGCCACAGTCCCCGAGGCTCCCACAATACCCCTCCCCTTAGGGGGTGGTCTGAGGCCACAGCTCTCCAAGAGATCCTGTCTCAGAACAGAGCTGGACCCTGGGAATGGAGGGAAAATGCTGCTTCAATCTGGACAACACACGAGTCCACACTCTGTACTTCAGTGCTAGCATACACCTGGAGGCCAGTCCCCACTTCTCTGCATTCCAACACCTCAGTTCAGGTCCCATGCCCAATTGGGTGTGAGTGTCCAGGCCCCCAGCCGTAGGCAGCTGCACTCTCTTGGCTTCAAGACTGAGGCCAACTTGTTGGTAGCTCATGGCTCTGCGTGTATATGGGCGTGTACCCACTCACACCTTCCAAGAGCTGGGGCTTCTTGCCCTGAGGCCCCTCTAGCTGCCCCTTCCTCTGTCCCCCTGGGCTGGCCTCCCTAGCTCTGGGGATCTGCTTCTTCTGTGAGCACATCTCACCTGGATCCAGCGCCCCCTGCTGGCTTCATGGCAGCAGAGTGTCAAATCCACAAACTGGACTAGGCCCATCTTCCTTAAGACTGGAGAGGCCACTCTCTGATTTCCAAGATAAAAATCATAACTCCTGAGAGTAGTTGTCTTGAGGTGGTCTCAGAACACTCCTTCCTTTGCACACCCACCAACTGCCCACCACGCATGTACCCATATCTTCTTCTGCTCTTCATGAGGTCTGTGAGCAGGAAACAAGTACCACGTAGCAGAGAGGACTCGGATGACCAGAGGTACTAATTCTGGCCTGTCCCTTCTGCTGGAACAGCCAGAGTTCCTGTGACAAGGCTGGCCATCTGGGAGGGCCCCAGTACCAGTCACACTCTTAAGAGTGTGTGCCTCACAATGTGAAAACTACAGCATACCTAGTCAGCCCAGTGCAAAGCAGCACAGCAGGTGGTGGGGAGCTCCCCCAAATACTTATTCAGAGGAAGAACTGAAGTGTCTCCTCAACACTGTCAAAAAGTAGTTCAGACAATCTGACCGAATCCTGGAGGCTCATGCCCATAATATCAGCTACTCAGGAAGAGAGATCAGGAGGATCTAGTTTCAAGCCCAGCCTAGGCAAAAAGAAAGGTGAGACCCTATTTCAAAATTACCCAACAAAAAAGAGGACTGGTAGAATGACTCAAGTGGTAGAGCACCTGCCTAGCAAGTATGAGGCACTGAGTTCAAATCCCAGTACTGCCAAAAGAAACTAGTTTAGACAACACACATTCCAGATTTTTAAGAAATGTAGTAAAACAGGTCAGTCTTTGACATGATGCAGTGTGGGTTCCCTTGTACATGCACACAGAGCTGGAACCATGCTCACTCACACCAAGCCAAGTTGCCAGCATTAAACTGAATGGTCAAACACTAGAGGCGGTCCCAACTGAGCAGAGATGCTGACAAGCTGCCCACTCACACCAAAGGTGTCACAGCAGCAGGTGCCTGATGACAAAAGGAAACAATGGTGGGGAAGAAGGAAATGGAATTATCATTAACTGTAAGCAAAGGACCAAGAGATTCCATGAGTGTTCAGTAAGGTGAATAGGTAAGAAAATTAACATGTGAAAATCCACAATTTTTCTACATACAAACAACAACCAGTTAGCAAAGTCAATGGAAGAAAAGACCCTAGCACAGGAGACACAGACAGGACACAGTGTGGAAAAGGGCAGAACAGACAAACCAGCAAGGACTTGTGAATAGTCAGAAGCAACACCCTACTGTTGAGCAAAAGTCCACATGAACATTCTAGAGTAGCTAAAACATCCTTCCTAAATTAATCTACAGCATCAATAAATTCCAACTAGACCAAAAAAACAAAAAGAAGGTTTTCTTTTTGTTAGATACGCTGGTTTAGTCATAGGGAAAATAAACAAGTATATCCTGAAAATTTATTAATAAAAGTAGAGCGGGAGGGATTAGAATCAAAAGGTTTAGAGAGTGATAGGTCAAAATGCAGTGAATACTGCTGTGAGACCAAGGTAATTAAAACAGAATGAAAAGAAGATCAGCCAATAAACTAAAGTGTAACCCCAAACAAGACCCAAACATATATAAGAATTTAACATGTATGACAGTAATATTTTATTTCAGTAAGGATTTTCAAATGATTCTTATCAGTGATGGGTTATTCAATAAGCAATATTCTACAACTCTGCTGCTATTTAGAAAAAAATGATACCTACTTTGCCTCTTGCACCAGAACCAAATATAGATGGGCTGGGCATCGGTAGCTCATGACTATAATCCTAGCTATTCAAGAGGCAGAGATCAGGAGGACTACAGTTTGAAGCCATCCCGGGCAAATAATTTGTGAGACCCTATCTCAAAAAAAAAAAATCACAAAAAAAGACCTGGTGGAGTGGGTCAAGGTGTAGGCCCTGAGTTCAAACCCCAATACCACAAAAAAAAAAAAAAAAAAAAGTATCAGGATTCAAATGAAAAAAGTCAAATGATGGGTGAATTTTTTAAAATAATGCTGAAGTGAAGAAGGTATTTCCATGATTTTTTTTTTTTTTCTAAAAAAAGAAAGCTAGAGCATGGCTCAAGCAATAGCACCTGCCTAGCAAACACAATGCCCTAAGTTCAATTACATACAAAAATAGGCATTTTATTTATGGGCATTAAAAACTGGAACTTGCAAACTAGGAAAAACATTTGTAATCTCACAGGCAATGGGTTTGTTTCCTCAAACTCAAAAGAAACTTCTGCCTCAAGCTATGACAGAAGAGCTGCTATCAAGCTGGTTTCCCCACCTAACTATCAAAGTTAGATGAAAACTCCTACCAACTGACAAGAGTCACTGGTGGACAACCTCAGCAGTTCAGACATGAGGAGCTGAGACCCTAGGGAGCAGAGGCAAGCACTTGTGCCCGAGACATTTGCAGTCAATAGTTCCAGCAGCAAGGACAACATGAGGCAGAAATCTGGATTCTGGGCTGACTTGAGAAGTTGGTCACTGAGAACTAGGAGCATGGGTTCTCAGCAGCCACAGCCTGAGGGACAGAAGGAAGCCCCTCTGTGTGCTATTCTACTCCAAGTCACAAGCCAGCTACTGGCTGTGCAGAGAATCAAGCAAGAATGAAACACAGACTAGCTGTCAAGAGGACGAAAGCTAAGTAGAGTTTAGCAACATGAGGGTGACAGAGTTTACATGAGATCCTAGGAGTAAGGGCAAAACTGGACATAGCCTTTTTTTCTGTCCTGTCTGACAAGATAACACTACCCAGAACCTCTGTAATTTCTCAAACACAGCTGAAAAATACCAAGCATTCCAGGAGACAGGGTCAAATGACAGAAAACCAAGAAACCAAAAAGAACAACATCAATGAAAACTGACTGTAGATGCTCCTGCACTTACGATGGGGCTATCTCAGTAAAACCGATGTAAGGTGAAACTGTCACGAGTCGGAAAATGCATCTATGGCAGCTGACCTACTGAACATAGGAACTGAGATACACAGCACCCCAGTTTGGTGGGCTCCCTTTCTGACGAAGGACTGACTAGGAGCTGTGGCTCACTATTGCTATCCAGCAGAGAGTATACCACACATCACTAGCTTGGGGAAAGACCAAAATTCGAAGTACAGTTTCTACTATATGAGCATGGCTTTTACACTCTTGTAAACTCAACAAAGTGTAGGTGAGTCATCATAACTGAAAAACTGTCTGTTGTTAAAACAATAATGTTGGTGGGGCTTCAAATAAAGGTGAAATTAAAATACTTAAGAACCACGCTAGGCTTGGTAGTATACATCTGTAATTCCAGTACTTGGGAGGTTGACGTAGGAAGATCATGAGTTTGAGGCCAGCCTGGGCTACATAGCACAAATATATCTCAGAAAATAAATAAAATAAAATACATAGGAACAAGAGCAACAAAGGCCCCAGGGTAGACTTTAGTTGAGTTAAAATATTGTGGGATACTCACCTTGTCTAGCAATTAATAATATATTTTTAAAATTTAGCTGGTAGAATGGTTCACATGATAGAGTACCTGACTAGCAAAAAATGAAGCCCTGAGTACTGCTAAAAAAAAAAAAAAAAAATTGATGTGATTTTAGACAGGCACCAGTGGCTCTCATGCTTAGCTACTAGGAGGCAGAGATCAAGAGGATCATGGATTGAGACCAGCCCAGACAAATAGTTTCCACACCCTATCTCAAAAATACCCAACACACACACAAAAAAAGGGTTAGCGGAGTGGTTCAAACGGTAGAGTTCCTGCCTAGTAGGTGTGAAGTCTTGAGTTCAAACCCCAGTACCATCAAAAAAAAAAAAGAAAAAATTTACAGTTGACTCCAATAAATCAAGGATTCATATTAACTGCCTAGTATATCCACTAGAAGAATAAAAATGTGCCAAGAGGGGAAAAAAAAGAATGCTTTAAATCCTTGATGAATCAAAAAAGAAACAACAGATAAGACAAAAAACAAAGAGTAATCTTTTTTTACTCTTTTATTTTTTGTGGTACTGGAGTTTGAACTCAGGGCTTGACATTTGGTAGACAGGTGATCTACCACTTTAGTCATACCCCCAGCCCTTTTTGCTTAGTTATTTTTCTAACAGGGTCTCACCCAGGCTGTTCTAAACAGAGATTCTCCTATCTGTTCTTCCTGTTCAGCAGGACAGACACAAACCACCATGCCTAGTTTTTACTTTGAGATGGGGCCTTGTGAACTTTTTGCCCAGGCTGGCCTTGAGCCACGATCTTCCTGATCTCTGCCTCCCATGTATCTAGGATTACAGCAGTGAGCCACCTTGCCCATCCCAGCAAGACATCTTGACCCTACCAACATACACAGGGCACTACGTCTAACAGCTGTAGAATACACAGCCCAAGGAATGTCCATAATAGTATACCACATACCAGGCCACAAAGCACATCTCAGCCAAAGTCAAAGGACTAAAATTCTGTAGTGTGCAATCTCCAACCACATTGGGATTAAGCCTGAAAGCAGTTAAAAAAAAAAAAAAAGATTACTAGGAAATCCCAAATATTTGGAAGCTGTTATGGTTTTGCTATGAAATATCCCCAAAAAGGCTCATGTATTGAAGGTCTATGTCCCCAGCTGATGGATCCAATGATTGAGATCTTATTGGATCATGAGGGCTCTGCTTTCATCAGTTGATTAATAAGTCCACTGACAGATTCATTTCTGATAGCATTACTGGGAGCTGGTGGAAACATCAGGAGGTGGGCCTGGTTGGAGGACAGAGGTCATTAGGAGCATGTCTATGGAGGCTATATGCTGACTTGGGCTCTCTGTGTCTCTGCCTTTCTGCTTCCTGGCTGCTACAAGGTGAGCAGCCCCCCTCTGCCACATGCTCCCACCACTATGATGTTCAGTTTCACCTGAGACCTAAAGAGCTGGGGCCAAGAGACCATGAACTGAAACCATGAGCCAAAATAAATCTTTTAAGTTAGCAAGACCCCATCTCTACAAACAAGCTGAATATGGTTGTATGCACCTGTGATTAGCCACTACACCTGTCTTGTTTGTTGAGATGGGTTGTCACTAACTTTTTGCCTGGGCTCACCTCAAACTGCAGTCCTCCTGATCTCTGCCTCAAAAAAAAAAAAAAAAAAAAAAAAAAAAACAGAGCAGTGGTGTCTGACCAGAAGTGATCTGTCCTACCACAATGAGTGGTAAGTGGTTTCATAGCATGAAACCAAAAGCCCCTCAGCACAGTTGTGTGGGGAGCTCAAAGAGGAGATAAAGTAAGAGGGCAAAAGTCATTCTAACCCATCAGAAGACAGGCAGCAATAAACTCTGGAATATGGAGGTATATGAAGAGAGTTGCCCAAGGGAAGCTTTGTGGTGCCAAAATGTTCTATCTGCCCTGGTTAGTGCTTCCTGGCTAGGTTCACTTTATAAAAAATGTGTCAAGCTGTAGATAAGAATTATGCACTTTACTGCATGTATACTGTAGTTTTTAAACATCTACCAACACACATCAATACGGAAAAGCTCAACATCTCCTTACAAAGTGAGCAAAAAACATAAGGAGTTCACAGAAGGAAATGCATGGCATCTAAACCCATGAAAAGATGCTTACTTGTTCACTTCAGCAAAGCTGAAGAAAAGGAAGATGGAAAAGTCATGGTGTGGGGACAGAGGTCCCTTGGTCTGCCCATGGAAGTGATATCACCAGGTACTTGGGCAAAAGGCTCACACTCTAACCTTGGAATCCCATTTCTGGAATGCTTCCTGAGGGCAGAGTCTCACAGGTGTCAAAGTGTCCGTGGTGCTGAGATAGCAAAGGCTGAGCTGGACTCCTTCAGACACTAGTATTGTGGAATTTTCTATCACCAACCACTCAGAAGTAGCTAAAACCAGAATGCAGCTCTGGGTATACATGCACATGGTTGAGGAACCACTTGCAAGGGAAGTATACATACATATGTGTGTGTATATATATATATATATATATATATTTTTTTTTTTTTTTTTTTTTTTTTTTTTTTGGCAGTACTGGGGTTTGAACTTAGGGTTCGTCCTTCCTAGGCACATGCTCTACTGCTTGGGTCACTCCATGAGCCCTTTTTAGCTCTGCTTATTTTGAGATAGGGTATCACTTTTGCCTGGGCCACAATTCTACTTTATGCTTCCCTCCAACACTTGGATGACAGGTGCACACCACCACACCCAGTTTTATTCCACTGAGATGGCGGTCTCATAAATTTTTGCCTGGATTGACCAGGAACTGAGATCCTCCCAATCTCGATCTTCCATGTAGCTTGAGATGACAGGGGCATGCCAATGCACCCAGCTATTAGTTAAGATAGGGGTCTTGAAAAGTTTTTGCCCAGGCTGGCCGTGAAGCACAATCCTCCCAATATTAGCCTCCAAAGTAGCTAGGATTACAGGTGCGATCCACCATTGCCTAGCTGTGGCAAGGGATTTTAAGCAAAAGCAGCAGGAAGCTGTATTACTATTAAAAACCAAGAAAAAAGGTTGAGCATGCACACAAACACAGTCTCCCTAGCATATACTATGAATGCAGTTGTAGTGTTCTCAGGGTGTCTGGGCAAAGGGACAGCCTACAGTAGGAAAACACTTTGGGGGAAAAGCCATTAGTACTCAGCACTCAGGGACGTCTCTATGGGACGTCCTCAATGTGCACGAGCAAAGACAATTCAGCCTGGCTGACCCATCCATATCTCCTTAACCAAGTACTAGTTGTGCTAAGAAACTAAAAATCATTTGACAGAACCTGTCTGAACACTCTGAATGAGGGACTCAATTCTGCTGCTTCTCCCTAACTGGCCTGGCTGGACAGCTACTGGACCACTGGGTGAGGAGCATTTGCCTTCACATGGGAAGAGAGGGTACACACTCACCTGAGGGGGTAGTGCACACTCACCTGGGCAGAGAGGGCATTCTTGTGGGCTTTCTTGTAGATCAGAGCTGGACAGATGAAGCAAATGAGGCTCCCCATCGTGGCCCCCGTCAGGCCCAAGATGGTCTCCACTAAAAATAGACCAACAGTCAGGAATTACCAGGTATGGTTTCAGGAAGGGCGGCCGGAACTCTCACCTGACATGCAGGTGACTGGACTGTCACCTTAGTGCCAGTGAAGAGTGGGGAACCCACCCTGCCCAAAGGGCTCCATGAACCACCAGTTTTGTCAGACAGGGATCTGGGCATCATGGGGGCTTATCTGCTCACTCATCTCCCCGCCCCCCACCATACCACAGTACTGGGTTTGAACTCAGGGCCTTGTGCTTGGTAGTCAGTGCTCTACCACATGAGCCACACCTCCAGCCCTAACTGCTCATCTTTAAATGATTTTCTACTAAAATCAGATGTTGCCTCTACATGGCCTGGACCACACTGTCCACACTCCCTGTTCCTTGGCAGGTGGCCTAGTAACTTGTCCTAAGAAGTGTAAAAGCCAGAAGCCACTGTTAGGAGCCTAGACAGGTGGCCTCTGGGGCGGAGGCCTGCAAGTAGCTGTATGTCTAGTGAGAACAAGCTCTCACTTGTTTGCTAGGGAACAGGTGCATGTGTGCATTGGAAATGCTGCTCAGGGCCTTCAGGGCTCCCCTTAGTACCAATGTTAGCAATTTCAGTAGTCAACAGTCTAAGGAATGAGCAGTTCAGTAGTCATTCATCTTACAATCAGGCCTGTGGCCCACCCCTGGAATCTCTGCCAAGTGTCCACTGCTTAGCTTTCAACACGTGTCTGCTATTCTACCACGCTGCCAATGTTATCCCACCATGTCTTTCTCTACAGGCTAAAGAAAAAAATGACCTGGGGTTTCTAGACTTGTTTAGGATACCAGAAAGAATGGTACAAGGCACTGGGAGTCTTGATTGAATGCCAAGCACAAGGCAAGGACACTCCTGCCAACCTCCTCCCCATTTAACAGCAAGAGTGGAGCAAAGCAAGGGACACAAGAGAGGCAGTAGGCAGTTGCCGGAGCAGATGTCCACCTTACCATTGGGGATCATGATGCCACCAACCATGGTTCCAAACACAACCGAGAGGGTGAGCACTTTAAACCGAAGAGGGGGCATGTAGCCTCCAGCAGCAAAGGTTCCATCTTTTTGCTACATGAAAGAAAATAAAACCAAAATGGTTCTGAAGTGACTGACTTCCTCTACCATGCTCCCATGGAGCAATGCCATAGGGCTTAGCCAAGCACACAACACTCTCTACTTGGGGCTGGGAGGGAGCTCAGCCAGCAGATGAGCATCACCTACAGAATCAGATTTGGCTAAGCAACTTTAATGGGTACCTGCAAAACTCCAGAAAGGTACCTGGCATTAATGGTATTTCTACTATAAACCTTACAACTTTGTTTTGAAATGTTAGTATGGAATCCTTCCATTTTCCTTTCTGCTTTTAAAGCAAAATCAGGAAATTTTTTTTTTTTTTTGGTGGTACTGGGGCTTGAACTCAGGGCCTACACCTTGAGCCACTCCACCAGCCCTTTTTTGTGTTGGGTATTTTCGAGATAGGGTCTCATGGAACTAATTGTCCAGGGCTGGCTTCAAACCTCAATCCTCCTGATCTCTGCCTCCAGAGTAGCTAGGATTACAGGCATGAGCCACAGGCGTCCGGCAAGAGAAAGATTCTTAAAAAGAGATTAAAGTGTGGACAACTGTGTGTGACTCCATAGGGACATCCCTGCCAAACTGAATTTTTTTATTTTGGCGGGACTGTGGTTTGAACTCAGGGTTCCATACTCACAAAGCAGGTGCTCTACTACTTGATCAACACCCACTATTGATTAATTAACATTACAAAAAATGGTAAAAAATGTGTTATATACAAAAGCATAAATGCTGTTCTAATAGGAAGTGCATATTCACACCAAATAATGAGAGATGGTCTTCAGCAACCCACAGCAAAGGCAGAGCAGAGAGGACCTCACAACCAGATGAGCTGCCCTTGGCTTCATGCCCCCCACTAAGGGACAAAATCCTAAAGCCTACCTCATTTGGCACCCAGGTGCCTGACACTGCTGGAGGCAGGATGAGCACATGAGGGGCATTTGCCATCCCTGGTGGCAGAGGCCATAGAAAGCAGACAAGAGCTACAGCACAACCATAACCATGCCAACATATACTGATTTTTTTTTCAGTGCTGAGAGGGGCTCAAACCCAAGTCCCATACATGCTAGGCAAGTGTTCTACCACTGAGTTACACCCCCAATCCTTTTAAGATTTTCAGAGTCACACAAAAGTAAACGAATAGTACAAGCAGCCCATCCCATGACTCCAGCCAATCGAGGAGGTTTCTGATCCCACTGGAACCCTCCCAGGCCTGCTGTGAAACAAAGCTGTCCCTCTGACTTGGGGTTGACAGCATAGCATCGGTGCTGGGAAGTCAAGATGAGCCTCAGCTACATGCACACCTGGCCTGACTCCAAAAGGCCCCTCTTTGGTGCTCTTTTTTTCAAAGTTGATTTAAAAATTCCCTATTAGGGTGCTGAGTGTGCAGCTCAGTGGTAGAGTATGTGCTAAGCATGTACAAGGTTTTGTGGTTCTGTGTTCAGTCTCCAGCACCAAAACAACCACAACAAAAACCCTATTAAAAGACTTCATGTCAATTGAAGTTTGCTTATTTTAGCTAGGAAAAGCTCCCCTCACCACCACCCAGGAAACCCAGAACTAGCACAGGCTAATGATGAGGATACCTTGAGAACCATACCTGCTGCTCAAAAAGCAGTGTGTTCAAGGCCTGTCTGCATGGTAGAATCATCATGGGGAAGCCCACAGCCACAGACATCATAAAGCCCACACGAATCATCTCTGTCACCAGATTGGAAGGGAAGTGTATCAACACATTGCCTGCGGTAGCCTCAGTGAAGCTGACATAACCAAAGAACCCCACCTGTTGGAGGAAGAGAAACACAACATGGCTAGCCAGATCTGCATGGTGCCTACGGCAGGGGCCTGCCCCAGAATGGCCTATGCACCCTTCAGGGAAGCTGGCACAAGTCAGCTTTCCAAGGACAAAAGTGCCATTCCACATCTTGTTCACAAAACTTCCTCTGATGATAGCCAGAAGGCAACATGCTAAAGATGAGGGATCCAATACAACTTCAAAATGACCCCAGACAAGGAGAAAATGGAGCTGCCTATGTGCAAAGGAAGGTCCAGAATTCCCCACAAGTCCTTGAGAGGGGCCACTCTTTACCTGGTTTAACAAGATTCTTAAAACTCAACCAGAGGCCAAGTGTGGTGGTTCACACCTGTAATCCCAGTACTTTGAGGCCAGCCTGGTTCTATCCACATAGTGAGATCCTTTCTCAAAAAAAAAAAAAAAAATGCTGAGGAATTATGAGGTAAGCCATGGTCTCCCAGGACCCATCTATAATCACCTAAAAAATGCTGCAACCATGAAGGCAGGGGAAACAAGATGTAAACCAAAGCACATTTACAATCTTATTGAAAGACAACAAAGAGTTCAGTTGTGGTGGTACAGCCTGTAATCCCAGCATTTGGGAGGCTGAGGTAGGGGGATCATGAGTTTGAGGCCAGCCTGGGCTACACAGCAAGACCTTATCTCAAAAACACATTGAAAAAAAAAAGACAACCAACTGGAACTGGAAGCATGGCTCCACACTTAGAGTACTTAACTAGGCACTGAGATCCTGACAACTCAGTACCACAAAAAAAAAAAAAAAAAAAAGGCAGCAGACTGGGGAAAAAACCTACTATAATGTTAACAGTAACTATAGGTTGGAATCTGAGGGCATCTCTCCCTCTGTAGTAATTAACAGTGGTCTTGGAGAAATAAGCTGGCCAGTGAAAGCACTCTGGGAATAGCCCAGTTGTTGAGGTACCTAGCTTCTCAGATTGGAAGATGCCAACACAGCCCAGGGCAGAAGTGACTGACAGGGCTAGACCCTAGAATGACTGCGGTATGGAAGCAGAGATGCTCCTGGTGACCACACACACAGTGTGTCTCTAGACACCAGGGTGGGAAAGGACATTGTCAAGGACACGCCTGTGGCCTGATAGCTGCATGGCAAGTGCCACATGGAGTCTTGAATACAGGTTTCCTACTGGAGGGATTCAGTGTCCCATGCTGCTGTGACCCGGGAGATGAGAGGGTATGAAAGAGCTCCTACCATTACATAGAAGGTGGTGACCACATTGAGGGAGGAAGCAAATATGGAACTCATGGTCTTCACTGATGGCTCGTCCAGGCTGTCATAGGTGGGCAGGACTTGGCTGTGTAAAGACAAGCAGTTCACAAAGCAGACTCTAGAAAAGAGTCCTGCCCACCCTAGGGAATAGTTCCCAGGACCTCTTCTGCAGCCCAACTGACAACCCCACCACTTTCTGCAATCAACATTTACTGCACACTATGATTCATAGAGCCAAGGCCAGAAAGCTTTGTGACTCTGTGGATGACAGCATTATAAAGAGCCTCCAATCCAGTCCCCACAGAACACACTCCATATGGACATCTCACAAATGCTATTGAACCAAAGGACGTTTGTGCCACAGAAAAAGGTACAGGGGGTACAGTGCTAAGAATTAAAGCAACCATGATTATAGGAGAAGCAGGAAACCACTCAGAGCACTTCAGTCAAGGGACAGGAAACTTAAATACAAGGCTGGCTGGTCAGAGCCATCTCAGCCCTCAGCACTGGCACAGAGGTGGATACAGGCAAGGAGACAGCCCAGGTGCATTTCCCTACTCTTGGCCTCTCGCCTGTGTGATGAGAAAACTGGCTTCTGTCCCAGGCCCAGTGCCAGGAGTGTGGTACTGCTGGGCAGGTGGGAGGGACCCAAGTCACTGGCTGGGCAGGAATGTAACAGCCTCGTGCAGGCTCTCTGCAAATAGCACACCCAAGGACACGGGCAGCAGGCCCAGCTGAGGAAAGCATGAAGGACCTGGGCATCTGCAAGGGGTGGGGGCTGAGACAGAAAGGGAGTGGGTAACAAGGGGAGAAGGGAAAGAAGGAGCACATTAGGGGCAGTTCAGGCAAGGACATGGGTTGAAGAACAAGGCTAGAGAGGAAAAGAATCCAGTGGCCACCCTCCAGCAAGTCCCAAGTGGCTGTGGTCTTCCAAACAGGACTCAAAAGCCCAAAGGAAGCCAGCAGTGGGGAGCTTCAGGATACAGGAAATCAGCATCTGGACAAGCACAATGGTCACTGGAGCCAAATCCCAAAAATGACTTTGAAAAATGAAAGAAAAACAAAGAGGACACCCTAACTTGGCCAAAAAACAGACAAGAACAAGTGAGAAGACCTGGCCAGGTAAAGCTACCATACCCTGTTCACCTCAAGCTCATAGCACACTGTCCCTCAGGCCACCCTCAGCACAGGAGCCCACAACAGTGGTCAGGCTAGGAGGAAATAGGCAGCCATGCTCCCACACTGCCTCAGGTATACAGGAAAGAACCCAAAGATAAACCACCCCAATCCCCAGTCTGGTGCTCTGGAGAAGACCATGCCCCAGCACCAACTTCTCAGTGCTGAACAGGCCTCTGAGTCCACACCAGGAGGGACCAGCACCAGAGTTCTAGGACACGTGCTTCTCCCAGCTTCCAACACACATCCATCAGAGTCACTGCCAGGACAGCTATGGTGGCTGTAGGGAGAGACTATGTCTGGTACATGGGGATGGGCATGATGGAAAGAACATAGGCTCCCTTCTAATCCTGATTGCCCACTTCACACAGCAGCCTCCATAACTATGCATAGCTCTTAGGGTACCTCTACCTCCCCCACTATTTATATAACCCAGGACTCATTTACCTCAAAGACCAGAAGGGTCAGACAGTGATGGTGACACCAGACTAGTCACAAGATGGGGTATGGGGGCAACCTCAACAGGGACAGGTCCTCTGGTTCAGGCTACCACAGGAGGGAAGAGCCCACTCCTGATGAACATCTAGTGCTTAAGGCCTGAGAGCAGCATGCTGTCCAGCACAGAGGATGCAGACAAGTCTGTGGCCCCCCAGGCCCTCCTGGAGAAGGATGAAGCCTATACTTAGTGAGCTGTGTGCTCCCACCCTCCTGGAACCTATAATTTGTCCTAAGAATTAAACCCACAGATGTGCATTGGCTGCTACGTGGCTACCACCAAAGAAGCCCAACTACAGGCTTATTTTGTAAAAAAGCAAATATGCAGACAAAAAGGACAACTGGTAACTAGGTACGCAGAACAAGAATGTAATTTCTGTCACCGATGATAATGGGGACATTAAACAGCAAGGCTGGAGCATGTTCTGGTGGAAACAGAGCTGCCAAGAGAGAGATGGTAAGTGGGAAATGACGATTTGGATCTCGCATGTGGGTGTAAACACAGCAGTGTGAGCAAATTTTATCTGTCACATTAGTTTACAATTGGCACAATACATGCCCACCGACACTGGGGGGGGGGGGTCACTCCATCAGCTCCCCCCACCCCAGACAGATGGTCTTTTCCTGTCCATGCCGGGTTTATGCCTCACTTTTCAGCTGGTTACTGATCCCATCTGGGCACAAACCACTAGCTCTTGTCACCCTGATGGAGAAGGTACTGCTGCTGGGATCTCAGGTAGCCTGGTCTGATTTAGAGCCTCAAGCATACACAACCCCCGCCCGGCACACAGGCCTCAGAGACTGCCCAGCAGCAGCCCAAAGTCAATGTTTGTGCAATTTCCTTTTAAATATTCTCAGAACAGCTAACTTCTGGCAGCACGCTCAGGACTATGTGTAATCAGATGGTTGGGTTGCTGCCGCACCCCACAGCCAACTCTCCTTACAGAACCTAGAAAACTAGGCACTCTTGCCAGCTAGTCCCAGAAACAGTTTCACTCCTAGTTAAAACTCCCTCCCTCAGTTTGGAGAGGACAGGCCATACTGGAACAAGACATCACTCCCCAGCAGCCAATAACAAGAGATTAAAGAACTGAGAAAAACAGAGGATTCCTCCCTACGTGTCCCCTCCCTCCACCCCTAACATCCACTTCCCAACACAGCAGTACTCACGACTGGCAGGCAAAGGACATGCCAAAGATGGGTATGCAGCGGAAGACACCCTCCCAGCGGATATAGCTGACCCGTTGCAGCCACTGACCTCCAAAGAGGCCATGCTTGAGGGAGGACAGCACAATCTGCATCAAGGAGAGAGTGAGGCACAGGTCAGGGCAGCTGCGCTAGGTCTCATCCACCAGGTACCACGCAGTTGGGAACAGGAGCAGATAAGCAGCAGTTCTGCTCCATATTGAAGCCAGCTTACACCTGCAAGCACAGCCTGGGGCTGCCTAGAAGGGTTCAGGGACCTCACCCATTCCCTAGTTCCCTGCATCTAGCACAAGACACCCCAGTCTATGCCATAGGCTGGTGCTGCCAAGGGGTGCCCAGTTGCAGAGGATTTCCTGTGCACACAGCAGCAGCTACCCATTCAAGGACCACTTAGCACAAACAGAAGCAGGACTTTGATCACCATGCTCAGCCCTAGCATCTATCCCAAGTTATAGGATGGACCCCTCAATACAGGCAAGTCCTTCCTCTCCTTATCCTGGGCTGTGCACAGACATCTTACAAGAGCTCAGCCCACTGAGGATGCAGCTAACTGAAGAATTAGGAGCTACCTGTCACTGGTCCTCAGCTCTCTGAGGTCCACTACAGCACTGCAGTTTCAATGAATAGCCTTCAGCCATGCCAGACTGAATCTCTTATAAGATGCCAAGTCCCTTCCCTCAGGAAGGATCATCTCTGACCTTTCCAGTATCGGGTGGGTTCTGAGGGCTTAGAGGGGCAGGGCAGGCAGAGCAGTGAGGCCTCTCATGTCTTCAGTGTCAACTCCACACTTCATCTTCCAGTCTAACCTAACCTAAACTCATTTAGAAAAACAACTTGCCAACCATGCAACAAAACTCTGGCATTGCACTCTGGGTCACAAATTCCACATGAAAGGTCTTTCCATAAAACACGTAGAGAGTAAGACCAGTCTCAGAACTCTTCTTGCCTAAAGCCCTTTGTGTTTCCTGCTGTCCAACTGTACCTGCCCCTTGGTACTCACGGCCAGGAGTTGCATGGGGCTCCACAGCACATTGTAATAAGTCAACATACTGCCCAGGCTCAGAACCACTTTCCCATCATCCCCCAAGAGGCAACTGCCAGTAAACCAGACCTGGACATGGACCTTCTCCAGTCACAAAAAGGACTGAATGTGAGCAACCCTTCTACAGTACACATGGTACTCACCACAAACATGAAGACAGTATAGAAGATGAGGGCCATGGCACTGAAGGACTGGATGGAGGCCATCATGTTCCTCTGCAGGCTAAGTGGGAGCACAATGCACAAGGACACCACAAACAGCAAGAACACACGAAAAGTGCCAGTCACCTGGAAGCAAATCAGAAGGTGTCATGGCCTGGAGTCCTGAGCTTGCTCACTGGCAAAGCTCATCTTGCCAATACTGTTGTGGGCAGGAAGCTGCTGCAGGGTGGGGAACCAGACGTCCAGAAGACCAATGGCATTAAAAAGGACAAGGCTGAAGGCTGGCACGCTTGCTCTGAAAGCAGCCCTCACAGCTGCTATGCTGTGAGGTTCAGTGCACTAACCACTTCTGGCCCCTTCAGGGTCCAGCTCCATTCAAAAATGAGACCAGCCTGGGCAAAAAGATCAGCTGTCCCCACCTGCATGTGGGAGCAGGTGGTGGCCTGCGCTGCCCTGGGCACACCCTGCACACCCAGAACTGATGAGAATAGGTGGGAACCCAATGGAGCCCACTGCCAGCCATTTCTCCATGAGACTCAGCACTGAGTTTGCTTCAAGAAGGTTGGGAGGACTGGTGGTGTGGTTCAAGCAGTAGAGTGCCTGCCTAGCAAGCGTGAGGCCCTCAGTTCAAACCCCAGTACCGCCAAAAAAAAAAAAAAAAAACAAGGATGGGAGCCTTGAAATTCTGATCCAAAAAATTCATCACAAAGCCCCAGACTGGCATTTACCATAGCAGAACCCACAAAGGTCTGGTGATATCTAATATCTAACTTGGCTGCAGCCAGCACATCCGGCTTCTCAGTTCCTTATTCACAGCCGGCACCCGGCTGGAAGTGATAAGAGCTCTGCCAAGACCATTTGAAAAGGTCCCTCTGCATTCTCTCCCCAGTTCCAAATACCTACATGTTTATGCCAACCCCATACTTCTCAGCATGAGGGCTTCCTACACTCAAATGGAGGATGAGGACAGATAAGCCCTGTGCACAGCTGACTTGCCATATGGGAACCACTACCAGGTAGTGGCAACTAGCACTGTTTCTCCTTCAAGTCCCAGGAACCACAGGTGACAAGGCTCAAGTGTCTGCACAGGACTGACCCAAAGCCCTACAGAGTCCACAGTACAGCGTAGGAGATAGAAAGTCAAACAGAAAGACGTGTTCAGAACACAGACTAGGGACAAGTTCACAGAACACTCACTGGAATGTTCTCTGGCGATGTGCAACTCTGGCATATTCTACTTAGGAAGAGGACCAGCCCTCCTCCTCCTTACCCATGGTCTTTATAAACTGAAACCTTTTTTTCACCCTGTTGGTAAATAAATGACACCCTTCACACAGAAGACGCTCCAATATTACGCACCCACCCCTTCCCTATTCAGCCCGTAGCTGCAGCTCTGCTCCTGCAGGGGAGGAGGAGAAAAAGAGGTGTGTGGGGCCCAGTTCACAGGCAAGAACTCTCAGTAGCAGGGAGTGCCAAACTCGGAGTTTGAGTTCAGTAGCCCCAGGAGCAATGCAATTACACCTACCTCAGCAGGGTAAAGATGGAGCATGCTCCCAGCATGCTGCTCTAGCCAATAGCCACACGTGGTGGCCACAAGAAACCTGGCCACTTCCACTCTTTAATGGGCAGTGCTGGCCAGCTGAGACCTTCTCAGAGTTACACCACAGTGGCGGGGGGGGGGGGGGGCTCCCCACTCTGCCCTTACCTTCAAGCTAGCAGATCTGCCCTGAAAGTCTCTCCATCCCTCTTCTGGTACCTTTCAGACACTACCCCAGCAAGGCCTTTGAACTGCAGGCCAGGGGACCTTAGTAAACAGGAGGGCGCAGGAGAGCCTCTCCAGGTTAAGCATGCTGGGTTCAGTCCGCTTATGAAAGGGAAACATAGGGCTGCCACAGAAGCCACCACAAATATTAAACAGACTAGGACATCTGCCCTTACCTGAAACCCAAAGAGCCGAGCAAAGAAGTTGGACCCCAAGTCACCGATCACAACGTAGAAGGCAATGCAGGTTCCCAGCATCAGCCCGATCATGCTGAAAAGAAGGAAAGCATAGGTTTGAAATGATGACTGAAAAAGTGTGCCGTCTTGTTGTGACTAAAGCTGGGCCCCTTTATAGAATCACAGCCCAGGCGCCCCCATCCCTGGTCTGTGCTGACATAGGACTGCCCAAGGCTGGCTTAATGAGATGCAACTTCCAACACCCACACTCACAAGACTCTGGCATGCTTTGGGGTGCTCTCCATTGCATTTGGAGTGAATACAGAACAACACTGAACTTTTCTCTGTGTGTTTGTGTATTTTTCTCTCCACGGGAGGTTCAGAAAGTTCTTTCAGGTACAACAAAACTGCAGTGATGTTAGACAAGTTAAAAGAACAATCAACTGCTTCCAAAAAAGGCTTTCGAGTTTACAATTTTCTAATTTAGAAGCCTAAAAGTGCAATTTCCTAGCAATTTTTTCATCTCATAAAATTTTACTCCAAAGGGAAAAAACATGACATTTTCAGTTTAATACCACCTTTATGCAGCAGTGTTGGGGGTACAGTTTAAGGAACAGCATTGAGAGATTAGCTGCAACAGGGAGAGCTATTTTGCTGTGTTCCTCAAGTTTTCCATTTTTATATACTTCTTAGTAAGACTTAAATGAGGCTTTCAACCTTGACAACAATCATTTTAAAGGTACAATAAATTGAACTTTCAGCTATTCAGAAAGTAACTCTTCAGAAACATATTAGGGGCTATAAACCAATCCACATGTGAAATATATCGTTCATTTCCTAACAGGCTCCAGTTTCTCCACAGCTGCAGGTGACAAAGAAGAAGAGAGTAACCAAGCAAGGCTGCACTACTTACCTGGTCTCCACCAGCATCTTTCCAGCTTTTCCATAGGCATGAAATGCTAGCACACACAAAAAAAGAAAACAAGCGCTCAATCCAACAGTGTGAGAAGCATGTCAGTAAAAAGTTATTAAGTTAAGTTGTGAAGGGCAATTTGACAAACATCTGTTGGTCTGGAGTTTCATGGGCATAAGGGGGAATAAAACTTTTAAGTTTTAGTCTTCCAGCTTTTCTTCTCTTTCTTGTGGAGATGGGGATAAAACCTAGGGCCTTGTGCATACTAGACAAGTGCTCTATCACTAAGCTACACCCTCAGCACTCCAGACTTTCTTTGGACCTACCATCCACAAATGAAACCATGTGGAACAAGAATAAAGCAAGGGAGACATAAGGCAGGATATTCTTTCCACATGATAAAATTTTTTTTAAAGACAGAGAGATGCCAAGGTATGTTTTGTAAAAAGAAAAAAGAAAAGAGAAGCCCCTGCAAAGTAGCAGTTTCCCACATGTGGTGACCATGAGGGAACCTGCCTAGAACAGTGCCAATGCAGCAGAGGTGGCCCCACCTACAGGTGGGGGCCACCAGAGCTCAGAGACACTAGGAAGGTTCAGCCCCTGCTCCAGAACCCAATTTTCACAGCCTGTACCACACTGCAGAGAGCTTTATGTTCATCCTTTGGTTGTGATTTATAGAAGAAACCAGAATCCTTGCAAACACGGCACTTTGGGGAGAGAGGCGGGGAGGGAGGGAACAAGAACTCTGGGGCTTGCCAATCAGTGCCCAAGGCGCATGGCGGTAAGAGTCCTGCTGATGAATAGCATGTGTCCTACCAGGAAAGGAGACTCTGTCTTTCCTTCCTGACTCCAGAACTATTTCTAGCAGATGAGAAGTTAAATGCTGACTCGAAGAGGTCCCTCCCAGGACCTTAACAGTGATCAAGTCACCCCATGGTCCAGCTGGACTAGGGCAAAAGGAAGTTTTGGTCTCCAAGGAACAGCCAACAGGGTGCATGTGACAGGATGGATTCAGCCTCATCGACAGCCCCAACTTCCTGCCCCTTGTTTGCTCCTTCACACTGGGCCAGAGGCCCTCTAACAAGGTTGAAGAGCAGGAAACACGAGGCCCATTGGTATGAATGAACCAAACACATTCCTTGTTACTTTTAACTTACTTAGGAAGAGGCATAGCATTGGCAAGAGACTGAAAGCTGGCTTCTGCCTCAACTCAGCCTGAGATCAGAGAAGGCTTCTGCCTGCAGGGGTCACTCTGGCCTTTCCTAGACTTGGCTGACAGCCTGGCACCCTACAAGTTCATCTAACAAGGTGGGAAACCCAACCCAGATCTCTACTGTATTCCTAATGCTGGTCAAGGTCTAAGCTGAGAATTTCAAACACTAATAACTCCAAAAGCACTACCAGCAGGTAGCTGCTCAAGGTATCTGAGTCCTGGCACCAGCACACTCAGGCACAACACAAGGATCCCAGCCTCACACATAGAGGTCCTGGGAACCTACCAACTCCAATTCCTTCTTACTCCCCTAAAGGAAGTTGGAGAGTCTACAGCATCCTCCAAACACTGAAGTATTCTAACCCAGAAAGTTCCAGAACACGCCTGCATCCCAGATACAAGAAAGTGGAAGGTCATCAGAAATCCAGCGTCCAGTGGGAGGTATCTCTCTCCTAGAAGCTCGCCCTAAGCAGCAACAGTGCCAAGACCAGACCATCACTGTGGCTTCCCTGTTCCCTCTTCTCTTTCCCTGGGTCACCCACACCCACACTGCCTACAGGTTCTTAGGACACCTCAGTGTAGACTGGCACGCCCTTCTCTGACTCCCTAGGTAGGTCAGGCTCTCTCTCTTCATTCAGGGCAGTCTGCACAGGCAGCCAGCTAGCCCTGGTGTCAGGAAGGTCCCCATGCTCTCCACCTGACCCACCTTGAGACACAGGGCCATCTTCCCAGGACTAAGCAGAGCTGACTCTTACTCTAACCTGCACCAGCAAGGCAGAATGGGAGGAGGGATGCTGTTCATGGGGGTACATACAAAGCACAGAAGAACAGCCAGTGATCTCAACCCAGCTGCTCTTGGGGTCAGGAGAGGAATGGCACTGGGGTCCCCAATGCTGCATGGGCACAGGTCCAGTAGCACAGGGCAGGTGTACAATAAACATCTGTCAGCTAAAGGGGGATTGGAGGGAGTAAAGAATCTGGTGCCAGAGAGCCTGTTTTCAAAGCCCTGTTTCCCAAGTCTAGTAACAGATGCATGGGTCACATGCCACAAGGACAAACAGCGAGGAAGTCTGAGCTGCACAGGCCACTGGATGCACAACCCCAGACCCTGGAGAAATGGGAGGCACACTGATCAAGAGCAATGGGCCAAGGTGACATAGCACTAACAATACCCACTGTTCACAACTAGAAACTCAGAGACAAATGCCAAGTGGTCCTTGCTGATGGGGGAGAGACCACAAACCCTGGGCTCAGGGCATAACTCGGATCAGGGCAGGGTCCAGAGCTCAGAACAGTTTCATGAATATAATTATGTCTAAAGTAGTTGACTCTGATATGTCTGTATATCTTTTAAAATAGAATGAGGTTTAGAAAAGACTACGTGAAGTGTAACAAGCTGGGTAAGGAAATGGGAGGGGAGAAGGTTATAAAAACCACAGAACCACCACGACAGCAAAAGCAAACAAAACAGAAACATGCACAAATCCACCAACAAAACCCACTGTGCTGTGATTCTCCACACTGGCAACATTCACTCTCCAAGGCCTGGAGGAGAGAGGCAGTGTCAGTCAGGAGAGATCACTTCCCCAGCAAGACCCCATCTCAACCAATAGCAGCATCTTCTGCAGTCTCCAGGTCTGGACAAAGGCCATTTGCCCATCTCACTGGCAGCTGTCAATGACCCAGTCCATAAGACACTCCTGCACATCTGTAGACAGAGGCTGTCTGATGGCCTTGTTATACCTCAAAGCAATGAGGGGCTCTCCTCCCAGATTACCTTGTTGGACTGCAGCACAAGTGTATGGGGCATCCTTGTCCAGAAAAGAGGATGGAGGCCAAAGAAGAAAGGCCCTCTTAGATAGTGTCTGTGTCAAGCCACAGGAGAGGGCTGCACACTGCCTGAAGGGCCACCCCTCCACAAGACAGGCACCAGGAGATCTTCCTCTCTCCTGCTCTCGGGTGCCAATGTCCCACAAGGCTCCCATGCAGTCAGTCTCTTCACCTCTGAAGACAAAAGGAAACTAGGGCTGAGTGCACAGGCCAAGGAGACTTCCATCAAAGGCTTAATCTGAGACCACTGGTGTTCAGAAATCTTTTTGACTTCTAGCAGTCACCCCATTCAGTGAAGTTTGGAGCCCCAGGCAGCCAAAATACAGGAGTATCCATCTGGCAATTTTCTTTCAAATCTTTCACATCTAGCCAAACCAGTTTGACTTTTCAGGGACTTTCGAAGAATTGGCCAGTCAGCTATCAGAAGCTATGACCTCCCCAGCCTAGGGTCTCATGTCTTCTTTCAGGATGCAAGGAGAACTCGAGCTGCAGCCTTAGCTACAAAACCCAGGTGGAGACCTCAGCAGAAAAAAGGCCACAGTTCTGCAGGCCACAAAGCATACCCCCAAGCACCTCACCCCAAGTTCTGGTGGGGCACATCATCCCAAGCGGAACTAGGCCATCTCAGTGTGGATCAAGTTTAGTTGATAAGCCTCACTTCCTCAAGTGACAATGATAAAAGACAGAGCACTACTGTCATCAGAGCAGAAAGAGAAGAAATCCCTTGGGAGCCGGGTGCCAGTGGCTCATGCCTGCAATCCTAGCTACTCAGGAAGAGTGATCAGGAGGATTGCTGTTCAAAGCCAGCCCTATCTTGAAAAAACCCCATCACAAAAAAGGGCTGGTGGAGTGGCTCAAGGTGTAGGCCCTTAGTTCAAACCACAGTACTACAAAAAAAAAAAAAAAAAAAAACAGAAACAGAAAAAAGAAAGAAAGAAATCCCTTGCATTCTAAGGTCAGGAGCAAACACCAGGGTCTCCAGGTGACTACCAAGCTGACTGAGAGGAAACAAGAGCCCACATGCAGACCACACTACAGAAGACCAAAATGAACCTCTGGAGGAAGGCAAGGGTAGACTTGTCACCTTGTATCTTTCTGTATCACTTCAATTCTGAAGCAGGTAATTATATTCACAGGTTTTAAAAATTGCTTTACTTTACACTACTTTTCTTGGCCCCTGGAACTCTGCATTCTGTTTCCTCTTGCCCCTGCCTCCTCCTTCTGCACTGAGAGCTGGGAGCTGAGTTCAGGCTGCCCCTCTGTGGATAGAGCCCAGCACCCCAGGCCACGCACTGGCTGGAGAGTCAGGTGCTTTATGAGGAGGCCAGGAATTTCACCATATACTTGCAGAGCTAAGCCCCAAGAACAGAAAAGTAGCATTTCAACACCTACACCAAATGACCCCCAAGTGAACCACACAGCAGAGAGACTCAGAGCCTGGGCCAAAGCAGGCAGAAGAGAAGCAGGATTTACACACCAGCCTGAGTGGTGACAGAAAAATAAGGGATGGTGCCCTCAAAGACAAACTAGCTAGAAAAGATTCTAAATTGAAATAAAATAGAAAGTGTACCATTTGCTCTTTCTGGCTAAAACCGTAATAAAAGGGAAGAAACAATGAACTAAAGGGAACAAAATTGCAATCAGCAACACTGGAAGAAAGGAAGCCAAGTAGAGACTTCTGCAGGATTCCTTTCTGCAGTCTCAAGGGAGACTTCTGGGACCAGGGAAAGTCACACAGCAAGCTAGCAGGAGGCTGTGCAGGGCTGTAGCCAGCACTGCTAAACTCAGAGAGGGGACTACATGTGCATCTGCTCAAAGAGCACAGGAGGTTAAGGACAAGAGAGAAACTTTGACTTTGTATTTTCCATCTCACTTCAATTCTGAAGCAGGTGGTTCAGTTTTTTTTTATTTAATTACATTAAATTTTAAAATAAAAATAATTTTAATTATAGGTGCGTAGCTCACACCTATAATTCTAGCTACGTGGGAGGCTGAGATCAATTGGGAGGATTGTCATTCAAGGCCAACCCAGGCAAAAAGTTTGCAAGACCCCATCTCAACCAATAGCTGGGCATGGCGGCATGAACCTATCAACCCAAGATATGTGGGAGGCTGAGATTGGGAAGATCAGGGTTCCAGGCCAGCCCAGGCAAAAAAGTTTGTGAGACTCCATTTCAACAGAAAAAAGTTCAGCATGGTAGCATGCACCTGTCATCCCAGTGATGGCGGGACACATAAAACAGGAAGACTGTGGTCCAGGCCAGCCTGGGCAAAAAGTGAGATCCTATCTCCAAATCAATCAGAACAAAAAGAGCTCGAGGTATGGCTCAAGAGGTAGAGCGCCTGTCTAGCAAGTGTGAAGCTGAGTTCAAACCGTAGTACCTCCAAAAAAATTTAAAATAAAAAACACTGCTGTCTGGTACTTTTTTAAATTTAAACATAAAGTATGGGGAGGAGGGGGATAAAGGAGAAGGATGGAGGGGTGAATCTAAGATCTATTGAAGGCACTTTTGTAAATGACACAATGTACCCCCAGTACAACTGTAACATGCTAATAAATAAAAAAATTTTAAAAAGAGTAAAGTAACTAAACAAGAGAAATAAAACCCCACCCACCCACCCCCAACCCCCACTGGAACAGCACACTTCTTAGGAAGGTGCCTAACAGAGCCCAGCAGCCACTCTAACAGTTAATCCTCACCCAGACCAGCGTAGGTTCTCCGTTTGCTCAGGCTGGCAGACTTCACCAAGAACATGCATGACTGGTGTGTCATCCAAGAGCAGAAGACCAAGAGCAGGGCCCCCAGGACAATGCCACACTGGAGAGAGGAAAGAAAAAGAGACATTTACAAAACTAAACACTGTCCTCGTTTCTACCTCACACATCAACACATTAGAGGCTAGATGGAAGAAATTTAAAATGACGCATATGCCTTTCTTATAAGGTAAACAGACACTTGTGACCCCACAATTATATTCCTAGGTAATTTCCCAAGAGAAATGAAAACATGTCCAATACATTTACATTAGGTTTAACCATAACCCCGAAATTGAAGAGCAACCCAAATCCCCTTTAGTAGTTAACTAGACATACTGTGGTTCATCCATGGAAAGGAATATTACTTTTTGGGGCTGGGGGGTGGTACTAGGGTTTGAACTCATGCTTGCCTGGCAGGTGCTCTATCACTTGGGCCACACCTCCAGTCCAACAAAGGATATAGTTTAACAGTAAAAAGGAAACTACTAACCCTGCACAAGGAAGGATGCATTTCAAATGCACCATGCTGAGGACAAGAAGCTACAGCAAAGTCAGTGATGTCACCTACAAGACATTCAAGAAAGGCATAACTGTGGGGTCGGAAAACAGGTCACGGTGGTAGGGTTAGAGTGGTGGAAAAAGGGGCAGAGGTGACTTTTTGAGGTAATGAAACCGTTCCATGACTGCACAACTGTACACATATATCAAAATGCTGGAGCCACACCCTAAAACGGGTGAATTTCATTGCATGTGAACTATCCCTCAATAACTCTGACATTTAAAACATTAGCACCATCACAACAGTGCAAGATTTTAACCAAAGGGAGACTGGGGGGACAAGAAGGGGACCCACTCAAACTCCCTGTACTTTCTACTCAATTGGCTGTAAACTTAAAACTGCTAAGAAATAAAGGCCTATCAATTCAAAGAAACAATGAGATCACCAAACTCTCATGAGATGCCTCAAAGACACACGATACCAAATGTTGCAAAGGACACAGAGCACTTGAGCCTCAGATACCTGCTGCTGGGAGCATACACTGGTAGATCCACAACTGTGTTTGCATCAGCTCTTGTCATAAGAGCTCCAAACGGGATGCCATGGATGCCTTACAAAGGCACAATAAACACACTGCGGAATACCCATATGATGGGACATTACCCAGATGCTGAATCAACTGTACACCCACTACAACTCTACCTAACTCCAGGTAAAACCAGGCAACATTAAGCCAGGCACCAGTGGCTCACACGTGTAATCCTAGCTACGAAGGAGGCAAAGATCAGGAAGATCACAGTTTGAAGTCAGCCAGGACAAAATAGTTCTCAAGATCCTACCTCGAAAAACCCTTCACAAAAAGGGACTGATTGAGTGGCTCAAGGTGAAGGCCCTGAGTTCAAGCCCCACTACCAAAAAATAAAACACATCACAAAAATGGGTTGGTGGAATGGCTCAAGCAGTAAGAGCACCTGCCTAACAAGTGTGAGGCCAAGTTCAAAATCCAGTGCAAAAAAAACTGGCAACACTGACCTCAGGCACCAGGAGTGGGCCGTGGGACCTTTGGTGGTCAGTGACTGGCAGGGGTGCCAGCATGGGGGCGTCCCTCAATGCAAAATGAGTCACGTTTTCACTCACTTTGCAAAGATTCATCAAGACTACACCTAATGTGTACTTTTGTACACCTAAAGTACAGAATTACTGAAACCAAAAAAAGCATTAAGCCAAAAAAATTTTAATGACATGGCTGCTGAGCACTAAACATACACATCCCCAAAGAGCCCGCTGGCCTCCCAGCCCAAGGAACTTTCCCTGAAGGAGATGCTGCACCCAGAAGGAGCAGCTGGCAGGCCCTCCAGACGCAGCGTGAATGTGTCTAGTCCTCCTTGTACTTGGGGCTCCCTGCTAAGCTTCGAGCTCTTCCCAGGCAGGTTCCTGCCTGGCTCATCTTTATATGCTCTAGCAGGAACCCAACACCCACCACACAGCAGGTGTTTCAAATCTAGGGATAGCTGAATCACCGTGAACCCTAAAATATATTTTCACTGCTGTCTAAACCAGAGGCCAATCCAACATGCACTTTGCAGACAGGTGTTAAGGATGGCAGCACTGACTTGCAGATAGATGTGGGACCAGCGAAGACTCCACATCACAGGATGCAGTTCTGCTGCCAGGCAAGTTGCTGTGGACACTGACATGCTTAGGCATTCCAGGAATACTGAGAGGTGGTTAGCAATAATGCTGGGATCACAACGCAGATGTCACCACAGGGACTCTACTGACATCTAACTGTCCTCCCACCTACATGCACTATCCATGTCAGACAGGAACCTTAAATGTATTCTCATCCAGGGGAAGCTGGGCTCTTTATAGAGGATCAAAAATTCCCAGATCAAAACTAATTCACTGATGTTTTTATCTCCAAAAATGCTAAATAAGAAAAATTCCAAGTGGATATTAATCTAAAATCTCACTTCCCAAAACGTCCGTCTTGTTTTCATTTTTTACCTCCTTGCTGTCATCAGTTATGACTACCCCTCCTCCCCATGCAACAGGGGACAGACGTGTGTGCGTGGCACACATGAGCTGAGTGGGGAGTGGGGTAGCCCCACACTCATTTGTTAAGACAGAGTTCTAAGAGGAATTACTGAATTCGATGTTTCCATCAGCCTCCGGAAACCTTCCTGCTCAATTGTGGACTACACACAGCCACGTCGCACTGCTCACTTTTTCACGTGGCCTTCCATGTTGGAATGACACCAAGCTTTTCTGTATATTACAATTTTCCAACTGAGGTGAAGCTTGCACGGGCCAGAGCCATTGTGCATTGTCTGTGGGACGCAGCTCTTAGCTGCGCAACCTGGGGAATTTTTAAATCACCTCGTAATCAAGTTCCCTGGGAGGCCTGGGAGGGGGACTTGCGTGCTTGCCTGCCCATGGTCCGAGTTTAGAAAAAAAAAAAAAAAGACAGAATACGCTAAAACACTACCGATCCTCCAGCTTCTCCCCTTCGTTCCCTGCGCCCTTCCATACGGTTGTCAGCGGTGCGGGACTCTCAGCGCGGGTGGCAGAGGCTGCTCGCGCCAGCACCGCATTCTTCGTGGACGGGGTGCACCTGTCCCTCTGTCCCTCCGTCCCTCCGTCCCTCCCCGCTGGGCTCTGCACCCAGCCCCGCTATCCGATCGGACCGAGCAGAGAACCTCCCCCGACCGCCGGCCACGCGCCGTCCCGGGCCACCGCGGCGCTGACTCACCTGTTTGAAGCAGAAGGGCATGGTGAGGACGCTGACCCCTACGATGCTGTTCACCACGTTCGTGACCAGCCCCCAGTTTGAGGCGGCTGCCGCGGTCATTTTTAGGGTCTGGGGACCGTGGCGGCGCAGATGACTGCCTGGAAGAAGGGATCTGGGGCAAGCAGCGGACAAGGTCAGCTTCCAGACCCCACGAGGCCCCGCGGTTGTCTCGCTGGCATCGTCCTTTCTCGCTCCCGCGGCCGCCTGCAAGCTTCTCAACCCAGACCCGGAAGAGCCTCAGGCAACGCTAGCCACACCTCAGCTCCGCTTCGCCGCCTCAGTCTCACAAACTTCCGCCTTCCGCGAGCTTCCCACCCGGAAGTGACGCCACAGGGGGCGGGTCTAAGCGGGACGCCAGCCAACGAGAGGTGGACCCCGAGCGTTCAGGAGGCCCGGGCGGGGGCGAGGCTGGACGCCAGGCAATCTCTCATTGGTAGGCGTGTAAGGGCCCGGAGGGGGCGTGGCCGGAGCCGGACTGGACCCCAGCCAGGCGCCCTCGCACCTGCCGGGAACTCCTCGCTGCTCTTGCCGGTCTGCGCTCTTTCTCCTGGTTCAGATGGGGCTGAAGGACAAGGGAATCTTCCCATAGGGCCTCCATCCAGAAGAGCAGTCGAGGTCGGGAGAAAAAGGGGGGCGCTGCCTCTTTTGGAGAGAAATGGTGGTTCGAGCCCCCAGGACAGATAGCTTCGTGCGCGTGCTGTAACTTAGATGAAAAGCACTTAGGTTTTACAGATGAGAGGCCGAGGCTCCGGGGAACCACGCTGCTCGTCGGAGGGGGCGTGGGGATGTGCTCGGCCCCGGTACCCCGCGGATCCGCTCCCGGAGCAGTGGGAGGGAAGAATGTGACGCCCTACGGTGAGAAGAGCGAGCGGAGTGAGAGGGCGGGAGAGACCGGAGCGACCCAGGGGGCTTCAAGAAGGGGTGTTTTCTAGGCTAGCACTTGCAGGACAAATGAGAGTTCTGTAGAAATGGAGGCTGGGGGGGAGAAGGACCCGCATCAGTGAATTCCTGGTGCCTGGCCGGGAGGTGGGAGGGGTGAGGCAGGCCGCCGGTGCAAGCAAGTAACTCCAAGGGGCGGCCATTGTGCATGGGAGGAATTACAGGGTGCTGGGAGAGGCTGCCAGGGGAGACGAGCTTGCATAGGATTTTATGTCTTAGACGAGAGGCAGGGCAGCTACCGGGTAAGGCTCCGTCCTGCCCTCAGACAGGAGAGGAAGAAGAAATGCCAGCGTAGAGAGAAGTTAAAGACAAAGCCAAAATCATAAACGCCTGTCTCATTTTTTTGGTGGGCCTGGGTTTGACCTCAGGGCTTCACACTTGCAAAGCAGGTGCTCTACCACTTGAGCCACACCTCCAGTCCATTTTGGTCTGGGAGACTTTGGAAATGGGGAGGGAGACGGTCTCACCAACTGTTTGCCCAGGTTGGCCTAGAACTGCGATCCTGTCCACCTCAGCCTCCCAAGTAGTTAGTATTACAGGCGTGAACCACGGGAGCCCCGCTATATGTATGTTTTAATGAGTAACAAATCCATGGAACGGACATTCAGCTTTAAGAACAGAGTGCTACCCCAGAAACTTGGATATTCTCTTTGAGTTCCTCCTCAATTCCACCTTTCTCCCCGCTTCCCTGCCATCCTGGGATCATCACTGTCTGCATTTCATCATTATTCATTTATAATCAGGATTTGGACTGCACGTACAGCTACCACAATAAAGAATGTATTTTATTTTAGCCCAGCAGTATGGCTCAAAAGATAGAGCATCTGCCTAGCAAGGTTCTGAATTCAAACCTCAGTATTGTCACACACACACACACACTCCTTGCAGGAAGGAGTGGCCATGTGACTAAGTTCCGGCCAATGAGAAAGTGAGCAGAAATGACAGCAATTTCTAGGTCCATCCTGAGGGATCTGCCCCTCCATCCTGTGGCTTGGAACACAAGACATGGTGATAAGAAGCCATCATGGACAATGGGGACAAGGGCAGGACTGTGGCAGGAGTGGAAAAGCAAGCTAGAAGGAACCTAGATCACTGGACAATGTCATGGAGCAGAGTCACTGTACCAGTCCCTGACTGCCTTCTCTCAACTACTCCGTGGAGGTCAAGACAGACTCCTGCTACTGTTATTTTGGATTCTGTTTCATGAAACCAAAGTTGCAGGCCAACTAATTCCATAGTGCATTAGAATAGAACATTTTTTCGTTTTTACATAATGCAAAATTTACATAACTTTTACATTATGGAATATTTTATGCTAACTTCTGCAACTTTCTCATTGAACATTGTTTGTGAGATTCACCATCACGTTGCGTGGATGAGTCAGTCATGCTTGCTGTTCTGCAGAATTCTGTGGTTTCAAAAGCCTGGAGTATATGTCCATTCTCCTGTGACGGGCACCTGAGTCGTTTCCAGTTACTCAGTGTTGTAAACAGTGATGCAGTGAAATTGTTGTACCTGTCTCCTTAATGTCTGTATGTTAGAGTTTCTCTAAATACCTGCAAGTGGAATTGCAGATGCAAGCGGGTGCACTCCTATGACTTCACTGGATATTGCCAAATTGCTCTTCAAAGTCACTATAAGAGTTCCTCATCAGAGGTTGGCTAACTTTTTCTGTTAAGTCAGATTGATACTAGGGATGTAGTTCAGTGGAAGAGCACTTGCCTAGCATGCATGAGGCCTTGGGTTCTAACCCAGCACTACAAAAAAAAAAAAAACCCTCAACATTCAAGTGACTTGTCTTTGGGAAGGATCTTATTCTGTTTTGTTTTTATGGAACTGGGGTTTGAACTCAGGGCCCAATTTGATCCAAGGGCTGTAAATTGTGGACCCCCTGCTTTATTGCTGTCCCCAACATTTGGTATCATCAATTTGGCCAATCTGGCGAATAAAGTGGAATCACATTGTGGCTTAAATTTCTTCTCCCTAATTACAAAGGAGGTTAGTCATCTGTTCATATTTTCATTGTTCATTTTTCTTTTGTGCAGTCCATACTCATTTTTGCCCATTTTTCTATTTAGCTCTTTTTGAGTTTTGGGTTTTTTGTTGGTTTGTTTTTGAAGGTTGGTTTGTTTTCAGTACTGAGGCTTGAACCCAGAGACTAGAGCATACTAGACAAGCACTCTGCCATGACTCATGCCCCAGCCCTTTTGTTTTTATGTTGTTTCTTTTTTGTTGTTGTTGCACTGGAGTTTGAACTCAGGGCCTCATGCTTGCTGTGGAAGGCGCTTTCACCACTTGAGCTACTTCCCCAGCTAGCCCTAATTTTGTTTCTGAGATAGGGTTTCCCTAACTGTTCAGGCCGATCTTGAACTCTCTCTCCTCCTGAACTCTACCTCCCCAGTAGCTGGGATTACACCCAATTTGAGGTGTTCTTTCTGTGCACTTGATAATGAAACCCAGGGCCCTCAATTGGGGGTTTGTCTGATGGCTACTCGTTACATCAGTTTGCTATTGCTATTATAGCAAGCTATCACAAATTCAGCAACTTAACACAAATTTACTTTCTCTCAGTTCTGGAGGTCAGAAGTCCAGTTCTGATCTCACTGGACCAAAGGCAGACGATCTTTCTTTCTAGAAGCTCTGGGGGAGTCTGTTTTCTGATCATTTGGCTGTTGGCAGAACTTGGTTCCTTAGGGTTGCAGGATCAAGATCCCTGTTTACTTGCCAACTCCAAACTAAGGATAGTTCTCAGTGTCAAAGGGCCACCATATTCCCTGGCTCGTGGGTCCCTTCTGGATCTTTAAAGTCAGCCACGAGGGGAAGAAAGGAGAGGGAGGTTAAAGCTTTTGTTCTGAATCTCTGACCCAGCTGGGGAAAGTGTTCTGATTTTAAGGACTCGTGATTAGATTGGGCCCATCTGGATAATCCAGGATAATCTCATCCCAAGGTCTGTGACCTCATTCATACCCGCAAAGTCCCCTTTACTATGTAAGGTCAAATACAGGTTCCAGGAGTTAAAGGATGCACATTTTTGGGAGGACATGATTCTACAACTGTCCTCGTGATGTGATTTGGCTGTGTGTCCTTGTCCTGTGATCCATTGACTCGTATCTTGTTGATTTGTTTTGATTTTGTTTTTTTGAGCCAGGGTCTGTCTATGTAGCCCAGGCTGACCTCGACCTCAATCCTACCTCTGCCTCTGCTGGGTTTACAAGTGTGCATCACCACACTGGCAGCACTGATGAGGTTTGCTTTGATCACTTGAGTTCTGTCCACCTCCTGCACAGCTTCCTCTCTCCTTGGAAGTTGATGAGTGGTTGGGAGGACACCATAGGAAAGGACGGCCTTCTGAGGAGCCTCGGGCTACCAGTGCCCTCACTTGGTTTTCTGAGTGGAATAGAGCAGGGCTGTTTGACTTAAAGGGGTGTGAGAAGATAAGTCTGACCCGCCACGTCCTTTCTGCCTGCCCTGGGTGTTGTACAGGGCACCCTGTGTTGGCTTATTTCATCTGCCCCTTTGGGGAGGAGGACAAGAGGCCCCAGTGTGGCCAACACAGGAACCTGGTCTCTCTGTCAGGGAATCCCCCACAAATCAAGGGAGTGATGCCTAGAGAGCAGAGCTGAGCTGGACTGAGGGGTAAGGAGACAGTCAGGTGGATGAGGCTTAGGGAGCCCAAGTCCTTGCCCAGGGTTTTTCTCACAGCGAGGGGACTTGTGTTCTAAGGCGGTGGAAGGAGAGCTGAGCCTGCAGCCTAGGTGGACTGGGCTGAGCAGGCAGGTGCCCAGGAGCCACTCTGTTGTCAGAAGGAGACAGGGAGGCCATTCTGGGCATTTGGGATGAGTAGGCCTGGAAGAACCACAAGGGCCAACTCTGATGGATTCTGGGAGCGGGGCACCCCTGCCTCCTGGAGCCAGGCAGCCATGAGACCTTCAGTCAGCAAAACTGCTGGATGTGGCCCTGCCTGTACCCAGTATGCTGTGCCCACTCCCCCCCAGGCTCCTGAAAGGCTGGCCTCCACCCAACCCAGTTCATTCCACCCACTCAAGACTGCCCATTCTAGGTTGTGTGCATCAAGTGGGAAAATACCAGGCAAAACTCTGCCCTGGGGGAGACCAGCTGAGCCAAGGGAGGAGTTGGGGCTTGCTTCTTGTCAGCCCCAGACCCTCTGCCTTTCCTAGAAAGCAGGAAGCTAGAAGGAGGTGCCAGAGAGGAATATTAACCTGGCAGGGCCACAGGGTATTTTCCACCAGGAAGTCAGAAACAGCTCCTAGCAGAGCCAAGTTGGTGCAGGCTCCCCTGTCCAAGCCCTGGTATCCACCCCACCTCCCTACCACCCAGCCTGTGAGGGCCCAGAACTCCAGAGTTGGCCACTGCTAAGAGATCTGCATATTTGTCTCCTCTCCCCACATGCAAGGGTTGGGTCATGTCCCCCTAAATTTATACATGAGGGCCTGTCCCCCCAGTACTTCAGAACCTAACCTTCCTTGGAATTAGGGTCTGCAGATGTCACTCCTTAGGATGAGGTCATTCTGGAGTAGGGTGGGCCCTACATCTACTGTGACCAGTGTCCTTCTGAAAAGAGATTTGGAGACAGACCCTCACATGGGGGAGAAGCTGTGTGAAGAGGGAGGCAAAGGGTAGTGATTCTTCTACACACCAACCAGAAGAGGGAGAGGCCCAGGACAGAGTCTCCCTCAGCTCCAGGAGGACCTCACCCTTACCTTGGACATCCCAGAACTATGAGGCAATTTATGCCGTGTTAATCTCTCAGCCTATGGACTCTGTTCCCCAGGATGCTCAGACCAGCTGCTCCCAAGGTCCAGGCCCACACCTGCTGTCATGTGCACATATGCAAGTGCCCATAGGCCTGCCACCTGTCACAGCCTCCCTGCTCAGCCAACATGCCCACTTCCGCTGTCCCTCCTACGCCTCCAGTGGGTCCCTTGTGCACGTCCTCCTTCCTTGGCTCTGTGCTCTGCCACCACACCCAGCTGCCCCATGACCACAGCCAGCTGCACACTTGCAAGGAGCCAAGTTCACAACACCCACATCACTTGTAACACCCTTAGAACTAGAGAAATCTGCTTGGTTAAAGTGTGTGTGAGGAGAAACGCAGCCTGGCTCCCACAGGTGCCCATAGCATACCTGTACCTACTCCTCTGGGTTCCAGCCTAAGTCCCTTCCTACCTGCTCTACCAGGTGGCCCTGTGTCTGGTCCCATCCTTGGGAAGACTTGCAAGTAGGTGCTGCACCTCTCCTGGCCTCAGCATCCCAAGGACATTGTGAGTCCCTGCTAGGCCCTTCAACTCTGGGAATGTGGCTTTTGCTCCTCAAAGAAGGGCCCTCTCTGGGCCCTTCTGCCTAAGGCCCATCCCATCCCCATGGCTTCCCAGCAGGTGCAGGCGAGCAGCACTGTCCATTGCATCCATGCTCCCAAGTCACCAGGCACCTCCTGTCTCAGCTTCATTTATGGAGCTGTTGGAGGAGGACCAGCTACAATGCTTCAAGAGTCCCTGGTCTCCATGGCTCCATCCAGGACCCAGGCTGAGCACTGAGGACGGCTGATTACATTGGAACCAGGGGCTCTGGGGCAAAGCAAGATGCCTGAGGTCAGGGATGTACTAAGAACCTGGATGGGGCCAGAAGGAGCAGAAAGCAAAGCAAAACCTTCTCCAGGAGCCTTTTCAATTGCCCTTTTACCTCCCCCCCTTTCTTCCTTCCTGCTGTCTGGAATGAAGATGCAATCAATAGCTGGAGCTCCTTAGGCCTCTGTGGAGCCACCCTCAACTTCTTTTAGTTCTACCCCTTGTCCAATATGTTGGGAATCCTGGAGTGTCCAGGTTCAGTTACCTGCAGTTCTGACTATCTCTCACCACTTCCTGGCTCTACATCTTGATCTGGGTTATCGTTGCTGCAATAGTTTGGATCTTAAATGTCTCCCATATATAACAGGTACTTAAAAATTTCTAAAAAGTACTGACTCCTCACTTGGGCCCACAAGATAACTAAAGGCAGAATAGAAGCCTGACATCCCTGCCTTTATTTTGCATCTGTCTCCTTTGTCTATGGATCAGCCTCCTGCTCTACTGTGCACACAGGTATGGTAATCTCTCAAGGAGTCTCTAAAAACCAGTGATACTAATCTGTCTCACCCCCTTTAGGGGCTAAAGGCCTAAAGACAAGAGTGACTGAGGCACCTTTCTGTCAGTTTTTACACTGTCCTGTTCCAGACCCTCAAAAGGCACCTGAAAGTCTCTAGTCATGGTCCTAAACCACACTGGATTTAAGGAACAGCAAAGCCTCATGGACAGATCTCCCTATGATGAGATCACCCCCAAGCAGGAGCCATCATCTCATGGGATCCCAGTTGTCCCCTCAATAAGGACTTCTTTGGGCCACCTGTAGAACAGGACTGAGATAATGATCAACCAGACCACAGTTTGACAACACTGCATAGCTATCTATTTAAAACCAAACCTTAAGTCAGTACACCAGAGATGACCAAAATGCTTACTCTCCGTCTTCCCATGGCATGCCACATTAATGAATCTTTTTCTGCCCTTGGCCACTGCTTAGCTCTTTAATTGGCATGTTGGGCTGAGTGACCTGACCTGACCTGACATGTGGAACCCCTGGAGTCAGGCCTAGGACTCGATTACAAAAAGGCCCATGAGTTTAAAGCTTGGTTGTCAGTCCTGGGACTATTGAGAGGTGGTGAAACCTTTAGGAGGTAAGGCCTAGTGGGAGGTCTTTGGGTGTGAGCCCTTGAAAGAGATGGGAACCCCAACCCCTCCTGTTCCCCTCCCCCCACCCCTGCCACACACTCCTGCCATGATGTATTGGTCTCCATAGGCCCAATGCAAGGAACCAAATGACAATGAACTCAATTCTGATGGTAGAAGCCAACAACCCTTTCCTTCTCTTGGGCTGGTTATCTCCAGCACCTTGCTCACTGACATCTGCAGTGTCATCCTCTCTGCCTAACTGATAGGTTTTTGTCTTCGCGGCACTGGAGTTTGAACTCAGGGCCCCAGGCATGCTAGGCAGGCACTCTTACTACTTGAACCATTCCACCAGCCCTGTTGTTGTTTCTGTTTTTGTTTTTGGTGGGACTGGGGTTTGAACTCGGGGCTTCAAGCTTGCAAAGCATGTGCTCCACTGCTTGTACCATACCTCCAGCCCCAGTGTTATCTTCTCTGGGCCCCAGTCTGCTCACCATGCAACGCCCCCTGAGGGTTGGTTCCTGGCAGTCTCTGCTCACACCCTCCCTCAGCCCAGGTCCTCAGAGAATGCTGCCACAGTCTGCCCTGCCACCCTGCACCCTCCTCAAGGCATACCCCTTCCTTGCTCCTCTCCAGCCACACACCAGCCGATGGGTCCCTTCCCTCAGCCTTCACTGGGGCTGAACTTTGGCCCAGAGCACAGTCCAGGTGTTCCTGGGCTGGGTCTTTCCCACCCCTCAGACTACCCCTTACCTCTCCATGAGGCCACTCTGCCCAATGTATGGGAAAGGGAAGCACTGAGACTCCCTCCGGGTACTCTACCTGCCAGCATTGGCCACTTTCTGGTGCCCCCTCTAACGTCCTACTGTCCATCCATGACATGCTTATTGTCCATCTCGCTCTCTAAAGCAAACACTGTGGCATTTGCTGAGGAATAGATGAAACTTAGGCCTGAGGATGAGACCACAATCCCTCCTGGGCCTCCTTCCCACACTTTTGGTTTCAGGGCTCGGATGCTTGGGCTCCTGACAGAGGCAGCCAGTGGTGACCCCTAACTGTGACATTCTCCATTCTACAGATGGGAAAATTGAGGCTCAAGGAGATGAAGTCACATACTGAAGGCAACAAAATTCTTAAGTATGGGGCAGATATGTGGATGCAGGTCACAGGTCATTGTGACTCCAAAGTGCACTGCCCCCCCCCCCCCGCAGGGCCATCCCATCTAACCCTGCTCTGAGCCAAGGATGGACATCAGTGTCCTTTGGCTACATGAAGTCCAGCACCATGCCCTGTGGGACTGGTCTCCAGGGCACTTAAGGGAAAAACACGTGCTAAACACAATACTTAGCCACTCAGATATGCCTCCAGACTGGCCTGGAACAAAGTTTGGGGCCTAGGAGCCAATGTTCCAAGAGCCCCACTTTGGGCTAAGTTCCTACAGCTGTGTTCCTGGCGTCCCAGGGCAGCCAAGAGCTAGGGATCGCCCCCTCCCCCACCTAGCAGGCAGCCTGGGTGGGAGCTGAGTGGACAGCATGACCTTCGCAGATGTCCCTGGCTCAGACAAAGGCTGCAGATTGTAATCTTGGCCACCAGCAGGAAACGTCCCCTGAACCTTCCATTATCATGTTGTAATTAGTGGGGGCGGCTGAGAATTGGACAAGATGGAAAACCTGCTTTCATCCACATTTTTTTTCCCTTTTCTCACAATTCTAGACTCTAGAGTAGTGCTCCCGGACACAGCGTACAGCCATCCACAACTCTTGGCTTCCAGCCAGCCATGCGTGCACAGACCCCAGGCACGGGGCATTGCTGCTCTGCAGATCCTAGCTGCAGGCTTAGGCCTTGGGAAATTCACACATGGTCACACTTCCTGTTTGGGTGGAAGGCAGATCCCAGGAGGCATAAGAAAAGGAGCAGCCAGTTCTGAGCACATCTCCATCTCATTTTCTTCTTCCACACCCTCAGCATGCACTGGAACCCAGCATTACTTGACCCGAAGACCTTGGTCTGACCACCAGACTGCCCGATGTTTTCTACCAGGGCAGGTCTCAGTCCTCCTTAGGCCAGGCCCCAGAACTAAGGGCCGCACAGGACCACCTTTGCCCAGCTTCAGCCTCAGCTTAGAGGTTTGGGACAGAGCTGGGGCTTAGACCCCAGTACATACTCAGCTTGCCCTGCTCCCCACCCTAGGGATCCTCTGTCCTGGGAAGGCCAGAGAGAGGGGCTTGAGGCCTCACTGTGCCTCAGGACCCAGAGCTGAGATCTCCTGCTCCCCTGGGAAGAACCCTGGGCTTGTTCTGGAAGCCTCAGTGTGGGTGAGGAAGGGTCTGGAGGATTCCGACCAACTTCCTCCCCAAAATGGGCAGCTCTAACTGCCCATTTTGCAGAAGGGTGAGACCACCCCAGTACTGGCTGCTCCCAACAGCAGCCCAAGGAGCAGAGGTGTTGCCTGTTGGCCCCAAAAGGAACACCCCAGTTCAAGGCTTGTCTAGAGACCACCATAACAGTCTCCAGGGTAGGTGTGACCCATGGAGTGGGAGGGGACCTCAGAGGGCCCCACACTGCATGAGAATTCCAGGATGCCTTTGCTGGTTCCCAACTGTGGAAGCTCTATTGTCAGAATCCCCAGAGCTCCAGGTGGCCTCTTAGCTCTGCTGAGCTGGGGGATGTGATGATGGGGAGCACAAGGATCAAGAGACACAGCTGGAAGTCCTAGGGCACAGTTGGGCTGCATCCAGGTCCCCATCCAGCAGCTGCAGCCCATGGGCTCCCCGTACCCTTGGCTGCCCCACAGTGGCAGGACTGTGGCTCTGGGGAGGTATGCAGGAATGTAACAAGCCCAGGCACAGGCTCCTGACAGCCTACCAGCTGTGCAGAGGCCCAAGCAGGTGGAGTCAGGTGTCAAAGCCCCAACAATGATGAAGACAGGGACTACATAGGGGGAAAGGGGGAGGAGAGCGGCTCTGAAACAGGCCACAAGCTCTCCCGGAGGATAGGGCTGGGGCAGCCTTCAAGGAGACAGGACCTGGGCAGGGAGAGAAGGTGAGGCAGAGTAGCCAGTGGGCCAATTCTAGGGCCACCGGCAGCCAGGGAGCGTTTCCATGTACTGCACCTGGCCCAGCTCCAGTCACATCCAGACTCTGGTGCAAGCCTCACGCCTGGTATACAACTGGAACATGTAGGTGCTGCAGGATCTGCTGCCCCCAACGAAGGCAGAAAGCTGTGGGGACAGGCTGAAAGCCACAAGGGTCACAGAGAGGCAGGTGCAGACAGCCTCCTCTATCCACGGAAGCCAGGCTTGGGGCAGGCCTGGACCAAAGCTCCAGCTGGCCCACCCTTGGATGCTACCAGCTGGGGGCATGTGACCAGGAGAGGAAGGGTGCTTATCTCCACCAGGCTGTGTAGGAGGTGGGGTGGCTGCCACCCTGCACTGACAGGTGGGGACCTCAAAGGCTCAGCAAGCACTTCCTTCCTCACATCTCTCTGCTCCAGGACTGCAACACACAGATGCCCTGCCCTCGACAGAAGCCTGGGGTGGGGACACCCTCATCTCCAGCTCGTTCCCGTTGCTGGAGGCTGTGTGTGGGATCACCTCTCAGGTGATTTCCCCAGAGGTACCCAGGCCCCTCATGCCACCCCTGAAGCCCACAGGGAAAGATGAGTCCACCTTCACCTGCAGGACGCACAGCATATCTCTGGGACCAATGCAAAATGAGAATTTGGAGCCCCTTGTTCGGAAGGCAGGAAAATGCCATGAAAAGCACTCAGATCTAAAATTTTTCCTTCTTCCATGAAGCATGACTTTCCATGCTGTTCTTTTGTTTTGGTTTTATTGAGAAAGGGCTTGCTGTGTAGCCCAGGCTGTACTCAAACTCAAGATCTTCCTGCCTCAGCCTCCTTAGTTCTAGGATCACAGGCTTGCCCCACCACGCCCAGCTGCCATGTTTGTGTGATTTGTCAATTATGTCATTCTAAAATAAAGAAGGGCTAGCGGTGCAGCTCAGTGGGAGAATGCTTCTCTATCATGTTCAAGGCCATGGGTTCAATTCAAGCATTGAAAAAAAAATAAAAACAAATTTAAACTATCAGCATGCATTTTACTGTTTATCTTTGTGTTGTGCAATGCCAGTTCAAAACACAAATAGAAGCAAAATCCTTGACATCACACAATTGGTATTTTGTAGCCCATACAGGTGCAAGGACTCCTTTAGTACCAAAACAGTACAAACTACACAAAAAGAACTCACCTGCCCTTTTGTCCCTTTATCCTGTAATTCTGGGGATCAAACCCAGGGCCTTGACCACGCTAGGCATGTGCTCTACCACTGATCTGCACCCTCAGCTCAAGCTCAACTTCTTTTCCCCACAATCATGTGCCCTGTATATGTGCTCCAGAGCCCTTGAGTTTACAGGACATCTCTCCCTTCCACCAAACCATGGCTAACTGGTCAGGGAGCTCAGTGCAAAGTCCATGCCTGGAAAACTGTCAGTGCTCCATAAATGAAGGGGGGTTAAGTAGGTAAGTAGGTGGTGGGTAGAGAAGGGAATAGAAGGCAGATGGATGAATGAGTGAATAGATAAGCGAGTGAATGGACAGGTGGATGGATAGTTTGGTGGGTGGAGAACGGATAAAGGATGAACGCATATATGGATGGACAGAATGATAGATGGATGAATGGATGGATAGATGAGAGAGTGGATGAGTAGGTGAACGAATAGACAGCAGGATGGAAGGGTAGGTGAATGATGAGTGAGTGGATGGGTGGATAAAAGGGTGGGAGTTAGCTGGGCACTGATGACTAACACCTATAATCCTACTCAGGAGGCTGAGATCAGGAGGATTATGTTTCGAGGCCAGCCAGGGCAAATAGTTGGCAAGACACCCATCTCCAAAATAACCAGAGCAAAATGGACTGGAGGTGTGGCTCAAGTGGTAGGGAGCCCTGTTTTGCAAGTGTGAAACTATGAGTTCAAACCCCAGTCCCAGCAAAAAGAAAAAAAGGTTGAGTTTGGAGGGATAATGAAGGCTGAGAGCTGAGACAAGTGGCTGAATTTGGAGCCTAGGAAACAGGAACCTCTGGGGAGGTGAGAGCAGGAAGAACATTACTCACCTTTTGGCAGGCACAGCCTGGCCAGCACATCTTATCAGCCACATTACCAGGACTCAGATTGCCTGGTGACTTGGTCAGAAGCCAATGCCCAGAACCATGGAGAGTCTGCCAGCCAGGGGCTGGGTCACAATCGTTTTTTGGTGGTACTGGGGTTTGAACACAGGGCCTTCACCTTGAGCCACTCCACCAGCCCATTTTTGTAATGGGTTTTTCAAGATAAGGTCTCCTGCACTATTTGCCCAAGCTGGCTTCAAACCACGATCCTTCTGATCTCTGCCTCCTCAGTAGCTAGGATTGTAGGCATGAGCCACAGCACCTGGATCCAGGTCACAGTCTTGTTCTGGCTTCAAGGAAGCAAGAGTCAGCTTGCTTGCTGGTCATCACACAGTGGTGGGGTCCTCCCTCAGGCAAGAATCATGCATGGCCCCTGCCATCTCCAGGACAAAGCCCAGCATATGGGATCTTTTGGCAGGCAATCTATCCACACTATGACACATTTGCACCTCCATCTTGAGGGGAGCCCTGGTGGGGCCAGACTCATCTTCCTTTGGAGATGCTGGCACAGCATCACGGGGTGTGGAGGGGTTGGTGGGGTCCTGGACTCCTAAGCACAGGGCATCTTCTTCAGGAGGCACTCCAAGCCCTGGGGAAATGACGTCTTATGTATCTGGTAGTATGGTCCTGGTTATCACCTCAGTATGGGACAGCTGCTGGGGAATGCAAGGGGATGGGGGTGGGGTCACCTCCCAGGTTCCCAGAATTGTTTGGGAGGAATTGGGGCAGCAGCAGACAGGGTGGGGGTGGGGCATGGGACTGTGGGAAGCTGAGCAGCTTTCACTCAGAATGTGTACAGAAAGTTTTCTACATATGCTGTGTACTGCTTCGTAAAGATTAGCGCCCACTGCTCGGACACAAAAGACTGGCCTTATCTCAGGAGCTGACTCTGGGACGTGGTGACTGCAGGCTTGATCTGTGTGAGGACTCACCTATCGGCCCTTGTCTGATGGTGTCATGGCACGTCTATAACATCAGGGGAGAACTCTGTGGTCGAGAAACAGAAGTGGTCTTCAGGAGTCATGTCCTTCTTTACCTGGGACCCCTCTCAGAGGCACAGCTGAAACTCAGCCCTGAACTCCCCCCTCACTGCAGGTGACAGGGACATGAATCCAGGGGAAGCAGAGAAACAAAGTACCCCAGGGCGACCCTTGCAGTCACTGCTATGGATTCTTTGTGTCCCCATCTCCTGGAAGGGACTTGGACTAGGGCAGTCAGCACCGGCCCTGGAAGGAGCTAAGATAGGAATCCCCTCTGGAGGCAGGGTGGGGGGCCAGAGTGAAGGCTTGTGAACAAAGACCAGGTGAGGACATAAATCACCTGCCGGATCACATTTCCTGCCCTGAAAGCTCCTGTAAAACATGAGAGAAAATTGACCTGTCAGGGGGATAGATGGGCAGCGACAGTGGCTGCCCACCGGGGTAGCTTCCCATCACCCTCAGGGTCCCACATGCATGGCACTCCACCCTGCCAGGCTGGGCTATTGCTTCCTGGATGCCCCAAGGGGAAGCCAAGCAAGGGAGAAGTGGTGTTGTTTACCAGGCACCCGGGGGGCTTGACTCCTTACTCCCACCTCCCCTCTGCACACTCCTGACAGAAGGCGTCCAGCTGCCCCAGCCGGCAGGCTATAAAATGGATGGAGACCAGGGATTGTGTCAGCCGACAGCTAGAGTACCTTTTAAAAAATGTAATCTCTTTTTATTTCCCTCCTCTGCCCTCTCCCCTCCCTCCAGACCATAACCTCTCGGTCACCCCTCCCCTCTTCCTGTGCAGCACCAGGGCTGGCCATGACCTTGGTGCCCAGACCTTCAAGGACGCCCTCCTCACCTTGAGGAGCTGAGCTCCTGAGCCAGCCCACAGGGTGGAGAAGGGGAGGGAAGCAGAGCCCAGGCTGCTGCCTGATGGCCAGGAACCGCTCCCTCCAAGGTGACCTGCCACCTGCCATTTACCCAGCTCTGGGGCCCCTGCATCTGTCTGCTCCCAGGCAGAGGGCCAGAGGTCTTCTGTGGCCCACTCCCCAGGACAATGGAGGCTGACACTCTGGCCTCCCAGGATCTAGCAAAGCCAGGCGTGGCCTCTCACTAATTGTTCCCCACCATAACCCCAACTTCTGGTTCTGGTTCTGGAGGTCACCCTGCTAGTGGAGAGTCGAGTGGGGCTGGGGACCTCATCTTTGCCTTCTCACCCGACCCAGGCCCTATCCAGCCTGGGGACTCCCAGCAGTGGCTCCAGAGCCGGGGCCTGGCCCTTTGAGTCCATCTGTGTCCCTGACAAACTTCTGGGTCCTCAATACTCCCCAGCTGTAGTGCCCAGCCTGCTCCTCTAGCCACTGGGCTATGACCACAGTGCCACCAAGGTCCGGGGGGTCACCAGTTCTTGCCCTTGGTCTAGAGGGATAGGTGACTGTTCTCCATGGTGGGAAAAGCCAAGAGGCATAAAAAGAGGGCCCTGTTTAAGAGCAGTCTGCAGCTCCCGGGATCAGGGAGAAGATGCCACATAAGAACAGGTCTGAGAAAGGTGCAAAGTCCCTCCTCAAGGAACAAGGCCCCCAATCTTTGGGAGCCAGGGAACTGGAGGAATGGAGCACGGAGTGTGTAGCTCCAGGTCAGGTCTGGGTGGTCAGAGCAGCAGCCCATGGAGACTATGTGGCTGGAGAGAGGGTCAGCAAGGGAGGGTGGCTTGAAAGGCCTCCACAAGGTGGGTGGAGTTTGGGGTGAGAGAGAGCAAGAGAGATAGAGATAGAGACCAATGGGCAGACACAAGAGGCCACAGAGTCTGGGCTCCACAGAGAGGGGAGACCAGCAACTGTGTGTTGTGCAGAACCACGCAGTTGGGTCCAGTGAGGAGACAGCCATCGTTCCAGAGGAAGAAATGTCCTGCCTGGGTCCCCACAGACCCTCCCAACTGCAGGGGGAGGAGCTTCTTCCCAGCCCCAGGGAATCAACTACTCTGAGCTCCTCTTCACTCCCTCCAGAATCCCCTAGAGTCTGGAAGATGGAAGGTTCTAGGCCCAGCCTGGGGCCCAGGCACAGGAAGGTGAACAGGTACTTTAACCACCCTAGGAAGCAGTGCCAGAGACCACCTGGTTACCTCAGGAATTCCTCCCTCCATGCATCTCAGGCCATGCAGGGAGCCCTGGTATATCCTTCCAGAGTGTCAGCTGGACCAGAGGTCCCCAGCAGATTTGGCTGCTGATTTGGAGCCAAGCACACCACTGTCTCCTTCCCGAGAGTAGGGGAGGTGCCTCTCAATCCAGGCCTCTCCCAGCAGTGGCCCTCTGGTCTGGCTGGTCTGGGAGGTGCCTGAGTCTACTGGTCACCAAAGTATTCTGGGATGGCTGGCACAGCCCCTGGTCTGCAGGCCCTCCCTCCTTTCTACCCCGCTCCCCAATACTGGTTTCTGTGGTCCTGCCGGTGCAGATAGGGATCAATCCTATGGCCTGACAGTGAGCAAGTAGATGACTGACAAAGCAAAAAGGGAGTGAGAAGATGCCACCCAACGAAGGTGGGTCTCCTTTTTCTCCTAGAGGGCACCCCCATTCCTAGACCCTTGTGTGGTAGGTACCCTGGGGACAAAGGGCAGTTAGGGGGGCAGTCTCACACTGGAGTCTAAGAAGGTGGTGCAAGGCATGGCTGTTGTGGGGTTGGGACACAGGCACTCCATAGCCATATAAGGCCAAGAATGGCCTTCCGCTCCCCAGAGATCCAGGCTTTGCAAGATCATTCCTAGACCCAGGTCTCTGGAGCCCCAGAATAGCTCAGGTCTCCTGGGTTTCCCAGCCTCACCCTCTCCCTCCTCCTAGAAGCTACCCCTCCCAGCTCTGCTGTCACCCTCTCCTAGATTGGACCAGCCTTCCTGTGTGCCCAGCCACATGGCACCTATTGTCCTCCCCAGGAGTCTCCCCAGGGGCTGCCGAGGCCATGGGCAATGGGACTTGCTGTGCATCCTTGTCTCAATAAGCACACATGTGCACAGGCTGATGTACACGTGCATGCATGCATCAGCCCACAGCCCTGCCCCACCCCCGCTCTCAGCTGGGGGCTAAGCATGTTCTCAGGCTGGAGGTGGGGCCTTGTCTTGCCAAGCAAGTCCAGTGCACTGATGGTGATGAAGAGGCCAGAGCTCATGGAGTGGAATGCAAGGCCATCGCTACCTGTGGTGCAGGGCAGAGGGGCCTCCACTTTGCTTTGGGACCCTTCTCCCTCCCCCCTCATTTCTGCTTTTCCACAGCCCCTGGGTGTTAAGGGGGACCCACTGGACCCACTGGACCCTGAAGGGGACTTCCTTAAGACCAGTTTGTATGCTCCACCCAGATCAGCCCCTCTCCTTGGGCCTGTCCTGAGTGGGGTCCTCTTGCTCCCCCAGGTGATGCCACAGGGAGGCAGATTTGCATCCATCCCTTTTGTGGTTTAACCCTTTAAACTGCCAAGCCTAGCTCCCCAGCCCTGAGCTCTTGGCTGGGGGGAGGGAGGCCCTGGCTTGTATTCAGGGTCACCCCTAACCCACTGCCCAGCCTGTTCATTTGATAACTGACTGGCTTTATATTCTCTGGCTGGGGACCCAGAGAACTCTGCTCTGACATCTGCCTGACAGTCCTTGCTTCTCCCCACTCCCCTAGGTCCCGCCCTTCTTTCTCCTCCTCTCCTTGGCTTCACCTGGTCTCCATGGTACCCAGGCCAACTTATGTAGGTCAGCCTGAGCTCCCCAGGGACCAGTTGACACGGAAAAGCAGGTTTCAACCACCACGCCGCAGGGCCAGCATATTATAATAAGAGCCAGTCAGGAACTGCGAGTGGACACAGGGATTTCAGGCCTGCCAGGCTTATCTGAGCAAACCAAAGGTGATGGTGCTTGAACAAAGAAGTTATGCCCAAGGTCATTCAGGATCTGTCACTTCCAGGAGCTCCTTGGCCTGCGAGGGGCCAAGGAAGAGACAAGGAACATTTACTCCTATTGGTGTACTTTTTTTTTTTCATTAAAATTTATCTTTTCATTTCTCAAAAAAAATTAAGTTTTCTATCTAATGGGATAAAGAAACAACCCAGGAAGCCAGCAAGGTAAGGGGCTCACATAGGGGCTGCATTTTCAGGACCAATCATTTGGGAAGGAGGCAGCAGAGCTATGACCCTGTGAGGTGTGGGGGACCAGGCCCTCAGCAGTTTGCAGGCCCTGGTTCAGCCCCTTCAAGAAGGAGCTCATGGCTCCCATTCCATCATCTCTCAGGACTGAACGCTACAGCCTGTCCCGGGGACTTCCTCACAGGGTCCCTGAGCCTGCCCACACCTGACCCCAGTGGGGCTGGACAAGGCAGCTTGGAACTCTCTCTTCCCAAACACACAGCTCTTTCCCGCAAAATAATTTAATGCAACTTAATGGCTTGAAGTTGATGTAAAAATTACCGGCAGGTGCGGGTGGGGTGTGGCGGGGGCCTCGTAAGAAATCCTTTTGAAAATATAATTGAGTTAATGGAGCCATAACTGCGTCTCATTTTGGGGGTAATTGGCCCGCTTTTTGTCACCCTGTCCATTTACATACTTCTGTTTTCTTTTTTGCGATAGATTTTTTTCTTTATAAAGTGGACCACTTTACTGCAATTTTTAAAGCCCCAGTGATGAATAAAACCTCATCTTCCCGCTCATTAAGACACAGGAATTAGCCAGCCTCAGGGCCCCTCCACTCAATTTGCTTAACAATCCCAGGCTGCTGGGTTTGGGTGGAGAAGAGGCTGCCTGCAGCAAGATGGGATGGTTTTCTGAAGGTGGGGCCTGGACCCGGCCCACCTCCAGAAGAAGAAAGACAGACCAAAGACTGCCAGAGATCCCCTACCTGCACCTGCCCCAAGATCAGGGTCTCTTAGTCCTTGACCTTGTCCCCCTCCCATCTTCCTCTCTTGCTGAAGGCTTCAGCCTTGGACTCTCCACCCCCTCCCTGCCTGCCTTACTGAGACTGAAACTCAGAGGCCCCACCCACCTGCCTCTGACTGCAGAGCAAGGTCACATTTCCTTTAGAAAATATTTTTTTAATTATAAAATCTATACACACGCAGAGGAAATGAATCTGATAGTACAATGGATGTAAAGCAGAAAGCAGCTCTCTCTGAAGGACGTCCTGTTCTAGCTCCCTGCACTCTCCATGCAAATGGAGAACAGCCTATTGCTACTTACCGGCCACTTACTTGCAACTCGCTGTTTAATTTTGTTTAGTTACAGTTAATGTCACCTGGACATCATGTATGATGATGGCACGTATGGACCCACGCATCGCCATTCTTCCTGACTTTGCAGTATTCCCTTGGCGTGTCTGCACTACCATGTGTTGAGAGAAGCCAGTGGTTGGGTTTGAGGACACTGAAGGGTTTCCCGGAAACTGGGATATTCTTGGCTAATTCCAGGATGGACGGCCCCTGATGCTGGGTCAAAGAGTCAATGCTAGCATGGATCCTAAATGTCTCCAAAGGTCCATGTGCTAAGGCTTGGTCCCCAGTCTGTGGCATCTGTTGGGAGGGGGTGGAACCTTTAGGAGGTGGGGCCAAGTGGAAGGAAGCTAGGTCATTGAGGGGGAGACTGACTCCTTCCTGAGTCTTTCACTTCCCTCCTGTGCCTCATGCTTCTGTACGGTGTCCTGGGCCGCCACAGGCCCTGCGCACAGCACCAGCAACCATGACCTTTGAAACTATGAGTCAAAATATACCTTTCCTCCTTCGAAGCTGATTACCTCAGGTGTTTCGTGACAATGACAGAGAGCAAATACAGTCAGCCTGTGTGTTTAGCCAGCACCTTCCCACTCTTGGACATTTGGATTTGAGTAGCTTCTAACTTTCCAACATAATAAATCTTGCTGCAAAGTTCACCTGCAGCCATGCCCCGCCCCCACGCTGAGGATCGATCGAGGGCCTTGCACGTGCTAGGCAAGTAGACCTTTGTACAGCGTATCTGGAAAATAAAAGTCCTAGAATACAAACGCCAGGTTAAAACGTGGATTGGAGTTGCTGCAGTGTGCCAATGTGCACACTCCCTCCACCCCAAGGACAAGGGTCTGCTTTCCCATCTCCTCAGCAAAGCTGGATGTCATTATCAATCATGGTGGTTTTGTCATCTGATAGGTGACAAACAGAATTTTGTGGATCCCCCCCCAACATACACACAGTACTGGGATTTGAACTGAGGGCCTTTACCTTGAGCCACCCACTCAGGGTTTTTTGAGATAGGGTCTCACAAACTATTTGCCTGGGCTGGCTTCGAACCTTGATCCTCCTGATCTCTGCCTCCTGAGTAGCTAGGATTACAGGCGTGAGCCACGACACCTGGCGAGCATAGGACTTTATGTGAATGTATGTTTTCACTTCTCTGTAGGCACTAGGAGTGCAATGGATGGGTCACTTTTTTTTCTAACATTGCCAAGCTATTTTCCAAGGTGGCTGCCCCATTTTACATTCCCACGAGCATAGTACAAGTAGTCCAGTTCCCAAGTACTGGCCAGCACCTGAGTCTCTGCCCTTTCCGTTTTTGTCTCATGGTCGGTTTAACCTGCATTTCCCTGATCAGAGCTGTCTTTTGACACATGTTGACCGTATTGTATGAAGAAATTTCAAACATTTTTGGGGGAAGCTGGTAGTATTGGGGTTTGAACTCAGGGCCTCACACTTGCCAGACAGGCACTGTACCACTTGAGCCACACACCCAGCCCTTTTTTGCTTTAGCTGTATTTTGGATAGGGTCTCAAGGTTTTGCCTGGGGCTTGTATAGCTGGGATTACTAGTGTGGCACCATGCCCAGCCTGCTGTTGAGATGGGTTCTCCATAATTTTTTGCCCTGGCTGGCCTCATACTGTTATCCTCCTGACCTTCAGAGGATCGCACCCAGCCCCAGAAATTTCAGACATTTTGTGTGGTAAGTTTCTCTTTCTGTTCAGGGTTTGGGGTTTCATCACTGTTTCCTTTTATACCCTAGCCATGATGGTTTAAGCCCTTGCTTATTTTTAGAAATTTCCAAAGGGACAGAGCTGCTAAGCCCCCCTAATCTCTCCAGCCATGAGGCTTCTCTTTGGATGTCCCTGTCACATGAGACCAATGCCACACCAGGGCCCTGCCTGCAGCTGCTGAGGTCTCAGGCCTCTGGGTGTCTGGGCAGGAGGCGCCCCTCATCGTGCAGTCAAAACAGCTTTGTCTGCCCCTCCCAGGGCAATCCCCAGGTCCACGGACCCAAAAGGTGCAAAACACAAGCCAGAGGCAGCCAGGGCCCAGAAAGGGGGAATTAAAAGTGAGGGATCACATGAGAACTTACCTTACCTGGAGCCCAAACTTCCCCAAATCTGTCTCTTTCTTCCCAGACACATAGCTGCATTTCCCAACACCACTGTGGCCAGGTGACCACATGCTTAAGTTATGGACAATGCATTGTAAACCAATGGGCCAAGAAAGAGGACTGCTGAGCACCTTGGGAGGTTGCACCTTGCCTGCCAGCCTGATCCAGAGGGTTAGAGAGAGTAGCTGAGCCCCCACTTGGGGCTGCTATCTGAGAAGCAAGCCCCTGTGTGGTCCACCCTGTGCCTCTGGCCCACAAGGATCTGGACTCATTCCTGCATCTAGGCCTGGCTCCCCTCCCCTCCCGGAGCCCCTCCAGCACTTGGGCCACAGCCCAGAGCAGAAACACAGTACACAGGAAGCCAGCACTCGGCTCAGTGGAGATCACGCACTGCAGCTATCCATGCACTCCTCAGGTCAAGGGCCATCTCAGCCTCTGCCTCTCCCAGAATCCATCTCCAGACCTCTGAGGTTGCCTGGTGCAGAGCCAGAGTGCCCACTGGACAGACGAAGGCATGGACAGGACTCTGGCTCTGCAGCCAGGGCCTGTGGGAACAGTAGGAGATCTGATGTTTCTACAGGGCATGAAATGACCAATATGGGGCCAGCTCAGTCCTGTGTGGATGGGTGGCACCAGCATCTTCAAGGTCATCCTTGCCCAGCAGGTCTGCTGGGACCTCCCCGAGGGTCTGTCTCACAGGGTACCAGACCCCACTGCCCCATCGCCCCTACTCACTTCCTGTCTCCCGTCGTTCCTTGCCAGCTTCTCACACCTGGATTCTTGCACCCCATAAGTCCTCACCTTAGAGATTCCAAACACTCACCCTAATCCAGGTGTCAGGGTGTGGAGAGAGGTCCCCATGGGGTCTCAGATCAGGCCTTAGGTGTGGACAGTATGCAGAGGAGGGGACAAGTTCACCTGAGTACAGGCTTCTTCTATGGCTGCAAGTTACTCTCACGCTGTCTTTAGTTCCTGCATCAAGGCTGTATCCTGGGAGCAGAGCCGGCATGGGACGCTGCCTAAGAACTGTGGAAGGGTTGGCTGAGCAAGATGTCCATAGGGGAGGTGGTCATTCACTGAGGAACACCATAGCTACCTAGACTCTCCCCAGCCCTCTCAGCTCTCCACTCCATTTCTGCATCGCCCTCCCCATACTCACCTTCCCCAATCTGGTGGAGGGTGGGGCCCTGGCCCACACAGACCTGCAGCTACTCCAGCTGCAAGGACCTTTAGGTAGCACTTCATGTGTAAGCTGAGGCCTTGAGGAAGAGCCAGGATAAGGACAGCAAGGACTGAGTTTAGACTGTAGGAATTGGGCCAGGTGTTAGCAAAGGAGGTTAGGTTACCTATTTGTCAGGCTGGTGCAGATCTATTTGGTCAAAATGGTCCTCCTCGTAATTTGTGGGGAAGCCCACAGGGCTGATGTACAGTCTGGTCTTTCCTCAAGCCCCGCAGGTCAATCCTCAATTGAGCCCTTGAAGCCTCACACCTTCTCGTGCCAGCCAGCCCTCAGCACTTACTGTGTGTTTGTTTATTTAATCCTCCCAGTACCTATGTGGCAAGTGCCATTGCTAGTCCTTTACAGATGGGGAAAGTGAGGCACAGGAGCTGAGAGTCAGCACTTCACTCTGCCAAGTGCGAAATGTGCCCCACTGTGGCCCTTGTAGCTCTTTCCCCTAGGACACCTTCCAGACAGGGTTGTTCTCAGCGAGCATGCATCTCTCATTTTCCCCAGTCCTGTATTTTGTTTTTACAGAAATACCTGTTCTATAGGCAAGGTCACATGACTCTCGAGTTCCCAAATCTGTTCCTGAAAGGATCTTCTTTGCCAGCAACTTGGAAGGTCTTGCTTTCCTGACTTCAGGAATCCCTACTCATCACCTCTCAGTAGTTCCACCTCGAGCAGACATCAGAACCCCTGAAGCCCAGGGAGGCTTTAAGGCCCCTCCTTGGCCAGGACAGTGATAGAGTGGTCCCCAAGATGAAATCAGGTGGGCACCCAAAATGGAGCCAGATGGACCCCTCTCAGGTAGGAGGCTGCCATGTGGGACACAGTGGAAATCCACAGGTCACTCACTATATCCTGGTCCTGCGGAACATCCTCTCATACAAGGGGTCCAGCCCCTGCACCTATATTCTTTCACCTGGTTGGTGTGACTGGCCCATGTCACATGATAAGTGTCTAAGACGTGAAGAGTGTGTCCCATATCCCAGCTGGTGCAGAAAGCAGGGCTGAGAGAGCTGCAGACTCCAGGATAGGGACAGCTGGGGCTAAAATGAAGACAGTGAATAGAATTCCAGGAAAATCCCACTCCACAGCTGCCCCTTTGGGCTCAGGAGGCCTTAGACACGTGACAGCTCTTTCAAGCATTACCAGAGCTGAATAGAAACCCAGAAATGCTGGGACCTTGTTGCAAAAATCAAGACCTTCACCTACTACAGTTCCCCAGGGTCCCCAGGGCCCTGAAGACGCTGGAAAAGGAAGGGCCTGGCAGGTGGGGACTCCAGCAGGCTGGGGAGCCAGCTCTCAGGGCCACCCTTGAGGGCTGTGAGAGATGAGAAGCAGAGCCAAGGGCAGCCGGAGCCCCAGCCTGGGGTCTCTCTTCCCCCACCAGGGCCTGTCCCAGAATGTATCTGGTGAGGGTTGGTTCCCTGCAGTATGGCCTGGCCCTCTGGGAGGAAAGGAAGGTGAGAGCTCCACGGCTCCAGGGCAGTGCCTTGCTCTATTCCATTGTCCCTTCCAACCCATCATCCCCTTCTGCCCAGCCTCCCACAGGTCCATAGACCAGAGTGGGCCTGGTGGACACCCAAGTTTGAGACCCCAACGGCAGCAGCCCAGTCCAGGGCGTTGCAGGGGTGTTCTGATTTGGGGGCTGGTCTTGGGGCCCGCTCTGGCCCCTGTGCTCAGGACTTGTCACTTACTCTTCCCAGGGGCCCCATCTGTCCTGGGACAGATAGACCCTGAGCTCTCCATCCCGCCCAAGGAACTGGGCAGAAAGGAAGCTCCCTTCCCCCTCAACATCACTTGCCCACAAGTGGTCCTAGGGGTGCGTGGAGTGGGCAAGGGCCCCAGAGGTGTCTGGGCTCAGATCCTCTCTTCTGAAGGAGACAGGGTTCAGGGGAGGGGGTCGTGGACTGTTCTTGGTGAATAGAAATCACGACATTCTGAGACAGTGTTGGGGCAGGGGCTCACTATCCAGTCTCAAAGCCTTACTCGAGCCCCCCAGACGCTCCCCTCCCCACCTGCCCTGGGAAATCTCCAGCAGCTGTTTTCTTGAACAACTGGAGGCTGAGGTCACCAAGAGGCCAGCTGAGGGTCTGAAGGGGGGTGAGAGTGGAGAGGCCCTGGCTGCTTCAACAGGACAGCCCCTCCTCTGCCCTGCTGGCCTGGCTGCCCTGGGGCCCCAGAGGGTGGGGGTGGCCTGGCCAGCCCAGGAGCCGCAGAGGGCAGAGAGAGTGCATTGTGGCGGCCAGCCGCCAGCAGGGCCGCCAACAATGTGGTTTCAATCTAATTGTCCCAAAATATTGTTACAACACAAACCACGTGCCATCCACTCACCTGCAACTGATCAGCAGCAAAGCTACCGAATAAATGGATTCCACACCCGGGGCCAGGCAGCCCTGCCACGAACCCGGGCGCCCGCCAGCCCAGGCCAGGCTGTCGCTGCCAGAGCCTGCTTCCTGTTGGGGTGAGAACCATCAGGACAAGGGAGGGGGCGGGGCTCTACCTCTCTGTGTGATCTTTCAGCCTCTGGGGGACAGAGCAGGAGAGGACAGTCTATGCAAACCTGAGAGTGTTAGCATGCATCCCCACTGAGGCTGAACCTGTCACCCCAAGTCTGTTCAGGGTCTGACAGCCCTGACCACCTTTCCCAATATGGCAGTGTTAGAGTCTAGTCTAACATTAGTGTCCATATCCGGCACCCTACACACAGAAGGCCATCTGGGTTGGACACAGGCCCTCCCTCATGGCCTCCAGAGGGAAGGACAGCAGAAAATGATCTGTGAGTGCTGGAGTAGACTTGACCCTCCTCCTGGAGCCTGGGAGGACAGCAACCCAGGAGCTGGGCCTTGAGGGCAAATGGTGTGTCTAGAGACAAGAGAGTGTGACAATGGGCTTCCTCAGAGCAGGCCTCCCACATGGCACAAAGGGCTCCTAGGTGGGTTGATGGAGTTGGCCTGGCATCTCACAGAGATCAGGAGGCTCCAGAAGGAAGGGGCCCATTAGCTAAGGGTGCAAGAGTGCCTGATGCCCACGACCTCACCACGGCAGGGTGGGTGGTGACAGCGACACACTGGGGAGGGAAGCTGAAGGCACATGGCGTCCACCTACCACTCTTAGTGGCACAGGACTTCCCAGTCTACGTGGTCCTTTGTGCCAGTGCTGGGAAGGATGGCTGCTGTTACACCCTGACCACAGCGATTTATCTATCCTCTTAGTTGGGAGGGGGGAGTACAGCCTCAAGGCTGGTTCCTCCTGGAGGCTAGGAAGAAGGGTCCCCCAGCTCCTGGGAGCTGGTGGTACTTGGTGGTCTCTGGTTTCTGGTGGCATCACTCCAATCTCTGTCCTTTCTTCTTTTTTTTTGGTGGCACTGGGTTGAACTCAGAGCTTTGTGCTTACAAAGCAGGTGCTCTATCACTTAAGCCACACCTCCAGTCCCTAATCTCTCTCTGTTTTTGTCTTCCCATAACCTTCTTCCCCTTCATGTGCCTTCTCCCCTTCTCTTCTCTTTTTTTTTTTTTTTTTTTTGGTACTGGCGTTTGAACTCAGGCCCTGCACCTTGAGCCACTCCACCAGCCCTTTCTTGTGATGGATTTTTTCGAGATAGGGTCTCTAGAACTATTTGCCTGGGCTGGCTTCGAACCTTGATCCTCCTGATCTCTGCCTCCTGAGTAGCTAGGATTACAGGTGTGAGCCACAGGTGCCCAGCCCTTCTCTTCTCTTCTAAGGAAACTTGTCCTTGGATTTAGTCCAAGATGACCTCATGTCAAGATCCCTAAATGAGGCTCAGAGATGTTAAGCAGCTTGCTCCAAGGTAGCACAGCAATGAAATGACCAATTCAATTGAGGTCTGTGCTGTGCTGTAGAATAAAACCTGAAAAGTACTAATAGGTGCCTAGTGACAGCACATGGACATGAAGTGCCTGGCAAAAAGAAGAGCAATGTCTCCTAGTGCCACCATGAGCTTGTGTCTCCTGTCTGCATGTGGAGGTAGTTACTCCTCTCACAGACTCTGTAGAACAATAGGTAGAAACTTGGCTCTCAGAAAGGTTATGGAGTGACCCAGCGCACACAGTGGCAGTGACAGAAGGAGGAGCTAATGCAGGCTCACACTCTGGAGACAGCCCCCAAAGCCAGGGATCAAGACCGTGCTTCTGCTGACCTAGGCAGTGGTCGTCCACAGATGGGCACTTGGGTGCTTCCTGTGTTTAGTGCTTGTGAATGATGCTGCAGTGAAATTAGCCTACAAGTGTTCAAGCCTCAGTTTTCAATTCACACAGGAGTGACATTACTGAGTCACAGTTCTGTGTTCAACTTTTTGGGGAGTCACCAAATCCCCCTTCCTTTATCAGCCCAGATACCATTATTGTTACTACGTGCAGTGCTGGGGATGGAACTCAGGGCCTCATGCGTATTAGGCAAGTGTGTGCTGGGCTGGAGCCCCACCCCAGCCCAGCCTAGACGTTAATCTTTGCGATTAAAGAGACCATGGTCCCCAGCTGTTCTCCTGGCCAGGGTGGCTCTGGGGTGCTGTGAAATGCTCTAGAAGCTGTAGGACCACATGGTCTGAGTCTGGGTCAGGCTGTGCCTCTGAGTCTCTGCTCTGCCCTTCCCAGCTTCAGGACCTGAGCAGAGACTCCATCACCTGTCACCTGGGGATAGACAAGGCCAGGGTCAGCACATAGCAAGTGCTCAAAAAGTGTCAGTCCTTGCTCCCTGCAGCCTGGCTCCTCCGGGGGGAACATGGGCCTCAGGGTGCCTCCTTATGTCTTTTGCAGACAGAGCCAAGCCCACCCTCACCTGGCCCAGGTGAGTTTCAGCACTTTGCTCCAGTTCCTTTTCTCCTGCTAAACTTGGGTACCCCCAGGGTTCCCAGGGCAGGGATGGGGATGGCTGAGCTCACAGCCCCATGGGATGACGGGAGCAGCCCCTGGAGGGGAGGGTGGGGTAAAAGATGGGCAAGAGAGGTCAGAAGGGCATCCTGTGTTCCCCCATGTCCCATGGTGTCAGCCAAAGAGTCCTGTCTACCATGGCAGGTGGACAGGATGAGCAGGTCAGCAACCCCTTCTGATGGACACCTGGCTTGGGGCTAGGCATGTGTCTAGAGCCTGGACAAGGCTGGTCACACGACCATGCTGGGCTCTCCAGCTGGGATCCTGAGGATTCCTGGGAGCCAGAAAAGTTAGATGAGTAGGCTCCCTGAAGCTGGAAGGCAGCTAGAATGAGCAAACTGAGGCACGGGGAGAGGTCAGGGTCAGCTAGGGTCACTGCCTGAAGCTGCCATTTGGAGTGTGGGGTGGGTGCTAGAGATGGGGAGTACATCTGCAGGGGGGTCATCCCAGGGAAGGTGAGGGTGGGCATGGGACTAGAGGGGAGTCCTCCATGGCCCACCTTGGCCCACTCACTGACCCCAGAGCAGTGGGACCAGAGGCTACTTGGCAACACTACGTCTGGTATTGGGGCAAAGGGCTCTGGGCTCTACTCACATCCTCCCTGCTCTAGGGCTGTGCCTTGGGATAGCCCCTTCCCAGGGTATCCCAGCGGGTCTCAGACTCTCTCTGCACTCTATGGTTCCCAAAGGGGGGTCTCCGCCCAGATCAAATGTTACATCATGATTTTATTCTCACGTGACTTTTGCTTTCACAGACATTGACACTCAACAAGGGCAGGAGGAAAGAAGCATGTGAAATCAAGGAGATGAGTAGATGGCTGCCCCATGGCTGCCCCATTGCCAGGGGCCTGGTTGGCCCTCCAGCCGCTTTACATGACAATACAAAGCAGCGTGGGAGCATTCCTCTCTTCACCTGGAAGAGAGGCCCAGGCCTGGGGAGGCCGCTCCCAGCTCATCCTTCCTTTTCCTGTTAGTCAGGCTGCCAGCAGGGTATGACTCACCCTGGCCGGGCCCATCTGTCCTGCACCTCTGCCCCAGGTGAAGCAAGAAGCAGATGGGAGATCCCACCCCAGGGCCCAAGGCAGGACAGGTGTGGCTGGGCTGCTGTTTCCCTCACACACACAGAGTCCTTGGGCCAAAGTGTCTGGGGCCAGCTTGGCTGTCTCCCTTGCTCTTAAACATCCGCTTCCTCTCCCCAGAACCCAGGAATCCATTATGTCCACCTTCCCTGGAGCACCTGCTCCAAGTGCGGACCGAAGCGCTAAGACTCCCACTGGTCTCCTCCACTCGTGAGCTGTGTGGCCTCAGGCAGATTGCATTAGTTCTCTGGACCTCAGTTTCTTGACTCTGGATGGTTCATCAGCTCCACAAGCACCTGTGGGCTCCTGAGACTCAGGACTCCCCACTCCCACCCACAAGCTCAGGCGCCAGTCATGCCTTACCTGGAGCAGAGAGGCAGGTGTGCCGTGCCTGGGGACTAGGTCAGTCAAGCTCTCCCTTACCCTCCCTGGTACCGGAACCAGGAGTGTTCTCAGGAGTGAGGAGCTCCCCTTCTAGGGAGCTCCTCCATGGAGGCTGCTTTGAGAGCCCAGCCTGACCCAGTGGGCGCTGCAGTCCTGGTTCCTTCCTTCCCCCCCATTCACCTAGCAAATCCTTTGGGGACAGGAGGAGGTAGGGTCCTGGCAGCAGTGGGGAGGACCTGCCCCAGGAGGCCTGCAGCACCCCAGATACTCAGGTAGCTGGAGTCACAGGTCTCACAGGGGAGTAGGAGGACAAGGGGAAAATTCCCACAGAGCAAGAGCCAGGGCTCTGAACCACAGCCTCCATGGAACTGCTGCAGGGAATAGGGTGGAGCTGGCCAGTCAGTCAGTGCCCACGGGCTTGGCCAGTGTCCAGCACCAAGGGTGCCTGCCTCCCTCTGGGCACAGCCTGCTCTATTCTTGGAACAGATGGTGATGGAGAGGGATGCCAGACCAGATATTGGGGGGTGGAGTTAGGTGTTTCCACACCCCCATCGGGCGCAGAGAGCCCCTGCTCCCAAGTACCATCATCAGATCCAGGCGGGAATCTGAATTAAGAATTCAGATGTGACTCCTCTGATGGGGCAGGGTCAGTAATCCTGGGTTCCAGTCCAGTCATTGCTCTAGAGAAACACAGGCTTAATTTCCTGAGTCTACTGGCTATTGCAATGGATAAAGGGGTGCCTGCTGGTTTAGGGGAATGACCACAGCCCAGTGTCATGGTTGGGGTGGGGTGACCAGGAGTGGACCAGGAAGAGACATAGGAGGGGAAGCCAGGTAGCCAGGCACGCCACAGTCTCGGCAGGCAGAATTGGGCCTGGGGCAGTCCCAGTCTGGAGCTCAGGGCAGTGGCGGGGTGGGGAGGGGGCGCGGGAAGGAGGGGGTTGGTAAGAGAGGGGAGGGGAGAGGGGGAGCACCCTACCTGACTTGACTCTGACCCAGAGAAGAGGCCCCACACCCCTGCTGGAGTTCTGGGCCTCAGGGAAGGGAGCCTGAGGCCACAGGGAGCACTGGAAGCACTAGGCTTGGAGGTGGACCTGGACCCCTGTTCTCTGGGCCCTTCAGCCTCACAAGGCCCCATCACCTTTCTGCTGATGCTGAGGCCTCTATAATTTGAAAAGCATCAAAGGAGCAGAAAGACAAACCCTGGTGTCCATGCCCTCCTGGGCCCCTGGAGCCCTGGGGGAAGCTGGGGAGCTTCTTCAGGTTGATTGGAATCTCAAGGGTAGCAGCTTTAATGAGCAGAGGGGGCCAGGGGGCACACCGCTGTGCAATCTGCCTTCTGAAAATGCAGAAGGCCCTTGGGGGGGCCGCCCACTTCCCGCTTCACAGTGGCTGCTTGGCCCTCCTCCTGAGAACCCAGTGCCTTGTCCTCAGCTGCACAGGGCTGTCACTGCCCCTGTGGTGCTAGGAGCCAGGGAGCACCAGGCCTGCAGAACAGAACAAGTCCCCACTCTCCGGCTGGGGGGCCTCAGCTTAGATTTCTGACGCCTCAACTTTCTTACCTATGAAATGGGAATAATAGTACAGATGGTCCAGATTCACCATGGTTCCTCTTAATAATGCTTGACTTCACGATGGTGTGACAAGGGTACACATTCAGTAGAAACTGTTCTGTGAATTTCAATCTTTCCTGGGCCTTTCAATATAAGGTCCAATGCTTGCAGGGCTGGGCATTGCCCAGCAAGCCGCAGGTCTTGGTCAGACACACAATCATGCTAGAATGATCAGTAGGTATATTCCCCACTTACAGAATTTTTCAGCTCTCTGTGGGACCATCGCAAGTCAAGGGGCATCTGTAGAGTCCACATGTTCTGCGGCCATCTGCACAAGGAAGGTCATGTGTCCTCTGGGGGATACTGGGAGCAGGTATGCATTTGGGGACCTGCCACATGCCACAGCCCTGGACCAAGCGAGGCCATCGGGACTCTTTCCCTGGCACTGGAATGCCTCACTAAGAGGTCATTCATTCCTGGGGGGTCCACTGGGCTGTTTCTGTGGAGACCAGGACAGCACCCTGACCCTTCAAGCTCCAAATACTTGCTCATGGCTTAAGTTAGTCAGAGTCCAGCCCAAAAAATGTTTTTCCACATCCATGCAATTAAAATGCATGTTTGCAAATTGATTTGGTACCCAGCCCCCTTTTTACCTCTCATCTCTTTCTCTCTTTCTTTAAAACTGCTGAAGTTTTTGAGTATCCTCTGCAAACATCAGGACACTTTGCCCTAAATGCTCCTGCACCTAATGCCTAAGAACAAGGACCTCACACATCAGCCAGCCTGGAGAGGTGTGGCTGCCATAATCCTGCCAGGTTCCACACACCTGTGTGTGACTCCCCCAGTTACACCTGAAAGCCTTGGGTCCATCCATCCCCTAACAACCCTCTTCCCCTAACCATCCCCCTCTGCGGGAGCCCGTGGAGGGTCTCCATTGTGTCAGCTGTCACATCTCATGAGCCTTCCTTCCGTCTAGAGCAGCTCTCCTCCCCCTCACCTCTTTAACACTGGCTTTTCCTAAGTGTCCAGAATGATTGCTCTACAGAATGGTTCTCCACCTGATTTCTCTCATGTTCCTGGGTGGCCCCAAACCAGCTGAACACCCCAGAAGAGCATCACACAGGTGACACTGTGAGCCACCTTGGAGACACCCAGGCTTGGTGAGGTGGAAGAATGTAGCTTCTACAACCAGCCCCACATGCTATCTGGGGGCTTTTCCCTAGGTCTGTCTTCCACCCCAGGCCTGGACAGCAGGGCTCCCATGTGGAGTGGCAGTTGTCTGCCTACAGATTTGTGGGGTCCTTTTGTGAACTCAGGGCTTCCTGAGGTAGCATCTGCCTTTTGTTTCACCCCTGAGCGGGCAAAGGGAAGCCAGCACAGAGCAGAACCCAAAATGGCTGGAGACGTGTGGAAAGCAGACCAGAACACGGCCTGAGACCTGGAGTTCCTCAAGTGTGTCTGACCCCAGCCTGACTCTCAGCGCCGGGGTGTGTGCTCAGGCTACAGCTCCTGGGAGAGCTGGCACGGGCCCAGGAGGCCCGCTGGCAGGAGTTGCACACCTTTTCCTGGGAAGAAGACCAAGGAAGGTGGCAAGGTCCCGGCCGAGGACCCCTGAGGTATGACGTGGTTGAAAAGGTCCAAGTGGAAACAGGAGGACGGTGGAGCTGTTCCCCTGCAGCCAGCAGTCTCTGGAGAGCCAGAGGAGTGTCCACTTTGCAGGTGGAACCTCGGCGGGTAGGTGGCAGAGGGGTCCTGTCAGTGTGGTGAGAGGCTTGGAGAGCCTCGGGGGCCCTTTAAGTTGCTTTCTCAGAGCTGTCCATGGCTCACTGCCTTGACACTTCCCAGCAGGGCTCTGCTGTCAGGTGGACATGTGGTTCAGACCTATCAGGGCCTGGCAAGCCAGCCCAAAGGGCAGACTAGAGGATGGCTTGTTGAAGGACCAGGTGCGGCAGTGGTGGCAGGGCTGGGAACCACAGCACAGGGAGGCATCCTGAAACCTTGCAATGACAGGAGCTGTCACCTCCCAGGCAGAAAGGCAGGAGAGAAGGGGCTAAGTGCACAGTGCCAATGTGGGGCAAAGGTGGGTACCCTCTCTTGCTCTGGAACCCCTGCTTGCCCCACCTGCCCAGAAGGCCCCGTGAAGTGCAAGCCTCGGAGTTCACCTTCCTGCATCAGAGCAGTGGGGCACGGCCAGCTCAGCCAGCCCCTCCTGCCTGGCCCCTTCACTTGAACACATTCCATTTTGATGAATGTATTACCAAAGCATATTCCCAGCCCTGGATATCCGCTGTCAACTCTCAAGAACCCAGGATCCACCTTGACAGGAGAGGGAGAGCTAAGTTCCTGCCTTCTGCTGATCACCTCAATTTCTGGGCCTCTCCAGGAGGCCAGCTCCGCCCTTTTGCATGTCTCCCACTGCTGCAGCATGGGGAAGCCATCCTCAGGCCTGGGATTTGGGCAGAAAGGACAGAGAGCACAGAGGACCACTCACACACTGGAGTTCAGGAATGGTTATGGCTAGCTGGAGTCTCTGACTGCATGGATCCGGGGTGAATGAGAAAGGCTGGAGTCAGGGAAGTTGGGCCAGGGTGAGGCAGTGGCTCCATAGGGCACAAGCCACCAGCTCAAGAAGTGTCTTGAATAGAGAAGTGTTGTCATGGCAGGATCAGAGGTGGAGGGAGGGTGGGGAGGCCCTGACTCAGGGGAGCTCTGGTCACCTGTGCCCAGGGACTGATGGAGTTTGGGGGTGTCCACTAGGAACCCTGAATGGAATGGCTGCATCTGCAAAATGCCCTGTGAGTCACTCTGTGGCATTCTTTAAAGCTTTGTTGAGCCCAGGATACCATTGCCTGTAGACAGGCCTGGCACACAGAAGCTGCCGGCCACCCAGGGCAAAGGTATGTGAAAAAGAAGTATACTGAAGTCCCTGAGGCCCTGTGCTGACACTACAAGGTACCCATGAGATGGGCAGGTCCCACGTGAATCTAACAAGGACACCGGTGTACACTGCAGGAGGGGAAAGGGTCAGAATGCTCTTGTTCCTAGTGATATCCAACAGCAAAGATGCCCCAGTGCCCCAGCCCAGTCCAGGCCCCGAAGCTATGAGGTGAGGCACGAGCCTCTCATTCTCAGAAGCTGCCATCCCCAGCCTGCCTAGCCTGGGAAGCCAGGTCAGTTTGCTGGTTCAGGACCACAGCCACTGTCCTGTGTAGGAAGAGGAATCCACTGGGGGGGGGACTTACGAATTTAACTAACTTGCAAAAGATCACGTCTTGCATAAGGGTGCGCTTCCTAGTTAAACAGACCTGGTTTTTATCCTGTGTGTGGCCTTGGTCAGCCTCCTGACCCTCTCTGTGCCTCATGTCTTCATCTGTAATTCTATTTCCATGGCAACACAGCCTTGAGGCCCCACAGCTATTGCTATAAACATACCGAGTACAGGTACCGGTCAGTGGCAGCTTTCCCTTCCTACTGTATCTCCCTGTGGCCCAAGAATAAAGCAGTTTGGCAGTCTCCAGAAAACTGGTGATCTGGGGCAGCACAAGCCCACCAGGCCCTGGGAGGGGTCGGCAGTGCTGACATGCACAAGACATGGCCAAGGGAAGGCACTGCCCCATCATGGCGCCCACCTGGAGCCCCCAACAGGAGGTCATTCCTCTCCGACTGCCCCCCACCCGTGTGACCTTCACTCCCACTGCCTTGAGTGTGTCCCAACTTGTCCAGTACTGTTCAGTCACCAATGTGGAGCTGGTGGGGGCAGGGGCTGTGCCCAAGTCACCTGTATGCTGCTGCCTGAGCTCCGTCACTGTGCAGAGGCAGGAAGCCTCTCGGTCTGTCCCGCTTCCGTTTGCTCTGATCTCTGGCACTGTAGGGTGGCATCCAAGAGGGGCCGTCAAGGCCAGCTTCGGTAACAGTGGCACGCTGGCGTATAAATAGGCCAAGGAGGCCATCTTGAGGCCTTGAAAGCCCTGTCATTGATGTAGTCATCCAGTCAGCTATCTGTCCATATCCATCTGTTCATCCATCCACTCATTCAATAAACACTTCATGTGCGAGTGAGACACCCCCTCCCACAGCAGGCCCTGCAGCCCAATCCAGGTCTTCTCAGGTAGCTGTTGGGCTGCACGGGTCAGAACCATTTGGGGTCCTTAGTGGTCACATCCACATCTCTTAAGCCGTATTTTGCAGGAGGGGCCTGGGATTCTGGGTTTTCCCTGAGAGCCTCAGAGAACCTGACCTGAAGGCACTGAAGGTGCAGCCAGGAGCTGGCAAAGCAGCTGACTGTGGAAGAGGCTGTTGGAGACCCAGAGGTAGCTCCAGGGGACACAGAGGGGTCCCCTGCTGGCTACACCAAGGAGACCCAGTGTGTCAGGACCAGAGTTCCAGGATGCTGGGGGCCTGGGGCTACACCTCCTTGTAGGACAGAGTTGTGCGGCAGGGTCCCCAACACTGTGCACCCTCTGCCTTAGAGGAGCAGTTGGACCTAGGCACTTGTCTCAGAAAGGAGGGACTCAAGCAGGGGGGGGTGATCCCATCCCATCCCACCCCACCCTGGCCTGGAACTTTCAGTCAGAGTTCCCTTCTTATTGTGAGGGACTGTCCTGGGTCAGTGACAGAGCCAGGCTGGAAGCACCTTGGGAGAACTGGTTGCCTGGTCCTGGGGGCAGGGATGGCTCTAATTCTTCCCAAGCACCCCACCTCTAATGTTGCTGTGCCCAGTACTGGGGCTACAGAGCTGCTAAATTGCCTGGGGGACCCTTTGCCCCTGGATAACTTTGTTCCTGCTAATGGCTTTTCTGGGGTCCTCTGATGCACCCAGGCCCCCTCCTCCCAGCTGGCCTGATTAGCAATGAGTGCAACGCCAGGAAAATTATTAATTTCCATCCCTTCAGTTTACTTCTGGGAAAGTTTGCCAATTAATTCAGCCTCATGTGAAGGCTCCTAGAATAAAAGAGAAAGGGAGGCAGCGGCCCAGGACAGCACTGGGGGGAGGAGCAGTAGGTGAGAATCCATCCTTAGGAGCCTGGAGGGTCAGTCAGGGCCAAGGCCACAGGCTGGGGTGGCCCAAAGAAGAGTTAGGAGGCTGCCCCTGCCCATCTAAGGTGCTGAGCTGCTGGAGGGGCAAGGCTGCCCCAGTCCTGCCACATAACGGGAACCTGGGAAGACAGGACAGGGTGGCGGGGGAGCACTGGTTCTGATACTGTCTGTATGTGGCTGCTGAGTGTGAAATGAGGGAGTCCAGGGCTCAAACACGGTGACCATAATAGCCAGGGTGTTTCAGGGTCTTCAAGATGTCCTACATAGCAGCCTCCAGCTCCGCCCTTGCACACTTTCTTCTCCTGTTCTTTTTATGAGGTGCTGGGATCAGTCCCAAGCCTCCCACATACTACTCAAGTGCTCTACCATTGAGCTACATACCAATCCCATCTTCCTAGTTCTTTTGTACATAGCCAGGACCCCCACCTCAGGTGCTGGCCTCTTGGTTCTCCCAGGTGACTCCCCCACCTCTCTGACCTGTGTAAGTTACTGTGCTTTGGCTTAGGAGTCACTGGGGTTGAAATGCCGCCATCACCAACCAGGTCCTTTTTATGCCCCAGGTCTATGTGTGGTTGAAGAGGGAGCTGAAAGGCTGTAGTCCCTTCCTGCCACTGGATGTAGCAAGTGGCCTGGGTACAGTGGGGGTGAATTGGAGGCCTCAGGGAGGCAGACACCGGGTGCCACAGGAGACCAAGGAGACACCTGCAGAGGCCATTTGGTCCCTCAGGCCTTAGCATTGCATATGATACCCTGGCCAGGCACTGAGAGGGGAAGGATCAGGATTCAATCCACACAAGAGGGGAATCATAAGGCCAGGTGCAAGGAGCTAGCTGCCACCTCCTCCTCTTCGGAGGCCAGATCTAAGGGGGGGTCTCCTGATGTCGGGTCTCCAGCTGCTTCTGGACCTGAGGGACCTGCCCAGCAGCCTTTTGGGGTGGGAGAAGGAGGTGAGACATTGTACCCAAGGTCCCAGGGTCCTTGAGGGACAGTCCTGCCCAGCTGGCTTCCGGATGTCTGGCTCAGGAATGCTTCCCTAAATCTGCTCAGCAGGGGCCATGTACAGAGGGCAAGGCAGCCCATAATAGTCACCTCCTGGATGGCCTCAGGCCAGGGCTGTCCATCCACATCCTCTTCATGTCCTACTACACAGGCGTCTCATCTCTGGTTCCTCCAAAGGCAGCGGCTGCAGCCCAATCCCTCCAACTATGTCCTAACAGCCCCAGGGAGTCCCAGAAGCACACAAAAACATAAATTAAAACCAACTGCATTTTAAAATCACAAATAGCGTCCATTTTATCTTTTTTTTTTTTAATTTTGTAACAATCACTAAGTATAGTCCCCACTTGTGCCACAGTCACATGGAGACTAAAGTTCAATTCCTGAGGTCCGTGCAGGCCAATGCCCTGTCCTGTGTGTCACATTCACAAATCTGGTGTAACACAGGTGTAAATAAGTTTATGAGGCAGGATGAGGGACTGGCCAGCTGGCAGCTGCCATGCAGGGCCTGTGGGCTACAGTGTAGAGCTGCCCCCTGGTGCTGACAGGTCAGGCCTGGGAGAGGGCAGGGAGGTGTAGGCCTAGGCTTGGCTGCGTAAGGACCCCTGAGAACACCTCCACATACACACGCTCTATCCAATAACTAGTAGCCCTGGACCAGCAGCACACTGCAAGCTCAGTGGGCTAGCCTGGCTTTCCAGGGCCCTTCCTTCTAGGGCACAGCCTTTTTCCTGGGCGCCTTGTCCCACTTGGGGAGCAGTCAGGAGGGGCCGGTCCTTCTTTCCACACCATGGACATGCTGGAGTCCCTAGGGGTGCATGGATCCAGGAGCTGAGGTCATGTCTGTGGTTAGCAACCAGGGCTGCTGACTTCCCTCAACAAGAGGGCCAGCAACTGTCCCCCTTTTGAGCTCACTGTTCAGCCCTACAGGTGAGGGAGGGGGCAGCGACACTGGTGAGCTAGTAGCTATGCGCAGAGGCCAACTGTGGCCTGGCTCCCCAGGGAAGGGACCAAAAGCTGAGCAGAGTCCCTTGGAGGCCCTCTCTTCCTCCCCTCTAGGCCTTTGGGCTAGCACTGACCCCCAAAGCAAACAGAAACAGGCTTCCTGGAAAGGAGACACCTTTTCCAAGTAGTAGGCAGCTCCTTGGGATGAAGGTTGGGAAAAGGTATATAAAGGAGGGAGCCGGTGGGAGGTGTCCCCAGAGTGGGCTTGGGGTGGGGTGCTGAGTCTCTTCAGCCTCCACTCATACTGGAGGCCACTGACCAACTTCTCCTCATCTCCCCAGTTGAGAGTTGTCATACAGGAGTGACCAGGGGTCTAGGGGGCCACAGGCAGAAGTGGCCAGCAAGACCTCAAAGCAGGGTTAAATTTAGTGGCTGAGTTGGAGGCTGAGTCCTCAGCTTGAGATCACCGTGGTCCCTGGAGAAGGAAGAGGAGGGGGCTTCCTCCAGAAATCCTCTGGGCTATTGTTAAGCTTTCAGAGGCCAGGGAATGTTTCCAGGAGGCTGTGACAACCAAAAATAATAATAACGCCCCTCCCCCAGCAGTAGGAATTGTAGAAAAAACAGCTGCTGCCGTTATCACCCGAGGAAAAAACAAGGTCAGGCACTGGGAAGATTTAATTTAAGGTGCACCCCCGCAGCCCGCCCGCAGACCCACACTCATTCTCCCTGCGCGGGGTTGAAGCCTATGGGGACAGCTCTGGGAGGGGATGGAGCATCCAGGCTGTCCCTGCAGCCGTGGAGGGCAGGGTGCACCAGGCCTGGCTCCAGACATGACAGGGAGCAGGGAGAAGGGGCTCGCCGAGTGGCCAGGGAAGGGAGCAGACCACGCTCAGGCTACCTTCCGCCCCAGCTTCTGGGGGGCTAAATCAGACTCCAACAAAGCACCCCAAAACGGGGGGGGGGGAAGCCTCAGTCAGGAGAATAGAGTCTGACATTAATGAGAAGTGACCGCAGAGTGGGCCCGTCCGGGCCGGGCCACCAAGCCCCTCGGGCTGGTGAGGCCTGGGTTTGGAGGGCTGGCTCCACGCGCTCCAAGGGGGTTGCCTGGAAAGTTCCTCGCGCCTACGTCCATTCCCCACGGGCCCCACTCGCGGTCTGAGCGAGGCAGGCTCCGGGTGGGGGACGCTATGGGGCTGGGGCCAGCTCTTGTGGCGGCCAAGCTCTGGGCACCGAGCCGGCGGGGAGGGCAGTTGTTTTGCACCAAGCAGCGCCGGAGACTCCCGGCGAGAGCGCGCGCGGGGCCGCTCGGAGCGCGCCCGCAGTGCCCCGCGCCGGCCAGGGCAGCCACGCGGTCGCCGGGTGGCAGAGGTTTCGAGCCCCATCGGTGCTCCGAGACCCGGGCCTGCGCTGGGGAGCTCGACTGGCCGGACCATGCGGAGCAGCGGGTCCTGGCCTTGGCCGCGAGCGGCACCGCGTGCGCACGGCCAGCGGGGCCTCCCAGCCCCCGCCTGGGTGAGCCCGACTCTCCGGCAAAAATCAGGGAACACCGGTGATTCTCGGTATTTCCCAAACTGGGGAGCTAGGGGTGAGCTGGAAAGGCGGAGCGGGGAGGGAACGGGGTCGAACCCGTTGGTTTTTTACTTTAAAAATTATATATTTTATGTCACAATTGCTTTTCGTTAAGACCACAAACATCCAATTTGGCTTGGCGTAATAAAATCAGCCGGAGCTCCCTTAAACGGAGCCATTGCGGGGAATTAAGTTGTGAAATCTAATCTATTATATCCATAAAGGAGAATGCTTTCATTGTAAATTCAGGTTATAAAGAAACTATACCTGAGCCGCCAGCCTGCCTTTCGGATTTGCTACTTGAAGGGTTATCAAATTACTTCAAAATGTTGAGCTACCCTCTCCATATCTCATGGCAACAAAAATTAAATGTGGCAACATTTCTTTTAATAGCACGAAAGGTCAGAAACAACCACAAGAAGAGGATATAATTTTTAAAAAGACCCCCCCCCCCCGCCTTTCCTTTCCTCTGCGTTGGGAAGCTCCCTTACCATTTTCCCAATTAATTCGAGTTTTTTTTTTTTTTTTTTTAAATCTAAACGCTCCAAGACTTCCTTCAATTTGACTTCCACGGCGGAGGCATGTGGGGTCAGTCCCGGGTGGATCGCACGTGGGCTCGGCAGACCCCAGACACCCACGGCCAAGATCTGCATCCGCTGTGCCAGGCCTTGCTGAGCGCGGGGCGTCGCACACCTGCGGGACCAGGCGCCTCGCAGCCTGCACTCCCGCACCCCGGCCCCCAGCGCGAGGGCGCCCAGCTGGTCCCAGCAATGGCGGGGCCAGACAAAGGAGTCGCCCACGAGGGGTTAATCCGCCCCTCACCCTTCCCCGAAGTCCCTACCATACCTTCCCATGCAGCTGGGAGTAGGGGAAACGCGGCACCCTAAGATTACTTGGTTTAACAAACGGGTGGTGCTGTTCGCTGCCTTTCCTTGGATGGGGAGGGAGGGGTTGGGCCCGGGTCACTCGCTACCTCTCTGACACCTTCGTGCATTTCTTAGACTTGGGCCGGGGGGCGTCCTGAGTTGGCCAGAAGTCGGGGTCACCAGGGACTCTCAGCTCGCGCTCCCGAAGAGGGATGTTTTGGGGGTGGGACCGCAAAGAGGAGATCGATAAGTTTCTAAATTCCCAAGGAACTGGAGGACCGGGCTTTTGTCAGGCCTGCGAAAAAAGATTTATGAGGCGCCGGCGGAGTGTCGGGCCGGCTTCTCCCGGGCCGCCAGCACACCCCGTCTAATCTTTGATTTCCATCTAATTATTTTTTTCCTGCCACCTCCAACTCAGTGTCCGGAGAGGCGAACAAAGGGAGGATGGGGGATGGGACTGCCAGGCAAAGGCGAGGGGTCGGTCGGGGGATCCCCCCTCCCCCTCCAGTGAGGGCCCCGGGCTCGAGCACTGCGTGAGCCCCTGGAGGGCGAGGGTGACCGGACTGGACCCGTGGGGAGCTCTTCCTGCCGCTCGGCCTAGGTGGGCGCCACGACCCTCGGGTGGGATTCAGAACCCTAAGCTGCCCGCACCGCACCCGGCAGGGCTTCTAGGGAGGGATCTGCGGGAATGTCCTCGAGGGGCGGGAGAAGGAAAAAAAAGAAACCCACTTTCTCCTAAATTGCAATTAAGAGGACAGTGGGGAGGGGGTGTGGGGGAGGGCAAATCAGGCCTTGGCAGTGATGGCACAGGGAAACTGGACTTCTTTTCCTCCTGCACGGAAAAAGATCTGCCCAAGCGGGTAAGAAAGGAACGAACTTGTATTTTTCATGCTGGGGGGAAAAAAAATCCAAAATGGAAAATGATTTTATTGGTCACTACCCATAAGTCAACTAAAAACAGGGATAATTAGAGTGTGGGGAATTCGGGGGAACCATAAATCTGCGGCGCCTTTTCCATTGGAGTCGGGAGCCTTTATGGCTTGTTGAGTTTTATTTTGAAAGAAATGAGGTCCAGGGCTTTGATGGACGCGGGTCTGTGCCCCCGGGCGCCATGCAAGCCCGAGAGCTGAGTTAGCGCAGCAAGGACACCGCGAGACCGGGCCTCGGGAGGTGGCCACAGAAGCTTTTACTCAAAAGGAAGGCCTTCCCCGTGCCGGGACCATCTTTCCCCAAGCCCAGAAAGCACGACTTGGGACAAGCCCAGGTTCCCGCCGCTGAGGAGAAAATTGGGCGATAGTGCCCAATCCAACCTGGAAAGGGAAGTCACTTTCTTTCCCATCAAACTTCGATGGAACAGGCATTTGGTGTGCGCGGAGATGAAAGGCCAGGAATTTTTATAACGAGCTCCATTCTGCTCAGGGGCTTCGAGACCTCCAGCCCTTCCTGCCCCTTTGGCCTCATCCTTTTGTTCTATATTTATTGGGTGGGAGAAAAGACACAAAATCACCACTACCCTCCCTCCAAACCCCCACACAACCATCAGCTCCCTTAAGTTTTAATCTTCTGCAAAACAGCCGGGAGTATTTTTCACTCCAAAGGGGTTTTTATCCCCCGGCTGGAGGCCAATTTCCCACAGAGCTAGGACTTTTTTCCTCTTCGGAACCCGTCTTCCTAACGAAGCCACCCAAGCAAGCACCACTTAAAATTCTATTCTTCGGATTAAAAAAAAGTGGGGGAGAGTTCTGGCTCAGCCGCCTCTCATTTGGGGAGCAGAAAGAGAAAGTGAATTCTCCTTAAGGAACTCCAAAGAAAGAGCTTTCCTTTCCCTTCAGCTTTCTCCAGCCTAACCCCCCTTTGTTGTGAAAACCAGATTCCTTCCTAAGAACGGGGGAGGGGAGAACTGGAGGTCCACATTCAGAAGTGTTCTCCCAAAACTAGTCTCCCAGGAGTTCTTTTGTTTTAAGTGGGCATGGGGGATGGGAAGGAGCCCGCCGCAGGCCGGCTACCGGCCTCCCCCAAAGCCTTTCCAACAGTGCCAGCCCGGGGCTCCTGAGGCCAAGAGTCCCATCATCCAGGAAGAGAGTAACTGCCCGTCTGCAGAGGCAAGGTCGGGTCTCCCCATCCCGAGTATCCCCGACCCTCTCCCCCAGCTGAGGACCCTTGCTCAAAACAAAATCCGGGTATTCCAGGGGGTTGGGGTAAGTGCGACTGCGGAAACAAAGCCCGCTGGTCCCAGCTCCGAGGCCACAGGGTTCTCGCTTTACGTGGTGAGTTAAGCGGGACCGGGAGAAAAGGGACGCGCGTTTCCAAACAGGCCGGCTCAGAGCCTGGAGGTGGGGTGGAGGAGCACCCGGGTGGGGCTACAAAACACCAGCAGGGGCTTCCCCCGCGATCGGCTGCCTTTCCTGCACCCCCAGAAAGACACGTTGACAGCGAAAGGCTCTTTCACAGCAGCCGGGTTTTTATTCGTTCCTTCCCAAGAGTGCGCTCTGGGCGCGCGCGAGAAACAAGGAAAACGCACGTACCTGGCGGCGCTCCGAGGGCGGCCTCGCTGGCCCTCCGCTGGCGAGGGGGCCCCCAGAAGCCACTCCCCGCCCGGCTGGTCGCCCCCACGGTCTGTCCCTCCCTCCCCGGCAACGCACCCCGCCGAGCCAACTCTCCAAGAAGCAAGAGGAGCCGGAGACCCGGCCTGCCTTTCCGGGCTCCGCATCCATTTCTGGCGCCAGGGCCCGTGCCATCTCCCCGTCCGCGAAGAGGGTTCCCGCGGGCCCGGAAGGTCCGGAGGGGGTGCTGAGGTCCCGGCGCAGGGCTGTGGCTTCCGCTGCAAGTCTGGACTCCAGTACGGCCTTCTTCGTCCAAGGCTCCAGCGTTCGCAGGTTTCCAGCCGCGGTGCGGAGACCGACACGGAGCCTTCGGGGAAGAGGAGGCAGCAGCGATGGCCGCGGTCCGGGCAGGAGCCCCCGGGGCGGGAGGGGTGGAGGGGCAGGCAGGCTTCCCGCGCCCGGCGGCCGCCGCCCTCCGGGGGCGCCCGACCCCACCCACGTGGAGCCGCCCCGCCCCCGCGGCCCCGCGGCCCCGCCTCCGCGAGGGATAGCGTCCCCACCCCGCCAGAGTCACCCCGGCGCACTCGCCCCTCCCTCGGGCCCTACGACACGCCCAATCACCGCCCGCCGCCGCCGCTCCCTTTGTCTGGGCCACTGGCACCAACCAATAGGATCACGCGGAGGCGCGGACGGAGCGCGGCTTAGCCAATGGGCAGGCCCGGAGGAGAGGTGGCGGGTGGGGAGGTGCTGCTGCCGTGAGGATCCGGCAGACGGGAGTACGGCCGTGCTGGGCTGCGGCGGCACGCGTGACTTCCCCGTCGAGCGGGCTCCTGGGGGGCGGCCGCCGCTGCAGGGTTCTGTGTTTCTGAATCCCCTATGGGGAAGGAGCCCCAGAGTCGGAAGGGACGTGGGAGGGGATGACATTGCGGCTTCGGGGAACTGGACGACGGCTTAGACACGGTCCGTCTCGAGGTCCCAGAGGACTTGGCTCAGATCAGCCTGTTGCGCCCGGCACGCGCCTTGCCGTGCACATTGCTACAGGCGGTGCAAAGAGAGATGCAGAAGATGCAATCCCCGCTTCCTGCCTGCTCACTCCACGGTGTTCTGATTCAAATTCACCCCGAAATCCACTGGCCGAGGTGCTTAGAGGCGCATCTCAGACCCCGCAGCGGGGGAGGGCCAGTGAGATTGGTGGCTGCTGCCCCAATGAACGGTGAGCCCCTGTCCCCTGAGCTGGGAAACGTTAAAAGGAAACGCCATGACACGGAGCCGGCGTCCAGGGACTCAGACCCCGAGGGGACCATAGCCAAGTCTGCAAGGCCCATTGCTCCACCCTCCCCCAGGAGCATTCTCACCTGGGCCCTCAGCCAAGCCCTGTGGGGCAGCGGGGGTGGAGATAAACCCAGGGTGCTAGTGGGTGTCTTCTCTAACCTAAACCTACACAGGCTGGCCGGCGTGGCTGGTCTTCAGGCAGGCTTTGGTCCTTCTCGGCCTCCTGCCTCTTCTGGAAGAGGAACAGGCAGTCATATTTGCACCAGGAGAATCCCCTGCTTGTGGAAGTCCTGGTTCCAGGGCTCAGGGAAGGTGTTTTCTACCCTGTCCTCGGTTCCCAAACCTTGACTCCAAATGAAGTCAAACCGAAATAGAAAGGGAAACAGCAATCTGGATAACTCAGTTTGAAACTAATGCATGTGGAGACTACAGATGGCCGTCCCTGTGGAATCTGGTGCTGTGTCCCTTCAGGGATGAGTTGAACCCCTGGGGTAAATGAGGTGCAGTATGGTGGAGGAGCTAGCACCAAGAGAGACAGTTTGGTCACAAACATCCCAAGACTTGCTGGGCTTGACCTGAGAATCTTCAGTCCCGATGTCCCTGACACTATTGTCATCAAAGTTGCCATCCAGTTCCTTCTTGCTAAAGACAGTAACCTATAACTCCACCTTAAGAGACCTCACTCCAATGGTGTAGGGACCTGGAGGTGGCATGTGACTGTCCCAGGAGGCTAACAAGGTAAGACAGCACCTCCCAGCCGCCTGACCTTGTCCAGCCAAGGTTGCAATCCACAGGCCTCATCCATATGGCCTGATGATGCAGCTCCCAGGGGTTAAGCATCCAAGGCCAGAGACCCAAAAAGGTTTAGAGGCCAAGAAGGGATTGAATCAGATAGCAGCCTAGAAAGTTAATAGCCTCTCCTTCTACCCTCAGTCCCTGAAAATGACAGAAGAAAGTTTAAATCCATTATAACCAGAACAGGAAAGGCGTCTGGGGAGTTGGGGCATTGCTTTACTGGAGAGAGGAAACTACAGCCCTAGCAGGGAGCGAAAATTGCTGCCCTGACCTGGATGGTGGGTCCAAGGAGAGCAGTGCTCAGAGGCAGCAGTAGTGGGACCCTGGGAGAGCTGTCAGGGTAATGGGGTGGGTGGGTGGGGTCAGCACGTCCCCTGGTGTACTCAGCTGGAGTCAGTAGACAGGGAAGAGATTCCCTTGGAGAATAACCCCCGGCAGGAGAAGGAAGTCCCCTGTTCTAAGAGCCGCACTGATGCTCCTGGCAGCTCAGTTGGCCTAACACAGTCCCAAGACAGCTGACCTGGGGAGGGGTGAATGGAGAAGGTAAATTTGTTCAAAGTACACTGTTTGCACAAATGGAATTATCACAATAAATCCCTTTCTTATTAATATAGACTAATTAAAAATATAATACAACTATTTAAAAAAAGCTGGTATCTTGCTGGTGGACAAATTGAATCTTGTACACAAAGGGGAGCACTGAACACTGCAAACTGAAGAATCAGTGCACCAGGCAGGGCAGAGCCTGGAGTATATTTCGCAGGTTCTTTTACAAAGGGTTTGGTCATATGGCCTGCTTCTCCCGGTGAGATGAGTTAGGTCTCTTGCCTGGCCCAACCTGCTCCTCCCCAAGGGTCCCGATGGTGGCGACCCAGTGACTTGGACCAAACAGGGACCTTGGCTATAGTTCTCAAGCGAAAGAAATCCACTTCTTTTTTGTTTGGGCTGTTACCCCAGAGTCTATAAGTTAGGGCAATTTGATTTACAATTAACTTGCTTAGTTCTTGACTTTGACGTCTACCTCCTTACTATGGGTGGGGGCACTGCCCCTCCCCTTGACTTTGGGCTTAGTATTTGACTCCCTCTGGCCGGTGGGACGTTACAGGTGTGAATGTGTTTGCACGGTTGGCCTTGTCCTCTAGTATGCCAGGGATCCACCATGAGGAGGCTGTGTCCCACAGAAAAATGAAGAACCAGCCCAGTTCTGGTTGCAGGAAAGAGAAGCCCAAAGTAGACCCCAGAAGCCAGGGTCCAGCCTGGCTCTGCTGAGCTCTCCCAGCCTTTGGGCCTCTGAGTGTAAGAATTATTAAAAGCCACTTTGGGATGACTCTAAGCATTGTTGTGACAGGTGAGTAAGATGCCTGCCCTGACTAATACAGAAGTTGGCACTTGGTGGGGACAGACCCCTAGAACACGTGGCGTTGGCTTAGCAGTTGAGCTGTGGATGGCAGGGAAACGGACAGAGTGAGCTGGAAATGTTGACACACTTCCCTGTCATGCTGGGGAGAACCGGGAAGAGTAAGGAAAAAGCAAGGGTGTTAGCACATTGGCTGCTTCTTGTGCTTTACTGCAGTATTTCAAGAAAGTAGCCCAGAACTATGCGTTCACAGGTGGGAAGGGCCACTGTTTATACCTCAAACAGTGGGAGAAAAGATTATTCTTGCTCCAAGGCCTGCCACAAAGCCAGCTCCGTCAAATAAGAGGGCTTAAGCCTGAGGCAGAGCTCAGATTAAAGGTCAGATTTCGGAGAGGGAATCAGATAATGGAAGACACCCTCTGCCAGCTGGGGGACACCCACACACCCTAGCAATGCCATGCTTTAGGCTGGGTCTTCTCCCTTGAGACAGAGTGATCTTTTCTATGTGTGGAAAGACATGGGGACACTCAGAATTCCTGAAGGCCAGAAGGCAGATTGGGAGAAGTCTAGCTGTCCACCCGTGGGGCTTCAAACGGGGCCTGTGGCTGTGCTACATTCTCTGGTTTTCTTGCAGTGGGTGTGGCAGCAGCAATGTGTGCTAGTTTCAGGTACACACAAACCTCCATGAGCCTTCTGTGACTTCTCTTCACAGCTGGAGTGGGGTCAGTCACTCACAGAAGTCACATGGAGGATGGCAGAGCAGTCACCAGCTCCGGGACCTCAGATACCTGTGTAGAACGTCCACTTCTAACCAGAGCACTTGCTTGGGGGAGTCGGAGAGAGGCATGCTGCTGCCAGTGCCTAAGCAGCTGTGTTTTGGTGTCTGTTTGTTACCATGGTTTAGCCTGAGCGACTACATGAAGAAGTAAGAGTTTTCAAAACACAGAATGTTTCAAAACAGCACCAGTCACATCTTCAGAGAGAAAAGAAAGAAGACTTTGTCCTTTAAAAAAATCCATCAGGGTATGGTACACACATCTGTAATCCCAGCACTCGGGAGACTGAGGCAGGAGGATCTTGAGTTCAAGACCGGACTGGGCTACATAATAAGAACCTATCTCAAAATCAATCAGCCAATCAATCCAGGGACTGGTGGTGTAGCTCAGTGGTAGAATGTGTGCATAGCATGCCTGAGGCAAATAAAACAAAACAAAAGAACAAAAGAATCTGGGGACTTGAACCTTCAGATGATTTTTTGCTTGCTTTCTTACAATTTTATGTATTATTCAAAATTTTGTAAGAATATATTATTCATATATTCAGAAAAGTAAACAAAATTGTGTGCATGTGAGAAAATAATAAAAAGGTGCTTTCCAAAAGTCAGCTAGAAATCTTAAAAAATAAAAAAAAACTGTAATTTTTAAATAAAATTTAAAAAAAAAAAATGCTCCATCCGTGAGCCAAGGACTAGAAAGGCCTGAGCTGAGCTGTGGGTCAATGAGCTGAAGTCAAGCTGAGGAGTCTCTAGAGCACAGAGAAAAAGGACCAAAAAAGGTAAGTATGATGGAAAGGTAAAGCAACATGGAAAATGGGCCCAATTTCTACATCAACTTAAATGGAATTCCAGAGGAGAAAGAAAAGGGGAGGGAAGAGGAATAAAAAAAAAAAAAGAAAAAGAAGAAAACCATCCAGGGATGAGGGACACACACTATGACAACATTTTAGAACACAGGAGGCAGATAAAAGTTCCCAGTGGGTAAAAACATGCTACCTCCGAAAAAAAGAAAAAGAGCAAACATCAGACGTTGATAACTTGGGATTCAAGAACGATTGGAGAGGCACCTTCACGGTCCAGAGGGAAAATTAGCTGAGCCTATAATTCTATGGCAGGCCTAACAGCCATTCAATGGTGAGGAAAACAAACATTCTTTGGTTGTGCCAAGTGTTCAAGAGGGTTTATTTCCGACAAATACTATCTGAAATAATTACTAGATTATGTACTCTAGCAATAAGTAAATAAATGAAAGAGGAAAGCAAGGGCTACACAAAGCTAGTAAGATCTATTTTTATCACCTTCGTCAGGAGATCTGTGTTAAGAATCCCTGTAATCTGGCAGGAGGACCCAGATGGTCCCAGCATGGGGAGTAGCAGAGAGAGGAAGAGGGAAATTCAAGTCCATGCAAAAATGTAACCAATAGGACTGGAGTGTGGCTCAGTGGTAGAGCATTTGCCTAGCATGCATGAGGCCCAGCAGTCCATCCCCAGATGAGACTCATGTAAACTTTCCATCCAAATAGAAAAGACAATTTGGCACATCTAAGAAAAGCAGGAAATGAGGGCTGACGGGGAGTAAGGACAGCACGAACACATGGCAAATGAAACCCCAGAGCCAGACCGTGGGAAAGGTCTAAGTGCATTAGTAATGACAATAAATGCTGATGAGTTAAAGTCCTACATGAAAAGACAGAGACACTTGGAGCCTGGCATGGTGGTGCTTGCCTCTATCCATTGAATCCCAAAGTTCAACATAGCAGTATCCCATTCCAGAGACAGGCAGTGGGCTGGGAAGTAGCTCCATGGTAGAGCACTTGCCTAGCATGCAACCAGGTCCTGGATTTGACTTAGCCTTGATTACAAAAAAAAAGTTAAAATCCTGACATGTGCTATCAGTGTGGCCAAATTTGCTCTAGGTTATTGGTCTAGAACAGGTAGCCATAAACCCGGATCCAAGGAAAGACCCCAGGTAGGAGCTGGGTCCACGACAGAGATGGGACATTGTTTTGTTTCACTGTTTTCTCACTAAAACTTGCATTTCCTTCAGTGATGAATCCAGGACAGCTAAATGACTTATTTTCACACCACCCTGAAAATTTTACAGATATCTGGAAATACTCTTTCTGTTCACTAGTACTTCAAATTTTTATTTGATGTATCAATAAAGAAGAGCATGTCAGGCTGCAAGTGTGGCTCAAGTAGTAGAGTACCCGCCTTACAAGTGCAAGGCCCTGAGTCCAAACCCCAGCACCTCCCCCCTCAAAAAAAAGCACACATGCCAGAACTTTTGTGATATACTTATGCAAATATATAAAAGATATAAAAAATTATGCAAGTAATTAGACCATGTGTGTCAATATAACTTCCCTTTATAACTGTGTATTTTGTTTTATATATTTAAAATTGCTCTGAGAGGGGTCTACAGCCCTCATCAGGTGCCACAAGAGGTTCCTGCTGTGGCTTGAGTTGGGCTGGGTAGACATGAGCCAGTTCTACTGCGCAATGACCACAAGGGGCTGAGCTCCAGGACAAGTTCCTCATTTTTGCAAGCATGAAAAAGGAAGAGCCCTGCTTGTCTTGCCCTGGATCCCTGGGTCTGGGTGGGAAGCCAGCAACTACTGCTGGTCCCTTGCTCAACCCGAAGGCAGAGATGACCAAGAGGTAGGAGGACCCTGGGTCTGGGAGACGCTGTCACACCTCTGCGTATCGGCTATGAGGTCTGCCTAGCCTATTGTGCAAAACACCACCTTCGTTATTGATGACACCAGTTTAATGAAAGTATCACAGTGAGAAGAGGAAAAATGAGCCCAAGTGGACGTTCTGTTTCTTGATTTGGGCATTGGCTCCATAGTGCACTGACTGTATGAGGATGCTCAGAAGGGTGCACTTAAAACAGATGCACTTTAGGTGCTGTGGGGGCATGCTCAGTGGTAGAGAGCTTGCCTAGCATTCAGAGGGCCTGAGTTCCATCCCTAGCACTGAAAAAAAAAAAGATACACTTTGATACATATATATATCATATGTCAATAAATCTATACCAGACAAATGCTAACAAAAAAGAGCAGCTATAGTAATATTAATAAAAGATCAAAAGAAAAAAAGACAAAAACTTGGGAAGGGTTCCAAAACCTATGTTTCTTTGTATCAATCACAGAGACACGCCTGTTGTGTCAGCTGAGTCTGTAACAGTGTAGAAGCTTTCACGGGCAGTGGCTGCACAACTTAATGAGGGAGAGCCTCAAGTCCCAAATTAATGCAGCCACCTGCAGGAATCATCACAGCTAAGGATTCTGTCTTTTGGTGGCATTTTCTTCTTGTCCTTTTGGTTGCAAGACAGTTGATGCACCTCTGGTTGGTATGCCCTGTTTGCAAAAGCAGCAGGTAGAGCATATCTCCTGGTCAAAGCAAGGTCATGTGGTCACCCCAGTCTGCATAGGAGCAGAAATTCTGAAATTTCCTCTACACAGAAGGGGAAGGCAAGAAAGATGGTGGGAGCAGGTGGTGAGCTCCAGCTACAGTCTGTTGCACAACTGTGAACTGCTATGCACCAACCAACATAACTTCAAAACATAGAGGACAAAAAACTAGAGATGTGCCTATACTAATAAGCTCATACTTAGTGAGGAATCCAAGTCTCAGAGATATAATGGATTTGAAAAGCACAAATAATGATCATGACCACGAATCTATAGATCATGGTCCTTCCTTCCTTCCTTCCTTTTTCCTTCCTTCCTTCCTTCCTTCCTTCCTTCCTTCCTTCCTTCCTTTCTTCCTTCCTTCCTTCCTTCCTTTCTTCCTTTCTTCCTTTCTTCCTTCCTTCCTTCCTATCTTCCTTCCTTCCTTCCTTCCTTCTTTCCTACCTTCCTTCCTTCCTTCCTTCCTTCTTCCTTCCTTTCTTCCTTCCTTCCTTCCTTCCTTCCTTCCTTCTTTCCTTCCTTCCTTTCTTCTTTCTTTCTTGTACTATGTTTTGAACTCAGAGTCACACACTTGCTAGGCAGGTGCTCTACCACTTGAGCCACTCTGCCAACCCATAGACAATGGTCAGAGACAAGATTATTCTCACATACACAGACCAGTTTCCCCCAGACTAAACATTTATTGGACCACAAAAGAAATCTCAGTAGGTTATAAGAAGCATGAGTTGTACAGTTCACATTCCTTGATTGCAATGAAGTCACTTAGAATTAAGAGAAAGAAGCTAGCATAGGGTAAGTCACGCCCTCTTAAATAACTCGTGGGTCAAAAAGGAGCTCAAACATTTTTTCAAAGTTTTTGCAGAGCTGGAGCTGTAACTCAGAGGCAGCGCTTACTACCACTGAGCTACACCCCAGCCTGAAATCGCAAGCTATTTATAAAAAACAAACCGTGAGAGTTTTAAATCTCAAAACCTGTGCACTAGTCCAAGGGTGAAAGTTGAAAATGTAGAGACTTAATATATTTATTGGAAAACAACAAAAAAAAAAACACCAAAAAAGGAATAAGTTGAGCTTTCAGCTGGAGAAATTGAATAACAAACAACAAAGAAACTCCAACATTTTGTTAGAATTCTTGCATCTGTGTTTATAAATGGGCTGGAACAGATTTCTTTTCTGTCTTTGGTGTTGTAGAAGACTTGAGAAGAGGTTCATGTTTTTCTGTTCTTTCGAGCAGTTTTCATAGTGTGACGATTATTCCCTGGAAATCTAGTAAAACTTGCCTTAACCCTGCGGGCTTAGAGACTTTTTTTTTTTTGATGGGACTGGGGTTTGAACTCAGGGCTTCGTGCTTGCAAAGCAGGTTCTCTACTGCTTGAGCCACAACTCCAGCCCATTTTGCTCTGGTTATTTTAGTTTCCATTTGAAATTTTCTTTTTCTTTCTTTTTTTCTTTTTTTATTTTGCTGGGCGAGGGTACATTGTGGCATTTACAAAAATTCTTACAATCTATCAAATATATCGTGCTTAAATTCACCCCCTCCACCATTCTCCTTCATTTCCCCCCCATTCCTCTGATCTGATTATTTTGGAGATGGAGGGGGTCTCACAAACTATTTCCTAGGGTTGGTCTTGAACCATGATCCTCCTGATCTCAGCCTCCCTTGTAGCTAGGATTACAGACTAGCCCTGGTGACATTTTATGGGTAGATCTTCACCACATTTCCTACGTCTATGGTTATTTCTACTTCTTCTAGAGTCAATTTTAGTACCTTTTATTCCCCTAGAAATTCTATTTCTTTTTATTTTGTTGATACAGACTTGTACCTAGAGTTCTTGTAATTTGTAAATATAACTCTGGCTTTGCAGTTTTGTGCTTTGATGTTCTTAATTATGCACAGATGTGCAGGTGAGCACACTTGCGCACCTCCCTCTCTCTTCTCAGAAAAACATCTGGAAGCCACAATCTGCTCAGGCTTCTATTAAAGACTAGCACTATTGCAAGGTGCCATGAAATGAATAAAGAAAACCCAAAGACATCCAGAATGCCCGACTCGATAGCCATAGATCATGGTATCAGATTGCTTTAAAAGTGCTAAACACTCACTCTCAATTCCTGCCCTTATCTTGGCCAGTATGGGTGGCACTGGTCACGTTGAGGGCTGTTCCGTGCCACCTGAATGCTCCCCTCTCCCCTCAGTGCTGGGGATGAAGCCAGGGCCTTACACAGGCTAGGCAAGTACAATACCACTTGAGCTACAACCTCCCCCAGCCCTATCACACACACTTTTTCTTTATTATAAATTTTTATTAAGGTATATTCATTATAGGGGGAATCATAGTGACAATTCCAATTAGACTTACATTGTAATTTACATTGCCTTCATCGTCTCTCCCCCTCAGCTCCCTTAAAGCAATTGCAAGAGGTTTTTTAGTTCTGTTTCATATAGCTATGTGAAGTCTATCAACCATATACCATCATCTTAATCGCTTTCCTTCTCCCTCCCCCCACATACACCTTCTTTTTTTTTAGCAGAACTGGGATTTGAACTCAGGGCTTTGCACTTGCAAAGCCAGCACTCTACCACTTGAGCCACACCTCCAGCCCAGTTTGCTCTGGTTTTTTTGGAGATGGACTCTCACCAACTATTTGCCTGGGCTGGCTTTTGAATTGCAATCCTTCCAATCCCAGCCTCCCAAGTAGCTAGGATTACAGGTGTGAGCCACCGGCCCCTGGCTCACATACACTCTTGAATCTGCAGCCACTTGACTTTGGCTTCCACCCCTCCTTGTTCTGGCAAAAGTCCTCGAAGCTGGCCAATGACTCCTCATCCTCCATCCTCTGGGGGACTCCTTGATGTTTCAGCTCCTTTTCTTTGCTGACATTATTCTTTCTTGTTTCCTCATCTTAATCCTCTTCTGTTGCTATAACAAAATACCAGCATCTAGGTAATTTATAAAGAAAAGAAGTTTATTTAGCACATGTTTCTGGACACTGAGAAGTCTAAGAGTAGTGGCGTCTGGTGAGGCCTTGCTTAATCATAGCATGGTGAGGACGTCACATGGGACAGAGCAAGTGTGCCAGCTTGGGTCTCTCTTCTTCTTCTTCTTCTTTTTTTTTTTTTTTTGTGGTACTGGGGTTTGAACTCAAGGCCTACACCTTGGGCCACTCCACCAGCCCTTTTTTGTGATGTATTTTTTCGAGATAGGGTCTCACAACTATTTCCCCGGGCTGGCTTTGAACTGTGATCCTCCTGATCTCTGCCTCCTGTCTCTTCTTCTAAAGTCTCTAAGGTCATCATGAGATCCCCTTCCAGGATCTCATCTGACCTTAACTACTTCCCAAATACTATCAGCGTAAGACTTTGGTGATTAAGGCTCCAACATATGAACTTTTAGGGTACATATTCCAACTGCAACACCCCCACCTCTAGATCTCCTTATTGGGCCCCTCTTTCTCTGCTCAGCCTCTGAAATGCACCGTCTACACCAGCTCTTCCCTTTCCCTCTCCCTGTGCTCACTCTTGTTTTTCAGGTTGGATTTTCAACCACACCTGAGTGCTAAGAACTTGCAGACTCCCAGCCACAGCCTCTTTGGCCCTGTCCTTTGGCCACCTCCACTAGGACATCCACAGTGCCGCATGGTCAATGTGTCCGTCAGGATTCTTGGAGTTAACATGGAAGGATTTAGGTTGGTTCATATCCAGGTGTCCTGCAGGACAGGAAGCAGATGCACTTCTGAGGTCTAGGTGTCGGTTGCCTGGGCAACACCAATTCAGTCACTAATGCTGTATAGCAAGCAGCCCTAAACTTGGCGGCTAACACAGCCACTTTATCCCACTCATGTTCTGTGGGACAGGCGTGAGGACAAGGCCCAGCAGGGACGGCTCATCTTTGTTCCGTCCATAGGGAAGACTCATCCACTGGAGGTGACAGGGTTGGAGGGACTGGAAATATCACATCTGGCTATGGTAGGCACCAGGACTCACCAGCCCCAGATAGCAGCGCCAAAGCCGCAGAACTTTTCTGAACCAGCCATACCTGGCTTGCTTGCCCTGATTCAAGGGAAGGGGACGTAGACCCAAGCCCCACAAGGAGAGGCACCAAAGATTGGGTGAACAGCTTTGTTTTCAAACTGCTCTGAGGTAAACCCTTTCCAGATTCCCTTCCCCCTGTCAAAATTCCAGGGGTCAAGGGATTTCTGTCCTTGTGTGGGATTATCTCAGGAGAGCTTGTTTTAAATTCAGATTCCTGGCCTGGAAATTTGGCTGCTTAACTTGAGTGGGTCCAGGAAGCTCACAGAATATGTTCCTTAAATGCCTCCGTTGCAGGTTCTTGAGGGCATCTCACGTTGGGAAAAAGTGCCTGGTTTCTCTGGTCAAGGTAGTGTGTGTTTAAAAAGTTGCGAGGACACAGTGAGGTGGCCTTCCTTAGGCTTTGTGCTTCCAGTGAGCCAATTCTGGGTCACTGCTGGGTGGACCCTGAGGCTGGCTGTGGGGGAGCTGATGGCTTTAGTGTGCACTGGGATCCCACAAGAGGAGCTCCAGGGGCCCATGAGGACTGTGAAAGACGGAGAGGGGATTGGGAGCAGGCAGGGGACAAAAAGATATAGTCTGTCCTGGGCCATGGTCCCCTTGACATCTTTCGCCACCCCTTCCCTAGCCTTGGCCTCGCTTCCTGGATTGCATCTGCTTCATCTAGGTCCCCACCTTGCCTGTGGGCAGCCGGAGGGCAGGGACCTGGCTTTCCCCCATGGCAGGAGTGGAACTGCGCTGGGGCTGGCATGGAAGGTGGGTGGAGGTTAAGGTCAGAGGTTTCCATCTCCTCTGCAGACCTGGAGTGCTACTGGGCCTCTTCCCAGGCACAGGCAAATCAACCTGGCAGTTTGCTGAATGCAAAATCCTGACCACCAGAGTTTCCAATTTAGAGATTTCGGGGGGAGCCCTAGGAACCAACACTTTTTTTTTTTATCACTTACAATTTTAAAGAGTGTGCAAATGTATGTAACAAATATAGCAATGTTAGCAATTATATAAAATCACACATATATGATTTGTGTGTATATATATAATATATTTATATAGATGCATGAATGTGCCAGAATTTTTTTCCTTAAGCTTTTTCTCTTGAAATAATTGTAGATTCACACGTGGTTATTGGAAATAACACTGAGTGTCTATACACCAATGGCAGGTCTTAAAGATTGCACCCCGTGTTCACAGGCAGGATATTAACACAGGTACCACAAGGATCCCTGCACCGCCTTTTACAGCCACACCCTTCCCTCCACCCTCCTCAGCCCTTGGCAACCACGATTCTTCTTTTGCCCAGATCGATAATTTTGTCATTTCAAGGATGTTAGATAAATGGCGTCATACAGTATGTGACCTTTGGGGACTGGCTCTTTTCTCTCAATGTCTGGAGATTCATCCAGGTTGTATCAACAGTTCAATTCCTTGTTTTTTGTTTTTTTTTTTCTTTCTTTCTTTTTTTGGTGCTGGGAATGGAAACCAAGCCCTTGCACTCCATCTCTGAAGCTGCACCTGGGCGCCCTGGGCTCTTTCTCTTGCTGAGCAGTGTCCTTGGTGTGGGAGTCCCATGGGCTCCTTGGCCTTCCCTACAGGAGGCCATCTGGCTGGTCCCCTGTGTTCAGCTAGCATGAATGAAGCTGCTATGTGCATGTTTGATCAGGATTTTGTGTGTGAACATAAATCTTCATGTCTCTGGGATAAATTCCCAGGCGTGCAATTGTGGGGCTGTTTGGTAGTCGTGCTTGTTTTTGAGGAAACTGTCGAACTGCTTTCTGGAGAGGTAGTTCTACATTCCCACCAGAAAGGCGTGAGAAGTTCAGTTGCTCTACATCCTCACCCACATTTGTTTTTTGACCACTTTTTATTTCAGCCACTCTGGGAGGGAGGTACTGGTGTCTCACTGTGGCTTTAGTTTCAGCCCCTGACAACGAAGGGTGTCAGACACCTTTTTATGGCTAATTTATCTGTACACCTCACTGATGAAATATTCACTCATTTTCTAATTTCACCACAAATGTGCACTTTCTCACTGAGCTTTAAGGATTCTTTGCATATCTTAGATACGAGCCCTTCGTCCAGACATCTCCTCCCAGTCTGCGGCTTGTCTTTTCACACTTTGAACAGGATTTTTTTTTTTAACTTTTTACTTTTGAATACTTTCCAGCAGAAAAATTGTTAGAATAGTGGAAAGAGCCCCTATATCCTGTTCATCCTGATTCCCCAAGTGTTAACATGTGACCTCACTTTTCTTTTTTTTTTTTTCTTTTTTTTGGTGGGACTGGAGTTTGAACTCAGGGCTTTATACTTGCAAAGTAGGTGCTCTACCGCTTGAACCACACCTCTAGTCCTTTTTGCTCTGATTATTTTGGAGACATTGTCTCATGAACTATTTGACCCAGCTGGCCTTGAATGCAGTCTTCCTGATCTCAGCCTCTCAAGTAGCTAGGATTACAAGTGTAAGCCACCAGCAACTTGCTTAAAATACTAAATCTAAAACATGGAGTCAGGCACCAGTGGCTCACGCCTGTAATCCTAGCTACTCAGGAGGCAGAGATCAGTAGGATTGCGGTTTGAAGCCAGCCTGGGCAAATAGTTTGTGAGACACTATCTTGAAAAAACCCTTCACAAAAAAAGGGCTGGTGGAGTGGCTCAAGGTGTAGACCCTGAGTTCAAGCCCAATACTGTAAAAAAACCCCAAAAAACATAGTAAACCAGGGTTGGAGATGTAGCTCAATGGTAGAGCACTTGCCAAAGCCTGGATTTCCATCCCCAGCATCACACAAGCAAAAAACAAAAACAAAAACAAAAACAAAATAGTAAATCAATTTTTACTTTTGAATTTACCTTTCTGTGTTTCATCACTGTGACATTTTTGAAGCATACAGGTGGGTGACATTGTAGAACACCCCTCACTTTGGGCTGTCTGCCATTTCCTTGTCATCAGGCCCTATGGCTCTCTTGGAAGTGGAACATGTCAGGGGGTTCATCCGTCACTGGTGATACTAATGATTGCCACTTGACTTAAGGTGCCGTCTGCTAGGTTCCTCCATGGTGCAGGTAATTAATTAGTACTTCAAACTTACTAATTACTAAGTAATAATTAGCAAATGCTTTGAGGGCAGGTACTGAGGCTGAGCAAGGAGCCCGTTTCCTTCAACCTTTCACCAGTAGTCAGAACGTCCGCTGCTGATTCTTCTCTGATCAATTATTAATACCCTGGTTGCCAAATGGAAGTTTTCTAATCCCATTATTCCCTGTACATTTAAGAGTCATCTTCCCCCGTCCACATATTCAATCATTTATTTTTATCATGAATTATTTATATCATAAATAAAGATAGCAATCCATTACTATACAGTATTGTTGAGATCTTTCCAGATCTAGCCAGAGGGAAGCCCTTTGAGCCATCTCCTACCTTTGCACCCGTCTCCATTGTTCTTCGAGACTTCCTGAGTTTCTGGCACAAGGTGACATTCCATGCTCACCCGAACATCCCTGCCCAGCTCTGGATTTAGTTTTCCCCAAAGATCCCTGGTTCCCATTAGTGGGGATAGAATTTAGAAGTTAGGTCCCGGGCGTTGGATTTCCTGCTTGCTGCCGGGGCTTTCTTGTCTTGGGCCAGACCTAGACACACACACCCCATGTCTATTCCTAGGTCTATCTATATAAAGAAACCCGAGTTTATGCCCATACCACAACTGTGGTCCAGCACTGCAGAACTGATTCCAAACTTGCTCTGCCTTTCCATATTCCCAGCTCCTTCTCCAGGGTGGTGCTAACTTCACTATCCCGTGGTTCCTCACATGGGGCTCAGTTGCCCATTTGCCCATCCAAGACCCTCTCCAATGCCTCCTGCCTCCTCCCTGTTTCGGGGATCTCTGAAAGGGAAGGGAAGGGAGAAGGTGTGTGTGACTTACTTTCTTAGGGCTACAAATGGCCACAAAGTGGGGAGTTAAACAAAGGAAATGTATTTCTCCTGGGCTCTAGAGGCCAGAGAGCTGAGCTAGAGACATGGGCAGAGTAGGCTCCTGGAGTTGCTAAGGGAGAACCCATTATTCTGTGCCCCAGCGGTCCTTGGCTCTCTACCTCTGTCTTCTCAGACTTCTCTTCTCCGTGTGAAAACTGCTGTCACCTTATAAGGATGCCTGTCCTGGGTCTAGGTCATGGTTCTAACACTAGACACATGGTCCAGTTCACAGTTGAGCTGACGCATCTCAACTTGATCACATGTCAAAGACAGTGTTTCAATAAGGTCACGTCAGAGGTACTGGAGGTCAGAACTACTCAACATATCTTTGGGGAGACTCAAGTCGGTCCACATAGGGCAGACCCTGTGTCTGCCATGAACCCCTGGGGCTTGCGGCTACAGTCTTCCAGGAGCCCAAGTTCAACCAGGAGGGAGGAGCCTGGACCTGAAGGGCAGTGGGGACATCCACAGGCAGAAGCCATACAAAGGACAGGAAGGACCGATGGTCATTCTGACCCCAGAGGGTTCTGGGGTCCAAGGCTGCTTCTGGTCATCCACAATAGCCAAGAGTGCTGGCTTGAGGACCTTCAGGTAATGTGCTGGCTGAGGGGTCAGCTTGGTGTCTCTCTCCAGGGCTACCCTAGAGCCGGAGAGCTCAGTGGCCTGAGCAAGAGCCGGTGAGCCCCTCTACCCCCCCTCAGAATCCTACCTGTGTGATGGGGACCTGAGACTCCCACCTCAATCGGTGCCCTATAGGCCTCCCCACTCAGACTTTGCCGGGCATCAGGCTCATTGTCCTGGGCCTCTGACCTAAAGGACATTCCTAGCCCTATTTGCACAGCCCCTGCATAACTGTTCCAGGCTTGTCTGGTAATCAGACAGGGATTGTGGGACTTCCAGAACTTGCTTTCCTGCCAGGGACCAGGATCCCGAGATTTTAGCAGCATCAGGCAGAGTCTGGCATCTGGAATTCAAGAAGAAATCAGACGATGCTGAGTTGCTCTCAGAGGTGACTTCTCATGAGAGAAATGGGGAAACAAGGCCCAGACTGACACATAGAGCTGCAGGGAGAGATGACCACCTGCCAGGGTCTGCACTGGACTAGCCAGCCCCTACTTGGGCCTGGGGCTCAGGGAAAGGGCTGGAAAGGGCCTTAGTCCTCCTGGACTGGAGCAGACTCCTCTCTGCTGAGCACACGGAGGGTGAGGCCCTTGCCCCTGCTCCTTGTAGGTTCATGTGTTTGATGAATTTGTCATAACTTGAAAGGTCCTGGTTTCCGCGCTAACTTCCTGTTCCAGTTCAGTTGCCAACATAACCACAGGCGGGTTAATTGCGTGTCCATCAACATGACCAGGGAGTGCACAGAGCCTTCCTGCCACCAGAGCCGCGCATTCCTGCAGCCCGCGCCCCGCCCGCCCGCTCGCTCGCTCGCTCGCTCGTCTGTGCTCAAGGCTGAGTGTCTGCCTCAGCCTGCAGGAAGCCCTCACGCAGAGGCCAGGGCTAAGCTAGTGCCCTGGCCACGCTGGTACCCCGGAAGCCACAGCCAGTGGCGTGCCCTGCACTCCTTCCTGAGAGCTAGCCAAGGGAGAGGGGCAGGCACATATTGCTGTGGGAGTTGGTACAGCAAAGGGAAAGTGTCCCTAACCCAGCAGCTCCACTTCTAGGGATTCCTCTTACAACTAAGCCCCACCAGGATGCAGCGATGCAGAGGAAAGGCACTTGTTCACTGCACTGCACCTGGACGATGTCCAGCTGGGTGCCTGCAGTGCTGGGCCAATGAAAGAGAAAATGCTAAGGCAGTGGAGAACTAGGTAGTCATGAAAAAGAGTGAGGTAAACACAGGGATCTCTTAAGAGATCTTTAAGATGCCAGGTTATAGGGTAAAAGCCAAGTGTAGAGCCCTATGTGTAGCATATGGTCGCCATCAAAGCCAAGTGTCACCGGGCACCTGTGGCTCACGCCTGAAATCCCAGCTACTCAGGAGACAGAGATCAGGAGGATCGAGGTTCGAAGCCAGCCCAGGCAAATAGTTTGTGAGACCCTCTCTTGAAAAAAAACCATCACAAAAAAGGGCTGGTGGAGTGGTTCACGGTTCTGGAACCCAGAAGTCCAAAAACAAGGTTTTGCAGGGCCAGGCTCCCTCTGGAGGGTCCTTTCTGGTTCTTCCAGCTTCTGGGGTCCCCAGCACTCCTTGACTGTGGCTGCATCACTTCATCTCTGCCTCCGTGTGGCTTCTCTCTGTCTGAGCCTCAATCAGTCTCTGCCTTTCTTTTATTGGGAGCACACCCGTCATTGAATTTAGGGTCTAAGTCTGGATGACCTCACCTGGAAATGGGATGGGAATCAGAACCTGGGGGGCCTGGGGACCTGTAACCCAGCCCGTGCTCTATGAATGGGGTGTGACTGACCTAGGCTACTACCTGAACACCTGAATGCCTGGACACATGGCACCTGCATGCTGGATATCTGAATACATGGGCACCTGGACTGTCCCCTCCAGTGCCCTTTTCCTCAGGTCCAGGACATTCAAGTGACTTGAGGAGGAGGATAAGAGTGTAAGAAGAGCAGGGCTGCAGCCACAGTAAAAGCATTCAGATGCTCAAGGCCTCAGAACAAAGTGGAACCAAGATGGGTCACAGTCTGACCTGGTGCAGCTGTGACCCTGTGACCCAGACTGATGTCCTCGATGGATTCCACCCACTTTATGTGGTCTTTACCACATATATAGCCACAGAGCCAGGGGTGGGGGGATGTATTTGAGGTCAGGGTGCCCTGGGCTCTATACATAACCATGGGGCCTTGGCAAGTGACCTCGGTTCCTCATTTGTACAGAACAGGATGACAGAAGCTGGCCCAGGGCTGGTGAGAGTGTGTGGGGCAGAACGGCCCATGGGCCCACTTTTCAACAGAGGGCCTGGACGGATGCTGTCCTGCCCTAGCTTGAGGTGAACAAGTGGTCAGCCTGTCTTCTTCCTTCCCAGCCCTCTCGGGTCCGCTGTGGAGACTGCAGACCCCACAGTGGTTTTCTTACCTCCTAGGTGTAGAGACTGCTGTGGCTGGGGGAAGGGACCAGGTACAGGCCACACTGACCAAGGTTACAAACACTCTCTCCACGTTGGAGACAGGATTGGACCCACTGCACTGTCAGGAGGCCACTGGGCCCAAACCCCCTGGTGGTGAGCTGAGTGGCCAGCAGACAGCTCTGCTCCCTCTACCAGACTGACGAGTAACAGCCTCATGTGGAAGGTGGGCTCCTGAGGCTCCTAGGGTGGGTCAAAGGATTGGAGGCGCCCAGCCCCTTCCACCCTCAGCCCTTTTTCTCTGAGATGGCATAGGTCTGAAGGCTCTGGGATCTGACAAACTGCTGGCCATTTCTGCTTCAGTTTTCAGTTACACAGGGCGACAGTGGAGCCTGGGAGTTGTGACTTACCTTTCGGGAATACTGAGGAATGGGACAATTGTAGGGAAACCAGCTTTCAGGGAGCTCACACCTGTGTGAGGGGCTCCATAGAGGGCTCAACAGGACATGGGGAGGACAAGAGAGATGTATGGGATGCAGCTGGTGGTCCAGAGCTCGACCAGCTGTGGTGGCCAGTGCCTCCCCTCACAGGGTCCCTGGGGTCTTCCTGAGCAGTTCCAGAGCACTGATGGATTCACCTTCTGCCCCAGAAACCTTGCTCTCGCAGGTGCAAAGGCTGCATCCTGCTCCTCACTTTGCACACCCGGGAAACCCTGGCTTCCTGGGGCATGGGTCTATCTGGTAAGTGTGCTGGGTGACACCTCAGAGCCTCAGTGGCTTCCTTTCCTCCCAACCTCCAGCCTCTCACCTTTCTCTCTTTCTCTCAAGGCTCTTCCTGGCCACCCTCCTCCCTCAGTTCCTAGTTTTGCTTGCTGGGACAGCTGGACCTGGGGGCAGAGGGGCTGTGGGGCTGTGGGAGGCAGGAGGACAGAGCTGGGCCAGCTGAGTGGATAGAACTGAGCCACCATCTTGGGAAGCTGGACCTAGGGAGTATGAAGTGTTAATTGTTTCATCATGGCAGCCAGCAGGAGTCAAGGATAGAGGCTGGTCACAAGTGACCTCCTCCTGTTTTGCTGTAGCCAACTCAGGAGTGGGGTTGTGTCCCCCAGAAAGATAGGCTCAGGTTTTGACTCCAGATACCTATGAATGCACCTTATTTGGAAACAGATTAACCAAGTTAAGATGAGGTCAGACTGGAGTAGTGTGAGCCTTAAATCTAGCACCTGTCATACTTGTTAGAAGGAAACACTGACACGAATGGCAGTAATGACTCCAGAGCAGTGCCTATGTCCTTACACTACTAAGCTGTGCAATCAGAAATGGTTAAGATGGGAAATTATACATGAATACGTACACACAGGCATGCTTATATGTGTATATATATAAACTCGCAGTTTTTAAGAATGACTAACTAAGCCAGGTGCAGTGGTACACTCCTGTAATCTCAGCACTTGGGAGACTGAGACAAGAAGATATCCAGTTCAAGTCCAGCCTCGGCTACATACTGAGATCCTGTCTCAAAAAAACAACAAAAAGAGCGACTAAAGAAAATTATAGGGGCATTATCTGGGTATGGTGGCTCGCACCTGCAATCCTAGCTACTTGGGAGGATTGAGGTCAGATGTTGGTTCTAGGTCCAGTCCTGGTAAAAAAGCAGCAGGACCCCATCTCAACCAATAACTGGGTGTGATGGAGTGCTCCCGTCATCCCAACTACATGGGAAGGTGTAAATGGGAGAATCACGGTCCGGGCAGTCCAGGCATAAATGTAAGACCCTGTTTGAAAAGCAGCTAAAGCAAAAAGGGTTGATAGCATAGCTTAAATGGTAGAGCACTTGCCTTGCAAGCATGAAGCCCTAAGTTAAAATCCCAGTAATGCAAAAAAGATAAAAAATTAGGAGCATAATGTTAGAGGATGAACAGACAGCGAGAGGCTATACCTTTCCACGGGCTGGGTGACATGCAACAGCTCTCATCAGTCCACACGCAGTGAGACAACCGCCCACACCCACCAGGGGAAGAGAGTGCTTCAGCAGTTAAGTGTACCAGGTTATGCCGACTGGAATTCAAACATGGCCTTTGTTATCAGGCAAGTCGCTTAATTATTGGTGCAGTGGTTCACACCAGTAATTCCAGCTCCTCAGGACGATTGAAGTTCGAGGCCAGCCTGGGCAAAAAGTTAGCAAGACCCCAGACAATCAAACTACTCAGCGTGGTGGCATGACTGCGCTTCTAGCGACACGGGAGGCATAAGTAGGAGGGTCACAGTCTGAGGCTGGTCCTAAGCAAAAACTGAGACGCTGCCTAAAAACTGAAAACAAAAAAAAGGGGACCTGGGGGCATGCTTCAAATGGTACAGCATCTGCCTAGCAAGCTTGAGGCCTTGAGTTCAAATCCCAGTACTGCAAAACAAACGAACAAAACCCAGCAAGGCAGAGGGAGACAGAAGAGAACCTGAGTGGAGATAGAACAGAGATGGGAGTGAGGCAGCTGCCTGCCAAGGATGCAAAGACCCGCTGGGAGAAAGGCCAGGGACGAACTGCCCCTAACCCCTCGAGAGGACCACCCTGCCCACAACTTGGCTTGGTATTCTGGCCTCTGCTGTGAGAAAATGGATTTTTGTCACCTAAGCTGCTGCTCTGTGGTCATTTGCTGTCACAGTCCAGGACATAGCTGCTGTTGTCTGGCCGAGCTAGGGAGACAACAGGGTCTGAAGACGGACCCACGCATCCAGGATGGTGGGGCCTGGTGAGGTCAGGCAGGAATAAAACAGGGCTGTTCCCTCCTTCCTGTGAAAGTTGGAGGAGGCCTCAAGAGACTGTGCTGGCCAGGAGGCCCAGCCGCAGCACACAGATGCCTGAACTCCTCCGCGATAACAGGCAGGGTTGCCTCCTTGCAGGGTCAGGAGGCTGAGGCCTGGCAGAGAGGGGGCCAGGGGACACACGCTGGGGGTGGGGAAGGGTCAGCCCCATGTGCTGGCACTTCACCTGAGACGGGGAGGAGCAGAGACAAGGGCCTGTGCAGGTTACCAGCAGCCACCATAGTGCTGGATCCAGGGGTCACTGCTCAGGATAGCCGGGGAACAATGACTCCTTCCTGTAGGAACTTTCCCTCTCCAGGCTACTTGCTGTCACCTCACCCTGTCCTACTGGTGTCCCCTTCCTGAGTCTCTTTCTTCCTAAGCCTCTATCCCATCCCCTCTCACCCCTACCATGATCCTACGTACACCATTCTTTTCTTGTTTTGCTTTGTTTTTTTGAGACAAGGTCTTGCTCTGTAGCACAAGCTGGTCTTGAACTCATGATCCTCCTGGCGTGTACCACCACACACACACACCCTTATACCACTGTTTTCCAGAGTCTGTGTCCCTGGGCTGGGAGGGCAGCCCTTATAAACCCCACAATAAGCCAACCTCCCGACAATCTTTTCAGTCTGGTAGATGTCCACAATGAACCCAAGTCCCCTGGAAACTTGCTGACCCTCTAGCACTGTGTGAAGGGTCCCTACCCCTTCAGGGGCTCAGGCACAAGACTGCAGGTACAAGGCTGTGCTCTGCTGTCCACATCCACACACTTCCTGTGGTCCCCAGAATTTGTGAAATATTCAACTTCAGCTCTTGCCCCCTCCCAGGCCCAGCACCTCATCTTCCCTGACCTGCAGCCCTCCTCTCTGCCTGGCCCTGCTGTTCAGCACAACCCCCGTCGGTTTCCTCCCAGTGGCAGCCATTGCTGTCCTCATGCCCTCCACTGTCTGCCCATGCCTCAGTTCCAGAGCCAGAGGCTTCCTGGTGGCCTGCAAGAACCTCTGGAATCCAGACACTGGCTACCCAGTCCCCACAAAAGCCCCTACCCTTTCCATCCTGGAAGTCTCAGGGCCTTTGCGCCTGTTAACTCTCCTCCTGAAATGCTTCCCCATCCCTGTGTGACCTGCTTCTCACCTCCCCAGCTCTGTGTTTAAATGTCATTGATGTCATTGTGATTCTTCTGTTTAGAATGGCAGTACCTGTGCTGCCTCCGAGGCTCTAGGTGGACCCTGGGGCAAGCTGTAGAACTGACCTGTGTGCCTTGTTCCTGGTCTGTCCCCATGCCCCCACTACTGTATAGTGTCTGGCTCCATGTGGTGTCCCTCTTCTTTGTGGTGTGGGACCACACTGGCCATGGGTGCCCATGTGGCTGCTGAACCATTTGGGGACCACAGAATGTGTGTGGTGAGTGTCGGGAACAGAGTAACCCATGCCTGCAGCTGTGGGTCTGAGCCCCTGCAGGGGTAGGGACCCTTCACAGAGTGCCAGAGGGGTGGCAGGTTTCCAGGAGACCTGGACTCGGTGTGGATGGGCATCTGCCAGTGTGAGGGTGGCCAGTTCACGTGAAGGATAGCAGGTAAGCTGGGAGGGGCTGGTCTGTGGGTGCTCCTTCCTTAGAGCTTCCCCCACCCTCATCTGTAGGCTCCTTGGGACAAACCTGGGTGGGTCCTGTCTGGAATGGGCCTGGCGGAGGAGCTGCCTGGGAGTGGCCTGGGGGCACCCTCCTGGGACAGGCCTGGGGCCGTCTGCCTGGGGGCCACAGGGGGCTCTCAGGTGGACCACCTGCTGTGAAGTCAGGCAGTGCTGCTCTGCCTGAGGATCACCTGGAGGAGGGAACAAAACCATCCTACAGGGACAGAGAGCCAAGAGGACAACTCAGGCTCAGGAACTAGACCCCTGCAGCCTCATCCGGAGACCCCTCTGCCTAGCCCTTGGGTGGCCTTTGAGCAGCCAGCAAAGGCCCTGATGATTGGCACAAGAACAGTCAAATAGGCCTGTAGACAGGAGGGCGGGTCCAGAATGCTACCCCTCCCCCACAGGCTGATTTATAACAAAGGCCACTGCAGAGCAGCAGGCAGCCCCGCCCTTCAGTCCAGGTGCCATGTCAGCTGGATGTTGACAGGAAAAACAACCCTTGATCCTGCATTGCAATACATGCAAAAATTAATTAGAAGTAGATCATATACAAAAAATAAGCCCTGAAGATTCTGGAATAAAACATGGAAGAATGGCTCAAGACAATGTGATCAGCAAAGATTTCTGACACAGGACACCATCAACCATGAAAATGAAAACCATCAAAATGAAAAACTTGGAGACGCCACTAAGACAGCAGCCACCATCCCCACTCTGCCTCTGCCTGTCGTGAGAGGTGGATGGAGAGATATCCAGTCAAGGTTTTGTGTCTAGAATATATCAAGAACTCCTACAAATCAATAAGAAAAAGACAAACCAAGCAATTTTTTTTTAATGGTTGAACAGCTACCTCCGGGACCCAAAGGACACTGTGATGGCCACTTCATAGATGGAAAATGGCCAGCCTCATTAGTCATCAGAGAAATGGACATTTAAACCACTAATGATGCCGCCCCATAGTCACTAAGAAGACTAATCTGAAAATGACTGAAATTTTTGAGGGTTGGTTAGGACATGAAACAACTGGGGCTCCAGTTGTTCCCACTCCGGCTGGAGTGTAAAGCAAGATACCACTTCTGAAAACCATCTGGCAACTTCCACTCATTCCTACAACGATCCAGCCATTCCACTCCTACCTGGAATCACCAAGCAACAGCTAATTTTATGTGAACTTGAACTGGGTCTGGAGGTGCCCAGATGTTTGGCAATTTAGGGTGTCTTTGAGGATACATCTGGATAAGACGAGCATTTGACTGGGAGAAAGATGGCCCTTCCCACCATGAGGGGGCCTCATCCAATCAGTTGAAGAAAAAAACCCAATGGCACAAAAATGCTGACCCTCCCAAGGGTCAGAGGGACTTTCCTCCAGCCTGATTGAGCTGGAACAGGAATTGCCTTTGGACTTGAACGGCAGCATCAGCTCTCCTGGGTTTCTGCCTGAACACCGAGATCACAGGACTTGACATAGTCACATAGGTCAGTTCCTTCCGATATAGGCGTATCTTCTATTGCTTTTGTCTTTCTGTGCTAAGACAATACCCAAGAAAAACAGGAGCATGTATCACTGAAAGACATAATAAGAGCATGCTAATTTCCCAGGTTTGCCTAAGAGTTCCCCCAACTGGGTGCTTTAAAGCGACACAAATTTATTCCCTCACAGTTCTGGAGGGCAGAGGCCTGAAACTGAGCTGTGGTGGGGCTGGTTCCTCCTGGCAGCTCTGAGTTAAACTCTCTGTGCCTTTCTCCCGGCCTCAGTGGCATCCTTGCCATTTCTTGGCTCATGGCTGCCTCCCACCTCTCCCTCCAAGTCTCCCTCTGCAGGGTCACCTTGCTCATAAGTGTGTTCTTCTAGGCCTCTGGGCTCCAGTTCTCTGTTCACAGCAGCTCCTTCCGGTAGCTGAAAGGCTGCAGGGTTTCCCTGGAGACCAGGAAAGGCGAGGCAGGAAGCTTTGCTTCTCCCAGATGCTGGCCTTGAAGACAGAGATGCTGGCCACAGGACAATGATCTGCACACATGAAGAGAGCTCACATCCTGGGGCCCTGGGCTCAGAGGCTTCTCCGTGATTAGGAGCTGGGGCTGGGGACTGAGCAGCGGGGAGGTAGAAGAGGGGATCCAGTAAAGGTAGTGGTTAGTCTTGATTGTCAACTTGACTAGATTGAGACTCTCTTAGGAGATTAGTGACACCTGCCTCTGGGGGTATCTGTGATGGTATTTCCAGAACAATTAGACCGTGAAGCCTCTGACCTAATGACGGCATTTGTGATGGCATTATTGGGAGATGGTAAAAAGTAGGAGCTGGGGCCCACCTGGAAGGAGTTGGTCACTGGGGGACATTTCCTTGAGAGTGTATCTTGCCCTGTCCCCTTCCTGTATCGCTTTTTTCTGCTTCCTGGATGCTATGATGTGAACTGTTCTGTTCCTCCACACCCTCCCAGACACGATGGCTGCCACTGAAACCGTAAGCCAAAATAAATCCTTCCTCCCTTAGGTTGTTTCTATCAGACATTCTGTCATAATGACAAGAAAAGTAACAAAAAGAGAGATATTGTGGGTCCCTGAAGATGTCCCTCTGAGACCCTTAGCCAGGCTGGGCCAGGAAATAAGAGACTTCAGGGAGATCTTGGGACAAAACTGGGGTGGGGTGGGGGAGCTGAGGGAACCAGACTGGGCCCTGGTTCTGACAGGGCTTCCAGGTGGGGATGGAGGGAAGGTAGGAGTGGAGGGTGGGCCCCCAGGAGCCTGCAGGAGCCCCATACACACCTTATGGGTGCCTGCCTGTATGAGCAGCCAGTTCCCAGTGTGGATGATGTTCTGGGTCCCTTCTGTGTCTGGGTGTGCTTGGCCCAGACAGAGCAGGGTACCATACCTCTCTCCTGCCATTAGTGCTGCTCTGAATGGTGTGGTACGTGGGAGTGAAGAGTCAGGCAGAGGGGCAGTCCTGGGCATCATGGGGCAAGTCCCTTGAGTAGCACTTTGAGATGGACAAATGGGCTGGGCTGTTGCCCTGGAGCCCAGAGTGTGTACCTGGCTGTGCCCCAGCCCAAGTGACAGCCATGAGAGGCAGGGAGGCAGAACAGCCAGAACAGACAAAAGTCTGACTCTCCCTCACAGGCTCTGTGACTCCAGCCAGTCACTCTACCCCTCTGGGCCTGTGTCCTCCATATCTTCAGAGGAGGGGCAGTTTCTCTATGCCCTCAGTCTAGGCCAGGTGATACCTCTAGACAATCTCTCAAGTGCCCCAGAAGTATCTAGGGTTTGGGGATGGGGGCGCTCAGGAGTTCCAATTTTCCCTTGTTGAAGGAGGTGGCTTAGGAATTTCCCAGCCAAAGGGGACCCTAGAAGTTGGCCATTCTGATCTCTAGCCTCCAGGAATACACCAGGCGTTTACATGTCTTTCCAGAAAGAAAAAAGAAGGACATCATGATCTTTCCTGTTTCTCCAGTGGCGGCTGCCAGGACAAAGAGGAAGGTCGCAACTTAAGAGCAAGGGCCACACAGGCAACAGGCCAGGGTGAACCTGGCCAGTGCCCTCACCCCTGTGAGCCTCTGCTCCCCTCTTTGTAGGACAAACTGGCCTTGGGGGGCTGCAGGGAATGAAGGAGGCACCCAGTGAAGCCCCCCATTCACCCATGGAGGAAGCCTAATGGGAGAAGGGACAGAAGACTCTGAGGCTCTTTATACCCAGGTGAAGGTCCCCTGGATGATGGCTCCAGAGAGAGAAAAAAAATTTCTGCCTGAAGCCAACTTGAACTGCCTGCATTCCAACCTGGTGATCTCCAAATTATCCCAGGCAGAGCCTGGACTTCAATTCCCCATTCCCATCTGTCTGAGCAGGTCTTTGGACCTGTTCTTTCCTGACCAGCCGGTGGCTGTGGCCCCCTCCAGGGACGCTCCCCTATGCTTTCACCCCAGGAGGGAACAACTGCCCTGCTCTCACCATGGGCCAGTAGGGGTCAGTGTCCTGGGACTGTCATAACAAAGGACCACAAACTGGGGTCTTAAATTTACACAGTTTATTCTCTCGTAGTTCTGGAGGGTGGGAGTCCAAGTGGAGGTGTTAGTGAGAACATCCTCTCTCCACAGGCTACTGAGAAGGGTTCTTCCTGCTCCTTTCCAGCCTCTGGGGGCCCAGGCATGCCTTGGCTTGTGGCTGCATCACTCCAGTCTCTGCCTCTGTCTTTGCATGGGCTTTTTTCCCCTCCCTCTTCTTCCTTTGCACACCCCCAACCCCTTCAGCAGTACTGGGGTCGTACTCAGGCCTATACTTGCTAGGCACTTGAACCATGCCATCAGCTCTTTTTTCCTTTAGTTGTGTTTTGTTTTTCAGATAGAGTCTTACATTTTTTTCCTGGACCAGTCTTGAACCTTGATCAACTTCCTTGTAGCTGGGTGGGCCACCATGCCTAGCTTGTTTGTTGAGATAGAGTCTTGCTAACTTTTTGCCCAGGTTGATCTCAAACCTCAATCCTCTCAAGTAGCTGAGATAACAGGCGTTCACCATCAGGCTGTGCCTCTCTGACTTCTCTTACACTGACACCTCCCTTGGATTTAGGCTCACTCTAAATCCAGAATAACCTCATCTTGAGATCATCACCTCAATATATTTCCAAATACCGTTTTTCCAAATAAAGTCATATTCACAGGTTCCAGTGGACATGTTTTTGGGTTTTTTGGGGGGTGGGTGGGTGGAAGAGGCACCATTCAACCCACTACAATGGGATTGCCAAGAACTGAGACAGTTCTGCCTGTGCCCAGGGGTGTGTGATTTAAGAGCTATAGGCAAGTCACCAGCAGGAACCAGCCTGGGCAGGAGCTGGGAAAGAGGTAAGAGGGTGAGAGCCTGGCTGCCTGGGGTGTTCAGTGAAGAGGTAGTTGTTGGTCTTATGAGGACAGGAAGTGATGAGGGAGAATATGACGGTGAACCCCATGCACAGACTGGGGGCTGCCCCTGCGTCATCCAGTCCCCAGTACAGAGGGTCTGACTGTGATCACCTGGACATGGAGGGTAGGTGAGGTGAGCAGCCTGCTCCCCCAGCCAGTACCTGAGAGGGTTGGTGTCTGGGCCCCAGTCTGTCTACGCCTGGGGCCCTGAGTGTTTACCTGCCTTGGCCTGTCTGCTGTGTGTGCAAGTAAGAGCCCCAGCTGAGCCACCCTGCAGGTGCAGCTGGGCTGGAGACAGCGAAGGGACTCATTCAGTGAGGGCCTGAGAAGTGGAAAGAGCTGTCACGTGATGGGCTGGAAGGAGAGGCCGAGGGAGGCCCTGCAGGCCCTGTACCTCTGGGGCCCAGGTGGCATGGTGGGCCTGTCTGGGCTGTGTGTTGCTTTGTGCTGTGTGTGATGAGGTATGGGGTAGTCTGGGCAGCAGCTAAACATAGAAGGGTTGAGGACCTAGCTCCTCTCCAGGTGGTGGCAGGCTGGTTTATCTCAGGCCTAAAGAACTGTCTCCTTGCTGCAGCTCAAGGGAGGTGAGCACACACCTCATCTCCAGGCCCCCAGAACCATTTCCTTTTCCGTCTCCCATTTTCTGTCCGAAGTTTTAAACTTTGGGCCTGAGGTTTTTTTAATAACGTAAGCTGTGCAATAGGAGGAAGATACAGGATCTGGGCCCAACAGGGACCCACCTGCCCAGCCCTGTGTGAATGGTCTCGCCCTGTTCACTCCCCTCAGGTTCAGCCCCTCCCCACATCCCCCACTCTTAGCCTCCTCTCCTGCTCTCGAGAGACCTTCCTAGGTGATGAAGGTGGTAGGCAGCAGGTGGCACAGCCTCTATGGAGCCCAGATAGACAAGGTCTGAAGAACCCCTTCAGCCCCTCACCTTCATTTTGGAGGTGACTTCATAGCATGATGGGATACAAGGGCTGGGCTCCATCCAGGACAGTCCCCGTTACTAACAAAGTCCCCGCCCCCAGAGGGGCTACTCAAAACCCGGTCAGTACTGGCCATCTTGAGCCACTGCCCACCAGGGAACCTCTGAGGCTTGTCATCAGAGCCTCTCACATGCTAGAATCTGAGCCCTAATGGTGTATTCCCACTCCCTGCCACTGGGGACTCAGACCCAGATTGCTCGGAATTTGTAGGGTTGGGGTTGAATGGCCTAGGTTCAAGTCCATCTGCTCCTTGTATCTTGCCCAGGAGGCCTTGCAAAGAGGGGACAATTTGGTGGCTGGGCCTTACTTCCCTCCTTTGTACCTGCGCCTTGGTCAGGTTCCCTCCTCAGGCAGTTGCCAGGAGGAGCCAGGCCTGGCATTTCTTCTTGGCCAGTGGAGGGCATGAGGAGACCCAGAAGGACAGCAGTGAACCCAGTGCCCATGTCTTCTCCTGCTTCTCCCTTGCTGGCTCCTTTGATTATGTTTTGGGGGCACTTTTCTTGCCCTCCCTGGAGTCTGAGAGTCCTAGGCCCATGCTGTCCACACTCAGGACTCCAGGGTCTCTCTCTCCTCTCCTCCCCACCCCCGCACACTAAGCCAGTGACCCCTAGAGCCCACTTCCCACCCTTTCCTGAGTCCTCCAGGGCCGCCATCCTGGGATGGGCATAGGGCTGAGTGGCCACAGGCTACAGCCACACCAGGACAAGCTCACAAGGGAATTTCTGCCCCATGGGGAGCACAAAATGAGCACAACTATAGGGGTGCAGGGATCCATATGGGTGTCTAGAGGGGAGCCCAGCCTTCTTGAAACGAGCAATGCTTGGCAGCCCTCGCCTGTATTGCCCACACACCAGCTGACCATTCCACCTTCAAGAGTATGGCTCCAAATTGCTGCAACTCCCCTCCCCCATCCCATGCGAACCTTTCCCAGGTCCCAGAAGCTCTAGGGGAGCCCAGCCTCAGTCGGGGGGAGGGTGTAGGCCCATATGTTCTGCCTTTGCTGGGTGCCCTGTGCCTTTGGCCTCGTCAGGGCACATTCATGAGTTGCTGGCCTGTCCTCCCCAGGGGTCATGAATCTCTCGTGGGCAGGAATCCCACTCAGCTGGGGTGGCTCCTATGAGTGTTAAGGACCAGGAAAAGTGGTCAGGAGCATGTACTGCAGCTTGGGAAGTTCTCTGATCCCCACTGTCCTCACTACCCCATTGGCATTCTCCAAATTGAATTAGTGCATGGAGGACCCCACTTCTGAGCTCAAAAAACCCATGTTGCCATCCAAGCCATCACACCTGCAAATGGCCCTCACCACACTCCCTCCTGCCTCTAGGAACACTTCAGGGACTGACCCACACCCCAACTGCTCAGAGTCACTGCAACATCCCCTGCTTCCAGCCTCAGCTCTAAGCCGAGGGTCTCTGGGTTTCCCTGTGCAGCTGGATGCCCTGTCAGGACAGAGATGCAGCCCAGATGCCCTGAGTGAGGCCTCCGCCTCTGAATACCCAAGAACTTCTAGTAAGGTTGGGCCATGTCCCAGCTGGACCGGGACTGGGGAGTTGTCACTGGGCCTCTGTTGCCAGCTGGGCCAGGGGTGGGAGACAGAATCTGGAGGGGAGGCTGAATATATGTCAGAACCATCCCCATCTGATCCCCCCACCCAGCTACTCTCTCATCTCCCTGGTTGCCTCCCACCATTTTAACAGGAAAAACAAACAAACAAACAAAAGCTGAATTTAACAAAGTTGTTCCGGACCCTGGACTTGAAGCTGATTTTTACTCTCCCTTGCACGTTCCTTGAACGGGAGCCCTATGCTAAGGAGACCAGGCGTCCAACACCCATTTAAGGGTTAACTGAGGCCAAAAAGCCAAAAAGCAAGCAGCTCTTGTTCTGAGACCCGCGATCCCCTAGTCCCCAGTCCCGTGGTCACCACGGGGTGTGGGTGCAAACAAAGCCGTGTTCATCGAAGCCCTGGGCCTGATGACAGTGGCACAAGGACCCCATTCTCTGCTGTCACCAGCTGCATCCCCTCCCCCCAGTGGGCCTGACATCAGAGGCTCTGGGTCAGACATCCTGGGAGCTCCCACCCCCTCCCCTGGGCCAGACTCAGCTGCTGGGCTCAGGGAAATTCACAAGGAGGCTGGGTGGGGAGAGGGCCAGGGGTGGGCCAGCATCTGAATGGTGAGGGCAGCTGCCGTTCCTTCATCCTGTCCGCAGTGGGAAGCTGCCTGCACTTTTACAACTGATTTTTGAACGTGAAGGTTCCACATTCAGCCTGCTAAATGTAATCTGGTTGGTTTCAGGCCAACCTGACCTTTCCAAATCTGGCTTCCAGATTCTTGTGGTATACTAGTGGTTCCTCTAGAGGCAGCGGCAGAGACCTGCCTTGTAGAGCTGCTTCCCAGTGACCCAGACAAGTGGCTAGGTGGGGCCTTTGGCTGCCCAGGAAGAACACACACACTGTGGATGCTGTGGTTCCAAACACGGAAAGCCGGTTGGGAGGCCCCCACTTTCTGCTCCTGATCTTCAAGGTGAAAGTCAGGCCTCTCTAATGTAGTCTTAGGGCCTTCAGGACCCAAAGGCCTGCCCATTTTCATTTTAGATTTGTAGAAAAATTCAGGGTCTAAGTACTCAGAACCTGCATGAGAAGGAGGGTAAGTCATTGACTGGCTCAGTTTGTGCTTCTGTAACAGGGACACCATCCTCATGTCATCTGTGTCCTAAGTTGTGTAGAGGTTGAGTGTCTAGGGCAGGACCTGGCACCCAATTGCACATGTCATACAGACCAGAAAGGCAGAGGCATGAGTTGACTGAAGCCTTGGAGTACTGTCAGGATGCCAACCAGGGCTCTACCTATCTCCTGCGCGGCCCTCTCACCCAGGTCCCTCGGCTCTGTAAGGTCTATGGGCATGTGGGTTCTGGAGATGGCTTCTTTTCCACAAGTAGTCCCCATGGGGGTTCCTCTCTGACAAGCACACCTCGGGTCCCCAGTCCTTGACGGTGAGCAGGGGCGAGGGCATTCCAGCACAGCCTGCGCAAGACCTAGCCGGGAGCATCCAGGCGGCCCTGGGCCAGAGGCGGCTGAGCTAGAGTCGTCCTCCAGGCCCGCACAGAGCAGGAGTGCAGATGGGGGTGGAGGTGCGCCCAGCACCGGGTTGTTTCACTTCCCCGGCGTCCCTTCCTCAAGGCTTGGACAAAGGCGGACAGATCGGGCGGCGCCTTTAAGGATGTGCGCGGCGAGTTCGGTGCCAGGAGGCGCCGGGCGCCCCCGGGAAAGCCGTGCGGCGGTGGCGGAGGCGAGCGGGCGCTCGCGGCCACCCCAGGGGTCCCGCGTCACTTGCTGTCTTTTCCCACTGGCGCGGGGAAATGGGTTTGAGGTGGAGCAGGGAGCTCTGAACTGGATGTGGGGCGCCCCAGAGCTGGGGAGCCGAGGGCCCTCCGACTGGGTGCGGGACCCCGAGATTCCACCCGAAATGTGGTCGCGAGTAAGCGACCACGGAGGGTGGGGGTGCGGGTCGAGGGTGGCGGCCCCTCACCCCTCCGGGGAGCGAAAACCGGGGAGCAGGTAGCCGCTGGCGCAGGGCTCCTGGGCGCAAACTCGTGGCCCCCTCCCCGAAAAGCGAGAGGAGCCGGCGTGGAGGGGAGAGAGATTAGATTTCGCTCTCATCAATTTTCTGTTTAATGTCACCAGGCCCCATTGTGGGAGAGGGAAGCGCGTCACCCAGGCCATAAATTTGCGGTTATGGCGTCCCCGGCCGCCTCCCGGCTCTCGGGGACAGGGCCGACACGCAGAGCAGGTGGGGACGCCGAGCCCGCGGGCGTCCGGGGCTCCGAGGCTTCTCCGGACGCGGGTCCCCGCGCGGCGCGCTCCACGCGGCGGCGTTTCCAAAACGCTTTTGTTTCCGGCGCGGATATAGGGGCTTTGGCTTTTTTTTTTTTTTTTTTTTAACCACTCACCTCAGGAGGCTTTTTTATGAAAAAGTCCTGCTATTTACCAAAAAAAACCCAAAAACCAAAAAACCCAAAACCCCTCCCCTCCCCTCCCCCGGCCGCCATTTGTGTCTGCACTCGTAGTGCACAGGGGAGCGGACAGTGGCCGGCTGCACTCCTAGCGGCACATCGAGACTGACCCTGGGGACATGAGTGGATGGTGCTGGGAAGAGGCCTGGTAGAAGCGGCGTGGGGTGGGGGGAGCGCTTTTGGGGCCATCCTGGCTTGGGACGTGGAAGAGAGTAGGTCTGGGGAGTCTCCCTTCCGGGCCCCTCTGAAAATACCCCTCCTGCTTAGAGAACTGAAGCCTGCAGTGGATACTGATACATTGATACATCAGGAATTACGGTAGAATATGTATTTGTGCAGATCAGAAAAAATGATTTTTTAATGGATCAACTGTCCTGCTAACAAAAGAGGCGGTGGCCATGCTCCAGGCCAGGCAGGAGCCAGCGGTGAGGTAGTCGGAGTGGCCTCCAGGAACTGGATGAGAGAGCTTTGCCATTGGCCCTGTTGTTCTGGAAACTGAGGGGAAAAATTTATTTTTTATCTAAATGCTGAAAGAAATCAGGCCAAGAACTCAAAAACCTCCAGAAATAAGGGGGCCTGCCTTACCAACCATGGTTTCTTCCCAGGGAAGGGGCCTGTGAGGTCCACCAGACTTTGGGGAGATAAATTCTAGAACCTGCAGGAAGGCAAGGTGGTAGGCTGTCTTGCAGGAGACTGCAGGTGGGCCCTCCACCAGATGGAGATACAGATGGGAGTGGGGAGCAGAGAAACAGCAGAATGGGTGTGTCCTGCATCCATGCGAGTTGGGGAGCACCCTACCCAATGAGGCCCTCTGCTGGGGCAGAGGTGGGGGGGGCTGGTGTTTTCCAGGTATGGGGACCTGAAGGAATGCATGGTGGAAGCTAGCCTGGCATCAGGCTCCTGGCACCTCAAGTGAGGCTAGTCTCAGGGGGACAGAGCACCACACTATTGGCTGCCTGGACTGTCTGGGATGTCAGAGGAACTGGGGTGGGATGGTGGGGTGGGGGCTGCTGACTGTGGCCCCCACAACCCTAGGCCTGCCTGGTCCTGTAGGTTCTGCTCTTGGCCTTGCTGCCCAGCTGGGCCCTGACTCAGCCAGCTGGTCTTGATCAGAGGTGGACCAACGTGCAGCCTGCATTTCTTGCCCAGGGAGAGGTTACAGTCTACTTTGGTCTACTGGCCAGTGTGAGACCAGGCAGGGAAGTCTGGACCCCAGGGGCCCAGTGTAGACATGTCTTGACAGGGCCCCTTGTGAATACCCAGACACAGCTGGGACCCTATGGCCCTGTACTGCTTCCCAGCACTTTCTCCAAGGCCAGGCCTGGCGTGGCAGGCAGTGGAGGCAGGTGTCCTTGAAGCCCGGCTCTGAAGATGCACCAGGAGAAAGCACATGGACCATTCATCTGCTCTCAAGTCCTGCCCAGGCATTTGTCCCCACACAGAGCTTCAGCTACTGAGCCCTCGAACCCATTCCTGTGCATCTCATTCTGCAGGCTTTCCCTGCTGAGTGTGGACTCCCATGGAGACAGGCCCTTCCCCACCACCCAGACAGAGCTATTTGGGTCAGCCTTCTGCCAGGAAAACCCATCACTCCTTATTCAGGCAGCCCCTCAAGGTCATTCCCAGAGAGCCTGCCCCAGCCCTAGGCCCTTCCCAGTCTCAGCAGGAGAGGTTGCCAGGGAAGGAGCCGGGCTTGGGGTGGGGTGGGGGATAGCCTGGCACTACACTATTGATGCCCTCTGGAACATGAGGAAGCTCATGTAGAGCTTTAGATGAGGAGGGGGCACTGACCAGGAGCCTGGAAGGGGGCAATCCGAAGGCAAGGGGAGAGGGACCAGGAAACTCCCTCCGTAGCCCTGGGGTCCTGGGCATCTCCCTACCTTCTTCGACCCCTTTAGTAGTAATGACAATCATACTGTCACTAATAAAAAAGCAGGGAGCAGCCTGGCAGTGGATGCTTCTGCCCTTCATGAAAATCGCTTTAATTTAACCCAGATGGGTCTCCTCTCTGATAACCTCATACAATGAGCACCCTGAATTATACTTGCCGTGTGAACACACTGGGTTATACTTAGCCACAAATTATGACTGTGTTTAACAAGCACCTTCCCTGGATGGGGAGGGGGCTGGGCAGCCTCCTGACCTGGTTGGATGAAACTACCAGCAACAGAAGGTAAGCCTCCCTCTGTGGAGGCAGCAGGCTGCAGCTGCAGTTGGGGAAGCTGTTCATCTGGCTTCTAAGTCTAGTCGGTGCTGCTCTGCTTGCTTTTTAAAACTTAGATCCATGTCCTGAGGTGTGTCTTGGAGAATGTATATGGGCTGCAGGTACAACCTGTGACTCCTGCAGGGGTCCCAGGCATTGGCCTAGGTGAACTCCTGGCTTAGTTGGGAGTTGGGACCCTCCTGTAAAGTGTGCTACTGGGCACAGCAGGATCTCCCCGGGAGTCCTCTTGTGAGGGCTCCCAGCCCAGCGTGACTCCCAGCAATCCTTTCTGTCCTGTTCCTGCTTTCAGCCCCTTACCTGGGCCTCCACCCAGACTCTGGTGGGGAGGAGGCAGGTGCTGAGGGAGGGGTCTAGGATGCTCTGCATAACACCCTTTCCACTTCCCCTCCTTCTGAGCACAGCTAAATAACAAAGGAGCTCTGATTGAAAGCCTTGTTCTTTTGGGGAGCAGTCCCCTTCCTTTTGGGGTCAGGGGTGCCTTCATTCTCCTCTCCTTGCCCAAACAGTTCTACCCAACAAAGCTTAAACCCCAGACACAGAGCTACATGCTCCACCTGGGGGGGGGGGTCCCAGGGGCTTCCCCATCCTATCTGGGAGGGCTGGAGATCACCAGCACAGGAAGTGAGGACTCCCTCACCATCCCCTTCAGTGCAGCCAAAGGCCCTGATGAAAAGAACCTGTGCATCTCGGTGGGAGACTTCCTTCAGGGATGGGGTGGGGGCCTAGGGCCTGCCTCTGGGAATTGCTTCTGATTCCTTTTTAAACCCCTCTAATTTGAGAAGGGCACAAATTCCACCTGTGCTTTCAAAGACTGATTGTGGGGTGGCTGGGATAGGGCTGCCTTCCCACTGAGGAAAGGTTCAGAGTACCATGGACCATCTCAACCCAGCCCTCCTGTCCTTTCCTGCTAGAGCCTGGGTCCAAATCCAGGCTCCAGGGGCTCCCGTCCCACCCCCACCTGCCCCTCCAGATCCCAGCCTTAGGCCTGGCCTTTGGACCTGTTCCCCTGCGCCTCTGGTGGGAAGAATTAAGAGTCAATTTTTGTCGTCAAGAAATTGTTTCTAATTTGCCCTTTGACTAATGGCCCAGGGAACAATGGAGAGACACCAACACACAATTACCCAGCAGCGCAGCACGGCTGCTCTCTGGCCCAAGCAGGCATTTATTTGGAGCAGTGACTAATTCACAATTTTATGTAACTCGCCTGACACCCCCAACCCCTTGTATTAAAAAATGATTATTTGATGATTTCAGACAGTGGGATCTTGGTCACTTGGGATACTCAGATCTGCTGCTGGTCTTCGGCAGGGTAGGGGTGGGAGAGGGAAGAAACCATTTGGGAGTGACAGGAGGCTGTGGCTTGGACAGCTGTGCTCAGGAGTACAGTGACATGCCAGAGTGACATGCCAGTGTGTTGGTGTGTGCCTCACAAGGGTCTTTGCCTGCCTGAGTGATGTGGGTTTGTATTTGTGTACACACGGATGTATGAGCACCAAGAACGTGTACATATAGGTGGAGCCCACACTCACACTGTGCACACGCATCCATGTGTGCATGAATACAGTGCACAGTGAAGTGATGTGAGTGGCCATGACCAAGTGCCAGGGCACAGCTGGTCATGTGGGGTGTCTGTCTTCTGCCCAGGCCAGAGGGAACTCAAAGGGTATCTGCCAGGCTTGTGGAAGTGGCCTGTGCTCCAGTTGGGGAGGAATGGGGCTGGGGGGCCAAGGGTGCTGGGGTACGGTTTCAGGCCCTTGGACACGTGGGACGTCTGCGTGTCCAGCCCTACTAAGGTACTAAGGTTGGGCACATTTGTAAAACCTCAGGTGAATGCAGAGACCTGGTCACTGATGGGTCAAGACTGACCTCGGGTTTGTTATCCTCTTTTCTCTCTCTGTCCCCCACCCCCGCCTCGCCTCCCGCCCCCTGGAAGGCCAGGCTTCGGATCCCCACACCATGTTGCTGTAAAATTAAAAACATTTGTTAGCTCTGGACAGCAGAAAGAGTCAAGAAGGAAACCAGGGAGGTTTCCTCCACGCGTATAGCGAGCCCAGCCAAACATGCCCGGGCCCGCCCTGGAGGCACAGCCCTGAGAGGGGAACACGGGAGCTTATTTTGGTCCTGCGGAGCTGCCGGGGCGAGAGCCCGCGCTGGGCAGCTGCCAGACCCTCGCCTCATCCAGCAGGCCCGTCGGCAGCTATTTGCTATAACAACTGTTTTGAAACAGTATTGAGAAGGGAGAAAAAAAAGAGAAAGAAAAAAAGAAAAAGAGCCCACTAGATTTGTTTTTAGTGAACGCTGAGGGAGGAGAGGGCGGTAGAGGTGGGGGACAGGGAGCTGCGCGTGCCGGCAAGACGCCTGGCCCTCGCCGTGCGGGCAGCCTCCCTCGCGGACGCGACCCAGGAGGGGCAGGAGGCAGCAGTTGGGGGTGGGGGGGCTGCAGTCAGCCCTTACTCCCTATGATAGGAATCGGGCGATGCCGGGCCGCAGGGATTTAAACTGGCTGGTGGAGGGCAGGAAGGCTCCACACCCGGGTGTTATTCTGCCCCGGTCCGCCTCCCGGGCAGCCGGCATTTTTCTCACTGCGGCTGGGGAGCGGAGGTACCCACCCTTCAGTCTCTAGGACCCCAAACTATCTCCCACTCGCCCCGAAGAGGGGCACGGTTTGGGGTCCCAGGGGACTTTCCTGTGCGTCTCCTAGGCGGATTCTGGAGGCGGGTGGGGGCTCTGAGAGTTGGAAGGCCGCCCCTCCCCCACCGCGCTCCGGGGTCCTGCGGCCCCCCGAGGTGAGCGACGAGCAGCAACTTGGACACCTCTGGTTGCTAAGGTGTTTTCTATGTTGGAACCAAGATTTCTTTCTCTTTTTTTTACTTTAAATTTTTTTTTACTTTACAATTAACTTTAAAAAAAAAATAAGGTTTCTGAACTGAAAATCAAAGCTCAGTGTATAAAAGTAACCCGGATCTGGGTTTCCGATCCCAGTGCAGGAAACGCGTCATCTGAGGGGGCGCTGGCCGTAGATATTGGGGTCTGCATGCCCCGCGCTTCCCGCTTCCAGACGGCTCGGGCCCGTGGGTCTCTGGCCACCCTTCCCGGGAGCGATTTCTCTGGAGCGGGGCAAGTTTTCCTAGGTGTGCGTAGGAAGCGGGCAAGCTCTGCGAGCGCCCACCGAGTTGGGACCCGGAGCATCCCCGTTCACTCGACCCAAGTCCGGGCCGCAGCTCGCCGCAGGTCCTCCCCTGGCCACCTCCAGCCTGATGGTCCGCGCCCCAACCCGACGCCTGCGCCTGGCCCGCACCGCCCTCCGGGTCGGCACCCGGGAACCTAATTCAATCGCCTCCGGCCTAATGAATAGCTGCGCGCTAATCGGATCTCCGGGCGCTTTACAGGATTTACGCATCCAGCCTCTCCTTCATCCCGCGCGCCCCACCGCCCAGCAGCCGCCGCGCTTCCAAGGGCGCAGGCTGGGAGCTGGCAGCAGGGGTCCCGGTTGCCGGTTCCGGTATCCCCGAACCGGTACGCCGTGCCCACCGGGCAGGCCCGCATGCCTCGTTCTGCGCCCCGGCCCGGTCCGCAGAGCCTCGGGCTTACCTGGAGCTCCTCCCGGTCGCGCCGCCCGAAGCGGGGCGCCGGCGGAGGCCCCCGTCCCCGGCAGGCGAGAAATCTCGGAGTCCCTGCCCGAGACCCGCGGTCCCCACCCCAGGTCAGCGCGGCCCGCGGGGGGCGAGGCCGACGGGGCTGTCCGCCCGCTTCCCCTTCTCTGCGGATTCCTTTGATCCGCGGGCTCTCCGCCGCACCTCGGCTCCGGGGCTGCCGGGGTCGGCCCGCGGGGATCCTGGAAACGGTCCCCAGCTTATCTCCTTTCATCAAGCGGCCTTGGGCCGCCTTGAAACCGCGGAGCCAGTAATTGCTTTTTTCAGGAGGCCCAGTGCGGACTGGACAACAGCCAATCAGCGCCTTGTTTACACTCGGTGACTGACAGACCGCTGGCGGAATGCCAACCAATCCGGGCAGTCCCCTGGGAGCGGGTGGGGGGGCGGGGAAAGAAACTAGACAACTGGGCTGGAGTTTAACTCCTTCGCGACCGCACGGGAATGAGACTGGAGAAATTCTAATGCGTGTGAATGTGTCGGTTGGCATCTAGTTTATCCTTTTTCACACAGAAAAAGAGGAGTAAAATAATATGTTCATCGACACTAAGACATCACCTCGACTTCTTGAGAATAAATACCATTTGGGTAGGAAACCAAATTCTAACCGAAATATTTGCCTGCAGAATATTTTTAAAAAGTGGTTTGATTCTGATTATGATAAAGAGAATTGCGCAGTGACTGTTTCCATTGTATTGAGAATTTAGCGGATATGCTGGAGGAGAGCCGCACGGAGAAATGCCATGCATGGTTTCACGCCATGATAACCCTAACCTGCCCCTAAAATTATCAAGCCGAGATATTTTTTAAAATCTAGGAGCAGATGAAGAAAAGGAAATCCTGCTTCTAGCAACAAACCCTCGGCTTTCATTTTGGTTGTTGTTCTGTTACAAAGTGTGGCAGAGGAAGATAAAATTGAGAGCTGGCAGATACATGGCCGAAGAGGAAGGCTGTCCTCCTCGGGTCTGAGGCAGGGAGAGGACAAGGTCAGGTCTGCAGTTCTTAAGACCCGGTAGCCAAGTCGCGGGGGGTGGGGGTATCGGTCGGGCACGCATTCTGGACTCAGGTTCGAGTGCCCTGCAGCCTTGGAATGGTGGAAGGCCAGGGCAATCCGGGGAGGCCTCTGGGTTTCAAGGTGGGGCCTACCTGAGCCTGGGCTCCACCTGTCAGTATCCCCGGAATAAAAAGGAAACCTGCTCTTCAGAGTGTTGCTGTTTCTTTCCCCTGACATTCTGTGAACCAGAAGCCAAGCGTTCTGCTGCATTAAAAAAATAAAAATAAAAAGCCTCCCCCTAGGTCCGGACACGCGCTTTCGCTCTCCCCTGCTCCCTCTCCCGCCCAGCGCCACCACATTCCCATTCAGCAGCAATGATCTGCGCAGAGGAGCTGCGCAGTCGCTGGGCTTGAATTAGGCGCCATCAGACTTGGTAGTAGCCCTGCTGCTCCCTGATTGGCAGCTCCCTGGCCCGGCGCCAGCCTATTGGGAGGCCTGTTTACGCCGAATGAGTGGCACGAGCTCCCGGCCGTGGAGAGCCGTGCGGCCAATCAGCGCGCGGGCTGCTCGGGGCTGAGTGGCACGAGCTTATTAGTATGCAGGGCCCGTGGCTCGCCGCGCCGGGCTGCAGGTTTGAGAGCCGCTCTGGATGGGCTCGCTAGAGTCGTTGTTGTGGAAGCGGTGCATTTACAGTGCAACAGTCAGCACATTGAAAATACCAATAGGAATACAAAACAAAGTCACATTTACTGATTTAATTGTATTGCATTCAATTGTATCCAGGAAACAGCCTCCAGTAAGTAACTAAAATTGCTTTCATTTTTTTTTTGTTTTTGTATTTTTATTATTTTCTTTTATTTTGGCTTTGGGGATTTACATTTTTTTAGCAAGAGAAATTCAGGATTGTGATGCTAAGAAATAATATATCTTCCCTTTAAAAATCCGTTATAATGTCGAGAAGGCGTTTCTTAAAAGACTATATATGAGTGCGATTTTTTTCTTTGAAAAATTTTATCGATCGGTTTAAAATTCCCCCCGTAATGCGTCCTTGCTTTGCTCTGAGCGCTTGTTGTCTCGATCGACACCCAGCATTAAAAATAAATAATCGAGACAGGACAGGGACTGCCAGGCTGCGTCCGGCGAGAGCTCCGCGGGTAGCTCCAGGTGGACAGAGCGCCCAGCTCTGAAGGAACAACCAGCGAACCCCAATTATTTGTACCCCCATCTTATTCCCCTCCCCCCAGCAGTCTGGGATGGGCCCCGCCCGGTCGCTCCTAGGCGCAGGGAACCGGCCGGCTCTTGGTCGCCACTGCCGCTGCCCAGAGGGGCTTTCCCGGACGAAACGAGGCGACGGGGAGGGGAGGGGTAATGGCGAGTTTTTCGGGTTTCGCTTTCCAGAGCCTAATTCATTTCAGAAATTCTTTTCCGGGGGAATGGGGGTGGAGGAGGGGGGATCGAGCAGCCGGGGCGTTTTCACCGCGCGTGTTCTGGGCAGCGCGCGGGTGCAGGCCACAGCCCGTGTTGCGGGATCCGTGGGCGGATGCGTCCCAGGGTGCGGGGATCCTGCGGGACCCCAGCCCTCGCTCCTTTCCCTAGGCGGAGGGGGGGGGGGGCGGCCGTTTCGCTGGGAGCGGGTTCAGCGGCGGCGTCCGAGCTACCTGCGGCGGGTGCGTGCCCGGCCTCGGCCTCGGCCTGGCCTGCAGGCCCCATTGCGCCTTCGCGCGCCGGAGACTTGGGTGGAGGGAAGTAAAGCGACCCAAGTCCTGGTCCCCAATAGGAGGTCAAAGCGAGAACGGGGTTTAAAAGCAAAAGTAGAAAACAAAGCGAACGAGCTGGGGTTCTCAGAGCGCGAGCCATGCCTCCAGCCTCGGGCAGAGGGAACCGGAGGCTCTCGAGATCACGCCCTAACATCCTGGGGAGGTATTCCGGGGTTCAGTTCCTTTCCAAATGTCCTGTCAGCGATTCTCCAGCCGGAGCGGGGCCCTCTGCCTGCCGCCACTTTTGTTTAGTTTCTTTCTTGGTTCAGTTCTGCCTGGGGCTGCGGCGTTGTCCTCGTGGTCCTCCGCGGAGGCCGGTTCTGGGATTGTGGTGCGGGGAGGGCTCGGAACCTTGGGACTCGGTGGGTGGCGGCGCCACAGCTCCGGAACCGCGGGACATGAGCCCTGGCCACACTGGCCGCCCATCCTCTCCTGCTTCCTGGTTGGCTCTGGCTTCCCAGGCTCCGTACGCGGCGCGGCCGCTCCCCGGGAGGAGAGCACAAAGAAAATTCTCTTCTAGTACTGTAGGAATCGCAGTGGCACAAACCAGCGACCTGATCCACCCCCTTGTTTGCGTAAAAAGTGGAGCGGGATGTGAGAAAGAAACAATCGAGCCTGAGATCGGCCCGCAGGGGGTGGAAGAGTAGAATTGCTGTTAGGTTGCGAAGCCCGCGTCCCGAGAATCGCGAGCAGCTCGCTCTTCCTCCACAACTTTGAAATGTCTTACTGGGGAGAAAGAAAAAAAAAAAAAGTTCAGCACACACGACTCCCCGGAGGTCGTTGAGAAGCCTTGTACCCCCGCGCGCGCAGTCCCCGACCCCGCTCCGGCTCTCGGCGCCTTTGAAGCCGCAGGTTTCTGACCTCCCTCCCCTTCCTTCTTTTCCTTTGTCCTGCCCGGCGCCCTCCGGGGCTCCAGAGGCGCCGGCCTGGGCTGGAACGCGCAAGTCAGTCTCCAGGCCCCGGCAGCCCCTCCCCTGACCCGGGCGCCAGCAGCCCCTCGGCCCTGCGCTCTCCGGACCCTAGCGGCCTGGCGCTGGCTGGCAGGCCCGCGCCTCAGCCGGCCGAGTTATTTGTTGGACCCGGGGAGGAGTAGAGATCCCCAGGGGGAAGGGAGCCCCAAACTCTTTTGTATGCAGTTTCAGACAAAGAGAACCCTTTGTGTAGTTCCATTTATTTACAATGCAAAAGCTCTCCGAATAAATATTAAAAAAACTTATCAGCTGAGCAAATATGTATTCACTTAATACACTGTGTTTTTGGTTATAGATTAAATCAGACACAAAATAGTCTGCAAATAAAACGTTGTAGAACCCAGAGCATAAAATATAGCAATTTAAAATGGTATTTACGAAATAGAAAACGTCTAATCGCTTTGTTGTCACGGTGGGACCGCTTAAAAAAACAAGAAGGTTTTCTGCAAAGTTCACAATTAAGAATAAGTAGCGTATTCCATCTCCCTTCTGCTGGTGATACCATACAGTAAAACAATGCGAGTTTAGGAAATAAGGAGAAATGGGCAAAAAGAAGAGCGAGGGCCTATGGTGGCACGTGCATGGTGGTACACAGTTTATATCGCTTGCTCCGCGCTGAGTTTGAAATTGTCCCCAATTTTGTCTGAGAATGGACGTTCCGGTGGGTGAGTGGAAGGTGAGGGTCATTTTTAGGCTGCCATAGCAAAGGAGGGGGTGGATGAGGGAGGCTCAGGGTCTGCGGGGACCTGGGCGGGTGAAGCCTGCGCTGGGCCAGGTCCATCCTCCTTTGCTGCAGGGTCGACCTGGGTGCTGCAGATATCGAATCCCCGGGCTGCCCAGACACGCAGAGACCAGCGTCGGCTGGGCGATCCTGGCCAGGCAATGAATGGAGAAATGTCGTGGACGATTTGGGAGGCCAAGAGAGAATAATTTCTGACTCTCAGAGCGCCCCCCCTCAAAGCCCCCAATCTGCAGAGGAAGATCCTGGGTGAATTTGATTGGGGGGCGGGGTGATTGTTCCAGCCTCGCCAGGAAGCTCCCAGCTCGGGGACAGCAGGCCGGGCACTGCGGCATGGCGGCCCAGGTGATGCCGGTGGCAGTTGCGGGGTGCCCTAAGCTCCGGGGAACTGGCTCGAGGTTCTGGCAACGATGCTGGGGGGCGGGAGCGGTCCCATTGGGGCTGGAGGGGGGTTGTGATAGATTCAAAAGAATGGACTGAAAGACGCATGGGGGGATGGGAGAGGGGAGAAAAGGACGGTTATTTAAAAAAAAAACTCGAGTTACAATCAATAAAATTACTCGCTTAATTAGCATGGTTATTCAGTTAAGCGGAATGCAGTAAAAGCTGGACCTCAGAATGACGGGGGAGAGGAAAAAAGAGAGCGTGGACCTCAGGCCTTTTCCTCCGAGACACCTTTGGGCAGCGGGGGAGGGGAGAGGGTGTGCGTGTGAGTGTGTGTGTGTGCGCGCGCGAGTGTGCGTGATGGCTTCGCAGATTTGGGTTTTTATCACCCAGCGGAGCCAGCAGCCTCTTTGCCACGGCGCCCTCGCCGCAGGGACCCGAAGGGACGGGAAGCTGCGCGCGGCGCTGCCGGGTTGCCCCTGGCTCCTCCAGGCCAAGCGTGGCCAGGACGGTGCGGTGCGTGTGTGCGCGGGGACCCGGGTGCAGGGCGGCCCGGGTGGCCTGGCGCGCAAGCGTGTGTGCGGCAGGGAGTCGCGCCGAGCGCTCCGAGGCCCCGTTGCCGGGTCTGTAGGCGCTCCGGCGGGGGCGGGGGAAAGAGCGGGCGGGGCGAGGACCCCCGGGCGAGCTAAGTCCCCCAGTCACCGAATCTCCTCTGCTTGCCTCCGCAGATCATGGACCTGCACGGCGGCCACCGGCTCGGTGCGCGGCCGCCCGCCGAGAAGCCCAGTCCGCCGGCGTACTGACGGGTCCCGCCGCCCCTGACCCCAGACGTCGCCTCCCCTGAGCCGCCCGCGCGCCGCCCGCGCACAGAGCCGCCCCCAGGCCCCGGCCGCGCTGCTCCCGGGAGGCGGCGGCGGGCCGGGGCCGGGGCCCGGCATGGATGGCCGCGACTTCGCGCCGCCGCCGCATCTGCTGTCCGAGCGCGGGAGCTTGGGTCACCGCAGCGCCGCGGCCGCCGCGCGCCTCGCCCCGGCCGGGCCCGCCACACAGCCCCCCGCACATTTCCAGCCGGGAAAGTACTTTCCGTCGCCGTTGCCCATGGCTTCTCACACAGGTCAGTGCCCAGCCGGAGCGGCTGCATTATGGGAGGCCCAGACTCAGCTGGGAATGTTGGAGACTAACGAGCGCCCGCCCCTCGCTCCTTGAGCTGTTTCTCCGAGCTTGGTTTCATTTCCCTGACCTGCGCTGAGCGGGCTACGCGTCTTCCAGACCAGGAGCTGGGTGCTCGCGGTTTACAGCAGCCTTTCCGGGGGTCCCTCCAGGGTCTCCGAGGGCAGACTTAGAGCTGGCTACAAATAAAGCTTTCCGCTCTTGGCCACCCGCCCCCTCTTCCTGCAGAACTAAATTCCGCGGGAACCTCTTTTTTACATTCACCTCGTTAAGACGCTCCGGGGCTGGGACCGCGTGGCGCTTTCTGCGGGAACAAAACGGCCTTGTGTCTGGGGGAGGGGGCCAGGGCGCGCCCGGCCGGCGGATTAGGGCGGTGTGCGCGGGGCGAGCGCTAATGGGAACTGCTGGTGTAAGACAAGCAAATCCTGTTTCTATATAAAGCCTTGAAGTGTCAGGGCGAGAATGGGTTTGCAGGGGATGCATTTGCTTTAACAAGTGCCTCTGGTATCCTCCTAAAGCCGGACAAAGCGTGGCCAGAGTGCGGATAGAGCCGAAGCCTGCGCCCGGGAAGGGCAGCCAGGCGCGGCGCTCGGGATTTCGGTGCAGGCGAGTCCGCGCGCGTTTGCTCCAAGAGGAGAGAGAGAGAGCCTGGGTTGTCTTGGTGTTGCCCGGCGCGCGCCCGCGTTGTCCTCTCTTGTCGCCACACCGGAGGGTTTGTCCCTGGTAGAGCTGATCGAGCCTCGGGAGCGTTGGTATTAACATCGAGGGGGGGTAGCAGAAGAAGAGGCAGCTCTGCGCCCGGCTCCTGGGAGGTCACTGGCTGGCGTGGGCAGAGTTAGGGGAGCGCTCGAGGAGCTGTGGGCGAATTGGGTCACCCTCGCAAGTTGGTTTGCTTTTGTTTACAGTTTGTTCTAAACATCAGCAATGTTGTTTGCCGCTTTTTAAAATTTTTGGCAGTAACAGTTATTATTGCTAGCTTGATGAACTGTGAATACTAATAAAATTATATCTGCTTTAATGGGATTACAATTAGTGTGCGGATTAAAAGGGATGGCAAAGACAGTACTAGAAGGGAAAACATAGGAAGGGAGGGCAAAAAAGAAAAAGTACACTTCCTTAAAGAAAAAAAAAAAAACTCGAATTGCTTAATTACTAAGAAGCTTCCAGCGTTTACAGCGTGAGGAGCTCGAGAGCCAGCAGCCTGGGGCCAGGGCGCAGGCTTCCGGCCGGTCAGCCCGCATTGCCCGCTGTACACAGCCCAGAACATTGTCCGCGGGCCTTTCAGCCTCTTTCTTGCTCTTCCTTTTTCTTTCTCTCCTTTTCTTTCTTCTCCTTTAAATTTATAACTGGGAAGAGAAAAAGTACTTGCCTGAGCAAATGGTGATTTAAAAAAATATCTTCCCGTTGTGCCTGTGGTTATGAAATGTTTCCTCCTGCCCCTGCCCAGAGATGCTGCCCACCCAGCTTAAGTCCGGCTGGGGAGGGGAGGGAGGGAGTCCTGGAGGTTGTAGGGACAGTTGCCCAGCTTCCCCACCAGCCCCTGCAGGCGTGTGGCCTGCTGGGGGGATGGGGAGGCTCAGCCAGCAGGTTGGGGGATGGGGAAAGGAGCCTCTGCTCTCCCCCTCCAATATGCAGTGCCCTCCAGTCTAGCTGGTCACAGTGCTGCAGAGGGGAGGGGCCCTGTCACCAAGGTTTTCACGGTATTACCCAGTCTGGCTGGGGCTGTCCCCCCTGGGAAGGCCAGGCCAGGCTGGATTCCCCATCAGTTCAGGTCACTGCTGCCTCCTGACCCCATTCACCAGCCTACAGCTCAACCTGGTCAATGGCCACTTCCCGTTTCTGTCCCTATTCCCAGATCTAGGTAATACCCAGTCAGGTGGGGATGCTGTGGGGTGGTCAGGATCTTTGTCTTGCTCATTCTAACTTGGACCACGTGGTTCTTTGAGTGCAGGCCACAGAGGGCTGTGAGAAATTGCACCAGGCCCTGGCCTGTGTCCTCTGTTGCTGTTACTTGACCCCAGACCCTCCCCGCCTTCCCCTTGCACTGGGAACCCTAGAGGGCAAAGGAGGACCCTCAGGGTCTTTCCTTTGGGGCTGGAGGGCCACGTGTCCCCTGCTCTTGGAGGCCTGGTTCTCACCCCCTGGGGACCAGAGGGATCTATTGTGCTTGGGATGTTCAACCTGTTTGTGATGGGAATGTTGATATGTGACTAAGAAGCCTTTTGCAATCTCAGGATATTGTGTTTGTTTTTAAAATTGTGCTACTTGTATTTTTTAAAAAAGGAGTTTTACCACAGATACTTAACTCTAGTGTTTGCCTATATAGGATCTAGTTTAGAAAGAAAAAAGTGTAATGAAATGATGCGTTTTGGGGTTTCGTGTTCGGATCTCCAAATGACCAGCTTGGCGGACTTTCTTCCCATTTACGTGGATGGCCTTAGCCTGTAGTCCAGGGCTGCAATGGCCCGGTCTGCCCCTCCCTGCACTGGCTGCGGGGCTGAGAGGAAAGTCGGTTGGTCGGGCTTCTTCCCATGCTGGGCTGCCTCCTCTGCAGCAGGAGGATCCAGCATAGGGTCTGCCTCCTGTCACTGGGCCCTGTCTTCCTACTGGCCTGGCCTGGCACAGCCATCGGCGCTGGGCTGAGTGTTTCCCTGCCATTCCTCGTCTTCATTCCCAGTGTCAGCCTACAGAACCCCAGGGAGGATGCTGGGCTCCGTGGCTTCTTCCATTGTTTTTTCCAAAAATGAAAGTGCTGGTAGCTTTATATTTGGGCTGTAGGGTTTTATGGTAAAATGCTGTTCCAGTAACCTTGTCACCAAGAGGTGTAATTAAAATGTTTGGAACCATTATTTTTAGTGCAGTGTTAGATTTTTGTCTCTAATACAGATGGTCTGGAGGCAAAGCTGTGAAATCTAAGGGGGGCAAAAAAAAAAAAAAAAAGAACTCAACAAGAACCAACCCAAGATTTCTCATCAGCATTACTGCCTAGGGGGACTAGGGCTCTTACCTCTCCCTAGGAGCACGTTTAATCAGGAGGCAGCCCCGGTCAGAGGAGAAGCCCTAGAGAGGAGTGCATGCCTGGCCCCTCCCCCCTTCCGGCTCAGTCGGCTGCTGTCCTTGTCCTCCTCCCAAAGCCCCCCCTGTGGGGCCTGGGCTCCACCAAGGGGCTATTTCACATGTTGTTTTGAATAATCTTCTTGGATTCCTGTCCTCTAGTCTTTGGGGGTGTGAATTGCCCAGGCCTGGGCAGCCAGATGTCCCGGGCTGGGGATACTATGGGACCCAGACTCTTTCTGGCAGAGAGCTGTCCTTCCTAAAAGTGCTTTGGGTGGCCGATTTCAATAAATAAATCAGCAAATATTAAAAGCCACCCAAAACTCCGCCCAGCCTCGTGGAGATAAAGCGATGATTTCCTGTGTGAAAAGACCTTATCAATGGTCCCCTCCCTCATCATGTGAGGGTTTTTTTGTAAAGAAAAAAATACATTTTCGTAAATACCTCATTAACTCCACGACATGACGAGTGTCTCTGCAGCAGTCACCAACATTAAGTAGGTGTGAAAAGAGTTACTTTCCGAAGCCTCTACCCATCCTGCTCGTAAGTGACAGAGCTAGACATCAAAGCCACCGCCGCCCAGCCGAGCCGCGGGAAGCCGGGAATCTGGCGGCCGCATAGACTGGGCCGGCTGTGGCAGCCGCGCCCGCCCCACCGAAGCTGTTTTTGGAATGTGGGTTTTTTCTCAGTAGGGTTGTGCTGCCATCATGTCTGATTATTCCTATAAGGAGACGCTGAGTTCGCTATAGGAATATCCAGGTCACGTGAACAATAAGGCAAATTAGTGATCGAGGCAGGGAACGGCTTTGTGCAAATAGCACATCTCCCCTGGAAAACACACGCACCCCCAAACACTCCCCAGTTATTCTTAGAAATCTCCCTCAGCTCCCTGCGAGACAGGGTTCAACAGCCCGCACAGACAGGACAAAACGCATAGGAGGTTGTTAGAATAACATGGATGAGGCTAAAAATACCCCTCAGAAACACACATAAAAAAGCCAAATCCAACAACAGAACGAGCTAAAAATATTCCAGGCTTTGGCAAAGAGCACAGAGTTAAATAAATTATACAAGAGCCATTCATGGGAGCAAGTTGACTTTCTCTCTTACGGGAACTTGGTTCAAGCTAATAAAAATAGTAATTTACTGGCCACCGAGTTTAAATTTAATTGGTGGGGCTTCTGGCGTTTGTCACTTCTTGGCGATTAGTGGGCTTGCCCTGGCCTGGGGCGGGGCGGGATGGGGAGGAGGTGCTGAGGCCCTGTCCCTGGTAGCAGGAGCCGGGTAGGTGCTCAAGAGTAGGGAGGCTGCTGGGGGTTGGTCTGGAAAGACAAGAAAAGGAACAAGCAAAGTGCGGCTATTTTAATTTGATAAATGATTGTACACCTTTAAGAGTGTGTTTTAACAATCAAGATACACTCCAGCAAGTTGATAGGATGTTCGCTGTCAACTTACATATGTCATCAGAATGGGCTGTGAGCATGAATTACGTGGGAGCGCACTCAGGATGCCCTGCAGCCTCTCTCTGAGGCCAAGGCCGGCAGGTAGCACCCAGTTTCCCTCACACACCTTTAGGTGTCTGGAGGCCCCCCGCTAGAGGAGGGGGAGGACTATAAATGCTTCTTTCAACTGCTGTGATTTGGTCAGGTTATCTCCTTTCTGGGGAGTTCCTAGGTCTCCCCACTGAAATAACAGCACCAGGACTTCTTGCTTTGAGAAAACACTGTGGATGTGGTTTGAAGCTAGAATTAGGCAGATGTTTAGATGCGGCCGTTTTGTGGCATGTTAAACTTCCACTCTGAGACTGGGTTTGGGTAGCCCCTTTGCTCTGTCCTCCTTGTTGGCTCTTCCCTAACTGAATCCTAACCCCCACCAGGCCACTGGACCTCTTAACTCCCCAAGGACTACATTTCCCAGAATGCCTTGGTCTAGCTCCAAAGTCCAAGCTTGGTACCCTCCTGGTCCCTGCGCTGGGAATTCCCAAGCATATACAGAGTTCAGCCAGTACCATTGGGAGTAATGCTTTCCTGGCAGGTGGAAGGGAGCCTTGGTGCTCACCTACAGTGCTCCCTTGCCTTTCCTCCTCTGGAACCTCTGGGTCCTATCTGGCTTTCTTTCCTACCATGAATATCTGAATATAGGTCCCCGGCAAATAGGAGTTGCCCCACTACCCCCTGGACTCTGTACTGTCTTGACAGTAGAAGCTGAAGTTCCAGGGGAGATTCTTGCCAGTCCCCTGAGCTCAGTTTGTGGCACATGCCCTCCTTCAGAATCACCTTCTCAGAGAAGCCTAGTGGCTCCCATCAGGACCTGGCTTGGAAGGGAGGCAGGGACTCCACCTGGGTAGCAGAAGAGCTGCCTATACCCCCTACGGGCTGCCTTTCTTATTGACCTGCATTGCCAAGGATGGGTTCTGGAGATTTCCAGTAAGAAACTCAGGCCACCCGCTTTAAAGACGCCTTTGGAGGAAGACTAGCTCACCAGACCTGTCCAGAGGAGGTTCTGACACCCTGACTCCCAGGCAGTCTCCTTGGAGAGGCCCAGAGGCTGCCATCGGGCGTGTGCTTCTCCTTACTTTGCAGACACGCTGTGAACTGGCTTCAGGATGCAAAGCACGTGCCATGTCTCCATGCCAAATAGGTGACTTACTCTGCCCTGTGTCCACCCCTTACCCTCCAGGGAATGACTCCCCTGGGGTTCCCTAGTCCCCATTAACCTCTGGGACCTCATTCCTCTCCTCCACAGACATGGTGTAACAAGCAAAAAAACAAAATCACCCTGCAGCCTGGCTGTTCTGGGAAGGATAGGGCCTCGAAGGGCCTCCGGCGTGGGACGGCGCTCCGCTTTGGCTCCAACGCTCTGCCCGCTGACGTTTTTATGGGATAATATACCGTTTAGATCACGCAGGCCTATTTGTCAGTGGGCTGCCCATTTGTCGTAATATATAATATCACTGCCTCCTGTGGCCCCTCAAGCAAGCTGCCACCGCAGGCTCTGGGTATAGGTGCATGCTGGGTATGGGCTCAGGGAAGGTGATGTTGGATGTTGGGTGGGGGACATCCAGGCCCTAGTTCAAAGATCAGATCTGGGTTTGCCCTGGATCTCAGGCCTGATGGGAGAAGTGTGCAGCGCCCAAGCTGGGAGCCAGCTGGCTGGCATCAGAGGCTGCTGCAGCTGTCCGTGTGATTAGGTTCCAGACTCCATGGGCCAGGAAGCATTTCCTACATTCTGACCTGGGGAGGGAGGAGTAAACAGGTGGGTTGGGCTTCTGTCCCCTCTCCCATCCCCCCACCGCCCAACAAAGAGTTCAGTGTCTTCAGACATGGAGGTTTTGAGGCTGGCCAGGGGTGCATTTTCCTCTCATGTATTGGTGGCTGATCCTCCAAGTGCCTGGAACTGGCAGGAAGGACAAACACCCCCTCCCCACGTTTCATTGCAGGGACTTGGTTTCCAGGGGGAAATTCCAGAAATGAGGACAGTAGAGAATGGGTGTGCCCCCAGTAGAAACCGCTGAGCAGCAGGCTTGGGTCCCCAAGGAAGAATGACATGGGAGGAAAGGGATGCTTCCTGAGGGCATCTCACCAAAAGAGAATCCTTACCCCTACCACATAAACAAACCAACTTGCGGGCATTTCCATGGGCAGAGCTAGGTCCCACTGGACCCCTACCCATCCTTCCATGACGGTCTGGGAGATTTCCCTGTCCTCTGCTTCTCGTCCTCTGCCAAAGGTTTCAGGGGAGGGGCTGTGGGCACTGTCCCAGAGCCAGAACAGGCAGGGGTCCCTCAGGGCCAGCATATTGGAAGAAGAGGTGAAGATGGGGAGGGGGAGGAGGAAGGGAGTGGGTCTAGCTGAGCTGATGGGGACCACCAGGCAGGAAACCCAAGGAACCCAGTTTTGGTGTCGGCTGACCCTGAGCACATGACCCCACTGTCCGCACAGCCACCTCCCTCATGGCAGGTGTGGGGAAGGGGCTATACTGGAGGATGGGTGCCCCGTTAGCCTGGCTCTACAGGTGGCTGAACTGAGGTGTGTCCCTTCTGGGACAGAGGTCCACACTTTAGACCTTGACATGGCTTTCCAGCACGGCCCTCCCCCAGCCAGCAGTGAACTGGTGGAGCTCACACTTGCCCACTTTGTACAGACATAGCAATTCACACCTGCTCACTGTGCTCACACTTGCAGGCAGGCCTTCCTACACTTGTGCACTCTCACTTGCACTGGCTCACAGTGGCCTTCAGAAAGCCAGTCCAACAGTGAGTGACTAGACAGTGGATGAAGCCTCTACTTTGAGGCCTTCCTCCTCACTTGCTCTATGTTTTGGCTCCTGGTGCCTGCTGGAGGGAGCAGAGCTGCTGGTTTCAGTGACCCTCTTGGCACCACCCAGTGGCTGCCCAAGTGGTGGTGAGAGCCCTCCAGGGCTCCCACTGAACTTGTGCCGTTTTCCAAGCTCCTGCTTTGCGCGAGGGTGTTCCCACGACAAGATGAATCCAGACATGCTGAGGGAGCCTATCCCCTCCATCAGATGCCTGGTTAGCCCCCCATCCTGGTCCTCTACCCGCCTCGGGCCTGGCAACTGGACCTTGAAGCGCTACACCAGTTTAGCCCAGTTCCCCTTCCCTCGTAGGTCACCTGGACCCCAACCTTCTGCTGACCCCTAAGGTCAGCTCTATCATTGTGACCACTGCCAATGGCCTCTTCCTTGTCCCCTACTCCCCCACCATTTTCACTCCACAGTCCCCGAAGGGCCAGCATAACTCAGCTGCCCAGAGCCCTGAAACCCACATGCTTGGCCACCAGCACCCTCACCTCCTAACTGCCCCAAATACCTTCTCTACTCACTTGCCCTGCTCCTCCTGGAATCCTCTCCCCTTCCTGGGGCCATCTCCCCTCCTGGCTTCTCACGTGGTGACTTCTAAAGCCAGTGCCTGGGCCCCCATCCAGAGGTTCTGATGTACAGTGGACCTGGTTCCAGATGACATGGTCTTGCAGAGCCCCCCGGCTGATTCTGAGGTGCAGTCAGGTGGAGTGTGGCAGATCCTAGTCCTTTGTCCTGAACACATGTCCCCCCACTGTCCACATGGCCACCTCCTTTGCCCTCCGTGTCTCTGTGCAGCTGAAGCTTTCCTGGGCAGTAAGATCTCTGGGGCCTGCCCTCACCTCCCATCCCACTTCATGGTTCCCTGACCCTAACCTCCTGCACAGGGCTGCCCCAAGAGGGTCCCCAGTAACCCCTGTCCAGCCACCTTGACCAGCATACAGCATACAGCCTCCTGGAGCTGGGCCTCACCATCAGCTGCCCTTGCTCTCCCCCAAACCACCAAGGACTACATAGGTGGAGCATACTTGCCATCCCCATATGTGGATGGGAAAACAGCCCTGTTCACTTTTTTTCTGACTAGAAATGAAGGAAGATAAATGATCAAAAAGGGAAAGCAAGTTAGAAGAGAAGGCCACAGCCACTGCCTGGGTCTGAATTGACCCCTGACTTGGATCCCTTCATTAAAGGTCATGGCACCCATCCCTTACCATGAGTGTGGTGAGACTTGTCTCGCTGTCCCTGTTTCCATGGCTGGCTGTGGTACAGGAAAGGAAGCCACTTAGCCTGATGTGGCTCAGGCCCCTCTCCTCAGCCCTCCCCACAGGTCTGGGGCAGGTTGGAGCTGGAGCTGGACCCAAGTGTGAGTGAGGTGAGAGGGCAGGACAGGGTCCCCATCCAAGTCTCCAGAGGGGCAACAGCTGACCTGTTACATGGCCCTCTTTGTCCTGTGCCAGAAGCCTGACTCAGTGGCCTCTCAGGCCTGTACCGTGGGGCAGCTGCACTAGTCAGCCAGCCAGCTGGCCTGGGCCAGCAGGTCACCTTATGGGCAGTTTGCCTAAGAGCCAATCCCCTTTTTGAGACTTTCTGCATTCCTTTGGGTGTCCTAAAAATAAACTTTTAATTTGCTTTAAATTAATATTAAAATTAAATCTAAATTAAATTATAATGCATCTTTAGGCTAGCTCTGAAAGGGCTCTTAACGTGTGTGCATACAAAAGAAATTAGAAAACTGTACACAGGGCTACTCTGTCCTGTATAACACATTTCAGGGTTGGCTTTTTGTTTAGTTTTTTTTTGGTAGTGCTGGGGTTTGAACTCAGTACCTACACCTTGAACCACTCCACCAGCCCTTTTTTGTGATGGTTATTTTTTGAGATACAGTTTCATGAGCTGATTGCCGGGCTGGCTTCAAACTGTGATCCTCCTGATCTCTGCCTTCTGAGTAGCTAGGATTACAGGCTTGAGCCACTGGCACCTAGCCACATTGCAGGTTTGATGGTAAATAGTAAAATTCCAAAATTACCAAGTCTAGAGGGCCCTCCAGTGGGAGATGGACAGGGAAACACTCTTCAAAGGCTGGCGGTTGGAGACACTTGCTGCAGAGCCCGAGAATTCCTTTTCCACGCTGGGCCCAGGGGCAGTGGGATCTGCTGGCCTGGCCCTGCGTGGGGAAGCTTCACACCTGAATTGTGTTTCTGACTTTTCTGCAGAGCAGGTCTATCTGCTGTGCTGGTGACTGCCATCCTAGACCTCCTTTTCCCTTCCTGGATGGTCCATGCCTGCTCCGGGCTCTCCAGAAATGCTATGAACTAACCCCGTGTTTGTCTCTTCCCTGTATCACTTAGCTATTTCTGGGTACCAAATCTATCCCCAAACTCAGCAGCTTAAACAGCAAAGATGTATTGTTTCACAGGTGCTGTGAGTTAGGAATCTGGGGCTCAGTGTTGCCGGGGCTGCAGACATCTCAAAGTTTAACTGTGGGGTCCCATTCCAAACTCACCCTCTGGCCAAAGGTCCTTGCTGGTTGCAGTGCCTCCCCAGGTCACTCCATGGGGCAGTGCACAGCATGGCAGAAGTTTTGCTCAGAGTGTGCAAGAGAAGGCAAGACAGACAAAACCCGGGTCCTTCTGCGCCTCCCTCTTTCCCTTTCAGCCTCTGCCTTTTCTGCCTGGACCTCCCCAGGCTAACCCTACATATCCCCCACCCCCCCACACCCACTCTTCTTTTCTAGTTCCCGCCATCCCTGCTGCATAGTGACTCCACCCTGGGCTCTCCCTCCATGCTGGGCCCTCAGACAGGTGTGGACCATCCCCTGCCTGCCCCAGCCACAGCACTGATACCCACTGCAGACCTAGTGTTGCCTTACCCATGTGGGATGCCCACTCCCAGTTGTGCCACCTGCAGTGGGGTGAGCTGACTGCAAAACAGCCAGGGGTCCACATGGGCCACCTTGAGATTGTGGACCAGTGTGTTGAGCAGCCCGTGGCTTCTTCAGATTCCAAACTGGGCTGGGACCAGGGTGGGTGGCCCTGGCACCTCTTGGACACTCAGAACTTGTCTAATGAATGAGCTGGGGAAGAGTTTCATTCTCTGGACAGCACTCAGGGTTCGCTCTATGGCACGGACAGCGCAAGTTTTCACTGTTTGGAAGGGGCATGGGCTTGCAAGCAGCCACCATGTCTCCAGGAACCAACCAGTCCCCACCTCTGTCCAGCTCCCCAGCATGTGACACAATCATGCAGAGAAATAAACAGCATTTTGTGCTAATTGCACCCCTGTGTTTTCCCTGCCCCCTTTTATCCTCCTCTGTCCAGACTTCAAACCCCCACAAAGCGTTTTCTGTGCTTCCTGCTGGCGCTCTATTCTTCCTGCCTCAGCCCCACACCCTTTCCAGGGCCCCTAGGTATGAAAGCACCTGAGGCTGGGAGGTTGTCCTCTGAGCTAGGATTTGGAGTCAGGCAGAAGAAATTCAGTTTTTCTCAGGTCACCTTCCTTGCTCCCCACTCTTAGGCACAGGGTGATCACACCTTTGTACTTCTTTCCAGGCTCTTTCTCCTCCTGCTCCACCCAGAGGTGGAGGTGTTTGCACCTTGGGTTAGCCTGGACCCCATGTGTGGCCCTGTGCCAGGTGTAATGGGACAGATGCCTGCTCAGCCCTGTGGACATGCAGCAGTGGTGGGGAATTCCAGGGAGAGGAGCTCCATTGTGAGGGGGCCAGAGGAGGCTGGGTTGGGTGTGAATTGGGCCTTGAGAAATAGTTTGGGAAGGACTCCCTGAAAGGGCAGCAGTGGAGCACAGCCCCAGAGCAGCCACCTGGAGCCCACCACATTTGAAGCAGTTGGGTGGAAAATGAGGACAGAATGCTGGCACTGGCCGTAGGGACACTGGGTGCCCCTTCATCCCTGCAGCACCCTGTGGGCCCCCCATGATGCTGCAACCCCCACCCCATGCTGGGCACCATCCTTTTCAGCAGGAGGTGACCTGGTCCTTGCTGTGCAGCTGCAGCTCTCCCAGCTCATCCTGAAAGCCAGCACCAGGGCCAGAGTGTCCCTATCTGCTGTGCTGCTTTCTTAAGCTTCTTACATAGGTCATTGTCAGTCCTTCCTGGTACAGAGTACAGGAGTGGGCTTGAGCCTTGCTAGGAGTTGTGGGATGGGTACTCAGGTTGCCCAGCCCTACACAAGCCAGCCCAAGCTTTTGACCTGGGACACCATGGGAGGGTGCTGTCTGAGGAACATAGCTGGCCCTTCCTCGCTCTTGGCAGGTGTGGTGCTTTCTACCACCAAACCTGCCAGTTACCAGCCTACACTGACTTGATATAGCCAAGGGACCTCTGAGCCCTCCAAGCTTGGAGGGTCTGTCCAGCCTTGAGTGCCCTGGAAATGGCCCCTGTGCCCATGGGGCTGGGGTGTCAGTGAAAGGCCAAGGCAGGGGGAACTGCAACATGGATGACCACTGGCCCAGGCCTGGCTGGGTCACCTAATGGGGGTGGCCTTTCTGAGTGTGTATGGGGTGGGATGTCACATGCACAGCAGCCACTGTGGCTAGGCCACTTGGCAGATGGAAAAGTCCAGCCAGCGGGTGAAGTCACCATCCACAGACATTCAGCTAGGGAGCATGAGTCTGTCTATGGACCCAGTTCTGTAGAGGTCCATCCCACAGGTGGTATGGCCAGGAGAGACCCTATGTCACTGTCCAGCTGCTCTTTATCATCTCCCTGTCCACAACTGAGACAGTGCTGGGTACAGGAGAGCTGCACCAGAGCCCCCAGCCCTGCCCACATCCCTGTCTTTCTCCTCTTCCTCCTCCCCCTCATCCTCCCCCTTCCCATCCCCCTTTCCTCCCCACCCCCCACTCTCCCCTCTCACTGGGCATTGAATCCAAACAAGCACTCCACCACTTGAGCCACCCCTCTTGTTTATATTTTGTTTTTGAGATAGGATCTCCATAACTTTGCCAGGCTGGTCTCGAACTCACACTCTCCTTCCTCTACCTCCCAAATATTTAGGAGTACAAGTATGGGCCAAAATGCCTGACTCAGGGACTCCCAAGCTGGGGTTCCTGTGTGTATGTGAATTTGAATCTGTGAGTCAGTCCATGCGTGTAAATGTACGGGTAGGCAAATGTTCTCGTGCGTGTGTTTGAGTATGCACTGTGAACATGTGTGTACTCATAAATATGTGTGTGTATGTTATATGTGTATACCTTTGTACATGAGTGTTCTTGACTGTGTGTGTGAGAGAGAGCCTCATGTCTACACCCGGTAGACCTCTCACAGCCGGTTTATTTCAAGACGGTAGTAGGAAGGGAGGCGCTTGCTCAGCAAAGGAAGCTTCTCCACGCTGGGGGATGGGTCACCTTCCCACACCCTGCCGCCTGTCCCACCACCCTCAGGAGTGTTCTGGGCAGCCAGGGTGTGTGGGGGAGGGCCTGGCCACAGGCCTGCTTAGGGAGGAAGCCAGGGACACAAGGGAAGGTATAAAGAATGGGGGGGAAGTGCTCCTGCCCCTCCCACACTCCTGCACCCAGTCCACCCGCCCTGGGACACTGGAAACACTCTGAGTCACTCCAGGAGGTGGAGGGGGTCCAGGGCAGCCCCAGTGGGGAGCCTTGGCCACTCCAGCCCCTGCCCTAGCCAAAGGGCTAAATTTACTCTTTTAATAAGAACCAGACTTATATCCGATTTTCCTTTTCTTTTATTAGTTTTGGGCTGTTGGTGGTTGGGCTTGTCCCCTGTCATCGTTGCCTCCGTTGGTTCCATGTTTGCCAGGTCAAGTGGTTCAGCAACCACAGAACTTTCCTATTATGGCCTGAGAGGGGCTTCCTTTGGGCCAGCAGGGACTTCCGGAAGATTCTCCTGGACTGGCTGAGGGGCTTCCCGGGGTGATGTGCTCATTCCCAGGCCCTACATACGCCCACTGCTCTGCATTCTTGGCCTCCCCCACCATAGGCGTCCTCAGACTGTGGTTCCAGGCCCTTCCTGCCTCTGCCCCTCTCCCCCTCCTTTCTTCCCTTGTCCCTGTCTTTCTGGGCTGGACTCAACCTCTTTCCCAGCTACCTTCACAGAACTGTGGCCAGTAGCTGGGGTGGTGTAATGGCCCCATGGGCTGTTATGGCAGGAGGGGGCTCAGAACAGCAGATTGTGGGGTCAGCATGCTACAGACTGACACCTGGTGGCAGTGAGCTTAAAGGTGGGGTGGGGACTGCCACAGATCTAGCTAACTCTTCAGAGTCTACCTGGCTCCTGAGGCCACTTCCAGGTCTGGGATCTTCCTGCTCCAGGAAAAGCTGCTAGGAGGCTGTAGTGGGGAGGGGGTGGCTCCAGGCAGCAGGGTCAGGGGCCTTAGAGCTACAGTCTGGTGCAGACTTGAAACCAGAGCCTACAGTTCTCCCCCTACCACTGGTGAACCTGGATGTGCCCTTGCTGGGGTGGGGGGGTGGGGGGGTGGGGGGGGTGGGCAGACCAGGGCAGGAACCTGGATAAGGTTGGCTCGGCCCAGTTAGAGGACTTGCTGGAAGCAGCTTCTTGGGGGAACCTACACAGCCCATGTACCCTCATGCTGGAGAACCAAGTTTGCTAACCAAGTTTGGGTGTGTGCCAATAGCCACAAACCTTAGACATGGGTACACAGTCATAGCATGCACACACGCCTGTAGTCACGGACAGACCCAGAGATGTGTACATGCTTGGAGACACATTGAGTGTCATACACAGTCTCTGCCCACCTCAGCCACACAATCCCCCCATCATCATGTAGTGCAGAGGGGGGAGCTAGTTGATTCCAGCAGGCAGGGAGTATCACTGGGAACTGAGACTCATGCGTGGTGCACACTGAGGCAGCATATGGCAAAGCCTCTGAGCCCCCATCCTCAGTACCTTCCAGTTTCCTAGGGGATTAGGGATATCAGAGCAGCACTAGAATCCAGCATTCATATCCCCAGCCCCTTCTCCTGGGCAGCTGGGGGTCAGATGCCACTGCTTGCCTCCACGCAGGCTGGAGGGAGTCTTTCCCCCTTGTGTCCATGCAGGAAGCCTTGTTTCCTGGAATGAGAGGAATGCAGGGTGGGACCACGAGCTGTCTATCCTCCCTCCTCTGCATGTCTGTTCCCTCTGGGGCTTGGCTCTGCGTGGGAGGGGAGCCAGGCTGCCCATCACTCCAGTCTCAGCTGCTTCTGGTGCCCCCTAGGGAGACCAAAGGCCAGGTCCTCTGGAGCAGACATCCCCAGCACCTGGGTGGCCCTGCAGGGGGCTGGGAAAGACCGAGTAGGAAGCTGGTGCAGAGGGAAGAGGGGAGCCTGAGCGTGTGTAAGCGGGAGCTGGCGCAGGCAGCGGGTGCAGCCGCCAGACACAGAGCCAGGAAGGCCCGTGCCAGCAGCCCATCAGCTGGGCTTCCGGAAGCAACAGGAGTGCCGAGAGCCTGGGAAGGGACTTGCTTCTCAGGAGCCGCCATCTCAGCGAGCACTTTTTTTTTTTTTTTAACAACACATTTCACAGTTTCCAGAAAAGAAGGGCACTGTCTCAGTGGTTCACTCGACTCAAAACAAATGCTTACTCCCTGCAGCTCTACTCCCACCCATCCCACTGCCTCAGGCTGGTGTCACAGCACTAAGCTGAGACAGCCGGGCAGGAGAGCTGGGTGGGCAGGAATGGCCTGCACCTGGCTGTCCAGTCACCCAGGCCCACCTGAGTCCTTGGGGGACCCTTGTCAGTCGCTCTGGGCAACCAGTCAGACCTGTGGGGAGCTGTTCTGTGCTGGTTACACATGGGCTCCTAGGCCAGAGCACTCCCAGTACCCCTCAGGCTGCTGCACGTCCATAGGCCACCTTGGCCACTGCAGGTGGCCCTGGCAAGCAGGTGGCTCTCCTCCCAGTCTCACCTGGCCACATAGGGACACTTCTGCCTCAGCCAGTGCAGTTTTCTGACACCCCCTGCAGGCCAGATGCTCCACACAGTTGCCTCGAGGCAAAAAGGTCAGACTCAGTGGTCAAAGAGATTGTCAGGTGCTACAGGCCTCCAATTCCACAGCCCTGGATCCCAGGTGGAATTCTGTGCTGGGCTCAGCTATTCTCCTGTTGCCAGCTACCTGTGCAGCCAGGATCCAGGTGTGGCCTTTCCCCCGTCTAGGTGGGCTTCCTTGGGGTGCAGGCACAGCCTGGTCTCCCAGGGATGGGGACTGTGCCTGAGGCACTGTTGCCTGAGGCATGTCAGTCGGCCCTCCCAGCACACTGGCTTCCGGAGTGGTTTTCTCAGCCAGCCCGGCGCCCAGGCCAGGCCTCCGTGGTGTCCTGGGCAGAGCCGAGGTGGCCCTGGAGCTGGGACCAGAGCCTGCCTTGTGTCTAGAGCTGTAAGCCAGGCTGTGGGAGCAACTGACAGGGGCTGACGCGCAGCCTCTGAGGCCCATCCACGTGTAATGGGTTTCAGACCCTTTCCCGGGAAAATCCTCAGTGTGCCATGTATCTGTGACATGTGAAGAAGAGAGCCCAAGGCAGTAGCTGTGTAGGCTCCTCTGTGAGGTCAGGCAGCCTTGAGCCCACACATTGGGGGTCAAGGGCAGCCTTGATGTGAACGAGGCTATTCCACCTGGTATTCAGACCTGGGGGTCCTGGGACTGATGGCTCCCAGTTGAGCATGCCATATTCCTTTATCAGTCCTGTGGCAGATGCAGGACCGAGACCCTGGTGGCAGTGAGTCATGTGGTCAGTAAAGCCCCTGGCAGGACAGGTAGATGCCTGATGGAGGGGGGCCCAGGTGAAGAGCCCTTCCTGCCTTCTTCACTGTACAGGGCTCCCCATTGTCCTCTCCTGGGTTGGTGACTACAGCACTTGGTAAGCCAGGACTTTGCTAAGAGGAAAGAGCCTTCATCCCAGTTCCCGGTCGATCTTGGCCCGTGACTCTGGCCTGGCTGGGGCCCAGGCTACAGTGGGCTCCCAAGCAACCACTGCTCTGGTTCTGTCTGGTGTTGGCTACTGGCCGGCAGGTGGGGGCAGGGAGGTGGCAGCCAGGTCTGCCTGCGGCTCTGCTGCCCAGGCACAGTGCCATCACCCAAGTCTTCAGAGATAGAGATGACAATAACAGTGCAGACGATCTATCCTGGGACTTTCCAGAGTATTCAGGAGTCTGGAGGACTGGGGTGAGCCTCAAAGAGCTAACAGCTACCTCAGCATCCCCCGGGGTCACTGACCACCACAAGAGTGCCCGCCTGAGAGGGCCTCCAGGATCTGCTTCCAGATTTCCCTCCTGGCCCAAGGTGGTGAGGAGGATCTCACCCCTTCAGAGTCAGGGTCACAGAGCCCCACTGCGGCGTGCATAGCCCGTGCTGGTGTGGAGTGGTACAAAGCAAGGCAAGGTGCGCTTGCCCATGTCATCCTGAGCTGCTGGCCTGCTGGCCAAGGAGTAAAGCCTTGGCAGCAGCTGCCCCTGTAGGCTTGGTTTCTAGGGGGCCTCATGGAGAACTGTGCCTGAAATTGGGGTGCAGTCAATCCCCTATGATGTTGGAGAAGGGTGTGTAATGTACCTGTGCCCAGAAAGGGGTCTTCAAAGTGCTCAAGACATTGATTTCAGGGAAGGCGGGTCTTGGGTGATTCCTGCTTTCCTTCTGGTGCTTTATTGGTTGAACTTATTTTAGTAAAAATAGGTGTGACATTTGTGTGACAAGGACACAGCACTCAGCCTTTTTGCTTTCGGCATAAAAGGGGAGACAGGAATGGAAACCCCCAGGTGGACAACCCGGCTAGCTGTCAAGGAGGTAGGTGGTCAGAAGGTGGGAGGGGGAGGAAGTGCGACCCCTGTCCCATGTCCCATATCACCCAGACTCTGGGGCAGGGGCCCCTGCCTAACAAGCTCAGCGAAATCAGCTATCAAGGAGGGCCCCAGGTCAGGAGACAGGTCAGTGTGGGGTAAGGACAGCCCCGGTCTGGAGGGGCTGAGCTCAGTCCCTGGCTGTACCAGGAAGTACAGCTGGTCTGAGGTGTTCCCTGTTCTCACATAGCCAGGGTGGGGGGCTGGCCAGGCTGCCGTGCTGCCCCCAAGGCCTCTGAGAAGAGCAGAGGAGCTCCTTCTGGGGAGGTGTGAGAATAGTGCATCAGCCAGAACCCCTCTCAGAGCCAGGACCAGTCTCCTGGATGGGGACATGATGGCCTGAGACCCACACCCTGGACTCAGATACCTGCCTGGGCCCCTAGCCTGCTCTTTAGCTTCCCAGCCCAACCTGGGTGGTCCTTGGGGGGCTGCAGGAATTTAGCCAGCAAGGGTTCTGGTGTTACCATGCCTCAGTTTCCCTGTATCCACCAGCTCTGTGGGACACTGAGCTTTGGGTCACACTACCCCGCCTGCTGCGGTGTGGGAGAGCTCAAGGTGCGGGGTTCCCAGGCTGAGATCCTGGAGAAATTTTTCTCCAGACCCAACTTTTGGACTTGGTTGCTTCCCACCATCCCAGGGAGGAAAGTGTAGGCGGGGCTTCCCTGGGAGGGAGCGGGGGTGGGAAGGCCTGGGGGACTTGGGGCGGGCATGGGCGGGACAGAAGGCTTGGAGCTACTCATCCCACAGGCATGGTCCTCCCCACCCCCACCCCCCAGGGTCCCTGGAGCCGGAAGGCTCTTCCCTTCCCAGCCCGGAGTCTCCTCCCCTGGCTGGACACGCCTGTGGTCTGGCCGGAGCCCCTGGCAATCCCAGCCGTGGGCCGGGAAGTCCCTGGCTCCAGGGCACCTGAAGCCTGCTCATTCTCTGCCCGGGGAGAGGCCCCACACACCACCCCCCCCCCCCCCCCGCCCCCAGCACTCACAGACCCTTCCTCTAGTGGAGGCCCCTCTTGGTTCTGCGCGCCCCATCCCCTCTTGCCAGGAGGGCAAGGAGCAGCCTTCTGGCACTAGCCTGGGCTGAGAGCTGGCAGCTGGCGGAGCACAGCGTGGCTGCCAGGGTCCCAAGGGGCAGCCCCCCTCCCCTGGCCTGGCCGCCTCTCTGCTGAGTCACCCGGGGCCTGGGAAGCTCCCAGGGCCAAGCCAGCCTGGATGAGGCATCACAAATTCGCCAATTCCCCTGCCTCCTAGGCAGGAAGCAAGCTTCCCTGACTCACCTTGGGCTGGCCTGCCCAGAGACAGAGGTGGTGAGGTGCCAGGGCACCCTGCTGGGGTGGAGGGCAGCAGTGCAGCTCAGACCACCTATTGTGTGGCCCTGTGTACAGAGCGCTCAGTGTGCCTGTATGTCATGCATGTACAAGAGTTGGTAGCTATGGCAACCAGGAGGCTTACTGGGCTTGGCCTTGGCTGCTGGACTCAAGCAAAGAGGGGGCATGGCCGGTGGAGGATGCAGCAGGCTGGTGGGCGTGGCCAGCCAAGTGGGCAGGCTTGTGCAGGCTGGCATGGGGCCAGCCATGGCTCCCCATCTCCTGTGCTCTCAGGCCACCGGGGAAAATACCCAGTGTGCTGGCTGGGCCAGGAAGCCTCCAGCCACTGCTACCTGAGCCTCAGATAAATTGAGCGGCAACTTAATGCCAACCCCGTCAGGGCTTGACTCTGAGTGACCCGGAACAGACTGTCAGAACTAGTCTGTATAGTTCTCTCTCCTCTCTCCTCCAATTTCCATCTTCCTCCCTCTGACTCTTTTCCCCCTTGCTCACCTGTGATGGGGCACCTCAGTCTGACTAGTCAATTGAATCTGGGGAGAAGGATAAGGACCCCGCTTTGGAGAAAAGCCCACCCCTCCCATGCCACCCAAGAGGAGGGGGCAGAGACCTCTGGGCCCTGCAGCACTGGCTCACAGACTCTGGCTGAGGCCCTGCTGGTTGCAGTGGATCCTTTCATGGAGCCATGGGCAAAGCATTCTGTCAAGTCCACCAACATCCGAGAGGCCTGGGTACCAAGTGCCATGGCCTGGGAGCATCGGGTGTTCTGCCCCTAAGAAGGCAAACAGGGCAATTTGTCTACCACAGGGCAAATGTGTATTTGGCACCATACCTAACATCTGGTTAATGGTGGCAGTGTGATGTGTGTGTTGGTGGTGGTGATGGTGATGGTGGTGAGGATGTGACAGTGGTGGTGATGTGGTGGTGGATGGTAGTGGTGATAGATAGCAGCAAGCAAAATTGTCATTCTTGGTCTCACAGTCAGAGGAGGCTATCAGTCTTAGGACAGCTGAGGCATTCACCCTGAGTGAGATTATCAAGTGTGGCTTTTCCTGTCACTGGCTTCTTGGATTTTTGGAGATAAAAGGCCCACGGGCGCCTAGAGACCTGAGAGGTGCCCTGGAGGAGGGTTTCTCTGGGTGGGTGCTGCCCCTGTCCTGCTGGATCCGCACCACGGAGCAGCTGCTCAGACCTCCTCTTGCCCCTGTGTCCACAGTCAGCAGCCGCTTGATGGGGAACTCGCCGGCCTCCTCTTTCATGGGCAGCTTCCTCACCAGCAGCCTGGGCTCAGCAGCTTCCTCGCACCCCAGCGGCCCAACCTCCTCCCCCTCTGAGCAGGCCTACCGTGGCTCCCACCCTGCCACCTCCCAGATCTGGTTCTCCCACTCCCACGAAGGTAAGCCAGGGCCTTGGACTCCCAGCAGCACCCCAGTGACCTCAGACTGACTGGGGTGAGCCTGGCTAGCAGGCCCTGCCAAACCTGCTCTGGTGGGGGCTGCCTCCTAGCCGAGGAAGCCCCTGGGGGAGGTGGTAATTGGTTGGAAATGGGGCAGCCCAGCTAGGCACTGGTCGTGGCCAGATGTGCGCTCCAGATGGGCAGAGAGGGAGAAAGGGGGGCTGGGCAGGGAGGGCTCCAGGGAACTAAGGAAATGTGGAACACAGCTGGGCCAGTCAGATTGGGCTGCGCCCTCTGCCATGGGCTGCACCCCACCTCGCCAGACTCAGACTCGAGGAGGCGTGGGTTCCAGATGTGCCAGCTGGGCAGGAGGGGCTGGGAGGAGAGAGCTGTCAGCAGGCATAGGCTGTCCCCCCCCCCCCCGGGGCCCTGCCCAGGACAAAGACAACTTCCCAGCTCTGAGCACACACTTGGTGCCTCCTGAATACCTGTTGCTGTCAGGTGTCACAGCAGGCAAGAAGCCCCCAGAGGTCCTGCTAGGAACCCAGGCTCTCCTGGGCCTTTCCCAGGGCAGGGTGTGCCCTGCTAGCTCTCTGAGGTTTGCCCAGCACCCTGGTTCTGTGATCTTGGACCGCAGCCCTGGGCCTCAACATCCCTGCCCTCCCTCCCCCATGGTTGCTGGTGTTCACCGGGCTGTGATGTCCCCCACAGTATGGGAAGGGTTAAGTCCCCCTCCCCCCCCAGGCATGCAGGAGGTAATTGCAGTTGGCAGCGGGCACACAGTGCTCTCCCTCCTGGCACCCGGCAGTGCCGTAACTCAATGACTGCAGTGCTCGGGCGTCGTGTTTACAGAGCACGGCAGACCCACACACCGCGCTCTGCCTGCCCGGTTCCAGGCAGAGAGATTAGCGCCCGGCACTGCTGGAAGCAGGAAAACCCTTCTTTGTGCAACAAGAAGGGGCTGTTTTCCAAACAGGACAGGTGACAAGTGAGGGACAGTTGTTAAAGTAATCTGGGCTTCGCGCGCCGCTTGGACTGCACATGTTGGATAGGTGACATGGAGCAGCGCTCTCTCACCGGGTCCTGAGACAAGTGGGCAGAGTAGGGTTCTTGGCCCAGACTCACCTGTGCCCTCCTTCCCACCCCTGCCATCTCGGCAGCCTCCCACAGGGAGACCAGGCTGTCAGAGCCCAGCCATAGTGGAAGGCTTCCCCTATGCCGTATGAGAACCGCGCACCCCCACTTCCCACCCAGTATTTCAGGTCTGCTGGACATTTCCTGGCTGGATTTAGCACCTGGACCCCAGGATGTCTGTGGGAGGAAAGGGAGGGGCCAAACAGGGGCAGCAGGGAGCGGGAGGCCACCTCAGTCAATGTAAGGTGACCCTGCCCTGGACTGCCACAGGTGCATAGGTACACCCGGGTGGCTGACTTGGTTTCTCCTCCTTGCAATTGACAGTGTCACATGAGGGCCAGAATTAGAGCAGCCCACTCCTAAGCTCAGCATTCAGAAGCATTTCCCTCCTTCCTTTCCATCCTACCCTCAGGGACATCACCAGCAAGGAGGGCGGTTTGTGGTAGCACCACCTGCCCTGGAGCCCTGTCCTGCTCCTGGGGGCCACTCAACACAGTGGGTAAGCAGCAGCCTGCAAACAGCTCCCACAACGGCCTCCAGCTGCTCACTTCCCCTTGTGCCAACGGCTGCCTTGGCGGGGGTGCTTACCGCCCACCCTAGGCACCCCCAGCCCTCAGCTCCCACATGGGGCCCAGCCTCAGTGAGTTCCATCTTCCTTCCTTAGCCCCAGGGATGTCCATCTGGCTGGAGGAAGCCAGCGTCCAGGCAGTGTGCTGGGTGGGACCCAGGCCCTAGTCCGGGACTTGCATTCCACCAGCTCTAGCCCAGTCCCGCACCCAAGGCAGGAAGAGGGGGCTAACACCCACCGAGGCCTGGCTGTGCCACACCTAGAAGGTTCTTACTTCTGAGACTAGCCTCAAAGGCAGCAGCAGCCCCTCTGCCTGCCGCTGGACAGCCCCTGTGCAGGGTGCACGATAGTTTCTGCCGTTAATGTGTTCACAGTCAGGTGGGGGAGGGTGAGCACAAGTGGGTGTAGGGTATGGGGGGACTCAAGATGCACCTCTGGGCTGCCCACCTGGGCTCCAGCACATGGGGCAGAGGGCGCATTCAGGGGTGGAGGCAGCAGTCCTGAGGAAGCATACCCCTAACCTGCCTGTTTCCACCTGAGGGTGTCACAGGCCGTGTCTGTCTGGGTATCGTGACCATATAAACCTTCCCAGCCCATGCCTCAGTTTGCCCTCTCGCTGCCCACCCTTCTCTGCCTTCAGTTTAGTTGCCCCGCCCTAGGATGCCCTCCCTTCGGCGGTCCCCTGCCCACTACGTCTGCAGCCACATGGTGCGGCCGGCTGTGAGCTGCTGAGGCCAGCGTGGGCGGGGCCGGAGCGAGTGGCAGGCTGGCTGGCTGCCCTGGCAGTATGCCTGGCTGCTAGTTTGACGGGGTGCCAGCTGGCTCCCGCGTGCCGGGGCCTGTTTCTCAGCCGTGTGTGTTCAGGAGGGTGGGGGGCAAGGCAGGCAGGGGGCACACGACACGGCCAAAGAGTGGGGCCACTAGCATGGTGGGCTGCCTGGGCGGCCCGTTCCAAGGCCTGGCCTCTCTCTTGTCCTGCTTCCTTCCATTGCCCCAGGATGGGCAGGGAGGCTGGCTCCCAACACAGCCCACTTGCTACCCGCTCCCTGCCCTGGCTGGCTTCTAGAGTCTAGAGCAGGATTGGGGCTGTCAAATGGGATGCCAGGTGGGGTCAGGGGTGGCTCCAAGCAACCCCCCACTCTAGGCCAAGCCTCCCAATCAGCTGGAAAAACCCCCACTATACCTCACCATCTGCAGGGCATCTGCTAGAACTGAGGCCTGGGTTTCCTGTGTCCCTGGAACAGCTGGGGGTGCAGGGAGGCACCCCAGAGTTGGAGGAGCCGCCCTGGAACATCTGGCCTGAGGCAGAGCCTGTTTGTTCAGCCCCCAGGTTTCTTGGCCCCTTGGCTCATCCAAGGCGAGGGATCTTGATGGAAATGGACCCACTGGGACTCGGGTGGGGTAGGGTGAGTGGCGGAACTAGCCTGGGGCAAAGGTGAGCCGCTGTCCAGCCAGTCTGGCTTGGGTGGGTCAGAGCAGGGGTGTGGGTGCAGCACAGCTGGCCCTATTGTCGGTGAGCCTGGCCCCTCTCTCCACCCCACTCCAGCTGCCTGCCTGGACCACCCACAGGACGATGAAAGGGGATGCTGTTCCTGGGGGGCTCAGATGGGGAGGAGCTAAGAGCTGGGAGTGCCCACAGTCAGGCTAGTTGTGGTCTCTTGTGCCACCTGGAGGGGGAGCTGAGGGCACACGTGCCAGCCCTAGTGTCTGCCTGGCCAGCCTCTGTCAAAGACACACCCACCCTGGTGGCCACTTCTCCATCAAGACCTGGCTAGATTCCAGTAGGAGCAGTAACTGCATGCAGGAGCCACCAAGCGCACCCTGCTGTTCCAGACTCTGCAGCCTCCTGCATCCTGCCAGCTGCCTCCTATCCCTATCTGTCCCCTCTGAGACCTTAGGACCTGCCAGGGTTCAGGAGCAATAAGGAGCCAGACCATGCCTGAGAAGGACAGAGGACCCAGTGCCCACCCACCTGGGTGGGCCAGTGGCTCTCATGGTCCTTCAGGCACCTTCCCCTGGAACTGCCATCTCTGGCAGCTTGCCAGACCCTGGAAGCTCCCTTCCTTTCCTACACCTGCTTCTCTGTGGCAGAAGTATCTTCTTGGCTAGTGCCCCACCCCCACCCCAGGACCCTGACCTCTCCTCCCTAATATCCTCTCTCACCCTAGGTCCTGCACATCCCACTGTGCCTCCACTCATGTTCTCAGGGAGCAGTTGGGCCAGTTGGGAAAAGCTGTCCACCCTGAGATATAGGGACAGCATAGGGGGTGGTGAGTTCTCAGATCCTGACCTGGAGAGCTGGGAACTAGATCTCCTAGTTGGCAAGGCCCCCTGCAGCTGGCTCCACTGCAGCCAGAGGCCTCTGACACCCTTTGGAGACTTCTTGAGGTCTTGTGTGGCCAATCCTTCCTGCCTCTTCTCTGCCTCTCCCATGTCCTCATCCCCTCCCTGTAGCCTTAGAGCAAGGAGCCTAGCCAGGCTTCTGGTGAGGAGTCTGCACATAGATCCTGCCCACACCTGGACGGTGCAGTATCTCAGGGCCTCAGTTTCCCTATCTGTAAACCACACTGATCAGAACAGCTGTCAGAATCCAGTATTACACAATACAGTTCTGTAGCATGTATGGTGGCTGCCCATTGGCTGTGGTCACTGGGAGTGGGGGGGTCTTCCTGGGTTGAGACCCCTGGGTCTGACCAAGGTGGGAACAGCTGCCTGCCAGATGCACCTGCACGCTGTCCTTTGGTGAGTGAGATCCTGGCATGATGGGCAGTCCAGGAGGGCTGAGGAAGGGTGGGTGGCTGAGTCGCTGTCCTGGCTGCTCAGGTTTTGAGGTCATGTCAAGGTTGCTGCCACCCCAAGGTCTCCGCTGCCTCCAGCTGAGACCTGCCGTAGCTAAGCCTTCAGCCTTCCCCGGCCCACTTGGTCTGTGCCAAGCTCCTACCTGTGGTTTGGAGGACTGAGGCCTGGACAGACTGTCCACAGGAGCCTTTCCCCTTCCCCCACTCCTCTCTGCCTGGGGACAGATGGACCCTGCTGGAGAGCCTACCCCAGGCTGTGTGAGTCAGCACTGAACAGAGCACCTGAGCCAGCATGCTGCAGGCCTGTGGAAGAGATGCTGGGCTTCCAAGCCCCAGAGGGTCTGAGGGTGGGCAGTCCACATCACCTGTGGAGTCTTGGATGACTCCCCCTACACCAGAGTCCAGAACATGGGAGGTTAGTTCTAGGAACTTTACTTTAAAATCGTAACTGATTACCCAGAGTCTCACCTGGGGTGAGAGGTTGCTCTCTGCAGGCACTAAAGCAGAGGTGCAGGTTCTGCAAACTCACGGCCACATTCCACCTGTACCCAGGGCAGACAAGGCTAGCTACTTGGGCTGCATGTGAATGCAGCCTCAGAATCCTTTGCTCCTGCTGTTGGCCGTCATTGAATAGACTACAGCAGAAGCCATTGAAAGTGAGAGGGTGTCACCAGTTAGTGTGGGGCATTGGCTTATGTGGTGAGTCCTAAGTGATGGGAAGAAGGTACCAGGTCACACAGCAGCAGATACCATTGCCTAAGCCCTGTGTCTTCTAAAAGATCTCTTTAGACCCCATCCGCCTGGCCAGCTGCCTGCTCTGCTCCTCTTTTCGCCTCAGCAGGCCCCCTCCCTCCCTGGCCTTCATCCTCACCACACCCCTACCACTTCAGCTCATCTGGTGCATAGCCTCTGAGCCTTTTCTCAGGGCTGCTTGGCATCATGGGATTGGGCTCAGGGTCTGCTGTAGCAGTGGGTGAGCCCCCTCCTAGGCCACTTCCTCAAGTCTATTGGGGGATCTGAGGCAGAGGACAGGAACCCGTCCCCGAGTTGGTTAACTATTAGTTGGATTGATGGCCGTGGCTCTGCCCTCAGGTCTGGAGCTAGGGAAGGGAGATCCCAGGGCCACAGCCTTCCAGCAGGAATGTGGAGCTGAGCAACCCAGGCCCTGAGTTTAAGCACTCCAGTCTGAGGTTTGCAGGTCTGGCCCAATGTGTGAGGCTATCTGTGCTCCTGGATCCTCTACCCACCATCCTATGTCACGCCCCACCAGAATCCTCTGTACGCCCCAAGCACAGTCTCAGGTTGGCTGCAGACTTGCAGTTGCCACATCTCTTGGTTCAGCCACACCAGCCCTGGCTTCTGATCTCAGAGCAGCTGCTCTGATTCATAAAAACCATTTCTATTTTCTTCTTCAGTTCAGAGTACAGTCTTGTTGGGGAAAATAAAAGGGCCTTTCTCTTGCTGAGCTGAGAGGACCCTTCTCCCCTCCTTCTCCCTCTGCCCCCAGGGCTGCCTGCCCCCTAAACACCCCATGTTTCTTCCTGCCCCAACACCCTTTCCTCCTCTATCCAGGTTCACCATCTGAGGCCTCTGAGGGTGGGAAGTTGGACAGGCCTTTGGTCTGGGCCCCATGGATTTCACCCTCACTCCCTGGTTTAGCCACCACCACCACAGGCTCGGAGGAGGGACACCCACTCACACTGCCCCAAAAGGCACCCAGCAGGAAGGAGCTGGCTCCTCAGCCATCTGAGTAACCCCCCCACACACACACACACAGCAGGCGGGAAGCCCAGACCTCCCGAGGGGGCACAAGGGGATCCGCCTGGGAAACTGTCTGGGAAGGAGGAATTTACAGACTTCTGTTTACCAAAACGAGGCCCGTAAAACACTTAACAGCAGCCAATTACAGGGGGACAGCTGCCATGGTTTAACCAGCCCTCTCCCCCCACACACACACCCCAGGCCCTGCCCGGCTGCTCCCACACCCGTCCCGCTCTCAGATTTTGTCAAGTCTCAGGCCTTCCAGGAGCTGAGCTTAATCTGGTAAACATCTGCTGCAGATGTGCCCCCTGTCCCCCACACAAGCTAGGCCAATTGGCCAGGCCCTCCAGCCTCAGCCTGCTCCTCAGCCGGGAGATGAGGCTTCACTCCAGTAAGCAGGTTTCCGAGCCATGAGCCTTCTCAGAGCATTTACTTGGCTTGTGGCCGTCTTGAGACTCAATCGGGGACTGTGTTCTCAGAGCTCATATGAGTGAGAACGTCTTCCTCACACAGCAGCACTCCAAGGGCTCACCTAAAACCCACTGAGGCAGAGAACATCCAGGAGCATCATCAGGGGCTGAGGCCCCACTGGGAGTGGAGTGTGGGGTGTCTCTGCTTCATTGTCCAAGCAGGTCAGCCTTGGGCCTTCTAGGAATATGGGGACAGACATAGGTTTGGAAGGCTGCCTGTAGTCTGGACCTGCCACTTCAGTGCTTGACTTCCACTGAGAGATTCCTCCGAGTGTGTTCCGTGGGGCCCACGAGTTGTTAAAAGGAATCCCACTAAAACAACACCGGGGTTCAGTGGTAAAAAGAAGTTTGGGAAACAGTAAAGCAAGGTTGAGTGCAGCTCTGCTGAAGGTCTTGTCGTTGACTTCACTGTGGTGCTGGAGAGGTTTAGTGCGTGGTTCCCTGGGCCTGGGACTCAGGGCACCCTTCTATCAAGTGACAGCTATGACAGATACCCCAAACAGGCACCAAGGATACTGCTGTGCTGCACCTCCCCGGGGACCACCGCCTGCCCAGCATTCGAAGTCTCCTCCCCTACTCCTGTCCCTCTGGGGAAACCCCAGGGACTCACAGCTCCCTTGTTGCTGCCCAGCGTAGCCTGAGAAGTCAGCTGTGTTAGGAATCTTGGGACAGCAGTGGGATCCCTAGTAGAAATTCCTCTGGGGAAAATGTTCTGAGCAGCAGTGTAGAGGGAACATTGTGGAGTGAGGCACAGCCCAGCTCTGTCCTGCTCCAGCTGTATTTTTTTCTGTGGGGTCAGAGGGCCTGCCTGGTAGGGTATCTCTGTGTTGATGCTCCAAGTGTCCTTCCTCAAATACCCGAGGGAGTTGACTGGACCCCTGATGGCCACGATGGGCTCCAGGATGGCCCTGAACCACAGCTATCCCATGTCAGCCTTCTTAGGCCGATGCTGATAAAGCCAGGAGTTGACAGTGGCTTCACGCTGCCGGGAAACAGACTTCAGCTTGGCCCAATCCCCTCACAGAGGTACCAGTGTCTGGCCAGGAAAAGCCAGACACCAGGCTGTGAGCCAGGCTAGAAGATGCTCAGGTCCTAGCAGCTGTCAGGGCCGGCAGGTGAGAGCAGGGACCAGATTGGTATGGTCTGATGGATGTGACCAGGGGCCCAAGTTCCCCAATCTTCCTATTAGGCCTGGTGGGGAAGGACTAGCCAAGAAGCCACGTTCCTGGTTGGCTGGTGGTGGCTTTGGCCATCCAGCTGTGGACTTCCCAGGCCAGTGCTCAGGCCTTTCTCCTGCAGGCTGGGAGGCACAGGTTGTGACTGGCATTCTTGTGCTGAGCGGGGCTCCTTAGAATGTTGGTTGCCTTGGAGGGATGGACCCCTAGGGCCATTTCTGAGAAGGGCTTGCCTGGCCTGATTCAAAGTCACCAAGCACAGGCTGTCATGGTTGGGACCAGCTCCCTTGCAGATCTTGAGCTCTGCTTGCCTCAGGGGCCTATGGAGGATGCAGGCAGGAGGCTGGGTCTGGCCCTGGCTTTCCCTTGGCTGGGAGCTCCATGGGGAGTCCGTCCACTGCGGCCTTCTCTCAAAATGCCTCTCCAAGCGCCTTTGTTGCCCAGGCTGGAAGCCCGGGGAACACTGAATGTTGCTGGGAGGGAATCAAAGGCAGCTGCCTCCAGCCTCCCCTCTCCCAGCCCATCAGCAATTCAATTTGTGCTGCACCGGTGGGATGGTATTAGTTGAGTCAGAGTTAATATGATGTATTGATGGGTTGATTTCCCACTGGTGGGCTGCGTCCGGGCTCTGCAGGGCATTGCTCCTGGGCCACCCACCGGCTTCTCGCCTCCCTGGGGTCAGGGTGGTGTGGGCCAGAGGGCTAGGAGCCACTTTTACAAGCCAGTCCTTTTGCTTCTCTAGCTCCAGCGTACCCCAGATTTTCGGGGAGTCTGGCATCCACCTTCCTACCCGTGAGCCACTTGGATCACCATGGAAACAGCAATGTTCTCTACGGGCAACATCGTTTCTATGGAACCCAAAAAGGCAAGTGCCGTGGGGCCTGGCATGGGGTGCAAGGTATCTTGGGGGTGGTTGAGGCTGGAAGCATTGGGGCACAGGTGAAGATGGCCAGTCTAGGTGAGCCCAGACCACCAGGCACAGGTGAAATGAGGAGTTGGGGAACATTCTGAAAACAGCTGTGCTCACTCCAGCTCTCACTTCCTGGCCCTGCCCTGCAGCCCCCAGCATCAGGAGAGGAAGCTTCAGTCTGGGGTGGGGAGGCTCACGGAAACTGCATTTCCCACTCACCAGCTGAGCCTTGGCCGACGAAGCTCAGCCCCCAGGCCCCACTCCATGGGAGAGCATAGTAAGGAGGGCTCAGCATGGGCATTGGCACAGGAAAGGCCTGGCTGGAGGTGGGACAGGGTCCCTGTCTCAATTTTGAGTTTTTTCCGGGGGGGGAATCTCCTTTGTGTTTTAAAAAGTCCAGCCACCAACACCCACACCCCCACCGCGTCTGGAGACTGGGGCAGAGGTTTGGTTAATGACTGTGTATCAAATGACCCACAGTAGGGTAGGATTCAAACCTAGACGTGGGGTCCAGAATGCACTTGGGGCAGGAATGGGTATAGAGTCCCAGGTGACTCCAGTTCTTGACCCTGGCTCTGGGAGGAGCTACTTGAGGAGATGCAGTTGGGGGGTGGATTCAGCTGAGATACAGAGAGGCTGGGGAGGGCTGGGGGGCAGTGGATAGCTAGACCTGTTGTGTGCAGCAGATGAAGAGTGGGTGGCGACAGGCACGATGTCACACCAGTCCCAGGAAACACCAGTGGTGGCAGAACATCCAGGAGGGCCTGGACAGGGTACGGGGGTGGAGTGGGGACAGAGAGAGCCTGCAGCCAATCCTCTCACTGTCTCACAGATCTGCTCCCCATAAGCCCCAGACTCCAAGACCTGGGGCATGTCCAGCTTGTCTAGGTCCTTGGGTTTAGCCTGCACTGTTGGGCCAGGAAGAACCCTCCAGCCACTGATGCTCAGACTGGCTAGCTGTGATTGGTGCAAGCACCCTGCTTGGGGCAGGACTGGGAACCCTCCCCTAGCCTCACCCAGGGGATTCAGCTTGCCCTGGGCCACACCCCCAAGCCTACAGCTGTTTTGACAGCATCTGTCAGGGGCTGGCAGGTGGCTGATCCCAGCCCCAGAAACATGACCCAAGAACCTGGGCCTGGGTACTCCCTCCCGGCACTGGGCTGGCTGGTGGTGTCTCCGCAGCGGCTGGCCAGGCCTCTCGGTTTTCACAATATTGTGGTGGAGCCTCATCCAAGAACATTATTTGGTTTTGGAAATTGAGCTAATTAGGTTTCTGCTGGGCTCCCCCTCTCCTACTCCCCTTTCCCCCTTGTTTCTAATTAGCAGGAAATTGACAAGGAATTTACATGACTGAGGACAGTTTTACAAGTTCCAAAAGTTCCTTTTGTTTTCCCCCTGGTAGGCTCCCTGAGCTGTGGGCCTCACCCTGCTGCCACCCACTCAGCTGGGAGGGGAAGGAACCCTCCAGCCATCCCCCACAGGCAGTGACCTGGCCATAGCTGGACTTGTGGACATGGTGTCCCCAAGGCCCACTGAGAGACAGCATGAAGCAGACCCTGCCTGGCAGGAAGAGTTTACCGCAGGTGGAGGAGGTGGCACTACTGGGCAGCCATTCTGTGGACCAGCAGAGGGAGCCCATGGTGGACACTACCGCTTGCCAGGCTAGGTGTGGGGGGGGTGTCCTCCCCAAGGTATTCCAGACATGGACCTCTTACACCCAGCCCATCCTTCAAACACCCTAGGGACTCGCAGCACTTGGGATGGGGTGCTTTAGGAACCTCAGGCGGCCCTGTTCTCAGCACCATGTGGGTATATGGCAGGACATGTGTCTGGGCTGCAGGAGCTCTCACCACCTGAGCACACACAGGAGAGGCAGCTTTGTAGAAACATCTATATCACCCTCCCCCTGAAAACCTCCAGAGACACTGGGCCACCCCAAAAGGCTGGGCCTTTGTAGCTCTGAACAGCTGGGGCTGAACCTGGCGGGGAGAGGAGGAGTGTTAATGAGGACAAAACTTCATTTAGGGACGATAGAAAAGTTCTGTAAATGTGTCACTGAACTGTACACTTAAAGTGCTACATTTTAGGTTATGTATATTTTTCCACGACTTAAAAAAAAAAAAACAAAAAACAAATCAAAAGCCAGGCTTGAGAAGCAGTGATTAGGAGAATCGAGGTCTGAGGCCCACTGAAGCAAAAATGGGAGTCTGTTGGAAAAATAGCTAAAGCAAAATAAAAATTTTAAAAAGTGAGGGGGGGTCTGGGGACTTGGCTCGAGTGGTAGAATATTTGCCTAAGCAATCTGGAGACCCTGAATTCAAACCCCAGTACCACCAAAAAAACCCCCACAAGGAAACAGAAAACTTCCCAAGACAGAAATCTTGAATAAGTGCCAGCTAGGGTTGGGGGAGGGCACCTGGAGCAGATGTCTCAGAGAACCTGAACTCTCTCCATCACCTGCCCCAGGCTTCCTGTTGACCATGGCTCTTTGGCTTACAGATAACTTCTACCTGCGAAATCTGCCCCCTCAACCTCCGATCCTGCCTACCAACCACAACTTCCCCAGCGTGGCCCGTGCTACCCCTGCCCACCCCATTGGCTCCTGTAGCCGGGACCGGGTTGAGGCTGGTCCCCCACAGAAGGGCCCTAAAGAGTTTGACCGCTTCCTCATGGGCAAAGAGCTGGGCAAAGAGAAAGCCAGCAAGGCAGCAGAGGGCAGGGAGCGGCCAGCAGCAGAAGAGGACAGTGGCAAGGAACGGCACAAGCTGGTGCCACCCATGCCAGCTGATGGGCCCTGCAAGGAAGCAGGTGCTGCACCCCGGGGCTCCTGCAATGGCCGCCCTAAGCACCTCACCTCCTGTCTCCTCAACACCAAGGTGCTCAATGGTGACGTGGGCAAGGTTGCTCTGGCCAGCTGTGCAGGGGGTGTGCTGGGGCGGCCCGGAGTAAGTGTGGCAGCTTCTGGACGCTGTGCCAAGGAGGTGGGCCCCGTGGAGCCCGGGCCAGCCTTCAGCGAGTGCCTGGAGCGGCGGCAGATGCTGCATCACACCGCGTCCTACACGGTGCCATCCGGCCTGCCCACCGGGCCACCCCCACCCCTCAGCACAGCCGCTGGCTCTTTCCCCTGCCTTCAGCTGCACACAGGCCCAGATGGACTCTGCCCTCTGCAGGACAAAGTCTCCCGGGACCTAAAGGCCAGTGGGCCCACCTTTGTGCCTTCTGTGGGACACCTGGCTGACAAGAGCCGCCCCTTCCAGGCGGCCGAGGCCTGTGCTGTGGCAGGTGAGGGCAAGGACCGGCACCTGGATGGGGCCATGGCCCCTGACCATGCCACGCCCTATGGAGTCTCCTATGCCCACCTGAAGGCTGAGGGCAAGGGTGAGCGGCGGCCTGGGGGCTTTGAGGCAGCCCTCCACCCCCGGCTAAAGGGGCTAGAGTATCTCAGCACAGGCCCTGAGGCCCCCTTCCCTGGACTCCCCAAGGGCGGTCTAGACAAAAGCAACTACTTCGAGTTGCCGGTCCCTTCACAGGACTGTGCCCGGCCCAGCCACCAGGACCCGCTGGGCGGGAAGGCTGCCCAGGCCTGCTGCACTTTAGACAAAGCACCCAGCAAGGAGGCCCCCACCGGCCCCCCTGGGGCCCAGAAGGTGGCCCGGATCCGACATCAGCAGCATTTGGTGGCCCCTGAGCTGGAGCCAGGGGGCAGTGGGGCTGAGGCTAAGCGCAAGTCCTTGGAGCTGGCATCTCTGGGCTACAGTGGGCCCCACCTACCCCCATGGAGTGTCCAGACAGGCCAGGGCACCCCCATGGCCATCAGCGAGGAGCGCAAGGGCAGTGCCTACCTGGACCCCTTTGGCAGTAGCTTGCAGCAGGCAGCCCTCCTGTCCCAGGAGCTGCCCACCCCACCGGATGAGGTCTCTGCCATGAAGAATTTGCTCAAGTACAGTAACCAGGCCCTGGTGGTGGGTCAGAAGGCACCCTTCGTGGGCCTGGGCAGCCTCAAAGCTAGCTGTGTCCAGCAGGAAGCAAAGTTCTCGGCCTCCAAGGGCCCAGGCCCAGTGGAGAGGCCAGATTGTGCCCGCAGCCGAGAGCAAGATGCCCCACATGGAGATGGGGAGGTGCGGCAGCCTCCTGTGGGCATTGCAGTGGCTTTGGCCCGGCAGAAGGACACAGTAAGCAGGCCTGACACAGTCTACAGCAACAACAGTGGACGGCAGGGCCGGGCTGCCCCTACTGTCAGAGGTATGGCCCATCTTGGGTAGGGAAGCCAGCTGGGCACTCACAGAGCTTAGGTCCCTACCACTGCCTTGGTATCCCTGTGGATACCCCTGACCCCCGAAGGCCCTCTGAGGCCTCAAGAGCCAAGGGATCCTCCCCTCGGCCGCTGACTCAAGGCAGGATCACAGCTTGCTTCAGCCAGTGGCTTCCTAGTCACCACAGCCCTCGTTTTTCTGCCATCTTGACCCTGTGCAGCTGGTGCGGGGCCACGTGTACACATGCTGGACCTGGAAGGTGAGGAGGAGAGGACACGGATGTGTGATGACCGCCTGGGGCTGGCTGGCCGTGAGCTACTGCTACAGTAAGAGTCAGGCTGTGGACCCTGGGCCTTCTGCCCAGGTCACTGCTGGGATCAGAGGCTTCTAATGGAAGACCCTGAGCCTGGGGTCTGCTGGGAGCATCCTCTCTTCATTTCTCCTTCCAGGTTGACTTAGGGTGTGGGGAGGAACAGAGTCGGCCAGGGTGCTGGACTGACCCTGGCGTTCTTACAGGGACAACAAAGACCTCGTGGAATTTGCTCGGATCCACCCCTCGAGCAGCTGTCCCGGAGACCTGGCCCCCCACCTCATGATGCAGGGCAGCCAGCTGGGCGGGGACCCAGCCCCCCACCCCCACCCTGCCCACCCGCCCTGGCTGCCCCGCACCCGCAGCCCCTCCTTGTGGATGGGGGGACATTCCTACGGTCAGTAATCCAAGGGCAGGTGGGGGCTGCCCTGGGACTGACAGTGGTCTTCTTTGGGGGACCTTGCCAGCTTGACCACTGTGCCTCTGCTCCCCAGGCCTTGGGCACCCTGCCCTACACCAGAACCTGCCCCCTGGCTTCCCTGCCTCTGTGCCCGGCTCCATGGCCTCAGTGTTCCCCCTGCCCCAGGACACCCCCACACAGCTGGTCATCCTGCCCTCGGAGCCCACACCCCACACCGCCCCACACACACTGGGTAAGAGCCCCTTCAGCCTCACTGTTGACACATAGGGCTTTTGGCAGGGGTTCTGAGGAAAGCAGTAGTAGCCTCTGGGAAGTGGGGGAGGTGAGGTGGGTGCCTGGCCAGGGCTCAGGAGGGTGACATGAAGTGGGTGGTCTGGGGATAGGACTGTGATAGGCTGTGGAGGTTGGAGGGGCAATGACCTGGTGGGGAAGGGGAAAGCAGCCCAGGGTGGGCCTGGCTGGAGCTGACGGCTCTCTGGCCCTGCTCACAGCTGAAGTCATGGACCAGGCCTCACTGTGGCCTCCCATGTATGGAGGCCGGGGCCCTGCCTCGCATATGCAGCGCCCAGGCCAGCTCCCCGTGTACTCAAGGTCCCAGCTGTTGCGGCAGCAGGAGCTGTACACCCTGCAGCAGCAGCAGCAGCAGCAGCAGCACCACCAACAGCAGCAGCAGCAGCAGCAGCAGCAGCAGCAGCGGGCTGCCCACTTCCAGGTATCTCCCATGGCTACACCCTGCTGGGACCCAGGGCAGTTCTCCCCCCATCTGGCTCCAGTGTATGGCCACATGGGTACAGAGGGTCAACTCAGCTGAGCCTCTTCCCCCATCTGACAGCGGAAGCCTGAGGACCACCACGTGGAGCTGGAGGAGCCCACCCAGGAGAAGGCCCCGAAGTCCACCCACAAGCCAGTTGCCTTAACCCCCATGGCCAAGAGCACCCCCTCGCCCAACACTGCAGGCCCGGTCAAACTGTCTCCCTGCTGCCACTCGCCCACCGTGAAGACCCCTGCCAGCTGTCCCACACCACCACCTTGTCCCAGTGCCCGCTGCACTTTATCCGTCTGCCCGGCCAGCAGCCCTGAGCCTGGCTCCAAGGTGCCCAGTACCGAGGATAAGAGTGGGGAGGGCCGGCAGGCTGGAGCTGACCTTACCACGTTGGAACCAGGTGAGAATGGACAGCACTGGTCTGCCATTCCCGACTACACCTGACCCAGAGGGGCAGAGCTAATCAGGAGGGGCTTCCTTCTCCTACTCACTCTTCTACATTAGGGCCCCAGGCAATGTGGCCTTTCTCCTCCTTTTTCTTCCCTCATCATGAAGCTCCCTACTTCCCTCCCAGCCCTTGGCAGGTGAGGTGGGACGAAGCCCAGGCCCCGCTGGCCAGCACTGGGTCCTATGAGTGATGGTGTGCCTGGCCCGCCACTGATGGTGGACATATGCAAGATCTGTCCCCTGGGTTTCAGCAAAGCTGAGCAAGGGGAGCATGTCTTCAGCCACTGGGGGCAAAAGATGTAGCCTGCCTGGGCCTGAGGCAAGAAGGGTCAGTCTGTGATAGGGTCTTGGACCATCTGCCCAGCAGCTCCCGTAATTCTGACTCAGGCTGAGAGCTTACTCTGCAAACCCACGTGGCAAACTGAAAATCTGTCCCAGTTCCACAATAGGGAGACTGAGCCAACAGAGGTTTGGGGTTTTTTTTTTTTTGTTTTTTTTTTATTGCAGTTAATGGGGCGTAAAGCCTCTTGCATCCTGTCGGCTTGTTCTGGTTCAGGGAAAACCCTGATTTCAACATCATGTTTTAAAATCCCCCCCTTTTCTGGTCAGCTACACCACCCCATGTTGGAGGTGGCCTTGAAGACTCCTGAGACTTCCTGACTGGGAGGAAGGATGGCTGGGGTGAGGGGCTCACCTCGTATTGTCCTAACATGCTCCTGTCACCATCTCATCTGTCTTACAGGCCTAGAGGAATGGCAGGACCCTCCCTCCAGGTGTGGGTCTGTCCCACTCCCAGCCTTCTGACCTCTGCTCTCTTTCACAGAGCTGCCTCCAGGATTTCTGCGCCCCGCAGCCAGCATGGGCTTCTCCTCCCTTTCCTCAGATGTACACTCCTCTGACCTCCCAGATCCCGAAACTATGCAAACTGCCACCCCAGGGGCCCAGTCTGAGCCCACAAGGACGTTCCTGCCCAGGGAGCCATCTCCCTGCAGCCCTGGGAAACTGGAGGGACCCCGGCTGCTCTCAGGGGCCAGGGAGGCCACCCAGAACCTTGCCGCTATACCCCACCCCGCCGAGCGGGGGTCCCCGGGGAAGGCAGAGGACCCCAGCCCACTTGAGGGCCTACAAGAACTGAGATTTGGGGCTCTCCTTGAGGGAGGGGGCCCTGAGGCCACTGACCAGGCTACTTCTACTCAGGGAGGGGCGCAAGAGGAGAGGACTAGAGAGGAGGGGGCACAGGGGCCCCTAACAGGTACCTCCCCACAAGCGCCAGAGAAGCTAGCAGGGAGCCCGGGTGCCCTGGACAAGGATGAGGAGGGTACCCAAAAGGCCCTGGAGAAGGCCCAGATGCAGGAGGAGGAAGCCCAACTGGGGGAGGAAAGTGTGGGGGACTCAGAGGAAGAGGGGAGGGCTCCCAGCTGCAGCCACCCACCCAGGGCACTGCTGGGCTTGGATGCCTTGGTAGCTGCCACTGTGGACCTGGGAGACCTGCCTAGCATCAGCCTGCCAGATCCTCAGCCACCCATGGCCTCTGGGTCCCCAAACACTGCTCCCCTGCCCTGTGGCTCAGGGATTCATGGAATTGCCCTGCTCAGCGAACTAGCCGACCTGGAGATCCAACGTCAGAGGAGTGAGCATGCCACACAAGGTAAGCCCTGGCCACAGCCATCCTCCCTAAGACTCTGAGAGTTGGCTCCTCAGGCTAGCTCAGAGTCAGCTGACTAGACAGTGGCCTGGCTCAGTTGTCCCTGAAATAAGGAGGACTCTTAAGGAGTGTGTCATCCCTATGTAGACTCTTGTTCATGAAAATCAAAGGTGTGTGTGCCATCTGCTATAGGATCCCCGACAGCACTGGTGATGCCCACTGGTTCCAGGCAGGGCCCTTGGGATGAGGTCCATCCCTCCATGGTTTTGGGGTGGGGGGCTTCTGCCCCGTGCATTTCTCATGGGAGATACCAAGGCCCAAGGATGGAGGTTAGATTGAGGCCTCACAGCAGGAACGGGACCAGAAGCTTGGCCTCCTTCTCCTCTGCCAGGCCTCTACCACTCAGCTGTGGAAAAGGTGGCACCAGGCTGGGATCAGCTGAACCCCTTCAGAGCACCCATGCACCCCACCAAAGATGGGGCCAGGGTGGAAGCTTGTAGGGATTTCTGCTCCAGGCTGGCCTTTGGGACAAGGAGCTCCTGGCCCCCCCCCCCAGCCCCCCAGGGACCCTGAGGTAGGGCTGAAACAGCAGGGTGAGGAGAGACTGGAGGCCCCGTGCCAGGCTGGGGCCACAGTACTTCAGATACCCAAGGGCAGTCTGCTTGACCAGCCTCAGCCCTCCCCATGCAGGGGACCCCACATGACCCCCTGTTCCCCTCCATGCCAGAAGCCCCCTTTTTATTTCCAGAGCAGCGACCACCTTCCCTTGGAACCCCAGAGGAAGCCCCTCCCTGGTGGGGAGTACCTCATCCAGGCATTGTGTTACAGGATATTTATAGAAAGGACCTAACAAAGTCCTCAGGCCTTGTTTTCCTGTTGCATAAAGCTCTCTGTGCCCTGTGTCTTTTGTGCAGTGTGGAGATAAAGTGAGTGTTCTTGTAAAGCTAATTTTCCTGAAGGCCTCTGTCAGTCTTCTGCTAGGGGCTGCTACAGGGCGGCCTCAGGCCCACAACAGGCTGGATCCTGGACAGGAGTCACTGGGCAGGGGGGCAGCACCAGGAAGTACCTGCCCTGGAGACCCTGCTTCTAGGAGGGGCTGTGCAGAGGGAATAAGCAGGGAGCCCTTGCTGGGATAGGCTCCCAGCTGGACCTCCAGGGAGGCCTTACTTGGGCCTCCTGGTCACTGGTGTCAAGACTGAGCTTCCAGGGGCTCCTGGGACATGGAGTAGATGCCAAGCCACGTGTGTGTGAACACACACGCACGCACACCACGTGAATGGCAGCAGGACTGGAGCCCATTCATTGAGTAAACACATTAGAGCAGGTGTCCTGGGTGGGAGGGCACATGGTGTAAGCTAGTGTGGGCACTGAAGCTGTCAGGTCAGGCCAGCTGCAGTCCACCCTCCCGCTTCCCCTCTTGAAGAAGCCATACTCCATTCCTCTCCTGCCCTGCCCCATGTCCCCCATCTCCCCAGCCCTGTAATGGGCTGTTCCTAAGCCACAGACTTTGTAGTGTCCCTACAAAGTGCAGTGGCTGTTGTGACTGGTATCAGTCAACTCAGCTTCATCCTGCACCTCACAGCAGGGTCCACAGAGGCGCAAATGGGAGAAGGAAGTGCTGAGTCAGGCCCGTGGGGCTTGGCACCCAGACAGAGGGGTATGGGTTCCAAGGAAAGCCTTGAGTGACTCAGACCCACCCCATAGGCCTGGCAGAGCCAGGGCACCCAGAGCAAGAGCAGGAGAGGAGCAGAGGAACTCTGATGCATCACAGTGACCCCAAGAGATGGAGACCTGGGCATGTGGCTGATGGGTTTGCAGACAGGCCTTCACTGCTGATGGCAGAGGAAGCTGTGTGCTCACGCTAGGAGAAAGCCCTCATCCTCCTCCACCCAGCATGCCAGGGACCCACAACTTGTCTCTAGGCTGGGGATTTCCTGTGGTGGAAATGCATAGCCCTAGGCTAGAACTTGTGCCCAGAGGTTTGATCATCTGCCAGCTGCCCCTCCCGATACCTCTTGGTATTGAAGGAGACTAAGCCTCCATCCTCTGGACTCTACCTCCTTGCCCCGTGTCAGTTGTGTCCCCCCCCAAATATTTGACAAAGGTGCCCATCACTTTGTAGGGGATTCTTTGGCTGGGGTTTGCTGCTGTTTCCTTCTGCTTAGATTTCAGGGGTGTATCTGTGGCAAGGGCCCATAGAACAAGACCACATCCTCTCCTAGGTGCCCTCGGTGGCCAGGAGGTTTTGATTTGTCAACATGGCCGTGTTCACTCCCTTTCTGCCCCTCAGTAGTCAGAAGTGCTTGGTGAGAGGTGATGTGGAACCACTTGAGGCTCCTCCTTCCTCTTCTCACACCCCATCCTGTGCTGGTTTGCTGGCAGCAGTGTGACCAGTGGATTCTGTGTCTTTTCAGCTACTATACTCCATCGCTGCCACTGCTTATTCTGATGACCAAATTGCCCCAAGTTTGATCAGTGGACCCCTTCCTTTGGCCAGCTCCTGTGTGTTTTCCATGTGTCTCTGTCACTCTTCCTTGCTTTCCGGAGTAATTCTACAGACCCCCCCCCCAACCCCCAGCCTCAGGCTGGGAGCAGCCATGTCTCTGAGGGGCCCGTTTCCTTCCAGTGCAGAATGGTGTTAGGAGTCCAGGACATTAGGGATACTCAATGCCACTGGGTGTTACTGTTCGCAGGCACCCCTCAAAGGACACCACTGCCTCCACTCTGACCCCATGCTGGGTCATCCTTCCCCGCCCCTCCCCAGGTCTTCCCTACTCCTGCCATCACCAAGGTCACTATGAGGGTGGCTTGTAGCACCTGTACCACCCCCTACCTTGAGGCCTCAAATGACCCTCCCATGTCTCCTTCCTTACCTCTGGCCAGCCCATGCCCTCTACCCCCCACCCTAGAGTCAGAGCATGCTGGAAATTTCTATGTCTGTGTGTTCAGTCAAAAGGACAGGAGCAGCTGAGCACCACCTTGGGGCCTAGAGAGAGTGTAGAGGATCAGAGGGGAAAGCAAGGCCCTAGTGCTCCACCAGGTGTCTTCCTCACAAGGAATTGTGGGACAGGAAGTGGGTAGTTCTTAGCTTGTAGCCTTAAACCACTAGCTTAGCCACATGGACCTGCAATTTGGGAAGCATCTTTCTACCTCACCTTGAACTCGGTTCATTGGTTAGAGCCTCAGTACCCTCCATCTGGTGGAGTCGTAGAGTCCTTGAGAGGGCATGCAGGTGCAATGCTGGGAGCTAACCTGAGGGCCTGCCTGCCTGCTCTGATGCTAAGGGGTAGTCTCCCAACCAAGAGGCCACAGGCCTCTTGGGCCATCATCCCTGTGGCCTGACCCTGTCCTTGGTCCTCAGGTAGAGGGCCAGTGCTGTGCTGGAGTAGGAGCTAATGGGAAGAGCCTCTTTGAACCCATTTTAAAAATTGTTGGGTTGGTGGAGTGGCTCAAGTGGTAGAGCACCTGCCTAGCAAGCATGAAGCCCTGAGTTCAAACCCTGGTACTGCAAGACAAAAAAATGTGTGTGTGTGTGTTAACAAAAAAGCAAAAGAAAAGCCTCTCAGAGGGGCAGTGTGTGACCCACACTGACCCTCCTATCCCCCAGCAGAGGATGAAGATGTGCTGGCCTTCAACCTGCAGCACCTCGCCACACTGGCCACAGCCTGGTCCCTAGTGGAGGCTGCCAGCCTGGACAGCTCAGTCACCTCAGCCCAGCCCCAAGCTGCTGATCCTGGCCAAGGCCCCAGGCTCACCCCCCGCATGCAGATCCTGCAGCGCAAGGACACCTGGACACCCAAGATCAAGCCTGTGAGTGGGGGGTCCCGTTGCCCTACTGCTTAGTGCCACGGCAGGGCAGGGGAAACTCCTGCATGCCCAGGCTGCCCCTGCCAGCCTGTCCTGCTAGGACTCTTAGTCACCTGTTCCCCTATACACAGGTGTGTCCCCTGAAGGCTGCCATCGATCGGCTGGACACACAAGAGGTAGAAATGCGTATGCAGCTGGCAGAATTGCAGCGGCGCTACAAGGAGAAGCAGCGGGAGCTGGTGCGCCTGCAGCGCAGGCATGATCACGAGTACGCCTGGAGCTGGTGGGCTTGGGGGGCACCCAGGGCAGGTGCCGGGGCAGGCATGGGCACACATCAGGACTTGCCCACTAACTTGTGGGCAGTGGCCATTCCAGGGTGGCTGGGAAGCTGAGGTCTAGAGGCTCCCAGAGCCGGTGACACTTAGGAGACCTGGGGAATGAGACTTTCATCCAGTGAGGAAATATACTAGAGACAGGGCCTCACTGGAAGAGCCAACAGCCCAGCAGATGCCAGTGTAGGGGGGCCTGTCTACAGAGTGGAGGAGCAGTAGCCAAAGGGAGTCTTGGTGTGACTATGGAGGGCTGGAGGCCAATGTGGGAACAGAAGACACCTGTAGTGTCTTCTGCAGCAGGGGCAGTGGGAGCTCCCTAGTTGATGTGTGCAGGACACTTGGAGCCTGGGGCAAGCAGGAACAGAACTTCAGGCAGATAGAGCTAAGTCCTGCTCTTAGCCTGCCTAGCCAGGCTCCCCAGGCAAAACTTTGGGAGCACCTGCCCCCACCTGAGGCAGTGTTTCCCAGGGCATCGCCCTGTGCTTGGACAGGAGGGCCATAAGCTTCTGACAGTGTTCCTTCCCCCCACCCATCCCCCAACATGGTCTCCAGGAGAGAAGAGAGTTCACGGAGCCCTGCCCGGCGAGGGCCTGGCCGGCCAAGGAAGCGTAAGCATTCCAGCTCGCTGCCCACTCTGCGTCCTGGGGGCCAGCTTGCCAGGAGTGATGGCAAAAAAGCCAAGTGAGTCTTGGGTGTAGGGACAGGGTGGGCAGGGCTATCTCAGGTACCCTCAAGGCCCAGGAAGCAGGGCCCCATCTCATCTTGAGCATCCAAACTCTCTGGGCTGCTTGTTCTCCGCACACCTTATCCAAAGGCCCGGCATGACCCCTTCTAGAACTCAGGGCCTCCAGAAGCATCCAGTGGACAGAACTTGGCTGGGTGGGGCAGGCACTGCCTAGTACAGATACCCCCTGTCCCCCTCCCTGTGCCAGGCCATCAGCATCAATGCCACGCTCCCGGGAAACTGCTGCCCCTAGCCCAGCCATACCAGCTGTAAGAACCTGGCAGTGGCAAAGGCCCTGGCATCACCCCACCTGCACCAACGGCCAGCCTGGCCCCCTTGCGTGCGAGGCGGTGTTGCGTAAAAGGCTCTTTATCTGCACTGTATAAAGTCGTTGGTCACGCTGTGCTGCTGCTCACGGCTGCTGCACGATGTTATTATCCATTACCCGCCCGGTGCAGTCGTTGGCGCACTCCTGGGCCGGGTATAATTGTCCTTCTCGGCTACAAATTGCCTCTCCCGGCAGGCTCATTTGCATAAATCCTCTGAGCTCCTCCAAACACGATTGGCGCGCGCGCGTGTGCAGTGCATCAATCCTGATGATTTGGTAATAATAGTTAAATCGGCACTAAATGGTTCCTTCAATTAAGACAGAGGCAAAAAATTAATCTCAGGGCTTTATGTCACAAAACATTAGCGAATGCAGAGAAGGTTACGGGGCGGGAGAGTTTGCGTGGGCTGCAGGCGCAGAGGGGATTCACCATATGGCTGGGGGCCTTACTAAGCTGTCCCTCCACCCTGTCCTGGTGTCACCCCAGGGGAGCTCCTGGTGTCTCCCTTTGAGAACCAGCCTGCAGCGTTGGGGCTGGTGGGCAGGCCTGACGTGGCCACTGGATGCTGGTGGCCTTGTTAGAGAGCCTGTACCCTCTCCCTGGCTGGCCCTGGCAGGGCCACACATGCTGTACTCCAGCCCCCAGCCCCGAACCCCAGCCAGGAGGCTTGGTCTCATGACTGCATCACAGCTGCCCACCTCATCTGACCCAGAGAAGGAGCCAAGTCCAGGGACTTTCTCATCTCTTCCCTCTACCTGCTCCTGTCCCCACTCTCCAGCCATGCTGGGACCCTGTATGGATAGCTGTCACAGAGCCTTAGGGACTGGGCCTTCTGCCCTCAGGATGTGGGAGGCAGGAAGCTGGGGTCTAGGGGGCTCCTCGGAGCTGCAGGGACTTCCTGCCTGGCCTCCGTGGGCAACAGAGGCCCAGACTCCTCACTGGACAGGAAGATGGAAAGGGGAATCTGACCACACCAGGCTGCAGCCAGGACAGGCCCTCAGTCCCATACCCACTCATTGTCATGAGCAGCCCTGTGAGTGGAGAAGTACTGACAGGCTAAGACCCCTCAGCCCCTGTCCAGCCGAGAGCAAGCAGATACCACCTCAGCCTCAGTTTCCTTATGGGGAATGGGACTGGAAGGAAAATGAAAGCACCCACTGGGCACACGGTGTAGGGGAAGGATGAGTGTCCACATGGTGGACTGACAGATGTGCCGGGATCAGGCGGACCCTCTAGCTATGTCTACTTCAGCTGTTGGGCCCACCTTGACCCTTGACTCTTGACTCAACATCCAGGCTGGAGGATATAGCACACCTGGGGAACATGGGGAAACTGAAGCTAGGTCTCAACAGGTCCCAAAATGGATAGTGATGCAGGTTTCCTTGACAGGACCCTGATTGAGGGCCTGACCTGGGCAGTATAGGGGGTCCCCGGGGAACTGGAAGAGAGAGTCTGCATTCCTTTATCTGCTCCCCTTACCCTATTGGGAGTGGACCCTGTCCACTCAGGAAGCTGTGTCTTTTTTTTGTTCCTAGCTTTGGTAGTATCTGGCATTGAATACTTACCAATGGCCAGGCCACCCAACCTCTTAGGCACCCATGTTATTGTCCCATTTTCCAGGTGGAAATGGTTAGGCCACAGCTCAGTCACGCAGGGACCAAGTAGCCACAGAGCTCTGGTTTCTGAGAACTGGGTATCTCTCAGGGAGTCAGGGTTCTTGCCAGTTCCCAGACCCTCCTACCTGGGCTCTATGACACTACCCCAAGGGCATCATTCCTCCCGTGGGATAGTAGGAAGAGCGGGCGTAAGAGAAATGCCCCATTTCTAGCACAGCCTGGCAGAGGACGGGGCAAACATGGGCCCAGAACCATTGAGAGCTGATGGTCAGTGGGACCACCACCAGGTCCCCCAAGAGCACTTCTCCCAAGAGGCAGGGCCTGCCCTCAGAGGGACAGTGGGCTGTCCTTGGCATATAGGCTGCTTCTCATGACCCACTATGAGCCCTGTAAGGGAGGCTGAGGCCCAGGCACCTGTGCCCTGCTGCAGTGCCTCTCCCTACCCTGTACCCACCACTACCTCATCCCCAGGGCAGTGCGGGCCAGCCTGAGTCTGCTGTGTGCTGAGCTGCGAGGCGATGAGCCCACAAGGAAACGGAGCAAGCTAGAGAAGAGTGTCTACACGGGCTTGCAGACAGCCTCCACAGTGAGTTCCTAGCCTCCACCCTCACCCCAGGGAGGTGTGATGCTGTGAGGTGTTGGGCAGGTAGCAGGTGTTGGATATTCTCCCATTTCTGTGCGAGCTCCCAGCTGGGATATTCAGATCACCAACCAAGGTTCGGCAAGATTTGAGTACCTCGATTACAGGAGATGGAGCCTCCAAATGTGCAGATGTGATTGGGCTGTTACTTCCTGGCACACCTGACGGCAGGTCCGCCTGTGTGCCCTTGCCCGCCACTTGCTCCCTGGTGTTCCTCTGCCCCTGGCTCACTCCAGCAAATGGAAAAACTACACAGGTAGCTGCTAATGGGAGGACGTGTTCAGAGCATGACCCCTGGCCTTTCTGGGGATGGCTCTGAGCACCATGTTCACAGTGCCAGCTTTACCTGATGTGAGCCAGCAGAGCGAGTGCCTCCCACTCTGCCCTTCGCCACAGCCCTGGGAGGAGCTGTCGGCAGTGAATTCAAGCCTGTTGTCACATGGCCTTTGCACTTCCAGATCAGGAGGGTGGTAATTGTGCCCAGGAAACTGCTTTTTATCCATTCTTTATAGAAAAGCTAGAAAGCAATCCCCATTGCCTCCTGACCCTTGGCCTCCCATGCACCATCCTGAATAGGAGGGTAGGTTGGAGACTGGAGCAGGGAGGACATGCGCAAGCATCAACCCCAGTAGACAGCCCTGTGCCCCCCAGACAGTTAACTTCTTTCAGGGCAAGACCCCAGGGTGCTCCTTCTGAGCCCCATATGGGGCCTGACTGGGCCAGGGGTGGGGTCCGAGGGTATAGTCACCATCTCCCCATTTGCAGGAGAAAGTACAGTGCAAGAAGAGCAGTGGCCAGAGTGAGCTGGCGTCCTCAGTGGCCCACAAGGTGGCCCAGCTGAAGCCAAAGGTCAAGAGCAAGGGGCTCTCTGCTGGCCTCAGTCCCTTCCAGCGGAAGGAGGCTGCCCCGGGTGGCCGCATCCGGAAGAAGCTGTCACGAGCCAAGAGCACTAAGGTATCTGCGGCAGCCCGGCACCCACAGCCCGACGGGGATGGTGGCAGGGAGATGTCCAAGTTCCCAGCCCAACCAGCGGTGGCCATGGCACATGAGGCAGGCAAGTTGTTGGTTTGAGTGGCCAGGGACAGGCTGGGGAAGGAGCCTTGTCCCCAGGGTGGCACTCAGTGACTCTCTGCATGGGGAGGAAAGAGGCCCCTGGACACATCCTGGAAAGCAAGTTAAAAATAGCCCCGCCTGCTCCAGCCTCCAGTCCTGCAGCGTCCGGCAGGCTGCCCGGGGTGTTATCGCTCCCCCAGCAGACATATGTCCGCCAACAGCCTGGAAAAATAGACACTTCCTCCCTCCCAGCCCCTTCCCTGAGGGCCAGAGGTCTGAGAAAGAACAAAGGGAGTTGCTGCTGGCGGTGGAGGGAGGCAGGAAGCGGGGCCCATATGGACCAGAGGATGGCAGAGAAAGGGGAAGGGGCTCCCTGGAGAGGAGACCCAAGCCCTGCAAGATGGGGATAGAATAAGGAAAATCCCATTCCATCATTTGCCAGACACCCTCAGTGTGACAGCCAGGGCCCCCACTTCCTAAATCCTCCCAAAAGCAGCCCAGAAGAAGGCTGTCTTCATTTATAGCCCCTGAAGACCTACGTGTGCATAGGATAGACCCTATCCCATGGCAGTGCTCAACACCAAGTCACCAGGTCTCTGCTGTCCCCCAGGCAGCGACTATGACAGTGAGGACTGCCAGGCTCTCCTGGGGACAGAAGCAGCTCCCAAGGAGCCCGGACTGGTGTTGCACCCAGGGGCCAGCATAGCTGTGCTGGGACCCTCACCCTCCTCCGTGGTCAAGATGGAAGCCAACCAGAAAGCCAAGAAGAAGAAGGAGAGGCAGGGCTTGCTAGGTAACCAAGAAACCAGGGCAGGCTGGGGTCAGCCTGGCCAGCAGGGGCCCCTACAAGCCAGGACTCATCATGGCCTCTCCTCCCTCCCACAGGGACCTGCCACCTGTCCAGCCCTGAGAGTGAGGTCAAGATCAAGAGGCGTACAGTGAAGGCCAAGGTGGGTGCCAAGCTAGAGCGGCCCCCAGGGCGGCGACCTCTAGGTGCACCAGGCAAGAAGAAAGTCAAGGGCAAGGCCAGAGGCAGCCTGCGTGCAGAGCCAGGGGCTGCTGCCAGTAGGGACACCCTCTTCAGCCCCACCCGGGCCTTTACCTGCCGGGAGGAAGGCAGCAAACTAGCCAGCGAACGCCTCAAGAGAGCCACACGCAAAAGCACCATGCTGCAGCCAGTGCTACGGGTAAGGCCAGTGGGGTTAGTGTTTTCCCTAATTGGGAAAGGCCTTCCAGGGCCCACACACCTCCCTCCTGCCCCACTCTCGCCCCCTGAACCCTGGGTCAGCCTGGGTCATAGCCTGGGCTGGTTGTGGGCAGGAAGACCATTGCCACCCTCACATCTGTCTTTGTCCCTTTCACAGAGGAAGAACGGGGCCCTGTCCATTGCTCTGTCAGCCCGCAATGCCAAGGCCATCCTGGGGAAGGGCAGAAAGGTGGGCAAGGTGAAAAGCAAGATGGTCAGCAAGCAGGTAGCAGTCCCCCCAGCCTGGGAGCCAAGCTAGGGCCCAGCTCTTCCCTGCCCCAACCTGACCCCTTTGGTCCATCCAGGGCCAGGGCCGGGCCGTGAGCCGGCTGCTGGAGAGCTTTGCTGTGGAAGACGACTTTGAGTTTGATGATGACAGCAGCTTCTCCGAAGAGGATGAGGAGGAGGCCAGTGGCCAGCTAAGCGCAGAACAGAGCGCAGCCCTGGGTAAGTGATCAGGGCTGGGGTGGAGGGCAGTGCTAACTGCCTGGGCAGGAGAGATGGCAGGGCTTGGCCACACTGACATCCTCCCCCTGCAGCACGCTCCTGCACCATCCACAAGGAAGACCTGCACGACGGACTGCCGGTGCTCATCCCCAAAGAGGACAGCCTGCTATACGCAGGCAGCGTCAGGACTCTGCAGCCCCCTGACATGTGAGACCTGGGGCCTGGGTGGGAGGGAAGCTTGTGGTCTGCGGCCTAGCAGGTGAGGAGACTCCTGCAAAGCCCCTCATGCTCACCAATGTCCTCAGCTACAGCATCGTCATTGAGGGCGAGAGAGGTAACCGACAGCGGATCTACTCTCTGGAGCAGCTGCTGCAGGAAGCGGTGAGGAAGACCCCTGCCCTGCAGGGGAGGTGGGCTTGGCAGCTTTGCCCCAGCCCTGCAGCGAGCCCCCATGGACAGGCCCTACCTGCTCACAGGCCACTGCCCTGCCACTCATTGCAGGTTCTTGATGTCCAGCCACAATCCAGCAGGCACCTTCCACCAGGCACCAGGGTCTGTGCCTACTGGAGCCAGAAGTCTCGTTGCCTGTACCCGGGCAATGTGGTCCGAGGTAAGTGTGCCCAAGACTGGGACACAGGCTAGACCCCTCTGCAATCCATAGAGCTCCTAAGGGGAACCCCCGTTCCACATAGTCCAGCTTGCCCTGGAGGTTGGAGTGGGCAGACTTGGATATGTTTAGAGCAAGTTGATCAGATCAGCTCACCAGTGGCCATGAGAAAGTCAGGGGGGTATGGGATGGGGGAGACTTCCACATCCAGCTAAGTAAGGAAAGGACTCAGAGCCCCAGTGCCGGGGTCACCAAATCCACCTTGTGCACACCAGCTTCCCCTAGGCAAAACTTGACCCCAGAGCAGGGCAAGTGGGGTCCCTGGGATAGGTAGGCTTTGGATCCAACCAGGTAAGTTGGCTGGGGAGACAGGAGGCCTGCTGGACACTCCTGATAGGGGCCGCCTCCAGGCATGACTTGTCTGAGAGGTATACTTGCACCTGTATGTGTGGTGGGGGAAGGTCAGGGCATATGTAGGCTGGCTGTGATACAAGCCAAAGGAAGGCATCTGTTCCCAGGGTTACCACGGCAGCTCCAGGGTCAGATGTGGTCAAGGAACAGCAATATCCCAGTCTGCACCCCCATCTTTCCCCCACCCCACTCCCCGCCTCCCCACCCAGCAGACTGCTGTATGCTCAGGGCATACCCCCTCTGCAGGCACCTCCAGTGATGAAGAAGAAGACCTGGACTCGGTGGTGGTGGAGTTTGATGATGGGGACACAGGCCATATCGCCGTCTCTAACATCAGACTGCTGCCTCCAGACTTCAAGATCCAGTGTGAGTACCCCAAGATCATGTGGGGGTAGAGGCCCCTCCCTGCCCACATCAACTCTCTGGGGTCCCCTCCTGCCTGGGCCTCTACCAACTCTAGACAGGCTCCCAAGGAAAGGGACAAGGGGTGGCAGTCACCTAGCAGGCCTATACTGAGTCCCTCAACCCACTCTGCAGGTACAGAGCCCTCTCCAGCCCTACTGGTGTCCAGCAGCTGCCGGAGGACCAAGAAAGCATCCAGTGAAGCGCCCCCTCCCAGTGAGGTCCCCACTCCCAGCCTGTCCCCTAAAGTGCAGGATGGCCCCGAAGCTTCCAAGACTCCCGGGAAGAAATCCATCAGCAAAGACAAAGCTGGTATTTTCAGGACTGCCAAGAACCTGGGCCGGGGGGCTGGGGAGGGGGGGGACTCCTCGGGGTGGGAGGCACCAAGCGGTGCACGGGGCCTGGCCGGGTGGGGGTTGGGGGGAAGGGGCAGGTGAAGGCAGCCTGGTGTGCCTAGCTAGTACGGCTGACCCTACCTGGCTTCCCCCCCCCCCCCCCCCCCCGCAGGCAAAGCCGACCTCCTAACCTCAGGTGCCAAGTCCCCCACAGGGGCCTCAGACCACTTCCTAAGCCGTCGAGGCAGCCCCCTGCTGAGCTGGTCAGCAGTGGCCCAGACCAAACGGAAAGCGGTGGCTGCTGCAGCAGGCAGCAAAGGGCCGGGGGTGCTGCAGAACCTGTTCCAACTCAACGGCAGCTGCAAGAAGCTGAGGACCCGCGAGGCCCTGTTCCCCGTGCACAGCGTGGCCACCCCTGTGTTCGGCAATGGTTTCCGTGCCGATTCCTTCAGCAGCCTGGCCAGTTCCTACGCACCCTTTGTTGGCGGGGCCGGGTCTGGGCTGCCCGGAGGAGCCCACAAGCTGCTACGGGCCAAGAAGCCTGAGCGGGCCGAGGCTGAGAAGGGTGGGAGGCGGAGGGCAGGTGGCGAGTTCCTGGTCAAGCTGGACCATGAGGGCGTGACCTCCCCCAAGAACAAGAACTGTAAGGCACTGCTCATGGGTGACAAGGACTTTGGCCCCAAGCTGGGGCGGGCCCTGCCCAGCCCTAGCTATGCACACCCGGCTCTTGTGGGCAAGGACAAGAAGGGACGAGCACCCGTCCACCCGCTGCCCATGGGACTAGCACTGCGCAAATACGCAGGCCAAGCTGAGTACCCACTGCCCTGTGACAGTGATTGCCCCAGCTCCTACTCAGATGAGGACGAGGACGCGCCAGGGCTGGCCGCTGGCGTGCCCTCCCGCTTCCTCACTCGCCTGTCCATGTCCTCCTCCTCGTCCGGCTCATCCACCTCCTCCTCCTCAGGCTCCATGTCCACCTCCAGCCTCTGCTCCTCAGACAATGAGGACTCTTCTTACAGCTCAGACGACGAGGACCCAGCCCTGCTGCTGCAGACCTGTCTTACCCGCCCCGTGCCCGCCCTCCTAGCTCCGCCTGAAGCCCTGCGCTCCAAGGGGGGTGGCCCCCACTCCCACACCCAGCGCTGCTTCCTGTCCAGGGCTGCAGTGGCCGGCGCAGGTGCGGGTGCTGGCCCTAGCGGCAGCAAATCCAAGCTCAAACGCAAGGAGGCCCTGACCTTCTCCAAAGCCAAAGAGCTTTCACGGAGGCAGCGGCTGCCCTCCGTGGAAAACCGGCCAAAGATCTCAGCCTTCCTGCCTGCCCGGCAGCTGTGGAAGTGGTCGGGGAACCCCACACAGGTAGGCAGCCCATCTACCTGGAGGGGCGTGGGGAGGACAAGGATCCAGAGGAGTTGCTTCTGTCCCCAGAAAAACTGGGGCTTGCTCTTACCCCCGTCAACCCTCATCCCTCCCTCTCTCCTTTCTTCATGCTTCTGTCCACTTTCAAGCTAACCGTTTGCAAGCCTCCAGGGAGGAACAAAAACCCACCTGCAATACAAGGCAAATAACCAGGGTCTAGATTTGGCTTTCTGAGGCCTTTGCCTTGCCTACATAATCACACAAACGATCCTCTCCCCAGCATTGCCTTGTGTCTTGCTTTCTATGTTGCTGTGCCTATGGGAACACCCGAACAACTTGGAAAGTGTTTGGACAACTTTCCGTGTTGATAAGTAGGATGGGCCAGCTTTGGGAGGGTTGCAAAAGACCCATTGCGTGAACACACGTTTTCTTTTCTTTTTTTGGCAGTACTAGGGCTTGAACTCAGGGCCTCACGCTTGCTAGGCAGGCGCTCTTAGCGCTTCAGCCACTCCCCCAGCCCCACATTTTTCTTTACCAATGCTTACTCTGTATGTGGACCTGTGGTTGTTTGGGGGGTGGGGGGGTTGCCCTTGTAACAACACTGTACTGAATATCTTCCACACATCTCTGTGCTAGATCCAGTGTGCCTTTAGAGGCTGTTACAGTCTTTCTGTCATGACTAGTGTGCAGGGAAAATCCAGGCATGGCTCACCTTGCCTGAGATCCATGGCTTTGGTGGCCTTCCTCCAGCAGTCGTGTGGCTGTTTTGTGCCCTCACGCATGCGTGGGCACACATGCAAACACACAAAGACGCACCAGCTGTGCCTCCCGTGTGCTCTCTCTGGGCTGCCTCCTGTCCTCAAGAGCCCTGGGCTGCTCATTGCCCCTGTGCATCTTGCTGTCTCCCCTGCAGAGGCGGGGCATGAAGGGGAAGGCGAGGAAGCTGTTCTACAAGGCCATCGTCCGGGGCAAGGAGACTCTGTGTATCGGGGACTGCGCGGTCTTCCTGTCAGCTGGGCGGCCCAACCTGCCCTACATTGGCCGTATCGAGAGCATGTGGGAGTCATGGGGCAGCAATATGGTGGTGAAGGTCAAGTGGTTCTACCACCCTGAGGAGACCAAGCTGGGGAAGCGGCAAAGCGACGGGAAGGTGAGGGTCCCAGGGAGGTGCGAGCAGGCACAGCGGGAGCTAGTCCTACCCACCAAAGCAAAGACGCACCAGCTAGAGCACCTCCTTTCCCTCACTGTGAGGCCTCCTTGTCCCAGGATGCCACAGGCTCTGCCAGGGGCAACGCTGCTGCTAGCTGAGCCCTGGAGCAGGCCACCTGCACCCCTCCCCACTGTGCCACTACTGTGTGTCCCTGTAAGACCTAAGTTGATCCTGTCACCCTGGGGAGCTGTGACCCATGGCAGCATTTGGCACTGAGCAGGTCTCATTCGTGCCTGGGGTTCTGGCAGCCTCCATGGGCCCTCTGTTCCTCGACTCTGCCAGCACAAGACAGAAAATCCCCCCAGCCCACCCTGTCTTTCCGAAAGAAGAAGTCGTGTTCTAGGCAGTGCAGAAGAGCCCACCTGGAGGAGAACAAATCTTTCTCCAACCCTATGCAGCTGTGGGACCTGGGCCTAGGCTCTCAGACTTAAGTGCAAACCTTCTCCAGGTCACCTTCCCTACCACAGGGTCCCTTCCCAGTTATAGGGGCTTGCAGGCCTCAGCCAGCCCCAACACCATGTGCCCTTGCTCAGCAGAATGCACTCTACCAGTCGTGCCACGAAGACGAGAATGACGTACAGACCATCTCCCACAAGTGCCAGGTCGTGGGGCGGGACCAGTTTGAGCAAATGACTCGGAACAGCAAGTACCAGGACAGACAAGACCTCTACTACCTGGCAGGCACCTATGACCCCACCACTGGGCGCCTGGTGACAGCTGACGGTGTGCCCATCCTGTGCTGAGTTGCTCTCATTTGCCCACCTCCTGCCTGCCCCGGCCACCTGTGGAGCCATGAGGTCAGCGAAGCCAGGACAGGTCAGAGCAGATATGCAAACCCACCAAGGTGAGATCAGGCTTCTCTGTGATGTTCCCTGGAAAAAGAGCTCTTAAGCGTGGACCCCAGGCCCATCTTCTCTGCTATGGGAGAGCTAGATGGGCCCCCACCCCCGCGGGGACGTGGTCACTCTATTTTCCCCGCACTGCAGTTCTCGAGAGATTAGAATCCAAGCCATATTTCCCTAGTACCTCCGACTGTCTCCCACCAGGGAAAGCAGAAATCAGGTGTGTTGTCTATTTATTTCTCTGTAAATATTGTATTTCTGCGGGGAAGTTTTACTGAAAGAAAGTGGAAAAGAAGTTTTCCCCACTGTGTGATGAGTGTGAGTGTGTGTGTGTATGTGTGTGTACATGCACACACGTGCATGTATGTAGGAATTTTGTTCTGGAGTTTTCTTTGGAAATGCACTGTTCTCAGCATAGCTGAGTTCCGATGGGGGCATCTGTGACCACAGAGGCTGCTGGGGCAGGGGCGTGGCCAATGCCACATCAGATGGGACCTTTGTCATGCTCTCCAATCTCTTGGGGGCCGACTGCATAAGGTAGAATTCACCCTTGAGTGTATTTCCTTTTAATGCCTCTAGATAGGACTGGGGGTATAGCTCAAGCGGGAGAGCACCTGCTTTGCAAGTGTGAAGCCCTAAGTTCAAACCCCAGTCCCTTAAAAAAAAAAAAAAAAAAAGACACCATTGTTAATACATCTAGATAAAAGAAGTATTAAGGAAGGGTTTCTAGCAACAGGATGAAAACCAGGACCAGCTGGTTCCCCCAGCCCGGGAGGTTGACAGCAGCCATGTATATCTTACCTCTGTTTAAAACAAAACAAATGAACAAATATTTTAAAGTATCAATAAGAAAAAGGGATGCTTTGATTTCTTTCCTGAATATTCCAAGTTATTTCTGATTTCCGTTTCCACGGCCAGTTTGTCCCAGGGAAAGAAGTCTGGCGCCTCTCAGAGGCAGTGTGGTCAGTCCCTGACCCTCTATCCCCACCTCCCCAACTTGGACCCCTTCCTCTCCTCACCAGGGCCTCAATTTTCCTTTCCTAAGAGCAGCAGGGCTGCCTTTGATGGGGCACCTGGTCCAGACCTTTATCTGGAGTCTGGTCTGCAGGTTCACCAAGGGGATGAGTATGAGATGCCCCTTTTCCCACCCCAAACACCCTCCCAGAACCCCGCCACTTCTGGCTGACACACTGGCCTGCTCGGGTTCAGACGGTGACGAGGCTGAGCCAGAGGTACTTAAGTTGAGAAGGAAAGTAAAAAGGCAGGGCTGCCCACCCTGAGAGGGAAGACCCCTCTCTCTGCTTCCTTTTTCCTCCAACCCAGCCCCTGACCCTCAGCCCTTTCTGCCCACCTGACTGCCTTGGGAATTCCTGGGCCTTTTCTGTAGCCACTTGGCAGGGCAGATATCATAGTGACCTTCCATGACCGCACCTGGCCCCAAGTACCAGAGCCCTGGCACCCTTCATTTGTCTCATGACAGTAAAGCAAGCCAGACCATGGCCAGAAAGCCCTTGACCTTAGACATTGGGGGGCTACATGCTCTGCACATCCTCCTGTGCTGAGACTCCCCAGGTCCCACAGAGCTGCAGGAAAGCCCTGGGAAGCAGGGGTAAGTGAGCACCCCCGCCAGGACCCTCTCAGTCCCCCTTTCTTTGTTCAGGCCCAGTAGGAACCCGTCCCCATCCCAGGGGCCTTGTTTGCTTCAACTGCTGCCTGGTCACCCAAAGGTCCATTCTGGGTGGCCACACACAGGACACTCAAGGATGGGGAGAGTTCCCTGCACCCGACCATCTCTTTCCACCCCGAGTCTACCCTGTGTCTCTGCATGAGTGCAATATTTCATTCCTGGTGGTCGTCTGGAGCGATGGCCCACTGAGGGTCCCCTTGCGGCTTGGGAGTCAGATGTCAAATGAAGAAAAACGTGCCACGGCTGGAGCGAGAATTACGGTTGTTTTAAACCCATGTACCGAGGAGTGAGCACGAAGAGAAAGGACCTTTTTCTCAGCCGCCTTGTGGATCTTTCTTTTCCCCTGTGCTGGGTTGTCCTCTTTGTGTTTTCTCTTTCTTTCTGTGTGTGTGTGTGTGCGCGAACGGCGTGATCCTCCCCCAAACGTGGTTAACCGTGGCGAAAGCTCGATTCTTGTACATGTGTAAACTAAGAGGATGGTTGGAATTTTTTTTCAATGTAAACACTAAAAACAAAACAAACACACAAAGGTTTTATGAACAGCAAACTCTATGTAAAGGCATTTTAGTATTAAATTTTTTATTGATAACTTGCTTAAGAATAAATCTATGAACTATTGTACAGGTTTTCTTTCAGTGGTTCCGATTGTGACTATGCCTAGTTTCCATGAGCATATCGTGTTGAGTGCTCCCTGGAGACTCTGAGGCTCCACGGGTCTTAGTTACCTGTCCAGGTCCAAGAATGGGGGCATCTGGGCCAGGAAAGGAGCGTGTGACTAAAGTAGGTTTGAGGTGGCCTTAAGCTTGGAGACACCCCCAATACGTGGTCCCCTGTCTTGAGAAGTTCCCATCTGTGCAAGCTGGACCAGAACCTGTGACACCCCAGTCACTTATCTAGCCTGGACAGGTCCACGTGGCCATAATGGATGTCCCCGAAGGAGGAATAAGGTGGGACCAGCCCCCACAAGAAACTAGGGCAAGGGGGAAGCCCACTCAGCACTCTGGATGCCAGGAATGAACACTGCCAGGCAGCAGACCCCTCCTGGGAGGGCAGGAATTGATTCATTCAACATTCTTCTGCCTGAGCACTGTGCAGGAGAAAATTCTTAAAAAGCAATCCTAATTTTTTTTTTTTTTTTTTTTTTTTTTTTGGCAGTACTGGGGTTTGAACTTAGGGCCTCAAACTTGCAAGGCAGGTGCTCTACCACTTGGGCCACTCCACCAGCCCTCTTTTGTATTGGGTCTTTTTGAGATAAAATCTCATGAACTATTTGCCCTCCTGAAGGCAAACAGTTGAACCACACGATCCTCCTGATCCCTGCCTCCTGAGTAGCTAGGATTACAGGTGTGAGCCACCAGTGCCTGGCAGCAATCCTAATTGTTAAGCAGAGAATTTTGTGACTTGAGAACCAGGGCCCGAGGTCAGGAGTGTTTGTCTGGTATGAGGGTACACTGATCCCTCCAGCTGGGGGGAGCCTCACTCACGAGGCTAGTTTTTGTTTTCTCATCTTCTCCCAGACCCCTGGGGAGGAGGACGCCAGGGCAGGCCAGGTATGTGAGCGTGAGGTCAGACCAGGAATGGGGCTAGGACCAGCCCTTAGCCACTTCTGTGTGTTAAGAGCTGCAGGGTTATGTACGTACGTTCTCTCTCTCTCTCTCTCTCTCACTCTCTCTCTCACTCTCACTCTCGCTCTCACTCTCACTCTCGCTCTCGCTCTCGCTCTCGCTCTCACTCTCACTCTCCCGCATCACCAGCCCTGGCTGGTTCATGTTTTTCTCTCCACCCCTACCTCACTGCCCTCTCTTAGTCAGAGACCCCTTCCCTGAAAGCAGAAGACCCAGGTGCCTGTGTGACCCAGCCAGGACCTGTGACATGGAGTCTAGGAATAGAAGGAGCCCCACAAACTCTTCCTTCTGCCTGTTGGCAAGTCCCATAGAGTGGGGGTAAGACTGGGGCCACTGAGCATGAGGCCTTGAGGCTATTTGAAGCCAGGGTGCCTGTCCACACCCAGGAGCCCTGGAGGATCTAGTCAGCAGTGCCCACGGCCACAGGCTCTGCTCCTGGATTCTTTGAGATCATGACCTGACAGCCCCTTTTGGTGCGGCAAGTCTGGGGGTGGCATCCTGCCCGCCCCAGCTGCAGAAAGGAGAGTGGGTGGGCCACATAGGGGCCTGGGCCAGGCTAAGCATTGAGCGTGGGGTGCCTGCTATGGACAGGGCTTCTGGATTAGGGACCCTCTGTGGGTGGGGGAGGAAGCATAGATGTGGGGGTGGGGAGGACACCCAGTTTCAGTAACTTCTATTACTGGATAGAGCCAAGCTAGGCAGGGAGGGAGGTCAAGCCATTGATGTGGCTGCTGGAACCCCTGAGCTAGGAGTTTTAACAATGCCACCTTCTCTTGGCCACCTAAGAGCCTGCTTCATTCATGGAGGTCACACAGGGAGGCAGAGGTGAGGGAGGGAGGCTCTGGGGCAAGAGAGCCTGTGGGGTCAGGGTGGCATGGGTGACAGGCATAGAGGCTGGGGAACTTCTGCTCTGGAGCTGGCAGGCATTGGGTCCACATTCTCCACTGACCAACTTCCACAGTGCCAGCAGTGAACTAGGCAGCCACAGTGGGGGCCAGCTGAGCTGCCCACAGCCCAGCCACCAAGACCCTAGGGCACCTAAGACAAGCCAGCTAGAGAGGCTGGGCACTGCAGTGTCCACCAGCCGCACCAGGGCCACAGAGCCTAAGTAACTTAGCATAGCACCACGAGGTCGGTCACTCCTAGTCCAGCCAAGAACAGGACTGGACCCCTATGAGGCCTGGTAGTGCCAGCAATGACTTCAGGACTCATGGAGGCATCTATGGACAGCAAAGCAGGCAAGACTCTGGTTGTCCCTGGGGTGGTCCAGGCCGGCTTCCTGGAGAAGGTATTGCTGCCTAGGCTGAGTTGGAACTGCCCTGGACAGGACAGGCAGAGGGTAGACTAGGAACCCCCAGGGTGGTCAAGAGGAGGGGACTGGAGCTAGAGGGTAACAGAGGTCAGAGGACAAGCCTCCCCCACCGAGCAAGATAGGGCCTGCACGACCTGCTGGGCAATGGAGTCACCCCAAGGGTCCACAGTCAGCTGAAAGAGCACCCCCCTGCGGCCATGTCATCACAGAGGTGCTGGCACCAAGACAAGGGCCCCAAGGGGGCAGGGCTGCAGGGCCTTGTGGGCTGAGGGCCAAGGCCTGGAAACGGTAGCAGGAAAGAGGCCTGGATGAAGGGGTGCCACCAATGGGCCCAGGAATGTGGGCAGCTGTGGTGAGTCCCAGGGACACAGTAATCTTCCGGGAGCCCCTGCCTCCAGGCCCACCTTCCCTGAGGAAGTTCTGTGGGGAGCATGATGGGCCTGGGGTAGGACACAGCCAGCCCTCTGTAGTCTCCTCTCCTGAGCTCCACTCCCTCCTCCCCAATGTTCCCATCCTCTCCCCTCTCCCACTCTCCACTCCAGGTCTCTCTGCCCCCTCTCTCCTCCCGTCTCACCAGACAGGACAGCCCTGGCCTTCCAGAACCTCCTGCCCACAGAATGGGGCCTGGGCCAAGGACAGGACATGGATGGAAGGACATAGGGTTTTGGAACCCTGAGGGTTAAACACGCAAGACCACACTTTGATCAAGACAAACGAGCCATTATGTGAAATGCTGAGGCAAGATAAATGATGGCACTGGGTGATGAGATCAATAAAGTGATGTTTTATCAGGTAGAAATGACAGCCCGACTGATCGCAATTCGTTTTTAATACCACAAACCAATTGGAGACGAAGGAGCTTTAATTGCTGGTCCCCCAGCCCCAGTAAGGTTACCTGGGGCCGGCAGGGCAATGAGACCTGAACAGGCCAGAGCTGGGGGTTGCCACTGCAGCACAGCCTCAAGGGGTTCTCAGGGTCCATAGGGCCCACAGGGTGGGGAGGTTGGACCCCCAGCAGTCTCCTGAGTCAAGGTGGTGCAGCTGTAAGACAGCAGGTAAGGAGCTGGAGCCAGCTGAAGAAGCAGCCAGAAGTGTGTTACAGAATGACCTTGAGTGTGTTGCTGTAACTCCCCCTTGCTAAGACCCCACCAGGAGTCCAGAGGTCCAGCCTCCCTCCCCTTTCTGTTGCTACCCATCCCATCCCCATGGTTCTGATTGGTCACCACCTCTCCTCTGAGAGCCAGACACCAGGTATAGGACCTTGTACCCTCCATACCCTATCTCAGGCCACCTGCTCAGGCCTGCAGTGGGCAGTGACATAGACTGTCCCCTGGGTGGATAGGCTGGTATGTCATTTAAGGACCAGCCCTCTGCTCAGTTCTGGCATCCCCACCCTGCACCAGAGTGGATCTGGCAAGGAGACCAGGAAGCCCAGGTGAGCCAGGCCAGCAGCCAACCCCCAACTGAACAGATGTGGCAGGGTGAGGGGCAGAGTGTGGTGGGGACCCAGCCTCCAGACGAGGCCCCGTAGATGCCATCTGACTGTGATATCTCAAACCTCAGTGTCCTCACCTGCGAAATAGAGACCTCGTCTCTCTTGACCCCCACCTGCCATGACACCAGGATGAGGTTCATGGGAGCTGACCAAAGGGATTTCTGAACCTAACTGTGAACAGGGCCCACCAGGGCTCCCACAACAATGGCCCCAGCTTGATGCTTCCTCAATACCACCTGGAGGGAGTGACCAGGGCTTGAAAGGCATGGGGACTGGGCAAGGCCTCAGCTGGACATGGAGAAGCTACATTCCACCCTGCTGTCAAGTGAGGGGTCCCAGCTCCCCCACCTAGCAGCTCCTCGGGGACCAGGTGGCCATAGGATTGCACAGGGTATGGCCCTGGGATTGACTGGACTTTGCCTGAGGTGCCAGCTCCTGGGGTGCACGTGGGGGGCCTATACGTGCTCTTGCCCCGCTCAGAGCCACACTAAAAATCAGATGTGTAGCAACCACCTGCCGTGCCCTTGTGAAGGCGGCCTAGACACATGTCTCTCCATCCACACTCACAGGGAACCCCACGTCAGAGGATGACAGCCACCTGGGGACCCCAGGCAGGCTCTGAGACAGGGAAGGCTCAGAGGAAGAGAAAGCAAGCTTGCTTCGAGGCAGGGCTTGCACAGAAATTCAGGCGAGATGGATGGCAGCAGATGCCTGGGGCCGGGGCAGTTCTCCTGCACACCTCCTGCCCATCCCACCTCCTGAGAGTGAAGTGCTGACACCCAGTGCTCCTCTATCAACCTGTGTGTCCCCCAAGGCCAGCCCAACCCCAGGATGCCACGGACTTAGGTGAGGACCACACCCCTCAGGGGTGGTCGGATAGGTGAGATGCTGTGACTTTCAGAAACAGTGCTGGGAACCTCATCCTTCACCCTCCTCACCGTGAGGCCAGACCAGCTCTGGTGGCAACAAAAAGCTAGGTTGGCATGGAAACCCCAACACAGCCTGGCCCTGGGAGGGGGACAGAGGCCTCCCTGCAGGCGTTGGGAGCCATCTTGGTATAAGCCAGATAGGGGGTGAGGTGCTGGGTCCTCCAAACTGCTCAGATCCCTGACTCTGCATTTTGCAGACTCTGTACCCCTCTGCACAGGCTCTGTGCAGAGACTCCCAAAGGAGTCCTGAGAGCACCCAGCCCACACAGAAAGAGGGACAAGCCAGCCTGTACTAAGGTGGTCAAGTCCATGGCCAGAGCTCTCAGGACACTTGGGATTGATTTTGACATCCAGATACAAATTCTGGCTTCCATCCAGCCCACTGGAGTCCTGGGGCAAGGGCCTTCCTCAAGCAGGAGGAGCAGCAGACCAAGAACAGCAACTGACAGCAGTCACCTGGAGCCCAGAGGAAGGCTTACGGTGTGCACAGTGCAGGTCACCTGGCACTGCTGCAGAGCTTGGAAAACTGCTTCCTTAGTTTTGCACAGTCCTCTGACCACACCTTTTGCCTCCTTCCTTCACGTAGATTGAGTTTTCTGGAATGTTCCACCAGGTGCCATCGTGGCTGCAGAGTGCACAGGCCACCTCAGATGGGGTTTCCTGTCTGTTCACTGGGGATCCCAAGACAGACATCACCCATCTACAGAAAGTAAAGGCAAGGGACCAACACAGCACTCTTAGCCTGGCAAGCCAACACCTACTGCTTGCTGCAAACCTTCCCCAGTCCAGTCTCCTTTGACACAGGCCAGCAGGCCCCCCCACACCCAGTGCCACCCAGGGCTGGTGGGAAGGTGGCCAGTGCCTCAGCCAACTTCAAACATCTTTGAATTGGCCTTCCTGCTAGAAGAGGCCTGTGACATCCCTGGAGCATCACAGCAGGGTTCTGAGCACAGCATTTCTCAGCCCCCATGATGCGGTCTGACCCAGCACGCATAGGACCTGACCCTTCTCAGCTGTCCAGCCCCGATCCTCTCCAGACTAATCCACAGCCTCCCACAGCCCCGCCTTGCCCAAGGCTCTCAGCAGCCCTTTCCACAGCTGTGAAATGGTCTAGAGGCTTCCTCACAATTTGGTTTGCTGAGAAGGGAAAGTTAAAACCACTCTTTTTATTTGGGAGCCTCTGAACAAGTTTATGGTCTTGCCCCTCATCAGGAAATCTGTTTTCACTTACAAGAAACAAGCTTAGGGCTACAGTGAGCAGAATGAAAAGACTCCACACAGATTGGCAATTACATTTTTTCCCCACCAGGCCCTTCAGCTGCTCCCTGTGACCCTGGGTGAAGCACTCAGGCTTGGGGCTCCCCTTTGAGGCCGCCATAATGGCTGCAGTCTGTGGGGCAGATGGGGAAATATGGGGTATCAGCAAGGAAACCACAGTGCCTCCAGACACACGGGGCTCCAAAAAGCCAATGCCCTGAAAGGCCATTCAATTCCACTGCCCCGACCAACTGCCTCATCTGGGGCTGCAGCCTTGCTCCCACATCCACAAGGCTTTGTGGAACTCCATACTGCTCTTTGGTCACATGGCCCAGACCCGTCCAATCACAGCACCTCAGGTCCCCTCAGCCATGGTGATTGGCCTTGAGTGGTCATGTGATCCCAATTGAGCCAATCAGAGTCTGCTCCTGGAACCCCATAGGATAAAAGTGCTTCCAGGTGAGCATCTGCAAACCTGCACCTTTAGGGATTGCCTCCCTGCATGATTTCTCTAAACTTACTTGGTACTGGGCTCTGGACTGCCAGCTGGATTCAGTGAATAGAAACACAGGACTCTCAATTTCATTTGAATTTCAGAGAAAGGATGAGTCTGTAGCATAAGTGTGTTCCATGCAATATTTGGCATATGCTTATATCAAAAATTATCTGAAATTTAAATTTAACCAGACATTTTGTATTTTATTTGCTAAATCTGGTAGCCTTTGAGTCCAGCATCTCCAATATGTACATGGCAGCTGCTTCCCAGCCCACCTGCCCGTGAGTAGGTGCACCCAGCTAGTTGTCAAACAGGGGGCTGGCAGAGTGGCTCAAATGGTAAAGCACCTGGCTAGCAAGCGTGAGGCCCTGTGTTCAAAGCCCAGTACCAACAAAAAGAGCAGCAAGGATGCACACAAGAGACTGAACAGGCCCTCAAGACAAAGGAGGCTGCTAGAGCCCCCTTCTTCCATGCTGACCGTCACCATAATTCATAGTCCCTAAGAAGCCTCACACGAAGGTGGCAGACCAGGCTTGCAGACGGCTCTTGCTGGGGTGTCAGCCCCAGCCCCAAGCACACAGCTGAGCTCTTCTCTAGACAGCACAGTCCTTCCAGGACACAAAACATTCAACAGATGCCTCAGTGTCCAAGGTTAAGGTCAACACCATATCCCAGATAGTGCCATCAAATAGCAGACAGGATCTATCAACCAGTAGGCAGGAATCAGGGATATGAACAACAGAGGATAGCAGACATCTTGGTTGTGCCCCTCTCTGCACGTCCACATGAGCAACACTAAAGACCCACTGCCAGAGAATTCTTAATAGATGGGGCATGTGACCTACCACAGCCAGTTTGGGGTCTGCTTGATGGGCTTGAGGGGGGCAGGGCCCACTGTGAGACTTCCCAGCATAGCTGGCCTGGATCATCAGGGGCAAGAATGGGCCTGGAATTCCGGCTGTGGTGTCCTGCAGCCTGTAACGGTGTGTGGTTACTTTGGGCCCTTCCGTCATAGTGAGGCGGTAACTTGTCCTCTTCTGGTGTGGACTTTACTCTGGATGTGGGTGTGCCATGGGCCTAGAGAAGGTTGACCTGGAACCCTATCCAGCCCCTGCAACAAGGAGCTCATTTCCCAGCCCAAGTCCAGCAAGGAGCTGAGCTGTGGGGATCCCCGTCCCACCCCTGCCCTGGCACCCAGGATCAGGAGCCTGGCTAATCTAAGATTTAGCCCCAGGCCAGGAGCAGGAGTTGGAGCCTCTCAGTGTCACACCAGTGTTGTCTTGGATTTAGTGTCAGACTGAAGGGTGGCACCCACAGAAAGATACCATGCTGGCCCAGGAACCACAGGTGTCATGTCAGGCCATTCCAGGGAAATGGAAGAAAGAATGTGGGCTGCTGGGCTGGGCACAGTTGGGACATGGGGTGAACTGGGGTCATAATGATGTGAAAATGGGAGACCTTTGGAACCCCAGGATAGCAAGAACCACTCGCAAGTAAAGGCTGGGTCACCTCAGCAGGGAGAGAGCCCACATCTGAGGCTTTGCCCAGCTGAGGAAAAATGTGGTAAAGTCAGACTGGAGGGGTCTCAAATGCCCATATAACTTGTGACCACTTGAGGAAAAAAGGAACATGCCCAAGCTTGTGACCTCTTGCCTGGGGCCAAATGCCTTTTATTTCCTCCCTTTTCTGCCTTCAAATTAAACTGGGGGTCCTATATTTTATTCACAAACCCATTAAACAGTCCAGGTTCTGGTCACTGCCAGAGCCAAGTACCAAGTAAGATTAGAGGATTACCTAGGAGGTGACCACTGAAAATTACTTCCTGGATACCCCTAGGAAGTGCTGTCATCCCACGGGGTGCCACAGCTCAGGGAGCTGTGCGTACCCCACAGTGTGGGCATAGAATTTGCATCTGGTTGCCAAGCCGAACGGCCTGGAGGGTAGGGAATGCATGGTGACCATCAGGCAGCGAGACTGTATCAGGCAGCGCACCCAGGAATTGTCCATGAGTTAAGGGTGAGTGTGTGGCTGCCACAGGGCCCAAGTGTGGTCTGCCTGCCCCTGCAGGGACTTCCCCTCCCCTAATCCACATGGTTCCGGCAGAGCTGCTGTCAGATACTCAGGGTCCACAGGCACACAGCCATGTTTCCAAGCCCAGAGAGTCTCTTCCTCAGGTTAAGAACCCTGCATTCCTACTGGGTTATCAAACTGGGCTGAGGGGCCTGGCCCAGTCTGGGCTGTGTCCCCATCCTCCTGCCCCAGTCCCTGCTATGTGAGAAAACACATCTGCAGGTAGGAAAAAGGCCAACCCATGGGAGAAAGCCAAGCTATGGACAGACACACAGATACAGGCATACGGACAGAGTCTAAGGGCTCTGACTCTGACAGTCAGTCTGACTCTTATGTCAGAGTCCTTTTTGTGGAACACATCTGAGTCAGTATTCCATCAGGACCAAAAGCATCTTGGTGGGCCAGCTCCAGTGGTCAGGTGCCCATGACTCCCCCATTTCACAGAGCAGTGACAGCCCACTGCAGCCATCAGTGACAGTCCACACCTGACCATTTCTGGGTCCCTGGGCTCCTGCAATATTCTGGTAGCATATGGCGCCAACAGGGGCCTGATGAAGGAGAAAAGAGACCCATTGGTGCCCACAAGTACACCAATCCAAAGACCTCCAGCAAAGACAACAATCCTATGTGACCCTCACAGGGTCCAATCAGATATTAATGTCAGCCTGGCTGTCTCCAGCCAGGGAGATGAGCAGGTCAAGCTGCCAAAACAATTGTGCACACAGGTCCTGGTCCACTCGTGTGTGTGCACAACACTTCTTCATGTACAGAAAGCACCCTCGCTGAGCACAGTGGTGCATGCCTGTCGTCCCAGCTGCTCGGGAGGCTAAGAAAAAGGATCACTTAAGCCCAGGAATTCAGGGCGAGCCTGGCAACACAGTGAGACAGACTTTGCCTTCTAAAAAAAAAAGAAAAGAAAAAGCACCCTGGAGGCAGCTGTCCACAACCAGGCCAGGATTCCAGTTCTTGTTTTGAATTTTCTTGAGATGGGGGTCTCACTGTACTATCCAAGTTGGCCTCAGACTCTGGGGCCCAAAAGACCCTGGTTTTGTCTTTTTTTTCTTTTTTTTTTACAATCATGTGCTTTTTTGTAAATTTTAATGCAAATGGAAAGGAAAGAAGATGGAAAAACAGCGCAGGCAACTTAGTACCAGCAACTCAGGCTCTGGCACTTATGGAGGCTGCTACCCTCAGCAGAAAAGATGACTGAGGCCAGAGAGAGAGCAGGGCTGGTGTCTACCTTCTCCCTCCTCTGTGCCTGGCTCCACTCGTCTTCAACATCAGCTCTCCACTTCCAGGTCCCAGGAGGTCCATCCCCTGTCCTCCCCTTTGTCCTCAGTAGTACCTCCTTCAACTTGTAACTGGGCACCTGGCCATCCAGAGGAAAAAAAAATTACTTTTCTCAGCTTCCCTTGCAGCTACACATAGCCATGGGACTGATTTTTGGCCAAGTCAGTGAACAGCAATGCCACATGGCAGGTATATTTTTTTTTTTTGGCAGCACTGGGGTTTGAACTCAGGGCCTGATATTTACTAGGCAGGTGCTCCTACCACTTGAGTCACTCCACCAGGCCTTTATTTTGTGATGGGTTTTTCGAGATAGGGTCTCGGGAACCATTTGTCTGGGGCTGGCCATTCTCCAGATCTCTGCCTCCTGAGTAGCTGGGACTATAGGCGCCACCAGCACCTTAAACACAGGGGTTGTGCCCTTTCTCCCTTGCCATTGGTTGGAATGTACATGAAATGGCTGGAATGTGAGCAGCCATCTTAGATCATGAGAAGGAAGTCACATTTGAAGGACAGAGCTACAAGGCAAAAGGATCCTGGTTCCTGATGATTATGGAGTCATAATATACCTGCAGAGTTTCTGTGGAACCTATATCTGATCCTGACTGATGTGCTGGGCCTGGTTCAGGCTACCACCAGTCTCATGGCTCTCCTCTCCACACTCCACTTGCCCATGACTCTCCACTTCTCCTCTTACCACTCCCACTCTCCCAGACCCTCACCCCCATTGTGCTGAGACACCCTTTTAAGAGTCCTCAGGGCACTCTGGTCTCTGAGGCCATGGTTCCCTCAGTTTGATGTCACTGTGAGGTCAGGTCCTCTCATAGCACAGAACACCCATCACAACCTGTAATTATCTATTTCTTGTGGTTTATTTGATTGCTACCGCCCCAGGACTGTCAGTAACAGGAGAGCAGGCCCCTGCCTGGTGCTCACTGTGGTGCCCAGCACTCAGGTCTGGGCACAAGCAGGCGTCCAGCAAGCTCACCCTAACCTCAGGCCCCAAATGCTTCCATCCCCTCCTTGCCCTCCCACAGTGTCCAGAGAGCCCAGCTCTCTTCTCTCTTCTGTACCATTTTTGATCTTGTACTGCAGCTCCAAGCCTGGGGCCTCTAGCAACCCACGCCAGTCCTGTCTCATCTTCTGAACTGTGGTTCCAGACATGAGGAAAGAATTGTGGCTGGAATTCCAGAAGCAGCCCAACACTCACAGTGGGGAGGCTGTAAATGTGGATAAGAGGCCCCCCAAGAAGCCCCCATTCACTGGGGTTTTGGTAAGAGCAAAAGGAGGAACACATCTACCCCATCCCTCTCCATGACCCACAGCAAGGGACAGACAATCCTATGTGCTGGCTGGCATGGGTGTGGGGCCACCAGAACTCACCCTTGCTGGTGGGTGGGTGTGGTAGTCAGGATGGCTGCCTGGAACTCTGGCCTCTCTATCAAAGCCCAGCAGCCCACTCCCTACAGACCAGAAAGCACACAACCAGGGTGTCCATAGTGGTACTGCTTGGAAACTTTGGGGGTGATACAAGTGTCTGAGAAAATAAACTGTGCTCCATCCATACAGCAGAGCACAGCACAGCAACACAGAACAAACTACAGGTGCACACAGCAACGTGGACAAACTGGACAGCTTTATGGTGAGAGACGAGCCTCTGAGGGGCCAGGCAGTGCGGGTTTTGTGGACTTGAACGTGGAGGTCAGGCAAAGCCAATCCACAATCCATGTGAGAGCATTCCTGCTGCTCAGCATGGGAGGTTCACAAAACTGGAGGTCCCCATGGTGGTGGTGCACAGGTGTAAAGTCCATCCTTCTGTCAATTCAGGATCGGCACAGTTGCCTCACAATTGTAAGAATTCTTAAAGCAGAGGCCCTGAGTTCAATCCCTAGTACTGTAGGAGGCAGGGGGAAGAATTTTTAAAAGGAGGAGGCAGGGTAATAAAAAATTAAGTAAAATATTAAAAAAAAACCAGCAGTCTGAGGATGCCAAGTATAGGCCTATAGAACTGTCTTGTCACCATAAACCCCAGACCAGCCTTTGTTCCTCCTCTGTCCCCTTTTCTGTTTAGGGCACACCTGGCTTCTGCCTCAAGGCTTAGGACTCAGCACCACCATCCCAGGCCAAGCCCTCATGCTCCTGTCCTCTGGCCACTTCTTCTGAACCATCTGTCTTTGACCTCGATAGGGGACCCTATCCTCACTGGCATGTCAGGCTGTTCTGACTGCACAGGGTACCTGCACACACCGAGTCCCTAAGCCAGGGGCTGTTCCTCTTAAGAACCAGCTTCTAAGACCTCCACCATCTCCTTCCCTGAGTGCTCCCACTGCCTGCCTGGGGCAGGCTTGCACTTGGAAAGCAGGCTCAGGGAGGCCTGAGAGTTGGAGCAGCCAGATCTCCGAACTGGCACTTCTGATTCAAGGCAGTCAAACTCCAACTTTCACCTGGGTGAGTCAGGGATGGCAAGCGGGGTCGTTACACATGCCAGCTGCAGGTGCTTAGTCGGGACTCATGCTGAGGATTCTGAAGGCGCCTCTGGGCGCTGCACGACAGTGACTGATGGATTAGTGATGTCTGCCATGTGTGACAGAGGAATGAGAGGGCCATCCTCACTTGAAATCACCCCCGTCCCCACACAGGCAGCTCGCATCCCGCCAACTCACCACCACCTCTCTGAATACAGCAAATGTTTGCACTGACAGCTCACGTGTGTTTACTGAGCCTGTAATTACCAAGTGCAAGACATCATGCTCTGCACACCGCATATAACCCTCTTTCAGCCTGCCCAATAATCCCATATGACAAGTGGAGAATTGAGGAGTGGAGGGAGGTTGCCAGGGTCCCCTGACTCCTATGTGGCAGAGGCCACCTGTGCACCCAGCCACACGCTGCTGGATACTACATTCTTGGAACACTGGTGTCACCGCCTTACGCCTTGCCTTTCTCCACCTCCTCCACTATCCAACTCCTACCTGTCCTTCAAAGCCACCTCAAGTGCTACCTCCTTCTCTTGTTCCGTTCTGCAAGAGTCCTCTCCCTCCTGAACCTCTCAGGGCTCCAGCACTTCACCCTGGACTTGTGCATGGCCACCCCATGGGGACACAGACTTCTCCAAGCCTGGACTACACCTTTCCTTGTTGGGGACCCCTACAGCTGAGCCCACCCTGGCATAGAAAGGTGTCCCCAAAAAGACTTGTTGCATGAATAAATGTCATGTGCCTCACAGGGAAGCCCTTACTTCAGACTTCATCCAGGCAAACTCACTGCTCATCCTCCCATGTGTGCCAAGTGCCTGACAAAGAAGGCCCCGTGAGGGAACAACAGTGAACAGGATCTGTCCCTGCCCTGGGACTTACTGCCCCAGCGGCACCTTGCGACAACTGCTGAGATGGACAAGCATCTCACAAGAATGAAACATCTAGGAGGACACCTGGAGGAGACACCTGAACAGCATCGTCCATGTTCACAGCCACATGGCCTCCCTGACCACTCTGAGGCATCACTTACAGGATGTCTTTTGGTTTTATTTGTTGTTGTTGTTTTTTTTGGCAATGCTGATGATTGAACCCAGGATCTTGAGCATGGAAGGTGAGTGTTCTTTTACTGTGCTACATCCCCAGCACCCACAAAATGTCTTCCCAGATGGGGAACCCTAAAAGCAAGGCCCCCTTGGTTTGGGGAGGCTCCAGTGCTACAGGAGGGAAGGACTGAGCATGGCTCCGCTCCACCCATCTCGAGGTCACCTCTACATAAGATGCACATCAGTTCCACTTAAACTGCATGTCACAGCTCAAAATAAGCAGTGGTGTTTCCTGGGATGATTTTTTTTTTGTTAAGACTGGGGTTTGAACTCATGACTTTAGGCTTGCACTCTACCACTTGAGCAAAACCTCCAGTCCATTTTGCTCTGGTCATTTTGTACTTTGAATTTCTGTCAACTGTTTGGCTGAGCAGGCCTTGAACCTTGATCTTCCAGATCTCAGCATCCAAAGTAGCTAGGATTACAAGCATGAGCCAGTGGTGCCTGGCCTGGGATGCTTTTATTCACATTTCAGAACAGATGCTGGATGTTATCCTTTTGCCCTGCCCCCGTACCTTGCCCTGAACCTCAGAGGCTACCTCTAGGTACAGTGTCCCATGGGCTTTTGCCCCATGGCTTGGGGCTAGATTCAGTCAGTGGGGAGCCCCAGCAGGCAGAAGGAAAGTGAATCAGTACATAGGCAAGTCACGGTGTCCCCTCTCCCAGATCAGAGCTCCCAGAGAGGGGCCTCTACCTCAACTGCAACTGCCATTCAGGTCTGGGGTGTGACAGCTCCCCTTTGTTGCGGCCCTGGGTACTGCACATCTCTCCTTTAATTCATGTATTTCCACTTACTCAACTCTCCTCGAAGGCCCCGTCTGAGGGTGCCATAAAAATGTAAGACCGTGTCAATTGCCCATATCAAAAAACATTCTTGTATGTTCCACTTGGAGTAGTTTAGAGAGGAGACTAATGGAAATGGGTGGGGGGTTAGCCCCCAAGCCTCCGCGGGGGCCACCGCTGTTTGTGTCCCCAGGGCATAAGAGGAGGTGTCAAAAACGGACTCCATAAACGAATTAATGCCTCTGCCGCCAAACAGCAGGATTGCGTCTTCCTTCCTTCCACCCTACCCGCTTCGGCCTCCTGACCAAGCCCAAGCGGTGCTCCGCTTCCTTCCTCGTCCCTTCACCTCCCGTGCGCGCAGGGGACAATCCCACGCCGGTCACGCCGAAGCCGAACCTGGAGGCACCGCGCTCCGCACCCCCGGGGCGCTCAGGGAGCCGTGACACCGCCCTTGGGGGCCCGGGGCGGCAGGGACCGCTGGGGGTGACGCGGGAGGAGTCCCCGGGGCGGCGGCAGGTCGCCGTCAGGTCCCCGAGGCGCACTGCGCGCGGCCGAGCCCGGGGCCCCGCCCGCCCGGAGCAGCCTCGAGCCGCCCCACGTGGGGCCGCACGGGCTCTCAGCCCGAACGCGCAATTGGCTACCATGCAGCCAATCAGCGGGCTCCGGCCTCCACGGCCTCGCCGATTGGCCGGAGCAGGCCGGCGAAGCGGGGGCGGGGTGCTCTTTTGTTCTTTGCGCCCGCGCCGCGCGCCCGCCCCGGGACAGTCCGGCTGCGCGCCCACCCCAGCCCTGTGCGCCCCTCCCCGACCCCCGACTTGTAAGCACACGCGAACAAGGACCAACCGCCTGCGTCGCGGCCCGCGCGGGGTCTGACCTTGGACAAGCCCTTTCATCCTCCGTCCCCAGTTTCCTACCCTCGATTTCTCCTTGTCTCCTGGGAATTGTGGCGAAGAACAGCCTCTAACAAACGCGCTTGGGATCTTTCTAAAATACAACCTTCAATGATAGAAGGGCTCTGGATCTTTTCAGATTGCCCAGCAGGGGAGATGGGGTGTCTTGAGTTTTACTCACCTGAGCCCGTTTTCAGGGTGCGCTCCTTTCCTAACCATGACTGGGACTTTTCCAGGGTGGGGCTGAGTGGGAATAAGGCAGAACCCCTGCCTCAGCCTGGCCAGCTGTGCAGACTCTCCCTAAATCATCCCCCCTCTTCAATCACTCTTTCAATCAATCAGTAGCAGTACCTCCCTCTGGGGCAGAAAGTGGTGCCCTAGGAGCCAGAGGCCCTCACAGGGGATGAGGACTCTAGTCTGAGCTGGGGCTCAGATCTGAGTCTCCTGACCTCTGGGCCCACCACCTTTCCCTGGAAGCTGCCTGAGAGCATTTCCCCGAGAGGCTGTAGCTCCCCAGGCATCCACTGCAGAGAGGCCTCTGTGCTGCAGGCTGTGGACACAGGCACCCAGTCTCCAGACTGGGGCCTGACCAGGGGAAGAGGGCAGACCCTGGGAACCCTCAGTTCCCCTCCCAACACTCACTGACCTGGAAAAGTCCCTAAAACCCAGAGTGGTGAGAAAATGGAGCCTTGACCAGGTTAATCAAAATGGGGATCATCTTCAAGGTCACCCTCCCAGACGTGACAGTTTATAAAAGAACCTAATTTCCTGAATCTGATCAACATTCGGGATGCCTCTATGTGCTGATGATGGAGTAGCCCCGCAGCCATAGGTAGATCCTCAGCTTTGGTGCACCAGGCCACCCACTTTAGCTCCCAGCAAGCAGCATGGCAGCCAGGGTCTCCCCTTGAAAACTGAAACTTGTGGCCCCCCGGAAGGACTTCCAGCCCCAGGGCCTTGGCAGGTGTCTGTGGCTTCCCTGAGGTTGGGGCATTAGGTGGCTGACATCCGTGGGATATTCTTGCTGTTGAACAAATTGAATCAATTTAACAGGCCCCATCCTGGTGGCTGGGAGCTGGATGGATGGGACAGATAAGGGGAGCAGAGCCAGGTCTCTGAGGGATGTCCCATGCCCCAGGAGGACTCAGACATACTCCTTTCCCTGATGTTTTGGGGCTGTGTTGACAAGGAGAACATGTTACTGGAGGTGGTTGTTGTGGAGGAAACTCAGTGGGAGTCCGTGCCTTCTATGAGCCTCCCAGTCATGTGGAGGTCTGTTTCTCCATCCAAGGGGCAGACACCTCTGGACTTCTTAGCCCCCTGCCCTTTGACCCTACCAGAGCTCCCAAGACACCTCAGCTTCCTTTCAAAGGCATCTTGTGGCTTTCACATGGAGGCCTCTGGAAGCTGGAGTCTCCACCCAAAAGAGAAGGCTGCCAAGGAGTCTGGAGGAGGCAGCAAAGGAAAGAGGAAGCAGATTATGGGAGTGATAGCCAGGACCTGGGTCACCCACCTGGAGCAGAAGCCTCCCCGTTGGGCAGGCTGAGATGATTTAGGTACCAGCTGCTCTGTGACCCACCTGACCGGGGATGGCTACTGCCTGGGAGACCAAGCATCCCTCCTGCCCAAGCCACTCCCAGGCTCTGATCCAGGCAAAAGCGGCAGGGCCACCTCCACAAATACCTTTCTCCAAAGGCCAGAGTCAGAGGTGTCTCCTCACACTGCATGCTGCCCGGGGGAGCAGAGTTTCGTAAATCTGGCAGAGTTCCCCATTCAACTCCATCCACTGCCAGCAGCAGTGGCAGTCAGCCACCAAGCCACCCTTGTCCCACGCACTCCCCAAAGTACCTTTGCTCAGCCACATGCAGGGCATTGTTACAGTTACCCTGGATGGCCAGACCACATATGTCCCTTGACGTCAAGTGACTGTTACAGGACATCAGAGGCACATGGTGGTCTCATCGGCAAGCTGCCAGGGAGGAAGGAGAAGTTAGCAGGCACCTTCACCTGAAGTGTTCAATAGCCCTGGCAGGGAAGGGAGACAGGGAGAGAGAAGGAACTAACCAGTGTACAAACACTTGGAGATTGGCTCAGGGTCCAGGAAATAACAGGGATAGGGGCTGGAAAATGCAGCTGTCTACTGTTGGGAGTAGGTGCTGGCAAGTCCCTCAGGTGTCCTGCCCATGGCCATGAGCTCTGTGTGGGTGCTGACCCCTTTCCTGACCACAAGAGGGACATCCTGCAGGTGGGCAACTGGAGAGAGGCAGGGAGGGGTGAGAAGAGAATGACAATGACTCTCTAAGACCCACCTCTGCCTTTGGGTATAGTATTGAGGACATGGGTTGGAGATGGGCCAGACGGGATGCCTGGGCCTTGGCTGGCCTATGCTGTGTGCTCAGTCCCCAAGCACCTGACAGAAGGATGTAATCAGTTCATGTTGGACAAGCTGACCACAGAGCAGCTGGGCACCAAAGTAGTCCACAGGTAGACACAGGGTGTTGGGAGAAATGAACGATGCTTACTTAGCTCCTAAGTCTATTTCTATATTTTTGTTCCGACCTAGCCAGCTGCAGTTTAATCTGGGGTGGAAGTCACCACCAAGTGACTCTGGGGGGATGTAATCTAAACTCACCTCTGCAGCCTCCTGCTCTGCCCCTCAGTTTAAAATCCTAGTGTGAACCAAGAGATCAACCTTTGCTGAAGTCACAGGGGCCCTCCCGCGGGAACCTGCAGCCGGTAGGAGCGGTGATGGGGCGCCCTCCAGCGGTCATGATGGAGATGGCCGGCACTTCAAAGCCCCAGGATCTACTGCGGTAGGCAAAGGAAAGGCTAGTGGTCCTCCAGGGAGCCCTAGGGACACCTCCTAGAGAAGCCTGGATTCCTGAATGGATCATGGGCAAGTTGGAAACCAAAAAAGAAGCTGCTCTAGTGGAGAGGGAAAAGTAAGACATTTCCTAGGCTTGGGGCACACCTGTAATTCCAGCTATCAGACCAGTGGAGGTAGGCTGGAGGTTCAGGTCACCTGGGCAAAACCGCAAGACCCTCTGTAAAAAACAAAAAACAAAAGTAGTGGAATGTGGCTCAAGTGGTCTGAGTTCAATCCCCAGTGCCCCCCCCCAAAAAAAAGCCTTGGTGAATCCACTAGGATCCAGGGAAGGCCACCAGGCCAGGCTGGAAGGGGCATAGCGTCAGGACCTGGGGGAGTGTTACACTAGGATGGCAGGAGCACCAGGTCAGGAGCTGAGGAGCAATGGGGAGCATCCAGTGAGCAGCTCAGTCTGGCTTATCCTCGCTTCCTGGCGCTGTGTGTTCTGGGAAAAGCCAGGCCTTCTGCAGCCCTCTGGCCTCCCTCTACAATGAACCCCTCCTGTCATTTCCCAGGGAGACATCCTCTTCACAGCTCAGCCTGCACAGTGGAGCACACACCCACAGACACTGCTACTCTTTGCGCGTGTGTGTGTGTGTGTGGTACGGGAGTTTGAACTCGGTCTCACGCTTGCTAGGCAGGCACTCTACAACTTGAGATACTCCACCAGGCTTCACCCCCAATTCTGCATACCCACACCAGAAGCCTGCTTGGAGCAGAAATGGTACATGCAGCGTCCAATGCCATGGTGTAAAGTTCGTATCAGAGTAATGAGTTACAATCCTCATCCTATAAAATTCAGCCATTTAAGGTGGGCAATTCAGTGGTTTGGGTATTCATTATTAACTTGTTAATCATAGTAAAATACATGCATTCGAAATTGGCCGTTTTAACAATTTGTAAGTATTTAACTCAGTGGTATTAATGCATTCACAGTGTTCTGCAACCATCACCACTGTCCCCTTGCAGAACTTTTTCATCATTCCAGACACTTTTTACTCATTAAGCAGTGATTTTCCATTCTCCCAGTCCCTGGCAACCTCGATTTTCTGTCTTTGGATTTTCCTGTTCTGGGTGTTTCATCTAAGTGGAATTATACAGCATTTGTCCTTTGTGACTGGCTTGCTTTTCTGAACTTGTTTTCAAAGTCATCACGCCATAGTGTGTCAGGATTTCCTTCCTTGTTAAAGCTATTTCATTGTGTTTATTCACGCCTCTGTGGGTAGACATGTGGTTGTTCCCTCCTTTTGGCTGTCATGAATAACACTGCAGTAAACTTTAGAAGACCAATAGCCAGGATGCTGCTGGAGCCCTTCGGGTGTGTACCCAGGAGTGGAATTGCTGTGTCACAGGCAAGTCTATGATTAGCTGTTTCAAGAACAGACAAAGAAGCCAGGCGCTGGTGGTTCAGCCTGTAATTCTAGGAGGCTGAAATCTAGAGGATTACAGTTCAAGGCCAGCCAGGGCGAATAGTTGAGTAAACCCATCTCCAAAATAACTAGCACAAAATGGACTGGAGGTGTGGCTCAAGCCTGCTTCAGCAGGAAACCCTGAGTTCAAACCCCAGTCCCACCAAAAAAACAAAAACAAAACAAACCGGACAAACTGCACCAGCATGGTACTAGAATCTGTTTCTCCAGTTAGCGTCCCTTTTTATTATTGTCGTTGTACAACTTCAAATTTTTTTTTTTCGGTACTGGGGTTTGATCTCAGGGCCTACACCTTGAGCCACTCCACCAGCCTTGAACTCTTGATCCTCCTGTTTCTGGGATTATAGGCATGTGCCTCCACACCGGCCTGTGACTTTTCACAAACATAGGCTGGCTGGCTCTTCTGGCTGACAGTATGAGAACAAGAGGGAGAACAGAGAGCGCAGGGGACGCCAGAGAGCCCAGCGAAAAGCCAGGGCAGGTCATGGCCATGAAGGGGGCATCCGGCGAAAGGGCGGGGTCTCGGCACCCAGCAGGCTGCGCTGCGGGACGCGCTCAGAGGATCACTGTCCTCGTCCCAAGAGAGGCGGCGGAGGACAACGCAGCACCCAGAGGCCTAGCGCAGAAGACACGCGGCCTCGGCCCTCCGAGCTCGCGGCAATAGCCGTGCACCCATTGGCCGAGAACACAGCCACCCGGACCAATCACGGGGCTGCAGCCTAGCGCCCAATAGGAGCGCGGCAAGCGGGTAGCCGTGCGCATGCGCACCTCGTTCTGCGCGCCCCTATGGTGCCGGGTCGTTTTGCGGCAGGGCGTCGTGCGCACCGTTCCGTGTCCGGCCGCCGCGCCTGGTCTGCAGGCTCCGGAATGGCTCGGAAGCACGCAGGTGATTGGGACACTGTCCGGCCGTGGTAGCGACGGACAAGCTAGCCAGCTTTTGCTCTTCCCGCGCTCCCCCTCGCTCCTGATCAGCGCCCGAAGCCGGGAGCATTTTGATTTGTCGCGGAACTGGCATTATTGAAAAAGTCAAACGTTTCAGTACAAAAGCAGGACGACGAATTTATGAGGCAGGTCCCTTGGAGACTCGGTGCGCGACATCTGCGAGCGCGGCCTTTATCCCAGGACAAAAGGGCTGCCGCGCGGGGCGGGGGCTGCAAGGTCCCTGTGGGCTGGCGGGGACGGGAGGCGGGGTCCCCGTCGGTCCCCAGGCGGGGGGGCCATGCTCCCCCACTTCCTGACGCCCCTTCCCTAGCCCCGAGATTAGGAGAAAAGGTTTGGGGGGTGGTGGGTAAAGTCAACTCTGCTCCTGGAGAACCACTAATAGGGCGGCTGCGACCCCCCGCCCTCCCCCGGGGAGGACCCATGGCCCCCAGTCCGGCAGGGTTCGGCCCCTCCCCTTGAAGCGGTGTCCAGTGCCGCTGCCATCTCATGGGCTCCCGTGTCCCCAGGCCCTGCCTTTGTCCTCGAGCATCGCTAAGGAACTCCAGGATCTCCAAGCCTCTGGCCTCCGCAGGGGGCCGGAACATGCAGCCAGTCGCAAGTGGCCAAGAGTACCAGCAGGTGAAGGCCAGGTGGGCCTGCAGGGAGGACTGGGACTGTCCCCCAGGAGTGAGGGCTGGCCAACAGTGCTTTTCCAATTCCCTCTGCCCAAAGAGAGAAGATGGAGGCTGAGACTTTGGGGAGTCCAGCTGGATTCCGGGAGCAGTGGAGCAGCACTACCAGACCTCTGTGTAGTAAGTGGGGGTGCACACCCAGGCATGTGACCAGAGGATAGCAGAGACCCAGCGCCAGCAGGTCCACTGCCTCCTTCCACCGCAAAGGAGAAAACCCACACCACCTGGCTAGCCTTCCCTCCCCTCCCTGTAGCTGTGGGCTCCAAAGGGCCATGTAACACATTTACTGGCCTGGACCTTGCTCCCTGAGCACCACCTGGGTAGATCAGGAACCTCAAGCCCTAAGGAGAGGCAGAGGCAGGCAGACCATGGGAGGGGCCTGTGGACCCATAGCTGAGCCTCAAGTAAACTTTTTTAGGTCCCTGAGCTCAGAGCCCCTGCCCTCTGCAGAGGAATACTGCTTACCTGCCCACATTGCACTTGGGCAAGACAACCTGCTTGCCCAGAACCCAGAGGACATCTGGGAACCCACAGGTTTCAACTGACCTCCTCCCTGTGCTGCCCCCCACACACGCCTCAACTGGCCTCCAGAGGGTTCCTGGACCCAGGCTGTGCTCACCCCCTGTCTTTGCACTGATGCTGTCTTGGGATCAGCCCCACTTTACTACCAGGTGTCCCCTTATGCAGTGCACAGGTGGCTTGTTTAAAATAGTCCATTTCCCTCAGCTAAGATCTGAGTTTTTTTTACAAATACTTCCTCACAATCCCATACCAGAGCCACTGCCACAACAACAAACTGTGCTATCATATCGCGTTTCCATTCCCAGCACACCAGAGGGCCTTTATTTATCAGGAGGGAAACTGGAGTTCTCCAACAGGAAATAGGCAAAGATTGTGAACAGACTTCACAGTGGCTCCAGACAAAAGAAAAGACTGCAGGCCCTCCACAACCAAAAGGGGAAATTCAAACAATGACCTACCAAATTGGCAAATGTTGAATGGGGTGGTAAAGACAGGTTTGGGGAATGAGGTGGCTGCTGGGAACCGTGGCCTTCTGAGGGAAGGTGCACACAACCTGAGGCAGTGCAATCTGTCTCTTGGTTCCTGGAGCTTCCTGCTAAGGAACAAGACAGTAGCAGCCAGTGGGCTCTACTCAGCCTTGCTGTGTCCAGGCTGCCATAGCTTGGCCCTGCAGGGAAACAACCAGGAGAGCTCTGGCCAAGGGTAAGCTGACAAGATTCCCCAGCCAGGACCATGGGCCAACAGTCTCCTGTCCCTGCCCCTTCCCTGTCTGTCTATCACAGTGCAACTAATATTTGATGTTCCTGAGACATCAGTTGGGAGGAGCCTGGCTCTGCAGTTGGCCAGGGAGCGCCAAGTTGGTGTAGGCGTTTGAACTCACACCCTTGGAGGAGCACCATGTGGTGGGAGGAAGCCAGAACAGCCCAGGAACACTTTGGAAAGAGCTGACAAATCACAGCTCCATCTGCCGCCCTGCCTCTCTCTTCCACATTGCTGCCTGACGTTTCTTTATATTGATGCATTTATCTTTAGAATGAACAAGACTGCTTACTTGATTTCCACATAGGCTGAGAGAGGTAGGGAGCTGGCAGATTACCTCCTGACCCTTGGATGACTGATGTCATGGATCCCCCAAGCTGAAGGCCATGTCCCCAGCTCCGGACACTCCTCAATTTGTCTCTGGACCCAGTGCTATTTCTCCTCTGGTGTGGTCCTTGCCAGCTGGCTCATTGACCCATAGTCTGGACAACTGTCAGTCCAAGAGTCCCCGTCAGGTTGCATTACTTTGCCCCTTGAACCTTGCTTCCTGCCTTCTAGAGGCCGGGGTGGGGGTGGCGGTAGTGGCCCCTCCTTGGTCCTGACAAGGTTGTGGCCATGGCTCCTGGGGACAGTTTGGACCTTGCTTGTTCCTCCAACGTGGAGCAGGCCCTCCCTGCTCAGGCACTGCCCAGGTTTCAGAGATCTGCTCACCTCCCAAGGGAGTGTGTGCAGACCAGGTGTGTTCCACTCACCTGGAACACAGTGAGTTCAGTAAATGCTCAGTTGCCCATGCAGGCCAGCTCTTCAGCCTCTATATGCAGAAGACAGGGATGGGGTGATGGGGGCACTTACTCACTTTGGCAGGTTAACTCGGATCCCACCCTGTCCGTGAGGCAGACATGCTAGGATTCCCACACCACACAGGCAGAGGGTTAAAGCACAGAAGTTGAGGGAGTTGGTCGCACAGCTGCTAAGTGGATTTGCACCCAGCCGCTGGCTCTTGGTCCATGCTCTGAGCTGCTACATTCCCTGCTTCCCTAGACCCAAACCACCTGCTTTTTGGAGCTGCCATCACCCAGGACCTCCTCCCCGGCCCTGACAGTGGCTGCTGTGCATTTGCTGGTGGGGAAAACCGCCCGGGTACCAGCACAAGCCAATGAGATCAGTGCTGCCTCCCCTGCAGAGTGATTGGTGCAGGCAATCCAGGCCTCACCCAACTAGCACACAGTTCTCTCTGACCACAGGTCTGCACTGAATACATGGCTTTTGTTCCTTTGGAGCAGCCAGCTATATAGGCGCAGGCCTGGAGATGCTACAGTTACTTTGCCACCATGAGGGAATTCAGCATGAGCACAGAGCTGATGTGCAGAGCTGAGAAAACTGAAGAGAAACCAATGTGAAGTCCTGGGATGGGAATATAGCTTAATGGTAGAGCACTTGTGTATGAAGCTGTGGGTTTGATACCTAGCACCAAAACAAAAAGTGAACCTCTGATGAATTGCACCTGAAGGGCTAATGGAGCAAGCAGGCCCTGAGTTAAAACCCCAGTACCGCCAACAACAACAAAAAAAGATGAAACAAATTGTACCGTAATGTAAACAACTTGTCTACGTTAGACTTGATGCTGGCAAGACAAGAACACTTTTGAAGCCAAAAAGGCCAAGTATGAACCCACCAATTCAGCCTATGCTTACAGATCAGGCGTTTCCATTGAGACTGAGTCTTGAGGCAGCGATGGAAAAGACTCAGAGATTCCTTGGATAAGCAGCAGTTGTACTGCAAGTTTTGGTGCCAGAGCAGAGAGGATCATGCCAGAATGACCCACCTCCTGCAGCTGGGCTGGGGTGTAGGGTCCCTGCTTCCATGGGTTCCTGCCCACCTTCCAAGAAAGGGTCTCAGGTTCTCTGGGACTTCCCTGGGTGCCTGGTCTTGTCCCTCAAATTGTCATTTTTCATTTTGTTGCCCAGGGTTGGGAACCTGTTTACAACCAAGAATCCTACATGAGTTAACATAGCCTGAGATTAATGCTCAAGAGGCGTGAGGGCCCTTGTCAACCATAAGCATCACGCATGCACTTTTGTTCAGGACCAAGGCCCGCCCAGCTGCATCCAGGTAGGAGTGGGCATCAGTCAGGAATGAATTCAAATGCAAATGACTGAATACCCAGTTAACAGCCAGTTCAACTAATGGAACTGATGTTCTCATATAACAAGACACCCAAAGGTGGGGGTTGTTCCATCAGGGTACCAGACACTTCTAGTCTCCCACTCAGCATCCACAGCAGCTGGGCTTTTGTTCTCGTGGTTTGCAAGGTGGCTTCTAGGACTCCAAATGCCACATGCGGCTCCATAGTCACAGCACAAAGGAAAAACAGAGTTACTTCTGGTCTCTTACCACGTCATACCCTGTGCAATCTCCCTACTCAGCTAGCAAGAAGACCAGTACCAAATGCGGCCCCTCAACCTTGGACCAGAACCAAGGCCAAAATAAACCTCTTATTTTTTTTTTCAGTATTGGGGATTGAACCCAGAGTCTCATGAGTACAAGCAAGCACCCCACCACTGAGCTATAACCACCCCACTATTCCTTTTTTAAATTTCTGTTTTCATTTAAATTTTCCCAGACTGGACTGGCCTTGAACTCTCAACCCTCCAACCTTCTGAGTAGCTTGGATTATAGACCTGTGCCACCACTCCTGGAAAAACTCTTTTCTTTATAAGTTAAAAAAAGGAAGAGAGAGATGGAGAATAAGAGGAAGGCGAGGGGCTGGGTGTATAACTCAGAGGTAGAGAGCTTGCCTAGCCTGTGCAAGGCCCTTGTCCTTGAAAAAAGAACAAGGAGAAGAAAGAGAAGGAAAAGAAGAAACAAAGAGACAGGGTGGTTACATATGCCCCCCTTAATGGGGAAAGATAAGCTTCCCCCAAAAGCCCCTGCAATGGACACTCCAGGTTTCATTGACCAGAGCAGGTTCATGCCCACCAATGCAACTAGGGATTATTTGTGTGTGTGTGTGTGTGGTGCTGGGGTTTGAACTCAGGGCTTTGCCCTTGCTATGTAGGCATTCTACCACTTGAGCCGCACCTCCAGTCATGTTTGCTCTGGTTATTTCGGCCCAGGCCAGCCTACATGGTCCTCCTATTTTATACTTTCTGAGGTTCCTGGGATGACAAGCACGTGCTGACACACCAAGCCTTTTTCTGTTGAGGTGGAGTCTCACAAACCTTTTTTGCCTGGGCTGGCCTAGAACCCCAATCCTCCCAATCTCAGCCTCCCATGTAGTTTGGGATGAAAAGGCAAGTGCCACTTCAACCAGCTATTGGTTGAGATGGGATCTTGAACTTTTTACCCAGACTGACTTCAAACCACAATCCTCTTTATCTCAGCGTCCCAAGTAACTAAGATTACAGGCATGAGCCACCAGAGCCCAGCTTGCTACAATGGATTCCGAGACAGTGGAGACCCTGATTGTCATGGCCTGCACCAGCCAGCCTGGCTCCATCTCCTAGGATTTGACAGCTCCGACAAAAGTAGAGTCCATAGATTGAAAAGAAGTGGGGAGTGGATCCTGGGTAGGAGAAAACCAGCGCACCACAGGTGCAACAAGATATTGGGAGGCTTACAGATCACCCAACGAAGGGGGCTGAGGATCAAGGTTATGCATGCCTGTCATCCTGCTGCAGAGATGGACAGATGAGACCAGCCCTGCTGCTGCTGTTGCTGGCTCCAGCACCTGCACTATATCAGTGTACTGCCAATGCCAGAGGCCAGATGCTCACTAGACCCACTGTCAGCCCTGCTCTCAGCCCTGCCACCACCCATTGCCAGATGTGGCTTCTACTTGTGGTGTGGAGTCATCATGTGCTTCCAATTCAAGGTTGGAGGTGCATGCACCTGATTGGTGGAGCCTGAGCCATGTGACTGAGTCCTAATAGCAAGGGATAATGGGAAAGGGAGTATCTTGCATTTTCCATTTTATACTTGGAGATTGGTTCTGCCACGTGAATTGACCTTAGGTGAGGATTTTCCTGCTGGAAGCATAAATTGGCATAACTTTTGGAGGAGGGATTTGGCAGTATGAATGAACAGTCAAGAAATAGTTATAACTTGTTGCCCAGTCATCTCTCCCCGCCCCCTGTCTTTTGGCAGTGTTGAGGACTGAACCCAGGGCATTGTGCATGCTAGCCAAGTGCTCTGTCACTGAGCTACATCTTCAGCAGGTCATTGCTCTTAAAGATGGTTGTATAAAGCCAGGTGCTGGTGGCTCACACCTCCCTACTTTGGAGGCTGAGATTGGGAGGACTGAGGTTCAAAGCCAGCCCAGGTAAATAGTTTGTGAGACTCCCCCATCTCCAAACTAATGAGAGCAAAATGGACTGGATGTGTGACTCAAGCAGCAGAGCACCTGCTTTGCAAGTGAAAAACCCTGAGTTCAAATCCCAATCCCACCAAAAAAAAAAAAAAAGATGGTAGTACAAGTGGTGGGGAATGTCTAGGACCCAAGTCATAATGACAGGGTCAGTTACAACCACAAATGTGGTAGCAACTAATGTCCACTGAAGAGAGTAAGTAAATCTTGGCCCAGCCATTCTACAAAGAATATTTAATAAGGATGAGAGAAGACAGAAAAAATATTTGAAGACATAATGGCTGAAAAATCTCCAAGTTTGTTGAAAACTTTAAACCTAAAGATCCAAAAACTTCACGAAGTATAAGAAAGATAAAGATAAAGATATACCACAGTGAGAAGCATCTCAATCAGTTCCTTGAAAACCAGTGCTAGAAATGCTATGGTTTGGGTTTTTTTTGTTTTGTTTTTGGCAGAACTGGGGTTTGAAATCAGGGCCTCATGCTTTGTAGGCATGTACTCTTATCGCTTGAGCTACTCCACCAGCCCAATGCTATAGTTTGGATAAGTGTCACCCAAAGGCCCTTGTGTTGTAGGCTTGGTCTTCAGCCTGTGGTACCATGGGGAGGGGTGGACACTCAAGAGCTGGCACCTAGTTGGAAGTCTTCCAGACATATAGGGGCATGCCCTTGAAGGGTTATTATAACCCTAGCTCCTCCTCTTTCTCTCTTTGCTTCCTAGTTGTAATGAGGTGAGAAGTTCATTCTACAACACACTCCCACCTGATGTGTTGCTTTGCCACAGGCCCAAAGTGATAAGGACTGAAACCTTCACAACTGTGAGTGAAAATAAGCCTTTCCTCTTTATAAGTTTGTTGTTTTATCACAGGAAAGTGACATCATTAGTTACTTTCTCGTCCCTGTGAACAAATGCCTGACAGAGACAACTTAAGGGAGGAAGGATTTATTTTGGCGCCTGATTTCAGAAGATTCAATCCATCATGGCAGGGAGGGCATGGTGGAGCAGAACAGGTCACACCATGGTAGCCAGGAAGCAGAGAAAGAGAGAGCTGGCAGTCGGCTGCTTTTCTTCTTTGCCCCGTTAGTTTAGCTCAGGCCCCCAGTCCATGGAAATCGTGGTGTCCACATTCAGAGGAGGCCTTCCCTCCTTAGTTAATCTTCTCTGAAACGCCCTTACAGACACACTGAGAAGTGTGCCCCACCAATACCCTGGGTACTTTTCAATCCCACTCAAGTTGACAGTCAAAACCAACCATCAGATGGGCACCAGTGGCTCACGCCTGTAATCCTAGCTACTCAGGAAGCAGAGATCAGGAGGATGGCAGTTTGAAGCCAGCTGGGGAAAACAGTTTGCTAGAGCCCTATCTTGAAAAAAAAAAAAAACCATCGCAAAAAAAGGGCTGGTGGAGTGACTCACTGTGTAAGCCCTGAGTTCAAGCCCCAGTCCCATTCAAATAAATAAAAATTTTAAAAGTAAATATTGTCTATCCATACAATGGGATATTAGCCTTAAAAAGAAAGGGAATTCTGACACACCAATAGCATAGCATAGATGGATGACCCTTGAAGACATTAAACTCAGTGACATAACAGGCTGCAAAAGGACTGATGCTGTCAGCTCTTCCACTGACACGAGCTGCACAGAGTAGTCAAATTCATAAGGACAGGAAGTGGAATGGGGGCTCCCCGGGGATGGGGGCCTGTGTTTCAGTTTTGCAAGATGGACAGTGGCAACACTACACAACAGTGTGAGTGAACAACTCTTAGGGCCCCACACACTGAGAAGTAGGTAAAATGGCAGATTTTCTGCCACGTGCATTTCGTCACAAAATTGTAAAAACCTGTCGGTACCAGTCGCTACCGAGGAGTGGAGTCACAGGAGCGTTGCTCACTGCTGCTGGGAAACCAATCAGGCAGCCTCTGACAAAGATAAACATGTCCTGCTAAACAACCCAGAAGTTATGCCCCTAGATATTTTACCCAACTGACGTGAACACTTAAGTCCACACAAAACCTCAACAGCATTTATTCATAATCGCCAAAGCGGGAAGGAAATGATGCAGCCTCATTCCGCGAAAGAGGACAGTGGCGTTCCCACTCAGTGCAGCACTGGCCAGCAATACAAGGAGTGGGCTGTGGGTGCCACACAAGACCTGAGACTCTCGGGTGCATCCCGCCTGAGCCAATAAGCCAGTGTGAAAAGGCCGCCTACTATGTGATGCCATTTCAATGACATTCCAGAAAAGGCAAAATTGTAGACATGCAGAAGTCAACCATCAAGAAATCAGTGGGGCTTGGGGTGGACAGTGGATTGAAAAGATAAAAACAGCTGGGTGCCGGTGGCTCACGGCCCATAATCCTAACTATTTAGGAGGCAGACATCAGGAGGACCTCAGTTTGAGGCCAGCTCAAGCAAATAGTTTATAAGACCCTGTTTCAAAAAAATTTAACACAAAACAGTCCTGGAGGAATAGCTCAACTGGTAGAGTGCTTGAACTCAGGGCCCTGAGTTCAAGCCCCAGTACAATAAGAAAAAAAAGAAAACCTGGAGGTTTTTTGTTTTGTTTTGTTTTGTTTTGTTTCGGCAGTTCTGGGGTTTGAATTCTGTGCCGAGTACTTTCTAAGCAAGGGCTTTACCACTTGAGCCATGCCTCCAGCCCCATGGAGGGTTCTTTAAGGTATGAAAGTATTTTATGTGACATTGTGGTGACAGGTGCATAACACTGTACTGTTGTCAAAACCCGTAGAGGTCTGGAGATGTGGCTCTGTGGTAGAGCATTTGCCTAGCATGTGCAAGGCCTTGGGTTCCATTCCCAGAATGAAAATGAAATTTAAAAAAATAGTGACTTTACTGTAGAAAAGTAAATCAAAATGTATGTGACTTAAAAAAAAGAAGAATATTTGAGCTGGGTGCCGGTGGCTCATGCCTGTAATCCTAGCTACTCAGGAGGTGGAGATCAGGAGGATTGTGGTTTGAAGCCAGTTCAGGCAAATAGAGAGACCCTATCTCCAAAAAATCCTTCACAAAAAAAAAAAAAGGTGGTGGAATGGCTCAAGGTGTAGGTTCTGAATTCAAGCCCCAAACTGCCAAATAATAATAATAATAATGATTTGAGTCAGACACTGGTGGCTCCTAGCTACTCAGGGGGCAGCGATCAGGAGAATAATAGTTTGAATCCAGCCAGAGAAAAGTGTTCTCAAGACCCTATCTTGAAAAAAACCCAACAAACAAAACAGTGTGGGTGGAGTGGCTCTAGTGGTACAGTGCCTGCCCAACAGTAGGAGACCCTGAGTTCAAACCCCAGTACTGTCAAAAAAAATGGTTTGGAGTTGGGCAGGGTGGCAGAGGCCTATAATCCCAATACTTGGGAGACTGAGGCAAGAGGATCATGAGTTCAAGGCCAGTCACACTACATAGTGAGACCCTGTCTTAAAAAAAAAGAATCATTTAGAAGATAGAAGATCCCAGGAAGGAATTCAGACTCACAAGAGAATCTGCACAGGGGTGCAGGACACAGCCTCACTGGAGGAGGAGGGTGAACCTTAGTAGCTGGAAATGAGTAGAAATTTAAGACCAAAGGCAAAGGGACTTGCAGGTGACATTGACCTCTACTGGAGAAGTCTTTTCCTTGAGGTCAGGCAGTGATTCTGCACCCACTATCCATGCATGCCAGAACTAAACCGTTAAGTCGGTAGATGGCACAGGCAGGTTCCTCACTCTTGGGATGAAAGTTTATGGAGAAGCAGGAGGACAAGTGGCACGGTGTGCTGGCCACATACCCATAAACCCAGGCTGAGGTAGGAGAACCTCGAGTTTGAGGCTGGCCTAGACTTCATAGTGAGACTCTGTCTCAAAAAGAGACCAGGACAGGGTAGATTGTTCAATTTGGTGATGGGGTTAGAGTTGGAGCCATCAGTAGGAACTCGTGTTAGCTTAATACAGATGCAGAAGGTTCCACATTGCCATATTTATGTATATGTGTAAATGCATGGAGAAATACCCATTATACATGCATGTCAACATACACAGACAGAGCCAGGCACCGGTGGCTCACGCCTGTAATCCTAGCTACTCTGGAGGCAGAGATCAGGAGGATCACAGTTCAAAGCCAGCCCAGAAAAATAGTTCTGTGAGACCCTATTTCGAAAAACCTTTCACAAAAATAGGGCTGGTGGAGTGAACTCAGGGTGAAGGCCCTGAGTTCAAGCCCCAGTACTGAAAAGAGAGAGAGAAAGAGAGAGAGAGAGAGAGGCTGCCCCCCCCCATACTCCTAGCAACTTGAGAGGCAGAGATCAGGAGGATCTTGGTTTGAGACACTGGGTGAAGGGAAGAAATCCTGGTCAAACAGGCAGTCAATACTCAGAAGCTGTGGCACACCCTCAGGTGGCCACTGTCCAAAAAAAAATAAAAGCCCAGAAAACAAGTGGGCAAGGCCATGGAGGAATTTGAACCTTTGTGCACTGCTAGTGAGTACTTGAAATGGTGCAGCCCCTGTGGGAGGGTTTGCCAGTTCCTCAAAAAGGTCAACAGAATTCAAGACCCAGAACCTCCATTTCGGGGAATACAGGGTACCCAGAAGAGCTGAAAGCAGGGACGAGGGCAAGTCCTTGCACACCCACACTCACAGCTGCATTGTTATACATTACAGCCATCCAAGTGTCCACCAACCGATGAATGGATAAACAAAATGTGTTATAAGCCAGGTGCCAGTGGCTCACGCCTGTAATCCCAGTTACTCAGGAGACAGAGATCAGAAGGAGCGAACTTTGAAGCCAGCCCAGGCAAAGAATTTTTGAGACCCAATCTCAAAAATACCCGTCACAAAAAAGGGCTGGTGGAGTAGCTCAAGGCGTAGGCCCTGAGGTCAAACCCCAATTTGGGAGAAAAAAAGAAAAGTCTTGCCAACCAGGGAATGTTCAAGTAGCAACAGGCCTTGCAGTGGTTAGGCAGGTGTTCCAAGCGGAAGGACCTGGCTGTGCAGGGCTGCTGGGGATAGCTGCATAGGTCGTTCCCTGCGCAACTCTGAGAGGTGCTACTCACCACACTCTGCTGCTGTCTTGGGCAGGAGAGGCTTTGTTGCGCTGCGTAACAAGTCACTGCACTGTCTCACCGATCCGTAGTAATTAGGACTTCTTTTTCTCCTTTCTTTTTAAGCTATATGTCCATCCTGTTGGGTCCAGTGGCATCTCTGTGGCCTCAGGACTGATGGAGAAGCCTGTTTCTGAACACTGTGGTCCCAAGGCAGAGGCAGAAGAAGGCAGGACCACTCCTACCCATACTGGCTCCTCAGCTCCTTCCCGCTCACTTCCTTGCCTGAGATGTTTCGTGGCCATGCACACCATTGATGGGGTGGACACGAAACCACTCCCAGAGAGGATAACTTCCTGAAATTGGGCAGGAAACCGTGCAACAGGGTAGGCCTTCTCGGGGGCAAGGGAGGCACCCAGCATGCAAAGAGAGGGCAGAAAACTTCTGCTGGAATGAACTGGCCAGCGCCAGTGGATGGGGTCAGACTACAGGCCCTGCGCAGTCCAAAGGGTGCCCTCCATATATGCTGCACACGGGAGAGCGCTAGCCATGCTCTCTCTGGATCCCGTGTGAAGGCCTCCACCTCTAAGAAGCAAGGGACTTGGAGGCCATAAACACCCAGTCACCAGAGTCTGCCTTCTCCCCTCTTTGAAATGGTCCCCATGTTATATGAAAACATGGGTCAGCTGGGGCAAGGTGCCCCAAATAAACACAATGCCCATCTCCTGCTGGGGGCAGTGGGGTTCACATGGGAGGCACCAGGATATGTGGACAGGCCCTGCCCACAGTGGGAGGTCAGCTCCCTGACAACCCATTGCAGTTGGTGGCACCCTTCACCTTTGTCCCATTATTGGTTCCCTGGGCAGCTCCGGGGAAAGGAAGCCTTTTGGGGACACACAAGAGTCCCTCAGCATGACAGATTTCCCGGAAGAGGTATGTCTTTTGTTAAACTGAATGGCATTCAAGTCACTGAAGACCACCCAGATGGTGGTCTCTTAAGACCTTTTTCCCATGACATGACAAGGGCCCAGAGCCCCTAGGAGAAATGGCTGACCTCAGGTTTGTGGCAGGAAATGGACCACCCCAGAGCACCTTGTACCCCACAGACCAGCAATGCTTCCCATAATTCCCAAAAAGTCCAAAAAGACTCAGACACTTATGGGCCAGAGGACTCTACAAGAACCAGTAGGACCCAACCGAAGGGCTGGGGTACAGCTTAATGGTAGAGCGCTTGCCTAGCATAAGCCAGGACCTGGTTCCATCCCCAGTACTGGGGTGGGGATCAGGGGACCTGATGAGCCTGAGGTATTTCCTGCACCTCATGTAGGAGCCCACCAGAGCACAGTGAGGCCAAAACTGCAATGACTGAAACACATCAAGTATGTTAAAGTTGACGTGTTCATAAAACACCATGAAGAACAGTGGCCACACTGGAGGAAGTGAAGGAGCCAGCTCATTCATCCGAAAACCGACAGACCGCAGGAATATTCAAGCATTGTCCTGTCTTTCTGCTACAAATTGTACCTCAGGGTAACCAAATGGGAGACTTGTGTGTGTGTGGTGGCGGGGGGGGGGGGGGGGGGGTGAAGCTCTCTGTGCATGAGTAATTCACCTAACAAGCAGGGAAGGAAGAGAAATAGAAAAATTGCCATTTGCAGCAGACTTTTCTGTGCTTGGTGTGGGTCCCCAGATGGGCATGTATCCTTATCATTTTATGGTACTTTTATCATCTTAACCATTTGGGTGTACACTCAGGGAGCAGTTAAGCATACCCATCTAGTCCTGGAAGTATTCATCACTCCCAAACTGAAGCTGTCCCCATTAAGCAGTCACAACCACATCCCCTAATCTGCACTTGGAGTTTGCCTGGACACGTCACACAAATGGAATTACATAACAAGTGGTATTTTGTGACTACCTCTTCCACTTAGCGTGAGATCTTCATGGTCATCCATGCTTCATTCCTTTTATGGCTGAGTAATATTCTACTGTGTGGACGAACTGCATTCTTTAGCCATTCCTTGATTGATGGACAGCTGGGTTGTTTCCAGACACTGAGATTAGTGCTATGAACACACTCAGCATAAGTATTTTCAGTTTGGGGAGTAAGTACCTGGTAGTGAGTTCCTGTGTCACGTGCTAACTCTGACTCTCAACCTGTTGTCCACAGCAGCAGCAGCACCTCATCACATCCCCACTGCAGTGCAGGAGTTTCTGGGTGCGCCACAATCCTCACCTCCCATCCTAGAGGTGGTGCTTCATTGTACATCTGATTGATTTGCATTCTTGTAGTGGTGCTGACATCTCTTCACCCCTACTCCCACTGTGCTCCCGACCTCACCTTACAACTACCCTATCACAGGCACTCCACTTTCAGTGGAGCTAGAAAGTCACCTACACCACAGGGGGACTTACCTCCACACTGCACAGGAAGAGCAAGAGGACAAAACCAAAGGGTGACAGAAAGGAAACAGAGCACCCCGCCCCCCCAACAGGGGCCTCCCTTTCAGCAGTCAGGTTAAGAAGTAAACCCTTGAGCTTGGTGCTGACTACTCACACCTGTAATCCTAGCCAGCTTGGGCAAAAATTGAGCAAGAAACCCATCACAAAAAAAAGGTTGGTGGAGTGGCTCAAAGTTAGGCCCAGAGTTGAAGCCCCAGTTTTTAAAAAAAAGCAGGAAACCCTCTTGATGAAATTTGCTTCCACTGCAAATCTAGAGTATTCCATCTCAAAGGGATGGCCTTCCAAGTCGTCAAACTGTTCACAACTATAGTTTAAAAGCCTGAAGCAGTTTAGTGATACACCAGCCCCCATCTAGGGAAGCAAGCAGTGGGACAAAAAAATATCCTCCCAAGCCCAACTTTGTAAGGCTGAGTACCTGGTGATCAGGGCCAGGCTCACACCAGGTGTCCTTAGCACCTGGTTTCGATGTTCTTAGGAGTTTAACAGCATTCACCCATCCCCACGCCCACTACTTCAGCCCTGGGCACCTGTGCCTTATCAGGGAGACCCTACTCCTTAGCCTCAAGATTGCACCCAGCACGCAGCCTTATGACAAGCAAACTGCCCAAGACTGTAAGACTACAGACTCAGGAGAAACCTTCCCAGCACCCACCTTGTGGCCAGCAGTCCTAGATGCCTGGGGAGCCTCACTGCAGACCACCCCCCTCAGAGCATGCCCAGAAAAGCCCTCCCCAAACAGGAGCAGCGGTCCTTGTGTACTGCAGCACTTTATTCTCCTTACACAATGACGTGTGGCTGGGGCCTCATGTTCTCATGTAACAGTAGAAAACCAAAATTTGTTGTCATCTCGTAAAAGAATTGAGTACAAAAAAACCTTACATAAATTAAAAGGATGAATAAATTTACAGGTGTAAATGCAAACCGTTTCCAACTCAAGGCAATAACAACCCATGGCGTTCAGGAGGGAAAAACACCATTAAGAACGGAAATCGGGTCCTAAGGCTCGGACTTTCCCACCCTTTTGAGACTGGCAAGACAGGGAACTCTTGCCAGCCTTAGAAATCCTCGAACAGTCAGCTCTGACGCGTTAATAATACCCTGCCCAGATCACTGCACCGTGCTCACGCAGATCCAGACTGGGGATTTCTCCTCCATAGCCTGCTTTTGCCTCAGCCACCAAGTGACCGAGCCACATGGACTAAGGGCTGAAATCAAAGATATGCACAGGGTATTAAACATATACCAAGGGAACAGTAACTTGAGTACAAGGTCAAAATCAGCAACAAGTTCTACGATCCAGTGCTGATATCAGATACAAGCTTCAAGGACAAATTTCTTTTCAAAGGCTTATTCCAGTCGTGAGGCTAGCATGAGGTGTATACATTTGCCAGGGCAAATTGATACTTCAGAATCAGCTCATGCAGCAGGTGCCTAGCACCTGCTCAGTCCATCTAGAAGCATTTGCGGTGGACGATGGAGGGGCCTGACTCATCGTACTCCTGCTTGCTGATCCACATCTGCTGGAAGGTGGACAAGGAAGCCAGGATGGAGCCGCCAATCCACACAGAGTACTTGCGCTCAGGGGGAGCGATGATCTGTAAAGGAAGAGCAGCTGTGATGACCTGGAGTCATGGACCCACACCAAACTACCTGCCCTGACAAGGGCCAACCCCCCCCCCCTCGGGACCAGGCCCGCTCAGGCTGCACACTCACCTTGATCTTCATTGTGCTGGGGGCCAGGGCGGTGATCTCCTTCTGCATCCTGTCGGCAATGCCTGGGTACATGGTGGTGCCTCCAGACAGCACTGTGTTGGCGTACAGGTCCTTGCGGATGTCCACGTCACACTTCATGATGGAGTTGAAGGTGGTCTCATGAATGCCACAGGATTCCATACCTACAGGACAAAGTTCTCCCTGAGCCATCGGGTTCTGCCTGACCGACCTTGTCCAAGATGACAGGCAAAAGGGACCCGACCTCCTATACCCCATTCTAGACACCTACCCAGGAAAGAGGGCTGGAAGAGCGCCTCTGGACACCGGAACCGCTCATTGCCGATGGTGATCACCTGCCCGTCAGGCAGCTCATAGCTCTTCTCCAAGGACGAAGATGACGCAGCAGTGGCCATCTCCTGCTCGAAGTCCAGGGCGACATAGCACAACTTCTCCTTGATGTCGCGCACGATCTCCCGCTCAGCAGTGGTGGTGAAGCTGTAGCCGCGCTCAGTCAGGATCTTCATGAGGTAGTCTGTCAGGTCCCGGCCAGCCAGGTCCAGACGCAAGATGGCATGGGGGAGGGCATAGCCCTCATAGATGGGCACCGTGTGTGTGACCCCGTCGCCAGAGTCCATGACGATGCCAGTGGTGCGCCCAGAGGCGTACAGAGACAGCACGGCCTGGATGGCCACGTACATGGCTGGGGTGTTGAAAGTCTCAAACATAATCTGGGAAAGGACAAAGAGCATCTCAGCCAAAGGCCGGGACCAGCAGCCACCCACGCCCACACGCCACATGCAGCATGCCACAAATGTGATGTGTGGAGAAAAAGAACAGAACACAGGCAGAAACGCAAACAAGAAACCTGGAGGCTTCAGGAAGGAAATGCCAGGAGAGGAACAGAACCCTGGAAATATCAAAGAAATACTTGAATGTCAGGAAATGAAGCAGAGCAGAAAATGACTTGTGAAACACGGACAGCTGAGACCCGGGCTCAGCCCCCCACCTGCGTCATCTTCTCTCTGTTGGCCTTGGGGTTCAGGGGGGCCTCAGTCAGCAGCACGGGGTGCTCCTCGGGGGCCACGCGCAGCTCGTTGTAGAAGGTGTGGTGCCAGATCTTCTCCATGTCATCCCAGTTGGTGACGATGCCATGCTCGATGGGGTACTTCAGAGTCAGGATGCCACGCTTGCTCTGGGCCTCGTCACCCACATAGGAGTCCTTCTGGCCCATGCCCACCATCACGCCCTGCAAGGGAGGGCCGTCAGGCTCGCGCGCCGAGGGGACCAAGGAGGACAGGGAGGCCTGGCCAGGGGCGCCCTCCACTCACCTGGTGCCGGGGACGCCCGACAATGGAGGGGAACACGGCCCTGGGAGCGTCGTCGCCCGCAAAGCCAGCTTTGCACATACCGGAGCCATTGTCAATGACGAGCGCAGCAATTTCCTCTTCCATGGCGATCTGCGCAAAAACGCGACTCGCTCAGCGGCGCCCTGGCAGTAAGGAACAGTCCCTCCCCGCCAGCTGAGACCCCCGCGTTGGGGTACACGTTCCCCCCAATCCCTAGGCCGGCATCCGGGGCAAGCGTAACCGTCTGCAACCGGCGGTGGCCTCCTGGCACCAGCCCCGTTCCGCGGCGGCGCGGAGAAGTGCGCACTGCGCCGGCCCCGCCCCGGACCCCCCCCGGGGTCCCCGGGCCGCACCCCGACCGCAGCCGCAGACCCAGGCCCACCTTCCCGGCCACCCTTTGTTCCCGGGGCTGCGCGGCTAAGCCTTGCCAAGTAATGGATCCACAGCCAGGCCGGGAACGGGGTGTGCGTGGGGGGGTGCAAGCCGCTTACCGGCGGAGAACGGGGCAGCGTAGCAGTAAGAGCACACGCAGCGCAGCTTGGCAGAGGCGAGTGAGACCGACTGTGGCCTCCCCCGCCGCTTTTTAAGAGGGAGCGGGGCGCGCGCGCGGGCGGCGGCGCGCGCGGCCCCAGAACATGTCCATATATGGCGATCTTTCCGAAACCCGGGCGCCCATTGGCCCGCCCGCCCGGGACACGTGGGGACCCGGCCCGGCCCGCCCCCCGCCCGCGCCACCGCCAACCGCCCCGCCCGCGCCGCCCCCGCGCGCCCGAGACCCCGCGCGAGCTGCGACCGGGCCTCCGGGGGTCTCGGCTAGCGCCGTGGGGCGGATTGACTGCCCCCCCCCATTCCCCGGGACTGCTGTGTCGTGGGGAATGGCCTAGCTGCACCCCGAAACTGCCGGGCCTGGGGCGGGCCGCGCCCCAAACTGGGGTGAGTCCCCGCGGCCCCCGCCCTCCTCGGCTTTTCGCCCCCGACGCCCCCGCGAGCGCTCCCCTCCCCGGAGCCCGCCTGGGAGGCCGGTACTCGGCTGGGGGAGGGAGAGGGGGTCCCCGCGGGACCCCCTTCATGGTGCCGGGAGTCCTAGGCCCGGGGAGCCCCAACCTCGTCCTGATCACATGGGAGGGGTCGCCAGCCACCCCACCCCCCCAGCGCAGCCACGACCACGTAGACCCTCTGCGGGAGAAAGAGGCCCCAAAACCACGTCACTGTGTCCCCCCGCGTGGGCTCGGCCTGGGGCGGGGGGTGGGGGTCGCTCCCCCTTCTCATCTTCTAAGGGGGTAGTGTCGAGGGGCTTTGTTTTATTCTGGTCACTGTGGACACAGTAGGGAAATTGAGGCAAGGACCGAGTCCTGACTTCCGGAAGCGTCCCTCCCCCCGCATCCTGGGCCAGCTGTACGGGCACTCGCTTTACTAGGAAAAGGACCGGGGGCTGGGGGAGGGCGGTCACAGCACACCGACCTCCAGGGTTTCTCCACACTGGCCGGAGCCCCGCTGTCCTTCCCCGGGAGCCCATTGGGGGACCTGCCCAACCTTTGGCGGGGTCCTGGCCGCACCTGCCAGCGCGAGGCCTCGATTATCCCCGGGAGGGAAGCGGGCACTGTGGTTTCCACGGGTTTATTTGTAAGCTTCTAGAACTGCTCAGTATAGAATTAGGTGCGGGGGAGGGGCGGCAGTGAGGCCAAGGACTCGTCCAAGGTCACAGGGCGCTCAGCTGGACCCCCGCAGGTGGGGGCGGTGCCGGGCTTCCCAAGAGCGGCCCTGCAGGGTCAGCTGGTGTCGCTATCTAGGGGATGGGGACGCAGGATTCAAGCGCCAGGGCAGCCCGCCCAGCTCACCTGCCGACCGCAAGACTGGTGCGGACGGTGACCGTGCCCCCAGACCTGGCAAGGAGAGTGCTGGGTTCGGGAGCCCCCCCAGATTTTCTAGGGGTGCTCGACAAGGCTATCAAGTGTGTGTCGTACCCCACCCATGGCGGGGACACGGGACTGGGTTTCTGAAAAGCTCATCTTGGCTCGGGTCCCTGTGCAGAACCAGAAGTCTCCCCGACCACCGGGTGGGGTGGGCGAAGGTCCCCAAGACGCCATGTCACGCTCTTAAGGGACAAGGGACAGGTGGAAAGTAGCCGTATGCCTCTTCACCCAGTGTCCGTCCTCACTCCACCCTACCCAAGTCTGCCTTAGGTCGCCTGCCCCTCCTCAGACCCCAGCATGCTCTTGGACTCCTTTGTCTGCATGTGCCCGGAGGGGCGACCGGGGCTTCAGGGAAAAGGACCCCGTCTCCCCGGCCCACGTGCCGGGCGCGGAGGAAGCAGGCCGCGGGGCCCTTTCTGCTGCCCCGCGCGGGGGACCTTCCTCTCCCCAGGGCGCGCCGCGCGGGGTGCCAGGTGCGGCCCAGGTGTGCGGGCGGGGGGCGGCGGCTCGCCGTCCGGCCATATTTGGCGAAGTTGGCTCGCGCCCCGCCCGCCGCCCAGAGGCCCGCGGCTGCCCTGAGTCACGGGGGTGGACGTAACGGACGGGGCGCCAGGCCGCGCTCCTCGCCTTATTTAGTCAAGTAGGCCGCCCATTGGCCCGCGGGACAAAGAGGCGGCGGCGGGAAGCCCGGGCGGGGGGCATCGCCCCCGGCCCACTCAGACCCGCGCGTGCCCGAGACCCTCGGCTGCGCGCTAGGCCTGGGGGGGCTGCGAGAGGCGTGGCTGCAGGGGAGGGGCGACCAGCGCCAGGAGGCCCCGCGGGACCGGGTGCGGACCGAGCCAGGCCTTCGCGCTGGGCAGGAGGGGGAGGCGTTGTGTGTGTGTACTGTGATTTTACTGTTTTGCAACTGGGCAGTGCAAAACCTCGCCCAAGGTCACGTTGGGGCCATTCGGGACTGTCGCTCTAAAAGCTGGTGGTGCAGCTCTGCCCCACCCCTCCCGCAAAGGCCTGGCATCCCCGGGGACCAAATGGATGCGGCAGTCCCTGGCTCTGGTAAACCCCGGAGTCCCAGAGCAGCACTTTCAGTTCTGCCAAAAGTGGGTGTGTTCTCCTGTTGTAAGAGGGAGAAGTGATTTTTTTTTTCTCGCTCAGTGCTGGCTTTGGCGACTTTTTATTGTGATCTTGCTGCATCTTCTTTCATATTCCGCCCGCTTAATGGATGAGAAAACATGGGCCCAAAGAGGTGACCTTGCTAGGAATGCGGCAAATCTGAGACTGGGTCCAGGCTTGTCCCACCCTGGGTCCTCCCCAAGCATTCCTCTGCACTGTGTCAGCCCCTCATCTCCCTGCCTCAACCGCCACGAACGCCCCCTAGACTCCAGATCGCCTCCACACTTGGTACCATGGTCCCCAGCACATGTTCCACCCACCTGGGCACCTCTTTGCTACCTCTCAGTGTTTCTTGTTGGGCAGACAGCAGGGAACTTCCTAGCCCTGCCTTTCCATTCTCAGGCATGCCCACCCGATTCTGGAAGAGCCAATGAAAACCAAGTGAGGTCTGGAGTTTAAGAGTAGGTACCAAGGTTAAATTCTCAGTTACAACAGTCATGCCGTTTTTCTTTGAGATGTTAACATTAGGGAACGAACGTGGTGTGCGTGGGACTCTCATACTGTCTTTGCAACTTTTCTGTAAATCCAAAATTATACCATAATAAAAAGTAAGTTTTTAAAAATACAAGGAAATCAAAGTGTACCTACTTTCTGCTCACGCTCCTGTTCTCTTTCCCAGATCATATGAAAGGGAATTGTCTTGTTTCCTAAAACTCTTTCTGGGGTCCTAGGCTGGCTCCCAACCTAGGGACAGGCCCTGGATTGGGCTCTGTGTAGAACAGTGGTCCTAAGAGCCAGCCTGATGGCAAAGCCAGCTTCCTGCAGCTTGACCTGGCTTCTCTGAGTTTGAGCTCAAAGGACAGTGAGGCCGGGGTCACTCACTTCTGTCTCCTGTCTAGTGCTGGCCAGGGGCCTGGATCGCCTTCCTAGACTTAAGCCCAAAAGGTCCAGTTGGCTGGACATCTCCCAAGAGTTGAGAGGGTGCTACCTGTCTGTCCAGTGTTAGGAGGCACCGCACTGGACCTCACGATTGGAAGAGGCTCCAAGACTGTAAAATAGGTGGGGGACACTAAGGCAGTCTCCTGGGTCAGGGTAATGAGCCAGAACCCAGGGCACATCACATCCTTGGAGTCAGAGGTTCTGGAGGGACCTTGTGGGCATCCCAAGTGAAGCTCAGCAGTTTGGGAATTGGCCAAGGTCCCCCACTGCTCCAGGATTTGGAGGACACATGCAGACTCCTGCTGACTTGTTGAGGTCTCCCTCTCCCAACAATGGCGCCAACAGGAGGCCTCTGGAAGAACCCTTAGCTGGGACATCTGGGAGCCAAGGTGGACTCTTTTCTGGGACTCAGGCTTTTGGCCTTCCTGCCTGGGCTAGGTCTATACAGAAAGGAGGCCCTGAGAACCTTCCCTCCGTGCCTCTGGCCTTGACAACCTCCGGTTTTCCATTTTCGGTGATGAATGAAAAGCACTCAATGCCTCAGGCTGGGACAAGCCACCTGCTCCTCTGCTTCCCAGGGCAAACCCCCAGGGCCAGCTTCAGCCCCAGAGAGGATGGTCGCCTCTGATGACCTCACTCCCTGTTAGTTCCACGGAATGGCTTCATGGTTCTGAAACATATGTGCATTGTGGTTGGTAAGTGCACACTAACCAAGAGTGATCGTGTCAAGCGCACCTTCCCTTTCTCAGCTCCACCCTCCCAGAGGCAAGCGTACCGGAAGCTGCCAGCCTCCCCTGCACAGTTCTTATTCTCAGCTAAAGCCCAGGCCAGGGTCCCCAGCACTTCTCTGACCTGTGCTTTCTGCCTGCTCCCAGCTCAGCCGCATTCTCATTGATGCCATCCCCGCAGGCTGGGCCCTCTGCCTGCCTCTTTCTTACCCACAGTAACCCTATGGCACACCAAATCCCAGATCCTCCCCAGCCACTGCTGCCTCATGATAGACTCTGAGCCCCTTCCTGGGTCTCTGGGCTCTCATGGGGGTGGGGGGAGGGGAGAGGCTCTGCCTGCCACTCCACCTTTACCTCCTGAACCCTTCCTCACTGCCCACTGGCTCCTGACCACTACTTGGCTGTCCCTGTGCCTCAAAGTTGCTTGGATGTGACCTGGCTCTTGCAGGATGTCCCCACACCGTCCATGGCCTCCCATCCTATTTATTGATTATTCACTTGCTTCCTGTCCCACCCCCACCTGGTGTTCCTCCAGCACGCACAGATTTCTGGGGCACAGCAACACCGTCATTGTAAAGCTGGATACCTGGGACCTGATCCAGGGCCTACATACAGCTTGAATGGTATTGGGATTGAGAGGTTGGGATCCCAATTCTGTAGGACTGAGAAAGGCAAAAGGAGGCCAGAAAGAGCCAAGGAAGTGGGAAGATTCAGCCATAACCTCCACCCTGACCCCAAAATGCAGAGTGGGATATGGCTGGGAGGGAAGGGAACACCAGGCTCCATTCTCCCCAGAGAGCTTCCTACCCCAAAACGGTTAGGTTTCTCCCAGGCAAGCCAGGGAGCAGCTGCCTTACTCTGGATTTGGGAACAGGGAGGAAGGGACGCAGGAGAAGTTTCACTGTTAACCCAACACCTCCTGTTCTGGCTGCAGGCTGCCGGAAGTCCCACCAGGAGCTCTGCACAGCTAGACTAGACCAAGGCCCCGTGACAGGTGTACGACCCCCAGGAGGCCTGGCACTGTGCCTAGGACAGGGAGGCAGGGTAGGGCAGGACGAGGGCAGAAGGCTGGTGCTCTGGACGCTCTGTCCAACCTGCCACTGTCCCAAGGGCTACAGCTGGTGTGCTTGGTGTGTGTGGGAGGTGGAGGCTGGAGTGAGCAGGGACCCTGAAAGGGGCACCTTGACCTTGGCATCCCCCTCCCCTCTGCCCCACACAGACTCCTCAAGGAAGCAGGGCACCGTAGGGGTCATGGCCTGGACTGGCATTGCAGGAGTCGGGGGTGGCATTGCTGCGCTGTACCCAGTTCTGCAGGCAACAGTTGGGGTGCTTGGCCTGGGGAAGCCAGAGCACACCTCATGGAGAGACCCCACTGGACATGTCTGCAGGCTGGCTTGCAGGGCTTGCAACGACACAGCCGGACTGTAAATCCTCACTTGCCCACACGTCCCCAAGGTCTGGTCCTCCCACCAGCTCTACCCTGATCCCTCTGGGGTCAGTGCCAGTATCACCCCAGGAAATGATGAGTCTGGCCGGAAAACCAGCAGGCAGACGACCAGGAGCAGTGTGGAGAGGCTGCAGGCCCCAAACTGCAAACGGCTGTCCCTGTGGTCTGGGGCCCTGACGCATGGTGTCTGCCCAGGGCCCTGTGCGTCCCTTCCCCATATGACCTGTGAGTTAGCTCCACAGAGTTCAGGTAGGGTCAGCAGGGGAGCACAGGGCACTTGCTTAGGTCTCCCGCTCTCTAGAACTCAGCACCTGGGTTCTGCTCCTGGGGCAGGAGCAGGTGGCCACAGGGCATTTGTCACTCAGTTTTCCGGGGTAGGACACCGGCTGGAAGTAAGGACACGCCCCAGGGACACGAGCTTGGAGGATGTGGCCAGCAGATGGCGCCCCTGTTGTGGGCCCTGAGGAAGACCCAGCAGTGACTGGCCGGTGTCATTCCAAAGTGGACCGCCAGGTGTGTCCTGCCACTGCCGCTGGGCACAGGTGGCCTGGCGATGAGCGCTATGCCCCTGCTGCGCAGCTGCACCCCCGCTGCATGGCCAGGAGGGACCCCACGGCCACTAGCCCAAAACATGGGCGGGGCCGGCTCTTGGCCCGATGCGATGCTGAGTCACTGGCGCCCGCCTGAGAGCCACCGAGGCAGGGCCGCCGGGGAGCGGCCAGTGACCTCAGCCAGTGTTGACGCACAGGGAAGTGGTAGAGCCCGGGCGGACTGTGCCCAGAGCAACCGATGAGGGGAGGACCCAACCTGGACACACTGCCACATGGGGTCAGCTCACCGATTGTCCCCTAGCAGACACACCCACAGAGGGATCTCACACGCGGGCAGCCCAGGACCTGATGTGTCTGTTGACTCATTGTTCCGCCTCGCCTTGCTCTGTGTACTTTCTGGGAACCACAGGGTCATCTCACCCCAACAGATGACCCTTGACAACCACGGATTTCCAACAAAATGAATTGGGGTGCGGGGTGCTCAGAGATGCCAGTTCCGGGTCACATAGGAGGAAAACATGGCCAGGAATGGAGGAGAAGAACTCAGTCCCTATACAAACACCTGCTCTTCTCCCTGCTGCCTTGGGAGGCTGTATCCACTTTTTTTTTTTTTTTTTTTTAGGGTTATTTCCTTGACTTCTAGTCCTTTGGTGGAATTTTTTCCTTTAGTTATTATAGTTTTTTGGTTTTGTTTCTGTTTTTGCACTCGGGGCCTCACGATTTCTCGGCAGGCACTCTACCCATTGAGCCACTCCACCAGCCCAGTTTTTAACCTTTGTTTGGAAATAATTTCAAACTTCCCTACTTTTAAACACTTGCTTGACTGAACATTCTCTGCCACTTATGGGTGTGGGGCATGACCTCTTAACATTTCAGTGTATTTTTCCTAAGAACAAAAACATCGTCTTACAAATCTATAGTAGTGATCAAACTCAGGCACGTCACTGTCAGTTTGACAATGTTTAACTCCAGTCTTCTTCAGCAATGACTGCAGTGTTTTTCCCTTTCTAACCCAGGGTCACCACCTCATTTTGTTGCTGTAAATTCCTATTTTTAATTCCCAGGGCCTCTCTTGTTCCCTGTACCACTCATAGCATTCGCCATGGGTAGTAAGACTTCTTTAGAGAGCAGCTAGCACTCAGGCCTCAACCTGAGCAGTGAGGCTCCAGCCCATGGGAACTGTCTGATCCTGACATTGATGATGCACAGGGCCTGTTCCATACTTTCACAGTGCATGGTCCTTTTCTGTTTTGTGCTCAAAGTCAGAGATGGAATTCACTTCTTGCAGAATCCCAAGCAAGGCATTTGGGACACAATAGGTACTTAGTAAGTGCCTGTGACTGTTTGATGTGTGTGTGGGGGTCTCCTTGGAGGATGGGCTGAATCTCTGCAGGCAGCTGTGGTGTCATGTTTCTGGGCATTTCCAGGCCTGTGTGTTCATAAGGGTGGGGGGGGAGGGTGTCAGGGGGCCAGCTGCCCTGGCCACCTGCAGAGTTGTGGGCTCATAGCTGTCCACATCAGGTATTGATACATCTGTTTGTTTGCAAGCCCAGGTAGGCAATAAACAGGCATCTATCTTCTGGGAGGTGATCTGGTCTTCACTGAGGCCCATGGAACCAGGGGCTCATGCTCAGATATTTTCCTAAATGTTCTTCCTGTCCCAGGTATGTGCAAAGGTCCTGGGATTTGAGTATTGCAAGATTGCCCCAGTGGTCACAGCTTGCTGAGATGCCCTGTATCCTGCTTTCATGCTCCCTTTGGGGATTTTTGGCCTTCCTGGGACCTTGGGTTTTCTGCCAGGACAAAGAGACCTCTGGTCTCCCACTCCCTACTTCTTGGCCTCTTCCCTCCTATTTCCAGGTACAACCTGGACACGGGCTGCTCATGGCATCATGGTTTTACAAGAGACAAAAACCAAGAGACTGCACCATTCCTGTTGGAAGGCGAAGGCGAGAACAGCAGGTGTTTCGGTAGCTCGTGTGAGCGAGCAACGCTGAGGATTAAAGCAGGACCCTGGGCCTGTCAGGCAAGAGCCACACTACTGAGTTACGACCCCAACCCCGGCAGAAACAAGTACTGTTGGGGAGTGGGGGGTGGGAGACGGCACCCTCTGCTCCCAGGCTCCCACTTGCTGAGCAGAGCCTGTCACCCTAAACCAGGCCTGCAGGCCTAAGTAAACCAACCTAGGCCAGAGTAAGAGAACCGTGGCGCCCCTTGCAGCGCTGCTCTGTGTGTAAGTGGAACTGCCAGGGCAGAGCGCTCCACCATGAAAAATTCATGAAGCACCCCAGCGAGGGCAGCCCACAGTGTTTCAGGAACACTGCGGGCTCCCCTGCCAACCGGGAGCTCCAGGGCTCCAGGCAACCAGGAGCAGGGAGCAGGTGCTGGGCTCAGGGACCAGGAAATCAGGGCCTTGGCTGTGCCTAGCAAGGTGGCCCTCCCTCACTGCGGGGCCAGGGAGCAATACCAGAGTTCCCGTGGGGGGCTGCCCACTAGGACTGAGGGGCAGAGATGTTAATCAGGACATCAGGAAGGGGGTTGGGGCTCAGGAAGGGGGCTTCGGGGCTTTCCTCCACCCCCTGCCAGTCTCTGTTACACAGTTTCCAGGGCTAAGAGCCAGCCAGGAGGGTGCTGCCCTTCCCCACAAGTATAGACCCGTGCCAGCTCACACCACCAGCATCAGCGTTGCTGGGCACCCAGCCTGGCACATGAGCTGGTCACCATGACAGTAGGAGCCCAGGCTGGGCTCTAGTGTCCCAGGCCGGCTACCTGGCCGGGTGGAGATGACGAGGAGGACTCTCAGGTGGCCAGGGCACCCCATCCCCCAGCACCCTGGGAAGGAGCTCTAGGGTGGGTGCCAGGAGACTGGGGGCTTCAAGACTCTCTCTGTTTCTGCCCCTAGCTGGCCCCTCACTAAGAGGGGCAGGGGACTGAGCTCAGACCCTGGCTTTGCCTGCTGGGGGATCTGACAGCTGAGCCATCTGGACCCAGCTGCAGTTAGGAAGGTCCATGCCAGGTCCACCCACAGCTCACTGATCCCTGAAGTAAGGACTGGGGGTGCAGCTTACCCAAATGGCCTCTCAGTGTCCATCAGGAAAATGTATTCCTCCCTCAAGACAAGCACATTTAAGTTGGTTCCTCGGGTGGTCTGCCATCTGTGCCTGGGTCTGGCACACAAATTACAACCATATGCTGGACAGTCTTCCCCAGGTTCAGAGGCGGGCAGGGTGAGTGAGTGGGATTCCAGAGTGTAGCCTGAACAGGCCACAGTGGCAGACACGCTTGTCCACCCCAAGTGGGAGGGGTGCTTTCACCTGAGTACCCTACAGAGGGGCTGCAGGACCCAGGCCTGGCCTCGGGCTCCTGTGTGTAGTGCACATCTGGGATGTGACCAGAGGCCTAGAAAAAGGGTCTTGTGAGCAGTGAACAACTTGATCACCTTGCTGAGCAGCCAACAGTGGCACTGAGGCTGTGGTCTGGGGCAGCATCTCCAGGGGCTGGCCCAGCCCAGCAGGTGACCGTGGTGGCAGCTTGGCCCAGCCCCTGTCCGTATGCACGTTCACACATACCCACACAAACACACACACGGCAAGACACACATGCAGTATCACTTCTTTCTGCAGAGCCTCAGCCCTTTGCACAAGAACCAGACCCCCACATTGGACATTCACAGGCACTTGCCAGAAATCTTGCCAGGACCCAGAAGTGAAGCTCTCCTCAGGATGCAGGTAGGCCAGGGTCTGGGGAGTATGGTGCAGACCCAGTGGAGGGACCTATGCAAACTGCCCCCCTCAAGGAAGTCCCCTCCCCTGGGGCCCTGCAGTCCCTCTTGGCTCCCATGCTTGGCTCATATGCCTGGGTCAGTGCAAATAGCCCCACCATACTTGGAGCTGTGGGGGTCTCAGAATTGAGGGACCCCTGAGTCGCCACCTCAGGCTGTGCCACTGAGAGGCTGCCCAGAGCCAGGCCGCTTAGTGCCTGGCGGCCAAGCTTCCTCCCGCGGGGCACCTGATGCCTGTGAACATCCTGCCAGCACCAGTCAGTGCTAATGAGGCCTTTATGTTAATCAGAGGGACAAGACATCCCAGGTTCCTTCCCAACCTGGCTGGGCTTGGGGCTGCAGAAGACTAGCCAGTGTCCATGCCTAGGGCACAGCTGGACCTCAGGCTTCTCCACCCCACAGACAAACCAAGCCAGGCCCTTGGGACCTTGGGAGACTGAGGCATGGAGAGCATCACTGCTTATACCCCAAATCAGGGACACTTCCTGGCATGGAAGCCAGGGGATTGTCCATGCACACCAGGCATCATCTCTGGGAAGGGGTGCCACCCAGGCTGCATCTCTAGGGCAGCGCCTGGCACACAGCCTGGCCATGCATATAGTTGCTGCGCGTCACATAACCATGTGTGAATCACAGGCAGATGAAACTAGCCTGCGGGAAGAGCTGAGATGAGCAGGGATTTGCAGATAGTCTCTTGCTAAACCCCACCCTAGGGCCCCAAGTTGAAGACAGGTCCCCTTCACTTCCTCAGTGTCTGCAGGTGCCTGTAACAGCTGGGATGGACCTCCATCCCTCTGCACAAAGGTGGACCTTTGTGCCTGTCTGCCCCTCCATGGGACCCCCCCCAACATGGCCATTTGAGGGATGGAGGGCCTAGGAGGACAGGAATGGGACTGGAGACTGTCGCTGGAAATGCTCGGTGGCCCTGTGGTCCTCAGGGAGGCCTGAGGGTCACACACTGTGACAAGGAAGAGGACACCAAGTCTGGCCCAGGCCCAGGATGGGCAGCTCCAGTTTCCCTACTTGGCTCTTGGCCTCTCAGGCAGGTGCAGGCACAGGCAGGCAGAGTGCAGCTGAGCAGGGCCACTGAAGCCCCCAAGGTTGCTTTAGACTCAAAGTGAAGAGCGGGCATCCAGGTGGCTCCAGGGGCCTAGGAGGTACCAGGGGTCAGGTACAGCCAGCTTCCAGTACCTTCCAGTCTGAAGGTCCCATCCTCTCCCAGATTCCAAGGGACACCTTTGGGTGTCCCACACAGCCACCTGGACCCAAGTCTGCAGAGACCTCCCAAAGTCAGGCCCATTGCCCTGGTGATCTGAGCTGCTGCTGTGAGGTCCCCGAGGCTGCCTAGCAAGTTTGCTGAAGGGCACTGTCTGAAAGTGGCTCACCCTCAGCTCTCTGAAGGGGCATCAGAGTCAGCCAGGGCACACAAGGGCCCAGCCAGGACCTGGGCCTCTGACAGCTGGGTTACTGTGCTCCTTCCTGTATGCCCAGCCCTGGATGTAGGCATCACAGCTCCCCTCACACTCAAGGCTGCTCTTTCCCAATCCAGGGACTTCTATGTGAGGCCACCATAGCCAAGGTTCCTGTCTCTACCCTGCCATGCCCTGGCTCAGGTTCAGGGGTCCCAGGTCCCAGTTCTGCCACTGGCACAGCAACCCCCCCCCCCCACCGCCACCTTTCCAGTCGGAGGCAGGGGTCACCCCCACGACAATGTTAGATCCAGGGCTGGAGCCTGGGGCAGGAGCTACGAGGCTAGAGGGGTGGGCCAGGACGCAGGCTGCAGGCTGCTGTGGAGGGGCCTTGCGTGCTCCTGGCAGCAGGAATCAGAGAAGCAGTAACTGGATCCTGCGGGGGACCTGGCACCGCTGAGGGTGGAGGGCTGCGATCAGGTTGCTGCTCTTCTGTGAGTTTTCCACTGGGTAGCTTTTTCTACCTTGGGAAAGAACTGTGCTGTGCTGATAGAGGCCGAGCCTGGGGGCTTTGGGGACCCCTGAGGTGGTGGACAGGGAGGAGAGAGGCCAAGAAATGTGGAGGCCTCAAGGTGGGACATAGGGCCAGGCGTTGGACCCAGGAAGCAGCAGGTGAGGCCAAGGAGGTGATCAGTCCCTGCTCTCCAGCCCTGCAGGGCATCAGGCTCCGGCCTCTGTGCAATCCAGGAGCAACTGAAATCCAAGCTGGGGGTAACGAAAGGTGGCTCCTAAGCAGGCAGGTCTCTGGTCCACCCTCTCCACCCACCCTCTGCTGCTTACTGGCCACGTAAGACCTGCCTGGGTGGCTAAGGCCACTGGACAGAGGCAGCCTCAGTGTGGGAAGCAGGTCCATGACACTAGCTAGGCCTGGGAGCAGAGGGCCAGCTGAGCCAAGCCGGGCCTCTGGGGGGCCTTGGGGCCCGTGAGCACTCAGAAGGAACTTCCTAGGCTCCTGAAGGGACCTGGCCAGCCCTGAAGATGCCAACCAATGGCCTGCACCAGGTGCTGAAGATCCAGTTTGGGCTCCTCAATGACACTGACCGTTACCTGACAGCAGAGAGCTTTGGGTTCAAGGTCAATGCCTCAGCACCCAGCCTCAAGAGGAAGCAGATATGGTTGCTGGAGCCTGACCCGGGGCTGAGCACGGCAGTGCTGTTCCGCAGCAGCCACCTGGGCCGCTACCTGTCAGCTGAAGAGGACGGACGAGTGGCCTGCGAGGCAGAGCGGCCGGGCCGTGACTGCCGTTTCCTGGTCTTGCCGCAGCCCGATGGTCGCTGGGTGCTGCAGTCAGAGCCACACGGTCGCTTCTTTGGTGGCACTGAGGACCAGCTGTCCTGCTTTGCCACGGCCATCTCCCCCGCGGAGCTCTGGACTGTGCACCTGGCCATCCACCCGCAGGCCCACCTGCTGAGTGTGAGCCGGCGGCGCTATGTGCATCTGTGCCCTCAGGACGACGAGATGGTAGCAGATGGCGACATGCCTTGGGGTGTGGATGCCCTGCTCACCCTCATCTTCCAGAGCCGGAGGTACTGCCTCAAGTCCTGCGACAGCCGCTACCTACGCAGCGATGGCCGTCTGGTCTGGGAGCCCGAGGCTCATGCCTGCTACACCCTTGAGTTCAAGGCAGGCAAGCTGGCCTTCAAAGACTGCGATGGCCGCTACCTGGCACCTGTGGGGCCTGCTGGCACACTCAAGGCAGGCCGCAACACACGGCCCGGCAAGGATGAGCTCTTCGACCTGGAGGAGAGTCACCCTCAGGTTGTGTTAGTGGCCGCCAACCATCGCTACGTCTCCGTGCGGCAAGGTAGGGGGGCACAGGCAGCAACCTCCTGCTTTGTGTGTGTGTGTGTGTGTGTTGACACATCTACCATGTGTGCTGGACTGGGGGAACGTGTGTGTCTGCACACAGTGCAGGTAGGTGGGCCTGGGCGGCCTGCGGATTGGAGGCTTCAAAGTCAGTGGGCAGGGATCCCGGCCTTTCTCGGGACAGTGGGCAAATGTCTCAGAGCTGCTGACTCTGAGATTGGAGAGGTGTGACTGGGGAGGTAGCAGAGCCCCTTTTGGGGTGGGTGAGGCTCACACCCAGCCTGGCAGTATGGCGGTGGTGGTACTAGGGATGGAGTTCCTGCCTCTCCCCTGCTCTTCCACCATTCCTCTTTCTGTCTTGAAGGAGACTGGAGAGAGGCCGGGGCAGGGTAAGGAGACAGTGAGAGTGGAGTGAGGACACCGCCTCCATGTGCCTGACCAGTGGGAGCCTTGTGTGGCCCCAGGAATGGGGGACTTGGGTGCACCTCCGGTGTGGGTGGATGCAGGCTCAGGAAGCCTTGCCCAGGGCCTGACTCCTCCACTCTTAGTGGCTTTGGGATGAAGCAGCAGTCCTACTGCTCCACGAGGAAGCTGAGAGTTTCAGAGTGGGTCCAGACCAGCGGGCATAGGCACCCCCAACTTGGGCTTCAGGCTCCATGTGCATCAGAGTGATCAGGCACACCCTGACCTGGGGTATCTGAGGTGAAGTGAAGAGACAAGGCAGAGAGAGCCCCCACCTACCTGCTCAGACCTCCTGCAGGCCAGCACCTGCCAGGCAAAGGGCAGCTCCCATGTGCCCACTAAACTCCTGCCCCGGAGATGTTAGCCTCCCTAAGCACCTGCCTTACCTTAGGGACCTGGGAAACTGCCATCTGGTCCAATTGGCAGAGGCTAGCCAGGAGCACCCAGATGGAAGCCCAGCCATGCCCAGAGGGACCCTACAGCCAAGATCTGCAGGCCAATCTAGCATAGCACCAGGCACTAGAGTTACCTCCTAAGCACTTGTCCTGGCATATGGCCAGGTGCTAAGGTCGATGTGGACTCATGGTCCTTCTTATCGCTGGCCCTACAGTTCAACTACACCACTTTCAGTTAAGCAAGTTAGCTAGGGCAGTGGTGGTGGGAGAGCTTCGTAAAGGAGGCATTGGACACCAGGTGTTTGCGAAAGAGGCTCCTATGAGGGGATGGCAAGTGAGAGTGACAATGATAGCCTTGGTACAGGGGTGGTAGTGATGTTAATAAAGGTGTAATGGGTGGTGGAGATGATGGTGAAGACGGTAATAGTGAAGGTGTGTGATGGAGGGATGGTGGTAATGCTGATATGGCAGAGGTGACGGTGGAGACGGTGACAGAGGAGGTAATGGTGGAATGGAGGCGGTGATGGAGGAATGGGGTGGTGGTTATGATGGCAGAGGTGATGGTGATGGTGAGAGAAGAACGGTGTGGTGAATATGGTGGAGGTGATGGTAGAGGTGGTAATGGAGGGATGGCAGAGGTGATGGTGATGGTGAGGTGGTGATGGTGAGGTGGTGACGGAGGGGTGGGGTGGTGGTGATGATGGCAAAGATGATGGTGATGGAGAGATGGTGGTACTGGTGATGGTTGAGGTTTTGGTGATGGTAGAAGGGATGATGGTGGTCATGGTGGAAGTGATGGTTGTAGTGATGGGACTAGGGCATGGCTCAGTGGTGAAGTGCTTGCCTAACATGCAGAAGGGCCTGGGTTCAATCAGCATCACACATACACACACAGGAGATGGTGGCTGTGATGGTGGTGGTGCTGGTGGAAGGCTAGTGGCTGCGTGGATTACTTTCCAGTCTCTTATCACTCTGTATCTGACCCTGTCCTTTGCGGGGGGTGGCTCCCCTATCAAGGATCCGAGTCTACCTCCCACTTTGCAGGTGGGAGGCACTGGACACTCACCTCCCTGCATCCCTTGCTATAAGGTTTGGGCTATGTGGCCCGGCCTGCCAGGTGTTTCAGGCTTTGACCTGCCTGCCCATGATGTGTGGAAGCAGGGTGTGACCTCTCAGGCAGAGGGGGAGCCAGGGTGGAGGGAGATGGCTCTTCGGACTCATGGCAGAGGATGCTGCCCAGTGTCTATGCAGTGGTAGTACAGAGTGCCATGACTGTCATCTCCCGGCCAGGCAGTCCCTAAGCCACTCTCCTTTTCCCAGAGGTGTCTGTGAGCACCAGGCTCACTGTTTCCTCCTCTCACAACTCCACGGCCAGTCTTCCCACTTCTGCCTTGCTGGTGAGATGCTGCCCAGCAAGGTAGCGTGCTGTTGCCAGTAACAGAAAACTGGCCACAAACTGACTGAAGCAATAAGGACATTATCTGTGTAAGCAGGAGCCTGGGGGCCTTGGGAGTGGTTGGATCCCCAGCAGGACAGTCATGACCTCTGCAGTATTCCTGGAGCCTCTGTTCTTACTTTCTCACTCTCCTGGATTAGTTCTGAATTTAGGCAGACACCCTCACAGTCACAAAATTACTGCGCAGTTCCAAGCATCGCATCCGACAGTATCGAATCCAGAGGAAAAAGGGACACTTAGGTCTTATGATGTCTTCTTAAGAAAATGTCTCCCCTAAATCCTAGCAGCACCACTACAACACTAATTGGCCAGAACAGAGCACCCCTGCGCCAGAGTGGGGTAAAATCAGCATCACCTAGACCACTGTGAATTCCACCTCCTTCCACTGTCAGGCCAGTTCCCTAGAAAGAGGCGGGTGGGAGGAAGGCGCCTGGACAACATGCATCTGGAAGAGGTGCGTGGAGTGACCAATATTCTTGGTCTGTGAGATGGCAGCAGTGGCCAAGGAGCCAAATAGTGGCGCTGCTTGGCTCAGCCAATGTCCTTTGACCTGGCTCTGTCCTCAGTCCCTGCAGGGAATCTCTTTGCTTAAATGTCACCATTTCCCACCCCCCACACCTCCCACAACCCACAGCACTCATCTGCATGGAGCAGACTGCTTGGACCTCCCTGTTTTCCTCTGTCCATGGTGCCCTAGCCCCTAAGGGTGAGGGCCACTATTGGTTTAACTCCCAGTGCAGGGAAGTAGGAGCTGCCCAATCAACTCACTATTTGTCAGTGGGATGACAGAGCTGGCGAGGTGGGGACAGAAGTAAAGATGTTGGGCTCTTCCTAGCAGACACCCCAGTTGCTTCTCTGCATAGGAGCAGTGTGAGGATATGTGGGGCAGCTTTTGGGAGCTGGTGAAAGGCAGCAGATCTGTTTATCCACTAGGGGCTGCTGCCGGGTGTCTCCTGCAGCCCTTCATCACAGGATTGAATAGGACCTGGCCCCATCCTCAGGCCCTAATGGGTCTCTCCTCTACTGCCTCCCATTCCCCTAGCTGGACACATCTGGAGCTTCTGAGCCTCATGGAGACTCTGAGACCTGTGTTCAACTGCCATGAACACAGGGATGTGGTTTGTGGTGGGAGCCAGATTCCATTTATAGGAAGATTCTGGGGAATCTTTGTTCAACTCCCAGTCTCAAGTATGGATGCTCCCTCCATCCCCATCTCAGGAATGCTAGGCAGGACCCTGGGCAATCCTGTCCTCCCATAGGGCTCCTGGAAGGCCAAGCACATGTGTGTGGGGCTACCTGGTCCCTAGGATCTGGCTGTTACCTGGGCCATACATATGTGGGGAAGGAAGGAGACCCCATTGTAGCCACCTGGCAGCTTAGCGGTGAGTTATAAATAGAAGCTGGTGTAAGTCTGGGTCAGGAAAGCAGAAACAAGCAGATTAGTGCCGGGGTGTGGGGGGGAGATCTGCTGGCATGTAAGGCTCTGGGGGTGTGGGAAGAGCCAAATCAGGGATCCCTTAGGAGCCATGTGTGGGTGTGCCAGTGGGCATGCGGTCCTGCAGTACAGTTCTCAGCCCCCCAAAATATGCCTTCCCAAATCTCAGAGGCTCTAGACAAGATGCTGACTTCAGGGGTACCCCAAAAGCATGACTCCTCAACCCTTGCCCCCCAGGAGAGGCGTGAGGGGCTTCCCCATCTTCTCCCTCCAGGGGTCAACGTCTCAGCCAATCAGGATGAAGAACTGGACCATGAGACCTTCCTGATGCAGATTGACCAGGAGACAAAGAAATGTACCTTCTATTCCAGCACTGGGGGCTACTGGACCCTGGTCACCCATGGGGGCATCCAGGCCATAGCCACACAAATGTGAGTGCTCCCGTCCCTGCCTCCACCACGACCATCAGTACCCCCTACCACTAGGTCCTCTGTTGCAGCCCAGAGGGGAAGGCTGTAACAGTGTGGGGGTAGGAGTGGTGGGTGTATCCACCCCTGCAACCTGCGGGACATGGGGAAGCCAGGCTCTGCACCCCATCTCCTCTACTCTGAGGAGATCCTGCCCTGTTCTCATCAGTTCTGCCAACACCATGTTTGAGATGGAATGGCGAGGCCGGCGGGTAGCACTCAAAGCCAGCAATGGTCGCTATGTGTGCATGAAGAAAAACGGGCAGCTGGCGGCCATCAGTGATTTTGTGGGTGAGCACTCCTGGGGACTGGGGCGGGCTCTCCACTCAGGGTCACTGCCGGCTCAGAGACCCAATCTCCCCTCCCAAGTGACTGCTGCCAGTGGCCACAGTTGCACTCGGCACTCCAGATCCCCCGGGAGCGGGCCGATTCCCGGGCCGTTTGGCCTTTTCTGCGCCCCTGGAGAACCCTGGGCGCCTCTAACTCCCCACGCGCTTGAGGATTCTCGGTTCCGGGGAGCCCGCTGGCTCCTTGTCAAAGTTGCACAGGCGGCAATGGCAGGGCTTGGCTCTCTCCAGGACCCTCGCCCGGGCTGGACGGGGACGGTGGCGGAGGGCGGCCCCACAGCGCCCTCTCCCGCAGCGCGGATGAGGAGTTCATCCTCAAGCTCATCAACCGGCCCATCCTGGTGCTGCGCGGCCTGGACGGCTTCGTCTGCCACCGCCGAGGATCCAACCAGCTGGACACCAACCGCTCGGCCTACGACGTCTTCCACCTGAGCTTCAGCGACGGCACCTATCAGATCCGAGGTGCGCGGGGCGCGGGGCGCGGGGCGCGGGGCGCGGGGCGGAGGGGGACGCGCCGAGGCCCCACCAACCCCGGCTCGCCCTCAGGCCGCGGCGGCGGGTTCTGGTACACCGGCAGCCACGGCAGCGTGTGCAGCGATGGCGAGCTGGCCGAGGACTTCCTCTTCGAGTTCCGGGAGCGCGGCCGCCTGGCCATCCGCGCCCTCAATGGCAAGTACCTGCGCGGCGGCGCCTCGGGGCTGCTGCGCGCCGACGCCGACCTGCCCGCCGGGAGCGCGCTCTGGGAGTACTGAGGGCCAGCGGGCGCGAGCGCCCCGCCCCGCATTAAACCGTGCGCGTCGGCGCAGCTACCGTGGACTCTGAGCGCTGCTTGAGGGTGGGAGGGGCGCTGGAGGGTCTACACCTCTGGAGACCCCCGCAGCCCAAGCTGCGCCGTTGCTTAGCACTGGGACCCTGTCGCGGGGAAGCCCCTTCCTGCATCCTCTGGCTACCGTTGCTACCCTTTCCTGCCCCATCTTCCATCTCAGAACAGTGGTTGGAAGAAGAGTCCAGCAGACAATGCCTCCTGTCCCCGACAGCCACTGCTCTGCCCCAGCTGCTGCCATGGCTTGGCACATAGCTTGGAAGCTGAGGGAGGGCACTTCTACCCTCAGCTGACCTGGGCAGCCCCTGACCCTGTTAGGGCCCAATGTCCTCTCCAGTGAGTCCATTGCCAGGGGAGGTGAGCCCCAGTAGTGGATGAGTCAGCCCGGGAGGAAGCAAGGAGCAGAATGGGCTCAGGGAAGGTGGGGTCACACGTGGTTGGGGCAGAGTTACTTGCTGCTTGCCCTCCCCCTCCCTCTTATTTATTGGAAGGGCCTGACCTTGGCTTCCCTAGAGGGTCATATGTCAGGAGGGGTCCCTGTCATCCCTTGGAAGATGAGTCCTGAGTGGGCTAGGTGATCCCAAGAGTCTAAGCTCTCAGCCCAGGCTGTCCTGTGGCCTGCAGTGTCCCTAGAGATTGGGCACAGTTGACGTGGACAGCAGTGTCAGGGAAGGGCTGGGCAAGATGGGGACAGCAGACTGAATGGTGGTAACCTACACGCCACTCCACTGTCCTACACACTAAAGAGCTACCTTGGACAACACTCCAACCAACACCAGCATAGCCACAGGTCCATTTCTGGCAGCTGTCCCCACTTGGTGCTGAGCCCCACTGGGTCTAGCAGTGCCAATGACAGCAAATCAAAGCCCAGATCGTGAGCCTTTTTCAGAGTCTGCACATCCACATGCCCAGCAAGGCTGACAAGACTGGATAGCAGCCAGTGGGGTCCAGGAAGGTGAGCCATGTAGAAAACCAAGATCTCAGGGTTTGGACCCCTGCATCCTGCCATGGTCACTGGGGAGAACACTGGGAGCTGTCAAGCCTGACAGGCAGAAGCCAGCATAGCTTAGAACATGGCTCTCTTCTCCAAGGCAGGTGGGGGTAGGCCCTGCATGTCCTGTGGGCCATCATGCCCAGTGGTGCTCAGACATGAGCGCTGGACAATGGCTGGTGCTGGAAGGCTTCCTCTTGGGAGGTGACAGGAGAGTGGTTCTGAGGACAGCTGTGGATGGGGCCTTTAGCAGGCCAGAAGACGCTAGGCCTGGTGAAGGCTCCAGTGTGTCTCAGAAGTAGGCCCACTCCCCATCCCCTCCTCCCTGGAGAACCCTCTGCCTCCTAGGATGGACAAGCTCTGAGAGAGAAGCTGGAAGCAACAGTGGGAAGAGCTGGCAGTCTCAGCCCTCCCAGAGATACTGAGGGGCATCCCCACTGCAGGACCTCCTGCCCTTGGGCCAAGGAGAAATCGGGCCTGGGTCCACATCCCAGGTGGGGAGAGGGTGCGGGCAGGAGGGGTAAGAAAAACCAGCCCAGACCTGGAGTTAGTAGAAAGGGTCACCTGTTAGCAGAGCACCTCGGTGCCTGCACGCACTCGTAGAAGACGGCACTTACAACACAAGTGAGCACAAAGCTCCACCAAGTCTACATGCATGACCATGCCCCACTGCCCCAGTAGGGAAAACAGCACCAGCAGCCAGGCAGTGACTGGCCGAGGGAGGAGGCAGGGGGTTGGGACACAGGTCTGCCCTGGGCTGCGCTCCCCCTTCCCCGAGTGACCCTGAAAGCAGCACACAGTGCTGGGTGCAGCCCCAGTCACAGGCACACTGGCACCTGCAGGAGCCCTCACCCGGTCTTTGTGCTTTGGTCGAAGAGAGCACCCGTCCACCTGCCCCAGAGGGGCAGGAGGTGCTCCAGGGTGTGGAAGGAATAGCAGCAACAACACAGTCCCAAACTCTCCCTAAGCCTGGACCCCAGAAACCCTCTACAGCCTGCTTGGGCAACAATGCTCCCCATCAGAGGTCCAGAACTTCTGGTGGATGAGCAGGACGAGCCCCAGTGCTCGGGCAGGAAGAGCACCCAGCAGTGACAAGTCTGGCCAGCAGCTGTCAGGAGGAAGAGAAAGAGTGAGTGCTAACTGAGACACTGTTGCAGTCTGCCTCACACCCACTTCCTTCAGCTCTTCTTAGCCTTCCATGGCTCTAGCCAGGAGGCATGGCCTCCAAAAGGGACAAAACCGTAGCCTTTCTTTTTTTTTTTTGCAGTACTGGGGCTTGAGCTCAGGGCCTTCACCTTGAGCCACTTCACCAACCCTATTTTTGTGAAGGATTTTTCAAGATAGGCTCTTGTGAACTATTTGCCCAGGCTGGCTTTGAACCGCGATCCTCCTGATCTCTGCCTCCTGAGTAGCTGGGATTACAGGCGTGAGCACCAGTGCCCGGATAAGAGTAGCCTTTCATTTATAGCTCTTCCTCTATGAAAGCATGAGGGCTCTGTGGGTTTTCAGAGTGGGCTAGGGAAGTGTGGACAGAGGCCCAGGATTCACCTGGTCACAGCAGGGTGAGGCTGGGGTTGCGCAATTGCTTGTACACCTGCAGGAGCCTCTGGGCTGTGGCACAGGAGCTGGCTTCGTCCTCTGTGCACAGCCGGTCGCGCAGGGCCTGGACTTCACGCAGTAGTGCCTGCAGGAGGGTGGTCCAAAAACAAACAATGAGCACGTGACCTTAAACGTGGGACACTGGACAGGTGGGCATGGCCAGAGACACAGGTGGAACAAGTCAGGCAGGAGACAGACATGACCCCATCTACTTTGCCTAGGGAGGCGAGTCCACACCCAGTGACTGGACCAGTTGGGTGCTGGTACTCAGGCCAGGAACACCCCTCACTGCTCAAGGCAGTGGGGCTCACCTCGTGGTTGGCATGGATCTGGCGGAGATACTGTATGCGGAGGTCAGGCGGGCTGGATCCCTGGGCAGCTTGCTCTGTGACCATTGTCTGGGAGACACAAGGGGGATGGCAGATGCTGGTGGACCCCTGCATCTGGATACTCCTTATTTGTACCTCCCTCCTGGCCTGCCAGCTCTACTGGCCCTGGATCTCTGCAGCAGCCCACTCCCTCGGCCCTTGCAGTATTTTCTATGTTGTTCTTTGAGGATTCCCTCCTTCCCACCTGACAGTTAACTTACATGTTTCTATTTGGTTCTTTTCCCTCCACTCATCCCCAAAGAGCATTTTTTTTGGTGGAACTCAGGGCTTTGCACTTGCAAAGCAGGTGCTCTACCACTCGAGCCATACCCCTAGTCCATTTTGCTCTGTTTTTTTTGGGTTCTCGATCCTCTGAGTCTGAGCCTCCCAGGTAGCTAGGATTACAGGTGTGAGCCACAGTTCTGATCTAAACCTTCCCTCTGCTGCTCCATCTGTGGCTCAGGCCAGCTTTAGGGCAGGGAAGGACTCTCACTGCTTCAGGGAGGCCCCTCTCGGCCCATTTGCTTATTCACTCAGCAGCTTGGGGCTGGTTGCCCAGCTTGCTAAATGCCCAAGGGGTCTAGACAGCGAGGTCCCTGTCAGTCTTCAGGGATTGAGCACAGGCCCCTGGGGTAAAGCTGCCTCCTGAGGGCCAAGTGTCTGCAGGAAGAGCTGGCCCATGTGGAAGCCACACACCTGGGCGAGATCCTGGAAACAGGTGTGGGTTGTATGGAGAACACTCCTGCCCCTGGGCACATCAGGGCTGAGCTGTGTTCCCAGATTCACATAAAGTGACACACTTTCCAATGAGATCTTTGCTGATGATCCAGGTAAGGCCACTAGGTTGTCCCTGATCCCATGTGACTTGTCCTTATTAGAGGGGATACTTGGACACAGTGACCCAAGTTCTTAGACTCTGGCTGACTCCATGGGCAGAACCTCCTCTGACAGGTGGCACCACTGCTTGGAGACCACCTGCCAGCTCACAGCATGAGGACTGAACTCCTGAACCCAGGCATGGAGCACGTACTGCACATACAGTATACTGCATCACAGCAAAAGGGTGAACCTGAAGGCTGTGATATGGGACAAGGTCATGAGAGTCACATGCTGGGAGATCATGAGGGCCGACCTTCCAGTGCTGACATCAGCTAGCCTCCCACCTGGCTGGGGCAGGGCCTCTGTTCATGGTGCACTGTGGCACACCATGGTCCCAGCAGCTGTCAGATGGCAGGTCCTGATGCTCAGGGAAAACAAGTTCCCAGGTGAGTGTGATGGAGGGCCACCATCAAGAACTGCAAAACTGGCTGAGTGGCCACTACAAGACACTACCAAAAAGGACCAGAGCTACACCACAGTCACAAAGGTGGAGGCTCTGGACAGAGGCCTTTCTGCTGGGCACTAGTTAGACTTATTCAGAGCACGGGAGCTTCTCAGACTTGGAAGCTGCTGACCTGACCAGGTTCTGGGCACAGCACCAAAGCGGCTTATTCTTGCACCCATGAAACCCTCAGAGCAGACACCTTGTCCTAGAATCCACGCTCAGGGCTCAGGTTTTTCATGCATCCCCTTTTTGTCAGAGAAGTGAGGACATGTCAGGCTGACTTGGCAGGTAACCAGAAGAAACTTACCCACCACATGGGCTCAGGCAGGCCTTAGAGGGTAACACTGACAGCACACCTGGAGGGCGGCATCTGCTTGCTGGGAGGGAGGGGCTCACCCTCATGCCTCTTTTACAGGTGTTCATAGACCATGCTGCTATAGCTGCATGGGCCCAGATAGGGAACTAGGCCAGCTGCCCACAACTTTCATAGTCTCCTTCCCACATGATCCATATTGGCCACCATACCTGCATGCGCCCAACGATGGCATGGTGTGCCCTGCACATGTCAGCCAGAGAGGAACTATCCACTTGGATCTCCACAGCCTGGATGGGCCCTGCGGGGCTCAGGTCCGTCACAGCCACCTGCAATATGAGGACCCTCACTGCCAGCATCTCTGCCTCTCGGGGGCTCAGGCTACACAGACCCTCCCAAGTCAGCAGGCAAGGCCCTTGGTGGCCCCAGCACCCTGACTAGACTACCCCTCTTTCCCCTGAAAGGCATCAGGCAGGGGAAAAAGGATCCTGGCCTAGAGAACCAGCTAAGAGCCGTTGGCAAGAAATCTACTTGTTGGAGACAGGATAGATTCTGGAAGACTCAGAAATCCAGTCTTCGGGAAGCTGCCTCACTTTGGAGCTGCATCCAGTCCTGGTCTATAACCTTGAAGGTCATCTGAAGGGGAGTAGGGCCATGGCTCCTGTGGCATCTGGGTGACGGTGCTGGGCATGAACCTGGAGCTGCAGAGCCTATCCATGGGCCAGCACTGCATCGCCAGGAGGTTACAACTGTGCTGAGCTGCACAGTCCAGGAGCTGGGAGACCTTAGTTTGCTCTTCACACATAGGATGTGAGGCAAAATGCTGGGGCTTGGGGATCTTAGGAAGGCCTTGGTCACCAATGGCTCTGTCACAGGCCTACGAGCATCCCCTACATTACCCAGAGCTGCTGCTAGGCCTAGCCTTGGCCCAGGAATACCCTGATCTGGATGCTAGTCCAGATTTGCCTGATCTGAAAGGGCTGTGCAGTGGACAGCCAGGCTTAGGCACACCTGGGTGGAATGACTTCATTCTAAGGACCCCTGATCATACATCCACTATTTTCGGTCAGGCGGCAAGAGCTACTCTGCAAGGGCCTCTGACGGTGGGATGCGAGGCCTACTGGAAGGGCCTGGAAGGAGGTGTGAGAGGGAAAGGCTGGGAGACAGGAAGCCCCACTTTATCTTCTCAGAGGGTGCCTGGCGCCCTCTGGTGGTCTAGCAGGTCAGCTACTCTTAGGTTACCCAGCACCACTAGTGGTCATTAGTGACTACAGGGATGCTGAAGGGAGGGGACCCTGTGATAAGACAGAATTGGATTGTGTTAGGGATCCAATTCCGCAAAGGCACTGGTCAGGGATCCCACTGAGAATTTCAGACACGAGGCCAGGTGAACCAACCCCCTGCTTGCCTCACGGACGATGAGGTGGATGTCAGAACCATCTGGGGCCACTCCTTGGATGGACGACAGTGCTTGGGCCCTTACGATGTCCACAGCAACATTCTCAGCAAGGAGCCACTGCAGGGTGGCACTGCACAGGGGAACACCTGGAGAAGAGGTACCAGGAAGGTCCTATTATATAGCATCCAAGTGGCCACCCTCAAATGTTTCCCTCTCAGGGCTACCTCAAGTGTCCCAACTGCCCACAGCCCCACCCAAGATGGGAGCTGGGCAGCTAATGAAGAGGAAAGGAGGCAGGAGGTGGTGGGGTAGAAATCGGGTAACTGGAGGTGAACACCTCACGTGCGGGAGGCCCTGCAAGGCTCAGGGTGGCCGGTCCTAAAAGCATGAAGTTCCACACTGGCTCATACAGAAAGGCTCAGCAGTGATGGCTGTGGCTACCCTCACTGTACAAGACCACACCCAGAAACTACCCAATGCCCACTGGAAGCAGAGCAGCGACACTGACAAACAGAACACTGTTCTGCCACAAGATCCAACGCCACACACACAAAGGGCTTCACACACAGCGGGAGCAAAAGTGAGACACAGAGAGTAGACGCACAGCTTACAGTCCCCTCGAGCACTGCTGTGGGCTTTGGCGTTGGGACAGCTGCTTCCCTGGGTTCTCGCTGTGAGAAAACTCACCTAGCTGCTCCCTGGTGACGTGTCTGCTTGTGTTTAGATCATGCTCTACACAGTTTTAAGAAACACAAAAGAAAAACACGGCGGCAGGGCAATGCAACACAAGACTCCAACAGCAATTAGGACGCGGCAGAACCTGGAGGGCTGCAGACACAACGCTGCCCCAGGAGCCGCTGGGAGAGGGAAGAACAACCCACATCCGTTGACCTTGAGGCCGTGAGCCTGGAGCAAAGCCAGTCATTGCCACCAACCTGAGTGACCGTCCTCCAGGGCAGCCCTGAGCAGCTCCGCTGACACCTTGATGGAGGCCGAGGATGGGGGTAGATACTTGGCGCGCAGGGAGGCAGGGCCAGCTGGCTCGCTGCCTGGTGGCCGGCAGGTTTCCAGGAAGGTGTCCACAGGGTCACTAGCAGGGCCAGGCAGGCAGGATGCCCGTGCATGTGGTGAGGCCAGGCCTGGAAAGCGCAGGCACTGCAGCATATCCACTGTGTGCTTGCTCAGAGGCAGGCAGATACCCTCCTGCTCAGGCAGGAGGTCAACGGGGTACTCCTCCGGAAAGGGGTCCTCCAGAGGGTCTGAAGGGGCCAGGGCCCCACCCACTACCTCCCTGAGGCTGTAGAAGAGCGTGCAGGACACAGTCACAGGCAGGTCCAGCACACCATTCTCACTAGGGCCCAGGGGTAGTGTCACCTCCCGCTGGCTGCCAGGGCTGAGCCTGTCCACTGGGATGGTGTAGGTGACAGTGGATCCAGCCGTGTCCAGGGCTAAGGCAGAAGAACTGGTAAGCACCTGAATGCACAAGGTCCAGCCCTGGTCCAAGCTGAAGCTGCTGTTGTTCTCCAGTAGGCAAGTGGCCATCAGCATGTCTTGCAGTTGCTGGCGGCCCCAGGCGGTGGTGGTGGTGCATGAGATGGGCTGGGGACCCTCCCGGCTGGACAGCAGGGCGCAGCTCACATTCATGGCTTCATTGAGGCTTGTCAGGGCTTTGTTCCGCTGGTCAACTGCCTTCTTCAGAAAAGACACTCTGCAAAGAGTAGACACGGCACTGGGAAAGGGAAGAACCACAGAGGACAGAGCCATGTCCCTAGGCTCAAGGGGAAGCAGTTCCACAAGTCTCCAGTCAGGGAACATCTCTCTCCTCGTTCCACTTATGCCCAAAGTCCTTTGGAAGCTGCTTTCGGCTTCACGATCCAACTTCTGTTCTTGGACGCAGGAAGCAGGACAGAAGACCGAGCTGACACACTAGGCTGTGCTCAGTGTCAATGTGCTACCCCGAACCTGCCACCAATGTCAGCTCCTCAGGGCCAAGTGGTGCCTCTGACTGACTGGTCTGGAAACCAAGGCCACTGCAAATGTGTGAGGCAGTCCTTTTTCTCCTTGGCAGTGCTCCATACTGACAGTGGGGTGGCAGAAACTGTAGAAATAGCCCCAGCCACAGGGACCTAGAGCCCATAGAACACCAGCTCTAGGACTAGGAGCCAGGAGGCAAGAGGAGCTGGACTGACTCTGGAGCATGTTCACTCTCTGTTCCATGGCCAGTACCAACGATGGATGGGGAAAAAGAGAGGAGGGCAGAGGCTTTGGAGGGAGTTGCATGGGGCAGGCAAGGAATTATACCAGAAGGCTCCTGTGCCTGGCCAAGGAAAGGGGGTGGGGCTGAGAGGAAGGGTGTCATCTCATCCTCCAAGAGCTTTGGTGCAGCCTCTTGGGCACTGACAGAGCCAGAGTGACAACCACATAGACTGTCACTACCTGAGGACATTCCAGCCCAGGATGGCACCTTCCAAGAATACAGCACCAGCTCTATCTGAGCTGGAGACCACTGCTCACCTCTCAGAGACATCGCCAATGCCAGAGAGCAGCTCCTTAATTTTCTGGCCTGCATTTGCTGCAGTCATTCTGGCAGGACCAGGCATCTCAGAGTTCAGGTCCAGGCTGCAGGTCATCAGGCGGCCTTTAGCAGACAGGGCCAGGAGCTTGGTGCCACCTGATGACAGACACATGAAGAGCCAGTCAGCAGGCTGGAGACAGCTACCAGGCACAGGTCCAGCAGCATTTGCCCTGGGCTCCAGCACAAGTGTTAGGAGAAGGCCAAGGCAGCGTCTGAGGGAGGAAAAGAAGGCCCTGAGGAGAAACATGCTGCCCCCGGGGTTGGACAGAGATGTTGCCCATGGGTCTTTCACGCACATTCTGAAGGGCCTCCTTGAAATATCAGTACAGCAAAGATAGCACCATGGTGGCAACTGGGCACAGTGGACATGGACAGAACAGGGCAAATGAGGACACTGTATGCCACCGAATCTGCTGGGCGTGATTCAGTCTTCAACCCAGCGCGACTGCTCTGAGTTCTTCCAAAGAGAAGTACCACCTGTAGGCCGAGCACCACTCACTTTCTCATGGGGCACTTGTCTGGAAGCATCCTCCTGCCCCCTTCCCAGTTGCTGGCTGCAGGGAGCGCCATGAGACAGAAGATGCCCCTGCTGAGGACCTGCCTGTCCCCTACTCCAACATAGCTCTGGCTGTGAAATCCACCTAGGTGGGCAGCTGAACAGCTGATGGTCAGCTCACAGGTGCCCCATCTTCCTACAATAGCTTGGCTTTTCCCTTCAAAGCATTTCTCTTGTGTTCTTCTGAGTAGGGTCTGTTAGTGTGCTCACAGACTACCCAGTGGGAAAACACTCAGGGGAAGGGGGCTGTCCTCCTTTCAACCTAATGATGAGCAAATATAGCTAAAACCCTCTAGCCTGAGAACTCCTGAGACGTCCTCTGCCTTTGGTCCAGAGTAGCTGATAAACAGGCCATGGGTGGCTCGAGCAGGCATGTCCCAGCCCTTTAATCCATGTGAAGGCCTTGGTCTGACTTCATCTGAGACCTGCTGAGGGAGATACTCTTGCACTGACCCCACAGGCAACATGCTCTGAGTTGCTACTTAAGCCAGGGCCAAAGCCCACCTAGGCAGAGCAACACCCCTGACCCTGAGACCAGGAAAGACACACAGGTTCCTTGACCCTTGAATGAATCACCAGGCTGTGCCAGTGAGGACAAACCTACACCTGCCACGTTAGAGAATGCTGGAGGAAGCCAGGAATAGGAAGACAGGCTGGCTCATGGGGGAATACTGCCAAAAGTGAGGACCCACCCCAAGGCTTTGGTTTTTCATATTTAAAGAGCAATTCATACCTGCAGGCTCCCTGGATGACACAGACAGTGTGAGGACACTGCAGATGCTCAAGCTAGCTGGGGATAGCATGGGGGGCAGGCTTCCTGAGGCCCCATCAGGCTGCTGGGAGTCCAAGGGTGTGCCTCTCCAAGCCAGGTCCACCACACAGAGGTCTGAGGGGGTGCTGTGGTACATGCGGCCTCCCCCTCCACAGGCAGCGCAGAGCACAGGTCCTGGGAGGCAGTACTCTCGAAGCTCTGGCACCAAATTCCCAGACTCGTTCCAGCTAGCCTTGATGGCCAGTGTCCGGCCCTGGTGACCAAGGGCCACCAGGCAGTCGGAGTGCTCATCTTCACTGGGCAGCACCCCTCCTGCAGCCTCCTCGGTCAGCAGCTCTGTCTTCAAGGCCCCAATGAAGACAACAGGCTCCTCCAGGTGATGGAGGATTTTGACAAGTGCCTTTGGATCACCAGGGGCTGACCTGGAGGTGACCAAGGCCTTCAGGACCACACAGCAGAGCTGGCCATCAGGGAGACCACAGAGGATCACAGGTGACTCCAAGAGGGTGGCGTCAGTTCCAAAGAGTAGGCCAAAGAGGGCCTCCTCTAGCATGACACCCCCACAGTCCTGGGGGTGACTGTGGGGTGCCCTGGAGCCTGGCGGTGAAACACAGCACAGCACTGGCAGGAAGTAGGGGACTGCAGGCTTCCCTGGGACACCAGATGGGGGGGTGCTGGTGGACAACTCCACCTCACCAACCAGGCTTCCTGGCCGGGGGTCCTCCCCTGGACAGGGACGCTCAAACAGCTGCATCTTCCACTGGGTGGGACCCTGCACCAGAGTGACAAGCACATCACCAAGCACGGTGAAGGCACAGAGTGTGGCATCTGGGAGGACACAGGTGTCTGGGTCCACAGGGATCACAGGGGAAGGGAGTTCACCGTCCTCTCTGTCCTCTTTGTCCTCATGGGCCTGGCTTGCAGACCTTCTGGAACAATGGAAACGTAGTCAGGATTGGGCAGGGAAGACTCACAGGTCTGCTCACAATTACCTGCCTTGAAGCAGGCTGGGCAAGGGTCTTCACAGGGAATGCTCCTGAGGGTCCCCTTGGTGACTGTCAATTACTCAATAGGGCATCTGCCCATACAGTCTCTCATTGCCCTATTGACTGCTCAGTACACATGAAACAGAGTACCAGGCTGCTTTAAACAGGGCTCAGACGGACAATTTTCATCCCGATAGGATTGACACAGAGAGGGTAGTCTGAGCTGCACACAGGGCCTTTGCTGTCAACCAAAGACCCCTCCTCCTCCTGACAGCCACCTCTAAGGGTTTGCTGGAGGGGCCCACAAGGCCAAGGACAGCCCTGCTCCCTGGTTGCAGACTTCACCACCTGAACCCCCGAAGACTCTGGGAACGTGGCTGCCTGGTGCACAGATGCTGGGGAGAGAGATCCAAGTGCAGCCCAGTGGGCCCCAGACACCATCTCCACGCGCTTAGAATGGGGTCGTCTCTCTGAACCAGTTCACAGGGGATGCGTAAGGAAGTCAACGCCAAGCAGGCCGCTCCGGCCACACACCACGGACCCGGCGTCTACGGCGCGCTAGGGACGCACAGGACCACGCCCACCCCTCACCTGCTCGGTGTGTTCAGCGCCAGGCAGTAGATGCCCCTCCGGGCGCACAGAACGTAGAGCGCCCTGTGGACGGCCAGGAGCTGCAGGTGCCACACCTGGTCGGGGAACTGGTACACCGCCTGGGTGCCAGGAGAGCGCGGTCAGGCCGGACGCACGCGCGCGCAGCCCCGGTCTCACTTCTGAGCGGACCCACCCGCCCGCCCGTCCACGGCCCGGCGCTCACAGTCAGCAGCCCGCCCTCCTGGTCGTACACGTAGACGAACTTGCTCCCGGTGGACAGGAAGACCTCCGCCTCGTGGCACAGTACGCGGGGCTTGCCCGCCGCCAGGCCCCCGAGCGGGCAGGAGAAGCCAGCGAGGTAGTGCACGCGCGGCGCGGCGCCGGCCATCGTGCGGGCGGCCGGCCAGAGCGGAGCCCGGCGGGGCGGTGCCGCCTCCGGCGGTTTACGGCCGCCCACGGCACAGCACGGCCTCCGCCGTAAACCCGCGCTGCGGGGGCGGGGCCGATCCGGAGGCGGGGCGGGGGCGGGGCCGGGCCGAGCTGCGCTGGAGCCCTTGCCTGTTTGGACAGGTCACGCTGCTTCCACAAGCGACTGGACGCAGCGGTTTAGCAGAGGGCCAGCGTGTCTACAGCGAAACGCAGGAGGGGAGGCCGTCCTGGGCGGGGTCCGGAGCAACAGCACCTGCCTTGCCACGGGATGGCGCGCATGGCAGGGTCCGCCCAGGCCCAGGCCAGGTTCGTGGGGCCCTTGGAGGCTCCGCGCTGGGGAAGACGTCCTGGCGAACAGAGGCTGTTCTGGAGCGAGGGCGCGCGCAGGGCCGGCCACATCCCGCCTTTGTGTTTCGGCTTGGGAGGGTAACGAGGAGTCCAGCGGGGTCGGGGGCGATGTGGGGTGGCACCAGCTCTCCTCATCCACAGCGCCTGGGGTTGAAGCTCTTCCGTCTGCCCGCTGAGCCACCCCATGCAGGACCCCATACCTGGGACAGTAGGGTTTTTAGCTAGGCAAGCAAGAGCGCCCTTCCCTTCACACTTGAACACACGGAGATATGAATAAGCCCAGGAGATTTCTGGGTTGCAGGCAGAGGACAGCAAAGAGCCTAGGATGAGGGTGAGCCAACCTCCCAGGAGAGACACCTCCACTTCTGACAGCTCTCTCCACTTGCCCCAGGAGAGAGCCAAGGCCAAGAGCATCCCTAAGTGAAAGAGCAAGAACTCACCATCCTTTCAGAACACCAATGAGGCTGGGTGTGGTGGTGGGCACCTGTAATTCCAGCCAGTCAGGAGGCTGATAGATGATTTGGGGCCAGCCTGGGCTACATACTGACTGTCTCTGGTAAGAAAGTGCACCTGAAAAGTTCAGGAAGCCAGACATCCAGGAACAAGTGAGGTGTCTGGAGCATAGCCAGGCATGGCATGTTGAAGGGGCCACTCTCATAATGTCCCCTGGGCTTGGACATAGCCTAGTCCTGCCAAAACACAACCAATTGTAAAGTCCTAATCCCACGCTGAGGCTGAGGTGGGCCAGTCCCCATTGCTCTGATTTTGGGTTGAGTGTAACCCTTGCTGTATCCAGGGCTACTCTGAAGGTAACTTGGTGCAAACACTGCTTTTGATGCTGCGGGACTGGGTGCTACAGAATGGGAAACACAATGACGAGGACACATTCCTTCTTGGAAGCTTATCACTCACGATTTCCCACAGTGTATAAGCATCCTCAGCTGGTTTGTAATGTTCTGAGACCGTCCCCATCCTTGAGTCACCTGCGAACACATCAGTTCCCACCAGTCCTCCCGCTCCAATATGGAGTAAAGCAGGCCAAGATTGTCCTAGAGAGCGGCCATACAGGGGCGGAAGTGCATGTGGGAAGTGAACAGGCCTTGTTCTGGGTCACTCTTTTCCACTACAAAAACTCCAGGGGCTAGTAGGCCCCTGGCTCCCATCCAGCCCCCTACTGTAACTCAAGGATTTCTGATCACGAACAGCATCCTCTAAGCAGGAGACCTGGGGTGAGTCACATTCTGTCAAGGGAATGGAAGTTGCACACACCCCTAGCTGGGAGCCTGCAGGACAGCAGAGCAAGCTGCTGATTGGTACATCTCTGCCAAATTGGGAGGCCCCATCACCCCCTCAGGACTAACTACTAAAGTGAGTTGATAAACAAGTCTAACATCAGGCCGATGGAGAGGAACTATGGAGTGTGGTGGAAACTGCAGGCTGTGCACAAACATCCAGCAAAAAAAAAAAAAACCTGTGTGAAAGAAATCAATGCATGTCAACTCCCTGTATAGCTATCCTTATCTCAACTAGCAAAAACATCTTGGTCCTTCCTATTATTGCTTATACTCTCTCTTCAACAAAATTAGAGATAAGGACAAAATAGTTTCTGCCAGGTAGCGAGGGGGTAGGGGGGGAGAGGGAGAGGGCGGGGGGGTTAAGGGAGGGGGTTGGGGAAGGGGGAGAAATGACCCATTGTATACACATATGAATAAAATAAAAATTAAAAAAAACAAACCTGTGTGAGGGCCTAAGGGTGCAGGAGTCCCAACTGTACTGCGTCCAAGCAGTACAATTTGATTTGGGGGGGTGGGGTGGTAGTTGGAGTATGTCCCAATACCACATTGCTGGTAGCACTCTGGAGGACACTAGGGACTTCCAGTTCCTCTCTTAGGAGGGTTTTGTTCATTTGTTTCCATACTGGGGTTTGAAATCAGGATATCTAGATTGCTAGACAGTTGCTCTGCTGCTCAAGCCACGCCTCTAGCCCTTTTTGCTCAGGTTACTTTGAAGATAGGGTCTTGCTTTTTGCTCAGGGCAGCCTGGACCTCAGTCCTCCTCACTTATGCTTCCTGCCTTAGCTGGGATGACAGTTGTGTGCCACCATCCCTAGCTGCTTACTGGTTGAGATGGGGTAGGGGGTGAATGAGGGTTCTAGTGAACTTTTTGCCCCTGCTGGCTGGCTTTGAACCACAATCCTCTGGATCTCAGCCTCCGGAGTAGCTAGGATTAGAGGTGTGATCCACTGGTGCCTGGCTTCACAGGAGGGTTTTCTGTTTTCCTCACAGGCCCTAAGCACTGGCTGGATCATTGCAGTTCAGCAGTCTGAGCACACTCACACACGTTCATGCATGCACACGCACATGCCTCCCCAGGGCTGAGCATGTACAAGCATTGGCGTGCTGTGCTACATGGGTGCTAAAAGCTGCCTCACATCTCAGCAGATAGGGGACAACTAACTATTCTTCCTACCCTTTTGTAGCCCCAAGGCCCAAGGTGCCTCACCCCAGGGAACTTTCAGACCCGTTTTCAGTTTTTGTCTTGTAGTAGTGTCATAGGGAGTAGTGAGTCATCTGGCGAGATGGCTTGTATGGTACTGAACCCTGATTCAAGACTGGTATCATAGAGAGAATTATGGTGAAGGTATCCTGATTGTCTACAGGAAAAAGGTTCAGTGAAAGGGAAGGCACTAATCAGTCCCCAGGTCTCACTCCGCATTGCACTGTACAGCATGGGTTTGCCTGGACTTTGTCCTTTACCTGCTGCTTGGACACATGCACCTGTCCACAATGCAGAGACCCAGGGGCAGCCACGTGGCTGTTGGGAAGGGAAGAGGCAGAAAAAGCACCTCAGGGAGGCCAGGCTACTCTCTTCCACATGGACACCAACCTGGAAGAACACTGCCCAGGAGCCCGGGCAGAGAAGTGATAGGTAGGGAAGTTGGGTCATACCCTGAAATAGTCCAAACATATAGGACAGTAACGTCCTGGAGAAGAGGGACTTAACAAACCACTTCACACAGAACACATGCCAGACAAAACCCGCAGACAACAGCTTAGGGCACAGGAACAACACTGGGAGCAGGGCAGTCGCTTCAGGCGCTTTTATTAGGTTCCACTGCAGGGCTGGGATCAAGGTAAGGCTAGTCCACACCCAGCTGATGCACACCTGTGAGCCCAAAGCAGAGCTGAAGCGGCAGCACCCATGTCCCAGGAGCAGGCCAGTCAGAGGTGGGCCAGACCCCACCTCACCTGGAGGGGACCACGGCAGCCACTGAGCTCACTGGTGCAGGTGTGCACTCAGGCACCCCTCTCTAGGCCATGGTGCCTGGTGGCACGAGAGGTGTCCACAGGGGATGTGAGGTGAAGCAGGGCTCACCCCAAGCTGGTAGCATTAGCTTGACTCTCTTTGGACAATAAAATAAAGTGCATTACTGAACAAAGAGCAACTCAGAACCATAAGCAGAAAAATCACAACACTTTTTCTTTAGCTAGAAGACAAAAGACGTGAATTATGTGTGTGCCAGAATTTCAGAGTGAGAAAAATATTGGCTGAGGAGAAAAGGAAACTAGCTTTGTGTATAAGACAAGAGAAAGTGGGAGAGGAAGCTGTGGTACAATGTTGGAAAGGACTCCAAAAGTCTACACTGTACTGCACTTGCCCAGGATGGGCAACAGTGCTACCATAGCCTTGCAAACACAGTAAACAATGGGTACAATAGTGCCAGGCCATCCAGTCTCACAGTTGATCTTAAGGACCAGGTGAGACGGGAGGGCAAAGCCCCAGCCAAGGAAGCTGTCAGGAGGGAAACCAGACAGCCCTTCTCTGTGGCATGCTAGCAGACAGCTCAGAAAACTGTTTGCTGCTTTCCACCACTCCTGACCCTCCCTCCAGGACAGCCCTGCCATGACCAGACCAAACCCAGTGTGCCCCAGGAGTAGATGAGCTACCCAGCGTTGACTTGGGATCCTATGGCAGGCAGACCTTGGAATGATGGCCACAGCCCTGCCACAAGAGCCCAACAAGCAAGCATTCTCCATCCATAGGGCGAAGGACAGGCGGGGCAGGATGAAACACAAGTCTTTCAGCTTTCAGCGGTTAGGTCCACCTTTCCCAGGGTGTAGCACAGCTGATTCAGCTCTCGTTAAGGCAAAGAGGCATCAAGATGCCCACAGCTTGCCTGGGAAAGGGCTGGACCACGGCCCAGCTATGGGGGACACTCAAGAGACCACTGGGATGCTATTCTGGATTGCCTGGACCTGACACTGTGTAGACATTATCAACTGTGCAGGCCCTACAGAGGCCCTATGAGGTCCTCACCTGATCCTGTCTCAGAAAGCCAGGATATGGGGAGGCTGTGAGTAGAGGACCAGTGTTGGAGGGAGGGGACCAGAGCCCCAGTGCTGGCCCATCCAGGCTATCTGGAAGGGCTGCCCGTCAGGCAAGGGCCACCACTCTGCTCCTGCTCAGCCACCCATGTTGCCAGCTGCCACAGCCATGTGGCTTGGTAGAAAAGTCTCAGGCACTGAGGTTTGCTTCAGAGAACTGACGGTGGTCCCCAGTTCACTTACCTCCCTGAACACCCATGAGGGGCTGCACTGAAGGAGGAAAGGAGGCGGAAACTAATTTCTCACTCCCCTTTTGTGTAGTTTTATCTTAAAAACAATAAATAAAAGTTTTCTGGGCAGGAATTACTGATAACTGTTATTATAACCAACAAAGACTTTAAAATCCCACCTGGATGTTGGGTGAGAGAACAGGCTACACACTAATGTGCATGTCAACCCAAGGAGGCCATAGCTTAGCCTCAGTGCTCTGACCAGACCTCAAATGGGAGGGATGTGGCTCTTGAGGCAGGGCCTACATCCCAAAGCAATAGAACACAAGAGGCAGCCAGGAGCTCCCAACCAAAAACACAGGGTGGGGGAACAATGAACAAAAAGCATCAAAAGGAAGGAAAAAGAAAGCTAGTTGGCAGCAGCAACGCCTCTCTGCACCCCCCATTTCAGGTGATAATTTGGAGGTGCCTGGTCCTTCCAACACAGTGGGGGTGGGAGGGCTATTAACTGGGTGAGGCTTGTGGGGTGTTCTTGGATGGGGCCACTCTGTGCTTCCAGTTGGGAGGTTCTGTTCAGTCCCAGCACAGCAGCAGGGGTTCCTTCTCTCCAGGATTGGCATCAAAAAGCTTCAGTAGGTCCGAGACACCAGGGTGGCCAGCCCTGCCCCTTCAGAGCTGTGGGCCTCAGGCCTTACAGGGAACGCATGGGGCTCCTGGCTTGAGAGAGGACTGGGCTGGCCAAGTTCCACCCAGCAGAGGGCTGGAGCCCTAGGTCCTGGGGAGGCTACACATTTCGCAGTGGCCTGTGCCTGGCTGGTTCATGAAGGTGCAGTGCTGACAGGCCCACATGGCAGCGGTGGCAGCGTGTGCAGAACCCCCGACAGCTCCATACTCATGGAGGCCAGGGAGCTGCACACCAACAGTGCCTGCAGGGTGGAAAGAAAACCACGCACTCATTATGTCTGTACAGAAAGGATGCATCACCCTGCCTGAGAGCTCTATGGCACAGGCACAGGCAGGGGCGGCTCAAGAACCCCACTGCTCATGCCAAAAGTGCTGCCTGTATCAACTGTGAGGACCTTGGTTAGTAAATGCCTGCCCTGCTTTGCACCTGCATGTGCATTTCCCTTTTGTTGCTGAGTACTCTCCATGTGAGTATCGTCACGCCCCTGCTGATGGATGTCTGGGTGGTTCCAGACAAAGCTGTCATAGCACTCTTGAATAATCTTTTTGTGGATCTGTGTTTTGATTTCTCACTGCTGGATCACAGGGCAAACATATGTTGAGCTTCCTAAGAAACTCAACCCACCTCTCATGGTGGTGTACCATTTTTGCATCTGTGATGGTTAATTTGATTGTCAACTTGAGTGGGTTAAGAAGCACCTAGGAGATTGTAAGGCACACCTCCGGGTGTGTCTGTGGGGGTGTTTCTAGAGATGATCATTAGGATTCGGATCTAAACATGGTTTAATGCATTGAGATGGATCTAAAATTTGAATAGATTATTGGGAGGTGGTGCAACTGTGGAAGATGGGGCCTGGTTGGAAGTAGTCACTGGAAGTGTGTCCTTGGAGGCTGTACCTTGCCCTGACCTCTTCCTGTTACTGCTTTGCTCTGCTTCCTGCCCAGGGCAAGTTGAACAGCCTACATCTCCACACACTATGACTGCCAGGATGTTTTGTCAAAGCACATGGAGCCAAGCAACCATGCACTGAAACTTCTGCAACTGTGAGGCCAAATAAATCCTTCCTCTCTTAGATGGTTTCTGACAAGTATTTTCTCACAGTGATGAGAAAAGTAGTACAGCATCCCACCAGCAGGATATGAGTTCTATCTACTCTACATCCTCATTAGCACTTGATATTGTCAAATGTTTTCATTTTAGCCATTTTGGATGAATGTGTACTGATATAAAATTTGACTTGCAATTCACCGATGACTAATGATACTAACCATTTCTGTATCTTCTTTTGTCAAATGTCTAAGTTCTTTGCCCAGTTTTTACTTAAGCTCTTTCTGTTTGATTATTGTTGATATATAGAATTCTGTTCTGGATAGGAACAGAATGTATACACTGCAAATACTGTCTTCCTGTCTGTGCCTTTTCAAGTTGCTAATAGTGACCTTCGATGAACATAAGTGTTTCATTTTTTATTGTACATTTTTTGGGTGGTACTGGGGTTTGAACTCAGGGCCTCACACTTGCTAGGCAGGTACTCTACCACTTGGGTCACTCTGCCAGCCAAGTGTTTCATTTTAATAAAATCCAATTTACCAATTTTCTTCCAGTGGTACTAGGATCAAACCTAGGACCTTGCACATGCTAGGCAAGCATTATACCACAGACTGAGCTACACCCCCAGTCCTTAGATTTTTGAGACAGGGTCTCACTATGTAGCACAGGGTGGCCCTGAACTTGGGATCCTCCTGCTTCCACCTCTTGAGTGCTGGAATTACAGGTGTGTACCACCACACCAGCTCAATTACGAATTTTTTAAGCCAGTGTTTTTCTGTGTCCTACACTGAAATCCTGAATCCTATCTAAAAGAACCTTCCCTAGCCCAAGGTACTGAAGATATTCAATTACAAATAAATGCTCTGTGGGTTAGGCCTTATCTTTAGGACCAAGCCTATCCTGAGCTGGTCTCCATGAATGACACAGACCTGTCATGTTCCAGGTCTGTTTGACCACATGGAACCTAGCTGTCTCAGGACACTCTACATCCTTTCCTGGGCTCACTGCTCTGGTGCCTTTGTCATCAACCCTTGACTATCTGACCCATTAGGCTATTTGTCCTCTACCCAAAACCATACTTTCTTGATTACTGAAGTGGTACAGCTTTGAAGTCAAGCAGAGTAAGTTCTCTAACTTCTATCTTGTCTCTCAAGACTGTCCTGTCCGTTAGAGATCCTCTGCATTTCTACATAGATGTTAGAACTTACTAATTTTTATGAAAAAAGTAGTCTATAGGGGGTTTTGTGGGGAAGACTGATACCTTACAGATAAACTGACTGATCCAGCTCAGAAAAGTGACATGGCTTCCCACTTATCAGTTCTCTGGGATCTTGGCAGCTTCAGAAGAGAGCTCTTACCTAAGTCACTCAATCTGTTTCTCATGTCTTGTGTTTTGCTATGGTTTTATAAACAACTCTCTTAGTTTGCACTGACAGTTCTATACACAGGACCAGACAATCACACACTAAAATTTTTTAGCAGAGTGAGTCCAGATGAACTCAAGGAGCTCTCAGGCACAAGCTGTTGCAGGTGACAGGTCTAGACCCTGTTACTTGCTGCTATGTGAATTAGGTTTTTTTTTTTAGGCTTCAAAGTATGAGAGATGGTGCCAAGTGTTTCATGGAGATGGCAAACACATGCTATGTGTTCAAGCAGATACTTTTTAGATTGAGCTTTAGGGTGTGTGAAGACGGGTGTATGTGTATATACAGATATACACCTATGCAGTTCACAGAGCTGTGCACACTAGGATCTATGGCCTGGACAGCATGTGACCATGGCTACATGACCACAATAGTGACTTTGGTCATGGGCCCACAAGAAGATCCAGTCTATGATTGCCTCTTCACCGCAGCATCCCCAGGATGCAACCAAGTCAGAAGTCCATGGCATGAAGGACTACATGTTCTGCTTTCTGGCTGTGGCCCTTGGGGGACAGGATACTTACTGCAGAGCTGCTCGATGGTGGCCCACTGCTCAGACTTCTTCCACGTCTGTGCCAGCTCCTCATTTCTAGTCCTTACAGCTTCTAGCAGCAGGCTGATGCTGTCCTGCAAGAAACCAAAAGGAAGGTTCTACCTTGTTCTGCCTAAGAGGAAAAGACTCTTGTTAACAGGTTTCTTCTTCTTGAACATCAAAACCTGTTTCAGGGGAAATTTTAAAAATCTTACCCAATGTGTGGTGGCACATGTTTGTCATCCAGCACTGGGGAGGCAGAGGAGCATGAATTCAAGCCCAGCCTGGACTATATAGCAAGTTCCATGCCAGTGTGAGGTACACAGTGAGAACTTCTCTCAAAAACTCTAAGAGTCTTTCACTATAAAACACATTATGCCAGAGGGTAGGCCTAAAAATGAGCTAAAATTTAAGTTACATGCAAATACTCCCAAGTGGGCATCTGTACCTCGCTCTGCCAATGGCCGACAGTGGGCTCAATAGTCTAGAGGACAGAAACCCATGTTGCTGGGTCTAAGACAGAAACAAATGCACAGGAACCCATCCTCCTCCCTCTCACTTTATGTTCTAACTCTTTCTTTCTCCACATTTTATCCTAGGCCTCCAGGGTGAACATGCAAAGAATTAAGTTTCTATAGTGAGACTGATAAAGTCTTCAAGGGCTCTCAGTACCTCCAGAAAATGTTTTCTAACAGGTAAAACATTGACTAGCAAGGTGGCCCTGATGGAGACCACACCCCAACCACCCTGTCACCTGCTCCTAGGATGACAGGGCTGACCCAGAGATTAGGAGGTGCAGTTTCCTGGGCTGAGCCACAGAGTTTCTGAGTTTCTGATGTCAAGTATCATGAGTGGATGATACTTAGTGGGGACAAAACAGACACAAGATAAACCAAGCAGAACAAAAGACCAGCTATAGGCTGCTAAAACAAGAAAAGCCCTGGGCAGGGAGAGCTCTGTTCTCTCACCTTTAGGGAAAGACACTGAGTTAGCATTAGCAAAAAAACTTGTTCCTCTATCTTGTGTTTCTGTGGGGCTCAGGCAAAGAACAAAAGGCCACAGGAGGATACCTATGTCACAGTACATACAGAAGCTTCCTGGTGGGACCCATTGTACTGCCACCCTGCCCTGCACAGAGCACCTGCTGCCTGCCAAGAACTTACCCTCACCTTCCCCCATAATGTGTCTTAAAAATGCCAACTGTGCATCTGTACACATGGAGCATGGAAGCTGGCCAAGCCTTCTGGACCAAGGTATGAACCATCCTTGGCTTAGGAAGAGAGGAGATAGTTTTGATTCCAAAACCGCTGGGATATAGATTGAACTGTGAGATCCCTGAGACTCTAGGCTATAGGATACAGCTCATGCATCTCTGTTCTCCAGGTGATTACAACCAAGGTAACTGTTCTCCATGTAGGATAAAGGTGAAAACATTCATCTTGCCAACCACAGGCTCAGCTTCCCACCATACTCTGGTTAAAGGAAAGAAGGTAAGACAAGAAGTGGCCATACCTGCAGAGGCATGACTTCATTGGTGACCAGAAACAACAGGAGGTGGAAATCTGAGATGGTATCCAAGAACACAGATGAGGTATTCTGGGACAAATAGGTGGCCAAACTATGGAAGTCCTGAAGAAAATGGGGCAGGAGACAAGGAAAAAACACAAATATTCCATCATAATTCTCCAGTTTCACACCCAGAAGGAGAGTTCCCTCCCAAAAAACATAAACGTATTTAATGAAGACAGATCTCTCTCAGCTTTTCTTTCTATAACCACTGAGAGGACCCAGGGGAAGAGGTGCAAATAGCCACAGGGTAAGCATTGAACTCCTCCCAAACCCCAGCTGCCTGGGGGAACCTTGAGCACATTTAATTGATTAAGATATGTGAGAAAGCAGGTGTATATGCTGACCTAGATCTGAGATGGTCAGACAGACAGAAAACGCCCCTTCATCTCCAGATGCAGAGTAGGCCAAGGGAAGGGCTCTTTTGGTCAGGGAGGGGGATCAATCTGGCCTGTCTGGATACCTTCTTGTGTGAGGGCATTGAAGAGTGAGAAGGAGAAATGGGGAGGGTCACTGCCACACTGCACACTGAATATGTGCAGCTCAAGGAGCCATTCAGTAATTGGCTTTGTGCCCCAGTAAGCACCCCATGTCTGCAGGCAGACAGGCAGCAAGGAACCTGAGCATCAGAAAAGGCTTCACCATCAAGCTATAGCACCAGAAGTAAACCTCGTTACAGACATTCCTCAGCCAAGCTATCTTCTTAAACACCGGTCCCAAATCATGCTCTAAGAGTTGTGAGCACTCTGACGGGGTGCATAAGGCAGCAATTCACATTCGAGTCTGGGCTCATCTGCTGGTCAAAGTGGAGGGCAGGGCAAGAGGATAAGCAATGAGCCTATTGCTACATGATGTGCCAGATTACACAGGGTCCACACAGCCCAGGAAATTCAGCAAGAGGTGGGGCAGACCAACAGGGAAGCAAGATGATCTCACTGCTTAGGTCCACAAAAGATGTATTAATTAACAAACAAACATAAAAAGGCTGTTGGTAGAGGAGCCAAAGGGATTAAAAAATTTTGGAAAAATTAAGAAGCCCATTGAATGGAACTTCTGACAAGTCTGTAAGCTTGAGGAAAACAAAAAAGAAAAGTGTACTTTAATCTTGGAGAAGGGGCTCAAGTGGTACAGTGCCTGCCTAGCAAGCACGAGGCCCTGAGTTCAAACCCCAGTACTGCCAAAACATAGTGGAGGCCTTGAGCTGGGCACCAGTGGCTCACGCCTGTAATCCTAGCTATTCAGGAGGCAGAGATCAGGAGGATCGTGGTTCTAAGCCAGCCTGGGCAAATAGTTCCATGAGACCCTATCTTGAAAAACCCTTCACAAAAAACAGGGCTGGTGGAGTGGCTCAAGGTGAAAGCCCTGAGTTTAAGCTCCAGTATTGAAAAAAAAACACAAAAAAACAAAAAAACAGTAGGCCTGAGAACTTAAGGAGATTTGCCCTGTGGTTAAACATCACCTGGCCAGGGAAAGGGCACTCAAGTGATCGATGGTACCCTAGAGCTATTTAGGAGGCTGAGACTGGGAGGATTGCGGTTTGAGGCCATCCTGGGCAAATAGTTCATAAGACCCCATCTCCAAACTAACCAGATCAAAAACAGACTGAAGCTGGTGGAGTGGCTCAAGTGGTAGAGCATCTGCTTAGTAAGTGTGAGGTCCTGAGTTCAAACCCCAGTGCTGCTTAAAAAACAACAAAAAAAAAAACCCAAAACAGACTGAAGGTGTGGCTCAAGTGGCAGAGCACCTGCTTCGCAAGAGTGGAAGCCCTGAGTTCAAACCCCAGTCCCACCAAAGAAAAACAAGACAAAACAAAAACAACGACAGTATCCTAAAAAGGGCCCCATCACAAGAATGGCAAAGGGCTTACCACAGAGTGAATCAGGGGAATGTGAAAGCATGGCACCTTTTGGGAAAACAAGACTGATGCTAGATAAATAATCTGAAGTTTAAACTGTGTTTCTAAAACAAAGAGCTTACCTGTGTCTCACCTAGTACTTCCCGGTTTTCAATAGGAAATGGATTTTGTGAAATAGAAAAAGTGTAAACTGGATCCTTGGGGAAGGTTGTCGTGATCTAAAGAACAAAAAACAACTGTGATAAGCTTTGCTGAGATGGTATGGACACACAAACCCGAGCAGACCCAGCACACCTGGGCAGGTTATATGCACAGCAATTTTGAGGCCTATAAACTCCAAGTTGAAGGGTAGTTAAATATTAGTGTCAATCCCAAATGGAAATATAAAACTCAGATATTGGGAGACAAACTGAAGAATGTGTTTAAAAGTACCCACACCTGACACATGAAGACCATCTGAGTCTCATGCCAGTGTTCTTGCTCTACCATGGACTAATGAGAGGCCAGTTTGCCCATTTAACCCAACAGAACTAAAGAAGAAAATGGAGGAGGCAGGAGGACAACTCAGAGGCATGAGATTTACATCACTAGGCTTGGGGGCAAGTGCACAGTCAACCAATGTGGGTCTGAGAAACACAGTGACCGCTAGGCTGCTCCATGGAGCCTGTGGCTTTCCAGCAGGGCTGAGTCATGAGCTATTCTCTCTCAGAAGTGACTGAGCTAGAGCTTAGAGCTTCCACTGGAGTCCTTCATTTGGCTGTGATATGCTTTAGTAATGGCAGAAGGTATTTTAAATCTAAAATGTAATCAACAGAACCCACAGAGATAGTGGTAAATGTGCAGGAGTCATTACAAACACAGACTTTATTTCTATTGGTAGATGCCCACCCCCTCACAGAAACACCCCAGTGTAAGCTACTGACACCTCTGGCCTACACAGCTTTCCTCTGCAAGTGACACTAGCAGCAGGTCACACCCGTTCCAGATTTAGGGTAGCTATCTGGCTCCTGCGGGACTATTTCTAAAATGAAAGTGTCCTGGTCTGTTTTCTGCATCAGCAAGGACCTCAAGCTGGTTCTGGATTCAGCTGTGCAACATCAGTGCTCTGAAGGATGAGCTAAGACATCGGTAGCGGCCCTGACCTGAGCCAGCTGGCTGGTCCTTTATAGACAACCCTGTGCAGCTGTGGGCCAAGCATTCAGAGTTGGGCCAGAGTGGTACCTGGCTTCACTCTGCTCATCTGGAAGACAGAGACAATGACAGCAGCTCACACATGTAAGGAGCCCAGCGTGAGGCTGGTACACATTCGGTCTTAGCTGCACTCAGGACTTAAAGGTAGGGGTATGTCCACACTGCAGACAAAAGCCTGGGCCCACTTAGGTTCCTCCTTTTGGGATGGCAGAAGTGGGAGTGGAAGGGCAACTGCAGAATACTTGTCAGGCACCTAAAAAACTAGCTAGCATTTGTTGCCCTTAATGCAGAGAAACTAAAGCAGATATCTTAAAGCAACTGAGGCCAATAGGAAAAGGGGAACAGGTACTAGAGAAAAGGTTAGATCAAAAAGAATTAACCTAGAAGGTAACACCCATGCACAGGAAATCAATGTGAGTCAATGCCCTGTATAGCTATCCTTATCTCAACCAGCAAAAACCCTTGTTCCTTCCTATTATTGATTATACTCTCTCTACAACAAAATTAGAAATAAGGGCAAAATAGTTTCTGCTGGGTATTGAGGGGGGGGGAGAGGGAGAGAGCGGAGTGGGTGGTAAGGGAGGGGGTGGGGGCAGGGGGGAGAAATGAACCAAGCCTTGTATGCACATATGAATAATAAAAGAAAAATGAAAAAAAAAAAAAAGAATACTTGTCAGGAAGTACACTAGTGAACTCAAGAGAGTTATTTGGCCAGGAGTGGTAGTACAGGCCTATAATCCAAACTACTGAGGAGGCTGAGTTGGAAGATTACAAGTTTGAAGCCTGCCTGGGAAACTTAGCAAGACTGACTCAAAATTTAAATAAATAAATAAATTTTTAAAAAGGAGTGGAGTGGTGGGAGTGTAGCTCAGTAGCAGTACAACTGCCTAACTTGCACAAAGACCTAGGGTTCAATCCTCAGTACCATAGAATAAAATTTTTGTAAAAGGAAATAAGAAAGAGAGCGGGAGGGAGTGAAGGGGGAAGATGAAAAGAAGAGAACAGAAGAAAAAAAGAGGTATGCATTAACCCTGTAAGTGGCCCTTGGAGAGCAACAGAACCGAAGTCCACATGGCCACATGTGACTGTCCTAGGGGTCCAGCTCCTTGTCCTGTGTTTAAACCTTCTCCCTGTTCAGCCTGTCTGGAGTCATCAGCTGGACCATCAGCTAATACGTCCAAAGAACAGACAACATTTTCTTACTTTTCTGTCTGAAATAGCTGCCCCTTCCCCAGGCCAGGGGTCTTTGGGGCTGGGTGAGGAGCTGAATAACTTCCTTAGGCACTGGCTCTCAAGGGACGCCCAGGTCCCACTTCTATAGAGACACAGAACTTGGGTGTCACAGGGCAGAATGGTTCCCAGCAACTCAGCACTGTTGTAAGGATGTGCTAAGGCAAGAACCTATTTCCTTTACAGAAGTAGAGGAAAAGGGTGGGAAGGCATTGCCATTGCAGAGAGAGAAGACTTTAGGAAGCTGATTCTAAATCATGCCGATTCCTCCTAAGTGTATGTTCCATCAATCTGTTTTCATCTTAATTACACCCTAGGTAGTCTAAAAAACAGATGCCTTTACAGCCTAGGTAATAAATATGTTCTCCTGAGCTGTCAATTGGAATGGAGCATCAATGGGCTTGGCTCAGGGGAACCCACTGCTCCAAATGCATTGGTATTTTACTGCATGAATCACATGCCTGTCCTCAGTCCAAATGCAGCCCGAACAGGTCCTGGCACAGCAGCAATGAGCCACTTCCTGCCCCTTTGGACAGAGTTCTGGCAGGCAGTGATACCCCAGCTGCTACAAAGCCAGGCTTTGTCCTGTGGCATTCACTGTCTTGTGGTTGATGGCAAGGGCATGTCTGTGTAACCATCAAATGCCTCCAGAAGAGAGCATAGACTCAAGGAAGATGCAGCAGAGTCAGCTCCTCTTGACCCCTAGAGCTCTGCCCAGGAGACCAATTTAACCCTCCCTACTCAAGGACACTGAGTTACAGGTGTGTCAGTGATCCCCAGGACCCTCTTGGATGGAGTGGTCCCAGGACCACTATGGCTGTGGCAGCCATGCTCTAACCAGGGCAGCACCTGCACATGCTGGGAAGCAGGAGGCCACGAGTCAAGCACAGCATGTGGAGAGAGATTGCTCCTTTATACATTAATATGGGGAAAGTTGTCCCCTAGGTTGTTTTCAAGGATACAAAAACCTGAAATTGAAAGAAAAAGTCCTAACATTGTGAACTTTCTGGGAATACACACTTTGGACTTAATGATTCAACAATTATCACCCAGCACTGTGCAGGACAGAGGTTGCAACTCCACCCTTCATCACTCAGCAGTTCTGACCTCCCGGTGGTTTGAGCATGGGGGAACACTTACGTCTATGATCAGATACTCCACAGGCAGGGGGCGGGCCAGCTGGGTGATTTCGTTGCCAAACTTGTCAATATCCTGAAACAAACGTGAATGGCTATTGAGCGAAGGTGACCAGCGACATAGTATCCCATTCACACATTTATCTCACCTTTTAAAGGAACAGCCACACTCCTGGTAACTGGGACATCCCGGCAGGGAGAGCCCCTGCTCCATACAGCACAGCCTGCCAGCAAGGATGGCTGAGACAAAAGCAGCAGGGCTCATGCTCCCCTCAGGCTGGGCCTAAGCCCTTTTATTCTCAACAATAATCACCCCAAGTCTCACAGTCTGAATGCTCAAAAAAATTTTTTTTATGGAACTGGGTCTTGAACTCAGGGTTTCACGCTCTACTACTTGAGCCACGCCTACTGCTCTCAATGCTAACTCTTAAAAGAAAAACCTTACACTTCAGAAAACCTTGTATGGAAACTTAGTACTTGTACACGAACAAAACAAAAATACGCACAAATGAGTACACACACACACACACACACACACACACACAAGTACGCAGACATGGAAAACCCCTGCCACCAATCTGTCAAAGTCTAAACTTGTTTTGCTTTGTCAGATGCACAGAACATAAAGTTTAATTATGGGGAAAAATGGCCAGCATATGTTCATTAATCATAAAATGACAATTAGGTCTGATTTATGTCAGACATGCTGAGTTCAAACAGAGCTCTGGAAATAAATTCATAAGGACTGAACGCTTTTCATTAAAGATTCTACAAGAGGGGTCATATTTTCTATCTAAATCATCACATTATATAAATCATTCATTGAGCCATATATAAATTATATACCATAATTTCCAATTACAGGGCCTTACATAAAAGTTTACATTTATTTACGCTCTCAGACCCGAACTGGTTGCCAAGCATACGTCCCCAAGGAAAGCCACGAGGTTGCTCCCAGTCCATCATACCTTCAGAGAACATCAGAGAGCTGTGCTGTCTTTTTTTTTTTTTTAATTCATATGTGAATACAATGTTTGGGTCATTTCTCCCCCCTTCCCCCCTTCCCCTCTACCCCCAACTCCCTTACCCATCCTAACCCCCTGTGCTGTCTTTTAAGACAGTCATCATAATCTGTCCCTAAGTCAAACCAAGCCCATCATCCTACCAGGACATCAGTGGCCCCAACTGGCCTTGTCTCTTGTTTAAACATTAAAATTTCTCATCTGAAACATGCCTCTGTTTATGGGTATGCTTCTGCCTTTTCTGTCTGTCACCTAGAGAGATGCCAAAAAGGATTCCTCCTTTACCTAGAGGAAATAGTCCAAATACATCCAACCGGCAGCCTCCAAGGAAACATCAACTTTGACTCCGTTTTCTGCCAAGCAGGTCATTCCTATCCTGGCAAATGGCACATTCCTGCAGACTCTGTTCTGGCTGCCTCCCCTAAGGCTGAGATGACCATCCACACAACTTGGGTACAGGGTCACTCATTCTTCCCCACGTGTAGCCACATGGCCTCCTGTTCCAGGACTCTGCTGGCTATGACAGGAGTCCCAAAGATGTGGGTATACTGAGGGGCTCCTGGGTCCCTGAAGAGGCAGTTTCATAATGAAGGAGATATGGTAGGAGGCAGGAATCAAAGCCAATCTAACTAAATCACCACTTCCAAAAATACATGCTTGCCCCTACAAGAAATAACCTGCAACAACTCACACATAATTAGCCCATCTGGAATTCATCTTCAAATCTAATTAAGCTCTAATATGCAGAAACATTTTTCCAGCACCTGTTCACTTTAATCTTCCCCTCCAGGGGATTTTCTTGTTAAATGCCCCTCTCTCTTTTTTTTTGTGTCATGCTATTCTTGTTCCAATTTAACTACCCAAGTGTACCTTTTCTGCTCCCTAAGAAATTAAAGGTGTTGTATCCCCTTTTCTTCCCGGGGGTGGGGGGGAAAACAGATAACATCTATCTTTCCCCCATGCCTTTTCTCAAATGCTTTTGCCAGCCAATCTCTAGCCCTACACAACATTTTTAAAGGCAATTACTTTTTATGGCTTTAGCAAATGTCAGGCAGAATATGCTAGGAGGAAGACATCTTAATTCTAAGTACGATAGCCATCAAAGTGTCAGCAGTTTTATCTCCACTTGGAGCAAGACTCTGAAAGTCAGAAACTGTGGTCCCCAATGCCTCACTACTTGCCACAGGACATGTCTGGAAGCACTGGAGCCATGCATCAAAGAGAAGCGCAGGGATCAATGTCTTTGTTATCTCACAGCATGTGTGTGGTGACAGAACAGCAACTCACTGATCAGTTGGCACTGCCTTGCTTTGAAGAAGGTGGGCCAACTCAAGTGTGCTGCTTCTCTGTTAAGTACTGGCAGGAGGAGACGAGTGCCACCAGCAGCACTGATCTGAGAAGAGCTCAGAGCTTAGTGTCTCATGGCACAGAAATCCAGGAGGATTTGCAGGGTGCTTACTAAAGGTAAACAGAAGCAACAGCTGGATGCTCAGGCACTTGCCATACCTGGTATAGACTATATGCTGCATGCACAGGCCCAACTGACTCTCCCAACTGTACACACCACAGGCATTGCCCGTCCCCACCAAATGATGAGAGATGATGGGTTACAGAGATTAGTTATAGCCAGGAGCTGGTAGCTCACAACAGTAATCCTAGCTACTCAGGTGGCAGAGATCAGGAGGATCAAGGTTCAAACCCAGCCCAGGCAAGTAGTTTTCAAGGCCCTATCCTGGCCCAGGGCCCGGTTGGCCTGGGCAAAAAGTTAAGAACCTATCTTCAAGATAACCACAGCAAAACAGGCTGGAGATGTGAATCAAGCGGTAGAGTGCCTGCCTACCAAGTGCAAGACCCTGAGTTCAAATCCTAGTATGAAACCACCAAAAAATGAAAATAAAAAAAAATTAAAGTACTAAAAAAAGGGGAAGAAATGGCTATAAATAAATACTAGTGTGACCTTTTAGAGGGCAGGGCCTAAGTTTCTGTCACAACTCAGAAATTTTATGCCCAGCAGTTCTGCTCTGAGAATATGTGTACAGAGGTGTGACTCATGGCCAGTCTTTAACAAAAAAAATTAAAAAAAAAAAAGCCAAAAACGGAAACACTCAACTAATTACATTCTGATTTGGCTGCTTATCAATACATATACTTCATTTCTGTACAATTATGAGTCTTTTTAATTTGAAAGAACAGATAAAAAAATGAGAGGAACTGCACTAAATGCACAAGTGGCTATCATTAAATGTGTCCTCCTATTTTTCTGCAGAGAACAAGCGTCCATAATGACCACACACAGAGGTTCCAACAGTCAGGAGGACACACGAGGGGAGTAAAGTGGCTTACAAAGACAAAAGAGGACTGGGCGCGGTGGTTCATGCTGGTAATCACAACTACTCAGGAACCAGAGACAATGAAGATTGTGGTTCCCATCTCAATTAATAAGCCAGTCATGGTAGTGCATTCTTGTGGCCCCAGTTACATGGAAAGTCTAGATAGGAGGCAGGCCCTGGGAAAAAAATGCAAGAGCCTATCTAAAAAATAACTACAGCAAAAAAGGGCTGGTGGAGTGGCTTAAGTCACAGAGTACCTGCCTACCAAGTGTAAGGTCCTGAGTTTAAACCCCAGTACCATTAAAAAAAAAAAAAAAAAAAAAAACGACAAAAGGGGGAAGCCCTTACCCTCCCACCTGAATGTAATGTCCTGGAAATAAGAGACAAGTAGCAGCAGTCCTATTTTCTCAGGGGCAGCCTTTCTATGCACACATAGCCCCATATGTCCCTGTACTTTTCAAAGAGCACATTTGGGCACTGCTTATTTAGACCTTTGAACTCCTTCAGTCTCAGGGGTATCTGTGTCCACCTCTTCCTGCTTCACGGCCTGCACAAGATGGAGAGCAAAATTGTGCACAGCTCCCCTTCCACTAAACATGCAGGCTTCCTGCGCCCACCCTAAATGTGAATCCAAAGATGTAGTTGCACACACATGTCTAAACACCTACATACCTTCAAAAGGGAAAAAGACACTGGACTTATACTCTGTAGGTTCACTTTTAATTCCATATCAAGAGTTCTACCCTATACAGCATTCTGCCACACGATACAGTATTATTTAATGTTCCCTTGTCACTGAGCTATTCGATTGTTTCTAATTTTTATAACCACAGACAATCATGAATAACTGTCCTAGGTAAATATTGGTGCTGGTATCGTTTACAAGGCATATTTTAAATTTAACCACAAAGCCCACAAGAGGACTAAAACGATTACTTCAATGTTTGCTTTTATAGTTCTCTTTATTCAGACTGTTATTTTCCTGAAATGTGATAAATGAGTGTCTCAAACCCTACAATTTGGGAAGCACATCCCACCTGTTCTCACTAACAGAGTAAGCACTCTGTGAATGCAACAGGGTGATTAAGGAAATAACAATACCTCATGACAAAAGGGAACTCAATTCTTAAAGTGCAAGGAGTACACAATGAAACATGGAAATAAAGAACAAATTCCAACTTCATAAAAAGTATTTAAAAACAACATGGACAACCCAAACAAACATGAAGTCAGTAACAAAATCCTGAAAGTCCTTTAAGATTGAAAGCAAGACAAAGGCTCTGACCACTGTCACTGACATTGTTGGGGAATCTCAGCAGAGACACTAAGCCACACAAGAACAGAAAGAGAAAAACAAAACTGTTATTCAGCATCATTAAGTTGTGTGTGTAGAAAACCAAAGGGCTGCAGAGTAAACAGCAGATAAGCTGACAAAAGTTAACCTAATTCAAACAGTAGCAGTTTGAAGACATAGTTTTAAAATGTTGCTGTTTTATAGTATATAGAAAAACATATTATTACTAGGAATGATCTGACAAGCAAAAAGGGGCAAGACCTTCACAGGTCCAAAGCCTTTTGGGAGACATTAAAGAACATAAGTACAGCACTTCAAGTCCAAAAGGGAGAGGACATCCTTGAAAAGATCTGGTGAAACCCCACAGAGATCCTTTAGTTTGGTACAACTTCAAAGGCTGACTCTAAAACTCACTGGCCAAAGATGGTGCAGCTCCTGAAGGAAGCAAAGTGGCAGCACTTGTGTGTTGAGTGTACAGAATAACTCCAAAGTTACAGTGACAGTGATCAAGGAAGACTGGCACTGGTACTGATTCAGGAAAACTGGTCAATGGAACAGAACAATGTTCAGAACCACATCCATGATTTTTGGAGACAACTGATAAAGAGATGGATTGTAAAGCAACAGGAAGAGGGTGTTTTCCTTCAATAAATGGTGCTCAGACAACTAATCAATCACATATCTGAAAACTGGAAAGGCACTGGAAGCGACTGCATTGAAGCCTCATTCCCCCATAGGATACAACTGATGGTAGGGTGCCAGCTCCTGTGATCTCATGGGCTCAGACAATAAAGATCTGTTTAAAAGGAGGGGGCTCAGAGGAAACCCCAGCAGGAGTTGCTGATGACACTAATATAGAAACTCTCTTCTGTCTTCTTGACACAGGCCACTGCAGGAGATGAGGGCACAGCAGAGACTATGGCTTCCAGACAGGGCTGGAGTGACAAGGTTAGAGACACACGGGTTTCAAACACATAGCTGTTCTCCAGGATATTGGCAAAAATTTAAGGCACATGGAGCCAGATGTCCCATCTATTTGAGCCTCGTGAGGAAGGAGCAAAACCAAAAACTTCTGAAGGGACACTGCATGTCTTATGACCTTTCTGAGCTCAGGACACAAAGCCCTAAGGTGGGCTATAGCCTTATAAAGAACATGGGCTTTCAGGTGGAAATGCTAGAGGACTCCATTACAGAGATGGGGAAGAACCAATGGCAGACTGGCTAGGTCTTACCAAAAAGCCAGTCAGACGTGGTTCAGCTATTCACCATGGACATGGAGGTTGACAGCCAAAACTCTACTTCCTTGCAGATGAAGAGGAATGCCCTATCTTGTGGAACAGCCTCTGGAGTCTCTGGCTTAATAGACAAGGAGTAGCACACAACTCACACTCATAACTGTGAATGGTTCAGAGAACACAGAGGTGACACAAAGACAGAATACAAGGACCCAAAAACAACTAAAAGTACAACCCATACTTAGGAGAAATATCAGGCAAAACTGCTCCAGAAGTAACAGGTTAATAGGATTAGTAGATAAAGACATCAGAACAGTCATAACTGTATCCTGTATGTTCACAGAGGTAAATGGAAATATATAAATGACAAGGTTAACTTCTAGGAACGAAAACTACAATATCTGAAATAGATTAATATCTAGATGAAATGACAGATCAGATAATCCAGAAGATTAATGAATATGAAGACAAAAACGGAAATTATCCAAAATGAAACACAGAGAAAAAAAAAAGACTTAAATAAAATGAACAGAGCATCAGTGAACTGTGGGACTTCATGTAGCCAAATGTATGTAATGAGAATCCCCTAGGGAGAGATTTTAAAAAAGTTATCTGTCTAACAAGCCTGAGGCCCTGAGTGCAAACCCCAATACTGTTAAAACAGGTACCTTTACCTACTCAAAACACCAGAGCTGACAAGCAGCTAATGTTCCAGGATGCACAAATATTAGAGGAGTCCAAGACACTCTGTCCTACAGGTGTATAATTTTTTTGTGCCACTGTGTCTTTACCTTATAAAAGACATCAGGCACATACTGCTCACTGCTGGACTCCTTGGCATAGCCGAGCTCAGGGGCATCCTTGCACGGCAGCAGACACTCATCTCGGACCAGTGCCATGCACTGGTTAGACACCTGGTATCCTTCAAAGTGGACCTGGTTGTCCGGACCACCTGCAAGAGAAAGACCTTCAAGAGAATCTACCAAAGGATATTCAGAACCAATCCATGTCTGTTACCTTCTGGTAAATAGGAAGCAAACATCAGAAGTCCGTCTTGAGTAATCTGGCTAGGGGCTGGAGCATCAGGCCTTGGACACACAGTGTCTGCTCACACCCCCACAGCCACAGGCTGCACACATGGGGCCACACATGACACACAGTCATAGCCCAGGATTGCTGTGCTTAGTGCATCAAACATATGACCTTGCAGGGTTTTTGTTTGGTTTTTTTTGGTGAGACTGGGGTTTGAACTCAGGGCTTTGATCTTACAAAGCAGGTGTTCTGAGAAGGCAGAGTGGCTCATGTGGTACAGCACCTGCCTAGCAAGTGTGAAGCCCTGAGTTCAAACCCCAGTACTCTCAAAAAAAAAAAAAAAAGGCCCTCTACCTCTTGAGCCATACCTTGCAGTCCATTTTTGCTCTGGATAGTCGGAGATGGGGGTCTCATAAACTATTTACCCAGGCTGGCATCAAAGTTCAAATCTTCCAATCTCAGCCTCCCAAAGTAGCCAGAATTACAGGTATGAGCCACTAGCTCCGAGCCAACCTCTCAGTTTTTAACAAACCAGGATATATGAACAGATTCGCCTACAGATAGGGGCTGGGGGGTGAGAGGGGTGCCAAGGGTGAGAAGGACAAGAACTATCTTTTAATTGTTTTTGTTTGCTTGTTTTGAGGCAGGGTCTATGTAGCCCAGGCTGGCCTTGAACTGGTGATCCTCAGCCTCTTGAGTGCTAGAATTACAGGTATGGAACACCATGCCTGGTTAGACACTATCTTCAGTAAAACACTCCTAGCACTGGCATAATCCACAGTAGTATCCACCTTAAAGAAATCTATGTGGCCATATCAGGTCAGTGCCCAAGTATCACTTTTCACACACTGAGGTGTAGATACACTGCAGAGTCATGGGGGACAGGGTCACCTAGGGGCTTTCCTCCTAATACCTTCCACTCCACATGTGCTTACAGCCCATGCATCACCCTCTAGACTTCCCTCTTTCCCAAGTGCCACTCCATATCAACCTTAAAGTCAGGACAGTGTATAAATGACTGCTGAGAGGAAGCTGTCCAGCCAGCTCTACCAGATCCCTGCCATCAGGAGGGTGGGCAGCTAGTGGGACATCTACTGCCACAGGTATACTTCCAGAATGAGGGCTACCCAAGGAAAACTCCAATGTCCATTGTTTTTTATAGCCAGAGAATAAAAAATCCCCTGTCTCTATTTCAGTATTATGAAAACAGAGTCATTTACTGATCAGGGAAAAGAATTCAATCCATCTGGCTTCCAAACACATATCGGAAAAGGTGGAGGACGTGGGCAGAGCCAGCCCCAAGTGGGCAAAGCAGGCTGTTGCTCCATTCATCTTTACACACAGGCCAACCAAGGCTGACTGAAAACTGTCAAATCAAACCCGCATGAACGGTCCTGTTCTTGAATCTAGCACTTTCTCCCTGGTCCTAACTTAAATGACAAGACATCTCAGCAGCACACCCAGACTCAGCTATTCATCAAGCAGCACAAACATGCCATCATACCTGAACTTGCTAACTCAGAGAACGCAGAGGGAAATGCTGGAGGAGTGTGGGGGCCACCATGTGCACAACTATTTATGTTTCCTCAGGGAGTTGCAAACCAGGGGTGTTTTTTGTTTGTTTGTTCTTTGGCACTGGGGTGTAAGCTAAGGGATTCACATTTGTAAAGCAGGCACTGTACCACTTAAGCCATTCCGCCAGCTGGGCTGGTTTATTGACCATCTATTAACGTGTGATAGGTCACTAGGGAAGAAAACCTGGCCTTTGGGAATGAGGGGAAAATGGAAACCAGTATTGTAAATACTTTTAAAAAAGCAACATTGTCCAGGTAAGTAGTCTCCAAAGGCACTACTTTGCAAGATAAACTGCAAATACACTCTTTTTTTTTTTTTTTTTTTATTATTCATATGTGCATACAATACTTGGGTCATTTCTCCCCCCGCCCCCACCCTCTCCCGCAAATACCCCTTTTCATGTGGAGTAGAAACAAGTGCATGTTCTCAGGGGTTTACTAACCCTGTGGGAACCTCACACAGACTGAGATGCCAAGGAGGCTGGAGAAGTTAACTTTCATTCCCTGCACAGAGCACCTACAGGAAACCTACACAGGGACAGACCATGGCATGAGGGGCAGCCTCAGGAAGAATGGCATTACTATTGAATTTGTGATGCATTTCTGGTTTTCAAAGCAGACCCTCAGAAAGTCATGTCACAGCCCAGGAACCAAGTGTGTGCTCAGTGAGGAGGACCTGGAGACATGACCACTGCAGTATGGACACACTCCATCTAGTTCTCTCAAGCAAATCACTACATGTAACCAAGCCAGAAAGGGTGGATAATTACAGGGGGGTGGGGGAGGAACCACAAGTAAAGGCAAGGGAGTAGAGCCCCTGTACCCCACAGGCACCTGTACTGTGCCTGTAGAAGGGTCCCATAGGTGCCACAGGAGTGGGAATGCAGCTAGTGCATTTTCCAGCATCTCCACAAGGGCCCAAGAGAGCTTGGCCAAGGGACCCTAGCACAGAGGGAAAGGCACACTTTTGAGTTAGCTAGCTGTATGCTAGCTAAGTGACTAAAAACCTCAGGTTAAGATCTACAGCACCACAGACGTTCTTTAGCTGGTGCCTCCTCTAGAGAGGGAGATAATGACCAGACTAAGCATCAAGAGGGACAATTCAGCACCCAGATGCAAAAGGAGGTTGACTATAGATTTTATTGTAGGTGAGGTCAGAGGCTAGAGTGTAGCTCAGGGATAGAGCACTTGTCTGGCATGTGCAGGGCCTTGGATTCCATCTAACTAAAGGCTACTCGCTGCCTCAAAAGTTCCTTCCAGATCCTTTCTGTAAGTACCAATTCTGGAAGCAGAGTTCATGGATGATGTATGATCTCCAAACTATCAACAAGAAGTGTGACAACTGAAGGTGGCAGCCCGCAAGCTGGAAACTATAATTTTTAAAATGTGCCAGTTCTTTGGCCCATGAGACAATATCCCCATAGAAACAGTAAATTACCATGGGAGCTCATAGAAGCCCAAACCAACCATTCTCAATAAAGGCGGCAGTTCTGGAAGTATCTGAAGGTGTTTCTGGTTGTCTCAATGGTAGGGCACTGCCAGCTTTCATGGGCTGGGATCAAAGATGCCAGGCCCATCCAGGTAAAAGGGAGTCCAACACAAGAATCACTCCATATCCCAATGACCATACTTACATGGGGAACCCCTAACATGATCTGAGACAGGAACCAATGCCATTACATAAACCACCACCAAAACATATATACACTGCTTCAACTCCCACTCAATTCTCTAGGACTGCAGTAGTGTGTAAGCTGAGGGAAAGACACATGGTTCTGTTCGGGCAGGATGGAGAGCTGTGGGGCATCTCAGGAGGCCTCAGTCATGATGGCCAAAATGGCAGCTGGATAAATGTGAGAGAGAGAGAGAGAGAGAGAGAACATACATACGATTGTATTAGTGGGTCTGAGCAGACTACAGGGAAGCAGAAGAGGAAAAGAGAATAATAGCGAGTGAATAATATTGGAACAATGCACCTATGTATGAAGGCAGTGTAAGGTAATACACTGCAAGATGTTGAGTAAAGAGTAGGGCAATAGAGAAAGAGTAAGAAATGGGATTTGGGGGGCAATCTGATGAAAGTATGATATATAAATGTGTGAAATATCAAGGCAAAACTCCCTTGAACAATCAATATATACTTAAAAAAAAAAAATGAAGGGCAAGCTAGGCACAGTGACTCACACCTATAATCCCAGCTATGTGGGAGACTGAATAAGATTGAGAGAAGTGAGGTTTGAGGCAAGCCCAGGCAAATAGTTTGTGAGAACTCCTCCAAAATAACCAGAGCAAAATGGACTGGAGGTGTGGCTCAAGTGCAGAGTGCCTACTTTGTAAGCACAAAGCCCTGAGTTTAACAAACCCCACCCACCACCCCACCCCACCCCCAAAAAAAGCAGGTAAAATAAGTCCTATTCTGGGGTAGGTACCAGTGGGAGAGGGAAAAGTAAACAGAGAATGTGGAGAAGGACGAATATGGTCAATGTACTTTGTATACATGTATGAATATAGAACATATTTAAAATTGTTCTAAGAAGGGGGATGAGGGAGAATGATGCAGGGGGTGAATCTAATTAAGATATATTATAAACACATAGGCAAATCTCACAATGTATCCTCGTATATAACTATGATTGCTATTTAAGAAAAACTTAACCCTGTAACAAATGAGAGGAATTTAATGGCATTCCCCATACTAATAAAAGCAGGGTTTTTTTTTTATTCCAAAACAAATAAATAAAAAAATAACTACCAGCCTATACCACAGCACCTCGGGTGTTGACCTAGAATGCAGGGCTACATGAGGCAGGTATGGCATCCCAAGTGTCAGCTGAGATGCAGAATTATGATGCAGGGCTGTGGGAAGCAAGGAACAGACAAATCATGTTCCTTCCCTTCTTCAAGCACAGTGCAGGGTGGTGTCAAAAGACCTACGACTGGAGTACAAAGCCTTTGCTCTCTGCTCCATTCCATGGAGACCAACGCTCCTTTTCCTGGAGTCTCCACTGTCCTATTACCTGATCTCTCCCCCTGTCCACACCCTGCTCTGTCTGCCTATGAGGAAGTACTCTGTATGGACTCAATTTTTTTTTGGCGGGACTGGAGTTTGAATTCAGGGCTTTATACTTGCAAAACAAGTGCTCTAGCCAGGCACCAGTGGTTCATATCTGTAATCCTAGCTACTCAGGAGGCAGAGATCAGGAGGATCACAGTTTAAAGCCAGCCTAGGAAAACAATTTTTGAGACCCTATTTTGAAAAAATCATCACAAAAAAAAAAAGTGGCGGGGTGGCTCAATGTGAAGGCTCTAAGTTAAAGCCCCAGTACCACAAAAACAAACAAACAAAAAAACAAACAGGTGCTCTATCACTTGAACCCAACTTCCAGTCTATTTTGCTCTGGTTATTTTTGGAGATAGGGTCTCCAATAACTATTTTTGCAGGCTGTCCTTGAACCACGATCCTGTTCTCAGCCTCCTAAGTAGTTAGGACTAGAAGGGTGAGCCACTAGTGCCCAGCTGCCCTTCAATCCTGACCAAAACCTACACCCTTTAGCGCCTGACCCTTCAGAAACAACTTAGGAAAATGAATCTGACCTAACTAATTCAGGTGTGCAATAAGGAAAATGTTTCCATTATTAACAAAACTAACACAGTGATAATGTCACCACTATCTCTCAGTCTTCAAAAAGAAGGTTCCCGTCAATCTAACCAAATCTTAAACCAAGGAATCGCAAGTTTGCTAACAGAGGACGGCTTAAATATTCTAGCAGTGTGAAAGCTTTTTTATTAAGTGTCCCATAGTGGTGGAACCAGCTCTAGTTCCTTCCGTAAGACTGTATGTGAACCAGTGTGTCTGTGATATAGAGGACGCTATCATCTCCTTGAGGTAAGAAACCAGACCTTACATTAAAATCTTACCAAATAAAGAGCTGGCAGCATGGCTCAAGAGGTAAGAGCACCTGCCTAGCAAGCGTTGAGGCCCTGAGTTCAAACTCTAGTGTACCAAAAAATAAAATTAAAATGGCATCTGTAAAATCTTACCAAATAGAAAAACAATAAATAAGTAAAATAAAATCTGACCAAATAGATCATGTGTTTATGACTTGGCTCTCCAATTTCTGAATTCCTACTTCTTTTAATTCTATGGTCCATGTGCGGCTTTTTTTCCGGGACAACATGTCAGGTATGTTATAAAACATTTGGTGGCATGTTTTCATAAGCAACAATCTATTCTTACATGACGTATATAACACGTAATATCATACAACACAAACACAGACATCACTCCCAAAAAAACCTTTGCAGAAATGGTTTCTTAGAACAACAGTCCCATTCATAATATGAAAATATGTGAGTTACAGAAACAGAGAACACAGTCATCTGGCTGCTGGAAAGGGGCACAGGCCCATAAATCGAAAGTCGGCCTGTACGTGTGACTCGAGCAGCAGACCAGAGGGCAGCCTTGCCTAGGCTCTAGCGATGCCATGGATGATGCTCAAAGTTCAGAGTGTTTACCATGAAACAGAAGGAGGAATCGATGTCCAAGTCCACTAGCATCACAGTTGAGTGTGGTGCCCCATGCCTATAAGTCTAGCACTACTTGGGAGGCAGATAATAAATAAATAAATCAATCAAAGAAAATCTATTACAACAAAGTTAAAGATGAAAAGCTGCTGGAGGCTAGGTTTGGAGCCTACCTGTAATCTCAGTTACTTAAGTAGCAGAGATTGTGAGGATCGTGGTTGGAGACCAGCCAGAGCAAAAACTTAGTGAGGCCTCTTCTCAACAAATAAGCCAGGTGTTCCACACCTGTAACCCAACTACACAGGAGGCATAGATAGGATTGTGATCTGAAGCCAGCCTCAGGCAAAACCCTATCTGTAAAACTAACTGAAGCAAAAAAGGGCTGGGGATGTGACTCAAGTGGTAGAGCACTTGCTTAACTGCGTTCAAACCTCAGAACACCACCAAAAAAGTTGCTGAAAGGAATAGTAAAACATGAACAGGGCAGCAGTACTTTAAGACATTACTGTATCCACTTATACCTGTGGCCACTGCAGTAACAAACTTGGAACCAAAATGCCCATCAGGAGAGAGCCGGCAGATGTTGGGGTGCTTGTTTTGAAAGTCTCCTGCAGTGATGCATTCTTCTGAACTCAGGAAATAGGTGTCCTAAGACAAGAAAAGTGGCACACCAAACTTTATAGTACCATTCAAAATAGACTTCTACTCCATCTTTAAAAAAATAGTGAGAGCTAAACTATAACATCTCAAAAACCACACTGAAACAAATACCTGCAATTCCTAACCATCATGGACTCCTCATCTAAAACCACTCAAACTAGAAAGGCTGGAAGCCCTGGGAAACCCACCCCTACAGGTCTGTACAGATAAGCAGGGGAGACAGAATATAGACCAAGCCTAAATTTCAAGAAAACTGTCTTGAAAATAATTTGCAAGCTGTGCAGAGACCCCAAGCACTGTCTGAATCAGGCTCCATCTCACCTTATTTCGACTGTATCGAACTGTACCCTTTCGGGTGTCTTCGGAGACGAGGTCTGTGAATATCCAGCCAACCTTAATGAAAAAGGAAGCATCTTTTGAATACCTTTCTAAAACAGATGATAAATGATCCTGGCTTCTGTGCAGGGAGCCTGAGTAAGAACAGTGTCCTGCAGAGCCTGTTCTTCATGGAAGTCTGTGGAGCTGAGAGCTGCTATTAGTTGTTCTAGGGCTTTGAACCCAACTTGGCAGAAATCTGCATCTGGTGCTGTGGGGCTGGGGAAATGCAGACTCACTTATTCATTACAAAGAATTCTGCTCAGACCAACAGCATACGGCAAAAGGGAGCTTATGCTTTAAAGATGAAGACAAATGAATAACAAGCACTAAGAAATTTCCCATGTAGCCAGGCATGGCGGTGCACGCTTGCAATCCCAGCACCAGGGAGTCTGAGGCAGAAGATCATGAGTATGTAGCCTGAGCTACATAGCAAGATCTTGTCCCAAAAAAAGAAAAAAAGTGACCTTTTTTTCTTCTGGGAACTTTATCAAGGGTGTGAAATGAACCAGTCAATGGACTCTGAAAAGAAATTCTCCTCCCATCTTCTAACTGTTCCATAAACCAAGAGGGTCCCAGGCTCAGATGCCTAAGTAATAAACAGGAAATCTGATAATGGTGGACAAGGGAACACACATGACAGAAGATGAAGCAAGGTAAGAGGTGAGTGCTCCCACAGAGCTGCTTTTGCACTGCACCCACTGTCCTTAGGAACTGTGTCTGACTAGTAGAAAAGTGATGACTACTTGTCTGGGATCATGTATTTATATTTTTTTGTTTGTTTGTTTTGGTTTTAAGAGACAGGGTCTCACTATGTATAGGTGCAGACTGGCCTCAAACTTCTGGCCTCCATCCTCCTGCCTTAGCCTCCCAAGAACTGGGAGTGCAGGCATGTATTACAATAGTTGGCTGTGTATTGACACTTAAGGAAATGTTTCCACCTCATTCTAAGTCAAAGAATAATAAAAGCTATCAGCATTCAATGAACACATGTGAGGTTCCAAAGGAGAAAAGCCTGCACCTGACCTTACACAGCTGGGGAGTTGGTTCCAGTCACTTCCCTCCCACCCAAGGTCCTGGGCACAGGACCTGGGTCCCCTCAAAGGCCTGGCTGGCAGACAGCCCTGTACCTTCCTCAGGCCAAGCTTGGCAGCAATCTCATCAACCACCTCGGCTTTGGGATCTTCAAGAAGCTCCAGGCTGTTCTGTGTGCCAATCTGTTGGGTATCAAAGGGAGAAGGCAGAGTCAGAGGTCAGGGCTGGGAAGAGCCAGGCCTCCACTCCACTCATCTGCATGTCAGGGTCACAGGCCTGCTGGCTTCCTCCCCACTGGAGAGGAGGTTTATGGCCACTGCCTAAACACAGCCTATGTCCCTTCTAACCTTTTTTTCCCTGGATGCAATGTGCTGAACATGAACAAGCCTTCAGAATGGCTATGACACAGCTGTGAGAAAGTGGTTGTTCAGAACAAAGGAAAGGTGCCTTCACTGGGGAATGAAGCTATTTCAATACTCCCTTGGATGAGTGGTTCTACTCCAGACTGTGGCTGATAGGCAGACTGCAGCTGCAAGGTGGCGTTCATCCCAGAGCCACTTTGGAACACTTGTGTGCTGCTGATACAGGAATGATGTTCAGCTCCACAGCCAAAACACTGAGCCACAGTCCAACTTAGAGCAAAGAAAATAGGCGTCTCCACTTGGAACCTGCTTGTCAGGAGGCACAGTGCTTCGCCTGGCATTTGATGAGCTCTGGCTGTGGCTGGCGCATATGCAACTTAAACTGACCACAGGACACCACCTTCCTGGATTGGATAATAAGATCCTTAATCTCCATTTAAGTGTAGTTCATGAGTCATGAGTAAGTACTACTCCAAGCAGAATCTCCAGTCATAGGGATAAGAAAGCAAAGGCAAATTAAGTCATATTAATGGGGTGTATCCTTGTAAATTAGTCAAATTCTGACAAAAGAGCAAAGAACTTTGCGTTTGCTGGTTGTCACCCATGTGGAGGACACCTCCAGGGGACAGGTCAAATCCCAAATCTCCAACTCCACCCAAATCTGAGGAAAGGTGCTTGCAGGAGGTCATTAGTGATCAATGTTTCGACCTACAGTACCCTTCTCCCCCAAACTTGGAGCTCTGGTTATGCCAATGGTAGTCAGGATGCCAGAAATTTCTGTTCCAATTATGTATTTCCTTTCTTCCCTCTTCCCGCCCTTCCTTATATTTTTCTTCCTACCTTTTGTTTTTTTTTTTTTCAAGACAGGGTCTCACTCAACAGTCCAGGCTGGCCTCAAACTCAAAATCCTCCTGCCTCTGTCTCCCAAATACTGAGATTACAGAGGTGTATCACCATACCCAGCTTCTTTGCTGAGAAGTTTTTGCCTAGGAACAGAGAGCCTCCTTATCTCCACCTCCCAAGTAGCTGAGATTACATTACAGGTGTGAGTGACTGTGCCTGGCCCTATTCTGAGATTCCAGACACAATCTTCAGGACTCATATCCTAGGAGTCCCATCACTCCTAGGATGGCTGCTGGGTGGACAATGCAGAACTAGGGAGGAGAGCAGTGCTGGCAAGAGCAACTCAGATGACAGTCTAGACAAGTATGCTGTATTGATATTTGTCCAATGTACTTAAATTACTAAATGTACTAGTTATGTCAGAGAATATCCCATTCTTAGACAACAGAACGATGCAGTATAGGGGCCGTGATCTAACTCTCCAATAATTCAGAAAATAAATACTGTGTATGTGCAAACTCATGGCACGTATGCATGTACAGCAAGAGAGAAGATGCACAAATGAATGACAAAGGAAGCGGGACAATCTGAAAAGGGCTTTGCACACAGCCTTTCGAAACAACAAAATACAAACATCCATAAATGGAAATCCTGCCTTCACATACCTGAGGAGGTTCATAAATCGCAGCCACTTCGGCCCTGATACCAAGAGGAATGTCCTTGTGCTCTGTGTACCGTCCATATAAGTACCCAAAATGCTGGTTCCCTGTCTTTCTCCAGAAGTCAAGGAAGCGATCAGCAACAGTGTGATTCTCAAACATGATATTGTCCACATGTCTGTACTTCTGTAGAGTTAACAAAAGTGGGCTAAATGAAAACATTCCATCAAAACAAACTAATTAATTGTTCTAGGACAAACCATGCCAAAATATCTCTTATCTGATTCTTTCATTGTTTCTTCCCTTCTCCCCTCCCCCCACCCCATTACTGGAAATTGAACTCAGCCATATCTAGTTCTTTAAAAACCAAACTACGCCAGGCACCAGAAGCTCACTTCTGTAATCCTAGCTACTCAGAAGGTAGAGATGTGGAAGACTGAAGTTTGAAGCCAGCCTGGCAAATAGTTCACAAGATCCTATCTTGAAAATACCCAACATAAAAAAGGAGTGGTGTAGTGGCTCAAGTGGTAGAGCACCTGCCTAGCAAATGTGAGGCCCTGAGTTCAAATCCCATTACCAAAAAAAAAAAATCCCAGAAAGGGGAGTAGTTCAATGGTAGAGCACTTATCTATCATGAGAGAGGCCCTAGGTTAGATCCCCAGCAACAAACAAAACCTAAGTTTTAAAAATCTGCTTTGCCCTTCAGAGTCTAGTGGAGAATTTGTGTGGGGGTGGGGGGGGTTCATCAATCAATAAAGAAAAACTAATCTCACTGTGATTTTAACCTAAAATGCAGATTTTCACAATTCCTATGGTTTAAAAAAAATAAAGTAGTTTTGTAGAAAGAGCAAAGGAATGGAGGAAAGGAAGTTGGTTTCTAAAGAAGTCAGATGGCCATGGCACTGTCTTAAGGAGCTAGATGTGGCAGGCAATGGCACAGGAAAGATGTGGTGGGCACTCTCATGGCCCAGTGACAAGCAGGAAAGCCCAGCCAGAACACCTTCCTCCTAAGCCACCTCTCTTAAACCTGGACAGGCATCCAGAGTAGACCCTACAAAGGCTCCATTATCAGCCTCCATAGAAGCTATTTAAAAGCCAAAGTCACACCACAGAGCAACTTTTTTTTTTTTTTTTTTTTTTTTGCAGTACTGGGGCTTGAACTCAGAGGTTTCACCTTGAGCCACTCCACCAGCCTTTTTGTGATGGGTATTTTCAAGACAGGGTCTCATGAACTATTTGCCCAGGATGGCTTCGAACTGCAATCCTCCTAATCTCTGCCTCCTGAGTAGCTAGGATTATAGGCGTGAGCTACCAGCACCCAGCACAACCACAAAGCATTTAAAAAATTCTTTCACCTCCACAGGAGGTGAAGAATGCAGAACAAAAGCTCCAGCTCAACACCTGCAAAAGATAGAAATTTTAAGAATTATTGTCTTCATTTTATAACTGCCAAAAAAGAGTTGATGGATGAATTTAAAAAAAAAAAAGAGAGCGAGAGAGAGAGAAAGAGGAAAGAAAGAAAGGGGAGGGGAAGGGAGAGGAGGGGAGCGGAGGGGAGGGAAAAGAAAAACACTCCAGGCGCTAGTGGCTCACACCTATAATCCTAGCTATTCAGGAAGCTGCGATCAGGAGGACTGTGGGTTAAAGTCAGTCCAGGTAAACAGTTAGAGAGAACTTATCTTAAAAATACCCAACAAACAAAAGCAAGGCTGGCCGTGTGACTCAAGTGGTAGAGCGCCAGCCTAACAGGCATGAGGCCCTGAGTCCAACCCCCAGTATAGCAAACAAAATAAAAGAAAGAAACAAACAAACAAACAAAAACACCCAAGAAAAGCCAGGCATGGTGATGCACACCTATAAGTGCTATAATCTCAGCACTTGAGAAGCAGAAGCAAAATCATGAGTTTGAAACCACCTGGACTACACAGTGAGACCCTACCTCAAAAAAGAAAGAACCCCTGAGAATCTGCACACTCTACTGGTGGTAATTCCTCTCCAAGGCAGCATCCACTTCTCAGCCATAAAAACAAATGTCAGCGAGACCAAGGCATCTCACCTGTCTGTTCAGCGTGATGGCGCTGGGCTGGCACTTGGTGCAGATACCATTGGGCCATGGGAGGTGTCCCTCGCACCCTGACTTAATCTTGCAGCTGATGTTCTCCAGGGCAACAAACTTTCCCCTGCCAGAGGAGAGACACAACTGGGTCAATTGTGAGAACAGTGAGGAGGCTGGTCAGAGGCTGGAATGGTGTGGCTGGAACAGTTTACACCTCCATCCCGCCAGCGATCTAAGGGGCCAAGTCACAGGACAATGTGCTAAAACCACTCTAGTGGAAGTTTTCTAAAGTCCTGGCATGTTCTGTAGTCCAGCTTCTGTCCTGCACTGGGACACACAGCTTTCCTCCTATAGAAATACCGCTTTTACTTAAGGAGGAGACAGCTAGTGAACCTGAGGAGGCAGCCAGCAGGAGTGTCCACAAGAAAAACAGAAAATTCTCTTCCAAGGAGAAGCCTGTCAGCAGTGGGCCTGAAGAGGCTGCTAGCAGCAAGAGCAGCACCAAGAAAAAGAAAAAGTTCCAAAAAATACCCCAGGAAGATTAGGACATTTCCCTGGAGGGAGCTTATATTTCCCATGCCCCAAACCCCAATAAAAAACATTCACACAAAAAAAAAAACCCATGATGGTTTTCAAGAACTGTCCGGTATCTACTGATCTAACTTGTGCCATTAAGGGAAAGTTTCACCAGATGCCGGTGGCTCAGACCTATAATCTTAGCTACCTGAGAGGCTGAGATTGGGAGGATCATGGTTTAAGTCCAGCCTGGGCAAATAGATGCAAGATCACCTCTCCAAAATAACCAGATCAAAATGGACTAGAGGTGTGGCTCAAGTGGTAGAGTGCCTGCTTTGCAAGCACAAAGTCCTGAGTTCAAGTCCCAGTTCCAACAACAACAACAAAAAAAACAAACAGGAAATTTCATCAATTTATCGGTAACTATGACATTATTAGCCCAATACTTAGACATCTGTAAAATATTCTTATTTATAGGGAAAACCTATTAGGATACAGAACAGTGAAATTTTCACTCAGCTTTTAGCTAAAGTAAAAACCATTTCGTGCAGACTGTCAATGAGAAACCCTGGACCAGGCTCTGAACTTAGGGGAGCGTGTACAGTGGTGTCAGTTTTTCTCACTCTGGAATGGTCTAATAATTCCATTTTTCTTTTTTTTTTTTTCGTTCAGCTTTATTGAGATACAAATGACAAAACTGCATGTATTTGATGTCTTATTTTGAGAATCAAAATCACATACACTTTTGGTGTTCAGATGTCTCACATTGTACATACATTATGCGGTGGAACATGCAGTAGTTAACACTGCAGTGAGTCCCTATACTTACCATTCTTTTGTGCGAGTTAAGGGGATACTGGCATCTCAGCACCTGAGAGGCAAAGGCCCTGTCCTCAGGCCTACATGGCAGCGACACCCACAGACATGCCCAAGGAGGCAGCATTCCTTGACCTAGACTGGTAAGACCGGCCTGGCTCCTCTCACACAGTAAATCTCAACCTGCCCGAGACCAGAGGGCCCCATAGCTATCCCCACTGACAGACACCAGTGGGTTTCTGGTGGGATTTTTTTTCCTGATCTGACATTTTAAAAAAGCCATTTGAGGATGTCAGCAGGTTGTTAGAGAAAAGCTACAATCAGGCAAGCATGAAATCCTTCACAAAAAGTTGCTGACTCCGATTCAATGCCATCTCCCCTTGTCACACTGATAGGAATTACAAAACTATAGTTGCGATCCATTCCTCTCTGGTAAGTTATATACAAAAAACATACAGAGAAGCCACATAGACAAGAATGCAACATGGGTTAAAAGAAATTAAATGCAGCCAGGTATGGTGGTGCATGCCTGTAATACCAGGACTAGGGAGGTGACGCAGGAGGATAGCAAGTTCCAGGCCAGTCAGAGGTCCTTATGGGGACAGTCTCAAAAACAGGGTCTTGCAGAATGGCTCAAGTGGTAAAGTGCCTGCCTAGCAAGCATGAGGTCCTGAGTTCAAACCCCAGTACTGAAAAACAAAACAAAAAAATACCCTCTTTTGGCCGCTATTACCACCCACACTCAGAAGCTGAGAGAAAAGGGCTAAGAGGGATGGCTTAAGTGGTACAGTGCCTGCCCACCAAGTGTAAAGCCTGGAGTTCAAACCCCAGTATTATAAAAAAAAAAAAAAAAAGAGAAACTCTGAGAGAAGGTTGCTTGTACTGCCCACCTGGCCAAGTCTATGGACCACTACCACTGTAGTACCAGAGTGCAAGCCACAGACAGCGATGCATCTCTAGCCCCTGCTGTGGCTATGAAAGGAAGGCTGACAGAGGCAGATCCTTGGTAAAAGGGCTGAAATGAGTGAGTTGAGATTATTTTGGGGCATGTGTCTTTCTGAAAATCAGAGAATGAGCTCAGACTCACAGATATAACAGGCCACCACCACATATATTAACTCCCAGGGTACTGTACAGGAGGCAAGGCCAGTAGCAGTGTCCACCACCAGCTGGAAGTCTGCCTAATGCTCTGAGTACTCTGACTGTGCAGCAGAGTGTCTGCCAGACCCTCCCCACCTATTTCTAGAACTGTTAGGATGCATGAGTCTAAGCTTTGTACCTTGCTATGATCTTCACTTTCCCATTCCTGTGCCCAATGCCCATAAGTGCTAACTGCCAGAGATGTAAAAGGGACTTTATGTGAACCAAGACTACAAGGGCTGCTTACTTGTCAGCGCCTCCAGTCAGCTTCCGGATATAGGCATGAAAGGACATGTGCTTCACTGGAGGCTCCAAGTGGTTCAGGTAGTCCTCGTCGAATGGCTGCCAAAACACACATGGCAAATGAATAGTTATAGGCCTGCCAGGGTACATGAGGCACAGGAATCCTACCACAAAGAGGAGCAGACCAGGGCTCACAGGGACAGTGAGGGAGACAGAGCTGAGTTCTCACTAGTTCAAGGTCAGAATCAAGGTTTTTTCTCTGGGAGCAAATTATCCTTTCAAGACTAAAATAAAACGCTATTAGGGCTGGAGGCATGGCTCAAGAGGTTGAACACCTGCCTAGAAAACATGAAGCCCTGAGTTCAAGCCCTACTAACACCCCCTCCCCCAAAAATAATAAACTAAAATAAACCCCTATTAAATACAAAATGCTTTTAAGCTAAATAAGTTCTGGAAAACCCCTGCAAAAAGAAAAGCCACAAGGAGGCTAGGGAGATAGCTCAGTGATAGGATGCTTGCCTAATAAGTGTGAAGCCTTGAGTTTAATCTCAGCATTGTAAAAAAAAAAAAAAAGAAAAAAGAAAAAGAAACAATAGCCAGGAGATGAAGCCAGAAGGGCTTCATGAAGAAAATCAGGTTGGCCTTACTGCCAATCCTGTTACCAGTCAGCATTATTATGGTAACTCTCCAATCTTGCCAGGACAAACCAGAAGGGCAAAGTAAATCAAAACAATGACAAGCACAAATTGAAAGGCCCAGCTCTGTGTTTTAAAACAATTGTCCAGAGAGCCCACTCTCCATGCTGCTCCTCCATCACAGCCACACAAAGGCTTGAGCCATTCATAATCCACCCAGAAGGCCACTCCCATAAATAAAGAATCAGCCTCTCTGTGCTGCTTGCACTTGGAATGCAAGGCCCTGAGTAAGGAATAGATAAGTTGTCTATGCCACAGCCCCAAGTGTAGGGACTCAGAAAGTGCTCCAACAGCTCTGTCATCAGCAGCCAACTATTCCAGGTGGTCAGGGATCCTTCTGCAGACTCACCTCCAGTGGGACACAATGCACACACTTTCCCAAGGGGCCGTGGCGGCACCTGGAGAGAACACAGACCAGAAGAGAAGCATAACAAACTACAGGTTATTTTTCTGTTGCTGCCTCCCAACATTTTCATATTTCAAATGTACATCATACTTTAATAAAGTTTCACTACTTATGAGGAATTATTCTAAATGTTAGAATTTAGTTTAGTATTTATTCTGATGTATACGAGAAAAAAATTGAGCACTTGTTCAAGGTACACTGTATGCAGGTATGGAATTATCACAATGAAATCTCATATTATTAACTATGATAAATCAAAAATTTTAAAAATTAGCCAGGTACCAGTGGCTCACACTAGTTGGGAGGCAGAGATAAGGAAAATCTCAGTTTATGGCCAGCCCGGGCAAATAGTTTATTAAGACCCCTCCAAATCCAAAATAACCAGAGTAAAATGGACTCGAGATGTGGCTCAAGCATTTTAGAGCACCTGCCTTGCAAACGTGAAGCTCTAAGTACAAACCCCAGTCCCAACAAAAATAAATTAAACAATTTTTAGAAAGGGAAAAGACTGACAACACATCAAACCTGTGATTTCACATATGTCCACATATACACACTTTTTTTCCCACCCTTCAGACAGGGCCTCCCTATGTAGTCCAGGCTGTCCTGAACTTGAAATGTAGCCAAGGCTGCCTCAAACTTTCAATCCTGCTGCCTCAGCCCCCCAGTCCTGGGATAACAAGCATGTGCCACCATGCTCAGCTTAATTTTTCAAGGTTATTAATTGTTTAAAAGGATACTAAAAGCAATGCTTAGCATGCATCAGGCTCTGGGTTCAATCTCCAGTACACAAGCACACAAAAAAGCAAATGGGTTTCAAGTCATTTTAAATAAATAAAAATGTTAATAAGAAAGCCAGTCACACATAGGTATGGCAAAAATCCTGAGAGTGATTCATGAACAACTCACATTTGGAAAACACCCACTTCATGAACACTATAGAAACATTCATGAAGGATGTTGGCTCTAGGGGTTCTGGACATTTTCAGTCACAGACACTGGAAGCTTAACATACATAGTACAACAGACAGATATGTTTATTTTGAGGACAGTGGTAGAGCTGGTGGGAATGTCAAACTGCAGTTCCTCTCAATCAGATCCCACTCTAAATGGGGTCAGAATTCTTGGATGTATGTGAGTTTTCTGTTTCAGAACAGAGATGGACTCTGCTTCCTATATCAGTAAGAGGTAGGCTCTTCCTGATGACAGGTCAGAATTAATACACAGCTGCACACATATGCTTTAAAAGATTGTTAATGAAACCACAAGGGCCTAGATACTGGCAAGGGAATGGATGGCTGAGTCCCTGAGAGGAGCTACAAATGGAAGAGGAGTCTCAGCTAACGGGTATGGCCACCAAGTGGCTCCACACCAACTGCAGCTGAGCAACATCTGCGGCACTTTCATCTAAGAGACAGAAATTGCTAATACAGCATTTGGAATCCCAATATCTCAATGTTAGCACCCAGTCACATTTATAGAATTAAAAAAAAAACAGTCCACTGCAAAGGCAAATGGCCTTCACTCCGATAATTTTGCATCACTGAGTATAAATTCAGATGCTTCTGATTCCCTTAAAAAGAACTGCAAAATATTCCAAAATAGACACCCACACATAACCCTAGTGGAATGTTAATATTCAAAAGAGCAGAATCTTCCACAAACGAAATATTCACTACAGAACTAGAAAGCACACTAGTACACAACGCCAAGGTCATCCCATAATTACTAAGTGAGAGGCTGAAACAAGCGCTTGCACTGGCAAACACTCGGCCCCTTTAACTGCTCCCATCTCTGCCTCAGTGGGGGCTGGCAAGGCAGGGTTGCAGGGTAGGGTACCCTATCTCAGGGGACATCAGGGAAGACACTTGGTTTGAGGCCTCTACCTGTCCCTGACACCTTCAAATCTCTTAATAGCCCCCAATATTTTATGTAGAATATCTAAGACATTTTATGTGGAATGGATGTTAAAGTTCCAACTAATAAAAAGCTAATAACATGAAGTGAAATCTAATAGGAAAATATATGGACAATCGCAAAACTTCCGTGTCATCAGATAATTAACATGAAACACATTTAAATAGTTCCTTTAATGACCCATTTAGATCACCATAAGCAGTCTGAGTGGTACAGTGCTTGTCTAGCATGTCTGAGGTCCTGGATACAGAAGACAGAGGTGGAAATGAAGTCTTCATAAACCCTGTTGGCTGGTAGAGTGGATCATGAGGTAGAATGCTTACCTAGCAAGCATAGGGCCCTGAGTTCAAACCCCAGTACTCAAAAAATAATAATAATAATAAAATCTTCACATTTTAAAGCTGGACATCATGGCACAGCTTGTAATCCCAAAACTCAAGATGGTGAAGGAGGAGGTTCTGGAGTTTGAAGTCAGCCTAGAATGAATCAAAACCCTGTTACAGGAAAACAAAACAAAACAAAACATAGCCCATGGTGCACTTACAGCTGTGGGTCTCGGCTCCTATAAATCTTCCCATCCTGCTTGCTGAGATACTGATCAATCTCATCTTCCACCACGTTGGGAGCACCAAAGGCCTTTAACCCCGATGGGGTCGATGTCTCCATCTCAGATGAGGGTCCAGCAAGAGTCGAGGGAAAAAGGAACAGCAAATCGCCATGCCTGTTCAAAGAACAAAGCATCAACACGGTCCTCTCATCTGCCACAAACTGCACAGATCAAGCTGGATATGTGAACAACTCTGACGGTGGCAAAAGGCAATGCTACCATCCTGAAGTTCTATGTATCAAAGTCTCCACTTTTAAAAGAATCCTCATTTCTTGGCAGGCTCTGTAATTTTATTTCTCTCACAGCCTTGTTTCGAGGCTGTGATACACATCTATATGCCTGCCTGCCTTTACAGACTGCCAGTGCTCACCAAGCCTCGTGGGGTCCCAACTGCCGATTCCCCCTCCTTAGCCCTCTGTCTAGCTCATGCACACCCTGACCAATCCAGTTCACACAGGTACACAGAGGCAGACAGGATGATCACTGCTTTCCAAAAGCATCACTTCATATCTTGTTCTTGTCATCTAACAACCCCTCACGAAAACTACCATATTCAATTCTCCAGGTATAATTACTTGTTTTTTTGTTTTGGCAGTCCTGGGGTTTGAGCTCAGGGCATTGAGCTTGCTAGGCAAACACTCCATCATTTGAGCTACACCACTATCCCTTTTTGTTTTAGGTATTTTTCAAATAGGGTCTCGAGTTTATGCCTGAGTGATCCTCCTTTTTGCGCTTCCCCAAGTAGCTGGGATGAGACACACCACCATGCCCAATTTTTTATTGGTTGAGATGAGGTCTCACTAACTTTTTTGCTTGGGCTGGCCTGGCACCTTAATCCTCCTGATTTCTACCTGCCAAGTAGCTAGGATTACAGGTATGAGTCACAACACAAGGCTTGTTTTGTTTTTGATGCAGGGTCTCCCTATATAGTCCAGGCTGGCTTCAAACTTTATCCTCCTGCCTCACCCTCCCAAGTGTTGAGATAATAGGTATGAGGGCCACACCAGGGGGACAGCTTTATCATATAAAGAGGGGCACATGTGCTGACTTCTGGTTTCTGCCACCATGAAGAACACCCACAAACACTCTAGATACTATGCACTGTTACTCCTTTCGGCCCTTTTATGTCTGTTTCTCAGGCTGCCAACTTACTGCTTTCCAAAAAGGCTACCACAAGTCTCATTTCCAATGGGAATGCTTGGTGTGATGTAACTTTCTGTGTAAATGGCCAGACACATGGTGAGCAGTGGGACCTGAATGGGATGGATAATCCACAATGGTGTGGATGAGAGCCATCCACAGAAGTACTGTGGATCATACATGCCCAGAGGGGGCTCACAGCACTAATTCAGTGTCAGCCTTGATGGAAAGACTGCAGCAAACCGTCTGACAAATATTTAGCTGCCATCAACAATATACACATACAGGAAAGAAATCTGAAAGAACAGCTGGCCCCAGCACTGACAGCAAACCAAAATGCAGACACAGAATTGCAAACACTGCAAGGACACGTGAACTTCAAGGAGCATGGTGACAGCTCTTCAACAGATCTGCTCTTGCCTCCTTTTTCCTCCATAATTCAGGGGTGATAAAACTGTCAAACTGTAATCAGAGACTTCTGTTTCTAGCAGTGGATTACATATTCTTAAACACCCTCCAGCTATAAAATACTTGGCTCAGCCTCTGGATCAATTTTAACAAATATCAAATATTCTCTAAAAACACTGCTGACCTCTAAAGAAAGTAAATGAAAACTGAGGGTCCAACAACCAGCCGTACCATCAATAAAAAGAACAGCTCAGAGCTGCCCATGGACAAGGCTATGATCAGGAACTTAGAGCTTTGGGCTTCCAGTCATCCATGGGGCAGTAAGAAGATGAGGCCATGAGTCTTCCTGCCCAACACAGGAGTGGAACCCAGATGCTACTGGGATCAGGAAGTACAAAGACAAAATGAACTCAGAGGAGTCCTAGCTCCATAGCACTTCCCTGTGCCACATGTTTTTTTTTTTTTTTTTTATAGAAAAGCCACTAAACCTAGGTCCTTGGGACTTCCCAAAATTGAGTTTGGTCAAATAGAACCTCTAAGAATGAAAAAAGGAAACAAAACAATGAGAGCAAGGGTGGACAGAAACAACAAACACTGAGATGAAGACACAGTACCCAGGACTCTAGTGCTGGCATTATGACACACAGAAGCAAACTGTTAGCCAGGTGCTAAGTTCAAACCCCAGACCCACCAAAAAAAAAAAAAAAAAAAAAACCCACACTGTTACAAGCAGAGCTGAGACTGAACTGGAAACAGCATAGACCCTGTGAGTGCTAGAAGCCAACAGCCAGATTCAAAAGGAAATTAAAGAATATTTAAAAGTGAAAGATGGCTGGGGACACTGATGCACACCTATAATCCTCCAGTCTCAATTCTCAAGAGGCTAAGGTAGGACAACAACTTGAGACCGTGAGTTTGAGGCCTGGGAAATCTAACAATAACCTAAAAAGTAAAAAGCAGATACCCTGTGGCTCCTAATAAAGAACACAGCACACAGTGGTCCTGCTGAGGGCCTGGCCTGAGTTCACCAGAGGGCAGTCAAACAGCAAAACCCAGGAGGTGGTCCAAAGTCATCATCAGACAAATCTATTTTTTTCTTTCCTCTTGCTAGGCAGGTGCTCTACCACTTAAGCCACACCTCCAGCCCTCATCAGATCAATCTTAAAAAATGGAAAGGGATGGAAGGGGAAGCTAAATGATGTAAGATACATACTTTTTTTAGACAGGGTCTCTCTGTGTCGCTCAGGCTGTCCTCACACTCGTGATCCTACTGCCTCAGCCTCCCCAGTGCTGGGATTACAGGTATGTGCCACCACACCAACCTTCAGATTTAAACTCAAGACTAAACCATAATATGCAGAAACAGACACTCAGGAAAAGGACAAGGAAATGTACAGACATGATTACTACAGAGGCCACACCAGTGGCCCCTTTAGGGAGCATCCCTGAGGTAGCTGGCAACACTTCATTTCACCTGCTTACAATGATGCACATGAGAAAGAAACCAGGGCTGGCATCATGGCTTAAGAGGTACAGCACCTGCCTAGAAAGCTCAAGGTCCTGAGATTAAAAAAAAAGGAAAACCCATCAAAACACACAAGTAATCTCAGGTTTCAGTATATGTTTCATTTAATAGTAAAAAGTGGGAGGGGACGAAACATGTTTAAAATGTTCCAAATTTTAAAAAGCTGACATCACAGATGCTGGGAGTAGAACAGCGGTTACCAGACTCAGGAGAGTAGAGGGGAGGGAGATGGTCAATGGGTACTAACTTACAGTTATACAGCAGCAAGAAGTTCTGAGTACTATTGCATAGTAGGATGACTACAGATAGCCATAATTACTGAGTATTTCAAAAAGTGAGAAGAAAGTATCCTAGATGCTATCATAAAGAAACAATCAATGTTTGAGGAGACAGATATGCTTACCCAGATTTGAGTATCAGACAATGTATATGTTATGGTTTGGATATGAAATGTTCCCCAAAAGATCATCTATTGAAGGCTTGTTCTCCAATGCAGCAATGTTCAGAGATGGGACGTTGGGGAAGGGGTTGGATCATGAGGACTCTAACCTCATCAATGCATTAATCTATTGATGGGTTTGTAATTTTATGGGCTATCAGGAGGCAATGGAAACTTAGGAGGTTTGACACAGCTAAAGAGAGTGGGTCCTTGGGAGTGTACCTTTTGGTGCTTCATCTTGTCCCCAGACCTTCTCTCGCTGTGCCTCCTGTTTGCCAAGAGATACAGTCTGCCTTACTACAGGTTCTGAAGCAATGGGGACAAGTGAGGATAGACTGAAACATCTGAGACCATGAACCAAAATAAATCTTTCCTCCTTTAAGTTTATTTCTCAGGTATTTTATCACAATGCCTAAAAGCTAACTAACACAGTATACCTACACCAAACCACCACATCTGACAAATATGTACAATTTTTTTTTGGTGGTGTTGCTGGGATGGAAACCCAAGTCCTCACATGGGAGGAGGTTAATCAAGCCTCTACCATTGAGACACACTATAAATATGCACAATTTTTATGTATCAACTACAATTTTTAAATTGTATAATTTTTAAATTATAATTTATAATTATGTATCAACTACAATTTTTAAATTCTATAATATAGAATATAGTTAACTTTTCTTAACTGGTCAGATTTGAAAAGTAATCAAATAAAATATTTAAAAGTAAAAAAATAACTGTTGAAATAACAAAGAGAATGGGGCGAGATGATATTTAGTGATAATGGAAGTGATAAGCACATGTGTTGTTCAGAATGTGGATATAGAAAGCACAATTAACATCAAATGTATACCCACTCAAATCAAACAGAAACAAATGGCCTCAAGACAAAGGTATCTTCTGTTTAAGGCAAGTTTTTTGGTGCCAAGGACAAAACCTGAGACCTCATTCATGATAGGCAAGCACTGTGCCACTCAGTCACAACCCCAACCCCAAACAGATCTTAAAACTTGCCAGGGGAAAAATAATATGTTACCAGCCACACAAGAATGATAGAATTACAACAGACTGCTGAGCAGCAATGATGGAATCAGAGACAGGAGAGTAAGATCTATACAGAGCTTCAAGAAAGTAACACTCTTGAAAACGTGGATGAAATAAAGACAAATTTCAGGTAATTCTCCATCAGTACTCAAGTCTATATCCATGTTGGTCAGTATTATGAAATACTCTACACACACACACACACACACACACACACACACACAAAGAAGCATGGGAAGTCACAGTGAGAAGGGAGCCCTCCATGAGGCAGGACCAGAGACTACAACAGAAACCACCTTTATGAGCTGGGTACAGCAGAGATTGGGAGGATCATGGTTGGAAACAGGGCATGTTGGCACAAGCCTGTTGTCCCAGATATATGAGACGCATAAATAGGAAGATGGTGGTGCAGGCTGGTCTGGGCAAGACCCTATAAAAAAAAAATGCCTAAAACAAAAAGGGTTGGTAATGTGGCTCAAATGGTAGAGCACCTGCCTAACAAGCCCAAGACCCTGAATTCAAACCCCAATACCACCAAAAAAAAAAAAGAAAAAAAGTAATAAGCCACCCTGATGGCACATGGATCTTGGACTTTCAGACTCCAAAACAGTAAGAAAATAAATTTCTGTTGTCCTTAGTAAATAAATATAGCTATCATTAAAAGATACACTCTTGGATAGTACCGAAATGCATGCACTTTAACTGCCCTCTGATCTCTTACTGGTACTGTAATAGTCCAGCCAGCATGGTTTGTCTCAAAGGTGGTTCACCCAGGCTGATCTCAAACTCATAATCCTCCGGCCCCAGTCTACCAAGTACTGTGATTTCAGACATGTGCTACCATGCCTGGCTAACTGCCCATTCTTGTATCAATTCCTGGGACAGTTTTAAAAACAAGTGGGAATGGTAGTGTATGCTTGTAATCCCAGCTACTTAAGCGGTAAAAAAGGAGGATTGTGGCTCAAGGCCAGCCTGGGCAAAAAAGTTAACAAAATGCTATCTCAAAAATCAAGGTGGAACGAAGAGCTGGTGGCTCATGCTTGTAATACTACCTAATCAGGAGGAAGCAATCAGGAGGATTGTGGTTCAAAGTCAACTCGGGCAAACTGTTCAAGATACCCTATCTTGAAAAAAACCCAAAACAAAAACCATTTGCCTAACATGTGTAAGGCCCTGAGTTCAATCCTCAGCACCAAAAAAAAAAAAAAAAAAAAAAAAAAAAGCTGGGCACAGCAGTGCACACTGTAATCCCAGATACTCAAGAGGTGAAAGTAGGATCATGGTAATGAGGCAAGCCAAGACAAAAAAGTGCAAGACCCTAAAAGGACTGGGGGTGTGGCTTATGATAGAGCACAAGGCCCTCAGTTTCAATCCTAGTACCACCAAAATTTAAAAAGAAAAAAAAAAAAAAACAAAGCCCAAATCCAGCCAGCAGGGCATGGTGGTGGACATCTGTAATCCCAGCACTTGGAAGGCAGAGGCAGGAGGATCATAAGGCTAGTCTGGGCTGCATAAAGGAACCTTTTTTGAGCACTGTCTTAAATAAAAAAAAAATTAAAACTTAAAAAAAAAAAAAAAAAAAAAAAGACTATAGGTGTGGCTGAAGTGGTAAAGTGCCTGCCTAGCAAGCACAAAGTTCTGAGTTCAACCACCACGCTCACCACAAGCAGGAGCTGTGTTGTGCACTCTGGGAAAGAGGCATTGCTATTCCTCATAGACAAAGATGGCAAGGCCCAGTGAGGTGAAGTAACTACCCAGGGCTCACAGCCAGCGAATGGCAGTATAAATCCAATCTCAAATACCATTCATGAGAAGTGATGCCCAAGGACTGCTGGAGAGGCTTGAGTGGTTGAGCTTCTGCTGTGCAAGCATGAAGCCCTGAGTTCAAACCCCAGCCCCTTCCCTCCCCCCAAAAAAGACAAGGAGACCCTTCATAAATGATGCTCAAGATGCAAGAGTCCTACACATGGGCTGGGGATGCAGCAAGCGGTGAGTGCTTACCTAGTAAGTACAAGGCCTTGGTTCTATTCCGAGGATCAAAAAAACCCCAGAACCCTCCAAAAGCTGAAAGGAAAGGTGACCTCAGCCACTGTAGAGATGGTCACAAACAACAATGAAGGGCAGGTAATTAGTAAGTGCCCAGTAAGTCTTTGTGGAAGAACAAATAAATGAATGCTGTCACTATGTATTTTTTCCCTAGATATCCTAATTTGTGAACCTAAAAGAACCAAACTGCCAAAACAGCCTACTGTTCTGACTAATAGACAAACACTCAGCAAACTACCTGTAAAAATATCCCAAACCAACAGCTAGTAACCACATTACAGCTGAAGCCCTTAGCCCAAAGAAATGTCAAGTGCTCTGCTTGGTAATGTGTACACAGGTGCCCAGTCAGTTTAGACAGCAGTCAGCAAACCTGTTCTATGAAGAACAAATATTTTCAGCTCCACAGACCAACATGATCTGTCATAATCACTCAACTCTGCATGTACCACATAAAAGTAGCCATGGACCAGACAATATGACTGTGTACCAATAACATGAGTGATGGGTAAGTGGTCTCTATGCAGAAGCTCCACTGACATGACAGACTCGCTCAAAGAAGTGACAACGGATCATCACACTGTGTCCTGTCTTTCCAGCCACCAGGGCTAACATGGCATGATTTCTTCACAAAGAGCTGTGTTCCGGGTTCTTCCATCTACACAAGCAGCTGAACCACAACAGACAGCTCAGCCACTTAGATGGCGGTCAGTTAGCAGGACAATGCGTATGGTGGCATGAAGAGGAAACAGGATAAACCCAGGCAGCCTCAGGAGGGCCCTGGGGTCATGGCTCCTCCCCATTTCTTGTGTTCTCCTAGGTGGGCACTTACTTGATTTTCAGCAAGTGGAGGGATTTGCTGGGTGATGCTGTTATCTCTCCGGTCTTGTTTCTATTGATGTAAACTGAGAAGCCGTTGTTTTGGAAGCCAAACTCCTTTGCAACCTACAACAAGCCCCAAACAGAGATTTAATAAAATATCTATGTACTGCTACACTACCACAATTCATCAGACATAACTAGAACAATACTAGCTACGTTTAGACACTGTTCCTCATTCACCAAATTCCTCATTATTTTCTCTCATTGAGGAAATGTGCACTGCTCATGCAAGGGCCAATTCAAATGAGAAAAGAAGCCCAAAAAGCAAAGGTCTTGTGCAAAAGAAAAAACTGTCAGCAGAGTCAGGCATCGATGCCTCATGCCTGTAATCCTAGCTACATAGGAGGCTAAGATCAGAAGGATCTCAACTTACGGCCAGTCTGGGCAGATAATTCAAGAGACCCTCATCTCCAAAATAACCAGAGCAAAATGGGCTGGAGGTATGGCTCAAGTGGTAGAGTGCCTGCTTTGCAAGTGCAAAGCCCTGAGTTCAAAACCCACCTCCACTCCACCAAAACAAAAACAAAAACAAAAACTGTAGGTACATTTAAAGAGCTTGAAGCAAGCAAGAGTTACAGTCATGTGCATAAAGTTTAATTTCTATTTTTAAATCAATTGTGAAAACCCAATTCCAATTATGAAACTTAACACATAAAGAAACGGAATAGGGAATGATGCCAGTAATTTACTAAGAAATGTCCACTGTGCCAGGCACTTTGCTAGATGCTAGGAATATTCAATCACCTATTCAACAAATACTAAGCAGTTATACATGCTGGGCTCCAGAGGTTCTGGGCGCTGAGAAAAAAAAATGAATTTAAAAAGACAAAGTTCCTGCCATCAAGGATCTTACAATCACAGGGGGAGCTTGAGTTAAGTGGTGACAGAAAAAGTCTTTTGACAGGTAATACAAACTGTACATTCTGAAGACCAGGATTTGAAAGAAAAACTAACAGAGCCTGAGGAAGCCATGGGATGATCACAAATGACCCTAAGGGAGAACAGTGAGGACAGGATAGAAAAATATTTAAAGAGTGGCCTAAGCCGGATGCTGGTTGCTCACGCCTATAACCCTACCTACTCAGGAAGATCGCAGTTTGAAGCCAGCCTGCTAAACCCTGTCTCAAAAATACCCAGCACAAAAAAGGGTTGGTGGAGTGGCTCAAGTGGTAGAGCACCTGCCTAGCAAACACAAATCCCTGAGTTCAAACCCCAGTACCACCAAAAAAATAAAAAATAAAAAAAAAAAAAGAGTAGCCAAATCCCCAAATTTACCAGGTGTGCCTATAATCCCAGTTACTTGGAAGGCAGAGGCAAGAAGATCATGAGTTCAAGGCCAGCATGGGCAAAGTTAGAGAGATCCTGTCTTAAAATCAAAAATATACACAACAGGGCTTGGGAAGCTTCTCAAGTAGTACAGTGCTTGACTAGCATGTACAACACCTTGGGAGGGGAGAAGGCACAACTAAAAATAGCATATTTGACTTTTCTCTGAAACAGCTTAGATACAAATTAAAATTTATTGTGGTATTGCGCCTATTCTAAAAAAACGAGTAACATTTTTCTATGAACAAAGCATTACCAGCTATTGCCAAGAATGAGAATTTTTTTACCAAGAGCTTTCCCTGTGTGATTGGTCACATACTTGTGGAGTGAGAAGCAATGTCCTGGAAGGGACAGCTGTGGTCTGGCCAATCCTCATGAGTGTGAAATACAGCTAACTCCCCACAACCACACGACCAGAGCAGTGTGCCTAACACATTATGAGGACTGAGATGAAGCTGTTTTTCTGGGGATTCCCAGGGTGGCTTCAAACCACAAGGCTCAAGAGATCCTTTCAGGGAGCATCGATCACAAGTGCATGCCGCTGTGCCCAGCTTAGCTGCACTGTCCATTATGATCACTCACAACATGATGTTATGTATCGTGATCTACCCTCTTGGGAAATACAGAAGTATACACATTAGGAGTTTTTATAGTTCTCCTATGAAAATAACCGCTTCTGAAAACTTCTTGACTTATCTACAAACATAGAAATCCAACAAAGCACTGGCCATCTACAAATACATGAACAGTTTACAAGACTGAGCAGTGACTGAAATCTTAAGAACTACATTCACACCTGAGGTATCCTTGATGCATAATAACTGTAATAAAACAAAAAACTTGGTATGGAATAGAAACTAATAGAACACTTAAATTGAAGGAACCAAAAAAGAACACCTAATACCACCAAATTGTACACTAAGAAATGGTTACGACAGTCAGGCGCCAGGGGTTTGACTAACTACTTGGGGAAGCAGAGATCAGGAGGACCATGGTTTGAGGCCAGCCTGAGCAAATAGTTTGTGAAACCCTATCTCAAAAAAAAACCTATCACAAAAAAGGGCTAGTGAGCCAGGTGCCAGTTGCTCACGCCTGTAATCCTAACTACTCAGGAGGCAGAGATCAGGATGATCATAGTTCAAAGCCAGCCTGAGCAAACAGTTCCACGAGACCCTATCTCAAAATACTCTTCACACACACACATACAAAAAAGGGCTAGTGGAGTGGCTCAAGGTATAGGACGTGAGTTCAAACCCCAGTCCACCAAAAAAAAAAAAAAAAAAGAGACCCTATCTCAAAAATACCCAACACACAAAAAAAGGGCTGGTTCAAGCAGTAGAGTACCTGCCTAGCAAGTGTGAGACCCTGAGTTCAGGGTACCCCAGTACCACCAAAAACAATGGCTAAGATGGAAAATTTTATGCTGTTATTTTTAATAACAATTTTAAAATGATATAAATCAACTTACTAGCATACAACCACAATCAGAATGTACTGTCTAGTGTGATACAATAGGTTACAAATTACACTATAATAAGATTTACTATCGTTCACATGGATGCACTTGTGATGAAGTGTCTTACGGTCCCAGTCTGTTTAGCATCAGGACTGACTCTCTGCCTGAGCTCATGGCAACTTGCTTGTCATTCCAAGGGGCACAGGAGACTGCCAATCATCTAACAAGCCAATTAATGATCAAAGAAGTGAAAGGTTGGTTGGTAAGCCCTGCTATTAAGATAGAGCAAGCCATAGCTCCAGTACCAGCAGCCCAGACACAGCAGCTGGTGCATTCCAGACACTGGCTAAAGAGAACCCTTTGAGTAGGACCTACATTCTGACAACTGAGTCAGAAAATGGCTCAGAGGGGCTGGAGGCTATGAATGTGATGTTGTAGAGATCGTATCCTATTAATTTCACTTAAGTTTCTCCTTCTTATGCATGTATTAAAATAATACATGATTAAAATAATTTCTAAATAAGTTGGTTTTGGTTTTTTTGACAGGACTACAGTTTAAACTCAGTGCCTTACACATTCTAGCCAGGATCCACCACTTAAGCCCTCCAAGTAAGTTTTAAAAAGCAAGCTGGAGCCATCTGCCGACAGCTCATGCCTATAATCCTAGCTACTTAGGAGGCAGAGATCAGGAGGATCACGGTTTGAAGCCAGCCGCAGCAAACAGTTTGCAAGACCCTAGCTCAAAAAACCAATTGCACAAAAAAAGAACTAATGGAGTGGCTCAAGATACAGGCCCTGAGTCCAAACCCCAGTACCACAAAAAAAAAAAAAAAAAAAAAAAAAAAAAGCATACAGGGGAGTGGGGAGTCTCTACTCCCATTTCCTCTATGGGGGCAGGAAATGTTTTTTTTTCCCATTTTCCCCCCTTTCATCCTGTTATACTAAAAAAATCAAGTTAAAAAAAATCATTATTTTTAAATAGTTACTATATATTTAAGAAATCCCATGGGCTGTGGGACTGGCTTATGTGGTAGAGCACCTGCTTATCAAGTACAAAGCCTTTAGCTCATAACCCAGCATTGCCAAAATAAATAAATAAATAAAACTATAAAAAAGGAATAATACACTACAATTTGCCACCATACCTATACTCCCGACTACTTGGGAGGACTGTGGTTTGAGGCAAGCTCTGGCAAATAGTTCAAGAGACCAATCTCCAAAATAACCAGAACAAAATGGACTAGAGGTACGGCTCAAGCAGTAGAGCACCTGCTTTGCAAGTATGAAGCTCTGAGTCTAAACCCCAGTCATCCCTCCCCCCAAAAAAAGGCTTTTTAGGCAGTACTGGGGTTTCAACCCAGTGCATCATGCTTGCTAGGCAGGAACTCTACCTATCACTTGAGCCACTCCACCAGCCCAAAACCAGGCTCTTAAAGACTTACAAGTTCTCTTCTCTATCACCTATTGCATCTATTTCTTTTTCTTTTTATTCTTTCATTTTTTTTTTTTTTTTGAAACAGGGTCTCGTTATGTTACCCAAGCTGATCTTAAACTAATGGGGTTCCTTTTATTTATTTATTTTATGGTGAAACTGAGGTTTGAACTCAGGATCTCACGCTTGTCAGGCAGGCACTCTACCACCTCAGCACTCCACCAGCCCTTTTTTTTGTGATGGGTTTTTTCGAGATAGAGTCTCATGAGCTATTTGCCCAGGGTTGGCTTCAAACCTCAATTCTACTGATCTCTGCTTCCTGAGTAGCTAAGATTACAGGCATGAGCTACCAGCACCCAGCTGGCTTCTTTTTAGTCTTATAAATATGGACCCTTAAACAATGGGATTGGAATCCTGACAGCACCTGTCTTTCTGAAACATTTCCCAAGTAAATTGTAGGTTCACTAACAGATTATAGGCCCAGTGAGATCCTCAGCAAATCTCTTTCCAGACTGTAGGCTCCACCTTTGTGAAAATAAAAAGACTCTCTAGGCATGGTCCCTCATGCCTATAATCCTAGCTACCCTGAGGCAAAGGTCTAGAGGAATGCAGTTTGAGGCCAGCTCAAGCAAAAAGTTAGCAAGACCCCATCTCAACAAAAAAGTTGGGTGTGCGAGTACATGCCTGTCATCCCAGCTACATGGGAGGCATAAATAGGAGGATCATAGTCAAGGCCAGTTCTAGCCAAAAATGGAAAACCTATCTAAAAATAACTAGGTGGACTGGAGGTGTGGAGATGTGGTTCAAGCAGTACAGCACCTGCTTTGCAAGCAGGAAGCCCTGAGTTCAACCCCCAGTCCCACTAAAACATAAATAACTAATAAAAGACTGAATTTTTGACACATTGAAGATTCTTTCTTCCTCTAATAGCCATTAAACTATATATATTTTGCTTATGAAAAAACTATTTTTAATCATTATAAAGCTAGTATCTGCTGGCAACAAATTCAAACAGCATGAACAGGGGCAGGCAAACCTTTATGTGTAAGGTCAGATGGCAGTGAATATTTATGGCACTACAGGTCATACAGGCTCTACACCACCAGTTGACAATACAGAAACCAATGAGTATGGCTGGCTCCAATAAATGGGAATTTGTAAAATCAGTAGGCTGACCTGTGGACCACAGTGTGCTAGCCTTTAGCGTGAAGTATAAATCAAAATATATTCTCCCTACTTGGGGCCTCTCATCCAGAATCACCCCTCTTGGGTCTGCCCTGAGCTCTCTATCACTCTCTGCTCACACAAATGTGCCTGAGGCTTTCACTTCTCTAAAGCAGAGTGCAATCACTCTATACATTTTTAACAAATCCTCTTTAATGGACAACTAAAGTTTTCTCTGAATTTTCACTCATAAATATTACTCTTGCAGCCAGGAGCCACTGGCTCACACCATAGCTACTCATGAGGCAGAGATCAGAAGGATCGCAGTTCAAAGCAAGATGGAGCAAACAATTCACAAGATCCTATCTCGAAAATACCCAACACAAAGAAGGGCTGGTGGAGTGCCTCAAAGTGTGGCACTTTGGTGGACTGTACAAGTTCTAGAGCACCTGCCTAGCAAGTGTGCAGGTCCTGAGTTCAAACTCTGGTACCACCCAAAAGCAAAAAATAAATAAATATTACTCTTGCAAAATACTTTGACACCTATACTTAAGGCTCTTAGTTCTACAACCTTAAGCAGTGATCAGCTGTGACAAACATCTGATCCAACAGCCATCTAGCCCAACCACAAAGAAAAAAACAAAAGCCATGCAAGAGACAACTTGGCAGTAGGAGGAAAAAGGAAATGAGGAAAACAGAAAAGGTATAAATGAAAGTAACAGTGGAGGGTGAACAGACCCTGAAAAACAAATGCACATGGGTTGGCAGAGCGGCTCAAGTGGCAAGGCACCTGCCCAGCAAGCCAGTTACCTTTTTCAAAAATGTTGCGGCTGTTTCTCTCTTTGTTGCAGTAATCCGCTTCACTCCATCCGGAGACTGGACACGGATTATCTATTGTAAATGAAACAAGATGGTTACTACACAGTCTAGTAAGATTCTGATCTATTTATAAGAATTACAGGGCTGGCAGAGTGGCTCAGGCGGTAGAGTGCCTGCCTAGCAAGTGCAAGGCCACAAGTTTTTTGGCCCAGTACCACCAAAAAAAAAAAAATTACATCTGCAGTTTTTTAGCAGTTGCATCACTGAAACTGAAAGGCAAACATCACCCTTCCGCTAACCAACTCCATCTTTGTAGTAGAAGAAGCAGAGGGGTGAGTTGCTTCAAAACCTCAGGCTGCCAGACAGCCTAAGAGTAATGTCCTGATTTGAAATTACAGTTTTACACAGAAAAATACAACTTTGATATTTAACCAGTATTTATAGTTATGTCTGAAACACTTTTTCTCTTTAAACTTACCAAAAAGCAATAGATATAAAAAAAAAAAACCCATAAAACATGAATGGCTGACTGGGTTTTATTGTTTTTTTGTTGGGGGGTGGGGACTGAACTTTGAATTCAGGGTCTACACCTTGAGCCACTCTACCAGCCCTTTTTAGCATTTGCTTTTTCGAGATAGGGTCTCGAAAACTAGTTGTCTGGGCTGGCTTTGAACCTTGATCCTTCTGATCTCTGCCTCCTGAGTAGCCAGGATTACAGGCATGAGTCACTGGCACACAGCTGGTTTTTTTGGGTGTTGGGTTTAGGGTTTGAAATCTGGGCTTCACACTTACAGAACAGGCGATCCACCACTTGAGCCACACCACCAGTCCATTTTGCTCTGGTTATTTTGTGGGGTTTTTTTTTTCTGATATGCCACAGTTTATTTGGTGTTTTTTTTTTAAATCATTTTTACATTTACTTAATGTGTATACATTGTTTGTGCTCCCTCCCCTCCTCCCCTTGTTCTGGTTATTTTGACATGAGGTCTCACCATCTATTTGTCCTGAATGATATAAACCACAACCCTCCCGATCTCAGCCTCCCAAGTAGCTAGGATTACAAAGGTAAGCCACCAGCACCCATGGCTGGGTTCTTTACAAAAGATCCCATTGTTCCAGGATCAATACACAGACATTACACTGACATAAAAGAATCATAAAAAATCTTCTAATTTGTTATTTACTTGTAATAGAAAGATGAAAATTAAAGAAATATATGGCCAGGTGTGGTGGCACATGCTTGTAATGCAGAGGCAGAAGGATCTCCAGTTCAAAGGCAGACCGGGCAAGGGTTGGGGTACAGCTTAAGTGGTACAACTGCTTGCCAAGCATGCAGGAGGCCCTGGGTTCAATCCCAGGAAAAAGAAAGAAGAAAGGGAAGGATAAAAGGGTTTTTAACATCATGGTAAACATTAGCAGGGCTTTAAGAAGATATTTTCATGGCAAACTGAAAAGATTGGCAGGTCTGCAAGACTACTGGATGTGCACCCCTTTCCGGGCCTTGATTTTTACATTTATCAAGACCCTCTGAGGGCACATTATGCTGGCCACTGTACCAGTCCCTGCTTTACTCAGGGAACATGAACTGGCATACCCTGCAAACAAGGCAGCTGCTTTACAACCACCTGAAGGGTGGCAAGGGAGATACAGGAACATGCCCGAAAATGCCCACATTGTAGTTTCTCCTCATGGCAATTACTAATGGTGCACCATACTTAAAACAACTATGTGAACAAAAAAATGTCACAAGACATTGTTAAAAACAAACAAAAAAAAGATTTCCACTGATACACTACAAAATGCCACAATGGCTTACTGTCAACTGAACTCTGTTCACTTTTATCTATTAATTTAGAATAATCTAAGCCAGGTGTGGTGGTACAAGCCTGTAATCCCAGAACTCAGGTGGCTGAGGCGGGAAAGTCACTAGTTTAAGGCCAATCTAGGATTCATAGTGAAACCCTTTCTGGGAAAATTACATGATTCTGTCTCTTGTTTTATAGTAACTTTCACTTAGCTTTGCCCCTCTATGTTCTCATCTTTTAAGAGTTTGTTCTGAGTAATCCCTATAAGTGTCTTTAACAAAGACATTGTGTTATTTTTGCTTCTTAACCACATCTGCTTAATCTTCTCTCTTCTCACTCATCTGTTAAGCGCAAACATAAATGAATTAGTCTGACTTCTGACTTCTAGTGTTCTTCCTTCTAGAGTCAATACCTAGGAAACGTAAGGTAAATACTTCCATGTATTTCATTCTGAAATCTATTGCTAACAGTGAGGCATATTAAAAGTGAAGAATTCTGCTTCTTTGTGGAGTTCTGTGAATGCTCCTTCAACTGATCACTTAGGATGAGGAGCCTGTTGCCTAGCTCCATGAGGAGCAAGAGGTCACACCAAGAAATTCAAGTCATTCCACCTGATCCCCTACAAAAGCGCATGAGAGTCTGGGTTGAACATAACTTGTACTGAAGTTCTGGTCTGACCCTTTACAGAGGCTACAAAACAAAATATAAAGGAAGGGACAGGTTGGGCCACATGGACACACAACCCTCTTAGGAGCTCTTAGTGACTTAGGTCTCCTTATTTATAAGAAAATGAGGCTGTGTGCTGGCATGCATGTGTAGTTCCAGCTACTCTAAAAGCTGAAGCAGGAGAATCACTTGAGCCCAGAAATTCATTGCATTCATTCATTTACTGGGGCCTGAACTCAGGACCTCAGGCTTGCTAGGCAAGCACTCTAACACTTGAGCCACTCCACCAGCCCTGGGAAACATAGCAAAGACCTAGGCCTCAAAGTAAAAAAGAAAGAAAGAAAAGTAAATCAACACAGAAAAAGTTTGGAGAATTGGTGAAATACAAATCATAATTTTTTTTAAATATCTTTCTGAATTTAAAGGGGGATGAGAAAGGCTTCTGAAATCAATTTCAAAAGAAGGTTGTTTGAATTCCTCAAGAACTGAGACCCAATGTTGTCCATGAGAGCCCAGCTTTAAAAGTTCACTGGTGCAGCTGGGTGCTGGTGGCTCAGGCCTGCAATCCTAGCTAAGGAGGCAGAGATCAGGAGGATCCCGGTTCAAAGCCACAGGGCAAATAGTTCAGAAACCCTATCCCGAAAAAACCCTTCACAAAAAAGGGCTGGTGGAGGTGTAGGCCTTGAGTTCAAACCCCAATACCACAAAAAAGAAAAAAAAAAAGAAAATTCACTGGTGCAAATATCCTGCCTGGAACTCACTTGGGCAAGGCTGTTTAATCTCAGTAAAAATTACTGCAGTAAGTAAAAAGCTTGAAAGCAGACGTGAGTGCTGATACCCTGCCCTACTTCTAGGCAAGTCAGCCTTTCTAAGGTTTCTCTTGGATGGTGTGCTCACTCCGCCCAGTGAACCCAGAAAAAAAGTCTTCAACTCCAAGAGCCCGAGTTTCCTGGAGACCCACCACATCAGAAAAGTGCACGGTGGTCACACTCAGGCAGGACGGCAGAGGCAATCCTAGGCCTAAAGCACGGACATTACTTGCCACCCAATCCTTCTTGGGCAAGTCCCAAACGTTCCTCAACATTGACCAGAATTCTGTTAACTTTTCCCCAGCCACACTGACTCTGGAGGGAAAAACTCCACAAATCTGGTTTTTCTCCTTTCTCACTGACATTTTCCACTTTAAGGGGGAGGAGGAGGGCAGCAATGCCCGGTGTCAGGTAAAAGTGCCACCAGCCCTTCTTTACCCTGCTCCTGTTAAACAGGTAGTCGTGTTTTTCCTGAAAGCTTGGGGGCAAAGCCGCCAGGCTACTGCCTGGCCCCGACCCGAGTCCTCTGCGGGGAAGGGGCTGCCTAACGCCGCCCTCGACACCCAGGCTGTCCCGGAGTGACCCAGGACGAGGTCCTGCGGGATGGGGGAGGTGGGAGGGCCCTAACCGGCTCCGGGCCTGGGAGGAGGCCGACGTCCCTCTCAGGGGCCCGGACGGCAGGGAGGCCACTCCGCCCTGCCGGCTCGGCCTACCCCCCCCCCCGCCGGCCTCTCCCGGCCACACGCCGAGGGCGGGCGCGGAGGAGCCAGCCGGGCCCGGGACGGCCGCGCGCGGGCCCGCCCAGGGTGCCGGCAAATCTGCTGCCTCATCCCGGCGCGCCCGCTCCCGCCCGGCCGCCGCACTCACGATGCTCTCGGACATAGCGGCCGCTCCTGCCTCCGGGCTTGGGCCCCGGGCCGCCGCCGCCTGCCGCCCCACTGGCCTCGCAGCCCCAGCCCCGGCCTCAGCCCCGGCCTCCCGCCGTCGCCGCCACCGCCGCTCCAGCTTCGCCGCCGGCTCCGCCAGTCGCCGACGTCCGGTGCCTCGCCCAATGCGCTCCGCCAGACGCACAACCCCAAAATGGAGTTCCGGCCGCGCCGACAATCGCGCGCATGCGCAGAAGGCGGTGCCCAGAGCTCTTCCACCCCGCCCCAGTACCGCCCCTGCCTGCCTTGCACCGCCCAGGTCAGACCAGAGAGCAGCTATTGCAAAGATGATGGTGTGAATGAGAGGCTCGCTCCATCCTGAGCGCAAGAGCAATACAGGAAAACCCCAAAATATCGACATTTTACCCAAAAATAGCCGTTGGTGTTTTCCATTTGGAAAAAATCGCATCTCTGTGAATTTAAACTGCGTTTTAGAACATGTGTAAGTGTCAGAGCCAGCTTCAGGTAGTGCCCACTGCTGCTCAGAAAACATGGGCCTGGTTTAATGCTCTGCTGTCACCGTCTTGTCACTTAATTTTCTAACAAGGAGCTCTGCCTTCTCATTTTCCACTGGCCCTGAGAATTTTGTAGCTGACTTCGCCTATGACTATAAACAAAAAAAAGTTATGAAAATTTCTAAGAGGTCAAGCCCCTCGCATTTTATCCTCATGGTTCAGCTTCAGATTGTATTTTCTGAAAAGTTAGGAAATTGTTGCTCTCACATCCTCCCCCACCCCATGTCTTAATTTCTTTGATTTTGTCATTACTATTAATGCACAGATGACACATGCTGGAATTTCAGGTGCTCAGGGTTCTTGAGCTCGTTCTGAGAATGAAAGCACAGGCGGACTCCAGCAGCAGAGGTCGGAAAGATTTTATTTGTAGAGAAGAGAAGAGATAGACTGCATGGCAGGGAATGTAGCGGGACCTGGAAACCAGTGGTCCTGTGGGTCAGGATGGGGACTGGGTTTTTATAGCCTTTTTGCATTGCCTGAAGGCAGAGGTGTCTCTTAGGTGCAGACAGAGGTTTCCTGGGAAGGAGAGATGTCTCCTTGACCACTTATCACCTTTTGGGACATCCTTCAGTCCTTCCTTCAATCCTTCCTCTCAATGGTGGCCCTAACTACTGTTAGGGATAGGGACAATGAAGTCTATTCAGTAACTGCTTCCTGCTGACAGGGGGCGATGAAGGGGCCCACAGCCTCAGGGCTGACCATGAGAGAGGAGTTAGAGGGGACCACGATAGTAAGGATAGTAGGTCGTTTTCATCTCCATCAGGGGCATTTGTAGTCTGATGGATTCTAGGCAAGAAGAAACAAACTTGACAAGTAAGTTTAAAATGCAAGGCCCAAACACAAGCAAGAGAATAATGGCAACTATAGGCTCCAGAAAGGATAGGAACCAAGTCCTGGAGGGGAGCCAGGATTTTATTTGGTCCCATACCTGTGTGGATACCTGAGTTTCAAGAGATTGCTCCCGGAGCCACTTAGCCTGCTGGAGAATGTAGTCTGCACGTTCCTCTACAATGCCTGAAGTGTTTATGTATGTGCAACAGCAAGTACTGGCGATGGCACCTACCCCTCCTTCTTTAGCCAAAAGAAAATCTAGGGCCAGGCGGTGGTCCGTGACCACACAGTCAAGGGACAACAATGGCAAGGCCTACCTGGTCTGAAGTGCCCTCTACCATTTTGGTTAGGTTTTTTGCAGTTACATGATTGGCAATCACCCCATAGCTTATTCCAGCTAGGGCTGTAACTAATGCTTTTATCCCTAAAACCATTAGAGTGGTCTCCCTTTTATCCCTATAGGAAGCTATTCCCCTTTGTTGGGAAATTTTAGTTTGTTGTGTTATAGTATTATTCCAAAAAGAAATATGTTCAGGATTAGGTATTAGTTGGGCAATTGCCCAATTTCCTCAAGTATGGTTTGGGTGTAGACATGGCAGCCCCCATACCTGGTCCTTTTTCCATGACCTCCCTATAAAGAGGTATTGTTCCTCAGGGCATAAAATACCTTGGGTATTGTTAGCCTGGGCCTGGGAGTTGTCTCCTGGAAACAGGTAGTCAGAGACATTAAGCCTGCTGGTAAAAGATGGAGGCACAGGGAGTGGAAAGGTACATTTATATAGTTTTCTTAATACTGTTGTATATTTTGTTAAAACACACTTGTGATGGCCAGTAATAAGTATGCAATAAGAGTTTTTACCAGTGAGGTTTGAGAACTTGGTCAGCTCGGAGACAAGTCTCCCATTACAAGTATTAACTCTAAACACATCAGGACACATAAGAGTGAGGCTCTTGGAGTTATTCATACAGTGCCAGCTGGCTTTCAGATGATCATCACCTTTAAGGGTGGTAAAGTCAAAAACGTCCTTTTGGGATGTTTGACGAATGACAAACTGGTATATAGCTGTCTGGGACAGAAGCATTAAACATCCAAATTTTCATCTGAGAAATGAACCCAAGCCAAGAGTAAGACATAGTAGGCTGGTTTTTCCATGGGACCCCTATAAAAGGAACCATGGCATAGGAGAAGTTATCTGGCCTGAATATCAAAGAAGGGAAGGGACCCTGAGTGAAATTTAATAGGACCCATGCCGGCAGGTGAGCAGCTGTTGGTCTCTCATAGCCCAAGAGTCCTATGGGGGGATTTTGGAAGGACAAATGCTCAAAAGAGGTTTAAAAACCTGTTGGTCTTCCATGAAGGGCTGTAGCTCTTCCTATATAGGGGTGCTAGTGTTCCCAGAAGACCAAGCCCCATAGCAATATAGTTAGCAAATAAAAGGAACATGCTGATGCTGTCTTTTGAGTTTAAAATTCCCCCTAGGTCGTGTGGGGTATAAACCCTTAGGGGGTGGTTTAGGATAAGTTTCTGAGTTTCATGTACTAGAAGGCTTACTGTGGCCATTGCTCTGAGGAATCCTGGCCATCCCTTGGCTACTTGAGCTAATTCTTTACTTAAGTAGCCCACTAGCTGGGGAGTGATGCCCTGGAGCTGAGTCACCATGCCCAAGGCCAGTCCTCCCTTTTCATAGACATATAATTGAAACTTGTCTTGTATTGGGAGACCCAGGGCAGGAGCTGTCATAAGGGCCTTTTCTAACCTGTGGAATGCATTTTCTGACTTGTCATCCCACTCAAAAAAGGGCTGGGGATCCTTCTGTGCTTCCTTAAGGATTTGATATAAAGGCCTGGCTAGGTCTGCATATCCCAGGATCCAAATTCTATAGTATCCTGTGACCCCCAAAAAGGCCCTCAATTGCTTCAGAGTTTTAGGTAGAGAAACATCAGGATTGGACAGATTCTATCTTCTTCTACAGCCCTCATTTCTCTCTCCAGGACAAGACCTAAATATGTAACCCTAGACTGACACAATTGGGCTTTTTCTTTAGAGATTTTATAACCTCTGTCTGCTAAGAAGTTTAGTAAGGACTCAGTGGCTCGTGAAATGACAGGCTCATTTGGACCACAGAGCAGGAGGTCATCTACATATTGTAGCAGAGTAGCTTGTGGGTATTGCCACTCTGCCAAGTCTTGGGTTAGAGCTAACCCAAAGAGGTGGGGGCTGTGTCCAAATCCCTGGGGAAGGACAGTCCAAGTGACCTGTCAGACTTTCTTATAGGGTCCTCAAATGCAAAGACAGGTTGACTTTTAGTATGTAAGGGAATGCAAAAGAAGGTATCCTTTAAGTCCAGGACAGAGTAGTAAGCAATACCTGGGGGAATTTGGGCTATGAGCGTATAGGGATTTGGAACTACAGGGTGGAGAGGCACCACTGCTTCATTATCAGGTGGAGATCCTGGACTAGCCTCCATTTGTTAGGCCCCTTCTTGGCACCGAGAATAGGAGTATTACATGGGCTGGAGCATTCTATTAGCAGTCCCTGTCTCTTTAAGTCTTTGATTATGGGAATTAGCCCCTCCTTAACCGCTGGCTTTAAAGGATATTGGTTTTGATGGGGAGACCAGGAGGGGTCCTTGACATGAATTAGGACTGGGACTGCTGTTCGTGGTGTCCCATGGTATGTCCATCTGTCCACACTGTGGGGTCTACTTGTTCCTCTATTGGGGTAAGCAAAAGTACTCGCCTGGGGTAAAAGGAGCTGTACCCCCAGTTTAGATAGAAGGTCTCGCCCTAGCAGGAGTAGGGGTTTCTGGGACAATTAGAAAGGAGTGACAGAAATGGAAATCTCCCCAGGAGCAGGCTAAAGGCTGAGTGAAATAACACTCTAGAGGCTGGCCTGATATGCCTCGAACAGGAATTTTCTTAGAGGACCTGGGTCTGGGAGAGAAAGGAACAGCTGAGATGCTTGGTCCAGTATCGATAAGGAGGCTGACCTTTGCTTAACCCAGGGCTCCTCTGCTTTTACGGTGGTTACAGAGCCTGGATGGGAGGCCTGGAAACCCGTCCCTAAGTGGGAGGCTGTGGCCTTAGTTCCCCTGGGAACCGGGGACAGTGTGCCTTCCAGTGTTTTCCCCAACAAATGGGGCAGGGTCCTGGAGGTAGCTTTCTCCGGGGGCACTCCCTCCTAAAATGGCCTGCCTGTCCACATTGAAAGCATGTCCTCGGGTGTGGACTTTGCCCTGGGGAAGCCTCTCTGAGTGCTGTGATCACAGCCTCCTGCTGCTTATCCTTTCTCTCTTCCCTTCCCAGGTCCTTTTCTTTTGCTAAGTCCCTATTATAGTATATGGATGTGGCTACATGGACCAATTGGTCTAGTTCTCTGCTCCCTCCAGCCACCAATTTTTGAAGCTTTTTAAGGATATCTGGTGCTTCTTTCCCAGGCGGCTGCCGAAGATGGCGGAGGGGCAGGTCCTGGGCCGTCTGGCGGCCATTGTGGCCAAGCAGGTACTGCTGGGCCAAACGTGGTGGTGCGCCGTGAGGGCATCAACATTTCTGGCAATTTCTACAGAAATAAGTTAAAGTAGCTGGCCTTCCTCCGCAAGCGAATGAATACCAACCCTTCTGGGTCCCCACCACTTCCGGGCCCCAGCCGCATCTTCTGGCAGACCGTGGGAGGCATGCTGCCACGCAAGACTAAGAGGCCAGGCAGCCCTGGAACGCCTCAAGGTGTTTGATGGGATCCCACCGCCCTACGACAAGAAAAAGCGCATGGTGGTCCCGGCCGCCCTCAAGGTCTTGCATCTGAAGCCTACAAGGAAGTTTGCCTACCTGGGGCGCCTGGCTCATGAAGTCAGCTGGAAGTTCCAGGCAGTGACAGCCACCCTGGAAGAGAAGAGGAAGGAGAAGACCAAGATCCATTACCAGAAGAAAACACAGCTTATGAGGCTACGGAAGCAAGCAGAAAAGAACGTGGAGAAGACAATCAGCAAGTTCACAGATGTCCTCAAGACCCATGGACTCCTGGTGTGAGCCAAATAAAGACTTTATGCCTCAAAAAAAAAAAAGAAAAGGATATCTGGTGCTGAGTGTGTTAGAAATTTATCTTTTAGGATTATTTCCTCTCTGTGACTCTGGTACAATGTTAGTATGCTTTTGTAAAGCATCCCTAAGTCTCTGTAGAAAAGCTGCTGGGGTTTCTAAGGGTCCTTGTTGTACAGTCATGACTTGGGAGTAATTAAGAGGTTTTACCTTGGCTCTCTTAGACCCTCAAGAATGCAGTGGATGAAATGGTTAAAGGTACATTCATCCTTGTCATTGTTAGCATCCCACTTAGGGTCATACCTAGGTACTGCCTGATCTCCTGTTGGAATTGGGAATCGAGTTTCCCTTCTAGGTATCCAGTGTCTTTGTCTTTCTTCTCCTGGCCTCTCCTCCTCCTGTGAGGGCCCAGTCTGAGACAGGCCTGTAGGGCCGCTTTTATCTAAGTGATAATTGTCTCCAGCTTTGACTGCCTGATCTAATACACGCTGTTTCTTCAGAGCAGTAAGGGTCTGAGATAACAATATCATTACATCTTTCCAGCTCAGTTCAAGTTTTGGTTGACTTCTATAAATGTGGATGTACTGATCTGGGTTTTCTGTGTAATTTCTTAAATCCTTTTTTATATCTATAAGTTCACTCACTCTAGGAATTAACTGAAAGGGGGAGAGTCCTGTGGGATGATGTCTGGTGTATGAGGTAGCTGGGAAGGGAGGTGAGGGGGAGCTGATGGAGCATCAGATGAGTTCAAGGGAATTTGGGGGCTTTTTGCAAAGGGTCACCATGGTCTGGGTATCTAGCCTGCATTTGTTCAGCCATTCTGGGTGGTCTCTTAGGAAAATGAACAGTTGAACATATGGGACCTTGCTCCACTTTCCCTCTGTTTTACAGGACATATCTAATTGAAGAATGGTATTATAATTAATGCTGCCTCTTTCTGGCCATCTTTCCTCATCTCCCAGAGGACACTGTGGCCAAGCCTGGGTGCAGTAAAACTTGAGTTGCTTTCGTTAAAATTAATATTTTAGTAAGCAGGCAAGAGGGATCCTTCCTGGATCCTTGAGGCTTGATTCCCCATCTAAAAAGGGAAACATGGGAAAATTGGTCAACTTAACAGAGGTTTCTCCTTTTATCTAGGCATCCCCAGTTGAGGAAAAACTCTAGTCGGAGAGGGAGTCCCTCTCTCCCTTGCTCTCCTGCCACTGCCACTGTGGCTAAGGTTGTGCAGAATTTTTAGGTTTTTCGGGAGCAGCCACCCCACAGAAATGACCTCTGACCAATTTCTTATCTATTTTGACCTGCCTGTTTGCCCTGCAACCCAGGTACCTAGCTCTCCTCTACCAGCTGAAGGCTTGTTAATTTAAAAATAACTCTTATCAAAGTACCAAAGAGGGCTTGCATGGCCAGAGGGAGGACCCCTGCAGAGGCGTGGATCAGGACTCCTGATGAAGTAGACTTTTGTCCCTCTGTATATCCTGTGAGGCATATATGCTTTTTATGAAAAGAGAGAGAGCGTCTGAAGGCTTTTGCTATGGTAAGGGACAAAAACGGAGAAGACCATGAGGTCTCTGCCTTTTAACTGTTTCTTTTTTCCCCCTGAGGGCAAGCTGCTGAACCTGTTTAACCAGTTTAACCAGATGCTGACAAAGACAGTTAAGCCTAAATTAGAGACTAGCACTTTCTGAGGCCTGCAGGGATTTTTCCCAAACTCCCTGAAGAAGGGAGCCCACTGCTGTTTAGGGCAAAGGAGGGGAGGGGGACACACATCCTGAACTACTTGGGAAAGGGGAAAGAGAGGCAGTGGATTGGGGGAAAAGAGAATTTCCAAGCTAAACGCATGAGGGATTATTGGTCATCCCTGCTGTCCAGGTCGATCCTGCCCAAAGGCAGTACTGGAGCACTGGAAGGAAGGGATGACCTCCATTCTCTGGCCATGGAAACCATGAACTAAGCATAAAAGATCTGATTGTCTTTTTCTGTGGACAAGGCTGGAAGGGTTTGAGACTTAGCCACCTTTGGAGCCTCGGGGCAGGTCAGGAAGTTGCATCTCCAGCCTTTGGTGACACCTGTGAGTGCCCCGGCCAGAACACCTTTATAGCTGGAAGAGAAACTTTCCTTTCCACTAGCTGTTTTCAGACCTCCTCCTAAGCGGGTCAGATCTTGAAAGAGAGAGAGAGAGTTTAAGGAGAGGAAAAAAACCTCAATGCACTGAAGTCTGGCTCCACCCACGTAGCATTAGCAGTCCAATATAAGCCCCTGGCCAGCCCCCTAGTTCTCTCAGGTTGCCTGCTTCACAGCTTTAATGGGTTCAGAGCTTTTCCTCAGGCTCCCAAGGAAGAAACCCTCCTTAAGAAGAGAGAGAGGGAGAAAGGTTGGCTTGAGAGGTCCACTATAGCTAGGCCATGGTGGGAGGCTCTCCTGGAGAACAGACTCCATTGGAGTGCTGTACAGTCATGGTCACATTCTTAGGCAGCCTTTCCCAGTTAGGCACAACCTATACCAACTTTGGTTCAGAAGAAATGTCCCTTTGTGGTCGCTAAATATGATGCACAGATGACATGTGCTGGAATTTCAGGTGCTCAGGGTTCTTGAGCCTCCTCTGAGAATGAAAGCACAGGTGGACTCAGGTGCTCAGGGTTTTTGAGCCTCCTCTGAGAATGAAAGCTGCAGAGGTCAGAAAGATTTTATTTGTAGAGAAGAGAAGAGAAAGACTGCATAGTGGGGAATTCAGGGGGACCCAGAAACCAGTGGTTCCATGGGTCAGGGTGAGGATTGGGTTTTTATAGCCTTTTTGCAGTGCCTGAGGGCAGAGATGTCTCTCAGGTGCAGACAGAGGTTTCCTGGGAAGAAGAGGTGTCTCCTTGACCATTTATCACCTTTTGGGACCTCCTGCAGTCCATCCTTTACTATCACAATGCCAGTCAGGGTAACACATTCTGTTCGTTCACAACCTTTGTTTCAGCAGTTACCTGAGCTTGGAAGATTTGTTCCATCCACAAATAATTACCAGGTGTTTTTTTGTGTGTGGCCTGGCTCTTAGATTGAGGATAGAGGCAAAAGGAGATAGGCCCTACCCCTCCCAGTTGAGACAATATGCAAATGTGTAGCGTCAGATCCCCGGATAGTAAAGTGATGAGGAAGTGCAATGTCGGATAAAGATAAAAGGAGAGGGCTGGGGGTGCAGCTCAGTGGTTCAGCGCTTTCCTAGCATGCACAGGGCCCTGGGGTAAATTCCTGGTACCACGCATGCATGCACGCACACATGCGCGCGCACACACACAAAATGCTAAGAAGAGAGGCTGGGCTTTGAATGTCAAACAAAAGAAGCTAAAACCCAACAGTAGGAAAAAGGTGGAAAGAGGGTGGGTATATGGCAGGTTCAGTAGGTCACTTTTTCTTTGTTTTCCTTCTTGTCTTCTTTCTTTTTTTTTGCATGGGGATTGAACCCAGGGACTTGTGCATGTGAGGCACAAGCTCTACTACTGAGTTACATCTCTCCCCAATCCTTATTTTTTGAAACAGGGTGGCCTCAAACTCTCAATCCTCCTGCCTCAGCCTCCCAAGTACTGGGATTTCAGGAGTGCATCACCATGCCAGGTTAGGCCACCTTTTCTTTTGCCCTGATGCCAGCTGTGCCAGTGACTCACACCTGGGATCCTAGCTACTCAGGAAGCAGATATCAGGAGGATCTCGGTTCAAACCCAGCCTGGGCAAATAGTTCAAGAGACCCTATCTTGAAAATATTCAACACAAAACAGACTGGTAGAGTAACTCAAGTGGTAGAGTACCTGCCTAGCAAGCATGATGTCCTGAGATCAAATGCCAGTACTACAACAACAACAAAATCATGTGCACTGGCCAGGTGCCAGTGGCTCACTGCTATAATCCTAGCTACTTGGGAGGCTGAGATCAGGAGAATTGAAGTTCCAGGCCAGCCTGGGGAAGTAGTTCCTGGGACCTCACCTCCAAAATAACCAGAGCAAAATGAACTGGAGGTGTGGCTCAAATGGTAGTGCACCTGCTTTCCAAGTAGGAAGCCCTGAGTTCAAGTTCAAACCCCAGTCTCACCAAAAAAATAAAAACAGACTCTTTCTCGTCTTTTCTCCCTGAGACTTCCAGGGGTCCTGTAGACCCACAACAATTTTGAAAAACATATCCATAGCTCCCACACATCCCAGGCAGAGGCAGCAAGGCCTACCCAAAGTCACACAGGGTGGGTGCCTGATGAAAGTCTGGCACTAAGAGCCTCAGAGCATACTTTCCCTGTGGTAGCTACATGGCCCACATCCTTTCAGGCACAAGGACCCAATGGTGATCATGACAAAGTCCTGCTCTTGAGATATCAGAGGGCGGAAATTCCTGAGCCCAGATAACTTAAAGGAAGGATAGGATCTGCTAGGAGGACACTGAGTTTCGTCCTTGCGGTGAGTTATGCTGCTGGGATGGAGGAACTCGTAGAAATGTAAATGTGGACCAATTTACACAGGTCCAATTCCCCTGGGGCAGGGGAGGCTGATGGAGCAACCACTGAGCCTGCAAAGCCGAGGTCCACCTGGAGTCCTGCAGCAATGACCATGAGGTCCTACCTAAGTCATGACTGTGCAGAGCTTAGGGGATCCACAGAACCAAGGCTAAAAAGAATTAAAACAAAACAAAACCCAGAGCCAAGGCCAAGTATTTCGGGCCAAGAAGAAAGACTGTCTGCCACTCCTCAAGCAAGGCTGCCTTAAGCCTTAAGTTGTGACTCCTCACATGATCACCCTGTGATCTGGCATTCGAGTAGGGCTTGAAACTCCCTGGTCCCTGGTCTTCATAGCTCACAGAGCAGCCCAGAAACACAGTCAAGCCAGACCCCAGCCCCAGCAAGGGAGGGACAAGCCATCTGTCTTAGTACCTCTGCTGAGGACTTTCCCTTCTGGCCTGAAGGATGGAGGAGGGGGAAAGGAGCCCCTTGCTGACTCAGGTGAGCCAATGCCCAGTGACCTCCCCAGCCCTAAAGCCCCACTGGGAGGCCCTGGCCCTACCCCCAGCCACACCTCAGACCTCCTTGTTTGCTGCCACTTGTTATTAGGCAGATGCCAATGAATCAGCTGCTCAGATTGGGGTGGGGGCTTCAGTGATCAGGTGCCACCCCTTCCCCAATATTGCAGTTCTTTCAGCCTGGCACCAGCCTCTGGTAGGTCCTCTTGTAGGTCTGGGGAAAATGCTGGCACAGGGTGCAAGAGTAGGTAGAGGCCAAAGTCCCTTAAGGGCAGGTGTGGACACCATGAGCTTGGACAGCCCCAATCTGGCCACTGGGTTCTGGCAGCCTGTCCACTTGCTCCTACTAACTTGTTGGGGCTTGGGGAGCTGATAAATAACCCTCTACTCTGAGCTCTGAGTAAATGAGCCCTTAACACAGAGTCAGACAGGTGCAGGCAGAATGGATAGCTTCCTCCTGGGAGAACTGGGATGGAATGGGATCTTTTCCTTGGCAGCTGGCCACAGCTTTTTAAGACTCCCTCAAGTTAAACTTTGTCACCAACAGAATTAATTGGGCACTGGTAGGGCTGCCCCACTTTCTGCAGAGAGAGACCAGGAGGCCCCTCCCATTGAACATACTGCTAAAGGGTAAGGTGTCCCCTTGGAAGTCCTCCTTGGTCACCTGACTTTCCCCCTCCCTGCCCTGAAACCAAACAGGCAAGACCCCTGACAGTTCCTCCTTGTATCCTCCCTACAGAGCACAGTACAGTGTCCACACTCATGGACTCAGCTAGTGGGGCTAACTGAGTGGATCCTGGGATGTCAAGGCTGGTTCAGAGAGGGAGACAGAAGGGTGGCCTTGGACAGCCTCAGTCCCGGCAGGCTTGCACCTCTTGCCTAGGTGGGAAAACCCTCCTGTTACTGCGCAAGGCTACTGCTGCAGGTGCTCACAGACTGACTCAAACAAGCAGACCATTCCAAATGCAGGGAAAGTGCCCCATATACCACATGCCTGCCTTGTGGGAAGATCTGGAGCCCTGGCCCAGGAAGCTCAGGCCTGGACAAGAACAGAGTTGGCTCCTCTATCACACAGGTGTGGAAAGAAGGGAGATTGGGGCCTGTTTATTGAGCCCTTCCCTGCCTAACGTTCACCACAGATTTTACAGGGTATGGTTATTACCCTGTTAGAAAAGAAGCCAGGCCCACACATTCTCACTACCAGGCAGCAGACTAGAACCTTCACTTTACTTTCTGCTGTCCACCCAAGCAAGATAAACCCACAGATTCCCCATGCCCCTGGCCATCCAGGACTCCAAGTCTCTGCCTCCCTTCTCCACCACTCAGATTCCTCCCAGCCCACCCAGTCCTCCTTGAAACCCTGTTGGTGAGGCCTCACCCTTGCTGACTATCACAGGGTCTGAGTAAATGGGGTCTTGCCAGTGAGGACTCCTGGTTCCTCTTTCTTATGCAGGATTCTGCCCTTCCAGGAGCAGCCCCTCTCCATGAACAGTCTGCCCATGTCAAGCAGCCCAAGTTCAGCATCCTGGGAGGAGCAGGTGGAGGCCTGGGGCTGCCGCTGCTGTCCTGGGGCCAACCACCAAGTCTGGAGGGGAAACCCTGGTTATTCCCATCCCATCAGGAAAAGCTGTATCAAGTATCTCACTTTCCTCTCCAACTTCCTCTTCTCCTTGCTGGGCCTACTAGTCCTGGCTATTGGGCTCTGGGGCCTGGCTGTCAAGAGATCTCTGAAAAGCAGTTGGGGAGAGCCCCTTCCTACAGACCCCATGCTGGGGCTGGTGCTGGGAGGGCTGGCGGTCAGTGCAGTGAGCCTGGCTGGTTGCCTGGGTGCACTCTGTGAGAACAGCTGCCTACTACGCTGCTTCTGTGTGTCTGTCCTTGCCTGCCTGGCACTTGAGGCCCTGGCAGGGGCCCTGGTGGTGGCCCTCTGGGGCCCACTACAGGATGGCCTGGAGCACATCCTGCATATGGCCATCACCCACTACCAGGATGACCCAGACCTACGCTTCCTGCTTGATCAAGTCCAGTTGGGGCTGCAGTGCTGTGGGGCAGCCTCCTACCAAGACTGGCAGCAGAACCCGTGAGTCCTGGTGTGGGCAAGGGAACAGGCAACCTGGGCACCTCTCTCACTCACCTGTGCAGGCATGCACACGTGCTCACCCGAGTATGCACCCACATACCTCACAGTCCTGGTTCTCACACGCCTGCACACACATATGCTTGCATATGTGCACGGGCGTGCCATGTGCCCATATGCCCAAACAAAACTCAGCCTCACCATTGAACATCCTCACAGACACCAACACACACACAAATGTGCACACCTACTCATGCAGTGCCCTGGGCCAAAGGCTCAGGGCCCAAATCAGTCCTTTCAGCCAGCCAACTCTCAGAGCCTGGGCTCATCTCCCTACATCCTTTGGACCAGGCAGACTCAGGGATCCAAATTCAGAAGCTGAGCCAGCAAACCTAGAAAGTCACTTTTTTTTTTTCCATCAGACAAGACATCTCAATGTGAAATGACGATAACTTTTAGGTTACTCAGGACATCCCTACCCCCCAGTTTCCTCTCAGGACATCCCTACCCCCCCGTTTCCTCTCCATTGTGTGTGTGTGTGTGTGAGTGTGTGTGTGCATCTATTTAGGGATGTGATTCAGGATGTTTTCTGTTCTGCTGGAGGGTATCTGTTTTGTCAACTTTCTCAAATGCACAGACACCCCAAGCAGCACCTGTCCTTCTTGTGACACCCAGGACAGATTACATGTTCCTTCTGGAGGCTGTAAGACTGGCTGACTTCAAGAGATAGAGTCAAAGGAGACTTTAAAAATTGGCCATTCATTTCCAACAGGGCTGCCATCAAGCCCTCCCTGCCTCAGAAAGATGCACTCTGCTGGTGGCTGAGGTAGGGCCTGGGGGTGGAGGGTGGGAAGAATCAGCCTGCATGACAGATCCTTAGGGTCCAGGTCAAGGCCCAGGAAGCCCAGGCTTGTGTATTGGAGCCTGAACACTCATGGAAGGCCAAGGGCACCTGGGGGCTGGGGCTGTGATGAGAACTCTTGGCCACCAAGGGGCTCCTCCTAGCCCAGTACTGCCTCTTCCCATTGAGACCTGTAGACCATTCCAGTAGTCTCTGCCAGATCTCGGTTCACTTTTTCCTTCCCCAACTCTGCTTGCTCAAATAAACTCACAGTGACAGTGGAGCAAGGTCTTCTTACCTCCACCCCTCATCAAATGTTTGACATCCCTTCAACTACCTCACTAATACTTCTGGCCAAGATGGGCCGCTATGCCTGCCTGCAAGGGCAGAGGGCTGCCGTGTACAGCAATATAACAAGCTGTGTGTTATGTGTGCATGTTTGTGTGCTCACACATGTATGTATGCCTGTGTACATGCAAGCACATACACATGTGTATTATGTGTTGTGTTTGTGTACGTGCATGCCTTAAGTGCTTGCAAGCATGTGCCTAAGTGTGTACATGTGCCTGCATTTGCATGCAAGTGTGTGCACATGTGTATTGTGCATTGTGTTTATGTGTACATGTTTCATGTGTGCAAATTTATGCATAAAGGTGTATGTGGGCATGTGTGTGCTTGTGCCTATGGATGTGTAGCCATAGGAGTTGAAGGTGGGTAGGAGACAGTTGCTTAGCCAGACCCCAGAAGCTGGGCTTCTTCTCCAAGACTAATTCTCCTGTGTGCTGCAGGTACTTTAACTGCAGCTCTCCTGGGGTGCAGGCCTGCAGCCTTCCTGCCTCCTGCTGCATCAGTCCCCAGGAAGAGGGAGCCTTGGTGAACACTCTGTGCGGCTCTGGGGCTTTGCACCTGGACAAGGACACAGCTGGAAGAGTCGTGTACCTGCAGGGCTGTGGGTCTGCACTGCAGCAGTGGCTGCAGGACAACATGCAGGCTGTGGGCAGCTGCATCACCACGGTTGTTGTGATTCAAGGGGCTGAGCTCCTGTTGGCCACCTGGCTGCTGTGGGCCATAGCTGCCCAAAAGGCAGCAGAGGATGCTGAGGCTGGCCCTTTGTGAGCTGCATGCACCACCTTCCCCAGGGCTGAAGAGAAACCATGATGAGGGTGGAGCTGGAGCCCCCTCTCACCACCCAGGGAGGGTATCAGAATGGAACAGAACCCTGGGTCTCCTCCCCTGCTAGGCCGCTGTCTTCCCACCCCTGCCTGCCTGGGCCTCTTGCCTGCTTGTCATTCCCCAAGGCCCGCTAAAACCGACCCTGCACTGCTGCCTGATTTCACTGTGACTTTGTGAGGACCTGCCTAAGTCCACACTGCTCCTTGCAAAGGCCAGCATGTCTGGCCGTGTCGCCTTCCCATCTAACTGGCAGGGGTAGTTGTCCTGACCCCTGCCTCCAACCCTAGACCAACCCACCTCTGACTGGTTCCCAGACCCCCATTTCTACACTGGAGGACACCCTCCCTCCCCTAAGGCTACCTCCCCTTTTCTGGTTGCTGTTGGGATGGAGGGGGAGAAGTGGTCTCCCCCTTTGTGGAAGGCGTTTTGGAGGGAGAGTAAATCGTTCCTTGGAATGTACCATTCATAGAATAAACTGCAGATCTCAAGTGGGCTGAATTCTCTTATCTGAGACCCCCCCACCAGGTCCAGATGGGGAAAGGCATAGCCTCCCAGCTAAGGCTGACTCCAGAAGTTAGCCCAGCTCTGTCTGACCTCATGTCCAGGGTCAGCATGTGATTCCACCCATTTGTGGAATCACAGGGGACCCTTCTGAGAGTCTCTATCAGAGAGCTTGCAGAGGTGCAAGTCCATGTGCTGCTCCTGTGTGGATCAAGTGGGAATCTCCAGGTCACCATCGATACACACCTCATGTCTGTGAGTGCTCAGGATTGCTGGCTGGGTAGTGAAGGGTGCTTGCTGTGTCCCTGTGCCTCAGTTTCCACACCTATGTGGCAGGAGTAAGAGCTCCTGCCTCATGGTGTGCAGTTCTATTGAGCCATGTCCATTCCTACCTTCTTGGGAAGCTCTGCTCTGGCCACCTGCATGCTTTACCTACTATAACCACCCAGAGTAGGTAAGGGACATGACCTGGCTTGTGTGTCTAGGACCTCTGGGCCAAGGCTCTGTGGGGTGTGTTGATCAATGAGTTTTCTGCCCCCTCTGCCTGGCCAGTCCTCCTGCCTCCACTGCCTTCTCTGTGGTTCCAGCTGAAGCAATGGTCCCCAACCAGCTCCCCAACGAACATACCCCAGACAAGCAAGGACACACTAATTTTATTTTCAAGCAGGAACAGCAAGTGTGAGTTGTGTTGGAAAGACTGATCTGATGAAAGGGAATGAGGCATCTAATTCTCTCACCACATGTCCCCAGGACTCTCAACACATGCTATGTCCTATCTCAGGACACCCAGCTGGAAGGGTTGTAGGGATGAGGAGCCTTCTCACCTGCAGAGAGCAGCGCAGGGACTAGGGGGTAGGGGACACTCCTGGAGAGACTTCCTTGCATTCCAATCATGAGGAGGGGCTGGGGTACACCTTCCCTCTCCCTGCAGACCTGAGGAAGTAGACAGTGTCTCTAGAAGGTCAGTGGGGTGTCCTGGGGGAAGGTGGTGGGCTTCTGCTAACTGGCATCCAAGGCCTGAGGTTGCCAGGTGCAACTTGTGATGGGGACACAACAGGGTTCCTGAGCGGGGCTCACAGCCAGCAGCGCAGAGGCTCGAGGCTCTGGACAGGGGTCTGGCTAGATGATGCCATACTGGGCCAGCTCGTGCAGCTCCAGGTGGTTGAAGGCCTCCCATGGGCAGATGACAGTGATATCTGCAAGAGGGGCACAGTCAGGGAGGATCCCATGACCCAAGGGCCATCCCATCTCCTTTCATCCTATTTTCCACAATCCAAGTAGAGACTATTGATTTGAGAGTACAGACCCTGAGTGTGGGTCCTCCTTCCAGGACACTGGATTTCAAGGAGTCCAGTAGAGAGAGGGGCAGCAGGCCCAAGGGACAAGCCTGAAGATGGACTATTGCCAAAGGGGGAGGGACAGCAAGCATTTCTCCTGCCTGATGCACCTAACCCATGGGAACAACCCTACTCGTGGAGCTGAAACTTGGCATTGGAAGAGAAATGAGGTGCAGGCTGGGGAAGGGCAGAGCATCAAACAATAAGCAGGGAGCCTGGGGGTTGTGGGGACAGGCCTTTGGGGGAGGGGCCTGAGGGAACTTTTTTTTTTTTTTTTTTGCAGTACTGGGGCTTGAACTCAGGGCCTTCACCTTGAGCCACTCCACCAGTCTTATTTTTATGAAGGGTTTTTCGAGATAGGGTCTCATGGAACTATTTGCCCAGGCTGGCTTTGAACCGTGATCCTCCTGATCTCTGCCTCCTGAGTGGCTAGGATTATAGGTGTGAGCCACTGGCACCTGGCCTGAGGGAACTTTCTGGATGACACTACCCACAATCATACCTGTTCCCAGGCCTTCCATTCCAGGGATGTCGTCCCCAAACCTGCAAGGACAGAGTAATCAGGACTCAGCCTTCCCAGAAGACAACGCACCAGGCTGTGGGCCCAGTGGGCAGAGGCTGGTCTTCTCTCCAGTCTCCCACAGCTGGGCAGGGTCTGAGGGGGGGTTCTTCCACTGACCTAGGGTGAATATACTTCCCGGAGATTCATAAACTGTGGCCCAGCAAAGGAGAAACAAGCCCAGGTGCACATGCGCAGGTGTGTGCCTTTGCAAGAGCACAGCATGGGGCACCCAGGTGTGACAGAGCGAGCTTGCTGTGGTTTGAATGCAATTTATTCCTTGAAAGTTTATGTACTGGAGGATTGGTCCCCAGTGTAACAGTACCGAGAGGTGGCAGACCTTTAAGAGGGGGGCCTAGGGGGTGGTAATTAGGTCATGAGGACACATTAATAGGGATTAATAGGATTTTCACAAGACTGGGTTATAACCCCACAGAATGAGCCCTCTGGCTTTCTATCTTTTTTTGTCAGGGCCTACACCTTAAGCCACTGCACCAGCCCCTTTTTGTATCGAGTATTTTTGAGATAAGTTCTCTCGAACTATTTGCCCGGGCTGGCTTCGAACTGGGATCCTCGTGATCTCTGCCTCCCGAGTAGCTAGGATTGCAGATGTGAGCCACTGGTGTCTGACTTGGCTTACCATATGATCTGTCAAGTTGGCACTCCCAACTTGACTTCTGCCATGTTGTGATGTAGCCACAAGGACCTTACCAGGGCCAAGTTATCAGGGACCACCCCACATGAGCTGAATAAGCCTTTTCTACATAAGTTATCTTTTCTCTAGTATTTTGCTATAGCAACAGAAAGCTAAGGCAGTGCCTCTGGGTGTGTACATGTGTTTGTGTGTGTCCACAGGTGAGTGTGGTGTGTGATGCACACTCATCCCTGAGGTGAAGCAGAATTTCTGGAAGAGACCTGCTTGGTCATAGCACCTGGAGTGGGTGACAGACCTCCCCAGCCCTGCTTAGGACTTTGCAACTCCCTGCCCCAGTGGGAGTGGGACCACCCTCTGCAGGAAAGTGGTCAAAGTCCCTCCTGAGCCTCTACCTCCTCTTCCTGTGCAGTCTGTGGGGAGGGGCAGTGCCTCTCCTTTTTGCAGACTCCTCTCCAGCTCTGCTTACCCTTGGACGCCTTTCTTGGGAGGCTTGCTCTTGAATTGCCTGGTTTGCCGCTGCTTAAATTTGGGTGGTCCCTTCCGGGGGGTAACAGGTCCTCCCATCACCCTGGTGGCTGACCGGATCTCGACCTTGGGTGGTTCCAGGTTCATGGTGAAGCTGGCAGAAACAGTTCAGTGACCCTTGGCCTTTGGACTCCTTCAAGATGGTCTGGACTTCTCATGCAACCTGGGGGCAGACCAGACAGGGGTCCCAGTCAGCCCTCCAGCTCTGGACCCCCCACTCTAAGGCCTCAACCCACCAAAAACATAGGATCAGCTCTGCCATTCTTCTGTATGACCCAGACAGCAGTCCCTCCTCCAGGAAATCACCTTCCAGCCCCTCTTTGGGGTACCCCAGCACTGTCATCCCCCTGCCTGGCCCCACCAGATGCCAGATGCTCCCTCCCCACTGCTGCCAGTCACACACAACTCAGGTATCTCCCTGAGTCCCTGGTCTTCCACCTGACCCAGCCCCCCACACACAACCTCCTGTCCCTGCACATGTCCCAAGTCAGGATTTCTCACTACCTCCCCTTGCAAGTGGGTATTCAAGACTCTTAATGTCCGCTTCCCACCTCCCCCCTCCATAGTTTGGAATCTTATCTGACCATGTCACTCTGTTGAAAGCCTTCTGGGGGCTCCCACTGAGACTGGGATGGGACCCAAGCAAGTCCTCCTCCTGGCCCTGCAGACCAGCCTTACCAGTTTCTAGCCTTCTCTTCCTAGTGGTCAGTCACAGCTGCCCTCCTTCTCTAGGTCCCTTCTCAGCAAAGCTTTCCCAGACCCCTACCCCACAATCATTCTGTGTCACCAAGACCTGATTTATTTCTTCACATCACACACTAGCCCAAGTCCCTCATTATTAATGCATTAATATCTTTGCTCATACGTCTGTGGTAATTGTTCTGTGTTTATCATCTGTCCCTTGAGGTTGGGATGCAGTGTTGATAAATAATGCCGCACAAAATGGGAGAGCAGGGTCACCCTTGGGTAAGGGGTGTGTTTCTGAACCAGGCACTTTCTGAGCTGAGTAACCTTTGCCTTCCTGCTCCACTTCACAAAGGGACAAGCTGAAGGGGTGGAAGGGAGGCTGGTGCTCTCCTGAGCTGGTATCTTCCTTTTGCTGGCTAAACAAACTCCCAGGCCACTAAGCTCACTGGCTTACGGCACTTGTGGCTCTGGGTCAATGTTGCCTCCTTTCTTTGGTGTAATTGGAATGGCTTCTGTCGCTTTGTATGAAGCTGCGTCCTTGCAGGCACTGCACAAGGAAACCCCTCTCTCTTTTCACAGAGTCTCTCTCCAGAGGCTCTAAGCCCCAGTGACCTTGTCAAAGGCAGATCGGCTTCCTCTAAGCCTATTAGCAGAAAGAGAGAGACCCCTAATCTCCTGAGATCTATACAAGTCCCACATGCCTCCAGAAGGTTCTGAAGGTTCTTCCCCAGCTCTGGATGCCTCAAGGACCACCTCTTGGGGTCCTCTGTGCTCCTCTCAGTCTGTAGAATGTGGTGCTGATTCCAGCCTTGGGACACTGCCAGCTGTCCGCTCAGCATCAGGGCTCAGACTGACTGGGAGACAAGGACAGGTGGCCCTATTCTGGTGGTATGGCAGGGTCCACCTGAATCTCAGGGGCTCCACCTGCCCTCCCTGAGGTTCAGTCTCTGTCCCTGGGGCCAACATCAGCCTTGAAGGAACCAGGGCTTAGGAGCCTGGTGGTCTTGACTGCTCAACCCCTGGGGTACCCATTTATCCCTTTGCAAACAGTGGGCTGCCTCTCCAGCCCCAGGTCGTGGGACCCTTATGGGCAGTGTAGGTCCATTCCAATGCCATCTCCATGAAAAAGGTGCCTAAGCTGCCTGGCCTGGCCTGTGGCTGGTGCCACTCAGTTGACTGATCATGTGTAGCCTGATGCTCCCAGATCATCACTGGCCTTGGGAACAGTGGCACCACCATTTGATCTGAAGAAAAACAGAGGGGGTGATGGGCAGGGCATCCTCACTAAAGGACAGGGAAGGGTCTGCTCCTAAAGACCCAGAGCTCAGCAGACATGGCAAAGGCCCACCAGCTCCTTCCAACCCCAGAAAATTGGGCAGATATCCTGCTTCCAGGACAGACAACAGGGTAGGTCACTACTCACCAAGCGCTGGACAGGTCTCAGAGCCTCAGAGGCCAGTGTAGCTGGACCTGGTTCAGCAGGACACTGGCTGGGCATTTATCTCAGTGTTAGTGAGTGGATTAGGACTCCTCTCTCTGACCATATACAAACGAGATTATCTGAGGGAAGGCGCCACTGCCAAGGACTCTGGGAGTGTGCAGAAGGGGCAGAAGGGGGTAGGTGTGGTGAGGCACCTGAAGGAAGGACACCAAGCTGGGGAAAAGAAGTGTGATCCTGAATAGCCCATGGATGGGAACCTCCCTGTAGAAGCCACCTACCTGTCTCGCTGACTCTGCCACATTGGCCAACAGTTCTGCACCCAGGAGAGGGGCCTGGTCAGTGGCTTCTCTGGAGGTGTCTCACACTGACCTTTGCCATAAGTGTTGAATTACAGAAAAAAGACTGGTTTTGTGGGATTCACTGTACAAACACACACATGGAGAGGGGGAGAGAGAGAGAGAGAGAGGAAAGGAGGAAACAGACCTCTTCCTGTGCTTGTATTTCTGAATAAATCCCTTTATGCTGTCCAGGAGGCCTTAAAACACAGCAAGGGCCACTGTGCTCTGTCTCTGGATAAGTCTTTCTCATTCAGGACTATTTCTGAATCTGTATGGGGTTAGATGTTCACTCAGTCTAGGGTCTAGTAGATGTGGTCACAATAATCATGTTTTTCTGGGTCCAGCCAGAGCTCTGAGTGCTTCGGGTGGCGTGTATCTGCTGTCCAAGATGCCAGACTGAGCTAACAGTGTCTTGTCATCCTCTAGTAAGGCACCCCACCTGTGGTCCCCCGGGTCTGTTTTCACAGATCCATGTGAAATGCCGTATGTAGAAAGGGCCCCTTTATCAGCTTAAATCCCTTGGGAAGGGAGTGTCACTTTACAATCCACTTTTCCTTTAAATAAGAGAAGATAAACAGGTCTAAATATTGTTAAGCCTAGCACTAACCAGGCCATCATCAATCAGAACTTGGAATTGCTAGGGAAGAAGGGGTTGTGATGGGATATTTTCCATGGAATAGAGGGGGGTCAGTGATGACCCTAAGATCAAGTCCTACCCTGGCCTATGGTCTGGTCTGGTCTAGTGGCCAGGACTACCACCACGGACAAGGCTGGGGCCTAACAGCTCGTTCTGAAGCTAATGCCCCAGGCTTCCTGGTTCGTTGCCCAACATTGCCCTGGAGCTTTGGCCAAGTGAGATAGATGGACTAGTTCTGAGCAGTGCTCAGGACTGTGGGTTAACGCACAGCATCTACCAGGTACAAAAGGCATCTCCTCAAGCACCGAGTAGGGGACCAAGAGTAGCCGGATGGATAGGTCCTTTCCAGGGTGCCTGCGAGGGCTTTTCCACTACAACCTCGAGAGACCAGTCAGCTTTCCCCATGCTGCATGCAGAGCATAATGAGAGCTGACCATTGGGCGGACTCAAGATGTGCTGGGACCTGGAGGGGCTGGTCACCTGGACCTTCAGGTAGATGGGACTGGTCACTGCCAGACCAGGTGGTAAGGGCTACAGCTGTTCGTTGCTTTCTTTGATGAGGCAACACAGACTATATGGACAATACAGAAGCCACTCATCATGGAGGATTTATTTATTTTCAGGTAAAATCTTATTCCCAGAAGATACATCGAGCCCACAAAGCGGGCACCAGGCGAGCTTCATGAGCAGGAGCTGTTCATCCAGCATCTCTGCAGGGCAAAGGCACCTGTGGCAGACCGGCTCAGTCCCTGCCCTGCATGTGGAGCTGGATCTCCATCCTGAGGAAGGCCTTGAGGTTCTCATCTTCCACATGCTCCTCCAGGGCAGCCAGGGCCCGCTCCCCGCCGTCCTGGTAGTGCTGTAGCAGAGCCTCTGCATATGCCACCCACACGCAGTTGGGGCAGCCACTCATGCAGCAGTTTGTGGGGGGCTGGAGCTCAGATGGCAGAGAGTATGGGGGTTCTAAGGGGCCCCTGCTGGGCAGGGAGGCCTTGGGCTGCCTCGTGTCATTTGCATCTGCTTGGGAGCCCCCCTCTACATTGTCTGTCCCTAATTCTCTGTGGCCATCACTGGCTCCTGTTCTGGCATGGTGCCTGTGTAGAACGTAGTCTCCTCCAGGAAGCCTCTGGCAGCAGTTCCAGCTGGAGAGCCAGCGTGTCCCCTGTGAATGAAGCAAAACAAGACTCTCTAGGAAGCCAGCCAGGCCTACCCTATCACAAGCTCTAAAGAACTTTCAGTCTTCCTGGCACTGGACAGGTGGCTCCATGTCCTTCTCAGCTTCCCTACTTCCCACTTGCATGACCTTAGACAAGTTATTTCATTTCTTTAGGCTGTTTTCCTGACTGTAAAGTGGACATAGTGGCTGGTGTAAGTAGGACATGGTAAGACTTGTGAGGATTTCTGAGTTCAGGGCAGATGCTCCAGCAGGTGGGCATGGGAACCTGGCGCCTCCAGCTCATACAGTTCCTGGACAACACGGGACAGGAACTCTCTCTCTCCCCAAGCAGTGCAGTTAAGCTCTGCCCCTCCTCTGATAGCCCATCCTGACTAATCGCATCACTTGAGAAGCCCAAGGATCTCGTTCAACACATCGTCAGACTCTAATTCCCCAAGGCCCTGAGGGAATCTCCTCCACACCCCCACCTGCCCTAGCCCTCGGTCCTTTTCCCAGCTGTTCACTCCCGGGTACGGCACTCTGCAAATTTTGCTTCTTTACTAACTCTAGCAAGGAGTAGCAGCTTCTTCTCACCGCCACGCGCTAGGCCTAGAGGGCTCGCACACAGCAGGCGCTCAGTTGGACGCACTGGCTGCTAACAAGCACAGGGCTAACAGGCCTCCCCAGAATTGAGGCGGGGAACCTCCCGGAAAGACCCAGCTGCGGCCGCGCAGCAGGTGATCGTATGTCCCTTGTCACTGGCCCGCGGGCCCACCCCGCCTGCTGGGACTTGCCAAGCCACCAAATGCAGCACCCACCGCCCGGCCTCCCCGGGTCATGCTCCCCAGCAGCATCTCCCCGGCCCGAGAGTAGCAGCCGCCTAGGCCAATCCCTGCTCCACCGGAAGCCGCCTCGCTCCAATGAGGAGCGCAGGACCGGAAGTAGTGCGTATGGGGCGGGACCTTGTAGAAGGGCGGAAGTGGCTTCGCTCTGGAAGCGCCCGGTGTAGCTATGGCAGGAGCTGGTCGCGGAGCCGTGGCTCCTGCGGGGTTGGCGGGGCCTGGGAGCTCCGGAAGGCCCCAGGCGCGGCAGCAGCGACAGAAGCAACCTCGGGGGCAGCATAGCTCGGCCTCGCGGCCGGGGCAGCGCGGGTGAGTGCAGTCCCCAGGGGAAGGGACCCGGTCGGGAACTTTTCCGGGCACACCCGGGCCGGGGTCGGGCCGCGCTCCCTTCTTCTGTGGCTCGGCCCAGATCCGTTGAAGGGGACCGAGGCGTGAGTGAACCTCTGGGTTTGCGTGTGTCACGTCTGGGGTACAAGGCCAGGGGTGCCAGCCTCCTCGGGCTTTTGGAGTGCCTTTTGCCCTAGAATGCTTTGAGAAAGAATGCTTCGAGGGTGAGGACGGGGCCCACTTGCGGCGCCGGCTCGTGTCCCGTGCAGCTCCTCTTTCCGGGCACAGCCTCCCCTTATCTGATTCGGCTGACGATTTGCGTGGAACCAATCGCACCCCGGGTTCTTTCCAGGAGGGAAAAGAAGAAAGTGAATTGCAAGCCCAAGAACCTGGATGAACAGGAAATCCCTTTTCGACTCCGAGAGATTATGAAGAGCCGCCAGGAGATGAAAAAACCGCTCAGTAACAAGAGGAGAAAGAAGGAGGGTATGTACAGGCCGAATTCCTGGGTGGCAGCAAAGCTTTGTGTGTGGGATTCCGCCCCGTTGCCCAAATACTTAATGGAGTTTCAGGCAGAGGAAGTATGCCAAGACCCAGCGCGGAGGAGCGTGAGAGATGTGGAAAGGAGCGCCGAGGGCCAAAGTGGCTGATGGCAGTGTGGTTCCAGAAGAGGCGTGAAAGGAGCCGGTGGGAGGTGGGATAGAAGTTCACTGGACTCCAGAGCCGTGGGAAGAAGTGTTGACTTTTTTTCTCTCAAAAATAGTAGCGATTTATCAGTGTTTTCAGATGGTCTGACCCGTTCAGATTTACTATGAGAAAAAGAGCTCCAGGGCTGGTGGAATGGCTCAAGTGGTAGAGTGCCTGCCTAGGAAGCATGAGGCCCTGCGTTCAAATCCTAATGCTGCCAAAAACATGTTATAGAGAGAAAGATCTTCATGTGATGGAGGGGGTGAAAATGAGCAAGCATGTTAGTAAGGCCTAGGAGTGAGAAGCGATGCTTCCTTGAACCACAGTGCTGATGCCATGGTGGAGGAAGCAAGTGAGGTGGGTTCCAGAGTTTAGGAAGGAAAGTTGATCAGACCCCTCTGAGAAGCTTGGACCCCCTCACCCCAGTGTGGGGCCACCTGTGAGTGTCATACACTCTGGACATGATGGGGAATGGTGTCCAGCATGTTTGTATTTTATGTATATACATATTTCCCTCCAAACACGGTACTGATTGTACAGCATTGCTGCTTTTTATTTATTTATTTATTTAGGGACTAGAGTTTGAACTCAGGGCCTTGAGCTTGCTTGTTGTGGGAATCTCAAGTTGAGATACGGGACCCTGAGGCAGTTGTAACAGGAAGCAACATTTTTTTGTGCTGGCACAGACCCAGAAGACTTGTGTCCAAAGTTTGAGCCCCGAGAACAAAGAGGTCTCACCTTATATACTCTTGCAAGCAGGTTACAGAAGCAAAAAGCAAGGTCTAATCCGTATGTTATATTCAATTTTATAGGCTACTTTACCCTTAGTGCTATGTGACTTTCCCCTCCCCAGTGCTACATAACCCTCTCCATGTTCAGATTCCTTAGGTTTTATCTCTCTGCTATGCCATCCCTACCTCCCTGCTACTTTATTAGAACTCAGGCCTAGTCTGTTTTCTTTTGATCCTCCTCCCTGCTACAGATAGGTAGGTGCTCTGCCACTTGAACCATGATCCTCCCGATAGCCATCTCCTAAGCAATATTTTTATTTTGTTTTGTTTTTGAGACATTGTCTCACTATGGAGCTAAGGCTGGCTTTGAACTCTACATTGTTCTGCCTCAGTCTCCTGACTTCTCTGCTACCATGCCTTACTTATTTTTAATTTTTTTTTTGATTCAGGATCTCACTGTGTAGCCAAGACTGGCCTGGAACTTGCCATGTGGCCCAGGCTGGCCTTAAATTTGTGATCCTTCTGCTCCACCTTCCAAGTGGTGGCATATGCCACCACGTTCTACTTTAGGCTTTTCATTGGGGGTTATATGGCTGCCAAAGAAACAAAATAAAAAGGTGGGAAAGGGGAGCAGTAGAAAAGGTGTTGGCACAGGTTGAGGGTGGCACATTTTGCACTGTGATGCACTGAATTTACACTTACTTTTTGTTAAATTATGTAAAACATGTAAATTCAGATTGTTGGAGGTGTAGCTCAGTGGTAGAGCACTTGCCTAGCCTGCACCAGACCCTGGGTTTGATCCTTGGCACTGCACCAAAAAAAAACCCAAACAAACTGTGTATATGTATGTATATGTATACGTGTGTGTAAAGTCAAACAGTTCTGAGAGCTATGAAGTATGAGCCTCCCTATCTCTGAACCCTGATCCCTCCCCTGCAGGAAAAAGAAAAAGCAAAAAATACTGTTAGTTTTCTATATAACCTTCCATGGAGAAATACTGTCCATATTTTCATAAATTGTGATGTAAAACATCTGCCTTATCTTGTACATTGATTTGTGTCCGGTGTTTATTTACAAGGGGTTTTATAAGTCTTTCCACATCCCTATGCATAGCTCTGCTTCAGTAGGTAAGCAGTGATTTCTCTCTGGGTGGGCAGAGGGGAGTTCGTTCAGCCAAACACTTTGGGTAGACATTTAACTTGTTTCTGGTTTCTTTTCTCAACTGTACTGTGGTGGCTGTCTTTGACATACACCAGCAGGCTGTGGGGTCACATCCCTAGGGACACCCTGACCTGGTCATTTTAGATCCTCTTTCACTGCTTCTACTTGAGACTCGTCTTCCTTTCCTGTGGGCCTGGGAGGGGAAGTGAGCATGGGCCACCTGCCTGGCACCATCCATTCTCTCCCAACCCTCATGCCATGCCTCCTCTGAGGTCCCTTTTTGTCCTCAGCCCAGGTGACCTTCAAGAACACGTTGGAGATGGAAGCTAAGGGAGTGGAGCCTGATATCCCTGTCCCCAAGTTCACGCAGATGAAGGGGGAGTCTACTGGGGCTTACATCCAGCGCATGGAGCAGGAGACACGGCATGTGTTGTTTCTTAGCAAGAACCAGGGCAGCCAGCAGCCAGAGATGCAGGCAGCTCCCAAGAAGAAGTCTGAGCGGAAGAAAGCGTGAGTTGGAAAGCGGAGGGATTAGGCTCTCTCTGGAGGCCAGGGAGGGGGAGAGCTGTGGGTTACAAACAATTGTGTTGTATACTGACAGCATTTTGTCAGCTCCTGGCTACCCCCCCATCACTGATGAAAACCATGGAAAGAATTTAAAGCCATGGTCATAACAGTTTCTCAGCCTGTGGGGAGGGCCTCAGAACTCTGCAGAAACCTTGCTGTGTCTCTACCTTTCTCTAGAAAAGCACAATAGGGGTTCAAGGGCCAGACAAGGCCAAGAGTCAGTTGTCTACCTTGGGGCAACAGCTGTAGGAAAGTAAAAAAGGATAGCTTATGCCTGCTTCAGAAGAGCTTGCTGGGTACCAGGGTTTTCTGATGCCTTTGAGGGAATCACCACTGTACAAGGCTTCATTTGAAGCTGACATTCAGCCCCCTAACTTGGCCTGAACCATGGTTGTCTTCAGTGTTCTTCCTGGTTCAAAAAGAATTGAGAGCCTTTAACTACATCATTTATGCAAGCTCTGTGACCTCTTAGCATGTAGCATGGCATCATCTGTAAAATGGAGATAATGTCGCTGTTGTGAGGTTTCCATTTGTTCCTGTACAGTCCCTAAGAATGGTATTCAGCCAGTAGAAAGCCCACCACAAGCTTGGGTTCCCTAGCCCACCCTGCTACCTCCTGCCTTGGGCCACCTGTGGACTTCAGGCAGTTGGGAAGGAGTTTCAACAAGCAGGACTTTTTTTTTTTGGCGGTACTAGGGCTTGAACTCAGGGCCTTCATCCTGAGCCACTCCACCAGCCCTATTTTTGTGAAGGGCTTTTTGCAATAGGGTCTCGAAAACTATTTGCCCAGGCTGGCTTCAAACCAAGATTCTCCTGATCTCTGCTTCCTGAGTGGCTAGCACCAGTGTGAGCCACTGGTGCCTAGCTAAGCAGGACTTTTTGAGATGCATTAGCCACGACTTTGCAGATGTACCAGTCTGAGGTTTCATTGAAGTTAAGGAAAACTCCTTTGTTGGTGCAAGGAGCATTGACCTTTTTGATTTTGTAAAAGCTTTGACAGATAGATGGTTTATGTCCCTTTGTTTCTGAATTTTTGTAATACTTGTCATCATAGGAAACCTAGCCCAGGTACAGCCTAAAGCCATGCTGGTCTCCACAGCTCGTAAGCACAGTAAGGTGCTATATCACATAGATGGTGCCTTAGGGCACAGGAGCAGAATGGATTCTCTGGGTGGGATGGTTCTCTGTAGTGCAGCCATACTATGCATTGTAGAGTGTTTAGCTACATCCCTGCCCGGCCCCCCCACATGACAGTGTCTGCAGACATTGTGAAGTGTTTCTTGGGACTGAGAACCACCCACTGAGAAGCTGTAGTGGGCCCGATGGGCAGCTGTGGGTTTTGGGGTGGTGAGGGACATCAGGACCAAGAGTGACCACTGGATTCACGTCTCAGTTCTGCCTCCTCCTTGGATGGAATGAGAGCTTAGTAACTGAATGGCATTGTGCTTTCTTCCCAGGTTCCAGAAGCGGCAACTAGATAAAGCTCGGCAGAAAAAGGAGGAGAAGGCAATGGAGAGGCTGGAACAGGAACTGCTGCAAGGTAACTCTCCCAAAAGCAGCCGTGTTGGCTCTGGTCCTCAAGGGGCTGAGCCTGCTTTTCACACCAGATCCCTGGGAGATCTGTGTGGGGAGGTACCTGTGGTCTCTCCCAGGTCCACAGCCAGTGGGCCAGCCAGTTCTGTCTTGACCTTGGGAGGGGGGTACTAAGGGAGGGAGGCAGGAGCTCTGGGTGCCAGGGCTAAGGTGGTTATTATAGACAGCAGGCCTCTGCATACTCTGCCTCTCCAGACACTGTGAAGTTTGGAGAAGTTGTTCTACAGCCCCCGGAGCTGACCGCCCAGCCCAGAAGGAGCATAAACAGAGACCAGGTACATAAGAACCAGGCATATGAGGAGTGGGGATTTGTTAAATTTGTTCCCCAGTGTTCCCAGGGAACAAGAGCCAAGGCCCATGTATACTATCTTTTATGGGCCCTGGTCTAGGACCTTCTAACTGGGCTTTGAGTTGTTTGACAAATTGAACCCTTTCCATCTCCTCTCAGGGCCAAGCCTATGCCCCAGCCTTCCCTCCTTCTTCCCTTGTTCCTTAGCCTGGCAAGAAGTCGCTGATGCTGAGGAAGCTCTTGAACCCTGGCGGCATGTCTCAGCCTCTGACCACCTCACTGGCACGGCAGCGAATCCTTGGGGAGGAGCGGGAACGGGCTGTGAAGGCCTACAGAGCCCTAAAGAAGCTGCAGCAGCATCAGGGGCCACCTGCTCAGCCACCTGGTCCTGCTTCCTGGAGGAAGTCCAAGGTGCATCTGTGATGGACAGACTTGGGAGCCACCTTGGGGCTGCTTTGCTACATAGGGGAGAGGCAGTAGATTCATGGACAGGGGCCTGCACTTCGGACTCTCTCAGTGTAGGAGAGTCTCCAGGTCTTTCTCTTTTCCTCCCTTAAAGACTGCCATTTCACAAGTGACCATGGCAGTCCTATATCTTATACAGAGCAAGTGCCCCTTAGATTGAGACCAGTGCCTGACCGACACACAGCCAGTAGGGCCAATGTCTTGTTCCCTGAGCTTAACTTCATTCCAAAACAGAAACATCTTGGCTGAGACAACTCAGAGCCCCTTTAGGAAGGACTCAATCCCAAAATCCTGACTCTAAACACCGGTTGAACTGGTGGAGTGGCTCAAGTAGTAAAGCGCCTTGCCTAGCAAGCGAGAGGACCTGAGTTCAAATCCCAGTACCACCAAAAAAAGAAAAAAGAAAAAGAAATGGATTATAAACACCAGTCAGTTGTTGAAACTGCTAATGTAGGTTAGCCCAGTATCTGAAGAAGCGATCTAGGCAGGGCCAGGGGCCAGGCAGAGCAGGTAGGAAGGACAATAGATGAGTAGACAGACCACAGGACAGGGCGAGTGGGTAGCACCTAGACCACGTAAGTGTCTGCACAGAGGACAAAAGTCCCAGCCCACTTGTTAGCATCCCCGCAGAGGCAAGGAGAGCCCTGGCCCAAGTTTGGTTTGAATGGAGACATGACCACTCACACACCAGGAGGGTAGGAGCAGGTCTGTGCCCCAAGTAGCAGGTCTCTTTGGGAGAAGCAGTGTAAGCCTATTGAGAGGGGACAAGGATCAGAACCTGTCTGGGTTGGACTTTTTGGAGTGCAGAAGTGGTGAGCACTCATGTTCTGCCAGAGTTGAGTTTTCACCTGTGGCAAAGGAGGAACTGCGCAGCTGTCAGCTCCAGATGAGTGAGGGCTGTAAGAGGTAGGGCTTACAATTCAAATCAGACATCAAGAAAAGATGGTGCTCATCACACCATGCTGGGGAAGTTTTGGGGTCTCCCCAGGGTCATGCCTCTGCAAAGCTGGTCTCAGGGAACTCTGCTAATACCATTTACTCCAGTGCACTCTGAAATGCTGACGTTTGGTGTGATCTTTGGATTTCCAAAATGAAGTTTATTTTTATTAAATTTTTGCTACTTTGAAATCAGGCCTTGAATTGACTTTTGCCACCCTGTGACTCACTGGTGGCTCCAGCCAATGTCAGGGTAATTGGGGATGAGTGTCTGCTTGGAGTTATACCTGGCAGCACTGAGGGCCCAGACAGGCCAGAGACATGCCAAGTCGGACTGCATTTGCTATCCCAGTTTTTACTCGTTTCAGGACAGTGTAGAGCCAGGGCACAGCGCCTCTGTTGACCACAGTGCAGGCTTTGTGTCCTTCTCAGAGGCAATGTGACTTAAGACACCTGATTTACAGCCTCTGGCCAGCTGTCTTGAACTGTAGGACTCTGGTTATTATTCCCTGCCTCCTGGAAGCCTTCCCCCTGTGAATCTTGGCAGAACACTGCTCCCCTCCCTTGGTTCTGATGGCCGTGTGGAAGCCCGTCTGCTGGTGCATGTGTCCTGTGGATTTCTCCACTCTTCCTGCTTCTGGATGGAAAGATGCTCCAGGCTTGGGGCCTGATACCTGCAACTGTTCTGGCTCTGATACCTGAGCCCTCTTGCCATCCCCAAACCAGTCTGGGAATACTGATGGCCAGGTGGTGGCATTAGCAGCGGGATGTCAGCACAGACTGAGGGTGCCTTGAGGTGTCTACGTGGAAATCTGGGGTCTGGGTGGTGGAAAAGGCAGGAGACCTATAGGATCCCCCAGTCTTCCCACTTTCTGTGCCTTGGCCAAAAAAGAGTGCCTTGACCTTCCTGTGACCAACTTGCAAGTTGAGTCCAAGTTGGTCCTTGAACATTCCCATGCTCTGATAAAGGTGTTTTTAGGGGGCTGGTGGTGTGGCTCAAGTGATAGAGCTCCTGCCTGGCAAGCTCGATGTCCTGAGTTTAAACCACACTACCACCGGAAAAAAAAAAAAAAATGTGTTTAGGTTGTCGCAAACATTAAAAGAGCCTGGTGTGGCCGAGAGCCCAAATTCCTTAAATTCTCACCTACATTCCATCCCATCCTCTGGCTGGGATATACCAGGTAATGCATCCCTTTTCTCTGCCTATGGGAAGATGAGCTCAGCACTCTGGGTGCCCCTAAAATGTGCTTTGGATGGGTCACCTGTTCATGCTTCTCTCTTTGGCTTTTGAGTTTTGTTTTTGAGATAGGGTTTTATGACATAACCCAGGCTGGCCTTGAACTCCCAATTCTGCCTTAGACTCCTGAGTGCTGGGATTATAGTACACTTTACTAAGCCTTGGGTCATCTTTTCTTTTTCGGGGATGGGATGGGGAGGGACTGGGGTTTGAACTCAGGGCTTCACACTTGCAAAGCAGGCACTCTACCACTTGAGCCACATCTCCAGCCCATTTTGCTCTGGTCATTTTGGAGATGGGATCTTGAGAACTATTTGCCTGGACAGTCCTTGAATTGTGATCCTTCTGATCTCTGCCTCCCAAGGAGTTAAGTGGCATTAGCCACTGGTGCCTGGCTCTGGGTCATCTTTTTTTTTAAATGTCCCCACGTGATGCTAGGATTGAGCCAGGACCTCGTACATACTAAGCAAGCACCCTACCACTGAACCACACCTCCAGCCCTTTCTTTGAAGTCTCAACCCACCCCATCTTGGGAGGACTTAGGGTACTCCTTTGTGGGGTTTTCCCTGCCACTGCTTTGGTGGTGATTAGTGCAGGGTTGGCAGCAAAAATACAGTACCACCGCTACCTTAGCTTCATCTCCTGTGAGGTGGCATCTTGCAGGGTGGGAAAGAAGCCTGAGTACACGGCAGGAGTAGGTGAGGCCTGTCATACGCCCTTCCTTGCAGCTTCCTCTGCTGGCTCCTCACTTTCTGAGATGTTCCCTTCCCCTCTGGCCCTGGCATCTTAGAGGTGCTCCTCTTTTGGGAGCACCACAGCCACGGACCTTGCAGGGCAGACAGACCCTGGTCCAGCCACAGCCAGATGCAGCCAAGTATGAATTTCTATCATTTCTTAGTCCTGGCAGAGTGCACAAAACCTGGGGTCAGAGGACAAAGCCAGCCACCCAGAGTTGCCTTATATTTTTGGGAAGCAGTTTAGGGGTCTAACCTGCTCTGGTGCTCCATCTCGGCCTCCTTCATTTCCTATTTTATCCTTCCCTTCTAGGATTTGGGGCGAGGAAGGAAGAGACATAAATCAGCCTGAGGCAGATGGCAGATGTTCATCTTAAGAGGCAAAGGTCAGACAGGGAGTCCCTGGGTTTCCTGCCTCCTGTGGGTTGAGTTGGTCTCTGTTCAAAGAGAAACCTGGACTTGCACATAAGTTGGAGGTGGGGACAAAACCAAAGATTCCAGGGAGGTCCCTTACTCCTGCACACAGGCTTCACTGCACCCTGGTTATAAACCCACATGGGAGAATTTCCCCAGACCAAATTCCTCCCAGCAACTCTGTCAGAAGTGATTACTGTTACAATTTAGCACTGCACTGCCTTTGGTTACTGCTTAGTTTGTGGGAGCTCAAGGCTGCTGGGAAGAAACCAGAGCAGAGGCATCAGTCCCACCTGGCGTTATCCTCAGCAGCACCAGTTCCCCGAGATGCAGGACTGAGTTTAACTTGGGGGAGGAGTCTAGGCCACAGGAATGTGTACCATTCTGACACTGGGGTGCATGGATCCAGAACAACCTTAAGAGCAGGGAACCTCAAAGGCCAGGGGCCCTTCCCATGGGATCAGGAAAGCCCCAGCACTATTAGGGTGGTCTTCCACCAAACTCCCCCCACATCACAGGACTGCAGTTGACAGGGTGTGCTGACAAGTTTTGCAAGAAATCATGACCATTGTTCATGGTGGCCTCCAACCCGGCAGCCTGTGCATCTTGCCTTCCCAGAGTGTGACTCTGTGGCTGGCCCTTGTCTGAGAAAACCTGAGTTGGTTCTAAGGGGCAGCCCAGGCTATGGCAGCTCTGCCACCTATTTCCACCACAAGACAGTCCCATGATTCTGACAACAGCAGCCTGTGGCCTCTGCTGACTAGGACCCAGAAGTCCCAGTTCAGCTTCATTTGTCCTCATCTCTTCCTTTGCTAAGCTCTGAGTTTTTTGTGCTCATGATCCCGGGAATCTCAGTGGAAGACAGGAAAGGAAAGGTTCAGACTTGCAGACATCTGTCTGCAGCTTGAAATAGAGCTTGAAGGAAACTTTAGCCCTGGCTCACTTGGCTTCTCCCTGTTGTCCTGCATTGGAGGTGACTGGCAGGCCAGCCTGTGGACTGGCCAGCGCAAAGATGGGAGGAAGAAGAGAAGCAGGGCCAGAATAGTACAGGGAACTTGCCAGAAATTGCAGTCAGGCCCATCTTAGTCCTCTAGAGTTAGCTGTTCTGGGATTGAGGCCTGGTGATGTTTTTTGTTTTTGAGACAGAGGTCTCATTAGACTGCCCAGGCTGGTCTCAAACTCCTGGGCTCAAGTGATCCCCGCCTCAGCCTCCCAGTGGTTTGGTGTACAGGTGCCACCATACTCTACCCCAGGCCGGATGATCTGTGTAACAAGCTCTGCAGGAGGTTCTGCTGCACTCCCAGGTCTGAATGGGACCCAGACTTCAGCAGTTCAGCTTACTGAGTCTCATGGCACTGTGACAAAGCATGGTGTGTGTGGCATTCTTGGGGCATTCTTCTTCAAGTTCTCAGGAGGCCCTTGACCCCATAATGATTAAGAACTGTGGCTGGGGATGTGGCTCCAGTGTTAAGAGTTCTTGCATAGCAAGCACCAAACCCTGAGTTCAAACCCCAGTACCACAAAACAAAGCAACCAAACCAAACCAAACCCAAAAATCTGTGGCCTTAAACAGGGTGTGGTGGTGCATACCTGTAATTCCTGAAGGTTTGCAACTTTGAGGCCAGCCTGGATGACACAGTGAAACCCTATCTCAAAAAAACCAAAACATCCCATATCCTGCATGGGGAACAGGAAATGTCTCTCTCTCTCCCCCCCACAGTCCCTTTGTTCCCACTCTAGATACAACCCGCTTTTAGTCTGTTGAAAGTGTATTTCTCTCCTAATAAACTTTACTGTTACTTTTATAAAAACAAAAAATGAAAAAAACAAACCAAAACAAACAGGGCTGAGGGTGGTACCCAGTGGTAGAGCACTTACCTCGCATGCACCAGACCCTGGGTTCAATTCTCGGTACCCCCTTCTCCCCAAGTCTGGCAAAAGACAAAAAGCTGGGGACATGGCTCAGGTGGTAGTGCCTCACCAAGATACCTAGCAGGCTAGCCACAGTGGCTGTGAAAACACCAGAGAGAACAGGAATTAAGGTCCTGGGCACTGTTGAGCGAGGCTCTGCTGGCCTGGGACAGCACCAGCAGAAGTACAGGTTCCTGAAATGCGGGCAGCCTCTCTACTCTGGGTCTGAAGACCGCTCCTCCAGGGACTCAGTGTCCACCTGAGAATGTCCTTATGGATAACACCGACACCCAATTAAAGGAGTTTCTCAAGGTGATGTGACAAATACGACCAGGTAGGAACTGCAGTCCCTAATTCAAGCCTGGAGCCTTACACCAGCCATCTGAATATGGGAGTACTACTGGCCATCCCTCAGCCTGCATTCTCATGCCCTACTGCAAAAATGTGGTGGGATAAAGGCCTGCTTCTCCTTTCAGTGATGCCAAGCTCACCCACTCAGGAGGGGGATTCAAGCACTTGCAGGTGCATGACCGTAGGGGTGCCAGGGTCTTGCTGTCCCAAATCAGGGGCAGGCTGCTTGAATGGTGGCTGAGATGAAGGTACTCTTGGGGTAGACAATTGGGTTCTGGGGCACTTGGGATCCAGGAGGCCATTTCTGGGCCCCGTGGCAGTCTTCCTAGCATCAGCCTCCTCCTTCTGAGAATGTGCAGCAGCACCAGCTGAGCTAAAGGTGAGCTGGGAGACAGGTATCATGGGAGTCTAGTCTCGCCAAAAGAGGCTCTGGCCTGCAGGAGCTCAAGAGCAGAAACATGGGAGCAAACACCCATAACTAACCCCATATGTGGGCTCCTCACACCCTCGGCTGAAGAACAGAACAAACTCCACTTTGAGAAGATTCTTCTAACACATGGAGGCTTTAAGTCCTCTGACACTGGGGGAACCTCTGAGAGCTAACCATTTGGGTTCTATGTTAGCCAGGTTTCATTGTCATAATGAGATACCTGAGGCAGGACACTTATGAAGAAAAAGGTTAGCTCACAGTTCTGAAGGTTCAAGGTATGAGACTGGCACCAGCTCTGCTCTGAGGCCTCTTGGTGGTGTCACATCATGGCAGGTGGCAATGTGGGAATGTATACAGGAGCAAGTGGACACACAGACAGGAAGCCAGAGATATTCAGGCCAGGCTTTACAGCAACTCTCTCCCGAGAATCACTAGGAAGTGCTTGCTTTGACAGCAGATACTAAAATTCCAATGATAAGGGAAGATGAGCATGGTCCTTGTACAGGATGACATCCAAACTCACAAAGTGTTCCATATTTAAAGGAAAAAAGGAGGGGTCCCAGGAGAACTTTCTTAAACCCCGCTGAGGATTCAACCCCAGTGACCTAAAAACCTCCAACCACACTCTACCTCTCAGAGGTCCCATTGCCTCCTTGTTGCCAGTGATGGGTAAATGAGGTACCCAGAACATAGAATACTGAACCCTCCCAACACATAGACCTTTTGGGGACAAACCACCAATAGTTTCCAAGTTATGAAATTTGCAAGGACTTACTGTCTGGGCTCAGAGCATGAAATCTTAAGATTGGGAACTTAGTGCTCCTAGTACTTTGAGCTGTAGCTTGAGAGGGCCTCAGAAGCAAGGTCTCTTCTTCTCCTGTCCTCCCCCAACCTCAAGTGAGTCACAGATACTAGAATTATCCTTTCCTAAGGCAGGTCATAGAAACCAAAAAGCCTCCCACAAAGCAAGCCATAAAACTACCAAGTTCACTCATTCATTTGAAGATCCTCATTCTAGCGGGGACCTACCTACCCCACACCCAGAGGAAGGAATGCTACAGAGAGATCAAGAAGAATCTGAACAAATAGAGAAGGAATGCTACAGAGAGATCAAGAAGAATCTGAACAAATAGAGAAGGAATGCTACAGAGAGATCAAGAAGAATCTGAACAAATAGGCCTTACTGCCCTTCCCCCCATTTATTAGCATTATCAGTTAACATCCTCTTGTCCAATTTCATTTTTGTATGGCTGTCCACTTTCCATTGATCCTAAGCATCATTAAAAACAGGCTCTTTGGGTCTTCATTGATGAAGGCTGTCATGTCCTGTAAAATTTTGACATAAATTTCTTACACTTTTCTTACTGTCTTTTGTTATGGAGTGTCAATTGTTATCACACCTTCCCATCCCTACAAAACCATTAGGACAGGGACATGCATCTCTGCAGCTGTAGGTGATGCATGGTGATTTATGTAGCATGTCTGAGAAGGTGGCACCCAGTAATGGCAGGGGCTCTGAGTACAGCTGAGAGTTGATGGCAAGCCTTCCTAACAAAAGGCAGTACAAGGCCTACTGCTTCAACTGGAAGGTGAAGAGATTTCAGTCCATGTCACCTGCAGTATATGCCCAGAGGTTTTTCAGGGCAACCTTTCATTTAAAAAAAGATTCCTCCAGCAGAGTGGACTGGGAATTGTGTAGAGGCCCATGCCCTCTCCTGCTCTGTGCTGAGACAGAAGGTGCCTAGGCTCCTTCCATGGCTGCAGGAGCCTAAACTGCCAGCTGAGACAGAGCAACTTACAGAAAAATCACAACTACACTCAGAACTAGTTTCTTACTCAACTGTTAAAGGTTGAGCAGTGGTCCCCAAAAGGTATGTCCATGTTGTTAATCCTTGGAACAAGGAAAGGTGACACCTTACTTGGAAAGAGTCTTTGCAGATGTGATTACAAGTCATCTTAATTCCAGGGATAGACATCCTAATGAAGAGAGGACACAGATACAGGGAAGACCATAGGAGGACAGCAGGAGAGAATGAGTTCTACTAGCCACAAGCCAAGGAACACCAAGGACTGCCACAGCCAGTAGAGAAGCAGTGAACGGATTCTCCATCAGAGCTTCCAGAAGAACCAACCCTGTCTGACACCTTGACTTTGCACTTCCAGTCTCTAGAATGGTGGAAAACATTTCTGTGGTTTTAAGCCTCCCAGGTGGTCATTTAAAGAGCCCAGGATACACTCATCAACACACTGTTTTACCCCAAAGCTGCCTCAGCTGAGAGTACAGAACACTAGGGAACAGAAGTCACCAACTCCTGTGTGCAACCTAAGCCTCTCTTTGCCCACCTGTGGGAATCTATGCATCCAGTGGATGCCTCAGAGCAATACCCACTTACCTAATAAACCAATGAAAATGCCAGCTTTTTTTTTTTTAATTTTAATTTTTCAGATAGGGTCGTCCTATGTTGCCCAACCTGGCTTCAAACTTCCAGGTTCAAGTGATCCTTCTTCCTGCCTCCCTAGTAGGTAGGACTGTAGATATGGCCCTTACTCTTATGTTCATTTCATCCACCTTCCATTGCCCCGGGGGTCATGGTCAGGGCAAGCTCAAACAGGCTGCAGCACGTATAAAAGGCAAGAGACCAGGTCTCCATGGCACTGTGCAGTTCAAACACCTCAGCTCAAGTCCGGTGGACTTCTTGGTGAGAGGGGAAAGTCTTGGTAGCAACATCCTAAGATGGCAGCAAGACACCAAGCCACCTGCAGATCTGTCCTCCTCTCCCAGCCCTGGGAACAGTCTTCTCCTTCAGAGGTTAGGTTTTAGGAGCTTCTGTGTTCTGGGGACCTCTTTTACCCATCACTGCATCTCAGCACAGATCCCTATCATGTAGGACTATGCTGGGTCATTCTGCTCCACTAGGACAAATCACTGGAGTCCATCAATTCTGTCTTCTGCCTCCTGGTTACCAGATGGGCCAGCCACATTTCTCCATCTTGTAATCAACTGCTGGTTCTGTGCTGGTCCTGGAGCCAGCGCAGCACTCTGGCCAAGCCAGTACCTTTCCTGGCACTGATTTCTGCTGTGGTGATGTTCTGCTTGGCACATGCAATGATGTCTGGGAGCCTGATTAATGACTTAATTTCCTCCATGGTCATATAACAGGGTAGGTCACTGTAAGTAAAGAAGTGTCCCATCAGAGTGGTGGGTAACACAAGCCTGCCCGACACTCCCCCACTTGCACTTCTTCACTAACACACCAAGGGAGCTCCTCCCTGGGACACCTCCCACCCCTCATCCTCCCTCTCAACTTGTAGATCCATACATTTTATTGAAGAGTATCAGGACTGATGCTTTTGCAAGTTGTTCAGCAGAAAGGAGACCCAAGAGATGTGCACAGGATGCAGAGAGCTGAGTGGGATTTGAGGCATCGATCATGAACTGGAGAAGAAAAACACATCAGAACACCCTGCTATGGAAGACAGTCCTGGCCAAACCTCGTCCCACAGATGTGGCTCAGAAAGAGCACAATGACTGTATCCTTAAATTTTTATTTCTTTGTTGTGCTGGAGATCAAGTGCTCTACTACTAAGCTACATTCTCAGTCCCCATAATGACTCTTTAAACAAAAGACCTTGGAAATAGGCAGAAGCAGAGAGAAGTCTGTATGAGGATAACCTAATGTGTTTTCATGTATGTGGAAGTCTGTACTTGTGTGGCTATCAGCTCTCCAGCCCAGAATTTGGGGCATGGGCCAGACTTGTAGAGATGGGACCAACCAAGATGTAGAAATCAAGCATAAATATAATACATACCCAGGGACCAAGGCAGAGGAAAATAGATAACCACCGGCAGCAAGCTCCCCCTGGCCTCAGCTCTAATGTCAGCTCAGAAGCACCAGCCCCGGAGCAAACAAGTGTAGCCTCAGCCCTGTTTTCTTGACTAGTACAGACACCAAAAAAACCCCAAATTCCATTCTATACAAAGCGGGGTCCAGGACTTGACAACTCTGGGACGTAGACATACTTCTTTAAAAGAAGTTCAAAAGATAATGACCCACCAGGAGCGAATGGCAGTTTCCGTAGTAACTGGACCAGATGGGACCCATGCAACCCCCAAGCTCCCGAATGGTGATCTTTTTCTGGGCCCCGATGTCGGTAAGGTTGGTGCCCACCTGCGGGAAAAACCACGATGCAGAGAGAAAAGAATGCACAGCAGTGCGTGCCCCTACTGTGACTTACACCCCGCCACAGCTCAGGCCCACGGCAAGACCCGCCAGCCAAGGAAAGCAAAAGCAGCTTCCCCTAGGGGTCAGGGGCCACGCCCAGCAGGGGGACGGGATGGGCCTTGAGGACGACGGAGACATGCGTCCCATGGGGGAAGAGAGGAAAGGGCTGGCAGGAGGGTGGTCCCCCGGGACCCGCCAGGCTCAGCTCTGTCCACTGGCTGGAGTCTCTGTCCTGGAAACCCCGCTCTCTTCTCTCGAAGACTGTCCTGAACACACTGTCCGGCCGCACCGCGCCTTCCACTTGGTGGGGCAAGTCGCAAAGTTTGCAAGCCGCAAAGGTGACCCGTTTTAGTCACACGTGCGGGGCGGACACCTACCGTGGGCCGCGTCGGCGGAGGCTCCCCCAGGTCGCCCGTGCCATCCCGAGAGCTCAGCTGTGCGGGCTGTTAAGGATCCACCCGCAGCAGAGGGAGGAGTCCCCGCGCCGGGAAATCCCAGGGCGTCCCCCTCCCCGGCCCGAGGTCCCCCTCCCCGCCCACGAGGCACCGAAAGATATTTTGTAGGCGTTTCACCAACAGCGTCTTCCCAACGCCGGGAGCCCCCAGCAAGAGACACATCCCCAAAACCGGCTCTGTTCGGCACCCGTAGAGGTCAGCACCAGGCTGCGCAAGGCCCGCCTCCCATTGGCGAGATCTTGCTTCCAAGTTGTTTATTGGCTCTAGGAACTCACCGCCCCCTCGGCCGCGGCCCAATCGACGTGCAGCGTCTTTGGGCGAGCGGAAGGCCTCGCCTCCTCCCGGCTCCCAGGCCGGCGCGGCGACGTGCGCGTGCGCGCGCTGGAAAAGCAAGGCGGAAGCGGAAGTCGGGGGGGCGCGCCAGCCGCGAGCAACGGGGCGCGTACCGCGACGGTCCGGTCCGGTCCGGGGTAGCCATGGGGCGAGGCAGTGGCACCTTTGAGCGTCTCCTAGGTAACTCGACCGCCTTGCCAGGCCCGTGTCCGCGTTCCTGCTCCCTAATCCAGCGCGGTCCCGCGGATCGGAGGGGAACGGGCCAGTCGCCCTTCCGTGGCTCCCCGGCCGCGGGCCTTGCCGGGAGCGCGGCGCAGTCCCTCGGACTCGGGTGTGGCCCGCTGGGCAGTGTTCATCGCCCCTGGGCGCCAGCGAGGGCGGCGCTGTGAGGGTCGACGTGGGGCCTGGCATCCTTCCTTTCCGATCGCACTGGACCGACTGGGCCCAAGTCCTGAGTCACGAAGTGGGTGACTCAGATCTGAGCCTTACGCTGGCCCTCTGACCCGAATGTCTGCCCGTCTGCTTTCTGGACTTTTTGGGCCCCTTGACGTCTCCGTCCTGGGATCCGGGCCAGCCCCGTTTGTCCAAGGCATTTAGAAAGGCCTTTCCTGTCTCCTTGGTGGAGGTGTTAGGTGATCCTGTGCGAGCTCCTGGAGAGTGCAAATTTTAGGAGGGAAAGTGAGTTGTTATTATTTTGCGGCATTGGGGTTTGAACTCAGGGTCTCACGGTTGCTTGGCAGGCGCTCTTACCGCTTGAGCCACTTCTCCAGCCCACAAAGTGGGTTTAATATGCATTTCACTAATGTGAAAATGGGCTGTATCTAAGCACCGGGTGCTGTGGTCTGCCCCTTTCTGAATGAAGATTGTGGTTTTTTTGTTTTTTTGTTTTTTTCCATCTTCTCTCACCCACCACCGACTCCCAAACAATTTACCTATGAGCCCCCCGGGAACAGCAAGACTCAACTTGGTTCAGACCCACATCCCATCTCAAGTACTGCGCCCTCTTCCAGGCTTTGTCCTTTAGTCCCCTGCCACCTTTCAGACTCTGCTCCCTCAACTCCTGCAACCTCTTGGCCACCCCTTGCACATCTCCATTTCTGCCACTCCCTTTTTCCTCTTTCCCTGTCCGCCCTCATCCTCCTTTACACTTCTGTCACCTTTGCTCCTGTGGCATGCTGAATCACTTCAACTCTGCGGTTCCTTTCCATACCCTAACTTTTTCAGCTGCTCCTCAGTTCCTATGCCCACTTCCTGACCCTGTACCTTGATTTAGCTCTTTATAACCCCTGCCACCTTCTTCTTACCCTCTTTTCCCTTCCTGGTGCCATACCCTTTCCAGCTTGCTCATCAAATCTTGGCTCCTTTTCCACCTGAAGTGAGATTTTGAGGGGACCTCAGAGCACACATCTTCCTTGCTCTTGGGATATACAGACTGAGTATGGTTCAGCAATTGAAGAATGAATCCAGAAATTTGCTGAATTAGTACTGCAAGCCACAAGGCCATTAGGCTGTTTCTGTAGCCAGAGGAAGATGAAGAGTAGAGCAGTAGCCTGTCGGAGAGCCTGCTGGTCAGAGGTGATGAGTGAGGACAGGTGTTAGCTTGGAGTCCCTTCATCCCACAAAGCACTGTCTGAGTTGCACATGTCCAAGGCTTGCCTAGCTAAGATTTACTCAAAGGGACCCAAAGGCCAGGTGACAGAACCTTGTGTTTCAGACTTGGGCAGTGACCTTGCCTCTGCTTGGTTTCTACATCTGCAAAGCAGGTGGAGATAGTGCTAACTCGAAGTTGTTTAGGAATTGAGTAATTTACATACAGCACTTGGAATGACACCTGGTATATAACAAGCATAGCAGCCATCGTGTCATTTTCGTTTATTTTCTTTTCACCTAGAAAGAATGGCATTTTCATGGTTGTCAGTGTACTTCACTAGGATTTTCATGTGGCTTTCCATTTGCTCTAAATGTCTAAAAGGGGAAGGAGGGGATAGCTGAGCTGGGGGCTGTTCAGTGAACATATCAGGAGGAGCTACCAAAATGGTTTCTCTCTCCCTTAGACAAAGCCACCAGCCAGCTTCTGCTGGAGACTGACTGGGAGTCCATCCTGCAGATCTGTGACCTGATCCGTCAGGGGGACACACAGTAAGTGAGGAGGGCTGTCTGTAAAGTGTGGAGGCACCGTGCACAGAGCCGGGGGCCACTGTTCCTCCAGCATTGAGTTGACTGCACAAGGTCCTTGTGCAGATAATCATGTGGTCCACATGCTGGGAGTTTTGATATTGTGGAACAGTTAAGAGATTTTTCCTATGTAACTTGGAGATAACTTATTCTGTTAATTTTTTGCTTGAAGGGTCTGAAGGGTCAAGATAGTGGCTGCATTTTCTCATTTTATTTGCTGAGACTTTTTTTTTCTTTCTCTATTACCAATGTTCTTTTTTTGTTTTAGAGCAAAATATGCTGTAAATTCCATCAAGAAGAAAGTCAATGATAAGAATCCACATGTGGCCTTGTATGCCCTGGAGGTAACTAGTTCTGGCTACAGTGTTCTCTGGTCTCCAGCCTCCAATCCCTGCCCTCCAACAGTCAGGTAGTCTTGCTCACCTAATTGGACACACAACAACCAGTGACATCCCGCTAACCTTGAGTACAGCTGTGAGCAGTGCCACAGGGGAGGGAAGGAAGGCTGATGGTTTTCCAGCTGTAGTCCATACATAAATCCTAAGGCTCGGTTCCCGTTTTTCTTGACAAGCTATAGCATCAGAGTAGGCATGGTACATGGACTGCTACTGGTTTCTAGAGCTGTCACTTAGGGTTCCCAACTGGCTGGGTAGCCTGAGAAGACTGTCATAATCCTGTATTTCACAGGAAGGGGGATGGCCATTGCCCCACCCTTCCTTTCCTTGGGGTCTGCAGGTCATGGAGTCTGTGGTGAAGAACTGTGGCCAGACGGTTCATGATGAGGTAGCCAACAAACAGACCATGGAGGAACTGAAGGAGTTGTTGAAGGTAAGTGCCTCCAGAACCCTGGGGAAGAGTAGGTAGCAGGTATAGTCACCCTTGTTTTTCTGGGTGTTTATTGGGTACCCCCAACAGGAATAGCACCAGGCACCCAAAAGACATGAAGGTGAGAGTTTGGTGGCTCCTGTTCTGTGATCTCGAGTTGGCCTGGAGAGAGAGGGCCTCTAGGCCCAGGCTAGTGACTGGGTTACAGAAGCTAGTCCAGGTGCTGTGCCTGGGCCTGGGAATCTTCTTGAGAGTTGGGGAAGGCTTGCAGCTGAGTCTTGAAGGGCAATGGATTGCTTTTTGTGGATAGAAGTAGTGGCAGATGCTGTGTATGTGAGCAGAAGCTTGGAGAGAGCACTTGGGCAGCATGTCCTGGGTGTGGGAGGGATCTGAGCAGGGGAGGCACAGAAGTTCAGATATGTTTCTGGCAGAGTCAAGAGGACAAATAGCAGAGCAAGGAGCTACCTTGTGGGACCTATACCCTCACTGGCAGAGTAGGAAAAGCCTTCTGGATCCCTGGGAAATTGTCCCCAGGGCCCCCTATAGGGATTGTGATATGGGTGGTGATGCAGAGCAGGGGTGGTGTGGCCATTGTTTGAGATAAAAGGTCATCCCATGGTGGGCGCCAGTGGCTCATGCCTGTAATCCTAGCTACTCAGGAGGCAGAACTCAGGAGGATCATGGTTCAAAGCCAGCTGGGGCAATAGTTCTCAAGATCCTATCTTGAAAAACCCATCACAAAAAAGGGCTGGTGGAGTGGCTCAAGGTTTAGGCTCTGAGTTCAAACTCCTGTACCACAAAAAAACAAAGCCAAAAAGGGCATCCCATCAAGGTGAGGCTGCACTCCTTCCGATGTAACCTTGGGTCCAGGTCTCATAGGAGACCCCCCCAACCTGGACAGTTGGGCTCTTCAAAAGTCCTAACTCTGACCTTGGCCAGCAACCTGTGCTGCTTTGGCTGGAGGCAGGGAAGGCATTAGAAGCTGGCCCTATTCCTTTGGTGCTACAGGTGCTCTAGGCCAGTTTGCTTCCCTGTAGGGGGCAGGGCCACTGGTGGACACCTGTGTGAGTCTTGCTGTGTCTCTTCAGCAGCTCTCATCACATCCTGTGCCACTCTCAGCATCCAATGTTATGACTTCCCTGAGAGTGCCAGACTCCAGGCTGTGCTACGTGCTTACCTAGTGGCAGTGGTGGCTCTCAGGGCTTAGAGCCCCTGTATGTGAAGCTTCCTGAGCGGCTGCCCCCCTGCCTCTCCTGGGCTGTGCCTAGAAGAGGCTCTGACTCTGCATTATCTGTGTCCTCAGCCCAAGGTGATGTTTCATGGTCAGGCCTGGTTGATGCTGGCTGTTGGAGGCCAGTGGGAGCTGGGTTTAAGTGATGGTTGTGGATTCAGGGGAATCCTGTGGGAAAAGGGACATGTGGCTGTGGCTCTGGGATCTGGAGCTTTCTGGCTCCTGGAATCCCCTTTTCTAAACCCTAGGGTTTAGAAAAGAGTCAGGGCCCTGAGCAAGTATAAATGTGTAAGGATTCATGCAGGGGGTCTGGGTTCCCAGGTTGATGCCCCATCCAGAGACCCTTCCTAGCTTCTCTGCCAGCCCTGTCTGCTCAGAGCACTGGGTCTTGCCAGCTGTGTCCTCACACTGAGACCTCTGGCACCTTGAGTCTCCTGCGGCCCTCCCCACCTCTCCCTGCCCTACAGAGGCAAGTAGAAGTAAATGTCCGGAACAAGATACTGTACCTGATCCAGGCCTGGGCACATGCTTTCCGGAATGAGCCCAAGTACAAGGTGGTCCAGGACACCTACCAGATCATGAAAGTGGAAGGTGAGTCAGGGTAGGGGAACGGGTTCCAATCTGAGGCTAGGAACAGAGCCACCAGGAGCTTCAGGGCTACTTTGCTGCATGGAAGGAATCAAACCCAGATGGGTGTGGAGCAAGGGAGGATAGGCCCATTTTACTAAATGACTGGTGGTGGGAGCAAAGGGTGTGTTCTGAGAACTTCAGATAGCCCATGCTCCAAGGCCAGCTCCTGCTTTATGGACCTCCCATTCCATGGTACTGGTGTAGAAGGCAACTGTAGACAGTAAACAGTAAAAAGTTAACAGAGGAGCATATTTCAGAGTGATGTGACCCTGGGGGGAGAGGGGTGCAAGATGAACCATCAGGAAAGGCCTTATGAAGAGGAACCTGGGGTTCCAGAACCTGAACATAAGGAGAAACTACAGGGCCCGGCACCATCTGCGGAGGAGTTTGGGGTTCATAGGCCCTGGGACCAGAGCACACTCAGCCTGCTAGAGGAACAAATTAGTAGCACACACCCAGAAGAGAGCTGGGCTGGGATTTAGTGTTACTGTGTACATCGGGAAGTCACTGATGGGTTTTAAGCCAGGCCATGGCAGCTGAGGGGCCTTTCCTTGGGGTCCCTTCTGCTTTTCTTTGGCTGTTGTGGTGGCCCTGGCAAATTGGTGGGGTTTGAGAGCTGGACAGTGGGCTCAGGACTGGGTGTCCTCTTACAGTTCTTTCTGGGAGGCAGATGTCAGGAGCTGGGAAGCAGTTGGCCAGGGTGGGGCCCAGTGGTGATCACAGCCTTCTCTTCCCAGGACATGTTTTCCCAGAGTTCAAGGAAAGTGATGCCATGTTTGCTGCTGAGAGGGTGAGTCTCTGGGGGCTGCCACTGAATCTTGGAGTAGGGCTGTTCTGAGGAATCAAGGAGGGAGGTCTTAGAAGTTTGTCTTGGGCATTGGTAAGGAAGAGATGTTTTGTCAGAGATGAAGGATGTGACATTTCAGGAGTAGAAAATGCAGCTATGACTGAGGTCAAGATGGAGACATGTTCATGGTGCCTTTGGGATGTAGCTACTGGGTTCAAATAGTTAAAACAAGTATTTAAGGCGGGGGTGTGGCTCGGTGGTAGAGCACCTGTCTAGTATGTACAAGGCCCTTGTTTTAATCTCCAGTGCCACACAAAAAAAAGAAGAAGAAGAAATGTTTACACATTGCTAAAACTGTGGGAAGTGCCAATGTCTCACCTTTGATTAAAAATGAAGTCCGTTTGGAGGGAGCTCTCTCTGGGCTACGTGATTTTGGCACAACTGCTCTTGCCACACTGAGATCTTTTCTGGGTCCCTTTTGTATCTGGGATGTAGGGGGAGGATCTGCCACCTCTGGGAGCTTGGGGGAATGAGGTTGGGGACAGTGTGGTTCTGACTCTGCTGCCCCCCAGGCTCCTGACTGGGTGGATGCTGAGGAATGTCACCGGTGCAGAGTGCAGTTTGGGGTGGTAACCCGAAAGGTGAGTGCCCTCCCCTTGGGGTTGTGCTTCATGGCCCAGCTCCTGCCTTCTTCACACACAGCTGAACAAACCCAAGGCAGTCACTGAGGCCATTGTACTGTCAGCAAGATCCTGTCCTATCTGCAGTATTCTAATGGTTCTGGAAACAAGTCTAGCTTGAGGCTGTTTGGTGCATGGAGCAGGAACACTGAGATTCTGTGTTGGTCAATGTCCTCAGCTGAAGTTGTCCTGATAGCCCGGCATCAAAAGTAGAGCCCAGCTTCATTATGAGGATCCCAATATCCTAAGCCTGGGTTAAGGTTCTAGCCAAGGCTGCTCTACTGTGTTGTTATAGCCCAGTGACCCATTTCTTCAGGTGACTTAGTTTGCCTGGACTCTGCCCCCTGGAGTACTGTCTCATTTCCCACTGAAGCACCAAAAGTTGGCAGTTGTGAATGCTGGGTGGGACCCCTGCAGCTCACCCCACTCTAAAGGTTTTGTTTCATCAGTAGAACCTGCACATTTTCTGTTGACTTTTGTTTTTTAACCCTTCTTTCCCCTCAAGTGGTAGCTGAAGTTGAATCCCGTGGAAGTGTTCCTGTTCCCCAGGGCCTTCACGTCCTTCCTAGCTTTTGTTCTGCTTGTCCTGGTTCCTGTCCCTGCTCCCAGGCTTAGCACTGTCCAGGATGGTTCTGGCAGGTGGGCATGGCAGGGTAGCACTGGCTCCTGTAACCAGGCCCACATGGCCCTGTCTCACAGCATCACTGCCGGGCATGCGGGCAGATCTTCTGCGGCAAGTGCTCCTCTAAGTACTCCACCATCCCCAAGTTTGGCATCGAGAAGGAGGTGCGCGTGTGCGAGCCCTGCTATGAGCAGCTGAACAAGTGAGTCCCCTTGTAGTCTCCTTGAGGTGCCTTCCTGTCTCCATCCACAGCACTTTGGGGCTGCAGACCTAGGAAGGGCCTTGGAGCATGGCCAGAGGGGCTCGGGGGAAGTCCAGGGCAGCTGTGCACCCTTGGCTAGCACCCCAAACCCTAGGAAAAGCCGTTGGATGGGGTACCATGACCCTAGCAGGCCAGTCACTTATGTTTGGTTTTAGTGTATTTGGATTTTGATGTTCAGAAATAAAACTTAAGCTGGGTGCTGGTGGCTCACACCTGTCATCCTAGCTACTCAGGAGGCAGAGGTCAGGATGGTCGCAGTTTGAAGCTAGCCTGGGCAAATAGTTCATGAGACCCTATCTCGAAAAACCCTTCATAAAAATAGGGCTGGTGGAGTGGCTTAAGGTGAAGGCCCTGAGTTCAAGCCCTAGTACCACAAAAAAAAAAGAAAGAAAACTGAGAGAACTCATTTGTGCACATATGTGCACCCTTCACCTAGATCCCTCAGCTATGGGCATCTTGCCATGTCTGCTCGATGTTGTTTGCCCCATTGTGCACTCACGTGTGTGTGCTTGTGTTTTACAAGTGAGTTGTGGACTTTGTGGTCCTTTATTCCTGAACGTGTCCTGGTGCTTTTCCCAAGGAGGTGTGTTCTCTGCGGTAGTCAGCATTGTAATATGACTTCTGCATTGTGGGACTAACACACGCTCTGCTGTAGAGGCTCCAGTGTCACAGTTGTTCCGGGAGGGTTCTTTGTTGCTTCTCTGTCCCTGTCCGGGTCCCTCAGGTTACTTAGTACATTGCCCTTTGTCAGCCTGTCAGCCTGGCCCCTTTACCCTGCATGTATTTTCAGCCTCTGTAGTCTGGGATATAGCCCTTTCTGGAGTGCAGGCTGTGATGGTATATCTTTCTATTTGGGTCCAGGGTTACCTGGTACTTAGGTTCAAGTGAGGCTGTGACCCTACTTGGATCTCTCTGTTACTGGTGATGCGAACTTAAACCACCTGGTTCAAGGGTCTGCAGGCCACTCCCTAAGGAAGGAACTTTGCTTTTTTTTTTTTGATGGTACTAGAGTTTGAACTCAGGGCCTCACTTGCTAGGTAGGTCTTGTACCACTTGAGCCGGCCGTGCCCCCAGGTCCTTTATGCTTCCTGTATGGCAGGGGTAAAAGTCAAATGCCATCATGTCCAGCTTTTTTTTGTTTTTGGTCAGTATGGAATTTGAACTCAAGCCTTCATGCTTACAAAGAAAATGCTGCATCATTTGAGCCATACATCCACCAACACCCTGTTTTTTATTGGTTGAACTGGGGTCTCGTTAGCTTTTTGCCTGACTGGTTTCAAGCCTCAAGCCTCCCAACCTCTACCTCCCAAGTAATGAGGATTTCAGGCATGAACCATCACTCTGGCTCTTTTGCCTTCTTGTGATGAGTAGGAGTAGGAGCCCTCCTGAGACCATGCAAACATCCTGCCTTTGAAGCCATTCACACAGATATTTTCCATGGGTGGTGCTCATGACTTGGTTCATGAAGGCAACTGCCATTTCTGAATCTGGGCTGCTTGGTGTCCCTTCTGCCTCTGTCCATTGTGTATGGACCTGCTTTGGGATGGTGTTTCTTTTAGAAAAGAGCGGTGGGCTTCAGAAAGGGAAGGTTCAGCACTTCTGGCTTGAAATTCTGGCCATACAATGAGCATGTGCTGTGAGCAGCCACCTGCTCAGGAGATAATCTGTATGATCCAGATCAGACTCTACAAAAGCCCTGACCTTGCTCTGTGATCATAAAAGTCTTGCTGCCAGAGGGGTGCAGCCTGTACTAGGCACAGGGGATGCACCAGGCAGCAGCTGGTGCTGTAGTTGCTGGGGGTTTTGCATCTGTTTCCAGAAGAGGAACTGTGGCTTAGGCCAAGTGACCGTACCTAGCCCTGGGGGTGACTGAGGATGAGTTCTTCGTGCTGTCTGATGGAGTGTAACCACGGGGCTACATGACCCTATGGAACCTCCACTATCACACCATGGAGACAATCCACTGGAAATCTTGGGCAGCCAGTTGAGAATTTTGGTGAGGGCAGGGCTGGCATCAGCATAAGGTCACCTATAGCATTCCATCTCGCCTCCAGGAAAGCAGAAGGAAAGGCCACCTCTACCACCGAGCTGCCCCCGGAGTATCTGACCAGCCCCCTCTCACAGCAGTCCCAGGTATGGGTCCCGCTGCAGTCCCAAGAGTATCTCTTTCCTGGTGCCCCTTTAACTTGTCCTGTCTGTCCACAGTTGCCGCCGAAGCGAGATGAGACAGCGCTGCAGGAGGAAGAGGAGCTGCAGTTGGCCTTGGCTCTATCGCAGTCAGAGGCCGAGGAGAAGGAGAGGCTGGTGAGCTGTGGAGATCCTTCAAGGGAGACCTTGGGTTTTCCTGGCAGTGCTGGGGGAGCACCCATAGTGCTTAAGAGGGTAGAAGTGTGCCACATGCTCTCCCAATAACACCTTTCTTGTTCCACTTCAGAGACAGAAGTCAACATACACAGCGCACCCCAAGGAGCCCACACCCCTGGCATCATCAGCGCCCCCAGCCAGCAGTCTGTACTCTTCTCCTGTGGTAAGTTTACTGTTCTGCTTGGCCTACATGGGAGTCGAGGTTGGGGGGCACCCCCTTACCATGTGCAGAGACCATGGTGCCTGGCTTTCCTGGTCCGGGGCTCCCTTGTAGGGCTAAGGACACCGAGGAAGGACATTGACACCTTGTGGGTGAGACCCTTTTTCTTCCACACTCCTTTGCGTGCCTTGGGCATTAAAGGACCAGTCTTCTGGGGAGGAGGGAGTCCCTGACACCCTTCACCCTCAGCCACACTTTGTAAATAGGGTGCTGCAGGCTTAGGAAGTTGTTTGCAGGCTCCTCGGGGCTCAGGGCCAGAGACTCAGCCACTGCTGGCCAAGTAGAGTTCTCTCTTCCTCCAGTTGTCAGTAGAGCTCCCCAGCAGGGCTGTGTGAGGGTCAAGCAGGGTGTCCACACATCCTAGCACTTGTGCTGGGATTCATGTGAGGGCTGGTCAGGTGCTGCCCTGAACCTTAATGTTAGGTGGGGGTCACATGGCAGGCGGCGATTTCACGGCCTTTCTGAGATCTTAAGATTGTGTTGCCAAGAGAAGGGAAGTGCGTACTTAGCTGCCTGCCACAAAGGAACCTGTGAAGTGAGGGGCTGGCATCTACTCAGACAGGGAGCTGTAGTGTTGGGTCTGCCATCACTGGGGGCCATATAACTGCTCTTCTTGGCCTTTGACCCCTCAAACCCCTCTTGTCTCCCCAGAATTCATCAGCACCTCTGGCTGAGGACATCGACCCTGAGGTAAGGACTCTGGCATGGGGTGCTGTCCTCTTGTGCTTCCTGTCTCATTTAAGTGACTCTCCATTTGTTGTTGTACAGCTTGCACGGTACCTCAATCGAAACTACTGGGAGAAAAAGCAGGAAGAGGCTCGGAAGAGCCCCACACCATCCGCACCTGTGCCCCTCACAGAGCCAGCTGCCCAGCCTGGGGAGGGGCACACAGCCCCTGCCAACATGGTGGAGGTGAGAGGCTACTGGTTTCTGGTCCCTGGGGGTTGGGTGTGGGACAGGCCGGAGGCCCTCTCATCCTCTGGTCTCTTCCAGGCTCCCCTCCCGGAGACAGACTCTCAGTCTATGACTCCCTCTGGTGGCCCATATAGTGAGGTAAGCTGTGGCTCCTTCCATGGGCAAAGGGGAAACACACCAGAATGCCGGTTCTGACCAGAGGGCTGTGCCAGAGCGAGAGATCCCACCCAGCCCCAGCCCTGCTTTGCCCATATGGGCTTCTCACGATTAACCCTGTCTGAGTGGTGCAGTGGTCCAGGGCTCCAGCTGCCCTGTAGACCTGACATGGACCCAAACATTCCAGAGCAGCGCAGACCATCCGTATCTCAAGGCTATCCATCAGACCTTACCTGTGTTGCCAGGACAGGGGCTTGCAACCAGCTCATCCTGACTGGCAGTGTGCCTGCCTGATTGAGGAGCAGACTGAGGACAGAGTCAGTTGTTCACTCCAGGCTCAGAGCACAGCAGGCGCTTTCTGGATGCCACTGGTGCCACTGCAGGGGTGCTGCTGAGGCCTGGCAGACAGAGTGGTCCCTGCCTGAGGAGGATGGCTCAGCTTCGGGTGCTGTGGTGCTCAGTCGCCTGCCTTGTGTTCCCAGCAGCAGTACCAGAACGGGGAGTCAGAGGAGAGCCACGAGCAGTTCCTGAAAGCCTTGCAGAACGCTGTCACCACCTTCGTCAACCGCGTGAAGAGTAACCACATGCGGGGCCGCAGCATCACCAATGACTCGGCTGTGCTGTCCCTCTTCCAGTCCATCAACGGCATGCACCCGCAGCTGCTCGAGCTCCTCAACCAGCTGGACGAGCGCAGGCGTAGGTGCCCATGTGCCCTCTGAGCATCCCTCCTTCCAGCACCATGGAGGGCGTTGAGAGGCTCAGCTCTCGCATGTGCAGTCGTTTTTTGTGAGCACTCATGGGTGCTTAGCCCTAGTAGCTCCTGGGATGAGGGGCCTGCCCCAAGAAAGTGGGGGCTCTTGCCCATCTTTCATTGAGGTCATGGGCTCCTCAAGAGGGTCTCCGTGGAAGTGGTCCCAGAGATTGGCCCTGCCTGAACACTCTCACCCAGAGCCCATGTGCCCAGAGCCTCTGGGGAGAAGGGCTAGGCTTGGCCTTGCCAATTGCAGAGGCCAGCTGGGCACAAGGAGGGCCATCATTGCCCAGGACAAGAACCTACACCTACTGTGCCATCCACCTTTGCTGGACTAGTTAGAGCTGCCCTGCCCTCTGCCCACAGTGTACTATGAGGGACTGCAGGACAAGCTGGCACAGATCCGTGATGCCAGGGGGGCACTGAGTGCCCTGCGCGAGGAGCACCGGGAAAAGCTGCGCCGGGCAGCAGAGGAGGCTGAGCGCCAGCGTCAGATACAGCTGGCCCAGAAGCTGGAGATCATGCGGCAGAAGAAGCAGGTGCAGCCACCTAACCCAGCATGTGGGCTGGGGAGGCCCAGGCTGGCCCAGGCTGGCCTAACCACCACCTTATCACCTGTCATAGGAGTACCTGGAGGTTCAGAGGCAACTGGCCATCCAACGCCTGCAGGAGCAGGAGAAGGAACGGCAGATGCGTCTGGAGCAACAGAAACAGACCGTCCAGATGCGCGCTCAGATGCCTGCCTTCCCCCTGCCCTATGCCCAGGTAATTGCTATCCAACCCTCCCCACATCTTGTAGACCAGGGACTTCTGTCACTGCCATCTTCTTTGTATCCAGCTCCAGGCCATGCCCTCGGCTGGGGGTGTGCTCTACCAGCCCTCAGGCCCAACCAGCTTTCCTGGCACCTTCAGCCCAGCAGGCTCAGTGGAGGGCTCCCCCATGCATGGTGTCTACATGAGCCAGCCAGCGCCAGCCGCTGGCCCCTACTCCAGTATACCCAGCAACGCAGCAGGTAACCTTGAGGTGGAGGGCCAGCACCAGTTAAGATGACGCCAGAACACTGTTTTCTTTCTTTCTTTCTTTTTCTTTCTTTTTGATGGCACTGAGGCTTGAACTCAGAGCCTCATGCTTACTGGGCTCGCTAGGCAGGTGTTCTAATCACTTAAACCACTCCACCAGCCCTTCTTTGGTTTTATTTTAGTTTAATTTACAGAAAGTTACAAGAACAGAACAAAGAATTTTCTAGATACCCTAAATATGAGTATTTTCTTATAATTGCTTTTTCTCTCTGTATGGACAAGCATGTACACACACACACACACACCCCTTTCCTGAACTGTTTTCAGCTTAAGGGTAAGGGGCAGGTCATACCTCTTTACCCAATATGCATTTCCTGAGACCGGGGCCCTCTTCACAGACTGGCCCAGTAATAACCGAAACCCCATGGCATGGCCCTCTGTTAATCTCTTGTAGTCTAGAACATTCCTCAGTCTGTTTTGTGTTATATGACGCTGACTTGTCAAGAGTCCTGGCCTGTGGTCAGTTAGACCATCTTCAGTGTGGGTTTGTCTGGTGTCTCCACCTGCCGACACCTGGGACTGCACTTTTGGTCAGAACAGTACTGGATGGAGCTGTACTGTGAGGGACACATTGCATTGCTTAGTCCCTCCTCCCCTCTGAGGTAGGGTCTGCATGTGTCTTCTCTGTGAGGTTACTCCCTGTTTCTCTGTTATCAGCTGGTGTCTTTGGGAGAGATTGTGAGACCCTGCATACATCTCCTCAGAACTTTGGCCAGCAACTTTAGCATTTTCTTGCTAAATTTTGCCTGAATTTATTGTTTACCAAATAGTGCCTTTCTTATCTATCATTGTCTGCCTCCTGGAAGGGGAACCTTTTCCTTCTCTGCTATTGCATTTATGTCAGTGTGGACTCACAGCTTTGTTCAAGAGGAGTCAGTCCTTTACTGTTGCTGTTGACTTTGATGTTTATGCCATCCAGGTGGGCTCATGGGAGCCCACCAGCTGGTTTGTGTGACCTTGACTGACCTGTCACCTACTAGTTTGCTCTGGTGTACATGCAGACCAAACACAGAGTGCTGTACTTGGCTTGTCTGTTTTCTGCCCTTTCTCTGGGAGCCCTGATTCCTCTTAGTGAGGAAGGACTTTAGAGTCCAAAGTCTCAGGGCCAGATATGCTATAATCCCCACATTTGAAAGGCAGAGGCAGGAGTGCGAGTTTGAGGCCAGCCTGGGGCTACTTAGCAAGATATTTCAAAAAAAAAAAAAAGGGCCAGGGATATAGCTCAAGTTGTAGAACCCCACAGAATCAGTCAAACTAAACAGCAGCAGCCAAGGGCTGGGTTCTTGGGGATTTCTCAAGTTTCTAGGTCCTGTCATCAGAGGAGCTGAGAAATGTGTGTATATGTGCAAAAAGAACCATGTAAGTGTGTGTGTGTGGTATGCAAACATGTCTTCATGTAGTATTAAACCATAAGCTCACTCCAGGACCTCCTATTCCAGCAGCTTGCCATGTTTACCTAATACATAGAAGGTGGTTTCAGGAATGCTCACCTGGGGCCAAGTGAGAAAGTGGAACCCCCGCTAGGGTTGAGTTTTCTTTGCTCCTCTTGTGCATGCCTGAAGCCATGGAGTCCTTCCAAGTTTTGGGCTCAGAACTCACTAGGGTCAGCTATCCCTAACCCTTCAGTGTGATTATGACTAGTTCCAAATATAGTTTGGTTCTTTTGTTCTCATTTAATTCCTTTAGGACCCACTTTCTATCCTCGTTTGTCTTTATTTATTTTCTGTTTTTGAGAATGTGACGCATGAACTTGACTCCAGCAGTCACAACAAAAAGACACTCCACCCCAGGGCTGAACCAGCTCACCTATCTTCTTTGTCACAGATCCCAGCATGGTGAGCGCCTACATGTACCCAGCAGGGACTCCTGGGGCACAGACAGCCCCCCAGGCCCAGGCTGCACCCACCGCTAGCCCTGCCTACTCATCTTATCAGCCCACTCCTACCCCAGGCTACCAGGTATGAAAGCAGCGCTGCATCCGTCACACCTGTGCCCTGCCCTGCCTTTTCCCCCATTGCACTTCTTCCCTTCACAGAATGTGACCTCCCAGGCCCCACAGAGTCTCCCAGCCATCTCCCAGCCGCCACAGTCTGGTACCATGGGCTATATGGGGAGTCAGTCAGTGTCCATGGGCTACCAGCCTTATAACTTGCAGGTAAGGAGACCTGGTGCCCCACCCTTGGTGCTCACCACTGCCCTTCCCTTTCTGGATCCACTGGTGGTCACCTTTTGATTTCTTTAAGCCAGGAGGGCCCATTGTCTGGTAACAAGGCTACTCTCTCAGTGTCAGGCTTTATTTCACTCTTCACAGACTCTCATGACCACCCTCCCTGGCCAGGATGCATCTTTGCCACCCCAGCAGCCCTACATCACAGGGCAGCAGCCCATGTACCAGCAGGTGAGCTATCACAGTGACTCCTTTGGCACTGACAAGTCTTGGGCTTTCTGGGTTGATGTGGTCAGGTGGATCCCTGATCCTGGTGGGGCCTTCCAGTTCACCAGCTTACTGCAGGAGACAGATTTATACTCTGGGCTGCTTCTTGGCGGACAGAACTAGGACATACAAATCAAGGCAGACCTACATGGCCATACGTAGACAGGAAAAAAAAATGCAAATTTAAGCCAAAGGCTGTATAAATTCTGCTTTCCCTTGTTGAGGGCAACTAGAAATCTGTGCTGGGAGGAAGCTTGTAGACAAAAGCCTTTGTGAGAGGGAAGAGGGATGCTGATTGAGACCCATGTCATTTTCTTTCTCTGCAGATGGCGCCCTCCGGTGGCCCTCCCCAGCAGCAGCCGCCAGTGGCCCAGCAACCACCAGTGGCAGGTCCACCAGCACAGGGCAGTGAAGCCCAGCTCATCTCATTTGACTGATCCAGGGTGCAAAGCTCACTGTCCAGAGTAACACTACAATTCTTTGGAAGCCGCCTCTGTGTCTAACTAGCTTTCCCCTCCCATCTCCCTCTCCCCTTATTGCCCTGTAGTGTCCCTTCTTGTGTGAGCAGGGGGTGGGCCCTGGCCCTAGCCCCCCATCCCCTGTCCTCCGACTGCTGGCTCCTGTCACAGCTCCCGGCTTTGGTCCGTCCTGACTTGTCTCTGACTTCTTTCCCTAGGACTGCATCTCTGGGAGGGAAGGAGGGGACAGTAAGGACCTTCTGGGGGAGCCCCAGTCCTGTGAACAGTAGCTGGCATGGGAACCCTTAGCCTGGTGCAGCTTGCACCTGTCCTAAGTAAGCTGGCTGTGGTGTCCAGGCATGGCCCTGGGTCTCTGCACAGTTAAGAGTGGAGGCTTCAGGCATCTTGAACTTCTCTGCTTGTCCGCTGTTGTCTCTCCAGTGCGGAACAGTGATAATAAATATTTCAAAAATAAGAGTGTTTGGTTGGAACAGGTGCATCCTGAGGCCAGCATGTCCCCAACCCAGGTCCACAGGCAATTGGGCAGTGCCTAGTGCTTTCTGGTGTCAACAAAATACTAGAAACTGCATATTTATAAAGAAAAAATGTATTTCTTACGAGGTGCAAAGCACAAGGTTGAGGGGCCTTGTTCTGTTGATGACCATGCTGGTGGGGACTCTGCAGCTTCCCATCTGGTGCAGGGCAGAGCGGCTTTTACAGCGAACCCACTCAGGACAGCCCCGATCCCCACGACAGGGTCTAAGCGCCTGGTGAAGTTCTCACCGTAGGGGTCAGTTTCGACCCCGGCGCTTGTCATCGGTTTCTGGACATTCCACACCTCATTCCAAAACCCTGCGAGGCTCCATCCTCAGTTGGAATTGGAGGGGGTGGAGGGACGGGCTCCGCAACCACCGTGGCGCCTGGGGCTCTATCCGTGAGAAGGCAGGACCGTCGTCCCCCTGTCCCCCGGGCCCTGGCCGGCCCCGAGCGTCTGGGAGGGAGAAACTGCCGCCACAGGGACCTTGGGAACAGCCAGCCCCGACGCGTCCCATCCCGTCCCGTCCCGGCTGCGCGGCGCGCCGCCTTGTGGGTAACTGCGCGCGCGCGGCTGCTGGAACCGCCCTCCCCTGTCCGAGTACTCTGCGGCTTCACCAGCTAGAGCCGCCCTCCTGCACTCGGATGCTTGGAGGCCTCGCGGCTAGAGCGGCCTTCCGCCACGCGAACGCTTAACGGCTAGAGCCGTCTTCCGCCACGCTAATGCTTAGCGGCTAGAGCCGCCTTCCGCCACTCGAACGCTTAGCGGCTAGAGCGGCCTTCCGCCACGCTAATGCTTAGCGGCTAGAGCGGCCTTCCGCCACGCTAATGCTTAGCGGCTAGAGCCGCCTTCCGCCACGCGAACGCTTAGCGGCTAGAGCGGCCTTCCGCCACGCTAATGCTTAGCGGCTAGAGCCGCCTTCCGCCACGCGAACGCTTGCTGGCTAGAGCGGCTCGTGCAGCTCGCCTGCTCGCGGCTAGAGTGTCGCCGCCGCACTGAGCCGCGTGTGACCTTCCCGCCCGCGGAGCGATGCTGCCGGCGGCCGCCTGCTATCTGTGGGGGCCGCGCCTCGGGCTCCGGGGCGCCGCGCTCCGCCTCGCCAGGTACTGCGGGGCCCTAAGCGCCAGAGCCGGGCCGGCGGGCTGGGACGGGTCCGAGTGGAGGGGTGGCGGGCGCGTGGCGACCCTTCGTGGCCCTGCCGGCGGGGCGTGCCGAGGGCCGCACAGCCCGGGCGACCTTGGGTGCTTCGTCCCCGTCGGCCACGGTTTCCTGGCGGCACAGTCCCGTCGGTGCGGGCGGGGGCGCACATTTTGGAAGGTTTCGTGAAGCGAAATGCACCCGTTGAGTTGACACAGTTCATTCAACCAGCAGCCTGCCCTGTTCGCTGGGAGTACCACATAGAACTATGTGGATTCCCAAGGCTCTGGGGAACTTAAAGTATCTTGGAAAATTGTCTTACCCGTGCCTGGGGTTTGTGACCATAGCGACGGTGGACCTGAGCGCATGGACCACCGTGCCCTTGGTCTGTACGCCCTCACTCCCTCCCCTCCGTGGCTGACGGCTGTTTGCATGGGGGGGGGGTTCCCTAGGCAACAGGTGCCGAGTGTTTGTGCAACGCGGCAAATGAGGAGCAGCAGCCACCGAAAGGGTGAGGCGCTCGCAGGTGCACCTCTGGATAACGCCCCCAAGGAATACCCCCCCAAGATCCAGCAGCTGGTCCAGGACATTGCCGGCCTTACGCTCTTGGAGATCTCGGACCTCAACGAGCTCCTGAAGGTATTGGGAAAGAACCGCAGGGACCGGGGACTTGTGTCTGTTCTGAGTATATTTGGGGAGTTTGGTGAATTGCTGAAAGTTTGCTTCTCCAGGTGCCAGAGTCAGCCAGGCTTGGCCCTCCATTAGTATGTTTGGGGTGTGACAGCCAGTTACTGAAACTTCTCTGTTCCGCAGAAAACGTTGAAGATCCAGGATGTCAGTCTCATGCCAATGGGTGGCATGGTGCCTGGTGCTGTCCCTGACGCAGCAGCCCCTGAGGTGAGCCCCCGCCTGGGTCCTGAGCAGGAAGAGTTCACCACTGGCCACACATCATGTAGCACTTTCTCTTGTTTTCCTTATCTTGGGTCCTGCAGCTACCATTGGTCTCTGCAGTTTTGATGTCCCTACTATGGATTTCCTGCCGTCCTCTGAGGACCTCTTCCCTACCTAGACTGTGCAAGACTTTGTGTCTAATGGAAGGAACAGACGATAAGCTAAAGAGAGGAAGAAGTTAGACTAAGTAGTGCAGTGTTACAAACACTACTGGAAAACATACAGAAGCAGCTTAACTTGGGTAGAGAGTTAGAATTTCAAGGAATGCCTCAGTAAGGTGACAACAGGGGAAACTTGAGAGGGTCAAGAAAGCAAGACATTCTTAGCAGAGTCCATACACAGGTTCCCAGGCATAGAGTATGGGAGGGGGGTGGAGCAGGTGAGGGGAGGTAATGAGCCCCTTTGTCTCTGTGGGTTTGGATCTCTGAAAGGAACCTGGTAAATTTGAAGCTGCATTTGACTGTTGGTTTAGTGACAAGCCTCTCTCATTGGAGCTTTGCCATCAGCCCCCTTCCCCTGCAAGGGAGCCAGCATGGGTTCTGTATCTCATCACCAATTCAGGGTGCTTGGTGCTTTAGGGGAGCATTAGCAGATTCCCTGCCCTGAGAACCAAAAAGGTAGATTTTTTTTTTTTTTTTTGGTAGTGAAAGTGACAGTAAAGTTTCTTAGGAATGGAGTACACTTTTCAATAGACTGAAGGCAGGTCATCTCTAGAGTGAGATTGAGAATGACAATTATTTTTACCCTGGCACCAGATTTACTGAGGTGGAAGGGGCTTGGAACAAGGGTAGGGCTACAGATTTACATAGTACCAGCTATTGCTGTGTTCACCTGACTCCTAGGACGCGGTTTACAGGCCAGGGTCTTTGTTTTGTTAAGTAAAAATCAGTTGTTTCAGGAACTGGTGTTGACCTACCTTAGGGTGACTTCCCCTGATCTTGGTGGACTATTTTGATCTTAACAGAGACTGTTAAGAGTTGGAAATTTTTGCCTGGCACTGATGGCCCACGCCTGTATTCTTAGCTACTTGGGAGGCTGAGATTTGAAGGATCAAGGTTTGAGGCCAGCCCACGCAAATAGTTCCCAAGAGTCCGTCTCCAAAATTGTCAGAGCAAAATGGAGTGGAGGTGTAGCTCAAGCAGTTCAAACCTCAGTCCCACCAAAAAAAATAAATAAATAAAAAATTAAGAGTTGAGAATTTTCATTACAGTGTTTTTTAAGAAACCTTGAAGAATTGTGCATTTTAGGTTCCCTTTGCGTATTCCCATCACTCATGGCTAATTGTTACCTACCATTCCACACTCAAGGACTAGAGATGGTAAAATCCTTTAGGAAATGGGGATTCAAAGTCAGTCTTTTGCTACTTCCTGCTGGTAGGAGCATAAGCCTAGGTCAGGAATCTCTTGATCCTATTAACAGCAGTAGTTGTGTTCAAGGAGGAGGAGCCATATTCAGAGGTTAATACAGTTAGCCCTTGAGCTATATCATTTGTACTTTCATAGCGTTGTGTGCAAGTAGACGTATTAGGTCCAAGAGCTGAGTCAAGATGTATTAGATTTGAGATCCAAGTCATGACTTGGATCATGACATTACTGGAGTTAGCACAGCTGTTTACATCAGTCCTTATACCTAGTGGGAGAAGAGTTCAATAGACTGAAAATAGGCCACCTCTCAAGTGAGGAGAATGAGGGAAGATGGCTTTAAAGGCCATTTAGGTTTGAGTTGAACATTTGGAGAACGAACACTGTCTGATTCATTATCTAAACTGGAATGCTTCTGAGAAGGAATAGGAGCAGGCCCAGAACAGGGCTTCCCCAGGAGGCATGGTACACAGAACCTGTTGGCACTGGGTCTTCAGGCGTCATATCAGGAGCCCTGCACACCCATCTGTCCCATTGTTGGTGGCTTGGCAAGGGTGGAGGTTAAGGCCATACTCAGTTTGTCGTTGACAGACTTGTGCCTGGCTGAGGACTAAAATAGTGTTATTTGTCCATATCTACAAAGCGCCTTAATGCCCCCTCTTGGCTTCTAAATTAAAATTCTTAAGGGATGAGGGAGGCAAACTGTTGGGAAACAAGGAGTGTGAGGCTCATTTCACAGCTTTTCCCTGTGCGAATGTAGACGCCTTTCTAGGTGAACGGAAGAGGGGAGACATGGGTTGGCTATAAGATAAGCTGGCAGTGCTGGAGGCCGAGAATCTGCCTGGCCTTGCCTGCATGTCCAGATGGGGTAGCCCAGCAACAGACATGTTGGCTTCACTCCATCCTTCCTCGTTTCATCCCCTCTTTGCTAATCTTTTAAGGTGGCAGAAGAAGAAGACCTCCCCAAACAGAAAGAACGAACACATTTCACTGTCCGCCTGACAGAGGCAAAGCCTGTGGATAAAGTGAAACTGATCAAGGAGATCAAGAACTACATCCAGGGCATAAACCTCGTTCAGGTGGGGCTCCCTGTGCTCATAGCCCTCTCCACAGCAAGGGCGTACTGACAGTTCCTAGGGCCTTTGCAGGGCGGGCTTGGTTGTGGCAGCCCAGAGCTCCCGTTTCTGACCCCACTGTCTCTGGCAGGCCAAGAAGCTGGTGGAATCACTGCCCCAGGAAATCAAAGCAAATGTCGCCAAAGCTGAGGCTGAGAAGATCAAGGCGGCCCTGGAAGCAGTGGGCGGCACCGTGGTTCTGGAGTAGCTCCCTGCTTTAAGGATTTGTGGACTGGGGTCCTTGGGACCCAGGAGAAGTTCTACCCAATCCCACGCCACCCCCAGCACTAAGCATCCAGATGGGGCAGGAGCTTCTGGTTGAGGCTGTCTGGGAGGGAAAGGTTGGACCTCCTGTGATGGGGAGGGAGGGGCAGCCACTGCCTATATGGGGCACAAAGAGCAGCTCTGGAACTTACCGGGTTAACATGCCCTTCTGTAGCTGCTGAGAAAAATACACTGTTCAGGCTCTGTGCAAAGTGGTGTGCTCAGGGCTGGTGGTGTGAAGGACCACCTGGGGTGTGGCAGCATGGGGCTTTTCCAGGCTGCTCTTGCCCCTTGCCACCCTTCCCTATCCAGGACATTTCATTTGAGGAGGTACAGACATTCATCAGTTCCCCTGTGTAGGGTCTTGTCCTCTGGGGCCCCACAGCTGGTTGTATCTGTGTAGACACAGCAAGACCTGGTGTGAGGCTGTGGGGTGGGATGTTGTCTAGGATTTGGGTGTGAAACTTCCCTGTGTTTAGGTGCTGGCCCTGGTGTTTAAAATGGCACACAGTGCGGCACTGGCCAATCAACCAAGCCAGTCTTGGGGCTAGCAGTGTATCTCCCAGCTGAAGGAGGGTGGGAGCTGAGCTGTTGATCCAAGTACCTAGGGGGATGCACAGGACTAAGGGGGCACACTTGCCATCTGCTGGGTTGGGAATGTTGTGTTATGGGGACCATTGGGGACTTTATGACTGGGCAGAATGGCAGGAGGGGCATGTGTGTGTGTAGGACCTGGCAGTGCTCACAGGTGAGGCATGAAGTAGCTGGTACTAGACAGGGCTGCTGTCAGGCTAGAGACCCTTTCAGGGTCATTGGCCTCCAGTCTCATGCCCGCCCATTTGCAGTGGAGCCTGGGAGTGGGTTCCTTCCTAGTAAGCCTTTACAGGCATTGCCCAGGGGCTCAGGAGTACACAGAAAGCTGGTAGCATAACCCACTCAGCTCAGAACCTTTGTGGTCTCCTTTGAGAGGCCAGAAGGAGGCACTGTGGGATTGCTGTCCTACGAGGCATGACTGTCTGAGGAAGCTAGCAGGCTCCAGTGCAGGCAGTCCACTATGCAAAGTGTCCCTGACTGGACCTCCTGGACTCTACCCTGTAGGTCCTAACCTGCCAGTAAGCTCCTTGGGTTAATTCTCCACCCACACATCTCTGCACCTTTCCCTCCACAGAGGTGACATGACCAAAGGCCTGGGTGCAACCTGCCAGGTGCCCTGCTGACCCAGAAGAAGGCAGCATAAAGGTCTGGGCTCAGGGATGGACCCAAGCCCAGGCCCCTCCTATGGTCTGCAGAGTCCCTCTAATCTGAGCTTCATCTCTGTATGGAGTTATGCCCCATAAAGGTCCTTCTGTATCCTCCTGGACTCCTGAAATGGGGCTGACCTTGACGTCTTGGGCCATTGAGTTAGCCTCATGTCACCTGCTAGAAGGTGGTACCTGTCCTTCTGAATATACATGCCTGCTGGGTGCTCTGCTCCTGATCACCCTCTTAGATACTTGAAGGTAGCTGTAAGGACCCTGGACCTGAGGGATTGGGGGTACAGCTCAGTAGTAGAGCACTTGCCTGGTATGTGGAGGACCCTGGGTTCCAGCCCAAAAAATAGACCGTATCTTTCTTGGGTAGTTCCTTCTACAACAGAGGGGTGGCGAGTAGCTCAAGTGGTAGAGCACCTGCCTAGCAAGTGTGAGGCCCAAAGTTCAAACCCCAGTACTGCCAAAAGATAGAACTGCCTCATCTGAAAATAGGTTTGATGTGAACAGTGTTGGGTAGGGTGTGGCCCTGAGTTCCTGGAGGGCTCTTGGCCTTTACCCTTTGGGCCTATCTACTGGAGGTGGTTCTGCCAGGCTGACCTAACTAGCAAACTCAGCCCTGAGTTCAAACCCCAATCCCACCAAAAGAAAAATCAACAGAATGATGAATGACTGGAGGTGTGGCTCAAGCAGTAGAAGGCCTGCTTTGCAAGCATTCCACCTTCATCCATGTTGGGTCAAATGGGACCAAGAGCAGGCCCACAGCCAGCTGACTCCTACCCCCAGAGACTCCCACTTAATGAATTTCTTGCTATCTGCCCTTGGTTAGGCATCCACCCTGAGGCACTGGCTGTATGCCAAGGACTCGGGTATAACATTCTGTGGGCATTGATCCCTATCCAGAGTCTGGCTGGTGTTAGTAACATTGTCCAACTATCTCAGCTACCAGGGTCTCCTTAAGTGGCCCAAGCAGACAAACAGTCCTGCTGTTTGCGGTGGCTCACTCCTGTAATTCTATGTACTTGGGAAGCTGAGATCAGGAGGATCATGGTTCCAGGCCAACTGAGGCAAATTGTTCACATGACCCCATCTCCAAAGTAACCAGAATAAAATGGACTGGAGGTATAGCTCAGACAGTAGAACACCTGCTTTGCAAGCGTGTAAGCCCTAAGTTCAAATGCCATCCCTAACAAAAAACTTAATCATTTGCTTCAAGGCTGGGATTACAGGCCTGTAGTACCACATCCAGCTGTCCTATAGCTTATAAACAAACCTGATCGATTTGAGGATCCAGTTAAGAGATCTTCCTGAGTTCCCTGGCCTAGGATTTGTAAAGACCACTTTTCTTAAAGGGCCCAGACTTGGGTGTATTTCCTGTTTTCTAAGATTCTCCCGTCTCTGGCCACCCTTTCACCGAATTTCCAGCACTTCCCGAGTTCACAAATTATAGACTGCTACCACTGTTTATGATCCTCTTCTTTGAAGTATCTTCAGTCCCTCTGAGCTCTGGGCCTCCTCTTCCTGGTTGGGGCTGGCTTTTGCTCTGTGCCTTGCCAGTAACAGGTTCCTAACCCTGTCTTACTAGTGGCTGTGGTGCATAGGCAGACTGCAGCCTCCCATCCTTCACCCAGTCCACTCCTTCCTGGGCTGTTACACAGACCTGGGGACGTTGTGACTATGGCTGCTTCCCCTGTCACCTCTGCCCCCCAGTTTGTTTTCTGTCACCTTTTTGATGTGATCACTCTGATAGTGACTAAAGTCTTGGTTACAGCAAATGAGATACAAGCAGCCGTGGACATAGCTGAGTAACCTGCAGTGACTTGGGGCAATCCTGGGAGGCCACTACTTTTGCTTAGAAATTTGTGAAGATGTAGCTGTTTGTCCAGGGCTACTTCTGCATTCTAACTGTAGGATCTGTTAACTCTGTTTTTAATGAAGTATATCTTGGGAGTCACTGGTGTATTTTAGCTGTGAAAGCCATTTCTGCATCTCTACTGAGTCCAAGGCCTTTCCTTGGTGTGGCCCCTAGACCCCTGACAAAACATCTGGGCTTAGACACCAACACGGGCACGGCCAGCTGTTCATTGCCCTTGCTTCAGCCTTGGCCTCAAAAACTGCTTGGGGCTTTAGAAGACAGTCTTTTCTCTAAGTGCCTGTTAGGCAGACACGGCGGGTTTAGTCTGCATTTTCTGTGTCCCGCACAGCTAAAGAATTGCTGGGCGCTCAGAGGCAAGGCTGGACTAACCAGTTCTGGGGTCCAGGAATTGTTTTCCCAATGTACATCACAGGCCAAACTGGAACCACAGGACACAATCCCTTATCCACATAATCCAGCCCTAAAGCAGCCTTGGGGGGACGGATTTCACTTTAAGTCAGGAGTATTTTCTTAACCTTTGTTGGAAGTGGGATCAGAGTGGGAACCTCGATGTATGTGTGTTTCTCCTGCTGGAGCCAGGCAGATTACAGGTGCATCACAGGAGCCTTGAATGCAGTGCCCCTGCACGGACAGTCCAGAACCCACCACCAGGGTGGATACCTGGGGCTGTCCTGAGCAAGCCTGGGCTGGTAACTCACAGGGTGCTGTGTTTAGGTGGATGGGGGTGCAGTGAGCCTTTACTAAGTGCCCTTTGACCCTAGTTTGTGTTTAATCTGCAAATTGGTCTCAAGGTTTTCTGTCCCCCTCTGTGGCTGAGCGAGGGCTGGGCCATCGTGTGGGGGGGGTGCAGGGCCATTCCCTCAGCACGTGATCCCCGCCCGGGTAACACTGGCCAGGGTGCAAGTTGAGGCCCCAGCAGCGTCTTGGGTGCTCTGTAGGGATCAGATTTCCTGGGGGGGGGGGTTGGCTCTGGCAGAGTGACCTTCGGAGTCGCGTCCCAGGCCATGGAGTGGAGGTGGCTGCTCGGCTGGTCCCTGGGCGACGCAGCGGCAGGAAAGCGCCCCAAGCTAGTTTGAGTTGCTGCGGTCGCTTTAAGACGCGTCCGGCGGGTTGGGGGCGGGCCTTGAGGCCCCTCCCACCGAGGCGGAGTCTAGAAGGACCCGCCCCCGGGGTGCGCGGGCGCGCGGTGGCACTTTGAACCGGGCTCTCGGCCGTTGCGGCCGGAGTCGTGGTCCGGACCGGGTTCAAGGGAACCGGCAGCCGCTGCTCCGGCCATGGCGGCCGAGGAGCGCGTGTCGCGCTGGTACTTCGGGGGTCTGGCCTCCTGCGGGGCCGCCTGCTGCACGCACCCACTGGACCTGCTCAAGGTGAGGCTGGGCCCGACGCCGAGGGCGCGCGGAGGGCAGCGAGGCCCCGCCCGGCCGGGCGCCGCAGGACGCTTGCTCCGGCCGCAGCCTGGCAGGGCATTTTGGTGATTACCCCGGCCGCCGGGTGAAGGAAACTGCGACGCCCACGGCCGCCTGGGCCGCGGTCAGTGCTCTGTCCCGGAGGACTTTGGGCGAGGCTCCATGAATGTCTACGGGCTGGGGGTGGAGGATCTCTGGGGACCCTCTGCAGGTGGCAGCGCGGCCCTGAGAGGACAGCCCTCCCTCCTCAGTTTACCAGCTGGCTCCCCCATTCTTGGCAAGTGGCCGTCCATCCCCAGCTCTGCGCTCCAATACCTGAGTAAACTTGGCCTTTTCGTTTTATTTACTTACTTATTGTGGTACTGGCGTTTGAACTCAGGGCCTTCACCTGGAGCCACTTTACCAGCCCTTTTTTGCGATGGGTTTTTTCGAGATAGGGTCTCGCGAACTATTTGCCCAGGCTAGCTTCGAACCACTATCCTCCTGATCTCTGCCTCCTGAGTGGCCAGGATTACAGGCATGAGGCACCGGCGTCCGGCAAACTTGGCCTTTCTGACCCATTCATCGGGCCCCAAACATTTTACTACAATTTGATTAAAAGATGGGAGGGTTGGAGGGGTGCCCTAGGGACTTGCCTGGCCCCAGCGCACCCAGGGCACTGGCCAAGCCGCCTGCACCTGGTGAATACTTGCCATCTGATGTGGAAGAGGAAATGGGCTAGGTGAGTGGTTTGATCCTTGCCCCCCAGCTTCCCCCAGAGTGGTGAATGGGACGGGGAGGGACATTAGAACCAGCACAGCTCCAGGTAAGATGCCAAGAGACCCTGAATGAAAGGGGCTCCAGCCCCATAAGAATGAGCATCTCAGCACTAGAAACATATATGCTTTCTTCTTTTTTTTTTTTTTTTTTTCCTTTAAAAAAAAAAAATGCTTATAGGGCAAAATAAGACAGAGCTCCTCTTGTTTCCCAGGGCCAGCTGAGGGAGTGTTTTTGATCCTGGCTCACTACAGAGAACAAAGAGAGGGCTCGAGCTTTACTCTCGCTGCCCAGGGGTCTCTGTCCTGTGTTCACAGGGTGGCCTGTGAGCAGGGTGCAACTGACCTGGTCCCCTCGTTCCCCCTTACCACCTCCCACATGCCTGGGCCGGTGAACCTGTGTTGGGGCCTGCCACTGCAGGAGCATCTGTGTACCTCAGCCTGGTCCTCTATTTCCTGAAGAGGGTTGGGCTTTTCTAATTAGTAAGGACACTGGCTGCCGGGTGCAGATTGTTGCTGAGACCTCACTTGTCCTGGGAGGGGCCTTCCATAGGTCTAGATCTAGACACTGGGGCCAGGAAACTGCTCTGGTTGCCTGAGAGTTGGAGCAGTAGCCAGCAGGAAGATACAGTTTGCTTGGAGAACAGGCACCCCATCCTTCAGGCTGTTCTTCTAAGTCTTCTGGAACTGCCCACAGGCCCCCTCCCCCACTCTGGGGTCAGGCTGATGTCTCTGACCTGTCAGTGAGCTCTGGAGGCCTCACACCACCCCCTCCTCCCAGTCAGCCCTTCTGGGAAGTTGGCAGGCAGTAGGTAATCTGGCATTGCTTGCTGTTGTCCACTGTCCAAGGCCTCTTTGGGCGTCACTGCTCCTGGACCTGCCCCCACCCAGGTGCTCTGCACGCTGCCTAGAGCCATCAAGGAAAGCTGCCACCAAGTGGAGCGGGAGCACCCTCTGGCACTGGGGAGCATGTGGCCCCATGCCAGTGAACAGTGGGCAGCAGTGTCCAGCTGCAGAGGAGGCTGTGGTCAGGGTTTTGTTCTGACAGCTGCTTACTGGGACCATTCGAAAAATTACTTTTTTGTTTTGTTTCATTTTGTTTTTTGAACAGGCTCTCACTATGTGTCCAGGGTTGTCCTTGAACCCAAGATCTTCCTTCCTCAGCCTGCCAAGTGCTATATAGGCTTGTGCCACCATGCCCAGCTTTGAGAATTTTTTTTTTTTTAAAGTATAACTCAGTCTATGGAGAGAAGTTGTTTTGAAGCTTCTCGGGCTGTCCACTTTACCCCATATTCTGGCTTGGTCCTGCTGCCCATGTTACCACTCTTCCTCCTGTCTAGTCCCTCTGCCCTGCCCAGCTCACACTGAGCTCCTGTTGCTGAGCCAGGCTCCAGGCCCCCTCTGACCCCACCCATCTTTGCTGTCAGGAGCCTCTCCCTATCTTTGATAGCACTGAGCCCACAGGATCATTGTGGGGGGGTCTCAAAGTGGTTGATTCTGTAAAAGGTCTCAGCAGAGCTGACCTGTGTCGGGGGGCGGACAGCAGCCCCTTTGCGCCTCGTCTCTGCCAGCCTGTGGCTGGGAGGTTAGCGCCCTGTTCTGCACCAGTGTGACCCCCACCCTACCACAGGTGCACCTGCAGACACAACAGGAGGTGAAGATGCGGATGACCGGCATGGCGCTGCAGGTGGTGCGCTCTGACGGCATCTTGGCACTCTACAACGGCCTGAGCGCCTCGCTGTGCAGACAGGTGCGGTGCCAGCCTTGGGCTCTCCTCCCAGGCCTTCTGTCCCCACAAAGCGCTTCCTTTCTTTTGCGCTGAAATCCACCTCCAAGGGCCTCCCAACCCCTCCCCGACCAACTCTCAGGTTCTGGTCCCAGAACCCAGGGTGGCAGATGTGCCTGTTGGGGCTGGAGCAGCTCCTATCTCGCTCCTCTGAGCCGTGCCCCTTTCCCAGATGACCTACTCCCTGACAAGGTTCGCCATCTATGAGACCGTGCGAGACCGCATGTCCAAGGACAGCCAGGGGCCTCTTCCCTTCTACAGCAAGGTGCTGCTGGGTGGCTTCAGCGGTGAGTGCCAGGTAGGAGGGGCCGGACCCGGGCCAGGAGTGGGGGCAAGGGGAATCTTCACGTGTTGGCTCTGGCATTTGTGTCACCCCAGGTTTAACTGGAGGCTTTGTGGGGACCCCTGCAGACTTGGTCAATGTCAGGTTTGTGTGTACCCCTTATCTCTCAAGGTCATGGGCTTTCCCATCCCCAAACAGGCAGAGGACTTGCCCAGGTTACTTGCTGGAGTCTCCAGCATGATCAGTCTGGAAAAAGCCACTCGGGCCCTGGAGCCCTGGACGTGGAGGGTGGACAGCCCTGGGTCCCAGCAGAGTGAATTCACCACTGCCCTTGGGTCTTTGAGGGACCTGTGTGTCCAGCATGTCCACTTTACCTGCTTCTCTGATTCAGGATGCAGAACGACATGAAACTGCCCCTGAGCCAGCGACGCAAGTGAGTAGTGGGCTGGGCTTTTCCCTGGGGGCCAGTGAGGTCAAGAGGCCTAGGCCAGCATGGACCCCTGAGCAGCCAGGACTGCAACAGCCTGCACTGTCCATTGTTTTTAAACAAATACTGTGCATGGTTCCTCTGTCCCCCAAGACCTTTGGGTTCTTTTCTTGTAGGAAGAATCTCGCTAGGTTCGGGGCTGCTCCCCAGGCTAGCCTGTCTGGAACCTGCTGACGCTTGGGGCAGTCTTGTGGGGCTTGACCAGTGCAGCCACACCTAAGGCATAGGGTGTGAGACTCATGCTCACACACACAGGCTTGGAGTAGCAAGTGACCCATCTGTCCACTCCCACAGTGACCACCAGGAGCAACACGGTGGGGTTGGGGGTCATGCCCCTTGTTCTTCCCTCTAGCCTCCTCTCTGACCATAATCTGAGCCATCTCACCTCCCCCCTTAGGGACCCAAGGAAGTTTCTGGTGTTTTTGTTTGTTCCTTTGTTTTTGATTTGTTTTGGAGGGTGTGTGTGCGTTACTGGGGATTGAAGTCAGGGCCTCGCTCTTGCTAGGCAAGTTCTCTACCGTTTGGGCTATGCCCCCGCACTCTTCCTGACTTCTTGTTGGTTCATCTTAGACCTACCATCCTGGAGGGCAGAGCCACACAAACTTAAGGCTCTGGGGGAAGAGGGGACCTCCATTCCTGGGACTGGCAGGGCAGGGTGACCAAGGCTTCGCCCACAGACAGGACCAGCCTAAGCAGAGGGGCTGCAGTTCATTTCCTCAATCCTGTCCCTGTGATGCTTCTACAAGAGCCACGTGGCCTGTGGTGTGGGTGGGGCTCTTCCCGGGACTGGGGAGGGGTCCCCCTTGGAGCTGGTGGACAGGATGAGCCTCGTGCTGCCTGTTGTATACCCCGCAGCTATGCACACGCCCTGGATGGCCTGTACCGCGTGGCCCGCGAAGGTGAGAGGACAGGCCTGCGTGGGAGGGCATGCGGGAGAGGGGACACAGGACAGTGGGGATGACTGGGCTGGGAACCCATGCCCAGCCTCATCCTCTTCCTGCAGAGGGTCTGAAGAAGCTGTTTTCAGGCGCGACCATGGCATCCAGCCGTGGGGCCCTTGTCACTGTGGGGCAGGTAAGGCTCTTGCGCAGGGCAGGCCTTGTGGGCAGTGTCTGTAACCTCTGACTTCCATCCTCAGGAGTCACAGTGCGTGACAGTGGGCATGACAATCCCTTCTGCCATCTCTGGGGGTGTGGGGGGTAAGCACAGATGGCTAAGGGCTGTAGCCTGGGTGTGACATTGGGCAGGTCCTTCCCATCTGGGCCTTTCCTGCCTGCCCAGGTCTGGTGATATAGGTGATGTGTAGATGTTGGTCCTGCCTGGCAATGTCACCGTGGGGCCCTGTATGCTTTCCCCGAGCTGGAGGCCATTCTTGGGCCCTGACGGTCCCTGTTCCCCCTTACAGCTCTCCTGTTATGACCAGGCCAAGCAGCTGGTCCTCAGCACTGGATACCTGTCCGACAACATTTTCACTCACTTTCTCGCCAGCTTCATTGCAGTGAGTGGTAGGAGTGGCGGGGTGGGGCCTGACCTAGCCTTGGAGCTGAGGACAGCCAGGATGAGGCCAGGGTTTGAGGAGCTCCATGAGGCGGGTGAGCCGCTGGTGCCTCTCTGGAGCCACCTTTGTGGGTGCCGAGGCCTTGAGAGCCTACAGCTCAGCCCTGGCTAGGACAGCCCCTCATGCTCCCCAAGGCCCACCTGCAGCCTCGGACACTACCTGGTAGTTTTTGGGCAAGGGACTCTTTTTGAGCTGGCCTGTGGGTGGGCGGGCATGCAGTGAGGGTGCCTGGGTGGCTACAGACCCATTGATGATGAGCCCCCTCCCCAGGGTGGTTGTGCCACATTCCTGTGCCAGCCCCTGGACGTGCTGAAGACCCGTCTGATGAACTCCAAGGGCGAGTATCAGGTAAGGACTAGGGCGCTATAGGCTGCCAGGGCCAGGCTGAACGTCCTGCCAGTCGCTACCATGCTCCAGGTTGCTGGCCTCCTCACTCTGAGCCTTGGCCCCTTCATCCCGGGAATGCAGACACTGCCCATCTGTACGTAGGGACCAAGGGACAGGGCTGTCCCCCCATCATGTTTTCTCTTCCAGCTGCTCACCTCTGGGTGGCCCTTGGCTGGGGAAAGAGCTATGCCTTTCCAACGCTTTTGCCTTGTTTTTTGTTTTTTTTTAAGCCAAATTTCCTTTAAAATTAATGGAGTAATTTATAATTAACATAGTCAGTAGAATTTGGCCCCCTGTACCCAGTGAGCATGCTGCTCCCAGCTTCCCCAACCCCTACTATGTGTCCATGTTCCTGGGTGCCTATTTGTCCCTTGCTTTTCTTCCTCATCCCACAGTATCACAGATGATCAGGGTGCTGTTCACAGCTCCCTCCTACCTGCCATATGCCTACCAGTCATTGGGATGGACCTTCAAGCCCTGGTTGACTATGTCAGTGGACCTGGCGGCTGTCGACCTGGCTTGCATACCCTTGACTTTGTGATCCTGGTTCCTGGTTAATGCCATAGGTTGCTGTCCTTGAGGACACTCAGTCATACCCGTTGTCCTCACACCCTTCAGTGAAAACCCTCATAACCCATCTGCGTCTCTTGCAGGGTGTTCTCCACTGTGCCATGGAGACAGCAAAAGTTGGACCACTGGCCTTTTTCAAGGTGTGGTGGGGTGGCAGGGACGATGTGTTCCGGGCAGTGGGACCATGTCCCTCTGGGCTCTCCACATCTCCATCTCCTGTGTCTCCACCCAGGGCCTCTTTCCCGCCGCCTTCCGTCTCGTCCCCCACACTGTGCTTACTTTTGTGTTTCTGGAACAACTGCGGAAAAATTTTGGCATCAAAGTGCTGACCTGACCTGACGGCACAGGGACAGCTGGGCTGTGCCTGGCTACCACCCCAGGCTCTTTGGAATCCTCCTTCCCTTCCCATCCCTTGGGCTCCTGCCCTGCCTGGGCCAGGGCTCACTCCAGTGGCCTTTGTTCCCTCCCTGCACCCACTGGAGTGAGTGGCATGTCCACTTCACCTGCTCTGGAGTCCTTCTCACTAAATGTTTGCCTCGTTCTTTCTTCCCCAGTGATGATTCACTCAGGAGAAAGGCGAAGAGCAGTCCCCAGGCTGGTCCTCACCCTGCCCAGGCGCTTGCATGGTTCTGCCCAGTGAGCAGTTAAGAACTGGGCTGAAGCTCCATCTTCCAGCAGCTTCCACCCATGACTTGAGTGGCAGGGTGGGTGTGTGGACCGCAGCAGCTGCCCACCAGACTGCGTGAGCAAGTGCACTCTTAAGTCATGAGAGGGACATAGCTGTAGCAGCCATGAAGACCCTGCCCCAGGAGAAGGAGACACCATTTGGAACACCAGCAAGTGCCAGAATGGGAGGGTCCAGGGTAGGCATCTGAGGTCTCTGTGCACCCCGCCCTCCCATGTCCAGCTCCAGCTGCTTAACGGTCAGTTTTGCTGAGGCTTCTCAATGCCAGCAGGCTGCTGCTGTCTTCAGGGGCTGCATTCTCCCCTCCCAGCTCCTTGGGAATGAGGCCACAATGTTGGAGGCCACACTGGCAGAGGTGGGAGCAGCAGAGGGCAGAGAACCCTCTATGGTTTTTCTCCCCGTGTAGCAGGTGGTCACCCTCACAGTCTCCTAGCAGCCAAAAAAAAAAAAAAAAAAAAAAAAACCACCACCAAAGCAGCCTGTTTTCCACATACCGGGTTGGACCCAACGTGGGGGTTGAGCACAGGCATGTCTGCCCACCCTGGCCTTAAACCTCGGACAGGCCAGTGGGCCTAGGGGCCGTGCTCACACAGCTCTTCAGGGGATCTAATAATAAAGGAGAGTGACCTGCTCCATGTGTCCCCTCTCATTACTTGTCCACTGCACCAAGGTGCTTATTATCTTTGACTGCCCAGGGGCATCAGGAACCCTTCTGCACCTCTGAAGGGTGGTTCTCTGGTGTACGGGGGCAGGGCCCAGGTCCTGGTGGGAAGATGCCCTGGCCCTGCCTGCACACAGGCAGAGAAATTGGGGTGCAGAAGGGAGCCCCTGACACCTGGTCATTTTTCTTTGTTCATGTTTTGGTGTCAAATCTCATAATCCTTTGCTAAATCTGATGTCATTAAGATCTAGCCCTGTGTTTTCCCATTAGATATTGGAAGAGGCTGGGTATTTTGGGTCATTCCTGTAATCAGTCTTGGCCTAGTAAGCCTGAGGCTCTGAGTTCAAATCCCATACAACCAAAAATATATATATATATTGTGAGACTACCGAGGGTACCATTGGCCACATTTAAAAAAAAAAATTGACTGGCATGTAACCATTTGGTAGAGTGCATGCTTAGCATATGCAAGGCTCAGGGTTCAACCTCCAGACCTTAAAAAACAAAAAACCTACACACACACTACTCTTCAGCAGCTGACTTAAAGTGCCCAGACTTGGTCAATAACTTCAGCTTCCCTTATTGTTTGTCTCACTTCCACCTCAAACCAACAAGAGGAAGCCAGGTATGCTCCCTGACCAATCCCACGGGAGGCTACCTCCAACCTCCCTGGTTGTCAGGGCTCACCTGAGCCCTCCCTGCCTCCACTTCTGCTGTTGCTAGGCAATGGCCAGCCCCTGGCTGTGGCAAGCCCTGGACAAAGAGCCTGCACTGTCTCACTGTCTCCCAGGCATGGTGTGCGCTCCTTCCCACCAGACCTTAGACGTCCTGATGTCTTGCATCCCCAGGTAGCCGAGTGTGTGGTGTGAGGTAAGGGTTCCACCTCCTCCTCCGGTGGATTAGAACTGTTTCAGGGGCCATTTGTTGGGAAGACTGTTTTCTCTGCGTAATTGTCTTGGCACCAGTTGAAGTTTCCTGACAGAAAATCACTGTGTTACTTTTGGTAAACTATAGTCATTCCTTTTTTTTTTAGTGGCACTGGGGTTTGAATCAGGGCTTCACCCTTGCTAAGCCGACTAGAGCTACACCTCTAGCTCTAAAATCACTTTCTTAAGAAAAAAGACCGAGGGTGACAGAATGCTGACAGGTCAGTGCTTGGAGCGAGCCCAGAGGCAAGTGGGAAATTTATCTGCTCTTACCCTCAGGGCCACATAGCCTGTTGAAGGGATCCAGAAGCCAGGGCTAATTGTGGGGCTGGTCCATAACTCCCCGCCCCCAAAGGTGCAGAGCCAGGAGTCCCTAGAGTGGCACTGCCACCAGGGGCTGTCCTCTGGCCTGCCCCAGCCTTGTTTCCCATCTCCTTAGCTGCTGTCTTTGAGGGGGGCAGGGAGGTTTGACCTTGTCCTTCCCCTATAGCCCTGGAGAACCTGTGATTCCTCCCACCCCACCTCATCTCCTGCACCTTTCCCTGCAGGGAAGGCTGCCAGGCCTGGCCCCAACAAACCAGACTGGGCGGTTTCTTGCCTCTAGAGGCTCTGTGTAGGCAGGACTGGCCATGAGGCTGCTAAGGAAGGAGGTTGGGTGAAGTGCCAGCTTCCAGCGGGGGTGGGGTGGGGTGGGGTGGGCGGAGCCCTGGCTGCACTGCAAATCAAAGCAGTTTTGAGAACGCGAGACTTTGTCACCTCACCCACCCCAGAGCTGGGTGTCTAACCTAGAGCATACTGCTATCCTATCCAAGTTACAGGCCAGACTCCACAACCCAGGAAGCCCACCCTGAGATAAGATGAGGCAGTGGGGACTGTGAACCACACCTGGTTTTGTTGCCAAAGAGTGGGACCCAAACCCAGAAATGTGGGATGGGAGAACAAGAGGTACAGCCCTTGACTGGACTCTGTTTACATAAAACTAACTCTCGAACTCTTAATCTGTGTGTCATGGTGCACACAGGAGGAGGAGGCAGGAGCTAGAGTTTAAGGCCAGCCTGGAATACACAGTGTAAAAAAACACCAAAAATCCCACGGGGCAATCTAGGAAACTTGAGCCCCGACTTCACGTGTGAGGATATGAGAGCGCTATTACTACCTTTTTTCTTTATATCCTGGGGATGAAACCCATGGCCTCCCATGGATTCTAGGCAGGTTCTCTACCACTGAGTCACATTATTACATCTTCATGTGTTAAGAACCACTACTGTAGTTACGGCAAGTATATCTATTTTTTTCCTTTTTGGTAATACGAACTCAGAGCCTCATTCTTGATTGGCAGGCGCTCTACCACTTGAGCCATGGCCCTTTTTGCTTTAATTATTTTTGAGATAGAGTCTGGTTTTATGGCCTGGCCAGCCTGGACTAGGATCCTCCTATTTGCACACTTACCCACATGGCTGGGATGGGAAGCACACATTACCACCTTGCCCAGCTTTTATTGGCTGAGATGGGGTCTCTTAAAGTATTTGCCCAGGCTGGCCTCAAACCGCAGTCCTGATTTCCTAAATAGCTAGGATTACAGCAATGAGCCATGGCTGTTCTCTTCCAGTATCTCAGAAAAAAGCATAGGGCTAAATCTTAATGACATCAGATTTGGCAAAGTATTCTTAGATTTTTTTGTTTTGTTTTTGGTTCTGGGGTTTGAACTCAGGGCCTTCACCTTGAGCCACTCTACCAGTCCTTTTTTGTGATGAGTTTTTTTGAGATAGGGTCTCAGGAACTATTTGCCCAGGCTGACTTTGAACAGTGATCCTCCTGATCTCTGCCTCCTAAGTAGCTAGGGTTACAGGCGTGAACCACTGGCACCTGGCAGAATTCTTAGATTTGACACCAAAACATGAGCAATGAAAGAAAAAACAGCTGGGAGCCAGTGGCTCAAGCCTGTAATCCTAACCACTCAGGAGGCAGAGATCAGGAAGATCACTGTTCGAAGCCAGCCTGGGCAAAATAGTTTCTGAGACCCTATCTGGAAAAGCCCATCACAAAAACAGGGCTGAAGGAATGGCTCAAGTGGTAAGAGTTCAAGCACCAGGACCCAGGTAGTGACACTGGGATTTGAGCTCGGATTCCTGCTTGCCTGGAAGGCTGATATCTGGAGGATCATAGTTCAGAGCTAGCCTGGGCAAAAAGTGAGACCCTCCATCTCAACAGAAAAGCCAGGCGTGGTGTGTGACTGTCATCCCAGGTACACAGGGAGGTGTAAATAGGATTGTGGCCCTGGTGAAAATTCAAGACCCTGTCTGAGCACAATCCCTGAGCTCAAAACCCAGTATTGCGGGGGAAAAAAAAAAAAAAAAAGGACCTAGGCGGGGGCAGTGACATCCCTGTAGTCCCAGCACTAGGGGAGACTGGGACAGGAGGATGGCTTGAGCCCAGGAGTCCAGACCAGCCTGGGCTACATAGCAAGACTCTGGTTCAAAATCAGCTCCTCACCAAAACAAAAATCCCCAAGAGAAATACAAAGACGAGAACAAAACAAAGCACCCCTCTGTCCACACTGCCCCAGTCCAGCCATCTCCAGGAAGTGATGTAGACTTGATAAAACTGCTAAAATGAGGCTGTGGCATGGTGAGTATTGAGCGTTTTGCTTAGAAGGAGGAGAATATGCTTAAGTTTAAGCAGAATTTGATTAAAGGAAAATATCAAGCAAACCATGCTGCTTCCTTTGTGCCTGGTACGATGTGGTATGATGGGTGTCTGAGGACACCTTGTGACATTCTGTCCAGCAGGGCCCATTTCGCTCCCGTCCTTGACACAGCCCTTAATGGGATTTTGGGGTTGTGGTGGAATCAGCACAGAGGGCAGAGCAGAAAGGACTTTGAGGGTGGAGCAGCCTTTTCCTGCCGATGTTGGGAATGAATGTGGGGCCCTGAGTATCTTCCCATCTTCTTGGAATTATTTAATCTATCAGCAGTGGGTTTTTGTTTTATTTATTTATTTATTTTTTGGTGGGACTGGGATTTGAACTCAGGACTTTGCTCATGCAAAGCAGGCACTCTACTCCCTGGGCCATACTTCCAAGTCTGTTTTGCTCTGGTTATTTTGGGGATGGACTCCCATGAACTGTTTGCCTCTGTGGTCCTGATCTTGGCCTTCCAAGATCCTTCCAAGTAGTAGCTAGAATTACAGCTATCAGCAGTTTTAATTAGTTTTGCATATTTTTTTCAATACTGAGGTTTGTATTTTTGCTTTTTTATGTAACTCATGTCCCACAATTCCAAGTCCAGAAGTGCTGAGTGATGAAGGGTTTTCTTAGGGCAGGGGCTTCCTTCCCACCCAACCTAGCTGTGGCTCCTTCACCAAGGAAACAGCCCTGTCCCAGAAATTCCCCCATACAAGAATTTAGCAGAAGAAACAAAAAAACAAATGAAGTCAGAGGAAGCTCTAGTCTTCAAAAAAATACTTTGCATAAGGGATGTTAGCTCCTGAGAGATGATGGAAAATTTAGAGAAAATAAGCCCTGTGGATTTGCTCTCTTCCTCCTGCTCCTTGTCTTCCTCCTCCTCCTCACTCTCGTCCTTCACCTTCTCCCTCCCCTCCTTCTCCCTCCCCTCCTTCTCCTCCTCCTCCCTCCTCCTCCCTCTCCCTCCACCTTCTCCTTCTCCTCCTCTACCTCCTCCTTCTCTCCCCCTCCTTCTCCTCTCCTCCTCCTCCTCGTTCCTTTCCCCCTTCTCCCTTCTTCCTAACTGTGGACAGCAGGAGACACCAGAAAGAGTAGGCACAACATTGCACACAGTGTCCCACAGGACCAGTCCAAGGGACCAGTGCCCCTCCACTGTCCATGGCCTCCTTCTTCATCTCCAGGTGAGGCTGACCCTGGTCTTGGCCCGGAGGTTGCCTGGCCCTGGCACCTCCATCCAGGGTCCTTGCCTTCTCTTTCTGATCAGCTCACACTATGAAGGTGACCTGGTAACTCACCCCACCCTGTGGGTCACTTCCTCAGCCACACTATTTTCTACAGCACTACTGTGTTCTCTCCTGGCAGGTGGATGTGCCTGGGCCCTGTTGTCCTGGCTCCTGGCCACATGACCCTTTCCCTGCTGACCTGGGTTGGACTCTGTTGCAGGTGGCTGCCTCAGGTCCTCTGAATTCTTGCAGGACGGAGAGGGGGCCCTGGCCTCCTGGGAGGAGGCTACTGAAAGGAATGTGGGTGATTGGGAAGACGTCCAGGCTGCTTCTGCCCACACCGGCTCCACCAGGAACTCTCCCACCCGCCTGCCTCACTTCGTTCTTGGGAAATTGTTTCAGGAAAGGCCTCACACCTGGGCCCCCAGCTCCAGCAAGCAGAGTGAGGGGAATGTTCACATGGCCCTCAGAGCAGAGCTGAAGAATTAAAGGACCCTTTGAGCTTGACTTTCAGTGAGGCAAGGAGTTTCATAATTCTATTCGAGAACAAGGTGTACCCTTTGATTTGTGAATTAGTCCAGAGACACCTGGGGACTCTTTTTTTTTTTTTTTATCTCGTGGGAAGGGTTCCCCAACAGAGATGTTCTCCAGGGTTCCTGTTCTCCCCTCTGGGATCAACCCTTTTCTCTGATTGCTCCCATCTTTGTCCTTTGTCTCTGTGGTCCATATGGACACTTCGCCTCTCCCACCCCCAGCTGGCGGGCAGCATTCCGGCTGCGATGGTCTGGGTCACCTACCGCCCCCTTCTGGTCTTTCCCTCTTCACCCCTGCTGGCTTCCTCACCTCCTGTGTGAGCAAGTGACAAACTGAAGCCATCCACTCCAGTGCCCTTTGCTCTCACTTGGCGTTGTCAAAGGTCAATTTACAACAATCTGAAGATCTTAATTGGCTTCATTTCGATTTTAGAATTCAGCTACACTTCATTGCATAAAATAAACTAGGTTTTCCATTGGGCTGAAGGGAGGTGGGTTTTATAGACAGAAATGGCTTGAGGGAAGCAGGAAAAGACAAGGTCACTTTCTGTGTCAGGGGGACAGGGAGGCAGAGAATAGGAAGATACTTGCTTAGTGAACACCAGGTGACTTCAGTGAGAGGCTTAGGGCAGAAGGAACTTTGTTGTCACACCATTGAAAGTGGTGTTTGGGGAATGTGCCTGCCACCTTTTCAACCCTGCCTGGTCACCTGGGGTGTTGGGGTTGGTGCAGCTCTTGGCTCACAGCAGTGGCTCCTGTGATTCCTATTTAACAAAGAATTTTTTCCTCAATTAGATGTTTGTTCTTTTCTTAGCTAGTTGTGTACCTTTTCCTCCTTCCCTCTTTCTTTCTTTCTTTCTCTCTCTTGTTTTTGGTTTACATGCTTGTATAGACACCTTCCTTCTTGCTAAGTGTCCGTTCTTCCCTCTGCTTGCATGCAGCAACCAACCTCCTCTGGCCCATGCTGAGCTGTCCATGGCTCTGCCAGAGACGTGAGGGTGCAATCATAGGGTTTCCTGGAAAAAGTGGAGCTGACAGGCAGGCAGCAGGCCATGTGAGCAGGTCAAGACAGTGAACCCTGACAGATCACTTTGTTCATGCACTGGTGCAGACTGTGACCAGAAGACTTCCAAAGTCCTTGTGTACTGCAGGGAAGAATCCATGGCAGGACACATGGGTGTAAATGGAGTTTATTAAAAGTTAAGGAAAAGGCCAGGTGCCAGTGGCTCACGCCTGTAATCCTAGCTACTCAGGAGGGAGAGATCAGGAGGATTGCGGTTCAAAGCCAGCCTGGGCAAAATAGGGAAAGGGAGTACAGGTGGAAGCCAGGAAGGAGAGAGAGAGACAGAGACAGAGACAGAGACACAGAGACAGAAAGGGAGAGAGAGAGAGAAGGGAGTGATCCACAGATGACATGCACAGGAATTTCAGGTGCTCAGGGTTCTTGGGTCAGCTCTGAGAATGAAAGCACAGGCGGACTCCAGCAACAGAGGTCGGAAAGATTTTATTTGTAGAGAAGAGAGGAGATAGACTGTGTGGGAATGCAGGGGGAAGGGAAACTGATAGTTCTGTGGGTCAGGGTGGGGATTGGGCTTTATAGCCTTTTTGTGCATTGCCTGAGGGCAGAGGTGCCTTTCAGATGCAGATGGCAGTTTCCCTGGAAGAAGTTCCTCCTTGACGGCCCCGCCCACGGTCAGTCCTTCAATCCCCGCTCTCAATGGTCGCCCTAACTGCTGTTAGGAATATACTGCTTCCTGCTGACAGGGGGCAATGAAGGGGCCCACAGCCTCAGGGCTGACCATGAGAGAGGAGTTAGAGGGGACCACGATAGTAAGGATAGTAGGTCGTTTTCATCTCCATCAGGGGCATTTGTAGTCTGATGGATTCTAGGCAAGAAGAAACAAACTTGACAAGTAAGTTTAAAATGCAGGGCCCAAACACAAGCAAGAGAATAATGGCAACTATAGGCTCCAGAAAGGATAGGAACCAAGTCCTGGAGGGGAGCCAGGATTTTATTTGGTCCCATACCTGTGTGGATACCTGAGTTTCAAGAGATTGCTCCCGGAGCCTCTTAGCCTGCTGGAGAATGTAGTCTGCACGTTCCTCTACAATGCCTGAAGTGTTTATGTATGTGCAACAGCAAGTACTGGCGATGGCACCTACCCCTCCTTCTTTAGCCAAAAGAAAATCTAGGGCCAGGCGGTGGTCCGTGACCACACAGTCAAGGGACGACAAAGACCTTTATATGTCTTTTATGGCAAGGCCTACCTGGTCTGAAGTGCCCTCTACTACTTTGGTTAGGTTTTTTGCAGTTACATGATTGGCAATCACCCCATAGCTTATTCCAGCTAGGGCTGTAACTAATGCTTTTATCCCTAAAACTATTAAAGTAACCTCCCTTTTATGCCCTATGGGAAGCTGTTCCTGTTGTAGTTAGCATTCCTCTTTCCTTCCAGATGGCTGCATGAGTGTGCAGGATCAGGAAGGCATACTTAGATCTGTATAGATGTTGACTCTCTGTTCTTTTGACAGTCTTAGGGCTTCTGTTAGGGCCACTAATTCTGCCAATTGAATACTTGTATTAGGAGGAAGAGGACCAGATTTGAGGATGCCAAATTTTGTTACAACTGCAAACCCTGCATGTCTGACACCATTCTTGACAAAGGAACTGCCATCAGTGTATAATTCTAGATCTGGGTTTTTTAAGGGCTGATCAGTTAAGTCAGGTTGGGCAGCATAATTTTCCATAAGTACCTCCTCACATGAGTGTTCAGGATTTCCCTCTGCCTGTGGTAGAAGGGATGCAGGATTTAGGCTCTGAGAGGTCCTTAAAGTTATTTCTGTCCCTCCCAGAAGCTGGGCCTGATATTTAAGTAGACGGCTGTCAGATAGCCAAAGTTCTCCTTTTGAGTTTAAAATTCCCCCTAGGCCGTGTGGGGTATAAACCGTTAGGGGGCAGTTTAGGATAAGTTTTTGAGCTTCAGGCACTAGAAGGCTGACTGCAGCCACTGCTCTAAGGCATCCTGGTCATCCCTTGGCTACCTGATCTAACTCTTTGCTTAAGTAGCCTACTGGCTGGGCAGTGATGCCCTGGAGCTGAGTCACCATGCCCAAGGCCAGTCCTCCCTTTTCATAGACATATAATTGAAACTTGTCTTGTATTGGGAGACCCAGGGTGGGAGCTGTCATAAGGGCCTTTTCTAACCTGTGGAATGCATTTTCTGACTTGTCATCCCATTCAATAAAGGGTTGGGGATCCTTCTGTGCTTCCTTAAGGATTTGATATAAGGGCTTGGCTAGGTCTGCATATCCCAGGATCCAAATTCTATAGTATCCTGTGACCCCCAAAAAGGCCCTCAATTGCTTCAGAGTTTTAGGTAGAGAAACATCAGGATTGGACAGATTCTATCTTCTTCTACAGCCCTCATTTCTCTCTCCAGGACAAGACCTAAATATGTAACCCTAGACTGACACAATTGGGCTTTTTCTTTAGAGATTTTATAACCTCTGTCTGCTAAGAAGTTTAGTAAGGACTCAGTGGCTTGTGAAATGACAGGCTCATTTGGACCACAGAGCAGGAGGTCATCTACATATTGTAGCAGAGTAGCTTGTGGATATTGTCACTCTGCCAAGTCTTGGGTTAGAGCTAACCCAAAGAGGTGGGGGCTGTCTCCAAATCCCTGGGGAAGGACAGTCCAAGTGACCTGTCAGACTTTCTTATAGGGTCCTCAAATGCAAAGACAGGTTGACTTTTAGTATGTAAGGGAATGCAAAAGAAGGTATCCTTTAAGTCCAGGACAGAGTAGTAAGCAATACCTGGGGGAATTTGGGCTATGAGCGTATAGGGATTTGGAACTACAGGGTGGAGAGGCACCACTGCTTCATTATCAGGCGGAGATCCTGGACGAGCCTCCATTTGTTAGGCCCCTTCTTGGCACCGAGAATAGGAGTATTACATGGGCTGGAGCATTCTATTAGCAGTCCCTGTCTCTTTAAGTCTTTGATTATGGGAATTAGCCCCTCTTAACTTCTGGCTTTAAAGGATATTGTTTTTGATGGGGAAACCAGGATGGGTCCATGACATGAATTAGGACTGGGGCAGCTGTTTGTGCCCGTCCCACAGTGTGTCCATCCATCCACACCATGGGGTCTACTTGTTCCTCTATTAGGGGCAAGCAAAAGTACTCACCTGGGGGTAAAAGTAGCTGAACCACCAATTTGGATAGAAGGTCTCACCCTAGCAGAGGAGTGGGGGTTTCTGGGACAATTAAAAAGGAGTGACAGAAATGGAAATCTCCCCAGGAGCAGGCTAGAGGCTGAGTGAAATAACGCTCTAGAGGCTGGCCTGATATGCCTCGAACAGGAATTTTCTTGGAGGACCTGGGTCTGGGAGAGAAAGGAACAGCTGAGATGCTGGCTCCAGTATTGATAAGGAGGCTGACCTTGTGCTTAATTTGGGGCTCTTCTGCTTTTACAGTGGTTACAGAAGCCTATATGGGAGGCCCCTGGACCCGTCATTGGGTGGGAGGCTCTGACCTTGGTTCCCCTGGGAACCAGGGACAGTGTGCCTTCCAGTGTTTTCCCCGACAAATGGGGCAGGGTCCTGGAGGTAGCTTTCTCCGGGGCACTCCCTCCTAAAATGGCCTGCCTGTCCACACTGAAAGCATGTCCTCGGGTGTGGACTTTGCCCTGGGGAAGCCTCTCTGAGCACTGCAATAATAGCCTCCTGCCACTTATCCTTTCTCTTTTCCCTTTCCAGGTCCTTCCTTTCTTTTTCTAAGTCCCTGTTAGAGTATACAGATGTGGCTACATGGACCAATTGGTCCCGATCTCTGCTCCCTTCAGCCACCAATTTCTGAAGCTTTTTACAGATATCTGGTGCTGAGTGTGTTAGAAATTTATCTTTTAGGATTATTTCCTCTCTGTGACTCTGGTACAATGTTAGTATGCTTTTGTAAAGCATCCCTAAGTCTCTGTAGAAAAGCTGCTGGGGTTTCTAAGGGTCCTTGCTGTACAGCTGTGACTTGGGAGTAATTAAGAGGTTTTACCTTGGCTCTCCTTAGTCCCTCAAGAATGCAGTGGATGAAATGATTACGACTCCATTCATCCTTGTCATTTTCAGGGTCCCACTTAGGGTCATACCTAGGCACTGCCTGTTCTCCTGTTGGAATTGGGAATCGAGTTTCCCTTCTAGGTATCCAGTGTCTTTGTCTTTCTTCTCCTGGCCTCTCCTCCTCCTGTGAGGGCCCAATCTGAAACAGCCTGTAGGGCCGCTTTTAACTAAGTGATAATTGTCTCCAGCTGTGACTGCCTGATCTAGAACCCGCTGTTTCTCCAGAGAAGTGAGGGTCTGAGATAACAATAGCATTACATCTTTCAGCTCAGCTCAAAGTTTTGGCTGATTTCTCTAAATGCCTGGATGTACTGATCTGGGTTTTCTGTGTAATTTCCTAAATCCTTTTTTATTTCTTTAAGTTCACTCACTCTAAAAGGAACATGAGCTCTGTCCCCTCCAGGAATTAACTGGAGGGGATAGAGTCCTCTGGGACGATGTCAGGTGTGTGAGATAGCTGGGTAAGGGGGAAAATGGGGAGCTGATGGAGCATTAGATGGGTTTTTTAACTCAAGGGAGTTTGGGGGCTTTTTGCAAAGGGTTACCATGGTCTGGGTATCTAGCCTGCATTTGTTTAGCCATTTTGGGTGGATTCTTAGGAAAAAGAACAATTGAACATATGGAACTTCGGTCCATTTTCCCTCCTTTTTACAGAACATATCTAATTGAAGAATGGTATTATAATTAATGCTCCCTCCTTCTGGCCATCTTTCCTCATCTCCCAGAGGATACTGTGGCCAAGTCTGGGTGCAGTAAAACTTGAGTCGCTTTTGCTGAAGACTTTCTGGATCAAGATCTTTTCAATGTTTTAATAAGCAGGCAAGGGGGGATCCTTCCTGGATCCTTGAGGCTTGATTTCCCATCTAAAAAGGGAAACGGGAAAATTGGTCTCCTTAACAGAGGTTTCTCCTTTTATCTAAGCGTCCCCAGATGAGGAGAAACTCTAGTGGGAGAGGGCGTCCTGCTCTCCCTTGCTCCTTCCACTGCCACTCGTGGGTGGAGTCGTGGAGGATTTACAGATAGCTGTCTCAGTTGCACCCACCCCCCTGAGATGATCTTTGACCAATCTCTCATCTATTTTGACTTGCCTGTTTGCCCTGCGACCCAGGTAGGCCTAGTTCACCTCTATCAGCTGAATGCTTGTAATTAAAAAAATAACTTTATCAAAGTAACCAAGAGGGCTTGCATGGCCAGAAGGAGAACCCCTTTAGAGGCATGGATGGGGACTCTTGAGGAAGTAGAATTTTGTTCCCCTATATATCCTGTGAGGCATATATGCTTTTTATGAAAAGAGAGAGAGAGAGAGAGAGAGAGAGAGAGAGAGAGAGAGAGAGAGAGAGAGAGCGCGCATCAGGAGGCTTTTTCTCTGGTAAGGGGCAAAAACGGAGACCTGGGATTTTTGCCTTTTAACTGGTTTTTTTGTTTGTTTTTTTTTTCCCCTAAGGGCAGGCTTCGGAACCTGTTTAACCAGTTAATCTGATGTTTGACAAAGACAGTTAGCCTAAATTGGAGACTAGCACTTTCTGATGCCTGTAGGGATTTTTCCCAAACTCCCTGAAGAAAGAAGCTCACTGTTATTTACAGCAAAGGCAGGGAGGGGGACACTCATCCTGAGCTGCCTGGGAAAGGGGAAGGAGAGGCTGAGGGTTGAGGAAAAAGAGAGTTTCCAGGCTCAATGCATGAGGGATTATTGATCATCCCTGCTGTCCAGGTCAATCCTGCCCAAAGGCAGTACTGGAGCACTGGAAGCAAGAGGTGACCTCCACTCTCGGGCCACAGAAACCATGAAGAAAGCATGAGAGATCTGATTGTCTGTTTGCCGCAGACACGGCTGGAGGGGTCCAAGACTTAGCCAACTTTGGGACCTCAGGGCGGGTCAGGAAGTTGCATCTCCAGGCTTTGGGTGACACCAGGAAGTGCCCCGGCCAGAACACCTTTTGTGGCTTGAAGACAAACTTTCCTTTCCACTGGCTGTTTTCAGACCTCCCCTTAAGCTGGTCAGATCTTGAAAGAGAGTGTTAGTGTTTAAGGAGAGAAAAAAAGGAAAACCCTAGGTGCACTGAAGTCAAGTTCTGCCCAGGTAGCATTGGCAGTGCAGTACAAACCCCTGCCTGGCCTCTGAGTTTCCTCAGATTGCCTGCCGTACAGCTGTAGTGGGCTTGGACTTTTTCCTGTTTCCCAAGGAGGAAACTCTCCTTAACAAGACAGAGAGAGAGAGAGAAAAGGTCGACCTAGGCCATGGTGGGGGGGTCTCTCCTGTTAAACAGACTCCACCAGAGTGCTCAGAGTGCTGGACGCTCACGGTGACATTCCTAGGCAGTCTTTCCCAGTTTGGCACAACCTATACCGACCTCAGGTGAAGGCTGGTCCCTTCGTGCATCACCAAATATGATGCACAGATGACACATACAGGAATTTCAGGCACTCAGGGTTCTTGAGCCCGCTCTGAGGATGAAAGCACAGGCAGACTCTGTTGGCAATAATGGCACCGATAGGTCTTAGTTCTTACTGCACCCTTAAGCTTCTGCTTTCCAGGGTCACAGTCCTGCCTCAAGTCTAGCTTCAATCCTCCTTTTGCCCCAACATCCAATCAGCATGAACCATAAGATCCTAACCAATCAGATCATGCCAAGTCTCACTGAGGAGTATTTAAGCCCCTGCCCTTCCTGCTTCTCTCTCTTGGCTCTCTCCCTCTCCCACCTGGCAATAAAGAAGCTCTTGGCCAGATCACTCCTCTCCACATGGTCACTTTTGGGGCCTACTTTTCCAACATTTTGTTGCTGTGACTCGGGTGGGGGCTCCCCACTAATCCTGGTGGGACCCCCATTCTGACTCACCCCACGACCACCCTGAGGATGTGACTGGCCAGGACTCATCCTCCCGATCGCCCTGCTTGCATCCAACACCGGACATTGTTTGGTGAGTCCACCTACCCTTCTCGGGCCCCCTTTGCAGTCTCTCCCTTTGGTGTCTCCAGGGTTTTCAAACACTCCCCCTGTTTGGCCATCTCTGGGCGGCTCAGGTGGCAGAGGGATTCCCTCAGTTGTTGGGCTTGGATCCATTTTGTCATGGGTCTCAGACCCCTCGTCCAAAAGCCTGGGCCCAGGTGACCCATAGCCCTCGGCCATTCGGACCAGCATGCCACTAGAACTCAGTGATGACTGATTCTCGTGGGCCTTGTGCAGTTTTCGGGTATTTGTGCTGCACAGGGACGCTCCACAGTACATAATATCCTCCTCTCCCATTATGGGACCAGGTACCACACAATGGATACCTCTGCATCCTCTTTGCCGTCTGACTCCCCATTGAGATGCCTCCTCAATAATTTAGACACTTTGGGTTTGACCCCAGACATAAAACCAAAATATTTAATCCTATTTTGCACTCAAATCTGGCCCACTTATCCTTTAGACAACCAAAATCGCTGGCCCCTTTTCAGGTCTTTAAATTCCAACCTTTTATGGGACATATAACTACTGTGAGCGATCGGGACGATGGGGAGAGATTCCATTATGTCCAGACCTTTTCATACCTCCGTCTAAATCTGGCTCTCTGACTTCAAACCCTCCCTCTGTACTTTCTATTCCCCTGCGCAGATTCTATCAGCCTGTAAACCAGTTTCTAAATCAGCCAATTCCTGTCCAAACCTCCTCCTTCCCCACGTAAACAGACTTCTTGCACTGCTTACCATGCCTATCTCCTCCTATCTTCCTGAAAAACTTTCCCTGTCATGGAGTTAAGCAAGCCACTCCTTGCCAATTCTGGCCTTAAGGTGGTTCCAGCTCTGGGAGAGCTCATGCTCCCTTCTTGTGAGCTGAGACAAAGCCCTGGATTTATTTGGCGACTGGAGAGTGGAGGTTTTGTTTCCTGAAAGCCTGCCAGTACCAGTCAATGGGAGCAACCTACAGACACAGGTGATGGCTGATCCCTCAGGCGTGTGTCATGCCTCCAAGCTCTGCCTTCCCCTCCCATACCTAAGATGTCAGTGCACCTTTCTGCCTCCTCCATGGTCTCGCCACATGTCCTCTGTCTCTGTCTGCCTTCCCCTCCCTGGGCTTACTGGGACCCTGCCTCCCATGGAAAACCTGTAGCATGGAACCTTATGACTTAAGCTATTCCAACTAGTTTGCCAGGCCTCTCAGTCTAACGTAACTTTAAATCAGCTGCTTTACAAAAGCGCTTGCAAAAACCTGCAGCTGCCACACTTACGCTCCAACTCCGTCCCCACCAGGGGAGGAGGGAAAGCAAACAGGCGCACCTGTGCACAGGATGCCGGCTGCTGGACACAGCAAAAATGCCTGCCATAGCTAGGAAAATCCATAGAGAGGACCCAGCACATCCTGGGCTGCCAGCCACATGTGGTGATGGCTGTGGCCCGCCACCACTTCCCCTAGAATAAACGCACGCAGAGTGCACAGGAAGGGGGCAGGGGCGACAGCTGCAGGATCAGGCCTAGGCAGTCAGGGTCATTTGTCCCAGGTGTGTGTGGAGGGCGTGGCCTTGCACAAGTCCTGCTCCTAGCCCCACCTCACACCTCAGGGCATCAGACCCTTGTAAGCCAATGGTTAGCTCAAGGTTATAGTTCCAGAAATAACAAAATAGATATTACTGTGGTCTCTAATTTCTCATTTAGAATTTTCTATAACTTTGGCCTCAGCATAAATTTTTCCCTCCAAATATTAACAGTAGTTGTCCTGTATTGTACTGTTATTGGCCTGAAATGCCCTCTGAATGCCCTTCTCTAACTTTACAAATGATTTCTTTGTTAAAAAGGTAGCCTTTATTAAAGAGGCTGCCTGCTTCTAGCTAAAGGTCAGGATCCTAACGTTTTGTTCTTTCTAGATGGGACCTGCGTCTTCCAGTCTTTGGCTGGTAGATGTTGGAAGCTTTGTACTGAGGTCGGCCTCAGTATGCCTTGGGTGACCAAGAGAAGTGGCCTTCACAGGGCTCCTTAAATTACAGTACCATACTCCAATTGGACCTTTTTTATAAAAGTAAAAAAGTAAACTGAGGTCCCCTATACAAATTTCTACCTTCTAAGCCACCCCACTACTCAGAACCTCTTAATGAGTGCTTCTCTCCAACAGGCAATGGTAGGAAGAGGGCAAGTCTTATGTCCCCTTCCAGTTATCAGATCTAAGGGAAATTTAAAAACATCTAAACAGCTGTACTGATGCCCAGACAAATACATTCAAGCCTTTATCTCTGTGATCCAAACCTTTCAACTGACATGAAAGGATATTGTGCTTCTAGATCAGACTCTTATCTCATTAGAAAAGCAATGGGATCGGGCCCAGGCCACTCAGGTTGGAAATGATTATGTGGCTCAAGCAGTAGAGTGCTGCTTTACACGAATAAACTCTTGAGTTCAAGTCCAGTACAGCCAATGTAAAAATAATAATAATAATATTTGGGGCTGTGGAAGTAGCTCAATGGGAGAATGTCTGCCCAGCACGTGCAAAGCCCTGGGTTCAATTCCCCAGCATTACTAAAATAAATAAATAAAAAATGGTAAAGAAGATAAGTGGCATTTATGTCACTTCAGCCATCTCATAGTAGAAAAACGTAGTTTAACCTAGACCAGATCCCTCATTCTTCAAGTGAGGAAACTGAGGCCCAGAACAGTTCAGAGACCTGCTCTCCAGAGTGTCAGGTGTCAATGTAAAATAACAACTTTACTTTACAGCAACAACCAAAAAAAAAAAAAAAACCCTCTTACCTTTCTACAGCATCTTAAGGACGCTATCAGAAAGCATACCACAGTGGACTCAGAGTCACAGGTGAGAGAGGTTCTCCTCAAAGATACATTTCTAACACTCAGTCCCAGATATTCGTAAAAAACTCAGACAGTGGCTGAAGGAAAAGTCACTGAACCAAGTAATACAGCTAGCCATGTCTGTATTTATGGCTATGTCTGTATGTCTGGGACCTTACTAACAGGAGAGAAAAAGATAAGAGACACCATGGCCTCATTGCTGCTCTCAGAGAGGGCCCCACCCGACTGGGGCCTGTATCCTGAACTTGCTACCATGATGGACAGGAGGGGCACTTCTGCAGAGAATGCTTAAGGGGGGACAGCCTGGGAGACAGCCCCACCCCCAACCAGGACCCTGCTCTCTGCAAGGGTAACCACTGAAGGTTTAAGTGCCCCCGTCACCTGATGGAAGGCGAGGTGCCACCTTCTATGGATTGATGGGTCCCGGCCCTCTGTCCACACTCCACTTCTTGGCATCAGTGTTGAGGAGCCATAATGGCAGAAAAACAAAAGGCCATTTTTCTCCTAGACAGTGGAGCCCGTTTCTCTGTTTTACCTTTTTCTCCTGGTCCCTGGTCCAATGACTCTAGGGGCTGGAAAATCTGGCCAGCCCCTAGAGTGCTCCTTTACCTGGCCTCTGGCCTGCTCTTGGGGAGATCTCCTCTTCTGTCACTCTTTCCCCATAGTACCTGAAACTCCAGTGTCCCTGCTGGGACAGGATTTACTATCTCAATTAAAAGCTCAAATTCTCCTCCCCCTAGGCAGCTATCTCTGCTGCCCCCTCCTTCAGGAACAAAGAAGATTCCACAGTGTGGACTGATGAGATGAGTGTAGGGTGAGCCAGGACAGCCCTCCCTATTCAAATAAAACTCAAAAATCCCTCACAGTTTCCACACCTAAAACAATATCCCCTCAAGCCTGAGGGACATGAGGCCTTATGCCTATTCCTAAAAACAATAAGAGCTACTAATTAGTTGCTCCAGCCCCTACAATAAATTTAAAATTCTTATAAAAGTTAATTTTAAAATACAAGTTACAAAGTAAAAAACTGGAAAGGATATAGATAGGTAATAAATGTATTTTTTGGGAAGTTAAAGAGAAAAGGAATGGTTTTTTGGATGAGAAAGGATTTTGTAAAAAAAGGTTTATCCTAAAGATTGTTTCAAATAGGAGGGATAAAAACAAGCCATCAAAGGGTTTAATATGTTATATAAAGATCTAAGTAAGTTTTAAAAGTGCATAATAAGAAACCTCAGTGTGTGATAAAGTTAAATATAATCTAAGAATTGCCTAAAACATTTTTAGGGTCATGTCAAACTAAAATCAAATCCTCTATGTCTATGAAATAACAAGGTTATCTTAATATTGTTCTGCTCTGAGTAACATCTACAAAAAAAATTACAGAGAAGGATTTTATCAAAGAAATTATTTGTGTTTTCTGCTGATCTTGTCAAGCTTTAAGTACTACTAAATCAGAGTTCATTTACATATTTGCTTATGTGTCTAAAATGACCACCTTGTAACAGTGTTATGTTATACTTTATCTGAATATGGTACAAACATTTAAAAGGTTAAAAGTGTCAATTTATATAAATAATGAGCTAAAGCTCTCTTTTATCCAAGAGTGTTACATTTAAATCCTGACAGCCCCTTCCTCCCACAGGTCACCTACCTAGGTGTGGCCTTAAAGGGACAGACTCACTCCCTGAATCTTATATGCATCAACCCAATCTTCCGTTTCCCAACCCCCATACCATAAGACAGCTTACAGCTTTCCTGGCAGTTATAGGATTTTGCAGAATTTAGATCCCTAGGTATGTAGTTAGTCCCTGAGCAGACACCTTTTTATGCTCTTAGTAATATTCCTATTTGGGTCTTAGATAATGTATGGCCACCCATTTCTCTCTCTGTAGTTGGAGAACTCTTGAAATTGTCTAGGGAACAACATTTCACAGTGGTTCTCCTGGCCAATGCCCATCCCAATGCCTGTGTTCTTGCTCTCCTATTCTTAAGCTTCTTCCCTTGTATACAATGTGTCTGCTATTGCTAATCAAAATTTAACCAGTTGTACCTCCAGAGATACCAACCTCTCCAAAACCGCCCTGAAAACTACTGTGAAGGCCCCATCCAGGACACCACAGGAGCCTGAGGATCCCGCCCATACAACGCCCCCTGCCAGCAGGAAGCAGTTAAAGAGATCAATGCTTTGCCCCAATTCCTGATCCTCAGCCCCTATCTTCATTATTATTAAAGAAAAAATGGGGGAATGACAGAACAATAATGTCGCCATTTTGTGAATCAGCCAAAATGGCAGCCCCACCCTTAAACCAATTCCCGCGCTCTAAGACAGCCCCACCCCTACCAGAGATTCCAGCACCTGTGCTAACTTCCTTCCCCTCCCCCTTCTATAAAAGCCACGGCTCGCCCAGTTCGGGGCTGCGCCATCTTTTCCCCGGGCAGCCTGGCAGTTTGGGGTTGCCATTAAACCTTGCTCTGTGCACGTGAGACTTTTCTCGTGAGCTTTCTTTGAGAGTGGCGTTTTTCCTAACAATACCCAAGGTATTTTATGCCTTGAGGAAGGCTATCTCTTTATAGGGAGGTCATGGAAAAAGGACCAGGTATGGGGGCTGCCATGTCTACACCCAAACCATACTTGAGGAAATTGGGCAATTGCCCAACTAATACCTAATCCTGAACATATTTCTTTTTGGAATAATACTATAACACAACAAACTAAAATTTCCCAACAAAGGGGAATAGCTTCCTATAGGGATAAAAGGGAGACCACTCTAATGGTTTTAGGGATAAAAGCATTAGTTACAGCCCTAGCTGGAATAAGCTATGGGGTGATTGCCAATCATGTAACTGCAAAAAACCTAACCAAAATGGTAGAGGGCACTTCAGACCAGGTAGGCCTTGCCATTGTTGTCCCTTGACTGTGTGGTCACGGACCACCGCCTGGCCCTAGATTTTCTTTTGGCTAAAGAAGGAGGGGTAGGTGCCATCGCCAGTACTTGCTGTTGCACATACATAAACACTTCAGGCATTGTAGAGGAACGTGCAGACTACATTCTCCAGCAGGCTAAGTGGCTCCGGGAGCAATCTCTTGAACTCAGGTATCCACACAGGTATGGGACCAAATAAAATCCTGGCTCCCCTCCAGGACTTGGTTCCTATCCTTTCTGGAGCCTATAGTTGCCATTATTCTCTTGCTTGTGTTTGGGCCTTGCATTTTAAACTTACTTGTCAAGTTTGTTTCTTCTTGCCTAGAATCCATCAGACTACAAATGCCCCTGATGGAGATGAAAACGACCTACTATCCTTACTATCGTGGTCCCCTCTAACTCCTCTCTCATGGTCAGCCCTGAGGCTGTGGGCCCCTTCATCGCCCCCTGTCAGCAGGAAGCAGTTACTGAGTAGACTTCATTGTCCCTATCCCTAACAGCAGTTAGGGCCACCATTGAGAGGGGGGATTGAAGGACTGCGGGAGGTCCCAAAAGGCAGTAAGTGGTCAAGGAGACACTTCTCCTCCCAAGGAAATGCCTGTTTGCATCTGAAAGGCATCTCCACCCTCAGGCAATGCAAACTAGGCTATAAAACCCACTCGCCACCCTGACCCATGGGATCACCAGTTTCCAGGTCCCCCTGCATTCTCCAATATGCAGTCATTTCCCCACAGAAATGACCTCTGACCAATTTCTTATCTATTTTGACCTGCCTGTTTGCCCTGCGACCCAGGTACCTAGCTCTCCTCTACCAGCTGAAGGCTTGTTAATTTAAAAATAACTCTTATCAAAGTACCAAAGAGGGCTTGCATGGCCAGAGGGAGGACCCCTGCAGAGGCGTGGATGGGGACTCCTGATGAAGTAGACTTTTGTCCCTCTGTATATCCTGTGAGGCATATATGCTTTTTATGAAAAGAGAGAGAGCGTCTGAAGGCTTTTGCTATGGTAAGGGACAAAAACGGAGAAGACCATGAGGTCTCTGCCTTTTAACTGTTTCTTTTTTCCCCCTGGGGGCAAGCTGCTGAACCTGTTTAACCAGTTTAACCAGATGCTGACAAAGACAGTTAAGCCTAAATTAGAGACTAGCACTTTCTGGGGCCTGCAGGGATTTTTCCCAAACTCCCTGAAGAAGGGAGCCCACTGCTGTTTAGGGCAAAGGAGGGGAGGGGGACACACATCCTGAACTACTTGGGAAAGGGGAAAGAGAGGCAGTGGATTGGGGGAAAAGAATTTCCAAGCTAAACGCATGAGGGATTATTGGTCATCCCTGCTGTCCAGGTCGATCCTGCCCAAAGGCAGTACTGGAGCACTGGAAGGAAGGGATGACCTCCATTCTCTCCATGGACCTCCATGGGTGGTGGTCTGAGCCTCCCTGAGCCGGGGCATGGTTAACCTGAAATATAATATTTTCCTAACTCGAGCCTGCCTTAATTTGATTGTTTTGGGGGTTTTTTTGGTAGGACTGGAGTTTGAATTCAGGGCTTCATGCTTCAAAGCAGGCACTCTACCACTTGAGCCTCACTCGTAGTCCATTTTGCTGTGGTTATTTACTTATTTTTTTGGTGGCACTGGGGTTTGGACTTAGGCCCTCACACTTGCTAGGGAAGGCATTCTACCCTTGGAGGCACTCTGCCAGCCTTTTTTCTTGATGGTTTTTTTCAAGATAGGATCTCACAAACTATTTGCCCGGTATGGCCTCAAACTGCCATCCTCCTGACCTGATCTCAGCCTCCCAAGTAGCTAGGATTACATTGATGAGCCAGTGATCACTGAGTTTTTAAAACAGTTTTATTGATGTATGACTGACATATAATAAACCGTGCATAATTACAGTTTATCAGACATACATTACACCCAGGAAACATTGCTCCAATCAAGACAGTAAGCTCTCTGCCCCTTTGGCTGTATCTCCCTTCCCATCAGCAGGCAGCCACTGTACGCCCCATGCCCCAGTGCTGGGCTGGGCTTTACGCACACTAGACACACCATAGCCTGTGGTGTTGCTTTTTATCACTACAGCTTAGTTTTCATTGCCTATAGATAATCTTATTGTGATAGTTTGAGCATGAAATATCCCCCACAAGCTCCTATGTTAAAGCCTAGTTTCCCAACTGGTGGCACTATTGGGAAATTCTGGAAATGTCAGGAGGTGGAGCCTAACTGGAGGAATTAGGTCACGGGGTCAGGTCCTTAGTGGGGGATGGGTCCTTGGGGCATCTTGTCCTTAGGATCTTCCTGTTGCTCTTTCTGTGCTTCCTGTCTGCCATGATATAAGCTCTTCTAACATGCCTTCCCATCATGGAGTGAGCTCTCTGAAACCATGAACCCAAATAAATCTTTCTTTTTTTTTAAGTAGTTCTCCCAAGAATTTTGGTCCCCACAAAACAAAGTAACTAACACACTTACATAATGGACTGTGTAATATCTGCTCTTTTTCTTGTCTTTCCTTCTCCCAGCATAACTACTTTGAGGTTTATCCATGTTGCTGCATGGAATAATACCTCATGACATTTTCCTGCTGAGCGGTATCCCATTATGGGATGACTGCACCACAATTTCCTTATCCATTCACCTGTCGATGGACATTTGTGTTGTTTCCAATTTGGGACTACCTCAATAAAACTACTGTGAGCTGGCCGCTGGCGGCACGCCTGTAATCCCAGCTACTCAAGAGGCAGGGATCAGGAGGGTCCCAGTTCAAAGTCAGGGAAATAGTTCACAAGACCCTATCTCATAAATACTCAAGACAAAACAGGGCTGATGGAGTGCCTTAAGTGGTAGAGCACCTGCCTAGCAAGCATGAAGCCCTGAGTTCAAACCCAGTACTACTGAAAAGATAAATAAATAAAGCTACTATGTGTATGGATCTTTTATGGACATATACTTTCATTTCTTTTGGTAAATACTTAGGAATGGAATGGTACTTTAAAATACCACTAAGAAGCTGCCAGCCATTGTGGTGCACACCTGTAATTCTACCACTGAGGAGGATGAAGCAGGAGGATTTCTAGTTCCAGGCCAACCTGGGCTCCATAGTGAGACCCTGTCTTGAAAAAAGTAAAAAAGGAAATAAAGATTAACTGTCAAAGTGGTGTCTGTAAGGTACTGCTGAATTAAGACCATGCCACGTGTGAAAAGAAAAGATTTATTAAGATCCAGACTGCATGGCTGCCCCCCCCCCACACCAGGTCAGGGAGCAGTGACTTGGGTGAATTGGGTAGTGGGCTTTATAGGAGGGGCCAAGCCATGGGGGAGGGAGAGAGCCTCTGGCCTCCGATTATCTGCGATCACCAGATGGAACAGGTCGCCATGCCCGGCTAGTTGAGTAACTGGAAGTTCCTGAGGTGTTCTGCAAGCCAAGAAACAATCAGGCAGGGAGAAACAAGCAGTCATAAATCAGGGGGTCTGGTTTTAAGGTGTAGCCTTGGGTTCTTCTGCCCGCCCCAAGAATGCCAGGGACCTAACATTCCAGCCTTTTGTTGGTATTATGGGTGCCGATCGATCTAGCTGCTTCGTGCTGAGTGGGAGCATCGTTAAAGGGGGTTCCGCTGGAATTGGGAAATTTGTGAGGTCCCCAGGAGTGGAGGCTGACAGTTTGTCCCAGGCTTCATTTGCAGACAAGGCCGGTTGTTGGGAGAAGGCTGTAGTAGCATCTGGTGGGAAGTCTGTCTGCTGAGTTCCCTGAATGATCCTGGAGGCATCTAGGGTTAAAGAGCATTTTCCTGATTTAAGGGTTTATATTTCCATAGCATCATTTAGGCCCACTGCCCCCACCAGTGTTTTAAATCCACCTATGGCAGAAAACCCACCACTGACGAATGGATTAAGAAAATGTGGTATCTATACACAATGGAATTTTATGCAGCCATGAAGAAGAACGAAATGTTATCATTCGCTGGTAAATGGATGGAATTGGAGAACATCATTCTGAGTGAGGTTAGCCTGGCTCAAAAGACCAAAAATCGTATGTTCTCCCTCATATGCGGACATTAGATCAAGGGCAAACACAACAAGGGGATTGGACTATGAGCACATGATAAAAGCGAGAGCACACAAGGGAGGGGTGAGGATAGGTAAGACACCTAAAAAACTAGCTAGCATTTGTTGCCCTTAACGCAGAGAAACTAAAGCAGATACCTTAAAGCAACTGAGGCCAATAGGAAAAGGGGACCAGGAACTAGAGAAAAGGTTAGATCAAAAAGAATTAACCTAGAAGGTAACACCCACGCACAGGAAATCAATGTGAGTCAATGCCCTGTATAGCTATCCTTATCTCAACCAGCAAAACCCCTTGTTCCTTCCTATTATTGCTTATACTCTCTCTACAACAAAATTAGAGATAAGGGCAAAATAGTTTCTGCTGGGTATTGAGGGGGGGAGCGGGAGGGGGTGGAGTGGGTGGTAAGGGAGGGGGTGGGGGCAGGGGGGAGAAATGAACCAAGCCTTGTATGCACATATGAATAATAAAAGAAAAATGAAAAAAAAATAAATAAATAAATAAATATTTCATATAAAAAAAAAAAATAAATAAATCCACCTATGGCAGAAAACCATCTGTCCCTGTGTCCCATCAGATGGCTTGAGTGCAGTGAAATTCACAGGGTTACAGGCGCCTTGGCTGCAGTTAGGGGCAGTAGTGCCCTTTTGAAGGAGGTTTAAGTGTGTAGCCCCTGCCATGTGGTCCATGAAACACAACTCCAATAGGGGCAAAAATGATAGCCCTCATTAGTACACCAGGAGCTGTCTCCCGGCACATACAGTTTTCATTTGCTGTGTAAGTCCTTTCCCAACCCAGGCCTGCACAGCCACAGCCAGTACCTCCACATGGCTTGTCTACGGCCGCACAGCATCAAACAACAATGACACTGATTTTTCAGGATCAAACACCTAGGTTCAAGTAACAATGTTCCCAGCGAGGTGGCCACTCCTGAGTTCTAACCACTGCTCCACAGGGTGATAAGTGGGTTGAAGCAGGTAAATTGATTATCATGGGAGCACACATGATAGATGGTGTGATTGTGAGTGCATGACCCGATGACAGAGCCTGCACAGGAATAGTGAGTGTGGAACACTGAAGTCTTAGTAACAGAACTTCCTGCCCGTGCAGTGCGCATGCATGGGTCACAGCAGGAGGATTTTTGGGCTGCAAGATGAGGACTAAGAGCTTATGCAGGAGTGGAAGAGGGAGAGAGTTTGCAGGGGAGGCATAGCCCGTGGGGCCCAGCTGTATGCAAGAGTACTCATCCTTTCTTGTAGTGGAAGAGTCTGAAGCTGGTGGGAAATGTTTTATCCTTGAGAGATGCTGTCACTGGAGAGTCCTGTTGAGCTTGACAGCTGTGGGCATTGTGAGGATGACCAGATGAGGTCCGGTCCACTGAGGTCCCAGTGGAGAGGGCCGAAGATCCTTGAGGAGAGAAAGATCCCCTGGTATTGAAATTGTTATAGGGCCCTCTGAGGGGTGGGGCAGGATCTGGGCTGCCTGCTGTCTGAGAAGTTCCCAGAGGAGGTTAAGATAGTCAGCCAGAGGAGCAGAGTCTGTTGGAGGCAAGTTTTTTTAAGAGAAATGGGTGGCCAGACATTATTTAAAAGGGGCTCAAGAAGGAAGGCCTTTAGGGAGCCTGTCCCTTTAAGACTACACCTAGGTAGGTGACCTGTGGGAGACATAATTGAGCCTTCTTCTTAGAGACTTTGTATTCCCGGAGGCCAGAGTGTTTTAAAAGGGACTCAGTTGCCCTGCAGATGAGGGGCTCAGTGACTCTGTATTGAAGAAGGGTGGCCTCTGGGTAGTGCCAATCTACTAAGTCTGTGGTTAGGGCCTGTCCACAAAGATGAGGGCTGTCTTTAAATTCTCATGGCAAATCTGACCAGGTGAGTTGTTATGAAGCATTTGTGTGACCTTTAAAGGCAAATAGAGGCTGACTGTCAGGATGCAGGTTAAATGTAACACTTTTGGATAAAAGAGAGATTTAGCTCATCATTTTATATAAATTGACACTTTTTTGTATCATATTTAGATAAAGTATGGACACAGAACTCAGTTACAAGATGGTCATTTAAGACACATGAGCAAATACGTAAATGAACTCTGATTTAATAGTACTTAAAGCTTGACAAGGTTAATAGGAAACATAGTTTTTTTGATAAAATGTTTCCTTATAATAGTTTTTTGTAGATGTTACTCAGAGCAGAACAATATTAAGATAACCTTGTTATTTTATAGACATAGAGAGATAACTTTGTGATTTTATAGATATAGAGAATTTGATTTTAGTTTGACATGACCTTAAAAATCTTTTAGGCAACTCTTAGATTATAGTCAACTTTAACTTTATCACACACTGATAAAGTCCGTGAGGCCTTCACTCTGTTGAGAGTGGGAGTGGGAGACTGACCTGCCTTGCAGAGACAAGAGGGGCAGTTGTCCTTTCACTGTCCATTCTGGCCACATTGTGGACAGGGTCCTGGTGGCGGGCGAGGTCAAGGGCAGTTTTTTACCCAGTGTCCCGTCTGGTTGCACTTGAAGCAGGCCCTGGAGGTGTGCATTGTTGTCCCGCCCGTCTCGAAGTTGGAGGTGGTGGCCTCAGGGCAGCCACCAAGAGCTGGGCCTTTCACTGGTCTCAAGCCTCATCTCAGTTATTAAATACCTTAAATGCCATTTTCACAAGGTCTCCCTGGGGGGTCTGAGGGCATCCCCTGCCTGTTTAAGTTTTCTTCGCATATCAGGGAAGGATTGGGAAATAAAATAAGAGTTGAGAATAATTGGGTTAGGTACTTAAATCCTTTAATATGGGAGACTGAGTCATTAGAGAAGGAGCCAAGTCTCTTCAATTTGAGAGAGAGATCAGTCATGAAAAAGGGCACATGAGCTCTGATAAATGCCGTCAGCTCCTGCCACCTCCCAGAGTGGTACAGGTGGGCTGACCATGCTTGGGAGGAGGTATGGGAGCGGGTATGGGACACAGGTGGGGAGGAGAAGGGTGAGGGTGTAGCAGGGGCTGAGGGCAAGGCTGGCAGTGTTGGTCCCTGAGGAGCCGATAGCTCAGGGTCAATAGTGACTGCTGTAGAAGGGGATAGGGTGGCAGATGTTTGGGAGAGCAACGGGGTGGAAGGAGGGGGGTCTGAGTCATGGGAGGATGAGGTGGGAGAAGAGATTGATGTAGAGGACTGGCAGGAGGAGTTGGGAGGTGGGAGACAGAGCCCATGACGTCACAAGTACGAGAGTTTAGTGGGAGTAAGAGACAAAGACTTTGAGAGGGGTTTGTTGCTGGCAAGGAGGATTTGAAAAACATTACAAGATTGGAGCAGGGAGGGTTGAGGGCAGAGGAAGGAAAGCTTGGATGAATGGAATTTCGGATCACTTGCGGTTGTGATGGCAGAAATTGCCAAAACCTAGAAGTGCGTGAAAATCAGAAGTACCGTTTTCAGGCCATTGTGAATGGCTGTCTAGCTTGTACTGAGGCCAAACGGCGTTGCAGTAATAAATCAGTCGCTTAGGTTATATATGGTCTTGGAGACCAAGGGGGAGAGTGTGGAGAAGGCATCCATGTGGATGCATCTAATGTAGAGTAGGAGGGCGAGGGAGAGCAAGAGAGAGAGAGAGACAGGTGCCTTGGTGAGTTTACTCTTCAGGCCAATATAGATCTAGGTCAAGATCAGCCTCCCTTACGTGACTCAGGCAAGGAGAGCAGAATTGTCTGGTTGCCATTTGGTCAAAGTAAGCTGGAGGGGCTGTGGAGCTCTCACCTTGGGTGGAGGAAAGGAAAACAGGGAGGGAGAGAGAGGAGAGAGAGAGAGATGGAGGGGGAAGTGTAAGTGTCACCCGAACGGGTTCCCAAGGGTGGGCGTCCCTGGCCTGGGTTGCCGTTCATAGAGAATGCCCAACCGGTTAGCCAGGTGTCCCCGTGCTAAGCGGTGGGCGCCCCAGTGGGCATAGGAGACGTGCCTGGCACGGCACCATGACTACCAGACCAGACAGAGCAGGCAGCCCTGAAGGGGGGTGACCCTTACCGGGCCTGAGGAGTAGGTCAGGTGGAGAGCAGTGGAAGAGAAAGGCTAATGATGGATGGGAAAGCCAGCAAGGCAGTAAGGTCCGAGATCCACAGTCCGGAGGCACGTGGGGTCAGTTCAGCAGTCTGGGTTTGGGAGAGGGCAGGACACAGCCAAGGGAGCAGCCATGGCCGGAGCGTCCTGTTAACCTCTCCTGGGTTTCAGCACCAGATGTAAGGTACTGCCGAATTAAGACCACGCCACGTGTGGAAAGGAAAGGTTTATTGGTCCAGACTGCAGGGCCATTACTCTTGTCGGGTTCAGAGTGAGGCGGCTTGGCTGAATTTGTAGTGGGCTTTATAGGAGGGGCCAAGCCAAGGGGGAGGGAGAGAGCCTCTGGCCTCCGATTATCTGCGATCACCAGATGGAACAGGACGCCATGCCCGGCTAGTTGAGTAACTGGAAGTTCCTGAGGTGTTCTGCAAGCCGAGAAACAATCAGGCAGGGAGAAACAAGTGGACGTAAATCAGGGGGTCTGGTTTTAAGCTGTAGCCTCGGGTCCTTCTTCACACCCCAAAAATGCCAGGGACCTAACACCTGCCACAACATGGAAGAATGGACCTTAAGAATGTGCACGGTTGCAAATGAAAGAAGCCAGACACAGAAGGCCAAATAGACACTGCACAACTCCACTTACAGGAGGTCCCAGCATAGACAGGGTACATAAGGGCTGCCTAGGGCTGGGGAAGGAGGAGGGGTGGGGATGACAGCAGCAGGGAAGGAGTCCTTTCTGAGGTAGTGAAATGTTCTAAAATGGCTACACAACCCTGAAGATACCAAAGGTTTTGGACTGTACACTTTAAATGGCTAAACTGTGTGACACATGAATAATATCTCAATGCTTAAAAAAGACATCCCCTCATGGACAATGAGGGGCCTGGAAGTGACCAGCTGGGACTTACCCAGCTGTCCCCTCCCAGTCCTGCCACCCCACTGTAGTGGGTCACATATCTTCCCCTCTAGGGAGTCCACCCACCCTGCAGAAGATCTTGATGGCCCAGAATGTGCTCCCTGGTCGGGCTGGCAGGAAGAATCCTAGAGTCTTGGATGCAGAGATAACCCCCTTTCCTCTACCCGCTTGTCCGCTGCCTGGGTGCTCTCCAAATCAAACCCCTTGCAGCTGATCTGCCTCACTCCTGTAATCCCGGCTACTCAAGAGTTAGAGATCGGGAGGATCGCAGTTCAAAGCCAGCCCGGGGAAATAATTCGTGAGCACCTATCTCGAAAAACTCATCACAAAAACGACTAGTGGAATGACTCAAGGTGTAGGCCCTGAGTTCAAACCCCAGTACCGCAAAAAAAAAAAAAAGGATAGGAAGATGACCTTCCATCATCTCCCATTACCCTCCGCCCAGGCCACGCCCACAAATCGCTACCGTCAAGCCACACCCCCGCACCACCACTGCGGCCCAAGTCACGCCCACGGCGCAACACTGCCACCCAGGCCACGCCCACCAGCCACGCCCCTAGACCACGCCCACCACACCACCCATGGCGCATACGTCACGACCGGCGTGGCCACGCCCCCTGGTAGAAGCCACTGCTCGGCGATGCTGCTGAGGCCCCTTCCGTGTGGCTCTGTCCCTGGAGCCCTGAGGGCCCTTCCTCCCTCGAGTCCACGCTCAGCACAGCTCAGCCATTCGCCACGTGAGTGATGATCGTGGATGGCAGAGGCTGCTGTGGCGATGAGTGGCCAGCGGCATGAGGACAGCCTGTCACTCCCTGAGTGGCCTCTGGGTGGCAGCCACGTGGCACTGACCAGCCAGGAGGCCTTGGCTGGGATGCATCTGGCCAGGGACAGGATGAGAAGGTAGACCCAGAAGGGCGTGGCTCAGGCCCGTTGGGGCTGGGGCTGGGGCTTCTGATGCCAGTCTGCCCCTGGGCGAGAATGAGGCTGTCCAGGGTGAAATGAGAGCCCATCCTCACCATCACTCTCAGAGCTGGCAGCTGGTTGGCAAAGGAAAGTTGGCTGAAATGTTTTCCAGGTTTGGTTGAGAACGTTAATGGTCTGGAAAATAAAAAACAGAAAACTCTGGGGTGCAGATCCAGTCGAAGTCACCTGCCTGACAGAGGAGAGGCCCACGGAGCTCAGAGAGGGTGAGCCAGGCCCAGGAGAGACTAGGACTCAGGCTGCAGGTGCCAAACAGCATTTCCTGTGCACAGGAGGCCTTCCTGGAACTCAGCCAGCCCTGGGGACAGGGGTGAAATCAGGTTCCAAGACCAGATGACACTGACCTGGTCACCACCCTTACCAGCACCCAGTGTTGGGTGGATTTAATGTGGACACCACTGAGCCACTGGGCTGATGGGAGATGGAAAGGCAGAAACCAGATAGGCACTGGTGGCTAACAGCTGTAATTCTGGCTACTTGGGGGCAGAGCTCAGGAGAACTGAGGTTCGAGGCAAATAGTTTAAGAGACCCTATCTTAAAAATACCTAACACAACAAAGTGGAGTGGCTCAAGTGGTAGAGCACCTGCCTAGCAAATGTGAGGTCCTGAGTTCAAACCTCAATACCAACAAAAAGAAAAGAAAAGAAAAAGGGCAGAAGCCAGAGGAGAGGGACTCTTGGGAGGTCCACCAGGAAGGACAAGGCACACTGGCAAGGCTGGATTATGAGGCCCTCTTTCCAGCCAAGCGTGTCTGCCCGTGTGGGACCTCTGCAGGTGGCAGTAAGAAAGGAGGGGATGCTGCAGAGAAAAGACCCCAGCAGATTCGAGTGTGGAAAGGAGGTAACTGACTTTGGGGTGTGATTGCCGCTGGGCCATGGGAGGGTCAGAGGAGTGGCCACCACAGATGAAGCCATGGTGGAGGGGCCCCGGGTCTCTGCAACCCCCTCAGCTCCCACCCCACCCCACCTGCCTGCCACCACATGAAGGCCCATCTCCCCCTGACACACTGGGAACCAGCTTTCTTTCTTTTTTTTTTTGCAGTACTGGGGCTTGAACTCAGGGCCTTCACCTTGAGCCACTCCACCAGCCCTATTTTTGTGAAACGTTTTTCGAGATAAGGTCTCACAGAACTATTTTCCCGGGCTGGCTTTGAGCCACCATCCTCCTGATCTCTGCCTCCTGAGTAGCTGGGATTACAGGCGTGAGCCACTGACACCTGGCCCAGCTTTATTTTCTAGACACCATATACTGCTGTCAGGGAGCCCAGGACCCCCTCCAGCCCTGCCTAGCACTCAACTCTGAGACATCCTCACTGAGCGGAATTGGAGGACCATCCACCATAGTAGATACCAGAGCCACTACAAGGGCCACTCCTGGTGGCAGAGATGAGGCGGGTGACCAGTTCTCTGGGGACAACACCACCCCAGGGCCCCTCCTCTCACAACAGGTGCTTGGGCTTTGGCTCAATCCTGGAATCCTATGGCGTGGTTCTTAGAGCCCTGGTCACTGGGGGCTCTGGAGGCTATTCCTCCTGGAGGGTCCACCCAACCCCCAGTGAGGGTCAGGCTGGACTTAGGACCCGCTGTCTCCTCCTATAAGGCTCAGAGCCTCCTCAGTGCAGGTTCTTCCTGAGCCTACCACATGGTTCCAAAGAGGACTGGGCACTGATGAGTTCCCTACCACATCCCTTTCGGCCTCTTTGGGGGAAGGTCAGGGTGGAGGCCACATAGGATCAGCACCCAGAAGAGCACTGTCTTTGCTGAGTGACCCGCTCCAGTCTGCAGACTGGCTAAGAGTCTTCAACTTTCCCTCAACAAGGAGTGGAGCTGGGGTCTGGGAGCGTCTCTGGACAGAATCTACCCTGCTCCATAGCAGGATGCCGCCCCCACAGCCGGACACGCCTGGTGTCTTGGATCACCCTCTTCCCCTCCCTCTTGCCTAACAGGCTCCAGAACTTCCCAGCTCATGACTGCAGAGGGTCATGACCTCAGCTAGTCTAGTCTTGGGCAACTCCGGACTTTTGTTTGACAGTTGGGGGCGGGGAAGCTCTTTCTCCTAAGGTGTGTGTGGCAGTCAGGTGCAGATGACAAGACTGGTATAAGCCGGGCACTGGTGGCTCACACCTGTAGTCCTAGCTACTCAGGAGACAGAGAACAGGAGGATCGAGGTTCAACGCCAGACCGGGAAAATAGTTCTTGAGACCCTACCTCAAAAAAACCATCACAAAAAAAGAGCTGGTGGAGTGGCTCAAGGTGAAGGCCCTGAGTTCAAGCCCCAGTACCAGAAGGAAATAAAAAAAAAGATTGGTATATATGCCAGGTGCAAGTGATTCACGCCTGTTATCCTAGCTACTTGGGAGGCTGAGATCAGGAGAATCACAGTTCGAGGCTGGCCCCTAGAAATCCCCCATCTCCAAATAGCCAGAGCAAAATGAGCTGGAGGTGTGGCTCAAGCAGTAGAACTCCTGTTTCGCAATCTTGAAGACCTCAGTTCAAACCCCAGTCCCACAAAAAATTGAAACCAAAAGCCCCAGAGAGCTGGAGGCAGAGCCCTGATCAAGCTTCTCCTGAAACTGAGCTCAAATCATTTCGTGCTGCCAGCACTTATCCTTCAAACCACTTTGAACTGAGTTTCCAATGACTTAGAACCACAATATCTTGCGTGGTTATGGACCAAGTTCAGGTATTAGATTTTTTGTGGGTGTCAGGAGCATCAAGCCCCTGGGGCACAGAGCCCTGGGCGCTGCTCCAGGTGATACAAGCTGGTGGCCTTCTGACGAGAACTGGGGCGAGCACACCAGTGCGGTCAGTCTCTGTGTGGCATGTACCAGGGCCTGTGGACTCTACCTCAGCTGCTGGGCTGCCCCCTGGCTGAGTTTATCCTAGTCCCTGCCATCTGCTACAATCCACCTGGATTCTTTAAGATTTATGTCCACGAATGACACAGGGACACAATGGCCGGCCACCACTGCCCTGTGTCTTAAAATCTATTTATTTACTTTGGTATTTGAGACAAGTTCTAATAGGTAGCCCAGGCTGGCCTCAACTTGTGATCCTCCTGCCTCAGCCTCCCCAGTGCTGGGATTACAGGTGTGCACCAGCATGCTGGGTTTTATTTATTTTGCGTGGTGCTGGGGATGGAACCAGGAGTCTCATGCTTGCTAAGTAGCTCTATCACTGAGCTACATCCCCAAGCCCAAAACCATTTTTTAATTCACAGATCAGCCAGGAGGTGATTACAGGTGGTGCATTCCTGTGATCACAGCCCTGAGGCAGGGGGATCGAGTTCCAGCAGGTGCAGTGGCTCACACCTGTAATCCTAGTTGCTCGAGAGGCAGAGATCAGGAGGATCATGGTTTGAGGTCAGCCTAGGCAAGAAGTTCCCAAGACACCATCTCAATTAACAAGCTGAGCACAGTGGTGTAGGTTTGTGGTTCTGGCTACATGGGAAGCATAAACAGGAGGATCGAGGTCTAGGCTTGGGCATAAACACAAGACCCTGCTTGAATAATAACTAAAACAGAAAGGGCACCACTGTCCATCTCTAGAACTTTTTCATTTTCCCAAACTAAAACTTGGTTGCCGTTAAACACCAACTCCTTCACCCCTGCCCCAGGCCCAGGCAACCGCCATTCTTCTTCCCACCGCAATGAACGTGTGAACTCTAGGTCCCTCTGTGCAGTATGGCACCTCTGTGTCTGGCTGTTTCACTCAACTGCTGTGCTCCAGGCCCACGGTCAGTGCTCCCTCCCTCCAGGCTGGACTCTGCCTCACTGCTCAGACCCACCGCTTGTTGCTCCTCTGTTTGTCTGGGTATGGACACTGGGCTGCTCCCGCCAACATGGGCTCAGTGAGCAATGCTGGTGTGAGCACAGTGTGCACACGTTTCTTTCAGAACCGCTCAGCTCTTTTGGGTGTGAAACTTCCACTTCCCTGGACAATGATTACACTGAAGTTTCTTTTCTTGTTTTTTTGGCAGTAGTGAAAGGGGGTTTTGAACTCAGGGCTTTGTAATTGCAAGGCTGGTGCTCTGCTGCTTGAGCCACGCCTCCAGTCCTTGCTCTGGCTATTTTGGAGATAGGGTCTTGTGCATTTTGCCTGGGCCAGCCTGGAGTTTGAGTCTCCTATTTTAGGCTTCCCACCATAGCTGGGATGACAGGCATGTGCCACCATACCCAGCTTTTTCTTTTGTTTTTTTTTCCATTGGGATGGAGTTTTGAGAACTTTTTGCCAGGGCTGGCCTTAAATTCCAGTGCTCCTGACCTCAGTCTCCCAAGTAGCTGGGATTGTAGGCGTGAGCCATTGGTGCCTGGCTCTGGCCTGATTTTTGAAGCAACCAGCATCTTTCATCTCTGACAGTGACGTTAGTCCCTGCCTGGTACCTCACCCAGCAGGGAAGCCTGATGTATTTGTGTGTCCTGGTAGCACGGCCAGCCCAGGCGGGATCTGCAGCTCCTCCCTCTAGTGTGCAGCTGACTGACACCAGCACTACGCAACCTCTAGGATGGTATCGATCGTGCCCTGACATTCCTGCTCTTGGAATCTCTCTCTCTCTCTCTCTCTCTTTTTTTTTTTTTTTTTTTTTTTTTGTGGTACTGGCGTTTGAACTCAGGGGTTACTTTTTGAGCCACCACACCAGCCCTTTTCTTTTTTTTGGTGAAGGGTTTTTCCACCCGATCTCTGCCTCCTGAGTAGCTAGGCTTACAGGCGTGAGTCACGGTGCCCGGCCTGAATTGCTGCCTCTTGAGTGCGGACAGGCTGTGGGTTCCATCTCACGCCCCTTCTCTCGGACACTGTGAGTGAAGCCGCTGCCACTCTGTTCACTGCCCAACAGCAGCTCCACGGGAAGGCAATGTCTCCCAGGATCTGTGACCAACGATGGCCTAAGGGAGAGCTCGGCAGGGGTCCCCACCAATGGGCCTTGACGTGCCTGCAGCCCCGTCTGACACTGTGCCCCAGATTCCAGAAGCTGAGATAAGAAATGGCTGCTGTTTGGGTACCCACTGGGGGTAACTTGTTAAGCAGCAGTCGACAGCTCATACCCACCCTGGACCACCAAGTCCTGGCCTCCTGCAAGCCAGGTTCCTGTGTCTACACCCACTTGGCTTTCTGTTGTGTGGTCATCCCCACCTTGCTGCTGCCCTCTGGGGTCCCCTCACCCCACAGGCCACAGGGAGGACACAGGGGTCCTCCCCAATGTAGATGGCTCCTCCCCAGTATTTTTCCTTAGTGACAGGAGTGTCCTTGGCCTCCCAGGAATCACATTAGCTACAGTTTCTCTGACCTGGCAAAGTAAACCCCACCCCAGCCCTCCACCTCTCAGGCCTTTGTCAATACTTTGCCAAGGTGGCTTATTTGCTGCAGGCCACTGTCACCCCATCGTGAGAGCCCAGTGCTGTGCTGTCCAATGCCTGCGCTTACCAGGACTCGAGAACTACCCCGTCACTCCCAGCCACCTCTATTGCAGTCCACATGGTCCCCAGGGTCCTGCTGTGCTCGTCAAAGGGTTCCCAGAGGAAGAATCTATGTCTTGTGGCAGAGATGGTGTTTCCTTCCCTTTCCTGGTCCAGAAGCTTCCAGCGGGGCAGGGCAGACTTAGGGAGGACGTATGTGTCCTGGCAATGGATGGGGTCTCCAGTGAGGTCTGTGGCTGCCAGGTCTCAGATGCTTCTACCCAATAACCCACCTGGGCTAGACCTTTGTTCTAGCATGGGGGCGGTGGAGGTGTGAATTTTGATTCTGAGATCAAATCTTAGCCCTGACTTTTGGCACAGTCTGCCCTCTGGCTTTAGGAAACCAAGTCACCTTCCATTGCATCTGGGGGCCATGTCTGTTTCCTGGCCTGCCACATGGGTCCCACATGCCGGGCCCCCAAACAGCTGACGAATATCCTCTCACAGTCTGATGGCACTGGGGTTTGAACTCAGGGCCTCACTTGCTAGGCAGGCGCTCTACCACTTGAGCCACTCCGCCAGTTCCCTCTCACAGTCTGGAGGCTGGAGGTTGAGGTCAAGATGGTGACAGGTGGCTCTGACCCAGGCCTCTCTCCTCCTTGTGTTCTCACAGGGTCAACCCTTTCTGTATGATTGTGTCCTAATCTCTTCCTATAAGGACACCAGTCAGATTGGATCAGGAGTCATTCTGCTGACCTCTTTGTCACATTTTTTTTTTGTGTGCAACTGGGGATTGCAATTAGGGCCCTGTGCATCCTAGGCAGGTGCTCTACCACTTGAGTCACTCCACCAGCCCCTAGTGACTCTTTAAAGGTCCCATTTCCATGTCCTTACAATAGCTTGGTGTCTCTATAATGCTCAAATTCTCATGTATCCCTGTTTAACTGGGACCTGGGCCAGTTACTCAGCCATGTGTCTGTCACCACTCCATCACCAGCATCTCCCAAGGGATGGGAGTTGGTGGAGAAGCACTCACACAGCACCACAGTGGAGACATCAAAGGTTGAAGGAAGCGTGGTGTGGAGAAAGAAGTTTGCCAGGCACTGTGGCTCACGTCTGTAATCCCAGCTACTCAGGAGGCAGAGACCTGGAGGATCGTGGTTCAAAGCCAGCCTGGGCAAATAGTTCATAAGACCCTATTTTGAAAAAAAAAACCCATCACAAAAAAAAAGGGCTGGTGGAATGCTTAAAGTATAGTCCCTGAATTCAAATCCCAAAACCACAAAAAAAAAAAAGAAGTGAAGAAAATGGACCGCGTTGTGCTTGTGGCTGGGGAAGAATCCAGGTTTGACTCCTCCAATGGTTTTTGTGGTCTTTGCTGGGGAACCCGGCCTTGCAGCTCCTCCCTCCCCTCCTCCACCCCCTTCTGTGTAGTTCAGCTCCAGCCACAGTGAACTGAGAGCCATGTCTCAGTCACTCCCTGACTGCCTCACCCTCCCCAGTGCTGGTCATTCTCAGGGGCTCAGGAGGCCGATGTCACCAGCCTTCTTATCACAGCCCTGGTGACCAGATTGGTGCCTGTGGCCTGTCTGTCCCCACCAGACTCTGAGCTCCTGGGTTAGGGGCCACTTGCTGCTGCCTGCCCACTATCTGGAGAGCAGGGATCACTGTGTCCTTCCTGTCCACCTGCACGTCCCTGGGTCCCTACTTTACTGTGGCCAGCGCCTGGCCCCATCTAAGACTGGCAGACCCTTCTGGCCGTCTCCAGAGCCTTCTAACTCTCCTGACTTATTAAGCTGTGCTGATGCCAGTTAAAGTGAACTTGCAGAACCCAGTAACCTTGATGGTGGCTCCAGGCAAGACGAGACGAGCACCTTCTCATCATGACGGCCCCTTCACAGGACAGCGAGAGTCAATCAGGAAGAAAATGTGGCCATGGCGGGGGTGGGGCATCACTCCCTTGGGAGCAGCCCTGCTTCCTGCAGGCCAAGGCCACACCAGACAACGTGTCCTGACCTGCTCCTGGGACCAGGCTCTAGGATCTGGCCACTCGTCTCCAGAACCTCAGGCGCTTCATCTGTAGGGCTCCTGACCCTCCACAGTGATCAGTCCAGCCTGCAGGTTGTAGGCTCTGCCTATCCCACCTCAGCTGAGGTCCTTGGGCAAGACTGAGTTGGTCAACCTCCCTGTGCCTCAGTTTACCTGTTTCTCACAATCCACTTGTTGGAAGGACTGAAAGAGGTCATGGAGTCGGGGAGGTGGCCCAAAGGCCCGACTACAGAGAGTACACCAAGGCCTGGCCACAGGGAAGCTGAGAGAACACTGGAGTCCAACTGTGCCTCCACAGGCTGGGAAGATGCTCAAGAGATGGTGGTGAGTGGGGACAGCCCTGGAGCCCCAGATGCTGCCTGACACTGTGTGGGGTGCAGAAGCCACAGAAGTGCTGTGGGCCTGGCCTCTCCCCCTTGGGGCTCCCAGCCCATTTGGGCTCCTGCCTGCCCTCTGGGGCTGGGGTTGACGTGGTCAGAGTATGCAGTGGGCACCAGTTATCTTGGAGTTGCAGATGGAGCTGAGAGAGCGAGCGGGGCAGGGGCTTCCCTCCACCTGCCACCTGCCGTAGTCCATGGACGGGAGTGACCACTGCTTCCTGCAGGACGGGGATGAAAAAGGCCAAAGCACGGTGATTGATGGGGCTGGGGGTGCCCACACCTGCTTGCTGAATTTGGGCCAAGAGCCTCATCCTCTGCCTACTTCCCCACTGGGGCCCACTCAGAGCCCAGCTCAGCAGGTAGCTCCTCCCCACCCAGGGTCTCATTACCTCTTCCAGGCCATGTCCTAAACCTCAGCGCCTCCTCCCCTGGCTGAGCTCCAGGATCTGCTCATAGAAGTCCCTCAGGCCAAGGGGCTCTCAAAAGGTCAGCGCACACCTCTCCACTACCCATGGGCTCAGGGACACACATGGGCACATGCACACATAGACACAGACACACAGAGACACACAGACACACACAGAGACACACAGATAGATACACACAGACATGCAGACACAACACACACAGACACAGACACACACAGAGACACACATACACAGACACACAGACACAGACACACACAACGATGCAGGCACATGCACACATAGACACAGACACACAGACACACACAGAGATACACAGATACATACACACAGACACGCAGACACACACAACACATGCAGGCACAACACACACATACACAGAGACACAGACACACAGACACACACAGAGACACACATACACAGACACAGAGACACACAGACACACAACACATGCAGACACATACACACATAGACACAGACACACAGAGACACACACACACACAGAGACACAGACACTCAGACACACACAGAGGCAAACATGCACATTCACACACAACACATGCAGGCACATGCACACACAGACACGGACACACACAGACATAGCTGTACCCAGACACACAAGCGGCAGACTCACACGACACAGATACACCTTCCCTGCCAGAACAAGCCACAGGCTTGGGCACCAGGCAGCTGCCCTCGGCAGGGATAGAACAGGGAGCCGCATGGCGTCAGCTGTTAGGCTAGTTGCTGGCCCAGGCTTGCCTGCAGCTGAGGAGTCAGTTGGGAGGAAGTTCTCGAAATCTGAAGAGTGGAGTCTGGGAAGGAGGTTCGGGGCTGGGTCAGAGGCCAGGATTCCACACACGGGGTGGCAGAGAGACTTCTCCCAGGCCCACCTGTAGCAGAATGGGGGATCCCCACTTTCCATCAAGGTAGAACCTAGTGTACAGGTGCGTGAAGACGTGCACTGAAAGAAACTCTCAAATCCTGCCAGTGACACTAAACATGAGCAGAGTAATTTTAGGGAACATCTGTGACAACAGCACTGTAGCCAGGTGCCAATGGCTCACTCCTGTAATCCGAGCTGAGATCAGGAAGATTGTGGTTCAAGGCCAGCCTGGGCAAATACATTGTCAGACTCCCATCGACAAGATAACCAGAGCAAAATGGACTAGAGCTGTGGCTCAGGCGGTGGAGTGATCAGGCTGGGAGCACCCACACCTGCCTGCCGAATAGAGTGTGAAGAAACCCTAAGTTCAAACCCCAGTCCCGATGAAAAAGAAAATAGCACTGTATCTCTTAAAGAAATCTAATTTGTAATCAAAAACCTTCCCAGCCCAGACGACTTTCCCAGTGAGTTCTACAACGTCCAAGGAAATAATACCATCAATTCTACATAAACTTGTAAAAGATAAAAAAGTGCATTTTATGAGGCCAGTATTACCCTGATACCAAAACCAATGTCCCTATTACAAGAAAAGAAAAAAAAAAACCAAAAACTAACAACCTTAATAAAACAAGTTACAAGAAATCCTTAATAAAATGTCAACAAATCAAATCCATAAATGCATTACTTATATTCTTTATCCTTCCTTCTTTCCTTTCTCATAAATACATTATTAACAAGTGAGATTTATTTCAGTAATAAATGTAATTCAATGTAATTTTCTGTAGCAATAAACTAAGAAAGAAAACCTTCAGTTTTCTTTTTTATTTGGTACTGGGGCTTGAACTCAGGACCTACACCTTGAGCCACTCCACCAGCCCTTGATAAGTATTGATGAGTATTTTCAAGATAGGATCACACAAACTACTTGCCTGGGCTGGCTTTGAACTGTGATCCTCCTGATTTCTGCCTCATGAGTAACTAGGATTACAGGTGTGAGTCGCCAGCACCCAGCTGCTGGCGTTTTTTTGTGCTGGGTGTTTTAAGATAGGATATGGAAAACTATTTGCCCTGACTCAAACCATGATCCTCCTGATCTCTGCCTCCTGAGTAGCTAGGATTACAGGCATGAGCCACCGGTGCCCAGTTTCAAGATCATTTTATTAAACAGAAAAAGACTTGATAAAATTTCACATCCAGTCCTGATAAAAATAAAATCCAGCAAACCAGGGATGGATGGAAACAGTCTCAAAAAGATAAAGGATATTTACAAAAATGCTGGGGATCACATCCTGCTTCTGGTAAAAACTGGATGCCTTTCCCCGTGATTGAGCAGAAATGGCTCATTTCTACTGAACATTGTACTGCAGGTCACAGGTCCTACAATGAGTTACCAAAAAATAAATAAAAGGCATACACAGTCATGTTCATAGGAAAACCCAAAGAATCTACGAAAACAAGATAGTAGAACTAATACGTGAGACTAGCAGTCATAGGAGACAAAAAAAAATCAGTAGCTCAAGTGGCAGAGCACCTGGGTAGCAAGTTCAACCCTTAGTCCCACAAAAAATTAGTCATAATAGCATCACAAATGACGAAGTACGTTAGGAAGAAATTTAACAAGAAATTATAAGATTCATATACTGAAAACATTCCTGAGGGAGATGGAAGGAGACCCACACAAATGGATAGGTACTATGCTTATGGATTGGCTAATTCACTGTTATTAAAATGTCTGTGCTCCCCAAATTAATCTATAGAGTCCATTGAATCTTAATCCCAAGTTTTTTTCTTTTTCTTTTTGTAGCAACTGACAAACTGATTTTAAAATTCAAATGAAGGAGCCAAGCATGGTGGTGCCCAGATGTAATTTCAGTGAACTCAGGAGACTGAGACAGGAAGATCTCGAGTTCCATGCCAGCCTACACTATGAGACCGTGTTTAAAAAAAAAAAAAGGCCTCATTTCCCCCTTCCCCACCAAAGAAAAGTCCTCCAACCAAGCGATCTTAAGAATGGCACAGACATAGAGTGGTCTCCCCCGAGCAACCGCCCAATTCCTCCATTTTTAAAATGAGCAGTAGGTTTGAATCGATGTTTATAAAAGAAATTGTTCGTAAAAGAAGTCAGCAAGGAAGCAAAAGACACTGAGCGTCATTAGTTTTAGGGAAATACAAGTGAAAACCATGAGCCAGTTCTGGGGCCAACACCAAAGAGCCAAAGATTTATTTGAAAGCAAAACCAAGTCAGGTAGAGAAGGACGGAAGAGAAAGTCAACGCCATTGCTAGGCAGGTGCTCTACCATTGAGCCACAGGCCACCCTGCTTGGTGCTGGGCCTTTATGAGTTGGGGCTCCCGAACTGTTTGCCTGGGCTGACTTTGAACCATGATCCTCCTGATCTCTGCCTCCAGAGTAGCTAGAAATTCAGGCATGAGCCACCGGTGCCTGGCAATTTAATTTTTTAAATTTTATTTTTATTTTTTATTGTTTTTCCATTTACTTACATTTGTATACATTATTTGGGCCACCTCTCCCCTCCCACCTCTTTAGTTAATTCTTGAAGAGTCTCCTGTATAGCTGAGATCATACGTACACACCACCGTGCTCAGCTTTATTGATTGAATGGGGGTCTCACTAACTTTTTGCCCATGGCGGCCTCTGGTTGTGATCCTCCTAATCTCTGTCACCTGAGTAGCAGGTAGCAGGTATGAGCCACTGTGCCCAGACTTTTTGTTTGTTTGTTTTTGAGACAGGGTCTTGCTACGTAGCCCAGCTAGCCTTAAACTCCTGGCTGAAGCCATTCTCCCTAAGTAGCTGGGACTACGGGCCTGAACCACTAGACCTGACATACTAAGGTTTTAGTTGACAAGAGCTCTTTCTTCTGCCCGTTTTCCAAAGTGCCCTGGCTAGTTTGTGGTGTCATCTTTTCCTCTCTCTTTAAGGATAACTAGGGTTAAATGTTCTTGGTGTTTTCCTGGGTTAGCTCCTTTCTCATATTCCTCTTTCCTGCCTGTCATCTCATTCCTCGTGTAGGTCTGGGAGGTCTAGGTTCTCATTCACAGGTGAAGTAAGAGCAGTGCTCCAGGTTCAGCTTGGATGCTCAGTCACTGTGTCCTGAAGTTCTCACCTTTTCAATCCTGCAGCTAACCCTGCTAAATCCACAAAGCAGAATAGTAGCTGCCGTGCACAGTGACCGGAACGGCCTCTTAAACCATGACAGGGAAAGCGTGATGCTGTCAATCACAGTAAGAAAAGCTGGTTACAAAACTATAGCAAAATTATTGATGTAAACTGGGCATGGTGGATGATGCCTGTAATCCCAGCACATGGAGACTGAGGCAGAATTGTGAGTTTGAGGCCAGCCTGTGCGATATAGTGAGACCTTCTCAAAAAGAAAAAGAAAAAAAGAAAAAAAAAAGGTAGTAAAGTACTAACACATAGTAAGAAGATCTGGAAGAAGGCTCAGTGGTGGAGTGCTTGTCTAGCATGTGCCAGGCCCTGGGTTCCACTCCCAGCACAGCAAAAAGAAAAAGAAAAAACTAAACAAACAAACCTGGAACGTGGAAACAAGACCTGCGTCTCCTCCCCTGCACTTCCACATTTTCTGGTCCCTGAAATTTCTTTACGGTCTGCACTGGAGCACAGGAGCAGCAGCGTGCTTCCCGGTGGGCCCCTTTCAGTGAGGAGGACCCAGGGATGAGTGGACAGCAGACACCAGCAGGTCCTCAGGCCTGGAGACCTGCTGGCTATGTGGGAAGGCCCAGCCCCCCTCATTCCCAGCTCTGGCTCTGTTTATGTTTCGAATGTCAGAGAAACCCAGCAATGGCCAGTAAAGTGGCAGAAACAGCTTTTATTCGTGGTAATTGTGATGGGGCAGAGAGAACTCAGAAGGGTTTGGCCTGTGGAACAGATGGCCAGGGGCAGGACGGGTCAGTGGGTAGAAACATGGGGGTGAGGGGGATCTGGCTAAACAGACCTAACAGGATTCTTCCTGAAGGCAGGCCAGGGCCACTGGACATCAGCTGGGAGAGGGGGAGGAGGGAGTGGGATGTGAAGAGTGGGGTTCTGGCTGACACAGCAGGGTTCTTGCTAAAACTGGACTTTACAAGGCTTGAGTAAAGTCTTGGCCTTGCTGCGGGTTCAGGAGCCTGACAGTTTGGGCCAGTAGAGAATTTGCCAATAATTCAGTTAGGTGAAAAGCAGTGGCCCAACTGGGGAAAGACCCTCCCTTGTCCCCCATCCCACCCCCATTGCCCTGCTGTGTTGTGGGAGACCCCTCGTGCACTCTGAAGGTGTTTTTTATACTTTTTTCCTGCTGGGGCCCCTCCCCCACTGGCTTGCCCCTCAGGAAGCTAGACCCAGTGCCCCATTCCCGCTGTGGGACCAGAGTCACACCCCCCATTGCTGTACTGCGTTTGTACAGTGCTCCTCCAACCCCTCATCCCAGGTCCTCTCAGCTCCTGAGAGCCCCTGACTCACAGGGGTCACCCAGGCTGGAAGTGGGAGCAGGACCTGAAGGAGCATCAGAGGAGGGGGGACCAGATGGGTGACAGGGAACACTCCCCCCCCTTGCTTCACACAGGCAGCCCACAGATAAGTGGAAGCAGATTTAAGACCTTTGCTTTCTGACCTTTGCCCCCTGGCCACTGCCTAAACCAAAACAGAAAGCTCTGGAGCAGGGTTTCAGTGGACCAGTAAGAACAGAGGTGTAGAAGGCAAAAGCCGCCCCCCCTCCAGGCACACCTCATCCTGACCTGAGCCCCAAGACAGGGTGCCCAAGTAGAGGACTGGGTGGCAGAGCAGGCTGTGGACCACACACCAGTTGCCTGCAGGCACCACAAGGGGTGGCAAGACCTTCAAGGCGGACAGGCTCATAGATGTGGGCACATGTTCCAGTGCCTCTGAAATAGAAGTGGGATGCTGGAGAAGGGCCCCCAAAGCAAAGTATGGCATCTGACCAGAGAGGATTGACCCAGGAACCAGAGGGGAGACTGCAGGAGATCCCAAAGACACAGGATCCCAGAGAGACAGGAGATGGAATGAACTCTGGGAGCCACTTCCCTGGTGTCCTGCAGGTGGGGGTAGAGGAGGTACCACCTAGCTGAAAGATGGGGGTCTCAGAGGACTGGGTCAGGGAGAGGGCTTGGGAGAGGAACTCTGAACTTGTGGGAGGGAGACATCTCCAGAGAGGGGGTTGGAAGCAGGAGGAAGTGAGTGCCCATTCTGGAAGTCCAGCCACACGGAGAAATGTGGAGGCTCCAAAGCACCCATGAGGTTCTGTAAGCCCCCAGGTCACTGGACAGGAGCAGGCACTGCCGGATAGGGGAGTGCTTGAGTGCATGGGAGGTGAGCAGGCAGGGGTGGAGGGGCAGGCACAAGGCCCACAGCGGTGGGATGTTGTTTTTAGGGGACAGTGGGGGAGGAATGTCCTCTCTAGGATGAGTCTGGGGGCAGAAGGAGTTCAGGATTGCCACTCAGGACTGGGCAGTCCTCAAGAAAGCAGGCATCTGAGAAGGGGGACTCCCTTCCCCTTGGCCATGGCAAATGGCAGGGGCAGGAGTCAGGTCAGTGTGTGTGTGGCAGGAGGGTTGAATGGGTAGTGTCGAAGGGGGCTCAGCAGACAGGACAGGTCCTGAACCACAGGTTGTGTGGCACATAAAGGGTTAAAGGGACATTTAGGAGATGGCCTGGCCTGGGACACCCTGAGCAGCCCACATACCTTCCTCCCTACTCCTACCCCCACCTGTAATGCAGGCGAGCTGGCAGGAACAGTGTCACCCAGGAGCCAGGTTGGGGATAGGTAAGGGAGTCTGTCGGTCCTTCCAGAAAATCAGGAAGGCATCGGGGGTCTCAGCGGTCAGGAAGAGCAAGAAAGGAAGGGACGCTGAGTCACAGCTCCCACCCTGGGGCACCCTCCCCCACACTCCTACTCGCGTTCCCGCGGGGAGCTAAGAGCCGCGGTGACCGCCACCTGCCAGGCCAAGATCCACTGGGCGAGGGTCCCTGGGGCGGAGGGTCTGCAGAATTGGAGTCCGAAGACCACATCGGCAGCGAGGGGTCTGCGGAGGATCCTCGGGGAAGGACCCGCGGGGCCGGAGTCCGGGGTCGGGGCGAGTGCGCAGGGGTCCGCGGGAAGGGTCCTGCGGGGCGCGCTCGAAGGGGAAGGGGCTTTGCTCCGGGGCGCGTCGGCGGCACCGAGGCACCTCGACTGTCCCCTCCGCCCCCGCCCCGCGGGCCGCTCCCGCCCCCGCCCCCTCCGCCACCGCCCAGCGTCGCCGCCGGAAAGTTTGCGCGCGGCTGGCGCGGGGCGCGGGCGCGGAGCCGGCGCCGACCCTGATCCGACAGCACAGCGGCCACGAGCGGCCACCGGCGCCCCGACCAGAGCGCGCCGAGGACGGCGGGGAGCCGAGCCCGAGCCCGAGAGGTGAGAGCACTGGGCCTGACCCCGAGGGGACGGTCCGGAGCCGACCTGGCTGGAGTGCGGGAGCGGCCGGGCGCGGCCGAGGCGCGCAGACTAGGGACAGCGGGGAGCTGGCCAGCGGACCCTCTGGCCTGGGCTGGCGATCCCCGGGGGTCCTGGGGATCCTCCCCCATCGGACACCTCCGTTCCCAGCCCCGGGGATGCGCCCTCCGGGATCCAACAGTCACCCACATTCAGGGGGCTCAGTCTGTCCTTCGCTCCTCTGGTCTCTGTCCTGCCGCCCCACGGCGCGGGGACTCGCTCCTCCCTCCAGCCCCCCGCCCTTCTCCCACAGCCACGCACGCGGCCTTGGGGCTGCACCGGCCAGGCGCGTCCTCCCCTCCGCAGCGCCTGCTGCTCTCCCACGTGCCCCTGCTCCCCAGGACTCCCCACTAGTACATGGGTTTCCCTGGGATGAGGTGAGGGGCATTGGCACCCTGCCTGGCCGGCTCTTCTGCCGCAGCCCACACTTGTGACTTTGACCTGGGTCAGCGCGGAGCCCTGACCTGCCCTGCCCTGCCCTGCTCTGACCTTTTCAGCACCCCCTCCCCTCGTTTCCTCTGCTGCGGAGGGGTTTATGTCCCAATCCCACCGAAGCCCACTGGTCTCTCACCTCTGGGTGCCCGCATCCTCTGAGGACTGTTCCCCTCCCCTCACCCCTCATCCCGGCCAGGCTGTTTTGATATCCTGTATTGGGGAACCTGAGGGGTAGTGGGGGGGTGGGAGCGCACCCTGGCCAGCATCCCAGATCTGTCTGCCCCCTTGCGGGGAGGAATCAGGCTTTGTCAATAGCCTGTGGCCCCTGATCTTGCCCCTGGGCCATGACCTCTGCTATTTTCCCTGGTTTCACAAAAACATCTCTCTGGCTCAACCCCCCCACGCCCCCATTAATCCTCAGGGGCTTCCCAGAACATCTGGGAATTGCCTTTCAGATCCTGGGGCGCTAAGGGCAGTTTTATTTAAAATTGCCTTCTTTGGTCATTGGGCCATCTACCTTACCTGGTGTCCCTCAGCTATCGCCAGGGGACACTGGCCACAACATGAACACCCGAAAGTCATGTGTGCTGGGACTGGCATGCGGCAATGCCAAGACAGCAAGCAGCAGGGTCAGCCTAGGTGGTTGGAGTGTCCGGATGTGTGTGCTGTGAGGGAGGGGTGGAGGGGAAGGGCATGCCACTTGGGGAGCCCCACCTGCATCTCCAATCCTCCACTGACTTGTACCCCACCTGAGGGAGCTCAGGTGCCTGGTCCAAGAAGGGAGAAGGGCAGGGTCCCTTCCACCCCACCTGCTCCTTGCTGGAGAGGGTAATAAAGTGGAAAAATGGCCAAGATAGGCTCTGGCCACCACCTGAGCCTCTGAGGGGCACTTCCACATCTGGCTACCATGTCATCACAGGGCTCCAGGCCACTCACTCATTCAACAAATATTTGTCACGGGCACTGATGGCTGTCTCTGGGTCTTAGTGTTTACCCCACAGTGGGGGCCTGCTCAGTCAGTCCCTCCCTGCAGGTGACGAAGCCCTTTACCTGTGTGCTCATCCTCAACCATAGGGAAATAGGGATTCCCAGTGGAGAAGCTGAATTACTTGCCCTTGATCGCAGGCTCCTTGTGTCTACTGTCTTCTCTGTGGCCAGCCTTATGTCTGGGTACTTCCTGCAGGGACCCTAGACCCTCAGCCTTGCATGGCTGGAATAGGTCTGCATCCTCCCTACCACCCCCCAGTATAAGGACATATTCTCACCTACACTCCCTACACCTGTCCCTCCCACAGGGACAGAGGACTCCCTCGCCTCTGTCCCTTCCCAAAGTTCTGTGGGGTGGGAGTGGAAGGTATGGAGAGAGCCCCAGGATAAGTTGCCATAAAGAAAGATCTGGGGAATACCAGGGGCCCCAGAGCAGCCCAACTCCCCTCACCCCTACCTCTGGGCCCTAAACTAACTAATGGACCCCCAGCTATACGGCTGATTCCCCACTCAGCATGAACAGCCCTGGTGTGGGCCTGTCCCTTTCTTTCCCCACAATCAGCTCCATTGTGCTAATAGCACTGGGGGATCAGCAAGATGAGTATCACAATACTCCTAAGGTGGAGGTGTGGCTCAAGTGGTAGAGCACCTGCCCGGCAAGCTCAAGGCCCTAAGTTCAAATCCCAGTACCGCAAAAAAAAAAAAAAAAAATCAGAACCAAAAAACTCCCATTTCCCCAACAGGCATACTGAGGCAGAGTTGGGTCCTGAGAGGACCTCAGGGAGCCCCTTTTTCCCCAATGGGGGAGCCAGCCACCTGGGTCCAGCCTCCTTTCTCCCCATATCTCCTGCACGCATCTCCACTGTCCATCCACCCTGACCAGCCCTTGTCACACTTGCCCCTGCCCACCAAGCCTACCCACCCACCACCCCTCCTCCTCTAGGGTCTTTGAGAGAGCCCAGCTCTGGGGTAGGGTCAATCCCTACCTTAGTGGCCTGGGCAGCTGAGGCAGTGGTGGTTGAGGATGCTGTGGGGTCAGAGTCAGGAGAAGAAGATAAGGCCCCTTGGTAACCCCAGAGCTGGGGATGCCTGAACTGTCCTTCTTCCCTCCACCTGTCTGCCTCCTTCTCCCCAGCAAGAGCTCTCCATTCTGAGGCTCCCTCACCCTCGCCCCAAGATGGCTTCACATCTCGCTCAGAGGCTGGGGACCTGCAACTTGTGGGTCCTGTCTTTTGCCAGACCCTGCATGACCCAGGGACCAAGGACTGGGGTCAGGACCCCCATAGCAGGCTGTGAGCCAGGAGCTGCCTAGCACTTGGGCATTCACCTTGCTGGCGGCAGGAGTACAAAGAAGCCCTGTTGAGCTGGCCCCACTAGGGCTCAACTGACTGCAGGAGTCTAAAATCCAGGCTTGGCGCTCCCCAGGCAGCTGTCCAGGTTTGCCTGGAAACCCAGACTTTAGCCACAGCTGTAGCCTGCAACTCTTTTTTTCCCTGGTTCTGCCTAGTGCTGCCTTCCGTCCGTGCCAGCTGTTTTCATTCTGTTGGAGGGCGCACAGGAAAGGCTCCACCACAGCCCTGCCGCTGTGATAGTCTTGCTGTGAGACTCTCATGCAGGCCCTGCAGACAGGCCCTGCAGACAGGCCCTGCAGACAGGCCCTGGGAAGCCCCTCCCACCTTCATGCATGGGGTTCAGTCAGAGCAGCATAAAGCTGATTTGTGGGGTGGCCGCTGCCCTGTGCTCCACTAGGCAGGGGTGCCCTCGACTGGCTCCTGGCAGTTGGCAGTGCTAATCTCCAAGTAATGTGCTGCCTGTGGTGCCCAGGGGACCCAGAAGCCCAGCCTGAGCCTTGTATGAGGTTGATGGGGTCACATGGACTTTCTGGTCCTGGGAAAGAGGACACGCATGTGGCAGAGACCACTTGACATGTGCCTTCCCCCACCTGGCCCTGGCATGGCTGGGACCCAGGCAAGCAGTGGGGGCCATGTGACAGATGGGCCTGGGCACTCCACCCTTGAATTCTGTACCCTATGCCAGGTCGCCTGGCCAACCCACTTTCCCAGGGATTAAGATTAGGTGGGAAGGATGTGAGGGGACCCCCTGGGACCAGCTGACTGAGGGAGGAGATGGCCACTGGGTGCTTCTCTGATAGGAAGCTGGCTGCCACGGAGTGGGAGGGCAGGTCTGGGACTGTCAGAGTGACCAGACAGCCAGGCCCACAATCTGCATTGGTACTGGGGGCACTCCCACGTCCCCTCCTTGCCAGCCCCTATCTACCAACAGAACTCAGTCTTGCAGGGTTGACCGTAGGGGAGCAGAACACTCCCTGGTTGGAACTTTCTCCAGACTCTGATGTTCTGGTCCTCTGCAGCTCCAGGAAGGGCGTGCACACCCCAAGCTCCCAGACGTGTGGCCCCTGCCAGATGTAGGGGGGTGGCTGCCTGGAGGAGGCATGCCCCCTGCCGGGCCACGCTGCCTGCTGCTGCTGCTACTGCTGCTGGCTTGCCAGGTGAGTGGTGCAGGGCCCCCACCCAGCATGGAGGGCCACCAGTCTGCCTTTCTGGGCTGACTGCCCCTGGCTTTCTCATGTCTGTCTTTCTGACTGTGTGTCTACCTGCTCCCCAGTTACAGACCCCTTCTGCCCAGGTGATGGATTTCTTGTTTGAGAAGTGGAAGCTCTATGGTGACCAATGTCACCACAACCTCAGCCTGCTGCCCCCACCCACGGGTGAGCCCTACCCATAGGTTTCCAGTGTCCTGTCTGGCCGTGTGGCTCAGAACTCTCCTTGTAGGAAGGCTTCCTATTGTGGCCCTGGCCCTGCAGTAATGCTGCTGGCGGGGGAGCTTTCTACTCCCAGCCCCCTGCCCCCATATATTTTATTTAGGGGAGAGTACTGGGATTTAGAACTCAGGGCCTCATGCTTGGTGGGCAGGTGCTCTATCATTTAAGCTATTCCAGCAGTCCCTATCTGCCCCCATTTATAGGTGAGTTGACTGAACCATAGAGGTCAGTGATTTGACCAAGGCCACATAACCAGAAATGGCAGAACAGCCTCAGAGCTGACATGCTTCTCTTCCCCGGAACTCTTTCTGTGCTGGGTGCACCCATGCCCGGTCCAGGAATAGTATCTCTGTTCCTGCTGAGCTCACAGTGGGCAGACAGTGCACAGGGGAGAGGGCTGGCAGAGCACCCAGGCCAGAAGACAAGGAAGAGACAGGCCATGATGCAGACAGCTCAGACAGGGACCTGAGCTGGGAGTACAAGGAGAAATTGGGGCAGAAAGCCCACCTATCATGGTGCCATTGTCTAGACAAAGGAGGCAGTCTGTGTAGGACAGAGGGAGAACAGGGTGTGGGAGTTACAGGTTCGCACTGGACCTGGGAAGGATGCCAACAGAATTGGGGTTCAGCCTCCAGAGAGGAAGGTTCTGCAAACAGGTGGAGAGAGGGGAAACTCCAGCATGGGTTTGGGGTAACATTTGAGATAGGAGGCCTCCAAGGGAAGGTGCCCTGAGCAAGCACAGCACCAGGCTGGGATGGAGGGAACGTGGGCATGGTTGGGCAGGAGAGGCAGATGAGCAGGGCACCTGGCCCCTGGCCCAGGTGGAGGAGGCAGCAGCTCCAGCTGCAGACTTGGGAGAGCCAATGACTGCTCAGCAGGCTTCCTGGAGGAGGCAAGATGGTTCCTGACCAGGAACCTAGTCCTGCCTCGTCCCCCACCTCTGCAGAGCTGGTCTGTAACAGAACCTTTGACAAGTATTCTTGCTGGCCTGACACCCCTCCCAACACTACAGCCAACATCTCCTGCCCCTGGTACCTGCCTTGGTATCACAAAGGTAACACTGGATGGCCGGGGGAGGTTGAGGGGGCTGGGCCTGGAGGTGGGCTGAACAGAGCTTGCCCCCACGCCCCAGTGCAGCACCGCCTGGTGTTCAAGAGGTGTGGACCCGACGGGCAGTGGGAGCGCGGGCCCCGGGGGCAGCCATGGCGCAATGCCTCCCAGTGTCAGATGGACAACGAGGAGATCGAAGTCCAGGTCAGCATTGGAAGGCAGCAGAAGGGCATGGCAGGATGGGTAGGGGACAGGGGAGGTATCCCCTGCCCAGCCTTGACTGCCCACTGTGATTTGCAGAAGGAAGTGGCCAAGATGTACAGCAGCTTCCAGGTGATGTACACGACGGGCTACAGCCTGTCACTGGGGGCCCTGCTCCTTGCGTTGGCCATCCTGCTGGGCCTCAGGTACGCCATCACAAACAAGCAGCATGGGCAGTGGAGGGACAGGGTGGCAGGGATGCTAACTTGCTGTCCCCACAGCAAGCTGCACTGCACCCGCAACTACATCCACGGGAACCTGTTTGCATCCTTCGTGCTCAAGGCTGGCTCCGTGCTGGTCATTGACCAGCTGCTCAAGACTCGCTATAGCCAGAAGATTGGTGATGACCTCAGGGTCAGCGTGTGGCTCAGTGATGGGGTGAGCCCAGGTTGATCACCCTACACCCACCCCGCCTAGGGTGGGCAGGGGCAGTGTGACCCCCACTCATGCTGCACCCTGCCCAGGCGGTGACCGGATGCCGTGTGGCTGCTGTGGTCATGCAGTATGGCATCGTGGCCAACTACTGCTGGCTGCTGGTGGAGGGCGTGTACCTGCACAACCTGCTGAGCCTTGCCACCTTCCCAGAGAGGAGCTTCTTTGCCCTATATCTGGGCATTGGCTGGGGTGAGTGGACTGGTTGGGGGTGGGGGACCAGGCTGTCCAGGGCCACGAGGCTACAGCTGCTGCCCATCTACAGGTGCACCCCTGCTGTTTGTCATCCCCTGGGCCACGGTCAAGTGTCTGTTTGAGAACGTTCAGTGAGTATGAGCCAATGGGGATGAGACAGGGCAGCTGGGGCAATTGGTGTTGGGCCAGTGGAGTAGCCCTGGGGGAAGTAGGGAGCACTGGGGTGGAGGCACACTAGCCAGAGGCACCTGGAGATTGGGGTCGTTTGAGACCTCTCCCTTCCTTTCCTGAGGCACTCTATAGATCTCACCAGAGTAGAGGTGGGGGCTGGGGGCTGTGTCACCCCCAGGATGTGAGCAGTCCGCCTCCATAGGTGCTGGACCAGCAATGACAACATGGGCTTCTGGTGGATTTTGCGCATCCCTGTCTTCCTGGCCATCCTGGTGAGGAATGAGGCACCTGCTGGCCCCAGCAGGGAGGGAGCTGCCCTATCCCTCCTTCCTAGGCCTTAGGAAGGAGGAAGGGTGGGAGCCCCAGCACTCACCTAGGACACTGTGCACCCAGGGCTGCAAGCCAAGCTACCTATTCTTAGCTGCCAGTCTCAGAGCCAGGTGCCTGGCCAAAGCTCTCTTGGCTGCAGGCCCACCTGCAGCGGGGGGACAGGTGGGGGCCATCCAGGGTGCAGAGCGGTCCCTGGGCTGCTCCTGACCTGAGCCATCCTCACACAGATCAACTTCTGTATCTTTGTCCGAATCATTCTCCTTCTTGTGGTCAAGCTGCGAGCCCGCCAGATGCACTATGCTGACTACAAGTTCCGGTGAGTGAAGGCCTTGGGGCCAGAGTGTATGGATACGAACCCCCCACCCAAGGCCAGAGACCTATGTGGGTGGAGCTGGATCCGTGGGCAGGCAGGCAAGGATGTTCAAGCTCCACCCCTGCAGGCTGGCCAAGTCTACGCTCACCCTCATCCCCTTGCTGGGGGTCCACGAGGTGGTCTTTGCCTTCGTGACTGACGAACAGGCCCAGGGAACCCTGCGCTCCACCAAGCTCTTCTTCGACCTATTCCTCAGCTCCTTCCAGGTGACCCCCTGCCTGCTCCCACTCCCCTCCCCAGGCTGAGGGTGCTGCCCCTGACCACCCTCTCTCTCCAGGGCCTGCTGGTGGCTGTTCTCTACTGTTTCCTCAACAAGGAGGTAGGTGGGGTTGGGCTAGGGCAGCACAGAGGGATGTGCAGACGCTGGACCTAGTACAGTGTGCCATTCCCTTCCTCACCATTTATTGGGTGTGGTTGCTATGTCAGGTCCCCAGGCCCTCAGGGAGTGCATGGGTTGGTGGTCCCTGGCATCTGCAGGTCCCTCTGCCCATAGTGATGAGTGGCATCACTGTGCCTGGTTGGGAGCTTGCCTTGGCAGGCCATGGGATTGGCCTGACGCCTGGTACCCCTAGGTACAGGCAGAGCTGCTGCGGCGCTGGCGACATTGGCGAGAAGGCAGAGCACTGTGGGAGGAGCAACTCACTAACAACCACATGGCCCCGGCAGGGCCTAGTCGTGGTGTCCACTGCCAGAAGCTTCAGCTCATGAGAAGTGGTAGCAGCAACGGGGCTGGCCAGGACTCCTCTGTGCAGACTCCCTTGGCCAGTGGCTTCCCAGGGTTGGCTGAGAGCCCGTCCTGAATCTCCACTGGAACCCAGCTGGGGCTGGATTCAGAAAGGACGCCACTCGACAGCCTAGAACTGAATGCCAGGCCATGGCTGGAGGGGCAGGGCATCTGGACAGCAGCTCCCACAATCTACATCTCCCCTTCTCCACACCTGCCCTGTTCCCCAGGACAGGCTGGATGGAGGTTGGGGGTCAGGTGTGCTAAGAGAGCTGTGCCAGGGATGTGGGCCTTTGTCCCCATGTGTTAGTGCATCCCATGTACACACGTGTGTCCTCCAATAAAGAGCTTAAGCAGTGGCCACCTTACACATCCTGGAGAGCTGGGCTGTAACTACCTTGCGTACAGCAGTGGGGGCAGGCTGGGCAGGGCTCAAGGAGCAGGAGCTGCATGAATGGGCCACAGGCTGTTCACTCCCTCAAGGGGGCCCTCCAACTAACCCTGTTCCGCAGATTGCTGAAGTGCCCCAAGAGTGGCCAACAGTACTGTCCCTTCCTGAGCAAGTTCTGACCACCCTCCCATCCTGGCTCAGGGCAGTGGTCCCCAGGGGACCCCAGTCCCCCAAATGTCCCTATCTGTCAGCAGAGGGACATGGAGGGGGACTGGTGGCAGAGGGAGGCTACTGCATAGCAACCCTCCTGCTACCCCGTGTGAGCAGCACATTTACCCAGAGGGTGTGGTCCAGAAGCACCCCTCTTGAAGGGCAGCATAGCACTGGCACTGGACTCTGAGCTTGCTTTCTGCTGGCCTGGCCTCTGCTTCACATCAGCTTTACTTGGAAATTCATAGGCCACACAGCAGATTGAAGTAGGGGGAAATGGACCCCAAAATTGCTGTGGGTGCAGATGAAGATGCAGTGCAGAGTTTGCTCTGCCTCTGTACTTAGCTCTGAGGCCGTGCCTACTCCAGCCCTTGCTATGTCCTGTAGGTAGACGGGCACCTTGCTTGCCAGGCTGGGAGGTCAACACAGGCCCAGAAGAGATGCCCCCTCAAGTGCTTGACACAGGAAGAGACAGGACGCATCCTGGGTGCCTGGTTCTCTGGGATGCACCCTGAGTCTGTGAGGCACAGTGTGTCTGATGTGGGCTGTACCTCCCTGGACTCTGCTGTGCCTCTCAGAACCATGTTGCTGGACAGAGGCAAGTCCAAAGAGGGAGTACACAAGGGACTGGATCAACCCCTCTGCAGTGGGTGCCTTGATGCCTGTTGGGGTGTGCGCTCAGGGTAGGGAAGGAGCCTGCCAGGTGTCTTTGCTCCAAGGAGCTTCTGCGGGGCTGTGGGGGAGGGGTGCCCACAGCCACGAAGGGCCACGTGGACTGGAGCTGCTCAGGCAGAGCCAGGCTAATTGGAGCAAATGGAAAGACAGGGGGCCTCTCAGGAAAGGTAAACAGAATTACTCACCTGCCAGGCGCTGGGGCCCGAGATGGGGCGGGGGGGGGGGGGCTCAGCCTGCCATCCACTGAAGACCTGGGGCAGCAGGGAGGGACGGAGAGAACAGGCAAAAGGCTGGGCTTCAAGAGCTGGGCTCTTCGCACACCTGGATGGGTTACTGGGACTAGTGGGGGCAGCTACACCTGCTGAAGGCCTAAGGCCTCTGACCTTGAGGCCAGCTCATCTCAGCCCCCAAGACCCAGGGGCCTCACTCTCTGAGCCCTGGCTGCCTGGGTGCTGCTGTGGGCACAAAGCCACTCTGAGTAGGCAAAGAAGCATGTGCTTCTCCTTCACGCCAGCTGAGCTCAGGGTTGCTAGCTCCCTTGGGAAGTGTGCTGCTCACCTGAAGCCTCCTGACAGCCCTCCCCATCCCAAATCCCTCCTTCACCCGTCTCCCTCTCTGTCCCCAACGGAACTGGAGCACGCTGGTGGAATCAGGGGCAGAGGTGGGGAGCTGGCAGGTGCTGAGCTCACCTGGCCAATAAACTGATTCTGACCAGGCCACCCCACAGGTGAGTGGAGGAACCTTCTTTCTAACTCAGCCCAGGTGTCTTCGGTCTCATACAACACTCAGGAGACCCTGTTCCTTCCCTATCGCTATGGCCCCTCCCATGTCTACCTCACTTCTGCACCTCGTTCCGCCCCCAGAGGAATGTGTGTGTACCGCTCAGTGGAGTAGGTGGACGCACACCAGTACTGTGGAGTGAGGGTGACTGGGTGTGCAAACATGAAGGAAGGGAAATGCACTGCTGTGTGCTTGTGGGACAGGGCAGTCATGTTCCAGAGGGATGTGTGTGTGGCCCGGGGGGGAAGGAAGACATGGACCACAGTAATCAAGATCAAACTGGACAGTCAAGTCATGGGTGATTTGGGCGAGGGGACCTCAGGCCAGGAAGAAGGCTCAGAAGAGACCCAGTCAAGTAGGTAAGAGTGAACATCCAGATGCAATTTAAGTGACTGGGTGGAGAGTTCAGGATATAATGACTGATTAGTGTATGGAAAACTCAGCAAACGAAGGCAGTCACGGCAGCCCACACTGGTAATTCCAGCACCCAGGAAGCTAAGGCAGGAGGACCATAAGTTTGAGCCCTCTGGGCTACAGAGTGAGACCCTGCCTCACCAATCCAAGAGCTGGGAGATTGGGGTCATGACTCAAGTGGTAGAGTACCCACCTAGCATGGCAAAGCCCTGGTTTCCATTGTCATTACACAAATGAGAAAAGAAGGCAATGAGTAATTCCAAGAAAAACAGAGTTTTTCTGAACACAGACATCGAAATGTAAACACTCAACACTGATGTAACTAAAATTACTGGGGAAAAAAGATCTAGGGAGGATGGTGGACAGGAAGGAGTGGGGAAGGAAGGAAAAGGGAAATCAAGAACTAACAACTTCCATGTGTTATTTAGAACTAATGCAGCCAAGCACAGTGGCTCACACCTGTAATCCTAGCTACTTGGGAAGCTGAGTTTGGGAGGATGGTGGTTCGAGGCCAGCCCCGGCAAATAGTTTGCAAGACCCGATCTCCAAAACAACTAGAGCAAAATGGACTGGAGGTTTGGCTCAAGCAGTAGAGCACCTGCTTTGCAAGCTTCAACCCTGAGTTCAAATCCCAGTCCCACAAACAAACAAACAAAAGGCAGATCAAAGAATCAGTGGAATTGAAAGTGGTTGTCAGCCTGAGCATGGTGGTACATGCCGTTAATCCTAGCACTCCGGAGGCTGAGGCGGATTTCAGAGTTCAAGGCTAGCCTGGGCTACATAGTAAGAATCTGTCTCTAAATAAATAAGTGGTTGTTTCAAGTGAGGAGGACATGAGAAAGCTAGGGGCTGCAGATCTGCTCTCTAAACTGGCTCAGCCTCCTCGAGGATACCCTAGCAGCCTGCAGTCCCTAGCCCCCTGCATGTTTTCTGACCTTGCTCTCCACTGCTCTGTCCTCTCCTGCCTCTTCTAGACTGGTGTGCCCAGAGATCACATATCATCCTATTTTTCTTTTTCTTTGCCATCCAAGGGATGGAACCCAGGGCCTTGCTAGGAAAGCAATCTATCACTGGCCCACAACTATCACAGCTGCCTGGTGGTACTAGGAACTCCATCACCTGAGTCATGCCCCCAAACTCATTTTTTTTTTTTTTTTTTTGCAGTACTTGGGCTTGAACTCAGGGCCTTCACCCTGAGCCACTCCACCAGCCCTATTTTTGTGAAGTAGGGTTTCACAGAACTATTTGCCTGGGATGGCTGTGAACTATCTTTTGTGCCCGGCTATCACTCTTTTTTTTTAATACCAAGTTTTAAAATTCACTAACATTAGCTGGGCATGATTGGGTACTTCTGTAATCCTAGCACTCAAGAGGCTGAGGTAAATCTTTTTTGTATCCAGGCGCTGGTGGTTCACACTGGTAATCCTAGCTACTCAGGAGGCATAGATCTGGAGGATGGCGGTCTGAAGCCAGACTGAGCAAACAGTTTTGAGACCCCATCTCAAAAAAACCCTTTACAAAAAAGGGCTGGTAGAGTGGCTCAAGGTATAGACCCTGAGTTCAAATCCCATACCACAAAAACAGCAACACAAAAATACATCTTTTTTTTTGTGGGTATAGTACTGGGGTTTGAACTCAGGGCCTCACGCTTGCCAGGCAGGCACTCTACCACTTGAACCACTCTGCAAGCTCCAAATAATCTTAACTTTGAGGCCAGCCTGGGCTACAAAGTGAGATCTTGTCTCAAAAGACCTCATCTATGTCTCCAGCTCCCTGGCCCTCTGGAGTCTAATTCAGACCCAGCTTCCAACTTGGCACCTCCACTGGGAGGCCCCGCAGTTTCATAACCCACTTCCCTGCCTAGGGTTCTCTACCTACCCACTGCATCACCCTTCTAACAGGTCTCCCTCTCTGCCTGGAATTCCACCATGTATCTCAGAGGTAGAGCACTTGTCTAGCATGTATCAGGGCCTGGGTTTGATTCCTAGCACTAAGAATTAGGGTAATAAAATTTTTCCCATGGAGTTGTTGACATTGGATGAGAGCAAACTACGTATGAGTTCATGTGCACAAACACAAGTGGGGAGGCGTCGATCCTGACTCTCCTCCAGCCACTCTCAGAGCCACTTGACCCAACAGCACCCCCAGCTGGAGAGGGTCACCAGCATCTCAGACGCTAAGAGGTGACAGAGCAGCTGGCTGGGGTAGGAGTGCTGTGCCGTTGGCATGTTGGCCACCACAGCGACAGCTCTAATCCAGGATCATCTCAGCACACTGGGTGCCATGTGACACCCTCCTTCCACACCCCACCCCAGGTGTTCTTGCAGACTCCTTGCCAAGGGCCTCCAGCTGGCAGACTCCGAGTGAAATCTTGAAAAGCACAGGCACACAGGCCCAGGTGGCTGGGGTCCTCCAGTCATCCTCCATCACCTAATGGGTGGCCATGGGCAGAGAAGGCCTGGCTTCAGGGTCTGGTACCAGTACAACGTACAGGCTGTAAGCCCAGATCACGTTATTTCTTACATTGCAGCTGTTCTCTGCTACGTGCTTCCTGGGCCTGCAGCCATGCTAGTGAGGGGCACCCACAGCCTATGCTCCACCTTTACACATGGCGAGACTCGGGAAGCCTGGCAGCGTGAGGTGCCCAGGGCTCACATCACACCCATGGCCACCAGCACTGGGTTTCTACCTGAGGAATGGTGGATTGAGTTCACTGTGAGGCTGACAACCTTGCCAAGTGCATTCATGAGGTGACTAATGCTGCAGCAGGTACTCAGCACTGGGCAATGCCCCAGGAAGTAGGTACTAATTGCCACTTACAAAAACTACAGAGGCTCAGACTTTATAAGTTGGTCAAAGCCATGTGTGCAGTCCCTGCCTGGCCAGGGTCCAAGCCCACCTTCAGGAAAGGCTGGGAAGCCCCTAGCAGATCCAAGTGCAGCTGGGTCTCACTCTGCACCATTGCTGACCCTGGCAAACACCAAGGGGCAGAAAACACATAGTTGGAGCCTTGTCCCTTCCACTGTCTGGTCCCTGGTGGGTGCAGGGTATGGGTATGCTGATGAGGAATCTAAGTGAGTCATCTGTGCCAGCCTACCCTGTCCCGCTGTGTCCTGGGTCATGTCCACCCCCTTCCAGGCCTGGACAATGGGAAGCACCCCCGCCTCCACACACACCCCAACACTCAGCCCCTGCAAAATGTCTCACAGACCCTGAGGACCTAAGGTCTTATGCTTCCAGGGGCTGGCCTGGCCCCATGTTGCACAGTTTGTCACAGGTCCTGTCTTTGTCTATCCCTTCCTCCCTGGGAAGCCTCACCCAGGCCAACCCCAAGAGATGTCTCTGGGGCTCTAGAGCTCTGGAATACTCTTCTGGGAAACCATGTTCCTGAAATAAATTCTGGTTTGGCTCTGTCTCTGGAGTAGGCGCATTCCAGGGTTGTTTCCACATCTGAAGGTCAAGAGTAACCAGGTTTCTCCTAAGGCCCAGCAGCCACCCCTTTATCTAGATAGTGCAGGAAGCTACTCCCCCAAGGGCCCATACACTGTGCCATGGAAGGTAGGTGTGGGGTGGCAGAGGGGTACCTACTGCATCTAGGGACCCTCCACACATGGGAAATGCCCTCATAGGGAGCCCCTGCAGCTTGGAAAAAGGCAGCAACTGCCTAGAGCAGTCCAGCCCCTCCTCTCAGGGCGCCCCTCCTTGCCCCCTCTTTCCTGGGTGACTAGGGGCCCACACTGAGGAGTTCTGGACATACAGAACCTTCACCATGGCCTGAGATTCACGGGCCTGTTAGCTGTGTGGGTTGCTGGACAGGGGCCTGACAAGACTGCCAAGAAGCTCATCCCAGTGCCACCCGCCTTTATTCACGGACCTTGGGCTCCAGAGCCACATACACACTTGGCTCCAGAGGGCACAGGAAGAAAAAGGGGCCCTAGTGACCCTCCCAGCACACCCCAGAGAGCCAGGACAGGCCTGGCAGCACCACCCCTTCAGGGTCAGCCTTGGCACCCTGCCCAAGTGCACCATTTTGGTCACAGGGTGTAGACACCAGGAGGCCAGGCCTGATTGCTGGGGACTGTCCCAGGCCCAGAGCTTGTGCCATTCTGAAGCTGAGGCAAGGAAAGGGCAGGCTGGACAGTGGGGGGCAGGGGAAGAAGCTCCCCCTTGTCCAGGTCAGAGGCGCAGTCCATGGGGGGGTCCAAGATGGATGCAGTGGGGCTGCACATGTGCTACTTCCTGGTCATCTCAAGGACAAAACCAACCAGTCCCAGCAGCCTGGGAAACACAGGTCTCTCTTCTCCTTCCTGATCCTGAAGTGGCCAGGAACAGGGAGGTAGAGGGCAATGGCAGGTGACCAAAGAAGGGGTTGGGGCCAGGAACTCTGAGGGCGGGAAGGGCCAGACTCCTGCTCCCCCAGTGACAGGGGCAGTTTGAGATCTCCAAAGAGGAAAGGAAGGGACTCAGGGAGGAGGGGCAGGCCTTGGCCATCAATCCTGCTAGCCCACTAAGTATGGCCCCATTCCCCCTCCCGGGAGCAGGGCCCACAGGACAGGAGGAGACGAACATCAAGTGCACCCTGATCTTCCAGAGGCCAGGGGAGGGATGCTAGGGGCTCTAGGACTTCTTCGCATCCTGTGTGTTCCGGCGCTTCAGGTCACTCAGGTCAATGGGCTTGAAGGCTGCCGGGGAAGAGTGTGGGTGATGCTGGGTGCAGGCCTCCCATCCAGCCCTGGCCTCAGAAAGCTCTTAGACCAAGATGTCTTGGAACAGGATGATGGACGGTGCAGGCAGGAAGCAGTGGGAGAGGGAAGCAGGCTGGCTGGCCTTCCTGCCTCTGAGCCCCTCCCTCCTAGGACAGCCCCACTCACTCTTTAGGCTGGGGTTGGGGACCTTCTCCACATACTCCTCTACCAAGCCACGCTCGCCGCCTGACAGCTGGCTGCGCAGGTCTCGTTCCACACCCTGCCAGGCTGAGGCAAGCAAAGGACAACTGGGTCAGTTACTGGCAGAGTTCAAACCAGGAGAGCATCTTGTCTTGCCACGGGACCACCCCAGACCCTATTCTCCCTCAGAAGTGTCCTCTGCCCTTGCTCATCTGCCCCCTGCCAGCTGATAGTGTCCTCCAGTGTCCTGGCCCTCCCTCCTTCCCCTGGCAACTCTCTCTGCTCCTGTTCCTCCAGCAGGCCTGTCCCCTCTGTGCAATGGCCCACCTGACACTACCCTGGGCTTCCCAGAGCCACAGAGGGCAATGCATGTACCTTGGCTCTACCCTACCTTTCCCTGACCTCCCAACCTAAAAGTTCTAATCCCAGCCACAGCCACCTCTGGCCATGCCAATGCCACACTCTGGAACTTCTTTTTTTCTTTGCAGTACTAAAGTTTTGAACTCAGGATCTTATGCTTGCTAAGCAAACCCTCTACTGCTTGAGCCACTCTGCCAGTCACACTCTGTATTCATAGCGGGGTGCACCCCGTCCCTCAACAGCTCACTCCTCTTTCCACCAAATCCTCAATGCTAGAAATGACTCCAGATATTCCCTCTCCTGGGGTACTGTCCATTCCCCACAGCCTCCTCTTTGGCTGCCACTCTGTTACTCCTATTCTGCCTGGTCCCCCAAAGATGTGGGAGGGATAATGAGGCATCACCATCATGGCAGGCAGTGGAGACAGGAGAGGGCTCCAGGCTGGGAGACAGAGCGGCTCTAAGGATGAGCAGCAACAAGGTGGCACACCCACCTTCATAAATGAAGCGCACATTCTCCTCGTGGGCTGGGGTGAAGATCTCACTGCTGTTGGTTGGAGAGCGGGGGCTGCTGTTCCTCTTGCCGTTGTAGACGACTCTGGAGACAGGGGAGCTGGGGGGAGCCCCGCCATCACGATGGGGCTAGGCACAGAGTGGTGTGGGGCCCCCCACCCCAGGTAGAGGCAATCCCACCTGCCTAAGACCCACCTGGTCATTGCTGGATCCTCTGGTGCTCTGCTGCAGGATCCCCTCAGTCTCTGAAAAGGAAGCCCCAGGACACAGAAGTGGGACAGAGCATCATCTCCTCCAGTAGGGGGAGGGGGTGAGGGGCAAGTGTACCTCCTCCCTGTAAACTACTGGGTGGCCAGTGGGTTCTCAGAAATCCTGCACAGGCTACAGATGCCAGACATGAGGCCAGAGGGATGAGTCAGCAGACACATGCATGACTTGGAGCACTGAATCCATGATCTCGTCCACATCCCTACCCCATTCCTGTTTTCAGGTAGTGGCTGCCTCTCACAGCAGAACAGGGCCCAGGCATGCACTCCAGCTCCGCCCTCACTGGCTGTAGGATTCCACAGGTTGTTTCTGTTGAGCCTCAGCTTCCTGACTGTGAATGGGTCTGAACTTCCCAATGGTGAAGAGTACAGCACAGCCCTGAGGCTCAGTGGATGCTTGGCAAGTGGCCCAGCTTCCTGGTCCCCCAGGGCTGGAGTATGAGATGAGTCCGTGCCCCAGAGACAGACCCAAAGTAGGCCAGGAGGAAGGAAGTCCCTGGAGGAAGATGCCAGGACTGACCCAGTGATCAGGAACCTAGGGTGTCACCTAGTTACAGTCTCAGTCACCAGGTGCCGGTGGCTCACATCTGTAATCCTAGCTACTCAGGAGGCAAGAGATCAAGAGGACAGAGGTTCGAAGCCAGCCTGGGCAAACAGTTCAAGAGACCCTAACTTGAAAAAAAGCCCTTCATAAAAAAGGGCTGGCAGAAAGTGTAGGTCCTGAGTTCAAACCCCAATACTGCCAAAAAAAAAAAGCCTCAGTTTCAGCCTAGGAGATTTTTGCAGTCCTGGGAGGATCAACTTTTAGGGTGAGGTTCTTACAGTGGCCAACTGAGGACACACAGCCCCAAGGTGAGGAAGCTAGCCATGCATGGCTAGTCCCAAAAAAGGAATTGCTCCACAGGGGGGAATCCCAGATACCGGGAGCAAGGGAGCCCCTGAAGGAGGTTTTAGCACAAATGCCTTCCCTGCCCGTCCCAATGCTCAGTGGGGAGTTCCAAAGCACCAAGAGTGTGCAGCTGCAGCCCTTCACAAAGGGTAGGGGGCTGGGCACTTCAGGCTCTTCCTCTGTGGCCACTGAGTCATCACATGTGAAAGACCCAGCACAAATGAACACGGGCCCACAGGAATAAAACGGTGTAAAGTCAGCTTCCACTAGGACACCAGAGCCTGTGCCTCTCCTCAGGCCTGGCTCCTAGCCCAAGGCAGTGCTGAGTAGCCTGTGACTTCTTAGACTCCAGAGTCTTCCTCCCATGGACCTCCCCAGGTCACCAGCCCAGAATACCAGAGCACAGGGAAATCCCTCTCCAGCATGACAATGGCAGCGGGATAAGGTAGGTAAGCTCCAATTATGGACCAGGACAGAAATGCTCAAAGACCAGAAGGCTGGCCAGTCCATCTCACCTCCCAGGGCACGAGCTGCCTTCAGTTCCTGAACTGGCTGCTCCTTCAGGGGCTCCTGCACCCCTGGACTGCTTTCCTCTGGTGACTTTCCACCCTGTGCAGCCTCAGCCTCTAGGGGCCACAGCCTCGGATGGCTGCCTGGCTTGCATACATACTATGCCCTCTGCCTGGGTCTCTCTGCTGGCACCAGTCTGGCTGGCAGTGGTGTTTGCGTTTGGTTCAGCAAGGGAAACCTGAGCATGTTTACCAGCCAGGCCAGAAGCATGACTCCAGATGAGCAGGGTCCCTAAAGGGGTGGGTGTGGAGGGGCAGGACCACAGCAGGTAGAGTGGGCTGGGAGAATAGCACAGGCCTTCAGAAGCGTCAGGGAATGCCTAAAAGTCCCACCAAGCCACAGAGGACCACCTGAGGTCAAGCCTACTACTAAGCAGGCCAGGTAAAGGTGAGTGCTGCCCTGACTGAGGCCGACCATGGGACATAGAAGGGCAGGTGCTGCTGCATTTAGAGAGAGCAGCCATAGAGAACCCTACTTCAGAGGTCTCAAGGGCCCATCCTGCGTGCTACTCCCAGGTCTCCGTCTCCCAAGGCTACCACCAGAATGACGGCAAGAGAGGTCGGGCAAGCTCCACACTGACACTTCCCCGTCCTGTTTTCTTTGCTCTTTCTGTCACAACCATCTCCTCAACACGGGAGGGGTGTGTGTCTCAACATCTCAGCCACATATACCATACACATCCCATCAACTCCACAATTAACTTTTTTTCCATACCTTTCAAATTGGGTTGCACCTGACTCTCACTAACATGTCAAAGTTTGGCAGTGTTTCTTCTTTCTCAGTGGACCATAAAATGAGGCACAGCTCAGAATGGTGGCATCTCAGATCTGATGACCCTCAGTGCCAGGCTCCTGGCTCAAGGATCTCTCTTCCAAAGTCCTTCCACCAATATACTTCACCCCATCTGCCACCTACCCGCTGACTTGCACACCCCACCCTACTACATCAGCCTCCCCAGCTGGGGAGGGTGTGCATGGATAGCAGCAAGATCTTCCTCACCACGCACCAGCGGGATGCCCAGGCTCTTGGCTACCATCAAGCTCACAGCCCAAGTATTTCATCTGTTTTCTCAGGTGTCATCCGCTGCTATACCCCAGCCCCAATCCCAAAAAGTAGTTGGCCACAGAATCACCTTCCACCCCATGACCTTCCAGGCTGTGAACTTGGCAGGTCTTGACTGCTTGTTGACTGTCTAGCCCACAGGGCCATAAGGACCCTGGCCAGAGGCCATCCATCCTCTCTACTGTCTCCACATAAGTTCCTCTGGGCCACAGCATCCCCAGGGAATGGTCCCCAGGTCCTCCTGCTCTAATAAATATCAACTAGCCAGGCCCAGTGGCTCACTTCTGTAATCCTAGCTACTTGGGAAACTGAGATCAGGAGGATCATGGTTCAAGGCTAGCCTGGGCAAACAGTCCGTGAGACCCCATTTCCCAAAATCACAAGAACAAAATAGACTGGAGGTTTGGCTCAAGCAGTACAGTGCCTGCTTTGCAAGCTTGAAGCCCTGAGTTCAAATACCAGTCCCACCAAAAAAAAAGAAAAAAAAATATTTAAACACAGCATGTGAAACCACTACCTCCAATGAGGTCTCCATGGCTCTTTATCCAAAATAATGATGGACAAGGCTGCCCCATCCTGCAGCATCAACTGAGCAACACTAAGAGGGAAAGGGGCGGGGTGGGAGCATAGTTCAAGTGGTACTGTGCCTGCCTGGTAAGCACGAAGGTCCTGAGTTCAAACCCAGTACTGAGCTGGGCTCCAGTGGCTTTCGCCTGTAATCCTAGCTACTTAGGAGGCTGAGATCAGGAGTATCTCAGTTTGAGGCCAGCCTAGGCAAATGGGTTCACGAGACCCCATCTCCAAAATTACCAAAGCAAAACAGAATGGAGGCGTGGCTCAAGCAGTACAGTGCTTGCTTTGCAAACTCCAGTTTCACAAAAACAAAACAAAAAAGTTAACCACACTACTGGAGAGAGGAGGTAGAGAGAGAGAGAGAGAGAGAGAGAGAGAGAGAGAGAGAGAGAGAGAGAGAGAGAAAGACTGCTAATCATGAGCCAGGCCAGTTCTGAGTAAGTGGAGTGTAAAGCCAACTCACTTGTAGGCAGATGTGGAGGCCCAGAAAAGTACAGGGGATTGCAGAGACCACGCTGGTTGTGACAGACCCGGGCCAAGGGCTGATCACAGAAAGGGCAGCTTCCATCCCCCCAGCTGGACCAGGAAGAAGACACCTGACAATGGCCACGTTTCTTAGACCCCAGTGAAACCTCTAGGAAATAATTCACCAACCAAGCAGGGGCCAGAGGGTCAGCGCTGTGATAGGTACCACATGGATCTGGTGGTCCCTTGAAGAGTTCTATGTCCTGCCCACGGACTTGCCCTCCTTCCAGGACGCTGGCTGCAGATCGTCAGATCTGAGATGTGCCTCCTCCTGTCTGTCCGTTGGCACTTGGAAGCCTTCACATCCTCAACTCACCCCAAGTCCAGCCCCACGTCTCATCCTCTAAATGCCCTGGCCACTCCCTTACCCATAAACCCCTACTTAAAGCCCTCTGCCTAAAACGATCTTGCTCCCCCAGGAGGTCCAGCCGCAGGGCCACCTTTTCTGAGACAGGGACAGGAGACCTCCGGCCTGGACTGCTTTTGTCATTAGGGGCACGGGGTGCACGGCCACCACCCCATCCAGCCAGCACTGGGCAGTAACCTCAGGGGCAGGCCCTGGTCATGGGGCAGCACCACAGCCTCAGGACAGCAGCAAAGCGCGGAGGGCGGACAACGGAGAAGGAAACCCGGGAAAGGCCAGGCCGGCGCCTTCCAACAATCAGGAAGCATCCTCGGGAACATTCCCGGGACCTTGGGGACAGCGGGACACCTGTCCCCCTCGGGCACTGTGGACACAGAGGGCGGCCCGGAGCGCGCGCGTGGCCGGCGAGCCCCGGTGCTCCGGGCGGGAAAGGCGTCTCCGTGGCGGCCGCCGGCCACGTCCGCGCTCCGCCGTGGGCCCCGCAGCTGAGGACCGGCCGCAACCCTCCCCGCCCGTCCGGCCTGGCGACGAGGCGACACCAGGGCGGGACGGTGGGCGGACCAGTCATGGTCCCGCGGGTCCCGCGCCCGCCCCGCCCGGCTCCACCCCGCCGCGCCCGCCTCACCTCGCTCGCCTCTCCGCCGCCGCCGCCGCCGCCGCCGCCGCCGCCGCCGCCGCCGCCGCCGCCGCCGCCGCCGCCGCCGCCGCCGCCGCCGCCGGAGGGCCGACCGGAAGTGACGCGCCGCCGCGCAGGCGCAGACGGCGCCGGCCACGTGACTGCCGCGCGCGCGGGGCCGCGCGGAGCTCGGGGGTACGGAGGGGCAGTGTGGGACAAGAGATGGGGGCCCGGGCGGGGACGGAGACAGGGGACCCCGGGCGACCGGAAACCACGGGGGCCGGGGAGATGGAAGAGGGAAGCCAGGGGGCCGGTACAGGTAGAGGGTAGGTGTGGGAGAGCGCAGCTGGGAGACGGCAGACGGGCGTGGGCCGAGGTGTGGCGACCAAGAGGCTCTGGCCCAGGCCTTGTGCTGCCTGCACGGCCCAGCCCAGTGTGATGGCAAGGGCTTGCACTGGTCCCCAGTAATCAGGCCACCACCACAGTCTTGGGAATCATGTTTATTGAAAAAGTAAAAAGTGTCACCATAAAAAATTAACCTCAAGAAAAAAACAGGCCAGAAACATGGGTATAGGGGCAGGAGTCTCAAGGGACAGGTCTGGCCAGCTTGGCTGCTTCCCTGGCCCAGGGAATGCTCACATCCTGCCCCTTGGGGTGAGTTGCTAGCAACTTCTCCAGGGAGGCTGAGCCTGGGAGGGCAGGGCTGGCTCAGTCCATCCTGGTTCCTTTGAAGAGCTCCACCAGGTCCTTGAAGGCTGGGTCAATGAGGTCTGAGGGCAGGTCGCCGTCGTCATTGGCCGCGTCTCTATCTGCCCCCAGGGAGATGAGGTACCTGGGGTGCAAAGGGCAGCTTTGTTGAAGCATGCATAGCCCACCTCAGGACAGAGGGCTGGAGTCCTAGGGTCACCTGTTTGTTTTTTTCTAGGCAGAGTGAAGAGGAAGAAACTTGACTCGTTGGAAACTGGGCAGCTTTTCCAGCTTGTTCTAGTGTAGCAATAGAGTAGAAACGGCGCCAGAAGCCCTTAAGGTTCCTGCCCACCTTCAGGGCCATCTTTTGGGGACTCACACCTCAGAGATCAGTTGAATCCTGGAGGGATTGGGATAAGGGCCTCTGCACCCTGACCCACCCTCTCACCTGGCTATGTCAGGATACCCATCGCTGCAGGCAATGTGCAGGGGTGTCCAGCCTGTCTCATCACGCTGGTGAATGTCAGCCCCATATTTGACCAGCAACTTCACACACTCCAGGTTTCCAGAGAGTACGGCTTCATGCAGCGCTGCCAGGCCTGGGCAGGTCATGAAGGCAGAGGTCAAAGCTGGAGTCTTCTGCACTGGCTTTCCCCTGCAGCCCCCTAGACCCTTGACCTCTTCCTCTGGTGCTCACTCACCTGAGGGGTGGATGGTGTCCAAGGAGACTTTCCGAGCCCGGATAAAGCGTCCTATCTGCTCCAGGTCGCCCTGGCGGATGTGGTCCAAGAAGAGGACATCATTAGGGAAACGCACACTGCGATCAGCCAACGTCCGTCGGCGCCGCTGCTGGGGGCTGTAGCGGGCATAGCGTACAGTTCTGCTGGGCATTCTGGGGACTGGGGTGGGCTGCCCCTCTGGGGACCTAGGGCACGAGGGTAAAGAGAGCAGATCAGTGTGCAGGTTCTTGGGACTGAGAGACCTCACTTCCAGCTTATATAGGACTTGAAGAGCTATATAAAGCTGCGCAGTCATGCTTTTGGATGCGATTGGGGGGGGGGGCTGAAACCGAGCTGCTCCCCCGCCCCCCTCCCTGCACACAAGATCATGTTTACTGGCTCATCTTTCAGCCCACCTGTCACCGTGTCCAGCCAAAAGGGTCAGATCCTTCCTGGCTACTGCTCCTTGCCCCACAGCTGGACCTACAAGGTGCCTTACAGAGGGCAGAAGGAGGAGCCCATGAGGACAGAGCCCGTAAGGAGTGCCTTGGATGTGGACTCAAGGTCGAGGCAGATGCCAAGGGCATTAGGAGGGTCGAGGATAAGAGAATGGCTCACCTGTCTGCCTCCTGGAAAGTGAGGGGCTGCCCCTCCCCACGTCTTAGAAGCAATAGGCTATTGTGCTATGGAGGAGGCCCCAGCCCTGCCCACCACCCATCCATCACTTACCTTTTCCCATGACTTCTAGCACCCAGGAGGGTTTCCCTAGAACTGCCTTGAAGGCACAGCCTCCTGCTCAGAAACCTGTGGAGGCCAGGCTGGGATCTCGGCACTGCAGGCTCTTGGGCGGCCCTACCCCCATGCCTTGCTCGCTTCCGCTCCCCACACACTCACGATTCTGCCCATCACCCTTTCTCCTGACTCCAGGTTCTGGGTACACTGCCGATAGTGTCCAGTCTCCTCCCCGAAGAGAAGACCATTACCAGGTGGTGTGTTTCCTCTGCCCTCGGCCTGGGAAGGAGCCCACTCTGCCCATACCTTGGTCTCATGCTCCCAGCCTCCCACAGAGCTCACTGCTGGCTGCCCTCACTTTTGTGAGGTTGAGGTGGTGCATGTGGCGGCATGGGAGTCAGAAACATGACTGTGGGGTCAGGCCCAGCCCCCATTAGGTCCTGCAGGCTTCCCCTGCCCACTGGAAGCTGGCTGTTAAACCTGCCTGAACTGTCATGGCAAAGCATCACAGAGGGGCTTATTAAGTCTTCTCATGGCTCTGAAGGCTGGCATCCTGAGACCCAGGGGTTACCAGGGTGGGCTCCTTCTGAGGCTCTGAGGTAGGATCTGTTTCAGGCGCTCTACAACTCCTGGAGATCACTGCCATCCTGGTGTTCCTTGGCTTGTTGAAGCATCACCCACATGGCTTCTCCCTGTGTCTATGTCCAAGTTCCTCACAACACACACACACTCTTTTTTGGGTAGTACTGGGATTTGAACTCAGGGCTTTGTACTTGCTAGGCAGGTGCTCTACTGCTTGAGCCATGCCACCAGTACCCCTCCCCACTGCTTTTTGAGATCGGGTTGTTCTAGGTTGGTCTTGAACTTGTTGTACAGCTGGAGCTGGTCTGGAACTCATGGTTCTCCAGCTTTAGGAGGAAGGATTATAAGTGTGCACTACCATACCTGGCTGAAATCTGCCCTTCCTTTTTTTTTTTTTGTTTTTAAGAAAGCCTGTATCGGGACCTGGTGTCATAACAGTAACATAAGGGGGACAGCAAGGAGGGTGTTCCTCACATCTGCCCTTCTTATGAGGACACCATGACTGGTGTCCAGCATGAACTCATTTTAATCAATATATTAACAATGGCCTTATTTCCAAATAAGGTCACGTTGGGAAGTACTGGGGCATAACAACCCACCACAATGGCGAGATGCTCCAGGTGGCCACTGGAGGCCTGAATGACGCGGGGAGCTGGGGAGGCAGTGTGTTCAGTAGCAGGCCTTACATCATTAGGCTGGTCTCCAGCCAGCAAATCAAGTTATCAAGCGTATTACACACTCGGCAGGTGTAAAGCCGTGGGCTACGGACTACAGGACGGATAGCACCGACCGAGGCCTCCTTCCCTGGAGGGGGTTTCTCCACGTCTCTGTGCAAAAGCAGCTCAGGGGCTGCTGCTTCCAACACTTATGTGTCATAGCACCCTACAAACTCTGGCCAGGCCCTGGCCCACAGAGACTCTGCTGGGTGGGTCCAGAGCTCAGAGGGAAGTGCTGGTCAGCTGCAACTCCTGGTCACTTGGGAGGAGTCAGGTACAGGTTCTCCTGACTCATTTACAGGAAGCTGAGAGGCTTCAGGTTCTATACTCCAGCCAGGTGACAGACCCTCCTTTGATGTGAACATTGCCTTTTCTTGTGTTGTGGAAAAGTGCTGCCTGCACTCCTAGCTCAGAGGATCATATGAAAGTGAAGCTGCTACAAACACCGTGGCCAGGAGGACTGGCAGAAAGGCCTTTTCCAGCAGCAGCAGCAGCGACTGGTCCTCTGGGCATGCTGGAGCCGGGCAAGTCTGTCAGGTGAGGCTGTTGGTAACCCCATGAGGGAGCCCCCGTCCCTTCCTGCTAACAGTGAGCCGAGAGAGCATGGGGGGCCGGGCTTTAGGGTTTCTGTTTGGATCAGAGAAGGGTCTGGTCTCCGAAAAAAGTCTTCCAGCTGCCACAGACCCCCTAGAATGGCCTGACATGCCTTTGTTCCAGCAAGTTCCTGGAAAGGGCGATGGTATTCTGAGCCCCAGACGCTGGCTGGCACCTCTCCCCTTTGAGGTTTTCAGCAGGAGCAGGCCATGAGCTGTACAACCTGCTGTGGTGGACAAGGCCAACATGCCATCGGGACAAAGCCAGATAAGCTACTGATAAGCTCAGTAGCTTTATCCCCCATTTTTCTCAGGTGGTGTGAACCTGTGAAGTGACCTGGTTGATGTGATTTAAATTTTCTACTTTTTGGAAGACAAAACACTGATGCAAAAAGGTTACCTCCAAACTTTAAAAAGTCCAGAGAATGCCTCCACCACTGCTTTGCACAAAACACAATGAATACTAGGGGGCTGCAAGGAAAGTTGGCAAGGGTCTGTGGCAGGCCCAGTGGGCCAGGTGGGTTCTGAGGCCAGAGGACCCCTAGGGCAGGGCCTAGGTCTGGTATCTGTTTCTTTAGGTTCAATGGTTTCTCATACCTGAAGACAGAGAGAGAGGAGAGGAGGAGAGAGGGAGAGAGACTGGGAAGTCCCAGTTGCTAAGCCTTCCCTGCCTTCCCACAGAGCCTTCAAAGCTGCCTTGCTAATCCACCCGCCTAGCCAGAGAGGTTTTGGATACCACCCCACAGCCTCCTGGCATAGCCCAGGAATGCACTCATCAGCTGCCTCTGCAAAAGAGGAAAGGTATCCGTGACTCACTCCCCTCCCAGGAGTGCGTGATGGTGGCTGTCTGGTCCCTACTTTCTATGCAGAGGTCAGGTCCCTGCACAGCTGGGCAGCAGGATCACACACACTGTCTCCCAGGTAGGGAGCACAGCACATTCCTTTCAACTGCTCTCAGCCCTGCTGTCTTCGTTCCTCCCTTGGAGGCCCAATGTCTTCCCCTGTAGGGCCTCCGCTCATATTTTGGGGGACAGAGCTAACATCCTCCTATCCAACCTCCCAAGTGTGCCCACTTAATTATGTTTTTCTTCTTTTGTACTTGGGTTTGAACTCAGAGCCTCATACTTGCTAAGCAGGCACTCTACCACTTGAACCACTCCACCAATCCCCTTGTGTGCCCACAGTGGATAGTGGACATACCCCACTGTGTTGGCAGGACCCAGGCATCACTCTTCACCCCACCCCTGCTGAGACGCCTGGAGCCAAATTAGCCAGAAACCAGTTCTGACACTGGCCACTGAGAGCCAGTGATAGCAGCTGACAACAGGTCTTCTGCTAGCTGCACACTGCATAGTCCCATCAGGCACAAGCAGCCTTGGGCTTGTGAGGGCCTGTGTGGCAGGGCAAGGCTGGGCACTGGGGAGATGACCCACCTGTTCCCCTGGGCTGAGACCTCGGAGAGAACCACACTCAGAAAGTCGAGGTTGAGGCTGACAGCCAGGTTTGGCAGCAATGGCCCTCACCAGCCATCTGAGGCCACGAACATAGCGGAGGGCACCTAGGGGTCTTGGTGGCGCTGAAGGCTTTGCACTCCAGGAGACAAGTCAGCACAGAGGGTGGAACACAGGGCTTCTGGGAACCCTTGATATGGTTGTGCTGTCTGACCTCAGACCTCTGCGGGCCCCTTCGCCCACTCGTCCCATCCAGAACCCTATGACCATCCCAAGGCCTATTGGCTCTTGTGGGCCTCAGCGCTCCTGTCCCCACCAGCATGACTGAGGAAAGTCGAGAGCGTCGCTGCCTCTTACACATCAGGCAGCAGCTCAAGTCTGGGAAACTGATTTCACTTGTATTTTTTTCATGAACTATGAACAAGCCAAGGTTAAGTAAAGCTCCATTTTTTTTTTTCTTTTTGAGATTGGGTCTTGCTATGTACCCCAGGCTGGCCTGGAACTGAGATCTTCCTGTCTCAGCCTTTCTTTTTTTGCTATGCTGGGGTTAGAACTCAGGGCTTTGCACTTACAACACTTGAGCCACACCTCCAGCTTAGCCCATTTTCTAAGGGTCTCACTATTTAATCCAGGCTGGCCTTGAATCTGACATTCTGCCTCAGCCTCCTGAGTGCCCCCAAATTTGTCTTCAAGTTTCATTTTAAAAAAAACCAGGAAATGTCCTATTTTTAGATTTCTCCCCTCCCTTCCCCCCTCCCCCCAACCAGTGAATTGTACCCTTGGCCACCAGATGCTCATTTCTAGATTTGGTATCAACCTTGGCAACTCATTCACTTACCAATTCTTGAGGCCTGGAATTCCCATCAGTGTAGTGATGGCCCAGCAATGACCCAGCACATTCCAACCACGTCACTTGTGGCTGGGATAGCTGTACGTGGGGCAACGTCCACGGTTGTGATGGGGTTCACGTGCAGTCCATGTCATGACATCAGACACAGAAGGGAATGGCAGCAGCCAGGGCAATGGCCCGGATGGCAGGCGGTGGTCTGAGTGGCCTCCACTTGTCACGGCACATATACACCATCCATCCCAGGGCTGCACACACTCAGACCTCAGGCTGTGCATCGTGAGGCAGGTGTACATTTCTGCTTTTGTTAGGGCATTTCAACAAAAGACCCTGCCAAAGCCTGTGGTCTTCTTCAGGGTCAGAATTCCAGCCCAGCTCACATGGCTCAAAGAGGTCATAAAGCAGAGGTGACGATGGATAGTAAAATTTCAACTTTATTTGGCCAATGTGTTCAATTCCAATATTGTAGAAATGCCTGAAGAATGGTTAACATTTGATTCAGACCCAATATCCTTGGCCATCTTCCAGCCTGGGAATCAAGGGTCCTGGTTCTGCCTCCCACAGACCACACTGGATAAGAATCCAGTGGTTACGGAGCGATGTGCCCACAGCAGGCAGGCAGGGTAGTCCTGGCTTGGGGAGAGCTAGGGGGAGCAGTAGAGGCCTGTCCTGGGCCCAGTAGCCTGCAACTACTGTCCCCTCCTCCAAACATGGTAGGCCCACCCTGATACAATCCAGAGATCTGTTTAATCAAAAACTGCAAAAGCCAGGCTGGCAACACTGGCACAGGTGGAGGTGCAGCATGAGTGAGTCCAGCCTGGGTTCGTCCCTCCTAACACCAGGGACGGGAGTCTCCCAGGGAGACCCGGCCATGGTGGAACAAATACCCTGATGTCGAAAAATGTCTATACAAGTCCCACAGATGGAATTTTTTAAGCGATAGTATAAACCCCTCTACAGGAAAGACTTTACCAATGTGAGATCCCAACATTTTAGCGAGCACTCGGGACAAAACCCATGTACAAAAAGTACGTCACCATTTAAAAAAAAAAAAAAAAAAAAAAGTAGCCCACAGGTCGGGCTGGCCTAGAGAGGATCCCTTTCCAAAACTGAAAAGCAAAAGGAGACGAGTGTAAGCAAACACATTAGAATGAGTGTGGCTTCAGAAAGATTCCCTGGGTTCCGATGACGTGCCCTCCTCGGGTGAGGATCGGGCTCCGGAGGTATGGGCAGCTGGGAGCGCAGCCCACCGAGGTGTCGAGTTGGGTGCCCAGGTCTGGTTTCCCCATTACAGTTCGTCTTTCACAGCTTTCTGATCGTCATCTTCCTCCATGTCTGGCTCTAAGGCTTCTTCTAGGTCTAGGTCCTAAATTCAGGAAGAAAGGGGCAGTTATTAAAGGACCATGGCTGTGCAGCAGTATCCAGGTGAGGCTGACCAGCATACCAGGGACCAGTTGGTCATACACTGGACCCAGCTCCAGTTACAAGAGCAGCCCTGAGCAGGGCACAGGGTCTCTGTCTACAAAGCAGGATGCAGTAGAACCTCCTGAAACAGGAGCCCTGGGAAACAGCCCAGCTCTCAGACCTTCCAATGGCTGTGGTGCCAAGGTGTCTCCGACCAGAGGGTCTCTGACCTGACGGGTAACAGTCCCACTGCTAGCCCAAGTACAGTAACCACCAGGTACAGCTCATCCCTTTCCTATCCCAGGCTTTGTATGGCCTGCAATAGCAACTGGCAGCAGGAGCCATGGCCATCCTCCCTCAACAGGTCCCAACCCCCAGGGCTGCAGTGGCTCCTTTGGAACAGGTCTGCTTTCCCTATCTGCTTCACCAGCACCCTCAAGGGGCTCTTGCCGGTCCAACCACCATGTCCTTCACTCCTGTTTAAAATGTTCCCCATGGTGGTGGTTACTCGCTCCCACCAAATTCTCCTGATTTGTCCTCTGCTTCCTCCACAGTATTCACCACTATGGTCACTGGTCACACCTAAAGCCAGCACCTCCCACATGGACCCAGGCTGTCCCCAAAGGCTGGCCTGGGGTCTCTGTGACCACACTCACATCGTCATGGTTTGGACAGGACTGAGCTCCTAAGGGTCAGCCCACGTCCACCCTTGAATCTGGGGCCTGTGGAACACTGCAGTCACAAGTGGTCACATCAGCAAAGCATACACAGGGCTTAGCTGGCAGGCTGGACATCTGAGTCCAAATTAGCAGGGATATGTGGACACTGTGGGGCAAATGTGAGACTTCCCAATCCAAATCCGGCTTTCAAAGGCACCTTCCCAGTCCCTCCCTTGGGAAGAACTACAGTAGAGTCTCGGGAGCCCTGCCCTCAGCCATCCAAAAGAGGTGTGCATTCCCAGGTCCCAGGATGCACAGGTGCCTCCCCTCAAAAGGGACCACTCCAGCTCCCACATCAAACTCTAAGGCCAGCACCTCCCAAATGGACCCAGGCTATCCTGGGTTATCCAGGCTGGCCTGGGGTTTGTGTGACCACACTCACATCGTCATCCCCTGCCCCATCCTGGCCACCACTCTCCAAGAACTTCTTAAAACCGTCTAGCGTCCGCTCCCCGTTGTAATCGATGACCTGTGGGAAACAAGGGGATAGAGCTGGTCATGGCCCCACTGGACCATGCAGGTTAACAGCTGCTTCTGAAGAGGAGGCCCCTGTGGTCCCTCCCGACTCCTTCCTGGACCCAGGCTCCTTGGATGAGAGGGGCCCTAAGCTGGCATGGGAAACAGAACACTCCAGAGCCCCAGCAGAGCCCTGTTGGGAAGGCGCACCGTTCTGTCTGCACTTGCAGGGAAGAACTTTAGTGTGGGAAAGCTGTGCACTTTGACCGCCTCCACCTCGTTGGCTGTTGAGTCCATCTTGGCAATGACGATATTCTCATGATCCTTGTATGTTTCTCCCAGTTTATCCCAAATGGGGGCCAGCTGCTTGCAGTGACCACACCATGGGGCATCTGAAAGCAAAGAAGAGCTGAGGGCCATCCTAGACCACAGAACTGCCTGCAGACACTTGCACTGAGTTCTGTGCGCCTCACAAGCAGTGCTGGTGAAGCAAGCTGGGAAGCCAGAGACTTTCACTTACAGAATTCCACAAAGACATTCTTTTTCTCATCAAAAGCAACCTCTTCAAAGTTTTTCCCAACCAGCACTTTGACAGGCTGCTTGTCCCAGTCTTCAGGCAGTTCCTGGCTCATCAGGTGGGGCTGGAAGGCAGAGAAACCATGGTTAGGGACAGCGCTGTCCCAAGACTGCCAGAGCTGATGCTGCCAAGAACCTAACAAGAAAGTACTGAGTCTGCAAGGTCAGCCAATGGAAAGTGCAGAGAAGTGCCCTTATGACCTTGAAGCTACCTTGGTACATGACTGTACAGACAATTCAACAAGAGGGCTTCCCATGGTCCTCAAGGGTAGATGACAAGAATGGAAACCTCACACTATCATGGGCTCTGTGCTCAGGTTCTTATTCTTGTATTAATGTCTTCAGACTTTGAAGCTGAAGCTGTACGAAGCCTGAGACACTAGAACCCAGAGACCAGGGGTGAATTCTCTACTCTGTAAAACTAACTGTGGTCAGCACAATCCAGGCCTGGTGAGCACCTTGATCTTGCCATCCAGGAAGCGGTGGCAAAACTCTGTGATTTTCTCTGCCGTAAGTTCATCTGACTCTGGCTTGTACTTGGTCATCTCTTCCTCCAGGGTAATGAGCCGCACAGCTGGGCACTCCTCCTTCTTCAGACCGAAGAACTCAAGGATGCGCTGGTTGTCAGCATGATCACTGTCGATGAAGATAAACAGGATCTTGGGGAAGAAAAGGCAAATTGAGACAGGCTCCAGACAGGCTCCCACCCAAAAGCAACTTGTGCCCAAGAAACTACTCTCCTCCATATCAGACCCAGGGTGCCTGACCAAAGCAGCAGCAGGGAAAGCCTCATGGACTCTCTAACACCCACACCCAAAGAAAGCAGCTGTAGAGGGCTTGGCCTCTACCTCCTGGTATGAGCCCCATTTCCGCTGCAAGGTTGGAGACGAGGTGGCCCACCTTGCCCTTGAAGCCCTCGGCTGCTTTCTTGAAGTTGCTCAGTTTGCCATCGTAGTCAGAAACACTCTTGGGCAGGAAGAGCAGGATGTGCGTCTTGATTTCACCTCCAAAGATCTTCGGGGCCGTCTGTGTTACAAATGGAAGTTACTGGGCCTGAGCCACAAGCTAAGCTTTGGTGGCATTTTCTCAGTGGCCCCAAGACCACTGAACACCTAAAAACAGTGGTGACCGGCCTCCTGCCGGAGCTGGAGGTCTCTGCCGCACCGTCCACCCCCACTCAGGGTTGCAGGAGCCACACCTGCTCTGTGAACTCGATGACAAGAGGCAGCTGGTTGTGCTTGATGAAGTCCAACAGCTTCTCTTTTGTGACCTCTCCCTCAAAGTTGTTCCGGCCTTCATCAAACTGTAGACAGAAAGGGAGCTGTGAGCTTTACTGCTGTGAGTCAGTGCCACGGGACAGGTTCCCAGGCTTGGCCAAATACAGCATAGGAGAGTCCCAGCAATGGGGGCCAACACACTTGTTCTCTGACTGTCAAGACTGGACTTAGCTATCACCTTTCAACCAGCAGCAAGTCTACAAATTGGCTTCACATCCACAGCTCAAGCCCAGTGGCTCATGGTCCTTCAGCTGCTCTGACTGAAGGGTATGGGTGGCCAGACAGTCACAGGTATGACTGGATCCCATCCCTACAAGCCCACCGGAAACTGCTGCCTCTCCATCAGGCCAAGCCAGGGCAGGCCAAGTCACTGCAGAGATCCATGCACTCCATACAAGTACATGAAGCAGCAAAGTAGAGGCCTGCTGCAGACCAGAGCACGTGACAAGTAACACTGCCTTTGCCCACAAGACAGGAGCCTCCAGCTGCTGTGGGTTGAGGAGGAGGTCAGGTTTTATATGTTACCTTCCTCATTTCCAAGTTCTTAAAACAGCAGGTCACAAAATATGGTGTTTAAACCAGGGACCCTAGACCCTCTCAGAGTATCTGCATGGCCAAAGGTACTTTTTTTTTTTTTCTTTTTTGAGACACTATATAGCTCAGGCTGGCCTCAAATTTACAATCCTCTTGCCTCCACCTCCCAAGTGCTAGAATTACAGGTGCACACCAGCACGGCTTATTTCTGAGGTTTTTTTTTTGGTGGTACTGGGAGTTTGAACCCAGAGCCTGGTGCTTGGTAGGCAACCATTCTACCGCTTTTGCCATGCTCCAACTCTCTTTACTTATTTTTTAGATAGAGTCTTGCACCTTTTTCCCCCTGTGGCCAGCCTCAGACCTTGATCCTTCTGTTTATGCCTCCTGAGCTGGGATTAGATTTTTACCACCACAACCAGCTTTTCTTTCTTTCTCTCTCTTTTTTTTTTTTTTTTAGTGGTACTAGGGTTTGAACTCACACACTTGCCAGGCAGGCACTCCACCACTTGAGCCACTGCACTAGCCCTTTTTTGTACTGGGTATTTTTGAGACTATTCCTGAGCTGGCTCTGAACTGCAATCCTGATCTCTGCCTTCCAACCCGCTAAGATTACAGTTGTGAGCCACGGGTACCCAGCTACACCTACTTTTTTGTTGAGGTAGGGTCTTACTAACTTTCTGCCTGGGCTGGCCTCAAATTGCCATCCTCCCAATCTATGCCTCCTGGTTACCTAGGATTATAGGCATGAGCCACTGTACCCAGCCTTACTGCTAAGTATTTTTGATCCAGGTTGGTTAGATCAAAGGATGTGGTAAGTTGACTATACATATCTTTCCACAATGGCCAATTCCCTTTATGTTCCCCACAGAAACATTGGTTGGGCTGGGAGTAGAGCCCAGTGGCGACCACTTCCCAGCACAACGGTAGGTTACATCCAGGTGAAGCCGGTATACAACTCCATGGTAGAGTTTTAAGTAAGTACCCACTTAGCTGTATGTGGCCTGGTTGTGAATTAAGAAAGAAAAAACAAAAACAAAAACAAAAAAAACCCCACAAACCAGGCAGAGCACTGTGCTGTGCAATGCTCTCCACCTGAGTCCCAAGGGTAGAGGCTTTCATTTCCCCAAATCAGCAAATGTGGAGAGGAAAACGGGGTAAAAGGTGAAGCCAGGAGGCCCTTTGAAAGTGTCATTTAAACAGCTGCCAGTCAGGTACTCAGTAGAACCCAGACCTACTTTCCCCAGGTAAAATGCTGAGCTCCCGTCAGAACACCAAGTACTGTCTGGCCTGCCTCACCCTAACCAGGAACACAGCTGAAAACCTGTGTTGGGCTGCAATCCTGGTAATGTGGCTGGCCACATGGCACTTGTTCAGTCTACTTTGGTAAAAACAAATAGCTCCCACTTAGCTGTATGTGGCCTGGCTGTGAGCCTTACACAGAGACCACTGTCTCTTCCATGAGCCAACAGCGTCCTGCCAGGCCACTATGTTAGACTTCTGAAAAGGCCCGATACTATAGGCTGGTGGGAAGGCCCCTAGCCCCACACTCTAGCTTCCCAAAAAGAAAAAATGAAGTAGACATCAAAATAAATAAACTCAGAATCCTATAGGCCAAACACTGTACCCAGTGGCCCTGACTGGCTGCCCTAGCACTACAGCTCTGTTTCTCAGCCCTGGCCGCTCCACCACTCTCCAGCCAAGATGGAAAGAAGCAAGCAGCAGGCTGGTCTGCCTGGTCCCACTGGGGAAGTATCTGGCACTGTCATGCTGCCACCAACGGTCCCCAGGCAGACAGGAAAACCCAGATCACTTGGTGGAAGGACGTTTAACATCCTGAAGGAAGAGGAACAAAGACAAAGAAAATATATTTGGTGGAGAAATAGGGAGTGTGGGTACAGCTGCAGTCAGAGATCCAAATGGACTCTAGTGTCATCCTCCTCTGTCTGATTCCAGATGTGTACCCTATTGACCCTACAAAACAGCTACTGGTAAGCAAGTCCATGGCTTTGCTGAGCCCCTGTGGCAATTCACCATCATGGATGTGTGAGCATTCTGAGTGCAAGAGGAAGTACCACCCACTAACCAGCCTCATCCCTGAATGGACACCAGACAATCTAGGCAGAAAAACCCCACACGTAGAAGGCATGCATGGCAGCACACACCTGTAGTCTCAGCTACTCAGGAGGCTGAGGCAGGACAATTGCTTAAACCCAGGAGATTGAGGCCACCCTGGGCAGCATAGTGAAGACACTGTCTCAAGAAAAACCGACAGCCTGTACAGCAAGTCTACTGTGAACTCCATTCTTTGAAGGAAAGAACAAGAAATGATCCTTCTAACCTCCAAGGATCTGCGATCACCAAAACCATCCATGTCGTGTTAAGACAGTCACCCAAACACAGGGCGAGGTGTAGATGAACTCAGGGAAATGTCTTTACAACCTCAACTTTAGAATGAGATTCGTGATTTTCTAATATTCCAAAAAGCTTTTATGCTATCTGCTTAACTCAGTACTTCCTGATTTTTCTAGTCAGGCATCAAATTAACATTCCCTAGGCATGTGTGCAAAGACAATTGGTAATTCAGTAATTCTGTTCCCTTTAGGAGACATGAGCACTTGTATGAGTGGAGTGTCAGGTGGCTGGAGTTCTGAGGATGGGGTTGGAGAAATGGCTAAATGCCAAGAACAAGGACACAGAAAGCCACGGAACACTCACTCATACTCCAGTAGTTGTTGGGAGAGGCTTCCTGCCCTCTTCCCAGTCCCAGAAGTGCCAGATGCTCAGGCCTTACTACAGAGCACTAACTGGTCCTACACCTTAACCTTTCTACTTTTTGGCAAAACTGGGATTTGAACTCCGGCTTTGTGCTTGGTAGGCCAGGCACTCTACTGCTTGAGTCACAGTTCTAGCCCCAGTGTCACTCAGACCCTTGCCTGGGAAGCAGTTTCAGAGGTGAAAAATACAAAAAATGACTTCAGGTGTGAGGACAAGGTTTCCAAACCAAGTGTCTGCTGTCAGAAACACTGCAACCTTCCTGATTACAGTCTAGTATCATTCTGCTCTGCAATCTTCCTCCTTCTGGAAATAGGACGGGATAACACTTCGAAGGTCTACCCTCAACTGAGGACACACCCGACCCCTACTCGCTCGTCTTTGCTTCCACAGAACTTTTTCTACTTTTCTCCTGGATTTCTCGTTACGTGGGTGGCCTTAACCTACAAGTACACACATCTGGTACAGTTATTCTCCAAAAGCACCAGCGCAGCCAAAGAAACCCAAGAGCCCCATCAGGAACACTACAGGCACAGCGCTTCCTGTGTCCCTGTAACAGGCAGAAGCAAGAGAAGTCTTGCTTCTAACGAGGAAGGTGCCAGGCCAGCAGCAACAGTTTTAAGGGGGACACAGGAGGCGTGGCTTTGCCAGGCAGGCGGGAACATACACAGAGGAAGCAAGCTGTGTGGAGTGAGGAAAGAGTTCTGGAGATTGACTAATCCTGAAAATAGGACATATTACATTCACAGTGCTGTGAATGTAACTAATGCCACCAAATTAGACACTTAAAAGGCCAACTGTTCTATGTGTCTTACCACAGTTTAAAGTAAAAAGCTGGGCTGAAAGCATGGCTTAAATGGTAGATTACCTGCCTCCCAAGCAAGAAGCCCTGTGTTCAAATCCCAAATACAAAATTTATCAAACAAAAAGCTATTCGTTGGCTGGGTGCTGGTGGCTCACACCTGTAATCCTAGCTACTTAAGAGGTGGTGATCAGGAGGATCACAATTCGAAGCCAGCCCCAGGCAAGTAGTTCACAAAATCCTATTTCAAAAAACCCAACACAAAAAAAGGGCTGGTGGAGTGGCTAAAGTTGTAGACCCTGAGTTCAAACCCCAGTACTGAAAAAGAATTAAAAAAAAAAAAAAAATCCCTACTAGTCAAAAGAACACCCTGTATCTTTCAGGAGACCCAGAATGTTGACTGCCACAGGAAGCTGGGCAATAGTCCTGCTCTCCAATGTCCAAAGACCACAGTGTGAAATGGCTGCCGCAATATGTCTCTGAGAAGGCAGAACCAGGACCCTTCATAACCTTCATAACCACATCATCAGCCCAGTTCTGAGGCAAGGTTCTCTTAGCAATCAAGAAAGCAACACTACCCCTGCAGACCAACACCTGAATTGCCCCGGGAGGAGCTACCCAGGGTCACTCACCTTCTTCAAAAGGACTACCCCATCTTTGTTGAGCTGGTATTTGGAGAACACATCACTGTTGGATGTGATCCCAAACGGTATGTCATCAATGGCCTCTGCTGCCAGCAAGAACTGCTTGGCAAAGTCTGACTCCACGTCCTAGAAGAAGGAAATCAAGAGGTGACCACACACCCCAACACTGAAGAGGCCACCCAGCACAACAGCAAGCAGACATCATGGTGCCCAGGTGTTGGGATCCTCCCTCAAGAAGGAAAAGAGACATGGAGCTCGAAAGTTTACCTTAAAGAAGCCAATGACAGCCACCTCGTTGGACTCCACCAAGGACTCAGCAGCTGCAGCATCAGACAGGGTGGTGGCAGCGGGGCCTGTGCGCTTCTTCAGCCAGTTCACAATGTCGTCAGCTTCTCTGCCAGCTACACCCCAAACAAATGCAGATTTTCCTATGAAATGGTGCCGCCCTCCCTGCCTGGCCCATTCATCTGAGCTCTGCCCAGTGAGCTGAAGACCCTTAGAGCAAGATGTGTCCATACAGGGAAGCCCTGAGCCTGGCTACTCACTTCCTGCTTCCAGCACAAGGTTACAGCTGTGCTTTAGAAGGGAAAAGTGGTCTCCTCTGGGAGAGAGAAGATTACAAACCAAGTTTCTCCAGTAATCCCTCTGTATTTTCTAAATTTCATTAAACTCACACCCACCTTCTCCCACAATGCCCTCACACCAGGGTGAGCCTATAGAAATGGGGTTAGTGAGCCTCAGTGCCAGTTCTGCCACCTTAAAAACAGGCTCAACCTGACCCTGCCTGACACCCTCATGTGGGCCAGGTGTTCCTGTCCAGGGCCTGCCCTATCCACCTCTCAGACCAGTAAGAACCAGAGAAAGATGGCACTTTTTTTTGGTGGTTCTGGGGTTGAACTCAGGGCCTCACACTAGGCAGGTGCTCTACCACTTGAGCCACTCCACCAGCCCAAGATGTATACCACCTAAAGCAGACACAATGACGAAGAGAAAGACTGCTCTCTGTCAAGGTGCAGGATAGTGAAGCCACTCTTTCCTCTCCTGTGCTGGACTACCTGGGCTGACCAGGGCCAAGCTGCCCATTTAATTTATCAGGATTCTGCGCTCAATGGCAAGGAAAAGCTGAGTTGCCAGTTACAAGAGACTGAGAAACAGTCATCTCATCTACAAGACCCAGGAATTAGTGGAAAACCACAGTAACTGCGGATAACACCCTCTCCATTCTAACAGTAAACACAAATAACACAAATAAAAAGTAGAGATCAGATAGCCTAATGAGGTGACCAGAGTAGCTGACAATGAACAAGATGAGACTGCTTAAGGGGACATTTCATTAATACTGGACAAGCTGGTTTCAGACTGCCCACCACATGGGTCTGACAGAAGATCCACAGACCTGATTTTTAGAGACACAAGAGTCTTTTTTTGATAGGTACCAGTGGCTTACGCCTGTAATCTTAGCTACTTGGGAGGCTGAGATCAGGAGGATCATGGTTTGAGACCAGCCCAAGCATAGTTTGTGAGACCATCTCCAAAACAACCAGAGGAAAATGAACCAGAGGTGAAACTTCAGCAGTAGAGCACCTACTTGGCAAGCGTGAAGTTGAGTTCAAACCCCAGTTGTGCAAAAAAAAAAAAAAAAAGTCTTCTTTTGTCCCCAGTGACTGGCTTGCCTACATTGTCTAACCTCCATGAAAACTGCTTTAAAAGTGGCTGGGGCTTGAATTTGTGGTCTGTGGCTGCCAGCTGTGATGCTGTGCTGGTGACAGGCTGCCCTTATGGAGTGGTGCAGTGAGAATCAGAGGAGTGCTTGGTTTGGTGCTGACATACTGCAAGTGATAGTTGGCAAGCATCGCCTAAGTATTATGGCTACACTGTTGCTCCTGGAAGCTCTGATGGCTGGGAGCCCTGTGTGGTCAGAGTGGCATGGTCCTTCTCCTCACTGATCAGTCATCAGACAAGCCTCAGACAGAGACCACCAAGGATGTCACTGCAGACAAAGCTCTCACGATCCAAGAGCAACTTTATCAGGGACAGAACCTTCCTCATAGGACCTTCAGGTGTGGAAGTAGATGGAGAACCCAGTCGAGCAAAGGATCCCCACCTCTCGTACACACCACAGGCTGAGCTTTCAGTTAGGTTAGCTTTGAAAGCCTGCAGGCAAATCCCTCAGCAAAGACAATTAAAGGGTAGTGCTGCAGTCACACCTGTGTACTCCTTGGGGGAGGCCGTGTCTCCATTCTTGAAGAACTTGATTGTAGGATAGCCACGGACGCCATACTGCTGGGCCAGGTCAGACTCTTCAGTAGCATCCACCTTTGCCAGTCGAATCTCTGAACCTTCTGCCTTCAACTTCCCAGCTGCTTTGGCATATTCAGGAGCCAGAGCTTTGCAGTGGCCACACCAAGGGGCATCTGAAAAAGAAAGCAGGACGCTGGAAAGCAGTTCTTGATTCAGACCCACTGCTTCCCCTTCCTTCTCCTTTGTCCTCCCTTCATAAAAACCTTAGCACACCAAGATAACCCCTTGATGCACACACGAGACTGGGCTGATAGCTGGTGCTCTTGGGCAATACCGGTACAGAGGCCACGAGTGCCAAACGAACACCAACCCCCTACTCTGCCCAGTCGCCAGCAATACAAGAAGACAAGTCCTGTAATGCAGGCAACCGGGGTCAGTGTTTCTCTAGGATTTCCCTTTAAGAATCCCGGGAAGGGGTTGGGGGTGTGGCTCAAGTGGTAGAGCGCTTGCCTGGCAAGTGCAAAGGCCAGGAGTTCAAACCCCAGTGGTGCAAAAAGTGAATCAATAAATCAATAACCAAATCCGGGGTAGGTCAAGAGGTCGCTGGCCCAGCCCTGTGCTAACGATGTGTGCACACCTAGGCTGCTCTCCAGCGTGGGAACTGACAATCTGTCAACCCAGACAGCAGGTGTGTCGGCCGTAAGCGTCCCAGGGCAGAGGGACCTCTACGTGGTGGGGAGCCATGGAGGCCTGGGGGCGCGGGCAGGACAGGGCATTTCTCGGCCAGCTGCCCTGACTTTGCCGAGGCTCGCACAAGTGCATCCTGTGTTTCCTGGCTAGCAGGGCTCGTGCCATGCGGACGTCGGGCACAAAGACACCTTCCTGGCTCCCAGCCCGGCCGCCACTCTCAAGGAGCCCTGGACACCACGGCGTCCAGCGCGGGCAGGAAGGATGCCCGGCGCGAGGCTGGGAGCGCCAACGCTGACAGTCGGGGCGCCCAGCAAGTCGCGGCCCGGGACGGGGCAGGCCGTCCTCTGCGGGGCCAGCCGGGACATGCGGGCCGCGAGGCGCCCGGACGCCAGGGCCCGGACGCGCGGGCAGTGCCGGGCGACCCCGACGGCAGCCCGGGGGCCGGCGAAGCAGCGCCCAGCCCAGCCCAGCCCGCCCGGCCGGCCGGCCAGGCCCCGGGGCGCACTCACAGAACTCCACCAGCAGGTACTTGTGCGCCGCCAGCGCCTCCGCGAAGTTGCTCTTCTTCAACACCAGGACATTGTCCTCCTCCTCGGGGACGTCGGCACCCACCCGGGCCGCCACGGCCAGGGCCAGGAACAGCAGAGCGCGGCTAAGCATGTCGGAAGCCTGCAGCGGGCGGGGCGCTTCGGTCGGCGCCGCCGGGACAGCCAAGGCGACGAGAGCGCGCACCGGTCCCGGCCTCGCCTTTATAAATCCTGCACCGGGAGCGCGCCTGTCCCCCACCCCAGCTCGAGCACCGCCTTCGCGCGCACGCGCCGTCCGCCGCCCTCCGATTGGGCAGCTGGCTGTGGCGTCCATCCTCGCTGCGCTCGGATTGGATACCCTTGCTAGGGCCGGCCCTGGAGTCGGAAACGCCGCGAGGGGGCCTCCCTTGTCTAGCCCAGGATTGGCTAGCATGCTCGCGCTCACTCTTTTCCCCAGTCTGTGATTGGCTCCTGGAGGAGAACTTTCTCTCCCTCGACTTCTCACTGGTGAATTTTTTCCCACACCTTCGGTGGCTCTGGAATGGTTGTTGCTTTCGGCTGCCCGGACTCTCTGGCTCCTGATTGGCTAAGAGGTGCGCGCACCCTGCGCGTTCCTTTGTGGAACGTGGCAGTGGAGCGGTGTCCCCGATTGGGGGGCGGGGCTACGCCTGCGCCCCCGAAACCCCTCGTGTTGCATTCTGACTGGACCGCGTATCCGTAACTGGCGCCGCCCCCGTTTGCTCTGATCGGAAACTGAAGGGACGCAACTTCCGGCGCGCGTGCGGCTCGTGCTGCGCCTGCCCGGGAGCTGGAACTCGGTGTCGCGGGTCCTGTTGAAGCGCCGTCCGAAGTGCTGGCTGCACAGTGGCGGCCGCGCCAGTTAGGGAGTACGCCCGGGAGGTGGGCACCCCGAGGGACTAGCGTGGCGTTCGCGGCCAACGCCAGCGAGCGGGTGTCGCGTTCCGCAGGCGCGAGCCGCCCTGCTTGGTACCGTTTCTGGCTCTGGTTGTCGGAGCGCATTCCAAGACCCTCGCTTCCTCCATGGCGAGGCCGAGGCCCCTGTGCGCGGGGAGGCTGCGCCCGAGAGCCCCGTGGGGTGCAGTGCGCGCCCTGGGAGCCGGGGGTCGGGGCATGGAGGATGAGCAGTGCCTTTTTAATGGCTCTTCCTACTGGCTTCAAGTGGAAATGGCACTTGACGTGCACTGAACTAAGTCAGTGCTCTTTTCCGTAGCTGCGAGAAGCTCTGGATTTACGGAGCAGCTCACGTTCAGGCTGTTGAGCTCTTCACTGCAGAGCCGCCCGCCCTCCCCTTCCCGCTGCTCAAAGCCGCCGCCCCTTCGACGCGCTTTCGCTCGCTGTTCCTCGCGCGTCCGTCCGCTTGCAGAAGCACCCGAGAGCGTTAAAGCTCACCGGAGACAGCGCCTACTCCCATGTTAAACTGTCCCAGCGTCGTGTTTTCCGAAATGTGCAAAACGCAGGGGAAATCGCTTTCGTGCCTGAGTTTGTTGACCCCTTGTACTTGGGCGCATGCACATGTCCCACCTTTCCTAGTGGATCTCAGCTGAGATTCGAGTCCTCGCCTCCGGGACCAGTGCCCTGTGCCCGCCCCACGCCTGCGCGGTCGAACAAAGGCCACAGATGCCGGCTGTGGCTGCTGGGAGACTTTCCTGCTTCCCGGGGGTGCCCTTAACAGGCCCAGGACAGCTATGAACGAGTGTGCCCTTCGAGGGCCCCGCCGGGATACTGGCCTCCTTCCCACCTCAGCAGGCCCTTGGCCAGGCGCTTGCTCGCTGAACTGGTCTCTGGTCTGGTGGAGGTCGCTCTAGTTCTGCTGCACTATCTCCCAGCTATCTTTGGTTGCCCTTGACCTGTTTTACAAGCCACAGTTTGGGGCCCAAGACAAAAGACGAGCCACCTCTGGGTATAGAGTTGTTTCAAAGTTTAGGTGCCTAAATATTGGGGCATGTGTTTTGTCCACTCAAGGAGGGGGGGCAGAGCAGAGGGATTTGGGATACCAGAGTGTGATGGCTTGAAGGCAGCCTCGCCCTAGAATATACAGCAAAGTATGAAGAAAAGTTCACAGACAACTAAGACACCAGGACCAGCTGGGCACTGGTGGCTCACTCCTGTAATCCTAGCTACTCAGGAGGCAGAGATCAGGAGGATCGCAGTTAGAGACCCTGAGTTCTGCCTCAGTATAGCCAGGAAAAAAAAAAAAAAAAAGACTCCAGGACCAAGCAGAGAACACTCCATCCAGGTGCACAGAGCAGATGGATCCAAGCAGCTGTGCTTGAGTCTCACATGGCTCTGGGCAGCCAGTGGCCACTGTGCGGGAGTGGGCGCAGTTAAACACCTTGGGGATGGGGCGTGTTGATGTGTTGGCACCAGCCAAGCTAATCTGTGAAAACCTGGGTCTCACAGCACTGTACCCTGGATAACCACAGTACCTTGAATTCATGGGCGGCTATTCTGGCTCTTTTCCAGGCACTTCTGCCCTTCCTATGTTGACTTCCTTTGCTGGCCCACAGCAAAGTTGGTTCTTGTGAAGCCAGAGGGAGATACCAGAGAATCCCAGGCTGTCTGGGGTTCTTTGGTAGCTGGATAAGGTGCACGGGTGTGCATTCCACCCCTTGAGCGTAGGCTGGGTCATCTGAAAACTTGGTCTCAGCTCTGACGGAATGGCTGCTGTGTGACTGTTTCCCAAGGCTTGTCCTGTTCCTTCCACGGTTTGCCTTAGTGCCCATGCCCTGCAAGGAATATGCCTTTAGGGGCCAGGTTCCACCCTATGACAGACTAGCATTTGGCATTTCTCTGGGCCATGAGAAGTGCTGCAGGACATCCTTCAGGGAGTCCCACACTCAGAGAAGTTACACATTAAGTACAGGCTGAAATGCCAACTAAGCAAATGTTTTGATTAATACTACTCAGAATTCTCAAAACAAAACACCTGCCTTTCAGCCCACAGTCTTACCAAAGGTGTTCGGGCTCTTGAGGCTGCAGGCTGCAGGTCCTACTGTGCCAGCAGGTATGTGGACGGTAAGGGCTGTGCGGAGGGCGTACAGGTGAGAACAGTTTGAAACAGCAGTGCCTGTGGGCTCTGAAGCAGGCTTATTTAGTGCAGGATGGTGCTGGGCTGGAGAAGATTCTCGTAAATTATTGTAGCTGGTGATTAGTTCACCACTACATCACAGACCCCAACCTGTCACCAACTGGCACTAGCTATAACCTGTCACTCTTATTGTGTGAGAAGGGCCCATCTTGGGGTGGTGGAGGAGGTGGATGTTGGGGATTCCTGGGAACCACAGAGAGAGGTGAGCAGAGAGGACCCTGGGCACTGGCTCATGAGAGCAGGGAGGCCAGGCCCAGGAACACCAGGCTACAGGTCACGGTGGCACTGGGAGGATTAGGATTAGGTTAGACTTGGGACTGGAGAGACACGTCATTCATGGCACCTGGTGCAGGTGCCATCTCATGTTAGCCTGCGCGGGGAGGAGCCAGAGCAAAGTCCTGCCTGTTGGCAGTATGCCTGCACAACTTGGCACTTGAGGTCTGAGTTCACATGTCTAACAGGCTAGGAAAATCCCAGAGTGAAAAGATTAAGATTCTTGCCAAACCAGAACCTCAGAAGCCCTTACCCAAAAAACAGCTGCTGAGAAGAAAGAACGTTTTAAGAATGAGCTGGGAGAGTTGATTGGCCTGGGGTTGCTGCCCCATTCCTCCTCAGCAGAAGTGGTCAATCTGATAGGAGTGGGAAAACTGCAGTGCCTCTCACCATGTCCAAGCCTGCTGAATTTAGCTGGAGAGGTCACATAGGGTCTTTGCTCTTGGGTCTGTGAGGGACCAGCTGCTGCAAAGGGCTGCCATCTGCAGAGGGCTGGGTCAGAATTAGTTTCTCTGTGGGTCTTACAGGGCCTGCTAAGGATGGCTAAGGTGGCTGCTGGCCTGATGGAGCTGCTCTGAATGGGTGGGTGTGTGATGGTAAGAAGGGACCCTCTGGACCAGCTGGCCAGTTCCCAGCTGGGCTCACCCCAGTGCTCAGCACCAGGACGGTGGTGAGCCCATACAGGCATAACCAGGAGGGCTCTCTGGCAGCAGCAGCCCCCCTCCCAGCTGCCTAAGTGTGGAATAGACATGCTTTCCTAAGCAGCCTGGGCTGCAGAAGCTGGCACCAGGTCAGGAGTTTCTGCAGTGGCTTCTCCTGCCTGGTACTCTGGTTATTGTCCATCCCTCCTTGTCCAGAGCAGCTGGGTGGGACGTGGGCTTGAAGTTACTGGCTGCAACTTTGGAGGTGCTGAGTCCATCCTAGTCCCTAGAGGTTAGTCACTGGAGACATGGGCACTGGGTGAGATCTGATACCACTGTGATCTGTAGGGTTCCTATCAGCTCTCCCGCACCTCCACATGGTATCACGGTCTGGTATTTTACCATCCTCCCTCCCCCTCCACTCCGCTCTTGGAAACCCCATCCAGTCGGGGGCTTTCCAACTATCAACTTCCTGCCCCAGCCTGAGCCTCTCCAACATGAAACATGGGCTATTCCTTTTCCTAGGATGACCCACACCTAGGGGTTGGGCACTCCCTGGGACCAGACATTGCTTATTACTTGTGTGACAAGGACCCTACTAACTCTCCAGCCAGGTTCCCGTTGTGTAGAGTTGGGTGTTTGTCAACTGCCTAGATCACACACACCTGTGGGCAGCATTCAGCATCCCAGTGGACACTAGAAGTCATACCCCAAGGCGAGGCAGGCTGGGGATGCTAGCCAAGGCCACACATCACTCCTGAGCAGCAGTATCTTTACATTGGTCCATATCCTGAAGGCCAAGGTCTAGGGTCAACACTGTGACTCCTGCCTCATCATTCTAACTTCCTGCAAGGTTCTGCATATAATCCTCCCCAGGGTTTTTTTTTTTAAGATTCCTTTCCCACTGAACAGCCACAGCAAGGCAGCAACAAAGGTACCAGAGCTGGGGAGCAGCGGATCTCACTCCCCAGCTAGCAAAGACCTAACCCAAGAGGCCTCTACTCCCCTTCCCCACAACTGGAGTCCAACTACCTCTTCCAGACCCCCAAAGCAAAACAAAGACCCCCCAGGCTCTTTCAGGGGCATTTATTTCCCAATCAGAAGAGAAGCAGGGGCAGGCTTGTCTGCTTATCAAGGCCTGGACCTGGCAGACACCACACAGGGACCGGGGACAGGGAGGGGAGGCACAGGAGACAGCTCCCAACTGTGTGTGCACTTGGTCCCACATTTGTCCTGGTTGGGTCCGGGGAGGGCCTGCCCAGGGATGGTGGCACTGAGCCAGGGCAGAGGTGGCAGGCAGGCCAGCCGGCCCAGAGGACGGCACAAATGGAGGCAATAAATACTGACAGGCCAGGCACGAGGTTCTAGGCCATGGGGCCCAGGTGAGACAAGTAAGGCTCGGCTGCTGGCTTTGTCCCTTGGGGGCTCTCTGTGGGGAATGGGGCTGAGCACTGCCCACTGGGACAGAGAATGCAGAGATGTGAGGACACCTGCCTCCCAGATGGGGCTGGAGGCATTGGGTTTTGGCAATCTGACCCTTCCCTAGCCACTAGAGCCGTCCCCAGCCCTGGCCAGGGGGAAGGGAAGGGGCTGACCAGGCCTGCAATAGCAGCACACCCCAGGCCTCCCCAGGTCACTGGGATAGGGATGGCAGACAGGGCAAGGACAGGGGAGACCATGCTCATGCAGATGGGGAGTTAAGAGTTAGCGACGGCCCCAGTACACGTTCCACATGTTAAGGCATCATGGTTAGACAGTGACTGACAGCGATACATGAATTGGCCAGAGAGTGGTGGGGCTGGAGGACAGCCTGGCCTGGACCCTGCACTGTGTGCTCCTGGCTCAGCCAGGGCAGACAACATGGGCTGGGCAACCTGGACAGTGCTCCACTCCCTTCTAGGAGCCAGGGCCCAGCCAGGGCCTGGGAAAGGGTAAGCAGAGGGAACCTGAAGGGACACAGATAGGGGTGGGGTTCTAGGCCGGACCCCCTCCCCAACTGCACAGGCAGAAGCAGCAAGGTGACACTAGAGACCACAGGGGCCTGCAGGCAGGAGGATGGAGGAGTGGCAGGCAGAGGAGCTGCCCCAGAGGTGGACCAGGAAGAAGTGGTGGTGGGGAAGGGCCCTGTCAGCACTTTGGTTTGGGGTGGGGAGGGGTGTGGGGTGGGGCCCATCGGTCCTTCTGTCTGTCCGTCGCCCTGCCCACCTCCCCCTCTGGGGCTCAGTCCTTCCACTCCTTTTTGATGGTGAGATTCCACTCCCAGGACAGGTGGTCAGTCTTGTCATCGTCTGTAAAGCGGGACTTGATGTTGTAGCTGCCCCGAGCCAGCATGCCCTTGGGCGCCTCCTCCATGGGCGTCAGAAACTCGTACTCCTCTGCCCGGGGCCCATAGCTCCCCACCATGTAGTCAGTTTTGTCAACTGTGAGACACAGGAAGGGCATGGTCACTGGTGCTGCTGTCCCTCCTAGAAGACCACAGGCTTTCCATTCCCCACCCTCCACTCACTTTTGACACCTTTCCTGTATGTGTGCTGGATGTACTTCATGCCTGACACGATCTCTCTGTTCACCTGTGAGGAAGAGGGCAAGTCAGCCAGCACCCCCACACCCTACTCCTCTCACCCAAGGTCTCCTGAACCTTACCCGAAAGGAGATTTTTATCCGGTATTCCACCCCTTCCTTCAGCACGAATGACTGCTTCTTGAAGCTCTCCAGATCACCTACGTTATGGAGAAGACTCAGTTGGCTGCCTGGAGGCCTGCCACTCCCACACTCAGTGCACCCAACCCCTCCTCAGCACAAAGCAGAGCCTTCAACACCACCTGGCTGCACTTTTTGTCCACCTCACCAGAGAGTGCCAGTGTCCCAGGAAATCATTTTTAGGGGTAGCAGTAGGGTGTCAGCTGGCCCCACCTAGGGACCCTCACACAAACTCACCTGTCAAGTCCAGTTCCAGGGGCCCTGGGGAGGTGCTGCACACCAAAGTCAGGCGGGTCACGATGACGTTGGGAACGTTGGGGTCTAGGGAGTGACAGTCTGTTAGAGCCCCACCCCATGAGACTTCCCACAACACAGCCAGAGGGGGAGGGGCCCTGGAACAGGGGAAGAAACTGAGAGTGACAGGTGTCTCAGCAACTGAGCTCACCAGCTCCCAGAGTGAGCTCAGGGTTGCCTGACTCCCTGCTGCCTAGCCTACTCACCAGCAGAGACTGCTACACGGCCCAGCAGAGCCTCCTTGTACTTGCGCAGACTCTCGTCGTCCTTGTCCAGCTCCTGGATTTCCTGGATGCTCTTCTGGGCAGGGGGCTTGTAGTTGACGGAGTGCTCGTCCTCCTCATTCTCAGCAGCAATCTGGGCTAGCTGCTCCGCTGTGGGCTCCTGTTCAGCCATTCTCACCTCTAGCCTGGGACACCTGTTGGTGGGGCAGGGCTATGACAGCCTGGGGCCAACCACAACCACCTCGCAGTGAGAACCCAGCTACCAGCAGGTTGTACCGAAGGAGGAAGGAGGAGGCACAGGGAGGTGCAGTTTCTGGGCAGGAATGGCTTTTTCTTTTTTTTTTAAAGCAGAACTGGGGTTTGAACTCAGGGCTGTACGCTTGCAAAGAAGGTGCTCTACTACTTGAGCCAAGTCTCCAGTTCTGAAGGTGGGTTCCTGAGATGCCCTGGCTGCTGCCCCTGCCCACCTCAGGTATGGTGCCCAAGAAATAACTGGGGACCACAGCCTGTTCCTCAGGGAGGCAGGGCACAGCTCTCTACTTCCCTCAAAGAGGCAGTAGCCCCCAATCTGGCAAGGCCCACGCTCAATCTCTAGGGCCCTTCTGGGCCACAGATATAGGTCCCTTTAAGGAAGGATGTTTCGCGTCCTCCCCACGTGCAGAGGAAGCGTCTTCTACTGCTCTTCCAGGCAAAGCTCTCCTAAGCCAGCCTTCCCGGGATCGTCTGAATCCTACAGCGCTTCAGAGGGGCACGGGGGAACCTATGTGTGCCAGAGCTGTCCTCACTTGTGAGGGTCTGTGGCTACAACTTGAGAGCTGACGCTCAGCACTCTCAGGATCCTCTTTCTGGGCCCTGGCCCAAGAGCGCCTAGGGCGGTGCCCACCCAGTAGTGACCAAGCCCGGTTGGTTCTTCCCCGCAGGGCTTCCCTCCACCTCCGCTGCCCCATCAGCTCCCTGGGTTCCCGAGGGGTGCCCGGAAACGCATTCGGGTATCTCCGCGCGGTGGTAACGGTGGGAGCACAGCCCGCCGGACGACACCAGCGCTTTCTCCGCAGGCCCGGGGAGGCGCCCAACCAAAAGCGCCAGGCTTTCGGGCCTCCGAGACCCGAGGTGGCCCGCAAGCCAGTCCAGGCGGCCGCTCCTTGTAAGCGCCCCGCCCGACGCCGTTCGCGCGTGTCTGCAGGCGAAAGCATCCCGGGCGCGGCCCGCGCTTCCGCAGGGCCCGCAATCCGGGCTGGGCGGGGCCGGACGACCGGAGGTGAGGGTCGGTCCCCACCCCAGACCCCCGGCCGAACGACCCGCGGAGGGGGAGATCGGCCGAGCCCCCAGCCCAGGCATCACAGCTCGGGAAGAGGCGCCCACTCGGGCGGGGCCAGCGCTGCGCCCCCGGCCCGCCCCGCCGCCCCGCCCGCGCCCCGCCCGCCCGGCGGCCGCCGCCGTGACCGCGCCCCGCCCCGCGAGACCCGCGGAGGCCCGGCTCAGCCGCACAAAGGTGGCCCCCTCCCCTCGCCGCGCGCTGCCCCGCCACTCACCGGAGGCTCGACCGCCGCGCTCGCGCTCCCTCCCGCACCAAATGACGAACGTCGTCGGCCGCCCGCCGCCCGGACGGTCACTTCCGGGGTCACGCGACTTCCGCTCTTCGGGCGGGGTCGGCTCGCGCATGCGCGGTGGGAGGGGCGGCCCCGGGCGCCACCGCCATCTTGCGGCCGGCCTCGTGGGCTCGCAGCATCACCGGGCCCAGCTAGCGCCTCCCGTGATCGTGTTTGTAAATCGAGCTCGTCCCGTCCCTTACCAGGGCAGCAGCGCTCGGGCCCGATGGCCCCGCTCACGGGCGCTCCGCGGCCCTTCGCGGGCGGTCCCCAGACTGCTTTGCCGAGGATTTGTCCCTTTGTCCCGGGCCCCTGGTGTCGGCGCCGGCCGCGTAGGGGTCCGGCTCTTGTAGACAGGGCAACCCTCGTGGGTGTGGCAGTCTCCGCGTGCTGTCGGCTCTGTGCGCCCTGCCCGGCCGGCCGCCTGTGCAGCCGTGCGTGGCTGCGGCTGTCGGCACTGAGCTCGGGTATGTGGGCCAGCCCGAAGTCTCCCTCCAGCTGCATCGTCCCCTGAACAACGGACGGGCTTCTCTGCGCTCCCGCACACCCTCGGGAAGGCGCCCTCGAGCGCGCACGACTGCTTCAGTCCGTCTTGAGGTGCACACGGCAGGGCACAGTGGCGACAGGACGTACTGGGAGCTACTGGTCTGGTCTGGAGGGGTCTGTGGATATTCTTGTGTGACTCGCACGGTGGAGGCAAGTGCACGGTCCCTAAGCAGAGCTTTCTGCATCGGTGTGAAATGTCCCCAGTGGCTTCTGACGCCTCCATTCTGAAGAAAGAACTGCTTTCACATAAATCAAGTGCTTAAAAATACACCCTCAAAACTTCACTACACAAAACTTCAAACATTTCCTTCGCAATTTATTGCTATGTGAAAATGAACTCTTGAGATTTAGCAGTTCCAGGCACCACGGGGTTCTGAGTTCTGGGATCAGGAGTGGCTTCCAGGGCCTCACTGGGGCGTCTGATCTTGGCTGTCGCAAAAGCCTACATTTCCTTCCTGAGGACTCAGTTTCTGCACCCAGGCTGCTGGCCTTCCCATAAGGTGAATTTGAGAACACAGCAGTAGCTTCCCTCGAGAGGCCTCAGAACAGAGAGAAGACAATTGCTCAAGATGGAGCCAGGGCAACTTCATAACCAAGTCCCAGAAGACCATCTTCACGTCCTGCTCTGCTGGCCACACAGACCTGTGCAGGTGGTGTGGGAGCGGCAGGAGGCTGCTGCATACACCAAGGTAGAAATACGGCATTACGAACCCTGTGAACCCACCACCCTCTTCAACAGGGCCCAGTTGTCTCCTTCAGGCCCCCACTTTCTCTGCAAATGTACACCTTGGAAGCAAATCTGTGCTCTAGTTTGGTAAACAACTGCAGTTCCATTATCCCGTCTACTCCAGGTCTCTACTGCTCTGGGCAAACATCCCAAAGTGACTCCAGCAGCAGTTGATCAGTCCCTCTGTTTATGGGAGGGAATTCTGCTGGGCCTTCCATGCAAGCACAGGTGGCTCAGTCTGCCCAGGAGTGTCCCAGGCTGGCTCTTCAGGTTCATAGTCCTATACCTAGATGAGCCTGGGCCATGAGCCAAGACCTGCATACCAACTCCCAGATTTACAGCAGCTGAGCTCCAAGTGTGAATCTTCCCAAAGCTTTTTATGACCCCTCCTACTTTGAAATTTGTCTTGTGGACTCATGTCGATCTAACCTAAATTTTTATTACAAAACAATTAACAACAACAAAAAAAAAAACCCAAAAAATAAAAATTTAAAAAAACAAACAAAAAACCCCAAAACTTATTATAAGTGCACAGTTCTGCAGATTTGGTGTCTAGTGACACTGGTTCTTTCCTTAAACAGTAATACAATCACCTCCCAAAGGCCACCTCCTATACTATGTTCTTGGGAGCCAACAGTTCCACATTAGCATTTTGGGAGGACACACAACCCTTAGCAAGCCTCTTTTTTTGCTCTTTGTAACATTCTGTTGAAAGACAATCCCGTGACCTGGACCCATTTGAACATGGAATGGTGCTTCCTGTAGTTTTTATACAAAGGAAGGGTTGATGTTAATTTTAACTTTTATCAAGATTGCAAAAGGGAGAGACTAAGTGCAGAGCATAGGAATGCTATCCCCAGCACTGAGCAGTCGGGAGGCTCAATCCCATGAGAAGTGCCTTCCAGTGGAATAGCACTCACACCTTTGGCTCAGTGAGGTTACTTTGAGGGATGTGGCCTGAGGGAGTAACCTTAGACACACATGAGGTTTAGTCACAAGGATATTTACTGTAGACTTTTTTTCTTTTGAGTCAGGTTCTTGCTATGCAGCCCAAGCTGGTCTGAAACAGTCTGTAGGCCAGTCTGGTTTTGAACTTGAGATCTTCCTGCCTCAGCCTCCACAGTGCTGGAATTATAGGTGTGCACAACCACAGCTGGCAACTGCAGTATTTTTATAATACAGAAATGTTGCCAGTTGCTGGTGGCTCACACCTGCAATTCTAGCTACTTAGGAGGCAAAGATCAGGAGGAACATAGTTTGAAGCCAGCCCTGGGCAAATAGTTTGTGAGACCCTATCTCAAAAAAAAAACCTTCACAAAAAAGGGCTGGTAGAGTGGCTCAAGGTGTAGGCCCTGAGTTCAAACCCCAGTACTGCCAAAAAAAAAAAAAAGTTAGCTGAAGTCAGACATGGTGGCACAGGCCTGTAATCCCAGCACTTTGGAGGCTAAGGCAGGAGAATCATGAGTTTGGGGCCAGCCTAGGCTACAAAGCAAAACCTTGTCTCAAAAACCAAAACCAAACAACAAATTTTTATAATAGGCTGGGTAGTTGCTCAGTTGTGAGCATCTGCCTAGCACTCATGAGGCCCTGGGTTTGATCCCCATACCATTTAAAAAAATAGAAAAAAGTTAACAGGTACATGAAAGCAGCACAGCTACAGCAAGACCTACTCTGATCATGACAAAGTGGCACAATCCCAAGGTGAGGATATTCTCCAAAACAGCTGACAAAGTCAAAAGTGCCAAAGACAGCTGCCAGAGTGGTTCACATGGGAGACCAAGTGCCTAGCAAGTGTGCTAGGATTCAACCCTAGTGCCACACAGATGCTGGGTGTGGTGACGCATGCCTGCGGCCCTGCTTACTCAGAAGGTGAAGGTGGCAGGATCTCAATCTCAGACTGGTCCAGGCAAAAATGGAAGACACAACCTGAAAAACAAACTGAAAGCAAATGTGGTGGAGGCACGGCTCCAGTGATTAGTCCTTACTCAAACACCAGTGTGAAGACAAGGGAATGCCAAGGTCATAAAAGACAAAGGCTGAAGTCCTATAAATCTAAGACAACTAAACAAACAGGTAAGCCAGGAACCACTGGTTCACGCCTGTAAATCTACCAATTCAGGAGGCGAAATCAGATTTCAGTTCAAAGCCAAAATGGGCAAATAGTTTATGAGACCCTAAATCTCAAAAATACCCAACACACATAAAAAAGGGCCGGCAGAGTGGATCAAGTGATAGAGCACCTGCCTAGCAAACATGACGCCCTGAGTTCAAGCCCCAATACTGCCAAAAACAACAACAAAGAAACAGGATAGAGGCCTCAGTGACAGCCCAATCCCAGCACTTGGGAGGCAGAGGCAGGAGGATCAGTACTTCTAGGACAGCCTGGGCTAGTTTCAAGAAAAATGGAGCGGGGCTGACAGGAATTAAGTGCAATGGATGGGGACTGGAAAAACATTATAGGCCTATTAGGGCAATCATTTAATAGCACTAACTGCATCAATGCTAATGCTTGATTGTGTGAGAGCACGTGTTTTTTTTTTGCAGTGGTAGGGTTTGAACTCAGCCTACACCATGAGCCACTCCACTAGACCTTTTTTTTTTTGTGATGGGTTTTTTTTAAGATAGGGACTCTCAAACTATTTGCCAGGGGCTGGCTTCAAACTGCAATCCTTTTGATCTCTGCCTCCTGAGAAGCTAGGATTGCAGGTGTGAGCCACTGGTACCTGGCTTTGTTTTGTTTTGAATCTGACCGGTGTTTACTTTGGGCCTCTTTATTCTATTTCATTGCCCTATGTTTAACTTTTGTTTTGTTTTGGTTCTTTTGAGATCGCGTTTCCCTATACAGCCCAGGCTAGCCTGGAGCTTGTGATCCACTTACCTCAGCCTCCAGAGTGCTTGGATTACAGGTGTGTACCACATCTGGTTGATAATATCACAAACTGTATGTGTTGGCACATCTGTAATCCCACAGCACTCTGGAGGTGGAGGTATGAGGATTGTGAGTTTGAGGCTAACCTGGCTCACATAGCAAAAGACCTTGTCTCAAAAAAAAAAAAAAAAGCACAGAAGGTAGTTTTAGGGGTAATGCTGCATGACTACAACTCTCAATTAATTCAGAAAAAGCAGAGAACAAAAAAGCATGTGGTAAACCATGAGCATCCTGGAGTCTAGGTAGATGCACAGCAATTCTTTGCACCACTTTGACTTCTTTTCTGTAAATTTGAACACTGAAATTACATAAAACTCATCTGAACACTTAGAGAAACAGGCTAACAGAAGCAGTGTTAGCTATATCATTTTAGGAAGAAGTTACTACAAAATTTAACGTAATTGTGCTAACCAGCTTTCTATTATTGAGACAAAGACATCTGAGACCATCAACTTAGGAAAAAAGGTTTATTTTGGCTCACAGTTTTGGATGTTTCATTCCATAGTCATTTGGCCCTGTTGCAGCACAGTACGTCATGGTGGGAATGCATGGCAGAGAAAGCTGGTCATAGTGGCCAGGCAAAGAGAGGCGGCATTGGGGTCCTAATATCTCCTTCAAGAGCATGGCCCCAATGACCTAACATCTTCCCCCAATAGTACCATGGGCTGTTGACCAAGTCTTCAGCACATAGGACTTCAGGGAATATGCCAGATCCAAAGTAAAGCAGTAATACTAGGCAGTAAGAAGAGAAGTGTGATTTTTTTTTTTTTTTTTTTTTTTGCAGTGCTGGGATTAAACTCAGGGCCACTGAGTTTTTTTTTAGTCCTTCGTTTTTTGAGGCAGATCCTCCTGAGTTGGCTAGGAGTATGGGTGTGCACCACATTTCCAGCGGAGATACGATTCTAACTTGCAAAACTGATGTACAAGCATTCATCATATTCAATACAATGGACCTCTTTATGGTTTGGTTTGTGATGCTTTGTGTTGAGACAGGGTCTTGCTGTGTAGCCCACTTGCTACATAGCCAAGGCTGGCGTCCAACTCCCATTCTTCTTGCCTTACTCTGAGTGCTGGGGATTACAGATGTGTGCCACCATACCCATCTCAACTTTTTAGTTTTTAAGAAGCGCTCTTACTATGTTGCCCAGGCTGATCTCTAACTCCTGGAGTCAAGCCGTCCTCCCACCTCAACCTCCAGAGTAGCTGAGACTAGAGGTGCACACTACTGGGTGCAGCAAGAGGAATTCACACCTTATGATTCTATCTTGTTGAATGTGATGAATGCCAGTTCATAAATAGGCCACTTAATCCCATATAGGCCATTCATGCTCCCAAATAAAGAACTCCAAATCTCCCAGGGAAAATTTTAGACATAGTAACTTCTGTTCAATCCAGACAAAGATAAAGAGGGCTGGAGGTGTGGCTCAAGTGATAGCCTGTCTACCAAGTGCAAGGCCAAGTTCAAACTCCAGTACCACCAAAAAAAAAAAAAAAAGGTAAGTACAATGGACTGGAGGTATGAGTCAAAGTGGTAAAACATCTATGTAGCAAACACTCAAAGTCCTGAGTTCAAACTGCAGTACTGCCAAAAGAAAAAATAAAGAGACATTAAAAAAAACAAAGGAGCTGATGATGTAGCTCAGTGGTAGACTGTGTGCCTGCCTAGCATGCACAAGGCCTTGGGTTCAACCTTCTGCACTGCAAAAAAGAACAAAAGTCTCCTTATGCTAGACGTGGCTCAAGCGGTAGAGCACCTGCCTCCTGAGCAACACCCTAAATTCAAGTCCCAGTACTGCCAATAAAAAAAAAAGAGGTACCAACAGTATGGCTTATTATTTTAGGGGCATGGCTCAAGTGATAGAATAACTGCCTAGCAAGTTCAAACCCCCAATACCACCCAGAAGAACAAAACAAATACAACAAAAAAGGAAACTACAAAGCATACCAGCAGATACCAACTTACATCCACTAGGATAGCTAAACTAAAAAAACAAGTGCTAGGTTGGTGGAGTGGCTCAAGTGGTAAGTGGTATAGTGCCTGCCTAGCAAGCATGAAGCCTTGAGTTCAAACCCCAGTGCCACCAAAAAAAAAAAAAAAGTGCTGACAAGGACATGAAAAAACTGGAACTTTTCATGCATTGCTGTCAGGACTGTTTGAAAAAGTTTGTAGTTCCTCAAAAAAGTTAAAACAATTAAGCCAGGTGCAGTGGCTCATGTCTTAATCCCTACAGGGGCAGAGATCAGGAGGATCATGGTTTATTTTTTCCTTTTTTAATAATTTATTATTATTATTGTTATACAATAATACAGTGTGACATTTACCAAAGTTTTTACAATATATCATAGTTGAATTCACCCCAGATCATGGTTTGAGCAAAGCCTGTAAAAAAAGTTAGCAAGACCCCATTTCAACCAATAAAGCTGGGCATGGTGGCACACACTTGTCTTCCCAGCTACAAGAGAGGCATAAAAAGAGGTCCAAGGGGCTGGAGGTATGGCTCAAGTGGTAGAGTGCCTGATTTGCAAGTGTGAAGCCCTGAGTTCAAACCCCAGTCTCACCAAAGAGATCCAAGCCAGCCTGGGCAAAAACACAAGACCCTAGTTGAAAAATAACTGAAGGGCTGGAAGGTATAGCTCAAGCTCAAGTGATAGAGTGCCAGCCTAGCAAGCTTAAAGCCTTGAGGTTAAATCCCATAACGCCCCCAAAAAAAGAAAAAAAAAAGGACTGAGGGTGTGGCTCCAGTGGTAGAGCACCTGCCTACCAAGCATGAGGCCCCGAGTTCAGATCCACCATAGTGTAAACAGTTACCCTATGACCAATTCCACTCCAAGAGAAAATACATACAAAAATATGAATATGCCAGGCACCCGGTGGCTCACACTTGTAATCCCAGCTGCTCAGGAGGCAGAGGGCAGGAGTGTGGTTCAAGCCAGCCCTGGAAATAATTTGAGAAACCCTATCTCAAAAAAAAAAACAAAAACAAAAAAAAGGGCTGGTGACGCGGTGAGCCACTGCAGACCCTGAGTTCAAGCCCCAGTAATCCATCCCCCACCCCCTGCCAAAAAAAAAGTAACATAAATGCTGTAACAGTCACAAAGGAGAAACCACCAAAATGTTCATCAACAAATGAGTAGATGAACAAAACACAGTACACCCACACATGGAATACTTGGCAATATGAAGAATGACGATCCGTGAAAAGATTGCAAGCCAGATTAGAGTACTGCTGACTCCATTTACATGAACTGTCCAGGGCTCTGCAGCACTCTCCTAGCCAACAAGGACATGAGTTTGATTCCCAGTTACCACCACACACAAGAAGTCCAGAACAGGCAAAAGAAGAGACAGAAAGCAGACTGCTACAGGGTGTTAGGGAAGGTAGTAGGGAGTGACTGCTAATGGGTGTGGGGTTTCTAGAATCTGATAATGGTGGTAGGATGTGATGCTGCAAATTCAGCGGAAACTGGACTGTGTAGTGGGTGAAACTTAAGGAATGTCAATAACCTCACAGCCCTTCCTGAAGACATCCCTGCAGTGAGTAACAAGATCCCTCGGAGAGTATGGAAGGCACCTTGCTTTGTGCCCACTTTGCGCTGTTACTTCTTCAATTAAAACATTAGTTTTCTTTTGAACAAAAAGAATGTTTTTATTAAAAAAAAACCCACCAGTTTTCTTTGAAAAGCACTTCATATTCCAAACATTATTAATACTGTTCAGGGCTGGAACGTGGCTGAAGTGGTAGGGTGCTTGTCTAACTAACTGTGAGAGGTCCTGAGTTCAAGCCCCAGTACCACCAAAAAGCAACAAAAATCTCCCGAGATTGCAGCCCATCAGTCCCAGTTCTGGCGTCCCCAGGACTAGACCACGTCTTCCCTACCATTTCCTGGTTGGTTTTCTTCTGTAACTCAATCACCTGACATACTGCATCTCCCTTTTTCCTGTCTGCTCTCTATGGACTTCATTCTGAGGCAAAGGGTGTGTTTTAGTCACTATTTTCCTTGGTGTCTGAAAACCATGTCAGGCATGTGGTAGGCACTCACAACTTGCACTGTGTGAGTAAATCAACTTCATTTTTTTTTTCTTTTTCAACACTGGAGTTTAAACTTAGGGGCCTCACACTCACTAGGAAGGTGCTCTACCACATGAACCATGCCCTCAGCCCATTTTTTTTTTGTTTTTATTCCTTTTTAAATAAACTTCATTTTCTTTAAACTTTTTTTTTTTTTTTTTTTTGGCAGCACTGGGGTTTGAACTCAGGGCCTCACACTTGCTAGGCAGGTACTGTTACTATTCAAGCCACTCCGCCAGCCCTTTTTTGTGATGGTTTTTTAAGATAGGATCTAACGAACTATTTGCCAAGGGCTGGCTTTTTGAACCACAATCCTCCTGCTATCCAAGTAGCTAGGATTACAGGCGTGAGTCACCAGCACCCAGCTTCTTTAAACTTTAAAATGAAAAGATTGTATCACTAGTAGATTCTTGGATAGGTAAGAACTCACATAGTAAACCCATATTTAGTATAGATGGAGGCACAGGCCACGGTCAACAAACATTTGGTGACTATACAGCCCATTAACAGACAGAAAAGCTCTCAGTCTATGTTCCCACTCCCCTCCCACATTTCTTATTCTACTATCATTATCATATTGTGTTACAATTTCTTACTTTTGTATTTCCTCCATTGAAACTATCAGTTTGCTAAGGAACAAAACTTAACAGCTCTTTTGCTAAGTATAGAAACAGAAGCCTAACGGAGTCTCAAAAAGGAGTCTGAAGGCAGCCTGAGGCTGTGCTATGTTTGATACCATTGGATGCCCACAGGGAGTACAGCTCCTCCTCAGCCTATGAAGTTTGTTGAAATTTTGTTCACATCAACCAAAAGCCAAGGCTCTTTTTCACAGTTGCTCCTCAGAGCTACTTTTAAGCATCTCAGGCTGAAGGCAGAGCTGAGTGCCATTGAGCCAGCCCAGGAAGAGCTCTGACCTCCCAAAGTGCTGCTTCTCCTCTCCCCAAGAGCTAGCTATTCCCTTCCTTCTCCCTCGGCATATCTAAAAGCCCCAAAGCCTAACCTTGGCCACACACAAGTCGTGTACTCACTGCTGGGCCAATCTTTGCTTTCCCATGGGGACCACATAGCAGCACAAGGGACAGGGTCTCCCTAGCTGCTGTAAGGGTGCAGCAGCCAGCCAGCCAGAAACCTTCAGCTTATGGTCGAGCAAGCAATATAAGTGAGAACGACATGTAAAACACCAAGTCACATTTTATCCTGTCACTCACTTTTGGGGGACAGCAGAGTACTGGCCTGGGATACTCCACTCCATCCCCAGGTAGGAAGCCCTGGCACTGCCCTCCAGATGACTGCCTGCTAGACACACCCTTCATTTCCACCAGCTGTCTGTGCAGGTGAAGGAAGAGTCCCTTCTTACCTCAATAGTACCCTGCCTTGAACCACAAATAAAATGGTCCTCTGGCTCCAAGTGTGGAAAGATTTTCCCTGTTTTGCAGATAAGGGAGCATAGGCCTACTTCAAGGTCTGTCCCAGCTCTCCTGCTTACCTCCCACAGGAAGACGAGGTGGACTCCAGATTGGCCCTACCACAAACGGTCAGCCCTATCCCCAGGCCACTGTCCTCTACCTTCTCCACAGAACCCATGTGACCAGCAAACACTGGTCCCTGCTCCAGCAATGTCATCCTTCCCGCTCCCTCACATACAACCCTCTCTAGGCCACACACTTCATTAATATTCACATGCCACCTGCTATCAAACAAGATGTCCTGCTCAAAGCAGCAAGTTCTCATGTAGAATCCCTGGATACATCTGCCCAGTCTCCAATGTCTTCCACAGTGAGTTAATGACTACCACATTCACTCCTTTCTAGGACATTCTCTCCATTGATGCCTGTCCATCCTACAGAGGCCATGCCCCACAACCTTCATTCCTGTGCCCTCCTCTCCTCCCAAGAAAACCCTGGGCTGTCAAGCCCTGCTTATTCTTCCCATCAAGCATCATCCCCTGCCAAGCCAGTGATGCCAGGTAATCCCAGTGTGCATCGCCTCACAACAGCACCAAGTCCTCACCAGTGTGCTCACCTGCAGACGTGGCATGTGTCTGCTCATGTCTGCTCCAACATTCAGGGGCCAGCCAGGGCCACATCCTCAGGGACAGCTTAACCTGCACTACATGAAATAACTTCTGCCTCTTACATCCATTCCCCACTATTACAGCAGCAAAAACAAACACTCAGTAAGCCGTTCTCCAGACAGACTGGGCTCCTTAGAGGGCCAAAATTAGCCACACTGGCCACCTACCTTTCTAACCATGGCCCAGCCTGACACACAGCAGGATGCTCTAGTGGCAGTCTATGCTCTGTAGTAGCATCACTGTCACTGACAGAATCACCCTGCACACCCCACCCCTGACTCAGTCCCGTCCAAACATGGAAGCAGAACTAGCCTGAGGCATGCGCCCAGTGGAAGCTATTGCCTAGAGAGGCGCTTCAGTAGCCCCAGTGAATTCCTCCTCAGAGCTGTCTCCCCACCTCACTCACCCATTGTTGGTCTTCCTAGTATACCAGCAGTTAGACAGTGAGAGACAAAACTCCAAAGCTCCAGTCTCCCTGCCCTACTCTACTCTCAAAATGCTGCCACCAAACCTAGCATCAGGTGGTACAAGGCTCTCCCTCCTCGCCCTGCCCCGATCTTCAAATGGACATTGGTTTTTGTACGTTTGTGAGAGAAGATGAAAACCCTCAACCCTCCTGCCTCAGCCTCCCTAGTGCTGGGATTACGGCCACCACAGTCTGGATGTTAAGATTCTGTCTGTTTCCAGAAGATATTTTACCAAATTCATCAAGCCAGCTCTTTGTCTACAGATTTTACCAACAGAATATTGAAAATACTCAAAAGTAAACTGTACACGTGCAATTTTTCTTTTTCTCCACGTCATTCATTATTCCCTAAGCAATACGCCGTAACAACTACTTACACAGCATTTACTCTGCGGTAAGTATTATTAGCCAAGACGTTACTTAAAACCTACAGGAAGGAGAACATAGATAGGTTCTACGTAAACAACACGCATTCTACGTGAGAAATTTTGGTCCTGGAACCAGTAAGGCCCAAGGACACTGAGAAATAATGTGCACAATTGAGGGAGCCCTCTTATAGTTTGCTTCCTGCCAACAGAAAATCAGGGAAGCACAAGAGGATTAAGAGTACATGGTACGAAATGCTGATTCCAATTTTCTCTAGAACACTACATAAAAAGGAAAAAGTACAATCCCAAAATTTCAGGGTCATAGATCTCAAGACACAACACAGCATGGCACACCCTTCATTTCATGGTGCAGGCACAGAATGAACAGGCAGCTCCAAGCAAAGGGCTATTGCTGCTCTAGTGTCCTCCCATCTGCCGAGTTAGAGTAAGGAGTTAGGAACAATGGGGAAGGAGACAGGAAAGTCACAGCCTTGGATTCCAGTCCTACATTGGGTGCCACAGCTGGCCTGCTGCCCTCCCAGCCCACTGGCCAGACACCCAGCTCTGGCCCAGGAACACTCCAGCAGTGGGATGGACCAGACAGCTCCAGTTCTACACACATTTCTATTTTATTATGGCAAAGGTGAAAACGCCACCTTCTCCACAACAGCAACCAGTAAAATTTATCCCAAAAATAACTCAGTACAAAACAGGTCTGTTTCAGAATTTAAAAAAAAAAAAAAAACAAAGAAAGAAAGAAAGAAAACCTTTACATGAGTTTTAAATCCTATTTTAAAACTGAAAAAAAAAAAACAAATCAAAAAAAACAAAAACCAAATCCATCATTGGCCACACAGCCCAGTTCCCACCCCTCCCACCAGGGAGCACAGCCGAGGCATCTGGGTCTTGTTGCAGGCGTGGATTTGCCGGCTGTTTAACTGGTATCCATCTGAAACAAGAGGGAGGCGGTTGACTGAGGAGGCCCTGGCCCCTCCTGGCTTGGTCAGTCCCACCCTGACTCCAAGACCCCTCAGGACTTACTCTCGCATTGTAGGCATCAAGCTGTGCATCCAGCTCCTCCGCAGAAAGCTGCTGCTTTGAGTTCCGGCCGGCACCTCTGCCTCTTCCCCGGCTGCCTCCACGGGTCCCTCTCCGAGTGCCACCACCACCACCAAAACCTCCAGAGCCACGGTTTCTAGTCATGCCGCCTCTGTTTACACTAGCAAGGAAAACAGAACTCATTGACCTAACTGGAAAGGACTCGTGGGCAATGTGATTCCATACCACAGGCCCATCCCTCACCCCAAGAGCTCACCTCTGTGCAGGTCTCCGCTGTGTATCGATCTGTGATGTGACAAGCTGGATGTTCATGGGGCGGCCTGTGGCAAAGAATACAAGAAATCTCATTCCAGAGGCTCTGAAGCTGACCCAGGGGACACCATACCCTGGTCTCCATGCAAGCTCTGGAAAGGGCCTTTGTGTGTCTCCAACACCCCCGACAAGGGAAATGGCCTGAGGAGCCTGGTGGGAGAACAAAGTGGCAACGGTATCAACCCCACCAACACCTCCTCACTCCTTCTCAGTCCAAGCTAGGAGGGCTGTTTGGTCAGGTGTCCGGGGTGCTTATGGGTGGACAGGTGTGGGTGACCTGATGGAAGAAGAACAGGTACCTTTGTCTTTACGACTACAGCCCCGCACTCAGGTGTACTATGGCGGTTCTGAGAAGGCTTCACAGAAGTGAATCTTCCGGAAGGAGCTGAAGGAGGGGAGGGATGTAGCTTGCTGGATGGGGGTTCACAAGAGGTTGGTCCAGATGTGTGGGGCAGCATGAGAGGTGGCAGAATGGAAGAGAGAGACAAAGGGGCAAATGCAAAGTGTCCTCAGCCAGAGGGGCAACCCATATTCCTACAGGGACAGGTACCAGCCCCAAACTCCAACAAGCCCCTCAGGCATCCTGGGCCTAGCCCCAGACTCACCATCCAAAGGGACACCGTTGTACTGTTTCATAGCCTTTAGTGCATCTGCTTTCCGTTCAAAGTGCACATCTGCTGTCCCTAAACTTCGACCAGAGCGATCATAGTGCACAGCTGCCTTCTTCAGCGTTCCAAATTCAGCAAAGAGTTCCTGGGAGCCAGAAAGGGCAACTGTTACCAAAGCAGCTAAGCCATTTTCCTTCTGGTGGCCCAGGGCCAGTCCCTGCCAGCATGAGTGCTTTAGGGGTGCTTTCCAGGCAGCCGTTTACAAGGGGGGACTGGGGAGACGTAACTGGAGCTGAGGGAAGGGATGGGGCAGGAGAACAGCAACTTCCAAGAAACACCTGGGATGGAGGGCCACTGCCCACTTGGGGACCTGACATCTGTACCATGATGCAGGTAAAGGAAGTCGCAAATGCTCTGGTACAGGACACAGATTATCTCACTATCTTTTTCAAAAAAGGAAAACTTGTAAGTTCCCCAAGGACTGTTTCACCAAAGAGCAGAACCTAAGAGTAAAAGCAAGGGAAACTGTCCAATAGACCAAACCAGCTTGAAGGGCCCGCTGATTCAGGAGCGCTGACCCCAGCCCCTCCCCCAAAGGCAGATTCTGGCTCACCTTTCCCTCTCCTCCTACTCAAGCCTGCCGCAAAGTCTGAAGTCAAGCGCTCCACGGAAACTGCCCTGACCTCTGGCAGGCTGGGAGTTGGAGAGGGAACCCAGAGTGTGGGGATACTCCGGCCGCAGGCACACAGCGGGAAGTGGAGTTCACCAAAAGCGGTTTCCAGTGGATGCCAGAAACCACCTTAAAAAAAGTGTTGAGACACTGTGAGTGCTCACTGGCCTTACTCTGCCCTCCCAAGGCAAGGCCAAATGGCTGGGCTTTACGAAATGGAACCCAGGGAGGCCCAGCACTCTGACCCTGCCATCTCCAAGACTCATTCCCAAGAATTTGTTAACCAAAAAACCTTAAATGCCTTTGGGGTCCAATCAAAAAAAAAAAAAAAAAAAAAAAGAAAAAGAAAAAGAAAACACTTCACCCAAAGACAGGTTTGAGAGTCATCCTACTGACAGGACCAAGGATAGGTGGTGAGACGCAGAGCTTGAAGCAAACAGCAGTGGAAAACACACTGCTACGATTCGCCTTTGTGCTTTGTCGGACATGGATAGGGAGGTTTTGCTTCTCCGTTAGCGCAAAATTTGAGAAGCAGTGTCTATCGGACACACAGGGGACGTCCAGGCAGAGGATCTGCAGTCGCAGCAGCTACACAGCACTAAAGGGGCGCCTCTCAGCCCACCGAGGACCTGTTTTCCAGCAGCCGGACCTAGGGTCCGCCGAGGGTTCCATCTGCAGCCCCCCAGGAACACCGGCTGGCCCGGGGCAGCTGGGGGAGCTCGGGTTCCAAGGCGGGGAGAGGACTGAAGACCCCATCCCTTGTGTGCAGGGCGAGCAGCTGTCCGAGAAGCCACGGTTTCCTACCTGAATGTCAGCGTCCGACACTCCGAAGTCCAAATTTGACACCAGCAGCTTCCCCCCCGTCTCCACGCCGGCACCGCCCCCGAAGCCGCTGTCGAAAAGGTCGTGCTGCCACTTGTCGGGAAGTTGCTTCGGCTGCAGGAAAACCCACAAGAACAGGAACACGCCCGTGAGCCTCGCCCCGGGCTTCCCCTCGCCCCCGCCGCCACACGCTCGCTCCCTCTTGCGGTGCCCGGGGGGCGGGCGGCCGAAAGGCCCCGTCCGCCGCTCCGCCGCCTAACTTCCCGGGCCCGGCGTCCCCTCCGCCGCCGCCATGGAGCCCCGGGTAGACACGGGACAAAGCGCCGGGGCGGGGTGGGGGGGGAATCCCCGCCTCGGGACCGGACCTCACCGCGCGACCTCGCCCCCGCCCACCTGGCCAGACGCCCAAGCAGCCCCACACCCGCCGGACGCGCACCCATGCCCGCGCGGCCCCTCACTCACTCTGCTGTACGGCGCCGGCCGGTTCCTGCCGCCGCCGCCCGCCGCGCCGCGGGCGATGGCCGGCCGGTTCCTCATGGGCCCGCCGCCTCGATTCACTCGCGCGGCGGCCTGCGCTCCGCCGCGGCCACTCTGGGAACCGGCCCTGCCTCGACCCCGGCCCCCGCCGCGGCCACCCCGCTGGCTTCGGTTCAGCTTAATGATGTCGTCCAGAGACATGTCCATTTTGTCGGCCATGGCGGGCGCGGAATCGGGCCTCGGCTCGAGCCCGCGCGTCAGCACGCCGGCGCGTCACTTCCGGCGCCGCGCGCGGTCTTCCGGCGCCGCGGCCCTGGAGCGGAAGCTGATTGGCCGAGGAGCGCGCGCGGGGCGAACTGGCGCGTGCGTGCCGGGCCCAGGACTCGGCGGGCGCTGCTTCGGAGGCGCCGGCCGCGGTGCGGTCGTTTTTGTACCTTCCCGCGCGGACGTCGACGCCGCCAACGGAAGGGCGGGGCGGCGCGTGATTAGGTGGCGAAGGTGCGAGGGCCGAGAGGTGGGCGGGGCCTGTACTCCCCTCCCTCTCCGCCTAGCGAAGGGGTCGGCGTAGCCCGGCTGCCCCACGCCCCTCGCGGTCGCCTGTGCGTGGCGCCCAGCTTCCTGGCGCCGACCCTGGGGTGCGTCCCCTCGGCGTGAAGCTGGGCGGCGCGGGGCCCTTCGGGGGGCTGCGATCTGGTCTTGGTTTTGTTACCCTGAAGACGAAGGTCCCCGGCGAGCGGGAGTCTGGACTCCCCGCCAAGTAGAGCGACCATCGCTTTTTTTTTCCTAGTCATAGCCTTTAAAAAAAAAAAAAAAATGGCATGGCGGAGTTTTGCACTTGTTCGCGAAAAGCAGTGTGCTCGTTCGTGGTCGTAGACTTTTAAGGATCCCCTCGCAAGCGCCCCGTGCTTCCAGCGGGGTCCAGCCACTAACTTTGGCCAAGTAATCCTCTTCCTTCAGCCCGCAGGCTCCACCACCATGAAGGTGAAAATTAAGTGCTGGAACGGCGTGGCCACCTGGCTCTGGGTGGCCAACGACGAGAACTGTGGCATCTGCAGGATGGCGTTTAATGGCTGCTGTCCTGACTGTAAGTGTTGCACCCTGCGTTCTCTAGAGCTCTGCTTGCACATCCAGCCTTAACGTCTCTGGGTTTTGTTTTTCTTTTTCTGCATAAAAGTTGACAGAGTAGAAACCAGGCAGTTCAGGCCAACAGTGATCACAAATAGTGGTGAACGAGCTGGGCACGAGTGGTTCACGCCTGTCATGCCGGGTTCTCCATGAGGGTGACATTGGGAGGATGGCGAGTCCAGGACAGCCCAGGCTAATGGTTTATGTCCAAAATAGCTATAGCAGAATCAACCGGAGCTTGGCTCAAGCACTAGAGCACCTACTTGCCAGCGTGAAGCCCTGAATTCAAACCCCAGTTCCACCAAAAACTAAGTAAGTACTCTTGTCAAAAGCCAGGAATGATCAGGGCACCTGTGGCTCACACCTGTAATCCTAGCTACTGGAGAGGCAGAGATCAGAAAGATCAAGGTTTAAGGCCTGCCCAGGCAAATAGTTAGACCCTGTCTCGAAAAAATTGAACACAAAAGGGCTGGTAGAGTGGATCAAGCGGCAAGCACAGGCCCCCTCGCCCCGCCCCCTCAAATCCACCTTTTACCTAAATGTAATCAAACATTTTCGTTTCACAGAACACAGGTGGGGACCAAGGAACAATAAAAGAAATAAACTGTAAAACCTGGAAGGTGAGGTACTCTGCAAAACACACCAAACTTTTAAGATACAAATACCTTGAAAACCAATAAAAGGGATAGAGGAGGGACTGTTTTTAAAGAACTAAAAGGAATAATGTTGAGTTTGGCGTTAAAAAAAAAAAAAAGACATTTGGAGACAGATGGTGAAGAGTCTCACACTTACATCCTGGCTGGCCTAGACTGACCGTCCTATTTATGCTTCCCATGTAGCTTGGATGACAGACACTCTGAGCTTTTTTATTGATTGAGATGGGGTTTCATGGATTTTTTTGCCCTGGCTGGCCTCAAACCTAGATCCTCCCAATCTCTGCCTCTGGAGTAACTAGGACTATAGGCATGAGCTACTGTCTGTCTTTTTTTTTTTTTTGTCTTCAAGTATATTTTGTTATCAATGACTTTTTTTTCCCCCGGCCTCAGGCCACATTGGGGTTTAAACTCAGGGCCTCACATTTCCTAGGCAGGCCCTGTGCCCAGTTTTTAAAAACTTTTGAGACAGGGTCTCACTGTGTAACTCAGACTGGCCTCAAACTGAAGATCCTCATTCCTCAGCTTCCCGAGTTCCTAGGTGTGGCCTATGCCATTACACCTAGGCTAGGCTTACTCTCTGCATCTGCCTTGACTGAAAAGGAAAGCTCATCACTCAGGAGTTAATCAAAACAATCATTCATTGGTACTTTTTTTTTTTGGTGGTAGTGGGGGTTGAACTGGGGGCCTCATGCTTGGTAGGCAGGCGCTCTACCACTTAGGCCACTCTGCCAGTCCATCAGATCACTTAAGGATGCCACAAAGATGAGGAGACTAAGGGCAAACACTTTTAACTTCCAGAGCAATAGGCTATTGACTTGGTAAAAGTTTTTTTTTTTTTTTTTTGTGGTGCTGGGGCTTAAACTCAAGGCCTACACCTTGAGCTACTCCACCAGCACTTTTTTGTGGTGGTTTCTTCAAGATAGGTTCTCACGAATTATTTGCCCAGCCTGGCTTTGAACTGCTTTTCTCCTGATCTCTGCCTCTTGAGTAGCTAGGATCACAGGCATGAGCCACCCGAACCTAGTGTACCCAGGGTGGGTACACTAGGGTGTACCCACACATGGCCTGCAGAGCCCAGCCTAGATCCCTGGGAGGGCCTGACTGAGGCATCCAGACAAGATCCTATGTAGTTGATCACTCAGCATTTCAAGCTTTTCATTGTGCTTGGGTTTTGTTAAAACAGTGTCTGTTGGAGTGGTAGAGTAAGACTATAAGTTCAAACACCAAGACAGAGCACCGTGGCTCACACCTGTAATCCTAGCTACTAAGGAGGCAGAGATCAGGAGGATCATGGTTGAAAGCCAACCCAGGCAAATAGTTCAAGAGACTGTTTCTAAAAAACCCATCACAAAAAGGCTGCTGGAGTGGCTCAAGATGTAGGCCCTAAGTTTAAGCCCCAGCACCACAAAAAAAGAAAAAGAAAAAAAAAAAAAAGACCAAAACAGGGTCTGTTGGCTGTAGAGAGTAGGGAATGTAGGACTAGAGGTGTGGCTCAAGTGGTAAAGTGCTTGCTTTGTAAGCACGAAGCCCTGAATTCAAACCCTAGTCCCACAAAAAAGAAAAAAGTAGGGAATGTAGTCAGTAGTCAGTTCTTGGATTTGCTGATAAGCCCAAGTGAGCCAATTTTATTTGTTTTGTTGTTTTATTTTTGGTACTGGGTTTAAACTCAGGTCCTCACGCTTGCTAGGCAGGCACTCTACCACTTAAGCCACTCTGCCAGCCCTGTTTGGTGTTGAGTATTTTCGAGATAGGGTCTTACAAACTCTTTGCCTAGGCTGTCTTCAACTGTGATCCTCCTTATGAACAGCTGGAATTACAGGCATGAGCCACTAGTGCCTGGCTGAGCCAATTTTAATGTGCAAACTGTCTGATGAGTCTAACTTGTTTCTCCCCTCCCTCATGAAGTAGCCTCATATTTCTCTTGCTAAATTGAACTCCTATGAAAATCCAGAGTTAGTAAGGCTATAATAAATCTGCTGCATGTCCCATAGGGCTTTGGGGTAAAACAATCTTGTCAAGAGGTATTTTAATTAAAAACATCATTTCATCAAGACATTAGCACATCCTTGCATGAATCACCCCCAGTGTATTCACACACTCGTCAGATATCCCAGGCCTACTGCCTGTGGGGACATCTTCAGAGCAAGACAGCACCTTTCTCCATACAAGTCTTCCCACAAGTGCGTCAGCTAGATGCTCCCCATTGGTGGGCTAGCAGGCTCCAAAGCTAACTGGGCAGGGGCAATTTTATGCTGAATTTGAAAGACTGGGGAAGGTGACTTAGAGGGGCTGGCACCACAGGACAGGCAGCAAGATTTAGCTCCTTGGTGCCAGGACTGTGATGTGGGCAGGACCCAGGGTGTTGCTGTGCGCTGCTTGAACCAGGTTGTCCAGATTCTGGGCAACGAGGGGCTGTTGTGTCCTCTTGATCACGATTTGGACTGTCGCAGGCCCTCTCCAGTGAGGAAGCATTTCCAGGCCCACAGGGTGGGTGCCTGCAACCTGTGCCCCTGGCCTTGGAGGTGGGAACCTTTGAAGTTGCAGGTGGGAAAAGATGGACAGAACCACCATGCCACTGACATGTGGACTGTAAACACCAGTCCCCAAGGCTCTTGTAGTGCACAAGATTTTTAGGGAAGGAATCTAAGTCTCAAGGCCTCACGCCTCCTGGCCCTTGGATGAGAAAACAGCTCCCTGCTCAAATTGTGTTTCCTTGGCACCTTGATCGCTTATTGGCCTTATATGTCAAGTGTCTACGGATGGACCCAGGGCCTGTGATGTCACAGGGCACCCTTCTTCCTCTGCCTTTCAAACCCAGGGGGAAGTGGAAGGCCAGGCCAGAGGTCTTCCCCTCTTAGGAGCCACTAAGCTCCCCTCTGCACTTCACTTACCCTGGATGAGGCCTGGCTCATTGCAGATTTCTTGCGGGGAAGTCATGCCTGTGAGTGAGTTAGGTCACATTCCTACTTTCTGTCTTCTCCATTGTGTGACACATGAGCCACTCTAGTCCACAAGCTGAAGCCAATGCCCTAGGGTCCCTGCCTGGTTGTCATGTGCTCTGTGTGACCTGCCTAATCCCAAGTGCAGGCCCTCTGTAACTCTGTCCTCTCCTGGTCCCCCTTTCAGGTAAGGTGCCTGGTGACGACTGCCCTCTGGTGTGGGGCCAGTGCTCTCACTGCTTCCACATGCACTGCATCCTCAAGTGGCTCAATGCACAGCAGGTGCAACAGCATTGCCCCATGTGCCGCCAGGAGTGGAAATTCAAGGAGTGAGGCTGCATGCTGTGCAGCTCCCTCCCCTCACCTGAGATGGCATCCTAAGACCCCCATCATCACTGTGGAACCCAGTGGCCATGGTCTCTAGTGGGGACTGTTCCCCTTTAGCTGTAACAGGGTTGAAACAAGGACTGTAGCTTCCCTCGTTTGTTTTTTTTCTATCACAATGTTGACACTTTTATTCAATAAGTAAAACTCATTAAAGTACTTGAGCCTTGCTGGAGGCCTCTGGGCGCCTGTTTTCTTGGCATATTGATGCAGCATCACAGTGTTTTGGAATGAAAACTCATGAATAAACATGATGATGAAACACTGCCGAGACCCTTATCAAATCCTGAGTCACAACTCCAGGAGAAAGAATGCGGGAGCAGACAGAAGAGCCTGGGGCAGGGGCTGGCCAGGCAAAGAATGTGGGGTATGTTTGTTCCAGTGTGGGATGCAGGGGCACCATGGCACCAGGACACTTCCTCTGATGGAAGCTCCTGGGACCCTCCCTCAGCTCTGAGTGGGCACAGCTGGCAGCTACTGTTCATGTGTCTTCCTGGCTGAAGGAAGAAGTGGCTGAGCAGGCTCTGGTCATGCCCAGATGGTCTGCAGAGACTGCTGTGGTGGTCTGTTCTCCTTACTGAGACTGATGGCCAGCTCCAGTACAGGACCTTGACATTGGGATGTCCCCAAGTATCCTAAGGAAGAACAGCCCTTGGGAGGCTCCTTTGTTCCCCACACCTGGGTGTCGGAAGCCACTGGAGAAGCAGTAGCCTAGCTCTGGGTGTCACGAAGGTCCTGGGTTGAGACTGACGTAGATTGTCTCTAGGAACCTTCAGGAATCATTCCATCAGTTCTGTAACCCCTGTCCCCATGGGCTCAGCGCCCACACCTGGTGTGACCTGCTTTGTACTCCACTTTGTCCTCACAGCCCTAGGGAGTAAATGAAGCATCACCTGGAAGGGCAGAGGTTCTGTCCCACCTCTGTCTGCATGTGGGCCATTGGAGGTCCACCCACTGCAAGTGCAGTCAGGCTTGTGGCTCTGGGCAGGCCACCCAAGCTTTTCTGCTGGGCCATCTACACATGGGGGCCTGGACCTGGCACCAGCCATTAAGAGTAAAGAAGGTCACAGTTCAGGAGGGAGGTGGGTGTGATTGAGCTGTGACTGCAAAGAGGGGGGACAAGGTCCATGGGTCTGGAGCTGCTTGGGCTGGCTCACAGGCCATGTCCATCTTGAGGTCCAAGCTTCATGTTCATTCTGGCCTGCCCCTACCTCTACCTGCCTCCCCTCCTAGAGTGCCCTCCCCCTCCTGGGTACCTTCCCATGGGAATCCACCCATTTTTCATTGTCTCTAAAGCATCTTCCTGTGGGACAGGAAGTCCCCATGAGGGCCTCACCTTCCCAGGCTCACCTCTGAACCCTCCACAGCCACAGGCTCACTTCTGGCTTCCTTGCCCCTGGGTGCCCAGAGAGTCTTGTTCTAAGGACCAGTCCCACCCCCAAACACACCCAGTCTCTGGAGGTCATAAATCCACAACCTGCCCTAGGCACAGGTGCCCTCTCTGCACATGGGGTCCCTGATTTCTGGGCTTTCTTCCCCATTGTTCTCCCACCTGCCTTTTCCAAGAAAGGGTATCTGTAAGGTCCTCATCAAACCCCATAACCTCAGCCCGGGCTCACCCTCAGTTCCCTTCCCAGGCAGGCTCGGAGTCACTGGGGGAAGCTCAGCCCAGTCTTTAGACTGTCTCCAAGCATCCCCTTATCTCCCTGGAGTACCCCTTCATTGTCCCCACCTGCTCCTGGTTCAAGGAGCCATGTCCAATTCATGTTCTGGGCCCTGGCACAGAGCAGGTGTTCAATGCCTCTAACCTTGCACTGTGTCCAGAGCGCTTGGACTGATGTTTGCCAAATGCATTCAGAGAAGGCTCTAGGTGCACAGCCAGGTGGGAGAGGCTCCTGGGCCACCCATTCAGGAGCAGAGCTGGGCAGGAGGGGCCTTGGGTCTGTAGTCGCTCTCTCTGGCTTTCCTGAAGTTGGGGCCTGGCTTTGCTGCCCTTCTCCCGCTAGAGGAGCAGGTCAAGTAGCAGAATGACCCATCATGAGCATAAAACAAGTTGCCCCCGCCATGTCCCACCTGTGGACTTTTATGCCTGTGGTCAGGAAGTCTTGGGTCCTGAGATCAGTTCTCTTTCAGGGTGGGCGAAATTGCCCCCTTTGCCTCCTGAGCACCGAGCGGCCACTGGCTCTCCAGCCTCCGCAACACTGGGGACTTGGAGGAGTGAAGCAAAGGCTCCCGGGGCTTGGCACTCTTGGGCCATTGCAGGGGTTCAGTGCAGCCAGCCCCTCCCAGGCTCCCACTGAGGCCGGCCCAGGTCAATGGACCCGGCTGGTGGGAGGGTCTGTGTGTCCAATCATGAGAGTGTCTGTGGTTACAGGCGAGATCCGGCTCTGGAATGCATGCGGGGCCTGACCTGTCCTCAGCGTAGCCCTGCGCCCCTGCCCACCTGCTGCTCCTCCGGGCCCTGCGGCGCGCACCACGCCTGGCTCCGTCGTTCGGAGTCCCTTCCCCGCCCAGTCCCCCGCCCCCGTCCCAGCCGCGGACATATAAGACACGGTCAGGCTTGCTGGCTCAGCCCCGACGCCCGCGCCGCCGCCTGCTCGCCACTGGCGTCCCCATGGCCCGGCGCGCGATGCTGGTGGCAGCCGCCCTGGCGCTGAGCCTGCTGCTGGCGCTGCCCGGCCTCGCGTGGTACAAGCCGGCGGCGGGGCCGCGTCACTACTCGGTGGGGCGCGCCGCAGGGCTGCTGTCCGGATTCCGCAAGCCCCCGTCGGCGCGGACCCAGCGCTACAGCCGGGCCTCTCCCGAGCTTCGCCCCAGCAGCCTTCAGAACCCTGTGAGTGCACGGGCCGGCGGGCGGCGGGCGGCGGGGACCGGTGCGCTGCCAGCGGCATCTAAGCCTCCACCACCCACCCAGGCCTGGTGTGTCAAGCACGTCACCCCCAACCTGCAGAGCTGCGAGCGGCTCATCGATGGCCTTGGGACATTCCAGTGTAAGGCAGATGTCTTCCTGTCCCTGCATGCCGCTGACTGCCCCCAAGCCTGAGCTACGCACCCCAATCCAGATCTCGCCTTATCCTGGTTGGTGCCCCTGACACCCACTGCCCACTTCGGGACCCCCTTGCCCAATGGAAGGAGATGACGCTCTCCTACCCTGAGACCTACCCCCTGAATAAAGAAACAAGTCGGTGTCCAGTGAAGGTCACTGTAAAGGGTGGGGCAGCAGAGGGACAGGGACCTGGATAAGTGCCTTGTGAATGGTTGACTGGCCCAGCAAGCCCCAGGGGTCCAGCTCGGTTCCACAAGGACACCCCTTCCTCTGGCTAAGCTGCCTGGGCCTTTCCTGGATTCCCTCTTCCGCAAAGCAGGAAGGGGCCCCTAGCTCCCAGGTGCTTCACTGGAATGGTGTGTGTACAGGAGCCCTCCTACTTGGTTAACAGATCCAGCATAACAGCCCATCAGCCTCTGGGCACAGACAATTCCTGCCAGGTTGACCCCCAGGCTCCACTGCCATGACTCCACCAGCTTCCTGTGGCACATTCTCGGGGCGCCTGCCTTACTCGGTGGACCTCAAAGCTTTCCCAAACTGCCTTCTAACAGCCAGAACTCCTGAGTCCCTTCAGGAGGCCCTGCCTGTGTCCTGTACCACCCCAGGTGACCTTCCTGCCTCTGGGGTTCCCACTGCCTCCAATCCTCACCCTGGCACTGCCTTTCTTAAGAGTCCCTCACAGAGATCTTCAAGTACTGGCACAGAGCCACTGTGTCCAATGAATTCATGAGTAGGACAAGGGCTTCCAGTCTGGTTCAGGCAGGTGTGCAGGTCCAGGGCAAGGATGTGACTACACCAGAGTGGCCTGATGTCTCCAGAAGTTCTCAGACCCAACCACAAAGCTGGGCACACACCTGGCTCAGCCTCCTTCTTGGTGATGAGGCTCTGGGTCCAACCTTCCTCCACTCACAGGGAAGCAGCCTCCACTACCTTGAGATTACTGAAAGGCTCCAAATGGCCACAAGGTGACTCAAGCCCCTTGTGAACATGAGCTGAGGCCTTCGGCTGCTTGCCTCTTGCCATCCCCTTCCAGCCAGCCTAAGACACAGGACACAGGCACAAAACAAGTACCAAAATTTGAGGTACTGAGCTTTGGTCTTGGGGAACCTGAGCCTGCCTCCCATGTCATGGTGCGCTTGCCAGAGGCCATGACTGGCAAGTCTCCTGTGTCTGGGCCTGGCCCCTGTACTGCTGTGCAGGATGGTCCCAGCCCAGGCTCCAGGTCCAAGCTTTCTTCCAGTGACTTCTCCGCTTCAAGCCTACAACCACAACCAAGAGGTGGAGCCTCTGGGTCTGTGGAGAAGCTGAGGGCAGCTTCAAGTGACCCAGCTTCCTGGCCTCCCGCCTCCTCCTCCCTCTTCAAGGAGGCCCTGTGGTGGTCAAGTGGTATAAAGCACCTGGGGATCACCCTGCTGCAGGCCAGGTGGTGGCTTTCTTGCCCTCACAGGGCTGGGAGCCCAGTGCAGTACTTTCCACCAGGCTTTATTCAGTTGCACCAAAGAGATTTACACCATCCAAGGTACAAAACAGAGGCCAGCAAGTCTGGGGAAGGTGGCCAGGCCCACAGGGCATCTTCCTCTAGCCAGGCACAGCGTGCCGAGACGTGCCTCAGGGCAGAGGGTGCCCACTTAGGGGGTGACCCTTAGCCATAGCTCCCCAAAGCCCTCCGCTCTTCACCTCCCACCAAAGCTGGGTAGGCAAGTAGTTGTCCTCCAGCCAGACAGGATGGGTATTTCTGTCAAAGATGGTGACACTGGCAGTTGGACCCAGTAGACAGAAGCACACAGAAGCAGCTTCCATATGCTCCTGAGGTCACAGGTGCCTTCTCCTCATCCTGCTCGGACCACTTCCCTGTGCTGGACACCCTTTCTGAGTGGCTTAAGGGAAAGCTCTCAAAGCCTGCTACAAAACAGGTTAATTGCAGGCCTGTAGGAGCAGGACCTCCACGCCAGCCCTTCAGGAGCCAGGTCAGTTAGAGGATGGCATTGCTGCTTCCTTTAGAATCACATGAGCCAAACTAAGACGCAGAAGCAGAAAGGGTGGGGTCACTGGCGTTGAGGTAACACCCTCTGTACCACTCCTCCAGTCAGAAGTCTAGTCATTCTCCCCTATGGTCTGCACCTCCTGCTGCCTCATAGCCTCCAGGAAGGCCAACTCTTTGGCTTCTTTCTTCTGGTTGCGTGCCTCATACTCTAACCTGGGGGACCAGGCTTTAGTAAGCTGGGCCTGGGGTAGGGGGGTGGTGGCAGCTTCACATTGCCAACAGAGCTGGGGTGGGGGAAGGGACAACACAGGAATGTTACCTATTCTTGATGATCCTCTGCACGATGAGGTCTGTGGTGAGGTTGCTGCCACTGTCGATCTGACAGAAGATGCCTCTTTTCTTGGGCTCCTGGAGGACCGAGAGGGAGCAAATGAGGGTCCTCCTGACTGCACAGAGACCCTCCCAGCTGCTCTGCCCCAGAGGGAAACCAGCAGCAGGCAGCGGGAGCCTCCTGAGCTGTGGGGCAATTACAGCAGCAAGGGTGGTGTGCTTGTTTCCCAAAGGTACAGAAGGCCTAGGGGGCTCGCAGCTACCAATACCGTGAGGGCCAGTGCAACCCACCTGGTAGGGATCAGAGCCATCCCTGTCAGGCACAATTTCTGTCTTGCCATGACACACCAGGTCCACCTGGGAAGGGAGCAGGGATCAGGAGCCCTCCCAAGAGAGACCACCACCACTGACCACCACCCAAGGCAAGCCCAGGCCAATGAGAGCTAGCCCTGCCCTTCCTCAACCAGGCACTTCTGAGAGCCCAAGGGAGCACCTTCTGCCCAGCCAGCAAGAAGCCTCACCTTGAAGTGACCCAGGAGCTCTGCTGTGACTGAGTATGGTGCCCCGATTACCACTTCTGACACGTACTGTGGAGACACAGGAAGCAGAGTTGCTAGGAGTCCTCACTCCCAGCAACACAGGACTGAGGGTGGTAGAGACAGCCCCAGAGTCAGATACAGCTGCAGGAGAGCCAGCAGGAACAGGGAAGCATGGCTGGGGAGCCCTTGGACTCCTCAGTGGGAAGAGGCAACTGCACAAAGGGGCCCGATCACCCTCTGCTCCACCTTCCTTGGCTCAGGGAAGCCTGGGTAAAGGGGTCAGAGATGCCAGCTCCCATCCCACACTCACCCGGCAGGCCAGCACACTCAGGGTCCGCTCATGCAGGTTCATGATAGGGTAGTTCTTGCCCTTGTAGCGGTTTACTTCCTAGGGCCAGAGTAAGGTCAGCTCAGCTAGAGGACCCCAGATGAATGAGTGCCTTCCTTCCACCTGGCCCTCATGGACAGAAGTTGGAGAGAAGTTCCTGTGCCCCCACTCATGAAAATGCCTCAGACAGGATGGTCCTGGACCCTAAACTCAGCCCCCATGGGTCTCCATTCTCTTCCCCAGGCACTTGGAGTCTCATTCCTCTAAGAGGCCACTGCTGCCTAATACCAACTGGGGTGCTGGGGAGTGAGCAGGTGGGGCAGAGACCTGGTCAAAGTGTAAGCCAGCGATGATGTAAGGCCTGTCTGCCAGCCCGTGCACTTTCTCCAGGAAGTCCACATGCCCAATGTCTGTGTCCAAGTTAAGAAGCAGTAACTGGCTGGGCATGGTAACTCATGCCTGTAATCCCAGTACTCAGGAAGTGGAGGCAGGAGGATCATGAGTTGGAGGCAGCCTGAGCTACATAGCCAGACCCTGTCTCAAAAAACCAAGGGCTAGGGCTGTCACTCAGTACAGAGCACTTGTCTAGCATGCACAAGCCACTGGGTTTGATTCTCAGCACTGCAAAAAACTAGCAGCAATGGGCCATGAGAGCAGGGCTTCCGCCTCCCCTATAGCTCACTCCCGCCAACTAGCCACTGTCTCCCTGCTGATGGCTGCTCCCCTACACCCTAGCCCAGTCCTAAAGACTTGGAGTCTGCAGGCTCAGGTCCCCGTGTGGCGTGGGTCTGGGGCAGCAGAAACCTGAGGAGGATACGGAACAGGTCAAAGGCACCAGCCACATAGATGACAGTCTCCCCCGGCTGGGGCTCCTTTCCAGAAGCAAACTGGATGATCTTCTGGGACGTCTGTAGAAACTGGGATACCCCTGTCCAGGGGTTCCGCCCCCCAGGGCACTGTCAGCCGAAAGAGGGAGCTGGTCAGCTGCAGAGGCCATCCAGGTGCATCCCTGCCCATCATAGGTACAGATGACAGGAACATGTGCAGAGGCACCATAGGACAGGACTCCACACCCCCACTGCAGCCTTCCAGCAACACAGCAGTGCAGCTGGGGACTAGGCCAAGGCAGGCATCTGGGGTGGGGCAGAGGACACAAGGTGGCCAGTCCAGGCAGGGCCACGGCAGACAGCAGGCCTGTGGCTCTGCCCTGTGGCCACCACAAGTACGGCAGCCAACACCAGCTCAACCTGCCAACCCACCACCAGGAGCAGGCACAGAGCCCAGTGGCTGGCAAACACAGCCCTCTGGAGGGACCCGGCACCCTGAGGCCACCATCTGGTCACCTTGGAGGAGACTTCTGAGGAAAGTGTGTCCCCGGCAGGTGTCGGGTGAGGGGGCTACAAAGGGAGAGAGGGCCAGGCCACTTGGTTAGAGGCCACCTGTTGCCTGTCCTCCCTCCCAGCACGCTCTGGCTGGCTGAGCCTGGTAGTCAGCACTGGGAGGGGAGAGAGGAGGGAGGAGGGAAGACACTGAAGCCTGGACCAACCTTTCCAAAGGAAGGCCTGGGGCGGGTAGCTGACGGAGTGTTTACCACACTCCCAGCATGGCCTCACTGGCCAGGGCTGCACTTACCTTGCCAAAACTGTCCGCGTATTCCCGGTACTCAGAGGACATCTCCTGCACACAAGGGCAGAGGGGCTGAGGGGCCTATTCCTCCAGATGCCAGCCCCAAGGACCAACAGGCAGAGCCCATGGAAGGGATGGGAAGGGGGAGGCAGGGCAGGATGACCCTGAGGGTGCTCAGGAGGTGCTCCCTCCCTCCCTATAGTATCCTCAAGCAAAGGTCCCAGAGATCGTGCCCTGTCCCTGCAGACTCACCTGGCTGCTGTGGTGGGCCTTGGTCACCAGCAACATGCGGCCCACGAGGTCTGTGGTGGACACACCCTGGGTGCGCTTGCACTCCCTGGGGCAGAGGTGGAGCTGAACTTCTAATCCCAGACGCGCCCACGGGGCTCTGCCTTCAGCAGACCCCACGTGAAGAACATGACTAACCTTGCCCCCACAACGGGAAGAGCTCTCTGCTTTTATCAGCCAAAGGAAATGGCTGGAGCAGAGCAGGAGGATCATTGAACCACGTTGCAAGGCTGGGGCCTGGGCAGGCCAGACCTGGGGCCCAATTTGCTATCATGCACAGGCCCCCTCACACCCAGGCCTTTCCTCCTACACACTCTCTAAGGGAATTCCAGCTGACCATCCCATGCAGGAAGCCCTGGCAACAGCTGGCTCTTTAAATCAGCTAATTAAGATATAAGCCAGCTCCCCAGGGGCACCAGCCACACCATGGAGCTCACCAACGACACAGGGTCTATGGCTGCCATTCTGACAGCATCCACAAGCACCCTGCCTTAGTGCCTGACCCGAGTCCCTTGTACTAAGCTGGGTGGTGGGGATGAGCAGTGGGCACTCACTACTCAGAGGGGAGGGGTCTGCAGACCCTTATCCCCCTGGCCTGTGAAGTGGCTGGGTTCTTCTGCTGCCTTCCTGTCTACCCTCCTCCCACCACATGGAAGTGGCGGGGGCCTTTTGGGGTTAATGTACCACTGGCCCAGCTGAACTGGTACCAAAGCGCTTATTTCTGACCTTTGTATAAATGCGAGGACTAAAGACTCAGGGGGCCAGAGACTCTGATTCCCTGCTCTTGTGAGGCAAGGAAATTTTTTTGCTTTTGTTATTGTTTTGGGTTTTTGTTGTTGCTATTGTTTTTTGCTTTTGGGTTTTTTGTCGTTGTTGCTTTTGGTTTTCTTTTTTTGGTACTCGAGTTTGAACTCTGGTCCTGAGGTTTGCTAGGCAGGCACTTTACCATTCAAGCCATGCCCCACAGTCTTTTTGTTTTACTTATTTTTCGGACAGAGTCTCTAGTTCTTTTGCCCTTCAGGTCTAGACCTTGCTCTTCCTACATATGCCTTCCACTTACATTGTATTACAGTGTCACGCTTCCACACCCAGCTCAGGTAATTAGTTAAGACAGGATCTGGCCAGGCACTGTGGCTCATACCTTTAATACTTGCTACTCAGGAGGCAGAGATCAAGTTCAAAACCAGCCTGGGCAAACAGTTCGAGAGACCCTATCTCAAAAAAAAACCCATCACAAAAAAGGGCTGGTGTAGTGGCTCAAGGCGTAGACCCTGAATTCAAACCCCAGTACCACAAAAAAAAAAAAAAAAAACCACAGGATTTGGCTTTTTGCCTGCGATGGCCTGGAACCTAGATCCTTACAATCTCCCACTCCAGAGGAGCTGGCATTACAGGATAGGTTCCTTTTCTATTTCTCCTTGTTTGGTAAGTTTTTAGGAACAGTTGGGCACCGGTGGCTCCCTGTAATCCTATAATCCTAGCTACTCAAGAAGCAGAGATCAGGACGACTGCAGTTCAAAGCCAGCTGGAGGTATAGTTCTTGAGACCTTATCTCCAAAAAAAAAAAAAACAGGGCTGGCAGAGTGGTTCAACTGGTAGAGTGCCTGCCTAACAAGCCTAGCAAACCTAGTAAGCAGGAAGACCTGAGTTCAAGCCCCAGGACCACCCCCCCAATTTTTTTTTTTTTCTCAAAAACATGAAACATAAAATGTTTACATGAGGAAAAACAAACACATTGCCATCCTTGTAAAGCCCTGTCCCCCAGAGCTGCTCTGAAGTGCGGGGATGGACAACAAAGTGAGGGCGACCAGTCCCAGGCCCACAACAAGCTCTTTCCTTTCTGCAGTCCCCAGACCAGGCCCAGGTGCTCCTCCCAGGCTACTCTGAACAGGCAAAGAGTGGTCTGGAAGAGAATCATTGAGCCCAACGCCCTGAATGACAGGCCACCGGGGGACTTACCTGTACCTCCCAGCCTGCTTCACTTCTTCATAGGTGTCACGGCCATCTACAGTCAGCGTGATATCATCTAGGGAGTGACATGCATTCAAAAACAAGTATTGTTTTGGAGACAGAGACTCTAATTCTGCCTCCTCCACATGCTGGAATTAGAGGCGTACGTCACTATGACTGGTTCAAAAAGAAGGATTTTCAATCTAGAGCCCCCTGGGGACCCAGGACACTCTCAATGCTCAGTCTGCCCTAGGGTTTATATCCTCATTTCTAGGGAGTGACCCATTGCTCTTATCAATCCCCGAAGAATCAAAAGGCCCCTTTCTCTCCAGAAGCCTCATCAGGAGGTCTGATCCTGACTGAGCCCAGCCCACATCCCCAGACCCCGTTCACTCACTGCCATGGACACAGAAGTCGCAGTTATGCTTGTCCAGCGTCTCCAGTGTGGTGACGTAGGGAGCGGCAGGCACCACCTCATCTACCCACTTGATGGCCTGCACCATCTTGTATCTCTCCTCCTGGGTAAACACCGGGGGCCCCTTGTGCTTGGCAATCTCCTCTAGGGCCAGAGAAAAAGACAAGTGGCCTCCAGTTCTCCATGTCTTTTTCAGAAGCTGCCTTCCCAGTACCAAGCAGGTTGATGTCCACACAGGAGGGCATGTAGTGGGCATCTGCATCACACATGGGTAGCCACTGCTGTCTTTTAGCCAGCACAGGTGCTCAAAGTGTCTGCTTGGTAACAGGATGGCCCTTTGCCAAGCAGAGTACTCAGTCTCTTTAGGCCTAAGAAGTCACATCAAGAATGGGAGGGAGATTCGGCCCGGTGATGGCACAGCTCCAGGATTCCCCAGCCTGCTCTCTATAGCTTGGACCATCCTCAGCTGAGGCCAGGCTGGGTCAAGTTTGCTAACCTCTCACTAAAAGCTGTGCTCTGAGGAAGGAGGCACGGGCCTTCTGCACCCCCACCATCACCCCTCGTGCCCTGTAGGCTTTGGTCAGCTGGAGTGGCTATGGGCAGGGTGACAGATGGGCACACAGGCTTGCACTTACCATCAGTGTGCACACCCACGATGAGGTGGTCACCCATGGCCCGTGCCTGGCGCAGCTGATTGGAATGGCCATAGTGTACCATGTCGTAGCTGTGAGGACACACAGAGCAGTCAGGCCCAGCACTGAGGAGCGCTGGGACTAGAAGGCCAAGGAGGGTATGTGGTTTTGCTCCCTCAAGGAACCCTTAGGGACCATGGGTGTGGTTCAAGTGTTACTCCTGCCTCGCAAGTGCCAGGCCAGGTTCAAACGCCAGTACCACAAATAAAAGGACTCCTTAGGAAGCCCTCTGAGAAGCCACCACTGGGCCTGGGCTTGCAGAGGGGAGGTGGGCCCTCAGTTTTTACACCCCCAGATCATGGCCTGAGGGCAGGATCCTTGCAGGAACTGCAAGGGTGGTGCGTGAAGGCGTAAGGCCTTGGTAAGGTCCCAGGAGACAAATGCCCACTGGGAACTGCACAGCCATCTCCATGCCTTGCAGTTCCCCATCCTTTTTCCCTCTCTTACCAAATACAAACTGCTGGAGACAGTCATTTCAAGGTGTTTTTAAGGGCTTTTGTTTGTTTTGGGGGGGGGGGTTGGTGGCACTGGGGTTTGAACTCAGGGCCTCGTGCTTGCTAGGCAGGCATTCTCATCTCTTGAGCCACCTCACCAGCCCTTTTTTATGATGAGCTTTTTTGAGACAGGGTCTCCTGAACTATTTGCCTAGGCTGGTGTTGAACCTCGATCCTCCTGACTTCTGCCTCCTGAGTACCTAGGATTAGAGGTGTGAGCCACCAGTGCCCAGCTGTTTTTGTGTTTTTTTAACTTGGGGCCTTTCACTTGCTAGGCAGGTGCTCTACCACTTGAGCCATATCCCAAGTCCTTGTTTCTTGTTTGAAAACAAAACATTTGTTCTGGGTTGGGGCTGGATTCTGTAATACCCTGAGACAAGTGGACATTCCCTAGTGCCAACACAAAACAAAAAGCCCAACCAGAGTAAGGGCCTGGGAATGACTGACTTTGAAAATCCTGTTTCCTACCCCCCCAGCCTGGCTTAGCTCTCTGGGTGAATAACAACAGCCTCTGTCACCTGATGTTAAAGCTCTTATCCTCAAATTTGGGTCTGGCTTTGAGTATGCTTTCAAGCTCCAGGCTACCCAGCACCCTGCAACATACTGGGCCCTGGGTGCCCCTGTGAAGGCTGGGAGAAGCCGCTGTGCTTCTCTGCAAGCCAGTGATGGGCCCCAGGCTGTGCTCTGCTGCCTTCCAGAGCTCCCCAACCCTTTGTGGGATTTAGGTCAGGTGACACTGGGCACCCCAGTCTCATCCCAGCATAGTCACTTACCACTCCCTTTACAATGCAGGGGGCCCCAGCAGAAAAGTGGAATGGGACCACATTGCTCAGGCCTAGGGTAAAGTCTGGCCAATATGTGCTCACTGGGCAGGCTGAACAGGACACAGATTGAGGAGTCAGAGGCTGGGTCAGGGGAACACAACAGGGAAGGAGAGTGCCACTGGGTCCAACTATTGTGGACTGCTGGGGGTGGCCCAAACAGTCAGCGTTAAGGTCAGAGTCCACTGACACGAAACCAAAGCTGAGTTTCTTCTCCAGAGGTGATTCAGGTGCAAAAGAGCACAAGTTCCTGCCTGGTCTCCTAGAATCCATGGGTCGACCAGTCGGGATTTCTTTCCTACTTCCATCAGGCACAGGCACGTGAAAGCACTGAGGGCAGTTAAGTTGTCCGGGAAGATCAACCTTCCTCCTATTTGTTGACAGCTCCGAACTTTCCTCAAAGTAATGCCCTCCACTGACTTGCCAGAGAAACCCAGTGCATCCAGCTCCACTGGCGCCCGTGCGCTCCCCCGAGCCTCGGATAGCCAGGTAATCCCCACTGTCCGCCCGCGGGGTGCCCCTCCCGCCTTTTGGGAAGGCACTGCGGGTTGTAGCGGGTCCTGCACGCTGCGGTCATGTCATCGAAGTGACCAGAGCACAGGCTGGCCTCGCGCGGCCCGCAGCGTCAGAGCCTCCGAAGACCCCAGGTACGGGCTGGTGGGAACCGCTGTGGAGCTGCAAGGCAGCGTCCCGAGGCGGCCTGCGGCCAGGCCTCCAACGCCCCGGCCCGGGTCGGCCGCACGCCGACCGAACGCGTCCGAAGTCGCGGGGCCGCCCAACCGCCGGCGCGTGACCTCGAAGGAGACCGCCCGCCGCCCGCCGCCCACTCACCAGCCGTCACACCACACCCGGATGGCGCGCCTGCCCACCGGGGCCGGCTGCTCGGCGCTGCCCGCCGCCCCGTGCCCGTTCCGGATCATGGCCCCGCCGCCCCGGCACTACCCGGCAGCTCCGCCGACTCGGAGAACCGCCGTCCCGCCCCGCCCCGCGCTCGCCGTCACGCGGGCCTCACCCGCCACCCACGGCCAATGGCGTACGCCGGCCACCTGAGCCCCGCCCCTCCCGCCGGGACCCCGCCCCCTTCGTCAAAGGCGCGTGACCAATGGCGTGCACCTCCAAGCCCCGCCCCCTCCCCCGCGGCCAATAGCGGGCGCCACTAGGGTGGACCCCAATTTCGCCCGGGGACCCAGCCCTGGCCAATGGTACCGTATACACCTCCCAGCCCGGTCCCTGCCTCCCGCCCGCGCGACCAATGGCGCACGCTGTCCTCCCGGCCCCGCCCTCAGGCCACACCTGGCCTGTGCGCAACGTCGCTCACCTGGAGCAGCGGGAGCACGTCGTTAGCCCCGGGCGCCTTCTGCGCCGCTGCCTTAGCGAACACTCTTGGGGACCGTACCAACCACGGGAGTTTTAAGCAAGGCCTGCGTGGCTTGGTCTTAGACTCAGTGAGCCCGCGCACTGGCCACTCGATGAGCAGAACAGCAGTCATTCGGACACGAGGACGGTGTAGAGATATTTAATAAGAATAAGAAGGTCTGCTCAGAGCCAAGGCTCAGAACCACCCCGTTGCCGCATACCCAACACAGAAAAAGGTTTCTATAAAGTTAACACTTTTTAGTAAGAAGTAGTAGAAATAGGAGAGGCCCTGAGAATAGCCTGGTAAGTGAGGTAAAGCAGCAGTGGACTCCTCTGCTGGCCAGACCCAGGACAGATCCAAGCTGTGCTCACACAAAGGCCTTGTTGCCACCTCTTTGTATGGAGGCAGTTAGGAGGGAGGTGTCCTCAATGGTCAAGCCCGTATTGGGGGCAACCACAGCAGTGCAAGGGGGCTTCCCACAAGGACAAATGGCTAAAAAAGTCACTGTGAAGTGTCACCTCCAAGAGTTCACTAGACTCCATGGGGGCAACCTGGCCTTCACAGTGACACTGGCCCCTGAACAAGAGTTCCTTCCAACCACCTGCAAAGTGCCAATTGCTCTTCATCAACACCAGGTTATGTTGCTTTCTTCCTTTTTGCACGTTTTGCACAGCCCCTGCCAAACCAGCCCCCTAAGATAGGGGCTGAACTGAGGGGGGCACCCCGATCCCCAGACGGGGCCTCCTCTCTGCTTCTGCACAGTGACTTCCGACTGTGGCTATTTTCTTCACCAGCACGCAGGGGGGTCGCCAGGGAGAAGATGGGGTCCTGCCACCTAACAAAAGGGAAAGCTGCATCAGGCATGTCTGAGAGCCTCTCACAGTCACAACCCGCCCCAGCACAGGGAAAGCTGTCTGAGGAAGTCACCTGCCTTCCCAACCCTTCCCTCCCTGCATCTTAACTATGGCTGGGCTTTGTTTGGTAGTATCTGCATTGTCTCCAAACTTCAGAAGAGCTACGGGAGGTGATCTGCTTGGGTGGCAACTCAAAATCCAGAGCCTGCCCTAGCTGGCCTCTTCAGGACTCGGTGTCTCATCCACTATCAGTGGCCTGTGCACACATGGGGAAGGGGGTGGGGGAGGCAGCAGTAGCCTAAGGGCACCTCTGTCTTCAGGGACAAGTCTCTAGTGACTCTGGGTCCCACCTTTCGCTTGTATTGCTGGGGCAGGGGGACCAGACCCTCTCCCCTTTCTCAGGCTGCGTAACAGGGACAGGAGGGAAGGGCAGCTGACTAGGGAAGTGTGGCCTACAGACTACGTCATGAAGAAATCATGTCTGATAGAGATGTAGAACCACATATTATAAACATAAGATACAGATAAGCACTGGTAAAGAAAATGAGCTAAGTTAATGTAAAAAAAAGAAAAAAATATATATATACAGGACACAATAGGCCCACGTCACAGAACACCACAAACATAACATACAAGAATTGCCAGGCCCAGAGGTGAAGGGATCCTTAATTTCTTGAACCCTTTGATTAAAAGAAGTTACTGATTTCCCCTATAAGACCCTGAAAATTCACAGAGAAAAAAAGTGTAAACTTTTTACTCAGTACATGCACCAAATCTAAATTATCACAAATTCTGTATTAAAGCACAGTTTAAGCTTCCCCCAAATATGTCAACTCCCAAAACCAAGGACACTGAGATTCTGTCTGACCAGAGTTGCAGAGTCCTTGTCCCCTCAAGACCCCTTTCCACCCAGGTTTGTCTGAGGTTAACAGGGACATGGAGTGTAAAACACTCTGGCCAAATATCTCTCCCAACAGAGATTCTGGGTACCACACCAGCCAGAGCAGAAGTGTGTACACATGGAGTCTTGCCTTGGCCAGTCCCTCTGGAAGCCACCATGTTTCAGTCACACTTCAGACAGCACTCAGAATACCTCAGAACTTCCTCCGCACTTGGCTCACAGGGGAAGACAGACACGGCCTACTACACAGAGGAGCAGAGATGTGAGGCCCTGGAGCTGTGCCTCCTCACCTGTAGTAGAGGGGGATCTGCAGGCCCAGCTCATCCATAAGAAGCTGCATTACATCATCACACTTCCCATGAAGCTTCAGGGCAGCCCAGTCATCCTTCGGGGTCCACTGAAGACAGGAAAAGTGAGTGAGGATACCTCCCAACTCCTTGTTTCTGTAGACTGGTCAGCACTCCCCAGGCACCCACTCAGGTCTCTACTAGACCTCCAAGATACATGAGGTGGCATGTCTCCTGGCTCTTCTGACCTAAGGCCCAGGTCTATGGCTCCAGCTCTGGGAACCCAAATTACCTGCAAGTTCACAATGTACAGCTTGGGCCGCCGGCTGGGGGGCTTGGTCATGCACCAGAGGCGGGGATACTTCTTTAGAACCTGTGGAAATGACAGATGTGGCACAGGCATATGAGGATAATGACAACTAGATGGTTTGGTAGGCAGGGGTGATTTCATGGTGTTGTCAGCCTGTACCTTTAAGCTGGATCCCAAACACAGGATTGTATCTGCTTTGCTGGCAGCCTCAGTTGCCGCCTCCCAGTTCAGAGGCTGCCCCAACGTCCCTCTCTCCCCAAAGTGCACAATCGTGTCCCGGAGCTGAGCCCCACACTTGTGGCAGGTCCGGCCTGTCTGGTGTCGGTGGAGGGCGGTGCGCTCTGTCACATCAAACATGCGTACATACTCCCTGTTGGGGATGCAGGAGGTGCAGACCTAAGGACAAGAGGCACAATGAGTGGGACCCTCCTGTCGCTCAGGCCCTGTGTCCCCCTGGGACTGCTCACTTCGATATACATGTTCCCATGGAGCTCTGAGATGGCCGTGCGTGGCAGCCCGCTCCTTAGGTGGAGCCCGTCGCAGTTCTGGGACACCACATGCCGCACCTGGAAGGCAGAACACGGTGGCAGCTCAAGAGGGGGACAGGGAAAGAACCCTTCTGAGCCCAGTCTGGCCAAGAGGTCCCAAGTCCAGGGGCGACTGCAACCCCATAGAAAAGCTTGGGAGAGCAGGGCTCTGGTGGCTCACACCTGTAATCCTAGCTATTCAAGAGGCAGAAATCAGATCACAGTTCAAAGCCATCCCCAGGTAAACAGTTCTTGAGACCCTATCTCAAAAAAAAAAAAATCACAAAAAAAAGGCTGACAGAGTGGCTCAAGTGCCAGAGCGTCTGCCTGACAAGCATGAGGCCCTGAGCTCAAACCCAGTACCGCCAAAAATAAAGAAAAAAAAAAAGCTTGGAAGCTGGAGCACAAGGCAAATGCATTCTAACAGGAGGGCCCTGTGATAGCAGGTATCGTACTCTCTCCCTACCAACTGACACAGCCAGGAGGGCAAGAGATTGCATTGTCCCTGCAAAGCTGGGAGTGGCTTGGGCTCTGGTAAGGGCAGAAATGGCCCAGATCCATATCCTCTCTGGGTCATTCTGTTTCAGTTTCCCAGGGGCTCAAGCAAACCTGCCCCTTCCCCACTTGGATGAGGGTACTCAGCAGAGGCTTCCCATAAGCCTCCCCTGCGGCTAGTGAGATTTCCAAGGCCCCCAGCCCTGCAGATGGGCAGGAGCTGACTTTTCTTCTTGGAGAAGAAGCACGAAACAGGGCTCTGACCCACTAGGGATGTTGATCACAGTGTGAAATGGGAGGTGGGGTGCAGCATCCCCCTTGGCTCTCAGGCTTGACCCTGGGCAGGTATGCTGGCTGCAGCAGGTTCTTACCAGCTTTTGCTCATGCAAACGGGCGATGCTCATGTGTGTGAGGGTAGGCTCTGCCTCACTCAGGTCAGCAGCACTGCCAGGCAGAAGGGAAAGCAGAGGTGAGGGAGCTGTGAGTAAGGCTTATACGGCCCCTTCTCAACCATGTGGGAAGGATGTGTGTGAGCTGCTCACCTCACACTTCTCCCTTTCTGCAGCAGCGTCCACACTCCGTTAGGGCCCCGGTAATCTGGGATAGAGGCTGCCTGCACATTCAGATAAAAAGATAAGCCCAGCGAAAGGGCATCACTGTAGGTACTGGCAGAATTCCCCCAAATGGAAGGAACATGCTACATTATAGGCTGGCCCACAGACTGGTTGCTATTCCTTCCACAGATGACCTGCCTGACAATAAGCGGAATTGGCCCTAGCGCAGCTCTTTCCCTCTATCTAGACTTCTCCTTACTGCCTGGCATAGCTCATCCTTCCAGACTCCACAGCCTTGCCATGCTCCAGGAGCCTCTTTAGCACTGAGTACAAACCTGGAGTTTACAGTCACATTGTCCCCTATATGGAAAGGGCAAACTGGTCAGGTTCATCAGCATCACCAGGCCAGGTCACTGCTCAAGCATTTAACAAATGGCAAGCCTCTGGGTGGGGGCACTCTTCTGTCCAAATTCTTATATCCTGAAGCTCTAAATAGTTCCTGTTCACTTATACACAGGACAACCTCCACAGATGAGAGGAACTTTATCTAATTTTCCAAGTTTCCAATCTAGTGAAACAAACAGATCCTGAGAAGAAAGCAGAAAGCATCCAGGATCCAGGTGTCTTTGCATTCTCTTCTGGGGAAGAACTGTATCCTCACTGCAGCTTAAACTCTGAGAAATGCCCACCCTGATCCTGACTCTGTCACATTCAAGACGGGAACCTCAGACAGTAACATTAGGATCAATCTGGCAAGCCACAGGTGGCTTTTAGTTGCCACTGGAAGCTTTGTGAGAGATTATATCACTATTGCCAAATAACCACAACTGGGTTTTTCCATGTGGCTGTAGAGAAGACTCCCAAATCCTCACACTGCAGGTGCTTGTGAGCACCTTACTTGTTCTTGTGACTGCACCTCTGCTGCTCTCCATTTGAAGTGCTTCAAACCCTCACTTTCTTCACCTGTAAATCTTACCCCTTCAAGGCCCAGGTTCAATGCCACACCCCAGCACAAGCCCATAGCTGTGATGGGCTTCCCAGCTCTGAGTACAGTGTTGCATGGATTTCTATGACGGTGAACCTGAAGTCAGTTTCAAATTTTGCTTGCTTGCTCACAAGCCTGATTGTTGTTACCAAAGAGCTTCTTAAGGGCAGAAATCACCAGGCGTTCATCTCAGCTGGGCCTACACATAACCAAAAACTTCACACTTGTGTGATTACAGTCATGATGTGCCACACTGTCAAAGCTACTCATGTTCCAGATCCCAGAATAGCTTCTTGGTGATGCCCAGGAGAGTGCATTTCTCTTCATTACCTAGTGTATTCCGATTCTCCTTGTCTTGCTTTCTGTTTACCTTTCTTCAAGGTGGGAAAAGAGTACAAGGAGTGAGGGATCAGGACACAGACTGGGCCAATCGACTGGCTTCCTTAATGGCAAGGCAGTTGGCTACTATGCCTTGTTCCTACCACTGTTCCTTTTTTGTCTTTCACTGGCTGTAACGCAGATCAAGCGTTTCAAAGTCTTTGCCTTAAATTTTAAATCGAGTCGTCTCGTGTGTCTTTGAGACAGGAAAGCAACTTGGTCCTGCTTTAGAGGCGTCTTGGAGACTGGGTGCTTAGCTTACCCAGCCCAAGCACTGTACTCTGCCTCCCAGAAGGGGGCGCCCCTGGCCCGCCCCGGCCCCGCAGGCCCGCCTGCCTCCCTACCGTGCTGATCCCCGCGCCTGTGTAGACCACCAAGTATTTGGCGTTCCGTACGGCGCCGGCCAGCTCCCGGACCTTCCTCCGCAACTCCTCCGGGTCATCGCACACCTGCTGGGAGCCGGGGTTGGTCATCCCGCCCGCGGCCCCTCCGCGCCCCCACCGTCCGCTGCCCGCCACCGCCGCGCGGGACTCGCCTCCTCCTGCCGCCGCTTGAGACCCTCACGCCGCCGGCTCCGGCCCTGAAGCTCAGTCACCAGGTCCTCGCTCTCGGCCAGTAGCCGGCCCTCCTCGGCGCTGCGCTCGGCCGCCGCCTTCCTCAGGATGCGCGACACCTGCGGGTGGGCAGGCAGGCGGGCGGTGAACGACAGCGCGGGCGGGCGTGGGCGCGGGGACGGCGGCGGCCTACCTGACGGAGGCGTTCCCGCTGCTGCTCCTCCCGCAGTCTCCGGACCCTCTCTGCCGCCTTGCGCTCCGAGCGGCTCAGACCGCCGCCGGCTGCCATCTCTCCATGGACTGCGCTTCCGGCTTCCGCTTCCGCCTCGCCCGGCAACCGCGCGTGCGCATGCGCGCGCCGGAACCGCCCCCGCCCCATCCGGCCTCCCGCGAGTCTCTCCAATGAAGCACCTGCAGGTCTCTTTAAAAGGCGTTTATTGATCATATACAAAATAAAGAAAACCTTATATATCACAAACATACACTATGTACAGCAATAAATACCCGGGGGGGGGGCCAGGTCCAGCGCCTCCCCTCCTGGACAATAATTTAGCAATAAATACTGCATGGGGCAGGGGTGGGCACCAACGCTCCTGTCCGCGTAGGCCAGGTCCCCGACCGCCCTACACTGGTGTGGGTACCCGGACCTCACCTTGCAGGAGCCCCTCCCACTTAGATCTTTAAGGACCCCCCTCCCCGCCCCAGCACATCTCAAGAGTAACTCCCAACCTCCCCCTGGCTTCAACCCTCGCAGGGCAGGCAGGAGCTGATCAACTCTGTTTGGACACACCTCTCAGAGCCAGACCAACAGAGCTGGACAAACGATAGCCCTTGTCCTGTTGCCCTAAGTAGCCAGGAGAAGGCTTTCAGTACCCACTCCTGTTTGGTTAAAGGTTTCAGGGACTAGCAGAGGGAACGGGAGGAAGGGCAGGGCTGGGACATGAGGTTGCTGGAGGGGCCCAAAGCCACCAAGAACAAGGAGGTCTCACAGCTCATGGAGACACAGTCTCTTGAACACTTCACCTCAGACTTGAGGGTCACCCATGGAATCAATGCTACTGCTCCAGGGATATGGTGGAAATGTGTGCAGCTGGCCCAACAGGTACAGGCCATGAGAAGCTCAAGCACACTCTGCCTCTGCGTGGCACTGACTACATCCACTGTTCTCCACAGCTGCTCCAAAACCAGACAGACAACAGGAAGGTGAAAACACGCCAAAAAAACAAGTATTCAGTGGCTTCTTGGGGGGGGCGGGGGGGAAGATCACTAACGTGTTGGTTCCTTTCATCAGACCACAACCTAAAAATGTAACTCAAGATCCCAGAGTGGAAATGGTGCAGCAGGCTGGGGCTCAGGCTTCCCAGCTGTGGATGGGAGTTTTGGCCAAGTGGTCACTGCAGAGCAAGGGAAGCAAGGACATGGCCTGAAGACTGTTCCAAAGCTGGCTGTAACTTATCAAAGCTGTAAACCACCAAGGCTGCTCAACAGTCAAGGTGTGCACACAGACCTGAAAAGTGGACTAAGAACAGTCTGCAGGGAAGCTGGTGCTGGCAGAAAGCCCAGCATCCAACACAGAGCAGCCATGGAGTACCCACACTAATAGTAGTGTCACCCAAAGCAGCAGCCAGGACCACAGGGAGGGCTCCCAGGGGCCATACTCTAGCAAAAAAGCTGAGCTGTTCCCGCTGGGTTTTTCTCTGAAATCTGAGTGTCTACACTAGAGTAAGGGGGAAGGTGGGACAAAGTCAAGATAAGAAGAAAGTTGCACATTATGGTTTACTTAGCGAACAAGTTTGAGAGACCTGGGTTCAGCCAAAGTCCTCGATTCGCTGTGTCAGAAAAGTCGAAAGAAAGAACACAATACCCTCACAGCAGGAAACAGAAAATAACAAGGATCAGAGACACAACCAACAGTCACATGTGGACACAGCATTTACTGTCAAGAAATCAGGGTGAAGGGAAGAGTGGAGTGGCCCTGCAGGGCTGACTTGATAAGGAACAGGAATACCTCCCAGACCCAAGAACCGTTGCTGCAAATCCAAAACCCATGAAATGAAGCATGGCCTCACCAACTCCACAGGCATCTATAAAACAGAACCAAGATCTGCAACTTGTGTTCAGTACATGCCCCAGCCTCAACCTCCTCTTCCTTACCCATACTATCTCTGCATGCTCCAGCTTTGCACTTGGAGAGTGATGCTAAGCAATGCACCACCACCCTTCCAGGACCAAAGGACATGGATGGCCTGTCCCTCTCCCTATTTTAGGGATGTACATGGTTCATTCAAACTCTGCTACTATAGCCAGTATCGGCAACTCCTCTTGATTCCAATTAGAAAACCAGAGGAGTAAGGGGATGAGGTTACCAAGCAACATAGCCAACAGTCAAAATTTCCACCTGCATCAGCCTCAGGTACTGAGTATCTGAGCACCTTGAGCCAAAGGAGCACATCAAGATGCCAGGGCTAGCAGATGTTTTGCTCCCATAGCACTGCCATGCTAAGTCAAACTGTGTGAAAATCCTACAAGACCTTTAGTCTTTCCTCTCACCAGCCCACACTTCTGTGCTTTTCAAGGATCCAGGGCACCCAGAGAAGACACCAGCAAAGCTGGCAAGAGGCCAAGAGCCACGTGGCCAGACAGGGCTGCAGCCTCTGGCAGATGGGCACCACCTTAGTCACATGCCCATGAGGAGCTTCCTGAGCCAACCCTGGAAGACTGGTAACTTCCAAAGGGTAGCTGGGGCAAGAAGGCAGGCTCAGACCCTGCAGAGAAGCACCTCCGAGTCAAGCAGTGGATCCCGGGAAGACACAGATCCCAGAGGGAAAGCTGCCAGCACAGACCAGCAGGAAAGTGACAGAGCCGGCCTTAGAGTTAAAGCCCTTGTCTGGCACTGGTGGAGCCCCCCCAGGCCCTCACAGTGAGGAAGAATGGGCTGCCCTATGTGGGGTCCCTGCCCATTCCACCTGGGAAGCAACACACCACAGCACAGAATCTGATCAGGGATAAATGGGTAGAAGGACTCGGAACCCCCAGGTGGGTGTCCCAGCTGAGGCCCCACCTGAAGCTTATAGGAACAAAGCTGAGGCCAAAAGGAAGACAGCCACAGACAGCTTGGCCACAGTCCTGTGGGCACCCACAGTGACTCCTTGGTCCCTGCAATGCCACTACCCAAGGCCATGGGTGGTGGATGTGGAAGCAGCACGGGGGCTCCAGACAGCCCTCCAATTTCACCTACCCTGCCCAAGCCCCAGACACACACACAAAGCCAAGGCTCAACAGGAGTAGGAGTGGCAGAGGAACAGCAGGTGCTGAAAGAAAACAGGCTGGGATGGTGGCAGACCCCCATGCTCTGATGGAGTAGGTGCTGCCTGGGACCCTGGCCCAGCTCAGGTCCAGCAAGCCAGCAGAAGCAAAACCACAAATCCAAAAGAACAAACACAGAAAACACACAAGGGACAGCCACAGGTCAAAGGTCACCAGAAGCACCAGCACTTTACGGCTGCACAAAACCTCACCAGGCACTGACGACACCACGGCACCGGCAAGAGACGGAAGCAGGAAGGGCAAAGGAGTAAGTCACTTTTGGTACAATTGCAAAAGAGATATCAAAGAGGACGGCCTCTGGTCGGCTCGCGGCTTGGCTTTTTTTTTTTTCTTTTTTGTCTTTTTTTTAAACTAAGTTTTATAAATAATGTCTGATAACTCTGTGTATATAAAAACTAAACTCCAACAGCCACAAAGAGTTGTCCATAAGTTTACAAGAAAGGGATTTTTTTTTCCTTTTTTAAACTAGCAAAGTTTCTACTATACTTTCTTTCCTTTTCCATTTATACAGTCAAACGTTCTTTCTTTTTTTTAAAAGACAATTTTATAAATACTCTGCAGCTCTTTTTTTCTCTTTAGCTCTTAAACATATAATTTAATAACTTCGTAAAAGGAACTTCTCTTTTAAATAAAGGGCTATATAACCACACAGATAGGTCATGTAAACAGTGACACCGGACCCATCGCAGGATACACTGACACACCCTCCAAACACACGCACAACCAGTGACTTGGTCTTGTTCAGTGCACTGTGTCAGGCTGGAGCACCACAGCCCCTACCCCAGTGCCCAGGTTGGTGGCCCACCCATCCAGGGCCCTCAAGGACAGCCCACTCTTCAGAGCAGAGCCCATGTCTTTCTTCTAGGCCAAGATGAGCTGCCCACCTGGGTCCTTCTGAAGAGAGAGCCCTTGAGTCCCATTTCAAGTTGGCAGACAGGATGGCCTGTGGGCCACCTGGGAGGACAGTGCAGAGGGGGAGCCCAGTGCACCTGCCCACTTGCTTTCTCCTCCATTCCCACAGTGCCCAGTCTGGGCTCCAAGCCCACACAGCCTTGGTACAAAGGGGTTAGGGGCAACCCAACATCACCGTCGAACTGACCAATCCCAACGTACAAAACACACGTACGACGACAAGGATGAGATCAAAGGGGCTCAGCCCAGTGCCCCTGGGGTGCAGGTTGTGCTTTGCAGGGAAGGGATGGGGGGGGGATATGGAAAGGAAGAGAAGAGGAGGGGAAGAGGGACAGGGCTGCCGACTTTGCCATATGCCTAGTGGCCCCTCAAAAACCCGCCTGGTAATTACACACGTCCCTACGATCGGGCGTCCGTCTTGGACTTTACTATCGTGATGACGCTGGTGGCGGCCACCTTGCCAGGGACCAGGGGCCCCAGGCCAGCAGCGAGGGGGCCCCGAGCTGGGGCCACAGGGCTACGGGCCACGGTCCTGGCGAAGTTCTGCAGGGCCTCGTACTTGGAGCGCAGGGCATCGAGCTCCAGCTTCATGCTGGCGTTCTCCGAGGCCAGCTTTTCCACCTCCTGCTGCAGCTCTGCCTTCTGCTTCTCCAGCTCTTCCTTCTGTGTAACCCTCTTCACTCGGCAGCTGGCTGCGTAGCCACGGTTCTTGAGGGTGCGCCTGCGCTGCTTCAACTGGATGATCTCCTCCTTGGACAGGCCCCGCAGGTGCTGGTTCAGCTCGCGCACTGACATGGTCACCAGCTCCTCATCAGTCAGGCTGGTGCCATTCTCACCTGGCTCCCGCTTCACCTGGAGGAGCATAGCATATAGGGTCAGAGCTCATCAGAGCCACCCACTCCCATCCCAACCCAGTCCCGACCTCCCCCACCCCAGCCTCCCCATCCCTACCCACTCACCTTCAAGGCCTTGTTTCCTTTATTAGGGGTCGTCATAACCCGGGGGCACAGTGAGCAGGTACTCTGCAAGACAGAACAGAGGTTAGCACCCCCCAGACTACCTACCACCCACAGCAGTTCACAACTGCAAACTCCCTCATACCCTGTCAGGGAGCCTGCAACCCAGGTGCTCAGTTCCCAAAGCTTTGCCCCTCACCTGCTCATTCCCCTGATATCTGACCCGAGGACAGCCCTTGGGCCTTGCCTCTCCTGAGCTGGGCTGCTCCTGGTGGTCCTGCCCCTAGAGAACCAGGGGGGAGATTTGATGGGGGAAGTGGAACTGAAGGCTGTGCAGGAGTCAGGGGCAAGACAAAGGGGCAAGGGGAGAGATTAGAAGGACTAAGCCGCAGGAGGGGCAAGCCTAGAAGGAAGCTGAGCTTTAAAAATAACCCCAGTGCTGCCCCAGAGCACACTGTTCCTGGCGAGTCACGCTGACTCAGCATATCACCTCCCTCCCTCCTCCCTGTTGGAGCTGCACTCCTGCTCCTGAGGCCAAGCCAACAGTGCCCCAGGAGGCCTGCTGCTAGCAGGTGAGGGTCAGCCAGGGATCCTGTGTGAGGGTACTCCAGGGTCCTACCTCCTACAGCTGCTTCCCCTAGGCTGGCCTGGGACAAAACCCCTGCTCCCCAAGGATTGGGGAGTTATCCCTGGGTATTCGGGCACAGGAGGACTGGTTCGCAGCACTGGAAACTTCTAAGGTTGCGAACAACCTTCCGGCCAGCTCTGGCTCCACTGTCAGGGAGTCCCTTCACCTTCTAGGTGGCAGGCAATCCAGCTGGAAGGAGCTGACCTGAGGCCTTTCCAGCCCTCCCTGTCCACCTCCTCTGCAGATGGAGTAACCATCCGGTGGCTTTCGGTTGCAGCATCCCGTGCCCCTGCCCCACCCACCCAGGGTGTTTCACAAGTGCCCCTGCAATGAGCCACTCAAGGGATCTATCTAGCTGAAGGCAGGCAGGAGTCAGCCCCTCTGGGTCACCAATTGCTCTCTGGCTCTCTACTCAGGGTCAGTGACCACAGGGCTAGGGAACAAAAGCAAAAAGGCCACATCTCACTGGCTGCTCCTCTGGCACTCAAACTTCACTTTCTACTTTCTGAAGCCCTGCCAAGTACATTTTTGTACACCTAGTCCAGGGAATTCCCACTCAGCCCAGATCCTTGGGTAAGGACCTCTCCCTATCCTCTACCCGCTCCTTTCCAGGTTAGATGCAGGGAGAAGAGAGACTGCAGGGCAAAGCAGACTGCAGTCTCTTCCGAAGAGGCTATGAGCTCTTTAAGCAACTGTGGGCTGAGGCAGGGTTGGGGGTTTCTTACCCTCATCAGAGGAGCTAAAGTGTGGGCCAGGAAGGTAAAGGCACATGTTTCCATTAAAGTGGAGACCCTCCACCTCAATCCAGTCTCACAATGGGAGGTGAAGCTACATGCAAAAAGTAGGCAGTGGAAGCCAGAGACACCCCTAGAGCCAGGCTACCAAGAGCATCTCAAGAGGCAAGAATCCTTCCTCATCAAAAGGCAGGAGGAGACCAGAGCTAGAGGTCAGAAGGTCTTTTTGGCCACATACCCACACCAGGAGCCAGGCCCACCCAGCAGCAACTGGAGGAGCTACCCTGCCTTGATTCAGGTCAACCCTTTGCTCCTGCTCTGGCAGGAGCTCCCTCCCACCCTGACTGCAGAGCACAATAACGGTGACTTCCTGAGGAGATCACACAGAAAAGTGCCGAGTGTGGCGGCTGGGAGCTGAAAAGTGCCTCCTCAACAGATTTCACCCTCTGCAGAAGGCCTGAACTCAGCACAAGTGCAGCCAATCGCCTCCTGATCAAAGGTGTGCGTGTGCATGCTTGTGTGCATGCATGTGCATGGTGGGGGAGGGGCAGGTCTCAGCAAAGCCACTGCTTCCAGTTGCTTGCTGGCCTCTGGCACACTGACTGAGCAGACAGTTTTTGGGGAGGGCTGAGGGATGGCTCAAGGCACCTTCTTAAGTTTGATGAAGGCAGTCCCAGATGCTGGATGATCAAGGACCAGACTCCTTCCCATCTCAGCCCTCAGGTCCTCAGGTAAGACCTGGGACCAGGCACTCTTCTGCTACCCACATAGCTGAGTGCCTCACTGAGGAGGCACTGATGGTCACCAACCCATTCAGGCTGAGAGCCAGGTATGGGCAGCTCCATTCCATCCCACTGGACTCAAACTCCAGCCAGGACACAAGTCAGGAGGCGAGACAGTGGTCCTTGTTCCTTCTATGTGGCCTACAAACCTCAGTGGCCAAAACTCCCAGGCAGAGGCAGCATGGACTCTGGCACACAGAAACCACCTCTAGAAGTCCTGGCCACTGACGCTGTTTTAATCTAAAACTTAATTTTCACTAAAGCATAAGTGACATCCTCTTTTCAGGACCATGAATTTTCCTTGGGCACAAAATTCCACCCCAAAGCAAAAACACATGGCACCCATAAGCCTCAGGAGTTGGAGGGGCACCCCTGAGGGCAAACCACAAGGTCAGCCCAAGCTAGTCACGAAAACCTGACCAACAGAGGCAGCACAGAAGAGTGAGTGCCTGTCTACCTCGGGAGGCCAGGAAACACCCCTACACCCAGGGAAAGGTTGCTCAGGCCACACCACCTGCAAGCTGATACTTTCCAACAGTATCCAGGCAAAAACCAGGGCAGACAACCAACAGGGCACACTCTTTTGGCTAACTTCAGGCAACACAGACACCATACCTCAGGCAGGACAACTTTGGAGTGATTCTTCACCTGAGCCTGTACCCTTAGGCTCTCACTTGCTGTCTAGATTCCCCCCTTTACTCCATGCCACCCACCTCTTTCTCCCAGTCTTCTCCGCCCAGGGGCTGCCCAGCCTGGCCGGCCAGACCAGTCACAAGGGAAGCCTGCTTCCCAGCCTGCCTGGCTCGGCCCACCTAAGCTCCTCCCCTCAGCGCACTCCGAGAACTGTTTCCCAGTTTGGGGAACTGCCCTAGGCGTGGGACCAGGGCCAGCAGCCTGAGCGGAGTTGCCCGGGAGGGACGCACAGGCCCGGGGCTTCACCTTCCAAAGCGGGAAAACCTACAGCGTGCTCCCCCCCCCCACCTCCTCCAAGGCCGATGCCTCCAACTCGCAGCTCGGCCAAACTCAAACAGGGACCCGGCCCCTGGCCCGACCCTATCGCCAGCCCCTTTGCCCTCCCACTCACCGCTACGGCCTGGCCCGCTGGCCTCGGCTGCGGCCCCCGGCCCCAGCCCAGCGTCAGCAGCCGGAGCACCCAGTGACCTCATGCTGATGACTCAGCACGTCTCCACTGGGCTTGCACGCGCGTGGCGAGCCCAAGCCGCACAGAAGGGTCTCCCCGCCGCCGCCGCCCCTACCCTAGCAGGCCGGTGGGGACCCCCGCTCAAGGGGACGCGGACAGAAACTTGATGAGTCAGCAGCTCGTGTGGCCGCCCCGCACGACCCCGCCCTTTCCTCGCCGCCCCCCACGGGGCGCCTGGGGTCCGCCGCGCGCGGGCGCGCGTCCGCTCCCGGCCTCGCCGTCGGCCAGTGCCACCCGCACCCGGACGGCAGACACCAAAAGCTGGCTCCTAACTAGCGGGGAAATCGAGGCACGGCCCGCCCGCAGGCTGCACGGCAAACCCCCGGCCAGGCCCCGTGGCGCTGCCCGCGCCGCCCGGAACCCCGCGCCCGCCACCCGCCCGGCCCCCGCGCACTCACCACACTGCGGGCCCGGGCGGGCCGAGGCGGGGCCGGGGTGGGGCCGCACGCGCTCCGGGGCCGCGCGGGGCTGGGGCCGGCGCGAGGGGTCCGGGCCCGGGGCTGGGGGGTCTGGCCGCCTGCGCGGGCCGGGCCAAGCGCGCTGGGAAGGCCGGGCCGGACCGGGCTCGGGATCCGCCGCCGCCGCCGCCGCCGCCGCCGCTCCTCAGACGTCACATGATGTTTGGTCACGTGGGCTCCATTCATGAAGCGGCGACGCGGCCGACTGGGGCTTAAAGGGGAAGGCGCGGCGGTGGCGGCGGGTTGGGCACGCCGCCATTGCGCCTGCGTAGCCCAGCGCCGTCGCCCTTAGCAACTAGCGCCGCGCGCCCATCCTCGGCGAAGTCTCGCGGGACTGACCCGGGCGCGCGCTCCGCCGGCCACGCCTCTGCCGGGAAGCCGGTGCTGAACGCAGGACAGGTGTGCCTGGGACCCTGTCCTCGTTCAGCCTGGGTCTGGACCTTAATGGACACAGGCTCGCCAGAGCCGCGCCTCCAGATCTCCACACGGATTCAAGCCCGAGTCGGAGACATTCAGAGACAAAAACCCTCATGGTGTTTTCATGTTTTTGCACCGTTACCTCATTCGTTACCCGGTTTAGCTGTGATGCTTCCTGCCATCTCAGATGACGCAGCAGGCTGGAGGGGACGTGGCTGTTTAGGGCCACAGCCAAGACCCCAACCCGTTTCTCGGGGTGGCGCCAAGGTGCAATCAGTAGACCTCGGAGTACACACTCCTATGGCTCTGATCCCGGGACCCTACGCCAGAGATGTCACTTCAGGCAGCTCCTGAGCAGTGTCTGAGCATAGTAGGCATGCAGTTGAATTAAGAGTTGATTTTGATATTGGTGATGTGGTCATGGGTGAGCTCTTCCTGCAGGCAGACAACCCTGGTGCCTATAATCAGCAGTCAGAGAATCAAGTTCAGGGCCAACCCGGGACTACATGCCAGAAACTCTCAAAAAAAACTAAGAACTTTCTGAATGAAATGCACCTTTTCTGTTCTGTCTCATGGACATCTGTCTAAAACTTTGCTCCAGATCTATTCTGCTCCTGCCCTTTCTATAAGGAGACCCGACTGGAGCTGGCAGCATGACTCAAGTGATAAAGGCCTAGCCTATCCCTGAGTTCAAACTCTAGTACTGCCAAAACCCAACAAACCAACCAAACAAAAAACACTGCTGTTGAAAATTCCCAGAGAAAAAGGTGACAAAAGGAAATAAGGGAGATTGGGGAGATCCAATTTTATTTCCAGTTTCTGGACTTTGTACTCAACCTTCTCAGGTTTAAAGCCAGGTAGGGTGATCCATCCTGCCAAGGGATGAGAAGGTAACAGAAAGAGAGAGGACAGGTTGGGTTCTCTGGGATTCAGTGCCATTGAATAAAGGATGAAGGCATGACAAAAGCCAACCCAGGGCCCGCAAAGCCATCCATACTGCCTGTCTCCAGTCCCTCAGCACTTTGTCACTGTCTCCTGTGGAGGGTTGTGGGTGGTTCTTATCTTATGTGCTCCTCAGGGAAATGAATAGGGATCTTCATCTCTCTGTCCTGTACTGATTGTAGCCCAAGTCTCAGAGAACATAATGGTTTAATATGTTCATTGCATGATTTCTTAAACCCTCAATGTTTTTGCTTTGGTTTTCTTTTTTAATGAAGTGGAATGTCACTATGTTGCCCAGGATGTCCTTGAACTCTTGGACTGAAGAGTAACTGGGACTCCAGGCACACACCTAATGCCCAGCAAGCCCTCAACTATTTTTTTTTTAAGTGCTACAGATCAAATTAGGACCTTGTGCATGCTACGGAAGCACGCCGGCACTGAACTACACCCCCAACCTAGCCCCTAAGTTTGAGTGCATTCCCTTCTTCTTCCTCCTCACCAGTGGGTGCTGGCTCAGGAGGGCAACCATCAACTGCTCTCCTTGTCCTTGCTCTCCTTGCCCAAAGGGACTGTGAACTGGGTGCATCTCTGGACTGTGAGTTCACAGCCCATGCAGTGGGGACCTGACAGGATGCAATGTCACATCAGGACCCCACCAGTTTAATTGTGCTTTCCTGTCCTGGTGCCTTCAGCTCAAGTGTCATAAGGAAATACAGGCCATGGGTCCTGGGGCAAGGGGCTGCTGCAGGATGGACCATCACTGAGCTGATCCCCTCTCATGTTGCCATGCCCCTGGCACTTCACTCTTCATGCATTGAGTCTGGCTGTCATTTACATGTTGGAGGTGACCGAGAAACTAATTTATGAATCAAGTTTACTGCTATATCTTCTTTCATTCTCAGAAACGAGTCTTACTACCCCTCCTTGCTGGACACAGCCATGGGCACCTCTTTACCTCTTGGGGAAGTCTTGAGAATGTACCCACCCAGGGCGACAAAGAAGGCCTACAAATCGTAATGAGGGCTCAATGCAATAGTGGGGAGGGTGGTTCTGTGATGCAGGGCTGCTGCTTGTAGACAGACAGCTCTGGACCCTGGCATTGGCCCTGAGGTCAGGTGCTGCATGTTCTGTTGCCCAACCTGTCCTCTGGAACTTATGCAGAGGAACACATTCCAAGAGACAATCCAGGCTCCAGAATCTTCTTTAGGGTGGGTAAGGTCCTGACTACCTCTAGAGCAGTGATGGCTGGGTTTATTTGTATGTGTGGGGCTATTGAAGGAGAAGAGAATTTGTATGAAAACAGCCAAGCCCCCAGGACTATCTCTGGTCCAGCTAGACAGCCTAAAGACTATCTGTAGTTGATGAAGAGCAGAGCTGCCACTAGAATACTCATCTCACCTGCCGGAGAGCCCCAAGCCAGCTCCTGACATAGGCCCCAGGACACTTGACCCTGAAAATAGTGGTGGAGCCTTGCTTGGGTGAAGCCCATATAGCTACTGGGGCAGTTACAGGACTATTTTTCTCATCAGAGCAACACTGCAAGAAGAGAGGTTTTGGAGCAACCCTGTCAAATATGACACAGGCATCTCCATGACTAGCTTCAAGAACTGTGGCTCAGCCAGGTGCTAGTGATTCACACCTGTAATCCTAGCTATTTAGGAAGAGGTCAGGAGGATGTTGGTTCAAAGCCATCCCAGGCAAATAGTTCATGAGACCCTATCTCAAAAATATCTAACACACACACACAAAAAAAGGCTGGTGGAGTGGCTCAAGGTATAGGCCCTGAGTTCAAGCCCCAGTACCGCAGGGAGGGAAAAAAAACCCTAACACAAAAAAGGCTAAGTGAAGTGGCTCAAGTGACCACCTGCCTAGCAAGTGTGAAGTCCTGAGTTCAAACCACATTATCACTAAAAAAAAAGAGAGAGATTGAGAGAGAGCCATGCACGGCTCAGGGGCAACACTCAAGCTCCCTGCTAAGGCCTTCTCCAGCACCTGTTCCTTGCTGCTGTTGGGTGCTGTCCTCCTGCAAACACCTCTCCAATGTCTTCCAATCCCATAGTCTCTTTTAGCCTGGACTGGATCCTCCATGGCTGGGGGGCTTTAGGACACATGGGACATGGCTGGTATCCACACTCAGACAGGGGCCAGCCCTACTTTTTCTTTCTCCAAGCAGAGAGATGGGCCCATTCCAGCCCTCCCAGGTGGCTGTCCCCCTCTCTGCCTGGCCAGGGGCAGCTGTCCCAATTCTTCTGAAACCTGGCCTGCACAAAAAACACAGACAGGCCAGCCTGGCGTGGGAACAGATTGATAGTAGTGGGCAGGTCAGGGAAAAGTGGAGGGTAATTTAATCAGAGGGGGCCTGTTCTTCCACCAGGCTCCCATAGCCACTGTCCCAAGTTCTGTTCCATTTTGGTGGTTTCCAGGGCTGGGAAGTGTCAGAGCTAGCAGCAATGGGGCCAATAAGATACTGTCCAGCTGACCCTTGGTCAATGAGGCCCCTGAGATGGCTCTTTTGCATGATGGCACTGCAACCCTTCACAGCCAGCATTCCCAGGTCTCTTAGCCCCCAGAGCTCAACTTGCTCCAAATCCACATAAAATACAGCGGTTCCCTGCCAGGCTGGGGTCTGTGCTCCCTCTCAGTGGCTTTCTGGCACTCTTCTACCTGCAGCCTGCCCAACCCATGTCACAATCCTTCAGGCTCCATCTGGCTATAACCTAGTCCCATCTCTGGCTTTTCCTTTAATCAGGACTCGGGGTACCTTGCCTGCCAATCTGGCACAGTCTTCACTGGTGAGGTTGGCACAAATGCCTCTCTTCCAAGTCTAGATGGGAGCATTATTTGATTGGTCATTGCTTACCAGTCAGTACCCAAACAGGGACTGACTTTGACTCGAAAGGAACAGGCAGGCCCTAGGGCAGGAATGTGGCTTCTGGGACAGTCTCTTCTGGGGACACCGCTACTCAGGCGAGCTTGCCAGGGTCTCCCCACATTGACAAGCACTCTCTCTCAGGGCAGGGATGATTCTGGCTGCTCATGGCTGTGACACTAGGAAGTTCATTGCCAAGCCCAGTGCCCACCTCTGCCCAGATAGCATGGACTGTGCCAGGGGCCCAGGCTCAGGAGGGGACTGAAGACAATCCATCCTGACAACCCACCTGGTCCTCTTGGTCTGGCCCTGACTGTGTCCCCCAAGCTCACCTCCTGGGTGGTCAAATCCCATCCTACTCACCATCACCTAGAGTCTGTACCTGGGGGATGCTCAGTACGCAGGAGAACTAGGACTCTGGAGGCCACCATTGTCACTGTTTGGTCTTACCCTCCTGTGCTGTCATACTTCCTCCCATTTTTCCTCTCTGGACATGTCTTTTCTTAGATTCAGTAAGCTGCCTTCTTGTCCCAAAGTGCCCAACTGGCCCTGGTACTGAAGTGGCCAGGGGAAAGCGGAGAACTAGAATGAGATCCTGCCTTTAGGGCTTTATAAGCTCTCCAGCCCCATGAGGGAGAGCACCTTGCCTGGTGGTCCCCCTGCATACCTTACACACTCGCAGCTTCCCTTATGGGAGCATGTCACATCTGGAGAGAGGGGCCCTCACCTTCCTGCCTCCAAATTCAGTGACTGTTTGTTAACTGAAGAAACAAGAGCACATCTGCTGCTGTTGGCAACCCAGCAGCTCTTCCAATCTCGCGGACCCTCATAACTTTATGTGTTACCTTGACTGGGCCAAAGGGTGCACAGACATCGGTCCAACATTATTCTGGGTGTTTCTGCAAGGATGTGTTTGCATGACATTAGCTTTTAAATCAGTAGACTTTTTTTTTTTTTCTTCAGGTTCTGGTGTTTGAACTCAGAGCCTCACACTTGTTAGGTAGACACTACCATTTGAGCCACACCCCAGCCCTAAATCAGTAGGTTTTCACATTAGGTAAGAGTAGCATTAATAAAGCAGTGTACCTTGTCAAGTCAGTTGAAGGCCTGAACAGAATAAAAAGATCAACCCTCTGAGTTCTCCAACATGCAGCCTCAGACTTATCTGAAATGACTTTTCCTGCCTATTGGTCTGTGAGCTGGAACATTGCTTGCCCTGTGTACTGGGTCAGGGTCTCCAACTCGCTAGCCTGTCCCACAAATTGGACTTATGAGTCACTATCATCAAAAAGGCCAATTCTTTATACTCTTCCTTTATGCCTACATGTGTATCCTGTTGGTTCTGTTTCTCTAGAGAACCCCAATATCTCCCTGGAGGGTTCTTTCCTTGCCAGGAACCTGGCTCTGAGTAGCCTGGACCAGTTGGTGAGACTACCCCAGACAGCTGGATGGGGTGGAGGATATAGAGGCTGGGTGCCCCTTCCCATAGCCAACTGCCAATCTCTGCCTATGGTACCAGCTTCCAGGCAAGTCTATGATGACTGAGGCCTGCAAGTTCCTCATCCCTCTGCCCTCTGGGTGACTCAGCCCTAGCCATGGCTAGCTACATGAGACTGCAGGGCTCGGCCCTCAGTGTGGCACACACAGAGACTTCTCTCCGTAGGTGGCTAAATTACTCAGGGTACTGGGAGTTTTGAGAAACCAATTTATTCAACCTAAAGGGTTGGGAGAAAAATGATAGCATCCAGTCAGTCAGGTTAGGAATGGGAGCTGGTGACCTGAGTGTGCTGATAGCCAAGGAAAGCTATCAGCTACCCAAAGGGAAGGGGAGGCCCAAGCTCCAGAGGAAGCCATCCTTGCTCTGGGCTGACACTTAGAAGATTCTCAGTGGTAAGAGATGTGCCCCTCTCTGGCTAAGACCCTAGCTGACCCCTGGACTGACCTGGCCATGGGCAGCTGCCTGCTATAGGAGTATTCTCTGTGGCCTCAGGCTAGAGACCCCCCAGGACAGTAGCCTCAATCCTGGAACATTAAGTGGAAAATGGAGTGGCCAGGTGGCGTGGTATGGGAGTCTGAGGCAGACGGATCACTTGAGCCTAGGAGTTTGAGGCCAGTAAGACCTCCTCTCAAAACACAAAACCAAATACGAGTCAGGCATAGTGGCACAGGCCTGGCTGGAATACTAGCAGTTGACAGGCTGAGACAGGAGGATCTCAAATTTGAGGCCAGCCTGGACTACATAGTGAGACCCTGTCTCAAAAAAACCAAGTGGAGAGCAGAAGGTGGTGAGCAGCATGCATCAGTCCTTGCCTGCCGGGGCCAGGCTACAGGGCAGTGGCTTGGTGTGGCCAGAAGACAGAGAGGGCCCTGCAGAGGATCCCAGCTTCACCTTGTCCAGAACAGTCTTCTTGATGGCAGCAGGTGAGACTGTCTCCTGGTCAGCCATGGTCTGCAGCTCCCTGGAGAGGTAGTGAGGTGTTGGGCCTAGGCTCCACCTCCTCCCAAACCCCACAGCTCCCACACCAAGTAGCCTTAGGTAGTGCTGGGCAGTCACTCCACCTCAGAGTTTTGCACCTGCAATCTCCTTTGCCAGCCATACCTTTCCCCACCAAAGCTTGTCTCCATTCTCCATGGCTCAGGGTCAGCCCACTAGCGGCTTGGCAACCGCAGCCTGAGCGCTCATTGCTTGGCGAGGGGTATGTTTTTCCTTCTATTGTCTCCCCTGCAGCCTATAGCTCAGCCCTGGGGTCATGTGGTGGCACTCAGAAATCTGTGGGTGCTTACACTATAGGGTGGACACTGTGTGTGGCAAGAGAGATGCTGCCAGTCCACCCTGCAGACCTGAACTTGGGCAGTGACTCTACCTTAGCCAGCTACAGGATCCTGAGCAGCTTGGTTGTTTTTCCCCCACCACCAATTCTCACTAAGCTTTACTTGTGCCAGGATGCCGCTATCTTATCTAGCTCACTTAATCCTGGCAAGAACTCTAGAGGATCCCTAATGTACCACTGCCCCTCTGGCCTGGCTCCATAGCTGTGATGATGATGAAATGAAACTGCATGGGGTCGGTGGCGGGGTGGGGGGGAGGGTTGGCGCTGTATGCAGGCCCAAAGAAGTCCTCCAGCCACATGCGGACACCACCTCCTCACAGCACAACAGAATGGGGTGAAGGGCACTGCAAACTGTGACCCTTCCTTAAACCTTGAAGTTCCCTGTGTCCTGCCCAAAGGCAGGCCACAGCTCAACAAATAACTGCTGAGTGAATGAGTGAGCTGCAGCCTGCAAGGCCAAAGCTCTGGTGTGTTGGAGTGGGGAGTGAGGAGTGGGCAGAAATGGGGCCCACCGTGTGCGGATGCAGGAGGCCTCCACAGCGTTGATGAGAAGGGAGCGGAAGCCCCCACTCTCCAGCACATGCAAGGCATGGATAGTAGCCCCACCGGGAGAGCAGACGTTGTCCTTGAGCTGGCCCGGGTGCTGTTCTGAATCCAGTAGCATCTTGGCAGCTCCCTGTGGCCACAGAAAGGGGATGACAGCAGTAGAGTGGGGTATCCACTGGTCTCTGCAGGACACTGCCCGCAGCCACCACAGCACCTGCTGAGGCCCCACCCATCTGTATCCAGTGCACCAGCCTTGGGGTTGGTAAAAAGCAGCCCAGACTTGAGAGTCAAGAAACACTGACCAAGAGGGCCTGGGCCCCGAGACGGACTGCCAGGCGTCGTGGAAGCCCCATCTTCACACCACCATCAGCCAGAGCATCCAAGGCTGTAAATGCCTATGGGGAGAAGGCACCCTGAGACACTGCTACAGTCTCTGCTCCTCCTCTGGGGCCTAGAGTAAGGAGCAGGATGGAGCAGGAAAAAGCACCAGTTCCCTCAGGCTCGGAGCCCCCACTCCAGCTCTCCCAGAGGAGCCAAGGACAGAAGTATCCAGAAGCCCTGGAACTGCCCAGCTGCCACCCACTGATCCCAGCCCTCACATAGGCAGGGCCACTGCCGCTGAGCCCTGTGACTGCATCAATCAGATCCTCCTCCACCTCTGTGCAGAAGCCCACACTGCCAAGGAGCTGCTCCACCAGCTTGCTGTCCTCCACCTGGGCATGACTTCCTGTGGCATATACGGTGACCCCCTCTCGCACCACAACTGGGGTGTTGGTCATGCAACGGATGACCTTGGGGGCTGGCCGATATGCTGTCAGCTTCTGGAGGAGAAATGGGTACATTCGCCTGGCCTCAGCCATCTGCTCTCATACCAGGTGGGTATGTGTATGGACATACACCCCCAACCAAGCATTTCCATAAGCCAGGCCACCATACCCCAATCATAGACAGAGAACCCAGGCACTGAGAGCAGATCCCCTGACCACTCACTCCACCCCCTATGGGCCTGGCCGACAGCACACACCTTCTCAATGGAGTTGATGGTGACACCAGCTGCACAGGACACCACTATGTGCCTGTCCTCAATATCAGCACCAATCTCATCCAGTATGAAGGGGATGATGTGTGGCTTCACAGCAAGGAAGAGCACGTCACTGTGCTGCACGGTCTCCTTGTTGTGCAGCGTCAGGTTCACCCCTATCTTCTACAAGAGTACAAGGCATCTCAGCCTGCCTCAGGGGCTGTCTGCTCACAGAGCCTGGCCTCCCCACCAAGCCAGGAGTCCTATATGTAGAACAGCCCAGGGGCTGCTGGGTATAGGCTAGGCTGAGGGCTCAGAACCCCCTTAGCTGCCCTTCTTACCCAGAAATGAAAGAAGCATTCTGTTCTGGAAAACGTGTCCCTTTTGTAGACAGAAAAGGGACATTGTATCCAAGCTATAGCCCTGGCTCACCCCACCTTTGGCTGCAGCATCCAGAGACCTCTGCCCTCCAGGTATAGGTGGTAATGTCAAGCAGGGAGCCAACCGTCACTCTTGGACCTGAGCTCTCTCAGCCATGGCAAACTGAAGCTGTATTTCACCCCAGGTGTGTCTTGTCTGGCCTCCACCTGCCTGGTCCCCAAAGGGCTTCTGCAGTGACTCCTACTCAAACTTTAACCTCATCCAGGGAACCCTATTCCAGACCAGCACCCTCTCCCACCAGCCATACTCATGATGAGCAGGGTGAGAAGACAGGGTCTGGAGATACCCCAGCCTAGGATGGCTCCTCTCACTGGAGCAGGGGTCTACAGCACAGCCTCTTATTCCACCCAAGGCTCATCACTGTCAGTGCTGACTTTGACCCTTCACCCAGCACCTACCCTGAGAGCAGAAACGGTGGTCAGATCCATGTCTGGGGAACTGGCCATTATCTTGTGAGCAGCCAGGACACCTGCAGGGGACAAAGTTCCTCCCTCCAATCCAGTTCTGGCCTTGCTCCCCACATTCTCAGGAAGATGACTGGAGAGAACTTCTACACCCTGCCCCAGAGTAAGTCAGCAACCCTGAACATATGGCAAGTGTCATTTCCCACAGGAATCAGGCCCTGTAACCCAGCCCCTCCCTTCAGCTCCCAGTCCCTCCCATTCAGCCCCCTCCCTGGCCCCAGGGTCTACCTGCTGCTGTGAAGCCCTTGGCCAGGGCAAAGGCCAGCTGGCCAGCCCCAATGAAGCCCACGCTCATGATGTCTGGAGGCCCAGCACCTACAGCCCTCAAAGCTGGCAAGGGTTCTGCAAGGCAGCTGGGGGAAGACAGGCAGAATGGATGGCAGGAAGTTAGATGGGCAGTACCAGGCCTGGTCACTCTTCTGGAAGCTGGGCGTCCCTCACCCCGGTCGCAGCCGACCTAACTTTTCCTGTTATTGCCGGTCCGCCCCCACCCAGAAACCGTCCCGGTCCTCCTGCCCAGACTGCAGTCCCTGTCCTGTTGCTCAAAAGCCTGAGTCCTCTGAAAGGGGTCGAGAAGCAGCAAGAGAAGCGACTGAGAATAGGGGAGGACCCAGCGCCCAGCGCCCAGAGGCCCCCTCCACGCCAGAGCCCCCAACCCATCTCCCCTAAGCCCCCAGCCGCTGCTACCTGGGTGGAGCAATTCCCGCTACCTGAACGCGGCTCTTCCAGCTACAGCACGGCAACCGCCACGCGGCACCCGCCGGCCACGCCCCCGCCCTCGCTCTCTCAGCCAATCCACGGTGCGGCCGCCGCGCGCTGGCCAATCGGAAGCCAAGACTGGAGCCCCTGGCATTGCGTCATCCTCAGGATCCTGGGTTAGCCCTACCTTCCCCGCGCTAGCCGAGAAGTGGAAACTGACTCTCTCTTCCCCACCCGGTGGGTCTCTCTGTAGCGTCTCTTCGCCGGTGCCCTTTGAGAGCTGGGTATCCTCTGCGGACACAGGCCTGCTATACTCCAAGCGTCCTCCAGACAGGTGGTATTCAGCTTGTAATTTGGGGAGATGAACCTGTAGTGCCCCACCTCCCCAATCCCTGACTTCTGTCTGCAGAGTACTGGATTTTAGGGGAATAAGCTATGGTCAGTCCCCATTCCTCAGGATGTGCCTAGGTCCATCTGCCTGTTTTTTTTTTTTTTTTTTTTGGGTTACAGAGCAGTCTGGGATCCTCAGAAGCTTGTACAATGGGCCAACTAAAAGTGATTACTGGGACAGCCCATCCCCCACCTTGGTGAGGGCAGAAGTGGCCGATTTTGACTGTTCTGTATCTTAGATGAGGACAAATGCTTCCGAAGGTAATTGCAGAATGATTTTTTTTTTTTTTTTTTGCCATGGAGGCAAAGTTTGATTTTTTTATCCACCTGGTTCTCCTCTCCTTGACACATGATACCTACACCAACTGCTCCCACTAGGAGACTGGTCAGATGAATTTGGTCCTCACTGTCCAAGGACGGGGCTGGAATAAGTACCTGTCCCAAGTTAACAGTTCAAGCCCATGACACAAAGCCTAGGAGTTCATTACCTTTTGAGAGCAGAGCTCCCTACTTCAAGATTTACTTTTTTCAAGTGATAACAGTATATACTACTCCCCTTAAAACAAAACAAAGACAGTCCTCTGGTCCAGGGAGCCCCTGAAGCCCTTCTTCCATTCTCCTCATGAGCCCTATCCCCTCCCTTCCTCTGTCGTCCCTCAGGACCTCTGAAATTTAGGTTGAGTGGGGATGCTAGAGGTGGAAGACCACTGGACAGTGAGAAAGTTGCAGACTTGGTGGCAGATAACTTGTTCCAGAGTTTGGGCTAGCAAAGAAATGAAAGAAAAGAGCAGATTCCTTTTCCAGATAGTGTCCAGGCCTCCCCGTAAGTCGGGATGGGTGTGGCCCATTGCTCCTTTGTTACTGGGTGGTGATGTGGCCGCCGGACCCAAACCCTCTCAGCCAGCAGAGGCCTTCAGGATGCCTACCAACCCAGCAGCTGCCTGCCCCCACTTCCCCTAAGAAAAACACATCAGTTCAGACCCTGTTTGTTAGCACACCCAAATGTGCCCACTCCAGTCGGCCAGCAAAGGCCACTTGACTAACATGGTGCCACATGTGGCCTGACTGGGGGCCCTCAGAGCCTAAAAGCTGCATGAATTCCACTGCACAGAAAGTGCGCAGCCCCTCTGTCAGTGCCTAGAAACACCCAGGTGTGTCCAGAGTGCCTCTAGAAAGGAAGAGGATGAGATCGACCCTGACCCTTCTTTTTCCTACTGGCCTTCTGAGGCACTCTGTCCTGTCATTTAGCAAGGGAGAGGACACTGCCTGCCTCTTGTCTCCTTAGGAGGAAGGCCCAGCCTTACCTGCCCCCCAGAACTTGGGGTACCCCCAGGGCCACATCCTGTCTCAGCCAGGACCTGGTCTAGGCCCTTCTCCCAGAGCATGCAGGGGGAGGGTGGCCCAGAGGTGCCATCGGCCACAGCTCCTCAGGAAAGACTGCTTATCAGAGCCAGGGTGTAAATGAACATCTGCATTTATTTCCTGTGCAAGGACCTTGGAGGCCAGTCAATGGGTTGAGGGGCTGCTGAGATTCTGCCCATGATGCTTTGGCTCCAAGTGGCCAGTGGGCCTGGTCCAGTCTGGGCTTGTGCAGTAGAAGCTGATGGGAGCATGGAGGATGATGGCACCAGCAGGCTCTCATATTTGGGATCATCCAGGCAACTAGTTACTTGAGCAGAGGTACCTGGTGTCCAGGCTCCATGTCACAGTGGCTGCCCCAGGCCAGGCCTGCATCCTGTGTTAGTGCTGCCTGCACTAACTAGCCTGGCTAGCTAGTGCAGGCTAGCCTCCCAGACCTATGGTAGGCATTGCAAGAGCTGCTGTTTCATGGCCTATGACGGGCATCTGGGCAGGACTTTACCACTGGGTCAGAACCCGTCTCCTTGGCACACTGCTGGCCTCGGCAGGCCCTTCCAGTCCACCAGCGCTGTGGAGGCAGCCCTGGGCAGCCACAGTACAGTCCTCACTCTGCTTCCAATGTCTGTGGCCACCAGGACACTCCCCAGAGGCCAGTGAGGTCAGGTCCTGATTTCTGAGCGCCTCTTCGAGTTGGCACAGCCACTGAGCAACAGCTCTCCTCCCAGGGTTCTGGGAACAAGTAGGAGGTTCCAGCTCTGCACATCCCTCCAATGGGCTAGCCTCAGTACTCTCCAAGACTTGTTTTTGGCCCCTCCTACTCCTCTGAAAATTGACCCTTTTCCAGTTTATATTACTCAGCCTCCAGACACTGATGAACATAATAGGCCACCTCTAAAGTCCATCTAGCCTCATTGTCCCCATCTGCAAAATGGGTTACAACAGCACCTGCTCCAAAGGGTTTCCACATGTTAGTGACCAGCACTGAGCCCAGGGAAGGCCAGGAAATTGAGAGAGATAGAAGTAGAGATAGAGACAAAGAGAGAAAGAGAGAAAGAGACAGATAAGAAGAAAGCCCATGAACTGCCTTGTTCTCTTCCCAGGGACTCCTGCCCATCTGTCCTTCCTCTGTTTCTCCCAAAACCCAGTCTCAGAGAGCTATGGGAAGTCCAGGAGCAGCCTCTCACCATTGAGCTGCAACTGCACTGAGCCCTTGGCCTCCCTCTTATTTGCCCCTGAGGTCTTGGTTCACCTGGTCACCCTCACATGCCCTTGGGCCAAAGAGCAGAGGTGGATGGGCTGCTGCTTGCCAGGCTACAGGGTGGGCACAAAACGAATCCTCTGGGAGTAGGCAAGGTCGATGATGTAGAGAAGCAGGTTGACGTAGGTGAAAATGGCTACCACCAGCTGGCTATCCCAGGGACAGCTGCCTCGGGGACAGTCGAGGGGCCGCCCAGGCTCCCCGTACTTGGGGTCAAAACAGAAGACCGGCCAGATGACAGCAGCGCTGAGGTACAGGAGTACAGCGAGGAAGGTGTACACCACCACCAGACGGTCGAATGGGCAGCCCAGGCCTCCTGTGTGACCCATCACACTCAGGGCCACCACGGCCACTGTGGCCAAGAAGCATAAGCTGTAAACAGCCACGCACCACTGGGTGGCTACATAGCGTCCGTAACGGCTGTCATAGACTAGTGCTCCAAAGATGATGCAGGCTACAAAGGCCTGAACAATCTTGAGAAGCCCCGACACTGTGGCCATGTAGCTGGCCACCTGGCCGGGCCGGGCCCGTGTTAGGGCCACCTCTGCAGCGTAGGCCAGGAAGAGGAGTCCAGCGAAGACACTGGCTGCCAGGCGGAAGTTCCGGGCCATGCAGCTTGCAGGCTCGGGTGGGCACTCCAGCCGGGTGAAGTACAGTGGATAGATGACAGCAGCTGTGGCGCACAGCAATGTGGCCAGCATGGCAAAGGCCGCTGTGAAGTTGCCCCAGGAGAGGCGCAGGCAGCCGTGGAGTCTTGTGAACTCACAGGCCACTATCAAGACGGAGAGAGCAAAGCAGAAACCCCAGGAAGCCATGCAGAAGGTGCCCTGGACACCTGCGAAACCGCCCCGGTGGGCAACCAGGCTGAAGGTAGTGCAGCCAAAGGCCAGCTGCAACACACGGGCTGTGCCCACCGGTGACGTCACAGCGCCCAAGTGCAGGTATGCGCCCCCTGGGGGCTCCATGGTGCTGCCCATCTGCCCTGCCACCTCCTGGCCTCACGCAGTGCCCAGCAGCCCTGGGGTTCTACTGGGCTGAGACCCCTCCGTCCTCTGCGGCAGTGGCAGATGCAGGCAGCCTGCAGTGGCAGTGACGATGGTGACATTGCAGCAGGGCAGCCTCTCTGCTGCCTGTGTGGGGAGCCTCCCCCCTAGCACTATAAATAGACAGCGGTGATCAGAGCCCTGGAATAGCAGCATGCATGCCGGTCGCCATCCCAGAGGGACATCCGACCCCTGCTTCCCACACAGAGCCCCTGCCAGGACCATTAACCCCATGGCTGCTGGCACCGCCCACCTGTCTCCTGAGCACCTGCATCTGTCAGTCTAGTAAGTGTGGGGGAGGGGAGGGGAGCAATGAGAGCATGGGGGTCCCCTCTGAGGACCCCAGCTTAAGCAGCTTCTGGGGCCAGCTGCACTGGGGGAGGGTGCAACAGCCAGCTCTGGAGGCCATGGGGTTTTCCCAGCCCTTCGGGGCCCCTGGCTTGGGTCAGAACTCGGCTTTATTTCAGGAGCCTGTTGTCATTGCCTCTGGGGCTCTGACTTCCAGAAGTGTGGGGAAGAGGGGTTGGGGATTTAGCTCAGTGGAAGAGCGCTTGCCTGGCAAGTGTAAGGCCATGAGTTCGGTCCCCAGCACCAAAAAAAAAAAGGAAAAAAAAAACAGAAGTGTGGGGAAGAGAAAAAGAGTGTGGAGACCTTGGGCCCCACCAGCCAACAGGTCACTCTCATTCTGGTCATGGTCCCCACCTAGCTGGTGGGGTCAGGGTGGAGGGTGTTTGAATTAGTCATTATTTGGGGGAATCATTGTGAAGTTCTTGTCCCCTTTAGGCATGTATAAAAAGCCTAGAAAAAAACCTCAAATCTTTTTTTTTTTTTGAGATAGCGTCTCACTATGTAGACCAGGCTAGCCTCAGCTTGCTAAGTGCTGAAATTATAGGCATGTACCACCATGCCTGGCTCAGTGCTTCCTTTTTTAAGCTAAAAATAATTTTTTTTTGGGGGGGTGCTGGGTATTGAACCCAGGACCTGGCTCATACTAAGTACATGCTTTTCTCCCAGCCTCAAGCTAAAATTTCGATAAAATATGAAATGTTTTTGAAAGTGAAAAATTAATTCTGAGCAGAAAATTCTAAAATTCTGAACAATTTTTTTGAAAGTTACCTGGGCACCAGTGAGTCGTACCCATAACTCCTGCTACTCAGGAGTCAGAGATCAGGAGGATCATGGTTCGAAGCCAGCCCAGGACAAATAGTTCAAGAGACCCTATCTCAAAAAAAATCACAAAAAAACGGCTGGCAGAGTGACTCAAGCAGTAAGAACACCTGCCTAGCATGTGTGAGGTCCTGGGTTCAAACCTTGGTGCTACCATTAAAAGAAAAAAAAAAAAGCTAGTACCTGCTCAGGTCCAGTCAATATAGGAAAAGAGAAAGAAAAACTGCCTGCAATTTCGTTGCCTAGATTCAACCACTATTAACATCTGGTAAATCTTCATAGATATTTCCTCAACTTTTATTTATTTATTTATTGCAGCACTAGGATTTGAACTCAGGAGCTCACACTTGCTAGGCAGGCACTCTTACTGCTTGAGTCATTCCACCAGTCTCTTTCCTCAATTTTTTAGTTGGAAATATTTCAGATCTGAGCCAGTGGCTCATGCCTGTAATCCTAGCTACTTAGGAGGCAGAGATCAGGAGAATTATGGCTCAAAGCCAGCTTGGACAAATAGTTCATGAGACCCTATCTCAAAAATACCTAATACAAAAAGGGCTAGTGGTTCAGGGAGTAGACCCTGAGTTCAAGCCCCAGCACTGCAAAAAAAAAAAAAAAAAAAAAAGAATTGTTACTATTTTTCCCTGTCTGCTTCCTGAGTAACTGGAATTACAGGTCTGTGCCACCACACCTGGCTAGATTTCTATTCTTGTGTGAATGAAAAGACCTTGCTTTTACAAAAATTTTAGAGTTTGTTTTTGTAATTAATTAGTTCAGCTCATATGACAATATGACCCATGCTATTTCTAGGGACATCTCCTTAGGACAAGGTCATTCCCTTAAAGAGCTCCAATGCAGTGGGAATGTTTGCAAATGACCATCTGATATGAATCCATACACCTCCCCACCTGTTCCCAGAATGCTTTGCATATGGCTGTCATAGCTCTCAGTGTCCTTTATTCTGGAATAGGCCCTATCCTTTTTTTTTTTTTTTTTTTTTTGCAGTACTGGGGCTTGAACTCAGGGCCTTCACCTTGAGCCACTCCACCAGCCCTATTTTTGTGAAGGGCTTTTTCGTGATAGCATCTCTAGAACTATTTGCCCAGGCTGGCTTCAAACCACAATCCTCCTGACCCCTGCGTCCTGAGTAGCTAGGATTACCGGTGTGAGCCACCAGTGCCCAGCTTATAACTTTTTTTTTTTTTGTATCACTGATTTTTTTCAGGAGTCCTATCCAGAGAGGCTTGACAGACTGTCTTTCAATATGCATTGATGGAATATTCCTTCATGGCAGAAAACCCAGGAAGGAGATGCCATGTGTGGCGGTGATCCCAAGCCTGTACAGGGTCACCATGTGGTTGGGGTGGGGTCCTCCGTTTATATGTCTACTTCTTCCCCCACAGTCTTCCTGGGTGATTTATTTATTTATTTGCTAGTTTGTTTTTGTGGTACTGGGGTTTGAACTCAGGGCCTCGCACTTGTTAAGCAGGTGCTCTACCACTTGAGCTACTCCACAACCCTTGTGTTGGGTGTTTTTGAGATAGGGTCTCTCAAACTATTTGGGACTGGCTTTGAACCGTGATCTTCCTGATCTCTGGCTCCCGAGGAGCTGGGATTACAGGTGGGACCCCCACAGGTACCCAGTGATGTTTGGTAGGCAGTGTTCCCTAGAAGACAGGCCCCACCCATCCCTTTGAAAGTGGAATCAGCCCGGTCATCCTATCCAAGATGTTTGTTCATACGTTTTCAGACAGTTAATGTAATGTGAGGATTCAGCCTTCACCTTGGTCTTCAGGTCTCTACTCACTTGCAAGGTCAGCTCCCAGGGTGTTCACTCTGTCTGAGCAGGTAGCCCTTCCACCCATCCAGCTACTAACTAGGCCTAAGCCTGCTTAGCTTGTAAGATCAGACGGATTGAGGGGTTCAGGGCAGCACAGCCAAAGAACCGACAGCCCTCCTCAAACTCAGAGAAGGTTAGGCTGGATGAAGGCTGCTTGCACGCTTAGGGAGGATTCTGCAATTCTTCCCTTCAATGTTGCTAACAGGTGCCCAGGGCAAGGGACCAAGGGAGGAAGTTTGGTGACTGGGACCTGAGGCTGGGGTGGCGGTGGAGTAATGGAGAAAGCTAGTTCCAGCTTCCCTGCCTCTTGACCCCAGAGGGGCTAGAGGAAAATCCTCTTGCTTAAAGCAAATAGTTTAGATTATCTGAAGGAGAGATTGGATACCTTAGCAAACCCAGACATTTCTTTTCCTTCCTTCCTTTCTTTTTATTTTCCTTTTTTTTTTTTTTTAAGACAAGGACTTGATAAATTGCCCAGGCTGGTCTTGAACTTGCTATCTTCCTGCCTCAGCTTTCCAAGTAGCTGGGATTACAGCATGTGTCATCTCACCTAGCTCTCAGCCTTCTCTTAACTATACAAACCTTCTCCTTTGTCATGTCCTTGACCTCTAATTCCAAACACCACCCCCCTCAACAAACAGAGCCAGTTTGTGGCACCTGAAGAACTGGGTATTTTGGGGAAACCCCACCTCAGTGCTGCCAGTGCCTTGGGGTGTCTCCAGGGCTCGCTTCTCAGCCCTACTTAGCACTTCAACGTGAAAGAGCCTTTAAGGGTCTGCCCAGGAAAGGGCTTCAGTAAGCCTGGCTGTGCTTGGAGGTGTAGGGGCCCTTGGCAGTGGAGTAGTGGGCTCTGTTGGAGATGCAGCGTGGAGAGAAAAACCCCCAAGCAGGGATGGCAGGGCCTGCGTTCCAGTCTGGACTCCATGGAGGCTTGGTGACTCTAAGAAAGAAGGTGTCCACCCCTCAAAGGTCTCCTTATCACCCTTTGCACTTGGGGAAACTGAAGCCACTTGGCCTGAGCTACGGGATCCCAGCTACCACCTCCATCTCCTGCTCAGCACAGGCCACCCTCTTGCACAACACCTGGTGGGCTGGGCCAGCCTCAGGTGCTCAGGGCCCACCCCAGGTGTGGCTTTTGCTGACCCTCTGCTGTGCCCAAGCACTCCTCAGGCCTTGGGTAAGGCTGGGCTCTCTCCTGCCACTTTGTTCCCTTAAATCTTTCCTGCCTGTGGGTGGAGCTGGGCCCCCAGGTTTTCACCAGGCAAAAACAAGCATCTGAAGACATTAAGCCCAGGCATTAGAAGCCAACCAGAGCAACATAGAGAGACCCCCACCAAAACATTTTTTAAACTTTTTCTGCTTTGCCACTGGGACTATGCCCGTCCATAACGCCCATCTATAGTATGTGTGGGGTTCTCCATCCTGGTCCCTGCTGCCTAGCTGGTCCTCACCTCCCTGCCTCCATTCACCACCAATCCTGCTCCTTGCCTTGGAATAGAAAGCCACTGAGCTACTCCAAAGCTAACCTAGCTGGTAATATCCCTTTGGAACCCAATATGGCTCCAAACATAGGACATGCCCGAAATTCTAGACACTAAGTCACCATCAGTCCAGGGAGCTGTGATGTCTCCCCAGGCAGCTACTGACTCCTTATAATGATAGGCAGAGAGAGTCTGGATTAACAGCTTCTTGGGGTAGGGAAATAACAAAAGCATGTTTCAGCAAATGTAATTGAAAATTTGCCAACGTTCTCGCAGGACAATGCACTGCTAGGCAGCATCAGGTCACATTGTAGAAGAAGAGGGTGACCCAGGTGTGAGTAGGTCACAGGAACCAAAATCTCAAGGACTGTGCTGTATGGGCAGTGGAAGTTCGCCCTTGTAGAAGACTAGCTGTGTGACAGAGGGCTGGGGCAGTGCCTGAGGTGGTCATTCCCTGTGGTCATTGCCAAGACATGGGTGAAAGATGTGGGTAAAAGGTCCTTTTGATTGTTCTGTGGGCTTTTCAGTGTTTTCCAAGTTTTCTAAAATGAAAATTGAATACTTTCTAAACTACTAAAAAAAAATAATTAAAAAAAAATTGCTTTACTACACTTATAAAATTACCTTTAAAATAATAGATGACAGAGGATTAGAGGTGTGGCTTACGTGTCAGAGTGCCTGCCTGGCGAACTTGAGGCCTTGAGTTCAATCTGTGGTATTGCCAAAAATAAAAATTTTTAAATTTGCTGCATTTTCTCCTCCTTCTCCTTTTTTTTCCTCCTCCTTCTCCTTTTTTTTTTCTTCTCCTTCTCCTTGAATGCAGGGCGTTGCACTTGCTAGGCAGATACTTTACCGCCTTTTTGTTTTTAGCCATTTTTCACATAAGGTCTCACTTTTGCCCAGGCTGGCCTTAAAGTGACCCTCCACCTATGCCTCCTGAGTAGCTGGGCTTATAGCTGTGAACCACACCCACCTTTGTTGAGACAGGGTCTAGATAACATTTTTCTTGAGCTAGCCTGAAGCTTCAATCCTCCTGATCTCTACCTGCCAAGTAGCTTGGATTCCAGGCATATCCCAACATTCTTGGCTAGATTTATATTCTTTTTTTTTTAGAATTATATTCTTGTATGAACAACAACAACAACAACAAAAACCCTTGATTTTACAAAATTTGCTTTTATAAAAATTTTATCCAGGTGCTGGTGGCTCACATCTGTAATCCTAGCTACTCAGGAGGCAGAGATCAGGAGGATCAAGGTTTGAAGCCAGCCCAAGCAAATAGTTCTGCAAGACCCTATTTCAAAAAAACCCATCACAAAAAAGGGCTGGTGAAGTGGCTCAAGGTGAAGGCCCTGAGTTCAAACCCCAGTACCACAACAACAAAAATTAGTTTGTTTGTTTTTTTTTTAACAGTGTTAGATTTTACAGAGAAATGGAGCAGGTGGTAGAAAGAGCTCCCATAAGCTCTTTCTTTCTCTATTGTTGCTACCTGACAAGAGTTTATGCTCTTGTTTGTCACAATTAATGAGTCAATATTGATACATTGTTGCTAACTAAAGTCCAGGCTTGATTCAGGTTTCCTGTTTTACCTGAGGTCTTCTGGACAGGATCCCACCTGACCTTCACTTCTCCAGGGGCTCCTCTGGGCTGGGACAGTTTCTCAAACTTTCCTTGCCTTTGATGACCTTGGCAATCACGAGGAGCAGTGGCCAGGTGTTTGGTGCACTGTTCCCCTGTTGCGGTTTGCTGGAGTTTTTTTCCCTCACAATTAGACTGAGCAATGGGTCTGGGTCAGAAGACAGGTAAAGTGGCTTTTGAGTCACCTCACATGGGGCAGTGCTGTCAACACTGTTAGTGTTGGCTTGGTGACGTGGCTTGTCAGGCTTCTATTGTGACGTTCCATTCCCCCTTCCTTACTGAGCTCTCTGGAAGGACGTTTTTACCCAGCCCACATTTAGGGGCAGAGTTTGGCTTCCCCTTCTGAGGTCACAACATCTGCATAAATCATATGGACTTTTTTCGCAAAAGAGATTTGTTCTTTTCCCCCACTAATTTGTTTATTCAATTATTCATTTAAACAATGGGAATCTATGGATAATCCAAAGCTACATTTTTATCCTATGACTCCAAAAGTTCCAGCCTTGGCCATCAGGACATTTCGGCCAACACTAGGCTCCCTTGCCCCTCAGTGCTTTAGCACTTTCTTACTTTCTGGCCTGTGTGTTTCCCAACCATGATACTGTGATACAATAAGAAACTTGTATTTGGTCTGTTCCCTGGTCCTGAGGCAGAGCTCTGAAAAACCCTGTCCCTATAGAGATCTTGTTCTCATATTTGGTCTTCTTCCTTTTCTATTTATTTATTTATTTACTTAGAGACAGGGTCTCTCTTTGTAACCCATGCTAGCCTGCAATTCTCTATCTTACCATGTCCAGATACAAAGCTTCCTTTAAAACCCAAGAGGAAGTCGGGCACCAGTGATTCACACCTGTAATCCTAGTTACTCAAGAAGCAGAGATCAGGAGATTAGTGGTTCAAAGCTAGTCCAGGCAAATAGTTAGAGACCCTATCTCAAAAGTACACAACACAAAAAAGTGCTGGTGCCGTGACTCAAGTGGTAGAATGCCTACCTAGCAAGCATGATGCCCTGAGTCAAACCCCAGTACTGCCAAAAAAAAAAAAAAAATAGACAAAAGGAGCTGGTCATGGTGGTACATTCATGTAATCCCAGCACTTGGGAGGCTGAGGCAGGAGAATTTTGAGTTCAAGGCCAGTTCAAGACCCTCTCTCAACCAAAACCAAAAGATCCCCATCTTGGAAAAAAAAAATCACAAAAAAGTGCTGGTGGAGTGGCTTAAGGTGTAGGCCCTGAGTTCAAACCTCAGTACTGCACATGCACACACAAAAGAAAATAAGGTAAAAGCTACTGGTTCTGAGAGCCTTCAGGATGCTACACACTTGGTATGAAGATGCCCAAGGGTGGTGCTCCTGCAGAAAACGTGGAGGCTCTGCCCCTTCGCACACCTGGGCCTGGGCATCTCTCTACTAGCTGTCCACCTGTCCCCTGCATAATATCCTTTAGGATAAACCAGTATGGGTAAGTAAAGTGTTTCCCTGAGTCCTCAAGCTGCCCTAGCAAATTCACTGGACTTGAGGAGGGGGTTGTGGGAATCTGACTTAGAGCCCACTGGTCAGAGGGACAGATGGCACCCACTGGCATCTCACATGGGGCTGTCTTGGGGAGTAAGCCCTTAGCCTGTTGTAACAGGTAGCTAGGGTCACACTGGATTGAGTTAGGTGACACCCAGCAGAGTTGATGGGTGTCTGTGAAGGACCACCACTACCATCACCATTTTGGAAGTATCCTGTGTTGCATGTGAATGTCAAGTGCACGAGAGCAGGAAAAGCATTGACACAACCCAGCTCAGCCCTGTCTCCATGGAATCCTGGTTCTTTTTGTTGAAGAAGTGTTAGACTTGGATCTGGGTGTAGGTGTGCTTGTTGCTAGTAGGGTACACTTTTACAAATATTATCAAACATTCTCATAAACAAATAGTGCATAAACAAAGCGTATTACAATGATGTTTCTAGAGTGGCCTGCTTAGAACTAGACATGACACACATACCAAGTTTATAAACACCTCCACACTCTTCCCCCTCACTTGCCCCGGGCTTTAATATTTCCAGCCATATGTCTTTTTTTCTGCTTCTTCTGGTTAATGTTTTCACTACATGAGTCTTTTCTCATGCATGAGAAACAGCAGCAGACAGGAAGATAAAAATCATTGTTCTATCAGACCACAAACTAGGTGATCATGAATGGAAGTAAGTTTTTGTTTTGGTGGCACTGGGGTTTGAACTCAGGGCACTCTACTACTTGATCCATGCCTCCACCCCCTTATGGATGAAAGTAAGTTGTCTGGACAGGAAGCATGGGGTTTGAAGAGAAGCAGGGTCACCTTTTGGAGAGCCAGTGATGGCCAAGCTGAAGAGGTGAGAAGTGGGCTATAAAGCTCAATGAGGAGAACAGATGGGCCAGGCAAGTACAGAGGTGACATCAGAGGGAACAGAGGGATGGGGCACAGCAGAGAGAAGGGCCTGGTGTGCTCAGGAACCAAGAGGCCTGGGGGGCCAGAGTTCAGGGAGACAGGGTCCACGAAAAAGGAGAGGGGAGAAGCCGACTCCGTACAGGGCCTGGAGGTCATGGTTGGGATAAGCGTTTTACTCTGAGCCTAGCAAGGGTAGCTGGTGGCTGCAGGAGATCTTGCTAGGCGTTTCCTATCTATTTACCCTTTTCAGTAAAAGTGTAATTGATGTGGACATGAAGTTTAAGTTCTGTGGCTGGAATCCTAGCTGACAGAGGCCACCCTCAAGCCACTGCTTGTGCAAAGGTGGGCGAATGTCCTGAGGACTATTGCTCCTACAGAAACTGCCTGCCTTGTGTGGTCAACGTTTCTAGAAAAGTTGAGGAATTAATATGGAGAGCGCCACATGTCCCATTATGCTTCACAAAACACAGTGGGTTTGGAGGTTGGCAAATCTGAGTGGCACCCTCTGTCCTGTGCTTGTGTCTGGGGCTCATTTTATATCTGGTCTTGACAGGAAAGCACACCACTGACTAACCACCAGGTCAAAGGTAAGCTGTGCCTGTTTCCCGTTCACCAATGAAGGGAGAAAAGGGGCTTATTCATCTGGAGAAATCCCTCAGGGCCTAACCCACAAGTGTCTTGTTCAGTGAGCCTGACTCATGGTGACACACAAAGCCATCCTTGGACACCTCAGTGCCACCTCAAATGGAGTGAGATGTCCCTCAGATTAGGCTGAAGTCACTGCTGGCTACCCTTCTCCCACAAAGAATTGGCCTCCATGCAGCAGCTCCTGTGTCCCCTCCCAGCTCTGATCCTACACACAGGGCCCTCCCTCTTTGCATTCTCCCCAGCCTTGGTCCCTTCAGTCTTCTCTCCTGCTCAAGCTCTCTGTCCTTATAGGGAGTGCTGTCTGAGGCCCTCCAAGGAGGTTGGACTGTGTAGGCCAAAGAAGCAGACTCCCTGCCTGGGGTCAGAGGCTGGATGTGGCACTCAGGCTTCATCTGTAAATTGGAGCTTTTAATAAAACCCACTGAGGGCTCAAGTGGTAGAGTGGTTGACTAGCAATCACAAGGCCCAGAGTTAAAATCCCAATACCGGGAAAAACTGCAGTCATGTGTATGTATGCATACACACTTACTGGTATGTGTGTAAAACATTTCTGCAGGCTGGGAAAATGGTTCATCCCCTAGCTATGAGAAAGGAATGAGGTTTAAGGCTAGCCTGGGCAAAAAGCTCAGGTTGCCATCTCAACGAATGAAAGCTGGGCATGATGGCACACACCTGCCAGTCCAGCCACAAGAGGCACAAATAGGGGAATTACAGTCCCAGCCAATCCAGGAACAAAAGCAAGACCCTATCTCAAAATTAACTAAACCAAAAAAGGTTGGAGGCATGACTCAAGTGGTAGTGCTTTTGTATTAGAGAGTCCCTGGGTTCGATCCCCAATACTGATAAACAAAACAACAAAAAACAAAACAAGGAGTTTTTGGTGGTACTGGGGCTTGAACTCAGTGCCTACACTTTGAGCTACTCCACCATCCCTTTTTTTGTGATGGTTTTTTTGAGATAGGGTCCCTAGAACTATTTGCCCAGGCTGGCTACAAACATGATCCTTCTGATCTCTGCCTCCTGAGTGGCTAGGATTACAGGCGTGAGCCACCGGCACCTGGCAAACAAGGAGTCTTTATACCCATTTCCTGCTTGGGGAGCAGGAGACGTTTCTCTTTTTTCCCCCCTACTTTATCTAGTTATACTAAAATAGATTCCTGTTTAAAAGCAAAACAAACAAAAAAAAAGAGGTTGAGAGGGATAGAGCTCTGAGTTCAAACTCTAGTACTGCCAAGAAAAAAAGAGAGAGAGAATGTGAGGGTAGGGTGTGTACTTCTGGAGGGTGTAAGCTTGAGAGCTGTGGTTGCACAACACTGTGGATATGCTGAATGCCACAGAGTTGTTCGCTGTGAAATGGCTCATGGTATGTTATAGAATTTCACTCCAATAAAAAAATGAAAGTTGGCTGGGTTGTAGCTCAGTGGTACAGCACTTCCCCAGCATGCTCAGGCCCTGGGTTCTGTCCCTGGCACCAAAAAAGAAAGTAACAGCTCAATTATTGACACTGGCTGGCGCCAGTGGCTCACACCCATAATCCTAGCTACTCATGAGGTAGAGATCAGGAGGATCATGGTTCGAAGCCAACCCCGGGGCAAATAGTTCTTGAGACCCTATCTCGAAAAAAGCCTTCACAAAAAAGGACTGGTGGAATGGCTTAAGGTGTAGTTTCCGAGTTCAAGCCTCAGAACTGAAAAAAAAAAAAAAAAAAAGTCCACACTGGGAAGTGGGTATTTGCTGAATGGATGGACAGGATCTCCTCAGACAGGGGCTTGAGCAATACACAAGATGGGGTGTGAGCCACTGAACATTCAAGAAAGGGAGAGAGGTCTGGGCCTCCTTAGTCCCTCCCCAGGTCCCCCTGCTACTCTGGGGGGACAGGCAAAGTGAGCAGAATGGCCCTTCAAATAAACAGGTCTCAGGGTGAGCTCCTTTTGTTGTCTTTTTTCATTATTTAAAAAAAAATATGTTACAGAACAATATCATTCATCATATATTTCTTACTTTTTAAAAAATTAAAGTAATAAAAAAGTCACTTCATAAAATAATACGAAAGGACATGATCTGTTGAGGGCTGGGCAGGTCTGTCTGAGCTGGCGGGTTGAGGAATCCAGTGCTTTGATTCTGGCACCCCCTCTCCACAGTGGGCTGGGGGCTGGGGGGGACAGCGAGTTGGGAAGGGTCCCCAGCGCAAAGCTGGGCTACAGGCAAGTCACCCTCCTGGCTGTGTTAGGCATCCTCACCCAGGCGGGGGTCAGCTGGGATCCTGTAGGTCCTGGGAGAGGCCAGAGGGCCTGGCAGTGGGGGTGAGGTGCCCCTGAGGCAGAGGTGGCCTGGCCCCATGGAGCTGCCTCCTCCTCAGGCAGAGCCCCTAGCTTCCACTACTCAGCATTCCTAGCAGCCTGCTGGGCTCCAGTCCCTGCTGCTGGGCCACCGTCTGCACATCGAAGCCCATGTGCATGAGGAACTGGGCCACATTCATCTCTTGCCCTGTGAACTGGTCCCGAATGGTGGGGCATGAGGGGTTGCAGTGGGGCCAGGGGCAGCTGTCCACCAAGTGGAAGGGACATCCCTTCAAGGGGGTTTTGCTGGCTTTGTGGCTGTCATGGAGGCTTCTGTCCCAGCAGTGCAGTGCCCGTGGCAGCGAGGTCCCCTTCACCTGGATGTCTGTCCAGTGGCTGCAGACAGAAACCAGAATGGGAGTCATGGAGGCCATCACTACCACTGCTGGGGGCTGAGGTTGAATTCTGGCCACAGCCAGCTGTAGTGGCTTTGGAAGCCTCAGAAGACACTTTATGCTGAGCCAGCAGGGCTCGTGGGAGGACAAGTGCTGGTTTGGGAGGAGTCTGTGGGTGTGTGGAATTAGTGCCAGGGATGTAAGCTGCCCCAGGGCCCCAGGACACTGACCTCCGGATGATGATTTCGTGGGAGAGGCAGGCAGGGGCAAAGCTGGCCCTGCGGGGTGGGGAGGAGACAACCTGTCTGGGTGCCGTAACCCCCAGCCAATTTCTCCACCCCGTGCTAAGGTTAAGGAGCTCCAGCCTGCTCCCCTGGGACCCACCCTCTGCCTGATGGCCACCCTTTCCTGTTGCTGTGTCCAGCAGCTCCCCAAGTGTTCAGTCCTTGTCCCAAGCAGCCAGCCAGCATGCTCCCTGCTGACCCTTGCCCTTCGTGCCTTCAAACCCTGCTTAGAGTCCATTTGTCCAGCCAGGGCCTGCGAGGCTGCAGCAGGATTTGTTTGTCTGGGACAGCTGAATCTTTTGCCATTTTTCAGGCCTCTGTTTTTACATCGAGTGGCTGGCTACAGATTTGGAGGGGCTAAGTGATCAGGACCCTAGCACACTCACGGTACATCTTTGAGCGTGCTGCGCAGCTCACGGCCCAGGTTCTGAATGTACAGCCACTGCCCCTCCTGCACTGGTTGTCCTGTGAGGTGTACATTGTCCACAGTCATCTGGGCCTCATCAAACAGCCACTGCACCACGAACACCGGACCTGGGAAGGGGATATGGCTCAGCTCAGCCTACCTTGGCTCTCAAGGTTCCAGACAGCACCACAGTGGCCACAGAGGGACAGCCTGGGCAGAGGATGGGGTGGGATTCAGCTCCAAAGTGCAACCCTTGGCACCAGTGTACACAGAGTGATTGACTGGCTTGCTCAGGCTCAATGGTCTCAATACTAAAATCAGAACCATCCAAGGCAAGCAGGAGAGACCCATCGCCCTGACATAGAGGTGGCTGCCTCTCAGGGGCTGGACTCCAGACTGGACTTTCAGGAGGGGTGCAGCAAGTCTGGACATCCCACTACTTCCCATATACTCCATCCAAGCTGGTCACTCACAGCGCAGAGTTGGGTACACTTTGTAGCCAAAGAAGCAGTTCCATTCCTTGCCCTCCTTGAATTGGCGACGACAGCGCTCTGGGACAATTCCATTCCAGTACCTGGAGCCACAGCCATGGGTTAGGTTGCAGTGGGGTCCCTGTGCCCCAGAGCTCCTCCCCTGAACAGGCATTTTGTACTGACAGGGTCCGGCATGAGAGCTGGACCCTCCCTCCTAGGCACCTGATGCCTCGACGGATGGCCTCCGTGGGTGCACAGGTGATGGTGTCCACGCAGTCTGTGCCACGGTACTGCTTGTTGTCCAGGAACCAGCCTGAGTCAACCAGACCCCGCACTTGAATGGCTGGGTAGCCCAGGTCCTCCAGCTGCTCGGCCACTCGGTCCACATTCAACAGTACCCCAGTACCTCCAGCACTGCAGGGAAAGCCAGACATGAGGCCAGGTGGCCAGGAAAGGGTGCTCACTGCCCACCCAGAGCTGACTCAGTCACTGCCCTGCCCAGGCCCTGAGGAAGGGCAGGAGTCCTGCTGCCTCAGAACAATGCATTCTGAACTTTGGGCTTCGTCCCTGTCTACGTACAAGACCCAGGGACCTTGTGGGAGTTTGGAGGTAGAAAAGGACTAGCAGAGTTCTAGGCACTGGCCCAGAGCTACTGCTGGCAGGATGGACCTCTTCTCTCATGCATGAAGCTGAGCTCTCCTTTCCCTCCTTCCCTTCCTCTCTCTGAGTTTCCTCATCTGAAAATAAAAATAAACTACAGGCCTCAGGCCAGCTTCACCCATTCCATATATGTGCCCTGCCTGCCTGCTGAGATACAGTGATTGACCAGTAGGTGCTACCCTGGCCTACCAGGAGCCAGGACCCTGGAGAAGGGGCATCAAGTGCATAGCTGACCACTAACCAACTACCTAGGTCACTGTAGCCACAACCACAGGGTCTAGAGGCATTCTCTGGACAGTTTCCAATTACAGAGTACTCCACGGCCAAACCTCCAAGATGCCCCTAAGGAACCTGGTTCTCCTGGCTCCAGCCTCTGCCCTGCTTGCTGCCTGGAAATGCCTGCAAGGCTGGAGCCAGCAGGGCTCTATGAGGACAGAGGACTGGATCCCAGATCTGCCCGGCTCTGCTCCCCCTCTCTTCCATCCACATCCCAACACAGCCTTGTCCCAAGGGTTGCTCCCACCCTTCCCCAACAACCCTGCTCCCTCCACATACGTACATCCCCCTCCCTCAGTTCCCCCCTGCCCACCTGCTCCCAGCCAGCAGCAGCACTTTGGCCCCACTCAGCCCTTTGCCCAGGAGTTCTCGCACCACCTCCTGGATGATGAGGGCGCCCATGAAGGCATACTCATCTGTGTGAAGGAGGAGGTGACTTCAGGTGGGGCAGGAACAGAGAAAGGCCTCCTACCACAGGCTAGTGAGAGGAGGGGTTCTGGGGCCATCCTGGGGATCGGCTGGGGCTGGGGTAGGCTAAAGATAGGTGGGTCAGGTGCAGGAGACCCTTCTGGGTGTCCCTCCCCAGGGAACACTTAGGAGTGGGAACCTCCCACAAGGACCGGGCCAACCACAGACAAGCAGGCACCCTGAAATACACTGTAGAGAGGTTCAAGAAAATTAGAACACTCACTCTTCTCAGGCTTGGAGGAAGCCCCACTCCAAACGTCGCTGGAGCAGTAAGGAATGAAACTGCAACATGGGATCACATGAGCCTGCCATAGTTCTGTTGCCCAGATTCCATTCCCCCAAAAGAATCCCCAAGAAAGACCCCCCCCCTCCCCTCCTGAAAGAACCAAACCCTCCAGTAAGAACCATCCTGGGACAGGACCACCCCAGGATAGAACCCCCCAAGAATGACCAGTTCCCCCAAGAAGAACCATACCTGCCTTCTAGGAGGATCCCCCAGGAAAAGACCCCCCAAAAAGATCATTCTCTCAGGAAGGACCCCCTCCCAGAAAGTATCCTCCCCTAGAAAAGACGCTCCCCAGGCCTACTACCCCCTGCAGGTCTGGGCGGGACTCCAGTGCTCTTACACCATGTTGGCGTTCCACCAGTGTGGGTTCTCCTCTGGCTGGGAGGACAGGATCCCACTGCCTGTGGAGCAGAGTGGGTCTTCCTGGTGGGAGGGAGCTGCACAGGGGTGGGGCTACATCCCTGCCATAGTTTCTACTTGGCCCCAGCAAGGGACGTGGGCAGTGGACTGGCCTGAACCAGGGTTGCTGTAGAAGTGGGAGATGGATGGACATAGTTACCCCAGGAACTTACTATAGCCATGATGCCCAGGCAGTGACACTGGATGTGACCTTTGAACTCCCCACCCTACACCAGTTGCTTTGACCCTGGGGGAATGACCACTGCCCACAGTGGCTGAGCCTGGGATGGTGAAGAAGTGAGGGGGTGGGGCCTTCCTGGGGCTCTATGGCATGGACGCGTCTTTCTTGGAGGACCTCACTTCGAGAGCCCTCCATGTCCTGCTACTTGCCCCGAGGCCAGGCCTCCCTGCTAGTCAGCAAGCAGGTCGGGGCTCCTGACCTGTGCGAGTGCGCGGCCAGTCTTTGGAGCTCATGAGGCGCCGCATGGAGTTGTATCTGGAATCGCAGTTCTCCCGGCTAAAGCAGTACCAGCCGCCTGTGGGAACAGCCACCATGCTCGGTCTCCACACGTCCAGGGAACCCCTGCCCACCTCGCGCCTCCGACTCTGGGACCCACCTTCCAAAAACAGTAGCCACCGTCGACTGCCCTTGGACTCTTTCAGGTAGTAGCTGGAGGGAAGGGCGCGCGGAGCAGGTCAGATGGGGCTGCGGAGGGCACGGCCACTGGCTAACCTCCCTCCACAGTCCCATGCTGCGGGGCAGAGGGTCATTCCACCTGTCGCCCCGCGCTCGCGACCGCCGCACGGGGGCGTCAGCGGCCAGGCTCACGCAGAGCGCACCGGTCCGGGGAACCCCGCGGCGCTCCCGGGAGGTGGCGCTCGCGAGGCGGGGAAGGGCCGCGAGGAGTTGTGTGGTCCGTGGAAAATCCCCACGGCCCGCCTGGCGCGGGACGCGTGGTAGCCTCGGCGCCGACGGCGGGCGGGAGGGGCGCACAGTGGCACTGGAGTGGGAGAAGCGCCTGTGCGTGGGCGGGCGCAACCGGACACGCTAGGCAAGCGTGGGGAGACGCGGGCGCCACGAAGGCTTGGCCTAATATTGATCCACTGTGCGCGTGGGTGCCTCAATCCCTGCGCGGACTCCCAACTTCACATTTGTGCTTTACCACGAGGCTGTGTGTGCGTGTGTGTGCGTGCGTGTGCCCTGAGCCCTTTCCTTCTCCCTCCGCACGGCGCTGGGATTCCTGGCTGACCCGCAGTCAAGGTGGGGTTGGGAGTGCGGAACCCAGGATTCGTCCCGTTACCAAGAGTCATCTCTTCTTGCTGAAGCCAGGGCCACTCTCCAACTGCCGTCTGTCTCTCCGTCCAAGGACGGGAGCAGAAGTGCTGCGTACAGTGGCCAAGGGGTCAGTGCCTGAGCTGACCAGGAACCAGGCTTTCAAGTATTTCCCCCTTCCCTGCTCGGGAAGGCAACGAGTCAAGCCCTTCCCATGGCCAGCACCATTCGGTGCCCACGGGAGTCCCTTCCCCTGGGAGCGAAAACTGCCACCGACATTAGGGAGTGTCCCGTGCAGTCTCTGCGTCGTGAGCGCAAGCAGAAAGGCAGAGGATGCGGGAGCCACCGGCGTTGAGGTGGCTCCGAACTCGGGTGGGGAACACGGGCGGGAACGGCCAGACGGGCCCCCTGGGGGTCCTGGGCAGCGCGGGCCTTACCCGGCGGGGCTGCCGTCGTTGCAGGTCACGGACGTGTTGAGCAGGAGGTGCAGGCGCAGATCCTCGTTGAGCTGCTGCGCGGAGCAAGGGTAGAGGGACTGCGCCAGGCTCTTGACCTGCGCCATAAAGCTGTCCATGTTGCCTTCCACGGCTGTGAAGTCCAGCGGGAAGCTCTCCACCGGCTGTCCGGCGGCCGGCGCCGCCTCGGCCCGCTGCGGGGGGGGCGGTGGCGGGGGCGGCGGCGGGGGCGGCTGCTGGCCGCGGCGCCTCCAGGTCTTCCTGCCCTCGCCACCCCCGACCCAGTGCAGCAGGCCTAACAGCAGCAGCAGCATGCGCACCTCTCGACCCATGGCCGCGCCACTCGGGCCCGCGGCCACCTGCGGAGAGCGGGAGGCTGTGAGGCGGCGGCAGCGGGGACGCCGGGCCGGGGACGTCCGAGCTGCTCCTGCTCACCGGCGCCCCGCCAGTCCCCCGCTTCTGCACACCGGTCTTAACCGAGGCGGCGGCGCTGGCTCTCGGCGTCGAGGCTCCCGAGCCGGGTGCCGCCGGCCTCCGAAGCTCGGTCTCCACGCGCAGCCGGCCGAGGGCAGCGCAGGGTCTGGGTGCGCTGGCTCCAGCCCGCGCCAATGAGCGGCGGGGGCCGAGCTGGGCGTAGTTTGCGGGGGCCGCGGCGGCCGGGGTGCCCGAGCGTTAGATGTGCCGCCGCCGCCGCCGCCGCCGCCGCCGCCGCCGCCGCCCGGATTCGGCAGAGGGGGAAGGGGGCCGCGCTCGCTCTTTTCTTGGCGGAGGCATCGCCTTTTCTTCCCAAACCGCAAGCCTGACGGAGGGGCCTGGACTACCCCGTCACCGCCGCCGGAGGCGCTCCCGGCTCGGCTCCGTGGGGGGCAGCGCCGCCGGGCGGCCCCGGAGACTCCATTCACCGCGGCCAGCCCGGCGCCGCTGCCCCCGCCCAGGGAGCGGCTGGGGGGCGGGGAGAAGCGAGGCCTTTCCGCCTCGGGGGGCGCTCTGCAGGCGGCACAGCTGCCCGGCCCGACGGGTTGGGGCGCAAGGCGCGAGCGTGCACCTGGGGCCTCGGTGTCTTCCCCGCCCCCGCCCAGGCCCGGTGCAGCAGTGGACCACTCGCACGTGGCCTGCAAGCCCGCAAGCCCGACTGCCCCGAGCCCAGCCCTCACCGTAGGTAGTGCGGCCGACCTTGCGACCCCAGGTCCTCTGCGTCTGTGGCGGGCGTTGCGCTGCGCTGCCAGGCTGCTGCGCCGGGCTCCACTGTGCTCCCTCTCTGGCGTTGGCGCGGAGCCGCCGGGGACTTTTATCCAGTGGGGGCCCCGGGATCAAAGCGCCGTGGACACAGGGCTCCGCGCCGAGGGGCTGGTAGTAGTAGCGCCCGGGGCCTCGCGGAGGAGCGGACAGGTGTGACGCAGCGACCTGCAGGAAAGGGACCAGCGCCGCGGGGAAGCATCCCTGTCCAGTTCCAGAGCCCGCAGATCCCGGGAGGCAGTGGGAGCAGAAGCGGCTCTGTGCCCCCACGCGGAGGATATCCCCCGAGAACCTCTCCCTGCCACTTTGTGGGTGCCGAGGATCGGAATTGCTGCCGGGTTGGTGATCTTCTTGCGACTTACATCAGATGCTAAGTCACCTCACCTTCTGACCCCACCTATCCTCCACATCTCAAGGCTTAGGTGACCTGTTAGAAATCAAAATCGGCAGAAGATGAGTCAGGCGCCGGTGGCTCACTCCTGTATTCCCAGCTACTAAGGAGGCAGAGATCAGAAGGATCGCGGTTTGAAGACAACCCTGGGCAAATAGTTCGGGAAACCCTATTTAGAAGAAAAACAAACAAACAAACAAATCACAAAAAAAGGGCTGGTGGAGTGGCTCAAGGTGTAGGCCCTGAGTTCAAACCCCAGTACCGGAAAAAAAAAAATTAGCAGAGGGGGACGGTGGTAGTGATAGTGAAGTAAAAGGAAAATAGCATTTATCCACCCTGGGTAACTAAACAGAATCCATGCTTTTTTTCCTTTACACCTCCACCTGCAGCCTGGTGGTCTTCTCCTAAAGACAGGAAACAGGCCTGCTTTTTGGGAGGAGGTTGCAGACTCCAAGCAGGGCTTCTGCAGCATGTCTCCTAATTCAGGGCAGGGGAACCTGTCTCACCTAGGAAGCATGTGCTGTGCCTCCTCCGCAGGAGATCAGAGGCTGCTGGCAGTAGCCAGGATGCCACCTGACCTGCAGGGCCCTTTGGCCCTGAGTGTCATCCTTTTGCTGGTACCCAGGCTGAGTGATGAGCTGGAAGGACATGCCTGCACACTCAGCAGGCTGGCTGGCTTTTGAAAAACAAAGTGAGAAACCAGAGGACCCTTCAGAGCTGTCATGCTGTGCCCTTGAGGGGTGCATGGTTGCAGTGTAAACTGCAAGCCCAAGATCGGGCCAGTCTGGCGGTCAGCTGGGCTGTGGACACTCACACAGGTCCACTCACAAGCATCTGGGGACAGGTGTGTGCTTATTTTCCTGATGGGAACTGAGTTCAGAGTTGCTAATAGAAGAGTTGAGACTGCACCTAACTGTGCTTATTCAAAAATCCACACTTGCTGTCCTGCTACCGTTGAGTTAGTTTACAAGCCATGCTTGGGACTAGCCAGGGGCAGTAGTTTCACCATCCAGAGGTGTCCTCGAAGGCACCCGCTAGCAGCAAAAGCTGGTCTGATCTGGATTTCAGCACTGGGCAAGACCCTGCCCCATGAACACTCTGCTCTAGGAACTGTTATTCCAGGTCTCGGCAGAGAAATGCTAACTTCCAGCTGGGTGGCATGGCTGTGCAGGATTGTGCTGCACGCTGATCTGGCTCTGAGCCATTTCCTGGCAGGGAGATCCTGGGCAAGGCCCGTGACCTCTCTCTGTGCCCCTGTTTCCTCTTCTTTAAAGCCAGGCAATGACCGTACCTCCATCAGATGGTTGGTGTGGGATTACGGGAGCCCATGCGTGAAAGTGCTCAGCAGGGTGGTGGTTATGATTGCCAATGAAATTCCAGGATGAGAAAAGAACATGCATATTATATTCCCTGGCGTTTGCTGTAACACAATTTAGCCTGCACAATGAACTACAATGAGTTCATGTTTTGGTTTATTCAATACTAGTGGCATAAGCAAAGAGGGGCTCAAATCCAACCTTTCCCAGAGTTTCTCTGCTCTCCATGCAGGCTTCCCCCTCCCCTCTAAGCCCCATCCCTGACTGGATGAGTGACAAGACTGTAGCCCTACAGCCGGGATGGGGCCTCCGAGACTTGTAGGCTACTCACACCCCTGTCCTTCCACCTCTGTCCTTTAGAGCCAGCTTTGTCCTCTGCATTTTAGCTGCTCCCCCGACCAGAGTTTTCAATGTCCTACATCTGGGCTTCTGCTTTTAGCCCACCTGCCCCAAAACCAGAGGCTATCTTGTGGTCCTGATAAATGTACTGCAGGGGGATTCCAGGTTTATCAGCACTGCCTCATGTCAGTCCATGGCCTGTGAGAAGGACAGACACCTGTGCAGGAAGGAAGGTCAGCTCCTACTCAATGTGAAAGAGAGACTATCGAATTTCTTTCATTAAATGAATGTAGGGTCTAAGTTGCCACCCTTCAGACTGGCAGGATAATCAACCCTCTGCCTGGGGGCCCACCAGCCCTCAGTCTCCTCCTCTGACAAATGGACAGGGCTCCTGTGGGACAGTATGAAGAAAGCCCCTTGAACAGTGCTAGTTCTGGTTCCAAGCCCCCATCCCCCTCTGTGATTTTAACTAGTTTTGAGAACAAACACGACAGATCTGGAGAGGTTTGAATGGCGCCTAGGACACCTTCCTGCTCCTCCTGCAGGAGCTAGACAGCTGTTCTCAGGATCTGCTTTGAATTAAAAGTGGCATGGCCCTTTAAGAGAAGCATCTGTTGCCTCTGGTGGAGCGGAAAAGCTCCCAGTGGCAAGATCTGAGGGTTCCTTTCTGCCTCCCCAGAGGCCACGTGCAAGCCTGCAAGCAGATCACAGGGTCGGAGGGAGGGCCAGCCCAGGGTCACATGGCCAGCCAGCCTCCCTGGCCTGCAGCCACAATTACTGCAGGAGCCTGGGGACCAGCAGCTGGATGGATAGGGCCAGGCCTGCTGCTCATTAGGGCCAAGCTGAACAGCTGAGAGGAGCAGCTTGGGGCCCCTGACCTCCCTGGACACCAGCTCTTCACCTGCTCAGTAAGGACCAAGCACCTCGAGGATGCTCCAGAGATGTTCCAAGAAGCCCCATCTCCACAAAGAAGCAGGAAGCCCCTCTCATAGCCACACCCCTTCTCCCCCAGCTTTGGAACGTGACCATTCTGTGGTGGATCCTGACCCTTTCCATTTAGCCATGTCAACGTAGGCCAGAGCCTCCCAGTCAGACTGTGCACCAGGCAAGGAAGTGGGACAGGGTAGTGTTCAGCTACAAGGGTGCTGAGAAGGGGCAAAGGATCAGTAGGAGCCAAGACACTGCAGGGGTCTGAGCCTGGGGCTAGAGATGCGTATAGCATTCGGGGGTGGTGAGAGGGACGGTACAGTGGTAGGGACTCAACTCCTCCCTGGGTCTCCAAGGGCTCTCACCCCCTAGTCAAAGGGATTTTGATTTTAGTCCCAGGGTGATCACATCAGGCTTTACAAATGGCCATTTAATTCCTTAGAGCTAGGGCTGGGGATTCAGGAGTCAACAGTTTCCAGCCTCAGGCCAAGGGGCTGGATCTGCATAGCCCCTCCTCCCTCCTGTCCCCCTCAGGCCATGTTGACTCCCAGTCCCTACTGATTTCCAGTCACTCCTGGTGACAGACTTTCCTCGCAGCAGAGGGGTCCAGTGAGGGGGCTTTGGGAAAACTAAATTTCCCAAATTATAATGGGTCTGTCTGCCCTTGAGCCCTAAACCAGACTCAGAGCTGGAAGTGGAGCCAGCTGACTGGGATCAGGATCTCCCCTCAGAGCAGTCCATAGAGGAAGGGGGTGGCTTGCTGTTTCCCTGCTCACTTGGGCCCCAGACTCCAGTACCCAGGTGGCCTTGCAAAGCAGGATGCCTGAAGTCAGCATACAACAGCTGGGCCCCAGACGGCTGGCAGCAGCTGGATCAAGAGTGGTCCTGGAATTGTGAAAGTACAGGCCTAGAGGGAGGGGGGATGGAACAGTCCCACATCTAGGCCAGAAAACTGGGTCCAGAGTTGCTGGACCTCCTGAGTCCTGCAGGCCTAGCCACAGAGGGCCTCAGGTATGACCCCACGTGCTGCTGTCTGCTCTCTACCATATCTTCCTCCCTCTCCCCAGTGCCTGATGGCCAGCCCAGCCCAAAACCCAACACAGATCTAGATCTTGTTTCCTGAAATACTCTGTTTTGACTCTCATCCCAGGAATTGGACTTCTGCTAAGGTGAAGCTCAGATTCCCTGTGCTCATCTGTGCATCTCTGAATCCTCATCTTCCTCTCTGGAACCTCAGAACCAAACCTTGCACCCCATCCTGTTCCTGGGGTATTACTCTGAAAGTTCAGAACCCCCCTCTTGGGGCTTGAAGGCTGCCTTGCCATTGGACACAGACCTGATTACTGACCCAAATGGGAGCCAGGGGAGCCCAGAGACAGGAAAAATGCTGCATCCACCTCCAACATGGCAGGCGGCAGCCAAGCACAGAGAGCACGTCCTGTACCCAGGATGAGCCACTGAAGCAAGGTGACGTGGGACAGCATTCCACAGCCTGAGAGTCTGCCCTCCCAGACAGTTCAGCAGCCTCCTATGACCAGACCCTCAGACTACCTTGGTCACTAAGGGATCACCAGAACCCACCATGGCACCTGGGAGCCATAACTGTGGTCTGTCACACGTTTGCTGCCTGGGAGTGCCAGGTGAAGTCCCCTCACATCCTGCCTCACTTGATGCTCACAAGGACCCAGTGAGGTAGGTACCCTTTTTGTCCCTACTTTACAGATGAAGAACTGAGGCTGAGAGCCACAGTCACAGGCCAGTTGTGATAAAGCCAGACCCCCAAATACAGAAATCAGGCCCTAGCCACCCCGCTCCATCCCCAATTAAGAGAGGACAATGCCAGGAAAACAGGCTCACCCATCCACAGCCAGTTCTATTCACCTGTCCTTGGTCCTTACTCGAGCTGCCTGGTGTTCTGTGCTAGCCTGCTAACCATCACCAGTCTGACTCACTGGTGAGTTATTTATTTTTTTTAGGTGAAATTCAGATAACATAGAACTCACCACTTTAAAGGGTACAATTCCATGACACTTAGCACATTCACTGTTGTGCAACCATCACCATCATAAGTTTTAGAACAGTTTCATCACCCCAAAGATAAGGCCCTACCCAGCAGCAGTCACTCCCTATTCCTCCCTGTCCCCTAGCAATCAACAGTGTGCTTTCAGTCTCTGTGGATTTGCCAATTATGGATATTTCATATCAATGGGACCATTCGGTATGTGCTCTTTTGTGTCTGGGTTATTTCACTTAGCATAGTGTTTTCAAGACTGTACCATGTGTCAGAACTTTTGTTTTGTTTTGTTTTGCAGTACTGGGACTTGCACTCAGGGCCTTCACCTTGAGCCACTCCACCAGTCCTTTTTTGTGATGAGTTTTTTTTTTTCTTTTAATTTTTATTTTTTTATTATTCATATGTGCATACAATGCTTGGGTCATTTCTCCCCCCTTGTGATGGGCTTCTTGAGATAGGGTCTTGCAAACTGTTTGCCCAGGTTGGCTTTGAACTGCAATCCTCCTGATCTCTGCCTCCTGAGTAGCTAGGATTACAGGTGTGAGCTGCCTGTGTCCAGCCAGAACTTTCTTTTTATGGCTGAAATATTTTCGTTGTACAGCTGTAACACATTTTGTTTTTCCATTCATCTGTTGATGGACTTTTCAGTAGTTTCTCCCTTTTAGCTATTGTGAATAATGTATAAACATTCATGCACAAGCTTTTGTTTGAACACCTGTTTCCAATTCCTTTGGGTCTATACCTAGGAGTGAAATTGCTGGAACATGGGGTAGTGTTATGCTTGACTTAATGAGAGGTCATCAGATTGTCTTCTGTAACAGTTACACCGTTCTACACTCCCACCAGCAGTACACAGAGTTCAACTTTCTCCATGTCTTCACCGACACTTGTTATTTTCCATGTTTTCGCTCATGTCTGGTTCCCTGATGGTCACTCATTCACTCAACTGACACAGTGTGTCCCCAGCAGGAATGCTTTGCAACTAGCTGTGAAAGCTTGAATTGGGGCAGCTTATAAGGGGTCTTGCCTTCACACCCCAACCACTCTGTTGGGCTACCTGGACACTGTGACATCCTACAAAGTGTCCATCAGGGAACCTTCTTACATTTGATTCACACTGCTGGAGAGGGGCTGCGGTGAAAACGATAAAGGAGGCTCTGTGTGTCACCAGTTGTGTAAGAGAGAGTAAGAATCAACAGCTGTGTCCTCCTACCTTCCTGACACACACATTCACTTGTCTTTGCAAAGAGGAACTCAGGCTATATCAGAACCGAATGAAACTGGCTTTCTATGTGAGAAGGCAGGAATGGGGAGGAATGGGTCAGGCCATGTCTTGTTTTATACTTAAAAGTTGTGAATCAAATAAACATTTTGAACAATGAAGATATAACAGTAAAATGTGAAAAAGCAAGCTTTAAGCTTAAGTAAAAATTAAAACCAATGAATCACATAAGAATATATTGTTTACCTAACCTAACTGTGATGGCTAATTTTATGTGTCCAGTCAAGTGACTGGACTAAGGGCCTCCCAGACAGCTGGTGAAACCTGATTTCTGGTTTTGTCTGTGTGAAGTTGGTTGGTGTTTTTGTTTTGTTTTGTTTTTTTCTTTTTGGTGGTGCTGAGGTTTGAACTCAGGGATTCATGCCTGGTAGGCAGGCTCTCTACCACTTGAGCCATTCTGTCAACCAGCCCGAGGTTGCTGTTGAAGAGATCTGAATTTGAATCAGTGAACAGAGAAGATCTGCTTTTACCAAGGCAGGCAGACACCTGGCCAATCCATTGGGGACATCCAAATAGACATGAAGGAAGAGGAAGGGCAAATTTTCTTTCTTCTTGAGGTGAGATGTCCATTTTCTCCCTCTCTCAGACAGCGGGGCCTCAGGTCCCCAGCACTTACAACAATGTCCTTCTCCATGTCTCAGGTTCTTGGCTTCAGAGTGGGCCTTACACCCTCGCTCCTTGATTCTCAGACCCTCACACTGGGACTGAGTTATGCCACTGGCTCCCCTTGGTCTCCAGCCTGCAGCAGCAGATTGCGAGGCCTCTCAGCCTCCATAGCCACGTGAGATGGCATCCATAATGAACCTCCACTTACATACATGGCCACGCATATCCTGTTGGTTCTGTTTCATTGGAGAACCCTTACATACTATCCTAACCTAACCTAACACATAAAAAGGACGAATTCAAACCAATTCTTATTTACTTATTTATATATTTATTATTTTTTAGGCAGTTCTGAGGCTTGAACTTGGGGCTTCATGCTTGCTATGCAGGTGATTTACAGCTCAAACCACACCTCCAGCCCCAACTATGTATTTAATCTTTGAGAGAGGGTCTTATGCTCAGTAATTCTCCTGCCTCAGCCTTCCAAGTAGCTGGAACTACAGGTGGGACCAACCATGGGCTGCCTTAAGTAATTATTGAACACGATACTCTTATTTCTATAATGGGAACATACTCTCAGGAAAAAATGACTACAAAGAGCTCTTGAGCTGGGTGCTGTGGCTCACACCTGTAATCCCAGCTACTCAGGAGGCAGAGATCAGGAAGATTGAGATCCAAAGCCAGCCCTGGGCAAATAATTTAGGAGACTCTATAAAAAATACCCATTATTTTAAAAAGGGCTGGCCAGGTGCCAATGGCTCACAGCTGCAATCCTAGTTACTCAGGAGGTAGAGATCAGAAGGATCACAGTTCAGAGCCAGCCCAGGCAAGTAGTTCACAAGACCCTATCTTGAAAAAACCCATCATGAAAAAGGGCTGGTGGAGTGGCTCAAGGTGAGTTCAAACTCCAGTACTTCAAAAAAAAAAAAAAAAAAGTGCTGGCAGAGTGACTCAAACAGTAAGAGTGCCTGTCTGCCTAGCAAGTATGAGTATGAGGCCCCGAGTTCAAGGCACAGTGCTGCCAAAAAAAAATATATATATATACATTACATACATTATATACATATTACATATGATTATATATAATTACATACAATAATTACATATTTAATATATATATATTTTTTGAAACTAGGCAGGATTGTGATTATAGCTCTGAAACTATCTGGAGTGTATTTGCTTTTTATTTATCTATTTATGGTACTGGGGTTTGAACTCAGGGATTAGTGTTTACTAGGCAGGTGCTCTACCACTTGAACCATGCTTCCAGCCCTCATTTATCTCTCCCTTCCTTCATTCTGTTGCTGAGGATAAAACCCCAGGTCTCAAAAATACTACACAAGTGCTTTTCCACTGTTATACCTCCAGCCTAGCAGAGAATTTTAGAACAGAGCGAACTGATAAAGATGTTGATTTACTAAAACAAAGGTTCTCACTGTGGACAAAGGAGATGTTAGGTTGAGCCATATAGACTTACCACTCTTTGTAGATCAGAGGTTTCACATGATTCAACCAAATACAAATATGCAAGGAATGAAGAAAAGGAAGGCTGAGGTATGGCTTGGAACTAGAAGTATATGAATGACTTAATGATGTTAGTGCTGTCCTGGGAGGGCCTAGGAGGCAGTAGCTTTCCAGTAGCAATCAGCACCCAGGACTTGCCCTCAAAGTCCGTTTCCCTCTAAGGGAAGTCTGGCTTCCCCCAGAGATGGCTAACTTCGGGGCTGGCACTGGGAGAGTGTGCTCAAAGAATGACAGGAATGATTCCCATTTTGTATAGCAGGATGGTGGTTATATTGGAGAATGACCTGAAGTCTTCAGTGACAAAGGCACTTATTCTGCTCTTAGAAATGTACACCTGAGGGAGGGACTGTGATAAAGCTAAGGCAACGATGGGAAACATACCAATCAACCTGGCTAAGAAACATACGGGAGCTCCTTGCAGTGTTCTTCTGAGTTTGAAATCATTTGAAAGTGAAAAGTCCGGGGGCGATCTAACCAATGTACAATATAATGAACTGTTACAATGAATCCCCTGTATGACGGACAATAGCCTAATAATTTTTTTTTGTGGGTGCTGGTGGCTCACGCCTGTAATCCTCCCTACTCAGGAGGCAGAAATCGGGAGGATTGCGGTTTGAAACCAGCCCAGGCGAATAGTTCGCGAGACCCTATCTTGAAAAAACCCTTCAAAAAAAGGGGCTGGTGGAGTGGCTCAAGGTGTAGGCCCTGAGGTGAAGCCCCAGTACCACCAAAAAAAAAAAAAAAAAAAAAAAAGCTTTTCTTTCATAAAAAAAGCAGGGTATATGATGAGGCATTTCTGTAGTACCAGCACACAGAGGCAGAGGCACTGTGAGTTCGAGGCTAATCTGGGCTACATAGTCAGACCCTGTCTTAACCTCTTATACCCTATGCACACAAAAAAAAGGGAAAAGAAGACATGAATTCATTTTGATTCTTAAGGTGCTTTTCGTTTTGTCTTTTAGAAGAGGAAGCTTATCTTGATGGAAAAATCTGTTAAATGCAGGAGGAACAAAAAACTTGGGAAAGTCAAGATTTTGCAGCCATGACTATAATTGTTACTCAGGTGTGAGGCACAGGCCTGTAATCCCAGCTACTGGGAGGTTACTGCAGAAGGATAGAAAGTTTGAGGTCGGTTCCGGACAAAGTGAGATCCTCTCTCAAAATAAAATAAAAGATTTGGGGGGAATGTAGCACAGTGGTAGAGAGCACTTATCTAGCAATTCAGAGGCCCTGAATTCAATTTTCAGTACTGAGAAAAAAAATAATAATGAATCCATTCACCAATCAATGCCAAACTGTTGGGTAAATGGTTTTGTGAAAAACATGGTATTTGTGGTCTCAAAGAATTACCCCACACTTGGCTTATTTACTTCACAAGGAACAAGGGACCTTGACCATGGAGGACTCTGGCTGACCCCAACTTGACCAAGTGGTCAAACTTCATGTCCTCACTCTCAGGGCAAACTGATGCCCTGGATCTCCTGATGGCTTGTCAACCTGATGCTCCAAGTTCACTGGATGATCCAGTCCATGGGACAGTTGGAAGGAAACAGGTCCAGTCTCTTCAAAAATGTTACAACAAATCCATTAATGGTGACCAGGCAACGTTGGTGGCTCAGGGAGGCCCCAAACTTGCACAGAGCCCAGAGACAGTCCTGTGGTTGTAAGTGGCACCCCTGCGGCTTTTCCATTTCCTCCAGTGTACACAGAGGTGCCGGTACATAGGTGTGTGACACAGACATGTTATCAGTATGAAAGCATGACAGCATCTACGTGGGGAAGGTGTCACAGGCATAAGGAATGATGATTCAATATGGCTCTCCAGACTTGCAGTGTGCAGCTGAACCCTGGCCAGTGTCCCATAGGGCACACCAAGACAGTCAAGCAGATGGACACATGACATGATCAGAAAGAAGTGGCTGAGCTGTGAAGAGCAGGAGCCCAGAAGAGAAGTTACAATTTAACCAAATCCAGGCATACATGAGCCCTGAGTTCAAACCGCAGTATCACCAAAAAAAAAAAATTCAGAATTTAGCCAGGGCATGGGTGCACACATGTGCAAGTTCTGGCTGTGAACGGCCCCGGTGCTGTGGGCTTGAGCACATTCTGTGGCTGGAGAGTCAGTGAGGGTAGCTCTTTATAAATTGGGGATGGCAACTTGGTACTGCAGTGGATCCCTTGAAAATCCCTGCTTAGCATGGGGCTTGGACAGGGGAAGTCCTCCCCGTACCTCGGACCCAAGTTAGGACTGTGGCTCACCCATTGTTTCTAGGATATAAGCCCGCCTCTCCATTTTCAGGTTTAGGGGACCTTTACAACACCTGCAAGGATTACAGGTATCTCACTTCCCTTTCAGACATGGAGGTGAAGTCAAGAGAGGGCCAGCTCGCTGGGTCCTGGAAAGGAGGACCAGTGCAGGGGGCTTGCTTCATAGACGGGGACCACGGGGACAAGTGAGAAAAATCTAGGTCCAGGTCCTGGAATGGAAGAGACCGGGAGGGTGCATGCGAGAGCAGAGCACGGAGGACTCGGCCATGTGGGTGGGTCCAGACCATGGTGGCAGTGCAGGGACAGGGAGCCCGACCCTGGCCTCGCTTCGTGTCTTGCGGATGCACGACTTTCCCGGTGACTATCTCCCGAACGTGAAAGACCAGCAGGAACCCACGTGGTGCAGGTTAGGGCAATGTGGAGCGTACACCGGGTCGCGCCGTCGGGGGCGCTCAGGGTCTGCACACGGTTTCGCGGCCCCTTAGCAGCGTTGGGGGCGTGGCCTGAGCGCATGGGGGCGTGACCAGGAGGCGGCCCCGGAAGTGCGCAGGCCCCGCCCCCGCGGCCGCGTGGCTGTGCGACCCGGCTGTTGCTGATAAAGTTGTTTGAAGGAGAGCCGGCCGCGGGTCACGTGAGCGGAAGATGGCGGCCCCGGCGGGCGGCGGGGGTTCAGCGGTGTCAGTGCTGGCCCCAAACGGGCGGCGCCACACGGTGAAGGTGACGCCAAGCACCGTGCTGCTGCAGGTGCGGCCGCGGGTCCAGGCTGGGGGGGAGGGGGTCGGATGGACGGGCACGGGCGGTGGTCGCTGTGCAAGGCCTCGCCCCTGCGGTTGCTCCGGAGGGCTTCGGGGCGTGGTCGCGGGCCTTGGTGGGCGGGGCCTCAGGCAGCCAATGAGCGCTTCCAGCGCTCCACTGAGTTCCCGCTGGGCCTGGAGGCGGGGGTCCTTGGGGGCGGTGGGCTGTTGGGGGGGGGGAAGGTGGCGACCTCTCTGTGGGCTCGGCCGCATCCAGTGTCACCCCATGCGAGTCCTCGGCGCTCGGCAGGATCCAGCCTCTGAGGGCGCCAGGAAGAGTAGCGCACCCGCCCTCCCTGTCCCCGAGAGTCCCAGCGGACTTTAGATCTTTTGGCCTCCGTGCCCGGAAGTGAATTTTGCTAAGTCACTCACTGTGTTGGCGCAGCTGGTGACCTCGAGTGAATGACACTTCAGTGTTTATTGAGCCCGTGTTGCGGGAGACTGAGGATGCCGAGGCATACGCCACGCACCACCCGTGTCCGTGGCAGGAGTCCACGTGGTGGGGAGGAGGAGACAGAGTTCAGAAGGGGGGGCTCTGGCAGAGTTGGCCCTGCCCGAGGACCTCCTGGAAGGACCCGGTTGAACTGGTTCCGGAGCTGGGCTCATGGGAGGAGGGAAGCAGGTGTGCAGAAGTTACCTGGCTACAGGGCAGCCAGGCCAGTGGCCTGGCTGGGCAGGATTAAAGCAGAATGCAGAACTGAAGAGTTTGAACTTTATTTCCTGGTGGGGAGGGGAATCCCAGGGCGTCTGGTGGGAAGATGTCTGTGAGCCCAGAACATGGGGCCAGGCCTAATAGGAAGTGGGGAAATGGGTAGGGTTTGCAGGTGGGTTGCTTCAGCTGTTGAGTTAACTGCTCATCCAGTGGTCTTGTACCTGCTTTCTGTCTGGGCAGCCAGGCAGCTGGCTCTACACTTGGCTGGCTTCTGTGCCTTGGGGGTGAATACAGTGTCTGTACACTGGGGTTCACTGTCTTTTCATCTCCTAGGTTCTGGAAGATACATGCAGGCGGCAGGACTTCAACCCCAGTGAATATGATCTAAAGTGAGTTTGCTCAGACTCAGCTGTGGGGCCTTAGACCATCTGCTCCCACTCCACCCAACCGTACTGGCTCTGGGAAGAGGTCCTTTGGGTGGCTTAAAACAAGTTTATTCTGCTGGATGTCTTAGGAGGCTGAGATAGAGGATCACATGGTTCAGGGCCAGTCCAGGAAGATAGTTCAAGAGACTCCATCTCCAAAAATAACCAGAGCAAAATAGACTGGCAGCATGGCTCAACTGTTAGACCACTTGCTTTGCAAGCACAGAGCCTCAGTCTCACCAAAATACCCAAGTTTATTCTTTCCCAGTTCTGGGGGCCAGAAGTCCAAAGTCAAGGTATCACTTGGGCTGCACTCTGAATATTCTAGGGGAAGAGCTTCTTCACCTTCCAGCTTCTGGGGGCTGTGTGTTCCTTGGCTTGTGGCTGCATCACTACAGTCTCTGCTTCCGTTTTCACATGTCCTCTCCTTGTGTCTAGGAGGGTACTTGTGGTTGAGTTTAGGGCCTACTGGACAATCCAGGACGATCTCACTCAGCATCTTTGACTTACTATAACTGCAAAGACCTGCATAAGACCAAATAAGGTCACATTTACATGTTCTGGGGACTAGTCCTAATGTATCTTTTGATGGGGCTACTGTTCAGCTGTACAGAGGGTTTTTGTGCATTTGGTTGAATAAGTTCCTGGGGAGAGGGGGCTCTGAGGGCAAACAACTGGTCATGGAGAAATGGGAAGAAACCCCTCAAAATGGGTGGAGCCTGGCAGCCCTGTGGTTCCTGGGATTCCACAGATGATTCTTTGTGTGTGGCAATTGATCCAAAAAGAGGGCCTCTACCATATCCTTCAGAGGTCCAAGACCATGAATTAGAACCCTCATGCTGGAGGGAAGGTGGTTTCTATCCCATGCACTGGAGCTTTTCACTGTAAAGACCTATCTTCACAGTGTCCTCCTGACACTGCTCCCTGCTTTGTCCACACTACCTTCTGGGACTTTCCAGAGAGGAGTTTCTCAGGGGAAATATCTGTCAAGCCATCTCAGTCTCCCACTTCCTGTTCCAGAACCTGTGCTCCTTGTGGCTGGGCCAGGTTGTCACCAAGCATCCTCTCACTGTGTCAGCTTTCTCCATTCCCTGTTAACCTGCCTATGGTCCATGTAATGGTGTCTGGTTAAGACAATGAGTATAATTTGAGTCAGTTTCTCTGCAATACTGTATTAGCCTTTCCCATGTCTCCCCTCCATCCACTAACTGTGATTTGTTTAAAAAGTGCTGCCACTCCCATGAGCAGGGCTTCCTCTCCACCCACTGCTCCTGGCTCTCCTGAGACCTGCTGTCCTGTCTGCACTAGATGTTTTATGTGGCACTTTCTAATTTTCTAGCCTGTGTTCAGGATTGGCGTTAATGTTGCTTCATTCTCATGATCCAGAAAGCTCTTAATTATTTCCAACAGTGTCGTTATTTACAGTCAGGCAGGCCACTGTGTATATTCACATTTCACACAAATTTATTTCCCTAGCCTCTGTGAATTTCCCCAGAACTTCTGTGGAAATAGAGCTCAGGCTCTCTCTTCTGAGTGGCAGAAGTCACTTACCTTGTTTGTTCTTTCAGTGGTCACAGCTATGTAGCTTAATGTTTCTAGAGCCATGGGTGGGAACTTTTCTTAGACTTGTGATTTGCAGGGTGGACAGTGGTGGTTCTCGTTCCCTTAGCATTCCTAAGGGAGTCAGAATGAGAGGGGCAGGGGCAGGGGCAGGGGCAGGGGCAGGGGCAGGAAGGTCCCAAGCCAAAGGCTGTGGCCCTCCCCACCCCAGGTGAAGGCACCAGTTGAGCCCTTCCCTGTTTCTTTTTTTTATTTGGCAGTACTGGGGTTTGAACTCAAGGCTTCACACTTCCTAGGCAGGTATTCTACCACTTGAGCCGTTCCGATAGCCCAGGTGTTTTCGAGATAGCGTCTCTTGAACTATTTGCTCCAGCTGGCTTTGAACCACAGTCCTCCCGATTTCTGCCTACTGAGTAGCTAGGATTACAGATGTGAGCCACTGCTTTCTGTGAAGCTGAGATAGCAGCAACACACTACCACACCAAGCCTTTTTTCTTTCTTAATTGGTTGAAATGGGTTCTTTTTTTTTTTTTTTTTCTGCAGTTTTTCTCCCATTTACTTTTTTTTTTTTTCTTTTTATTATTCATATGTGCATACAAGGCTTGGTTCATTGAAATGGGTTCTTGATACCTTTTTGCCTGGGTGGCCTCAAATCATGATCCTCCTGATTGCCTCCCAAGTAGCTGGGATCACATGGGTGAGCCATCACACCCATCTCTGCCTCTCCTTTTGCCAATTCTTTGTGTCTTTCCAAGGTCAGGTGTTGACTCCTTGATAGTCCACAGTTAACTTGTGTTCCAAGCTGGATGTCAGGAGGCACACTTTAAGGTCCCTGTTTACCTTTTCATGGCTTGGGCTGTCTGTTGGCTCTTCCTTCTGATTTTCTTGTCTGCCTAGGTGTGACTATGGCTGTGCTTTCTGGAGAGGGTTGGTTCTTGGAGGCTGTTTCCAGTACATGCTTGAGGTCTCCACACACTTCTGCCCTTCGATGTCCTGACTCATCAGATCTCTTGGTCTCCTAGTGCTTCTGAGAAACTGGGCTGGAAAGCCTTTGAGTCTTCCTCCCCAGGGCCTAGAGGAGGCTGTAGGCTTTCCTGTCCTCCAAAGGATCTATGCTGGTCTGTCTTCACCAGTTGGAAGGCGCTTAGCCTTCCAACAGAGAGGGGACAGGCACTGTGGGTTAGAGGATGTGTCTTTGTGTCTGGACTTGGCCTGAGTTTGCTGTGAGGATGTTGGACTGGGCCGTTCCAGGTGTGGTTTCTCTAGACTCTGCTGCTGCTTGTCTCCAGGTGTGGTCCGTTTGCAGGATGGAGGAAGCAGGAGTGATGGGTGGTAGCTTTTTGGGACAGCCTGGATGTTGGAGGCTTTTCTGGTAGAGCTTTCCTTAGCCATTGTTCCCTGTGTGTTTGCTTTCTGGGGTCTGTGGGCAGCCCCCATCTTACCTGGAGGCTCACACTGCTATCCTGTCTCTTGACTCCAGCCCAGGCAGGTGGGGTCACAGGCAGCCCTGTACTTCCTTCTTCCTGAGGCCCCTGTAGTCAGGACCTGCCTCTCATCTCTGCAGGTTCTATCTTTCTGCTCTGGCAGCTGTGGGGGCAGTCTGGCAGGGAACTGTCCTATAGTCTGGCTGAGGTTGGAGTGAGATGAACTTCAGGGAGGTGTGTGGCTGTGATCTGTCCTGCAGATTTCAGAGGACCGTGCTTGACCTTTCTCTCCAGTGGAGATTTGCCAACCTGCCCAACAATGCCAAGCTGGAGATGGTGCCTGCATCCCGGAGCCGCCAGGGGCCAGAAAACAGGGTAGGTGGCTGGTAGTAAGGACCAGCAGGCTGTTTCTCCTACTCCCAGTGGGGTTGTTGGAGCATAGGATAGCCCTGCAGCAGGCTGAGTGGGAGGCATGCTGCAGGGTTGACCATGGGCCTGAGGACTGCAGGACGCATTCTGCCTTCTTGGGGCATGCCAAGACAGCCTTTTTTTTTCCAGTGTGACTGGGGCTTAGACTCAGTACCACTTGAGCCACACCTCAGTCCGTTTTGTTCTGGCTGTTTTGGAGATGGGGTCTCACGAGCTATTTTCCTAGGCTGGCTTCACTTTAAACCCCAATCTTCCCAATCTCAGCCTCCTAAGTAGCTGGATTATAGACATGAGCCACTGGTGCCTGGCTCAAAGCTATAGTTTTATTTGGATAACTGGAATTGAAACTTGGGGCTGGTGAAGTGGCTGAAGTGGTAGAGCACCTGCCAAACCCCAGTGCTGCTAACAAAAAAAAATAAAAATAAAACTTTGTTCTTTGTGCAGCTTTTTTTTTTTTTTTTTTTGGTGGCATTAATGACAGACCATCCAGGTTTGTCAGCAGCATTTGCTTACCAGCCTGATGTTTCTGGTCATAGAGCCCAAAGAGCCATGTGGATATGGCCGGCAGCCACTCTGTCTCAGCTGCACACAGTCAGGCTCAGGCTTTGTCAGGCTACCTCCGGAGGGCTCACTGGGCTCCAGCCGAAGCTCTAACTGCTTGCCCTGGCTGGTCTCTAGGTTGATGTTAACTGCTGGAGACTTTAGGAACATTAGTTGTCCTGGATGAAAACAGCAGCCATGGAAGTAATGCCATCTGTAATTGCTGTGCTGCTGCTGTGCCTATGTTTACATGCTTGGCTATTTTCCCTACACTGTGAGAAAGCACCTCACCTCTGTTTTAGTTTTTGTTTATGTATTTATTTTTAGAGGTACTGGGGCTTGAACACAGGGCCTTGTACTTTTTAGACACACATCCCCAGACCCCTCCCCCCCCCTTTTTTTTTTTTCAGTACTGGGGCTTGAACTCAGGGCCTACACCTTGAGCCACTCCACTAGCCCCTTTTTTGTGAAAGGTTTTATAGAGTCTCTCGAACTATTTGCCTGGGCTGGCTTTGAACTGTGATCCTCCTGATCTCTGCCTCCTGAGCAGCTAGGATTACAGGCATGAGCCATCGGTGCCCAGCTGCCTTTTTTTTTTTTTTTCTCTTTGAGACAGGGTCTCACTATGTAGCCCAGGCTGAGTAACTAACAGTCTTCCTGCCTAAACCTTCTGAATGGTGGGATCACAGGTGTGGTCACTGTGCCTGGCTGGGAGAGTTAGGAGACTGGAGGTCTTGGTCCCTGGGCTGCTGGTAGTCACAGTTGGCCCATGCCAAGACAATAGTCAAGTGAGGGTTCCTTGGGAGGTACAGGGAATGAGTGGGAGGCTTTGGCACCTGTCATACAGAGTGGTTCCTTTTTTGTGAGCTACTGGGATTTAATGTAAGTGTGCACTTGAAGGAAGGGGTGGTGTGACTTAGAGAAGTAATCACTAGTCTGTGCAGGGCCAAGGGTGACAATTGGCAGGTATTTTTCACAGGAGAGGATGTTAGACTTAAGCCCATATCCAGGCTTTGATTGCAAATATGTCTGTCGCTGGGCAGAGAGACCAGAAGGGACTTTCCTTCAGGGTTATAGCTATGCTCCTCATTGGAGACACAGTTATTTAAAGATTTATAAAAGCAGGGTGCTCAGCTGTAGGAAAAAATTCAGAAAACACTGTGTATCATTTGTTTATTGGTGTGCAACAAATTACTCTAAACTTGGCAACACAGCACCAGAGGGTCACATCTCAGGGTTCTGGGGTTATTCAGGAAGCAGCACAACTGAGGGTATCTGTGAGACTATTCTAGGTGGCTGCCATCTTTGGAGGGTGCTGCTGGGGCAGGGAGCATTTTTGTGATGATGCTTTCTGTGGTTGCACACGTGTGCTCAAGCACATGCTGGTGCTGCCCTTCTGGGAGACCCCCAGCCATTAGCTGTCTCCAGGTTATGCAGAGGGACAGTACTCCCTGGGGTCGATCTTTCTGGGAGGTTCTGGAAGGGCCCCCTGGGGATCAGACTTGGTTCTGATGGGACAGTTGCTCTTCTTCCTAGTAAGGTTTCTCCCATCCTGCCTCTCCAGGTTCGAATCGCTTTGCAGCTGGATGATGGCTCCCGGTTGCAGGATACTTTCTGTTCCGGCCAGACCCTCTGGGAGCTTCTTAGCCATTTTGCACAGACCAGGTGAGCATTGATGGGCAGAGCATTAGTGGGCAGGACCTGGGCTTTTTCCTGCTCCTTCCTAGCAGAGGCACTGCTGTAGTCATCTGGCCAATCTGAAACTTACACCACTTCTGGCCAGAGCCCAAGCCCTTTGGCTCTTGCCGTCCTGGTTGAGAGTACTGATTTGAGACATGTGAGCTGCCTGTCCCTAGTGGCTCCTGGCAGGTTGGTGGGATCAGTGGCTCATCTTACTGAGTTTCCAGCCTAATGGCCCCGTCTCGCCCTCCAGGAAGAGCAAGGGAATACCTCCATCTTTGTGGGGACACAAGGCCCCTCCCCACCCCCAGCCCGTGGGCTTGGTGAGCAGCCAGAGGGGAGTGTGCCTGGATTTCCCTGGATCGGACCTGTATTTTGGAGACCCTTGGATAGAACAGACAAAACACCACTTTGTGACCCCACCACTAACAAACTGGTGTGAAACTCCCTCATAGGACTGAGTCTTCTTGATAATATTTGGGTGTGTCAGTTCCTGTTGATGAATGGTTTAAACTTTATTCTGGAATGTGTAAAATGGTACCTATTTAAGTTTAGATCTTTTCATCATGGGATAGAAGTGTTTGTCAGCTTTTAGCGGTCTTAGCCAGCACAGTGTAAGGTATAGTGTTTGCTGTGTGGCTGTAGGTAAGTTTCTCGCCCTCCCTGAACTTCTGCAGCCTCATCTGTATCATGGGTGGTGTGTAAATGAGGTGAGCTAACGTGTCTGGAGTGCTGAGAACAGGATATCTCATGGTAGTTTTTTTACATAGGAAAGTGACTCCATATAGGCATTCACAGTACCCATAGGTGGGAAGACCTTGCTGTAGGAAAGTTTGCTGAGGAGTCGTCTGCAGTCTCAGTGGCTGTGAGGATTGGAGCCAGGTATGAAGTGGTTTAAAATTGATGGAAAGCCAAGTGCCAGGGCGCATGCCTGTAATCCTAGCTATTTAGGAAGAGGAGACAGGGAGGGTCGCAGTTCTAGGCTAGCCTAGGTAGAAAGTTGACGAGTCCTGGTCTCAACAGAAAAAACTGGACATGGTGGCATATATCTGTCATCCCAGCTACTTCAGGAAGCATACATAGTTTTACAGTCCAGGCTGGCCAGGGCAAAAAATTAGACTCCATCTCTAAAATAAATGGAACAAAGAGGACTGGAGGTGTGGCTCAGGTGATAGAGCGCTTGCTTTACAAGTGTGAAGTCCTGAGATCAACCCCAAGCCCACACACACATACACACACACACACACAAATGCAGAGGCCTGGAGGCATAGCTCAAGCAGCACAAAGTCCTGAGTTCAGTCTCCACTGCCATATGAAAATGAGTGGAGGGTGACTGTGATGGACAGAGTGTGATGGCTGTGTGGGTGGGAGCTATAGCACTTGTTACTGTCCTCACAGGACTGGGGAGGTTGAGACAAGACCAGTTAGAAAGGAACACTCAGAGTTCTTGGAATTTAGGAATGTGGAGCGGATAGGGATAGCACTTAGTGGTAGCGTGGGTCACGTAGCCAGAGCCCTGCCTGTGCCTGCCTGGCAGCTCCTCATGGAGGGGATGATAGAGTGAGAGTGTGTGTGGAGGACATGAGGCCTGATGCTTGGAACTGGCAGGGCGCGTCACTGCCATCTGGGTTAAATCACATGACTGTACCCCAGGGGTAGGGACCCCTCCTCCTTGGTGGACAGAGGAGCTGTGGAGTCCTTGGTGGAGGGCAGAGAATGTGGTCACTTGGGTTCAGCCATTTTGCTCAGTACCACAACAAAGGAGACACAGAAGGCCTAAGGTTTCTGACTGACAGGTGTGTAACTACAGCAGAGAACTTTCCAAAACAGAAGGCCCAAGGTACCAGACTGAGAGGCTTCTGCAGGCCCAGCCAGTGGATGGAAGACCTTTATCAAGGGATGTTGTTAAGAAACACAGGACATGGGGACAGAGAGATGATTCTGTAGGTTCACAGGGAAAGGGCAGGCCTGGACCCCTGGAGCAATCGCTTTTTTTCTTTTTTTGGTGGTACAGGATTTGAACTCAGGGCTTCATGCTTGCTAGGCAGGCACTCTACCACATGAGCCACTGCACCAGCTTGGACTCCTGGAGCAGTGTCTTTAAGATCCCACTTTTCTGGAATTCTCTGTCTTGCTGTAGCATTGTGGACCAGGAAAGATGTATGCTCAGATTGAGGGCTGCTTCTTCACTGTTATCTCAGTCATTTTATGTGAACGAAGACAAGCAAGTGGACCAAGGAGTCCTGGGGTGGCCTGTGGGTGGGGTTGAGGATGCTGGAAGAAGTAGGGACAACATTGATTGCAATTAACTGTGAGGTGTAGTTGAAGACATAGTGTAGAGCATGGGGGCAGCTCTTCCAATGGCAGGAGTAGGGCTTGGGAGGTCAAGGAGCATCTAGGTTAATCCCTGGTATCTCAGCCTGTCTGTCGATGGAGGAGATGGGCATTGTGAAAGAAACAGGAGTGTTTCTTTTTTGCTTCTCACTGTGTCATATACATCTTCTTGAAGACCTCACAGTGTTTCTTCCCACATGTTGTCTTCTGTTGAGTGGACCTGGCCACCATTTGTACCCAACCAGTGTGGCAGTGCTGGCCACAGCTCTGCCTGTATGTGACCTGTCCAGGCAGAGCTGGTGGGGACTGCCCAGCCAATCACCACTCAGTTCCTCCCTGAGGATAAGTTCAGAGACAGGATGGTACATGTGTAAATTTTAGCTTTAAAAGTTCCGACCCAAATTTTGTCTTGGAAGCTGACCTCCACTTACTGTGAAGTGGATTGGGACCCATGGTGAGATTTTTTAGCCCTGCATGGAGGTTCCTGTGCTGGGGATGTGCAGAGGGCCTGGCAGGTTTTTTTATTTATTTTTTTGATGGTACTGGGGCTTGAACTCAGGGCTTCACACTTGCTAGGCAGGTGCTCTACTACTTGAGCCACTCTGCCAGCCCTCGGCTTGGGCTGGCAGGAAGCTGGGTCTCCACCATGGAGATATCACTGGTCCCAACAGGTACACATGAGGTGAGAGAGGAGCCTGTGCTTAGAGCTGCCATGCTGGCCCCGAGCTCTAGGAATTCCTCGTCTCAGCTGAGTGGGACAGGCAGGAAGTTGGTCACCCCTTGAGGCTTTCTTGAAGGTGGGAGAATCCTAGAAAATTAAGAGTGCTGTGCCTGTGGGGGTGTTCTCAGGTTGGGGCCTGCAGGCCAGAAGCCCACGCAGGATCCCTGCTGAGGTTGGTGTGCATCTGGGGTGAAGCGTGCTTTGTGTTCAGGACCACTGGTCAATTGCTGGGCTGGAGGCAGCATATAATTGGAAGGTGACTTTCTTCTGAACATGGACATAGCCCAGTCCTGACTCTGAGCATTTCTGGGACAGCGCTGACCTCTAGGAATACCCTTCAAGCCACACGTGCTGGCCACAGAAGCAACTCAGAATTTCTAGTAACACATGCTGGGTGCTGGTGGCTCATGCCTGTAATCCTTGACTTAGGAGGCAGAGATCAGGAGGATCGTGGTTTGAAGCCAGCCTGGAAAAATAGTTCTTGAGACCTTATCTTGAAAATATCTAACACAAAAAGGGCTGGTGGAGTGGCTCAAGGTATAGGCCCTGAGTTCAATCCCTGGTACCACCAAAAGAAAAAAAAGAATTTCTAGTAACACATAAAAGATAAAGTAAAAACAGGCATAATTAATTTTACTAATGTTTAACTCAGTACACCTAAAATACTATGCTTTGAATATGTAATCAATAGAAAAATTTGATCACGTATGTTGGTACGAAGTTTTTGAAATCCAGTGCACATTTCGCACACACACCTCTGCTCCCTCTGTCTGGTGCTCTGGGGACTGGCTGCCTCCCAGGCTCTGCTGCTGGCCAGATACCTGGAGAGTGGCTTAGGGCTGCTGGCTCTTGAGCTGTCCCAAGTCCCTGTAACCTGACAATCTGCCCAGCAGATGAGGATCAACAGCCACACTGACCTCTGGCCACATTGCTCTTGCCTGCTTCTCCTGTGCCCGTGTTGATTCAGTTGAGGATTGTAAGATGGAACACACCACTTCCTGTGGTTAGGTAAAGCAGAGGGAAGTAAAGGCACTGTTACTCACGGCCCCTCAGGATGCCTAAAGGCTCCCACACATGGAGGTCAAGAACGTGTGGAGAGGAGAGGGACTTGGGCTTGTCAGGTCCCAGCTTCCTGTGAGGAGTCTTAACTTACCATGAGCTCTTGAAGGCTACTGTGACTCTCTGCCCCATCCACTTGGATGCAGGGGCCAGTCATAGGCTGCGCCCAGCTATCACACCGGGAGGGCTGATGGGCTGCTTGAGGAACTGGGAAGAGGCTGAGAACCAGAAGCTGTGGCCAGGGCTCCTGAATTGCTGGTGTGAGAAAGTCCATGTTGGATTCAGAGTATTGCTGAGACCTGGCAAATGGGAATCCCCGCCATGCCTGGATAGAGCCTGCACTCTGGATGTTCCAGGTCCAGGTGGCCTCTGCCTCAGCCTGTTACATACGGCTCCACTGTGTCCCATACTGTCCCAGGCGGTTCTCTGAGGTCTGTGTGGGAGTAGTGTGTTTTTTTGTACAAGTCAAGTTCCCAAACTTGCTACAGAGGGGATTCGCCCTCAGAGGTGCTGTCTGTGCTAGCTGCTCCCAAGTGCCCTGTCCCCAGTACGCACCCTCCCTGGCTGTGTTCTAAATGGGCAGTGTCACCAGCTGTAACCCCTCCCTGCCCAACCTCCCCCCGCCCCGGCCGTGTGCCATGTTCCTGGTGTGTGTGCCCCTCCTTGGCTGTCCCCGTGTGCCCTCTCCCATGGTTGTCCTCTTCCTGGCTTGGTCTTCCAACCCCTGCCCCTCTGTCCTAGCCTGATTTCACAGTGGGGCCTGAGCCCTTTTCTCTGTCTTTGAGTAGGAGCTGTGATTCTCAAGGAGGCCAGGTGGTCCCTGGGGCTCAGAGGCATGATGGGCTGTAGCGAGAGGCTGTGGGTGAGGATAGAGTCCTGTGTTATCTCCCTTAGGGTCTGATTATCAGCATGTGGTCACATTCAGAGTGGGTTCGTTTGACCAGTTGGCAGCCAGCTCAGCTAACTGTGTAGGGCCAGGGGCTTCTTTCCTTAGGATTCTCACAGGCTCAGCCACCTGGGCCTCCTTATTTCCTCTAGCTGGAGACACAACAGCACATGGGTATAGACTGTCACACAGCAGTGGGCACCAAGACACCTGGTGCCTCAGGACATGACTTTGCCTTTGGCAGCCTCTCAAGCAGGAGAAGCCACGCTCTGGCTGCAGTTGTAGCTCTGGTGGTTTTTGCTGGTGTGTCATTCTTGTATGGGGAGCATGGTGGTGCCAGCCTTTTCTTGGCAGTACTGGTGCTTGTATCATCCCTGGTTTGGTTAGGCCCCTCAGGTGACTTAACACGAAGGACTGTAGACACTGCCTTGTCCCCAGTGCAGTATACCTCATGGAACCTGGGTCCTAAGTGTGTAGATTGCCTACCCTCTAGGGGACATTGCACTCTGTGGTGGGTGGCATCTGTGCCCTGCCTGGCCATCTATGGTAGCCCCTGGCGTGGACCAGGGCAAGTTTTCTGGCCTTAGAGGAAGTAAGACCTCACCAGTTCCCCAGTACCTTCCCTTGTGGCCAAGGGGCATCTCTGTGTGGTGAGTGGGCGCTGTCCTGCCACCTGGTCTTGCGTTTCTCAATCCAGAATGCTGTGTCCAGCAGGGTGGCATGGTGTGGGGGCTAAGGGGCAGGGCATGTCCACTTGCACCAGGGGCCACAGACATTAAGAATTTGTGGGGCTTATGTGAGTGCAGCATGGCCCTCCTGGCACATAATGGTATGTCTTTTGCCATCAGGATGGAGAGTTCTGCTTGCTGGGCTGGGTGGCAGAAAGTCTGGAAGCTATTTCAGCTGCCCCTCCCTTGGCCTGTGGCCGTTCCTCTCAGACCCTGCACGCACAAGGGAATCCGACCCGCCTGCTCCTTCTCTGGTGAAGCCGCACATCAAAGCCAGGCCGCTGTTTGATGTCGTGTGCCGGGCTCTGTCCCTGTTTGTGATTTGTAGTCCACAGGGCCTCAGGGAAAGGCTTTAAGAAGGGGTGCTGGCCGTGCTTGTCTGGGTTGGGCAGTCATGGGTCCGACAACTTGGCCAGCTGTGTGATAAGCCAGCTCCTTCCTGCAGCAGGTCAGTTACGTGTCTCATTTGAGAGACAAGATGCTCGGCTTTCCCATCTTTCTTCCTGGCCCCATCTCCTTGTTTCTATGGACTATCTTCTGGGCTGAGGTTTTCTTCCTGGTCCTCTGTCGTGGCTTCAGAAGGAAGAGCTGCATGGGCCTGGCTAAAGCCATGGGACATAAGGTCTCTGGTGGGCTAAATGTCCTGTTCTTTGGGAGAGGGTAGGTCCAACAGCCGTGTGCTCTGCGGCTCACGGGAAATGTGCTCCACAGGTCTGCCTGGCTTTGCATGGCGGGGACACCAGCTGTAGGCATCATGCGCTCCATGGGCCAGAAGCCTGCACTGAGGGAAGGACTTCATTGTCACTCCAAGCCCTGTGAGGCCCCTGGGCCTGTGCTGTCTTAGCAAGGCCTCTGCCAGCAGGTGAGGCTGGCAGTGCAGGGCCCCGGGCAGGGAGAGGCTGTAACCCCAGGCACGGGGAGAACACAAAGCAAAAACAGAAGGCAAAGAATAAAAGTGAAAGAGATGAAGCCACACTCTCTCAGGATGAGGATTATGGCTCCCCTGGTCTAGGCCGTGACCTCAATACTGCATGGGCCTGCTGTCCATGCGGTGGGCCTGTCTGAGTCTGGCACTCAGTTCTCTGTCCAGTCCTTTCACTGTTTCACGAAGGCCAGTCTACCTCCTATAGAGCAAAAGGTCAGGAGCTGAGTTCGGTGCACACTTGCCCTGGAGGCCCCTTGAGCACTTGGGTGTGGTCACAGTGGGAGCTCTACTTGGGAGGTGTTCCCTGTGCATGTGTCTCATACAGGGATGTTCCCATGTCCCCCCAGCATTGCCCTTGGCCCTTCCAGGCCTACCCTGTTCAAGCCCCACCTTATCTAATCTTTGTGCCCTGTTTTCTGGTCACCAGCTTAGCTCTTGTCTCTTACCATCTCAGCCTGTCCATCTGTTTGGTCCACGGTGACCGTGAGTCCTGGCAGGCTGTGGGTTCCTCCTCTGCCTGGGACCTGCCTGTCGGCCTAGCTCCTCTTGCTTCTCTACCTGGACAGAGACTGGCCTGTACTCATCTCCAGTAAGGGTGAGATGGGCTTTTGTTACTTTGGGGGTGAATTTTACAATGGTGCATTAGGAAATGCAGGACTGAACTTCCTCTCAGTTCTCATGGATATCAGCAACAGAAACACTCCAGGGCCAGGAGAGGGCAGCACCCTGTCACCCTGCTGGTCAGCATAGGTTGGGCCAGTGTGTATGTCAGATGTGTGTACCGAAGGCCAGCTGAGCTTCCTGGGGTCATGATGTGCACAACGACCTTGGGTGGAGGAGAGTGGACAGTGGTCCTTACTACCCAGCCTTCAATGACATCAGCTTGCTGTGGAGGGGATGGCAGAGGAGGGGAGTGTGTGGGAAGGTCTGCTTTGCATCTGGCTGTGACGCTTCCCATCCAGTGTCAGTGACCAGATGTCTGTGCTTGGTGCTGTGCATCCAAGTGTCATGGCCGACACAGGCTGGCTCTGGCATCTTGATGCTTCACTTCCTCTTCCTTTCTTGGTGACATTCACCTCAGTAGCTGGTCCTTCCCTGTCCCATGGGCATCTGGTTGTGCTTCATGAGGAAGTGTCACTGTCACCTCTGTGTTCAGGCATGGAATAGACATGTGGCCTGAGGTCACATGGCTGGGACATGGTTGGGTGCAGGTCACAGGCCATGACTCCAGCATGTGGTGTAGGTCAAGATCTGAAGGTCTGGCCCTTCTGGAAAACCATAGCCCTCTGTTAGCCCTGGTGCTTCTGCCAGCAGAGTGGACAAAACATGGTGGTACTCATGGCCTTGGGACTTAAGCTTCTTTGCTTGCAGTCCAGTAGGTGGATTTGTATCTTAGTGGTCAGGGACTCTCTTAGAGACAGCTTCAAATGGAAGTCCAGACTCCAGGACTCACAGGACTGGTTGCAGGTCCTAAACTCATACATGGCTAAGCAACAGGCCACATCTGGGAGGTGGTTAGGACTGCTTGTCTCCTGCTGGTCTTTCATGGCCATGGGGTCCATCCTGCCTTGAAGCTGGAGAGGGTGGGAGAAATTTCTGGTCATGTGCCAATGACTGAGGCCTTTCTTGGGGCTCTGCTCAACTGTTGATTGCCTCCTTCTGATGGTTGTAGGGTACAGGATAGGGTCTGGGAAGGCTGGTTGGCTGGCTGAGAGCTATGGCCCTGGGCTTGGGCCAGCTTTCTGAGCCATCAGTGCCTCCATGGTGCTGGGCCAGGTGCCCTGGGGTTCCTGCTGTCTGAGTGGTGGGACCCTGATATTCTTTTCTCTCTTTCCAGGGAATGTCTGCAGCAGCCAGGCGAGGCGACCCCTGTCTGCGTGTACATGAGGGATGAAGTAGGTGCTGGCCACCCCGCCCCCTCCCAACACGCTTCAGCCTGCCCAGCCCACTTTCCAACCTGGAAACTTTGCTGCCTCACCCTCTTCAAAGCAGCGGCAGGAGCAACAGCTCCTGAAAGCATGATGTGTTTTATGGAAAAAAGCGGAACAGCCGGCTCCGCTGGAACCCGACCACGGCCGCCGGGCTGCTCCCGAAACCTCCCTCAGCGCCCTGTTTGTTTTTTCAGCTTCTCTCAAAGCTCAAGAGTCACAAAAGTGGTTTCATTTTAGTAAATATTTGCTTTGCTCTGTGTTTTGATCTTTTTCAAAACTGAGAGCAGCATAGCACAGGCAAAGCCTGGCAGTGAGGCCCTGCTTGTCCGCCAGCTCCGCCTGCCGTGACAGGGACCCTCCCAGTGCTGAGTCCCCTGGCCTCACAGGGGCTTTTTGTTTCAACTCTGGCCCAGCGCCCTGTTCTGGCCCAGGTGGGGGTGTGCTGTGGCCAAGGGGTCCCTGGAAAGGTCCAGTGGTGGATGGGATTTCCCCTCTTATCCCAAATCAAGGTTCCCTAGCTATAGCTATGTGGGGACATGGGAGGACATACTGGCCAGCATCGTCCCTGGGAGGAGATGGACCATAGGACTTTAGGAGACTCAGGCCTGGTCATCCTGCTTGGCCTCTGACTCTTGTGTTGTGCAGCCCTCAGAAGGCATGTCTGCTCTGGAAGTAGCTCCTACAGGACTCACATTAGCTCAGGGGACATGGCCAGCCAGGTCTGAGTGATCCCCACCCTGAGAAGGGTCAGGAGTGATCCATGTGGGAGGACCTAGGAGGGAGGGCAGTGTATTTCAGGCAGCACCAGCATAGAGGGCAGCTGAGGCTGCATGTGGAAAAGAGGAGCTGGTGTGGCAGTAGTCAGATGGGTTGCTGAGAGGGTGCAGTAACCCCTGCCAGGCCAGGCATTCTGATTTAGGATCCCCAAAGTTCAAAGGGTTTTGAAAAATGAGTGCCACCAGCCTGCCTTTGGCACACCAGGCAGGGTGGACTAACTCTGTGGAGGGGCTCCTGGGCCCTTTCGGGCCTGGCAGAAACCTGTGGCTTTGAGATTAACTTGCTGTAGGGATCTAGCCTGTCTCCAGTGTTTGGGACCCCAAGGCTCATTGCAGTGGGATGTGAAGCAATCTGGTGCGTGTGAGGTCAGGGGCTGTAAAGGGGATGGGAAGAGGCTTAGAGGCCCTCCTCTGCGTGGTAAGCTGTCGCAGGGAGGCCCAGCAGAAATGCTGGTCAGTAGTGGCTCTGAGGACCTGGTGCTTAAGGGAGCAAACCGGGTGGTGTTGGTGGGTAAAATGGGGTTTGCTTGTCCTCCGTGCCCCAGCAGAGCTGGCCAAGGAGCTGTGCATGCATCTCCACCCTTCAGTCCCTAAACATGTTCCATTCCTCTATCCTCCTGGTTGTCAGCTGTGGGCAGGACTCTGGGCTTCTGGGCATTCCCCATCCAACCCAGTTTTCCCTCCCTAGCTGCAGTGGGTCCAAGTTCACAGCTGAAGAGGCTGTGTTGGGTCAGGAGACGGACAGTCAGCAGACCCTCACCAGCTGCAAGCCAGACACATGCCAGGCCTCACAGAGCATGTGGACTGGCAGGGACAGAGGGGCATGGGTAGAAGAAGGTACCTGGGCAGTGTAGGGCCTCAACACAGGCCTGGTGAGGACTTTGTCAGTGGAGGCTCAAAGGGTCAGTCCAGGAGGGGTTGCTGTGATCTTAAAGGTCCAGGAGAGGGGCCCATGTGTCCTTTGCTTTTCTTGCAGGTCACTGGAGGAGCTGCCCTTCAGAGCACTACACTGCAGTCACTGGGCCTCACCGGGGGTGGTGCCACCATCAGGTAGGGACAGCATAGCTGGCAGGCTTGGAGACCTGTTTAGTTTAACAATATGGTCTTAAAAGAAAAGGAGTCAGAGGTCAGTTGTCGTAGCTTGTAATCCTGACTACTTGGGAGGAGGAGATCAAGAGGATCTCTGACTAAGGCCAGCCCAGGCAAAAAGTTAGCAAGACCCCCATCTCAACAAATAAGCCAGATGTGGTCTTTTGTGCCTGTCATCCCAGCTATGCAGGAGGCATAGGTAGGAGGATCTCAAGGCCTAGAGTTCATTCCCCATCGCAAAAATACTCAACCAAAAAAGGGGCTGGAGATGTAGAGCGCCTGCCTAGCAAGCATGAGGCCCTGAGTTCAGCCTAGTACTGCCAAAAGAAAAAAAACCAAACAACTGAGCATGGTACATGGTAGCACACTACCTGTAATCTCAGCATTCAGGAGGCTGAGGCAGGAGGATCAAGGGTTGGAGGCCAGCCTGGGCTGCATAGCGAGACTGTCTCAAAAACAAAACAAACAGCTGGGTACCAGTGGCTCATGCCTGTAATCCTGGCTACTCAGGAGGCAGAGATAGGAGGACCATGGTTTGAAGCCAGCCCGGGCAAATAGTTCCATGAGACCCTGTCTGGAAAACCCTTCAAAAAAATAGGACTGGTGGAGTGGCTCAAGGTGAAGGCCCTGAGTTCAAGCAAAAAAAAAAAAAAAAAAAACCAAACCAAGAATTTGAAAATGTAGGCGAGCCCCATGGTGGGGGGTGAGGTGGGGGAGGGCGGGGAGGGGCACCCTCTCCATGGCTTGTGGTACTGCAGCTGCCTTGGTGGTCACTTCTTGCCTTTTTTTTCTCCCTCCAGAGGTGAAGTGGACTGAGGGAGGGGTTGTGCAGTGTTCTCAGAGAATGGATCCTGAGAAGGGCCACTCACCATCTGGTTCTCTCTCAGGTTTGTCATGAAGCCATGTGATTCCATGAACAAGCAGGACCCTGTAACCAGCAGGAGCAAGATCCCGGGAAGCCCAACCTGCTCTGTGTCGGCTGACCAGGCATCTGCCGGCCCTTTGCTCCCCTTGAGCTCTGGAGAGCTCAGCAGGGGCGATCTGAGCCACCAGGGTGACACAGGCACCACCACGGGGACATGCCTCGGGGGTAGCCCAAAGCCAGTGGATGCTCAGGCGAAGCGCAGTGCCAAGGAGTCTGCACCTGCCCCTTTTGTTCCTTTCTCTGGTGGGGGACAGCGGCTGGGGGGCCCTTCCGGGTCCTCAAAGCCTCCGATGTCACCTTCAGCCAAGTCACCCGAATTCTTATCCAGCCCTGGAGGCCCCTCCAAGCCCAAGAAGTCGAAGCCTGGTGAGGAGCCCCAGCAGGATCCAGAGCCGGTAAGGGGTGTGCTGGGCCTTGGGCCTTGGGGGAGCAGCCTTTCCTCCAGCTGAGGCTGTACTGTGGCCAATCTGGTGTGTGGCCACAGGCTCACTGGCGTCTCCTTGGATGTGACTGTGTTCTGTTTTGTGCCTGCTGGTTTTTGTGGGTTTTTTTTTTTTTTTTTTTTTTTTTTTTGTGGGACTGGGGTTTGAACTCAGGACTTCAAGATTGTAAAGCAGGCACTCTACTTCCTGAGCCACCCTCCACCCCATTTTTGCTCTGGTTATTTTGGAGATGGGGGTTTCAAAAACTATTTGCCTGAGCTGGCCTTGAACCACAATCCTCCTCATCTCAGCTGGGATTGTAGGTATGGGCCACTGGCACCTGGCTGTTCCTGCTGTTTTGAGCCTCTGATTCAAGCATGTAGCCTAATAGGTTTTTTTTGTTTTTCTTTCCTGGCACTAGGGCTTAAACTCAGGGCCTTCACCTTGAGCCACTCCACCAGCCCTATTTTTGTGATGGGTTTTTTCGAGATAGGGTCTCACGCATTACTTGCCTGGGCTGGCTTTAAACCATGGTCCTCCTGCAGTTAAACTCTGTTGGGAGGAGAGAGTGGCTCCCCTGAGCCCTTGTAAAACAGTTTGTTTAGTGGCCACTGGTCTAGAATGACATTTGCTACATTGCCTTGTCTTGTGATAGGCTTTATTGTGCTAGAACTTACTCCTGTGTGCCACCCACACCTTTCAATGTGCTATTTGACCACTTCTGGGAAGAGCACTTTGTCTTAATCTTTGAGCTCCTGTAGCTGCAGTTGTCGCCCTGGCCCCATTTATCCCAGAGTCTCATTCTCCTGCCATCTGGGTGAGGCCCTCCTACCCTGCCTGCCATGCCGCACTTGCAGGAGGCCACCTGTGTGCCCTGGCGGGCCCTTTTTGCCACACCACATCCTTGCCCCCCACCCTCGCTCTGCTGCTTGATGGCACTGGCCAGGGGGCACATGATGTGGGCTGCCGCCAGTCAGTGCTTGCCCAGAAGTCTGGTATAGATTACTTGCCATGTCTCTTAGACTCTGCAGCTGAGATTTCAGAGCTTCCACTGCCCTCTTCGGAAAGGGTGATATAGGTGGTGTCTTCACTTGAAGACGTCCCTGGGCTCAGCCCATGTGTGGACTAATCCTGGGGTTTGTCTGGGTGACACAGACCCCTGTCTACCTGACATAAATAAAAGCTTCCTTTCAGATTTCCCTGGAAAGCGCCTTGGGTCTTAAAATGTGCAGGTTCCTCTCCTTTTTTGAGTGTAGCTCTTGGGAAAGCCCTGGTCTTCCTCCCAGAGTCCAGCCTGGTGGGGCTGTGATCCGCAAGACCTGGGAACCTGTGGCTCTGGCCCAAGCCTGGAGAGGATTTCCCCCTCTGGCCAGCATGTCGCTTGCAGTTAGCCCTTGTGCCAGGCCACAGGGGTACCCCAGGCTTGGCACACCACACCTGCCCTGTATCTGTCTGGTATTTCAAAGGAAGGCAGCTGGTTTTGGAGAATGACTTTTGTTGTGTTTTGTTTTCTTTAGATAGAGTCTTGCTTTGTAGACCAGGCTGCCTTCAAACTCATGATCCTCCCTGGGAAACATTTCCTGCTGTGGTGTTAGGGACACCAGTGGAGAGCCAGACTGAGGCCAGCCTGGGTTTTCTGTGGCATTCCTGATGCACTGTGGGTGTGAGTGGTATCTCCATTGCATGTTCTCCACCTTCCCCTGCCCTTTACCTCCAACCAGAGTGGCTCTGCTCTTATTTATGTATGCAGTTGTGCTCACAGTCTACTTAAGGTTTTATTTGATTAAAAAATGATACCACTGCTGGGTGTGGGATCTGTAATCCTAGCTTCTTGTGAGGTGGAGATTGGGAGGATTGCAACTTGGGGCAAGCCTGGGCAAAAAGTTAGGGAGAACCCCATCTCAACCAGTGAAAGCTGAGTGTGGGGGTGTATAACTATTGTCCAGGCCTCCCTGGGCATAAACTCAGGATCCTATTAGAAAAATAGCTAATGGCAAAAAAAAAAAAAAAAAGGTCTGGCACCGTGGTTCAAGTCGTAGAGTGCCTGCCTAGCAAATGTAAGGCATGGAGTACTGCCAGAAAAAAAGATAACCCCAGATGATGACAAGCCTCTGGAGGATGTGTTAATGTTGTTATTTTTTTTTTTCTGGTACTGGGGCATGAACTCAGGGACTACACCTTGAGCCACTCTACCAGCCCTTTTTTGTGATGGGTTTTTTTTGAGATAGGGTCTCAAAGAACTGTTTGCCCAGGCTGGCTTCAAACCTCCTGATCTCTGCCTCCTCAGTAGCTGGGATTACAGGAGTGAGCTGCAGTGCTCTGCTATGATTACCATTTTGAGAGGGTCTCTCTGTAGCCCAGACTAGCCTTGAACTCTCAGTCCTTCTGCCTCTGCCTCTGAGTGCTGGGTGTGGATGCCACTGTACCAGTTGCTTTTTTTGTAAGTATTTGACAGCATCACACACGGCAAGACAGGGACAGAGATTTCTCAGATCCCCTGTCTCCCTCCACACTGTCAGCACCCCCATAGAGTGGACTGTTTTTGCAGTGGACAGTACTACAGGCACATCCTTATCGCAGACCTTTGGTTCACGTCTGGGTTGACTGTAGGTTGGACAAATGTATAGTGATGTGACCCCACCTTTATGGTGTTGCCCAGGGTAGTTTCACTGCCCTACACGCCCCTGTGCCCCACCTCTTCATCCCTCCTTCCTCTGATCCCCAGCAGCCACTGACCTTTTATTATCTGCATAGTTTAGCCTCTTCCACATGTCTCTGGTTGTAAGGTGGGACCCTCCTTGCTGGCCCTCCTCCCCCAGCCATCATGCCCCATGCTGTGCGTGCTTTGGAACAATCTACTCCAGCCTGCAGTCTCACTGCATCCCTAATGCCTGGGGCCATTTGCTGCCAGTGTGATGGGTGCAGAGTTGTGCCTTGTAGCACTTTTTCTCTTTGAGCACTGCCATATAGCATGCCTCTCTCCAGGCACTTGCTGGGTGTTTCAGCTTAACTTTCTTGCCTGTTAATGACCTTTGCCCAGGTTGTCTTCTGTTGCTTGGTGAGAATTCCCTGTATGTTCTGGAGGTTGTAGCCATATTGGTGAAGTTACCATGACTGTAACGATGGTGTACTTCACTTACCCATAGGAATAGTTTGATAGTCCATTATCCAAGGTCAAAGTGGTGTCTTCCGGCATTTTCTTCTCTTGGATTTGCCCTTCATTCAGTGGTTTTCTGCCCTGCTGGGGGTCACTTGTGCACAATGAGGCAGAGTCTGGCTGGTTTTTTTCTGTATGTTGCACCATTTTCCCAGCCATACAGCTGCCTGCCTCACTCTGCCCTGCTAGTTCCTGTTTTATCATGCTGCTCTTCCTCCCAGTGACTCCACACTGCTTCCGGCTGTGGTTCATCTTAGAACAGTTGACAGTGAGTCTCCTCATTGTCCTCCTTTGCCAAAAATGACAGTCTATTCAAGGATTTATCTTTTCAAATAAATGTCAGGATGTTTGTTTTGAGGATGTTTGCGAGGTCCTCAAAAATTACTGTAGGACATTGCATAGGATTATGTTGAGTTTCTCCTTTAATTTGGAGAGAATGAAAGTCTTTAGATTGTGTGTCACCTTCTCCATGGACCTCATGTTTTCTTCCACTCAGTCTTTTAGGCTGGCCTCAAACTGGTACTTCTGCTGCCCTAGCGTCCCCAGTGTTGGGTTTACAGGCATGTGCCACCACACCTGCCTTATTCTGTCCTTTAATATAGAATTTTATTAACTTTTCCATGAAGGTCTCTTACAGACTTTATGATTTCTGGATATTGGGGTTATTTTTCATGGTGTGGAGGACAGTGTTCCTGTTACCATGTGACAAGCCTACTCCTTTAGTAGTTGCTGTGGCTTGTTTTTGTTGGGTGCCAGCCCTTCATGCTAGGCTTGTCTTTTTCCTTATGTCTGGCCTCTGTATTTGTTGAGTAGAGGAATCTTTGTGGATGTCCTTGTCTTGGTCTTAGAGGAAACAATCTGTGGTTCCTCCATTACGGATGATATGCACTGTAATCAGCCTTCATCAAGCTTAGAAAGTTGAGATTTTCTCTTCATGCGTAGGTGTTGAAACTTGCAGACAGCTTTTTCTGCATTGGCGAGGTGAGTGTCTGTGAGCTCTGCTTCCCCCTTCTGTTTCTGCATGTGGTGAAGTTTTGAGTAGAATGCTGAGTCAGACTGTCCTTGCCTGCAGGGGTTCATCTGGTTGCCAGTGATGTGCTTTTTGTTTTTTGTTTTTGTTTGTTTTTTGGTGAGACTGGGGTTTATAACTCAGGCTTGCATTTGCAAAGCAGGTGCTCTACCCTCTTGAGCCACACCTCCATCCCTGCCAGTGTGTTTTGTTTTCAGCTGCACTGTTAATCTGGGTTTGCTACCACTTTATTTCAGACTTTTGTTTCAGTATTCATAGGTGAGACAGCTCTCCATTTCTTTTTTTCTCACGTCTTGTCCAGCTTAGGAGTCGAGGTTATATTAGCATCCTGGGTGAGTTCTTTGTGGCCTGGATATAGCCTTTGCAGAAGAGGGACATTTGCCTTGTTGCTGCCTCATTCAGGCTCTGTCCACAGTTTGCAGCTGGTACTTGTGATGGGTGTGTGCAGATCACCAGGTGGGTGACCTCTGACTACTGGGGTCATGCCCCACCCTGTGCTCTTAACTTCCTTGCACTTCACCGTGCTCCCTCCTCTGGCGTTTCCTGGCCCTTGGGCTAACTTGTCCTGGGCATCCCTCCCTTGATTTCTTTCTGGTTACATCCTTGTGGCGTCATGTTAGAGTCCTTTGCTCTCTGCAGAATGAGGGTGGTCATGGCACCTACGTTTTGACTGGAGGAGGCAGATTGAGGCCTATAGGCAGCCCCTGGTGCAGTCTGAGGGCCCAGGGAATCCAGTGGTGGGCATGGGAGGAGGCAGTTCTGGCCAGCTGTCTGCAAGAGACATGCTTACAGCCAGGGGCCCGGGCCAGTAAAGAGCTTCTGCCCACCTGGGTAGGTCCCACCGTCGTTTTCTCCTGTGCATCCTGTGCCTCCAGTATCTCCTGTATCTCCATACTTAAATGTCCTGGAGACATTTGAGAGTTTTGGCAGTGTCTGTTTTCAGACTTGGGAATGAGGGTGATTTTTATGTCTGGGGAGCTCTGTTTTGCAGGCGGCTCATGCTCCCTTTGAAAGGCATCTCATCTTCTTTCTGATGAATTCTATTTTTTTTTTTTAAGGCAGCTGGCTGTACTTTCTCCCTACCTTGGTTCCTATGTCTTTTTTTTTTTTTTTTTTTTTTGCAGTACTGGGGTTTGAACTCAGGGCCTTCACCTTGAGCCACTCCACTGGTCCTATTTTTGTGAAAAATTTTTCGAGATAGGATCTCACGAAGTATTTGCCCCTCCTGACATTGAACTGCAATCCTCCTGAGTAGCTAGGATTACAGGCATGAGTCACCGTTGCCCAGCTTCTTGTGTCTATTTTGTGTGTGTGTGTGGGGGGTGCTGGGGTTTGAACTCAGAGCCTTCACCTTGAGCCACTCTACCAGCCCTTTTTTGTGATGGGTTTTTTTGAGATTGGGTCTCTCAAACTATTTGCCCAGGCTGGCTTTGAACCTCAATCCTCCTGAGTAGCTAGGATTACAGGCATGAGCCACTGGCATTTGGACTGTGTCTGCTTAGATTGCAAGGGAAACCCATAGGTCCCCACATCCTGCCAGGGGCCTTGTCCTTGCCTGTTTGGCTCCTTTGTCAATGGCTGCAGAAGCTATGGTTCAGGCCTTACCTGATTACTGACAGGCAAGAGAGGCCTTCAGGAACCCCATTTCCCTACCCCCTCATGCAGTAATTCTGAGGACAGTGTTTGTGGCTGTCAGGCTGGGGACTGGACAGTTGGCACAGAGGGCCTAGCTCTTGGAGTCCACCATTGTGGCACCATCACTGCCAATCAAGAACACATACGTATCTAGTAGCTGGGGTCATGGTGCTGGTGCTTGAACTCTGCCTGTTCCCGACCCTGGTCACTTCTGTGTCCTCACTCCTGCTCCTGGTCACACACTTGAAGGGGTGCAGGGGACAGTGTCAGGGTGGGTGTGGTTGCCTCCATCCAGCCCCTCCTCCCTGACCCAAACTGTCCTGTGTCCTCACTGAGTGGATGAGTGAGTGAGGATCGAAGAATGAAGGGGCCCCCATCCCAGAATACTTCTTCTTGGAATGGTTATGGTGGTGGCACCCTCCCTCCCCTTGGGGGACCCTGCTGACTTCTGTGTTTGGGTCAGTCTGGAGCCCCCATGATCCTGGGCCAAGGGACAAAGGCTGAAGCAGACCTGTTGGGGTTGGGTGAGCTGGTGCCAGGGACTCTGTACCTTCTCTTGATTTAAGAGTAGCTCAAATCAGGGATAGCTATGTCTCTCCTACCCTAAAGGTGCCAGCCCTTAGCCCCTTGTTCCCTCCATGCTGACCTGGCCATGTCTTCTGTGGTGTGTGGCGGTGCAGCAACTCAGAGCAGCCAGCCTGGTCTGCTTGCTAGGCGGGCAGTTGCAGTCCCTGGAGCAGGGTCCCAGCACAGCCCCAAGTGCTGATCCCAGGGCCCACAGCCAGCGGGGAGGCCCCCCTGAGGCGGTTGCCTGGGCCCCTCCAGCCTTTGATCTGGGAGCCCAGCACCAGATTGATTGTGGAGTGTCCCCCACTGCTGCCTTGTGCCTCCTGTCACCAGTAGCCCCACACCCAGAGGGCTGGCCAGCCACATGCATCTGCTTTGTGTCCCTACTCAGTCTTAGGGGGAGGGGATGGGAACAAAACAGAACTTTTTTGGGAAACTTCAAAGGTACACTTTAGTAATCAAAAAGAGTTTCCAAGTTTCCCATTAATGTTTTGCCTGTGTGTGGTTTTTGGATTTAAATAAAGACTCAGAAGAAAGAGACAGGATAAAATACAGGCAGGTCCTCACTGAGGCCCGGGATGGTTCACAGAGCCGGGCGGTTCCTGCCTTTGATGTCAGACATTAATTATTAGAAGGTAGTTTTACTGGCGATCAGAACCGGGCTCAGGGAGAGGCTGGGGCTGCCCGGCGCCCCCTGGCCCTGTCCTTTGAAGTCCCTCCACAGCCCAGGAGGCCACCTCACAGCTCTGTGTTCACAGGCTGATCCCAGCAGGCACCCCCCACCAATGCCTGCAGCCTCCCCAGCGGCTGGCACAAGGGCCGAGGGCTGACCCTGATCAAAGGCCCTGGGTCGTCCTGGGCAGGACTGGCGGCTGCTGGCCTGCCCACCCCTTCCCCTTGGGAATTTCCTCAGTTCACACAGCCTGGTCTTCACCCTCTGCCTCCCCACCCTGGCTGATAGCCGGTGGTTAGTGTTCATGGGGCTGGGAGGAGTCGATCTGGGGATCTGGGGGATATGAAGTAGGTTTTGATGTTAAACTTGGTAAGAATGTCTGATACATGAGGTTGTACGTTGCTGCTGCTGTACTTGCGCAGCAGGTGTCCTTGCAGGGACTGGAGTCCAGTGCCACTGGTTGGGGGCTCCATGGCTATGCTGCTCTTCTCTTCCTGGCTCCTTCCCCTGCCATTATCCACTAGCCAGCTGTGATCCTGGCTGTGTTTCATGGGTGTTTGTGGACAACCCTCGGAGCCCGAGGCCTAATCCAGTTATTCTGAGAGCCACAGGCCATGTCTTAATTTGGAAAGTCCTCTGAGCTTCGCTGGCAGATGGCTCAGTGTCTTTGCAGGTGACTGGCTGAGTGTTTAGCTGTGGTTGCAACCTGGTGACCAGCAGCTGCTTCTGCTTCAGTGAGTAACTGCAAATGTGGTGAAAAATGGTCCTGCAGAGCAAGCACCCTGCTTCCCCAGGAGGACTCGGCCAGGCACACACATCACTGCCTGCATTGATTTAGTTCATTGTTTTGGGGGAGGTGTAATGTTCTTTATCCACAATGATAAACACCTGGCCAAGGCTTGGGACCATGCTCCAAAGTGCATGGGTTTTGTTGTGGTTGCCCAGGGTTGAGCAGTCCACTTCTTTTCTTTTTTAAAAATATTTTCTTATTTCTTTGAGGTGTAAGTAATTCATATTCGTGGTACAGAAAGACAACTAAGGGAAAGTGAAATCCTGTCTGTGGGGCACCATTAATGTGTTGGTATCAAGCTCCCCAAGGATGTTCCTAGCGTCCTCAAGAGTGCAGATGTCGGTGTCAGAAGATGTTTCTCCCTTTGCTGTCAGGGCTTGCAAACTTGCGTTCCTGGGCCTCAAGCTTTGTCACACTGATGCCTGCTGTTTATCCTTCTTCTAAGAGTGACTGCAGGGTTGGGAGGAGCAGATAGGCCTTGGATGTGATACTCTCTGAATGCTGGACACCCCACCCCACCCCCGCCACCAAAATCTGTTTTCTCTTAAGTCCTGGAGTCAGGTGCATGAAGACATTGGGCATCATGAGTTGTGCTGGTTACCTCCATGTCTGTGGCTGTGGGGTGAAGTCTCTGAGCTAACTATCCTGAGTCCAGCCTCAGAACTGTGCTGACTATACAGACAGGGATGTTTGGCCCTTATTGTCCAAGGCCAGTGTGGCCTGGGGTGGGGCTGGGACTAGGGAGCCCTGTGCTTCTTCTGACTGAATCTGGACACTAGGTCTCTCCAGGAGAGTGTCCCCACCTGTAGCCTTCCATTTTGGCTTTCTCCCTGGGATTTGTGGCTGCTCACTGGTGGGCAGGCCTTGACTGACAATGTCACGTGGATGTTATACCTAGGGCTGTGCAGTGGGCTTCACTGTGTCCCCTTTAGTACCTCCGTATACGGCATGCACAAGCTCCAGGCATGCGAATGGGAGAATTGTCCCTCTGCATAGCACCCAAGCCCAGGTCCAGGCCTGGCCTCTTTCTCTGGCACAGCTATCTCTTGCTGTGCCATCCAGGGCCTTTGATGAGTGTCCATGTGCTCCTGTATCTCCCTCCCGAGGGAAGCTGAGCCCTGTGAGTAACTCAGGAGGTTTGGCCTGTGTCCCTCTCAGAGTGATTCATTTAAGCTCAGAGCCTCAGGAGGAAACGCTTCACATTCCCTCTTACCAAAACCATTGTCAGCATGGCCTGGGCTGAGTGAGAGCAAATGAGAAGGGAACAGAAGCCCTCGCAGAGAAGTGGGAACATCCGAGGTTGAGGTCATTCCGAATAGTTTTACATTTTTCCTCCATTTGTCACCACATCCTGGAAAATCACCATCAAGAAGATGAAACCTCAGCAGGCCACTTCTGTGCCCACCATACTTTCACACTGGGTCCTCGTCCCTCCTTTGTCTCCCCACTGGAGGTAGTCGCTGACTTCGTACCCCGAGCTGGTCCTGGAGTGACTGCAGCCCACCCTGTCCACCTTTGGACTATCTGTTACCAGCAGCCAGTTCTAGGTTCTGGGTCTGTCCTAAGTACCTCTTGTATCCTGGCTTTGGGCTGGTTGAGGTCAAATGTTACTGAGTTTGAAGACAGCTGGGAGCCACCTGGCTTCTGTCCTGTTCTGTCCCTCCTGGTCTCTCTTCTGCCCATCTATCCTTCTTTCCAGAACCTTTCACTTGGTAAGAACCTCGCTAGAGGCCATGGCCCAGGAGTTGCCAGGGACCCCAGGTTGGCAGGAGTCAGAGCCTCCTGGACAGGCTCTGCAAGGAGCCCCATAGGCAGCAATGAACCAGACCACCCTCAGAGCTTCCTCCTCATGCCAGCTGCCCCTCAGGCACTCTGGGCCTCAGTTTCCTCATCTGTCATGTGGCAGTCATGACATGCCCCTACTGTGTGGGCTTGTTTTGCAGGTTCCTTTCTAAGGAGCCCAGCACACACAAGCCTTAGAATGTGTTCCACAACCCTGCTCTGGCCAGGTCCCCTTGTCTGCTTGCCCCTCCTCTAATAAAACTCTGAACGTTCTAGGAGCTGCCATAACCTGGGGGAGGACGGCAGCTAGCTCTTTGGATCTATATACCCAGACCCCTTCCCCACTTCCCCAGGCTGCACATGGCTCTTAAAAAGGCTCATCCTTTGGTGCCACTGCAGTGTCTTCAGAGTTTGGAGCTTCCAGAGCCCATGGCCTCCAGAGCCCATGGCCTCCAGAGCCCATGGCCTGGGGCCACACCTCCTGCCTAAGCCTCTGCTCACAGTGATCAGGAGTGCTTTAGCTGCCCTGGAGCCTCCCCAACCTCAGAGAAATGGAAATTCAGCTTTTGCAGCCTGCCCCAGCTCCTCCCAGGGCTCTAGGAAGGCTTCTCGGTTTTAGCATCATCCTAAATGGAGGGGCGAAGAGCCCCTCCCCCTCCATCCGGCACCACATAGTCAGCTTGGCTGTCCCTCACAGTTGTCACTGTGCTTTCTTCCTAATGTCCCTCAACCTCTTTTCTTCATCCAAAAACACCTCTGTACGTCTGCCTAGGATGGGAGCGGAGTGTAAAGCAGATGAGAGAGAGCCAGGCACTGGGCAAAGCATCCTAGGTAAATAGGACCAGGGTGCAGCCTGGGGGGCAGCCACGCCACCTTCTTGGACTCCCCTGCCCCGCTGTGGCCTGAGACTGGCCTGCGGGGCCCCTGACCACCAAGCCAAGTGGCTCTGGGATGGAAACTCTCTGCTCTTGTATTTCCTGGCCCCCTCAGCCACTGGTGGCACAGTGGTGTTTCCTAGTGGCCCAGCCACAGACTCTGTCAGTTCTCTTGAGAGACTTGGGAGGTCTGCCCCTCTGCAGCCTCTCATCCAGTCTAAGCCTTACCCAGCAGGCTTTGGTGGGCAGTCCACCCTTGGCATCCCAATGGACTGCTTGCCCAGTGTGAGGGGTCCGATCATCTGTCCCTGAGGAGGGACCCTGGGCTCTTGGTCCTTTTTGATAGACAGGCTTCCTGAGAAGATAAGAGACTAAGGTGAATTCAAAATGAGAGATATTGGCAGTTTTATTTTCTGACTAAAATTTAGCGACCCTTGGGCAGCCTGAAGTAGATGGTTAACTGCTCCCTGTGTCCCCCAACCTGGGATGTCGGCTTGGACCTCAGGGGTCATTGATACTGCCCAGAGTGTGGACATGCCAGTGACTTGGTACCCCCAAGTTGTGCTGAGGAGACCCCAGGGCAATCCTGCTCCTCAGGATTTGGCTTTGCTGGCGTCTGTCCTTTGCCCTATAGCTACATCCTGGGGGCAAAAGGCCCTGTCTGGATGGTCAGGCTCAGTGCCACATCATCCATTGTACATTCTCTGCCTGTTGAGATGCAGCATGGACCTTGGGTCATCTGTGTGCCCCAGAGCTGCTTCTCCAAGGGAGGGTCTGGAACAGCTGCTGGAGAGTGTGCCCCGAGTCTGCATCAGAATCCCTGCCTGACACTGCCCAGCCTGCACCGGCCACCCGTAGACATGGAGGCTTCCAGCCTGGGGCGCACCCACATTCTGCCCACCCTCCCCCAGGAGTCCAGGCGAGCTCATGGCCCTGCTGGAATGCAGGCGCTGTGGCCACGGGAGCAGCCTGGCGCCTGGCAGCTTGTTATAAAGAGCTCTGGCTCAGACTGCCCGCGGCGGTGGCTGCGTGGTTGTGGCTTCAATCGGGTAGTCCCCTGGGGCCTTGGTCAGCCACCTGTGGGGCCCCTGCCCAGGCCTCAGCTAGCTCTTTAGCCACTCTGCCAGAGAGGCTCCCTGGCTACAGCAACATGACAAAGCCATGTGCCCAGTGGACTGCAGGGACCTGGATTCTACAAGCAGTGGCTGGGGGAAGCCCTAGAGACACCTGGGACAAATGTACAAAAGCTTCCCCCAGTGTGGGTGCATTGAGAGTACTAGTTCCTGAATGCTGGGCAGGGTTGGCCAGCCTGGACCTGGGAGTACATCCTCAGTGTGATGGGACTGTGGAAGACCCCAGGAGGCAAAGGAGGGGAAGCTTGTTTCTGAGTCAGCCAACTTGTCTCCAGGTGTCAGGAACGGGAGAAGGGACTGGAGAGGGTGCTAAGGGGTAGCAGAAGGCTGGCTCCTGCCCTCCCTGACAGCTGTTTTGTATGCAGAAGGACGGGACCCAGTGTGAGCCAGCTGGGCACCTCAGCCTGGCCTGGCTCCACGGGTGGCTCCAGCACTGAGGAGGTGACCCACCCTCCTGGGCACCACAAATGCAGCAGGCCTGCCTTGTAATTTTCATTGTCGTTGATGCCAGTTAGGAATGACGCTGTGCCTTCCTCTGTCCCCAGGGGAGGGAGAGGTGGCCTAGCCATGGGGCTGAAGCCAAGAGGGCAGCAGGGGCATCCGGTTGGGGTTTTTGCCAGTACTCTAATTTGGTGGCTGTCGCTGCCCTTCCCCTCTGTGGAGCCCATGACGTGGCTTAGAACTGGGGTGCTACCCTCCAAGTTGGTTCCCTGATCTTGGGGTTCCCCTTAAAGTGGTCTCTGTATCAGGAGTGCTGAAGTGACTGAGATGGAGGGAAGAAGGGAGAGGTTACAGCCCTGTACAGATTGCTGGGTGGGGTTCCTACTGTAAGGTCCTAAATCTTACCCTGGCCCTTTGCTGGCCGAGTGGGCTGCAGAGGGGTGGGCTGGGATCGAGAGTGCATGGCTACTTCAGCTGAGGCTCTCTGTCCCCAGTCCATGGACCGAGACCCTGTGGTGTGCCACCCTGACTTGGAGGACCTGCTGCAGGCGTGGCCAGCGGAGCTGCCTGATGAGTTCTTTGAGGTGACTGTGGACGATGTGAGGAGACGCCTGGCCCAGCTCAAGAGTGAGCGGTGGGTGCCCTGTCCCAAGTCCTCCGCCTTGGACATCTTCCATCCATGGTGGTCCCGTGTAGGTGCTGCCCTGGCTGTCAGTCCTGCCTGCCCTCTTTGAGGTGCGAGGGGGCTGCCACAATCTGCTCATATCTGCCCCTTACGTGGGTCCCCACCTTGGGGTGGGGGACCCAGGTGGGGGCTCCTGTCTCTTACTGCCCTCTAGGGGAGAGAAGCCCCAGAGGTTGTAAAGGAGGAGTCCCGTGGCTTCTGGAGGGTCTGTGCTGATGGGACCTGCAACCCCTCCCCCACAGGAAGCGTCTGGAAGAAGCCCCTTTAGTGACCAAAGCCTTCAGGGAGGCTCAGATGAAGGAGAAATTGGAGCGCTACCCAAAGGTATGGGGGCATGTGTCTGAGAGGGGCCTCCTGTGGCTTTTGTGCAGGGACGTGCCCCAACCATGTGACTGTGATAGGCCCCACAGGTTACTCTACAGCTCACAGCACTGGCCAAGGGACACATGCTTCCCAACGGTGGCCAAGCATGAGAGGCTTATGCAGCTGAGATTATCTGTTAACACCCCCAACATTTTATGACAAAATCCTTTTATTGTAGTGCTAGGGATTGAACTCAGCTTCATGTGTGCCAGACAAACACTCCATTTCTTAATTACACCCCAGCCCCGTGTGAAAATCTTCAACAGAGCAGATTCGGTTTTTTGTTTGTTTTTGGTGGAAGTGGGTTTTGAACTCAGGGCTTCACAATTGCAAAGCTCTACCACTTGAGCCACACCTCCCGTCCATTTTGCTCTGGTTATTTTGGAGATGGGTTCTCACGAACCACGATCCTGTCAATCTCAGCCTCCCAAGTAGCTAGGATTACAGGCATGAGCCCCGTTTTCTGAACAGGGTCTTGCTATCCTCCTGCTTCAGCCTTCTGAGTGCTGGGATCACAGTGTGCACTACCACACCTGGCTACCAGGAAGCAGATTTTCGGTGTGATTTCAGAACTTATGTATGGGTATATATGGGTGCCTGACTATCTTTAGCCCCAGCCTGAGGAGCATGGGGGATGGCTGGGGGTAGCTAGCACTTCTTGGAGTGGGGGCTGCATGGTGAGGCCTTCTCAGTACTGGGGCTTTAGCTCTGGTCCTTTCTGACTGCTCTACTTGTCCTGGCCTAGGCGGCACTGAGGATCCTGTTCCCTGATCGATACATCCTGCAGGGCTTTTTCCGTCCCAGTGAGACAGGTGAGCTGCCTGCTATGGAGGTAGACACTGAGCCCCCCTTGATTCCTTCCTTTCAGACCACAGGACTGGGGTCACTTGCCCTTTGGGCTCCAGAGAGACTGGGCAGTTGCAGGCTGCTATACTCTCTGTGATATTTAGATGGCTCTGAACTTGCAGTGTTGGGTGGGGCCATGCCCAGCACAAGTTGTGGGCTAGCTGTTCCCACAGGCTCAGTGGGAAGAGCCTGTGTGCCTGCTCCTTCTGGGCGTGTGTGGACAGGGGTGCCCAGGACTCACCTTGTGAGGAAGGTAGTGAGCCACCAGGTCTAGAGTGGGTCTTGGTGGTCTGTTCCAAGAGTGCGCCCAGTGTGAGGTGTGGAGGCCTCACACTGGGCAGAGCTGAGGTTGGAATTGTGAGTGAGCACGAGGTGCAAGGGACTCTCTTGGCTTGGGTAGGCAAGGGCCTGGCAGTGGACAAGCCTGTCTTGCAGCAGGTTGAGGGTCCCAGTATCAGCCTACTGCGTGGTCCAGCCAGGCTGAGCATCTGAGAAACCAAGAAAGGAACTGTTGAATCCCCAGCCCTGGGGCCTAGCCTCTGCCAGGAGGGTAGGAGTCACATCTTGAGTTGCTTGGCAGCCTGAGGCTGGCATCCCCGGCTGGCATCCCCAGGCTGGCTCTGTGGTGCTCAGACTTTAGGGCCTCAGGCAATAGGGGCCAGGAAGGTAGGCCTAAAGGCAAGTCATCTGGCCCAGTACACCCTCCTCCTCATCCTCTTCCCTCCTCCACAGTTGGAGATCTTCGAGAGTTTGTACGGAGCCACCTGGGGAATCCTGAGCTCTCCTTTCACCTGTGTGAGTCCTTCCTCTAGGCCTAAGGCCAACCCGCCTTCTCTCCCTGTTGGTGGTTGGCGTTTGGAAACTAAGCTGTCCACAGCTGGCTGCAGTCCAGGGCGGGAAGGATCTGTATCCCGTTTCCCAGCCTGTGGCTCAAGCTTCAGAGAGGGGGAAGTAGACCAGGGAAGCTGCTGGCCTTGGATGGTGTCTGGATGGTGAGGGGCCTCTCTGAGCCCCTCCCCAGGGTTTTGCAGCAGTGGAAGAGGAGAGCAGAAGGCTGTGACCTGACCTGAGGGTCTCTTCAGAAATGCCCACCTGAGGCTGTTGCCTTGCCCTCAGACCTGTCTTCCTGGAGGTGTGGGGGGGGGCAACAGGCTTGCCAACATAGCCCCGTCTCTCCACAGTCATCGCTCCTCCCAAAACCATCCTGGATGATCACACGCTGACCCTCTTTCAGGTATGACTGCCCCGCTGGGGGTTCTGGCAGGGCCATACTGTGAGTGCCCGGGGGGTGCCCTGTCAGGCACTGGTGGCAGTAATAAAGCCTTTTAGAGTTTAGCCAGTGAATTCAGAGGGAGCAGCACACCTCTGAAGTTGGTTCTGAAAGGGCTTTCCAACCTCAGCTTCCTGCCCAGGGCAGGGATGGGCCTGCCTGATTGCCTGACCTGCTGGCCTGAGCAGGAACTTGCTCAGGCCACTCTGAGGTACTAGCCTTTGGGCTCTTGGGTGACACCAGGCCTGGTGACTGGGCTGGTGGAGAGCTGCAGGAGGGCTGGAGCCCTGGGCTGGAGGGGCTGCCTGGCCTGTTATCTCTGCCCCTCTTCCTGTGCCTGTCCTTCCCCTGAACTTGGTTGCCCTCTGATGAGAATGCCATGGTGGCTCTTTTCTCTCCCACCAGGCCCCTAAAAAGTCCAGAGAGCTTCAAGGCTGAGGCCACTTGATCCTGTGCCCTGCTGGCTGCCTTTCAGAGCCAGGAGGAATGAATGTCCTGTCCCTTGGCCCCCTGGGAGAGCAGCTAGGCCTCCCTAGCCCCTCTGGCCTAATGGTTTCCTTTTTAAAAATCTCTTCAGATATTTTAATTAACAACAGAAGCAAAGGCCTCTGCAGAGGTCTGCGTTGGGGGTAACAGGCTGCACTGGCTGCCTGGAGCTGTCACTGTTGGTGAGATGGGGCACGGAGCAGGCGGGTGGGCTGGAAGCTCACCAAGGGCTGCAGAAGTGGAGCCACATCACCCTGGAGTGCAGGAGCTTGGGGCGCAAGCCCATGACCTGCAGTTCCCTTCGTGGTCCATAAACACCTCCCCACCCCCGAGTAGGGCCTCTTTCCTCCATCTCCACCCTTCCCCAACTCCCTGGCCAGCCTGTTGATAAACATTGAATTTGGAAGATGCTTTGGGATGGAGGGCCAGTGCCCAGCCCCCAGTCTTTTCCCCCCCCCGGTTAGGAGTCCCCCACCTCCCTCCCACAGAGCCCCATGGAGCCTCCAGTCTGTCCTAGTCTGATTCCTGGTGACACTGTGCCCCCTGCCACCAGCAGCCGTCTCCTTTCATCCGTCAGCTCAGTCTGGAGCCGCAGGGCCTCCTGAGGGGTGGTGTCCCTGCCTGCTGCCATCAGAGCTGGCAGGGCTGAGGGAAGGAAGCCTGCCCCTCTCCGGCGGGTGAGCAGGCGCGGTGCGGAAGCCACAGCTTTCATGTCTGGCAGGGCTAAGCTCTGCTGCTGGGGGTGGGAGTGTCTGGGCCAGCCCTTGGCTCCAGAGTACTATGCAGCCTGCATGTAGGGGACACCACAGGCTTAGGAGAACAAGGGCGGGGGGTGGTCAGGAGTGAGGACAAGGACCAGGAGAATGTGGGAACAGAGGCTTCAAACCTTCTTCCTGGGCCTCAGCCTCTTTAGTATGGGTACCACCCTGAGCCCTGGGGCCCTTGCCCTGGCTCTATCCCAACCTCCACCCGCTACTTCACCCAGGGCCCTGGAGACCAGCAGTATTCTCTAGGGACCCTCAAGATGAGCTTTGCCTATCAGTCCCATTGGGGGAATAGGGCCCAGCAGGAGCAGACCTAGACCCTGGATCCAGCCCACCTGGTCTGCGGTGGTTCCTGAAGCATAGCAGGTCCTGCCTCTCTTGCCTTTGGTGTGTGAGACTATACCAGTTGCCCCTCATCTTACTGCCACACCATCCTTCCTCTGCTAAACCTTAGTTATCCACAAGACCAGGGGGTGGCTTGGAAGTTCACAGTCAGGTCTATTCCATCCCCTTTTCCATGCTTGTCTGTGCTGGGGGAGGGCAGATGAGACTGAGCTTAGTTCCAGGCATGGGGCAAAGTGGTCCATGGAGGCTGATAAGGGAGCAGAGGATGGAATCCCCTTTCTGTTGGCCAGGGTAGTCTGCTGTCCATTTGTCCCTCGTTCCATCAGGATCCAAGAGACCCAAGCTAATGGACAAGGGCTTCAGGCCTTCAGGTGGGCATTAAGGGGTAATGGGAAGCTGGGTTCAAGAGAAGCCCCAGGCTTCCCTGCTTGGGGGCCTTTTTCCAAGTTCAGGGCAGAAGAAGAGTAGGGATGAAGTGGGCTCTAGACTCTGGCTGGCTGGCAGCTCTGAACAATGCCATCTTTGCATACCCCTATCCTGAATCAGGTGAGACTCAGTGCCAGTGCAGGGCATCAGCATATAAGGAACCAGTGAGCCCCACAGCTGGGAGGTTTCTTGTCCAGTTCCCTTGGAATGTACAACCTACTCTCCTAGGCTGTAGGGAAGAAACTATGGTGTAGACTGCCCACTCACCTGAGCAGGGCTCACCCTGGCCATACCTGAGGTGTGCTTGTAGTAGGGAGGCAGGGACACAAGGAACCCCAAGGGATCAGTCTCGCTTTCCTGCATGGTTGTTAGTCCTAGGGAGGAAAGTGTGGTAGTATTGTTCTTGGGGTACCAGCCAAGGTAGGGTTTTGTTCCTGGGAGCCTAGAGAGTATAGAAACCTCACACATTCCTAGGGGATTCAGCTGAGGGTTTCCACAGGTTGGAGTGGGAGGTGCAGTAGAGCTCGGGGATCACTTTTGGGGTTTATATGGCGGCCCAGCCTCCCTGAAAACCACCCAGCCTTGAAGCCACCCAATCTGTTGCCTTACTGCCTCTCTCTCCTTTGAGGGTGAGGACAGACTGAGTTACTGCATGGCCTTATACTTCCCAAAGCCGGCTGTGAAGCCCTTTCCCTCTCTTGGTACACCTGGGTCCCCTCTGCCTTTTCTGCACTTCCCAAGTACTGCCAGGTGAGGGGGCTTGCCTGTGGGGGTTGTAACGAGCACCAGGCACACCCATAAATCCCTCCTTATTTTCTGAGGGAGCCCCCTTGGCAGTACCTACCATGTTTCCCAGAAGGGCCTGAAAGACAGGCTGCAGCCTGCATGTTAACCCCGCTGGTCCCTGGCACTGGGTGCAGAGGGTGGGCCTGGCCACAGCAAGGCTAGCTAGGTGGGAGATAGGGTTGTCCATGCTGCACTGAGGAAGGTTCTGGCACTGTCCTCTTCATGCCCCCTGCCTGGCTCCCTGGCTCCTTCCGGCGCCTCTCCAGGGGCACTAGGGCAGCCCCCCGCCCACCCCACAGGCCTCTTTTCAGGATGCTTTGATCGCACGCCTCACAATTGGGTTTCAAAGCATTCACCGCCCTTGTTTGTGTCCCTCGGCTGCCGGCTGAGGTTTCAGCGTTCCTAGGCCTGGCCTTTGAAGCTTGCTCTTATTAATCTTTTAACATCCCCCAACCCCACCCACCCCGCCCACCCCTGCAAGCCTGTGGCACACGGTCAGAGCAGCCTGTAGCCGCATGGAAAGAATGGGAAAGAATGCCCTCAGCCAGCAGCTGCAGCCCCTTACCAGGACATTGGCAGGCTCCTCACTGGCTCTGGCCCTGGTAGCCCTTGGCCATGTCAACCAGGCCCAGCGCCCACCTCCCTTTGGTGCAGAGGCCAGAGAAGAGGGAGGGATGGGATATCCTTCCTACAGAGGCTCTGGGGCCTCTGCAGCTCTGAGGGTACACCACTGTCCACCTGTCAAGGAATCTTGGAAGCCATGACCCCAGGGAGGCAAGGAACCCTATCCACTTTCTTCTCCCTGCCCACACTTGTGCCCAAGCAGGCGGGCCTGGTCCCTGAACAGAAACCCTGTGTCCTTCACCCTGCGTGGGTGATGTGGTTCAGAAGGCTTCCCTTGCAGGTGTCTCAGTTGGGTTTGCAAAGCGTTCACTGCCCTTGTTTGGGTGGGATAGGAGGAGCTTGGGACTGGCTGGCCATGGCTCTCTTTCCACTAGCCCAGTGGTGATGGCCTGCCTGGGATTCGCAAAATAACTTGGTTCTGGAAGCCAGCACCCTGCCTCATGTGGGGAGCCTGCATTCCCAGGGCACTGCTATCTCCCAGTGGGTCTGGGTAAGTCCCCACCTGAAGGAGGCCCTTGCTCACAGTCCTTCACTCTGTTTTTGGGCTTAACCAGGTGGCGAGTCCCTGGGGAGGTGTGGTGTGGACAGTCAGTGGAATGGCACAGACCTCCCTGTCTCTGCCATCTCTGTTCCCAGACAAAGGCAGGTTACCCTTCCCCTATTGTCAGTCCTCAGACTCCCCATCCACGTAGCCCTAGGTCTCTCATCTGCAGGGCAGGATGTTCTCTAGTCACAAGCTCAAGTACATGGTGGACTTTGGGTGATGGTCAGGAACTTGATTACTGGTCCTGCTTCTGGGCAAGGAGTGAAAAGAGATGGTACTGTTCAAACAAGAAGTGTAGTTCTCAGGTACCGCTTATACTGCCCTATATGAGGTCCCTGTGGTCTATACTGGGCAGAGCACCAGAGGGAAGGGCCTTGGCCATCACCAGACCCTGGACCCACTGGATGTTCTGTTGGCCCTCCCTGAACCCCCTGCCCTCCCTGCAGGCAAACCTCTTCCCTGCTGCCCTCGTGCACTTTGGAGCTGAGGAACCAACAGGTGAGTGAGGCCCCCACCCTGCTGACAGCCAGCCATCCCCAGCCCCAAATCCCAGCTTATCCAACTCCCAACACGAGATGCCCTAGAGGACAGTCAATCTGGGGACCGCATAGATTTGGGGGATTCTGTAGTTCCTGATGCCTCCCTCTCTAGGCACCTGCCCAGCCACACTACCCTCCCAGAGCTGAGCATGTGTGTGGAAGGTGGGGGACTCATTTGAGGATGGGCTTTTTGTCCTCTGAAGCTCTCTACCTGGAGCCAGGGCTGCTGGAACACACCGTCTCCCCATCTGCAGCTGATGTGCTGGTAGCTAGGTAAGTGTCCATAGGGGTGAATGGTGCCTCTGATACAGTGCTGCTATCCTGGTCTTGGTTTTTCATCCCCAGGTACATGTCCAGGACTGTCATGTCTCCACCCTCGCCAGCAGCCCCTGACCCCATACCCCTGGAGTCTGAGCCAACTCCTGAGGAGGGAGCACCAGGGCCCTCAGAGCCCATCCCAGGGACAGCCCAGCCTGTGAGGAGGAGCCTGGGCAAGGTGCCCAAGTGGCTGAAGCTGCCAGGTGCCTGCCATGGATTGGCTGGGTGGGACAGGGCAGCCGGGCAGGAGCTCAGGGCTCTGTGGTCATCCTGGTGTGTTTGCACTACAGCCAGCAAGAGGTGAGAACTGCCAGCCCAGAGGTGCCCATCACTGGCCACAGGACCCCACCCCCCCACTCACCCCGAGCAGGAATAAAGACACGCGCTTCTCTCAAGGCCCGCTCATTGTCCTTTCTGCAAAAAAGGCTATGGGTCTCAGTCCAGCTCACTCTCTTGTGCTTCTACCAGCTGGCCCCCAGGGGCCTGGCTGGATTGTGGTGTGCTCCCATCTACAAGGGCTCAGAGATCCCTCCTGAAAGGCCTGGGCAGGACAGAGCCCAGGGGTTCACTGGCTTCCTTGTCTAATCTCTTGACTCATTCTCCTATGAGGACAGAGGTGCAAGTTATCTGCAACCCAGGACCATGCCAAGCCTTAGGCACAGTTCTGAGGGAGGAGGAAGACCACCCCTACTGCAGAGCTGCCTTGGGCAGGACCTGGCCTGGAGTCTCAGGTGACTTCTTCCTATGCTCCCAGCCTAGTTGTGAAGCCAGTTGCAACACTTTAGTTGGCTGGAGCCAGCCCCTCTCTGCAGGAAGTCGCCTGACTTCCACTTGCACCCCAGGGGTTAGATGCTGCAAACCCACCAGCAGGGGGCAGAGCTGGGCAGCATGCACTAAAAGCAGCTTTGCCCACTGAGCTCTGCTCTAGGCCAGTGGGGCTTAATCCATCTGGCTGCTGCCTCCAAGACCTCCCAAGTAAGGAGGCCCCCCCCCCACGGAAAGCAGCTGGTGTCCTTTCTGCCCCAGGGCCTGACTACACCCCTTCCCCATGGGCTCTGGTAATCAAAGCAGTTTTGAGGGCTCCTGGGAAGGGCTCCAAGTCATCCTATCCTACAAGGGCACTGAGGGGTTGGAGACCCTGCATGCCTCCTAAGAACTGGCACAAGGAGAGCTGACCAGTTAAAGCCTGCACATCAGAGATTTGTGTGCTGGACAACGCCTCTGGGTGGGTACCATACAGCTCCAATGTCTGAGGTGGCCAGTGGGCATAGTGTATGCCTGAGTTGCACCTTCCCTCTCCTGGGGTGGGGAGAGGTAAGGAGAGGCTCTTCTTTTCAGCAGGGCATCAAGGCAGGCACTGGCCCAAGCAGCAGGGTCCCTCTCATCCTAGACCTCCAGTACCAGTACCAGTGAGCCCTGTGGCCTGAGACTGGTTCATAACAACACCCCTGGACCCTACTGCTCACCAGTGGCAGCTGCTGTGGCCTGTGGCAGAAATAACATTTCCCAAGCAAACCATCCACATGTGCGAAGGCTCTGGTTTCACTGTCTCTCAGGCAGTGTGTGCACACATGCTGTTTGTTATCCTGTCCCTCCCAAGAGTTCTGCCCTCATCCCACCAAAACGGATGGAAGGACGCGTGGGGCCAAGGCTTTGAAGCAACTTGACCTTGGGTGATTAATGGCAACAAGAAGGCTGAGCCTGGGAGAGACAGTGTTGATTTATTGATGTCACTTTGTAAGAACAAATTTATAGCTCAGGGAGGCATCCTCTGAGGGGAGGTTCAGGTGGCTAAAAGGCTGCACATCAGCTTTGATGTCGGGTGGCCAGAAGGCAATGCTGCCAACAGCTGGTTTGTTTGTAAAACACACAGGCTACCCAGGGTGGCTGCAGCTGGCGGCAGACCAGTCCACCTTTCCCCCGCACCTGCCTCACTCAGATTCCAAGGGGCCTGTAAGCCATGAGCAGAGAGGACACCAGGAAAGGCAAGGGTTGCCTGGAGGCTGGAGAACACTGGGAACAGATGGTGATGCTGGTGTGAACCCACACCAGAACCCTCAAGCCACAGAAGACAGGAGGCACATTGGCGGGGAAGCAACCCTGGGGTAGGGATGGTCTCCAGGAGAGGGCATTCTAGAAGTCCAGGAGCTGTGGAGATGAGTGTTCAGAGTGACGAGCTGGGCACTACCTGATGTTGCAGGCTGCCCACCTGTGCCCCACGTACCAGCTGAGGAAGCACCTTCTCCAGCTGGTCCAAGTCCACAATGGTCACATCCTCTGCCTGGGCCTGTCGGACTCCACGGACAGCAGCTTCTGGCATAACACCAGAAAGGGAAGTGGAAGAAGCTGGAGGGCTTGCCCCGACCCCTCCCTAGCCCACTCCACTGCAGCCCTCAGAAGAGCCAGGTGGTGGCTCCAGATTAACAGCTTGTCAGGGACAGAGCTTAGGTGTTAATAGAAAACTTGTCAGTTTTCCCCTGAAAAATAAAACAAGGGCTGGGGGGCATGGATCAAGTGGTAGAACACCTGCCTGAAAAGCACAAGGCCCTGCTTTCAAAGCCCAGTACTGCCAAAAATAAATAAGGAATCCTGAGTGTTCTGGTACTGCAGGTCCCTTGGCTCACCCATGACGAAGATCTTCAGCAGCTCCCCCATGAGCTGCAGTGCGTCCCCGCTGACTGCAAAGGGGAGAGATTATGTGACCCCTTCTTCCTTCTCTCCCTCCTCCCTCCATCCTTCTGCTGGCACCCGCACCTTTGGTCTTGCCATCCCTGAAGTGCAGGTGCAACAGTCTGCTCACCAGCTCCTGGAGGGGAGGAAGGGTCACCACCAGCCTCTCCACAGGCCCCTGGGCATTAGTTCTAGATGGAATGAGCTTGTGACTTCCAGCTGGAGACACGGCTACCCTGGGACCCCAGAGTGAGGAGCAAAGCCAGCTGGGTCTCCTGGGCAGGGGATGTTCAAGGGGACTGGTGGTATGGGGGTAGGTTTTTCCCGGGCTTGAGACCCCAAAAGGATGTGGTAATCTGTAAGCAGGGAAGAGGGCTCGGTTCACTTGTTCACACGAAGAGTGGCTGGGGCAGATGGAACTGAAGCTGTGCAGTGTGTGAAGCCCTGAGACCATACAAAGTCACCAGCACGAAGGGAAAGTGAGGGCGGCGGCACCCAGTGCAGAGAGCAGGTGGAGAGAGGCTGGGGTGATGCGGTTGTCAAGACGACGGGAGCGTAGCGCCACCTGCTGGTCCTCACCCAGGAAGGTACCAGAAAAAGACACCTGTCCCGGGACCCCCAGTTTGCTGCCCCTAGAGAACTGCCCGGCGCCGAACGACAGACAGCTCCGAGGTCGTTCCACGCACAAACAGCAGTGAGTGGAAAGGGACGGGCCAGGAGGAACTGGGACACCCCGAGCTCCCGCCCTAACAGCCTCTCCCTCCTCGCCACCCTCCCTGGGGACGGCCTGCTCGTCACTGTCGCCTGTAATGACCCCAGCCCCAGCTCGAACCGAAGCCGTCAGGGTTCCCGCTGCCCAGCAGGGCTTGTTCCGGAGACAGGCGGGCTCGGCGTGGCCTCGGTGCCTCCCTCCGGGATCCGAGCCCTCCGCCGGGCCGGGCCTCCGCCGAAACGAAGGCTCGGAACCACGGAGCCGGCACCGTCCCCGTGCGCAGCGCGCGGGCCGGAGTCGGACGCTCTGGGCGTGGCCCGGGCGCGACCACGGGACGCCGTGCCTCGGTTTCCCCCTGGCAGGTGGCTGAGTCCGTGTGACCGCGCCGGTCGTGGGAAAGGCCCTGCCACTGCGCGGGGACACGGAGGACTTCCAGTTCCCGCGCTCCTACGCCGCCTGCGGCACACCGGCTGCCCGCCGCCCCGTCCCGCCTGCGGACAGCCCTAGGGGCGGCAGGGCAGCAGCCCGGCTCTGGGTCCTCCTGGACCCCGCGGGCAGTGCGCCCTGCCGGCCCTCTGCAGACCCGCCCCGTCCAGCCCCAAGCCGTCCACATTCACCCAGCTGCAGGACCTCCACCCTCAGAGGCACGAGCGCACAGCGCGCCCGCACAGGTGTCACGCGGAGACCGCAGTATCGGCGCCAGCACCGAGTCGCCCCGCTAGTCTCACCTTCCGGAAACCAGAGCTGGCTCCCTCCATGATTTCAGCCTAGGCGCGGACTCTGCGGAAACCCCTCCCGGCGTTCCAACCAATGAACACGGAGCGCGCCTTCCTGGATCCCCGCCCCACAGGATGCCAGCCAATGCGCATGGAGCGCAGCCCCAGGAGTCCCCGCCCCCCATCACTAGCCAATGAGCCGGAACGTGCTGCCCCCGGATTGCTGCCGTCCGCGCGAGCCCGCCTTTAACGTTCATTGGCCCGCGGCGATCGCCGTCTCCGCAACGCCTTCTGGGAGTTGTAGTTCTCGCCGCTCTTCCCGGCGCGACGCGCTCTTCCTGGATACTGAGGCTCGCGGGCGGGTGTAGAGCCCAGCGGCGAGCCAGGGCCCGGGCGCGAGGGCAGGCTGGGGGCCGCAGGGCAGATCTGGGGTACGTGCGACGCGCCTGCCTGCTAGAGGTCCCCCCTACCGGACGCTCTTCTCCTTGAGAGGTCCCCGACCACCCTTCATCCCGCCCTGCTAGGCCTCCCGTTGGGAGGGAACAGCGCAGCTCGTCCCACGTCCCCGCTGGCTGAAGCAGCGCCTTCGCTTAGGGCTGACCACACTGAACCGTGGGGCTTAGTGGCTACCGGGGATTCCATGTAGACCTCCCCTCTCGGGAGGCCTGGCCAGCTCACATGGGGCCTGTCTCTAGGGCGATGCCGGGGAGGTCATGCCAGCACGCGGGGACATGGAGGAGTTCCGGCGCTCCTACAGCCGCCTCTGCAAGGAGAGTGGGGCTGAGCCCCAGGAGGCTGTCCTGAAGCAACTGCACCAGCTTCCGCGGGGCCGACTGGACCTGGCCACGCAGAGCCTGACGCCGGACACCTGCAGGGCGCTGGGCAAGCTGCTGCAGAAGCAGACACTGTTGACGGAGCTCGTCCTCAGCGACTGCATGCTGAGTGAGGAAGGTGGGCCATCCGGCATGGGGCTGCCTCTGCAACTTCCTAGGGGGTTCAGGCCTTTGCTCTAGGGCCGGCCTCAACCCTGTGCCTTGGCTTTGTTCGGCCTGGGTAGCTGCTGGAGGCTGGATTGCTTCCTCCTCCCTTTCTGCTTCTCGCACTCTGGTAGTCAGGGCAGTTTCACTCTGTAGAAGAAAAGACGCCTTAACGTCCCCTGCATTTGTGGTTTCACACACGCTGACTTGAGAGAGGTCTCAACCGCCTGGCTCTGTGCCTGGCAGGATGCAGATGCGCCTAACATGACCTCACAACAAGTGGGAAGACATTTCCAGTGTGAACCTTGACCAGTGGAACCACTGGGACAGCTCTCTCTCCTGCACCTGCCCTGCTGTGGGGTCTACAGCTTGTGACAGTCTTCCTCTTACACAGGGGCCACACTGCTGTTCCAAGGGCTCTGTGCCAACACTGTTGTGCAGCTTCTGGATCTAAAGGTGAGCAGGCCTGCACCCTGGTAGTATAGGAAGAGACACAGGGCCTGGTATCTTGACCGTGGCCAGAAACTGTAAGAGCTCCTGGCACCCAGAGCCTCTGCACTGCTCTGGGTATCCCATGCGTGTGGCAGTGGCTTGAGGGTAGAGCTCAGGAGGGTGCCTACTAAGATCAGGAAAACTAGAGCCTGATAGCCATACCTTCACCCAGAGCTTGCCTCCCTGGCTTTGTCCATTGCCTGACCAGAACCCTGGTCATGGATGTGGTATTCAGACCCCAGCCAGGGCGACCAGAGTAACCAGCCAGGATGTCCTTATCCTAGGGCAATAACCTTCGAGCTGCAGGGGCCGAGGCTCTGGGAAAACTGCTCCGACAGAACCAGTCCATTCAGAGGTAGGGCTGCGGTCCTGGCCCCACCTGCACCTCCCAGCCCCCTCTCTCTGTGTAGCCCAGGTGACACTGTCCTGGAGTCCATTCACTCCTTTAGGCCAGTTATCTGTGTTCCATGCCCATTGGTGGGGAGTAGACTAATATAAATCACTCAGGTGGCTCTAACCCCTTCCAGAGATCCCCTCACCCCTTGCAGTTCCAGGGCCCCCTGAGGCACCTTCTGTCCACGTTTCTTGTAGCATCACCCTGGAGTGGAATAACCTGGGCACATGGGAAGATGCCTTTGCCACCTTCTGTGGGGGCCTAGCAGCCAATTGCACCCTGCGGCAGCTGGACCTCCGCAACAACCAGATCAGTCACAAGGGGGCAGAGGAGCTGGCCCTGGCCCTGAAGGGCAATGCCACACTCCAGCAGCTGGGTGAGGTCCCCTTCACTGCATCCCCGTGGGGCCTGGGTGCCTCGGGCTGGATCCTATTGCTCCTTTGTGGCTTTGCTGCTGGAGGGGCTGGCCTGGGCTCCTGCTCTGTTGGTGACCACAGGCAGTACCCCACAAAGAAAGTGTCCTAAGGCAGATCAACTCCCCCACCCTGCCAAGTGCCTTCTGTCTGGTGACAATAGGTTTCCTTTCAGACTTGCGCTGGAATAACATTGGCCTCCTGGGGGGCCGGGCCCTGGTGAACTGTCTCCCCAGCAACAGAACCTTGTGGAGGCTGGACCTGGCTGGGAACAACATCCCCAGCGACATCCTAAGAGCCGTGGGTATGGGCACACAGCTCAAAGTTTGGAGCAAGGCATGGAGCCCTTTCACAGAGGCTCATCCACCTAGGGAGGAGGGTGGCTTAGGACTCGGGACAGGTAAGGTTATTACAGGAGTAGCTAGCCTCAGCTAAGACCCAAGGGGAAAAGGGAAAGAGCTACAGGCAAACAGCGGCAGCCAGCTTGCTTGGTGCTCACTGCCCACTGCTGCCTCGAGGCAAATGTGCTTCCTCAGTTCCTAAGACCCATGTAATCCAGGAGTCCCCCATCTCACAAACGGGAACCTGAGGCCTCGTGGCTTGGAGTCCCTTGGCCTGAGCCATGCTGATGGCCCAGCATCATGTAGATGGCCCAGGCTACAGCTAGGGAGAGGCTTCTTGGCATTTGCACCCATCACCCCCACGTTTGTAACTGTGAGCATGAGCAGTGTGGGTGAGCTTGGGCCTGGCGAACCGAACTCCATCCTATGTCACTCTCCTGTGCTGCAGGGGTACCATCTCCTACTGGCTCTGCCTGACTCTTCTGTTTCCAGCTTTGTGCTGTTCCAGCCCTGCCTGTGCACGGCTGTAGCCGTCATAACTGCTTTTTGGTTGTTTTTTAAATTTTTTTTGTGTGTGTGAGGTAGGGTCTTGCTACCAGGCTGACCTCGAACTTGAGATCCTCCTGTTTAAGCCTCCCCAGTGCTGGAGATACAAGCGTACACCATCACACCAGCTATCTGGGTTGTTCTAAAATGTAGTGTCTACCTCTTAAAGTTGTACAGTAGCCTTTGGCCTTTGGGGTGGAGTCCAGATGCCTCAGGATGGTAGTAGTGGAACAGCTTCCCCCACCTGTGCAAGAAACCCCTATACCAGGCATCAACTGCACTCAGCCCCACCCCAATAAGGTGCTTCACTTCCTGGTACACTGGAGGGGGAGTGATGATTTATTGTGTTCCCAAATGACCAGCTTCCAGGCACAGCCAGCACAGGGCTGGGCCAGCCTTTGGCTCCTTCTGTGGTTGAACAGCCTTCAACCTTGCTGTACTCCAACAGAGCAAGCCATGGCTCACAACCAGGACCGGCTCACTGCCCTCCGGGAGAGCCAGGCCCGCACGCACGTCCTTAGCAAGGAGGTCAGGCACCTCCAGGAAGAGAAGTCCAAGCAGGTGAGCACAGAGCCCTCACTGACCTTGCAGCTGCTCTGGCCCACCCTGGCTGCTGTTGATGCAAAGCCTGGCCAGCTTCCCCTATGGCGTGCTCATCCTCCCTTCCCCCAGGCCTCTCTGAGCCGATGATACCCAGAACTGAGGGGGCCTCCAGCCTTGTGTGGGCCTGCTTCCTCTGAGAGCTGGAGCCTGGCTTCCTCTGCAGGTTCTCCCTTTGAATGAGGCAGTGGGGCCAGGGAGACTGAGGCCTTTTCCACCTGGCTGCTTTGGTGGGCGTCTGCTCTCCTTTTCCTGACCAGGGCAGGGTGGTCAGGCTCTGGACCTGATGGTGCTTTCACTGGCTCTGTCCTCAGTTTCTGGACTTGATGGAGACAATTGATAAGCAGCAAGACGAGATAGCCAGGAGCAGCCGGTGAGTTGAGTCCAGGGCTTTTGGGAAAAAAGGCTGCAGCTCAGCTGGGGTGCATGGTGTTCAAATTCTGGCTCTTGACTGGAGCGTAACATAACCTGAGCCCTGTCTGTCACTTGTCCTCAAATGAAGTCATAGCATGTGCTTCCCATGGAAGTGGACTGGAGGTTAGTGGCAGGTGCAGAGTGCTTCCTGGCGTACCATAAACACATACTGAGAAACAGCTGCTGTCAAGGCCAGGAGGGACCAGGAACGCTCTGGGGTTTGGGTCTCCCAGAATCACCTCTCTGTCACAGAGCATCAGCGGCACGTGTGGGTCAGCTTCAGGAAGCCCTGGATGAGAGACAGTCCATCATCAATGCCCTCAAGGCCAAGTAAGCAGGGGAGGGGGCAGCCTCCAGAGATAAGGAGGAGCCCAAAGGAGAGAGAAGGGTGAAGAATCCTGTGTGTAGGCAGAGGCAGGACAGTAACCTATCAAGATTTTCTGGAGGAAGCAAGTATTGCCTGGGGTTTGAATGGGGGCTAACGAGTGAGAACAGGAGACCTTTGCAAAACAGGTGATGCTCCTGATGGATCTGGGGTGGGGCTGGCCCTCCCTCTTTGCAGGCTGCAGATGACCGAGGCTGCCCTGGCTCTGTCAGAGCAGAAGGTCCAAGACCTGGGTGAGCAGCTGGTCACAGCAGAGCAGGAGCGGCAGAGCCTGTCACAGAGGCAGGAGAAGGAGCGCAGGCTGGAGCAGCAGGTGGGGGCAGGGCCATGAACAGGTAGACGGGTGGGCATGCATGGGACAGCCCAAAGACAGTGCTCTACGGCCTTCTCACTCAGGAAGCTGTAGAGCGAGAGTCTAAGCTCCTCAGAGATTTGTCTGCTGCCAATGAAAAGAACCTGATGCTTCGAAACCAGGTACAAGGGTAATGGGTCAGCTGCCCAGGGAGCCCAGGGAGGAGTGGCTGAGCTGGACAGAGCTTCATCTGGTACTGCTGGCTTTCTAGATGGATGAGTTGGAGCGGAAGGTGAAGTCACAGCAGGAGCAGCTGTTTCTGACCAGGCAGGAGCTGACCAACACCTCAGCTGAGCTGAAGATTCGTGCCATCCAGGCTGAGGGTGTGCATGGGCAAGCCTACCATTGAGGGGACGGGTAGCCCAGAGATGAGGCACCCTCAGAGGACTCACTCTGCTCTTCCCCACTGGGCCTCCAGAACGCCTGGACATGGAGAAGAGAAGGGCCAAACAGAGTTTGGAGGACTTGGAAAAGCTGCATGTCAAGGAGGTGCTGTCTTAGACCTCCTGGCTCTCTCTAGTCTCCACCCCGCAGACTGTTCTTGTTGTGATGTGGTGTCCCCAAAGCATGCCCCTGGTCAGGTCCCCTCCCAGCCTTGAATTGGTGATGTCAAGGCTGCTGGGCAGTGACCACTGTGTGGCTGTAGCTCAGGCTACTGTGTCTCACCCAGCCTCCCTTGTTCCAGGGACATGGGGTACCAGGGCTGAGCTATGCCTTCCATCCTTGGATCCTGCCAGTCCCCTTGGGGCTGCCCTTTCCCAAATTACACCTGCAGGATTCCATGGGGGAAAGGCTGGGGGAGCCCATTCCTGCTAGTATTGCCTCCTGACCCCCACACTTGGGCAGGTGGATCACATGACCCGTCACCTGGAGGACAGTGAGCGGGCCATGCAGGAGAGGGTGCAGAGATTGGAGGCTCTTCGGTTATCCCTGGAGGAGGTGAGACCATTTGGGCTGGGGCTGAGCTCTAGCCCTGTGATGAGTGAGGGGTGGCAGCCCCTGGTGTTCCCAGCCTCAGGACCCTGGGGGAAGGGTCCTTTCCTGGTCTCAGCCTCATCAGGCCCCACCTTGTGGACTCACCCACTGCTCTGCCTGAGAGGTCAGAGACATAGATTGGCATTCATGCCCTTTTGGCCATGGAAATTCTACCCAGCGAGTAAGGACAGCTATCTAGCCCTTAGAAGGCTGCTGGGTGGTCCAGAAGGGACACTAGGCCATGGACAGAATGGGTTAGCAGATGGCTGTCTCCGGTGCAGGAGTTGAGCCGGGTGAAGGCAGCAGCACTCAATGAACGTGGCCAGGCTGAGGAGGAGCTCATCAAGGCCAGGAACCAGGCCCGCCTAGAGGAGGTGAGCCTTGCCCACAGGTGTGCATGGCCCCTATTGTAGCACTTCACAAGGGATTCAGGACCAAAAGGCTGACACAAGATGTGGGATCCTGCCTGAAGTGGGAGAGACTAGGCCATGAGCCCAGAGCTGCCAATAAGGCTGGGTACAGCCTGCACCTGGGGGGACTTGGCCCATCGTGCAGCCTGTACTGCGTGGGTAAAAGGAGGGACCAGAAGGACAGATGGAACCCAGCAGGGGATGTTCTGGAGGCAGGGCAAGTTAATTGGCTGCAGAACCAGACAAGTGATAACTTTTGTGACCCTGTGGAAACCTCCCCTCTGTGCTTGCAGAGGGGGCAGAGGGTCATTCCACATGCAGACCGTCCCTCCAGTTTCAAGCTCAGGCCAGGAGCCCCTAATGCCCAGCAGTCCCTCCATGCCCACAGCAACAGCACCTGGCTCACCTGGAGGAGAAGATGCGGTTGCTGGCACAAGCAAGGGATGAGGCTCAGGGTGCCTGCCTGCAGCAGAAGCAGACAGTGGCTGAGGCTCAGGCACGAGCCAGCCAGCTCTGTCTACAGGTGGAGGGGCAGCGACGACGCCTGGAGGACCTGCAGCAGGTAGCTGAGGTTCAAGGACCCCGGGCCCCAGGGGTGTGTGCTCTAGCTGTGGTCTCACACCTCACCCCCCCAACACACAATCTCTGGCAGGAGCTAAGCAACAAGGACCAGGAAAAGCTGGTGGAGGTGACCAGGGTGCGGGTGGAGCTGCAAGAGCAGATGGGCCGCCTGCAGGCAGAGCTGGCGGCCCAAGAGGGGCTGAGGGAAAAGGTGGCAGCCCTGGAGCGCCAGCTGAAAGGTGAGCGCACACCTCACCAGCTGGAGGGCTGACCTTGGCCAGGGTCCTGCTGGGAGAGGCGCCCCTTCCTCACTGAGCCCCTACTTGCAGTTATCACGAGTGAGCACCGGGAGGCGTTGCTGGACAGGGAGAGCGAGAACGCATCCCTCCGAGAAAAGCTGCGGCTCAAGGAGGCCGAGATCGCGCGCATCCGGGACGAGGAGGCCCAGAGGGCCAGTTTCCTGCAAAATGCAATCCTGGCTTACGTGCAGGGGTCCCCCGTGAGGGCCTTGAGCCCCCCAAAGTGAAGGGAGGCTTGGAGCACCATGAGACGGTGGAGGAGCTTCTTCCGCCCGCTTCTTCTCTTCCTCAAGGGCAGGGCTGGGGTCCGCGAGTTTCAGACGCAGTGGCCAGGCAGGGGCTCGCCTTAACATCGGTGCTCAATGGGCGCGCCTGCCCGCGCCAATGTGGGACCCTGCAGCTCCCCGCCTGGAGGACGCCGCACCGAGGAAAGGGCTCCTTCCGCACAATCCCAGAACGACGGCCGGGGCCAGTGACACGGTGGGAGGGAGTCCCGGTCCCGAGCGCAGTAGCCACGCCACCCGCGGCGGGGATAAAAATACACAACTTTTGCACTTGTGATACGCTTTGTTCCAGCGCCTTTCTTCAACCGCTGTCCCAGCCCCACGGGAAAGACCCTCCGTGGTAGGGCTGGGTGGCTCCCGATTACCGCCAGGGAGCTGGGAGGGCAGTGGGTTCTGCCCGCGTCTGGACTGGGACTGCAGACACCGGGCTCCACCGGCTGTTTCCCCGACTACGCGATGGGCGAGTGCTGCCTAGCGCCGCGCGCAGCCGCCCTGCGAGTCCAGATCGGCGGAGTCGCTGGCCTGCGCGTGCCGCCCCTTGCCCTTGGGTGTGTGCCGGGGCCCGCGCCACTGCAGTCGTGGAGATCGGAGGACAGACTGGGCCGCCGCCGCCCCGCCCCCGCCGCAGCTCGCCCCTGCCCCGCCCCGCCCGCCACGCGCTCGGCTGTCTTCGCGCCCGGCGCTCGGCGGCGCTCGGCTGTCTCCGGCCGCTCGCTCGGCGCTCGGGTCCGCGGCCGCTGCGGCGCCGGGCATTTCTCCGCAGCTCGGCTCGCGGCCGCGCCCGCCGCCGCCCGGCCCCGCGCCCATGCAGGCCATCAAGTGCGTGGTGGTCGGCGATGGGTGAGTGCGCGGCCCGGGGCCGCCGGGGCGGGGCGGGGACAGTGGAGCTGGCGGGCGGCTCCGGGGCGCGGCCCGGCGGGGCGGGGCGGCTAGCGGCGCGGGGTCCGGGTGGAGCGGCCCCGCTGCGCCCCCGCCCCAGCACGGCCGCGTGCGTCCCAAGGGCGGGTGGGATGGGATCAAGCTTTCCCTGTCCCGGGGCCTCTGGCTTGGGCCCACCTGATGCTGCCCGGTCCCCGCCCCGTGCTCCCAGTGGGTGGGGCCGGGCCTCTCACCTGCGCCGAGCCCTCGGCGGCTCCACCCTCCCACGACCCACCCAGGCACTGAATGCTCCGCAGTCGGCTAGGGCGCGCCTCCCGACCCAGGCCCCTGCTCCCGCGCCACTGCTTCCCCGGAGACCAGCCTGCCCTGGTGGTCCTCCCATCAGCCCCAGGTGGCTGTGAATCTGCTGATCCGGGAATCCCTGGCCACACCCCAGCCACCCAAACTGACCTCTGGATCTATGGGAGGGGCCTGTCCTTACTGGGTAAAGGGGCCGAGACTGGGCTTGCGAGCCACGTGGGCTGGCCTCTGTCTACAGTGCCGTGGGGAAAACGTGTCTGCTGATCAGCTACACGACCAACGCCTTTCCTGGAGAGTACATCCCCACTGTGTGAGTGGGCTCGGGTGGGAGGCGGCTGGAGCTGGCCATCCGGGACTGGGCGCATGTGTACGGGGCTCCCCTGGGCTCCAGGTCTGGCTCAAGTAGCCCTGGTTCAGGACTTCCTTGGTGGGGCAGACGGGCTGATCAGTTTCCATTTTCGTGCAAGCTTGTGACCCCCGGAGCCTGCTGGCCGGCTCCAGTGGCCTGGAACTTCTTCCCAGTCCCCGTCTTTCCTCCTCTGCTCCTCAGTTTTGACAACTACTCAGCCAACGTGATGGTGGATGGAAAGCCGGTCAACCTGGGGCTGTGGGACACAGCTGGGCAGGAGGACTACGATCGGCTGCGGCCACTCTCCTATCCCCAAACTGTAGGTGACAAGAGGGCCAGCCCCAGGAGCAGGGGAAGAGGGGGACACGCAGGGGCCATTTGTGTCCCCTTGACCACTCTTCATCTGTCTCTCTTTCCCAAGGATGTCTTTCTGATCTGCTTCTCTCTAGTGAGCCCAGCCTCCTTTGAGAATGTTCGTGCCAAGGTAGGACAGGACTGGAGGGTTCCCTCTGGGGGACGGCTTTCCCCAACAGTACAGCGGTCTCTTGCCTGAAAACCTCCCCCACACATAGTGCGGGGTGAACTCAGGACCTCCCACTTGCTAGGCAGGTGCTCTACCTTGAGCCACACCCCCTGCCACCTTGCCTGAAAACCTGGAGATACTGTTCTGAGGGAGATACTGAAGGTGGCCCTGGGGTAGGGATGGCATAGGTTGGTGGCTACAACTCACTACTCACTACTCACTACTTGGGGATGAACCCTGACTGGGGGCTATGGTACATCTCAGGTCTTCCTGGCTGGGCATTTTTGTTCCCTGTCATTTCCCCCACCAAGCCCACCAGACAGACCCCTGGTTACCTGAGAAGCAAAAAGAGTCAAGAGTGTATCAAGGGCAATGAGGAAGGGACCTCAGGAGCCAGGGCCTGCTCTGGGCAGGGCCAGGGGGTCCATGATGCCTGCAAGGTCAGAGCCTCTGTCTCCACAGTGGTACCCAGAGGTGCGGCACCACTGCCCCCACACACCCATCCTCCTGGTGGGCACCAAGCTTGACCTTCGTGACGACAAGGACACCATTGAGCGGCTTCGGGACAAAAAGCTGGCACCCATCACCTACCCACAGGGCCTGGCCATGGCTCGAGAGATCGGTGGGTGAACACAGCATGGCCCCAGGTGGGAGAGGCGGGGGTGTGCTTTGAGGGACCCTGCCCTGCCTGTATTCCCCAGCCCAACTGTCCTCACTCTTCCCCCCACCGCACTGTCCCTACTGTGCTGTTCCCTTACTCTCTGTCCCTCCCTCCCTGCTCCCAGGTTCCGTCAAATACCTGGAGTGCTCAGCCCTAACCCAACGGGGCCTGAAGACAGTGTTTGATGAGGCGATCCGGGCAGTGCTCTGCCCGCCTCCAGTGAAAAAGCCGGGCAAGAAGTGCACAGTCTTCTAGAGTCTGCCCACCCGGGGCCAGCCTACCAAGGAGCAGCCCCGGCTCAAATGTGCTGTCATGTGGAGCTGTCTGGTGTCCCTGAGTCTGCTGTGGGGAGTGGTGTGGGTGGGGAGGGGGAAGCATGGGGACAAGGCTGGGGTGATGGGGTCCTGTCCCCTCTGCCTCCAATCTGGGGTGCAGCTCCAGCCTTCCCTGGCCCCCATGGGAGGCCGGGAGGGAGCAGGGTCTCCCTCAGGGCTGCAGGGGCGGGCCCAGGACAGCCCCAGGATGGGCTGCCCTGGCGGGGAGGGTTGGGGGGGTGTCTGTCCATCGTGTCCCAGGAGGGGGCAGCCCTTTCTTCTTTTATACAATAAACATTCTCCACCAATACCTCCTGCCTTTCACTACCCGTTCTGCCTTCTTCCCTAGGGTAGCTTGCCCCTTAACTATCCACTTCCCACCCCCAGTGCAACGAGTGCAGAGGGACCCACAAGTTCTGAGCTTGACCCAGCCCTGGGTAAGAAGAGGGGCTACCTCCACCCCAAAAGAGACCTCTTAGATCAAAGCTGGGGTAAGCACCCTCAGCTGTGTATAGCCTCCGTGTGCTGACCTGGGGCCTATTAGATTCTGGGGGACACAGGCCAGAGTGCAGTGGGCTGTGTTCTCCAACAGCTCCCAGTTGTGCAGAGGGGTCAATCTGCAAAGAGGCTCAGGCCAGCCCAGGCCAGGTAGATCACCCCTTACTACCTGTGGCTTGTGTTAGAGGGAAGTGAATCAGGCAGAGGGGCCAAACAGACAAAAGCATAGACATCAGGGGGAATGAGGACTAGTGCTACTGAAGTGAACTGTGGTGGCAGCAGCCAGGTAGAGCCCAAGTTATGGATCAGGGGCTTGGACTTCATCCTAAAAGCCGCAGGCCATGACTCAGACATGTATCATGTCTGATAATGGTATCAGAAACTGGTGTGGGCAGGTGGCTTTATACAGGCTCAGGAGAGTAGATAATTACATCATCAGTAATTATTGTTAAACAGCCATTATTAATTAAGTTGTGTAAATTACAAATTAGTTGTTAAAAACAAAGTTAACAAACACATCACTTCCTAATTATTTTTGTACTATCTGTGTCTCGTGCTATTTCTATCAGTTTTATCTACCATGGCTACTATGCATCTCCGCCCACCTCCACATCCAATGACGTCAAGTGGGCAACTGTTGGAGTTTTACACCATGGAAAGTCACAAATTCCAAAGATCAGGGCTTGATTTATCAATGTTGGGGCTTAGGAAGGTGATTGAAAAGTGTGGATTAAACTTCAGTTTTGTCTTCACGTTGTGCACAGCACAAAGGTTAAAGAAATGTTCTCCAGTATAGGAAAACTGATCTAATTCAACAGAGAAGTTGTTCAGGTCACTGGCAAGTGAGTAAAGTTTGACACACTTCTACCTTGTTTCACATGTCTTACTTATCAACTGCAAGGAAGATCAACATTCATGTCAAAATCCACACTTATAATCCACTGCTCCACCTTACAGGTCTCCAGACAGGCCAACAGCTATCCTGGGTCAAATTCACCATCCTTTTTAAGGAGCCAGCCTTCTTTCTGGAAGGTCCTATCTAGCCAGGGAGCTAGCCAGGCCTGAAAGTCTCAGGTATGGGAGCCAGGCTACCATCTGACCTGTATCGTGGAGCTAATGGATCTCTGTTTACCTGAGAATCAGCACGACAGCTGGGAAGCGTCAGGTTTATTGGAGGGATGGGGATGGGGGGACAGCCTAAGCACGGGGCTGAGGTGTATATGGGTAGAGGGGGCTCAGGTGGCCAGGAAGCCCCCATCCACTGGCATAGTGGAGCCTGTGGTCATGCCACTTCGGTCACTCAGCAGGAAAAGGATGGCGTCCACCACGTTCTCCACTTCTGTGGGCCAGATGGAGGTCAGAGCGTAAACGATGACTGCCCCTCATCCTTCCCTTCACCCCTGGCCCCCAGACAGGAACAGGGACCACTGGTACAACTCAACTCCAATTTGGACTCTTGCCTGACTCACCAGCAAACTTGCCAAGTGGGATGCGGTCCAGCAAAACCTTAGCCTTGTGGGGGTCACTCCAGTTGGCCTGGCCCATGGGTGTCATGACCACCGTAGGGTTTACTGCATTCACACGGATCTGGACAGGGACAGGCAGGGATCAGCAAGGTAGAAGGGGCATGTGGACTGGGTGGTGGGAGGCGCCCCAGCCCAACTCACCTTGTGGGGTCCAAGTTCTAGGGCCATTGTCTTGGTCAGCATGTCCAGGGCACCCTTGGTGGAACCTGTGAGACGGGATTGTCATGGAGCCCAAGCAGGCCAAGAGTTGGAGATGGGGTGGGGATCAGGGCACAACTGGAATCACTTACAGTAGACACTGTGGTTGGTCAGAGCACGCTGGGAAGCCTGGCTGGACACGTTCACAATGGCCCCTGGGGCTCCCCGGGCTATCATGCCCCTGGCCACAATCTGAAATTGCAGAGGGATATGAGACAGAACCGGCACCATTCTTCAGCATTCCTACTCCTGACAAGCAGCGCAGCTCACCTGGGACACTTGGATGACAGCCCGCAGGTTCACATCAAAGGACCTAGTAGTAGATGGGCAGACCCTGGTCAGAGACAGGGACTATGGCTGTTCCCCTGACCCCAGGGTTCCTCCACCCCCCTGCAGGCTCACATGTCACAAGCCTCCTTGGTGATCTCCAGGAAGGGCTGCAAGAGTGCCACAGCAGCATTGTTCACCAGCAGGTCCACGGGCCCCACGCTGTGCAGTGCTTGCTCTGTGGCTTCCCAGTCTGCCAGGTCCACACACACGGGCTCTACCCCAGGACACTGCGTATATTGGGGCAAGGCACAGGTACCAGCAGCTCTGTGCCCAAGAAGGGGCACAGCTGGACCTCTGCCACCTGACGGAGAGGGGGCTGGGCTGGGAGGAGTAGGAGCTAGGAGGGTGCTTTCACCTGGAGGGGTCACGGTTGGGCGGTCAGGCTGCGGAGCCTCCCACCACCCAGTCCAGGATGCCCCTTCCGCCTTGCTGATCCCTGCCTGTCCCTGTCCAGATCCGTGTGAATGCAGTAAACCCTACAGTGGTCATGACACCCATGGGCCAGGCCAACTGGAGTGACCCCCACAAGGCTAAGGTTTTGCTGGACCGCATCTCACATGGTCCCAGCAGCCTCTTGGGCAAACCCAGGGCTACACAGCTCGTAGCCACGCCCACCTCCGGTCAGTGCACTTCCTCCCTGCCCCAGCGCTCCTGGCCCTGGGACAGCTAAGCAGACATTTCAACCTCCTTCCAAACCCAAGGGGCCAGACCTCTCTGCTGGCCGCCCGGGTGCCCACGCAGGTCACGCGCCCTGGGAGGGCATACGAAGGGTCTCCTCTAGCACTACCGCAGGACGCCGGGCCTGCGACGAGAAGGGCGGCAGGGGGCGCAGCAGATCCTAGCCGCCCGCTGCCCCTCACGGCCCGGACCGCAGCGCTTACCTCGCGGACAAGGCTGTCCAGGTCCGCTTGCGTTCGGCTCACCGCCACCACGCGGGCACCCGCCGCGTGCAGTGCCTGAACAGTGCTGCGCCCGATGCCTGAGAGAAGAGCGGCTCAGAGCGGGCGCCCCCTGCCCAACCCGCCGGCCGCCCCTCGCCCGCGCCGGCCGGCCCACCTTTGCCCGCGCCGGTGACCATCGCCCAGCGGCCGGAGAGGCCCAGATCCATGATTGCACGGCCAAGACCCTGAGCTCCGGGACCCGGACTTGGACCTGGGGGCGAGGCGCGGCGGAGCCAATCGCAGGGCGGCCTCCTGGCAAAGGGTGGGCATATTCAAATGATGGCTCCTCCCGTCATGGTGATTGGCCGATAGGGGGAGGGCGGGGCTCCGCTTGCCCCAGAGTGTAGCTTTTCAAATGGCCCCAGTGGTGAGACCCAAGCACGGGGCGTGGAATCGGTTTAGTGAGTCCCGTTCGGCACGTTTTGCCTGCCAAGATTATTACATGAAATAGAGTTAATACAGGAAAAAACGTGCAGCTACTTTTGACATGGGGAGCGCAGTCCTAACTTTCTGTGTAGTAGGGATCTGGTGATTGTAGGGCCCCTGATTCATCTCGGGCTTTTGGCCGGGAGAGGTGGATAGGCTGGAGGCAAGGACAGTCAGGTACAGCAGAAGCACAAATTTAAGCACCTGGACCTAGCCTTTGACCTGCTGGCCACTCCTTATAAGGCCACCTGCCTAACCTTGTACCCTGCCCTCTGCCTGCCAGAGTCCAAAGGAGGGATAGCCCCCAACGTGTTCTCACAGCTAGGCACTACTTAGATCCTTTTAAGTGGCTTCACCTTGTGTCCAGGATAGTGTGCAGATCTCATCAATGTCCTGTGATCCTTGCCCAGACCGGCTCAAGCCAGCTTCAGCTCAGACCTTGCTCCCTGAAGGTTCTGCTATACTCCAGGTCAGAAGTACCCTCAGCATCTCCTCCCTCCCCCCCTAAGTCATCCTCCTCTGCCCCCTTGCCTGAGGATGGACCCTGTGCTAATTCACTTGGCTAGCCATTTTAGGTCTGGCTGCTTCCCAGGACGATATAGCCATAGCAGGCAAACACAGCCGAGACGTGGAAGAGCCTGCAAGACCCTCTGGCCAGCCCCAGCTGTTCAGGTCAGACAGTGGGTACAAAAGCTGCTGTGAGCCCCGCCCTACCCTGGGCGGCCCTCTCACCGTGGTCTTGGAAGGAGGTGTGCCCACATGGGAGTGGACTTCCCCGGGGAGGATTACTAGATTTGAGCCTCTGCCCGCCAGGACGGATCCTTCTGCACTATTTTAGGGAGTGACCTGGGTCCACCGATTAAGGATAGCGGGGTCAGAACCGGGACTCTGGGGAGGAAAGGTGGCTCTGCAGGCCGCTGTCTGTTCTCTGCCCGCTATTCTCTACTCTGCCCGGGGCGTAGACAACAGCAATCCCTTCCTTGCGAAAGAATCGCTGCCCTGTGGTTATAGGGCGGAGTAGGCGGGCAGTGAAATGCCTGCCCCAGTGCCTGGGGCACTGATTCCGGAACAAGGCATTGGTTCCGGAACAAGGGAATTCCTTTATTTAGGTAAATCGTTCCCAAAACAGCAGAAGACACCGTGAGCGGGGAAGGGGTGGAGGTTCGTGGCAGCCGCGGATATGGAACCCGAGGAGCAGGATTGCGGGGACTGAGTAGCGGTGCGTGGTGGAGGGAGGCTGTGGGGGACAGGGACCCGCGGGTGGAGGGTTGTGAGGCTGGATAGTAGGCGGGGCCATGGGGAAGTGGGTGGGTCCGGGGCGGAGCCTGGGAGGGGCGGGGGCGGGACCGTGGGAAGTGGGTTGGCCTGGGGCGGGGCCTGGATGGGGCGGGGCCGTGGGGAGTGGGCGGCTCCGGGGCGGGGCCTGGGGCGGAGACGTGGGCAGTGGGCTGGGCAGGGGCGGGGCCGGAGCGGGGCCATGATGTAAGGGCAGGGCTGTGAGGTGGGTGGAAGGCGGGGCCGTGGCGTGGGGATCGGGCCAAGCCACTTGGTGGCAGGGCCTGGACGCTCTAGGAGGCCAGGTAGCCAGCATCCACGAAGATTCCCGAGCCGCTGGTAGAGGCACTGCGGTCGCTGAGCAGGAAGAGGATGCTGTTGACTACGTCCTCCACTTCTGCAGGGCGGCAGACCCGGTCAGGGCACCTGGCTTGGCTGCCCTCTGTGGCCCCACTCATCCATTGTCCCCAACTCCTGACCTGCAGACTTCCTCAGTGGGTGGCGCTCCTTCAGTTTTCGGGAGAACTCAGGGTCAGCTGAAACTTTCTGGCCCATGGCCGTCAGCACCACCGTGGGGTTCACGGAGTTCACTCGGATCTAGAGTCAGTAGGTGGCCTCAGCTAGTGGACTAGCCCCGCCCCACAGCCTCTGGTTTACCCCTATGTCTGAGCTTCCTTACTGCGATCAGCAAACCCCTGACCCTACCCCAGCCTAGAGCTTGTATGGTCCCCAGGCCTCCCCCTTACCCTCACTCTCAACCTCTAGCCTTGCCCCCAGTAGCACATCTTGTGTTCCTCAGCCCTCATGTTCACCTTGTGTGGCCCCAGCTCCATGGCCATGGCTTTGGTCAGCACTGTCATTGCGCCCTTGGTAGAGCCTGTGGGCAGGCAGCACTGAGGATCCCTTAGGGACTGAGCCCTCCTTCCAGGGAGGCCCAGCCTCAGAGCCCAGGGGCTCCTGTGTGGAGTGGGGAGTGCACTCACTGTAGGTTATCAGGTTGGGAAAGGTAACATAGGCCACCATGCTAGAGACGTTGACGATGGATCCGGGAACTCCACGATCAATCATACCCTTGGCTACAATCTGGGAAACAAGAGTTGGACACAACTCACCCCACCCCACCCTTCCCTACCCCGGTGGTCAGTGGCTGGCGCTGAGCCACACCCCTCCCACTGTCTCACCTGGGACACCTGGAACACAGAATGAAGACTCACATTGAAAGACCTGGCAGGAGAGAGGAATCATGGCCACCTCCCCCTACCTGTCCTGTCCTCAGCAGCCCCTTCCCATCTTGCCCACTCTCCCCACTTCCCACCTGTCGAAAACCTCCTTGGTAATCTCTAGAAAAGGCTTCATCAGGGCCACAGCAGCATTGTTCACTAGCAGGTCCACAGGACCCACACCACCCAGTGCCCGATCCGTGGCTTCCAATCACCTAGGTCCACACACACAGGCTCTATACCAGGACACTGTGGGAGAGATGGTGGGAGAGATTGTGTGGTGCCCTGGGTATGGTCCTGGCAGGCTTCTGAGACACCCCTGGAGGTGTGGGGTGCTGGCCCAGGTCAACAGCAGGGCTGTGTACCTCACCTCTTTGGAAAGGTTAATCAAGTCTGCATTAGTGCGGCTCACGCCACCACTCTGGCTCCTGAGGCATGCAGGGCCTTCACAGTGTCCCGCCCGATCCCTGCAGGGAGGGAATGCAGTGGAGAAAAGGCCCTGCAGGCCTAGTCAAGGCTGGGGTAGGGTCGCATGTGGGAGTGAAGACTATGACCTCTGTGGCCCTGGAACAAGCAGTAAGATGATGCTGGCCAGGGCCCTAGTAAAAAGCCTAGCTGATGAGGGTCAAGCCAAGGGAGTCTGAGCCACTGGGTCTACGGGAAAGGTCTGTAGCTGGATTCCTATTGCCCTGACGTGGGGCCAGGGCAACTCATGCCTCTCAGGGGATCTTGTGGTGGCTGGGGAGGGGCTGCAGCCACATGGTAGGAGCAGCTTAGTCCTGAGTGGGGTGGGGGTCAGGTGCTGGGGACTGAACCTTGACAGAGTCACACGGGCTTCTATTCAGTGTCAGGTCTGGCCACCTTGTTCCCCTGTAGCCCTGGTACTCCTACTCACCTGTTCACACTTACCTTTCCCTGCCCCTGTCACCAGGGCCCGCAAGCCACTGAAATTCAGCTGCTTCCTCCCAGACTTTTCCTGCAGCAAGAAAAGGACTTGGGTTTTTATAGGCCTGAGCTGGCAGGCGGGCAGGGGTGGGGCCAGCAGCAAGCCGGCGCCAAAGAAATAGTTCGTGAGACCCTATCTCAAAAAAACCTACCACAAAAAGGGCCGGTGGAATGGCTCAAGGTGTAGGCCCTGAGTTCAAACCCCAGTACTGAAAGAAAGGTGTGCATGCATTTGTGCCCCTGAGAGAGCCTACACACAGCAGTGTAATGGAAAAAAGAGAAGTGCAAGAAATGGAATTTTCTTTTTCCCTATAGCCCAGGGCTGAGTATCAAACCCAGGGTTTCATACATGCTAAACAAGTGCTCTAGAATTTTTATTTTTTTATTGGTCTTGTCTAGACAGAAATGTTACCAAATAACACTGTTTTTACTGGAAGAGAAGTTGGGCCTCCCAGTCAGTGGGAGGATTCCAGCCTGAGCAGCTTGACTGGTGGGCAAGGGGAGTAGCCTTCCACGCACAAGCTCTCTGATAATACTCCAGCATTCTGGATTGGCTCTGATGTCCTGGGGTGGGGACAGGCACCCAGAGAACAAGTGACAGTGAACTTCCTCCTGAGGTAACTAAGGCAGATGGCCTGGAGACTTCAGGCACTGGCCAAGGGCACATCCTGCTTAAGGTTGGTCCTTGCCAGGCACTGGTGGCTCACACCTGTAATCCTAGCTACTCAGGAGGCAGAGATCAGGAGGAACTCAGTTCCAAGTCAGCCTGGATAAATAGTTCAAGAGACCCTATCTTGAAAAACCTCTTTACAAAAAGGGCTGGTGAAGTGGCTGAAGGTATAGGCCCTGAGTTCAAGCCCCAGTAGGAAAAAAAAAAAAAAAAGATTGGTCCTTGTATAACAGGGAGGAGGGCCAAAAAGAAAAGAAACAAGCAAGTCTGTGTTCTGATCATTGTAGCACGGGGGAGGGATGGCACAGCAGGGAAAGAAAACCTTAAAAATCTAAATGTAAAGAAGGTCACATAGCACTGGGGGTGACCCAGTTACATGCAGCCATATATGGGTTAGACCTTGCTTTTACTTCTGTAACCTGCTTGCAAGGATATATAAGGTGAGACCCCTTTGTTCTTGGGGCTCAGCCTTTGGATGTGAATCCTCTGAGCCACTGCCGGCATGCTAATAAATATTGTTTTCTGTAAAGCCTTGGTGTCCCATGTCTTTGTTCGAGATTCCTGTAACATTTATGGGGACTTGTCTGGGACTCGGAGACAGTGTTTGCACCTCTTTGTCACACAGGATCCCTTGGCTGGTCAGGAGAGCATTCCACTAGGTGCCCACAGACCTGTTGATTCGATGGAGGGACTCGCCTCTCCCGGCACACTGGAGAGCAAATCTCGGTTGCACAAAGGAACCCAGAAAAGGCTTGGGAACCAATTGGGAGCCCTTCCTGTCAGCCTGATAAGAACCCAGGTTCAAATAATAGACCTGCCTTTAGAGGGCAGAAGGGGAGACTGATCACTTCCCAGAGAACCCCAAGTAACCCTGTAACCCTGTCTGGGGTGAAACCTGTTCCCTCAGGTTTAGGGAACAGGGCGAAAGTGTGCAAGACACCTCAGGGAATTAGGGAGGTTGAGCGCCTATGGGGTTTTCTCACCAGCAAGATAGACCAGGATGAGAAACAACACAAGTAAAAAGAAAGTACTTTGGGTAAAATAAACACCTCCAGTTCTGGGGGAGAGGGGGTGTTTGAGCTCTTCCCTGAAAATAGCCACAACTGAGGTTAAGGGATGGGTAACAAAAACTTAGTTCCAAAGAGTGAGACTCACAAGAGAACATGATCCACCAGTCCACCAGATAGCCTTCTGGTTCTGGTTTAAAGGTTTTTGTTTTGTTTTGTTTGCGAATGACTCTAATTTTATAGGTGTGTGTGAATTTGTTTAAAGCATTGGGGAAAATTTAATTTGTTCCTGGAATATGCTTAATTTATAAAAGTGTGTGTGTGTGTGTGTGTGTGTGTGTGTGTGTGCAAATGTGTAAACATCTTCAAAATGTTTCGTAAACTGCTGTTATAAGGTTAATGTGATATTCAAGGTAACAAAAAAGCAGGGTGTTTATTTTAAAGATCTATTATAAACTGCTTAAGCTTTTTACATATGAATATGTAAACTTCTTGAGGATAGTTCTTATTATAGAGTCAATGTAGAAAAAACTGTTCTACTACTCCTTTTGAGAAAATCAGTTTTCAAACTTATTTCAATCAGGCCTCACTAGAATACAGGCATTCAGGGGTTAACACTCCAGCTCAGACCAGAGTAGGAGAAAAAAAAAAGAAAGAAAAGAAAAGGGGGGCAGAGCGTACTGCAGGAATCTTAAAATTTGGGTATTAAAAATTGACCTTAGCCTGTTTTATTCTGTTGTAAATAAAATCTGGAATTTAATTCTCTCTTATTGGGTCTTTTAACAAATGGGCTTTCTATAAATTGGTTTTATACAAAAAAATAATTTTAAGGTTTCTTTGGGGTTTTTTTCATGCAAATACAAGGCTCTAAGTTAAAAGGATTTATGAGTTATTTTCAACAAATAAAATATATATAAGATATTAAAGATATGTTTTTTTAAAAATAAAAGGTTAAAAAATACTTTTAAATAAAAAAAGATAAAGACAAGCTGTCTCAGAGGATGCAAAGTAAGTTGTCACAAAGGTACAGAGTAAGTTGTCATAAAAAGATGGAGTTTAAATGCTTATGTAAGTGATTGAGTTGACTAAAATCCAGTTACCTCAAAGGCTTTGTAAGGTCAAAATTTAAAGTACTGATGTTAAACTAAAACTTAATTATCTAAGCTCATAACCAGGCTATCTTAAAAATATATTGTTCTTGATAACATTTACAAAAAACTGTCTTAAAAATGGTTTTTGTTTTCTCAAGATAACTGTCAGGAATTTTTGGTGCTACAGGTTAATCCACAAATTTATCAAGACAACAAAGGGTTTATTAAAACACAGAGAGGTAAGAGGCAGCTGAGCACAGGGAGTGCTGCTGCACTGATATGAGGGTTTAGACAGATTTACCTATGTAAAGCAAAGTTAAAAATCAAAGCCAAAGCGCACCCTCCAGATAGATAAAAGAAAAAAAAACTTAAAAAGGAGCACCACACTACCTCTAGTTTTTATTGGAGTCAACAGAGCGCAGATGTTAGTCCTACTCCTTCCAAATAGCAGTCAGAGGGAATTTTTGGTCTGGGATGTCCAGATTGGGCATCCACTGTTATTTTAGGGGGACTCCACTGACTGCAGGTTGGTGGGATCCTGCTGTATGTCACGTGCCATGTGTTGATGTCAACAATCTGGGATGTGATCCCTTACCAACATCTAAGCCATGATTCTTGGCCATTAGGTTTCCTAACTCCACACTTAGTCCCCATAAATATTTACCTGTGTTCTCTGGTGATTCTTGTCAGGGTTTTGATGACTGAGGTAACTGAGTCATGACTAATAAAAGTTCATTTAAGAGTTGGTTTATGTAAAATTTTCTAGATGACCTCATGTTAAACAAGTGTTGTCTTGGGTGATTCTACTGCAGTCAGTATCCTATATGTGTATGTGGCTGGGCTATTTGGGGTCACTAACACTGTTCCCTTCAAAATCTAAGGTTTTACTTCAAGAGCAACAACTAAACTAAAATGTATATGTAACCTCTATAGAGCTGTGATGCTGTTGCTGGTTCCTCTATACAAAATATATTTATGTTTTTCAAATATATCAAGCCTTCTAAAATATAAAATTTAGTTAAACATGGTAACAGAAAGTTAGTGGTACGATATACTGTTCTGTTAGTTGCTAAACTGTCCACCAGAATTTTAACCATGACTCTTAAGTTTTTGTCATTACAGTTCTGATCCTTCTGGGGCATTTACAATCAAGTCCATAAAAATGACTCTAATAACTACTTATGTGTCAACCAGGTTAGCTTTTTAGACGTCTGCTTTTGTTAGGTTTTGTTCTGTATTGTCCTTGTTTAGATGCCCGCTGCCTAAGAGCCTCTCCTTCCAAGCCTCTTTGTTGCTTAAATTTGGCCAAAAGTGTCTAGTTGGCACTGACCCCCATCTGATCTGCTCATTATCCCCCCACCCCATGTGGGACCAAAACCAAACAAACAAAATCCAGGAAAGAGCAAATCCTCACGATGAGGAAAAAAAAATGACCAATCAAGAAAGATCTCCAGTCTAAGGCCATACCACATTAAACATGCCCAATCTCATCTGGTCTCAGAAGCTAAGCAGGGTCGGGCCTGGTTAGTACTTGGATGGGAGAAAGATCTTCAGAGGAGACCGCTCAGAGACGAGCAGTTTGGAGACAAGGGGGGGAATGCTGTCAAAGTTCAAATGGAATCACTGGTGCCAGACCTCTCCAAAATAGCCAAGGCTGAGAGGATTAAGGAAATGGTTCTTATACATGTATGGCTATCTGGCATTAAAGCCCTTCCAGACACAAACTCATATTTTTTTAAACAGGGTCTTCTACTTAAATAGAGACAAAGTGACTCTTTTTACTGGCTCTAAACATGTCCTTTGATACTTAAAGATGGTGGTTTTAACTTTTTTAAAACAATGCATTTTCTTGGACACATATACTGATAGTGTATTATTGCCATGGTACTTCTACTCAGTAAAGCAAACAAACAAAAAACTAAATGATACTGCCTGGATAAAAGAATAAAATGTCCAAGCATTAAAAGTCCATTAGAGGGGCCCTTTTGTTGTTATCTTGTTTACTCCCACTGCAACAGGACAACAGCCCTGCTCTAGTCAGGCGGAAACTCAAACACGGGACGCACCCCTGCTCTCCTGTACACACTTGAACTCTTACCTTTTGGGTTGGCCCCTGCAAGGTCCCCTCCCCCCATGTACTGAATGCTTAAGAGAGCCATTGTTGGGACCTCTGCACAGCCGTACTTTATATCACACACCCACCAACAGGTCGGGTGTTCCATCGGCTCATATACTCCCCAGGTTTGTGAGGTTGTTGGTAAGTGATACTAGAAGCCCCAGAGTAAAAATCCAATCCAAGGCTACAGTTGTCATGGAAAGCAGGGCGATGGGTCTTGTCTTGGGAGCATGTTTGATGTTAGCCTGCCTGGTTCCCTTGACATTGTGGTCCATCAGGACTATTATAGAGCACACTCTAGAGAAAAACAGCCTCCCATGTAATGATGCTACGAAAATACAAACCCCTGAATCAAGATGATGCTCTTTGACCTTAGGTGGGTCTAAGCATCGAAGGGGGGGAATAATGTAGCAGGGAGGAGGATTAGAAAAGAAACAGACGGGCTGTGTTCTGATAATGTAGCAGGGGGAGGGAATGGCATAGCAGAGAGAGAAAACTTACAAACTGAAACATGAAGGAGGTCACATAGCACCGGGGGAATGAAATAGCCAATGAAGTCACATGCAGACATATGTGGGTTAAGCTTGCTTCTGTAACCTGCTGGCAAGGGTATATAAGGTGAGGCCCCTTTGTTCTCGGGGCTCAGCCTTTGGATGTGTATCTGCTGAGCTTCTGCTGGCATGCTAATAAATACTGCTTCCTGAAAAGCCTTGGTGTCCCGTGTCTCTGTTTGAGATTCCCATATTGAGCACCTGACTCCAACCCACTGTGTCCCAGTCTGGGGGCCAAGGAGCGCATTGGAGTCCTCTTCACCTGGTCCTTCCCAGTAAGCTGCCTTTCACTTACACTAGCCAGCCTGGAACTCACCTCTGTGGCCACCCATGTTCCCTCTGAAGTGGGACAATTATAAGACTAAGTGTGAAGGGGTCTTTCCTGGTCCAGAAGTTGCACCCTAACTCCCTTTGCCAAAACCTCTCCATCTCAGAGCATAGGGTAGATGTTTTGGGAGAAGTGTGGTGAAACAATCAGAGGATTTAATACAAACCCCCAATTCTACTTCTGAGAATTGGTCTAAGGGTACATCCGGAGCCCTTCCCAGTCTTGTGTGACAGTATTCATGGGATGAACACCTCTGCCTTCAGGGCAGGCCACATGACACCTCTGCCAGGCAGCAGCCACCAGCTCACAGGCCCTCCCTAGAGCAGCCCCAATGAGCAAGTAGGCTCCAGCCCCTAGCAAAACTACCTCCCTGCAGCTGAAACCCTCACTCAGACCTGGGACTTGGCCTCCAGGAAGTGGGCCCATCCTGCCTCTCTGAGCCTTCCCCTGAGTCCTGGAGACCTTCAAGGGCCCTGTCCTTGACCCAAGACTCCTCAGAAGATTCAGGAAGTCTCACTCCGGGTAAAGACACAGGCAGCGCTCTCAAACTGGGACTTCCCTTTGCAATTGTCACAGTTCAGATCTGAACTGGGCTTCAGGGGAACAGGCTATGAGGATGGAGAACTGAAAGTCAGCTTCTTGAAAGGCTCTGTCCCAAGACACACACATGGGGACACCTGAGAACTGCTTCACAGGACCAGACCTGCTCCACTAAGGCTTTGAGTCCAGCCTGCACTGACTGCCCAAGGCCTAGCAGCTGACTTCCCAAGGGGCCTGACCTTGCCTGGTGTGTTAATGGAGGCTCCTCTGGGGCGTTCCAAACATCTGCAGTTTGGAAACAGGAGACACAGCTTCAAAGACATCTGGCCCCCATAGCCCTCTCCCCCACAGTTAAAAACACAGTAGTGGTGGGGCACCGGTGGTTCACACCTGTAATCCTTGCTACTCACGAGGCAGAGATCAGGAGAATCAAGGTTTGAAGCCAGCCCAGGGAAATAGTTCATGAAACCGTGAAAACCTATCTCAAAAAAAACCTTCACATAAGTGTCACAGCTCTTTTAGAATATGTCTAGCAGGTTTTCTTGCTTATGCTGGAAACCGCACCCCCCCCCCACACACACACAAAAAAAACTTCACAAAAAAGGGCTGGTGGGGTGGCTCAAAATATAGACCCTTAGTTCAAAACCCCGTACCTCAAAAAAAAAAAAAATAGCAGCACCCTGACCCCACCCCCACTCCCTCCAAGACCACCTTTCACTCCCAGCAAAGACTAAGGATAATTTCTATTTTCAAATATTTTCAAAAGTCATTCACTAAGGAGGCAGGAACTTGTAGGGACAAACTCCCTCACCTATGGGGGGAAAAGCTGCAGTTCCTTTCTTATTTATTTATAGATAAATTTTCTTATTAGGATATATTCATTATACGGGGGGATGGATTCATAGTGACAGTTCCAATTAGACTTATATATATACATTGTCCCCATCGTCTCTCCCCCTCACCCCCTCCCACCCCACTTAAAGCAATTGCAAGAGGTCTCTTCGTTCTGTTTCATATTGGTATATGAAGTCCATCTGCCATACCTTCCTTCACCTTCCCTCTCCCACTAGTACCCCCCCACTGTACCTATTTTATTGCCCTGCTTTTCATTATTAATATTCAAGTTGCTGTTCAAAGGGTGTCTCAATGAATGCCCACCGTGGGTGTGCTTTACTTTGGTCCGCTCAGCCCCTTCCATTACTCTCCCTGACCCCTTTACCTCCCACCCCCCATTTGTCACCAGCTTTCAGTACACGCCCTTATATCCTCTACCTTTTCCTCTATGTTATGCGATATTACTGATACTTTCTATTTATTTTTTTGGCAGTACTGGGGTTTGAACTCAGGTCCTCACACTTGCGAAGCAGGAACTCTGTCCTGTGTGCCACTCCAGCAACCCTTTTTAGTTATTTATTTTTTTAAGCACCCTTTTGAAAAACATCTTTTGCTTAAATACTGCTAAAGTACTGCTACTGATCAGCCTTTGTTGTAAGCACCCTTTCGAAAGGTGCTTTGACCTGACCCAAGACCAACTGCCAGAACAGCCACTTCCACCCAGGCCAGAGGGAGGGGGCACGTCAGCCCACAGAAGACCTGTGACTGGCGCAAACACAATCATTGCCTAGTGGACTGTGCCGTGCTTGACGCAAATATGAGCCGACTGTTGTGATGGATGCAGACGCTCTCGTCCCCTCCCCTTCTTGCTATTCCCGCTTCTAAGCGGACTGCTCAGTTTTGCTTTGAGCAACTGGGAGACACTGTCCTTGCTGCTGCCATGATGTTCAAAAAAAGGCTTTCTCTCCAGTGTCTTGGCCCTCTTTCCTGAGCACCAACAATGAGAAGAGAACAAGCAGCAGAGGCAGAGAGGAAGCTGGCAGGACAGCAGTAAAGCTGGCAAGCTGAGTGACCCTGGGCCAAATCGAACAGAGAAGTGGGGGCAGGCAGCAGCCAGCAGAGAATATCAGTGGCTTTAGATCACCTGGGGTTCACCTGGGGTCCAACTGTAACACGAGGCCCCCGAACCGTGGAGAGACTCCTTCCTGCAGAAGCTGTACTTAGGGCCCCAAGCCTGGTGTCACCACCAAGCTGTCAGGGGCCTGGAACTCAAACCCTATGCCACTTCCCTAGCTTCAAAGGCCCACAGCTGACAGCTGCTGCCCACTGTCATCCATGTGGCAAATACCTCAAGAGTGAGGAGCAACTGGAAGGGTTTCCCACCCATGATTCCCAACTGGGTAGAGACAAGAACCCCAGCCAGCTGGTTCGTAAGCTAGCAGACTCTCCTGACCCCTGGAGCTCAGACTCCACATGGAAGGGGAAGCCGATTCACCATCAGTGTTCAGTTGGCAGTAACTGACCTTCAAGGTGGATTCGGGGTGCTACCGTCTCTTTAAAAGACTGTCAATGTACCTGCAAAGCTGTTTTTTCTTTTTGTTTCAGCTGAAGCTCTTTGGAGAAACTTAGGAGGAAACAGCCAAGGTGACCAAGATACTCTGACTTGCTTCTTTTAGACTGGAATGAACTTGTTTCATTGTAATACTGAACTGATCATGCCCAGAAGTGTTTGTGCCTGCCGTCTTTCTTGTTTGGACATGTGCCCTACTGCCTTGAACTGAGCATGCCGGCAATATATCTACCATTTTCCCTTTTTTTTTTATAGACAAGGTCTTGCTTTATAGCCCATGCTGGCCTCGAACTCACTATGTAGCCCAGGCTGGCCTCAAACTCTTGATCCTCCTGCCTCCGTATCCCAAGTGCTGGGATTAGAGGGGCACCACATGCCCAGCTCATCTTTCCTTTTTGAACTTGGGCTCTATGACCTTAAACTAAGCATACTCAGAAATGTGCTGCTCCTACGTGAGTATAAACTCCCCCAGTGAAATCCCCACATTGTGTTCCTTTTCTTTGTTCAGGGAGAGCAGTACTCTGCAGGTAACCCCAGTGCTCTCCTCACCTGGTGCAAGCAATAAACCTTGCATCATTGGATCTGAGGGGCACAGAACAGCTTTTGAAGCAGCCTGCACTGGTTGGGTCTTTGCTTGTTCTTGATTGAACCAGCAGCTATTTGGGTTCCTACAGAGTAGTGCATACAATAACACACAGAAGTGAGCATTTCATGCAAATCCAAAGGGTCCTTCCCGCTGGGAGCAGGGCCAGAGATAGCAGCTTAGGCACTGCCTTAGAAGGCACATCCCACGGTGGCAGGGCTCTGAACGTTTGTGGCATTTATTTCCTGCCTTCTGGATGCCTGTCTTATCAGTAGGTCAGGATTGGGGTTATGTCTACCTGCGGGTCTCGCTGGCTTTCATCAGGATCATGGCCGCTTGATGTCTTGTGGAACAAAAGAGCAGGAAGGCTCCAGAGCTCATGGCATGTAATCAGAGAGCTGACAGCCCCGGGCAGATGAGCATGGACTGCTGGCCCTGAGCTGAAAGCAAACTGCTTCTGAGGGTGTTCACTAACAGGTATAGGGGAAAAGCCCTCGCCAAGGCCATTATAATCTCAGTGCTCAGGAGGCTGAGGCAGGAGGATTGAAAGTTCAAGGCTAGCCTGGACTACATAGCAAGACCCTGTTACAACACAAACACGCAAACAAAAAACTGCAAAGCTCTTGTCAGAGCCACAGCTGAGGAGCAGATGGTCTAAGTTGTGTCGTGTGACTCTTGAGAGAAGCCATGTTTGGGACAACATCTGCATTTGAGTCGATTCCTGATTATTTTATGGCATTTCCCTGTCATTTGCAAGAACCATTGTGTGGCCTCTGAACAGCTGAGGAGGGAAGTCAGTGAGCACGTGCTAAAAGTCACCATCCTGCATTTCCAGGTCCTCAATGGCGGCACTAATTGACAAAATCCCTCTTGGGATGTGGTGCTGCCCCTGGTTTACTGTTCAGGGAGGCAGAGGCTTCTAATTGGGTTTGCACACCCCATAGTCTCATTCAGTGGGTCAGAAGACCAACATGGGATTCTTCTGTGGACGAGTGGCCACACTGACAAGGCCTCCAGAGCTAAGGAAATGACCACCATGAGTGTGCTGAAAATCCACCTCCCTCCCTGGGCCCCCACTCCTGCTGCTGGACCACAGTGAGGCTGTGGGTTTCCAGGGATGAGCTGGAAGTGCCTGTAGATGGCTGCAAGTAACTGGGGAGTGTGGGAGTTGGGACGACCCACTAGAGCTTTGACTTCATAAAAAGAGGCTGGCGGCACCAGATCTGGGCCCAGGGATCCACTACTTATCTCAACTTCATTTGAAAAGTCCCTTTACCCAAACAAGGTCATGTTCACAGGGACCTGGGCACGTACCTTTACAGGGGGCACCACGCAGCCCCCTGCTTGTGCCCTTCATGTGACTATGGTTTTGGGCTCCTTTGTCCTTCCACTGCAGAGGATGAATGGATGGGTGTCCCTCTCAAGGGGAGCAGCTCTGGCAGAGTTGGGGGTAGGGCATAAAGCCAGCTCTTTGGCCCAGGCCACAGAGTTGGTCAACGCAGAGCTGGCCGGCCTGGCCACCTGCTATGTGCAGCCCACACATCAGCCCACCATAGAGCAAAACAGACCTTTCCTGGGGGTTCTTGAGGGAGGGTGACATGGAGGCTAGACGTGTGCCCTGATCAGCCTGGGGTCTGAGGCTACCCTGGGGAGGGGCTGCCAGGCACACGAGTGCACACCTGGGTGAACCACCTGCACTTCTGACATGGAAGCAGCAATGCAGAGAAATACTGCTGGTGGGTGAGCAGACGTTCTCAGGAGACCACTGGGTGAGGGGTGAAGATGCACACCCCCCCATGTGCACACGTGTGTGAGTCCTGCTGAGTGCAGGAAGGGGCTAGAGCTGGGCCTGGGCAAAATCCTTCCCGAAGCTTCCCTCTCAAATTCCTTCTCAGAGGCCTTTTAGAAGAAAGGCCTTCTTTGCTTTTCCTGTTCTCAGGGTGTGGAGAGGGCCTTGGACAAAGCCACCTGAAACTGGACCCCAAGTTTACCAGGAGACACATGAGCCAGGTGTGGACGGGGCTTGGGTGCCAGAACTGCCAAGTGAGGGACAAGTGGACTTTGAAGCTCAGGGCTGTTGAGCTCAGGGCTCTCAGAGGACAGGGCACAGGGGGCATTCAGGATCAGAGAATGGGAGAGTGCATGTACGCCTGGCCTGAAGCCCCGTCTATCAGAGATGCCGGCAAGAGGGAGTATCCTCACAAGCCCGTCCCACCGGCTGCCCGGGCTAGACAGCGTCTCAGCAGGAGAGGTGTCGGGACGGACTCTCGTGAGAGCGATGCCAGGCACCTGAAAGCCAAGGAATTGGCCAGCCTGAGCTCTGAGCACATGAGGGGGCAGGGGGAGACCCCTTGCCTTCCCACCCTGCAGGCCACCCAGCCCCTTCGCCCTGCCCCTTTCCCCCGAATTGCACTATCTCTGCCCTGTCACCTGGTCCTCAAACCAGTGGCGGCCATAGTCTCCACTTGTGTCCCTGGCTGCTTTGCCCAAGCCCCCACTTGGTTCAGACCCTTCCTTGTCCCCCACTGGCCATAGGAGACTTTTGGGTTCCCCTGATTCTCCTTCATGAAAAGCTTTTCATCTGCCTGTATCCCAGGTCTGGTTACCTGTGACCTCTGAGCTTCCGCTTTCACTTGCCTCTCTCTTTGGTTCTTGTGACTTGAACCTCAGGCTCTGTGTCCAGCATCTTCACCTTTGCACCCCCCCATAAACTTCCCAGAAAATGGAAGCCTGGAAACCGCTGAGCTCCTTCAGGCCTGCAAAGCTGGCGGTTCCAGGCTCCTCCTCCTCTTCTCTCTCTCTCTCTCTCTTGCTTCTTGCTGTTGGGTCTTTGCTTCCTCTGCCCTTTTGGCCTCTGGGCTCAGTTGAGAGTCAGCTCCTTGAAGCACCCCTCTGCCTCCTGTGCCCCTGTGTCCCTGCTGCTGCCCCCAACTCTGTCATTTCTCGCATGACAGCAGATCCCAGGAGGACATCTGTCATTTCCTTAGCACTTCGTAGAGTGTGTTTTCAGCATGGTCTGCAAATGAGGGAAGGATGGATGGAGAGATGACTCATGCCCTCAAACAAGGGGAAGGGGCCCACCTGGGGCCACAGACAATACAGGTCTTTTGCTGCAGGGAGTTTTTGGCCAAGTTGAGGAGGGAGCAGACTTAGGGCAGGACTCTGGATGACCTAAAGGCAGACTGTGACTCCTCTGCCTGGTCCAAGTCCAAGAAGGATAGTGGCCATCCTTAGCACTGCTTTCAAGAATCACCGTTGTCATTGGGCCCTCCTAGTCACGAGTGCACTGAAACCATCAGGTAGTGATTAATAGTTCCTAGCAGCAAACGTTGCTGACAGGGGAAGGTTGTACAGGAGAAAGGAACCCAAATCTGCTACCTGCCAAGGTGATCATCAAGTGTGGCTGCCACCAGTCCAACAAGGGTCAGGGTTCATGCACCCCTCTTGGTAGGGAGTGAGAGAATGGGGACTGTTGATAGTTTTTAGGGGAGATCAGTGGTGTTGGGGAGCATGGAGTGGCCTGGACAGAGCCCGCTGTACCCGGAGATAAGCAGTGGTCTGTGGAGCTTTTTTTTTTTTTTTTTTCATTTTTCTTTTATTATTCATATGTGCATACAAGGCTTGGTTTATTTCTCCCCCCTGCCCCCACCCCCTCCCTTACCACCCACTCCACCCCCTCCCGCTCCCCCCCTCAATACCCAGCAGAAACTATTTTGCCCTTATCTCTAATTTTGTTGTAGAGAGAGTATAAGCAATAATAGGAAGGAACAAGGGTATTTGCTGGTTGAGATAAGGATAGCTATACAGGGCGTTGACTCACATTGATTTCCTGTGCGTGGGTGTTACCTTCTAGGTTAATTCTTTTTGATCTCACCTTTTCTCTAGTTCCTGGTCCCCTTTTCCTATTGGCCTCAGTTGCTTTAAGGTATCTGCTTTAGTTTCTCTGCATTAAGGGCAACAAATGCTAGCTAGTTTTTTAGGTGTCTTACCTATCCTCACCCCTCCCTTGTGTGCTCTCGCTTTTATCATGTGCTCATAGTCCAATCCCATTGTTGTGTTTGCCCTTGATCTAATGTCCACATATGAGGGAGAACACACGATTTTTGGTCTTTTGAGCCAGGCTAACCTCACTCAGAATGATGTTCTCCAATTCCATCCATTTACCAGCGAATGATAACATTTCGTTCTTCTTCATGGCTGCATAAAATTCCATTGTGTATAGATACCACATTTTCTTAATCCATTCGTCAGTGCTGGGGCATCTTGGCTGTTTCCATAACTTGGCTATTGTGAATAGTGCCGCAATAAACATGGATGTGCAGGTGCCTCTGGAGTAACAGTCTTTTGGGTATATCCCCAAGAGTGGTATTGCTGGATCAAATGGTAGATCGATGTCCAGCTTTTTAAGTAGCCTCCAAATGTTTTTCCAGAGTGGTTGTACTAGTCTACATTCCCACCAACAGTGTAAGAGGGTTCCTTTTTCCCCGCATCCTCGCCAACACCTGTTGTTGGTGGTGTTGCTGATGATGGCTATTCTAACAGGGGTGAGGTGGAATCTTAGTGTGGATTTAATTTGCATTTCCTTTATTGCTAGAGATGGTGAGCATTTTTTCATGTGTTTTCTGGCCATTTGAATTTCTTCTTTTGAGAAAGTTCCATTTAGTTCACTTGCCCATTTCTTTATTGGTTCATTAGTTTTGGGAGAATTTAGTTTTTTAAGTTCCCTGTATATTCTGGTTATCAGTCCTTTGTCTGATGTATAATTGGCAAATATTTTCTCCCACTCTGTGGGTGTTCTCTTCAGTTTAGAGACCATTTCTTTTGATGAACAGAAGCTTTTTAGTTTTATGAGGTCCCATTTATCTATGCTATCTCTTAGTTGCTGTGCTGCTGGGGTTTCATTGAGAAAGTTCTTACCTATACCTACTAACTCCAGAGTATTTCCTACTCTTTCTTGTATCAATTTTAGAGTTTGTGGTCTGATATTAAGATCCTTGATCCATTTTGAGTTAATCTTGGTGTAGGGTGATATACATGGATCTAGTTTCAGTTTTTTGCAGACTGCTAACCAGTTTTCCCGGCAGTTTTTGTTGAAGAGGCTGCTATTTCTCCATCGTATATTTTTAGCTTGTGGAGCTTCTCAGCGGAACACTTAGCAGTAGGTGACGGCAGACTGTCCTGTGTGCTGAGAGCCCACAGTCTGTGCTGCCACTTAAGTTTAATTAACAGAAGCTCAGAGAAGGAGCCAGAGGAAACTGCTTTCTTCTTGGGGGGACCAGACTTTGGGCCAACAGGGGGTGTCAGAGAAAAAAACTTTTCCAAAACTACTGCTCTTCAGGTCCCTCCACATTAAAGCAAGTCAACACAGCAGGGTGCCATGTTCAGGGGTGACTGTCCTTAGCCTTGTTCAGGTCCATGAACTATGCAGAGCCAGGCTGGAGAGAAATCGGGGGCTTCCTGGAGGAGAAAGGAGGCAGGCTTGGCTGAGAGATAGCCTGTGTACACACAGAAATACAGGCATGCAATGGAAGACAGCTAAACCACACACACACACACACACACACACACAAATGAACACACATACCCATACATACCTCCCTGCAGGGAGGTAATTTAGTGCTCAGAAGAGACCTGGGGACTCTCCCCATTATATACATGAATTACAGCATGGTCTTCGAGGTGGGGACTTGGAGAAGGTCCAGGCTGTTCACCTTTGCCAAGATACTAAGTTCTTGGCTAGGGCAGAGAGGGAGGGGTGCAAAGGTTTGAGAGGGTGTAAGGGGATACTTCTGGGAAAAGCCACCCAGCCTTTCTCCAGATTAGCCCCCAGGGGTGGAGAAGGGAGGGGGACATCAAGCTTTCTGCCTGAAAGTTGTCACTACCATAGATCCATTACCACATCCTCAGAGAAACAGAGGCCCCCATCCTTTGAGGTCAGCAGCTGGGAGTGAGGTAGGGAGGGGACCCAGCCTGCAGTACTGGCCCTGGGCACCTATGAAGCTGGAGCTGAGGTCCTGCTACTGGATTTAGGTATCCTGGGGATGAGGAAGGTGTCTTTTCTACAGGCCAGGTTACTGGGTCCCCAGCCTCAGTCCCACAGAGAGAACCAGCCCTTCCCTCTGACTGACTGGCATCTCTAGGAAGTCCAACAACTGCCCTCCTCCAGGAACTAGATGGACTAGACACATTTCTGTTTGATCAGACCCCACCAGACCCTTACGGCTCTGCAGGAATGGTTATACCTGTCTCCAGAGCTGAGTGAACAAATCCAAACCCACCAGAGATGTGCCACTCACAGTCCTTTCCATAAACTGAAAACCTGCACTTACATCAGACATTGGCTTCCAGCTAGATGTTGTAACTGGTACCCAGATTGCCCTCCTGCTGGAAACAGCCCTGCCAGTCAGCAAAACACCACAGTGAGCATTCAGAAACTGGCTAACAGGCAGCAGGACTTCTGGGGTGAGTCCCCAGTTGCTGCACCTGGGATGAGGCCTCAGGTTCATGAACACAGGATAGCTTTCCCTTTGTTTAGATATGCTTTTATTTCTGTTGGGATCATTTTACAGTGTACAAGCCTTTCATCTGCTTGGTTCAATTTATTGCTACAGATTTTATATATATATATATATATTTTTTTTTTGTGTGTGTGTGTGTGGTACTGGGGCTTGAACTCAGGCCCTACACCTTGAGCCACTCCACCAGCCCTTTTTTGTGATGGGCTTTTTCGGGTCTCACAAACTATTTGCCTGGGCTGGCTTCAAATCACGATCCTCTTGATCTCTGGCTCCTGAGTAGCTAGGATTACAGGCGTGAGCCACTGGCACCCGACCCCTTTTCATTTTTAAAGTAATACTGCAGGGTCCCCTTGTCCTGATCCAGCCCCCATCCCTTCTGTGTCCTGGCTGAACATAAATCACAGCGCCTTGACCTTGCTGTGACCAGGCAACTGCAGGTTTCTCCTGGGAATGAGTCCAAACCAGGCCTGTGAACACTTGCAGGCCCTGGTAAAGATGTTTTAGGTTTTTGCCCCCAACACTGAAAGAGCCTGGTATGGCCCTGAGCCCAAATTCCTTAAGCCCTCACCTACACTCCATCCTGGCTTCTCACTGGGACACACCAGGTGTCTGCCTGCAGGAGAATGAGCTCAGAACTCTAGGTGCCCCTAAAATGTGCCTTGGATGGCACTCCCTTGTGTACAATTCAGTGGTTTTATTATATCCAGAGTTGTGCAACCATCAAATATTGCTGCTAGGAAACAAACCACTCACACATTCCAGAAGATCAATTCTGTTTTCTTTATTTTACAAAAGAGAAAATAAAGTGCTTAAGTAATTTGCGCAAGGCTGCCCAAGCTGCCAAGTGCCCAAGTTGGGTCTCCAACCTGTCCTGCTGGCCCACGCCAGAGGCTCTTGTGCTGCAGTGCCCCCTGCCGTCTGCATTCCCAGCCACCGCTGGGAGTCGGGAGGCTGGCTGTTAGAGTCCCATGCTCAACCTCAGCTGGGAAGGGATGCCCCTCAGAACTCCCCACTCTGCATGCCTAGGACTGACTGGGAAAGCGAGTTCAGAGTGACACATAAATGTCAGGGAGGAGGAAAAATTGCAAATAAAGAGAGCCACGGCCTTAGCACTTGCTCCCCTCCCCATCTAGCCCCAGTGCCTTCTTCCATGCCAGCCAGTCTGCGGGGCTTTACTCCTCCAGCACCGGCTTTGTGCCTGGGAGGTAATGATACAGGAGTGCACTGAAGCTCAGCAAACACTCTTAAAGAAAATGGTGTGACAAGGGGATTGGACTTTGAGCACATGATAAAAGCGAGAGCACACAAGGGAGGGGTGAGGATAGGTGAGACACCTAAAAAACTAGCTAGCATTTGTTGCCCTTAACACAGAGAAACTAAAGCAGATACCTTAAAAGCAACTGAGGCCAACAGGAAAAGGGGACCAGGAACTAGAGAAAAGGTGAGATCAAAAAGAATTAACCTAGAAGGTAACACCCACGCACAGGAAATCAATGTGAGTCAATGCCCTGTATAGCTATCCTTATCTCAACCAGCAAAAACCCTTGTTCCTTCCTTTTATTGCTTATACTCTCTCTTCAACAAAATTAGAAATAAGGGCAAAATAGTTTCTGCCGGGTTTCGAGGGGGTGGGGGGGAAAGGGAGGAGGTGGGGGGAGAGGGAGAGGGCGGGGGGGCAGGGGGGAGAAATGACCCAAACATTGTATGCACATATGAATAAAAGAAATAAAAAAGAAAAAGAAAATGGCGTGAGGTGGAAGTCCAATAAACTTTTTGTTGTTGCTTGGTGGTGGGGATAGAATCAAGGGCCTCACACGAGCTAAGCAAGTCCTCAGCCTCAACACAATTTAAAATTTAACCTTGGGCTGGTGGAATGGTTCCAGTGGTAGAACGAGAGGTCCTCAGTTCAAACCCCAGTGAACCTTTAGTGAATGAAATTTCAATTTTTCTGATTATACATTGATAGGAAATTTGTAAAATACAAGAAAAGAGAAAAAAACTTTGCTAATTTTTTCGTTTTTCAGAGACAACTATAGACAAACATTTTGGCGTATTTCTTGTAGGCCCTTTTTTCTGCAAAACAAATTAACCAGCTGCCTTCCCAGAACATGAAACCAGCCCCAAGATGCTGGCCCTTCCTGCCCACCTTCTCTGAGACATGGAATTGTTCTGCGGCTGTGCACCTGAGCCTGTGAAGGCTCTAAGGTGGCCCAGGCTGAGTTCTGGGCTGTAGGTCACTCTATCTGGGGAGGGGCGGTCTGGCCTAACTCCATCCTTTCCTAGACCCACGCCAGTGGGCATGGAGCGTAGGATTTGAGGAGGGTCTCAGGGCGGCGCTTACACTCTAGCTTGGAGACCTGAAAGAGGTGGTCACTGAGTTTGGGCATTTCCTCATAACCTGCCAGGGCACCCCCCTCCTCACTGACCTGTGCCCGTGGCCACCTGGCTGTCCTGGGGCTCTAACAGCACCCGCCTAAAGGGCCCCCTGGCTGCTTCCCACTGTGTCAGCTCCTGGAGCCCCAGCGCCATCTCTGGGCCCCACTCATGCCCCACGGTGTAGCAGGCATTTGTTTTCTCTCAACCCCAGGCCAGCAGCTGTTCCTCTGCAGTCTAAGCTAACAAGATCAGCAGGGACTTGAGTCTGTGATGGTCAGTCTCCCTCTGAGCTGCAGGACTGGTTTTACCCAGAAATGACTGTTTGGATCAAAGCAGAAAATTACTAGTTAGAAAAAGTTTATAATCACAACTCAACAACACAAAACAGGAGCCGTGCAGCCAGTCACTTAGGAGAAACACACGACCAGATGAGTGAACTTGGATTAAGAAAGGAGAGAAATGGCACAGGGCTAGCTCACAGGTCTGCAACACAATCCAGCCTTGGAGTTGTTGCCACAGTGGAGAGGTCTCTTTCATCCCTAGCCATGGGTGACATGACTGCTGAGGTCATGGACACAATGTCTGCTGTTGGTGGCACGTGCTCTGGGTGTTAACTATCCACAGGAACTTAGCCCCAGACACCCTTTCTATAGAAGTGGACATGTTCCCCACCACGGTCTCTGAAGTCCAACAACATTCTGTTCATGAGTGGGGCCTGTGGGCAGATGCAGATCAGGAAGGAAGGAGAAATCTGGAGGAACATTTGGTGTGAACCGAGGCACAGCCAGCTACATGTCCACGTGTGGGGACAGAGGCAGGTGGCAGAAGATTGCAGCCATCAGGTGATACCATCTTCCACGAAACCTCACTGTTGCTGGGACAATTCTACCAAAACTTTTAAGAACTGGAGGATTTCTCTTGCTTCAGGCACGCAGAGTCACTCACCACCCTCCCACTCATTGCAGTCCACGCTGCTCATCCTAGAGCCTGTGCCTTTCCTTGGGTCACCAGCAGCTGAAGGTCTCAATACCTGTAATGTTGAACAACCCAAGTGTCCCTGGGATGTTGTCTTTTTTTTTTTTTTTGAGAATTACACAGGCTGGCTTCGAACTTCAAATTTTTTTTTTGGTGGCAGTAGTGGGCTTTGATCTCAGGGCCTCGCACTTGCTAGGTAGGTGCTTTACCACTTGAACCCCTCCACCAGCCCTGTCCTCAACTTTTGATCCTCTAGCCTCAGCTTCCTACATGAGGGGATTATAGGCGTGCACACCCATACTTTGGGGTGTTACTCATGGTGGATGGAAACCACATGCACAGACCCCCATATGGTCACATGGTTGCCTCCCTGCCCTCCCCACACAGATGCTCCTTGACTTACAATGCAGAGGCACAAGTCTATCACAAGTTGAAAATAACATAAACGGAAAATGAATTTAATACAACTAGCTGGTCCAACGCCCTCACAGCACACCTCAGAGCGGGTACACAATTGTCCAACTCAGGAGCTCCATCACTGACTGGGAGCTGCCACTATCCAGCACTGAAAGAGAAGGCCCCTTGCCCAGAAAAAGATCACAATTCACAATTTGGGAGTAGGATTTCTATAGCATGTAAAGCATGCTCTTACACCATGTAGTCAAAAAATCCTACATTGAACCATCCTAAGCCAGTGACCACTTGTACACATCTACACGCCCCATGCACATGTGCCTGGGTGCACACCGTGTCTACACAGCTACATATGCACACATGCACACCTGCACATACCCCCCTACACACACGTGTATCAGCTGCTTTGTGATGTGTTGAGAAAGGAGATACACATACATGTGTGTTGTCCTCTGTATAGCACCTCTCCTTCCAGGGCACAGCCTCCCCAGGAAGAGGAAGAACTTTTCTTTGGGTGATACTGGGGTTTGAACTTAGAGCTTTGCACTTACTAGGCAGGCACTCTATCGTTTGAGCCATTCCCCCAGCCCTCCAGGGATGAAGAGGATCTGCTGTGTGGACAGCTGCAGATGGGCTGCCAGGTGTCCCAGCTGTTGATTATGACAAGAGCCAAACTGAGTGACACTGAAGCCTTTACTCACTACTGTGGCAGCGCAGATGGGCAGAGGGGCCACTACCTGCGCTGCCCCCATGGAAGGCACCACGTCTGCTGTCTCATTCCCTAGGGGCCCAAAGGAGAGGCTCCTGCTGCCTTATGGACCCAGGAGGGTAAGGGGTTAGGGGCACAGGGCTCAGAGTGGAAAAGTCCTTAATTTGAATCAAGGTAGAGAAGAGAGTCCTGGAGGCCCCCAGGAAGGAGGCTAGCAATGGAGGCCCCAGTTCAGAGAGCCTGCTGTCACTGGGAGCACAGTCTTTGGGCTGGTCCTGAGTGCTGTGCCTCACCAAGCACAACTTACATGGTCTGCACAGGGAGGGCAGCCCCTCCTCACTGCTCAGGCCTCCCAGCAGGTGAAGAGGACAAGATGCGCTGAGAGGCTAGGTGCCAAGCTCCTCCTGAGTGAGCACTCAATGCTAGGATAGAGACCTTTCCCATGGGCTGGCCCAGGGGTGTGGCGGGCATCTTTGGTCCCAGCAGTACTGTCCGTCCTTCAGGTTGTCCCTGGGTGGCTGCAGCACACACAGTCTTGTTGTCCTCACTCTCCCAAAGCACCTGTCCCCGGCTTGCTGGGGGGTTGTGGGAGATCTGAGGCAGCCTGAGTGCCTTCTGGTGAGTGCCACATTGTATTGGTGGCCTAAAGGAGTCAGTGGAGGTCAGGTGGGGGCAGCCACCAGGGGTCGTCAATCACCGAGAGGCAAGGTCACCCCTGTTCTGCAGGGGACACCAGTCTGTGTCTGGGTAGAGAAGGCAGTGCACAGACTGAAACCTGAGAAGGGAGGAAGCAGAGTCAGGGCTGTGGGGAAGGGCCTGCCACCAGAGCCCCTGCCACTGCCCACTCACCTTGTGGGGTCCTGCTGTGGGCTGAAACTTCCTGCCACATTCACCACGTTATGGGGGTTCTCGGGGCCCCCATAGCTCAGGGTGACCTGGGACAGGTGCAGGGATGAATGTGAGAGCCAGCGCTTTCTCCCATCTTACACCTGCCTCAAGAGTCCCCCTGCTGGAGAGAACCTCACCACCTCCACCCCTGCCCTCACACTTGACATGGTCATCTGCTCCCGAGACACCTTGTCTAACAGGTAAGGAACTTCCCAGGGCCCACCCCTAGCCACACAGGAATCCCAAGTTGGCTGGTGCTGGGGCACCAGGAAGCCTGGGAGACTACCTGCCGGAGCACAGCGTCTGGCGGCAGCCTCTGCAGGTTCTCCAGGTGGGAATGGAAGAGGGGGCTGTGTAGCAGCCGGGTCCCCAGAAGCCCTTCCACAATGTAGCCCACTGTGCAGTCGTCAGGCAGCCGTACCCGCTCGGCCGTGCTCATGAAGCTTCCCAGGCTGGGGAAGGAGGCTGGTCAGCGCCACTTCGGCCTTCCTCTCCCCTCCTCCTGCCCCTCTCAGCCCAAGCAGTTGGGCTTCCACTCACCTGGCCCAGGGGCTCATCTTGAGAGCAAGGCCCCTGCTTAGGCAGAACCCAGCCCCACCAGTAGCAAACCAGAACTTGACTGTGGTCACCTAGAGATGGAGAAGCCCTGGTCAAGGCTGCTCAGTAGAGAAGACCCTCCATTCGACTTGTGAAGTGTCACCCTTAGGAGAGCCCATGCAGGGTATAGGGGCTTGGGTTTTCTAAAACTAGTCATCTGTAAATCTCTGGACACCTCCTCACTCCCACACAGTCTGCCTTACCAGCTCCACACGGCCTGGGTCCAGGACACCTGTCCCACACCCTTCTCAGCCCATTCTCAACTCAGCCTCAGGGAGGCATCTAAGCGACACTCACAGTTCCACCTCCTTGAACCCTCTCAGTGGCCTCAATGGGGTGGTCCAGGCTGGGCCGTCCCAGGTAGACATCCTGGTTGGGAGAGAAGGTGGACAGCAGGTGCAGCAGGCCTTCAGGATTCACATAATTGTCATCATCAACGTGGCAGAACCACCTGCCGACAGAGGAGAGCCCTGTGCCCTGGGGCAAGCACAGGTAGGGGCCCCCACCCTGCTCAGCCCTGGGCTCTGCGAGGGGGGACAAGGTAAGACCACTGCCCACTTGCGTCCAGACTCAATGAACTTGTCGTACTCCACGGACATCTTGCAGCAGAGGGCCTGGCGGGTGCGCACGGCAGAGCAGTTGGTGTTGATGACACGGCCTTCTGCCAAGTTGGAGAAATGGGAAGCGTGAGAGTTCACGCTCAGCCTGCCCCAAGGTCCAGGCCAGAACCTGGCTATCTGGCCACCTAGCCCAGGTCCAACTGCAGCCCCCAGCTCAGCCCTCACTTCTGACCACTAGTGATTGAAGCAGATGACTGCCACTGCAATTCCACAAGTGGAAACAGGACCAGACCTGGAAAGGACAATTCCCAGCTCTGTCATCCTCGGGGGATGTGGCACTGGCCAGAGGCCCTGGGAACAGGAGCTTGGCAGGCAAGCTGGACACTGAACTGGCTGTGCTGGGGGAGAAAAGTGTTCTGGTACTGTTAAGAGCTGCGGGACCCTGGGCCTGACACAGAGAGCCTAGAGATGATCTCTCCATCACAGGACGCTGAACCTCAGACAAGTGGACGCAGCTTCGATGCCCAGGCCGCATCCACCCTATGCCAACTCTCACCTGCCTGCAGCTGGAGCTCAGGGTCGTCTCCGTCGGTGAAGATGAATGTCTGCAGGGAAAAACTGCCTGTGAGGCGCCGGGGGCTCCGGCAGGGCCCAGGTGAGTGGACAGATGCGGAGGCCCGGGGCCGGAAGCCTGGAAAGGTGCGGGGCAGCGAGGCGGGGCGCGCACCTGCCGTCGGGCCCGGGAGATCCAGGTGCGCAGCAGCAGTCGCAGACGCGGCCCGTGGTTCTTCCGTGTGGTCTTGACCGCAATGAAGACGTCGTCGGGCCGCAGGCGGGGGACCGCGGGGGTCCGGGCGGAGGTCGGGGCACTACGAGAAGAGGGGACCGGGACGGGCGCGCGGGGCAGCGGCAGCGGGAGCAGCAGCAGCGCGGCCAGGGCCGCGGCCAGCGCAAGGCAGGCCCGGCACAGCGCCCCCCTCGCGCGGCTCATACGGCCACCCGGACCCCTGCGCCGGGAGCCAGCCTGAGAAGGCGGCGGCTCCTTTAAGAGCAGCGCGCACCCCGCCCCGAGACGCGACCCGGAAGCGGCGCCGCGCTGCCCCGGAAGTGGACGGCGTGCCGCGGCACAGGGGGTGGAAGATGCCGCTGCCGGTTCAAGTGTTTAATTTGCAGGTAACGAGGGGGGGCTGCGCCAGCTGCTGCACAGTAAGGGCCGGGCCGGGCCGGGCGGAAGGTCATGCCGAGCCTCGGGGCTGGGGCTGGGGCCGGGCCGGGCCTCCGCGCGCCAGCGTCGACGGGCCGCGCGGGCCGCGCTCCGCTGCAGCCCCCTCCTCCTCCTCCTCCCCCCCCCCCCCCCGCTCCTCCTCCTCCTCCTCCCCGCACCAACGCTCTTCGTCCGGCTGCCCGCGGCCAGGGTGCGTCGGGTCAGGATGCGGGGCAGCCCGGCGCCCAGCTCGGCCTCCTCGTCGGCCTTAGACTTGTGCCGCAGCTCTCCGCACAGCAGGGCGGACCTGCGGCCCGGCACGGCCGGCGACTGCAGCCTGAGCGCCAGCCTGTCGGCCTGCACGCTGCTCTCCGAGGTACCGCGCACGGACCTGGCCCAGAGACAGCGGCCGGCTCCCCCTGCGACCGGCCCAGACCCCCGGGCCGCCCGAGAAGACTCCTTCCCTTTCCCCTTTCCCCCTTCCCCCTTCCCCGGGCGTGACTTTCTCCCCAGTGTGATTTTCCCGGCTGCTCGGGACGGGTGGGCGGCCCTCTTCCCTCCTGGGGTTAGGGCGGCGGCAGTTTCTTCTCTGTGTCTTGGAGGAAACTGCCCTAGGATGGTGGCTGGGAAAACCCAGGAGCCCTCCCGATGTCTACTTTCCCCCCCAGAAACAGCTGGGCGAGAGGCTTCCGCTCTTGTGAGTCCCTAGGGTCTCCCGAGGAGCCACTTCTCTCATTGGTGCCACAGAAGCCTGGGTGCGAGTGGCACACTTGGGGACAGCAAGCTGCAAGAGTGATCCAGTTGTGCCTTGAAAAATCTTTATCAGAGCTGACCATAGAACACGAGGTTTTCCCACTTTCCTTGGACAACCCCAAGCTCTAGGTCCCCTGCCTGTGTTGTAGGGCGCTGTGGAGCCCATGCAGATTGATGTGGACCCCCAGGAAGATCCCCAGAATGCGCCTGATGTCAACTACGTGGTGGAGAACCCCACCCTGGTATGAAGCCCAGTGGGGGAGACCTTGGGTCATCTGGGCCCTGTGCAGGGGTGGGGGGCGTATCCATGCCAGACTCCCCTCTACAGCGTACACTCTGGAAAGACGGGTGCTTCTCAAGGACTTCTCTGATCATGTTTTTGTCGGAGCCAGGAACCTTCAGGGTTTCCATTCTCCACTTAGGTTTTTAGCTTAAGTGTGAGACCTTGCACCCACTTCTCACCCATGAGGAGCAGCCCTGCCTGTTAAGTCTCACTGTGAGGGCAGGGCTGTTTGGGGCCAACCCATTAAACATTGTCTCCTGCTCACCCCAGTGTCCACCGCTTCCTAGTAAGTGTCCAAATTCCACCCCCAGTGCCGAGTTCTACTCCAGAGGCCTCCAGTCTACCTCAGCAGTCTCTTAGTCTAGTGCCCCATGCCCAGTGCCTCTCATGGGCACAAGTGAAAGATTGGTATTCTGGCCAAGGCCATCAGATCCCTGTCCCTGATTCACTGGCCCCAGGCTTAGGCTGTGGGGCCCTTGCACCCTTGCGCGACCCTCTTGTCTATTCTCCCTCTCCCCCTCGGCCAGGATCTGGAGCAGTATGCAGCCAGCTACAGCGGCCTGATGCGCATTGAGCGCCTGCAGTTCATTGCTGACCACTGCCCTCCACTGCGGGTGGAGGCTCTGAAGATGGCCCTTTCCTTTGTTCAGAGGACTTTCAACGTGGACATGTATGAGGAGATCCACAGGAAGCTCTCTGAGGCCACTAGGTAAGGCCTTGATGAGAAGGCAGAGCTTGGTGGAAATAGGTGTCCAGGGCTGAGTATTGTGTGTCCCCTCTGGGCTGTCTGGGCAGGGGTCTTCCTGCGCCCCTGCAGTACCTAGTACCCCTATCTCTGTGATGGTGTTTACAGCAGCACCTCCACATGTGGTAGGAAGCAGGTTTCCCTGGTCAGAAGTCAGGTGGGGTAGGTGGTGGCAGGCCCTATGCTCACTTTCCAGGTTGAATTAATTGCCCATGTCCCAACTTCCTCTGCTCGTGTGTGGGCAGTTCCTGATTCTGCAAGGAGTTGGTGTCCCCTCCCAGAAGCTTCCCTAACTGGCTGTGGGCTTCTGGGCCAGCAGTTGTCTCTGTGTCCCTGGTACAGATTGGGCCCCTCAGGGTTGGAGCAGGGGCTTCCTGAGGGCCAGCCACAGTGATGTCCTCCCCCCACCTCCCTCGCCCTGGTGATCACTGCCATCCTGATAGCCAGATTCTCCCTCAGGGAGTTGCAGAATGCGCCAGATGCCATCCCTGAGAGTGGTGTGGAGCCTCCGCCTCTGGACACAGCCTGGGTGGAGGCCACGCGGAAGAAGGCTCTTCTGAAGCTGGAGAAACTGGACACAGACCTGAAGAACTACAAGGGCAACTCCATCAAGGAAAGCATCAGGTGCTGGCCTGCCCGGGGCAGGGGAGGCGGGCAGCTGGGCCCAACTGGCCCCCCCCACCAGTGTCCACTCACGGCCAGGCCCACAGGCGCGGCCACGATGACTTGGGTGACCACTACCTGGACTGTGGGGACCTCAGCAACGCTCTTAAGTGCTACTCCCGGGCCCGAGACTACTGTACCAGCGCCAAGCACGTCATCAACATGTGCCTCAACGTCATCAAGGTGGCCTGGGTGGCAGATGGGCAGGCACAGGGGGCACACGGGGGGTAACCCAGGCTCAGTCTGGCCCTTTCTACTTGTCTGCCAGGTCAGTGTCTACTTGCAAAATTGGTCTCATGTGCTGAGTTATGTCAGCAAGGCTGAGTCTACCCCAGAGATTGCTGAGGTAAGGCCTACCTCCTCCAAGAACCTGCCCCTGGAGCTTGCCCCAGCCCCATTCCCCTTTTGTCCCATCTCAGTATAGGGCTGGGGACTGGGCATTGGGTTCAGGGGATGAAGAGGGTAGGGGTGAGGCCTCTCATGTGCCTGGCCTTCCCCTGCAGCAGCGTGGAGAGCGGGACAGCCAGACCCAGGCCATTCTCACCAAGCTCAAGTGTGCTGCAGGTGAGGCTCCCAACCATCCCATGTGTTGTGCCTGAAGTCCTCAATTCCAGAGGGCAGGGCCTCACCTGCGTACAGTCATCAGTGCTAGCAAGTGTCAGGGCGTTGTCAGATGCTGTGCACTACATCCATGAGTGTAGATGACACTTGTTAGGTCCAGGTGGAGAAGCTGGCATGGGATGGGGCCAGCATGGAGGCAGGCATCATAACAACAACTTCAGGCTTCCCTGGGCGCCTGACTTGGAGTGTGCTCAGTTTGTGGGGGGCTGTTATTTCTACTCTACGACCTGTTCCTCTTTTTGGAGGGCAGGTAGAACATGATGATTGGTGTTTGATACCTGATTAGCATTTCTTACATATTTCTATTTCAGAGCTAGAATTTCTGCTCCCCAGCTGAGAAGCAGTACTGAGAACAGAAGTGGTCAAGGTGGCAGCCACCCATGGCCATGTCCTCCCTGGCTCCTAGGCTCTAGCAGCTTCCTCCAGCCAGTGGTCCTCATCCATTTCCTTCTCTCCCTCCTCTAGGCTTGGCTGAGCTGGCTGCACGCAAGTATAAGCAGGCTGCAAAGTGCTTCCTGCTGGCCTCATTTGATCACTGTGACTTCCCTGAGGTGAGGGCACCTGGGTCTCAAAAGGAGCCTGTGCAGGGCCATGAGAAACACTGAAGGTTCTTGGGTTGGGCTCTTTGTTGGTTTCCCCTGAGTGGAGCGGACTTCCTCCCTGGTCCATGCACCAGTGAACCCCCATGACCCAGGTCTCTGGACCCACCTCTTTTGCTTCTCAGCTGCTGTCCCCCAGCAATGTGGCTGTCTATGGTGGCCTGTGTGCCTTGGCCACCTTTGACCGGCAGGAGCTGCAGCGAAACGTCATCTCCAGCAGGTGGGTGGGGGTGGTGGGCTTCATCTGCTTTTTGCCCCTGCCTGGGGCCTGGGCCCTGGGCCCTCTTCTCCCTTGAGGGCAGAGAGGGCAGGTGGAGGCAGTGGGCTGACCATTCTGGTGTCTGCAGCTCCTTCAAGTTGTTCCTGGAGCTGGAGCCACAGGTCCGAGACATCATCTTCAAATTTTATGAGTCTAAATACGCCTCATGTCTAAAGATGCTGGACGAGATGAAGGTGAGGGGTAACAGCATGGCTGTGTTGAGGCAGGGCAGGCAGGGCAGGCAGGGCTTCTGCCTCAGAAGAGTCCCGACCAGCTCTTTTCTCCCAGGACAATCTGCTCTTGGATATGTACCTCGCACCCCATGTTAGAACACTGTACACTCAGATTCGCAACCGGGCTCTCATCCAGGTAAGGGCTGGGGTGGAGGCTGGGCTGGGTATGGACTCCCTAGAATTGGCAAGCAGCTAGTGTCGCCTTTGCTTTACAGTATTTCAGTCCCTATGTGTCAGCTGACATGCACAAGATGGCTGCAGCCTTCAATACCACAGTGGCAGCCCTGGAGGACGAGTTGACCCAGCTCATCCTGGAGGGACTCATTAACGCCCGCATCGATTCACACAGCAAGGTGGCCAGAGGGCTGTGGGGCTGGTGGGGGTGGGGGTGGGGGCTGATCTGCTGAGGCCTACTGAGCCTGCACCTTTCTAGATCCTGTATGCCCGGGATGTGGACCAGCGTAGTACCACCTTTGAGAAGTCCCTGCTGATGGGCAAGGAGTTCCAACGCCGTGCCAAGGCCATGATCTTGAGGGCGGCTGTGCTGCGTAACCAGATCCATGTCAAGGTGAGCAGCCTGGGCTGCCAGGGAGCAGGCAGCACCTGCACAGCCCCTGGCTGAGCTTCTCCCTGTTCACCACAGTCCCCTCCCAGAGAAGGGAGCCAGGGGGAGCTGACTCCAGCCAACAGCCAGTCCCGGATGAGCACCAACATGTGAGAAGTGGTCCACCAGCCTCCAGGATGGTCTGCACACCCTTCCCTGCCCCAGCAGATACAGCACCTGGGCCTCCTCCTGCTCATCTCCAGAGAGAAGGCTCAGTGCCACTTGGGGGCCACTGGGTGCGACCCCTTTGACTCCCACCTAGGTTTCCACGTGGCCCTCCATGCTGCGGCACCCTGTGCTGGGGCCTGGGGAGGCAGGCAGGCTGCTTGCTGTGGCCATTCACGCCTGAACCCGTGGGCTTGTTCCTAGGAAATAGACTTGTGTGTAGTGCCCAGGTAGAGACCTCCCAATCCCTGCCATCTGTGTGCAGTCCTGGCTGCAGGTGTCATTGACTGCATGGGTCCATTAAAGAGCAGACTGGTCGTTGCCCTTGGCCGTGCTCCTTCCTGCTGGTGGAGACTTGAATAGTGTCTGGCTCACTTTTGGCTTCTTGAGAGCTGTCTCCTTGGATCAGGGCCCCCTTTAGCTGCCATGTCCCCTGAATACTCTGGACACTTACTGTTTTGTGCTTTGCCTTCATTCAGACTTGATTCCCTGGCCCCATTGTCCCCACTGACTCTGACTATATCCTCTCAGCCAGCCAGGGGAGCTGCCTCCTGGCTCACGGTCTACCTAGGTATGGGACTAGGGAGTCATAATCACAGGCTCTGTGTGCATACCTTTGAAATGATTTATTGTTCACTTTTGAAAACAAGATATGAGGACAGGGCAGGTCCAGCCTGGGCCTGCCCCTGGTGCAGCATTGCTAGGCCTGTGTGAGCCAGAGGACGTCAGCATGTCCTTCTATGTCAGACAGCAGCAGATTCCCTGAGTAAAGGCATTTCCCTAAATGAGAAGTGTCCAGGCTAAAGCAGCAGTCCTGGGGTGGGGGTCGTTCCTGCCGGCCCCTCAGGCCAGGGCACTGCCCATGACTTCAGAGAAGCTACCTGGTGCTCCAGGCCCCACCTGTTGAGGCTCCTGGAGTCCAGGCTGGGTCCCTTTCCAAGCCAGAGACTTCTCCAATTTGGTTTTAAAAAGCAACCCGTGACCTGGGAAAAGGCAAAAGGAGAACGGGGATCAGGAAGTCAGGTCCCACTGCTGATGGAAGTATAGAAGCTGATGGCAGCAGGCGCCCTCTCACCTGGGCAATCTGCTGTCTCTCTGAAGGCCCGCTTCTTGCAGCAGCCACGGCACAGGTTGAACACACACCTGTTACCCTGGGGACAGGAAAGCTAGTGGGCTTTAGGTTGACAACCCTTTCCAGGGCCCGTGTTGGCCATCTGGAAACTATGCCAAGGTGCCCAGTGGCCCGGGAATTATAACACAGGAAGTGACTACCTCCCAGGCCAGGTCCCCCTCCTTAGCCTACTCTGGACTAAGTCCCACTCTGGGCCCGGGCAGGTGGTGAGAAAGGTGTCTTTGGGAGGACTGGACAGAAGGTGAGGGGCTATCCTCAGGCTATGCCGTGCCAAACTCCAAGCAGCAATAGGGAACCTTTTAAGTGTCAGTGGGGACCACCCTACCCACTCATGTCTGGGCAGCAGGCCACCAGAAAGACCAGCTCACCTTTGGATTTCCACACTGGTCACACTTTGCATATTTTGCTGGAAAAAAGAACAAAAAGAGGTGCTGGTTGAATGAGGGGAGCCTGAGATAGCCCCAGGTGGCTGATTATGGCTGCTGTCCACCTCCACAAGGGTCCCTGTGGCCAGTGGGCCAGAGGATATGGTGGGCTATAGTCTGCTTTCCCTTTTAGAGCAATGGGTGGATGGCAAGATACAGTGGGCACAGCCTTGCTGGGAAATAAACAGGAAGCCAGTGGGCTGCTTTATCCCACCCTTTACTGTCTCCCACAGCAAAAAAGCCATGAAGGGCAAAATCAGGAACTTTGGCCCCAAGCCCCGCTTCCTGTGGTAGGCAGGGGTGCAGCATGGCAAACAGGCTGTTGGGCTTCCCACATAAAGGCAGACAGAAGAGAGGGTCCCCGGGTTCTTAGTGCTTAAGTCTCCTCAAGCTTACAAAACTTTCAGACAAAGCTCCTGGAAATTCGCCCCCCTCCGGACTACTGGGCAAGCCAGGCTTGACAGTTTGGATGGGCTGGCCCAGGATGCTGAGAGAAATCAGGTCTCTTAGGTAGACTGCACTGGACTGAGACCTCAGCCCCACACCCAGAGAGGCCATGCAGAAAGTACTGAGTGAATGAATTTCTGGTTTCAGGCTAGCAAATCAGGAGCTAATCAAACCAGGAGCCTGACTGGGGTCTATTCCCCAAGGCATGGGTACGGAGACCCCAGCATGTTCCCTGGGCTCTCAGCATCAGCTTAGAGGATTTTCAGCCACCTCCACACAAGGCCAGGACACACCCAGGGCTCTCTTTGTCAGTGACAGCCTCAGTGACCCAAGGTCCAATGTGCAGGCAAACCCCTTACTGGCCATCCAGATGGCACCTACCTGAGAGGCTTGTCCCCCAACCTTGCTGCCTCTGACACTATAAATAGACATCTCCACATACAGAATGCGCTACAGCTCAGGAAGACTCCAAGGCCCTGTGCAGGGTTCCTGGTGGTCAGACCTCAAGTCTGACCTGGTCAAACTACCAAGTACTCTGGGCATCTGTCCCTGGCTTTGAGCACTGAGTGCAACGGACGGGGCCTGGGTTTCTGTCCCAAGCAAAGTGGAAGATGAGGGTGAAGTGAAAGTCCGGGCAGTGCTGTAAGCTCCTACCTGGCCCCAGCTGCAGACCTGACACTTACGTTTCAGAGAAGGGTCAAAGGTTTTATGGGGGTTCCGCAGCTGCTTCTTTTGCTTGTTCTTGGACAGGCCATCCACACTGCCTGCCTCCTCCTCCAGAGCCCGCTTGCTGCGGCCACCACTGTTCTCTCTACTCTCCTCCTTAGGCCTGTAGGGAAAGTGCGGTGGGCAGAGCCAAGGACACCCACAGGAGGTGACCAGCTGGTCACAACCAAATGGGTCAACTCAGATGAGATCCAGGGCAACGAGAGGGTGCACAGCCATAGTGGGCACTGATACACCAAGGCCACATGCATGGCTTCCCACCCCAAGCAGTTCCACTCAGGTCACCGATGCAGGATTTGGGCACAAAGCATGCAATAAATGATCAACATAGAAAGTGAACCCCCCTCAGGATGGCATCCAAAGCTCAGGGGTCCAAGATCAGCCACAGAGCCTGGGCATGACTGTGGTACCAGGTAACAGCCTGCCTCACCTTGGAGAACCCAGAAGACACCCAGGGTCCACTTCTTGACCCCCATGGACAAAACCACCCAGGATTAGAAGAGCTTGGAGTATTATCTTACTGGGATGAGTACCGATAGGAAGGAACCACCAGCACCTTCTAGCAAGGCCACAGAGAGCCAGCCAGGCCCCACAGCAGACGGGACACACAGGACGAGTGCTTCACTCCACGGCCTCCTTTCCTTTCCCTCAAGAGCAGGAACTGACTGACCTTAGTGACCAGGGGTGTGTGGCAGGTGGGCACCTTCGTGTGCACCCCCACCGTGGGTTGGCTCAGGAGCTCACCCTGGCCGGATGTAGGGCTGGCAGATCCAATGGAAGAAAGGCAAGTCACCGGATGGCCTCACTCCCTCCTCCTGTCTGGACATGTCTTCCTGCAAAAGCCCAAGGCCCCATCATAGATCTGAGTCCCTAGCCCACCACCTGCTGGGCACGTGCAGCCCTGCACTTGCCTGACATTGCAGCTTTAGTGCCTGACTCACAGCAGCAATACCATCCAGGGTCTTCACTTTGGCAAGCTCCTCTCGAAGATGCTGGTGCACCTGCAGCCTGAGGCAGACAACCATCACAGAGAGTTGGGCCTGCTCCCAGCTCCTAATCACCACCCAAGCCGAGTGCCAGGCATCCCTCCCCACTCAGGTTCCTGCCTGCCCTCACTTCCAAGTCACTGGCCCTTAGGCCACCGAGTTAATGACAAGTTGTTTTTAGGAAATTCCAGAATGCCCCAGGGTAGGGCTACACTTTGCAGCCCGGCCTGTGGCTCCTGCCTGAGGAGCAACTCACGTGTGGTGCCACAGCTTGAAGAGGTGGGCCCGGACATAGGACAGTGGGCAGGGGTGCTGCCGCACAATGTCCAGATACTCCTCCGCCAGCTCCCACACGGCAGGGCTTCGGCCCTCGAACAGGGCAGGGTTGTGCAGGTTGCCCTCTGTGGAGGGAAGAGGCTTGGCATCTCACACGGGGCCCACGGATGGAAACAGCCTGGGAAGTGTGGTCTCAGTGCTCCGATCGGCAGAGCAGTCAGAGCAATGAAGTGTCCACTCAACAGTGGTGACAGATGAGGGCTGAGGTGCCCAGCTGCTCACCCGCACTCATGACCCCCTGCACGCCCGTGTCCTGGATGCACCGCTCCACATCTTGCAGGCACTGGATGTTACCATTGGCAAACACAGGGATGGCCACAGCCTTCCTGCCAGGAGAGAGGAGCCTGACTCTGCACCCCACCTGGCCAATGCTAAGCCAAGGAGTGAAGGGGACTAGCCCACCAAACACCATCTTGGCAGGATGTGTCACCTCCCACCCACCAGACTGCTGCCCCCAACCCCCTCCCGGGTGGTCATGGGTGTCAGGTGTACTGAGCATCCCGCGATGTGCAGCTGACTTTATGCACTCTCCCCCTCTCCCACCCCCTGCCACCATGAAGCCCAAAGGACTGATAGCTCCATCTCCCACCCTCTGTGTCCACTCACCGCACAGCCTTGATGTGTTCCCAGGACGCTGCTCCTGCTAGGGGCCCCTTTTGCTCCTTGGTGCGCCCATGTACCGTCAGCAGCTAGAACAGACCAAGGCCTGGCTCAACCCCACTCCAAACTGGCTCCAGGGGACCCTCTTTCTCAATTTCCCAGCTCCCCACACTGTGTAGAGAAAAAGCCTCCCGAGACTTGGCATCCAAAACTCTGGGAGCCTTGCCCTTTGGAAGGAGCCAGGCTGCACCCAGTACACCCAGCCCCGTCTAGAGCCAGCTCCCAGGTTGGGAAGACAGAGCCCTTACCACCCAAGGCCAGGTTGATCCCAGGCTGGCAGGGCATGGGGGAGGTGATTCCTGCCCACTTGGAAGAAATTAAGCCCCTCAAAGGGTGCCCCTGGGAACAGGGTCCCCACCAGGCCTGTACTATGCCAGGATGTAGACAAGGGAACAAGTCTGCTGACAGCTATGTGGCTCCTTCCCAGTGATCCAGGGAGGCTAGATATTGAGCTACCTGGAAGGAGGCCCTGGCTATATGGGGAACCAGGGATGTGGTGCAGAGCCCAGAGTCATTCTCAACAGGGACAATGCCCTGGAGCTGGAGTGGCATTATAGAAAACTTGGTCCTGGGTGGTAGGTTGCAGAGCCATGGGGTCAGGCCACATAGAGGGACCACTGCCCCCCAGAAATGCCTCAGTTTCAGTCGCCACACAAGGGCCATAGGAGAAGGGGGTCTACCAGGGTAGAGAATCCTCTACTTCACTTAAGCTGATCAGGGAGAGATAGAAGGTGCTGCAGGCTGTCTACTCAGCTCTGACACCCACACCTATGAACCATGGCTCTCACCTGGCAGCCAGCCTTCTCCAGCATCTGAGCATACCTCACCGTCTTGTCAATCTCTGGGAAGACCCGGATTTTGCATGTGACAGGAACGGAGAGTCTTTCATGGGCCAAAAGGACTGAGAAGAGAGATGGTGTGGTGGTGTTTCAGGTGGCTGAGCCCCTGTAGCCCAGACCCACATGGAGTCACACCCGCTTTCTCAGAAGGCAACCCTGGCTGTCATCCTGCCATCACTCTTAAGCTGCTTAACAGGTCCTCACAAGTTCATGTGCCATGGGGCCAGTGCAGGCTTCCAGTGATGGCAGCTGAGAGAGCTGACTCTGTCCCCCAGGGCACTCTGCTGCCCAGTCCTCTCCTGAACCTGACCAAGCAGTAAGTGCCCATACACCCCTGCCAGGCTGTCTCTGGTGCTTCATGAGGCATGTGGCCAACTCACTCATTCTCTGGAGCAGGTCCCACTCCTCCTGCAGGAAGGCTCCATAGTGACCTGTAAAGGACGAATGTAGCCCACTGCACCAGTATCCAGGCTACCTCAATATCCCATTGTGGCTCACTGTCTAACACTGACATGGGCCATAAGGACCCTGCAGCCAGACTACATGTGCAAGCCAGCCGTCGCACAGGGACCCAGAGGCAGTGGTGTCTCTCTGTTGGGGGCAGAGGGACAATCATGGAGGCAATTAGTTTGTCAGCATCGGCCTTCAGGGCTCTACTGCCCAGCTGCTCAAACACAAAGGGCACTGCATGGAATATACACCCCACATGGCCCAGGAACAGCAGCACCTGCTCAGGAGCCCAGTGAGAAAGGTTGAACCTGTAAAGTATGCACATAGTGTCAGAGGCATATATTTATCAGGGGAGCTCACCAAATGCGAGTCCCAACTGGCTGCCTATATGACCAGCAGAGCTGATCCCCAGCCCTAGAGCAAGAAGCACTGAGGAAAGAACTTGCTAGTCTCAGCGGCCACCAGAATCAGAGGCAGGGACCAGACCTCCCCATGACCCACCCACACCCAGATCCCACCACTGTGGTCCTGTATTCCACATTTGAGTGCCCAGCACTCAGTGTTGGTCTGAGTAGGTGTCAACATGGGAACATGAAACAACTCACCCCGCTTAGCTATCATCTGTGGACAGCCCAAATTCAGGTCAATGGCATCACAGTAATCCTGAGCCAGGAGAGCTGCCTGGACAAACACTTCCGGGTCATTGGCACAAAACTGAAGAAGACACAGAAGTCATTCAGGCCCTGGTCTGTCCCTGCCTAGGAACCCAGCACCTGATGAGCTGTGGTCCTGTCCCACCGTTTACATGACAAAGCAGGGAGGGTCCCCACAGCAGCAGGAGAGCAGTTAGGAATCTACAGAATTTCTTCTGATGTATAACAGAAGCTGCCACCATGGACTTCTGAAAAGAGAGTCATGTGTATGTCTAATCATTCTGAGAGGAGAGGGCACTGAGAGTGAGGGACAGCATGGAGTTGATGTCAGGGAGTAACAATCTTTCAGGTCACCCAAGCTGTCCCATCAACAGAACCTGGGCCAGCTCCCAAGAGAGGGGTTGGTTTCTGCGATGTCCCCCTGGCAGCTGTGCTTACCACACCTGTCACTGAGACTGCAGGGACCACCTCCCCCCAAGTTCCTATGAAAGGCTTAGGGAAGAGTGCATCACAGGATCCAAGACTCAGCTACTCAGCTAGCACCCAGCAGCCACAGTCCTTCTGACCACCTGCACGATGAGAGGCCGGTCCTCAGGACACACTTCACAGTATAGATTCTCCTTCCGGTAGTTGGCATCTCTGACGAAGACCTGGGCATGCAGCATGGGAGTGTAGCAGAGCTGTGCTCCATGGCGTCGGCTCAGAAGCCTCCAGGCCAGCTCACTCTGGTCCACCATGGGTGCCACCACGTGTCGGGCTGCCCCTAGGGTGTGGCTCCAGAATTCGAAGCCCTGCAGTTTGGGCATCCTCTTCACACTGAAGGGGGGAGAGGACCAGGCTTGGCTACAGCCACGAAGCTCAGTGTGCAGAGCCAAACACAGAGAGGGCGCAAGGTTCAACTCAGAGGCACTGCTCCTAAGTCCTACTGCTGGGTCACACAGAGGCAGGGGCATCAGCAGGTGCAGAGCTAGGCCCCGTGCACTGTCTTGCAGCAGCAACCCCGCGTATCGCTGACGCTCTCTCGGTTGGCCTTACCCCCTCTTTTGCTACAGGACGAAACGCTGGCCTGGTGGCGCTGATGTGGAGCGTACATACAGGCTTGACAGTGCCCTAGCCGGCGCTTGATCAGTGAACCGGCGACCCTCCGAGCGGGACCTCGCAAGGCTGGACCTCTGGGCTGCACGAAGTCCGGCGCCGCCCTGGCTCTCGGGCAGGGCGAGCGGCGGGGCGCGCGGGCCCCCGCTTCTTGGTGGGGCCTAGCGCCTTCTGCTCTGGATCGCGTCCCTTGGGCTGGCCTGGGGGCTGAGGCCGCCACAGGGCGGCGGCGAAGGACTCGAACTGGGCTCACTTCCGCACCGCCGAGGGTGTGGAGCAGGGTAGGGCTCGACTGCGGGCCGAAGGCAGCAGTGATGGGAACGCTCCGACCGAGGTGACACAGAGGCTGCCCGAGCCCCCAGCCTTAACCCGCGGTGCCGCCAAGAGGACCCGCTGGAACGCGGCCGCCACCCGGCGCACGGGCTTCGCCAGACCGCGCCTCCGCCGGAAGAGCCGCGGCCGGAAGGCGCTCTGCCAGGCGCTCCGGGTAGACTGTGGTACGTCGGCGAATGCGGTCCCCGGAATCCGCGCCCGGCGTCCGAAGGCCCGAGGCTGGCGGAAGTCAGCGTCGAGTGTGCGTTGATGATGCCCAGCCGCGGGCCGTGGTGTCCTGCCTCCCGCCAAGACTTGGTTCGCGCTGTTCCCGGCCAGGCCTAACAAAGCCATGGCGTAGGAACCCACGAGGGATCGAGAAACACTTCACTGTGGAAAATACGCGACCAGTGAGCTTCTTCCTTGGGCACCCCGTTTCCCCGGTGCCTGGGCCCTGCCCCCTCCTGGGTCGTTGAGAACTGCGGCGCCCACCAAGATCCCAGGGCTGATAGGGGTTTATTTTATTATTACTTACTTATTTTGAAGCCGGGCACCGGTGACTCACGCCTGTCTATTCAGGAGGCAGACATCAGGAGGATTGAGGTTCGAGGCCAGCCCGGGCAAATAGTTCAGGAGACCTTATCTCGAAAAACCCTTCACAAAAAGGGCTGGTGGAGTGGCTCAAGGGGAAGGCCCTGAGTTCAAACCCCAGTACCGCCGAAAAAAAAAACCCTAGTTTTCTTGATCTCTGACCTCCAACCTTGTGCTTTTGTTAATGTATATTTTGTAAAAGGCCACCCTAGGACACTTTAATTTTCTGTCTTGTAAGAAAATGAGAGGACAAAATACACAGTCCTTATATTCACCTACTTGCCATTTTTCAGCACTTTTTTTTCTTTTTTGTGGATCTGAATTTCTACCTTGAAACTGAAAAAACTTTTCTTGTCATTCAAATGTTTCTTTTTTCTTTTCAAACAGGGCTCCCTAGGTAGTCCAGGCTGACTTTGAACTTGAGATCTTTCTGCCTCGACCTCCAGAGTGCTGGGGTTACTGGTGAGGACCACCATGCCCAGTCTTTATAGTTCAGATCTAATGAATTTTCTTGACTTTCATTTATTTGAAAATTTCTTCATTTCACTTTAGATTTTGAAGAATGTGTTTGCTAGATACAGAATTCAAGATTGGCAGGCTTTTTTTTTTTAACCACTTTATAAATTATTTGCACAAAAGAATAACTATTACATGATTTCTACACACATGAAATATCTAGAACAGACAAATTCATAGAGGCAGAAAGTGGATTAGAGGCTATGGGGGAAGGGTGTAGTTACTGTCTGAGAGTTAGAATTTGTGTTTGGGGTGATGAGGTTTTGGAAATTAGTTTTGCATTGTCTTCTAGAGAGGCCAGAGGTCGCCTGAATCACTGCTTCCCTCCCAGTTTCAAGATTTTCTCTTTCATCTTTGGTTTTCAGCAATATGCCTGTGATTTTCTTTTTCATATTGTTTGGGATTTGCTGGACTTCTTGCATCTGTCTTTTTTTCAACCTAGCAAAACTTTAACCATTATTCTTCAAACTTCTTTTTTTTCCTATTCCAGACTCACTTTCTTTACCTAACAGCCTAAATCTCCATCCTTTGTGGACAGCTCCCTGGGCTTAAGATTCCCTCTGCTTTGTTCCAGTCAGTTCCCTGGGGTCCCCTTGGTTTACAGAGGGAGTTTCCTTCCTTAAGACCTGACCGCCCCCTGGTGGAGCCTCCCAGCACTAGGAGGCAGCACAGTCCATCTCTCTGGTAACACCCAAGCCTTAGGAATGGGCCTCTGGGCAGGGGTAGCCTGTGGCCTTCTCCACTTGTCTGTCCTAACAGGGACTTGCCACCCTGAAGCAAGCCAGGGCAAGGGTGCTGAGGCTAAGCTTCCCACCTCCAGAAGGCACTGGCTCTTGCTTGGAATGGGAGCTTCGGCCAGACAGAGCCTGTGTGCTGAGATGTTGATGGCCTCTTCTGGGGGTTGCAGCAGCCCTAAGCTGCCCCTGGAGGAGGGAACCTGTCCTCAGCTGCACCTCCACCTGGAGTGGAGCTTCTATTTTTGAGTAGGGGAGAGGAGGTGACCTAGGCCAGTCCTGTTCCTGCCAGGACTTGGTAGGCTTTCCTGAGCAATGTTTGTCCACTGGCTGTGTGCCCTTAGGTCAGCTTCAGAGACTTCTCACCAGTGAAGGCTGCTTGGCTGGGAATAGAGCCCACAGAGCCCCTCAGGCCTCCACAGGAAAGCTGGGGTCAATGTGATTCATGCTGATGTTTAAATTGTCCTGGGTTCGGGTTCTGCCAGTGTGCACCCTTCACCATGGGCCTGTGTGGACTTTCTTGCACTCCCTGCTCCAGCCTTGGAAGCCATTTTCAGGGGTTGCTGGTATTTTCAGTGGGAGATGGTATTTAGAAACCAAGGTCTTCATGCCCCAGTCCTCACTGTATGAGGCTATCATTGCTTTTAGGCCCTTTCAGAAGACCAGATCAAAACGACATAGTGTGTATGCAGTGTATATCCTGGGTCTGCTGAAGCCTCCAGTTCATCCATTGCCCCAGCAATCTCCTCCACTCTGTATTTTCTCTTCTCCCCCATTGTCTTTGTTTCAAGCACAAAGTCCTGAGTTCAAACCCCAGTCCCACCGAAAAAAATAAATAAAAATTTTTAAAAAATTACTGGGCACCAGTGGCTCACGCCTGTAATCCTAGCTACTCAGGAGTCAGAGATCAGGAGGATCATGGTTCAAAGCCAGCCTGGATAAAGAGTTCATGAGGCCCTATCTCAAAAAAACATCACAAAAATAAAAGGGGGAGGGCTGGTGGAGTGGCTCAAGGTGAAGGCTCTGAATAAATAAATAAATAATTATAAATAAATAATAAGTAATTTAAAAGACGAAGGTTTTTGCAGTCCTTTTCCTAAATCTCTTAGAGCATCTCACTGAGGGTGGCTTTCTTCTGTGTGAAAACTGTTGTTTAATAGTTAGACTCATGTGCTTGTGCTTATATTCAATTTTAGCTTTGCTCCTTTTTCTCTTTTTTTTTTCTTTTGGTGGTATTGGGGTTTGAATTCAGGGCCTAATGCTTGCTAGACGGGCGCTCTACCACTTGAGCCACTCCACCAGCCATTTTTTGTGTTGGGTATTTTCGAGTGAGGATCTCTCAAACTGTTTGCTTAGGCTGGCCTCAAACCTCCATCCTCCTGATCTCTACCTCCTTGAGTAGCTAGGGTTATAGGTGTGAGCCACTGGCATCCAGCTTTGTCCCTATCTTTATAGACTTTTTTTCCCCCAGTGTTGGGGATGGAGCCCAGGGCCTCTGTACATGCCAGACAAGCACTCTAGGACTTGTCTAGACACCCCCAGTCCTTTTTCATTTTATTTTGAGACAAGGTATCACTGTGTATCCCAGGCTGGCCTCTAACTTGCAATCCTCCTGCCTCAGCTTCCTAAGTGGCTGGGATCACACGTGTCTGCCACCATACCCAGATATACATTAAAAAAAAATCCCAAACTTGTAAGGTATTAACATAATTCCAGAAGTTAAAACTAACCTGAAAGGTTTAGTCTTTTTTTTTTTTAAATTTCTGGTAAATCTTTTATTTTATTTTATTTTTTATTTTTATTTTTTTATTATTCACATGTGCACACAAGGCTCGGGTCATTTCTTGGTTATTTTTTAAAATAGGGTCTCACTGTATTCCCTGGCCACTCTGGATTGCAATCCTCCTATTTCGATTCCTACATAGCTGGGCTGACAGGTGTGAGCCACGGTGCCCAGCTGTTGGTTGAGATGGGGTCTCACAAACTTTTTGCCCAGGCTGGCCTCAAACCATGATCCTCCTGATCTCCACCTCCCAAGTGGGTAGGATTAGGATCACAGTTGTGAGTCCCCACCCAGCAAGTATTCATAATTCTTTTTTTCCTCTTTTTTTTTTTTTCAGAACTGGTTTTTTAATTCAGGGCATTAGCTTGCTAGGCAAAGCTTCCTCTTTCTTTTGTGTGCCAGGCTGGCATTTAGTCTTTCAGTCACCTATGGGTAGACATTCAGGTCTATCATGGATGTACAGGCAATCTGGCTGCGACATCTGTCACCCCATTGATTGCCAGGGTTGATTCGGCTGATATGGCTGACTAGGCGGGTGTCCCCTTTCTCCCTCACCACTCCATGTGCGTCCCTCCTGAAGCTGCATGCTAGAGAGGACCATCCCTGATAGAGGAGGACCATTCTTCAGTCAAGGGTGTACGAGTTGCTGCACTCCCCTGCTAGAACCTCCAAACAAGCTCTCAGGCCTACCATATCCAGTGTTTGGAATGCCAAGTAGTGCTTTAGTGAATACGCTGTCCATGGGTAGTTGTGTGTACGTGTGAGGCCTTTCTGTTTTTGTCATGCGGTAGGTGTATATTCAAAATACATTCCAAGAAGAGAGAGCATGTAGGTAATTGTTCTGTATATTGCTGGATCCCTCCTTCCTCAAGCCTGTGCCCTTTGGCATGACCACTAGAACCCATGTGCCTGTTTCTCCACAACTCTACCCACAGAGCGGACGACCGTGCTTGGAATTTGTGCCAGCTTGATGGGTAAGGACGGATCCTTGTTGTAGTTATAATTTTCATTTCCCTTGTAATGAGGGGTTAAGCATCTTTTTATATGTTTAGGGGTCTAATTGACTTTCATTTGGTTTATAGATCTTTTTTTAAACAGCTTTATGGAGATATAATTAATGTTTTAAAACTGCACATAACATGACAATTACAGGTTTGGGAATATATGCATATATATGTATATACACACGTGTGTGTGTGTGTGTGTGTGTGTGTGTGTGTGTGTGTGTGTGTAGCAGTGGAACCATCACAGACAATAATGGAAGTATCTGTTACCCCCAGAGTCTCCTCCTGCTCCTCCCCCACCCTTCACATCCCTACCAGCGCTCATTTAATTCCTATCAGTTTTTGTTTTTTTTTAGAGGCACTGGGGTTTGAACTCAGGTCCTCACATTCGCTTGGCAGGCACTCTACCACTTGAGCCATCCACCAGCCCTATTTCCTAACACTATTGATTTGTATGCATTTCTAGGATTTTATATAAATGGAACCAGATTGTACTTGCTCTTTTTAAACTCAACATAATTATCTTGAGATTCTTCCATTCTATGTCCTAACAGTTCATTCTTTCTATCACTGAGTGGTGTTCCATTGTGTGGACAGTCCACATCTTTTCTGTCCATTCACCTGGAGAACTTTCAGGTTTCACAGCTGCTGTGAACATTCCTGTTAAATCTCTGTGTGACATCAGACAAAGGACTGATAACCAGAATATATAGGGAACTTAAAAAACTAAATTCTCCCAAAACTAATGAACCAATAAAGAAATGGGCAAGTGAACTAAATGGAACTTTCTCAAAAGAAGAAATTCAAATGGCCAAAAAACACATGAAAAAATGCTCACCATCTCTAGCAATAAAGGAAATGCAAATTAAAACCACGCTAAGATTCCACCTCACCCCTGTTAGAATAGCCATCATCAGCAACACCACCAACAACAGGTGTTGGCGAGGATGTGGGGAAAAAGGAACCCTCTTACACTGTTGGTGGGAATGTAGACTAGTACAACCACTCTGGAAAAAAATTTGGAGGCTACTTAAAAAGCTAGACATTGATCTACCATTTGATCCAGCAATACCACTCTTGGGGATATACCCAAAAGACTGTGACACAGGTTACTCCAGAGGCACCTGCACACCCATGTTTATTGCGGCACTATTCACAATAGCCAAGTTATGGAAACAGCCAAGATGCCCCACCACTGACGAATGGATTAAGAAAATGTGGTATCTATACACAATGGAATTTTATGCAGCCATGAAGAAGAACGAAATGTTATCATTCGCTGGTAAATGGATGGAATTGGAGAACATCATTCTGAGTGAGGTTAGCCTGGCCCAAAAGACCAAAAATCGTATGTTCTACCTCATATGTGGACATTAGATCAAGGGCAAACACAACAAGGGGATTGGACTATGAGCACATGATAAAAGCGAGAGCGCACAAGGGAGGGGTGAGGATAGGTAAGACACCTAAAAAACTAGCTAGCATTTGTTGCCCTTAACGCAGAGAAACTAAAGCAGATACCTTAAAAGCAACTGAGGCCAATAGGAAAAGGGGACCAGGAACTAGAGAAAAGGTTAGATGAAAAAGAATTAACCTAGAAGGTAACACCCACGCACAGGAAATCAATGTGAGTCAATGCCCTGTATAGCTATCCTTATCTCAACCAGCAAAAACCCTTGTTCCTTCCTATTATTGCTTATACTCTCTCTTCAACAAAATTAGAGATAAGGGCAAAATAGTTTCTGCCGGGTATCGAGGGGGTGGGGGGGAGAGGGAGGGGGCGGAGTGGGTGGTAAGGGAGGGGGTGGGGGGAGGGGGGAGAAATGACCCAAGCATTGTATGCACATATGAATAAAAAAACAATCTCAGTGTGAGCCGACGGTGGTGTCTTATGCTTGTAATCCTAGCTACTCAAGAGCAGAGATCAGGAGGATTGAGGTTCAAAGCCAACTTAGGCAAATAGTTCACGAGACCCTGTTTCGAAAAAACCCTTCACCAAAAAGGGCTGGTGGAGTTCAAACCCCAAGACCAAAAAAAAAAAAAGGAGTCTCCTTTGTACAGGAAAATATGGAACACTTCACAAATTTGCGTGCCATCCTTGTGCAGGGGACACACTAATCTTCTCCTTATTCTAAATTTCGCATATGTGCTGCCAAAGTGAGCACCAATAGTATACTTCAAAGAGCAGGAATGATCAAAATTTGGTGAAATCCAATTTAAAATTTTATTCTAGCCAAATGCTGGAGGCTTAGGCCTGTCATCCTAGCTACTTGGGAGGCCAAGAGTGGGAAATCAAGGTTCAAGGATGGACCCCCCCCCCACCCCAATCATCTCTAAAGTAACCAGAGCAAAATGGACTGGAGTGTGATTTGAGTAGTAGAGCACCTGCTTTGCAAATATGAAGCCCTGAGTATTAGCCTCAGTCCCACTCACAAAAAAATTATTCTTTAGGTATCATCTTCCTTAACCCAAGCTCACCAAGATTTTTCCCCTATATTTACATCTAGAAGCCTTAAAGTTTTGGGGTTTACATTTATGATCCTTTTTTACTTCATTTTTGAATGTCCTATGAAGTTTGGACTCACACTTTCTTTCTTTTTTTGCATATAGATATCCAGTTATTCTAGCATTCTGTTGAAAAGACATTCTGTTCTTCACTGAATTGCCTTTCACTTTGTTAAATCAGCTGTCTGTCTGTCTGTGTGTGTTCCTGACTGTTTTGTTCCACTGATCTATTTAGATGTCTTCCCCACTTCGCAGTACTGTGGTTTGAACTCAAGGCTTTTTTTTTGTTTGTGGTACTGGGGCTTAAACTCAGGGCCTTCACCTTGAGCCACTCCACCAACCCTATTTTTGTGAAGGGATTTTTTGAGATAAGGTCTAGCAGAACTCTTTGCCCTAGCTGGCTTCGAACCCCATCCTCCAGAGTAGGTAGGATTACAGGAGTGAGCCCCCAGCAGGGCTTTTTACTTGCGAGGCAGGAGGTCTGTTGCTTGAGTCTTGCTCCAGCTCTTGCTCAGGTATCTTCATGCCATTACCACACCGCCTTGATGATTGTAGCTTTAGACTTAAATCTTAAAAAATGTCGAAATCTAGCAGTGCAAGCTCTTCGGCTTCGTTGTGTATCAGTGGCTAGTCTGCGTTTTTAATTGCTAATATGAACTAGAGTCAGCTTGTTGATTTTTACAAGAAGTCTGTTTGAATTTTGTTAGGGATTGCATTGGACTTATAGATCAATTTGGAGAGAATTTGCATCTTAACAATATTGAGTCTTCTAATCCATGGACACAGTTGACGTCTATTTAATCAGAACTTCCTTCATTTCTTTCAGCAGGGTGTTATAGTCTTCAGTACACAGTCCTATACATCTCTCACGATACCTATCTCTAAGTATTTCTTTTTTCTTCTTTTTTTTGTGGAACTGAGCTTTGAACTCAGAGCTTCACAATTGCATATAGCACACACTCTACTGCTTGAACCACATTTCCAGTTCATTTTTACTCTGGAGATGGGGGTCTCACGAACTATTCGCCCAGACTGGCCTTGAACTGAGATCCTCCCGATCTCAGCCTCCTAAGAACTAGGCACCTGGCTGGTACTGGGGTTTAAACTCAGTGCCTCATGTTTCCTAGGCAGGCACTCTCCTACTTGAGCCATGCCCTCAGTCACTTTTTGTCTTGGTTATTTTTGAGGTAGGGTTTTGCATTCATGCCGAGGCTGACCTGGACCACAGTCCTCCTATTCGTGCATCCCACGTACCTGGGGTGACAGGTGCACGCCACATGTCCAGCATTTTATTGGTTGAGATGGAGTCTCAAACTTTTTGCCTGGGGCTGGCATCAAACAGATCCTCCCAGTCTCTCCCTCCCCAGTAGCTAGGATTACAGGCTTGTACCACTGTGCCTGGCTTATTTCTTTTTCATAGATATGTATTTGGTGGAGGGGCAGTACTGGGGCATGAACTCAGGGCCTTCACCTTGAGCCATTCTACTAGCCCTATTTTTGTGAAGGGTTTTTCGAAATGGGGTCTCACGGAACTATTTGCCCAGGCTGGCTTTGAACCTCGATCCTCCTGATCTCTGCCTCCGTAGTAGCTGGGATTACAGGGATGAGCCCTGGTGTCCAGCGGCTGAGTTTTACCAGGAATGGGTGTTGGATTTTGTATGTGCTTGATGCTTTTTTTTTTCTGTGAAGATGGTCAGTTTTTGGCCTGTCAGTCAGATGAAATATAGTTACTAATTTTTGAATTAGGAACCTGACTTGCCTCCTAGGATAAAACCCATTTGGTCCTGAGGTGTTACCCTTGGTATTTATTGTGCAATTCTATTTGCTAAGGTTTTGTTGAGGATTTTTCCCTAACATGTTCAGGATTTTTGTGATCATGCTGGATATTGGTATTTGTGTTTGCCAATTTTCACTGCTGTGACAAACAGCTGTGGGAAACAATTGAGAAGGAAGGACAGTTTATTTTGGATCTTAGTTACAGAGGTTTCAGTTCAAGGTAACAGAGGAGGATGCTCACCTTAGGTCAGCCAGGAAGGAGAGAAACAGAAAGAGAGGGGGGGAGAGAGAGAGAGAGAGAGAGAGAGAGAGAGAGAGAGAGAGAGAGAGAGAGAGAGAGAGACGGACAGACAGGCAGATGGGAAGGGCCAGGGACAAGATACCCTTGAAAGACACTCATTCCCCCAGTGGCCAGTTTCCTCCCCACAGAAATGCTATCAAGTTATGAATCTGTCAGGGGATTAATCAGAATAATGCTGGCTTCATAGAGTTGTGAAGAATTATTACCTTGCTATGAACTGAATTGTGTCACCCAAACTTACACATTGAAACCCTAATCCCAATGTGACCATATTCAGAGCTATAAAGAGGTAGTAAACAAAAAGAAAAAAAAGAGGTAATAAACGCAAGTGAGGTGGTAGGGCGGCTCCTGATCTGCTAGAATTGGTATCCTTAAAGGAGGAGGAAGCTGGGTGTGGTGGGGCACCAGCTACTCAGGAGGCTAAAGTAGGAAGACTGCTGGAACCTAGGAGTTTGAGACCCGCCTGGGCAATACAGTAAGACCCTGCCTGAAAGAAAAAGAACAGAACAAAGAAAGGCTAGAGGGACCAGGTGTGATTTGCTTACACAGTTCCTCTCCCTTCAGCGCTCTGACGCCATGGACTACTGGCATTCTTTTCTAGACTGGTGGTTGCCTGGAGAGGGATGATTCTCATAGTCCCCCGCCACACAACTTCACAGGAGGTCACTCTGGTGTGTGCCCTTGGTGGCTATTGCAGGTGCATGTCACGTGTGTGACTTCTGCGGTATGCAGGTGTATTTTAGGGGTTCCAGTGAGGTGAGCATAGGTCCCTCTGCCCTACATACACTGCCCCCCATAGTCACCTTACATAGTCCTCCGTGTACATTTAGAGTCGCATCACCTAGTTATAACTAACTTTTACTTCAGTTTCGAAGCATGAACCTAGAGAAGTGAAGGAAAATGGATTTACCCGTAATTTTTGCCTATCCATTTCTCACGACCCCTTCTTCTGTCATTTCCTTTCTATTTAGGAAACTTCCTTCAGCTGTTCTTTTAGGGTAGGTCCGCTGGCCACAAACTCTCTGCTCTGACGATGTCACTTTCCCGTACGCCTGAGGCAGGACTTTGCTGGCCTGGTTTTTTTGTTGTTTTCCCGCACTGCCTCTGGCCCCGGTGGTTTCTGGTGAGCAGGCCTCGTCATCGGCACCTTTCCCTGGAGGGAGGACGTCGTCTCACTGCTCTGCAGCTCTCGTCTGCAGCTTTCAGCAGTTTGATGTGTGCTGGGCGGGTCGATTCCTTTGGGGTTCTCCTGTGTGGGGCTCAGTCAGCTTTTCAAGTATTTAGCCAGATGGAGGGGTTCAGTCACTATTTCTTTGAGTAGGTTTTCAGCCCTGTCTTCTCTCCTGCCTCCCCAGTGACACTGACATTAGACTTGTGCAAGAGCACTAATCGTCCCAGATGTCTGGCTGCCTGTCTTCTCTATCCTGCTCTGAAGCCACCCATTGTGCCGTCATTTCCATCCTTGGATTTCTCACTGCTAAGATTTCCATTTGGTTCTTTTGATGAGACTTTGTTTTCACTGTTGGCAGATGTGCTACTTGCTCATTGAAGCATGTTGTGATGACTACTTTATTTTGCTTGTTTAGCTTTTTTTTCCTTCTTCAGTACTGGGGATCAAACCCAAGGCCTAGCATCACTTGCTAGGCAAGTGCTGTACATGAGCTGAACCCTTGGCCCACTGGCTGTTTTAAGCTGTTGTCAGAGCATCTCTAAGCTCAGTTTTGTCACTGATGGATTGTCTGTTTTCCCATGCAGATCAACACGTTCCTGGTGGTTGCTATTGCTGTTGTGTGTGTGGGTGTGTGGTATTGAGGTTTAAACTCAGGCCTCATGCTTGCTAGGCAGGCACTCTACCATTTGAGCCATTCTGCTAGCCCTTTTTTTTTTTTTTTGGTTAGGCATTTTTGAGATAGATAGGGTCTCTTAAACTATTTGCCCAGGCTGGCCTGGATCCTCTTAATCTCTGCCTCCTGAGTAGCTAGGATTACAGGTGTGAGTGAGTCACTAGTGCCCAGCCAGTGTTTTGGCTCTGCAGTAGCCTTCTGGGTACCAGTCAGGAGTGTGGCTCCTGACCCTGGATTGGGGGGAGGATATCATGAGACTCAGTAGCCTTTTCCTACCCCACCAACAGAAGGGGCCAGCTACAGCCTATGGAAGCTGCAAGTTGAGGCTCATGTGGTCCTGTGGGTCTCAGCAGGACCCTGTGGGGCTGGAACCCAGGGCCTTTCCACCACCCCACTCCCAGGGTTTTTTTGGGGGGAGGGAGGGCAGGGTCTGCAGTGTAGCTAGGGCTGGCCAGATCCTCCTGCTGGGATTACAGGTGAGCACTACTTTGCCCAGCATAAACACTGGTTTTTCATGTTTCCAGAGATTACCTAAGTCTCCTTGAGTTTTTTCTAAGTTTACATAGAACAAATGTAACCCTTTGGGTCTTATTTTTTAAGACTGTTTTCAGGTGGGACCAGAGATAACTAATAACTAGTTAAGTCATCTTGGATTACCCACTACTTCAGTCCCAAGGGCTTCCAGGGGGGCTGTGGGAGAAGTCCCAGCCCTATGGAAGCTCTTGGTGCTGGTGCTCCCTGCAGTCCTGACCACACCACACAGGTACAGCCCCCTCCCTTGGTACCACTGTCTCCTGGACGCTCAGCCTGGGGAAGCTGCTGCCTTGCTGCACAACAGTCTGCCTCGCAGGGTCCAGGGTGGCTTTCCTTCAGAGCCTGGCTGCCCTTATAGATCAGGGCTCTCCTGTTCCTTTCACCTACCATTCAACCTCCACTCCTTTACATGTGTGAGGGTCAGTTTGTGTCAACTCAAGCATGGTCCTATAGAGGCCTGCATTCATCCATTATGTCACCTTTGGAGGACCTTCTTAGCTCTAGCCTAGATGTTGCAGGAGAGATTTTGCAGATGGGGCTGGCAACTATCATTATTAACTGACTGCAAGTAAAATCTTGTCCCCACCAGGGGGTGGTCCTCATCCCCAATCAGCTGACAGAATAAACAGTGCACCCTTCCCCTGTGCCAGCCACAACTGGGTGACCCAAGTCAGTGCGGGAGATGGAACCTAAGGCCTCACACATGCTAAGCAAGTGCTCTATCACAGAACCACACCCCTACTCCTCAATGTACTTCTTCAGTACAGCCCAGATAGACACACCACTCCAAACTCTCCACTTGGCCCAAGCCCCAAGGACAGACACACCAAGGTGTGTGCAATTCCCTAGGGCGGGGGTGATGGTGGTGCCTGAAGGGTGTGGTAAGCCCCTTGGCAGGGTGGGACTGGGATGTACGGCACAGGTAGAGGGGAGGAAAGAAACAAGGCAGAGACCAGCGCTCATGTGGTTTACTCGTGGGGAGTGGACAAGGGCATCAAGAGCAGCATTTTTACCAAGTTGTTGTAGAAATAAAAACATTACGCAGACATGGTTCTTTACACTGACCGTTACAGTAAATTCCAAAACCCAAGCAGACTTCTGAGTCATTTCTTAGGAAATGAACACAAACATTTGCTGCCCGGTGCGGTCCGCAGGGTCAGTGGTTGGCCCTACATCATGGGTGCAGCCGGGATGCTGGGGACTGAGGGCCCGGGGCCCATGGCTACAGTGCCTCCTGGGGTCCTCGTTCCCCAGACTGGCCCTCTCCTGCCCTGTCCTGCTGTGGGCAGGAGCAGAGCCTGGCTAAAGAGGGGCTCCAGCCAGCAGGCCCAGAGCAACCTGTGTGCGACGTACAGAATGGGTACGGTGCTCCCCAGAAGTCTACCCTGAGTGGCTTCTGCCATCTTCACAGGGAGAACAAGCCCTGGGAGTCCTTCCCAGCAATGCAATAAATATGAGAATTTCAATGGAGAAAAACCAACCAACCAGTGTGGCAAGCCCCACATGGCAGAAAAGGCTCAGCTTGGTTCCCGCAGGGCATGCTGACTCTTCACAGACAAGGGTGTCTCCGAGTCAGTGCCTCTGGGGTCCCCTGGTGCCAGCATGGCAGGTGGCAGGTGGGTGGGACACGTGTGATGGTCCTACTTCTAGCAGCTGCCAAGGGAGGCGGCGGTGCTGGGCCATGGGTCCCACCGGCAGGACCCTCCCTGGCCCCTGTGCACAGGTGTGGGGATCGGAGCGTCTCTGGTGACGGGCAGGGTCTAGCCCTCCCGCACACTCACACGTGGCTCAGCCAGGGAGCTGTGGATGATACTGATAATGGACTCCAAGCCTTGGCCCTCCAGCAACGTGCGGTGGTCACCCTCGATTACATGCACAGATACCTTTCCGTCACACACCTGCAAAGTGATGGCCGTGAGCTGGCTGTGCCGCCCTACCACCTCCAGGGACTGCTGCCTGCCCGTCCCACTCACCTGGGAGAGGTTGTAGTCAGCACCCAGGTTCTCGCCATAGGCACCACCTGTCTTGGCTCGCAGAAGCGTCACGTTGCCATGGTACTTGGACTTAGGCATGTACTGCTCAGCTGCACGCAGCTTGTGGTAAAAGGACAGGACAGCAAAACTCAGCTTTTGGGGGTCCAGGCCCTGGTGGCTCTTGGTAATGAAGTCCACAGCAGCAGCTACACGCTCTTCCAAGCCCTTCAGCGGTAGCAGGGTCTCTAGCACCTGTGTGAACGCTGTGCGTGTGAGGGGCCAGCAGTCTGCCCCTAACCCCACCAGGGAGGTGTCCTCACCCTTGCAGCCCCCAAGCCCACTTGTCCAGGGGGTGGAGACCACTCAGCTCAGCGCTGGGGATGCTGGCTCACCCTGCTGTGCTCTACGTCAGTGAACTGTTGCACAAAGAAGCATATAGCCTCGGCCTCGGCCTCGGCCTCGCAGCCTGATGTCATCTTAGCACGGTAGCTCTGTGGAGGGAGAAGGGCTGCTGCAGCAAATACCCAGGTGGCTGTGGCTAAGACCTTCCCAGGAAAGGCCAATCCAAAGCCAGGGTGCGGGATGGGGAGCCCAGGCCCAGCCCTCACCTGGGTGTAGGCTAGCACATAGGCGTGTGAGCCATCAAACAGGAAGAGGCTGTTGTGGGTGGGGGTCGGGCCCTGCTGGGCCTGCAGCTGGGAGCACATCTCAAAAGCCACGCAGGCACCATAGGAGTATCCAGCCACGCGGTAGGGCCCCTCGGGCTGCACCTGCCTGATGCAGTCGACGTAGTAGGCAGCCAGGCTCTGAATGCTGTCCAGCGGTGCGGCTGTAACGGCAACATGGAGGAGTCAGCAGGTGGGAGGGGCCTGGGCTCTGCCGAGCTGTGACTCACGTGAGACGTGGGTGCCATACCTCGGGTGCACTGTAGGCCATAGGTGGGCATGCTGAGCTTGGCGGCCAGGCTGTGAAACACGGTAGTAGAGCCCTCAATTGGGTGCACTAGGAACAGTGGCCGTTCAGAGCTCTGCACAGAGTTCAGCCGCATCAGAGTGGGACCCTCAGGGTTTACCAGCAGGGAGCTCAGGTTCAGCTGGGCCTGCTGCCAGGCTGGACTGTTCTGGGCTTTGGGGTCCGTCAGATCTGTGAGGACAGGGTAAATGCCAGACGCAGGACACGCACAGGGACACATGCATAAGCCTGCTGGTGCAAGAGCCCTAGGTCCCACAATGCTCTCAGGAAGGGGCGCTGCTCACCTAGTGCCAGATGCCCCCCCAACAGCCTGTCACACTGTTGTACGCACCGGTGGCCCCAGCAGTTTTGGAGGACAGCTCCTGTAGCTTCCGAAGTGTGAGCTGCCTCACCTCACGCATGGACAGCACCAGATCATGCTCGCGCTCCAGTGTCTGGCGTACCTCCACGCCCATGAGCGAATCCAGGCCCAGGTCTGCCAGTGAACTGTCCAGGTTGATACCTGCCAGGTCACGGATGCCTGGGAAAGAGGGGACTGGTCATGATTTGGGAGGGGGTATGGAGATGGTCTGAGTGGGCACCAAGCAGAGGCTGGGATGCTAGGCTTAGGGTGGGTCTGTCTGTGCATCTCCCTGAACCACCACCACGGCCACCCACTAGCATGTCTGCAGCCGTCACACCGGCTCACTGTGGTATATAAACCTCAGTAACTTGCCCCTTTCTACACAGGTAAACTGAGGCTCAGAGATCCGTCAGCTGAGTGGAGCATCCTGGTGCCAGTGCCCTGGGAGAGAGTTCCCACTGATGGAGCTCACCCAGGATGTGTGCCACGGCCTTCACCAGGTCCTGCTGCCCTTCGCCATCCCCACGGGACACAGTCTTCTCAGCCAGCACGAAGCTGCTCAGGACAGCATGGGGCTGGTTCAGGAAGAGGTCCAGCACTTCCAGGCAGGAGGTGATGCGCTGTGGCAATGTGCCGCCGATGACTGTGTCATTAGTGCCCATTGCCTCCAGAACAATGCCCACGTCACCAATGGCACCCCACTGCACGGCGAGGCCTGCAGGCAAGAGGGCCAAAGGGTGAGGGGTTGGGGGAACAGGGCAGCTGCAGGGCAGGGGCAGCCATGCACAGGGGTGAGGCACACCTGGGAGGCCATCATGCCGACGCTGCTCGCATATGCGCTCCATGGTGGAGTTGGCAAACCCATAGTTACTCTGGCCGGCGTTGCCGCGTCCACAGCTCACTGAGGAGAAGGCCACAAAGTAGTCCAGCTCGGGGCAGGCTTCCCGGGTTACCCTGTGGGCGCTTATATCACTCTCTGCCAGCTGTTAGGCCCAGGACCCCCTCCTGCCCCTGCCACCCACTGGAGAGGCCAGAGAAGGCCACTGGCACCACAGTCTGGGCTCCCCAGGCCCCTCGGACCTGGCAAAGACCAGCACAAGCAGGGTCACCCACCTGTCCAGGTTCAGGGTGCCACTGTACTTGGGCTTGTTGACATCCTGGAAGAGCTCTGGGTTCTGGTTCTCTAGCATGGCATCTCTCAAAACCTGGGGAGAAGGTATCTCAGCTCCTGCTGTCGTTCTGGGGCTCCACCCCACTCTGTGCCACCCCCATCCCCGTCTCGGTCTTTGGAGGCAGCTTGTGCCCAGGCTTCCCTCACCATGGCCAGGTTGAAGATGCCGCCGACAGGCCCGAGCTGTGCTGCCTCAGCAATGAGGGCTCGGGCCCCCTCCAGTGAGCTGGCATCACTGGTGGATACCAGCACTTGCAAGCCCTGCCGCCTCCACTCATGGACCTGTTTGGCCTGGTAGCCTGCAGGACAGGAGGTGGTGGAACTGGGTTGGGCTGGGCTAGGGGATGGGGATTAGCCCCCAGCCCTTCCAAGGCTCAGAAGTAGGGGCTGGCATGTGTCCCCACCTGGCTGGCTCCTCAGGTACTCTTGCTTACTCACCTGTGCGGATTCCTGAGCGAGAGGTCAGCACCAGCCTCTGGGCCCCCCGCAGCGTGAGCCACTGGGCCAGCTCAAGGCCAAAGCCGCCCAGGCCACCAGTGATGACATAGCTCTTGTGGGCGGGGCAGAAGGTCTTGGAGATGGCAGACATCAAGGTGGGCTGTGCCCCTGGCAGCACGGCCTCCAGCTCCTCCTCACGCACCTGCAGCCAAAGGAAGCCACTCAGACACTCCTCCTCCCCCCTGGGCTAGAACTGGGTGCCCGGGCCTCCCCTCACCTGGATGAGGACTTTGCCGATGTGCTTCCCCTGGGCCATGTAGCGGAAGGCATCCTCCACCTGGGCCTTGGGGAATACGGTGCACTTGAGGGGCTGCACCACCCCGTCACGGATGCCAGACTGAAGCAGTGCCGCCACTTCCCGCCAGTCAGCACTGGCCTCCTCGAAGAGCGCATCCAGCAGGATCCCATGGAAGGTGACATTCTTCAGGAAGATGGCCATGCCTAAGTGGGAGGGGCATGCTCACTGATGGCCACTGCCCACCTGTGCCCTGCCACCCGCCCCGGAGCTGCCAGCCTCACCCAGTGGATGGTTGTTAGAAAGGTCAAATTTCCCGATCTCCAGGAAGCGGCCATGCTGAGCCAGGCACCTCACACTGGCCTGAAGCTTCTCTTCCGCGAGGGAGTTGAGGACCAGGTCGACGCCTGGGGCAGGAGAAAGGCCCTCACCTTACAACACACGGACCATAAACCTGCCCCTAAGCCCCGGGCCCTACCAGGCTAGCCTCCCCGAGCATCTTGGGGCAGTGGGGCAGGACACTTACCCTTGCCACCCGTGTGCCGAAGCACGTGCTGCTCAAACGACGTGTCCCGGGAGTTGGCAAAGCTGGTGTCCTCGAGCTGGGGGAACCTGGCTTGGAGGTATGCCCGCTTCTCAGCAGAGCCTGGCGGGCAGAGGGCCCGGGTGAGCTTGGGCCTCGGGGTCCAGGGAGGCCTGGGGACTTAGAGGCGCAGGGTCCTTACCCACAGTGGTGAAGACGCGGCAGCCAAGGCTGAGGGCAATGGCGATGGCGGCCTGGCCCACACCCCCCGAGCCTGAGTGGATGAGCACCGTCTCCCTGTGCCGCACCCGTCCGCGCACCACCAGTGCATAATAGGCGGTGGTGTAGACGACAGGCACAGAAGCTGCTTCCTCCAGGGTCCTGAGGACACAGCACGGGACCAGCTCAGGCCTAGGCACTAGCCAACGTCCTGTGGTCCTGTGGTCCCTGGCTGCAGCCCGGCTCACTTACCAGCTGGAGGGCACATCCCAGAGGAAGTCAGGTGACAGCAGGACTGAGGTGGCCAGGCCTTCAGCAGGCACCAGACCCATCACACGCCGGCCCCGGGCGTCACGGCCTGAGAACTCCATGCCCAGCATGCAGTCCCGCGTGGCCCATTTCCCTGCAGGCAAACGGGCGGCCTCTTGTCAGAGCACCGTCCCTCCGCAAGAGGGGTGGCAGGGCAGGGCATTCATGTGGAGGCTGCTGTGGCCGTGTCCCCATCCAACCCATCCCATTCCACCAAGGACCCGTACTGGCTGGCACCTGGGATGGCATCAGGGGACAGTTTGCCCGTGGCTAGCATGATGTCTCGGAAGTTGAGTGAGGCGTAGTAGACAGTGCAGAGCTGCTCCCTGGGGCTGGAGGGTTGGGCATGTCTCAGAGGAGAGCAGACCCAGCGGATGGAGGCAAGGTCTCCCCGGGTGAGGACATTCACGAAAGCGTGTGCGGTCTGCTCCTCAGGCTTGTCTGGGGGCAACAGGAAGCAGGGCTGCCACAAGGCCTACACAGCTAGGGTCCTCAGGCCCCCTTCTTCTCAGTCTGGCAGAGACAGGTGGCAATGGGGCTCACCCTGCTCCAGGGGAAAGTGGCGAAAGGCACCCCAGGCTCCATCGCGATATATGTTCATCACCAGGTCGTCTGCCAGCACTTTCTGCAGCTCTGCAGAGTTGGGTTCCATCTTGGGGATGTGTGAGGCACTGCTGAGGTTGGACAGCAGGATGCACCTGTGGGCAGACAGAGGTTGTGAATGGGCGGGGGGCGGGGCAGAGCAGGGAAGGACAGGCACAGCTCAGCAGGTAGCTCTCTCCTACCGAATCCGGTGCCCACCAGGCTCTTTGCGGAGACAGTTCACCAAGCCCACCACACCTGAGGTGGGGCAGTCCACTGCTGTTAGCCACACAGGCTGAGAAGACGACTCAGTCAGAATGTTCTGCGGGACAAGGAGAGGTTCGGTTTCTGGGAGGATCCTGGCTGTGCTGTGCCAGGGCAGAGCAGCCAGTCCCTGGGGCCTGACCTTTAGAGAGTCCACCCATCGGAAGCTGGTATCCTCCACAGGCAGGAAGATGGGGCTCTCCCGTGGGGCAGGCCGGCGGCACAGGAAGAGCACAGAACCATAGAACGACTTCTTCAGGCCCACAAGGTGCAGCGATGTCCTCAAAAACAGATTCTCCCACTCATCCTGTGTGTGAGGGGGGTCAGCGACCAGCCAGCTCAACCCTCACCCGGCCCCCACAGGACCAGCGGCAGTACCTGAGTCAGGAGGCTGGGCCCGTGCTGTGGCTCGGAGGTGACAAAGGCCAGAGTATCCCCAAGGGTGTGCCCTCTGAGCACGGTGTGCAGCAGCAGGAAGCCACCCTCCTTGAGGGCAGCTACCATGTTGGCTAGGGCCAAGGCTGGGTCCCCCAGGGTGGCCAATGCACAGTTGCACACCAGGAGGTCAGCTGCACTCAGGCTGCTAGGGGCAGGGTCCATGGGGTCCCACTGGCTCTGGGCAATGCCATGTTGCTGCAGCTTGGCCTGGGTGGCCTCCAGATAGCGGTCAGTGGCTGTGTAGTCCAGCTGCATCATGGGCTGGGTGTTGAGCAGTGCCGGGATGCGGGAATACAGGTGACCCTCGCCAGCCAGCACCTAGGCGGAACAGTGTTTTGAAGCAGTTGCCATCAGGCAGGGGACACAACCAGGACTGTGTGCCTGTTCCAGGGGCTGCTCAGCCCTGCTGGTCAGCCAGTTGCCTGCTCCACTCCTAGTCTCTAGTATTCTTGCTTAGAGCACAGGGTCAGCCCTCTTACTCTGAGCCTTGACTTCTCAATACCGGTTTCTTATGCTGGGCTGGTGGTGGGGAGGGTGTTCCCATGATTTTTCAGGGTAAAACAGACCAAAGCCTGAAGACAGTGTGACTTTGTCCTGGACCCACCCACATACCACCAGTTGCCCTGCCCGCCACCTACCTCTACCACCTTTATCTTGAGGCTGGGCAGGTTCTCCAGGGCTGTGTCCACATAGGCCTTGAGTGCCTGGGAGTTGAGGAGCCCACAGACTAGGGGGTCCTCCGACAGCAAGACTTTCTCCTGGGCCAGTGTCTGTCCCAGCTCCAGCTGCAGGTTCCCATTGAGTTGCAGCTGGCAGGCAGCCGCAAGCAGCTGGGGCAGCCCTTGCTGTGGGGACTCCCGGAGGGCCTGGGCTGCATCCAGCCCAGGCACTGCCATCTTCAGCCCCTGCTGTGCTGCCTTGCTCTGCAGTGCCTGTATCAGTCCTGGGGAGGGGAAGGGAGAAGGGGAGGGGAGAAGTTCCCCAAGTTCCTCAGCAGCCTCCCAGGGACCCACTGCCTGACCTGCCCACACATGAGCAAACAGCTGGACAAACCAAAGGCAGGTGGTGAGGCTGCTGTGCCCAGGAGGGCTCAGTGCACCATTTCCCACCTGCAAGCCTGGGGCATGGCAGATAGCTGTGTGAATCCAAGGGGTCAGCCTTGTAGGCCCTGGCCAGCGTACAGCCCCCTGGTGGTGGAATGCTTGCCTAGCATGTGCAAGACCATGGGTTCAATCCCCACCACCACAATAAAATAATTTTTAAAAAAAAGGAAAGGGGACAATTAGCAAGGACAACGACAGAGAAGTGAGGCGAGGCATGCTGGAGTCCACATGGAGAGGGGCTGCAAAGCTAGAATGTGGTTAAGTGAAGGGCTGCCTCCCTGTTGCCAGAAGCACCAGCAGGTGTGTGGGCCTGGCAGGGCCTTACCCTTGCATAGCTGCAGTTCCTCCTGCAGGGTGGTGCTCTCAGACAGGCACCCGACCTCCACGTGGGGTGTGAAACAGAACTTCTCCAGGATGGGCACCATCTGCTCCTGCTGCCGCCGTGGGGCCACCGACGTGTGTAGCCGTGAGATGCGGGCACCACCAGCCACCGTCATGCTCAGACAATGGTTCACCACCACGTTGGCCACTGAGGGGACAGACTGGTGAGCGTGGACAGTACCTAGCTGGGGATGTGCACGCAGGGGGCTGGGAACTGGCGCTACCTTGGGTGCCCTGCAGTGCATACACCTTCTGCAGATGGGCGGCAGGGTCAATGTGAATGGCAGCAATGCGGGTGGGCAGGCGCAGACTGCGCTGGCTCATGCCCAGGATGGACATCTGCAGCATCGTGTCCAGGAAGCTCACCCAGTTGTTCTTCCAGAGCAGCTTGCCTGAGTCACCTGTAGCAGAGGAGCTGGTTAGCCCTGGCCGTGGAGCACAACCCCTGGTGGCACACGTGAGGACATCAGGGTGCTCTTGCCCACCTTCGAGGCTGGCCTCAAGGACACCCTGGAAGTGGAGGCCATAGTCATAGCCACGCAGCCGCAGCTCCTTGTATATGTCAGCCTGAGCCAAGAAGGAGGCGGATGTAGGCGTGGCAGGGCTCAGGTCTTCAGGATGGTCAAAGAACTTAGGATCGGGGCTCTCCCACTGGTACACTTGCCCTGCCAGGGGGAGTAAACAAGAGGGCTTGAGTGTGGGCTGAGCTGGTTTTCCCCAGTCTTGTCAGCCTGGCTGGTCCTACTCACCGCTCACTATCAGATTGCCATTCTCAGACACCTCGAAGGTGTGGGAGGCCTCCAGCAGCCGCACCTCCAGCAGCATGGTCCCTGTGGAGCAGCAGGGTCAGAGCCAAGTCAACAGCCACCCCCAGCCTCCCCGTTGTGGCACTCTCACCTGTCTTGGGCAGGATGGTGGCCTGGTGTAGTGTCACATCCTCAAACACTACAGGTGTCTGCTCCAGGGCCAGACCCAGGGCACGAGCCAGTGTCCTCCACACCAGGCAAAGGTAGCCAGTGGCAGGGAAGATGACACGGCCATCGATGCGGTGGTCCACCAGGTAGTGGTCAGGAGACTCGGAGCTGGCATCTGCAGGCAGGAATAGGCCTCAGCACTTGCCTGCAAGCCTGGGAGAAGGAATCCACCCACCAAAGTGCCCAACTCACCGATGGTGTAGACGGTGGCAGACGAGGAGCTGGAACCATTGGGGAAGTCCTCTGAAGCTGGCACATCCCAGGTCTGACTGTGGTCCCACTTGATATGGGGGGAGATGAGAGGGGTACCTCGAGGAGCCGGGAACTCCACAGGCGGGAACAAGGCATTAGGGTTGACATCGATGCTGGCACAGGGAAAGGGAGGTATGAGCGATCTCCTGGCCCTAGGGGCTCTGAAACATACATAACTCCCCCCTCTGTCCCCTAAGATGGCCAAGCGGCCAGGGAAGCATCAGAATGAGGGGAGACCCACCCTGTGAGGTGCAGCTTGCCAAGGTTGGTGAGGAAGAACTCCAAGTTGTCCTTATGGTCTTTCTTCATCAGCGGGATGATGGTACAGCTCGGCTTCACACCCCGCTTCAGGACAGCCTGGGGCAGAGTAGCGAGGGGCTAGGCTCTGACTTCCTCCATGCTGCCCCCACCCTGGCCAGTGACTGGCAGGTCCACGTGGCCTGCTCTGGGCTGAGAGGTTACGTACCCGCAGCAGGGCATGGGGCGCGATCTCCAGCACCACTGCATGCTCAGGGATGTGCCACAAAGCCTCTTGGAAGAGCACAGGGCTCACCAAGTTGTTGACGTTGTACTCGGCTGAGGACGTGCGGGCCAGCTCGCCCTGCCATTGAGCCTCAGGGATGGAGGTGCTGAACCAGCGAGCTGAGCGAGGCCGCGGCTCCCGGATCACCTGCACACAGGAGCTGGTCAGCACCCAGCCAGGTTGCCCTCGCCCTCAGGAGCCGTGCGTGTGGTCAGCGCCCACCTTTTTGAGAGCCTGCAGTAGCGTCGGGGCAATGGCGTCCATGAAGTAGGAGTGAAAAGCGATGCCCCCGGTTCGCACCTCCCTGGCAAACACACCCTCCTGCTTTAGCTGCTCCACGAACTCAGTCATGGCGGCCTAGGGTACCAGCGGAGGTGGCCAAAGGTGGGTCAGGCACCCACCCATGCCGTCCACCTGGTTCAGGTGTCAGTGTAGGTGAGACGGAAGGCCTGGGGGACAAGTGAAACCCACCACCAGGGCAAGCGCAGGGGACAAAAGTCCTGCCTGGGCCGCAGGGCCTACCTGAGGTCCGGAGATGGTCACTGTGTCTTCAGAGTTGTGGCAGGCAGGCACGATGCCAGGGGGGCAGCGCTGTTTACACTCCTCCCAGGTCAAGCCTGTGAGCAGAGCTGGCCTCAGAGGGTGGCCAAGTCCCAGTCCTCCCACCCTGATCAGGGAGACACTGCCTGGGCCAGAGGCATTAATTTAATGACAGGAGATGGCATAATGACAGCCTCGGAACGGGCCTTCCCAAGGCTTTCACCCTGCTGCATCTGCTCTGAAGTGTAGATGTCACTGGGCAGGGAGCCAAGTCTCAACTCAGAAGTGACACCCAAGGCCTGGTCACTGTGCAGCCCCACAGGGGCCACCAGGGACCTTAGCCTTACTGCCCTGAGCCTCCAGGGCTGGACCACAGCCCCGACAACTTATAAATGGGCATCAGTCCACAACTTTTACCTATGGGCTTCATCTCCACGTTGGTTAAGCTCAGGCCTGTGCGCTCCGGGGAACAGGGGGCCTGAGCAGTGTGGCTCCCACCCCTGCACCCTCACCTCTTCCACCAGGAAGCTAGTCTTTCTTTTCAGGGTGGCAGGAAAGAAGCCCCCCCTCACCAGAAAGACCTGAGAGCCCATGGAGGAAGGGGATAGGGGACCCCAGGGCAACACCTACCCACAGCTGCCATGGAGCCAGCAGGGAGGTGGGCCTCCTTGATGCACTGGCCTCTCCAGTAGGCTGCAAGTACAGCCTCCTCCTGGGAAAGACAGCCATCGGCATAGCCACAGGCCACCTCCCCCAGGGAGTGCCCAATGATGCCATCAGGTCTCAGGCCCACAGAGGTCAGCAGGTCTATGAGAGCAATCTGGAGACCAGGGCAGGGGGGAAGATAGGCCATGTCAGGCTGGGCCCTGGGCTGCCAGGCTGACCATCCCCAACAGTGCTGCAATGGGTGGTCTCCTGGCCCCAGCAGCCACCACCACCTGTAGTCCTGCTGCTCTCCCAGGCTACCCGGCTCCAGAGCCCAGCATGCCCAGGTCTCTCTGGGGGACCCCCAGCCTGGTGTCAGGATTCCTGGGAAGCCCTCCCTTTCCCCAGACTTGTGCTAGCACAAGGCTCTTCCCAGAAAAAGGCACGCTGTGCCCATGGATTGGACAGGGTCAGGAACAAGCGGCCCTGGTGACTGGTTCCCAGGGAAAGCTCTGTCGTTGACGGAAGCGCCAAGGACCCCAGACCTGGCACTAGGCAGGTGCCTCACCTGGATGGCCGTGAGGCCCACAAAGGCATGCACAATGTCATCAAAGGTGCTCTCATCTGTGCTCAGCAGCAGGCCGGACACCTTCACTCCAAACGGCTTCAAGGCCTCGTCAGAGCGCAGGATGGAGTCGCGGAAGCCGCCCAGGCGCATGAGGCTGAGCCCCATCCCGTGCCACTGGGTGCCCATGCCTGTCCAGAGAGCTCATCAGGGCCAAGGACGCAACAGCACTCTGGCTAGCCCACGTGCCCACCCTTCCAGGACCAACCGAGGGCCCGCTTGAGGGTGTGGGGTGGGCTCACCGGAGCAGATGAACCAGAGTGGGCGCTCGCCAGAGGACACCTGCTGTACTTCCTGGCCACTGTCCTCAACACTCAGCACCGCATAGCCCCTGAAGGGCATGGCGGCCACAGGGGTGGCTGCAATGTCATTGAGCATGCTCACGAAGGCCAAGTCCTGGCTGTGCCGCAGGCCCTGCTCCAGCAGGGTCTGCACGGCTTCTGCGGTGCGTCCACTGGCCCGCAGCAGACGGGGCAGGGTGCCGTGGGGGGCAGGTGCAGGCGGTGGCTGTGTGTTGGGTTGGAGAATGACGTGCACATTGGAGCCTCCAAAGCCAAAGGAGTTGATGCCCACATTGCCACCACGGATGGGCAGGGGCTGGTCTACCACCTGCAGCCGCCCATCACTCAGGGCTGGGATCTCAGGGTTGGGGCTGTGGTAGTGCAGGTTGGGGGCCCAGAGCCCATGCTCCAGGGACAGCAGCACCTGCAGCCAGAGCACATGGTTTAGGCAGCTGACCCCAGCAGGGTGCAGCACCCAGAAGCCCACATCACCAGCCTACGGGCCCCCCTTGGCTTAGCACTACGTACTGTGCCCCTGGGCACAAGACCCGCCCCCTCTCAACCTCACTGGGTTCCTGTTGTGCCCCAGCTCGATGGGGTCAGGTTAACAGGCTCGTGGACCTGGACACAACTCTCAGACAGACCACCATGCCAGTCCCTACTGCGTGGCCAGACTGAAGGCCCCTGGGCTTAGCTGGTTGGTCAGGAAGTAGGGATGGGCAGGGGCAGGAGGCAAGTGGGGGCATCCCGGAGTGGAAGGTGGCTCAATGTCTTCCCAATGTGCTGCACTGGCCGGCTAAGTAGGTTCCTACCTGCCTGTCCAGCTGTGTCCTGAGGCCCTTCCCATCACCATCTCAGTTGCTCCCTCTGGCTGAGCCCCACAAAACAGCTCAGCAAGATATCCACAGGGAACATACCATGACGGCAGGCTCCTGTTCTCCCTGCCCCCCAGCCTACAGCACAGCTCGCAGGGGTTGGGACGGGGCAAACAGGAAACTAAGGCACCACAAGAAAGCCTGTGGTGGACATGGTGCTATCCAGGAAGAGGGGACTCCCAGACCCCAGCTGCTCACTTTGGATAAGGCCGCGAGCCCGGATGCAGGTTCGGGGTGCCCCATGTTGGACTTGGTGGACCCAATTAACAGAGGGTCTTGGCGGGAGGTACACAGGGCCCGGACGATGCCGTTCAGTTCCTGGGGGTCGCCCACCTATAGGGGATGGGGGACGTCAAGACTCCAGCCAGGAGCCTCTCTAGTGGGGCTGGGGAGGCACAGGCATGGGCTGGGTGGAGTGTCTTCACCTTGGTGCCTGTACCATGGGCTTCAATGTACTCCAGGGACTCGGGGGCCACACCGCCCGGCTGGTACAGGGAGCGGATGAGCACCTCCTGGGCCTCCCCAGAGGGGAAGGTCACACCTGTGGTGGGGGAGGAGGTGTTAGGGGTCAGCACTCTTTGCCCCCACCTTGTGGACTGGCAGACTCCCCCTCCCCACAGGTCACCAACGCCCACCTTGTTCCTTGCAACCGTCTGTATTGGTGCCAGCATTCAGGACAGTGGCATACACCCGCCGGGCCAGAGACTTCTTGGTCAGCAGGACGGCCACCACGGCCTCTGCACGGCAATACCCATCCCCTGAAACAGAGCAGCGTCTCAGCAGGGGCTTAGCTGCCTGGGCCCCGCCCTGCGGAGTGTAAACTGGAGTTGGGGGCTCCGCCTAGGCCGTCCTGCTGCCCTCACCCGCGCTGTCGAAAGACTTGCAGGTGCCCTCAGAGCTGAGCATGCCCAGCTTCATGAACTGCACAGACGTGTTGGGCTTCAGAAGCACGTTGATGCCGCCCACGAGGGCAGCGGGGCACTCCCCACTGCGGATGGCCTGGTAAGCATTCTGTAGCGCCAGCAAGCTGGAGGAGCAGGCTGTGTCCAGGGCAATGCTGGGCCCTACAGGCAGAAGCAAGAGGCAGATGCCAGACTGCCCTCCAGCACCTCAGTGGCCCTCCCCAGGGACAAGGTGGTCTGAGATCAGAAGGGTCATCCAGATGGATGCACACATGCAGGCTGGGTCATGCCTCGTGTGGTATCTGCTCAGCGGGAGGAGTCTAAGACCCAGGGCCAGGCCATGCTGCCCACCACCCCCAAAAAGGTCCAGGGATAAACCCACCTTTGAAGTCAAAGAAGAAAGAGAGCCGGTTGGCCATCATTGCCCGCTGGCAGCCCACCATGCTGTAGCCCAAGAGGGTCTCAGGATCTCGGCTCAGGGCCTCCGAAGCCTCGGAGCCACTCACACCCACCCAGACGCCAGTGTGCGTTCCTCGGAGCGAGGCCGGGTTGATGCCTACCAGAAGCAGCAATCAGGCCCAGCTCTGGGAATGGAGGCCTCAGGCCTCAGCCTGATGGGCTGGGGGTGAGAGGGGCTCCATCCCAGCAGGCTCTGGAAGGGGTCTGAGCAGGGCAAGGCATGGTGCAGGGAGGGATAGGGTAGGGGCTGACAGAAGCGGGCAGCCAGCCCAGGTAGGGCTGAGAACCAAGAACCAGGTCACAAAGGAAATGGGACACAGAGGGGCCCCCAAGGTCTAGGTCAGACAATAGTCAGAGGCAGTCACAGGAAGGACAGAGGACAGCATTGTCCTCAGGCAACTCCCTTGGCCCCTGGTGTCACTGGCAGGTCTGATGAACCAGCTGGCCAATGAGCACACCAGCACCAAGGGCAGCCCGCCCTGAGATGGACGATGATAAGGAGATGTAGGAGACAAAGGCTGAGTGTCCAGGCTAGGAAGGGAGAAGGGACAATGTGCAGCCCCCAGGGAGCTGTGCCAAGGCCTCTAGGCCTCTGGGTGGAGCCTGGGCAGCTGGAAGGGCCTGAGGCACAGGCCTTGCCAGGGAGGCTGCCAGAATGCCTCCCCTCATTGGCCCACTGCACCCCCGATGGGTTATGTGAACCCTGGAGAGCTTCAGGGCAATGCTAGGCCCAGCTGGCACCTATTGACCCAAGGCCTACCCTCACAACCCCACACTGGCCACCCCCTGGGGGCCTTCTAGCCCAAGGGAAGGCCAGGTCATGCCCTAGGCAGCAGGGTCCAGGAAAGAGACAGTGGACTCGAGGCACCTACAAGTCAGGTCTGTCAAGTGGAAACAACCTGACACATGGAAAGTGCCAGGCTCCTCGGGCCAGGCCAGCCATCCCAAAGCAGGAAGCTATCTGCTCTGTGACCCCCCAGAGCTATCTGCTCTGCTGTCAGTCCCGCCCTCACCCAAAGAACTGCCAGACACCAGAGTGAGGAAACTGGGGTGACAGGGCGCGCCTTGGATGCCACTGACAGTTGTGAAACTGTGACCTGCCCAGATCAGGTCTGAGCCATTGGCCCAGATCAGGGCCAGACTGGGGACAGGACCAGGGAAAAGGTAGGCTTACACCACACTCTCCTGAGCTCATGGTGTCTTAGTGCCAAAAGATATCCTTGTCATAAAAAAAGATATCCTTAGCATTGGCACAAAAAAAGATAGCCTTTTGTGGTGCTAAGGATAGAACCCAATGAGCTGCATCCTGACCCTTGTCCCTCCATGTTCTAGAGACAGTGAGAACCCTAGACACAGGTTCTTTCCCTACAGGGCCCCAAGTGGCCACCAGCAATCTCCACAACCCACCTCCATCCACGATGGCCTCATAGGCAACCTCCAGGAGCAGCCGGAGCTGGGGATCCATTGTGTGAGCCTGTTTGGGGTGTACCCCAAAGAAGGAGGCGTCGAACTTGGATAGGTCCTTCAGCTTGCCAGCCCGTCTGGGCAGCCCATAGAGCCCTGTGGAACAAGGCAGGTACTTTTCCCCCTGAAAGAAGTGCTTGTGGGGTATCTCTAGCCCCTGGAGCCAAGATGGACTCAAGGAGTCCATGCTACTTGGGGAAAGCTCCCTGGGGAATGGCCTCCAATGCAGGACTTAGTGACCCCAGCCTCACCTCTAAGAAGGACCCCCCAAGAACACCTGTGTTAGGTAGGGTCCAGAGCAGAGCCTGTTGGATGAGGCTGGGGACCATCCCCTTGCTTGCACTGATCCTAGCTGGGAGACCCTCTGCCTGACCCAAGGCTGTCCGGGCCAGCCCCACCACACTGACTCACACCAGTCCATCAGGTAGAGCTGCTCTGCAGCAAACCCACTGGGCGTGAGAATCACAGCAAGGGCCAGAGCAGCCTGCCAGCTGGGTGCACAGGTCAGGAATAGCACAGTCAGGAGGGCCCAGTCCCCTTGGCCTGGCAGGGCTCTGGTACCCTCACTGCAATATCCACCAAGTCACCAGGGCCTATTTGGCCCTCAGACTTGAGAATGTGCAAGGACCCTTCATTGCACCTATCTGCAGGAAGTACCTGCAGGAGAGCCTCAAGAACTTCCCCTGCTGCCCTGCCCCCCAGAGCAGGTACCTCTGCAACTACTCACCCGCCTTCCACCGCCGGTCATCATCTGTGACCATGTCCACACCATTGATGAGGTTAGCCCAGAACTCCTCCAGGTTCTCAGATTCAGGCAGCTTCCCGGACATGCCGGCAATCACAACTTCCTCCATGGCTCCTCCTGCAGGGAGGGCAGTGGCAGTGCTGCCCAGGCTTGGCTGTGCTGTTCCCTGCCCCCCTGAGAGCAGGACAGTCACATGGGGAAACCCTCAGGATCCAGGACCTGCCCTCACCACTTACTGGGTGGTCTGGGTGCTGGGGGTGGGGGAAGGGGTGCTTGGCACTGCCCCCTTTGGGGCCCTGACCCTTTCTGCTCAAGGTACTGACCTAGGATGACCCCACTGTGCCTAACTGCCTGAGTCCCTCCCCGCTTTCCCAGCACAGTAATCAGCTGGAGGTGTACAACCTCTGGCAGGCCTTCCGGCTACCTGCCGCGCCCTGGGATACTCCATCCCAGGCAAGGCAGACCAGGAATAGGGAAGTGCAAAGAAAGAGGCAGGGCTCCAAGGAGCCGTGATCTGGGGGCACTGGAAACCATGCTGGCTTAGGCCCCAGGGAAGCCAGCGCTGCCCTCAGGCCAGGGAGTGGAGGCCAGTGGAGATGCTAGGGCTGAGAACAACACAGAGGGAACAGGCCTGAGTGCTATAGGTGCCAAAGTCTGACCCCTGCCAGTCGCCGGGATCCCACCTGGAGCACCACTCTCGGCCAGGTGCAGAGCAGGTGAGGCCTCAGGACGCTTGCCTGCTTCCCTGTACCCTGGCCGAGGCATCAGAAGACTCTGCTCTCGGCTCAGGTCCCTGAGGGACCTGCCCAGGAGCCCTGAGCTGCCGAATGCACCCAGGCCTCCCGGTCGAGGGTTCGGCATGGAGGCGCGCGCCACCCTCACCGTAAAGGGCGAGGCGGTGCTGGTCCAGCGACTTCCGCTGAGGCCTCCGGGGCCTCGTGCACACCTAGGGCCGCATGCCCGGCTTTTCCAAGTCCGCGCCCGGCGTTCCCCAGCAGGCTCCCCAAGCCAATAAAGGCCCGTCCCCCACCACCACCCGCATCCACGAGGCTCGGGCGCAGACCCGCGGCGCCCGGCCTCCCGCACCGGGCTGGCCCTGCACCCACGTGACGGCGGCCGCCTGCCGCGCTGGCTCCCCGTGCCCCTCCCGGGTCCGGCGGCGGAACCCCTCCGGGATGCCCCGGTAACTGGCCGTCGGCTGGGCGCGGCGGCGCCTTTGTGGACTCGAGGATGGGGGTCGGCGCCTGCCCGCCCACCCTCCCTCCTTCGTGGCCGGAGCCGAGGAGAGTCGGCCCCTGCTCGCCGCCCCGCCGAGGCGCTCGGACACCGTCTGGACGCTCGGGCCTCGGAGCGCGGCCGTGTACCTGGACTGGGTGCGGGCGGCTGCGGCGGGCGGCGGGCGGCGAGCGCGGAGCGCGGAACGCGGAGCGCGGAACGCGGCAGGCGGAGCGGAGGGGGCGCCGCTGCGTCTCTATGGCTCCCTCTAGGCCGCGCCGGCGCTATTTAAACCGCAGCCATCCCCGCGCGGCCACGCCACATGGGCTGACAGCTTGGCTGCGCCGCCCAGGCCAATGAGCGTCGGGGCTGCGCCCCGGGACCCGGCGCGCCGCCGCCGGTGGGGTGATGCTCGCGCGCGCCGCCCCTCGGCTCGGACCCTGCGCGGGTGCGCGCCGGAACTTGGGGAGCGCGCAGCCCCCGCCTGCTTCTGCTTCAGTCTCCGCCCCCGGCCTGTGCGCAGACCGCGGGGCGCGCGGGGCTCATCCCAGCACCCCCCGCTCCCGGCGGTCTTCTGTCTGGCGGGGCCACGTGGGCGACGCGCTCGGGCGGGGCGGGCATGCTTGGCAACACTGAAGATTACACCGGGTACTGCACCGGGGCCACGCGGGGGACAGGCCCGGGTCGTCGCTGCTGTGCGCCGCGGTCGCAGCGCGCGCGGAACCCAGGGGCGTGGCCTACTCTTCGCCGAGGCCAATCGGGCGCCGGGGCTTTTCGCGCTGGCCCAATGGCGGCGCGCGGGTGGGCGTTGCTAGGCGATAGGGTGATGGGCCGCGGCGCAAGCGCGGTCGTTGACCCCGGCCGAGGGTGCACCGGGTAGGGTTACTGCCGGTCAAGCGGCCGGGTTCCGCTGGCCGGGCCGCCCTGTGTGCTACCCTCCCGGCACCCCGCCCCCGTGGCCGCCCGGTGTACCGAGACGTCGGGACGGGGTCGCCAGGCGGCACAGCCCCGGAGGCCCCAGAGTCATCGCAGGGGCCAGGCTCGCCGGCTGCGAGCGGGACCCCCGCCGCGAGGTGGGGACAAAGGCGTCTCTGCCCGCCTCCCGGGGATGTTGCGGGTTTCCGGCAGCCTCCCCCTCCCTCTGCTCAGAGTTAGCGAACTTTCAGGGGAAAAAAAAACGAGAAAGAAACAAATGCTTAGTGTTGGGTCCCCTGAGTGTCCCTGGTGCCCGTGTGCAGGTCACTTAGGCACATGGGGCAGTAGGCCGGCTTTAGGGGGTAACGGGGAGGGGACAGCCGTTCTTGACTGTGTCTCCTGCTTGGGCTCTCAGAAAGCCCAAAAGGGACCCAGAGCCCCACACCTCTGGCTGGGCTGCTGCCTCATGGTCCTGGCATTAGATAAGCTCCCTGCTCCATGGCAGCTCCTCTTGCCCTCGGGGCTGTCTGCGGAGGGGTCGCAGGGCACACTGGAGGTCAGCAGACGCGAGTCGCGCCCTCGTGTTCTCGCACACTGAGCTCCCCTTCCCCGCCCCAGTTCTTCCATGCCTCGGTGCTCAGACCCTGCCTTCCCCTCCCACGCTGAGCCTTCCACTAGGAGGAGGTTGCTGGGCCCCAGGTCCCATCCCTGGATCACTGTCCTCTCCCAAGGGACTCCACCTGACCCCTTTTGTGGGTCTCTTCTGGTTTCAGGGCCAGCCCCAGGAGAAGAGCCTTACAGATAGCTGGTGTCTGCGCCAGCCAGAAGTGGGCAAACCATACTTTAGAATTTGCCACCTTCACTTCTTCCTGGTAGTGCTGCTGGTCAGTGGTCAGAGGGTCAGCAGGGCTCTGCCCTCTGCAGCCTGTCTGGGGTTCAGGCAGTGGGGCTATGACCTCAGGATGGGCAGGCTGAATCCACCGCCTGTGTCTCTGCAGAGGGGATGCTGAGAACTCACCCTCAGGCACTAAAGAGCAGGCATCTCCACTCACCCCCTCCACCCCAAGCTGCATCCAGCCTGCAGCTTGCTGCTTCTTGGAGAAACAAGATGGCCTGCCATGGCCCCTGTCACTCCTAGAAGCACAGTGTGCCCAGGTGGACCATGGTGAGGACATCCTCCACGCCTTTCCTATATGCGCCTGGAGAAGTGCATGAAGTCAACTACCAAGACACAGGGAGAGCAAGAGTGATTTGTGACTGTAGGCCTGATTTCTCAGCCTGCATCTGGACCACGCTGAGGTGTGGGATTTCCTGTGATGTTTGTCCAGTCCACACACCTGTGATCCGGACAGACAGGCATCATGGTCCATATTTTACACGGGTGAAGACTAAAGCTGCAAAGGTCACCTGTTTGGCCAAGATCACACAACTGAGAGCTAAGAGCAGCCTTTGTCCCCATGTCCCAGAGAAGCTGTGTGTGTGGTTCAAAAAGAATGTTTGCCCCCAGGTACCCCTAAGTTCTGCTGTGTGCAGGGCGTGGCCAGGCAGGGACTCCCTGCCCACAAGACACTCCATACAGTCACAACCTCCGTGGTTAGCCACAGAGCACATCTGTGCCAGTGACAAGGCAGGCCAGGATGAATCTCAAGATGGGACTTTTGGTGGCAAGTGGGTGTGTTCTTGTGGCACACGTGTGCCTCATCTTGGCAGGTGCCCTCCTAGTGGCAAACACTTTACTGCTGTCCAACGTGGAGGATGAGCATGGAAGGCACTCTGGTGCCTCTACCTGCCAGTACCCCAAGTGAGAGCCCCACATACACAAAAAAATGGGGCTGTCGGGGCTTCAGGCCAGCCAGGCTCACCGGATGATTCCCACTCCTGGTGAGACTGCTAACATGACAGTCTCCGAGGACACACTTCCTTTGTGGGTGGGCATTCTGCTTTCTTCCCTACCAGGCTGTGGGGAAGGGTACAGTCTGTGACACAGCCAGTGCACACGTAGCTGCGGGCAGTGGCACAGGCAGGTGGCAGAGGCCTGGCACATGCCGATATCGCACTTCCCAAGTGAGACGAGACAGACACTGCTGGCCAAGCGCATGCAGGAAGGGGGATGGATTTTAATGGTGCTGTGGTCAGTCAGGGAGACCACAACATCTTGGAGTCTGCCCTGTGCTCAAGTCTGTCCACAGGCCATGTATACACACAGGCCCTGAGTGAGCAGCAACGGGGAGACGTCGTGGGATCCATAGCAAGGCAGGAGTCATCAGTCCTTCAGGTTGTAGTTGCGGATAAGGGGGCGCCGCTGGCAGCATTTAGGTTTTACTGAGTCACACCTCGAAGGTCTGGCGGGCTTAGCCTTTGACTGAGCTGCCACCTTCATTCCTTTGATGGCAAAGACTGCCTGTGCCTTAATGGAGCTCCTGTCAGCTTCCTGGAGACTGTGGGCTGCTGGTAGTGCTGGGGGCTCTGCAAGCAGAGGAGTCAGAAAAGGGGTACAGGTTAGGAGTGCAGGAAGGGCAAGGAGGTGGGTGTCCTAAGTGTGGATGGTTTTGCTCCTCTTGGCCTATGACCCCTCGCCCTGGTTGTCTCTGTGGCAGGTCCTCCCCCGCAACCTCACCTCCCCCAGTGACAGCAGCTGTGCTGGGATCTGTGTGGACATGAGCTCCACACATAGGCTCTGCAGGACCAGGGTCTGTCTGTCCTCCCCCCCGGCACTCAGACATCAGGCTCTGAGACTGGTCTGTATTGTTTGTGACCAAATCCTGAGGAGGGCAGAGGCAGGGCCCCAGTTTCCAAGCAGTTCCTTCCTGAGGGGCCCAAGGAGAGCCAGTGCTCACCCAGCATCCCTGGCACATGAGGATGGGCACAACCCAAGAACCCAGGAGCCTCACTGTGCAGCTGGGAATCCAGGAGGCCCGTTACAGGGTTATGGTGTTCTTTGTTGTTCTTGCTGGGCATGGAACCCAGGCCTGGTGCATGATGGGCAAGTATTCTACACTGATCCACACCCCCAGCTCTTACAGGTGATCTTATCTTCTTGGCTTTTCTGTAATTTCTGAGTTTTTTAAGATCGAAGATCTACCAAGTGCTGGTGGCTCACGCCTGTAATCCTAGCTACTCAGGAGGCAGAGATCAGGAGGATCGTGGTTTGAATCAGCCCCGACAAATAGTTCGTGAGACCATATCTTGAAGAAAGCCATCACAAAAAAGGGCTGATGGAGTGGCTCAAGGTGTAGGCCCTGAGTTCAAACCCCAGTACCACAAAAAAAAAAAAAATCCACAGTAAGCTGTGCATGCAGACCAGCTCTCCCTCCCTGGTAAAATGGCCCAGCAGGAAGTGGGGTCTTTAAGGAAGAACCCAGTGGTTTGGAGGTACCTGGCCACCACTGCCCACCAGCCTCTGCTTAGCAGTAACTGGTCTCTAGAAGCTCTTAGCCCAGCTCCTTCTCCCCAGCAAGCTGACTTCCTTTTTTCTGGGCTCTGATTAGGCCTCAGGGGAAAATTATTTGGATGTGCACCTTGCCAGCATGGGCTCTGAACACCTGTCTCCTGCTCTGGCTGTTCTGCCACTGGCACAGCATGCAGCTTCAGGAGAGTTCTGTGAGACACTTAAGGCCTTGCAGCTCTGAACTGAGAGAGGAGCCTCTCCCAGGTTTCCATCCCCTGGGGTCTTGCGTGTGCAGAGTGGGACTGCAGTAAGATGGCTTGCCTCAGTCTCTGGGCTGCACTTGGAAGCTGTAGCCTAGAAGAGTCCTGCAGAGGAAGCTGCTCACATATGGGGTGTAGGCAACCTGATTGCCTCTGGGCGCTAAAGGCTGAGGGCACATGGGCAACACTGGTGCCCAGCTTTCTGGCCTTCAGTGGGTTTCAGGGTTCCCTGAGCCATCCTGGGGCACTGTCCAGGCTCAGCTCCAGGGAGTGGTGGAGGCCCCTGCAGGTAGGGTGGCCCTGGGCAAATGCTGCCTGGGCTGTTAATGAGTGAAGCCTGCCTGGATCTCCAGAGTCTGCCTCGGGGCTGGGGAGGGACTGCCCTGGTTGTGGCTGAGAACTCAGTCCAAGTTATAGCCCTGGGCACAGGTGACAGGAGCTTTTCAGTATACTTGGCCTCAGCTGGTCCAACCAGTCCTGTCTCTCGGGTTAATAGTCCCTCCTCACCAACGCCTTTCCTGTTCCCATGGGGGCCCTCATATACTTCTCAGATTGAACTCACTGCAGCCCAGGTCTCCTGGTGCCTTACTCTGAACCCCTTTTTTGTGGTACTATTGATCAAACCCGGGGCCTTGCACTTGCTAGGCAGGCTGTTTGCTACTTAAGCCATGCCCCTAATCTTTTTTGTTTTAGTTATTTTTCAGATAGGGTCTTGAGCTAACTTTTTGCCATTTGGCCTCCAACTCTGATCTTCCTATCTCCACAGTAACTAGGATTACAGGTGTGTGCCGCCATGCTAGCTCTAAATCCCCTTTTTAATTAGTGCTTGTAAGTTAGGATATATTATATTACACTCCCAACCCTCCAAACCTTCTGAGGCTTCCCGTTGATGTCCAGGTAGAGCCTGAGCCTTCAGCATGGCCTGCATGGTGGACATGGATAGTGGACATGACCTTGCTCCCCGAGCGCAGGCGTGAATCTCCAAACCCCTACACCTATGATGTTCACATGCAGCAGTGGCCTGGCGTCCCCACTCCTGCTTCAAGCTTCCATCCCAACCTCAAGGGGCCCAGCACTGAGTGGGCCCCAACTAGTTGCTCCTCAGCCCCATGGCCCACAGCAGCCCGCTGCAGCACACGGGAGCCCAGTGCCACATTTGTGAGACTGCTGGGTACTATGTGCCCTAGTGCTGTGCCACAGTGGGAGAGCAAGGAGTTTGGCCAGTGCCTGCCCAGCAATGGTGCCAAGGGGAGGGAGCTCGGGATGATCTGATGCCACTGCCTTCCTGGGTATGGGCACCAGGACTGCCCTGCCTCAAAAGTGATCTCTCCAGCCTAGGGCTGGAGAGCCATGCCTTCCCTGTCCTGGCCACAGCAGGGCGCACAAGGGGTGTGGGGCACTTGTCCATGCTGTACGGCCCTTTAGGAGCCCAGCATGGACACTGCCCTTGGTGTCAGGAGCTGGACCTCCCCTGACCTGGTCTTAACCCAGCCTGGTAAGGGAGTAGCGGTATCGAGGGTGGCTGAGGGAGGAGAGTGGCGCCATGTGGTAGCCTGAGAAGTGGCCAGCCTCTGGCCCCCTTGGGAGGGCAGAGGCGCTAGGGTAGGAAGAAGGCGCTGAGCCTCAGGGAAGTAATAATGCTCTTTTGGAAGCATGTGAACTGGCTTCAAGACCCCAGAGAACAATGCTGGCCTGATGGCCCCGACCACCACCTCACACAGGACACTGCCCCAAGTGCCCAGGGACCAGATGGTGGACGTGTTCAGACAGCGGTCTCTGTCACAAACAGTCTGGGAATGGCAGAAAAGAGCCTGAGTGAGCTGTGGACTACATTCTAGGTAAAAGTCATGGAGGAGGATCCGCTACAGTCTCTGCCTGCAGCTGTGGGCTCCAGGTGAACTCCCTGAGCATCCTGGGTGGTGCTGCCTTGGGCAGAATAAGCCAGTTGCTGTCTGCCTCCCTGTGGCACCCTGGGGCTGCTCTCTGCTCTCCTGCCTGAGCACAGCTGTGAGTGAGGCAATGCTCCCCTCATCCATCACGCCTGTGGGGAGTTGCTACTGGCCATGTTCACAAAGGCTGCCCAGCTTGCTCAAGACAGCATGGGCAGCAAGCCAGGCCACAGGCCTCCCCCTAAAATTGCTCTCTGGAGGTCTGGCCAATGACCCTTTGGATCCCACAGGCTGCTTTCTGCCCCCAGGCAGAGAGATGACATGCCTGGAGCACATGCAGGGAGGGTGAAACTGCACTGGGCAGCAGGCCTCAGTGGGCAGGGCTGGGGCTCATGGCCAGCGCTCCAGAGGCTAGGCGAAGGCAAAGGACACAGCACTGGGTGTGAGGCTTGTAGCGCTCTACAACTTCTGTGCTGCCTTCCTGTACAACTTCAGCTTTAGTACACCATGGGCTATATGAGGAGCAGGAGAGCTTCTGGAGCAAAGGTGGGGAAGATGAGTGGGTGTGGCATGAGAGGCCAGCCTTGCCCAGCCTGGCACTCAGAACATTATGGTGGCCACAGTGATGGTGGACGGACGCAGTTTGCGGTTCTAGAAGAAAGGGACTTGCTAGGCCTGGTGGGAGGCCTGACTGTCGGGGCCAGGTGGAGATGGCCACACTTCCTTGAGCTGGAGAGGATGCAGCTTGGGCTGTAAGCCAGGGTCCACTCAGAAGTTGTCCCTCCTGCCCCAGCTCACCTAGTGCTAGGACAGATGTTTCCAGGACAGGCTTTTCTGCAGAGCGGGCTCCAGGCCCTGAATCTCTGCAAGGACATGGGGGCTTCTGGATGCCTTGGCAGGGTCACTGCAAGCATCTTATGGGTATTGTCTACATCAGAAGTTGCATCAGAGTGGGGCACTGATGACTCACACCTGTGATTCTAGCTACTTGGGTGGTGAAGATTGGGAGGATTGCAGTTGCAGGCCAGCCCAGGCTGAAAAAAAAAAAAAAAGTTCGTGAGACCCTTCATCTCAACCAATAGCTGGGCACAGTGGTGTGCCCTTATCATCCCAGCTACTGCAGGAAGCATAAATAGGAGGATTACTGTCCAAGCTGGGTAAAAAGTGAGACCCTATCTCCAAAATAATAAGAGCAGGGAGGTGTGGCTCAAGTGGTAAAGCATCTGCTGCTACCAAGTGGTACAGCAACTGTTTGACAAGCACAAAGCCTTGAGTTCAAACCAAAATACTGGGAAAAAAAGGTGCATCAGTGTTTGGGTGGGGGGCGGGGAACGGGGGTGTGCTGACTATTCCTGGAGAAGGCCTGGTCTCTATCCCAGCCCTCCTCCATGTGCCTCCCTGGCTTTTGATCCACACTGGTTTGGGACTGAGTAGTAAGCCCTAAAATTAGGAGAGAATTTTTCAGAGGTAGTTAGTCAATTCTTACCCTATTCAAATTACTCAGGAAAGTAGAAAAAGAATGAAAGCTGAGACAGGCATGGTTGGGCACATGGAAATCTTGGCACTTAGGAGGTGAAGGTAGGAGGATCTAGAGTTTTGCCTGATCCACACAGTGAGACCCTGTATCCAAAAAAAAAAAAAAAGCCAGCAGGTTCTGATGATGGCTCACATCTGCAATCATGGCTACTTGGGAGGCTGAGGTCAGGAGATCAAGAGATCATGGTTCAAGGCCAGTCCTGGTGAGACCCCATCTCCAAAATAACCAGAGCAAAATGGGCTGAAGGTGTGGCTCAAGTGGTAGAGCACCTACCTTGCAAGCACAAAGCCGTGAGTTCAAACCCCAGTTCCAGGAAAAAAAGTGAAAAATAAAAAAAAAGTGAAAGCTGCCCAAAGTAGTCTTGATGCCCAAACTAGGTAAGAACAACACAAGAAAACAAAACTACAGGTCTGCTTAACTAATAAAGATAGCTGCTAAAACTATACATGGGATGAGTGCTGGTGGCTCACGCCTGTAATCCTAGCTACTCGGGAGGCAGAGATCAGGAGGATGGCAGTTCTAAGCCTGCCTGGGAAAACAGTTCTCTAGACTCTGTCTCAAAAAACCCTTCACAAAAAATAGGGCTGGTGGAGTGGCTCAAGATGAAGGCCCTGAGTTCAAGCCCAGTACTGCAAAAAAAAAAAAAAGAAAAGAAAGAAAGAAACTATACGTAAAACATATATCGAGTCAAATCAGTATAAAAACCTCACATGAAGCGAAGTTCCTAACGGTGCGGGCAGATCTGTCACTGTCCACCGTGCTGGAAAATCCAAGGGAGTCATATGGTGATACTGGTAAAGTTTAACACCTGTCTATGACGAAAGATCCTGGTGATTCAGGGATACAGAATAATTTCTTTTTTTCTGTGCTGGGGATGAAACCCAAGGACTTGGGAATGTTAAGCACAGTCTCCACCTCTGAGCCCCGACCCCAGCTAAAAGATTTCCTGATACAGGTTCCACTGGAAAAGCACACAGCAATTATCCTAACTAGGATGGAAACACATGAGCCTTGTTCCTTTCAACTTAGGAAATGATGTCCACTGCTACCACTCCTGTTATCGTGGTCCCAGGGGCCCTGGCCCACTCCTTGAAAGAAAGAAATAAGGGGTAGAGGCATGGCTCAAGTGGAGCCCAAAGCGCTGAGTTCAAGCCCCAGTCCACACAAAACAAAGAATTAAGGAGTGCAAGTACTGCAAGAGGAGAATTGAAGGAAAGGCCGAGGGCATTGCTTGATGAGCAGAGTGCCTGCAAATGCGAGGCCCTGACTTCAAAGTCTGTACCGCCAGGAAAGAAAAAAAAAGGGAGTGGGGGATAAAGGAGAGTGATGGGGTGAATTCAAGTATGAGATACTCGATTCAGTGTAAGAACTTATGTAAATGTCACAATGTACCCCAGCACAACAATGAGAAAGAATCAATCAATTAATACAGGAGCCCAGCAGGTGAGCAGATCTATCTACACACTCCAGAACATCTCTGTACAGAAGTTGTAAACACCGTAACAACACAACAAGAAATGGTAAGAAAACTCTAAAGCAGCCTACCTCCTGTTCTACAGAATGTTTTACTGGCACAAGGCTATGCCCATCCGTTGCTCAAGTCTAGGCCTGGATGGGGACACCTGGTTTCCACCTGCATCCGAGGGCTGGGCCTGCTTCCTCACACAAGAGCATGACATTGGCTGCCCTCCAGAGACCAAAGGCCAGCTCAGAAAACACAAATAGGTTTGGTCTATACACTGGTTTTTTGAACTCGAGGTCCTGTTTCTTCAACAAAATCCTGAGTGCAGGCCTGAAACAGAGCAATCTGTGCGGTTCTGGCAGGGATTACAGAAGGCCGGGCTCCTTCAACAGCTCCCATCCCAGGGGCTCCACAACACTCCCCAGGCGATGCTGTGAGCAGTAATGGCCTCCCTAAGTGCCACGGAGGAGAACAATTAAGATGCCTCCGGAGCCTTGATGAGAATTACAAGCACGGAGACACCGGTGCAGGCTAGATGAGACAGTGCCTTTCATTCCTTGGTTCCTCTTGAGTTTTTCTTGATGGACTCACACCTCCCAGAAATGGCGCACAGGGTGAGCCTGGGGGAGCTTGGGGTGATTGCCCAACTAGGAGGAAAGTCCATCTTGGTTGGAGTGTGGTTGTTTCCACAACTGTTTGGGTGATGCCACAGCGCTTTTTTTTTTTTTGGTGGGACTGGGGTTTGAACTGAGGGCTTCACGCTTACAAAGCAGGTGCTCTACCACTTGAGCCACACCCACCACCCTTTTTTGGTTTAGTTATTTTTCAGATAGGGTCTTATGCTTTTGCCTCAGGCCAGTCTTAAACCATGGTCTGCCTATGTCTGCCTCCTGAGTAGCTGGGATCACAGTGTGCCCCACCATGCCCGGCCCGGCTTGTTGGGTGAGATGAGGTCTCACTATCTTTTTGCTTGGGCTCTCCTGGAACTGCTGTGCTGCTGCTCTCTGCCTCTCTGCCCTGGAGTGTAATCCCATGAGTGTGAGTCACCACATCTGGCTGAGTTTCTTTTTTTTTTTTTTTTAAATCATAAATGAGTGTTTTTGAGGTTTCCTTCATGTAAATCGTCATAAACATGCTTAAGAAAGAAAAGAAAGAGAAAAGAGGCAACAGGTGTGTATGTGGGGGGCTCAGATTGAAGAGATCCTCACATTTCTCGTAGTATATGCAGTCTTGGCTACAGTGTGACAAAATGACAATAGGATTGCTATAACATGAAATGCTACTGCACCTGTGTTTCCAACTCAATTATTTCCCTGCCTGTTGGGCCCGCTGAGGAAGGCGAAGGTGTGGAGCTTTGGTCCAGTCTTGTTATCAGGCTAGGATGTCTGGTATGGGCTCAGTGGACAAGGCGACCGAGATCTGCCAGATGGTCCTAACGTCAAACAAGTAACGGTTGTCATAGTGATGGAAGGGCTGCCAGGCTCACCCTCCAGATGCTCTTCATACACCTCGTGGACCTCCCTGCCTTCCTTCACACATTGGCAGCCTAGTCAGGTCTCTAGGCTCTTGGCCGGCTGTACCAGCAAAACGGTGCAAGACGCTGTAGCAAACGGGCAGGCACTGTCTCCGCACACCAGTGCGGTTCATAGCCCTGATAACGGGATTCACAATAAATAGATATCTATCTGGGGCTCTGCCTATTTCCTGGCACACAATTGCTAAAACCGTTGTAGAGTCATCCCTTAGCATCACAGGGTTTGGTTACAGGACATAATGTCCTTCCAGTCCTAATGTGGGAAGGCATAGAATCTGCACAGAATCTGCACACGTCCTCCTGTACACTTCACACACTCTCTCTCCATTCTTAACAGTGCCTAATGCAGCACAAATGCTCTGCAAACTGTACCCACCACAAGGAAAACGTCTGTAACTTTCAGTACAGACACAATTAAAAATATTTCCGGGGCTGGAAGTGTGGCTCAAGCAGTAGAGCACCTGCCCAGCTAGAACAAAGCCCTGAGTTCAAACCCCAGTGCCATCAAACAAACAAAAATTCCAACCCATGATGGTTGAGATCAGGGATGCAGGACCTGTGGACAAGGTAGACATGGAGTGACAACAATAGAGGAGGCTCTTTCCTTATTCGTAACAAGCCCCTTTCACCACACCTGCCTTACTTACTATCCAGGTAACTCCCAGAAGACCCTGAAGATGGTCAAGGAGTCAACCTTGAATCAGAGTTGAAGTTTCAGCCCCATTCCTGACCTTGGGAGGACCAGCACCTCTGGCCAGTGAGTTACCAGCTGTGCTGGAAGGAAGAGGTGGAGCTTCTGGGGTGGTCATGCTGGGGTTGCTGCCCGGAGAGGGCAAGGAAACTGGAGTCCTCTTCATGCTCATCCAGTGTGTCTCTTCCACCTGGCTGTTTTATGATAACTCAGTAGTCTAGGAAGTAAACTTTCCCTGAGTTCTGTAGCCAGTCCAGCAGATGACCGGTTACAGAACTACAGACAGGAAAGGAGTGGTGGGAACCTCCATCCAACTCACAGCTAATAGGACAAGTGTGAGGGGAAATAAAATGGAAGAAATGTTTCTGGGAACAAGGGACAGAAATGACCCTGGGAATGTAAAGGGAACAGATGGCAGAAGTAACTGTTTTAGATAAAGGAGCTGGAAGGCATCCTTAAAAGCAAACATCTAGGGAGATGTGAGGAGCGGCTTCTCTCACAGGTGGTAAAGCACAGTGGTCTTTTTCTCCTAGATAAGGGAAAAAAATAGAGCATTCCTAAAGGCAGACATCTAAAGAAATGAAATATAGACCCCTAAAGGAAAGCAACACAGCACTTTCCCAAGATAAATGAAAATGGGGTCTCACCAGAATAATGTGTGGCAGTCATAAAATGTACCTGGCAGGTTTCAAGGTCAGGATGGACTAACAAGACCCCCTTGGAATGTCAGTCTGATAAGGATGGGGGCAGTCAAAGGGTAGGGGTCAGCAAGAAGTTAATCAGATAGCAAATAATAGCTGCAGCTTCAAAGCAGCCTGGGGGATTTAAGTCAGGCCCTGTTTAATCTCATAACTCCAGCTATTCTATTACTTAGCCCTTTCACTAAGTCCCACCCATCAGGGTGCTTTGCTGTGCTTTCAATAAACTTTGTGCTTTCTTTAACTCTTAACTCCTGGTCTGGTGTCTTCAATCATTGAGTTCGCCAGGACAGGAGCCCCACTCAGTCTGAATCCAGGGTCTTTGTCTTGAAACTTTGTTTGTGGTACTGGGGCTTCACCTCAAGGCCTACACCTTGAGCCACTCCACCAGCCCTTTTTTGTGATGGGTTTTTTTGAGATAGGGTCTGGTGAACTATTTGCCCAGGCTGGCTTTGACTCTCCATCCTCCTGATCTCTGCCTCCTGAGTAGCTAGGATTATAGGCATAACAAGGACAGTGAGTGAAGCGGGAAAGTTTACTGAGATAGAAAAGTAGCAAAGAGCAGAGCTCCCAGAGCTGGGAGGGGTCCCAAGAGAAGGTGCCAGAGGAGTGACATGGTTGGAGATGTTTATCTATTTTCTCCAGGGCTTTGCTCAATCTCCATGCTAATTAGGTGTGCAGAAAGCAGCATTCTGGTTGGCTGTGGGTTCTAATTGGTCATGCCCCAGTCCTCATACTATCCTTAATGGTTGGGCCTGCTTTTCCTTCTTTCTAAGCTTTAAGGTCATAGGGAGGTCATAATGGAGGTTTCCAGGGGCCCTTCTGTCTCAGAGCCCAGGTGACAGCCTGGACTTGGATGGGTCTGAAGTAAGGGCACCTGGTGAACTGAGCCACGCTGTGGGCCTGATACTCTGGAGAACTGGATTGCTTGATGTAAGAAAACCTCAACATTCTGGTAAGCAGAAGTATTGGGCTGAGGACTGTAGAGGGTGGTGCTGGGTAGAGGGGGAACTGAATAGAGAGGGGAAAATAGTTTTTTTCTTTTCTTTTTTGAACCTTGATCCTCTTGATCTCTGCCTCCTGAGTAGCTAGGATTATAGGAGTGGACCACTGGTGCCTGGCAGTATTATTTCTTTCATAGGTGTTTTCATAGCCTTCAGTAGGGAACCTATCTGGCCTGGAGTTTTCTTTGTGGGAAAGTCTTAAGTTAAAATTCAGTAGTTTAGCTGGGCCTGGTGGCTCATGCCTGTAATCGTAGCTTCTCAGGAGGCAGAGATCAGGAGGATGGAGGTTCAAAGTCAGCCCCAGGGAAATAGTTTACCAGACCTTATCTCAAAAATACCCTTCACAAAAAAAGGTTTGGGGGAGTGGCTCAAGGTATAAGCCCTGAGTTCAAACCCCAGTACCGCCCCCCCAAAAAAAAAACACCCACTAGTTTAATAAATATAGGGCTATTCTTAGTTCTGTTACTTCTTGAATCAGATTTGGTGATTTGGGGTCTTTCAGGGAATTTGTCAATTTTATCTGAGTCAAGCTGTTGGTATATTATTAGTTGCTCATATTATTATCTTCATATAGAATCTGTAGCAGTGTCTCCTCTTTCATTTTTGGTGTTCATAATTTGTATTTTCCAGGTTCATAATTTATTGTACAAACTGAGTATTAGCTGATGAGGTGACATTAGTTTCTCAACAGATGAGGTCAAGCATTTTAGAACCCATTTATGTTGCTTTCCCAGTTGGAGTTTTTTTTTAGACTTTAACTTGAACCAAGGCCTCCATATGTGACCAGTACACAATTCATTCTACCTGTGAGAGTATAAGAGTTTAACTATTTTCAATACCAGTGAACTGGAATTGGGCATTACTTCTGGGCCTACCATGATTTCAGTCTTTGCCAAAGTCCTTCAGTGTCCATAGCTACCACCCCATAATTCATATTTTCTACCTCGAGGTTTGCCTTTGTCTTTTTTTGTGGTGCTGGGGATAGAACACAGGGTCCCACACACGGGAGGCAAGCATGCCCTAGCACCATTTTCTTGATAAACTACTTATTTTGATGTTTATCTTGAATTGGCTAGATGTTTCTCAGTTTTTTTGACTTTCTAAAAAAATGAGATTGTGGCACCAGGCATGGTGGTCCGTACCTGTAATCGAAGCTTCTGGGAGGCTGAGGCAGGAAGATGTTGAGTTAGTTCCAGGCCACTCAGGGCTGCATAGGGAGACCCTGTCTCAAAACCAAACCAAACCAAAGCAAAACAATGAAAACAGGCTGTGGTTCCGCTGTTCTCCTGTTCAGTCACTTTCTTTACTTTTCAACTTTAGATTTAATTTGTTCTGATTTTTTTAGCTCCTTAAAGCAGAAGTGTAGATGCTGACTTTAAACCTCTGTTCTTCTCTTACATAAGCATTTAAAGCCAGCAGGTGCAGGTGGCTCACGCCTGTAATCCTAGATACTCAGGAGGCAGAGATCAGGAGGATCGTGGTTTGAAGCCAGCCGTGCCAAATAGTTCCATGAGACCCTATCTTGAAAAACCCTTCACAAAAAAGGGCTGGTGGAGTGGCTCAAGGGCAAGGCCCTGAGTTCAAGCCCCAGTACTGAAAAAAAAGAAAAGGTACAAATAATTAGCCTGCTTTGTGACTTCTTCTTTGACCCAAGGGTTATTTATTTGGAAGTGTTTCATTTTCAAAGCACTGATTTTCCTAGTTGTCTGTTACTGATTTCCAAATAATTTCCTTTGTGGTCAGGAAACATTCTGTACAATCATTCTGAGTAGAGTGCAGAGCTGTTTCATGGCCTATCATGTGATGTGATTTACCTTGCTGTCCATCCCATGCATGCACTTGGAATGGTGGTCTGCCCACGCAAATTAGGTCTAGGTGCTTAAAGGTGTCACAGGGCAAAATTACAATTTAGTTTAAAGTTCTTAATTGGCTTTATTTTCAGACCACTCATCATTCCAAAAATATGGAACACGTGTTCCAATAAGCCCAGTAGATGAGGTTGGTTTTACAAATAGAAAAAGGCCAAAGAAAGCAGAAACAAAACTTCAAAGGTCATTTCAAAGTTACTTTCCTTGCAAGGCTGTGACATGGAGCCAGAACAATAGAAAAATAACTGATTGGTTAACATTAGGTTACTTTAGGTGACCTTTTTCTGGTGAAAGGATTAGGGTCGCTGGAACTTCATTATCATGCCAATTGAGTGGCCTGTTTGGGGAATTTGGCTGTTATCTCTCTAACCTCCATTCCTGGGAGGTCAGGTAAACAGAGTCTGGTTGGAGCAGAGCTGTAGCCCGAACGACTCCATGTTGATGTTGCCTGGCCTCTTGGACCCAGTGCAGTGCTTAGTCTGCAGCAATGCCTGCTTGGGATTTGTTTGAAGTAAGTGTTGCTTAAGTCTTCTACATAGGCTTACTAGTCCTCCAACTGCAAGTGAGTTTGTATTTCTGTCCTTTCATTCTTTGTTTCTGTTTTTTTGTTCTTGGCCACTGAGGTTTGAACTCAGGACCTCAGGCTTTCCAGGTAGGCACTCACCCCTTGAGCCACGCCCCCAGATGTCTATGGGTTTTTGTTTCAAGTGCTTTGCAGGTCTGTTTTTGGGAGCACACAGCTTTAGGACTGCTGTGTGCTGCTGAATAGGTCTTTTTCTTCTATTTTCTTATTTTTTTTGGGCATCATTGAGGTTTGAACTCAGGACCTCATGCTTGCTACACAGGTGCTCTACTGCTTGAGCCACTCTGCCAGATTTTTTTAGTCTGGAAATAACTCCTTGTGGGAAGTCTACTTAGCGTGACGTTAATGTAGCTCTTTCAGCATTTTTTCTTTTTTTTTTTGCAGTACTGGGGTTGGAACTCGGGGCCTACACCTTCAACCACTCCAGCGGCCCTTTTTAGTGATTTTCTTTTTTTGAGATAGGGTCTTGTGAACTATTTGCCCAGGCTGGCTTGGAACCACAATCCTCCTGAGAAACTAGGATTACAGGCATGAGCCACCAGCGCCCAGCCTCCTCCAGCTTTTATTATTATTTTTATTTTTACATTTACTCACATGTGTATACATTGGTTGGTGGGCCACCCCCACCATGCTCCCAGGCAGGATCTGTTCTGTTCTGCCCCCTTCTCCAGTTTTTTAAAATCTACCTTTTTTTGGGGTGGGGGTGGGGGCAGGGTCTTGCTGTATGGTCCAGCCTATGGAATGCTGGCACCATCTACATATATGTATATATGTAGATAGATAGCTTTTTCTTTTTCTTTCTTTTTTGGTGGCACTGGGGTTTGAACTCAGGGCCTCATGCTTGCTAGGAGGATGCTCTACCACTTGAGCTACTCGGCCAGGTGCCTGGCTTCTTTTTCTCTAAAGAGACAGGGTCTTTTTGTGTTGCCCAGGCTGGTTTCCTGATCCTCCTGCCTCAGTAGTGTCCCCGAGCAGTTGGGACTATAGGACTCAACTGTAAATTTATACTCAAAGTGGGTTCCTGAGGACAGCACATGGTTGAGTCTTGCTTCTTCCTCTCAGTCTGCTAATGGAGTGTTTACACCATTGTATTTAATGTAATTTTTTTTTTTTTTTTTTACAGCACTGGGGCTTGATCTCAGGGCTTATACCTTGAGCTGCTCCACCAGCCCTTTTTGTGATGGCTTTTTTGAGATAGGGCTGGCTTTGAACCTGAGTAGCTAGGATTACAGGCATGAGTCACCAGCGCCTGGCTTAAAGTAATTATTACATTTGTTTACTTATTTATTGGTGCTGAGGATTGAACCTAGGACCTTGAGCACGCCAGGCTCATTACCACTGAGCTACACCATGTTGTAGCTTGAATAGTCTTTACTCCATTTCCTGTGTGGGGAAGAGAAAATGTTTCTCCCTTTCCCCTCATTTCTCCCTATCTTTATCCTGCTCTTCTAAATTTGTTTCCTAATAAACTTTGCTGTCATTTTCACTATGAGAGAGAGAAAAGCTGGGCGCTGGTGGCTCACGCCTGTAATCCTAGCTGCTCAGGAGGCAGCGATCAGAAGAATTTTGATTCAAAGCCAGCCCTGGGCAAATAGTTTGTGAAACCTAGCTGGAAAAAAAAAAAAAAAATCAGAAAAAGGGGCTGGTGGAGTGCTCAAGTGGCCTAGCATGCCTGATGCCCTCAGTTCAAACCCTCCCTTTCCCATCATTTGTGGCAGTTTTGTAACACATTTTACTTCTACATATATCACAAGGTCTATGATACATTGTTATTACTTGTTCTTTAAACAGTCAATTATCTTTTTTAAAAATTAAAGCTGTTTTTTCATGTAGTCCCATGTTTACCATGTCTGACTCTGCATTCCTTTCTGTTGATCTGAGCTTCCATCTGCTGTCAGTTTCCTCCAGCCTGAAGAATGGTCTGTAGTGTGAGACTGTTGGTGATGAGTTCCATCAGACTTTGTCTGTCTGAAAAGTCTTTATCTGCCTTAATTCTTTTTTTCAATACTGGGGATGGAACCCAGGGCCTCACGCATGCCAGGCAAGCACACGGCTTTCCCAGCCCTTTCATTTTTCTAATTACTTTTACGATTTTTCTCTTTATCACTGATTTTCAAAACTGTGATTATGATGTTTCCCAGGCTGCAGACATGTACACCTTGAACGTGGACATGCATGTGTGGGCACACATGTGTGTTTATCCTGATGCTTGGAGTAGGGTAGTTAAGTTTCTTGGATCTGTGATTTAGGAGTTTTACCAAGTTAGAAAACAACTTAGTCATAATTTCTTCAAATCCTTCCATTGTCCCCCATGCCTTTTCTTTCTGTTAGACTGGTAGAGAGTATCCTTCAGGCCACTAAGGAGTTTTGTTTGTTTTTGAGACGAGGGCTCACTCTGCAGCTCAGGCTGGTCTCAGCTACTCTCAAACTTGAGATCTTCCTGCCTCAGCTCTTGAATGCTAAGATTGTAGGTGTAAACCTCAGCTGGCCTCTGCTTTTCACCATGTTGTGCTGTTTTTCACTGTGGGGATGAACATAGTGTCTCACAGCTGTGAGGCAAATGCTCCACCACCCAGCTCCACCCCAAGCCCCTTGTGTCTCCTCTGTGTGGAGTTTTATTCTATGTAGTTGTGGGCCAGGACTCAGCAAAGACTCAAGAGAAGTCTCAAGTGGATTTCTGGGGCTCTTTTCTGCATAACTTCCTCCTTTCTGGCCTCTGCTGCCCCTCTTGCTTCTCCAAATGCCACGTTCCAGGTCCTCAGCTCAGCAAGGCTTTGAACTGTGTGACACCTGCTCTTCTGCAGCCCAGGAGCTCCTCCTCTGCTCTCCTCCCAAGGATTACAGGCCTGTGCTGCCTGCAGTTCGGCTTCTGAAAATGGTGGCTTTGAATATCTGTCCGGCTTTCTCTTTGCGTATGGGGGACTCTTAACTTCTGGTCCTTATAACTACAGCCTGGCAGAAGAAGAAATAGGTGAGTCATTTTGCAGCTCTAGAGTAAATACCTCCAGAAAGCAGCTGGTTTTTATTTCCTAAGGTATTTGCTTTGTTTTAAAAGTTACTTCAACCTGTTGCTCTCTTGAGAGGCAGTGGTTATTTCATGATAAGGATTTCAAAAGAGCCAACAAAGAGCTGCTTGAGCAACCATCTCTCAGAAAGCATGGAGGGTCCTCTGTACAGGCAGGAATTGGGTCACTCACCCAAAATGAGGACACTATGATGCCCTGTCTACTGGCCAGAACACTGGTTCTTAGAGCTCTGCAGCTGCAATTACCAGAAGAGGCCCTGGGGCTCAACGCAGCTATCCTAGAGCAGCCTCTCTGCAGGACTGGTGCTCATACTCAGTCCTGCCCTAGAGCAGCAGCCAGGCACAGCTGAGGGAAAGAGGTGGTACTGAGAAACGGGAGAGCCTGGATTTCACGGGGTACAAGAACAGTCTTGGCTGTGGTGCCAGGCTGCCACTGGCCATGGGAAGGCGAGCTGAGTGTACATGAGGTGGTCACATTGTTCTACCTGGAGCTTGAGCTCCTGGACTGTAGCCAGTGGGCTCCTGGAACAGGCTTGCCTGTTCCTTCTGGATGGACCGGCTCCCATGGCCTGTCTGTCTTACCTGACTCCTCTATCCCAGAGGAGTCAGTACACAGTGTGAACATGGTGTTCTGGGTTACTTTATAGCAGTCACAAACTGTTCTTTGAGGTCACCCATTCTGTTTTCTTCTGTTCTTTCTTCTCACAAATGTGTATCACAACCAACTTGTTACCATCTCCCATAGGAGACTTCTTAACCTCCTCTCCTGAGCTCATTCTGGATTTCACAAGAAACAAAAGCATCCACAGAGGCCAGAAGGTGGTGTCAGGGACTCCTGATGTTTAAGAAACATCACAAGAGGCCACTGTGTGAACGAAATGCCAACAGACAGTTAAGCATCAAAATGGAGTCACTTGCTGGGCACTGGTGGTCACGCCTATAATCCCAGCTACTCAGGAGGCAGAGATCAGGAGGATCACAGTTCAAAGCCAGCCCCGGAGCAAATAGTTTGCAAGACCCTATCTCAAAAATACCCAAGACAAAACAGGGCTGGCAAAGTGGCTCAAGTGGTAAGAGCACTTGCCAGAGCAAGTGTGAGGCCCTGAGTTCAAACCCCAATACCACCAAAAATAAAAGTAGCCTGACGTTAACCAACCAGCTATAAGAGGATGGTAACTGAATGACAAGTTCCTCTGTGTCTTCCTCCCCTTTGTAGAAGTCCATGTAGCCAGCCTCTCCGCTCAGCCCATCACACACACTTAACTCCAGTTATGGAATAATGTGTAGCCAGGCAGGATCTTTCAACTATGATTTTGTCCTTTGACACTGATTTCAAAGGGCATGGGAAGATGGTGCTGGACCAAATGTCATAGGTTTTCATGCTCCAGATGTGGTACAGTCTGAACAGTCACTGCACATCCTGGCAGTCACAGAGACCAGTTGCACTAGCTTGCTGGCCACCCTGCTCTGGCTTCTCTCACCTGCAGGACTTGCGGGGGCAATCTTGGGTTTACCTTGTGAGCACTTCTCCAGAAGCTGACACTGGGGTCCATCAGCTGCTGCCTGCCCATCAGTTTTCCAGGATGCTCAGTTGGAGGCCACACAGCACCAGCCAGCCTGGTGGCAGGGCAGTGCAGCTCTTGAAGCTTGCAAACAGCTGAGATTGGACCACATCTTGTTTTGATTTAATTCAGTGCCAATACTCAAAAGTCTGAGCCAGGCGCTGGTGGCTCATGCCTGTAATCCTAGCTACTAAGAAGGCAGTGATGGGGAGGATCAAGGTTCAAAGCCAGCCTGGGCAAATAGTTCTTTGAGACCCATCTCGAAAAACCCATCACAAAAATAGGGCTGAAAACACTTGGCCAGGAAAGAGCTTCTATGGCTGTGTGGGTTCAGGCCCTGACTCCACCAGAGGGGAGCCCTGGCAGGGACCCCATGTTCAGGTTCAGACAACAGTTACTTGTTTGGTTCTTTTTTCTCCTGGCTGTTCAGATAAGAGAAGCCTTCACCTACAAATCTCATAGAGACTTTCTCACTATGTAACTACGGCTTTATAGAATGACTTTGGACTAGCAGCACACTTTATCTTAACATTCCTACCAACTTTTTTAAGGAAAAAATTTCAAAATTTTTTGGGGAAAGCCAATGTAATTTTGTGGGGTTTTTTTTTTTTTTTTTTTTTTTGGCTGTAATGGGACTTGAACTCAGGGGCCTACCCCTTGAGCCACTCTAGCAGCCCTTTTTTGTGATGGGATTTTTTTGAGATAGGGTCTCAAACTGTTTATCCCAGGCTGGTTTTGAACCACGACCCTCCTGATCTCTGCCTCCTGAGTAGCTGGGATTACAGACATGAGCCACCAGTTACTGGCTGCCAGTGTAATTTTCAAAGAATGAACCTTTACAGGAAAACACATCCTGCATTAGTGTCATGTTCATTCTTTCCTCCCTACATGTAAAAGTCAAGTGGGAGACTGGAGGGCAGACAGGTCACCCCTCTTGCACTTTCAGTCTTAATCTGAGTCACATTCCTCTGGAGCTCCCCCCACCTCCCTGCCCATAACCCTCTGGCCTCAGGGTGACCTTCGCCCTCCTCCCACAGCTTTTCCTTCCACCCCTGTTCTGGTCAGGCCTGTCCTTTCTGGCACTCCAGGGAGTAGAATGCAGACTAGGACTGGAACTCTGGGTGCTAAAAATGGAATCACAGCACTTTGGGGCCTAAGCTTATATACCTTGGTGGAGGTGAGCACAGGAACAAGGGCAGGTGGAGAGGAAGCGCTCCCAAACACTGGCTCGTGGTCACCACTCTCCTTGACCCCCCTCAGATTGCTTTTATTTTATGGATGTAGACACGCAGTCCTACAGACATCCCAGCTCTCTGTGTTCTCCCCAAGGCAGAGGTTCCTTTCTGGACCACTTATCTACGCTGTGTTGCTGACCTATAGAAACCACTAAGAGCACATTTTCCTGCCAGAGAGCTTCCCTTAGTCCCCTGTGAAAAGGGCACAGATCCTCTACAGCCCATAAACCACATGAGGAAAATGGCCAGCCAGGTCCAGAGTTAAAAAAGTCAAATTAAAACCAAATCGGGCCTATCACAAAAAATTGAGCTGGTGGAGTGCCTCAAGGTGAAGGCCCTGAGTTCAAACCCCAGTACTGCAAAAAAAAAAAAAAAAAAATTAAAACCAATAATGACATACCAGTTTTCATTTATCAGATTGGCTAAATAAGAAAAGAAAGGAAGGGGGAGGGGGGAGGAGCAGGGAGGCAGGGGAGGGAGGGAGGAAAGGAAGGAAGGAAAGGAAGGAAGGAAGGAAGAAGAGAGAAAGGAAAGAAGGAAGGGAGGAAGGAAGAAGAGAGAGAAAGAAAGGGGTAGGAAGGGAGAGAGGAGGAAGGAAGGAAGGAAGGAAGGAAGGAAAGAAAGAACGAACATTGGATGACGTGTGCGGTCCTGGACTAAGGACAGGCGACTTCCACCCCGCGGGCAGCATCAGGCACTGGGCCGGTTTCTTTGAGAACAATTTGGTACTATCTATTAAAACCGCCTCTTTAACCCAGCTATTTCCCTTCTAGATAATTATCCAACCACAGACTCAAGAGCACACCAAGGCACGTCCAGAGTGATGTTCAAGTGTGAATCATGACAAGACATGCCATCTCCCTTTGCAGGGTCTGAGACTCCAGACCAAACGAGCTTGTGTGGTGCTGTTAGCTCAGTGCACACTGGTGTAGAATGACATCCAGATACAAAGGAGACAGAGGACACCTGTCTAAATTATATTTAAAGACACAGCTTGGAGTAGTGGGTGAGATTATAGCCAAGCAGGGGAGGGAGAGAGCAGGAGAAGCTGGCTTTTTACCTAGGCCTGCACTGTTTTGTTTTTAATTTAAATTTTTTTGGTGTACTGGGGTTTGAACTCAGGGCCTCCTGCTTGCTAGGTAGGTGCTCTACCACTTGAGCCATGACCCCAGTCCTTTTTTTAGTTTAGTTATTTTTTGGATAGGGTCTTTCATTTTTGTCCAGACTAGCCTTCCTCCTGTCTTTTCCTCCCACACAGTTGGGATCTCTGGTGTATACCACCATGCCAGGCTTGTTGTTTTGGGGTCCTGCTAATTTTTGGCCTCTGTTGACCTCGAACATGGATCCTCCTGATCTGTGACTCCTGAGTCTCTGTGAATATGGGTGTGTACCACTGAGCCTGGGTCACAGGTTGCTTTAGCTCCAAGGAGGTATCAGTATAACCAGACTGGGTATGGAGCCCCTTTTGCTCCAGGAAAGTAGTCCTGGTGCCTACTGTCATTAGACTGTAGGATACCCATGGGACAGACTCTTGGGAGGCTGGTGTCTGTCATAACTCTCAAAAAGGTGTTCAGAGTACCTATAAATTGCACCCCAAGAAGGTGGAGAAGATCTGTCTGCCAATCAGATTTTGGAAGCAAGCGCTTCTTGGTGAGAAGGATGTCTTCCAGAGCCACATGGCTGGGAACTGTGGTCCTTGGTCCACAGATCAGGTGAACAAGTCTTTTACATCAGACTGACCTTTGCTGTGAGGCAGAAGAGCTACATTCCATTATCATTCTTATTATTTTTGGTGCTGGGGGTAAACCTGGGCCTCAATGGATGCCAGGCAAGCCTCTACCAGTGAGCCACACCACAGCCCTGATTATTATTATTTTGTCAAGTTTCTAAATATTATTTAATTCAATTAAGTTGATATGGAAAATTAACCATCAGAGACTGTTGGTTAAACTCACTTTGTTTCTCTAAAATGAGTTCATAGATTCTATAATGATGTTAAGAATGTACAAAAAGAAATAGAGAAATGAAGACTCAAATGACCACTGGGAAATTATTATGAGAAAATGTGGTTGGCTATCTCAGCCCCAAGAAAAACTTAGACTTTTACTTCCTTAAAAAATGTGAACATATGGCAAATACTAGGAAGATATTACACAAATCTCATCAATTTAAGATCACGTGATGGTAAAGGCACAGTATTAAAAGTTAAGATGATCCACAAAATTTATGTGTCTCAGATGAGAAACAAATACCTAACTTTATAAGTAAAATTTCCTAAAAGGTGAATAAGTAGGGAGGAGATACCTTAAGTAAATTAAGTTTATTGCTTTCAAAACAAATGCACTCTTGTAATGACTAATTTTATATTTCAACTTGGCTGAGTCACAGTGCCTCGCTACTTGGTTACACATTATTTTTAATGTTTCTGTGAAGTTATTTTCTGATGAAATTTAGAGTTAAGCACATTTCCTTTCATGATGTAAGTAGCCCTGATTATTTTTGAGGTAAGAAAAAAATCTTAAGCCAGGTGTTGGTGGCTCACGTCTGTAATCCTATGTACTCAGGAGGCAGAGATCAGGAGGATGGAAGTTTGAAGCCAGTACGGGCAAATAGTTTACAAGACCTTATCTCAAAAAAAAAAAAAAAAAAAAATCACAAAAATAGGGCTGGTGGAGTGGCTCACCATTCTCCAGTACTGAAAAAAAAAAAAAAAATCTTAGGAGCCTTCCTAGTGGTGGCATCCCCATGAGAACATTCCTCTCCAGGAGAGAGGAAAGGAAGAAAGGTCCTGGTCAGAGTCCTTGTTTCTGCTTTATGGATGCTAAGAAATCACCTGGTCTTTTTCCAGGCACACACGCTCCACAGTCCTCTGCCCACTGTAGGAGGAAAAGCCAGGCTTCCAGAAAGGCTCTGTCAGGAGGAAGCAGTACAGTGCAGAGGGACAAAAGCTGTCTCAATACACACCTTTTTGTCATTTTTTGAGATAGGATTGACCTTGAGCTTGCAATTTTCTTGCCTCAACCTCCCAAGCGCTGGGATTACATTTTTTTTTTAATATTAAAAAATTATCTTAGAAACGTGTGATTCCTTCCTTACGTCTGAAGTTACCTTCTCCAGCACTTGCAAATACTTCACTCTGTCTGCATGTTATTGGGGTTCCATTCTGGGACACTTAACTCTGCTGGGACTGCACTCAGCTTGTGGCAGGCATGGAGGCTGGGGGGAGACTGTCCACCTGCTGGGCACCAAATGGCTCTTTTCCAGGCAGCAAAGAACAGGTTTCTGGGAGCCATAGGAAGGGGAGTGGGCTCTGCTGTTTTACAATTTCTGAGGGGAAACACAATACCAATATGTTGTCCAGGCTGGACTTGAATTCCTGGCCTCAAGTGATTGTCCTGCCTCGGTCTCCCGAGGAGTAGCTGGGATGATACCTCTGGTTCAGCTCTGTTTTGGCCATTTGTTTTGGCTGTACTGGGGTTTGAACTCAGGGCCTCACACTTGCTAGGCAGGCGCTCTACCACTTGAGCCACTCCACCAGCTCTCAATCTCTCTTTTTGTGGAATTAGGGTTTGAACACGGGGCTTTTTTTTTTTTTTTCCAGTACTGGGGTTTGAACTCAGGGCCTACACCTTCAGCCACTCCACCAGCCCTTTTTTGTGATGGGTTTTTTTGAGATAGGGTCTCGAGGAACTATTTGCCCAGGCTGGCTTTGAACCACGATCCTCCCGATCTCTGCCTCCTGAGTAGTTAGGACTACAGTTGTGAGCTACTGGTGTCTGGCCTATCTCTGTTCTAATTTCAGTGCTGGGGATGGCAGTCAGGTCCTCACACAAGCCAGGAGAGGACTCTGCCTGGAGCTGCACCCCAGCCCAGCATCTCCTCTTAATGACAAGTGCTAACATCTGCAAGGCCCCGTGTGTTAATCATCTCTTCCCCATGCAGTTTATTGCTGTAGAACTTGAAAATCCACTTACTTAGGTTCAAGAGAAATTCTGCCCATATCTCAATTAGAATTACACTGAAGGGTACTTCACTTTGGAGAAAACTGCTGCTTTATCGTATTTAATACTTGCATCTCGGAAGTGCCCATTTTCTTCAGGCCTTGCTTTTTTTTTTTTCTGGTGGTACTGGGGTTTGAACTCAGGGCTTTGTTTTTGCCAGGTAGGTGCCCTACCACTTGAGCCATTCCCCTAGCGTCTTGCCTCAGAGGCCAGATCACTGGCCAGCAGCAGGCTTTACATTTTCAAACAATGCTTGGTAATTTCTCTAATCAGTGGCACACTTGCCAGAGAATCTCTCCAGACCCCCATTCTTCCCTTATCTCCCTGCACAGGGTGACTGCTGTTGGCAGGAGGGGGATCTAGGACAAAGCTTCTCAGATGTCTCCGCCTTCAGGGACATTCTTGAAGCTGATAGAAGGGAATCAAGATAAATAAGAAAAACAGAGCAAGGCCTGGGGCTGGTGTTGGAAGGAGAAAGCTGGTTGGGGTTGAACTGTTGATAGGCTGGTGCCGGGGGAGTTAGGTGGCTTCAGGTGGGCAAGGGACTGCAGTGACCTGGGATGAAAGCAGGGATTTGGGGCTGCGGTACTGGGCAACCGTGCGCCTCCGGCCAGGCTGCTGCTTAAAGACTTGAGGCTGTTGCAAGAAGGAGGTGAGAGGAGGCCTGGCTTGGAGGTGGATCTGGAGGATGGAGTGGGGGTGGGAGGGGCTGTGGTGGCCCTGAGTGTTTGTCTCCACAAAGGAACTGCATCCTGGGAACTGGGGGTGATTGTGACCCCAGGAGCCATGAGACCCACCAAAGCTCAAGTGTGCTGGGGACTCGCAGAGGAATCTCTCTTGAGGAATCTCTCTTGAGGATTCAAAAGAACAGGCTGGAGGAGATACTCCAGCCTCCGCAGCCATCTCAGAAAGAGAAGGACAGGAAGAACCTCAGGGGCCACCCACGGCTGTTTGCCTCCTTCCATGCTGCAAGTTGGTGCTTGCACTTGAGCCAGCATCCCGTGGCCACCAGCACACTGCTGTGGCTGTAACACAGCTGGTGTTGGCTCTCTTGGCCCTCTCCATGCCAGTGGAGGAGTCATGAACTGAGGGTGCTGTCAGGAAATAAAGGCTGGAAAACTGCTCGATGCTATACTCACAGGGTCGCTGAGACGTGTGGCTAATGGAGGGTCTAACCTGATGTACACCCCTGCCTCCAAGATCTGCCCAAAGTCCAGGCCACCAAGCACCACCTCTGCCAACACCGCAGGTACAAGTCAGGTGCTCTCTGGTGGCTGTACTAGGGGCCGTCTCTACTACGCACTCTTCTCCACCCAGGATGGTCCTCGTCCCTTGGCCATTATCACTGCAAGCCAGACCCAGTCCTCCATGGCACCCCTACTGCCTGGCAGTTCCATTTCACTCCCTATACTCCTTTCCTGACTTGCCACAGCTGTTTTACAAGTCCTCTTTCTGCAAGCCTTCTCACTCACTTTCTCCTGAGCCCTTGTCAGGGGCACCAAAGCCCTAAGGTTTTCAAAGGGTGGACAGAGAGCTACTTCCCAAAGCCAGGTGCTTTTCCTGACCAGGGCTGCTCTGTGAGGCATGCACTGATGCAGTTTTGTGTCTCCTTGCTGGTGTCCACATGGCTGCAGCAGGCCCACAGTCAGTTCACAGGTCCAGTGGCTTCAGGGCCACTGTTTGACCAATTCCAGGATGAATGAGCCTCCTATTTTTCCAAGATCAGCCCTGCACAGCATGGTCATCTCATCCCCCACCTTCTCCAGGGTTTCTGTTCTGAGCCTGCTCCTCTTCACCTCTCCACACAACAGGCTTCCACCGCCAGCTTTCCGGCCCTCCTGGCTCCACCTCTCTCTTGACTACTGCTTCCTGACTGCTGCTTTCCATAGCCAAGCTTCCTGGGTACGTTGTCCACTTCCCTCACTGCTGGGCCACCCAGCCAGGGAGCGGGAGTGACAACCTGCCTCTTCACTAGACTACCCTTAAAACTACCAGGCACTTTCGCCTTGCCCAACCCAAGTGCCACAGCTCCATCCTGACCTTCCTGTTGCATTCCATGCAGTTGGCTACTCCATTCCTAAGGCTTTTCTTTTCTTTCTTTTTTTTTTTTTTTTTTTTGTGGCACTTGAACTCAGCTTACACCTTGAGCCACTCCACCAGCCCTTTTTTTTTTGTGATAGTTTTTTTGAGATAAGGTCTTTTGAACTATTTGCCTGGGCTGGCTTCAAACCACGATCCTCCTGATCTCTGCCTCCTGAGTAGCTAGGATTACCGGCATGAACCACTGGGTCCCGGCTCTAAAGCTTTTTATTATAAAATATACCGAAGCTACATCAGGCACATGTAACACATATTGTTTAAAGAATAAAAATAAAACACACTCCTGTGCTTAAGGAATGAGACATTACTGCCACCTGCTGTTGTAAATAAAAGTTTTATTGGCATCAGCTACACCTGCTCATCCACACTGTACTCTTCTGTGGTTGCCAAGGAGACCAGATGGCCATCGAACCACATGCCATGCATTTGGTTTTTTTTGTTTGTTTGTTTTTTTCCAGTACTAGGGTTTGAACTCAGGGTCTACATCTGGAGCCACTCCACCAGCCCTTTTTGTGATGAGCTTTTTCGAGATAGGGTCTTGTGAACTATTTGCCTGGGCTGGCTTCGAACCACGACCCTCCTGATCTCTGCCGTCTGAGTAGTTATTTGGCCCTTTACAAAAAGTGTGCTTCCTGCAGAACACTTTTTGGTGAGGGACAGCCGATGGCAAGACTGCCACCTTCCCACCAGCGGGCCGACGTTTTGGGAACATGCTTTTAGTACTTTATATATCAGTGTTAGCTGTTTCTGGTAGAAGTGTCAATCTAATCACTAAGATGGTGCATTGCTAGAAATGGAATACCAGAGTTTATATTGAGCTAGAGTGAACTTAAAATGTGAGGCAATAAAGACCTCAGGAAGTTTCCTATGCAAAAATTCTGGGGCTGGGCATGCAGCTCAGTGGCAAAGTGCTTGCCTAGCATGCACAGGCCCTGGGTTCCATTCCTAGCACTAGGAAAAAAAAATGTGGCTGGAGACTTGGTTGAAGTGGTAGAGCACCTGTCTCCCAAGCCCCAAAATCCTGAGTTCAAACCCCCAAATAGCCAAAACAAAAACCCAATTATAAATATAAATTTGTCATCATTGGAGGTGTGGCTCAAGTAGTAGAGTGCCTGCTTTGTAAGCGTGAAGCCCTGAGTTCAAATCCCTCCCCGCCCAAAAAAAGAAAATAAGAATTTGTTTAAAAACAGAAGATAGGAGAAAATAAAATAAAAGAATAAGTTTGCTCAATACAAATTAAGACATCAGAAAAAAGCACTAATATGAGAGCATTCAGAAGACATGGAAGTGTGTCAAAGCACCAACAAAATCATAGGCTTTCAGACTGAAGTGCATAAAAAGCCAGATACACACGGAACTTTCTTTTCTTTCCCTCCCTCTCCTTTCTTTTCATGAGGTCTCAGCATATGGTCAGGCTGGACTTGAATTCATGACCTCCTGCCTCAGCCTCCTGAGTGCTGGGATTACACGATGTGAAACTGTACTTGCCTTTTTCCCCTTTTTCTTTTTCTTTTTTGTGGTGCTGGGGGTAGAACTGAGGGTCTCACACACACTAGGCAAGTGTCCCACTGGTGCGTTACATCCCCAACTGCTGGCACTAGATTTTCTACAGTCAAACACAAACTAAAACAAGACAGAGACAGCAACCTAATGTCAGACAAAACGTTTCCTGGTGAAAAACAACACAAAAGTCTGAGGGACTGCTACACCTCAGAAAAGGGAAGAAGACAAAAAAAAGCCTAAACACAAGCTGGGTGCAGGTGGCTCAGCTTGTAATCCTAGCTACTCAGGAGGCAGAGATCAGGAGGATCACAGTTTGAAGTCAGCCCTGGCAAACAGTTCACAAGACTCTTGAGAAAAACCTTCACACACACAAAAAGCTCATGGAGTAGGCCCTGAGTTCCAGTACCAGAAAGAAGAAGAAGAAGAAGAAAAAGCCTAAACACATACATACCTATCAATGTACCTCAAAAGACAAAAAGCAAAGAAACAAGAAAACAGATAAGTCATTAATTATAGCTGAAGAACTAGTATCTCTCTCAGAAGAATTAACCCTGGAGTAATTTTAGTCCCTGACTAGAATGTAAAAGTATTAGAAATTTCTAATAGACCAGTTACAAGGGAAAAAGGACTCAGGCTGAATTGTGGTGTAAGGGAATAACAAAGGAAACATTTTCTGTCCAAGTCGTGAGAGCTTGTCACCCAGCAATCCCGGAGGATATGCGTTTTTTTTAGCTACAGTTATCAGAACACAAGACAGATTTGTGCAGTGAAGAGGTCATCACAAAGCTAGCATTCTCTTACTGTTCCTGTAAGTCACCCCAAACCGAGAGAGTATGAAAATAAAAAATCAACTTCATTTTCATTAACAGTAAGCGCTCAAACTCTGACATCAGGGGTGAGGATGGGGGATGGTCGAAGGCAACGGGAAGAAACATGGCTAAGTGTGGAAGGCCACAGGAGCATGCAGGATGAGGGCATCCAGACTGCAGAAACATGGCTGGGAAAGTGCCTGCCTGACCTTGCTTCGTTCTGGGCAGAGAGGAGGGCAAGTGAGGCCAGAGCCTGCAGGCCTGGGCATTTGCAGAACCAGTATGACTATGGGATGGGGAACCAGCTATGTAGAGTGTCTTTCTTTTTTGGCTGTACTGGGGTTTGAACTCAGGGCCTCAGGCTTGGGGAAGCACAAATAGGAGGATTGTGGTTCAGGCTGGCCTGGGCATAAAGTGAGATCCTATCTCAAAAACAACCAACTTGAAAAAGGCTGGAGGCGTGGCTTAAGTGGTGGAGCGCCTGCCTTGCAAGTGTAAGGCCTTGAGTTCAATACTCAATACCACAAAAAGCCAAAATTTAGATTGTTGCAGTTGTGTTCTTTGACAATTAGAATGGAAGTTCAGTGAATCCTAAGGTTTCCTAAGAAAACTAACAATAGAGTTTCTGGGGGAGGGACTTGGCTTGCCAGACAAGCTGAGTCTAAAGATCATTTGGAAAAAAATAAACAAGTACGACCAGGAAAATTCTGAGAAAGAAATGCAAAAAGGAGATGAGGAAGGGTGATAATTCAAATGATATGGCATTGTCTGTGAACACACCAAGAGATCGGTGGAGTGGGACAGACAGTCTGGATCCATGCACAGCTGGAAAACTCAGCATGGCAGTGAAGGTGGGGTTTCAACAAGCAGGAAATGTGGGCTGTTTGGACCACTGGTGTGGCGACACCTCCATCGCCATCTGTGGTTCCCACTTCACACACAGGCATGAGAAATTCCCAGTGGATCATGGAATAAAAAAATACATGCACAAAGGGCTGGTGGAGTGGCTCAATTGATAGAGCGCATGCCTAGCAAGTGTGAGGCCCTGAGTTCAAACCCCAGTACTACAAAAAAAGAAAAAAAAAAGAAAGAAAAACATGCATGAGAAAAACAAAAACAAGCAGTATATAAGAAAGGTCAAAGCCGTGGGAAACTTGGGGAATTCACTTTGCCTTAGAAGTCCTCATTTCCATCATACACAGTGAGCTCCGGCAGATCAGTAAGACAACCTAATGTGCAAACCAGCAGAGAGTGAAAAGATGCACACTTCTACTAGAAATAACAATGAAAACGACAGCTATGAGACTGGCGAAGACTAGTGTTTGGAACACTGTGGAGAGGTCTGGAGAAAGTAGCACTCTCAATGCTGCTGAGTCCAAGTGAGGATGATACCTGCCGAAGTGAGAAATACAGCACCTCTTTCTTTTTCTTTCTTCCCTTCTCTTTCCCTCCCTTCCTCCCTCTCTCTCTCTCTCTCTCAGTGCTAAGCAAGCACTTACTGCTGAGGCTATATCTCCAGACACACAGCCACCATTATCTTTTTTTTCTGCAGCACTGAGGTTTGAACTTAGGGCCTCACGCTTGCTAGTCAGGTGCCTCTACCACCTAAGCTACTCCACCAGCCCATTTTTGTGATGGGTATTTTCAACATAGGGTTTCACAAACTACTTGCCTGGGCTGGCTTTGAACCATGATCCTCCTGATCTCTGCCTCCTGAGTAGCTAGGATTACAGGTGTGAACCGCCAGCGCCTGGCATCTTTTTTTTTTTTTTTGAGATAAGATCTTGCTATGTTGCCCAGGCTGCCTCTTCAGGAGTTTGCTCCTGGGCTCGAGCAATCGTCCTGCTTAGTCTCCTAAGTACCGGGAACTACAGGTGTGCCGCCACTGCACCCAGTTCAGACTTCTCACGTGTGTACGTATCATATGCTCACTATAGCACACATATAAGGCTACTCAGTATCACATGAGCTCTAATAGCCGAGGACTGGAAATGACTTAAGTACCTGCATGGACCTGTACGCACCTATGTGATGGAATGACCAGTGCCTGTGGGTTAAGTACATGCTCTAGGACAGACACCATTGGACAGCAGTTCATGACCCACATTTGGCATGTCTGAATGCTGTTTGAAATGGCCTTTTCTCCCTTTACCTTTCTTGGTGCATGTTGTCTCATGTAGTTCCTCCAAAAGTAAATACTTCAAACAGATTTTCCTGAAAAGTTTATGATGACCAACAGCATGTGACAGAGCTGAAGGCATGTGACTTAGGGACAAAGAAGCCTCAGGCAGTATAGCCAGACAAGGTCATGGCCTCTGTAAGCTCCTCTGCCTTGTGGACTGAACACATCCGAGAGCTGCTGGTCTCTTCTAGAGTAGCAGGGCTGTCCAAGCTGCATCCACTCCTTGTGCAGAAGTCGATTCCGTTCTAATGTGCGCCATGTGGTTCTGTGCTGGACATGGTTTCTGACCTGCAGGACTTTGTGCTGTATGGTATGGGAAATGCTCAAGCTATGAATGAGAGGAAGAAGGCCAATTTCCTGAAGCTTAGGAAATTGAAAGAGTGAAAGAATGCAGTGTGCTGATTGGAGAGTGGTGGCCACGCTGTCCCTAGCTATTACCCTGCTGTGTGGGCAGCAGCCTGGGCAGGCAACTCTCTCCTACCTGGAATGGAATCATCCTGGGAAGGGAGGCCAGAAGGGCTGGACCCCAGGTCCAGTAACTGCCAGGTCTCCTGGAGAGAATTGCTGGCAAGCGATGATGATCTGTGGGCATGGTGACTGTTCTCCTCAGTGACTTCTTGAGCCTGGGGTGGCTTTGGGAACCTGTTTTCTTTCTCATGAGTTGATTTGCAAGTCACAGCAGGGATCTTGTGCTGCCTCTATAAACGTTAGGAAAGACATAGTCATCCTAGATAACCACCCTCTCCCCAGCCCAGGGACGCCACAGCCTCCCCTCCCTTACTCCCTTGGGGACAGGCCACTAGGGACAGTCCTAGAGACTAGGAGAGCAGGCCAAGTGCTCTGTACCATAGTACATTGGCAGTGCTGATGTCACACAGCTCCTCCAAGCATTTGAAGGCTGAAGTGAGTCTAGGACAGAAGTACCAGGCATAGACTCTGAAGGCTGCCTTTTTAGCCACCTACAGCAGAAGGGCCACTGTTGGACAGAGTGCACTTCAGGTGTGTGTGTCCACTTACTCCATTAGTCTAAATGAGGCACCTGGCAACTAACCCATGTTAGTTGAGAGCAGTGGCTTTCAACTCTCTTCTGAGATACTCACTGTGCTCAGATTCCCACAATACCCACACTCAAGAGTGTGCAAAGACTTGGCACTGATGTGCCTGATTGCACCCCAGCTTCTGTTGCACCACAGCTTCACCCCAGATCTTGCAGCACCCCAGCTCCTGACTATACCTGAGTGGGTCTTGCTGCAGCACCTGCCTTAGGGCCTCTGATGATTGTCTGTGCTGAGTGGGATTCATTCTTTCCAGCATATTCAGAAAAGCACTTTTTCTTGGTGTGCTTTGGGTCCTGTTGTGAAATTACAAGAGTTCATGTATTATGGACGGCATATGTCATTGAGCTTTCCTATAAGAACAGGAAGACACAGTCCCCAGATCTCTGGTATTGGACTCTCTCTATTTGTAGGCCCAAAAGGAGGGACGTGCTTGCTACACCAGGCAGGGAAAACTCAGCAGGATTCCTTCAGTGGACCTATGTGCCTGTCACAATCTTCTGGGAAGGAAGGCTGTGAGCACCAGATGTCTGAACACCGAGCAGAGCCTTCTTCCCAAGGGCAGGCCTGCATGGAGCTGACCTGGGCAGACAAATGGGAGCCTCCTTGCAGGGCCCTGGCCTGGGGTTGGCAAGTTTTAAGAGTTACTTAACTAGATCTAATGAAGAAATGACAGTTTTGTAGTTGGGAAGAGATTAATAAAGCTTAATAACATATTTAATACATTAGGAAGAAGTGGAGGACAGATGTTCATTTGATGATTTGAGAAAGATTTCTTAACAACACATATTTAGAAGCTTACTGATTAATGCAGACGACTTGAAAGTTGCAAAGAGTCTGAAGAAGCAAACTCCTTAATGACTCAAGAGCATTTCCCAGAGGTGGCAAAGGCATAGGGATTGTGTGCACGCGCACGTGCCTGCCCTGTGTGCACAAGGGGGATCTGGAGGGAAGGCGGGCAGGGAATAACCATTTCACCACATGCTGTGGTGCTTCAGCCTCACTAGTCTGCATTTCAGCCTCCTTTTTTGGGCTCCCTGTTCTCCTTCCTCCAACACATCCTTCCCAGTGCTCTCTGGGAAGCAAAGTTCTGCTGGGAAGTGCCCTGGGCCCACTGTCTCTGGCCAGCCATTCTCAGTTTCTTTTCTTACAGAATGATGGATATTCCATGGGCCTCAGTCCTTCCCCCAAGGCCCATTTCCTGGAGACCTCCACTGCCCCCCCATGTCCCCAGGTCTCCGTCCTTCAAGGCTTAAGACAATGATTCCCCTTGGACTTTGCGCTCTGTGTGTGGCCTAAGGCTGGGTGCTGGCCAAGGACAGAAAAGGAGCACCTCAAACTCACCCCTCCTGCCGTCTCTGCCCCAGTGACTTCCCAGGTCCAACCCTTGATGTTCTTTCTCTCACATTCCAGGCTGACTCCAGATGAGTACCATTCAGGCCTGCAGCTGCTCATCCCACCTTCCAGTCCTGCTCCTGCCCCTGGACCTGAGACTAGAAGTCACAGTGGCTGGGAGCAAACTCACATGACCTCAGGGCAGACAGGCCATCTATCTCTACTTGGCACTCTTAATTTTAATTAATTTAATTAATTTATTTTTGTGGCACTGGGGTTTGAACTCAGGGTCTCATGCTTGCTAGCTTGCTAAGCAGGTACTCTATCACTTGAGCCCCTCCACCTTTTTATATAGGATATGTTTGTTGTACGAGGGGTGGGGGCGGGAATTGATCGTGACAATTCCGAATAGACTGACATTGTACAGTGGTTACATTGCCCCCACCATCCCCCCCCAACCCTTTCCTGCCCCACTTAAAGCAGTTGCAGGAGATTTCATTGTTCTATTCATATAGGTATGTGAAGTCCATCATCCATATTCCCTCGCCTTAATCTCCTTCATCATCCTCTTCCCTCCCACAAGCACCCCCCCAACACCCTGTGCCTACTTTACAGTTTTCATTATTCATTTCTAAGTCGATGTTCAATGGGGTTTCTTGATGCACACCAGCTGTGAGAATACTTTACTTTGATCAGTTCAACCCCTTCCATTGCTCTCCCTTACCCCTTCCCTCCCATCCCCCGTTATTCAACAGCTTTCAGCACGTATTACATCCTCTACCTGAGCAGATGTTAAGTATTTCAATATTGCTAACACTCTTACCATTCCATTTTCCTTTCTCTCCCTCCCTGAGTTCCACAGTGTAGCTATACCATTATAAACATGTTCTACATGGGGTTTGAACTCAGGGCCCTCACCTTGAGCCACTCTGTCAACCCTTTTTTTGTGATGGGTTTTTTCAAGATAGGGTGTCTTGAACTATTTGCCCCGGGTGGCGTTGAACAGTGATCCTCCTGAGGAGCTAGGATTATAGGTGTGAGCCACAGGTACCCAACAAAGTTTGTTTTTGTGTAAATGTTTATCTCTTGGATCTATCTTCCACATATGGCATTCTTAATTTTTATTTACTTATTTTTGCTATTTACTTACTTTTTTTTTTTGGGTGGTACTGGGGTTTGAACTCAGGGCTTTGCATTTGCTAGGCAAGTGCTGTACTGCTTCAGCCATGCCTCCAGCCCTTTTTGCTCTAGTTATTTTGGATATAGTATCTGACTTTTATCCCCCATGCTAGCCTAGACCACGACCCTTCTATTTTAGGTTTCCCACTTTCGCTGGGATGACGGGCACATACCGCCCACCAGACCTTTTCTGTTACACACTTTTTTGCCAGGCTGGCCTGGAGCCTCAATCTTCCTGCGTAGCTTGGGATAACAGACACATGGCACCATGCCCAGCCACTGGCTGAGAAAGGAGGTCTTGCTAACTTTTTGTCCAGGCTGGCTTCAAACCATATTCCCCATGATTGCAGCCTCTCAGTAGCTAGGATAACAGGCGTGAGCCACCAGTGCTCGGCTACTTTTGTTTTTTAAGAAAGGGTTTTGCCCTGTAGTCCAGGCTGGCCTAGAATTCATAATTCTCCTGCCTTGCCTCCTGAGTGCTGGGATTACAGGCATGTACCACCATGTCTGGCTTAATTTATCTTAAATACACTGAAAAGTCAAATTCACTCTGAGATAATATATTGGCTCGGTATCAAGATTACATGAAAGTTACACACCCTTTAAAGAAGCACCGTGGCTCACGCCCATAATCCTGGGTACACAGGAGGCAGAGATCATGATGATCGCAGCTCAAAGCCAGCCTGGGCAAATAGTTCCTAAGACCCTATCTTGAAAAATCCCATCACAAAAAAAGCACTGTTGGAGTAGCTCAAGGTGAAGGCCCTGAGTTCAAACCCAGTACCACCTAAACAACAACAACAAAAAGCTGATTATTAGTTTAAAAACTAATCAGGCAAGGTGGAACACATCTGTAATCCCAGCACTAGGGGAGGCTGAGGCAAGAAATGGTGAGTTTGAGGCAGCCTGGGCTACATAATGAGATCCTGTCTCAAAAATAATAAAATAAAAATAAAATAAAATAGCCAGATGCTGGTGGCCCATGCCTGTAGTCATAGCTACTTGAGAGGCATATCAGGAGGATCAAAGTTTGAGGCCAGCCCCAACAACAAAAACAAGACCCTATTCAAAAATACCCAGTATGATGGCCGGCAGAATGGCTCAAGTGGTAGCGTACCTGCCTAGCAAGTATGAAGCCCTGAGTTCAAACCCCAGTATTACAAATGAACAAACAAACACAGCAGGTATAGTGGCTCAAACCTGTAATCTAGTCCTGCCCAGGCATAAATGTGAGACCCTATTCAAAAAATACGTAAAGGAGAAAGGGCTGGGGATGTGGCTTAAGTGGTAATAACAGAGTGCCTGCTAGCAAGTGCAAGGCCCTGAGTTAAACTCCAGTAGAACCCTCCCCAAAATAAAGTACTTAATAGCTTCAAAAACCACAGGAAACACATTGCAATGTTATTGATAACTATATTTAAATGCTGAAAAATGGAGGCTTTTTATATTTGTTATATTTTGAAGTGTCTGTAAAGAAAGTGCAATATTTAAGCAGCTGGTAAGATGTTATTTAAAATGCATTTCTCAGGTGTGTTACCTGAGCTGTCCTGTGGGGCTGCACCTGTCCCAAAGGTGGATCATGCAAAGGCACTTCAGGCACCTCACTGGAGTCCTGGGTCTCAGGGGTAGGAGGAAGGGTCTGAGGAGATGGCTTCCCTGGAAAGAACAGCAGGGAAGGTTTGGTTCTCTATTTAAACAGCACTTCAGGATTTCTCTGTTGAAAACAAACACTCAAAAAAGAACAGCATGCTCCTTTTCAAAGCCAACTTCTCCAAAGAGAACTTGGGAGAGGGGTCGAGAGTAAACTGGATGACACCTATCAGTAGCCTGCAGAGATCAGCCACACACAGGACAGCTTGCCGCAGCTACATGGATCCCTGTCAGCAGAAATGGACATGTTTGTTAATAGGCCCAAAGACAGACACAAGTGACCAGGCATGGTGACATATGCCTGGGGTCCCAGCTACTTGGGAGGCTGAGCAGGTAGGATTACTTGAGCCTAAGAACTCACGGCCAGCCTGGGCATCATAGCCAAGCCCCATATCAAAAAAAAAAAAAAAAAAGTAAGAGGCAAAAACATACATACTTAAAAATTATGGCTGCACCCAGGCACCGGTGGCTCACACCTATAATCCTAGCTACTTAGGAGGCAGAGATCAGGAGGATCGTAGTTCGAAGCCAACTGAGCAAACAGTTCCCTATCTCAAAAAAACGCATCACAAAAAAAGGCATGGTGGAGTGGCTGCCTAGCAAGTGACAGGCCCCGAGTTCATACCACAATACTGCCAAGAAAAGAAAAAACCCTAATACAGCTATGTAGCCAACACTGGCCTTGAACTCTTGCCCTTCCCATCTTAGTGTCCTGAGTGCTGGGATTACAGACATGGGCAGAGACATTGTTCAGGGTTCACTCGAGGGTTAGCGCACGCACACACACAGGAGCAATTACATGGCTTAGCTCTGGCCTGGGCCCCTGAGACGCCCCAAAATATCAGGTCTTCCTAAATAACAGGACATATGAGAAATCAACTTGGAACTGAATTTAAGAACTATGAAATCAGAAAATATACAAGTGGCCAAGAAGTCCATGAAGAATTCAACATCATTGGTCGGTCGTAGGGAGATGAGAAGTCAAAATCAAAATGAGACACCACTTCATGCTCACTAGGATGGCTAGAATCAAGGTAGAAGAAAACAGTGCCTGCTGCGGAGGGTTTAAAGAAACCAAACCCTGGTAGGAGAGTAAAATGGAGCAGCCACTGCAAAACAGTTCAGTGGCTCCTTAATAACTTCAGCACTGAATTGCCACGTGACCCAGCAATTACACTATTAGGTACAGACACAAAAGAAGTGAAAACACATATTCAAACAAAAACTTGAGTGGACCCTGGTAGCTCATGTCTGTAATCCTAGCTACTCAGGAGGCAGAAATCAGGAGGATGGTGGTTCAAAGCCAACCCGGGCAAAAGTAGTTTATAAGACCCCTATCTTGAAAAAAATCCATCACAGAAAAGGGCTGGTGGATTGGCTCAAGGTATAGGCCATGAATTCAAACCTCAGTACCAAAAAACCCCCCAAAACATGAATGTGTATAGCAACAGGAGCCACAAAAGCTTAAAGGCAGAAAGGAATGCAAATGATTATCAGCTGATGAATGGATAAAAAAATGTGGTCTAGTCGAACCATAGAGCATTAACTCAGCCATAAACAGGAATGTTCTACAACACAGATGGACATCAAAACATTACACTAAGTGGAAGAAGTTAGTCATATATTGTTTGATTCCATTTAAATGAAATGTATAGAAGGGCTAGGGAGGGGATGGAAGGTTGGTGCTAGTGGGATTCAGGGTTTCCTCTGAGGGGATGGGATCGTCTGGGTATGGAGGGTGGGGATGGTTTCACAATGCTGTTAACGGAACTGATGCCACCACAGTATCCATGAAATGTATTAAAATCTTGGCAATCTCAGTTTTGATGGGCTTGTTTCCTTGTCCTACTTTTTGCCTTCACTAAGATATGAAGGTTGTTCTTTGCCTTCTGAGGGACCTACCTGACAGCAAGGGTGCTGTGCTGACCATGCCGTGATCACTGCAGCAGCAAAGCATTCTGTACTTATGAAATAGCTCAGGCTCTCAGGGTTAGGTTTTCTCCTATGTTCATGTCTCATGCTTTATGGTCACTTTCACATGGGTAGCCAACTATTGTCTCTCTAGTACTAATAATTTTGAGTGTTCTAATCTCTTGACATCTTTTTTGTTTTCGGTGGTACTGGGGTTTGAACTCAGGGCCTCATGCTTGTTAGGGAGGTGCTCTACCACTTGAGCTATTCCTCTAGCTTTTTTTTGTGTAGGGTACTTTGTTTTGGGATTTGAACTCAGGGCTTCATGTTTGCAAAGCTGACACTACCACTTGAGCCACACTGCCAGTCCATTTTACTCTGGGTAGTTTTTGGAGATGGGGGTCTCAAGAACTATTTGCCTGCACTGGCTTCAAACCACAATCTTCCTCATTGCAGCCTCCTAAGTAGCTGGGATTACAGGTGTGAGCCACTGTGCCCAACTCGTCATGTCTTTTGACTTACTCCTTTCTCAAAGTTGAATTCCAAATGTAAAATGAAATAAAACAAAACTTTCAGGAGACTTTTGCATCTGAAACTATCTTTGAGATGTCCCAGGAAATGTATTAGACATAATTAGAGGCTGATCAGGTAGCACAAGTAGTGGAGTGTCTGTCCAGCAAGCACAAGGCCCTGAGTTCAAACCAGTGCTGGATGTGTGACTACTGACGCTCATGGGAGTAACTGCAAGCCAGAAGTGATGCGCAGCCCACCCAGGGAACACCTGCAGGTAGGGCATAGCCCATACGGGCTTTGAGCTGTGCCTAGCTGCATCCAGACTTCCCGGCTGTGTCAGGGCACTGGCTGCAACCATGTTTGTCTGCACCGGAGTCCTGAGAACACCTGCGTGGCCTAGTGTTATTAGACAGCAATGGCACAGAGCAGCCTGGCACAAGGATAGCTGCTGCTTCTGTTAACTTGTTGCCACCTCATTCCTCCAGCCTCCCACCAGCAGAAGCTTTCCCACTAGTCTGGAGATTTCTTTCAAGGCAGATGGCAGCACCCATCCACACTTTTGCTTCTGACCTGAGTATTGGTAAATTCACAGACTACTAGGCTTCATCATTACCTTATCTCTCCTAATATTTTTCCTCTGTAAAAATGAGGCTCACCCAATCTTAAAAATTCAGAGTCCTTGAAAACAGGAGTGAATATCTTAGATGAAGCTTGAGTGAAACACTCCTGGATTTAGCCTCCATGCTTAGGACAGTCCTGTGGCACTTTTCTGCCAGGGAGGGGCAGGTCTTTCACTTTCAGAAGCATCAGGAACAGGTCTGTCTTGTCACCAGCCCCCTCCCCTCAAGCCTGGGGGTCAATCAGGAAGGGCACTTCATCTTCAGCCAAGACAGTTTCGAGCTCCTGGGACGGGACTGGGCAGCAGCTCTGGCTTCAGGCATTTGGTGGAGATTTTAACCCACTGAGAACGTCAGGGTCTCTGGAATGCTATTTGGGAAGTAGGTGGAATGTGGGGCCAAGAACAAAGATGGGGCAGACAGAACTAAGGCAGGACTGGATGGAATGAGGGGGTGATGGCAGCGTTTGTCTGGATGTCCTCGATGTCCTTTTATGTACTTATAATTATGCGTGTGTGGAGCTAGCTGGGGATGAAGCCAAGGCCCTGCACACGCTAGGTGAGTCTCCCATCACATCACGCTGCAGCCCCTTGGTGTCCTCCTCCCTCCTCCCACCCTCGCTCCGTTTTTTCTTTTTTTTGTCTCGCTATACAGCCCAGGCTGGCCTCAAACTTGTCCTCCTGCCTCATTCTCCTGAGTGCTGGGTTTACAGGCCTGTACCACCATGTCAGCTAGTGCCCTAATTTCTAGATATGTAAGGAAGCCCTTCCTCTTCCCTCTGAAGTTACCTGTACTCCATAAACATTAGTAGTCTGCTTCTGTAAACTGAAACATTTCTAAGTGATAACTATCCTCCAGAGGATTCACACTTCTTTTTTTTTTTTTTTTTTGATGGTACTGGGGTTTGAACTCAGGGCCTACACCTTGAGCCACTCTACCAGTCCTTTTTTCATGAATGGTTTTCTTTTTGAGATAGGGTCTCTTGAACTATTTCCCCAGGCTGGCTTCAAACTGAGATCTTCCTGATCTTTGCCTCCTGAGTAGCTAGGATTCCAGGCATGAGCAACTGGTGCCCTTTTCAAGGTTAATACAGCTATCTGCCTAAGTTCAGTGAGAGTTTGAATGGAAATGCTGAATACATAACCTCCACGCAGGGCTACCATTACAAATGGAGCTGTCTAGTCAGCCCCAAGCAGCTACTGGGAGAAGCCAGCGAGGAGCTAGCCACACAGCTTGCCCAGGCAGGTGAGTTGGGAAGACCATGTCCTGAAGAGTCTGAGATCTTTGGATATTTTGGACCGCTTGAGAAGAAAGGAATTTGCTCACATTTACAGAGCAAGAGAAACCTTTGGAGTTCTTGTTTAGCTTTGGAGCTTCAAAGGAGACACTCTAAGAGAGGAGCTGGCATGGTGTGGTTCAGTGGTACAGTGCCTGCCTAGCATGCATAAAGCCCTGGGTTCAATCCCCAGCACTGCCAAAAAAAAAAAAAAGAGAGAGAGAGAGGGAGAGAAAGAGAGAGAGAGAAAAGTCCAAGTTGAGCCATAAAGTATGAAGGCAGGCATGGTGGTACCACCTGTAAACCTAGCTGAGGCAGAAGAATCTTGAGTTCAAGGCCACGATGGGCTACCAAGCAAGTTACTACACAGCCTGGGCTACACAGTAAGACTGTCTCAAGAGAAAAAAAAAAAGAAGTTGCTTATGGAAACTTCCAGCAAACTGAGAGGGCCAACGTGGTGAGCCGGCATCTTACCGTGGCCCTGGAAATCAGCAAGCCATCTGTGACAGGACCAGCCTTGTGTTGTGATCCATGGGTAAGCTTTGAGGTCGTTTTCCGCACAAAGCAGGGAACTACAGAGAAGTGGGAAGTGCTGGCTCTGCACCTTCGTCCCAGCGCCTATGAGGGGCCTACCACCCAGGAGAATTAGGGTTGGGGACTCATCCTCTCTTTTGGGCTCTTGTCTTTTACTCCACCCAGAAAAGCTTTTCCAACTTTTCTTTGGAGCTGCTCACAGCATGTATCTGATCTCCTCCCCATCCAACAAGCAAAGTAAAGTTCCACACACAGGCTCATCTCCGTACCTGTTTGGGACTCATGCTTTACTTCTTGAAAAGCATCTTCTAACACATGGACATTATTAAATATCAAAAGGGATGCAGCATGAGCCACAGTGAGCTCGACCTGCCCCAAAACAAAACACCAAGGGGAGAAGAAATGGGCAGATACGAAGAGCAATGTAAGATTCTAGTACATCACTGCGAGCAGACACAGATTCAGAAAGAATGTTAAGTATAGTTAGCAAGCTATTCGACAGCATAAAATCAAAAGCAGAATTTAACCACATTTGGTTTAAAAAATAACCAAAGGATGTTGAAATTCTCTCCTAGATAATTCACAAGTGAAGGAGAAATCTAACTCCACTTCTGTGACCATCTAGAAATCACTTACACTGATATCGCCCCATGACACAGCCAAAGCTGTACTCACATGAAAATTCACACCTTAAGAAAGCACTAGGGTTGTGGACTGGCTCAAGTGGGAAAAGCACCTGCCTAGCAAGTGTGAAGTCCTGAGTTCAAACTCCAGCGCCACCAAAAAAAAAAAAAAAAAAAGAAATGCAATAAATGGAGGGTGGGGGAAGGAAGAAATGCAATAAGGAAGCCAGACGCTGGTGGATCACACCTGTAATCCCAGCTACTCAGGGGGTAGAGATCAGGAGGCTAGAGGTTCAAAGCCATCCCAGGCAAATAGGTCATGAGACCCTATCTTGAAAACCCCATCACAAAAAAACTAGGGCTGGTGGAGTGGCTCAAGGTGAAGGGCCTGGCTCAAGGTATAGGTCCTGAGTTCAAACTCTTGTACTGCAAAAAAACCAAAGACCAAAAAACAACAACAAAAAAACACCCACAATAAGTAAATGAGAATGAGCAAGCGCAAAAGTTAAGACATTCAATGCAAGAAATCAGGAAAAGAATGAAATAAAACATAAAAGGAATGAGGAAAGGGGCTGGTAGAGTGGCTCAAGCGGTAACAGTGCCTGCCTAGCGTGAGGCCCTGGGTTCAAACCTAAGAGCCGCCAAATAAAAAAAAAGAATGAGGAAAGGTGAGATGGCAAGTGCTGGTCTCCCAGCCAGCGGCTCTCAAAGCCACCTCTGAGAGACCCTTGGAAAGCAGCAAAGGGAGGGAATAAGATCCCCAGCCCAGACCAGGAAGAAATGGAACAGAGCCCCATTACAAGAAACAGTGGCTCAGACAGTTCAAGAGTAGAAACACAAACACCCACCCATTGATCAGAAACACAGGGACTCCTGAACAGGACACAACAATGTAAATGGGAAAATAAGAGGCCAGAAGGAAAGCCCAAGAGCAGCTGAAGAAGGGAGAGACCCTCCATGAAAGCTGAGACCAGAGTAAGGCATCGGAAACATCTCTTTCAAAATACTGTAGGTGAATGCTGACATGGAGAGCCCTAGTTCCAGCTAAGCCGCTGTTCTAGGCAGTGTCAGAACAAAAGAATCTTCAGGCTCTGTGTCCACAGGCTCTCCCCAATGGGACTGGCAAAGGGAAGGCCACAGACACTAAATGCACCCCAGGAAGTACCCCAGGAAGACAGATGCACCACTGGGGGAGTCTGAATAAACCCTCCTGAGGACAGGCTGAGGGGTGGGGCACAAGTCAAAGAACAAACCTGGGTGAAGCTTTATGCTGAAATGATTGCTTCCAAATTAACACATTTTCACAATAGTATTTTAGAAGCACATGTCATTTAAATTAATAGTGAAATGTACATAGGTATTTTTACTATTCATGCTCACATACTTAATGAATACAGCTGGATCAGCTAGGTAATAACGTTTGGGAAAGAAGTTAGATCCCTAATAAGCTCTTCTTCCCCAAATCATTTCTAAATGAATCAAAGATTCAGCAGGAAGGTGACATAAGAATGAAATATAAATGGAAAACAAAAACAAAAACACCCCAAAATTAAAAAAAAAATACAAAGTAGGGGCCAGGTGTGGTGGGTGCATGGCTGTGATCGGGGAGATATAAGTAGGAGAACTGAGCCCCCATCAGAAAAATAACAAAAGCGAATAGGGCTGGGGGCATGGCTCAGGAGACAGTGCTTACCTACCAACTGCCAGCCCTTGAGTTCAAACGCCAGCAATGCAAAGTATTTCTACCTGTCTTGACTGGCCAAAACAACCTACTTTATGATGAATATTTAGTTTTTGCAAAGCTGTGATCAGAGGCATTTTTATTTACTGCTATAAAAACCTCTCAACATTTCAAGTCTCATGAGAGGACGTACAATGAGTACCCGAGAGAGAGAGGAGAGGTGACCCAGACACCACCAGCAGGCTACCTCAAGAAGAAAGACTTCAAGAACGCCATTGTTATATCTCCTTTAAAAAGACAGCTAACGACCTAAAACACATGGTGTGTATTGTTTAGAGAGAAAGCAGGCTGGGAGCTGCGGTGAAATGTCCGCACGCACTGGACCTATGGCTGGGTGTCTGTGTGCAAGTATGCAAGCGCACACGTGTGTGCAGGGCCGTGCGTAAGAGGGAGTATATATGCACTGAGGAAGAGAGGTAGTACCTGGCATCATCACCAAAATGTGGATTACTGCTGCTCAGTAGTTTTTGGTTTCCTGTGTAAACTAACATTTCTCAAACCTGTTGTGAATTTTAACAATGAACAAGCATCCTTTCTTCCTCCCCAGTACTGGGAAACAAACCCAGGACCTTGAGGGTTTACCACTTAAGTCAAGTCCCCAGCACCTTTTTTCTTTTCTCAGTACTGGGGTTTGAACTCAGTTTACTGCAGATGTTCTTTCAATTTAGCCACACCCCTAGCTCTTTTTTGCTTTAGTTATTTTTTAGATAGGGTCTGGAGTTTTTTCCCAGTTTTCCAGGGCCAGCCTTGGACTGCCAGCCTCCTACCTAATGTCTTCCAGTAGCTGGGATTACAGATATATGCCACCACACCCGGCTTATTGGTTGAGATAGGGTCTCGCTAACTTTTTACCCAGGCTGGCTTCAGACTGTGATCCTCCCAACTTCTGCTTCCCGGGTCATTGGGATTACAGGTGTTTATTCTGTTTCTGAGATAGGTCTCATTATCTTTGCCTGGGCTGGCTTCAAACTCCCATTCCTCCTGCCTCTACCTCCCATCTTTTTTATAATGAGAAAAAACAAAACTCTTTTTTAAAAAAAAGTGTCAGGAATCATGAAGAAACAGCATTTTAAGGAGTTCTAGCTCCTGTGGGATTGGGATCTATTGCTGGGCTCTGATTGCTGGGAAATCTGAGAGAGCATGAGCAAGAGGGAAAGTGTGGAAGGGAGGGAGGTGGGCCTGAGGACATCTGCTTTGTCTGGCCCTGTGGCTGTATGGCCTGTGTGCAGGTCCCTTTCCCTGAAGGCTGCAGCTCTGGGGCTGGACTCACTGTCACCTCCTAGTCTTGGCCTCTACCCTACAACAGGTGATCCATGATGGTTCTTTTCTCAGAGGGCAGAGATCAGCCCCTAGGGGGACCCACAAGGTCACCAGCTGGAGTCAGCTCCACAGTCTGACTCGGGTGTGCACAGCACAGGATGGGGTGTGAGCTGAGCACAGGCAACCTACCCCATAATCCCTCCTGTGACCCTTCACTTGCCTCTCTCAGAAGAGACAGAGACGATGCCCTAGGCTGAAGGTGTGCTGGAGTCAGTGATGGATCAACCTCCACTCTCTCCAGGCAGATAAGCGAGGAGAGACCTCAGGCAGGCACAGGTGATCCCTGAGGCCAGTGGCACAGAACATTCAGGGTAACTGCTATGGAGGTGGCTGGAGAGCCTCCTGGAAAGAAGGCTGACAGAGCGGGTGAAGCTCAGCAACTCGGCAGGATGATCTATGCTTTTAATGTTGTTGAAAGACGATCAGGCATTTTGTCATGGCTGGTCACTCTATACTGCTTAATGACTATGGCCACACAGTTTATGAACCAGATCAATGACCTTAGTAGAGATGCAAAGATCAGTCTCACCCACTCTTTCCACCAGGACTTGGCAGCCAGCAAGGGGAGGACATCTGAGGGAGGGTGCATGGGCTGGACGGAGCCAAGCCAAAACATACTGGTGCTTCTGTTCTCACTCTGCTTTCTTACCACATGGCCAAGAAGCTGCAGCTTCTCCAGTCCTCCCTGCACAGGAACCCCTCTTGTGTGTTTGCTTGTTGACATAAGCATACCATCCTGCATGAGATGACGCACAGGACAGCGCTATGCAGTGATGTGGTCAGCAGGCCATGCTGGCCCAAAACTGTGCTGTGTCCAAGACGAAGTGGGAAGTAAAGGAGAAAAGAGGATAAGTGTTGGAGTAGTGGTAGTAATGCAAAACTGCCATGACAATTTCACCATGTCCAGTAAAGCATCAGCCCACAGTGGATGAGAACCTAACAGAAAAATGGCCTTCGTGGTGACGAGTGTGTGAAGCTCCTGGGGCTGCAGTTCTCCACGAGCACCGCTCTCCCTGTGCTTTTTGACATCCAGCAGCATTCCCAGGTTGGGTTCCCATGCTCCTGGGATGAACTATCCCTGTTTGGACCATTCCCAGTCATTCTCTTGCTATTGTGAACATTTCAGACCATCTTTGTATATACGCCTTTCCCATATCCCTGAGGTTACCCTTCCTTCCCCTTCTCTTTCCAGGGCTGGGGGTTGAACTCAGAGCCTGCTGTAGGCTAGGCATGTTCTCCACCACTAAGTTGCACCCCAGGCCTTTTGTCAAACTTTTAAATCTGAGAAATAAGAGAACCTCACTGTTGAACTAACTTTCCTGTGGACCACTGGCTTTCCATGCTTTAGTAATTTTTAATTTTTTAATCTTACTAAAGTGGGGATCTTTTTCTCATCATAATGATGAACAGAGTCAATGTGCTCATAGCCCGTGAGGAAGGACAGAGTAAGATGAATCCCACATCACAGCACATAGATGAATCTAACACCAGTGAAAACTACAGCACATAGATGAATCTAACACCAGTGAAAACTACCTACAAATGAAGGACAGACAATCCCAGGCCAAAGGAGAAGGAAGGAGCTGTAGGCCACAGGTATTGCCCCACAGTAGTTCTCTAACAGCCAGAGATGGTGGGCCATCTTTTGTTTTGGCAGTACTGGGGTTGGAACCTCACGCTTGCTAGGCAGGCACTCTACCACTTGAGCCACTCTACCAGCCCTGCTTTGTGTTGGGTTTCCTCAAGATAGGGTGTCTTGAACTATTTGCCTGGTTGGCTTTGAACCTCGATCCTCCTGATCTCTGCCTCCTGAGTAGCTGGGATTACAGATGTGAGCAACCAGCATCAGGCGATGGGCCATCTTCTGACAAAAAGTGAACCAAAACTGAGTCAAGAAAGGGCGGAAAAATCACTGCAGATGAAAATGAAAACGTAACGAAAAGTCTTTCATTAAAAGGCACCAACTGGGGAACAAGGTGTCTGGGGAAAAAAAAAAAGGCATCAATTAATCTGGGTGTGGTGGTACATGTTTTAATCCAAGAACTCAGGAAGCTGAAGCAGGAGAGTTGAGGGTTTGGGGCCAGACTGGGCTACATAGTGAGACCTGTCTCAAAAAGTCAAGGCCTGGGGATTTGGTTCAGTGGTAGAGAGCTTGCCCAGTGTGTGCAAGCCCTGGGTTCCATCCCCAAGAGTGGGGGGACAAAAGACACCAAGTATGGAAAGTTTCATACTGAGGTTGCTCTAATCTTCAAAGGAGGCTGCAAGTTTAGTCACTGGGGAATTGTGACTTTCTCTGATGCTGTAGGGCAGTCAGGAGCAGGCCTAGGCACAGGGGACAGTGGGTTTCGCCAGACTTGGGCCTAGTGACACACAGAAACTGAAGAAGGCAGGAATTAATCTGCACCCAGCAGAGGCTTTACAACTGGATAGATGGGAGGGTGCACGGACAGATGGATAAGTGGGTGGGCAGAAAGAAGGGTGGGTGACTCTGGAAACACTTGGCCATAGGGTCAGGCTGGCTATAGGAGGCCATAACAACAGGAAAGACAAATGCATTGGAATGAGAGGGAGAGGGTGGCATGGCTGCCATCAAAGAAAATACCTGTGTCAGAATTGGCAGAGCGTGGTATAGAGGCCAAGGTCAAAGAGCAGGTTCAGATGGGGAAGGTGTTGGTGGTTTAGAAGACAGCAGAACAGAAGGGAATTGAGAGAAAGAAAGTGGAGGGCTGGAAGCATGGTTCAAGCAGTAGAGTGCCTGCCTAGCAAGCATGTGGTCCTCAGTTCAAACTCCAGCACTACCAGAAGAGACGAGAGAGAAGTGGAGCCTTAAATGCCTAGGCCACTGTAAGCCTCTCCTTGGGACACAGTGCTCCCGGGAGCCTGATGCTGGGTCCCTTCATCACTAGGGAACTTCAGAAGCCGCAGAAGATGGCAACCATCAGCCCATCAGCCCTGCAGCCAATCCTGGGCAGAGGCTGGAGGGTGATGTTTAACGCCCTGCCTCCCCTACCCTGTCATGGTGATTTCTGAAGAGTCCAGTGCTTAGGGACAGAGGTACTGCTGTCCCTGGCCCTCTGCAGTGCTCTTGGCTCTTGAGAAAGATGGCCAACTTGCTAATATCTGCAGCTTGTTTACTGTCCACCTGCTCCCAGGCCCATGACCTGCCTTTAGCACAGTGTCAGAGAGGTGATGACAGCCAGTACACTCCCCAGAGCCTGGCTTTTGGGATCATCCCAATGACTCAAAGCTTGGTGGTTGGCATCTTGCTGAAGAAACAAGGGCAGAGGGTATCCAGGCAAAGGGAGGCTGTGTAGAGAAATGGACATGTGCTTCAATGCCAGAGGGAAAAACAAGGGACCAATCCAGCATAGCCTGGAAGTGCTGTTGCCACCAGGATGTGCAGGGCGAGGCTCCTGCTTGAGAGGCCATGTGCGCAGGCATCATGGGATGGGACCTTTGAGTTAGAGCTTAGAGCTCTGCTTCTCCATGGCCACTCTGGATATTTCTGAGTACAGTCTGTCTTGCGACTTTTTTTTTTTTTTTTTTTGTGGCACTGGAGGAACTCACACTTGCTAGGAAGACACTTTATCACATGAGTCATTCCTTCAACTGTTTTTGCTGTTATTTTGGAAGTAAGGTCTCATTCTTTTTTTTCCAAGCTGACCTAGACTGTGATCCTCCTGGTTTAGGCTTTCTGTGGTTTCTGGGATGACAGGCCTGTGCCACCAAACATAGGTTTTTTTCCCATTCAGATGGGGTCTTACAAACTCTTTTGCCTGGGCTGTCCTGGAACCACGATCCTCCTGATCTCAGCTTCCCTTGTAGCTTCGGATGACAGGAGCAAGCCACCTCACCCAGTTACTGGTTGGTTTGACATGAGGTCTTATGAACTTTTTGTCTGGACTGGACTTAAACCATGATTCTCCCAATCTCAATCTCCCAAGTAGCTAGGATTACAGGCATGAACCACTGGCACCCGGCTCTCTTGAGTCTTTTTTAGAGTCTGGGATTTGGTGTTGCTTGCCTTTCCTAGGAAATTGGTCAAACATCTGTGGTCCTGGCCTCAGCCTCCGTCAGGAGACACCGCTGCCACTATCTAGGAAAGTCCATAGCAGGCTGGCCTGGGAGCAGGCTGCCTTGCTGTCTGCCACACATAAACTTCACTGTTCTATAGCTGTGTCCTCACATATGTGGCCAGAGAAGTGGGCCCGGGGAATACCCAGCACTGAGATGCACCTGGGTCCTGTACCTGCAAGTCTGGCTGGGCATTCCACCATGAGTGGCCTCTGTTCTCTGCCAGCCTTCCTAAGAAGTCTGGCCTATAGTCCTCCCTCTGTACCAGGCTCGTGGGCTTGCCTTCCCTGGTGGTTCCAGGGTACCCCTCTCCTTCCTGCTACTCCTAGGCCCATACAGCTTGGTCCCCATCCTATTCCCAGGACTCACCTTTAACATGGCCTAGCTCAGAGCGCATGCGGTTCCCCATTTCGATGAGCTGCTCCTTTTCCAGGCAGAGGCTTAGGATTTTTCTGGTTGCTTCCTTTAGCTTCCGCTGCAGGTAGGGTGCAGATAAGGTCTGCAGGGGCTGTGCCACTGGCTGGGGATACGTGGGGAATTGCCCCTGGTTCTCAGTGTCCATAGGTCTCCCATCAGTGAGGCCCTATAAATGAAAGCCACACAATAGACAGCTCTGTAAGACCACGTAATAACAGGCCTGCTGTGGGGAAAAGGAAGGATCAAGGTGCAGTCAGAGTGGTGCTGTGCTGCCCACTGGGCTCCCCGCTGCCCCTCCAGAGCCAGCATTGCTGTCCATCTCACTGGTGACATCCCGCCAAAGGAAAGACACTGAAGTGTCTGTCCCTCATGCTTCAACAGTGGTGGTGGTGGTGGTGGGGAGAGGGGACTGCAGTATCTTCTTTACAAGGAACGGGATAAACCAGGCCCCCATCTCAAGGGTCACAGACTGACCTTTATTACTTTGCCCTAGTTCCTTGGCCCTTTCCCGCTGGCCAGAGGCTCTTGTAGCCTCCCTGATGCCTCCTTCCACAGTCCCTGCCCTGCCCTGCCCTGCTGGAGTCTTGGCTTTTAAAGGGAGAGCTTAAGAACTCACTAACACCCAAGTAGCACAGGACTCTCCCAGGGCCCATGGTGGGCTCTATTCCCATGAACAAAGGTCTGCCCCACCTGACTTCAGCGAGCCCCCAGACCTGAAAGCTGCACCCTGTGTGGGCTGTGGTGCTGGATCTACTCCTTCTCGCCCTCTGCTGTGGGCTCCACTCTGCTCTTATGCTCTGGACTGTGCTAGCTGGGCCTCCACCTCATTTCTGCTCTCCACAGGCTGGCTTGTCCTACCTTTTCCTCTCTGGCTTGCTCCTTTCTCTACCTGCCTATTGGGCATCCCTTACCACACTGCCGATCAGCTGTGGTTCCCACCCTGAAAGGTGCAGGGAGAAAGCACAGGCAGTTGAGGGAGGAGGCTGACACAGAGATAATGGGCCTGGGCCAAGCCTAGATGAGAACACCTGGGAAGTGCCGTGAGGTTCAGTCTGGCCTGCAGTTCAGTGTGGTTCTGCCTCGCAGAAGTGTAGTAGCAACATGAGAGGATGTATGGGACAAGAACAGGACACAGGAGAGACCAATTACACTCAGGCTCTGGGGCTCAGCTCAGCTGTCCCTCACACCTGTGAGAAGCCAGGTGGCTCCCCTGCCCTGACCACAAGAGCTCACACCCTGGAATGACCTGCACATCCTGCTCTGCAGCTTCCTGGTCTTCTCCAGGCCTGGCAAGGGGCTGTGCCCTCTGGGTGCTGCTATTCCACAGGTGGCCCAGGAGCATATGGGTGACTGTACCAGGTGACTATGCCATGATGCCTCTGGCATGTGCTGCAGGCTAGTAGGGATGGAGGGAGTCATGGTGTGACAACAGCAGGGAAGCACCTGTCTTTACTCTTGGACAGAGAAAGTCTGATGGCCTCACAGATGAGCCAGGCCAGGCAGCCTTGTGGCAGGCCTGGGCACGCCAAACCCCTATGCCTTTCAGGGCATGTGACCTGTGCCTCTGCCCTCAACCAGTCTGCCTTTGGAGACAAAGTACCTGAGGCTCAGGCCTGGGGAGAGTGGGGCAGACCTGGAGGAAGGGAAGGACTGGGCTCCACATATCCCAAGCAGGATCCCAGTCTTCTCTAGGCCCAGGGCTCTACAAGTACACAGTTACTTTTTTTTTTTTTTATTTTTTTATTATTCATATGTGCATACAATGCTTGGGTCATTTCTCCCCCCTGCCCCCACCCCCTCCCTTACCACCCACTCCGCCCCCTCCTTCTCCCCCCCACCCCCTCAATACCCAGCAGAAACTATTTTGCCCTTATCTCTAATTTTGTTAGTACGTAGTTACTTTAATGAGTAAAGATTTGTTCTGAAACAGCCTTGGCAAACCTTAACACCTAGAGATTTCAAGGAAAATTTGCTCTCCACATGTGGACCCTTCACCCTGGTCATATCACTCGAGTGGTCCAGCAGCTTGGCAGTGTGGGGGCATGGCTTCAGCCCAGGACCTTGGTCCTGACACTGAACATGCATGCCTGGGACTGTAGTGGAACTTCCTGGGCTCAGTTTCTGATAAAATTTTACTTGGTTAAAGTTTATTTTGAAGCCAGACACCAGTGGCTCAAGCCTGTAATCCCAGCTACTTGGAAGGCTGAGATTAGGAGGATTGCAGTTCAAAGCCGGCCCAGGGCAAATAGTTCGTGAGACCTCCATCTTCAAAATAACCAGAGCAAAGTGGACTTGAAGTGTAGCTCAAGCAGTAGGGCGCCTGCTTTGCAAGCAATGAAGCTGAGTTCAAACCCTAGTCCCACCAAATAAATAAATAAAATTTATTGTTATAACTCTCTAAATTGTTCCCTGAAATAAAGGTTCCACAGAGACATTCAGTGACATCATTTGAACTAAGCTCCCCTCCCCAACAGGTACTGTGGCAGCACATCTGCCTGCACTCACCCAGGCACCCTCCCCACATCGTGCCAGCATACTGCTAAGGGAAGGGCCTGGACAGTAAAGATCCAGAGAAATCTGACTTGCTGAAGTGTGTCACTGATATTTGCCAGGGACTGACCAGAGTTGCAGGAGATTGCAGACAGAGCCAGCACACCCCTCTGGGCTCAGAGGAAGTCCACCAGGCCAGGCCAGTCCAGGCCCTCCTCCCCCATTGTGAGGCCAAAGCTTCTAGGTAGCCATCACTGCCACCAAGTGGCCCCAGGAATCGTCCCTCCTACTGCCTTCCATGCCAGGCACAGGCTGAAAGGCTGGGGCAAGAAGGGGTTGATGTGGGTGCTGTGGCCTGGCAGCATGGGGTGGCTGGTTGGCCAAGCCGCAGCTGCATGACCTAGCTCAGGTTGGGCCGGGGTGAAGAGTAGCACCCCACCCACCATACACCTTTCCCTCTGGGCAGGCATGTGTGGCCAACTTTGTAGACTCCTTGCTCCTTGGTTGGGTAAGGGAGGGGTGGACTAGCTTTCAACTGAGAGTTGCAAGGACAGTTGCTGGACTCTGCCTGATTCCCACCCTGGAGACAGCTGGTTCTGCTCCATCACTGCCTCCATCCACATAAGCCCCTTCTGAAACACTGGAGTACATGCCTCCACGTCCACCCTCTAGTCTGCAAGTGGCAGACCCACTCCACTCTCTCGCTCCAGTCTGCACTTCCCACATAGGATGTGTGGGCACAAGGTCAATCCAAGGCCACATGCAGATCTCTCCTAGTATCCTGACCACGCCTTTCCAGTTTTATTTTCCGATCCAGGTCCCAGGCCCAATATGGCAATCTCATGCCAGTCTCCTGGGCCTGCAGCTGGAGGGTCCCTGGTGACTTTTGACACTGACACCCTGAAGACTCCAAGCCAACTTGTGGCACAGCCCTCTGGTATTGTCTGTGCTGACTTTGTACTAAGGTTCAGGTTCCACATTTCGGGAACCCCAGGAACAAGTCCCAAGTGCATCCTACTGGGAGGCACAGGACATTGTGTGTCTTGATATTGGGAGCTGGGGCAGGCTGGGGTCCCACAGGCGTCTTTGTTGAGAAGGCAACTCTGTCCTCTTGGAAACCTTGGGGAGATGCTGTCTGACAGGAGGCTAGTATGCCATGTTCCCGCTGAGCCCCTGCCTTTGTTCTGCATCCCTCCATTGTCTGCTCAGTGCTATCTCTGCTTCCCATTGTCCTCACTGACTCACTTATTTGCCCCAGGATGGACTTGCAATTTCTTATGCAGTACTTGGGTTGAACTCAGGACCCACACCTTGAGCCACTTCAACAGCCCTTTTTTTGGGATGGGTTTTTTTTTTTTCAAGATTAGGGTCTCATAAACTATTTGCCTGGACTGGCTTTGAACTGCAGTCCTCCTGATCTCTGCCTCCTGAGTAGGCAGGATTACAGGTGAGAACCACCAATGCCAGGCTGACTTGTGATTTCTTAATCCTTTCTATCATTACTTACTGCTCTAGATTTGGTCAGAGGAGCCCCTTACAGCTGGCATCTGTACTCTCCTCACATATCCCATGCTGAAAGCAGTACTAAGGAGCCCTGGTCCCAGCAGAACAGGAAATTCAGAACCAGCCTCTGGGCACAGGGGCTCACAGCTGCTTCTCAGCCCTCAGGGACAGAGGTGGGGACACGTGCATGTGTGTTTCCATCCATTTCTCTACAAATCTGGAATGACAGCTGTGGACATTGCTGACACGGAGGGTGCCAGCTCCACCTGACCCCAGGAATGCTGACCTCCTGGCCTCTCCTCTCCTGGAGATGAGAAGCCTGGCACCCAGCACTCATTAAAGGTGTCAGATGCATGGCTGGGAAGTGGGCCACTCATGCTCTCTGAGCCTCCCATTTTCACCCAGAGAGTGACCTCATACCTTGCCAAGGTTACAGGGCACTCAGGCCCACAGGAAGCAGGAGAGCCTGACCACTGTGTTTTATATCCTCCAATACAGGCTCAGAAATACCTGCCTGGCCCTTGCCCCAGGGAGAACTAGGCTTGGGATTCATATTGCTTCAGTCCAGCATGTCTGCTACAGAGTATAGCACCTCCATTTCAATTGTTTGCTTATATGCATAATTTGTTGCCTGTTCATTCTGAATAAGTAGGAATAAAGCACTGTGGCAGCAGCTGACAAGGGCTCACAGGTCCTTGACTGCCAGACAGAGGAGCTGCTGCTGGTGCAGGAGGGAAACCTGGGGGATAAACATGGCCATCACTTAGCTGGGCCAGGGTCCCCATGAGTTAACCCTGGAGTTGCTAATCGTAAGGAGGTCTGGGAGCTCAGGGAAGGCTGGTCTTAGGGTTCTTGGGGACTTTATTACTGGCCAGTAGAGCCCTTTAGTGCCCGATGACTGAGCATCAGCTGGGGCTTTGGCTCCCTCAGTCCATGCACGTGTGTTTTTTTTCCTATCACTTCCTAGGCACGGCTGTGCTAGAGACCCTGGGCTGCGTCCCCCTTGCGTCCTGAATACCTGCTCTCAAAGCTTGGTGGTACAAGGGCACATGCACTGTCTTCAGCTTTTGGGCTGCTCCTGCTAGAGGGATCTGAGTGCCTTGCAGACATTATTCTGCCTTTTTATTTTTTTTAAGACAAGGTCTCACTACATAGCCCAGGATACCCTTAAACTTGATATCCTCCTACCTTAGCCTCCCAACTACTGGTTTTCAGGCAAGCATCTCCATGCATGGCTCCAGACATCATTCTACTTCCCTAAAACCTTTGGTGACTATTAGGGCACCTTTCGCAATCGCAGGTCACCACAGGTCATTTACAGGTAACCAAATTACAGGTCACTGTAGGTTACTGCAGGTAACCTCAGGAAACCAAAGGTAACTGCAGGTCAGTACAGATCACCACAGGTCACCACAGGTCACTGCGCCGAGTAGCAGGGCCTTAGAGGAACCCAGAGGAAAGAGGGAAGTGGCCCTTCCTACCTTTCCATCAGGGTCTTGGGTAAGGAGAAAGAGCTTATTGGCCTGCTAAACTCAGAGTCAGTGTTCAAGACCTGTTCCATGGCTCAGACCCAGTCATGGGTTGGGTGGGCACTTGATGCTGAGGGCTGGCCAGACCCAAGATAAAGGAGGCAAAGCCACAGCTCTGGAGGCTGTGGTGCGAGCCACGTGGCCCCATCTCCCATGGGTCCCAGGCCTGTGCAGGCAGATCCCTCTTCCAAGCGGTCCAGGCTTGACCCAGGAGGAGATGACAGCACTCGCAGCGTGAACTTCCTGAAGACAGTTCAGCTGAAGGGAGTATGAGTGTGGGCTGCAAATCCACCCCAGTGAGGCCAGCTGAAGAAGGGGCAAAGGCAGGAGCAAGGCCGCATGGCAGGACAGTGGAGGGAAAGAAGAAGGGTGGAGGCAGGGGTCCAACCTCTAGGTAGACTTTGTCGCAAGCCATGCAGACCAGAGACGTGGCAGAGCATCAGCCAAAAAGCCTGCCCTCAGCAGCAGGAGCTCAAGAGGCCAGTGTAGAGAGGCCAAGGTGGTCACACAAGGGCACCTACCTCTCTCTTGGGTTGCCTCTGCTGGGAAGACTCCCCACCTTCCTGCCGGACTGCTCCAAGATGCTCCTCCAGCTCAGCTACCTGCTTCCACAGCTCCAAAACCTCCAGGTGCACCTGGTCCACCCCATGTGAAAGCTCACGCTGGATGGTGTCCAGCACCAGGGGCTTCTGCCGAACCTAGGGGGCCATTTCAGAGGCAGCATTAGGATAAGGTGGGAGGGGCAGATGGCCAGGGAAGAATAGAAAGCAAGGCGGGGCAGAGAAGAGCCCAGTGGCCAGTCTCTCCTCTTAGCTGGACATGAACACCTGCAAACCTGCCCCACATGTTACACTCCTATGCTGCCCACACTCTGGACCCCAAAGCTGGCTTGGGATAGTCCATTTGTGGCTGTGTATTATAGCCTTCTTCTGAGCCCTAATCCCAGGGTGGGGCACACTGCCCCTAGAAAACTGCAAGGGTCTTTTCTGTCAATGAAAGGGCAGATGGAAAGGAGTGAAAGGGAAGAGAGAAGGAGGGCAGAGACTATCAAAAGGCAAAAAATGACCTGGGAGTGGACAAAAGGCAGACCTGGGGCTGGGTATGGGAGTACACACCTGTCATCTCAGGTATTCTGGAAGTTTAAATAGGAGGACTGAGATCCAGGCTGGCCCTGGGACAAAAACACAGGACCATACCTGAAAAGTCACTAAAGCAAAAAGGGGTTGGAGGCATGGCTTGAGTGTAGAATGCTTGTCTAGCAAGTGCAGGGCACTGATTTCGAACTCAATGGTAGACATGTGCGGCAGGTTCAGAAGGGAAGTCACAGGCCACAGGAACAACGGTGGGCAGCAGGCAACAGGTTGGCTGTGAGACCCCACTCTGGATCTTGGCATCACCTTGCCAGTGCTGCCAAGAAGCCTCTGACAGGGTTACTGCATACCACCTTACACCCACTCACATGGCTAGAATAAAACACAAAGTAGCTGGTGCTGGTGAGGATGTAAGAAAGCAGAACCTTCCTACGCTGCTGGTGGGAATGTAAATGGTGCTGCTGCTTTGGACACCGTCAGTGGCTCCTCAGAGTGAAGCCCAGTGTCACCGTATGACACACCAATGCCCCAAACTGAACATGAGCCTCCACAGAGAGAGAGGTACAGGAACGCTTGCTGCTGTATTATTCACAACAGCTAACCCAGTGTCCATGCACAGGCGTGTGCAGAGAGAAGACGTACCCATCCACTCAATGGAATATTATCAGTACAGCCATCAAAAGAACAAAGCACCGACACACCTACAATACAGGCAAACATTGAAAACATCATACTAAGTAATAGAAGCTGGACTCAGACTCTATCTGTACAGGGCCCTGCATGTCCTGCCCTGGAGCTGCCCTCTGTTGAGATCTCTTCTCTCGCTTATCAGATTGTCCCTGTGCACCTTCTATGGACACACAGGATAAATGGTGACTGCTCACAACAGCTCTTTGCTCAGAAGGAAACAGCAACAAGGATGCCAAAGGTCATGGGAGTCACACCTGCACTACTCAGAGCCCACACCTTGATGCTCAGGTAGGAAGATCTGCACAACCTCAAGGGTCAGCAGGAGCATCTCACCTTGTTTTTGAGCTGCATCACCAGCAAGGTCAAGAGCTGCACCCTATCTCCAAGCTTCCTGAGCGCCAGTCTAGTGCACACCTGGCCAGCTTGGGCAGATCCTCCTGTAGAGAAGAGCAACTCTGTCAGGCTCAAATCTAGAATGCTAGGACCAGCCTCCCTGGGGATGAGCATACTCTCCCAGAGTGCTCCTGTGGGGCTGCTGGGTGACTTTACGGTGAACATGTCCTTCCCTGACTCCAGGGATCTGGGTCCCTGCAAAGATAAGAGACATGCTGTACGTGAAACAAGACATGCAAGACAAACCCAAACTCACCATGTCAGAGCTGATGGAGACTAGTGCTCATGCCATCTGCCTGGGAAGCAAAAGACATTCAAATAATACTGGCCAAAGAAGTGACAATATGCTAAAAGTTATTTGGAACTGAATGATAATAACAGTACTACTTATCCAACCTTAAGGAGTGCTTCTAAAGCTGACCTCTCAAGAACATTTATTGCTTTAGGTGTACATTACAGAAAAGAAGAAAGGCTGAAGATCCATTAACTGAACATTTATCTCAAGAAATTAGAAAAAGAAGCCAGGTATGGTGGTGCACACCTGTAAGCACTCAGAAGCTGAGGCAGGATGATCAGGAAATTCAAGGCCAGCCTGAGCTACATAGTGAAACCCTGTCTCAAACAAAAACAAAACAAAACAAAACAAAAACAAAAAGCCCAAATAAAGTAGAAGAAAAGACAGACTAAAGTCAATATTAGAAATTGAGGAAATAGGCCAGGTGCCAGTGGCTCACGGCTGTAACCCTACTCAGGAGGCAGAGATCAGGAGGATGGTGGTTCAAAGCCAGAGTTGACAAATAGCCTGAGAGACCCTATCTCGAAAACACCCAACACAAAACAGGGCTGGTAGACTGACTCAAGTGAGAGAGTGCCTGACTAGCAAGCATGAGGCCCTGAGTTTAAACCCCAATACTGCCCCCGCCAAAATAAGATACCAAGGAAAGAGAAAATATATATAATAGAGGATCAACAAAACTGAAGCCTGACTTTTTTTTTTTTTTTTTGGCAGGACTGGGGTTTGAACTCAGGGTCTCATGCTTGCTAGGCAGGTGCTCTACCACTTAAGCCACTCTGCCAGCCCCATGCTTGACTTTTTGAAAAGGCCAAAAATAAATAAATAAATACATAACTCCTTCCCTGGTAAGATTAGACAAGAAAGAACAAAAGGGAACAGAAGCATACCACCAATCTAATGGATGAAAAAATATCCTATGGACATTTAAAAATGCATAGGACAGATGGTATGCACTTGTAATCCCAGCTATTCAGGAAGCTGAGGCAGGCAGGAGGAGCTAGGGGTTGAAGTCAGCTAAAGTAACACAAGACCTGTCTAAGCAAGCAAACAAATCTCATCTGATAAGCAGCTTCATGCCAGAAGTTAGTCTATCTCCAACCCCCTTGTCGTTCTGGGATTGAACTCAGGACCTCAGACATGCAGGGCAATCACTTTACCACTGGAGCCATTACCCCACCCCCAGTCCTTTCATTGTATTTTGTTTTGACCTTCCTTTTCTTTTTCTTTCTTTCTTTTTTTTTTTTGTGGTACTAGAGTTTGAACACAGGGCCTTCATGCTTGCTAAGCGGGGCCACTCTGCCAGCCCTCTATTCTGTTTTGAGACAGGATCTTGTTAACTTTGTTCCAGCTGGTCTTGAACTCTTTTTGTTTTATTTATTTATTTATTTATTCATTTATTTATTGGTGGAATTGAGTTTTGAATTCAGGGCCTTGAGTTTGCTAGGTAGGGCCTCTACCACTTGAGCCACACCCTCTTGTCTTAAACTTTTGATCCTCCTTCCTCTACCTCCTGAGCAGCTGGGATTATAGGCATGTACCACCATGCCTAGTTTATGCCAGAAGTTTGAAAGTGTAGATGAAAGGGACAATTTCTTTGAATAATGTAACATCAAAAAACACAATAGACTGGAGGTGTGGCTCAAGCCATGGAGTACCTGCTTTGCAAGCATGAAGCCCAGAGTTCAAACCCCAATCCCACCCAAGAAATAAAAGAAAATCTGGGTAGTCCCATAACTATGAATAACTGAGCTCATAGTTTAGAACCTTCCTACAAGGAAAACTACAGATCCTAGTGATTTCAAAGCTGAATCCTACCAATTGTTTAAGGAAAGCTTAGCATAAATCTGGTGGGAATATATTTATGAGACCACAATAATCTCAGCTCCACACCGTGACATGAGTGTCATGAGGAAGGAAATGACAGGCCCATCTTAACCTTGAGCACAAATGTGGCAGTTCTCAGTGAAAGATCAGTACACCAGACCTGGCAGTACATACAGGGAAGAATATACCAAAATGCATTGGGCATATTCCAGAACTGCAAGGACAGTCTGACAAGATGGAGCAAGCACATTCTGCCCTATTCTCCTCACTAATCACAACTAAAAGCCTGGCTAAAAGTACCACAGCTGTGGGTAGGTTCTGAAAGGTGAGGATTGTGGGCCAGGGGATGATGAAGTGTGAGTTTCCTGTTCTCTTTTTTCCTGAACGTCCTGGCTTGGGTGCAGAGGAATGCACACACTAAAAATGCCAATGAGCTTTGTCCAAAAAAAATAAGTAAATAAATAAAAAGGTCCCAGAAAAGCCGTCTCCCTAGAGCCACAGGACCAGAGAAAGCACCTGCTCTCGGCTGCTCCCACCCCCACGTTCTGCCCCACGCCGTGAAGGTGAGAGTCTGTGGCAATCCCTGAGGGGCTCAGGTGAGAAACCAGGCAGAATCAAGTAGCAAACCTTGAGTTTTGCACTTGGTGAAGACTGTTTGGGACTCTGTGGCCTCAGAGCACGCGATGGTGTCTGTCTAAGCCTGGCCTGTGGTATTTTACCATGGCAGCCCAAGCAGATGAAGACTCAGCTCCAAAGGACACAGGAAAAGATGTCCAATTTCATCAACACACAAGGATGTGCAAATTAGCTGTGACAGCTGTGCCAAGCAGCTCTAGAATGGCTGCCAGGGGACAGTGGACTGTGCATGTTGGCAGGCTGTCTTTCTGACTACTGCTGGAGTATAAATCCACAGCTGCCTTAACAGCAGTCTGGAATTGCCAACTGAGACACAGAGCAGATCAAAAGGGTCCAGTCAAAAGGTCATGTACCATGTCACTTCATTTATATGAGACTATGGGGTAAAGATGGCTAACTCAGAAATCTGGGGTCTGCTAATGAGATACTGATCACTAGAAGGACCCTTGAGCTGTGCCCTGCATGTGGAAGGTTTTCCTTAGGGACACATTTTAGTTTTCAAGAAGACAGTGGGACACAGCATGCAGGTAACAGAGACCCTCACCTGGGGTCTCTGTGGAGATGCAGGCATCAGGGTGCAGATCCACAGTGCCTGAGGACATCTTTGGAGGCTCTGACACACCTTCTAGCTGCTCTTCCAGGGTTTTAAATTTCTGCTGCAGGTTTCGCACTTCTGCTTCAAGGGCCAGAGCATAATCTGACAGAAACACCAGGAACACCATACACTCACAAACTTTTGTACCTCATGTCCATTCCACAGGCACAGAACTTGCTTGGCTCTCCCGCTTCTCCTGTCCCTGTCCTCTCCCTCCTGCCCCTCAGGACCTTCCTCCCCTCATTCTCCAGAGTGTACCTCCAGAGACCCATCCAGCCTCCGTGTCCTCCAGGAAGGGCTCAGCCCCAGAGCAGGGGCCTTGCCCACCTCCACCCCACAGGCTTTGTGCAAAGAAGAGATCAACTCCCATCTCAGGTACTGTTCTCCCAAAAGCACTGGTGGCGTCAACTGCAAGCCAGGCATGGGTGGCAGCTGCTACCGCAGTTCTACCACAGGCTGCGCCTCTGGAGAAGGCCTGGCTCCCACACCCCTGCTACCAGCCACACTGCCCTACCTACTCTGACTGTGGGCTTCCAGGTGTGTTATGTGTTAAGCCCTGTACTTTCCCCTCCACATTACCAGGAAAAACACTTCCCCTCCTCTTTTCTGCCATATTGGGGCTTGGGCATGGGGCCTTAAGCTTGCCAAGCAGGTGCTTTACCACTTGAGTCACTCTCCTAGCCCAATGTTTTTCAAAATGAATCTTAGGGTCTTCTCTTGGGGGAAAAACAACTGATATACTTTTTTTTTTTTCCAGTGCTAGGAATGGAACCCAGGGTCCTGCTGGGCGAGCACTCTACCACTGAGCTACACCCTTAGCCCTGGATGTCAACTTGTGAGCCTCGGAAATGACATCTGTCTGCCCTCTCCCCACACAGTCTCCTTCCCTCCTTTTCCCTCTCTTGTCCTTACCAGGTGGGGCTGCATCTCCTCCAGCCCTACAATCGGGCCTGTTTGCCCCCAGTCTCTCTCCTAACTGCATAGGAGGGATCTGACTGCTTAGTGCCTCCATTTCCCTCCTCATCTGTGTGACAGCATTCCGCAAGCTTGTGTTCTGCTCTTGCAGCTGCTGGATCTCAGTGGATGGAAACTCCTTACTTATTTCTCCTTTGTGCTGCTTTGGTATCTGTTAAGCACACACACAACAGAAGAGTGTTACAGACTCAAAGAGGCAAAAAGTCCCCACTCCCTCTCCTGGGCCCTGCTCACTCCTCACCTGTTCTCAAGGGCTGCAATGACCCTTCCTAACCTGAGCACCTGAAAGACATAGGAATTCGTGAAATGCTCCACATTTGGGGGTCCCTAGAGTAGTCAGATTCATAGAGACAGACGGCAGAGGTTAGGAGTGCCAGGAGCTCAGGAAGGGAGAATAGGGGGGCTAGTGGGTAATGGGGATAGAGATTCAGTTTGGAAAGAAGGAAGATGGATGGTGGTGACAGCTGCCCTGAAAATTTGTTTTTATGTATTTTATGTATATTTCATCACAACAAAATTCACTGGGTAGACTATAGTCAAGAGCAGACTGGAATGCACAGAAGAAAAGAACTGTCACTATAAACACACAGAAATGGAAAATATCCAAACTGAAGTCGGAGAGAGGTCAAGAGAGAAAAAAAGTAAGCAGAGCTCCAGAGGCCCGCGGTCCAAGGATGCAGACAAACAGACACGCAGAGAAGCAAGAGGGGCCCAAAAGGGGATCTCACAATGTAGCCAAAAGTGTTCCAAATCTGATGAAACCACAGGCCTGCAGACCTAAACATAAGACCTTTAGTGATCCTAAGTAAGAAAACACAAACAAAACACACAAAGGGCAGACTTTTTTTTTTTTAAAGTGGTAAACGGGTTGTTTCTGAGGAATTTCCATGACTTGAGAAATACTGACAGCAGAATTTAAAGAATTTCCCAGTGAAATGCTCACCTGAGGGGTAGCCCCTCCAATACTGACAGTCACTATGTGCTCAACCCACTCTCAATGTCCTGTTCTAGGTGCTCTCTAGAAATGTGGATTTCAGGCAAAATCACTGATGAAGCTACCCTCCCTTCACAGTGACAAGAGCAGACTCCATAAGGCTGAGAAAGCAGCTGAGCTGGGTCTGGCCTCATTCTGCTTAATTTCAAAGACCCCTATGCTAACCCATAGCTTTTTAAGTTGTTGTATTGGACATATTTCTTTTCTTTCCACAAAAAAGCTGTCTCTTCTCTCAACCCCAATCCCTGAGCCAGACTGCCTTCCAGCACCATCTCCTCAGGCTTCACCCCTCACCTCTTATGTGAGACAGATCTGTGAAAAGATGGGGAAGATTCAGTCCCTGCAACCACTCAGCCTCCCCTTGGTCATGACTGGCGGGTGCTTCCCACTGCCTCCTTGGCAATAGACAGCACAGTGATCAGGGGTGTGAGCCCTGAGGAGAGCCTGGCTCCCCTGAACTCTGCCAGCACCTCTCAGGGGGCAATGCAGCTGCATCTCTGGGGCCACAGCCTCCACATATGAAGTGGGAGGACAGTAAAGCACCAGGGGAGCCTGGTTGGCTCCTCAGGTCCACGCTACCTGTGTCTGTGCCACCTCATCTCTGTGACATCAAGTTGGCTGAGAAGCCTTTTTTGGTAGCAGACTGGCTGCATTCTCTCCCTCCCAGGACCCCTGAAGTGACACTGAACTGCCAGAAGTGCAGCCTTCTGGTCTGCCCTGGATTGTAAATGCAGTGTTATCAGTGAGCCCTCCCAGAGGTTTCTGCTGTCCACAGGTGTCAAAGGTAGTCCCTGTGGTAGACATCTCAAGACACAGCCACGTGCATACCATATAGTGTGGAAGCCTGCTTCCTGCACAGAATAGCCCTGGCTTTATCCAGAGGCTGGTGCCCTGATATGCTCCTAGCCGGGTCTGTAAAAGACACACAGGCAGCCACAAGTCCACATCTACAGCTTACTATGTGGTTTGTCTATACTGCTCGTTAGTGATGCCCTGAGGCCAGGAGGTGCAGTATTTGGCTATCATTGCTGGATTTGATTCAGACTTTCATGTTGTGTTGCCATCTAGAAGCTGGTGAAGGCTTCTCTCTACTGAGTCTTGGTCCTGAAGCCAGTCATTCCATTCAAAGGCCAGGATATATGCTTGTGTCAGCAGACTGGTTCTGGGGGCCACAGTGGTTAGAGGATGAGCTCACAGGAGGTAGGAAACCACAAACTTTGGTTCTTGTCCAAGATCAAGGATGCTCTTCAGGGAAAGGGTACAGTGCACCTTGTTCCTGACTCCAGAACCCACTTGTTTGGCTAATTGTTTATTTAACAAAGAAAACAGCAACCAATGGCCTCCCTGACAGCTTAGCTAGAACTTGAAATCAAACATCTTCTTTTGATTGCCAGCCAGGGAAAAATCCAATGGAATGGTGGGGAACTCCATGTTTTCTCTGTCATCTGTCCACAGAAGGTCTCCCCTGTGTGTATGTGAGCATCTCACATATGACCATGCAAAGGCCACCTGTGAATCTCCAAAGCCTGGATGGTGAGGAGACCTTGGATACCAATAACTGGAAGCCCCACCCCCTATTCCTTGGAACCTTGGAAGGAGCAAATTGTCCCTGCTCATGATGCGAGCCTGACACTGTCACTGGGGTTTCCCTGGAGCTTAATCTCTGGGGCTCCCCACTTAGAGGGTGTGTTTTTATTAAGCTCTCCACAGAATTCCCTTTTTTTTTTTTTTAGTAGTAGCACTAGGGTTTAACTTTTGCAAGTGCAAAGTTGGTGCTCTACTGCTTGAGCCACACCTCCAGTTCATTTTGCTCTGGATATTTTGGAGATGGGGGTCTCATGCTATTTGCCTGGGCTGGCCTCAAACTGCGATCCTCCCAATCACAGCTTCTCAAGTAGCTAGGATTACAGATGTGAGCCAGCAATGCCTGGCCTCTAGGGGATTCTGACTTGGGTCAAGGCTGGGGACTGCAGAGCTATTGTTCCTGAAACTGCTCACAGAGGAGAGATGTGCTTTCTTGGCAAGCTTGGACACCACCTTCAGCTGCTCAGCTCCCATCTGCCTTTCCAGCCTGCAGCACAGAGGCCAGGCCCTGCAGAGCTGCCTTCTACCAGGAACACAGGCACTCCCAGAACAGGCACAGGAGTGTCCCCTTGTGCTGCAGCGAGAATGTCAGTGTACTGCCTTCCTAGGGTCTGGCAGCTGGCAGCAGGGGAAAGGCAGGCCTGGGAGGCAGGCCTAGGCACCCTGAGAAGTCCCTAAAGGATTTTACTGCCTCTCTAGCCCCAGACAATGAGGTGAATGACTTTCTATAAAGGGGCAAATGTTCGAATTGACAATATTAATGGCTCCTTGAACAAGGTACGGAGAAGTGTTGCTAAATGCAGTCTTGTCCTCAGGCGCACACAAACTAAAACAGCCTCTGAGGCTCACTGCCATTTAGGTCCGAGTATGAGAGCTGCCAGGCTGACCTTCAGTAGATGGCACAGGTTCCATCACAAATTACCACAACCTTGGTGGTTTGAAACAGCAATTTATTTTCTCACAGTTCCGCAGGCCCAAAGCCTGAAATGGAGATGTAGGGAGGGCTATGCTGCCCATGGAGGCTCTAGAGTAGATCTATTCCAGGCCTCTGTGAGCTTCTGGAGGTTGCAGCAATCCCTAGTGCCCCTGGGCATGTAATTGTATCACTCTGATCTCTGCCTGTGCTATCACATGGCCGTCATCAGGTGTACTTCTGTGTCCGCTCCCCTACCCTACCCCAGCACAACCTCAACTATCTACATCTGCGGCAGCCTGACCTCCAGTGAGGTCACACTCTAAAGCTCTGTGGTCAGGACATAAACCTGTGGTTTTTGGGGTTTTTTTTTGTTTTTTTTAATGCTACTTTAAGGATTCACTGATTGATTGTAATGAACTCAGGGTCTTGTGCATGCTAGGCAAGTGCTTTACCATGGAGTTACACTTCCAGCCCCCAAACCTGTGTGTTTTAAGGGACACACTCAGCCCGCAGGTGTTCTGTAGTCTGTATCAGACTGTCCTTGGCTACAGGACTGCTAAGGATGTATATGTGGAGGGAGAACAACATTCTCATAGGCTCTGATCACCCAGTCACTCTGAGGCCCAGAGTCTATGGGACAAAGTTCGAATCTCTTACCCAAGCCTTTGATTATGAAAAGGCACATGGCTTTCATGAGATTTCACTCTGAACATTTAGAAGCATGCTGAATTTTCCAAAATAAGCACCACAAACCAATGAAGCCAACAGGCTAGGAAGCATTATTTTGTGATTTAAAAATGAGTAAGTCACTTGGCCAGCAACAATGTGGTGGTGAGATGCTGGCATCCTCTGGGGCTGGCTCTTGCCTCTAACATTCCTGCTCCTTCCTCCTTCATGCCAGCCGACTGAGGAACCCTCAGCATCCTCACCTGCCCATCCTCTAAGAGTGCACATAGCCAAACAGTCTCTTATGTCTGTTAAGACTCATCCTAGAGAAGCAGGCTCCTCACAGGTACACTCAGACTCAACACTTGGGGAGGAATTGCTCCTGGGTTCTGTGCATTCCACAGGAGGATGGTGAGGATAAAATTGCTGATCAGTGACAAGTCACAATTTTTTTTTTTCTTTTTTGAGACATGGTCTTTCTTCGTAGCCCAGGCTGACTTAGAATTCTTGATACTCCTGCCTCCTGAGAGCTGGGATTATAGGCTATGCCACTGTGCCCAGTAAAATCTCAAACATTCCTTTTTTTGGGGGGTAGGGGTAGGGGCTTGCATTTGGAAACCATGCGCTCTACCACCTAAGACACATCTCCACTCTATTTTTCTCTGGGTATTTTTTGGAAATGGGGTCTCCAAAAAATTTTTTTGAGATGGGGTCTTAAATTATTTGCTCAGCCTCAAACAGCAATTCTCCTAATCTCAGCCTCTCAAGTAGCTAGAATTACAGGTGTGAGCCACCAGCACCTGGCTCAAACATTGTTGGTTGTTTTTGGTGGTACTGGAGTTTGAACTTGGCTTCATGCTTGCTAGGCAAATGCTCTGCTACTTGAGCCATGCCCCTAGCCCTCAAACACTTTTTTTTTTTTTTTCGCAGTACTGAGGTTTGAACTCAGGGCCTATACCTTGAGCCACTCCACCAGCCCTTTTATGCGATGCATTTTTTTCAGATAGGGTCTCACGAAATATTTGCCCAGGCTGGCTTTGAACTTCGATCCTCCTGATCTCTGCCTCTTGAGTAGCTACGATCACAGGCACAAGCTACTAGCACTCAGCTTCAAACATTCTTAACATTGGTTAGGATCTACAGAGCCCCTGGAGGGAGTCCTGCCCATCTGAGTCCTCCATGATAAGATAAGCCATGGGCAGAGAAATGAATTAGTAGAAGTCAGACCAGGGCTTCCTTGGATAGGAGGTGGGGCCAATGGAAGGGTACAGGAACCTCTCTGGGGTGAAAGAAATGCTTGTTCTACATCTTGTTAGAGGTGGGAGTATATGGTACACTCACCTGCCAGACTCATGGCCCTGAACTCCAGGACCTATGCATTTCACCTGTGTGAATACACCTCACCTCATCAAAAGACTGGCAGGGAGAAACTATAGCCATCACAGGCTGGAACACCACTGTTCCTGCCCTCTCAGACTGCTGCTGCCCTGCCCTCTGGTCTTTGGGCCTCACTGGCCATAGCACCAGCTCCCAAGAGGAAGCAAATTGACAGATGTTGTGGTCTTAGGAAGATGGTAGCACAGGATAAGTAGTTAATAGCTACTGGCTACTTTTGTTCCTGCCAAGCAAAACTAGGAACTGTAGACAGATCCAGGCACGGAATGGCCCATTGCACAGGTCTGTGGAAAACACGTAACAGTGATTCTACATTAGTAACTAGTATTGAATCAGTTTGGGGATTTTTTTTTTTTTTTCTTTTTCAGTGCTGGGGATGGAACCCAGGGCCTTGTACATGCTAAGCATGCACTCTACCACTGAGCCCGACCCCAGTCCCAAGTTATAGTTGGATGTGGGGTTTTCAGAGTTTTCAAATGCTGAAGGTACAAAGAAGACTGCATGCTGTGCATATCCACTTGAACTCTTCAAGGACTAAGTTTCACCCTTGTTTCCACAGCAGTCATTATGAGGATGACTGAGAAGGCCTCACCCTATTTTGGTGCAATTGGTGCTGCTTCCCACTGCAGTGGTGGAGGAGGAGTCACAGGGCTGCAGGGAGGCTCAGCTCAGGGAAGAGAGGTATGCTCACCTGCACATCCTGTCCAGAGAGAAGCCCGTGTGTCTGCAGTGTCTCCATGGCCTGGTCTCGCTCCAGGGCCACAGCCCTCAGCACCACCTCCTGCTCATGCAGTACTCGTTCAGTCTCCTGGAGCTTAGCGGCCACCTGAGAAAACACCCATTTGTGGATTATGAGCAGTGTTGGCTCCGAGGGTACAGAGATCAGCCTTCTTTCTGCTTACGAAGCAGACAGCAGGAGCAGGTGAAAAGCCATGAGAACTAGGCTGCACGCAGCATTCAGAGCATTGGGGCCACCCTTGCTGTGGTGGGCAGCCAAGTTCTTCCTGCTCAGCCACAGCACCCCGGCTGCTAGGTGAACTGCACACAACAGGCCAGATCATCCCTGTACTGCCAAAACCATGCTGCCAGTCAGGGGGAGAAACAATGAAACACTGTCCAAGGCTGGAGGACAGGGCAAGGACATTTTCTCATTACTGTGACTAGTGCAGCACCATACCTGGTCTTCCTGTGACATGTGATGCCACAAATCAACCGGCCAGTGAAAATTAGGACAATATTGTGGTGAGAGTCAAACTTATTCTGCCACAGAACTGCCTGTGCTCCCAGCCATCCAGCAGCAACTAAGAAGGTCTGGTGCCCTGCAGCACCACACACACCTGATTTCTGGCCTCGGTCAGGCTCTGGATCAAAGCCTCTGACCTCTGGATCTGGTCCCGTTCAACAGCATCACAGCGGCGCTGCCAGTCCAGGCCCAGCTGCACCTGGTCACGCTCCAGGCTCTGTTCCCTTTCAATTGCCAGTGACAGTTGTTGTTTGTACCTGTGGACATTAAATTTCCTGAGGTCCCCTCATGTGAAGAACAAAGGTGAGATGCAACCGCATCCCTCCCAACTTCAGCATAGCTATGCTGACACAGGATGCGCAGAGGAGTTTCTGTAATTGTGACATGGAGGACAGGCAGCATCTGTGGATAGGCCGATGCAACTGGCAGATGATGAGGAGTGCCGAACGCTGCAGAAAACCCAGTGCCATGAAGGAGGTGGTCACACTGAGGAAGCAGAACAGCCCATGTACAGGGAGAGAAGGGATGAAGTCAACAGATTTAAAACCCAACAGTTGAAGTCACCTGAGGAACACACAGAGATATCAGAGTAAGACTACAGAGTGCGCCCCCACCGGAGTGCAGGTTAAAGATAGGCTGGTGATGTGCCAAAATGCGCCATGTGGGCACTGTCAGGAGGGGCTCAGGTAGCCCATCAATGCCATCACAAGGTGCAAACAGGGCTGTTTCTACTAGTAAAAGGTATCAGGAAGGCATTCCAATACTGAATGTACTCATACTTAATGAAGAACCTTACTGCATTACAGTTGATTTCCACACTTTTCTCTCTGTAACTGACAGAACCGGTAGACAGATCACAAGGATAGGAAAACAAAAACACCAACAGGCAATGTGGCCCACATGACCTTTCAGAGCCCTGAGCCCAAAGGGGAAGATATTCTCCTCAAGTCTACTTTGCCAGACACCAAGGCAGAACACATTCCAAAGACATGAAACAGAGAAGTTCAGAGGAAACAATGCAGGATGTGTTCTGTATCCTCGACAGAACTGGATTAGAAATCAGGAACAAATGGTGTCTGGAAGTCTCAAAATAATGTGAAATTAGGTCTAATTACACACTGACCAAAGAAGAAATCACAAGGGAAATCAGAAAATATTTTAACTTCATGATACCAGAATTTACAGGATGCAGTTAAGCTTCAAAGGAAACTTAGAGTACTAACTGCTTCTAGTAGAAAAGAGGAATGGCTCAGAAGTAATCATGTGGGCTCCTACTATTAGGAGTCATCAGAACAGAAAATTAAAGCTAAAGGAAATAAAAGAAAGAAAACAATAAAGAGTAGGTATCAATGAAATTGAGAATAAGAAAACAATTCAGAAAATAGCAAAAGCTGATTCTTTGCAAAGATCAATAAAGTTTTAAGCCTCTAGCTAGGCTGATTAGTGGATAAAGAAAATACAAATCATCAATGTGAAGAATGAGAGAGGAAGGGGTTGGGGGCATGGCTCAAGTGGTGGAGCACCTGCCTAGCAAGCACAGGACCCTGAGTTCAAACCCTGGTACTGGGGGGAAAAAAATGAGAGAGGCAGCCAGGTATGGTGTCACATGCCTGTCACCTCAGCTTCTTGGGAGGCAGAGATTGAGAGGATTACAGTTCAAGGCTATCTCTGGGCAAATATTGGAGACCCTACCTGGAAAAATAACTAAAGCAAAAAGGTCTGGAGGTGTGACTCAAGTGGTAGAGCCCCTGCCTAGCAAACGTGAGGCCTTGAGTTTAAACCCCATGCTGGAAAGAAAAAAAAAAAAAGAACGAGACAGATTATCACTATAACATTACACACACTGGGAGATAATAAAAGAACACCATGAACAATTTTATGCCTACTAGTCAACAACTAGATGAAGTGGACAGGCAGATGCAAATTACCAAAATTGACAGAAAAATAGAAAACAGGAAAATCCGAAATAAACTGTTGTAGACTCAAACTGTAAAGAAATCAACACCTTGCTACTGGCAGCCTGCTCTGATTTCAAATGAAAACGTTAAACCAAAGAGGCCAGACATAAAAAACCATAGTTGGGTTCCATGCAGCTGGAATTTCGGTCAAGGAAGACTCTCATGCGTGACAGCAATCAGTGAGTACTGGGTAGGGACGACTGCAGTGGTGGGGAATAGGTGCCTATATCCATCATGATTGATTGTATTAAAACAGATGTTGTATTATATCTGAATTATTCCTCAATAAAGTTGATTTTAAAACATTACAGAAAGTAGGGTATTATCTTTAGTCACTCGTGTGTTCATGCAACGGATGAGAAAAACCAGGATAACAAGTAATCGAAGGGTGCAGGAGGCAAGAGTTCAGCCTGGGTCCTGCAGCAGTGGTTCTTGTGCAGCTCTTGGTACACATGGACAGACTCCTCCGAGCATGCCCTCCCTGACAGTCTGCTTACTCTCACCCTCCCCTTCTCATCACCACCTCCTGTTTCTGTTTCTCACTTACTCTTTCTCCCCAGGACTTGACTTGTTCAGTTCAAATCCTTAGCCACTAGATGGGACTAGAACAGTTCCCATCCACAGGAGGTGCTCAACAGAAACGGCTGCATTGGGGACGTTACCTGTCTATGTCCTGCTGGAACCTGGCCACCTGTGCCTTAAGCTTCGCTTCCTCTTCCTGCAGCATCTGAACCTGAACGTCTTTGGAGATTGCCTCTTTGGACATCTGAGCAATCTGGGCATCCCAGCCAGCTTTTAGAGCTGCTGCATCTTCATGGAGTCTGTGTAGAAGGAACTATGTGAATGTGGTAAAGGTTCTTGCTTACTCCCTCAAACTCTGTCCTCTGCAGCACCTCCAATATGTGTGTGCATGTGCACACACACCCAGCCTCCAAGGAAAAGCCACAGCAGAACTGAAACTTCCTTGCTAGATGAAGGCAATGGTTCTACCCAGGAAGAAATATACATCCAGCCAGCTATGCACACCATCAACCCAGACATGGACTGAACGCCTATAAAAGGCCAAGTGCCAGGTATGTAGAATGCAAAGGTGAGCCATGACGTTCTCAGAGCCTGCTGGATTGAGGTGGCTCATGGTGACATTCAACACACATTTTCCAGTTAAAAGTAAGAAAGGAAAAAAAGAAAAAAAAATTAAAAAGATGCCCAAAGGGCTGAGGAAGTGACCATCCCCACCCCGCTGCACTGTTTCCCAGGAGCACCGTGGCTGCCATGATCCAGAGAAGGCAGGCTCACTTGCTGATGACAGCGTCCTTTTCCTTGGCAGCAGTAGCCTGAGTGCACTCAGCCTTGTGCACCTGTCCCTCGAGGGTCTTGCACTGGACCTGCAGCTCCAGCACCCTGGACTTCAGGGTCTGCAGCTGCTCCATGTGGGCACCCTTCACTGCTGTCAGCATCAAGTCCCTCTCCCTGGCCAGATGATCCAGCTCCTCATGCCTGAAACACAGGGAGGAGTCCCTCAACAGCTTACCCAGAGCCGGGAACCTTCCACAGTGTTCATCACTTTTTCGCACACTGTGGTCTTCCTGGTGAGATGGCTGACTCTGCAGGCCACGTCAGCCTCTTACGTTTGCCGGAGTCACAAAGCACTTGCTTGTGGCTGAATGAGGACCAGCCATTGAGACCAAATCATTCTCAGATCCCTGGACACCTTCCAGAACTCTTGATCCCCCACAAAACAGACTCCAAAAACAGGCACAATCTTAGTGCCATCCCCAAGATTCCTAGGCAACTCACAAAAACAAGAGCACAGCTGCTCACTGCCTTACGCTGGAGTAATGCCAGGACTAAGCTGGCCTTCTCTGGGCACTGAATTCTTCGTCTGTGATTCTTTTTGCAAGGTATGCTCCACGACTCACTTGTCTTGTTATTCCCTCAAGCACAATATGCTCATCTGAAGTCAGACTGCAGCACAAGCCTGACTGGGCTCGGGCTTCACAGGGAGGGCCACCTGTGCCCTGGAGGAATCTGCTCAACGTGCTCCCCCCATGCTGAAACTACATTTGAAAGCTCAAGGTTTTAAGGAGAAACTGTGAAGCCCTTGACAAGACAAAAGCATTTTATTTTAAAGACACTGTACTAGGGCTAGAGATGTGGCTCAAGAGGTAAGAGTGCCTGCCTAGCAAGTCCAAAGCCCTGAGTTCAAACCCCAGTCACACCAAAACAAAAAATCCCTACTGTTCTGGTACTCATCGTAGCAGCTCTTACATTGAGAAATGCCATGCTGGTCGAAGGTGGGAGATTTAGTGTTTGTTTTTCTCACCTTTCAACCTTGGAGCAGAAAGTATCAGGTCCGTGGGATGGTGGTGCAAAGATCACCACCTATTCTCTGCTATCACCAAAGACAATCAATCCAAAGGTGCAACCACAAGTGGGAGACCACAGGTGGCCCATGGCATGTGACTTGGGAGTGAAATTCTAGAGACACTGCTACCGAACCCATGAAGCTCTGTCTGGGTTGTTTTTGGTGGGACTAGGGTTTGAACTCAGGGATTCATACTTGCAAAATAGGTGCTCTACTGTTTGAGCCATACCTCCAGTCCATTTTGCTCTGGTTAATTTTGGAAGTAGGGTTTCATGAACTATTTGCTGGCCTTGAACCATGATACTCCTGGTCTCAGCCTCCCAAATAACTAGGATTATAGACACGAGCCACCATGCCCAACACTGTCTGGGCTTGAGTGCGAGTAAGGGTACTTAGAGCCTGGCCTGCCTCATCCAGACACCTGGGCTGATATGGGGAGCCCTATTGCCTCTCCAGAAAGGGCATTCCCAAGACAGTATTCAGCAGAAACACCAGGTCTGGGGTTCTCCCATGAGCTCGCTCACTGGCCCATCTGTAGCCTCAACTCCCATCCTGAGAGCCACCCTGCTGTCCTGCCCCTTCTCAGAATGCCTACTCTGCACTACCTATTCTAGCTTCCCCTGTTGCAGCTGTGGTTTAATTCCCCAACTTCCCTGTCAGGACCACTACCTCAGGCCACCATACCCTCTACTTTCTGGGTGTTCCATGACAACTGTCGGCACCAGGCACACCCAGAACCTATGTTGCTGGGCCACATGACCCACACAGAGTTTCAGAGGTCAAAGAAGGGCTCTTCACAACTCAGAGAAGTTCAGATCCATGGGAACAAAAGGTGACTGTATCAACAAGGTGAAGTTTGTGGCTACAATCAAAAACTTATTAACTAGTTGATGAAACTTTCAAGTTTGAAAAATAACTTTTTTTGAACTCAGGGCCTCACACTTGCTAGGCAGGCACTCTACCACTTGAGCCACTCCACTAGCCCTTTTTTATGTTGGGTATTTTCAAGATAGGGTCTCACAAACTATTTTCTAGGGCTGGCTTCCAACCATGATCTTCCTGATCTTTGCCTCCTGAATAGTGAGGATTGCAGGTATCAGCCACTGGCACCTGGTTGAAAAGTAACTTTTAACTGAAGTTTTATTTTTTGGCATTAGAGATTGAACTCAGGGCCTCATGCATGTAAGCCTGTGTTCACTGAACCACACCCTCAGAACTTAAAAAGTCTGAAGACACTGAAGGCCTAAACCTCTTTAAGGAAGCCCAGAACAGAGCACCAGCATAGAACAAAAGCTGTGTCCCAGGTCTGACCTGTAACAGGGCCCTTTACTCCAGGGACCATGAGCTGGGTTCTGTAGGCCTATTTCCCTTCCTGGGGTATTGACCCAAGCAGAAATACTTACTTCCTCTTAAATGTTTCCTCTTCTTTTCTCCTGGTCAGCTGCAGAGAGTGAAGCTTATCCTCCAAGTCTTTTATCCTGAACAGAAACAGTATCAGTGGTAGAACAGACAAGAGACTAAACAAAGACAGGCCTGGAGCAAGTCCAGATGCCTTGCTCCTCCAGGAGAACCCACGCACCGGGCATCTTTTGCGGCTTCCAGGCCCTGGAGCTCCCAGGCCTGGCCCTGCAGCCTCCTCTCCAGCTCAGCATTCACCGCCTCAGCCCTCTGCAGAGACTTTGCTGCCTGGGCTCCAGCCTCCTTCAGAGCCTCCAGCTCTTTGTTTGCAAGTTTAACCTGAGAAAGATTTCAAAAGTTTGAAGGAGAACAGCTGGGCAAGAGGATTGCTTCTGAGGCTCTGCAGTATGGAGGGTGACATGGTTGACAGAACAGCCAGCACAGAGGAATCTGAATGTCCCCAACACCAAGAGATGACAAATGTCTGGGATGATGGATGTGCCAACCACCCTGACCTGATCATACACTGTGTGCCACATGTATTGAAATATCGTACAGTACCCCATCAATATGTACAACTAGGTATCAATTTAAATTATTTTAAACTCAGAATGAAGGGTTGGTGGAGTGGCTCAAGTGGTAGAGCACCTGCTTAGCAAGCGTGAGGATCTGAGTTCAAACCCCACTACCACCAAAAAAAAAAAAAAAAGCTAAACTAATAACACTAGTCACCTATTATGCACCAGTCACTTATTTTAGCTGGCAGAGTGGGTCAAGACAGAGTGCCTGCCTAGCACCCTGAGTTCAAATCCCAGTATTGCCAAAAAGAAGTGTATAAAAACTCAGAATGAGGCTCTAATTGGCATAAGCTGAGGAGTCAGAAGTAAATACTGCCATTTCAACCTTCAGGAAGCAGGGATATAAGAAGTCCTCAAACCGTCCCTGGCAGATATCCAAGGCAGACTCAGGTCTTCTGCATGCACCAAAATCAGATCCCAGTCCATGAGGGCCTTTATAGATCCACACCCAGTTTATTTATTTATTTTTTGGTGACAGTGGGATTTGAACTCAGGGCTTTATACTTGCTAAACAGGCACTTTTATCACTTGAGCAACTCCCTTTTTGTTTATGTTGGGTATTTTTGAGATAGAATCTCGTGAACTATTTGCCTGGGAAAGGCTTTGAACTGAGATCCTCCTAATCTCAACCTCTTGAGTAGCTAGGATTACAGGCATGAGCTACCAGATGCCCAGCACAACACTTGACATTAAATATTAAAGTAAGCCAAGAGCAAGGCTCAATAGTGAGGACCCCACCCAATTCCACCTGTGTGTGGTCTCAGCTAAGCTTCTGTGACATGGCTATGATGCAATACTTATGTTTATAGCTGTGTCAGGACCCTGAGACTCAGCTCTTGCACCATTCAAAAGCTCTGTGCTGCGAGGCAGGTGCTGGGGTTTACAGATTCACAAGTAGATGGTAACAATGGGGCAGGCACTATGGGTATCCCTGCCATGACACACAAGGTATCCACATGCACCTCCACACACACCCCGTCTCCTCCTCCACCCCCGCCCCCATTCCCCATTGCCTTTGCTGTTCAGAGGTTCCCAAAGTGGCCGTGAGGCTTCCCTGGCCTTGAATCACCACCGTCCCACCCCCGGCCTTGAGGCCCATACAACTCAGGTCTCTAGCTAAGAGGTCAGCATTGCCTCCAGGTGTGGAAGAAGGGGATGCACTCCTGAGGAGGGGCTACCATTGTGCTCACACAGGGTTCTGGGACGAGTGGGAGTGTGACAGCCTCTGCTGGCATTGTCTGACGGGGAAATGATGTTTATATGCAGAGGTGAAACTGGGGGTTGCCTGGTCTAAGCCCCAGCCATTCCAATTGCTTGTCCATTGCCTGCCATGGTCCTTGGGCCTCCTGCTGGACCTGTGGTAACCTTGGACTACTGTGCTGTGGGAGGCTAGAAAGTCTGGAATAGGGCCCAGTACCAACCATGGATGCTGACCCAGCAGTGACCACAGGAACCAGCCCAGGCATCACCCTCCAATCCCCTACCTGAAGCAGTAGTAGTCCTACCTAGGTACAGCCCCTTAAGACTGGTCCTTATCCCAAGTGCCAAAGGTTAGGGGTAGAGGATCCTTGCCCACCCCAACAGTGTCTGGGGTGCCACTCACTTTGTGCACAGGTAGAGGCAGGGGCAGGGCTCTGGCTCCAGCTCTATCTCACACCATCTGATGGCTTCAGACAGGCCCTGAAGCCCCTGAGCCTTGGCTTCCTCTATTGTAAAATGGTGAGTTAACTCTCACCAGCCATTTCAAGGGTCTCATGGAAAACAGGATGATGACAGGGGCCCCCTGAAAGGGGGTACTTCCTCAGGGACCTGGAAGGCTGACAGTGGCTGGGCACCAGCCCTTCTGACTGTAGAGAATATCTCCAAGATGGCATCACAAGACAATGCAGCGAGGGGCCCAGCGCCTCACCAGATCCGAGCACCACCCAGGCTTCATGCAACTGAGACCCCTACCCACGAAGTCTGTGTGAACTAATTCAAGGTTTAGAATTCACCTTACCACTTAAAGACGGGTGCTCACTATTGATGAGGAGAAGCTTTCAAAACTTTCAAAGCAAGGTGCTAGTTACCTTGAGCTCGTGGGACAAGACCACGTTGCTCATGTTATCAGCCTTTAGTCGGAATTCATGCTCCCTCTTCTGCATTTCAGACTCAAATTCCAGCAGCAGTTCCTAGAACAGAGGGGACACAGTGAAAGGACAGTGGGGCCAGCAGACTTGCGTATCAGTGAGCTGGGGTAGGTGGGACACAGAGCCCAACAAACTGTTGCAGAAACACTGGGGTTGGTGACATTGGGAAAAGCAGCCCTGCCCCCATGCGGGCTATAACTTCACACCCTTCCCATGTGCCCATGGGCAGAGCATTGCATAAACAGCAATAAAGCCTCAGTGCTTTCCCACCAAGGGTCTGTGCTGTGGTATGAATGTGAGGTCCCCAAGGTTTCTTCCTGAAGCTTGGTCCCTGTATCTGGTACTGAGGTGCAGACCTTCCAGGGATGGCTGTTCACCCCCAGAGATGCAGGTGTGGTTCTTGCAGGGTCGGGCTAGCTCTCCGGAGCAGACAGGAAAGTCCACTCCCTCCTCCTTCCAGAATCACACATGTGCCCTTCTGAATCTGGTCCTTTCCATTTTTCTGTTACCTGGCCAGCCAGGGGTCCTCAGAAGATGCTGGTGCCATGCTGCTTGGACCTTCCAGTCACTAGAATCATAAGCCAAATAAGACTGATTCTTTATACACTACCAGTATCAGGTACCCTGTTACTGCAACAGAAAAGTGACCGAGACAGGCATGATTTGTCTCTCTCGTTCTGGTTTTGCTTGGCACAGGGGAAGCTGTAGTGTACAGACAGAGGACTAACTGCTCAAGGATTTACAGTGTCAACATGGGACCCCCAGATCCTGCCTACCTACATTCCCACCTTGGGGTCACTACCTTTGATTAGACTCAGTGACCTGAAAGAAGGGCTAAGCAAGGCTTGACCCAACATTGAGTGTGCTGTCAAGAGTGTGGCTGCATCTTCCCCCCGCTCTTTGAAGCACCCTCTCCCGCTCTGGAGGACAGGACCCTGTGACTGGTGATAACAGACAGTTTTGCACCAGCAGCTGTGCACCTTTGAGTTCTGAACTTACTTCTTTCTGTCTCACAAAGTATAACTGAAAAAAATATTCTTTACTTTTTAAATTTTCTGAAAGGCAAAAATGAAATGTAGGGTCACACAAGAGTCCCTTAGTGGAATCAGCACATGAAAATCATTATCACAAACTACAAGATCATGAAATTTGGTTTTTGTCAGAATGTTGATCCATGGGGGAGAGATTTGCAGGCTGTGACCACTAGAGGGCAGGAACCCAGCATTACGTAGGTAAGACCTGGCCCAGCACAGCAGCCCAGTGCTGCTCCATACTCCCCTACCTCCTATTCCCCTTGCTTCCAGATGCCCTGCCTGCCCCTCCAATCTTGCTGGCCAGCAGGACATGCCCTCCCCTTGGCATCTCAGGCTCCAGGGCCTGTGTCTACACCCATGCTTTGGTGATCGCTCCAGGCTCCCTCTTTCCAGAGCTCTGGTGAGAAATCTACTTTTCTTTGACATGTCCACTTGGGCATCCAGGACCTTACACCAACCTAACCAACCACACTCCCAGTCTGTCTCTCCACTGTCCTCCTCTCATGCACTCCCATCTCAACAACTGGCAGCACTTCAGGTGATGTGGCCCAAACCTGGTGTCATCCTCAACACCTGCTTCTCACACCTTCTTTTTGCTGCCCCCTCAGACCCTCAGATGTCCTACTTCTCTCCCTTCTAGGTGGATCCAGAGTCTCACCATCAAGTCCCCACTGCTCAGGTCCACCCCAGCAGCCTACCGGCTAGCTCTCCCACCTCCAGCCCAGTCTCTCCTCAATTAAGGCAACTGGGTTCACATCACTATGCTGCTCAAAGCCCCCACAGGTTTCCACTGTCACTTGGATGGCCTGCAAGGTCTTGTGGGCCCACCTCGACCTTGAGCACTCCCACTCCAAACTTGAGCACTACTCTCTGATGGGGTCCCTGAGCATACTGGTTCTTGCCTCCTTCCATCTGAGCCCTCCCCTCACCAATGTCCTCTTCTCAGGGAGCCCTTTCTGACCGCTCTAACTAAAAGATGAGTCTCACCCCTCCCTGGCATTCCTGACCCTTCCCTGCTCTGTGTCCAAGGCAGGAAATAGCCTAGGAAAGGCCAGAACTACAGACCTTAATGACTTTAGGTGGTCAAATGGACACAGGGTATCTAATTGTCTGGGAGGGCAGTCATACCCAGGTGTGTCAGGTATTCACACTCAACCCCAGAGCCCAGAGCACCCAGCATGCAGTTTATATTACAAAATACTTGTTAGATGAAAAAAATCAATCAATAAGCAATCTACGTCTCCTCCAGTGGCTTATAACCTGTGGCTGACTAACAAGAAAAGATTTCCTTTCATCCACAGCCTATAAGCACACATGTAAAAGTTAAACATCTCATAGCTTACTTTTCAAGAAGAATCATTGCCCCGTTGAGTCAGTTCTTCCTCTGACAAGTCACTAATGGACAGAAAGATCTTCTGAAACCAGAAATCGGAGCCATGAGATTGACCCTGGCTTAATCGTGGACAGACTGACCCATGGGGATCAGATCTATGCCCAAAGGCCCTTGGCCCCTGAGGGCTGCCACGGGTTGACTGTTTATAGCCACAGCCCAGCAAATGCTACCCAAGTTTCCAGCAGGAGTGAGAGTTGGAGCAGTACTAGCTCAAGGTTTCTTGCTTCCGGAGACAGAGCTGCCTCTGAAATGACAAATCCATGCTCCTGGTGTCTGGGAGGGCTGCCTGACACCTTGCTGAGACAAGAGCATGAAAAGCCATCCAGGCATGGCATGGCCAGTCAAGTGCCACCAGGGGCCCACCTGTCCAATGGCTGGGAACCACCTCCTGGCCAGAGCCCTCTTGAAACTCCTTTGGAGATGACCTTGGCCCCACCAAGGAGGCTCATCACTTAGAAGGCACAGTTGGTCTTTTCCTGACCAACTGGTCATTTCAGGCCCTGGCTTAATGCCCATATCCCCTGCTGTTCCCAAAAGTAGAATTCATCCATGATGGGAAAAGTCCTTTGGTCCCAAAGAATTCTAAATGGAAACCCTCTGCAGGTGATTTCAAAAGATAAATCCAGGACATTCTGAGCCCGGAAAGCATCCTGGAGCATAAAGTTCAGAGGGAAGCAAAGAGCAGCACAGCTGGACTCCAGGTGAAATGTCCAGCATGTTGTCAGCACAGCCTCTTCTGCTGGCCCCTCTGCTGGCCCCAGTTAGTAAGTGACCACACGTGAGGGCATGTCCTTTCAGTGCCTCTCTTGGGATGCTATCCTGCTATCTCTTGGGCAACCTGAAGCTGTGCCTTGGGGAAGCTGTGCAGTGAGGCCCCACTCTACCAGCATGCTGGGGCTACAAGCACAGGGGTTTTCGTCTTTTTGGAGAACTGCTGCTCTCCAGCACCTAGGACAGAGCCAGCACCTCCTTCATATCTGCACAATGACACCTTCATCAAAGGGTAAGGAGCGAGCAAACGGAGACAGCCCACGCAGCATCACACTAACTGGAGGGGGCAATGTGGGAACAGCATAGCTGACTCCCAGCTTCAGCTCCTGTGAGTATCCTGGACACAAGTCTAAAACCTAGGAATCAATTGTGTCTGTTGTGAGGAGTACACAGATTCATACTCCTGTACAGTAGTTGAGTGGCAAGATTCTGCACACATGGCTGATGACATATGACCAAGCTCCCAAATTCCAATAGGAGATGGGGAACAGTGCAGCCCACATTGCATCTGAACAGATGCAGTCTGGAATCACACCTGCATGGAAGCAGCAGCAGCCCCCATTACGCCTGAGTCAGCATAGTTGTAGTTCTGAGTTACACCTGCACAGACACAGCCCATGTTACATCGCACTGCATAGATGCAGCATCCAGGACACGGACTCCACATGTAAACCTGTGGGGTGTCTTCCACAAAATCCCAGCTGGGTCTTTTGGTGGTATTGGCTGGGTTTCAGGAACATGGAGAAGAAATTTGGTGATAGGTGTGTCACTTTTTGTTGAAAGAAGTACCCTTCTTTTTATAGTAAATAAATACAGTGAACCCCAGTGCCACACACACACACATACTCTCTCTCTCTCTCTCTCTCTCTCTCTCAAATGTGGCAGTATAAATGACAGAAACTGGCTCATGGATTCATGGAGGCTGAGATCTGCTATCTACAAACAGGAGACCAAAAGAGCTGGTGACAGGATTCAGTGTGAGCCTAAGACCTGAGAAGCAGGAACTTCACAGTTGCTAGGCAGGCACTCTACCACTCGAGCTGCTCTACCAGCCCTTTTTGTTGTTTTCGAGATAAGGTCTCGTGAACTATTTGCCCTGCTGGTTTCCAACAGCAATCCTCCTGATTTCTGCCTCCTGAGTACCTAGGATTACAGGCATGAGCCACACATCACAGGCATGATTTTGTTTCTCTGGGGAGCCCTTTTTAATACGGATTTGGTTCTATTAGGACAGATTGATTTATTTGTTTTGAGTACTGGGGGTTGACCTACAGGCCTCGTGCTTGCTGGCTAGGCACTCTGACTCTCAAGACAAGTCTCCAGTCCTTTTTGCTTTAGGTGTTTTTGGGATAGGGTCTACCCCAATTTTTAGCCTGGGCTGGCCAGGACTACAATCCTCCCATTTACACCTCCCAAGTGGCTGGGATGACAGGCATGCACCCCCACACCCAGCTATTGGTTGAGATGGAGTCTCAATAACTTTTGCCCAGGCTGGCCTTAAATCACAGTCTTCCCAATCTCTACATATTGAGTAGCTGGGATTATAGGCGAGAGCCACAGCACCCAGCCTAGAGAAACAGAATTTTAAGGATGAATTTCCTTAATTGTTTTTGGGATTTCTCTAATATGATTAGTTCTAAAAATGCTAAAGACTCTACTTTGAATGATTCAGGGAGCAGTAAAGTCCATGTGTGCACCACTTATAGAGATAAATAAATTATCTGCACATACTCCCAATCACCAACTTACAAGAGCCAAGGAGCTAAGGGGTTCTGCACATGATATTTCAAACACTTTTTTGGAAACTAAGGGACATAGTGATGGTGGTTGCAACTGGCTAAATCATAATGCAAATTGAACTCCCAGCCTCAGAGAATATCGACTAAATGAGGGCACCGATGGGGAAAGAGTGGGGTTCTGTAAGCAGCATGGGGATGTGTGGGAAGACCCTGATGAAGCTGGGGAATGGAGCCTCCACATTCTGGAGTCTCCCTTGCCAGTAGAGGAGGTCTCCCCGTCACCATGGAATTGCCCTCCTACCCAGTCTAGCAAGAGTAGTCTCTCCACCCCCAGTGGTCTGGGACTTTCCAGCTGTATGAGGGGCCTGCCATGCATTGCTGAAGAAACATAATGGCTTCATTTTACAGCCAAGACTATGCTGATTCTCTTCAGGACTCACCTTCATCCTGTCTGCTTCTAGACCTGTCACTAGACTTGAGTCTCAGCAGGTCCCTAAAGGTGAGGTACAAGGACTAACCCACAGGAAGTGTACTATCGTCCAAGAGAACTACTTAGCCAGGCGCCAGTGGCTCATGCCTGTAATCCTAGCTACTCAGGCAGATGAGGGGGATCGCAGTTCAAAGCTATCCTTGGCAAACAGTTTGTGAGATCCTATCTTGAAAAAACCCTTCACAAAAAAGGGCTAGCAGAGTGGCTCAAGGTATAGGTCTCAAGTCCAAACCCCAGTACCACAAAACAAACAAACAAACAAACAAACAGAAAAAAATCCCACAACTACTTGAGCCACACGTGGTGGTACATGCATGTAATCTCAGCACTCAGGAGGCAGAGCAGGAGAATCTTGAGTTCGAGGTCAGACCTCAACTCTGTCTCAAAAAAAATCAAACCAAACCAAACAATGAAACAAAACACACAATTGCTTGAGTTACCTAATTTAGAGAAGCAGAAACCTGGGCTTATGTATGGGGATGGATATTAAGGGTGAGTTAATGGGGAAAGGAACATAAAGTTGATTTACTGATATACTGGTTCATACCCACTAAGCAGAGACTCTGTATTTAATATTGCAGCTTGGGGGAGTTAGGAAGAGCTTTACCTGTTTGGCTGCCTGACACTTAGAAGATGCCCACCGTGAGTAAATGAGAAATGCTTGATTTCCTTTGGCTAATGTACAGGAAGTGATTCTAAGGCTTAAGGAAACAGGAATGCTACATTGACATGGTTGAGGACCAGTTCACCACATGGTGGGATCCTGAAGACAATGCTTTGAGAGACAGATCTCTAGGGAGCCCCAGTGACCTTAAAGATCTGTGAGATAGACCTTGAGGATTTGTGAGGAGCCCCAGCAACCTTGAGAGTTTTGATTGCTCTGCAGACGAGCCTTACTGGAGGCAAGTCAACTAACTGAAAAACCTAAGTGCAATGGGAGGGACTGGATCCTGGATGTCAGGGATATGGCACTCACCTGGTCAAAAATGGGTATAGTTTCCATAATGGACAGCAGAGGCAAAGCAGCCACAGACCTTTGGTCTATTGAAGTAAAGTAGATGGAAAACCTAATAAATTCTTGGATTGGCATTAGCAGAAAAATTCTGGGTCAAGTGAACAAAAGTCTACCCTGAATTGTACAAATGAGTCTTGGCCTCTCAATCAGTTCCGACTTGAGCCAATTTACAGACCTGAGCCCCTTGAGTGAACAGAAGCCTGGGATGCCTTGAGGAAAGAGCCTGGTACCAAAAACTTACACTTCCAATCTTTCTCTTTCTCCCAGTCTTTCACCAGGGTAACTGTGCACTGGGGAAGGTAAAAATCAGACCTTTCAGGTACTACTGGAGTGGGTCTCAACTGATGTTGAATCCAGGAGACCCAAAACCTCACTATGTCCCCCATGATAAGCTTGGATTATCACAAGCTTATCCCATGATGACTGCAATTGCAGCTGCTGTGCCAGATGTGGTTTTGCTGCCTGACTAAATGCATCTCTTGAATTTGGAAGGCAGCTACTGCCTGGCAAGTGCCTTTCCCCATCCCTGTGCATAAGGCCCACCAGAAGCAGTCTGCTTTCAGCTGGCAAGGCCAGTGCTACACCTGCACTGTCCTATGGAGGAGATAGCAGTCTCCAGCCCCAGGTCACAACTTCACCCATATGAAGACATTCACTGGTCCTTTACAATAACATCATGCTGCCTGAACTGAATGACAGGCAACAACTACTTTAGATTTAATGGCAAGCCATTTTCATATCAGAGGGTAAAATAAATCTGACGAAAATTGAAGGGCTTTCTACCTCTGTGAAATTGCAGGAGGGCATGTGGAGAAGCACCTTGGAAGGTGAAGGCTAAGTTGTGGCCCCTTCTGCAACCAAAAAAGAGGTGCTATGGTCAGAGGCAGCATATTCCTCACTTCATTACTCTAGCCCATCTACTGAGTAACCCCCAAAAGCTACAGGGATTTTTTTTTTTTTTGTGGGACTAGGTTTGAACTCAGGGCTTTGCACTTGCAAAACAGGTGCTCTACCTCTTGAGCCACACCTCCAGTCCATTTTGCTTTGATTATTTTGGAGATGGGGTCTCTCCTCATCACCTTGAACCTCGATTCTCCTGATCTCAACCTCCCAAGTAGCTAGGATTCCAGGCATGAGCCATAGGTGCCCAGCAAGCTACTAGTTTTGAGTGGAGCCCAGAAGAGGAAATGGCACTGCAATGGGACCAGGCTGCTCTGCCACTTGGGCCCTATGATCCAGTAGGCCCAATGATGACAGCAGGGATGCTGTCTGGAGCATTTGGCAGGTGTCTATGGGTGAATCACAGCGTGGGCCTTTAGGACTTTGGGGCAAGACCATGACATCATCCATAGACCACTGTGTTCCCTTTAGGTTAGGGTATAGCTCAATGGTGGCACAGCACTTGCTATATATGCAAAGCCCTGGGTTCAATCCACAACACTGCCGAAAGAGGAAAAACCTAAAACAAAAAAGCCCCCAAACTACTCTCGTTTTGAGAGACAGTGTTTGGCCTGCTACTGGTCTTTAACAGAAACTGAATGCTTGACCATGAGCCACCCAGGTACATGTGACCCAAACTGCTCATCATGAACTGGGCATCATCTGACCCACCAAGCCATAAAATTTGGCACATATAGCAATATACTATCATCAAATAGAAATGGTATCTACAGCTGGGTGCTGGTGGCTCATGCCTGTAATCCTAGTGACTCAGGAGGCAGAGATCAGAAGGACTGCAGTTCAAAGCCAGCCTGGGCAAGTAGTCTGTGAGACCTTATCTGGTGGATAAGTTTGAGGTGTAGGCCCTGAATTCAAACCCCAGTACTGAAAAAAAAAGAAAAAGAAAAAGAAATAGTATCTAAATGATCAGGCCTGAGCAGCCCTGAAAATACAAGTAAGTTACATAAAGGCATGGCCCGTACATCTGCTACACTGCCTTCTCTCCTGGCCTGCACCTGGGCCTGAGGGGGAGCTCCTATAAACAGTGGGCAGAGGAAGGGAAGACTCGGGTCTAGTCTGCAGACGGTCTATATGACATGCAAGCCCTACCTGAAAGTGGGCAGCTATGACTTCCAGCCTTGCTCTGGAACATCTCTGAAGAAGAGGTGAAAAGAAAGCTTTGTAGTAGGCAGAAGTCTGGGAGGGGCACCTGATTATCATCTTGCCTAGAAGGAAAATGGCCAGACGTGTGACTATATGCTGATTCATGGGCTGCAGACAGGGGTTTAGCTGGACGGCCAGGGACTGAGAAGGAGTGTGATTAGAAAACTGGTGACAAAGATAACTGGGGAAGAGGTAGGTGATAGGACTCTCCAAATGGGTAAAGGATGTGAAGGTATTTGTGTTCCAAGTAAATACCCACCAAAAGGTGACCTCAGCAGAGAAGGACTTTCCTAACAAAGTGGACAGTATGACCTGTTCTGTGGAGACCAGTGGACCTCTCTCTCCAGTCAAGACTGTCAATACCCAATGGTCTCATGAACAAAGAAGCCATGGTGACAGGGATGGAAGTTATGTATGAGCTCAGCAACACAGACTTCCACTGACCAAAGCTGACCTGGTTGTGGCTGCTGATAAACACCTAATCTACTAGCAGCAGAGGCTGACACTGAGCCCCCAACATGGCACCTTTCCCTGGGATGATCAGCCAGCAACTTGGTGGTGTAGCAGGGAGGAGGACCAGAAAAGAAACAGACAAGTCTGTGTTCTGATAATGTAGCAGGGGGAGGGGATGGCATAGCAGAGAGATAAAACTTAAAGAATTGAAACATGAAGAAGGTCACATAGCACTGGGGGAATGAAACAGTCAATAGTCACATGCAACCATATATAGGTTAAGCTTTGCTTTTTGCTTCTGTAACCTGCTGGCAAGGGTATATAAGGTGAGGCCTCTTTGTTCTCGGGGCTCAGCCTTTGGACATGAGCCTTCTGACTCTGTACCGGCACAATAAAACGTTGCTTCCTGCTAAACTGCCTCAGTGTCCCATATCTCAGCTTGAGAGTCTCACAACATTTCTTGGGGACCTGTCCGGGATTGCGGCAACAGTGATTTGTCACCTCCGTTGTCGCCGGGGGTGTATCATCCGGACTGCTGAGAGAAGTGATCCCACCAGGTGCCACCAGACGGTCTGATCCGGAGGAGGGGACTCATCCTCCTGGCAAGTTGGGCGAAGGCCCTGGATGCACAATGGAACCTGGTGAGGTACAGGAACCAGTGAGTGGCAGGAGCACCGCTTTTCAGACTGGTAAGACCTGGGTTTGAATAATAGACCTGCCTTTAGGAGGCAGAAGGGGAGACTGATCACTTCCCAGAGAACCCCAAGTAACCCTGTAACCCTGTCTGGGGTGAAACCTGTTCCCTCAGGTTTAGGGAACAGGGCGAAAGTGAGCGAGACACCTCAGGGAATTAGGGAGGTTGAGCGCCTTTGGGGTTTTCTCACCAGCAAGATAGACCAGGATGAGAAACAACACAAGTAAAAAGAAAGTACTTTGGGTAAAATAAACACCTCCAGTTCTGGGGGAGAGGGGGTGTTTGAGCTCTTCCCTGAAAATAGCCACAACTGAGGTTAAGGGATGGGTAACAAAAACTCAGTTCCAAAGAGTGAGACTCACAAGAGAACATGATCCACCAGTCCACCAGATAGCCTTCTGGTTCTGGTTTTAAGTTTTTTCTGAGAGTGCACTGTAATTTTGTGTGTGTCAATTTGTTTACAACACTGGGAAAATTTTAATTTGCTCCTGGAATTCCAGGTCATCTTATGTGTGCTTAAGTTGACATTTTTTTCTGGCATGATTAATTTATAAAGCGTGTGTGTGTGCGCGCGCACACACGCGTGCGTATGTGTAAGCATTTCAAAATGGTTCTTAAACTGCTGTTATAAGGTTAATGTGATATTGAAGGTAACAAAGAACCAGGGTGTTTATTTTAAAGATCTATTATAAACTGCTTAAGCTTTTTACATATGAATATGTAAACATCGTGAGGATGGTTCTTATTATAGAGTCAATATAAAAAAACTGTTACTCTGTTCTACTACTCCTTTTAAGAAAACCAGTTTTCAAACTTATTTCAATCAGGTCTTACTAGGATACAGGCATTCAGGGGTTAACAGATCAGAGGAGGAAAAGAAAAAGAAAAAGAAAAGGGGGGCCTGCAGCAGGAATCTTAAAATTTGGGTAGTTAAAAATTTACCTTATCCTGTTTCATGCTGTCATAAATAAAATCTGGGATTTAATTCTCTCTTTTAATACATGGATCTGTTAACAAATGGGCTTTCTATAAATTGTTCTTATACAAAAATAATTTTAAGGTTGCTTTCTTTCTGGGTTTTTTTTTCATACAAATACAAGACTCTAAGTTAAAAGGGTTTATGAATTATTTTCAACAAGTAACAAAAATATATATAAGGTTTTAAGGATATGTTTTTAAAAAAATAAAAAGTTAAAAAATACTTTTTAAAAGAAAGGATAAAAACAAGCTCCCCCAGAGAATACAAAATAAGTTGTCATAAAGGTACAGAGTAAGTTGTCATAAAAAGATGGAGCTTATAAATACTTATGTAAGTGATTAAGATGACTAAAATGCAGTTACATTAAAGGTTTTGTAAGGTCAAAATTTAATGTACTGATGTTAAACTAAAATTTCTCTAAGCTCATAATAACCAGGCTATCTTTAAAATATCATATTGTTCTTGATAACATTTACCAAAAACTGTCTTAAAAATGGTTTTTGTTTTGTCAAGATAACTGTCAGGAATTTTTGGTGCTATAGATTAATTTACAAATTTACCAAGACAACAAGAGCTTATTAAAATTCAGAGAAGCAAGATGCAGCCGAGCACAGGGAGTGCTGCTACACTGATAATAGGGTTGAGACAGATTTACCTATGTAAAGCAAAGTAAAAAAAAAAAAAAAAAAAAAAAAAATCAAAGCCAAAGCGCACCCTCCAGACAGATAAAAGAAAAAAAAACTTAAAAAGGAGCACCACACTACCTCTAGTTTTTATTGGAGTCAACAGAGCGCAGATGTTAGTCCTACTCCTTCCAAATAGCAGTCAGAGGGAATTTTTGGTCTGGGATGTCCAGATTGGGCATCCACTGTTATTTTAGGGGGACTCCACTGACTACAGGTTGGTGGGATCCTGCTGTATGTCACGTGCCATGTGTTGATGTCAACAATCTGGGATGTGATCCCTTACCAACATCTAAGCCATGATTCTTGGCCATTAGGTTTCCTAACTCCACTCTTAGTCCCCATAAATATTTACCTGTGTTCTCTGGTGATTCTTGTCAGGGTTTTGACTACTGAGGTAACTGAGTCATGACTAATAAAAGTTCATTTAAGAGTTGGTTTATGTAAAATTTTCTAGATGACCTCATGTTAAACAAGTGTTGTCTTGGGTGCTTCTACTGCAGTCAGTATCCCATATGTGTATGTGGCTGGGCTATTTGGGGTCACTAACACTGTTCCCCCCCACACACACACCCCCTGCAACTGATGATAAAATCTAAGGTTTTACTTCAAGGGCAACAACTAAACTAATATGTATATATAACCTCTATAGAGCTGTGATGCTATTGCTGGCTCCTGTATACTAAATATGTTTATGTTTTTCAAATATATCAAGCCTTCTAAAATACAAAATTTAGTTAAACATGGTAACAAAAAGTTAGTGGTACGATATACCATTCTGTTAGTTGCTAAACTGTCCATCAGAATTTTAACCATGACTCTTAAGTTTTTGTCATTACAGTTCTGATCCTTCTGGGGCATTTACAATCAAGTCCATAAAAATGACTCTAATAACTACTTATGTGTCAACCAGGTTAGCTTTTTAGACGTCTGCTTTTGTTGGATTTTGTTTTGTATTGATTGTCCTTGTCTACAAGCCCACTGCCTAAGAACCAAAAGGGTCTACTTGGCACTGACTCCCATCTGATCTGTTCGTTACTTCCCCCTGCTCTCTCCTGACGTAGGACCAAAACCAACCAACCAAACAAAATCCAGGAAAGAGCAAATCCTCACGATGAGGAAAAAAAATGACCAATCAAGAAAGATCTCCAGTCTAAGGCCATACCACATTAAACATGCCCAATCTCATCTGGTCTCAGAAGCTAAGCAGGGTCGGGCCTGGTTAGTACTTGGATGGGAGAAAGATCTTCAGAGGAGACCGCTCAGAGACGAGCAGTTTGGAGACAAGGGGGGGAATGCTGTCAAAGTTCAAATGGAATCACTGGTGCCAGACCTCTCCAAAATAGCCAAGGCTGAGAGGATTAAGGAAATGGTTCTTATACATGTATGGCTATCTGGCATTAAAGCCCTTCCAGACACAAACTCATATTTTTTTAAACAGGGTCTTCTACTTAAATAGAGACAAAGTGACTCTTTTTACTGGCTCTAAACATGTCCTTTGATACTTAAAGATGGTGGTTTTAACTTTTTTAAAACAATGCATTTTCTTGGACACATATACTGATAGTGTATTATTGCCATGGTACTTCTACTCAGTAAAGCAAACAAACAAAAAACTAAATGATACTGCCTGGGTAAAAGAATAAAATGTCCAAGCATTAAAAGTCCATTAGAGGGGCCCTTTTGTTGTTATCTTGTTTACTCCCACTGCAACAGGACAACAGCCCTGCTCTAGTCAGGCGGAAACTCAAACACGGGACGCACCCCTGCTCTCCTGTACACACTTGAACTCTTACCTTTTGGGTTGGCCCCTGCAAGGTCCCCTCCCCCCATGTACTGAATGCTTAAGAGAGCCATTGTTGGGACCTCTGCACAGCCGTACTTTATATCACACACCCACCAACAGGTCGGGTGTTCCATCGGCTCATATACTCCCCAGGTTTGTGAGGTTGTTGGTAAGTGATACTAAAAGCCCCAGAGTAAAAATCCAATCCAAGGCTACAGTTGTCATGGAAAGCAGGGCGATGGGTCTTGTCTTGGGAGCATGTTTGATGTTAGCCTGCCTGGTTCCCTTGACATTGTGGTCCATCAGGACTATTATAGAGCACACTCTAGAGAAAAACAGCCTCCCATGTAATGATGCTACGAAAATACAAACCCCTGAATCAAGATGATGCTCTTTGACCTTAGGTGGGTCTAAGCATCGAAGGGGGGGAATAATGTAGCAGGGAGGAGGATTAGAAAAGAAACAGACGGGCTGTGTTCTGATAATGTAGCAGGGGGAGGGAATGGCATAGCAGAGAGAGAAAACTTACAAACTGAAACATGAAGGAGGTCACATAGCACCGGGGGAATGAAATAGCCAATGAAGTCACATGCAGACATATGTGGGTTAAGCTTGCTTCTGTAACCTGCTGGCAAGGGTATATAAGGTGAGGCCCCTTTGTTCTCGGGGCTCAGCCTTTGGACAGGAGTCCGCTGGGTCTGTGTCGGCACAATAAAACGTTGCTTCTTGCTAAACTGCCTCAGTGTCTCATATCTCAGCTTGAGATTCCTGCAACAGTGGCAGGCTGGTTACACTGATCACTTCTACCATGGAAGGGCAGTGCTTGGGCCTCACTGGAATAGATACTTGTTCTTCATATGGATTTGCCTTCCATGCACAGAATGTTTTTGCCATGGGCTTACAGACTACCTGATTCACTGTAATAGTACTCCACACAGCATGGCTTTTGGCCAAGGGACTCTTTGGATGGTCAAAGAATGGGCAATGGGCTCAGACTCACAGACCACATGTTTCCCACCATCCTGGGCAGCTGGATTGACAGGAAGCAGTTACAGAGCCAGCTGGGTAGCAGTGCCTTGCAGGGCTGGGCAAGGTTCTTCAGAAGACTGATTGCTCTGAATCAGGTTTAATACATGGTGCTGCTTCTTCCACAGCCAGGACTCACGGGTCCAGGAATTACGAGGTGGATATGAGAACGGTACCACTCACCCTGAGTTACCCAATAGCAAAAACTCTGCTTCCTGTGGCTAGAGGGGTGGCTCAAGGGGTAGAGTGCAAGTGCACGGTCCTTAGTTCTTTTTTTTTTTTTTTGTTACTGTTCTTCATATATCATTTTTTTTTCATTTTTCTTTTATTATTCATATGTGCATACAAGGCTTGGTTCATTTCTCCCCCCTGCCCCCACCCCTTCCCTTACCACCCACTCCACCCCCTCCCTTCCCCCCCCCAATACCCTACAGAAACTATTTTGCCCTTATTTCTAATTTTGTTGTAGAGAGAGTATAAGCAATAATAGGAAGGAACAAGGGGTTTTGCTGGTTGAGATAAGGATAGCTATACAGGGCATTGACTCACATTGATTTCCTGTGCGTGGGTGTTACCTTCTAGGTTAATTCTTTTTGATCTCACCTTTTCTCTAGTTCCTGGTCCCCTTCTCCTATTGGCCTCAGTTGCTTTTAAGGTATCTGCTTTAGTTTCTCTGCGTTAAGGGCAACAAATGCTAGCTAGTTTTTTAGGTGTCTTACCTATCCTCACCCCTCCCTTGTGTGCTCTCGCTTTTATCATGTGCTCAAAGTCCAATCCCCTTGTTGTGCTTGCCCTTGATCTAATGTCCACATATGAGGGAGAACATACGATTTTTGGTCTTTTGAGCCAGGCTAACCTCACTCAGAATGATGTTCTCCAATTCCATCCATTTACCAGCGAATGATAACATTTCGTTCTTCTTCATGGCTGCATAAAATTCCATTGTGTATAGATACCACATTTTCTTAATCCATTCGTCAGTGGTGGGGCATCTTGGCTGTTTCCATAACTTGGCTATTGTGAATGGTGCCGCAATAAACATGGATGTGCAGGTGCCTCTGGAGTAACAGTCTTTTGGGTATATCCCCAAGAGTGGTATTGCTGGATCAAATGGTAGATCGATGTCCAGCTTTTTAAGTAGCCTCCAAATTTTTTTTCCAGAGTGGTTGTACTAGTCTACATTCCCACCAACAGTGTAAGAGAACGGTCCTTAGTTCAACACCCACTGCCACCAAAAAATTTGTTTCCTATTCCTGTGACCTTATGCTCTGCTGGCCTGGAAGTCTTGGTTCCTGAAAGGGAAGTGCCTCACAGAGACACAACAGTGATTCCACTGGATAGGAAATTACAACGCCACCTCCCACAGTGGCCTCCTCGTGCCCAAGTCAGAAGGCTGAGAAGGGAGTCAGGGTGTTGGCAGGGGTAACTGACCCAGACCACAAAGGGGAACTGAGTGCTCCACGGTGCAGGTAAGGAAGAAAGTGTCTGCAGGGCAGGAGATCCCTCAGGATGCTTCTTAGTATTATCATGCTCTGTTATTAAGGTCAATGTCCCACATCTGCAACCCCAGCATTTGAGAAGCAGAGGGGGGAGAAGCATGGGTTTGAGGCCTAGACAGCCTCGAGTCTGTACCGGCACAATAAAACATTGCTTCTGTTAAACTGTCTCAGTGTCTTGTATCTCAGCTTGAGATTCCTGCAAGAGTTTATATACCTTGCCTGGAAGGAAAAATGGCCAGACGTGTGACTATATTCTGATTCACAGGCTGTACCCAATGGTTTGGCAGGATGCTCTCAAACAACATAAACAAACAAAAAAGCCAGTGGAAAACTGTAACAGGCAGGATGGCAAATGGCCTGGAAAATTCTCATAAGTTTCCTACTTGGTTCTGTTTGTGTGAAGACCACTGACCAATGCATGAGGGAAGAGGACATGTGGGAGTGACTGCAAAGGCAGACTCAGACCCCTACCACAGCTCTCTCCAAGCCACCCGGGGAGGAAAGTAACCCAGTAATTCCACCCTGCAACCAAGGAAAACACATTCAACAATGTCACCTGTTTTAAAGCTCTTAAGGAGAAACCAAGACCAACATTCTACCTGTCTCTGTAGAGCAAGTTCACCATCAAGTTCCTCAAGTTTTCTCTCCAGCTTCCACTTCAGATTCTCATACTGCTCCCGTTGGTGGTCGATCTCACCATTCTTGTCACTGTGGTGATAAGACATAGCCCTAAGAGAGCCTTACTGAATATTTACCAAATGCACACAGTACAGGGTGCAATTTACACATGGAGATGGTATACTGCTTTGCTGCAGGGCTAGAGGAAGCAAAACCTCTAGCCCTGCCTGTTACCCTTAGGGTGACTGCCTACACAAGAACAAACACAATATAGAGAGCCCAGGACCCAGGAGCTTATCATCACCAGATACCAAGACCAAGGTAACATAGCTGTGAATAAGCAAGTCAGAAAAACAAATGAAGCCTGGTGGAATGGCTCAAGCAGTAACAGTGCCTGCCTAGCAAGCATAAGGCCTTGAGTTCACACCTCAGGGCCACCAAAAAAAAAAAAAAAAAGAAAGAAAGAAAAACAAAAAGAAAAGTAGAAAATCTGAGCAAATCAAGTGAAATCTGAGAACTGAAAAGTACAAAAACAACAAGAAAAAAACCTCACTGGATAGACTCGATGGCAAAATGACATGCCAGAAGAGGGCATCAGTGAACTTGAGACCACTTCATCTGAATGACAGAGAAACAATTAATTGAAAACAAACAAACAGAGCCCCAGGGACTTGTGGCACAAAAGCAAAGACCTAAGACTTGTGCCCTCAGAGGCCCAGGATGGAGGTATGGGACTGAAATAGTATTCAAATGTGGCCAAAAGAGCACAGATCTGGAGAAAAAGAATGGTAAAAGAAGAGGAAATGGGCTGGAGGTGCGGCTCAAGCAGGAGAGTGCCTGCTTTGCAAATGTGAAGCTCTGAGTTCAAACTCTAGTGCCATCAAGAAAAAAGGAGACACACTGTAAGACAGGACAAAGTACTTTTAACAGGACACATTAAACTCTCAAACAGGACTGGCTCAAGTGGTTGAGCGCCTGCTTTGAAGCCCTGAGTTTAAACCCCAGTGCCACCAAAAAGTAAAGTAAAGAAAAAGTAAAGTAAAATAAAATAACCTCTCAAACAGCTCATGAAGAGGAAAGTCAGGACTTGGAGGGAAGGCTACCTGGCCCCACTGTTGCAATGCTCAGCCACCTACCTGGGACCCTTTCAGTGATGTCTAGGAACAACCTAGTGCAGCTGGGGCTGGAAGTCCACTGAGACCTCCCTCCCCTACTGCAGGGAGCTGGCCTCCAGGCTCTCCATCCAGCCCTTGCCTGGTTCCCTGGGAAAGTGTCACCACACTGCAATGCTTGGGTCAAATGACCACCTACTGGCACTTAGCATCTACACTGAGAGACACTGCAGAGGGACCATGGCACCTTGGGCTTTCCTCAGAGAGTGGCTCTTGTGACTCTATGTTCATTACAGGAGATACTGGATCCAGTGGGAAAGGGCCTTCTGAGCCAAAGTGGCACTGTATCTATCCACATGGGTCTCCTTTCCTTGTACCTGACGGGCAACAGAAAGTCATTCTGTGAAGAGGAGCATCTGCAGCTGGTGGAGTGGCTTAAGTGCTAGGCAGAGTGCCTGCCTAGCAAGTATGAGGCCCTGAATTCAAACTCTAGTGCCGTCCAAAATAAAAAGAGGAACATCTGGTATTGTCCCATTGGCTACCCCACAACTGTCTTAGACCCTTCTGGGCACACAGGCCAGGATGTGGCAGAACTCAATAAATACACTGCCATCAAGAAAGTGGCCAACAACAGACTGCGAAATGAGTTGTGGACACTAGTGTCCTGGAGAGAACAATATGTACCATTCAGTGATTTTCACTTCGACATCTCACCTTTCCTAAAAGAAATGGCTTTCTTGAATGAGAATATATGACTTTTGTGTTTTTGAGAAGTGCTTCAAAATGCTGTTTACATTAGCAGAATCTGTAACAACATGAAAAATCTCTAGGCTCTTACAGCGTGCTCTTCCTGCGCTGCTCTGCACACATAAGCATCATACTCAGAGACAGACCACATACATGCCAGTTGTTAACTTAAATGTGCTACTTCTGAAATGTGGGACAGGGAGATAGGTTGGGAGATTTTTTAAGTGAAGCTTGCCTTATCTTTCTTACATACCGTCTCATCAAAACTCTGAACACTATGGTTTGTGAGTGCAGCAGAGGGGAATGTGAGTTCTGGATGCCCAGCCTTCAGAACCCCACAAATGGATGCTTTAGGTTTTTAATGTCAGCTTTAGATTCTTAAGTCTGCTCATTTGGTTGTTTTGTTTTAGGGGTTTGAACCTGGAGCTTCGCACTTGCCCAGCATGCACTCTACTACTTGAGTCATGCCCCCAACCTTTTGGTTTTAGTTATTTTGTGGGTCTTACATTTATGCCCGGGGTAGCCCGGACCTCAAGCCTCCTATTTATGCTTCCCACATAGCTAGGATGACAGGCATGTACCACCATGCTCAGCTAATTTGTTGAAATGGGGGGGGGGGTCTCAAAGGCGCTAAAAATACACGATGGAGAAAAGACAGCCTCTTCAACAAAAACTGCTGGGAAAACTGGTTAGCAGTCTGCAAAAAAACTGAAACTAGATCCATGTATATCACCCTACACCAAGATTAACTCAAAATGGATCAAGGATCTTAATATCAGACCACAAACTCTAAAGTTGATACAGGAAAGAGTAGGAAATACTCTGGAATTAGTAGGTATAGGTAAGAACTTTCTCAATGGAACCCCAGCAGCTCAGCAACTAAGAGATAGCATAGATAAATGGGACTTCATAAAACTAAAAAGCTTCTGCTCAACAAAAGAAATGGTCTCTAAAACTAAAGCAGATACCTTAAAGCAACTGAGGCCAATAGGAAAAGGGGAACAGGTACTAGAGAAAAGGTCAGATCAAAAAGAATTAACCTAGAAGGTAACACCCATGCACAGGAAATCAATGTGAGTCAATGCCCTGTATAGCTATCCTTATCTCAACCAGCAAAAACCCTTGTTCCTTCCTATTATTGCTTATGCTCTCTCTTCAACAAAATTAGAAATAAGGGCAAAATAGTTTCTGCCGGGTATCGAGGGGGTAGGGGTGAGAGGGAGGGGGTGTGGTGGGTGGTAAGGTAGGGGGTGGTGGAGGGGGGAAGAAATGACCCAAACATTGTATACACATATGAATAAAAAATAAAAAAAAAAAGAAATGGGAGGGTGTCTCATAAACATTTTGCCCAGGCTAGCCTTGAATGGTGAACTTCCTGATCTCTACCTCCTGAGTGGTTGATTACAGACATGAACCACTGTACCCATCAGTTCATTTGGTTTTAAAATTAATATATATTTCACATTAAAATAATTGTAAGATTGGGCTGGCAGAGTGGCTCAAGTGGTACGAGTGCCTGCCTAGCAAGTGTGAGACCCTGAGTTCAAACCCCAGTGCGAGCAAAAAAAGAAAAAAAATTACAAGCTCAAATGTGTTTTATTAAAATAATATAGCTCTGTAATTAATGCAACAAATTCCAAATATTTAAACCAATCTTGGACAGTTTCAGAGTTATGGCAAGACAGTACAAGATATCCAGGCCTTGTCTTAGTGTTCACCCAATACTCAGAGGTCATCATGCACCTGGCTACTGAGACTGTGCAGGCCTGTGGCCTGGAGTCTGCAACCCAGAGTGAACACACAGCGAGAGTGGGAACCATCCAGCAGCTAACTGGGAGCAGGAGGTATATTGTGGAGGAGAGGAAAGGGGAGGGGCGACAGTATTCACCTGTGGACACGCTCCAGCTCCAGGCGGTACTCCTGCAACCTCAGCTGTTGCTGCTGCTGCAGCTCCTCCACGTGCCTGGCCTCTCTGGCAAGTGCCTGCTTCAACTTGGCCACCTGAATCTTGAGTTCACTCACTTCTGCCTGCCTGGCCTCCTCTTGTCCCCTGGCCTGGGTGAATGCAGCATCATAGCGCTCCAGCTCACGGTCCCGCTCCTCTAGCACCTGCAGGTTGTAAACGAAGTCCTCTTGCAGGTGCTGCAGCTTCCCCTGCGCCTCCTCCAATCGATTGTGCGCGTCCTGCAGAGCTGCCTCCTGCAGCTGGGCGTGGTGAGCCTGCAGAGCTCGCCATTCCTCTTCCTTGTGAATCAGCAGCTGGCTCAGGGCCTGCTCGGAGCACAGTGGCAGCATGGCAGCACCTGCAGCAGAGAGCATAGCAGGGGATGCACCATTAGGGACTCCAACCTTTCTACAATGCCCACCCCTGGTCCCTTAGCCAGTTAGTGGGGTCAGAGGCACAGGAGATGCTCTGGCCCAGGTACCAGTTGTCTGGTTGCACCCTAGTTTTGAAGTGGGAGAGGCTCAGAGCCATGAGGCAGCACCAAGGCCAGACCTCAATGGCTCATCTGACCTCAACCATGGGCTCCTTCTACCCTATCCTCCTTACAGTACAGGGGACCCAGGGCTATAGCAGAAGGAAAGGTGGGAATCATGGTTTACACACCTAGTTTCACAAAGCACTTGCTCCATTTTGCAGTTTGGAACACTGAGGCTGCTAAGCAGCTGAGCTGGGACTGAAAGCTGCCCTGGGCCCTTCCCACCCTGTGCTCTACTCTTGGAGACAGAACTCAGATTCCTAGAAGATTCCAACCCATGACAGTTCGCTCTCTTCTTTTACTGCCAATCCATCAGGGACTGATGTTTTTGTAAAATAATAAAAATGAAGTGCTAAAACAATGAAATTATAAAAAAATAAAGATAAGAAATATCAGGTCCATTTTTTTTTTTTTTTGAGAGGGTGTCTCACTAAGTTGCCCAGGCTGGCCTTGAACTTTCTATCCTCCTGCAATAGCCTGGCAGAGTAGCTGAGATTACAGGTGCATGCCACTGTGGCTTTAATTTTTTGATTATTAGAATCAAAATCACAAAACTACTTTATTAAGTTCCCAAGAAGTCTCTAAAAACCTCTTACTCTTATCTCTGTGTCTGCTGAGAACTAGCCATACAGGCAGTGACTAGTGGTAGCCAGAGCCACACCTGACAGTCTGCTTCTTGTCAGGGTGTACTAGAGACTGCTAGTGGTCCTGGTTAGACCCAGGTCCCAGTATTGGGCAGAGAAGGGGTGGTTTCTGATACACAAAATCAGTTAGCCTGGGACTCCCTGGCTTAACTTATGCTACTCATAGGAAACCCAAGGCCACTTGTAGGAAAGGACACAGGCCACCAGTGTTAGGCACCACCAGCCAGGCAGGGGCCCAAGAGCCAAGTCACCTTTTGAAGTCCACAGTGCTTGAATGACATCCTTCCCCACAAGCAATTTTTCTAGAAGGGTCACATGGAGGCCTGAGGAGGGCTCCTGGCAGTAACATTAGTGTATTGCTATATCCCAAAGAATGGAGCATGTCCGACTCTTGATAAATAAGGGCTTCTTTTTTCTTTGTTTTCATTTCTGCTTTTTTTTTGTTTTGAGACAGGATCTCATTAGGTAGTCCAGTGGCCTCCAACTCACTATGTAGCCTACTATGAACTGGTGATCCTCCTGCCTCAGCCTCCCTATGGCTGGGATTACAGGCATGGGCCACCACACTCAGCTTTAAGTAGGTCTTCTTTAAAAAGAAAAAACTACACTGCATCGGATCATATCAACTCACCAGCTTGCAGAGAACCTTGTAGGTGAGGGGTGATGGGCAACAGAGAGCACTAAATGGGAAGACAATAGGTTTCCCCAGAGCCAACGCCTCACCTCCACCTGAGTCAACATAAGCAAGGTGTTAGTAAAGCAAATGTTCAGACAACACTCAGACCAGAGAACCTCAGGGGTTTGTTTTTGTGGTGTGTTGTATGAATGTGTGTGTATTTGCATTAACTCCATAATTGTTAAGCCAACAGCCACTCTCTAAATCCACAAGAATACTACTTTTTAGAGACAAAAAGTCCATTTCACTCCTAAAGTTACTGATAACAAAAATCAGTAACAGGGCCGGGTGTGATGGTTCATGCCTATATGAGAAAGTTGTGAGACCTTATTTCAAAAACAAGCTGGAGGCTAGGGAAATGACAAGTGATAGAGTGTCTGACTACCAAGTTCAACGTCCTGAGTTCAAAACCCAGTACAGCCAAAAAAAGCCAGGCATGGTGGCACAAGCTTGTAATCTCAGAGGTGGAGGTCAGAGGATCATGATCTGAGCCCACTCTAGGCAAAAAGTGTGAGACCTGACCTGAAGAAAAAAAAAGTCAGTGACAAAATAAGAAAAATTAAAGAGAAATTGTAAATAGTCTGGTCCAGTGTTTGGAGAATCCTAAGATACTCCATCAGGACTAAAGAAAAAAAGAGTGCATTTTGCAGGAGAAAACTGGGGTTCCCCAGTGGACCATGGGAACACCTTTGCTTCTCTGGACTCTGTGCAATGGTGCTTAGACACCAACAAAGAGGGATTGCTATATGAAAAACACCAGGAACTGGGAAAGCTAGACACTAGCTGATGGCCAGATAATTATTGCGCATAATCCCCGAGGGCACTGGAAAGCAAGGTACCAACAGGCTGGAGCACACAACCTGTGACTCTTTCATCAGGAAAGAGTAAGGTAGCTCCTCAGGCAAAGAAAGTGCTTCCTTGGCATTTGCATTCACACCTGAGGAACTATCTTGCTACAGAACAACTAATTACATAGGGCTCAGCAGATGCTTCTGTAAAAGCCCAGACAGTAACTGCCCAGGCTTTGAACTGTTTGGTCTATGTCACAACTACTCAACCCCTAGTAAAAGTGGCCACAGAGTAGACAGTAGGGGGTTGGGTTCCACAAGCCTGCCTTGCTACCTTCATGCTGCCATGTAGGTGACAAATATGACAAAGCTTCTAAAGGCTGGTCCTAGTAGTTCCCAACACTTTAGGGGTCCAGGTACAAGCTCCAAATAGACATAAACATCCATCCATAATTCTCTCTGGTGTGCACAAGGGGGTTCTACATGGCAGGACAGGCACATACACTGGTCTGGTGAGACAGGATGCCACTACAGGAGCAGAAAGAGGACGCCCAGTCCTCTGCATGAGAAAGGGCTAGCTATGCAAAGTCCCAAGTCCTCAGAGACACAGGGTATAGGAGCACAGCAGGCTGAGTGCTGCCAAGATGAACTGGAAGCAGCAGTGCAGGAAGGAACTGCAGAGACTGTGGGCCCATCACGAGTTGCTTAGCAGGTCACAATGGCTAGATACACCAGAGCTCTTCTAGAGTCCTGGGTTGGTGCTTTTCTCAACAGATGCATACCACTCTCACTGGAGTGAGACTCAGTTCCCCAAGCTAGCCACTCAGACCTGGAGTACATCCAACCTTCGCTGGAGCTCGCAGTCCCTACTGACTACCTGAGAGCCTTCCACCCTATGCCTCTGCCTCCTAGCCTCCCATGGCCCATCCAACAGAACAACCATCCTGCTAAACTAGCCATGATTCCTTGCTGTCTCCTGCATACCCAGCCACCACATCTTACTGCAAGAGACGAAATTGCCCCTCTGCTCCACACTCCCCCTTTTGTGGCAGCCAACGGAATCTTTTTAAAAAATGCCTAACCATGACTGCCTGGTACACTTAGAACATGTGGACCAGAGGCAGCTACCCACCATTGCCACGTTCTCTCAGTGCCTGCACCTGAGCTGCAGCTGCCTGGGCCTGAAAGGCTACTCCCAGCCCTCCCGTCACCAGCACAACTCAAACGTTACCTCAGGAAATCATTCCTAACCTGCCGCCCCAACTAGTATAACACCAGTAAGATGTTTGGCTGGTTAAGATCTGTTTGGCCCAGTCTTGGCAACAGTTTCCTACCACTAGGTCATGCATAAACCTGAGCACACTCATAAGGAAAGAATCAGGATTTTAGCAAACATATGACATTAATGGCACCAATATCACTGTGATCTTCCATGACAGAATCACCCACACACAGTGCCCATGAATCTTTAGGAGAGTTCTCTGCAGTTGCACACCGAGGTTGGCAGTCAACAGGCCTGTCTCCTGAGGACCACCTGTTGTGCCCTGTCCTGTGCTAGACTTCCTGTCACCAGGCTCACCTCTTCAATTCATTGGCTACACAGCCACCCATGGGAATCACTCTTCTAAGATGGAAATCTCACTATGTAGTTCAGTTCTGTTTAACATCAGCTTGTGGCTCCCAGCCATTTTCAAAATAAAGTTCAACCTCCTTGGCACAGCATCCAAGACCCCAGCTAGGCCCACTACCGCTCCCTCTTGGCTTCCAGCTGCTCCCACAGGTCCACAGCTTGATATTTTTGTCCCTGACACATGCTACTCTTTGCCTAAAAGGCCCTTTGGCCTCTTATTGGGGAAGATACTTCCTACCAGGTCTCAGGACTCAGCAGGTCACCCTCTGCAAGAACTTCTGTGGGCTGGGCCAAGCAAGTGGCACAATTCCCTGTCCTTTCCTCTGCTCAGTGCTGACCCAGGCACACGGTATCTTAGAGTTCTGGGTGAGATGAGAGTCTCTCCAGGGTTTTAAATGGGTGACAAGTGAGGTGACTATCAGCCAGCGAGAGAGCAACTCCTGCTGAGCTTTGTCAGTCAGCTACACAGAATCTGCTGAGCTCCAGACACCAAGAGCAAGGTGCCACAGCTTGGGATTCCCTTCCTTCTTACCCATACAGAACAGCCAGCCCCACTTCTGTACAAATCCCCCCAAACGATGATCTTCAAAGATGAGATTAATCAGCTTTGAACAATACAGACTCAAAATCTGGACCAATCTCTCTGTCAGCGTGCAGATGTCTCCAGCAAACACCAGGTTTACAAGAAGACTACACAAGGTCTCTGGGGAGCAACAGGAGGAACTTCTAGAGACAAGGGGGACCCAGCCACCTGGGCTGTACCCTGCTATACATGGACTCCAGGATAGCAGTCAGGAGGCTGCTGCCCAAGCAGCAAACAGAACAGCCCCAGGCAGGACATCTCGTCACTTTGATTTTTTTTTTTTTTTTTTTGTGGAACTGAGGTTTGAATTCAGGACTTTGCACTTGCAAAGCAGGAGCTCTAGTGCTTAAGCCATACCTCCAGTCCATTTTGCTCTAGTTATTTTGGAGATTGGGGAGGTGGGGAGGGGTCTCATGAACTATTTGCCCGGGCTGACCTCAAACCATAATCCTCCTGATCTCAGCCTCCCAAGTAGCTACGATTAGGATTACAGGCGTGAGCTACTGGCACCTGGCTTTTTTTTTTTTTTAAACACTGAGATTTTTTTTAACTTTTTAAAACCTTTTTTGATCTACTGGGGATATTGAAAGTATGCCTGTCAAGTCCAAAATGCACTTAGAAATCTCTGGGTTTGGAAAGATGGAAATAACTTTTGGTGAAAGGCATGATTCCCCAGACTTCCAGGATGCAGAAGCCCCAGCTGAAAAATATGTCTCATTAGTGAATAGAACAAAGACAACCTCAGCCCAGCTGTCAACCATGGCCTGCTTGTGCCCCAGTGTTAAGACAATGCCACAAACAATATGGTGATGTGTACAGCACCTCCAGCCGTAAGTAAACCTGACCAGGCTGCAGTCCTGAGCACACGGCAAGGGAACAACACACGCAGCATAGCCGGAGGAGTGCAGGAAGAGGCTCAGAACTCTGGGACATCACTCCATAGAGTGTGACAGGGCCAAAGACTGCCAGAGCTAAGAATAGGACCCAAAGCCAAGTACCTCTTCACAGCCGGCATCCTACTTCACAAGAAAGGGTTCAGACAAAGAGTGAGTCCCAAGGTCATAAGAAAAGGAGGTACCTGGGAGATACAGAGCATTCCCAGCAGGAGGACCAGCCTTGTCCCTATGGTTTCCCCAACTCTCCAGCAAGCATGCTGCAGCTGCTGTATCCTGGATAAATGGGAGGAGTGTGCTATCTTCCTGCTTTCTGCACTACCAGACTCTCAAAGACTCAGTGTGCTGTCTGGTCTACACATGTGGTAGGGGAACTGAAACCCTTCTGTTCAACTGGCTAAAAATGTGGAGCAATGTTTTAGAATAAATATTTATTCATACTTAATTGGAAAAAGCACTTCATGATCCCAACATAAGCAGTTGCAGATCCAGAAAGTTAGACAAAAGGACAATTTATAAAGGCTGAAAGTGAGTCAGTAGACATTATGAACAAGCTGTCTGAGCACACCAAATGGGCACTCAGAGCAGCATTTCCTCTGGCGCCTGCTCCTGTCCTACATGTTTTGTTTTTTTTGCAGTACTGAGGCTTGAACTCAGGGCCTTTACCTGGAGCCACTCCACCAGCCCTTTTTTATGAAGGGTTTTTTGAGATAGGGTCTTGTAAACTATTTGCCCAGGGCTGGCTTTGAACCTCAATCCTCCTGATCTCAGCCTCCTGAGTAGCTAGGATTGCAGTCGTGAGCCACCGGCACCCGGCTCTGTCTTATGTTTTTAGCATAGAAGCTACATATGGAGAAAATGTGAAATTTGTCCTTCTAGGTCTGGTTTATTTTGCTTAACATGATGATCTCTAGTTCCACCCTTTTACCTACCAACAACATGATTCTGTAAGGACTAGGGATAGAAGCCGGGACCTGTGGCTTGCTAGGCAGTGCTCTACTGCTTAAGCCATGCACCCAGGGCTTTCCTTGATTTTTGTTTTAAGATAGGATCTTGCTAACTTTTCCCAGGCTGATCTGGAACTTGAGACCCTCCTGCCTCCACCTATCTGACTTCATTCCTCTTTATGGCTGAACAACAGTCCACTCTGTATATATTTTCCAGTAGGTTTTGGTTTCTAAACATTACCTTCTAAACTAAATGGAGTCAGGGCTTCATAGGGAAATGATTGATTCCAGGCACACTGAGGAGAACACAAGCCTGAGCTGTTTTGTGATGCCAGAAAATAAGGAAGTGCTCTGAAGTGTTGAGACATGCCTCATTATGGACAATTTAAGCAACTTAATAAATGACAGCAATGAATTATAACCTATGAAATGCAAATAAAATTAAAATATCTAGACTAGCATTAAAAATAATTGAATAAACCAAGAGTGGTGGCACACACCTATAACACTAGCACTCAAAAGGCAGAAGCCAGAGGATCGGGAGGCAGAGGCCGGAGACGCATGAGTTTGAGACCATCCTGGGCCCATTTATTTGAGATCCCATCTCAAAAACAAACAACAAACAAACAAACAAAAACCAATAAAAATTGAGTAAATAGAAAGATTGCAAGAAGGGAAAGTTCTTTTTTTTGTTGTTGTTGTGGTACTGGGGTTTAAACTCAGGGCCTCATGCTTGCTAGGCAGGCACTCTACCACCGGAGCCCCTCCGCTAGCCTGGGAAGGTTCTTTCTTACAGTAGAATTCCATCTACTCAATGTAGGAATAATGGAAATAGAGAAACCATTCGGCAAACTCACATTAACAGTTATTTCAGGTCGGAGGCTATCAGAAGCATAGAGGAGCAAACATCCAAGGCACCCTGCCTCTATACTGCTGAGCACCATTAACAGGCAGCATAGGTGCTAGTTCTTTGCCAGCTTAGGATGAGGCAGAGAACACTCAGGACTGAAAACAGAGAAGGTGGCTCTTCAATTACTAGAAACACACAGGAGGGAAACAAAATCCAGGAATGAAAAAAGCTCTCAGGCCAGTTAAACAGTGGAGTGACTAGGAAATCCAGAGTTTCCTGCAGGAATGTGAGTTTATTGAATGTGAAGAGTACCTCGGGGTGAAAAAGAACAATAACACAGTATCTCAATCCAACAGGCATAGAGAAGAGTTAGCAAAAATGATTCCAGAAATGCTGATAAATTTGCAAAATTTATGCTGGACTATTTGTAAGGCCAATAAAAGGTCAAGGAGCAAACCTTGGAGGAGTCGTACAAAGGATTCTGGGATACTGATGAAAAGACAATGACCTCTGAGGCCCTCCTTGTGTGGATGTGGATGACCTCCCACCTCCCTAGGACCAGCCCTAGGCCTGTGCCATCCTTATTCCTTTGGAGGAGCTTCTGAGGTTTCCTCACCTATGCTCATGAAGGACCCTCAAGAACCCAAATGCTTTGAAGTCCTGGAACAAGACCCCTCCACAGGCAAGTCCAGGCCAGATTTGTTTCCTTCTCCCAGGACCCTCCCAGCCCCAGCAGCAGTGGCTGACCTCTTCTCACTGTGATCCAGGTTCTAAATAAACTCAGTGGCAAAGTGAATTCCAGTTCAGCCTGAAAGGCAACAGAATAGTCCAGTAATTCATGTTTCTACTCAATGTAAGAAGAATAAAATGTGAAATTAAAGGAAAAAAAATATTTCAAGAAACACTTATGGATGCTAAAAGTAGCTGTAGCAGGGAGGAGGATCAGAAGAAAACAAATTAGGCCTGAGTTCTGATAAGGTAGCAGTGGGGGAAGGGATGGCATAGCAGAGAGATAAAACCTAAGGAATTCAAAGGTGAAAAAGTTCACATAGCATTGGGGTAGAGGGGCACTACCCCAACTCTGTAGGGTAAAGTAGCCTACAGAATTGCATGGAACCATATATGGGTTAAACCTTGTTTTTTAAATTTTATTGCCTCTGTAACCTGTTTGCAAGGGTACATAAGGTGAGACCCCTTTGTTCTCGGGGCTCAGCCTTTGGACACGAGTCTGCTGGGTCTGTGCTGGCACAATAAAACGTTGCGTCCTGCTAAACTGCCTCAGTGTCTTGTATCTCAGCTAGCAGCCTCCCGCAACATTTCTTGGGGGCTTGTCCAGGATTGTGGGGACACAGTGAGATATCACCTCTCTTGCCACCAGGGTGTGTCCCCCCAGAAAGCCGGGAGGAGATCCCACCAGGTGCAATGGACAGCTTGATCCAGAGGAGGGATTCATCTTCCCGGTGAGTTGGAGGGAAGGCCTCGGATGCACAACAGAACCCAGTTAGGCACAGGAACCAGTGAGGGGAGGGGAGCACTGCTCATCAGACTGGTAAGAACCTGAGTTCAAATTCAGGCCTGCCTCAGGAGGCAGAAGGGGAGATTGATCACCTCCCAATGAGACACTCTAGTAACCGCCTTTTGGGGTGAAACCGTGTCTCTGAGGTTTGGGGAGTGGGGTGGAAGTACTGTGCTGTATGAGAGTGTGTGAAAGTGTGAGCCTGAGATGCAGCCCAGCTGCGAAGCAAGTGAGTAGTCCCAATCATCGGGTCCATGGCGAACTCATAAGGTCAAGGGTGAGTTCTAACAGGGCCTTCAGTCTGGGGTTTACATGGACTCACTATGGCCAAAGAGACACCTAAATCCCCCAGAGGGGAATGACAGGAGATGGACAAAGCAGCTGGTTTTCCAAAAACCCTCCCCCTCTGTGTCTGTCTGGCAGTCTGGTAACGGGAGGAGATGGGCAGAAATCAGAGTAAGAACACTCCCTTGGAGTGTATGGTTAAAAACATTAAAAAAGGGATTTAATGGAGATTATGGAGTTAAGTTAACTCCTAACAAGCTTAAGGCCCTTTGTGAAGTAGACTGCTTTTGTTGTAGGATTGCCCTGGAAGGGTCACTAGATAAACCTGTAGTTAATGAAGTTTATAGAGTCAATGTAAAAATTATTACTGTGTTCTACTGCTACTTTTAAGAAAACAGGTTTTCAAACTTATTTCAATCAGGTCTCACTAGGACGCAGACATTCAGGGGTTACTACTCTGGCTCAGACCAGAAGAGAAAAGAAAGAAAGAAAGAAAGAAAGAAGGGCGGGGGGCACAGCTTGCAACAGGAATCTTAAAATTGGGGTAGTTAAAAATGACTTTAGCCCATTTTATTCTGTTGTAAATAAAAATCTGAGATTTAATTCTCTCTTATAATACATGGGTCTACTAACAAATGGGCTTTCTATAAATTGTTTTTATACAAAAAATAATTTCAAGGTTGCTTTCTTTCTGTTTTTTTTCATACAAATATAAGGTTCTAAGTTAAAAGAGTTTATGAGTTATTTCCAACAAGTAAAATATATATATATATATATATATTTATATATATATATAGTATAAAGGATATGGTTTTAAAAATATGGTTTTAAAAATAAAAGGTTAAAAAATATTTTTAAATAATAATAATAATAGAAGGATAAAGACAATCTCCCCCAGAAGATATAAAATAAGTAGTCACAAAGATACAGAGTAAGTTGTCATAAAAAGATGGAGCTTACAGATGCTTATGTAAGTGATTAAGTTAACTAAAATCCAGTTACATTAAAGGTTTTGTAAAGTCAAAATTTAATGTACTGATGTTAAACTAAAAATTAATTCTCTAAGCTCACAACAACAAGGCTATCTTAAAAATATTGTATTGTTCTTGATAACATTTAAAATTTTGTCTTAAAATTTTTGTTTTCTCAAGATAACTGTCAGGAATTTTTGGTGCTACAGGTTAATCCACAAATTTGTCAAGACATCAAGAGTTTATTAAAACACAGAGAGACAAGAGGCAGCTGAGCACAGGGAGTGCTGCTGCACTGATATGAGGGTCAAGACAGATTTACTTATGTAAATCAAAGTTAAAAAAAAAAAAGCTAAAGTGCACCCTCCAGATAGGATAAAGGGAAAAAAAAAAAAAACTCAAAAAGGAGCACTACATTGGAAGTCAAGACCTCTAGTCTTTATTGGACTCAGCAGAGTCCTACTCCTTCCACATGGCAGGCGGAGGGAATTTTTGGCCTGGGATGTCCAGATTGGGCCTATTATTTTAGTGGGGGGCTCCACTGACTATAAGTTGGTGGGATCCTGCTGTATTTCATGAGCCATATATTAATGTCAACAATCTGGGATATGATCCCTTATCAATGTCTGAGCCATGATTCTTGGCCACTGTGTTTCCTAACTCCACACTTAGTCCCCATAAATATTTACCTGTGTTCTCTGGTGATTTTTGTCAGGGTTTTGACTATTAAGGTAACTGAGTCATGTTCATTTAGGTCTAGGTCAAAATCTAGATCAAGGTCTTAGACTAATCCTAAATCCAGGGGCCACTGATATAGTATAAACTATGGTACTTTCTAGGCATGGATCATTCATTTACTCAATAGTTTGGTATACTTAAGTTATCAGGAATACATGTTGCAATGATGCATAAAACACTTGTTAGTTTTCCCTGTACCAGGCAGTGGTTGTATTAAAATAATATGCTGTTGAGAAGCCACTCTTAAGAGTCCAGTTTGTTTAATGTTAAGGGCAGCTACCAATTTGTGGTGTCTCTGTATATTTTTGTAAAGATTCTCATTCTTTACGCTTGAATTATCTGGTGAAAAGTTGTTGGTTGGCCATAATTTGCAACACTGTCTTATTAAAGATAAATTTTCATATTTGGTAGAACTGTTAACCTAGAAATGTAGCTCGCTGATAAGATAGAATGATACAAAAGTGAGATTGTAGCCCCATTACCACACTTGCTGTTCAGACACATTTAGGTTCAGGGTGGACTTTTATGTCTTGTCAAGATATCTAGGCCCATGATAACAGTTTATTTGTGATGCAGTGTGGAATAGATCTTTTCTTAGCCCCACTGTCTTGGGGAGTGATGCAACTGGGTTAGGTAGCATTTTGAGGAAGAGCGAGTATTTTACTGAAACATGGACCCTTCACTACTTTTTTCTGTCCTAAGATTTGGAATATAAAAACATCAGAAAAACTCCCCTTAAAACTTAAACATGTCAATGATGACAAAAATAATTTTAAGGGGAAAAGATATTTTTACATAAAGTTATTCTAAAATTTAAGGAGTATTTTTGACCATTGTTACTTAGTTTTCTTGCTGTCAGAAGCATTAAATTGTTTCCAAAATAGATTTTGTGTTTGCGCAAAGTGTAAAAAATGAATTTTGATGCTTACAGCACTTGGCGTGTGCATTCGTATCAAAATTTGCCTATCTCTTTATGAGAGGGGCTTGCTCTTCACACCTCAGTTTATTTAATGTGAGGCAAATCTTGAAAGACAACACTCTGATCCTTAATGATTCTGTAGTGCCAAGAAATTTAAAGTAATTTTGGATAAAGGATTAGTTTTAAGCAAGAGCCACATCTCTTAACTTAGTCTTTGATTATCAACGTAGTACTGTAGTACTTGACTAAAAACGAGGAAGTAATACCCTTAACTATAATTTCTAGTATTTCTCAGAGTGTTCAGGAGGTAATAAAAGGTGACTTGAAATGTCCAGTCTCATTTCAAAATAAAAAGGCAACATCTTTAAAAAAATCTCAGACTGCTTGGAGAGATGAGTAAAAAACACTATGGGAAAATGATTCCTTTTAGAGGATTACTTTTTTTTAATTTTGGCTTTAGAAGTCTAGGCCTTGCCTATAAAGGACAAACATGGTTTTTAATCCTGTTTGTGGAATGTGTTTAAAGGATCGGTTCTAGAACCTTTGTATATTTGATAGTGTTTCTAACTTTCATTTCTTTACTGTTTGCAGTTAATGTTCATTTCATTTATATGTACATTTCTTTAATTTGTTTAGATTTTCCTGGATGTATAGTTTAAACAACAAAGTCTATTTAAAACTGTAGCAGCAGTTTGCAGTTCTAGCAAAGAGGAAAGTTGTGGGGTTAAACTTTGTATTTTCTTTCTTACAGAAGCTTCTAAAAAGGTATTTTTATATGTTCTTTTTAACAAATATTGGTATGACCTTTAAGACATCAATGTTTGGGTCAAAACAAGACCCAGCTTATTTTCTACTTGCTATAAATTAAGCAAACATGTTATAATAAAAATAAAATGAAGGAAATAATGATTAACTGGAAAAAAAAAGACTTGGTTTATGTAAAATTTTCTAGATGACCTCAGGGTTAAACTACTGTTGTCTTAGGTGATTCTAATATAGTTGGTATCCTGTATGTGTCTGTGACTGGGCTATTTAGGGTCACTGACACTGTTCTCCTCCCCCGACTGATGAAAAAAATCTAAGGTTTTACTTCAAAAGCTACAACTAAACTAAAATGTATATGTAACATCTATAGAGCTGTGATGCTGTTGCTGGTTCCTCTATATGAAATATATTTATGTTTTTCAAATATATCAAGCCTTCTAAAATACAAAATTTAGATAAACACGGTAACAAAAAGTTAGTGGTACGATATACTGTTCTGTTGCTCAATTGTCCATCAGAATTTTAACCATGACTCTTAAGTTTTTGTCATTACAGTTCTGATCATTCTGAGGCATTTACAATCAAGTCCATAAAAAATGACTCTAATAACTACTTATGTGTCAACCGGGTTAGCTTTTTAGACGTCTGCTTTTGTTAGATTTTGTTCTGTATTGTCCTTGTTTAGATGCCCGCTGCCTAAGAGCCTCTCCTTCTAAGCCTCTTTGTTGCTTAAATTTGGCCAAAAGTGTCTAGTTGGCACTGACCCCCATCTGATCTGCTCATTATCCCCCCCATCCCCTACATGGGACCAAAACCAACCAAACAAAATCCAGGAAAGAGCAATCCTCACGATGAGGGGGAAAAAAAGACCAATCAAGAAAGATCTTCAGTCTAAGGCCTTATTACCTTGAATGCACCCAGTCTCATCTGGTCTCAGAGGCTAAGCAGGGTTGAACATGGTTAGTACTTGGATGGGAGAAAGATCTTCAGAAGAGAATGCTCAGAGACAAGCAGTTTGGAGATAAGAGGGAATGCCATCAAAGTTCAAATGGAGTCAGTCACTGGTGCCAGACCTCTCAAAAATAACCAAGGCTGAGAGGATTAAGGAAATGGTTCTTATGCATGTGTGGCTATCTGGCATTAAAGCCCTTCCAGACACACTCATATTTTTATAAAGGGTCTTCTACTTAAATAGAGACAAAATAACTACTTTTACTGGCTCTTAACATGTCCTTTGATACTTAAAGATGGTGGTTTTAACTTTTTTAAAAAAACAACACATTTTCTTGGACATATATACTGATAATATATTGTTGCCATGGTAATTCTACTCAGTTAAAAAAAACTGGGTAAAAAGCTAAAATGTCCACCCATTAAAACCCCATTGGAGGGGTCCTTTTGCTGTTATCTTGTCTACTCCCACCGCAGTTAAAGTAGCAAAGATTGCTCCTTGAATCCGAGTCAAGCCAGCTTCTCTCAAATGGGAGTGCATCCTTGATCAGCTTCACCATGTAAGATCACCGTCCAGAACCTGAGCGCCCTCCCTCAGCAGAACTCTGCTTCCCAAGAAATAACAGGGGACCAAGAACAGAGAGGGAAGACAGCCTTGCTCAAGTCACACCAGAAAGCTGACTAGTCAACGCACAGCAGAAACTTGAGGAGTCAACTCTCCAACAGGACAAACGGACTGTTTTTCACACCAGTTAAAAAGCTTGCCCATGTCCCCATCCAGACTTGGAAAAGAGGGATCCCAATGACCTGTTTGGAGGGTGGTTTTCTGCCTTAGGTGGATTCAAAACTTTGAATTCTAGGCCTAATTCTAGGAGTATGCTTAATACTGCCCTGCCCTAGCGCAGTTCCCCTGGTACTGCGCTTTATAAGGACTACTATGGAGGCTACTATAGGAAGGAAAACGGCCTCACGTGTGATGATGCTATGGAAATACAAACCCCTAGCTCAAGATGATGCTTTTTGACCCTAGGTGGGACCCAGCATCAAAGGGGGGAATGATGTAGCAGGGAGGAGGATCAGAAGAACACAAGCTAGGCCTGAGTTCTGGTAAGGTAGCAGAGGTAAGGGATGGCATAGCAGAGAGATAAAACCTAAAGAACTCAAAGGTGAAAAAGGTCACATAACATTGGGGTAGAGGGGCACTAAATAACGAGGGTAAAGTAGCCTACAGAATTGCATGGAACCATATATGGGTTAAACCTTGTTTTTTAAATTTTATTGCCTCTGTAACCTGCTTGCAAGGGTACATTAGGTGAGACCCCTTTGTTCTCGGGGCTCAGCCTCTGGACACGACATAGATGCTCGGCAGGAACCCCCTAAACCACGTGACCAAAGTTAATTATCACAGGTAATGGGAACAAACCTTATCACCTGTCTCTTAGGAGGCAGGCGACCGACCCCGTTTCCCTTCTCGAGGCCTAACGCGAAATTAAGAAAACATCAGACTCATAACTGAGGGGCGTCCTACAAAATGCTGATTTCCGCGTTTGGAAAAGCGACCTGTGGCGATCTGAGGGGCAAACACTTCGGGCAATCTGGGCAAGAGGTACAGAGCAGCCTTCCCGCCGCCGCAGAGAACGTTCACACGCCAGACGAGGGCCTCCCCGCCGGGGTGGACGCGCCATGGCCGCGCCGGTGCCCACTCACCGCGCCCACTTCCGGGGCAGGGTCCGCCGGGCTCTGCCTCGTTCCGGGATCTGCGCTGGCGGGCTGCGCCTGCCGGGTTGGAATCTCTGTAGTGTTTCAAGGAGCCGCGACTCCTCCCGCGCCCGTCAGGACTCCCCGCGCTGGGAGTGCTCGTGGCTTCGTTGCCATAGCAACCCGAGTCCGTCGGCCACTGACCGGATGCGCTTCGAGTGCCTCTCGGGTCCCTCCGGGCGGAAACTGGAGCCTCAATGCGGGGTTCCGGCCTCCACCCGGGCTTCCTCGCGGTTCAGTGGGGCGACTTTAGCACAGCGCTCCAAGTGCGAGACTCCTCTTAGTCCCCCATCTGGGCCGAGGGTTCCTAGGATTCCCGTCCGTAGCCCGAAAGTGTTGATTTGAGCTTGCCGGGTGATGGGGAGCTCGTGGGACGGCCGAGGCTGCAGATGGGGGTCGCTGGGGAGCCCCAGGCTGCATTTGGGGAAGGGGCTGCGGATGAGGAAGCGGCGGGCACCCTGGGGCTGAACTTGGGAGGCCGGCGGAGATGGAAGAAAGGCCGCAGGAAGTTGTCCCGAAAGGCGGCTGTGGCCCCCTAGAGACACGTTCCAGGAGCCCCAGGCATCGAAGAGGACTGGGTGGATGCATATCCTCAAGGACCCCGTTTTGCGTGGGGCTTGTGGGCCTAGATTTGAGAATTGAAAGTGGGGGCTGGAGCCCTGGGAAGAGCCTGGACACACTGGCCCCACAGCAGGAACTAGTGGAGGGAAGGAGGGGGGGGCTGGAGCCCTGGGAAGAGCCTGGACACACTGGCCCCACAGCAGGAACTAGTGGAGGGAAGGAGGGGGGGAGCTGGAGCCCTGGGAAGAGCCTGGACACACTGGCCCCACACCAGGAACTAGTGGCAGGCTCGCTCCCACTATATAGGGAACCCTTGTCTTTGTCTTCATCTTCCCCAACCATACAAATCCTCAGAAAGGTCAGCTCATCTCCTTATCCTGGGAGGTAAACTGGGACCAGGTCCTGGGACAGAGCCAGCATTGGCCCACACACCTCAGCTAGTACTTTTGCTTGGGGGCAGGGTGTCTGAGAATTCTCCCTTGGGGGAGAATTAGGAGGGCTGGTGTCATCTCCACTAATTGCCTCTACATCCTGCAGCCCTCTCCCCACCTGTTAGACTCTTTCCCCTTATTCACTGTCTGTACTCCCTGTTCTCACACAGTGGGGGCCTTTGTTCTTCTTCAGCTTCTTAGTACATCTGTACCTCTCTGGGCCTCCTTCTCTTCATGCTCCCCCCCACCCACACCCACACACACACCAGGGCTTGTTATTCCATTACAATGGGAGGCAGACCCTACTGTCAGGGGGCTTGCTCCACCGCCCACAGGGCTCAACCCCAGGCCAGACATACCCACAAAGATGCCCACACCCTCTGCCTTAGTTCTACTCCAGCCATACTCGTGGGAGCTTCCCTGCCAGGGTGGCAGGGGGAATGGGCCTTCATGTTCAGGAGAGGTTGAGGGGATCCTGCCTGAACTGGGTGCCCAATGTGGGGTTGAACCACCCAGAGAGCAAGCTGAGACTTGCATCTGCATCCTGGGTCTGAGCACCTCAGTTTCCTCACTTACAAAGTGGGCAGCTACAGAACCCATGTGTTATGGAACTGTGTTTGGAGATGAGGCTGTTAAGGAGGTAAAATGGTTAAAAAAGATCATAAGGATGGATCCCTGACCCCATAGAACAGGCGTTCTTTTAAGAAGCAGAGAAATCAGGAGAGTACACAGAAGAAAGGCCAAGTGAGGACACAGGGAAAAGGGCCATTTGCAAGTTGAGGACAAGGCCTCAGGAGAAACCAGGCCTGCTGGCATCCTGATCACAGACGTCTAGTTCCAGAAGTGAGAGAAAGAAGTGTCTGTTAAACCCCAGCCTATGGCAATTAGTTATGGCAGCCAGAGCTGAGACACGACATCACAGGTAAATGTGCTTGAAACAGTGTGCTGGCCAAGAGCTCCCTCAGCAGCACAGGCTAAGGCCATGCCTTCTTGAGCCATCCTATCCCCACCAGGCACCCCTGCGTCGCAAGGTTCCCTCCACACCAGTTGGACAGTGCTGTCTTCACCCTCCCCAAGTCCTGAGACCCCCATGGATGCCCTGCTCCTGCCCTTCGGCACTGCCTTCTGAGCCAAGGGTGTTCTTCTCCTCCCTCCTGAGCCTGGCTTTAACCAGACTCTCCTCTTAGTGCCTCCAGCCAGACTGGCAGAGGGAGACCACACTTACCTCATTCCCTGGAGGCCAGCACCAGACAGGCTCACAGGTAAAAGACAGAGCTGGCACCTGACCCTCCCTGAGTCTCTGTGCTCAGCCTGGGTAGGATAGGTCCTGGCCGAGGTCAGCTGTCTTATTCTCAGTGGTATCCCTGGGACCAGTGTCCCGCCTGTCCCAGTGTAGATCTCATTTCACATCTGGATGTGAAATGCCTCTGTTTCAGGGTGGAATAAGCAAGGAGGGTGAGAGTGTTACCTGAACTAGCAATGTTCCACAGACGAGGTCTCCAAAAGGGGGGAGGCCTCTGCCTAGTCCAAGTTCATGATGTTGCGAAGAGAATTTTAAGACACATCAAGATAGAAACCAAGAAAGTTTATTAGTAAAGCAAAGACAGAAACATAGTGCACAACCCGGACATAGGTGTGGGCACATGTGATAACAGGCCATGAGTGCTCTACCCTCAGGGGTATTTATGACGAATAAGTAGGTTAAAGATTTGGCTCAAATATATCTTAGGGAAAGTGCTCCCCTTTGTTCTGACACCTGGCATACTTAATCATTCTTGCTATTACACTATTTTATCCATTGGGCCCAAAGATTTCAAGGTTGGTCCATTTATTAAACTTGGTTTATTATGATGTAGAGATATTTAAGGGTCCTGCCAGGTGCTCCCTTCAAGACAGGTGTCCATCTTTGTGACAAGTATTGTCCTCTGTAAATAGTTTTTATACCCAGAGAAGTCATTTTCCCATGTGTTCCCCTTACCCCCCAGGATAAGTGTCTTTCTTTAAGATATCCTTGCTCAGTTCCCAGAGCACACTAATTTGGGTGAGTGGACAAGGTCAAAGGGAGAGAGCTGCTATTTTTCCCTTTTTTTTTTTCTTTCTCTTTTTACTAAACATTGCAGCTTATTGGGAAGTATAAAGCTTAAAGCAAAGGAAATAGTGCCTTTTGCTTTTAATCAAGTCATTCATTAATACAGTGTTTATCTCTGAATTCTTGGCTGCTGTTTCCCAAGCCTCATTTTCCCTGATCTATCCTGCCTCAAGAGGAAGGCCAAAATAGGAGAAGAGGACCAGGAACTAGAGAAAAGTTTAGATCAAGAAGAATTAACCTAGAAGGTAACACCCATGCACAGGAAATCAATGTGAGTCAACTCCCTGTATAGCTATCCTTATCTCAACCAGCAAAAACCCTTGTTCCTTCCTATTATTGCTTATGCTCTCTCTTCAACAAAATTAGAGATAAGGGCAAAACAGTTTCTGCCGGATATCGAGGGGGTGGGGGGGGAGAGGGAGGGGGCAGGGTGGGTGGTAAGGGAGGGGGTGGGGGCAGGGGGGAGAAATGACCCAAGCATTGTATGCACATATGAATAATAAAAAAAAAATTAAAAAAAAAAAAGACGAAGGCCAAGCTGGGTGCCAGTATTTCACTCCTGTAACCCTAGCTGTTCAGGAGTCAGAGATCAGGAGGATCAGTTCGAAACCAGCCCAGGCAAATAGTTTGTGAGACCCTATGTGGAAAAATAAAACACAAAAAAGGGCTGGCAGAGTAGCTCAAGGTGTAGCCCTGAGTTCAAAACCCAGTATCACAAAAAAAAAAAAAAGAGGAGGGCCAAAATACTAGTCTTAAGCTGTGATTCTGGGATATTAGAATGCAGGCTGACCTGGTGGTCACTTACTGACCATGCGTGTATAGCCTTGCCTTGTGACATTGGTCCTAATCAGCCATGACTCCAGGTCCTTCCTCTGATTTTCTTTTTTTCCAGTACTGGTGTTTGCACTCAGGGCCTCCTGCTTACTAGGCAGGTGTTCTGCCCCTTAAACCATACCTACAGCACTTTTTTTTTTATGCCACAATGGAACATTGATGAAATAATTTATGGTACAATCATATAGTAGATTTTGGGTCAGGCAACAAGTCATGTATTAGTCATAAATAGCATGAGAAAATGTTCACAGTATCTTTTTTTAAACAGGTCACAAAATAGTATTCATATATGGGAAATAAAAATGCCAACATTCATTAACATTTTTGAGTATTTACTATGTTCTTGACGCTGCTTTCCAAGTATAAGTAGTTTATTTGTTTATTTATTTATTTCTTTTTACAGTGCTGGGGATTGAACCCAGGGCCTTGGATATGCTAGGCAAGTGCTTTATCACTGAGCTACATCCCCAGCCCTTGAATTTCTTTTTTAATTTTTATTTTATTCATATGTGCACACAATGTTTGGGTCATTTCTCCCCCCTTCCCCCACTCCCTCCTTCCCCCCCCCGCCCCCTCCCTCTGCCCCCCCTACCCCCTTGCTACCCGGCAGAAACTATTTTGCCCTTATTTCTAATTTTGTTGTAGAGAGAGTATAAGCAATAATAGGAAGGAACAAGGGTTTTTGCTGGTTGAGATAAGGATAGCTATACAGGGCATTGACTCACATTGATTTCCTGTGCATGGGTGTTACCTTCTAGGTTAATTCTTCTTGAACTAACCTTTTCTCTAGTTCCTGGTCCCCTTCTCCTATTGGCCTCAGTTGCTTTAAAGTATCTGCTTTAGTTTCTCTGTGTTGACCTACAGCACTTTTTAGGTAATTTTTTAGATAGGATCTTGCTTTTTGCTCAGGACTGACCTCAGACTGTGATCCTCTTACTGAAGACCTCCCACATAGCTGGGATCACAGACTTAAGCTACCACACCTGCCTTATTGGCTGAGATGAGGTTTCTTTGCCAGGGCTGGCCTAGTAGCTGGGATTATAAGTATGATCCACCACACTCAGTCCCTTCCTCTGACACTTGGTCTTAGGGTTGATCTTGCTATGGGAGTCCTTTGAAGGCTGCTGGCCTCAGGCCTCCAGGCCTCCTTGGAGTCCTGATAACTCAGGGATCCAGAAGAGAAGATTGGGAGGAGGGCTGTCTGGTCACCAACCTTCGTAGGCTTGAGCAAGTCACTTCCCCTTGGGTCCAGGAAATGCACGGTGGGCCTTCTGGGGCAACTTCTCCATCTGCCTGGCTCCCAGGCGGCAGAGCAGAAGAGAAATGAAAGTTGTGGCAGCCAGGCCTCCACCTGGAGCTTCTGTGTCCAAGGGGCAGTGGATAGATGCGTGGGTACATTCCCTGCCAGATCCTGGGGAAAGGGAGGCTCAGATAGTGGAAATCCATAATCACAGCCTAGTGTACCCCAGGGGGTGCCTGTTGTCACCTGCTCTTCATAGTGGTTTAGGAGATCAAGTGGGAGGTCAGAGGAGATGTCTACCACCCATCTCTAAGGTGTGCCAGGCCCTGGAGAGCCAGCCAAATGGCCCCTGCCCCTTCAGAGCCAGGGGCTGCCCTATGAACAGGGCCACCAGGACGAGGTGGGTTGGCTGGGGGCTGGGAACATAGAAGCTCCAGTGAAATAAAGGACAGCCCTTGGAAAGGTATGAGTAGCACTGGCCTCATCCAGAGGGAACCAGTGAGACCAATGGCAACATCACAGCTACCCCAGGAGGGGCCATGGCCACTGACCACTTTCCAGAGGTCAAAGGCAGAGCCAGGGCAAGCCTGGAGGGGTGTTCCTGGCAAAGGCGCATGCAGGGGTGGTCCTCTGAGGCATCTTGGTCCAGAAAGAGAATGGCCAAGGTGCTGGCATCTATGTTCCTCCCCAGTTCTGTCTACAGCACAGAAAGTAGCCTGGGAGTGGTAGGTGACTTGATGGGGTGCCCTGAGAGCATGAAGCATTCTCACACTAGTCAAGTCCCCTAGAGACTATGAGGTCAACCCCTTTCAGGGTAAAAATGATGAAACAGGTCAGAGAAACTAAGAGACCACATGGTCCCTTGCAAAGCTGGAACTTGCAAAGTCCCCACACCATGTTGAAATGGCCCATCAGCTGGGGTCACTGTCATGACCCTGAGCCTCCCTGCACCCAGCAGTTTCCCCAGTTCTGAGTGCTGACTCACGGGGTGGGGGGGGTTGCGGTTCAAGCTCGGGATGGTTGGGCAAGGCCTCACCCCTCCCTCGGGCTAAGGCACAAGCTTGGCACACAGCACCCTTGTCCTGGAGTCCTTGATTCTAGGGGAGGCTGAAGGCACCTCAGGAGAACTTTCCCCAGCAGGGGCAGGGGGGTCATAACCTCTGCCCTTTTAGCATGAGGTGGTCCAGGCTGACAGTATGGGAGAGCTGCAATACAGCCATGACAGGCTCCAGGTATAAATGGGGAGCAGATGACTGAAGTGAGCTGACTCTGTCACTGGAGGAAAAAATCAAGGTGTGTCAGCTCTAAGGGTCACAGGTCAGCAGACACCCAGAGCACTGAGGAAAGCAAGGCACAGTGATAGCAAGTGGGCATAGCTAGGTCAGGTACATCTCCTGAGCTGGGGAAACCTGAATGATGTCCCCAGGCCGAGAAACAGAGGACAGAGGCCCAGCCAGCACTGAGCATAAACAAGGCTAGTACTAACCACTGGGGAAAGTTGGGAGGCTCTGGCCTATGTCAGCATAGGGAATGGTCTCCATTGACCAGGAGATGGATGAGGGCTGGCTAGGTTGGTGGACAGGGTCACTTTCTGTAGGCTGGTCACTCACCTGCACATGTATGGTCCTGACCCTGGGCTGGGCGGGACACCAGGGCAGCAAAGACCTCCTCCCAAAGGCCTGGCTGGGAGGCCTGTAAGGGGCACTGAGGGAAAGAAGGCAGCCCAGAAGAATGCCTGCGGTGGGGCAGAGCACATGGGCCAAGCAGAACTGAGGGGCTCCCAGGATGTCTGGGCTGCAGGGGCATTTCAGGATGCTAGCTCAAGGATGGTCTTAAGGGCTGTGAGAGCGGACAGAGAGGAAAAGAGCAGGGACCAGGGCACACGAATGTAGGTAGGGCTCAGGAGATGTGGAGAAGCCATCAGAGCTGCAGCAGGGTCTGTGGAGGCTCAGGGGGAGCCATGGGTGTGAGGAGTGGCCATTGCACTTGGGGGTTGGGGTGGAGGCCAGTGCTACCTGGCAAGGTACTACTCTTCCTCTGAACTGGTGGGTCTGGTGAATGTGCTCAGTGAGCTTTGGAGCTGTCCCCAACACCAAGGGATTCACACGACATTCTTAAGGAGTACCTCGCTGCTGTCAGAGGCTGTGTGGCCACAGGCTGTTCCCTCAGCCCTGGACAGTGCTTCTGGCTGCCAGCTCTGCCCGGGTGGAGACTGGGGTGGAGTCTGCCTGAGCTGTCCACAGCTTTCTAGCGCTAGGTCTCAAGCTAGGACTGGGGCAAGCAGAGACACTGAGATGAACACTTTGAAAAATTGCCCAAAGCCCTCTGAAGCAGCCTGCTGTCACCTGCATCTGACAGACGGAGATGGAGGTGCAGGGGATCAGGTGGCTGTCCCTGAGCATATGAGATGTGGAGGGAGGACAGGCCCGAAGGCAGCAGAGCCAGGGAGAGAGGCACAGGCTGAAAGGGCCACCTGCAGGCTAGGAGGCTCTGGGGGAGGAAGGTACAGACACAGGGATGTGAGGGGCTAGAAGTAAAATGGCCCCTCTCACTGCCCAGCCATGACAGCTGCAACCTGACTTATCTCCTCCCACAGCACAGGCCCACCTGCACGGGATCCAGGGCCTAGATGGGCAACAGGAAGGAGTATGACACCAACCTCTGACTCAGGATGGGGCAAGGGAGATGGGATGCAGGGCAGATGGAGTGAAGCAAGCAGGAGCAGGAGCACCAGGGTCCTGGAGGTCCTGAATGGACTGCCTTCCACATCAGGTGGGGCAAGGGCAGCCCAGGGCCACTCCCTGCCCAGTCTTCAGCCTAAAGGCTGAGCTACTCACCAGATCACCTGCCCGGCCCAACTCCAGGGCAAAGGCATCTTTCTCCTGGCCTCATTAGCCCAGGCTTCCCTGCAGCTGAGGCTTGGAGGTCCTGCAGCCTGGGAGGGGCTGTGGTGTGGTTTCCCTGTCCTCTAGAAGCAGGAAGGAGAGACGTCTGGCCTCACAGGGAGACACTGCCCGGCAATGCCCATTCCAGCTTAGACACCGGACAGGCTGGTGACACACTCCTAGTCTTATAATTATGAAAGTAATAGATCTCTTTAACAAACTACTGCAATCCCAGCACTCAGGAGGTAGAGGCAGGAGGATCGAAAGTTCAAGGCTGGCCTGAGCTATATAGTAAGACCCAGACTCAAAAAACAAAAACAAGTAGTTAGATGACTGAAAAATGTTTATTTATGGATAAGGATGCAGCTTAGTAGAAGAGCATGTGCCTAGTTTGCTAAGGCCCTGGATTCAATAACCAACACTGAAGAAAAAAGAGCAAAACAATGAAAAAAAACCAACAACTTTGAAACAACTGGATATACATATGCAAGGGAATAAAGTCAGACACCTATCTCAAACCATTTACAAAATTAACTCACAATGGTCAACAAACTAAACATAAGAGCTAAAACCATAAAACTCTTAGAAGAAAACAAGGATAGGGTTCCATTTCCCCAAACCACAAATTGAAAGGAAAACGTAAGGGTAAAATTTCATGGTAATGAAGTTTTGATGTGATACTAAAAGCACAAGCAACAAAAGAAACAAAGTGAAGACAGCCCACAGAAAGGGAGAAAATATTTGCAGATCTGATAAGAGTTTAGTTTCAGCCAGGTTGTGATGGTGCAGTACGGTAATCCCAGGGCTTGGGAGGCTGAGGCAGAAGGATCTCAAGTTTGAGGCCAATGTGGGCCACTTATTGCGTTCCAGGCCAGCCTGGATTCCACCGTGAAACCCCATCTTGAAACAAAGAAAGAAAGAAAGAATTTAATATCCAAAATATTTAAAAAGCTGTTAAAACTTAGGCTAGGGCTTGGCTCAGTGGTAGAGGGCATGCCTAATGTACATGAGGCCCTGGGTTCCACCCCCAGCACCATAAGACAAACAAGCAAACAGAAAGAAACTCTTAAATGATAATCCAGTTTAAAAATGGGCAAAGGAATGGCGTAGACACTTGTCCAAAGAAGATACACAAATGACCAATTGGCATAGGAAAGATGTTCGACATCACTAGCTACTAGGGAAATGCAAATCAAAACCACAATGACATACCACTTTACACCCAGAAGAATGGCTTTAACAAAAAATAAATAAAATAAACAAGCAAGCTGCCAGCACAGGTGGCTCACACCTGTAATCTTAGCTACTTGGGAAGCTGACATTGGGAGGATTAAGGTTTGAGGCCAGCCTGGGCAAATATTTAAGAGACCCCCCATCTTCAAAATGACCAGAGTAAAATGGACTGGAGCTGTGGCTCAAGCAGTGAGAGCGCCTGCCTTGCAAGTCCAAAGCCCTAAGTTCAAACCCCAGGCTCATCAAAACAAAACCCAAAAAGCCACAGAAAGCAAGTATTGGCAAGGAGATGGGGAAACTGGCACTCCCACCCACTGCTGGTGGAATGTAAAATGGAGCCTGTGTGGAAAACAGTTTGGAGGCTTCTGGAGACATTGAGCAGGTTGTCCTGTGAACGTCAAGCAGCTCAAATGAAGAAATGAAGAACTTTTGCCTTACCTAAAGTTACACAGCTGATTAAATAGCTGGATTAGAACCCAAGTCCGACTCTGAAAACTTTCATTTAACTGTTTGCTAATATATTGAAAAAAGCTTTTAAGTCACTCTCTCTGGAAGCCAAAATTTACTTGAGAGGTGAAAGAAATATTTTCTCTTATCTGCTGCTTCTCAAACTTAGATTGTTCAAAATAAAAAAAGAGCACTGGAAGCCAGGCATCAATTGCTCATATCTATAATCCTAGTTACTTGGGAGGCTGAGATCAATCAGGAGGATCTCGGTTGGAGGCCAGCTCAGGCAAATAGTTCATGAGACCCCCGTCTCCAAAATAACCAGAGCAAAATGGACCAGAGGCGTGGCTCTAGTGGTAGAACACTTTGCAAGTGTGAAGCCCTGAGTTCAAACCCCAGTCCCACCAAAACCAAAACAAACAAACAAAAGAGCACTGGGTTGGGGGGCAGCTACAAGTATAGCTCAGTGGTAGAGGAAGGTCCTCAGCGTGCTCTCCAGCACACACACACACAAAGTGGAACACACAATCACAGTGTTACCACTGTCACGTATATACCTACATCCACACAAATACTGTACACGGATGTCCACTGCAGCCTTGGTCACCCAAATGTCCATCGATATGCAAATGAACAAACAAAATATGGAAATGTGCATATTTGCATAATGGATGTTATTCAGCCATAGAAAGAAAGGAAGTACTGGTAAAGTCCAACTACATCCTCGAACTTCACGAACCTTCTGCTCAGTGAAAAGGTCACATGCTCACTTCTTTTCCAGGAACTGCCCAGGCTGGAATCAGCACATTCACAGACCAGAAGTGGCTCTGGGGGGCCCGGGTGGGGGGTGATTCTGTCACGGGCGCAGAGTGTTTTATGGGGTAATGGAAGGCTTTGGAACTAGACGGAGCTGGCAGTTGCCACTGACATGTCTGCTTTATGATAACTGCATGTTACGGGAATTTCGCCCTTATTTTATTGATTTAATCTGTTTTGGGAGGGGCGGCACTGGGGTTTGAACTCAGGACACACTACCACTTGAGTCACTCAACCAGCCCGTGTGTGTGTGTTGGGTATTTTGGGGATACGGTCTCATAAACTATTTGCCTATGGCTGGCTTTAAACCTTCTTCCTCCTGATCTCTGCCTCCTGGGTAACTAGGCTTACGGGCGGGAGCCATCAACTCCAGACTCACTGTGATTTTAAAAAGGAGTGAACAACATTAAGTAAATACATATGCCCTGCTGGGTTAAGTGGGAAGAAAGGGAAAAATTTAATATAGGTCTGACTCCGGATGTCTGACCTCTATGAACATCTATTTTTTTTTTTGACAGGTATTGTTAGGTAGTTCAGGCTGGCCTTGAGCCTGCAATTCTCCTGTCTCTGCCTCCTGGGTGCTGGGACTATAGGCAAGCACCACTTCACCCAGCTGCACTTGTTCTTGTCTACAGACAAAACGGTGATCCTCTCTGGCACTCAAGCCTGCATCCTACTTTCCACCTCACGGTATGCTGGAGCCTCTCGTGAGGTCATCACCTTCAGGCGCTCGCCAGCTAGGGGAAGCGAGGATGACCCACATCTTTTGCCCTTCAGGCTGTTCTCTCGGGCCACAGCTGGCAAGACTATTGCTCCTGGGCCCCTTCCTTTCCCTACCCCTTCCCTTGCGGGGCTGAGGTGGAAGTTCGGACCTCCTAATTCTGCTCCTCCTCCCTTCAAAAGGTGGCACCTGTTTTCCCACCTTTTGCCTGTGGGCTGGCCTTGGTGACTTCCAATAGAAACTACAGGCAAAATGGTGCCACACTTGTAGGGCTAGGACAGGAAAGGCTGCCTTGCATTTGCTCAAAGAATGCCAGTGGTCATGATGTAAGGATGCTTAAGCAGCTCCCCCTGCACCCCCACCAAAAGGCCCATGAGGCAAGGAAATGAGGTCATTTGCCAACAATCATGCTGGTAGTGAGTCCTCCTGCCTGGTCCACCTTGGGATGCTGCAACCTTCTGAAATCTTATTATGGTTTGGATCTGAAATGTCCCCCAAAGGCTCATGTGTAGAAGACTTGGTCCCCAATGTTCAGAGGTGGGGGACATTTTGACACTGCTGGTTCCACAGTCACAGCTTTCCTGCCCAAGATTCTCATACTTACCTTGACCCTGGGAGTTCCCAGTTTAACCTGGTTGTCCTCAGCATAGAAGACTCTGGCACCATGGCACAGGCTCAATGGCTTCCCTGGGGTCTTAAGCTGACAGGTAAGGTTCTCTGTGCTCCCTGGGTGCTCAGGAAAGGGTACAACACTTTGCTTGAAGGAGAGCCAACAAGAGTCCCAGGAGCCCCAAAGCTGGCTGGGTGGGAGCTGGGGCTGCTCTCTTGGACCCTCTGGTCCACCACCCAGCAGGGCCAGTGTCTCCTCCCTGTTAATCCTGCCCCACGCCTTCCCACCCCATAGGGAAGGCTAGACTGTGGGTGAATTCTGCTGTCTCTTCATTTATAAAAGAGCAAAGGAGAGTCTCCGGAGGGCAGTCCCAGGTTGTGGCCAAGGGACAGACACTAATGTGTCCAACTTCTCCCAAGGGAGCAGTGATCCTGGGTAGAGGCTGACATCCTTAGAATCTGTGTCCCCGGGGGAAGGGATTTCAGAGTCCCTCACTTGCAAGAGCCCACTCATGGCTGTACAAGCAGACCTCAGTGGAGGGCATCCGGCTACATCAGGAAGATAGCAGGGGAGGTGAGCCAGGCACTAGGGTGCAGCCCCCATTTGCCCAAGGATGATCCAGAGCAGATGGTGTAGGGAGGGGCTGGTGAACCTGAAGTCGAACACAGGAACACTAATCTGGGCTGGCACCAAGGCAGGGTAAGTGTGGGTGGGAAGAAAACAGGGCTTCTTTGCAGGGTGCACAAAGCACCATGAGAGGTTTGGGGGGCTGTCAGGAGGGAAGGACCTACCAGGGAGGACCTGGTGGTCACAGTGGTTCTGGTACTAAATGTTCCAGATGCACCATCCCCGTCCAGTTCTGGCTCTAGGTGACATGGAAGAGAGTTTCTTCTTGCCACTGTAGAGAGGATCTGGTCAGCACAAGTCAGCTGCTCCCAAGACCACTCACACTCACACTCACAGGCCAAAACAGCCACCCAACACCCACAAACACCCACACACAAACATACCCAACAGACACACCCAACAAACACATAACATATGCACTCTCAAAACATATAAGTACACCCAACAGCCATGCACACCCACACACAGACACCCAGCACCCATGTACAACAGTCAATACACACACCCAACAGATACACTCAACACCTCCACACATACACACAGCACTCACTCACAAACACAGCCAACACCCCCACAGAAACACATCCAACACACATACCCAGCAAACACACACAAGTACACCCAACAAACACCCTGAACACCCTCACACAAATTCACACGACATCCACTTACGAGCACAGCCAATACTCCCACACAAACATACCCAACACACACACCATTCAGCAAACACACACAAGCACACCCAACACCCATGCATACCCACACAGACGCCCAACAACACATAGAAACACACCCAACACAATGCATACACAAATCCAACAAATGCACATACACACACCGAATCCCCACAAACTCACCCAAAAAACACACCAACACACCCAACACCCAGGCACAAACACACCTCATGCTGAACACCTACAGTGGGCAGCAGCACAGGTGTGCAGGCTGGGCTGGGCTCAGGTCTGACTGTTTCCACCTCGGTCACAGCCTGGGTTGCTGCTCAGTGGGAGGGCCAGGCAGCTGCCAGGTTAATATGTTTATTTTTCTGGGAGCCTGGAGATGTTAGGAGGAAAAGAAAAGCTCTGGGAGGGGCAGAGTTAGGCTCAAATCTCTGGTCCTGGGTCCAGGCTCTGCCCCACTGGGCTTTTGTCCTCACTGGCTTCACACAGCTGCACCTCCTTCCAGCCTGGGTGGAGGAAGGGCTGCTTCCCACCACATTGGCAGGAGCCTGGAGTCTGGGAAGGTGTGGCCCCAGGTGTGGAGTGACAGGCTACACCAGTTGTGTCATTAGATCCTCTGGGTAGGGAGCCCTCAGGCAGCAGGATCAGGAGCTGGGCAGCTGTGGACCCCAGGGAGGGGGGTTGTGGCTGGGCCAGAATGTCTGTCCCTGAGACTCGGCTTTCTTCACCTGACCTGGCCTGTCCTGGCCCCAGTCCCATCCATGGGGTGGCAGCTGGTACTGGGTGGTACAGCCAGGCCTGGCCTGCAATCAGGAGATCATGCCGGGATTCCTGAGGGACCAAGAGGTGGGGGTGGGGGTGTGTGGCCCTGCAGGCCCCAGCAGATTCCTTGGAACCTGACAGGAGTAGAAGCTTGTCCATTCACCCTCCCTGGGACAGCTGCCAAAGGGACCCTCAGAAAATCCTTTGCCCTTTTCTAAGATCACTTTGGAGATGGAGGTGGGGCTGGCTCCCGCCCTGTCTGGAGACTGGATACTTGCTTGTGCGACAGGTGACAGGTGCAGCAGATTCTTCCTATCTTCTCGCTCAGACGGACAATGCTTTTAGAAAGGTGGAGGGATGCCTCCGGGGGTCCCAGCCCTCCCTCATCTCCTTGAGCACATTCCAGGGCCTGATGGGGCCTGCAGCTGTGACCTGGAGGATGGTACAAGTAGGGGTGCCTGGCTGGAGCACAGTGGACTGTGGAGGAGAGCTGGTTGGGTTGTGGGGGGGCAGTGCTGGGAAGCTGCACCTTCCCAAGTCCTCTATTCCATCCTTTCAGAAAAGGACAGTCTTGGGCTGGGAGCTGGCCCAGGCCACTGTGGAGAAACTGGAGCCAGGTCTGGGATGGGTTCCCCCAACACCATGCCCAGCTGACTCTTCCCACCTTCCCAGTGGGCTCCAGCCACCACTCGTGCCATTAGGAATTTCTCTTGTGAGCTCTGGGCCCTGGGTGTCCTCTGGTTCCCTCAGAAGGCGAGTATGGGATTGTCCAGAGGGTACTAGGCCTCAGAAGTAGGTAATATCTGTCCTGGCAGTGAGACCTGGGGCACCCTGGCTTGGTTTCCCTCCCCTCATTGGCGGCTCTGAGCTATTTGGTCCAAAGGAAGGGTCGAGGGGAGGTATAGGGCAGAGAACTGCACAGCTCCTACCCACAAGGAGTCTGCAGGCCCAGCAAGCTGTGTGAGGCTAATTCCCATGCCCCATGCAGATGTTCAGGGTGTCTGCAGCAGCCCCTAGCCCAGCTGAGGCAGAGGAGAGTTTCGAGACTCTTTTCTGTAGCTCTTCCAGGCCTTGCCCGCCCCTGGCTGCGCTTCCAAGCTAGGATACCGCTGTGGAATGCTGGTTGTGCAGCATTCAGGCGGTTGCCACAAGACACTGGGCCAGAACATTGAGATCCTGTGGAGATCTTGCAGACAGACAACCTGAGGGGGTTCGGCCACCTGTCCAGGTCCTCATGCACGAGGCAGAGGCCCCCATTCCCACTTGCTGGAGCCTGCAGGATTCTCACAGGAGCATGGAATGTCTTCAGCACGTTGGGGTAAGGGATGGACAGGCCTCGAGGATGGGTAGGGGTCAGACCCCGCATGTCTCTTCCCATGGGGGCCCACGAGAGGGTGGACACTTAGTACCTGATAGAAAAAGCAGTGCCTTCCTGCACGGGGCATCTCAGAAGGTTGGAGGCTCCAGACGGTGGACTCTGGGAGTCAAGGCCAACATCAGGCTGCCTTCCCTTTACCACCACCAAGAAGGTGGATGCCCATGGCCTGGGGTCGGGGGAGGGTCCTCCATCACTCCTCACCCATCTCAGCCTCTTTAGCTCCCAGAGACCCGGTTGTCATTTACAAGATAGTGAGGAGTGTCCCAGGCTGGCTGCCCAAGGACAAGTGGTGTCCTGGGCTCTGGCCACCAAAGGTCAAACTCCTGGCGCCTCCTCAAACCTTAGCACCCAAAGCACCCGGTTATTTCCATGCAGTGGTAAGAAAAGTGGGGCAGAGGAGGCGCAGGGACTTCCTGGCTCAGAAGCATCGCTCCACCTTCCCCCAGCCCTGGCCCGTGGGCAGTGTGTGTGGTGCAGGATGGGGGGTACCTGCTGGCGCCCACTTCCAGCTTTGGGCCGGGAACAGAGAGGCGGCTGGAGCAGGGCTGGGATCTGCGACTCTATCGACTTGGCAGGGCTTGGAGCCACCCAGGGAAACGGAACTTCAGAGAGGTTGACCGACCGCCTTGCCCAAGATCACCCAGGGCACGCAGGCCTCAGAGGTTTGGTTAGGGCGCAGGTGCGAAGGAGGCCTGCATGCAAAGAGCTGAACTAGGCTAGTGGACCCCGTGGTGGCCCGCGGGCCCCAGGCCGCGTGGGGTGCTGTGGGTGCGCGTGCCCACCAGCCAGAGCGCGCGGCTCGGACATGGGGGCGAGGGGTTCCAGTCCCGGAGGTGGAGGTGGTAGGGATTAGGCCCAGTTCCTGCCGGAGCGGTAGAAGACGGAAACTGCGGTCTTGGGAGGGGAAACGGAGGGGCTGAGGAGCAGCGGGCGGAGACTCGAGGCCCAGCGAGGCGGGTGCCCTGGGTCCGAGGGCGCAGAGGAGGAGGACTGGCCGGCGAGAGGGCGCGTGTCCGGGCTGGGGTCCCTGCCCGGGGTGCCGACAGAGCGGGTTCGGGCCGGGGGTCTCTGGGCCCAGGGCCGCGCCGTCGGGGAGCGGCAGCGGGGCGCCCCCTCCCGCAGAGGCGCGGGGTCCGGGCGGGGCGACCAGGGGCGGCGCCAGGCGGCGGTGACGTGCGCGGGGGACGTGCCGCGCGAGCGACCAGAGCACTTAAAATCGCCCCCGGCGCGGCGCCCGGCAGCCGAGGCTGGCAGAGGCGGGCGCGGCGGCTAGCGGCCAGCGGCGGCAGGTAGGTGCGGCCCGGATGCTCGGCGCGCGGGCCGGGGCAGGGACCCACCGAGCCTCCCTGGGGCCTGGGCCCGCGTCGGGCTGGGGTCCTCCGCTAGACCGGCGCCCCTCAGCCCCTTGCCCATGCCCCGAGGGCCTCCTGCCCCGAGGGTACCCCGGGCTTGCACGAGCCCTCCCACCCCTGCGGTCCCACCGAGGACTCCGGGCAGCCACCGTGCGCCTTCGCATCCCACTGCCCGGCCTCGCCTCCCCGCCCGCGCGGACGCCCATCCGTCGGGCGGCCCTCGGGGACTGGTCTCTGGCCAGGATGCAGCTGCGGCGGGCGGCCGAGCGGTCCCGGGTATTAATAGCTCGGTCTGGGCAGCGGGCGGCCGGGGCGCACGGGCTATATTTGGTGGGGATGCTGCGGCCCTTCCTGAACCTTGCCCGGGGCCGCCTGCCCAGGGAGAGGGGCGCACGTGCGCTCCGGCTCCGGCACCGGGTGTGTGTGTGTCCGTGCGTCCGTGTGTCCTCGGGCTTTCTACTCCGGCCCCTCCTTCTCCTCTTACTACTACCCTAAACTCACCACCCACACCCAGCCTCGGTGCACCGCTAGCAGCCAGGCAGAACCGGCACCCAGAAGTGGGAGGTCTCCCTCCAGAATGGACTAGGTTCTCTCCAGTATGTTCGTCCTGTGGGAAAACCGGTTGAGACTTCAGTTTTCTTCTCTAAAAAGTGGGTTGATGAAGTACCTGCCTCGACGCTGGGCCAATCAAAAGGCAGGCTGGAGTGAAAGGGAAGCCATTATTAGCTCTGGGCTATCCGCCACTGGGGTTCCTAGAATCTGGGTGAGGGGCAAAGGTACAGCCGAGGGCCAGTGTCTTTTCTGTCCCAGACATTGAGCTGCATGTCCCTGCTGACAAGATGTGATGACCAGCCAGGCCCTCTGGTTGGCTTGAGGGACTGCAAACGGTAGGGTCGGTAGGGTGGCCTCTCCCATGCAACCCAGACCTCGGAGCTATCCAAAGCTGACAGCAGGGGTGGGTGCAGCTTGTGGAGGTGAGGTTTTTTCCCCAGGGCTCCCCAGTGTCATTCCACAGGCCCAAGAGTTAGCTGGTGTCTGTTGGGTTCTGGGTCTGTCTCTGCTGAGAGGGACGACGACAGTCCCGTGAGTGTCTGGACTTCCACGGAGTGGGGAGAGACTGATAATATGGCTAGGAGAGTATGGGGAGGGGGTGCCGACCCCCCCCACTGCCCAGGGGACACTGCCCGAGCAGGTGTGGAACCTTCCTGCCCAGGGCTTTCAGGTGTGGACAGAGCCTGGAATGGCCATCGGGAGGCTGTGGCCCAGGGTAGATTTGCCCCACACTCCTAGTGACCTTGGGCAGGGCCTGATACCTATAAGGCTATTTAGTCTTCATTGCCTGGAGCATAAACGCCTAAGTTTGGAGGGACAGCAAGAGACCAGTCATTAAGGAGTGATGTGGAAGGGACCAGTGGTTAGGACCCCACAGGGTACCCAATGTGCCAAGCTCGCTGGCTCCAGTGTGGGTCCTTCAGTGACCTGGCCGTGTGGAAGGGGAAGGAGGGGCTAGTGAAAAGCCTCTTCTGGGTGGTGACACTGAGCGGATCAGGCCTTGGGCCACCTGCCACTGGGCACTGGCGCGGGGGCGGGGCAGGAGCAGACAGCGCCTGGGGTCCTCACAGAGTCAGTTCAGGTGAACACAGACCTCAGTCCCCATCTGGGAAATGGGTTGTGGAGGGGGCACCCACCCCGGCCCCGCCCTGCGGAGGGGACAGCGTGCGGGCGGCGTCGCGCGCGCAGGCAAGTACGGTAGCGGGGTGAGGGCGCCTACTCCAGGCAATACGGCAGCGGCTCCTCCCTCGGCGCGGTCACGTCCCCCACGTCCAGCGGCCGCGCGGGCGGAGCTTCCTCCCTTCCCCCGCCCCTCCAGCCCTCGGCCCGGGCCGGACCCGCCCAGCCCCGCCCAGCGCGATCCGAGCCCTCCTCCCCACCTGCCTACCCCGGGGACGGTGCGGCGGGAGGGGCGCCCAGGACTTCAGAGCCGCCCTCCGGGCGTTTGGCTTTGGGGCCCTTCCTTAATTTCTTAGGGGTGGAGGGCCGCATGGACTCTTGGGAGGTCCTGCAGGCCTGGCGGCGGCGGGGGGGTGGTGGTGTGGAGAGGGCGGCTCTGGGTGGCCTCAGCCACTGACTCCAGCCTTGCGGAGAAGGAAGTTCCCAGAGCAAGCTGGAACAGGCCCCCAGCTTCCTCACAGGGGCTAGCACAGCCATCCTCGGGGCGGCATTCCCCGGGCCCCAGCCCTGGCCTCGACTCCGTGAAGCGGCAGGGTCCAGTCTGGCAAAGGAGGCCAGTGTTTCCACTCCACTGGCCCTTGCACAGACGATGTGAGCTGACAGCCTGCAGGGTCACCAGGATGCAGAGCAGTTTGCACAGGTCGGTGGAGGTGGGTGCAGGGCCCAGGCAGGCCAGCCCTGGGCCCACCCTCTGGCCCCCTCTGCCAGCACACCTCTGCTCACTGCTTGGGGACAGGGCAGAGGGACGGCCACCTCTGCTGGTTATCTGTTTGCACAAGGGGCGGTCGGGGAGGAAGGAGGCCCTTCCTCCTCTCCCTGCAGGACCCTTGCCCCCTCCACCCTGACAGGCTAGTGCTAGCCTCACTGTGCCTGTTTCCTTGGCCCTCAGGGGCTTGAAATGCGTTTGGAAGGAATATAATGCCAGTGTGGGCCACAAAGGCAGGGCCAAGGCTCATCCCTCCCCCGTACAGGCCAGCCTCCCTGTTGGCACTTACTGGGCACCTGGGCAGGCCACAGAACCTAGGGCTTGGGCTGCTGTGGAGACCTGGTCTGCCTTCCTGGGGCAGCAGGGTCGTGTGTCAATTCTGTGCTAGCCTCCATGCCCCCCCAGAGTAGGCAGAGGGGAGAGGACAGGGGCCCCACCGCTCTGACTGGAGAGGGTGCTCTGGGCCTTGGATGTGGGGTGTTCTGGAAGGGCTATGTCAAGGGACTCCCATGCACCCATGCCATGGGTTGCCCCTGTTCAAATTCTAGTAGCTAGGGGTGTTGGACCTTTGAAGGACTTCTGAGGATAGCCATGGGGAGCACCCTGGAGCCTCTCCTGACCTAGAGGCACCCCCTTCTGCCCCCAGATCAGCTTTCTGTATGACCCAGAGGCCGGGTTATTTCTGTGCTGGTTTGCATGCTTCCCTCGGAGGGTAAATGTCACCAAAAGGCCAGCCTGCTGGGATGTGCCCATGGGTATGCTGCAGGAGGTGGCCCCTGGTGGGGTACTTCCTCCCCTGTGGGTCCCCCCAGGGCAGCCTCAGGGATTTTCTTGGAGCATCAGTCTGCACCTCAGCCTGTCCATGTTCTGTTACCCTGGGAGATGAGGTCTGTAGACCTCCTTCACCCAAGGCAACCTGGACTTATGAGGCCCCTTGTCTCTTGGAAATCGCAAGTCCCTTACTCTGTCCTGTTGGCAAGCAGCAGCACAGAGTCCTGGTTGTCCCCTGGTTGGCAAATTGTAAACTTGCTGAGAGCTCTCACTTTGCAGGGTCTCTGGGTGACAGGCTGGGGTCACACTGGTGAGGACACTTCAGTGTGGTTGGCACCCCAGGCTAGGTGAGGACAGCCCCAGTATCAGGCCTTGACTGGGAGCTTCCTGTCCAGATGCCAACATCTCTTGGCACTGAAAATACCGATATGAGCCTCACATGGCAGTCACAGGCCTTGAAGGTCTCAGAACATGCTGTGCCCTCCTGCATGTTCTGGTTCCTCCTGACCCTCTGCCTGTCCTCTAAGACCCCCGTTCAGGAGGCACCTCATCTGCAGCAGGTAGTGACGTTCCCGCCTCCCCTCCTCTGTCTCTTATGGACCCTGGAAGCTCCAGGGAGGGTCCAGCCTTTGCAGTGGCCCTGGCTGCTTCCTCTATATTTGAGCGGGGGGGCACCTGTATGTGCAGAATTCATGGTCCCCAACAAACACTGGGCTCAGGATGCCTTGTCATTGTCTGTAGTGGGGCACCCGGACGTGCAGAGCTGGGCTTCTTACTGTTGGCTCTGGACAGCCCCCTCAGCCTTGCATGACCACGTAATTCATTTTGAAAAGTGCACAGACTACTGTATCACAATCCAAATAAGTGGGGACCCCAGATTAGTCACTCCTCTCATTCTCCCTGTGACCACCCTTTGAATTCTGTGTCTGGGGTTCCCATGCTTTCCTACAGTTTCATTGTGTCAAAATGCATTCTGAAAATACACATATTTTTTCAGTCTTATCCCAGATACTCAGAAAGCAGAGATCAGGGGGCTCGAAGTTTGAGGCTAGCCTGGGCAAAAAGTTAGTGAGGACCCATCTCAACAAACAAGCTGGGTGTGGTGAGGACACTACTGATATCCCAGCTACAGGGGAAGTATAAAATAGAAGGATCCAAGTCCAGGTGAATAACTGAAAGACCCTATTTGAAAAATAACTAAAGCAAAAAGGGCTGGAGGCATGGCTTAAGTAAGTGGTACAGTGCCTGCCTAGCAAGCATAAGGCCCTGAGTCCAAAAACTGGTACTGCCGAGACCAAAAAAAAAAAAATCCCTGCTGTGTATCATCTTAGGAGTCTTCAACTCAGCACTGATGATGAGGATATAAGCCATCCCGTGCTCTTGCTCACAGTGTCTTTACTGTGGCATATGATACTCCTTTGGCCCTGTCCTTGAGGACCGGGGCGGGGGGTAAGGGGGTGTCTCAGGCTCTGCCAAGACTATGTGGTCAGAGGCAAGATGCATCCTGGGAAGGTGGGCCTGTGGAGCCCCTGAGCCCTTGGGCCCCACACCAGGGCCCAGTCCCTAGCATTCGTGTGGTGCGTGCCAGCAAAGGGACGGGGTAGAGCTGAGAGAGCTCCCGGGGCGAGCTGTCAGAGTGGAAGGGTCCATAGCAGCTCTCCTTCCTGTTCAGGGGCTCCTTGGTGGCCTGGGTGTTCACACCATAAACGTCTGCCAACCTTACTGCTTTTCTCCCCAGGGTGCTGGCTGACAGCATAGCGCTGGTGGGGAAAGGCAGAGCAGGCTGGATTGAACGCCCCAGGTCGGACGCCAGCCCTCATCCTCCTGCAGCTCTCTCCTTGGTGAGGTGGGGATGAGGCTGCCAGGCTGACCTCTGGGATTAGGGGACTAATGAGGGGGTGGGGCAGAAAGATGGAACTCTGGCCCCGGCATTCTGACGTGCTCTGTCTTGCGTGAGCTAAACTGGGATTTACAAAAAGGGAAGTGGGTCCTGGGCCGGTGCGGGGTCTGGGATAGCTCCTACCTGCCCAGGATTTGCTTCTGTGGGCTGGGTGAAAGCCTCCTCAAGGACTCGCCCTCCCCTGGCCCCAGTACTTGCTTGAGTCCATCAGGGCCCTTGTCTTTCCCTAAGAGCCACACACAGCCTAGAAGGCTGCCAATGGCTGAGCCCCTGCTGTAGTGGCAGACGGGCCAGTCCTGGGGCTCCCTAGGTGTCTTGGCTGTCTCTGTCCCACTGCCTGCTGGGCTGTGGCTGAGATGATCACCTTGGCAACCTGAATCGGCTCTGCTTCCTTTCTCTCAGGTGAGGCAGAACCAGCCCTCCTGGCCATGGGAGGAGCCGTGGTGGATGATGGTCCCACGGGTGTCAAGGCCCCGGATGGCGGCTGGGGCTGGGCCGTCCTCTTCGGCTGTTTCGTCATCACAGGCTTCTCCTATGCCTTCCCCAAGGCCGTCAGCGTCTTCTTCAAAGAGCTCATTCATGAGTTCGGGATTGGCTACAGTGACACAGCCTGGATCTCCTCCATCCTCCTGGCTATGCTCTATGGCACAGGTGAGGCCATCCATAGCCGGGCTACTTGTCCTGGGGTTTGGGGGCTAGCTGGCTTTGCCTGGTGGCCACTGGAGACCAAGTGTGTGGGGTTTGTCCCAGGGCTGAGGCAACCTGAGGAAAGCCCTTGTGATGGGGATCCTGCCAGGAAGCCCTGTAGGGTCTGACAAGGCCCAGTGGAAGTCTGTCTTGGCCCCTGTCCAAAATCGTGGGTTTATTTATAAATGGTCCCAGAGGAAAGGGTTCCCATGAGCAGTTCTTTAGAGAAGATGGCTAACCCCTGATGATCTGAGCAGGCTGCTAGATGAATGGGAAGAATCCCAGAGGGAGCTGGGCTCTGCCAGGTGTCCACCTGTTACCTGCACTGAGAACCTGGAGAACCTGCTCCACAGTGCTCAGGGCACACCTAAAGAGCTGCTGGGTGAGAGGGACCAGCTGCAGGCAGCAGGCCTGGGAAATGACCCTGAGCTCACAGTGGACAGTGGGCATGGAAAGGGCAGACTGGCTAGAGGCCTGGCCCCATCCTTAGCTCCTGCTTCCCACAGGCCCACTCTGCAGCGTGTGTGTGAACCGCTTTGGCTGCCGGCCTGTCATGCTCGTGGGTGGCCTGTTCGCTTCCCTGGGCATGGTGGCTGCCTCTTTCTGCAGAAGCATCATTCAGGTGTACCTCACCACGGGGGTCATCACTGGTGAGTGGGACCCGAGAGGTGGGAGGGACTTGTGGGCTGTGGCACCACAGGGAGCGAGTGGCAGGGGCCCCAACACTTAAGGTGGAGCCTGGAGCCTGTGCCTGGGAGAAGCTGTGGGCAGGAGCACGGTGGGTCTGGGCAGGGTCTCATGCCGCCCCCTCCTCTGTAGGCTTGGGCCTGGCTCTCAACTTCCAGCCCTCCCTCATCATGCTCAACCGATACTTCAACAAGCGGCGCCCCATGGCCAACGGGCTAGCAGCAGCGGGCAGTCCAGTGTTCCTGTGTGCACTGTCCCCACTGGGGCAGCTGCTGCAAGACCACTATGGCTGGCGGGGTGGCTTCCTCATCCTGGGGGGCCTGCTGCTCAATTGTTGTGTGTGTGCTGCACTCATGAGGCCACTAGTGGCTCCCAAGTCGAGTGGAGAACCAGAGCCCCGGCGGCCATCCCAGCGCCTGCTGGATCTGAGCGTCTTCAAGGACCGCGGTTTCCTCATCTATGCAGTGGCCGCCTCCATCATGGTGCTGGGGCTCTTTGTGCCACCTGTGTTTGTGGTTAGCTATGCTAAGGACCTGGGTGTGCCGGACACCAAGGCTGCCTTCTTGCTCACCATCCTGGGCTTCATCGACATCTTTGCCCGGCCCACGGCTGGCTTCATCACCGGGCTCAAGAAAGTGCGGCCCTACTCTGTCTACCTCTTCAGCTTCGCCATGTTCTTCAATGGCTTCACTGACCTGACAGGCTCCACGGCCAGTGACTACGATGGCCTGGTGGTCTTTTGCATCTTCTTTGGCATCTCCTACGGCATGGTGGGGGCTCTGCAGTTCGAGGTGCTCATGGCTATCGTGGGCACCCACAAGTTCTCCAGTGCCATTGGTCTTGTGCTGCTGCTGGAGGCCGTGGCCGTGCTCATTGGACCCCCATCGGGTGGTGAGTGCTTCTGGGGGCCAGGGCAGGGCGTGGACTTGCCTCTCAGGGGAGGGCCACCCATTTGGAGCTGGCCCACCTGCCCTTCTTGTCAGACACCTGCTTTAAGAGGTGGAGGATGGTGGTCCTAGGGGAGATTCGGAAAGGGGTGAGGTGGAGGCCAGGGCTGGCAGGTGCCAAGTGTGAGTACTGCCCCCGAGCCAGGACAGGAGGATGCCTGACAGCCCAGACAGGGCCTTGGCAGCTCCTCTGCGGCACTGGTGCACCACAGGGGCAGGGGCAGTGTTTGCTAGGGCCTTTCTTTCCTTTGTAAAGGTCAACTGAGAAAACTCTAGATAAACTGGGAATAGTTTTAACTGGGGGGCAGCCCTGTCAGGCTCTGGTCTGTGGGAAGACCCTGCATCCTGGATCTGGGTCTGTAGCCCATCCTGCAGCCATATTTGAGCGCCCTGTAGCCTCTGGTGCCCCCTTCCCCCAAAAGGGTCTTAGGTGAGGAGGCAAGCCCAGAGCTACTGTCTTGGGGTCCTCAGTCACTAGGGGCAGGGCCACATTGAGCTCAGTAGTGCCTCTGAGGGCCACAGTAGGGCAGGGGGCCACGCCTGTGACTCTGCAAACGCTCAAGGCCACTTCCATTTTTAGCCTCAGTCTTGTCTTTGCTCCCTGGCAGGGAGGAGCAGGGAGAGGAAGTTGGGGAGGGTGGCAGGGTGTTTGCTGTGGATAGCACTGGAAGAGACAGGGTGAGGTGGACACCAGCGACTCCACAAGGCTTGGGAGGGAGCCCTGGTCCCAGGTGGTGGTTGTGCCTGCAGGAGCTGCTGGTGACTTGGGTCTTCTTACAGGCAAGCTGCTGGACGCAACGCACGTCTATAAGTGCGTGTTCCTCCTGGCGGGGGCCGAGGTGCTCACCTCCTCCTTTGTGCTGCTGCTGGGCAACTTCTTCTGCATGGGGAAGAGGTCTGAGGCTGCGCGGCCCGAGGCGACGGCCTCGGCCGCAGAGGAGCTGCACAAGCCCCCCATGGACGTGAGGGTGGACTCGCAGGAGGTGGAGCACTTCCTGAAGGCAGAGCCTGAGAAAAACGGGGAGGTGGTTCATACCCCGGAAACCAGCGTGTGAGCGGCCAGGCCAGGCCAGCAGGGAGCAGGGACGAGGTACAGAGACTGGCAACGCTCGTATTTATTTCACAAACAGGACCAGCTGAGGCAGGGCCACCGGCTCGGCTCTGGCTGCCTGGTCAGCGGGTCAGTGTTTTGTGGGGGGGAGGCGGCGGGGTAGGAACCGTGTCATTCCAAAGTGAATCTGCGGTGAAGCCAAGCCCCACAGTTACAAGCCGCCTGCACCAGGGACCCAGTCTGCAACCCGTGTCCCCCACCCCGCTGTGGTCAAGGACCTAGAAACCCATGCTTCGGAGACAACACGACTTTAATCAGAGGGTGGGGCTGGGAGAGGCTGGCGGGTGGGCACTGCCTCAACCTCCCTCCCTGGTGCCCGTCTGACCCCACTGTGCCCATCTCTCTTGGTCTAGGGGACAAAGAGCTCCTTCCACCTGAGTGTGTGGAAATAAACTTGCGTGTGGGGGGAGTCTCAGAGGGGTTTGTCTCCAGGAGCTGTGCGCAGTAAGATGGTCACCCTGGGTCCCACTTTGGCTAAGAAACAACCTGGTTATCCTTACAAAGCGGTTTTGGTCCTCATCAGCTTTCGCAGTGCTGTCTGTCTGTCTGGAACAGTCCCGGCTGACCCCAGGGGTTGCTCAGCAGCCACAGTATTTACAGGGCGTGGAGAAACGGGGCTGGCGGGGGAAGGACCTGTGCTAGAGACAGGTGCCTGGAGGCCGCGGGGACGGTGCTGTGCCTGTGGGCTGGTCTGAGACCTGCGAGCCCCAGCGGTGAGGGGACTGAGCTGAGATAGAGCATGCGAGCTCTGTTCGCTGCGTGTGGGCTTTAAAACATAGACTTTCCTGCCTCTTTTATTCACCCCTCTGGTCGGCTGGTAATTTGCTCTATGTGGTCAGCGCCTGCTGATCTCTGCTCCCCGTCCTCCTCCGTCCAGCCCGCGCTCAACGCTTGGGCTCGCCCTGGGCACCTCACACCCACCTGCCCTTGTGGCCAGTGGTGGCCTGCGTGGCTGGGAGCCCGGTCAGAGGCCGCTGGGGCCGCCTCAGTAGGTGGTGCGTCGTGGGCGCTGGGGACGGCAGCGGGCACCCTGGCGGGCCGCGTGCAGCCGGAGGGACGTCACATCCCTGCTCCTCTGCAAGGAAAAGGAGGCGAGAGCTCACGTCTCAGGCCCAGTCTCCCATGCCCCCTGGTAGGTCCTGACCCTGCCCAGCTATGGGAAGAAGCCAGGGGCATGCTCCTTCAGGCCATGCACCTGCTTGCAGCTCCCTGATTGGCAGTCCCATGGCCCTGGGGTACCCCCTCCTGTCTGGTCTTCCTATCCCCTCTGCCAGGGACTCTGCTGGCAGGCAGTGCTGGCAGCTGCATGGCCTTGCACTGAGGCCAAGGGTCACACATATCCTGGGAGTCTTCCTTGTGTGCTAACTTCACCACTTCAAGTGGAACAGCAGGGACCCCAGGGCTCAGGACAGGCCATCTCCTGCCTCCAGGAACCAGAGAGAAAGGACAAGGTGGGGAGTGGGTGGCATTTTGGTGTAGGCTCACTGGACAATTAAGAGGCACCATGCCAGAAGCCAGCCCTGCTTCTTGGGGCCCCAGGAGACACTGGTCCTGTGGCTGCCAGTAGGGTGTGGCTGTTGGGGGTCTTATTCCTGGATTGGTTCCTGAATCTCCCACATGAAGCCAGCCCTCACGTTCCCCTAAACTGCTTTACCCCCTGGTGAGAGCAGCAAGAGGTGCTCCCCCTCCAGGCTCTTCTCCACATCCTGTCCCACACCTACTGGGAACCAAGCGCACGGTTTGCCAGAACATGAAACGCTAAGGAAAGGGCAGTCCCCCAAAGGCAGGCTTTGGTAACAAATGTATTCTGAGGAGGTCAAGATGGGATCACTTCCTGGGAAGATGGGTACTGCTTGGCTGAGGAGGGACCCACAATGGACTGGAGCCTTCATGGGGGAGATGATGCTGTGTGGCCCTGAATTTTAGCTCCTCAGGCCTACACAGGCCAGTGAGATTCTGGCATGGCTGCAGCATCTGCAGCCCCCTGCAACTGTGAGGAGGGTGAGGTGGTCACATGTGCCTGCACCTCTGGTTCAAGATGTTTTCCAGACAGGGTAGAAAGGAACTTCCTGCCCTTGAGCTGTGGCTACTGGGCAGCCAGGCACTTGGGGCAGTGACACTGTGACCCAGTGGGTGAGGTGAGAGGCTGAGAGCCAGAAGAGAGTCAAGGAAGGCCATTGAGTCCTCTGGGGGAAACTGGGGATGCTCCAGGGCATGGGGTGAACAAGTTTGTCCCGTGGGTGGGGCAGTTTTAGTCACCAAAGGAGGGTCACATTCAATATCCTGTGAGGCCCTAACCCGGATCAAGAGATGCCTGAGGTGCACCTGTCCAGACCTACCTCTACATTGGCTTGCATTACATCATCCCCAAACCAGTGCTGGGGGTGTCAATGAGTCGGGAACCTAGGTAGCACGTGGTGCTGCTGCATCCCTGCCGCCTGCCCCAAACCCCCATGCTAGGTTGCTCTGTGATGCATACACCTCTGAACATAAGGGGAGGTGTACCAGCACTGGGCCTCTGCAGAGAACACCAGGGAACAGGTATGTGTGGGACCTAGAAAAGGCCTAGTGGCTGGTGGACGCTGCTGTGCTGTCCGGGGCCCGTTGCTAAAGCTGCTGGGAGGCAGTCACTCAGACCTGCAGGCTCTTCAGTGTCTAGACCATCTCCCTCAAGGATGGGGGGTCTACCAGGTCCACACAGGCTCGAAGACCAGCTCCCTTTAACCTCCAGCACAGGCATCTTCAGAGGGCAGTGGACAGAAACTGTATCCCAAGGACACAACCCTGGGGGAGGCATGGCCCTCAACACTTTCTTGGCAGGAAAGAGAGGGAGTTGTGGGCTCAGAGTGGAGTGACAAGGAAATCCTCACCAGCTCCTTCCAGGAACCCACAAGGCAGGCAGAAGCCAACCTCGGAAGGCCAGGGCACAGACAGAATGACTGAAGAAGAGGAGCTGAAAAGAGGCAAAAAGCAAGTCAAGGCCAGGTGCCCTGGTGGGGTCAGAAGAGCAGTAGGGGTCTCCTTCCAACACGTGCACGTGTGCCACATGCAGGGCAGTGCCAAGTGGGTTTGGACCAGTAAGTCCTGCTGACACTTGAGGGCTACAAGTGAGGGCCACCAAGTTCACCAGTGCATGGAGTCCAGATTAAGGGCTCCCAAGAGATAGGACAGGTGAAGTGATAGGCACAGATCTGCCAGCTCCAATAACCTGTCACTCTATCCCTCAGAAGGGGTGTGTCACCATGGACTCGTCAGGGGTTGACAAGGGATGCCCTCTCTCCAAACCTGTAGGGGGCTATGACAAATCAAGGAGCATCCATGGCCAAAAGTGTGGCTGAGGGACAGATGTCCCCTCAAGAGCCATCCTCCTTGGCAGGGTAAACAGTCATCCTGCTAGCTTACTGCATTGTCTACCTTCCATAAAACCTAAGGTACCCAAATACTTCAGGCCAGCACTGCCCAGAGGGTCATGCGGTCCAGGGGCCAATGTCCTATAGGTGCTTAAGCTGAGGAAAAAGGGGTTCTGAGAAACGTCACAACATCCCCAAGGGAACATGTGCACCCCAAATGGGAAGTGTCCTTCCAGTGCCTGCTCCAACCAGCTTCGCAATACCCACAGGTTGAGAAAGGACAAGTAGGAATGCCATCCTCAAAAAAGTTAGCTGTCACATGGTTAATCTAATCACACTGAAAACTCAGCTGATGAAATAAAGACCACACAAAAGGGGCAGGGAAGAAAGGTAGAAGTCATTATGAATTTATTATTTACACAATTGTTAAAGTACACAAATACAGTGGTAGTACAAACGCACAGCTCAGAGACTGGTCACCAAGACACAGGTTGATACACACATTCTAACTATGTTTCCTGCAAGTGATGATGGGGATTAAATATTGGGCAAGAACTGTCACTGCCACATCCTTGAGGACTTGGGATGGGTCCGCTTCCAGCGCAGCCCAGCAGTTCCAGGCTGAACCTGGATGCAGTCCCAAGACCACGTCCATGCACCACCCCTCCGGCACCACAGGTATCTACAACAAACACTTGCCATGCAGGGCTGTTGCCGCCGGCAGCTCTCTGAGAGGGGAGGTTCAACTCCTGAAGGGTGCACTCGCAACAACAAAAATCTCAAACTTCCCCTGACCTCCCTCTGCACTTCCAGACTCACAGCCCCCATCTGGTCAAGATCCTGCACCCCAAAATGCTTAGAGAAACCAGTGAGGATTAGGAAGGAAGCACCCAGACGGCTGGCTGGCTGGGGCACCAGTGCACACCAGACGTGGGCTCCAGGGCCAATGGTCAATGCCAGGGAGCTCTGGGAAGGAGGGGACGCCACGGTGGCACTGTCAGGCCCCACCTCCACAAGGAGCCTAGTTTCCAGTGGAACACACTGCATAGGCTGGCAGGAAGAAGAAACAGAGATGGACCCAACATGTACTATGCCGTTTCCCAGACAAGAGAGCTCAGGCCCTGCTGTCTCTTAACATCCGGTGCTCATGACAGGTGCAGTCAAGGTAGGGAAGAGCATCTCAGCATCCTAACTGCCAGCGGCAGAGCAGCCCAGCCCCTCAGGACAGGACCAGCTTGCAGGGGCTGTTCCTCCTAGCCAGACGCAGCTCCACCCCACAGGTGTCCCTCCAAAGGTCATGGAACATGCAGCTCCACCCCTTCACGGAGGTGAAGGCTCTAGATTCAGGTGAGCAGTCACCACTGCTTGGCGCTTCCGGGTGGATTCCCTTCAGCCACAGGTCTTTCTGGGCAAACCACAGCATCTAGGCCAGCCTGCTCCCTGGCTTTGAGCAGGGAGGTGATGACAGACCATCACCATCTGCACAGTAGTACTTAACAGTCTGTTCAGAAACTTCTCAAATTCAAAGGCATAGGAAACAACAAACTCTGCCAAAATAACCAAACATGGCCCCCAACACAACCCCCGTGTTCTGATTCACAATCCTCTCCATAGAAACCCAAAACATACACTTAGCTTTGAGTCTTGTAACTCCCCAGTATCCTCTCAAGGCCTTTGTGCAAGTTCTTCAGCGTTCTCAACTCTGTCTCACCTCCTCTGGGAAGAACGCCATAGCACTTTGCTGGGGACACACCTGCTGTGCCCTTGCTCCCTGGCAGCCTGCACTCCACCTCCTCTGGTCATGACAGGCATTTCAGTTATATGGGGAAGGGCACACAAGATGCCAAAACTGGGCTGATGGGGGCCCACAAGACACTCACACATGCACACAATTTCTGATGAGAAATTTCCTCCAAAGTAGACAGTACAACACAAGAAACAAAAACAGAACAACACACATCCTAGACATTCACATGTGCCCATCTCCTGCCTGCACCTATTTTACACAGAAGCTCCAAGCCAGCATCAGTCTCAGGATTCTTTAAGGTCAACATCTTTTTTAAGACCGCAAAAACAGACAAGAAGGAAACAATAAAAAGACAGATTTCTTTACACAGATTTAAGCCAGTAATTTTTAGCAAAATGATACAAAACTGTCTTAACCAAGTAGAAGACGGGTAGCTGCGGTAGGATCATCAGGGAGCGCAGGTTTGCCACCATTGGAGGGAGCTGAGAGGCTCTTGACAGGAGTCTGGTTCTCTCTGCAATGGTCTCCCATACTCTGCTCTTCTTCCCAGCCCCGTGACAACTGAGCTCACGTGGGGGCCACGGTGGCAGCCCCTGGCGGTGGCAGCTCTTGGAGCCTGTCCGTTTAGTTTGTATTTTGATTCCCCATGAGCGTCGCTGGGTGAGTGGCCTGGAGAGCTCCCGGCGTTAACGTTTCGGGTCTAGACCGGGGGGCGTGTCACTAGTAAAGCCATTGGTAACAGAGTAGATCAGCCATGCATTGTCTGCCCTTCACAGCAAAAAGGAGAGTTCTCATCGGTGTACGACAGACTGAAGACCACTGGAAGCCACCCGACCAGGAATCTGTCGGAGCCAAAGCACAGGATAAGGTCAGCATGAGGCCAGAGGAACAGGCCAGCCAGGTGCTTGGGCACAAATACCACATGATGGAGCCTGGGAAGGAAGGGACACACCAGCACCTGGCCCCAGTCTAGACACCTGCAAACCTGGCTGCACAGAGGGACCTCTGCGGCCAGAACACGTGCTGAGCAGAACAAGTGACAGGAAGATGGGGAAGGAAGAAGAGGCATGCAAGCAAGGAGACCACAGAGCCACGCTCATAAGGATCCAAGTGGGGTAGTGACGCTTGCTCCCAGACTCCCTTCCTGAAAAGTAAGTTGGTGCATTGAAAACAGGCACACCCCCTTGGGGAAGACATGAAAAGCAGTTCTTGTCAACATATTTCCAAGAGTGCACACAGTGTTAAAACGGCAGCAAGTCTCCCAGCAGCACCATCCCTCCCCTCAAGCTTAAGCCCCTGCTGAAAGGAGCCACCAAATGCCATGTGGCCGACGAGAAGGAGCGCAGCGAGGACGCCCAGCCATGCACTGATGGCAGGGGAGCAGGTGGCCGTGGCTGGATGGGTTAATACAGACAACTGCGTGGACGATATGGCTGGGCAGGGACCAAGTTCAGAAAGAAACACAAAATGAGGACAGAAATAAATGAAAGAGAGGAAGAGGGATGACTAAAAAAGCCAGGATGGGCAGAAACCACCAGGAATCTGAACGCAGCAAGAGCCGAAGAGCCCCAACACCAAGCGTGGCGCCACTCAGCTGAGCACAACAGACACATGTCCCAGCACAACTGCCCAGATGAGGCAGCTCAGGTGGGGCAACCAGGAGACAGGCCCGAGGCCAAAGGCATGGCGGGATGGTCCTCTGGAGTCACTCTGTCCAGAGACGTTGAGGATGGCTCTACTCCCCAGACTGTGCAGCTGACCACAGCTGCTCCAGAACCCACACAGGAGAAGAACAAAGCAGAAAAAGCCTCTCTACCTCCAGCACCTGGCATGCAAGCCCAGCCCGCCTGCCAGCCCCAGGTGGGTGGGGAGTGATTGCTCCCACCCGCCTGGAGCCTGCCGCCTGCGGAGCCCCATCACGAGCACACTCACCCAGTGCTGCCTTCCGACGGAGACGAGCAGCTACTTGCCGTGGTGTTCGAAAGGAATGCTATTCTGAGGTGGGGAAAAGACAGCTGTTGGTAAGCGTCCCGCTGGCCGAACCAGCACGCGAGGCCCCAGACCCCTGACTGCCCGCGTCCAGCGTGTGTCCAGATGTGCCTTGACCAGGTCCACAGACAATGCAGGTGCCATTTTGGGGACCCCAGGGAACAGCTGGTCTCTCCACACAACTCAGGAACTCACTTGCTTCTCATGACCAGCCCTCGCATCAGAGTGGCCACTGCTGCTCCACAAGAATGAGGGCACAGGAAAGACTCTCCTAACCTCTCACACACTAAGAAAAGCCAATGCCCAGTGGATGGTGGGGCTGGATGGGCCCTATAAACGGCTCTTACAGTGCTTTCCAGGACACACTTCCTTCATAACAGAAGCACCAGGCTGCACACCTTGTTTTGGGGCAGGGTGTGACTGAACAAGCCATCAAAAGGAATAACTGCCACCTTATGGACAGTACTAGCTGGAGACCTTTCTTCTCAAAAAGAGAGAAATCCCAGAACAGATCTCCACTGACTAGATCCTCACAGGTCCAAGTTCTTTTGGGAACCAACTCACAGACCAGAAAGTGTGGGAACTGTGGTTTGCTAGAGGACTGGACTAACATGATTGCCCTTCAGGGAAGGAAAGGAGCCGAAGTGGGAGCAGCTGCCCTCATGCAAGTCTGGGCAGGATGAGGTCTTATGCAGCAGGTAGGACAGCTTCCATAGGATGCACTAGCTCCCAAGGAGGAAACTCAGCCTGGGATGTGTGGCTGTGGAGACAAGGGCCTCAGCACACATGGTACCTGCTTTGCCAGTTCACTGTGAGAAGCCCCATCAACCCCAACTCTCTCTAGAGTGAGTGAGTCAGAGCAATCCTATGGCCCCTTGCACTTCTAAACAACCAGGGCAGATGCTGGGTTGAGGGGCTAGAAAGAGCGGACAGAAGGAAGAGTTCATTTGTCCTCCTTGGATTAAAAATGGGGGAGTGGAGAAGAAATCAAAGCCACTGAGCACGCTGGTGCTAGTGGCACCCTAGAGGGAAAGGGATACTCTTAAGGAGCAGACACCTTCCAATGCCAGAAATACCCTCCTGAAGATAGCAATGGCAGTCATTCCTGGAGATATGGGATGGGATGGGCATGCAGGGGACAAGCTGAACATGAGCAGTCTCCAGAAAATCCCTGTGGTCAGAGAAAAAGCTAGTGTTTCTTCTAGAAGGGAAACATGCCCATCTCAAATCTCTCAGAGCCACTCCCTAGTGTGGAAACACACATTACACATTACAATTCATGCAGAAACAGACAAGAGGCCAAGTAAGCAGACTGATTGTGAGCCTCAGGTTCACCATGTGAAAGAAGAGTGCTTTTTTCCACCACCCCAAGGCTGAAGCCTGTGACTGCCTGGTTTCCATCCACAGGACCACCTGACTTCTTCTCCCTCCTGGATGCCAAACTTCCAGATGCTGTATTCTCTTATTCTAATAATAATAATAATAAAAGTCAGCCTGCTCATTCCTTAAGTCTTTGCCAACTTAACTGCTTGAATAGAGATGTTCAAAAGTGCAGCCAGGGCCACCACACCTGCAGACAGACCAGCAGAAGTAGACCCACTCCAGGATATGCTCAGTGGCTATGTGGACAACAAAGTCCATGAGAAGAAACCTATCAAGTATCTATGTGAGGGAACAGGACATGGGGTGTGCATGCTAGGAGAACCACCTTCACACCACTGGTCAGACCCCTCAAGTCCTCCAACCCAGTAGCCCTCATTCGGCAACAACACCCCCTACCCCCACCCCTCTGGGGAAAAAATTGTCATACAGGAACAGCCCATTCCTGGAAATGTTACTAGCAAATCAGACACTGAGTCACTCATTACAAGACCCCTAGCCTCAACAGGCCTGCTTCTCACCACACCAGCCCTTGGTGTGGACTGAGCTCTAGTAGCCCTAAAGGACTCTATGCTTGCTCTGCCACATGCTCAGTACCCCCCACCCCCTCCACATTCAGCAGCACACTGCACCAGGTCCCACCCAGTAAGCCAAGGCTGAGTAACAGCGCACTTCTGAAATGAGCTCCTGCTCGATCTGGCAGGACTCCTGGCGCTCAAGCACCTGACAGGGAGCTCGTGCAGGACCCTGAAACTTCCTTCAGGAAAAGCAACTGACACGTTCATAAAAAGTTACTCTGGTCTATTGAAAGCAGCACACCTAGTGAACGCAAATGAACAAGAGCAGAGCGAGAGGGGAGGATGTTGAGGAGAGGAAGGTTATGAGAGGAAGAGGCCCCAAGCCAGCCCAGGCCATCCTACCTTCCTTGAATGCTTCCCTCAATGAGAGACAGAAAGACCAGTAAAAGATGGACACCCTACAGCCCAGCGTGGGCCCAGGGAGACCAACCATGGAGCTTGTGGGCTGGACTCCTTCACAGGACCTTTCCTGAGGAGTCACCCTTCTCTGTGCAGATCTTTGCTAGGGTGACCCTGGCCAGCAAACATGGAGAGAGGGTCCTAAAGGCTAGGTGTCTCCCGACAACAAGTGTGAGCAGGCATGTGGTGTCTGGTGTGGTGGGAGCTCCTCAGAAGTCAAGTAGAAGGGAAAGGCTCACAGCCATCACTCCGTTGCCAGCATGCCGAGACATAAGCCTCCCGCAGATCCTTGGTGAGGCTCCAACCAAGAAGCAAAGTAGAACCAGGAGCTTAACAGCCCCGTGGGCTAAAAATCCTCAAAAAGGTAGAAAAAAAGGAGGGAAGGACGGAAACAACCCTTTACAAATGTTACGGTCTTTCAACGCTAAGCTTGGCGCTCACACACAGGCACATGCCCTCGTACCTAGGCCTGGCTCATCTGGGCCTATGTGAGCTTCAAGTGCATACCTGTGAGGTGGACATGCGAGAGGTATCTTGTCGGCCTGTGAGATCAGATGAGGAAACATTGACTGGGGCCCCACGATGCAGCCGCATGCTCACTTTCCGCTCTCGTTCCATGCCAGAGACGGGCCGAGGAGAGGTGTTGGCTAGAACAAAGAAGCCATGGTGACCAAGGACCTCTGGCTGCTTAGACATCTCACTAGCCTGCAGGTGCAGCAGTGACCAATGGCCAGTGGGTGGAAATGTGGCTCAGTGGTAGAGCACTTGCCTAGCATGTTTGAGGAGGGGCCCTAGGTTCAATCCCAGCATCACACCAAACAACTCAGGTGTCCAAATACCACAGGAACACCTTGTATTATGAGAACAAAATACTACATAGAAAATCACTAATACTAGTAACAGCTTTTAGGGAATTCAGTCCTTAATAGACCAAGTCCTGCAAATGGGACATTTCTAAATGTGCCACTGTGGGCTGTGCCCCAGCCATCAAGTGCACCTGGCCCAGAACCCCCAAAAGATGAAACAGAGAGATGTCCCAGTGTCCACTCCAAGGCATACTGGGAGATATGCTCACCTGTGTGTGAGGTAGGGGTGAGGGGTGTTGGGGGAGCCACTTCCTGGGTCCCCCGCAGGCGGCCCGAGGCTGTGGAAGGGAGGCCACGGGTGGCTGGATTTCGGGAGTGTCTCAATCGCTCCTCTCGGTCCCGGCGTTCCCGCTCAGCATCATCTGCAGCCCGGCTGGCACCCTGAGAACAGAACAGAAGGAAACTGGGTGTGGTAAAAAGCAACTGAAGACCATTAGCTGTCCCCTGGAACCTTGAGGAAACACCAAGGGGCATTTGGGACAAGACTGAGCCATCCACAGCAGCACAATGAGTCAAAAGACATGTCTCCATACAAAGATAGGGGAATATACTCACGAGGGCAGCAGCTACTCCTTTTATTTCCCAACATCTGAGAGGAAGTCTCGCTCCTGCCTGGAACTCTTACTAAATAGTTCATCTGCTATGGTGGAGGAGACTGCCAGGGGCCAGAAATGAGGAGGGGATGGGGAGTGTGGGAGGGTGATGGACAGACAGTAGGGTAGGGGCAGCAGCACTGAACCAGAGGTGTCCAACCAGAGTCCAGACCCTAGGCCTGAGGGGAATGTGGTGTCATGGTAATGTCAGCCACACCATGTACACAAAGGCCAATGTCAGGGCTGGTAGCCAGGTGTGCTGGGTCAACCCTGACACATGGGGCATTTGATCTTAAGCAGTTAAGCTGAGACACTAGTCAGCCTAAAAGTTTTATTCTAATCATCAATGCAGGGGTCTGCAAACCATGGTCCATGGTTAAGTCCTGATGCCACCTGTTTTATTGGATTCAATCTTGTTCACTCATAGGTGAGTGGCTACTTTTCAGCTACATGGCAGAGCTGAGGGACTGCAACTCAACACAGCCAGCAGAGCTGACAATATGTACTACTTGGCCTTTTTTAGAGCAAGTCTGCTGGTCTATTATGAGAGTTGGTTAGTGTTAGAATCATGCTGGGGGAAGGTACTCTGATGTCCAGGCACTGGACAGTCCACAGAAACTGCTTAACGCTATACTTTTAACTTCCACCCCACCCTGCACAGTGCTCTCTTTCCAGTCCAAGGCTAGCCTGGGTATACACGGAGCAGCCCTATGCTGGGGCATACAGCTCTAGTTTATGCCCTCCACAAGCTGGCCATGAGGCACAGATATCGGACAAGACTTCTGGCTTACACCCCAAGGAAGTAGCTCTGATCTTCTACCAGTAGACTGTATCACCTGCAAACGTTTTAACTTCTATCTCAAATTAAAAAAAAAAAAAATTTTTTTTGAGCTAAAGTCTCAAAATGTAGCCAAGACTGGCCTTGAACTCAATCAGCCTCTGGAGTGCTGGCCATTATAGTAGTGTGCCATCACACCTGGCTTAAATAACAAATTTCTAATGAGAACAGACATGAAAATGAAAATTCCACAGAAGCTTGAATTCTGGTAGCAGTGTCTGAATGCTTTAAAAAATGCATACAGCCGACACAGGGATGATGGCCCAAAGGCTCTAGGGCCTCCTTGTTCATTCACCTGTGGATTCTTGCATGCACCTTTGGTGAAGAGAAAACCAAATGTAAAAGCAACCTATTATAGGGTAAAACTCAGACTGAATGCCAGGTTGCTCATCTAGCAGGCTGCCCTGAGGCCCCCTGAGGTACATTCTGGATCCAGGTGGGGCTGGGAAAGAGGAAGGGGCAGGTCCAGGCTTTATGTCAGTGTACTATGGTAGGCATCATGCCCCATTATCACAAGCAACTGAACCCACAAAGCTCTTAGAACTGGTGATGGTAATTATTAACAACAGAATGACCTTTCAAGCTCGGTTCAGTGGTTCACGCTTATAGTCCCAGCACTTGGGAGGCTGAAGCAGGCAGATCATTTGAGCCCCAGAGTTCAAGACTAGCCTGAGCGACATAGTGAAACTCTGTCTCAAAAAATAAATTAAAACAAAACAAAACAAATCCCCTTACTAGCTTTAATTCCTGAAAGTCAAACATTAAGGAAAAAGACTTGCCCAACTAAGAGGACCTGGCAATCCACAAGTACTGGACCCTGGCTTCACTTCAGGGCCTCCCATGTTCACACCTGCAAACTCCACAGGCCTCTTTGATTGTAGGACTCTTCCCTTCTCAGAACTCTATGCCCACAGGCAAATACCCATAGAGGCTAAAGCCCAACCAGCTGTGCTGTGCTTTCACAGCTCAGAAAATGCACCCTTACCCTGGCACAGCCTAACTCTGTGTACAAGACCCAGTCCAGATGTGCCAGCTTCTTGAAGACCATGCTGTTACCATCCTGCACTGTAAGACAGACCGAGCTGGCAATGGCACTTACAAATTTGAGCATGTTCCAGTCGAACACATAGTCATAGGAGAAGCCCTGGCGATGAAACAGATTCCTGAAGAGCTGTCTCAGGTAGGAGTAGTCAGGTTTGTCGTCAAAACGCAAGGAACGGCAGAAATTCAGGTATGTGGCAAATTCAGCTATAAAATAAGAAACTCAAAGCTAACTAGCTATTACAAGAGTGTCTGCTAAGATTCCCCATTTACCTCCCAAAGCTGAAATACTAGTTATATTCTTAAGAGTCCAGGCCTTGGGAAACAGTTTTTTTTTTTTTAAATTCAACATCAAGGGGCTAGGGGAAGAAGGTGTGCCTTAGTGCTAGAGTGCTTATGTAGCATGCTTAAGACCCAGGGCTCAATTCCCAGTGCTGTCCAAAATAAATAAAATAAAAATTAACAAAGTCAACACCACAGAGCACAGGTCAGTTGTATCTTTCTAACCATGTGGATCTCTCCTGAGGCTCAGCCCCGCCTCATTCCTGTCTCTCATGGGCCTCACAGAGCTCCTTCCAGAGGCTCAGGACTGCATCAGAAAGAACAGAGGGCTGACTATCACCTCCATACACAAAAATGTCCCTTTCCTGCCAACATTTCTTGTAGGTGACAGAAAGCACAGGCAGAGCATCTCCAAGGCATCCAGTTAACACCAGGGCAGCCAGCACCAGTGTGGACAGCAAGTTCTGCAGCAAGAGGACAGCAGGCACTCACAGGGATAGCCTTTGCACAGCACTTCAATGGGAGTAGACATCTTCTTCTCACTGATCCTCTCGTACTTCTGCCTCTTGGTGGCAGCCTTCAGCCCCTGCCAGGGGAGAGAGCCCAGGTTGAAGTACATCAGCACGTACCCCAGAGATTCCAAGTCGTCCCTCCGAGATTGTTCTGGAAAGAAAAGGGAACTATGTGAAGAATCGCACACATGTACATATATAAAACCAAGATATAGCAAACATGATTATGGAAATGAACGTTAAAAACAGAAAACTACACTTGGGTGACCACTTCAACCAGAATCTGCCCCTCATGCTATTAAGGGAAGTGTCAAAGATCCCAAAGGAACAACATCAATGGCTCAGAGAACTGTTAAGAGCTAGCTTCTGCATGCTCCACCACACCTGCCAATAGAAGGCTCCAGAATTTGCTGCAGTCATCCTATCTGCTACAAAGATTGACTGATGGTTTCCAGGGTTCTGAGCACCAAGCCTGCTCATGACCCCTAGGCCACCTGAGAGGCCTTTTCCTAAGCTGAGGGATGGACATGCCCAAAGGCATGTTTGGAATTGGCTTACCAATTCCAAGGTGTGTGTTGATGGAGGCATAGCGCGCCGTCCCTGTGAGGTTCTTGTTCTCTCGGTAGGGGATGTGCTGGTGTGTGCGGGCATCCCGGTACTTCTTGGCCAGCCCAAAGTCAATGATGTAGACCAGGTTTCCTTTCTTCCCCAGCCCCATGAGGAAGTTATCTGGCTTCACATCTCGGTGGATGAAGTTCTTCGAGTGAATGTACTCAATACGACTAATCTAGAAGCAGAGAGGCAAAGGCAAGAGACTGAATCCCAGAACACCATGCCTTAGGAAAAGAGGCTGCTTGGCATTGAGGATAAGCTGTACGTTCTCTGTTCTTCAGCCAGAGCAGAGTGGTTTCACTAGGAAGGGGAAACCAAACTGACCAGAAGTCATCTCCCAAATTACCTCCAGCTCTCTGGCCTCCACAGGACTGGGCATTTCCTCTCCTTGGCAGCCATAGGGATAGACAAGAGCAGATTGAGGGACTGCCTGTTACTAGACAATGTATGTCTGCACAGCCAGATTCTCTGCTTGAGCTGCACCTAAGAATTTTCTCAGAAACCACACCAGAGCTGCTAGGAATCAAATGTGTACTTCCTAAGAGACTAGAAAGGCTCTTTAATGTGAATGTACTCAAGATGCTGAGGGCAGGCCTCCAAACCAGTCACCTGTGTAATTATCTTGAAGTTACACAAATTCTCTCTTTCTCTCTGCACATGAACAGGCCAATAGCAGAAAAAATGGCAATTGTGTAATTTATTGTATCAGGCCAGCAAGCCAGTGCCAAGCATCCATGCTGCCTGGCCACTTAAGGTAAAGGGGCACTTACCATTTGGTCAGCCAGCAGCAGAACAGTTTTGAGACTGAACTTCCTCGAGCAGAAGTTGAAGAGGTCTTCTAGGCTTGGTCCCAGCAGCTCCATCACCATGACATTGTAGTCTCCCTCGGCCCCGCACCATCTAATGGTAGGGATGCCCACTGAATGAGAAACCAAACAGAGCATTTCAAGCGGAGGCCACTGTATCAGCTCACCTCTACTCAATGTGACATAGGCATCCAGTGGAGTAGGGCTTGGAGATCAGAACACCCTGAGGATGCCTGCCCTCAAAAACCCATAGCTGAGATTAAGGCCACATGTTAATAAACAATGTGTAGCAGACTCTGACAAGGGTTGAGCAGCAGTAGGAAGTGAGACAGGATTTGAGCTGATTTCCTAACACTGGCCTCCAAAGGCAGGAAGTGCAGAACACAAGAAAGAGAAAGCACGCAGAGTAAAATACAGCCCAGGTAGACAGAACCAGCAGGGTCAGTCAGAAATTACAGCTACAGTGGAGAGAGACTGGAATATAAGGCTGAGAAACAGAAGACAAAGATAGCTACTATTAGTGGGTAGGAGAGAAAAAAGCTGTGCGTTTTTTTTTTTTTTTTTTTTGCGATATAAACTTCTTGGGAATTTGTATAGGGACAAAGAGGCCGTAAACAAACCAATCGGTGGAAGTGAGAATGAAGACGACAGATAAATCCAACAGTAAGAAACAATCCAGGGCCCCACACAAGGGAAGGAATTTAAAGACGCCTTCAAACCCTGAAGCTACGTATCAATCCATTCTTGAAAAATGGGTGAAAGATATCAGACACTTCGATAGAGAATGCATATGAATAGTCAACAGTCACAAGAAGTCACTCAGGGGAGCTGGGAGCACATGCTCCTTAAGTTGAGACAAGAATGTGCATGTAGCCTTGTTCAAGAAGAGGTCAGCTTCTCAAAAACCTGCCCAGGTTTTGTTCTGTGGTCCCCTCTGTCTGCAGGGCACATGTTCTCCTAGCACTGGCTCTCACTACACATGCCTTCCACTCTAGACCTTTCATGCTAGACAGTGAAGCTTTTGGTGGGGCTTCACAGTGTCAACAGGGAAATCCTCCTATTTAAAAATTAGCTTCAGTCGCTATCACTGTAACATGACTCGCTTTCAGGTCTATTGTAAATATACTCCTTTACTAATAAATTCTGCTATCATTGTTACTTAAAAAAAGAGCTTCATTTCCTGAAGAGTTTTTACACTTTACATGAGAACACATGTGACCAATGTGTAAGTTACAATGCACAATGTAACTAGACCCACAACCCAAAGAGACCTGGAACATTCCTAACAGTAACATCTATACACCACTTGCTCATTTCATCTGTGCTCTGCAGGTAACCACCACCCACACATACCTCTTCATCACTTCTTTGCTATAAGAAAACTAAGCACGTGTGCTGTTTAACATTCCTTCATACAGCACTGCATAATCTCTCTAGCCACCTATCATTTGGATGGCTTAGGTTTATTTTTTTAAATTAAATAAATGATGCTGTTAACACATTCTTACATGTCTAAAGTGAAAACTCTTACACTTAAGATTCTCTTTCATAACTTTTTTCTTCTTCTTCCAGGTAGACACCTAGAAATGCATTTGCTATATTGTAAGGTACCAATTATTTGACTACATAAGATAAACAAGATAGTGTCAAGTTGCTTTTTAAGATGGATAAAGCAACTGACATTGCCAGCAGCAATGAGCAAGGCCTTGCTACTGGACACCCTCATACTGAGCACTCCTGGACACCTAATCATACTGCTTGCCAGTTTTTCCTATCATGGTATCACCTATTACAGCACTCTTTATAAATTCTGGATACTAATTCTGGTTTTATTCAAGGCAAACATTTTCTCTTGACTGATATAATTTTTAAATTTTCTTTTAAAAAAATTTCTTGATGAAGAGCTTTATGGTGGGACTGGGGTTTGAACTCAGGGCCACGTTCTTGCTAGGCAGGCACTCTACCACTTGAGCTACTCCTCCAGTCCATTTGCTTTGGTTATTTTGGAGATGGGGGTCTTGTGTACTTTTTGCCAGGGATGGCCTTGATCCTTCGTCCTCCCGATCTCAGTCTTCCAAGTAGCTAGGATTACAGGTGTGCATTCATTTGCTTTAGTTATTTTTTGGATCAAGTCTATTTTTCCTTGGGGTCAGCCTCAGACCATGATCTTCCTACCTATGGCTCCCACAGAGTCAGGACCATAGGCATGAACCACCATGCTGACTTATTCTGTTGAGATGGGGTCTTGCTAATTTTTTTTTGCTCAGGCTGACCTCAAATTAATCCAATTTCTGCCTCCTCTAAACTGGCAAAATGCTTAATTTCAAAAAAGACCAATGTATCAGTTTTTCCTCAATGAGTAATGCTTTCAGAGTCTTTTTGTTTGTTTGTTTTGCGCCAGGATCCATTATGTAGCCCACAATGGCCTGGAGTGCCTGCCTCAGCCTCCCGAGTGCTGGGATTATGGGTGTGCACCATCATGCTTGCATGCTTTCAGTGACTTACTCAAAGAAATTCTTTCTAATCTTAAGCTGAAAAAGATCCTATTATTTTCTTGTAAAATGTAGACGTCACTTCTACTTTCAGCAGAGATGAAGATAACAGGGACTCAATCTACCCCCCCCCCCCAGTTGAAAGAAAACAAAATAATGCAACATGGATGACAGGCAGATGACACTGGTACCTGAAAGATGCTCCTGACCCTAGGACACGCCCAAGTGTTACTACAAAGCAAAAACCAAACAGACCAACTTAATTTGACTTCATCCCAGACCACAGCTGAGAAAGAATCTGAGCAATATAAAAACACCCAGCACACAAGAGGGTAAGATTCTCAATGCCTGGCACCCAAAAGTTACTAGATGTGCAAAGAGCAAAAAACACAACACAGTAAGAAATCAAACAATCAAGCATGAAAAGTTATAATAAAATATAACTGAATAACATGCCAAGAAAGTTAAAGGCAGGAGAAATATTAAAATCAAACCAAATCTAACGCAGAGACCGAACACAATGGAATTAATCAGAGATCAGGTACTGCAAAGACACATGAACTCAAAGGCATAGAGAGACAGACAAGGGCCTCAGTGAGCTTTGGGGCAAATTCAGGGCATCTGAAGAGGAGGAAGAGCACAAGGGGACATACGACAATAGACCAGCCCACATGGAGCTTGCTCAGTGAAGGCCAAACACAAGAGCCACGAAGAAAAACCATACTAGCACACAACAGTCAAACTATCCACACTGCGTGGTGCTCCATTCCTAGTAGTCTGTACAGTTAGTGTGTAAAGGAACTCTTCCTCAGAGGAGAGCAGGGCCAACTGAAGTCCAAACCTACACCCAGCAATGAAAAGCACTGGGAATAGCAGAACTTGTTAGTGTAATCTTCTGTGGAGAATAACTGTTTCTCTACACAAACAGCACTGTTGACTCACCAGTGGTCCCTCTCTCTCCAACAAGTTTTAATGCATCCCTGCCACCACTCATTCTAAAGCTGGCCAAAAGGCTCTTCAAGCATGTTCTCTTATGCTCCTGACGTGGGCCAGCCACACATTCCAACCTCTCCTGAGCCCTATCTGCTCCAGCCTTAGAATCAGCTACTTTTCCAAGCAGTCTGGGCTTCTTGGTGGGGTAGGGCACCAAGAAACCATAAGAGGCCCAGGCTTGTCACTACTTCTAGGCCCTGTATCCAGAATGACACTGCTTTAATCAGGACAGCTCTACATACAGCAAGATATGGTATCTATAGGGCAAATACCTCTTCTTTGGGAGTGTTATTATTAATCTTGGCCTTTCACTACTCTTCTCTCTGAATTCTAGTCTTCTTGTTCTACAGGAAAAACTGCTGGATTTTGACAGGAATTTAAGAATGCTCCTGCTAATGCAGGGTGAAGAACCTTCTAGCTACAGGCTGATAACTGTCACTCTGTGAAACCAAACATCTCCTATCAACAAAATCTGGAATCCAAAGCGGATCTGTGCCTGAGAAGTGTTGTTTCTCATGTTTTTGCAGGAACAATCGAAGCCAGTGGATTAAAGGAGAGACAACCATGACTTGGGGGTAGCTACTGCCATTTGTAGTTGTGAACATGGATGCATTACCTTCATGGGGCCCAAGGCACGTATCGGGGTGAAAAACTGGGGGCAGGGTTGTTTCAATGTAAATGTAGGGACTCAGCATTAATTCAAGTAAAAAAAAGTTCATTAACTTTCCAGCAATTCAGCTTTTAAATCATTAAACCTGTCAAATGTTTCTGGACAATGCCACTGTTTAGATATTGAAACTCAGATATTATAGCTCAGTGGTAAGGCGTTTGTCTAACATGGGCTAGGTTCTGGATTTGATTCAAACACCACAAAACAACCCTCACTCCCAATTCTCCTGGAAAACAGAAATGGTAAAGGGCCAGTGGAAACAAACTGGACTCCACAAAGGAGTTGGGGTCTTTCTCAAGGAGGTGAGGGATCATGGTCACCTGCTCTAACACTCAAGATATTTTACATGTCACACATGGTTCTCTGACATAAAATAGTTCACAACAGAAAGATTATGTTCTGGGTATGGCAGTGCATGCTCAGAATCCCATTACTCAGGAGGCTGAGGCAGGAGGACCCAGAGTTCCAGGCCAGCACAGGCTACATAGTGAGACCCTGTCTCAAACAACAACATCATCTTCCATTCCCCACGTTCTATATAACCTCCTGTAACCCAAACCAGCCATGTTAGTCTTGACCAGAAGCAGCTGTGAATTCAATAAATGTTCTCTGCTGAGGGACTGTGGAGGAAGGGAATAATATAAAGCTACTTTGGAGCATGTTAGGATTGGACTGCAATTATGGTGATCTCCAGGTCTTATACAGTAGCGTGCATTGTAGATAAAAACTTGCTGTCTTCAAGTCTTTCACCAACGTAAGTAACTCTAGTTCATTTCTATTTTAGCTTTTATTTAACCTATTGTCCTGACCAGATTTTGGATGGGTGGAAGTACCTGGGCATACCCTGAGGCTGAGTGCCACAGGGCAAAACATTTGTCCTTTGGGAAGTCACCCAAAGGACAAAAACTGTACCTATTTCCTCACTCATAGTACAGGGCTAAAGATGCCAGCACCTTACAACACAGGAACTGCATGGTTCCCTAAGGCTGGCTCTTCCCTCAGGTAGGTGTGTAGACAGTCCAAGTACAGCAGATCTGCAGCCAGACACTGTTACACCATCAGCACCTACAAGTTTCCTGGATGATTCCCAGGCTACAACAAGCAACAACCACTCAGCTCTGTGTTTTCTCTCCTGGTAGCCTAAGACGACCACCATAAGCAATATCAGGACAACCAGAGGTGTTTGCTGTCCCTTTCAGAAGAATGCAAAAACAATTCACATCCACCTACATACAGGAGATACATGGCAAAAGGATGGATGACAGCAAAACCTGGGTTTCAGACAAAGTGAACTCCCCTGTCCTGTATCTGCTGGAATGTATTCAATGAACAACTGCCAGAATTTCATACCCTTCTTTCCTGGAAACAAAGTGTTTCCTAAATTATCCCTTTACTTTGAGGTATCCACAAAAGGAGTAAAACCCAACCCAAGTCTGGGGAACAGCATAAAAAACACTGGTAAGAGAAAGCCCTGAACATAACTGGGGTTCTGTTCTTTAGCCAGCAAAGCAATGAATGATATCCACAAAAAACAGCAGTGGTGCTGGGGTTGACAGATTTGTTCTGAACCCAACACATTCCTTTCTAGCCAATGTTTGACTGCTTCATCAGTGTCCATTCTGGGCTCTGAGGAGCTGCTTTTCTTCCCTTTCTGCTCAGGTACCCCAGTCCTTGTAGAAACTTTACTCCTTAGCACACTGCTTAATCCTGAGTCATTTGGTCCTATACTCTAATGCCACAATCTTAAAAGCTATGTAGACTATTAGCCCCCAGTGCTCTGAGAAACATGTCTTACTGAGGGCCATGAGACTGCAGGCATGTGGGACTGGTCTCTGCTGACCGACCGCTCTTAGGAACAACAGTATGTGTATGGGGTCACCAGAGAGTTTGTATCCCCATGGTCTCTCTGGTCTCAAGGCCCAGGATGGAGCACACTGGAAACCACTGTCTAAGATGGACACGCAGGACCATTTGTGCTCTGAGATGTATCTGCTGCCAAAGACGTTTTGTTACAGAAATGTGAGTTTCTAGTAGTACCACAGATTAAATTGCTTTTGCTGAGTGAGAGAAGACATCAAAAAGTCAAACCAATACCTCCCTCCCTCCCGGCCACTGGGAAAAAAAAAAAAAAAGTGCCAATAAAAACAATGCAGAAAGAGTGAAGGGTTCCCCTCCATCCTTCCAACTATGACAGCACCATGGCATCTTCTGACAGAAGGGTCTGCACAGAGCACAGGGCACAGCCGTTCTTCAAGAACAAAGCCTGTTCAAAAGTAGGCTCCCACACTTGGGTCAAGGCTGGGCCTTCAAATTTCTGTTGGTGAAACTCATCCTTCACAATGCTGTTATGTCTTCACAGCTCTAATATTTCCAAATGAAATTCTCTCCTGCTCCATTAGTCCAATTATTTTAAAGTTCAGAGAACGCTAAGATAGGAGCTCTGTTTGCACATCTGACTTTAGGTACTCCAAGTCTTGGGGCAAGTTAACTCAACTGAAATGGTGACTGAGCTGGAAGAGGTCACAGAGGCTGCTGAGTTCAAAGCTTCTGCATTATCCAAGAGAAAACCAGAACCCAGGAGAGTTTGAAGGTGCACCCCAAAGCTGTAAGGAAAGTGTGTGACCCAGCAGAGAACATACTCAGGGACCACACCTCAGGATGACCCTACGGTGTGACACGCCATCACAGGTGGCATGTGCCATAATAAGTAGATCTGTTTGAGAGAATTTTTTTTTGGGGGGGGGGGGTGGGCAGCAATGGTGTTTGAACTTGGGCCTCACTCTTGCTAGGGAGGCACTTGAATCACTGCCAGCCCCAATGTGTTTATTCTGAAATTCACACAAATCTTGAACTTGAAAGACATTATTACCTAAGGGGATGCTAAGGAAGGCACTATTTAAGCAAAAAGCCTAAGGCTGTGCTTCTTTTTGTTGAGTGAGGCCTTCTGTATCTAAGCCAGTCTCTGCATAAAGCCACAACTTGGTCAAGGGTGTGGACGGACATCTTTCCTCCCCCTAAACTCCAAAAATGAACCAGAAACTTTAATTTGTACACTTTCTCCCTTGTCACACAAAACAATTCCATCAGGTAAAGAACATACCTCCTCCCTGCATCATTTTGTAGATTTTGCTCTCAATGTGGAGCTGAGGATGTTTGGTTTTGACACATTCAAGCTTGATGGCAACTTCTTCTCCTGCAGCAATGTCCGTACCTTGGCAAAGAAAGAAAACCAGAAAATTAACTATTCAACATAACCCAACATTATGGCTCATTGCAGAAAGGATGAACACTATTTGACATCCCTTATGGATTTTTTTTCTTTTGGAGGTGGGGGTGGTGGTAGTAGAGGTGCTGGGGATTGGACCCAGGGGCTTGTACATACTAGACTCTACCACTGAGCTACATCCCCAGCCCTGACAAGCACTAGTTGGAATTTTCTGTGGAAAGTTATCCTTATTAAAAATGTACAGGAAAGTCTATTTGCTATTTCATCACTTGCTTCCACCTGTACCCACTCCAGCCAGTCACCACAGCCACAGGCCCCATCCTTTCTGCCCTGAGTCTTTCAGTTGGCCCCAGCACTCACCTACCCAAGGCACACCATGGTGGAGTTCCAGGCTGTTTCTCTGTGCTGCCTTGATAGGCCTTTGGGAGTTGTCTGACTCCCCCTCTATGAGGAAGGCTGGGTTTTTACCATCCACCTCCTCCCTCCCAGTCTCAGTCCAGTCATGTGCATCATCCACCCATGTGCATCTCAAGTCCGGCAGTTCTCAGGTGGTTTCAGTTCCCACACAATGTATGAGTTATCTCCAACCCAACCATCACAGGCCTCAAAGACCCTCAAGCAGGCCCAGGGATACCCCTCTTTGCTTACTGAGGACATTACACCAGAAGAACAGACTCTCTTCTCAAGGCCCCACTGACACTGCCTACAAAACACACACTGGGCACATAATTTTGTTTCTGGCGAATACCATGATGACTAGTTTGTGAGTATGGAGGCAAAATAACAAATTTTACTTTCTCCTGGGCCAGGCATGGTGGCGTACACCTGTAATCCCAACACTCAAGAGGTAGAGGCAGGAAGATCAAGGTTCAGTCTCCTGGGCTACCTAGGGTAGTAAGATCCTATCTCAAAAAAAAAAAAAAAAAAGCCGGGTGCTGGTGGCTCAATGCCTGTAATCCTAGCTACTTAGGAGGCAGAGATCAGGAGGATCACGGTTTGAAGCCAGCCTGGGCAAATAGTTCACAAGACCTTATCTTGAAAAACCCTTCATAAAAATAGGTGGAGTGGCTCAGGGTGAAGGACATGAGTTCAAGCCCCAGTACCTCAAAACAAAAACAAAAAAAGTAAAAATGTGCTCCCAAGTCCACCCCTGGTTCAAAGTCCCCCTCCTTATAACATGATGCTTCCAAGAGCTTTGAGAACAGAAACCAAGTCTCATGCTGCATGCCTAGTCCTCCTCTCCCTTCACAGCATCCTGAGGTCCTGAGCAGAAAACACTTCCATCTGTCCCAGGAGTGTGGTTATTTAAAAAGGAATTAACAAGGGCAGACCATGGGAGACTTTTTACTGAGGCTAGCCTTTGGTGAAGTCACTTTTATCGATCAAGCTGGGGGTAGGGATCTGCCATGCATTTCACAGACAGCTGAGGAAACAAATAGGTTAACAATCACACAGCACTTTTGGGTCCCAGGTGAAAAGTGGAGCAAGGCCAACAAGCATCAGGACAACCCAACCCACACTGTCCAGTGAGAATCCAAGAACCATTGAACAGTCATTTTGGTCTGCTCAGTTATACCAAGCAAACATGGGCTCAAACTGCACTGCCAGTGCTGCAGATCCATAGGAATAACCACATCTGATCCTGCCAGTGAACATTCTAGACTTAAGAACTTCACTTACCATTCAACAAAGACTATTTGGGGCAGTGAAAAGACAGGTAATACATCTTATTCTTCCTGCCTACAGCCAGGACAATCTATCCAATTACAAGAGAAATGACTTCATCTGAAATGTACTTGCAGATGAAAAATGACCTCTGAGTTCCTTTAAGGACTTGAACTCACCAGCTGGGAGGGATAGTGACTCATCTCACTAGTTACATCAGTGACTCCCTGCACCCCAATACAGCACCACCACCCTTGCCAGCTGGCAGGTCCACAGTGACAGGACAATCTGGGGCCAACCAGCCTACTAGACCAGGATCTTCAGGAAGGTTGAGGACAACTCAAGCTCCACTCTTCTGTGGCTGGTAAAGCTTACATCTGACAGTCAGCCCTGCAATAATAACAGTCTTGGGGACAAAATGACCACTGGCAACTCTAGAACACAGTATGAATTACATCCTTTCACGGCACCAAGGCCATATGCTATCTACAGGACCAGATAGGAATGTTGCAGCAAGTCTGATGACCAGCTGGAGAGGAGTGGCTGGACATAGGCTCTACAAGCATGTGAGGGTAGCACACACTCCCAGGTCTCCTCCAGGGAGACCTTTCCTACTTACCGTGTAGAAAAGACCAAGCAGCAAGTTCTGTGCATCCTGATACCAATGCAGACCAGGTCTGTAGATCTGTAGTTCTAGTCTACCTCCCCAGCCCTCCTAGCAATGCAACTCAAAGTCTAATCCTCACACTGCCACCAATCCACCACAGGACAAATACAGGACAAGGAAGCACCATGGAATGCTAATAGCAGTTTAGCATCCCTGCAATATTTTAATCTTATTTAATAAAAGTTGTGGACTGCAATAGTTTGGGAAATTACAAAACGTGGTCCTGTGCCATAGATAAGTCCAAGAAGGGAATTGAGTGTTTAAAAAAATGCCACTGAGCTCTGGGTAACAGAACAAGTCAAAATGCTTACTCAGGATGTCTGTTTATACTAAGGACATTTATCACCTGAACAACCTCAATGTTTTTGTGCAGTTCAACAATCCTGGTCTGCTGATAGGGCTCCTTTGTTAGGCACCAATGTTGGCCTGTGTTTTGACACAGGATAATGCGAGTTCTAGAAAAACAAAATTATGTTCCTTCAGTGGAGGAGACAAAAAAGCAACTAGTGAATTTTGTGAACCTAACCCAGGTGTGACCCTATATTGAGACAGGAAGGGTACTTTGAATGACCAGTCTAAATGCTGGTAATTCCCACTTAAGGCTGTTTGGTCAACAAGGAAATAGCGAGCTGCCTTGGAACAGCAGGGCAAAGGTTATCTCACAAGCCAACTGATGGAAGGGTTGTGTGGAGCAGCATTGAGACTACTCATTAGAAAAGCTCCAGGTACAGCACAATTCCAAGGTAGAGGGAGCCATGGCTCTAAGCGTTCTGGAAGGTGCAGTGAGAGGAGGTGGCAGCTCTGCTCTCATGGCCAGCTAAGATCCAGAAGCTCTACTGTGTGCCAGACACCCTGCACATTCCCTCTCAGGAGATATCAAGACAGTGAGGGGTGAAAACCAGAGATGAAGAGGTTAGGAAGGTTTAGTTCTCAAAGAATGCATAAGCACATGATAAAGTCCAGCTGTGCTATCCACACAGGTAAGAGATGGACAGGTGAGGCTCTGAGAAACTGGGGTGCCAACAGTACACAAGAAGCTGTCATTCTACCTATCGGGTCCTTAGACCCCAGCCCTTGCTTCCAGAAGACAAATAAGGATGAAAGCAGAGATCAAAGATGCAGTGCTTACCCTGCCTCTCCTGAGCTCAGCACCTGGTAGGCACTCCATCCACACTGCCTAGAAGAACAGAGCTCCACTTACCACACCACCAACCTGGCTTCCAGCTTAGCCCATCCTACACAACCCTTCCCTGAGATACCTACCTGTGTTCCACTGAGCTGGGTCAACACGGTCCACATCAAGAGAACTGGCTGTTCTAAAATATTATCACGCTTAAGTGGCATACTGACGGCAAAAGTGAAAGGTTTTCTGGTTTCCACTGCCTCAAAAATAGTATCGTAAGACTGAAATTGGACTTTCTGAAACCTGACATTTAAGAGATAGCCCAACAATGCTGCTCCCCTTTGAAGGGACAATTTTGAGGAAACGCTAATCTAGTAGCCCTTCTTTCTGTGAGCACAGCAGGCTACCAGAGCAGGCAAATCAACAGGCAACGGCTGTCTTAGTCCATAAGGTGCCATGAACAGAAGGACAGCCTTCCCATGCCCCAAGTTTCACACATCTCGAAGTATAGAATGTCCAAGGTAAAAATCCAAAACCCCGAGTGCAAAACAAGGCAAGTCCCAGTCTAAGAGTGAAGGGCTTTATTTGAAATACCAAAGTGGAGACAGTCACAGTAGAATGTTTGTTATGCAGACTTCCAGATAAGGACCCAATTCCTCAACTTATGTTTAACTGGCTGCCCAAAACAATGATAGAAAACTACGGTATGACTGAGTCAATCTATCCCATAGTCTTCAGATCAGTCCCCAACCCCAGAACCTGCCTTTCTAGCCTGTCTTACTTAAAGCTAACAGAACCATTTTGTGTTTCAGTTCCTCAGTGAGGAGGCTAGAAAGGACAGCAATGTAGGCCAAGAGCCAATGATGATGGAAGAACACTGGTGGTGTTCAACCACCAGTAGAAGCATACCCTAATGTGTTATGGGGGCACTCCAATCCCAGGGTCCCAGAGCTACAGCAATCCATCTCAGAACACACAGAGAAGTCAGAATAGAATTCTGAGGTTAGCCCAACTGTTCAAGTGCCCACTGTGTGCCCAGCATGAGGTGAGGTCCAAGGGATGCAACAGTGAATAAGCACTGTCACCCTCCTCCTCTCCCCACAAAGTCTGCATCATCCATGAGAATTTACATCTCTGAATGACATGTGACAACCATACTACAATTTGATTATTGGAACCAATCTTTGGAAAGCACAAAGCTGTTTGGAAAGGTCTCAGAGAAGAAAAAGTTTCAATATACCTTTTTTTTTTTTTGGCAGTACTGAACTCAGGGCGTACACATGAACCATTCCATCAGCCCTTTTTTTGTGAAGGGTTTTTTCAAAATAGAGTCTCTCGGAACTATTTGCCCAGACTGGCTTCAAACCACGATCCTCCTGATCTCTGCCTCCTCAGTAGTTAGGATTACAGAAACAGGTGTGAGCCACCGGTGCCTGCCTTTTCTTGTTTTTTTTTAAGGCAATATACCTACTTTTTGAGGCCTGCAAAAGGGTGGCCAATGGAATGACTTTTCAATCCAATTTCCGGATCCCAAAGTTAAAACTTTTGCCAAAATCTATTTTTCTATAAATAAATCAAACAGCTTTCATTTACCCAGCACTTTTGCCTCCCAAAACACTGCCAGGAAGGCAATTGGCTGACTACTTAGTTATAAATATTTAAATAGCAAAACCTAAATGTTTCTGAAACACATTTTACTTGGCAGGTTCAAAGGCATCGACATGGCACACGGAGGCTACCCTGTATGTGAACCAGGCACCAAAAAGTACCAAAGTACTTGTGAGTTACCCCAACAGGGCATTTTATCCCAAAAAGGACATGGGAGCTCTCAAACTTGCATCTGAAAAGCAAAGCCTGAGGCACTGCTGACGACTGACCCTTGACAGATGTGCCAGCCAAACAAATGCATAAGCTGGCCTGCTCAACAAACACGTTTACCCCCAAACTTAGGCAAAGGTCCCTCTCTCTGCACACTGGACTGTCAGGCTGCAAGCTCTCAAGTTCAGGAGGTCTGGAATAATTTACGCACAATATAATTCCACTAAGAAATGTAGAAAAAGTAATTTATTTAAAATTTCCAAACAGAAGATTTAAGCCAACCTTTTATTACACAGGTGTGTATGTGCATATCCTACCCCTAGTTATGTGACAAATCCTAAGAGTCAAAAGTCATGAAAACTTTCTCCTCAACCTTTTAACACACTCCGGTCTCATTCACCTATTCATTTCCAGGGACTGAATATTCACTTAGCTGCTCAACATGTACCCACTCTATGACCACTCCAAGACCAGGCATGGTCCTAGCTCAAAGGGAGTATTTTCAGTCTTTCTGTTCAGAACTAAGGTAGCAGCCAGGAGCGGCATGCAGGCCCCTCTAGTGGATCAGTTAACTAGAGATGCCATCGACGAAAAGGGGAGCAGCAGCCGGCCACAAGGAACCCTCAGAACGCAGCACTGCGTTTCCCCCATTTGACTGGGACACTCCCCACCTCCATACCGCATTCAGGTTGTTTTGACATTTTCCCCCACGTGTGCAAGACGCAGGGTCAGCCTGCTGGGGGAGGATGGCAGCCAGCACCAGACTGGCTGCAGAGGAGAGCATGGCCTTTGTTTACTGCGGTGACCTTAGGTGGGGGGAGGAAGCTGACGCCCGGCCCCGAGGCCCAGGCCCTGCCCCCTCCCGGGCCCCACCCCCGGCCTGCTGCCCCTCCCCCCAGCCCCACTGCCCCCGCCCAAGCCCGCTGTCCAGGGCCTACTGCCCCTCTCCGGGGCCGTCGGAGCATCCCCCCCAACCGTGCCCCCAAAGCCAACTGTCCCACTGCTTCCTCCAAGCCCCACTGCCCGCCGTCCTCGCTGCCCTCCGGCCCCGCTGTCCCTCTGCTGGGCACGCCGACCCCCCGCAGACCCTTCCTGCGGGCCTCGCTACCCCACTCCCGGGGCTCTCCGGTCACCCTCCCGGGCCCACTGCCCCTCTCCGGGCCCCGCTGCCCTCCCCCCCTCCCCGGTCCACCGCACCCAAGCCCCCCGGCCGCGTTCGCCGAGTGGCCGTTGATCTTCGGTCCTGGCCGGTGGCCCGGCCCGCGGGCTGCGAAGGCACCGAGCGCGGTCCCGGCGGCTCCCGCGCAGGCCCGGGCTTCCCGGCGACCCCGCCCCGCTCCCGAGCGCTCGAGCGGACGGCGGCCGGGCCTCACCGAGATAGATGTCTCCGAAGGAGCCGCTTCCGATCTTGCGGCCCAGCCGGTACCTGTTCCCGACCCTCAGCTCCATGGCGGCGGTGCAGCTAGCTCCTGCCCGCCCGGCCGCTTCCTGGGTCTGCGCTCCGGGAGGCGGCGCCGCTGCTGCCGCTACTGCGGGTCCGCTCCGGCTCCGCCCCCCTCACGGCCCCGCTTTCACCATCGCTTTCCGGCCGCCCCGCCGCTCCCAGCGCCTCAATACGGGGCGGATGGGACAGTCCGAGCGCCGCCGCCACTGCTCCGGCCCCTGCCGGCCCCGCTTGCCCTCTCCCCGCCGCGGATGGACTCGGATCTTCCGGGCCTAAATCCCCCTTCAGCCGCCTAAAGGAGCCGCCGCCATCGCGCTGTGACGTCACTTCCCCTAGCAACCCAGCGGGGCGGGGCCGCGGCGCTCGGGGGCGGGGCCTGGCGCGCCTGCGCAACTACGGCGCTGTGTCTGTTCTCTGTCCCGCGGCCGCGGGCGTGGGACCTATGGCCGCCCGGCCCCTCCCACGTGGTCGCGCTGGGGTTTTTCATTTAGACCCTGGCAGGTGTCGGGGAAGCCAGCCGTTCCTCTCAATATACCTGGGAGGGTCCCCCAGACCCTGCCCTTTGCGGGGGGAAACTGGGTATTCCAATCTGGGCTCAGGGATCACAGGTGTGCAGTTCGCGTTGCAGGAACTGCCTGTCCTGTGCTTTGAGCACCGCAGGACTTCAGTACCTGTGGTTTTCTGCTGCCTTCTCACTTATCAAACGAGGGTGGAGGAAGAATGGTTCTCCCGGAGTCCGAGGTGAGCAGGAAGGTCAATGTTGAAGCCACCAAGGGTGCAGAGGGTGTGGCCCTTGGCCGGGAGGCTGAGTCAACATTTTTATCTGATCTGTACTGGATCTGAACGTTCTTCCTGGTAAAACCAAACAAGGATGCTAAAGTTCAGTCTAACAGGCAGCTTCAAAGATTTCGCTGTCCATTCTGACCACTAGGGAGAGAGCATCCAGAAAAGAAGCCCCCACGCGGGAGGTGTACGCAAACCAAGAGGGGCAGCTCCTGAATGAATGCTTCTCTAAGCCTATCTCCACACCAGCTAAAAACACAGAACCATCCGACAGTCTAATTCCTATTTTTAGACTTCTAACATGCATGGGGCTCTGTGCACAGGGTATAGCGTGGTGTGATGCCTAGTACCATCTCCTGGCTTTGTTCAAGAAAAGCAGTGCAGTGAGTGACCTGCCAGGGCCAGAGCCATAGAGTCTGGTCTTGCCATGCCACATCTTTCCCCTCCACCCCTCCTCCCTCAGTGCTGCAACCCCTGTCCCCACATAGCTGGCAGACATGTTGGGGAGGCAAGCATCAGTTACTGAGCATCACAGAGCAGTGGCTGGAGACCAGGGAGACCAAAAGGTAAACTGAGATCAGTTACTAATGAGTGGTGGCAGTCGGGAACCTCCCAGCTTCTCAGTCTTACAGGACTTAGAGGGTGATTTTGTGAAACTAGTAATAATCTTGGTGGCAGAATTCGCTCATGGCTTTTCTGTTGATGAATAGCACCCAGGACTCCTGCCAGAGAAAACGACGTGTTGAACTGGAAACAGAAGGAATCTGGTGCCCACTCCTTTAGCAGCTCTGGGCTGATCTTGGGCTAGTGTCTACTTCTTGGGGCCTCAATGCCCTGTCTTGAGAAGGGAGCTGAGCACTTGGGGCTGCCCCCAGGCACAAGGGTCTGCCTGCTTCGCCTGTTTATTCTCTTAATTGGTCAGGATAGTCAGCAGACACAATGCCCAATGTTCTTGCTCATGTTTTACTTGGTGGCCATAAGAGGCAGTGCCCAGAAAAGGCCCAGACATGTTGAAGTGTTGCTGCTGGTTTTTTTTTTTTTTTTTTGAGCGATGGGGGGCTGAACTCTAGCCCTTGCACTTGCTAGGCAGGTGCTCTACCACTGAGCCATGTCCCCAGTCCTTTTTCCTTTGTTTTTGTTTTTTGTGGTACTGGGGTTTGAACTCAGGGCCTACATTGTGAGCCACTCCACCAGTCCTTTTTTGTGATGGATTTTTTCCAGATAGGGTCTCACAAACTATTTGCCTAGGCTGACTTTAACTGAGATCCTTCTGGTCTCTGCCTCCTGAGTAGCTAGGATTACAGGTGTGAGCCACCGGTGCCCGGCTTTCTTTGATTATTTTTAAAAGGGTTTTTCTTTATCCTGGGGCCAGCCTGAACTGTGACCTCCTATTTATGCCTTCTATGTACCTGGGATGTCAGGTGGACACTACCATGCCCAGCTTTTGTTGGTTGAGATGGGATCTTGCAAACTTTTTGCCTGGGCTGACTTCAAATTGTAATCCTCCTGATTTCCATCTCCTGAGTAGCTAGGATTACAAGTGTGAGATACCATGCTCACCAGTGTTGCTGTTTTTTGAGGGCCACTCAGCAGGGCCTGTGCTGGGATTCTTTTTTTTTTTTTTTTTTTTTTTTTTGTGGTACTGGGGCTTGAACTCAGGGCCAACATCTTGGGCCTGAATTGTGATGGGTGTTTTTCTCATGAACTATTTGCCTGGGCTGGCTTCAAACTGCCATCCTCCTGATTTCTGACTCCTGAGTTGCTAGGATTACAGGCGTGAGCCACTGGCATGTGGCCTTGCGCTGATATTCTTGACCCCACTGTCTCAGTGCTACAGGTGGCATTACCCCAGAGCCACAGCTATCCCCTGTGAATGCCTCAGTTTCCCATTTGGGAAGCAACCTTCTGGCTCCAAGGGCTTGCCAAGGCTGCACTTACCTCAGCTGCTCCCTATTTCTAGCCTTTGCAGGTGGGGCAAGGAAGTCCTCTGTGTGCTCATGTGCCACCTTCTGACTCTGCCATCTACTTGTGGATCTTGAGAAGGGACCATATGTCGGTGCCCCCAAGATCCGCCACACACAGCAACAACACAAGACCCAAGCAAGTGCTCGACAAACAGGCTGTGTTCTTCTGTTGGGAATGGCCTCATTAGCCTCCCAACTCACACTGACCCCAAATGATACCACACCTGCACCTGGCACACAGTAGACAATAAACAGTGGCTTCATAAGCGACTAGTGGACGGATGCCCACCCCATTGGCCTAAAGCCAGGCCAACCCCAAGCTGGCCCCAAGCTGACAAGTACAGACGCTGCCTGGGGCTGGCTTTTCTGGGGTCCCAACCCCCCCACTCCCATGCTCACACTTCTCAGCAACAGCACTGATCTGAGCTTTCCCTTCCCTCAAACTCACTCTCAAACTAGGACTCTCCAGGTATGCTCTAGAATGCACTGGGGGGCTCCTCTGCCCCTACCCAAGGTCTTTTTTTTTACAATCCATACTCCAGGGGAAGCCAAGTGTCCCCAGGAAAGTATGTGTGGCCTGGGATTCTGGGACTGAAGGCCTGCCCAGATACGTTCATTCCCTGCTGTGCACTCCACCTTCATTCCACTGAGCTTCACTGCCAAGGTCTCCTGTGTCTGCAGGCCCCTCCTACCCCACCTGACACTTTGTGGTTATGATGTGCTTCTGAATAGAGCCAAGAAAGACCCTTTGGCTTCAGCCCAAATTCCCGGACCTCCTGAACAGGGAGGTCAGGTTCCATATCCTAGTTTCAAGTGGGGAAACTGTGCAAAGGGAGCTGATGCCCAGCCTGTCCTCTCAGAAGAAGCAAAGTAAGAGAGCAGCAAACTGACCATGTGCTCTGTCCTGGTATGGAAGATTTCCCGTGTGAATGGCCGTGTGTACATGTGTGTGAATAGCCTTATCTAGAAATAGTTCACTTACCATACAACTCACCCCTTTAAAGTATGCAATTCAGCATTCTTTAGTGTATCCACAGAGATGCATAACCATGCCACAATTTTACCTCTTATCACCCCAAAATAACCCAAACTCATGGCTGTCACCCCCACACCAGGAGTGAACAAAGCAGCCTTTGCTAAAATGGCCAAGCTGGTCTCTGAGGTCAGCCGGGGCTGGCTTCAGGACCTGCAGCTTTGGTTTTCCAGTTTGGTCCTCAGAACTCAAGGTAGAAACCTCCTTGCTCCATCACCACCTCAGGTACAAGTCCTTGTCAGACAAGTTGTAGACATGCACCCAGTCTCCAGAAGCAAGAAAAGAGTGTGCGCATCCTTAAAAGAACACATGGGAACCTGACCTCTGTCTGGACATGAGATGGGGGCTGCTCCAGGGTTCCCTTGTGCCTGTCTCCTAGGTGGCCCTACACCTCCTTCCTTCACTGGCTGGCTTTTCTGGCTTCTAGAAGTTTTGCTTATCAGGCTTTTCCTAACCTCCCTACAGTGCGTCCATTCATCTTCCCAAGAGATGGTAACTGGGAGTCATTTCTTTTTCTGCCTCAGGTCACAGGCCATAGGTCCCTGGCAAGCCCAAAGATGCCACTCTAGAGGCAGTAATGGGGACACAGGGCCATTCACACAAACTGACCCCTGTGCATCCCCTGTGCCAGAGCCTGGGTCACCCATTGTCACCAAGTGCTTTGTGTCCCGGGCTTGCAAATGGAGAATGGGTTACCAGCTGCAGCCCACCCCAACTGGCTCCACAGTGAGCACTCAAAGGTCAAAGAGCCCCCGTTTCTATTCCTTATACCTACTGCAAAGCCACAGGGATACTGACAGGCATTGTGTCCATAGGAATTATCACTGTGGCAGAAACCGGGCCCATTGAAATGTCTTGATCTTTCATGGCAGCTCCAATTTTGGACATTCTGTATGAGTGGATAAAATGTGGCATAGCCATACAATGGAATGCTACTCAGTCTTTAAAAGGAAGGAAACTATGGCACATGCTACAGCGTGGATGATCTTTGAGAATATTATGCTTGGGGGAATGTGACAGTTACAAAAAGATAAATACTGAGTGATTCCACTCACATGAGGTCCTTAGAGTAGTCAGACGCATGGAGACAAAAAGCAGAAGGGTGGGTGCCGGGGCTGGGGAGAGGAAGTGAGAACAGGAAGTAGAGCATTTAATAAGTACAGAGGTTCAGCTTGGTAAGGTGGAAGATTTATGGGAACGGATGGTGGTGATGGTTGTTCAACACTATGGTTATCTGTAGGTGGGGAGATTTTGAGTAAGTGTGTGTGTGTGTGTGTGTGTGGTGTGTCTCTGTGTGTGTATATGCATGTGTGTGTGTCTCTGTGTGTGTGTATTTTGCTGGGATGGAACCCAGGGCCTCACATATGCTAGGCAGTGTTCAACCACTAAGCCACACCCAAGCTCTGTTTGTATAGCATTGTGTATATACTTAATGCTCCCGAACAGTACATTTAAAACGGTTAAGATGGCTTTTACCACAATTTTTGAAATACCATGGAAGGGAGGAAGGGAGGAAGGGAGGGAGGGAGGGAGAGAGAGAGAGAGAGAGAGAGAGAGAGAGAGAGAGAGAGAGGAGGAGCAGGGAGCCCATGCTGACTGCTCTCCATGCTGAATTGAGTCAGAAGGCTGTGACTGATCCTTCTTCCCAGAAAGACTTCCCTCCTTTGTCAACACCTGCTCGTGATCACTGCCTCTCCTCACTCCTCTCTTGGTAGCACCTCTCTGTTGGCCCCTTGTGGCTCTGATGGTCCCAGACTTTCCTGCTTTGCTCACTCCTGGTGCCAAGAATTAATACGGTTGCAACAAATACCATGCCCACCCCTCTGGTTTTTGTGGTTGTGGACCAATGGGGTGGCAGGGATGGTGGGTGAACCTGGCACATCTTAGGCCAAAGTGGTAGCCAAGGCTCCTCCCCACAGATCCAGCCCTAACCAACTGATGATAGAGAGGACAAACTGGGCCTGGGAGCCCTGGGAGTCAGAGAGAGGAAGACCAAGCAGGTGCTGTATACAGTAAATAGCAAACCCCACCCCCTAACATAAAAAACTGGCAAAAGTAAATGTTTATAGGTTTTCAGTCTACAAAAGGCTGCTACAAGGAGTTCTATCAGCACACTAGCCCCAAAGCCCAGAATCTGGAAACAGAGAATAGGGGTGAGGAAAAACTTCCCAGAAGTCTCATTAGAGATGGGGAAGAGAAGAGGAAGGGGACTAGGGTCTTCAGATTTCATCAGTGGAGGCTGTGAGGGACAGTGTAAGTGTCAGGGGAAACTGTGGGCATCTCCTTTGCATGAAGACAAAGAACACCTGACTTTGAGTGTTGGGACAGGTAAGAAGCAATTTCAGTGGGACTCCAGGTCAGCCAAGGAGGACAGTGGGGAGAAAGCTGCAAAAACTCATAAGGTGAAAAAGAGGAAGGGGCTGAAAGTGAAGCCCAGCCATCCTCACACCTGCCCTGTGAAACTCCTGCTCCAGAGACATCCATGGTTTTCTGACACTTCAGCTATTAAACCACACCCAGTTTGAATAACTAAAGCCTGCTTTTAGGTGTTCCAGGAACAGCTTCTCACCTGGCACTGGTGGGCCTGAGTCTTGGGGTCCACAGGAAAGTACAGATGGTCCCTCATTCCTCTGTGCCTGCCTGTAAAATACTAGTGTTTGGGACCATAGGACAGATGAGGAAACTGAGCAACACCCAGGTGATCAGCACCCAACAACCAGTCTCCCATGCACTCTGTGTGGCTCAGGTGTACCTGGCCTCTAACATGGGACTGACCCATGTTCTGTTCTGCTGACCTCTGGGCATTTGCTCCAGACACCCTGCTTCTAAGCCCAGCAGTGTATCAGTGGAGCTCCTTTGCAGCCCCACCTCAGGACCTTTCAGGCATCAATGACTGGACATTTTGGGATTAAATAGTAACAGGCTGTATCAGTCCAACCAAGTTGGGCAGCAGACCCCAGGCCTCAGAGATTTAAAAGAGGAAGAGTTTCTGTCATGAAACCAGCATCTCAGATAGTGCTGGTCACCACAGCTGAAGGAAGAGGGGGACCCAGGAGGGACTTGCTTTGGCAATGGCCTGCTTGTGACCTGCTGCAGTTCAGGGGCCTGGAGGTGCCACTATGGGCTGGGCAGATAGAATGTCCATGTGCTGGAACTTGGCAGTATGCTGGGGACCTCTAAGCAAGCAGAAGAGCCACTGGGAGTAGCACTTGTTGGCCTTGGTATGGGGGTGAGAAACTCCCTTTAGGGCTCCTTGGGCCGGGGAGGAGAGAGACAAAGCATGCAGCAGGCGCTACCCCTAGGACAAACGTGACCTCCCTTCCTGGTCTTCACAATGTCACCTGTTTCCTGTTACTTGGAAGTGCCCTGCAGGCCAAGATCTTGGAGGAGTGCCCCTCTGGAGCAGATGAGTTGCTGCCACTGGCCTGGCTGGACCATAGTGAGTGGGGTAGGTTAATGGAGTCTCCCTAGGTCTCCACCAGGCCCTCTGTAGTTCCCTCTTCTCTCTCCTAGCTGGAAACCACCCTTGACCTTGAAATGGTTAGAGGCTATCTGGTAACCACCAGGTCAAGTTGTCCTGAAGGCCAGCTTATAGTGTCAGGTGGACTCCTTCACCTACCTCACAGAGCGGGTGGCTGCAGGAACCTGTGGTACCACCACCAATAAGCCTACTCACCGTCTGCTCAAAAGCTCCTATTCCCCAGAACCTCAGCCTGCTGTCACTGACTCCACTTCTTCTAAAACAGCCTCCACTTTTACTGCTTTCTTGCTCTTAGTGAAAGGTGTGGCTTCTTCCTCTGGAAGCACAAGAGAGCTTGCCAAGCCTTCATTTGTGGGTTCAGGGTCATGATTCTGCACTGGAGTCCAGGTCCCTTCTCCTGGGACCCAGTACAGGATCTGACATTCAGGGACCGCAGTAGGGTCCCTTCCTCCACTGCTGTATAGACTAGCAACCTGAGGCCAGATCAGCCCCACCTGATCAACCTGGGAGACAGTTGTTTCCAAACACCCCAGGTGGCACTCAGTCTGATGCTGTCCTACCCATGTGGGGGTTCCTGTGTCTAGACCATGTCCTTCAGGCCCCGGTGCACCTCGCAGCATCCATTGGTTCCCTCAGTGAGCAAGAGGTGGCTGCAGAGACTAGGACTCCACTCTGAGGGCCCTTGCAGCCTGCACAGTGGGAGATCACCCCTCAGCACCACCTCAGCCTGGGGCTGGGCTCTGCTTACAGCGGCTGCTACCAGGTCAGACTCATCCATTTATACTTTCCTGTGACATGAAACCTTGTGTGGATCCCATTGCTGGCAGTGAAGAATTACATTCCCTGGTTTGATCTTCACAGTTCTCTGCTGACACTCCTGCCACTGCTTCTCTGCCCTGTCCCCAATGACCCCAGTGTCCTTAATTCCCTTCCTGCCTGCTGTCTGCACCATAGCCAGAGTTTGCATGAAGAGGGACACCCTGTGTCCTCTTGCTGCCCCTTTGTTAACCTTGTAGAGAAGTCTTATATTCCAAGGCCCCTCTGAAGTCACCTAGCTCACCTGCTGCAGGTCTGAGGCCTTAACACCTTCTCCAGGGCGCCATCCACACCCTGACCAGCAGCTGCCATCTGGGAGCCAAGCACAGGAACAAGGTAGAAGTAGCCCCTGGGGGTGAACAGGTAGAGGACTGCCTTTGCCCCTCACTGGTGTTCCTGAGTCAAGATCAGGGGGTGCCATGGGCCGAATGTGTCCTCCCAACTCAGTCAGCACCTCAAAAGCATTGGGAAGTCGGACCCTGAAGAGGTGACAAGGTCCTGAGGTCTCTGTGTTCACGAATGTACACAGGAATGAGTTCCTGATGAAAGGGTGAGTTCAGCCCCCACTGCCCTTCCACCTTCCAGCATGGATGACACAAGAAGGCCCTGGCCAGATGTGGAACCCTTGACCTTGGGCTTCTCAGCCTTCAGAACTATAAGAAACAAAGCTCTGTTATAAATGCCCCAGCCTGTGGTATTCTGTTATAGCAGCAGAAAATTAGGTGTCCTGTTGAGATGATTAGTGCTCACATCTGCCAGAGCCCAAGTCCCTACCCTCTGCCCTGTGTACTGATATGACCAGCCTGAGGTGAGCCACCAAGCCTTGTGACTGTCCCCAGCCCTAGCCCCTGTGAGGTTCAAGGAGGACTGTGGGGTGGGAGCTTGGTGGCCTGCCTGTTGGTTCCTCTAGAATTCTGGGTCCCTGCCCTGAGCTCAGGGAATTCCCAGTAGTAGCCAGGAGATGCTGGGTCAGAGGGATGTGTGGTGACAGGCTGGAGGCTAGGGTGAGAGTGGACACAGCTCTGACAGATGATATAGACTCCTGGGCAGTCTGGAAGCCCTTGTCTATTGGCTGTGTGTGTGTGTGGGGCGGGGGGTAGGTCTCTGGTGACATTCTTCCCTGGTAAATGAGGATGCAGCCAGTCTGGAAAATCTCATGGAGTTTTGCGAAGGGTCTGTGCAGGGATGAAGGAGCAGAAGCTGGAGCCTGAGTCCATTGTCCCCCAAGGCCTACGATTTGAGGAGTGTCTGAAGTATTGTCACCCTTCAGGACCCCAGGGAGTCCTTGAGAGAGACCATTCTAGTTGGTACCCATCCTCATTTTCCAGGGATAGCACAAACTAATGGGCTCCATCTTTGGTGGTGGTGGTGGTAGGTGTGTGTGTGGGGTGAGATGGTCAGGCCAATCCATGTACGAATGAATAGCAATTACCAACTGTACAAAGGGTGTGGGTGGCCCATAACAGTGCTCCATGACACAGGGCTTGCCCTGGCTGCTATCTCTAGCTTCTGGAAGCTTCCAGGGGGAGGTGACCACTGGGAGCCACCCAAGATGTGAAAGGTGAAGAGTGATCTTGACCTGAGAGAGTGACAGAAGTGTTCACTGTGGATCTGGGTATGGTAGGAATGAAGGTCAGTGTGAGTTCATGTATGCATGTGTATGCATGCATAGGTTGGTGTGTTGGGCAAAGCTGGCACCCAGCTGCTGGGAAAGGGTAACTCCAGGAAGTGCTGGGGTCACTCAGGGCTCAGGTGAGACGGAGGCACCCATGCAAGCTGAGGAAAGCAGTCATTCAGGTTCTTGGATCTCCAAGACAACCTTGATGAGTAACTGGGCAGAGGTATGCAGTCCCTGACCCATGCCAGAGGGAATGGAAGTGAGTTCATCCCCCACCTCCCTCCGTCCAGCCCCATGCAGGTGAGGTCTGCCAGAGGCCTAGACAGTGGTGCGTTGGTGTCAGGGGTGCTCTGTGCAAGGTGACAGGCACCAGGCAGATGTGGCTACTTAGATTAAATAAAAGTACTGTGAGGCACAGTTAAAGTTCAGTGATGCCTGGGCCAAATGGCTCAGATGGAGGGGCTTCTGGAGCCCAGGGGCCTGAACTGGAGCTGGTTTTGATCCCCAGGGGCATGTGACCACCACCACAGAGAATGCTCAGTAGGGCAGAGAGTCTCTGGGCCAGGCCATCCCTGACCAATAGTCCAGCCCACATCTGGGACAGCAACTTGCCCATCCAAAGGAGGTTTCATTAGATGTGGATCAGGTGGGGAGTGACTCACTGAAAAGGCTGGGGGGTTGAGGTGGGGGCTCCACTGTGCCAGTCCTGGGCTGGACTAAGGTGGTCCATGTGTGTGGACACTGTGAGGCAAGGCTGCATTCCCTGAACCGAGCTAGTATATATCTGACATTTTAAGTCTGACCTGGGGAACTGGAGAGCTGGCCTCTCATCTTCCATCCTGGACCCTTGGATCTGAATGGCCTCCAGGGCTGGCAGAGTGGCTCATGTGGTAGAAAACCTGCCTAGCAAGCAAGAGGCCCTGAGTTCAAATCTCAGTACTATTTAAAAAAAAAAAGAGCCTTATTTGAATGGCCACCTGGGCTAGGTGAGGCTCCAGTCTCTGTGTCCAGAAGCGTCCTGGGGTTCTCTGGCCCAACTCAGGAGCGCCCCTTCCTTCATCCTGGTGCTGCTGAAAGTCTAGCACCTCTTCCCTTCAGCCTCAGGCAGATGTGACCCCTGATGGGAGGGCTTCTTCTCCAGGAAAGTGGCATTGATAAAGGTTCTTGTTCTCTGCCCCACTCTTCCTGCTGGGCACTGAGAACACAGGACTAAGGCAGCACACTTTCTTTTTTGGACAAGAACCTGGTGCTTCATGCTGGTGATGGTGATGTTCTTCCACTGATGGTCTCATCTGTGGCATGACCAGTAGCCCCTCGGCAGGACAGTATCCTCTTTTCCAGAGCCAGGGGAGGTGGAGGGGCTGGGAACTCTCCCAGGCCTGGCCTGCCTTTTGCCCAGAGTCCAGGGAAGTGCCTGGCTCCCTGAGATGGCATCTGCCTTTGGGAGGTGCAGGGACTGCGCACAGAGGGGATTTTCTGGGACCACATCTTCTCCCTGTACAGTAGATAGTGTGCAGGCTTGGCCAGCAGGAAGGACTGGAGCCTGGGCTCAGGGGCTTGAGGTATGGCAGGCACCTGGCCAAGGACCTTACCCAGGCCAAGGCTCCAGCCACCAAACCCATCAGAGGCCAAGGAGAGACTAACTACCCATGCTTGTTCTGAACACACCTGTAGCCTGGTCCTCCAGGCAATGGGCAGAAAGGCCATTGGTGCTGCTTGAGTGTGCTTTGACCAGGATGGATGATCCCAACCTCTTCCTTCTGCTCTGGACCTCAGACACTAGTATGTTCAGCTAAATGGAGTAGATAGTCCTCAGGGTGCTCTATCTCCTGCTATGTGCTGAAGGCCCTAAGGAAATAGGAGCCAGGGCTTGTGGCCTCTCTTGCACCTGCCCAAGACCCCTTGCTCCATTCCCCAGAGTATGGGACAGAGTGTGACCCTGAACCCACTTCAGGCTGGGCCTTGGCGCACTACAGAATCCTCACGGCTGTGTTCCGAGCTGGACATTGTCATGCTCTGCACTTGGAAACTAAAGCTTACAGGGGTGAGTGACACAGCAAGGGTTTAGCCTCCTGAAATTGACCTCTGAGCTGAGGCAGCTCCTGGTGAGCATCATTAAGACTCAGGCGTGAGGGACAAGCTGCTGGAGCAACTCCAGGCATGGGAGTTGCCTCTATGGGGCCAGCTGTGCAGCCTTGGGTTCCCCTCAACCCACCACCCTCCCTCTGCCATCACCACCTGCCCTGTTTCCTGGGCTTTGCCACCAGGCACAAGTCCTGCAGACTCCTCTGTAGGCCCTGTTGGGTGGCAGGGACTTCTAACACCATCCCAGGTGCCAGTGTTAGGATACAAGGTGAGAGTACCTTGGCCTAAAGCAAGTCAGAATGGCCCCAGATGCCCCCCTCTCCCACTTGTGCTGAGGGTGCTGACCTCAATTCCTCCCTATCAAGGGGCTGCAACTGCTGGATATAAAGCCTCATTGGTCAGTGCTGACGGGGCAAAACTGGGAGGGTCATGCCTGTCTCTGCCCCCAGGGTCTTACTCCTCTCTAGGGGCATGGAGCCAACTGAGAGGCCCAGTCTGGCGGCCCACTGAGTCTGGGCGCCAGCCAGACCAGCAGGAGTGCTCATGCTTAGTGTCAGACATTGGGCATTTGTGCTCAGACACCCTCTTATCCCTGCTTATCTGCATCTTGGCACTGGGCGATGAGTCACTGGCTGAGCTTCTCTCAATTTCACAGGTGAGCACCCAGCGAGCTGGCAGCAATGAGAACTTCCCCAGCACTCCTTTGTGAGGTCTGCACATCCTAGACAGATTCGGCACCCAGGGCAACAACAGTCCCTGAGGGGGTGGGGGCTCTGGTCACCAAGCAGAACATTCTGCCAGCTCAGCTGGCAGAGTTCTTGCTCTGGATCAGTGACCAGAGAACACAACCCAGCCCTGGATAGCTCTGAGCATATTCCCTGGAGGTCAAAGGTAAGGGTGTTCTAATACCAGGGCATGTGCTGAAGGCCTTCTGGGTGAAATCAAGGAATGACTTGTAAACACTCAAGCTGGTTCACAGCTGCTGCCTGGGAAGGCAGGGGTGGGGTTGGGGGTTAGAGGAGATGGCTGTGTGGCGTCTAACATGGTGCAGGATGCATAGTGCTGGAGAAGAAACAGCTGTCATGATTGTTAGAAAAAATTGCTGGAAAGGGGTGGGGTGGCAAAGGCAGCTGACTGCTCCAACTATCATCAATTCCAGAAATACAACGCAGTTCAGAGCAAACCAAAGAAACAAGGATGGAAAAGAGAGAAATTAAAAAGGAAAGAAGTCAAAGAAGGGGGTGGGGGAGAGAAAAGAGCAAGGATTGACAAAATGCAAAATTGGGCACTGGAAGAACAGCATGAAGGTTCCCTGCAGGAAAGAAGACAGAAAAGCAGGCTGTGCCAGCTAACAAAATCCAGGAATAACAACTGGCACAACACAGTTTTAAAGGGGAGAGTTAGGAACACTAAGTAACACACTGACAAAAACTGAAAACCTAGATGAATTAGATGAAGTCCTGGAAACCTATGAAATGACAGAAGAGTAAATGAAAAGGGGAAAAACCAGAGCAGAACAGAACAGACTAAAACATGACTGTGGGATGCTCTCCTTTCAGCAGCTGGGAAGGGGTTGCTCCACCCCAAAGCTCCACTCAGCTTCCAGGATCCAGCGAATTCCTGCCCTGGACAAGATGTTCCCGAAAGTGAAAAGAGAGGGAGGCGTCCAGCTCACTTTACGGAGCTGGAATATGCCAAACCAGAGAGAACAAACAGAAAGACAGCATGAGAGGAGAGGCCTGTTCCACAAGGAACTGAGGTGAAAAAAAAAATACAATATTAAGAAACTGGACCCAATTACATCTAAAAACTGGACTTTCTGGTCCAGGTTTCTCTAATATCAGACTATATCAACACAACTCACCCATGAGTAGATTAGTAGGGAAAAAAACTCTATGGTTAACTCAGGTAGGCCAGAAAAGCATTTGATGGAATACAATGGATTTTATGACTAAATGTTATTAGTACAATAGATATGAGAGCATTTCCTTTCAATGGTAGAGGTCAGACACCCATGCCTACTGCAACCATGTTAGTGGAGAAACTAGGGTGGCAGAGACCATGACCAGGATAAATAAATAACCAAAGCAAAATGGACTGGAGGTGTGGCTTAAGAAGGATTGCACGAAGACCTGAATTCAAACCCCAGTCCCACTGGGGAGGAAAAAAAAAAGTCATGTTGGATCCTGGACAGAAAAGAATCTTAGGTAAAACCAAGAAAATATAAATGAAGTATGGGTTTTAATGATAAGGTACCAATATTGACCCATGATGGTAACAAATGCAATACACTAAAGTAAGATTTTAGCAAGAGACGATATGGAGGATGTGGGAACTCTATGCTACCTTCTCAGTTTATCTACAAACCTAAATCTATTCTAAAACAAAAATTTTATCCAGAAAATTAAAAAAAAAAAAAAGGGCTGGAGGCGTGTATCAAGTGGTAGAGCACCTGCTTACTAAGTGCGAGACCCTGAGTTCAAACCCCAGTGCTGCCAGAAAAAAAAAAAGAAAAAGAAAGTGATGGTGGCTGTTTGGTCAGAAGGCTACTGGGCCAGCTGTTGAGCATCGCTGACTTTTAGGTGAGGGTCAGCTGAACCTAGCAGGGAGAAAAGGCCTGGCCACTCTGAGATACCAGCCACAAAGTCCCCCTGTATCTAGAGATCTACCAGGAGAAATGAAGGCAGCACTATAGAGAGCCACATCAAGTTTTGATCCAGGAGCTGTCAACTGTGCATCATTAACAACAACAAAAAATCGAAATATGGTGACTAAGAAACACAAATGGAACTATCCTGAAGTATGTAAACAGATCTACAAGTATGGAAAGAGGGACAACTCGGACAATAATAAACTTGTGGAAAAATTTTGGGGCTGTTGGATCTACTACAATCACCATCACTAACTGTCCCTGGCATTACACCCTGAGCCTGGAACCTTTTCCATGGAGGGCTATGCCTGGGTCAACTCCTGAGGAGCCATGCACAGCCGGGGATGGACTCGGATGCCCGCCGGCTACTGTGAGGCTGCGTTCTGGGAAACATGGAGGAGGTGGTGGTGGTGGTGTGAGAGAGAGATTGTCCTATGGGAAGATAGATACTTCTGGGCTCAGGTCAGCTGCGCAGATGAGAGTCCTTGGATGTACCCCTTAGGGTGCATAGGATCAGATTTGGCCATTTGTAAAAAAATAAGTTTTTGGTGTAAGTCTGTCCCATGTGATGTAGACAAATCTGTAGGGACTGACAGCAGATTCCCAGGGCTGTTCAGGGGCATGAAAATGTAGACTTAGATGATGGGACACCTGCACAAGTCTGCTTCGTGGTTGTGCATTGCGGCTCAACAAGTCTATCTAGCTGGCCATGCTTTCCGCCTTCCCGTCCCCCGTGTGCACACGGGTCCCAGGTGCCTGCGGGGCCTGTCTCTAGGCTAGAGTCCCATGTCCCCAGCGTCTGGTGGCCACTGAATGTCCTCGTCCGACTGCCCAGGGATGCTTGGTTGCGTTCTCTGTGGCTGGCAACTAAGGTCACCTGCCACGTGGTCGGGATTCAGACCCACCCGCGACCGGAACCTCACGACGCATAGCCGGAGCGCGGGGGGGGTGGGGGGACCCCCGAACGCCACCGCCCACGCCACGCCCCCTGAGCGCTGTATGCTGGACTCTCATTGGGCCGTCCAGATCACGTGCCTGGCTATGGCCCAATCACGTGGCGTTTCGGATGTGCCCGGGGCGGGGCAGTACTGGCTTCCGGGGCGCAGGCTCCTGGTTGTCCGGATCCCCGACGCCGGCCGGGGTTGGGAGTCGCGCCTCTGGTCGCTTCCGGGTCCGGGTCGTCCGCAGTGGAGACCCCGGGGGAGCGAGGACCGAGGCTGGCGGGGTCACCCGGCCGGGGAGCCACTCTCGGGACGCCAAGCGCCGGCGACTCTGAACCGCCGCCGACGCCAGCATGCCCCACCACGCTGGCTGTTTGTGGGTTTAAATAGGGAATTGGTGGTGAAGTGCGCAGGCCTGGACGGCGGTACTGGGGTCTGAACTCGGGGCCTCGTGCTTGCTAGGTAGGCATTTCTACCACCAGAGCCTTTTTTTGCTTTAGTTGTTTTTTTTTAGGTAGGGTCTTGCGATTTTTGCCCTACCAGGCCCCAAATCGATCTTCTTAACTGGAACCCCAGGCACTTACTACCCCACCAGGCTTATTGATGAGATGGGGTCTCTGCAACTCTTTACCCCAGCTGGCCTTGAACCTTGATCCTCCCAATCCCTGTCTTCCTTGCAGCTGGGACTATAGCCATGAGGCAGGATGCCCAGCCCTATACACAAATCTTAGTTGTACGTGGACTGAGTTTTCGCAAAAACACACAACTGTGTGACACTGCTCTGGAGACGCACGGAGCACCCTGGGACATTCTTTGTCCACCCTAGCCCCCAGCAGCATTGCTGTACTGCTTTTTCCACTAGCTTGCCAGCCTGTCCTTGGAGTTCATATAAAGGAATCAGTGCATACTCTTGGGGGAAGGTTTCTTTCACTTAGCATAACATTTTTGAGACTCACCTCCACAATTGCACGCGGCCTGTTCCTTTTGGTTTTTGAGTAGTCTGCATTGTAAGCACACCACAATGTGCTGTTCACTCCACTAATGTTCGCTGGAGCTGTCTCCAGGTTTTGGCTGTCATGAGTAAAGTTGCTATGGACGTGGCTGTGTGGACGTGTTTGTTGTTTGCTTTTTCGGTTTTTGAGAGGGTCCCACTTTATAGCCCAAGCCCAGGCTGGCCCTGAACTCTTGATCCTCCTGCCTCTGCCTTCCATGTTCTGTGGGATCATTGTGGGAAGACAGGCCTGTGCCACCACGCCTGGCTGGACATGTTTTTATTTCTCTGGGAAGATACAGAGGAGTGAGTCAAAGACCACTGTTTTAGTTTACATGCGGGTGCTATGCTGCTTCTGTTCCATGTTACAGTTTGAGTTGTACTCTATAACCAGTCTTCCTGCTCTTTTCAGCACTGAGCAATGCCAAAAGCTTGTGTTTTTCTTTTTTTCTTTCCTTCCTTTGTGTTTCTTAGTTATTCTAACATAAGAAGTGGTAGCTCACTGTGGTCTTAATTTGCCTTTTCCAGATGACTAATGATGTTAAGACCTTTTGTCTTCCTAGCAGAATAACTCTTTTGTTCACCTTTTTTTCCTCCTTGCAGTGCTGGAGATGGAACCCAGGGCCTGGAGCATACTAAGCAAGCACTTCATCACTGAGGGGCTCCCCTAGCTCCGGACACTTTTTTATTGAGTTGTTTTACATCCTCCCTTCCCAACAGTGGCATTAAAAAAAATTAACATCTATCTATCTATCTCTCTGGTGGCACTGGGGTTTGAACTTGGGGCTCAATGCTTGCTAGGCAGGCACTCTACCACTTGAGTTATTCCACCAGCTTAACATTTATTCTTTTTTTTTTCTTTTATTCATATGTGCATACAAGGCTTGGTTCATTTCTCCCCCCTCCCCCCACCCCCTCCCTTACCACCCACTCTGCCCCCTCCCTCTCCTCCCCACCCCCTCAATACCCAGCAGAAACTATTTTGCCCTTATCTCTAATTTTGTTGTAGAGAGAGTATAAGCAATAATGGGAAGGAACAAGGGTTTTTGCTGGTTGAGATAAGGATAGCTATACAGGGCATTGACTCACATTGATTTCCTGTGCGTGGGTGTTACCTTCTAGGTTAATTCTTCTTGAACTAACCTTTTCTCTAGTTCCTGGTCCCCTTTTCCTATTGGCCTCAGTTGCTTTTAAGGTATCTGCTTTAGTTTCTCTGCATTAAGGGCAACAAATGCTAGCTAGTTTTTTAGGTGTCTTACCTATCCTCACCCCTCCCTTGTGTGCTCTCGCTTTTATCATGTGCTCAAAGTCCAATCCCCTTGTTGTGTTTGCCCTTGATCTAATGTCCACATATGAGGGAGAACATGCGATTTTTGGTCTTTTGGGCCAGGCTAACCTCACTCAGAATGATGTTCTCCAATTCCATCCATTTACCAGCGAATGCTAACATTTTGTTCTTCTTCATGGCTGCATAAAATTCCATTGTGTATAGATACCACATTTTCTTAATCCATTCGTCAGTGGTGGGGCATCTTGGCTGTTTCCATAACTTGGCTATTGTGAATAGTGCCACAATAAACATGGGTGTGCAGGTGCCTCTGGAGTAACCTGTGTCACAGTCTTTTGGGTATATCCCCAAGAGTGGTATTGCTGGATCAAATGGTAGATCGATGTTTAGCTTTTTAAGTAGCCTCCAAATTTTTTCCAGAGTGGTTGTACTAGTCTACATTCCCACCAAGAGTGTAAGAGGGTTCCTTTTTCCCCGCATCCTCGCCAACACCTGTTGTTGGGGTGTTGCTAATGATGGCTATTCTAACAGGGGTGAGGTGGAATCTTAGCGTGGTTTTAATTTGCATTTCTTTTATTGCTAGAGATGGTGAGCATTTTTTCATGTGTTTTTTGGCCATTTGAATTTCTTCTTTTGAGAAAGTTCTGTTTAGTTCACTTGCCCATTTCTTTATTGGTTCATTAGTTTTGGGAGAATTTAGTTTTTTAAGTTCCCTATATATTCTGGTTATCAGTCCTTTGTCTGATGTATAGTTGGCAAATATTTTCTCCCACTCTGTGGGTATTCTCTTCAGTTTAGAGACCATTTCTTTTGATGAACAGAAGCTTTTTAGCTTTATGAGGTCCCATTTATCTATGCTATCTCTTAGTTGCTGTGCTGCTGGGGTTTCATTGAGAAAGTTCTTACCTATACCTACTAACTCCAGAGTATTTCCTACTCTTTCCTGTATCAACTTTAGAGTTTGTGGTCTGATATTAAGATCCTTGATCCATTTTGAGTTAATCTTGGTATAGGGTGATATACATGGATCTAGTTTCAGTTTTTTGCAGACTGCTAACCAGTTTTCCCAGCAGTTTTTGTTGAAGAGGCTGCTATTTCTCTACCGTATATTTTTAGCTCCTTTGTCAAAGACAAGTTGGTTATAGTTGTGTGGCTTCATATCTGGGTCCTCTATTCTGTTCCACTGGTCTTCATGTCTGTTTTTGTGCCAGTACCATGCTGTTTTTATTGTTACTGCTTTGTAATATAGTTTGGAGTCAGGTATTGTGATACCTCCTGCATTGTTCTTTTGACTGAGTATTGCCTTGGCTATTCGTGGCCTCTTGTGTTTCCATATAAATTTCACAGTAGATTTTTCAATCTCTTTAATGAATGTCATTGGAATTTTGATGGGAATTACATTAAACATGTAGATTACTTTTGGGAGTATAGACATTTTTACTATGTTGATTCTACCAATCCATGAGCATGAGAGGTCTCTCCACTTTCTATAGTCTTCCTCAATCTCTTTCTTCAGAAGTGTATAGTTTTCCTTGTAGAGGTCTTTCACATCTTTTGTTAGCTTTACACCTAGGTATTTGATTTTTTTTTGAGGCTATTGTAAATGGAATTGTTTTCATACATTCTTTTCCAGTTTGCTCATTGTTAGTGTATAGAAATGCTAATGATTTTTCTATGTTGATTTTATATCCTGCTACCTTGCTATAGCTATTGATGATGTCTAGAAGCTTCTGAGTAGAGTTTTTTGGGTCTTTAAGGTATAGGATCATGTCGTCTGCAAATAGGGATATTTTGACAGTTTCTTTACCTATTTGTATTCCTTTTATTCCTTCTTCTTGCCTCATTGCTCTGGCTAGGAATTCCAGTACTATGTTGAATAGGAACATTTATTCTTAATTGACGTAAAATTATGTATCATGTATACAACATACTTTGAATATATACATGTGGAAAGGCTAAATCTAACTAATTAACATGCACTTGTTATCATATTTACCTTTTTTTGTGATAAGGACACTTAAAACCTACTCTAAGCAAAGTTGAAGAGACAGCAATACATTGTTTATAGTCACTTGTTTTTGTTTGTGTGGTACTGGGGCTTGAACTCAGGGCCTTCACCTTGAGCCACTCCACCAGCCCTATTTTTGCAATGTGTTTTTTGAGATAGAGTCTCATGGAACTATTTGTCCAGGCTGGCTTCTAACTGTGATCCTCCTGATCTCTGCCTCCTGAGTAGCTAGGATTATAGGCGTGAGCCACCGGCACCCGGCCTGACTTCCTTTTGTTTTTGTTTTTTTTTTTTTAAAAGACTGAATAGTATTCTATTTTATATATATGTATACTTTTTAAATTTTTAAGTGCTGTGGATGGAACGCAGGGCCTTACATAGGGTAGGTAGATGCTCTGACACTGTACTACATCTCCAGCCTTTTTACCTTTTCTTTGTACACTCGATTGATTGCCCTGTCTTGTCTATTATGAACAGTGTTGCCCTATTAGTTGCATTTTATTAGAAATGTGGGGACTCCGGGAATAGCTCAGTGCTAGAATGCTTGCCTAGAATATGACGGCCACACAAAAAAGTAACATACTATAACAGACAGTTTCCAGGATGGCATGCACTTGAAATGATTATGATGTGGAAAAGGGATTTTCAAATGCAAGCTCTGTGTTTAAAACCCTGATAAAATAGTAAAAATATAGTTAGCCTAATGGGGCCACTTAAAATTCTGTATTGCAAATAGTCTTGCAATGGCTTGACCACAGCCATTTTAGGTATAATCTCTGTCTGCAAGCCAGGTAACCTGGGCACTCCTCCCAGACTCTATCAGACAAATAAGGCTTGAAGACAGCCAAGTGTGCTGCGCTGGCCACGGACACTCAGAATGCTTCTTAAGTGACATTGGACGTGATGATGGTTTTTGACAAAGGCAAGGTAGATTCCAGCTGGTTGTGGCACAACTTTGTTTGGGTTAGTGCATAAACCTCATCCTTCCGCTTGGAGTGCAGGGGAGACCCTTCTGTCTTGCTGCCGGCCAAGACCCACTTCTGTACGTAAGTTTCTGTGGAACTACACATTGTGTGATCCTGGGTCCCAGCCTCCTTCTCCCCCTCACTGCACTTTCCACCTTTGATGGCCAGTTCTCTGTACTGGGACTTGTTTTCCTGAGAAGCAGTTGCTGAAGATGACTTTTGGGTCTCATAATTGCTCTTACACTGATGGATCAGGTCACGCTGCAGGGAGGGTATTTGACAACTGAGTGGCAATAAGGCTTTATTTCAGGCTGGCCAATTAAAGTGTTATATCTGGGTGCTGCAGAGTGCTTTAGCATGCTCAGCCCTGGGTTCCATACCCAGCAACTGAAAACAAACAAATGGAATGTCACATCTGAAAAAAGGTATATTATAACTTCTGTCTCAGTATGCAAACATTAGCTCACCCCATGGGAGCTCAGATTTCCCTCCCTGTCCCACTTCCTTTCTTCCCTTTGCTCCCTCTCCCCTCTCCCCTGCTGCCTTACCCCTCTCCACCACCTCTCTCTTACTCTTCCTCCTACCCTGACGCACACCTGGCCAAGTGACTCCCTCAGCCCTCCCACACCCAGGATCTAGAATGTTTTCTTTGAGCAGTTCTGCAAGGATTGGTATTTTATGACTTTAATTCTTGCAGATCTTTCAGGGTACAAAGATACAAGAACACCAAGTCACTTTTGCTCTTTTCAGTAGCAACATAGCCTAGTGTGCGCTGACATGAAGAGGGGAACAGGGTGGTCTCAAGGTTCTCAAATGTCACATTTCCGCCATTCCGCAGCTCAGGGGTTACTGCATCATCGCTGCATCATCATCTGTTGTTCCCAGCTGTTCTCCCCCTGAGTGTAATAGGAAGATGCTGGGGGGGGGGGGCACATGCACTGCCCAGAAGGACACCGTGCGCAGTGCAGCTGCAGTGTCCTGCAGTCTTCCCATGGGCCACCAGAGCCGTGGACCTCAGAGCACAGCAGGGCCAGACTCTTGCATTTGCTGCCCCTAATGGCAAAGAAGAGTGCCGCACAGAAGGAGAATCGAAACAGTTCCGATGTCGGAAATGACGCCTTCAGATGACGAGGTCCCAACCGAATGCCAGCCTCAGATCAGTGAGTGAACAGTCTGTGTCTCATCTAGCTGTCATTCGCTGGGAGGATGTCATCAGTCGGTGTTTTCCCCCCAGCACGTCGACCATCTCACGTAACCAAAGGACTCAGATCAGTGTGTCATCTTTCATGACGTCTGTGCTTCCAGAATTACTGGATACAAATAAGACAGAGGTTTTTCTGCATTTAAATTTTTATGAAAATGTCTAATACATGTTTTCACTAGGCTTCTATTTTTAATTTGTAAATTATTCATAAGCTGACTTAAAACAGGAAAAAAAAAGGGCACCATTGTACATTTCCTGGCACACGGAGGTGAGGACTGCTGGAACGCTAGGTGCAGTGCTGGGCTCAGCCCTCCAGGTCCCTCCAGGATCTGGGCAGAAGCCCTACACTCTGAGGCCAGAGGGGTGTGAGAGGGTGGGCAGAGGCTATGGAGGAGGTGCAGGACCGAGGCAGGGTCCAGTGTGTGCGTGCAGGCGGGTGTGTGAGAGAGCAGAGGTGGGCAGGCCCCAGCCCCTTCAAGGAGCCTTCAGGGTTGTGGGCCACAACCTCCTGCCAGCAGAGCCCCTTCTTCTCATGTACACTCCAAGACTGTGGCAGTACCACATAGGATACTCATTTGACAGACAGGTTTCCACTAAACCCTGATACATCTCCATTTATAAGCCCCAGACAGCCTCTACGAGGAAGTTGTGGGCTAGGAGTGACGTCATGGCTCAGGCCACGTGGACAGCGGAAACACGTGGTCCCATTACAGGAAATGATCACAAACACGAGGGACTGGGAGTGGAGCTCAGTGAGAGCTCTATCACTGAGCTCTAGCCTAGCATGCTTGAGGCCCTGGGTTCAACCCCTAAGCACTGGGCATGCAGGGGGCGTAGGGTGGATTGCTGATTCTTTGAGCCAGGCACAGTGGCACATCCCAGTTCCTAGGAGGCAGAGACAGGAGGATTGCAAGTTTGAGACCAACATAGTCTACATAGTGAGACTCTGTCTCAAACAAACAGAAACAAACCTGACAAACCCCACTGAACCCAGCAGGGTTGAATCCTTACCATAACTCAGGACTGCAGTGCAGTCCCTTCCTCAGAACTGGCTCCATCCTGTGCCAAGCCTCCCTGCCCCTATACAGGGCATTCCCTGGATCTGGCTTGTCATCCTGAAAGGGCAGTTTCCCTAGGAGCTCCCTCACAGGGCAGGGCTACATTTGAGGCCCTTGTAAGTATTGGAGGTTCCCTGGGTCTGACTCCAACAATGGAGGAGGCAGTATGAGTGTCCTGCTGCTGTGGCCGGGGAAGAGGAAGAGGGAGGCGAAGCCAGGACCCTGTCCAGGCCACTCCAGCCTTCAGTGGCCAGCTAGAGGAGGGGCCTGACCATGGACTGAGGAGGGGTGGTCTGAGGTGAGGGGTTGGTGGGTCCTGGAGCTCAGGGAGCTCTGGACAGGGCAGCCAGCCAGCTGTCCATTCTGCAGAACACAGGTCCTGCTGGGCAGAGGGCTGTGCTTTCACTTCTGCATGGTGAAAAGCTCTAGGGTGTGGAGTAAGGGTCTAGGAAGTGGAATTAAAAAGAATTTGAAGAGAGAAACTCCCACATATTAGAAAGTCCTCAACTTTTTTTTTTTTTTTTTGTGGGTCTGGGGTTTGAACTCAGGGCTTCCTGCTTACAAAACAGACACTCTACCACTTGAACTATACCTCTAGTCCATTTTGCATTCTGCTTTGGTTATTTTGGAGATGGGGGTCTCCAGAGGTCCCAGGCTGATCTCAACCTCCCAAGCAGTTAGGTGTGAGCCTAACTGAGGCTTTCTGGCTGAAAGCCCTCAACACTTGTTGCTCTTTGCTGTTCTGGAGATTGAATCCAGGGTCTCATACAGTTGGGCAAGTAAGTGCTTGCCCCCTGAGCTGTGTGCCAGCCCTCAACAATTGTGATAACTAAGCCGGAAAGCCCCAGAAATGTACAATGACAGATTTTTCTTGTCAACGTAGAGTCCCCAAGAGCAGGAAACCATAGTCAGATCCTCACTGGATGGTTGACTGTAGGGCATTAAAATCTCAGAAATGTTCCCCGCACACACCCCAGGAGCCACAGGTGAATGGGACATGGTGTCCAGGCTGTCGGGGCTTGCTCATAACAGCAGACTCTCTAGAGGGCATTTAGGGGTTCATGGGAAATGAGGAATTTGTACAGGGCTGGCAGAACAGTCTCTCTTTTTGCTCCTGTGATGCAATGTGGTCACTGGACAGGCAGTCGGGGGGGCAGGCAGGGGTGGGGGCAGGAACAGGCTGGCTGGCCCCAGAGGACAGCCTAGGGGTCCATATGGCTCCATCTCAGAGGAGGTAGTCTCTTCACTTGGCCCAGGAGCCCAGAGGCTGAAAAAGGCACCCTTCCTCCAGACCAGTCTCAAGAGCTGCCATCCCTGGTCAAGGCCCCTCCCCACCCTGGAGCCTAGTTCAGGCTAGTCTCAATCCCCTGCAAAGATTGCTGTGGAGAGAACAGAGTAAATATCTAAGTTGTGCCACCTTTCTAGAAATGGCTAATGAAAACAGAAACAAACACACCTGGAAGAGGTCCTGCAGGCCCATGGCAGAAAGACATTGATGGGAAGTCCAGCTGGCCCTTCCCAGTGACCCTTTCTCTCCCTTGAGCAGTTCCTCCTGTGACCCTGGGGAACCACGGGATGTGGAGACTGGAGGACAGGACCCAGTCTCCACTGCTGGACCTGAGGTTATGTCCAGCTGGGCCCTGCCTCTCCCTGGGAATTCAGTCTGCCTGCATGGTAGCTCTACCTCACTCTCTTCCCTCCTGCTCTCCTTTCCTGACTTGGGAAAACATGCTCATCAATTCCTGCCGCAGGAATTCACTATGACTGCAGCATTCAGTCATGTTCCCTACCCGCTCTCCTAGTAAACATTTGCCCTGGAGTATGTCAAAGCACCCACATTGCCCCTGATGCCAGGCCTGTTCCCTGTGTGGAGGGAGGACCACAGTGTGTTTGATGGGCTGTCCCCTGTCCCTGCCCTTATCCTGCCACCAGAGGGCAGGCGGCCCTTCTTGGAGCTGCAGCTGGCTTTATACTCTCTGAGGGTGTTACTGTGGCAGCAAAGTGACAGCCCAACAGGATGGGGACAGCTCCATGGAGTCCACAGAGCCTGGGGAACCCAAACAGCCACTGCGAAGTGGGGAGCTATGCACTGGGAAACTGGCTAGGAACTTCTCACCAGAGAGGCATTAGAAGCAGGGTTGTCCCCACGGTCAGGACAGGCTAGAACTGGCCCAGAGGATTTCAGCACAGATGACAGGAGATTCCTCTGGGCAGGTTGAAGCCTGGACCAATGTGTGGAGGGAGAGCCAGCAGGGTGTAGTGGACGAAGCTGCCCCTTGGGGCCACTCCCTTGCTCAGCTCCTTCTCTGGCTCCCCCAGTAGCAGGGAAACGTTGGACCCCATAAAACTAACTCTGCCTGGCAAAGAGATTCTGGGCAGTGAGAGGGTGGCCAAGCTAAGATGGGCAATGCTGGGTGCTGGGCAGGGGCTATGGGAGTGACGGGGACAGGTGGGCTGGGCAGGAGGGGGAACGAGGAGGCTGAAGGTGTGCAGGGTAGACACAAAGGAGAGGGGAGAGCAGTGTCTTGGGACAGACTCTGGGCAGGCTCTCTGAGGGAGGAGGAGAAGGCTTTCCGGTCTACTCGTTGGGGGCAGCCTGACCGTGGGAAAAGGGCAGCCGGCCTTGGACCTAACATTGGAGCTGAGAGCAGGGTCCAGCAGGGGTCCTCATGCTTGAGAGCTGACCTGGGTGCACATGGTATCCTGGGGAGGGGGATGAGAGAGGCCACCCCAGCCTAAGTGCCTATCCTTTCCTGACTGCTCGGGATAATGTGACCAGCTGTGTCACAGGATCACTTATCAAGGCTCCATGACTAGGACCTGGGGAAGGACATGCCAATTTGTCCCTGCGATCCTTTGGCAGCTGCAGGAATGCAACCGACTTCCAGAGCTGACCACTGCTTTCCGGACCCACTGCCACCCCACCCCTGGTAGGGGTTGTTGGGACTTAGGGGGTGGGAGGCTGACCAGATGCTTCCCAGACTCAGCCTGGTCTCTCAGGGAGTCCTCACACCCTGGATGTGAAAGGCAGAGTGGCCTTTAAGTCACTCTGCCTGGGAGAGTCTGAGGTCTGTGATGTCTTCTGGGTATGGAGGGGCCTGCTCAGGCACAGGGTGTGTGGGAAAGTGGGCAGAGGGCTCTCAAGGAAGAGGTCATCTCTCAGAACATGATGGCTATGACCCTAACCTTCTCCTTTGCATCACACCTGGGCGAGAATGTGGGTTTTCCTGAATATTCTGCACCCCTTGTGGCTCTCTGTATTCTCGGGACCTCTCTCTGGATACCATGTAACTCAGCTCCCATTAGAGCTAAGGCGGCCAGCCCAGTCCTGAAGGAAGGGGGAGCTTCATCTCCCCAGGGCCTCTCAAAACTGTGAGTGGGGCCTGGAGGGGACCTGGCCAGTGTCACTCTTGGTGCCCTCTGACTCCCAGGTCAGATCCCTGGGGACGAGAGCCCTCTGACTCCCAGGTCAGATCCCTGGGGACGAGAGCGGGGCGACCTCAGGGTCTTTTGTCTCTATTCCTTCCAGAACGGGCAGGAAACTGCTGAGTGGTTTTCTGTTCTTTCCCTGCCCTAGAGCTGCCTGGCACACAGTAGCTGCCGGCTGAAATCAGGATGACTCTGGTCCCAGAGTGTGAAGCACACAAGTGGAGGTGCCCAGTAGAAGGTGGTAGGGGCCTCCCTTGAGGGTCTCTGTCCTGGACCCTTTGCCCCTCTCACAAGGACAAGGTGTCCAGGCCCTGAGGGCACTACTGGCCCCCTGTATGTTGGTTAGCCCAGGGCTCTGGGGGGACTGGACATCTCTCCAAAGTATGGCCTGAGTTCAGGGAGAAGGACCAGGGCCCTGGTGTCTGGGGCTGGTGCAGGTCTTGTCCCCTGCCTGGGTCCCCCATTGTGTCTTCAGGCCCATCACAGGCTCACAGAGGGGCTAGTGGACCCATTTTCTGGGGCTCCTCATGACTGCTCTTCCCTGACCCCCTAGTGCCTTCCAGGAGGGGCAAGACTGGTCACTCAGAGATGGGCAAAAGTGACTGCATGCCTGGAGGCTGAGGTGGGGGCCTGCAACAGGATGTGGTGCCTGTGGCCGAGCCTGCCAGGCCTCTTTGTGCCATGTGAGGTCTGGTCAGGCAGACAGGAGGTGGCTGGGTTAAGACCTCATGAGAAGTGGGTCTGCCAGCTTCACAGACCGGAAAGGGGAAAGGACATCAGAAACCCAGGTCCCTTCGTGGGTCACTTCACTGCACTGGCCTTTCCAAGTGGTCACAGGTAATGTAGTGGCCTGGTCTGGAGCACTGACCAGGGTCCCAGCCCTCAGTATCAGGTAACATGCTCACTGGACCTGATGTGGCCTCAGGACTGGCCCTGGGCAAGAGCTGGGAGGAGGAAGAGGGGATACCCCTCTCTCACAAGGCAAAATCATCTTCTTGGGGCTTGGAGTCTCTCCCAGAGGAAACGCTCCTCTCCAAGTCACCCTTAGGATGAGGACCAGATGGCCTTAGCTGGGAGGTTCTTCTGAGCTTGGTGGGTGGGTGAGTGGCTGTACTCAAAGCTCAAAGTGGTCTGTTGGGGCCAGAGCCGTCAGCAGAGCACAAAGTGCCCCCATCATGACGAGGCCTGGGGCTGCTAGGCCGGGAGAGCTGGTAGGTCTTATTAGGACAGAGAGTCCTGCAGGGGGTAGAGGGTATCCCAGGCAGTAGGCCCCAGGCCAGAAGGAGAGGGTGGGTTGGGACTGGCTGCCTTGGCTGAGTTGCAGAAGAGTGAGCGAGCGCTCCCAGGAGGCAGGATGAGGCCTGGCCCACCTGTGACAAACAGGAAATTGAGCCTCAGCAGTCAAGACCTTGGCACTCTGCACCAGGTCCTGATTGTGGGTCTGGGAAAGCTACTCCTAGCTCAATTGCGTTCCCTCTACAAGGTCACAGCCGGCTGGGCGCCCCAAGTTTTTTTTTTTTTTCTTTTTGGGCACCCCAAGTTTGAGCACAGGCCTCTGAGAGCTGTTCCCCAAATACTATAGCAGACCACCCCCCCACAGTTGTGGCTGCTGGATGGGCCTCTCACAATGTGACCACAGTGGCTCTCTGTGACATGCTGATGCTTCTGTCCTAGGCTAAGGGGTGCCTGTCCCCTCAGCCCTGTGCCCAGTGGGGAGGGGAGGACAGGAACTGGGGAGGGTACCTGGGCTGCTGCAGAGTTGACCGGCCTCTTGTTAGCCAGCAGCCACCCCCTCGTTAATGACTTATGAGAGCCAGGATGGGGCCCCACCCCCCTCTTTTCTGGTGTCTTTTTCTGAGGTCTATGGAGGGCTTTGATCTTTAGCTCAGGAAGCCCCCAGGCTACACTGCAGAGCAGCAAGCACAGAGGTGCAAGCTGTAACTTCTACTTGCTCCCAGGGCGGGTTTCCCAGGTGGTTTTGTGGTGTGGGGGCCTGAGCAGACTGGCTGAATGCAGGAACATTTGCTATGTGTTCTGTTTGTCAAGCAGGGAACACCAAACTCCCCAAAGTATTTGCAGAGGAGAGAGCCCACCCCCTGCATACCTCCTGGGCTCCAGTCTGAATGGACGGGTGGGGCAGGGCCTTCTGACAAGGTGCCGCAGTATCTCTTAGAAACTTGACCTCCACAGGGAGGCAGTTGGGGTCTTCCAAAAGTCCTCTTCCTTCCTGGGTCATGGGTGGGGCCCAGGCAGCCTTGGCTAAGCAGATGTCCTCTGGGCCTTGCTAGCCTTTTCTCAGGCCTGGTTTTTATTTTATTTTATCTTACCTTGTTTTAATTTTTGCAGTACTGGAGTTTGAAATCAGGTCTAGGCAGGCACTCTACCATTTGAACCACACCCCCAGCCCAGGCCTGGTTTTGTTAAAGGGGTGGCAGTCCTTCTCCTCCCTGGACCCTAATGAAAATAAACGTTTTAAGTAACAGGGTGAAGTTTATGGCTTGAGAGAAGAGAGAAGCAGGTTGTCTTGAACAGGACTTCGTCTTCTTTCCCACAAGGGAGAAATTAGCTGTGTCCTGAACCCAGGTGAGTAGCCCTATGGTGGGGTTGGGATATTACCCAAGGCAGACTTAGGGTGGAGGCAGCAAAACCATGGCAATGTCCCTCAAGGGCCACTCAGACACTTGGGTCAGTGCAGCAGCATTTATTCACACTTCCAATGCACACCTACAAGGTCCAAGAGGAAGCCATGGCACTTGGTCCATCACCTCCTAGGGCACTGCACAGCAGGTAAGGCTCGTGCTTCTCAGGTGAGCCCCACCAAGCAGTCCAGGCTGAGAATGCCGGGAGCTCAATCTGCTCGGGAGGGAGAGCTACCACCCCGCAAGACCTCTCTTACTCCGGAGAGAGAGATCTGGCAAGGAGAGGAGCATGCAGGAGAAATTCCCTGTTGCTAACGTACGTACGTTGCTCGTGCCGGGTCCCCACCAGGTGCCCTTTTTATATCTTTTTCCTCCAGGGTTTTTCCCTCTTATATCATTTAGTCCTCTGCCGACTGATTACATCTTTGGGTGTATTCTAGTTGGGGGTCTGTGGCAGGCTGCTCTAGACGTCATCACATCTTAGCATGAGTGTCACCATATTGAACACCATATTGGGCATTTCTTGGCTGCATGCCTTATCAGTCCTGTCCATATAGATGGTGTCCTGGTGTTGATGGCAGTCTGATGGTGTTATCTGTAGTCCAGAGGTCTAGTAGCTCACTGATTCTAAACTGCAAAACACCCAAAGTATAGACAGACTTTGCAGTTTGTTAAGTGAGGCTTTATGTTCTCTACATAGGTGCAATGGGAGAGGTGTCTGAGGAAATGTGGTGCCCTGGGTCCAGGGGTATGGACTGGGTGGGTTCCAACCTTCCCTGTGGACCCAGGGAGGTTCAAGGAGGCCATGGACACTGCCCGCCAGAAGCAGGGCAGCCCAAGTGTTTGCAAAGGCACAGCTGCCTCCAGTCAGGTGCTTGCTGGTGGCCCTGCTGTCCTTGACCACTGGGGTCAAGGGGAGGGGCTGAGAGGACCAGAAGGCTGAAGACTTGGAAGGGAGAGGTCCCATCCTGTGAAGAAGGGAGGAGAGGGACTGGGCATGTGGCTTAAGTGGTAGAGCACCTGTCTAGCAAGCGCCTGGTCCTAAGTTTAAGGGGAGAAAAATGAGTGGGGTGCGTGAAGGGAGGCCAAGGAGAGGGGAGAGGAGGAGAGGAGGGATGGGATGGATCCCTGTCATGGTGAAAAGGCTACTTTTCCCTCTGCTTGCTGCTCTGGGAGGCCTGACAGGTTCTGGGCCCTGTATTCTGAGAAGTGAGTACCCAGAGCCGACTCTTCTCTAAGCTGCTGGGCTCTGGGCTCAGCCTGGCAAATTGTTCTCCCTGCTGCCCTAGGACTGCCTGGGCTCCACTCAACTCCCTCCCCTTTCACCCTTCTCCTTCTTTCCACCTCTCCTCACCTCTCTTCTCTCCCCATTCTCTACCCCCCCATGCCTATCACAAGACCCCTAATCCCCTTCTCCAACTACCCCAGGCCAAAGTTCAAGTGCTCATCCTGTCCTCTAGGGGCCTTTCCTACCTACAGTCACCCTTTGCAATAAGGCAGAAGCGGAAGGGGAAGAAAAGGTGGAAAGTAAAGGGTCTGTGTGGACCCCATACCTAGAGCATCTGCCCAGGTCAGTAGCAGAAGAACTGTCTGAATTCCCCAGTCAACCACGACCCCACAGTGGGAAGAGGTAGTTGGGGTAAAATGAGAGGTAAGGGCCCAGCATTAATTTGCATGGGGGGTGGTCCGTTACTGGAGGGGCCAGGTGTGGACAGGGGCTGGACAAGATGCTGGACAAGGAGGCCTGGCCTTCGGATCATGGCCAAAACATGGGTGGGGAACATGTTTTGTGTACCTGTCAGTTACTTGGTTTAGGAGTATGACCCCTCAAGCACAGAAGCCTGACTGGCTCTTACTGGTGTTGGGGGGGGGGCAGGGAGTGGGGCAAGATGACGGGGGCCTTTGAGAACTTGGTAGGCCACTGTAGGCACAGAGGGTCAGCTCCTTCCTGCCTCAACCTCTGTGAATCAAAGCCACACTCACAGCCACAGCAGACAAGCACCTGCAAGCAAATGTCATGCAGGCAGCTCTGCATCCTGCTGAGGGGAGGATAAAGGAGGCTGTGAGGGCCCCTGGAGGACTTGGTTACAGCCCTGACCCCTTGGGCAGATGCTAGGCTGAGAACCAGCTGGTGGCTGGGGTTCTTCTCATGGGCCATGAGAAACTTTGAGAGTCTGAGTCACCCCCTCAGCCTCCTCACCCTTCCCTCACCTTTGTATCATTAAAAAACAAACAACAGACACAAAAAACCATAGAGGGCATAGTTTTGGACTGAGCTCCAGTATTAGGTCCCAATAGGCCAGACCAGACCTTGGCCAAAAATGGGGTCACTCTTGCAAATACCACATCAAAACCTTAAAGAAGCCGGTGGACCATAAAACACACTGTCTCTCCTAAAACCAGAAGATTGCAGTCAGCCTGAGTCAGCACAATACAGAGGACTCTCTTGCTGTCAACATTACCAGAAAAGCAGACAGACATTAACCAATCAGCCTTCTCTATTCTGTTTCCTTGCTGTCATCTTATAAAACCATTCTGCCTGTAGGATGACAGCTGCCCAGATTCATGAATCTCTAACAAAAGGCAATTAGACCGCAGCTAAATTTGCTTGTAGTAAGCCTGTCTTTTGGCAGATGGTGGGGGCCGTGGAGAGGTGGGGTTACTGCTGCTCTGGCCCCTAGGTGCACTCCCACCCCTCCAGTCAGAGCTCTGTAGGTAAAAAGCCCACACCCTCTCTATTCTGCCCCAGCCATGCTGACCTGGTCCAGATGAGGTCCAAGAACCTCATCTTCAGGTCAGCAAGACCTGTAGGGCTCCTGACTCTGCTCCCTGTCCTAGGATGTCCCCGAGGGCTGAGTCTGAACCTTCTCTTCTGCTCTCAGGTGAGCTGAGCTTTGTTGTTGGCCTTGACCCCTGCCCAGTCTACTAGCTCCACCCCTTCTCCTGCCTCCAGCAAAGCCAGAACTGACCATCTTCACTATGCTGTCAACCTGTGTCTGCTCCATGCACTGCTGTCCCCAGCCAGAGGGATCCTGGGACAGCCTTGGCCAGGTTAGGCTGCTCCCTGCTGCCAGCCTTCTTTGGCCCCACCTTTGCCAGAGTGAGTGACTTGTCTGTTCTCTCAGACCCATCTGTTTCCTTGTCCTACCTGTGCCACCTTTACCACCACTTCTTGTCCCTGCCCTCAGGCCTCTGCCTACAACCAGGTCCCCAGACTCACCAGGATCTCTGTCTTCTTGTCCATGCCCTGGACACTCTGCCTGAGTGTCCTAATGGCTTGCTCTGGTCTCCCTCAGCCCTAGCATTGGACTCTCCTCTCTTCCCAACTCCCAGGATTTTCTGCTGCTGTCTAGAATCTCTAGTTTTTCCTGAAGGGCCTTAAGGGTCCGCCTACCTCCCCAAGCAACTCCATGGGAATGGGACCTTAGGTTTGTCCACTCTGCTCCATCTTTAGCACTCAGACCTGTGCCTGAGGCAGAGGACCTGCTCAGTCAGTATTTCTTGGACAAACTAAAAGTCACTCATTTGGAGGAGTGAGAACTTGTTCCTGACCCCCTTAGAAACCCTTAAACTGGTTTCTAGTTGCATGGACATTACTCAGATATGGCCTGTCTTGTTCCCCAGCCCAGTCACCATCACTTAATTGGGCTGCCCCATCCCTGGGAGGACCCAGAACTGACCCACCGGAAACAGGACACACAGGGGCCATCAGGCCAGGGCTTGCAGAGTGGTCTCAGGCCTACCCTGGGCTCATGGCCTACAGTAGATCCCCAGGGGAAGTGCAGGATGCTGTGGTCCCACCCTCCCCTCCATCAGGTCCTGTAGGCCATGCATGCAGTGCCCAGTACATGCTAGACCTTGGCGGATGCAACCATATCCCTGCCCAGCTTTTGCCACCCCATGCCCTTACAGGGTCAGGGTTGTGAAAAATTTGCTTTAATATGATCCAGCCCATTGTCTTCCCTGAGCTTCTGAAGCATCAGCTCAACCTGAGCCCTTCTGGGGCCTGGCTGAGGGGGCAGAGCTGGGGAATCCACGCAGTTGGGTTTAGTGGGATGCGTTTATGGGTATGACATTGCTCCAAGATTGATGTTCTTTCTAGCTGTCTGAGAAAGGGATGTCCTATTGGGTTGAATAGTATCCTCCAAATTCATGGCCACTAGAAGTTGTAAATATGACATTATTTAGAAACAGGGTTTTGGTAGATATAATAAGATGAGGTCACTGGATGGGTCTCAATTCAAATTGGCATCCTTATTTGAAGAGAACAATTTGGACACAGAGACACAGCCAAGGGACAAGCCACCTGAAGATGGAGACTTAATGGGAAACACAACGGTGGCTGGGAGACAACCTGCCACATGCTGGTTCCTTCTGGAGGAACCAATCCCCACCACATCTTTGTTTTGGACTTCGCCCTCCAGATCTGGGTGGCAATAGATTCCTGTGGTTTTAAGCCCCTGAGTCTGTGGTCCTTTGTTCCACAGTCTTGGGAGATTTACCCAGCTCCCCCAGGCGCACCCCGCCCCTGGCCAGCTGAGCAGGACTGAGGTAGCCTTCCATGCCACCTGCACTAGGAGGAAGTGGTGTGAGCTGTGTGGAGGCCATGAGAGTTGTGAATTTGCTGGTGGAGGGCTCGTTGCTGACCCACATTAGTCTCCCTGATGGAGCCCGTGACGTGGCAGCTTGCCACAACTGTGACCACACTACTCTTCTGTCTTTTTATTTTGATGAGTTTTTTTTTTTTTTGGTAGGACTAGGTTTGAACTCAGGGCTTTGCACTTGCAAAGCAGGTGCTCTACTGCTTGAGCCACACCTCCATTTTGCTCTGGTTATTTTGCAGATGGGGTCCTGAGAACTATTTTCCCCAGCTGGCCTTGAGCTGTAATCTTCCCCATCTCAGCTTCCTGGGTAGCTAGGATTATAGGCATGAGCCACCTGTGCCCGGCTGATGAGATTTTTTAAAAACAGAATCTTCCACAATCACTGTGTCCGTCCTGAGCAATTTGACACATTCTGTGCAGCCCCAACCAACCGTGTCCATCTCGGTCTATGGGATACATCCTAGTTGAAACAGCGTTTGGACTCCATATCTGCATCCTAAAAAATGACCTAACGGAACCACAGTCACCTGAAGAGGCAACCAGAGAGGAGGCTGCTGAAATCACACAGCAAAAAAATGCAATTATGGTAGAGTGCCTGCTTTGCAAGTACAAAGCTCTGGGTTCAAATCCCATTCCCACCAAAAAAAAATCTTGCTGGTCACTGGTGGCTCATGACCGTATCCTAGTCATGACTCAGGAGGCAGAGATCAGGAGAATCACGGTTTAAAGCCAGCCCAGCTAAATATCTCACGAGACCCTATCTCAAAAAAATCCAACATGTGAAAGGGCTGGCAGAGTGGCTCAAGTGGTAGAGCACCTGCCTACCAAGTGGGAGGCTCTGAGTTCAAACCCTAGTACCATCAAAAAATATAATTATGGATAGTGTCATTTAATTTTGGAATATTAGTTCCAGGGTGTAACTTTGTGTTTATTTTCTTGAGAGCACCCTTGAATTGCATTTGTTTATTCTACACTTGGCTGAATTGCTGTGTCCCTGGGACCCCTTGGAGCTGCTTGCTGTGTTCCAATCCGTGGTTGTCCACGGCCCCTCCAGTGGGCTTCTGCCTGCCAGTGCCTGTAAGCCCAGCACCTGGACTTTGGGCATTGGCTGAATGAGTGACTAATAAATACATAGACCATAAAGCATGGTTGGAATTAAGACTGATTTGTGTTCTCTTCTTTATTATGCTGCATGGTGTTCTTCACAATGGCTATGCATCATACTTTCATAAATTTAAAAAACCAGCTTTTTCATGTCCCGAATGGAATGGCCCCTTCTTCAGCTTTCCTAGGTTTCAGCATAGGTCTCCAGGCCACCCAAGGCAGCTGCTTCTTGGGGGCTACAGACTGCTGGTCAGGCTGGGAATGGCAGGACACAGCTCAAGAGAGAGAGCCAGGCCTTGCAGAGAGCGGGACCCAGGATGGATCTGGAGAGCTGCTTCCTCCAAAGCCCCACTCTGGGACATTTTGTACCGAGCAGGGAAGGGAACCAGGAGCCCAGGTAGGAGGAGAGTAGAGCAAGAGCTTGAGTTTGTCCTGGGGTGGAGCAGAGCTGGGTGAAGCCACATGTCAAGTTGGGTCCCAGACCAAGGCAGTCCAGAATATCTAGGTTACCTTACAGCCCTCCTGGGCTCTCCTCAGATACCCAGCGCTGAGTTAGCATAGCCTTATCACAGCTCACTCTTCTGCTTTGTGGTTCCTTGTTTTTTCCCTTATGTTAAAGAAAAAAAAAAAAAAAAGATAGCCTGGCACTGGTGGCTCGTACCTGTAGTCCTAGGTACTCAGGAGGCAGCGGTCAGGAAGATCACAGTTTGAAGCCAGCCTGGGCAAATAGTTTGCGAGACCCTAGCTCCAAAAAAACCCACAAAAATGAGCTGATTTCTTTTTTTCTTATAATGATCTTGAGTATTGCCTCCAACAGTGATTTCAGGGTTGATGTTGGTCATGAGTCTTAAGAACTTAGAAGTCAGGGGAGAAAGCGGGGAAAGGGTGTGGGAGGGTGAATATGGTACAAATACTGTGTACACGTGTGTGTAAATGGAAAAATGAGACCTGTGGAAACTGTTCCAGGCATGAGGGAAGGGGGGTAAAGGAGATGGGGGATGAGGGTGAACTCAAGTATGATGCATTTGATACATTGTAAGAAGTTTTGTAAATGCCACAATGTACCCTCACCTAGCACGATAGAAAAGAGCTTAGCTGCCTGAGGGTGTCTATCTTATCCGTACGCTGTGTGATTTAATTGGATATGACCGTACAGGAACACAGTTATTTTCTTTCAGCATTTAAGTATATTATTGCATTGCCCGCTGAAATTCAGAGCTGTCTTTGAGAAGCCTGTGCCACCTGAGTTTAGGATTTCCTCTCTGCTGTGGTGTTCTCGGGGTCCCTAGGCTGTGTCAACATTTCCACTTTTTTTTTTTTTTTTTGGTACTAAAGTTTGAACTCAGGGCCTCACACTTGGTAGGCAGGTGTTCTGTCACTTGAGTCATGCCCAGCCTGTCACATGGACGTTTTGACAGCTGATTTGGCAGTTTGAGGGTGGTCGAGGAGGTCTCTTAGGATGGTTTTGACTCATGCCGTTCTTCCCTTGCTCCCTTTCCTGGAGAGGGTTCCTCTCAGAATAGCCATTACTGCACCACTGAGGGTCTGGTGTGGGCAACACCTGGAGAGGCCCTGGGTGGCAGAGGCCCCGTTCCTTGGAGCCCTTTGCCCACCATGCTGACCCTCTCTCTGCTGGCTGCTGCCCTCTGGCTGCATCCTTGCATTAGGAGCTTAGCTTTAACAGAGGGAGCTGATCAACACCCTCTGGAGTTGATGAGGGGGTGGCAGGTGCTTCCACAGCTCCTCCACGGTGCCGGGCTTCCCTGGGTTGAGGCCGATCTCTGCTTTTCCAAGTCTAAATGCCCCCCTGCAGGAATCTCCCAAAGCCTCAGCCTCAGGGGTTGGACTTTCCCCTCAAGTTTTCTCCTTGTGGTCAACACTGTGCCTTCTAACTCCTATGGTGTTTGTCCAAGCTGATGCAGTGATGGAGTCCTGCTCTGCGGAGGTGCATTCTGAGAGCATTGCTAGCTGTACCTCAGTTGATCCTCGCGGCATCCAGCTATCATCTTGTCCCCATTTTACAGACGAGGGGCCCCGTCACAGAAGTCTGAGTGCATGTTCTCGTCATGAGAGGGATAAACCTGACATGCCCAGCATGGGGCCAGGCACCCTGAGAGGCTGCATGGGGTGGACTTGTCCCTGCTCTCCTCACCATCAAGGTTTGCACACAGCCAGAAAGGCAGTGATGACTGTGGGTGCTGAGATGAGTGGCGAACACTGCACAGGGTCAGGGGAAGGACTGTGGAGAGCGCAGCCCTGAGCATGGAGGGGGCAGGAAGTGGGAGCATTCTGGCAGCTCGGCCCTGTGCGCGTGTGGCCTGTGGTCAACAGGGTGGGGTCTGGTGGGAGTGATACTCAGATGACAAGGACTTTGCGAAGGGCTTATGGTGTTGTCTGCTTATCTTTTGGGAAGTTGCTTCAGAGCCGAAAGGGAAATGAGAGGGGCCTTACTTCCTTTTGGTGGGAGCTGAGGGGCAGGTGGACAGACCACCAACTCAGCCTGGCAACAAACAAAGTCAGCACTTGAGGGGAATGTGAACCCAACACCCCTAATTCACAGATGGGGAAACTGAGGCCCAGAGGGGCAATGACTAGTTCAAGGTTTCTTTGTTGAGTGGTCATGAGTAGGGGCCAGAATCTGCTGGGAGCTGATGGACACCTGCTGAATACCTGGCTCTACTCATGGATGAGCCACAGGTGGCCCTATTTCCTCCAGGGCTCTTTGGGACGCTGGGACACAGAATCAACCTCTTGGGCTCTGTTCCCCCATAGTCCTTTGCTCCTCGTGCATGAGGCTGCTGGGAAGAGAACTCCTGCTGCCCAGGAGCACAATTGTGCCAACATGGCTGCTTTTGGATTTGAGGGGGAAATTTTCTATACATCAAATCTTGAAGATGATGTGTATTTGTCAGTACTGGTCATGCAAAGTGACAGGGTTTGAGAGTCTTGGATGCCAGCGGTGCCAAAGCCATCCTGAGGGTCCCACACCTGTCCCTTCTTCTCTCCCTGGCACTGGCTCCACCTGATGGCTTCAGCCATAAAGAAGTCAGTGGTAACAACTATAAGCAACTTATCTTTGACAAAGGAGCTAAAAATATACGATGGAGAAATAGCAGCCTCTTCAACAAAAACTGCTGGGAAAACTGGTTAGCAGTCTGCAAAAAACTGAAACTAGATCCATGTATATCACCCTATACCAAGATTAACTCAAAATGGATCAAGGATCTTAATATCAGACCCCAAACTCTAAAGTTGATACAAGAAAGAGTAGGAAATACTCTGGAGTTAGTAGGTATAGGTAAGAACTTTCTCAATGAAACCCCAGCAGCACAGCAACTAAGAGATAGCATAGATAAATGGGACCTCATAAAACTAAAAAGCTTCTGTTCATCAAAAGAAATGGTCTCTAAACTGAAGAGAACACCCACAGAGTGGGAGAAAATATTTGCCAACTATACATCAGACAAAGGACTGATAACCAGAATATATAGGGCACTTAAAAAACTAAATTCTCCCAAAACTAATGAACCAATAAAGAAATGGGCATGTGAACTAAACAGAACTTTCTCAAAAGAAGAAATTCAAATGGCCAGAAAACACATGAAAAAATGCTCACCATCTCTAGCAATAAAGGAAATGCAAATTAAAACCACTCTAAGATTCCACCTCACCCCTGTTAGAATAACCATCATCAGCAACACCACCAACAACAGGTGTTGGCGAGGATGCGGGGGAAAAAGGAACCCTCTTACACTGTTGGTGGGAATGTAGACTAGTACAACCACTCTGGAAAAAAATTTGGAGGCTACTTAAAAAGCTGGACATCGATCTACCATTTGATCCAGCAATACCACTCTTGGGGATATACCCAAAAGACTGTTACTCCAGAGGCACCTGCACGTCCATGTTTATTGCGGCACTATTCACAATAGCCAAGTTATGGAAACAGCCAAGATGCCCCACCACCGACGAATGGATTAAGAAAATGTGGTATCTATACACAATGGAATTTTATGCAGCCATGAAGAAGAACGAAATGTTAGCATTCACTGGTAAATGGATGGAATTGGAGAACATCATTCTGAGTGAGGTTAGCCTGGCCCAGAAGACCAAAAATCGTATGTTCTCCCTCATATGTGGACATTAGATCAAGGGCAAACACAACAAGGGGATTGGACTTTGAGCACATGATAAAAGCGAGAGCCCACAAGGGAGGGGTGAGGATAGGTAAGACACCTAAAAAACTAGCTAGCATTTGTTGCCCTTAATGCAGAGAAACTAAAGCAGATACCTTAAAGCAACTGAGGCCAATAGGAGAAGGGGACCAGGAACTAGAGAAAAGGTGAGATCAAGAAGAATTAACCTAGAAGGTAACACCCACGCACAGGAAATCAATGTGAGTCAACTCCCTGTATAGCTATCCTTATCTCAACCAGCAAAAACCCTTGTTCCTTCCCATTATTGCTTATACTCTCTCTACAACAAAATTAGAAATAAGGGCAAAATAGTTTCTGCTGGGTATTGGAGGGGAGAGGGAGGGGGCGGAGTGGGTGGTAAGGGAGGGGGTGGGGGCAGGGGGGAGAAATGAACCAAGCCTTGTATGCACATATGAATAATAAAAGAAAAATGAAAAAAAAAAACGAAGTCAGTGGTAGCTGTCTGGGCCACAGTTGCTGGCTGGAGGCTCCAAATGTGGACACTATAGTGACATGCCCAACTCTGCATGGAGGGCTGGTGGCCTGCAGATGCTGAGGGGTGGGGTGCCAGGTGCAGAGGCTGGTGCACACTGCAGAAGCACAGGACACCCCAGTGAGGGCACTGAGCCAGTGAGGTGCTGGGGCCACAAGCAGAGGGAGGATGGAGAGGGTCAGGAGGGAGACTGTGTCCCTAAGAGCCTCTAAGAGAGCTGGGAAGCTAGGTCCCCAGGCTGCCCACCCCAAGCCCTCTGTGATGCTAAACCAGCCCCAGATAACACAGGCACTGAGAAAGAGGGGCAAAAGGCTCTGCATCCCACACTCAGAGAAAACCATTGTCAATTTCCTGTGCCTGTTACTCCATTTTTCACTCGGAAAGACATAAAATACATGCACAGCCGCAGAACATCCATATTTCATATTCTGCAGCCAGCCTGCCTGGCGTCATCGTGTCTCGTGCTGGAGACTGCAGGTTCCTCTTTGGCACAGGCAGTCTGATGCCTGCGGTATGCATGCCACGGTCAGCGCCACGGTCAGCATGGCAGCTCTCATGTGGACATAGAGGTCCTTTCTCAGTTGCTAATTTTTGCATTGAAAGCAACACTGCAACACGTAACACTATGATTTGGTTTCTGTGGCCAAAGATAATTTCCTGAAGATACATTCTAGACATGGTGTTTCCAGGGAGAAGGGACGTCATACTCTAGTGCCATTTTAACCTTTACAAACCCATGGCTCAAAGACTATGTTATCACGATGTCCCAGGGCTGGCTGGGAACTAGTCATCTCCTGAGTGGCTGGGATTACAGATGTGTATCACTGTGCCCAGCTAGTACTGTATATTCCAATTCATCTTCCTATTAATTGATAAGCCTCACTATAAATTAGGCATATTAGCTCTTGACCTGTTTTTATTTCTCAAACATTTCCTTTGAGTTTGTAGACGTCCCTCCATTCTTCTTCTTTTTTAATATCAGAGAAATTTATTTGAACCAGTACCATCATTTATTGTTTGTGCATTGTGGTGGCTTTTGTTGTTGTTGTTTTGTTTGGGGGTTTGAACTCAGGGACAAGACCCTGAGTTTGATATGCAGGCACTCTACCACTTGAGCCATTCTGTTAGGCTTTGTTGTGTTTTTATAGAGAGAGGTTTTAAGTTTCCACCCCACAGTTGATAGCATTGGTTTTGCCTTTGTGACTTAGACAGGAGGTAGAGGAAGCTGAGGGGTATGAGGTGGGGAAGGTGTGAGCAGGTGTGGGGTGTGGGCAGGTTGCAGGGGGGATGGTGTAAGGCAGGCACAAATGCATCAACTTTGCTTTTGTCCCCCTGATGGCTTCAGCTGTCCCAGGTGGCAATGTTGTGGGGTAGCTGGGGGCCTGGGCAGTTTCTCCATGTATCTTCTGACTTCCTGTGCCTCAGTTTCTCCATGCATAAAAGAGATATAAAGGCTTCTATCTCCAGGGAAGCACTGATAGCTGGGCTGGACTTGGAAGGTGTTGGGTGAATGTTGGGGTGTATGAGGTGGAATGGGGCTGAAGGAACCCAGGGCTGCACCAGTGCCCTTCCCAGAGCCTGCTGTCAGCCTCTGCAGACCCACAGAGGCTGGAGGCCTGAGAATGCTGCTTTCTGGAGCAGGTGGAGTGTGCAGAGAGCCCCTGGACCATGCCCTTCCTGTGCAGGTCAGCTGCTTTTCAGGGCACCCAGGGCTGCTGGGGTCCCTCCCTCCTCTCTGATCCTCTTCAGGGTCTCACACAGTAACAAAAGCTGCAAAAGCCCTAGTGGGTGCCTAGGGAGGGGGTTGGGCAGGCTAAACCCCTTGCTCTCCTCTGCTATGGGCTGGCTGGGGAATAAATGCCAAGGTCAGGAAAGGAACAATATAAGTGCTTTATTTCTCATGAGCTGGATGGGGACTGGGCCTCTCTGCTCACTTTGCCAGGCTATTTATTCCCAGGGCTTGGGAATCCACCCAACAAAGAAGGGGCTCCTTGGTCTTGGGAGGGGAAGGGTGCTGCCAAAGGACAAAGCTCAGCTTTTCCCGGATGGCAGCATGACCAGGGCCACCTTGGGGTATCCGGGCAGGCAGGGAAGCCCTCCTTGAGGAGGCGCCTGTACACACCAGAAGCATGGAGGAGTGCCTTCGAGAGTGGCCTGCACAGAGGCAGTGGGCGAGCTGGGCTGGGTGAGTCAGCAGGTCAGCAGACCTCTGAGCTCTGCTGAGGCAGGGCCTAAGGGATGGTGGGAGAGGGACAGAGGGCCCGGTGGGTTCACTGGTAGAGGTTCGGGGCAGACAGGGTGTTGCGGCAGCTGTAAGACATGTCTTCATACACCATGCACGAGGGGTTCTTAGACTCGGAGGTACAGAGCTTCTTGATCTAAAAGAAAGCCTGTTGTCACTTGAGCAGTGGCCAGCCTGGGGTCCCAAGGGACACCTGGCTCTGAGCACCCCCTTTCTTCAAAACACACACCCCTTGGGAAGCTTTTTAGTTTTAAGTTTCCCAGACCTGGGCAGTGATGGGACAGAGAGACCCCTCACCTGGACCTTGGAGGGCGGAGTAGACTAGAACCTGGAGGGGACAGGACAGACCCTTCACCCTGACCTGTGGGGGTGACAGGGCAGACCCCTCAACCTGGATCTAATGGGGCAGGGCAGACCCCTCACTTGGACCTGGGCAGGGGTTAAGCTGCAGTCAGGTACAGGCCTGGCTGCACCACCAGGGGCAAACAGCTGAGTGACCAGGGCATAGCCGACTTCTGCAAGTCCCCTGTGTCTGTCCCTTGTCCCCTCCCTTTCCCCCCCCAGCACACCCTGACTCTAACACACTCACACAGTGGCGTATGGCCCTCCACACACCCACCCTCACACCAGATGCACACAGCACACAGCACACTCACGCATGCGCTCAGTCACATGCAGTTGTGCTGCAATCTGGTCAGCCGGCCCCACCCTCTGGACCCTGTCCTCCCCTAGGTGCCCCACACACTTCCCACCGTTCCGTGTCTTTAGAACTCTGCCATCTACACCCTGAGAGCCCTCTGGGGACCCTGGGCAGAGCACTGAGTGGGCTCTGGGGCTTCCCAAGTGGCCAGCTCTGTGGGACTTAAGTCCTGTCCTTCTCTCCCTCTCTGCCCCTGTGAGAAGGGCCAGCTTGTGGGTGTCAGCTGTGGGCTGGCACTGACCTGTGACCTCCTCAGTATGCACACCATGCCCAGGCCTATCCCGATGAGGAAGAAGCCCACAGTAAGGATAGATGGGAGGGTGACGGACATCAGCTGAGGCTCCTGACACCTGCATACTCCTTGGGACAGCTTTTCTGGGAAGGGGGAAAAAAAGAAGCCTGTGGCAGCAGGGGACTCTCCTAGATGTTGGGGGACCCCATTAGAGCCTTTGGGGTTCATGGCAGGGAGGGGCTGTGGAGGAAGTAGAGGGGCAGCAATCTAGGAGGGTGCCTGGAGGAGGAGGGCTTGCCTGGAGGAGAAGCAGCTCCAGCAAGTGTAGGATGGAAAGTCCTTGGACCGGGACCAGCAGTCGGTCAGCATGTTCCCTACCTGTCACCACGACCATGGTGCCTGAGCCCCAGATGTCATCTTCCATGACAGCTTGGCAGGTGTAGACGCCTGAGTTGGCTAGGTGCAGGTGGTTCATGGTGATGGTTAGGTTTTCCTGAGACCCGGAGAAGGCAATGCGGTTCCAGAACTGCTTGTCCACGGTGGGCTGCTTTCCATCGTAGTAAATCACGTTGGTGGTCTGTGGCCAGGTTTGCTTCAGGAAGATCCCGTACAGGGGCTTGCTGCTGGAGCAGGTGATGCTGACCGAGCCCCCCTCGGGGGCTGTCGTGTGGAAGGGAAACTGCTGCACCTCTGTGGGGGGACCCGCTGCTGTCACCACCAGGCTGGCCAGAGGTACAGAGGCTGTCCTATCTATAGGACAATGGCGGGGTTATGGGGGTCCAACATGGCACCAAACACAAGGTGCCCATGGGGCCTTGGAGCAGCCCTGGAAGCTGGCACCTTGGGGACTGTGCTCAAGTTCTGAGGGCTGCATGGGGCCACAGGGCCAGGCTGCCCTGAGTCTTGGCATTTCTTCCTTCTGGGCAGCTCTGGCCACTCTGTTCCCTCTCTTAAGCTTCAAGTCCTGAGACAGCTGTAGGTCATTGTCTTTTTTCCCCTTAGCCTCTGTTCTCAACGCTGGCTGCCTCGGTTTCCCCCACCCTCGTTTCCAGGTGGTCAGAGCCTGTGGCTCTGTGAAGGGGGACCTGCTGGCTTGACCCCCAGAAACAAGCCTTGTCCATTCTGCCCAGGGCTCAGCAATGCTTAGCTTCTGGATGTAGACAGGATGCTTTTTTCCATGTGAACCAAACCTCAGCTTCTCACCAAACTCAGTACTCTGTGGGGTTATTTTTTGCACAGGATTTTAAGTGCAGAGCCCCAAGGACTCCCACCCACATAAATCTGCCCTGAAAGAAAACTAAAGGCCAAAGTCCTGACAGTGATAAAGGTAAAAGAAAGTCTTGGACATTAGGTAGAGAGAGAGACAAGAACTCACTGTGATGCTGCTGCCTGCCCAGACCAACGCTTGTTCTGACGCCTACCCCTGGAGGAGGGGTAGGGGCTCTGCAGGAAGGTGGCACTCAGCATCCCACCCCATTCCCCAGGTGGGTCAGTGCCATGCTGGGCAGGAGCCTTAGAGGGTGGGGTAGCTTTTACCTTGGGTGGTGCTCGCCATTCTAAGCAGCAGGGCCAGCAGCGAGAACCAGGTCATGCTGCCCAAACTCAGCCTGGCAACCCTGGCTGAGTGGCTCCTCGGCTGCATGTGCTTGATGTGCACCCAAAAGCCCGGCGAGACTAATGGTGGGGGACAGAGCAAGAGGCTTGGCAGCTCAACACAAGGTGGTTGGTGGTGGAGCTCAGAGGGCTTCCTGGAGGCGGTGCCTGGAAGAAGGGGGAGAGGCAGCTTTCAAGTGGGAGGAGCCAACCTCTGGTGGCTGGTTGTCCTGGTTCTCCTGGAGTGTCTCTTCAGAGGACATCAGGGGGAAGGAGAGACAAGGGGAGGGACGGGAAAGGAGGAAAGGAAAGGTCAAGGACCCCAGATGTGTGTGAAGGCAGGGTTGTGGGGGAAGTGAAGCTGTAGCTAAGGCCGAGGCTGGCATGCCCTCATCCTCTGGGTTACGTTCTGCTGGGATCTGGTTTAACCACAGACATCTGCAAAGTCACATGTCACATGCACAGACTGGGGTCCCTCCTCTGGCCTCACGGGGCCCATCTGGGAGTGACTCTGGAGGAGGCGCCTGTGCCTGCACCCAAGGCTGGGGCTGCTGGGGGGGGGTGGGAGGGGGAGGGGCAGATTTGCCCCTGTGGGATGAGGCTGGGGCAGCTAGGCTGGGACTGATAGGCTTGGGGTGCTGTGCTGAGGGTGGGGCTGTAGTGGGGGGTGCAGTTACCATCTCTCGGGCTGAGTCCTGGGGACGGGAGTCCTAGCCCATGAGGACATACCTGCTTGGGGGTGGGATCTGGTAAAAGGCCCTCAGCGGCCCTGCAAGGCGGCCGGGAATGATGGGTTCTGAGATACTTCTCCTCCCTAGTCTTGACTTCGGGCGTTTCTTCACTCTTGGACACTTGGAGTGGTTTAACCCTCCTGGCACCAAGCACAGGGAACAGAGAGGACGAGGAACACAGACCACTGGGGCTGACCTCCACAGAGGCCAAATGGACAGGAAGTAGGACACAGGGCAGGGGGGCGGGGTCTGTTGAAGAAGGTCAAGCAGAGGGGGCAGGAAGCCAAGGACTTGGGCAGGCAGATCACAGGGCCCCAGCAGGGGGAACGAACAGTAGATACAGAACCCTTGTAGCTGGGGAGGTTAAAGACAGGGAGGGGAGGTCAGGGTGGGGTGGGCATCGCAGTGACCAGCACTAATCCCCATCTGAGAAAACCTTGAAGAGAAGAGAAGAGAAGCAGCAGGGGACAGTAGAAAGAGCCAAGACCCCAGACTCAGGACTCCCTCCTAGGACTCCCGGAGGTGGAGGGCAAGGTGACTCTCCTGGACCCCTCCCACCATCATATGTACATGAAAGCTGACCTTTGACCTGACCTTTCTGCATCAACATTATTTTGATGGTCTCAGGCAGGATGTGACCGATTTCAGGGCCCAGGACCTGTGAGGGGCGGGGGGCGGGAATGTAGCCAGGACTCTGGGGGAGCTGGTGGACGGAGCTGGCCTGAGGAGGACAAACCCAGCATCAGCATCGCCCTGACTTGAGTCTTGTTTTGATCCAAGAGGTGCAGGCTATGAACACCTGGATATAGGCCCTCTATCTCCCAGGAGTCCATGGGCCCTGATTTTGGGGGTCATGGGCACCAGACACTGCCTTGAGGTCTCCCAGGTGAGCGAGGCCTCCCACCAACTTCATCTTCAGGACCACACCTTTGAGTGCTTTCAGAGGCCCCAAAGCTTCTTGTAGGGTTTTATGGTTTTCACTAAAACAATTGTATTCCCGGCTGATTGCTTGGATTGTTAATTATATCCCTTAATTATATATTCTTTATTACGTCCATTTAAAGATTAGGCTTATGGTAGTTATTCTAAAGCACTGGAGGTGGCATATCTAGAAAAACTTTCACTTTTCACCCAAGTGTAGGAAGAAAACGCTGAAATTACATTGTAGTAGAAAAGACAAGTGTTGTAAACACTTGGGCCTAAGAGGAACATCAGGTGCGGTGGGTGGATGAGATCAGAGTGGGGTGGGGTCTTCGGGGAGGGTCCCCTGAGGAGTCTGAGGAGCCAGGTTGTCCTCCCCGGGGGAGCAGTGACTCCAACAGGCACCTGCCTCCAGCCTCCTTTATCCCCAGTTCTCTGAGGACGGCCCAATCCACCCCCTGGTGGTGGGAGACATGTATGACCATCATTTTAGACTTCTAGTCCTCTCATCCTGGTCCTTGGAGCCCTGCCTGGGGTCCCCAAACATGCTACTCTTCCTCAGTCAAAAGACAGGTGTGTTGGGGACCAGGCATGAACCCTGGGCTGGGAAATAGTGGAGTTTGCACAGCCTCTCCATGGTAGGAGTTTGCACAGTCTCTCCTACTCTCATTCTTGACCTTTGTTCTCACATCTCCTTGAAGAACACAGCCTGCTGTGTCTGCATACCACCCCCTGATGCAAAACCAGATAAAGTACCAGAACTGTCAGGAGACTCCCTGATGCCAGATTAATCAACACCTTAGACAAGGTGTCCTGTGTGCTTGATGACTCCAGAACAGATGTGTTGTAATTAAGCTTCATTAGCCTTAGGAAAATTAGCCCACCAGACCTCATTCCTTTTACCATAGATCAAAGAATTGTTGAAGCTTGATTTTTACCTGAGTCTTTTCCTTGTACTGACCTATAAAATAAACACTGGCTCAGGTAGGCGCTCACGTTTCCCATCAGGAACGTGCAGCCCTCCCGTCCCCAGCTTTTCTGTTTTATGTCTGTATGTCTGTGTGTCTGTGTGTGTCTTATTTCTCATTCCCCACTGGTCTTAGTCAGGTTCACCAGCATACCCATGCAGGTTGTGGGCACAGGTGTGTGTGCAAGGTTCACTTAAGGCAAAGCTGGACTGTCCCCCCACCACACACACCCTCCAGCTGGCACTGGAGACCTTCAGAAGAGAAGAGAGGCCCTGGACCTAGGGGTCTTAGCCCAAAGAAAAGAGCCCAGGTCCCCCTTGTAAGAGGATAAGGATGGAGTGAACACCATGCATCAAGGTTTGTGCAACTTGAGATTTTGTCATTTGTGGAAAGAGGTGAGGGAGCTGAAGACCACAGAGGGGTCAGGTTGGTTTCCTGTCTTTGTGTGATGACCCAGAGAGGCCCAGGACACTGACCAGCTTCCTAGACTCTTCCTAAGTGAGCTCCTGCCCTCAATTTCTGCACAGGGACTGAGGGTCCACTATGCTCAGTCCAGGTCCCACGCCTCCTGTGTCCAGCAAACACTGACAGTGTCCTTCTTTTCTCTGCCAGGAAGGTGGTCATGGCTCCAAGAGCATCTGGAATCCAGAAGATGATGGTGGGCTGTGAGGGCTCCAATGCTGGGACTGTGACCACCCCATGCTGGCCCGGTGCCGGTGGGCACTCCCTCTGGCTCTCAGACTAGAGCCTCTTCATCTGGTGAGCAGGACAGGTAAGGGCTGTGCCTAGACCGAGGTGTATGGTACAGACACCTGGCACAGACACTCACAGACACAGCACCAGCCACACAGCTCTGCACTCAAGTCAGGCTCCACAAGCTAGGCTCACTCACACACCGTGCTGCTCCCCACCCAAGCCCTGCCTGGGTTTTGAGCCCAGGAAGAGTTGAGCCCACTTTTATGGTATTCTCAGCCAGGGGCCCCTGGGACAAAAACCACAGTTTCTCCCCAGGAGCCCTGGGAGGAGCCTGAAGACCACAACTCTTACTGCCCTCCAGGGTGTCCTGGGCACAAAGTGAGGGCTTGAGGGGAGGGGGTCCCTGTGGGCCTGGCCCAAGTTGGAGTCTGTGTTTTTGGTCATAGCTGACTGGAGTCCTGGGGGAATGTGGTGTTTGAGGTGCATGCCTTCCCCATTGTCCTGCTGACCCCTTTGGGAGCAGGGCTTTGGAGTGGTCCACAAGGTAAAACATCATGTATGGGTCCCAGGAAGACCTACAGCTCTGACCTGACTAGGTGCTAGGCTCATACCTGTTGGAGCCCCTAAGAATGGCGGAGCCTGTTCTGGGTGAATGCACCAATTCCCACAATTATCAGGATCAAGAAGAGGATGCCAGCGGCCACCACCCCTTCTGTGGATCGGGGCCCTGTGGAAGCCTCAAAACTCTTGGACTCCAGGGTTTCAGGCATTGAGTCTGGAGGAGAGAGGTGGGTAGGTGTTTACCTGCAATTCATTCACCCAGTGTCACTTACATCACTCACTTCTGTGCCCCACATGCACCACCTCTTCAGCCCCTTCCCATCACCTCTGGTCAGCAGGGGCCTCTGCTAGGGCGGGACTGGGAGGATGAGGGGTGAATGGTGCCAGGTGGGCTGGGGGCTGGACTCAGTAGTGTGATGACCCAAGCCCAAGGGGCGTGTACTTACCCCAGGAAGGCAGGGGCTCTGTCTGGTCTGCTTCCTGGTCTTGGGGCTCTGCCAGAAAGAAGACATCTGGTTGGGGGCAGCCCCAGTGCTCCCCTAGGCCTGGTAGCAGGAATCCAGGTAGATCCTGGTCTCCTGGCAAGGCCAACTGCAGTTCCTGCCTCCATGATGGATTAAACCAGGAGGGCAGGGAAGGATGGTTGCGACTGGGGAGATTTTTCAGGGAAGGAAAAGCGGAGGGGAAGGCAGTGGGTTTCAGGCTGGGAAGGGTCCATGGACTTGCCTGGTAGCAGATAGAATTCAAAGCCAAGAGCAAGAGGTCCCCTCTCCCTCTTCATCGTCTTTCCCACTCCCTTCTCCCCTGCTCACCCCTCCCCAAACCCTCTCCTCACCTGAAACATTCAGGGTGGTGATCTTGTTACATGCCTGGAGTCCGTGAAGACGCCACAGATACTGCCCTGCATGGCTGTCCTGGGCGGCTTCGATCACCAGCTGTGCCTGGCCTCCTTGAACCTGGAGCTGCCACCCATCCCGAGAGAAGTGCCCTGGGCCATCCTCGCTGAAGATGGTCTTGTTCTTCCCATGGGCACGCAACTTGATGGTGATGTGGGTGAAGGTGTTGGAGATATTGCAGGCCATCATGGCGTGCTCGCCCCTGGACACGAAAACCACATCCTCGGTGCAGATGGCGTTGTCCCACTCTGTGGAGGGGGCAATCACACACATGGGCAGCACGGGGCCTCAGGACAGTAACCAGATGCTCTCTTGGGGCCCTGGGCAGGGGCAGGTGTCAGTTCCTCCCTGGGCTTTTCCATTGGGTGGTCTGGGGTGAGGGCTGGGAGGTGTGGCAGGTGGCTGTACTGTAGCTCAGGTACCCTGGCAGGGAGAGAAGAGGTGGGGACTTGGACGAGACTCCATTCAGTAGCCCAGAGTAACCTGTCCTAGGTGGGACCGCATATGGGGTTTGTCAAAGCCCTGGGGATGTCGTTCTCCAGGGGGACATCCCTGTTGGGAATCTGACCTCAAATCTTACTGTGCTCTGTGGCCATCTAAGTGTCGACTGTGGGAGCTTTTTAAAAATGCCTTCCCTTTCTTTTCACAAAAATCATCCTAGGACTCCGTGTGTGCGCACACGCACAGTTCAACAATGCAAACACTCTCAACACACTCCTGTCCAAATCTGTACTGGGGTTGGCGGTAGGGGGAGTGCAAGGCTCAACACAAGGGCCCCGTGCCACAGAGACAAGTGCTGGCGTGTGATATTGTGAGTCAGTAAGAAACATACGGTTGACCTTCGTCCTGGTTCCTGAGACAGAGCTCCTCAGACCTTTGTGATTTCCTGGGGGATGGGAGCAGCTTTTCTCTTATGATGGCCTCTCAGGTTTTTGGATGCCTCCCGCCAGGGCTGTTGCCAGGGAGGTGATCAGAGGCTGGGACGCTTTATCAGCAGCCTGACCTCCCAGGAGGAGGGAGGGGCTGGAGGATGAGTTGATCAGCAACGATATGAGCGGTGATGCTTTCATAAAGAACTCTACTGAAAAACCCCAAAATTGGGTTGGGGTAGCCTCCAGGTTGCTGCAGATGGGGAAGTGCCCAAGGGTGGTGCTCCTGCAGAAGACGTGGAGGCTCTGCCCCTTCGCACACCTGGGCCTGGGCATCTCTCTACTAGCTGTCCACCTGTCCCCTGCATAAGATCCTTTAGGATAAACCAGTATGGGTAAGTAAAGTGTTTCCCTGAGTCCTCAAGCTGCCCTAGCAAATTCACTGGACTTGAGGAGGGGGTTGTGGGAATCTGACTTAGAGCCCACTGGTCAGAGGGACAGATGGCACCCTCTGGGGCTGTCTTGGGGCCTGTGGGATGTGATGCTGCACCAGGTCTACAGTGTCAGACTGAAGCAGTTAGGTGACCCCCAGCTGGTGAGAGCAGCAGGAAGGACTGATTGGCTTGTGGGAAGGAAACCTCCGTCAGATGCAGAGTGTTGTGTTGCGTGGTGTGTTTTCTTACGATGACTGATAGGTTGGGAGCAGGAGTTAGTCAATGTCTGAGAGAGTCTGAACCTCACTGCTGAGCTGGGACCTTACCTCTCAGGCTCTTGGTGACCACCTGAGGCCACAGTTGAGTCCCTGGAGGGGAGGGCTCTTTCCTGGTCCTTGGCTGGTCCCCAGTGCACTAAGGCCAACCATACCGTGGCGTGCTGGGGACAAAACACTACGAAGCCTCAGCTGGGGTTTGAGTAACTGCTCTGAGACGTGCCTTGGTGCCATCTTTTAAACCCCTCTGGGGCCGGGGGAACAGGCTCCAGTGAGCTGTGCTGGGGGACTACAGAGCCCAATTATGACTGATCTGAGGATCCATTCGTCTAAGGGCCCTGGCGATGCTGAGGCCGATGGACAGGGCAGATCCAGGCCCAAAACAGACAAGGCAGGTTTCTAGTCCTGTGGAGCTGGGGTTCTTCACTAGGACCCAGGCCTCCAACTCCTGGGTCTCTTCTTCCCCTAGAACCTGACCTGGTCTTGGGTGACCCCACCAATGCTCTGACAGTGACCCCAGGCACTGCGGGGGCCTTGTTGTCTGCCATTCTTAGGGGGCACACAGTTGCCCTTTTGCCACCTAAAGGTGCCAGCCCTGCTCCTCACCTTCAGGACCTGGGCCTGCAGGGTCACAGTTATCACTTGGGGCCTGGGGGCCTTCAGACCTTCTGAGTGTGACCTTGGTCTTCCCTTCCCACCCTGTCTGGCCCGCTGGACTCCTCCCCCAGCAGAGAGAGCAGAACCTGGAGACCTACCTTTATTCTGAGCATTCATGGAGGTGGCCAAGAGCAGGAAGGCCCCAAGCATCTTGGGAACATAGCCAGGGGTCACCCAACGGGAGCTCAACATGGCTGGCTGGTGGAACAGAGGCTTCAGGATTCCTTCGTCCTTGCCATTGGCTCTTGGGACACCCCTGGAGGAAGAAGAGCCCATGATCAGAGGCCTGTTGCAGCCGTTGCTGTGGAGGCCAGTGGGAACAGCCTGAGTCAGGCCACGGATGGGAATCTGTGGGCCCTGACTCCTCCTAGAGCAGCTCTTCCTGGGATGCCAGAGCCACTACCCAACCTCAGCAACCAGCACCCCAACCTCCTTCCTGTCCTTGTGCTTGGTAAGGTGGGTAGCGCTAGCATTTAAAAAGCAATGGGGAAATGCAAAGTGTGGTGGTGAAAGCTTCGCTGGGGAAGCCGAGGGAGGGGGATCTCAAGTTTGAGGCCAGCCTGGGCTACACAGAGAGACCCTGTGTCAAATAAACAAAGTGAGGAAAACACGGGGAAGTCAGTCAGAGCCCATCCACAGCCAGCAGCACTCAGGACCAAGTCCACATTGTGGGATTCTTTCTTAGAGTTTTGTACCAAATTATACAAAACTATGCCTGAGTTGCATTTCCTATTGGAACAGGGTGCTGCCCCAGGGAACACTTTTAGCTGCTTTTGACCTAATGATGTCTTGAGATCTCTTCCACAGTCCCCACCATGCTGTACTTTGAGTGGTTTTCCACTCAAAAGCAGCTTGTGCTTTTTTTTTTTTTTTTTTGGTAGAACTGGAATTTGAACTCAGGGCTTCATGCTGGCAAAGCAAGTGCTCTACTGCTTGAGCCACACCTCCAGTCCATTTTGCCCTGGTTATTTTTTGGAGATGGGAGTCTCATGAACTTTTTGCCCAGGCTGGCCTTGAGCCATGATCCTGATGATCTCAGCCTCCTAAGGTGTGAACCAGTGGCACTGGGTTCTGTGTGCTTCAGTGTTTAACGTGCACGCCCGAGGTCTCGGAGCTGCCATGAGGTCTTGGAGCTGCCATGGTGTCTGTCCGTCCATTCACTCGCTCATTCATTAGCTCACAATAATCATCACAGTCAACTGCCAGGAACCCACCCCCCGCCAAGTGCAGGCATGGGTCTCAACCTGCACCCACCCTCTTCTTGCAGCCTGTTCTCTGCCTCCCTCTGCCCAAACCCCAGCACAACCCACTGACCTGTATATATAGTCGTTTTTAGTACCTCTGTGCATTCCAAAAGGACAGGGAGGTTTTATTTTCCTTGTTTTTAGCATATGACAGGTGGTTTCTGGTGGGTGGGCCAGAAACCTCCTGTGTACTTTAAATGTTAAGGCTGCCCAGCTCATGTGGCCCCATGCCTGGGGGGACACCACATTCCATGGTGTAGTGACCCCATCCCTCACATGCCTTGCCCCAGGAGAGCCCAGTATCTGTAAGTAACTCCTTCCTCCACTGACTTTCCCGACTGGTGTGGCCTTTTCTCTTTCCTGATATGTCTAGAACCCTGTTACCAGGGCCTCTGTAGCACTCTGGAATAATAACCAAGGGTAAAGGAAAGGAGAGGTCCCCGGGAACTGCTCCCTACTGGGCTAGCCCCCACTTCCCAGGGGTCCTCTCTGTTGTGTCAGCACACCTAACCACCCTAGTCCTTACTTCCCAGCAGTTATTTCTCACCGACTCAGTGTTTGAACCTTACTTCCTGCTGCCACCTCACCTCAGGAAACACACCAGCAAAGCCACCTCCAGAGGTATTATTATGTATGCTTCATGGTGCACAGAAAATGCACAGGATGACCACAGCAGAAAGTGGCCTCTACCCCTGAAAGTACCCTATTTTCCCATAGAAAGCTGGCCCTAACACCCAAGATATCCTCCCCAGCTGGGATCTGGGTCAGCTGAGGATGGTGACCAGGGCTCCAGGCTTCTCCTAGTGCCCAAAGCTGGTGGCATCCCAAAAACTACCGCGGACAGGAAGTCTCTCTTTGCTCTCTCTGCTCTGTCCCTGTGGTCCTCCTGCATGAAAGCCAGGATGGGTCCAGAATCTGGATAGGACACTGGGCACAGGTCCTTTGCCCTCATCTGCTTCCATGTTGGGCTGGTTCTGTGGCCTTTGTCACATCACTGTGTTGCTGGTTGGGCATCAGAGAGCCAGTCTGAAAAATCACAGTTTGAAAAGCCTGCACTTCATTGGCTACCTCGACTGGCCAGGACCCTTCCCCAGAAGGACTGCAGGATCTGGGGCTGACTTTGTGTCCAGGAGCCCAGCTGGTGCTGAGCAGGCAGCCTGGCCTTGATGTGGTGTTTGTAGCTGCCTTGGGGACTGAGGTTAGCTGTGAGGGAGTGGGTGTGTGAGCTTACAGGTTCCCAAGGCCTGTTAATTTCTCACCGTTCTGGAATTGGAACTGCTCCTTCCCATCTCCTGAGTCCCCTTGCTTTTCCTCTCCTAAAGTCCCCAAAGGGACTCTGGGGAGCAGTCCAGTCAGTGGGGTGGACAGCAAACCAGGTCTGTTCTGGGTGGTGTTTCCTCACTGCTCCACACCCAGCTGCTCCAGGGGAATCCAAGCCTCACCAGGAAGCTGGGCAGCACCTGAGTGTGTTTTGTTCTTGCTTCCAGGAACTCTGTATCTTCAGGCTATGAATCACAGGTCAAGATCTCTGACCATCAAGTTAAAGGTCATCAGGATCCTCGGGCCAAGGTCCTCTAGCACACTTTTCTCAGCCCTTACCTCTCCTGATGTGCTTGCTCTGCTACTGTGTGGAGATCAGGCTGTTCTCTGCTCCGTATTGTAGAGTACAGTAGCTTTCAAGCTCTGCCTTGACTCCATTTTGTATAAAATTGTCAAGAGTAGAACGACTCTACATCTTGTTTATGCAGGCAGACGGCTACCAGGTGCAGCACACTATGAAGTACAAACTAATAATTTATTTGTGTCAATAAATACTTACATCTGGAATAATCTGAAAATACATCAGATCACATCAGAACACAGAACACCTATCAGTCACTCCAGTTGTAACCCCTCACATGGGGCTGTCAAAGGAGGAGTGCCCTACTCCAAGACTGAGATGTGGTAGCCACACTGACCCTCCACCTGGTCACCCGTCATGAGCCTCCACAGGAAAATTGCCAAGGTAAAGGACTTCTGCCTCTGTCCCTAGACGGCAGCTCAAGGGTAGTTTCTCCTGCCTGACACGCAGCACACTTCAAACTGGCAGTTGAAATGGCCTGTCACGCAGACCTGTGTGTGACACCTTGAACAGCTCTCGCCTGCGGCTCATAAACCTTGTCTGGTCTCCTACAGAGACTTTTCCTTGTGTTTCTAGCAGCTCATGTCTGTGCGGCAGCCCCTCTGAATGCTGAGGTCTCTTTTACCGGCTCTTAGCATTACCTGTGTCCTGCTGGTGTGTGAGGAGAATGTCTTGATGCTCAACACTCAATACCAGGAGTGTTCAGACTGGTAGATTGGAACGAAAAAACGTGTTGCCAATGGCTGTCAAGTGACATCAGTAGTGCTTGATGAATTAGTGAAATGGTGTCACTTGTGAATTTGTCATTGTTCATTAAGTTTGATGTTGTGGAAAGACACAAGCATGTTCTTTTACGTTTCTGACGTAGTCTGCTTATGACACATAGGCCATTCATGTGGAGGCACAGGCCTCGCCCTGGGTGCTACTGGACACTAACCCCTGCTTAGGACAGAGTGGACCCTTGGCTCCAGCTCTAAGTGCCCAGGTCCCAGAAGACCCTGAGGGACAGTGTCTGGCATGTGGCAGGTTCTGGACCAAGCTGCTCCTGCCAGAGCAGTGGCTGCAGCCGTTATCACCTGGCCTGAGAGTGCCACCAAAGTGCTGCCTTTGTTGTACGCTGAATATTAGGAATGGCCAAATATGGGATCTTTTTTTTTTTCTCTAAAGCCCTAACTGCTCCAAGCAGTTGAGGTGCACCTGCCTGCTGCCTCATCCTTCCAGCAGGACTGGGGCTTGGTGGCCATGGTAAGGATGAGGGCAACAAAAACTGGTACTGTCCCCTCTCTCTGGACTCCATCTTCTCTGTGGTCCCAGCTTCCGGTTTCCTGGACTCCTGGAACGTCCCGAGTCCCTCCATCTGTAACAGGTACTTAGAACCTGCTTTTGCTAAAACATACTGACTCCTCACTTGTGCCCACAAGATAACTAAAGGCAGAATAGAAGCCTGACATCCCTGCCTTTATTTTGCATCTGTCTCCTTTGTCTATGGATCAGCCTCCTGCTCTACTGTGCACACAGGTATGGTAATCTCTCAAGGAGTCTCTAAAAACCAGTGATACTAATCTGTCTCACCCCCTTTAGGGGCTAAAGGCCTAAAGACAAGAGTGACTGAGGCACCTTTCTGTCAGTTTTTACACTGTCCTGTTCCAGACCCTCAAAAGGCACCTGAAAGTCTCTAGTCATGGTCCTAAACCACACTGGATTTAAGGAACAGCAAAGCCTCATGGACAGATCTCCCTATGATGAGATCACCCCCAAGCAGGAGCCATCATCTCATGGGAACTTTTTCATCATCTCCTCCAGCAATATGAAGTTCTTTGGGTCACTTTGCAGAGCCTGATTGAAGCAATGAACAACAGACCAGAGTTTGACCAAGACTGCTTATCTTGGTTATGCATATCTCTCCCCCTGCCCCAGTTCTTCCTCTATTTAAACCCAAAGCTCTTATTGGTACCCCCCAAATTGGCTGAAATTCTTAGTCACCACCCTCCCAAAATAGCCATTTTTATTAAAATCCTTTCACAATTACTTTCGTTTGATTTCTCTGGAGTGAGTGGCAGGACCTGACATGTTGGAATCTCCAGAGTCAGGTCTTTGCTCTAGGAGTCCCCATACACAGCCCATGTGTTGCAGCTCCCCGGCTCTCACATCCGGGTGGCCTCACTGACCCTTCAGGCCCTTCCTTCTTCCTGCCACATTCCTCACAGCCGCCTACTTGATCCTTCTCCATGAACGTCTGGGCCCTGACCCTCCTCCACCCACGGAGGAGGGTCAGCATGAGTGCCACGTCTGGGAAGTGTCAGGAGCAGGGTGTACCCCTCTTCTGCAGCCCACCATATACTGCTGTTTGCCTAATATCTGGCAGGTGCAGAGAAAAGCCGGGAGTAAGTCAGCCAAGTCATCCCAGATGCACCAGGACAGGCTTACGGCTCTCCTCGAGGGTCACTGTCAAGGAGCCCTACGTGGATGGCTGGAAGATGACTTGGAGGGGCTCAGGAAGTGGGGTTGGAGTGGTCACTGGAGGAGAAGGGCAGGCCTTGTTCCCTGGCTGAGTGCAGCTCCTCAGAGTAGCAAATCTGGGCTGGTACATGGATTTGCTCCCTTTGGGGAGAAAATTTACTCTGGACACAAGGATCCTCTCTGTTACCACATATTTCACATCCAGTACACTCAGTTACATTTGAATGCCAGATAAGCCACCAACCTTTATGGGCCCTGGGCAACTGCTTTTCCTGGCTTCCCACGGGACATTGGGAACAGGGAGTGAGCCTGGTCTGTGGGTACTGGGTGTGCTTGGGACTGGGTACATTGGGGTCCCGTGTGGTCAGCAGGTGTCTCACTCACACCAGTACCTGAGGGGCATCCGACAGTGCTGCCCACCTGCCGTGAGGACTCTAGTAACCCGCAAGCCTTCTTGTCAACTTGGAAAGGCCCTTGTGCCTGGGTCCACTAGCACTTTGAAGGATGTGACCTGCCAGCTCTTAGAAGACAACTGCAGTCTGCAGTCACAGAGCCCACCCAGAAGGTGCAGGCTGCTTAGACTTCTGTCCTGGTGGCTGCTGAGACAGGCCAGGGGGACCCCAGGTGGGCAGCAGAGTCCTCTTCCTGGGTCGGACCCAGTGAACCCTTCCCCCTTCAACTGTTGCTGCCATAGTGACCCCTCTGCCTGAATGCTCCTGACAGTCCTTTGCCTGCTCTGGGCTCACAGGCAACCCTCCCTTCCCTCCCCATACCAGCCAGGGCCCCCCAGCTGGCAGCACTTGGCATTCAGGGTCCGTGATCCTCTACCCAAGGCAGGGAAAGTGGTTCACCTTAACCAAGGTGGTGGGGACTCTAATTGAATTGAGAGAGTTCTGGGCAGTTAAGCCTTCAAAACAAAAGGGAGAATGGGAAGGAGCAGCTGGGAGGCTGGGCTCAGCAGAAGTGAACCTAGAGTGAGCTTCAGTGTTGTGTTCAGTGTTGTGTTCAGTCCACAAGAGACATAGACTGTTCCGCGTGTGGGAACAGAGTGAGGACAAAGGCCATGAGGGAGCACCCTTGAGACTGCACAGAGGGGAGAGCTTGTGTATGAATGTGTGTGTGGGGGGTGTCTCTTACAGCATGCATGATTTGAGAGTGCAGGAATTGTGTGCAGGTAAGGTGAGTACCTATGGGGTCTTATGCAGCCCTGAAGTCAGAGCCTCTGGTGTGGTTGGAGAGCCAGAAAGGGAGGGGGCACCATCCAACTCAGTGGATCTAGGAGAACCCAGATGCTGCCTGTACCCCTCCCAGAGCTGAGCCTGAGGTGCCAGAAGAGATTCGGGTCTTGCCACAACTGTAGTTCAGACCCTGCAATGTCCCTTCTGCTCACTGCATCCCACACACCTGGCTAGCAATGCTACCCTGCCCTTGCCCTGGGCAAGTCCAAGAGACCAGAGTAGCGACAGCCAGGAATGCCTGCATCTGGGATCCTGACAAAACACATGGAGCCTCCACCCCTAGAGCACCCAGGTCCCCTGCACCCTGGCCTCCTCCACGCATGCCCAGAAGCCATTCCTTACCTCTTGCTCCAACCTGCAGCAAATCCTCTGGTGCCTCTGTTGCCGCTGGCATTCTGAACTCACCCAGTTCAAAGGAAAACTGAAAGAGCCAGAGGGAGGGGCCAGAGGAGGCCGGTTCCTGCAGAGGGCTGTCCTAGCCTGAGAAGCAAATCTGTTCTGGGAAACCACAGGAGTTTCAGGAACTACACTGTGTCCACAGAAAAGGGCTGTCACCTCACGTAGTACACACATTCTGTATTTTCATTATAAACAGCATTAGCTGTTCATGTCAAGAAAACAGGAGGAAGGCGGGGCTTTTCCAGAGATAACCATGGCTGGGTGGCTTGCTCAGGGCTCAGGAGCTGCTCCTTTGCGGTGCCTGTAGGATTCACTTTCCTGCAAGGGTCAGGACCCACTGTGTGCTCTGGGACCAGGCGCAGGTGAAGGGCAGGACTAGCAAGACACACTGAGTGCTCTTGGAGACAGGCACAGGGGTACAGGAGGTCTCTCAGGGCTCAACTGTGAACAGACAGATTGGGCAGGGCTGAAGGTGCAAGGAATGAGAAGCTGAGATGGTCAAGGGTTGACCACCCTTTAATGACCATACAATAAAGCACCAGGGACAGAGGAGTCCTCGTCTGCTCCTCTCCATCAGGAACATGCACTATGTGACAAAACCTGGAGGTTGCCTTGGCCCCACCAGGGAGAGGCCATGTAGGCTGAGACTTCACAGAAGATTGGTGGCCAGTCCTGCACAGTGGCTTTGGTGGCTGTTATGAGGGATGAGTTTAAGAAGACTCACAGTAGAGAAAACAGACTGTGGTCCCCTAGAGCTACTGGAGGGAAAGGAGGCTGGGACCAGACTCCCAGGTCGGCTCCACGTCCACCTCACAGCGGCAGGGACTCAGAGCCTGGCCTCTGTCCACTCGCTCCCACCAGTGGCCAAAGCGCTCAGCCCTCCACGCCCCAGCTTCCTCTAGGCTCAGTTGGCCATGTTGCATCAGCCCAGTTCCTGTGCGGTGAACTCACACCAGGGCAGTGGAGGGGGATCAGATGACCACGGGCACCACCCCAGGAGACCCCTGGGAAGAGGTCCTGGCAGGAGGGGCAGGAGATGGGCTGGGGGACTGCTCAAGGGCTTGTCTCCATCCAGAAAGTGGCTGGATAGTGAGGTGACCTTGCAAAGGCCAGCAGGGGATGGGGACCGTACGTACCGGGTCAAGTACTGAGTGGTTCTTCTCTAGGGTCTCCAGGCCTGGTGGGGAAGGTTCTGGATTGTACCTTAGGGAGAAAACCCAGAGGTGTGGGGTGTGGATGTGATCTGAGGAGTCCGGAAGGACAGGGTTCCAGGCTGGGTGGCAGGGGCTGGTCATGCCACTCGACCTTAAGATGACACACCAACAGGGCAGGGTTTAGGGGCCAGAGATGACCTGGCACACCAAGGAGGGTCCCCACGGGCTGCAGACACGTGGGGGTCAAAAACGAAACAGGGAATTGACAGTGGGGATGTGGGAGACTCTGTAAATTCACGGATTAGAGTGGGAAGCAGAACCCAATTCTGGGAAGCCTGGAATTTCGGGGAGGGCAGAGAAGGGAGCCAGACTGACCCAGCATTAGTCCCAGCTGCCACACAGGTAGAGCTAGAGACTCACAGGATTCAGGTGAGAAGACTCATCTTCCTGGGGCACATGGGGCCTGAGGGTCAGCTGGTCCAGAGCTGGCCAGCAGAGGACAAAGTCTTCAGGTCAAAGCAGGAACTCCTCCTAGTGGACAGACAAAACTCAAAGCCTACCAGGCTGAGGAGGATGGCGCCGAGGTCAGCATGGAACCCAGCTCCCCACAGGAGGCACAGTGGCCAGTCCTTGGCCCCCCCTTCACAGAGCCCCCAGGCAGCCCCAGTGCCAGCAGGTGCTGGAGAGAGGCCCACAACTGACCACCACATGGGAACAGAAGTGCCACCCACTGTAAGTCCTCTGTACCTGGGGCCCTGCCCTCAGTCTCTGGTGTTTCATCCCCACCCACTGAGACGCCCTTTGGGATTGATAAAAATCCCTACCTCATTGCATATTGAAAATGAAACCAGCTATGTATTTTCAAAATGATTAACCAGAACAAAACAAAATGTTTATGATAACATAATTCCCATCCAGTTTCAGTTCCAGAAGTGACTTGTGCCAGCCTTTCCTCAGCTTTCTAGCCATTTCCTGCGCACACAAACACACTCACGAGAGCTCTGTGTCTCCTCCAGTTCCTGCCCCAACCCTGGACACCTGGCTCAAGAGTTTTCTGCCTTTCTCCTCCAGGATGTCCACCTCTGCTTGTTCCTGGATCACAGTTTCCTCTGCCTGGAAGACGGTGGCATCTCAGAGTCTTTCATTCCTAGGAATTTGTAGGGCTGGCCATGCTTTGCAGGTTTACTCAATTTATTCAGCAGAATGTTCTGAAAACTCTGGAAGTGCTGATTTATCTTATATTCTTTTCTTCTTGGTGATGGGGATGGACCCCAGGAAATTGCCTATGCTAACTCAGCCTTTGTTTTGTTTTGTTTTGTTTTTTTTGGTTTTGTTTACTTTTTTGCCATACTGTCATTGGAACCCAGGACCTTACGCTTGTTAGGCAGGTGCTCTCTACCTCTTGAACCATGCCCCCAGCCCTTTTTGCTTTAGTGATTTTTTGAATAGTGTCTTGCATTTATGCCTGGATGGGCTTGGACTGCAATCTGCCTATTTCTGCTCCCCTGACAGCTGTTATTACAGGCATGCCTGTAGACTGGGGGATGCTCTCAATCCTCAAGTATTTGGGGTCCTGTGGTATGGACAGGGCTGAGATGTGGGGTACTGGTTTTTGTCTGCTGGGATGAGGGTCCTGGGGACTAGGAGGCCTACCCAAGAAGTACATATCTATTTGGCAGAAGGTTCTGGTCACAAGTCTCTCAGGGTTCCTACAAGGCTTTGCCAGGCAAAGCCTAGCACATGGGGTATGAGAGAGTTCTACTCTCTAGTTTAAATCTCTTGCATTTCCTCACTTAAAGACACTTGTGAGGGCCTTGTGCCCATCCCTGTACCAAGAGCAGAGGACAAGGACTCTGACCCTTGGAATGACTTCCACAGAGGCCAAATGGACAGGAAGTAGGACACAGGGCAGGGGGGCGGGGTCTGTTGAAGAAGGTCAAGCAGAGGGGGCAGGAAGCCAAGGACTTGGGCAGGCCGATCACAGGGCCCCAGCAGGGGGAACGAACAGTAGATACAGAACCCTTGTAGTTGGGGAGGTTAAAGACAGGGAGGGGAGGTCAGGGTGGGGTGGGCATCGCAGTGACCAGCACTAATCCCCATCTGAGAAAACCTTGAAGAGAAGAGAAGAGAAGCAGCAGGGGACAGTAGAAAGAGCCAAGACCCCAGACTCAGGACTCCCTCCTAGGACTCCCGGAGGTGGAGGGCAAGGTGACTCTCCTGGACCCCTCCCACCATCATATGTACATGAAAGCTGACCTTTGACCTGACCTTTCTGCATCAACATTATTTTGATGGTCTCAGGCAGGATGTGATTGATTTCAGGGCCCAAGTACTATGGGAGATACAGGGGCTGTGCCCAGTGTGACCAGGACTCTGGGGGAGCTGGTGGACTAGTCTGGCCTGATGTGGCTGAAACCCAGCATCACCTGACTCGAACCGTATCTTGATCTGAGAGGTGCAGGCCCATGTGAAACTGGGTCTATGAACCCTGGCCACAGGCACTAGACACCATCCCTGGCCTCTGCCTTGAGGTCTCCCAGGTGAGCGAGGCCTCCCACCAACTTCATCTTCAGGACCACACCTTTGAGTGCTTTCAGAGGCCCCAAAGCTTCTTGTAGGGTTTTATGGTTTTCTTTAAAACAACCGTATTCCCAGCCGATTTCTTTGATTGTTAACTCCTTTATTATATTGATTTAAAGATTAGCATAATGGAGGTTTTTCTAAAGCACTGAAAGTGGCATGTCTAGAAAAACTTCCTTTTTTCAGGCATGTGTAGAAGAAAACACTGAAATTACATTGTAGTAGAAAAGACAAATGTAAACACTCTGGGCCCAAGAGGAACATCGGGTTGGGATGGATGAGCGTAGAGTGGGGCGGAGTCTTCACAGTTGGTCCCCCAGCAGGCACCTGTCCCCATACAGAGGACCCACTCTCCCCCTGGTGGTCAGAGAGGGGTATGACCCATTATCTCAGACCTCTTTTCTCGCCATCCTGGCCCTTGGAACCCTGGCTGGGGTCCCCAAACATGCTACTCTTCTCTGTCAAAAGACAAATGTGTGTGCAAGGTCCACCTAAGGCAAAGCTGGGCTGTTGTCCCTCTTGGCTGGCACTGGAGACCTTCAGAGAGAGAAGAGAAGCCCTGGGCCTAGGGGTCTAAGCACAAGGAAAGGAGCCCAGGCGCCCCTTGTAAGAGGATTGGGACAGAGTCAAGGTCAGGGTCAAGGGTTGTGCAACTTGAGATTTTGTCATTTGTGGGAAGAGGTAAGGGAACTGAGAGAGCAACTGAAGACCACAGGGGGCTGAGTGCTTCCTGTCCTTGTGTAATGATCCAGAGAGGCACAGGACACTGACCAGCTTCTCGGGCTCTTCCAGAGTGAGCCGCTGTCCTCAGCCTCTGTACACACCACTCCATTCGGTCATATGGTGCAGGGCCCTCTGTGTCCAACAAACACCGACAGGGTCCTTCTTTCCTCTGCCAGGGAGGTGGTCATGGCTCCATTAGTATCTGGAACCAGAAGATAATGGTGGGCTGTGAGGGTTCCAGTGCTGGGACTGTGACCACCCCATGCTGGTGGCCTCATTCTAAGCCTCCAGGAATTAGAAACCACACTCTAAGTGTGCACCAAGAAGCTCCTGTTGGCTGTTAGGCTAGAACCTCTTCATCTCAGGAGCAAGAAGGATGACGGCTGTACCTAGACCCAAGTGTGTGGTGCGGGGCCTGGACACAGACACACCACCAGCCACAGAGCTTGCACTCAAGGCAGGCTCACCACACTTAACTCACACACTCTGATGCCCCCCCCCAGCCCTGACTTGGGTTTTGAGCCCACTTTCATGGTATCCTCAGCCAGGGGCCCCTGAGTAAAAAAACCGTAGTTTCTGTCCCCGTGCAAATACCCAAGAGTTCTGAGAGGAGCCTGAAGACCACAGCTCTCTGCCCTACCACATGTCCTGGGGACAAAAGAGGCTTTCTATTGTTGTGGCCCATGTCCCCTTGTGTTGACAGCCAGCACCAAAAATGCAATCTTGGGCCTGGGAGAAACTTGATTTCTGGGATAAGTGCTTTCCTCATTGTCCTCCCAGGCTCCTATGGGAGCTGACTTGGGGTAGTGTCACCAGGCACTGGGCCTCATACCTGCTCAAGCCTCTGTGAACGGCAGCACCAGTGCTAGTTGAGGGTACCCACCACCAGAATGGAGAAGACACCAGTGACCACAGCTCTCACCAGGGACCAGAAGCTGGCCTCCGACCCCAAGGGCAGTGGCTTTGGTCCTGAAGATGGGGGGAACGGTCAGAGGGGCATGATCCCCCCTCCTATTGGCTGTCTCGCACATCACTCACTGGTTTACAACTCCACCCCCACCATGCCCGCCACCTGCTGCCCCACAACCCCCTGGTTAGTGACACTTGCTGGGGCAGGATGTAGAAGGTGAGGGGTAAAGAATTCCACATGGATGGGGCATTGGACAGGGACAGCCCCAGGGCTGAAGACCCCTCTGGGGACAGCAATGAAAACCTACCCTTGGAAACCACGGCCTGTCTTGGACCAGATAACTCCTCCTGGTCTTGGGACTCTGTCAAAGAGAAGCTGTCAGGTTGAGCGCAGCTCCGGTGCACCCCTAGGCCTAGGCATCAGGGGTCAGTTGAAGCCCCTGCCTCTTGGCTCAAGAGTCTATGATGGACTGAACCAGGATGTGGATATAGAGAAGGAGTGTGGGGACTAGAGAGATTTTGCAGGGAAGGAAAAAGGTAGGGGTGGCCAGTGGGATTCAGGCCTGGAGGGGTCCATGTTCTTGCATGGCAACAGATGGAGTCAGAGCCCAAGTGCAAGGAGTCCCCTTCCCATCTCCATCCTCTTTCCCACTCCCTTCTCCCCTGCTCACCCCTCCCCAAACCCACTCCTCACCTGAAACATTCAGGGTGGTGATCTTGTTACATGCCTGGAGTCCGTGAAGACGCCACAGATACTGCCCTGCATGGCTGTCCTGGGCGGCTTCGATCACCAGCTGTGCCTGGCCTCCTTGAACCTGGAGCTGCCACCCATCCCGAGAGAAGTGCCCTGGGCCATCCTCGCTGAAGATGGTCTTTTTCTTTCCCTGGGCACTCAGCTGGATGGTGATGTGGGTGAAGGTGTTGGAGATATTGCAGGCCATCATGGCGTGCTTGCCCCTGGACACGAAAATAGTGCCCTCGGTGCAGGTGGGGTTGTCCCAGTCTGTAGAGGGTACAGTCACACATGTGGACAGAGCAGGGCAGGGCCTTGGGACATGAGCATGCTGCTCTCCCAGGTGTCAGAGCCTCCAAGGGACATGACTACTAGTTATACAACAATCACTGAAATCCACACATGCATGGAGCATGGGAAGGACAGAAGGACAGTGAAAGGGAAGGGAGTACCTGCACCCTATCTGTCGCTGTTTCCTGGGGGTGAGCCAGTTGTCTCAGGGGCTTTCCTCTGGTCCCCTCCCCTGTGCATTTCTGTAATGTGGGCTGCACAGAGATCCTTGGGGTAGACGCTCTCATGTAACACATCCTGTGGGGTTCTGACCCCAAATCCCTGCTGTCCCCTGTGGCCAGTCAAGTAATCAGGCACTTATATCTTTCAAGCCACTTTGTGACTTCTCTGCTTGGGCCCAGGGAGTCCTTGGTTTGGAGAACTGTGTTGGAGACTCCCTGGGTCCCGTGCTGACTGCAGAGCTGGAGTCTGGCTGGACTGAGCCTCTGTTCTTCTAAGGGGTCATGTGATGCTGAGGCTTCTGGAAAGGGCAGATTCAGGCCCAGAGCAGACATGGCAGGTCTTCAGTCCTGTGGAGCCTGGGTTCCCTGCTAGGACCCAGGCCTCCAATTCCCGAATGTGTTCTTTCCCTTGGAACCTGACCTGGTCTTGGGTGTCCCCACCAGTGCTCTGACAGTGACCCCTTAAGGGTACATGGCTACCATTTTACCATCCAGGGGTGCCAGCTCTGCTTCTCACCTTCAGGGCCTGGGACTGTGGGGTCATGGTTATTACCTGGACCGGGGGCCTTCTGGGTCTGACTTGGGCTGTCATTCCCACCCTGACTTCTCCTCTGGGGCCCTCCCCCTGCCAGAGAGTCTGGGATCCTGAGACCTACTTCCATTCTGAGCATTCAGAGCGGTGACCAGGAGAAAGAAAGTTCCAAGAACAGTTCCAGAGGACACTGAGGAGAAGGTCAGCATGGCCAGCTTGTGGTACTGGAGGTCTTAGGGTCCCTTGTCCTCGCCATCAGTTCTTGGGAGACTCCCTGGATGAAGGAAAACCCATGGTTAGAGGCCACCTGACCAAGGTGTTTTTTTTTTTTTTTAAATGTTAAAGTTTGTTTTTAAAAGTGTCCTTTCAAAAAATGCTTCCTGGTCCTTGGAGAATCCATGGATCACCAAATTTCCAAATCCACCTGGAAGTTATTTTGTAAGCAGCAGGTGACAGGGGCTACCTCTGCCCTTCCCTGAGGAGAGCAGGTTGTACCCAGGAAACACTATATGGGGCTGTGGGGCTCCCTGTTTCCACTGTGCAAGACCCCTGGTGCTTGGGGTCCCTTTGTCCCTGCCTGGGGCATCTCCTCCGATCCAGGCAACGGCAGTGCCCCAAGCCTCAGGGAGCATCTTTGTCCTCTGATTTAACACCTGGCAGGCACTTCCTCTCTTTGCTTTTTATCTTTCTTCAGATCTGTTTTCCAACGAATGTATTAGTACAATTCTATGCCATTTTTTTCTGAGAACCAGGAGTTTGGTGATGAGCTGCCCAGTCCTGCCAGAACCTGTCCTTCATCACGTGACAGAGTCCGTGTTACCCATTCTGGTACAGACTGGCAATCACCTGCCTGAGCTCCCTCCAGGTGTATTCCAGGCCCTGATGGGAGGGCAGATTGAGGCAGAACGAGGTTAGTATGCCACCTACACCTGTGAAATGCAGCCCCCATTTCCTGCTTTGCTTCTGGCAATCACCTGGAGGAACATAAACAGCTCACACATATTCTTAGCACTTCCATAAATAGAAAGTTCTAGAAAGAGGTGTGGCCACTCACCTGAGGCCGGGCTTTCCACCTTACATAAGATCTGATCAGGGGTTGGGGATTTAGCTCAGTGGAAGAGCGCTTGCCTGGCAAGTGTAAGGCCCTGAGTTCGGTCCCCAGCACCGAAAAAAAAAAAAAAGGAAAAAATAGAAAAAAAAAAGCAAAACAAAAAAGACAAAAAAAAAAAAAAAAAAAAAAAAAATAAGATCTGATCAACCTCTCCCTGTGACAGTTTTTGGAACACTTTCCCTAATTTGGAAGATTCTGCCAGGACACACAAAATGTCTGGGGCAACCTTGCTGGCCATGATAGTGGCCACCTGGGGCTCAAGGTACCTGCTACTCTCAGGGTACCTGTGCTTGCTGAAGGCTGGGCCCTGCCTGGGGCTGTCCTACCTGAAACTGGACTGTGCATAGAACTGCATTTTATGAGTGGAGGGGGCATACTAGCCTTGTCCTGCCTCCGTTGTCCTTCCCATCAGCGCCTGGAATGCTACTGGACAAAGCCTCAAACAGGCCTTTGCCATTCTGGTCTTCTGCTCTAGTTTCACACTGGTCCTTTCCCCCCAGGTGCTACCTCAGGCCTGGAAGTTGGCAGTGGGGGGACACGGTGGGAACCTGTAGGTTCTTGCTGGCCCTGTCAGGTCCTGATGTGCAGGGAGCATCATAAAGACTTTGGTCCTGGGTTTGCTGATACCTGGGTTTCTTTGTGGTCACGCCTCCCTTCCGGTGGTCTCTGGAGGATGCCTAGCCTCAGGGATGGCACCTTTGTTCCTTGGTCATCAGTGGACCTGTGTCTCCTGCCCAGGCCACAGGCTCTTTGACTGCAGTGATCTCAGCACAGCCTCTGCCCAATGTTCCCCAGCAAATTCAAGTGTAGCCCCAGACCCTTACCTGCAGGTGAAAGGGCAGAAGGCATGTCAAGAGTCTCTTGGTTGAAGGTGTGGGAGAGCATATGTTCAAGAGGCAGCAACTGACTGGCTACCCTCTGTGACTGGTCCTTCCCCCCGGGGGCCATTAAGTCAGTTCCAGTCCCTTGAGAGAGTGTTATCCAAACCAGGGGACTTCTAGCTCCTAGGGAAGCAAGGCCAGAAGACTCCTGGGCAGTTAGCCTCCTACAGGGTCTAGCCCCAGTCCTGGTCGCCATGATTCCTGGCTCACTGTGTCCCTGTTGATCACCCAGTGGAATGTCCACTCCAATGTCAACTGCACAGACATGGTATCTGAAGTACCCAGAGCCCCTTGTCCAGGACAGGAGGGGAGTTGCCTCAGAACCTCCCCCTTGCTGGGGGCAGGGGGCTTCCACCCTGCAGGGAGCCCACACCTTCAGGGCCTCACTCCCTGAGATTCCTGCCATGTTGTCCCGGAGGAATCAGGCCTGGACCTGGCCGCTCTGCTGGAGTTTCTCTGCCCACGGCAGAGACAGTGGTTCTCAAACCGCAGATTCTTTGCCAAGGTGTGGAGAGAGATATCATTGAATTGAGGGAGTGCTGGGCAGGTAAGCCATAAAAACCCAGGAAAAATGGGAAGGGGCAGCTGGGTGTCTGGGGTTAGGGAAAGTTCTAGATGCTTGCTCATATGCTGTGTCATGGGTATGTGGTGAATTCAGTGTGGGTACGACAAAGGCCCGCGAGAAGACACCCACACGACTGTACGTGAGAGTTCGTGCATGAGAGTACCTGCCCATATGGGATGGGAGTGTGCAGAAGTTTGTGTGCAGGTGGAGCCAGTGCATTTTGCTATGGGCTCCAAACGCAAGGCCTGAATCCCATGACCCACCCCTCCAGGTCAGAGAGCCAGGAACGGCGTGACTCCGTCCCAATTGTCACACTCAGTGAAAGCCAGAGAGCTAAGACGCTGTCTCTGACCTCCCAAAGCTGAGCCTGAGGCACCAGAAGACATGGATTTGGTGAACACAGCCAGAACCCCCTGCCCCCATCCCCCTCCTCCCCTACCACCCAAGCACCTGGCTGGTAATCCTCCCTGCCGCTGCTCTGAGCAAGACTGAGGCAAGAGGCAGCCAGCCTGGTAATAGGCCTGGAGAGATCTGTGTCCAGTGGTCCCATCCCAGCCGTTCCCACCTCACAGAGCCCTCGGCCCTGGGATTACGCTGATCACCTCCAGTCCTCTCCTCCGTTCACACCCCAGCCTCTTACCTGCTGTCTCCTGCATCTGACCCTCTAGTGCCTCTGTTGCTTCTGGCTTTCTGCACTCACCCAGCCCAGAGGAAAACTGAAAGAGCCAGAGGGAGGGGCCAGAGGAGGCCGGTCCTGGGTAGGGAAGGAAACCCATTCTGGGAAGATGGAGGAATTTCAGGAACTACCCTGTGTCACAGCACACAGCTGTGACTTATCGATAGTGCACATTTTGTGTACTTTCATTAGAAGCAGTGCATAAGTTGCTTATGTCAAGGAAACAAGAGGAGGATGGGGCTTTCCTAGGACAGAATGTGACTGGGTTGCTTCTTTGGGATGCCTGGTAGATTCACGTCCCTGCAAGATCAGGGCAGTCAGGATACCCTGTGTACTCAGGGAGCAGGCACACAGGTGCAAGGCAGGGCCAACAGAACTTCACTGTGTGCTCCGGAGATAGAAATAGGCACAGAGCAAGGTCAGCGGGATCCCACTGTGTGCTGTAGGGACAGGCACAGGTGCAAGGCATTGCTAGCAGGACCCCACTGTATGCTCTGGGGACAGATACAGGTGTAGGGCAGAGAACACAGAATTGAACTGAGGACAGGCAGGTTGACTTCATCCTGGGCAGGCCTGGATATGCAGCAGGAAAAGTCAGCTGGTTTCCAGCAAAGCAGATGACCACATAATAAATCATCAGAGACAAAAGGAGCAATTTTTCCCTTCTCCCTACCAGGAGTCTGCACTCTGACAAACACTGGAGGTCACCTTGACCCCACTAGGAAGAGGTCATGTAGGTAGGGACTTCACAGGGGATTGGTGGTCTGTCCTGCACAGTGGCTTTGGCGGTTGATATGAGGGGTGAGTTTGAGAAGGCTCACAGTAGAGAAAGCAGAGACCACCATTCCCTGGACTACTGGAGGGAAAGGAGGCTGGGACCAGACTCCCAGGTCGGCTCCACGTCCACCTCACAGCGGCAGGGACTCAGAGCCTGGCCTCTGTCCACTCGCTCCCACCAGTGGCCAAAGCGCTCAGCCCTCCACGCCCCAGCTTCCTCTAGGCTCAGTTGGCCATGTTGCATCAGCCCAGTTCCTGTGCGGTGAACTCACACCAGGGCAGTGGAGGGGGATCAGATGACCACGGGCACCACCCCAGGAGACCCCTGGGAAGAGGTCCTGGCAGGAGGGGCAGGAGATGGGCTGGGGGACTGCTCAAGGGCTTGTCTCCATCCAGAAAGTGGCTGGATAGTGAGGTGACCTTGCAAAGGCCAGCAGGGGATGGGGACCGTACGTACCGGGTCAAGTACTGAGTGGTTCTTCTCTAGGGTCTCCAGGCCTGGTGGGGAAGGTTCTGGATTGTACCTTAGGGAGAAAACCCAGAGGTGTGGGGTGTGGATGTGATCTGAGGAGTCCGGAAGGACAGGGTTCCAGGCTGGGTGGCAGGGGCTGGTCATGCCACTCGACCTTAAGATGACACACCGACAGGGCAGGGTTTAGGGGCCAGAGATGACCTGGCACACCAAGGAGGGTCCCCACGGGCTGCAGACACGTGGGGGTCAAAAACGAAACAGGGAATTGACAGTGGGGATGTGGGAGACTCTGTAAATTCACGGATTAGAGTGGGAAGCAGAACCCAATTCTGGGAAGCCTGGAATTTCGGGGAGGGCAGAGAAGGGAGCCAGACTGACCCAGCATTAGTCCCAGCTGCCACACAGGTAGAGCTAGAGACTCACAGGATTCAGGTGAGAAGACTCATCTTCCTGGGGCACATGGGGCCTGAGGGTCAGCTGGTCCAGAGCTGGCCAGCAGAGGACAAAGTCTTCAGGTCAAAGCAGGAACTCCTCCTAGTGGGCAGACAAAACTCAAAGCCTACCAGGCTGAGGAGGATGGCGCCGAGGTCAGCATGGAACCCAGCTCCCCACAGGAGGCACAGTGGCCAGTCCTTGGCCCCACCTTCACAGAGCCCCCAGGCAGCCCCAGTGCCAGCAGGTGCTGGAGAGAGGCCCACAACTGACCACCACATGGGAACAGAAGTGCCACCCACTGTAAGTCCTCTGTATCCAGGGCCTTGTCTTCAATACCTGATCAGGGCAGCTGAGTGTCCAGTGTTTCATCCCCACCCACTGAGACGCACTTGGGGGTTGGTTAAAATCCTCGTTATAAAACTCACACCCTGAAAGTGAAACTAGTGTATGGTTTTCTGCTTGTTTTGTTTTATTTTGTCTTGTTTTGAGACAGGGTCTCACTGGGTAACCCAGGCTAGCCTCAAATTCCAGATCCTCCTGCCTCTGCCTCCTGAGTGTTGGGATTACAGGTGTGCACCATCACATCCAGCTAGTTTGTGTATTTTGAAAGTGATTGAGCCAGATAGAAACCATTTGAAGTCTTCTGTAATGACATAACCCCCACACTCCAGTTTCACTTCCCAGAGGTGACTTGTGCCATCCCTTGCTCAGCTTTCTAGCCATTTCCTGGGCACACAAACACACTCACGAGAGCTCTGTGTCTCCTCCAGTTCCTGCCCCATCCCTGGACCTTGGCTCATAAGTTTTCAGCCTTTCTCCTCCAGGATGTCCACCTCTGCGTGTTCCTGGATCACAGCTTCGTCTGCCCAGGGGACGGTGGCATCTCAGAGTCTCATTCCTAGGAATTTGTAGGGCTGGCCATGCTTTGTGGGTTTACTCAGTTCGGCAGTTATCTTTTGTGATCCCTGTGACTTCTTGCTAATGTGTGACTCCACTCTCTGGGATCCTCAGCCTTTGAAACTTGTTGGGATTGTGCAGGTGACTGTATGGTCACACATGGATCATTTGTAGACATGGCTTGTGTCCTGAGCCAGGCGTGTCTTCCTTGGTTGGGAAGCAGAGTCCGCAGCTGTTACATGTCCTGGATGGTCAGCGGCCTAGGTTATCTTTATGGATGTGCCTATTTGGACTGGCTTGAGCCATCAACAAACAGAAGTGGGGTGCAAAATAGCTATGTTCCTTGTTATTTTACCAGGCACATAGATGTTTTTAAAATGCTATAATATTGCCAGGCTCAAGTTGGTCTGCTTGAAAATCAGTACTAGGGAGAAGAGAGTTGGTGTGAAGGAAGTCAGGTTTATTCGAGGGTCAACCCAGAGAAGATGGAGGAGCCATGGTTTGGTACAGGACAGGAAGAGAAGGAGGTGCAGTTGGTCAATGGACAGGAAGCAAGGATCTTCATCTCGGTTCCTGTGTTTTTGTTAGACAATGGGTCTATTGATTTTCTGTGTTAAATCTTTCCAGAATTTATGTGCTTTGAGTGAAGTGGTGCACAGGATTAAAGAACAAGGAAGGTGATTATTACACATTCTGATGTTATCTGAAGGCAGGCAGTTGTTCTAGGTACCATAAATCTAGAGAAAGATCATTTAGCAGTTAACGTCTCGATTATTTAGGTGTGGCCTTTCTGTAGAATTGAGAATGTTTGCAACTGGAGGGAAAGCAAAAGGAGAGCTGGCAAAGTAGCAGCCAGTGTTGCACCATTTCCTGAAAAGTCCACTAGAGAAAGGAAGGAAGGAGAAAGAAGTGCTAAAAATGGACCACGGGAAGAAGAAAAGCGAAGATGAAGTGGCTGGACGTGATGGCGAACTGAATCTTTGTTGCTAGACAGTGATCCTTTCTATCCTAACTGTCATGTTATTTTAAAGTCTATCTGTCTGATCTCAAATAGAACAGCACCTGTCTGCACCTGAATATTTTTGATAGATCTTTTCCAGAATTCCAGCTGCAGCCATTGTGCGTCCACAGGCTAGGGGAGTCTCTTGCGGGTAAAGGTGTAGGTTTTCGTTCTTACAGTCCCCGCCTGTAGCTATCAGTGTTCCATTAATGGTGGTGAGGGACCTGTTTCTACCACGTTACTTTGTTACTGCTGTGTGTAACACTGTTTTCAAGTTCTTTGTAATCCCTTCCTTACTTTTTTCAAAAACTGAGATCTAAACATCTCCCCCAAAAGACAAAGCTTATGGTGCCACCAGGCATCCAGTTCTGAGGCACACGGTCACCTTCTCTCCTTGAGTGTCCGGGCAGTTCCAGAACCCTTGGCTCTCCTGGTTTCAGGTGTCTGAGTGGCAAAGCCTGAGAATCCATGACCTAATCATCAGCCCCTTCATGTTGAGCAACCTGTGCCGGCCTCCAGTTCTACCATCTTCCTTTCTCCTTTTTTCAGTAGTTTGGCTCCCGTGGTCTCTTCACGCAGAGCAGCTAAGGGAGAATATGTCTGCTGCGTTCTTTTTCAACTGCAAGCCATTCTGTAGGGAACATTTTTAAATGTTCTCTTCTCTTTGGCTTTCTTGCACTTTAAAACAGATCTTTCTTCTCATTTTTATAAATACCAAGGAATTAATTTCCTTCCTGTATTCTTCAGAGTTTTCTGGAGGAACAGAACCAAAAGAACATTTTATTAGATTGGTCCGCACGTTTGGAGGCTGAATTGTCCCAACAATGGCTGTCTGCACTTTGGAGAGGCAGAACATTTGGCTCAGTCCCAGAAGCCGGAAGCCTCAGAACAAGGGGTCATTGGGCCAGTGACCACTGGTGCAGCCCCAGTCCAGAGCGGAAGGACTGGAGGCTCCCTGGAGAGTCGCTAATGAGTCCACACTGAAAGGCTGAAGAAGCTGGAGTCCGATGTCCACAGGCGACGGCGGCAGCCATAGACACTCGCTCAGGAAGCGTGGGATCTGCGCGCCCTGCCTGGCTTCCTCTTCTTCACTTTTATTCCGTCTGGGCCCCCTGGCTATTGGACATTCAGAGTGGGGCTTTCTCCCTTTCTGTCCCTGTCACATGTCAGTCTTCTCTGGAAACTTCCACAGACACAGACATAGGTGTGCTTTACTAACCCTAGGCATCTCTCAATCCAGTCATGTGGATAACCAAGATTTCTCAGATCCTTCTTCTTTAGTTACACATTTATTGGTTTATTTATGCAGGTCTGGGGATGGAACTCGGGGCTTTGCCCATGCTAGGCAAATACTCTATCACTGAGCCAAATCCCCAGCCCTTGTTTTTTTGAGACAGAGTCTCACTATGTAGCCCAGGCTGGCTTCGAACTTAAGATCCTCCTGCCTTGGCCTCATGAGTGCTGGGATTATAGCTGTATGCTACCATGCCTGGTCACGTTTCACTTTTCATTCTCCCATAGTGCAGTTGTCAGGCAGTCCCATCACAACTGTTTCTTTCTCTGTCCTTTGTTCTCCCAGTGGCCTTTTCTCGGTGGCCTCTCCCAGCCCTGTCTTGCCAGGAGCTGCTTCCTGCCCCAGCAGCATCTGAGGCTGCTATCATCCCATCGCTGGTATTCAGCAATTCAACCGCTTTTTCCTTAAATAAGATTTTCACTTGATTCTTTGTTGCCATTTCCTTATCATCATTCTCCTAACAACCTAATCCTAATTAATCTGTTTTAAGAAGTTTAGCAGTTCTGAAATTTAAAATTTAGTGTCTGGGGGCATAGCTCAAGGGGTAGAATGCCTGCCTAGCAAGCACAAAGCCCCGAGTTTAAACCCCAGTGTTGCCAAAAACAAAAAATATTTGCAAAATGTAGGGGAAGGGGTGAGATAAAAAAAATTTTTTTGAGGGTTTGAACGCAAGGCCTACACCTTGAGCCACTCCACCAGCTGTGATGTGTTTTTTCAAGATAGGGTCTCGAGAACTATTTGCCCCGGCTGGCTTTAAACCGTGATCCTCCTGACCTCTGCCTTCTGAGTAGCTAGGATTACAGGCGTGAGCCACCAGCTTCAGCTAAAAAAGTACTTTTTAAAAAATTTAAAATGTAGTCAGGTGTGGTGGCACATATCTGTAGTCCCAGCTACTTGGGAGGCTGTGAAGGGATAGGGTCTCCAGTCCGAGGCCAGTGTGGGTGACATAGCCAGGCTAGGCTCCAAAACCAAATTTTTATCCCAAATTCTCCCCCAGCTGGTATCTGTTTCCAACACAATCCAGTGCAGTTTGTTTTCTGTCCCAATGGCTCCAGACCTTGAACATCTGGTTCTGCCTCCGGTCACCCATCTTAGTATTTGGAGTGGGATTTTATTGTCATTAAACTTCGTTTTAGAAACAACCACATCTTTAATACTAACCCAAGGAAGGCTTTTTTATATTCCTCAGCCCACCATAAAGTGCTCTCTGGAGAAGTACTTTACACTTCTTACAAAGGATCTTTTTTAAATTGTTTTATTATTCATATGTGCATACAAGGCTTGGGTCATTTCTCCCCCCTGCCCCCACCCCCTCCCTTACCACCCACTCCGCCCCCTCCCTCTCCCCCCCACCTCCTCAATACCCAGCAGAAACTATTTTGCCCTTATTTCTAATTTTGTTGAAGAGAGAGTATAAGCAATAATAGGAAGGAACAAGGGTTTTTGCTGGTTGAGATAAGGATAGCTACACAGGGCATTGACTCACATTGATTTCCTGTGCGTGGGTGTTACCTTCTAGGTTAATTCTTTTTGATCTAACCTTTTCTCTAGTTCCTGGTCCCCTTTTCCTATTGGCCTCAGTTGCTTTTAAGGTATCTGCTTTAGTTTCTCTGCGTTGAGGGCAACAAATGCTAGCTAATTTTTTAGGTGTCTTACCTATCCTCACCCCTCCCTTGTGTGCTCTTGCTTTTATCATGTGCTCATAGTCCAATCCCCTTGTTGTGTTTGCCCTTGATCTAATGTCCACATATGAGGGAGAACATACGATTTTTGGTCTTTTGGGCCAGGCTAACCTCACTCAGAATGATGTTCTCCAGTTCCATCCATTTACCAGCGAATGATAACATTTCGTTCTTCTTCATGGCTGCATAGAATTCCATTGTGTATAGATACCACATTTTCTTAATCCATTCGTCAGTGCTGGGGCATCTTGGCTGTTTCCATAACTTGGCTATTGTGAATAGTGCCGCAATAAACATGGGTGTGCAGGTGCCTCTGGAGTCACCTGTGTCACAGTCTTTTGGGTATATCCCCAAGACTTACAAAGGATCTTGGGGGCATTTGGTTGCCACCGTAGGTAGGATGCCTTTCCCTGAGGAGTGAAGGCGTGAGACCAGGTGCACTGCCTCTGCCCATCTGTCCAGAAAGCCATGTCCTTCCATGCTTTTCTCTTGCTGTCCTTTCAGAGCCTGTAACTGCACCCGAGGGAATAACAGCAGGTTTTTGATGAACCCCAAAGTGCCAGCCCACAGCTCTTTCGGGGGTCCCTTGTATCCCACAGGTACCACCCAGGCACCTAATCCTAACCTGTGTGGACCCTGTGGGAACCAGCTTCCGGAGGTCTAGCTTGAATTGCTCACACTGAATCTTCTGTGTTGACCTATGCCCTTTCATTCCGGGGGAGGGACTGGCTGGAATAGCAGTGAGGTGGCTCCACCTGGACTGGTAGAAAAGCACAGATGGGGCGGGTCACACTCACCTGAGCAGTTGGTGCTCTTCCCCATGTTATGATAACACATTTATTGAAGAATATTTTCAAACTGTAGATAATGGGAAATTTAAAAATGACCTGTAACAATGAGGGAACTTTCAGGCCTCTGCTGTGCTCACATCTGCAGTGGTGTTAACACTTCAGGGTTTGCCACATGTGCCCAGTGTGTTGCTGGGTCCTCTCTGGCTGCTGCTGTAGAGGCACCTTTCACCCCCACCCCTTTCTGTAGCTAAGTGTATGGGGAGCCCCCTTTCTGGGCAGTGTCTCCCCCCGCCCCCACCCGGCTCTCAGGCTTGGCACAGGCCTAGTAAAGCCATAAGTGGAAGGTGGAACCCAGGGTTCCACCCTCCTGCACTCAGGGAACAGAGTGCTGAGGCCCCTCACCTGTGCAGCAGCTGCCCCCAGTCCCAGTCCACCTGCCAGGCTCAGCTTCCCTCTAGCCCAGGGCAGCGTTGTAACCAGGGCTTAAAAGCTGCTTTTGCTGAGGAGCACTGACTCCTCTTTTCCATAGAAATGGAAGGAATAAATTGACAGTGGGGAGAATGTAACCAGGACCACAAAAGGGAAAAACTTTTGATGTAGCCAGCTTGCATGCTGGCCACTTAACTCTGCTTATTAATCAAACAGACACTTTTCTCCCTCTTTGTCCATATGCTGGAAAGCCCAAAGTTAACTTCCTTTATGCTTCAGCTACACCAGTCTTCTCCGCCGTATCTCTCTCTGACCACCAGAGGCGTAAACCTGCCACCAAGACATACGGCTTCAAGGCACCGGGCACCTGGAGAACCAAGGCCAGCACTCATTTTGGCTAGACCTGCATTTTGTCACACAGTCAAACTGAGTCTCTGAGCCCTCCTTTAAAAAGCAGACATTTTCTCTCAGAAGTAGGACAACAGACCTTGGAAAGGTTGATGCTCCCTGTCCTACTCTTCATCTGACGAATAATAAACCTTATTTCCTTTTCCTCAAAAACCCTGCTCTCGTTATTTGTGAAATGACATCGAGGCCCAGGGAATGGCTTTCAGGTAACAGTGTCCCCATCAGTGTGGTCTGTGTCCTGAGAGCGAGGTCTGCCCCTTTGTTCTGCACCCTCTGAGCTCAGGGTGGATGTTCTGCTCTAGATGGCGCCCAGCTGGACCGTTTTCCTGGGAACTTGGGCTGTGCATCAGTGTGAGGAATTCACACTGCTACCCAAAAGTCTAGTTGTAGTGTGAACTTTGTTGTGTTCAGTGAGAGAATAATTCAGGCAAGACGTGAAAGTGATGGTAAAGTTTATTAGGAAAGGAGAACGCTTTCAATAGACTGACTGAAAGTGGGTCTGTCTAGATGAGAACAAGGATGTCAGCATTTGGAGTTGAAATATTTGTTGAGGACTTCTCAGTCCTTGGTCCATTTGGCCCCCAAGAGGGGCTCCTGGGCCTGGTATCTTGTTAAGTGAAAGAGTTGCATGTGTGAAACTCCCAGCCCTAGGCCTAGCTGGTGTTAGGGTGTGGTTTACTCTTTATTTTTTTAAGTGATATTTTTTTAAGTGAACTCAGGGCTTCGTGCTTGCTAGGCAGGTGCTGTACCACTTGAACCACTCAGCCAGCCCTGGTTTACTCTTGAATAAAGAAAGGGTTAAGCTTTAGGTGAGTGTCTGACTTCAAAGCATCCTATGACATCCCTTGGCATAGGTGGGTTACTCTGATCTTAACAGAGGCTGGTCACCTGTGGATTTGGGAAGTTTAATTACAAATGATTCTCTTCCTCTAGTGACCACCACTTATGTCTAATTGCTACCTAAAGACACCACTCCTAAGTGGTGGCAGGTTGCTGGGCGGAGAGCCCCTGGCAAGAGCTGGAGTCTGTATCCAGGAGGGTAAGCCAGTCCTCCAGGCCTTTCGCAGGGCCCCAGACAGCAGGAGGAAGAGGCTATGGCTCTGCCCCACCCAGGGGGCCTGGCCTCAGCCTCAGATGCTCTGGCTCCTGAGGGAAGCACTGGGCCAGCCTCACCTGGCACCTATGAGACGCGGGCCAGGTTGCCACTCAGACGAGAGGGAGCACGGTGGCTGGCCTGCCTCAGGCTTTTCTTTGGCACTACATGTACAGGTTTTTGTCCTCGGTTCTTGGTGGTTTGCTTCAACTCTTCTGACCTAATTAACTTGGATTCTTTCTAACTCCTGGAAATCTAGCAGACAGGCCTTATGCTGAGTGGATGGGCAGTGGGCTGGCCATCCCCACCCCCATCCCAAGGGAGTCCAGCATCCCCTAATTCCAGAACATCCCCTGACCCCTCTTCCAGAGGAGTCCAGCTAAGCATAAGTGGCGCCACCCTGGGACGATCCCATGGCCCTTTCAGTCTATGCTTGCTGGCAGAGCTCCCATCCAACATGCCAGGGTGGTGCTCATGCAGGGAGGATCCCTGCCACCTGCCCTATCCCTTTGGCTGCCTGCCCCCCATTCCTAGAACTGCCTGAGAATCAGAACACTTGTCCCTGGAGACCCCACCACAGAGAGTTCACAGGCAGCCAGGATCCTGGAGCCCAGGCAAGGGACTGTGGCCCCAGCAGTCCCTGGTATATGGCTCTTTGGGTCAGAGCACTTTCCAGGGAGATGCCCTCCTCAGACCCTGTGGGAGGAGGCAGGAAGGTCCTGAGAGGCCTCTCAGAGCTCTGTCCTGTTGCTGCTAGGGGAAAAGTATGGCAGGGGCCCCCAAGGGACCCCTCTCCTGCTGTCAGCTCCCAGTCAGGCTCCATCGTGTGCTGACGGTCAGTCAAAGACAGGGTGGCAGTGCACCAGGAGGCTGCTCCACATGGCCCATTCCCAGGCAGGGCCTGCTGCTAAGGCCCCCACCCCCACCTCAGAAGGTTGAGGAACTATTTCTGGAACATCAGAATAAGGAACCTGGGGCTGCCCTCAAGAGCCTCTACTGAGAACAGCAACCCCGATGCTCTCTGGGGTCCCAGCCGGACACCATGGACCAGGTTCCCAAGCATCCTACGTCTTTGAGCCACCACTGGGGTCCACTAGGTTCCCCATTTGACTGTAGAGGGTCACCGAGACTTCTGAAGACAGGGGGAATTGTTTGGTAAAATAACTTAAAAGAAAAAAAGAGGGAAGAGCTGGAAGGGGAGAAAGAGCAGCATTGCTGAGTGTTTCTGGATTCTTGCTTATGCTTTGGCTGAGAAGTGAGTTAATAAACCAGATATGTTGAAGGCAGTTCTCCTGCCCTGTGAACCCTCAGGCAGGTTCATGAAGACACTTGCCTTGGAGGAATGGCTGGTCTTAGGAGCACCCTCAGGGGATGAGGACCCCACAGTTCTGCTGTCCTGCTCCCCAAGAGCTGTGTGCTGCAGAGTTCTCTAGGACTTCTAGGCTTGATATAACTGCCCAGTGTTTCTTATTGTTTTAATCCCTTGTCTGTTTTGGGAAAAGCCCCATCTGAGTCAACCGTGGCAAACAAATCCCTCTGAAACAGAGATGGCATCTGTGGCTTAGAGTGTGCAGTCTGGCCATGCTCGGTGTGGCTCCAGGTCCCCAGGCGTGTGTCTGGTCTCCCAGAGATGTGAAATATCGTCAGGTCAGGGCAGCAGGTCATTGCTCTCCTCGTGGTTGGGCGCTCTGTCTGATGTAGCCCTTGCTCCTGCAGGTAGATCTTATCTTACTGTATACAGTAGGTGCTCAGAGCTGGCTCTCAGCAGGCATGGATGCCCTGGAGCAGAAGATGGCCCCAGTTTTCACAGAGACGTTTACGTGGAGAACTGGCCTCTCCTGAGGCCCCTTTCTCCTCCTCTTAAGCACATCCAAATAGAAGTGAGCGAGAGTGGGACATTCTGGAAAATTCTGTCCGGTCTGCTTCATAAAACACAATTGTTGTAGTCTCTAAACCTGGTCAGATTTTCCTGTAGGAAGGAATCCAAGCAGGACAAGTAGATGGAATGAGGCACATAATAAAGTTTATTACAGGTGAGTGAGGGCACCGCACGAGGGGTGTGGCCTCTGCCAGGAGGCTTGGAGGAGCTGCATGGGAGAGAGAGAGAGAGAGAGAGAGAGAGAGAGAGAGAGAGAGAGAGAGAGAGAGAGAGAAAGCTCTTTGTTTCAAAGTGCTTTTAAAATACCAAAAACCATACCGCAGTTCCACTGTTACAAACGTGTTCTACATCTGCGCTTGTGTGTGATCATGCTTGTTTTTGTGAATATGTTTATCTTTGGATCTGTCTTCCACATATGAGAGAAAACATGCAGCTTTTGTGTTTCTGATCCTGGCTAACTTCACTTTCGATGTCCTCCGGTTGCATCCATACATCTTCAAGCCCCGTGTCATGATTCCTCATGGCTGAGTAATGCTCCACTCTGTACACAGACCACAGTTCCTTCATCCATTCAGCAGTTGTGGGGCATTGGCTGTTGTGAACAGTGCTGTGATGAACACCAGTGTACAGGGGTCTCTACTGTATCCTCTCTTAAGTTCTTTTGGGTAGATGCCCAGGAGCAGTGTCACTGGATCATATAGCAGTTTTGTTTTTTTTTTAAAGAGGTTGTACAATTTTATTTACTTAGCATTATACTTAACGGAGAAAAACTGAAACCATTCCCTCTAAAATCAGGAACCAGTCAAGGATGCCCACTATCTCCACTCCTATTCAACATAGTATGGGAATTCCTAGCCAGAGCAATTAGGCAAGAAGAAGGAATAAAAGGAATACAAATAGGTAAAGAAACTGTCAAAATATCCCTATTTGCAGACGACATGATCCTATACCTTAAAGACCCAAAAAACTCTACTCAGAAGCTTCTAGACATCATCAATAGCTACAGCAAGGTAGCAGGATATAAAATCAACATAGAAAAATCATTAGCATTTCTATACACTAATAATGAACAAACTGAAAAAGAATATATGAAAACAATTCCATTTACAGTAGCCTCAAAAAAATCAAATACCTAGGTGTAAACCTAACAAAAGATGTGAAAGACCTCTACAAGGAAAACTATACACTTCTGAAGAAAGAGATTGAGGAAGACTATAGAAAGTGGAGAGATCTCCCAAGCTCATGGATTGGTAGAATCAACATAGTAAAAATGTCGATACTCCCTAAAGTAATCTACATGTTTAATGCAATTCCCATCAAAATTCCAATGACATTCATTAAAGAGATTGAAAAATCTACTGTTAAATTTATATGGAAACACAAGAGGCCACGAATAGCCAAGGCAATACTCAGTCAAAAGAACAATGCAGGAGGTATCACAATACCTGACTTCAAACTATATTACAAAGCAATAACAATAAAAACAGCATGGTACTGGCACAAAAACAGACACGAAGACCAGTGGAACAGAATAGAGGACCCAGATATGAAGCCACACAACTATGAGCAACTTATCTTTGACAAAGGAGCTAAAAATATACGATGGAGAAATAGCAGCCTCTTCAACAAAAACTGCTGGGAAAACTGGTTAGCAGTCTGCAAAAAACTGAAACTAGATCCATGTATATCACCCTATACCAATATTAACTCAAAATGGATCAAGGATCTTAATATCAGACCACAAACTCTAAAGTTGATACAGGAAAGAGTAGGAAATACTCTGGAGTTAGTAGGTATAGGTAAGAACTTTCTCAATGAAACCCCAGCAGCACAGCAACTAAGAGATAGCATAGATAAATGGGACCTCATAAAGCTAAAAAGCTTCTGTTCATCAAAAGAAATGGTCTCTAAACTGAAGAGAACACCCACAGAGTGGGAGAAAATATTTGCCAACTATACATCAGACAAAGGACTGATAACCAGAATATATAGGGCACTTAAAAAACTAAATTCTCCCAAAACTAATGAACCAATAAAGAAATGGGCAAGTGAACTAAACAGAACTTTCTCAAAAGAAGAAATTCAAATGGCCAAAAAACACATGAAAAAATGCTCACCATCTCTAGCAATAAAGGAAATGCAAATTAAAACCATGCTAAGATTCCACCTCACCCCTGTTAGAATAGCCATCATCAGCAACACCACCAACAACAGGTGTTGGCGAGGATGCGGGGAAAAAGGAACCCTCTTACACTGCTGGTGGGAATGTAGACTAGTACAACCACTCTGGAAAAAAATTTGGAGGCTACTTAAAAAGCTGGACATCGATCTACCATTTGATCCAGCAATACCACTCTTGGGGATATACCCAAAAGACTGTTACTCCAGAGGCACCTGCACATCCATGTTTATTGCGGCACTATTCACAATAGCCAAGTTATGGAAACAGCCAAGATGCCCCAGCACTGATGAATGGATTAAGAAAATGTGGTATCTATACACAATGGAATTTTATGCAGCCATGAAGAAGAACGAAATGTTATCATTCGCTGGTAAATGGATGGAATTGGAGAACATCATTCTGAGTGAGGTTAGCCTGGCCCAAAAGACCAAAAATCCTATGTTCTCCCTCATATGTGGACATTAGATCAAGGGCAAACACAACAAGGGGATTGAACTTTGATCACAAGATAAAAGCGAGAGCCCACAAGAGAGATATGAGGATGGGTAAGACACCTAAAAAATTAGCTAGCATTTGTTGCTCTCAATGCAGAGAAACTAAAGCAGATACCTTAAAAGCAACTGAGGCCAATAGGAGAAGGGGACCAGGAACTAGAGAAAAGGTTAGATCAAAAAGAATTAACCTAGAAGGTAACACCCACGCACAGGAAATCAATGTGAATCAACTCCTTGTATAGCTATCCTTATCTCAACCAGCAAAAACCCTTGTTCCTTCCTATTATTGCTTATACTCTCTCTTTAACAAAATTAGAAATAAGGGCAAAACAGTTTCTGCTGGGTATTGAGGGGGTGGGAGGGAGAGGGAGGGGGCGGAGTGGGTGGTAAGGGAAGGGGTGGGGGCAGGGGGGAGAAATGAACCAAGCCTTGTATGCACATATGAATAATAAAACAATAAAAAAAAAGCAGAACATAAATTATGACCAAGAATTTATAAATGAAAAAAATAAAGAACTTGTACAATTTTATTTATTTTTATTTATTTATTTATTTATTTTTATTATTCATATGTGCATACAGTGGTTGGGCATATAGCAGTTTTATCTCTAGTTTTTTTGAGGAATCTCCATACTGCTTTCCATAGTGGCTGTACTAATTTGCATTCCTCCCCAGCATTTGTTGTTATTACCCTTTATTGTGGCCATTCAACTGGGGTGAGATGAAATCTAAGTGTTGTTTTGATTTGTATCTCTTTTATAACTAGGGAAGTTGAACACTTCTTCATGTCTTTGCTGGCCATTTGTACATCTGCCTTTGAGAATTCCTTTTAATTCATGTGCCCAGTTCTTCACTGGGGTATTGATTCTTTGGGGGTTGAGTTTTTTAGAGTTCCCTGTAGATTCTGGATATTATTCCCTTATGGGATGAGTAGCTGGCAAAGATTTTCTCCCATTCTGTGTACTGTCTGTTGAGTCTAGTGACCGTTTCTTTTGCTATGCAGAACCTCTTTAGTTTGATGCAGTCCCATTTGTTCATTCTTTCTTTTAGATGCTGAGCCTTTTGGGTTTGACTTAGGAAGTTGTTTCCTATACCTATACTTTCCAGTGTATTTCCTACTTCTTCAGCAGTGGGGGTGGGGTGGGAATCTGAGTGGTCCCTGGGCTAGAGTGACAGATCACTCTGCACATACGCTAATTCTCAGGTGTCCTAACTTCATGTATGAGGACTGGGTGGGGATTATCCATGGGCTTTCTGTCTTCCCTGCAGAGGATTTGCAATTGAAAAGGGCCTTCCTGACTGCTAACGTTTTACAATTGAAAAGAAGCTGCGAGACAGAGAGAGGGTGTCCAATCTGAAATGCACTAGGCTAATGGCACCTATGAGTGCCAATAAATTTCTTTCTCTATTTTCTAGCTTGCCTTGCGATCACAAGTGCTAGGGATGTGACTCAAATGGTGAAGAACTTGGACTTGGTGGGGGTGAGTGGTATGCCCAGCAGCAGTGTTTATTTGGTGCAAGGTTCATCTCAGCATTTGGTCCCGAGGCTACAGAAGCAGATACAGGACCCTTAGGCAGCTTGGGAGCTCCAACATTCAGCCTGTTTGGTTGTTTTTGCTTGGTTTTTAAAGAGACTAGGTCTCACTATGCTGATCAGGTTGGCCCTGAACTCCTGGGTCTAAGGGAACCTCCTGCCTCAGCCTCCACATGGACTCCTGGCCTGGCAAGCAGCCTATGTGGATGCTATTAATACGGCTGTATTCGTGATTTATGGTCACATCTGGCAGAGTCTAAATCTATCCCACAATTACAACCTTTGTCACTCACTTTACTGCTTCTTGCTGGTGGCATAGAGCAGATTCTTGGTTTGGCTTGTTTGCTGTTGTTAGTTTTAGTCCCAAAGAAATCTCTGAATAACTCTGCAGTTACTGTGCTTTTCTGGATCTTAGACATCCTATTTTGATACTTCTAGCAGAAACCCTTAAACTAATTTTCTCTTCTCCCCATCCCCTTCTCCCTCTCCCAGGGTGGCCTTAAACTTGGGATTCTCCTGAGTGTTAGGAAAAACGCCACTCTCAAAGAAAGCTCACGAGAAAAGTCTCACGTGCATAGAGCAAGGTTTAATGGCAACCCCAAACTGCCAGGCTGGCCGGGGAAAAGATGGCGCAGCCCCGAACTGGGCGAGCCGTGGCTTTTATAGAAGGGGGAGGGGAAGGAAGTTGGCACAGGTGCTGGAGTCTCTGGTAGGGGTGGGGCTGCCTTAGAGCGCGGGAATTGGTTTAAGGGCGGGGCTGCCATTTTGGCTGATTCACAAAATGGCGACATTATTGTTCTATCACTGAGTGCTGTCATTGCAGGTGTGAGCCACCATACCTGGCTACTCTTTTTCACAATGTAAAAGTGAAGCAGGCTAACTTAGAGAAAGTTCAGAACTCTTAGAACATATATGACTTTAATGTCGTATTTCAGATTTGAACATTTTTCTCTTTGTCCGAGTCTTCTTTTCAACTGCAAATATGTGCAGATTACTCATGCCCTAGCCTGGGGGACAACTCAAATCACCACCCCTTGGCCCAGGAGCCACCCAGACCTTTCCCCACTCATCCATTATGTGAGGAATTGCCCGGGGTTTTCCCTTGTCACTGGTTAGCACAGCTTTTTATTTTTCTTTTTATTTTATTCATATGTGCTAGCACAGCTTTTTAAGAGCACCTGGAAACAGGACGGGCTTTCTCTCTCTGCTTCTACCTCATACCTGGCCCATCATCGCTGTTTGTAACTTTTCCCTTACCCTTTAATAAACTCTATCTGTTTCCTTGCTACACCTGCATGTCCTGTCTGGATGCTTCCACGTGGGACACGAAGAGTCTGATCAGAGTCTACAAGAGCCTATGACGGTAGGAGGTGAAAAGATTGACACCATCTTCACCCCTACTCCCTCCTCTGCTGGCTCACTGGCAGGTGTGGGGCGTGGAGCTGAGTTGAAACCGTGGGACACTTGTCATCCTGGGAGTCAGTGGGGCTGGGACCTGCCTGCCCCTCAAGTTGTTCTGCTGGAGAGCTGAGACCTTTGGGAGGTGAGTGAAGCAGCATCCAGGCTGGGGTGATGGATGAGCAGAATTCCTATTCTTTCTTTTCCAGGAACCATTGTTAACAGTCTCACATTTCCTCAAAGGTCCCACATAAGTGGAGACTCAGAGGTGAGTCAGCCTCAGCATCTGCTTCCTGTGCCCACCTGTGTCCTGAGGGCTCCCCTGCGTGACCTGCATGGTACCCAGCTTTCCAGGAGCCACCCACCTTTTCTGGGAATCAGAGCTGTGCTGATGGACGTCCACAATCTTCATCCCTTAAGTCAGGAGTTGGGATCATCAGTGCTTGCAGAGTCAGCCGAGTGCACAGTCTGGAGGTACGGCACAGGTTGTCTGGGGAGGGGTCCCGTTCCACACTCAGGCTCCTGTTGGCAGGTCTGAGTCAATGCTAAGGGGGCTGGGTGGCGAACTGGCTCACACTCAAAGGGAACCTTACCACAGGCGCTTCGACAGTGCGGTGATGTGCAGGGCTCAACAGTGCTGCAAAGCATGACTGATTGCAGGCTTTGGGGGAAATGTCTGTACAGAGCACATGTCACCAGCAAGTAGTGCGATCCTGGTCACAGTGGCAGCCCTGTGATAGCCAAGGGGGCTGGAAATGGGGCAGGGGTGCTCTAGCTGACATGCTCCCATGGGATACTCAGGGCTGCCCTCCAGGAGCGCCCTCCTCTGCTCAGAACTGGACCTTCACAGACTGCCTCAGTGGGCACCACAGCCTGGCACCCCACATTCCTCAGGGCTCATTGGCGTCCAACGTGCCCCACTGCTCCCACTTCACGTTCAGTGTTGGTGAGTCTCCTCCCACCCCAGAGCTACACAGATACCATGCTCACATAGTGGGGACAAGCACCTTTCTTTTCCCTTCTTTTGTATAATCTCTGCCAGAATGACTTTGAGTTGGCAGAGCAATGTCTACTTGTGGGTGCGTTTTGGCTGGAGCCTCACAGGCTGATCAATGACAGCACAAGTCACTTTCAAAACTGTTGGCAAAGCACAGAGTGAATGACACCCGCCTTGCTGTTCTTTTCTGCTGTGGGGCCCCTTGGGCTCTTGGCCACCCACCCCAAGTCAGATGCTGGGCCATAGCTGAAACAAGTTTTACCCTCTCAAGAACCTCAGCTCAGCTCTCTGGACCAGTCCTCCATCTACCCAGACTCACTGAACTCTTCTTTTTCCTGTTAGGGTCTGAGGCCGGCCACCTTCTGAGAGGACAAAGGACACTTGAGACATAGTAAGTCACAAGGTGAGGTTTATTTATAGCTAGCTAGGGTCCGAGTATCCGCCTGATGCAGCAGGTTTCAACAAGGACCCTGATGCAGTTTAAGCAGGTCTTATACTCTTTAAAGCATCAATCATTGTCACATAGGAATTCCTCATGCCCCTGGGGTCACATTTTCCTAACATTGCCCACATCCTGGTGGTGGGGTAAGATTATTTATTGGCAACTGGAAAAACACCAGACGTTTACTTATCAGGTTCACCTGTCAGGAACTTGGAAAACACCAGATGTCTTAACATATTGACTCACATTCCATTCGGCAAGATTAATCGGAAACACTCCCTGTTCCCAGAAACGGTTTCACCTCCCTTTGTTCCAGGGAGTGGGGCTCGAGGTTACCCAAGGATCATGCCAGTTATAGCTGATTTCTAGGCTAGGTGGGCTGCCAGTTAAAGTACCCCAACATTCCCCCCTTTAGATGTTCGTAATGAGGAATCATGCTCATTTGGGTGATAAGCATAAATATTTTCAGGGCTAGGTAGCCCTTCATATTGCTGTCTCAGGACCATGAGTTGGACTGTACTAACTCGATCTTTTACAAAGGTCACTAGCTTATTCAGAATGCATGGGCCGAAAGTTAGGATAAGCAGCAGTATAACCAAGGGACCCACCAGGGTGGAGACCAGGGTAGTAAACCAGGGGGACCTATTGAACCAAGCTTCAAACCAACCTTCTTGGGCTTCTCTTTCCCGCTTCCTTTTTGCCAGTCCTTCCCTCACTTTAGACATAGACTCCCTAACTACTCCTGAATGATCAGCATAAAAACAACATTCCTCTCCTAGGGCTGCACATAGCCCCCCTTGCTGAAGGAACAAGTCTAGCCCCCGTCTGTTCTGAAGTACTACTTCAGATAGGAAGGTAAAGGATTTTTCTAGGTGACTAATGGAGGCTTCTATTCTCTCTATGTCCTCGTCTATGGCCACGCGCAGTGAGGACATCCTGCTATGTTGAGTAGCCAGGGAGGCTATGCTGGTTCCTGCTCCAGCCACTCCTAGGCTAAGTAGGGTAGCAATGGTTAATGCAGAAATAGGCTCTCTCTTCTTTCTCTCACCTGTTCCTGTATTCCAGTATGAATATAGGCTCTCCTCAGAATGATAGATGATGCGGGGCAGCACAGCCACTAGGACACAGAATTCTTTAGAGCCATTAAAGACATTAGTTGATAGGCAAGGGGTAAGCCCGGACTGTGAGCATACCCACCATCCATTGCCTTTTGGAATTACCCACTTAATACCATCGCCCCAGGTGGGATTGTTATCTATAACAGCACGTAGGTCCTATTTTCCCGCCAGCACCTTCCCTAAGCAGGTTCCTTGGCTGCTCACTTGTTGTATGGTCAGACCTCTCTTACGGTCTCCCCAGGATCATTGAGTGGGGTTTTCACTAGTCGAGACATTGTAGGTGGCATTTAGTCCTATTGCCGCATAGAATGGGGGCCTCACATCATAGCACAGCCAGCAGGAGGTAGTCATATTAGGGCTGGTGTGGTTCAATGTTAGGAATGCAGCATTTACCAAATTCCAGAGGGGGTCTGTGGACCCGGTCATGAGACTGGGCTTCACCAAGGGAGGGCCGGTGCCTAATGGTCCTGGAGTTTTAATACTAGCATTTGTGTGAGGCCGGGAAGGGACCGGGGTTGTGCGAGGTCGGGGAGGCAGCTCCACATAGGGCGGCTTAAGTACTTTATTGGGGCCTATCGCCCAAGTAGGGGCTGGTTGCTGTGTGAGCCAGATGGTAAATAGGGCTCCCTGGTCTTGGGCCCCAAGCCTCATCAGGTCATAGTGGCAAATTCCCCAGATGAGGCCTGATATCCATAGACTGTCAGCTTTACCTTTTTCTGTAAATTTGATTTTTACAAGGTCACAGAGGGGCCTCCAGCGGCTTCTTTGTTCTGTTATACAGCCCTTAGACACAGTAATTAGGTCTGTTTTTTCAGGGGGTGGCCACCAGATGTTGCCAGTGGACACACAGGACCAGGAAGTGCAAAAATAATTCGATGCCCCCCGCACTGTTTACTATTACTTTTACCTTTTAGGTGTCCTGGAAAGACGTAAAAGTTATCCTTTAGAATCCCTGCACGGGCCACCAGTTTTGTCAGATCAAAAGTTAAATCAGGGAACCAGACGTTGGGAGGGGTCACCTTGGAGGTCTGAGTGAGAATCTCCCCTGTGGATGTATCTCTGACCACCCAGGTGAGGTGGTAGGGCTGGTGGGGATTAGGGTTCTGGGCAGGTCCCACCCAGCATAGACACAGAAGGCTTAGAATGTGCAGGAGGAATTTTATCATCTTGCTGGCTAATGGACCCTGGGGTCTGCCCTGGTCTGGAGGTCACTGCAGGGGGGCGTTGAGAGTCACGTGGAGAGTTGCTCTGTATGTCTCCTGGGCCAGATGAGCTTCAGTTTTAATGGATTATTGGGGTGTCACCATGCGATCCACTCTCTAGCCTCTTCCTGTTCTTGCTGACTGGCTTGACACACATGGGAGTGATGGACCCAAGGCCTGACGCCGTCAACCTTAAGAGCAGTGGGGGTAACCAGAATGACCATTAAGGGCCCTTCCATCTTTCTTCTAAAGTGCGGGCTCTGTGGCTCTTTACCCATACCCAATCCCCTGGGACGATGCCATGTTCCGGGTTTGATGCATCTTTTGTCTCATACAAGGAGCACACTAAGGGCCAGATCTCTCGTTGGACCTCCTGTAGGGCTTTTAAGCTGGCCAAATAATTTGGGGCTGTACTGGGGTCTTGGTCCAGTAGAGTTTGGACAACAATGGGGGGCGGAGCCCCATATAGAATTTCAAAAGTTGTCAATCCATGTACATATGGTGAATTTCGAACCCAGAAGATGGCATGGGGTAGGAGGGCCACCCAGTCTCCGCCAGTCTCAATGGCTAATTTAGATAAGGTCTCCTTTAGGGTCCAATTCACTCTTTCTACCTGCCCTGAGCTCTGGGGGTTATATTCACAATGCAGTTTCCAATTAGCCCCCACTGCCTGGGCCAGCCCTTGTAGGACATTACTGATGAAAGCCGGACTGTTATCAGAGCCTAGAGTTTCTGGGATGCCATATCTGGGTATGATTTCCTCCAGCAAAACCTTAGCTACAACCTGAGCAGTCTCTCGTTTTGTAGGAAAGGCCTCCACCCAGCCTGAGAAGGTGTCTATCAGAACCAACAAATACCTATACCCATACCTTCCTGGCTTCACCTCAGTGAAATCCACTTCCCAGCTCCGTCCCGGCGCCCTCCCCCGTACCCGTGTACCTGTATGTAGGAGTCCCCTTTTTGCTGGGTTTCATAGCCTGGCACCTGGCACATTGGTCCACAATCTTTTGAATCTGGGCTGTTTGGTGCGGGAACAGGAGGCGGGCCGACTCGAGGAGGGCGAGTAGTTTCTTCTTGCTTAAATGGTTGGCTCGATGTAGGTTGGAGAGGAGAAATAGTCCTAACTTTTCAGGAAGGATCAGTCGCCCTTCGTCATCACAATACCAGTCTTGCTGATTGGACCCCGGGCATCGGTGACCTTGGATCCACTGTCTGTCTTCCGAGGTGTACTCAGGTTGCGGTGGCAAGTGCAGTAGCTCAGGCATGGGTAAAGTCAGCGCTAGGGTCGTGGAGACCAAAGCAGCATTTCGGGCCGCTTCATCCGCTTGCCAGTTCCCCATAGCTTCTGGAGTCTGGGAAGACTGGTGACCAGGAACGTGTACTACCGTGACAGCCTGAGGCTTCTGCACCACAATCAATAATCTCTGAATCTCCAGGAGGTTACATAGCTCCTTTCCTTCTGCTGTAATGAAACCCCTTTCCCGGTAGATGGCGCCATGTACAGGGACGGTGCCGAAAGCGTAGTGGCTGTTGGTATAAACAGTCACTCGTTTTCCCTCAGCCTGCTCGAGTGCCTCTGCCAGCGTGATCAGTTTGGCCTTCTGGGCTGAGGTCCCTAGGGGCAGTGGAGCACTCCAAATTATGCTCCTACCTTGGTCCACCACTGCTGCCCCCGCCTTACGCACCCCATCCGAGATGAAGCTACTTCCATCTGTATACCATACCAGCTCGCTGTTGGGTAGGGCTGAGTCCTGGAGATCGGGGCACACTTGGGTGATTTCAGCTATGATCGCCTGACAGTCATGTAGAGGGGCTTCCAGGTCCAGATTTGGCAGCAAGGTGGCGGGGTTCAGAGAGACTGGTTCGGAGAAGAGGATGCGGGGGGCATCCAGCAAGAGCCCTTGGTAATGAGTCAGTTGGGCGTTGGTCATCCATCTACCTGGAGGGTGCTTTAGGACCCCCTCTACTGCATGGGGGGTTACCACCTTCAGATGTTGCCCAAAAGTGAGCTTATCTGCGTCCTTTACCATTAGGGCAACTGCCGCTATGATCCGCAGGCATGGGGGCCAACCCGCTGCAACTGGGTCCAACCTTTTGGATAGATAAGCAACTGGACGCTTCCAGGGCCCTAGGTGCTGCATTAGTACCCCTTTCACTATCCTCTTCCTTTCATCTACAAAGAGGGTGAAGGGCTATAGAGGGTCTGGCAGTGCCAGGGCCAGGGCTCTCAGGAGGGTGGTCTTGAGCTCCTCAAAGGCCTTTTGTTGATCTGGCCCCCAGGCCCAAGGGGCCTTGTCCTTAGTTGCCTCGTATAAGGGTTTTGCCAGTTCAGCATACCCCAATATCCACAGCCGGCAGTAGCCCGCCGTCCCCAGGAACTCGCGGACTTCTTGAGCTGAGGTGGGGACGGGGAGTCTGAGAATAGTTTCTTTCATAGCATTTGTTAACCATCTGGTTCCCTCTTTTAGTTCATACCCCAGGTAGGTGACTGTTTGTCTACAAGTTTGAGCCTTCTTTGCACTGGCCCGATAGCCCAACTTCCCCAGCTCCTGGAGGAGGTCTCCAGTGGCTTGCCGGCATTCAGCTTCAGATGCAGCTGCCAGAAGCAAGTCATCTACATACTGCAAAAGTGTGATGGAACCGTGGCTCCAGCAATATGAGTCCAGATCCTGATTAAGAACCTCATTGAACAGAGTAGGGGAGTTTTTGAAACCCTGTGGAAGTCTAGTCCATGTTAGCTGTCCGGGGGTTCCTGTATTTTCATCATGCCATTCGAAGGCAAAAATGTGTTGACTATTGGGTGCCAGGGCTATGCTAAAAAAAGCATCTTTCAAGTCCAAAGTGGTATACCAAACATGGGAGGGGGGCAAATGGCTCAGCAAGGTATAGGGGTTGGGGACTGTGGGGTGGATGTCCTCGACCCTCTTGTTTACTTCCCTTAAATCTTGGACTGGCCTATAGTCTTTTCCCCCGGGTTTCTTAATGGGGAGGAGTGGAGTTTTCCAAGCAGAACGACAGGGCCATAATATTCTGGCCTCCAGGAGACGGTTAATGTGAGGGGCAATCCCCCTCCATGCCTCGGAAGACATGGGATACTGATGGACTCAGATGGGCTGAGCTGAAGCCTTGATCTCTACTATTACTGGGGCTTGATGTTCCGCCAGCCCCACACCTGCTATTTCTGCCCAAGCCTGGGGGTAGGTTTGAATCCATAAGCCACTTCAGGGGACCACTCAATAGGTTTTGGGGGAGGGTCCTGCAAGGAGAACAAGCGATGTTCATCCTTGAGAGACATGGTCAAGACTTGGAGGGGCTGTCCTTGTCCATCTGTCACTTTGATACTGTCCAGCTCAAAGTGAATGTGAGCCCTCACCTTAGTTAGCAGATCGCGTTCCAGAAGGGGGGCAGGGCACTCAGGAATGACCAGAAAGGAATGAGTCATCTGATGTCGGCCCAAATCCACCTGACACTTGCTAGTCCATTGATATGCCTTGGACCCAGTGGCTCCCTGTACGAGACTAATTTTCTGGGACAGTGGCTCAGTAGGTTTATTAAGGACTGAATATTAGGCCCCTGTGTCCACCATGCATCTCACGGGCTTTCCCTCCACATATATGGTTACCCAAGACTCGGGGAGGGGATCCGAGTCCCGTCCCCTCTAGTCACTGTCCATTCCGGCTAACAGGACCTGGGTGTCATTATTGGGCCTGCTATTTGGTCCCAGGCAACCCTGGAGTTTGGGACATTTCTTCTTCCAGTGTCCATATTCCTTACAATAGGCACATTGTCCCTGGTCTAGCCTGGGTTGGTCTCTTCGGTCCATCCAGAACTTGGTCCGGCCAGACCCTGGACTCCTGCTAGCAATATCTTAGCCATCTCCTTTTGCTGTTTCTTGTTTTCCTTACTCTGGTGTTCCCTGTCCTCCTTCCGAATCCTTTCTTGTCGTTCCTGATTCTCCTTCCTGATTCTATCCTCTCGTTCTTCTGGGGTTTCTCAGGTGTTAAAAACCCTTTCGGCTACTTTCATCAGATCCCAGATAGTCATTTCTCCAAGTCCTTCCTGCTTATATAGTTTCTTCCTGATATCTGGGGCAGCCTGATTTATGAAGGACATTATCATGGCTGACTGATTCACCTCTGCTTGTGGGTCTAGTGGGGGTATACTGTCTGTATGCATTGTAAAGATGCTCAAGGAATGCGGCTGAGCTTTCATTTTCCCCCTGCATTATTGCCTTTACCTTAGCCAAATTGGTAGGGCGGTGAGCTGCCACCCAGAGGCCTGCCATAAGAGTCTGGCGGTGGACCCAGAGATGCTCCCTACCTTCTGCATCCCCATAGTCCCAGTCGGGTCTGTTCAAAGGAAAACGATCATCAATCAGGTTTGGCAGGGTGGTCAGTCGTCCATTGTCACCGGGGACATTCTTTCTGGCTTCAGTGAGAATCCGCTCCCATTCCTCGGTGGTGAATAGAGTCTTATGGAGCTGCTGACAGTCATCCCATGTGGGACTGTGAGTATGCAAAATGGACTCAAACAGATTAGTCAGGACTCTAGGGTCCTCAGAAAAAGAAGGATTCTGGGCTTTCCAGTTGTACAGGTCACTACTTGAAAAAGGCCAATACTGATAGGTGCGTCCCCCATTGAGACCAGCACCACCCAGGGCCCGAACCGGGAGGATGGGGGCCCCGGTGGAAGTGGAGGAGGGCTCCTCCTCTGGGGTTTCCATATGGCAGCGACATATGGTGGGGGATTTACTTCAAAATCTAAGTCTATCAAGGATGGATGGAGAATCAGTTCTTCCTGTAGAATAGGCTTTTTAGGGGAAGTAACGGGAATGGGGGTGTTCCCCGACATGGCCAGTATCGTAGGCCGGTCTGCAGGTGACTCATGGATAAATGGCTGCAGCCAGGAAGGAGGGTCCTCTGCCAAAGTCTGCCACATAAGGATATAGGGATATTGATCAGGGTGGCCGTGAAGATCGGGTCTATTAATGACGTCTCGGACCTTCTTAATCGTGTCCAAGGAGAAAGTACCTTGAGGAGGCCAGCCTACATTGAAGGTTGGTCATTCTGCTGAACAAAGAGTGTTAAACTTACCTTTCTTAATTTCCACGCCATAATTGTGTCCCTTAGCACGGATTTCTGAAAAATGACTCAGAAAGAGGGTCTTAGGAGTTACCTGAGCCTGTCCCATGATGATCAGGAGAGAGGGACAGAGGAGACAGCAAAGAACAAGAGAGACAATTCCAGCAGACAAACGAATTTGCACAGGACTCTCTAACATGCACAAGTACTGGCCGGTCAACCAGACCACTCTCACAGGCGCAATTCCATTCACACCAGATTTAGGATCCTTACCCAAAGACTGCCCAAACGGCATCCACTGAGGATGCCGGCGCGGTTCCTGACCATTGGGGACATCTCCCACGACTTCCAATAGTGGAGCCTCCAGAGCTGTAACCCCTTCCTTCCACTCAATGAGAATTCCCAACCAAATTCAGACGGGGACTCTAAGTCCCTCCAAACAGAGGTGGCCAATCCTCCTTCCGCGGTCTTTCTCAACTAAACCTCGGTGTCGGAGGCCGTTTGTTCCTCTCAGGGAAGGGCTGAGATCTCGGTGGGACCTCCAGATGTTGGGGTCCGAGGTCGACCACCCCTCAGAGGAACAAAAGACACTCACGATAATGTAAGCCACAAAGCAAGGTTTATTTTCAGCTAGCTGGGGTCTGGGTATCCGCCTGACGCAGTGGGTTTCGATGAGGACCCTGAATGCAAAGTTCAGGCTGCTTTTATATTTTTTAAACATTAGTCACGGTCACACAGCAATTTTTATGGCCCCTGGGGTCACATATTTCTGATATCACCCACATCCTGGTGGTGGGGCAAGATTACTTGAAGATTATTTATCAGGAACTTGATAAACACCAGGTGTCTTAACTCATTGACTCACATACCATTTAGCAAGATTAACCAGAAACAGTCCCTGTTCCCAGAAACCGTCCCAACTCCCTTTATTCCAGTAAGTGGCAGCTTGGGTTGTTGGCCATGGCTGGTTCCAGGCTGAGTGGGCTGCAAGCCTCAAAGGTACCTCAACAGGCTTGTTTGCTGTTGTTAGTTTTAGTCCCAAAGAAATCTCTGAATAACTCTGCAGTTACTGTGCTTTTCTGGATCTTAGACATCCTATTTTGATACTTCTAGCAGAAACCCTTAAACTAATTTTCTCTTCTCCCCATCCCCTTCTCCCTCTCCCAGGGTGGCCTTAAACTTGGGATTCTCCTGAGTGTTAGGAAAAACGCCACTCTCAAAGAAAGCTCACGAGAAAAGTCTCACGTGCATAGAGCAAGGTTTAATGGCAACCCCAAACTGCCAGGCTGCCCGGGGAAAAGATGGCGCAGCCCCGAACTGGGCGAGCCGTGGCTTTTATAGAAGGGGGAGGGGAAGGAAGTTGGCACAGGTGCTGGAGTCTCTGGTAGGGGTGGGGCTGCCTTAGAGCGCGGGAATTGGTTTAAGGGCGGGGCTGCCATTTTGGCTGATTCACAAAATGGCGACATTATTGTTCTATCACTGAGTGCTGTCATTGCAGGTGTGAGCCACCATACCTGGCTACTCTTTTTCACAATGTAAAAGTGAAGCAGGCTAACTTAGAGAAAGTTCAGAACTCTTAGAACATATATGACTTTAATGTCGTATTTCAGATTTGAACATTTTTCTCTTTGTCCGAGTCTTCTTTTCAACTGCAAATATGTGCAGATTACTCATGCCCTAGCCTGGGGGACAACTCAAATCACCACCCCTTGGCCCAGGAGCCACCCAGACCTTTCCCCACTCATCCATTATGTGAGGAATTGCCCGGGGTTTTCCCTTGTCACTGGTTAGCACAGCTTTTTATTTTTCTTTTTATTTTATTCATATGTGCTAGCACAGCTTTTTAAGAGCACCTGGAAACAGGACGGGCTTTCTCTCTCTGCTTCTGCCTCATACCTGGCCCATCATCGCTGTTTGTAACTTTTCCCTTACCCTTTAATAAACTCTATCTGTTTCCTTGCTACACCTGCATGTCTTGTCTGGATGCTTCCACGTGGGACACGAAGAGTCTGATCAGAGTCTACAAGAGCCTATGACGGTAGGAGGTGAAAAGATTGACACCATCTTCACCCCTACTCCCTCCTCTGCTGGCTCACTGGCAGGTGTGGGGCGTGGAGCTGAGTTGAAACCGTGGGACACTTGTCATCCTGGGAGTCAGTGGGGCTGGGACCTGCCTGCCCCTCAAGTTGTTCTGCTGGAGAGCTGAGACCTTTGGGAGGTGAGTGAAGCAGCATCCAGGCTGGGGTGATGGATGAGCAGAATTCCTATTCTTTCTTTTCCAGGAACCATTGTTAACAGTCTCACATTTCCTCAAAGGTCCCACATAAGTGGAGACTCAGAGGTGAGTCAGCCTCAGCATCTGCTTCCTGTGCCCACCTGTGTCCTGAGGGCTCCCCTGCGTGACCTGCATGGTACCCAGCTTTCCAGGAGCCACCCACCTTTTCTGGGAATCAGAGCTGTGCTGATGGACGTCCACAATCTTCATCCCTTAAGTCAGGAGTTGGGAGCATCAGTGCTTGCTCTGCTCGAGGACAGAGGGCTGAGTGCACAGTCTGGGGGTGGGGCACAGGTTGTCTGGGGAGGGGTCCCGTTCCACACTCAGGCTCCTGTTGGCAGGTCTGAGTCAATGCTAAGGGGGCTGGGTGGCGAACTGGCTCACACTCAAAGGGAACCTTACCACAGGCGCTTCGACAGTGCGGTGATGTGCAGGGCTCAACAGTGCTGCAAAGCATGACTGATTGCAGGCTTTGGGGGAAATGTCTGTACAGAGCACATGTCACCAGCAAGTAGTGCGATCCTGGTCACAGTGGCAGCCCTGTGATAGCCAAGGGGGCTGGAAATGGGGCAGGGGTGCTCTAGCTGACATGCTCCCATGGGATACTCAGGGCTGCCCTCCAGGAGCGCCCTCCTCTGCTCAGAACTGGACCTTCACAGACTGCCTCAGTGGGCACCACAGCCTGGCACCCCACATTCCTCAGGGCTCATTGGCGTCCAACGTGCCCCACTGCTCCCACTTCACGTTCAGTGTTGGTGAGTCTCCTCCCACCCCAGAGCTACACAGATACCATGCTCACATAGTGGGGACAAGCACCTTTCTTTTCCCTTCTTTTGTATAATCTCTGCCAGAATGACTTTGAGTTGGCAGAGCAATGTCTACTTGTGGGTGCGTTTTGGCTGGAGCCTCACAGGCTGATCAATGACAGCACAAGTCACTTTCAAAACTGTTGGCAAAGCACAGAGTGAATGACACCCGCCTTGCTGTTCTTTTCTGCTGTGGGGCCCCTTGGGCTCTTGGCCACCCACCCCAAGTCAGATGCTGGGCCATAGCTGAAACAAGTTTTACCCTCTCAAGAACCTCAGCTCAGCTCTCTGGACCAGTCCTCCATCTACCCAGACCCACTGAACTCTTCTTTCTCCCTCCACTGGCCCTCTAAGAAGCTCCAGGTTACGCTAAATCCAAATCACAGATGCTGGGATACGGACCATCTGCTAAGATATCAATATTTCTGGGTCATGAGTGAGATTTTTGTTCCTTTTAAAATGTGTTTAATAGAAAATGTGTGTGGCACATGGTTCAGACATTAAGGTGAGAAGCTTCTTATTATCCTATCCCCAGGTGACTGTGTTCTTCTTTCTATTTTTCTAGCCCTGTCAGAGCTCCTTTATAAAAGCAAGAAAAATATGTGTTCTTTTCTCCATCGTACTAAAGGTCCGTCTTCATCTTTCCTAGGTAGAGCTGGTTCATCCACCACGCTGCTCTGAGTTCAGCTTTCTGCACCGTGGGCTGAGCTGCAGACCTCCCCACGTGGGCAGTCTTGTCCCCAGTGCTGTGCCTGGTGGAGCTACCATACTGGTTAACTAGCACCCCTGTAAGTGGGCACTGGGTGCTACCTGCAACTCTGCAGCGTCCAATCCTTGCTTCCCAGGGGTGAATGTGTCTTTTGGACACATCCCCAGGTGGGTTGCTAACTGCTGCATCTCATCCTGGAGGATGTGAGGCAATGGGTTTGTTCATGGCTTGACTGCCTAACTTGGTTATGGGTCTCCACTTCTGCTGGCACAGGGAGCCCTTCATGGCTCTAAAGCACTGCTGTTTCCTGCAGAGACTCCAGCTGGCTTTTTGGGTTTCCATCTTATGCTGTAGCTCTGGCCTTTCTGCCCTCACATGCTCATTGTCACATGGGGCTTGTGTCCAAATGCCAATGGTGTCCAATGCCATCAAAGATCTGGAAACATGAGGCCTGTGGCAAGCCTATAGTTTCTTGTCCGTGTGGAGTCTCCTTGGTGTGACATCTGACAGCTATGTGTGTTTTCCTTTGAGCCATAGTCCACATCTGTAGGGCTCTTTGCTGTGGACACTGGGGTCAGTATTTCCTGGCTCTCTTAAGTTAAGGTGGGGCCCAAAGACACCCATTCCCTTGAAATGAATAAAACTCAATACCATTCCTGAGAGAGTTGTTCATGAAGTTAGAAAAGTAGTCCTAAAAGTCATATGAAATACCAAAGAGCCAGGAATGGCCAAGATGTTTTGAAGAACAAGTTCTTAGGACAAAGCTCTCAGCCTTCTCACTCCACGTCTGACTCATGACAGGGTCACCTCTGGACACAGGAGTGGGAAGACAAGGGGCAGAGGTCCTGGGGTCCATGACAGGACAGCCCAGGGCCAGCCATGTGCTGGAGCCCCAGGCTCTGCCCCGAGAGAGGCCAGAGCCACACACTTAGGGCTCTGGGCTTGGATTGAGGCCTCTCCGAGGAAACCCCCTGACTAGAGCCTGCAGGGGAAGAGGCTCTTCCTTGGACCTTTGCACATCTTTGTGTGTGTGGACGTGCAAGTGAGTGGTGTGAATTAGCATGTACAAGCCAGCGTGTGAGTGTGAACTGTGGGGAAGACAGTGTGGGTGGGTATGAGTGCACCAGAGGCATTGGCAGCCACTATGTGGTTTGCCCTGCACCAGGAGGAAGGGCCCAAAGGAGACTCGTGACTGGACTATCACAAAGGAGTAAGTAATTCCTGCACACTCCATGCAAAGCTGCAAGCATCTGCCTGCTCAAATTTGGTGAGGAAGTGTGAACTCTATTTTGAGTAAGTTGGCGTGAAAGCTGCCAAGTGGCCAGAGCTTCCACTAGACACGACCCCAGGGAGGTCCTCAGAGAGCACTGGAGGAAGGGCTGTCCGCTGGCCACCAGCCTAAAACAAAGCCCAGGGAACGAGCACCAGTGCACACCACCCACAAGCACACGTACCACAGGCTCACTGCTGCCTGCACCCACTCACACACACCTCACACGTACCGGGCTGCAGAAGTCTGAAGAAATTTAGGCCTAGGAACTGTCTGAAGAACTTTCATTTTAAAACTGGCTACTGTTGTGGGATGGAGGAATGGTTCTGGGTTTGAAATGGCGTCAGGTATCAGCCACCTCATCTCCGCCATGCGAGCTCCTCAGACCTCTGGTACCTGGAAGTTCCTGTTTGTGGCAGAAAAATGGGCTCAACAAGTGACTGCAGCGTGGGCCTGCCCAAGGATTCTCATAGACTGCCCACAGAGGGGCATTCTTCCTGACCCCTGACCTGCCATGCCCCTTCTCAGTCACAGCCCAATGTCGTCCCGAGCCAGCCCCTGGCCACAGTGGGTAGTCTCAGTGGGCCTTAGGCTGTAGCACCTTCCATCCTCCAATGCTAGACTCAGAGCTAAAACAGAGATCCAAAATCTCACTGCCCATGCTAGGGTCAGGGCAACACAATTTTTCTCCATTTCTGCCCCCAAAACATGCCTCCCTCCACACTTGATGCACACTTCTAACTTATTCCTTGTCTATTATTGAACCAACATTTTATTGTTTTTTGTTTTTTGGTACTGGGTTTGAACTCAGGGGCTACACCTTGAGCCACTCCACCAGCCCTTTTTTGTGAAGGGTTTTTTTCGAGATAGGGTCTTGTGAACTATTTGCCAGGGCTGGCTTTGAACCATGATCCTCCTGATCTCTGTTTCCTGAGTAGCTAGGATTACAGGCGTGAGCCACTGGGGCCCAGCTAACATTTTATTTTTATCTTTCTTAAGAAAGCATGCCAAGTAGGTGAAGTTAGCACCACAGAGTGAGAGAAGCAAATGTTTTCTTTCCACATTTGAAAACCCAGCTGGAAGCCTGAACTGACACCAAGCAGCCATTGGTGCAAGGTGACATTTCTCCTTGTGACTTTGGGCCCATTCATCCACACCAGTCTCCCCTATGGGTCTCCTGGGGAGACTCAGAAAAGGCCATAAATGTTAACCCAGGCACATGGGTAGAGGCATAAAAACCCTCATTCTGAATCTGATTTTTTTTTTTTTTTGAGACTGGGATTTGCACTTGCAAAGCAGGAGCTCTACTGCTTGAGCCACATCTCCAGTCCATTTTGCTCTCTGACTCTGATTTTTAAATGTTATGAAGGCGCTTTCAGGGATACCAGCGCTCCCACTGTGACCCCACCTCCAGCCAAGTCACTGCCATCCAGCATTCTGGGATCTGGCCCGCCCTGTCCATGCCTGGTCTTTTAGGAGAGGCTCACCTGCACAGGGTGAGCTGCTCTGGGGTGGTGGGGGCAACAGAGCTTTGCCTGGCAGAAGCCTAGCTTGGGGGGAGGCAGAGCTGATGTCCTGAAGGAAAATGTTCTTTATTACAGGAAAGTTTAGGCGCTAACAAATAGAATAGAACAACAAGCCGGGATTCACCCACTGCCTAGTTTCAAGTATCAACGGGTACCTCTTCTGTTTCCTCCCTCTGGTCCTCACCCCTCTGCCCCTACACTTTCCTGGCCCTCAGCCGGCTTCCTGAAACGTGGACAGCACATCCTTGCTGCCTTGATTTGCAGGCAGCCTGAACATCTTCCTGATGTTCTTGGTGGTTTTCCTGATTCTGAAGCTCTTACAACCAGGTCACTCTCACACGTTGGTTCTTTCTCCCAAAACCTTGATAGGAAGGACTTTTAATGTACTGATTCTGTGCCTTCCTGAGTGAACACAGGTTACTGAGGCCAATTTTGATTTTCTGGGTTGTCTGGGGCTGAAGGACCAGCTCCTTTCAGTACAAGTGTCCCCAAAGGTAGACTTCTGGAACTTAGCTTTCCCCCGGGAGCAGTCTATAGCTGTGCTGAGAACCATGCAGGGGGTGTCTGCCCTGTGGGAGGCTCCACTTGGCCCCGGGAACACCTTCCCATGTTGCTTTAAAAAGCTGGTGTGTTATGGGGTTGGTGTTTTAAGTGGTTCCAGGATGACTTTAGGTGAACTATGGCAGTGACACAGCATGGTGTCTGTCTTCATCCCCAGCCTCTCTCAGGGCCCCACCACACAGCACTGGTGGTTTTCAGGACAAGATGCCTGGGGTGGGATCCAGCTGACCTCAGGTCCTCGACAGGCTGTTTATAGGGCTCTGTGGAACAAGGTGGCATTTGGCCTGGACCCCTGGATTCCATCTAATGTAGCATGTCATGTTTATCCAGGTCCAGGGTAAGCCCAGTCACATGTGACCCATCCTGGAGCTGCATGTTTCAGAGGTCAGCTCCAAATCCAGACCTGGAGTCCCCTCTAGACAGGTCACCTGCTCTAGCAGCAGAAGCATTTGTGGGTACCACTTTTCCCAGACACTTGCCCATTTTGTGGGAAGAGTCTCATTTGTCATAGAAAGAGCTAAAATGAGAGAAGATGGGTTAGGTGACAGTCCCCGGTGATAGCACAGTGGTTGGAGCCTCAGGTCGGTCCTCACAAGGCTCTGAGCCACCAAGAGAGGAGGTTCAGTCTACCCCATGCTACCTACAGAGCCGAGGCCCCAGCTTTCTTTGTGTGTCAGCCCAGGAGGTGCTGCCCCAGTGACTAGGCCCAGCCCACACTGTGGACACGGTGTTGCAGACAGCACGGGTTGATTCTTCATTTCTACAGTAGTTCAAGTGACTTTAAAAGCAGTGAAAATCACAGGTGAGCAAAAAATGTGACCATCCTGTGTCATCTGCCCACAACAGTGGCCTTAGCCACACCAAGTACTTGGTCCTCGCACCTACAGCTCCTGCCTGAGGGCCCATGATTCAGTCAGCCCCTGCTGTCTACTTCACTCTAGTAGGTGTCTACTAGCAGCCATACCAGCCAGGTCCCTGAGATCACAGCGTCTGGTCCTCGAAGCCTCAGAGGACCTGCACATGCTCACACATGTAACACCTGCAAATGGGCCTGCTCTCTCACATATGCAAACCACACTTACTGTCAGCCTCAAAAACTAGGGCAAGTGGTTGAACTGGACAGAGGGGAGGAAGACAACATGCCGGGGTGGCTCCGACATAGCCTCTCATCCCAGCCTTAGCCACATGCCAGGACTTAGGACATTGCAGACGCACCGATTTCACAGATCCCAAAGCCAGGGCACGGGAGGTGGCAGAGCAGGGAGGTCTCAGGAATGTTTAATAGCCAGGACTGGCTATTGATTTTCAGTTCTTCCTGGGAGCCAGGCTGGGGACAGAGCCTACATACAGCTGTAACTCCCTGCAGGTCTGAATTTGGGAGTACTGATGCTCCAGCACCTGTTCAGCCTGGAATGGCCACTAGGGGAAGCTGCAGGCAAACATAAATTTCACAGAGTCCCAGCCTGGAAATAGATCCTGTGGGCTGACCAGTCCTCCACCTTGTCCAAGATCCCAGGAGGAACTTGCCCCCGGCCAAATGGTGGTGACCAGGTGCACCTGGACCGGACCTCCCCTCCCCAGTTTCCACAATCTTTTCTCTACCAAAAGGTATGTGGGCTTGATTCAGTCCTCTTTCTGGACCATGTTTTCGGGGTCAGGAGGATGGAGAGGATCTCAGTCCAAGGCTTTCATACCTGCACCCTTCCTGAGCAGGAGGCTCAGTACCTGGGCAGGGAGAGGCACCAACCCAGGCTTCTCTAGAGAAGAGGTGGTAGCTGGACAGGACCCCAGGTTCCCACCTGCCTGCCAGGAGCAGGTATCTAGCCACTGAGAGAAGGGGTGCCAGCTGGCTTTGGGGCCCTTTGTGCATCTAACTGAGGCCCCTCATAGAGTCTCTGGGTGCAGTGCATGGTGATGAGGCAGTGGGGGGCATGTTTAGAACCAGGAGAGCCTCCCTGGTGCATCTTGGCCACTGTCTCCAATGTAGGAGAGCACAGCCTGTGGGTGGGACGCCAGGGAGTCCACACAATCTGAGCCTCCCAGCTTACATCTTCCATACAACTTTGGTTTTGCTTATACTTCAAAACAAACAGGTTAAACTTGAAAAAAAAATGTAAAGCTGTTTTTAACCAAAAAAAAAGTGCTATAGTGCGCAGTACTGTTGCTATTGACTACGGTGAGGCTTCCATGAAGACAGATGGCCAGCACCAAGGGTCAGGTGGGGTGACACCGCTCTGATTTGCACAGAATATCTAATTCTTGACTTTTTCCTTAGCTTCTTGTAGTCTTTTTAAGGAGAGGCCATTCTGTAGGTAACGGGAGGAATCAAAATCAGCCATGAGGTTCCACAAGATGCAGCTCTGTCCCTTCACATTTGAGTCATTGGAGAAGGGTCTCCTGCTAACAGAGCTCCACAGCAACCAAGCTGTGCCTCAGTTTCCCGGTGGGGACCAGGGAAGGGGGTTTTGTCCAGGGCATTGTACCTGGAACTTTAGAATCAGGGAGCCTCCCTCAAATGCTCCCCAGAGCTCTGCATCCGCTGCAGCAGTCTGAGGGAGGGCAAGTGAGTGGCCACATGCAGTGCCCCTCCACATAGCTGCTGGAGCCCTGGGTGGGGAGACCGGGTCCCCTGTGCCACCTGCTACTGTAGGGTTATAGACAGAGTATACACAGGAGCTTGAAAGCTGTTTCTGACCACCAGGCTTAGGTTTGCTTCACATCTATTTCCTTGACTTGCTGTGTGGAGCTGAAGTGCGAGGTTGCCTGTACCCCAGTCTTGAAAGGTTAGGAACCTCAGGATGTGGGGCTCAAACTTCCAAGTGTCTGGAAAAAGTTGGCAGTGGAGAGGAGATGTGGTCACCTTCACAGGCAGCCTTTTTCTAAGCTGGATGGGGCCAGGGAGGCTCAAGGGTCTGGAGGGCCAGTGATTCCAAAGGTCTGAGTGTGGGTGGGACCTCTGTCCCTTCCTCCAGTCCTGACCCCAGATGCCAGTCCCCATCCCACCCCACCAGGCTGCTCAGAGTTGTGTCAATGACACTTTCTCACCTGATTCACATGACAGCCCCACTCTTGAAACTGTTGATGAGGGAAACCCCCAAGCCTAAGGGGGCTTGCTCATCAGGGTCCTGCATGGCCTCTTCCAGCACCTGACTTGGGACCCAAATGGCTAGAAACCCACCTTAAGTGGTCCCAAGTTCTCTGTGTTTTCCAGAAGGCCAGGGCCTAAATACAAGGTGGAGACCAAGGCCTAAATACAAGGTGGAGACCAAATGTGGCAGCATGGAGCTCTCAGGGAAGGGCTTCAGGGGTCTTCTGGTCAGGGGCTGACATCTGCATAGTCCCAGAGGCCTCTGGAGGGGCCAGAGGCTCTGGACTCAGGAAAGCGTAATGCACACCCCATAGGGCTAGGCACAGAGCTGGCCACAAATGATGTCAGCACCCAGACCTGCCCTTCTTGGAGCCATTCCGCCTACCTGAGCATACACAGAGACTGCACCTTTAGATTTTTCTTTCAAAACTAAAACTCATGCCAGGCAAAGTGGTTCACACTGTAATCCAGGTATTTGGGAGCAGGAGACAGGAGGATTGTGAGATCAAGACCAGCCTGGGCAGTTAGCAAAAACAACAGAAAAAGCAAAGGACTGGGGGGCAAGTCTCAAGTGGCAGAGTACTTGCCTGGAAAGAACAAGGCCCTGGACTCGATCCCCAAACCCTAAACACTGTAAGTATCCATAGGAAAAAATAAAACAGTATGTATCAAGTGCTAGCGAATGCACGACTGGCCATGTTAGCCCTCCTATTTGCTTTCCTGTTTTCTAAACCCTGACAATGAATATGCATTATCTGAAATGAGCAAACAATGCCTGAAGTCATTTTTCAAAGGCCATGATTAAGTCAGGCCTCCAGGAGACCCACAGAGCAACGATGGGAAACCTGACCAGGGCACATGGAGGTGTTTCCAAATGAGAACAGATGGAGGTGGGAGCTGGGGTGAAGGAGGGCCAGCCACAGTGCCCACACTCATGTTCAACACAGGGCCCTTCGTTACAGTCGGTTAGAATTTATGGGCTTATAAATAATGTGATTGATAAACACCAGTAACACATCTCCCCACATGATCATGAAACAGACCAGAAACCTCATCTATCTCCTACCCCCATAGCCTGGTGGGATTTCCAGCCTTCAAGATGATCACAGAGCCTCCAGGAGACAAATATGAAGACAACCACACAAACAGAGGACTGACTACCCAGGGCGAAGCAAAGCTCTTAGGACTTTATTTAACCAAAAACAACATGTGAAGGAACAGGAATTAAACAGTCACAAGACACAAGTGCCCAACAATTGAACCAGGTCTCTTCCCACTGAAGACCAGAAACCCCAGAGTTGCTGCCAGGGTCCTGTGGCACCTCAGAGACCATAATAGCAAGGGACAGAACATGTGCCACTCATCTGTGTGATCCTTGGTGTCACACACAGCATTCCCTCTGCACCAAGGGTAGACCTAGTACACCATTCTGTCCCTGATCCCAACATCATGAGAGGCACAAATGTCCACCCCAGCACGGCCAGGTCAGCATCACCTTCCAAACTACTTGGCAGTCAACTGATAGAACTTAACTCCTGATTCTACCTGCAATCTTTTCTTCTGACCCCTCAGGTCCCAACACCCAGCCCCTAAGGTGGGTCCACACTCTGACTCCATCAGTGAAGGTCCCCATCCTGTGCCAACTGCTCCACTACTGCTGGAGAGGAGCTGTTGTTGGAACTTCCTGGTCCCTGGTGTTCTGGAGCAGGCAGGACAGTGGTGGCTGCCTGGGCCTCAGGCCCTCCATTCTGGGGCCCAGGGCTAAGGGACTGGAAGCAGGGCAGCTGCTCTGGGGCTGAGGCTTCCACAACATTGAGCCTCTCCCCAGACCCCCCAGGCCCGGTGCTCCAGTTCTCAGCAATGCCAGGATCTTGTCCTTGGGTGGAGGACTTTGGCTTAGAGGCTGAGCCCCCCTCTTCTGCCTCCCCCTTTCTACAGAGTGAATAGGAAATGATTTTGAACCCTTTCTTCTGCAGGACAATGTCTGCAGGGACTAGCTCTACCCCGAACTCTGTGGTCTCCAGAATGCTCAGCTTCTGCCCAGGCAGGTCAGGCTGCTGGGGTGCATCTTGGAGCTTCACAGTGCATACCTCACCAGCACTCAGCAGGACTTTCCAGTGCTGGTCTGAAGCCCTCAGAACACAGCCTGGAATCATCTTCCTGAAGTAGGTGGCATCATAGTGGCCCACCATGGAGAAAATCTGCAGGCCTAAAAACCAGGCCTTCATCTCCACAGGGTCCACTGGCAGGTTGGTGACCACCTCCAACATCATGGGCTCCCTGGAGGGTAAGTCCGTGTTGAAAAAACATGGCCGTGGGATTGGGGGTTGTGGCCAGTGTGAGCAGGGAGGAAGCCCCAAAAATCTCCAGGGAAGGGCCTGGGTCCAGTCATCATCCTCTGGGCCCAGATCCAGAGGCACTGCCTCCTCAGGCCCCAGCTCAGTTGGCACAAAGGGGTGGTCCAGGCCCACTGCACCCAACTCCCCCGGAACAGATGCCAGGGGCCCTGGCCCCCCAAACTCAGCACCCCCCATTGCAGGCTGCCCAGAGCCAAGTCCCCAGCTAGGCCCTGGCCAGGTTGGCCCCCCCTGCTCAGGCCCTACCGCAGGAGATTCCAGGGGATCAGGGTCCCAGTCTTCATCTCCCTCGTCATCCGACTCCAGGGTGTCTTTAAGGTCCAGAAAGGCAACCTTGAAGCAGGCAAAGCAAAGACCCAGTGGTTCTCCGTGGAGCAGCTGGTACATCCAGGACGCATAAAGGTAGGCCATGCCCTCTCTCCCATGGCGCACACTCACAGGGGGGCACATGACCCTGTCTGCCTCCTGTGGGTGGACAGCAGGGCAGGAGCTGATGGGGCAAGGAGGAAGGGGAAGAAGGAACAGGAGAAAGGGGAGGATGAGAGCGTTCCTCGTCTAGGGAAGTGGGGTGGGGTGGAGGAACGGGGTCCCAATTCAACAGGACCTGTAGAGGTTGGGAGGCTTGTATTTTCAGAAATTCTCAGCCGTGCTGCAGTCCCTGGGGAGCTGAAAAGCAAAGGAAGTGAGGTCAGGCGACACTGGCGGGCAGGGTGACGGGGCAAGCCAGGCGAGGGGTGTCGTGGACCTGGTGTAAAGGGTCCGGTTCAGGCCAGGCCTCTCGGGACAGACTCTGCTGGACTTGAGGCGCACAGGTCCTGACGTCCTTTGGGCAACCCCGCCAGCCGCTGCAGCTCTCGTCAACCCGATCCCCGAGAACCCCAATATACACCCGGGCAGCCTGGTCTGTGGAACTGAAGATGACCAAGGAAGCGCGAGCCTGGACCCTGATGCCCAGGCTGCGCCTGCAGGACAGAGGCCCATAAGGGGCTTCAGCCCACCCAGCTCCAGACTCTGGCGCCCCGCCCTGCTAGGCCCCGCCCTGCTAGGCCCCGCCCACTCGGCCCCACCCCGACAGGCCCCGCCCCGTCCTCACCAGCCGCCCTCTGCTCCAAGCAATCCTGGGGAAAGGCGGAGCTGAGCCCGCCGGGCGCTTATAAAGGGCCACCTCCCATGGTGCCCCGGGCTCATCTGCATATCTCCCATGAGCCCCGGCCCCAGAAGGAAAAGGGCTGAGCTGTCTCCTGGCCCAGGCAGCCTCGTCTGCCCTCCGGCGCCCCCTCTGGACGCCCAGCGCAGCGCCTCCTCCTCGGGCCACGCCCACCGCTCCGCGTCCTGCGTGTCCTGCGCGGTTCTGGGCTTCAGCAGGCGGGTGCTGCCCAGGCCCCGGGCCCTGTCCCTTGGCGGGACTCGAAGGCCCTGTCCTGGGTCCTGGCACGTGTTTTCAAAGGCAGATTTCTCCTTTGCTGTCTCCATGGGCGAAGTTCTTTATGAACTTCGCAGGACGCCATGGCTACCCGCCATCTTCCCCTCTCTGGTTCATCTTTCCACCTTTTAACAAAGAGTCTCTGCCCCTGGTCATGGGTCCTCCCCAGCCCCTGGGGGTCATGATGTCCCCTGTGGGGGTTGCGTTCCCACGATGGCCCCGGCTGGACTTGTGCACACTGTCACAGGCCCCTTCTCTCATTGGTGACACGCAGTCCACTTTCCCCTTGAAGGCCCCCATGGGCGCTTCAGAGCCCACGGACGCCCTGCACTTGGCCAGTCACCTTCAGGACACCCAGGCTGCTTCCTGGAGGGGAGACTGTGAGAGCAGCTGCTGACAACTGCCTTAGGCAGGTTTTCTGGACACAGCTCCTGTGTCTCTTGGGTGAACCCCGAGGAACACGAGTGCTGGGCTGTAGGGTGAGGGTGGGCTTAGGTTTCCAAGAAACCGCCATGCTGCCTTGCAAAGCGGCTGTGCCATTTCCGCTCCAGCAGCGCTGAATGACAGACGCTTGGTGCCACGTCTTCCCCACCATCTGCTCTGTCACGTCTGGATTCTGTGTCACTAATGCAGGACTGGAGGACTCGCACCCATGTTTAAACCCAAGTCCCTCAATGACACAGGACGCTGGCATGACGCTTAGGGTGCTTGGGACAAAATAGCGTGAATGAGGGCTGTGAACAAGAGGAACTGTGGAAGTCAGGTTCCAGGGCTTGGCTGACTCCTCCATGGACAGCTGCGGGGGCTGTGGACGACCACCACGACCATGGCTGAAGACAGCCTGCGCCAGCTTGGAAAGCAGCGCTCCAAGCCAGGGAGCTGTGGGTGACCCTGCACCTATTCTCATGCCGGCCAGAGGGGGAGCACTTCCCCTGGGGCCCAGTGGGAGCCTGTGATTGGTGCAGACACAATCCTTCATTTGCATGGAGGGCTGTGCTGTGATTGGTGCAGACACAATCCTTCATTTGCATGAAGGGCTGTGCTGTGATTGGTGCAGACACAATCCTTCATTTGCATGGAGGGCTGTGCTGTGATTGGTGCAGACACAATCCTTCATTTGCATGAAGGGCTGTGCTGTGATTGGTGCAGACACAATCCTTCATTTGCATGAAGGGCTGTGCTGTGATTGGTCAAATATTGTTGCCATGGCTTCCTCTTGAGTATATCAAGGAGGCTGCTCCTCTTATTTTTTCAGTCACCCAGACATACTGTCGTCTGCTCTTCCTGGGTGTTGACACATTGTGATCTACATCATGGGTGGAAGAAGACTGAGTTTGCAACATGAAGACAGTGACGCAGCAGCAGCAGCAGGTGGAAAGCCTCTGATTTGCTGAGAGCAGCCAGAAGTGCAAATGAGGACTACCCCAGCGGCTGAAAAAGAACTCTAGGCTGCTGTGGAGCAAGCTGTGACATTACTCACTGTAAGGTTGGAGGCTCTTGTTACCTGAGGTTCAAGAAGAGGCACTAGCTGCTGTTAGGAGCCATGGGTCACAGTACCCAATACATGGGAGCTTTGACTTCTGGTACTGATTGCCACTTCCACTCTTGCTGCCCAAACCCCATGGCAATAAACCTGTAGTGTGAGCCCCTAGATCCATAAGTCTCTGGCCTCTGGATCCCAGAGCCACAGGCCTCTAGACTCAGGACCTGAAGCTACAAACCTGAGAGCGTCAGCCCAGCCCATAGACTGAGGGCCCTCAAAGGCCCAGCTCAGCACAATTTCTAACCGAGCACAGGAAAAGGACTCAGCCAGCTGATGTTATGGTCAGGATCAAGGAGTGTTTTCCTCCTGGCTTGCTGACAGCCACCATTGCTATGTCTTTACATCACGGACAGAATTGGGGTGCTCTCTCCCCCCACAGCATTTCAGAGTAGAAATCCATCCCATGACCTCCTTTAACTTGATCTCCTAAAGACCTTGTCTCTAAACAGTCACACTGGGAGATAGTGCTTCGACATGTGAATTTGAGAGGGACACAGTTCCGTTTATAGCACTTTGCGTTAGTTTTTCTCTCACGGTGTCAAAGGTAACTGAGAAAATCGTCCTAACATTCACTGTGGCTCATTGTTTCTGGGTGTCAGTCCATGGCCAGTTGTCTCTCTTACCTTCAGTTTATGGTGAGGTGGAGCATGGCAGAATGGCTTGGAAACTGCTTACCTAATGGCAGCCAGGAGGCCTGAGATAGACAGAGCCTCCAAGGACACCCCTCAGTGACCCACCTCCTGCAACTAGGCTCCACCTCTGAAAGTTCCCACCCCCTCCCAATAATGCTGTCAGATTATGGTTGCCCAGTGCATTAAATTAACCCCCTGATCATGTCAGAGTCCTCATGATCAAATCCACCATCCAGGGACCAAGACACTGTCTCAAATAATAAATGAATAAATAAAAAAATGGAATTTTGCTTTTGTTAATATAATACAAGAATATAGATAGATGGGTCTTACAAGGATTTGCCAAATTAATCAGGTAATTCTTCTTTCCAAACTTATGTCTGACTGTACCTGGCATGTCTGTCTCCCTCCAACCCCCAGCTCTGGGGTCACCCTCAATGAGTAAATCTGCATCTGGGCTCATCGTCAGCACCAGCCTGGACAATGACTGCAGGCAGGAGATGCTGTGGGTCTCTGGAATTCAGTGACAGCAAAGGTCTTTGGACTAGTGGTTCCTTGATTTTTGCTGCACCTCGAATTTTCCTGGGAGTACTGCAAAGTCCTAATACTCATGTCACAGCATGCGGTCACTCTGAGTGACCCCTGTGAGTTACACCTTCCCTTAGTTTCAAGGTACTCTGTGACTTGCTTCAGTAGAAGAGGCTAAGAGGCTTCTCTTTTTTTGTGGTACTGGGGCTTGAACTCAGGGCCTTCACCTTGAGCTGCTCCACCAGCCCTATTTTTGTGAAAGGTTTTTTGAGATAGGGTCTCGCAAACAATTTGCCCAGGCTGGCTTTGGACCATGATCCTCCTGATCTCTGCCTCCTGAATAGCTAGGATTACAGGTGTGAGCCACCAGTGCCCAGCTAAGAGTCTTCTTTCATGTACACGTACATCATCACACATGTTATAAGGAGTTTATTACCTGATGATGTATAATATTTTACATACACATGTACACTATCATATATTTATTATTTGTGGTACTGGAGTTTTACAGTCAAGATTTTGTACCCACTAGGCAGGAGCTCTACCACAGCCTTTTTTGCTCTGGGATGGCCTGGACCATCAATCCTCCTGATCTCAGCTTCTTGCTTTGGATGACAGTGTCTTGCTGAATTTTTGTCTGGGCTGGTCTTATACCATGGTCCTCCTAATCTAATCTTCCAGGTATCATAATTTATTTTTTTTACATAGATACATATTTTATGCACATTTCTATACATCTTATACACACACATACACACACACACACACACACACAAACAAGTGAGCCGATTGCCTCTTTCTCCCACCCTGCTGGTCTTGAAGCAGCCTGTGCCTAGGAGCTAGGTTGGCCTCTGAGATTTGGAGGTGTGTCCAGCCCACAGTCAGTAGAAGCTGAGGCCTTTAGGCCTGTGGCCACAGCAAAAGCTTCTGCCACCTGAGAGCATGGCCTGGCAGAGGCGCTGGTTGCAGGGAGTGAAATCTGAGCTGTACTGCACATGGCCTTCTGATCCTGAGGCCCTGGGGGAGTGGGAGAGACTGAGTGAGGAAGGGACTTGTATGAGTTGGTGGCACATGGGCTGTGGGGCTTGTTTGGTGGTGCCAGCTCCCTGCTGTCCTCCTTTGACCCTCCTGACCCTCTATGTCAGGGGAATGCATGTCAGGAGAGGATGGGCCAAGGCCTTCCCTGCACCTCCCTAGACTGGCAGCCTCTCTCATGACAGCCCCATGGTGCAACCATGGATATCTAAGTCCCAATACTCTTGGAGACCCAGATCTTCTGTCTCTATGAGTGGGCAGACCAAGGGAGGAGAGGCACCTATAGCATGAAACCTGAGCTACCAAGATTGGGCACAGTCTAGACGGCTCTTCCTGAGATCCCATTGGGAGGGTGTCTTAGGGGTCCCCCTCATGCACATTCAGATATGTGGCTGGAAGAACCCCTGCCCTGCAGGGCCCCCAGCCGCATCCCCATACCCTCCCAGCTCCCACTCCTCCCACCATGCTGCTGTGCCTGGCTCAAAGTCATCCATACACCTGGTCAGGGCCACCCTTCATCTTGGAGATCCATGGGATGAGACGGGGTCAGGCATTGCTGTCCACGTCTCACAACCAAGAAAATGGAATTTGGGAAATTGAGCAACTTGCCCAAACCATGGAGAATCCAAGGTCTGGGGCTGGGTTTCCCAAAAAAGCTCCAGATCCCGGCTCTCTCTGAAAAGCTGCTTGAGTCTCTGGGCAGTGCTGACAACTTAGCCAAAAATACATGTGTGTGTGTGTGGAGGGGGGTCCCCTGCAGGTAGGAGGACAGCAGGGGTTGTGGTATCCCAGGGAGACAGGACCCCCCGATGCCTCACCAGGTCCCCAACATGCAACACATAGCGCAGTTGGTGCCGGGAGAGTCATTTCCCAAAATAGGTATTGACAGAGCAGCAAAGCCAGTGTCATGGGGCAGGTGCTCTTGCTGGCTTGTGTTGCTTTTGACTGCCATTGTGGTACAATGTCCAGGGGGTGCCCAGTGGGCTCAGTATTGGGATCCACCAGGAAGCATACCAGGGAGTGATGGCCAATGAGCTCAGGTGTCCTTCCAGGAGGCTGTGACCAAGTGGGCCTGGCTGGCTAGGGGCCGGGACCCCTCCCAGCTTGCGAATATGGAAGGTTCCTTTCTAAGGTCTCCATTACACAGTGTCCTGGGCTTCAGCCACTGTCCTTCAGAGCATGCTCCAGCCTATGGCCAAACCCAACTCTTGCTGGCATTGGCGATGTTTCAGGGAGAAGGTCTCCAAAAAGGAGGAGGTCTCCGCCTGGCCCTTGGATACTGGGATGTTGTACAAAAAATAATTTTAGGGCATATCAAGGTAGTGACCAAGAAAGTTTTATTAGTTAAGCAAAACAAAGCAAAGATAGAAACATAGTGCCACCCAGACATGGTGTAGCACATCTGATAACAGGTTCCAACAGGGCTCTAGCACCAGGCGTACGTATTGTGAAAAAGTGGGCTGGGGTGGTTGGCCCTGTCACCCTAGGATGAGGACTTTCCATTACTCTGACACCTGGTGTATTTAGTCATGTGTTTTAAATCATTCCTGCTGTTAATGTCTTATCCATGGGGCCCAGAGATTTCCAGGTTGCTCTGCTTATTGAATTTGGGTCATTATGAATAGACCATAAGGGGTAAGAGCAACCCTCTAAACAAAGGCTGGGTTTTGCCAGATGCTCCCTTCAGGACAGGTGTCTGTCTTTGAGGTAAATATTTTCTCTTGCAGACACTTTTTGCCCAGAGAAGTCATTTTCCCATGTGTTCCCACCACCACCCAGGATAAGTGTCTTTCTTTAAGATATCCTTGCTCAGTTCCCAGAGAGCACTAATTATTTGGGCAGGTGGGCAAGGTCAGAGGGAGAGAACTGCTCCTTTTCCTTTTTTTTTTTTTCTTTTTACTAAATGTGGCAGCTTACTGAGGAAGTGTAAGGCTGAAAGCAAAGAAAATCATGCCTGTGTGTTTTTAATCAAGCTGTTCTTTAATAGTGTTATCTCTGAATTCCTGACTCTTGTTTCCCATAGCTCGTTTCCCCTGATCTCTCCTGACCCATTATTATACTGTACTTATGGCCACTGGTTCAGGTCAGCCTGGGAAGATGCATGCTGGGCACCCGAGCTTCTCTGAGGTCACTCAGATTTGCCTGTGGTCTGCTAGGTGATGAGATGTCCACAGCATCTCTCCTCCTCCTCCACTGCCTGCCATTCCCTCCCCTGGTAAGTCCCATGCCCTGTCTACTCTCCTACAGCTCAGTCACGTGACAAGAGCCACACACCCTGTTCGTTGACGTTTGCAGAGTGGGGTGCATGAGCTCAGTGGCCCTCAGGCTGAGTGCAGACACCCACAGCCACATGAGGGTCATCGGGTTTCTTTTCTTTTTTTTTGATGGGACTGGGGCTTGAACTCAGGGCATGATGCTTGCAAAACAGGCACTCTACTTCTTGAGCCACACCTCCAGTCCATTTTGCTTTGGTTATGTTGGAGATGGAGTCTTGAAAACTGTTTGTCCAGGCTGGCCTTGAGCCAGCCTGAATCCTCCCCATCTCAGCCTCCCAAGTAGCTAAGAATGCAGGTGTGAGCCACCCGTGCCTGGCCCAGGTTTCTTTTCCCAGGTTAAGTAAGTGGTATTTTGACAAAGTGTTCAGATATGAGCTGTCGTGAAATGTCCTTTTTGTTTGTTTGTTTGTTTGGAAGAGAAATGATGCCATGTTACCCAGGGAATTAAAAAACAGAGATTTAGTAAAAATTGTGTGTGTGGTTTTGAGACAGGTTCTTACTATGCAGCCCAGGCTAGCCTTTAACTTACAATCCTCCAGTCTCAGCCTCCCAAAGGCTGGGATTACAGGTGTGAGTCACTATACCCAGCTGAGATCTCTTTTTTAAAATAAAGTATTTCAAAATAATTTTTCATTACCAGATATTAACGTGTTGGAGAGCAGGCATGGACCCTGGACTGGGAAATAATGGAGTTTGCACAGCCTCCCCATGGTAGGAGTTTGTGCAGTCTCTCCTCTCATTCTTCCCAGCACCTGGTGTCTTGACCTTTGTTCTCACATCTCCTTGAAGAACACAACCTGCTGTGTCCACACACCAGCCCCCTGATGCAAAACTAGATAAAGTACCAGAACTGTCAGGAGACTTCCCGATGCCAGATCAATCAACACCTTAGATAGGGTGTCCTGTGTGCCTTGATGACTCCAGAACAGATGTGTTGTAATTAAGCTTCATTAGCCTTAGGGAAATTAGCCCACCAGACCTCATTCCTTTTACCTTGCATCAAGAATTGTTGAAGCTTGATTTTTACCCGAGTCTTTTCCTTGTACTGACCTATAAAATAAACACTGGCTCAGGTAGGCGCCCACATTTCCCATCAGGAACGTGCAGCCCTCCCGTCCCCAGCTTTTCTGTTTTATGTCTGTATGTCTGTGTGTCTGTGTGTGTCTTATTTCTCATTCCTCTCCGCTCTTAGTCAGGTTCACGCAGCACACCCACGCAGGTCGTGGGCAAATGGCGCCATTCTTGGGGCCTGACGACAGGAGAACTCTTTGGATAAGGGAGGAAACGCTCCGCGGAGGATGCGTCCAAGAGGAAAGTAAGGTGGGGACAGCGCGCATCGAATGTAGCGGGGAGTCATAAACACGGGACACACTGGATCTAAGGAGAGAGCTCTATGTGCGCATGCTTAAAACTAAAGGTAAATCTAAAGTCTTCAATGTCTAAGAGTGCACTGGACATTAATGTAATTGTTTTGTGTTTCATTGTGGAGTTTTGTGTATGTCTATTGTGTGATTCACTTATTAGTGACAAAAAACTGATAGCTATGGCAACAGTCTCATTAAAAATGGAGACAGACCTAAAACACTTTCCTAAAACTGACTCTTGCCTCAGCTGTTAAAATGAGTCCTAAAGGAACAGAATGGGTCACTTCTCAATCTGCTCCTAAAAGTTTCAAGAAATTACTTCTCAATGTACTTGTGGCCACTTAGTTAATTTTTACATGTTCTTGAGTTCTTGAATCTATGGGCACTTAAATTAACACTTATGGCATGCCTAATTTAAAAACTTTTTTACACACATGTATATTTAAACATCTTTAGGAGGATTTTTTATAAAATTATTGTAAAGAAATACAATAACAAAAAGCTTCTGTTCATCAAAAGAAAGGGTCTCTAAACTGAAGAGAACACCCACAGAGTGGGAGAAAATATTTGCCAGCTACACATCACACAAAGGACTGATAACCTGAATATATAGGGAACTTAAAAAACTAAATTCTCCCAAAACTAATGAACCAATAAAGAAATGGGCAAGTGAACTAAACAGAACTTTCTCAAAAGAAGAAATTTAAATGGCCAAGAAATACATGAAAAAATGCTCACCATCTCTAGCAATAAAGGAAATGCAAATTAAATCCACACTAAGATTCCACCTCACCCCTGTTAGAATAGCCATCATCAGCAACACCACCAACAACAGGTGTTGGCGAGGATGCGGGGAAAAAGGAACCCTCTTACACTGTTGGTAGGGATGTAGACTAGTACAACCACTCTGGAAAAAAATTTGGAGGCTACTTAAAAAGCTAGACATTTGATCCAGCAATACCACTCTTGGGGATATACCCAAAAGACTGTGACACAGGTTACTCCAGAGGCACCTGCACACCCATGTTTATTGCAGCACTATTCACAATAGCCAAGTTATGGAAACAGCCAAGATGCCCCAGCACTGACGAATGGATTAAGAAAATGTGGTATCTATACACAATGGAATTTTATGCAGCCATGAAGAAGAATGAAATGTTATCATTTGCTGGTAAATGGATGGAATTGGAGAACATCATTCTGAGTGAGGTTAGCCTGGCCCAAAAGACCAAAAATCGTATGTTCTCCCTCATATGTGGACATTAGATCAAGGGCAAACACAACAAGGGGATTGGACTATGACCACATGATAAAAGCGAGAGCACACAAGGGAGGGGTGAGGATAGGTAAGACACCCAAAAAACTAGCTAGCATTTGTTGCCCTTAATGCAGAGAAACTAAAGCAGATACCTTAAAGCAACTGAGGGCAATAGGAAAAGGGGAACAGGTACTAGAGAAAAGGTGAGATCAAAAAGAATTAACCTAGAAGGTAACACCCACGCACAGGAAATCAATGTGAGTCAATGCCCTGTATAGCTATCCTTATCTCAACCAGCAAAATCCCTTGTTCCTTCCTATTATTGCTTATACTCTCTCTTCAACAAAATTAGAGATAAGGGCAAAATAGTTTCTGTTGGGTATCGAGGGGGTGGGGGGGAGAGGGAGGGGGCGGAGTGGGTGGTAAGGGAGGGGGTGGGGGCATGGGAGAGAAATGGCCCAAGCCTTGGATGCACAATCAGGTCTAACTAAATTACAGGCATTATTTTATGGACAGTAACCTTAATCTGTTTTATTTTGTCATAAGTAATCTATATTCAATTCTTTTATAATTAGATGTATTAACCAAAGGTGTCTCAAAAAATAAGGCTAACTAAAAAAACAATTTTATTTAAATTTAAAATTCTTACAAAAGTTAATTTTAAAATACAAGTTACAAAGTGAACAAGTAGAAAGGATCTAGATAGGTATTGAATGTGTTTTTTTAGGAAAAGTTAAAGGAAAAAAAGAATGGTTTTGGATGAGAAAGGATTTTTAAAGAAGGGTTTGTCCTAAAGATCGTTCCAAATATGGAGAGGAGGGATAAGGACAAACCATCAGAGGGATCAGAATGTTAAATGAAGGTTCTGAGAAAGTGTTAAAATGTATAATAAAAGCTTCGGTGTGTGATAAAGTTGAAGTTGACTATAATCTAAGAGTTGCCTAAAAGATTTTCTAGGCTCATGTCAAACTAAAGTTTAATTCTCTATGTCCATAAAATAACAAGGCTATCTTAATATTATTCTGCTTTGAATAACATCTGCAAAAAACTGTTATTTGGAAAGATTTTGTCAAGGTAATTACTTGTGTTTTCTGTTGATCTTGTCAAGCTTTAGTACTACTAAATCAGAGTTCATTTACATATTTGCTCATGTGTTTTAAATGACCACCTTGTAACTGTGTTCTGTGTCTAGACTTTTTCTAGATATGGTACATTTACAAAGTTAAAAGTGTCCGTTTATGTAAAATGATGAGCTAAAGCTCTCTTTTATCTAAAAGCGTTACTCTAAACCTTTGACGTAAAAATGCTTAATGAAACTTTTGACAGGTGTGCTGTTTGTAATCAGTGACATTCAGAAAAACCTTGCCATTTGGGCAATCCTGCTACTTAAAACCTGGCCTGTATTAGTTTTCATCAAGTGTTCTGTATGTGGATGAAATGTACATCAAAAATAAGGCTATTTGGGATCACAGGCCTTGGCCCCCTACCTTGAAGACCTGTAACGATGCTAGACTTTTGCAAGCTTGTGTCCACGTGTTCCTAATTGTCACAGGAGCATTGGTGGTGCTGTTTTAATATTATCAGTCATAATTATTTTCCTTAAAATACAGTCTACAATAGAAATAACTAAATGTCTGACAATTCCCAAACTACTTTTCAGTATTTTAACCATGGCTATTCTAAGTCTTTTCATTCTCAGTCTGGGTCCTTCTTCAGAGCATTTGCAATTACCCAGTACCTATTTTCAATTGAGTCAGTCTTCTAAATATTTACTTTTGTTGGCTTTTTTCAAAACCTTTAACTGTTGTCTGCTGACATTCTGCAGCATTTTTAAGTTGTCAGGATATCATCTATAGTCCAGACAGAACTAAAAGTGGATGCCAGGTAAGCCCACTTGTTCTAAACCTCTTTTGTTGCTTATAATTTGCCCAAATGGGACTCATTGTATCTCCAGGTAAGATACAAAAGCAATCCCCTTTTCATATTTGGGACAGCTTATTATTGAGGGACAGACTAGGTAATTTAAAAACTTTAAATGATTTTCAAACATTATTAGGTGATAGAAATTGGCTATGTCCTGCCTTATAACTTACTATCCGTGAACTGTCTCCTCTCTTTAAAATTTCACAGGGAGAGACTCAACCATCATCTCCTAGATGTCTCACACCAGAAGGTCGAATGGCCCTGGCTAAGGTTGAACAAGCTATTCAAAAGTCTCAGGGAACTCGTGTTGATTATTCTCAACCAATACAGCTTCCTATTTTGCCTACTGCAAGTCTACCCACAGGAGTTCTCTGGCAGACTCAGGGTGTACTAGAGTGGCTACATTTACCTCACTCCCCTGCTAGAGTCATCACTCCTTACCATAGCATGGTAGCAAAATTAATAGCCATGGACGTTTTTGCACTGTACAACTGCTAGGAGTAGAACCGTCCCTTATTATTGTCCCATTTACGAAAGAACAACAGGCTTGGTTATGGTGTACTGATACCATGTGACAAAATGCACTGGCAAACTTTACAGGACAGCTTGGAGAACATTTGCCTTCCTCTAAACATCTTAATTTTGCTTCTCAACATGCTTTTACATTTCCTCACAGTATCCAAGAGGATCCCATGCCTCAGGCTCTTGTGATTTTTACTGATGCTTCAGGTTCTGGAAACACTGCTTACTTTTCCTCTCAAGGACAAAAGGTTGTACAAACAGGTTTTTCCACTGCTCAATGTGCTGAGCTTCAGGCAGTTATATTGGTTTGTCAGGACTTGGCTTATGTTCCTTTTAATTTGTACACAGATAGTGCACATGTTTATGGTGTACTTAAGACTATTGAAACTGCTTATATAGGACCTGATAACGATGAACAGATTTTTCATCTCTTCCATGAGTTAAGGGCTTTATTACAACAACACCAACATCCCTATTTTGTGGGCCATCTCTGGTCCCACCCTGGCCTTCCTGAGCCATTGGCAGAGGGCAATTGCCAGGCCGATGCCTTGGTTTCTCCATTAATTTTACAGGTGGATACCTCATCACCAGTAAACCAGGCCATACAAAGTCATTCTGAGTTCCACCAGAACTCCAGAGCTCTCCATAAACATTTTTATATCACCCCAGAACAAGCTCGTCAAATTGTTAAGTCCTGTTCAGAATGTGCTCCTCATTTGCCTGTGCCCAGAAAGGGAGTTAACCCTCATGGTCTTCATCCTCTATCATTATGGCAGATGGATGTTACTACACTCCATCTTTTGGATGACAGCATTCTGTCCTTGTTGTCATTGATACTTACTCTGGTTTTGTTTTTGCCTCTCCAAGATCAGGAGAAGCAACACGCCATGTCATAGATGACTGTTTAGCCGCCTGTGCTGAGATGGGCAAGCTGCTCCATATTAAAACTGGTAATGACCCAGGCTATACATCTACTGCCTTCAAGGCTTTTTGTTCCTCCTACACAGTTCTTCATACCACAGGCATGTCCTACAATCCCCAAGGCCAAAGCTATAGTAGAATGAGCTCACCAAACTTTAAAACTTCAATTGCAAAGACAAGAAGGGGGAGACAGCTCCCTGGCCACTCAAATTAACAAAGCTCTTTTTACTTTAAATTTTTTAAATTGCTTTGAATCTGGCTTTACTCCAGCTGAAAAACATTGGGAACATCGTAATAAACAACATCTGCCACAGGTATTGTGGAAAGATGTAAGACTGGGGCCTGGCATGGCCCTAGCCCACTCTAGTTATGGGGCCGAGGCCATGCTTGTGTTTTTCCTAATGGTGGAGAAAGCCCAATTTGGGTACCCTCCCGGTTTGTGAAGACGCATGGAAACATAAGCCATCAGATGCAGAAGCTCCACCTGATGGAGGAGGAGAGGAGATCCTGTCACTGAAAGCAGTAAGGAACCATCTTTACTGGTCCTACAAGAGTCAACATCATCACCTTGACAAACTCAGTAAACAACCCGGGGATCGACCCCTCAACTTGGGGTCAAATAAAATGCTTGGCAGATATGGCCAAGAATGCCATTAAGGGGTGGGGACAGGAAGGAACTCCTGCTGTTCTTCTGCTAGCTATGATCACCATCATTAGTCAACAGGTAAATGCTGCAGAAGCCCAGAACTTAGTGCATTGTGCCTCATCCACCTCTGCTTCATGCAGTTACCTGGAAAAGTCCACCTATATCAGTTTTTACTAATGACCCTGAGCTGGTAGGAGGTCACTCCTACTTTCACTAATTATAATTTCACAGGACAAGCTGTTGCTTTACCCATATGTCTGGGGAATTTGCCTCATTGTCTCCCTCTCACGCCTATTTGGAAAAGTGCTCTGTATGGAATGGTACTCAGTTTCTTGATAAAAAACTAGAATTTTTTGGCTTTAATGCCACTGAGCTGTCTAATGCTACACACCGGCCTCACGTTCCCTGCCGTCATGACAAATGCAATCCCTGGCACCCCCATAAGGGAGCCTCGTGGGAACAATGTATGTTTGCTTCTCCAATGGCTATTAATGTTACAGACTACAAGCTTGGGTATTGGTCTCATAGGCACTTCTGAAACCAATATTATGGGGTATTGGACCACCCCTCTGGTGGGACCAGATGAGGAACCATTCAATCAGATATATGGAAGCATGGAGTTCTACTGCTAATATCAATCTAACCAGCCATTCAGGCAGCTCTGTTATTAAAGGATTGCAAACTTGTGTTCAACATCCTTTTGCTTTATTGGCTGGATCAATCAACATTTCTAGAAATGGAACTATTGTTTATATCTCTTGTTCTAATTGCAATTTAACCTCATGTGTGGACAATTACATAAATGGCAGCCTATTATAGTAAAACAAAGCCCCTATATCTTGGTACCTACGATTCATGGGACCATGGTATCATGATAGAGGACTACAGGTTGTCAAAGAAATAAAATCATTATTAGTAAGAGAAAAGTATTTGTAGGGTTCTTGATAGCAGGCATTGTGGCAGCCATCACTGCTATTGCCACCATGGCTACTGCTGCAGTAACCCTCTCCCAAACATTCAAAATGCTCTTTATGTTAGTACATTAACACAAAATGTCAGTTATGCCTTTCAACAGCAAGTTGCTATAGGTGAGAAAATTGATATCCACTTAAATTCTCTAGAATCTGCTTTGCTGGCTATGGGAGATGAAGTTCAAACGCTGAAATTCCATCAAGATTTACTGTGCCATGCAGGCCTCTAACCTGCACCCTACAATGCCACAGGCTTCCCATGGAAACTCGTTAAAGCACATGTCATGGGAGCCTGGGAAAATAACAATGACTCTCTTAACTTACAAGCCTTAAGACAGCAAATTTTAGCCATGCAGCAAGCACGTGATCAGGTGTCTGCTCCTGCAGATATAGCAAAAACAATGTTAGATGAATTGCAAGGATTTAACCCTTTTAATACTCTGAAATATTCCTTTTGGTATTTCATTGGCATTGTATTAATGATTTGTTGTTTTTGCTTGCTTTCAGTTGGAACTTGAAAAATCAAAAGGCATCTCCTAGGATTAAACATAGAAATGCTTCAGGAGCTTTTAAGAAATAGAGTAGGGGGAGATGTTGGGGACCAGGCATGAACCCTGGGCTGGGAAATAGTGGAGTTTGCACAGCCTCTCCATGGTAGGAGTTTGCACAGTCTCTCCTACTCTCATTCTTGACCTTTGTTCTCACATCTCCTTGAAGAACACAGCCTGCTGTGTCTGCATACCACCCCCTGATGCAAAACCAGATAAAGTACCAGAACTGTCAGGAGACTCCCTGATGCCAGATTAATCAACACCTTAGACAAGGTGTCCTGTATGCTTGATGACTCCAGAACAGATGTGTTGTAAGTAAGCTTCATTAGCCTTAGGAAAATTAGCCCACCAGACCTCATTCCTTTTACCATAGATCAAAGAATTGTTGAAGCTTGATTTTTACCTGAGTCTTTTCCTTGTACTGACCTATAAAATAAACACTGGCTCAGGTAGGCGCTCATGTTTCCCATCAGGAACGTGCAGCCCTCCCGTCCCCAGCTTTTCTGTTTTATGTCTGTATGTCTGTGTGTGTCTTATTTCTCATTCCTCTCTGCTCTTAGTCAGGTTCACGCAGCACACCCACACAGGTCGTGGGCACTAAAATGCATTACAAAATGAGTTATTAAAACAGTGATGTACTAGGACAAGGGCTGAATATCAATGCAGCAGATTCTTGGTCACCTAAAGAGAACGAGACCTAGGGAGGATTTGCACACAGGTAAGGTGGCATGGTGACATATCCAGCCTCATCAGAGGGCCTTGGCTGGATGTGCTGCCATCTGCCCTCAGGTGACTCAGGTTGCCAATATCTCCCCTTCTGAGAGGAACCTGGGTGGAATAGGTGGGTTGTTCAATAAAGGACTCTGATCCTGTCCCACCACACAAGCCAAAGTAAGTCCAGGTGGATCAGTTGTAAATCAGCAAACTGAAATTAATGAAAGACGAGAGACAACATGAACAAATACTGCTGTAAACATTTAAGCCCCATCTGTAAATAAGAGGAGACCCGCATCCAGCTGGCCCTGGGCCTTGGCCAGGCTGAAGCACATGAGCCCAGGTCCTCAGAATGTCATCAGATCCTGAAGGAATTCTCAGCCAGGGAAGGTGTGGGGTGGACAATTGAGAAAGTAGTCTGTCTTCTCCTGATCATTCAGACAATGCCCTAACCCTCAAATCAGGGTTTCACTACCTGGCTGGGGACAAGCTGTCAAACAGGTGCCCATATTGACCACAGCCTCTGAGTCCTGGGGCTGAGAGGCCCACAAAAACCCCCAACTGCTATAGCCCAAGGGCCACTAGACTTAGTCTGCAGAGAGAGTGTGATGGGGAGCTCCTGCTGGCCTCAGGGATCTGACCCTGCAGTGACTAGGGCTTCCACAAGGCTGTTCCTTTCTCCCTACTTCCATCAGTAATGGCCCAGCTGGAGGTGCCAGGGTGGTGCCCAGCTGAGGTTCGCAGGCTGGGGCTGAGGGGAACTCTGGAGGACTGGTCCTCTCCTCCTCTGTGGGGCTCAGCAGCATTGACATCTGCCTGGTTGCCTGACACACGTGGAGAAAAATCCAGGGCTGGGGGGATGACCACCCATGGGAACTGTGAATCTACATGGCACAAGCCATGTAGCTTGTGCCCTGCTCCCGACCCAAGGTTCATCACTAGGCTGAAGACTGCCCAGTCTCCCCAACTCTGGACAATCATTGCTGTGGCCCGTCCTCCCACAGTAGTCAATGTCACCTTCATGCCCTGACACAGCATCACTGTTCAATGAGCCCACAGCTTCTGGGGCAGTTTCTGACCTGTGAATTTAAAGTAAGCATTAAAAGTGTTTATGGCTGTGAAATGTGGTGGGTGGGGGACTGACGGTGAGCGGGAGGGGGACTTCTCTGGCTGCCTGAGACCCCTCAATCCCCACAGCAAACCAGGAATGGGAGGTTGCTTCCTTCTCCTAGTAGAGGCCATCAACAGCACAACTGAAGAGGCAGGCCAGGAAGGAAACAGGAAGTGTGCTTTCTGCTCCAGCCAGCCTTGGTCCTGCCCACTTGACCAGAGAAAGACACAAAATGCAAAAGTGGACAAGAAATGAGTCAGGATCCATAGAGTGATTTGTAAATAGGAAGTGCACAACACTCTACAGTGAATTAGAATTGATGGTGTTTGCTACATAGAGTGTGCAATGACCACTTGTATTTCTAAATGCTGGAAACAAACAGGAAGTGAAGTTTTATTTTAAAAGATGACACATTACTTGGGAAGCAGAGATTGGAAGGATTGTGGTTCAAGGTCAGCCTGGGGGAAAAAAAAAGTTAGCAAGACCCCACCTGAATCAGTAAGTTAGTGTGGCCATAGGGGCCTAGCATCCTAGCTCTACAGGAGATGTAGGTAGGAAGACATGATCCAGGCCAGCTCCAGGCAAAAATGGAAGACCCTATTCAAAAAATAACTAAAGCAGGAGTCTTTGCTTCCATTTCCTGCATGGGGAACAGGAAATGTTCCCCCCCCACATCTATGCTTTATCCTGTTATACTAAAATAAATCCTTGCTAGAACTTAAAGCAAAAAAGACTGGGATATAACTCAAGTGGTGGAGCCACTGCCTAGCAAGTGCAAGACCCCGAGTTCAAACCCCACTACCGCCATAAATAAAAGAGACAAAAGACACAGTCTACTTCTGAGGAATAAGTAGAACAAAAGATGTGCAAGACCTTCTGGAAAGTGTTATAAGAACTTTATTAAAAGGCAGGGAAGATTCCTGAATAAATGGAGAGGCCTCCTGCATGGCTCGCTGTTGTAAAGACATCTGCTGCCTACCAGTTGAATGATGGGTTCACTACAACCTCACTCAAAATCCTAGCAGGTTTTTTTGCGGGAACGAGACAAGCTATTTATGAAGCTGGGACACATGAGGTCTTGCATTGGAGAAGAGACAGAGATGCAAAAGCATGAGCCAAAAGTGAGTGAACAAATCTGGACAAATCAGAAGAGGACCAAGAGTGGTCCTGGCCTTCAGGGGCCCCCAGGTACCCCGAGGGCTGGGTACAAGCACTGGCTGAGACCTCGAGAAGAAAGAGGAGAAGCTCTGGGTCATGCCTCTGTCTCCCTCACAGTTCCAGAAGTGTTTGTGGGGTTTGTGCAGTTTCAGGAAGGCACATTCCTTCTCCTTCATTGGATTACTGATTGGCGTCCTTGGCATGGCCACGCTGGCGTTACTGACCCGCTGTGTCCTCTGGATGATGCTCAGAGCCTCCCTGGTATGGTATCTTTCCCAGTGAGTCCGGGAACCTGATGTAAGCCATGCCCAGAGAAACTATCCAAACCACAAAGCCTCCCAGACCCACGTGGGCTTGGTTCTGTTGGCGGGTGACCCAGTTGGAATCAAACCCTAATTTTAAAAAAAGAAAAATGTGTTTAGACTCACCAAATAGAACCTTCTGGAAAATTGTTGTAATAATCAAGACCAGGAAAGGATTACTGAGTACCCTGACTTTGATTCTAAATAAACATCTGCAACAAACTTCAGTTCTCAGTTCTAGTCTCAATATTTGCAGGAAGCATTTCAGTAGCAGATGCAGTCACATTTTTATTGGTTTTTCCCTCTCATTCCTCTTCACAACCAATAAAGAAGGATGAACATTTTACATCTTTCTTGCATAGATTCACTGCAGGGAGCTCTTCACATCTTCACAGAGATGCCTGGTGATGCCAAAGAAAGCCATTACTTTCACCAAGAAAAAAAAGCAAGAATTAGTGTTGGCGGCCAAGAGGTAGGACACACCCATGTGCATGGAGAACAGATGTGTTCTGAAAAGTCGCCTCTTCTATGATTTTCTGTATGACTTATTATATTTTTTATGCTGACTTGCCCCATAAAATTAAAGTTATGTTTCCAAAAAGAATAAAGGACACACAATAATTCTCTGACTAATGCTAATAAGATTCCCATAAGCCATAAAAACGAAGAAGGTTCATAAGTTTATTATAAAAATAATTTATGTGGCCATTGTTTCTGTTTCCCCATTTACTGGGGACACAACTGAAGTCACACACGAGTAAGGCTCCAGTGCGGTGTTTCAGTTTCCGTAGAGGCACATACTTCTTTAGGGACATTAAAATTCAAATACCATAATGAATCTGAAGCAGGAGCAAGTGTCTTAAGTCTTCCATTTTCATGCTATATGAACTTAGTGTGTATAACCCTCTTAATTTGGTTTAGTTTGTTCTTATCATTTGAACTTTATAGAATCACATTGTTCTGCTTGCCTCAGTTTTCCCTTCCATGCTGATGGACTGGACTGGCTGTTACCTAGTTTCACATCCAGCTCCCTGACTCTCTTCCCATTATCCTTTCTACTTCCAGCAGCAAAGGACTTCCTTTCCCCAAAGAAGTCTCTTGCTCTTTCCAGTCTCTAGGCAGAGCAAGCTTCAGGAGGCTTCCTGGGGGATAGCAGTAATGAAATGTGCTCCTTGCTATGGAAGATCTACTGGGCATCACATACACTGAAGACAGAGGACCCTTGGAGTGGCCACACTCGTCATGGCACTACCCTTCCTAGCACTTGCTGCTATCTGAAGTTGCTGGTAAGACCACTGCTAATGTCTTCCTACTAAAATGTAGCCTTCACAGGCACTCAGCAGATAACTTGTCAAATGAATGGCTATGTGAGTGAAGTGGTGGGTACAAGAATGGATGGGTATGTGAGTGGTGGATGGATGAGAAGGTGGTTGGATGAATGAATGGATTGGCAAATGGGTAGGAGGATGAGTGGATGGATGCATAGGTAGTGGATGGATGGATTGATGGATGGATGAGCAGATGAATGGGTGGATAGGTGGGTAAATGGGTGGGTGAATGGATGGGTAAATGAGTAGGTGGATGGATGGATGTGAATGGATGGGTGGATACATGAATAAGTGGATGGATAGATAGATATGGATGGATGGATGTGGATGGATGGATAGGTACATGATGGGTACTGGTGGAATTGTCCAAATGGATTCCAGTGATGCCCTATCAGCGGGGACTTTGACATGGGTGAGAAGAAAGTCCTGGCCCTCCCTTCTTAGATCTACCTGTCAGCATGATAAAAGCGAGAGCACACAAGGGAGGGGTGAGGATAGGTAAGACACCCAAAAAACTAGCTAGCATTTGTTGCCCTTAATGCAGAGAAACTAAAGCAGATACCTTAAAGCAACTGAGGCCAATAGGAAAAGGGGAACAGGTACTAGAGAAAAGGTGAGATCAAAAAGAATTAACCTAGAAGGTAACACCCACGCACAGGAAATCAATGTGAGTCAATGCCCTGTATAGCTATCCTTATCTCAACCAGCAAAAACCCTTGTTCCTTCCTATTATTGCTTATACTCTCTCTACAACAAAATTAGAGATAAGGGCAAAATAGTTTCTGCTGGGTATCGAGGGGGTGGGGGGGAGAGGGAGGGGGCGGAGTGGGTGGTAAGGGAGGGGGTGGGGGCAGGGGGGAGAAATGAACCAAGCCTTGTATGCACATATGAATAATAAAAGAAAAAGGAAAAAAAAAAAGATCTACCTGTCAGGATCAAATTTGAGGCCAAAGGTCTTGTGGCATTACCAGAATAATGTGACATGTGTACAGTGGCCCCTGGTGCTGCTTAGACTTCAACTCTAGGGCCAAGACAGGAGTGAGGGCTAGAGAGAGAGAAGTGTTCTACTTAGTGTCACACTTGGATTCTCAAACTATTTCAGATTCCTAACTTCTCAAGCTAGTCTTCAGAATCTGAGGCCTTTTAAATCTGGCCATTATAAGTCTCCATGTTTTAAGAAACTACCTAGTTGTTTCCTTTTCCTTCCTTCCTTCCTTCTTTCTTTCCTTCTTCCTTCCCTCCCTTCCTCTCCTCTTCTCTTCCTCCTTCTTTCCCTCCTGGAACAAGGGGTAGTAATTCTCCCCTGTTATGAGTAAACCTCATGCCAATTAAACACACTTTCCTATTTGTGGCTGTTCAAAGTGGACATGTCTGAATCTGGGAAGGTGTGACTGGGTGGTTGGGTTGGTGGTGTGTAGACATTATAGACATTGCCTAGCCTATGATGAGGTTCACCAGGAGGAAGGAGATGAGGGGCCTCTCTCTGTGCAACTCCTGACCCTGATCAGGGGTCTGGGCACTGTACTCAAACTGCACAGTGAACTGAATTTTGTTTTGCAGTACCGGGGTTTGAACTCAGGGACTTGCACTTGCTAGACAGGTGCTCTGCCATTTGAGCCATGATATTGGAGCATAATGGACAGGTTAAAACACCAGAGGTTGGTATCCCATCAGGAATTCTGGAATGGGTGGTAATGAGTTTCATCTGCTACACAGCAAATTACCAACATAGTGGCCTTAAACAGCACCCACTTGTACTATTTCCATGGGTTAAGATCAGCATGGCCCTCTGCTCAGGGTCTGATCTATAGCAACCTGAGTGTCTTCCCAGCTGTGCTCCCAGGCGGAAGAATGATTTTCCTCTGGGCAAGGAACTGAGGGCCCTGGCTTCTACTGGCTGTCAGCTTGGTGCACATCCTGGTCTCAGAGGACAACCGAGCTTCCAGGCTGCTCCTGCCCCAGCTCACAGCCTGGCTGTCTCCTGCTTCAAGGCCAGAAGGAGGGAGCAAGAGGCAGTCAGTTCTCCTCCCTCTCCTCTTTCCTTCCTTCCTTCTCTCTGCGTGTATGATCTATCTATCTATAAAAATAGATATATGATGTGTGTAAAATGTAATATGTAATAAATTCCTTATAATATGTGTGACGATGTATGTGCGTATAAACTAACATAACCAAAGGGTTGTAAAGCTAACAAATGAACCTGAGTGACTCAGTTTTCTACCTAGACTCCATTTTATGCTGGCTCCTGTCTAACCTTGCTTATCTTTTTCAGACCAGACCCCGCTGGGAACTTCTCTGTTCTATTCTGAGACTTCTGAAGATCCGTGTCCCCAAACCTCACCCCAGTCAATGTGCTGTTCTAATTAGGATACCCACCCCACCATCTGTCAAAGGGACCAGTGACCACCTGTTCCACTCCCCACCCATGTTCCTACAACCCCTGCCTCACAAAAGCCCTTAAAAACTCACACCCACTGCCCCACGGAAAGGATGGTATCTATAGCATCTGGCCCTTTCCTCCTTTGGAGCATAAATAAACCACTGTCTCTGCTTTAATTCCAAACTTTGTGAACTCTTTCACACCCTACACACAGGCTACACAACTGTGACCTCACAGTTCTGTTGGCCCGTATGGGGGTCTTCCTCATGGGAATGTCCCACCATGAAGGTGGTTTATATATCCCCTTCTCTGGGACCAACCTCTCACTGATTTGGTAAGTTCACTTAAATTCTGCTTTCAGGCAACTTGAGGAGTCAAGACATTTCTCAGGGCATGGTGACAGTTCTTTTGGCTTACAATTAAAAAACCCCTGACATCAGCCTGTCACCATTCTCTAGGTGAGAGCTGTTCAGGCAGGAATGCCCACTTGACAGACCTCTTTTTGTCTTTGGGTTGGTACTCACCAGTGGTTTTGGGATACTGAAACTCAGGAAGTTCCCGTAGGTCATTCTGTCCCTCCCAAATTCACTCCTCTCTTCTTCCTTGTACTTGTCGCTATGAGAAACACTCTAATGACACTCCTACATGATCTTTTCTGCCATAATTCTGTGCCTTACCTCCCTAGACTTTGCAGTCTGCCCTCTGCTCAGAGGGAAAGCCTGTTGCTCTCCTCAGACATTTTTTGCACTTCTGGTTACAGTCTAAGCTGATTAACAACCTCCCAGTTTTCTCAGCTGATGAAACTTGTCAATTAGATGAAACCTCCTAGAATACCAGAACAGCCTCTGGGGGTCCACACAGGAAAAGAAATTCTTGGGTTTTTTTTTTTCTTTGTTTTATGTTTGCCATGTCTAACATGACTTCCTTCCTTCTTTCCTTCCTTCCTTCCTTCTTTCCTTCCTTCCTTCCTTCCTTCTTTCCTTCCTTCCTTCCTTTCTTTTTTTGGTGGCACTGGAGTTTGAACTCAGGACCTCATGCTTGCTAGGCTAGGCCAGTGCTCTTAAAGCTTGAGTCACTCTGCCAGTCCTAAAATGTCTTTCTATTCCTTCTGAAAGCCCTTTGGAAAAATCTTGAGTTTCACTGGGAAAGATAAAAAACAGTAAGTTCCTGTCCCTAGGTCAGCCAGTCTAATAGTATGAGTAGAGCTGTACAGGACCCTATGGGAGGGAAAAGAGACAAAGAAGGGAGCTGAGACTGCAGGAAATCTCAGTAGAGATCCTAGTGGAGGGTCCCCATCACAGGTAGAAGGAGTCCCTGGACTCAAGGGTTTTATGGGCCAGGTGCAAGATGAAAAGGGAAAAGGAGAGGATCCAGGGAAGATAGCAGAGCACAGGATAGAGGAGGTGGAGTACCCAGGGTGTGTTGTGGGGGTGAAGCTGGGAACAGACTTTGTCTACCAGACAGAGCAAGGGCCCTGGCTCTGCAGCCACCTTCCTCTCTAGCTTTGGCTCCTGCTCCTCCCAGGGCCTGAACACCACAGTACAGAGGAGGAAAATAACTCACTTGGTCCCCAGTACCTCTCCAGCTCCATGGATGTCACATCTACAGGCACAGGGTCTGCATTCTGCTGGGCAGTTCTGCCAGACCACTACCTCGTCATATCCTCTTTCTACCCACAGAAAAAGACAAAGAAAAGGGGGTGGGTGGGAGGATCCTAACTCAAAATCCTCCAGTTTATTAAGTCAGGGACAGATTTAAGGGAATCAGTTACATCAGTTGTGATCTATACATTTTTCTTAAAACATGAGTCCGTCTTGTTATCCCCTAAGGAAAATAATAATTAACCTATGGCTAAAAGGTTTGAGAGTACTCTAAATTAATATAGTTGTTTATATGTGTTATTTTTGCCCATTAATATATCAAGCATTCACCGAAAACTTCTTTTGCTTCTGGAATTCCAGAAAAAAACTAATTACTGAAGCCAGTTTTCAGTTATGTTCGCTTTATGCATGCTTAAATGAATAATATTTTTTACATTCCTCATTTAAACAGTTGTGTTTAATGTTTGTGTGTCTGTGTGCATGCCTATAAATACCTCTGGTGGAAGGTGGGATAAAGGAGAATGGTGGAGGGGGTGAATTCAAGTATGGTGTATTTGATATACTGTAAGAACTTCTGTAAATACCACAATGTACCCCCACCCGGGACAGCAATTAAAAAAAAATCTTTAGGATGGTTCGTACACTACTATAATAAAGTTAATATGCAAAAGCAGTTGTCTCTTAAACTTATGTTGTTAGGACCCGGAATCCTATTCCCCCGAGAGACAGAGAGCCAGGCGTGAATGCAATCTACAAAGCAGAGTTTATTGGGCTGGCTAGCCAGGGTCGAGCTCCCACACGGACACGCAGGACCGGTTAGGAAAACACGACCCTGAGCCTCTTTAGGGGAAATCTTATATAGACCGGGGTGGCGTGCATATTTTCGTTATCAACATTGGGCAAGCAGGCAGAGCACATCTTGCGCGTACCTCACATCTTGCACGTACCTCACATCTTGCATGTACCCCCCGCTCACATTCCCCACGTTCTATATGCCCTAACTGAGCCCTGCCGCATTGCTTATCTTATCTACATGGGATGTTTGGTACTGGTTTCTCCAACAAGGGGGTTGGGGCCCGCTGAGACCTCCTATTCCTTTCATTCCCCCCTTTTCTTACGGCCTAAACTGAGGAATCATTTTCAAGGGGATGAAGAGCCTGATATTGTTGGCGGAGGACCAGAAGTTGGATAGTATTAATTCGACTTTTGACAAAAGTCATAAGTCGGTTTAGAATCCAGGGTCCTATGGTAACAAGTAATAGGATGATTATTATTGGCCCTGCCAATGCAGATAAAAGGGTAGCCAACCATGGGGACTGGTTAAACCAAGACTTGAACCAGCTTTCCCCGGCCTCTCTTTCTCGTTTTCTTTGTTCCAGGCTCTTTCGAAGTTTAGACATGGAGTCACGAACAACTCCGGTATGGTCAGCGTAAAAACAACATTCTTCCCCTAGAGCAACACATAGTCCCCCCTTTTGGAGGAACAACAAGTCCAGACCTCGTCGGTTTTGAAGTACTACCTCAGACAGGGAAGTGAGGGATTTTTCTAGGTGGCTAATGGAGGTTTCTATTCTCTCTATATCTTCGTCTATGGCTGCACGCAGCGAAGACATCCCTTTCTGCTGGGTGGCCAAAGAAGCTATGCCGGTTTCTGCTCCCGCTAACCCTAGGCTGAGTAGGGTAGCAATAGTTACTGTGGAAATAGGTTCTCTCTTTTTCCTTTTTTCAACCATTTTTGTATTCCAGTATGAATATAGACTCTCTTCCGAATGATAGAGGATGCGGGGCAGCACAGCCACTATAACACAGAATTCTTTAGAGCTGTTAAACACCTTAGTTGATAGGCACGGGGTGAGTCCGGACCGCGAGCATAGCCACCACCCATTGTCCTTTGGAATTACCCATTTAATAGCATTTTCCCAGGTAGAACTGGCGTTAATAACAGTACATAAGTCCCGTCTGTTCTTTGGCACTTTTCCTAAGCAGGTTCCTTGGCTGCTTACCTGCTGTATGGTCAGACCTCTCTTACGGTCTCCCCAGGAACATTGAGTAGGGTTTTCCTCAGATGAGGTATCGTGAGTGGTGTTTAGCCCTATTGCCTCATAGAATGGGGGCCTCACATCATAACATAACCAACAGGAGTTAGTCATGTTAGGGTTGGTGTGGTTTAACGTCAGGAAGGCAGCACCCACTAGCTCCCAGAGGGGGTCTTTAGATCTGGTCATGAGACTGGGCCTCACCAGGGGAGGGCTGGTTTCTGATGGTCTTGGAGTTGTAACATTAGCCCGGGCTATGGTTGAGGGAAGGTGATGAGCTGTGGAAGGTCGGGGAGGTGGCTTTACATAGGGTGGCCTAAGTACCTTATTAGGGCCTATTGTTAGAGTAGAGACTGGTTGTCGCACACACCGCAAAGTAAAAAGGGCTCCTGGATGATTTGTTTTGTAGAGTCTGACTCCCCAGGATTTACCCAATTCCCAATTCGTTGCCTTTTTTCCTAAATCAGTGAAATTTATCATAATGGGATTACAATTGGGGGGAGTTGGGCATCCCTTATTTATAGGTCTAGGTTGGTGGTATGTAATGCCAGATTGAGAGACTCTACTTAATTGAATAAGGTCCCCCTGTTTGGGGGGTGGCCACCATATATCCCCTGAGCTCTCACAACCCCATGACTTACAATAATAGTCTGCGATTCCTCCACATTTTTTTCTGTGGTTGGGTTGGGGAGCGGGGCAGACATAGAAGTAACTTTGGCGCAAATCCCATTGTCCCCTGCCAGTGAATAAGGCCCTTAAGTCAAAGTATAATTCTGGGAACCAGGTGCTGGGAGGGGTCACCTTGGAGGTCTGGTTAAGAATGTCTCCTGTGGACACATCTACAATCATCCAGGTCAGGTTAAAAGGTTGATGTGGATTTGTATGCCCCCAGCAAGTGGTGGACAGGGTTAGAAAAAGGAATAAGGTTACCGAGGTCCAGTATGAAGTTTGAGTTTGAAAAAATTGTCCTTGTTGTGGGACACCCTTCTTGTTGGCAGGAAGCCTTTCTTCATAGCTACCGGATCTGCCGGTCTGATGTGGGTGTAGTGGACCCAGGTGATAATCCCATTCTAGGAGGGCTGCAGAGCATCTGGAGTGTTCTCGTTTTTCGGAGCATCCCGTATCAGCCGGAGCTTGAGTGGGTTTGTTGGATGCTTCCGTGCAGACCAATTTTCCTGTTTTTTCTCCGGAGGGTGAGCCCGTCTTACATGGGAATGGTGTACCCATGCTGCAATCCCGTCGACCTTGAGGGCGGTAGGGGTAGTAAACAGTACAACATAAGGTCCTTTCCATCTAGGCTCTAGGGTTTTGGACTGATGTCTTTTAACCCATACCATATCCCCCAGGACTATGCCATGCTCCGTGTTCGGGGTCCTCTCTGCAGTATGGTACGCTTGAATTAGGGGCCATATTTGTTGTTGTACTTTAGCTAAAGCCTGTAGAGTAACACGATAATTTGGGGCCAGATCACCTAGTCTCGGGCTTAAGGTCCTCTGAATGATGGGGGGTGGAGCCCCATACAGGATCTCAAAGGGAGTTAGCACGTGGACATATGGAGAGTTCCAGACCCAGAAGATGGCCAAGGGAAGGAGTGTCACCCAATCACCGCCAGTCTCCAGGGCCAATTTGGCTAAGGTCTCCTTTAGTGTCCTATTCATCCTTTCTACTTGCCCTGAGCTCTGGGGGTTATATTCGCAATGTAGCTTCCAATTGGCCCCCATAGTCTGGGCTAGTCCCTGCAGGACTTTACTAACAAAAGCCGGACCGTTATCTGACCCAATTGCCTCGGGCACCCCATATCTGGGTATGATTTCCTCTAGCAAAGCCTTTGCCACTACCTGACTCGTCTCCTTCTTTGTAGGAAAAGCCTCCACCCAGCCTGAAAAGGTATCTATGAATACCAGCAAATATTTGTACCCAAACTTTCCCGGTTTTACCTCAGTAAAATCCACTTCCCAACTTCTTCCCGGAGCCCTCCCCCGTTTCCGAGTACCTGTATGGTGCCCCTCCCTTCGTCCTGGTTTCATGATTGTGCAGCTGGCACAATCTTCCACAATTTGGCGGACTGCTATGGTCTGGTTCGGAAATCGGAGCTGCGCAGATGTCAACAAGTCTAGTAATTTTCTCCGCCCCAAATGGGTGGACTTATGTAAGTTAGCCAACAGGAATCGTCCGAGTTTTTCAGGCAGAATTAACTTGCCTTCCAAGTCGCTTTTCCATCCGTCTTCCCCTTCTCTAAAGGGGGAGTGGGCTCTCATCCAAGTGAAATCTTCTGTGGAGTATTCTGGTCGGGGGGGTAGCAGAGGGAGCTCTGGGACTGGCACGTCTATCGCCGCAACCGTGGAAGGTTGCCCTGTCTCCATGGGAGGACTCACCATTGCTACTCTCTTTGCTTCTTGATCTGCTCTGTTGTTACCGACAGCTTCCGGCGTCTTGGCAGACTGGTGGCCTGGGACATACATCACTGCCACTGCCTTTGGTTTTTCCACTGCCATTAATAGACGCTGGACTTCGGCTAGGTTCTTTAGATGTTTTCCTTCTGCTGTGCGGAATCCTCTTTCGCGATAGATGGCCCCGTGGACATGGATGGTACCGAAAGCATAGCGGCTATCGGTGTAGATATTGACTCGCTTTCCTTTTGCCCTCTCCAGGGCCTCTGCCAAGGCAATTAATTCTGCTTTTTGGGCTGATGTTCCGGGTGGGAGGGCGCTGCTCCATACCGTATTTCCTTCTTGGTCGACTACAGCTGCCCCTGCCCTTCGGGCTCCATCTTGGAAAAAACTGCTTCCATCCGTGTACCAGTTTAATTTGCAGCCGGACAGGGGGGTATCCTTTAGGTCAGCCCGTACCTGTGTAACTTCAGAGAGGAATTCTTTGCAGTTATGGACAGGTGTCTGCAGTTCCGGGTTAGGCAACAAGGTGGCAGGGTTCAGGATTACGGGATCTGTGAATGTGATCCGAGGGGAATCCAACAAGAGCCCCTGGTAGTGGGTGAGCCTGGCATTCGTCATCCATTTCCCAGGGGGTTGTTTAAGGATTCCCTCCACCGGGTGAGGGGCCGTTACCCAGAGGGCCTGTCCAAAGGTTAGTTTATCGGCTTCTCTCACCACACGGCAATGGCCGCTATGATGCGGAGGCAGGGGGGCCATCCTGCCGCTACTGCGTCTAATTTCTTGGAAAAGTATGCCACTGGTCTCTTCCAGGGACCTAGCTGTTGGGTCAAGACTCCTTTGGCTACCCCCTTTTTCTCATCTACAAACAGAGTGAATGGTCTTGTAGGATCTGGCAAGGCTAAGGCAGGGGCCTGCAAAAGAGCGTCTTTTAGCTGATCAAAGGCCTGTTGTTCTCTCTCTCCCCAACTCCAATCTGGAGCTTCTTTGGTGGCCTCATATAGGGGTCTGGCTATTTCCGCAAATCCTGGAATCCAGAGTCTACAGAATCCCGCGGAGCCCAGGAATTCTCTCACCCCCCTAGTGGATGTCGGGGATGGGATAGCCAGAATAGTCTGTTTCATGGCATCAGTCAGCCATCTTGCCCCATCTGCAATCCGATAACCCAAATATGTCACTGACCTTTTACAGATGTGAGTTTTCTTGGCACTTGCCCGATACCCCAGCTCACCTAATTCCGTTAGCAGGTGTTCAGTAGCCTTGATGCACTCCTCTCGGGTTTCTGCCGCTAACAGTAAGTCATCAACATACTGTAATAGAGTGACTCGTGGGTGGCTCCGATGAAAAGGTTCCAGGTCCTGGCTCAGGGCCTCATTAAACAGGGTGGGAGAGTTTTTAAATCCTTGCGGCAGTCTGGTCCAAGTGAGCTGTCCGGATTGGCCCCCATCTTCTTGCCATTCGAAAGCAAATAGCGGCTGACTAATTTCTGACAATGGAATGCTGAAGAAAGCATCTTTCAAATCAAGGGTTGTATACCATACTTGCGAGGGGGGTAGGTGGCTGAGCAAGGTATAGGGATTCGGAACGGTGGGGTGAATGTCCTCCGTCCGCTCGTTTACCTTTCATAGGTCTTGCACAGGCCTATAGTCCCCGCTTCCCGGCTTTCGGACAGGGAGCAGAGGAGTATTCCAGGCAGACTGACAAGGCCGCAGTACTCCTTCCTTTATTAGCCTGTGGATATGAGGGGCTATGCCTCTTCGGGCCTCCTCAGGCATAGGATACTGTTTCACCCGAATGGGGAGAGCAGAAGCCTTCAATTGTATAACTACGGGCGGGAGGTGTTTGGCAAGGCCGGTTCCCGCAGTCTCTGCCCAGGCCGTGGGAAATCTTTTTACCCAATGAGTCATGTCCCCTCCTGGTTCCTGTTGACTCTCAAACAGACGATGCTCGTCAGCCAATGATAGGGACAAGACATGAATCGGGCTCCCTTCTCGATCAGTCACAATTATTCCATCTGGTTCAAAATGGATATGGGCCCCTATTTTGGTGAGTAGGTCCCGTCTGAGCAGGGGAGCGGGGCTCTCAGGGACAACCAGGAAGGAGTGTGTGACCTGGTGTTTTCCTAAGTTCACCTTTCTTTTGGTAGTCCATGTACATAACTGCGTACCGGTGGCCCCCTGAACAACACTTGTTCGTGCCTTGTTCAAAGGTCCATGTGCCTTGTTTAAAACCGAATACTGGGCGCTGGTATCCACCATGAACCCCATCGGCTTCCCCTCCACATGTATTGTTACCCAGGACTCGGGGAGGGGGCCCGAGCCCCGTCTCCTTCAGTCCTCTTCTCCGGCTAGGAGGACTCTGGCCTGCTCTACTGCTCGTTCCCTTTCCCTGTTTTCCCCCGGTCTCCTTCCAAACCCTCTTCTTCCCTTTAACTTAGGACATTCTCTCTTCCAATGCCCCGTTTCCTTACAGTAAAAACAGTGTTCCTTATCCGGGGTCCTGGCGTGGCCCCCTCCCCTGGGTTGGTCCCGGACACCCGCTAGGAAAATACGGGCCATTTCTCTCTGTTGCTTTCGGTTTTCCTTAGCCTGGAACTCCCGGTCCTCCTTTCTCAATTTCTCCTGGGCCTCCCTGTCTTCCTTTCTCCATCTTTCCTCCCTTTCTTCTGGAGTTTCCCTAGCGGTAAAGACCTTTTCCGCTACCTGTAGCATTTCCCTTATAGTCATCTCCCCTAAGTTTTCCTGTTTATTGAGTTTTCTCCTAATATCTGGAGCTGCCTGATTAATGAATGAGAATACCACAGCAGACCGGTGGAGGTCCGCCTCAGGGTCAATAGGGGTGTACTGACGGTATGCCTCATAGAGGCGCGCTAAGAAACCGGCCGGGCTTTCGTTTTCCCTTTGAACGACTGCTTTCACTTTTGCAAAATTGGTGGGCCTTCTAGCGGCCGCTCGGAGACCTGCCATAAGAGTCTGGCGGTAGATCCGAAGACGCTCCCTACCTTCTGCGGTCCCGAAATCCCAATCAGGGCGGCGTAGGGGAAAAGCCTTGTCTATGGCCGGTTGGAGAGTTGTGGGTCTCCCATTATCCCCCAAGACGTTCTTCCTCGCTTCGTTGAGGATGCGCTCTCGTTCCTCCGCCATAAAAAGAGTATTGAGCAGCTGATGACAGTCATCCCAAGTGGGACGGTGTGTATGCATGATGGACTCCAAGAGATCTATGAGACACTTGGGGTCTTCAGAAAAGGGCGGGTTCTGCGTCCTCCAGTTATATAGATCACTGGAGGAGAAGGGCCAGTACTGAAACTGTTGCCCCCCTCCCGGTCCCCCTTGGCCCACCATCCGGACTGGAAGTGTAGGGACAGTTTCCTCCCCCTGTGTTGATGAGGGGGGCCCGTCTTCCCCCTCCCTTTCCCGGATCCCTCGGGGGCGAAGTCTTCGACCCATTCCTCCTCCTGCTGCCAGTCCTGTTGAGGTGGATGAGGAAATTTCCTCCTCCGGGGCACTGGCTTGGCCAGGGGGAGTCATATATGGAGGCGGCCGATCTTCCTCTGCCCCTGTGAGGGATGGGTAAAGGGGGGAACTCTCTGGTAAGACCGGAGATGGTGAAGGAGATGCCCTAATTTGAGGACCGGTCAAGGTGGGAAGAGGAAGTTTTTCCTCCTCCTTTATGACCAAGGCGGGCGTGACTGGGGTTTTAGCCCCGGGGGCCGAACTGGAGGGGTGGGTCAGAAAAACTGTTAACCAAGGGGGAGGGTTCCTCACCAGATCCTCCCAAACCAAAATGTAAGGAACTTGGTCTGGATGACCTCGATTGTCTGGCTGAAAAATGACTGCTTTAACCTTAGTGATCATGTCTAGGGAGAGGGAACCTTGAATGGGTCACCCGACTCCAAAGGTGGGCCACTCTGTAGAACAAAAGGTGTCAAACTTACCTTTCTTGATGACCAGACCCGCATTTAATGCCCTTTCTTTAACTTCTGAAAAGTGAGAAAGGATCAAAGACTTTGGGGTTGTTTGTCCCTGTCCCATTGTGGAAGGAGACTCAAACACCAAGAGAGAGAGAACAAAAAGGGTGAAGACAACAATAATTCCACACACACACAACACTCTCCAGCACTCGCTCGGACCGGTCCTTCTCTCACACTGGTGCGCACCCCATTCAACCTCCTCACCGTCCAACTGGGATATCAGGCCGAAAGGCGTCCACTTGATGGGTGGTTGGTCGACTAGTTCAATTAGTTCTTCACCTGGCGCCAGGGTTCCTAAAATGCTCGAGCCCAAATGAGAGGAAAGCCTCTCCCAATAGGACCCTGTGGTCCTCTTTGCGAGATTCCCAGAATGAATCTCCCTGGGGATTGGCCGAATCCCCGCCGCGGCCCAAATGGAACACTCAAGTTCCTCCAAATGAGGGTCTGGGATCCCCTCCCAATGCCTAGGACTTGAAATTGCCCCTGCTTTCTCGCAGGCAGGTTCTGTCTCTCGAGAAAATAAAATCTCGGTGGGACCTCCAAATGTTAGGACCCGGAATCCTATTCCCCCGAGAGACAGAGAGCCAGGCGTGAATGCAATCTACAAAGCAGAGTTTATTGGGCTGGCTAGCCAGGGTCGAGCTCCCACACGGACACGCAGGACCGGTTAGGAAAACACGACCCTGAGCCTCTTTAGGGGAAATCTTATATAGACCGCGGTGGCGTGCATATTTTCGTTATCAACATTGGGCAAGCAGGCAGAGCACATCTTGCGCGTACCTCACATCTTGCACGTACTTCACATCTTGCATGTACCCCCCGCTCACATTCCCCACATTCTATATGCCCTAACCGAGCCCTGCCGCATTGCTTATCTTATCTACACGGGGTGTTTGGTACTGGTTTCTCCAACAAGGGGGTTGGGGCCCGCTGAGACCTCCTATTCCTTTCAATGTAAAGTTCTTATCTCAATCAGATCTAACTAAAGTACAGGCATTCAAAAATTAACTTTTAGGCTTGGGCTAAAAAATGTTCTAGACTCAGGTGGCAGCTTGCTGAAAGGGTCTTGAAATTTAGTTGTTTTTTAAAAAACTATCTTACTCTGATTCATTTTATTATAATTTAAATTCATTTTTTACAGTAAATGAGTCTATTAACAAATATATTTTCTGTAAACTTTTTTTTAAAACAGGGGAACAATTTAAGATTGCTTCCTTCCTGAGTCTTCATTAAAATATAAAGCCACTAAAGGTATTTCAATTTAAAATTTGTTTATGTTTGAAAGTTTTACAACAGTCATTTCAAAATGATTTTACATTTTAAAAAAATTGTAAAGTAAACTTTATCCTAAAGAATTGTTCCAAAAATAGGAAAAGGAGGACAGGGATATAATCCAAAAGGCTCAGAAAGTTGTACAAAGTGTTTTAAACAGCTGCCTAATAAATATGGCTAAACAAATTAAGTCATCCTAGAACATTTGCTGCCCTGTGACCAAAAGTGTGTGAAGCTGTATATCTCAAATTTATCTAAATGTTGTATAAATATTTAGAGTTAAAATATGTAATTTAATACATGTAAAATGACCAGCTAATGCTCTTTTATTCAAGATACGTCTAAATCTCCTACATATAAAATTGGTCAATAGGATCTTAGACATTTCTGCTATTTATGGTTGGTGCCATTCGGATGGGTGGGGTCTGCCATTTGGGCATCCCTGCTGTTTACTTGTCTTGGCTAGAGAAGCACTGTTGTATACATGAGATGCACTTGCACATTGAGAAGTCAGGCTATTTGGGGTCACTAGCACTGTCCCCCTAGCTTGTGGGAAATCTATGGTTTTGACTTTTTGTCAGTGCCATATGCCTGTTCTCTTACCTCGTCAAAGATTAAAATTTTTACTTTAAAAGTTAAAGCTAAATTAATATGTGTATATGACATCTGTGTATCTGTGGTGCTAACTGTTGCTGGTTCTTTTGTTTATTAAATATATTTGTGTTCCCCAAATATATAAGCCTTCTAAAATGCAAAGTTTAGAAAAATGCTTTACCAACTGGTGACCTCTAAATTAAAGTCGCCTTGTACAGGCTTGCATCCATGTGCTCCTAATTAACAATGATGGTGCTGACATAAAACTGTCAATCCTAATTATTGTGAAAATAATAATTGCAGACAAGGAAACTACCCAGACTGTTATGTCAATTATTAAACTGTTTTTCCTCATTTTAACCAGTTATTCTATGTCTTTTGTCATTGCAGTTTTTTTCTTTTACTAAAACACTTACAGCCAGACTCATAGAGTATGACCCCAAAAGCCTTTATTTGTCAGAACCTGCCCTTAAATACTTGCTTCTGTTGGGTTTTGTTTTGCGTTTTCCTTGAAAAACTTTGTAACTGTTGTTTGTTGACATTCTATAGAAGTACAACTTGTGATGATAGCAACTACTAGGATGTCACTTTATAAAACATACAAAATTAAACTTAATGGGCTCCAGTAATGGTCTAAGAGCCACTTTTTCTAAACCTTTGTTGCTTACATTTGCCCAAAAAGGATCTTATTGGCACTGACTCCCACCTAACCTGTTTGTTACTTCCTCTCTGGGTGGGATTAGATCATCCCAGCAACGGACAACCATTTAGAGACAAACAGTTTTAAAAACTGTTCAGACAAGAGGGAAGTTGTAAGATTCCAGTGAGTCACTTATGTCAGCTCTTCTAAAAATAACTAAAGCTTTCTCATAAGCATGGCTACCTAATGTGAAAGCCATGCCTGTCTACTTTCCAACTGGACAGGAACTTGTGCTAGCCTTTCTTATCACCCACTATTCCTATAACTTCAGGAAAAAACCCAGAGTCCCTCTTTTGCTCAGGCCCTTTGAGCTTATGTATGGATCCCCTTTTCTCCTTGCACCACACATACACTGGGGTCCTCCTTCCTTGGACTCATACCTGCCTGCTATGAATAACCCACAGGCTTCTCAAAACAAAACAAAAAAACAACACAGACCAAGTCCTCTCCTAACCTGAAAACTCTACTTCTAAAACACTCTCTTCACAACCCAGAGATTGGATCTCTCAGAACAAACAACAGCAAACTCTCCCACCACCTTGAAAGAGTCCCTTTTAAAGTCATACTAACTACCCCCACATCTGCAAAACTCTTGGATCTGCCTTCTTGGACTCATTTATCTAGGCTGAAGATTGCTGCCTCTCCACCAAATGGATATCCATCCACTGGACCTGACTCCACTGCTGCCTCCAAAAATCTATCTGCTACCAGAGGTTCTATCAAGAACCTCTGTGAGCCTGCTGGAGACTTTTGCATGATCCTCCAATGCAATCCAGGAGACACCCATGCCGGATCATAATTTTATGGATGATGTTACTCATTATATATGCTACCATTCTCTCTCTTTTGTCCTGTTAAAAAGAACTTCCCACCTGCTGGTTCTCTGTCTAGCATGTGAACATTAGTATCACTACTGGAAGTCATCTGCCATAACTGTGGCTCAATCCCTTGGGGTATTGCCTGGCATGTGCCATATGACACAGACTTCACAGACCCTCCCACACTCCCCCTTTGCTGCCTTAAACCAAACCCAAACTAACATGCTTCCTTTTTCTGCTTTATAATAACCTTCCTTCAGGACCAAATAACCGCATTAGTTACAAACTTATACAACCCCAAGACCCAAACACACTACTAGGATATTTGATTTTGACCCCTACCCTAAAGCAACCCCCTGACTCCTCAGCAATAGCTCTACAATCCTTCTGAGCATGAAGTAACTATAAAAGATGGACCTCCCTCCCTCAACAACCCTAGAGTGAGGTTGCTCCTCCTGATGTAAAGCTAAGGGATAGGCCTAAGTAACTCCATTTAATATCTGGACTCCATTTTGTCCTGGCTTCTGTCTAATCTTCCTTATAATTTTAAGACCAGACCTATCTGTTAGGCTGAAAAGGCATGGAGAGACAGGCAAGGAGATGGCTCAATGTCAGCACAGGCTTTATTCAGGAAAGAGAGCTGGTGGAGGTGGGTCTCTAGCAGAAGCTGGAGCCCACTGTCATTTACAGCCTGGGAGTAGATATAGGGGGAGCTGGTGGAAGGTCACTGAGTGGGAAATTTTTCTTGTGGGTCACTAAGGAGTGCCATTGCTGGGTAACTAAGGAAGATAAGCTATAGTTCGCTCACTCATCTGCTTAGCTGTCCTTGGTCCCCAGTAAGAATGCCTAAAGGCAAATGTTTGTCCTTCTTTGGGGTTGGGTGGGGCTTTCCAGTAAGTCACCTTGCAGGAGGAGTGGGTCTGGTCCTAATGTGACTGCCCTTATATTCTCTCTCTCACTCCCTAGTAACTTCTCTGTTCTACTCTGAGAAACCACAGTACCCAAATCTTAGAAAACATGTCGAGGCCAAATCACACCTTTCTTAACTTGCTGGTTTAACCAGGATACCACCCAACCATGTGTTAAAGGGACAAATGACGAATCTTTTCACTCCCCACCCCTTCTTACAATCCCTACCTCACAAAAGCTCTTAAAAACTCACACCAATTATCCCACAGGGTGCTTGCTGCCTATAGTTTCTGGACCTTTTCTCCTTTGGAAAGAAAATAAAACATTGTCTCTGCTTTAACTCTGGCCTTGTGAAATCTTTTATACTCATGCCCCAGTCACACAAATGATACCTATTAGGGGTGCCATCCATCACCTTAGCTTCTACTGATCAGAAGAAACCACAGTACCCTCCTCCAGTTAAAGGGAGGGCATGACTCACAGGGGTCACTGGGAGTATGTCTGCCATGTGCTGTGGTGTGGGCATGGGAACTTTGCAGCATTCCCAAGAACACTTGAAGGTACAACAAAAGAGAGGTCACTGAATTCCAGAGACCTGTATCTTCTACCTGCCATCACTGTCCAGTCCAGCACCTGACCATGCGCCCAGATGCAGACTTACTCACTCAGGGTGACCCTTAGACCTGGTGGTTGGAAGGAGACAGACATGTCAGGTACAGTCAGACAGACATTTGGAAAGAAGGGTTAAATCACCCGATAAATTTGGTAAGTCCTTGCAAGACCCATCTATCTATATTCTTGTACTATAGTAACAAAATGTTCCTTTATTAATTTTTATTTGAGACATGGTTTCACTATGTAACCCATGCTGCAATTAAAACTCCTGATCCTCCTGCCTCAGTTTCTGAGTGTTCAGATTACAGCCATGTACCCCATGCCTGCTCTCTCTTCCACTAAGTCATCCATAATCTGATAGCATTATTGGGAGGGGGTGGGAACTTTCAGAGGTGGAGCTTAGTTGGAGGAGGCCTGTCCTTGAAGGCTATGTCTATCTCAGGCCCCTCTGTCTCTCTCTGCCTCCTGGTTGCCCCAAGGTGATCAGCTCTCCTGTGTATGTCATGCTGTCCTGCTCTGTCTCATCACAGGCCTGAAAGTAAGGGAGACAACTGGCCATGGACTGAAGCCCAAAAACAATGAGCCACAAGGAATCTTTTCTCCCTTAAGATGATTTTTCAGGTATTCTTGTTACAGTGATAGAAGAACTAACACAAACGTCTATAAAAACTATATGTCAAAGCACTATCTCCCAGTATGACTGCTCAGAGACAAGGTCTGTAGGAGATCAAGTTAAAGGACACCATAGGGTAGGGCTCTATTTTGAAATTCTATAGGGGTGCAGGTGAAGATATAGAAAGGGTGGCTGTCAGTGAGCTGGGAAGGAAATGCCTTTAGATCCGGACCATAACAGTGTTACCATCAGCTGGATGGGTCCAGCTCTACTCAGGTAAAAATTGCAACTAGGAGAGCAGTTCTTATCTGGAGTGCCGAGGCTTATGGGCTGGGCTGACAGATTTGGAGACTTACAGCTCCAGGTCCTAAAACTAGAGGCTTCTGACTCTGAAATCTAGAGGCAAGGAACCTAATGGCTTTGGGGGCTCACGTTACAGTCTCTGGTAGCTGAAGTCAATGGCAGGCAGTATTACAGCTTCCACGCACTGGGTGCTGTGACCCATGGCTCCTGAAAGCATCTAGTGCCTCCTCTTAACCCTCCAACCAGGGATAGACAGCTCCTTGGAATTCATCCAATTGGGGTGCCCCTAAGTCCCATTAGTAATTCTGATCGGGAGTTACTTTCAGGAACTCTTCAGAGGCCCTCTAGCTACTACTATTGCTGCTGCTGCTGCTGCTGCTTCTCTCTCTTCACCTCACCTGCTCAGCCTGCTCTGCCCATCATAAGATCATAACGTCACACCACCAAAGGAGAGCACTAGTGGGTGTGCTGTAGGTGACTGGAATAGTGAGCCCAGCAGCCTTCTTATATAGCCAGGAGGAAGCCATAGCAACAATATTTGACCAATCACAGCACAGCCCTTCATGCAAATGAAGGATTGTGCCTGCACCAATCACAGCACAGCCCTCCATGCAAATAAAGGATTGTGTCTGCACCAATCACAGCACAGCCCTTCATGCAAATGAAGGATTGTGTCTGCACCAATCACAGCACAGCCCTCCATGCAAATGAAGGATTGTGTCTGCACCAATCACAGCACAGCCCTTCATGCAAATGAAGGATTGGGTCTGCACCAATCACAGCACCGCCCTCCATGCAAATGAAGGATTGTGTCTGCACCAATCACAGCACAGCCCTCCATGCAAATGAAGGATTGTGTCTGCACCAATCACAGCACAGCCCTTCATGCAAATGAAGGATTGTGTCTGCACCAATCACAGCACAGCCCTCCATGCAAATGAAGGATTGTGTCTGCACCAATCACAGGCTCCCACCGGGCCCCAGGGGAAGTGCTCCCCCTCTGGCCGGCATGAGAATAGGTGCAGGGTCACCCACAGCTCCCTGGCTTGGAGCGCTGCTTTCCAAGCTGGCGCAGGCTGTCTTCAGCCATGGTCGTGGTGGTCGTCCACAGCCCCCGCAGCTGTCCATGGAGGAGTCAGCCAAGCCCTGGAACCTGACTTCCACAGTTCCTCTTGTTCACAGCCCTCATTCACGCTATTTTGTCCCAAGCACCCTAACCGTCATGCCAGCGTCCTGTGTCATTGAGGGACTTGGGTTTAAACACGGGTGCGAGTCCTCCAGTCCTGCATTAGTGACACAGAATCCAGACGTGACAGAGCAGATGGTGGGGAAGACGTGGCACCAAGCGTCTGTCATTCAGCGCTGCTGGAGCGGAAATGGCACAGCCGCTTTGCAAGGCAGCATGGCGGTTTCTTGGAAACCTAAGCCCACCCTCACCCTACAGCCCAGCACTCGTGTTCCTCGGGGTTCACCCAAGAGACACAGGAGCTGTGTCCAGAAAACCTGCCTAAGGCAGTTGTCAGCAGCTGCTCTCACAGTCTCCCCTCCAGGAAGCAGCCTGGGTGTCCTGAAGGTGACTGGCCAAGTGCAGGGCGTCCGTGGGCTCTGAAGCGCCCATGGGGGCCTTCAAGGGGAAAGTGGACTGCGTGTCACCAATGAGAGAAGGGGCCTGTGACAGTGTGCACAAGTCCAGCCGGGGCCATCGTGGGAACGCAACCCCCACAGGGGACATCATGACCCCCAGGGGCTGGGGAGGACCCATGACCAGGGGCAGAGACTCTTTGTTAAAAGGTGGAAAGATGAACCAGAGAGGGGAAGATGGCGGGTAGCCATGGCGTCCTGCGAAGTTCATAAAGAACTTCGCCCATGGAGACAGCAAAGGAGAAATCTGCCTTTGAAAACACGTGCCAGGACCCAGGACAGGGCCTTCGAGTCCCGCCAAGGGACAGGGCCCGGGGCCTGGGCAGCACCCGCCTGCTGAAGCCCAGAACCGCGCAGGACACGCAGGACGCGGAGCGGTGGGCGTGGCCCGAGGAGGAGGCGCTGCGCTGGGCGTCCAGAGGGGGCGCCGGAGGGCAGACGAGGCTGCCTGGGCCAGGAGACAGCTCAGCCCTTTTCCTTCTGGGGCCGGGGCTCATGGGAGATATGCAGATGAGCCCGGGGCACCATGGGAGGTGGCCCTTTATAAGCGCCCGGCGGCGGCGGGCTCAGCTCCGCCTTTCCCCAGGATTGCTTGGAGCAGAGGGCGGCTGGTGAGGACGGGGCGGGGCCTGTCGGGGTGGGGCCGAGTGGGCGGGGCCTAGCAGGGCGGGGCCTAGCAGGGCGGGGCGCCAGAGTCTGGAGCTGGGTGGGCTGAAGCCCCTTATGGGCCTCTGTCCTGCAGGCGCAGCCTGGGCATCAGGGTCCAGGCTCGCGCTTCCTTGGTCATCTTCAGTTCCACAGACCAGGCTGCCCGGGTGTATATTGGGGTTCTCGGGGATCGGGTTGACGAGAGCTGCAGCGGCTGGCGGGGTTGCCCAAAGGACGTCAGGACCTGTGCGCCTCAAGTCCAGCAGAGTCTGTCCCGAGAGGCCTGGCCTGAACCGGACCCTTTACACCAGGTCCACGACACCCCTCGCCTGGCTTGCCCCGTCACCCTGCCCGCCAGTGTCGCCTGACCTCACTTCCTTTGCTTTTCAGCTCCCCAGGGACTGCAGCACGGCTGAGAATTTCTGAAAATACAAGCCTCCCAACCTCTACAGGTCCTGTTGAATTGGGACCCCGTTCCTCCACCTCACCCCACTTCCCTAGACGAGGAACGCTCTCATCCTCCCCTTTCTCCTGTTCCTTCTTCCCCTTCCTCCTTGCCCCATCAGCTCCTGCCCTGCTGTCCACCCACAGGAGGCAGACAGGGTCATGTGCCCCCCTGTGAGTGTGCGCCATGGGAGAGAGGGCATGGCCTACCTTTATGCGTCCTGGATGTACCAGCTGCTCCACGGAGAACCACTGGGTCTTTGCTTTGCCTGCTTCAAGGTTGCCTTTCTGGACCTTAAAGACACCCTGGAGTCGGATGACGAGGGAGATGAAGACTGGGACCCTGATCCCCTGGAATCTCCTGCGGTAGGGCCTGAGCAGGGGGGGCCAACCTGGCCAGGGCCTAGCTGGGGACTTGGCTCTGGGCAGCCTGCAATGGGGGGTGCTGAGTTTGGGGGGCCAGGGCCCCTGGCATCTGTTCCGGGGGAGTTGGGTGCAGTGGGCCTGGACCACCCCTTTGTGCCAACTGAGCTGGGGCCTGAGGAGGCAGTGCCTCTGGATCTGGGCCCAGAGGATGATGACTGGACCCAGGCCCTTCCCTGGAGATTTTTGGGGCTTCCTCCCTGCTCGCACTGGCCACAACCCCCAATCCCACGGCCATGTTTTTTCAACACGGACTTACCCTCCAGGGAGCCCATGATGTTGGAGGTGGTCACCAACCTGCCAGTGGACCCTGTGGAGATGAAGGCCTGGTTTTTAGGCCTGCAGATTTTCTCCATGGTGGGCCACTATGATGCCACCTACTTCAGGAAGATGATTCCAGGCTGTGTTCTGAGGGCTTCAGACCAGCACTGGAAAGTCCTGCTGAGTGCTGGTGAGGTATGCACTGTGAAGCTCCAAGATGCACCCCAGCAGCCTGACCTGCCTGGGCAGAAGCTGAGCATTCTGGAGACCACAGAGTTCGGGGTAGAGCTAGTCCCTGCAGACATTGTCCTGCAGAAGAAAGGGTTCAAAATCATTTCCTGTTCACTCTGTAGAAAGGGGGAGGCAGAAGAGGGGGGCTCAGCCTCTAAGCCAAAGTCCTCCACCCAAGGACAAGATCCTGGCATTGCTGAGAACTGGAGCACCGGGCCTGGGGGGTCTGGGGAGAGGCTCAATGTTGTGGAAGCCTCAGCCCCAGAGCAGCTGCCCTGCTTCCAGTCCCTTAGCCCTGGGCCCCAGAATGGAGGGCCTGAGGCCCAGGCAGCCACCACTGTCCTGCCTGCTCCAGAACACCAGGGACCAGGAAGTTCCAACAACAGCTCCTCTCCAGCAGTAGTGGAGCAGTTGGCACAGGATGGGGACCTTCACTGATGGAGTCAGAGTGTGGACCCACCTTAGGGGCTGGGTGTTGGGACCTGAGGGGTCAGAAGAAAAGATTGCAGGTAGAATCAGGAGTTAAGTTCTATCAGTTGACTGCCAAGTAGTTTGGAAGGTGATGCTGACCTGGCCGTGCTGAGGTGGACATTTGTGCCTCTCATGATGTTGGGATCAGGGACAGAATGGTGTACTAGGTCTACCCTTGGTGCAGAGGGAATGCTGTGTGTGACACCAAGGATCACACAGATGAGTGGCACATGTTCTGTCCCTTGCTATTATGGTCTCTGAGGTGCCACAGGACCCTGGCAGCAGCTCTGGGGTTTCTGGTCTTCAGTGGGAGGCGACCTGGTTCAATTGTTGGGCACTTGTGTCTTGTGACTGTTTAATTCCTGTTCCTTCACATGTTGTTTTTGGTTAAATAAAGTCCTAAGAGCTTTGTTTCGCCCTGGGTAGTCAGTCCTCTGTTTGTGTGGTTGTCTTCATATTTGTCTCCTGGAGGCTCTGTGATCATCTTGAAGGCTGGAAATCCCACCAGGCTATGGGAGTAGGAGATAGATGAGGTTTCTGGTCTGTTTCCTGGTCATGTGGGGAGATTGTGTTTCTGGTTTTTATCAATCATTATTTATAAGCCTATAAATACTAACCGGCTATAACAAAGGGCCCTGTGTTGAACATGAGCGTGTCAACAGACAGTCTTATCCTAATTCATGTCCCAGGGTTTTAAGAGAATGTATAAGCCAAGCAAGTGTAAAGGATGCCCATGTCTGGAGACAGATACCTGAGCACTTGTGCCTGCACAGTGGAGGAAAGTGGGGATGGGCTCATCTGGGTGCTACAAACAAGTGATCCTGTGTGTGCCAGGTGTCTCCTTTAGTTGTTCCGTCTGGAGGTATCTGCAGTTTTTCCACTGTGCCTTCTGGTAATTCAAGATTGGGCCCTGTTCCCTCCCATTGAGGACAGAAGGGTGCCTGCCCTGAGGCCTTCTTTTGTCAGTTAATGGTGGCAGTATTGTCCTATTATCTAACTTTGAGGGCCTTCTTTCATGTAATCCAGAATTGAGTTTCTGTGTCTTAAATCAGGAAAGTTTCTGATGCTAGTTAGTGGAGAAAATTCCTCATCATGGCAGACGTCAAGTCACTTAAAGCCTATGCCCAACATGTACTCCACCTGGGCCCTTTGTCCTCAACTCTCTCCATTCCTCCTTGTTAAGCAGTCCATCTATTCACTATCACTATTGTTTTGTGGAAACTTTTTTTTAAATGATCCTGTTGGTGTGCGGTGTTTCAGGGAGAACCCAGCTCTGTGCTACAAGTCTGCAGCTGGATCCTTAGCTCTTACCTGGAGATGGGTAAATACCAAGTCAAAAGGCTCTGGGATGGAGAAGCTGAAGGTGTGGATCAAGTAATAGAACACTTGCCTTGCAAACACAAGGCCATATGTTTGAACCCAGCACCACTAATAAAAGGACTGCAGGTGGTAGGGGCTCTTGGCTGATGTGTTCTGGGGGCCAGTGGAGAGATGCAGGAAACCCCAGGGTGTGTCAGGAACCATGGGTTGACTTGGAGTCTGAGGGAGCAGGTGTCTGAGCCTGAACCTGAAGGGGAATCCCCTTCCCCAGCCCTGAGCCCCTCATTGGGAGCTCTGAGTCAAGGCCTAGCTCCAGAGCATCTGGCAGCCAAGAAGAAGAAGACTAGGACTTGTGGAGAGTAAGCCCGGGGCTGTGCTTTTGAGGACCCAGAGCTGGAAGCAATCAAAGCTTGAGTTAGGTTGATGGAGAAAGAAGCTGAGAAGCTAAAGGAGCTAGAGGGAGGTGGAGTCAGGTGAATGTGAGTCTGCCTCCAGGCCATGTTGCCCAGTAATCCTGTCTATTGAGAAGATGGAGGCTGACATCAGTTCCATCTATGTTGGCAACACAGACTATGGTGTGATAGCAGAAGAGCTGGAAGCTCACTTTCATTGAGACCGTGGTTGGCCAACCGAATTATGCTCTGTCACAAACTTAGCAGTCATCCTGACGGGTTTGCTACAAGGAGTTCTCAGAAAATGAGTCAGTGAGGACCCCCTGGTCTTCCATGAGTCCCTTTTTAGGGGAAGACAAATCAGGGTGACTCCCAGACCAGCTAATAGACCAGGCATCTGCAGTTTTCCCACGTGCCCACTAATGTGGACAACCAACTGCAACAGTTCACAATCTTGATTCTATAGTGGTTTTAACAACAGACTCAGGGTCATGTCTACAGTATCTGAGCAACATCACGGTGTTCCCCTTAAAAAAAAAGTGTGAAGTGTGTATTAGGAGGAGAGAGAGAAAAAGAGGAAAAGAAGGGGAGTTAAGAATTTAAAAAAGTTAACCTTGCTGGAAAAAATTTATTAAAAAAAAAAGCCTGGAACCATGGCTCATGCCTGTAATCCTAGCTACTTGGGAGACTGAGATCAGGAGGATCACAGTATGAGGCCAGCCCAGGAAAATAGTTCATGAGACCCCCCATCTCCAAAATAACCAGAACAAAATGTACTAGAGGTGTGGCTCAAGTGGTAGAGTGCCTGCTTTGCAAGCATGAAGCCCTGAGTTCAAACCCCAGTACCACCCCAAATTTTTTTTAACAATAAATAAATAAAGATATATTGTGGAAGGGGGAGAATCACATAACCACCTGCCAAGGAGGACCTGTTTTGGGGAGTAGGGGAAGGCCAGGCACGGGCAGGGGCTGTTCATTCACACTGAAGATTTGCCATGAACCCTCTCAACTGTGCAAACTGTTCCCATGGCTTCCTGCCTCCTTTGCCCCCTTGGGGGCTGCTGGAGGGTAGGTGGGGTGGGTGGTAGGGTTTCTTACCTAGCACTGTGGAAGGACACCAAGCTGTTCCCCCACCCCTGCCCTCCTGCCTCCCTGTCCTGCCAGGTCTACCACCCTCCTACCCTGTCTCTGGTCCCTTGCTACCCCAGGTTGCCTGTTGGTCTATTTTGTCTCTCAGTTCTGAGTTTCTTTACAGGTTTCAGCAGCCAGATCTCCATTCTGCTGCTCTAGTGTAAATTTCCCTTCTCTCCAGGGAAATACACTACCTTATTTTTGGGGATTTGGGGTTTGGCTTTTTTCAGTTTTGTTTCTTTGCCTTTATTCCTGTTTTATTTGGAGGGAATAGTAGGAAGCAGGAATAGGGAGATGGGAGATGGATTTTGTTTATTTTTTAGCTCATTTCGGGAGGGGAGTTGGCAGTAAGGGGGTTTGAAGTCAGGGCTTCATACTGGCTAGGCAGGTGTTCTACCACTTGGGCCATACCCCTAGGCCTTTTTTCTCTGGTTATTTTTGAGATAGGGTCTCGCTTTTTGTCCAGGCCAGCCTGGACTGCAACCCCCCTGTTCTATGCTTTCCTCCATTGCTGAGATGACAGGCATATACCACCGCACCCAGCCATTGGTCAAGATGGGGTCTTGCAAAGATATTTGCCCAGGCTGGCCTGGAATAATGATCCTCCCAATCTCAGCCTCCCAAATAACTAGGATTCCAGGCATAAGCCACCGGTAGCAGTAGCAGTAGCTATGAGGCATGAGTTACTGGCACCTGGTGGGGATGAGAAATTTTTTTAAATATGTGTCAGGAATAAAGTTGATTTTGAAAACTTAAAAAACTGTTAGGATTGGGGCATAGATCAAGTGGTACAGTGCTTGCCTAGCAAGTGGGAAACCCTGAGTTTAAACCCCAGTACTGCCCAATAAAATAGAAAAGTAACAGTGATGATGAAATAAGATCAAGTTATCCTCAAAACACTAAGCACAGAATTTTCTGCACTTCCACTCGTAGGTATACACCCCAAAAGAATGAAAGCACACATGTACTCACCCATGACAGCACTGTTCACGGTAGCTGGAAAGTGGAAAGTCCAATGCTGAGCAGTGGATGAATGAATGAAATCACTGTGGCAGGTGATACATGGTTAATATGTGAATATCTCCTAAGTTTAACAAAATCGAAGGTAACTGCTCTCCACATTGGCCCAGAGTAGGGAGGGATCCCTGCTGGCTCTCTTCCCCGAGCACCTGACCTAACACACAGTCATGTGAGCCATCCCACTCCAGCATAAGGCAGCTGTGACAGTCTCGCTGTTGACAAGGCCTCTGTGTCCCATATGATCACTCAATTTCCCTGAATCCAAAGCTGCACCACTGTCATACTCATTTGCATTCACAGGCAGGTTTTTGATAGGGGCATTCCAAATAGCATTAAAGTCATTTATCATTGATCAGAAACCCAAATGTAACAGAATCTTGTCTTTTAGCAGACATGCCTCCCCGGGCCCCATCAGGATCCACTGGCATCTGTCCACAAAGGGGGTGGTGTGTGGAGATGGACAGAGAGAGGGACAGAGATGGCAGGGGAAATAGGCATAGAGATATCAGGGTGCCCAGTGTCCTACCCTCAGTGGTGTGGACCCACTCCAGAAACATCTACTGAGAGCCTGTCATGTGCCAGCAGCATTCTTGGCCCCAGGAGGAGGCCAGGGTGGGCACTGCAGGTCATGGCTCCTCTGACCTATCCCAGCCAGTACCTGCCCCTTTTGGCATGACTCCTGTGTCCTCAAGGAAGCAAGAGTTCAGGACTGGCCATCTCTCCCAAGGTTTCAAGCTAGACAGACAAGTGCAGTACCTGCAGCTGGCTGGGGAGGGCTGCTGGGAGGGGCTTTGATAATGCACCCTGGGACTCATGTGCTGACCTGCAAGTCTTGTGTCTGGGTTTATAACCAATCACCAACACCTTGAGCCCCGTACACAGCAGTGGCCCAGCAAACACAGTTCTGCCATGTTTCTGATCTCAGGCAAGATCGCAGCTTCACCCAGAATGGGACAATAGTCTCTTTTGTAACTGGAAGAAAGAGGATGGCACAAGTTGCATTAACAGCTGGAAACTTAGGGTCTACTTGTCACATTCCACGTATTGAAGGGGGCCTGCCCAACTCCTCCCTCCTAGTGACCCCTGCAAGCCCCCTCTAAATGACCCACTGAAGCTGAACCCTACCAGAGTCAAGCCTCTCTGTCCTCTGGGAACCCTGGGATAATTTCCTCAAGAACAGCAGTAAAAGCCTGTAATCCTACTACTCTGGAGGCAGAGAACAGGAGGATCGCAGTTCAAAGCCAACCATCACAAAACAGGGCTGATGGAGTGGCTCATGTGGCAGTCAGTCTGCCTAGCAAGCATGAGACCCTGGGTTCAAACCCCCTTACTGCCAAAAAAAAAGAACAGCAGTAAATTGAAATTGAGATCCTCCCCTTGTGGCCCTCTTTACCCTTCCTGTGCCACCAGTGGAAAGTCATATAGTGGTCATTACGCCCTCAATGCACATTCTTGACCTTGAGATGGGTGGTATGCTCCACAAGAAGGATATAGAGTCGTTATCTTAGTTGTTGGTCCAGGGTGTGGGCCATCTGGGGTTTTATGACTCCTCCATCGGGGGAGTAGAATCTTGTACCTTGGGGCATTTCCTCATTCCTGCTCCTGTCCGCCTATGTGCTTTTGCTAACTGATGGTGATGGTGATGGTGATGATTATGGTGATGAGGATAGTGGTTATGGTGATTGTGACAAGGAAGATGATGGTGATGATGGTGATGATGGTGATGGTGATAGTGGTATTTGTGGTAGTGATGGTGACGGCAATGACAATGGTGATGGTGGTGGTAATGATGACGGTGGTTGTGACAATGATGGTGGTGATGATAGTGGTTGTGATGGTGATGGTGATGGTGATGATGGTGATTGGGATGATGATGGTGGCAATGATGATGGGTGGTTGTAACAATAATGGTAGTTGTACTGGTGACGGTGATCATGGTTATCATGACGATGACAGTGATAATTGTGATAGTAATGATGATGGTTATGGTTGTGATGGTGATGATGGTGGTGATGGTGATGATGGTGGTGATGGTGAAAAGAGTTCCCAGGAGGAAACCTAGAGGAACAAAGGTCCATCCTCTTAGATTTTGGCTGTTACAGAAGCCATTGGTTGCAGGGCAGGAGAACTGCACTGCTATTAGATGATGTCAATGGTTCTGACCCCCTTGTTTCCCAGGGATCAGGAGGGGGCACAGCCATGCTGAGGGAAGAGGAGTGTTTGCACTCCATTACATAGGCTCAGGAGTAGACCACAGGACTTGGTGAGGATGTGTGGTACTGGCTCTATGCTTACAGACTTCTGGAGCCCTGGGTTTCTGCCCTCACTCCAGTAGCCATTTCTACCTCTGCAATCCCAAGTGCTCCCCAAGGCTCTGCTTGCCACCTCTTCACTCAGGACATGACTCGTGTGTCCTGAACTAGGGCCTTTTCCAAAGGTCACCCAGCCTTCCAGTGGCCTCACAGGACCAGGGGGAGCTGCAGTGTTGGGATCTCCTGCACCTCTTTCAGTGGCAGAAGGTCCCAGAGATCGGTTCTGAGAGAAGATTGGGAACTAGATATTTTTCTCTCTCCTGCCTTTCAGGCATTTTAAATCAGGGACATTCTCTGAGTTCATTCTGCCCTGTCAGCTTCAGTGTTTCAGCCACTTGGGATCATTCAGATGTCTGAAGCTGTTCACTAATTAATTGCCCCCTCCCCAGCTGCAGACCTGTGCAGGTTTTAATTGGGTTGATTGATGTCATTATCTCTCCAGCTGTGTCTCAGACCTGGGGACACTGAGACCAGAACTGGGAAAATGGCAGTGCCTGGAATGGGAAGTAAGGGGAAATATTTGTAGCAGTAACGAGGGGAGCACCTGCTGGAAGAGTAGAATGACTGATAGACTGGCAGGGGTGGATGCAGGAGTCCCTGGCTGTGGACAGTTGGTGCATCCACAAACCCCTGGGAGACTTCTAGGCAGCTGACACCATTAAGCTTCCGGGGCCTGGTCATCATTGCACTACAGAGGGGGCTGCTGGACTCCACTAGGGGTGCAGTACAGTCTTGCCCCCTTCCTTCCTCTCTCCCAATGTTTTCCATAACAAATCACTGCTCTCTGCTGACCAGGGTTTGCCTGAAGCAGCTGAATGGACCCCTGGTCTCTGAGAACCTGGAGGGACAGGTCCTGAACAAAGTGTCCTTTTTGACAAGCCTGAAAAGCACCAATGTTGAGGCTAGATAGGCACCTGGAAAGACTGGAGCCAGCTCCTGCCAGCAGAGCTTCATTTTCTACAGAATGTAGCAATGCAATTGGAAACGAGTTCTTTCAGAAAAATTACCATTTCCAAACATAATGAGCCCATTATGTGCAGAGCAAAGCTTTAAAATTCACATTTGGGGAAAATGGGGACTTAATGATTACAACTTATGATTTAATGGTACATGAAATGAATCACAGGTGGATAGGGACTCTTTTGCACAGAGCACAGTAGGTTTGGGGGAGGGGTTGAGGGCTGCAGGCTAAGGCAGCATTTCCCAGTAACCTTTGGGCATCCAGGCCCTCATCTGAGCACTGGGCCTCTCCTTGTGGGTGTCCAGGTTCTCTAATGGGTCCAGACCAAGGTCACCTGTGCAGTTGAGGAGGGTTCCCAGTGCCCTCCTCCCATCTTCAGTCCTTGAGCTCTCTCCCTCCTTGTCCCTCCTACCCTACCTGCTTCACCCCTGCTGTCCATTCTCACAACAGCCCAGCACCCCTCCACCTGACCACCTGACCACAGGTATCCATGCTGGATGGAAGTCTGTCCATCCCTTGTGGTACAAGTGGAGAAAAGAATGTTGTGGTGTGACCTGTGACTCCACAGGACATCGTGATGAAGAGAAGATGGAGTTGGCCACTCCTAAAAGCACAGGAAACTGACAGAGGCCTTTGACTCATGACTTTCTTCACCATCAGTTTACCTGGGCTGTGACCCTTTGGGCTTATGTCAGACTGGGTGTACAGTGACCTTAACAGCTGGCCCTGAGCAGGCCATAGGCTCCCGGAGGCCTCTCTCTGTGGCCTCAGCACTCATCAGGTCAGTGAGTTGGCTGAACACGATGAGGCTGTGGATCACCTGCTGCGGGAGGAAGAAAGCGAAAGTGACTCCCATTAGCTGCTGCTTGTTGAGACTATCCCTGCAGTCAGGCAGGTTAGGGCCTCCTTCTCTGCTTGTGACATAGACATTTCTGTACCAAGAACTATGGGGGGAAAGTGTGACAGATACTCACTGGAAGGCCTTCTGCCCCTCCTGCCTGAGGGCACAGAGTTGAGATGGACACCTTAGTGAGGAGTGAGGAGTGGAGGGGCCATGGACCCAGTCCCTGGATTTAGAGGAGGATGTAGGAAGTCAGATTGCTCTGTGTGGAGGAGGGTGAGTGGCATAGACCAGAAAGGAAATAGAGGTACAAAGCAAGCAGCCCCAAGGTAGAAAGGCCACTCCTGCCACAGGCTGAATGAGGGAAGAGACCTGGGACCGGGGGGAGGCATGCACAGAGGGGGACATAGCTGAACATAGGAAGGGAAAACCCCAAGGGAGACTCCTGGCACTTCTCCAGTGGCAATCATCAACTTCAGCCTACTGGGAGCTCTGATGATTCGTTCTGGTCCACCATGACCTTGACACCTGACCGCTGTGGACAAGCCTTGATGAGTGTCGCTTCACTCATTGTGCCAGCCTGACTCAGCCAGAACTTCACATGGTGCCATCAGCCATGAGTGGAGACAAGGTGAGGTGTGAAAGGGACTCTCTGCACCCCAAGTTTGCCTCCACAGCTGAGCCACCTGAAAATGTGGAATCAGCCACTTCAGCTAAGAATGGCAGGTCAACAAGGCTGCCACTCAACTCCAGGCTCCTGTGACGTCAGGAGAGGCAATGGTCAGTGTGTCCCCAAGGTCCTTCCTCTGGACATTTCTCCTGCTCACACCACCTGAACTATCAGCAGGCTCCACACAGTTCACCTTCAGCTTCAGCCCAAAATGCAACATTGGCAGGTGGATGAGCTATAGAGGGTCCTAGCTCCCCAGCACACAGCAAATGCTCCTCACAATACAGGATGGCAGGACCGATTCCCTTTCACCCGTCCCTGTCTCCTCCCAGCGTAGCACTGGGAGGACCAGGAAGGACCTCAAGGACCCAGAGCGTCTCCTTTGTCTTTTATTTTTCTTTTATTACAGCTGAAATTGACTTTGGGGTTTCTGATTGAGATGGGAGGCCCAGCTTGGAACTCCTCTGCTCCAACCACAAAAGAGGAATGAATAAATAAAACAGAAAAAGGCAGAATTAAGCTGCAGAGTCATGCTCAAAACCAGCAATATCTGTCATGACAGTGCCCATGAAGGAGCAGTGTTTCTCAGGTCCCCACACAGATATTCAATTCACGAGTTCAGTCCATTCCCAACCCAGTTTATAGACAAGTGGCAGAACCACAGACCTGGGCCAAGATTCCAGTGTCTGAGAACCACAAAGATGAAAAGAGTCACCACTCCACAAACCAAGTTGGAATATGAATTCACAAGCTACAATATGAAAAGGATGGAAGAATGGACAATAAGGACATTTAGGGTTTTTCAGAGAGATAGGGAATTTCATTCACAAAAGGAGGAGAAAATTGTGAAACAAAATAGCAGCATTTTTTACAATGGTGGAAAGATAGAAACAACCCCTTGATTGTATATATCAGTCTTGCTGTCAAGATGAGGGATGAGCAGATGCACTAAAAGTCCTGAGAATGTATGGACTTCTCACATGGACTCTCATATCCCCTTTGGGTCAGGGAACTTGAGTTCTGTGCAAGACGCTCTGAGCCCACCCTCCACACTTAAGAACACTCTGAGTCCTGGGAGGATGAGCGCATGGACCGCTCCCTGCCCCTCAACTTCCAGCTGGACCTGAGAAAAGAGAGCCCCAGATTCACACTCCAGTTCCATCTTCATGGAGCCGGACTGGGACATTGGCTTTGGATGTCCACTCAAGGCCCAGTGGCCATTTCTGCAGCTGTTGCTCCCATAACCTCCCCTTCCCTTCAACATGGGCAGTGGTGGCCTTCCCTTAACCTTGTTGTTACATCTGTTAAAGTCTCCAGAACTGGCTGTGTCCTCCTGGAGGCATGCTCAATCTGTGATGCCAACCTAGGTGTGTCCAGGGTTGAAAGCCACACCTCTACCCTCTCCTGCAATGTCCCCTACCCCACGATAATCCCCACAATACCCACCTCGAATCTGTTTGGCCAGTGCCACCTGTATCCCAGCAACAGAGTGGGGACAGTGGTGCTCACCTGTAGAGGTAACAGTCTATTCCCAGAGGAGACAGCAAAGAATCTGGGGAGGGGCAGGCACTGGTAGCTCACGCCTATTATCTGAGCTACTCAGGAGGCAGAGATCAGGAGGATCAAAGTCAACCTGGGGCAAATAGTTTGAGACCCTTTCTTGGAAAATCCATCACACACACACACACACACACCCCACAAGAACCTAGGGAGGAAGAAAAGCTACAGGAAGAGATCAGGAAGGGGCCAGGTCACCAGGGAAGTCTGAGACCTGACAGTCACAGAGATATGACCACAAGCCTGTAACAGGCTGGGCCACCCAAACCCAGTCAGCTCTCCAGGCTGGCTGGATGAGGTGGTGGACATGGTGTCCCGGGTGGATGGAGAAAGGGTTACAGAGATGTCCCTGGGGGGTGAATGTGAGTCTATGGAGTCCTCCCACACCTGGGAGACCTTGTCCTCTTCATGGGTTTGGCCTGAGAGAGGGAATCCATAAACTCAGAAGACCCTTATTGGGATCAGAAGGGACAGGAAGGGCACAAGGGAGGTCAGAGGCAGCCACAGTACCCGTAAGTCCCCAGACCCACAAGATTAGGGCATCTGATCTGAAATCCTCAAAACCCCATGCAAAGAACTGGATCCAACCCGGGCTGGGCCTGGAGCCTCCCCAGTTCCTCGACTCTCCTGGGGAGGAGGGGGGCAGTGATTCTTTATTCTCCTACCCTACCCCTGCCTCTTTCAATTCCTGGACATTCTTTCTATCAAAGAAGCGGGCAGGGAGGGGGATAGAGGGGATCCTCGAGATTGTGGGGTCTGCGCGCAGACCGGCCAGGCCTTGACTGCCAGCGAAGAATACCGGGCTCCGCACTGGGAAACCGAGGAGCAGGGGTGAGTGCAGGCAAGAAGCCGAGAGGCAGCCGAAGGCTTGTGGGTCGGCCTTGGCTACTTGGTGACTCTGGGCTCAGGGCGGTGCAACCCACCCAACCCGCCAGGCGACCGCAGATCCAGACCCCACCCCGGCCCTTTTTCTCCGCTCGCGCCCCCAGCGCCCCCAGCGCCTCCAGCCCGAACCCCAGCCCTGCCCCGCGCGGCCGGGTTATTAATACCGCGCCCTGGCAAGGGCGGGCGCATTCCCAGCTGGCGGCCGGGCAGGTGGCGGCGGCGCAGGAGCGGGCGTGGCGCGCGGCCCCCCGCGGCACTGGTGGCCCGGCGCCTCCACCACGCGGACCCTCCGGTCCCTCCGCACCTGGTAGGGGCAGCGCCGGGGGCCGTCCCGCGGCCCGCTTCCCTCGCAGTGACCGCCGCCGAGACCTGGGGCCGGGCGGACGGAGCTGATGGCTCAGTAACCGAGGTGAGCGCACGTGGCGCGGCGAGTGCCAGGGGAACGCGTGGGGCGCCCGCCGGCCCCGCACCGTCCCGCGGACTTAGGCCTCCCGGGCTGGCAGTGCTGGGCGCGCGGCGGGAACCGGGGCCGGTGGACGCCGCACGGGGATGGGAGGCGGGTTGCGGGGGACGCCGCACGCCGCCTCCACTCTGGGCTGCGGTCCCGGCAGGCGGCCGCCACTCCTGGCTAAAAGTTTCGTCCTCCCGAAAGCTACTTTGTCGCCCGCGCTGGTGGCCTGGGGGGATGGGGGGTGGGACCCCGGCCTGGCGCCTTCCTAGCGGTCCCCTGGGACATGGCGCAGCCCGGCAGGGCTCGGCACGGCCGGCGAGCTGGGGGCGCAGCGGGGTCGACGAGCCGAGGGACAGGGCGCCCTGCTTCCCTCGCCGGACCAACGAGAGAACCGAGAGACCTGGAGCCATGACTCCCAGCCCTGCACCTGCTAGTCCCCTTCTGCGTCACACAGACAGGGATGGCCCACATTTTTCCTTTATATTATCAGCTTTCGATGGGATGAAAGAAAACATCTAGATTCATTTCTGTGCCTGGGTTTAGAGGAGGCAGGCGATATGGGGGTCTTTTTTTTTTTTTTTTGGAGGTATTGGGGTTTGAACTTAGGGCCTTGCTCTTGCTAAGCGTGCGGTCTACCACCTGAACCACGCACCCAGTCCCCCTTTTCCCCCCACTTTATTTTTCAAATAGGGTGGGCCTTTTAGCTCAGGCCTACCTCAGACTGGGATCCTTTTATCTATGCCTTCCATGTACCTGGGATTATAGACGCGAGCCGCCATCCCCCGCCAGGGCTTTCTTTTTTTTTTCTTTTTTTACTTAATATTCTGCAGGCTCCTTAAGCGAGCAATTCTGAGCTTTCACGTGTGACCACCACTCAGAGCAAGGCTCCCCAGTGCCCCACAGCAGCCCCCGCACCTCCCCTGTCATGACTCAGCCATAGGAGCCACTGTGGAGCTCTGCCTGCCTTTTTGCTCAACCTATATAGTATATATGAGTGGCACCCAGGCCGTTGACTGCAGCAATAATTCTGTCATCTTCTTCGTTGCTATGGATCATTTTTACAGAGATGTCACCATTTGCTTATCCATGCCGCTGTTTATGGACCGCTCCTTGTAGGAAGCACAATTGCTGTGAGCACCTGTTCTCGCTCTTACCTTTCTTGTGGACTATTGTAGTCATTTCTCTCAGGCACACACCTAAGACTGGAACTGATGGTGAGAGCATATACACCTGTTTCACTATATCAAGAGCACCAAATTGTTTTCCAAAGAGGCTGGACTGTTTCACATTTCCAGCCTGGGCAGATGAGAGTTCCAGTCCCTCCACATCTTCCCAACACTCAGTAACAGTAACTGCCGTGGCCATCCTGGTGGCTGGGCAGTGAAGTCCCATCGTGATTTTGATTCTCATCTCTCTGGTGACAGATCATATTGAATATCTCTCCATGACCTTCTTGGCCACCTGGGTATCTTTCCCCACAAGTTCTAATTCACATTTTGTGTCTTTCTCTTTTCTCTCTCAAATGGGTTTTAGTCTTTTCTTCATTGACTTATGGTTCCTTGATTATGGTTCATTTTGGTTATGGTTTATGTTTTTTAATTGTCTTAGTAAAAAGTCTTAATTTTAATGACACTTATTTTTAAGAATTTTTTTCCTGTCCTGAGGGCATGGTTCAAGTGGTAGAATACCTGCCTAGCAAACATGAGGTCCTTAGTTCAAACCTCAGTGCTGCCAAAAAAAAAAAAAAAAAAACACCCTTTTCCTACCAAAGATTGTGCAGATATTCTCCTGTTTTCTTCCACAAACTTGATAGAACTGCTTACTTTCTGCATGCAGGTCTGCCATCCATTGTGTGTGGTATGAGACAGGGATCCAGGCTCATTTTCCTTGTAAGATAAGTGGAGATTACAAAGGCCTCCCCCATTATACAACTTTTTTCTATTTGGACTTTTTTAAGTCAGCAGCTATTACTTTTGCAGTTGAAGAAAGCGTTTTTAAAAGTGTACAGGCGATCCTCATTTGTATAGTGGTTTCTGAAAAAAGAAACACATATAAATGAAATAAAATGGGAGAAAGGACTTTACTTGGCAGGGCTGGAGCCCGGGACTCCCACCTCCATCCTCTGTTCATCTCTGTCCCACAGGGGCTGCACTGCTTAGCTCTGCTTTTTGGAAAAGCTCTGCTGACCTCAGAGGCCTTGAACAGGTCCAAATGGCTCTACAATCCTCCTGGGTAGCTGAGGAGATAAAGAGCGGGATCTTATTACAAGTCTTAAGGGGCTGGGATGTGAGTTAGTGAGGCCGTCTCTCTGCAGCTTGGCAGTGGCTCTGTGGCACCTGTACCATCACAGGGACCTTGTGGGCATGGAGGGGACCTGCCTGCAGCTTTTATGGTGTCTTCTCCCACAGGACAAGCTTGTTACCCACAGACACCCCATCTTTAAGGAGTGACGGGTCCCCGCTGGCAGCCTAGCCTGAGGCAGACATGGCGTTGATCCCAGAATCCACAACCGGGTTCCTGCTGTTGGCTGTGACAGGCAGCACCGTGCCCGAGCTGCCTGGTGGCCCCAATGTGTCCCTCAACAGCTCCTGGACCAACTCAGTGGAGCCCAGTTCCCTGCAGGACCTGGTGGCCACAGGCGTCATTGGGGCAGTGCTCTCGGCCATGGGCATGGTAGGCATGGTGGGCAACATATACACACTGGTGGTCATGTGCCGCTTTCTCCGAGCTTCGGCCTCCATGTATGTCTATGTGATCAACCTGGCCCTGGCTGACCTGCTGTACCTGCTCAGCATCCCCTTTATCGTGGCCACCTACGTCACCAAGGACTGGCACTTCGGCGATGTGGGCTGCCGTGTCCTCTTCAGCTTGGACTTCCTGACCATGCACGCCGGCATCTTCACCCTGACCATCATGAGCAGAGAGCGCTACGCGGCGGTGCTGAGGCCTCTGGCCACGGTGCAGCGCTCCAAGGGTTACCGCAAGCTGCTGGTCCTGGGCACCTGGCTGCTGGCCCTGCTTCTGACTCTGCCTGTGATACTTGCCATCCGGTTGGTCCGCAAGGGCCCCAAGAGCCTCTGCCTGCCGTCCTGGGGCCCTCGCGCCCACCGGGCCTACCTGACACTTCTCTTCGGGACCAGCATCGTGGGGCCTGGCTTGGTCATCGGGCTGCTCTACGTCCGCCTGGCCCGGGCCTACTGGCTGTCACAGCAGGCTTCCTTCAAGCAGACACAGCGGCTGCCCAATCCCAGAGTGCTCTACCTCATCCTCAGCATCGTCCTGTTCTTCTGGGCCTGCTTCCTGCCCTTCTGGCTGTGGCAGCTTCTCGCCCAGTACTGCGAGGCCCTGCCACTCACACCCCGGACCGTGCGTGTCATCAACTACCTGACCACCTGCCTCACCTATGGCAACAGCTGTGTCAATCCCTTCTTCTACACATTGCTCACCAAGAACTACCGCGAGTACTTGCGTGGCCGTCAGCACTCGCTGGGCAGCAATGGCCCGGGGCCCAGAGGCATCGGCAGCTTCCCCCCCAGCCGAGTCCACTTCCAGCGCGACTCAGGTCGCTCACTGTCCTCTGGCAGCCAGCGGGCCACTGAGACCCTAGTACTGTCCCCCATAACCCCTGCTAGGGCCTGTATCTTAGAGTTGCCTGCATGAGCCTAGGTAAGGGGCAGCAGGAGTCCAGGCAGGGAAGGGCCCCAAAGCCAGGTCACTCTGCAGCCCCTTCCTAGAGTCCTCCACTCTCAACTGACCATCCCTGCCTCTCTTCCTCAGCCCTGGTCTGGAAAGTTCCCAGCTCTCTCTTCCTTGTTGTTCACGTCACCTCCACCAGCGTCTTCCCCACAATGCCAAGGTACTCCTCCTCGCGTCTGTCTCTGAGGGTGTTCAAGAGGCTCCAGCCTAGACTGTGGTGAGTCCAGTCTTCCGAGACCTCCTCACCCACAGCAGCGGACGCCAGCTTCTGGCTGTGTTCCTGACCCCCTGTGGGATGCCCCTGCTGGCTAAGACCCTCTTCTCCTGGTTCACAAGTGGCCTGTGGGGCTCCTCTACTCTCTTCCTCTCCCTGCCCACCCCTCCTGGCCTCTGTGGCTCCATTCCTCATGTCTTCAGTAGTTGGGACAATAAACCCTGAGCTCTGCATCTGTCCTGCCTTAGCTCTGGGGATGGACGTCTGAGGGGTGGGAGAGGGTCCTAGGCCCTCACACGGGAACCACACGGAATGCGGAGGAGCCTGCCTGGCTGCCTGGTGAAAGTGTGTGTCTGCCACACCTTTGCCAGTAGCTGGCACCCTTTCCCTGCACGGGCGCTTCCTCATTTGGGAAAAGAGGGCAAGACAGCAGGGGGTCTGAAAGGCAGGCCTACCTGAGGCTGCGGGGGAGACCCCGGCGGGAAGGGCCGAGGGTGGCAGGAGGGGACCCCAGCCAAGACTGAAGCTCAGGCACACAGAGCTGGAGGCCAAGGTGCTAGCCAGCTCTGCCAGGCCCCACAGGCCTTGCATAGGCAGCCACAACCTCCGCGGGGCTCATATTAATAGCCGTAAAGCCCTGGACTCACTGTCCCCTGGACAAACTGCTGCCCCCAACACTGCAACCATCCTCTCCCTGACTGACTGCTCCCCCACCCAACAGCTGGGCCTGGGAAGCTCGTGGGGGTGCCCACCCCACCCTCCTGCCAGCCCCTCAGGGTCTCCCTCTGTGTCCCTCCCATGCACGGACCTCAGAGAGCTCCCAGCCTCTGAGGGGTCAACGCTGTGCTGCTGGCAGGACCTCACTGAGTGTCAGGGACAATGTGCACATGGTGGCTGTCCCCAAGCCCCCAGAAAGAGGCGGGATGCCCGTGGGGTGCAGGTCTCCTCTGGGGAAGGACAGTGCCCTTAGAATAGACCATGGAGGCTGGGTAGCAGTGTGGCCATGGCTAGGGCCACACAACTGTGCACTTTACCGTGGCTAAGATGGTTTGTTAGGAGTGTTTTACCTTACTGACAAAAAGAGGGAGCTGGATGTGGTGACACATTGCTATAATCCCAGCACTTGGGAGGCTGAGGCAGGAGGATCTTGAGTTTGAGGCCAGCCTGGGCTACATAGTGAGACCCTGTGTCAAAGCAGAAACTTTAAAAAGGGTTGTGGGTGCAGATCAGTGGTATAGCACGCACTTAGCCCGTGCAAGAGCCTGGGTTCAATCCCCAGCATTGAGAGAGATGAGAGAGGAAGAGGGACGGGGTAAGAGAGAGGGCGGGAGAGAGACAGCAATTGTTGGCTGCAGTTAATTTGAGGATCCTGACTTCCATTATGGGGATAGGACTGGAGAAACCTCTTCTAGAGGCTTCCCAATGCCCTTGCCTGCCCCTACCCCGCTGGCCTGGCTGTCCCCCTAAGCCCTGGCCGCCTCTCTGATGCCCAGGGGAGCTTCAGGGTTTAAGAAATCCTATTTCTTTCTCAACAAAGCCTGGCTCCTACAGTTTTATCTCTGTGAAGAAGCCAACACAAAATCAAGAGTGACATGACGGCCAGAGCTGCTCCCTCACTATGTGAGCCGGCTGGTACCATTCTTGCCTGACACTGAGGGCTGTGGTCTCAGTCCTGGCCAGGAGCGGCCCTCACTCCAGGACCCCACTTCTCTGGGAGGCCCTCTCGTTCTCTTGAGCTGAGATGCTCCAGAGGAGGGGGTTTTGAGCCCCATGATGGAACACAACGGAAGAGGCAGGTCCCATGAGAGAACCCCACAGTTGCACACCCCAGAGAGGACCGCAGCACCCCAGCAGTGCCCTCCCCCCCAGTGTCTGTCACTGCTGTGTACGTGTGTGCCGGAGGGTCCTCTCACTCCTGTGAGGGTGGTTCTGAGGAAGGGCAGAGTGGCCTCAGACTGGGTGATCCTGAGTGATGTCAGCACTCTCATTCCAATACCTGAGGTCAGGGAGGTTACCAAACGTGGGTTTATGAGCACATATGTCCTCTGTCTAGGAAGCCAGGAATGGCCCAGATCTCCCCTTGGAAAAGATTTCCAACAGGAATAAGAGTCCTAAAGAAAGACCAAGCTTCTGAATGCTGAGTGGCGGGAAGGAAAGTGTGTGTGCACATGTCCACACGCATGTGCACATGTCTGTATAGGTGCGTGATGTCTGCATAGGTGTCTGTGTGTGTGTGAGCACTGGTTTGTGCACGTCTGCACAGCTGTAGTGTCTGCACAGGCGTGTGCTCTTGCCTGCATAGGTGTGTGTGCACAGGCATGGTGTCTGCACAGGCATGTGCTCTTGCCTACACGTGTGCACAGAGGCGTGGTCCCTACACATGCCCTCAGCATGAAGGAATAAGACAGGAGTGAGGGATTCGGGGAGGGAGAGAGCTGGAAATGAAATCTAGGCCTCATCCTCTCGGAAATCCAGGAGACGAATGCTGTCCTAAGCAAGGAAAGAACAGAGATGGGCCCATGACGCCGTCAGCCTTGGTGGCTAAAGATGACCTGCTGCGAGGCAGAGGAGGGACACAGCCAGCAGCACAGCCACATGGCCCTTCTCCCCCCGGAGCCACATTGGGAAGGGGACGTTCCCTGCAGTGCTGGTCGCCCGCGTGGGTGTGGGTGAGATGAGTGGTGCCATGTGACCCTGCAGCCTACGAGGCCCCATCCCTGTCATCAAGTCACCATGACCTGGCCTATGCCTTCCCCTCCCAATGAGCAACCCACAGCATGTCTGCCACCTGAGGGCCCATGACGATGACAGACAGCTCCGTGACAGCAGCTCTCAGTCCCCTGCCCAACACATACCACAGGCACGTCACACACTCAGCACCCATAGACACACTCCTCACACCTCCCACAGGCACACGCGTGCACACACACAGACTGCATGGTTCAGTACAGCTCGCCAGCCGCCCTGGACCCACTTCCCCTCTCTCCTGGCACCCAGTCCCCGTGGCGGCCACAGCCCAGCTCACAGCAGCAGCAGGCGTTGCCAGTGCCAGGAAGATGATTTACAGAGGCCTTTTTGGCTGGGGAGCCTGGCATAAGCCCCAAAGGCGCCTGGCCCGGCCTGTGGCCCAGCCTGCCCTGGTCACCTCCCTGATCAGAGGACAGGCTAGGTCCTGGTGGGGGCCTTCCAGGCCCTTGGACCCAGTCTTGTCCCCAAGACTCTGAGCCTGCCTAAGGTCCGTGAGGTGTGAGGCAGGGCAGGCCTAGGACTAGGTGTTCAGCAGGGTATAGGGTGCGGGGTTGAGGTGCACGTTTGCATTTCCAGACCCAAACATGATCTGCACCTTCGCAGGTGGCTGCTGAAATCCACCTGTGTAAAGCTCAGTCGTGTGCAGAACTGCACAGCCATCATCACCATCTTGATCTACAACTATCTATCATTCTCCTAAGAAAACCAACAGGACAAACATCCAAATAACAAAAGACCTGTAAGGAGCTGGCTCGTGCCATTGTGCAGCTGGCTGTCAGCAGGAAGGCTCAATGCAACTTCTAGGCAAAATTTCTTCTCTTCTGGGGCTTTGCTCTCAAGGACTTCTACTGCTTGGCTGAAGCTACATTACAGAGATGATCTTTACTTAAAGTCAGCTGGTCATGGATGTGAATCCCACACACTGCGTTCACAGCAGCCCTCAACCCGTGTTCAGTTGAAGAGCCTGGCCACGTTAGCACGTAGAGCTGCCCATCACAGAGCCCTTCCATGGCCTCCAGGCTTTCCCTCCACTACGTTTGCAGTCAGCCTGGCCCCTGACCTGTGCTCTGTCCCTGTAAATTCACCTGTTCTGGACATTCCATACAAATGGACACAACGTGTGGCCTTTTGTGTCTGGCACTTCACTTAGCTACGGGCCACACCGGGGGAGTCAGCACTCCATTCCGTCTCACAGTCGAGGTGGCCACATTTTGTCTCTGCTGCCGTCTGTCTGTGGGCACTTGGGTTGTTTCCACTTCTCTCTAGTGTGGATGCCACTGTGACAAACCGTGCAACTGAGTGAGGACGTGTGCTTTTGTTTCTCTCTGCGGATGCCTAGGAGTGCAATTGCTGAGCTTAACTTTAGAGGACTAACTGCACTGTTCTTCAGAGTGGCCGTAACCACCTTTGCTTCTTCCTGGAGTTCATGGCCCCCGCCCCCTAACACTTGTGCTTCTGGGCAGCTCTGTTTTCATCACAAAAGAGCAGCCGTCCCGGAGAACTTGGGTTAATAACCAGCAGCTCTGACAGCCTCTGTACCTCCAGTCACAGCGCCTGCTATCCTCGGCCTCGGGGTCTTCCTGGCCTAGCTCCTGACAGACAGAAGTTGGTGCCTGGACAGTGATGCACACACACCACTCACTCCCCCCAAACATACACACTACACACACATCACACACATCACACAAACCAGCCACAACCCACACACTCCTGCACCACACACCCACCTTCCTCCAGGTGAGCGCCCTTGAGCTGTCATTGGGACGTGACACGTCAGTTCCCAACACAGAGCCAGCCTAGGCCTGGCCTCCCATCTTCTAGGAGCTCCCTTACGAGGTGGGGCCATCATCACAATCAACATGTGGTCACCTTAGCTCCATCCTCCTCTGGCCAGTCCTCTGGTCCCCTAAACCAGGGAAGCAGTGGCCAGGCATCCACACCCTGACTAGCTGGGGGGGCTGCTGGGACTTTCCAAACAGCTCGAGACCCTTCCTATCATCTCTAGCACAAAATGAGATCTTTCTGTAGAGCAAAGAGCCATGTTGGGGTGCAGGGCCTCACTGACCCATCAGCCTGCCCTTCTTGAGCTCTAGAGTGTCCCACTCACCTCACCAGATTCCTGGGGATGTGGTGACAGTGCCCTCGTGGGTGGGCATGAAACATGGTGTTTTCTCTTTCTGTTCTTTTGTCCTATGGGGTCTTTACCTGCCTGTTTTAGGTGTTTGAGAAGGTGCCCATGCTGAGGAGGAAGCACGGGTGTGGAGGCCGGGCCTGGGTGACTGGCTGTCCTGTTGGGGAGATCTCAGAGATTCCTAGGAGCTGGGCCTTTCTAGATTAGTCCCCAAGTTGGCATTGGGGAAGAGGCAGGAAAGGCAGGCCAGCTGCCTGGGAAAGCCAAATGAGAGAGCCCTGCACTGGCCAGGCCACCCCGGAGGAAGGTGTTACCTATTCAGAGGCCAGAGCTGTCCCTCAACACCCAAAGGCCCTGCAGACTAAGGGGAAGGAGTCAGGGGGCTTGGCTTGCCATCCTGGTCACTCCTGAGCAGCCTGGAGTCCCATGTGAGGTCCTACTGCCCCTTCACCTATGAAGCACCTATGGTGCTGACCCCAACCCTGAGGCAATGACCTGCTGACCCTGGGGCTGCCAGGCATCCCATGAACCTGACTTCATATTTCACCTCTAGGCCTCAGTAGCATCTCCCACCCCTCATCTCCACGCAAGCATCAGACCACTCATTCTGGAGCCCAGGGTCAGTGCTGGTTCTAGTCCAGATGCCAGGCCCTTCTACATTCAGTCCCCACACAACCTGCAGGACATGGACACCCAATCTGGGGCAGAGGTTGACCAGAGCCTTGGGCCTGAGGGGCTGTCTGTGCTGAGCCTGAGTCCTTGTCTGTGAAGGGCAGGTAGACCCTCCCCAGGTTACCCAGAACCTCGGTCCTCAAGAGCCCAAAGGCCTGGCCCCCAAGGCCCCACCCAAGTGTCCCCTCTCCACGGCCAGTGGCCTCCACAGGGTACCCTGGATGCTCTGGCAGTCACTAGGAGGAAGCCTAGCTGGGCTGTGGACATCTGGATGGGGTGCCGAGCCCTGGAAGAGCACAGCTCTGCCCAGAGTCAGTGCAACCTAACCAAGGAAGAAGGGTCATAGCCAGCCCTGTAGAAACCCTGAGTTCTAGTCACCGGCTCCTGTGTATCTGTCATTTCCCAAGGTATCAGACCCTAACTGGGGTCCCGCAGGCTGGAGACCTGGTTCAAGGGATGGGACGGGGGAGGAGGGACAGGAGAGAGGAGGCAGTGGAGGATGCAGAGGAGGGGTCCCGTGCTTGGGGGTGCAGCCTGGATGCTGATGGGCCGAGGGCCTCCATCTGAGTCCAGGCATAGCCTCCAGAGCAGCAGTGGCCAGTGAGACTGGAGAGCTGCTGGCCTGTCTGATGGATGAGCACACAGAGGCCAAGGGACACTCAGGTGACGGACAAGTTTCTTTGGTCTTTAAATACCATCCATCGAACACCCAGGCTTGCAGGCAAAGGAGAAAACCCATTCAGATGCCCCAGTGTAGCTCCGCCCAGCTCAAGACATAACGGCTCCTCGTGAACATCGTCTTTAGAGGATGAAGCACACCCCTGACCATGCCCAGCTCCCTGCTGCTCGGGACAGCAGAGCTTCTGGGACAGCATACGAGGTTTATTTCCCTTCGGGATGTCTGACCCATCCATCCTGGCTCCACTTGGCCCATGGAGGGAGGCGTTCTATCCTCCCTTCCTGGGTCTCCATTGCTGGTCAGTCCTGAGGTGACAGTGGCTGGAAGGTCCTACCAGGCTCGTCTGGGCTCAGGCTGCCTGTGCCCTAAGGCTACAGGGTTGGGCAGGGATGGTTGACAATGTCAGAGAAGCAGGGTCAGAAAGGCTCTGGGGCCACTTCCCTCTGAGGCTCCAAAACACCCTGACGCCATGGCCTTCTGACAGTGTGGCCTGGCTCAGCAACAAGGCAGATGAGAGCTGGGTCGGCCCAGGGGAAGGGGGAAGAGGCCCAGGTGGAGGTGGTCATGTCCCGCAGACAAAGCAAAGCCCAGGTGGCATTTTATACATAAATGTGAGATATAACATCAGTAAAAGAATGAAGAACAAATACAAGTGACTGAACTTCTAAAACAAGAAACAACGAGGTGACCGAAAATCTGACTCAGACCCCAGAGCCCTCCAGAAAAACTGGGAGAACTCTGGTTATGTGAGTCATTTAGAATTCAATGCAGAAAAAAATACTGAAAGAGATGACACAGTAAAGAAGGAATGGACCTTGGTCATCATGATCCCTGTGGGGCTGGCATACAGCTCAGTGTGTAGAAGACCACTTGCACCAGGTCTCAGGTCCCATTGTCAGCACAGGATGGATAGGTGATAGATAGATGGATGGATGGATGACAGTTAATATTGATAGATGGTAGATAAGTGATAGAAAGATAGATGATTGATATGTAGATAGACTGAAGATAGATAATGGTTATGATGGATTGATTGAAAGATAGATAATTGATTGATAGAAAGACAGATGATAGATAGATGATACCTGAGCAATAGGGTTTTACCCTGAAACCTAAAAGTCCTCGGAGAAAAGCAATGCTCTGACAGTCATAAAACACTAAGTCTACGGCGTGGTAATCCCAGAGTTCATTTCGAACAAGCAAAAACACGAGTGAATGTGTGTGAGTGGTACACAGGTAGCTGTGCCCAGGTGGATGTGTGTGTGTGTCACACATGTATGAAGGCATGCTTGTATGTGCACATGTGCACACACAGGAAAGAACTTGACAGAAATGCTTTAACGTATCAGTAATGTTAGTTCTTGATGGGAAATTAGGGGTTTTTTTTAACCTTATGTTTTTTCTTTTTTGGTGGTACTAGAATTTGAACTCAGGCCTCAGACTTCCTAGGCAGATGCTCTACCACTTGAGCCACACCCTGGCCCTTTTTTGCATTAGTTGCTTTTCAGGTAGGGCCTCGTGTTTTTGCCCAGGGCTAACCTCAGACCAAGGTCTTCCTACTTATGGTCTCTCACGTAGCTGGGATGCCTGCTTTGTTTGTTGAGATTAGGTCTCACTAATGTTTTGCCTGGACTGGCCTCCAGTTGAGATCCTTCAGATCTCTGCCCCCCAAGTATCTAGGATTACAGGCGTGAGCCACTACACTCAGCCTTAACCTTATGCTTTTTGAGTATTTTCCAAATATCCCTCAGAGGTGTACACAGCTTTAAAATCAAAATGTTATTTAAATGTTTAAGTGTCTGATGCTAGGTCCAAGGCCGGTGAGTGCTGAAGAGCTCCAGAATAACAAGGACCCTATACACTGAGCCATCATCACTCACCTTAGGGAGGAGGAAATGGGGTGAGTGCAAGAGGCTGGGAGCTGGTGAGGCTAGACCTGGGGTCCAGGCTAGTGCTGCCTGACCTCCTTGTGTCCCTACCTGTGAGGGCCCCTACTCCACCCAGACCCTTCCCTTCCCCAGTGCCCACCTCCCTTATTCAGGCCTGGTCCAGCTCCCTGCCTGGCCCTGTGCCCTGGGTCCTGAGATCCTTTGCTCTGTGAATGTCCATGGCGGCCCACCTCCACCATCTGTATCCAAGGCAGGGGCAGGAGCCTGCTCAGTGAGGAGCCAGCAAAGTGAGGGCATCATGACACATCAACCAGCACCCCACAGTGTATCTCAACAAAAGTCTTCTCTGCTCCTGGCTCTGCCCAGGCCCCAAAGAGGACAGAACCCAAGGCCTGGGCTGCCCACAAGCATCATGGCTCCACTCGACCCTGTGGCCCTGCTATTCGAAGGCTCCCAAAGGCCGTATCTCTGCCACTTGGATTTCACTGGTTCCAGAACTGCTACAAATGAATCCCACAGTCTGTGGTCCTAACAGCTTTTAGACTGATCCGGACTGTGGCATGGCTAAAATTCATTATGTAGCTGGTCACCTACAGAGAGCCATCTGGTCCAGAGTTGGGTGAATACAGACCAGGCTGCCAGGACCACTGCTGTCTTTGCCCCGGGGTAAATCCTGGCAGTGGAGCTGCTTAGTGGACAGTGTTGATCTTGAGTAGAATCTGAGTCAAGGCCATGCCATGACTGCCCACCACGGGCCTTCCTGACCTAAGCCCCTGCCTGGGATTCATATTTTGGGTGCCTTTGGGAAAGGAATTTCAAAAAAGCTGCCAAGACTCCCTTTGTGAGACCGTGGCAGGGCTGGGATCAAATGCCTTGCAAATTCAAGCTTGGGTCCATGGGACCATTTGAAACAAGGTTAAATAGTGGGGGTCCTGGAGTGGGGGAAGGAGGGAGCACAAAGCCCCTGGGGAGACCTCAGGCAGCTGAGCAGCCAGGTGGGCACTGGCTAGACTGGGTGCCACCTGCTTCAGGAGAGTGGGGACAAGAGCCAGGCCACAGGGCCCATCCTCCACCACTGGAGGGAGGCAGCCTCAGCCCCGAGCAAAGTCAGGAGGCAGGAAGGTATCTCAATAGCTACGGACCCCACAGACAGGACAATGGAGGCCTGGAGCCCAGTGGGTGAACAAACAAACAAATGAACTGTATCCCTGGGCTTGAGAGTGGATGTCTGGTGGGTGGGTTTACCAGGCGGCCTCGCATTCCTGGCCAGCAGGTCCATCTGTCCCCAGGCGTCTCTGGTTTGGCTTCGGTTTGCTCCTGCTAGTGGGGGTGAACGCCACGTCTCCCAGGCTGGCTGTTTTCATGGCTCTGTGGCAGGGAAGGTGGGAACTGTCCAGCTAGCTGTGTGGAGCATGCCAGGGCAAGGACACATGATCTCAAAGTCCCTAGGTGCTTGCCCAGGTTGACTGTGCCTGGCGTAAGTCATTCATCAGAGGAAAAGCACACACATTTCAAGATTCACTGTGTTCCTAGTCTTGCCAGGGATAAAGTTCTTTGGGAAGTAGACACCACTGTTTACCTGCCAAGGGAGCTCTCTGCTTGTGGATACCATCTCCATCAAAAGGAGCCTGAAGAGTTACCACTGAAACTGTGGAGATGACAGTGACAGCGTTTGTGGCCTGAGAAGTGGCCCTGGCCTAGGTGGACAGCAGGAGCAGATAGCTGTGGCTGGTTTGTAAAGACCGGGCCTCTTCCTGTCCAGAACCTGCACCCAGTCCTACACAGGTCCTGCCTGGTCACTGGGAGGCCAGCCCCTGGGGGGGAGGGAGCCTGGACTCTTCATACCCTGGGAAGGCACTGAGGAGCTCGTCCCAAGCTGTCTGGGCACCTTCCCTCGACACACGCAGGTTTTTCCATTTGAATTCCAGACTGATGATGTGCAAGCAGGAAGCCAGGCTGCCTGTGGCCAACAGCAGGCAGCTTCAGACTCTAGCCTTTTCCAACCCAGAGAGAGCCTGGCTCCATGTTGGAGGCCAGGAAGCCAGTTCCCCTGGGACTGACCCATGCCCCAGAAGAGCCCCATCCCCCAACCTGCCAGGCATAGGTGCACAGGTTGGCAGCGAGCCAAGGCTGGATAGCACTACACTCCGGGAGCTGTGGACGCCCAGGCTGGGCAGGGCTGAGTGGTGAGTAAGAGTGGGCAGGCAGCCTTGGGTGTCAGGAGCCTGAGGACTCTGTCCAGCACTCCAGACCCCTCTCTGCCCTCCCTCCACAGCCAGCACAGCTTGTGATCTCGGCCAGTTCAGGGGTCACCTCCTGGGCAGGCCCCTCTGCTTAGCTCATAGTGCCCCTGGGCCACACAGACTTGGCTGGCAGCTGCGTCTTTCAGAGTCCCACAGTGACTTTCTCCGCTGACCCTGCCGCTAGACCAGCTTTTCTAGTAAGCCCTGTCAGCCAGGGAACTCAGGGCACAAGGAGCCAAGGGCCTCCCCAGAACCTACAGGTGGGGGTCCTGGGAGCAGATGCTGCTGAAGTGCCAGAACACCTTGCAGGGTGTCAGGCCGGGATACTGTCAGTCAAGGTGGCTATGAGCTGAGAATGCAGTCTCTCTGGTTGGCTGACTTGGGCTACCCTGAGCCCTTTGTGGCCTGAAACCCTGCAGTGTGATTGAAAGTCCAGAACCTGTGTCTCACTGCAGAACTATGTATCAGTGTGAAATCCAGAGGTGCCGAGGATGCCCAGGGTGGTGACCCTGTTTGCTGGCAGTCAGTGCCCATGCCAAGATTCCACCGAGCCTGGGGGCCTGGATGACACAGGTCATGAACAGTCTGGGTGTGAAGGTCTCTGTGAGGGGTCCCAGGGGCCAAGAGGCAGGAAGGGCCCAAAAGGGGTGTGGGGAGAGGGCAAATCATTGGATGCACCTGCAAAATTTCCCCAAGGTTGCCCCAGCCTACCCTGAGACTGGCCTCATTGAGAGAGGTGGAGATGGGGAGGGCTCACTGGGCTGTCCCACCTCACTACTGTGGCTCTGAGCCCTCACACCCTTCCAGCCCCCTCAAGGCCCCCACAGGTCAAAGGGGAATCCAATAGGGGGACTGTGGCAGGGGCAGAGCGGGTTCCTGGGAAGGACAGGCTGAGACCCATGTGCCCAAAGGGGAGAAGCCTTGATCCAGGAGCCCACCTGGGTGTGGAGACCCTGAGAAATCCACCTCCTTTCCCCCACGGCCCTTCCTGAGCCCCCTCAGGAAGGTCAGAGGAGGAGATGGAAAGGGTCAAACTCCCAACCCTTTGCAGTGGGGGGGTTGCTCTGTGGAGGCCTTGAATCCCCCAGTTGTCTTAATCTCCCAGGCCTCGAAAAGGGTTAAGAAGGTGGAAATGGGACCTGGTGTGCTGGCAGACAGGGCAGAGGCAGCACTAAGGCAACATGCACAGAGGAGCTGCTGGGAGCCTGAGGCCTCCAAGGGAGCTGCTGGTGTCAGCTCTGCCCCCTGCCAGCCAGGACCTGCCCCCTCCTGATAGGGACAGGAAGGAAAGAGAGGCACAGAAAAGGGACTCCCTCCAGAGGCACTGGGGAGAGAACAGGGGAGGGACGGGGGCTGGGTGCAGTGGGCCACCAGGTCCCTTCCCAGGAAGGAATGTGGGGCCAGCAATGGGCCCTGCACATTCTCCCCAGAAACACAAGAATGAGAAACAGGAGAAGCCCTGAGTTTTACAATGAGCAGCAGGTGCATGGGAGAAGCCACGGAGATGAGGCTGGAATGCAACTGATCCAGGAGCCTTGGGCCTCAGGGTATGCCCAGCCCTCTCCTCTGCTTGCTCTTAATCCACTGGTTCTAATTTGTCTCACCGCTTTGAATTTTGTTGATGTTCTCCAGAGTTTTTTGAAAGTGTCAGTCCAGCAAAGGAAACGCATGGTTTAGGGGATAAATGCTGGCTCTCCACACTGGGCCTGTCCTTTTCCTCACCACCCACGTAGTGAGCACAGAGGCTGGATGGAGGCTGAATACAGGCTAGGTGGGAGATGGACAAAGGCTGCCCAGAGGATAAATAAAGGCTGTGCAAGGAGGCTGCATAGAGGCTGCGTGGACAGGACTGGGCAAGAGGCACTGTTCAGGCCTCCCCAGAACTCTGCTGTGAGGACTGGGTGTAGGAAGCACTACAGAGGCCTGGGATGGAGACCAGAATGGCCACAGGCTTCCTTAGTGCTTGGACCACACCTGGGCTTGTGAGGTCACCCTCTGAGGCCTTTGCTGCTCAGAGCCAGCAGGCTTTCTGTAGCTTTCCAAGCCCTGGAGGTTTGCAGGCATCTGAGAATGCAGGACCCACATTACTGGTGTCTTAGATCCTTGGCCCCTGTCTTGGTGACATGCAGAAGGTCCCCAACCTGGTCCTTATGACCACTGTAGGTGTGGGAAGAATCCAGTCCTCAGAGCATACAGTAAGCACGCATCCTGACTGTAGGAACAACCTTGCCTGAGGCCCAGCAGGACCTGACCCACATCACATCCATGGTCCCTCGGTGCCTCATGGTGGGCTCTGTCTCCAGGCAAGGAGGCGAGACCCAGATGAAGACACCAACACTGTAGATACGCATTGGTGATTCTTTTCCAAGTGCTTGTCCCAGATTCTATATGATGTGTTTGCAACCTTTAAATAAACCAGCTTCAGAATCAAAAGCACACCCTCAGTGATGTAAGAAGTGACTCACACGGGCAGCTTAATCCTCTCCAGTTCTGAGGTTCAAAGACAGGCAAATAGCCACTTGATTTGTATGAAACAGGCTGGAACCATATCACCTAGCTGAGGCTCCCCTCCCGGGAGGGTCCTCCCTTAACCACTAGGTCATCTTCCCTCTGCCCCAGGCTCCTGCCTGTTGCTGATGCCCAACCCAAGAGAAAGAAATCCAGTATGCTCTTAGCCAAGTGGCCCTTCCAGAAACCTGAGGCTTTAGCCAGCCCAACCCCGGCCCTCCCCATCATGCCTGGCCAACTTGGGCCACCACTGAGCTGGACAAAGCTGACCAGCCCCCACCCCCCATGAGGCAAGAAGACAGCAACATCCAGGGCAGCAGGGCCAGCCTTACTCTGGACACCAAGGCTGTGACCCTGGAGGAGGGGAAGGCGGCCTTGTCACGTCATCTACTGCAAGGACCTGGCATGCCTGCCCAAAATTTGACTGGAAAGTCAAGGGCAGAAGATATACGAGGACCAAGTGCAGAGAATGCGGGAGCCATTTACCTGCCCTATGGCAGCCCACAAGGACATCTCACCCATCAGCCAGAGGTTGGCCCTTGCCCTCCCCTGAACTGCCACCATCCTCCTGCAAAAATGTGGTCCTCTCCCCAGTGTTCTGCTCAGGAGGACAAGGAGGGGACAGCAGAGGCCCAGAGCTCCTTCCTCACCCGCCAGAGCCCTCAGCCCTGGCTTAGAGGGCCTAGCCACCTGTCCACACCAGAGAACTGGGAGCACACTGGGCCATCGGGCACACAGCACAGGAAGGCGTGACCAACCACAATGCAGACCTAGGGTCCTTAACTGCCAGACCTCCTGGCACCTCAGCTGGCCTTGTGTCCATTAGAGGTCCAGGAATGATCCCTCTTTCTCTATTAGCCCATAGAGCAGCTCCATGTCCACAGTGTGACTGACCTCGGGCCCTGGGAACTTGTTGTGTGGGGGAGTTGGAGGACTGAGGGTGGTGGGTCCTTCCAACATTGAGGGCAACTGCTTCAGGTGGCCATGCCGGGTGGGCAAAGGATGTTCTGGCCATTCCTCCCAGGTAGTGTGGGTCATTCTGGTTCCTGGGAGCATTTCTGGGGCTCTGACTGTACGTAGAGGGTGGTCAGCCCTTCTCCTGTAGAGGTGCCAAACCCAAACTAGTAGCCTTGAGGCAACTGTGGAACTAGGCCTGACCTGGCAGAGGTTGGGTTGATGGATGTGCCCCTTGGGCTCCCCGACATGGCCCTTCTATTCACAGCTTCTTTGACTGCCCCTCTAATTTGGAAGGCAAAGAAAACCAGTTGCAGTGGCTCACGCCTGTAATCCTAGCTATTGATCAGGAGGATCACAGTTCAAGGCCAGCCCAGGCAAAAGGTCTGGGAGCTCCCATCTCCAAAATAACCAGAGCAACATGGACTGGAGGTGTGGTTCAAGTGGTAGAGTACCGCTTTGCAAGTGCAAAGCCAAGTTCAAACCTCAGTCCCTCCCAAAAAAACTAGACCAAAACAAAAACAAAACAAAAAGGGCAGTGACAGCACTAGGATGAGAAGGGGCTGTATGGACAGTGCCTCACTGGGCGGGGGCCACAGGAGGTGGGGACAGGGATGCTGAGACCCTCCTTGGCAGGGACACATTCAGACATGGACTGTCGGGGACCCTGGTAGTGGCAAGTGGAGCCCAGGACAGCAAGACTGTGGTGCCCAGGCTGTTTCTCAGGCACAGACTCAGCCAGTGAGGATGTGAAAGGTTCATCTCCACCTTGAATGTGCAGAACTGCTCTCAGGGTGAAAGGATCACAGCTGCCTCCCAGAGGCAGTGCCCCCCGGGACCTTCCCCAAAGTGCCACCATCCCAGGTCCTGTGTCCTAGCAGAAGCTGCTGACCCCACCTTTTCTCCATCCCCATCAAGTCTGCAGTGCTCTGGCCAGGTTTCAGTGGTCCAGGTGGTTCCTCAGCACGGACCAGAGCAAGGCGACCACCTCTGTTCACAGGCTGTGTTTCTCCCCTGGTCCAGGGACCCCTCTCCTGCCAGAGCAAACATGGTGTGTGTGAGGTGGAAAAGCTGCTCCTCTCTTCATTTACTCACAGATGAAAAGATTAAAACACCAGCAAATCAAAATTCGGGATAATTCGTAAGGCACTCTGGACAGGGAGACGGCTGCAAGGGCAGGGGCAGAGCACGTGCTAAGCACTGTCCGGGACTGCTGCCCTGAGCGCGCTGCTTCCCCACATGAGGGGCTACGTGAGTGCCGGGTCCTCAATGCCGTGGTCAGGGTTGCAGGTGAAGGCGATGGTGATGGCGTAGCGGGTGCCCCAGCGCACCTTCTCCACCCGGTGCAGGTTCTCTGAGCCCGAGGTGAAGAATGAGACCCGACCTGAGGAGGAAGGGAGAAAGAGGTGACCTCAAGGCCACGTGTGTGGCCAGCAGGGCTTTCAGAGAACACAGCAGCCACTCAGATGAGCCAAGGACTGCGGCCGTGGGAAGCCAGAGTGTAAGGACCTAATAGCAGCATCTTTCCCCGATGGAAGGACAGGCATCCCCTCCCCTCCCAGCCAAAGGGGCCCTTTGTTGGGGGGAGGGCAGAGGAAGAAGCCACAGACTTGGGATAAATGCATGAGAAGCCATCCATCCCCAGGGAACCCCAGAGACCCCCCCCAGATCTGACGTGTTGAGAATAAAAGCCAACCTCAGGGACAATGACAGTGTTCTAACAACAGAAGGGCAAGTGAGGATGGGAGGCCCTCAGAGCTGGAAAAGGCCTCTCCCGGCAGCACTCAAGGCCACTGAGGCCCAGGCACCGGGGTGGGGGTCAGGAGTCCTTCCAAGCATTTGTTCCAAGAGAATTCTGTTTATTTGCCTGAACATCTGACTAGCCATGCCCAGACTTTTTTACGGCAAGCATTCACTGCTAAATACCCCTGTCAACCCAGTGAAGTCGTAAGTCAAGAACACTGGGATCCGAAAGGCACTGCACTCGCCACAGCCCTGCTCCAAACGCTCCCTGACGATTCCATTTCCCTTCAAAGGCTACTGCTGGAAAACAGCATTTCTCCCTTTTGTCTTTGCAACTCACCCTAACTCTGAAAAGTGCCGCGAGTCTACCCTGCATGCTGTGCATGTTGGTGGTCTAAGAGATGCACTGTCTAGAAACAGTAACGAGAAACCACACCGGAGACCTCAGGCGGGGCCCAGGGATTCCTGGAAGGAACTCACACACGGCAGAGAGATCTGGAGTCATAATACTTTCTGAGCTTATGGTTTTTAAAAACATTTTCTCCTTGGTTTCTTTCTATTTCAATCAAACCTGAGATGTCAGAACTAGCAGGCCAGGCCTCTGCACAGCAGGGCGCAACGGTGCAGCCAGGCATTCGGGACCTTCCACCCCTCGTGCTATCTACCCCTCTGTCCCCACTGTGACAGACACACTTCTCACTGTCTGCATGGGGGATGGCACACGTCTTGTGCCTCAGGCTACAAACGACCTGCCACCGCTGCCATCCAAGCCACTGAGCCCTAGACACCTGGGGGAGGAAGAGGATGATGAGGTTGATGGAGGCTCCAGAGCGAGGGAAGGGCGTGAAACCATCCTTCTTTCATGTGCTGGAATCTCAGTGAGGAGGAGATGAACACAGGGCAGGACGACTGCTGAAAGAAGTAGGACTAAAACTCCCCAACAGGACAAAAAAAATCCCAGTTTTTACACTAGAAAAGCTAAGGAACTCCAAGCAGGATAAAGAGAAACAAATCCACAACTAAAAGCACATCAAAGTCGAACTTATGAAATGAAAGAAGACAGTAGTTTAAAAGCAGGAGAAGGAAAGACATGTCACACAGGAGAACAGCAATATGAAGATCAGCAGGCTTCTCACCAAAACAGGGGAAACTGGAACAAAAAAAATTTCTGTCACACAGAATTTTAAATCCAGTGAAAATATCTTTTTAAAATACGATGAATGGTGCAGGGACCAGTGGTACACACCTGTAATCCCAGTACTTGGGAGTCTGAGACAGGAAGATTTTGAGTTTAAGGTCAGCCTGGATTTTGAGACCTTGTCTCAAAAAAAGAAAAAAAAAAAGCTGGGCCCAGTGACTCATATCTGTAATCCCAGCTACTCAAGAGGGGATCCCAGCTTCACAAGAGGGGGAGATTGGAAGGCTTGTGGTTTGAGGCCAGCATGGGCAAAAAGTTAGCAAGACCCCATCTCAACCAATGTAAAAGCTGGTGTTGTGGTACACACTGGTTACCCCAGCTACACCAGGGCATAAATACAATCACAGCCTAGACTTCCCATTAACTCCCACCATAAACATGAGACACTATTAAAAAAAAATAACTAAAGCAAAAGGGGCTGGGTGAGTGGCTCAAATGGTAGAGAGCCGGCCCAGCAATCACAGGGCTATGAGTTCAAACCCTATTACTGCCAGAACAGTGCAGGCCAAGGGTGTAGCTCAGTGGTAGAGCACTTACCTAGCATGCATAAGGTCCAATCCTGGGTTCAATCCCCAACACCACAAAAACAAAAACAATCAAACAAAACACCCAACAGGTGACATACGGACACATTCAGAAAAATCACTGCCATCCAATCTGCACTATGGCAAACATTTCAGGCTGAAGGGAAACCCACGGATGCCAACTGGAAACCTTGATCCAGAGGAAGGGAAGTAGGGCTCTGGAAGTAAGTGGGAAGATGCAGAACACTGTATGTATTCTCCTTGTGGTTCTTCCAAAACAAACATCTAAAGGAAATGACACCAGCACAAGGTGCTGCTCACCACATGTGCAGAGTAAGATGCGTGAAAACACGACCCCAAGAGTGGGGTCAACGAGCACAGTTCTGTTGTGACGTGCGAGGTGTGAGGCAGGAAGTGGGCTGCTGTCCTGCTTTCCATTCCTCAGTAGGCTCAGCACAACTCCAGATCAAAATTTCTGCAGGCTTTCTGAAGAAATTAACAAACTGCCACTAAGATTCATATGCAAATGAAGCCAAAAAATTTTGGCAGCCAAAGCCACTTTGAAAAGGAAGAAGAAACCCTAACACTGCTGTCTATTTTCAAGACTTTTTATAAAACCACAGCAATGGGAGGCTACGGTGTCCACAAAGAAGGACACACTGACCTGTGGGACCCGTGGGGATGTGGTGCATGGGTTCTTGACAAAGGCTTCAAGCGCGACTTGATGGGTAAGACAGCCTTCAATCAGTGATGCTTAAATGTCTGTAAATCCAGAAAACATTTACCCCTGCCTCACACCACACATCAGTACTATTCCAAAATGTATCAGAGTTATAACGTAGGTGCTGAAACCATAAGATCTCTAGAAATAAATGTAGGAAGAAAATTCCTATGACCTCAGGGTGGGCAAACATTTCTTAGCATTATCCAAAAACATGAACCGGAAAAGACAGTGGTCAGTAAGTTGGACTTTACTGATAGTTAAAGCTTTTTTCCCTTTGAAAGACAGACTTAAGAGAATGAAAAGGCCAGCCATATACTGGGAGACATTTGGAAAAGTTTTATCCAGGATATATAAAGAATCCTCACACTCAGTGAGAAGACTAACACCGGGTTAAAAGGGGTAAGACATGGCTAGATGCTTCACAGGAAGGTACCCAAATGACAAGAAGCACAAGTGTGTTCAGTGTCATTTGTCATCAGGGAAATGCAAAGTAAATCTCACGGGCGCCACTGTAAGTCCACTTGAGGCCGGCAGCCTCTGAGATGTCCCTGAGATCCTGTTACTCCTGCCCTTCATCTGGCCTTGGCCAAGCAACTCCCTCCCCAGGAGTAACGTGCCAGAGTGACAGAGGCCACCTCCAAGGTGAGGGAACAAAAGGACTGTGGCTGCCTTCTGGTTCACCATCCTATGGAGAGGCCTGTGTGGCCAGGGACTGAGGGAGGCTCCAGCAAACAGCCCACAAGGAGCTGCCTCCTGCTGACCACCTCGGAGTGAGCCTGGGGGCAGAACCTCCCAGCCCAGCCTCAAGGGGTCAGCAACCCCAGCTGACCCCTCCACGCCCCGACCAGAGGAGCAGCTGAATCAGGCCGTGAGACAACTCCTAAAAACCTCGAGGAAAAAATGGTGGTATGAAGCCACCGAGTTTGAGGGTAAGAGGTAGCTGATACACCTTAAAAGACGGATACCACCAAGTGCTAAAGGAGGAAGCGGTATGGGCAACAGTGTGGAACAGGGTGGTCACTCCGTGCAACACTTACCGTGTGGTCCAGCACTTCCACTGGGAAGGATTTAACCAAGAGAAATGAAAACTACGTCCAAAGACTGAGACAATTTTTAAGAAAAGGAACCGTGAAGCAGAGATCAGGCAAGATGGAACCGCTCATCAGGAAATTCAGAGCTTTGGATTCTTGAACCATGTCAGGGGTGAGTCCAGATGGTCCCACCATGTACTGGAGGAGTAAGGCCACTGACTTCCCAAACAAATGGCGAATTGGTGACCAGGAGGAATGGTGGAGGGAGAGGTGGGGATTCAGACCAGAAAACCTACATTTTATTCCAACTGTATCTAAACTGCAGCCAAAACAACTTTCTAGTCGTTCACCTGATAGATCTGACCTCACTCTCAGCCACGAGCTCAATTCACAGAGCAGGTGGCAGCAGCACCACCTCCTTTGTGGGGAACCACCCTCCCGGGGCCAAACACCAGCCTCTCTATGTTGTCTAGGATGCCTCATTGCACCCCCAGGGCTGCAGCCTCTCCTGCACCACCCAGCTGAGGGACAACAAGCTGATGGCAGGCGGCTCAGGTTGCACAGACCCAGCCCTGGCTGAGGGACAGGCATATCTATGGAGGGCCTCTGGAGTTGCAGAGCACAGCTCACCGTGCAGCCATGGAAACTGTTCACATTGTGACCTAGCTCCCCGACTCTCTGCGTCAAACGTCAGAGTGATTCTCTTAGGTGGACCAGGGCCAGCGCAGGCTTCATTTACTTTTAATAAATTCCATTTAACACTGACAGCTCAGAAGTCCATGTCATTAAAATGATGACAGATGCTCCAGAGAGGCCTTGTAATCACCGAAGGGCAGGACCCTCGTCACTGGGACCATGAGGCGCTTCCCAGGATGTTAGCCCGGGGCAGAGACGAAGACAGACCAACAAGGACCCACCGAGGGCAGTGTTGATGCCCAGGAATGGTGCAGCCCACAATTCTGTGAGCACAGCTACTCTGGCCCTCACAACAGCAGCTGGCTGGACACCTGCCCTCCCCAGGGAGCTACTAGCAGATGATCTCCCACTTCCTGAAAGCAGGACTGAAGAGTCAAACACAAGACAGACTTGGTTCCAGAATCTTGCATCTCTCCCTCTTACGATCAGAGTCCCCTGAGTGACAGATGACACCAGACTTGCACTGGCTCTTGGCCCAGTAAAAAAAGCTCTTGGAACCCACAGGAGGTGACCTTAAAGATGTCCTGGGGACCCAGCACAGAGACTGATCAGGAAAGGGCTGACTGACCACACACCCATTCCAAAGAAATACCTGGCCCTTTGCCCACCTGGGAGGTGACCTCTGAGTCATCAGAGTCTTTGCTGACCTGGGATACACAGTATGGTTTAGGCCAATAGTGTGATTTACCAGCAGGGCCCCAGCCAACACAGAATAAGCCCAATCTCAGAGGTCAGGAGACTCTGGTCAGCCATGGGGGTGGAGCCAGTGCTCAGCCACGCCCAGGCGACCACTCTCCAATAAAAACCCTGAACACCAAGGCTCAGATGAGCACCCCAGTAGGCAGTACTCCATGTGTACATCACACATCGTTGCTGGAAGTGAGGACTGCAGGTTTGGCTCAATGGGACAGGGTGGCAGGAAACTTGCCTGGCCTGCCTGGGACCATGCTCCTCGGCCTCTGGCCTGGTATGTTTTAATAGTTTTTCACTATAAATGCATTTTGGCCATGTGTGTTGAGTTCTGAGTCCTCACTGTGAGTCCCCAGGTGTTCCCAGGGGCTCCTGAACACTCACAGTTTCATAAAGTGCAACTATATAATTATCACCTAAGTGCACCCCGTGTGTGAGTATATGTGTACTATACAAAACCACATTTAAAATTACACAGACATACATAGTAATATAGACAGGCATGTGTGAGACATGTAGTTAATTATCTGAGAGATTATGATACAAAAAAAAAAATATATATATATATATATATATATATATATATATCATGCTTAAAATGTTTAAAACCAAGATATGTTTTCTAGAAAACCTTGATCTCCTTAGGAAATATTTGCCTTGTGCTGTATGAGCTTTGAATCTTCCCACAAAAGTGCTGTGACTGGATGTCTGGGGTAAGGAAACATAAGTCTGTCCAAACTGATAACAGACAGACAGGGTGAGGCCAGGACAGAGTCCAGCTAAATGTCCCTGAGAACCACAACTGGAGGTGGAGGCCAGCATAGGGCTGGAGTCCAGGGTCACTGGGTTCAAGAGATAGTCCACATCTGAGCCTCTTGTGGGTGATGGGCAGAAGTGCCCACAGGTAGTAGGTCTGTGGGGAATGGGCTTGACAGGCCCCTGAGCTATGGCCAGGGCAGCCCAGGTTCCATGCCCTGGGGGACAGGCAACAGCAGGAAGAGACAACAAACATGGGGAGGGTGGGGAGACAGAAAAGGTCCCCTCAGAACCAACAATGAGAAGCAGGAGTTGCAATTCTCTGCCACAAAACACAAATAACCGAGGGGCCCCACAGCAGACATGCTGGAGAGTGCCAAGGAGATTAAGACATGCCTACCGCAACAAATGGAGACACAGGCACCCCCAGCCCTCTGAGAGACCCTAGAGCAGGACAAGAAGGGTGGGATCTGCTCATTTCTCAGCCTGGATGCTGACCCCCAACCATGGGAAAAGTGTATGCATCCAAAACCCCTCCTCACCAGGGCAATGAGACCTTCCTGCCCCCCTGCAGGCAGGTCCTCAAGAGGATACCCTCCTGAACAGAACATGAATTACAGCTCCATGCCAGCTCTGCCTTGGCTCTGGAACCCCACTTTATCTCTTCACCCTTGACGGATGACACGCCCCCTTTTCTAGACCCTGTCTGTCTCCTTGACCTAAGTGTAAGCCCCATGGGACAAGGGTTATTGCCTCTTGTTCACCTGCAGAACCTGAAAATGAAAAGCACCTTTGAAAAGCACCAGCACAGGCTGGTGTTTAATACCCATCAGTGAACTACTGTACCACACGGCCAGCCAGCATCCTCTAATCTTAAGTTGGTGAGTCCCTTTGAGACGTGCACAGAGCAGGAGCACAGGATGGAGGCAGGTGGGACCCAGTATACCAAGAGGATGCCATCGAGAACTGGTTCCACTGCTAATTGAAGAGACCTAGAGTAACTGGGCCTCAGAAGCTGATCTCCTGGGTGCCACGAGCAGGAGGTGACCTGGGAAAACTCAGAACCAAGCCTGGCACAGCCGGTGTTCCAAATCAAAGCATGGCTCTGAGTAAAACCGGCCCCACCCCACAGCACACATGCACGTGTATGTCCACACATGTGTAAATGGAGGTCACTGGGCTGGTGGAGGGACATGGGTCTCTCGCCCTCACCCACCCACCCGCCAGCCTGCTAATCCTACCAGCTCTTGGCTCCACTGTCTTGTTGGCTCCCTCCTCCATGAACACAAAACGGCCTCCACCAAAGTCCTCCAGGTAGTCAGAGAGGTACAGCAGTGAGGTGTAGTCAAAGGAGCCATAGGTCACCTGTGGGACAAGTTAGAGGGAGTAGATCAGACCTGCACATGCTCATGAGGGCACCCTCAGCCATACACGACATGAGATTTGCCCTCAGTCCCCTGAAAGATCACACCTCTGTGGCATGGAGCACTTCCAGGTGCTATATGGCCATCACCACCATCCATCTCCAAGACTCTCACCTACCCTAATTCCCCTCCCGCCCTTCCTGGTCCCTGGCACCCACCATTCTGCTTTCTGTCTTTTTTCTCCTCCTCTTCCTAATCCTCCTTCGACAGTACTGGGGTTTGAACTCAGGGCCTTGTGCTTGCTAGGCAGACTCTCTACCACTTGAGCCACACCTCTAGTCCTTTCTGCTTTGGTTATTTTTTAATAGGATCTATACCTATTTTTTAATAGGACCATCTATACCACAATCCTACTTACACTTCTTGCATAGCTGGGATGGCAGGAGCGCAACACCACACCCTGATTTTTATTAGTTGAGATGTGGTCTCATGAACTTTTTCAAGTTCCTCGATCCTCCTTGACCTCTACCTCCTGAGTAGCTAGGATCACAGGTGTGAGCCACTGTGCCTAGCTGACACCCATGTTTTTACATAGTTTTGCTCACTGAAGTGGACATTTTTGTTAATTAGAAAACAGGGGCCATCAGATGCTGCTTTGGCTCCCTGATAGGACAGGCACGGCTTAGTTGTGTCCAGGGGAGAACTGGCCCGGGAAAAGCTGTTTTCATGCTCTGTCTAAAGCGGTTGCTTTGTGCCGTTGAAGTACCAAGGACAGACATACAGAGGGAGAGGGACGGTCACCTTCTCCCAGCACACACACTGTCAGCTTTCGAAAGAAAGAAGTCCTACGCCACCTGCTGGCATTGCATGGCCCTACAGCCAGGACCTGGCATCTGAGGAGAGATGAGGTTGAAAGGCAAGCCCAAACCTGTGGATTCCTTTATTTTTCTTACTCCCTTAGGTTTGCTGTTTTAACACCAAATGGTGAAGGTTAAGATAGTCAGCTGCCTGCAGACTGTAAAAACCATACCAAGGGCAACGGCCACAGCCGGGGGACTCAGAAAGCAGCAGGTGCACAGACCTGGGCCAAACCTAAGCCAGAGTCAGTCTTCAGGCTGCTTCTGTCCTTGCTCTGACCTGGGGCAGGCCTGGGGTAGAAACCTCTGTAAGAAATGCCCTATTCCTATCAGAGGACCTGGAAAGAACCTCTGGGACCGGGAGCTGGGAATCTTTGCTCTCCTAGCCCTGCCTCAGGCTGGCTGCAGGGGTAGCCAGGTGCTGCAGCAGAAATCTGAAGGAACACCTGTCTGGCCAAGGTCTAGAGTCTCTGGGGAGCTCTGCTCACTCTTCTTCCTTTTCTCCTGCTGCTTTATCCTGAAGGTGGGCCCAAGTCACACAGAGAGCCAGAGAAACCCGGCTTTGACAGGAAGAACAGGAAAGGGGCTCCAGGAAGATGAACAGTATGGGGCAAGTCCCAGAGAAGACAGAGCTAGAACAAGGGGTCCCTAATTCTCAGCAGGGACCTACACATCTTTGCCTCACCCTGGATTCACCCCTGACTCATGTGCAGAAAACACTTGAGAAGTCCAGCAAAGCCTGCAAGACCTGAACTATGTACAAAACACTACCCAGGGCCCAGGTCATCCATGAGGGGTCCGGGGGGGGGGGGGGGAAGCGACACAGCAGAGGTTTTGAAAATGGTAACATTGGCAACTCCACTATAGAAAGCAACAGGACTTGTGGTCTGAATGGAAGTAGACCAATGGCCTGATGACAGGAGCAATCGATTAAAGGTTTCCAGAGTCTCAGGAGGGTTAAAATGTCCAGGGCATGATTCAGAGTTACTCTGAACAAAGGACCAAGTGAGGCAGATCAACAACCAAGTGAAAGAACAATCGATGGGTGCCAATCACAAGATGACCCAAACAAACACTGTCCAGCTGACAATTTTTTTCTCTTTTGGTGTGACTGGGGTTTGAACTCAGGGCTTCACACTTATTAAGTAGGTGCTCTATCACTTGAGCCACACCTCCAGTCCATCTTGTCAACCAGAAGCCTAGGATGGCTTCAACCACAGCCCTCCCAATCTGCACAGAAGCTCACTGTGCTGTGCCTGAGGTTTGATGTAAAATCAGTGAGATGGTTGCAGAGGAGCTAAGTGTCTGTAACAGGCAGAGCAGGTGCTTCCAAGAGTCTTCAGGTAAGAACACTCACAAGAACGAACATCAGGTTAGTGAAAGGAAATAGTGAGAAGTGCTGTTTTTTTCACACACAGACAGTGATGTGTAATGTACCCAGAATTTTAATCACAAAACATTTCCAGCCTGGTGAATCTTTCAATTAGCAAGTCTGGGGTAAGAGACAAGAATAATGAGAGACCAGGGACCAGCTCCAAAATGTTAGGCCACTGCTGCCCTGCTGTGCCGTCCGGCTCCCACGCTTGAGTTCCTGGGTTTAAGGAAAGACGAAATGGGTTTGATCAACCCTGCAGGTGCCTGGAACCAGGCCCAGGAATCAAGGCCAGGCTCATGTGCCTATGTTCTGCAGTGTCTGTGCCCCCACCTGTCACCATGACAACAGTCATTTGTCCACAGGGTGAAGTAACCCAGAGGGGGCAGAAGACCCACAAAAGCTACTATACCAGTGAGGTGTCCGAGACACCTCCCACGACATGGCAGGACTGAGGTAGGATGCCTGACTGTGGGTGTTGGACTCTGTGTGGATCTACCTTGAGAGGGGCCCCCAGCAGCAGTTCCTCAAATAACAAAGTGACACACATCCTGCAAACCACCTGGGCACTGAGTCTCCAGTAGCTTCAGTACCAAACTTCAAGTTCACAGAAAACCAAACATGAGCTGGGTCAAACAGATGACTTTATTTCCTCAACTGTATCAACTAGATGTAGGGCACACCCTAAGACCTCAGGAAGACAGATGTCTAAAACGCCGCAAGCCAACCCTGAAGAGCAGATGCCTGAGGTCCCGCCAAGCTGAGTCAGCAGTCCTGGCCACTGGGGAGGGAGGAAGAACTAGCTTGGCTTCATGGTGTCCCCAGCCCCAGGAGACCCTGTGTGCGGAGCCCAGCACTCACCTTGTCCACATGTGCGTGCCAGTACTCATCGTGCGCCATCCGGGCTTCCGTGCTGTTTATGCGGGAGAAGAACGTTGGCTTGGTCAGATACAGCGAGGATGCACTGATGCCAAAAGCATTGGCGATGGTGAGCTGGACCTTCCGCCGCACATCCCTGCAGAGGATATAATGTGTCATTCAGGAGTGGCTTGGCCTCAAGGGAGATGAGGGAATTCTCTGTGGGTCCCTGGGGCCTGCACACACCATAGGAGGACAGAGAGATAGACAGCATCCCCAAACACAGGACACAGCATCACAAGAACATCAGGGGCCCTGATAACCAGTTCTTGTGGGAATGACCACAGTACCCATGGCCTGCCTTTTCCAGAGCAGTGCAAGAGGCCTGGGGAGGCCTCCCTGTGTGTGAGCAGGGCAGGGCCCAGGAGTCTGACAGTCAGATGAATGGCAGTGCTCATGGGGGCAGGGAGAGCATCCCCTCCCCTGAAGACCAGGGCCTGGGCTCCAAGCCGTGCATGTGTAGCTGTGTGACTCTGGTTGTCTGGGGCACGGTGTGACCTATCAGCATCCAAGGGAAAAAGGGGGACCACCAGCCCCTCTCTGGATGCAGCTGACTAGCATCAATGCTTTGAGCAATTCAGCAGAGCTGGATTCCACCGAGCTCCAAGGAGTCAATTGTAGGAGGCCAGCATGCAGGGAGCGGGGCTGGACAGGCTAACCCATGTCTCCCAAGTGTCCACACAAACCTACCTGCATACACATGTGCATACAGACCTACCTATCCATAAAGGTACACACACACTCACACACACGCACACCTTCATACATACCTCAGTGTATACACATACAACCCACCTATACATACCTACAGACATATGTACCTTTCCACATGTACATTCACACATACCACATAAATTCCTAAGTGTGACACACATGTATACACACTCATACACGTTCATATATGTACTAACCTACACACCTACCTACGTGCACACCCACATGTATACATACAAAGCACAATAAACTAAGCCCCAAAGCCATGTGTCCACCCTTTGACTTACGGGAATGCCGTGCATTCCATTGGCTTAATTTTCTGACTTTTGTTCACTTCAAATTCTAAAACTTTGCACCTCACACTTGGTCTTGCTGCAAACACAGACGATTTCATCCTTGCAATAGGTGGAAGCTCTTCTTTTGTTGCCCCCTTCCTGACCCCTGCAGGTGCAATTGTCCCAACTGTCAAACTAACGCCAACCTTAGCCAACTTTTCTGCTTTGGAGCTCCTCTCTCAGTGTCCACTATGATGGCTGCTGGAGGCTTGATGGCCCTCGGGCCATCCCTAGCAGGGACTACACATTCTCTCTGATGTCCACCTGGTGAATGGCAACTGGATTTGACCTGTTGCATTAAACCTACTCCTGCACCATCCAGAAACAGGTGCACATGTGACCTAGAGTTGAGTCTGACTCTCTGGAGAAGGGCCAGAGTGCAGACAGGAACTGTGCTCCAGCACCACCCAGCAGTCACCTGAGGGGGTGGATACCACTTCACACTGACGTGCTCTATCTGATGTGCTTCCTTCCAGCTCCAAGAGATCAACGAAGCTGTGGAGTTTGAATTCTGTGTGAGTCACCAAGTCCTTTCTTGTGGGGCAGGTAGTGCCCTTCGGATGAGTTAAATTGCCCCAAACATCACTTTCTTGTTCTGGCAAATATGTTTTGGGGCCATTGAGAACATAAGTGAGATTGTGTGACATTCCATATTGGTAACATATTTTCATGTCTAAATATGCTTTTTTTTTTTTTTGCAGTGCCACAAATGGAACCCAGGACCTTGCAAATGGTAGGCAAGTGCTCTACAAGCCATATCCCCAGCTCTAATTTTTATTGTTGTTGTTTTCTCATTTTTTGAGACAGGCTCTACCTCTTGATCCTCTTGCCTCAGCCCCTCAAGTGCTGGAATTACACGTGTGCCCCACAACACCTAGCCTAATTCTTTTTAACTATAGCATACAAAGTGTTAAAATTAGCTGGTGAGGCTGGGGCATGGTTCAAGTAATAGAGCACCTGCCTAACAAGCACAAGTCCCTGGGTTCAAACCTTAGTACCACCAAAAATAGATAGATAGATAGATAGATAGATAGATAAATAGATAAAAATGGTGGAACTCTCTTTAAGTTTTCTTTTGCTTTACAAACAATGATGGTTTTGTAAGTTTTAGGTATTTCAAGTGTTTTCTTGTGTAAAACTGATTGGTAATAATCTTCTTCCCATTTTGCTTCTTTGATAACCAGAAATCCCCCCTGAATCCTAACCGAATGTAGTAGACATCCTGGTGAAATCAAAGTTCAGCGTTTTGCACCTGTGACCCTCTCTGCACACAGTCTACAAGGAACATTTCCTGAGGCTGGAACAACATTCACACTGACTGGTGCAACACCACCCTGCCACCCTGCTTTTCACCTGGAAACACAAGGTTTCTGACCCATATGTGCTATTCCTGGTCACCATTGTCCAGGGTCCCATGTGTCGTCAGGAGATGTCTAGTTGCATGGTGGCTGTTACTGACAGCTCTACTCTGTCTCTGCACATTCAGAAGGCCCATATCCATGATACTCAGGGAACATAAAGTTCACCTTTGTTTCCTTCCATTCTCACAAATTCTACAAACTATCAAAATGCCAAACTATGACTTGAACACTTTCTACTTAAGCAAGTATAGACATACCACCTACAAACACAACAAGTGAGGGCTAGCAGCACAGATGGTCACCTGGGAACAACTGTGGACTGGGCCCTAAGCCAAGTGCCAGGTAGGACACCTCCCCAACCCCTGCACAGGAGCAGGAACCACGGTCCCACGGGCTACCATGACACCTGTAGGGGTGGGCTTAAACCAAGAGTGTCTACTAGACACACCACCCCAGTCACCACCACAGCCATCACTGCCTGTGCAGAAAGAGCCAAGCTCTGCACCTGCTCTCTGAAGCAGTGGCCTGGGCTTTGCTTAGCCGCTGTTTCCCTGGAAACACGATAAAGGTGAAATGTCAGCTGTATTTCCAGGCTGACAGGGATGGTGTGGGCGGAGCTATAAAAGGGGTGAGTGGTAATTGCACGTTCAACATCTTGAACCTGACCCTCATGGTGATAAAATGATGTAGAACTCAACCAACATACTCACAAAAGGGTGCAAGAGTAAATCGGAACTCTGAACAAAGTTGCAGGGTTACACCAAGGTCTATTTTGAGGAGTGAGTGATGTCATACCCCAGTTATACAACTCATCACTGGCTTGGTCAAGCAAGCAGAGGCATACGGAATCTCCCTGTGGTATTTCCTATAAAGGCAATATGAGTCATGATAACCTCTAAATAAAGGGTTTAATTTCAAAAGTTCCCTAGGTAGATGAGCTGCCTCTGGGTGGGGACTGTGCCTGACACACAGGTACCTGGGGTGTGAGACAAGTGCTAGGCTCACCTAGTGTGAGAGTGTGGTGTGACTTTTAGCTGAGTGCATCCCCTACAGAAAGTAAGGGCTGCTCAGGAGGCTGTCAAAGGAGTTGCTGGTCCTCCCCAAAGCCTGGCTGGCTTCCACCCCCATCCTAGGGTCTCATTCCCTCACACAGGAGCTGTCACCTGGGCTGGTGTAATGGGACATCACAGAGAGCCAACCTCAGCCCCCTCCTCCATATTTGGCCCCAGCCATCTCCGCTCACTCCTTCTCATCCTTACCGGTATAACTGGAAGTCTTCTTCGGAGAAGATATTTTGTATTTTATCCCCAAAGTATCTGCCAAAAAGAAAACAAAAAAACAAAAAAACAAGGAACATCAGCAATGTAATGTTTTACTCATCAGTTTTCTTTAAGTCTGTCTTTCCTTAAGCTCACCAGCATCTCAGAGTGAATCTGTTTCTACAATGATCATGATATTAGAGGAAAAGGAGGACATGCAAGCAAGGAGCGAAGGAGTTCACAGGCCGAGGATGACAGAGACCAGCCTGGGAGAATCTTTTGGGTCTCAGGCCCCACAGAGCATCAGATTCTTTGGGCCCACAGTTCTTGGGACCTCCCCTGCCTCCCGTCTCTCCACCTGTTCCTCCAGCCATGTCCTTCAGCCTAGACAGGACCCATTTCTAGAATGTGACACCAGAATCAACCCTAAAGCTGTGTAAACAAAGACTCTGTCCTACAACAGGCCCCAGAGAGAAGCCCACAACCCAGTTCCTGCCTGACAAGGAGCCCAGAGAAGGTGCTCAGCAGACCCCTGAGATGACCAGAGTCTTATGGTAGTGTCTGGGGTCGCTGTCCCCTCTCGGCCTCTCACCTGTACAGGTTCACAAAGTGCTTCCCAACAGACAGGGCCCCTGAGTGCAAGTCCAGGATGGATGCCTGAAAAAGATGTTTGAGGGGTCAGATAGTGGGTGATGGCAACATTAAATGCTGCCTAAGTTAGACCCCCAATTTTACCAGATCACCCTACAAATGCCTGGGTTCCTACCTGTGCACCCATCCACCTGAGCAGGCACATCTGCTCTCTCCTGCCTGAAGAAAAATGCCAAACCTTTAGTCTAATGTTCTGGACAGAGCCCAGGGACACCTCCCTCCATTCCTCCTTCCCTTGGCTCCCTCAAGGTAAAGCTAACATACTCAGAAGTGTCTGTGTGTGAAGTATGCAGTGTGACAAGCTTTGACGTAGGTGCACACCCCTGAAACCACTTCACAATAGAAATAATAAAGGTGCTGTCACCCCAACTCCTCACACCCCTGCAACCTCTCTCCTCCCTCCACCTCTCGCCACTGCCACCCTCCCAGGCACCCACAGGTCCATTTTGTCCAGATTGTTGTGTTTCTTGTTTGGGGTGCAAACTGCAGCTGGGCCTTTCAGTTGGCTTCTTCTGCTCAGCATAACTCGTGCTACCACTCCAGTAATTATTCCTTCCCACCTATGGCTAAGGGGCTTCTGCTGCACAGATGCCCCAAAACTTGTCACCATCTGCTCGCTCTGTGACAGCTGAGGATGGTTTCTGGCTGGAGCTATTGCTAGTGGAGCTCTGTGCACACTAGTTCCAGTGTGTGTGAACCCGTGTTCTCAGGGCTCTTGGGTAAATTCCTCACATGGAACCACAGGGTCATAAATGTTTTCTGCCCCTGACCACCCACCTCCAAGTCCTTCCCTGAGTTCTGGGAAGGGAGTGGCCAACAGCAGGACCATTTTTACCTGACCTATGACCCAGGAGGAGTGGACACTGGTTCCCTCTCCTCATTGCTGCAGTGACTTAGCCCAGGGGTGTGAGCCAACCTGGGCTTAATAAACATTAGCTGAATTTAAAGGCATCAAACACTGACATCTCCCTGAAGGAAGACGAAGAGAGACTAAACAGTTTTAGTAAGGTATCCCCCCACCTCAAACAGCTGGACTGAAATAAAAGGAGGAATTTCATTTTCAAAACTCAAAAGAGCTGGTAGATGAAGTCATGCAGATAACTTCAGAAATAAAGTCTGAAAATCAATCTTCCTGAACTTTCAGATACACCAGCTGACTCAGGTCCATGTGGTGACTATAACTCAAAATGATCACCAACATAGACAGGGTGAGGAACTGGCCCCCAAACAACCCCACACACAGAGCAAGAAAGTCTGAAGAAAACCATATATCAGGTCCCGGCAATCTCAATGGCTGCCCCTTGACAGCTGGCACCCAAGGTGCTGCTGGCCCAGCAAAACCTTACTCTCTCATGCTTTTGAAGTCCAGAGGTCCAAAATCAAGGTGTTTCATGGCCATGTTCACCCCAGAAGCTCTGAGGAGGGTCTGTCCTGCCTCTTCTATCTTCTAGGAGACCGAGGTGTTCCTTGATTTATGGTCCTATCAGTCTCTGCCTCTACTTTCACATGGGCTTTTTCTCTTCCTTCCAAATCTCCCTCTGCTGCCTTTTATAAGGACACCATTCTTGTATTTAGGGCCACCCCAAATCCATAATGACCTCATCTCTAGACCCTTTTCCAAATCAGGTCACATGCACGGAGTCCAGGTAGACAGGCCATACAATCCCCTGCAATCTCACACAGTGGTCAGCCCACACTGCAGGTGTCTGTGGAGCCTCTGGTGTGAAGTGACCAAGTCTGTCACACATCTTCTGTTCAGAGGGGCTCTTCCTTTCCCGGTAGCTCTGCTGACTGCCAAGCTCCTGACTCCCTCCTCAGCTGCCTGCCTTCAAACCTTCTTCATTCCCCCTATACCCAAAGTGTCTAAAATGCCAGAGTGCCCTGAAGCCAAGGGTGTGACACACTCTGAAGAGATGGCCAGGCATAGCCGAGGACACACTCTTCCCAAGAGAGACACACCTCACACCCACTGGGTCCTTGGCAGAAGCAGTGGCCACAGTCTGGCCAGAAACATTGAGGAGGTCATGGCTAACCCACATCTTCAGTGAGGGCACCAAGGGGACCCTACATATCCAGTACCTTTTCCTTCCCCCTGAGGACAGCAAAGTTAAAATGTACAGAGAAAACTGGGGCAGGAGCCACATTCAACTCACCCCTCCATCGGATCCTCCCAGGGAAAGCCCCTTCTCCGCTATGCTGTGTGGGGGTGAGGAGGGAGGGCAGAGAATAAGTTTAAATCAGAATTTAGTCAACAGAATTACCAATAAGGTATCTAGGCAAAACATCAATCAGCACAATTAGTGCTGTGTTAACAGGTTCTGCTTGTTTAACACTTAGGATGTAAACAGATGTGTGCCAAGACCTCAACTTCCAAGGCTAAGTGAGGATATATCATGGTCTCCATCTTGCTAGTAACACATGGCCTGGCTTAGGGACAACTGGACTTAATTCCTGACCTTAACACTGAACCAAGTCCAGATGAGACCAGAGTAGTCTCCAGCTTGGTGGGGGCTTTGATAATCACAGCTCAGGAGGTGATGAGGCCCCATCAGGGTAGGGAGGAAGACACCAGGGAGCTGGTCATACCAGACCAGAAAGGACCACTCCACTCAAGAACCAGTAGCTGTGATGGACTTCTCAAGGCCCTGCAGGGACACTGACCCCTCTGTAAAACACCAGGAAGCCCCATGTATGGCAGGACAAGCCCTGTGTCAGAGGACAATGTACAAGGCACAGGCTCCCAGTTGGGCCTTTCAAAAGGACTCAGCATATGGACAGAGGAGGATGGGCCTCAAGGGCTGAATGGTATCCCATTGAGTCTAAACACTTAGTAAGAAAGTCAAACCTTTCTTATAAGATCTTGTTTTTAAAATCTCAATAAGGAAAATTCCAGCACCAACTGCTTCCCAGAAGGCTTTTGTAAGCCACAGTAAGTGAGGTTGGCCAATGGCTGGAACCCAGCAGTTTTGGAGCAGAAACTGGAATATTATCTAGTGACCTTCCACCCAAGGCTGGGGCACACATCTCCATGACAGGCAGCAGGCCAGCATATGGGGCTCTCATGATGGCTGTAGGGTGAGTTCCTGGAGAGGAGGCCAAGCTGCTGGAATGTTCTGACATCCAGGGCATGACTGAGGGCCTTAAAGCCCATGAGGAAAGTCCATAGACTTATAGGGAGTTCTGCCTCCTACCCAGCCCCACTTTCCCACTTACTGGCTTGAACCTGACCCACAGACACCCACCCTGCACCCAGGCAGAGACATGAGGTACCTGCGAATGCGGTCTGCCTCCTCCCTGGTGATGACGATGTCGGTGATGCCCCTGCCACACTTCCTGGGGGTGCATCCTGGAGGGTGACAGTCAGGGACAAAAACTGACTTCCAAAGCCACTGTCCCAGGACAATGGGATTTGGTGAAATGGAGCTGGCCAGGCCCTTCCATAGGACAAGGGTGGTCAGTTTGGTCAACACACCTGCTCAAACATGAGCTCCGGGTAAGCAGCCATAGCTTTCCAGTGGAATTGCACCCTGTGCAGAGCCTCAGGAGCCCATGGCTCGCTGGGCACCCTGGGTTTCCAGCTGCCCCATGGTGGGTGGGTTCATCCCCAGACACCTGTGGTTCCAGACCCCTGAGGACCCACAGAAGCCTCCAAGACAGCACCAACAACATTCTTTTTATATGGTTGGAGTTTTTTTGTTTGTTTGAGGGTCTCACTCTGAGGCCCTGGAACTCACACTCCTCCCAAATGCTGAGATTACAGGTGTGAGCCACCATCCCTGACTTGACAACATTCCTGAACAAGCACTGATGGCTGGTCTGAGTACTCACAAACACCTATCAGAAAGTCCTCCCAGCAAGCCAGGCTGACTCATGGAGATTGCAGGGGTGGGGTATGGCAGTTAGTTACACATGGCTAAGTAACATATTGACATAGATGTCTTATTTCAAAACAAAAAGCCAACTGTATGTTTTTTTTTTAAATAAGTGTTGCCCCATAAAACACAGTGACACAGAAAAGTTGAAAGCAAAAAGCAAATACAATGCGCAAAGCAGGGGTGTGGGGTCGTCTCACAGCAGCAGGTGTGCATTAAGAGGGGCAACACCACAGCCAGGGGCCAGGTGGAGAGGCTGGGAACAGTACTCTAGGAGGAAGGCTCCGCCACAGGAAGACCAGCCAGGAGGAAACGGGAGCGTCTAACACCCCTCAGTGACCCACGGGAGAAAAAGGCAGACACTGGTGAGGACAGGGAGCAGATTCAATGAGCTCAGGCCAGAGAGTCACAGAATTCTCACATAACCATGAGGAAACACACATGTGTAACATGGGCAAAAGCAGGTCATAGGTAAGGCCATGAAAAAAAGTCAAACTGGGTTGGCTGTGGTTCAGTGGTAGAGCACTTGCCTAGAGTGCTTGAGGCCCTGGGTTCTATCCCCAGCACTGCAAAGAAAAAAAAAAAGGCCTGAACCAATACCAAAGAATCTATATTACACAGATGATATTACTTTTAACAACAATTCATTGGGTTAAAAGTCAACTTTTTAAAGAGGAAAACAAAAATCCCCATCAATTGATTTTAAAGTATGCTTCCATTCAGGCATGGTGGTACACACCTATAATTCCAGCATGTGGGAGGCTGAGGCAGGAGGATCAAGAATTCAAGAGGACTGAAGGAGTGGCTCAAGAGGTAGAGTGTCTGCTTTGCAAGCATAAAGCCCTGAGTTCAAATATCAGTCTTACCAAAAAAAAAAAAAAAGAGTTCAAGACCAGCTTAAGTTACAAGATAGATCTTGTATTAAAAAAAAAGTGTATTTCCAAATAATTCATGGATTAAAAAATAAGGGCTGGGATGTAGCTCGGTGTTAGAGCACCTGCCTAGTATTGGCAAGGCCCTGGGCTCAACTTCTAGCACTGCAAATAATAGTTTTAAAAAATTAGAAAATGATCCCAAAAACTGTCACATATCAAAATATTAGGGATTTAAGGTGTCAGTCTACGGTCATGGTGGGTAACAGAGACCAGATTTAGCCTCTACCTGCAACTACTAAAAACCAGTCAGAGTACATGAAATCATGGTTCTCAAGACCAGGACACCAGGCAAGGAAGGGCAAAGACCCTGAAAGATTGGAAAGAAGCCAGTAGAGCCAGTGCCTACCCAGGAAGGGAGGGGACATGGGCAGAACAATGAAGGACCAATCAGTGAAAGGTGGAACCAGGAGGGATGGAGCTGCAGGCGGCCACAAGGCCTCCCTCGAGTCTTCATGACACAGTGACCCCATAGACCAAAAGGAAGCATGGTGTGGGGAGACCAGTGGTCACAAGAAACATAAGTAAAGGGCCAGAGGGAACAGGTGTGGCTCACAGTGCAGAGCTGGCCATTCTCACCAGCCAGACGGCCAATGAGTTGTGGTGCCCAGAGGATCTCCCTTGGTGGGGGAAGAATCGGCCCCGGACTACATACTTCTCTGGTTCTCCATGACAAGCTTAAGGCAAGACCAGAAAGGAGCCAACTGTTCCCAAGTACCAGCCCAGAGCCAAGCTCTGCAGCATTTGTAGGAAGATGAAAATAGCCGGCACCCAGGAGGTGACATTCTTAACCTGTGGTGTCTAGTCAAAATTAGCAGAAACACAGGAAAGCAAGAACACGGGATCCACATGGAGGACAGTGTCCCTTCAAAGGCAAGAGACAGATGGGCACAAAAGAGCCTGTGCTGCAAGGCCACCCTGCAGTGACAGCTTCACCTGAACAGGCGTCAGGAGAATAATTTGGCTAAAAAGTTGTGAGCAGATGACTCCTGGGGACTTGTGTGCCCTCTATAAACACACACTGCCTAAAGTTGAGCAGGGATCTCCCTGCCTCCATCCTGGGCCTAGGCCGCTCTCATAACAAGCCACCACGAAGAGCAGACATGAGCCCTGTCTCATATCTCTCACCTGGAGAACGAGGGAGGTGGAAGCAGGAAGGCTGGAGACTTCAAATACATTCCAACTTCTTTAGCATAAAACATGTGCAACATAAAATTTAGCATCCCATGGTCAGGTGCCTATGGCTTACGCTTGTAATCCTAGCTACTTGGGTGGCTGCGATTGGAAGGATTGAGGTTCAAGGCCAGACTGGACAAATAGTTTGTGAGACCCCATCTCTAAAATAACCAGAGCAAAATGGACTAGAGGTGTGGCTCAAGCAATAGAACACCTGGTCTGCAAATGTGAAGCTTTGAGTTGAAACCCCAGTCCCACAAAAAAAAAGAAAAAAAAAACAACAAAAAAATCAGCCAGGAGCCAGTGGCTCATGCCCATAATCCTAGCTACTGAGGAGGTAGAGGTCAGGAAGATCAAGGTTCAAAGCCAGTCCAGGCCAACTGTTCAAGAGACCCACTCTCGAAAAAACCCATCACAAAAAAGGACTGGTTGAATGGCTCAAATTGTAGGCCCTGAGTTCAAGCCCCAGTACCACAAAAAAAAAAAAAAACCAAACCCAACCAACCAAACAAAAAAAAAAACTATTTTGAGGGGGAGGCTAAGGCAGGAAGACCATTTAAACCTAGGAGTTTAAGGCTAGCCTGGACAACACAGCAAGACCCTGTCTCATAATGAAAAGAAAAAATTTAACATCCATTAAATGTATATATGTACATATATATGCATACATATGCACATACTTATGTGTACTTATACAGAGAGTAGGCTGTTGGAGGGGGAGAGTCCCAAGACAGAGCATCCACACAGGGAACATGTGTTTCCCTGACACCATTGTGGCAGTAACCCTGCCCACAAAGCGGTCAGACTGCTACGGAGAGCCCTGAGGTCATGTGTGTTGCAGTAGCATCCCTTTTGTGGAAGAACCTGCCAATCTGTTCTTGGTTCAAGTTCAAAGCATTTTGCTTTGAATAAAAAATAATTCTCACTGGATGTGGTGGAGCACATCTGTGGTCCTAGCGACTCCTAGCAGAGGTAGGTGGATCGTGGTTTGAGGTTGGTCTGAGCAAAAAGGTAGCTGTCTCAAAGACAAATTTTTTTTTTTTTTTAGTGAAAGTAACAGTAAAGTTTATTAGGAAAGCTACACTGTCAACCGACTGAAAGTGGGTATCTCTAGAGTGAGAGCAATAGGGTCTGGGGGAGAGAAAGAGAGACATTTCCTGTTCCCCACACAGGAAATGGGAGCAAAAGCTCCTCAAAGACAAAATTTTAAAAAATAAAATAAAAAAGGCTGGGTGACAATGGCTCACTCCTATAATCCTAGCTTCTTGGAAAGCAGCGATCAGGAGGATGAAGGTTCAAGACAGGCCTAGGCAAAAGGAAAGACCCTATCTCAAAAAAACCCAACACAAAAAAGGGTTGGCAGAGTGGCTAATGCAGTAGGGCACCTGCCTAGTAAGCAAGAAGCCCTGAGTTCAAACCTCAGTACCTCCAAAAAAAAAAAAAAGAAAAAAAAAGACTGGGGCATAGCATAAGTGGTAGAGCACTTATATACCAAGTATGAGGCCCTGGGTTTGATTCCCCAAGTACCATTAAACAGATAAAGTAATTCTATCCTAAAAACCCAGTCCTCATGGTAGGTTTTAAAATCTGAGAACACAGGCTGATAGAGTGACTCAAGTGGTAGAGAAGTGAGGCCCTGAGTTCAAACTCCAGTGCTGCCAAGAAAAAAAATAAATAAATACTGAGAATGCATCTGGGTGGCCCAGAATGTGCTCTGAGGGCCAGTGGTCATTCTGCTGGTGTGTACGCTTTCCTGGCACTGCTGGCTTGCACCATGTCTGGTGGCTCTCACAATGGGGCTCTTTCATCTTGGCTTCCCTGGGCCCAGACCACAGGGCCCTGATCTCTGACCAGCCACTGGGACTCACCAGTGCTTTCACTGTGGCTACAGAGCCAGAGCTGGAAGCTGGGAGCCGGGACACATTTGTGGTGATGGTCATTTACGAGTTAAGCCATGCTCCTGACCCTTTTTTGCTTTAGTTATTTTTCAGATAGGGTCTCATGTTTTTGCTAGGACTGGCCTCAGACTGTGATCTTCCTTTCATGTAGCTGGGATGATAGACATGAGCCAAAGCACCTGGCAGGTTGCCATTCTCTGTGACATCCTCTATCATCAACACCTCCTCCAGCTTCAACTTTCTCATCCTCGCTCTCTAGTGCTGTTACTTCCTGGCAAGTCACCACTGGACTCTGCCGCCTCATAAAATGCTGACCATGCCAAAGGGGACTGGGGATGACCCAGAAACCTCTGCCTTTCACAGCCAGGTGTGGATTAGCTTGTCTGGGTTGGGGAGAAGACTGCACACTGCTTTCAACCTGTCTCCCACTTGCAGCAAAACGCATTGTTACATTTCATTTCAACCCACTGGTCTTTCTTGAATCACTGAAGAATCCATGGCACTGTACCTTCAAACCTTCGGTGGCCATCGTAGTCCTCAGAGCAGGGCACCTCAATGAACCTTCCTGCCAGTACCTCGCCACGGAGGGCCAGGACCTCGGCGATACCATCATCAGTCCCCAGACTGTTCCACAGCAGGAGTGCAACCAGCACGAGGCCAGCTCCCAGACCTACAGTCTTCAGCCATGGCCTCTGCGCTTCCCTTGGGACCTGGTCCTTCTTGGTGCTGAGAACAGAAAACACAACCACTATCATCAGGATGCAGTTGTGAATGCTGAGAATGAAGTACAAGACCAAAGAACACATGTAGACCGGCTGCAACCAACCAGGGCCTACAGTGACCTCTGGTCAAGACGGGCCCCATCAGATGGTAGGAAAAGGGAGGGTCTACTTCTGCCTCTAGGCTTGTCAAGATGCCCACCACACCCCACCCCCAGATGAGCAGCTGTTCTGACTGACCAGGCAGGGCTGACTGTGCCCAGTAATGGGCAAGAAGATGGGCTGACCCTCAGAGGCGCCACCTCCCAGCCCTGTGTGAAGGATTCCCATGGAATGTGAGCCCCTAATCATACTGCCTGTGTCCTTAAATGACTGACCCAACCCCAAACATGGACTTAAACCAGCTTATGTGAGTCAAACCCACTTAAAACAAAAACACAAGACAGAGGAAGAGTGCAGAGGCACCCCAGAAATTACTATGCAAATAAGACGCCTTTTCTACAATCCAGAGCTAAGTGCGTGGTTCAAATAGCCCATGCTAAAATTGCGTGCTTCTACATGTGTAAGGATATGCATGTGTGTGTGTGTAACTGGGGCATACATGTGTTCTGCTGTTCAGGAAATACTTCATGGGCTATAGACCTGAGGGATAGGAAGGACAGGAGAGAAGGCATCAGGATCTTGACCATTAAGAATACAATTAGAGCCAGGCACAGGTGGCTCACATCTGTAGTCTTAGCTACTTGGGAGGCTGAGATCAGGAGGATTGAGGTTCCAGCCCAGCCCAGTCCTGGGGGGAAAAAGAAATTGCAACACCACACCTCAGGGGAAAAAATAAAAAGTTGGATGGGTGGTGCCCGCCTGTCATCCCATCAACAGCAAGAACTGTAAAATAGGAGGATCGTGGCCCAGGCTGGCCTGGGCAAAAAGTAAGACCTCCACCTCTAAAATAACCAGAACAAAAAGGGCTGAATGGGTGACTCAAGATGTAGAGCAGCTGCCCAGCAAGCACAAGGCCCTGAGTTATTAAAGCCTCTCTCAGCCTCAGTATTCTTCCCGATATTTTCTAATGTTTTCAAAATGTCAAGAGAATGGAATGAGGCAGTCACCAGAGGAGCAAAACATAAGCAAGGAAACTGGCTTCTTGCAGGCTATAAGATTTTTCACTAACACAAAGCAGCTATAAACTACAACATTTAAAGATTCCGAAATCAAGCCATCCTTCTACAACTCCATAACTCCATGGGAGGGCAGGTTTTGTGCTTTAACAGTGAACGTCTGCAATGCTCCCTGCTCACACACAGGCGTTTCAGGTTATTTTACCGCCAGCATCTGCCTAGATACAGCCAACACACACCCGGTCGCACAGAGCAGCAGCAGCTCAGAGGTGGGTGCAAGAGCTCCTCCTTCCATTCTGTGCCCATCTGGGTGGCATCTGCAATCTGGACACTGTCTCCCTACACTTCTCCCCTGTCCACCCTCTGCTCTGTCCTTCCATCAATATCTTCCGGTTGCTCCTATGTAGGGAGTGTGAGAAATATCTTTAAGATATTAGGATGTCAGGAGAGAGAGACGACGCAACTCAGAAGTCAACAGGCAAGGCAAAATTTACTTCTGCAGAAGGGTGCACCACAGAAAAAGAGCAAGCACACCCAGCGGGGAATCTGCTGGTGTTTTATCTCTAACGCAATGCTACCCGTTCCCTGAATTGGGCAGGTTTGGGGTTCACAGTCTCCATGGTTGGCTAATTGGAAAGAGGACATCAGGAGAGGGCATTGAAGACAAAGACGTTTAAAAGCTCAGGGAAACAATAACTGTTTTAGGTTATCAGCTCCAGAACCAGGGCATCTAGTGGAATTTTGTCCAGCTGAGGGTAACAATCCTTTGTTCTTAATAGAAACTTTTATCAGGTTAAGCAGAGTCCATGAAGCCAGCGTATGGCCAGCGAGTTAGTGGGACTAACATTTGTAACAGCGGTGGTTACTGATTAAATGCTTTGACAGAAAGACCCAACCTAAGTTGATTCTCAAAGGAAGTAGCCCCAGTTTGCATTTTAAATGCCCATGCTCACCACATCTCCTTCTGCCCGGTATGCAGGTACTTGATGGAGCAAGGAGGCTGCTGGGGCCCAGGGGCCCAATTCCAGGTGAAAAAACGATAGGCAAGGCCTGAACTAAAGAAGTGGTGAGGGGAGCAGTTTTGAGGTGACTTTGAAGACACACTCTCAGGGCTTGGTGCCTGTCCCTGTGGGCTCCATTCCGGAGGCAGGAGTCTGGGGCAAGGTTGAGGGCAGCTTTGGATGTATGAGGCATGAAAGGCTAGGGTTAGGTAACCCGCACAGTTGCGGAGAGGTCTGGACTGCAGGTACAGTGGTGGGGACCACAGGACTCATAGGCTACAGCACAGACTGACCCAACAAGGGCTTTCCCGCGCTCTGAGCATAGAGAAGTCAGCCACGTGGACTGCGACCACCCCGCCCTACCGGATACAGGAGGTCACACCACAGCCACGCCCCACGTAGACCCCGGACCACGCTGCCGCAGCTTTCAGTGACCCTCCTGGCCACGCCCCTCCTCGCCATGGCCCCACCCGGAATGGCCTGTCACATCCCACATGACCTCAGAACACGCCCCTATCGGGCCCCGCCCTAACGTGCCTCCGCCCCACACCACCCATTAAACCCCTCCTCCCCCCCACCCCCGCGCTCTTGTCAGGCCACGCCCCCATCCTTCGGTCGGGCTCCGCCCCCGGCTTGGCTCCGCCCCCGGCTTGGCTCCGCCCCGCACCTCCGAGTCAAGCCCAGCCCAGGTCGGGCCACGCCCCCAGTCCTCCCGTCAGGTCCCGCCCGCGCCACGCGCGGCCTCCCCACTACCTGCTCGGGCGCCCGCGCTCGGCCGCACCGCTGCCCTCAGCCTTGGGCGCGCCCCTCCTCTGAGGTGCCATCGGGCCGGCGGCCGCGGAGCCGGGCTGGACGCCCGCGCGAGCAGCCGAGCCCGGGGCGAGAGCCGCGACTGGGAGCGCCCGGCGGGCGCGGCGCGGGGACGCGGGAGCGACGCAGTCTGCCGTCCGCCCGGCTGCGGCCAGGCGCGAGCAATCGGCGGCCGAGCGGCGCGGCGCGGCGAGGCGGGGCCCGGCCTGCTCCTCCCCACGCGTCGCGCACCTGGGTGCACCTGAGACGGCCTCCGGTGAGTCAGGTACCGGCCCCGTGTCTGGCCGTGCCGGGCCGGAGCGACCCGTCCCCGGCCTGTTGTCCCCACCTCTCAGCGCTTCGCCGAGGCCATCAGCCCCGCCGGGTGGCCGCCCTGAGGGCCGTGGCAGGTCCTTGCGGCCCAGTGACCCATCGGGGCGTCTGTCCACCGCCCGCGGGGCGTGGCCCCTAGAGCCCGGCTTGGGGACCTTTGGGACCTGCAGACGGGCAGGTGCATCAGGAACGGGTGCATGACTTCCTCTGCCCTCCTGTGCATTTCCCACAGGCAGGGAAAGATGAGTTTTTATAAAAGCTTCCCCTTTAAATTGTGCCCTTATTTTACTTTTGGTGTGCCGGGGATAGAACCCGGGGCCTTCACATGCTAAGCAAGCGCTGGATCACTTGCAGACCCCAGTCTGCCAAAGCATCATTGCCTTGTTTTAAATCCTAGACAGTTTTCGCTAACCTGGAGTAGATTTTTCAGCTCCATCCTCCCTACAATCAAGCTGACCTGAGTTCCAGAAATGAATTAATTTTAATGTTATCCCCAGAAACATGGTATCCTGGGGCCTGATAAAAAATGTTTAGAGACGTCTGACTGTTTTCTAGTGTGTCTAGTTTAAGAGAGCCTTTGGCTGTCTAGCATGAGGTCCTCCACCCAGCACTGAGACAGAGAGAGAGATTAGAACGAAATTATTTTGCAATTGTTCATGTTGCTTTAGATCACAACTGTCTCACATAAGGAAATAATGCTATTCCATTTTAGGGACAAGTCACAAATAACCAAAGTCTCTATATTTGAATATGGAGATGGGCTTTTTGATTCATTTTCATGTTAGTAAAATGAGCTTCCTCTAAGTTAATAAAGTAGAATTGGTCCAAAGTATCAGGGGAGGGCAGAAGGAGAAGCTGCTGCTTGTGTTTATGACTCTGTTTTTCTCCACCAGGAAGAAGTCCCAGAGATTCCGTTACAGGAGTTTACAAAAACACTAAGATGTCAGAGTCTGCACCATTTAAGATGAGATTAGTTCATTTGGACCTTAAAGGAGCTCCACCAAAGGTCTCCTACCTCTCAGAGGTAAGGACCTCTCCTCTATAGAGCCACCTTTTCTCTTGGGTTTGGTCTTTTAACATTGCAAGGAGTATTCTGTTGAAATGGGTGCTTGTGACACAACCACTCAGCCCTAGGTTAGGGCAGGGTTGGGTTTGGTCTTTTAATATTGCAAGGAGTGTTCTGTTGAAATGGGTGCTTGTGACACAACCACGAAGTCCTAGGTTAGGCAGGGTAGTGGCAGCAACATAGGTTTTTCCATTTTCTTCCACGTCCCCTCACAAAACCAGATACAACAGCCATGATGGCACAAAGAACAAAAGAAAGGACAAAAGAAGCTGGGCATGGTGGCTCACACCTGTAATCCTAGGTACTTGGGAGGCAGGGATCAGGAAGATCATGGTTCAAGACCAGCTTGGGCAAAAATTAAACAGGACTCTCAAAAAGATAAACTGGGGGCGGGGGGGGGGGGCAAACAATGTATACACATATGAATAAATGAATAAACAATAAAAAAAAAAAGCTGGGCATGGTGGAGGCAGAAATAGAAAGATTGAGATCCAAGTCCATCCCTGGGCAAAAGATAAGTTCAAGTCTTAAACCCTGGTACCTATGAATGTGATCTACCTGAAAATAGGTTCTCTGCAGATATAATCAGGTGAGACATGCTCGTAGTGGATTACAGTGAGCTGGAATAAGGGAAATGCACACACAACTGTGCTCAGAGGGAAGACAATGAGGAGACACCAGAGGGCACTGGTAACAGAAGGAGATCAGTGACAGCCACAGCCAAGACGCCGAGGAGCACAGCAAGCACCAGCAGTTGGGCAAGGTGCAGAGGGACCTCCCTTGAGGCCCTCAGAGACAGCATGCCCTGCTAACACCTGTACTTGGGACATCTAGCCCCTGGAGCTGTGGGAGAAAATTCCTTTTGTTTTAAGCCTCCCAGTCTGTGGTCATTTCTTACAGCAGCCCTGGGAAACCAATACACTCTTCAACAAAGCAGGGTATCTGGTGTCTCCTTGAGTCCCCAGGTAGAAATGGGTGGAGCCACACTAAGATGCCATAACACCTACGTGGGGTCAGCAGCCCAGCAGGAGGTAGTGGAAGGTAGAGAAGGAAATTACAACAGTGCTGTGACCAAAGGACCCAAAAAGTAGCACCAAAGTAGACTCCCATAGTGAGAAACTGGGGGAAATTTTTACTGGGTCTAGTTTGAGAATGTTTGCAAAAAGACATGAGGGTGGCCCTGGGGCTCTGGAAGGCCACAAGACTCTCAGAGATACATAACAGAACTTCCTTCTGAAACTGCAGAGCCCCTCAATAAGGACAAAAGTTGGAAGAAGCATCTACATTGAACTGGAGAGGAGCACTGAGGATGAAGGAAAGCATTCAGATACTGGGGGAGAGGAGGCAGAGGCCAATAAGTACTGTAGAAGTGGTAACACAGCCTGTAGTTTCAAATGCCTGTGGTAACAGTAGAAGACAGGTCTGGGGGTGATTCATCTCCATCCCAAACACAAGAACCTGTTCTTAAAAGTGAGCAACAGAAAGTGGCAGAGCACTGGCCTTGCATACACAAAGCCATGGGTTCAATCCCCAGCATCCTCCCTCCCCAAAAAACAGGGGGGTGATTAAAGACCACATAAAGACACTTGATCAGGGGAGAGTGGTCTGAATAGCATGGCAGCAATGAAGTGCATCAGGAACAGGGACCACAGAGCAGATGAGGAAAGTACCCTGATATTCAAAGTGACATCAGGCAGAAGCTAGGAAGGAACACCAGTAATCAGAAACACAGGAGCCAGGAAATGTGATGATTGGACAAAAGGCGGTATGAAATGATTGCCTGAGGAGCTCAGGGATGGATAAAGGAAAACAATCAGAAATAAAGACTAAGCTAGAACAACCTCAAAGGTGAACAGACACATGAAAGTGCAGTGTTTGGAAATAAATGACAGAAAAGAAAAGAATCCAACATGAAGAGACAAAAAAGCATGGTGACAAATTGACAAGTACAAAACATAAGCCACAAAGATCCAACTTGCATGTACTGGAGTCCCCAGTCTTCCTACTGCATGACTGGTCACCCCAAACGAGAGGCTGACGGCAGCAACCTGCCCCCCTGCACACTTCTGTGGATTGACTAGGTTTCTGCTGATCTGCGCTGGACTCCCTTGTGCGATCACAGTCCCATGACAACTAGAAACTCCTCATGACCCCTATGTGGCTTCACTCACGTCTGACCATTTGTGCTGTTAGCTGAGATATCTTGGTCTCCACATGTGTCACGCAGGAGCACAACCTGGCCTCTCAGCATGGCGATCTAGGGGCAGTGCTGTGTGAGAGCAGGCGCAGAAGCTACAAGGCCTCTTGAAGCCAAGGCCCTGCTGCCTCTTACTGTTGGGAAAGCAGATCCCTAGGCTAGCCAGGTCCACAGTGGGAATAGACTCCCCATCTTGATGAGTGGGTGCACAGTCCTTTGGCCGTGGTTTCCATTTTCAGCATTCCCCAAAGAAGACAACCAAAGCTAATGGTACAGAACAATGCTAAGAAACAATGACTCAAAAACACTTCTCTGAAATAAAAAAATACCTGAATCTACACATTGAAAGGCATACCATGTTTCTGGAAAATGTATCCAGAATGAAGTACATACACCAAGACATTTTTACTAAACATATCAGACATTAAGGAAAATGAAAATGAAAAGGAAAAAAAAAAAACAAGTTTGGTGCATTCAGGACAAAGTTCCAAGTCATATAAAAAGGAAAGAAAGCCAGAGTGCCATTATCCATTTAGACAGCAATGTTTTATGAGAACAGAAAAGGGAGTGACAGACTTAAGATACTCAAGAAAATAGAAAACCAGGTGTAGTGGTGCATTGCTATAATCCCAGAACTTGGAAGACTGAGACATAAGGGTATCTAGTTTGAGACCAGCATGGGCCATATAGTGAGATCTCAAAAAAACAAAAAGAAGAAGAAGAAAGGAAGGAAGGAGAGACAAGGAGAGAGCCGGGCACCAGTGGCTCATGCCTGTAATCCTAGCTACTCAGGAAGCAGAGATCAGGAGAATCACAGTTCGAAGCTTGAAGCCAGCCCAGGCAAATAGTTGAAGAGACCCTATCTCGAAAAAACTCTTCACAAAAAAAAAAAAAAGGTGGGGGAGTGGCTGGTGGAGTGGCTCAATGTGTCGGCCCTAAGTTCAAACCCCACTACCACAAAAAAAGAAAACGAGAGAAAGTCAGCACCTTCAACCCTGATGAAATCCTAGTTGGCAGTAACTCACAGGGCATTACAGCCTTTGGGAAGAGGTTCTGGCGATGCCAACTGAACCATGAACCACTGACAGCCAACATCTCTGCAGGTGGAATGGACAGACATGGACCCTGTATAGCCCTTTGGGAGCATTCCTACCTAAAGTATGATGAAAATTGACTCAAGTAATACCTTTGCTAACTCCTCACATCAAGACAATGGGAAAAATGAGCCAGCACTGATTGCTCATGCCTGCAATCCTAGCTACTGGGGAGTCAGAGATCAGGAGGATCAAGGTTCAAAGCCAGCCCAGGCAAATAGTTTGAGAGACCCTATCTCGAAAAAATCCATCACTGATTGGTTCAACTGTAGAGCACCTGCTTAGCAAGTGTCAGGCCCTGAGTTCAAACTCCAATACTGCCAAAAAGAAAAAATGTAATGAAAAATAGATATGCTAAGGGTATCTTGAGAATGCAGTCAGATCCAAATTTTGAAAATAATACATAACAAATGACTTGGTTTCTTCAACAAATAAATTTCAAATTAAAGAAGTCAGGTGCCAGTTGCCCATGCCTATAATGCTAGTTATTTGGGAGGCTGAAATAGGAGGATCGAGGTTAAACACCAGCCCTGTTAGTTCAAGAGACCCTATCCCCAAAATAATTAGAGCAAAGTGGACTGGAGGCATGGCTCAAGTGAAAGAGTACCTGCTTTGCAAGTGCAAAGCCCTAAGTTCAAACCCCAGTCCCACCAAAAAAAAAAAAGCAGGGGCTGTGGAATGGCTCAAGTGGTACAGACAGTGCCTGCCTAAGAAGCATCAGGCCCTGGGTTCAAGCCCCAGCTGCCAATAAATAAATAAAAGCAGAGGAGAAAATGTTTAAAAAAAAAAAAAAAAAACCTCAAAAAAATGTAATATATGGATCTGATTCAAACAAGCTATTTTTGTGGGGTTTTTTTCAAGATACAAATTGGAAGTATTTACAAATGAAAAAAATGGGATTTTCTTTAAAGTATTGCAGCCAAAAAATGGAAATTAGCTTAAATAAAATTGGCAAAATGTAGGCAACGATGGATATCAGTTTTGCCTGTTCGTATTTTGTAATTTTGTAGTTTTACAAGGGAAACCTCTGCCCCAGTCCAGTACATAGAGGCCACCCAGTTCATGCGTCTTGCAACCCAGGCCTCCCTGGTCTCAGCCTCTCAGATAACTACAGCACAAAGGGTCGTTACAGACCCACAGCAGCAGAGCCACCCAGTGTCCCACACAGATATTAGGATGTCACAGGAGGCAAAAGAGGCAACCAGAAGCTAAAGCACTCACCTGTATGTGGGTTATTGGGTTAGATTACTTCTTCCCACAGCCAGGCTGCCTCTTTCTGATTTGCAATCACTTGTTAATTACCCATTTTATAAATTATCTACAGCTAATTTTTAGTCCTGAACTGATTTCCTCCTTCAGATCAGCATGCTCCAGAGCTTGGCGTTTCACTAAAAACACTTCGATAGGTCCATCAACTAAAGGATTTACAAACCATAGAAAGCATGTCAACAGTCCCTCATCAGTGCTAACATTGTGATGTCTTTTAGCCCTGGCTTTAATGCCAGACTGAAAAAAAAAAAAGTGTCAAGTGTTCAACAGTAGACATGAACAGGTCCTAAGAATCCTTGATAGCCCAAAAGACCAAAAATCATATGTTCTCCCTCATATGTGGACATTAGATCAAGGGCAAACACAACAAGGGGATTGGACTTTGAGCACATGATAAAAGCGAGAGCACACAAGGGAGGGATGAGGATAGGTAAGACACCTAAAAAATTAGCTAGCATTTGTTGCCCTTGACGCAGAGAAACTAAAGCAGATACCTTAAAAGCAACTGAGGCCAATAGGAAAAGGGGACCAGGAACTAGAGAAAAGGTGAGATCAAAAAGAATTAACCTAGAAGGTAACACACACGCACAGGAAATCAATGTGAGTCAATGCCTGTATAGCTATCCTTATCTCAACCAGCAAAAACCCTTGTTCCTTCCTATTATTGCTTATACTCTCTCTTCAACAAAATTAGAGATAAGGGCAAAATAGTTTCTGCTGGGTATTGAGGGGGTGGGGGGTAGAGGGAGGGGGCGGAGTGGGTGGTAAGGGAGGGGGTGGGGGCAGGGGGGAGAAATGACCCAAGCCTTGTATGCACATATGAATAATAAAACAATAAAAAAACAAAAAAGAATCCTTGATAGGGAAATTCCTGCCTTTTAACATAGAGAAGGAAGTGGTGGGAGAATGAGGGAGAGGAGCCCTGTGAGCATTCACCCCCTCCTTAGCACTCTCCCAACCTGCCTTTCCTCCCCACCTGACCCCCAGCCCTTCAGAGCCCCTTGGGCTGCCCCTCCTTCTGCCCTGGTTCTGTGTGTTAGGTATGCCCCTAGGCTCTGGCCCCTCTGGTGCACCTCTGTATAACTTCTGTCCCCACTGGCCTGAGCCTTCTCCCCAGCAAAGCCACCAGAGTTGATTGCTGTTTACTGACAGCTCTATTCAACAGCATATTACCCCTCCTGTGCAAAATAGACAAATCACTAAATGAGAGTTTTATTTGGTGTAACATAAAGTACACAGTCCAGTTAAAGTTTCCAGGAAAAATATGACTATCAGCTCCCATCCTTCTCCAAAGCCTAGAGAGAAAGTCTACGATGCACAGAAGTTGCCATCTGTTCAGTCACTTCCTAACACCCCTGTCTCCCCCAGATTTTTCCTCTGTTCCGCGCTCTAGGTGCAAACGGCCTCCTCATTGAGTATGAAGATATGTTTCCCTACGAGGGCCACCTGAGGCTGCTGAGGGCCAAGCATGCCTACAGGTATTGGACAGCCGGCAGAGAAAGCCAAGGGATCTGAGGGTCTCCAGGCGGGAAGGTGTGCCTAGAGATGTGGGTAGGACAGGCAGGAATCTAACTGTGGTGGGTATATTCCTTTCCTGACTTTCTGAAGGTATATTTTTAATTACCCAAATAGACTATGAAATTAAAACAAACATTTAAAAGCAAAAGTAAGCATCCACCAGGACCCCATGAGCTGCCACTTGTGTCCCAGTCTCTAGTCTGCCAAGGAGGTGTGCAGAGGACACTGGGCAGGCAGGAGATGGAAGGAGGGGGGAGGTGTGAATGACCTGCTCTTAATGCTGCAGTCCAGGTCTAAAGTCAGGATGCAGGTTAAAGAGATGGGATCAAAATCAGTAAAATCAGATGTGGTGGAGAAGGGGTGTTTAGCTTCAATGACATCTCCCTGGGTCAGATAGTCCAAAGGAAAAGGAGTAAAGTTTGTGAGCTGGCAGACCCTGAAAAAAGTAGAAGTGGCCAATAAGTATATAAGAAAATGTTACTTTCTCAGAAATCAAAGAGATCAAAACAACTGTGCTGTGCCATTTTGGCTAATGAGTTGAAGCTTTTAAAAACTTTTAGCGCTAAGCTGGGGGTGTAGGTCAGTGGTGGAGCACTTGTCAAGCACAAGGGAGGCCCTAGGTTTCATCCCCAGCACTGGAGGGAAAAACACATTGCTGATTCTTTAGCCAGGCTGGTGATGCAAGCCTATAATCCAAGCACTTGGGTGACTGAGGCAGGAGGATCACAAGTTTGAGGCCAGCTTGGGCTACTTAGCAAGACTGTCTCAATGAACTAAGTCACAGTACTCTGTGATCATGGCATGAGGAAAAATGAACCTTCTTCTGGTGGGATGTAAAAGCCCAGCCATTCTGCAGGGCAGTTTGGGTCTGTCTGGGTGTCGAGTTCTCTAACACGCCCTTGCCAACATACCACATGTGAGCACACAGAAGATGGGAAAGGTGCAGAGCATGGACGCCACGGCTGGTTTGTCAGTGGTTTGCATGTTTGTGCACTGCTATGTTTTTTGCCATATTTTGTTTGTCTTTCAAAGTGAAAAAAGCCCACAGTTCCTTTGGAGCTGGAATCATGAATATTTACAGCAAAAGCAAACTTGTATGATTAAATTTATAGAACTGGTTAACTTAAGAGATGGTTTGACTTAGATAAATTCACTGGATGCCAGTGGCTCACACCTGTAATCCTAGCTACTTAGGAGGCTGAAATCAAGAGGATTGCCATTCGAAACCAGCCTGGGCAAATAGTTCTCAAGACCCTATCTCGAAAACCCTTCACAAAAAAGGGCTGGCTGAGTGGCTCGAGGTGAAGACCCTGAGTTCAAAGCCCAGAACCACAGAAAAAACAAACAAACAAAAAAAACAGAGAGAAAGACTTAGATAAATTCATAAAAGACTGAAAGAGTTGACAGCAGGGCAGTGGATTGACCCTGTGCAGTAGGCTGTTGGCCTAATGGGACCCATGCTTAGGTTGAGGGCTGTGCAAAAAAAAAAAAAATCAGCCACGGGTAGATTTGCCAGCCTCTGCTTTGAAGAGGTTGTGCTGGAAGAACCTGGTCTGTGCTATAAAATGACCTCGTCTTCCTGTAGTGGTCGGCAAGAGCAGCAGTGGAAGTGACTGCCTCTGTGACAGAGCATCTCCTGAATCCCAGAGCTGCCTTCCCTGCAACCTTGCATCTGTCCAGCTTTGTAGTTAGAGCCTGACGAGGAAGGGCTGGGAGAGTGAAGTAAGGTGCTGATCAGGCTGGTGTGAGCCTCTGTGTGGTGTGTGTTTCTGCAGCCCCTCTGAAGTCGCCGAGATCTTGCATCTAGCCAAACTCAATGAGCTGGAGGTCATTCCCTTGGTGCAGACATTTGGACACATGGAGGTGAGTGGCAAGGATGGACATTACCTGGTGCCTGGTTGGGATGGGGGCGGGGCGGCAAGGGCCCCATGTGTGGGGTAGCAGACAGCCACAGACCAGTGCTACCCTGAGAGGCCACTGGTTTAGGAAGCACTGGCCCTGTGACCACAGAACACACAGCTCCTGGTCAGGGCAGCTCTGCTGGGGAGCAGAAGGCAGCTTCCATTTTCTGCCTGTGTCTTTTTCTCATTTACTATTCAAAAAAATTTTTCTTGTGTAAGTCAGACAACTAGGAAACAAACACAGTGTTGATTTAATGACTCTTTAGTTGTATTTTTTCCTCTAACAAATACTCTGTTAGCTGGGGGCATGGCTCAAGTAGCAGAGCATTTGCCTCGTATGCACAAGGCTGAGGTTTCAAACCACAGTACCACTAAAAACAAAACAAAATAGTAACTTGCTAGATTTATCAGCAGCCTGGTTCCTGCTCATGCTTGCACCATGCGGAGGAGGGTGCTTCTGCTTAGAGCCTCCTGGGGTTCTGCCGCATGCCTTCCAGAATTCTCTCCTAAAATTCAGCCCTGATGACTTTCCTAGTACACTTTCCCTGCTGTGCCATCCTGGGTCCTGGGGCCGATGTAGTCTCTGGCTCCCACCACCAGTATCCTCCACATCACCAAATCATGACAGGCTTCTGTCCTCTCATTGACTCTTGTAGCCTCTGGCATCACGATAGCCCTCTCTGAGCCTGCACCTTCCTGGTTTCCCTGCTGGCTCTGGCTGCTTTTCCAGATGGCATGAGGGAGCAGGGAAGGGTTGACTTAGCCCCTCTCAAGACTGTCCTCTCTGTGGTGAGGCTGCTGGTTCTCACAGCTAGGGACCCTGAATGGGGAGAGCAGGGAGAAGCCCTCAGTGAAAAGGCTGCCCCACCACTCACAAGCATTTCTCAGTTTGGTTGACATCCAGAGCTCTGAACTGGCTGTCACTTTTGTACCTATTGGGGAGCTCTGCCAACCTCTTCATACTGTGGCAACCCGAAGCATGTGCCTACAAGTTCTGAAGATGGAACCTGCCTCTTCAGTTTTGTCACCCAGTCCAGTTAGAACTGGGAGGCTAACCGGCAACTGAGGAGCCAACTGAAGGACTCAGCTGGGAGTGGGCCAGAGGCTACTGCCCTGCGGGAGCTCTGGAGCCTGTGTGGCTACACACGTCCAGAAGAGTCAGGAGTGAGCTGCAGGCCAGAGGCAGACTATGAGCAGAGATTCTCACAGTGGGCAGCAGCAGCCGGGAGCCCTTGCCAAAGACACATGGGCCAGAGGAGCTCAGGCATCAGCCTACCTCCCTCAGCCCCCTGTCTTCCCCCAGTTTGTGCTGAAGCACGCGGAGTTTGCTCACCTCCGGGAAGTGGTGCATTTCCCCAACACCCTCAACCCTCATGAGGCTGAGTCCCTGGCACTGGTGGGAGCAATGACTGACCAGATCCTGGAGCTACACAAGGGCGCACGGTGGCTCCACATTGGGTGTGACGAGGTAAGTGCCTCACCCACCCCCAGCGCCCCCTCCCCACACTTGCCAGGTCTATGGCAGCCTCTTCTCTTCAACATCATCTTGTCTTTTGTCAGTTTTTTTTTTTCTTTTGTTTTTGGTTTTAGGGTTTTTTGTTTGTTTGTTTTAGTTTTTTGCAATTTGGGTTTTGAACTCAGGGCCCTGTGTAGCTACTTCCTGAGTAGCTAGGATTACAGGTATGAGCCACTGCACCTAGCTGATATGCTGTTTGTGTTTGAGACATGGTCTGCCTGTGTATCCCAGATTGGCCTGGAACTTGTGATCCTCCTGCCACAGCCTCCTCAGTGCTGAGATTACAGGTGTGTACCACAACACAGGCCCTATAGTTTCTGGGAGCTCCTTTTAGGGAGCTGTTGTAGCCAATGTCTCTGGAGAGGGTCTCCGTGGGGCAATCCTGCAGGGACTAAGTAGGACTCCTATAGGTCAGATGAGACCACCACCCACTGGAACAGGCTGGGACCGGAAATGGCTGTGCTACCCCTAACATAGACAGAACCAGTCAGGACAGATTCATGCCTCTAGACTGTTCTAGCCACAGAAATGCAGTTTGGGATGGTAAGAAGAAGAAGGGTTACTTTTGGACCCTGAAACTCTAGCTGGGAAAGGTGGTCTCTTGGGGTGCCTGCGGGTACACCCAGTCCCCCAGCAGGCTGCCCTAGCTCCTCTGAATATCTGGCTTGACTCCAGTGGTGTGGCAGGTCCTGGGGAGACTCTGAGCCCCAAGGCCTCTGCAGGTCTGTAGCCCTAGGGAAGCCTGAACTAGGCTTGGATTTGCAAACATTTAGTTCCAAGGTTTCCCTTTCTTTTTTTAAGGGAATTGTATGTGAGTGTGTGTGTACCTCAGCAGCTCACGGTACATTCATGATGTCGTGTAACCTTGTGCCTAGTTCACTGCAGAGCACATCCATTGCTCTAAAGGGAAGCCCCCCCCACCCATCCCCTCACAGCCTCTGAGAGCATCCAGCCTGTTCTGGATGTACCTAGTCTGGACCTTGCACATAAATGGCATGACACAATGTGGGCCTTTTCTACCTCTAGCTTCTTTCAATGCCATAGTACATGCAGGCCAAGGCTCATCCACATTGTAGCATGTGTCAGGAATATCCCATCACCTACTCCCCGAGGAATGGACAGGGTTTTCTGCCTCTTGGTGATCTGAGCAGAGTGCTCTGAACCCAGAGGGCCTCTGAGGGAAGCTGAGGACTGTGAAGAAGGCAGATCTCCCTGTTCTCTTCCACATACATGGCTGCTCGAGTCTTAGGTCACTTTGGAAACCCCACTGTGCCAAGGGCAGTGCCGGAGGCAAACCTGTCCTATTTCTTCCTCCAGGTCTACTACTTGGGTGAGGGGGAGGCCTCAAGACAGTGGCTGCAACAGAGGCAGAACAGCCATGCAAAGCTGTGTCTGTCCCATGTGCGGGCAGTGGCCAGTCACGTCCTGGCCCAGCACCCCGGCACTACACCGCTGGTGTGGGATGACATGCTGCGGGATATCCCCCAGGACCAGCTCACAGGTTGGCCGCATGGGGCCTGGGTGGGTGAAGGCTTACATGTGGCTCCCCAAGACCTCTGACTTAAGAGGTCTTGCAAGTGAGCTTCCCACAAGAACCACTTTTTATGTGTGCTTTGATGAAAATGTCAGGTCTCTGTCTTTCCCTTATAGTCTCGGCAGAGTCCTGCAGAGGTTGAGAGCAGGTGTGGGCTGCTGAGTTGCCCAGAGGGGCAGTGGGAGTGCCCAGTGCCTCTGGCAGCCTCAGCCCCACACATTCTCCATGGCCAGCCCCATGCAGGCACAGGCATAGGTTCAGGCTGGCCTCTGGATCAGCTACATGGAGGGCAGTGGCCAGCTCCTCCAGGGGCCCAGAGCCAGGTTCACAGCCTTGGGGATGAGAGCTGATGAGTGCTTTCCCCAGCGTGGAAAGTGGCATTGAACACATCCCCTTGCTCCATGCAGAGCCCAGGTACCCTGGAGATCCAGGGCTGTGGTTCCCCACACTTCTTTGAGGCCTCTGGGTCCTAGGGTTGCCCTGTCCTCGTGGCAGCAGCTTCCCATGTGTCTTAATGAACTGGAATTCACTTCAGTTAGAGATGTGCTCCAGGGCGCCCTGGGATGCTGAGGCAGATGCTCTGGGACGAGCTTCCAGAGCCGTCATTTCCAAAGCATTGTTCATGTCTGTAATGTTCACAGGCAAAAACCTAGCAGAGCGCCACACCTGTACTTAAAACCCACATGACCTGAGAAGATGGTCTAAGTTCCCATTTTAATGCCAAAAATATGTTGGAGCTAGGCTGCACAACAAGACCCTCTATCAAAAAAAAAAAAAAAGGGTGTTTGAGGAGGTGGGGGTGTGGCCTGCACAGTCCTGTCTGCACTCATAACCTCACTCTGTCTCCAGTGTCTGGGGTGCCGCAACTGGTGGAACCTGTGCTCTGGGACTATGGGGCTGACCTGGATGTCCACAGCAAGGGTCAGTATAGGTTGTCTGGGATTTGCCCTTCATGGCCCACGTGCCTGGATGGGCTATTCCCCTATTCCCTGTCCCCTGTAACTTTGACTGCCCAACCTGGGGGATGCAGGCCTTGTCAGCTTGCTGGCCAGCACAGCCTTCTGCCCTGGCTCTACTCCTGCTTCACTGCAGACCCTGTGCTGGAGGAGCCTGCAAGCCTGGGCAGTCACAGGCTGTCTGCCCCTCACAGATGTTCTTTCTTCCCAGTTCTCGAAGGTCTTTTCCTAATGAGCTGGTGAACTAAGGGCCACTCATCTGCTAGATGGTGGGGGCGGAGGTGGTAGCATAGATCATGGGTTGCTCTGATTGATGGGTCAGGATGAGTGTGTGACCTGGAGTTGTATATCCTGGACCTTCACAGCAGGCCATTTCCATGGGCCTGCTCACCTGCTTGCTTTCTTGCCCAGTCCTCCTCATGGAAAAGTACCGGGAGTGCGGTTTTCTGCGGCTGTGGGCTGCCAGTGCCTTCAAAGGTGCCACGGGGGCCAACCAGACCTTGCCCCCTGTAGAGCACCACCTCAGGAACCACACACAGTGGCTGCAGGTGGCAGGCAGTGGGCCAGCGGACGTGCTGCAGGGTATCATCCTGACTGGCTGGCAGAGGTGAGCTCTCAGGGAGGCCTGTTCTGGGAAGCCTGAAACAGACCCCATTACCCCCATCGTGGTCCATCCAGTGTTGGCTTTGGCCTTCCTAAATCGAGCCCCTCATACTCCTGTAACCAGCACCTCAACTCTGCTGAGGGTACCAGCAGAACTGGGGCTTGGTGTACTCAGGGCCACACGTATGTGGTCCTCCTGCCCCCAGCACTGCCTGTGCTCCGCTCGTGAAGCCCTTTGTCTCATGTTCGGCATGGCAGCCATTAGGACAGATTTTGGCTCCTTCAGAATTAAACGCCATTTGAAAAGTGAGCTACAAATTAACACCTAGTCTTTGGTCAAGTTCTGGCCTTGGTCCCACATTCAAGTAGGAAGGGCGGAAGCCAGGCAGATCTGCCAGTAGAACAGCTGAGGCTGCTCTTCCCCTATGGGGGAGGCATCCCTCTGGAGCCATCAAGGATTCTAAGATGCAGCTCTAGGGCTGGGCCTTCTGGGCTGCCCAAGTGAGGCTGGCCAGCCTGGCTGCTGGTATAGGGTCGCTCACAGCTCCAGTACATGTCCAGAGGTGACAGCCAGCTCCACAGAAGCTTCTAGATGGCTCCCATGAAGATTCCTCAGGCATCTACCATGCAGGCACGGGGTGCGTCAGAGTGTGGACTAAACCAGGACTGTCCCAAATAAAACACTCCTTTCCATGCATAGAACAGTGGCTGGGAATCCCATCAAAGTCAAGGAGAACCAAATGAGATAATGAGGTGGAGTCATCTGGCCCCGTCCACTTGGCTCCACCTGCCACACCTGCTGGCCTTTCTACTCCTATAACTGAGAAACCAAGGCTCTGGCAGGTAGAGCACCCTGCAGCAGTGTGACCTGTCATCTTCATGGGGCTTTAGGGAAAAGTGTGAGACAGGCTGGGCTCAGGCTACAGCAAAGGTCCCAGAGAAGGGGTGCCAGGGCACAGCCTCCAGGAGGTGAAAAGGTCGTGGGGGAGGGATGAGGACAGCTCCACAGAAGCTTCCCTAGGGTGTGTTCAGGGTGGGGGCTGGGCACAGGTGGCAAAGCAACAACAAATTCTAATACCAAGCCCCCACCATACAGAACCCACTTTGAACCCCTGGGCCAGGCTGTTTTCAAGGACCCTAGAACAGGAGCAAGGCTACCCCAAATCAGGGCTGGCCGAGAGCCACAGAGCTGAGTGCCCCTCTCCTGAACATAGGTACGACCATTACTCGGTGTTATGTGAACTGCTCCCCGTGGGAATTCCGTCCCTGGCCGTCTGTCTGCAGTCACTCCTACATGGTATGTCCAGCCAGTAGCCCTAGTGCTGCTGGCTCCTCCTGGCAAGATGGGAGGGCAGGAGGCCGAGCACTGGATGTCCCCTGACCACTGCCTGCTTGGACTGAGCTGTAGTCTTCCACACTAGAGAGAATACTCCCATGGCCCCAACCACCTGCTTGCTTACTGTTGGCCCAGGCTGACCCAAACCCAGGTCCTTAAGCCTAAACCTAAAACAGGCCAGGAAGTCAGAGGGATGAGTCCCTCAGACGCAGTGAACTTGCAGAAGAAACTCAAGTCTTCATAGGGATGCTGCATAAATGTTCTGAGAGCTGTGAGGCAGGTTCTGCAGAACAGGGTGTCCCATCCCTGGGGGTCCCCTTAGCCCAGTGCTCCCAACCCAGACCACCCAGGCAGGTGGTCAGAGCAGAACCATGGTGAAATAAACCATGCACATTTGAAGCACAGGACTATGCGGGCAGTTTTGTGTGCTGACGCAGAACGACGTCCAGATGTAGTGAGGAAAGCTGAGGCCTGAAGATGTGTCATTAGGAGAGGCAGAGCTGTGCACAATGGCAGTGGGAGGATGTAGGGGCCAAGTATTTCAGCTTTTCTCAGCATTCATTCTGGACTCTGCACAGAAACGCATGGACGAGGTGGGCACAGCCACCCCTTACCCACTCTGCAGAGGCTGACGTAAGCGCTATTTGCTTTGGTGCTGCCTTTTCCAAGAGCACCTCTACAAAACAGAACTGGGGGACCCTGCCTTCTGCCCACCCACGACAGCCTTTTGTGCTGACTCGGAGGTGTGTCTGCACTGGTACCATAGCCCCACTGGCTTGCTTTAGGTGCTCTAGAATATTCCACCGTAGAGTGAGTTTTGGGTGCAAACTCCACCTGCAGGATGGGCTCCACAGGGAGGTCAGGGCTCCTCCTGGTGTGGTGCTGCTGGCACCACCGTTCTCCTGATCTGTGACAAACACCGCTGATGTGTTCAATGAGAAGTGCAGGGCTGGCCCATTTCCAGGGTCTCCTTGGAGTCAGCACTTGCAGAGCTGGGCCCAGCTGGGGCTGCCCCGCCCCTGCTGCAACTACTGCCCACAGCACCTAGGAGCCTAGAGGTCTGGACAGTGAGGCCCTTCCAACAGCTCCCCACTGTGGTTGGTTTCAGGAGGCTTCACTGAGGATGTTAAACTGAGAGTGGAGAACTTCCTCGGGGTTTCTAGCCTGGAAATAATGGATGCTGTGAGGTAGCCCCACCCCCACCTGCCCACCCCTCCTCTTCCTCCCTGGGAACCACTGTTCTCAGTGTGGCTCTCTGGCAGTGAAGGGGCCGGCTCCTTCCCTGGTAGTGACATCCATGCACTCGTCACACAAGTCAGCCTCCACCTGCGCAGCTCCGTGGACACACTTCTGGAGAGGAACAGGTAAGCAGGCCCCCACATCCCTGCTTGTCTTGTCTTTCACAAGGCTTTCTAGGGGGACGTGACTTTTTAAAACTTTTACCACATTGTTAAGTTTCCCTAGGGTGTTATTATAAAGCCCCCTTGGCTGCCTACTAACCACTACTGGTCCAGTGAACACACCTGTCTGGATTCGCCCCAGGTATGTCACTGGCTGGTTCAGCCCCTACCATCGCCAGCGGAAGCTCATTCACCCTGTCATGATCCAGCACATACAGCCAGAGGCACTCAGGTAAACACGCTGTCTCACCTTCCCAGGTGCCCAGCCCCTGGGGCAGCTTGTGCCCTTAGAGTTGTACCACCTGTAGCAGTCAGCGTTGAGCTGTTTCCAGGTGTTGCATTTGTAGATCTTGGATGAATCAGATTTGCTCCACTGTTCACTAACACCGTCTTAACGTTAGTGAGAAGGTAGGTCATTCTTAGCATAAGAGGGGGCGTCACCCACCTGCCCAGGCAGGTCCCAGGCTCATTTTGGAAATCAGGCCACCTGGGGTCAATCCTGGCTTGACTGCAGTCTGGAGGACCCGGGCTGAGAGCCCTGTGTCTTTGTGAGTCCCAGGCAGCCTTCCCAATCATCTCCTGGTTCAGGGCTGTGAGTTGACCTATCACAGGCTGTCTCCCCAGAGTGCAAGATGCTATCAACAGGATGACCCATTCGTGTGCCACCAGAGAAACTGATAGCTAAATGTAAAATACATTCCAGTTTCAGGTGTTAAAAATATGACCGATTTGCTGAGTTGTCCCAATAGGGAAAGTGAGGCACAGAGCACTGGTGACCTGTGGGGCTAAGGATGTGAGTGTAGAGTGCATTGACCATGAGCCATTGAGTCCTGGCCAGACAAGCTCATGGCTGCTGCTATCCTCAGCCTCCTGGGCAGGTGGAGCACCCTTGTGCAGCGACTAGAGGGGGCCTTGCAGCTGGTTCTCTACCCAGACGCCGTGGAGGAATGGCTGGAGGAGAACGTGTACCCCAGCATGCGGCAACTGCAGGGCCTGCTGCAGGACCTCAGTGAGGTGGCTCACCAGCCCCCACCCACCAGCGCTGGCTGGGACCAGGATCAACATCCCTGAGGGTCTCCTGCAAGGGCTGGAGCCTGTGCTATCAGCCTGGACAGCATAGGGCTGAAGTGGCTGTCCCATCCAGCCCCAACGTGCTCTTCCTGCTGAGCCCTGGGCAGCTTTGTGCAGGAAAGTAACCTCTGGGGAAAGCAAGAAACAACAGGACAAGGCACATGGGACCTGTTTTATGATCTGCCTGTGGAGCTTTATTGATTTTTCTGAAAATAAAGGACAGTATAAGCCTAAGTCCCACTACCAAAATTCAAACCAAGGTTTTACAGACCACTCTGGCTTATGGTGTGCTTCATTCCTCCTGCACCCAGGTCAAAGTCCCAGCCCTGGGGCAATGCAGTGAGGGACTGACAGCCCCTGAGGATAGGCATCTCCCTTATCATCCTAAGAGCCAGAATAGGCAGTCTTTCACTTTTTATTTTAGTAAAAAAAAACATCTCAGATTCAACCACTGAAGTAGCTGACTTTGACTTGTTTAAAGGACCATGCCTCCCAGATCAGGGCTTGTAGGCAGCCACTGCTAAGCAGGAAGACCTGCCCTGCCCAAGGTGCCATGGCCTCAAGGCAGCCTCAGCCCATGTCTGAGTGACGCTGCACTTTCCCAGTTCTACCTGGCCATGCCTAAGTACACAGCCTCCTGGGGGCAGACCAAGGGTCCACAGCTCTCAGGCCAAGCGGGGCTCTCTTAATGCACGTTACACCTTGAGGGCACTCAGAAGACCAGCAGAGCAGGTGTGGGTTATCAGCAGTTGACACCAGCTTCTAGGAGGGGTGCTGTAGACAAAAGGTGGGGCCACTCCTGCAGGTCTTTTGTCCTTTTGTTTTTAAGACAGGGTCTTGCTGTGTGGCCTTAAACTCTAGATCCTCCTGTCTCAGCCTCCCAAGAACTGGGATTCTAAGCATGCACCACCATTCCTAGCTTCCAGTATCCCCAGAGATTCAGAAGTTTGTTTCTTGGTTTCTGCAAGAGCTCCCAATCTTTGGGCACTGCAGGATGCTAGATGGGTGACCTCTCTCCTCCACAAGTGGCTTCTGCTGAGGCCCTCCCATGGTCCACAGCTGCACTGCAGTCCTGGTGGGATCTAAGATAAGCCATCTGGACAGGGTCAGCATGCTGATTTTCCTGGCATCAGCAGATCCTTAGGAAGAGGCAGCCTCTGAGAGCACTGCAGCCCACACAGCCAGCACCTGACCCCCACCCTAGCAGCCAGAGCTGCCCTCAGCAGGAAGCCCAACCACAGAGGATGGGCAGGGAAAGGAGATGCCAGGATTCCCAATAGCAGCATACTGGTGTGGTTTCTACAGAGCGGCAAGGCCCTCCCCACACACATGCAGACATCAAGTTCTCCCTGTAAGCCAAGCTCTGAACTCCAGGCCAGGCCCTGGCCCAGTGCTGGACAAAGCCAGGGCATCCTGTTTCACTTGCTTTGGGGTGGGCTTGTCCAGACCAGGTCACACTGCTTGTTGCCCTCACCCCACACTATCCAAGCAGGGAGCTGCTAACCAATTAAAAGAGGCACTGATTTCTGAGCTCCATGTCCCTTGACCTTTCCTGAGCACTGCATCCTGACAGACCCAGCCCATCCCTTCTGGGCCATTGAGGAGGTCCAGCCTGTAGTTCTGTGCAGGGTAGAAGCAGCAGCATCACAAGCAAGAGGCAGGTGGTCCACCTAAGGCTGCCAGGGAGCCATAGGCAGGTATCCAAGATCTGCCTGGCCAGTTAGCTGCAGACACTGTCAGAAGCTGTGGCCAAGGGGACACTGTAGATAGTGTTCACCGCAGCCTTGCTGGGCTGTCAGCTTTGATTGCTGGGGCCGTCAGTCTCACTATCGCTGCTCTGAGACCGCTCTGAGGGGCTCTCCAGCCGGTGCAGCTCCAGGAAGCTGGTGATGAGCTTGGCGATGGCTTCCACATCACTGGAAGGTCGGCACCAGAGGCCAAGTCACCTCAGCACAGGGGAGGACCCCATAGCAGCCAGCCTCCCACCTGTAACAACCCTAGGGGGTCCCAAACTGGTCCCAGCACCTCCTATCCTGGACCCACTGTCATGGGACCCCAGCCCATTCTGTGATGCTTCCCTACATGACCATGACAAGGCTGCCCCCAGGCACACAGCATTCTTCCCATGTCCTCTCTATAAACTTGACGCTGGGCAGTCAGCAAGGAGGGCTGGAACATTCTACCCTGCCTGAGAGGGGCCCCCTGCCTTACCTGCGGTGGCCCATGACTGCACTCTGGGTAAGGGGGTGGGAGAAGCCTGTTGCAAACCGGAGCACCACCATGTAGCCCTTCCCAAAATACCGGACCTTCTCCTCCTCCACATTCACATCCTGGATATCATTCAGCAGGACCACCACTGCGGGGGGGATATAGGTCAGTGACCATAACCCCCTCACTACCCCCCTCCCAGCCTATGCTGCAGAGCAGGTCACTTCAGGGCTGCCAATAGTCACTATAGCATTGGTGGGGTTTCACAGACTGTTATCACAGCTGCAGGTCCAGGGCAAAAGTGTGCTGTCCACAGCAGCCCCCCAGCCAGGATCCCCTAAGCCCCAGGTGCCATCTTCATGCTGCACTTACTCCCCAGTTTTACACAAGACTGAAAACCCTCCCGCTGGGCTCCAGTGGCCAGCTACTGGGCTACAAGCCACCAGCCACTTCCTGTGGCTGCTCAGAGAAGGCACCTGGGTGGCTAATCTGGCTTTGCCAAGAGCCTTAGCACAGTCTCCTCCTGCTGAGCCTCCCAAGGCCCAAGGCTGAGCCTACAGGGCCTCTTCCTGCTGCCACAGTGAGCTGGGGCTGACCCTATGGTCTGGTGCCTATGGGGACTGGCTCTCAATCCGTCAGGCCCCATCAAGAAGCAGTTTGGTTAGGTGCCAGTGGCTCATGCCTGTGATCCTAGCAACTCAGGAGGCAGAGATCAGGAGGATCGCAGTTCAAAGCCAGCCCTGGGCAAACAGTTTGTGAGACCCCTTCACAAAAATGGGCTGGCAGAATGGCTCAAAGTGTAGGCCCTGAGTTCAAGCACCAGACCATAAAAAAAAGAAGCAGTTTGGGGCTGGCAGAGTGGTGAGCATTTGCCCAGCAAGCCCCGAGTTTCAAACCTCAGTGCTGCCAAAAAAAAAAAAAGCATAGCTTGTGCAGAGCTAAATCCCTGCCTACTAGCAACGCTGGTCCTTATCTGTGCCTCCTTTGGGGCTGTGCATGGGCCAGGGCTCCACACAGATCAGAAGGCCAGAAACCCTTGGGGCCTGACCCCTCCAGATAACTCTCCCCACTCACTTAACACCCAACCAAGGGGCCTCTGCATGTTCACATGGCCACCTGCACATCACAGGATAATGCATCTATAAAAACCTTTTGCTGACCCACAGTCAGGCCAACTCCCAGGCCCGAGAGAAGTTCACAGTTGAGGGTTCTTCTATCCATCCAGCCCCTCATTACAACCCCAGCAGAACTGACAAAGCAGCAGGAGCAGGGCCTGGGAAAACCAGGGGCCCCTAGAGAGCAGGATGGTGGCTGGCTTCAGAGCCACCTGCTCACTGCTACAACTCAGCCTGCCTGGCACTGTGACCCACCCCACCTGAGAAGAGCTGCTGAGGGGCTCCCATTGTCTCTGACAGGCCAAGCCCCTAAAGTACAAAGAAGACCTCAGGAAGTGGGGCAGATGGCTGGATTCCACCCTGCAAGCCAGGGCTTGTCTGGGGATACCCCAGCCATTAAGCAGGCAGACTTGGACCCAAACTTGCACTGTACCCCAACTCCTCACACCTTACCTTGGTCATGGCCTGCTCTGAGAAGAGTCAGCAGCTTCCTGTAGAGGCTGAATGTTTTTAAGACAACCTTCCCGGTGCTCTTGTTGAAGATGGCTTCCTGCAAACCAATGTGCATTGACCACACACAGACCTCCAAGAAGAGGATCAAGTGGATACCAACATATCATCCCCACCCACCCCAGAGAGGACACTCAAGAAGGGTCCCAGTGCTCTCTACCAGAGCCTATGTTTTTGTCTGACCCATCAAGTTTCCTCTGCTCTTTGCAATGGGAACAGCAGCAAGGCCATCAAACAACAAAAAAAAAGGTCAGAGAGCAGCATCAGGTCAAACAGCTTCAAGGACTTCAAGGGCACCCAGGGAAGGAGGAGGGGCTATCCCAGAGGGATAGTGCAGACTTGCCCCTTGTCCTGTGGCAGTCCAGGAACAAAAAACTTTGGTGAAAAGTCATGAGGCATTTTTAGGAGAGCCCTTGGTGCATGGATGATCACAGGGAAAGCCCAAGTCTGAGTCCAGCTGAACAGACACCTCCAAGTATGACAAATGCTTAAAGAGTGTGTGTGTGTGTGTGTGTGTGTGTGTGTGTGTGTGTGTGTGTTGGGGGTGGGGGATGGTTCTGCACTGCCTTACCTCCCAGTCTTCCAAATTCTGTATGGCCACAAACAGGCAGCCTGTGACGTAAAAGAGCTTCCAGCCTAGACTATCTGTAGGCAGACAGGACACCAGGCATGAATGATGGGGTGAAGGCAACATACCCACAGGAGGCCCAGCCCTGGCTGACCCTGCCTCTTGTAAGGGCCTCAGGCAATAAGCTGTGCTGCTGGCCCTGCCTTGGTCACTCAGACACACACACTGAAATCTCTGCCCAGCTCTGTAGGGGGTCCACCTGGGAGACACAAACTAGTGATGGAGAAAAGGTGGAGAGCATAGCTTCTCCCTGCAGGTGGGCACCAGGCAGATACCAAAGAACCTCCTTCCGATAGTATTTCGCGAGCTAACAGAATGGCTCAGTGGTAGAAGGCCTGCCTAGCAAGCGTGAAGCGCTGAGTTCAAACTACAGTACCACAAAAAAAAAGTATTTCACGACATAGGAAATGCTTGAGATTTCGGATGTGGGGAGTGGTCTGTGGGGCAAGCATTCCACTGTAGGAAAGTGGCCCTGCACTAGGTGAGGAGGTGACTGCTCACAATGACAGCTTTCCCTTCTTTTCCAGAGGGATGGTGTACTTTACCTCCGCTGTAGTAGGCAGCAGCCAGGCCAGTCGACAAGATTCCTGCAGGGAGAGATTGAGTGCTCTGCTGTAGAACCCAGTGGGAGTCCTACCTCCTCCCAGTGCTGCCACCCCTGGAAAGTGGGCCCTCCCCATTGCAGAATGGCTATGCTCTGGGGCATAGCAGGTGGAGACCAGGGAGAGTGGAGGAAACAAGAAATTTGTTCAAAATCATAGTATTAGCCATTGTATTCCCTAGACACGTTTGGAGCTGACCCAGGAATGCACAAAGGAGCCTGACACAGGTATTACCCGACAGCGTGTGGTGAGGAATGAAGACAACACTGTACACAAAAAATTACAACACAGAGTACAGAGCACAGCAGAGCACATAAGTGGCCTCCTGTGTGTCACAGAAAAGATGGGCCACAGAGACTCAGCTGCAGAAAGCACAGCCAGTGCCTCACCTCACACCATGTCCAGTCAACACCAAGTGCAGCTGTCCCTGAGGGTGCAGGGCCCTCCTGATGGGCAGAAACAGGGAAGGAAGGCCAGGAGGCTAAGTGGACTCGTGAGGGGGACTAAGACAGAGAAGAGGAAAAACAGGAACCCATGATTGCCAATCCCATGGATCAGCAAGTAAAGAGGAAACATAGTGATCTCAGAAAAGCACACCAGGGCTGGGGGTGCATCTCAGTGATCTCAGTGCAGGAGATCAGGAAGGGAAAAGGGAAAAAAAAGGAGAGAGAAGAAAGGAAAAACACACTGAGTGTTGAATACAGACATGCATGATGGGTAACACCTTCTAGATAGAACATCTAACAGGATACCAAAAAAGAAAAAAAAATAGATCCTCTGTTTTTGGGTATAGAACAAAAGAGGAATAGATGGGCTTGTTTTCACTGGTTTTTAGAGTTTGTCTTGGGGGGAATTTGGAAAGCCTTACCGACCAGCAGGGACCAGGAGCGGATGCCCGGAGCCCTCTTCAGATGGAGGCAGGAGCTGGTGCGCGTCTCCACCTGCATGTACATCCCTGGAGCGGGGTCCTCCTGCTGGGAAGATCGTGCACCACGAGCCCTGCAGTCACAGGCCCACGGAACCCCCAGGCCAGGGACTGCCCGGGTCTGCCTGCAGCCCAGGAGGTCACAGGATCCCCAGGGGACCCCCTCCACAAGGGCCCTCCACTCAGTTACACTTGGGGGGCCACATCGCCCGCAGACTCGGGGACCCTCGTTAGCCCCCAGCAGCCCGCAGCTTCCGGCACCCTAGCAGAGCCTTGCAGGACCTCCTCTCCCCCACGCTGGCCTCCACGGGAAAGGGAACCGAAAGCGCCACCATGGCGGAGGCCCCCGTGTCACGGGAGAGCCAGCTTTCTCCCTGCTCTCCGCCAGCTGCTGGAAGTACAGCCCGTCCCCAGCGGGCCCCGCACACGGCCGCCTGCAGACCGGCTCTGGCGGCCCCGCGGCCACGCCTCGCCGTCAGGCCTCTGACCCCAAATCCTCATGAATCCAAGGTAAGGCTACGACTCGCCCCTCCGCTTCAAGGTCCACAGACGCCCAGGCCCCGCGCGCCCGTACACACGCGCATCCCAGGGCCAGGTCTGCTCAGCCCGCAATCGGCCCCGCGTCCCGGGCTTACGGGTCCGAGAGAGGACGCTGCCCTCTGCGGAGGACGACCCGGGTCGCGGGAGCCACTCGACGTGGAGGACCAAGAGGCCGCGAGTGCCACCCCTGGGCAGGCCCAGCTGAAGGTGGGAACGCAGAACGCGCCCACGACGCGGGGGAAAAGCGCGGGGCCACCCGCCCTGGACCCCACCGGGGCGCGCGCACCTGCGCCGCAATCCACGGATGCAAACCGGCGAGAGTGTGGGGAATCGCAGCCGCGCTGACTTCCGGGGCGAGGGCGGGGCCAGGGACTTCCGGGGGAGAGGACCTTGTCGCGCAGACTTCCGTGAGTGAGGGCCGTGTCGCGCGGACTTCCGGGGTGTGGGCGGGGCCAGGGAACTTCCGGGAGAGGGGGCGGGGCCAGGCCTTCCCGGAGTGAGGACAGGGCCAGGGACTTCCGGGAGGGAGGGCCAGGTCGCGCAGACTTCCGGGAGTGAGGGCCGTGTCGCGCGGACTTCCGGGGTGAGGACGGGGCCAGGGACTTCCGGGGGGAGGGCGGGGCCAGGGACTTCCGGGGGCGGGGCCAGAACTTCCGGGGGAGAGGGCCGTATCTTCCGGGACTGAGGGCGGGGCCCCGCGGAATTCCGGACGAGAATTAGGGGCTCGTGGGGTGGGGTGGGGTGGGAATCCCCGAGGGCGGTCTTGTCTGCCCAGTGCGGAAAGGCTGCAAAGGGCGTGGGTACGTGGAGCGCCTCAAGTTAAGCACAGTAACTTTATCGTGAAGCCAAAAGCTGGAGCGGCCACCTGGCACTGCCACTCGAGTGGCCTCCGTGCGGCTGGAGCGGCCTGCTATAGCTAGCATTTCTATTCCTTTACTTTCTTAGATCTGTTTAGCCTGTGTTTCATGATTCACATGGATATTAACGAGACAGTGCAAAATGACAAGAATGTACACACATCAGCATACATCGTCACAGAGGTTTCATGGAAATACATGACGCATTACAAGAGAATTTGGAAGGCTAGCGGTGCCTAACACGTGCGAGGCCCTGGGTTCAACCCCCAGAGGGAAACAGCTTTTCCACTGTCAGCTTCTCTCGGTACTGAAACATGAGCTTGCTCACATCACATGACCTGGACTGTTTCTCATTTGGTGGCCTTGCGGGGCCTGAGAATTTAGGTGCTGATGCTGCTGCACCCAGAGCCATGAGAACCACGGCTCCGGTCTACAGCAAAATTAGGTTCTGAAATTGTGACCAGAGAAAAACCTAAAGAAACCCTCTAGTTTCGTTTGCTTTAAGTTAATTTTAAAAGACATTTGTTTTGGCGGTCATGCAGCTGAACCAGAATCCTAGCTTCCCACCAGCCTTGCTGTGGATGACACTGCCTAGAAGTTTCCTTCAGGAGAGGGCACTCACTCCACCTTCTCACATGTGGGACCTGAGAAGCCATCACAATCTCCAAGGAGGCAGAAAATTTGCTCCAAGTTCCCAAACATGTATCATTTGTGTAGCAAACCATGCAGGTGTTTGGGAGTTGTGCTGAAAACAGGGACTGTTTAAACCCAGGTAGGTTCCCAAAATACATGAATTTCAGCTGAGGGCCAAGCTTGTGACATGCGGTAGCTGTCTTCATGACACCCATGCCAATCAAGTTTATGACATAATCACAGAGAAGAATTTAAGGATGAGTGTTAGGTCCGAAGTTTATAGTTTTGTTGAGCAAAGCAGAAATGCAGGAAACAGCGCATCTCAGTAGGCTGGAGATGTGGCACCTAAGAAGTCTCAAGTTCTTTGTGTGATGCAGATTTCTGAGACTCAAGTCTGTCTAGAGTTATAGGGTGTTTGGCTGGTGGGCAGCCACCATGGCGATCAGGGATTTTCCACTCCGTGCTCCCTGTTCTTCTTCCCCCTCTGGTTGCCACGGCAACCCCTGCTGGCAATAGGTTTCAACCTATCCTATAGATCCATATTACCCTGAGCCCCTCCTTCACTAGGCCTCAACCTATCGCAGCGTTCCCCAATACCCTAAACTCTTGACTTCACCCAGATTATAAAAACTGGGCTGCCATTTCTCGGGCACGACTTCTCCAGCCCTGTTCTGTGTGGACAGTGAACCTCACCCGAGAGCACACTCTCAACAAAGCCTGCTTGCTTTGTCATTTGACTCTGATTTGGCCTTTCCATCCGCGTCGACCCGGGAGGAAGTGCGCCTTACCCGACTCCAGGCAGTCGGGGCCCTGGTCCAGGCTCTGGCTTGAGGCCCTTCCTCCTCTCCAGATCAGCGCTCCCCGTTTTGTTCCTCCTCAGGCCTCTGTCCTAGCCTGGCCGCGCCAGGATCAGCCCCTCCATTTCTCCTCACACCTGAGCACCGGAGAGACGTCTCCCCTGCCCAGGCTGCCTCCTCCGAACCGGGTCTCCTCTTTTAGTGAGGGACGCGTCTCTAAAGGTTGAGACTCACTGACAATTCGGGGATGGGGGTCCTCCCAATCCAAGCTGGACTCAGGAACTCCTTTGTCCAGTCTCCTCTCAAATTTCCAAAATTTGGGACTCTCTCCAGACCTCTGCCGCAAGCGGCTCATTTTCTACTACACCACGGCATGGCCACAATACGCCTTAAACAACAACTCAAAATGGCCTCCACAGGGCACTTTTGAGTTTAGTATCCTCACTGACCTTGACAGTTTTTGCTGTTGAACCCATAAATGGTCTGAGGTCCCATATGTGCAGGCCTTCTGGGAATCTCGCCCCTCTCTGTGCCTCCAATGTTATCCTTCCTAGATCCTTCTCCCTCGAACACCCAATTCCTCTGGATCCCCTCCCCCATACCCCAACCCTTCTCCTCTGTCTGAGTCCACTGAATTCCTTGCCCCTCCTCCCCAATGACCACAACCACCCTCATCACCCCACCCGGCTTCCCCTCCCCCTCTCTGCGCAAGCAGCCGCCTCCTTCAGCCTTGCCTCCCACTCCCTCTGCTCCACCCACTCCCTGCCCTCCAATGTCCCCAACAGCCTTCCACACCCGCTCACACCACCCTCCCCACCCCCTCTCCTTTGTCCTCTCCGAGAGGTGGCTGAAGTGGAAGGACCGGTCCGAGTCCATGTTCCTTTCTCCCTCCAGGACCTATCACAGACAGAAAAGCGCCTGGGGTCCTTCTCTGCCAACACCTCTGCTTATGCCGAAGAGTTCCGCTATCTATCTCAGGCCTATGACTTAACTTGGCATGACATATTCGTCATTATGGCCTCCACCCTTACCCCTGATGAACGAGAACGCATCAAAGCGGCAGCCTGATGCTATGCCAATCAAACCCACTTGGCTGACCCCACAGTCCCTGTTGGGGAAGACGCAATTCCTGACTGGGACCCTAACTGGGACTACCAACCTGAAGCTCCAGGTCATCGCAGGAGAGACACAATGATTCGATGCCTCCTACAGGGCATGGACACAGTGTCCAACAAAACTGTAAATTTTGACAAACTCCACGAGGTAACCCAAGGGGCTGATGAAAATCCGGCCCTTTTTCTTAACTGCCTCCGGGAGGCCCTCACCCAATATACCTGATTAGACCCCACCTCCCCCGCTGGGACAGCAATCCTGGCTGGACATTTTATATCTCAGTCCACACCAGATATTAGAGCTAAACTAAAAAAGGCCGAGGACGGCCCTCAAACCCCTATACAGGACTTGATAAAAATGGCATTTAAAGTTTTAATGCCTGATAAGAGGCAGCAGAATCAACCCGCCAAAAACACCTCCAACAAAAAGTGGCCCTCCAAACCCAAGCCTTGGTAGCAGCCCTGCGGCCAACTGGATTACAGCCCCAAATCAAAGGAGGAACCCGAAACTTCCCATCAGCTCCTCTGGGAGCCTGCTTCAAATGTGGCAAAGAAGGCCACTGGGCTCGCCAGTGCCCCAACCCAAGACCTCCAACTAAGCCCTGCCCAAAATGCAAACAGGTGGGTCACTGAGATTGCCCTGGACAGGGCTTACCCTCTACGGCTCCTCGTGGAGGTTCAGCCCCCACCAGCTATCCAGATCCCTGACTTTCTCGGACTGGCAGAAGACTGACAACACCTTGACTCAGGGACCCCAATCACCCTCGCCAAGCCCAGGGTCATGCTCCAGGTAGCGGGTAAGTCCATCTCCCTCCTCTTGGACATGGGGGCTACCTATTCTGTGCTGCCTGCCCACTCGGGTTTAACAGTTCCTTCATCAGTCTCTGTTATGGGAATTGCCGGCTCTCCCTTCTGCCCATATAAAACTCTGCCCCTTCCTTGCTCTGCGGGAGGTATACCACACTCTTTCCTTATCATCCCATCCTGCCCTGCCCCACTTCTAGGTCGAGATATTCTAACCAAACTTGGCGCCTCCAAAACCATCCCTCCCCACCCGCCAGAACCTCTAGCCTCCCACTCACTCCTTCTGGCCTCTGCTAGCCATCTAGCCCCTCCTCCTCCTGGATCTGCTCCGCCCACCCTTCCCCTTCCAGTCAACCCATTGTCTGGGACACCTCAATCCCAATTGTGGCTACACACCACCCGCCCATCCACATTTCTCTTAAGGACCCTAACCAATACCCCTGCAGACCCCAATTCCCTATTTCAGAAACTCATCGCAGAGGCATAAAATCAATAATTACCAAACTCTTTTTTTTTTTTTTTCCTTTTTTTCCTTTTTTTTTTCTGGTGCTGGGGACTGAACTCAGGGCCTTACACTTGCCAGGCAAGCGCTCTTCCACTGAGCTAAATCTCCAACCCCAATTACCAAACTCTTAAATCAAGGTCTCCTTATACCTTTAAATTCCCCATGTAATACACCTATCCTTCCAATAACAAAAGCCTTCTGGGTCCTATAGACTAGGCCAAGATCTACACATTATAAATCCCATCCACCCATTGGTCCCAAATCCTTATACAGTCCTCCTGATACTACTCATTTTTCTGTCCTCAATCTCAAGGATGCCTTGTTTACTATCCCCCGCAAGACAAGCCAAATGCTTACTAGGATGGCTCTGATTTCTGCCTCCACATTCCTGATCCCTGGGATTCTAAATGGACAAATGGGGTAATAGCCAAGGGATATGCACGTGGGGCCTCCTCATACCCCTCAACAACCTTCAAGATCTGGAGGGAGTATGTGCAAATGGTCCCTGAGATCCTTGATGTACTAAAGGACCAGGCAAAAGCCATTAGGGAAGCAGAAAACTGTCTTCAAAACAAAACCCAGAGGGACCCTATTTCCTGGCTGTCCCTGGCGCAGGAAGGTGCCAACTTGCTAAATAGGTCAGGTCTGGCCAATGTAACTAAATGTTTCCTTTTTGCCTCATTGCCCAGGCCCCCACTCATAGCTGTTCCCTTACCTGGGCCATTCCCATCAAACGGGTCAGCCTCCACACCTCTGCCCTCCCCCATCGTGGGAGCCCTTCTATATAGAGATCCTCTATCCCCACAGTTGCCCTTCTACTACTCTGATCCTGGCCAACTATGTAACACCACTAACTCTACCATATCAGACTCCCTCTGGGCCCCTCCAGGAGGCTTCTTTGGTGTAACGACACACTTTCAAAAAACCTTACCCAACAGGCCCTGACTTCCCAGCTTTGCTTACCTGTCTCTATGGTTCCCCAGCTTACCATGTGTGGAAGAGGAAAATTCTTCCAAATCATAGACCTTACCTCAAAAATCCAGGCTTCACCTCAACTTAGAACTAGGAGGGCTGTCTTTCTGCCTGTCCTTGTGGGCATATCTTTGGCAGCCTCAGTGGCAGCCACCGGTTTCAGCTCCAGTGCCCTGGCTCACTCAGTAATCCAGACCCAAAGGCGCTCTCAATAGCTCCTGGCAGGCTTTGAGGACTCAGCAACATCCCCTGCCTCTCTTCAAAGACAGATAACTTCCCTAGCTCAGGTAACCCTACAGAACTGCAGCGCCTTGGACCTTCTCACGGCAGATAAAGGGGGAACTTGCTTCTTTCTTCGGGAAGAATGCTGCTACTATATCAATGAGTCAGGCCTGGTGGAAACTTGTGTCCAGTCTCTTCACAAGCTACAGTACTGCCTCGACTGACACCCCTGGCTGGTGGAATTCACCTCTGTTTAACATTCTCACCCCACTGATTGGTCCCCTAGTAATTATTTGTCTCTGCTTCTGGCACCCCTTCTCTTTCGATTTTTCCAGGACCGCCTACACCAGTTAACTCAGGTGACCTTCAATCAAATGATGCCCCAGGTTCATGACTACCAACCTCTCTCCATGGGGTCCAGCTGCACCGGTCAAACAACCCAAAACATCCCTAGCCCCTAACTCCGCCCCCTTTCAGCAGGAAGTAGCCAGAACCAATTCTGCACCCCTTATACCAAAGAGTCTGGAATGTTTGGCTAGTGGGCACCCACCGCATGCTGATCAGGGACTTTCCACTCCACCCTCCCTCTTCTTCTTCCCTCTCTGGTTGCCACGGCTACTCCACCACGGCCGGCAACCCCTGCTGGCGGGCAATAGGTTTCAACCTATCCTATAGGTCCATATTACCCTGAGCCCCTCCTTCACTAGGCCTCAACCTATCCCAGCGTTCCCCAATACCCTAAACTCTTGACTTCACCCAGATTATGAAAACTGGGCTGCTATTTCTCAGGCGCGACTTCTCCAGCCCTGTTCTTTGGGGACAGTGAACCTCGCCTGAGAGCACACTCTCAATAAAGCCTGCTTCTTTGTCATTGGACTCTGATTTGGCCTTTCCATCCACGTCGACCTAACAATAGGTCCTAAGCTCTGCACATTCTGTTTCATTTCCACCAAAGGGCATGTTAATGTTTTGCTGTGACAACTCTCCTCTAATTGCTTTTGACACGCACAGGAATTTCAGGTGCTCAGGGTTCTTGGGTCAGCTCTGAGAATGAAAGCACAGGCGGACTCCAGCAGCAGAGGTTGGAAAGATTTTATTTGTAGAGAAGAGAGGGAAAGAGCTGCATGAGGACATGCAGGGGAACCCAGAAACTAGTGGTCCCCTGGGTCAGGTTGGAAATTGGGTTTTTATAGTCTTTTTGCATTGCCTGAGGGCAGAGATGTCTCTCAGGTGCAAACAGAAGTTTCCTGGGGAGGAGAGGTGTGTCCTTGACCACTTATCACCTTTTGGGACCTCCTGCAGTCCATCCTTCAATCCCCCCCTCTCAATGGTCACCCTAACTGCTGTTAGGAATATACTGCTTCCTGCTGACAGGGGGCAATGAAGGGGCCAACAGCCTCAGGGCTGACCATGAGAGAGGAGTAAGAGGGGACAATAGTAGGTTGTTTTCATCTCCATCAGGGGCATTTGTAGTCTGATGGATTCTAGGCAAGAGGAAACAAACTTGACAAGTAAGTTTAAAATGCAAGGCCCAAACACACGCAAGAGAATAATGGCAACTATAGGCCCCAGAAAGGATAGGAACCAAGTCCTGGAGGGGAGCCAGGATTTTATTTGGTCCCATACCTGTGTGGATACCTGAGTTTCAAGAGATTGCTCCCGGAGCCACTTAGCCTGCTGGAGAATGTAGTCTGCACGTTCCTCTACAATGCCTGAAGTGTTTATGTATGTGCAACAGCAAGTACTGGCGATGGCACCTACCCCTCCTTCTTTAGCCAAAAGAAAATCTAGGGCCAGGCGGTGGTCCGTGACCACACAGTCAAGGGACGACAAAGACCTTTGCATGTCCTTAATGGCAAGGCCTACCTGGTCTGAAGTGCCCTCTACTACTTTGGTTAGGTTTTTTGGAGTTACATGATTGGCAATCACCCCATAGCTTATTCCAGCTAGGGCTGTAACTAATGCTTTTATACCTAAAACCATTAGAGTGGTCTCCCTTTTATTTCTATGGGAAGTTGTTCCTGTTGTAGTTAGCATTCCTCTTTCCTTCCAGATGGCTACATGAGTGTGCAGGATCAGGAAGGCATACTTAGATCTGTATAGATGTTGACTCTCTGTTCTTTTGACAGTCTTAGGGCTTCTGTTAGGGCCACTAATTCTGTCAATTGAGCACTTGTATTAGCAGGAAGAGGACCTGATCTGAGGATAACAAATTCTGTTACAAGAATGGTGCATGTCTGACACCATTCTTGACAAAGGAACTGCCATCAGTGCATAATTCTAGATCTGGGTTTTTTTAAAGTGATTGGTTTTAACCAATCAGTTAAGTCAGGTCAGCAGTATAATTTTCCATAAGTACCTCCTCACATGAGTGTTCAGGATTTCCCTCTTCTTCTGGTAGGAGAGATGCAGGATTTAGGCTCTGACAGGTCCTTAAAGTTATTTCTGTCCCTCTCAGAAGCTGGGCCTGGTAGTTAAGTAGATGGGCATCAGGTAGCCAAAGTTCTCCTTTTGAGTTTAAAATTCCCCCTAGGTCATGTGGGGTATAAACCGTTAGGAGGTGGTTTAGGATAAGTTTCTGAGTTTCAGGCACTAGAAGGCTGACTGCAGCCATGGCTCTAATACATCCTGGCCATCCCTTGGCTACCTGATCTAATTATTTAAGTAGCCCACTAGCTGGGGAGTGCTGCCCCAGAGCTGAGTCAACACTCCCAAGGCCAGTCTTCCCTTTTCATAGACATATAATTGAAACTTGTCCTGTACTGGGAGACCCAGGGCTGGAGCTGTCATTTAACTGGTGGAATGCACTTTCTGACTTGTCATCCCATTCAATAAAGGGCTGGGGATCCTTCTGTGCTTCCTTAAGGATTTGATATAAGGGCCTGGCTAGGTCTGCATATCCCAGGATCCAAATTCTATAGTATCCTGTGACACCCCCCTCCAAAGGCCCTCAATTGCTTTAGAATTTTAGGTAGAGGAAACATCAGGATTGGACGGATTTTGTCCCTCGTAGAGCCGTCATTTCTTTTTCCAGGACAAGACCTAAATATGTAACCCTAGACTGACACAATTGGGCTTTTTCTTTAGAGATTTTATAACCTCTGTTTGCTAAGAAGTTTAGTAAGGACTCAGTGGCTCGTGAAATGACAGGCTCACTTGGTCCACAGACCAGGAGGTCATCTACATATTGTAGCAGAGTAGCTTGTGGATATTGCCACTCTGCCAAGTCTTGGGTTAGAGCTAACCCAAAGAGGTGGGGGCTATCTCTAAATCCCTGGGGGAAGACATTCCAGGTGACCTGTCCAGACTTTCATGTGGGGGTCCTCAAAGGCAAAGTTAGGTTGACTTTTAGGATGTAAGGAAGTGCAAAAGAAGGCATCCTTTAAGTGCAGGACAGAGTAGTAAGCTGTACCTGGAGGTAGTTGGGCTAAAAGCATATAGGATTTGGAACTACAGGGTAGAGAGACACTACTGCTTCATTGACCAGGTGGAGATCCTGGACTAGCCTCCATCTGTTAGGTCCCTTTCTGACAATGAGAATAGGAGTATTATATGGGCTGGAGCATTCCATTAGCTGTCCCTGTCTCTTTAAGTCTTTGATTATGGGAATTAGCCCCTCTTAACTTCTGGTTTTAAAGGATGTTGTTTTTGATGGGAAAACCAGGAGGGATCCATGACATGAATTAGGACTGGGACTACTGTTCGTGCCCGTCCCACAGTGTGTCCATCTGTCCACGCCATGGGGTCTACTTGTTCCTCTATCAGGGGCAAGCAAAAGTACTCCCCTGGGGTAAAAGGAGCTGAACCCCCAGTTTAGATAGAAGGTCTCACCCTTGCAGAGGAGTGGGAGTTTCTGGGACAATTAAAAAGGAGTAACAGAAGTGGAAATCTCCCCAGGAGCCGGCTAGAGGGTGAGTGAAATAACGCTCTAGAGGCTGGCCTGATATGCCTCAAACAGTAATTTTATTGGAGGACCTGGGTCTGAGAGAGAAAAAAATAGCTGAGGTGCTGGCTCCAGTATCAGTAAGGAGGCTGACCTTGTGCTTTTCGATAGTAAGTATAACCAGGGGGGCCCCCTGCCTTTATGGTGGTTACAGGAGCCTGTATAGGAGGCCCTGGGACCCGTCATTGGGTGGGAAGCTCTGGCCTTGGTTCCCCTGGGAACTGGGGACAGTGTGCCTTCCAATGTTTTCCCTGACAAATGGGGCAGGGTTCCGGGGGTGGCTTCCACCAGGGGCACTCCCTCCTAAAATGGCCTGCCTGTCCACACTGAAAGCATGTCCTCCAGTTTGGACTTTGCCCCAGTGACTCCTCTCTGAGTGTTCTGATCAGAGCCTCCTGCCGTTTGTCCTTTCTCTTTTCCCTCTCCAGGTCCTTCTTTTCTTTTTCTAAGTCCCTATTATAATATACAGATGTGGCTATATGGACCAATTGATCTAGATCTCTGTTCCCTTCAGCCACCAGTTTTTGAAGCTTTTTGCGGATATCTGGGGCTGACTGTGTTAGAAATTTATCTTTTAGGACAATTTCCTCCTCCTGTGACTCTGGCACAATGTTGGTATGCTTTTGTAAAGGATCCTTAAGTCTCTGTAGGAAAACTACTGGGGTTTTCTGGACTGTACAGAGTTGCTGTACAGTCGTGACTTGGGAGTAATTAAGAGGTTTCCTTAGACCCTCAAGAATGCAGTGGATGAAGTGGTTACAGGTCCATTCATCCTTGTCATCTTCAGGGTCCCACTTAGGGTCATAGCTAGGCACTGCCTGATCCCCTTTGGAATTGGGAATTAGGGTTCCCTTTTAGGTATCCCATGTCTTTGTCTTTCTCCTCACTCCTTGCTCCTCCTCCTCCTCCTCCTCCTGTGAGGGCCCAGTCTGAGGGAGGCCTGTAAGGCCAGTTTTATCTAAGTGATAATCATCCCCAGCTTTGGCTGCCTGCTCTCCTACCTGCTGTTTCTCCAGAGAAGTAAGGGTCTGAGATAGGATTAGCAGTACATCTTTCCAGCTCAGTTCAAAGTTTTTGCTGACTTCTCTGAATGTCTGGATGTACTGAAGTTTGGTTCCACCCACATAGCATTGGCAGTCCAGTATAAATCCCCGGCCAGCCCCCAATTCCTCCAGTTGCCTGCCTTTCAGCTGTAATGGGCTCAGGGCTTTTCCTCAGGTTCCCAAGGGAGAAATCCTCCTTAACAAGAGAGAGGGAAAGAGAGAGAAAAGGGCATCCTGAGAGTTCCACCATAGCTAAGCTGCGGTGGGGGGAAGGAGAGACTTCTAGGATGGAGTCTCTCCTGGAAAACAGACTTCATCAGAGTGCTGGGAAATCACGTTCACTTTCCTAGACAGCCTTTCCCAGTTTGGCATAACCTATACCAACCTCAGGTGTTGGCTGGTCCCTTTGTGCATCGCCAAATATGACACACGGGTGACACACACAGGAATTTTAGGTGCTCAGGGTTCTTGAGCCCACTCTGAGAATGAAAGCACAGGTAGACTCTAGCACTAGAGGTCAGAAAGATTTTATTTGTAGAGAAGAGAGGAGAAAAGCTGCGTGAGGGGGCATGCAGGAGGACCTGAAAACTGGTGGTCCCCTGGGTCAGGTTGGAAATTGGATTTTTATAGCCTTTTTGCATTGCCTGAGGGCAGAGATGTCTCTAGGTGCAAACAGAAGTTTCCTGGGAAGGAGAGGTGACCACTTATCACCTTTTGGGACCTCCTGCAGTCCGTCCTTCACTTTTTTTTTTTTTTTTGAGTACTGGGGTTTGAACTCAGGGCCTTGAACCAGCCCTTTTTGCTTCAGTTAATTTATCAGGTAGGACCTCACATTTTTGCCTGGGGCCAACCACTGACAGCAATCTTCATGCCTATGGCCTCCTGAGTAGCTGGGATTACAGCTGCAAGCCATCACACCCAACACTTTGGATTTTTTTTGTGCCCTGGATTTTAACTTTTGCTCTCATGCCTCAGTGTCCTTAATTTAGCCTGCCTCAGAGCCAATTCAAGGTTGCATAACAGACAATAGAGCCAGAGCTGTTAGTGGAGACATGGGCAGTAATGTAAACCGGTGCAGGGGTAACCAGAGACAATGCAGTATGTGCAGTGTGAGCACTGTGTAAGTGCTGCTTGTATCGGAAATTTCCCCACAGAAGAAAGGAGCAGCAGACAGACAGTCAATGAGGTTAAGTAAGAACCATATGTGCCTGGATGTGAATTACAAGTACCAGTATCAACTCACATTTGTTTTTTCAAAAGTAAGCTCCCAGGTTGGCCTGGGCCTGGGCTATATAGTGAAACCCTGCCTCGTGCACCTGCCCTTTAGCTAAGTGGGAAGCATAAATAAGAGGATCTCGGCTTAGGCCTGTTGGGGCATAAAAGAAATACCCTATTAGAATAAAAACAACAACCAAAAAAAAAAAAAAAGAAGAAAAAGGGCTGATGGAGTAGCTCAGGTGATAGAGAACTTGCCTCATAAGTGCAAGGCCCTGAGTTCAAACTGAGTATCACAAAAAATAAATAAATAAATAAAAGTAAAACAGAAAATTCCTACTGATAAATTGGAGCTGTCTCAGTGTTACAGCACTTGCCTTGCTTGTATGAAGCCCTGGTTCCACCCTCAACAACGAACACACAGAAAACAAATTATTCCCTAGGTAATATCATCAATGACTGCTAATTTTAATATTACAGAAAAGACAGTTACATACTGGAAGTACACACAATCTATGAAGCAGTCTTGCCGGAAAAATTTTAGTCTGAATGTGATCAACCCTCTGAAATGATTTTCCCTTTTTTTTCTGGCAGTGCTGGGCTCGATCCAGACTTGCTAGGCAAGTGTTCTGCACCACTGTTAGAAATATCTTTAAGACACTGGGTTGGCACAAGAGAGATTACACTAGGCAGACGTAAATAGGCAAGGCAAAGTTTACTTCTGCAGGAGGGTGCACACCAAGAAGTCTGGGGGGTATGCACACCAGGCAGGAAGTCCGAGGGGGTTTCATCTGAGGCCATGATGTCCCTCTCCTGCCCCTAATCCACAATCTAAGGGGTTGGCTAACTAGAAAGGGCCTTGAGAACAAACTTTAAAGTTCAGAGAAGCAACAACTATTTTAGATCATCAGCTCCAGAACCAAGGCCTCTGGCAGAATTCTTGCCCCACTCAGGATAACACCCTTTGTTCTTAATAGAAACTTTTATCACGTTAAGCAGTCTGTGAAGCCAGCATACGGGAGACCCTTTGTAACAGCAACGATTACCGATTAAATCCTTTGACAGAAAAGACCTCACCTAAGTTGATTCTCACACTTACATCACGCTGAGCTCTCTCAAGCCCACTCTTTGGTTTCTCATTTCTGACTTTCCTGTAATAAACGTGCACCACTTTTACAAAATGTTTGTAATTTACACTCCAGTGTTAGTATTCCACCTCTGCGCATTAAGTCTTGCTCAGCTGGCATCAATTTCTTGGAGGAACAAGAATTACTTGCAAGACTGTTTTCAGTTTTGTAACTTTCAAGGGTTAGACTCAATACACTTGATACAACTGTAACGAATGGTCAACAGGATCACAATCAATTCAACCCACTCTCAGCCTCCCGCCCCCGCCCCGCGTGTTACGCATGCGCACTGCTGCCTCGCCAGGTCTACGTGACACGCCGCTGGGCGGCTATGGCGGCAGGCGAGAGTGGCCTCCGCTCCGCCCCCCCAGAGGAGGAACAAGAGAAATGAGAGTCCCAGGCCGAGCTGACGGAGCGGGCCAGGCTGCGGCTTTCAAGCAGAGCACCCGGAGCTACCCAGGTTCGACCTCAGCATGGAATCCCTCTTCCACCCTTGTAAACACATCCTTAGTTTTAGCCACCCAGCCTATGTGAAGAGGAAACCAAAGTAAGAAGCGACTGGGGGCCTTAGCGGCGTACGATGGAGGTGAACAAGCTCCGCCCATACTCTCTGATTGGCTCCGGTATCGGACCCGTCTCTTCCTGGCACTCTCATTGGCCTACACGGAGACGGCTGGGGTGGAGGTCGCACCGCCCCCCGTGCGCTCCTCATTGGCCTAGGGGTGTGGCTCTCTCTATCTCGGCGCTTTCATTGGCTAGGCGCAGGCGTTGGAGGCGGAGACTCGTCGGGGCGAAGACAACAAAGGTGACGGGCAGCGGGCCGCGGTGTTCGCGTCTCCCGTGCTGTGTTCCGCTGAGGCGCTCGGGCCTCCTACCAGCCCCGCTCCAGATGAAGTGTGAGCACTGCACGCGGAAGGTGGGTGCTACGGTAGGCACGGGGAACTGGGGGGGTCGAAGGTCGGAACGGAGAGTTGAAGCAAGGGGATGGAGGTCGGGGCTGGGCTGGGGTCTGGGTCGGGGCCGGTGCCTGGGGTCCGGGATCAGCGGAGATCCGGGACCAGGTCTGGGGTCGAGGCCCAGCCACGTGTCCCGCCCGCCCCGGGCAGCTCCTGGGCTCCGGACGGACTGTCGGCCGTCTGTCGGTCAATGGGTGTGGGTCGCCGAGGACGCGGCGGCGAGCTCATCGCTGGCTCGGGCTCCCGGCACCTGGCGATTGATGGAGCGATCGGAAACGCTTTAAGCATTTCTGACACTCCCAAAAATTGCACGCTTTTAGTGACAGTGGAAACAGAGCAGGCCCTGCTGTCCTGTGCGCTCTCCTGGGTGCCCGCGGGAACTGACAGCTCCCGCTCCTGCTGCCATGCTGCGATGAGTAACCACGCACTGCGTAGGAATCGTTTGGGGTTTTTGCAAAAATTAGGTCATTTCATAAATAGGACTCCATAACTTGGTGTCGTTCACTTAGCTTTATGGGAAGCCCCTTTTCAAAGACCTGTATATAATTCTAGTTCATTCTTTTTTTTTTTTTTTTTTTTTGGTGGTACTGTGGGTGGAACTAGGCCCGCTTAAGTCACATCTTCAGCTCTAGTTCCCTCTTGGTAACAACTGCATCATATTTTAAGTTAAGTGTACCTGTGTCCAGGTAAGTCAGCTATTCATTAGGGCCACATCACTTCTAGTTCTTAGTTAGGCAGACAATACAGAGAGAGTGGTTATTGTCTATGTTTGTGTATCCATCCATCCTTAAGTATGGGTGCTTTTGTTTCTGTAGAAAAGATTTCTAGATAACGAAGTTAATTGGTCAGTGTATGTTTTTTGTAATAGCTAGAATCAGGTTGTAACTTGGTTTTTTACTAAATTCAAGCCCCAGTACTCTCAAAATAATTTTAAAAAAAAGTTCTTTAACCATGTGCCATTGCCTTTTCTAGGAATGTAGTAAAAAAACAAAAACCGATGACCAAGAGAATGTGTCAGTTGATGCACCAAGCCCTGCCCTGGAAAATGGAGAGGCAAGTAGACTTTTCAGTTTTGTATCAGCCTGAATGAGGCTGTTACTGTTTTTCTCTTGTTCAGGAGCTCATGTCACCATACTCATCATTAGTCTAAGAAAGAATGGTGCAAAAGTGAAGTACTAAGGGCTATGTGCAGGACAGTCCACCTGTCTTCTTAAACACTAGGCTGAAATACTGTATTACGAATAGAGAAATAGCAATGTAAAGACTTAACTTCAAGTCTTTGGAAACTTCGATTATGTAAAATGTGCTACTAGAACATTTATGAATAACTCAAATTTCATGATTTTTAAAATTTACTATATAAATGGGTTCTTCTCTAATTCAGTTCTCATTTAGCCAGTAGTAATGGTTTGTGTTTATTTGGTACACACTCTGATCAGGGCTTTATATCTACAGTCACATTCGTGCTCAGAATGGCCATTTAAGTAAGCCCGAGTAGGGATAGTGGAGCAGCTTAAGTGATAGAGTGCCTGCCAAGCAAATGTTGAGGCCCTGAGTTCAAACCTCAGTACTGCAAAGAAAAGCCAGGCACTGGTGGCTCACGCCTGTAATCCTAGCTACTTAGGAGGTAGAGATCAGGAGGATCGTGGTTTGAAGCCAGCCCAGGCAAATAGATGCAAGACCCTATCTCAAAAAACCCTATCACAAAAAGGAGCCGGTGGAGTGGCTCAAGGTATGGGCCCTGAGTTCAAGCTCCAGTAACACATTCACACACACACACACACACAGAGTGAGCTCTAGCGGTGTCCCTAATTCACAGAGAAGGGTATGGTGTAAGGAGGTTAAGGTCACTTCCCTTAGAAAACACTGGAACTAATTTTATAACTGAAGAATTGACATCGTGGGAGAAGCAGATGACAGGGTTTTCCTCTAAGTTTAGTAGTTCTGATCAGCTGTTTAATCTGACAGGCATTTGTCTGGCTTCCCTATGTGCCAGTGCTGTGCTGTAGAGGCAAAGAACTGAGGAGAAATAGGGCTTGAGACAAATACCCAATGAACCGTCCACCAGGCATAGAGGCAGCTAGTTGGGGCCGGTGCTCCGAGGCAGCCAAACCTGGGGCCCCTTCATGCCTACCCTTTGTTGCATCACCTTGGACAGAAACCTGCCCAGCATGGTGGTGCATGGGAAACTGAGGCAGGAATATCATGAGTTTGAGGCCAGTCGGGACTACATAGCAAGACACTGTCTCAAAAGAGAAAAAGAACATGCCTTGTGAGGCTCTGTTCCTTATCAGTGTTGTGGGGAGTTGGGTTATTACCCTCCCAGGGCTCTGGTGAGGAGGAGATAAGACCTGTGCACAGCTCAAGCAGGCACCTGGCAGCTTAGGATGAGAGCATTGGGGAGGAGTTGGTAGATGGGCCCTGAAAGGGGGTGAGGATTCAAGGTGAGACATGGGGAGGGGTTCTGGCACAGAGGGCTTGTGACCATGCAGATGGTCAACTGAGGAGGGGCAGTACAGGCTTTTGGGCAAGGGAAAAACCTCAAATATGTGTTTTAGGGCAGGTGACAAAAGCAGCAGACAGAAGCTGGGAAGAGGAGGAGAATTTGTGGAAACCACTGAGGAGGCAGCTTTGAGGGCCTGGTGAGCCAGCCAGAGTGGCAGAGAGGGTGCCAGACTAGCTTGAGAGTACGAAGGTGTCAGAAGTGGGGACAGTGTGGCTGGATGGCTGTACCAGCAATGGTGAGGCTGACAGGCTAGATAAAGGAATAGGCTCCTGCAGAGACTCAAAAAGAATTTTGTGGCATTTAAGAAGTAGGAAAAGAAAGGAGCAAAGGCAAGCAATGAGAAGGAGGAGGACAGAATTGTGACCGGGGTGGACATGGGCATTGGATGGTATGGTCTGCAGGTGTGATAAATGCAGAATTCTCAGTGTCACCCCTTGGGATCTCTCAGGCACCAGACCTCAGCCACACCACAGTGCCCACCCCACCTTGGAGCTTGTTAGAAGTCTGAACTCTTGGGACCCCATGTAGACCTTCTGAGTCCACATCTGCAAGAAATGAGATCCAGTGATGAGTAGGCTGCACTAGAACCTTTGGTCCTGTCTGGGGACTCTGAGCTCCCATTGAGAGCGTGCCATGGAAAAGGAGCACAGAGTTATCTCATGTCCAAACCATGTTTTAAAGAAAAAAAAACCTGCATAGACTCCCTCAGGAGCTTCTGTGACTGACTGAAATGACTCTGGTAGGCTTCAGCATTTTCATATGTTCTACGCACTAAATATTTACTGAGCATCTTCTGTGCAGTACCTCTTAGAAGTGCTGGGGAACAGAAAGAGTTGTTTCCTGAGAGCTCATGGGTGGAGGAGGGAGGGACCAGTCCATTAACACTGTGTGGCAGTTGGTATGTGAAAACATGTAAGGACATCCTCTGTGGCAGGGCCACCAAGGGATGGGCCAGAGCTCTCATGGAGACTTCTACTGAGGGTTGCAAAAACCCAAGGCCAGTGTGCTAGACGTGAACACCGAAGGGGAGGGGTGACAAGCCAGGAAAGATGGGGCTATGTGTGGGCACATGAGGGTCTACAGTCAAGGACTCGAAGCAAAATGGAAATAGGGTTTGTGCCTTAGCATATCTCTCAGGGTTACAGGGGGCCAGAGTGTTACACGGGCTAGACAGAAAGGAAAAGGGGAAAATAAATGAGAGGACAGAGGGTATCAAGGGGCTAAGTGAGCTCTGTAGTCTCAGCATCCAGGTGGGCACTCTTGTAAGTACCGTGTGCTACCCATTGTGCCACTGGAGCTCTTGGTGAGTACTCTACCAAGGTTGGGGATGGGGCAGGTCTGAGTATCAGTAGTCATCCCAGATGGTCTGAGGACCCTGTTGCACATGCAGGTGGAAACCCAGAGCTGGCAGTGACCTGGAGGGAGAGCCTGGGTCCTTAGGGGAGCCATGGAACTGAGTGAGCTTAGGGACAGTAGAGCTGGAGCAGCTGGGCTGGGAAACCAGAGACTGGATCACAGGCACTAAAGGGGAAGGGCTTGGAAGGAAGAGACGGCCATCAGGCCAGTGTGCCACATGCACTTGAGGCATTGGGACAAGTGGCCCAGAGTACCAGCCTCAGCTAGCTCAGGGTCCAGGTACTCTTGCCTCTCTGCCTGGTTGCCAGCTTGTTGGGCTTTTGTCTCAGGAGTGTCATCTTCCTACACATGACATGGTTGGGACGGTTCCTCCCTTGGTTGTCATGTACATGATTCCCCCATGTCATACTGGGCCAGTGCCATGCACTGTGTCCCACTACCTCAATGAGTACTCAGAACAGAGATGTCCTCTGCCGTTCCTGGAGCGCCAGGCCTTGCCCTGGCATCGTCTCCATGTTTAGTGTGAGCTCTGTGTATTATGCTTGTGCTCTTAACCTTACTAGAGAAGCTTAGGTTAATCCCAAGGTGTCATTTTCTCTCACAGAAGGGAGAGTTCCATAAGTTAGCTGATGCCAAGATATTTCTAAGTGACTGCCTGGCATGTGACAGCTGCGTGACTTCAGACGAAGGGGCCCAGCTTTCCCAGCGGAGCACCAAGGTCTTCTTCCGTGTCCTGAACCTTAATAAGGTACAGCATCCAGGCATCTTCATGGCCTCGCTTGCCACACCAGGTGTGGGTTTGGGCCTCCGGAGGCATTGGAACAGGTGGCCTCAGCATTGTCTCCTGCCCTGTGTCAGCTTAGTCCTGTGGGGCCATGACTGCACCAGGCCAGTTTTCAGCTAGATCGTCTGAGGAAGTTGAATTCCGCAGCAAAGGTTTCCTCCTTTTTTTCATTTTCTGAGAGCTGCTGATGGGGATACTTCCTGTGGTTTCCAGGAGGGGACTGCAGGGCCACTCTCCCTCCTTGTCACATCCCCATGTCCCTCATGGGAGACCTCCCTGTGCTTCTCCTATTGAGCTGCCACCATCTAGTTTTCCTTTCAGGGTGTTGATCGCTTGGTGATTTTATGCTTGTTAATTCGGTATTTTTAGAACATTTTGTAGATGAAAATTATCAGCTCTTGAATAATTAAAAAAATTTTAGTGACTGTGCTTGGCAGACTGAGACAAGAGGACCTAGAATTCAGCCTAGTCTTTATAGCAAGACTGTCTCTAAAAACCAAAATTAAAAAAAAATGTAGTGGCTAAAATTTGCCCCTAACTGACCCAGGCTTCATGATTTTTAGGGACTGATCTTGTGTACCAACTCAGTGTGTGTCTTTATTGTTACCGGATCAGTTCTGTTATTTATGGGCCAGTGTTATAATTTAAATTTTTCCTTTTAGAAGTATCTATTTCTTTCAGATATTTACACTTATTGCTAGAATATTGTTTTAAAATTGTCAAAGTCCAGAAAAAAATACTGTCAAAGTCTCTTATGTATGAAGTTATGCCTATTTTGGTTTTGACATTTTCTTCCTCTTTGCTTAATTATATTTGCCAGCATTTGTGTATTTTATTAGTCTTTGCGTGGAGTACATTTTATATCCACGTGTTCTGAATTTTTCATTAAGGTGTCTTATTTTGCTCCAGACATGGTCAGACATGTGAGAATACTCTCTTTCTCCTTCTAGAAATGTGATACCTCAAAGCACAGAGTGCTGGTAGTGTCTGTGTGTCCTCAGTCTCTGCCTTACTTTGCTGCTAAATTCAACCTCAGTGTCACAGATGCATCAAGAAGGCTCTGTGGCTTCCTCAAAAGTCTTGGTGAGTCACCTTCTGGCAGTAGTGTGGTTTTATACCTTGAGTTCATGAAGGGCCCTTTCTATCTCTGAAGTTAAAATTTCAAGGACACGGGAGAGATAAACTCCCAGGAGAGTCTCGTGGAATGAAAAATGACCCCGACCTATGTTTTGTGAAACCAGTCTCCCATCGATGGTAGGCAGGTGTCATGTTACCCTGTTCATGTGTAGATGGGTGTTCTGTTACAATGAAGCTAACCCCTGTAGATCGAGAAGTGACCACCTGCAGGCAGTATGGACAGGGACATCTGGGAAGCTCCCACCCTTACCCTGCAGTCCCCACGTCACTCCAGTTCACAGGGTGTTTACTTGAGAAAATCACTTCTGAAATGTTTAGTGTCCACTTGCCCAGAAGCTCTCTCAGGAGTGGAGCAGGAAGGAAATGAGCATGTTTGGGGTTTTTGTTTTTTGTTTGACACTGGAGATTAACCCAGGGCCTCGATGGCGAAGCAAGCACCCTACCACTGAACTACATACATCCCCAACCCCAGACCTGTGTTCCTTACATGAGGAATGAAAGGTGGTGACTTCGTAATACAATCAAAGAACTCTTATGTGAACGCTGGTATTTTGGGGATGCCCAAAATGCCAAAAGTACTTCTGCACCTTCTGCTTTGGTCAGGCTAACCTGCCTCAGTCTGGCCGAACCACCCATTTGCTCTGTGGGATTTCCATACCCTTTCTACATCTTCATGGCATAGCAGCCCAGGCAATTTAAGAAGGGGGAATTAAATGATTTGCCAATAAGACTTCCTGTTTAGATGTACTACATACATTTTAGTAGTAAAACAAGCTGGGTGCTGCGGATTACGTCTGTTAATTCCAGCTACTTGGGAGCAGAGATCTGGAGCATAGTTAAGGCCAACCCAGGCCAAAAGTTTATGAGACTCCATCTCAACCAATAAAAGCTGGGCACAGTGGTGTGCACCTGTCATCCCAGCTACACAGCATCAGTAGAAGGATCTTGGTTCAGGCTACCAGGGCATAATTTGAAAAATAACTAAAACAAAAAGAGCTGGGGCATGTCTCAAGTGGTAAAGTACTAGCCTCGCAATAGTAAGGCCCTGTGTTCAAGTCCCAGTACCACCAAAAAATAAAAAGTACATTTTAAAAAGCGACACCTTTTAAGCATTATCAGAAAAAGCTGCTGCAAAGCAGCCTGTGCCACACTGCTCCTTGGTGCTCTGGTGAGTAGAGTTTCTCAGGGCTCCTATTTGGGGTGGTGTGCTGTAGCCGCACCTGTGCTCTCTTTAAATTATTTCTTCTTTAGTGCTTTAAAATTTGTGATATTTATTTTTAAAAGTGACTGCTTTTAAGTTTTAGATTAGCTGTGGATATTAAAGTTATTAATTTATTTATTTGCTTTTATTTATTTATTTTTTTGGCTGTACTGGGGTTTGAACTCCAGGCCTCACACTTGCTAGGTAGATGCTCTACCACTTGAGCCACTCCACCCCACCCCACCCCACCCCCCACTTAATTTATTATGGTTATTGAAAGTACATTTGTCTTGGGCTACTTACCAATATTTAAAAAATTATACTTAGGAAAAGATAGCTAGTTAAAAAGCAACATAAAAATTGAAACTACTGCTGGGTGCTGGTAGCTCACTCCTATAATCCTAGCTACTCAGGAGGCAGAGATCAGGAGAATCAAGGTTCCAAGCCAGGCCAAGCAAATAGTTCGAGAGACCCTATCTCCAGAAAAATCCTTTACAAAACAGGGCTGGTGGAGTGGCTCAAGGTGTAGGCCCTGAGTTCAAGCCACAGTACTGCAAAAAAAAAAAAAAAAACTGAGACCATCATAAAAGTGTACTTACCTGATTTTTTGACTGCTGGGGATTGAACCCAGGTCTCAATGCTTGCTAGGCAAGGTTCTGTCACTAAGCTAAATTCCCAACTCCCTTACCCATTCTTTTGTACTCTTTTATTTTAAAGATAACAAGGACCATCACAGACTGAAATGTCATTTGCCAGTGAATTGGAGGAGTGCTGTTGCATACCTTTTAATGGCTGTTAACTCATAGGGAGCACTGTAAAGTGACTGTGCTAGTATAGATGTGGAGAAAGAGAAGCAGCAAGAGAGAAAATACATGTTGTGCTGTGACAATGGCACGTGCTTATTGTTTAAAAAAACAGTGAGTGGCTGCTTCCTGAGGGACTTGATCTGTATTGAACACTATGACTTCTCCAAAAGAGACTCTCCCTGAAAGAACAGATGTAGAAAAATCTTCCTGAGAGGTATAACATACACCTCAAGGTAGTAATAAGGGTAGATTCACAAGTCCTTTTAGGGGAGGAGCTATTGTTAAACTGGTGCAAGAGTTTCCATTTGGGGTAATGGAAAACTTTGGAAATAGACAGATGGTGGTGATGGTTACAAGATATTATGAATGTGGTTAAAGCAACTGAAATATCCATTAGAAATGACAAAAGAAAAACAATGAAAAAGTCAAAAAATGAGTAAGGTGGCAAATCTTATCATATGTCTACATTTCAACAATCTTTAAAATTAGCACCATCATTCTTTTGCACACTTTACATGGTGAGTTGTCTGGTATCCAAGTATTCATAATAAAGCTGTTTTTAAAAATGTTTTAGTTAAAATAAATATATATGAGAAGTAAATCTACTGTCTAAACCCTGCCATCAGAAAGGGCCAGGACTGAGGTAGCTCAGGTGAGGCAGGCCATGGTGCTTGTGCTCTGCTTGTCTCAAATGTGAGAACTGGAGCCTAGAGTGACCCGTGCTTGTGCTAAGAACTGTGTGCCCCTTCCCTGCAGGGGTGCACTATGTGTTTGACATGACGATAGCTGCAGATTTCAGCATCCTGGAAAGTCAGAAGGAGTTTGTGCGGCGGTATCACCAGCACAGTGAGGAGCAGCGAGCCCTGCCCATGCTGACCTCTGCCTGTCCTGGTAAGCCCAGGACCACTGGACTCTGGCCTGCTGAGCCTTCACGAGCTATGGGGGCAGGCATGGGCCCTGGATGAGGCTGGAGGCGGGGTGGGCCCTTCCAACTGGCCTGATGCAGAGTTTATTGTCAGCTAATGCATTCATAAACTACCTAACTGAGTGTTTTTTGGTTTTGGTTTTGTGTGGTGCTGGGCCTGGAACCTAGGGCCTTCCACTGGGTAAGCACTGTGTTACTGAACTATGTCCCCAGCCCTTAATTTTTTATTTTCATTTATACATATTTCTAGGTTTTTGGTTTTTTTTTCTTTTTTTTGGCAGCACTGGGGCTTGAATTCAGGGCCTCACACATGCTAGGCAACCTGAGCCACTTGAGCCATTCCACCAGTCATTTTTGTATTCGGTATTTTCAATGTAGGTCTGGTGAACTATTTGCCCAGGCTGCCTCTCAAGTAGCTAGGATTATAGATGGCACTTGGCTCATATTTCTAGCTTCTGGACAGAGATACTGTGTTTTAATAAAAATAAGTATTTTAGGCCAGGTATGGTAATTCCTGCCTATAATCCTGTAACCTCAGCTACTCAAGAGGTACAGATCAGGAGATTCTTGGTTTGAGGCTAGCTTGGGCAAAAAGTTACTAAGACCTCATCTCAGCAGACAAGCTAGGCATGGTGGTGTATATCTGTAATCACAGTTTGCAAAGCAGGTGCTCTACCACTTGAGCCATACCTGCATAGGGAACATTTTTTAAACAAACTGTCTTTAATTAGGTTTAGTGCCTGAGATATTGTCTTAGTCCTTTTTCTGTTGCAGTAGTCTGAGTGTGGGCAACCAAGTAATTTACAAGCAATAAAGGTTTCATTGGCTCATAGTTCTGAAGGCTGAGAAGCTCAAGGTGGTGTGGCTGCATCTGGGAGGTCCTCACTTGGCCAGACACAGAATCTTAGCTCAGGCCTCACCTCTTCTTATAAGGCCACAGACCCAGCCTAGTGTGGTGGCATATGCCTGTAATTCCAGGTCTGGGGCAGCTGAGATAGGAGGATGGAGAGTTCTAGTCCAGCGTGAGCTACACAGTGAGACCTGTCTCAAATAACAACACAGACCCCTTGGATAAGGTGCCCACCTTTATGGTCTCATTCAGCCTTAATAACCTTCCACCAGAGGGATTAAGTTCCCTCTTCATAACTCAGTAGGGATTAGATTTTAACATTAGTGTTGGTGGGAACATTCATATCATAGAAAGAGTAGAAAAGACTTATCGTAGACTTCAATTCTGGAAAAATGGAAGGTTTGGGGTAAGGAATTTTTGATGCATTAGGGTAGGAAGAAGGAATTACTATACTGACAAACAACATTTAGTCAGATTATATGCGTCAGGACGTGAGGTCTGTGAGAGCACAGGAGAGCCACACTGTGGGCTAGTTGTAGGCTGTGTAGTTTCTAGAGTTTGGTTCATGCTTCTGTTTTCAGAGCACTACCCTCATCATGGTTCCAAAATTTGCTAACACTATACATGTCATCAACTTTTAATCATTAGGATCATGGTTTAACAAAACAAGTCAGTGACTGGAGGCTCAAATGGTAGAGCATCTGCCTAGCAAGCACGAAGCCCTGAGTTCAAACCCCAATACCAGAAAAAATAAAATGATGACATTATGGCTGCTTAGAATTTAGAAATTCTTTCTACCCTTCTGTAAAGCCATAAAGAGAACCGGGTGTTGGTGACTCATGCCTGTAATCCTAACTACTCAGCAGGTAGAGATCAGGAGGATCACAGTTCAAAGCCAGCCCGGGGAAATAGTTTGCGAGACCCTATCTCGAGAAAACCCTACACAAAAAAGCCTGGTGGAGTGGCTTAGGGGAAGGCCCTGAGTTCAAATCCCAGTACAGGGAAAAAAAAAACCCATAAAGAGAAAATTCACCATCTCCCGAAGAGGCTGCCTTGGTTGACTTGTTAGCCAAGTTAAGTTTCCTCTTCATAACTCAGTAGGGATTAGATCATCACCATGATTCTGGACTGCCTTGGGTGTGTGGGATTAATGGCAAGTTTCAGGTGCATGGTTTGTCCTAGGCAGCAATTCACAAATTTCTGTATCAAAAGTCTAAGCCAGGTGCAGTGATGTGTGCCGTGGTCCCAAAAACTCAGGAGGCTGAAGCAGTAGGAGCACTTGAGACCAGGAGTTCCAGCCCTCGTGGCAAGACCCTGTCTCTAAAAACAAGTGTGTGTATGTGTGCGTGTGCGCGTGCGTGCGTGAGAATAGGACTTTGCTGGATTCTGGGTATCAGTTCAGCTCTGTTCTTCCAAGTGTTTGCAGGTATAAAGAGCTAATCTGTAGCTGAGGGCCGGTACCTACTCTTGGCTTCTGGAGTGGCCTGCAGAGGTACTGGGTGCTCGTGTGTTGACCCACCTTCCTCTGAGTGTCTGCCTTTTGGGGCCCATCACACAATGCCCTGTGCAGCGTGGCTTCTCAGGACCAGTCTGTGTTGGTCAGTACTGCTCCTCATGGGAGGACGAAGCAGTGTAAAATGACCCAGATCTGAGACCTGTGTTCCTGGAACTGGCTTTCCAAACTTTCTACCCATGCTTCCCAGCAGCAGGGCAGAACAGGAATTCCTGTTCTCCACTGACCCCAAAGCGACAGACATTGGTGATTCCTTATGTGCAGGCCCTGTCTGGATGGAACCTAGAACGAAACCTTCAACTCACTGCAAAGAACCAACAGTGCTGGTGGGTGAAGTTCACAGACTGTGAATAGCGTAAAAGCCAGGGAGCCCTCTGCCGTGGTGCAGACAGTACTGAGTGGGACCCAGGCCTCTTGGTGTCCCATCTCCTGGGGCCTGGTGCCTTTACCTGCTGCACCAGCTCATTGCCCACTGCCCTATTGTGAGATCTGTGTTTCACAGTCCCAGTTGTTCGTGTTGTTTCTGGTTGGTTTGGAACTTCTAGAATGTTCTTTCTAGTTATTGATATGCTTTCCTCAGTGGGTCACAGCCATAACCCTGGGTTAGGTTGCCACCCTCCAAATCGGGGAGCTGAATTCATGAGCACTAAAGCTTTCCTATGATTTGTTGCTGACAGTTAAGGAAACAAGCAGTGCCAAGGTCAGCTGCTTCACTTAGTTTTTTGTTGTTGGTTTTTTTCCTGTCAGTATTGGGATTTGAACTCAGGGCCTCGTGCTTGCTAGACAGGCACTTTACTGTTTTAGCTACACCCCAGCCCTTCACCTGGCACTTAGACTTGGGCCTCCAGTGGCCCAATTCTTTTTCCTAAAAAAGAATTCCTGACTTAGACCCCTGACAGCCAGACATCCAGAGTCCCCCATCCCGAGGGCATGATTAGCAAGCTGCAGCAGCTTCCTCAGGGCTCATGAGGGCAGCATGTGCTGCCTGGAGTCAGCTTGCTCAGCTCCTCGTTCCCACAGACCTGTGTGTGTTCCCCTGCCAGGCTTCCCTTTGCCTAGTGCCTAGCAGAGGAAGGGAAATATTCAGCTTCTAGACACAGCTCTCAGGCCTCTGGGGCTCTGAGAGTACCACAGTTGTCTTCTGCCCCTGTCAAGAGCACTGGGTACAGAATCATGGGATGTAATCTCTGACCCCTGGATAGTGCCTGGAGCCAGGCTGCTGGCTCGGCATACCTTTCTGTCATTAAGAACCACTGAGGAGTGGGGTGAATGTCCTATAAAAGGAAAAGTGCCACAGCCACCAAGTGGGAGGTAGGTGCTCTTGTCATGCTGATTGCAGCCACAAGTGGGTAGGGCCACAAGGACTCAGGGAGGCAGCTGGGGCTGACCAGGCCCAGTTCCTGTCTATGGTAGGTCCTTGGTAAACTCATCAAAGAGCCAGGTCTGGTGACTTACGCCCATTATCCCAGCTACATGAGAGGTAGAGATTAGGAGGATCACTGCTTGAGGTCTGCTCAAGCAAAAAGTTCTCAAGACCCCATGTCAATAAACAAGTCAGGTGTGGTGGAGCACTCCTGTCATCTCAGCTACTCAGGAGATCATAGGTAGGACGATTGAGGTTCAGACAGGCCCTGAGCAAAAACATGAGACCCTAGGCCAGGCACCAGTGGCTCATGCTTGTAATGCTACTCAGGAGGCAGAGACCAGGACGATCACGGTTTGAAGCCAGCCTGGGCAAGTAGTTCCTGAGACACTGTGGTGAAAATACCCATCACAGAAAAAGGACTGGTGGAGTGGCTCAAGTGGCAGAACACCTGCCTAGCAAGCATGAGGTCCTGAGTTCAAAACCCAGTACCAGAAGAAAAAGAAAAATCTGATTGGGTGTCCCTGTATAAAGCCAGCCTGTTAGCTGTATATGTGCTTCAAGTGGGTAGTGTGCTTGTGAGCCCCAGTGGATGTTCCTCACTGACAGATAGCTGCACCTTTCAGGGATGGCCCTCAGCTGCAGGGACAGATGCTGTCCTCCTCAGGCCCATGTTGTTTTGCCTGTCCTCCCAGAGCCCAAGGCCTGCAAAGCCTTCATCTCAGCACAGTAGGGTCACCTGTAGTTGTACCAGACATCCGGCATAGTGGGTGTGCTGTGAGACCTGGGTGGGCAGCCAGCAGGAGGCCTTGGTCCTGCCAAATGTTTTTTTAAAGCAGGTCAGCTACTACTCCTTTTTGTGTTGGTTATTTTTGAGGTAGGGTTTCACATTTATACCCGGGCTGGCCTGGACCACAGTCATCCTACTTACAGTTCCTGGTGTAGCTAAGGGTGACAGGCATGCACCACCACACCAGGCCATTGGTTAAGGTGAAGGTTTTGTTAACTTTATGCCTAGGCTAGCCTCAAACCACCATCCTCCCAATCTCTGCCTTCTGAATAGCCAGGATTACAGGTGGAAGCCACTGTGCCCAGCTCAAATGCTGTTTTTAAGATAGTCTATCCTTTTTGAACACCAGCAGGTTTGAAGTGTACAGGAGCTGGGTTGAGGAGATGCCTCCTCCCTGCAGCATTCCCACTATAGTGGCTTCTGTGTCTCCAGACATTTCCTGAGCACACGGGCATGCACACAGCTGACATCCAAGGGTTGAGATTCCCATCACTCAGTTGGGGTTCTTGCATTGGCTGGCATCTGAGCAGTTTTGTGGCTTCTGTTCCCAGGCAGCAGCTTGTCTGTTGGCCATTGTTCCTTATGCTGCTGTCCTCTCAGGTGTACACATGGGTCTCAGGTTTGATTAGAACACTCAGTGCCCTCTCACCAGACTGCACCCCAGAGGGAGGAGGGAGGTTGGCTTCTACAGGTAGAATTGCCAGCTGTGTGATCAGCTAACCACCCTGACCCAGGTCCACCCTGGAAACCACAGCAGCAGTGCCCTCGCTGGTGGGAGTCCGTGATGGGAATTAAGCACCATGAACTGATAGTTTGTTTGGTAGTCTAAATTCCTCCTGTTTATTGCTCTGAAAAGTGGGCAGCTGTTGGGCTGATTACCAGCAGCTTGGCAAAGTTGGTGAGCATTGTGGCTGCTGCTGCCTCCCACTGAGCCATGGCCACTTATCTGGCATGGTGGATTTCACATCTTAACCACTGGCTGCTGCCTACCTGCTCCTTGAAGAGTACCCCTCTGTGCCCTCCCCCCAGGGCCTGCACAGTGCCCCCACATCTTGGATTCCTTTGCCCACTGAGTTGCTGAGGAGCACTGCTTGTGGTAAGAACAGCGTTGCAAGCACCTGGAAGCATGAAGAAAAGGTGTCACCCTGGGGTGGCAGGCTTAAGAGCTCAAGTGCCCAGGAAGGCAGGAGGGCATGGTAGGAGTTAACCTATGGCCTCCCTCTCTCCAGGTTGGGTCCGATATGCTGAGCGGGTGTTGGGCCGCCCCGTCACACCCCACCTGTGCACCGCCAGGTCTCCCCAGCAGGTGATGGGCTCCCTGGTGAAGGATTACTTCGCTAGACAGCAGGTAAGCACAGCATTCAGGTTGGGAGGAGACGACCTCAAACTTAAGTCCCGGGTGAACTCCAGATGGAGATGGCTTTAGGACCACAGCCTCCATGGCCTTTCCTGTTGACATCCATCTTTGCTTCTCTTTGTCATAATCTCTCTGCCTCACCCCCCCCCCTTTTTTTTTTATGGGACAGGGGTTTGAACTCAGGGCTTTGCACTTGCAAAGCAGATGCTCTATCACTTGAGCCTCACCTCTAGTTCATTTTCCTCTAGTTATTTTGGAGATGGGGGCTTGTGAACTATTTACCCAGGCTGGTCTCAAACTTGATCCTCCTCATCTCAGCCTCCCAAGTAACTAGGACTACAGGTGTGATCTGCCAGTGCCCAGCTATCTCTTCCCTTCTTAGTCTTTTTTCCCTGAGCCCATTCTGGCCTGAGTGGAAGTATGCCCACCCCCTGAGCATACTTCTGGGGCAACTTCCACAAGAGGCCTAGCACAGCCCATACCTGAAGGTTCAGTGCTGCTGTCACTCAGAGAATCAAACCTCACTTCTGCCCTGGTCTTCCTCTCAGGCCATGTGCATCACATGACTAGCTACTTCTTGAGCCTGTCTTCCACAAGATAGGGTGAGTCCTCACCTGGGGCTCCTGCATGCCCCTGCCTCAGCCTGCCCCTCTCCTGTCCCTCTTCTTTCCCATGGTCTTTGGCAGCCCTGGGTCCAGGCAAGGCTCCCCACAAAAGGCCTGATCACTTGGCTGCAGAGGCTTTACACTGTCCTTTCTCCTTCAGGAGAACAATCATGTGTGGGCACTGTGGTGACCAGAGAAGATAGCAAAAGAAAGCAAGGATCTTCCAAACCTTCAAAGCCAGCCTAGAGAAGCCATGTGTGCCTGGCATAACCTAGGGAACATTTTCTTCTCTTCTGCTTTGCTCATAAAGTCACCACAGTTGGCAGATTATCAATGTGACAATGGTGTTTGTTTAGTTGGGTGGGACAAAAGAATGCACTGGAGCCATCTGGCTTCCTTGTGCCCCCACCTGCAGGGGGTCAGGTTTTCTTTGTCTTCTCAAGGCTGCCAGAGCCTAAACAGGGCCCAGAGCTCACAAATGCTCCTGGGAACCACTGAACCTCAGAGACCTGGCGTCTGGTAACTTCTTGTTTAACTGCCTGGCAGCACTGCATTGGGGCAAGTTGCCTCGTGGGCTCTATCCCTGCCCTGAGTGGGCCTTTCCCAGACCTCACTACAAGAGTTACTGGATAATGGCTGGCTCTTGGCTTTTCCCAGTTCCCATTCAGCTCTAGGTACCTGCTTCTCATGATAAAGCCCTAGGAGAAGGGGCAGCCTGGGACAGGGTCACTCAGGCAGCTTCAGGAAAGTCTGCAGGTGCCTGGTGGTGCATACCTGCCCTCACTTGCTGTGCCCTGTGTGTACGAGCTCAGGAGAAAGGGGCTCTCCTCCCCTAGTTCCTCCAGGGAGCTCCTCAAGCACACTCTGGGCTCTTTAGATTCTGTGGGTAAATCTGGCCCCATCCAGAGTGAGACATCAGACATGCAGCAGAGGAGGGACAGGAACCTGCATGCTGCAGAAACTGAGGCTCTGGAGATGGGGCTCAGATCCACAGCAGCCCATCCCCTAGACAGTGTTCTCGTGCTCTAGGGATTGACTGAGCTGCTGTCATGGCCTGCCCTGCAGCCCTAAGCCCAGGTGTTTTCCTTTACAGAATGTGCCTCCAGAGAAGATTTTCCACATCGTTGTGGCCCCTTGCCATGACAAAAAGCTGGAGGCTCTTCGTGAGGGGTTCTTCACTGCTTTGCATGGTGCCCGGGGTACCGATTGTGTGCTAACATCAGGTGAGAGGTGGGCAGAGGTGCACCTGGACACCATAGGGGTCTCTGACTAGCCATTGCACACAAGGGCTAGGCAGCTCTGCATGGCCAAGCCATCTGAGGGCACTGACAAATGGGGGTGCTTGGGGCTTCATGGCTGAAAGTAATGAGGAGGAGATGGAGGCGATGTCCTGTCTCTTCTGCATCTTCCTCCAGATAAGTCAGGTTTCCAGGAGAGCCCCAGGCAATGTGGCCTGTGATCTTATGTTACATCCCATTGACACGCTTTCCCACATGTGAGCGCAGGACTAACCACCTGCACTAGAACACACTGAGGACTTGGTACGGAGTGAAGTGGAAGATGCACGTCTGCTCCAGGGACAGTGCCCTCAGCCATCATGTGGACAGAACTTTTCAGGTGCTGTGCTTAGCGCCTGTGGCAGATGCTGTGTCTGTTGGAGGTAGAAATCCTCCAGAAGAAAACACTTGGTATCGCTTGTGAAGGGCTAGTTAAGGTCCAGGCAGGCCTACCAGAATCAGACTCTGAAGTCAGGGCCTCACAGTGTTTAGCCTAGCTGAAAGGCAGAATGGTGATTCTCAGGGTGACCTTGAAGCGCAGGGATTCTCCTTACAGGTACCCTAACCTGAGAATCTAGTAAGCTGACAACACAAAGGGCTCCACCCTGCAGGCGGGCAGTGCAACAGAGCAGGGTCCTCGGTACTGCTTCCTCCACTTTCTGGCAAAGGCCCAGGGCTGTCTGCTCATGTTGATAAAACAAAAGCCTTGTGTGATTCATGCTGTGCTTTCATGGTGCCTGATGCTCGCTCTTGTTGGTGGTGTTCTTTGGGGATTTTTTTTTTTTTGTACTGAAAGTTGGGATCGAACCATCACTGTTATTTAGGGAACTTTCTACCCGGGGTTTTTCTTAGGAACACTCCTATAAAAGGAAATAAAAAGCTGGTGCGGTGGTACACACCTGCATTACCAGCACTCAGGAAGCTGGGGCAGGAGGATCAACAGTGTGAGGCTAGCCTAGGTGAGAGACTGAATCTTAAAAAAGGGAGGGGGAGGGTGAAGGGATGGCTCAAGTGGCAGAGTGCCTGCCTAGCAAGCAGGAAGCCCTGAGTTCAAACCCCAGTGCCAGGCTGGCGGAGTGGCCCAAGTGGTAAAAGTGCCTGCCTAGCGAGCATGAGGCCCTGAATTCAAATCTCATTGCTGCCAAAAAACGAGAGAGAGAGAGAAGAAAAACAAAGGAAATATGTAAAGTGCTTCTGATTTGAAGCCTATTTCATTGCACAGTAACTATATGTCACATACATGTAGCAGTGTGGTTTAGGTCATATACAAAAGTTTTCCACTTGGGAGACAACATGGAGTTATTGTTCACATAAATCCCTCAGTTGAAGCACAAAAAAAAGGGAATTAGAGTATTACATTCTATAGTGCTTTTCATTTTATTAGTTAGCCCTTGAGATGGGCTCTTGCTGTCTGTGGTGGAGATGGTATAGCAGGGAAGGTGTCCCAAGTCACTAATGCAGAATGTCCTGCAGGGAAGGAGAAGTGTGGCATTCCACCTGCCCTTTCACAGTACCTGTGTCTCTTGTTTGTCTTTAGGTGAAGTTGCTCAGATGATGGAGCAAAGTGACCTCTCAGTGAAAGATGCCGCTGTGGACACTCTGTAAGTTGTTTCAGCAGGGAGGGTCCTCTTATGGGCCGGGCCTCTGTTGGCTGTTCCAGGGATTCTCTGTTTTGTGAGCACTGAGACGTGATTCCCCCATGGCCAGCCCTCAGCCTTAGAACTGGATTCTAAGGACCCTGGTGGGGACAGCCCTCCACCAGGACTGCAGGGACTCAGTGGGCTTCCCCTGTGAGTGGTAGGACAAGGGCAAGCACAGAAGGCCACATACAGCTTGCAGCTATGACCTGGGTGCTGCATTTGTGCCCCTTTTATGGGAGCTGAGAATAAAGTTTATAGAATTTCAGCAACGTAGTACCTGCTGCTAGTGTCTGTGCTTAGGCCCTGGCTGACCAAGGCCCTCATCCTGGCCTGGGCAGGGAGGCACATGCTCGAGTCACACTTAGTCTTCTTTCCCGAGAAGAAGTAAATGAATGAGCCAAAGTAAAGCACAGCTGTCTCTTTATACAGAAAATGAAACTTCATGTTGATCACTGAAGCGCAGTAAAAGTTTCTGTAGAATGTATCTGTAGGAGACACCCTCGGAGACTAGGTTAGTGCCTGCTCCCCCTTCATCGACATTAATGAGGTCTTGTCCTCTCTGCTGAGGTTTGGAGATGTAAAGGAGGCAGTGGTGCGGCGCCACGATGGAGTGGGCTCAGACGGGCATCTGGCCCATGTCTTCAGACACGCTGCCAAGGAGCTGTTCGGTGAACATGTGGAGGAAATCACCTACCGTGCACTGAGGTATGAGCGGGCACTGATGTGCCTGCAGGCAACAATGCCAGGTTGACCAGAGCCAGTATGCAGCAGTATGTGCACATGGTGTGTGCTGCCATGGGTGATGTGTGTATGTGTGTGCTGAGTGGGTGATGTGTTTGTGGCATGTGTGTGGGTTGTATTGTAGCTGTGCAGGAGAGCCTAGACCAGTCACAATGGCAGGGCCTTTTATGTGTCTATCCATTGACTTTATCTGACTAACATTCCAAACTTAAATTGCAAAATGACTGAGCATGGTGGTACATGTCTGTAATCCTAGAACTCAGGAGGTGGTGGCAGGAGGATCACTAATTCAAAGGCATCAAGGCAAATGTGGGCTACATAGTGAGATCCTGTCTCAAAAAAAAAAAAGAAAAAAGAAAGAAAGAAAAAAAAAGCTGATCTTCATCTACTAATAGAATACCAAGTGTTAAGTCCCATGATATTTGTAGAAACAAAGACTTCCACGAGGTCACCCTTGAGAAGAATGGGGAGGTCTTACTGCGCTTTGCTGCTGCCTATGGCTTTCGGAACATCCAGAACATGGTCCTGAAGCTCAAGAAGGGCAAGTGCCCATACCACTTTGTGGAAGTCCTTGCATGTCCCAGAGGTAAGCAGTGGAGAGCCTGACTGAGCAGGGCCACAGGTGCTGGGGCCTATCCACCAAAGGCCTTGCTGGGTGGGGTACACCATCCTCAACTGCAAAGCTCCCCTCTTCCCCTCACTGTGTAGTGTGACAGTGGATGGTGACACTCAACCTTAAACATTTCCTTGGGGAGGTGCTTCGTGGAAGCCCCCTGTGGTACCAGCTGAGGCCCTGGTGTGGACTGACTGCTCCTTCTGTTGGGAGCCCTATGAAAGGTGGTGGCAGGAAAGGGCACAATGCAACCTGTACTCTAGGGACTCCCCCTGCTGCCAGGAGGAGAGTTCTAGATAGGTCAGAGCCAGGACAGGGCAGATCCCCAGGAGGACCTGCTGCTGCAGCAAGTGGGAGCACTGGGGCCATGAGTACCTTTGGGTATGATGGAGCTGCCTCAGGACCCAGGGAAGTCTGTCGTTCTGAGTTTGGGACAGGTGAGATATTTAAGTGGAGGTAACAGAGGAGCTCTCAGGTGGGCAGATGAGGTGCTAGTGAGGAATGGAGTCACAGGACAAGGGTGGGAACCTTGGAGAGCATGGACAGAGGAGACTCCTCTTGTCCTGGTCCCATGAACTGAAGGATCTTGGAAAGGAGGGGGGTTTGGGGTTTGGAGAGCCAACCACGCTGAAGAGGGGTGAGGGCTGGGGCAAGTGTGGGCTTTGCATACTGGGGGCTAAGGAGGGCAGAGTCTGTGGCCAAGTGGGGAGTAGAGAGGAGATGGCTGGGGTGTCAGGACCCTGGCACTGCATGGCTGTACTCTGGGCAGTGTGTAGGACTGGGGTCTGAGGAAGAGGGAGTGGGCTGTCCAGCTGCTGGGTCTCCCAGGTCAGTGGAGGTTTCCCCGATCCAATCTCTCATGAATCCTGATGCTGATGTTCACGTAACCTGAACACCTGAGTGAGTGGCAGTGACAGATGGGAGGCAGGTGTTTATTTAGGCGGCATTAGGTGGGCTCACCCTGGCCCTGGTGCAGCCCACGCTCGGACACCAGAATACTGCGGGCAAGAGGAGCACGAAGCCGTCAGAGGCTCCATGCTCTCCAGGCTTGGATGAGCCCCAGGGGAAGCCAGGACTCCAGCGCTGCAGACCAAGCTGCCTGTTCCAAAAAGTTAGCAGCTTGTTAGGCTGTAGGTAAAGCCAGTCATGGAGAATATAAATGGTAAGAATAAAAGGCACCTGGGGCTCCAAGCCTGGGTGGACCCCTGAACAGCCCCAGTCAAGGTTCAGCTATTGCTCTTCTGCCCCCAGACTGTCTCCCATTGAGGTGAAGCTTCCTGAGACTGATTGTCCCATGGGAGAGAAGAGGCTCACCTGTGTGTGTGTCTTTCAGGATGCTTAAATGGCAGAGGCCAAGCACAGACGGAGGATGGGCATGCTGACAAGGCCCTGTTGCGGCAGATGGAAGGCATCTACTCTGACATTCCCGTGCAGCGTCCAGAGAGCAGTGCACACGTGCAGGAGCTATACCAGGAGTGGCTGGAAGGCACTGACTCCCCCAAAGTCCAGCAAGTGCTACACACCACATACCAGACCCCAGAGCCTTGCACAGACAGCCTGGACATGAAGTGGTGACAGCCAGGGAGGACAGGAGGGCCCCTCTGAGTGTGTGGTGTTGGCACTTGAAGAGACAACTGAACAGGTCACTTTGGTGTTCAGAGTTCTCTGCCTCTCCTGGGACACACAGTTTCACATGGTGCTATCTTCAAAGTGTGCATGGGAGTGAAATGTTTTCACGTGGGAGAGGCGCTTCCCTGGTCTAAGTACCTTTGAATTCTAAGATTATGAGTAAAATCCCAAAGAGTGAGGATGGAGACAGACCACTGTCTTTTAGGTTTAACCTCCCCCCCCCCCCACACACACACAAAAAGTATCCTGGAAGAGTGAAGGCCCCCGGGTGAAGATCCATACACCTCAGATGATCGCTATAAAATGGAGGGTGCCAGCTGGGCCAGGCTGCCGTGGCCACCTGCTGGCCTCTGGGTTTGTCAGGCAGGTAGTACACAGGCTCAACTTCCTTGCCCAGTTGACTCTTATCTTCAGTTATGTACATTTCTGAAAATAACTAAATTCTGGTTGACAGTAGGTCATGTTTTTTACAGTCACCAGTGTGCAGCATCCACCACCCTCCTGGGATCTCACACAAACACTGTAGGGTCACGTGGGCACTGGTGACTTGAGTTAGGCCCCATCTCGACCTTGTGGACTGTCTTTGAGTTGAACTCAAAAGATTGACCGTGAGGGTGGCAGACCTCACAAGAAGAGCACAGCATAGCATGTGGGGGCCCTGGGTTCAGTCCCCAGCATGCAAAAAAATGAAGCAAGCGGAGTAGAGATCATGAGGGCTACCTGCTGGGCCATGAGGTCATGGGACAGATCCCAGCTTATAGGACCCTCACAGGATGGTAAGAGGGAGCCAAGGCCCCACTGACCCTGGAACGGGTGAGGCGGCCTCCTCATGTCCTGCCTCCCACAACTTAACAGGACTTTCTTCCAACACAAGTGGGCCTGGTTCATCCCTTCAGCTCCACAAAGCCCTCAGTGTGCTCAGTGACAACATCCATCCAGCATCACTGCACTGTTAGTGTGAGCTTGCCTTAAAGACAGGAGAAGCAGTGTGTCCACAAGCAGAGGGCTGCCCAGTCATAGAGTCCATAGAACCCTGAGACACACTGGGGTTCACTTGGGAGGAGATACCTGAGCAGGCCCAGGGTGGTTTCATAAAGCACTTACAGTTTGATGACCTTGACCCTTCAGTGTTGTGAGTTTCAGCACAGTGGATCACCCTTATCCTCTGTTGTGTTGTACCTGTGAACCTGTACATAACTGCACATATTGTGTTAAACTTTATTTTTTTGCTTTCACTCTGTATATGGTTGGTGTCTGTCCCCGATTATGGAATAAACAGTGGAAGAGGGTTTTGAGTGTGGAGTTGAGGGAACATCATACAGTGTAACCTCCCTCACCTTGCCTGAGCTTAGGTAACCTGCCCCAAGTCCCTCCCTGGTGCAGGGTGGGGAGCAGTCCTGTCTGCCTTTGAGAAAATGCTCAGCAGGCCTAAAGCTGGGAGTTGGGTGTGGAGGAACCACCTTCCTGGTAGCATCATCACACAGGCTACAGCAGCCACTGGGATACAAGGCCTTCCCTATAGCTAACTTGGGTTGTGGCCCTGTGCATTCTGCTTCTGCCTAAGTGCGTGCAGTGCCCGTCTTTTCGTTCCTTAAAACCCACACGATGCCAGCAGCAGGTAAGAAGGGAAGCCAACGGTTGCCATCTGGGGTGAGTTGCCTGGACACTGCTGGTGGATGTGGCCAGTCCAGGTATGAGGGTGACAAGATGAGCCCATAATCACATCCACCCTGTGCCCACTGCCGCACAGAGCACAGCTGCCTGAGTTCTGTTGCTGCTGTGTATACAGGGCCTGCGTTTCTGAGGAGAGTTCATGTGTGCGTGCCAGCCATCTCAGAGAACCTCTGCTTCTCAGTGCCTGTGGTCTGGCTGGCAGAACCCGATTTCTCAGTTGGTCCTCCCTGGCCCAAGTGCTTGGCTGGTTAACGCCAGTGCACACGTCTCCCCATTCCACTCCTTAGCATTGCTGCAGCTTTGGGTGGAACTCACTCACTGTTGCCTGTTCCACCATTTGGTGCATCCTCAGTGTGGAACCAGGGCAGGCCCTTGGTGGTGGCTGACTTTGAAGGTGTCTCTGGCCTCCCTGCTGGCCTGAGGCTCCTAAGCTCATGGCCTACAGTGGACATATGACCCTCAACTTCCAAGTCTAGGGCAGATGTGTCAGTTGAGGGAACTGGGACCCACGGCCCAAAATTGTACTAAAGTATATGTGAAAGGGCTTAAGCCTTATCTTTAGGTTGAAATATGAATTGTTTTATTTTTGTCCAATAGATGGGCAAGTGGTGTTTTTTTTTTTAGTACTGGGATCAGGAGTCAGGCATGGTTCTTCAGACTTGTAATCCAGCACTCAGGAGACTGAGGCAGGAGGACCTCCAGTTCAAGGACAGCCTGGGCTACATAGTGAGACCCTGTCTCCAAAAAAAAAAAAAAAAAAAGTGACATGAGCCACTACACCAGTCCTTAATTTTTTTTTTTGGAAGTACTAGGGTTTGAACTCGGGGCCTCACAGTTGCTAGACAGGTGCTCAACACCTGAACGACTCCGTACGCTTGGCAATGTGGCAGTCATGCTGCAGGTTGAAAGAGGAATCTCTGAAGTTCACTGTCAGGGATCTTCCCACAGTGCAGCAGCTCACGGGTGCACATAGGGTGGCACTGCTGCGTTTGCAGAGGGTGAACAATCTGGTGCCAACTCAGAGTCGTCAATGGAACTGAAAAAGCATTTGTCAGTACATGAGCAGGTTTCTTGTCACTGGTGAGGAAGTCTTAGAGCAATACAGACTGTATGAGCTCCCTTTGGTCTAGAGGGGAAAGGGGTTAAAAAGAAAAAGGTGCTTGAGGCCCTGGGCTCAGCCCCTAGTGGGGGATTGGAGGAAGGAGGGAAAGATAGAAATCCTAAGTGTGGGTCCCTTTGGAGAGGGGAGGAGGCCCCGCCCTATGGCTCCTCACCTGGAGGGAGCCCCCATGGGTAGGCAGATTCTCAGCACCCCCTTGGAGGCCCAGAGGGGTAGACTCAAAAGTGGGGTTGTCGGCCCAGAGGACACAAGGGAGGCGGACCAATTGGAAGCCCTCCAGGGGAACAGAAGGGCCACTGCTGGGCAAAGTAGTTTCTTCAGAGACTCAAATCCGGATCACTTGATTCAGAATCCAGAGTGCTGACCATTACACCATGGGACCAGGAACCGCTGGGCCTTGCTGTGGGGCTGCTGCCAGCCTGTGGACCTGGAGAGGCAGGTGGGGGAATTGCTCTGGTTATTTTGGTGACAGGGTCTCCTGAACTATTTGCCCTGGCTGGCCTCAAACTATGATTCTTCCTATCTCAGATCTCAGCCTTCCAAGTAGCTAGGATTACAGTCATGAGCACCTGGCTCTTTTTTTTTTCTTGCAATGCTGGCAATGGAGACCAGGGGCTTCTACATGCTAAGCAGTGCTCTACCACTGAGCTGCACTCCATCCTTCAGTGAAATTCCTATGAGCAGGGTCAAAGGAAGCCAGAGCCCCACAGCACCACAGCAGTGAGGCTGGACAGGTAAGGGTGGGGCTGTTCCTGGACCGTGTGAGAGCTGGAGCGGATAGAGTCAGCCACCAAGCAGGAGCCAGGGCTGTCACGGGGGAGAGAGGACTGAGGAACACAGCCTCTCCCTGCCTGCTGTGTCACCTTGCCAGTCCTCCCACTGCTGCAGCCCTTAGCTCTCTGGCCCTCTGACTTGCAGATAGTGTCAACGGAGGGAAAGGTGGGGGCTTCCCTGAGGTGCAGCAGAAGACATCTTCAAGCACTGCAGGGAAGGACTCTAAACCCAGATGTGTAAACTCTCTCGCTGGGGCACTAGCTGCCAGGGCACTGCAGGGTGGACCAGGTTGGGATGGCTCAAAGTCAGCTGTTTAGGAACTCGGGCACCAGAGTTCCACCTGGGTGAGGACCTCAGCCAGGCTGATGATGTGATGTGCCTCACAGGACACTCTGAGGTGGCAGGTGGCCGCTGGGAAAGCCTCTGAGCATCGCCAGAGGGTAGTGGCCCAGGGCTGGCCAGACTGGAGGACCGGTGCAAAGGATGAGCGGCGGCAATACATTTTTTTTTTTTTTTTTTTGGTGGTATGGGGTTGGAACTCAGGGCTCCACCCCCGCTAAGACGCTCTTAGTACTTGAGCCACTCTGCCAGCCCAGGCGGCGCACTTCTTGCAACAGGCCCGAAGTTTGGAAAAGGCAGGTCCCCGCTGCTGGACAGCTTCAATCGGGACAGATGCCTGTCACTTCTCTCCAGCCAGCCCCGTGGTGAAGCCGGTCTAAGCGCTATGGGACCGGGAAGTACACGTGCCAGAGCTGACGACGCCGACTCCTGTTTTCTCACGAAGACCGCCCTGGCTGGGGGCCCATGGACTGGGGGAGGGGCAGCCACCTGCTGGCAGGTGACGTCACTAGCCATGAGGGAACCAACCGCGCTGTGCCAGCGGGGCGGATCCTCCGGAGGTGGGCAGTGCAGACATCGAACTCGCGGTCGTCGGGACACGAACACCGGCTCCAACCCCAGCAGGATCAGTCTGGTAGGTCGCAAGCCTGGCAAGCTCCCGGCAGCAGGCTAGGAGGCGGGCGGGGCCGGAGTGCTGGTCACGTGGGCGCAGCCACGTGCTGCTCGCCCCGCCCCTTCACCTCGCTGGGGCTCGCGCATGCGCAGCTGCAGTGCGGGCGCAGGAACGCGCGGGCGACCGGGGAAAGCGGGCACGCGGAGCGCGTTCGTGCGCGTGGCCGCGACTGCCTCCCTCCATTCCCACCCGATACGAGAAGCTTTGGGTCCGAGCCCAGCCACACGACACGGGGCACCGCCAAGAAGGCGGACGGCGAAGAAGGAGGAGCAGCCTCTCCGTCTCTGCTCGGCAGGGAGGGGCCCCAGTCCTTGTCAGTCACTTGCGGCGTTGCCATGACTGCCACTGCACTGAGTTGCACAGCCTCCTGTCCCCCGTGCTGAGACTGGTGTTCTGCACGGTAGATTGCCAGCGGCCTCCTAGGAACCTTCGTCCTCGCCTGTTCCAGCATTTCCCGTTAATCAGGAAGTAAAGGAACCGGACTTCTATGTTGAGAATTCACCCTTCACCACAGGACATTCTGTTCATTTTGCCTGTCCTTCAAGAAGGGACCTCCCGTGTGCTTATGTAGTGTAGGTGTGGCCCAAGCCTGTGTGATGTGCATGCCTGAAATCCCTGCACTCAGGAGGCTGAGGCTGGAGGATCACAAGTTCAAGGCCAGCCTGAGCTACCCAGCAAGATCCAGTCTCAGAAATGCAAGCAAGGGCTGGCAGAATGGCTCAAGTGGTAGAGCACCTGCCTAGCAAACCCCTATATATATATATATATATATATATATACACACACACACATACATGCAGACAGACAAAAGGACTATATGAGCAAAACAACATAGGCAGTGCTTAGACTTGGAATAGGCTAAACATCACAGTTTTACTATTTAAAAAAAAAATCCTCTCAAAACCACTTCTCAAAATGGTTTGAGAAAGCCAGGTGTGATGCTACATGGCTGTACTTCCACACTCAGTAGGTCTAGGCAGAAGGACTGTGAGTTCAAGGCTATCTGGACTACATAGCAAGACCCTGTCTCAAAAATAAAATATAAAATAAACCAGGGGAGGTGGCTTGCACCTATAATCCTAGCTATTCAGGAGGTATAAATTGGGAGGATTGCTGGTTCAAGGCCAACCCAGGCAAAAAGTGAGTGAGAGCCAACCCCTGCCAAGTCAACTAATAAAAAGCTGGGTGTGGTGGCTCACTCCTTTCATCCCAGCTATGCAGGAAATGGTCCTAACATAAAAGGGAGACCCTATTCAAAAAATAAGGAAAGCAAAAAGGGCTGGGGTATGGCTCAAGTGGTGGAGCGCCTGCCTGGCAAGTGCAAGGCCCTAAGTTCAAACCCCAGTACTGCCCCAAAAAATTAAAAATTAAAAAATAAAGTAAAAATGTATAAATGGGGCCAGGTGCCGGTGACTCACGCCTGTAATAGTACCTACTCGGGAGGCAGAGATCAGGGGGATCACGGTTTCAAAGTCAGCCTTGGACAAATAGTTGGCAAGACCCCATCTTGTAAATTCTCTACACAAAAAGGCTGGCAGAGTGGCTCAAGTGGTAGAGTGCCTGCCTAGCAAGGATGAGGCCTTGAGTTCAAACCCTAGAACCAACCAGAATAAAAATAAGTAAATATTGTTGGCAAAACTGCTCGGGGTGATACGTACAACAAAGCACCGAGGTGTTTACACAAGTCAAGTGTGCTGCTGACCCTCCCTCTGTCCCGGTGGCTGGACACGTGGTGGTTTCCTGCTTCCTTCCTCTTTTCCTTCTGCTTTTTTGCTTCCTGTTGGGGGAGTACCCATGTCTCATCTCCATGTTGTCATTTTCAGTATCCATATTTTCTTCACCTGTTCTGGCTCTTTTCCTTTACGATTTTGACCAATGGTGGTTTTCATTTCCATTGTGCAGTAAACTTGGTACTGAGTTCCATAATTATGTAATGAAATACCCGTGAACCACACACACACACACACACACACACACAGTGGCCTTATGGAGAAGTGGTTCTGTTACAGGAACATGCTTCTTTAGCAGTTTGAGTGTTCTTTCTTCTGGAACTTCCAGAATTTGTCATCACTTAGTGCTAAGACTGATCCGAAATGTTAAGACCCAAGAAACGACTTCGCACACCTGGCAGACAGCAGACTGCTGGGGGATGGGGTGTCACTCAGCACCGTTTAGGAAAGCAAAAATGTTTGCTGCAGGCCAGTGGCTCACACCTGTAATCTTAGCTAGTCATGAGGCAGCGATCAGGAGGATCGAGGTTCAAAGCCAGCCCAGGCAAATAGTTTGAGAAGCTCTATCTTGAAAAACCCCATTACAAAAATGGGCTGGTGGAGTGGCTCAAGGTGTAGGCCCTGAGTTCAAACCCCAGTACCATACACACACAAAAAAGTTTGCTGCAATGGCCTGGGCTAGTTCTTTGGAATGTGTTTGTACCTGCGAGGATTCCCATTCTGGCCAGCATTCCAAGGACGGGCCCTCTGCTCACAGTGTAGACATCTGATGTGGGTAGGGTTTCCATAGACTGCACAGCTCAGAACACCTCAGAGCTTGCTCTGCATCCCTAGGACTTCCTGTCACCTGGGCTGGTGGAAGCCTGTGGGGCAGATTCCAGCCAGGTGAGCGCCTAGGCAGTTGATGACAGCACGCCCCACACCCCACACCCCCTCTGTGTGTCCTCAACTCCACTTCAGCACTGTCTTAGGAGGAAGGGAGGGGACATAGTCCTGTCTGGGGATCTGTGGCCAGGCCTCAGACCTTTCTGGCAGCCCTTGGCAGGGGTCCAGCCCCAGCCAGGTAACCCTGGGCACCAGCCCTTGCTTCCCATCAGCAGTAGTGAGGTCGTGGTCACTGACCACATGGTGGTTGCAGGGCTAATGTGTGTGACATGCCAGTTGAGTGTTGGGTTCTGTAAGAGGTTGGAAAGGATGACAGCAGGAGCTGCTGGGCCAGTGAGTTGTGGACTTGATCTTGCAGTCTTGCCACAGGCCTCTGGAGACCCCATCCCACACCCATGGGAGGCAGGGACCTGGCCTCTCCCACATCTCTGCACACTTACGTTTCTCTGATCTGAACACAACAATGACTGAGAAATCCGTGCTTTGATCTTGGCCAATCGGCCTATGAGAAGGTGTCCAGCATCCTGCTCATTAGGGAAACGTGCATACACACCACCAGGAGGCGCTGCCACCCACCTGTCACGATAGCTGTGAGGCAAAGGCTGGCTATGGTTCTGGGAAGGTGGGGAGGGACCAGAACCTCCTTCTGGGGTGTGCCATGGCACAGCCACTTTGGAAATGGGTTTGACAGGTTCTTAATATTTCTCCAAGGAGCTTTGGCTTCCCTAGCAGAGGACGGTGTTAGAAACCAAGATCTGGGCCCGGGTGGGCTCGCTGCCACGGGACTGTCATCATTTCTAGGCCCTCTCAGGGGATAGGGCCAGGAAATGTGTGTGCATAACCTGTTTACAACAGCTTACCTACAGTGGTTCCTGTTCTCACCATCTGTCCACAGCAAGGGAGGGGGGCTGGTGGAGTGGCTCAAGGTGTCTTCTTATTTCTCATTTATTAGAAGCAGGATCCCTGTCTGCTCACCTTTCCACTCCTGAATACAGCAGTGTCTTCTGTGGATGTAGCTCTCTGTAAATGCTGAATTGAAATAAGACAAACTGAATGGAGGTTTATTTGAAGCTTGTGTGTGTGTGTGTGTGTGTGTGTGTGTGTGTGTTGCTGGAAATTGAACCCAGGACCTCTCATGTGTTAGGCATATACTTTATTCTCCAGCCCATAAAGCTTATTTTGCAGAGGGAGAAAGATTTATATGATCTGAAGAGAAACCAGAGTATATGATAAAGCTTCTTTGGATTGTTTCTACTAGCTGCATTGCCAGCCAAGTAATTGCTGGGTTGGAGGCTGTTTACATCAGGATCCGCTCCAAAGCAGGTGCCTCACCTGTTGCACAGGGGTTCACTGCCGGTTCTCTCTCAATGTCCTGCATCTGGTCCCTGGGCTTCTAGGATGCAAGAGAGGGAGGTCTGCAGACCCTCTGCAATTCACAGACGCTCAGGAGCTCAGGTAGTGGATTAGCCAACAAGCAGTAACTGATCCGAGCATTCATTTGCTCCAAGCCTTAAACTGTAGCAGATGCACTGACCCCACCACGAGCTCCCCAAGGCTCAGAGGACCACTGGGGAGACAGATGGTGGTCAGGCCTGACCCAGACTGAGCTGCAGAGTGAGGCAGCTGGGGTGTGCATGCAGGGGCTTGGGGACAGAGCTGGCCTCATGGGAGATTTGAGCTGTTGGTCCAAGCTGTTGGCCTCTGTAGAAACAGCCTGCCACTATGGAATTTGAGTCAGTTCCATGTCTCACATGTAGGTGAGTTTCGAGGCTTTGGGGAACCCCAGTGTCAGTCACAGAGGCTCAAAAAGGCAGCGTGCAAATGAAGCACAGCTGAACATCAAGGCTCAGGTGACTGGAGATGACTTGAACCCTCAGCTGTGGCACTGGGCACGTGACAAGGGTGCTGCCCAGGCCTTTGTGTGGCTCTGTCTCTCCCTCCCATGCTGTCCCTGATCCTCTGATCTTCTTCAGCTTACATCTGTATGACTCAGAACGCAGAGGGACACAGGGCAGCTGCACAGGGCTTGACCCCAGGGTGCATGGAGCTGCACCTGGAAGTGAAGTCATCTCTGGTTCCAGGACATGACTGCAAACTGGGGCCTGCAGGTTGGTCTCCTCCTTGCCCCAGAGAGCTGGGAACACATCTCTTCCAGTACCAGAGACACCTAAGGGAGGTCTGTGAAGGTGTCTTTGTCTTTCTTCCTCTCATCCCCTGACTTCTTCCTTCCAGATAGGTCCATTGTGCCCAGCTGGAGAAGCAGTTTTGATAGATGAAGCCTCAGAAGCACATTTTTTTTCAGTACTGGGGACTGAACCCAGGGCCTCATGCCTGCCAGGCAAATGGTCTACCTCTTGACCCACACCCCCAGACTTATGGATTTTATATTTTCTTTCTTTTTTTTTTTTATTGCGGTACTGGGGCTTGAACTCAGGGTTTTTCAACATAGGGTCTCATAGAACTTCGAACTACAACCCTCCTGATCTCTGCCTCCTGAATAGCTAGGATTACAGGCGTGAGCCACCAGCACCTGGCTATATTTTGTTTCTGAGATAGGGCCTGACTAACTTTATCTGGGTTGGCCCCGAACTCGAGATCCTCCCACCTTGACTTTCCCAAGAGCTGGGATTACAGCTATGGGCCACCACACCCATCACAGCCACATTAACTTTCTCTCTCTCTCTCTTTTTTTTTTTTTTTTTTGTGGGACTGGCATTTGAACTCATCAGAGGTTCGTGCTTGCAAAGCAGGTGCTCTAATGCTTGAGCCACACCTTCAGTGTGTTTTGCTCTGGTGATTTTGGAGATGAGTGTCTCATGAACTATTTCCCCGGGATGGCCTCACCAAGTAGCTAGGGTTACAGGCATGAGCCACCTGCCCGGCTCACAGTCACTTTTAAGTTCTGATTTAATGACAGTAAATTTAAGCATTTTCTTGGTGTACTATTTTAAAAATAACTATCATAAGATTCATATCTGAAGTTGTCATTTGTTTAGCATGAAATTCAATTGGGAGTATATGTATTGTCCATCGGTAAATCTTCACTTGATTCTAAAATCAAATGGGTCTATAATATTTTATGATTTTAACTTTCTTTCTTTAGTGTACTGGGATTTGAACTCAGCACCTTGTGCTCACTTAGCATGCTTTAGTTTGTTTTGTTTTGTTTTCAGAGAGTCTTTGAGTTTTTTGCTCAGGACCTCAGACTAAGATCCTCCTCCCTATGGCCTCCTGTAGCAGGGGCCACAGGTGTGTGCCACCATGCCTGGCTTATTGATTGAGACAGGGTCCCCCTAAATTTTCACCTGGGCTCCCTCAAACCGTGACCCTCCACACCTCTGCCTCCCAAGTAGCTGGGATTACTGACATGTGCCACTGTGCCTGGGTCAATTTTTAGTATTTAAGCAATGCAATTATGGACTTTTTTCAGTGTTGGAGATGGAATTCAGGGCCTGAAGCACAAGAGCTCCGCCACTGAGCTACATGCCTAGGTCCCAATCGTGTTTTCTAAACTTGAAGTGTAATTTAAAACCAAAATTACAAAAGTAAGACATGCAGATATTTTTATAGGAAAGGACAGAATCCTAAGAAATGGGAGGAGCCCTTGTTAGGAGTCTAGTGTGATCTGTTCCTGACCTTTGCTGGGACCTAGGCCATAGGTGAGGTGCACAGAGCTGTACACCCCCTGTGCACCCCACACCTGACAGCCCTCATTGCACCCAGGAAGATTCATCACTTCCACTTTTTAAAAAAGATACATCCCAGCCAGGGGCCTGTGGCTCACGCCTGTAATCCTAGCTACTCAGGAGGCAGAGATCAAGAGAATTGTAGTTTGAAACCACAAACTACGTAACAGGTAAATAGTCCAAGAGACCCTATCTTGAAAAAAACCTTTCATTAAAAAAAAAAAAAAGGGTTGGTGGGGTGGCTCAAGGTGTAGGACCTGAGTTCAAACCCCAGCACTGCAAAAAAAAAAAGATACATCCCAATGTGTGGACATCCCATGAAATGTTCACCTGTCATGCATAGATTTCCTTTCTTTTTTTAAAACTTAATTATTTTTTATTATGTCATACTGGAGGTACATTGTGACATTTACGGAAGTTCTTACAATATCTCATAGTTGAATTCACCCCTGCCTAGATTTCCTTTCTTCTTATGAGAGCTGGGGATGGAGCCCAGGGCATTGAACATGCTAGACAAGCCTTCTACCACTGAGCTGAACTCTCAGTCCTGATCTTTTCTTTTTTTGGTGCTGTGGTTTGAACTCAGGACCTCATACTTGCTAGACAGTGCTCTACTATCTATTAGCCCAGACCTTTTGGCTTTAGTTATCTTTCAGGTAGACCTGGATAGTGATGTGCTGATTCTCCTACTTATGTCTCCAGTAGAACTGAGATCACAGGCATGCCGACAACCATGCTCAGCCATTTTTTTTTAAATTGGGATGGCATTCTCACTAACTTCTTGCCCAGCCTGGCCTGAACCTCAGTCCTCCCTATCTCTGCCTCCTGAGTAGCTGGGATTACTGGTTATTTTTGACACAGGGTCTTCCTTTATGCCCCAGCTGACCTGGATATGATCCTCCTATTTGTGCCTCCCTGGGAACCTGGGGTGACAGGCTCACACCACCGTGCCCAGCCATTGGTTGAGATGGGATCTCAAGAACATTTTTGCTAGGGCCGTTCTCCAACCGTGCTCCTTCCGACCTCTGCCTCCTGACTAGCTGGGATTACAAGTTTGAGCCACAGGGCCAGGCCTGCCTATCCTGTCCAGGTTAAGTCCAGCCTCCTCTCGGCTTTTCCTCTCACACTGATCCCCTTTTTGGGCTTGTGTCTATCTGTCCTTCACTCAACGATCAGCAGTAACGGGACACCGGGGCTCCACTGCCGCACCAGGGGCCTGGGTGTTGGTGTGCCAGTTGCTCAAGGCCCGCAAGCCTCCCCGGGCAGAAGCGAACAGGTGCACTGACTGCCATAGGAGTGCTGAGGACCCTGGAGTCTGGGTTGTGGTCTCTGGAGGCCCTGACCCGGGACATCTGCGACTGCAGGACCTGGAGGACCTGCGGCCCTGTTCTTTTTTAATGGAAGGAGTCTCAGCGACCACCGGTTATCCGATGGGCGGGTGGGATCTCAATTTTTAAGTTCGAATAAATTGCTGAGAACGTAACTCTAGTTCATCCGATCAGCTTAGGTTTGGGTTAAAATCGAGGGCGGTGGCGACCAAGCCGAGCGCGGCGGGTTCGCGGGCACCGCGCGGAGGGTCTGCGCGGCCTGCCGCCGGGAAGGGGCCTCGAAGGCTGCGGGGACCGGCATGGGGCCCGGGACAGCGCCCGCCGCGGTGGCAATCGCGACACCAGCGCGAGGGTGGCCGCCAGCGCCCGCCTTGACCTTGGTCCCCGCCCGCGCCCCGCGCGCACCAGCCCCCGAGCGGGCTCCGTACTCCACCCCAGTTTTTCCACGCCGTCCGAGACGACCTACGTCGCGCGACGCTGCCCGACGTGCAGGCGCTCGGCGGCGCGGCTCGCCATTGGCCGGCAGCAGTAGCCCCACTGCGTGCGCCGCGCCCATTGGCTGGCGCACCCGTCTGTCGCGCGGCGGTGCGCGGCCGCGCGAGCTCCCGCCCTCGCCGCTCTCCTCGCCGGCCGGCGGCCTCGGCGCCCGTGCTCGGCTCGCGCGGCCCACGACCGCGCCCGGGCCTCGGCCCGCCAGGGGGCCCGCGCGGATCGGCCGGGCCTCGCAGGCGATGGCGGCCGCTGCGGCGCTCTCGGGCGCGGGCGCCCCTCCCGCGGGTGGCGGGGCCGGGGGCGGCGGGTCCCCGCCGGGCGGCTGGGCCGTGGCGCGGCTCGAGGGCCGCGAGTTCGAGTACCTCATGAAGAAGCGCTCCGTGACCATCGGGCGCAACTCGTCGCAGGGCTCGGTGGACGTCAGCATGGGCCACTCGAGCTTCATCTCGCGGCGCCACCTGGAGATCTTCACGCCCCCGGGCGGCGGCCATGGCGCGGCGGCCCCGGAGCCCGCGCAGCCCCGGCCCGACGCGGGCGGCGACTTCTACCTGCGCTGCCTCGGCAAGAACGGCGTGTTCGTGGACGGCGTGTTCCAGCGGCGCGGGGCGCCGCCGCTGCAGCTGCCGCGCGTGTGAGTGGCGGGCGGGCCGGCGGACGGGGGCTGCGGCCTGGACCCGGGCCGGGCCGGACCTACGAGCTGGGCCGTAGCTAGGACCGGACCCAGGGCCTGACCCCCCGATTCCCAAGCAGGGGCGGCCCCACGATAGGGCGACCCCGATCCCCCCCCAAGACTCGGCCCGCACCCCCCACCCCTCCAGGGGGACCCAAGCCTGTCCGCCGGCCTTGTCCTGCTCACGGCCCGCCCGGACCCCACGAGTGACCCGCTGGGTCCCCAGCCAGGACCCAGCCCCCCCCCACCCCCCCCGCCCATCCCCTGCGGGTCCTCTGCCCCGCAGGCCTTCACCTGTCCGTGCGTCCTGGGAGTTGGGTTTGTGGTTCATCCGCGGGGAGCGGGAGGACCGCCCCGAGTGGAAGCCCGGTGTCGGCCGCCTCTCTTTGTACACGCGCTTGCACCTCGTTCGGAGTGCGGCCCCTTAAACCTCAAGGACCTCTTGTGACCCTGCTGTGATTTTGGTAGCCTAGACATCGAAAACTCCAGCTTTTAAATCTGCCCTGCAAACCTTAAGTTTTTGGAAAAAACAACTTTTTCTTTGAAAAAGGATTTGGTTGTTTATAAGTGACTGCAGAGTCGTAACAGTGTTGAGTGATCCTCCCAGGGAACTGTCAGTCATGCTGCAACACAAGTCAGCTTGGTTCTGTGGTTTGATAAAGTTAGCATTTACTGTGCTGGAAAAAACAACTTGCTTTCTAGGAAATGGTAATTATTCCTGAGGGGCTCGTGTCTTGATCATTGCAAGTACAGCCGTTGTCCACCAACTGGAGGTTTTAACTGCTTTCAGTTGTTGGAGATGCTGGCCAGAGCTGTGCTTTTTCTTAATTCTCTGGGATGGCGTGTACCTGTGGTCTGTTTATGTGCGTCTGCAGAAAGTCAGTGTTTGTGACCTACTGGATGCTTTTTTTTTGGGGGGGGGTGCCAAAACACCTTGGATGAAAACTAATTGCCTTTTAATCTGGCTGTTTATTGTTTACAAAAAAGTTGATGTCACAACAAAGGAAATGATGTATGTAGTCTTGAGAATTTAGGAAGTTTTACTACCATTTAGCTAGAACCATTCCTGTTAAGCCAGGCACTGTGGTAGTGTACATCTGCAATCCCAGCAGTAGGAAGACTGAGGAAGGAGGATCATGAATTCAAGGCCAGCCTGAGCTGCGTAGTTGCCAGCATATAGGCCAGCCTGTGTTCATAGCAAGACCCTGTCTTAAAAACAACAACAAAACAAGCAGAAAATCCATTTGTGTTGAATTCTGTATGCTGAACTTGGAAATACATTGACCTTTCAGTGGGCAAGCATAATTCAGACTTTGTGCAGAGTAGAGCGAGCCTTGCCATGGAGATGAGTAGGAAGGCTGATGAGGTGGGAGCCAGGTATACTTTTTTTTTAACCTCCAGCTGTGCACAGGGAAGAGTCATCCCTGTGGCTACCCAGGTGACCATAAAGCCTGGGAACTTCTGCCCGTCCTGACAGAGGACTGGCTTTGTTAACAGGGATTTTAGCATCTGTACAATGAAGTAATGTCTCAGCATCTCCTTTTTTTTAAGGTATCATTTGCTTTAAAAAATGGTGGAAGGTGAATGAATTACGAAGGTGGTTGGTACTAATGAAATGTAGAAATTGTTTTAAAAGCTTTTCTTGAGTTTAAGTTTAGTGTTTCGGTTGATATTTGAAGTTTAAGTTCAAAAAGTTGAATTGTGTAAGTGTAAAAGCTGTTGTAACTTAGAGTAATTATGCAGAAATGAAATACTCCCCCCCTTTTTTTGAGACAGGGTCTCACTATGTAGCCCATATTAGCCTTGAACTCGTGATCCTTCTGCCTCAGCCTCTTGACTGCTTGGATTACAGGTGTGTACACCATATTCAGCATTGATTTATTTTATTTGGTGGTACTGGGGATTGAACTTGATAAGTGAGTATATTTCTGATCTCTGCCTCCTGAATAGTTAGGATTACCGACCGGTGTGAGCCACCTGTGCCCAGCATTGTTTATGTATTATGTATGCTATTGTGTGTCCACAAATCATTTTTCAAAGTAAAAAAAAAAAAAAATCACAGTAGTGAAAGATGAACTCTACTAGATACACAGAAGTTTGAAAACTGGAAAAATGTAAAAAACAAATAACACTAAAAATTAACTTAAGAGTACATTAGATACAGCTTTATGTTTTAAAAATAATCGTTTTAATCCAGGCATGGTAGCACATGCCTGTAATCCCAGCACTGAAGAGGCTGAGGCACAAGGTTCACTAATTCAAGGCCAGTATATCAGGATATCAGGCTGTATATCAGGATCCTGTCTCATCATTTTACTGATGGAAAGACTTGAGAGCTAATTTAAAAAGATTTTTGAAGTCATGGATAAAGAGTTGGGGGTGTAGCTCAGCAGTAGAGTGCTTGCCTAGCATGTACAAGGCCCTGGGTTCCATCCCTAGCACATAAGAAACAGTGGATAGAAAACTGACAGTAGTCTCTGTTTTTAGAATGTTTAGAAACTTTTGTCCTCATTATATTGAGGGTAAATCATGGAAACATACTCAACTGATGAAGAAACAGTTACCTATATCTCAGCTGATCTGAGTCACTGAGAGACTGGGTATGTACGTATCTTTTAAATGGGTTCCTTTATAGATCTGAGGTGGCACCGGTCAGCATGCCAACATAACAGTTCTGTTGCCCAGGCACTGGTGGCTCACACCTGTAATCATAGCTACTTGGGAGGCTGAGGTCAGGAAGATTGTGGTTCAAGGCCAGCCCAAGCAAATAGTTTGTGAGACCCCTATCTCCAAAATAACTAGAGAAAAATGGACTGGAAGTATGGCTGAAGTGGTAGCACACCTGCCTAGCAAGTGTGAAACTGAGTTCAAACTCCCGGACTGCCAAAAAAAAAATTTTTTTTTCCTTTTGGACTGGGGGTGTAGGTCAGTGGTTTACTGTTTGCCTAGCATGCATAAGGTCCTGGTTCAATCCCCAGTACCACAAAAAAAAAATTTTTTTTTTTTTACAAGGTACCACTGGGTTTGTGCGATGAAATAATAGCATGCATCTAACTAGAAATACAGAAGAAAAAAAAATCCAGTATAGCATATACTTTTGTTTTGTTTTTTTTTCAGTTTTCTCTGACTTTATATTGGACTGACATTGATATTATCTTCACTATGTTTTAGTTTTGTGTTTAAGTCTTTTCTCAGATCTTTTGGAAGGTTCCTTCAAAGTCTGAAATACACACTGTTGCTTCAGATATGCTGTACACTCACCAGAGCATGCCGTAGACCTTGGTCAAAGCTAATTGTGTTGTTCCTGTGGCAGATATTTCCAAATGGATTCCATATGTCTTTGGTGTTTTAAGTATCAATAAAGATTCTTTATATCTTTTCAGTATTTCCTAAAATCCTTTCAGACTTTAATTTCATGACTTCTTGACGGTATCCACTTATACATGCTCTCATAGAAGCAGAGAGGCCAAAACTTGGTTAAAACATTCCAGGACCATGACATTAGTCTATGCAGTAGAACAGACCCTTGCCAGGTCAAGATCATTGTATTAGAGTTCTGTTTTCAGAGCTCAAATACTAATCAACAGCTGTTGTCTCCAGTCTTTCTTACAGTTGTGGAACATGGTTCAATAATTGATATTGCTGGCCAGAATATTCTTAATGTTTGTTTCAGATTTGCTTATTGAACTGAAAATCACTGTAGAGTTAAAAAAAACTGACCGTCCATGGTTGTACTCTTATTTGAGCCAGCATGATTTTATTCTAGTCCCAACTTTAAAAAGAATTTATACTTTGTAGTTTGTATTAAAAGGCTCAAAGAGAATTTGGAAGAATATGAAGGACAATAGTTTAGGGTTTTGTTGTTTTTACTTGTTTTGTTTTTGAGGCAGGGTCTTACTATGCAGCTCACACTGACTTTGAATTGAAGATCCTCATATGTCAGCCTCCTGAGTGCTGGGATTATGGGCATGGTGGCTCACCTCTGTAATCCCATTGCTCAGGAGGTAGGAGGATGGAAAGGTCAAGGCCAGCCTGGGTGAAGTTAGCAAGATCCTGTCTCAAAACAAAAAGGCTGGGGAACATAGCTTGAGGCTCTGGGTTCAAGCCCTCAGTATTACCAAAAAAAAGTGTGGTTCATCATTTTATTGAAATAGTAAATGCTGCATTAATTTGGAAGAAGAGAGAGAGAAAGATCCTTGTTTGGCTGTGATGAATATCTTAAGTGACTTTGGTCGTGGCTAGTGAGCCCATCATGCCCACTGTGGACTGGCACTTTGTGGGACTTAGTGCGTATGAGAGTACTAGGCCATGTGGTTTTCCAGAAATCTAGTGATTCTGCAAGTCCTTGATTTGTAAGGTCCTGTGTAAGAAAATGAAGCATTTTTCTCTCTCAGAGCCTATGACTCACTGAAGGCACAGGTATTCTGAGACTTGGGTCTGTGGGGGTGCCCTGGCTATCTGGACAGAGCCTCTAGAGGTGGGCAGGATGTGACTGGGCTAGTAGCTTGGCACTAGAGTAGGTGGAATTCAGGCTGGAAGGGACTTGGGACAGGTTGTAAAACACTGGAGAATGGGGTTAGCCTGGAGTCACTGAAGGAATGAGGAATGCCTTCTTCAAGGACTAGGTTCTTGTTTGTCCAAAGAGCAGGCCTGGCACCTGGGAGGACTGAAGTGTTTTAGGAAGATCATTGGACAGGGATGTTTGAGTTTGTTGTTCCTTTTGTTGCCATGTTAGGAAACTAAGTATAATGTGTAAATAAAAATAAGCAACTCTTTAACAGTTGTTTGTGCTTTGAAAATGTCAAATGAATTCCACACCTTATTTTTTTGTGATACTGGGGTTTGAACTCAGGGCTTTACACTTGTTAGGCATGCACTCTTATTGTTACTACTTGAGCCACACCCCCATCCTTTTTGCTTTGGTTATTTTTGAGATAGGGTCTTGCTTTATGCTTGTGGGGCCTGGACTGCCATCTCTGTAGCTGGGAAGACAGGCAAGGCATGCATTACTGTGGTACTGGCGTTTGAATGCAGGGCTTCACACTTGCTAGGTAGGCCCTCTACCACTTGAGCCACTTGCCAGCCCTTTTTTTTGTGTTGGGTATTTTTGAGATAGGGTCTCTTGAACTATTTTCTTGGGCTGGCTTCAAACCGCAATCTTGATCTCTGCCTCCTGAGTAGCTAAGATTATAGGTGTGAGTTGGTGGCACCTGGCTTGTACCCAGCTTTTTATTGGTTGAAATGGAGGTCTTGTGAAAACCCCCCCAGCCCCACATCCTTGTTGGCCTGGTACTGTGATCCTGCCAATCTCCTCTTCCGGAATAGCTGGGATTACAGTCATGAGCCTCTGGGCCCTGCTAATTTGTCACTATTTTAAACCAATAATATCCTGGAATTTTAACTGGCAAACATAAATAGAAGTTGAATTTATTGTTTTCCCAAACTTTATTATTATTTTTTTGCTACTATGTACCCCAGGCTGGCCTTGAACTCATGATCCTCCTGGCTCAACCTCCCAGATGTTGGGATCACAGGCATGTGCTACTGCCCAAAACTGTCATGCAAAGCTGAAATTGTGTTATTTAGAAATGTGACCCCTGTGCCTATGCCCAGCTGACTGATTGCTTTGCTACACTGCCTCATGATATAAAATGCTCCTTTTACCTGTGCAGGTTTTGACTTGCAGATTGTGTTTGGTAGTGTCACATTTGAAGACTTGCTCATTAAGTCAGAGAGAATATCTAAGGTAGAGAGGCAGCAAACAGCCAGTCTGGCCTCTGGACCTTTTCGGGTGAATGGAATTGAATGCTCAGGTGACTTCGTCCTACTCAGAATGGGTTAGGCAAAACCACATTTCCCAGAAAGCAGGAAGTAAGGAGGCACTCCAGGAGAGGAGAGGGATTAGGAGGTGTCACTAGGCTGGATTGAGTGAAGGAACCACCAGGGATGCAGTTTGGGGGGACGAGGACAGATTTCCTGGTTGGAAAAGACAAGTAAGATGGTCTTGTCTGAAGATCTGAGCAGAGCTGGTCTGAGCAGAGCTCTGGTGAGGCCTGGGTGTTTTCTTAACAATAGTTGTGGGTTTGACTGAAATGGCCTGAGGTGCTTGATAGGATGAGCAGAGCTGAGAGTCAGGGCCCAGGACCAGGAATTGGTAATGTTGGTATATTTGGAAAACTACTCAGTGTCCAAGTTAATTGACTTTAGTGATTGCTGTGTGATTTTTTTTTTTTTTCAAAACAATACTGTATATCCATTTGGCACATTGACATGTTTTTTTGTTTTTGCTTTTTTTTTTTTGGTGGTACTGGGGCTTGAACTCAGGGCCTTCACCTTGAGCCACTCCACCAGCCCTTTTTTGTGAAGGGTTTTTTGAGATAGGGTCTAGAGAACTGTTTGCCCCGATTGGCTTTGAGCCTCAGTCCTCCTGATATCTGCCTCCTGACTAGCTAAGATTACAGGCATGAGCCATCTGTGCCTGGCCTGAGGTCATGTTCTTGCACTTAGCCTCCCTGGATTCTAGTTCCCTCATTTGTGATGGGGAGAAGGTCCCACATCATGTCTCATTTGCACTGTGTTTGTGCCCTGTGGAACACCAGGGGCTGCATCTGTTTTGTCTATCACAGTCCTCAGCACCATGCTTAGGACCTGGTATGGACCAGCTATGACTCAGTGCATAGCTGAGGGTCACTGGCAGCTTCCCTTCTGCTCTGTCCATCTCACTCTCTCAGCCTCATTACACCCTGGCTACAGGGGAGAGGAGAATGGGGGAACTGGTTTGCATGTAGTGTCCTGTTATGGTCTCATTTGTGGGCTACTTGTTCATCAATGCTTTATACCTTTTGTATTGTTTTTCTTTTTCTAAAACTTTTATTGCATTGTAATAAACCATATATTCTTTGAAACCCAGGCCATGGATTCTTTTGGGAGGCAGTGAGGACCTGAAGCTGAGCTCCCCTACAACTCTGAATGTCACCTGATACTTTTTCTTTTTTTTCTTTTTCTTTTTTTTTTTTTTTTGGCCATACTGGGGTTTGAATTTGGGGCCTACACCTTGAGCCACTCCCTCAGCCCTTTTTTGTGATAGTTTTTTTTTTTTTTTTTTAAAGATAGGGTTTTGAGAACTATTTGCCCATACTGGCTTTGAACTGAGATCCTCCTGATCCCTGCCTCCTGAGTAGCTAGGATTACAGGTGTGAGCCACCAGCACCTGGCTTCATGAGCAATCTTTGAATTTGTTAATGAGAAAGCACCTGAGGGCCTGTTACAGGCACACATTGCCATTTGTATGATTTGAAGCAGGCTTTAAGCATGCTAGCCAGATGTTAGTACCTGCTGTCTTCCCTCAAAGTGGTGGCACAGGGAGCTACAGCTGGAGCAAAGGTACTGCCTTTCCTCCAGGCCAGTTTGGAGTATTTGTGGGCTTCCTTCATCTTGGCCACTTTAATGGGAAGGTGCTCTGTTGAGAATTTCGTGGGGTTTTTTGTTTGTTTGTTTGTTTTTTAAACTTAGTGCCTCATACCTAACTAGGCAAGTGCTCTACCACTTGAGCCACGATTCTCCTACTTATGCCTTCTACATAGCCGAGATCACAGGCCTGCATCACCATGTCTGGCTGGTTGATTGATACAGGGTCTTACTAACCTTTTGCCTTGATTGGCTTTGAACTGCTGTTCTTTTAATCCCTGCCTCCTGAAGAGCTAGGATTATAGATGTGAGCCACTACACCAAGCTCTATGGGGCTTTTAGACAATACGTACTTCTTGGCACAGTTTCTCATTTGATACAGAGTGCTTGTATTTCTTATGCAGTGAAAGGTGTCAGGACACAAGGAAGATTCTCACTAGGGTGAGTCTGGGTTCCTCCACCTCCCCAGGACATTTGGCAATGTCTGGAGATACCTTTGTTTGGCATATGTGGTGAGCTGGTATCACTGGCAGAGGACTGGGATGCTGCTTAACATCCCACAATACACAGGACAGCCCATCACAAAGAATAAACCAGCCCCAAGCATAATTAGTGGGATGGTAGAGGCCCCTGGGGTCTACTGCCCCAGGCAGTTGGTGACAACTGGATTATTACTCCTGGCCCTAGCAGGGGTGAGGTTGTTTGTTTGTTTGTTTGTTTGTTTGTTTTTAACAAATGGTACCTGCTTGAACTCTGACCCTGCCACAGCTTTTGTTCAAGTTTAACAGAAGCTGCCTTTCCTAAACTGGAGGAACCGGTAGGTGGAGAGGCCCTGTGTCGGAGCGCAGCGTTTCCCTCCTGGATGCCTGGTGGTTAGAAGCTCTGCCAGCTCAAGACCAGCTTCTCACTTCTACTGGGATGTGTGCTCCTGCCACATCACTGACTTCAGGTTGACACAAGTGTTCTGGAAACGTGTGGCTAACGGGGGAAAGACTGGGTTATAGCTGAATTCCAGGGAGTGTCCCATTGAGAGTGGCTGTCCAACATGCGGACTCTCACCAACTGCAGTAAGAAAACGATCACTGTCACTTGAATAGGTGGGTACAGAAAATGCTGAAGTTACTCAGACACTACTGTTGTGTTTTTCCATTCTCTTTGAGTTCATGGGGGTTTTAAAAATACTTCTTTTGCCGTTTCTAAACTTAGGAGCGTCGTTTTCATAGCCATTTGAGCTGGGTGGAGGAAGATGTGGTATTGGATGTAAACTGTCCATTCTGGTTCCGCTTTGAGTCTTCTGTCCCACTTTGCCCATTCTCTCACTGGATGTCCCCACGTCATTAAGTACTACTCAAGTCCTGGCTAATCTCTAGGTTGTACACTTCCTGGGGCTGGGCTTGTGTCCTCCAGTAATGCTGGGTACTTGATGGAACTCAAACGTTTGTTGACTTTCTTTGACACAAACTTTTAAGTTGGGTTTGGTGAAAACTGTTCCATAAGAAACAATGTTAAAAAGTTAGAAATGTTATAAGGCAAATTCACTCTTTGATTTTACGCTTATGCTACTTTTTTTTTTTTGGTTTTCGGGATTGACTCCTAGCCCACTCCAGCCCAGTTCCCACTTTTATTTCTTGATGATAGACTATCCTTTTTGTTTATGCACTGTGTGTTTTTTAAAGCTAAGGGTGACTGATACATGGAGGGACAACCTGCAGAAGCCTTATTCATGTATAGAATTTTCATAGTTGAATAAAAGTGTCCTAACAATGTACACCAAGGTACAGAACTTGTAGTGAAAACCACTATCTGTGCATTGTGAACAAGTCAGACCCCTGCTTTTTGACCTGCTACCTCATGCTTGGCAGAGTTGTCTAGTCTTTCCTGCGTCTCTTTGTAGTGGACTTGATGCTTATTTTCACTTCTTTCACAGAGCAGAACCACAGACCCAGGCTCCTGTCTTCATGTCTTGGGTTGGAGCACAGGGCCAGGCTCCTGACTGGGAGCGTTCCCCAAGCTCTGGGGGAGAATCTCCTGAGCATATCTTCCCAAACTGCATAGTTTCTAGTTCTAACTCCCAATCTGATTTGACTGACTTGATTTCACTGATTTGGTGTCTCAGCAACATTCACTTTCCCTTCCTGCTGCTACTGCTTTTTTAGTAGTATTGGGGTTTGAACTCAGGGCCTTATGCTTGCTAGGCAGGTATTCTACCACTTAAGCCATTCTACCAGTTCGTTCTCTCTCTCTCTCTCTCTCTCTCTCTCTCTCTCTCTCTCTCTGTCTCTCTCTCTCTCTCTCTCTCTTTCTTGGGGGGAGGGTGTAGTTCCTGCTTGTTGTTTTTTAAGTTGATTTTTTTTTCTTTTTTTTTTTTTTTTAGTGGGACTGGGGTTCAGCACTTCATGCTTACAAAGCAGGCTCTCTTCCGCTTGAGTCACACCTCCAGTCCATTTTGCTCTGGTTATTTTTGGAGATGGGATCTTGTGTACTACTTGCCAGGGCCAGCCTGAAACTGTGGTCCTGCAGATCCCAGCCTCCCAAGTAGCTAGGAGTAGCTACCATTGCCTGGCCAGCCCTTGCTTTTTTTGATTCAGGGTCTCAGTTTGTATCTTAAGATGACCTGGAACTCACTATGTAGCCCAGGCTGATCTTGAGTTAATGACCTCCTGATTACTAGGATCATATACCACACCTTGCTGTAGAGCTCCTTTTTTTTCCTTTTCTTTTTCTGTAGTACTGGGATTTGAACTCAGGGCTTCATGTTTGCTAGGCATGTGCTCTACCACTTGAGCTATGACCTGGCCTTTTTTTTGCTTTAGTTGTTTTTCTGGATAGAGTCTCATGTTTTTTGCCTGAGACTGGCCTTGAACCATGATCCTCCTACCCATGCCTCCCACTTTAGCTAGGATTACAGGCTTGTGCCACCACATAACAACTTATTTGTGGAGATAGAGGTCTCAGTAACATTTGCCCAGACTGGCCTTGAATGATGATCCTCTCGATCTTGATCTCTACCTCCCAAGTAGCTGAGGTTACAGATGTGAGCCACCATGCCAGGCCTAGATCTTTTTTTTTTTTTGCAGTACTGGGGCTTGAACTCAGGGCCTACACCTTGAGCCACTCCATCAGCCCTTTTTTGTGATGGTTTTTTTCAAAGTAGGGTCTTGAGAACTAATTTGCCTGGGTTGGCTTCAAACTGAGATCCTCTTGGTCTCTGCCTCCTGAGCAGCTGGGATTATAGACATGAGCCACTGGTGCCTGGCTAGATCTTCTTGAAGGCACTTCTTTCTTTTTTTATGGTACTGGGATTGAACTCATACCCTTATATTTGCCTAATAAGCACATTACCACTTGATCCACACCCTAAGTTCTTTTGCTTTTTAATTTGTTTTTCAGATAGAGTCTCACACTAACTTTGCCTGGACTGGCTTTGAATAGCATTCCTTCTCCCTCTGCCTCTATAGTAGCTAGGACCACACTTGTGCACCACCTGGCCTTTGAATCTATTTTTTAAAAATATTGTGTTCTCAATCCTTGTATGCACATATGAATAATAAAAGAAAAATGAAAAAAAAAATAAATAAAAATATTGTGTTCTGAGTCCTCATTCCCAGAAGCAGTGAGGCGAAGCGGGCTTCACTTTTAATCATACTTTTTCAGCCTGTTCATGAACTACAAAGACTCAGTTTGCCCCTAGTGAGACATTTTGTGTTTTCTGAGTTGTGTTCTTCCCCCTCACCTCACCCTAGCATAATCAGAGAACCAGGAGAGGGTAGAGGCCTGTACAGGAGCATGGGCTTGGCATCTTCATCTGCATCTCTGGCCCCAACTCCTCAAAGTGGTTTGTGTGACACCATTGTAAAAATGAGTCAAGTGTCTGTGTCCAGTCATAGAAGTGACAGATGTTTATTCTAGAAGAAAACTGCCTCTGTACTTGCTAAGATTATTTTGTTCTGAGGATCAAACCTGGGACTTTCACATGTGCTAAGCATGCACTCTACTGAGCTACAGCCCCCAGTTCTCTATTTTCTTCTATACACTTGATGCACTATTAGAAAACAAACTCATTTTGGAAGTACAATTGTTTGCAGTCTGCTCTGGGTACAGATGAAATTCTGTAAGATTATGGTGTCTTTCATGGCTGAAAGTGGAAATTCATGGTTCCTCAGAGATGCATGCAGCTACAAGTACTGTCCACATATCCTTGTCAGCACAAGTGGGTGAAGGGTCGTGCTCCAAACTCCAGCAGGCTAGGTGCTTGTCATTTGTACAAAGGTGGAGAAGTGCTGTTTAGTTGGCTGGACTTGTGGTTTAACTCACCTGACCAGAGCATTTAACTTCACCAGTTGATCCAGTTTTCCTGGGTTTCCAGTGTTGCTGTTCCTACTTTACAGCTGAGGAAAATGCAGTGGCTGACTATCTTTCCAGTCTGCCTGCATCTTGGTAGAAGGATCTGGAAACTAACATTTGTTTACCTTTAGCAGTGCTCATTAGTCCTTGCACTTTCTAATCTGATGCCCTTTACTGTGTTCTAGGGTGACTGCCTTGTGAGGTGAGAGGATAATTAATGTTCCTTACAAACTCAGCCTTACATGTGGGAGGTAAAGAAGGAGGATGAGCCTATGTAATTATGTATACACTGAATTACAGCAAGTGGATTGGCTATAATAACCTGCACAGATGTAGGATCTTCTGTTAATTTGCTGGCTTTGATTCTATACCGTTTCTTCCTACACTAAGAAATCAAAACACACACACACACAAACACTTTTTTTTTTTTTTTTTTTTTTTTTTGGTGGTACTCAAGTTTTGACTTCAGGGCCTTGAGCTTGCTGGGTATCCAGTCATGTACCAGCCCCGAAAGATATTTTTAAAGAATGTGTTTTCAGTGGTCTGTTTTCTTTCTTGAACTGGATGGGATTCCCTTTAAGAGATGTAGCAAATTAGAGGGGGATATGAAGGCCTCCTGGCCTCATTAGCTGTGGATGCACATAAGTGAGACAAGGAGAACCAGATGGGGCACAGACAACTGAGCAGCAGGTTGTGCACCTACCTCCTGGCTTCATGGCTGCCTGGCTGCAGCCCTACATTTGTGGCTTCATCGGGAGCCCAAGAGGGCACCATCCCAAGGTGAGACTGAGCATGACTGACTCCTACCTAGATCACCCAGCCTACTGCCTCCACGTGGAATTGAAGCCCACTGGGGCCAGCTCCAGCTCCCTCACAACTCCTCAGTACAGCAACAGGCAGCACCACAAAATCCTTGCCCATCAACTGCACAGTTGGATCTCCTAGTGGCTCTTTAGCCACCTCAAGCAGCTGAGCCCCACCTTGGGCTAGGTCCAGCCCTATGCCTGTCCCACCCCTCTCCCACTCTTATGTGGCTTTCCTTTCTCCTCTCCTTGGCTTAGCTCTATGTGTTCTTATAAAATCCATGTTCAGCAGAAAAAAAAAAGAAAAAAGAAATTAGCAAATTATCCTAATAAATTTTTTGTTCCTTTTAATTGCTTGCTTTCTCTTTTTTTTTTTTTTTTCAGTATTGAGGTTTGAACTCAAGGCCTATTCCTTGAGCCACTCCACCAGCCTTTTTTTGTGATGAGTTTTTTGAGATAGGTTCTTAAGAATTCTTTGCCCAGGCTGGCTTCAAACCGTGATCCTCCTGATCTCCACCTCCTGAGTAGCTAGGATTACAGGGGTGATCCACCGACATAACTGTTATGCCATGTGCATTTATTGCTTACTAGTGATAATGAAAATGTTAGTTAATGGCCTACTATGGACCACAGTTATTTATTCCTGTGATGACTGATCTTCATTGTCAACTTGACTGGATTGAGAAATGCCTAGGTGATTAGTAAATCACATCTCTGGGTGTGTCTGTGGTTGCCCTCTATCATGAGGACTGTGATCATGATAATCCTAATCAATGGATTAATCCCTTGATGTATTCATGATGTGATGACATTGGGAGGTGGCAAAAATGAGGAGGTGATGCTTAGTTGTAGGAAGTGGGTCATTGGGGACATGTCCTTGGGAGCTGTATCTTGCTCTGGTCCCTTCCTGTCCCTCACTTTCCTTCCTGGCCTGCAGGATGTGAACTGTCCTGATACACCACACCCTCCCCAACATGATAGACTGACTCCTGTGAAATTTTGAGCCCAAGTAAGTCCTTCCTCCCTTTAAGTTGTTTCTGTTGGGTGTTTTGTTACAGTGGTGAGGAAAGTAGCTAATCCAATTCCTTTTTATATGAACATCCTCTTTGCCCCTTGCACAAATCACAGTATTTCTGGAGATATTCTGAGGGAAGTGGCACAGTACTGGGTACACAGTACATCCAGTGGTACACCTGAGCCATGAGTCTAGCAGGGACAGAAGTTGGTGGACTTTAGAGGAGTAGATGATGCCATGTTTCTGGCATCTTGTGATCTAGGATGCTAGAGTTCTGTTGTAAAGCACATAAATGTTCCCACTAAGCGGGACAATTATAGGATTTAATTATAGGGTCAGAGTCAGCTGCCAAATGATTTGAGGTCAGATTTTTGGAATATGGATGAGGGACTGCGGACCTGTATAAGGCAAGTCACCTGGAATAGTGGAAAGAATAAAATGCTGAGCTTTGAGGCTCTGCACATATCCAGCTCTGTCTACAGCCCTGCCACTTACGTGTGCCTTAGGTGTCCTGTCCTCCTGGCGGGGGTTGGGGCAGGGGGGTAACTGGTGTTGCCCATCGAGTGGCTCTGGGCCCACCTCCTCCAGTCTATCCTACCTCTACATTCACAGAATTTCTCATCTGTCTCTTCTGACCCCTCAGCATTTCTCAGGTCCGTTTTTCCTGTAGGTGTAACTTCATAAACTGAGTCCTACAGCTCTCCATTACTGTTACTTCTTTAGTGTAATAATCCATACACAGGAAGTGCACAGATCCAAGCAAGTTTTATGAGAACCACTCCTGTGGTCTGCCTCCAGTGGGACACATTGTATCAGCAGCAGGTAACCTCTCTGTGGGCCCTTTTCAGTTGGTTCTCCCTTCCCCAGCTGGAACCACTGCCCTTAATTCTAAATCTTAGTTTTTCTGTGCTTTTGAAATTCATGTACATGTAATCATAAAGAACAGACATTGGGCCAGGCACCGATGGCTCACGCCTACAATCCCAGCTAATAGGGAGACTGGGATTGGGAGAGTCGTGGTTCCAAGCCAGCCAGGGCAAAAAGTTCATGAGACCTCATCACAACAGATGGGGCATGGTGGTGCACACCTGTCATCTTAGCTATGAAGCATAAACAGGAGGATTACGGTCCAGGCTGGCCCAGGCGAAAAGCAAGACCCTATCTCAAAAATAACCAGAACCCAAAGGCTTCAAGCAAAAGGGCCCTAGCAAGTGGGAAACCCTGAGTTCAAACCCCAGTACCACTATACACAAAGAATGGACTTCTGGGTGAGGAGTGTTTGCTTGTAACAGAGTATGCTTGTGAGATTACTCCATATTTTTCACATAGCTGTGAATCATTCTCATAGCTGTAAAGTACTTAGAATTTTAATACCACATAACTTGATATTCTGTAGATGAACATATAGATGGTACTTTTATTTGGGGCTGTTGCGGATAATGCTGCTACGAATGTTCTCATAAATCTTTTAAATTCAGAAGCTTTTTAATTTTTATTTATTTTGAGACAGGATCTCACTATGTATGTAGGCTAGGCTGACTTTGAACTTATGATCCTCCTGCCTTAGCCTTCTAAGTGCTAGGGTTACATGTGTGTGCCACCATGCCCAACTCAGGGGTGGGGGGCTAGTTTTTAATTAAAAATTTTATTGTAATTCTTGTAGGTGCACTCCTCATAGTGGGGATTGGGCCCAGGGCCTTGCACATGCTAGGCAAGTGCTCTACCACCTGAGCCACACCCCAGCCCTTGTAGGATTTTTTTGATGAATGCATGCATATTTCTGCAGGACATGCTCCTTGGCTCTGTGGCTCCTGGCTGAGGGTATGCATACTTTCCACTTTCATGGTTACAGACATATTGGAAAAGGCCTTACCCACAGCAGACTAGACTATCTACACTGAGGTCAAGTTCAGTGTGCTATGCAGCTTCCTCAGCATCTGGTATTTTCTCTCCTTGTCATTTAAGGCATTTCAGCAGGCATTAGTGTTCATTTGCATTTCCCTGAAGATTGTGATGTTGAGGACCTTTTCATGTACTTCTTGGTCACTCAGCACGTATTTTAGGATTCTCTTGCAAATTCAGCACATGCTGAGTGCAGTCCATGGTTGAAAGTGTTGGGAGGGAAGTGAGAAGTCTAGACTCGTGCACATTTGCCACTGTAGGTGTCTGAGTCGGGGCGGGGGGGGGGCGGTGATCTTGGGGGTGGTCCTTGGTAGTGAAATGCTTTATCCAGTATCAAACATGTAAAATCTCACCTTTTAATAAGGAATTCAACACACTTACTTATTACATAGTAGTAAGTAATTCAATTACTTACTATTAATTGTCAGCATTATTATTATTTATTATTATTTCGGTGGTACTATGATTTTTTAACTTAAGGCTTTGTGTTTGGACACTCTACCCCTTGAGCCATGCCCCCTGCCCTTTTTCTTTAGTTTGTTTCAGATAGGGTCTCATGCTTTTTGTCCAGGCCAGGCTTGGACCTTGACAAGGTCCTGTCTCTACCTCGCTTGTAGGTGAGAGTACAGATGTGTACCATCACGCCTGGCTTATTTAAAGTTTAGATGAAGTCTCACTGTTGGGGCTGGCCTTGCATCTCGATCCTCCTGTCTTTGCCTCTCTAATATCTGTGATTACAGGTATGAGTCCTTGTGCTCGGTCTATCAACCTTATTAATGATTAAAAAAATAAAATCTGCTGGGCATCAGTGGCTCATGCCTATAATCCTAGCTACTGAGAAGGCAGAGATCAGGAGGATTGTGGTTCAAAGCCAGCCCAGGCAAGTAGCTCTTGAGACCCTATCTTGAAAATGCCCAGCACAAAAAAGGGCTGGTGGAGTGGCTTAAGTGGTAGAGCACCTGCCTAGCAAGTGAATCATGGTTTATCTCATTTTCATTTGAGAAAATTGAAAAAAAAAATACAATCCTGCGGAACTGAAAGGTATCATAGTAAGTAAAATAAGCCAGACACAGGAAGATAGTACTTCATGTTTTCTGTCATATGTGAAAACACACACTTAAAAGTAGAAGAGGGATTACTAGGGATTAGGGATTGGGAAGGGTGCTGAGGGTTGGGGTGGGGTGGGGTAGGATAGATGAGTAGAAAAGGGTAGATGGACATGATTAATGCATGATCTGTGCGTGTAGTGAAATACTTCAGGGATTCCCATCAACAATTAATGTGCTGGTAATTTACCCTAAATGAATTAGTAGAAAAATACAATATGAAATATTATTTTCCTTTTGCTCAGAACCCTACAGGAAGAACAAAATGGTTGTTTCTCTGGTACATCAGTATCCAGTATGACCCCAGACTGTGGTCAAAGTAGCCTTTCAGAGTTTAGGAAGAAAATATGCTCCTGGTCATTTTTCTGATTGGTTGCTATTTATTTTAAGTAAATGTTCTTTAAGATACACTTTTCATAGAACAGAACGATGAGGGCTGCATACATCTGTACAACCCAAACCCTCGAGGGATTAGAGAGCGTCATCCCCAGCCCCAGCTCTGCAGGCAGCCTGATTGTCCTATGAAAGGTCAGGCAGTGGCTGCTGTGCTGCCTCTCCCAGCAGATGAGTTGTATGTTTTCCAGTGTTTGCTTAAATGCAGTTGGGTGGAGCATACTCTTGTGCTTGGCTTCTTTTGACTAGCATGGTGTTCTGAGATTCATTCATGCCACTTGCATGGGCGCTCTGTGGTTGTTGAGTGGCATGTGAGCAGTGTTCTCTTGCATGGATGAACTACCATTTGTGGGGCCTCTTCCACTCTAGGCTGTTCTACATCATGCTTCTGTGAACATTTGTTCCTGATCACATGTGGAGGGTGTGCTCACTTCTGGAAAGACCTGGTAGAGTGGCAGGGACGGGTGGTTAGTGCTCATTTGCTCTCTGAAGAAGGTGGCCAGCTTTTTAAAAGCCAACAGTGTGTGAGTCTGCAATTTCTCTGTCTCCTTCCACACTTGGCTTGGTCATTCTGTAGGGGCATGCTGTGGGTGGAGGTGGTACCTTGATGTGGCTCTGGTTTGTGTTTTACTCATGACTGATGGTGTTGAGTAGCTTTTATGTGCTTGTTGGACATTCTTTCTCTTCTCTAGTGAAGGTGTTATGACCATTTGAACATGTTTATCTTCTCCTTGTTGTTTTTTAAGAGTATTTTCTCATGTCGCTCCTGCTTACTTTTTCACTTAGAGGTGTATTATCAAAAGCACTTGCAGGCTCCTGTCCTACTGATGGAGCAGAAGGGGTGACTGAACTGAGCAGAGGAAGGAAGGAACCCATGGTTTCTCCTGTGAGCTCATATGAGGTGGAGCAGAGAGCCTCCTTCAGTTTCATGGGAGTCAGGGTAGGAGGAATAATATCAAGCAGACCTATCTCAGAGGAGTAATTGTTTCTCAGTGCTCTTTAGATTCTTTGAAAAAAAAAGTGTTTTTGTATGGGATTGTCAAGCTATTGTATACTTTGTGTGTAAGCCTGTTGCTGTCTTCGGTGAGTCTGTCAGGGCCCCACCTGACCATCTGCAGTGAGACCTACTGATAGAGGCTGATGAACCAAATGGGAGAAGAGCAATGGGTAGTTTTTCACCATGGCTTCTGGCATCTGGAATGGAAGTCTTCATTATTTTAGAAGTAACTGAAAGTTAAAGGCGAATGTGTCCCATGTTTATAAGGTGACTTGAAGTGCAGGCGTCACCCTCACCCTGGCTCTGAATATAAGGTCACACAAGAACTCAGAAGCCCTGGGCAGCCACTAAAGCTGTTGGTCAGACAGACGAGCTAGAAAACCCTATGCCGAGGCTCCTTGGTCAGTTTGTACAGAGCAGGTCCATCTGTGCACATGCACTACTCCCTAATACTTGGCATACTAGCATACTAGGATACATCATACATGGGTCAGTCAGAGTGAAAATGTGGCTCCTGGTCAAGAAGCAGGAAATGTGTTCTTCAGTCTCATGTATTCTTTAGTCTCTGCCCCAACCTACTGTTCTTTATGTACCATTTGATAACAAGCTTTCTTGGGCACAGAGTGGGCCTATTGGGTGAGTGCAGACTCTCCCAGGTGCCCAGGGTACGCTTGTCCATGCCTTGCAGGGAATAACAGACAGTTGTAGGGGCAGAGGGGGTATAGGAGGCAGGATGGGCTGTGCCTCTTTGTCCTGTTGGCCCTCACTCACAGAATACAGATTCAGTTGGGCACAGTAGCATGTATCTGTAATCCCAGCTACTTAGGAGGTTGAGATAGGAGGATAGATTGGTTGAGCTATATAGTTAGAAATCTTAAAAAACAAAACAACAACAAAAAAAAAACACCCCAAAACTCCCCACAGATTAGAGACAAAATGATAAGAAACTTCAAATTGTGGCAGCAAAGCACTGAGCCTCCCATGTGGACTGTTTTGAGCGTGGGCCAGAGCTGCTGTTCTGGCTGCACATGCCTGAAGCCTGCCCTGTCAGGAAAAGTTTCTGTGTCTTAAACTGTGTGTTTTCTAAGTCATTTCAAAGTGAACATACAGTTTAAACGCTTCACATACAGACTAGACTTCAGTCTAGTACCTGAGCCTGAGTTAACAGTGTTGTATTAACACTGACTTTTGAGGCTGTGGTTAGAAGATTCATGCTAAAGCCAGCAGAAGCTAAATTAGCATAGCTTGCTTTAATAAGCCTTACTATATCTCATGAGTTTTCGTAGAGAGCTAGCTTTTTAGCACTTTGCAAGATAAGAAGGTAAGCTCTGGCAGTAGGCGTTGCTTGAGGTTAGTTGCTGAAGAGTGACAGAGAAAACTAGGGATAGGGTCAGTGGTAGAATGCTTGGTTAGCCTGAGTCCTGGGTTTCATCACCAACACCACCAAAAAAAGTATGGATTACTTACGGCTTCAGTGTATTTTTCATTGTCCTAAACTGTCTTAAACCTTGTCACATGCTCTACTTACAGAGTGTGCACTTTGAATATTTTGGGTTTTTTTTTGGGAGGTACTGGAGTTTGAATTCAGCGCCTCCTGCTCGCTAGGCAGGCGCTTTACCACTTGATCCATGTCTCCAGCCTGAGTGTGTACTTTGAGACAACACCCGCCTCTCAGATCTTCCTCTCGGGAGGAGCAGTGTGGCCCCATGTGGGCCAGGACTCAGTGCTGCCTCTTGCCAGCCCTCTTCCTGGGAAAGCTTTGGAATTGTGAGCAGCACCCCCTGTACTCTAGGCTATGGCAGCCTTGGCTCCCTTCTGACAGTGTCCTCGGGATGTGGGCATAGAGAAAGCTTTGGTGACATGTTGTGTTAACTTGGTGAGGCAGAGAGTCACTGATGAATGTAATTAGCCTCTGATGGTGAGCACTCAGATGATCAACTTTCAGTCTTTTTTTTATACATGAGAGGACAGTAGCAAAAAGACAATGGTGAAAGTGCTCATAGGTCCGTTTGAGGGGTTTCTTTGACTTCCATCCTTCTTGGGACTGGGAAAGAAGAGTCTCTTCTTTCTGTCTTTGCAAAGAAAAACAAACCCACTCACAGCTGTGGCAGTCAGGACTGGGGCCTATGTCTGGACTATATCAGTGTCCTTCCTTCTAGGCAATGCTCCACTGAGTTCCCACACTGTTGTCTCCATCAGGTTTCTGAGGGCTCCACAATGAGGTTCACACCTTTTCTTTCTGAGGCTGTCTAGATCCCAGACTTCCCCAAGGACCAGTTGGACATCATTGGTTGACACTTACCAACCGTATTCAAGACAGACCCAGCTGCCCTGTCTCATTTCACGCACCCAGTGATTGGTAGTGGTGCTCCCTCTGCCCTGTGAGCCACGGCTCCTGAGGAACTGTGTATCAGCAGTAAGACTGCTATTTCCACCTTTGGAGTCAGTTAGACACCCATCTGTCTTGCTGTCCTCACTGCCACCACACGGCTGTGAGTGCCACACTCTAGTCCTCATGCCTATTGTGCCTCTTAGTCTAGTCAGTCAAGTGGGACTGTTAAAACATTTCCTTACATATGGCAGAAGATTCTGCTGCTTAGGCCAGATCACTGATGGCCTTGGAGCAGTGTCCACCTTGTATGTTGCTTTTATTGACAGACATTTCCCTTATGCCAATTCAGTGTCTTCCTTTGCCCATCCTAAGGAGGAAATGTAGGGTTTTCTTCCCTTCTTTAACTGTTAGATGGCCTTTGTCAGCTGTCACAGGTAAGTGGCAGCTTTACTGCCTATCCTTGTTTTTCTGGAGAGCAGGTTAGCAAGTCTACCTCATGTCTCTGTCAGGTGAGTAAGTAGAAATGATCTAACCAGGTCTCCAGACATCCTGCGATTCCCAATGTGAGGATTGTTGGCCCTAGGTTTTGCCCTGCCCACTAGCCACAGGCCTAGTCCAGGGCTTGCTTCCATCCTGTGTGTCCCTCAGACTTGAGGCTGTCAGTGTCTAAAGGGACTACCGTATAGTGCTAGGCCCCAAAGTGAAGGAACTGCAGTCAGAGCAGCCATTATGAAGGGGGCTGTGTGGTGGGAGCTAGACCTAAATTGAGATGCACACTGTGGAAAGGGCTATTTGTTCTAGCAGCAGGATTCAGCCTGTGCCGACTAGGATATGGAGTGCTGCGCTGGAGGAATGTGGTTTGGGAAAATGTTTGGTGAATGTCACTATTCTGCCAGGGGAAGAGGGCATCAAAATGGCCCTCATAGTGTGGTGTCACTACACACCATGGGCTTCTTGGACCATGATTTGGGAGCCTGGTGACAGAATAGTCAATTGTGCTGGGTGAATGAGAGAGTATGGGAGTAAGAAAAGGTCATTTGGCATGCATGTGGCCATGATGCTGTTTTGTGTTCCCCCACACTGGGCACACTTCCCTGGATTAGTCTGGGGCTGGCTGCCTGGGAGCAGGTCAGGAATCAGGAGCCATAGTGAGTTGACATTTCTTCTGTTAGGCATCCCACACAGCTGTAAAAAGCACTGCTCCCAGCCTTCCACAGCTCTAGGTCTTGAGCTTTTGCGGGCCTTGTGAAAATTTGCAACTTTTTCCTTTTCCTTTTGAAATTGCTTCACCATTAAAGAAAAATTGACATTTTCCCAGGTTCTCATCACTTGTGTGCTCCCCTTGAAGTGCTTGAGGGGAAGCTGTTTATGCAGTGCCATTTTAGTCCAGATATTTCCATGTGTGTTTTTGTTTGTTTGTCTAGTGGTACTGGAGTTTGAACTCGGCCTTGTGCTTGCTAGGCAAGAACTCTACCACTTGTGCTATGTTCCCAGTCCTCTTCACTTCAGGTTTTTTTCCAGATGGGGTTTTACATATTTTGCCTGGACTGGCCTGCTACTGTGATCTTCCTACTTATGCCTAGCATAACTAGAATTTTAAGTGTGAACTACCACACCCAGCTTGTTTGTTGAGATGCAGTCTCGGTAACTTTTTGCCTAGGCCGTCCTTGAACTGTAAGTCTCCTGATTTCTTTTAACTTCACAAGTAGCTGAGATTACAGGTGTGAACTGTCTTAATCCATGTGGATTTCCTCTTCATAACCACAGACCATTAGCAGTGATGCCACTGCCTACCTTCCTCAGATCTCTGTCAAAGGAGAAAATGTAATCACAATGCAAGTAAAGACACATAACTCCCACAAAAATATAACAGAATGGGCAGTGAATCCTCATGTGCCTGTCACACTATCCACATTTTGCCAATTTCAACACCCACCTACTTGGACACCTGTCTACTGAAGTGTACTCTCTGTACAGAAAAGCACATATACCATGCACATACAACAGCTGAGTTTTTATACATAAGCACTCTCAACCCTGCTGTCAGAACCCAGATTAAGAAACAGACAATCACCAGGATATCTGGATAGCTTTTACATGTATCTCATGACTCGTAAATATAGAACCTTACCGTTAAATTAAGATGCAAACCAAGGAGTGGTGGCTGGGCACCAGTGTCCTGTCATGGCCAGTATAGGGACAGACAACTGGTCAGCCTGTGGCCAGGTGGCCTGACCATGCTGTGTCCTGGATCCTGTGAGGTGAAGGTAGCCACTCACAGTATCATTCATCCTGTCCTTAGTTGGAAACATTGGGAATCAGATGCAAACAAAGGATGTCCTCAGTGTGGTGGTACCCTGCCTTGCTGGCAGTACTCAGAGTACTCTGTGTACCCTATAGACCTTGTTGCCGAGTAGTATGGAGGGTGTGTTCTTGTCGTGAAAAGCAAAATAAACAGCAAGGGGACACACAGGCCACTTGAAGCCCTGTTGCTGTCCCACGGGAGGGAGCACCTTACCCTCCTTGCCTTTCCCTGTTAGAGTTCATGCTCTTTGCTGTGGCTTTCTTGTGTGCGGACAAGCAGGGAGTATGTTCTGCTGGGCATGGGTGACTCTGCAGAATCTCAGAGTAGACCAGTAATGAACAGTATGTCCATCTGGGAAAAAGTACCAACATCTTGAAGTAGGACTCTGGGTCTTTAAAGTTTTTATTTTAAAGCTGGTTGCCAGCGGCTCTTGCCTGTAATCTTAGGTACTTGGGAGACTGAAATCAGGAGGATGGTGGTTCAAGGTCAGCTTGGGCAAAGAGTTTTCAAGGACCCTCCCCCATCCCCCCAAACCCCGTCCCCATCCCCACAAAATGCAGTGGAGGCGTGGCTCAAGCAGTAGAGCCCCTGCTTTTTTTCTTCCTTCCTTCCTTCCTCCCTCCCTCCCTCCCTCCCTCCCTCTTTCTTCTGGTACTAGGTTTGAACTCAGACCTCACATTTGCTAGGCAGGCACTTTTACCACTTGAGCCACTCCACCTCCACCAGCCCTTTTTTGTGTTGGGTATTTTCAAGAGAGGGTCTCATGAACTATTTGCTTGGGCTGGCTTCAAAACTCAGTTCTCCTGATCTCTGCTTCTTGAGTAGCTAGGATTATAGGCTTGAGCCACTGGTGCCCAGCAAGCTCCTGCTTTGCAAGTGCAAAGCCCTGAGTACAAACACCAGTCCTGCCAGAAAATTTTTTTTTTCATTTTAACAAACATGAGTGTTTGATGAATATGGGCTAAATTAATCCTCATTATACTGCATTGTAGAGAAACTGAGGGACAGAGCGATAACAGCCATGCCAGGGCCCATAGCAGGGGGGCAGGTTTAAAGCCCAGTGGCCCAGGTTTAGAGTTGGTGCTGCCTGTGGCCACGGTGTCAGATAACAGATCTTGTTCTAGCAGCTCGGCCTGCTTGGTGAAACAGGAACCATGACTATTAGGATGTTGGAGAGATGCGTACCAACTGCTGGGGCCAGCAGAAGCTGGGGACCTGAGGGACTTTCTAGTCTCTTGGCAGGTTCCCTTGAATCCTGGTGTGTGTCTCCTGCTATGCCATGGTCCTCCAGGACACTTAAGGGAACAGAGGTCCCTGCAGCCACTCATGTACCAATGATACAAGTGACAGACTCACCCTCTCTGTCCACCCTTGTTTCTGTTTTATTGTCTTCTAATTAGGATGAGGTTCAGGTTAATTAAAGAATACTCAAAACACATTTGCATATGTCCCCTCCTGGCTTTTTGTACCCCAAAGTAACAAGTTTTAGTCTATGTCGGTTTTGCCATGTTGGTACATCTAACTTGTCAGGTGTCTTTTACTCCTTCTGGATCAAATTCAGAGTTATGGTCACATGCTAAACACTGTCCACTGCCTCTGATACGCTTGGGATTTCTTGCATGAATATACCCTGGCCTGAGTCTTGATGGTGGAAGAGGTAGAAGAGGTGATGGTCAGGGAGCCAGTGATGCTGGTGGCCATCCTGGCAGTGTGTTTCCAGTAGATGGTCTTTTCACAGTTACTGCCTCAGTGCCGATTTGATGAACATATTCTGTCCCAAATTGCTAATATTCAGTTAAAAAATAACATTGCAAGAGCATTACAGGTAATGTTAACTCCAAGTTCACTGGTGTTGTTTTACTCTTTACTTTTTTGTGGCTTTTCCTTTATGAGGCAGGTACAGTGCAGTATCTAATTTTTGACATAGGCATTTTTGGCATCAGTATTGATAAGCAATTTCCCAGCAAGTTTCCTTGGTTTCTGTAATTTGTGCCACTGGTGTTCTACAGGCTCTTTGATTTCAGTTACTGGACACTTTTAGAAATAAGACCCCCGACGACCACTAGGGTCACAACTGAAGACACAAAAATGGAGAATTGTCTCAGCAAGGCAAAATTTATTTCTGCAGAAGGGTGCACAGGTGCAGGGGCACAGCAAACATGAGAAACAGGCAGTTGGTCCTTCTTTTTAATGCTGACACAGTGTGCCCTGGGCCCTGCCCATTTACTCAGGTGGGTCGAGCTTGGGTGCACAATCTGCTGGCGATTGGCGAATGTTACAGTTGGAATCTGGGGGTGGGGTAGGTGAGCTCCATTTGGCGGGAAAATGGAGCTCAGTGAACCAGAACCTGGAACTGTAAGCAGGTAAAATGGTGACACACTTTGATACAAAAGACTGCTTTCCTCACACCACCAACCACCAGGGGTCCATAGCTATCTCTCTGGTCATTGTGGTAGGAGTCCTGTTGGGAGGGATGCCCTGGATTCCTGTGGAGCCTGCACAGTTTCAGCAAGTGAGACCTCTGGCTGGCTTGCTGTTGGGCTGACTTCAGAGTTGGTGTGACCCTGATTGGGTGGTTCCCTAAAAGTCCCAGGGGATGGCTACAGGTCAGCAGTGAGCAGGCCTCAAGAGATGGTGGACAGAAGTTCTGAGGCTGCCCACAGGTCCTGGTTGAGCACTGCACTGCACCATTTCCCTGTTACACATTGGTGGCTGTCCCTTGACACAGTGAATGGATCTGGAGGAACTTCCCTTTGAATCTCTGGAGTCAGGTTTACTAGAATCAGAAACACCTGACGTGATTGGTTTCCTTTTCAAACGTACACTAAATGGGCATTTGAATTTGGAACATACCTACAGTGGACACTTAATATGAAGGGTTTCTGATCCTCTGCTCTTGGAGTTTATATGGCACTTTTGGCTCACACTGTGGGTGCCAGCATGGCACCACCTTTTACAATTAAGATTTCTCAGCAGCAGTGTTTGGGATGCACTTTGAAGCATTTTGGCATTTCTTGTTTTGTGGTTCTTTTCCTTTAAAAGTCCCTTTCTTTGTTTCTGTCCATTTAGGTAACAACAAAGGTCTGTGTTTATCTCTTGGTCTTAGTTGATTCAGTTAATAATTTATAAGGATGTAGAGTATACCTCATGTGCACAAAAGGTGTCTTTATTTTGTACATTTTTTTGGTTTTTGATACAGGACTGACTGACCAATCTATCTATCCAGCTATCTAGTTTCCCTTCCTCCCTCCCTCCCAGGCTGGCCTCCAACTTGCAATCCTCCTGCCTCAGCCTCCCAAGTAGCTGAGGTTTATGGGTGTACTCTACCATTCCCAGAAGCGGTGAGGTCTTTTTTTTCCTTGTTACAGTACGATACTGGGGCTTGAACTCAGGGCCTTGTGCTTACCAGGCAAGCACTGTACCCTCTACCACTTGAGCCCCTAATTCTTTTGCTTTTAGTTTGTTTTTCAGATAGGGTCTCCAGCTAACTTTACCTTGGTTGGCCTTAAACTGGGATCCTCCTACCTCTACCTCCCAAGTAGCTGGGATGACAGGCATTCACCACTGTCAGTTTTTTCTATGAAGATGAAGGTCTCATGAAGTTTTTTGCTCAGGCTGACTTGGAACCACAGTCCTTCTGATCTCAGCCAGCATCCTATATAGCTTTCAGTGACACGTATGTGCCACTTTGCTCAGCTATTGGTTGAGTGGGGTCTTGCTACCTTTTTGCTTGGGCTGGCCTCAAACTGTGATTCAGTCTTAGCCTCCCAATTACAGGCATGAGCCACCAGCACCTGGCTGCTTTTACATTAATTCAGTAAGTGTCTGTTGAATGCCTGATCTGTATATAATATCAGGGAGTCTTCTAGGCTACTGGTTCCAGCAGTGGAACCAGCAGGCCAGGGCTTTGCCCTAATAAAGCTTACATCCTGTTGGGGGGACAGCCCACCCACCCAAGAAAGAAGGAAGGGCTGTGAGGACCAGGGAGCATGCTGGCAGTTGGGAAGTGAGGAACAAAGGGCCATGAAGATCAAGAGGGGGTAACAAGGGCTGACTCAACCACTGGGGCATTGGGTTAGTAGCTTTATGCTGATTTCCCTCCAGGCTGTTTATGTCTCAGGATCTATACTGTGTGCAGATGTCACTGTCTCAAAGACTCACCCTGGCCTGGGCAGGGGTGCCATGAGGAAAGCAGCAGGGGGAAATGTCCAGCCCGTGGGATGCTGGGCAGACCATTCTCTGGGTTAGAGCTGACTTCTGCCAGGCCTCCCCAGGTCATAACAGCCTGTCTCCAGACCTTGTCACTCCTACCCCCTTACCAGCTGGGGGTAGGAGTGTAGCTGAGAACCTTCATGCAGATGGAGATTGAAGTGGCAGTATGGTGACCTGAATTTGGGGGTATAGGCATATGTGTATACATTTTTGTTGTTTTTGGTGGTACTGGGGTTTGAACTTAGGGTTTTGTGCTTGCTAGGCAGGCGCTGTACCACTTGAGCCACTCCACCAGCCTATTCTTGTTTTTTGAACAGGATCTCACTCTGTGGCTCAGGCTTGCTTCAAACTCACAATCTCTCTGTCATAGCCTCTCAAGGACTGGGATTACAAGCATGAACCACTGTCTGGTTCTTCATTGTTTTGTTTTTGGTTTGGTTTTGTTTCTTTGTAGTACTGGGGATGGAACAAAGGGCATTATGAATGCTAGACAAGTGCTGTACTGCCGAGCCAAGCCCTAGCCCTGCATACATTCTCTTTTTGGTATGTCTGTAATCCTGTGACATGTTGTCTCATGTACAAATGCATGAACCATTCCTGTGGTCCTGATTCAAAGAGCTCCTTTGCACAGAGGCCTCCCTGGTGCTGCCCCTTTGGAGCCACATGTCTCATCCTTCCTAGCCCCTGGCCACTACTTGGGTGCTCTTACATCTGTGATTTGGTCATTTTGAGAACGTTGTAGATGGAATCATACAGGCAAAGCTTTTGGAGACTCCTTTTTGCCACTCAGCAAATGCCTTTAAGATCCATGCAAGTTGTGTGTTGAGACAAATGAGCCATATTTTGTTCACAGCTGTAGTGTCCAGTTTGGTACAAGATGCTGTGTAAGTTGTGTACAGATTTTTGTGTGAATATTTTTCTCCAGGATAAATGCCCAGAAGTACAGTTGCTTAGTGTGTTTAGGTTGATGAGAAACTGTCCAACTGATTTCAAAGTGACAGTATCAACATTTCACCAACGCTTAGTTCTGTTAGTCTCATCCGTTTTTCTTATGGGTGCTCACCGGTGTCTCATGAGTTTTTTTTAATTGTATATATATGTGTTTTATTTATTTGTTTAATTATTTATTAAGAGACTGCGTCTCCTTGTGTGGCCCAGGCTGCCCTTGAACTCCTGGACTCAGATGATCCTTTAGCTTCAGCCTCCCAAAGTAGCTGGGACTATAAATATACCCAGCTATCCTGGGGTGTTGGTTTGCACTGCCCAATGGCTAGTGATGCTGAGCCTCCTTTCTGTGTGTATTTGCAACTTGCACATCTTAGATAAAATGTCTGTTCTATCCTTTTGCTCATTTTCTAATTTTTTTTCTTTTGTATACTACTGGGGCTTGAACCCAGGTCCTTGAATTGTTCAGCAAGCATTCTAACACTTGAGACACATCCCTTTGTTTTTACTTTGTTTTTGAGATGGAGTCTTGTTAACTTTGCCTGGGCCAGCCTTGAACATGGGATCTACTTGCCGCTGCCTCTCAGCTGAGATTACAGGCATGCATTAGGATAACAATTTATGTCCTCTGGATAAATGTCCTTCATTGATGTGCAATCTGTGAACATTTTCTCCTAGAAGATGACCAAGACAAGGAGGTGGCTTGTGTTTTGTGTGTGTCTTAACTGGAGCTGTGGCAGAGCAGCCATTTTCACTTTTGATGAATGGGTATGTGTTAAAGGTGAGAGCTGACAGCACTGGCAGGTGGATGGGTGACATCTGTGTTTGTGGACTGGGCAGCTATTCACTGCTGAGAGGAGCCTGAGAGAAGAGCCTCTCTGGGAGTCATGTTTGAGACCCCCTTTGGGTACAGATAGAGGTTTTGGGAGGGTGACTGGAGATGGAGGTCAGAGGGATTTCAGAGTCATTTGGTTGTGTGTGTGTGTGGAGTTCAAGGTAAAAGGCTTGGATAAGTTTACCCAAGAGTGAGCATTGAAGGAGAAATGTGGAACCTGGGATCTAGCCCTTGAACACCAATCCATTGGGAGAGGTAGAAAGAAGGGCAGTCTAGTAAGGAATGATAAGAAGCCCTCCAGGGCAGGAGCCTGGCAAAGTGTGGTGTGCTGTACACCAAGAAGGGAGCTGATAGCTATTCCCATTATGTTCTGCTCCACCCACTGAGACTGCACTGGACTGACAGTCCTGGGTGTACCTCACAAGGAAAGGCTAGGGAAGGAAGTGGGATCCCAGGGCAGTCAGTTCAGAGGACAGAGTGTGGCTTGGTCTGTTTTCAGCTGCCATAACCGTACCACAGACTGGATAATTTATAATAAAGATTCATTTGGTTCCTGGTTCTGGAAGCTGGGAAGTCAAAGAGAATGTTGCCTACATCTGTGTCCTAACCAGGCAGAAGGGCCACTGAGAATACAGGAGACAGACAGAGAAATCAGGCCAGACCTGTCACTGACCAGGAACCCACTCCTGAGATAACAGCATTAATCCTCCATGGGGCAGAGCCTTGTGACCCTAATCACCCCAGGCTCCACCTCTCAGTACTGCTTAGTGACAGTTAGGTTTCACCATGAGTTTGGAGGGGGCACTCAGACAATGTTAGGTGAGTGGTGCCCTTTCTTGCCCCAAGTAGAGCATTGGCATGTGTCGCCTTGAAGATATCTCTGGAGGTGGGAGGGACAGGTGACAGTCTCTGTCCTCCAAAGGCAGGCCCTTTCCTGGGCAGGCATCAGTAGGATAAGGTGATGGGTAGAGGTTTCCTCCAGTGGAGTATCTGGGTGGATGCACAGATGAAGCTGAGCCAAGCACCATTGTCTGGGCCCTTTGTAGACATAGAATGAAGTGTTGTTTAGCTAGTCTCAGAATCGAGATTCAGACCATAAGAGACTGGGGCTGTTTTAAATTTTATCCTTTGAAGGTATTTGGCTTCATTACCTGTTTTTTTTTAATTGTCATATCAAGGAAGCAATATTAAAGGTAACCCAGAGTGCTAGGTTATAAACCTTTTCTTGTGTGACTTAATGTCTCTGGCTCTTGTTTGCTCAGTGAGAAAGGTGATACAAGGGTTTTCTTTTTTTCCAAAGGAAAGGAATGGGTAGGTGCAGTGGCTCATGCCTGTAATAATCCCAGCTACTTGGAAGGCCAAGATTGGTATGGTCAGGGTTCGAGGTCAACCCAGGCAAAAATTAATGAGACCCCCATCTCAACCAGTAAAAAGCTGGGCACTGTGGCATACATCTGTCATCCCAATTACACCAGAAGCATAGAGAGGACCGAGGTCCAGGCGCGCATGGGCATAAACAGTCCCCAAAATAACTAAAGTAAAAAATAACTATAATAAAAGGGACTGGTGGTGTGGCTCAGGTGGTAGAGCTCCTGAATCCTTGAGTTCAAACTCCAGTACCATCACTGGAAAGAGAAGAAAAGGATCCTTATTTCTTCTCACTGTGTTTTCTAGGCTAGTCTTGAACTGGTGGACTCAAGTGATTCTCCTACCTCAGCCTTCCAAGTAGTTGGGACTGTAGTCATGCACCACCATACCTGGCTGACTTTTCTTTGTAAATAAGAAAACTACCACAAAATTGTCTATGGCTTAGTGACCCAGATATACTTGTATGTTTATTTTCTGAAGGGATGGTGTACACCAAATGGTGTTCAAGTCATTTATTTATTTATTTATTTATTTACATGGTCATTCATACATACATTTTGGGGTGGGGGGCAGTGCTGGAAATGGAACCCAGAGCCTCGTTCATGCTGGACAAGCACTGTGCCACTGAGCTACATTCCCATTTCCAAGTCTTTCTTTAAATCTATCAGACCTCAAGGTGTAATGCAGATTGAGTGCATTTGTATTATGAGGGCTTACACTTTTTATTTTCCTATTTGCCTGGTCTGACTAGTGTCTTAAAAGTCGTGCAGTGCCTCATGTATGGTTCTGCTTATTAAGTGACTCTTAGGACATGGCAGGTGAGTGGGAGGGTGTGAATTCTCACTTGCAGTGCCTATGGGGATGCTCAGGGACTCTGGGGGCAGAAGACTGGCGCTAACCATCAGCTTTTCTTTTGCAGGTGCACATTCAGGTTTCCGAGCACAAACATCAAGATTACTTTCACTGCTCTGTCCAGTGAGAAGAGGGAGAAGCAGGAGGCACCTGAGTCACCAGTGAAGCCTGTGCAGCCACACATCTCGCCCCTGACCATCAACATTCCAGATACCATGGCCCACCTCATCAGTCCCCTCCCCTCCCCCACGGGAACCATCAGGTACAGGAGGGGCAATAGGGCACTCGAAGGTCCTTAGTCATGCAGCAGCTCCCAAAGTGACACTCTTCCCCTCTCACCTGACTGACCACCTGGAGAGGGAGATGTTAAGGTGTTTAAAATACCCTTGAGTTTCTGGAGAGTACTTTCAATTTCTATGTTGTGTGATGTAATTCTCACAAACGTGGCATTTTTTTGAGTCAGGGTCCTGAACTGTATAGTTCAGGGTGGCCTTGAACTTGCAGTCCTCCTACCTTAGCCTTTCAAGTGCTAGGATTACAGGCATATACCACCATTGTGTTCCTAGTTTTTGCTTACGAATTCTTTTTAGTGGAGTACAAGTTGATGATTATAATGTTGGTGAAAAGTCTGAGGTAGATTTTAAATTGAACTTTGAATTTGTTTGCAATAGTTTCATGTAAAATGCTAAAACTTGTACTTTAGTTTGGCTACATTAAAGTGGCCAAGTACTGTTCATCGTGATGTCCTAAGAGAGAATGGAAACCTTAAGAAGCAGAGAATGCAGCTCCAAGCCCCAATTCTCTGCCTTGGTGGGCCTTAGAATCAGTGTATGTGTAGGGGTCTCAGGAGCGTCACAGATGGGGAAGAACAGCCACAGAGCTGCGGACTGTCTTTGTGTAGTTCCTAGAGTGGGCAGTTGAAGCAAGTGGTCACAGCAAAGCTCCATCTGACTGTGGGTGTGGGGCTCAGGTGCAGACCTGGTCAGTGCGCTGTGTTCTGCTGGCTGTGAGTGGAGTGACACGTGTGCATCTTTGTGACATGTAGGCTGACCTTGGGGGAAACAAACGCATGGACGCACTTGTCTCTCCAGTGTCAGGCACCTGCTGCCCAGGTCTGTGAACCAGGCATGACTGACAGAGAGTGTGTGTGGGGTGTGGGGCGGGGTGTCCTCTTGTCTCGGAAGCAGTGTCCCTGATGTGTGACTGAGGGACAGAGGGCACAAAGGAAACTATGGATTATACCATTAAATAGCTGTTTCTAAAGTGTCTTTTTTTTTTTTTTTTTTTTGATGGTACTGGGTATTTTTGAGGTAGAATCTTGAGAACTATTTCCCCTGTTTTGCTTTGAACCACAGTCCTCTTCATCTTTGCCTCCCAATTAGCTAGGATTACAGGATGGCTTCAGGCTTAAAACATCTTTTTGTTTTCTTTTTTGCAGCTTGAACTCAGGTCCTTTACCCTGAGTTCACTCCATCAGCCCTATTTTTGTGAAGAGTTTTTCGAGATAGGGTCTTGCAGAACTATTTTCCTGGGCTAGCTTCAAACCACAGTCCTCCTGATCTCTGCCTCCTGAGTAGCTGGGATTATGGGCATGAGCCATGGGCACCTAGCCCAACATGGTCACAGGTTTTTTGACCATTTCTACCTCACCTTCAACTATCTTTCCATCTGAACTCTGCAACTTAATTGAAAGCATGGTGTTCAGAGATGTTGGGCTGGAAGCTGATGAAGTGAGGCAGTGTCCATATAAGGAAAAGAGAAACATGGAGAGCAAGGTTACTTCAAGTAGATGTTTGTTGTCTCAAAAACCATCATGAAGAATAGGCCTTCTTGGGACTGAGGGTGTGGCTCAAGTGGTAGAACAATTACCTAGCAGGTGTGAAGTCCTGAGTTTAAACTCCAGTATTAGCAAAAAAGGAAGGGAGGGAGGGAAGGAAGAGAAGAAAAGAATAGGCCTTCTGGAGCTAGGTTTGGTAGCATACATCTATAATCTATGCACCCAGAGGCAGGGAAAAGGATTGAGAATTTAAGACCAACCTGGGCTATATAGCAAGTTCAAGGTGAGCCTGACCTAACTTGCCAGACCCTACCTCAAAAAAGCTAAGGGCTAGGGATACAGCTCAGTGGGAGAGCACTTGCCTAGCATATGCAAGGACCTGGGTTTGATGCCTAGCACCACAAAAAAAAAGAAGAAGAAAGGTAAGGGGGGGTGGAAATAGGCATTCTGGAAATTAAAGAAACATAAACAAATGGGAAATACACACTCTGTGTTCATGGATTGGGAGACTTAGTGTTGTTAAGATGTTACTTCTACCCAGATTAATCTCCAGAGTCAGAGCAGTTCTCATAAAACTCCAGTGATATTTTCTACAGAGAGAAAAATCCATCCGAAGGTTTATTTGGAATCTCAGGAGACTCCAAATAGCCAAAACAATCTTGAAAAAGAACAAAGCTGACTGTGCGTGCTGGTGTACACTTGTAATCCAACTCAGTTGATTGGTTGAGTGTTCAAGACCAGCCTGGGCTATATAGCATGACCCTGTCTCAAAAAAACTAAAAAAGAAAAAGAGAACAAAGGTGAAAGACTCACTTCCTGATTCCAAAATATACTACAAAGCTACAGTAATCAAAACAGTGTGAAAATGGCATAAAGTCATACATATAGACTATTGGACTAGGATAGAGCCCAGAAATAAACCTTGCATATGTGGTCAAGTGAGTTCTGATAAGGTGCTGAGATGATTCAGTGGGAGAAAAACAGTTTTTAACAAGTGTTGCTGGGAACTGGATGTCCATATGTGGGAGAATGAAGTTGAGTCCTTATCTTAAACCATGTGCAAAAATTAACTCAAAAGTGGACCAAAAGCCTACATGTGACACTTAGAACTTACAGTAAAACAGAGTAGGAGCTTCATTGCATTTGAATTTGAATTTGGCGATGCTTTCTTGGATTTCGTACCAAAGTCTTAGGCAAATTGGACTTTGTGAAAATTAAAACTTCTGTTGCACAAAAGTCTGTGTCAACAGAGTAATCAGACAATGTACAGAGTAAGAGAAATAATCCAAGTTACCTGATGGAATTAATATCCATACTATTTAAGCCCATCACTTTTTTTTGCGAGTTACTGGGGATGTGGCTTAAGTGGCACACTTGACTTCTTGCTTCCTAGGCAGGCGCTCTACCATTGGAGCCACGCCTCCAGCCCTTACCTTGTTGAATTTTTATATGACCAGGTGGACTAAGTAGTGAATGTGTTAGTGGATGAGGAAAAGCCAACATGAATACTTACTAAGTGTATGTAAAAAGTGCACCGAGTTCATAGATGTAAAGGAGAAGGTGCAGGTTTACCTTAGTCATATATAGTACAGAGCTGGAGCAGCCGTCTGAGGACAGCAGGCCAAGTGTGATTGATGAGCCAGGATGCCCCAGGGAAGGGGTGGTCTTTAAGCGATACAGTGGAAACCTTAGGATTGCATCAGGTTCTTGCTTGGACTCTCCTCTCACTCTCTTCTCCATTCATGTTTGTCAGTGTATTGCTTGTCCCCCATACTCCCACCTTTGCCACTGAAAGCTAGCGGTGGCGTCATGGGTGTGTGTGGGAGCCCAATGGCAGGTGACTCACAGGTGGAGCAAGTCTGCCTTTCCAAGCTCACCAAGCCCACCACTCACCTTCTCCCATCTGTGCATGCCTGTATCCTATACTTGTTAAAGATGGGCTGTGTGCTCTACAGCAGACTAAAGGAGCAACCTTTTTCCCTTCTACAGTGCTGCAAACTCCTGCCCATCCAGCCCCCGGGGAGCGGGGTCTTCAGGGTACAAAGTGGGCCGTGTGATGCCATCCGACCTCAACTTAATGGCCGACAGTTCGCAGCCAGAACATGAAAAGGAAGCTTCAGGTGGAGACAGTCCAAAGGTAAGTGTTTCATAGTCCTGCAAAGGACCTGAGGATGTTATGTAACCACATAACATGTTATGTCTTGACTTGTCACCTGTGTATCTAGTCATAGCCACACTGGGACCTTTTGAGAGGCACATGTCTTGTGCCTCAGTGAAGTGGTCATCTGTGTGATTTTTGTGTGCTCTCTGGGCACATTCCCAGTGTTGGGTTTGCAAACGTATTCTTTTAGTCATTCAACCAACACCTCAGGATCTCTCTGGGGTGGTTGTGGACCCAGGTTCTGAGAGCCAAGGAGACAACAGGGGACAGAGAATGCCCTGGTCTTTGTGGGTGTCACACACTTTTAGACACTGGTGCTAGAGTTTAGCCACCACCCAAATCTGAAGGCTATGCAACTGCACATATTTGGGAGGGCACATAAGTCCCCTCTCTAAACAACAGTTGTTGATATACATACTAAAACCCTCCATGTTCTTACTTGAACCAGTAATTTCCCTTTCAAGACTTTGGACAGAAGTTTATATAAAACAGAAAATTGAAAGTGACATTGATTAAGATATTGTAATCCAATAATGAAATGAATGAAATATTTCCTGAAAGAAAATGTAGCACTAAGTGAGAAAAACAACATGTATTCCATTACACATCTGCGAAATGTGACATGGTCACACAGGATTTATTCCAGCCATGGGAGTGAATCAGCCAGAGCTGTGCACCATGTGCACACAGCACCATCTCAGGTGGTAGAACTGAGCAGATCACAGAAGTGCGAGGCTGTCAAGCCAGAAGTAACATGGCCTCTGCCTCAGAGAAAGGGCCACACAGGAGCACCTGGAGTGCTGCCTTTGTCTTCTCTTAACTAGTGCTGCTCTACTGATGTTCACTTTGCAAAATTTGTTTCACCAACATGAATGCATTGTGAACTTTTCTATGTTAATGTTTTTCAATGAAAGCATTTTTAGAGATATGTAGGGAAGAAAGCACAAATAAATATACTGGCTTCCTTAGCACAGTGATGCAGGCTTTATGTTCTGTGGTCAGGTGCGTGCTGGTGCGAAGGACTCCAGCTCAGTTGCTTCTCAGCTGTAGGTCCTCACTGCACCTGTTTGGGCAGAGCCTGGCATGGCCTAATGCTTGGGAAATATTAGCTGTTTGATGTGGGATGTGGGAGTCTTCAGAATTGCCAGATTACATGTGGTTACATTTTTCTGTGGAGAGTGACAACAAGCATCTACGTGCCTACCATCAGCTTCCAAAACTAAGCCCTGGCCCCTTCTGTGACACCAGGTCTTACTGACTATCAGCATCCCTGTTCCTGCATGTTAACTGTGTCTTTGATGGTTCATTTTTAAACTTTGTATAAGTAGTATCATCTTGAATGCATTCTTTTGCAAATTGCTTTGTTCATTCACATTGTTTTACCAGTCACTTCACTGGGAGCTCTTTCCAGTGGCTTATGCTGGTGCATTTGGGATTTTGAGTTGTCACAATGACTGAGTCAACCTGAATGAGCCAGGACCGGGGATGCCTCACCCCTGTGGTGAGTAGGCCTGTGGGCTCTTCTGCCCTGAGCACTCCAGGAACCTCCTGTGTGTGTGAAGATCACCATCAGAATAGGCCTGGTCTGCTGCTTGCTCTACTCCTCACCACAGTTGCCCTGTCCTTTGCCACAAGGTCTAAGGTTCAGTCTGGTGGTGCTTAATGTGTATTTTCCTGGACTCCAAGCTCCAGCATCTTTGCTCAGTTTTATTCTGTTTTTGTTTCAGCATTTGGAGTTTTCTTCTTATATGATTTTTAATCTTTTTTATACTACTTTGAACTTTTTCCTTTTTTTCTAATTAAAAAAAAAACACTGTCAGGAACATTTAAGACAATAATCTTGAATTTTAGTAAAAAAAATTACACTAACTTCAATGCTTTTTATTTTTTAATACAGGATGATTCAAAGCCACCTTATTCCTATGCACAATTGATAGTACAAGCAATTACAATGGCTCCTGATAAACAACTCACCCTAAATGGAATTTATACACACATCACTAAAAATTATCCATACTACAGGACTGCAGACAAGGGCTGGCAGGTAAATCCATTTCAGTTTGTTATTAAGTATTTCTATCCTGTGTCTTGTAGATGCTGGTTGAGCTAAGTGGAAATTTAGCTGTCTTTTCTAACAGATGCAGGCTAAAAAAGTAGAGTAAGAGGAGGAAAACTGACTGAAACAGAGGTCCACGGCCTGATGTTCCCTGCTCTGCAGAGCAGAAGGAGCAGCAGTTCAAAGAAAACTGCTTTTACTGCTTTGGAAATGCCTGTGTCTCTGTGGGAAGCACAGGTATGGGTTGATTGGGATGCTGCTGTTGGGCCAGTGCATTTCATTTTATGTATATAAAATGTGGGAAGAATTTAAAGTCTAGCCTGTTTTTTACTTCTGCATTCTTTGGCCTTCCTCATCTGCTTCATGAAGTACAGAAGATTTGAAGTTTGCACACAGTTTTTTTTGTTTTTTGTTTTAATTTTTTATTTTATTCTTATGTGCATACAATGTTTGAGTCATTTCTCCCCCCTTCTCCCACCCCCTCCTTTACCCCACCCCCACCCCCTCCCTATCCCCCCCTACCCCCTCGCTACCTGGCAGAAACTATTTCGCCCTTATCTCTAATTTTGTTGTAGAGAGAGTATAAGCAATAAATAGGAAGGACCAAGGGTTTTTGCTAGTTGAGATAAGGATAGCTATACAGGGAGTTGACTCACATTGATTTCCTGTGCATGTGTGTTACCTTCTAGGTTAATTCTTCTTGATCTAACCTTTTCTCTAGTTCCTGGTCCCCTTCTCCTATTGGCTTCAGTTGCTTTAAAGTATCTGCTTTAGTTTCTCTGCGTTGAGGGCAACAAGTGCTATCTAGTTTTTGAGGTGTCTTATTGCACACAGTTTTGAAACTATTTTCAAGACATCTCTTGTCAGCCAGTATATAAAATAGATAAATGGGTATGCCTAATTTAAAATGGGGAGCCTACCAGCTCATGTACCCACATCTCCAGCCCCTTCCTATAGAACACGTGGAAATCAGTGCATAGTATTCTCGTTGTTTACTCATTCCCTTGTATACTCACAATGTTTTTTTTTTTTGGTGATACTAGGATTTGAACTCAGGGCTTCCCAATTACTAGCCAGGCACTCTACCACTTAGGCCATGCCTCCGGCCCACTGTGTACCAATAATTTTTAAACCTTCACTTTGTATAGTTTTTTGTCCTGGGTATCTGTGTTCTCTGTAGCCATTCGCTGATTATACAGTAAAACCTCACTAGTTGAGGTGATTTGGAAAAGGTTAAGTTTGGAATATAGAATATTAAAAACATAATAAAAGAGACAGAATGTATGATTGTGATTTTTGAGTTCTTTAAGTAACCAGGAATGGCTGCAGAATTCCTTTGAGGCTTTGGTTAATGAGTAAATGATCCTTTAAAAATGTGCTGATGAATCCTATAGCTTAGTAATGTGGGTGGGATAACTTTAAGGAAAAAACTAAATTTTTAAGTGTAGGTGTATAAACATTATAATAAAAACATAATAGTCTACCATCCACACCCCAATGTTTTCTTTTCTTTTTTCTTTTGTGGACTGGAGTTTGGACTCAGGGCCTACATCTTGAGCCACTCTAGCATCCCTTTTTTTTTTTTTATTTATTTATTTTTTTTATTTTGTCTTTTCTTTTTTTGGTGCTGGGATCAAACCCAGGGCCTCACGCATGCTAGGCAAGTGCTGTACCACCGAGCTACCGAGCTACATCCCAGCCCCTCTAGCATCCCTTTTTTGTGAAGGGTTTTTTCAAGATAGGGTCTCTTTTGAACTGTGATGCCCAGGCTGGCTTTGAACCACAACCTTCTGATCTCTACATCCTCAGTAGGATTACAGGCGTGAGCCACCAGTGCCTGGCTTCAGTGTTTTCTTTTAAGGGGCTCAATGCCTTTATTAGTGGAAAATAAGACCCCTTCTCCCTGGTGCCTCCTTACTTTTCTGGGGTCTTCTGTTCCCTGCTCACCTCCCTGATCACAGGCTGTGTTTCTTGGTTAACACGTAAACACTAGATTGGAGACTAGCCCCATATCCAGCTCCATGGCAGGGGCTTTTAACAACGTGCACAATACATGCCAGCTATATATAACATATTTTAATCAATAAGAGTGAATCGGTGAAGTCGTACTTAAAGTATAATACCAACAAAAAGAACAACACAAAAATACATAATTAAAGAACAAAGTATCTTTGAACATGTAAGAATTGGAGGCAAAGAAATGTGGATTTGGGAGATCTGGGGCCAGCTTGTACCTACAGGCTCAAGACCAAATATACTGCATAGAAGAAAAAGAACCAGTAGAATTTATATCCATATTCTGCTGGCCTTGGCTCTGTCAAGCAGAGAAGCTCCCCATGGAGCACAGTCACACAGTGTGAGTGTGTGAGAGTCGCCTGGGGTAAGTGCAGCTTTTTACATGCAACATTCTGATGATCTGAAATGCCGGTTCCCCAGGGTTTGTGGACATTTCTTTTTCTGAAAGCTTGAGTAGACTTTTATGTGTTTGATTGTGTTTCTGTGTTATTCTTTCATGCATTGATTCAAGAATTTTACTCAGCTGTGGCCTCAGTCTCTTGGGACTGGAGTTAGGAGGAACCTTTTGGTGATCGAGCACTCCAGGACAGGCAGCCTGGGTCATAGGCATCTGGACATGACCTCTGATTCCTGGCTGCAGACAGTCTAGTGGAAGAGGGCCCTATTCCACGTCTCCTTTAACTCTGAACTTGTTGCTGTCCTCAGCTGTGTCCTTAGCTTTGGAATACTGACCCTCACATGCTTCTTTCCTATGAGGAGATCTCACCTGCCCTTCCCAGAGCTATGGCATTTAAAGCCTCTGTGTCAGACATCATTCTGACTTCTCCTGGCTTATGCAGGAATGTCACTCTATTTTTTTGTTGGTTTGTTTGTTCTCCTGGCTTATATCAAAAACATTATCCATTTGCAACTTTGTGGATTTTGGAGGGGTTGTTTTGTTTTGATGTGTGGGGGGAACACCTGCACGGGCTAGTAAGTGCAAAGCCCTGAGTTCAAACTCCAGTATCACCAAAAAAATAAAAAAGACAGGGTCTCACTTTGTAGTCCAGGTTGGTTTCAAACTCATGATCTTCCTGCCTCTGCCTCCTGAGTTCTGGGCTTACAGATGTGTACTACCACGCCTTGCACAAGTTTGGGGGGTTTTTTGTTTGTGTTTTTGTCAGTATAGCATTTGAACCCAGGGTCTCATGCTTATTCTGCCACTTGAACTGCACCCCTACTCTTTTTTTGCTTCAGTTATTTTTCAGAAAAGGTCTCACATTTTTGCCTGGGCCAGCCTTGGACCCAGTTCTCCCACCTCTGCCTCCCAGTAGCTGGGACTATAGGCTCATGCCATCACTCCTGGCTTGTTAGTTGAAATGGAGTCTTGCTTACTTTTTTGCCTTGGCTGGCCTCAAGCTGTTATCCTCCTGATATCCAGTAACTTTATTTATTTATTTATTTTTTCAAAATGCCGCATTCCTTTTCTTTTAAGAGAAAAATTAAAAACTCCCAACAGAGCAGCCTATTTAAGAAATGTGCGATTCTGGCTGTGTCCTAATCAGCAGTGGGCTGTGGGGCTGTGGTATGGAACTTTTCTCCTGGATGGGGCCAGCTCTAGTTCCACAAGAGAGTATGCAAATGCTCACCATGCCCTCCTCAAGCCCTAGGGCCCACAGCTGCCTCTTAGCAGCTTGGGTTTTACAGGATCTGTCCATGGAAGAATTCTTTGGTTAATCTATAGAAGAAATTCTAGGAAAAATGAGACAGTCTGAGAAACTATCTGGAAAATTGGCATATTTATTTCTTTGGGTTGCATTTTTTTCTGCCACAAGTCCTTCTTCCCTCCTTCCCACCCTTTGTCAGAGTTTGGAGTGTTTTGTATATTGGCCTCAAACTTGCCATCTTGTGTCAGCTTCCTTAGTAGCTGGAATTACAGGTGTATACCACCATGCCTGCATCCAAAATGATTTCTTATTATTTTACCCAGCCCAGAATTGAGATGGTTGTTGTAACTATGAAAAGTTTGAAAAGGCTAGGCTCTTGGCCTTTGAAGGGATCAGAGATGGTTTGAGGACATGTTCAGTTTATCCTTGGCCTTGATCTGGAAGCAATTCTTACACCTTGATATATTTGTAAAAAAACTTAAAATTTTTTTTACAGATCCTTCCTGTGCCTAGTACACACTACAGAGTAGAGTGCTGGGTGGGACTAAATAGGCAGATAGACAGAAAGACAAACACTCCCCTGAGAAATGTAGGCTCTGGCCAAGAAGGCCGGATGCACAGAAAGGTGCAGAGCTAGAGGTCCCCTCAGCAGTGGGAGCCAGGGGTCAGGAATGGATCTTGGACAGCAGCCCATTAGAAGAGGCTCTGGGCAAAGAGAATTTGTTCAGCATTTCAGGTCTTCTCTTCATATTTGGATTAAAGAATAACATCCCCCTTTTTCATTGAAAACTTTGTGTTGATCTCTAGATTATCAGAGTGCAGTAATTGTGATTTAATATGTACGGACAGAATGAAGAAACACTCACCCTGAGTTTAACCAAGTAACCTTAATGGGTAATGAGAAATGCCTCTGAATTTAGTATGCTTTTCATTACCTTGGAAGCAGGTACTTTTCTGTGTCATATCTACATGGAATATCTCATCACTTCCTCCTATTTTCTAGTCTTGTTGGCTGGGAAACCACAGGTGGTCATTTATAAATTTGAACTCATTTTGCTCATAGGTTCTGGTTGCTAGGGTAATTAGAGAAAAGTTCAGATCCTATTACAACAAGGCAGGCTGAATCCTGTTATGTTGTCAAAACAGAAAGTAGCATCTTCCTGTGCGTTGAATGACAGTGACATTAGTGGTAGCAGAGCAGCAGTTTTCTGATCCCTAATTCTTTATCCTATAGATAGGAAACCTAGTTCCCTGGAGTGACATTTCCTGCTTGCACATTTCCACTATGTGGTCCTTTTCTCTCATAATAGCGTGCAAATCAAATTACTGCAGTCAGTGCAGCTACAGTCTACACTTGGGGACTGTGGAGAGCTTCCTGCTGAGTGTGGGGCCTGAGTTCCAAGCTCCTGCTGAGGTGCTGACAGTGCAGTGGGAGGGTCTACTGACCACTTAGGCAGCTGTGAGGATTGCCTTTTTCATAGGTAGTGTCTTACTTAGCTTGACTTAACATGTTTTAGGTTTCAGATTTTTTTCTGATTTTGGAATATTTGCCTATATATAACAAGATGTTTTAGGGAAAGGAGCCGTGTCTGAACATGGAAAGCATTGACGTTTCCCATATACCTCATACACACAGCCTGAGGGTGATTTTATATAACGTCTTTGCTGTGTCTGCTTTTGACTGAAGCTCGCACATGAGGGTAGGTGTGGAATTTTCCATGTCAGCACTCAGAATGGTTCAGATTTTGGAAGATTTCGGATTAAGGATGTTCATCCTGTATTACATGGTCTGGAATTGCTTTCCTTAACTGACAATTTTTGAATCTGCCTTTCCTCCAAACCTGAAAAATCTGAGTGTAGTTGGAGAAGGTTCACCGTCTCTTTTTTGATGTTTTGAGTTTCTGGAAGAATTGAAAGAAAGTTTGGTTGTTAGCCATATCTGGTAATAAAGAACCATAAATGTATCTTTATTTAGTAAAATGTCTTAAATCTCAATGAATTCCTTTGTGAATGACTGTGAGAGTCAGACACAGCCAGGCTTGCCCCTTGGAGCTGCTTTTGACACACCTCAGGTTCACAGGAGTCAAAGGCCTAATTGTGTCCTGTGTCGGGTTAGGAGTAGGACATCCTGAAATTGGGGTAGGTAATGTTTGACATGTGTTGGATTTCTTAGCTGCCTTTGACAGTTCATAATTTCAGGCAATAGCTAGTGGTTTTAGGACAAGGTCAATGGGGAATTTAAAAATGATTTTTGGGTAGCCCCAAATTTTATTTTGAGTTATTACCACTTTGAAACCATTTGATTTTAAAATCTCATTAATGTAAAAACATGAGATGTTGATATTAATCTGTGACTTTAATCTCACTTAGACCTCAATGGTATGGCTTCAGTTGGATCACAGTGAAAAGCTTTCCTTAGACCCTTAGAAAACCTGTAGCTGGCTTTTCAAGAAGAAAGAATGATGGAGTAAGAGTTGAGAACATTTTCCCTGTTTGCCTTATGGGGTTGTGGGGATCAGATAAAAACAGATTCCTTGCAAATCCAGAGCAAAGTGTCTATTACTGGAAAATGGTATTAGTCATTCAGTCATAACTCAGCCTTTGCTGGTTTGCTAAATACCTTATACTAGATTAATTTACTGTAACTGGCATGGCAGATTCTGTAAGCTGGTTGTTTGCCAAAAAAAAAAAAAAAAAAAAAAATTAAAGGAGTAGCTCAGTCTTTTTTTTTTTTTTTTTTGAAACAGGGTCTTGCCGTGTAGCCTAAGCTGGCCTTGAACTTGGGATCCTCCTGCTTTAGCATCCCAAGTGCTGAGGTTACAGATACACACCAGCATTTTGGCTCATGTCATCTCTGTCTCCAAACAGGAAGAGTTGGCAGAGGTCTACCTGGAAAAGGTCGAGTGATAGCAATAATAGGCCTTGGTTTCCTGGTTGAAGGAGATGAAAGTTGGAAATGGCTACTTTTCGTGTTGTGCAGATTCCTCATTCCTCCCCACTCCTCAGTGCCCACCTGAGCTGTGTGACCAGCTGAAGGATTAAACTCCAGAGCTGATTCTTCACAGAATTCCTCCCTGAGTTGCTCACCGGGAGGGCCTGTTTCCTTCAAGCACAGTGCTGTCTCTCAATGTCACTCTTACCTCTGTAGTCGAACATCAAGCTTTCTGCTTTGCAGGGCACTAAACTTGAGCATGTTTCTATTTCTCAGCAAAGATTTATATGAATTCTATGTATTTCTTACATTCCATAGAATTCAATCCGCCACAATCTCTCTCTGAACCGTTACTTCATCAAAGTGCCGCGTTCCCAGGAAGAACCAGGCAAAGGCTCCTTTTGGAAGATAGACCCTGCCTCTGAGAGCAAACTGGTGGAGCAGGCATTCAGAAAACGGCGGCCTCGGGGCGTGCCCTGCTTCAGAACCCCTTTGGGGCCACTGTCCTCTAGGTAAGGAGACGAAGAGCTGCAGGACCTCATCATGGCCAAGCAATGCACCTTCACCTTCAGTATGCTGGTGGTCCTTCAAAAATGAAGGACCTTCCAAAAAAGAAGTGAGCATGGCATAAGCCTTAAGCCCCTGCCTGCTCACTTACTGCTGGCTTCTGTGTCTGACTGCACAGGAGCATCTTGGGGGTGCCAGCCCCATCTCACTGCCTTCTTCTCTTTGATGGGCATGAGGTGGTGCTGCCTCTGGCTGCCCAGGCCTCACTGAGTACCCAGCTCAGTTCATGGAGAGACAGAGAAAGTCATACTCCTGGAACTGCAATCGGTTAGCAGAATACAAAGGACACTAACCCTTTTCAAAGTGAACCTAACAAAACGACACTCCCTTTCTGAGTGCATCACTGTAAAAACCCATGTCTTCTTTTGGTGACCCAGGAGTGCCCCAGCTTCTCCCAACCACACAGGAGTGCTGTCTGCTCATTCCAGTGGTGCCCAGACCCCCGAGAGCCTGTCGAGGGAAGGGTCACCAGCCCCCCTGGAACCTGAGCCTGGTGGCTCACAGCCCAAACTTGCTGTCATCCAGGAGGCACGTTTTGCCCAGAGTGCACCAGGTGAGTCAGGGCAGGAGAGCAGGTGAGAGTCAGCAATGGGGCCTTTATACTTTCTCACAATACTGAGGGTTCTTTTGGAGGATTCAGAAAACCAGCAGCACTAGGAATGTGTAAAAACATGAATGTTCTTTAAATGACATTTTAGATGCCTGAAAGAATGTAGAAGTAACTTGCTTCATCGTTCAAAAATTCAAGAGAAACATCTCCACAAAATCTGTGAATTAGACAAAGCTGAGGCACTGATTGGAAGCAAAAATATGTACATTTAGTGAATAAGTAGACACTGCAGTTTATTTACAAATCCATAATACAGAATAAAATGTGCTTTGGGGAATTAAAAAAACAAATATATGGTGGGAAAATGTGCATTTTGACCACTTGGAATTGTGGCCCTGCTGGACCAGAGAACACCACTCCCTGATGCCCTGTCAACAGCACCTGACACCTATGTTTCTCTAGTGTAAACCCTAAAACCAAAAGGGCAAAGGCCTTTTTTTTTTTAAAATGAGAGTGGGTTTGAACTCGAGGCTTCATGCTCACAAAGCAGGTGCTCTGATGCTTGAGCCACACTTCCATTCCATTTTGCTCTGGTTATTTTGGAGATGGGGTCTTGTGAACTATTTTCCCAGACTGGCCTTGAAGCACTAGCCTCCCAAATAGCTAGGATTACAGGCGTGAGGCACTGGCACCTGGCTAGCATAGGCCTTAAGACAGCCAAGTCTGCTTTTGAACTTGGCGCATCCTTTCCACCAGGATGAAATCGTAGATTCTGGTGAGAATGGCCCTGCCTTTGCACTCAAGGGTAGCTCCTGCCTGTCTTTGTGTTGACATTGTTATGAGGGGAGAACCAAGAGAAGGGTGTTAACAAAAATCTAGGTGGACCAGAGACTGTGTTTTTACCAGTGAGGTACAGGAAACTCCTACTGATAGGTTACATTTCTATCACTAACTATTTCTATTACTAACTTTACTTGTAAGGTGAAATAGGGCCACCTCCTGTGTTTTAGACTAAAATTTTCATGTTGTTAATAAGTGCTTTAGTGTGGGGAAAATTTGTAAAAATAAAGGGCTCGTGAGCCAAGCCTCAGCCCCATTTTTGTCTTCCTCCCAACAGGGTCACCTCTCTCTAGTCAGCCTGTCTTAATCACCGTCCAGCGGCAGCTACCCCCAGCAATTAAGCCTGTCACCTACACTGTTGCGACCCCAGTGACCACCTCCACCTCCCAGCCACCTGTCGTGCAGACAGTTCATGTTGTCCACCAGATACCAGCGGTGTCAGTCACTAGTGTGGCTGGACTGGCCCCAGCAAACACGTACACAGTTGCTGGACAAGCCGTGGTTACTCAGGCGGCAGTGCTGGCTCCTCCTAAGGCTGAACCACAAGAGAATGGAGACCACAGGGAAGTCAAAGGTGAGCAAGGGAGAAGTGGTTCCTGTCAGCTTTTCAATCTTAGCAGTACACAAGGTTGTTCTCATGGGCTCCTTTGGGAGTGGAGTGCGGGGGAGAGTGTTGCTTTTTTATGGTACTTTATGGTGTTTCGGTTTATTTTTGGACAGTGCTAGGGTGGAACCCAGGGCCTTGTACACTCTAGGCAAGCCCTCTACCACTGAGCAACATCCCCAAGCTCCTGTGTAACTTGGTATTAAAAGTTGTATAGCAGGTCTCAGAACCAGGTGATTTTTTGGGTTTTTAAACAGGTGAGATTTTTTTTTTTAAATCAGCTTTCCAATAATACTAATTGTTGTACTGTCTCTTTTCCCTCTCTTTTAATTTCAGTGAAAGTAGAGCCTGTTCCCACAATTACCCATGCTGCACTAGGCACCGCGAGCCGAATCATCCAGGCATCACAGGGCACCCCTGTCCAGACAGTCACCATAGTACAGCAGGCACCTCTAGGTCAGCACCAGCTTCCAATAAGAACTGTAACGCAGAATGGGACTCATGTGGCACCAGTCCCCACTGCAGTGCACAGCCAGGTGAACAATGGTAAGAAACTCTGATTGCCATGTCCCTCATTGGCTAGCTGGGCCCTGAGGCCAGGAACAGATGTCCCTAATCCATGGAAGGTGGCTAACATTCCGTGTTGTGGTTGTCACAAACTTTGGTTTGTGTGTGTAGAAATGTTTGTGTTTCTTTTTTTTTTTCTTTTTCTCTTTTATTCATATGTGCACACAATGTTTGGGTCATTTCTCTCCCCTTCTCCCCACCCCCTCCCTTACCTACCCCACCATGTTTGTGTTTCTAAGAAGTAGGCACTGCAGTGATAACTGCAGGAGAACTAGGAACTGCTGAGAATTGGCTGTCCTGGGCTCCCATTACAGGACCCACCTGAGAAGAGAAGAGCTTCCCACACATGGAGATGAAAATATGTTTGCCTTTTGTAGATGACTGGCTATAGCCTAGGGGCAATCTGAAGTTTAGGTGATGGAACATCGCTTGTGAATGTCCTTGTGTTGTGCTGGAGTCATCTGTCTAGTGCCGCCATTCTTTGCATGGCAGTCTTGTTTACATTTGACGGTTTCTGAAAAGTTTGAAGAAAGTGTAGGTAGGGAATCCTGCTCTTTCTTCTGTGCGCTTTGCACTGAAAGCCCTTTGGAGATCCAGGGATGTAATAAACTCTGCCAGTGTTTTGAGAGGGACAAGTAGATGAGTCAAAACCTCTTTGCTCATACCAGGCAACTTGCCTTGTCCTTGTCCTATAGAGCTGAGTGAGTTAAAGAGGCCATCCTGGCTGGCTGTTCTGTTCAGTCCACTTAGGGGTGTGGGGTCCTTGAGGCTGGTTCCTCTTTTTTTTTTTTTTCCTTTTTGGTGGGACTGTGTTTTGAACTCAGGGCCTCACACTTGGAAAGCAAGTGCTTTACCACTTGAACCACACCTCCAGTCCATTTTGCTTTCATTATTTTGGAGATGGGGTCTTATAATACTGTTTGCCCCAGTTGGCCTTGAACTGTGATCCAATCTCAGCCTCCCAAGTTGCTAGGATTATAGGTGTGAGTCACTGGCACCAAGCTAGCACTGGGACCTTACAAAGGTATTTTCAAGATGGGTTCTAGCTCAGTGCAGAGTGCTTGCCTCATGTTCAAGTCCCTGGGTTTGATCTGTAGCCTTCTAGGTAGCTGGGACTTAGTGATGACCACTGCGCCTGGCTTCTTCCTCTCCTATTACATGCTTTTACTTCTAATTACTCTAGCTACACCTTGCAGTCCAGTGCTGAACAGTGAGGAACACAGAAGTCTTAGGACAGATGTCTTTGTTCTTGAGACTTCTAGTAGTTGTGGGCTTTTCATGTGGACTTCATTATAATGAGGAGTTTTTCTTCTATTCCTAGTGTGCTGAGTGTGTTGAAAGGATGCCAAATTTTGCCAAATGTTTTTTCTGTGCCAAGTAGGATGATCATTGGCTTCCCCCCTTACCCCCCACCCCCAACAGTGTAATATATTCCTTTGGCTTTACATGTTGACCTACACTTGGGCAAATCCTACTTGGTTGTGGTATATACTCCTTAATGTGCTTAATTTTAGTGGCAAATGGTTAGTTGAGGATTTTTGCATTTGTGTTCATGGAAGATATTGGTGTGTAGTACTCTCATGGTGTCTCTGCTGGCTTTGGTATTGGGGATGCTGCCCTCTTAGAATGAAGCAGGAAGTGTTTCTTCATCTATTTTTTGGGAAGAATTTGAGGACTGGTGTTAGTTCCTTATATGTCTGGTTGAGGCCTATAAATGTAGCTCAGAGTAGAGTGCTTGCCTAGCACCCTACTAGTGTGAGGCCCTTGGTCTGATCCCCAGCACCACAAAATACAAAACAGCAATGACAAATCAACATTTGGTAGACCATGTCTGGGGGCTTTTCTTTCTTAGGAAATTTCTGGCTATTTATTAGTCTCTTTACTTTCCAAAGATTAGTTTAGAGTTTGTCTTTCTCTCTCTCTCTCTCTCTCTCTCTCTCTCTCTCTCTCTCTCTCTCTCTCTCTTTTTGGTGATATATAGCCCATACTGGCCTTGAACTTGAAATCTTCCTGGGATCATAGGCTTATACTGTCATGCCCAGCTTAGTCTGTCCTTTTGTGACATTGATAATAATCTCATACTTTATGTTTGAGAAGTGTTTCTTCCAGCTATTTTAAATCTGCTAAATGAATTTAAAGACTGGGGTCTGAGCTCCTTCTCTTATGTGTAGCATTTTTAGGAATTCTGAGTACTTTTGAAGTAGCAGCCTAGAATTTTTCCTTCCCTTCTTATGTGCTTCATTCTGTTGTCTCTTACAAGTTGTCTTATTTTTTTTTTTTTTGGCAGTACTGGGGTTTGAACTCAGGGCTTTGTGGTTACTAGGCAGATGCTCAAGCACTTGAGCCATACCTTCAGCCCCCCCAAGGTAATTTTAATGTTTCAACTTCTTACACTGAAAAGTAAGCACAGAAACCTCATTTTCTTTTGCTCAGCATGGGCTAGAGTGTCTTTTAAGTTGCTGCAGCCTGTGTTGGGGCAAGTGGAGCAGGGAAGCTTTTTCCCTCTGGATACCCTGTGTTAGTGGCTCTCCATGCAACCCTCAACATGTTCTGTGTCCTGGTGTCCTCTAACTCTGAGTTACTCCTTGGTAACCTGGACTCTATCATGGAACTCCTGGATGTGCCCCTGTGAGGGGTGTGTATATGTTTGTTCGTTTGTTGGTACTGGGGTTTGAACTCAGGAACTCCCACTTGCTAGGCAGATACTCTACCACTTGAGCCATGCCCTCAGCCTGTTCAGCTTTAGCTCTTTTTCAGATTGGATCTTGACTTTTTGCCCAGGTTGGCCTGGACCATGATCCTCTTGTTTATACCTCCCACATAATTGAGATGTCAAGCATGCATCACCACACTCAAGTTTTTGTTTGCCTGGTCTGGCCTCAAACTTCTGTCTTCTATCCTCCTGGATTATAGGCGTGAGCCACTGTGCCCAGCTCCCTGTGAGTTTTCCTTCAGAGCACACACTTGTGCCAGGCTTTGCTCATGGGCCTAAGGTGCTGTAACCATGGGCACCTCAGAGTGTTGAGCTGCAGGGGGACCGTGGTCCAGGCAGAGGCACCTTTCCAAGTCCAGTCTGTGGTGGAGCCTCTTGCTGCAGATCCTGGGGCTGCTCACAGGTCCTCTTATGGTCTGACCCCTCCTAGGCTTTCCTTCTGGTCCTTCTGTGGTCACAGGCACTCAGGTCTTTCCTGAGACTTTGGGGCCTGGCCTTCTGCCTTGGGGGGAGGGAGAGCAAGAAGGCTGCTGACCTCCTGGTTCCCCAGTATCTCTGAGGGGTCCATGCCAGTGTTCATTGTTGTTCTGGAGAGTGCTCACCACACTGTGGAGCCTCTTATAGGAGGATGCAGCCCCCATCCCTCCCAACTTGTGCTGCTTGTGAGGGAGTCCTTGGAAGGTATGGCCCTGCTTGTATCCATCTAGGCCCCTGACGGGTTCTGTGGCATGGATGGTGCAGTTAGGGCTCCTATTTGCATGAGTGGAGTCATGGGTAGACTGTGTGCTTCATACTGTGGTGACTTATCCCAGTGTTTCTGTGGGCTCCAGCTCTCCAGGAATCATTTGCATTGGGCATTAGGCGGAACAGAGTATCTGCTTGGCTGGCAGGGCTGTTTGCCTGGGGTGTCCTTTGACTGCTGGGTGTAGGAGGGAATTCAGGCTCCCCTAGGGTGAGAGGAGGGGTCAGTGAGACCATGTAGAGAGGCTGTAGCCAGGATATCTGCCCTCAGCCTAGCCCCAGGGGCAAGCTGGGACCAATTCTGCCTCTGCCACTATCTGCTGTGTCACTTCAGATGAGTGGCTGCACCTCTCTGCCTGCTGCCTATTCATATTCCATACTACACACTAAAGTTCATTTGTAACCCCAAAACCAATACTCACAGTGGCTTTTGGTCATTCATTGGTGGACAGGCATGCACAAAGCTGCAAAATATTTGAATCTCAGCTGAGGTGTAGCACTGCAGTATGAATACATGCGCTTTGGTACTCTATTTTTGCCACATCTTTTGGGGTTTTTGTGCTTTTGTTGGACGTTTTACTGTTTAAAATGGTCCAAGTGCTTTGCTGAAGTGGTCCTGTGAGCCTCAGTACAGGAGACTGTGAGGTCTCCTCAGAAAACACACACGTTACACGAGCTCCATTCAGGTGTGAGGTGTGGTGTGTTGGCTGTTAGTTTAATATGAGTGAAGTGTCAGTGTGCATTAAATAAGGTGTTTTTAACCAGAAACACAAGTAAGACTAGATTATGTAAAGTGCTGTGACTAGTGGCTCATTGGAACTAACCTGTGTCTGTGTTTTGTTGCTCAGTTCTGGACACCGGCCCATTTGTGTAGGCAGCAAACATATCCTGTAGCCGTTGATGTTGGGCCTGGAGCAGGAAATGCATCTGTCAGTTGCAGCTGGATGTGTCAGTGTCCGTGGGCTCCTGGAGGGAGTGCAGCTCAGGGTACACACAGGAAGCACAGGACCAGCCTGCAGTGCATCAGCAGGCTGTGGTATAGGATTGGCCCAGTTGTTACCAATTTGGGGAGAGCTTTGGGGTCACTGTGGCCAGTGACAAGGGAGTTCCTCCTGAGGGAGGTGTGGTGAGCAGGGCCAGACTATTGTTAGTGGAGCATTGTTACTTCTTTCCCTCATATCATGTGCCAATCTGTGCACATGGGTCATAGGTTAGCTCTCCTCTAAGCTTCCCTTTCCTGCCTCACAGGGCATATGAGAGAATCACATGATGAGTGGTCCATGGATTTCAGTGTTCCAGTTACTTGCTCCAGTCCTTGTATTTGAGCTAGGTTTCTTTTTGTGGTAGCTATTGATCAGTAGGATTGATCACTGTCATTTTTCTTCTCTGATCCCATAAAGATGGAACTGGTTCCTGTGATTTGGATGTCTTCTCACCACTCATCCCAGGTGTAGATCAGCACAAATTGTGTGGCCATAGTTTGCACAGGTGGACACCTAGAGCTCAGGTGTTTTTTTGAAAGGAGAATAGTTAGTCGTAATTGCAAAATTGGTCTCTGTGGTATGGCCTCCTCTGGTAGTCCCTCACTGCCCATAAGAATTGGAGACCAGTTTGTCCCCCACAGCTAGGCCACAGACTGACAGCAACTGGAGGGCCACATGCCCAGATTGGAGCACCAGAAGCCCAGGACCAGTTTTTTCAAGTCAGGCTGAAAAGACCTGTCCAGCCCCACAGGTTCTGCTTTGCCTTGAGCAGCCCAACTCTCCCTCCCAGAGAAGCCTCAAGCCTTCTGTCTGGTACCTGTTCCCTGTGTCCCTGGCTCCTTCTCCATCCCTGCTTCCTCCCTGTGTTGTCATGTTTGCTTAGGAAGCACCTTGGAGGTCGGATCAGGACTTGAGCACCCCTGACCTTGTCCCAGTACCTGTGTGAAGTCCATATGACTGTACTTGTCTATCTTCAGGATGCTCCTTGCAGCCCATGTGGGTCTGTCTTAGAGCAGCACTCCCTCACTGCCTTGGCTTCTAGACTTTCTCAGAAGTCTTCTACTCAGCATGTGTCAGTCCTCCAACTCTATTCTTTTTTAAAATGGTTGTGGGTGTTCTGGGCCTTTTCCACATGAATTTTAGAAGCCTGCTGGCATTTTGGTCAGGTTGGTGTTGCGTACAACACCAGTGTGGGCATCTGAACAGGACCAGAGTGTCTGGGTATACATACCATGGGTTCAGTTAGCTTTATTCCACATAGCCTTTCTCTTTAGTTCACTTAGCTTCAAATTCTATTTTGTAGAAGGAAATCCTTCCAGTAGCCCTGTGCCTGCTAACATGACCTATAAAATTCCTCACATTTGAGAGCTTGGGGTGGACTCCCTGTACTTGAAGCTTTTACATTGTTAGAAAGCTGTCAGCATGAGGGCAGTAGCAGCACAAGCACTCATGATTTCATGCCATCCATATAGTAGGAGGGCCTGGGCACCCAGTAGCTAGGAATGGGTGTGTGCTCAGGAGACCCACAGGCTGCCTCTCTTCAGTGCATTTACTTATTCAAGTGGTCCTGTCTGGTGCCATATGACTCCAGTGCAAATTGGAGCCTTACATCTTGTTGGTTGGTGCTGAGGATTAAACCCAGGGCCTTAGCAGTACTGGGATTTGAACTGAGGGCCTCACAGTTGCTAGACAGCACTCTGGTACCACTTGAGCTACTCCACCAGCCCCTGCTCTGGTTATTTTTGAGATAGCTGCTCACTTTTTGCCTGAACAACATTCCTCCTAGTTTTGCTTCCCATGATATTGGATGACAGGCACATGCCATTGCTCCCAGCTATTGATCAACATGAGGGTCTCACAAACTTTTGCCTGGGCTGGCCTTGAGCCTTGATCCTCCCAGTCTCTGCCTCCCAAATAGCTAGGGTTACAGGTGTGAGTCATGGGTGGCTGGCTTTAATGAGCCTTTTTTTTTTTTTGTGGCACTGTGGTTTGAACTCAGGACCTCACACTTGATAGGCAGGTGCTCTACCACTTGAGCCACTCTGCAGCCTTTTTTTCTGATGGGTTTTTTCAGGGTCTTATAAACTACTTGCCCATGGCTGGTTTTAAACCATAATTCTCCTGCTCTCTGCCTCCTGAGTAGCTGGGATTATAGACATCAGCCTCTGGCAGCTGACTTTAATGAGCTTTTTAAGATGACGGATGAGATAGAGGTCAGTGTCTCCTAAGAGTACACGTGGACCCCAGAAATGCATGTGGCCTGCAGCCATCACCACAGCAGCCTCTTGTCCAACTTGCTGTTACTCCTGCACACTGAGTCAGAGGAGCCAATTTCAGCAACCACTGGTCATCATTCCTATGAGGGTCACATTTAGCCTGGCCCTGGTCCTGTGGGGCTGATGTCCATGCATGCTGCAGCTCAGGAATCTTAGTCTCAAGCAGCTTACTCTCCAGCCTCCCTTTGTGCTCTGTACCTCCCTGCACTCTGCTGAGATGTCACTGCCTTTTCAGGCTTACATGTGCACCCCTGCTGCTGTGATGTGGGCTCCCAGAGACAGCCTGCTCTGAGGGGAGGGCTGAGAGATGCACATATGTTTCAAAGACCTTTCCATTTCTTTGGTCTGTGTCATTTCATGTTACCAACTGCACTGTTGAGAGTTAGGCTCCTCTGTTAGGTGTCTGTTTTAGTCTATTTGTGGTACTGCAACAGCACCTCTGACACTGGGTAATTTCGTAGTGAACTGGAATTTATTGGTCTAGAGCTGTGAAGGATGGAAGGCCCAGTATGAAGAAGGCAAAGGCCTTCATGTAGCATTGACATGTGTTGAAGGAGTTTTGTGGGAGAAGGCAGGGGTGTAAGCTTTTTTATAATGAACCTACTCCCGTTCTAATGGCATTAGTCCACTTGTGAGAGCAGAATCTTTGCACCCTAATCCCCTGTCTATGCTGGTATACTCTCAGTGCATTGAAGCCACAGTAGTGACCTTGTCTCCTGGGTTGGTGCTTCTCAGACACTGCTATGTGTGTGCACCTTCAGGGGTGAAGGTCAGCACAGCTCCTCTTCCTCACATGGTAGGCCAAGCAGAGCCACCCAAGTGGGGAGGCTCTCCTGCCTGCACTGGGCCCCAGGTCTCTTCCTAAGCCCTGTCAGTGCGGCTCCTTTGTTCTTCTGCTGCGCGGGGTGGAAAGCACACACGACTAGGGCTGAGGAGAAACCTCTTATATGAGACTGTGGGGTCAGGAGTGATGATGTTGGCCACAGGACTTCTAGGCCAGACAATTAGGTCCTCAGACCTCATGTCCTGAACCCACATCCTAGGGCCAACCAAACAACTGGCCAAGCTCAGCATCCATCACGTCAGGAAGAGCCAAGAACAGAGGCTATGTCCTTGTCCAGAGGACCATGAGCCTGAGGTGGGTATAGCCGTGCTATTTCCTATGACCTGAAAAGGTGGAATCTTGACTGCTGCTGCCTTTGTGCTTGTGTTTGAGCTATGGTTCTTTTTTTTTTTTTGTGGTGGGACTGGAGTCTAAACTTGAGGCTTCAAGCTTGCAAAGCAGGTGCTTTGAGCCACACCTCCTGTCCATTTTTCTCATTATTTTGGAGATGGAGTCTTGTGAATTATTTGTCCAGGCTGGCCTCAAACTGCCATTCTCCCAATCTCAGTCTCCCAAGTAGCTAGGGTTACAGACGTGAATCTCTGGTGACCAGCTGTGGTTGAGTTTAACGGGCCACCTGAAGGTGTACGCTCTGAAGTGCCCTTGACAGCCTCAAGGGACTCCACTCTGCAGCTGAGCTAGCGGCAGTGAATTGGTTCTGGGCCTATGAAAAGGGCCCGTAGTGTCTGCGGTTGGAGGAGGGTGCGTTCCATAGCCAGTATGTGTTCAGTCTAGGGCGTACAGCTTGCCTCTCAGCACATCTCAGTCCCCTGGTGATTTGATGACATGTCATAGGCACACCACCAACAGTAATGAGAATAGCATGACTTTGAAAGAGGTGATGGCAGTCTCCCATTGGTCCCTTGCATGTTAGGGCTGTGCAAAGAAACAGTCCCAGTAGGGTTGCATATGTGTATTGAATGCCTACAAATGTGTTCATGTATATGAGGAGAGAAACCTTGAGGAGTCTGCTCACTTAGTCACAGGGCCTGCAGAGTCAGAGTCCTGCAGAGCAGACTGGAGCTTCATGAAGTCTGTTACACTAAATCCAAAAGCCAAGTGGAGGCAGGGTCCTTCCTCCTCCAGAGCCTCAGTCTTCTAGTTCTTCAGTTAATCAGATGAGGCAGGTAATCTGTTCTGCTCAGTGTTTACTTACTTAAATGTTAATCTCATCTAAATAGCATCACAGAAACTCTGAGAATATTTATTTTCATCAGTACTGGAGTTTGAACTCAGGGTTTTGTGCTGGCTAAGCAGGAATTCTACAACTTAAGCCAGACCTCCAGCCCTTTTCGCATTGGTTACTTTTGAGATAGGGTCTCACTTTTACAGCCAGGCCAGCCTGGATCATGATCTTCCTATCTGTGCTTTTCTGTTCAGCTGGGATAAATGACAGGTGTGTGCCACCACATCCATCCATTGGTTGAGATGAGGCCTTATGAATTTTGCCTGAATTGGTCTCAAACTGTGATCCTCCCACCTTCTGCCTCCTGAGTAGTTTGGATTATAGGTTTGAGCTTGCATCCCAGCCTCAAATATCTGGGCACCATGGCTCAGCCAAGTTGACATCTAACATTACCCATCACATCTCAGTTGGAAATGTGGCCCTTAAAATATTAGTCAGCTGTAGCTATCTGGGCCATTCTCCTTTTCATTCTTGCTCTGCATGCTCTTTGGACTGACCCAGGAGTGCACTGTAAAAAACACAGTTGAGAAACAGCTGATCTTCTGTGAACTACAACAACCCTTCTCCCTTCTTTTTTTTCCTGTCTTTTTTTTAATGGTACCAGGGTTTGAACTCAGGGCCTCATGTTTGCTAGGCAGTCACTCTACCACTTAAGCTACTCTGCCAGCCCTGTTTTGTGTTGGGTTTTTTTAAGATAGGGTCTTTCGAACTATGTGCCCAAGCTGACTTTGAACCTTGATCCTCTCTGCCTCCTGAGAAGCTAGGATTACAGGCAAGAGCCACCAGTGCCAAGCAATTCCCTCCTTTTAGGAAGCACTTAACACAGGGAAGCAACAAGTGATCTCTGTACAAGGGGGACAGAGCAGAGGCCTCCCTGTCTGTCTTGAGACCATGGCTGGACTTGAGCATCAGTTGTTAATAAAAATACCCACTGGTCAGCTTTCCTGGTCCCCATGGATCAACCCATGTCCATCCACACTGTGGGTTGTCCCTCAGGTCCTATATAAGGCTCAAGGGGTCTGGAGTGTTGGGCCCTGTAGTAGAAGGGTTACCTATGAGTGTGGGGTCTGATGGGCCCTTAGGATAGAAGGTTTACTCATGAGTATGAGTTCTGATTTGCCGTCTCTTCAGCAGCAGCAAGTCCCCTACACATGTTGGCAACCCACGCATCAGCATCAGCGTCCCTGCCCACAAAGCGCCAGAACGGTGACCAGACAGAGCAGCCAGAGCTCAAGCGGATCAAAGCGGAAGACAGTGAGAGCATCGTCATTGCCCTGAGTGTGGACGCGCCACCAGCAGCCGTGAGGGAAAAGGGGACCCAAAACTAGTGCTGGGAGAGCTTTTCTTACTTAAAACATCATTAGTGGTGCCAAAAGGAGCCGTCGCCTCTCAGCCATGCTCCTCTCGGTGGGTAAAGGGCCCTGTGGTTGGACTTCACCTCTCAGCACTGAAAACCCAGGTGGCCTTAAAACTCCCTACCTAAAGACAGAAGTCACACTTGAACAGACCCCAGCGGGGAGCACTTGCTGGGCTGCTGCTTGTGGGCTCCGCTTTTAACTATGAGCAAGAACTCTTGGTCCTTCCTGGGGGACAGAGCCTCATGTGAGGACAAACGGTCAGCACCTGTGTGGGTGGATCTCACAAGACTGGGCTGTCCTCCAAGGGACAGGGCTGGAGCCACCCACCACCCTCACAGGAGACAAGACAGTATTTTGTTGTTCACATGTGGAATTAGAATATTTTGAGGTGTACTTTCTTTACAATAATGGGGTCTTTGACATTTCACATCACTCCGTTTCTACTCTGGAAATTTTGGAATCACAGGACCTTTCATGTGAATTATTTTAGGGAAAAAGGCAACGTCATTTTGTTTGTTTCTGTGGTTTGTTTTCAGCCCATGGAATGGTTTGCTCTTGTCTGTCCTGTCAACGTCCAGGTGGTGCTCCTGTCGGACACCTGCACGTATCCGTGATAGAGCAGTTGCTTGATGAATTTAACCCCCCAGTTCCTCCCCCGGTCAGTTATAGGGCAGATGGTGCCACGGCTGCACGGACCCATGAGGCCAGGGAGCAGCGGGACAGAAGGGAAGGCCAGGATGCATCTGAGCTGCACGACCTGCTCTTCTTGCTGGTTTTTGTTGTGTTTTCTTTTTGTTGACTTTGTCCCTGGCATAATTTCCCACTTTAAGTAAAACAAATCTCCCCAGTATTGTGTATGTTTAAAACGACAGAACCCGTACTTCCTCCTTTGGTAAAAAGAGTCAGTCTTCATCATATACCTTTTCAAGCCAAGATCACAGATCTCTCGTGGTACCTGTGATACTGTAGGTGTCCTTCCCGGCGCCTGGCATCGTCTGACCAGCTGTCTACTTTTGTGCTGCAGTTTCCCCAGTTGACACGAGCCCCTGCACTGTGGAGGAGACGTTGCCAGGTAACGAGAGGGTCTGGAAGCAAGCGTCCTGCCGCCATGTGCTGGAGGCCTCTGGCCATGTTCTGATTCGCAGTAGGAGGTTTTCCTGGTCTCTCAGAACCATCCTACCAGAAATGAAATCACGAGGGAAGGAAAGCAGAGGTAGGAGGCGGCAGCTTCAGCCCACCATCCTTGGGAACAGCGCCACTCACCTTCCAGAGTGCTCCAGGTTAGGGCTGGGCAGCAGTAGGACAGAGAGGGCTTTAGCCTTATTGTGCGTTTTTTAATGTCATCATCATAACATTATTTATTTAAATGTAGTTATTTTGGTATTTAATTTTTTTTAAAGAGAGGGAAAAAAAACCTGTATTTTCCTGGTGGAATGAAATGGCTCAGAATGGTATATTTAGGCAATTTTAAAACATTTATTATTTACATAAAGACCAAATATACGTCTGTTCTAAGTATTGCGTGTCACCCACAGTATGGAGCTGTCACATGTTACTACAGATGATACGTATTAAAATTATGAAGTTACTGCACACTAGCTGGATTTATAAAAAAATAAAAGTGAGAGATCATATGAGCGAGCCCGTGTGTGTGCCAGTAGCAAAGTCCGCCTTCAGAGCCCTCTGTGCAGCAGTCTGCATCCTCCATGCACTTTACAGATGCCTTGGAATGTGCACTTCTTATTCAGAAGGTTTGCAGTTTGCAAAATTCTTTGGCATATGGTGTGTCCTGCGCATGGGTCCAGATCTCTCGGTCTCAGCTTGCATGGTGCTCTGTTGCCAGCCAGGAGGGCAGGTGGGCTGTGCTTCCCAGAGACATCTGAACCTCAGCACATGACCATCCAGAAGGACTTGGGTACTTTCCCTGTGTAAGCATAGTTTGTTGACTGATTATGTCTAAACTTAAAACAGACTGTGGGTCTGGAGGGGTTTGTTTCTGTTGGGGTCATAGATCAGAAAAATGCCCAACTTCAGAATTTTAAAGATGGGAGGAGGGTTGTTTCTTAAATGCTTCGAAGGTGGTATTCTCAGTCTTGATTCCAGAATGAAGTAGATGCTCCTCTTTCTCCTACTCGCTGCTATACACACCTTGCTGCTGCTTTGGCTCATAGAATCTAAGGCTGTGAAGAAGAATCATGGCTTAACAAACTACCATGCCCAGGTTTTCTCTCCAGTGTTTAGGACACTGTGTTTGAGTTTTGTGTTTAGCTGAGTTTCCAAGAGACCCCATACACCAGGGTGCTGGGCTTCTGCCACTGCAGCTCTGCTCAGCATCTGCTGCTCATGGCTGCCACAGAGCTGTCTTTCCTTTCTACCACAACTCCCAGCTCCATAGTGGCTCCTCAGTGTCTTACTCTCAAGATGTCTCTGTTTGGTCTTTGCCAAACTTCTGAGCTCCCTCAGGGACTAGCACCTTGCTCTCAGCTCTGCCCTGAACCAAACAAGAACACAAGCGAAACTCACCTAAGTCCCTGAGTACGTAGTGCATCCCAAGAGTGTGAATCACCCTCTTCATTCATGCAGAATATGTGCGTGTGGACAGCTGGTCTCCTTAAATCTCCCACCTCGTTTTCCTCTGCTGGGGTCACAGAGTAGCTTTAGTCATGGTCAAAAGGGACAGCGAGTGTCAGAACTTGGGATTGTCTATTCTCTGTGACACAGGAGAGAAGCGACAATCTTGAAGTCCAAACGGCTGCGATTCTAGACAAAGTAGAGTGGTGATCTGTGTGCAAAGATTTGAAATTTAAAAAAAAAAGTACCAAGTTCCTGAAATTCAATAAAGTATTTTTATTAATTTTAATTGAATACAGAGTATCATTGTCGTTTTGATAAATAGACATTTCTGTTTTACTTTTTAGCCTATGCGCTCTTCTGAGTGCACAGAGGCCTTGCACCTTGGGGAGACTTTGCCAGGTGTGTGCTGATTGCTAGCAGTTGTGGGCTCCCCCTGGAGAGAAGGGTTTTGATCATCTTCATGGGACAAGGCACAGTGGCACAGGCAGTGGTAATGATGTCTTGCTAACTTTCTGACAGAGTTTTCCAAGGTATTTCAAAACTTACTTGTCCCTGCCATTTCTTCTGCACGCTTGCCCTTCAACCTAAGGGTCAAAATCAGTGCAAACAACTTGATACGGCAAAAGAAAATCTTTACAAAATGGTACATGAATGCTGAGGTTCTCAAATGACGCTACTGTAGTCTGTGCATGGAGTGCTGGTGGCCTAGTGTTCGCAGGCATCATCAGTGCTGACCCAGTGCAGGGGAGGAGGTGGTCCTGAAATGCTGACACGGGATATGATCCTGGGAAATAGTGCTCAAATGCAGGCTTCCCTGCCTGCACGGACTCCTGCTCAGAGACAGCTCATGTCAGCATAAAGGAGTTGACTGTCTTATCATCTGTCTTCTGGCTCAGGCAGCAGCCATTAGCAATTTGACAGATGTGTTGTCCATTTGCATTAGTAGGTACTTGGACTTACATTTTTACATTCTGCTCTCAACACCCCCCCCCCCCACCCTCGTGGGAAAAGTTTTTTCTAGCAAATTGCTAGGTTCACTGTATTGAAGTTAAACTGGGTAAGGTGGAAGAAACAGCCATCTTGGAGGATAACTGACTTCATCCAAGACAGAAGCTGCAGAGCGGAGCCTCCAAGCAGGACAGTGCAGTGATTCTGGTAAGAGGCTTGGTAGCCAGAGGCAATGCTGGTTATTGTGGGGCGGCACAACAGAGTATCACTGCTCCTGTAGGTATAAGATGCTAACCTGCATGCAGCACCATGATAAGTCCAGGCCTGAACTTGGAGAGATGAAAGATGCCAGAGACTGTGACAGCTTTAACACTGCCCCACTGAGCAGAACTCCTTGTGGATTTCTGTGGACACAGTGGTAAACTGACATAGAGCTTGCTGTGTTAGAACTTTTAAGGTGATGTCTCTGGTGACAGGAGTACATCTGTGGCAATAGATCTTCAAAGGCCCCAGGGCCACCCACGCTCTCAGTGGGTGCAGTTGTTATCTGTTGACAGATTGTAAAGCCACTGTCTCAGCCCTGTGGAAGTGAATAGTTCAAAAGCAAATAGGCAGATTGGGGGTAAGAGATTACAGCTGGAAGAACCAACCATGGATGACACTTATGGCTTGGCCTGGCCTACACTGGGGCAGCCCAAATAAGGAGACGAATATAAAGTGCCAGGAGGAGCCCTCTCCCCTCATGGCAGGTGTCCCGGGAATGTCCATGACCAGGGGAAAATGGTGGCCCGATAATGCTATCAGCAGCCTTGTGAACACTGAGGATTCAAGGTCCTTCACTCTGACTAGAGGAACTGGGAAATGGGGCACAGGGAGTCCAAGGAGGGAGAGGGATCCATTACTGCTCACTGTTTCCATTTTCTCTCTCCACTTTGGCCCAAGCTGAACCAGTCTTAGGAATGGGAACACACAGGAAGTCTAAGAACCTGAGTTTTTTAGCTAACAGCAAGAAGGGGCCTGGGAGACACAGTGTGAGGGAGACCAGAGAAAAACTGTAACAGTACACCCTGGGTGTCTGCCCTGCCGCAAGCTACCATGGCAAAACTGACCTGAAAGAGCCATGGAATTGCCGCAGTGCTGCATGCAAGCTCTGATGTGAATAGCTCTGCATGGGCTGGGATGATCGCACATTGGAACCACTGCTCCAAAAGGAGTGGGCGCCACTAAACAAAACTGGACTTTCCAAAGTGGGCAAAGCATCCATAAGTATTCAACATACTTTCTCAACCCCAAAGAGGTCAGACCTCAACTCTAAGATGATCATTAGAGAACAGTGACAACCATGTTTCACACAGGCAAAATACTCCAAAGTTCTAGAACCTAGTAACTGAAAGGTGCCTCATGCCTGAAATCCTAGCTACTTGGGAAGTATAAATAGGATTGGAGTCCAAGCCAATCTGGGCATAGCCAGAGCAAGCCGGGCACTGGTGGCTCACATCTGCAAACCTAGCTACTCAGGAGGCAGAGATCAGGAGGATTGCAGTTCAAAGCCAGCCTAGGCAAATAGTTGTTCTTGAGACTCTGTGTTGAAAATACCCAACACTGAACAGGGCTGGTGGAGTGGCTCAAGTGGTAGAGCACCTGCCTAGCAAGTATGAGACCCTGAGATCAAACCCAAAAAAATAAAATAAAATAAAATAAAAAAACCCTGAAATGAAAGACTGACTTCATTGGACAGGAAAACATTTGGAAACAAAAATAATTGAGCTTCAGGAATGTGTAAGACATTTTGGAAGTGCCAGGTATGTGTGCCTCTAGAGTCCCAGCAAAAGGAGAAAAGACACTGGTGTAAAAAATTTAAAAAGTATTTTAGGAACTTGGCATCTCAATTCCTGGTCAATGGAGAGACTGCAGTCGTCTGAGGTCTCTTCAATGAAGGCTACATCATCTTAGGTTCATGGAGGATAACTAGTCAGTCATCCTAGGTCTGTGTAGTTTGACTACAGTCATGTCAGATCCATATAGAGGATGTACATCCAAATGACAAGTTTCTCTCGGAAACTTCAGAGGCCAGAATACTAGAAAAATTTAAAGGAATAAATACTGTCAGAATACTCGTTCCATCGGAAATACCAGGAGCACAAGTACAATAAGCACACTCCTGGATAAAGAAAAAGAGAACTACTCCCCACTGGAGCTGCTGTAACAAAATGCTGAGGGAAGTCTGATTTTTTGTTTGCTTTTTAATTTTTTTGCTTTGTTTTTAAATTTAACAGGTAAAAGCAGAGAATCTTGGCCCCTGAGGAGTGAAGAAGGTAATGAAAATGGTGTCTATCTGCAGCAAACTCACTTTTTCCCCTAAGCTCTTTAAGTATGAGTGATCCTTCAAAGCAAAGCTTGTAACATGCCCTGAGGATGGTCAGTGTATTTACTTGGAATATTGTTAACCAAATTACAATGTAAAAGTTCATTTTGCTGGAAGGGGTAAATCTAACTTGAAGTAACCGAAAAGCTCACTTTCATATTGTACTCTCAAGAGCAATCAATAACTCTTAACAAAGATATGAAGTTATGAAATGATGATAAAACATTTGCAAGCAATTCCAAAGAAGGCAGGAAAAATGAAACCACAGGGAGAGGACAGGCCAAAAACACTATGATAGAAGCCGCAATTACTACATTAAATGCAAATGGTTGGAACACCAAGTAAAGACATTGGGTTGGATCAAAAAATAAGGCCCAACATGATCTTCAGACAGGTTCAAATGGTAACAGTATATCATACAAACACATCAGAAGAAGGCTGGGGTGGGCAGAGTTCAGGATAAAGATGGTTACAGGGATAAAGGACATTCATTACACAGCACATAAGTCAGCTCACAGAGAAGATACAATCACCCTAATGTTTATGAACCTGGCCACAGACCCTAGTAAATTAGGACCCAGGCCTGGAGGTGCAACTCAGCATCAGACCATGCATGAGGCACTGAGTTAAGAGTCCCAGCACTAAGAGTGAGTGAATGAATGAACCAAAAATTGAGAGAACTACAAGGAGAAAATACCTAACACAAAAAGGGCTGGTGGAGTGGCTGAGTTCAAGCCCCAGTACCATAAAAAAATAAAATAGTGGAATTTTGGGGGAAGAGGGACTTTGAACTCAGGACCTCACACTTGCTAGGCAGGTGTTCTTCCACTTAAGCCACTCCACCAGCTCTTTTTCTATATTGGGTATTTTTGAGGTAGGGTCTCATGAACTAATTGCCTAGCTGGCTTGGAACCGAGGTCCTCTTGATCTCTGCCTCCTGAGTAGCTGGGATTTACAGGCCTGAGCCACTGACACCTGGCCAATACTGGAATTTTATAGTATTAAAATGCCAGTGTCAGAAAAGCCCTCAGGCACCTGCATTTCCATTTTAAAGTAGCAAAGAACAAACAATCCAAAGCAGTCCATAAAATTGAAGGGATAAAAATCAATTAAAGTTGATTTTTTGGGAAAAAAAAAATTCTAGTGAGAATGACCAAGGCACAAATTCCCAGCTTCATAAATGAAAGGAGGAATGTTTACTCCTGGCATTCTAGTGACCTATTACTCACCCGTGGACCCTGGGAAGATGAGACAAGTTTAGTCACTCATGAGGAAGAGGGCACACAGGGCTGCAGGAGGCAGGCTGTGAGGTATCCAGACATGGTTGGCTTGGTCCAGTGGCTCACTGGGCAGGGAGGGACCTGAACCCTACTCCTCAGGAGCAGTGGGGCTGTACCTGGTGTGTGACAAGGTGTTCATCATCAGTGCAGAGTGATCAGGAACCTACAGCAAGGCTGCTATAAGGCCCCCCACTCCACCCACTTTTGAGGAAGCATACAGTGGAACCTGAATTTCAGGCCTGAAACCATTAAAAGGGTAACAGGAATCCTGTGAAAACATCTGTAATCCTGGCTATTCAGGAAGCAGAGATCAGGAGGATTATGTTTTGAAGCAAGCCCTGAGTCAACAGTTTGCAAGACCCTATCTCACAAATACCCCAAACAAAAAAGGACTGGTGGAGTGGCTCTAGTAATAGAGCTCCTGCTTAGCAAGCACAAGGCCTTGAGTTCAAACCCAAGTACTACCAAAGAAAAATTCAAAAAAGCAGAATGGACAGTCTCCTTAAATCGAGGGGATGTGGCTCAAAGTGGCAGAGCACCTGTCTAGCAAATGGGAGGCCCTGAGTTCAACTACCATGTTCAAGAGATAAAGAGGAGAGGAGAGAAAAACATTGAATTAGTAATTCCAAACCTAAGGAGTATTGTCATGGAAGGTGACAGAGTAGAAAGCCCTAGGAGTAGGTCCCTGCAGCAAGGCAACAAGAGTGCAGGAACCCATCCAAACCAACCACTGTGGTTGGTCTGAGCAGATGTTGGCAGCCTGGAGGGAGAGTGATGGGAGCCTGATACCGTCTTGTGAATTGGGCATTTTATGTCATGGTTGCCAGCGCCATCACCCAGCCCAGTGGCTATAGCCACAGTGGTAGAGCCAATAGTAGGGCAGCTTGCTTGTGTTTTGATCTGACAGCTCACTGAGCGGCAGCTGTGGGGTGTGTGGTATGGACAGGATGTGTGGGGTGTGCAAATTGTATGTCACTCCGACACACTCGAAGACCGTGATAGCGAGTTCCTGAATGACCTTTACAGTGTAGTATAAGCAAGCACTCCTCCCTTGGGCTGAGCTCACTGGCCGTGCATAGTTGTGTGGCCTGAGCACAGGCACCTGAACCCTGGGTGGGCTGGCAGCACAGGCTGCAGTGATGTAGAAGAGACTGTGGGAGTCAGCTCTCCCAGCTGTCCTCCTCTCCTGAAAGCCAGTAAACACTAAGAGATTTCTCAACTGCATTAAACCTGAAAGCAGCCAGACAAAAGGCCACGGGCTGTGACTGCAGTATAGGAAATGTCACACAGGCAAACCCAGAGGCAGTTGACTGTGGGTGCTCAGGCTGGAGAGAGGGCGGCTGTGGCCAAGGTTCCTGGTTCTCTGTGGAGGTGATGTCCAGCACTGAGCACATCCTCTGTCTTAGTCTACTTCATTTTATCACAGTGATGACACTGCTCTTGCGCTGGTTTTCACCATGTTCTGGGATGCTGGGTGGCTCCTCTTCCAGGTACCTGTCACACTCCTCCTGGGGACATCTTTCATCCAGAAACATGTGCACCACCCTTGAAAGACTGCAGAAGTAGTGGTTTTGACATGAGTTTGACGTGGAGATAGAGGAGGTAATTTCTTTCTTGAGTTAGAAAAGTAACTTGCTTTTAACCTTTATGTTCTTGTATTCAAATGAACATGTTAACCTTTGCTCACAGAACATGTGGCATGAGTTGTCACAGGCCCTGACTGGCAATAAATTCTTGCCTGCTGAATAATGACCATAGAGCAAGTTCATGTCCAACAGACATTCAAAGACAGGCCACTGTTGGTACGGAACACAGGAACCATCTTCCTGTCTCATCAGCCTTGTGCAGATGTGGACATTGAAGCAGGGATGCTGGCTTTCCTGGGGTCACCTGTCCATTGCCAAGGTCATAGAGGTGCCCTCTGGCATCTGGTCAGACCCTTGACTGTCATCTTCTCCACCTGCCCCAAGAAGCTCTGGGACAATTGGTCCTCAACTTACAGCCCAGAACTCATCTCCCAAGATGCAACCTGGGCTTCTGGCTGATGACAAGGAAGGGACCCTGGAGGCATGACAAGTACCAGAGGCTCAGCCAGGGCAGCCTACGGCCTGTGTTGGCAGCATTTCTCTTGGCACAGCTGTAGGAAGTCAATCCACTGCTATCTCACGTCTACTGCTTTTATTCAAATCCAGTGTACGTCGGCATTTTGGTGCTTGCTGCATAAGGCAAATGGTTTTAAATTTTTTTAATGCCAAAACCACAAATTACTGGCCTGACATCTTTGATACCAGAGTGTGACGATAATAACATCAGTGTAAGATTAAAAATCAGTGTCCCTTAGAAAAGTCCACACCAGGCAAAGCAGCTACTTAGGAGGCAAGAGGCAGGAGGATTGCAGCGGCCTGTGCGAAAGTGCAAGACCCCATCTGAAAAAGAAGTGAAGCAGAAGGGCTGGAGTGTGGTTCATGTGGTAGAGTGCCTGCCTAGCAAGCAGCCTGAGACCCCTAAAGAAAAACATACACCAAAAAATCCTCTGATATTATTAACAGGTTAAATCCAGCAATACTCAAGGATAACACACTGTGATCAAGTGGGTTTCTCTCAGGAAAGATTCAAAACTCAGTGTGAGACTGGTAGTGTAGCTCAGTGGGTCAGTGCTTGCATAGCATTTCTGAGACCCTGAGTTCAATCCCCAGCATCACACCAACAAAAAGGAGCTGATGGCTCATGCATGTAATCCCAGCACTTAGGAGGCTGAGGCAGGAGATCTCAAATTCAAGGCCTGGCTGGGCTACATAGCAAGACCTTGCCCACACACACACAAAGAAAACTCAGTGGTGTGATTCAGCACATGAATAGTAAAGAAAAACACACTGTCCCCACAGGTGCAGATAAGCCATTGAAGGGAATCAGACACCATTCCCATGGTGTGTGCAAGGGCCTCCTTCAAAGCCCTGCCAAAAGCCCTGTGTGATTCACTGTCCTCCTGGCCAGGGCCTACCCTGCCATGCTGTTCCCACCTCAGCAGACTGGGAACTCAGTGCGAGTTTGAATGGTGAACATGACAGAACCATCTGCAATGTCCACAGTACAACTGGAGATGCCAGAAGTAAACATGACCCTCACTCAGAGTAAGAGGAAGCCAGCTGAGGTTTACCAAGACCAACATGAGGATGGAGAGCTAGAAACCAACTTTGAACAAATAGCTAAGAACGCACAGAATGGGCAGGACAGTGGCAGATGACAACAGATAAAAATTGTCCCATTTGAAAGAAACAGAAAAAACATTTAACAAACGTGAACTGTTTCAGTGAGCGGTGGGACAACATAAGAGGTGCTATTAAGGGAACCTAATTTCCTAAAGGAGATAAGGGCAGAAAGACTGCTGAGTGAAATAATGCCTGGGATTTTCAGATTTGATGAAACCCATAAATTTAGATTCAGGTTTTGATTCAAGTAAATACAAAGAAAACCACACTCCATATCAGGTTTTCAAATCATAATTTTGTGCAATAGTTTTCTGTCGTCTTGAAGTAGAACACAAGTAGAAAAGGAAGGTTTGGTTCCCTTCAAGCAAAGAGAAGGGCTTTTTGTCATTTAAAAACAAGCAATATAGCTGGGCGCCAGCGGCTCATGCCTATAATCCTAGCTGCTTGGGAGGCTGGTATCAGGAGGATCCAGGTTCAAGACCAGCCCTGGCAAATAGTTCTCTAGATTCCCCATCACCAAAATAACCAGAGAAAAATGGACTGGAGATGTGCTTAAGCCGTAGAGTGCCTGCTTTGCAAGCATGAAGTTCAAATCCCAGCCCCATCCAAAATAAGTAAATGTAAAAACAAGCAGATGAGTTTGTTATTACCTGCAAGAGTCCTGTGCTCCTGTTCCTCCCCCCCCCCCGCACCCCCAAGTACCTGAGATCCACTTCCACTGCTCTTAGCTATTATTCCAGATTAAAGTTCCTGGGAGGACATCTCAAGGTCCCAGGGCCCCAGTACTAGGTCAGTCGGCAACAATGAGCAAGGAAGCCAACGGTATTTAAATAGAGCATTGCATAATTCATCACCCAAACCAGAACGAAGTGCTGGTTGTAAACCAGGGTGGTGTAAACCAGGATGGGGACCAAGTCAGAGATACGTGGCTTGTGTTGTGCCACACTCACCCTCCTGGTGCAGAAGGAAAATGAGGTGTCCACCCCACAGTGAGTGTGTGAAGGAAACCATAAAATAGTACCCAAAAAGTGTAGTTTTGATAAATACTAGACACAGCAAAGAAAAGTGCTTGATGGATCTGACTACACAAAAATCAAGATAGAGGCTGCAGACTCAAGTGGTAAAGTCTCTGCATAGCAAGCATGAGACCTGCATTCAAACCCCAGTACCACCAAAAAATAAATATGTACATTAAAAAAAAATTCTAAGCAGAAAAAAACAGGGATACAATGAAAAGTTCTTACAAAAACACAAGATAGTGACAGAAAGGCATAGATATGAACAGGCACCTAAAAACAAGTGGCAGGCACTTTCCTGGTACTCAGAGTGCTTGCCTAGCATGTCCAAGACCCTGGGTTCCATCCTCGGCACTGCAGCAAACATTCCAAACCATCCATCCTTTCTAGAAATCTTGTTTCCTCATTAAAGACTGAAACAGGTTGGGCAGGGCGGCACATGCCTGTGATTCCAGCACTTAGGAGGACTGTGAATTGGACAGCCTGGGCTAGCTATGTATGGAGACCCTGTCTCAAGGGAAAAAATGGTGCCCAGAGCTTGTTCCTGTGAACTGGTGTTGGGGTTTAAGATGATGGAGTCTTGTGGGAAGAGGCAGCAAACACGCATCAAGCTCAAAAGCCTTCTGACTTAAAGCTTTTTTTTTTTTTTTTTTCCCTTTTTTCCTTTTTTGTTTTTTTGGTGGTACTGGGAGTTTAAACTCAGGGCCTCACACTTGCTACCACTTGACCCACTCTACTAGCCATGTGTGTATTGGGTTTTTTTTGAGATAGGGTCTCACAATTTCCCGAGGCTGGCTTTGAACCACAATCCTCTCATCTCTGTCTTCTGAGTAGCCAGGATTACAGGCATGTGCCACCAATGCCCAGGTACTTACAGCTCCTTTATTCCAAAGAAATAATTCAACAAGTTTGTAAACCTTCATGCACAAAGATTTCTATTTCTACATTTGTGTGACAGCAAAAAGTACAAATATGCACAAAGCTATGGTAGCACAAGCCTGTAATCCCATCTGAGGCAGGAGTATCTTGAGCTCAAGGCCACCCTGGGCTACAATACAATTAAAAACAAAAAAACTAAATATGCATCTTGAGCAACCCAAGCATATCTGATATGCTCAGGAGTTTTTAAGTGGTAATGTTAAAAAGCAAAACCAAACCAGTATGAAGCCAGCCTCAGGCAAATAGTTTGTCAGACCCTATCTTGAAAAACCCCAACACAAAAAACAGGGCTGATGGAATTGCCTAAAAAGCAAGAGGCCCTGAGTTCAAACCCCAGTACCATCATCACAAAACAAACCCACATTAAGAAGCAGGACATCTCAGGGTATTTGAGATGTTAAGTACAACAAAAGGTGTGGGTTACCTCTGAATGTGGCTGCAGAACAGGGCAGTTCTGCTACAACTTTGTATTTTTCCCTGTCTTCTTTAGTTTACAAAAAGAATACATGCTGTTTTCTGATTATAAACAACACTTTCCAGCCCATTTTGAAGACAAAGATTTATGCACAACCCAAGTCTCAAAACGTGCGAGTCAACCAAAAGCTTCTGACGTCAAGAACTGAAAGAGGTGAGGAACGGGCCAGGATACCGTGCTGCACCCAAAAGCGTGGTTTGGCTGCAGAAAGGAGATCTAAAGACCTTTGGTCAACAAGACTGCTGAAAGCCAGTAAGGCTGGCCAAAGCAGCTGGGGGGGAAGAACGGCCAGGACTCACCCAGGGCCACCATCAAGCCTCGGGTAGGTGCCCCATGAGCCCTATCCCATAGCCAGGTGAGCCTGGGGTTTCTGAGAAGGGATGAACCCAGGCTGAGGACACAACAGCCAGGGCTAGAGAGAAGCTAACACTGAGGCTGGGCGCTGGAACCCTGGGGCCAGAGAAACACTGCGGCCTGCACTCGTGTCTGGACAGCCCAGTGGTACCTACCATCCAAGGCCACACTGGGAAAACCACCCACCAAGGAGGAGCTTCTCAAACACCAGAAAGGACCTTTATGTCTGCCCTTTGCCCTTGGTCAGCCCAGCAGGGAGATACAGCGTCTGAGAAGTGTGTCTGCTTCTGAACCCCAGTCCAGTGCTGCTCCTAGAGACAAGCAAATACCTCGGGTAGCAGGTAGTGCCAGGCACTTACTTCCTCCTAGGCCCTCGCCCTGCTGTCTGGTCAGCCTGTGCACCTAAGAAGGGAGGTAACAACCTGGAAGGTGCTCAAGAACAGACCTACCCTTGAACGGAGGCCAAAGCTGAACCAACTTCAGACCCATGGGATGACGTGGGCCAAGGTGACCAGGAAGGCCACCCAAAGAGACCTAGCCCAACTCTGGCCAGCTCTGGCCAGCCAACCAGAAGCCATGTCCCCAGCATGGCTTGCTCCGAGTCCCTGTCAACAAGCCTGCTCCCATCAGTTCTGAAGCCTTTATCCACGGCTGGAGCAGGCCCTCTTTTCCTTATGTGTTCTCCTAACACAATATACTAACGTCTAATACATTAGACTGCGTTCAGGAAAATAGCAAACTGGACATTGCATAAACGAAGGACCCTGACACCCACCCGCTCAAAGCAACAGTTCAAAAGCATCATCAGACAAATCAAAAACAGGCAGCTAATGGCTCACTGGGCAGCGGCTTCTGAAGGGCAGCACACTTGACACCCCTGAAGCAAGGGAGGGCAGTGCAGCAGAACTGAGTGAACACTGCTGTTTGCATCCCCACTCTCCGACAGGCCCCAACCCCCCAAATCTGCAGGTTCTCTTCTCTTCTGAGGCTGGGCTAACAAGGAGCACACGAGGCACAGGGAACAGGTCCTGGACCCACAGCCCAGCCAGGTACACAGGGCCAGGACACTTGCTTCCCCATGCACTGCTCTGTGCTTTACAAGTACCGAGTACAACAAAATTAGTCACTTTTATTTAAAAGAAACAGTACAAATAAGTGTGCAAAATTAAGTTTCATGATTAAATACACAAAGGTAACATGCATACTTGACATCAAGTCCACATATGACGTTAGCTGATTACAGGACGCAAAGTAACTGGGAGAACTGAGGACATGCGCTGTGCAGAATTTAAACATTTGGAACCTGAAACCAAAACCATAGAACGGTGGGCCTTGAAAGGGACTTAAATGAAACAAACCTCTGGCACTTGCACAGGGCCTGTAGCCTGTGTTAGTACCACGCACGTCTTTCCTTAGCGTGGAATTCCTCTGAATGCCGAGAGGCGGGGTGAGGGACACTAGCATGACGGGTCACCACAGGACACACTGGGCACTGCACTGGGAAGGTCCCAAAATAACTGCTGCTTTTTCTTTTTGTGACTAATCCATATGCCTACGTTGTTACTTTGTTCCCTCCGTTTTAACCCAAACCAACCAGGAGACCCAGGCCACCAGCCTGAGAACTAGGGTTCCAGATATTGCCCAGGCATCCTGTGTACCCTTGGGTCTGGTGTGTTCCTCATCCTAAAGGCTCCAGCGGAGTCAGGACACCCACGCTGGTACAGAGACTGTGCTGGCTCACAGAGGGCCAGCTGTGTCTCTGCCACAGGCAGCCTGTGATGTGACCACTGACACCTCAGACTTGCTCCTCTCCCCACTGCAGACTCTCGAGAAGTGAGGGAATCTACTGCAAAAACAAGCTTCCGTCTGTCAGTGTTGCTCTCGGCCTGTCCCCATGTCTGCATGGAGCCTGTCACGTTAACGTCACAGCTGAACTAAAGGGTAGTGGCTGGCAGGGGCACAAGCTGCCCAGAGCCACCGAGTGTCTGTGGAGCCTTGATGATGGTTCTCTTTAATACAGGATTGGGAGGCCTTGCTCAGGAAGGCAGACAACCATGTATGGCTTCAAGACCAAGGTCCCAGGCGGTCCCTCGAGCCCCTCACCCACAGGCCTGGGGCGCTGGCACCAGCCCCAGGAGTCTGTGGGGCACTGGATGGTGGCACTGGCCATGCTCATGGGTGGAGTCACAGCTTGTCGTCAGTCATCTCCAGGAACTGCGCACACACATCCCGGGCGCACTCGCCCTTGGGGCTGAACAGGAACTTGTAGTAGCTGCCATCGGCACAGATTGCTGAAACAGAAGGCCATGTCACCACACACCTCTTCTCCCAACAGTCGAAAGCAAGTGTCACTGAGCTAAGTACAGACAGCTGAAAGCCCAAGCAGAACTACAGCAGGCCTGTATGTCCTGGGTGTATACCTGTGCAATGAGTGCTGGCTATAGAACATGCCCTCTTGGGAAACCCTGGAAGCGGGGCTGACAGCACACAAATACCTGTACAGCCATAAACAGGATACTATCACAGAAAAGAGGGAGCTATGGCAGCCACGCAGCCTGGACCATGCCAGGGGCGTCCCACCCAGGAAGGACTACTCACCAATGACTGCATTGGGCTCTGTTCCAAAGGCACAAATGCACGGAGAGCCTGAGGGGACCTGAAACTTGGAGAAACTCCATTTGGAGCTGAAGTATTTGGGAAGGAAACTGGCTGATGCCAAACTGTGAAGACAACGAAGAAAAGAAAAGTGGTTGTACTCACAAAGTCAACAAGACTCAGAAAAGTCACTCGCCTAAACTCAGAAAACTGAAAATACTGAAACTCTCTTACAGCTTTGGATGAATTTTTTTTTCTCTTTTAAAAAATCATTTATTACATAAGAACTGAGGCCTTAGAAATGGTCTTACAATCAAACATGACACTCAGCACACAGGGGCTCAGCTATCTCCCGCCATTGAATAAGCTTCTGAGAGCACTGTCCACAAGAGGGCACTGTCCCGCTCAGGACTAGCCTCCACAGCACCTGGAAGGTTGGCCTCCATCAGCACCAGCACCAGGCCAAGTAATAACCTGTACTGGCTTTCCAACCTCACAGTCAACGATGGGTGAAAGGCTCCAACCTCGACCTGCTGTTAGGGTTGTCTATGCTTAAACAATTGGTAACCCACTTAACTTTGGCGGTACTGGGATTTGAACTTGGAGTCCTGTGCTTGCTAGAAAGGCACTCTACCACTAGAGCCACATCCAGCCCTACTCTTGGAGGGTCTTTTTTGTTGGTGGTGGTAGGACTGGAGTTTGAACTCAGAGCTCTGCACTTGCAAAGCAGGTGCTCTACCACCTGAGCCACAGCTCCAGACGGAGTCTCATGAACTAGATGCCTTAACTGACTTTGGACTGCTCCCTGCCATCAGCTTTCCTAATACCTACCTAGACTGTTTATTCCTTTTTGGATCTTCGGCTGCAAAGATGTGCACAGTGCCGTGGTCACTGGACACACAGATGAGGGAGGCATCCTGATTAAAGTTGATGCTGCAGAGAAACCAGATGAAGCTCAGGCCTGTGCAGACGGAGAGAGGACAAAGACCCAACCTGCGCTGTGCACGGCGCCAGCCCGGAGGACTCAGCATCTCCACACCCCAGGTAATTTTAAGGACCTGTCCTTTAATACCCAACCCACCCCGTGGAACCCAAGGGTGAAAACTGCAAAGCCAGGGCACAATCTGTGCCCTACAGGTGAAATGTAGATGGCTCTGTGCCAGGAAGGGGAAGGGTTTCCTGAGACCCCATGCAAGCTCCAGGAGGCTCCAGGATATCAGGCTGGGGCAGGCACTGGCCACATTTGGTCTGCTTGAGAACAGACAGACAAGAGAGCATGCTACATCCAGGGGCCAAGACCCACAGGTAAATCCCCTAAATGTGGCTCAACACCTCCCATCAGAGATGCAGAGAGTGGTACCAGGCCTTGGCTGTAGCCATGAAATGAAATCCTGCCCAGCAGCTTCAGCACCAAGGACCTTGTGGGATGTGTTCCAGAAAGCAGTCCAATCTCTCAGAACTGGAGTATTTACAGACAAACCAACAAGGCCTCTACCATTTGCTTTAAAACACCATAAATAAGCAAGCTGGAGTGGAGGTGAGGAGATGGACAGGCCTGGCACAGTGGTGCGGCTGCCAGAGGAGGGTGAGCCCATGGTAGAAGCTACAGTGTTCTGTCTTGGTCACACTTGCTATGTAAAAATTCAATCAGTACTAACACAAAGAGTTGAAATCCAATACCCCAACAGCCCAGTTGTGAGACCATGCTGACCCAGGTCCTGCCTCTTCTCCAGGGTGAAGTCACCAAAGTCCTTACCAATAGATATTAGCTGCTTGAGATCCTCTGCGTAGCTCCTGGATCAAATGCCCTGATGAAGTATCAAATATTCTTATAAGGGTCCCCTTTGAAAAACAGTGAAGTGTTTCATTATCAACAAATGACAGGTCTTTCATTCAAAGCCACTGCCCACACAACCCTTTCCCAACCTTTCTCACATCACCTAAACCTTGGTGTGTCCTTTGCTGAACGATAACCACACCCTGAGAACAGGCTCAGCACACAGGCCAGGGCAGGGCAGGGCTCGGGAGACCATCTCCTAGTCAGTGACCTTCACTAACCCCAGCGCCTGTCCCTGTTCCTGTTACTCGTCCAGAGAAACGTGATTGAGTTATTGATGCCCACAGCCGTCAGGAGGAGCACAATTCTGCTGTAAGATGATGAGGCACAACAAAAGAAAAGGACCAGCTCATCCACCTGACTACACCAACAGCCAAGGGAGAGAAGGGCCCAACACCTCAGGGAAGAACTCAGAAGAAGATTCCTTAGCTGACTCTGGTACTGGAGAGATATAAACTGTAACAGCAGCCTCTAAAACAAGAGCCCTCATCCCCCCTCCTGGAAATGTAGCATCCCTGTGGGGGTGAGGAGAGGGAGCCCACCCCACAAGCCACAGCTGAGCCACTAGGAAACGCCCTCCAGATTCTCCCTGATGCATCTGAAAATGAAAAGTGCATTTCTGTCAGTACTGAACTCAGGGCCTCTTTGAAAATGAAGAGTACATTTTTAACCTGCCAAACATCACCATTCAACCCAGTCTGCAATGAAAAAAGTTGTCAGAACAAAGACCCTAAACAAACACGAGTCCAAAGGCAAATTCTAGAGGAAAGAAAACTTCCAATGCTGTGAAAGTTGGCTGCAAAACAGTGCTAAGTCATTTGTCATTACCAGTTTTATAACATGAACACTGATTTAACTCAATGACAGAAAAACACAGAACAAAGTGTTGAAGGGTGATAATTGACCAAACCCCTCCCTGAACCAGTCTGCAATTGGGCAAAACCATCTTACATTGAGCCCATTTCATAATGAATGGCTCAATTCTTATGGAATCTACTGAATATCCACATTCAAGACCAAGGCTGGCCACATGGCCCAGGGAAGAACACCAGTTGTTCTCCCTAACTGGGAACGGAAACATCACAAGACAGTAGTGTCCACATGTCACAGACTGGAGAACATCAAATCCAAAGCACAGTCTTTTCCATCACTGTGAAGTCAAAAGATACGAAACTCAACAACCATAAGCTAGGGACCATCTACACACATCACAAAAATCCCCGTCTAAGCTGGAAGCATGGCTCATGCCAGTAATAGTGAGAAGGCAGAGAACCAAGGATAAAGGTTCAAAGTCAGCTTGGGCAAAAAGTTCTCAAGGTTGCATCTCAATCAATAAAAGCCTTGTGTGGGGGTGCATGCCTGCCATTCCAGTCACGTGAGAAGTATAAAAAAACAGGATTGCAGAGCCTAGGTATAAAATGAGAACCTACCTGAAATATAACCAACACGAAAAGGGTTGGCAGAGTGGCTCAAGTGGTAGAGCACCTGCCTAGAAAGCATCAGGTCATAAGTTCAAATCCAGTACTGCCAAAAAACCTCCAACCAACTAAACAAAAAAAATCCCTCCAATCTCGGGCTGTGGCTGTGGGTGTAGTTCAGTAATAGAGTGCTTGTCCAGAATGCACATGGCCCTGGGTTCCATCCCCAGCACAAGAAACAAAAACTCTACACCAGTTAATGTGGAAGATACAGCTGAATTGGGAAAGCAGGAAATAGAAAAGAGCACCCATGACCCATATTCATAACGGAATTGTTTCGTAAAAACGAGAGTTCAGGAAGGATGGAAAATCTAAGGTTAAAAGGTAAGAAAAAAAAAAAATACTATATAGAACCTTTTTTTTTTTTTTTTTTTTTTTTTTGCAATTCTGGGGTTTGAACTCAGGGCCTCATGCTTGCTAGGCAGGCACTCTACCACTTGAGCCACTCCACCAGCCCAAATTTATTGTTTTTATTTTATTTTTTTTTGTATTTTTCAATTTACATAAAATTACATTTGCTATCTCGGTGGTGCACACCTGCAAATCCAGGGCTTGGGAGGTGAAGGCAGGAAGACATCAGTCCCAGGCCAGCCTGGACTGCCTACATGCCCAACTTTTTGTTTTTTTTCTGGCAGTGCTAGGGTAAGAGTTCTTTCCCGTTTTTTATTTTTTTCTTCTTTTACGAGACATGGTCTCACTGTGCAGCTCAAGCTGGGCTGGAAAAATATGACCTAAACCTTGAGATCCTCTTGTCTCTGCCTCCCAAGTGCTAGAATTACAGATGCACACCACATTTGATGGTGCTGCCGTTTGAAATCAGGGCCTCATGCTCACTAGGCAGGCACTGTACCACTTAAGCCAGGTCCCCAGCCCAGGCTTTTATTGGTTGAGGTGGGGTCTCACAAAGTTTTCCACCCATCCGTGATCTTCCCTCTCTCCACCTCCCAAGTAGCTAAGATCATGTCTGGATTTTTATTTATTTATTTTTGAATCAGTATGGTCTTACACTTGCAATCCTCCTTCCTCAGCCACAATCCTCCTGCCTTAACCAGCTAAGTGCTGAGATTATAGGCATGCACCACCACATCTGTCTTAATATTTTATTATAACTTACAACATACTGGTTTGCAAAGAATAGGGAATAAACCAGATTGTATGTGAAGACCTGGTCTACACCACTTCACATGACATGACTAGCCTGGCAGGGGCCAGCCTGCCAGCCAGCAGCACATTTTCTGTGATCTGTGACTCCAGGTGCATGTGAGATCGGGAGGAGGATACCCACTTACTTTTTCAGATGCAGTTGCAATTCTTGTTCCCTGCAGGTTGAGAGCGATGCAGCTCAGGACGCCCTCATGTGCGGGAATGTCCACAGGTGGCTTCTCAGTGCTGGCCAGGTCCACGAGCTGCACGTGACCCGTGTGGGTGCCTGGGAAGGCCAGCAGGGAGTTATTACTGTTGGGACACAGGACGCAGAGGCCTAAACAAAGAAAGAAAAACAGTCAAGAGCCAACAATGGCCAAAGCCTCTGCTTCGTCACAGTAAACATACCCTGCTCTCTAGACTGTTGACAAAATGGTAATTATTTGTGAATGTGCATTTATGTCAGAATCATAAAGTCTCTTGATTGTAAAGGGTATTGGGGCCAACAAAACTGCCTCCCAGGAGACCCTTATAATAGGAAACACCTGCTGAGTACTGCACTGCTGACAAAGTTACATTTTCTCTGTCGTCTGTTGTGGTGCCTTCTACTGAGAATGTAAAGCAAAATCACAAAATTTAAAAACTATGCCATTAACAACAGCATAAAAAAAACCTCAGGCTGAAGGTGTGACTCAAGCGGGAGAGCACCAGCTTGCTTGCTTGCTAACTAGCTAAATAAAAATAAAAACAAACAAACAAACAAACGTAAGTTCAGCCACAAATGCACCAGACCTATCCAGGAGGCCCTAATGCATGGTGAGTCCATGATCATGGGCTGGAAGACTGCGTTGCTGGATCTAACTCATCTAGAGTGTGGTCACGCTAACCTCAGCAGATAAAAACCTCAGCAAACAAAAACCTCAGCAGACAAAAACTTCAGCAGACAAGCTAACACAAGGAACTAGAAGGCAACACAAAGGCCACAAAAAGCAAAAAAAAAAAAAAAAGAAGAAATTATAAGCTAAGAACAAGATTGGAAGACTGACATTACCTAATTTCAAGATAAACTTTTTTTCACAGTACTGGGCAGCACAGTGAGACCCCATCTCAAAAAAAAAGTGACTTTATGTAATTTATATCGCAATAAAGCTGGGGGAAAAACTCTGCAATTTTAAGACAATATGAAGATGACATAATGAATAAACAGGTCCATCATAGGCAGCCCTCTAATCCAGAGAGAAGGAGATGCTGAAACCAAAGCTGAGTGGTTCCCAGAGGGTGCCTGGCCTGTCCAGGGAGCCCCAGTGCCTGCCTGGCTGGATGGGGCTGTGATGAGTGTTTCAGCCTCAAGCTGTTCACTAGGATACTGGGCTGCAGGATTGGAGGAGGCCTGGCAGGGGCCTGAGTGCGTGCATGGTCACCACAGGGCCCCTGTTGTGTGGACCTATTTGCCACCACCACTCTTCCTCCCCAGGTCTTACCTTTAGGGTTATAGCAGGTCTCAAAGACGTGCAGCTGATGGGGATTGTGTGTGAACGTGAACACCTTAATCATGGAGTCCAAAACTACCACAATTCTGAAAAGAGAAAATGCAATCTGAGTCCCTCTCCTCGAAATGTAAAACACCATGAGCCGGTAATCCTAGCTACTCAGGAGGCAGAGATCAGGAGGATTGATGTTCAAAGCCAACCTGGGCAAAGAGTTGGAGAGGACCCTGTCTCAGAAAACCCATCACAAAAAAGGGCTGGTGGAGAGGCTCAAGGTGTAGGCCTTGATTTCAAACTCTACCACCGCAAAAAAAAAAAAAAAAAAAGTGAAACAAACATTTTGTGATTTATGTTATCATTTTGAAACTCAGAAACACTGGAAATACTGCACACAAAAAGGATTATTATTATTTTGGCAGCCCTGGGGTTTGAACTAAGGGCCTCTTGCTTGCTAGGTAGGCACGCTACTACTTGAGCCACACTTCGATTCCTTTTTTACTTTTTTTTTTCAGATAGGGTCTTACATTAATGCCCGAGGCTGTGGGGCTGGCTTCAGACCATGATCCTGCTACCTGTGCCTCCCATGTAGCTGGAATTAAAGCTGCACACAACACCTGGCTTATTTTTTGAGACAGGGGCTTAACAAACTTTTTCCTTCCAATCTCAATTTCCCAAATTGCTGGGATTACAGGTGTGATACCATACCCAGCCTCTAAAAGGATTTTTTTTTTTAACCTAGGGCCTCATGAATGCTAAGCAAATACTCTACCACTGAGCCCCATCCCAACCCAAAAGATCATTTTTTAATCACAGCCCCACACAAGAGAGGCTGTTGGGAGCAGATCCCAATGTAACCTGCTCCTTCCAGCTCAGGGACACGGTCCCTTTACCTTCAGCGAGAAAATGCCATGGAGACACAGCTGCAGGGCCTGGCTGACACTGCCCTGCCTATAGTAACGGCTCCATGCCTATCCAGCACTCCCTCCCAAGGCCCAGAAGCCAATTCCTGCCTTCCTCCCAGTGACCAGAAGAACCCTCATATGCTTTGGTTCATAAACCAGCTGCTGGCTTTTTAACATCGTTCCGTAAATATTTTTCTCCTTCAGGAGAAAAGCATTTCAGCCATCTTAACAAAGTGAAATTCCACCGTGGAAAGCAACACCAAACCTACCTATCTCGCCGCAGTTTGACTGCCTTGACCTCTGTGGAGAACTCTATCTCAATGACTGTCTTCTTCTTCAGGTCATCCCAGATCATCACTGAAACGCCAGAGGAGAGTGCATGACATCACAACAGCCCACGCGCTGACACACAAACGCTTGCTCTCTCCTCTGGGCATGACTGAAGCATCCCTCCCAGGCCAGTGGGGCTGAACCGGAGATGACACTCAGACCCCTTCTTGCTCACCACTTCTTCCCTCAGCACTCACAAAAACGGCCAAGGGCTCAGGCATCCACCCTTCTTACACATGTGTGTACATGCTGAATCTCTGCCAACCCTTCCTTGCTTGCCTGGTTACCTGGGGCAAGTATGCCCCTCCATGCCCCTCTTCTACCTGACTGAGCTAAAAACCAGCCTGACAGCAGTTACTGTGTGTTCCAGGGCTGTGTTAAGAAAAGAAGGAGCTGGGTGTAGTGGTGTACACCTGTAATCTCAACACTCAGGACTGCAAGTTCTAGGCAGCCTGGGGTACATAGGAAGACCCTGCTTCAAAACAGAGAAACCTTGTAGTGGAATGAAATGGTGAAAACCAGGCAGTGTCCCCTCAGCTCCACTCCTCCTGGGGGGTCCCTGCCTTCTCAAGTGCACTGCCACTCCCTCACCACTGCTCCATCTTGGCTGTGGAGGACTTTCTACTGTGATGAGACAACAGCCTCCACACATTCCTTGTATTTACCCAGATGAACCAGAAACTATGTCCACACTAAATCCTCTACATGGGTGTACACAGCAGCTTTACATCCAAGACCTTCAGATCTTGAAAGCAATCCAGAATTCATTAAGCAGTGGATGTTGTTCAGCACTAGAGAAACAAGCTATCAAGCCATAACGAGACAGGGAAGAAAGTTAATTGTGCATCACTAACCCAGAGAAGCCCGAGCAGGTTGCACACTGCATGACCCTACTACAACGTGAGGAAACGGCAAACCAGAGATGTGAAAGACCGACCAGCTGCTGTCAAGGGCTGGTGGAGGAGGAGGGAGGCAAAGCAGAAGATATCCGAAGACGCTGGGGCAGTGGATGAGTGTCACCATACATGCTACCAAGTCCACACTGGGTACAGTACCACAGGGAACCTCACGTGGAACGTGAGCTCTGGTTCATGGATTGTATGGAGGCTACACAGGCAGTAGGCAAGGCTGCATATGGTGGGGACAGGGAGTTATGCGTGAACACTGTACTTCCCACTCACTTTTTCTTTTTTGGTGGCACTGGGGTTTGAACTCAGGGCCTTGCACCTCCGAGGCAGACACTCTACCACTTGAGCCACTCCATCAGCCACCCCCCCCCCCCGTTCACTTTTGCTATGAATATGAAATGCTATAAAAATTGAGTTTATTAATAAGTGACTTTAAACTGTATAATTTATACTTACTCAAAAACCTGTCAGATGACTGCATTCTTCTAAGGCCATAAAATTTCTAAGACTTTTTCACACCTAAAGATTTTTGTTGTTTGTCTGTGGGCTAGGGTTTGAACTCAGGGCCTTTTGCAATGCTAGGCAAGTGTTCAACCACTTGAGCCATACCCCTAACCCTTTTTGGCTTTACTCTTCCATTTTCAGGTAGTGTTTCACTTTTGTCAGGAGGATGGCCTTGGACCACAGTCCTTGTACATCTGCCTCCTGTGAATCTGGGATTACAGCTGTATGTCACTATGTCTGGCCCCTTGACAACTTAGTTTTGTAGCAAGATTTTGCAGGTGAGGTCACGTGGCACTCTGCCCCACATCATGGCAGGCAGGGGATGGCCTCTAGGCCTGCTGACTTCCCACCTACAATCTCCCTTTCCTAACACCAGTGGTCAAATTCTTCACGACGAGACAAATACTAATTAATCAGCAGTAGGATTTCTGCCTGCCCCAGTGTCACTGTTGGTGGCCCTCTTATGGAAGATCTTGTGCTCCCAGCCACTCCGCTTTAGGCTGGCACAGACAAGCTTGGACCTGGGAACCTGCAGAAATCCCCACAGGTCAAGATCTCAAATGCGTATTTGCAGTTTCCTGACAGCACTCTCTTATTTTTTCATTTCTCTGCTACTAATTCTAAAACAAAAGCCAATGTTTTGGGGGGCAACCTCACGGCGAGCCTGGGATCCTTGAGCCCACAAGGAGTCACCTAGGGCCCTCTGCCTCTGCACAGGGCTCCTCTCTTTTCTTTGTTTTGTCAGTGTTGGCCTGGAACTGATGCCTTGAGAACCCTGTACCCATGAGTAATGCTCTCAGTTCATGGCCCTTTCCTTGGCTTCTGCATCAGGCCTGGGTTATTAACAATGGCACAGTCGACTGGACCCTAGCTCACTCTCCATCCTCGTCTATACTCTCTTGCCTCCCTCACCACCCTTCTTTCCTTTCCCGTGCCCTCTCTCACCACCACTCTGGAACCTACCACTACCAACTCCCCACAACAGTCCTCCCAGCTACCAGTGGTCACTCAGTGGCCTTTCCTCAGCCTCATGCTTTTACCTTGCTGGCGTTTGGCTTAACTGTGCTCTAATGTGTGCACTGCTTCTCTGCTCCCAACTCCTCCTGTGAGCAACAATCCCCCTCCCATGTTTAGCATCGCCTCACCCCATTTGCCCCATTTGCAACTGCTTCTGGACTGCACCTTTCCTAACACAAACCAAATGGCCTTTCTCTCCCAGGCACACCCTCACCTGGCATTGGAGAGTCAGTCTGTCCACTCCCTTCCCAAGCAATCTTATACCTTTTCCCTGTGCTCTACCTCCTTCCTGGGTACTTCCCTTCCTCAACCAAGTGCCAGGTTAAGCTAGTTTACAGGAATGGTACTGGGTGGTTGGTAAAGCTCTGATTTCTCACTTTGCTTTGAGAGGACCATACCACTCAACTTCAGTCTTCTTCAACTCACACACAGATACACACACACCAAAACAGGACCCCACAACCGCAGCCCAACTGGCTTCCTGTTCTAGGTGGCTACCACATTAATGTTTCTGTGAGTCAATGACTCTCAGTAGGTGATAAGCCTCACTCACTCCCCCTTGTATTATCCTGAATTTGTGACATTCATGACCCCAACCTACAGGTGTGGCATGTCCCCATTTGCCAAGGGCAGCTAGTCAACTCTCCACACCCATCAGACACTTGGGAGAACTCGCCCTCGTTCTCATCCTTCAACCCTCACAGGACTACCAGAGGCCCTCGTGTGGCTGCAGACACAGGACACTCCATAGCTGTGAACGACACTACTTTACCTTTGTTGGGAGGGTATTTTGGCTTTTTTCCACCACCAACTAAAGCTAAATAGTTGCATCGAAATAACATCTCCACGTGGCCAACTCCTCCTTCTAAAAATTCTGAAATGATAGTTTAAAAAAAGACAACTTTAGTAAGTTAATATGTGTATTTTACAACAACAATAAAAGAATGAAGACAGGTAACATTCAGCATCATTTTTTTTTTTTGTGGTACTGGGGTTTGGACTCAGGGCCTTGCACTTGCTAGGCAGGCGCTCTACCACTTGAAACACACCTCCAGCCATAGCATGACATTTTTAATCAGCAATTTGTATCTGACTAACTTCAGAAATGGTAATGGTGACTGGCTAAGAAAAGGAGTGGTGGACTTGTGACTTCTCTCCACATTCTGTCACCATGAACCATACTTCCTAAGAGCTAAGCATACACACCCTGATAAGCCAGCTTAGTAAAATATGTGAAATATCCAAATCCGTATTTTAAGATGTAGCAAAATCTATGAACTGAGAAACCGTGAGTGGTGGTGCACACCTGCAATCCCAGCATTAAGGAGGTGAAGGGATGAAGGATACCAAGTTCGAGGGCAGCCTCGGCTACACAGAGAGTTCCAGATCAGTCTGGGCTACATAATAAGATCCTGTCTCAAAAAATATGTCAAAATGCATTACAGACCTAGGAGTAAGACTCAAAACTATAGAACTCCTAAAGGAAAGCTCCGTGACATCAGATCTGGCAATGTTTTCTTGGCTGTGACACCAGAAGCAAAAGTAGACAAAGGGGCAATATCAAATTACAAACTCTTGTGCAGGAAGACACAGTCCACTGAGAGGAAAGACCACCTGTGGAATGCGGCACAGCACTCAAAAATCACGTGTCTAGTAGGGACGGCAATATCCAGAATACATGAACTCTTACAACTCAGTAACAAAAACACCAAATAATTTAATTATTAGAAAGCTGAAAAAGGACTTGAATGGACATTTCTCAAAAAACGATTTACAAATGGCCAAAGCACATGAAAAGATGTTTAATCACTAGTAATCAAAGGACTATAGCTCAAAACGGTAATGAGATGCACTTTACACCCATCACCATGGCGACAACTGTCAGGAACAGGAAGCAACAAGTTGGCAAGGACGTGGAGACACTAGACAGCATGCACTGTATGGCACAGCTGCTATAGAAAATAGTACAAAGGTCCTCAAGAAACTAAAAACACAACTTCCATGAGATCCAGCAATCCCGCTTGAGTATATATCCAAAAGAACTGCAAGCAGGGTCACAAAGAGAAACGTGCCCACCTGTGTTCGTATCAGCATTATTCACAAAAGCCAAGCACTTCAAGTGTCTGCTGAGGGGTGACTAAGAGTGCAACAACAGAGCATCACTCTTCATGTTACAACACAGATAAACCCGAGGAGTCTACGCTAAATGAAATAAGCCAGTCACAAAACGACAACTGCTGCATGACTGCCCACAAACATATGACGTCTCAAAGCAGTAAGATTCAGAGACAGACAGAAGAGTGGTGGTTGCCAGGGCTGGGAGACGGAAAAGAAACTGTTCATGAATTTTCCTTTACAAGATGAAAAAGTTCTAGAGATCTGTTTAACAATGCTAACAATGTCTGTTTTACAAGGTGAATGTAACACTGGTCCATACACTTAAAAAGGCTGAGATGCCACACTTCTCACAATCCAAAAAATAAAAATGCTATTGCTCAAGAACTTCTCAGCCCTAGAGCATCAAGAGTCTACCTTCATCCTCAATGCAGGCTCAGTCAGTTTAGAAACAAAGCTAGAAAAGCATCTGAGAATTATGTCACCAGGTTACTGGCCGGTTCTCCAGATAGACCATTTAACATTTTACGAGCAACCCCTGTGAGCCTGACCTTACTAGTAACCTCAACAGTGTTCCACTTGTCAGGAGCTAAGTTTTTTCAAGCTGGCGATAAAAGCCAGGACTGCTGGTGGCTGCTAAGCCTCTGGGCTGTGACTCGGAGGTGAAGTTTTGAGGTGGAAGACTGAGCACTTCCATGAAAAAAGTAAGGTAGCCAAAGACACTCTGCTGTCTCGGGTGTCATCCACTTTCTCCTCCATGTGACCAGTGCACACATTGTGATTTTGGCAGCCATATGGAGAAGCAAAGGGGACTCGGAGACCTCAAGGGAATGGCCCAAGCAAAAGGACAGTGAGGACCCCTCTTCCACATGTTAATGAAAAAGTTTATCATGGTGGCACGTGCTTGTCATCTCAGCTTCATGTGAAACTTGAGTAGGAAGATTACAGTCCAGGCAGGCCAGCCTGGGCAGAAACAAAACAAAACAAAACCCCATGCAAGACACTACTGGAAAAATAGCTAAAGCAAAAAGGGCTAGACTGTGTCTGAAGCAGTAGAGTGCTTGCCTAGCAAGCATAAGGCCCTGGGTTCAAACCCTAGTACCACCAAGGGACAAAACAAAGAAGAAATTCTGAATTTATTAAAATACTGTTGTTAGTTGTTAGTTGCAGCTAATGATTCAACTTTGACCCCAGTGTATGCAACTCATCTTTTAGTTTCTTGGTCAATTTAGTAAAGTATCTTAAGATTTGCAAGTCAAGCTGTTTTAAAATGTTTCATAACTACACATCCATATAAAGCAAAACTGTTAACACACTATGCAACCAAAACAAAATAAATGAAATGCACAGACGCCAGATAGATGACCACTGTCACTGCCAGCTTTGATTCCACTGACTTACTCTCCACAGCATTCCCTACAACCCAGATGTTTTTGACACATGGCTCACCCCAGTCAACAACAGACTGAAAACATTAAATAGAAAAATGCAGCCAGGTGCCGGTGACTCATCCCCATAATTCCAGCTACTCAGGAGGCAGAGATCAGGAGCATTGCAGTTTGAAGCCAGCCTGGGCAAATAGTTTGCGAGACCCTACCTCAAAAAATCCAACCACAAAATAAGGGCTAGTGGAGTGACTCAAGCGGTAAGAGTGCCTGCCTGCCTAGCAAGTGTGAGGCTGTGTTCAAACCCCAATGACACCAAAAAAAAAAAAAAAAAAAAAAAAAAGAAAAGAAAATTCCAGAACTACACAACTCCTAAGTTTTAACCTGCATGCTCTTTGGAGTAGTGTGATGGAATCTCACGTAGCCTCAGTTCATGCAGGCCATGAATCACCCTTTCTCTAGTTGTCCACAGTGTATAACCTACCTTCCTGCTACCTCAGGTACCAGAGTGCTATGTTCAGTAGCCCTCACTTTACTTAATGATGGTTAAAGCAGTGATGATGGCAATGTGACATGGCAAAGAGAAGCTGTAAAGTGCTCCCTTTAACTAAAAAACTGAAAGTTTGAAACTTAAGAAAAAAAATTTGTGTGCTAAGGCTGCTAAGATTTATGGTAGGTTACTGTTGTCAATCCCTTTCTACGCCTAATTCATAAATTAAACTTTACCACAGGAAAAAACAGTCCATTAAGGATTCAGTACTCTCTGTAGTTTCCAGGTATCTGTTGGGTGTTGTCTATGGATAGGGACTGCTGTGACAGTGCTGTGACACTTCCCAGCACTTGGCAAGCACTGATGTGTCTTACTCTTTCATTTTTACAATAACCTCGTATGGGAAGCATTGTAACCATCTTCATTTTATATAAAAACTGAGACCTAGAGAAGTTGAGGAAGTTACCCAAGATCACATAGCAACCAGATCAGCAGCAGAGCTAGGACTCAAACCCTATGCAATACAGATCCAGTCTGGGTTCTTAGCTACTGAGCTATGCCATTTTTTTAAATAACAAATTAAGGTCACCAACACTGGATTAAACAATAAAATACTAGTTAATTGTTTAACATTCCAGGATCGTACATAAGATTTTACTTAAAAAAGGATTTCAGATAGGTGGCTCACACCTGTAATCCTAGTTACTTGGGTGGAGATTAGGAGGATCACAGTTTGAGGCCAGCCAGGGCAAAAAAGTCTATTAGACCCCACCTTCAGCCAACAAAAAGCTAGGCACAATGGTGTGCACCTGTTATCCCAGCTACATGGGAAGCGTAAATAAGAGGATTGTGGTCCAGGCTGGGTTAGGCCTAACAGTGAGACCCTATTTGAAAAATAACTAATGCAAAAAAAGGGCTGGGATATGGCTCAAGTGGTAGAGTGCCTGCCTAGCAAGTGTGCAACCATGAGTTCAAACCCAAGCACAACAATAACAAAAAATGGGTTTTAACTGCCAAGAAAACTGACAGTAGGTGCTAAAATGAAAGGACCAGATGCCGTGATGTTCCCCAGTGACCACCTCTTACAGAGGAAGCAGTTCTGGAATCAAAACTTCAGAACCACAGCTTCAGGAGAAGGTGCTAATTATCTTCTGCGGTTTATCTGAGATTTGCTCATTCACTGTGCATGACTCGATTGTCACAGCTGGTACTAACCAGGAACCATCAAATGTTCAAGAACGCCATGTAGGAAGAGAAACCAAACTGAAGTTCTACTCACAGATATTGACTTTTCCTAATAAATAGAAAAAAGCACCACAGTTGTTTATTTACCAGTCTAATTCCTGACTCCAGCTTTGAAAACTTGTATCATGAAACAAAGATTAAGACACTGAAGTGGGCTGGTGGAATGGCTTAAGTGGTAGAGTGCCTGTCTAGCAAGCATGAAACCCTGAGTTCAAATCCCGGAAAAAAAAAAAAAAAAAGACACTGAAGTAAGTAAACAGATGCAACTACAAGACAGGGTCTTGCTATGTGGCCCATGTTGGCCTCAAACTCCCAATCCTCTTGCCTTAGCCTCCTAAATGCTGGGATTACAGGCACGCACCACTGTGCCCAGCTACAACATATGCTGGAAGTATACCCTTCGTGTGATTTCTCTAGTTTACATCAAACAAGAGAAAAGTGAAAGTGGCCTGTATTAAATACACCTTGTTCTTCCAAACAGAGCTGGCAAGGACTGAAGATGTAGGGAAAGACTGGAGTGGTTCATGTTGGTTGACAATTCACTAGAGGAAATGGTGAGGCCATGCCTGTCCTCCAGCACATGGAACTCACAGAAAGAAAGACAACAGCTCTGCCCCAGTTTACAAAAGGCACAAACCCTATTTGCTTCTCAGAAACAGCCATTCTGCTCTGACCACGTCATGGGCATCTCTCTAGACTCTGGGGGCTGGAAAGGAGACAAAGGAAATATCCACCACTTCCTTACCTTGTTTCTCTTTTTCCTTGAGTGGGTCGGTGTTGTAGACTCGAAATCCATTCTCCATCCCACAGGCAAAGCACCCTACAACAGGAAGTGTGAAGAGACACATTAATCCACAGGTCTGCATGGGCGACAGCAGGGTCTGGGAAACTGGCATGTATGGAGAGTCCTTTGCAGACCCAATGCACACCAAGCCACAGCTGCTTTCCTCCAGAAGTGTCATCCAGCAAGGCGTATGTCTCACGAGACGTGGTCAGTTCGCTTAGCCTGCAGCTTCTCCAATGCAGACCAGGCCTCTACTTAAACACTCCCTGACAGCTGTCCATTACAGCTCCCTCAACGAACACCCACCTCTGGCTAACACTTGCTGGCCTCCCCTCCTGAACACACTGTTTGAGTGATGTGTGTCAGGTATCATACTGGGTCATGGAAGAGGAAGCTTCACACAAGAAAGTAAATGCCTAATGGAGGATCGGTGGTCAGTAGCATACAGAATCAAGAAAACAGCACAAGTAGAACCTACTACACACCAGCCAACATGATGGAAAGCGCCAAGTTCGAGCAGGATGCAGAGCTGCAGGAATTGAGAGCTGCTGGCAGAGGGCAGGCAAACTGGTGTAAGCACTTTGGAAACTGTACTGCCTGACAGCTTTCAATCCTATTCCAGGACTATACAAGGACACCCCTTTGTAGAAATGTGAACACCTCCTCACCAAAAGACATTCTAGAATAATCACAGTAGCACTACTATACTCATGGGAGCCAAAAACATGCAAATGTCCATCAACGGTAAAACTGATAAATAAATGAGTTGTGATATAGTCCCACAAAAGAACATTAGTAGTTATAGTATCAAATACATATGGCACTGATAAAAAGTAAGAATAGAGCAGGCAAAACTAACCTATGTTTAGAAGTCATACTGGGGACAGTTACTGTAAGGAATACGGGGTTGGCAGGGTACCCAAGATTTGTTAACCTGGGTGTTGGCAGTAGGTGTGTTCAGTTTGGAAAATGCATCAAATGGAACACATTAACACGTGTACTTTCTGTATGTATAATATACTTCAATAAAGACCTAGAAGGTACTACAAAACTTGAAAGATTGGAAATTACTCTAAAGAAACTAAGCATCATCCCAGTACTGCCAGAGAGAGAAGAGAGAAAGACACTAAGCATCACCCTCACTATCCTTTTTTCCCAAACCCATGGCCCAAAGGTGAGGTGATGGTGCACAGCCCAGGGGAAGTCTACTGTCCAAGGGCATCGGGGTACCAAGAGGGCCTGTTTCAGCTCTATGCAGTCCACATGCACACACTCTCCACCACACACCTGAGAACTACAGAAGTGACCCCAGGAACTCAGTCTACAGCTTTGGATCTTGCTCCTAGAGCTCAAGCTAGTAAACTGAGATGTATATATTTCAAACACTTCTGCTTCTCATGTGAATGGAAAGAAAACACGTGGGCACCATATAGAAATGCATGTATCAATATTGTGAGTCTTAAAAGACTGTAGTGCAAAATTATCTTTGAGAGAAGACAAAACTTTGAACAATTTAAAATTATGGGCAAATGTTATTTTAAAAGTTATTTCTTAAGCTGGGCGCTAGTGACTCACACCTGTAATCCTAGCTACGTGGGAGGCTGAGATAGAGAGGATCGTGGTTCCAAGCCAGCCCAGATGAACACTTCATGAGACTATCTCCAAAATAACCAGAGCAAAACAGACATGGATGGATGGCTTAAGCAGTAGAGTACCTGCTTTGCCAGTGCCTACTTTCCAAGTGCAAAACTGAGTTCAAATCCCAGTTCCACAAAAAAAAAAGTTACTTGTAAGCCTGATTTTGCAATAAATGTTAAAAGCATCAAGAGCAAAAGAAAAAGTAAGTATAAAACGTGATCCTCAACTACCTAATGAGGTTACATTACAACCAGAGCTTTGATATAAAAGCCTATTTCTTAAGGAATTACATAAAAGGTTCTATTATCAAAAACCTACTAACCCACTGATCCTCTTCTGTTTTTAGATACTGCCTAATGTTCTTCTGGCCCCACACATGTTCCTAACTGTAACAGTGCTCCAGTGGGGCTAGACCAAAGCACTGCATCACGAGACCACACAGCCCAGGCCTCCCAAGGCCACTGCATTTAACTGCCCCTCCACCAAGAACTTTCTGTGGCTTTCAAGGCCAGACGTAATCCTGTTCTCCAATCTAACAAAACTTTGTGTACGTGCTATATGACATGCACATTTTCTACTTCTTCTTTTTTTTTTTTTTTTGGGTGGGACTGGGGTTTGAATTCAGAGCCTCACACTTGCTAGCAGCCACTCTACCAACCCCAATTTCTACTTCTTACCTTGGTTTTTCCTAGATATATTTTTGTTCTCCTACATGTTCTGATTATCAGTGTCCTCCAGCCCCCAGGAGTGCCAACACAGTATGCCCAAATATATGCCAAATGAAAGGTGATCACTGCATTTTCTTTTTAAATTACTTTTTTTTTCTTTTGGTGGTACCCGGGCTTGAACTCAGGGCCTTCATCTCGAGTCATTCCACCAGCTCTGTTTTGTGAAGGGTTTTTCTAGATGGGGTCTCGAGAACTACTTGGCCAGGCTGGCCTCAAACAGCGATCCTCCTGATCTCTGCCTCCTGTGTAGCTAGGATTACAGGTGTGAGCCACCGTCACCCAGCAAATTATTAATCTTTTGATCTCCCACATATTAAAATAAAATAATCATTTTAAACTATCTTCATAGCCAGGTGTGGTGGCACTGGGCCTGGAGTTCCAGCTACTCCAGAGACTGGCAAGTGGGTTGTTTGTGCCCAAGGAGTTAAAGGCAAGCCTGGGTGGGATAGCCAGACATCGTCTCAGGAACAAAGGGCTGGGGCTCCAGCAGTAGAGTAACAACAAAAACTTACTATCAACAAAAAAATAATCTTCACAGATAAGAGATCAGAAAGCATTTAGATGCCCTTCAAAAGCTTGATTCTTTTCAGAAACAAAACGTCGGGCCGCGGTGTGTGGAGCACACGTGCAACCCCAGCACTTGGGGAGACTGCGGGAGGAGGATGTGCTAGTTCAAGGCCAGCCTGGGCTACACAACGAGACTCTGTATCAAAACCCGTCCCAATCCGAGATGTAAAAACCAGCGGCCTTTATTCCTTTTCCTCCCAGCGACGAAATTGCAGAATTCGAGGCAGAGGTCTCCCACCTCCGGAGCAACGCCAAGGTTCCCAGAGACCACGGCCGGACCCCAGCCGTGCAAAGGCAGCTTACGAGCCCCTGCCCCCCACCAAACGGCCGGGCGCAGGGCGACGTGGCCTGGCTGGAGAAGGGTGCGGCGGGGCCGGGGCCGGGGCCGGGGCCGGGGCCGGGGCCGGGGCCGGGGCGGGGGCGGGCGGGGAGGTCGAGCCTGCGGCGGTGGCGCTCGGGCCCACGGATCCGCGCGACAGCAGGCGGCGCGGCCGGGATCGGCTGGGCCAGGGGGAGGACAGGGGCTGCACTGGAGGCCGAGGCCGAGGCCGAGGCTCGCCGGGGCCGCCAGGGAGGGCGGGGCCCGGAAACCGAGGCGGGCTCGGGGAGGGTCCCGCGGGGGGCCGGGCCCGGCTTACGGGCTCAGGACAGGGACGCGGACAGGGTCTCTGGCGACGGGGGTCTCCGGATCAAGGCCGCGGTCCAGGGGGAGGACAGGGTCCGCAGCGGGGCCAAGAGGACATGTCGCGCCAGAGTCTCCCGGGAGGCCGGGCCGCGCCTCACCGTGGTCCTGGTTGAAGCCGGCGTACAGCAACCCGTTGCCGTGCGGGTTACACGGCAGAAGGTTCATGGCGCCGTCGCGGGGTCCGCCGCTCCTCAGCGCCGCATGCCTCTCGGACCCGGCAGTCTATCCAGTCCGGCGGCACGGAGGCCGCCGCGGCCGGAAGCGAGGGGCGAGGGGCGTGCGCCGAGCGCCGTGCGTGCGCGTGCGCGGGAGCGCGTGCGCGTGCGGGGAGCGCGTGCGCGGGAGTGCGCGTGCGTGCGGGGAGTGCGTGCGCGTGCGGGGAGTGCGTGCGGGGGGAGCGCGTGCGCGGGAGTGCGGGCGTGTGCGGGGGAGTGCGTGCGCGTGTGCGGGGAGCGCGTGCGCGGGAGTGCGTGCGTGTGCGGGGGAGTGCGTGCGCGTGCGGGGAGTGCGTGCGTGCACGCGCGCGCAGCTAGGGACTCCGCGGACCGCCGAGTGCATCCGACTCAAGCGAGGCGGGGGTGGGGCGTGACCTGCAGGGGGCGCCCGCGGCTGGAGGGTAGAGGACAGGTGACGTGGGCAGGGGGTCCGGGGCCGGACAGGACCGAGTCCTCGTCCCCTCCCCACCCGTTCCACTCCAGGACTCGCGTTTCCCCGGAGACACGCAGCCCCCCACGGCCCGCAGGACACAGGTCCACAGGGAACAGTGGGGCGGCCGCAGAGGTTTGGCCCTGGCTGGGTTCAAACAGTAAATGGCCAAAGAGGAGAGTCTGACCTCAGCTCTCTCTCCCTCCCCCGCAGTCCCCTTGTCCCTCTCCTGCTCTGCCTTCCCCCCCCTGGCTCGTGGCAGGTCCTGCGGGTCCCAGCCTCCCCGGTTTTCTCACTCCCGTCCCCTCCCTTTGAGGCCTCCTGCTAGTGGCAGGTCCTGTGGCTGAGGGTTAGTGACACGTCCACACGTCCCGACCAGGAGGCTCAAAGCTGCGTGACCCACTGTAGTGGATGGAAGGGTGGGCCCCAAAAGGTACATCTTGCCAGTATCTGTGAATGTGATCTTACTTAGGAAAAAAAAATCTTTACAGATATAATTGGAGATCTCAGAGTGTAGAACTGGAATTGTTTTTGATGTCTGGTGTCTTTGGATTTTGGAACATTTGTAATGAGATATCTTTAGGATGAGACGCAAATCTAGCTTACAAATTCTGTGTTTTATTTAGACTGTATACACATAGCCTGAAAATAGTAATATGCAACATTTTTAGTGTACCTGCCATTTGACTGCGGCCTGTCACAGGAGGCCAGTGAGGAATTTTCCACCTATGGAGTTATGTCAGTGTGAAGAAAGTTTCAGATGTTCACATTTTCAGAATCCAGCGCTCAACCCGTACTTTATTCAGCAGCCTTCAGAGGCCAGCATCCCTGTTGACAGCCCATAAGTCTCCAGGTAGAAGACAGAAAAGGTGGCCCAAAATAAGTGTGGAACAAGTTTCACCCACCCTTCTCTTTTATTTATTATTATTATTTTATTATTTTGATGGAACTGGGGTTTGAACTCAGGGTTTTGTGCTCTACCACTTGAGCTACCCCCGGAACCCTTTTTACCCTTGTTATTTTGGAGATGGGTTCTTGCTTTTCGCCCAGACCAGCCTGGACAGTCTATTTTGTGATTCCTGTTGTAGCTGGCGTGACAGGTGGGCACCACCAAGCCCAACTTTTTCTGTTGAGATATGGGCCTCACAAACTTTTTTTGTCCAGGTTGACCTGAAACTGCAATCCTCAAACCTTGATTCTCCCAATCTCAGCCTTCCAAATAGGTAGAATTACAGGTGTAAGCCACCAGCTCAGCTCTTGCCCACCCTTTTCTAAAGAGGCAGAAGACACATTTTCACCTCCAGAGTTCAGACTTCATTTTAGCCACGGATGGGGGAGAGAGAACATACATAGATTTCATACTAACGTACAACTTAATAAAGTTTATAAAATGAAATATATTATCTAATTTTTTCCTACTGGGGCTTGAACTCAGGGCCTACAACTTGAGCCACTCCACCAGCCCTTTTTTGTAATGGTTTTTTTTTAAATAAGGTCTTGTGAACTATTTGCCTGGAATGACTTTGAACCACGATACTCCTGATCTTTGCTTCCTGAGTGGCTAGGATTACAGGTGTGAGCCACCGGTTCCCGGCTCTAATGTTTTAACAATATAAACCATAGAAGATACTTCACAGAAGTATCCCTGAGCGAAGGGTTGTGGTTCATTTGTCAGAAGCACTTGGAGAGATTATTAAAGGGCTTTTTAAAGAATGAAAAATACCACACAAGACCAAGGAGTTGAGCCATCTGTGTGGCAGCAAAGAAGCACTCTCTAGAGACACCCAAGTGCCTGTCCGTGCAGCAATGGACCCCTGCAGTGCCACAGAGCCCTGTCCACAGGGCAGTGGACACAGTGTGGCACCCACACCCCTGCAGTAATGCAGAGCAATGTTCACAAGGCAGTGGTCACAGCATGGCACCCATACCCTTTTAGTGATGCAGAGCCCTCTGCACTGACACAGAACACCGCCCAGAGGGCAGTGGACACAGCGTGGCACCCACACTCCTATCATACCTCAAGGAATGAAAATGAACAAACTAGGGCTGTATGTGTACATGTGGTGACTCTCAAAAGGACATTAAGCAAACAAATTGATAACATGGTATGAATCAATTGGCACAAAGCTCAATATCGGTGAAACTCCACAATCCATTGTTAGAGGCACACACAGCTGTGGGTGCACACATACAAGGACAGTCAGGGGCATGGTGCTCCCGGGCCCAAGAGGATCATCTGTGCTAGGAAACTAGGACACGTGTAGCCAATCGAATAGCAGGACTGAAAGGTGTCACTGTCCTGATCCCTGGAAGTTGTAAATATGTTGCTTTATATGTAAGAGGGATTTTTGCACAGATGACTAGATTAAGAGTCTGAAACAATATTCAGACAGCATTGTTGTTCAGGTCCTACTTCTTAACTGCTGAGTGATGGGTGCATAGGTATTTATATCTGTGCAGCAGTATCATTTATTAAACCACATGAGCTATGTGAACTCTGTTACACAAAATACATTTCACTAATAAAATTGAGGGATTTTTTTCAGTGCTGTGGATTGAACCCAGGACATTATGCTCTGCCACTGAGCTACATCTCCAGCCTGCAAAACAAAATTGGGACAAATGAAATGACCCAACTCTCTCCAAGGGTATTTGGCTAGGAGTAGAGCACTGTTAAATACTGTTAAAGCACTGTTGATGATAGGTCTTTACCATAGGCACTCCTTTTTTTAATGATTTTTTTTTTTTTTTTGGTGGCCCTAGGGGTTTGAACTCAAGGCCTCAAACTTGCCAGGCAGGCGCTTTACAACTTGAGCCACTCCATCAGCCCTTTTTTGTGTGTGTTGGGTATTTTCAAGATAGAGTCTCAAGAACTATTTGCCTGGGGCTGTCTTCAAATCCCGATCTTCCTGATCTCTGCCTCCTAAGTAGCTAGGATTATAGGCATGAGCCATTGGTGCCCAGCCATAAGTCCTTCCTCCTTTCCTTCCTCCCTTTCTTTCTCCCCTCCTCCCTCTGTCTCTCGCTTTCTCTTTTAATACAGGTTCTTACCATGAAGCTTAGGCTAGGCTTGAACTCACTATGGTAGTCCAGGCTAACTTCTACCTCATGATCCTTCTTGCCTCTACCTCCTAAGTGCTGGTATTATAGGTATGGTTATTTTTCTTTTAAAATAAGCTAAGATGTTGGGGGCTGGGTCAGTCTGACTCCTAATTGACACCTGTTTGATTCTTCCCTGGTGCCCCAGTTTTCCTGAATGGAGAATTGTCAGCCAAGCAGCCCCTCTTTGGCAGCTGGCCAGACTGCCCTCATAGGCCTGGCTGCTTTGAACACTCCATGAATGCCTTGAGGAAGCTTCACAGCAACCACAGCTGCATGCTGCCAAAGCACAGCTCTGGCTCCTGAAGGCCGTGTCTCAGCCATGACTGTATCATACAGCTTGTGCTGAACCTGTGCCATCACAAGCCCGGGTGAACTCCAGAGACCCTGCAGCATTACTCCTGGCCCCTGGTGGCCCATCAGAACGCCTGTGATTGGTGCCAACAGTTCTTCATTTGCACGAAGGTCTTCCACGATTGATGCAAACACCCTTGCCACACCCCTTTTCCAGCTATATAAGCAGACTGTCAGGCTCACTTTTCAAGCCATCTGGGTGACTCTCCTGTGCTGCCCCTGGTGTTGCAACATGAGGCCAATGAAAGGCTTGTTTGGAGTGATCTTTTCCTGCCTACTTTGATCATTGTCATCAGCAGAGTGGGACACAAAGGGGAGGCAGTGGAGCAGCAGCAGCAGCAGTGGCAAGAGGGCAGCTGAAGCGTTCTAGAGAGCCATCAGGGGCAGGGAGCAGAGGCGGTAGAGAGGACAAAGGCTCCAAGAGCCGAAGATGAGAAACTGGGAGCCTGGGGGAAGCCCCATGGCAACCACAGCCACTTGCTGTCACAGCAAGCTCTAAAAATGGCCGGCTTCTGATGACAGAAGTTTTAAAACTATGTCCACTCCCTGCCTCAGCCTAGAGCTGAAGAGCTGATCATTGTTTCTTTTGCTCTCCTTTCCCATGGTAACAGTCAAACCCTGCCTGGGCAGAGCAGCCTCTGAGCCCCTGTGGAGAGGAATTCTAAATCCCACCCTGGCTCAAAGCACTTGTCACTCCTTCTAGGAGGGGAGCCCAGAGGTGCTGTCAATGCTGCTAGCTGCAGACCACTGCAGACACTGACTTGCTGTTATGAGGGAAGGGAGGGGTGGCACAGCAGGAAGGTGCTAGAAAAGTGTGCAGGAATGGGACACTTGAGGCAGTCATGCTTTACTGCATGTGAGCCTATCAGAAGCAGAGGTAATCCCGAGATCCAATCAAGGTTAAAGCTGCTGTTGGTGACAACAGATCATATTCAGCAGGGTTGGGGGCTGTCTGCTTGCTTGGGCAACTTGGGCACTGTTGCCATCTGGGTTCAGAGGTCTTGCTTTTTGTTCTGCTCTGTCAGTTGCGGTGACTGTCTGTGGAACCTTCATGTTCAACAGGACATGTGGCCCTCAGTGCTCCACTTGGTGCCCTTGGGATGAGGAGAAGACAGCCATGAGGCCAAGAGTGAGAGACAAGCACACTGTGGTCTAGGAACTCCCCGTCTTCCGCTGGAGACAGTGCCTGCATTACTCCAGCCGGTCTCATTATCTGTTGTGATTCCTTGCCTCACAATCTCATTGCTCCGAGTTCTACTTCAGAAATGGGGGTGAAGCATGATGCCTTTGTGTTAAGGCTTTCAAATCATCGTTACCAATCAGCTGGGGTCCTTTTGCTTTCCCCGAATAGAAACCGCAAGTGGCAGAGACTCTCTTTTAGTCTTGTCAGTCCTCGACTCTGGAGTGCCCAAGGCCTAGGCGCTGGACTGGCAGAGCCAGAGGCTCACAGTTCCGGTTCCTGAGAGCTGGGGCTTATTGCTCCAGACTTCAGAAGCCAGAGACTTATGGCTCTGGATATTCTGGACTCTAGGCTTTAACTAGCAGCAGCCCCGGCATGTGGCAGCTATTTTAACCCTCAGCTTTGAGCAGCAGGGAGTGGCAGTGTTACAGCTCCTCAACAGGTCTTGAGTGTTGGGACCCTCAGCTCCTACAGCCCTCAGGACTAGGGTGTCTGAGATCCTTGGCCCTTAAGGCTGGGCAGCTCCCTGGAGCTTTGCCAGTGACCGGACTCCCAGTTTCTCATCTTTGGCTCTTGCAGCCTTTGTCCTCTCCACTGCCTCTGCTCCCTGCCCCCAGTGGCTCTCTGGAACTCTTCAGCTGCCCTCTCGCCACTACTGCCACTGCCACCACTGCTGCCGCACATGGGCTGGAGATGCATCCGTCACTGCTGCCACTCCGCTGTCTCCCCTGCATATCAGTGAAGGAGTCCAGTGATCTAGAGTAAGAGGTCCTAGACCCAAAAATTCCATGAGGCAGGAATGAAGAAAGAGCCAAACCCCAACCTCGCATTCATAGGGGCTGGGGGAAGGACAGAAGGGCCAGCATGTGAAACTTCCCCCCTCTGCCCAGAGACCCTCTGCAGAGCAGGGAACATCACACTCAGCACATGGGGACCCAGATCTTGGAGCAGTCACCTGCCTTCCTGCAGGAAGCTGCCATAGGGACCTCCTTGTTACCATCAGCACTCTCACCACACTGTCCACTGAAGTGTGAGCAGAGCAGGACATCCCATTCTTTGACTGCTCAGCTTCCTCCAAACTCCTCTGTTTGGCCAACACCTTCCATAGCTCAGGGTGTTGAGAAACACCTCTCAACAAATGCACCCCTCAAAAATCCATGTATCAAAACCTCATTTGCCAAGATAGGACATTTGGAGGTTACTCTTAGGAGATGCTTGGGTCACCAGGATGGAGCCCTCATGAGTGGGATCAATGACCTTATAAAAAGAGGTCAGGGCACTGCCCCCCTTGTCTTTCCATCTCTTTTGCCAAGTGAAGACACAGCCTTCCAGGCGCCATCTTAGAAAGCAGAAAGTGACTCTGCTGGTGTCTTACTGTTGGACTTCCAACTTCCAGAGCTGTGAGAATCAAATTTCTACTTTTTTATAAATTACCCAGTCTCGGATATTTTGTTACAGTGGCTCAAGTGGGCCCAGACTCCCCCACCCCCTCTCTTCCCTGTCTTCATGGTGGGACAGAAGTGAGCCCCAGCCTGACAGCTATGACCTCCCTCCCCATTCCAACCTGATTCCAGTTCCCCTAATGTGAACAGCTTCAATTTTGCTTCTAAAATCCACATTTAAATTGGTGAAATAGTTCTCCAGCAAGGTGAGCCTGAGTGTCTTCATATCTTTGTAAAGACAAATATCATCAAGTCTGCAATGCACATTTTTTTTCTAAAGTCAGTATTTTGTGTAAATAATCCCTCATCAAAGTTGCAGGTGCTGTTTCTAGATTTTCTGCATGGCAGTAATTTTTACAGGGTCATTGAAGTCATAATCATGCATAATATATACTGAATCTCGATGTTGAAGAGATGCTACCATGGTGCTCACACAGACTTTGCCAGCAGTGGGGCCTGAGAGGACAGTGACAAAATTTTTGGTAATACTCAATATGTTCCGTATTGGGGTTTATTTTTATTTTACAGCAATACTATTTTATTTGCTATAGTGCTTCCTACTGTGAAGTACAGTTTCCCTGTCATGTTGCTTTTCTGGAGCTACAATAACAAATTGCCACAAACTGGGTGGCTTAACACATTTTTGTTATTTTTTTTTTTTTTGGTTAGTACTCAGGTTTGAACTCAAGGCCTCATGTTTGCTAGGCAGGCATTCTACCACTTGAGCCACTTTGCCAGCACTCTCATCTTCCAGTTTTGGAAGGCAGAAAAAAGTCCAAAATCAAGGTGTGGGCAGGGCTGTGCTCCTTCCAAAGGGTCCTAGGCAAGAGCCCTTCCTGCCTTTTCTTGATCAGAAAAAAGGGTCAGTGGCCCCTGTGTTGTACCCTGTAGGGCTGAGACTGCTGGGCAGCCTGTGTACTCTGTGAACATCAGGCCTCTGCAGGGCTCCACGTCACAGAGGCTCAGGGAGCTGTGCTTTGGCCCCTTCTAGGATAGGTGTGGAAGTCCTTCAATCAAAAATCAGAAAAGAGCCAGCTGTGGTTGCATGTGCCTGCCATCCCAGCACTTGAGAGCAAAAGCAGAAGAATTGTGAGTTTGAGGCCAGCCTGGGCTATATAGGGAGACCCTGTCTCAAAAAAAAAAAAAAAATCAGGAAAGAAAAGAACCTGTCTGACCTGGCTTAGTCAGATATCTGGCCCACACAGCCCTCTTTGGAGGACAGAGGGAGTTTCCTTTAACTTGACCTCTTCTTTCATCATTCTGGTCACAAACCTGGGAAAGAGCTGTCTCTTTCCTGGTGGATGGGCCCCGACTGTTTCCATCAGTGGCACAGTAAAGAACAGGCTCCAAAGGCCCTGGCAGGCTGGTCACTCCTCAAGGAGGCACCGTCCTCTCAAGGTTCACCATCTGTCCACAGCCACTCACCTGCTTCCTGTGGACATCTGTCCCCCTCATTGTGCCCAGGTGGCTAGATGGCCCCAGCTCTAGGCCTTCAGTGGTCAGAGGCAGCCGTGCTCCATTGTCTCTGAGTACAGCGCTGCTATGGAGCTTAGGGTCCTATAAGCTACTAAAATTCTTTACGTTGATAACAGAAACTGAGGAATTGGAGCATTTTCTAGTCTCATCTTTTTTGTTTAATTCCCCCATTTGCCTCCAGTTTCACAGAGAACATTAGGCAGTAGGACTAGGACAGAGACCGAAGCCTCAGCGTCTGCACAGCCAGTGTGATCTCTACTGTAGACTGGCGACAGGGTTTCCTCTCTGTGGAAACACTCAGCCACAACTCTGCTCTTGGGGATCAGCAGACCTCTGATGTTCTATCAACAGGCACACAAGTGAGTGCCGTTTTTTAGTACTTCTACTTTCTTCCCTTACATTTCTACTCAGGAAAAAGAATCTTTTCCAAAAGTGACCTGGGTCAAAAGTTAAGACTTGTGGTTAATGTCATGAACCAGCATTGACCTGTGGGGTCCACACGAGGCAGGGAGGCAAGTGGAGAAAAGGGCACCAAGAGCTACAAAGAGCCAGCCCCAACTCTACTGAGAGAGGAACAAGTATCCACTTTATTGTTCAGAAACATTTTCTTAAATAACAGTGTTTTCACTTCATTCTTCACTGCAACGGCTTTCCCCTTGCCGATCTGTTGCTGGCTATGCTCAACATAACTAGAGATATCTTTGGCATTTTCTTTCCACAGCTTCATAACTTGCAGAACACCTTGTACAAAAAAGTGTAGATTTACAGAAAAATATGCATATAAATTACTTATTAATCCCAAAATGTAGTAAACAGCATAGCAAAAACTTTTATCAAATGCACTTCATACCCAAACTGGATGGATTTTGTACGTAATCTCTGTGCAACTGCAGCATTTTATAAATTGGTGCTTTGACATTAAAAAGGAGGTTTACAAAAAGGCCATCGTGTAGTGTGGATGGCGCTAGCTCATCCCACCATCACTGCTTTTCAAATTCCCTTGAATATGTATGTACTCACCGCACGCATTTCACCAGCCTTATAAATGCGGTTATTTAACGAACAGGTCGTACTGCAATCATGATAAAGTAACGTTCGAAACTTCACGTTATCAAGGGTTGAGCAGAATACTAATTTTCCCTTTATACACACAAATCTAGAACAAGAGCTTCATGCACATCCACGCAGAAGTGTCAGTCACATGTCAGCATTTGCACCTCCTGGAGGTGGCATGGGCATTCAGAAGCAGCATCATTACGGGGAGAGATGTTTCTGAGCCTGGAATGGTCTCTGTCCTGCAGGTGTGACTACTCAGAGCCTCCTTCCTGGACAGGCCCCAGTGTGTGTCTTGCTAGTATCTTCCCTAAGAAATTTTGCAGCTATTTCTGGTGCAGTTTCTGGGTGGGCTCTGGGGTGGGTGGGCAACCCTGGCTTTGCGGAAGCTGCTCCTCTTGTGGCTGGAGCTGGTGGCCAGGGAGTAGGACCGGCCGTGCATCATCCTGGCATTCAGGCCATTGGCCATTGAGAATGACTTAAGGTGGCTCCGTAAGGCAACAGGGAGCGGAAGCTTGTCTACCAGGTGCACAGGCGTGCAAGACACCACTGCACGGCAGCACAGGTCCTGCAAGCTCAGAACTTGGGAAGAAAAAGAAAGCCACGCTTAGTTTACATGTCCCTGACTGAGGCTGGCCACCAGGGGGCACCCCACACACCTGACTTCCCGCCTTCCTGGGACTATGGGAATACCACAGAGCTCAAGCTGAGCTACTCATGAGTGCAGCAAACTCTACCCTGCCTTCACCTCTGCCCAAGCACTAATTACAGAAATTTTTCTTGTAGCTTTCTTCCAAATCTGGAATAATATTTCTCTCAAATGAAATACACTTTACTCTTTAAGAACAGACACAGTGACCTTGAGATGGGTCTGGGGAGTCCACCATTGTGCAGGGGGCTTAAAACCACATCCCATCTGACCAGGCAGGATGGCACTTGGAGTGGTGTCTTCGACCTACCCTTGCTTGGCCTCCAGAGCCGGTCCATCCCGTGTCGCAGAAGCACAATTCTGGCCAGCTCTGTGAAGGACTCTGTGATGTTGAAGTTGCACAGAGGGCTGACCTCAAAGAAGGTCACGCCCAGGCGCTCTGCATAGGCCTGGGCCTGCTCTGTGGGAACCTGCCGCTTGAATGCCAGGTGAAGCCGATTCCCCACCAGGATTTTAGGGACACCGGGGGCATGCTAAGGGTGAGAGAGGCAAGGAAAATGGGTGACTTGTGTGAGTTTTGCTGTTGGTACCCTGAGCATACGGGGTTGAATAGCAAACTGCCACAAATTCATATTCACCCCGGAACCTCAAAATGGGACTTTATTTGGAAATAGGGTCTGTGGAGATCTAATTGCTTAACATGAAGTCATACTGAATTAGGGTGGGCCCTACTAATGCCTGGTGTCTTCATAAAAAGAGGAGAGGATACAGAGAAGCCATGTAGTAATGGAGGCAGAGGCTGGAGTGACAGCCTCTGAGGACTCTGAGAACCACTATAAGCTCCAGAAGGTGGGATTGGTGTGAAGGATCCCCAAGGCTTCTGGAGGGAACACAGCCCTGTCAGCACTTTGATTTTGGATTCTGCTGTCCAGAACTAAGAGAAAATAAATTTCTGTTGTTTTAAAGCACCCGGTTTGTGGTCCTTTGCTATGGCAGCCATGGAACCCTAATCGGCAGGCTTAGTGCTGACTCTCTCATGTCTCCCGGTGAGAGTCAGGTTGGTCAGGGTGCCATGCCAATAAGCAGCAGCCCCTCACTGCTCATCACCCACCCTGACCCCAACAGAGAGCAAAGCAGGCTGAGTCCTAGCACCTGAGATCAGGCCCAGCAGGATACTTTGTCCCACATGGGGCCTGGATAGGAATCCGGAGCCCCGAGGCTCCCTGTGGTCACACTGGAGGCCTAGCTGTAAGGTGGTGCATCCTTTCTGCTGTTGAAGCCCCAGCACATGTCCTGGCCCATGTGTGCCACAGCCCTGGGCACTGACCCCTGGCTTGATGTCCTCTGAAGCCCAAACAAACACAGGCAACAGCATCACGCATCATACCTCGTCTATCTCCTTAATCCATCGATTGATGCCATCAAAGGACCAGCGGTTGGCGATGTCATAGACTAGGATCACACCCTGGGGGAGAGAGAGGGCACAGGGTCAGCACACAAAGCACAGGTGCCAGCCTGGACCAGAGCTGCAGAGCCAGGCAGACTCTGAGAATCATGTTAAACACCCATGTGCTAACTGGTGTGCTGTGTTTTAATCAAAGACACACAACTAACTAAGCACTTTACCTACTTTAACACAAAGTATATAAATTTGATTTACCTACCACATGTAACAGTTATATTATCATTTCTAGTGACTTTGATAAGCTTACTGATAAACTCAAAAATATCAAGGTGAGTTGGAGGTTAGAACTCACATCTGTGAGTTGCTCCAAGGACATGGGATGTGGGGTCACTGCAGAAACCACCACCTCACACAGAGCAAGGCACCCCTCACCTGGATAGAGTGAACGCACAGAAAGACAGGGAGATAGACACATGCACACACAGCGCACATGCATACAAGTGCAGGCACTCACAGGAACACATGCACTTGTACATCAGTGGTGCTGAAAAAAACTTAAGCCACCAAATACTCTATAGTATGTTTCTATATATGTATGGAAATATCACAATGAAACCCCTTTGTACAATTAATATGCTCTACTAGAAAAGAAAAAAACATATAGCACATCTGTAGGCACTCATCAATTTATACAGAAGCTGAATTGGCTTTTCTTCCAATTATCCACTAAAGCGTTTGATCTCTCAGGAAATGACGCTGCATTACCTGTGCGCCCCTCGAGTAGGAGCGGAATATGGTGCAAAATCGTCCCTGCCCTGACGTGTCCCTGGAAAACATGGGGGAGACTGTTAAGAGGAAATCAGTGCTTCTTCCTCACAACCAGGTTCGCAAGTCTTGAAGCATTTTATTGTTGTCATGCCTGTGCTCATCGTGTGGCAAGTTTGAGACCCCAGCAAAACCACCCTGCATTTCCTGCAGTGATCTGGACATCAGGAGGTCCTCTGGGCTCACTCTCCTTTCTAACTGCCATTTTGAAAAGTCAAACGAGTAGCACTAAGGGTAAAGAAAAAGGAGATTCCAGAGGCCAGTAGGCACCCACCCACCCACCAACCCAGTCCTTTTGCTTTTTTTTTTTTTTTTTTTTTTTGGTGGTACTGGGGTTTGAATTCAGGGCCTCACACTTGCTAGGCAGGTGCTGTACCACTTGAGTCACTCTGCCAGCCCTCCTTTTGCTTTTAGTTTATTTTTCAGGTACAGTCTCATGCTTTGCTTAGGGCCAACCCTGAACCAAGATCCTCCTGCCTCCACCTCCAAAGCAGCTGAGATTACAGGTGTATATCACCACTGTGTCTGGCCATTTTTTGAAAGGTTTTTGAAAGAGTCTCAATGTGTAGCCCAGGATGGCCTCAAACTTGAGGTCCTCCTAGAATCTTCCGAGCCTTCCTGGCATATTTTCTAAAGCAATGTGGCTACATACCTGCACATGCAGCCAACATACCCACTTCAGCTATGGTTCTCAGAGAGCCATGCACAAGAGGTGTGTATCCTCACAATGAGCAGCAGGACAAGGCATGCTTTTTGCTGTTTTTGTTATATGTCACCTACAGTTGGTGACCACTCAAAACCTTAGAGGAGGGCCTATGGCTCACGAGAAGCTGACAGAACTGGCTGTTGCCAAAGACATGGCAACAAGAACCTCATTTTCTTGAAAAGCAAATCAACCGAGGATTCAAGAATTCAACAGAACCTCTCTTGAAGTTCTGTCACTAGAAGGTCTGTGCGCAAGGAGACAGCAGAATGGAGGTGATCATCTACTGGCCTCTCATTGGAGGTCAAAGGCCTCAGGAGGTGCTGTCAGACAGGCAGGCCCCATGGTGAGGTGAGATTCCTGCACCACCACTGTGGGTCAAAGCCCTGAGAAAGCCCAGCGCTCTGCAGCTATGGGAGGAGCTGGGGGAGGCAGGCAGAGGGCTCAGCCCTAGGCTTTAGGAAACCACATCCAGAGACCTAGGGTGGGGAATGTGACTATGCAAAGGGGTCAATGTGGACATAGCCTGCAGCTGGTACTACTCAGGAGTGATCTCAAGGTCCTGCAGTCACTTAGGGTGATTCTGAGCACGGCAGAAGCCCGTGAGGCCTTTGTGGAGCAGGGTGAGGCAGACCTGGCTTCCTGAGGAAAGTTCACGTGTGAAGGCTGGGGACAGTGAAGAGCAGAGGAAGAGGGACAGATGGAGGTGAGCAGGGTGACGTGGAGTGCTTGTGTTGGGTCTCCTGAAGCTCTCTCCACATTGGCATGAGAGAAAGACAAGTGTCAAGGATGATTCCAGATTCAGAAGGGGCACCAAGGGACACAGAGGCCTTTGCCAACATTGCAGCCAGACCAGAAACAGACTTGGAGAAAGTCCACCTCCACTGCAAAATCAGAGGAGATTCAGGGCATGTAGCAACTGTAGGCACAGCCTCTGGAGCCAAGTCCAGTGTAGCCTCAGAAGCATCTGCTCTATAGTGTAATGGTGCCTGGCCCAGGGAGGATGAGCCCCTGGCTCTTGGCTCAGGCCCTAGAGAAGGACAGGGTTCTGATAGTAACCTTGGGTGGTTTAGCTGCACTCAGAAGATGGACAGCAGGATCTGCAGAGAGAGCAGGGTCCCCATAGTGGAAGGAGCTCCAGGCCCGAGCTGCTCAGCAAGTCCTTAGACCTCTGAGTTCCCTGGTGGATGCTCAGAGCCAGGTGTGGAGGACCTGGCACCTAGACTGTCTTGATTATGCCACTTCTGTCCCCCAGGGCCAGGGAGGAGAGCAGGAGGCAGGTGCCAATGAGGCATCTTCCCTGGACAGGGCTCAGCCCTGGCTCCCTTTCCATTAGACAATGGGGTGACGGACCTCAGTGGCCCAGACAACTGGGTCAGCGCTGTCCTTCAGGAAGCCACCAACTTAAGCTGGCACTAAATGGGTGAGGCCCTGGGGTCAGTGCCCCTAGCCAGGGTGGCCCCAACTCACCACAACTGCAGCTTCACCCGCCGGCCGTCCAACAGGATGGTGGTCGTCTTGTGGTCAATCCCTGTGAAAGAGTTGGGGATGACTTAGGTGTGGGGCTGGCTGCAAAGGATTTCCCAGAGTCACCGTTTATAAAAGAATGCTAAGAGGATGAAACTCTCACTGTAGGAGAGGAAAGGGTTTCTCATGGAGCAGATCCCAGGTTTACAAGAGGTGGCTGAGACCCTGATGTGCCTCTCCCCAGGTTTACTCAGACTCAGAAGAGAGCGCCTGCCACCGGCCCCCCTCCCCTCTTTCAGCATCAACTGCCTGCCCCGGCCTCTGTGGAGACTCAGACACTCACTGCTGCCATCAGCCTAGTGCTTGGTGCTTTCCAATTGGGTTTCCTGGGACTTGAGCTTCCCAGCCACTGTCCCGAAGGTGACACACAAGCCAGGAGGGCTGGGTTCACCCCAGGCAGCAGAGTTGGACCTTCCCTTCCCAAGAGCTGCTCTGAGCCCTTGAGGAAACCATGTGTGACCTGGTGGCTGGTGAGTTTGCTGCAGGGCTGCAGCCATCTGGGTCCTGCGCCCGTTTTCCTTCTCACTCCACCTTTGCCCCTCACTCAGACTACCCTGCTGCATGCAAAAGCTCCACTCAGCTCTGTTTCCATGGTAACAGAGGAAAAATAGCAGGTCTGGCAACAGGAGGGTGTCCCCCAAGTATAGCTGGGAAATGAAGTGGAAATGCATGGGATGTGGGATCAGACAGGAAGCAAGATGGCAGGTCTGAGAGTGTGTGTATCTGTGTTTGCATAGAAAGGAAGGACTAAGGGGAACAGCACCTTCACTGCCACTAGTGACCTCTGGGTTACAGATTATGGGCAGCGTGAGCAGTGTTTAACCTTTTTCTCCTTTCGAGTTTTTATTTTAATGAGTTTGCTGTCTTCTAAAATAAAAGATGCTGTAATCTCTCTCTTTGTCTCTACCTCTCTCTCTGTCTGTCTCTGTCTCTCTCTCTGTCTCTGTCTCTGTCTCTCTCTCTCTCTCTCTGTGTGTGTGGTGCTGGGGATGGAGCCCAGGAGTCTTGTAGTCTTGTGCATGCTAGGCAAGTGCTCTACCACTGAACTACACCCCAGCCCCCCAAAAATATTTTTTAAAAGAAAAATATTCCAACAGAAACCATTTTTCTGCTTCTTTGAAAAATCACCAGTGTTCACTTCTGGCGCCTCTGGGAACCACCAGGCCTGTGGGCCAGAGTACATGCTCAGCAGACTGATGAGAGGAGGACCCAGCAACCGAGAAGGACAGAAAAATGCCATAAAGGGGCGTGGCCCTTCCTAAAAATAAGTGCCACCTCAGCAGAATCCAAACTGCTAAGGTTCTGTGGCCCTTGGACTGGGGAATGTCTCTCTGAGCTCCTGAATCTAGAGACAAGTAGCCTCAGAAACTTCCTGGGATGTGGCTGAGTAAAGATAAATTGAGAATCATACTTCCAAAGGAAAAGTGCATATCGAGAAACGGAAAGAAGAGTGGATCTCCTTCAAACCTCACAATGGGTATAAATCCAGCTGCTCTTCTTCCAAAAGAAACCTAGTGCTGCCAGTGAATATTCATTAAACAGGTTCTTCTGACTTGCAGCACCGGAGCTCAGCACTGCCCCTTGAAGGAGCTAGACCACTGTGATTTGGCTACAAGCCACCAGGGGTAGGTGGGTGGTATTGTCTCAAGCATGCATGGGAAGGCGGAGGACACCCACCAGAGACTCCACTCTGATAGCTCCTGCCCCAATTGCAGGTAGACAAGACACCCCAGAGGAGCTCAGGTCTCTGTACTCTGGCTCCCAGTGGATAGAGCAACAGCAGCGAGCCAGCCCTGAACTGAGAATGTTTGTGCATGGTGACTACCACGATGCACGCAGAGGCCCATGCCTTGCTCTGCCTGCTCCAAGCATGGCCTGTTCCCCAACCATGCCCATCGGCCTTCACCACCCCTCCACTACATTCCCCCATTGTGTCCAGGCTTGTCCCCTGCTCCACCTGCCTCGTGCTCACCCTGCAGCTCCCATCCTGATTCCCTCCCACCATTTCAGACTCAGAGGTCCTTCCTCCAGTCCTCGAAGAGCCCATGTCTTGGACTGAAGGTTCCTGAATCCCTGTCCATCTCTTGCTAAACTACATACTCTGTTCACAGGAAACTGTGAGTCAATGGAAGGACAAATGCCACTCAGACTGGACACCTCTGCTCATTCTTTTTAAGGAAACTCAAATAGCAAAAGTACAGACTTCAGGTTGGGAGCACCACAGCACACAGGACAGTCTCCAACCAGTCTGTCAGGCTCCTGAGAGCTCCCCTCTATTTCTCTTTGCCTCTCTGTCTCTCTCCCCTCTGTTTCTATCTCCTTTCTGACCTGAGAGCTGACGGGGACTTTTTGGCATCATGTGCTGATCTCAGCACTGTGGTGGACAGTAGTATCTCCACTGCCTCCATTTTTCTCAGATCAAAGTATGGTGTGGCTTTCCTTTGTGTCCAGATGAAACCCAAGAAAGAATCCTTTCAAAGAAAGAAAAATTCTCTTCTGAACCCTAAGAGCAGCAGATTCTTCAGCCCCAGTACAGTAGCAGCAGGCCTGCTAAATTGCCAGGGGCCATTCACAGTCCTTTAAACCTGCCTGCCTCTTGGAGGACAAGCAAACCCCCACATCCTTCTGCGGCTCAGCACGGAGGCAAGCATAACATGAAATACACACAGGGAATAAACAGAACAGGGGTGTATTCACATAGCTACCTCAAAGGTAACTTAGGGAATGCTTTGCCGCTGGCAGGCTAAAGGTTTCTCACCCTCTCCATGAGGCAATGAATAAACACATTTGTGAATCTACTTTGAATCTAGAGATAACTCTCTTGCATTTGGCACATTTGTTTCCAGATAGTGAGATGAGGTGCCCACCCTTCCCAGGCTGGAGGACATTTCATTTTGGTCTTGACTTTTTCAGTTTGGGGCATTAACTGACTTCTCACCATTGAGGGTAAAAGTGTAATTCTCTTTCATTGACAAACTCACACCTCTAACTCTAATCTTCTCCTTCTCTTTCTCACACATGCACAAACACTTATCCACGTTCCCTAAGAATGGACATATTGCTATTTTGGCTAGATCAGTATTCAACTTTACATCATTATGATCAGGTAGATAGTGTCCACAACTAAACAACATGGTATGCTATGTGGTTTTCCTTCCTGTAAACCTTTTGTTTTAACTAGAGTTAAGCATTACCTCCTTGTATATTTGCTTTGTTTTCTCTCATTTATCACCAAGTCACTCCTTCAATCCCCCAATTATCTAAATCTCCTCTCAGAAGTGTCCTATTCAGGATAGCCTGGCTACCCCCGGCTTCACAGCTCCCTGTTGGTTCTTTCTTCCTTTCCTCTCCTGGGGAGGATATGTGGAAGTGGGATTTTGAGACTTCACACATGTGAAAGTGTCCTTAGTTTGTCCTTACACTTCATTGAGTTTGGATGGGCATCCATCTGACGTAAGAAACACTTTTCCTTCAGAAGAGTGTGGTATTGTTCCAGAGTTCTTATTGATACTGGGTCAAACTGGTCCTCCATCATTTGAACACAGCCTGGCTTCCTCTCGGCAAGCAAGGAGGGTCTGCTCTCTGCTCCTGGCCCTCAGAGATGTCGTTCTCATGGTGCCTTCATGCAGACCCCTTACTGGCTGTTCTGACCGCTCAGTGGACCCTTTCAATTTGGAGACACATGACTCTATCTGGGGGAGCTCTTGGGCTAGTTTCCTGTTTTCCCCTGGGCATTGCTAATAAGATGGAGTCCCCAGGACCTGCCCCCAGTTTTCTCTTATTTTACTCTTTCATCTCCTTCTCCCTCTCTCTCTCTCTCTCTCTCTCTTTCTTCTCCTTCTCTTTCTCTCAACTTTCTAGGAAAGTCTCAGTGTTATCTTTAATCCCTGCTACTATGTTTTCAATTTCCAAGTTCTGTCTTATTTTTTAATTTGTCCCTTCTAAGTTTCTGTTTGTTTGTGATCCTGGCCTGGCACTCCTATTGGACCAGCCGTCCTGCAGACAATTGTCAGTGCTGGACACAACAGAGAACACAGAGACTGACACGGCTGATGGACAGGTAAGAGGGGTCCTCACCGCCCGCTCCTTTTGGCACCATAACCTGCACCATTCACATGACTTGGAGTTGCCGGTGGCCAGCTTCCTCCCCAGGTGGAAAGAACCAACTGAGCATTAACCCAACATGGAAAAGCAGATGGACTTGTGCAGGGAAGAGGCCTGGGGAGGGAGGACAGTAGACTCCTGATAGCAGACTCCTGCTCCAGCCATACCTGAAACCTGCCCTGTCTGACCTGCCAGATACCTGAGACAGTGAAATCCTCTTGGCTTAAGCTACTCTGAGTTAGTATTTTTTGTTTTTGCTTACAATAAAAACATCCTATCTGATATATCCTCAAAGCACAACACCCAGGGAAGGAGACAGAGAGTGAGAGAGACAGACAGACAGACATTGACCCCAACACTGAGAAAGGCTACAGAAGATGTATTTTAACACCTTCCCAAAGCAATGTGCAATGACCTCCAACCCCAGAACTTTCACCAACAGTAAACAACAATTTAAAGGAAAACTTAACTCAGTAACAACCAATTTAATTATTAACCTAATGCCCCAAATTGGACTCAGGCACTTCCTCAGGAGGCCTTCTTGATGGAGCAGCCTTGCTGAGTTAACCTGCTCCCAAGTGATCAGCTCTCAAAGGACAAGGACAGGAGGCTGATGTCCAAGGACAGTGAGTGGACAGGGCTTGGCCTACAGTACCTCCACAAAGCCTGCACTTCCTTCAGGGAAGTGATTTGACTTTTTTCCGGGGTCCACTCTGTCCAGTGGTGATGCCCCTTCCTATACAGCACCCCCTCTAGCCCTGTAACAGAACTGGGGACAGAGAGACAGGGTGTTTTCTCAGACAAAAGTATCATAAACCACATAACTTCTAAACAATTGAAACCTGTTTCTCACACTTGAAGTTGGAAGTCCAAGATCAAGGTACTGGAGATTCCAGGCTGTTAGAAGTGCCTTTTCCCTGTGTCCTCACTTGGCAGAAGAGGCCAGGAGCATTCTGTACATTCTAAAAGACACTAATCCCATGCATGAGGCTCCACCTCATGACCTAATCTCCTTACCTCCTCACAGTCACCTTGGGATTTTAACATTTGCATTTTGGAGCAAATGTTGAAAAACATTGTGTCCCACTCCCATAGGGAGGTCATTCAATCCAAGCAATCAATTGATGGGTGGAACCTGCTGCAGATCCTACACAGGACCATGAGGGACCCTCCAGGTGGACACCATCGCTGTCTTACTCCTCCCCTGGGTCTTGTTTTCTCCAGCTGGAAGTGGGGATCACACCACCTCACAGTGCATGCTTGCCACGACTATTCAAACTCTGACCCTAGCCACAGCCACGTCTGCTCAACAAAGTTCCACTTCTCCCGCAACCTTGGAGGTCCCACTCTGAGGGCACCCCAGTATTTGGTGGTTTCCTCCCTACACAGAGCTGCCTCTCTTCCAGGCTGCTCCCCATAAAGTGTCTATTCTTCCCTCATGTTCTGATGTGTTCTCTGCTCTGGGCTCATCCCCACAAATCTGGAATCTCGGTTTTGACAGCCTTCTGATTAAAAAAATTAAATGTTCTGCTAACTTTTTCTCCCCTATCAAGGAAGAACTATGAAGTAGTTAGGAATGACTTACATCTTCTATCTTTAACCCTTCCTTCTCTCCCTCCTTCCCTCCTTCCTTCCTTCCTTTTGGTGGTATCGGACTTTGAACTCAGGGCCTTGCACTTACTAGGCAGGTGATCTACCACTTGAGCCATGTCTTCAGCCCTTTTTATGTTTTAGGTATTTTTTGGATGAGGTCTCATGCTTTTGCCAGAGGCAGGCCTCGGACCTTGATCCTCCTACCTACACCTCCTGTGTAGGTAGAATTAGAAATGTGACCATCTAACTGGTTTAGTTGTTGAAATGGGGGGTCACGCTAACTCCCTCCCCCACGACTTCCTCCTTCTCCAGCCTCCAACTACAATCCTTCTGATCTCTGCCTCCCAGGTGAGCCACTGTACCAAGTTCCTGGAATTCACTTTCTAAAAAATTAAGAAAAAAAATAAAGGAAAAAAACTTCACTCCTCTCTGATTGAAAATCTCTAAGCCTCGATTACCAGACCTTCACAACTGAAATTTTTTGAGCTGATTACAATGAGATTTCCCACAGAAACAGCCAAAACCAGCAAATGGTCTTCCTATCCCAACAAGGCAAAGGCATTCAATCCGGGCTGTGTTAGGGAAGTCCTGGCACAGATAGAGGCTGCCTGCTGTTTTTTGTGGCTGACTTGGTCCACTGTGGCCCTTCTCTGATGCCACAGTCCACCTGGCTGCAGTCCCAAGGCCCAGAGGAGGCTGTATCATAGTTCTCAGCTTGGTATTGAATTATTCTGGCACCCTTGACCCTCAGGGGAGTGGGGAGGGAACCCTGCCTTCCTTGACCACCAGTTATTGCCAAAGCCAAACACCCACAGGTTCTGGACTCTGGACTGACTGTTGAGTGAGTGCACCCCTCTGCTTAGGACCTCTGCCTTCCCCCAAACCCTGGACTCCTGGACAGATACACTTGCCCTCTGTGGCACTGCACCTGCCTGGACCCTGGCACCTACCCTCAGGGACTGCCTACATCAAGCCATTTTCTTTCTCTATAAAGTCAAAGTTGTTAAAGATAAACCTCTAATCAGCTGTGCAGCCCACAGAGACATTCCCAAACCAAATCCTTACATATAGCTAGGTTCACAATCACACTGTACGAGAATCTCACTTTCTGAACCATTTTGCTTTATTCTTACCAATGTTTTCTTGGTGTTAGTGCAACATTTGTTGTCTTATTTATTATATTTCTTCTCTGTGTTACATTTTGATCCATGGGAAGTTAACCTCTTTGACATTTGTTGGGTCAATATTTGGATCAAAAAGTACAATTCAAATCTATTAAACTTAATTCATCAAGAACTGTGTCCATCAAATGTGATAAAAATACAAAGAAGTTTCTAGAACAAAGTCTGTCAGAATGTTCATTACATGAGTCAGAATAACAGGGATATTTTGAAAAAAAGATAATTTTAACCTTCTAAACAGACACACACATACACACACAGGAAGAATAAAACACAAAGCCACTTTTAGCTGGACAAGACAAATAATTCAGTAATATATTTGGACTTCTCCACCAGCTGCTCAATTCTATTTCCATGAGCAAGGTGACACACAAGAGGACTGCTATACGGTGCAAATATTGATTGAGCCTGATTTACAACATGGGTATCTCCAAGTATCTGACTGGAGCAATGCGTCTTAGGCTGAGTTAAAACAGAAGGAATACTGGAAGTCGCTGGGGTTACGGGGAGCAGCTCATGATAGGGACATGGTTTCCTTCTGGAGCAAGGAGAAAGTTCTGGAAGCAGCTGATGTTGGTGATAGTTGCACACTGTAAGTGTACGGAAGGTAACTTTAACATGGTCATTTTAAAACAGTTCACTCTCACTTCACATTTGATCTTAGTGTGCAGCGTCTACCATGTCAGAAAGAGCCAGGCCCTCTGCCCCCCCAGGACACACCATCATCTCCTCAGTCCTCAAGCCAGTGGAAGAGTAGAAAGCCCAGTGCTGTTCTCAGCAGTGTCCCGTTCTAACCACGACTCTCCACGGTTAGGAGTCTTAGATGGGGCCTCGCCTTGGCTGGGATCTCTCTTGGAAAGGCAGAGGTTGTCAGAATACCCACCATGAATGTGGAGAGCAAGGACAGCGCCCATTGGAGCCAAACTCACAAGAGGCAAAGGGAGGCTGTGTGCCACGGTTGTGCTCAGCCTCGCCTGTCAGCTCTGGACGGCAGGTTAGGATGGACTGCTTGAGCCTGTGGAGTTACCTGAACAGGGAACCACCTTCCTTATTAGCCTGAAAGATGCCAGGATCTAATCTTAGAGAACCATGATGTCAGGACACTAAACTTCAGAGAGGACAAGGTCTTGGATTAGAAAGGGCAGGTGACAGACACGTGAGGCTAGCTATTCGTGGGCTCAGACAGGGGGCCTGGCCCAGCTCAAGGAGTGTACTAGTCAGCTTTCCATCACTATGACAAAATACCTGAAGAAATCAACTTAAAGGAGAAAAGGTTTATTTTGGCTCATAGTTTAAAAGGTTTCAGTCCATGGGTCAGCTGGATCCATTGCTTTGGGCCTGAGATAAGGGCATCTTATCATGGCAGTGGGAGCGTGTGACAGAGGACGCAGCTCATCTAATGTCAGCCAGGAGGCAGGGAGAGAGGAAGGGAACAGAGACAAGATAGAGTCTCAAAGAGTAAGCCCCCAGGCCACTGTGACTAATCCAAGGATGAGGTCAGAGCTCTCATGACTCAATCACCAGCTGGTAAACCAGCCTTTAGCACAAGGCCTTTGGGGACATTTTAGACCTAAACCATATCAAGGCTTGAGCTGATCCCTCCCAACATCATGGCCAGCTAGGCACCAAACTCTCAGGGCTGGGGTGACCGCTCTCACAGAGGCCTCAGTGAGCCCAGACACACACAAGGGCCAGGGTCTCTCCCAGAGTCCCCCACAGGCAGGGCGTGATGACCTCTAATGATCAAGTCCCCCTCCATGCCCTGAGTTCCTCTGTCTCTTGAGTCCCCTAGCCTCCACTGACTGTCGTCACCTGCTAGGGAGAGACACAGGGTCTCTGAGGGTTCGGCCACACAGGGGGACAGACTGCCAAGCTGCACGTGGCTACAGGTGCCTTGTCTAGCAAGTGGAGCTAGCCAAAGACTGAAGGGGAGATTCCCAAGAGGCAGCTTGCCCAATCCCGCTTGGCCTTGTCACTTTGGAAGATAAAAAAAGAATGCATATGGATAGCTAGGCATGGTATTTCATGCCTGTAATCCCAGCACTCAGGAGGTGGAAGCAGGAAGATTGTAAATTTGAGGCCAGACTGGGGCTACAGAGCAAGACCCTGTCTCAAAAAACCAAGGGCTGAGGACGAAGCTTAGTGGTAATGCACTTGCCCAGAATGTACAAGGCCCTGGGTTTGATCCCTATCACTGCACACACAAAAGCATATGGAAAAGCTTATCTGAAATCAAGTAATTCTCATCTAGTATGGAGTATGTTAAAAGCATAGTGCAATCATCTTCACTCTTACTTCCCATCCACAACCACTGCAAGAGTCCAGACACCTCATCATGGTCTGCACCTGCACGGTGGTCTTCTTCCCACAGCAGCAACACTACAGTAGGGTGATTTTCAACATTATTTGTATGAGTTGATATAATCTGTAGTTCTAAAATACAATTTTCTCCATTTTTGGTAATATTTTTCTATTTTTCAAGGAAACAAAAGCCTTACAATTGTAATTAACAAATGTGTATAAGTGTACTGTGTATGACTGTGTGTCTGTGTATAATTCAGCTTTCCTGTAAATCAATGAAGGGCACTGAATAAGTAGTAATTTCAACTAGTGGAAATAAAATAAATATTCTAGGGCTGGGCACTATGGCTCACATCTGTAATCCCAGCTACTAGGAAGGCTGAGATCCGGAGGATCACTGTTCAAACGCAAATAATTAGTGAAACTTCATCTCAACAAATAAGCTGGGCATGGTAGCACACCTGAAATCCCAACACAGAGAAGGCATAGGTAGGAGAATCGCAGCCAGAGGCTGGCCCAAGCAAAAACCAGAGACCATATCTGAAAAATAACTAAAGCAAAAGGGGCTGGGGGTATGGCTCAAGCAATAGAGCATTTGCCTAGAAAGCAGGAGGCCCTGAGTTCAAACCCCATGCTGGCAAAAAAAAAAAATTAAGAAATAAAATATTCTAATAAAATATTAGAAATAGTAGATAAAATTGCTTTTACATTTTTCTTTTCTCCTTTGTATCATTTTAAAAATGATGCTTGAGAACAAATCAGCTAAAATACACAGGATAAGGTGGCAAAACACCAGACCAGGACAAAGCTCCACACCCAGCTACCTCAGGGACAAAGACAGTCTAGCCGGGACGGTCTGACCGAAAGGGCCTAAGGCACGTGTCCTGCCCAGGAAAAGTCCTAGGGGAGGGTCCTCTCAACAGAGCCCTGGCCAACAGGGACCAACATGGCCAAGGGATCCTGGGATCCCAGTTTTTCCTTCCGGAGAAGAATTCCATCCATGTTAGGGGTGTCACCTCATCACTCATGTCCACCTTTGCTAGGCACTGGTGGCTCACACCTGTAATCCTAACTATTCAGGAGGCAGAAATTAGGAAGATCGAGGTTCGAAGACAGCCTGGGCAAAATAGTTTGAGAGACCCTACCTCGAAAAAAACCCATCACAAAAAAGGGCTGGTAGAGTAGCTCAAGGTGTAGGCTCTGAGTTCAAACTCCAGTACCATAAAATAAAATAAAACAAAACAAAAAAATAAAATTCATGTCCATTTGGAATCTCGGAATTGACCTTAGTTGGAAAAGGGTCTTTTCACATGTAACCAAGTTGAGACAAGATCACACTGAAATATGGTGGACTCCAAATCCAGTATCTAGTGTCCTTATGAGGACAGGGAGATTTGGAGACACTGACACACAGGAGGAAGGCTATATGACAATGCAGAGACTGGAGTGATGCTGCGTTGTGCCAAGAGATTCATGACACCACAGTCATGGGGCAGCAGGGAAGATCCTCTCCAAGGGCCTTAGAAGAGAGCTGCCACCTTGGTTCTGGACTCTTCAGCCCTGGGAGACAGCACTGCTGCCGTTGTAATCCCTGGTCTGTATCACTTGTCACAGTAGCTCGGGAAGTGAATATGTCACCAGCAACCACAGCTGGCAACTTTGAAACACCCTATTCCCCGCCCTTCCCCCTGCTTCACCTCTCACCTTGCCTCACCTCCCCACCAGTCCAAAGTTCCCAGGGAGCTCGAGGCCAGGATATTAGAAATCCTCCCTTGCAGCTTTTGCCCACACCAGGTGAAGGACTGAGTCTGACAATGCTGGCTTTGCACCACACCAACCGCACTGTCACAAACTCTCTTCAAATGAGCACAGCACTTGGGACTGAAAGACACAGATTTTATTTCCAGATAGATTTTATTAATCTAAGAGAAAACTCTGTATTCCTCACATTGATCACTGTGTTTTCCTGTAATGATGATAACCTATGTCTTAATAATGGATAGTCTACATATCAACAAGAGCTTAATATGGAAATGTATGAATCCACTGCTATAAACTTGTTTTCCTTTTATTTTTAATCAGACAAAATGCCAGTCCTGTCACGAGTCACAATATAAATAACACACCAGCGATTCAAATGTCACATTTGGGGGACAGCAATTAATTATTAGCTACAAGAGGTTGGAATTCACACCCCACACAAACTAGCAATAGCTTTAGGCTCATTTTAACTGGGAAAACCTAGGATCATTTGTGACAGCACAGGTTATTCACTACCAACAGTTTCATGGGCCCCTTTCGCCTGGGGTGGGTACTTCCGTGCCTTGGGCTCCTGACTGCTTTCATCACACAGTGCCAGAAGCACATGAGCATCATTTTCTCTGCCAGCTGAGGCTCAGAACACAAGTCACATGGAAGATTTCCTGTTAGTGAAGGTCTAAGAGCTGAGTACCCAGTGGGGTCCTGATTGCTAGGTTTTCAACTACACAGTATGCCATTAAGAGTTTAGGACCATGGGATGCCAAGTTCACTTAAGGAGCGAAAACAAACTGTGAAACCAAATTCATGGAAATGTAGTTGGTTATGATCATAGTATTCATGACACAGGAAGCATGCTATGACAAAAATAAAGCTATTCAAGCCATGTAAGAGCTATACAAGCCAGCTGTGGTTGTGCACATCCGTAATTCCACCTCCACAGGAGGCAGAGGCAGAAGGATGGCAAGTTTGAGGCCAGGCCAGGCAAGGTTAGCCACAAGACCCTACCTCAAAAACAAAATAAAAAGGACTGGGGCTGTGGCTCAAGTGATAGAGCACTTCCTTAGCATGCCTGAGATCCTGGGTTCAATTCCAAGAGGAGAAAGAAAAAAAGGCCTACAGAAGTAGCATCATGTTCAGCGAATCTGTATGCATGTCAACAAAACCAAAATAATAAAAATGAGGGTTGGGGAGGTAGCTCAGTGGTACAGCACTTGCCTACTGTGTGTGTGAGGCCCTGGGTTCCATCCTCAGCACAGCAGAAAGAAAGAAATAATCTGCTTCTTTGTGATAAACTTCATTAAAAAGTTCTTACCCTTAAAGTGGAATAAAAACAAGAGATCTTACCTATGTGCATATGTACTTCTATATACATGTGTGTGTATGTATGTATGTAATGTACATGGTTACATCACATATGTATCTTAGTATGTGTGGGCTGCTGTAACAAAATACCAGATTCTGGGTGGCAGTTAAACAGCAGGAACCTGTTTCTCACAGTTCCGGAGGCTGTAAGTCCAAGGTCAAGGCTTCCTGATTCACACAGCACCTTTTCCCTGCATTGTCAGACAGCAGGAGGGGACAAGAGGTTCTCATCCACATATGAGGTGTGTGAGGCCCCAGTTCTGGTCTGAGGGCTTCCCTCCCCAGTCTTCATCTCCCAAAACCCTATCTCCTAACACCATGATCTTGGGAATTAGGTTCCAACATGAATTCTAGGGAGGAGCAAACATTCAGTTCATAGCAGCATGTAAACAGTACATGTCAGATGTTTACATTCTGCATTATCATGTAAAGTATTTGAAAGGAGGAAACGCCACTGTTTTTTTTTAAATCTGTAACTAAGAAGTCTCTTAAGACTTGACTGCCATCTTGCATCCCTGTGTGTGGTTAATCTCACTGAGACTCTGAATGCCAACTCTCTCTTCCTGCACAGGGCCCTTCCCACTTCAACAAGATGAAGGAAACAGACATGGTGAAACAGGATAGATCAGGAGAATTGAGGCATAGGAAACAGCAGCCAGGAATTCAGAGATAAACACTACCTTAATAAATGACTTGATTAAAAGCACATAGGCACTATTTTCTTTGCTTTAAACTTCATACTCTCTCAACAAGCTGCAACACTTACTAAAAAGAACAAAAGCGAAAAAGAGCAGCTCTTTGCTCCTGACCTTTCCCACTTGCCCCAAAATAATTAGAGCAAGGCTATCTTAAAGAAAGATACTTATGCTCGAACATCTACATCATAGTGACATGTATTTAATGAGTGAACCAACCTTCAAACCTTTGGGTCCAACTGATAAAGCAGTGTAACAGCTAAACAAATAATTATACAGGTGTCAGAATAATTTACCTTTTCCTTTTCCTAAGGTAAATTCAAGCCAAACCCCAACCCACTTTTTACCCTACATATCCCTGGTATTAAAGCACTTATTGCATCTGTTATCAGATGTGTCCACACCCACATCTGGGTTGTATACTATGTTTCAGTCTTTGTTTTGCTTTACTAACAAACTTTCTTGGTCTCTATTTCAAGGTGTTCTAAAATTCTTTTTTTGCAACAACATCATGTACTCAGTACCCAAGGGCCAGGCAGAGGCCTCCTCCCTGGATCGTCACTGATTCTGGTAAGAATAGGCCAGGAGGAATCACCCATTACAGGTGAGAAAGGAGCCACTCTCAAGAGGCTGCCAATCCAACACAGGTATAGCATGAGAAACCCTCAGCCCACCTGGAAGAGGTCAACCCTGTGCTGGAGAGGTGCCTGCCAGCCCACCAAGGAACAGTGCTCCACAGGAACAACCTATGCTCAGTTGCACAGACAGTAGACCCCGGTGCAGAGACACAGCAGTCCACTAGATGCTGACCAGCATCTCAGCGAGCCTGGCTCGCCAGTGGTGTACATGCTCTGCCCACAGAGCCTGTGTATGGAATTCAATGTTGGAGAAAGGGAGGATGGCTGAGTCCTAGTCTCAAGGAGAATCCTGAACAGGCTTTCAAGAATGAGGCTGATTCAACTGAGTCAACATCTGAGAATGTGCAACCTGAAGAACTTGCTATTTTATATTATATCATGGCCACTTTGAAAAATTGTTTTGTTTATGAATCTGGCTAGGACCTAGGTCTCCAGTTTCTTTATTTATTGTAGTGCTGGGGTTTGAACTCAAGGCATATACCTTGAGCTACTCCATCAGTTCTTTTTTGTGATAGGTGTTTTTTGAAATAGGGTTTCACAAACTATGTGCCTGGGCTGGCTTTGAACCACAATCCTTCTGATCTCTTTCTTCTGAGTAGATAGGATTACAGGCGTGAGCCACCAGTTCCCAGCCCTTTTCTTTTTTTATTTGAGGCACAGTGTAACTGTGTAGTCCAGACTAGCTTTTAACTTGAAATCCTCCCACTTCAGCCTCCTTCCCAGTGCTGAGAGCACACAGGCCTCCATTATCTGCAAGTATTTTTAAGCCTAAGCCCTGGGACACTGCTCAGGTTCACTTACACAGTGCATCCTATGCAGCTAATTAAGCTGAAGACACCTGGAAATTTGAAACATGGTTTTAAAAAAAATTTACTGAGAAGACAGCTCACAGCCTGCAAATGCCAGTTGATACAGCCAATCATTCCTGATGCTCTGGACTGCTGCTTTCCTCCCACTGACGTCCCACTGCCTTGTCTCTACACTCCCGGGCAGCCAGGACTAAGAACATGTGGCTAGTGGGGTGAGTGTAGACTGCAGGCCTGTGTCTGTTCCAGCCATAGTAGTGCTAGGCCAGTAGGCAGCCTGGTGACAGAGGACAAAAAGAAGCAATGGTGGGTCTCTGCCTGGGAGAAACCTGAGCTGGCCCATTTTAATCCTCCCTGGCTGTCACCTGTGGGATAAGGAATTGTAGGGTTTAAGGTCTACACAGCAGAGAAGAGACCTCATGGAAACAGAAGGTAGGGCTGAAGTAGGGGGTTTTAAAGAGAAAATCTGATACAAATGCAGTTTACAAATACATAGGAGCACTGATGACATGATTTTTAAAACCCAGTGCACTGAAGATACTTTTTGTGAGGTCAGTGGTACCATGGTGGCAGAGGTTGCACATCCTCCACAGGTTGACTCAGCTGGGTAAGTCGCCTCTTGAAAACCTCTTCCTTCAGAATTCTCCACAAGACCTGGGACTCAGCTATCCACCCTCTTTCCAAGTCCTTCCTTAGGGAGGTACACCATAGGAAGTGGGCTGCAGTGATGTCACTCCGAGTTCACACTGGAGAGGGGTGACTTTATACATCACAGTTTAAATCTAAAGTGGTTGCCAAGGGAAACGGGCAGAGCAGCTGTATAAATCAGCAACTACACCGCCTGCAGAAAAGAAGGGGGCAGGGAGCATGTGCAAGCATCTCCCACTGGGTCATCTGTCAGATGCAGGGGAAGGAGGAAAATGACAACTGGGTCACTTCAAGTAAAGGAGCCTCGATGATGAGCCTTTCTGCACATCATGTCTAAGAGGGGCTGTAGAGGGTGATGATGGAGCAGGCCCAGAATTAGCTCTTCCCACAACGCTGTGCCATCTTAAGGGAATTACTCACCCTCTCAGGGCCTAATAACCTATCACAGGAAATGATTCTTGTACACTCTTGATCAGTGGGAGTTATTATTAGCAGCGGCAAAAGTGAAGCAGAGAAGAAATGGGATTTTCCTGCCAAGATGGGAGCTGGAGACACAAGCCTGGAGGAAGCAGTCAGAGAAAATGGCATCTCTCACACTGGAAAACGTGGGAGGCAACAGACAGCAGTGGGTACAGCCTCCCTCCCCCATCACTAATGAAATGCACAAAATGCAGAAAACTCATCAATCAGAAGAAGGAAGGCCACAACCACAGAGGTTAAGGGAGAAGCCAGTTGTTGAATATGGGAGGGATGAAAGGTGGGACCCAATGGCCTGACTGGAAAGAAGCAGAACATCCCAGAAGAAAGGCTGAACTAGAGTTCTGCCCGCCAGGCAGAAGTGAAGACCCGCTGGGCACTGGTGACCCCTGTAATCTTAGCTGCTTGGGAGGCTGAGATCAGGAGGATCATGGTTTGAGGCTAGCCTGGGCAAAGAACTCAAGAGATCCTCATCTCCAAAATAACTAGAGCAAAACGGACTGGAGATGTGGCTCAAGCAGGAAGGCCTAGGTTCAAACCTTAGTCTCAGCAAAAAACAAAACAAAACAAAAAAACTTGAAGGGCTTAGGAGGGACCAATGTGTGTGTCACTGTGGGAATGGAAGACACATCCCTTGGGAAATTGGCACCATAGTGAGAGTCCCTGCAGTCAGACTATAAGACAAGGTCCAGAAACCAAGACTGTAGCCAGGGGCCAATGGCTTATGCCTGTAATCCTAGCTATTCAGGAGGCAGAGATCAGGAGGATCATGGTTTGAAGCCAAGGCAAATAGTCCTCAAGATCCTATATTGAAAAAACCCATCATAAAAAAGGGCTGGTGCAGTGGCTCAAGTGGTAGAGCACCTGCCTAGCAAGTGTGAGGCCCTGAGTTCAAGCTCCAATACTGCCAAAAAATAAAGAAAAAAAAGAAGAAAGAACCAAGTGTTGAGCAACTGGTAATTTGCTGGCAGAAGGCAAACTGAAGAACATTTTAGGAGCCTCTAGTAAAGCTAACCCTATGCATATGCCTGCATGTTCTAACAGAAACACAGAGACGTACAACATATATTCGAGGTAGAAGAACTCATGATAGTCAGAAACTAGAAACCACCCAAATGCCATGACTAGCAGGATAAAAGTCATGGTTCAGTCCCACAGGGATTTTATATACCGTGAGAATAAGCAGCCTATAACCTCAGACAACAGGGATGATTTTGAACTTGGGGCTCACATTTGCTCGGCAGGCACTCTACCACTTGACCCAGCCCTGGGGCCTTTTGCATTAGTTATTTTTCATATAGGGTTTCATGCTTTTTGCCCAGGGCTACCCTCAGTCCTGCATCCTACCTACACCTCCAGGGTATCGGGGATTTCATCACCACCAGGCCTGGTTTGTTTGTTGAGATGGGGTCTTGGTAACTTTTTGCCTGGGCTGGCCTTATCCCTGTTACCATCTGCCACATGACTGGGATTACAAGTGTGATCCACCACTCCTGGCCCTTGGTGTTGTCCCAGTTTTAATCTTAATGCTTATTACATGGGGTGTTAGGTTAGTAGATGTTCATTGAGCTATGCATTTATAATATGTGCACTTTCTACATGTATATCACACCTCAACAAAAAGTTAAAAAAGAGAAAGAGACAGAGATAAAGAAACTCATTTGAGCACAACCCTAGGAGTAGAACATCCAATCTGATTGCTTCAACACTACAGCACATTTTTTAAAAAGTTGGTAAAACACGAGTTCAAAGAAGAGGTTTTTTAAAATAATTTTTTATTGTTATACTGGAGGTACATTGTAACATTTAAAAAAGTTCTTACAATATTTCATATTCGCCCCCTCTGTCATTCTCCTTTATCTCTTCCCTCATTCTTGGAATAGTTTCAACAGGTCTCACCACACAAATTTTTTTGATTGAAAAAAAGGGAAATTGCAGGCTGGACACAGTGGCTCATGCCTATAATTCCAGCTGTGTGTGAGGTGGGGATCAGGAAAACTGCAGTTTGAGGTCAGCCCAGACAAAAAGTTATCAAGACCCCATCTCAATCAATAAACTGCATATGGTGGCACATGTCTGTGAGCCTAGCTACTTAGGAGGCCATAGGTAGGAAGATCACAGTTTGAGGCTAGCCTCAAAACTCAAGACTCTACCTGCAAAATAACTCAAGCAAACAAAGGCTGAGGGCAAGGGTCAACTAGTGGAGCACCTGAGGCCCTAAGTTCAAATCCCAGCTAAATCCCAGTATCAAAAAAAAAGAAAATTGCAAAACTAAGAAAAAATCTGGAGATGAAAACATCATTATTGAGCTAACAACTAAATTAGAAACAGCTGGAGACAATTTAGGAAAATCAAAACTCCCAGTAGACAAGAAAGACTTGAATAATCACAGAAGAGAGATGGAAATGACTGAAGCCCTAGAGAGATGTGAATGGGTGCAAAGACAGAGCCATCCAACGTCAGAATAACTGGTGTGGCAGGCACAATAATGAACCCTCTGAAAGATATCTGTGCCCCAATCCTGTGACTACTTCAGGTTACATGGGAAATGGATTTAAGGTTGCAGGTGGAATTAAGGTTGCCTTAAGTAGAGATTCTGTCCTGGATTGTCTGGGTGGGCACAACATAGTCACAGGGTTCTTTAAAGAGGAAAAGGAGACAGGAGAGTCCACATCAAAGTGCTAAAGACTCCAATGGCCATCTCTGGCTCTGAAGATGGAGGTCGGGGGCTGAGAGCCGCTGAGAGCCACTGACTGGGGGCAGGTTTTGGAAGCTGGAAAGGCAAGAAAGCAGACTCTCCCCCAGAGCTCCAGACAGGAAGGGGCCCTACCTACACTCTGCCCTTAGTTCAGCAAGACTGTGTTGCACTACTGGCCTCCAGAACTATGACAGAATAAACTTCTGTTGTTTTAAGCCACTAAATTTGTGATTTGTCATAGCAGCAAATAGGAAACTAATACAATTGGTGTTCCTGAAGTAGAGACAAGAAAAGTAACAGAAGATATCTTAAAGACACAAAATAAATTCCTCTGAAATTAAGAAAATATATATCTGGGAATTCGGAATACAAAATGTTTCAGAGGTTTAACACAAAAAATTTGACTCAGATATGGTCTAGTTAAGAAAGGAACTATGAGGGAAAATTTTTTCAGAAATTCATTAAGAAAAGGCCAATAACCTACATCAGAAAAGAAATGAGTTAACTTGCTGCCTCACCATGGCAACATGTAATACCTTAGGTAGTAGAACAATAGTTACAGGTGTTGGGATGAGAGTGTACTCTGAGAACATTGCTCCCTGCCAAGGCATTGTCCAGCCATAAAGGCAATGGGCAGATAATCTCAGATAGGAGCAACTCAGGAGAGCTCTAAGCCCTTCCTGAAAAAAGTATCAGGCTGTGAAAACTAGCTAATTAAGAGGGACAGCAAAATAACAGAGAACTCAGGAGTAGCCAAGGTGAAAAGACTTCAGCAGGAATGCAATCCACTTAAATGTTGAATTAATACTGAGCACTTGTTGGCATTATAGCCAACAAAACAGAAGAGAGTGTTATAAACCTCAGCAGTGTAAAAATTGCTGTGTGGGCTATAAAATCAGGGTATGGGTGGAGGGGTGTGAAACTGTAAATACCTCTCTCTCTCTTTCGTTGTGTGCATGTGCATGTGCGTGCGTGTGTTTGAGGCAGGGTCAACCCCAGGCTGGCCTCAAACTCACCATCTCCTGCCTCAGCCTCCCGAGTGCTAGGCTTCTAGGACACCTGGCTAACACCTCAGCTTTCACAGCTAGAGCACCAAGACTTTCTCAGTGAGACATACATTTCTTTAAAAAAAAAATTACCCAACTTCTTACTATTTTTCTTGCTCTCGAAGAAACATTTCATAAATCAAAAGCCCCCAAAGGGCACATCCATGATATTGGTTCTTTTCTGCAATGTTTTGGCCATGTTGATGATGAAACATTTCACAGAAAATTTTTTTAAACTTAACTCCTGAATGTGCCCAATCTCATCTGATCGTAGAAGCTCAACAGCCTCTGGCCTGCTTAGTACTTGGATGGGAGGGGGAGAATTTCAGGAGAAAAAGCACGTATGAGTTGTTTTTAGCAGTCTTTGGTTCCACCTATGACACAGTCATGCAGCAGCAGGACACTGAGCCTTGATGAAACCAACCAGAAGGAAGTTGTTCACATGTCATCCACATCCCTCCTCACTTTTGCCCACATCACTCTATTTGCCCACATCATCTACTATGGTACTCAAACATTCAAAGGTCTCCTCACACACATACAACCTGCCCTTACTTGTATTTATCTAGTGTCATTGTGTGTGTGTGTGTGTGTGTGTGTGTGTGTGTGTGTGTGTGTGTGTGTGGTACTGGGGTTTGAACCAGGTACTTGCTTCTCTACCATTTGAGCCACACTTCCAGCCCTTTGTTGTCAAAAGTGTCTCATCCCTGGCTGGGACGATGTAGCCCAGTGGTTAAGTGTTTGCCTAGCATGCATGAAGCACTGGGTTCAATACCCAGTACACAAAAAAAAAAAAAAAGAAAGAAAGAAAAGAAAGAACATGTTATTCCTTTGCCTCTGCTGCATCTCATGCTTCACTGAACGCTAGGCTCTAAAGACTTGGCTATGGACACAGTCCTGCCCTCAGGACAGCACCGTCCAGCAGAACTTTGTCACAGGGGAGAGATCTAGCTCTGGGCTGTCCAGGGTGAAGTCAGCAGCCACAGGGGATAATAACAGCACACTGGACCACACAGTTCTAGAGCCCCACTTGCTCACCTGAGGGCCAGACCCCAGGCATGGCCCTGGGAGCTGGAGATTGAGGAAGCAGCCTGCAAGCTCAGAGGGTAGAGGGTAGCGAGAGTCAAGATGAGGTCAGTGCTGGGAAGGTGGGTTGAGGTCCCCTAGGTGGGCTGAGGGGCAGATGACACTAAAAGATGGTCACACCGGTCAGCGCACAGCCACAGTCTACATCCACAGGTGAGGTCCCTGCCTGACTCCTTTTGTACCTCCTTGCCCAGGTTCTATCTTTTCTGGTTCTCAGCTCCCCTCCTTCCTTCCTCTGGAGGGACATCCAGCCCACTGCCCTTGAGCCTGATTCAGTCTGGTCTCCTTTCACCTGGAATCCATTCTCCAGTTCCTCTGATGGGGGGCCTTCCCCCTCCCTGGCCAGACTCTGCCAGGGTCGCTTGGGTTCCTTTCCCTAGAGGTCCGGTCCCCTGGGGGAAGGAGCCTTGGGTTTTGGTACTCAGGGGACCCTAGGCTTGGGTCTGGTCCAGCAGTTCTCCTACCCACCAAAGAGCCACAGCCTTGTGGGCCTGTGATCACCTCTGCCCTCGCCACCCCTGTACCGGGGCCACGTGTCCTTCGCAAACGCGACGCGCGCAAATGTGGCCTCCCTCGACGTCCACTTCCCCAAATCCCAGCGGCGGCTCCCCGCCTCCCGCCCATTCGGCCCGCCGTCACCCCCAGGACGTGACACCCAGCTCCTGTCCAGCTGCTCGCTAGGTCCGCGCACTCCGCGGCGAAAGGAAGGGGCAGCGCGCGGGTCCACGCGGGGAGAGGCCGGCGCCCGGGACTCCCGAGCCGCGCCCGTCCCCAGGCCTCCGGATCGGCTCCATCGCCCCGGCTCCGCGACTCCCGCTCCCCCCACCCCTCCCACACACACCGCAGGCTCTCGCCCTGGGCTCCGCGTCACCAGCCGCCCGCGCTCACCCGCTGGGTGACCGTATGGGGACTCCGCCGCGCCGTCCTGCAGGCTCGCCAGGATCTCGCCCTTGCCCACGTCGCTGTCGCCCACCAGCAGGAACTTGAGCAGAAAGTCGTAGGCCCGCACCGGGCTGCCCAAACCGCTCATCCTGTCCGCCCAGCGCCCCGGCCCATGCCGGGCCCGCGGGCTGCACACACAGGCGGTGGCCTGTTCAGAGCGCCGCGGGCCCCAGCGTCCGCCACCTCCGCCGCGGGCGCCTGACAGCCTCACTCAGGCCTGTCTCGCCCCACCCCTCCTTACCCTCCCCACCTCGCTATTGGTGGGTCGCAGTTGCTGGGGTGAATATGCACGTTTATTGGATAAATTACCTGCCCATCTAGCTCTCAACACCTCCTTCGGGCCCACCCCTACCCGCCCCTCCTGAGAGGACGCTATTTTCTCAGCCAATGGAGAAACAGAGACGGGGTAGGGCGGAGCCAGAAGAAGCAGGAGGCGGGGATTCTGCTCCCGCAACCAATGGAGGGGAGAGGTGAGGCGAGAGGCGGGGCCGGGTGTTTACTCGCCCGCGTGCGTCGGCTAGCGCCACGCACTCGCTTCGAGGGTGGCGGGAGGAAGGGGCCTTGGGCCCTGAGCCACCGAGACTCGGCCATGGCCAGTCTGGTCTGCAGACACGTACGCCGCAGGAACCAGCAGGTTGTCCGACCGCAGGAGTAGCCCCCCCAGCTCCACCAAGGCTCCACCCAAGAGGAGCCTGTGTGCGCGTGCGCCCGTGTACGTGGGCACGTGTCCGTGTGTACATGTGCTCTTCTGTAGGTGTTTGCGTGCGTGTACGTATGTGTGCAAGTGCGCTTCTGCATGTATCCCCGCAGGGAACAGTGGGCACGGGCCCCGGCTTGCTGTCTGCGCTGGTGCGTCTCACCAGGTGGCAGTTGGATTATTCGGCTTGGTCCTGGCAGTCTGTTTAATAGCGCTCTCTCTTCGCAGCCGCTACGGTGGGCTCCATCTGCAAACACACTGAAGTGCGGGTGCTTCCCCCGCTCCATGTCCTCCACCCTATGTTGGGGAGCGCACTGCACACCAAGTGCTGTCGACCCCACTGGGTTTGGGGTAGAGGTAGAAGCGAAAAAGGAAGTGGAAAAAATTACAAAGGTCTCAAAGTCAAGACTTTTACTGCTGTCATTTGTACTCACTTGAATTGCCAGCTTGATTTGCCAAACCTATTGGTTATTGATTGATCAGCTGATTTAGGTGTTGATGATGCCACTATTAAAAAGATCAGGCAAGGTGAGATGGTGCATATCTGTAATCCCAGCTCTAAGGAGGCTGAGACAGGAGGATGGAGAGTTCAAGGCCAGCCTGAACTCTGACAGAGTCACAAAGAAAGACTAGGGGGTGGAAGGATGGCAAATGAAGAGGTGGGATTTTGCCCCTTACCCCAATCCCCAAAAAACTGAAAACCCTGGGTGGTGTTTCTCTTTCCATCTCTAACTCTTGGTCCCAGCATTACAATCAGTTGAGTACCTTGACACCTGGTTAAGGCAGAACACTTTCATCTACTGGCTCCCTATTCTACAACAACACCAGCTTCAGGTAGGATAGGGATCAGGAAGCCCTCAGCCCCCATCAGGAATTACACCCAACAGCCAGGAGGTCAGCCTGCTCAGCTGTTTCCAGCTGTGGCCTCAGAGCAATGGCCAGACCACTTCCTAGAGAGGTAATGGGGAGATACGTGCCTACTTTTCTCCCCTCCCCAGGGTGCTTACCACCTTCATGATAGTCACCTCTAAGCTGGTCTTGACTCAGCCAGAAGATGGCAACTATGATCTGAAGGGCAAGATTAAAGGAAAAAAAATCCTTGGTATCCTTAAGGATTGGTCTGGGCCACACATACTCCCCTCTGCAGATGCCAAAATTCATGGATGTTGAAGTCCTTTATATAAAATGATATGGAATCTCCACAGAAGCTACCCACATCCTTCCATATACTTTTAAACAACTCTAGCTTATCCTTAATACCTAATGTAAATGTTGTATAGTTTCCACTTGTTTAGGGAATAATGACCAAAAAAAGTCTGTACGTGTTAAGTACAGACACAACTTTTTTGTGGCACTGGGGTTTGATCTCTGGACCTTATGCTTGCTAAGCAGGTGCTGTTACCATTTGAGCCACTCCACCAGCCCTTTTTTGTGATGGGTTTTTTTTTGAGAAGGGTCTTGCTAACATTTGCCTGGGCTGGCTTCAAACCATGATTCTCCTGATTTCTGCCTCCTGAGCAGCTAGAATTACAGGTGTGAGCCACAGGCACCCGGCAGACCCAATTTTTTTCCCAAATATTTTCAATCCATGGTTGAGCCCATGAATGCAGAACCTGCAGATACAGAGGTTTGACTGAAGTGTTAGCAGAGGACTATATCCACATATGGATGTCCATCTTCTTGCCCTCAGGTAAGCATAAGGCTCACCAAACAGAATTATTTACCTCATAACCCAAAGAATGAAGGCTTCCTACTGCCAGAGCCCCCAGCTTCCTGAAGGATATCCTCCCCAACCCCCAGTTACGATAAATGTGTAAAGTCCAGGCAACAAGTGGAGGAATTGACAATGCTAGCCCATCTTCTGCCCAACTCAAGGTTGGGCTTGAAAAATTCCTTTCTGAACAAGGCTGAAATCTCCTCCCTAAATGTCTGCCCATGTCCTGGACTATTCTGAGAGACCTGGCCCTGGCTAGCAGGAGCCATACAAGGAAGACAGAGGGATGCTTCTGCATGGATGAAATGTCACAAGAATGTGCAGGTGGTGTGAACACTTTGGAGGAGGCTGAGGCTGGAGAGTCAAATGGCCTTTTGCTTGTCCATACCTGCCTTTCATGCTTTTTAACACCCACCCTCATCAGGACTCCAGAAATCTGAAATAATTCACTAAATAAAACTCCTGCAGTGCAGGTTAGGACATGTCCTCTTAAGAGAAACAGTTTTTAGAGATTATAGAGTCTTCCCTTTCCAAAAACCAGGCAAAGTTCTCTTCCACACACACTGGATCACTTTCAAGTAAGTACAGAGAGGACCAGCCCCTTACCAGATACCAAAAACCTTCTGGGTAGTGTCATACATCCAGAGGAATGGACACCATGGGGTTCCATTTCCAGTTTTATTAACTGTTTCAAGCTTCTTCTATTTTAAAATAACAGGCATAGTTTATCCCAATGCTGAAGCAATCCTGTGTGCAAAGTAAAATGGGACAAAGGTTCCCATGTATTAAATGAATGGGACCCTAAAAAAAGAGATGCGGAGATTCTAATCCCCCATACCCTTGAATGTGACCTTACTTGGAAATAGGGTGTTTGCACATGTAACCAAGCTGAGATGAGCTTGTGAGGGTCTGTCCTAATCCAACATGGCCATGAAACAGTCTGTTAGAGACCCACAATATCCATAGACCACACTTTGTAAATCACTAGGCCAAGCGATCCCTGTGCGTGGCCATGCTCTGGCTGTGACCATGGTAGGTGTGCCCTCCTAAGACTCCAGCAGAGGAAAACAAGGCACTGGTGCTTTGCAAAAGAGAACTCTGGAATCCAAGTCCCTTCTCAAGGTCTGTGCCTCTTGCCATGGCACAAAGCAGTTCCCTATTACTGCAGTCACCTCCAGCTGGATTTTCTTTTTTTTTTTTTTTGGTAGGACTGGGGTTTGAACTCAGGACTTCAGGCTTACAAAGCAGGAACTCCACTGCTTGAGCCACACCTCTAGTCCATTTTTCTCTGATTATTTTTTGGAGATTGAGGTCTTTTGAACTATTTGCATAGGCTGGACTTGAACTGTAATCCTCCCAATCTCAACCTCCTGAGTAGCTAAGATTATAGGCATGAGCTACTGGCACCCGACTTCCAGCTAGGTTTTCTGTTGCTACAGAATGTATGTACCAACTAGTGTTAGCACTTTGCTGGGGGGTATAATTTTTGTTTTTCAAAATTTAGCTTTAACTGTTAACATGTTTTTCATTTTTTAAAATTAGTTAGAATCCTTATAAGCAGCAGAAACACAGCTTGAACTAGTTTAAGAAGAACCACTGTTTTGGTGAAGGACATCTGAAATGTCCTTCAGAAAGGTGTGCAGTTGGAGGGGTGAAGCCCCAGCTCAGGAGCACCCATGCTGTCTGCTCCTTTTGTGGTATCTGCTGTGTTTTCTAGTGGCTTCACACTTGGGCTCCTCTCAAAGAAGAAAGCATGGCTCCTAGTTTTGCTCCTAGGGGAGAGAGTGGCCTGACTCCCTCCAGGCTTCATCCCCAAATGCCCTTTGAAAACTCACTTGCCTGATGGGAATCTGTGCCATCTGTGAGTCAATTGATTGTACTGGTGTGGGGGGGAGTGGGGTGGGGGAAGAGCTCTCTGGCCAGCAACCTAAGGAAGAACGGTCACGCTTGGGGCTCTGGGTCCTCTGCGTACATATAAAGTCCCCGCCCAAAGACCTTGCTTGGTGCTGGGTGGGCCTGGCCCAGGATGGAGCTGGACAAGACTCTGTGGATGGGGCAGGAGCCATCAGCAAGCACCCCTCTCTGTTCTCCCTGGAGTGTTGGGGCCGCTTACACCCATTGTCCTCTCACAAAAGCCCCGACTCCCTCTGCACAGTGCCACACCAGAGATTCTGGCAGCATTGGGGATGGCTCCGAAATCTGCATTTCTAGGGGTCCAGGTGAGGCTGATGCTGCAGGACTGGGACCTCATGTTGAGAACCTATCCCTCAAGTAAGGAGGATCCATTTCCAAGTAGTGCTGCCTCCCCACCAGTCAGGAGAAAGGGTGCATGCTTCTGCCTTGCACTGCTCTCTCCTGCCTTCCAGGGTGTGAGAACCCAGGGTCTGGCTCAACCCTCGGGACCAGCAGAGATGGTGCAGGGACAGTTGCTGTCCATGGCCTGAGGGGGGCAGAGCCAGGGTGAGTGGGCAGGGCTTCTCCATCCATTCATAAGACCCCTCCTATTCCACCTTACTGCCTCATCTAACCCTCACCTGATGTGGTTCCGCCTTCACCTGCCTCTCACCCTCTTCTGACTACCACACTGCAGTCAGTGCACTGAGCTGTGACCACTCCACTCTCAAGTGACCACACTCCCTGAAAAGCTGAGTTCCATGGCCCATGTGAGAGCTCAGCCTCATTCTGCTCTTCTCAGAGGTTCAGCGAGGATATCAGACAAAGTATTTCCAGAACACTGTATGCCACTGCAGCACCCATGCTTTCACAAAACTGTTTCACATTAGGTCAGGAGCCTGAATACAAATCTGGGAAACTCTCCTGACCTGCATCCAGCTGTCCAGTGTGTCCTCCCCAGGGGCAGTGCTGTGGGGATTTCAGAGAGCCAGTCCTGGAACGGCACCTGGTTCTCCTGGGAGGGAACTGCTTGTCATCCACAGAGACTTTGCACCACCCTGAAAGGTTTGAGGTCTTATTTTCTGCAATGCTCATCTTTCCCCATCCTGTGGGCCTTAACATCTTGTGTCTGATTTAGCAATCCTGTCTGCATTCCTGTGCCACAGACTGAAAAACTCCAGGATTTCAGAGGTGTTTTCATCCAGCTCTTTTGTTTTCCTGGACCCCTCCTTCGTGACCAGGACAAAGCCTGACACGTGTTTGCCTCAATTTATGTGAACATGACATTCCCAGGGAAAATTCTGCTCTCAAATTGTCGGAAACATCATGTTCACATAAATTGAGGCAAACGTGTCAGATCTGAGAGCAGGATTTTCCCCAGGTGTGTGAGCTTCTGGGCAATGGGTACAGAGTGTGCTGCCACAAATACTCAATGTCGAGAGGTGACATCTTCCCAGGTTTGCTTGACTGATAGATGACTATGGGACCTTTGGGGTACTCTCCTCACTGGTTCCCGAATGCCTTTCCCATGGACTATCCTGAGATTCCTTTGAATCCCAACAGGGGGATGCTCTGTAACAAAAGTACTAGGGACTCCATCAGGATCAGACTTTCATCAACTGCTCTTGAAGATGGCCCCAGCTCCTTTGCTCCTGTCTTCTCTGGAGCCAGACAGGGCTTCTCTCAGCTCCTTGGAGAAGGCCAACCTGTGCTGGACACCAGCCACTGGGATAAACACCAGGACAACAGAAATGCCAGGCACGTGCTCTTCTCAATGGTAAAGATGCAACTGATTGAAAGACAACAGTCTCCCGCCCTGTGCCAAGCCCACCACTTCTTCCCGGGCTAAGTTAGAAAAAATGATCTTCTTTGGCCCCATGACTGGAAAAGACTGCTTTCCTCTCAAAGCAGGTCAGTTTGGTCCAGAGTGGCTTCTTTTGTGTGAACTTCATCCTCAACCATGAGCTTTTGAGCATGTGCCACCACATTTGTTTCTCCTGAGGTTTCAATGAGTTATCTCCAATTTTTGCATTAAAATCTCCAGGTAATACAAACAGAAATTATTTATTTATTTAGGCAGTACTGGAGTTTGAACTCAAGGTCTCTTGCTACCTAGGCAGGTGTTGCAACACCTGAGCTACACCCCCAGTCCCTTTTTTGCTTTAGTTATTTTTCAGTTAGGGTCTCCCATTTTTGTCTCTGATTTCAATTTTCTTATCAACACCTCCTACATAACTGGAGTGGCAGGTGGGTAGCACCATCTCTGGCTCATTGATTGAGATGGGGTCTTGTGAACTTTCCCCCCATGGGCTGGCCTCCAAACTTGATCCTCCTGATTAGTGCCTTCTGAGCAGCTGGGATTACGGTGTGTACCACCGTGTCCAGCCCAGTGTTTCTCTCTTTGTGTAAATTTCACAATATTTTCTTGAGAGACAAGAGAGGTTTTTGTCACACTGCTTTTTTTTTTTCTTTCTGGAATGAACAGGCTCCACCAAAACATGGAGTTCCAGGTCCTGAGGTGAGAGTCAATACTCAGAGTGCATGCCCCACAGATACAAACATTCTGAGAAGGAGCATGGTCCCCATGTGAGATGTGTGGTGTGTTTGTAACCACTTGCTGTGTGAACAAGTGCTCCTGGTAGAGGAGGGCTCCCCTCACAGGCAGCAAAGGGTGTCATGTCCTTGGGGGTTTGACCCCATATTGACTTGAAAATTTTTCCACAGCCCACTCCCAGCATTTCAGGCCTCCTTTCTGACACACTTCCATGCCCTAGGGTGTGTCCTCTGAGGGGCGACCCTGGACAGTTCCAGCACGGCCATGGCAGGTGTCCCTGAAGCCAGTTCAGGGCACCCAGAAGTGACTGAGAACCCAAAAGCATCCCCTCAAAACCCAACTGCTTCTGAAGAGCCAGATCCTCCAAGCACCCCCACAAGCCTTCCCTCAGCATGAGGAGAAGGCAACATGACAGAAGTCGGAGTGGAGAGTGGAGATACTCTCTGCCTCTCCTGGTGCAGAAGGTGCCTGTCTCAGACAGCTCAGGCTGCCATCTCAAAATAGCACAGGCTTGGTGGTTTATAAACAATAGGCAGTTTTATCTCACAGTTCTGGAGACTGGAAGTTCAAGATCAAGGCAGGTTCAGTCTCTATCAAGGCTTTCCTCCTGGCTTTCAGATGGTGCCTTTCTTCTGTGTCTTTACCTGGCATCCCTCTTCTTCTTCTTCTTCTTCTTCTTCTTCTAAGGCTACTAATCCTGTAACCAAGAAAAGGGTTCCATTCTGTTGTCATTTGATAAAGCTAATGAGTCAAGGGGCAGAATGACATCAGTTTTATCCAGTGGCCAAAGGACAGACAGCAAGAGCCTCCAGGGAGAAAGGAGTTACAGATACAGGAATAATGAGGGAGAGACAGGTTAGTAAAGGGGAGGAACAGTCACATCCTTTCTGGGAAGAGGTGGAGATCTTCCAGGAACTCCAGAGTCACCTCTTTTCCTACCTCTTTTATGGTCTGGTGTTTCGAGTCATGGTGGCTAACAGGTGTCTTTAAACCAAAGCTTAAGGACCCAAAGGAGACAGACAAAATAGGAAGATAAGAGATGCCAAACTTTTTCATCTTGTTCCCATCACCCTATCAGACATTTGCAGACTCAAGTGAACAGTCAATGTTTTCAGCAAGTCCTTGAAAAGTAATCTAGGCAACTGTTATCCTAACCCACACAGCAGAACTGCTATCTATAGCAAAGCTCATGGGAGTCTGGGCAAATAGTTCATAAGACCCTATTTTGAAAAAGCCCTTCACAAAAAAGGGCTGGTGGAGTGACTCAAGGTGTAGGCTCTGAGTTCAAACCCTAGTACGGCCAAAAAAAAAATCTCAAATGTCCTTGGTTGGGGTGCAAGGCCCTCCCAACAATTGAGGATCACTGATTTAGAGAAAATTTGATTTTCACCTGGGCGACATCACCCTTCCCAGGTTCCAGGTGTGGACCTCTGCCCTGTGTGTGTGTGGGGGAGAGGTTAGTGTTTAATGGGGACAGGGTTCCAGTTTGGGAAGGTAGGAAAGTTCTGGAGATGGATGGTGGTGGTGGTTACCCAATAATGTAAATGTGCTTAATACCAATGGCCAGCGCTTCTTAAAGTGGTTAAAATGGTAAACTTCATGTTGCATATATTTTGTTTAACTGTTTGAGGACCTTCCAGACGTGGGTTGTGTTTAAAGATAACTCATTTTGTAGTCTGCCCTGTTGGTGTTTTGAGGCACCATCCCTCAGCCTCCCACCTGGAGCACACTTTTGGGGTGGGAGGTCCCCTACTGCGGGAGGTGGGGGGATGGGGGAGATGTCAGGGTAAATGCAAAGAATCCCTTTTGAAATTTTTATCCCAATCGACTATGAAAAAAGCCCCTCCTTTTTAACTTTCTTTCTCTGGTGCTCACATAAAAATAGGCCGAGGAACTGTAAACAGGGACTGACCCTATTTCCCTGAAAGCCACGCACTTGCACACCCCAATTTTTTTTAATTCATATGTGCATACAATGTTTGGGTCATTTCTCCCCCCTTTCCCCGACCCCTCCCTTACCTCCCCCTCCTTTACCCCCCTTACCCCTCACTACCCTGCAGAAACTATTTTGCCCTTATCTCTAATTTTGTTGAAGAGAGAGTATAAGCAATAATAGGAAGGAACAAGGGTTTTTGCTGGTTGAGATAAGGATAGCTATACAAGGAGTTGACTCACATTGATTTCCTGTGCATGTGTGTTACCTTCTAGGTTAATTCTTTTTGATCTCACCTTTTCTCTAGTTCCTGGTCCCCCTCTCCTATTGGCCTCAGTTGCTTTTAAGGTATCTGCTTTAGTTTCTCTGCGTTAAGGGCAACAAGTGCTAGCTAATTTTTTAGGTGTCTTACCTATCCTCATATCTCCCTTGTGTGCTCTCGCTTTATCATGTGATCAAAGTCCAATCCCCTTGTTGCACACCCCAATTAAGCCTTCCTTTTTCTTTCCCCTGCTGTCAAGAGGTAAATGAAAATAACAGCTGAGCGCAGATGACTTACCAAACCGCACAGCCACGCTCCATTTGCTCTTCTGCTACAGAAAGAAAAAGTATTTTAAGCGAAACTGTAACCTTGTGGATACTCCAGAAGTACCAGAGCCCTGTGCCGAAGATCCATTTTAAGGCTTGGTTGCCATCAGAGCCCCGCCTCGCGCCTCCGCCCACTGCCACCACGCCCCATCTGTCCGGCACCCCACTGCCCGACCACGCCCCGCCCCCTGCCTCGCCAATGCTTTGCTTCCCCGCCCTCTGCTCCACTTTCCCCGCCCACGTCCCGCCCAGTCTACGCATCTATTCGTCTAGCTTACCTTACCCCGCCCACCCCATCGACTCCCCGCCCAGCGCCTCTGAAAACCCCGCTCCACTTCCCGCCCATCTACTCCCCAATGCTCCGCCCCACGCCCGGCCCACTTGGCCCGCCCCCGCCGCCGACGCCCCGCCCAACACCCCGAGAGCCCAGCTCCGCTTAGTCCGGCCTCTGACGGCCACTGGACACAGTCTGCAGCTCCGTAGCCTTTCCAGATGCCGCCGACGGTCGCTGATCATCCCGCAGGCGCCAGTGTGGAGCCCAGTGTTCCTGGGGTGCCCTGTCCGGGGCTCCCACTGCCCCGCGTGGGACGTCCCCGCGTGGCCCGAGGAATCGGGTGAAAGCTGGACAAGCCCCCAACTGTAGACTTTAACGGCGGGCGGGGACGCGCTGCAAGCAACCACGTGCGCTGTACTAGACGCGCGCAACGTGTCCTTCGGGACCACCCAGGTGCCCACACTGTGACCCGGCTGCCTGGGCCTCAGGCCGGGTATACTCCAGCTTCGAGTTGGAGCAACTTCAGGGTGGCAAAGGGGAGATCCGCACCAGCGAGTGGCTCCTGCACTGTAGGCCAGAAGCTCCCCAATGGGCAGCCGAAGTTACTTCTTGCTGAGCCAGTCTGGGGAGGGACAATGTGTACTCATTCCCTCATCTCAGCCTGCCCCAATTTGGGGAGGTCAGTGGCTGAACCCCAGAATGGGTGGGGTCTCTAGGGACATCTGCTGGAAGTCTGTTGGCAGGGGACAGGAGGAGGCGCACGCAGGAAGGGAGCAGGACGCTGGGGACACAGGGGGACCTGAGGATGTGATGGGGGACAGCCATCCTTCAGAGGCTAGGGCAGTGATGGTCATTCTCCAGGGTTGTGTTGTCTCACTGACTCAGGGGCCAGAGTAGCCCCAAGAACAGCAACAGGGAAGTCCCCACAAGTGGGTTTGGGTGGGCCTTTTCATAAACACCAAGTGACCCATCCAAAGCACATTTTAGAGGCATACTAGAGTGCTGAGCTCATCCTCCCACAGGCAGAAAGAAAAGGGCTGCATTACCTGGTGTGTCCCAGTGAGAAGCCAGGATGGAGTGCTTTAAGGAACTTGGGCTCTGGACCATACAAGGCTTTTTCCATATTTGGGGCAACAACCTAAAACACCTTTACCAGAGCCTATCAGGGAAAAACCTGAAGCCAGCTGATCACAGTGGGGTCAAGGCACCAGAATTTTCATCCAGCACACAGAACTTGGGGAAAACCGAGGGACTTGTCCACTATCTTGGGGTTACTCGGTTAATGTCTTTAACCCAAATACCCACCTGGTGAGTATCATGAACTGTGTTTTGTGGACCTGGAGGTCAGAGGGCATGAGAATCTGGCTGGGGTGTAATTCTGATTCCACTGTTTCCCAGCAGGGTGGTTGGACCACCTGGGCAGCAACCACCTCTTAGGCCTCAGTTTCCCCAGGGAGTTTCGTTCTTTTTTTTTTGGTACTTGGGTTTGAACTCAGGACCTAACACTTGCAAGGCACGTGCTCTATCACTTGAGCGACTCCTCCAGCACCCTAGGGAGTTTCTTGATTGGGACTAGTTCTGAAGTTGATGAGCAGCACATGTAGAGTGTAGGAAAGGCACAGCCTGTTTAGTGGGTCTCAGAGCCATACCCCTCCACCCTCCACCACACACCATGTTCATGATACCCAAGGCCAACACAATTCTGTTTAAATTTTGGCTATTCCAGCACAATAGTCCAACTTATTATACCACTGCCATGCATCATTAACATATGAGGGCCATCCCAGGGGAGAAGAGGTGAAAATGTGCTGCCTCTAGCTGCCCCCACCACACCAACCCTGGCTGCTTTACCCAAGGAAGATGTTTTCTGAGTATGCGCTAGGCCTGGGCTCCACAGTGGGGCCCTGAGCTGTGAGGAATGAGGCTTGTCACCAAGGCAGGGACAATTAGGCCAAGACACCATGAGTACACATGTGCCAAGCACAAGGCAATGTGTGGGCAGAGGAGAGAAAAAACATTTTTTTGGCAGTACTGGAGTTTGAACTCAGGGATTCATGATTGTTGGCAGGTGCCAAACCCCCGGCCTTTTTTTTTTTTTTGCTTTCATTTTATTTTTCTCTCCCACACTTTCCCTTTCAGTCCCTCTGTGTCATATTCTGGGTAATTTTCTTTTTGTGTGTGTGTGGCACTGGGGACTAGGATTTGAACTCAGGGTCTACACCTTGAGCCACTTCACCAGCCCTTTTTTGTGAAGGGTTTCTTTAAGTTAGGGTCTTGTGAACTGTTAGCTCAGGCTGGCTTCAAATTGTGATCCTCCTGATCTCTGCCTCCTGAGTAGCTAGGATTATAGGTATGAGCCACTGGCATCCAGCTTGGGTAATTGTTCTAACATCTTTCAGTTCACCAATTCTCTCTTCATCTGTGTCTAATCTTAGCTCTTTTTGATTCTGTATACAGTCTGCCTTGACATGGTTTATATTTCCTTCTTCCTTATAAGTGTTTTCCAGTGTGGCTTCTCTCTTTATCATAGTAGGCATACTTGTCTCATTATGCTCATCTGATAATGCCAGCACCTTAGCCTCTATCTACCCACTGCTGCTGCTTCTGGCTGACACTCAAGGCACTTGGTTCCTGGCTTCCTTGGTGTCTTAGTCAGCTTGGGCTGCCATAGCAGACGACCACCACAGACAGAGTAGCTTAAACTACAAAAATTTATCTTCTGACTGAAGGTCTGAGATCCATATGCCAGCATGGTCAGGTTTGTGAGGGCCTCTTCCTTGTCTGCAGATAGCTGGTTACCTGCCATGTCTTCCTATGGCCTTTCCTTGGTGCCTGCAGAAACAGAGTGCTCTATAACTGATCCTGTTTGGTGAGGGCCCGATCTTTATAAGCTTGTTTAATCTTAATTACTTCCTTAAATCTCCAAACCAAACACACTGGGTGTAGGGCTTCAACATACAAATTTTGAAGGGGACACAGATTTTGAGTCTATAGCTATTGGGTACAGTCTTTCAACCCTCCACTTGGCCACTTAAGAATGGACCCTGGGGCTGGTGAAGTGGCTAAGGTGGTAGAGCGCCTGCCTAATAAGCATGAGGCTCTGAGTTCAAACCCCAGTACTGCCAAAAAAAAAAAAAAAAAAAAAGAATGGAGCCTGGACTTGGCACCCTTTCTTGTCAAAGATAAAGAGCCCTCAGGGGCTCTGCTGGGCTTATAGCCTTGGGTGGGATATGGGAATATCTTTCTATGTTGCAAACCCAAAGTATGCTCCTTTGTTCTGTTTAAGCATGTGTGTCACATGGCGCCTGGCTAAACCCACCATTTTATCTGTCCTCCCCAAGGCAGAGACAGAGCTATTCTACTGCAACACAAGTGGTGTGCATAGCCAATTGCCCTCATTGGCTGCTGGAAGGAACCTGCTGGCCATGAGGGACCAACATACAAGTTTTAAGTCCATCTTGCTGAGTTCTTTCTCTTTGGAGGGAAAATGTTGCCCCTGGTGACACTGATACTAGGATCAATGGCAGAAGTGAGTCCTGTCCTATGTCTGGCAACCAGTATACGGTATTATGCTTTTTTTTTTTGCGGTATTGGGTTTGAACTCAGGGCCTACACCTTGAGCCACTCCGCCAGCGCCAGCAATGCCCGGCATTCCCTTTTTTAAAAGAATTTTTTGGTGGTATTGGGGTTTGAACTCAGGGCCTCACACTTGTTAGACTGGCACTCACTCTTGGTAGGCAGGTGCTGTACCACTTGAGCACTCCACTCCACCAGCCTCAGTTTCTCTTCAGACAGAGGCACGTCTGCCAGCCCCAATCTGACCATCCAAACCCAGAAACTACCCCTGGCATGAGAGGAGTTGGTGACACGTAGCCCAGTCTCAGATAAGGACACACAACCCAGGTTCCCAGGATTGACCACCTCCATCTCTGCAGCACCAATGAAAGCTTGAGCCCCCCAGGGCAGTGCTCCTCCTGGAGTCTGCCCACCCCCCTGTCGAGGATGCACCACCTTTGCATCAACCTCACTGTACTTAGCTGCCCATGCTTCTGCGTCCTAATAAACTTCTTGCTTCTACTACTTGTTCTTGGTAAATTCTTTCACCAACCCGCAGCCCCAAAATCCCCAACAAGGGGCCGACAGGGAGGCCCCTGTCATCAGTGCTCAGGACAAAGTCAAGGCACAACGCGAGAAAGAGCCACCGCAGGACTTCCCGGGGCTGCGGGGACCAGCCGTAGCCCCCGCCGCCCAACTAGAGCCCGACCTTGCCACGCACTTGCTGTCGCGGGCCTCTCCGGGTCTCAGGCGGCTCTACTTCTCCGGTCCTAGGTCGGACGGAGCCCCCTAAACCGGAGGTATATTGTGCAGGGTTTAAAGCAGACAGCCTGAAAACCTACACCGGAAACCTCGCCCCGCCCCTCCGGGCGACGCCCCGCCCCTCACACAATTCCCGGGCGACGCCCCGCCCCTCACACAGTTCCCGGGCGACGCCCCGCCCCTCACACAATTCCCGGGCGACGCCCCGCCCCTCACACAGTTCCCGGGCGACGCCCCGCCCCTCACACAGTTCCCGGACGACTACCAGCTCTCGGCCTGCCCCTCCCATCACCCAATCCGCGAGCGGGCCTGCGTCTCCAACGACGGGCCAGGTTCCGCCCCTTTCCTCCCGTCATCCAATCCCTGTGCAGTCTCCGTCTGCCCCGCCCCTCCGCCGCCGCCGCCGCCGCCGCTCGCTTCCTCCGCAGGCCTGAGAAGGGTCAGCGGCCCGGGGGGAACATGGAGGCGCTGCTGAGGCGGGAGCTGGGTTATGGCTTCGTCAAGGCCACTGGCCACTCGGGAGGCGGGTGCATTAGCCAGGGCCAGAGTTACGACACGGACAGAGGACGAGTGTTTGTGAAAGTGAATTCCAAGGCCGAGGTAGGGGCGGTGGGCGGGGCCGGAGGGCTCGAAGCTGGGGCCCTGTTAGAGTCTGGATTCCGCGCCCGGGGGTTCTGGTCCGGGATGCGGAGCTAGGTTCTAGTTCCGGTTCGGGTCTGGGGTCTGCGCTCTGGTTCGGGGACAGAGCTCAGGTCCGGGGCCGGCTCGTGAAGGACTCCGGGTCCAGGGTCTAGATTCGGGGCTGGGCTCAGGTACTGGTTCCGGTTCAGGGTCTGGGTCGCGTCCTGGTTTGGGCAGGATCTGTGTCTGGGATCGGGTTCGGGTCCGGAATTCTGGACCGGGCTTGGGATCTGTGTATCGGGTCCTCGGTCCGGGGCCAGCTCGCGTCCAGTGCTCAGGTCCTGGTTCGGGTCCAGTGCCCGGGTCGGAGGTGTGTGACCTTTGCGGACCAGCACTGGAGTTGGGGCGCTACCCGTGCGTGACCGCCGCGGTGGTGCACGTGCGTGCTGTGGATGGGGTTCCTGCGATGGGGTTCCTGCGATGGGGTTCCTGCGATGGTCCTCCACTACTTTGTGTAGGGCGAGGTTTTTCGTTGTTTGGTGGGACTGGTATTTAAACTCAGGGCTTCACGCTTGCATAGCAGGTGCTCCATGCTTGAGCTACACCTCCAGTTCGTTTTGCTGTGGTTATTTTGGAGATGGGGTCTCTTGAACTATTTCCCCTGGCTGGCCTCCAACCGTGATCCTCCCTATCTCAGCCTCCCAGTAGCTAGGCTTACAGACGTGAGTCACTGGCACCTGGCTGTGTCTGGTGAGTTTTGAACAAGAGATGAAACCCCATGTATCAAAGACCTGGGATAGAGTAGCCACCCCATCCTATTCTGATTGTGTGTCACTTTCTCAAGGGCCCTGCGGAAAGATCCCAGACCCAGAACCTAAACTTCGAGCCTCACTGCTCCAGTCCTGTCTGCCAGTCTCTGCCTGGGTTTAAGATGGCTCCCCAGGGATTGAGTAGGATTGGGCATACCTTTTCAAATAGATCAGGAGGTGCTTTTTCTCTTACCAAGCTCTACATCTCACACACCCTCGCTGTGCTTTTATCTTTTCCTTAGAATGCTTTTTCTTTTTTAGGCAGCCCATAAAAGGTTGCCCTTGCCAGACACCAATGGCTCATGCCTGTAATCCTGGCTACTTAGGAGGCAGAGATCTGGAGGATCGAGATTCAAAGCTAGCCTGGTCAAATAGTTTGCAAGACCCTATTTCGAAAATACCTAACACACAAAAAAAGGGCTGGTAGAGTGGCTCAAGGTGTAGGTGCTGACATCAAGCCTTGGTACCAGAAAAAAAAAAGAAAAGAAAGCTTGGCCTTGAACTTTCCATCTTCCTGCTTCAGCCTTTCCAGTGCTGGGATTACAGATTTGTGACACTACATCTGATTTAGAATTCATTCTTGCAGTTATTTTCTTTTTTTGTGTGGTACTGGGGTTTGAACTCAGGGCTTTATGCTTGCAGGCGCTCTACCACTTGAGTCTCTCCATCAGCCCTTTTTGTGTTGAGTATTTTTGAGATAGCATCTTGTGAATCATTTGTCCACGCTGGCTTTGAACCACAGTCCTCCTGATCCCTGCCTCCTGAGTAGCTAGGACTACAGGTGCCCAGCTATTTTCCTTTTCTTCCCAGAAAGGAACCCTGCCCTCAATTATGTGGGCTAATCTTACTCTGAAATGCTACTGTTCCTGCCCAGCTTCCAGCCTATCTGCAGAGGTCAGCTCTGTCTCATCCTCTACATTTTTTTTTTTTTTTAGGGATTTGTCAACTATTTGACCTTGCAGTTACTCTTAAATTGATTTACCCCAAGCACCAATACTTATGTAGCAGCACTGTCCCTCCTCACATTGTGCACAGGGCTTCTCTTTTTTGTTTTTTATTTGCTTGTTTGTTGTTCCTTTTATGTGGCATCCATCCTTTACATCTTTTATTTCACTTCCCTCACATTTGTGATTATTCAAAACTTGGCATTGACTACAGGGGACTTAAATATTTTCCATTGGTCGAAATGGAACTACTTAGAGTGATTTTTTTTTTTTTTTTTTTTTTCCCTGATCTGGAGGTTGAGCTCAGGGCCACACACCTAAGCTAGACAGGTGCTCCACCCCTGAGCTACCCACTCATCTCTAGTGATGCTTTTTTTTTTTTTAAGTGGTACTGGGATTTGAACTTAGGACCTCAGTCTACCACTTGAACCACTCTGCCTGCCCTTTTGTATGTTGGGTTTCAAGATACAGGCTTGAGACCTATTTGTCCCTGTTGGCTTTGAACCTCAATCCTCCTGATTTCTGCTGCCTGAATAGCTAGGATTACAGGCATGAGCCACCAGTGTCTGGCTCTACTAATGTTTTTTAAACTTTCTTCTATGCTAGATTTGAATCATTTACTTATTTCATCTTCAAAGCCCATTTTCATTTTGCCAAACCTCCTTCTAGTTCTTTGGCAGATAATTCCATGTCATTTTCTTGCTTGCTCTGGATTATGCAGTGTAAATTATATAGATATTCTGGCCATAGAATAAACAATTGCTGGTTATGTTGAAAATGTGTCTTTTTAATGTTTTACATTCTAGGAGAGAATGTGTTCTAATGTCTGTCCGTCTGTCTGTTTCTCTCTCTCTCTCTCTCTCTCTCTCTCTCTCCCCTGCTCTCATCCAGTACTGAGGTTTCAGTTTAGGGCCTCATACTTGCTGGGCGGGTGCTCTACCACATGAGCCACATCCCAAGTCCTGTCTCTGTAGACTCTTAAGACTACTTGGCTGCTCTCGTTTTTTCTTTTTTAACCCCTGCAGGAGTTGACCTGGTCTAGGTTGTTTTTCTTCTTCATTATTCTTATCTGCCTCTTGCACGTTTGTGTAATTGGTTTTTCTCTCATATTCCTCGTGTAGATCTTTTATAGATCTTTTGTAGAACTACACCCTAATACATTGGGACTACTAACAAGTAGGACTGTTGTTCTTAGCTTAGAAACTTCATGCCATGTAGCAGTAAATGTTTCTGTAAAGGAGCCTGACTTTTATCTGTGTTCACATGCCCTCTTTCACCTTTTCTTGAGTTTTTAAAAAATAGTACCTGTTGCTTTAGTCTCACAACCAGTAGCCTAGTAAAAATGTAGTCAGGGCCCACTTCCTCCCCCTTTATCTTCTAAAGAAAACTCTGTGAAAGTTCTGTTTAAGATACAGTTCTTACCTTCTCATCAACTTGGGCTCTCTAGTTAGTAATAATAATTTTCATAAATGTTTAGAACAGACTGTGTGTTAGCTGCTAGCTCAGTTAATCATGGCATCAAACCTAAGAATTTTAGTATTCCCATTTTACAGATGAGGAAGCTGAGGCATAAAAAGTGTGACTAACTCGCCCAAATCACAGTTAGTAACTATGAGACTAAAAAGAAGAATGTCCACTATTTATAATAACACTGTTTATAATAGCCTCAAATTGGATGCTTTGTTGTTCATCAACATTAGAATGGGCAATTACATTGTGGAATATATACAGTGGAGCACTATACATAGAGAATAAACTGTTGTAGTTTATGCACCAACATAACAAATGCAGCGTGGAATGAAGAAGCCAGAAGCCACATTACTCTGTATAGAACGACCAAGCAGGCAAAATGACTGATGGCAGAAGTGAGGGTAGAGGTGGCTATCTTTGAGGCGTGAGCAATGGCTTTCGATGTAGAGGAGAGAACTTTCTGGCAGTATCTGTACTCTTGATCTGAGTGATGGTTATGAGTCCATTAAATTAGATACTGAGGAGTTGTACTTTTTTTTTTTTTTTTTTTAGTAAAAGTAGCAGTAAAGTTTATTAGGAGAGGAACAGTAGGGAGAAGACAGAAGCATTTCCTGTTCCATACACAGTAAATAGGAGCAAAAACTCCATACTTTTCTGCATATCTTCTAGTGACATTTGCCCTTTAAAAAGGGGGAGTATTTTAAGGGGAAGAAATTACTATGGGAAGTAAGAGAAGACTTCCCTGAGCAATTGAAACTGATGTTAAGTTGAAATCGGAAGGAACTGACTTGGTGAAAGTTGGGAGCATAATGTTCCGAGCAAAGGTGACATTTCCTGTGGGGCTTCGAGGCTTGTAGAGTCAGGGGATAGGAACACAGAGATAGGGAGGGAAGGAAGGAGAGAGGGAGGGTTATGGCCAGAAAGGGATCAAGTCTGTCATTGTACAGGAAGTGGGAAGTGTTACAGGCTCAGATGTGCCCAGGATTAGATTTGCCTTCAAGAGGGACCACTGAGCTGGGTGCCAGTGGCTCAAGTCTGTAATCCTACCTACTTGGGACATTGAGATTGGGAGTATTGTAGTTTGAGGCTAGCCCAGGCAAATTGTTTGCGAGACCCCATCTCTAAAAATAACCAGACCAAAATGGACTGGAAGTATGGCTCAAGCAGTAGAGCACCTGCTTTGCAAGCAGGAAGCACTGAGTTCAAACCCTAGTCCAACCAAAAGAGAGAGAGAGATCACTGCAGTGTGATGAGCAGGGAGACCGTTAGAGAATGGTCACTAAGAATGAATAGAAATAGTAGTCAAGATGAGATGGTTTCCAGTGCCAATGGGGGGTAGCATAGAACTTGGTAGTCCATTTAGGTGAAAGTGACCCCAGGTTCCTGGCATATACAGATGGAGGGCCACCTGTGTCCTGTCTGTGGAAAGGGTTGTGGTTGAGGTCTTGTCTGAGGATGCTGAGAAAGAGAACCCATATCTACAGTCAGCTCTGTGCTCAGGGGAATATGAGTAGATGTCTGCTTTCCTCTCTGGAGAGACTTTGGATTCAAGTACAGCATAAAAGTATGGTACAGTGCTTGGAAGTACAAGCCTGATTATTCCTGTGCAGCTTTAGCACTTACAACTCACTCTGCTGACAAGTAGCTTTGAAAAGACTGTTCATGTCTGTTGAGTCCTCAGTCCAGCATAGCTTGAAATTATAATGCAGAAGAAAACATGTCTATATAGAGTTTTTCTAGTGACCTTGCTCTCCCTTCCTTCCCTCTTTTTCCTTCTCCGTTATTTTTCTGACAGGCCAAAAGAATGTTTGAAGGTGAGATGGCAAGTTTAACTGCCATTCTGAAAACAGGCACAGTGAAAGTGCCCAAGCCCATCAAGGTTCTCGATGCTCCTGGAGGTGGGAGTATGCTTGTGATGGAGCATTTGGACATGCGGTATCTGAGCAGGTCTGTCTTGTTACCATCCTCTCAGGTTAAGTACAAAGACTTTATCTTTCCTCTGTATGGTTCTTTTCTCCTGACGCTTGTACCTGGGGCATAATGTTGAGGAGTATGGTATGAAGAGCCTGTGACTACTTATGATTGGCTCTGCAGAATGAGTGGCATGCACTCTCTGCCAGCCAGAGGCCAAGGAAGGAGGGAATCTCTTAAAGAGATGATGACAAAGGATCGAGCTACAAAGTCAAATGAGGCTGGAAAAGACCCATCAAATAACCGGAGTCCTTTGTCTCCCTCTTGCTTCAATAGAACAAACTTTCTGGGACTTTATGTGCCCTGAGACCTTTCACAAGAATGTGTCTCTGCTATTTGTGTGTCATCTGTTTAGTTGCTGCCTTTTGGTTTTACAGTCATGCTGCAAAGCTTGGAGCCCAGCTTGCGGATTTACACCTTGAGAACAAGAAGCTTGGAGAGACATTCCTGAAGGAGGCTGGCACAGTTGGTAAGGAGCTGGGTGGATCCCAGGGGACCCTCCCTAGAGGAGGACACCCATTTAGTGTGGATTTGGGAATGGGGTTATGTTGTAGCCTGTGAGCATCTATTCTGTGTTTGATGGCAAAGTCATCACCTTAAGGCTGCACATCTGCAATGTAAGTCAAAACAAGTACTTGAAAGACAGGAACTAGTGCTGTACCTCAAAGTTACTTTTACCTCTCACTTGCCAGAAGAAAATCTAGTCAGAGTTTTTCTGGCTTTCTTTGCAAGAGCAGTCTTTTAAGCACAGTGTCTGTTCTTCTAAGAACACATTATTATTGAGGCTCAGAATGATAGTTCTCTGACCTATCTAGAGCTTAGTGTGGTGTTAGCACTGAGGGAGTTTTCCAGTATTTTAAACCTCTAACAGTTGATAATCCCATATGTAACCCTTGTGCTGACGCTGCTAGCCCTTGTGCTGACTCTGCTAGATAGAGTTAGAAAGCAGATAACCCAGAATTTAGTGCACAGGACCTAATGACAGGTACATATCCTATGAGGTTGTACTTACAAGAGCATCAGGCTGCCTTTCCTGTTCCTTCTAAGCTGCATGGAGTTTAAGTAGTTGGGCTTTTCTTTGAGTTTTGGGAGCTGCACAGGATTGAGACTGTTTCAAAGTAATGGTACTTGCCGGATGTTGGTGTCTCATACCTGTAATCCTAGCTATTCAGGAGGCAGAGATCAGGAGGATCACGGTTCAAAGCCAGCCTGGGCAAATTGTTCACAAGACCCTATCTTGAAAAAAATCCATCATAAAAAAGGGCTGGTGGAGTAGCTCAAAGTACAGGCCCTGAGTTCAAGACCCAGTACTGCAAAAAAAAAAAAAAGCAATGGCACTATGTAGGACACTGAAAATAATCCTTTCCTTCTTTCCTTATGGCTTATGGGGTAGATTTTTTTTTTTTCTTCTAAAGACCATCAATTTTTTTTTTTTTGACACACTGTTATCTACCCCCACCCTACCCCATGTATCCTCTGGTACCACTTCTGGGATAGCTATTGTCCTTGGTTATTGAATATGCTGGAACAGTCCCTGTTCTGAGTGACCTGAGGGTTAGTAGAGACTGAGGCCCTTGGGTGAGGACATGAGATGGTCCTTACCACTACCACACTGAGGTCAGGCCTCGAGGTGACTCTCAGCTCCAATAATAGGGCCTAAGGGTCTCTTGGAACAATAGAACTAACTGGTGATCTTTCTTTATTTCCTTTGCATGCAAGGGAAAGGAGGTGGGCAGGAGGAAAGGCTGTTTGTGGACCAGTTTGGGTTTGATGTGGTGACATGTTGTGGATACCTTCCCCAGGTGAGTGACAAAGCCAGTGCTTCCATTTCACAGTCAGATCAGTTGTTCAGATGCTGCAGAGGAAAGTGCCCTCTTACTTTTCTGTGAGATTTTGCAAGTCTTTGTACCCACTTTTCTTTACTGATTTGTAAGAACTTGACATGAGGTTTACTCACATTATATACTACATAAGCATGGGGAAACAGAAGGGCCAGCCATTTGGGTTGCAGATTTCAAGTGAGAAAAAATTAGGAAATTTTAGAAATGTTTTCTTTTAAATATAGTCAGCCCTCCATGTCATGAGTGTTGCATCTGCATATTCAACTAAGTATATGTTGAAAATACTCTGGAAAAAATTGTGTTTGCACCGAACATGGATAGACTCTTTTTTTTTTTTTTTTTTAATTTTATTCAGGCAATACTGAGGTTTGAACTCAGGGCTTCATGCTTGCTAGGTAGGCGCTCTACCACTTGAGCCATGCCTGGACAGACTTTTTTCTTGCCATACAGTCTAAAAACTGTTTACATAGCACTTACATGAGGTATTATAAACAATCCAGAAATGATTTAAAGTATGAGAGTGTCAGGGGGGAGGTGAGGATTTTATGCAAATTCCACACCATTTTATATAAGGATTTGAGAATTCCAGACATTTGGTATGGGGGTCTTGGATTCAATCCCCAATGAATGCCAAGGTCAGAGACAGCACAGCGATAAGGGAGTGTCCTGTCAGGTTTATTGTTTTAAGCCTGGTTTCCTGGGAGTTTCTGGGGAGTTCTGCTTGCTGTCCAGCAAATGTGGAGTGGATTGGACAGCAGCTCTGCTTTCAGAGGCCAAGCAGGTGGCCCCCTCAGGAAGAGTTACTAAGAAATCTAGAAGACTTCCAGGGTGTCCTGGTGGGCACAGGGGCACACATTTTGAAATGTTGTAGGAGATTGTCTGGAAACCTGCCTCAGGACCCTGAGTAGTATGCTTTCTTGGTCCTGCCTGCCCCAAGGGGTGTATCAGCAGCACTGCACCTTCTTTTCTTACCTGTAACTCACTGTACAGGTGTGTTTGTGTGCATATGATGCTCTATCCTCTATCCTCTGGTGTCACATCCTGCTCCATGGGCTGCTCTACTCTTATGTCTCTGTCTTGCTTCCCTCGAGAGTGGTAAGCACCTGTGGCCTGGACATCCTTTCTTGGAGGTTTTTTTTTTTTTTTTGTCTTTTCTTTTTTGGTGCTGGGATTGAACCCAGGGCCTCTCACGTGCTAGGCAAGTGCTGTACCACCAAGCTACATCCCAGCCCTTGGAGGTGTTTTTGAAAGAGGCTTCACATGATTTTTCTCATTATCACTTTCAGATAGGGATCTTCTGTGGCCAGGCAGCTGTAGGCAGATAGTCAAAAATGAGTAATGGGGTCAGGGAGAGTCAGCTAGCTCTGGCCTCTGTGTTCCAGAATGAGTATAATTTAAAGAAAATGTCCCAGTGCTCTTTACTCTTAGAAGGCTACAGAGGGGATCCTGCAGTGTGCCTGCTTCCTACTGCTCCTGTTCCTGAGGTCCCATGCTGCCTGGTCATCCCTTACCCTCTTAAGCCTTTTGGGACCATCATACTTTCTGCATGCTCTCCCTGCAGTCCTTTTCATTCTGGGATACTTTTGCATTTCTCCTTTACTGTCACTTGAGCAGGTGAATGACTGGCAGAAGGATTGGGTCATGTTCTATGCCCAGCAGCGCATTCAGCCCCAAATGGACATGGTGGAGAAGAAGTCTGGAGATCGGGAGGCCCTTGAACTCTGGTCTGCTCTACAGGTGAGCAGGGCCCCTGTTGCGTGACTGGTGTCAAGAACATGCCCCACTTGGCCCAATGTAGGGGAGTCTGGTTCTGGACAGGATGCAGAGTGCCTTGTCAGTATCCTGTCCAACCCCCTCCCCCCGCTACTGCCCCGCCCCAGCCAGGCATATCTGAGCAGTACTTAGGAAAACATCTGCATCTATGTATGTATCGAATGCTTTGCTAAGGCTCCATCTTCCTCCCTGCAGTTGAAGATCCCTGACCTGTTCCATGACCTGGAGATCATGCCGGCCTTGCTCCATGGAGACCTCTGGGGAGGGAACGTAGCAGAAGATTCCTCCGGGCCCATCATTTTTGACCCAGCTTCTTTCTATGGCCACTCAGAATATGAGCTGGCGATAGCTGGCATGTTTGGGGGCTTCAGTAGCTCCTTTTACTCTGCCTACCATAGCAAAATCCCCAAGGCCCCAGGGTTCCAGAAGCGCCTGGAGTTGTATCAGCTCTTCCACTACCTGAATCACTGGAACCATTTTGGATCTGGGTACAGAGGTTCCTCCCTAAACATCATGAGGAATCTCGTCAAATAAGTGGACTTTCCCTTGGAGGGAGGCGTCTTTGAGGAGTGTGCCTCAAGCTCAGGTGTTTTCCACGTGGCTGGAGCTGCTCCGTTCCACTTAGTGGCTTGTCTTCAAGCTTTGTAAAGTATGAAATATATCTGAGGAGAGGTCTTGTCCACTGTGTCAGACTTCCTGGCTGGATCAGGCCACACTGGTGATATGAACACAGGGACCTATGCGGCCTGGGGGCATTGAACCATGCTCTGCTGTAAAGATAGAGAACTGTATGGGCATTGTAGGGGAGTGGCCAGTGTGCCCACTGCCCTCTCCTGCCTGCTTCTGTGTCCAGCAACATCTCTGAGCTGGTCATGATTATGCTTCAATGAGAAGACTGAGTCCAGACATGGAGCCATCTTATCAGAAGCTTTGAATAATGACCAATTTCAAAATCAAGCACATTCCTTTTCTTTGTGCATCATCCTGGTTGCTGCTGCAGGCTGAGCAATCTGGAAACTGGTTCTGGGACCGACCAAACTGCCAGCCTTAGGTAAATTGGATAAATTTAGGAGCCTTGAACTGCTCCTGTTATCACCATGTCTCGTGTGCTGTTTTCCAAAGATTGCTGAATTGTCAGTCCTTTAAATACATAAAATAAGCATTGAACTAATATTTTTTCCATTCTTAAGTATTGTAGTGATCAGAAATTTCTTGAATGGCATTGATGCTAATAAATCCTTTTGCCTAAAAATTCGAATAAACTTTCAGTGGTTTCAGTGATACTACCTTATGTATCATATTCAACCATTTACCTTAGCTGTTTTCCCAGAAATACATAGGTATAACTGGTGTTTCTTCTTTTTTTTTTTTTTTTTCCCTCTGGTGGTACTAGGGGTTGAACTCCAGCATTTATTGATTGAGATGGGGTCTTAGGAACTTTCTGCTCAGGCTGGTCTCAAACTGTTATCCTCCTGATTTCTGCCTTCCAAGTAGCTAGGATTACAGTGTGCACCACTGCGCCCAGTTCTGTTTCTTAAAAGAGCAACTTTTTTCTTTTTATTCAAATGAAGAATAGCACAGAGCTTCAGACTAAGAAGAGGAGCATCCCGCAGACTGTTGATGGTATTTGACAAGCAATGCTGTTTAACTGCTATTTCTTACTTGTGAGATTTGTAAACTGGTAAAGAAGAATGAAAGTAGCAAGGATTGTATTAGGGGAAGAAGCCAACTGGTGACTGTGTCAGGTTTTATTCAAGTCTTGGAAGACACGAGGGCATCACAGAACTGAACTGAAGAGGGTGGATTTATTATTTTCTTGTTTGTCTGTTGTTTCTGTTACAGATCAGGGTCTCTTAGCAGAAGCAGAACTGATGCCTGAAGAGTTCCAGCTTTTGTGGGAAGGGGAGGACCATGACTTTGCAGAACTTGTTTTCTACCTGGTCATTCCTGGACCATCATTTGCCAGTGTTTTAGCTTAGTGCTCTCACCTTGGGGAAACTGGCAACCATGTTCAAGGAAAATGATGCCACTAGAAACTTCCTCATAACAGACTCTGCTGCTTCACTGCCTGCCTGTCATAAACATAGGCTCTGCTTCCAAGATGGCTTAGGTTTGGGCTGCGCTAGACTGCAGGTCCTCTGCAGACACGATTACTCTATATCAGAAAGCATCTGGAAACCTGACTCGGGGCTCCTTCACTTCTGTGGTTAGCCACAAAGCAGCAGATTGGCCAGCGGGCAGGAAACTGAGGGAAATGTGAATTTGTTTAGTCTGAGAAGGTCTTAAAAGAGGAGTCCCCATTTCATATTCCTGAATTTCACAGGTGAATGCCTCTGACTCACAAATCAAAGGCAAAGCAGAGGCCTCTCAGCTCCTGATGGGAGTTCTCACAGGCCCTTGTTGGGTTTGGAGAGAGTGAGGTGGCTTCCCTGGATTGTTGGTCACTGGAGGAGCTGGTGGGATGTGGGACTGCCTGAAAAGGGAGTGTGGCTGAATGCCCTCTCCTGAAGCATCCTCTTGGGGCTGTACAAGGCATAGGGGATCACTGGTCTGCCTATGAGAGCCCTCTGTTCTGCAAGGCGCTTGGGGTTCTGGACATCATTCTGTGTTAGCACAGCAAAATGGGAATGAGAACAGAGATGAAGCTTTCCCCACTGGTAACAGGAAGGACAGTCCATTCTCTAGAGGGATATGCCTTCTTTCCCTTCTGGTATGGCCATATTGCTTCTCAGGAAAGGCTACCATTGAGCAGGGAGAGCAGCACTGAGGTGTGGTGGGCACTTAGCTGATGAACATCTTGTGGTAGTTTTTGGATTTTGGGATGCTGTGGTATTTGTTGACATTTTAAACTTTACCATTTGTTACAATAGCTTATCCTAGTTTTTGTTTTTATTTTTGTGGTACTAGGGATTAAATCCAGTTCATTGTACACTCTAAGTAAGCACAGTAGCACTTGAGCCATGCTCCAGTGCTTTCATATTTACTTTGGTTTGTTTGTGGTACTGGGGTTTGAACTCAGAGCCTACAACTTGAGCCTGGCTTTAGTTTGTTGTTGAGGCAGGATCTCGCCAATTTTTCCAGGGTTGGCTCCAAACCCGTGGTCCTCCACCCTACACCTTCTGAATAGCTGGACTATAGGCATTCGTCACCTTGCCTGGCTTAATATCTATCTTTGTACCTCGTTTTGTATTCATTATTTTATGTATGTGATGTTTTTTATAATGCCAAAATCATACAAGCTTTAGGCCCAAGGGCCCCTGGCTCTGCCCAGAGTTGTCTTTTGTATATAATAGCTCTCCATGAAAAACCTGTACACATCATCTGAGGACAAGCTTCCCAAGCCCAGTGTTTGGGCTAGCTGAGCCAGAAGTGGGGGAAGGAGTGAGGTTTCATTTGGAGGCATAACTCCCTTCCTTCCCATCCTTCCCTTCCTTCCCTTCTTCCTTCCTTCCTTCCTTCCTCTCTCCTGCCTTCCCTCCCTCCCTCCTTTCCTCCTGTTCCTCCCCTCCTTTCCCCTCTCTTGTCTTCCCTTTCCCTTCCTTTCCTTCCCTTTCCCTTCCCTTCCTTTCCTTTTTCCTGACTAGGGCTTCACATGTGCTAGGCAAGTGCTCTACCACTACCACTGAACTATATTCCTAGCCCTTTAAATTATTTTATTTTGAGATGGTCTTGCTAGGTTGCCTAGGCTGGCTTTCAACTTGTGATCCTCCTGCCTCCGTCTCCTGAGCAGGTGAGGTTGCAGGCATGTGCAACCATGCATGTCTTGGAGACATGATTTCAAGAGACAGCTGTATAACCAAGTCCTAACAGCAACCTGGTCCTGGCTCTTGGAGAGCTGATGTCATGGGGAGACCTGATGCTGGATACAGCCTTAAGGCTCTGTGGTGAAAACAGGACCTGGAAGTGGCTCATTGCATTCAGGGAAGCTGTGAGCATCACTAGAAGATGGGAAGTCCCACGAAGTAGCTGCTGCCCTGAGTGCCTATCCAGGACCCTCAGGTCTCATCTCCAGGTCCAGAGGCAGGGCTGTTTTACTTTTATTTCTTACTGAAATTAGGAATAGTAAATCAGGGTACACCTTATTCTTGATCTACCAAGAATATTTCCATAGAAGGAAATTATTTGATGATTGCAGTCTAGCCTTGCACCCCAAAACTTTGTGTTTTGCATCTTTTTGGTGAAAATGGACCTAAAACATGTACTTTTCTCCTTAAGCAGAACCTACTCTTCCAGCACATTTCCTGTTCCAGGAATGGTACCTTTCATCCTTTTCTTGGGCTGTCTGGATATCTTCAGGTAGAAGTCCTACCTGGCCGGCTGATAGGACTCCTCAAGTTTGAGTTGTTCAAGGAGGGCTTGGCAGAAGTGGTCAGGGTGAAAGGCCACCACAGGAATAGCACAGTGCCCAGCTCCCAGGGCTTTCCACTTAGGCCTTCAGGTGTGACCTTGAGGGAGGGCGAGCCCAACGTGACCTTGCCTGCAGAAAGTCAGGGTATAGGTGTTCTAATCTCACCCTGCCTCCTTCCTCCCACTCCTTGTAGGCTCCCTTATGGCCTAACCCATGCAGAAGGCCAGATTCTCAATAGAGTGAACTGGTCATGCAGCAAACCTTTCCCCCCCCCCACCATCCTGCTTACCAGCTCACCAGCCCACACGAAAACCCCAGTCCTCTTCTGTGCCTTAGATCCCCACCCCCGCCCCCAGTTTAGTTTACCTTTTGCATCATCTAAGATACAGATCTTTAAAAAAACTGTGTCATAATTTACACACCATAAAATCCACCCTACTGATATTTTAAGAGATTTAGTATCACATAGCCATCCTGCCCCTGAATCTTCAGTAGCTCATTGGCTCCAAAATAAAAGATTTCCTAGTCTTCATTCATTCCCTTGTTGTCACGGAAAACTGAAGACCCATATGGCTCTGTACACCCTTTATATATAATCATTGACTGTCATGAGTTCTACAAAGGAAAGGTCAAGGGGCTGTGAGGACTAGGTTTTCCATCTTGGAATGACCTAGTTGCCTGTCCAGGGATGACGGCAAACTTGACCCAGTCACCTCTCTGGTGAATTTTCAGACACCAGTGACACACAGAAGACCCTAGAAGCCTCCAGAGAGAACAGTTTCTACACAGACTAAGAATCAAAAAGCCTCAAGTATCTTAACATCAAAACAATCTGGCAAGCAACAAAGCCTTCTCAGTCTGAAAGAATAAGGTCTGATCAGCCTGGGATTTGAAACAGCTGAACAGGTCTGGGGATACAGTTCAGTGTTAGAGCACTTGCCTAACGTACAAGGCCCCAGGTTCAAGCCCCAGCAACACATGCACAAGCACGCACGAGGTTGGAATATAGCCAAACAGCTAAGAACAAAGAAAAGAATTTTCCTGATGATACCTGTCCCGATTGCAGGGCCAGCCTCAAATGGAGAACTAAGAGGAAGATACCAGATGGTAGATGGCGATCCCACCTGACTTCAGCAGAGGTCTTGCCACACCTGTCAGGTTCCCTTCTTTGGTGTGGCCTTGCAGAAAACCAGTAAGAGGAGGTAGAAATGGTGATGTTTGGCTTTTGGGACAGGTCAGAAAAGCCTTTGTGCCTGCTGGTTCTGGAACCCCGGCTCTCAAGTTGCTTGCTCTGGGAACCTGGTCTCCATGCTTGGGGATGCCCACACCACAGCAGGAGGCCCCATTGTTATGGCAAAACTGTTTTCAGAAGATCTTGGTCCTTGTGTTCAAAATGGAAGAATCCAAGCAGAACATGTGGATGGAGTGAGGTAGAATAGCTTTATTGAGGGAAGAGGAGTCACCCGTTCTGCCAGGTGAGGGAAGGGAAGAAGGGCTGGGGTCTCTTGGTAAGTTGTTTTTATACCACCTTGAATTTGGAGAGGGGGACAATATCTTCACCAGGCCCCTCTCACCTGTAGGCTAGAGGGAGGAGCTCTTGAGCCCAGAGGGGGAGCAGTCCCAGACTATCCCTAAGAGCCTGCCTCAACATGAGTGTGTCCTGCTCGACAATGACCATTGAGCCCAGGTTCCAGTCATACTGCTGTGTGCCAGACGCAATAATTAAAAACCTCCCCTCTCCTCTCTCCTCCACTTCCCTCTCTCCCTTTCTTTTTTTTTTCAGTACTGCGGATTGAACTCGGGGCCTCTCCTTGCTAGAGAAGTGCTCTACCAGTCCTTTTGCTTTTAGTTTGCTTTTGCCTGGGTCAGCCTTGGACTCCAAACCTTTGTCACCCAAGTAGCTGGGATTACAGGAGTGCACCCACACACTGGCCAGAAAGACTCACTTTCAAATCTGCCACCACTTCCTAGTGCTGGGACACTGGACGTGCTATTTGGTCTCTGTGCTTCAGTTTTCTCCCTGGGAAGGTGGGACCCCTCACAGAATGGTTGTGAGGCTTAGCTGACATTTCACAGTGAAAGCTTATCAATGGTATCACTAGTCCCAGGGCTGTTTCTAGGCTCTTTATTCTCATGTAAGGGAAACAGCCAACCCAGCGTGAGGGAGGGGCTTCCTGCTCTTGGAGGGAAAAGTGGGGCAGCCCCTCTGTCCTGCTCCTGAAATCCACTTTAGATTACTTCAGCCCCTGTGAGCGCTCTTGTGTGCACATGGCACCTCTGTTGAAGCTCCCTTCTCAGGGTGGTCTGTGATCAGGAACCCCACCCTGGGTGGGGCGGTTTGCTGTTATCACAGCCCTCAGAGCAGCGCGCATCTGGGATGGGCCAGCCCCACTTCATTAATAGTGCCACTGGGGGCTGGGTAGGACACTCAGGAGACCGACCCCCCGCCCCGTCTGGATGGAGGGTGAGAACATAGGCCTGTGACCTGCCTCCAAAGAATGCCAAGGTCTCTGGACTGAGTTCCGAGTTCCCAGAGTAGGAAGGGGTCCTGACCCAGGTCTTCCCTGGAGGACCACTGGCTTCCATCTGTGCGGGGAGCTCAGGCCAGATGGGGCCAGATGTCCTGGGGCTGTACAGGCTTGCGGTGTGGACAAGGGGTGGTGTCACCGTGTTCTGTTCCCCTGGCTTTCTAGAGCCCCCAGGACCAGGGCTGGGGTCCTAGACTCCCGGGTGAGCCCGGCTGTGGTGGGAGAACTGGAATGGGCGGGGTAGGGAAGGGCAAGGCACCGCCCCAGCCCTGTCCCCGCGGGCGATAGTGCCCCCGCCCGAGGGAGCGCGCGCCGCGAATGCGCGCCGAGTGGCCGCTAGGAGCCTGCAGGCCGCGCCCCTGCGTCCAGTCCCTGCAGCGGCCGCGCTGCGTCCCCTGTCTCCGTCCCTAGTGCGGCGCCCGCGGTCCCCATGGAGCAGCTGTTGCGCACCGAGCTGCGCACGGTGACCCTGCGGGCCTTCGGGAGCCCCGGGGCCGGCTGCATCAGCGAGGGCCGCTCCTATGACACGGATGCGGGCCCGGTGTTCGTCAAGGTCAACCGCAGGACGCAGGTGCGCAGCCGCTTGAGTGGGGTCTGCGGTGGGATTAGGTTGGGGGAAGGGTAGGGAAAGGGACAGTTCTCTGGGCTGGGCCTGGTGTGCTGCCCGATGCCCACAGGGTCAGCCTGTGGCCGGGGGCCAACACCTGCAGGATGAGACTGCCAGCTGTCTTGGGGCTGGTATTTTTGTTTTTCGCGTAGCCAATCAGTTTTCTTCCTTTGCCTACATGCACGGGCTTTTTGGCTGTTTTAACTCTTTGACCCATTTCGCGTGGGGGAGGCTAGGCCTAGAGCCCTGTTCCTCTCAGGCCTGCGTCCTCCCAAGCGGGTGGAGGAGACAGGGCTCCCAGGGCTACGCTAGCACTGGAGTCCCCCTTACCATGCTGTGTTTTTCCTGATATGTATGACCTGCTTAAAATATTCCTGTTTAAGAATGTATGGAAAACCGTAACACAAATAAGAAAGACAGCCATAGGCCCTGAGAGCAGGCAGGCTGCTTTTGGCAGAGCCTGGGCATGACTCCACCCTAGGTAGGCTCTGCAGCACCTGAGGTGCCGTACTCTGTGGGCAGCCAGGGCCTTTCCAAGTGGGAATGGAGCCAGGATGGGGGCTGCTGTTGCCCTGAATTTTCTGCACGGTTGGCATCAGACATCCTCAAGGAACCTGGTTTTGGTAGCAGAATCCCTCAAAGTAATGTCCCACCCTATCTTTCCCCCTGAAACTCAGTGCCTGCACACAGTTGGTGCTTAGACAATGCAGGAGAGCAGGTGGATGTGAGCAGTCTGAATCCTGGGTGTTTTCCCTGGGAGCATAGCTGGAGCCTGAGGACTGCCAGCCCCAGGATACTCCACACCCCGCCTCACAATTCCAGGTGCAAGCTGGCAATTTGAGGATACCTGCCTGGCTTTCTCCTCAGGTACTTTGAATTAAAGGGTTGTGGAATTCAGCCAGGTGTGGTGCCTATAATCCTAGCTACTCAGGAAGCAGAGATCAGGAGGATTGAGTTCCAGGCCAATCTAAGCTAAACGTTTGTGAGACTCCATTGCAACCAAAGACTGAGCGAGGTGGCATGTGCAATGGCATCACAGCTACTGGGGAAGGCAGTTTAGGGTGGCCCCGGCATAAAGTGAATCTCAAATAAATAACCAATGCAAAAAGGGCTGGTGGAGTGGCTCAAGTGATAGTGTGCCTGCCTACCAAGTTTGAGACCCTGAGCTCAACATCTAGTACCACCACCAAAAAAAAAGGAATTCTTTTGCTGTGTGATAATAGGTGCTTTGGTCTCATTTAGAAGTTTATTTTATTTTTTGTGGTGTTGGGATTTGAACCCAGGGCCTTGTACATGCTAATCAAGTACTTTACACTGAGCTACACTCTCAACCCAGGAGTTTAATCTTTTTAAACACACAATTCTATAGGCAAAAGTATTCATGAACCACATTAATAAACCCAAGGGCTTTACATCAGTGGTAGAGTGCTTGCTTGGCACGCACAAGGCTCTGGGTTCTGTATCCACTGCAAAAAAATATTCATGTTTTTCACCAAGGTATAGCTAACATCAGGGAAGGGAGTAATTTAACTCTGGGATGTTTGTGGGGATGTTCTAGAAACAAGAAGGTCCAGGATGAGCTGGGCGTGTGGCTCCTTCCTGGATTCCCAGTTCCTGTTGGACTTGAGCCAGGCCCGTGACCTCCCAGCCCCACCTTTCCTGACCCAAATGTGTCCAGGTCACTTCCACCATGCCTTGGCCAGGCTGCTTTGCTGTGGCTGCCCCAACTCAGAGATGGTGAGGAGAGCAGGTGCCCTGGAGTTCCCAGCCAGCCCTACCCTGCCCCTGCCCCAGAGCCCTGGCTAACTCATACCAACCCTGTATCCCATACTACCCATTACCTCCTCACGGCCTATGCCTCCTCACCTCTACTGCAAGGGCTTACTGTAGGGCCACAGCACTCAGTCTATCAACCCCCAGACTCCTCAAACACCAGGCTCAGCCTCAACCTTGCAACCTTCCTATCTGAAGGACAGGCCTCCTTGCACCCCTCTGAGGGGTGGTATCTTGCTGGTTTTCAGTAACTGTAGGCCCTAGACTTGTGATTCTCGCATGGTAGCTTCTATCAGGAACCTCGAGTACCTTGGCTTGACTGGCAGGGCCCCTGTTGGAGTCAGACTTGCAGAGCTAAGGAAGCTCATGGCGGTGTTTGGATGCAGGCCCGGCAGATGTTTGAGGGGGAGATGGCCAGCCTAGAGGCCCTCCGCAGCACAGGCCTGGTGAGGGCACCTCAGCCCATGAAGGTGATTGACCTACCAGGAGGGGGAGCTGCCTTTGTGATGGAGCATTTGAAGATGAAGAGCTTGAGCAGGTGAGTGTATGTGTGAGAGAGGACACATATATGAACACAGAGAAAAAGAGACAGAGAGATACATGGAGACAGACAGGGAAAGAGACACAGAGAGAGGCACATATATGTGTACACAGAGAGACAGAGACAGACAGATGGAGGGAGAGAGAGACACACATGCATAGACAAGAGAATACACAGAGACAGGTAAGGACAGAGAGAAACACAGAATGAGTGATACATAGAGAAAGAGAGACATGTACACAGAGACAGGAGTAGAGAGAGAGAGATACATTTTCTCTTTTTTTTATATAACAAATGTGTATGACTTTAATAATTAGAAAAGAAACTTAAGACTCCAGATAATAGATCAGCCTTGTTCAGCCCAAATTGAGCTGGTATTAGTGCGCTATGTAGTACAAAGCAAGGGGTGGATCAAACCCACTGTCATAGCCAAACTAACCCAAAAAACCAGTCATACACCAGAAAGCAATAGTCTTCATTAAGAATGGACTCTGGTAACTGGGCTGGGTTATTCAGGCAGCTCAGCAGGGGCTGTTCCCTGGGTACAACTTTGTTGTATAAAATGTGAGTAAAAGAAGCATAGAGGACTGGCGGAGTGGCTTAGGTGGTAGTGAGCCTAACTAGCAAGTGCAAAGTCCATAGTTCAAACCCCAGTATTGCAAAAAAACAAATGAACAGACAGATCACTGAAAAAACAAAGCAAAAAAAGGAGGCATTGAGCCATTGAAAATTCCATCAACAAGGAGTGGCCACAACTTGTATCTGATTGTCCTCTCAGTGTTTTGTCCCATATGTGGTTGACATTTGTTTCTGTAGAAGATGTGTTTTTACTCACTCTTCCAGGCTTTGTGCCCAGTACCCAGTGCCTGCTGGGATGGTTGCAGGACTTCTCACGTCTCTTTCTGGAGATCTTAGGCTACTTTTTTTTTTTTAAAGTATCATTCATTACCTGGCATTCACTTTTTACTTTTAGTGAATGGAGAGTAGTTCTTAAAGTATTTAAAACATTTATCAAAATGGAACACTCTGGGTAGTGTTATTTGTTTGCTATTTTAATTGGCTGCATTTCTTCTTTCCTCAGCCAGGCATCAACACTTGGGGACCAGATGGCAGATTTGCACCTTTACAACCAGAAGCTCAAGGAGAAGCTGAAGGAGGGGGAGAACACAGTGGGTGTGTGCAGATTGCTCTTGGTACCCTGGACTGAGTCGCACCAGCTACTCTAGATCAGTGCCCATGGTACTTCTTGTGGCATTTCAATAACAGGCTGAATTGCATGCATCTCTTTTACAATGCGTTATGAAAATGAGATTATTAAATAAGAATTCTGATGGAGCTGGGTGCTGGTGGCTTATGGCTGTAATCCTTGCTACTCAGGAGGCAGAGAGTAGGAGGACTGTGGTTCAAAGCCAGCCCAGGCAAATAGTTTGTGAGACCCCATCTTAAAAAACCCCATCACAAAAAAGGGCTGGTGGAGTGGATCAAGATGTAGGCCCTGAGTTTAAGCCCCAGTTCTGAAAAAAAAAAAGTCTGATGGAGCTGATAAAGCAGTAGCACTGTTTGATAACCTCTTTCATGCCCAGCCCTGATGTCTGAGCTGGTTTCATGAGAAGATCAGTAATATTGATAAACTTTTAGTCAGACTGATCAGGGCTAAGAGGGAACAGAAATTATCAAAGTCAAGAATGAAAGAAGGTCAGGTGCCATGGCTCACACCTGCAATCCTAGCTACTCAGGAGGCAGAGATCAGGTGGATTTTGGTTCAAGGCCAGCCTGGGCAAATAGTTCACAAGACCCTATCTCAAAAAACCCTTCATAAAAAAGGGCTGGTGGAGTGGCTCAAGGTGAAGGCCCTGAGTTCAAACTCTAGACCACAAATAAATAAATTTTTAAAAATTAAAAAGTGATATGGCAAGTACCATAAGAAAAAAAAAGTGAGGAATGCAACCTGGAGTAAAGAAGGTTTTAGGGAAGGGTGAGCAGCAACCTGAGGCCGGGTTCTCTGTTCACAGGTCGCAGGGCTGAGGGTGTTGAGCCCCAGTGTGTGACCAAGTTTGGCTTCCACACGGTGACGTACTGTGGCTTCATTTCACAGGTGAGTTCTGCGTGAGGACGTCCCTGCTTAGCCCTTGACCATCCCCTAAACCCCCCATGCTTTGGCTGGTGACCACTCTGACACCTGGCGATGGTCACCTGACCCCTTGTATGTGACAGAGTGCCAGTCTCCCAGGCACCAGCAAGATAGACCACCTGATGTCTAAAGGCAGACTGCTGCTCCTGCTCCCTGAGCTGGGCTTGGAGGAGAGGGGAATGGTGCGGCTAGGGGAACAGCCCTCCAGGCAGAGGGAACATCCGTGCAAAGGTCCTGTGCAGGACTGAAGACAGCAGGCGGGGGGAATCATGCAGGGTCAGGGATCTAGCCCAGTCATTCAGCTCCTCTTCCACAGCCTTTAAAAACTGTTGTTGTTTATTGAGATACAATTCATATAACATGAACCCCACCATCTTAAAGTGGCCATTCAGCAGTTTTTAGTGCATCACAGTATAGACCCATCACCACTGTCTCATCCTAGAACACTTTCATCACCCAAGAGCAACTCCCAGGGGCAGTCACCCTTCTTTCTCCCTTCCCCAGGCCCTGGCAACCACCAGTCTCCAATCTGCTGTCTGTCCCTATGGATTCTCCTATTTTGGACATTTCCTATTAGTGGAATCCGGCCACGTGTGTGTGACCTTTTGTATCTGGCTTCTTTCACTTCGTACAAGTTATAGCGTGTGTCGGAATTTCATTTGTTTCTATGGTTTAATGATGTTCCATTCTTTAGTTAGACCACATTTTGTTCGCTGTTCTTCTTTTATGGCTGAATAACACTGGGTCCTCTTGAATCACCATTGTAGAAACCTAGGAAGAGATCTCTCAAGAAGGCTTATTCTTTGGATAGCCCACCTGTCTGACACTTGCCATGGAGAAGCTATTTTTGACCATATTTTACGTCATTAAGGACAGAGTACCCAACATATGAGAGCTGATCTAGTTGAAACCTGTTTCTTCTTCTTCTTTTTTTTTGGCAGTACTGGGGTTTGAACTCAGGGCCTTGGATTCTCTAAGCAGGCACTATACCGCTTGAGCCACTCCACCAGCCCTACCCATTGTTTTTTGAAGGGGCAATACTTTCAAATCTTCCCCTCTGTGAAACCTGTCCTGGCTAGGCAACAAACAAACAATCAAGTATTTTTTTCATGTTAATTTCTAGCAAAAAAAAAAAAAAAAGCATGCTGATGTTTTACTGGGATTACACTGAATCTATACAGCAGTTTCGGGAGAAGTGACACCTTAATAATAATGAGACTTTTCACATATGAGTGAGTTATATCTCTACATTTACTTAGGTTGTTTCTAGTTTCTCTTAGCAGTGTTTTGAAGTTTTCATGAACAAGTGTTTTTTTTCACATCTATTGTCAGGTTTATTTATAACTATTTCATAGTTTGTGGTGCTATTAAAATGACTTTTTAAAATTAAAATTGCTGGGCGCTGGTGGCTCTTGTCTGTAATCCTAACTACTCAGGAGGCAGAGATCAGGAGGATTTCAGTTCAAGGCTAGTCTGGGCATAGTTTGCGGGACCCTATCTCAAAAAAACCCTTTGCAAAAAAAAGCTGGTGGAGTGGCTCAAGGTGTTGGCCCTGAGTTCATACCCCAGTACTGCAAAAATAAATAAATAAATAAAATTATCAGGTTTTTTTGTTTGTTTTTTGTTTTTTTGGTGGCTAGTATATAGAACACAATTACTTTAGGGCTTAAGTGGTAGAATGCTTGCTGAAAAAGGTCCTGAGTTCAAATTCCAGTATCACTAAAAAAAAAAAAAAGATGTAAAACACGATTACTTTAAAAATTTATTTTTGCAGTGGTGGGGACCAAACTCAGGGCCTTGAGCATGTTAGGCAGGCACTCTATCACTAAGCTACGTTCCCAGCCATTAAAAAATGCAGATTTTTGTGTATTTATCCCATATTCTGGAATCTTGCTAAATCTAATTAATTATGGTGGCTTGTTTTTGAGACCCACTCTTTTTTTTTATTTTTTGGTTGTGGTACTGAGGATTGAACCCAGGATCTCCTTCTGGTAGGGAAGTGCTCCACCGCTAAGCTATATTCCCATCCTAGCTTTTTTATACAGTTCCATCACATTTTCTGCATAGATGACCATGATTATTGTGAGTAAAGATAGCTTACTTCCTTTCAATTTGTATTCTTTTTTTACCTCTCCCTTGCCATATCACTTTTTAATTTTTAAAAATTTATTTATTTGTGGTCTAGAGTTTGAACTCAGGGCCTTCACCTTGAGCCACTCCACCAGCCCTTTTTTATGAAGGGTTTTTTGAGATAGGGTCTTGTGAACTATTTGCCCAGGCTGGCCTTGAACCAAAATCCACCTGATCTCTGCCTCCTGAGTAGCTAGGATTGCAGGTGTGAGCCATGGCACCTGACCTTCTTTCATTCTTGACTTTGATAATTTCTGTTCCCTCTTAGCCCTGATCAGTCTGACTAAAAGTTTATCAATATTACTGATCTTCTCATGACACCAGCTCTTTGTAGATTGATTTTCTCTACTTCATTTATATCTGGTAAGATCTTTATAACTTCATGTTTTTCTGCTTTTCTGTTTTTAGTCATTTAAGGTAGAAGCTGAGGCCATCAATTTGAGACCTCCTTTTCTAATGTAGGCATTTTGTGCTATGCACTTTCCCCTAAGTACTGCTTTAGTACCGTCCTTCAAATTAGAAGTTATGTTCTTTTCACTTAGTTCAAAATTCTTTCTAATGTCCTTTAGATTTCTTCCCTAACCATAGATTTTAGAAGTGTGTTATTTGGGCTGGGCACTGGTGGCTCATGCCTGTAATCCTAGCTACTCAGGAGGATCATGGTTCAAAGCCAACCCCAGGCATAGTTCACAAGCCCCTATGTTGGAAAAACCCAACACAAAACAGGGCTGGCGGAGTGACTCACATGGTAGATAGAGCACTTGCCTAGCAAGTATGATTTGCTCTGAGTTCAAACTGAAGTACTGCCAAAGAAAAAGTGCATCATTAATTAGTTTTCAAACACTTGGGATTTCCCATGGATTTTTTTTTTTTTGCCTTGCTAGGGGTCAAACCTAGGGCCTTGCACATGCTAGGCAAGTGCGGTACCACCAGAATCATTTCTAGTTATTGACTTCTAACTTAATTCCACTGTGGTCAGATAATACACTCTGAGTGACTGGAATTCCTTTTCATTTATTGAGGTTTGTTTTAAGGCCCAGCTTATGACCTATCTTGGTAAATGACCCATGTGTGTTTGCAGAAGTGCATATAAGGCTGTTGTTGGTGTAGTGTTCTGTAAATGTCACTCCTTCATAGTTAGATGACTGTGTTGCTTAAATATTTTCTGCCTACCTGCTCTGCTTACTACTGAGAGAGGGCTTAAAAGCTCTGGCTATGTCCTAGTCTGCTAGGGATGCCATACAAAATACTACAGGCTGTGACTTAAACAACAGACATTTGTTTTTCACTGTTCTGCAGCAGGAGCCCAAGATAAAGGTGCAGGTTCATTTGTTTTCCGGTAAGGGCCTGCTTCCTGGCTGGCAAGATGGTGACTTCTTGCCATGTCCTTACATGTTTCTCCTCAGTGTGTGTGCATGGACAGAGGAGTAATCCCTCTCTATTCCTTATAGGGCCTCTAATTCTCCCAGAGTAGGACCTCACCCTTCTGATCTCATTTAATCCTAACTACCTCCTAAGAGCCCTACATCCAAATACAGTTACCTTGGGGGCTTCGGCAGATAAATCTTGGGAGGAAACCACGGTTCAGTCCTTGAACTTGAACTCCTCTAGACTGTGATTGTGGAGTCATCAACTTTTCTTTGCAGTTCTATCAGTTTCATTTCTATGTATTTTGAAGCTCTGTTTTCAGAGAATCAACATTTAGGATTACTATGTCTACTTCATTGTTTACCATCTTTTCATTATGAAATGACTTTCTATTTATTTGTTTATTTTTTGGGTTTTTTTTTTTTTGTGGCACTGCTGTTTGAACTCAGGGCTTCATGCTTGCTAGGTAGGTACCCTTACCCTCTTGAGCCACTCCACCAGCTCTTTTTTTGTGATGGGTTTTTTCAAGATAGGGTCTCACAAACTATTTGCCCAGGGCTGGCTTTAAACTGCCATCCTCCTGATCTCTGCCTCCTGAGTAGCTAGATTATAGGTGTGAGCCATCAGCACCCAGCTAGGATTAGGGTTTTTGAACTCAGGGCTTCATGCTTGCAAAGCAGGCATTCTACCACTTGAGCCACACCTCCAGTCAATTTTGCTTTGATTATTTTTGGAGATGGGGGTCTCCCAAACTATTTCCCCAGACTGGCCTTGGACCATGATCCTCCTCATCTCTGCCTCCTAAGTAGCTAGGATTACAGACATGAGCTACCATTACCTGGCATGAAATGACTTTCTTTATACTTGGTGATATTCTTTGCTCTGAAGTCTGCTTTGTCTGGTATTAATATAACTCTCCAGGTGTCTGTTGTGTGTGTGTGGTACTGGGGTTTGAACTCAGGGCCTCTTGCTTAGTATTCAGGTACTCTAACACTTGAGCCATCAGCCAGCTCTTTTTGCATTGTTTCTTTTTGAAATAGGATCATCAGGCCTGGACTCCTATTTGTGCTTCCCATCTCACCCCGGCCATTGGTTGAAATGGGGTCTTGTGAACTTTTTGCCTGAGCTGGCCTTTAACTTTGATCTTCCCATCCTCTGTCTCCCAAGTAGCTAGGATTACAGGCTTAAGCCACCATTCCTGGCTTCTGCATTAGTTATTTTTCAGGTAGGGTCTTGCCAGCCCGGGGTTGGCCTCAGACCGTGATCCTTCTCCTATGGCCTCTGGGTAGTTGAGATCATAGGTATCTCCCACTACACCTGGCCTGCCCTTTTTTTTTTTTTTTTTTTTTTCGACATAGAGTCTTGTTGTGTTGCCCAGGCTGGTCTGGAACTTGCAATCCTCCTTCCTTAGCCTTCCAAGTGCTGGAATTACAGACAGGCATGCACCACCACACCCTGGCTCTATTTCTGGTTTTGTGTTGGTTCTTACTTTATTAGTCCAATTTTTTGATCTCTATCATTTAACTATTTATTTATTTTTATAGGGTTTCAAAATTTATTATTTCGGTGGTAGTGGAGTTTAACTCAGGGCCTCATACTTGCTAGTTAGGTGCTCTACTACTTGAACCTCTCCACCAGCCAAGTGTATTTATTTTGGACTATTTCCACTTATGTGTTTATTTATGTGTTTGTGTTGGAGTACATCACCTCACTATGTTTATTTGTTTCCCTTTCCCTGCTTTCTTTTGTATGAACTGTTTTGATTCCATTTAACCTCCTAATTTGACTCACTAGCTATGGAACTTGATATGTTCCTTTAGTAGTTGCTCTAGGATTAAGGAAGATCCCATGTATAACTACCCTGTGGCTCAGCTGTAGCACTTGTCTCTTCTCTTTTTGCTCAGGTAAATGAATGGCAGGATGACTGGCCAACCTTTTTCACCCGGCACCGGCTCCAAGCACAGTTGGACCTCATTGAGAAGGACTATGCTGACCGAGAGGCACGAGAACTCTGGTCAAGGCTCCAGGTGGGCACAGCAGTTACTTTTCTGGGAGAGAGGCTGTCCTCTCAGGAGCCTGTCCACTGGAGAACAGCCAGAGTTGGGGATCACTGGCACTGGAACACAGCTGGTTAAATCGCAGGCACATTAGTGACATTTTTGACTCCAGAGTGCACTTCTCCTGCTTTAGGTCTCCAGGAATTGAACCTGAGACTTTTCTCTTGTGGAGCAGGTACCTGGCTCATGAGTGTTGGTCTTCACTTGTGTCATTATTAGTACCCTCATCCCCCTTCCACATATGCTTCATTCACCCTTAATGAAGATGTGGGTTCCAGCATGACTGGTTTCAAAACATAACTCTCAAGGGCTAGAAACACAATTCACTTATCAATCCAGGGTAAGCATGTATCAAAGAAATTTCATTTAACCACAAAAGAGAAGCAGATACATAAGGGCAGTGAAAAAAATGGAGAGTTTGCTAACTTAGATATAAAACTGGTTCATATTCTGCAGAACAATCAAAGGAACCTGTGAGGTTCTCTACTGTGTGAAAATCATCAGTTCTGCAAGTCTTGGACACAAGTTAATTGTCAAGGGCGAGCTAGATAAAGTTCAGTTCCCTCGAAGTCAATGGTCCTCATGTCTGGGCTTGGCAGACTGTTTGGCTGGATCCTGAATGAATAGGCAGATCTTTGATAACTATATGCAGTAATTGCTTTCCTAGGTGAAGATCCCGGATCTATTTTGTGGCCTAGAGATTGTACCTGCCCTGCTCCACGGGGATCTGTGGTCCGGAAATGTGGCTGAGGATGACTCGGGGCCCATTATTTATGACCCGGCTTCCTTCTATGGCCATTCTGAGTTTGAACTGGCAATCTCCATGATGTTTGGGGGGTTCCCCAGATCCTTCTTCACTGCCTACCACCGGAAGATTCCCAAGGCTCCGGGCTTTGAGAAGCGGCTGCTGCTGTACCAGCTCTTTAACTACCTGAACCACTGGAACCACTTTGGGCGGGAATACAGGAGCCCGTCCCTGGGTACCATGAGGAAGCTGCTCAGGTAGCAGATGCCAGACCTCTCCCCAGCACCCCACAAGGCTCTGGCCTAATAAAACCAACGCGAGTTCCAGGGTTGCAACCGTTGTGTGCTGGTTTCACCTCCGACCGCCTCTGGGCTAATTTTCTAGGAGCCGGGCCACACGAGTCCCCTCCAAAAGGATCACCGCATGGCTATGATAATCCGGGCAGTGCGGATAGGTTTAAGGGAGCTGTGCAAAGTCACGGGCTGGGTTTTGCTCAGGCTAATGTTGGCGCCGCGGACCGGTCTGCGGCTGGGGACAGGCAGAGCTGGGACCGCAAGGTGGTTCCCACTTCTGCGGCGGCAGTGTCACTCAGCCAGGGCTCGGTCTGGATCGCCCATTCTAGGGGGCTTGTTCCCGGGTGAACGCAGGCCAAGCGAGTGGTAGCCCGGCTACCAGGCTGTCTGGTGGCCAAAGCGGTTGGGATGTCAGGTCTGTCATCGCTTAAAGTTTGCCGCCTGGATCTTCCCCCTTCCCTCTCCTTCTTCCTCCTTCCCTTGTTCCCCCCTCCCCTTCCTCTCTCCCACCCCCTATCACACGCGATCCCCGGCCCCGCCCAGCCCACTCTTCCACAAACTCAAACCTCAGCCGCGATCAGGCCCCGCGCATTGGTGCCCACCCCCGCGCCTCGGAAATTCCCTCCCAGGCACTCAGGCCATTGCCCCACACACGCAGACCGGTCTCCTGCTCCAGCCACAAACTCAGATCCCGCCTCGGATCAGGCCCCGCCCCCAGCCCCGCCCACAGGCCAGACCCGCCCCCGAGCAGGCCCCGCCCACAGGTGCAGCCCCCTCTCATGCGCTTAGGTTCCGCCCGGGCTCCTCTGATCCGGGTTGGTCAGCGAAGGGCGGAGGCTCCGCCCTCCCTCGCGGGAGGTCCATTTGCACATGCGCCCTCCTCACGCTGCGCCGCCCTCTCGCGCGCTCTTTTGGCGGCCGCCGCGCTCCGTAGCCGGGTCGGAGGTCGCAGGGTGGGGCCGGCAGCTGGCGGGTAGCATCTTGTAGCGCTGTGCTGTCCTCCGCCGGGTCCGGGATGTCCCTGACAGACTCGCCTGCCGCGATGGCTCTGAGCGACGTGTCCGCCAACGAGGAGCCTGAGGAGGACGCGCCGGCCTGCGGCGCCGCCCTGGAGGCGTTCGGCGAGGGCGCGGAGATCCGCGAGCTGCTCGGCCGACTGCGGGCGGTGCACGGCGAGCTCGTAGCGCGGGAGGTGGCGGAGCAGCGGTTCCGCGGTGCGGGCGGGTCCGGGGGCGGCCGCGGTGACCCTGACCGGGAGGGCGGGATCGAGCTGCCCCCAGCTGTCGCTGCCGGAGGGCAGCGTGAACTCCCCCCGCCCCGCCCTGTCCCGGGACCAGAACAAAGCAAGGCCCTTTGGGACCGCCGTGCGGACCGGGAGGAAATGACAGCAGGGAACCCTGCCGCCGCGAGCCTGCCGGCAGTGGGCACACGACCAGGCCGTGGCCGGGAGGGCTGCGCCGTGTGCAGCAAGGACCACGGCTGCAGGCAGGGCGGAGAGTGGACGGTGCCAGTGGGTCCCTTGGTCAGTCGTAAATCCTCCACGTTTAGACAGTCTGCGGTGGATGATTTCCAAGCGAGTCCTTAGAGGGTGCATTAAATGAGACCATGTTTTGTGTGGGTCCTTTTAGCTAAAGAAATCTGCATAATGTAATCTTGCCTTGCTTGGTTTGGAATGATGGCACGCATTGGGAACTGATGACTTCAATGGTTCAATTACCGGTGGCCGGCGGGAGAGGCAAGGGTTTGAACCCTGGCTTTGTCACTTGGACTAGTTACTTAATAGCTCTGAGTCTCAGTTTCTTCCATTTAAACTTGGATTCTTGATAACAGTACACCCCGTGTGTTGAGGTTGAGGTGAATACCCAGGGATCAGTAAATGCCTGTTCTCCCATTCCTAGGAGGCAGGCAGTGTGATCACTTGTGGGGGTGTGTGGTAGGTGAGAGCTGCACAGGCAAAAACAGGCCGGATTGGAAAGTTTCACCTGCTGGTAGGGGTAGAATGCGGATGAGGGCAGGTTAAGGAGGTCACCCAGTTATGGATTTGAAAATTTATTGAAGTGGGTGGGGCGGTGGAGAGTAAGTGAAGGAAGGAGTGGGGAGGAGACCCAGTTAGGGAGAAAGGGTTCAGAGGAGGTGGGAAAAGAGGACCTAAGAGCAAGTCAGGAGCAGGACACCCTGCCACAGTGGCCCTCAGGAGGGTGGTGGAGACACTCTCTCCAGGAGGCCCCTGTGGCACTTGTCATTGAGAGGTCAGGTGTGTCCCTGGGAGCTGCAAGGGCTGGGAAGTTGGGGAACTACCCCGTGGAAGTTACCTGTGGACAACAGGTTGTCTGATGCTTACATACATGCCTGGTTTAGTAATAGTTAATTTTCATTTTGTTTCCTTTTAGTAATTATGAACAAATACCAGGAACAGCCTCACCTCTTGGACCCACACCTTGGTAAGCATAGAAGCTGATGACTTAAAAAAAAAAGTTATTAGCATATAGTATTTGCACAGGGGATACATTGTGGTATTTACATGTATGCTTATAATATCTTATACTTACCCCCTTCATTGTTCTCCCTCTTCTTCCCTTCTTCTTAGAACAAGTTCAACAGGTTTCATTCTTCTATTTTCATGTATGAATACAAAATACATCCACCATATTCACTCTTATTCACCCTTTGCTTATGGTCACCTACTTCCCACTGGTGCCCACTCCTGGAAAAGACCCCTTTTTCCCTCCTCCTCTTTACTTATTTATTTTTTTAATGTATATTGATAGTCCAAGGGGGTTTCACCTTGGTACTTTAGGTTTGCGCTTATCAAATTAACCCCCTTCCCTAATGTACTCATTCTGTGCCACCATGTTAATATTCAGCAATAAAGCTGATGACATTGATAGTTCAAGTACAGATGACCAGGAAGGCCTTGGCATGGTGCTGGCACCTGTGTGCGTAGCTAGCAGAATGTGTCAAGATGAAGTGTCCTCCATGATTTGTCTTATTTGCTGGTTTATTTATTGCAGGTTTTACAGACCTGTGATAGTAACTTGAGTTCAGATATCACTTGAGGCTGTGTGCAATGTTTTTGAGCCACTGGGTCACGTGTTTCATGAGGGTCCCCCATTTCACCCATGCAGCAGTTCAGGAAGGTAGCTCCTCTCCATTTAACAGGTGGAGACACCGAGGCTTGGTTTCACTACTTTAGTATAAGGGGAGTGACGTTTTTGTTTGTTTTCCATTCTTTATATTTGAACCAGTTTCATACTGATTAAAAGTTTTTTGAGACAAGGTCTCGCTATGTAGCTCAGGCTGGCCTCAAGCTCACCATCCTCCTTCCTCAGCCTCCCAAGTTCTGGGTTATAGGCATTTGGATTTTTTCTTTTGTTTCTACAAAGTAACACATGCTCTTGACAGTGCACTTGGGGTGGGGGTAGGTAGTAATGGTCACTGGGCTATGAGGACAGGTACATGGAGTCACATCCCAGCTCCAACCGCTCAGGTGCCCAGCTACTCTGTGCCTGGTGTCCCCATTTGTAAGATGGTTGGCAGCACTGCATGACTCATGAGGTATACAGGCCTGCCTGCCCTCTCCTGTAAGTTGGGGGGTAATCCTGCATGCTTCATAGGCTTTGCAGAACTGTGTCCCCACTTGTAAGGCAGGGGGAGGGGCAGCAGGCATGCCTTGCATGTGTGCAGACCTGCGTAAATCCTGAAGTCTCCTTCAGCATGTACATGTGTGTGGTCTGAGGGTCCCTCCTGGCATTTTTGGTGGTCCTGGGGATTGAACTCAGGGCCTTCTTGCTAGGCAGGCTCTCTTCCACTTGAACTGCACCTGTAGTCCTTTTGCTTTGGTTTGCTTGTCAAGGGTCTTAGGCTTATGGTCAGGGCTGGCCTTAGACCTTGCTCCTTCCACGTCTGCCTCCTGAGTAGAGGGCATTACAGGTCTGCCCTACCATGCCTGGCTGCTGCTGAATATCTCTTTGCTTCTAGCGACAGGATGTGTACATGAGCCTTCTGAGCTCACTGTTTCAGGCAAAGTAAACTCATTTTCAGTCTTGGTTGATAGCTCTTCTTCTCCATCTGTACTGACAAATCCAATGACTGTTTCTAGAACCTGAAGTTTCATGAGGATGTGACTTGCTCTAGGCCTTTTTTCTCATGCTGGACATTAGCTGGTCAGTTCTGGGCCGAAGACTTCATCTTTGGCAGGTGGACTCTGCCTTCTTTTTCTGTTGTGCTTGTGAGGTGGATGGAGCATGTCTGGTAGTCATCCCAAGTTGTCCTTAGCTTTTTCTTGTTGCACTGCTTTTTTTGCACATAGAGGATATTCTTGAGTTTGACAACTCTTTACCTTCTAAGAGCTCTGGTCCTTGGCTTGGTATCTCAGAGTCTAGTTCTTAATTGGTTTTCCTGCCTAGGGGTGCATGAGGCTTCTGTTCCTCTTCAGTGGGTACCATGTGATTGCATTAGCTTCCAGCACTAAGTGTTTCAGGTTTAGCTGTCCAGAGAACTCTGTCCCGTCTGTTCTGGATCTGTGCTGTCGAGCATTTGTGATACAGCTGGTGGCACCAAGGAACTGAATTTTACATTTGGTTTAAATTTAAAAATGTGGCTAGTGGCTATGGTGTGCACTGCTGCAGAATAGGTGTCTGGTCTTTGACCAGGGTGGGAAGGGCTGAGCATGCACCTTTCTGTGTGCTGCCTTTGACAGTCAGTCCCTGGTCTGGTGCTCTCTTGACCTCAGACTGTGCTTCTGGGCTGCCAATCAGCTTCCTCAGTCTCCCTGCTTCTCCACTTCCACGGCACTGCTGATGCCTCTTGGCTATTGTTTCATTTTGTATTTGCATTTTTATTTATTTATTTTTATTATTGTACTGGGGGTACATCATGACATTTACCAAAGTTCTCACAATATACCATAGTTGAATTCACTTCCTCCATCATTCTTCTTTATCCCCTCATCCCCTCTTTTCCTGGAACAGTTTCAGCAGGTCTCATTTTTCCATTTACATTTTATTCTTGATGGCTGTTTTTCTGTGCTGGCGGGGAACTGAGGCAATCTCATATACTGCCATGAGTGGCCTGCTCTCTGGTTGTTTGTCCTTGCTTAGGTGTTGTGATTGCTTTTGGAGTCTCTCCAAAGCACAGGACTTCTACCTTCTTCTACTCCCTGAGTCCTTTCCTTTGGGATCAGCTTAACTGTGAACTTTGGCTTTTCACGTTTCTGGTTCTCTCCATGTTTAAGACAGTAAGTAATCAGAAGCTCCCCTGCTTACCTTTTGTGAATTGGAGTTTCCAGCCCATCTGTCCTTGAACAGGTTCTGGTGGGCTAGCTCTGTGTGGGGCAGTGTGGCAGGTTGATGGGCAGATGCGCTCTGAAATGGAGTGAGTTGCTGCAGAGTTCTTTCACCTGAGGACATTCCCCATACAAGATGTGAGCACCCTGCGTCTGGGCACTCTTCTCTTCCTCCTGGAAGTTCTCACGTGTCCTGAGCATTTGTTCGGTTTTGTCCTGAGGTGAGCTCAGTGCTCCTCCCCGCCATGGGCTGAGCTTGGAGTCCCCCTTGGCTTCTCCTCTTCTCCTCTGGAGCTGCTGACCTGTCTGCCTTTTGGAAGTCCATCAAACCTGTCTCTTCCCATCCTGTGCTGGTCCTGGGTTCTTGGGCAGTCAAGGCAGCTGTGTGTGGACACCTGTGCTCAGTTTTGTCTTCTTGGATTTGGACTTTTGAAATCTTTACCTATATAAACACAAGTTTGTCTGTGGAAGAGAAAGAAAAGCATGACATTTTTTTTTCTCATTTTACTTTGTTGTTTCCTAGTAAAGGTGAACTACGTTTTACGTTTATTCATTTATTAAATTTATTTATTTATTTATTTTGAGATATGGTCTCTCTATGTAGCCCAGACTGGCCTCAAACTTGGGATCCTTCTGCCTCAACCTCTTGAGTGCTAGGATTACAGCCCAGGTCCCACAGCTGGTGAATGTATTCCTGGGATTTAAACTCCCCTGCAGAGCCATTCATGTTTTGCCACGTGGAAGATGGGGTCCTTGGAGGGGCCAGCTGCAGGGAAGTGACTGATGTCTGGTTGAGGGGCTGTCCTAAGCAGAGGGTGGAGGGCAGGGGGTGCCCAGGCCTCATCTCGGAGTGAGTCTTGGGTTCCTGGCAGTCCTCATGGAGCAGATGTGGTTGCTCCTCATGAAGTGAAAGGTGCTGTGTCACCGCTTTAGGTGACAGCTTTGGACCTGCAGTGCTCCCTGGGTTGCTGGAACCTCTCTGTGCTGGAGCACAGAATGGGATGGTCACTGGGCGCTGTCCACAGTGCTGAACTTTTTTTTTTTTTTTTGGTCAATCTCATCTTCTGGGAAATAAAAAGGGAATAATGATGGTGGATGCTGGTCCTTTCTTTATGTCCTAGGTTGTGTGTGTCTGATTTTGCCCTTCAGTGTTATGTGTATTATCTACTGATGGTTGTCAAACTATCTCTCTGCCTTTGTTAGACAGGTGCTCTACCACTTGAGCCACGTCTCCAGCCCAGGGTCTTCCTTCATGTTTGCCTTTGGTACTGTGCTTAGAATTTAATTTTTTTCCAAATTGGTTACATAAGGCTCATTCATGGAATAATCCAGCAGCCCCTCCCATCATTCCCATCTCAAGTCTGTATTTGGTACTCACATATATAGCCTTGGTTTTTAGATCTTCTCTTCTGTTCCATTAGTCTCCATGTGTGCTTTTGTTTTGTTCTTGTTGGTTGCTTTGTGATATATTTTGTCTTCTATCTGACCATCTTGTTTTCTTGAGTGGTTTTCTGTTTTTGGGATACTGGGGATTGAACTCTGTCCTCTGGATGCTTGTGTAAGGTGGTTGGTAGTGCTGTTTATGTCCTCACTGATCTGTTAGCTTGCTCCTAACTCTGGGAAAATCAAAACCTCTGGTTTCTCTTCTCAGTGCTCTCAGTTTTTGCTTTATTGTGAAGCTCTGTAATTTGTTGTTTGCATGTACAGGATTGTAGAGTCCTCATGATAAATCAGTCCTTTTGTCAGTGTGAAATGTCACTTGTTTTTCTGCCAGTCTGTCTGCAGAATATTCACAAGGTCTCTTCAGCTCTCTCATGCTGGTGAATTACTTGGTGTATATTTTCCTTCCTTGTCTTTATTTTCATGTTTGGTGGTTAGGTTTTCCTGTGACTCTAGCCTGACAGTCCTTGCTTTTTAATTGGAATCTTTAGGCCATTTTCATTTAACATGGTTATCAACATGAGTGGGTTTAATCTACTCTCTTGGGTCTTGTTTTCTACTTTTACCATCTCTTTTTTTGGTTTTGTTTCTTTTTTACTCTACCATTGTCTTTTGTATTAGTTGGACACTTTTTGGTATTTTATCTCCTCTGTGAGCTCATTAGCGATTTATTTTAAGTGATTACTCTAGGATTTATAATATGCACCCTCAACTTATTACAAGGTATCCTGAGATAATAGTGTATCTTTTCATGTGTAATGTGAGAACCTTTCAACTGAATTCTTCCATTTCTTCCTCTTGTCCTTTGTCACACATTTTACTTATGTGTTTGTAAACAGTCATTTTTCAAAGAAATTAAAAGTGAGACAAAGTCTGTAATTACCCATGTAGTTACCATTCCCAGTCTGTTTTCTGTACATCACAGCTTTCCCTTTGCTATTCGCTTTCTGCTCCCTTCTCAGTGCCATTTGCTTTCAGTTTGAAGAATTTAATATTTCTTTGAACTCAGTGCCATTTGCTTTCAGTTTGAAGAATTTAATATTTCTTTATTTCTTCTGGTGTAGACTTATTGACAATGAAGTCTTAGATTTCTTTTTTTTGTTAGTACTGGGGTTTGAATTCAGGGCCATAAGCTTGCTAGGCAGGTGCTCTACCGCTTGAGCCACACCTCCAATCCTTTTTCTCTAGGTATTTTTCAAATAGGGTCTCACATTTATGCCCAGGCTCGCCTGGACCATGATCCTCCTACTTATGCTTCCTGTGTAGGTGGAGTGATAGGTGCATGTCACCATATCCACCTTGTTTTTGTTTTGTTGAGATGGGGTCTTTCAAACTTTTCACCTGGACTGGACTTGAGCCTCATTCCTCCCAATCTCCATCTCCTGGGTAGCTAGGATTACAGGTGGGAGCCATCATGTCCAATTTAGTCTCACACTTTTTTTTTGTGGTACTGGGACTTGAACTCAGGGCCTTGTGTTTGCTAGACAGGCACTTTACCACTTGACCCACTCTGCCATCCCTTTTATGTATTGGGTATTTTCGAGAGACGATTTCATGAACTATTTGCCTGGACTTGCTTTGAACTGCCATCCTCCTGATCTCTGCCTCCCAAGTAGTTAGGATTACAGGCATGAGCCACTGGTGCCCAGCTAGGTTCAGCTTTTGATAGTTTTGTGCACCTTTGGTTTTGAAAGATAGAATGTTGGATATAGAATTATAGGTTGACAGTTTTCTCCTTTGGTCCTTTAAAGGATGTTCTCTCCTATCTTCTGGCTTGCACCTTTCCTGACTAGAAGCCTGTGCTTATTCTTACCTTTCTTTACATGTAGTATGTGCTGCCCTGAGCTGGTGCAGGAGACAGAAGATCTCTGAGCCTTTCATAGAGCTGGACTGGTGCTGGAGACATGAGGTCTCTGAGTCCTGCATGATCCCTCTCCCTGCACTTTGTTCTAAACATGGCCTCCCTGAGGACAGGGGATCACTGAGCCCTGTGTGACCCCTCTCCTCCTTTCTTTTTTTTTTTTGTCTTACTGCATTGGTTTAAACCAGATTATTGGTAAGTCATAGTAGTTGTAGGAGGTGTCTTGTGTCAAGTATGGTATCAGAGTCACCAATTTTTGTTAATTTCCTACTTTTTCAAAGTGGAGGTAAATGTTGTACTAAGGCAAATACCCTTTCAGAGACAGCTAAGATGAACATATATTATTTTTCCTTTGCTTCATTGGTGCTAGGTTACGTGGGCTTACTAACATTGAACCATTCATATGTTCTAAATGAAATATTTTTTATTTTGTTCCAATATCATATTGATGTTTAATTTTATAGCAATATCTGTCTTTCCCTAGAATGGATGATGACCTTGTTATTGGACATGGTGCAAGATAAGACATCTCCAACCACTCTTATACATTTGGCTTTCAAGTTTCTGTACATCATCACCAAGGTAATGTTTGCATGGTACTGTAGAGTTGACAAGACACTTTCTTCACATACTTGGTCCAGAAGTTACCCTTAAAATGTTATTTTTTGAGGACTGGCAGAGTAGCTCAAGTAGTAGAGTGCCTGCCTAGAAACCATGAGGCCCTGAGTTCAAACCCCAGTACCACCAAAAAAAAAAAAAAAAAGTAAACGAACAAAAACAAAAAACCCAAAACAAAACAAAATTAAAAAAACCTCAAATGTTATTTCTCTAGAAATATGGTTCTCAGACACAAGTTGTAGTTTCATTCTCTGACTTTTTACCATACATTGGGGGTTTGGATCTTAGTGATGGGGAGGGGAGTCCTTTGGCTGGAACAGAAAGTTTCTCACAAGGGAAAAGGAGAAGAGTTTGGTGGAAATGGAAGTCTTCTCCCACTTGAGTGTGTGATGAGTTTCCCAGGCATCTGCTGCCCTGCAGGTTCTGAGGAAACAGTTCTGGGTCTTTGGGCCCCTGCTGATGCCCATGTGCTCACCAGACTTAAAGTCAGGGAGTGACGGGGAGCTGTTGCTGCATGGAGTTTGTGGTTCTTGGAGCATTCCTGCTGTGCACAAGGAGAGGCCCTTCTCTGGCAAGAGAACACTGGGCATTTTTTGAAAGTGTAAATGGGGACCTCTGAGGTTCATGGGAACTTAATCTTCATAAATGTCAAAGGATAATCTATGAACAAAATGGAAGCAAAAGTTTTTACTTTGTACCACATCTGTATTACTGAAGAGCACAATAAGATTCTTAGCCAAATTGGAATAGAACACACTGAATGAATAGATGATTAGGAAGCAAACAGAGTTAACTTTCTTGTTCCTTTGGTCTCACTAAGTAGTATCATTGTAATGGGGCAGAATTCTCTTTGGTCATTGTGGGGCATAGTGGGTGTTTTTCTGATGAGAGGAAAAGTAATTTTTCTGCTTTCTGTATTTTCTAATTATATAATATTTCAATGTATTTTTATTTGGAAGGTGCGAGGGTATAAGATATTTCTTCGGTTGTTTCCTCATGAAGTAGCTGATGTACAGCCTGTGTTAGATATGTTCACATATCAGAACCCTAAAGACCATGAGGTGAGTGCTGCCCTCAGCCTCCTTGCTGGAAGCTCCATTCTCCTGTCTCCTTTGGTTTATCTTAATGTGTTTTGTATCACTCCCCCCACTTTTCTTTTTTTCTTTTGGATTTCCAAAAGTCTTTACACATGTTGCTTTAAATAGTTCTCCTTTAAAGTATGCCTTTTATTAAAAAAAAAAACAAATCTATTTCTTATAACTCACAGCGTGACTTGTGCTGGGTCCCCAAGATTATCCCCAGACCCCTCTATACCCAGGGAGACACACAGGACTCAGCCCAGAAGTTCTGTGGACGATATGGGACCGATGGCACTTAAGGGCCTGTGGGTGTTGGGTTGGCAGGGAGAGCAGCAGGACCATCTCTGGAATGTGGCTTTCGCTATGTGGCCCAGGCTGGCCTTGAACTCCCGATCCTCTTCTGAGTGTTGGGGTTATGGGTGTGTGTTACTACCTCGGCAGCTCTGTTTTTTATATAGAAATCGTTCTGACTGTGATTTAACTCCTTAGACATGGGAAACCCGCTACATGCTTTTACTGTGGCTCTCTGTGATCTGCCTGATCCCTTTCGATTTTTCACGTCTTGACGGGAACCTGCTCTCTCAACCCGGGGAAACACGAATGCCCATCATGGATCGTATTCTGCAAATAGCAGAGGTAAATATGGCCACACAACAGTTACTGGTAATTGTGTCTTCTTTCATGCTCATACTGTATTAAATTAGAGTTCAATTATGTAAGCGTATTTCTTTAATTGCCATTATTCTTTTCAGTGAGGTAAAATCCCACCTTAGTGTATTTTGAAATTGTGATAATTCAAATAGAGCTCAGGATTAATTATCTTAGCTAATCTCATTTCTTCATAGATAATACAACTACTTTGTTAAGCATGGTAATGACATTTAAGAGGCTTTAGGATAAGAGAAAATAAGAATTTATTTTGCATTTAATTTTCAACATCGCATAAATAATACATGATCATTGTAGGAAACCTAGAATATGATGACAAGACAGAATATTAAATTGAAACCTGTCAAATTCTTGCAGTCCTACTTGGTTGTTGGCGACAAGGTGCGAGATGCAGCTGCTGTCCTTGTGTCCAAGTAAGTCCTGCTGGCTGCCTGGGCTGTTGACTGATGCTGACTGGTGCTTGAGAGGGTCTGTGGCACACTGTTGTTTTTGAGTGTGTTTATTAGTCCTCAGATGAAGGCCCTCAGGGTCTTTTTGTCTCTCAGATCCTCTTGCTTTCTTTGGGGAACACACCGTGTTGGTTGGGCACAGAAGATACCCAAACCTAAAGTGATTGCCTTCAGTGCAGATTTGGGGCTTGTGAGGTTACCTGGCAGGCCCTTGGACAGGAGTGTAGTCCTAGATCAGGTGCAGCCAGGATTCCCTGCTGTGTGGTGAGGCCTTCCCATGGGAGGTGTGGAAATTATGAGCCCTTGAAAGTCACCTAAGAAGCAGCTCATGCTGTGGTCCGTACTGATCATGAGTACACTCAGGTGTATATGGCATAGATGAAAATCCCCACCAGGGCTAGGGATGTGACTCAGTGGTAGAGCTGCCCCTAGCATGTGTGAGGCCCAGGGCTGGACCCCCAGTACTGTGTGAATGCGTGTGTGCACACACACACACACACACACACACACACACACACACTCTTTCTGTATACATGAAACCACAGACAGGGGAAGATATATTCCCTGAGGCCTGGGTAAGATGACCAGCACAGCCTGCATGAGAGACACCACAAAGTGTGTGTGAAGGCTGAGTGCTCCTGGCTTTGTGAAATTGGAGAGTGCTGGTGTTTTAAGTGACATGGAATTTAAGTACTTTTATAGTTAAATTAGTTAGATACTTTGGCATTTTTCTGCTGCTGTGTTGGGTGAAAGTTGGTAATAAAGCCCTGTGGTGGTTTTCACTAGGAAATGGTTGGCATCTAACTTGGTGTACAGTGTGACTTTGCTGTGTCCACTCTGAAGGTGGAGGAGACACTTTGTAGAGCAGCTGGGAGTCCTGGATGCCATGCTGGAAGGCACGGTCCAGTGTGAGGTGGGGGCCTGAGAAGGGGAGAGGAAGGAGCACTTATGTCCCCGGGAGCCAGTGAGGCCCTTCCTTGGGACACCCTCATCTGTGAGGAAGAAACTCCCTGGTAGAGGCTGCTCCCTGCTTTAGCAAGGACTGAAAAGATGAGAGGTTTCTTTATCTTTATAAAGGTGTGGTGTTCACTTTTTGTCACTGTGCCAAAACACCTAAAAAAAGGGAGAAAGGTTTATTTTGGCTCAGGGTTTCAGAGGTTTTTGTCACTGGTGCTGGTTCCTTCATTTCTGGGCCTATGGTGAGGCAGAGCATCGTGGTGGACAGGGTGTACGGAGCAGAGTTGCTTGTCTCGTGGTGGCCAGAAGCAGAGAGACAGGAAGGGGCCAGACAGGAGGTACCGTCCCTCCAGAGTGTGCCCCCAGTGATCTACCTCCTAGTTAAAGTGATCACCTCCCGATCACTTTATGACTATCAGTGGATGAATCCACTGAGGAGATCAGGTCCAATCACATCCCAAAAGCACATCTGCTGGCAATCTGGTCTTTAACACATGAGGCTTTGGGGACACATCCGGTTCAAATAGTAATGAAAAATAATGCAATATTTTAGAACATGCCCTGGGGGTGCTGCCACTTGTGTCTTGCTGACTTGGCTCAGCTTCATCCTTTCCTGAGGAGGTGGTAGGATGTGAATGTATTTCTGTAGGGCATAGCACAGCTGCCCTCCTGATTTGTCACTAAGGTTATAGTTCACATGAAACTTTGTACCATTCCTGCTGAATACTCAGGATGAATGTGGAGAGAGGGTGTTATGGGTTTGAGATGCAATTACTGCAAAGGTTGAACAAATTGGCCAACTGGGTAGGAATCCTACAAATGTTTGCTAACTTTGTTAAATGAAAAGTAGTATCTGTTTTATTCTTTTTTTTCCTAGCTATTTTTTTGTTAGTATGTATCAATTGTACAAAATAATGAGTTTCATTGTGAATGGCTTGTTATTCTTAGGACTAGCATAGTGATGTGGTAGATTTATGCTAAGCTTGACTCTGGAGTGTCTGTAGAGTGGGAAGGCAAGACCCTAAACCTTTATTCATTCCCTGGGGTCCTCCAGGAAAAGTGACAGCTGGGAGGGCTCCAGCGCCATCTGGTGTTGAGCGGAGCAAACGTTTCTCTCAGTGGAGCTGGTTTCCATATGGGGACAGAGGAGAGTCTGGGTCTTCCCTGGGTCTTCCATGTGAAAGCCTGGTGTCAGATGCACCAACACCATCCCTGGAAGGAGTCCACCTCTGCTTGGCTCCCATGATCCTCAGTTGTCTTTTTGCTTTTTGGTGGGGGTGTGAAAGGTGGGGCTTTGTCTACAGTGCTGGGTGGCCCTGTGGTTGGTTGGTGGAGGCATTGCCTGGCTGCCACCTCCACCCACTGCAGCATCGAATGCCCTGCTCAGCCTGCGGCTCTGGAACTGCACCTGCTTCCTTTAATTAGCTGAATTTTTAAACCTGGGCTTCCTGTGACTTTTTTTTTTTTTTTTTTTTTTTTACATTTTTTGAAAATAATTTTTTTTTGAGGCACTGGAGTTTGAACTCAGGGCCTCAGCCACTTCTTGTAACTCTTAATGGTGTTAAATTGTTGACAATACATTTAGATAGAAGTGTGGCCTTATTAAAACTTTGCTATAGAAAAATACAGCTTCAACAAATTAATTAGTCAAGTAATTTTTGAGACAAGGTGTCAGTCACTGGGTAGTCCAGGCTGGCCTTGATTTGTGATCCTCCTGCCTCAGCTGCCCAAGTGCTAGGATTACAGGTATGCATCACTATGCCTAGCTACAGCTTTACTCCGTATTAGTTTGAAAAAGTAGCTTTTTTTAACCTTTTCTTTTTAAAAGCAAAGTGTGCTGGGTGTGGTGGCATAGGCCTGTAGTTCCAGCACCTCGGAGGCTGAGGCAGGAGGATTACTTGAGCTAGGAGTTCGAAGCCAGAGTAGCTAGTGACACCTTGTTACCAGAAACCCAGTTCCCTGGCCTCAATACCAGTTCACAATTTACAAATAACAAGAGCAGGGTTTTGAGGAAAAGGAAATAAGGTTTATTATTCCTCAGGCAAAGAGGAGGACAGGGGAAGTCAATCTCTCAAACCTCTGTGATCCCACTTCTGAGAGAAAATGCCCATCTTTTAAAGGAGCGTTCAAGGGCTCAGGTTGACTCCGTGGCCCAGATGCATGTTCACCATGGCTGCTGGCCTTGATTTTCCAGGTGCCTGGTGCCACTTCTCTGAAGCTGTATGTGGTGACTGGCAGGTTTACTGCTGTGGTGGTCAGTAAGAGATAAGGGGTAGAGAGCTACCTGGTCTAATTGGAGAGCAAAGGGAGTTAATCTTTGTTACTGGATTCTCCAGAAATTGAACAGAGAATGTTAGTTTAAAAACTGGCCAGCATGCAAGCTGGCTACACAAAAAGTTTTTCTCTTTTGTGGTCCTGGTTACATTATCCCCACTGTCAATTTATTCCTTCCATTTCTATGGAAAAGAGGTGTCACAATCATCTGTTTTCTGTCTTTAGTTAATTCTTGGGCCCAAGTAAGGAGACAGTGCTCCTCAGCAAAAACAGCTTTTAATCACCGGTTGGGGTTATTGGCAGCCCTGCTTCTGGGTAGAGTACCTGTCTGTTCGTCTTGGGGGTCAGGGTAAGGATCTATCCCTGATTCCTCCCTTGAGCTCTAGACATACAAGGCTCTTCAGTGGGTGTTGCATGTGGAGTATCCAAATTGGATCTCTCTGTCCTTTTGTCCTCCTCGCCTCCCTTCTTTGGAGATGGCCTCACCCATTGGAGAGGAACCACTACAGTTGACAAACTGGCACCTCTACAGCTCTTTCCTCCTACCCAAGTGTCCTGGAAGTGCAGTGAGGATATGAGTCAGACCTGCTGCCTGTCTCTCCTTGGCTACCTGACCTGCCTGGCCCACCTGGTTCACCTAGTCCCCTCTGCTTCCTGCCTGGGCTTCCTTTTTATTCCTGGGATCCTCTCAGCTCCTTCTGCCCCTGGGACAGCTGAGCTTTCTACCCAGCTTGTGGCCTTTTGTGTCCAGTTCTCTCCTTGCAGGTCTCCTTGAGGTTATCCTTGTGTCCTTCTGGGGAGGTAGCACCTTATCTTGTTCCTCCTTTTCCTCGCTATTTCCTTCTTGATGTCTCCCCTACAAACATGTGGGTTGCATTTCTCCCAGTGTCAGCCCTGGGAGGGCAGCACCTTACCTGTTCTCCTCCTGGCAGGGCCAGTCTCCAGTCACTGAGCTAAAGAGCTGGGTACTGGCCTGGGAGCTGCCAGAGGAGGAGTGGCGAGGGACTGGGGTCTGGTTTGTGAGCTGGAGGATGGCACTGTCCATACCCTGATAGCTGGGTGTCTGTGGGAGGAAATAAGTGTGCAGTACAAGGTTAGGGGGTAGACATTGGAGGGGAAGGATTGACCCATGTGGGTTTGTTAGAGTAGGTCCTTGGGGTAGGGCTGGCCCCTGGGCCATGGTGGTTGTGGGAGAAGGTCTCTGGCTGGGGTTGGCCACTGCGTCCTGAGGTAGAGAGGAGCAGTTGGGAAGAGGGGAGAGGCTGAGAAGTTAGCAGGCACTTCCTGGCTGTGGTGTGGACAGAGGTGTCCAGTGGTTTGTAAGGGTATGGGGTGAGTTGGGGTTCAGAGAGGAGAAGGTGAGGCAGTGAGGCCTGTGTGTGGCCTGAAAGATCCTGGTGGGGAGTTGGCTACTGGGGCCATGTTAGGCAGTAACTTGGTCTCCCAGAGAGAGGAGCAGATGAAGGAGGCCCCATGTGGGCAGCTCACATACAGAGGGACCTAGCACAACTGGGAGGATGCATGTGTTTGGGTGGGCAGTGGGATATGGATGCACTGTCAAACTGGAGCTTATTGAGCTTCTCCTGCATTCCTGTTCCCTCGGACAGGTTTATCACACGTCCCGATGTCAAGCAGAGGAAGATGGATGACTTCCTGGACTGGAGCCTGTGCACCTTGGCCCGGTCCTCCTTCGAGACCATCGATGGCATCATTACCATGGATGGGACATTGCAGGCCCTGGTAAATACTGTCTGCTCTGTACCTTGGGGACAGCTTGTGAGGCTCTGGGGCAGCAGGGATTGGAACTTTCCCTGGGCTATGGGGTATGGTTCACCTGGGATTCCTTGCTGGAATGACAGGAGCGTGGTAGGAGTTGTTTGCCTCGCCTGGCCCTGTTTCCTTTCCCACTGTTGAGGCCTGCCTGCATAGGTGAAGGCTGTGGAGCCCTACATTGCCACCAGATGGCAGTGGTGCCTGAGGAGCTGCAGGCAGGCCCTTAAGTGTTTTCTGCTTAGTTTTGTTACAGAGCACAATTATTGGACCCAGCCCTAGTAAATAAGTTAAAAAAAAAAAAAAAAAGGCAGATGGTCTGAAATCTGATTTTGTTTAATACGTGGGTTCCAAAGATGTTTCTAGCATCTTTGTTTAAACATACACCAGTCACCCATCAGGTGTCTGTCGATGTCTTACCTCCTGCCTGTTGATGGCTTTCTGCTTTGCTTGTTTGTTGTGTGGCTTTTACTGCTGACAAAATATCCATGTGAATTCTGCAGAAAGGGTAGGATCAGCATTCTGGAGGGTGTGGACAGCCCTCCAGGGCTGTGGGCTCCCGGGTCAGCATTCTGGAGGGTGTGGACAGCCCTCTGGGGCTGTGGGCTCCCGGATCAGTGTTCTGGAGGGTGTGGATGGCCCTCTGGGGCTGTGGGCTCCCGGATCAATGTTCTGTAGGAAGTGGAAAGCCCTCCAGGGCTGTGAGCTCCCAGGGCAGTGTTCTGGAGGGTGTGGATAGCTCTCTGGGGCTATGGGCTCCCGGATCAGTGTTCTGGAGGCAGTGGACAGCCTTCCAGGGCTGTGAGCTCCTGGGTTGGTATTCTAGAGGGCATGGATGGCCCTCTAGTGCTGTGGACTTCTGGATCAGTGTTCTGGAGGGTGTGGATAGCCTTCTGGGGCCATGGGCTCCAGGATCAGTGTTCTGGAGGGCATGGATGTCCCTCTGGGACTATGGACTCCTAGATTAGTGTTTTGGAGAGTGTGGATGTCCCTCTGGGGTTGTGGGCTCCTGGGTCAGTGTTCTGGAGAGTGTGGACAGTCCTCTGGGTCTGTGGGCTCCCTGGTGTGCTCTGGAGGGTATAGTTGGCCCTCTAGGGCCATGGGCTCCAGGATAAGCAAACCCTCCCACCCTACTCTTTCTTTGATTTCAGTGGGTGAGATTTGTTTGAGAACTATTCTTGTCCTTGGAGGCTGAGAAGCCCTGCAGCCAACTCAGGACAGCAGGCCCTGTGGAGCATGTTTGAATGGAGGCAAACATCCTGCCACCCAAGCAGGATGGCATCTCAGTGTCTGCTTGTCTACCTGCCTTGCCGTGCAGGTTCTAACATACAGTGGGAGGCCTAAGGGATGGATAGAGAGCAGGTGGATCTTGGTAACCCTGGGGTGGACAGGCGCCAGGGTGAGGCAGATAAGCTGAGGCTCACTGGACCTCACATCCATTGCTGTGTCTTGGCTGTGGGAATGAGGAACATTTGGGTGTTTGTTTCTTTCCAGTTATGTTGCCATTGTTTTCAGGGGGCTGTCTTTCAGAACACATCAGAAAGAAACCTGGGAAAACATTTCCTGCGTCCTGCACCCCTTCCATCCTAACTCATGGATGTGCTGTGCTACAGCAGTTGAAAATCAAGATTTAATTCATGTACCATGAGCACTTTGCCCCTTCCATGAGTAGTTCAGTCATTGTGGCCCACTCACAAGGTGCAGCACTGCCACTTCCCTCCACCATGTTATCACCCTTTGTCACACAGTTCTCTGCAGCCTCCAGTGACCACTGACCTGTGTCTGTCCCTGGAGTTGCCTATTCTGAACAGTCACATGTATGGACTCATATGGTCTGTGGCCTCTCCTGTCTGGCTTCTTTCACTGAGCACAGTGGCCTCAGGGTTCACCCACCTGGTGGCATTTGTCAGTGTTCTCCTTACTAGGGCCAGAGAACATTGTACTGTATGGCTGCTTTTGGCTATGGTATGTATAAGTTTGTAGATAGTACTGAGGGTCTCTTGTACTCTTCCCCAGCTCATAGTTTCTTCTTTTTTTGTTTTGTTTGGTTCTGGGGATCAAACCCAGGCCCTTGTACATGCTAGGTAAGCACTCTACTACTGAACTACACCCTCAGCCCTGGCAATAATTTTTTAAAAACTTCAAAAATAGTTTTTGAAGTTTTTTTTTTTTTTTTTTAAATTATGTTTGCTTATCACTCACATCGATGAAATGCAGGTGCCTTCTTGTGCAGGCATCTTTGGGGTTCACTAGTCCAGATACACAGCTCTACCCTGGGAGGCTCTTTTTGCTGCTGTATGGGCACCTAAAGAGGATTTTGCTGTGATTTTTAGTTTACAACTATAAACATTCTCTTTTTCTTTTGGTGGGATTGGGGTCTGAACTCAGGGCCTGCACTTGCAAAGCAGGCACTCTACTGCTTGAGCCACAACTCCAGCTCTGACTTTCAATTTAATTGCTGCAGTGGAGGTCAGTGCAGGCTGAGGCTGACCCTGTGAGGAATCTTGGTGGGGAGGAGTAGGGTGAAGTCACATTGTGCTACTGTGTTGGGTGGATCCTGGGGGAGGTATACACTTTATTCTGGTGAAGGATGGTAGATTGAGATGGTTAATTGAAGGAGTGGGTATAAGTGGGTTCTCATTTTTTTTGGCATGAGTCTTACTGAAAAGTCTTAGATCAAGAGAACAATGGAGATGATAAAGTAAAGCTGGAGCCTGTTGATTCAGGTGACTCTGCAGGGAGGGGGTTGGGCCTGTCCAGAACTTGGGTGCTGCTTGGTGGGGAAGCAGGCATGGTTGACCTCAGGTGAGTCAGTGTTTTAGACCACCTTTGCCCAGTCAGCAATCTTTTTTTTTCTTTCCTCCTTCTTCTTTTCTTTTCTTTTCTTTTTTTTTTTTGAGACAGGGTCTTGCTGTGGAGCTCAGGCAGGCCTCAAACTCAGGATCATCCTGTGTCAGCCTCCTGAGTGCTGGGATTTCAGGCCTGCACTACCATGCTGAGTTTGCAGGTTCCATTCTTTTGGACTCCCAGGGTCTCCTGCAGCCAGCTCCTTGTCAGCCTGGCCCCAGAGTTTCCCTCCCTTGCTCTGATCTGCCCTCTCCATGGCCTCATGGAGGTCAGGGTCCAGAGGGTCAGCATGTTGCTTTCCCAGGGAAGGTGGGCTTCTGTGAAAGATGATTGTGGCCTGCAGTATTCAGGCCACCATGGAGGACTCAGAGGTCATCCTGGCCAGTGCTCCTGCGCTCATTCCTTGGAGCCCAGCAGCCCTTCTTGGCTTGGGGAGATGATGGTGGCTGCTTTTTGTCTAGTTCTGCACAGCTACTTTTTTCCCTTTTTGATCATCTTGTTGCTTGTCTCTAGATGGTTCCTAAGTTTTCTGTTTCTCCTTCCCATGTGGCAGGTGCAAGGGGCACAGATTGCACTCAGACACCCAAGGACAGGCAGGCTCCCTGCCCCGTCCCTGCTGGCTGTGCGAGTGGGTTAGGATTTCTTTCAGTGGTGTAAACCAGTCAGACAGGGAGGTGCTTTTTATTTGAATATCTCCAAGTTCCATGTCGGGGGAGAGTTTTCTTTTTTCCCTTCCTCCCGAGGTATAAAAAGGTTACCAGAGGCTTAGAAAAGCTGAGCCTTTTGTCCCCCAGCCTGGCGTGTGTGGCAAAGGAGGGGGGCAGAGTGCCGGGGCAGTTTGGCAACATCACCTCCGCTCTATCTAGAGAGATTTGCCGTGAGCTATGGTGAGCAATTGTCTGACGCAGACAGCTGAAATCCTGGGAAGTGGATGAATGAAACTGCTGTGGAGCAACAGCCCTGGTGGCCCGGCCTCCCGCAGCTCTCAGTGCTGTCCCGACCCTTCCAGCATCTCCCCAAGGCCCTGCTGTTTCTGGGAAGCCCAGGTCTTTCCAGAGCCAGCCTGTGCTTCCCCTTCTCTTTTGAAGGGTCAGTTGGGTCTGATCGAGGCTCCAGGGCAGGAGGAAGTTGCGCTGAGCTCAGAGGCGGAGCGGTTTCGCTATGGGCTTGTTAGACCTGCAGGCAGAGGGTTGGGTGTCCTGTGCATGATGAAACTTGCAAGTGTATTGTGCTTCAGGATTGCATGTTTCCTTTGATGCACTTGGCTTAGTTTTTATCCACCTGTTCATTAGTGTGGGTTAGGCGAAACAGGTGAACCCTGAACAAGTCCCATCGAAACTGGGGTTGGTTTTATTTCCCTCGAAGCATGGGCCTCTTGTAGCGATGAGTTTTAGCTCTTGTGGGAGGGAAACAAGTGTTTGGCAACCTCATCATTTCACTGGGGGCCCCTTTACTCTCGCTTTGTAGAACACCCTTTGGTTTAGTCCCACTTTGAATGTACATTTGCAAATTAAAGAAGTTTGAGGAAGACACTATTAAAAATAAAGTGTTTGTCATTCGAATGTGTTCTCTCTCTGTTTACCTGTGGTAGTGTGCACTCGTGGTCTTAACACTCAGGTTAGAAGGTTCTGATCATTGTGTGGTTTCTTTCTGTTCCCTGTGGTGAGGTGGCTGTGAAGGGGCAGGAACTTGGGCTGCTGGCAGGGAAGGTGCTGCTGCCTGTGTGGATCACATCTCCTCTTCACAGTGAGGAACTTAAGGCTGGGGATGTGACTCAATAGTGGAATGCTCACCTAGCATGTACAAAGCCCAGGGAATCCCAAGAACACCAGGGCCCACAGGCCCACCCCAGCCTGCTGTACAATGCCTGCCAGGAGACTTGTCAAGGCTTCTGTATTTCTTGCATGTGGTTTAAAGGATAAGAAGGGTCAGGAGCCCAGGTATGGGCAACTGTTGACCAGATAACCCAGATGGGCAAGTCGGAGGGGTTGGCACTGTGTGTCCTGCTTGGATCTGTGTTGACTCTGCCTGGATTCCATCTTTCCTGTTGACCTGAGGCACAGGTGAGGTGCCTTGCTCCATCGGGTTGGGACTTGATGTGACAAACCTTTCTTGTTTCAGAGGTGTGTAGAGGTTAGTTAGTGTCTGTCCTGCTCTTTAGACGGAGAACAGCCCCTCATCTGGGCTCCATCTTCTCTTGTGGGCTCAGGGCTCACATATGCCCAGGATAGGTCATCCACATGGCCTTTCAGTCATAGTGCTCAGGACAGGGTTTGGGGCAGAGAAGATATGACAGGAACATTAGGATCTGCATGTTGAGTGGTGTGGTCCTGTGGGTTTAGGCTTACAAGTCAGGCCTTTGCAGGCTCCTTGTGGCTTGGTTTTTTTTGGTGGTATCAGGGTTGAACTCAGGGTCTCATGTTTACTAGGTGAGTGCTCTTCCACTTGAGCTATGCCCACAGCCCTCCTTGTGGCTTTAAGTGGATGTTGAGCAGCCAGCTGTGGTGCTCTGGTAATTTTCTGTCACTCAACATTTTGTGGGTATGAGTCCTGTAGGGACGAGTGTGGTGCCACATACAGGCATCACAGGGTCCCACACTTGAAGGGAAGGGATTGTTAGGTCACAGACCTTGTCCTCCTTGTCCCTCAGAGAGGAATCTGCTGGTGTGAGCTGAGTTGGCGAGTATCTCCTGTTGGTCCTGCCCTGTGGCCTCTGCTGCAGGCCATCTGAGCACCACAGTCCTGCCTCTTCCCTTCCCTCTGTACTGGCCCATCCTCATTCACAGGTGTGTGATATGTGGCTGCCCACGACTTCCCTCTCATGTACACATCCCTCAGGCTTTGGCCTTGACTATTGACATCTCATCCCTGATTCGCTTGACCTGTTTCCTGATCTCTGTCCTTGTTCTAGAGCCCTTGTTCTGTGGACCAGTGGGTGTACTTGGGGCACCTCCAGACCCATGGTACTCCCACCTGTTGTCCTGCCACTTGTGCATGGAAGCCTGACAGTGACTGGGGTACTTGTGTCCACTGTCTCTGTCCCTGTGTATCCCATGCCTGCCATGTAGATTTATTTACTTCCATGGGTTCCTTCTCCTGTCCAGAGCACATCAGCCTCACCTGGCCATTTTTCTCTCATTTCATCCCACAGTGTAGCTCCTTGCTTTACTTTGTCCTCATTAGAGTCCATCTCCTCTGGACAGGAAGGGGAGCTGGCCCACTCTCTAGTGTCCCTGTGGAGGTAATGACCCCACACCTAGGAATCCCCAATGCTAGCTTGCAGCTGTGGGTTCTATGCCATCAAGGCAGAGTTCCCTGTGTACGGCAGAGCCATCTCTCAAGAGAACAGGGAGGCACCCTTTCTTGGGTCTCTTCTTTGTTAAAACTCTCCCGCTTTACTCACAGAGAGTGGGAGGGAGGGAGAAATGGAGCAAAATAGAGCCCGAGAGAGAAGTTGCTGAGGGTCAGGCCTGGGAAGAATGGGCAGGGGTTCCTTCTGCCCATGAGCTAGGGTTGCTGACAGCTGAAGTACCAGTGGGGCAGTGGGCTCACAGTGGGCCAAGTTCCCCTAATGAGGGGACTGGCACTGTCTCCATGCTCGTGTCCATCAGGGAGCACAGCTGAGGGAGCTGTGAGCACCTGTGACCCTGTCTGGTCATTGGAGAAGTTAGCCTTCATGGCTAGTGGGTTGGGCAGCCCTTATGCTCTGTCAGCAGCACTGTGGGTGTGACTGTGAGTGTGGCTCTCTGTTACTGTGTTGCCTGGGAATCAGCTCCTTTGAATGGCTATCTCTGCACCTTTCTTGAAGAACTTTGGGCAGTTGACACTTTGTTCTGAAAGTCAGTCCTTTCCATGGGTCTGTGAGCTCTATGTTCTGTGTTCTGGTGGATGATGTGAGGCTCTGCTGAGTTGTGTTAGGCCCTACCAGGCACATCCTCCATCCTGCTGGCTCTCTGCTGTCCTGTGTCATGGTGACTGTAGGAGGGTGCTCTAACTGTGGAGCAAGTCTTGTGTTGTTGGGAGGGTTCTCTGTGGGCCCTTTTTGATCAGCCTGATAGTTTTCAGCAGTGGTGTTCTTGGCCCTGTGTTGACTTGGTGGCTGTGTGTGTGTCCTGCTGCCCTCAGCATGTCAGCAGTCCTGTTCTAGAGACATGGTGTTAGTGCAGCCTCAGCTGTCCCCTGCCTGTTCTTCCTTTACTCCATGTGTTCCACAAAGGACTGGCATACATGTCCCTGAACAGCCAAGTCTCAGGGTCAGAGCTGACCATGCCTACATGGCGCCATGCCGGCTCAAGCTCCTCAGCTGTACTGAGTGCCCCTCCACATCCCCTGCCACCTGGCTCTGCATGCATGTTTCCTGCCTCTGAGCCTGTGGGCTCACTGGGCTTAGGGGCGTCACATCATCAGGGCGCCCTCATCTCTGGGCTGTGTTCTGCAAAGTGGGGCTGGTCCAATAGTGCAAAGGTGGCCAGAGATCTTGTGACCTGATAGCTGTTCAAATTAGAATTGCTCAGTACAGTGTGCAATCTTAGGGGTATGTGTGTTAAGAGTACCGTGTGTTGATTAAATGAGGTGAGAAAGGATGGCTATTGACGATAAGTGGGAAGTCTTCCTCCTCTCTGAACTAACTTTCAAGCTAGTTTTGCCTCTGTATCCAAGTGAAGGCCCAGACCGTATTGGGCACAGAGCTGAGCCAGCCTGGGCCTCCTACCCATGAATGTGGTCTGTGTTTGTCTGATGCTCCAAGACTCCAAACGTTGTCACATTATCATGGGAAGGTAAACGCTATATGTGATTATTTTGATCATTTAAACATTTTTATGCAAGGATTTTTTTTTTTTTTGGTGGGATTGGGATTTGAACTCAGGCTTTGTGCTTGCAAAGCAGGTGCTCTACTGTTTGAGCCACACCTATAGTCCATTTTTCTCTGGTTATTTTGGAGATGGGGTCTCACGAACTATTTGCCTTTGCTGGCCTCAAACCTCAATCTTCTTGATCTCAGCTTCCTAAATAGCTAGGATTATAGGTATGAACCACCAGCACCCAGCAAGGATAATTTTTGTTTCTATATATACATACTTAAAAAACTTTATAATTTATTTGCTACAACTATATCAGAGGTAGTATATGTGTATGTATATAAACGTATGTATATATCTATATATCTATATATCTATGTGTATATATATATACATATATGTATGTATTTGTACTTATTTATTCTTTTTTTTTCTTGTGGTGCTAGGGATCAAACCTAGAGTCTTGTGCATGGTAGGCAAATGCTGTATCACTCAGCTATATCCCCAGCAGGAGAAAGTACAGTTTTTCTTCTGGGCCTTTGCTGATTCTAATCAGCTGTTTTCCTCAGCCATTGACAACTCAATTTCAGCAGTTATGCTTCTCATTTCTGGGGACTCATTTCTTCCTGAGGAGAGACTTCCCCCCAACCCCCCGACCCAACCCAGGCCTGTCCCTTAGTGCAGCATGGTGGCTCCACCTGCATTGGGTCCTGTCCTGGGTCTGAGCACTGCCTACCCAGCTTCAGCTTCTTGCTCTTCTCAGCATGGTGGCTCTTCAAGGTGTCCTCACTTTTATTTTTTCTAGCCAGCAGATGTGCTGGAAATTTTAATTTTCTAAGCTCCACCTTGTGGAAGGAGGCTCTTCCCCACAGTGCTATGGGAAGGGGCCTGGCAGGTGAGCTGATGAGGGTGCCTCTACATAGTGCCTTTGCATTTTGAGAAGGAGGCCATGAGGTTTTGGCTTCACTGCTACCACAGAAAGCTCACTGGCCTGGGCAAGGTCCTGGCCGTTTTCTAGGTAGAGCGCAGCCTGGAGCTTGTTGTGTGGGTATTGACGATCCTTTTCTGCTCAAGTTTTGTCTCCATGTATGCTGTGTCCATGAGTGCTTTGTAGTGCTGTCACCGTCAGTTTGTTGAGCCTGTCATGGTGGGGGCTGCCTCTTACTACTGGGACTGACTCAGAAGTCTCCTGTCTAAGAGTTGGTGTAGGTAAAACACCAACAGGTCCTCCTGAGGGACCAGAACAGGGCCTGCAGTGAGGTGCCTGCTGTCACAGAACCCCTGTGGTCTTGGTAGTCAACCCTAGTGCAGGCCAGTGGTCACAAAGTTGGATAGGTGGACTTCTCAGAGGCCTTGTGTTGCCTGTGAGAGCCACACCTATGCTGGGGTGCGGGACCTTTCTCCATAGGGCCTGGGGTGGAGTTGCTTTTCTTGGCCTGGATTTGGTAGTGCCTCCAGGAGCCTCAAACCAGCACCTCCTGCTTGGCAGCAGGGTGAACTTGCTCCCGCGTGGCTCAACAGCCTGTCATTTGCAGGGCTTGGAGAGTATGCCCTGGGGAGGGGAAGCTGGCTCATACATCGCAGAGAAGCCAGCTTGGGTGGGTAGCGATCGAAAGGTGCAGTGGTTTAGGATGATTACTGAGAAACTCATTTTGTTTGCACCTTGTGCTGTGCTAGTTTCTAGAACAACAAAAGCAGACTTTCGTGGTTGCTTCTCTCTTCTCTGAGTGGTGATTTTCTCTAAACTGTTGGTGGTGTAATTGCTTTGGTGTTGCCTGTGCTCTTTGGTAAGTGGCTCTAGGTTGGGCTCTGCTTTAGCTTCCATGAAAGTGGGTGTACCTCCCATTTTATGGCTTAGTATGAACACTCACCACCCTCAAATAATGAGCGTCTTCCTCCTGACCGGCCTGTGTTTCTGAAGTTCACTGTCCTTTGGTGCAGGCCAACCACTGACCAACACTACTTTATTTATTTATTTATTTATTTTTTAGTGGTGCCGGTGTTTAAACTCAGGGCCTAATGCCTAGTAGGCAGGAGCTTTACCACGTGAGCCTCATTGCCAGCTTCCCAAGCACTGCTTTCCAAGGGGTGAAATTCCCTGAAGATACCTTCCTTTTTTTTTGAGACAGCCTCTTTCTATGTAGCCCAGGCTGGCCTGGAACTTGCTATCCTCCTGTCTTAGCCTCTTGAGTGCTGGGAAGATACCTTACTTTTACCTGAAACAGGAACACACATAGTCCTTATCCGCATGGATTACTTTGTTCCTTTTCTCCCCCTTCCTTTTTGGGTCATTTGTGGAGAGTTGCTAACTTCCTGATTTTCTGTGCATTTCCACTGAGAGCCAGTGTTGTCCTGGGGGGCCAGCTGGAAACTCCCAGAGCAGTTCTCTGTCCCTAGGTCAAGAAAAGCCTAGGGACAAGCAGAATTGGTATTCTACACATGCAGCTATAGAGTGCTGGTTCTCCCTACTCCTGGTGGTGGCTGGCAGCTAGACCTTGCTGCTGGTGTGTGTGTGTGACAGTGGGGACTGGGTGTTTGCAGGTGTGGCCGCCTGTCGTGTGCCCACTGTGCCTGGTGCGGGGGCATCACATACCAGTTTTAAGAAGTGGCAGTTGATCTCCTGACAATACCACCTACGTTACAGTCTCGTTTAGACTATGGCTGCACTACACTTTATGAGGAATTTGCAAGTGAAGAATGTTCATGTGCATTTAGTGAGTGAGAGAGACTAGTGTGCTGCTGTCCCCCTTCCCCAGCCACAGTCACCCTTCCTTCCCCACATGCCTCCGCTCCTGGTTCGGGCTCTCTTCTGAGCTGTCTGGAGTGTAGTAGCTGCCTTCTGCAATCACCCCTTTCCTTGTGTCCCCCATATTGTTGCCAGGGTTGTGTCTGTTAAGCTGGCCTTAATTGTGCAGCAGCCGCCTGTCGTGGAGCTGCCCCACCTCCTGTTCTCTACCATGAATAACCCACCCCAAAGCCTGTGACATGAACAGCTGCTGCTACACTGTGCAGGTCCTCACAGTCAGGGCAGGGTGTGAGAATGGCTTCCCTTTGCCCCTCCATTCCTGTACCTCCAAGGCCAGGCCTAGCTGGGATTTACGATTGTGACTGGCTTCTCAAAGTGTGGTGGCTGGCTTCCTACGGGGACAGTGTCTGGAGAGACAGTGGTTTCGAGACTCTGGCTGAGGATGCAAGGTGACCTGGGATTGAAAGTCACAGCATGGCTGCAGCTGGAAGCCTGCTGGAGTGGGAGTGGAGTGAGGGGACAGTACATACCCCTTTACCCTAGCCCTGGGTGGGAGGGACGCCAGCAAATATGCCAGCTAGGGTGACTCTGAGGCTTCCATGTGAATCGGACATTCAGAGGGTAAAAGGGCAGGCATTGCCTGTATGTCCTGGTGGCTGCCTAATCATTCCAAGTCTGGTCCCTGCCCGTGCCTCTCAGCTGATGCTTCAACAGGACAGCCATGCTTCTGTGCAGCCTGTGGTTTTGGTTGGCCATCTGGCACAGACAGCTGGCTGTGTCTGAGGTTTCCCTTTCTCTCTGGCTCTTCCTTACCATACTGGCCCAGGGAACTATGTGTATTTTGGTGCTTTCTGTTTGTTTATTTGTTTGTTTGTTTTGTGATCCTGGGTTTTGAGCTCAGGGCCTTGAGATTGCTAGGCAGGTGCTGTACCACTTGAACCACACTCCCAGCTTATTTTGATGCTTTCTGAACCCCACGTGTGTACCCCAGTATTTCTGCTTAAGAAGTATTTTTGCTTGTTAAATGATGACTCACTTATAAATAAATGACATTGCACCTTTGAGTTTGTGTGAAGTAAATTAACTTTTAATGTTGTTTTTCATGTATAGTAAATCCAGAGAAGCTTTTTTTTCTTTCTTTTTTTTTTTTTTTGCAGTACTAGGGTTTAAACTCAGCCTTCACCTTGAGCCACTCCGCCAACCCTTTTTTGTGATGGATTTTTTTGAGATAGGGTCTCACATAACTGTTTGCCTGGGGTGGCTTTGAACTGATCCTCCTGATCTCTGCCTCCTGAGTAGCTAGGACTACAGATGTAAGCAACGGGGCACCTGGGCTAAAGAAGCGTTCTTAAACAGTGTTTGGATAAACAATGAATGTATCTATACTCACTTGATAGGAAGCATTGTATCCAGTTCTCTCTGTTCTGGCCTCTGGTGAAAGTGCCAAGAAGGAGGAGAAACTGTGACAGTGGCTTTGTGGCACAGGTACCATCATTGCCCCCACCTCACAGACTGAGAGGACATGTCCAGTCATGGTAACAGTAGTGGCTTAAATGGCTGGAGAGCTGACACTGTTCATCCTACTTGGGTTAGCTGGTTCTGGCTTCTCTACCTAGCACTTGCATTGAGTATGAGGAAGCTCACTCAATCTTCTACTTACTTATTTAAAAAAATTTTTTTGGTGCTTGGAATGAACCCAGGACCTTGCACACATACTAGGCAAGCTTACTGCCACTGACTCACATCCCTCTTCTTTTAAAAACTCTTAAAAATTTTTATTTTTTTGTGGTGTTGGAGATCAAACCTAGGGCCTTGTGTGTGGTAGGCAAGCATTCTACCACAGAACTACATCACCAGCTCTAAAAAGACATTTTTATTCTGTCCTAATTAAAAGATCAGCTCTTCCCAATATGACCCTCCTTCCAGAGGGCCCACATGGCTCCATCAGATTGGCTGCTCCCTCCCAGTGGCCTGTCTCCTGTGCTGTTGGGCTGGCCAGTTTCATCTGTCAGTTGACCACCCTGCGCTGATTCAGCTCCTGTGAGCCTCTTCTGACACCTCCCAGCTGTGCAGTAACCTTTGATCTCTGGAGTAACTGCTCTGTCTCTGTTAATTGCTTTCATGGTCACTGTGACCAAATACCTGACAGAAACAATTTGAGTAAGGAAAGATTTATTTTAGCTCACGGTTTCAGAGCACTCAGCCCATCATAGTGCATGACAGAGCAATTTACATCATGGCAAAAAGGAAGCAGAGAGTGAGATGAAAGGGGCCAGGCATAAGATACCCCCAAGGCCTGACTTCAGTGACCCACTTCCCAAAGTCTTCAGAACCTTCAAAATAGTGCCACAAGCTGGGAACTAAGAATTCAAAACAATCAAGTAGAAACATTTCTGCTTCTGGTCCCCAAAGACTCAGAGGCATGTCATAATGTAAAGTGCATCTAGTCCATTTCTAAGAGTCCCTAAAGTCTTAACAATTTCAGCATTGCTCAAAAGTCCAAATTCAAAGTCTCTTCTGAGACTCAAGGCAAACTGTTAGCTATGAGGCCCTGTAGAATCAAAAATAAAGTTACTTATGTCTAAACATTCCCTTTCCCAAAGGGAGGAATGGGACATAGAAAGGACGGATTGGACCAAAACAAGACTGAAACCCAGCAAGGCAGACATTAAGTCCTGTAGCTCTATGTCTGGAATCCGGAGCAGGTGGTGGCAAAGGGCTCGGGCAGCCCCTCCCCAGTGGCACTGCCTGCTGTAGTCCACATGGCCTCTCTCCTGGACTGGCTTCTCATTGCCTGTGTCATTCCTCTGAAGACCTTCCACATTCCTGGGTCTCCACTGCATCTTCAGCTCACTCTCTCAGCTTCATTCATCTTCCTCTTAAGCTGACTGTAGGGATCCTGACCCTCCCACACATTGCCTGGCCTCCCAGACCTTCCTTTGAAGTCTGGGTGGAAGCCTCCACAACCCTGTAACTCTTGCATTCTATATGCCTGCAAAACCAGCATCATAAGAAGGAGGATGCAAAGGTCTGCTGCCAGCATTAGAATCTTCTGGTCCACTTGGGCTATGGCTGCAGTGGCCCCTTGAGTGGCTGGGCAGCTGAACCCAGGAAAACATTTCCCTAGGTGACCCTGTGCTAGCAGGGCACTGACTGGCTCTCCTCACAGGAAACTCTTTCAAATAAGTTTAGAACTTTAGAACTTTACATCGTGGAGCCTGTGATGGGCGGGATCTTACCACTGTGTGAGATGCCTTCAAGGTATCTTTCTTCTTGTCACTAATCTCTCTTAACAATCATGCTCTTCTTTCTGCAACTTTAAACTGGCCTCCTTTCCTGCCAAATTGCTCTTTCAAATCTTTCCTGATTTTCACTGTAAACTTCTCTCTTTCTCTCTCTCTCTTTCGATATGGGGATTGAATTTGTGGCTTCATGCTTGCTAGCAGAAGCTCTGTCGCTTGAGCCACACCCCCAGCTCTTTTATGCTTTAGTTATTTTTTTGATAGTGTCTTGTGTTTTTTGTCTGGGACTGGCCTTGGACTGTGATCCTCATACCTACATCTTCTACATACCTTGGGATTACAGGTGTGCACCACCATGGCTGGCTTGTTGGTTGAAATGGTGTCTCAATAAGTTTTTTCCTGGGCTGGCTTTGAACTGTGATATTCCCAATCTTTGCCTCAGAGTAGCTAGAATTACATGGGCTGAACACCATGCCTGGCCTCTATAGTCCATCTATCTGTTGGCATTCTGGTCTTCTGAGCTTCTACCAGAATCACCCATATTAAGTTCTACCTACAGTATTTTAGGCTTTCTCTAGCCTGTTCTCCAAACATTTCCAAATTTTCCCTACAAACCAGTTCCAAAGGTTTAAGAACCACATTGTCACCACTCCAATTTTTTTTTTTTTTTGGTACTGGGGTTTGAATTCATGGCATCATGCTTGCTAGGCAGGCACTCTTACCACTTGAACCACTCCGCCAGCCCTTTTTTTGTGATGGATGTTTTTGAGATAGGGTCTCACAAACTATGTGCCCAGGGCTGGCTTTGAACTGCAACCCTCCTGATCTCTGCCTCCTGAGTAGCTAGGATTACAGATGTGAACCACTGGTGCCCACTTACTATTTTACTTCTCTGGTACTAGTTTTGTGTATTAGCTACTTTTTACTGTTGCTGTGACAACTTGAAGCTCATGGTTTCAGAGCATTCAGTTCATCCTGGTGGGGAAGCATGGCAGAGCAGCTCATACCATGGCAGACAGGAAGTAGGGAGCAAGGCAGGAAGGGGCCAGGGACAAGATGCCCCCAAAGACCCAAGCTCAGTGATTTCCTAAAAGTCTGTAGCTATGTCCCACGTCCCAAAGTCTCTGGAGCCTCCCAAAATAGTGCACCAGCTGGGTACCAAGGGCTCAGAACATGAGCCTGTGGGGGACATTTCATATTCAGTTCACATCAGTCTGTATCTGCCCTTCTGCTCATCAGTGTCCTCACTCTGGCTCTCTTGCAAGAGGGACCTGGAGCTTTTGTCTTTCCTGTCACCTGCCCTGCCCACCTGTACCATCTGGCCCATGGCACTACACATCATCCACTTAGTAACTTGAGTTCTATTCACAGGCTGTGCCCCCTTCACATCTACAGCATCCTGTCATTGTGAATGAGGCTGGAGGTTCTGTCCTGCCTCCCAGCCCTGGGTGCTTGTGAGTACCCTGTACTAATGCTGTCCACTTTCAGGTGCTGTGTGTGTGTTGTGTGCAGGTGGGCCATAGTGCGTAGTTTTGACTTCCTGTAGCTTGCTAATCTTTTCTTCATTAGTCTTCTGTATGGTCCACCTGTGGCTCCTTGTGAACTCCTTAGCTCCCCTTCTCCTTCTGGAAGCTGCTTGTCTGCTCCCCCCAACACGCCACTCTGCCAAGCCTCTGTCCCTGAGTCTGGGCACATCCTCCCATACCTCTGCTGGTTGTTTTCTATCCCAAGAGTTGTAGAGGCTTCTTGCTGTCAGAGCCAGGGAAAGTACTAGCTTTCCCAGTGAGTGTGACAACAGCTGTGGGTATCATAGGTGCCCTTTGTCATGTTGAGGAAGCTTCTTCCTTTTCAAGTTTTTTTGTGGTACTGGGGCTTGAACTCAGGGCCTTCACCTTGAGTCACTCCACCAGACCTATTTTTTGTGAAGTTTTTTTTGAGATAGGGTCTTGAGGAACTATTTGCCCAGGCTGGCTTCGAACCTTGATCCTTCTGATCTCTGCCACCTGATTACAGGTATGAGCCACCAGCACCTGGCTTCCTTTTCAAGTATATTGAGGCTTTTATGAGGAAAGGTGTTGGATTTCATTGGGCACTTTGTCTGCTTTTATTGAGGCAATTGTGTGTTTTGTTTTTATTGTTAATTTGGTGAATCACATTGATTTTTGGTTGTTAAACTAACCTTGCATTCCTGGCAGATGGGAGACAAACCACTTGGTCTGGGTGTAAAATCCTTTAGTGTGTTATTGTGTTTGGTTTGCTAACATTTTGTTTAGGGTTTACATCTGTGTTCTTGAGAGGCTGGTCTGCAGTTTTCTGCTGAAGTCTTTGTGTCAGGGTGGTGCTGGCCCTGCACAATCTGTGGGGATGTATATTCTCTGTTTGTGTAAGATGGTATTATTTTTTTCCTTAACTGTTTGCTAGAATTCATTAGTGAAGCCAAATGGGCCTAGGCTTTCTTTTGGGAAGATTCTAAATTACTAATTCAGTTTTTTATAAAATAGGATACAGTTCTACTTTAAGTAGTCCCTACTTCTCTATTTGTCTTTCTTGAAATTTGTCTGTTTCCTTCAAGTTATTATCCTTTCAATTTCTATAGGGTCTCTTGTGAAGCTCCCACATTCCTGACTTTATACGCACGCACTCCCCCTCCCCCAACACACTTCTGTTGCCACTGTTAACCGTCTTAAATGACACTGTTTCATGGTCTCTATTACCTTAGCATGCATACTTCACAATCATGGTACCATTTGGAGAACTTCCTTTTCTCCTGAGGAGCAGGGGATATGAACTCAGGGCTTTAAGCATACAAGGCAAGTGCTTCCTCTGCTGTGCTACAGTCTCAGCCACTGGGGACTTCTTTTTTGAGGCTTTTTTTTTTTTCTTTTTTTTTTTTTGTGGTACTGGGGTTTGAACGCAGGATCTCATGCTTGCTAGGCAGGTATTCTACTGCTTGAGCCACTCCTCCCGTCCTGGGGACTTTTTTAAAACAAGAAGAGTTTATTGTTCTCAACATAATAGTTCTGATATCAATATGCACTGGAATCATAGGCACTTTGAGTTCCCTAATATGTAACTGTGACTGTGTGTTACTAACCACGACTGTCCTTGCCTGTTCCATGGCTTGTGGCCTTGAGTATCTGGCTGCTCCTTGGGCCAGCCCAGAGCTTCATGTGGACAGTGGTAGACAGTGCAGTGTTGTCCTGGTGCTCTGCCATCAAGGAGGTAACTCAGGAAAGTAGAAATACTGTTATCCAGAGCTGCTGGTGTATTGAGAGTATTTCATGGTTTTGGAAAATTTTAAACTTTATGTTAGCAGTTACTGTATAAGCCAAGAGATTGTCTCTTTTTATTTAGGGATAGGACTTTTGGATGTCACCTTTAAAACTGATTGAGACCTGAATGGTTTTTACAAAAACTTAGGACCTTGTAATGTTTTCAGATATTTTTGTAATACAGGTACTACAGCTCATTAGGCTTTGCCATTGTCATAATTGCCAATGTGCAGGGTGGCCCTGATTGTGACTGAGATGGGGGACAAGGGCAACTGTACACTTGGGGGAGAAGTGGGTGGGCCACTGAAGGGGGTACAGTTCTTGAGAAGGTAATGAAGGGATTCTGGAGCAAGCCAACCCTGATCAGCACTGGAGGGTACCAGAAGGTGGGGCCCTCTAGCCAGTGCCTGCTGTACAGGGAGGGTCCCCAGCATCCGCTGGGGTAGGGATTCTCTGATTCATGGTGGATTCATTGCAATTCAGATCTGAAAGTGTCCATTATTTTGTGACATTGGCTTTTAATGTTTTTAAGGTTTCAAAGTATCTAACCTCTGTTTTTTGCTTGGAGCCTGATGGTCTGGGTCTGAACTGTTTTGTGAGTCCACGTTTGTGAACTTGGGCTGGCTTTGTGTATACTGCCAGGTGGGCATGTGGATGGGTGGGTGGTGGGGCAGGGATAGCCATGTTCCAGACAGTGGTCATGTTAACTGGCAGTGCCGTACTATCCTCCTTTCTTACTCCTGGTCCCAGACCAGCTCCAGGGTTGCAGCATGGAGCATCTGTGTGGTCTGCAGTGGCCATGTGGTGCACAGTGCCAAGTGGTCTATAGTGGCTGTGTGACATCAAGTGGCCGAGTGGCGTGCCGTGCCAAGTGGTGTGCTGTGGCTGTATGGCTTGCAGTGTCTGTGCTGTGGCAGTCATGTTAAGTGGAGGGCGGCACCTCCCCTTCTCTAAGATGTTGTCATTCTTTTCCTGCTGGTGGTTGAGGCATGGCAGGATGGGTGGGAAGGTGCAGAGCCCTAGGGTTCTGCCAGGTGCTTCACAGCCTGCCCAGACTCATTCTTCCTGAGCCACCTCCTGGATGCCTCTGCAGATTTACTAGGAAGAAGTGAGAGGCTCCTGTATCATGAGCTCACGTTTTAAATATAATAATTTTGTGTGTTTTGGGAATGTTTTCCCAAGTCATGGCACAGTGTTTCAAAGGTGATGATTAAGGTCCTGGGTCACTGGCACCAAGCACATTGCAGAGATGGACACTTCCTAGAGACCTGTGATATTGGGTCTCTAGGGTGTTAGGATCAAGTGAAGCCACTGAAGTTCCCATCTGGAATGGTGGCTTAGGTTGATGGGGAGAAGGGTTGGGGGAGGAGAGGAAGGTTTGTGCTACTGAGGACCAGTGAGTTCCAGAAGTTTGCAGACTGTCATTGAGTGACCTCAAGTCCCAGACAAGAGCTGACACAGCCAGGCTGCTACCTTCCCACCTAGTGAGTGTGGGGACAGAGGCATGTGCCGCTCTAGAACCCAGTATGACTTGCACTATGGGGTCCTGTCAGAAGTCCTAGTGTGCCTTGTGGTGTCCTAGCTGCAGGCTGGATCCTGAGCTGAGGATGTTTCCTGAGGAGTTTGGTGCCAGGAGAGCCACAGAGCATCACAGGTTGCTCTGGGTCTTCTAGGTGCTGGGCCTGTTGCTAGTTTCTCATGTAAAATTCCTGGAACTTGATTGCCAAGGCTTGAATTTTACAGTTTGTTGTGTGTGCATGCATTTGTGTGTTTAGTGTGTATATGCTTATGCACAGAGGCCTGTGTATATGCACTTATGCATGCATGTGTTTATATACAGGTGTTTGTGTGTGTATGATTTATGTGGGTGGCTAACAGGGAGGGTCCAATGCAGGTGAGCAGAGACTTGACAGGACCTGGGTTTTGTAGTTTGGTGAGTGTGTGGAGGGTCCAGGACAGATGGGCTGAGATGGTAAGATACCTAACTCAGAACAGTTGGCCTTCTGACACTAACTTCTCATGAAGGAGTACTTTTGCTATTTTTTTTGCAAGTACTGAGCTCTAGGCACCTTTGGTTGAGTTACAGCATTTGTCTTCTAGACCTCAAAGTGGAAGTAAAAGTTCAGGGTGAGAATCCAGGGAGTTAGAACTAGTGTTCTAGTGAGAGCCAGTGTTCCATTCCGGGTCAGTGTTCAGTGAGAGTCAGTGTTCCTTTGAGGGCCAGTATTCTAGTTAGAGCTAGTGTTTGAATAAGGACCAGTGTTCTGGTAAGGGCCAGAGTTGTATTGAGGACCCATGTTCAGTGAGAGCCAGTGTTTCATTCAGGGCCAGTGTTCTGGTGGGAGTTAGTGTTCCAGAAAGGACCTGTGTTTTAGTGAGGGCCTGTGTTCCAGTGAGGGCCAGTGCTCCATTGAAGGCCAGCACTCCAGTTAGGGCTATTGTCTAGAGAGAGCCAATGTTTCATTGAGACTATGACATTCTTTCCTGATGGCCTCCAGGTTCATTCAGAGCATTGTGTATGGGGTCTGCATGTCATGATGGCTGTGATCACAGTGGGTGAGCAAGAGGTACCAGATCTGGCAGACACTTGGCCTGTGACTGGCAGGCAGGGCAGGATGCTTCTGTTGTTTTACCTAAGACAAGTGAGACTTGAGGAAGATGTCCTCTGGTTCCTTACCTCTGTGTAGGTAGTTTGGCCTGTAACTTTTGTCCCTGGGCATCTTATGCACAGGTAACTTAGACCCCATTGGGGCCCTCCCACCTCCTTCTTGCAGCCTGGTTCAGTCTGCGCTCACTTGGAATGGAGCTCCTCAGAGGAATGGACATGGCTGATATGCCCTTGCTGCAAGGTGACCTTGTTCAGTCTCTCGTAATTACTCCCTTCATCATGTATAAGATCTTTTCTCTTGCTGTTAGGTGGTGTGTGCTCACAGGAAAATTCTGGAAGATGCAACGAGCTGTTCTAATAATGTATGTTTGTTTTTAAACTTGTACATGTATTCACAACATTTTAATTTCTCTTTCAGGCTCAAATATTTAAGCATGGAAAGCGTGAAGACTGTTTACCTTATGGTAAGCTTTAAGACGAGTATATTTGTAGTGTGTGTTTGTTTGTACATAATCAAGTGTGCTGCCTTAATATTTTGCTCATAAGTCCAAGAATCCATAACTTAGTGTATTTGGATGCTATCATAGCTCTCACCTTTCTGTTTTGTGCCTTTTAATAATGGGACTTTTGGTGAACTCTCTTAGGTATTTGAAATACAGGAATTGCTGAGGGCTTATACTAGAGATCTGGGTTTCTTAGCATCCAGCTGCCCTGATTTGATCCCAGAGGGGCTTCGTTATGGTGGGTGTGGCCCCAAGGTTGCCACTGGCCTCCTGAGGCCCTGTAACAGTTTTGTTATCTGCCCCTAACCCCAGACACCTTATTCCCTGTCACCTTGTCCCTCTCCCTGTCACCTTGTCCTCCCTGTCATCTCATCCTCACTCCTTCCTCCAATACCTCATTCCCTGCACTGGGTCCCTGCCAGTCACCTGGTCCCTGCCTGTACCCTCATCTGGGGTCTTGGCTCCATCCCAACCTCTGTTCTTCCTCCTCTCCCTTGTGTGGTAGGTCTTAGTCTTATTCATTTCACCTCAGGCCTGACTCTGAGACACAGTCCTGTGCCTCTCTCCCAGGTCCTCTAGTCACTCCATGGAATGGTATCCTCACACTCTCCCAGCTTTAGCTTCTCCCAGCCTCCCTAAGCCCCTAAGTGGCCTGGTCCGGCCCTGCTTGCCTCTGCTTGAGAGCTTCTCCTGCAATGCTTCCTCCTGGGCTCAGTTGCCTGTTCCACCATTGTCACTGTTCCCATAGGGTGCTGAGAGATCTCCCTGCAAATAAAATGTACCTTAGAAACCCTCAGGTCATTTGTGTGGTCTCCTAACCGCACTTGTCCCTGTCCCCTCAGGCCTTGCATGGTCACTCTTCCATGCATGGCTACTCTTCCTCTGAGCTGTGGGCCTCCCTAGTTGTTGCTGGTGAGGAGAATAAGTGGGCTGCTCCCCAGCTGCTCTTGGCAACAACCCAGGGATAAGGGGGGTCTTGGGATCAGGGCTCAGGGTTCAGATTTAGCCATCACCTAGGTGTGTGGGATTAACTGGTCTGGGGGTGTGTGTCAGGACCAGGAGTGAGTTGGGGCCAAGCTGAGTCACATGTTCTCTTCACAGCCGACACCGTACTCCAGTGCCTTGACAGATGCAGACTTCCTGAGAGCAACCAGACCCTGCTGCGGAAGCTGGGGGTAAAGCTTGTGCAGCGGCTGGGACTGACCTTCCTCAAGCCAAAGGTGGCCTCTTGGAGGTGGGTCATGGAGAGGTGGTGCTGGCAGTATGGAGTGATGGGCAGTCTATCTTTCTTTAGTTTCTACAGTGCTTCTGGTTTTGAAGGGAGCAGTATTTGTTTTGGTTGTTTTCTGACTGTGTCCTCTAGTTAGGCTTGCTCCTGCCTTTCCCATGAGGGTTGCTCAGGTGCAGCCCATGGTCACTGGTCGCTGCTGGGGGAGCTCCTTTTGATCAGTGATGGATCTGGATTACAGGCTTCTCTACAAGAAAACAGGCTCACTCCTCCTGTTTTATTCAGACACAAGTGTCTGGTCATGGATGTGGTCAGCAGACTGGTTTTGAGTCACTTGCCCTGTGGCACAGACTCTGGCAATGTTCTTGGGGGCTGTGTTCTTTGTTTTATTTATTCCAGATGTTAATGTGTGTTATTGGGAAGAGACATTTAAGTTTAGTTTAAATTTTTTCCATTTTAGAGTGAATACCAGAGAAGTTTGTTGTGACTTAGGATGTTTTACTGAGGCATCTCGTATGTTTAGCTCACTCTAAGATGTTGTTTATTAATTAGACAGAATGTTAGTGACTAGTTTCCAAAATGCCATGGAAAATGGTTCAGAACTATGTCAGGCAGCACTCTGCAGAGAAACAGCAGTAGGATTTGTACACAATCAATCAGCATAAGGAATTACTCACACAGTTATGGAGGCCAGGAACACCTGAAGTCTGCAGTTTGTGTGGCAGGCTGCACATTCAGGAGGAGCCAAGGTTCTGGTCAGGCAACAGGCAGGAGGAATGCCCTCTCACTGTCTGGGAGGTCAGCTCAGGCTGTCAGCTGTTTGGATGAGGCCCACTCTCATTGGGGAGGATCACCTTCTCTGCTCACTGCCACCCAGAAACTCCTTATATACGCGTCAAATTAACGTTAGCTCACAAGTCTCGCAATGTTCATGTGGGGAGGGAAATAATTTAGTGTTTTGGCTATTTGTTCAGTCTGTATCCTCACAAATGTAACTGTTAATATAATTGAGTTTTAAACCCACCCTCCTGCTGCTTGTTTTCTCTCATCCATCTTTTCCTCTTTCTGTGTACTTCAAACTTTCCATGTTCATTTTCTCCAGTCTTGTTATATTTAGTGCCTTTCTGTTGGGTATCTTCCTGGGCTGTGGAGTGATGGATGGATCCCCTCTTCCTGCCTGGTCTTGGTTTTAGGTTTGCTGGATTGGTTTACTTCAGTTCTTCTTGAGGGTGCAGCCCTCTCTCCCACAGCGCTGTCTTTGCTTCTCGTGTGTGACCTTTGGGGGTCTTAAGTGAGAGTGGGAGCCTCCAGTCTCCTCCTGCTGGGCCCCAGTTCCAGTGACCCCAATATTCCCCTGAGCTCTGAGCTCTTTGTGCAGCTCTTCCCTGACCCTGTTTCTGGATCCCACCCTGTGCTTGCTCATTGTGGGCTTTGTCCAGGGTCAGAGATAGCTCTCATAGGGAACTTGGGGCTCCTCAGCAGCTCTTGTTTCCAGTATCCTGCTTAATAGGTGTGGGCTGTCTGCAGCCTCTTCTGCAGTCTATAGATGGTACCTGTGAGACACAGGTAGAGGTGGAGCACACCTGCAGCTTCCTGTTGGTCTGTGGTTGTTATGACAGAAGGCTGAGTTCCTTGGCAGCCTGACATCTGTGACTTTATGCTCCCTGGCCTTGGTCACTGAACACCAGGGCTTGTACTTTTTCTATGAGATCATCAGTGTACTCACTGAGGAGATGGTGGTACAGTTACAGTGGTGAGTGCCCGCTGCCTATAGGGTGTGTTGCCTGGCGTGTGATGGTCTTGACAGCTTCTTGTGATGGCTGTCCTATGCTACCCAAATTCAGCAGCTTAAAACAATACATTTTTTCCCTGAGGTTTCTTTGGGCTGTCTTGGGGCCTGGCTCTGTTCCTCTGTTCAGAGTCCTAGGCTTAAAGAGGCATTGGCTAGAGCTGCTGTCACCTTGAGGCTAGGCTGGGAGACTCTGCCCCCAGTTTTGCTCCGTTGCGGATCAGCAGGATACAGCTCCTTGTGGGTCGTTTGCTGGAACCTCCTGCAGTCCCTGGCCACGCTGACCTCTCCATAGGGCAGTGAGCCAGACAGCAGCCACCATCTTTTTGTGACCTCACCTTGGAGGTGGCCTCCTGTCACTTTGGCACATTGTTCCTGGGGAGGGAGTTGCTTGGCTCAGGTATGACCACGCAGAGGGCCACAGGCCACTTTAGTGTTGGTTCCCACCCTTGTATTCCCCAAAGTTGGAAACTGAGGCCAGAGAAATGGGAGTCATTCAGGACTGCAGTCAGTAGTGTTGGGGCTGGTGCCTGGCTCTGCATTTTGGCTCCACAGCCCACATGTTTTGCACTCTGGGAGGCAGCCTTAGTCTGTGTCCTAGGATGCGCTCTGTACCACTCTGGGTGCTTTTTAGGCACTAGGCTCTGTCTTTGGAACTAGTCTTGTGGCTTGTCATGTGCTCACCTTGAGAAGGAAGTGGTGTTTACTGGGCATACTCTGCCCAGGCAGTCTGAGTACTCTGTGTCTCCTTTCTCATCCTAACAGTGGCTCTTGGGCAGTGCCATAACCCTGCTTTACAGGGGGGAAAACAGAGGTGTAGAGAGGTTCAGGAGCTGTGCAGTCATGCAGCTAAGTGTGTATGCAGCTGGGCTCGACCTCTTCACAGGACATCCAGGGGAAATGATGCCCCACTTGCTGGGGAACAGGGCTGTGGTGTGTGGGAGCTTGGCAAGCATATTCAGGAAGCAGGTCTATAGGAGCCCATGCCAGATGAGATGTGGCCATGGATGAGAAGGAGCCATGTGGCCTGGGTGGAGGCCAGAGGGCCAAGCAGCTAGGAAGGGCCGTTGTCTGCTTATAAACAAGGATGAGGATGTGCACCCTGTAGGCAACCTCTGCTCTCACCTTCTGCTGTTGAAGCTTTGCATCGGGGAAGGCCGTTGGGAATTCACACATGCATCTGTAGCTTAGGTTGACTTTCTTGGTGGTTCATGCCGATGGCAGCACTTTGCCCTTCTTCCTTTTCCTCCTGTCTCCATGCAGTGCATTCTCACAGACACCCTTTACGATTCCCAGTGATGCTAAACTGGTGACCTTCAGCACCAAGAAATTTATTTTTAGTTTTAGGCTATACCAGGTGACCTGCTTTGTTCTGTGTAGGTATCAGCGTGGCTGCAGGTCTTTGGCTGCCAACCTGAAGCTCAGTGCTCAGGGTCAGAGTGAGCAGAAGCTGCTGCTTGACAGTGTGACTGCTGTTGATGGTGATGAAGACTACGACATCCCGGAGGGGGTGGAGAGCGTGATAGGTAGGTGAGGCTCACAGAGGTGTCTATGGCACTGTCTGGACTGTTTCCCTCAGTGCCATCCTCCTCTTTTTTTTTTTTTTTTTTCCCTCCTGACTGGCACCCTTGACCGGTCACCTTGCTGAACACATGGCCACTGACCTGTCCTCTCCGGGGACTCTCACTCTTCAGCAGCCCCAGTCTTCATAGTGACTCTTAGCTCTTCCACACTTCCTTCTGCACACTTGACCTGCCGTCTACTCACCCTGGGCATTTTGTAAAAAGGGCTCCCAGGGAAATTGAGGTGGGCACTTGGGGCTCAGGTATGCGATACCAACATCCATGTCTCTCATGCTTCCTCAGGGTCATCTCAATCTCCCAAATGTTGACCCACTGTCCTATAATGGCAGCTCCTTACCACCTGCAGCCCTGCACTCTCCTGCCTCAGCTGGACAAAGGCTTCCCCCATGCTCCTTCCTGTGGGGACCTTGGTTTGGAGGGCCAGGCTGGCAGACCTTTGCTGAGTTCTGTCCACTCACTTCCCTTGCTCTTCAACGCAGGTCTCTTCCCAGACTTGTCTACAACTTCCCCCCCCCACCTCTGCCTTGAGCATTGTGGCACTTTTGCTTGCCATCCCTTTTGTGCATGTGGTCCTTACCTTGACCTCTGATGCTTGACACTTTCCTGGTTGATGTCTTACCTGGTATCTGCACTGGATTGCTTAAAGCTACCTGGAACTCCACTGTCCTAGGCCATGTCCCCTTGGCCTCTTCCCTGCTGTTGCCTGACTGCCCCCCAGGCACATTCCCATCCACTATGCTCCCCCAACCACCCAGGCTCCTGACATTTTTCCTTTGACCCTACCCCCGTAGCTGTTTACCAAGTCAAACCTTCAGGGTCTGCCAGTGCCCTCTGGCAAAAGTTTGATCCTACTAGGGTTTTGGAGGACCACAATCCCAGTGTGACTTTGGACCATCTCTGGACTGCCTCTGGGCTGGTCTTGTATGAGGGCTTATCCTTACGTCTGGCAGGCCCCACAGCTGCTTAGCCACACTTGGCCTCCCCTCCTGTCGGCCCTCACTTTGGCTTTCACCTGGGAGATAGATGCTCCCTGTTGATTGCCCTGATGGGCTGAATCTACTTGTTAGGAGCAGTGGCAAAAATTGTCTTTTCTGTGTTTTTTTAAAAAAGAGGAGGAAGTGCTTTTTTAAATTATATTTCAATTTATGATTTTTTTTTCTTTCCTTTTTTTTAGTGGTACTGGAGTTTGAACTCAGGGCTTCCCACTTGCTAGGCAGGTGCTTTACTACTAGAGCCATGCCCCCACCCTTTTTGCTTTAGTTATTTTTCAAATAGGATCTTGCATTTATGCCAAGGCTACCTGGACTGTGGTTTGTGCTTCCAGAGTAGCTAGGATGACAAGCGTGTGCCACCATGCCCAGTTTTTTTTATTGGTTCAGATGAGGTTTTGTGAACTTTTTTTGCTCATGCTGGTCTCGAACCATGAACCTACCTATCTCTACCTCCCAAGTAACTAGAATTACAGGTGTGAGCCACTGAGCCCAGACTCTTTTTTTTTTTTTTTTCTTTCTAGGCAGATGCTCTACTGCTTGAGCCATGCCTCCAGTCCTTTTTTTCTTTGGTCATTTTTGAGATAGGGTCTTACTTTTTGCCCAGATCAGCCTGGACTGCTGTCCTCCTATTATAGGCTTTCTGCTGTAGCTGGGATAACAGGTTCATGCCACTGTGCCCAGCTATTGTTTGAGATGTGGTCTCATCAACTTTTTGCCCAGGCTGGCCTTGAATCGTGAGCCTCCCAAGTAGCTAGGATTATAGGCGTGAGCCTCTGGCACCTGGCTCTATTTTCCTTTTTTTGGGGGGTGAGGGGGGAGGGGCTTAATATGTAGCCTAGCTAGCCTTGGACTCATGATGCTCCTGCTTCAGCCTTCCCATTGCTGGGATTACAGACATGAACTAATGTGATGGGCTAAAATTAAGATTATATGTAGTTCTTTGCAGGGTGTTCTTTGGAATGGATTTACGCAAGCTAGAGGATCAAATACTTATCAAGGCTGATGGCTTGTGTCTTGGTTCTTGCAGAACAGCTGCTGGTTGGGTTGAAGGACAAGGACACAGTGGTGCGATGGTCTGCAGCAAAAGGGTAGGTGCTGGTGCCCTGGATTAAGGGTGGGTGCTTTGGGCAAAGGGTGGGCACTGGATGCCCTGGTGAAAGGTAGGTGCTGGTGCTCTTTGCAAGGGTCAGATGCCTCAGGTGAGGAGCTGGTGCCCTGGCAGTGTTGGCTCTTCAGTCATTAAAAATTTTACATAGGTGCCAGGTATGGTGGCTCATGCTTGTAATCCCAGCTACAGAGTAGGCAGAAATTGGGAGGGTAGCAGTTGAGGCCAGCTGGGGCAAAAGTTAGCTAGGCTCCATCTTAGTCAATAAGCTTGGCATGGAGGCAGGTGCTTGTGACCCTAGTTTCGTGGGAGGTCTTACTGAAGAGGTTCATGGTCTGAGGTCAGTCTTGGACAAAAACCAGAGATGCTGCTTGACAAACATGGGCTGGAGTCATGACTCAAGTGGTAGAGCACCTGCCTAGCAGGTGTGAGGCTCTGAGTTTAAACCCCAGTACCACCACAATAGTTTTTTTGTTCATTTGTTTGTTTTTGGTGGGACTGGAGCTTGAACTCAGGGTTTTGCGCTGCAAAGTAGGTACTCTGTCACTTGAGCCACATTTTGCTCTGGTTATTTTGGAGATGAGGTCTTGAGAAGTATTTGACTGGGCTGGCCTTAAATCTTGATCCTCCCAAGCTCAGCCTCTGAAGTAACTAGGATTACAGGTGTGAGCCACTGGCCTCCCCAGTTTTTTTTTTAACATGGGGTTTTTAAAAAGAAAAACTATTTTCTGATGCACATTCTTTTTTTTTTTTTTTAATTTATTAGCATATAATAGTTGCATGGGGGATATATTGTGATATTTACATGTGTGCTTACAATGTATCTTAGAGTTACCCCCTCCATCTGCTACGTTTCTTGTATTACAATTAATTTTAAGGATATTTACCGTGTTTCAGGCTCCTGAGGGGGGTGGGTGGGGCTTATAGGGCTAGATGATCCACAAAGTAGAGTTCAGGTTGTCACAAGGCCCTGTTGTGGAGAAGTTGAGGTGGGAAGAGCTGGCAGATGTGGGGCATTTTGGCTTTTTGGCCAAAAGTTCCCTTGAGACCACAAATGCCCTGGAGCTACTCATGGCCAATGGATTCCCAAAGGCTTTGGCTTTCATATCAGCAGGGGATGAGTCTTGGCCCATAGTCAGTGTGGCTGGGTGTGAGACAGGCTGGGAGGGTTCTTCCCACAAGTCTGAGTCCAGGCCTCTGGCTGTCTTCCGGGTTGGGCCTGTACCCCCACACTGAGCATCCTTGGGGGAGCTGGCAGAGTCAGTCTTTGGGGAAGCCCAGCCAGGTCGAAGGTTTGGATTGGAGCTCAGCATATGATTCTGGTGCCCAGGTGCTGTTGGCCATCTGTGATGGACTCAGTGTTCACAGTACTGTGGGGAGAGGTGACTGCCTTCTCCACCTGCACGCCTAAAAGCCCCGTCCCTGACATGCAGTGTCTGAGGCTTGCCCTCCCGTTTGTTCTCTGGGAGAAAGGAGGCTTATTCGGCACTGTTAGTTATGTGTGGCTGACAGGCTTTTGCTTTTATTTTTCAGAATTGGTAGGATGGCTGGGAGGCTCCCTAAAGTGCTGGCGGATGACGTGGTGGGGTCTGTGCTGGACTGTTTCAGGTATGTCCTCACCCTCATGCACAAAGTTATGGCTTTGCTCTCCTATGTCCTCTCAGATCTTCTTTCAGTTGAGCTTTTCATCAGAACTCCAAAGCCCATTTTTCTCTTTTGAAGTTCAGCTTGAGTACTCTAGTCATCTGGTGTATTGCTGTTGTTAACACAATTATATTTAAACCTTAAGGAAGAAGCGAGGCCAGTGTTGAACCTGTGCACCTGTAGCCCTTCACTCTCAGGTGTGATACTGGGCCTGCCTGTGAACAGAGCTTCTGGAATGAGGACATACTGTGGAGCTGTCTCTAGTGTGGCTACTAGCCAGTGTGGCTGCTGCGACTGAGACCTGGATTTGAAGTTGAACTGAAGTTCAGCCTTTTGGGCATTCTGAGTGTGGGGGCATGGGGCCTGTGTTTGGTAGGGTGAAGGTAGGTGCAAACCTAGGGCTATAGACTAGTGTCATGTGCTTGTAGGCCTGGGCGTGGTCCTTACCTCCCTGAGGATTATTACTTTGCGTGTGATGGTGTCTCTGGGTTTTGGAAGAAGAAGGTTGTCTTCTGCTTTGCCTTGGCCCTCTGTCAGCTGGCACTGTTCTGGGCCTGTCACGCTGGGAGGCTGTGACTGGCTGGCAGGAAGGGCACTGTCAGCACTTCAGATGCTACAGATGTGTTGCCTGAGTCTTTAGAGGCAGCCCAGCCAGCAGCCCAGTCTCCTTCTGGAGCATTTCTGCTAGTAGCCTTGGGGCTGCTCATGACAGTTACCAAGTGCAGGAAGTGGTATGTCACACGCTGGCATCTGTGTGGAGTGATGCTGAGTGTCATGGAAATGGTCCCAGCAGAAAGAACTCTCCTTGCTGGGATTGGTTTGTGGAGTGTGGGGTTAATGAGTAAGCGCACAGCTTCTCTGGACATTCCAAGGCCATGGAACTCCTTTCTGGAGGGTGCAGGATGGACTGGCAGTGGCTGATGGGTCTGTCCCTGTGCTGACTGGGTAGTGGTAAGGCAGCTAGGCCTTCCTGCTCTCAGAGGATGGGAAGGCCAGCCTCAGAGAGGGTGTCAAGGGCTGAGATGCCACCAGTCTTTTCTCCACAGCCTCCCTGAGTCCTGTGGCCATTGGCCCTCCAGTGCTATCTTTGTTGCTTTCTTTTTATAGTGTTCCTGCATGTTCCCTCTGATCATTTAGAGCTTTTTCTTTCTTTCATTTTTGGTAGTACTAAGGTTTGAATTTAGGAATTTAGGGCCTCCTTCTTGCTAGGCAGGACTCTTTTTTTTTTTTTTTCCATTTTTCTTTTATTATTCATATGTACATACAAGGATTGGTTCATTTCTCCCCACTGCCCCCACCCCCTCCCTTACCACCCACTCCGTCCCCTCCCTCTACCCCCCCCAATACCCAGCAGAAACTATTTTGCCCTTATTTCTAATCTTGTTGTAGAGAGAGTATAAGCAATAATAGGAAGGAACAAGAGTTTTTGCTGGTTGAGATAAGGATAGCTATACAGGGCATTGACTCACATTGATTTCCTGTGCGTGGGTGTTACCTTCTAGGTTAATTCTTTTTGATCTAACCTTTTCTCTAGTACCTGTTCCCCTTTTCCTATTGGCCTCAGTTGCTTTGAGGTATCTGCTTTAGTTTCTCTGCGTTAAGGGCAACAAATGCTAGCTAATTTTTTAGGTGTCTTACCTATCCTCATCCCTCCCTTGTGTGCTCTCGCTTTTATCATGTGCTCATAGTCCAATCCCCTTGTTGTGTTTGCCCTTGATCTAATGTCCACATATGAGGGAGAACATACGATTTTTGGTCTTTTGGGCCAGGCTAACCTCACTCAGAATGATGTTCTCCAATTCCATCCATTTACCAGCGAATGATAACATTTCGTTCTTCTTCATGGCTGCATAGAATTCCATTGTGTATAGATACCACATTTTCTTAATCCATTCGTCAGTGGTGGGGCATCTTGGCTGTTTCCATAACTTGGCTATTGTGAATAGTGCCGCAATAAACATGGATGTGCAGGTGCCTCTGGAGTAACAGTCTTTTGGGTATATCCCCAAGAGTGGTATTGCTGGATCAAATGGTAGATCGATGTCCAGCTTTTTAAGTAGCCTCCAAATTTTTTTCCAGAGTGGTTGTACTAGTCTACATTCCCACCAACAGTGTAAGAGGGTTCCTTTTCCCCCGCATCCTCGCCAACACCTGTTGTTGGTGCTGTTGCTGATGATGGCTATTCTAACAGGGGTGAGGTGGAATCTTAGCGTGGTTTTAATTTGCATTTCCTTTATTGCTAGAGATGGTGAGCATTTTTTCATGTGTTTTCTGGCCATTTGAATTTCTTCTTTTGAGAAAGTTCTGTTTAGTTCACATGCCCATTTCTTTATTGGTTCATTAGTTTTGGGAGAATTTAGTTTTTTAAGTTCCCTATATATTCTGGTTATCAGTCCTTTGTCTGATGTATAATTGGCAAATATTTTCTCCCACTCTGTGGGTGTTCTCTTCAGTTTAGAGACCATTTCTTTTGATGTACAGAAGCTTTTTAGTTTTATGAGGTCCCATTTATCTATGCTATCTCTTAGTTGTTGTGCTGCTGGGGTTTCATTGAGAAAGTTCTTACCTATACCTACTAACTCCAGAGTATTTCCTACTCTTGTATCAACTTAAGAGTTTGGGGTCTGATATTAAGATCCTTGATCCATTTTGAGTTAATCTTGGTATAGGGTGATATACATGGATCTAGTTTCAGTTTTTTGCAGACTGCTAACCAGTTTTCCCAGCAGTTTTTGTTGAAGAGGCTGCTATTTCTCCATCGTATATTTTTAGCTCCTTTGTCAAAGATAAGTTGCTCATAGTTGTGTGGCTTCATATCTGGATCCTCTATTCTGTTCCACTGGTCTTCATGTCTGTTTTTGTGCCAGTACCATGCTGTTTTTATTGTTATTGCTTTGTAATATAGTTTGAAGTCAGGTATTGTGATACCTCCTGCATTGTTCTTTTGACTGAGTATTGCCTTGGCTATTTGTGGCCTCTTGTGTTTCCATATAAATTTAACAGTAGATTTTTCAATCTCTTTAGTGAATGTCATTGGAATTTTGATAAGAATTGCACTAAACATGTAGATTACTTTGGGGAGTATCGACATTTTTACTATGTTGATTCTACCAATCCATGAGCATGGGAGATCTCTCCACTTTCTATAGTCTTCCTCAATCTCTTTCTTCAGAAGTGCATAGTTTTCCTTGTAGAGGTCTTTCACATCTTTTGTTAGGTTTACACCTAGGTATTTGATTTTGTTTGAGGCTATTGTAAATGGAATTGTTTTCATATATTCTTTTTCAGTTTGTTCATTATTAGTGTATAGAAATGCTAATGATTTTTCTATGTTGATTTTATATCCTGCTACCTTGCTATAGCTATTGATGATGTCTAGAAGCTTCTGAGTAGAGTTTTTTGGGTCTTTAAGGTATAGGATCATGTCGTCTGCAAATAGGGATATTTTGACAGTTTCTTTACCTATTTGTATTCCTTTTATTCCTTCTTCTTGCCTAATTGCTCTGGCTAGGAATTCCAGTACTATGTTGAATAGGAGTGTAGGCAGGACTCTTGAGCCCCAGCCCTTTTTTGCTTTAGTTATTTTTCAAGGAGGGTCTCACGTTTTTGCCCAGTGCTGGCCTCAGACCGTGATCCCTCTATCTATAGTGTCCCAAATGGCTGGGATTATAGGTATGTACTACCACAGCTGGCTAGAGCTTTTTATCCAATCCCTCCTGGAGTTTTCCCTTCATCTTTCTCCTGCCTCTGGTCTCGCTGGCACCCTCGGCCTATTCCCATGGGTCTTAACTGATTCTGGGTGTGCATTACTCCTCCAGACTGTGTTCTTTCTGGCTCACAGTTTTGGTCTAGTGTCAGTTTGACCTTCCAACACTCCTGCTACTTTAATTTGTGCATCCCATTTTTGTAGCTGGGTTTTGGAGGGTGGAAGTGGTCCTAGTACTCTTGAATTCTCAGCCCTTAACATTAGTCAGGTGTGTATAGGAAGAACCATGATGCTGTGTGTGAGCAGAGGCCAGAGTTCTTGGCCTCTCCCTTCTACTCCTCATGGCCTCACTGTTCTTTGCCTTCCATTCCTGGGTCCCATGCTCCAGAATGGCCCTCAGCTTAGGTCTGAGGGCAGGAGCTTGCCTGGAGTGCCTGGCTCAAGTTCCCCCTGGCCCTGTTGTCTGAGGACTGGGCCCTACTCAGGTATGAGTGTGCAGTGGTGGTTTGCCCCTCAGGCCAGGCCAGCCTGGCAAGAGCTGCAGTGACACACTTCTTGCTTAGAAACAGACATTGGATGCTTACATTTGAGTCATCGTAACATCGGTACTTTATCAAGTCCATTCTGATATCATTAAATCTCCATGGAAAGTGTGAAGAGGCCTCTCTCCAGTTAAAGTCCTGAGATTTTAACAAAGTGTCCACATTAAGATTTGGAAATGGTCACACAGCCTTTGGCAGATATTTGGTAAGACACTGGATTGAAGCAGTTGTAACTGTGATGAAGTCACTGGTGGCAATGAGCTCAGGGGCTTACAGAGGCCTTGTGAATGTTCTCCAGTGAACGGTGGCTTTCTGTGGCTCCTTTTCAGTTGAACATTCTCCTGCTCATTGCAGCTGGGGGTGCACTCTAGTGCTCCCCTACACATTCCTTTGCTGTCAAGTTAATTTGATCAGAATTGGTAAAAGGCCCTGTAACTTGTTTTGCTTTTTCTCGAGTGTGTTTCTGTTGGCAGCAAAACATGGAAACTTCAGAGCAGTCCTGACCAGTCCTGAGAGCAGTCACTCAGACTAATAAGCATGACAGGCCACACCCTAAAGACAGCTTCTAAGCCACTGCAAGACATTGTTATTAAAAAAATAGGATGGTACTTTTGACCCGATTAATTGGCATTATCAATTAAGTGTTCATTAAAAATTCATATTTCAGCCAGGCGTGGTGGTGTATGTCTACAATCCCAGCTAAATGGTAGGGGAAAATGGTCTAAGGCTGGCCCAGGGCAAAAATATGAGACTCTATATGAAGAATAACTAAAGCAAAAAGGGCTGGGGTTGTGGCTGAAGTGGCAAAGTGCCTGCCTGGCAAGCTCAAGGCCCTGAGTTCAAACCCCAGTATAGTAAAAAAAAAAAACCCTCAAGGTAAAACATTTCAAGTAGCCATAGAGGTTCATCTGTGGTCCCAGTTACTTGAGAGGATGAGGCACGAGGATTCTTGAGCCCAAAAATCAATGCCGGTCTGGGCACCATCGCAAAATGCCACACACACACACACAAAGTCCATATTTCAAATGGTACTAAAAAATGTTATTTCATTACTAAAAATGTTATTTCATTCTGATTTTTTAAAACCTTGACCACTTGAGTTAACAGTGGGTGTCATCAAAGGAGTCCTACTGCTCCTTTTTCATGGATCTTGTCTGGGTTGACTGGAGTCCTGGGGACTTGGCTAAATCTGGGCATGCAGAGCAGCAAGGGCATTTCAGTGGTACCCTGGGAAGACCCCACCTGGGGCCTGCGCTTAGTGAGATGTCACCAGCCATCCAAATGATGCAGATGGTAGACTGTCTCTGGGTTGGGTCTTGGGGCTACTCAGGACTTTTCCTCAATGTGTGGAGGTCTGAAGAGAGGTACTAACTTGGCAGATCTTCATATTATGTTTAAGTGTCTTATTTCTTTAGCCAAGAAGGGAAGACCATGGGCCAGCCTGTGCTTCTTGCTGAACTGTGGGCTGACACCTGCCAGTTGACATCAGAACTCTGGTCTCAGTTTTCAGGAGACAGACAAGGCGTGGCATGGAGGATGTCTGGCGTTGGCAGAACTGGGCAGACGAGGCCTGTTGCTCCCCTTGCGACTCAAGGAGGGTAAGTACTTGAAGCACGTGGATCTGTGTCCTTAGGCTGATGTGGCATGATAGGGATCCTCAGCTGAGCCATCTCCCTGGCGTGGCCAGTCATGTACATACACACAGTGTGTGGGAGAGCGCATTAGATGCATGTCTTGGAGACTTTTTTCTTGTACCAGCCTTTACGATTTCCTGATTGCATGTTCCGCCCACTGTGGAATTTGCCTACACAGACCATGGTGGTGTCTGTTTTTCTTGTCTGCGGAGTTGATTTTCACCTTCTTGATGTCATTCATTGAGAGTATCTGCAGCTGTAGAACCTGGTCCCCCACAGCATCCTTTGTCACTGGCAGGGACAGTGGTGCTCTGGTGATGAGGCTCATGCTACATTTTGTTGGGCTGAGAATCAGGATGGAAGGCTGGGGAAACTCCGCAGTGGCAACTGTGGGGCTGAGCTTGGAGACAGTGTGGGGGACAGGAGAAGGACTATGCGTCCTGGCCAGGTGTAGGCAGAGGTGGGGAGCTGTGACCGTGTCTGGTTGGGGATGGTCCCTGGTGTGGCTGGAGGTGCCCCATGAGTAGGAAGACAGGAAGTCCACAAAGGGCCCAGAGGACCCTGCCCAAGTGTATTCCATAGATGCTGTGCCTCATCAGGGTCTGCACCAGGCACGGCAAGCAGAGCAGAGCAGAGCAGCACAGTGTGGGAGATCCTCAAGCTGCAAGTCCTGTTTAGCCTTTGTGTTTTTGCAAAAGCAACTTCATTGTGATGTTTGTGTGCTGTAAAGTTCACCTATTTCAAGTGCATAGCTAAGTGGTCTCTAGCACATTCGAGGTTGTGCAACATCACCACAACTTCAGAACATTTTCATGGCCCCAAGCAGAAACCCTCACTTAGGAGCAGTCACTCCACACCACTCCCTAGCCCTGGGCGATGCTGATGTACTTTCTGCTGCTCTATTTTGCTTTTTCTAGACGTTTCATAGAAACGGAATCTGTAATATGTGCTTTTGTCATGTTTGACTTCTCTCTCTCTTTTTTTTTTGGCAGTACTGCTTTTGAACTCAGGGCCTCACACTTGCTAGGCAGGCGCTCTACCACTTGAGCCACTGCACAAGCTCTGTTTTGTGTTTTTTCTTTTTGAGATAGGGTCTCGAGAACTGTTTACCTGGGCTGGCTTCAAACCACGATCCTCCTGATCTTTGCCTCCTGAGTAGCTAAGATTATAAGTGTGAGCCACCAGTGCCCGGCTGAATTATTATTAGTGTAATTTTCTTTTGCTTTTGGTGGTACTGGGGTTTGACAGGCGTTTTAATGCTTGAGCCACACCTCCGGAGCTTTTCTCTGGTTATTTTGGAATGAGGGACTTGCTTTTTGCGCAGTCTGGCCAGGATCGATCATCCTGTTCTATGCTTCCTGCTGCTGCTGAGATGACAGGTGTGTACCACCATGCTCAGCTTTTTTCTATCAAGATGGGGTCTAGCTAGCTTCTTTGCCTGGGCTGGCCTGGAACCATAATCCTCCCTCAGCCTCCCAAGTAGCTATGATTGCAGATGTGAGCCACCGGCGCCTGGCTAGTATGTTTCTGATGTTTATCCGTGTTGCAGCATGTCAGAGGTCCACTCCTTTTCACTGTCTGCATGCACCACCTTTCCTTTATTTTCATCAGTTGGTGGACGCTTGGGTTGCTCTGTCTTTCTGCTATTATGAATAATGCTGCCGTGATCATCTGTGCGCGGGCTTTTTTGTGGATGTAGATCTAAGAGAGGAATTAAGAAACTGCCGAACTTTCCCACCACCATGGTTGCACCACTTTCCAGTCTTGCCAGCTGTGTAGGAGGGTCTAGCTTCTCCACATCCTCATAACATTCGTTTTTGTCTCTGTTTCTCTCTCTCTCTCCTTTTTTTTTTGGTGTGACTGGGGTTTGAACTCAAGGCTTTGTGCTTGCAAAGCAGGTGCTCTAATGCTTGAGCCACACCTCCAGCCCATTTTGTTCTGGATATTTTGGAGATGGGATCTTGTGGGGCTGGTCTTTAACCATGATCCTCTTGGCCTCCATCTTCCAAGTAGCTAGGATTACAGGTGTAAGCCACTGTTGCCCAGCTTATTTTTTGTCCCTTTTTTAAATTTTTTTAAATGCTAGCCATTGTAGAGAGTATGGAATATTACCTTATTGTATCCTGACGACCCAGGAAACAGTCTGGAACTGTGCTCCCAGTGTTACCAGATGACGACTGTTCCTACAGCTTAGACTATAAGGGGGCTTGTTAATTATGTTCTCATTTGTCAGGAATTGTGATTGGTGTGGGAAATGTCAAATGTCTTGTAAGAAAGAATAGGCCCAGTCTCCAGGGGGAGGGCTTTACAATGGTTACAAGTGGTGAACTCCATTCTCCACTTAAGAAGTCAGAGGGTATGTGCTGACAGCTCAGGTCCACAATTCAGCTGTGATGCTCCTGAGACCTGGCTTAATGAGATGTCTGACCTCTGGCTCTGGAGCTTAAGCAGTGCTGCTGCTCTTGGGTTTTCCTCATCAGGATGTCACGGGGTAGCTGGAGTATAGGATAAGGATGTTGTTATCATCAGTGAAATGGGATGTAAAATAAGTGTGGGTAGCTGGTCTCCCACCTGCCATGCCCTGTGTGAGCGAACCTCCCTGCAGCCCCTGCCTGTGACTGGTGGGGCCTGGGCAAGCTGGGCTGTCTCCTGCGGGGGAAGCCTTCTGTCAGGCAGGGGTGATGAAGACTCTGGGGAGGCGTGGCACATCTGCAGCATGCTTTTTATGTTTTTGTTTTAGTTCTTAAAATTTATTTATTTATTTTTGCGATACTGGGGATTGAAACAGGGCCTCGTGCATGCCAGGCAAGCACTGTACCATTGAAACTTGCCTCAGCCCTCTTGTATGTAGGTTGTTTTTGAGGGTCTCCCTAACTTTGCTGAGGCTGGTCTTGAACTTGAGATCCTTCTGCCTTTGCCTCTCAAGTAGCTGGGATTACAGGTGTGAGCCACCACACCTGGCCATTGTTTTTTTTAGACCTCACACCATACCTCTGAGAATGGTCTTGTCTGTGTGAAGCCATAGCTGAGGGGCTGAGTAGCCCCCACACTTCTGTGTCTCATTGGAGCCACTGTGACTTTCTATCAGTTTAGTTTGGAAAGCAAAATCAAACACTTGGCAAAGCACGGTCTAGGAAGATAGAGTGTGGATGAGCATGTGGGTGACTAGAACTTGTGTTTGTGTCATAGAGGACAGGGAAGCTTCAAGGTGCCTGTTGAAGGAGGAGGAAGTGGCCCTGGAGAAGTCAGTTTGGAAGGCAAAGGTTCCTGCTGACGTCTGTCTTGAAGGCAGCCAGTCCTTTGCCCGAGTCTTGGAGAAGGCCAACTTTAGCACAGAGCAGAGGCTCAGGAAGGCTTCTTAGGGAGTTCTGCTGGTTCCTCTCCATGCACATATACCTGCACACAGATGCCTCATTTGTTGTGCCATAAGCCTGTGTCTTGATCTTTGCTTTAGTGGACAAGGAATCATGTTCTCTGTCTTCCTGAGGACCATTGTCAAAGTGCTCCATGGCCATCTATATTTCAAGTGGCCCAGATGCTGGGCTTGCTTTTATGAAGGCCTGGTTTTGATCCTGTCACCTCTTTCAGAGTTCCTCTCTGAGCTCCTGAAGTGTTATTGTGGGTGTAACTGTGCCCGAGTAAACTGGTGTAGGGTTGTGAGCCACCAGGATTTCCTCTTTTGGGTATGAGAATAGGTGGACTGGTTCCAAAATTTATCACTTCAAAAAAAAAAGAAAAAAAGATACAAAACAATTGTAAGAATTTTTGTAAATGCCACAATGTATCCCCTCCCAGCACAACAATTAAAAAAAAAAAAAAGAAAGAAAAACAAAATTTATCCCTCTAAACCGACTTAAGCCTGCCCCCAGCCATCCGTAGGTAACCTCAGTCTAGTTCCTGCCTCTATGAATTGGCCTATTCTAGGGACCTTGTGCAAGTACAAAGTTGGTATATTTGGCCTTGTGTCTGGCTTATTTCACACAGCATCATGTTCTCAAGGCTCACCCACATTGTCACACACAAGAATTTCCTTCCTTTATATTGTGTGCTTGCACCACTCTGTCCTCATCAGCGCAGCTGCCATGTTCCTACCTCCTGGCTGTTGGGACAGTGCTGCTGTGAAATGGAGGTGCGGGTGCCTTTCTGAGACCTGCTTTCAGTTTCTCTGAGTGCGCCTGGCAGAGGCAGTGGGCCCTGTGGTGAATCTGTTTCCCTTTTGGAAAGTTTACCATCTTTTGTAGGTAAAGGTAGGAACATTTAGCTCTTTTAAGTCAGGCCATGTATGAATGCAGAGAGGTAGTGTAGTTGGGACTTTTTGTTATGCAGCTTTTGTTCTAAAGGCGGAAGAGAGCCTATCCTGGTTGTGGTGGGTGTGCTGATGCAGTGACCTTGAGAGGTGGTGTTTCCCCTGGATGGTTTTTGCTGTGGGCTGATGGTGGTGTGTTTGAACCCAGTGCTTCAGGCTGAGCATTTTTTGCTTGGTGGAGCGGCTCCTTGTGCTGCATCTGGGAGGGGTAGCAGCTGCTGCAGCCCCTCCTGTTCGTCATTTAAGGTGATGCTGACACTTGGGTGAGCTGTCACACAGTTTCTTAGAATCCCAGGGCAGAACAGAGGCTGAGTTCTTGCATGTGTTGAGCACACAGTGAGGACTCCTTGTCTGCAGGTGTGAGACTTTGGGTTTCGAGCATAGAGCACAAGCTGGAAGCATCATTGCTGCTTGTTGGGTGCTTCCGTTGGAAGCAGGAGAGTTCATGTTTTTATTCTTTGCCAAAACACATTGGTAGATATAAAAAAGAGCCCAGGCATGCTGGTGAGTGCTGTAAGTGGGTTTGTTGGTTTTGCATCATGACAGTGTAAGTAAGGTTTGGGTTAGTGGTAGATAGTGGTCTGAATGGGACCAGCGACTGCCCCTGGCTCTCTTTGCTGCATCTTTGGGGACTGTTTGTAACAGTGGCCTCATGTGTTCCTTAAATGAATTACAATAAGCCTTAAATCCCTCTTACAAGTTGGCATTGAAAGTTTTATGTAAATTTATCCAGTTGCAAAGTATATTTTTCTGTCCCTAATGTTAACATTTGAGGACTTTGTCACCTTTTAAGGATGGTCAGGGGACCCAAAATCACAGGGTCATGTTCACCACCCTCCATCAAAAATTTCATGGGCATGTTTTTCTCCCAGTTTCATCCTTCCCTTTTCTCCCTGAATCTGTGTTTTCACTACTTTCCCTGAGAATTTTGTTCTCAGGAATCTCTTCTTGACCCCTTCATGTGTCTGCACAAAGCTACATATGAGTGTAGAGACGTCACTTTTCAGTTCCTACCACATGAAGTGCTGTTTACTTAAGTTTTCCTAGATAGGGTTAAAAAATTGCTGGTACAAAGCTAACTGGAGCACCTGAACAGACTCTTACTGAAACACCACTGCTGATAAGATGTTTTATTTGGGGATCTGCGGTAAGTGACTCTTTGACCTGGCACAGGACAAGGTCTACACTAACCCTGCTTTCATTTTTTTCCTCTGAGAGCTAAGATGTCTTGCTCATGTAATTGAGTAGCTGGGAAGGACAATAGTTTTGTTTTAGCAGTGATCGTTGTCTGGACTTTTCATGTTTGCTCCAGGTTGCCATGTACTATCACCTGACAACTTCCTGGGACCTCATCTGTGTTGGGGCTGGTAAGGAACCAAGAACCGCTTGCAGACAAGGATTTCTCACCCAGTCATTGCAGAATTCCCACGCTCAGTGGCCATGACTCGGTTCCAACACATAAGGTGTAGGGAGAAGGAGTGTTGTGAAGAGGGTGGGGATAGAGGGAGCCGTTTCTCAGGGAGATCTTTAGAGGGGCAGACTCCTAAGACTTGCTCTTTGCAGGCTGTGAGACTCAAGATCCCTGGATGGTCTTTGAGGATCTCCGGGGACAAGGATTTGCACATGCTGGGACTTGGTGGCCACTGGTTTATTCACCCAAACACACATGCACACTCACAGACATAAACACATGCAAATGTACCTCTCAGTGCAGTTGCTGCCTCATCTGTTGACTCATTCTCAGGGAGTATTACGGCAAGCATTCTACACGGTGCTACAGAATTGATGTCTGATTTAATTTTATGTGTCCTTAAAGTTAACATGAGTTTATTGGAAAATTAGCAACATGTACATCATTTTAGGGATGTGAGCCTGAGTAAGTCAGAAAATTCACTGTGATAACATAAGCAAATGGCATAAGTTGATCATGTTTTCACCAGTTTTCCCTGATGGAAATAAGTTACTTGTATAAACAGCCTGCTGAGGCTTGTGCACTGGTACAGGCAGAACAAATCAAAACACCAGCACCAGATGCTGGTACTGTTTCTGGTATTTCCCCAGTAATTGTTATTTCCAAACACATAGCTACATTTAGTAGAAAACAGTTAAAATAGTTTGTCCTAGTGCTAAAATATCCCTAAGAAAAGCATTTGTAAAAGCACTGCAGTGCTTCCTCCCAGCCCTGTATCTTCACAAACACGGAAGCTAATGTTTAGCTTGTCAGTCTTGCAGTACAGAAGTTGTTCAGGTGCTTTTATAGCCAGGGCAGAAAGAAGCACCTTCTAACATTCATGCCTAATGTTTGCAAATGCAGAACTGAATTATGGTCCTTTTTTTTTTCTTTTTGGGAAAAATTTGCATTAGTAAAACTTGACTGGATAAAAGTGAAGGTACAGTCTGGCGTGCTTTTGATACCGGTTGTTCCTGTACTCGTAAGGCCCGGGATCATAAGTGTAGGGCCAGTCTGGGCAGCACAGCGAGACCCCACCTCAAGAAAACAAAAAAACAAACAAAAAAAAGGTAAAAGTGCTGCCTATAACTCAATGTGGAGGGCACATGTGGCCACAGCCCTGAGCACCTGTGAGAGCCAGGCCTCAGGACACCCGGGTCCTTTTGCGTAGAGTGAGCACTCTTGGTGCTGTGTCACTTGGCTTCAGCTTCTTAGCTCCTTGTTGGGATTTTCCTGCATCCCTTTGACTGGTCCTCTTTTGTCCTTTGGGTCTGGGGTCACACTGTGTCTCCTGGTTCTCTGTGGAACCAAGAGTGGGCACGTCTTGGCAGTCCTGGACTGCAGGCTCCCCATCGCCCACACGGACATTCCCTGGGCTGTAGGCTGCCAGCTGACAGAGGGCCACAGCTGCCGTCTGCTTCTGCTCCTCACTGCTGTCCACCACGTGTGCTTCTGGGCCTTTCCCATTTGGGGCCTCAACACGCTGTGTCTCTATGTGGGTTGGCCTGTCCCCGGATCTCTTTTCCTCAGTCTTTGGAGCAGCAGCAGCAGGTCCTGTGCCATGTGGTGGGCTGGGAAGGGCAGGCCTCAGAGCCCGGGCATTACAGGGGTCCTTCACAGAGAGATTGAGGGGCAGATCCTGTAGCTCTGAGAAGCCCAGGCTCTCTTCCTGGGCACTGCCTGAGTACATGGGTCCATGAGCAGCTGCAGGTGTAGCCTCTGACCTCTTAGAGAGGTTGAGGGGGCCTATCCTGGAGCCATCCTCTGGGCTGGACGGTGGGGCCTCCATGGTGGGAGAGGCACTGCCTGTCTGGTCTGGAGGGTCTCTGTCCATGGCCTGGAGGCTAGAAGAAGTCAGAAGGCTTAGTGAGGACTTGCTTAGGAAAGTGACCATGTAAAACACCCTGAGCAAGTGTGAACTTGGCTAGGCCAGCACAACCCAAAAGATTTTGAAAATGAAACTTTCTTACCTTTTTGGAGACTCTGCTCTGTTTGCAGTTGTCTGGGAATGAGGGACAGGTTTAAAGGCTGTAGAGCTCTGCTCAGGCTGCTGGAGTCGCCCTAGGGTCCCCATGGAGGCTGCTTTGTTTGAGAGGTCATATAGGCCTTCACATGTCTGGCTTGTCTGTGTGAAGTTGGTGGGGCTTGGCCTTCCTGGGGAGCCTGTGGCTGCACTGCCTGCACGGGGGCTCATTTTGGCTCCTTCTGTGTCCCTCTGTCCATCTTTGGAGGGGTCTTTAGCCTTGGGTGTTGGGCTTTCCTTCTCAAACTCTGTGTGTTTTTTGTGGGAGTTTGGAGAGTTTAACTCAGAGGGACTTGAAACCGGATAGGCTAGGGTGGCTTCTTCAAGCAGGCGAGAACTCTGATCACGTGTGATGCCCGTGACAGGTGGGAGCCTGAGACCGTAGGAGGAAAATGCAGACTCCGGTCTGTAAAATCCATAAGGAATTGGCAGGTTGGAGTGGTATTGCTGGAGAAACCTGTAGTGCTCATATGTTGATGGGGACGGGTTCAAGTGCTTTGGGAGCGGCCCCGGGTGAGGCAGGAAGTGTCTCTGGTCTTGAGCCCCATAGACGGAAAGCAGGGTGGTGTCACATTCAGGTGCATTTCCAGTCAGCAGGTAGGGGGAGTAGATGGCAGCCAGCCCATGCTCTGTGTAGAAGGGAGGGGGGTACTCTGGGATTGCGGGGTGCACATAGGGAGAGATGGCACTGAAACCCTTTGTAGTTGGGATTTTATGTGGAAACTCAGGTGGGAGGAATGGGGATCCAGCTTTCCAGGGATAGCCTGGAGTGTGGAATGCAGACTTGGCATGGAAAGACGTGGCTTTGGTTGTCGGGCTGGTTAATGCCAATATTTCAGGAGCCTCTGTGTCTTCTGGCCCCCTAAGTCTGTGCTCCCCAACTGGAACAAATGCTGAAGGCCGAAGCCCGCTGTCCAGACCAGGCTGGGTGCTGAGGACAGCATCTGGTGCCATTTCCTTCTGGAGGGCTGGCTTCTGCGGGCACTTGTGGGTCCCTCGAGCCCGCAACTCCAGGTTCTCTTTGGTATCTTCACTGGTAAAGCCCTGAGGAGTCTTCGGATCAAAGCTGGAGAGTCCGTTTGTAAGGGACTTGGAAGTGGCCAGCTTTGTGGCAGGCTCTGGCTGGTGGGTCTGCTTAGGGTCCAGAGAGCTGGACTTGGGGCACTTGGGCACACGATCTTGTTCCGACACCAAGGTGATGGAGTTCTTACAGAGACCGTACTTCATGTGGTTGAAGAGGTGTGACTTCTCATTGCAGGTGAAGGGACACTGGAAGCATTTGTACTTGAAGGGCTTTCCTGGGGGCCTCGGGATATAGTGTGGCTTTTTTGGCTTTCGTTCCTTCAGGAGGCTCATTGTCCTCTGTGTTTGGACTCGGGTCTGCTCAGTAGTGTGGTCACTGCTGGCCCCTCTTTAATCAGGAGCTTGTGGCTTTTCAGGAGGTGAGTCTTTCCTCTTGTTTCTGAGCACTTTTATTTGAAGCCAGCTTCATGTGCTCAGGGTCTTACAATAGAGCTGCAAAGACAGACAGAGACTAGTGTTAGGCGAAGGGTTGGCAGGTCACTGCCCTTACTGTATCACCAAAGGTAGAATACCTGCAGAGAGAGCAGGTGACGCCTGCATCTTCTCCTGACTGTTCTGCCAGCTGCCAACTCCCTGTGATGTTTTCTGTTTTCTTAAGACTGACCTGAAAGAATTGCCTGGGGCTGAGAGAGCCAGACACATGAAGGGTTAGTGTCAATTCTGGGAATATCTGTAATTCTTTGAGTTTTGAGGACCTTTGTCCATATTAGGACCTTTCCTGGGTCTATGTCTGCAGAGTTTATGGGTTCTGTCCTAGGGTTGTCTGTTGCCTGCTCTGACCGGACTTTCACAGGTGCTGTGAGACCAGGTGCTTAGACAGCAAGGTGCTGTGGTGCTGCTAAGTGTGCTATAGCAGCTCTGCCCTATTTGGCCATGTTGCTGGTGTGTTGTGCATGTGGGCATTTACAAATGGAGAATATTTAGACGTGGGTTCATATATATATATATATTTATTTATTTATTTTTGTGGAGCTACTGATAGAACATAGGGTTTTGTGCATGCTAGGCAAGTGCTATACCACTGAGCCACACCCCAGTCCTAGTAAGTAGCATTTATGTTGGCTCGATACAAATATAAATGCTGTTTAGGTGACTCAGAGTGTGCAGTGCCATCAGGGTGAATTTGTAAGTCCCTGAGTGACTTTATGTATGTTCTGCCCACTGCCTGCCTCATCCTTGCATTGGAATAAACTCACATGTCCACTTTGCCTTTCCTACTGTGCCTCCAAACAGCCAAGCCAAAGCTTTGCAACCTGTGCTCAGGAGACAGAGTGAGTGGCGCCTGGATGGAGGGTGGCAGCTGTCCACCCTCTTCCCAGCCCTGTTGTCCCCTCTCTTATTTGCCCTCACTGTGCCTCCTAACCCAGTGCTGAGCACGGCCCGAGATGACTATTGTAGGTGGGGTTTGGGCACCTCAGTTTGTGTAGGGAATGTGAAAAGCGAAAGGTCTCCTGGTTCTGACTACTTTTTAAACTTAAAAATAAAGTTCAGTGAAAATGATTTAAGGAGAGAGTTTCCAGCTGCAAAACTGAGTCTGTGAGGTAGATGTATGTACAGCAGTGCCTCTAGATTGGGGTCAGCCAACTGGAAGCCACCCCTTTAGGAACAGGACCATGCACCTCCGAGTCTGAGGCCTTACAGCAGTGGGACAGTGGCAACGAGCCGCAGGAGCGGGGTCTCCATTTTCATTTGGACACTTCAGTAATCTGATTTTATTTGGTTTCTCTGCTGATTTATTTGTATTTCTTAAAATCACCTGTGCTAAGTGGTGCACACTTGTAATCCTAGCACTTGGGAGGCTGAGCAGAGAGGACTGAATTCTAGGCCAGCCTGGGCTACATAGAGAGAACCTGCCTCAAAATAACAGCAACAAGAAACCCACAGGAGCTACTGTTCCCTCCCCCAGCTGCCTCTGTTAAAAGTCAAGAAGTGGTTGGGAGAACAGAAGACTGCTGATACCAAAGCTGTCACTGTGAACTTCAGCATGGCAGTGAGAGTGAAGCATGGATATTGGATGAGAAGTGAGAATTTTGGTTGCCCCATCGCCGAGAGAGAGCCCTGGGCCCTCTTGGGGATGTGGGGATTCTGGGTCCTGCCTAGACTCCTGCCATGGACTGCTGTAGAAGCTACTGTCAAAGCTGAGCAAATCATACATGTAGTGATAGCTTTATGACTCTCTCTTTTCCTCTCTTACTAAAAGAAAAAATGTGAGGTAATTCTCTCTGGGCTCAGCCCGTACCTGGGGGGCAGGTCTGCCCTAGGGTGTAAGAGTGTGGTTTCGCTGCCTGTCACGGAGCAGGAGAAGCTGCCTGACTCCAGCCGATGAGGGTGGCTGGGTAAGTCAGCGGGGGCCTGTGTGGGCATGCTCATTACACTCCTGATTCTGAAGGCGTGAGAACCTCTGCAAGGCAGGTTCCCAGGCTGTGCAGGATATGTCATGGCACAGATCTGAGAGCGGTGATTTCATCACTAGCTGGAAGCACTGTGATCAAAATGATGACAGTTGCAAACCTTTATCAAGTATGAGCTGTGTCCCAGAGACACCGCACACTGGAAGGGTCAGAAAGTCCCCTCAGGATGTAGGAAAATGATGATGGGACTTCAGAGCAAGCTGCTGAATGTTGCTTTCAGGCAAAAGGAATAAGCACACCACAGTGGTTAAATGAGCATACCCCTTGTGGCCAAGCACTCGGGGCGTGGGCTTACCCTAGTGTCATCCCAAGCCATAACTTGGGCACACCCACTCTTTTCTAACATGCCCTCTTCTCAGTCAAATGTGGTTGTCTGAAGTTTTGCCTTTCATTCTGTGGCCAGCTGGTCTCCACAACAGTGGGCAGGCTGGGCAGGGCAGCCCAAGGTTCCTGTGCCAGGGTTGAAGGCTGAGGGTTTTACTTTAGGGTTATTGCCAGAAGGGAATATCATAAAATTTGGGGTCCCAGGCCCAGCAGTTTTAGTAACTTTGGGTAAATTGATCTCTCAGGATTGTACAATTGCTAATTAAAGCAGGGAACTCAGCTGCTCCGAGGCAGGTGTAAGGCAGGCGTAGCTCACTTGTCTATAAACTGCTGCTGCGTTGGAGAAGTAAGTGGGATAAAATTGATGCTTTTGTAAGCTTTTGAATGATGATGTCAGCCTGTGAGCGCTCTGTCCAACTCAAGTGAGGTTTACAAGGATGAAGAAACCAACCTACAGCCATACAGCAGCTGGGTGTATACATCTGTGGGCAGAAAATTGAAGTAGTCCCATCAGGTCAGTTTATACCTGCTGGACTTTGTACTGTCTGGCAGTTGCTGGTGTTAAATATTTCAAAAAGAGCACATGTTGCCAAAACAGTAAAACCCAGAACTTTGACTGTTTATAGTAAGTTTGGATTTGCATTCAGAGGTAAAGTTTTTTTTTTTTTTCATTTCTTTTTATATGCGGTACTGGGGTTTGAACTCAGGGACTCATGCTTGCTAGGCAGGCATTCTATCATTTGAGCCACTCTACCAGCCCCCAGAGGTAAAGTTTTTGAGAAAGGTGTGTGACTGTCCCTTTCCTGGGGTGATGTGTTCCTACCTTGTGAGTGCACACCTGGAGGGCTGTGTGGAGCTGTGAGTTCAGGAGAACCCCTTAGGTAGCTCTGCCTGACTTGAGCGTTAGCATGAATATGGAAACAGTGGCAAGTTCTGAGGCGGTTCACCCAGCCCATACCCTCCTTGAGATTCCTCACATCTCCCCAGGCAGCTGAGACCTCCCTTTCCAGATCACTTCCGGCCACAGTGCAGGCAGTGTCTGCACTAAAGGCATGAAAACAGTGGGCACAGTGACCTAATAGTGTGCACAAGCTTGAGCCTCTGCTGCCATTTCCTGTTCAAATGCAGATGCCACCTGTGTGGCTTTGGTATTTGAAATGTCTCCTGGGTCCAGCTGCTTGATTTTTGCCTGGATTGAGAGTTCCCTCCTCCTGCCCAGTGTACCATCTGGGATGACTTCCCAAAGCTCTGTGAGCAGCCTGTGGTTTTGGTTGGCCACAGGGTTCTGTTTGTTTTGTCTTACAGTACTAGACTTCAGCAGGTCCCTAAGTGTGGGCATTTAATATAGCTGCCAGTGCCAGGCAACAGTGAATGGCTGGCATGTTTAAAAAGTTCCTAAGGAGTTTGAACTTGGAAAATAGACAAAAGGAGGAGTATTTTCAAGAGAACTCTTGACAGGACACCATGGAGGTAATTACAGATTGGCTCTGTGGGACAGCCCAGACCAGGCTGGCTAACTATGCTTGTCCGGCATATCCACCCGTGAGCTGAGCCACTGCCATGTTTCTCCTGGTGTGTCCAGCTGTCTGGCACAGATCCTCGCAGGTGGAACGTCTTGAAGGACATGCTATAATTACAACACTGTGATGTGGCGTATTGCGCCACTCAAGGGCACGCCACTGTCGTCTACCCACTGGCTGTCGCAAGAACAAGACTTGTGAGTCTTATCCAGTGGAGCTTTTAAAGTGACGGCCGCCACTCCCACCGGGCTTTTTGTTCTTTAAGACTAAGTGAAACTTGATGATGACCATGACTTAGGGAGAAGGCAGTTTTCTGGTGTATATTTGGATGAAAGGATTCAGAATACAGCCAGGGGCTCTGTCTTGTCAGCCCAGTGTGTACCCAGGTCTGGCCCCAACTTCAGCCTCAACCCCAACTCAGTCCCAGCCCATCACACCAGAGCTCTGCTCACCTCATTTGTAGCAGACCAGCCTAAAACCCTGGAGGGCCTTGATCGATTCAAAATAGACACCAGGAAAACAAATGCAGACAATTCTGCCTATGATTTGGTCAATCTTGGCCAGCAATTTGGTCAATAATTTCATACAGATTTAAGAGAAATTTCACATAAGGAAAAACACCCCTTTGTGTGTGTGTGTGTGTGTGTAACCTTAACAACCGAACAAAACCTTAACCTTGTTGGTTAACAAAACCAACCAACAAGGTTTGAAAGGCTATGTCAAAATTGTATTTATTTTAAACTTCAAAAGTTTTAAAAACTAGATGAGAAATTAAGATCAGCAGGTGTCTACTCATACATATGCACATTTATATGATCCTTACCTCTTTTATGTTGAAATTTATTGTAGCTTATTTTCAAGGTAGGGAACAGTTAAGCAATAATACAAGTTTATGTTTTGGTTTACCTTTTGTGAATTTTATGGTAGAAGCTTGTTCATAGAATAAAGTGTCAGCCCCATTAGGAGTTTTGTAATTGTGGTCTGTATCCCCGCAGAACACCTGCCGGGTCCTGAGTAATCCTCAGGACACAGACACCAGCAGGGCAGAGCAGACACCAGTGAGTATTCATTCAGCCAGCTATTTTAAGATTAGTTTTGAAGGAAAACCTGAATCTGAGAAGAAATCGAAAGCACTTACCGGAGGTGGGCAGTGCTGGGACACAGTGCCGGAGAGGTGCTGAGGGCTGAGGAGCAGGATCTGTTCTCACGCCGGCTCGCTGGCTCGGTGAAACTGGAGCCGGCTGTTCCAGTGGGAGGGATTTAAGTGTAGGAGTTGAGCCCTCCGGGCATAGAGATGCACCTGATATTCCTCCGCCCGCAGCTACGATTCATGTGTTTGCACCCACTGAGTTCCATGCAGCCTCACCGAACATGGACCTAATGAGCCAGGCGCCACCGTGGTGGCTGTGTGGGGGCTGTGTTGGTTCCTGCCAGGGTGCAGAAGCCTGTGTGGAGGGTCCTGCTCTGATAACAGTTAATGTACAATAAAGACTCATGTATGAGGCTTCCCTTCCTTCAGAGCTTCAGCATGTGCACACAGCAGCAGGTCAACACTCAGGTGTGTTCTGAAATACGTGCCCCTTGAGGGACAACCTACATGGTGTTCTTGTGAGGGCCAGTGAAACCTCTTTCCACCTGTGTGCCTTTCACCCTCGCTCTGAGGTTTTTTGTTGAGGTCCTCTGGAGAGCTGAGCTGGCGGGCAGAAGCTAACCTTGCTGCCTGTCACAGGGACCTGCTGGAGCATGCCCGGGGCCTGTGCTGGCTGTGGAGGGAGCTAGAGCTCACCCATGCTGTCAGGGGAGTCAGTGCTGCACACACCCCCTCTTTAAAAAATAACTCAGACTCTTGATTTTGGGGCTATTTTATTCTCTCCCCCAAACTGTTTGCTTCTGAGACTGTCACCCAGCTTCAGTGAAGGCTGGAGTGTGGTGTCAGTGTGGGGATAGTGGAGACTGGGTGATAGTGTCAACCCTTGATCATGCCCAGAGCTACTGGCAAAGACCAGAGCACTGAAGCATGAGGACAATGTCCTCAGGGCAGGACGCTGGGTTTTCTCTCTTATTTAAGACTCAAGATTTTACAAGGCTTTACCTGTCTACTTAATTCTTTAAAATTTTCTTCAGTGACTTTTGTCCCATTCACACAGCTATATGATTTAAAGACTCAAAAAATAGCTCCGTATCACAAGAACAGCAGTTCCCCATAATTCCTCTTATCTCTTGCTGGGTAGCAAACTTCCTCCAGCTCAGTGATTTGAGATGTTCACTACTGAATGATCTGTCGTGGTCTTGCAGTCTCATGGTCTTACCAGGAGTTGGGCAGGGTTCCAAGAGCATGTTTCTCTTCGAGGGATAGATTGCCCAGGGGGATAAAGACCTGGCTGCTTTGAGGCAGCTGCTCCAGTGTGGCTCACTTCAGAGGACGTCCTCGAGGGTGGGCAGCCTTACGAAGGCTCAGGACTCCAAGAGAGCAAGATAGAAGATTGCAGCCCCTGAGAGGCCAGGCTGAGAATTGTTCTAGTGCCACTTCTGTTGTACTTCCCCAGTGGCCACAGCTAGCCAGATTCACTGCAGGGCTAGCAGGAGAGGGCTGTTGTACCACATTCCCTCTGCTTGCAAGCACACTATGACCTTTCCTTAGCCGAGAATTTGGTATTTATTGCCTTGAGTTCAAGTAATATTAATCAGTTGCCAGTTTGGTTGCCTTCCACTCCCAGGTTTAGGTGTTTTCCTGTTGACTTTTTTCATGGATCCTTCTCTGTTCTGCCTTCTGCATCCTTCTGGGGTCTCTGTCTCTTTCCTTTGCTAGGAGTCCTGCTTCTCAGATCCATGCCACCTTCTCCTTTGGGCTAGTCCTGTCTTTGCTCTGTCCTACATGTCCACACTTCCTGCCCTCTATCCATCTATCCTACTTTTTTTTTTTTTGTGATACTGGGGCTTTTACTCAGGGCTTTCACCTTGAGTCACTCCACCAGTCCTTTTGGCGATGGGTATTTTTGAGAAAGGGCCTTGCGAGCTATTTGCCTGGGCTGGTTTTGAACCACGATCCTCCTGACCTCTGTCCCCTGAGGAGCTAGGATTATAGGCATGAGCCACTAGCACCTGGCTCATCCTACTTATTTCTGCACTTCACAGAGTGGCCCCTTTCACTCAGCCTCTTAAGCACTTGAGCAGGTGCAGTAGTTTACAATGCTTCCTTTGAAGGTGATACCCCATACCACCTTTACAGGAGGGTTCCAATCCTAGGGGTAGCATTTAATGAGTAGTGTCATGAAGCACAGCCCCACCCCCATGAAGCACAGCCTCACTGTGCTCCTACCACAGATGTAGCAGCCATAGCCTGATGGGTTCTGGTGTGTTTCACCTGTTCCAGGACCTTATATGAACTGTGACCCCTGGTTCTTTATATGTTATTGATTCTCACCTGCAAGTTCGTATCTTTCTTGTTAGTATTTTCAATTTCCTTAACTTTACTTCTAACACTTCTATTATGCATCTCCCTTATACAGCTAGGATCTCTGCTTTCACAGAGCTCTGAGTGGTCCTGCTTTGATATCTCATTCTTATCTCTGAGAATTTTAATGATAGTTCTTGGCAGGGGAGGGGTAAGTGTTGGATCTGTGTATTCCCTGTGGTGCTTTTCTGTTTTCAGTGTGCTCTGCCTGCTGTTCCAGCCCTGTATGGGACCAACTAGGGTCAACTCTGTCTCCTGCAGGTGTGGGGCTTCTCCAGTGCTCCTTGTGGGATTACCAGAGTTCTCGCTCTGCAGACCTTGGGCCTTTCAAGGACTCTGTTGTGTTGGTCAGGGAGAGTCTGGGCTTCCTCGGGTTCAGTCATTCACCATGGGTCCATAAGCTTCCAACCTCCTTCCTAGTCCTTGTTCTGCCTGTTGCTGCCTTCCCTGTCCTCCTTGACCCTATAGCTTATGCCTTAAAAAGGCAACAGTCTTTTTTCTGTTCTTGAGTGAGGTTGGACCCCCTTACATGTGCATTCTATCCTCTATATTACCTAGAAGTCTTACGATGAAGTTTCTGACATGAAAGGGAAATCTTAGGAAGGGAAAATAGGGATGGTCACTAAATGTCCTCCAGGTGTGGGGCCCTGTGCCAAGTGCCATCTGTATCAGTCCTCCTAATCACAGGAAAAGCTACACACTTGCTTCTCAGAGTCAGAAGAGCACAGACAGATTAAGTAACATGGCATGGGAATCCAGTCTGCAGGGTGACAGTCTCATTACATAGTACAGGGAAGAGACGTCTCCCTGTGAGGTGCTAAATGGCGTGGAGGGGGGCGGGTAGAGGGGACCTGGGGCAGCAGCCAGTGTTGGCTGGCAGCATCTCAGCTGGATGTAGACAAGTGCAGGTGACCCCGTTAGCCTGATCAACCCTATCAGAGCCTCTCTCCCTGGGTCATGCAGGCCTGAGGCTGTCTGCAGTCATAGGAGAAGCAGGACCACTCTTTTGCACTGGAGAGGGTGAGGGCAAGCAGGCACAGACACTCTTCTGAATCACACTTAGCTGCTTGTATCATGGGCCAGGCTGCCTAGACTGCTACATCTGTGATGTGGGGCTTGTGCCTGGCTGTCTTCTATCTGAGCGGTCTGTGATGGCCTCCACTCCAGGTCTGACGTCACTTCACACAGCAGCCTCTTTCACAAAGCATTGTTGAAGAAGGAAAAGATCAATTTTATTTTTGACCTTTTGAATGAAGGCAAGGTGGTTTTTACTTTAAGTCTTTGCACTCCTTTTGGGGAGGTAACTTTAGAGGAAAGTAAAAAGGAAGTAGAAAATCTGTGGGAAAGACAGAGGCCATGGTTTGGCTTTCCATGTGCCCTGCAGTGAGTGTTCAAGGTGAGGACTACTCCTCATTTCACCAGCCCCAGGGGACAGTTCCAGGGGCCTAGGGTGGTTCATGTTCTGGTGCTGTACTCAGGTCTCTCCTGAAATGTGAGCTCTGCCCTGTGAGGTGACTGGAGACAGGAGGGAAGGGATGATGGTACTAGGGTGATGGGAGGGGACTGTGTGGCTCCCTGGGGGCACTCAGGGCAGCAGGGTCTGTGATGGCCCAGCATTTGATAAGAGTAGTAACAGGTTGCATGGGATCTGCCCCAGGCTCTAGAATTCTGAGTCTAGCCTACCCTGCTCTCTAAGCCCACCTGCTCTACCTGCTGCTCTCTTCTTTGCAGAAAAGTGTGTCTGAGGGCTCTGGGCTGTAATTCCTTTACAGCTGGAATTACTACTAGTAAGAGACTGTCTAAAGATGTTATTTCTCTGAGCTCCCCAGGGTGATGACCCTGTTCCTCAGCCTTCCTCCAATCCCATCTTCTTCTTGAGACTACTGTGATCCCATTGCTTTCCTTGCCAGGTTTTTGCCCCGTCCGCCAAGTCCCAGTGCTGAGTCTGTGGTCGCCATGGGCTGCAGGTCCATCAGGAAGCCTACTGAGGGTAGCTAGCCCTTCCCTGTGATATGTGCACTTTCCTAGACTTGGATTTGGCCCCAGGCACCACTCTTGTTGCATTGCTTAGAGCCTCCAGGCAGGCCAAGAGCAGCAGCCCATGGCCAAGTCCTGATGTTCTGCAGACACACCTGCCCAGAGCCTCTGCAGGCCAAGACTAGACAGGCTTACCTCCCTCCTGACCTGCTATCGTTGCTTAGAACCCCTCCAGTAGGTGGCTGTGGCTACTGGTCCCTGGGCCAGTGAGGCCTGCGCCCCGTCTGCAGCCTGTGGGTCTCACCTGCCAGGCAGAAGACAGCCACTTGTGGAGCCCCCACCACCCAGCCATCTCCTCAGGTTGTGCTCTCAGTTTCTCATTTTAACACCAGTGGATGTTCATTTATCTTGTCCATTAGTTCAGTGATGGAGAAGTGAAAGTAGAGTAAGTTAAGCAGTTTTAGTGAGATAGGGTCACGGTGTATGAGAGTATTTAGGCAAAATTTTGTTGTTGGGCATTTATTTTCCTGTGATGGGTGAACGAAGACTTCATTGTAACATGAAGGCTGAGGCATGTAATGCCATTACTAAAGCTTTAATTTATTTATTATTCAAATGATGCCCCTGTTTGAGTTTAATGGACCTAGAGCAAACTTTTTTTTTCTTTCTTTTATGTAGAGCTAATTTACTTGCAGTGGTGGGTGGGAGAGGAAGAAAGGCCCTTCTTGTGCCCTTTGTCCTACCCAAGCCCCTCCCCGGCTGTCTGTCTGAGGGTGGTGGTGCCCTGGCTGGGAGGTGCCTGTGGTAGGAGGCCTGGCCGCAGTCAGAGTGCCCTTGGGCAAGTTTTGCAGGGCACAGGTTCCCCTGGCTGCTCCTTGCATTTAAGTGGGTTCCTCCAGGCTCCTTCTGAGCCTTCAGGGTGAGAGAGGGTGAGAGGCATTTTGTTCCTGTTTGTGTAAACAGGTCCTGGTTCTTCCCATCTCTCTTGGTTGCTCTGTCTAAAGGGAAACCTGAAACTCTGAGCGGTGACCTGCTTTGTCTTTGATTGGGAAACTCAGTTTGAGTTTGTGAACCTGGGCCAAGTCTTGAGGATTCCCACTGTTTTCTCAACCTGCCTCCTCTCCCTGGTAGTGCAGCCTGTGTGGTGGAGCTTCCTGTCCTACCTCACACCTGTATGTCCTCCAGGAGCAGCTCAGGGATTCTGCCCCCTGGTGAATTTCCTATGTTCATGTAACACTCAAGTTTCTTTTTTTCCTCTCATGCTACAAATAGCAACTGTGAAAAGCATGACAGTAATAGCCATGAGTGGACAGAGACATGGGGGAAAGGGCTCCTGGAACTCAATGAAACTCCCCCCAGCCTTTCTCCCTGGGCTCCTGACCATACCTTCTCCATCTGCTGCTTCACCTTCTTTGTTCAGCTTGGCTTTCAAGGCCATGTTTTCTCTTTGCCCATTCGTTTCCATCCATTGCAACACATACCTTTTATTCCCAGGCATTCACTTTGATCTGTTTCTTCTTCCCTTCTCCTGTGCTGTGATTTTTCCACTCCTTCTTTGGACTCTGATTTTTTTTGTACTGTCTTTTTAGGTTGTTTTATTATCTCAGGTTCTGAAACTGAGAATTAAATACCAGTTACTCTTGCTCTGAGCACTTGGCTTGGTCTTGACTCCTATGGTTACCCTGGGATGGGAGGTGTGGGGAATGCTGGAGTTGGTTAGGATTGAAGGGAACAGCAGATCAGAGCCCATGCCTGGAACCCCTCCTCTCTGCACTGTGATGTGAAATGCCCTTTTACAGGACATCACTACTGACTGTTGCCAATGCCTGGGGCTTTGTATCCTGTCAGGGGAGTCCTGTGGGGCCTTCCTTGGCTGTTTCTGGAGAGGTTTGTAGACGTTGGAGGCGGAAGTGAAGCATTAGGTGCCAAGAGTTTGTGAGGCAGATACTGCCTGGTCACTGCAGTGCCTTCATGCTTTCATCTTCCCTGGGTAGAGATGTGGACACACTGGGCATGGCCTTGTCAGCTTGATCCCTGCGTTGCTTGTATGTGGTACTGGTGGCAACTCCTGACTGATACAGGTGTCTAAGACCATGAAAGCAAAAGTTTATACAGTTGCAGAGATAAGTGGACAGACCTGGTGTCCTCCTGAGAGCTCAGATACCTCTCTTCATTACTGATAAGCCAATTAGAAACAAAATACTGGATGTACTTGAGCACGCAGTATTGTATATATAATCTTGCACGTGTGTGTGTGTAAATAAAGTATTTGAACGATAGAAGTAACAGGCTTGGTCCAGGGTTTTATAAGGAACACTGTGGGCTCAGCCGGAGAACACACGTTCTTAGATACAGGAAGTTTTACAGACATTGCATATTCATAGGCAAAGAATAATTCTTGATAAATGTTGAGGAGGTAACAGAATGTGCGTCTGCCCATAGAGCAGCGGTGTGAATAGGTAAGACACGGAATTTTTTAGTTGGGACATTCTTGTTTTGGAATGGGCAGTTTGTCTAGTTTGTAGTTATTTTTGCTGAACGTTAGACATTATTTTGAAAGACACATGCTCACAGAACTTCTTTTGCATCTCAGAACTCCCCTTTGGGATAATTTATTTCTTTGGCTTTCAAAGAAGTTCCTTCAGTTAAGGTGTGTTAGTAGTAAACCATCTCTGTCATGTTTGAAAATTTCTTTTTGACCTATGTTCCTGGGTAGCCACCTCCCCTGGACCTGTTTTTGCACGAAGGGCATGTGTGCTACTGGTGTGACTGTTCCTAATGGGAGCTACCTCTTCTCAGGGGCTGTGCAAGGGTTTTTCTTGTGTTTCTGGAGTGTCATACCTGATGTGTTTAGATACGGATTACCTTTATCTTGCTTTATGTAACTGTGTTTTCTGTATCAGACTTGCATCTTTCAGTGGTTCTAGAGAATTCCCCATTATTAATTCTTTAGAATTTTCTTTGTATTTCTCTTTTCTCCTTGTGGGGCCTGACTGGAGCTTTGTCAGCCTCATTCTGTCTTCCTGGCCTTTCTCTTTCATATTTTATATTCTTTTCCTTTTGACTTGTGTTTTCCACAATTTCTTGAGCTCTTTCTTTGCATTCACAGCTCTCTCTTATTTGCTAGGTCTTTTATCCTGTCTAACTGAAACATCGTAGGGTGTTTTTTTTGTGTGTGTGGGTGGGGGGGAGGTACTGGCGTTCGAATTCAGGTCCTCATGCTTGCAAGGCAGGCACTCTACCACTTGAGTGATGCCCCCAGCCCTTTTTTGTGTTGAGTGTATTTTCGAGATAGGGTCTCACAAACTATTTGCTTGGGCTGGATTCAAACCTCAGTCCTCCTGATCTCTGCCTCCTGAGTAGCTAGGATTATAGGTGTGAGTCACTGATGCCCTGTGAGACATTGTGTTTTTAACTTAAAGAATTATATCTATGTATAATGTAACCTGGATTTATATATCATGTAACATGTACATTATGGATGTTTGAGCGTATTTTAAATTGCCTGGTCATTTCTGGGATCTTATTTATAGCTCACTTTTAATTCTGTCTTTTATTAATTTAAACATATTATGTAGAGTTTTAGCCCTTTGTTGGTTTAGGTTAGGCATGTGTGAGTTTTTTTTCTGATGTCTCCTGTGTGGCTTCCTGACCTGTGTGGCTCTGACACCTGTGTTGGGAGTGTTCCTGTTGGGTCTGTTCAGGTTGCCACAATAGAATCCTATTGCCTGGGTGACTGCAACAATAGACACTGATCCCTCTGTTCTGGAGGGTGGACACCCCAGTCAAGGCACCAGCACACATTGTACTGGAGGGCCTCTTGCACTGTCCTCACGTGGTGGGGAGAGAGAACATTTGTGCCATTCCCAAATCATCCCCAATGCTATCACTCTTGGGAGTAGGATTTTTGTAGGAATTCTTGAGAGGGGGATCACAATTGTTCACACTCCAGCACCTATCCTCATCTCACCCAGTTTTAAATCCCTGCCCTGGGCTGGCTCTCACCCTGTTTGTGTTCTGCACCCCTGAGGGTTGTCTGCCTCCTGGACTTCTCTCATGCCATGTGGACCACTGCTGCCCCTGACCTTTCCTGTGCCTGTCACCCTTGCCCTGCGCTTCCCAGTGACTTAAGGGCTGAATTGACAGGAGGGGCAGGGAAATGTGTTTGCTCTTTTAAAAAACTTTCCTATTGTGTTTTAGAAATCGATGGAGGGCTGGGGGCATGACTTAAGTGGTAGAACTCCTACGTAGCAAGCTTAAGGCCCTGAGTTTAAACCCCAGTGCTACCCTCTGAAAAAGTTGATGGGAAATTTCACATAAAATTTACAGTTGACCACTGTAAAGTAAGCATTTCAGTAACTTTTGGGACATGGACAACATTGCCCTGTCTGGTTCCAAACATTTTGTCTAAGAAGACCTGGAGTCCATTTCATAGTTGCCTGTATCTAGCACTGGCAACTATCAGTCTGTTTTCTGTCTCTGTGAATCCACTTACTCTGCAAATTTCCTGTAAGTGAAATCTTTGCTGTGTGACCTTTTTGGTCTGGCTTTTTTCCTTGAGCTGATGATTTCACGGTATATCCATGTTTTAGAACTCGTGCCTTTTTAAGGTTGAATGCTATTCCATTGTATGGATGGACCATTTTTTTTTATTGTTGTTGTTTGTTTTTTTGTTTATCCATTCGTCAGTTGGTAATATTTGGGTAGTTCTTATCTGTGACTGCTGTGGACATTTGTGCTCCAGTACTGGTTCGAGTTCCTGGATTTATATCTGGGAGTGGCATTGCTGAATTGTATGGCAGTCCTCTGAACCACTGAGTGGCTCTCCACAGCACAGTGCCATGGGTGGTGTTACTGCCAATAGCAGCACACCGGAGCTGCGATTCTTCATCATCCTCCCAGCACCTGTCGGTTTCCTTTTTAAAACATTATGCTAGGGCTGTGAGAGTTACTCAAGTGGCAGAGTGCCTGCCTAGCAAGCGTGAGGCCCTGAGTTCCAAAAAGGAAGAAAAGAAAAACAAATTATACCCAACCTAGTGGGCGTAAAGCCTACTGCTGTGTAGCCCAGACTGACCTTAAACTGGATTCTCTGCCTTAGCCTTGGGGAAGCTGGTGTTAGGATTGTGCACCACTTCACCCAGTGAATTGTGGAAGTTCTTCGCATAGTAGGGATAATAAACCCTTATCAGATAAGCAATTTGCAGATGTTTTCTATCATCCTGTTGGTCTTCTTATTCCCTTGATGGTATCTTGTGTCATTTTTAATGTCTTAATTCTTGCTTTTTAGTATGCACATTTTGGGAGCACATGAGTATGTACTGACTGTGTACAAGTACATGAGCACAGGCATATGCATGGGCTTTTAAAAGTGTCTTTAAGTTTTTGGTTCTTGTTTAATTGGAGTTGAGCTTCTAGGTGAAGGAATTTATTGTTCAACGAAAGGAAAGTGTGTCAAAGTGTGTCTGTGTCTCAGGGCTTATTGTTCACATACGTCTGTAGGAGCCATGTACATTGTAAAGTCTGCTTGTGTTGCACAATTTGTCATTGTGGTTTGAAAGTAGAGATCAACTTGGGTTAGAATTGAGCTGTGAGCTGCGAGCATGGACACGCTATCCTTTTGACTGTGCAGTGTGCTCAGGGCATCTCTCCACTACCAGTTTTCTATGATATTAGACACTTTGATGATATTTAGACCATTTTGATGTAAAATATTTTTATGAACCTTTTAATGAAAAATCTTGCTGCCTGACCAAAGCCCTTTACCTGCTGAGCTTATTTCCAGACCTTCTGCTCTTGTCTCCTGTGTTTGTGTTAGCTACCTGTCTAATGGTGAAGGAGACATGGCTGGCTGGTTTTGTCTGAGAGGTGTGCAGCTAGGGCAGCTGCAGATCCCACGCTCTGTGTGACTGTGTGGGCCATGTGGGCTCAGACTGCCTGGGCTGTGGGCGTGCCTTCCAGAAGCAGGGCACCCTGAGAGTTGTTCTTCATGTGGCTTCCTGGGATTTCCATGTGTTCAAAGGGCCTGTTGTTGTGAATAGGCTGCTTCCTTTGGACCTGTGGGGCTCAGGGGACGAGGAACAGCGTTCCAAGTCATGCTTGTGCAGCAGGACTCTTAGCTCTGCATGGGAACCCAGTCACATCCTCGCCCTGAGTCTACCTGCTGTGCATTTGCATGGCCCTGTGAGGTTAGGGGGTCTTCAGGGCTGTGTCCTTGGGTTAGTCTTTTGTCACTGTGACAAAACACCTGACATAAGCAACCAGAAGGAAAGATTTATCTTGGCCTTTGGTTTCCAAGGTTTCAGTCTAGGTTCAGCTAGATCTATTGCTTTGGGACCGAGGTAAGGCAGAACATCAAGGTGGCAGTTAGGTGTGGCAGAGGAGCATGTGACTCACCTCATCATGGTGGCTAGTAAAGGGGAGGGGGAGGCCAAGACAAGATATAGTCCCCAAGGACACACTCTTAGTGACCTCTTCTTCCAACTAGGCTCTACCTCCTAATGTTTCCAACACCTTCCAGTAATGTCGTCAAATTATGGATCCAGAGAGGTTTGATGGCACATACTTGTGGTCCTGGCACTGGGGAAACTGAGGCAGGAGGATTGTGAATTCCAGGCAAGCCTGGGCAACATAACAAGGCCCTATTTCAAAAAAAAGGACATTGAATCAAAATTTATTCATTGGATTAATTAATTAATCTAGTAGATCACTCCATTGACTAGGTCAGTGCCCTCATGAATCAATCACCTCTCAATGATTGGATCTACCACCAGGGACCAAGTCTTCCATACATGAGCCTTTTTGGGGACACTTATAGCCAAACCATAACAGATCGTCTGCAGTGATTCAGCTTGTGTGTGTGTGTGGGGGTGAGTTGTGAGAGTTGAGTTTGACAGCACACAGACTCTTACACAAGTGATAGGAGCCACTCTGTGGTGGTGAATCCAAGTGTGAGCCCTCTGTAAGAGCACAAGTGGTGAGCATTGAAGATCAGAATTGTTGACAGGCAGCTGAGCATCTTTCGGAACTGGTGACCGAGTGCTGACCACCAGGTGGTGTGGTGGTGGAAGAGTCTGTGATGGCTTGGACTGCCTGCCCCACCTATCCATGGCCACTACCTGAGATTCGTAGATGCATGGTGTGTTTGAGAGAAAACTCTGATTGCTTGGCTCAAGAGGGCTCCAGGCTGTCAGTGGTGCACTGAGGATGTGTCTCACACCTGACCTCAGACCACTTACCCCTCCCTGAGGCTCTGTGTGTCTCGTGTATTGGGCTGCTGACTTGCAACTTAGGTCAGGGTGGGTCTCGAGCACTGCAGTCCTTTGACTCTGAAATATCTGTATGTTGTTCCAGGGCTGGAACATAGTTTTGCGGTGCTTGAGGTCTGGGCCCTGGGTCTGGGGACCCTGGCTGTGAGCCAGTGTAGAACTGGTCCTGACTTCCTGGTTAAGCCTTTAATCCTCCTGGACGCTGTTTTTGCTTCTTTCAAGCTGTTGTGCTCCTCACTCTGTCATTAGCTGTGGGTGTTTCTGTGCCAGCGGCACGGCATGAGCAGAGGAGCACACCCTTGCTCCTGGAGGTGCCTCCCGCACCTGGTGCTGCGTGTTCACCTTCTGGTGGCCTGTAGCAGTGGCAGTGGACAGGAACCAACAGGCTCTTGCCCTTGTAATGGCTGCTTGTTGGTGATAGTGAGGGGAATGAGATACAGGAGTGTTGTATGCCTCCTTAAAAGTGATGGTTGTACAGTGATCCTGAGGGCATTTAATTGGCAAGAACAATTGGGATTGTTGGAAAAGAAATAGTATAGTACTGAGCGGGAACTTGGGCGTTGTTGGAGGTCAGCACCTGTGTGCCTCTGAGGCTGTCACTGATGATGGAGAAGGTGCTGAGTGGTTTTGTCAGCATGGTGATCCTTCTGTGTGTTTGCAGGGCCTCCATGGGCACTGGTGGACTCCTGGGAGGTGTTCTGCCCACACTCCAGTGTCCTGGTTTGTTGTGGCACTTGTGTGCTGTATGCTGTTGTGAACAGGACGTCCCTTTGTCGCATGTTCTGGGACATGTGTTCTGTTCTCATGGGAGGTCACACTAACCTTGCTTGGACACCCTAAGCTGGTCTTATATAGACAACACAGGATGGGGTCCATGGGGCTGTGTGATGCCATTGTAGATAACACAGGATGAGGTCCATGGGGTTGTGTATAGATCTCATCATGGACAGGTGGGATGTGATCCGTGGGACATGGGCAAGTGGGATGGGGTCCGTGGGGCATGGGAAGGTGGAATGGGGTCCCTTGGGCATGGGCAGGTGGGATGGGGTCCGTGGGGCATGGGAAGGTGGAATGGGGTCCCTGGGGCATGGGCAGGTGGGATGGGGTCCGTGGGGCATGGGCAGGGGGGATGGGGTCCGTGGGGCATGGGCAGGGGGGGATGGGGTCCATGGGGCTGTCCTGGGAAGTCTCTCAGTTTGTCTGTGACTCCAGTGTAGAAGGGAAACTGACCACTTATGAGCTGACTTTGGTGAAGGCCTCAGGTCTTCTTTTCTCAGAAGTGAATTGGGTATTCCCACGATGTCTGGCTTTTCTCTCCAGGCCTCATCTGTCACCTCCTGTTGCATCAGTTGCTGTCAGAGTCATCTGGTGGCACTTGGAAACTATTTCATTTATAGGGGCCACAGCTTGTCTGCCAAATACCTTGTACTGTGAGATAATTTCTTAGTGTGAAGGTGACTCCTTGCTCTGTTGAAAGGCCAGGTATCATAGACCCATTATGCCCCTTGATGGTGGCTCTCTGTTAACTTCCAGGGCATGGAGCATGGGTGGGAGGTGTTCCAGCCCTGCACTGCGAGAAGGACACCAAGGCCCAGCGTGACTGGGGTGTGAGCAGTGTCCTAGTTAGGTGAGCTCAGGGTATGCTACCTCTGAAGGGAAAGGCCGATAGCCTCAGACATGGTATTCTAGCCAGTGGACTCAGCACTAGCTTCCTGTTGGCACTGAAACCTGAATGCTCACTCTTGCTTTCTTCTGTGGAAACCTGGAACCCACAGACGGAGCTTGAGTGAGCTCTGGCTCTCCATTCTCCCTGTAACTCCCATACTGCATGGGCTTATGTGAAAGCTTTGCTGCGCACACTGGGAAGAGGCTTCATGCTGATGTAGGTGTCTGTGATGCGCTTGGTCAAGTTCTGCTAGTGCCTCGGGTTCTCAACTGCTTGCCTTGTGCTCTCCCCAGGCCCTCCTGTGGCAGTTGGTAAAGAAGGATCCTTGGCCTTACTGTCCTGGACTGTGCTTTAAGCATATGTCTTTCCAAAGTTTTGTGCTTTTCTTGACATAGTGTCTTAGTGCATTTGAGCTGCTGTGACAAAATACCCTAGAGCAAGTACTTGGTAAACAGAAATTTACTGCTTACAGTTTGGAGGCTGGAAGTCCCAGATGAAGGTGCCAGCATATTTGTTGTCTGATGAGGGTCCCTTCCTCATAGCTATTGTGTCCTCATGTGGAGAAGGGGTCAGAGGGCTCCCTCAAGGTCTCATGTAACATACTCTTCCCACTCTTGATGGTGGAGCCTCATGACCTGATCGCCTGCTGGAGTTCCTGTCCCACCGGCACCTAAGGGCTTAGATTTCCATATATGAATTTTGGAGGGATGTGGAACATCATTTCTATACGCCTCTCGCACTTAGATTCTTCATGCATAGCTTTGTGGTTGTTGTGAGGGGCATTTCCATCATACTTTCTGTACATATACCCTGAGGCAGTATATTTGTTGCAGAGCAGAGCCAGGTGACACCTGAGGGTGTGCACCCCAGGAACACTGGGCATGTGAGAGGGCACTGCCTGGGTACAGAGTGGGTCCCTCGGTCTTCTAGGGCGGGCTGAGCCCACAAGTCTGTACTTTCTTCCTGAGCAGTTGCAGGTGCTCTGGCCATGGGCCAGCTGCTGCTCCTGCAGGCCAGTGAGGGCCTCTGGGGTAGTTCTTCCTTGTCTATGGGAACCAAGAGCCCAGAGGTCTGTGGAGCTAAATGTCTGTACATCATTTCCTCCTGTACCAAAAAAATTCAATGTGAGCAAGTTGGGCTGCATTTTTGAGGACAGTATGATGGCTGTTGGTATGAGAGGCAGGTCCCGAAGCTACGCCTGCTTCTGGAAGCTTGTGTCAGAGGCTCAGGCTCTGAGTATGGCCCCATATTCAGTCCCACAGTGTGGTAAGGTGGCTCAGTGGTTTTGGGGGCTCAGGTGCATTCTGGAGACCAGTCTTATGTGCTCAGGGCGTGTTCAGCTCATTGGAGGAGTCAGTGTTTTCCATGCTTCCCTCTTGGGACAGTACTGTTCTGTTGCCCATGCTACTGCACACCATCAGCCCTGAATGTTTCTTACTATCCAGTGTGAAATGGGAAGGTCAAGCAAGTCCTGGGGTTTGCACCAGACATGCCGCAGGAACTCACACAATTGGCGGATGCCCAGTACGATGACTTGGTTTAAATTAAGCAGCTCAGTGGTTTTCAGGAGACATAAATGTGGAATGTTTCTGCCTCTTCAGCAAGTGTCAGGACCCCTTACTCGCCTGGGCTCACAGGCTCTACAGACCCTGCAGTGGTAATGCAGGGCTCTGGTGTTAAATCTGTCCTCTCACCTGAAGGCTGCTGTTCCTTAGGCAGCCGGTGTTAAACAAATGACATGCTGTCTAGAGAGAAGAGTATTTAAATTACACTTCCGAACTCTGGTTGCCAAAAGGAAGCCCTCTGGGGTATAATATATATATTTGACATGCATTTGCAGTGTGTAATTGGAACCATGAGAAAGGGTTTTGTTCAAAGCTATTGAACAGTTTCCTTATTTTAAACCTGTTGAATCTAGAAAGGGCTGTTTCTAGATTTTTCTGTGAAAGTGACTTTATATAAAAGTTTTGGGCAAAAAGTTTTTTGTTCCGGTGGGGCTGTCACCTCCTACCCTCATAGTGCCTGTGTGGCCACTGAGGTTCAGTTGTCCTTGTCTTCTGGGTCCCTGAATGTCAGAGCTGGGAGCCTAGGGCCTCCTTTTCACATGGCAGAGGCTGGACACAACCCAGGAAATCAGATGCATCAGGGCCCTGTTCAGGAGGGGCAGAAGCAGGCTGACTTGTCTTCTCATGCCAGGTTGTAGCTCTCACTAAGTTAGGATGAATGAGAGGTAGCAGGCCGTTTCCTTGTTTCTTGGTACAGAATCTGTCATTCTCCTTTTTCCCCTGAGCTGTGCAAATCTGTTCATTTCCAGAGATCCACAGGCAGAGCTTCTGGCCCTTGCTTGGCCAGCCTCTGCCTGTTAGTGAGACTTTGCAGGTTGACTGCAGCCATCTGCTCACCTGCACTGTGTGTTGGCTCTTTGTGCTTGCTGTGGGTTTATGTAGGGTCCTCAGGTTTGTCAGAAGAATGGCAGGATGGAGACTCTGAAGTCTGTGCTGTGAGCCAGGGTAGAAGGAGGCTGGTTGGGTCTTTGCAATATCAGTAGACAAGGCAGACTGTGGGGTCTCAGTGGGCACTGTGCTGTTCTTCTTTGACTTAGCACTGAGGAAATATACAGGAGGATGTGGGAAGCCAGCATCTTTGTGACATTGGAAAGACAGGCAGCTCCCCAGGACACAGCAGGAGAATAGGCAAGGTGTGTGTGTGCACCTGCAGCCTGTGGTTCATGAAGCCTCTCATGAACTGACCTTCCTTGAGACAGAGGCATAGGCTGAGTGGGTGAACCCTTTAGGTTACCTCCCATGCAGTTAGCTCTCTCTGCAGTGAGCCAGTTGGGCCTGAGAGGTCTGAGTGTTAGGATGGTGCTGTCAGCTCTCCCTACAAGTCTGAATGCTGGGACGTTGCTGTCAGTGGATGAAGACCTGTCATCTGAGTGCTTGTGGCTGGTTTGTGTCACTAGCCAGTGAAAAGGGTGCTTTTAAAAACCATCTCTCTTTAAGTTGGGGCAGAAATCTGGGCTCTCTGGCCAGGATTGGGCTCTAGCTCTCCAGTGTGCAGGGTATGAGATGTCTACCTGGTGGGGCTGCCCCCAGTGTACCAAGCAGTTTTCTTGTGTGGAGCTGAGTGAGGGGAGGTGTGAAGTGGATCTCGTGAGTGCTGACACTGCACTCATAGTTGTCTGCTTGGAAATTGATTTTGTCCTGCGGAGTGACAAATTGACACTTGGAGAGAGCATCTGGATCCCCTGAGGCCAGAGGCTTGCTGGCTGTCCTTGCCCAGAGAATCTGGGCCGCTGTACCCACATGAGCCCTAGGGAGTCTGGCTGGCAGCGACACCACACTCATGGATGCTTCCCTTCCATAGGTGCCACAGCCAATTATCCTGATGTTGTTTGGCCCCAGTGGGCAGCCCTATTAGCACAGAAGTGGATTTGAGCCATGCTAGCAAATTGGGAGTGATTCCAGATCAACCGGGAGTGTTCTAGCTAGAACAGCTGAGGATATTTTAAGCATTGCAGGTTTGGTTTAGTTTAAGTTGAGATAATTGTAGGGGTAGCTACCTAATCTACAGCAGTGCTCTTGTTAGGTTTTCATTTCAACATGGGTTCCAGGGGCCTGGTGGTAAGCTCCATGTTCAAAAGAGGAACATTAGGCACTTAGAAAAGCGGTGGACAGACTTTCAGATAACTGGGCTCAGTTTCTGGTCTGTAGGCTCACGGCAGCCTACCACTCTGGAGAGTTGGCCTGATGGTGCCAGCTCCTCCTTGGGGTGGGGAGAGGACATAGCAGGGGGCAGGGTTAGCTCTGGGATGTGTTCTGCGAGGCTTGTGGGCAGCTGGGTAGAGTCCTGTGGCTCTTGAGAAGGAGATAGTGGGAGCCCTGCACCGTGCCTGAGGATGGCATGGCTGCCAGCAAGAGCAGCTGCTTGGGGAGATGGGACAGGCTCCATCTTGGGTGTCCAGGAACTGCAGTGTGTCCCAAGTGGGGTGTCCTATTGCTGCTGTGTTCAGGAAATGAGACTTGGCAGAGGAGTGTCCCTGACTGGGGTCTTTAACAGTATGTAGGGTGACCTTGGAAGGTGAGGGGACCGACACACCCTGTTGTTCCCTCAAGATCCTTGTGTGCAGACCCCTTGCCCGATTGTCCTGTGTGCACACCTGCCATGGGGCGTGTCACCTGATGGAAGTGGATATTACCAATATCACAGTAACTGTGAGTTTTAATTTCAGAGTAAGTTCATTTTGTGTAGTTTTAGGTAAGTTTATAAATAAACATTTTACAATCTTATTAAAGCACTATGTGTTTTTAAAACTATATGGAATCCATATCCATTTTTTCGTTGCTATTTATATAGAATAGACGATTCCTAGGAGCAAAAAGGCAGAGGCACATTTGAATATAACATTCACAATCTTGCAGTTGTTTCTGTGATTTTTTTCACTAGTCTATTTCTGCATGTGATTTTTTAGTGGATAATTGTGTGCTGACAGTTGAACATGCAAACGAATGGTGTCCCGAGTGTTCACACTGATTGCTGCTGCCCAGTCTGCAGCAGGTAACAGGGCCGTGCTGCTGGGTGGGTAAGTGTGGAGTGTGGAGTGGAGTGTCCTGAGAGCAACGTCTGCACAGTTTTGGTGGGTGGACCATTCTGGAAGCAGGCTGGCTCTTCTCATCCTGCTCTTGGAGTGGCCCTGCACGTCCCATCTCCTCCCCCACTGGCTTTTGAGCTACACCCTCTGATCTCTGTATCAGCTTTGATCTCTCACCCTGAGGAGTCCTGGGTGACCTGCACAGGCCTCACTCCATTTTGTGTGCCCACGAGCCCTGTGGCTGTCGTCTGCAGCTGGCACTTGGCCAGCAAGGGCAGCCCTTGAATCCACATTGTGCTCCACATTGTGCTGGAGCCTGTTGCTGTATTGTGGGACATGTCGCTGAGGACACTGCTGGAGCTGTGCCAACATCAGTACGCTTGATGGCCTCTTTGGTGCTACTGCCTATTGTCTGTCAAAAGCCTCCGATGTGGTGTCTTAGGGTCACATGCTGACTGGTGGCAGTGATTCCACTGAGGTGGCTTCTGTACTTGAAGCAGGAAACGCCATCTCCAGCTCCTCCATACACTTTTGTTCTTAATTTTTATGTCACTGGTGTGAGCTGTTTAGTGTTCTTTGAACTTTTAGCATGGTTTTTTGGAAAATTCCATTTGGTAGGACTGTTTAAAAATCAGTACTCAGCCAGGTGCCGGTGGCTCACACTTGTAATCCTAGCTACACAGGAGGCAGAGATCAGGAGGATTGTGGTTCAAAGCCAGTTTGGGCAAATAGTTTGTGAGACACTATCTTGAAAAACCCCTTCACAAAAAAGGGCTGGTGGAGTGGCTGAAGGTGTAGGCCCTGAGTTCAAGCCCCAGTGCTGAAAAAAAAAAAAAATCCGTATCTTATGTTTGAATTGCAGAATAAAAATTTTTCTTAAGCTTTTTTTTCCTGTTACATTTTCTTATAGTCACCTTAAGAGGCTTTTAAAAATTAGTAACTGGTTCACTTATACAACTAGTTATATTCCCTGAAATATTTTAATAAGTGTAATATATATTATGTTTGAAGTGATGTACATGTCTGTAATAAACCAGCCCTTCCAAAGTACTAGAAATATATGAACCTAATAAACTGAACAGATAAATACAATAAACTTTTAAATGTTCCCTGACTCTCACCACATCTTAAATTCTCCCTCCTGCATCACCAAGCACATGTGTGACATCAGTTACTTGGCTGTTTCCATTGGAATCAGAAGAGGGATCCATGTGTACTCCTCCCTTGGCTGCTACAGACACTTCAGGTGATAAATTGTAGGTGCTTCTGAGTCATCACAGGGCCACTGAGGGCTGACTCTGAGGACTGACGCCAAGGGCTCAGTGTTAGCCCTCAGTGTCAGCTCAGTTCTTTGAGACAGGGTCTTCCTAACTTTTTGCTTGAGCTGGCCTTGAACTATGAACCTCCTGTTTGCACCTGTGAAGTACCTGGGATTATAGGTGTGAGCCACCACGCCTGGCAAGTACTGTCATTTCTTTGTGTGATTTTTTTTTTGGGAACTTATATATTTATGTATATTTGGGTTTGAACTCAGGACTTTATGCTGCTGGGCAGGCACTCTACTGCTTGAGCCACACCTCCAACCCCTTGGGGAACTCTTAAAATACTTTTCTACCTGCTATGAGTTGGTGAATATTTTTTTTTTCTCTTCAGGTGTTTGTTTTCTGACCAGGTTGTAACTCTCATGGAACCACTCACACTGTCCCTCTGTCTGTGCTCCTGCCATGTAGCCTCCTGTCAGCTGCTCACTATCTTTGTCTCCTGCCAGTGGTCACTGTGATCCTGAAGGCATTGATCTACGATGAGAAGCGGGGTGCCTGCAGTGTGGGTGCCAATGTGAGGGATGCTGCCTGCTACGTGTGCTGGGCCTTTGCACGTGCCTACGAGCCGCAGGAGCTGAAACCCTTTGTGACCACCATTTCCAGGTAAAGTTTGTTAGTTGTCCCCATGGCACTGCACGTGGCATATCTCCTGTGAGAGGTGCACAGAACATTTGTGTTTTGCTCTATGACGTGAAGCAGCCCCAGAACAGCATCCTCCTGTGGGCAGGTGCTTCCAGCCAGGTGTCCAGAGGGACAATCGTGGAGGGTTGGGCTGTGGCTGGCAAGTCCTCGGGTGAGGCACTTGGCACCTTAAAGCCATGTGGTGGAAATATGGGGCAGGAGTGGTGCAGGGGCAGCCCAGAGAGTCGTGAAAACTCAGTGTCTGCTGTTGACAAGGCTGGTCTCTGTTTGGCCCTGACTTCCTGATTTTTGTAGACTGTGCACTCACTGACAGCATTCCCATATGCACTTCACCTGCATCCAGCAACATGAAATGTACACAGCTCTGTGAGGAAGGGAAGTGTCCTGGGGAAAGAAGCCCAACCAGCAGGTTGCTATGGTCACCAGAGCTACCTCCTTTGTCCAGCAGTGGGGCGGGGGAGGCTCCTGACTGGGCTCAGTGGGTCCCAGAGCCCCACAGTGGCTGGTGCCATTGCTTTCCTGCCTGACTTGGTTTGCTTGGAAAGATGCAAAATATCTGTGTCCTTGATGCAGCAGCCTCCTAGGTTGACTCTGTACTGGTCTGATACTCTGCTTGGGCCAAGGTTGAAGATGCCAGTGCTTGTTTGCTTTTGCTTCCTAAGGAGCGCAGGGATAGGTGCGAGTGGCTCTGTGTGTGTGTCAATTGCAGTGTGAGTATCTTCACAGGGCCTCTTGGATTTAGTTGCTGTGTGAGCGAGCACCTGTGGGAGGCTGTGGCCTGTCTGCTGGCAGCACACTGTGGAACCGTGCTGGCAGCTCTGGGGGAAACCAGTGTGGACTCTTGAGGGCTCCATGACTGGAGCTCTCCTCTGTTCTCACCCAGGTCACCTCACCAAGCACTTTGCAGGGTCCAAAAAGGGAAGCACCTGTTTGCTTCCTGGAAGGCCATGGTTGGGCTGTATCTCCTGATCTGGTGAAGCCAACAGATGGAGGATCCTGTCCTGCCCCATTCTGGGAGATAAGGTGCTTCTGAGGAAGTCATAAACATGGAGATGTCTGTCTCCATCTGTCTTGTCTGCCTCTTGGAGGGGAGTGGAGCTGCCAAGCACTGGTGTTGGCAGATAGTTGTAGAGAATGGGTATCGTGGCCACCCATTCTTGATGTGGCCAAGAGCAGGTGTGATAGCACCTCTGTTCATTGCTATGCCTGGTGGTTTCTCCAGCTATGCTGCTGATTGGGGGCTTGGCTTCAGTTGGCCTTTATGAGTGTCACTGGGGAGTGGGAGAGGGCCAGGATGCCCAGGAGCCTCTGCTGAGCTCCTGTCCCTGTCCATAGCTTGCAGTCCTTCTGTCCTGCTCCTTTCCTACTTAGATGGGAACTATTTGTTGTTCACATGGCTTTTGGCAAGGTTTTTTCTGCTGCTTTCTTGTCCTGTTCCTCAGCTTCCTGGAAGCCAGTCCTATAAATGGAGTGGAAATATTAACATTTTCCCTTGTTGTTCAAGTTGTTCCCAGTGCAGTGAAACTCCTTCAGATTGACAGCTTCTCACTCAGCTCTGCAGCTTCTTTGTGCAGAGGGTGGGTATTGCCACTGCTTGGCTTCTCTGAGGATGGAGAGGGGACCGAATGCTGAGGGAGCCTGCCAAGTGGTCAACAAGTGCAGAGCTAGGTCTGGCAGCAGAAACAGTGCTGACCAGCTTGGAGGCTGTGGAGGACCCTTGACTCAGCTATGAGACTGCTTCCCACTTCAAAGTGAAAACAATCCTTACAGATTCCTTTCAGTCTAACATTTTTTCTGAGCCATAAACTCCCAGGAGCTCTGCCTCTCCTTTCGCTCGGGATTGTCTGTGGTCCAGCAAGGCTGCAAGGAGGATACAGATTGGTGGGGGGATGGAGCGTGGCCCTGCTTGCCAGGAGAGCATGCAGTCAGGACATGCCCTTGCTAGTGACCCTGGGATCTCAAAGCCAGCCTGCCACCTCTAAAGCAGAGAGGTGCAGGCAGAACCATCCCAAGCAACAATGTCCCTATGACTGAAGAATTGGTGTGGTAACTGTGCTGCAGTTAAGAGTCACCACCTCTGGTTCTTCCCTGGGAGCTTAACTGTTTCTCGTTTTCAGAACTTACATCAACACTGATCGCCATACAGATTTTATAAAGGAAAACATTAGTCTTTGAAGAAAGTGGCTGATAGATGTGGGGCCTGGTCTTGGTGTGATGTGGGTCTGAAGTCTGGTGATGGCTTGGTGCCCTGGCTCCAGGCACAGCAGGTCTTGGGCTCTGGCCTATGGGCGACTGTGTCTTCTTAGTCCTTAGCTTCTCTCATGTGCTAGAGCTGAGCATAGAATGGAGTTTCTATTGCTGGCAAGGGACCATGACACATTTTATCCCAGGGAGACCCCCCTTGTTACACAGGAAATAAAAGACAGCTGTCCCCTTGGAGCTGGCCCTGTGTAGGCTCCTGACCAAAAAGGTTCGCTTTCTGTGGTGACTGTAGTGTGTAGGTTGGTGTGGACTGGCCGTGGTCTACCTAGAGCTCATATGAACTGAGAGTGTCCAGTGGCGGGGGAGTGGAGGCTTGGTAGTATGGTCTGGAGAGTGCAGGATCTTCTGGGAGCTTGTGGGTGGGCTTGGAAGTGACCTGGACACCGACAGGGCGGCCCAAGTGCCTACGGTTTTGAGAACAACTTAAGTCTCTATAACCCTAACTTCCATGCCAGGGAGTAATTGGCATGTGACTGTGTCTAGCTCAGTTTGTGGTAATATACCTGAGTCTGTTGCTCAGGGGAGGTCCGATTTAACCGATCTCCTGGCCAAGCCTGAGGGATTGTTGGGGAGTTCACATCTGCTCTGTGGAAGCCACAGTGGGTCCTCATTTCAACCTCTTGATCTTCCCTACCTAAGCCAGGAGTCAGCAATCAGCACTGGCTGCCGAGGAGTTTCTGCTGAGAAGGCCCCTGGCCCCTCTGCCTACGCCCGCCCCTATGGGCAATAGTACCCTTTGGAGCTGTGCAGGTTTCTAGCTGGTTTGACAGGTTCTGAGGGAACCTGTGCCTGGCCCTTCCCTGCCCATCTGACTCCCGCCTGGCGGGGGATGGCGGGCAGGTGAGTCAGGTGCGCCAGTGAGTGGGGGAGCCCAGGCTCCGCACCTCCCAGTATCGGTTGGGTGTGCCCAGCCCTGCTCCCTGAGCCCTGTGTGGTGACCCTGCTTTAATGACCGGTTTAAGGCTCTTAATCCTTGATAAAATTGTATCTGTACTTTCACAAACTGCTAGTGGGTCCTGTAAGAATGGATAGTTTAGGTCAAGATGTAGCTCCCTAAGTAAAGCAGAAATGTCCCAGAGAAAGAGCCAGGGGGGTGGCTAGAGAAGCCCAAGTTCTCAGGACCAGTGCAGGGGCAGTGACTCAACTTTTCCTGGTTATTTCCTGATGTTTTGCTGAAAAAACTGGACTGATTGTCTTTACCTCTTGGTGTGAATTCTTTTGCCCCTGTTGTTTTAGGAATGTGAAAAGGAGCTTCTTAGGCTGGTTTTGTCTCTTTTGAAGTGTGTTCACTGCTTTTGAAAGCCCATCCTTCTCAGCCCTGCCAGGCAGTTGGAGAGTGAATGGCTATGGCACAGTGTAGGTGTAGGAGTAACAGATGTGTAAGATGAAAATGCAGTGGGATGGTGGCCATGATCTAGAACATTCCCTCTGACCAGGCATCAAAAGCCAGTTTGCAGTAAGGAAAAGAAAGAAAACCGCGCAATGCTGCCAGCTCTGCCTGTCACCTTCCTGTGATTTCCTCACCTGAAACTCTTCTGTAAACCAAGTGCCCGCCCCAGTGTGGCCCGCCCGTGCCAGGGGCAGCTCCTGACTCTCGCCTCCACTGCGCAAACCAAACCGGCTGGGCAGCGTGGGCTGCCTGCGAGGGGCCTGGGATTGGCTCAGCAAGATCTCTTCCTCTAGGGCAAGATTGTCCTGAAAAATCAGGAAGTGGCAAGTGTTGCTCAAAGCTATGTCTTGTTCTCGCTCAGCCTCCGGAATGGCCCTGCTTCCAGAGGGAGAGCCTTTTTCAGGAAAAGGCCAGCCTGCCTACAAGGCCCTGATCCTCTCTGGCTCAAGCTGACCTAAAAGCCTTTTAAAGTTTGGTTCTGTTGATGGCCTAGGGAAATTTAGCCAAAGGCAGGCCTTATGTTTTAATGTGATTTGTAACTTGCAAAAATATGGACAGATAATGAATTATTCTGATATTTAAAAAATGTTTAATTCAGAATGATGGACTATTTCTACTTGGGTAACAGTAGTGTATTTTGCTTTCTAGTGCTACATAATATCATAGAAATGAGGAAAACTGAGTTCGGGGGTGACCTTTGCTCTTGCTGGACCTGCAGAAAGGAGGTGCCTGAGGGCAGGTTGAGGCATGTTTTTCCCCCTTTACTCTGAGGAGAAAGAAGATCTCTGTCTGATGCAGCCGTGTCTGTATTGGGAAACCCTGGTGAAAGCAAGCAGGTGGAGACACCTGCAGTGCCTCTTGCTCAGATGGCGGCTGCCACTACTGGTTCACAGTTCGTGCTCCTCATGCCGTCTGAGGGCAAGAAGGGAGTTGTGAATCACACATAGGTTCACTCGCTAAGGATGATGGAGGCCTGTGGGGCATGGGTGCTCGGGGGAGCAATGGGTTAGGAAGGTTCTTTCCTATATTTGACCAATACCATTAAACCTGTTTGCATTTGAAACATACTAGTATTTCTAGATAAGCCAGTTTTGTTCTCAAAGTTGTTTTTAAAAATTTAGTCCAAATTGAAAGCCCAAATAAAAACCCTGTTTCGTTCATAAGTACACACATACTTGTTGACCTGACTTAGAAGCCTACAGTTAGTTAAAAGCAATGTTTTTCAAGCATCATTACATTTCTCCTAGTATGTTCAGTGAAGTTTTAATAAAATCTATGGACAAAGCAGTGACTGCTTAAAGATGTTTGCTTATTCAGGAGAGGCTAGCTTGTTTAATGTGTCTGAGGCATCTCTGCCCCTGGCTGGGCTGGGTCATGCTGTGGCCCGCTGGCCCACACTTCTGCTCAGTGACAGCCTTGTGTTGGGCTCTGGTGCCCAAAGTCTGGGTCACCACGGCCTATGTTTCACACCACTCTGTCACTTGCCCCTCATGGAGGTCCGTGTTGAGGGAAAGGCTGCCTGGATCTCACCACCCTGAGGTGAGTGACTGCCTTTCCTGTGGGTGGGACTTGTGAGAGCACGCAGACCTGTCAGACTGATTGTGCAATGGATGGCCAGCAGTAAGAACTGAAGTGAGTGGGCTGGACCTCCTACAGCCATCCCCCCCCCGGACAGTCCCCTTGAGAGGGTTTGCCACTTGGGACCCCTAGGGTTAGTGCTGAGCATAAGAGAGATGTCTGCAAGTCTGTGTCCAGCATCCCCCCACTTAAGAGGAGCCTGGGTGGGGGCCGCAAGGGTTCTGCCTGCCCTATTAGGACACATGTGTAGCTGTAGAGCTGCCTGATCACCTATGAAAAGTCTTTTAGGAATAAGGGTGAAATGGGCAGTGCCCCTTCCCTGTAGCCTTGGAGAGGGGCTCTGGAGGAGAGAAATGACACACTTGCAACTGAAAACCAGCTGCACAGCCTCATCACATCAGTAATGTTCAGCTGAGGTGGCAGTGATGGGTTGGGGTGGGACTGCTTTTTTATTTTTTGGTGCAACTGGAATTTGAACTCAGGGCTTTGTGCTTGCAAAGCGGGTGCTCTACCGTCCATTTTGCTCTAGTTATTTTGGAGATGAGTTCTTGCAAACTCTTTGCCCAGGCTGGCCTGTAATGGTGATCCTTTCAATCTCAGCCTTCCAAGTAGCTAGGATTACAAGTGTGAGCACTGGCACCTGGCAAGCTTCTTATTCTGAGACAGGAGCCAAACCCATCTTGTCCTCTGACACCCCTGGCACTTGAAGAGTGGACGACTAGGTGTGTGGGAGTGTGCAGCTCCTTCCTCAGTGGCCTTGGCCACTCCAGAACCAATGCTTGATTGCAGCTGAACTGTCTGGGCAAGTGTGGCGCATCTACAGATGGGCAGCATTAGGGCAGAGCAGAAGATGCTGTCTTGGGGGATTAGCAGGGTGATTGGAATCTCCTGGTGTTTGATTGTTAGGATGGGAAATGGTTTCTTTCTTCCATTTGCTCTTCACTCACTGCTGAGTATTCCAAAGTTTGGAACAGTAACTCAGAACAAGTAAATGGATGGGAAGATCCAAAACCTCAAGAGTTAAGTGTAACCTTCCAGTATCATTGCCTGAGCCTACATTTCCCTGAGACAGATGTTGAAGGGAAGCAAAAATTCTTGGTTAATTCCTTTTCCTAGAAAACTTGACTTTGTGGATTTTAAAAAGCAAAGCCCTTATTAGGATGCAAGTGCAGTGCTTAAATCTCCATTGATTCTGAGCGTATACTTGGAATAAACACCAAATGTGTTTTGATAATGACAGCATACATGTAGCTTTGAGTTACTAGAAGATCATGTGTACACAGGTCTTGATTGACTTTGTGATGTCTAAACTTGTTCACAAAAGTAATGTGCCATGTTGGGATAGATGCAGTCTTAAAAGGTTGGATGATTCCCCTGCAGTTTAGATGAAGTTTTTTCCCTTCTTACTGTGGCTAGTTGAGCTGAGCAGAGGGCCTTTGTAAGGAAGCCTGTCCCCTTCCCCCTCTTGTTGGACCCTGTGTTTGCATCTTGAGGTAACAGCAATACCCTTCTGCTGACTCGACGCAGCCCTGGTCAGCCTGGCTGGCATCTTTGTTCTCTCACTGTTCTTAGTCTTGAACACTTTTTTACTTTCTGGCCCCACAATACCTAGCACTCATCTTCTATCCCTTGCTTGTCTCTGGACTCAGCCCTTCCCAGTGTCCTGGCTTCTCTCATTGGGGTCGGCGTTAGAAGTCCCGAATACCAGGCACCTGCTGTTCTTGGGTACCCCTTCCAAGCCTGAGTACAGAGCTCTGACCTTTTACAGATGCCACCTGGCCACCTGCTGGAGGTGGTAGCCATAGAATGTGGGGGTGGGGAGGACAGGTCTGTGGCTTCACAGCTCTGTCTCCAGGGCCTAGAATGGTGCCTGGTATGTAATTTGGAAAGTTGGGAATGGGGTAATCAGTTTCACCCTGTTGCTGTGGTCCTTGGTCCTTGGGTCTCCCACCACTCTAATCCCTGAGATTATGCCCAAGGGCTACAAGGGATAAGGGGGATAAGCAGAGAAAGCCCAGATGGCAGAACTTTTTGTGGGTGGTTCTCCCTTCCAGGGCTGGAGGAGCAGGGACTTTGTGGTTATTCAGAACAGTGAACTTGACAATCTAATGAAGGAACTTAAATGAAGCCTGCTGAGTATCTAGACAGTTGAAAAGACTCTGCTCTTCCTGCATGTGACTGTGACTTGATGTGGGGGCATTGCCTCAGGCTGTGGGCGAGGGCGAGGTAATACATTTCCATGGTAACTTGTGTATACATCTGTGCATTAGTAGGTATCTTGTTACTATAACAAATACCCGAGGCAGGCTCCTTCGTAATGAGAACGTTTATTTTGGCTCATGGTGCTGGTCCAAGGTCAAGGGGCCACGGTGGTGATGGCCTTCTTTCTGGCAGAGTCCCGAGGTAGTGCAGGCATCACATAGTGAGGGACTGAGCACACACATGCGTGTCTCCCTTTTGTAAATTGTCCAGGATTCACGTGGGCTCCACCCTGTTGACCTCATCCCATCCTTGTCTCTTTAACAAACCCCACCTCTAAACACCACAGTCATATCACTTTACCCTCTTCATGCCTCCTAATAGGGTTAAAATTCTGCTGTAAACCCATAGGGGCACTCTAACCAATAGTGCTCCCGTGCTTCTGCTGGTGAGCCACCCACAGGGAATGTGTGCAGACTTTCTTCTACATAAGCTCACGCTGCTCTGCAAGGTCTGCAAGGCATGGGTAGCTGTGTCCCTTTAGTGTTGGTCTCAGCCATGCTGCATTGTCCCCACCTAAATGCTGCCAGTGCCTGTCCTCAGGGCACCCTGTTTCTGTCTGCATTTTGTTGGGTGCCTCTCACTCCAGCAGGCCGAGGGCATTGTGCCCCTGGGTCCCTAAGACTTGGTATGCACCATCACAAGACTTTCCTTAGGGCCGGCCACCCTTAGACCCCTTGTGACATCTCAGAGGTCTGCCACAGTCCCCAGGAGCCTTGAATCTCTTGCTGTATTTGGGGCAGGCAAGCAGATCTTGAGTGAGCAATGAAAGCAAGGTGTCACTCTCATGTAGTGTGTATTACTTTGGAGATTTCCTTTGAACTAATCTTCTCCTCTCTTTCACAGTGCATTGGTCATTGCTGCAGTGTTTGACCGAGATGTGAATTGCAGAAGAGCAGCCTCTGTAAGTTCCCTTGTTGGATGTGCTCCTCCCCTGCCTGGAGGTGGGGGCCTGACTGTGGCCCCATCAGCTCCATGACACACAGCACATATTCCCTGGTGTGCACAGAGACAGCAAGAAGAACCCTAAGAGAGCTTCCATGAGCAGGGTCCCCTGGGTAGACTCGGCAGTTCATTTGCCTTGGTATTCCTGGGGAGTGCAGTCGGTTCAACACCCCCACCCCAAGCAGCCAAGAGGGAAGACTGCAGCCAGCTGTGGTGTGTGTCATTGAATAAACACAGGCAATCAGGCCACTGCCTGATGACCAGACTTAGCTTGGGCTGCCTGAGTCCTACAGAGGAGAAGAAAGTGATCCTATGACTCTTCTTGTACTGGGATGGCAAGACAAGTTCAGGGATGGTGGAATAGGTCCAGGGATAGTGGGATAGGTCATCTCCAGAGACTTTGAGCCTCTGGAGGAGCTGCTACTGAGCTGTGGTCAGCTCACCTGGCCATATTTGGGTGGCCCTCACTGGGCAGGCCGTTATACAACTGTCAGCAGGATTTGTGTTTAGAGTTCAGATGCCCAGGGCTCCTAGTGCACTCAACCTTATTGCAGTAGATTTGGACTGAGGGAACTTGAGTAGCTCTGGTCACCTGGAAGGTACTGGCTGGAGCTTCCTGCTGCACACAAATGATGGCTTCTTTCCATGTGTTCTGTGGATGGCTGGGTGGAGGGGCCACACCCTGGCCTCAGGGTAGGTGTACGGAAAGCTCAAAGAGTCAGAAGGCATCTCAGAGCTGAGAAACAGGATTGTTACCCTGCTCTGTATACTGGCTTGGGTAGGCTGAGAAGTCCCTTCTTACTATTAGTTTGTTAAGAAATTTAATTTTTCTTATATTTTAAATCACATCACAGGTTTTGAATTTTGAGATGATCATGTAATCATGCCCCTTGTTCTGTTAATGTGGTGTACCATATGGTTGGTTTTCAGATATTAAATCCATCTTGCATTCTTGGGCTGATTCCCACTTGTGGTGTAGAATCCCTTTTTTTGTGTGGATTGTTTGTCAGTGTTCTTAGAAGTAGAATTTGAGTCTATTTATAAGTGGTACTGGCCAGTAGTTGTCTGTTTTTTCCTTTCTTTTTCTTTTTTGGTAGTACTGAGGTTTGAATTCAGGGCCTCACACTTGCTAAACAGACTCTACTGTTCAAATCATGCCACCATCCCTTTCTCGCTTTAGTTATTTTTAAGTTGGGTTTTGTTTTTTTGTCCAGGGCTGGCCTTGGACTGTGGTCCTCCTTCCTGAGCCTTCTTCTGTGGCTGGAATCACAGGCTTCTGTCCCAGCATGCCCAACTGATTGATTGAGATGAGGTCTAGCTAACTTTTTGCTCCATCTGGCCTTGAACTGCATTCCCCTTATCTCCGCCTCCCTAGTAGTTGGGGTTACAGGCATGAACTACCATGTCTGGCCTCTGTTTTCTCTATGTTCACCAAGGCCCCATCACGACCCTCCTTTCCATCACCTTCATTCCTGTCTTTTCCATCATGCATCACAAGGCTGTTTGCCTTGGGCTGTTGTGCGGCTTTGCACGCTCAGGCCGGTGTACTGACTGCTGCTTTGGCCCCAGGCTTGATATAGGCGCAGCTCCATTGGTGCCCGGGAGTAAGGGCCTGCAGTGGGGGCTCTGAACCCCGTCTGTGTCACTGACTATTCCTGAGATCTCTGCTGAGAGGTCACACAGGTGGAGATGGTAGCTGAGGTTTGTCTGGCTCAGAACGCCTGCAGTCCTAGAAGAGAAACTAAGGCACTTCTGTCCTCCTACTGTGTTCTTTGTTTTCTGTAGCAGAGAAACTAAGGCACTTCTGTCCTCCTACTGTGTTCTTTGTTTTCTGTAGCATTAGTAGGAAGATAATCATTCCTTGGGAGGGCTTCAAGATTTTGCCCTGATAATTTATTTACTCAACAGGTAGTAACTGTAAGACTGAGATATAATAAAGTTTCATGTTAAATCTGTACTTAAAAAGTTAACTTTTATGTTTTCTATAAGCTAAGACATTTTTATGGGAAGCAGTAAGAAAATGTGGTATCTATACACAATGGAATTTTATGCAGCCATGAAGAAGAACGAAATGTTATCATTCGCTGGTAAATGGATGGAATTGGAGAACATCATTCTGAGTGAGGTTAGCCTGGCTCAAAAGACCAAAAATCGTATGTTCTCCCTCATATGTGGACATTAGATCAAGGGCAAACACAACAAGGGGATTGGACTATGAGCACATGATAAAAGCGAGAGCACACAAGGGAGGGGTGAGGATAGGTAAGACACCTAAAAAACTAGCTAGCATTTGTTGCCCTTAACGCAGAGAAACTAAAGCAGATACCTTAAAGCAACTGAGGCCAATAGGAAAAGGGGACCAGGAACTAGAGAAAAGGTTAGATCAAAAAGAATTAACCTAGAAGGTAACACCCACACACAGGAAATCAATGTGAGTCAATGCCCTGTATAGCTATCCTTATCTCAACCAGCAAAACCCCTTGTTCCTTCCTATTATTGCTTATACTCTCTCTACAACAAAATTAGAGATAAGGGCAAAATAGTTTCTGCTGGGTATTGAGGGGGGGAGCGGGAGGGGGTGGAGTGGGTGGTAAGGGAGGGGGTGGGGGCAGGGGGGAGAAATGAACCAAGCCTTGTATGCACATATGAATAATAAAAGAAAAATGAAAAAAAAAAAAAAAAAAAAAAGTTAACTTTTATGTTTTCTATAAGCTAAGACATTTTTATGGGAAGCAGTAATAAAATCAAAGCCCTTACGGCTTCATACACTGTAGGAATAAGGTGAAATAGACCAGTATAAACCATTTTTTTTCTTTCTTCAAGCTAAAAGTAAAACCTTTTTAAACTGGCAGGAAATTTTTCATGTTCTGGACTGGAGGTATGCCTCGGTAGTACAGTGCTTGTCTAACTGTCAGGAGGCCTCGAGCTCAAACCCCAGTATCTCAAAAACAAAACAAAAAGCCCTCCCCAAAACACACTCAAAAACCCAAAAACAAACAAACAAACAAAACCTTCAGATTCCATCCAAGCTCAGCTCTGCTTATTTAGAATTAGGATTAAAGCATCTGCAGAACTAAATGACCGAAAGGTGAAGATCACTTGAAGGCAGAAGGGTTGACTGCCTAGTATTCAGGAGCAGTCTTCAGGTAGACTGCTCAGCCTTCTGCTGGGTGCTTTGCTCACATTTCACTCTGTGTTCGTCTATCAAGGTTGGATGTTCTCAGGACACCAGGCCTCTGCTTGTACCTGAGAGATGTCAGCAGGAAAGGGTCCTGAGTTTGCCATCTCTTCCCTGGTCTTCCTCTCCAGCTGCTCATTGTTGGCACTGTCCCCTTCCTGTGGGCACCAGCAGTGCTTGGCAGCCATGATGTTTTTTAGGTAATAGTCATAGCAGAGGCCACTGAGCTATAATTTGTGATCCTCACTGTAGCCCCTTAAGGCATGAGGCAGTGGGTTCATAGGTGAGTCTGTCATTTGTTGTTGACCTTTAGCTCAGGCAAAAAAGGCCCCAGTGTGCTAATATCCGGAAAAGGATTCTCCTCGGCTGAGAACGGTGGGCTGTGAGATGGGGCCACTCGGTTCTTGTGAGAGGTTCAGAACAAGAAATGGAGAGGACACAGGGAGAGGCCCCTTCACCAACAGTCATGAAACTAAGGTGCTGAAGCCTCAGTTTAACCAAAAGTTTGCATCCAGCATTTAATTTGATTTTTAGTGCCTAAATTCTTGTAGTAGTGTTTTTCTGCTTTTTATTTTGAGATAATTGAGATTCACATGAAATTATAAGAAATAACACAGTGAGCTCATGTACCAGTTCCACTCTCCCATGGTGAAGTATTGCCAAACTACTGTGTAATGTCACAGACTGGAAGTGGATCCTTACAAAACCACTGGTGTTATCCCAGGCTCCTTGTCCTGTGAGTGTATAGTTCTGTGTGGCTCCATCATACACACATCTTTGGATCCCCCATGGTCAAGGTGCATGGTGGTACATCACCACAGGAGTCCTTGCATTGTCCTTTAGCTAGGGCCACCTCTGTCCTGACTTGCTGTCATTTCAAGAGTTATTTATTTAGATGGAATCCACAATGAGTGAGCTTTTAGGACAGGCAGTTTCACTGAGCACAGGTCTGTGGAAACTCATCTGTCTGTTGTGTTGGGGGTTAGTGGCTATTGCTCTCACTTGGGTCTGTGTCCTGGCCACGCCATTGTTCAGCCACACATCTGTGAGAGGAAATCTGGGTGCTGCTTGATTGGGCCTATGAAGAACTGAGCTACTGTGAACATTCCTGAACTGGTTCTTGTGAGTGTAGTTTCTCTTTCTCTGTGGAAAATGCCAAAAGCACAGGTGCTGGATCCTTTCCTAATAATCTGCCAGCTGTTTCCCAGAGCAGCTGCACTGCAGCACATTCCTATTTATGTGCGTGGTCCTGACTCTTCCTGTCCTTGCACCATGGGGCATGGCACTGTGCTAGTCCTGCTGCTGAGTAGTGGTGGTGCTTGTGTGTCTCTGATGATCTCAAACCTCTCTGGGTGCTTATTTGCCATCTGCATGACCTCAGGTCATATGTGCATTCCAATCTTGGTTTAATTGGATTTTTTTTTTTGTTGGCACTGGGATTTGAATTCAGGGCCTCATGCTTTCTAGGTAGGCACTCTTACTGCTTGAGCCACTCTGCCGCCCTGATTGGATTGTTTTCAATGTTGACTTTTTCTTTTTTTTTTTTTTTTGGCAGTGCTAGGGTTTGAATTCAGGGTCTTATGCTTGCTAGACAGGTGCTCTACTATTTGAGCCACTCTGCCAGCCCTTTTTTTTGTGTTGGGTATTTTTGAGATAGAAGCTCAAGAATTGTTTGCCCAAGCTGGCCTCAGAAAAGTGATCCTCCTGGTCTCTGCCTCCTGAGTAGCTAGGGATTATAGGTGTGAAGCACTGGCACCTGGCTTCATTGTTAATTTGAGAGCTCAGTGGATACTCATCCTTTATCGGATGTTTGGCTTGCAAATCCTCCTTTCAGTCTGGGGCTTCTCTCATCCTTCCAGCAGCCTCTGCACAGAGAGGGTTGTTAGCTCCATCCTTTCCTTCCTGTGTTTGGGGAGACACTTGCAGTGTCAAGGCCAGGAACCTCCTGGCCTTGGATCCCAACAGTCTTCGGCTGTGTTTTCTGTCTGTGCCTTCACAACGTGGTGGTTGCTGTCCATGTCCTTCATGCCCGGGTAAGGTGCTCCGAATCCCCCAACCTCTTCTTTTTCTGTTTTTACTGTTTTAGTCCTGTGCTTTCAATGTAAATCTTATTTTTTACTTTTTAGATGATATCCCTGGAATGGTAAATATGTTCTTAAAATGTTACAGTGTTTATTAATTGACATTGTATCTCTTTTGCATTACTTCTTAGTTGTTTTTGTTTCTTTCTTTAATGAGTTGATTGTAAAAATAACAAAATGATAAGCAGCAGAAAGGGTCTTGCTCCCCCGGTTTTCAAGTTTTGTGAGGGCCAACCTGGCAAGACTATTTCTCTTGTTTCTGCCCCAGCCACAAGGCCTTGCCCTGGAGACACCTCTGATCCTCAGAGTTCTCTGGAACTCTGTATGCAGACACTGGAGTTCTGTGCCTCCATTCATTTTCTTTCTGCCTACCTGTGGGTGCTTCAGGAGGCCCCTGGCCTGTGATGGAGTGTTTTCCCAGCTGGGAGTGTTTCTTCTGGCCCCTGACTTATGCCCCTTACCCTCCTGTGTGCCTGCTCTTGCCTGTGCCTCCTGCCAGTAGTCCATGTGGCATGCATTGATAAGGTACAGCTCTGCTCCAGCTTCTTGTCTACATGTGTTTTCAGTCTTTGTTGGTGAACTCAGTCCTGGATGTTTTGAGGAGAGTCTGAAGCCCTGTTAGGTGATAATCAGGAAGTGAGGAGTCATTGTCACCTTGCCCAGACAAACTGTCCTGTGTAGTGCCACAATTGTGTAGGACAGAATGGGAGGTGGGAAAGGAGCCCCTAGGAAGGAGGAGACATCATGGAGGGTTCACCTGGAAGAACTCAGTTGTGTTTAAGCTCAAATGGGACCTTTCAGTCTCAGCTCTGTGCCTGGCGTGCTGGACCCTTGTGGCTCAGAGAGCTGGCTGGAGCCAGAGGCTGAGGTTGGGGGCCTCCACACCCGCTCCAAGATGTCTCTGATGGTCGGAGCTGAGTTGTAAAGTTCCCCAGGAGGGGTGTTGCTAGTGTTGGCTTTCATTCAGGCAGCCTTTTGGCTCTCTCCATTTTGTACTCTGGGGCTTTCATGTGGTCTCTTGTGTGAAGCTGTGTTCCTGGTGAAAGGCCATTTTCAGGATGTGTCTGATTTTATAAATTGAATTCTTAAATTGTGGTTTTGAAGAGCACCAGGACATAAAAACAGTGACAAACCACCCTTGGGGCCATGTTCAGCCAACAATGAGGACTTTTATTTAAAAAATAAAGCCATGGGTCATTTACACTGCACTGTGTTTGTTTTGAATTTATCTTCTGATGCTTAGCAGAAGCAAACTTCACTCACCTGCTTTGTTTGTTCTTTCTGCTCCTCAGGCTGCCTTCCAGGAGAATGTGGGGAGACAGGTATGGCAACTTTATAAATCTTCATTCCTAAGACTTTCTGTAAGTTTGAGGTGGGATTCTTGAAAGCTGTGACTTACTTTGTATTTTGCATTGTTGGATGTGGTAAAGAATGCAGCTCAGAGCAAGCTAATAAACACATCAGCTTCTGGCCCCATACTCCCATCATGTGACCAGAGAGTACTGACACCTGTGAGCTTCATGGCAGATACGTGTGTGAGAGTGTTGTATGGGTGACCTACATGGATACTGACACTCATAAACCTTTCAGGAGATGGTGTGTATGGATCAGGATTTACTTTCAGGAACTTGCCTCACTCACTGCTGAGCGGTGCATGTGCATGGGATGCTGAGTGTACTGTAGGGGTGAGCAGATCCTTGGAGACTGGGCAGAGCACAAGCCATTTCTGTTTGTCCCGTGCACTCCTCATAGGAAGGGACTGGCTGTGGCCAGAACACAACTCTCTGGAAGGGGTCTGCTGTCTCTAGAGCACTCCTCATTGGAAGGGGTTGTCTGTGGCCAGATGCCCTGCCCTGGTTGAGCTACTTGCTCAGTGGTATTTGCTTGCTAAGTTCTCACACAGAGTTGTGGATTTCAAAGATCAGGTACCAGGAATCACCCAGTGAAGGTGGAAAGGTATTGAGGAGCATCCTGAAGGTGGGTGTGTGGAAGGGCTACTTTTGCTGGCTAGACCAACCAGCCCTGGCTCAGAACCACACCCCGTTAACACTGGCCCTTAATGGTGGTGACAGTGGCTTCTCCTCTCTGTGCCTGAAGCCAGCTGAAGGCAGACATTAGGGAGCAGGAAGATAGCCACTGTTAGATCCCAAGTGTTCTAGTTAGGGCCTGAACCTATAGCTGTTGTGGACTCCAGATGGGGTGATGGATCCTCCTACATTCTTAGACTAATTGTCTTTTATTTGTAGCTTGAGAACTCAGCCCCTGTTTTTGACAGTGTTTCCATGATCTTATGTAGCTTTTCGTACACAGAAATTCAGCCTTGAATCCTAGAAATTCAGCCTCAAATCCTAGGTTTAGTTCATACAGAAATTCAGGCTTGAATCCTACATTTAGTCCTTTATGTGTGGGTTGCCCTGGAGCTGGTCATATGTATGTTGTAGGTGACAGGACAGCTAGAGAAGGTGACTGCTTGATGTGCACCATCCCTGGAGCATTCTGGGTGTGCAGAGGGAAGTTTGGGAGGCTGACAGCTTGTTTGGTGGATTCTTCCTGTGCAAGGCAGGGGGTGTGGTACATGGGGTACTGGTGGTTGGTGCCTGGTGCTTGTCAGACCTGTGCCACAGAGCAGAAGTCCCATAAGCTCCTGGGATTAGGCTGGTGCTGAGAGTGCTGCATCAGAGGAGGGGCCCCTGTGGCAACAGCTGCAGGGCCTTCTACATCTGACTAAGGCTTTGTACATTCATGTTTTCTTAGCACATTATTATTTTTCAGATATTTTTGTCAGAGGGTGGGCTCGTAGTCACATGCAGACTTTGGGGCCCTCTGTTTTGCAGTCTTGGGGGCCTTGAACCTGCCTGTCCTTGATGCTCCTGGGTTGGCCATCAGCCCCTGCGGCCAGTTGCCCCACTGTCTTGTGCATTCATTCTCATGGAAGTGTGTGGTGCTTGGGCTTGGTCCAGGTCTAACAGGCCAGGCGGATCCCACCCCAACCTGTTCTGGAGCCAGGGCTTCTCTGGGGTCTTTGTGTCTGGAGAGGGGGACAGGAAGAGGGTCTTAAGAACAGTTGCTTCAACACTGTTGAAACCTGATTTTTTTTTTTTAAAGAAAGAACTTTTACAGCATTTTGAAGTTGAAAAATTTTGAGTTTGAAAAATAATTTGAATTAAGTGGTTTGGATCATTTTAGAACAGTTTCTGGCTTGGGTGGACTGGTGAGCACTGATGCTGGCTGGATTCCCCTGTGAGCTATGTCCACTGTGCGACCTCAGGGTACTTGCTGGCCCTGTTTCCACGTGCAGATGTGTGTATGCGGCTAGTGACTTGAGGTGCCTCTTCTCAATCAGATTGTTTCTCATTTTTGTTTTTTCTCCAACTTCACTTTTTATCAGGGCACTTTCCCCCATGGAATCGATATTTTGACTGCAGCTGACTATTTTGCTGTAGGTAACATATCCAACTGTTTCCTGGTTATAAGGTAAGTTTTAATGTGAGTCACACAAATGTGTTTTTCCCTTTGACTTAGATGTCAGTTTGGCTCCTGCCACTTTCTTTCTCCATCTTAGAAGTTCCACTGACTGTGAATATAATTTATGTGTGAAAAGTTAAAAATGGAAACTAAGAACTGTTACTGAACATTTTTCACACCAATTGCATAATTCATGGTGTGCTCCAGTAGAAGGCATCTCACACAGTTAGTTGTCCACAGCTAACTGACCAAACTGGCACTTTGTCTTCGCTGTTCCACACAGGGCTGGAGAGAAGCAAAACTGTGCATATCCTCTTCTGTGACAACTTTCCCAAAAGATGTCGCAAGTGTATTGGTTTCTCAAAATTAAATCTGGGATCAGAAGTGACTGTTACTTTTCCTGTTTCGATAAAAACGAGTTTCAAAGTTGAAGTTATCTCTAGGTTGCTTATCCAATGATCAGGAAAGGGTACTTGGGAAACCATGTCAAGAAATAAATATTTCACGTCCTAACTGAAGTTTTCAGAAGTCAAATCAATTCTTTTTTACTTGTATGATCTAAGAGCTGGGGAAATTACTTCACTTGCCTTAGTCAAGCCATCACAATACTAATGTGAAAAGGATGTGTCTTCTGAAGTGATTCATTTGCCTTAAATTAGGAAAAGAAACATGCCCAGTATATTTTAAAAACATTGCTGACCATTTTATATCCTCAGGATAGAGTCCCTAACAGCCTGGTTGTGCAGACCACACCAAAGTGACATTTCTCTATAACTGGCATTGACAGATTTATTAAATCCCAGGAGAGCTGCGTCCACATGCTACACCCCTGTCTCCCAGCTTTTTGTGCTCTTTTCCGCCCATCAATTCTTTCCCATATTCAGTGCTGTTCCAGGTGGGGAGTTGGCCCTGTTTCCCCGTTTCTTGGGCAAAATAACAGGCAGTTAAGTTTGGCTGTGGCATAGTTTGCTGGTCACTAAGGTTTCCACACCAACCTGGAATGTACACGTAATTCACTGTGTGCATTCTGTAAAAACATCTGGTGAAATGTGACCTGGTTCTAGTGTGTTCTTTCTCCGGCATACCCTTGCAATGCTCAGACCAGGTACCATCTGTGAGGACAGCCCAGGAACAGGCTCTGTGCCACACTCCACACTACAGGGCACCCAGCCAGGGCCTCGACTCCCAGACCAGTGTCTTGCTGTCAGGCTGGGCTGAGGGTTGAGAGCAGCAGCAGTGTGCACACTCACAGAGGGTTCTGAGCCAAGACAGCCAGGTGTGAGGTCTGAGCCCAGCAGGGATGGTTGAGTGAGGATCTTAGGACTGTCCTAATGTCCCAATGTGTGGTGGTCAGGGCTGCATTCTGGTAAACAGAAATGGGGGCAGGGGCCTGGAGGCCGGCCCACTGGAGCAAGGGTATTGTCAGGATCAGGGCTGAGATGGACAATGAGTGGGATGAGTGAAACGAAGGAGGGAGAAGGTGTCTGGTTGGTACTGGGGAAGGTGGGCACGCTGCTCTGCCTGTGCTGAATTTGAAGGGCTCGTGGCTGCCTTTACCGGGGACAAGATCCAGGCTGATGTAGATGAGGCTCCTGTGGACCAGAATCAAAACTGATCGCAGTCATCTTATTGCTGTGTTGTTGCACTCACCTTTGTTGAGTGTGTTGGAGGCTGTGCATATGTGCAGCATGTGTGTTTTGATAAATTTTGACATGTACAAGTCTACATGTTACATTGGTGAAGACAATGGAATGCCTGTGTGCCCCATGCCCACCAGGCCCTGGCCTGCTGCCTTTGTGACAGGATGCAGTCCCAGTATATATTACCAAGTTGCACCGTCTGCTGGCGCTTATCCTGGCTTCTCTTAGGTGTGTCCACATGTGTGGGTACTTCACTCCTTCACTGCACAGGTGTTCCCTTGTGAGGGTACATGGCCTTCGTGTCCACTCACCTGTTGAGGGACATCTGGTTGTTTTGGGTTTGGGGCCATTGCAGGTGAAGCTGTAGTAGGCATCCTGGTATATGTCTGCCTTTGGACATATGTGATTGTTTTTCTGGGATAAGTGTCTAGGAGTGAGCATCTGGATCATAATCTTTCATGATAGCTAAAGGATTCCCAACATGAGGCACCATTTCATGTTCCCACAGCAGAGGGTTCTGGCGTCTGTCTTTCCAGCGTGGGTGTAGTCAGTCTCTGGTGTCTGTGTATCCACAATGTGGTATGGTCAGTCTTCAACTTTATTATGTTATTGGGCAGCTCATTAGCTTGGGATTTCCTAATGACTGATGGCTGAACATCTCATGGGCTTATTCAACAGTTTTTTGTCCACTTGTCTGTTGGGTTGTTGTTTTCTTTTTGGGTATTGAGAGTTCTTCGTGTATTCTGGAACAGTTCACCTCTGATGTTTGTCAGTGTTTTCTCCTAGTCTGGCGTGTTCTCTCAACATCTTGCATGCTTGTTAAACAGGTGATGTGACATGATTGGCCTATAGTAAAGTCATCAGTCTTAATTGTGGATTTGGGTATGAGGCTGGCCCTAGGCAGAGTGAGCAGTTGAAAATCCACTGCATGGTCCACACGGAGAACTTGTACCCCAGGAGGTAACCTGCACAGCGCCAGGCTCACCAACTGCATGTCCTGTCCTCACGTGAATGGGTCACAGTGCCTCTCACCCTTTTCCTCCCACTCTGCTAGTTCTTCCTGTTCTGACTTCGTAGGACCTGGGTGGGTTAGTCACTGCTGAGGACAGTCCCCTGTGACACTCCATGCTTTATCTACCGCTGGTCCAGGGACTTAGGTGCCTGTGGTTTACCCTGTAAAGGCTGGGCAGGAGTCTGTCTGCCTGGCCAATTTCCTGGAAACAACATTGTCTCCTTGTTTTCTTGCTTGTCTTTTTTGCTCTTGTAAATTTCTCAGTTAGATTTATTATTTATTGATTTGTTTTTTTGGTTTATTTGAAACAGGGTCTCACTACATACCCAGTCTGGCCTCAAACTCGTGATCCTTCTGCCTCAACTCCCGAGTGCTCGGATGCCACCACACCTGGCTCTTGTGAATGTCTTTAACTGATTTCCAACATCTTCAGCTTTGAACACCATTTAAAAAAAATGGCTTTGTGTGTTTCGCTTTCTAGCAGTTGTTTTCTAGGAGTTTTGCACATTTGTGTCCTAAAAGTTACTCAGGTCAAGGCAAACTTGACCTGACCTGAGTCTATCTCCTGACTCACTGCTTCTCACTCCTCTGCTTGTTTCCACACTGATGGGTGGCTTTGTTCTGCCCTAACCTGCCTCCCTCCCTCTACCCCAAACTCCATGTCTTACTGTCCTGGACACCTGCAGAGGCCTCCTGGCTGCCAGCTCCATGGCTGGGTAAGACTTGACTCCCATCTGAGTTTTGTTCTGCTGCTCCGGGATCTGTCTGAAGTCTCATTAACACAACACCACCTCCCAGTCCACCTTCTCCTGCCCTTTGGAGGACACTTCTCTTGGTTGGCAAGGGCACTCCTCTTAGGGACAAGTGCATGTTGGGAACAGGCTTAGGGCTGCTTTGGCCAGGTTCAGGAGTGTCTTCCCCAAGGTCACCGCTAGGTGGTGGTGGAACTGGGACTAGTCTCAGGCTGCCTAGTCTCCATCTGCACCTTCTGTGAGGTGCTGGTCATCTGCCTACTTCTCTGTGGTCCTGTGTCTCACCACACCTCTTGTAGGCCCTAGCCTGGCTGTGTGAGGGTCTGCCTGTTGGTTGTACAGGGGTCCTGGTGCTGGGGAGGGGGCGCTGTTTCCCACAGCCCCTGGGAAAACCACATCTGCCTTGCTTTCTTCTCCTAGTTGTTTCGCCCGGCTCTGGTTTCTTGTCCTTGGCATTTTCCTGTGTTTTGGAGAGTGTTCGTATGTGCATATGGGCAGGTTGGCTGAAAAGATGAGGGGCAGCCCCAGCCCACTGTTCAGTGAAGAAAGCTAGGTTAGTGTGTGCTTTCTGATTGGAGGTGCATCTCCTGTCCACGTCTGGGCATTGCACCATCTCTATTGGCTCCTTGGGGCCTGCAAGGCTGTCCAGCCTTCTCTTACAAAATGTGTGTGGTTGATAAAACTTCTCGCCTGTGTGGTATATCTGAAAGTATTACTAAGTTGTGGGCTAGAGTGTAGCTTACTGGCAGAGCGCTTGCCTCACGTGTGCAAGGACCTGGGTTCAGTTCCCCAGCACTACACACACACACACACACACACACACACACACACACAACCCAGAAACCCCAAAGTAGGCCAGACTCTGTGGCTTATGTCTATGCTACTTGGGAGGATTTGAGGCCAGCCCAGGCAAAAGGTTAGTGAGACTCTATCTCAAAGAGCAAGGCAGGTGTGATGGTACACATCTGTAATCTGCTAGTCTGAGGCCTGCTTGGGTAAAAACAGGAGACCCTATTCAAACCCTAGTACTGCCAGACAAACAAAAAACCCCCAAAACCAAAAGTGAGGTTGTGGGCCAGGGCTATTTATGCTTTTAGTTTCCTGCGTCATGCGATACCTGTCCACAGAGCCTGCCCAGCAGGGCTCCACGGTCCTCTCAGACCCCGAGACAGGTTGTGGAGCTCTGCTTTCCTTTCCTGCACAAAGGCGCTGCTTCTTGCAGTCTCTGATGTCCTTATTGATTGGAAGACTTCACTTATTTTACAGAAGTCTACAGTGATACCAGTCGTAGATTTTTTTTTCTGGGTTTGTTGTTTGTCTTTTTAAAGAATTGCCTTTTGTTTTGTTTTTGGGACAGGGTCTTGCTAAGTAGTCCAGGCTGGCCTCAAACTCAGAATCCTCCTGCCTCAGCCTCCCAAGTGCTGGGATTACAGGCCTTTGCCATCACTCCTGGCTGCATTTTTTTTTATTGTACAAAATAATGGGTTTCATTATGGCATTTTCATACATAGATGATACACTTTCACCTTAGTTGTCTTGACTTTATTTTTGGTGTTTTTCCTGGCAGACATTTTCCTTGGGGTTTTGTGTTTGAATGTATTGGTTTCTTCTTTTAAGTTCTCCCACGTTGTTTCCAAGAGATGTAACTTTTATTTTTGCATTGAGGGTGGAACCCAGGCCATGAAGAATGCTAGGCAGGTGCTTACCCACTGAGGCACACCCAGAACTCTAACTTACTTTGAGGTATCACTAGCATTCCATGACCCATACCTCTGTGCATGTGCAGTTCAGCACATGCTGACACGTGCACGCCTGGGAACCCACCTTCATTGGGATGCCAAAACTGCTACCACCTCTGTAGGCCATGCTGCCCAATCCTGGGCACTGGCTTTGCCTTCACTGTAGACCAGCCATGCCCTTTACAGAACGCACAACAGGTATAGCCAGGACATCATATATTCTTTTCTGTCTGGGCTCCTTTTCTCAGAGTAGTGGCTTGTTATCCAGCTATGCTATAGGTGCCTGTGCATTGCTGGGTCTGTGCTGCTTTGTGGCTGAGCAGATCACCTGCCATCATATCTATCTGCAAGCAGTTAGGCTATTTTCAGTTTTTCACTGATGAATAAAACTTTAATAAAATTTAATTAGAAATCCTTACGTGGATGTAATTTTAATTAGTCTTAGACAAAGACTTCAAAGGGAATTTCTGTGAACTGTTTTGAATGTGGCAGTGTGATTTTTTGTGTTCCTACCAGAAATATAGGTTGTTCTGGTTCCCCCTCACTCTCACTGACACCTGGCATCTGTCAGTCTCCTAATACCCCACAGTTCTGCTGGGCTCAGTGGTTTGCATTTGATGTTGGACATCTTTTTACATGCTTATTGGCCTTTATTTGTCTTCTTTTGTGATGTTTCTTTACAAATGCAAGGCAGTTTTTTTATTTGGGTTTTGTCCTCTATATATTCTGATAAAAACTGTCATTTGTGTGTATTCCAAAGGCTCTTTTCCCCGTCAGTGGCTTCCCTTTTTCATTTTCTGAAATCCCTTTAACACCCTTATTGAAAGGTAATCGATGTATGTTATATGCACATAAAGTGTACAGCCATGAAAGCATCATATGCCAAGGAAGTGAACACATTCGTCAGCCCATGAGCTCTGCTTCTGTTAGTGTGGACTGGTTTGTATTTTCTGGATTTTTGTATAAATGAGGTAAAATAGCATTTTCTCATTTTTGTCTGATTTCTTTCACTTAGCACAATTGTTTTGAGATTCACTGTTTTTCCTTGTCCAAAGTCCATTCCTTTGGGCTGCAGAGTGTCCAGTACATGGATGGGCAGTCTACTCTGGCGCTTGCACCCCGAGGTCATGGTCACCCCCAGTCATGGCTGCCTCCAGTCATGGTCCAGAGGCATAGTGCTGCTGCACTGTATGCACAAATCTGTGTGGATGAGCACTTTCCCCCCTGGTAACTGTTAGGCAGGGAATGGCTGTGTCATCTGGTTAGTGTCTTTACTTTTGAAGAATTGGACAAACTGATTTTGAAAGTAACTGTGAGTTTTGTATTTTCTCGAGTAGTACGTGAGGGTTCTGGCTCCTCCACACCCTCACTACCTCTTCCTAGGCAGGCGCTCTACCACTTGGGCCACATAGTCCCCAGCCACCTCACCACCTCTTAATGTTGTCTCTTTCAGTGTGTTTATTGCCGGTTTCCCAGAGTATACCCAATCAATGATAGACCACCTGCTCACCATGAAAATTAACCACTGGGACGGGTAGGTTTTATGCTTTTGTGTTCCTCAGAAATTCTTTTTTTCCCTCAAAGGAGAGATTAAATTGAGTCTATGAGTTATGAGTATATTTTCTCACTATATTTGTCATACTTAAAAAAAATAACTTGTGAGAAGTAATGTAATTTCCTATGTCCATGCCTGGCATGCTGGTTAATGGTCTGTCTCCAGTTTCAGTTCTGGAGCTCTGGCCAGGTATGTTCAAGGTGTAATTATTCCCATGTAATGCTTCGTATCCTATGTAACAGGGAAGCTGCTGCCTGAGGACTGCCGTGGGTCAGGTGGCTGGAGCAGCCTCACCTCCTGGGCAGGAAAGGTGCAGCTCCCTCTGGCCTCCTTGATGTCACCCAGCAGGCTAGGGTGGCTGTTGCAGAATTATAGTAGCAGTTTTCAGGGTATCTTAGCATTTTATGGGCAGTTCAATGTGTGTCTCTAAAAAGGAAAGTGAGGTGTGTAACTCAGATCATAGGCACAAAATTAGTGTGTTGTGTTGCTGCTGCCTCTAGCATGCTGGTCAGCTGACACCCAGCTGCCTGGAGATGTGAGTGGCCTTGTCAGGATGTCAGTCCCGAGTCCCACTTTCAGAGTGGGTGCCACATGCAGGAAGCTCCTTCTGGCCTGTTGCGGAAGGCCTTCTAGCTTCTCCAGTAACTGAAGCCTTAAAATTATTTGTCTACAGCTGCCATACAGTAGACAGCAATGCTTGTGCAGTGTGTATAATGTATAATCTGGGTGGCTTTCTGGCATGGGGAGCCTCTCGCATGAGACCTCCTGCTGTCCATGAAGGCTGTCTGTGGCCACCTGCCAGAAAAGCCTTCCCTCCCTTTGTGCCACATCTGGGACACCAAAAGCTTTTGTTAGGAGCACAGGTCCTGTAAGGGAATACAGAAAGGGTTAGTTAACTTGTCGATCATACCAGCTTATTGGCCAATGTATTATTTAAAACCACAATTGTAAATATGTAGACTGTGAGTTACATTAAATGCTGGAGCTATTGAAGACTCCAGACCATTACTGTGTTGTCTGTTTCTTGTTGTAACTCCATCAGTTTCCCTTCCTGTGTTTTGAGTTGGGTCTGTTTTAAATGTTTGTGCATCTGTAATCTTTACATCTTCTTCTTCTTTTTTTTTTTTTCTCGTTATTGTTTTTTGGTGGGACTGGGGTTTGAACTCAGGGCTTTGCGCTTGCAAAGTAGGAGCTCTACTGCTTGAGCCATGCCTCCAGTCCTATATCTTCTTAATGTATTGAACCTTTGTTGTTATGAAATGTCCTCTTGATCTCAGATTAGGTTTCCCATCTTAACTCCATATTGAACCTGTTTGCACAGGCTGGTAGGCTTTTTCTTTAAAGGCCAGGTAGTAAATACCTTAAATCTCTGTCCCAGGTATTTTTTTTTCTTCAAACAACTGATAGAAATGTAGAACCATTCTTAGTTTAGGGCCTCGGGTTGGGTCTGGCCTGGCTGCAGATGGCCATCCACGTTGCAGCATGTGTCAGAGTTCTTTTCCATTTAAGGGTGAAGACTATTCCATTTATGCCTCTGCATCTTGCTCATCCATTCATCCACTGATGTGTCCTTGGGTTGCTTCTACTTTGTGGGTGTGATGAGTAATGCTACTATGAATGAGGGTGTGCAAATTTCTCTTTGCTGACAGCCCCCCCTACCCCTAGGACCATCCGAGAACTGTCGGCAAAGGCGCTGCACAACCTGGCCCCACGAGCGCCTGAATACAGTGCCACTCATGGTAGGTGTACATCCCACTGTCTCCACAGGCACCTTGCTCCAGTGCACATCTATGCACACCTGTGCACACTTGCACACTTGTGTACCCCTACATATATATAGCAGAAAGATGTCAGGAGTGCTGTCTTGCTGGTGACTGAAAATGATGTTCTGTGTCACTTGCTGAAGAACTAACTGGGCTTAGTCAGGGGTCAGAGAACAAGTCTGCTGGGTTTTAGGTGGTGCCAGGCACAGGCACCACCCACACAGCATCTCTAGGTCATGACGATGATTTTGGCAGCCTGTGCTAACATGGTGATATTTATCTTATTCTTGGTGTCCAGTTTGGCATCCTGCTTTCCCTTCTCTGAATGTTCTTTGCTCTGAGCACCAGAGGGAACTAGAGCATAGGTGCCCATGGGCCACATGTGGCCTTGACCTCCTGCCACTCCTTAGGCAGAGCTCCTACCTTCACCTAGTGACAGTGGTGCAAATGAGATCTTCTGTCCCCTTGCCCTGCCACCCGCCCATGTCTGGGTGCATGCACTGGTCTGGATGCTGCACCCCACCAAGGAGCAAGCTCTGCCCCACAGTGAGTGCACCTTCTGCATGGTGACATCCTCCTTCATGCTCGTGACCCTACAGAGGTGATGTCTGGGAGTGCATCTGAGTGGCGGGCTGTCTGACATGTCTGCCAACCTGTGTGCCACCATCTGTTGCAGTGCTTCCAGCCCTGCTGCCCATGACGCTGAGTCCGGATCTGCACGTGCGGCATGGGGCCATTCTCTCCTGTGCAGAGATTGTCCATGCCCTGTACAAGCTGGCAGCTCAGAGGGACAGGTAGGAGAGACTGTTTCATTCATGGTCTGTCTGGAGAGCCATGTAATTACGGTGATTTTGGATTTGGGAACAGCTCTTTTGTTCTCACTTTTGTTTCTCTGTAATAGTCGTGGTCTTTAGGTTCCTATGTTTTGTTTTGAGGTTTGTCAGTGGTTGGGACCACCCACCTTTCCTCAGCTAGGGGCACTGTTTGGCAGCTGTGAGGTGGCTATGCCGTCCTGCCACCCTGTTTCACCATGTCCCCAGGTGCTAAGTCACACAAAGAGAGCCAAGATGCCTTCTCTTAGGAGCCCTGAGCAGCTCACCTGTCTCGTATTCTTACCCATTTGTCATCTTAAGTAATTTAAAATACTCTAGGATGTAAGTTTGAAAGTTCCCCTCGAGCGTTTTCTCCATTGGCTGCTTTAGTAGAATCATAGCACAGCAGAAAGTGCAGGAGGCTCTGCAGGAGGCGTGTTCCAAGAGCTGCTTGATTCCTTTACTTTTCTGTCCAGTTGACTCCTCTCAAAAGTAAGGTCTCACTAACACACCATGGTGTCTGGCCTAGCCCTGGGAGTCTAGCTTGAGAAAAGGTGCCATTTGAGGCACTTCCTATTGTGTTAGGTTGCTTCCTGGGGCAGGTGACAGCAGGTGGGGATGTGAACCTCACTTGCACCCACCAACTCGAGGGAGCCTTGGTGTCTCCCACGGAATCAGGGTGACTTGGGTGCCTGTTGTTGATGGCCTCGCCCTCCTTGGTTGTGGGAAAGTCACATGGACAAGATGCAGAGTCCTCTCCTAGTTGGAACTCATGGGCCTGTGTCTCTCCCCAGCAGTGCATGTGGTGGCATGGCATGGCATGGTGCAGTGCTAGATACCGGGAACACACTTGAGACCCACATAGCACACTGCAGGCCCCCAGGTAAACATGCTCTGCCCCAGCGGGTCAGGCAGGACAGATGTCATTGTCTTGAGTAAAGTGGCTGTAGGTCAGAGATTTAAAGGAACCACCACTGTGACCCAGCACAGCTTTATCTGAAGTCAGAAAGGGGCTTGCCCTGCAGACACCTGCAGGACCAGCGGGGACAGATGTTCCAGAGTCGCCTGTTCCTCAGTGTGGGCCTGGGCTCTGACTTGGTATTTCTGACCCCAATGTTGTGTTTGACCTCCTGTAGGCCCGTCACGGACTACCTGGATGAGAAGGTGGTACAGAGCCTGAAGCAGATTCACCAGCAGGTTTGTGTGGCCCTCTTGAACATGGGGCCTGCTCCTTTTAGAGGCATGGCAGGGTCTGGGGTTGTCTGCCTGGGACCCAGTGGGGTTTCTGGGTGTGACTTGTAGTCACTCATGTGGTCCTCGGGCATATTAGGATGGGGAGTAGTAATAGACCTCCTGTGGCCAGAGTCGTCAATGTTACCCGCACTGCCCAGTGGGTTTCAGGGCTGTGTTGGTGCATTGGTTTCCCACTGTGGTGCCTGACAGTGCTCCTTGGATGGAAGGAAGGGACAGCCCAGGGGTTGTCTTGTCCCCTCTGTCCTGAACAGGTGTGTGCTTATGGAGGGAGGGAGTGGGGCACCCATGACATGAAGATCTTTGGTTTTCACCTGTGCACCTGTGAGTCTTTTGAGATTAAATCCAGAATTTTGTGTGCACATTTCTCTGGGGAGAAGTGTGCATTTTTCTGGGATTTTGAGATTCTCAAAGCCTGCTATGTCTCAAAAGAAGTTTAAGTATGAACTTCAGATCCTTTCAAAATCATTCCTAAGGAATTAAGTGGTTTTACTCTTTCTTGTCCCAAAGAGTTTTTTCATTTCCTTAAGATTTACTCTTTACATGGCATTGGGCCAGCCGTTCAGTCTCAGGTCCGTATCATAGTCATGCCTTCCTGACCTCATCACGGTGATTTGGTTAGTTTGCTTACATTTTTCACTTTGCAGCGGAGCCCGGCATCCTTGGGCAGCCTTGGAGGTGAGGGTGAGGCTGGAGGAGCCCAGTGTAGTTGCTGAGAGAACAGAGATGCAAGTCCTCTGAGCCAGGATTCCCTTTCTGTAAAATAAAGATAATAACAGGACCTCATTCTACATTTAAAGATTTAGTGGAATTTGGGGCAATGTGTAGATATTCAATAAACTCTAGCTGTAATGATGTTGCAGTGAAGTGCTTTTTAAAATTCTTTTGAAAACAGAGAAATATCTTAGACCTTTTTGGCACGATTAGTTTTCTGCCCAAGAGGCTATCTAGGAGGAGGTTAGGAATCGGACTCTGGGGCCAGGATGAAGATTAGTCTTGATCTTCCACCCTCTTCCTTCCTTTCTCTGAACCTTAGTTTCCCTTCTGAGATAGCCCACCTGAAGAACATGACCAAGGCCTGACAGAGAGTGAGGTGTGCCTCTTTCCTGGGTCCTCCTGGTTGGCTGTCTGGCCACTGGGCCTGGAAGTGCTCAGCTCTGCCATCCCGTCACCATTCTTGTGTTGAGAATTGTCAATGTTATGTGCATGCTGTGTTACTTAAAGTCCAAATCACTGAGATTGCTAACTTGTGATTCTTTATTTTCAGCTTCATGATCGTCATCTCTACAGGTAAGCCTGCCGGAGTGAAATGTTCTCATGTGCTGTGTGGCATGGGAGTGTGTGCTGTTAGAAGTCCCTGGGCCAACACTGCACTCTGAGAAGCCCACCTGCTGGCTCATCTTCATCCCTCCACACTTAAAATCATGTTCTCTTTGTTTAAGGAAGTGCAGCTATCACTTAGCTGAGCGTTCAGAGGTGTGAGGGTCTCACCTCTTTGGTATCTTCAGGCTTTGTGTTGCCCCTTGGTTCAGGGTGTGGTTAATGGTTTTGTGGCTGTGGACAGTGTGTCCCCCAAGATACAGGGCAGGCATCCCTGGAGCTTCCTCCTGCTCTAGCCCCTCACATGCTCTGCCTCTGCAGCCATGCCTGTCCTAGGGTTCTGTGGGATCATCTCAGGCCATCTGGGCCTGGCTGTTCCACCGAGCATGCTTCTGAGGCTCACCCATGTTGTGTGTTGCTGATCTGTTCTTTTTGCTGCTGTGTGGCACCTGTGGTGTGAGCGTTGTAGCATGTGACCCCTCACCTGCTCGGTGTGCTAGGGCTGTGTTGGGCAGAGCTGCTGTGAAGGCACCAGGGGTGTCTTGGTGCACTCGAGCACCTGTTTTCTTGGTACAGGTGAGAGATAGTTTTCTGAGTCATGCGGCACATGTGAGTCTAAGATAGACTCCTCTAGAAGGGCCCTTATTGTTCACCCATGACCCTCTGCCCATGTCCTGACCTGCATTTGGTGTGCTCAGCATCACACCCGAGCCATTTTTTTTTGGTCGTACTGGGGTTTGAACTCAGGGTCTCACTAGGTAGGTGCTGTACCACTTGAGCCACTCCAGCCCTTTTTTGTATTGGATATTTTTGAGATAGAGTCTCTTGACTCTGGCTGGCTTCAAACTGTGATCGTCCTGCTCTCTGCCTCCTAAGTAGCTAAGATTGTGGGTGTGACCTTCTGGTGCCTGGCAACCTGAGCCATTTTTGTGGTGTATTTGTTGCATTTCCCCAGCACCTGCATATGCAGAGTGTCTTTGTATGTGGACAAGGCATTGTTCTGTCTTTGTTGGTGCAGTGACATTCGGACCTTTAGCTCATTAGAAACTTGATCATCTATCTGTCAGAGCTCCCAGGTATTTAGATTGAGGTCTTTGGCACATGGGATTTACTCTGTGTTTTTTCCCACTCTGGTTGGCTGCTTCATGCTCTTCGTGGCTTTTTGCCATGTCTTGTTGAGGGGAGGTGAGCATCGTGCTGTTTTGCACTCTTCAATGGCTAAGCCTTCCTTCCTGCCTCAGCAGGACAGACCCTTGGTGAGTGGGCAGTATAGGTGGTGGGCTCCTTTGTCACAGTTACTTGTCCCATGGCCTTGAGCATTTTTGCCCAGTGAGGTCTTTTGAAACCTTTCTTTTCCTGTTGCTGAACCCTGCCTGGATTTGAGTAAAAGTTTTTTGACTTTTAAGTGGCATGATTAAAAAAAAAAAACAAAACAGATTTGGAGAGTGATGGTACTTGGGGGACCTTGCTCTTGGGCTGAGGTGGCGGAGCTGTGATGAATCTTGTGGTGGCAGAGGGGCTTCTTACTCAGCCTTGGGGCAAGAGCCTGGGTGCCCTGTGTGGGTTACGGTAACTCAGTGTGGTTGCTTATGCCTGTGTTCTGCAGTCAGAGCATGTTTCTGAATGACATCTGGGATCAAAATTCCCAGCAAGGTAAACAGTAGTGAGAGACTTGGGAAAGATGGGTGAGCTCAGGCTGCTTCTCCAGATTTAGTTCATTCATTGTTCTCAGCCCAACAATGGCAAAGCAGAAAGGGGGGGGGTGGTCTTTTATCTCACTGTGCTGTCCTGTAGGTTAATTAAATTTGTAGACTAGCAACTTGCATATAATAAAGTGTCAGTTTTAAGTGTGAAGTTTGACAAGCTTTTCCCAGTGCATGTAGCCATGTAACTACCATGCTGATGGTGATTTGGGACATTTTTCTACCATGTTGACCCTAACTCCACTCCTGCCCTTACAGTCAGTGCCCCCTAGTCCTACATCACAGATCTGCTTCCTGCCTCTGTAGTTTTAAATTTTTCCTCTGTACTTTTTAACCTGCTGTTGATTGCATTTGATGCAATTTTTCTTTTCAGATTTATGTTTTTAAATTTTTCTGGAAGTTCCCTTTATATCTTTTTTATATTTTGTTTCTTTCCTCATCCTGCTTATGTTTTCCTCCACCTTTTCGGACAGTGGAGGCTATGATAGCTGTTTTAATGACCTGTATGCTGACGTCATCACTTGGACATTTCATTGTGGTCACATTTTCCTAGTAGTTCTGAGTAGCTAGATTCATACTTTCTGAAATTGACATTTCATAGACTGGATTATGTTATTTTTCTTTTAATAGCATTGGCTCCTTTCCTTCTGGTGCTGTTTGGATCCTTGGCCTTGGTGGGTGGGTTTAAAACAGCATTAGCCCCTTGCTGACACAGCCCCTGAGGATTTTTTCTTTTTTTTTTTTTTAGGTACTAGGTACTAGGGTTTGACTCAGGCCTTACACTTGCTAGGCAGGCACTCTACCACTTGGGCCACTCCACCAGCCTTTTTTTGTATTGGGGTATTTTCAAAATAGAGTCTTGTGCAGCCCTTGGACTGCAGTCCTCCTGGTCTCTGCCTCCCAAGTAGCTAGGATTACAGGTGTGAGCCACCAGCAACACCACTTACCGCCCCCCTCCCCCCCCCCCGCCCAAGATCTTGCCAGGTGGCTTTTGTGGCCAGGTGGGCTCTGAGGGGTGCCTTACCTTCTCCTCAGCCACAGATTGCCAGATTGCCCCACCCTACTCCTTTGCTGTAGTCTCCATCCACTTTGCCTTGCCCACTGTCCATCTTGATGACTTGGTGTAAGGACAGCTGGGCTCCCTTGGAACTTCACTCATGCTCTGTACCATGGAATTTTCCCTAGCATTCTGCAGGCACTGGGGGGCCTTGGTCTAGAGCTGTCTCCCAGGATCTGCTCCAGGGTTTTCTGTACTTTGTCCAGTTTTCTGGTTGTTTAAGGCAGCATTGCATCTCCTGTCAGGGAGCAGTGCCAGGTGCGGGGCAGGTGGTGGCAGCAGGGCAGGCAGTGATTCCTGTCTGGTTTGCTGACAGATGTTAGTCGGCTGCACCTTTGGCCCATGGGATGGGCATCTTTGTGAAGTGAGGTTGAGTAGCACGTAGGGTTCATTGTTACACAGGATGGACTTAGTGTGTGAGGGCCAAGCATCTGTGAAAGCTAAAGGATGGGAGGTCACTAGAGGATGGTCTTTTCATGGCTTTTAAGAAAAAGTACTTCAGTGACAAATTCACCTCATTAACATTTTAATGCATTTTGGTACCTGAAGTTATATCTGTTGCCTGGTGGGAGTGTTTGATGTTGTTTTATGTAGTAGGAGATTTTAACTCAGAATGTTCTCATTGTTTTTTTAGGGGCCTGGGAGGAGAGCTCATGAGACAAGCAGGTAGGTCTGAGGGCAGAGGCCCCAGCCCTTCTCCTGACCATGGGGGATTATTGTCCTGAGATGTTCACATTACTCCTTTACTGTTGGCCTTACACAGTGACAGGTGGCTGTGGTTTCTTCTAGTTGGAGGTCCTGCACCATGCCTTGTTCTCTCACACCTACTCCTGTGTGTCTGACCACTCCAGTTCTCAGCTCCTGGGCTTTGCTTTGTTTCAGCAGCTGCAGGGCTGACTGGCAATGGGGTGGACGTGGTGCACTAGGGAAGCTGACTGTAAGTCTCTTCCTCTTTGACGAAGTATTTAAGGTGAATGTAATGGAGAGCAGACAGTGGTTTTTCTTAAATGTCTGCAGGGAATGCGCAGGATGCCACCATGTGTCTAGATTTCTTGCAGCCTGTTCAGCTGAACCTGCTACAAAACCCGGGCACTCACTGGCTTATCTGGGGACATGCTCCACATGCCCTGGTCAGTCCTGGCCCACAGGTGCATGGAGAGCTACCCAGGTGGAGGTGGTGAGTAGGTGTGTCCACAGGGCGCTGGCTTGGCTCATGTTGGGGTTTTTTGGAACTGTCAATGCCCTCTTCAAGTTGTTCTGCAGGCCTGGATGGCAACCCCAGGTGGGCTGTGCTCACCCTGGCTGAGGGTTGATAACTTGGAGGCTGGATGGGAGGGTTTTAGGCCCTACACTCAGAGGGCAGGCCGTTCAGCATGTGGAGACTGTGCTCCCACAGGCAGGCCTCTGCACGTCCTTTCATCTTGGTGTCCTCCCTGTGGTGGGCAGTGGTGGGAAGCATCTGGAGCACAGGTTGGGTGGGACAGAGCATGGACACAGTTGGCCTTGCAGGACCTGGGTGGAGAGATGGCCCAGTCCAGGGCTAGAGAATGGAGGGCTCCTAGGACAGATCTGAAAAGTGGCACCTTGGACAGGCATCTTGACTTGGTACTTTCGTTGTCAGCTGGCTGGCACTTGCCATCTGGGAGCAGGCAGGGGGTGATGGTACCTGTGCGGGGGCACAGAGAGTCTAGCAGGGCATGCCTGTGTGCTCCATGATGCCTGTGCTGAGTACAATGGAAAGGTCATTAGCTAAGGAAAGCCAGAGTTGAACTGTCCTGAGTGACCTGTCAGAAACAGGACATGCTTGTGTCTTTCTACAGTGTCAGAATTTATTGAATAACAACAAATTTATAAACTACAGCAACTTTGTTGGTGTTAATTCGCTTAGTACTACTTAAATCACTTGATAGCCTAAGCTGTTGACAACACAATTTATTTATTCCAGTCTTATTACTCATATTAGCTCTCGGGTCACACATAACACTTCACACAGTAACAATAATTAGGAAAGGGTTACAGAGGCTGCAAGGTTCAGAGGGTTGCGCAGATAAAGAGCTGGCGTAGATGCCGGCAAAGATCTGTAGGGACCAGGTGAGAAGTTCTAGGAACTGTGGGCACAGAGTGTTTTAAAGTGCAGAGTTGTCAAATGCAGGTCTGGATGGCAGGCCCTTTCCACTGTCAGTTTGACAGTGTGTCAGGCAAGGGAAACTGAGCTCGAGCTGGAGTCCAGGACAGAGGCACAGGTCCTTCGCTTTGGCAATTTTCCTAGATAAGGCTCATGATGAGTGACCTGGTGACAAGGTCAATATGCTGCCACATCTCAGTCTTTTACAGTCCCAGGTAAGGGGGTTACAGCTGATGCAATTCATGTGTCTGAGGTTTCTGATATGATTTGATATATTGCAGATATAACTGTTGGGACAAATAAGTTATTTACTGGTTTGTACTCATGTGCTGACAGATGATGGTTGCTTATCTGTATAAACAAGATGAAGAATCATTTTATTTTTGTTTTTATACTTAAAATGGAAGAGCTGAGGTCAAAACTATTGCTTTATAACATGGAGTATGTCAAGGCTAGGCACAGCATGAAAACTCCTGTTCTGTACAACACAGAGTAACAGAGTAGGTGTGACCTGCTATCCTCATGAACCCTGTGGTGCCTGTATAGGTGCCATTCAGGAACATAGGAGCTGTATACTGGGAGTGATGCACTGAGAAGCCCCCTTACCTGTCCTACAGCACATGGGCCTGGGAGAGGCTCATGACAGACCACACCCAGCTGAGCCCAGCCCTTCTGCAGCTCAGAATCCATTTGGGGGAGGGAAAACTCAGGTTAGGAGGAGGTAGCAGGAGAAGCTGAATGGAAATGAAGCCACCAGAACCCGAGTCCATTCCACACACTGCTCACTACGGCTTCTCAGGTGTGGGTGGCAGGACCTGGCACCCATCAGGGGTTTAGTACAGCAAACAAGTTACTTTATCTTCTGCGGTACTGCTCACGGACATAAGGAAGGAAGCATACAGCACATCTTAGATAAATTGTTAAAATAAAAGACTCATTTTAGCTCTCCGGACATTCCCAATGAAATGGCCAACCCTGGAAATCGGAGGGCTGTTCCCCTGACATTGCCCTTCAAGTGATGTGGATGGCTTGTCTAGTGTGTAGTGACCTTGCCATGCGTAGCCTTCTCAGTGGGACAGTGTGCTGGTGAGGAATTTACAAGAGCCATTATTAAGCCTGTGTACAGACTTGCAGAGATAGCCAGTCCTAGTGCAGAGGAGCAGCCTCTGGTTCCTCAGGGTTCTAGGCACCACAGCTGAGATGCTAGCACTCTCTGATGTCCTGTGTTCCCAGTTATGCCTCCTACCCTGCCCCCCAGGGGCACTTGGGCCATTTCCTTTCAGGTGTGGAGGGGCTCCTCTGCTGAGAGGCCACTTGCCTTTCCCTTAAATGCATCAGTTAGTTCAGGGTTCCGGGGCTGACAATGTAGATGGAAAACAAGCACCAGGCTCTGCCAGCTGACTTGTGCAGTGCTGGACCCACAGTTGGGCTTCTGGTCCTCACCAAGATGTAGGTAGAGTTTGGACTGTGACTTTTCCCAGTTACCTACCAGTTAGCTCCTATGACTAAATGCGTATGTTCCTTCCTGATTTTGTCTGCCTTTAAAAATCTCTTAGGTGGGGGGCTAAGACATTAGCCTTGTCTGTTACTTTGTAAAAAATCTCATTTTGAAACACATATAGACCACAGGAAGTTGTAAAATTAGAAGTAGAGCCCTGGGCATCTTAGGTGCAGCTTCCCCAGTGGTGGCCTCTTGCATGGAGCACACTATCATACTATGCCAGCCAGGATTAGACAGCAGTGCCATTCTGCCACCTAGCCTCAGGGCCACCCAGCTTCACCAGTTTTCACCATGTACGGCTGGGCTCTGGTTGTGTCTATTTGTGTGACTCACACCAATGTCGGTTTGCACACCCACCACCCTCAGAGATGTAGCTACTCCTACTTACCCCTCCCCTGTCCCCGGCAGTCACTGTTCCGCTCGGCCTCTATAGTGGTCTCATTTTGAGAATGTTCTGTAAGTAGAATCTTCTGTGCTTTTGAGGTAGCATTTTCATAAACACAATGCCTGCAATCTGGGTAGGTGGCTCACATATTCACTCCTTTCTGTCCCCTTGTCTGGTTTTTCCAGAGTTTAACCATTCACCCATTAGAGGATGTTGGACCATGCCCAGCTTTTGCTGTTATGAGTCAGGCTGCCAATAATATTTGTGTACACTGTTTGTGTGAACACCCTTTTCCTTTCACCTTCCTTCCTCTGTCTGTTGCCAGTTCACATGTCTCGTTAGAAACTGCCAAAGCATTTCCACTCACATCACACAAGCAGTGAGTGAGAGTGGCACCCCTGTATCCTTGCCAGCATTTGGCGTTGTTGCTGTTGTTAATTTTAGCCATTCTAACGCACACACAGTGATATGTCATTGTGGGTTTAATTTGCTTTTGCTAGTCGCCAGTGATACTGAACTTCTTTTCATGTGCTTTCCCCCTTTTTAACTTGATAATTCATTTAAAGTTTATGTGTTGGTAAGTGTCCAAGAAAATTATTTTTTAAAATAGTGAGAACTTGTACTTTCCAGTCCTTAAAACATACCATAAAACTGCGTTCCGAAGAGAATGGTCTTTTTCTAGGAGCAGGAAGCTAGACTTGCAGAACAGAAGGGAGAACCCATACATAATAGATGTGCGGGGTCAGATGTATTTCTGGTCTTGGTGGGAGGGTTGCTCATTGAATGATGATGCTACACACACTGAAGTGAAAGAAAGTAAAGTTGCACACCTGACTCGTACAGTTGAAACTGAATTGTGACCACTGTTACAGAAACTTCAAAGAAGGTTCTTGGGGACATTACTCTTTGAAAAAACTTCTTATGTGGAAAATTTCAGATCTGCAGAAAAGTAAAGAAAAGGTGTAATGAGCCCAGCTTCCTGGCTGCTGTTGTAGAAGTTTGGTGCTTTTATTCTGTTGTTCTCCTCTATGCTCTCCCATCACCCCAGCCTTCTAAAGCAGATCTGAACACCTTTATCATAGTGGGACCTCAGTGGATGTTTCTCACTGGTCAGATTTTTTAAAATTTGTTTTGTTTTGTGGCTCTTGGCATCAGACCATCTAGTAGAATTAATAGTATCTCTAGAGCCAGAAGCAAAAGGATATAGTTATGTTGTTGATATACGGAAGAATATATTATGTAAAAGTTAATAGATGAAACATAGACACAAACTGGCACTGCAGTTTAAGGACTGTAAAATTTCCAATAAAAAGGCAAGTGATTGGGAGAGCTATGCTAACCCTGCACATTAGCGCAAGACCAAATGGCCTCTGAACTGATGGATGGGTGCCTAGCCTTACCCAGAGTGGGCAGGAAATGCCGATTGACCTAAGGACCGTTTTTCAGAGGATTCCGTTTTTCAGGTTGGCTACAGTGAAATGCTGAGTGACCTTGTGCTGGTTCTTTTGTGGAGTATAAGTGTTGTGGTCTCTTTACTTGGGCATCTGTCATGTTGGTTTCGATTGAAAGTGTATCTGATATTTGATCTGTTGGGCCCTGCACTCTGTAAATGTGAGGGGTGGACGGACAGTTCACATGTCTGTAGGAGAGGTTACAGTTACCTTGTTTGTAGTGATGAAAGTGTTTAGGGTTTTAGTGTTTAGGATTTAGTTTTTTAGGGTTTAGTCTATCAGGAGAAAGACTGAATAAATTGCTTTGTGTCCATATCCATATTACATGAGCTATAGTCTATTGAAGAGCTCATGAGGTACATACCAGGTAATTCTATTGTTGATCAGAATGGGGGAGCTGGACAGATGTGTGCATTGTCACTTGTGAATGGTCAGGATTCACCAGAGCTGTAGCTCACGTGGTCCAGGACCCATCCATGAGGGTAGTAGGTCTTACTGCCCTGTTCTTGATGACCTGTCACCTGACCCTATCCTCATTCTTCTGGTCTGAACTCATGCCCTTACCTGGTGGATCACCAGGTGCTCGAGCGCCTGTTCTATACCCGTGGATTCCTGAGTGCTCACCCCTTCTACATCTGTGGACCCCCTGGTGGCCACCTTGTCCTGTGGAGGGCTCTTGAGTAGGCTGGGATCTCTAGGCGAACACAGGTGTTTCTTCTGGGGAGTCCCCCACCTTTTCTGTACAGTGAGATCCAAGTATCTTCTTCCAGGTTCTCAGCTGAGGAAACAGCCAGGGCTTGCCCTGGGCTGGCTGTGGGGGCAGGTGGGCTGGGAGGGAGCTTGATGCCAGCAGTGTACTATGAGGTGAGTGGACCGTGAGAGGTGCTTTGGGTTGGTAATGTGTTTTCCCTTTTTTTCCTAGTTTGCGTTTTAATAGAGAACTTGTCACTTTCCAGAATGCCCTTTAAAGGTGACGCTGTGATCGGTAAGTGCTTTTCTTCTCAATAATGCACAGTAGCATTTTCTTACACAACTGCTTCAAGTTACAAAGTAAAAAGTAAGCCTGTTGGGATGGGTGTAGCTGAGAGGTCAGGTCATGATGTTGGAAGGCCTTGCCCTCTGCCGGCATCTAGAGGGGCCTTTCCTATCCCTTCCTCAGCACCCCCAGCTGTGACTCAGCCTGTCCTGATGCCCCTAGGGCCAGTGTTATGACCAGTTTTCTTTCCCAGATGGACAGATGAGAGCCTGGGTGACCAGAATGCTAGAGCTGAGCTGCCCCAGGCCTGCCTCTGCCCTCCAGCCTCAAGTTTCTAATTTCCTTTTTTGGCAGTACTGGGGTTTGAACTCAGGGCTTCATGGTTGCTAGTAAGGTGCTCTACTGCTTGATCCATGTCTCCAGCCTTTTTTTGCTCTGGTTATTTTTGAGATAGGTCTTGCTTCTGGCCTGGCCAGCCTAGACTTAACGATCTTTCTAGTTACACTTCCCACTGTAGTTGGGATGACAGGCACATACTACCATTCCCAGCTTTTTCTGTTGACATGGGGTCTCGTGAACTTTTTTGCCTGGGCTGAACTGAAACCCAAGTAGCTAGTATTATAGATGTGAGCCCCTGCACCCAGTTTACTAACTGAATAGAGTAAGCATTTGTTGCCAACTCATTTGTTGGATGTGGCTAAGTTGGATGTTCACATTTATATTGGTGGACAGTGGGGGAATGAAGGAGATTTAGGAAAAGATCTCTTGAAGGTTGTAGCCACACATAATGAAAGAACAGAGCTCCCAAACATGAATCTAAATACTTGGTGCACAGGAGGTGGCATTTCCCATGCTGCCGACCCTGGCCTCTCTGGGCTCCTGTACAGCCTGCAGGGCTCACTTGGGTCTCCCCAGATTCCTCCCAGAGGTGCTATCTGCTTCACAACCTAGCAGATGTGTTTGTTGCTTTAATTGTGACTATTTCTGAGTTGGATAAACTAGCATCTTTACTTCTTTGCAGATGGCTGGCAGTGGCTGATAAATGATACTCTGAGAAGTCTCCACCTCATCTCAAGCCATTCCAGACAACAGATCAAGGTACTTTGAGCAAGACTTCCATGTTTCCCTGTGTAGCAGGCATCAGTGATGCTGGTCAGTGCTCATCTCAGGTCTGTGTGTTACCAGTCCCTTCCATGCATGACAGTCGGTAAACACCATCCTGATGTTCAGATTGACTTATATTCAGAAGCCTAAGCAGCCCTGGATGACCAGAGTGTTTAGGTTTTCTTGCTGCTGTTTTCAGCCTCCCCTCTAAACTGCCCTCTGCATAGGTTAGCTGCTCAGCATCTGGTAAGTGACATATATGATGCTTGTGTGTAGCCGAGACAGCCGAGTCCAGAATCAATCATCTTTGCAGGTGGCCAGAGCATTTGTGTCCATGTCCTGGGACTCAGGTGGCTGTGAACTAGCAGAGCTGTGACACCCAAACCATTTTATGGGCAATAAGACAGTTACTGGTGTCAGCAAGTCCTACCATCAGTGATAGTGATACTAAGTGCTTTGCTATATTTCAAGTGACATCTCTGCTGTGCATCCAGTGGATGAGGGCCCTCTCTGTGATTCTGGCCACCACCCTCTCCCTCTTTAGTTCCTTTCCCCTGGGCTTCTGTGTTGGCCTTGGCTCCCTGGCTTTGGGGTGGGAGAGTAGGAAGAATCTATGAGTCCAGTGATTGCTGGGTGCTGGCTGAATGGTCAGGAAAGGCTTGCATCAAATCAGGGTCCTCTGCAACAGCAGAGGTGGGGATCTAAGGAGATGTCTACTGTACCACCAGGACCTGTTCTGTGTGGTATGGCACCACCAGGACCAGAGTTGATCCCTCATACTCCTTGCCAAGCACACCCTCCTATTCCTGATACTCTGTAGACCCTGCTTTCTCAGCTTCCATCCCTTAACTACCTACATGGCCTACTTCATCCCTGTATTCTACTAGGAAGAAAAAATGCTTCACTTTATTATGAACTATGCCATATTAGAAGATGCAAAATTTACACTATGAGGGAGAAATAACCAAGTTGTCCTTTTAGTTTATGGGTGTAGAGAGTTTAAGGTGACCAGTGCATCTGACAGATGTCAAGGAACACATGGAAAAGGAAGAACAGTGGTAAAAGGTGAAAGACTTATACAATCTGAAGAGAAACCAGAGTATGGCAGTGACCTGATTTTTTTGGGAGGCAGTATTGGGGCCTGAATTCAGGGCCTCACACTTGCTAGGTAGGTGCTCTTACCACTTGAGCCACTCCGGCAGCTATTTTAGGTCTTGAATTTATGCCTAGGGTGACTTGGACCATGATTCTCCTATCTCCCATGTAGCTGGGATGACAGGTGTGCTTCACTACACTCAGCATTTCATTGACTGAGGTGGTTTCTTGTGAGCTTTTTGCCCAGGCTGGCTTAAAACCTCAATGCTCCTATCTCCGCCTCCTGAGCAGATAGGGTTATAGGCGTGAGCCACTGTACCCAGCTTGGTTTGTTTTAAACATAGTCTCTGTGCCTGGACTTCAGAATGACCCCACTTGTAGGCAGAGCCCTGTGCACTCATGTCCTCCCATTTCAGGACGCAGCTGTCTCTGCTCTGTCTGCTCTCTGCAAAGAATACTATAGGAAGTTGCCTGGAGAGGCAGGTCCTGCCATTGAAGGTGAGTGAGTGGGCAGGGAGAGGGTGGAGCCTGAAAGCAAGGGGCGGAGCCAGGCAGTGGAAGCCCAGCTGTCTGTGCCCCTGCTGGAGTTACTCTTTCAGGACCCAGCTGATGTGACCCCATTACACAGGACCTTCACAGGGCTCCTCCTGGGCCACATGGGTTTGGAGGCCGTCATGTCCTTGGTCTGTCTGGCCAGACTAGCTGCCCGAGTAGTGATCATCTCTGGAGAAGGAGCCTTCTCCAGGCCTTCCTGCCCTCTGTGGAAGCACTCTGTTCACTTCAGCAGTGCTTCTTAAGGTCGTTTTTGAATGAACTTTTTCCAGTGGTTTGTTCTTTGGGGATTCCTATTTTATACTTGTTGGAGCTTTTTATCTTTATACTGTTTTTCTCAATCTTTCAGCCTCTTTTTTTTCTCTTCTTTTTATTCACTTTCCATGTTTCTGCTATTGGCTTCTCCTTGCTGTCTCTTTGCTTTTCACATGCTTATTTTCTTTCTTTTTTTGTTTTTTTTTGTGGTACTGGGCTTTGAACTCAGGGCCTACACCTTGAGCCACTCCGCCAGCCCATTTTTGTAAAGATTTTTTTTCATTTTCATTTTCATTTTTTATTATTCATTTATTCACATGTGCATACATTGTTTGGGTCATTTCTCCCCCTTGGCCCCCTCCCCCCTCCTCCCCCCCTCACTTCCAGGCAGAACCTGTTCTGCCCTTATCTCTAATTTTGTTGAAGAGAAGACATAAGCTTAATAAGGAAGACAAAGCGTTTTTGCTAGTTGAGTTAAAGATAGTTATACAGAGAGATTCCTAGCATTGTTTCCATGTACAAATGTATTACAACCCATGTTGATTCATCTGTAACTGATCTTCACAATGGTTTCTGATCCCCTTCTCATGTTGACCTCTGTCGCTTTAAGTTTTCTGTATTAGTTCCTCTGCAGTGGGGACATCAAACGCTTTCATGTTTTGGGTTTCCTACCTATTCCCATATCTCCCGTATGTGCTCTCTCCTTGTCATGTGATCCAAGTCCAACCACATTGCTGCATTTGCCCTAGATCTAAAGTCTGCATATGAGGGAGAACATATGATTTTTGGTCTTCTGAGCCTGGCTAACCTCACTCAGAATGTTGTTCTCCAGTTCCTTCCATTTACTTGCAAATGATATGATTTCATTCTTCTTCATGGCTGAGTAAAGTTCCATTGTGTATAAATACCAAATTTTCTTGCTCCATTCATCAGTGGTGGGGCATCTTGACTGTTTCCATAACTTGGCTATTGTGCATAGTGCTGCAATAAACATGGGTGTGCAGGTGCCTCTGGAGTAATCTGTGTTGTATTTCTTTGGGTATTTCCCCAGGAGTGGGATTGCTGGATCATATGGCAGATCTATGTTTAGATTTTTAAGATGCCTCCAAATATTTTTCCAGAGTGGTTTCACCAGCTTGCATTCCCATCAGCAGTGTACGAGGGTTCCTTTTTCCCCTACATGCTCGCCAACACATGATGTTGGTGGTGTTTTTGATGATGGCTATTCTAACGGGGTTGAGGTGGAATTTTAGTGTGGTTTTGATTCACATTTCCTTTATGGCTAGAGATGGTGAGCATTTTTTCATGTGTTTTTTGGTCATTTGAATTTCTTCTTTTGAGAAAGTTCTGTCTAGTTCAGTTGCCCATTTCTTAATTTGTTCATTGATTTTAGGAGAGTTTAGTTTCTTAAATTCCCTGTATATTCTGGTTATCAGTCCTTTGATGTATAGATGGCAAATATTTTCTGTTACTCTGTAAAGACAGGATCTCATGAACTATTTGCCTGTGGCTGGTTTTGAACCGCAATCCTCCTGATCTCTGCCTCCTGAGTAGCTAGGCTTACAGGCGTGAGCCACCAGTGCCTGGCTCCATTTTCATGTTCATGATGACTTTCCTTACTTTCCTGGGTCCTGTCAGGTCAGTGCGGTCTTGCTGTAGCCTCCTCCCTGGGCATTTGTTCATGCTGGTCCTTCACTATGTCTGTGTTCTATGGTGAAACGTGTTTCAGTTCCTCACACACACCGTGACAACATTGCATCAACATGTCTTCTTCACATGCTGACACATTTCTCTCTCTATGCTGAGGCTACTCATCCTGTAGGATCCAGTCTGCTTCGTAAGAAACATGGTGCTCATGTGCTCTTTTGGTCTGTGGTGTTTCTTCATATTATGTTGGAGGACATGCATTATGACTACATTGGAAGTATCTGAAACACTATTCAAGTTATTGTAAGTGTGTAAAAAAAAATCGTGTGCAGTAGTGTGAACCCACTTTCTGTGATTTTATAAAAATGAGCCAAACTAGTGCTGCAAGCCAATTTTGTATTTAGTCTATTGTTAGAAAGTGGAACAACGTCTTCGTAAACAGCTTTCTGAAGATGTGAAGATGATGGCTAACATTAGTTCATGGCAGTGTGTTTAAGTCATATTTCCGCTGCATTTCTGCCCTGTTGTCTGAGGAGGGATGGAGTAGTGCTGGGTTCAGTGAGGCATCACACAGCCTGCTCTGTTGGAACTGAACAGTGGTGACAGATGGTGTGTGTTGCCGGTGCTGGCCTCCCTGCACCTGTCTGGGCTACATTTTTTAAAGTGCAGAGCTGTTTTCCCACTTTTCTTAATGGTTCCTCACCCTGACCTGCTTGAGCTCCCAGTGTCCCCCAGTTGTTCCCTCACTTTTCCAAGCCCCTGGTGCCCCTCAGTTCTGCCTCTCCTCTGTTCCTGTCACAGTGCCTGTCATCCATCACTGTGTTTCTTCTTGGGCTGCTGTGTTCACAAGCCCCATGCTCTCACCCAGCAGCTCTTGCTGTGCTCTGCAAATCTTCCTGGCCCACCTCAGTGTGGAGTAGCATGGAGCAGTGCCCCCACCAGGATGTGCTCACATCATAGTGTCTGGCTTGGAACTGCGCTGGCTCTGTCTGTGACAGCATTATTTTCACAATCATCCTACTGTTCATAGAGAACAAGGTCCAGATACCAGTATGCTCACGATTCTTGTAGCCCTCTGGGATTTGATTGCCTAAGAATGAAACCAGGTGGTTACAACTGCTTATGAGAACCTTAAGACCACCGTACACAAGTCCTCATGTTTGCGCTGGTTACCATTTCTGAGGAGCATGACAGGCAGTGGGGCGCTCTCTTCACGTCCTTCCCTCTTTCCAGAGGAGCTGATCCCGAGATACCTTGCCGAGCTCCAGAGCCCGGAGGCGATGACTCGCTGTGGCTTCTCATCAGCCCTAGGCACCCTCCCAGACTTCCTTCTGAGGGGCCGCTTGCAGCAGGTGAGCACAGGTGTGGTGGATGGCAGAACAGGTTGTGGTGTGGGATGGACATGCATCTGACTACTAACCAATCCTGACATGGTGTGCATGGCCACGGGAAGGGAGTGGCAGCCTGGACTCCAGGGTAATGGCTGATCTTGTGCAGGACAAATCTCAGATTGCTGCACTGAGGTCTGAAGGAGGGGAGGGCATTGTTGGTGGAAGTGGCAGGTGTCTCCGTGAGAGCATATTTGCTGCCCTACACAGTAGCCTGGCTGCTGGAGCCAGGCTGGTATGGGCAGTGGCCCACTGGCCTTCTGGGTCCCAGCCAAGGTGTGAGAAGGGCCTCATATGGCAGTGGCAGCTGAGTGGAGGAGAGGGCCAAGCTCTGCTATGTTAGTGCACTGGGCCGAAGACCCTGGACATTTGTGGGCTCCATGCTCCTTGTCCCTGCCTGCTGAGGAGCTTGTTCTGCAGGGTCGAGGCACTGGGGTTCCTCACATTGCCTATGCCTGGGCTGCTGTCCAGCCTTTACCCAAGACAGTGAGACCCCTTCACCTCTGAGTCTCACTTTTTCATACTGCCCCAGTGCTGGCCATTCCTTCTCAGTATCCCGTGTTTGCCTGACCTTGGCTTGTGTCAGGAGTGATCCTGTCCACTCATCTCCACACAGGCCTTGTCCTGTGCTCCCTGAGACAGTCTCAGTGATGGCTGTGCATCCAGCTTGGCTCTGGAGCCTCAGCTCCTTCTCCCCGCCATCCTGTCTCAGGCCCCTAAGCTCTTGTACTTCCCTCTCCTGCTGAAACACAGGTTCAGTTCTGCCAACCCATGTTGCAGGCATCCCTGATTTTGTCTAGGCCACTGTCCACCTGAGTCAGGACTATGGTGGGAACAAGCTTTCGACACATTCACTCCTGAGTAACCTTGGAGCCCTCACCTCCTGTGGAATCAGAGATCATATAAGCTTTCCACAGTGTGTTGGGTGGCCTGTCCAGTTGTGGATGGACAGGCCCTGTGTGGCTGCTGCACTGTCAAAGCCCTTACCTGGGGGGTTTGTCCTCAAGGACGTGGATAAACATGAAGCAGCTTTTAGAAAAGACCTATCATTTCAAGAAGTATCAGCCCAGTTAGAGGAGCCAGAGGGCCGTCCCTCTCCTGTCCCAGGTCTGAGCAGAGTCAGAGGGAGCCCTCACCTTATACTGCTACATCCTGTGCCCCAGGGCCGCATCTCCACCTGCGACAGAAGTGCGTTTACAGGCAAGTGTGGTGGTGCACGCCTGTACTCCCAGCACTGGGGAGGCTGAGGCAGGACGATCATGAGTTTGAGACCACCCTGGATTATGTTGCAAGACCCTGCCTCAAAAAAAAAAAAAAAAAGATGAAAAAGGTGTTTGCTTTGTAGCTAATGCTTCTTTTGGGGACTGTTGCCCTCAGGTCCTCACAGGTCTGATAGCAGTCACCCGCATTTCTCCCAAGGATGTGAGCTTTGCTGAAGCTCGGAGGGACGGCATGAGGGCGATCTCCAGGTGAGCCTCCAACCAGCAGGAGTGGCGAGCCTGCCATGGGCTGTGGCACCGGGATGGAGCCAGCATATAGAGGCACATTGTTGCCTCTTGTAGTTTCTTCCCTTTCAGAGGGTGACAGGGTACATCTTTGGCCTGGGGAGGCCTGGTGACAGTGTTGTCACAGTGATAACAAATATTAAATCTGTCATGCAGCTGTGTCTTCACTGTGGGAACCACTTTAAGAACTGGGAATGGGCATAGGGACTGGAGAGCTTGCTCAGCGTGCGTGTCAGGTCCTGCAGTCCATTCCCAGTACTGCACAAAACAAAGCAAAACTGGGGGAATGTGCCTCAACTCAAGGCTGGCAAAGCCACAGTGCCTGTAGCTGTGGAGTGACCTTGCCTGTGGACACAGCCTACAGGGCTGTACCTGCCTCTCCCTCCTGCTCCACAGCTCTGTGAGTCAAGTCCCTCCAGCTTCTTGTAGCAGCACTAACCGCCTTGTGGGGGGAAAGGGAGGAGGACTGGCCACCTTACAGGCAGAGCCCCGTTCCTACCCATGTGTGAAGGTGCTCCGGGTATCTTCCTCTGCCCCTGAGGCTCCTGGTCTCTCCTGAGTGTAACTCTTGGGAAGATGTATCAGGCCACTGCAATGTGCAGGACAGGATCACAGACATTCATCAGTATACATTTTGCACATTTTTTTTTTTTTTCATATGTGCATACAAGGCTTGGTTCATTTCTCTCCCCTGCCCCCACCCCCTCCCTTACCACCCACTCCGCCCCGTCCCTCTCCCCCCGCCAATACCCAGCAGAAACTATTTTGCCCTTATTTCTAATTTTGTTGTAGAGAGATTATAAGCAATAATAGGAAGGAACAAGGGTTTTTGCTGGTTGAGATAAGGATAGCTATACAGGGCATTGACTCACATTGATTTCCTGTGCGTGGGTGTTACCTTCTAGGTTAATTCTTTTTGATCTAACCTTTTCTCTAGTACCTGTTCCCCTTTTCCTATTGGCCTCAGTTTTTGCACATTTTAATTTTAGGATTTGTCAGACTGTCGGTGTGAAAGAAGATGGGACCCCAGATGAAGCCATGTGTAGAGAGAATATTTCTGAGGTTTATGCTGCGCTGCTGGATGGCATGGATGACTACACCACAGACAGCAGAGGGGACGTGGGGTCCTGGTAAGGGTAGCGTCTGCATTCCGTGGTCTCTGCTGCCTAGTGAGGGGCCCTGAGGTGTGAGTTGCACTTTGTGCCATTCCTCCCATGACACACGACAACGACAAGGATGATGACAATGGGGACAGACTTCCTGCCCACAGCCACAGTGTGATTCCCATTGTGCTCAGCTCTGCAGTGCCCTCTGCGGACTGCTTTCCTGCTTCTGGTTCCTCTCATTCACCTTCTCCTCTTTACTGACAAAGAAGTTAGCTTCATGAAATGCAGTGTTATTGTGAGTTGCCTCTCCCATTTGTCACAACTAAGTTCATCTCTGATGAGGCTTCTTGTGAGACTGTGTAGGGGCAGGAGGACCACAGGGCACTGAGAATGGCTGTGGTGCTGCGTCTCAGGAAGAAGTTGGTGCTTTGGAGAAACTCTGCTCTGGATGGAGGGTTGGGAATCAGGTCCTGAAATGACAGGCGTTTGCTCTGAAGTCCTGACTGGGTAATTATGAGCCCATGTGCATCGGTTCTGCCAGGCCCAGGTATTCATAGCCATGCAAGTCTGCCCAATGCCCTTTCCTGCTGCTCTAGGGGAGGCATCTCCTTACCAGGTTGCAAAAGTATCTGCTGTGTGCTGCAAATGAGAGGACAGCTGCCACTGTCCACCCTGTCTTCATGCTCTCTCTCAGGAGACTGAGCTGTGGCTGACTGCGGTCAAGCAGTGTAGAGGGGTGTTGAGTGCTTTTATAGGATACTAGGGAAGAAGATGGCTTTATGGATATGGAAGCTGAATAGAGGAGTGAGCATGTCACCCATGTTGGGTTGTGGGGGGCTGTATTTCCTTTGTTTTTTGTTTTTTTTTTTTTGGTGGTACTGGGGGTTGAATTTGGGCTGTGTGCTTGCTGATATTCGTTATTTTTGAGACAGGGCTTCACTTTATGCTCCTGCTGGCCTAGACCATGATCCTATTTGTTGTGCTTCCCCACATAGCTGGGATGGCAGGCATGCACCATTATTCCTAGCCTTTTGTTTGAGATGGAGTCTCCTGAGCTTTTTGCCTGGACTGCCCTTGAACGCAGTCCTCCCAGGTAGCTGAGATTATAGGCTTGAGCTACCATGCTCAGCTTGGGCTGCATTTCTTTACATGACTTTTCTGCCCTGTCATCTCACCCTGCTCTCATTCTGGAAATCCAGGTCCTGAAGCTCTGTTAATTTTGTTCAGTGTTTTTGATTTTCTTGTTTGGTTGTGTAAATTCTGCTCATCTATGTTCTGGCTTCACTGTGGCTGACCTTGGTCTCATCTGACTTTGGGTCATTCCAGACTTGGGACAACAGAGGCTTCCAAGGGCCGTGTCCCCATTTCCTGCCTTGCTCCACTTCTTGCAGCATGGCTGTGGTTCCCCCAGCAGCAGGGATCCCACTGGGCTGTTGTGTGGCCTCTCCTTTCGTGTCTCCTGGCTGCTGTCTGAACTCAAAGACTTCTTGTCCCTGATGACAGTCACCTTTCCTTGGTGGGGACACGTTGGGCTCAGCTGTCTTTCTGGTCATGATGTGACTTAAATACAGTGCCCAGGGCATCACGTCCTGGTGTAACTCTTGCAGATCTTGTCACTGGCTCCGCAGCCTGGACTGGCACAGAGGGTGAGCCCTGCCCACCTGTACTCATTGCTGGTGCCCATGACAGAGATGGGGCAGGCTCCTGTGCAGGCCTTTGCTTCCTTCTCTGAGGTTCCTACACTCTTGGTTCCCTGGTTGATTGTGTGTTTCAATGGACTGGCTGCTGTGGCTGCCCTCAGGACAAAGCAGGAAGGACTGGTGCTAGTACTGCTGGCCTGGTCCCCGGGCTTCGCCCACCATGGTGTTGTCTTCACGATGTCTGCAGAGGGTGACCAGTACCCGTGTCCCCTGCAATGAAGGCTCAGTGTCAGGTTTTTACTTTTGAATTCAGTGGTGTCTGAACCTTTCTTTCCAATTCTCTTACAACTGAAATTCTTCACCCTTTTCTTTTTTCTTCAATATATGCTTCAGATATGGTTATTTTAAGGGCTCTGAATAAACTGATGTCTGTGTCATCCACAGGTCTTCCATCTCCCCGTTGCTATTTCCGTATTTCTTACTTGTTATGCATTCCTCATAATTTTTAGCTTAATTCTGAGAGCTGTATTTAAGTCAGTGGGCTCTGTGGCTGTCAGGCTGGGTGTGGACTAGGCTCATCCCAGTGCCCTCGCTCCCAGGGCACAGCTTGAGATGCATGGGCACAGTGGAGTCTAGGGTGTGTGGCCTTTGCCCATACATTCCTAGGAGGGGCTTCTGGGGCTTAGGGCTCCACATACAGGTCCTCTGACCTCCATTTTTTTTTTTTTTTTGAAGTTTTGAGCTCAGAGCCTTGCATTTGCTTAGGCAGATACTCTACCTGATGACACCCCAGGCATCCTCAGCTGAGTTCTGCTGTGCTGTTTGTTGTCCTGTGCCCTGTTCTCAGCTGTGGCTGAGAGTGAGGAAAATATGCATATCCTGCTCCTTGGTTCCCACATGCGCTCTGCAGATGTATACCCAGGTCCCAGTGTGTGTCCCATGGAGGTTATGGGTGATTCAGGAATCCCCCATGGCCCTCAGGCTTTAGATCTTACTTTTCCTGACTCTAGTTAGTGCACTTGTGTCCCAAGTTCATAAAACGTTTTTTGTTAGTCCAGCAAGTGCTTGATTTTCTTTACTATGAACTAGTGGCTCCATGCAATGGGAGAGAAGGTTCTGATGCTTGGGAAGGAAGCTGAGTTTTTGACTCTCCAGGAATCTGATCAGTGAGAACCAGGCAGCCCAAGCCTTCTGCAGTTTGATGCTGCAGGGCTGTGGTTTGCAAGGGACAGGCCATGGGAAGCCTGTGTACGCACACGTCACAGGCTTTGTTGGGACTTGTCCAGTCTGTCTCCAGGTGTTAAACATGAAACCTCTTGCTTGACATAGTGTGGGAGACAGTACTCATCCCTCGGTGAAGAGCTGCCAGCTGCCTTATATTGGGTTTCGCTGACGTTACCCACTGAAGTGGGATTTCTGTAATCTCTGAAACTCACTGTGTTTGCCTGCAGATCAGAGCCTGAGTGTGGCCGGCAGGTCTCCTGCCACAGTGCATAGGGACCTCTGGTGGTCCTCACTCCCCAGGGAAGAGCACCACAAGACCTGCTTTTAGGGTCTGTGCTTGCAGGACCTAAAGAGTGTGGTTGGCGTGAGTCCTGGGATCCCTGTCCGACACTGACCTTCCCATGTCTCCTTGTCCTACAGTGTCCGTGAGGCCGCCATGACCAGCCTGATGGACCTGACACTTTTGTTGGCACAGACGCAGCCTACGTTGATTGCAGCCCCTGTGTGAGTGCTGAGGGAGGCCAGCTGGGACAATCCCAGGGGCCTGTGCCTTCTCCTGACACCACACTCAAGTCCTGACCCACACAGCCTGCAGCTGTCCAGAGCCCTCCCTCTACCCCCGGACAAGGCTCTGAGCCTCCCTCTCACCTGCCTGGGCCTCCTTTGGGCCTGGGCCTGTTAGACAGCCAGCTTCAGAACAGGGAAGCCTCTGGGCTCAGAGACCCCGCATTTGAGGCACCTGACAGGATGGGCCACCATCACTTGGTCAGTCCTTGGACCTGGGGTCCTTGCTGTGAGTCTGGGCCTCCTCTGCCACCTTGCAGAGGCTTCAGAGTCTGCCATCAGGTTCCTAGCTTGTGGCAGTTCTTGACCTCTTGTCCCTGTGCCTCTCCCTTCCCCCTGCTGTTCCCATCCATCCCTTTCTCCTGCCTTATCTCCCCTCTCTTCCCATCTCAGCCTGGCCTCTCCTCACCCTATCCTTCTCTGTCTACCATCCACTCCTGCCATGCTGTTGGTTCTCATCGCTTCCCTTGCAAGACCTCAGCAACATTCGGTGCATCTGCCATGTGGCTCCAGGATGTAGTGATGGCAGAGTGTGGTCTGCTCTGAGGTGGCCACAGTAGCCATGTGTGGGGTGGGACTGACACCCTCCTTGGCTCGCAGGTGTGAGCGCATCATGTGCTGTGTGGCTCAGCAAGCAAGCGAGAAGATAGACCGGATCCGCGCCCATGCCGCCCATGTGTTCCTGACCCTCCTGCACTTCGACAGCCCTCCCATTCCCCATGTGCCCCACCGGGGAGAGCTGGAAAAGCTGTTTCCCAGGTACTGTTGGGGTGTGGGCCCCTGTGGCTCCTCTGAGTGGGGCCTTGATGAACTCACTCTCTTGCAGGTCCGACATGGCCTCTGTGGACTGGAAGGCGGCTTCCCAGGCCTTCCCTCTCATCACCCAGCTCCTGGGGCTGCCTACTTACCGCTACTATGTCCTACTAGGGCTGGCTGTATCTGTAGGTGGCTTGACCGCCTCAACGGTGAGAAGTGGAACAGGGGTGTGACAGCGCCTTCCTCCTGGGGCCAGACCTGCTGGATCTCATGTGGGAGGGCTGGGCCTTGGGGCCAGAGCCTGTCTTCCCTTCTGTCGGCTTCTCCCTCCTCTGTCATTTCCGCTCTTCTTTCCCTCTCACCACCCTCCATCTCATTTGGTTGGAGTCAGCAGTTCAGCTCCTTGCCCATGTCCTGGGGGACCAAGGGCAGGACTCTGGAGAGCTGCTGTCACGTGGCTGAGCCTGGTGAAGGTGACTCCACATTTTTCAGTGGAAGGGGGTGGGGCTCTTTTGATATTGGTACCGCTGCCCTTGGCCCCAACAGGGTGTCTGGTCTTTCTACAGCCTTGATGCCAGACATGTCTGAGGATCAGGACATCTGATGAGTTTGGACTGTTTCATAAAACATTTAAATTCTGTTCTTACTGTAAATGAATACTTGCGTTTTCTATTACGTTTTTAGCTCCTACTGTATGAGGGGCATTATATTTTCTTAAGCTTTTCTCTTGGCAATTAGAAACAAACACAAAAGTTCAGATAATTGTGTAACAGCTTCCATGTACCAATGCCTGGCTGGTTTCACTCCATTCCTGCTGCATGACACCAGCACTGATGCACCTTGCTAGTTTCTTACCAGAGAAGACTTTGAACTAATTCCAGAAATTGTATGCTTCACTGCATAAGTTCCTCCCCCCGCCCCACCGTATCTCTCAAAAGGTGAAGACCTGTCACACACTGTGGTCACATTTCAGATGATCAGGCTCAGGTCCCTCAACCTTCCCAGACTCACCTATGTCAGAGTCAGAGAGGCCCTGCCATGCTGGGTGAATCACCTCAGACATGGACAGCACCTCTCTTCTGTCTCCCTTGCACTGATTTTCAGCTGTTCTTTGAAGAATTGCTTGTCTGGTGTTTCACCCTTTCAGTTTAGCTCATGTATCCTCAGGATGGGGTAACGTGTCTCCATGCCCAGTCCAGCCCCCCGATGGCATGAGGGCCTGCTTGTGACCCCTGTGCCTCCTTGTCTCCTACCTTCTCTGTGGTGTTAGTCTGGGCTTAGCAAGTGGGCGTCTTGTGCTCTTGGTTCTCTGTCCTCTCTGCTTAGAGGCACAGTCCTGTGCTTGGCCCCCTCACTGTCCCCATAGTCTAGTCTCTAGGGTCTTTGATCCCTGCGTACAGTGGTGTAGTCTTATCCAGGTTCTGTGCTGAGCTGTGGAACTTGTGATGCTGGTGCCCTGGTGTTACATAGTGGCCCCACAGTTGTGTCCTGGGCAAAGTGTGACTGTGTTGGGCTCAGGCTGCACTGCTGCTTTCTGGGGTTCTGTCCCAATGCACATGCTGCCACAGCAGCTGAGCACCTGCAGGATGCTTGGGACTTAGTAGGTCAGAGTTGTCTCCATTTGGCAGTGACATTTTTCACTATAGTCAGCCTCAGGGTAGTGTGTGTGTGTGGGAAACTGGCTGCCTCACAAAGCTACTTTTTGGTGTCACAGATCAGGCATTCCACGCAGAGCCTCTTTGAGTATGTGAAGGGAATTCAGAGTGATCCGCAGGCCCTGGGGAACTTCAGTGAGACCCTTCTGCAGGTCTTTGAGGACAACCTCTTGAACGACAGGTGAGTAGCACCTCTCTCCTCTCTTTCCAGGACACACATTAATTCCAAGTAGCAGGGTGGAGCGGGTTTACTGCTTGGGCCCCTGAGTCCTGGCCGGTACCATTTCTGAGGCCTCTCCCTGCCAGCCCTTGGACAGGGAATGACTGTGTGCACAGGAAGGAGATGCCACAGGCGAACCCTAAGTGAAGTGAAGGTGGCCTCTGTCTAGGAGGTTGGATGTCTTCCTGAGAAGTTAGTACCTGCTTTCTAGAAATCTTTGGCTTCAGGATTTTGGTAACTGCTCTTATGTGGAGGTGGAGACTATGGGCTTTGTCCTTCAATTGAGACTGTTCTCCTGTGACTCTCTGGGAATATGCAAATGACAGGAACTCTGGCTGATGTGCCTTTCATGGGGCCTTATCAGCCACCTGGCCAAGGGAAGATTAGTTTAGCCATCAGCAACCAGGACCTCTCTTTAGTCATCTTTTCTTATCTGTTCATAAGCACCACTGTTGATGTATTAAACATAAGAAATCACATATGAACACACGTGAAGCATGTAGTGTGGTGTGCTGGGGTGTGTACCTGGAGGTCTCCTCCCACCCCCCGGAGTCCTCCCTAACACCCACCCCAGCACCCACTGATTTGCCATGGCAGAGACTGAGTTTGCATTTTGTGGAATTTTATGTAGATGGAGCCAGGCAGTGTGTTCTCAGGGCTCATGTCAGTTAGCGTAGTCAGTTTGCTGGCCTGTGCCTCTTGTTGCAGTTGAGCCTATTGTAGCTGGGAATGGACTCCTCTGTCTGGGTTTCGGAGCCATCTGCATCTGGGCCTTATAGACAGCCTCAGTGGAAACACAGGGACTTGTCTGGATGCATGTTCCCTCTTCTCAGGTAAACACTGAGCAGTGGAAAGGGCTAGGTTACATGTTAGTGAGTGAGTGTTTTGTGCTGCCATGGTAGCACCATGAGTTCCAGCTGCTCCATGCCCTGCCCAGCACTGCTGTGGTCAGCCTCTCAGGTGGCCATCTTGTTGGGTGCTTAGTGTATCTGTTTGTACTCCTGGTGCCTGAGGTGCAAGCCATCTCCACATGCACCTGTCCTCTATGGGGAAGGGTCTGGACACTGCGGATGCATGCTTATTTTAATTTTGAACATGGATGTCTGGTTGTTCAGCACCATTTGTTGGACTGTCCACGTGTTGCTTTTGCATCTTGTCAAACCTGATGTTGGACTCAATGCCTAGCCGTCTGTGCATCTCTGCAGCAGGAGCCCGTTCTGACCACCAGCTGCTATGTAGCAACTGAGATGAGCACTGTCAGCTCCCACTCTGTCCTTACTGTCCACGGTCATGCTGGCATTTCCTTGGTGTTTCTGTATAAGTTCTAACACCGGCTTGTCCGTTTCCAGTGTCTTGTGCCAGGGTTTGGTCTGGGACTGTCTCACTTCCAATCCATCTGGAAAGTCGACTTTGTAGGAAGGAGCCATTCTCCTCCAGCAGCTGTGCCTGCCATTTACCTGGGTGCTTGGTGTTGGTCTCAAGGCTCACTCATCCTTTCCTCTCAGGGTGTCCGTGTCATTGCTGAAGATGCTGAACCAGCTGCTGGCCAACGGGTGCTTCGACATCTTCACCACTGAGGAGAAGTGAGTATTTGTTCAGGGCTTCCTGTCTGTGGAGCTTGGCACATTTTATTTCATTTATTTTTTGACATGGGGTCTTGCTGAGTTGCCCAGGCTGGTGCTGAACTCGGGATGCTCCTGCCTTAGCCTCTCAAGTGGCTGGGACGGAGGATGTGCATCACTATGCTTGGTCAGCTCACATTTTAAAGACACAGCACTCAGATCAGGAGCTCAGGATCCAGAGATGACTTTTCAGGGCAAACCTAGTCAGCAGGCATTGGTGGGTGGGGTGAGGTGGGGAGGCACCTCATGTCCAGGTGGGAAGATAGACCTGAGAAGATGAGGTGTCCCCTGTGTCAGGGCTGCTCTGGAAGCTGCTAGAGCCTGAGAGGTGAGAAAGGGCATGGCTGGATGGTGGAGGGGAATGGGGCAGCAGAGCAGGGGGCCGTGAGGCAACAGGGCCCAGGTGCAGTGCCTGTGCCCACCGCAGGTGAACTGAGGCTGGTGCAGCCCAGGGCATGGGATGGGTGCTCCTCCTGTACATGAGCAGTCCCCACCACCAGGTGACATCCCTGAGCTCTGTGACAGTCTGGTGCTGGGCCAGCTTCATGAGTTAATGAGCCAACGTGGGCATGTTTTCTTGCTGCTTTGAAAACCTGGTGAATTCTATGCGGTTGGGCTGGGGACTTCCATATTTCATGAGGACTCTTGAGCATCTATGGGGACAGTTACCTGGAAACAGTCTGACCTTTTTAGAGCTTACTTTTTAAACTGTTGAGGGATTCAGACAGCTGGGTTCTTAGGTTGATTTTTCTCCCCAACCCCCCTAGACTCTACTTACTGCCATTTGGTTTCTGAGCTTTCTGTACCAGCTAGGGGGGAGCTATGTTGGAGCTTTCCTGTCATCTTTTTTGGGTGGTTCTTTCCCTGGCTTTGGGCAGTGTCCTTGTGCTCACATGCTAACCAGGACTTGGGTGAACCCTCAAGGCCCAGGTGCCCCCGGCCTTCATTGCTCTGCCTTGAGAACCTGTATATGCTGCACACCCAGCCGGGGCTGTAGGAGGCATGGCGGCTGCAGGCTCGCCTTGCTGGTTCATGAGTTTCGTTCCGTTTTTGACTATTTTGGGTGAAAAAGGATCTGTTTTTGCGAGATGCCTTGGATGCTCCCCTCTGAATTGTTAGTGTGGCCCACTGATTACCTCATATCTGCTGTTGGAACCACTTCCGCATTCAGGCACACCCAGCTTGGTTGGTGGATGCTAACCCTTTCCCATTCTGCATGATCTGGCAAATACCCTGCCTAAGAGCTTAACACGTGTTTTCTTGGTTTAAAAATTTCAGAATACATTTTGTAAAAAGTAAAAAGAGCTATAGCTCTTTTTATTTCTCTTAATATCTTGTCAATTTTTGCTTTATGGGTTTAGAAACTGTATTTTTGGTGCATACAGATCTAGAGTGGGATATTAATTTTCAAATGGCCCTTTCCACGCTGGAGAAATACTTTGTTTACACACTCCTTTGTCTTATCTTGCTTATTCTGACTGTACACTTTTACTTACATTCAGTTATTAGCAGCGTATGTAGTTTTGTGGAAATTAATCTGACAAGCTTTATCTTTAACTGGGTCCTTTAATCTTCTTGGTTTTAAATTTGCCACTTAGATATATTTTTCTGTTTGTTCTGCATTCCCTCTCTCCCTCTGCCACTTTCTATTTGATGAGTGGAATCATTTTTATCATTCCATTTTCCTTGTGTATCTGTTTGGGGCTTTTCACTCTTTTTCTGTGTTCTTAGTGGTTATCCTAGGAATTAAAACTTTTAGCACATCCTTGACTTACCAAATTCTTATTTTTAATTCTGCCTTTCTTGGACAATGCCAAGGATATTAGAACATGTGAGTTTGACTCCCCTCTGAGTTACATATTATTTCCATTTATTCTTCTCTGTTTATTTTGAATCATCTGTGCCCCTCCCCCCACCGTTTTTTTTTTTTTTTTGGTACTGGGATTAAACCCAGGACCTTGAGCACTCTACCCCTTGAGCTATGCCCCCAAGCCCAAATTATCTACATTTTGTTACCTTTGTCTCATTGCTGTATTTTAAGGTTTCCCCATCATCTTCTTTCTCCCAGAAAGGACCCCTGGTAAGACCTGCTGGTGGTGATGCTTGCTGGCTTTACCTAAAAGCTGTTTGCAGAGGACACTTGTGCCATGTGGCTGAGCTTTGAGTCCTCAGAGCACCACTGGTGTGTGAATTCACAGGGTCTTTGTGGACCAGGGAGCTGTGGTAGACCTGGAAGGTCCCTGACAGAGCCACATGGAAACAGAGAGATAGCAGAATCAGATGTTTGTGTTCTCAAGAGCGGCCACTGGTGGCTATGCTGAGCCCTCATGCAGGCTGGGGACCACAGCCCTCACCAACACCATGGTCACTTGGTCTCCAACAAGCATTTTAGGAAGCTAGAGAGATGCTGGAGGGAGCCAGGTCAGAGAAGGGTGGGGACCTCTGAGTGTCCTGGGGCAAGGCCACCTTTGCCACGTCATCCAGGGGACAGCAGTGTTCTCCTCAGATGGGTTGGCCTTGGAGCTATTGTCACGGACCAACCCAGAAGTACAGCAGTTCTCAGGTCACTGGGAGAGGTGAAGGTAGAGGGGCTAGCTAAGGCTCAGTTGTCCTCCTTCCTGTGACCTGGGCCACCACATGGTCTCACTCAATGCCACGGCACCTGTTGGGTGGGGTCTCTTCTGTTGAGGTCAGTCACTTGGCCCTGTGGTCACCTGGTGATGGCAGCTAATGTGATGCTGTGTGCTGTGGAAGCTCTACTCTAGAACAATGTACTTTTCTTCCAGCCACCACTTTTGTGTGAAGCTGCTTGAGCTTTGTAAGGAAGAAATCAAGAAGTCAAAAGACATCCAGAAACTTCTGTCAAGCATCTCAGTGTGAGTTTTAAGTGCCTCTGGCCTGAGCAGCCAATGAAAGGGATTTGGTGGCTCCAGGTGGGAGGTGTAGTTCTAATCACAAAACTGTCTAAGATCACATGTTCTAATGTCTATTTAAGACAATGGTAACAAAAGGTAAGAATACCCCAGGGGTGCTATCAGCAGTGGCAACTAAAGAGGGTACCGCCAGAAGTGGCCAGATTGCAATCCCTCCCTGTGGGCAGGGGAAGTCATGACAGGAAGGGGGAGTGTGCATCCAGCTGCCATCCTTATTTGAGGCAAATGCAGTTCTCTTGACACACACTGATTGTCTCAGGTACCTCAATCTTCAGAACTCAGGTGGATGGTCCCCCAGGACATACTGGCCTTTGGTCAGACACCTTTATGGGCCCACAGACACCTAAGGGCCAGGGATCATTGTGGGAAGTTGGGCACCTTGCTGATCTTTGAGGATATCAAAGATCAGAGCCTGCTTTCACTGTGTGATACTCACATACCAGCACACATTGCACAGGTGTGCACAGAGGCACATGCACACGCTAGTACACAATGCATAGATGTGCACATGCAGGCCCACAAACGCACAGGTGTGCACACAGGCACACATAGTGCTTTGGGCCTGTTGCCGTGCTCTTTCCAGATCGCCTGTGGGCCTCAGCTTCCCAGCTGGCTGAAAAATCCTTGGGTGGCTAGCTGTGCAGTACAGCCTCACGTCACCCTGCTGGCTTTCCTGCAGGCTCTGTGGGATGGTGCAGTTCTGCGGTGACGTGAGGAAGAAGGTCCTCCTGCAGCTATTCCTCCTCCTCTGCCACTCGTTCCCAGTGGTGAGTGTCTGCCTAGGACCCAGGTCCACACCAGCAGGCCTGCTCAGATGAACACTGTGTAGGTGCACCTTTAGAAGTCCAGGCAGAATGGCATGACAGGCTAGGGAGAAGGGTTCTAGGTGTGAGGCAACCTGGGTCCTAGGTTAGTTTGCCTGTTAGTATGGACCAGAACATGGGCATCTGCCCACAGTTGCTGGCACTGAGCAAGGTGGTGGGGGAGGCCCTGCCAGCCCAGCTCTAGGACTCTAGGTCTCGGGCTGAAGGAACTCACCCACCCCAGGGACAGAGCTCTGCACCAGCTAGGGTTATATTTCCTAGCACTTCTTTTCCTAAAGAGCTCCTTAAATGACCAAAGGTGAGGACTTCATAAAAGGTGAAAGTAATTTTCATGAAGTACAGTGGTTTTTGAGGTGGAGTGGTAGGACCCACAGCTGATCCAGCTTGGAACCATCAGAAATGCAAACTCTCAGGGGCAAGTAAAGGGATTCTGAGACCCCATAAAGCATGGTATCACAGGACACAGAGAAAGAAAGTGGGCGAGCCAGCTTTCCTGGTGGAATGACCCAGCCTGCGGGAGTCCCCATCTTGCTCTCTAACAAGGGTTGTGGGGCCAGCAGAAGGTCTTCTTCTTTGCTACACACTCCATGGTAGCTGAGGTCTTTTTGAATCAGGGTAGTCAGCTCCCTCCATTTTTGGGGCTTTGCAGGACCCTCATTTTCCCTGGGGGTGATGGTATGTCCTTCTACTGATGTGCTCTGTTCCTGCCCCAGATCCGGAAGGCTGCAGCGAGCCAGGTGTACGAGATGGTGCTCACTTATAGTGACATGGTGGATGCAGACGTCCTGGAAGAAGTCATGGCTGTGCTCAGTGACACAGCCTGGTAAGTGGGGTCTGCTTAAGCCTGGTACTGTTCCCTCACAGCCTCTTGAGGAGAAAGGGGGAGTTCTTAGTCCTTGATGGCTGGCTTCTGGCCTTCATATGGAGAACTCTGGCCTCACACAGGGCCATGGCCAGGAGATAGGCATCTCCTGGGGCTTCAGATGGGAAAATGTTCAGTGTGAAATTGTTTTTCCTCCCGGAGTTTGTTGTGAGTGAAAGCCCCCTGCTTGTCAGAGGCTGGTGGCTTTTTTTCTACAGCTGGGCACATGGCCGTCTGTGTGCCACTGGTACTGACACTGGGGAACAACAGCCCCCCTAGTGGTTCAGAGTGTCAGAAATGCAGGGAAGCTATTGCTCCTGGGTTAGGGATACGTGAGTGCCAGTATATGTGGGTGGGCATTAGGTGGCTACAGCAGCTGCTGCCCCTATTCTTCCCACCACGAGGGTCCTGTGGCCTTTGCTCTGCCTTGACAGGCCCTGGGGACATGTCTCAGAAGTCAGGGGTGCAGGAAAATGTCCCTGTCTGCCCTGAAGCCCACCCCTGCCTCAGTCAGGGTATATGGAGAGTGGGAGAGTGGCTGACAGTGTGGGGCACAGGTGCCTGGGCCAAGGTCTGGGGCTGGAAGCAGCTGCAAACAGGGACTGTGGCAGTCCCAACAAGCACTTAGGTGATGCTTCCTGTGATCCAGAGACTGTACGTACAAGTACATGCTGTCACATGCAGCTGTGTGCACACAACTGTCACATGCTATCACGTATGTGCCCAGCTGCCCACACAATTAGATACACATGCATGCAGCTAGGTGGGCTGAGGAGCTGCTTCTGCCCCTTCTTATTCTGATGAGGAAGATGACATGCTGACCCCAGAACACTGGCAGCAGGACTGTTGGGATAGGCTATGTGGTATGTCCACAGGTGTCCCTCAGAACAGTGGCCTCCCCAAGGTCTCAGGCCAGGATGCAGCCTCCTGCCTGGACAAGACCTGTGAGGGCCTGGAAGGGCAGAGGGCTTCAGGGCTTCCTTGAGGTCTCCTGGACTTGCAGGGGTGGACGTTTTTGTGCCTCAGCAGGAACCTGTCTCAGCCGCCTTCTGACATTGGAGGAGCTGGTGGTCACAGCATGGCACCAGGGCTACCCTTTCTCATCTGTCCTGCTTTCTGAGACCTGTGAGGCCTGCTGTGGGGCAAAATCTAAAACAGCTTGAACAAGGGCACTCAAGAGATGAGTGGCCGACACTAGGGACACCTGGGTGGGTCTGCTCTCTGTTCCATTGAGGGTGGAGCTCGGGGGAGGCTCTTCTGTTAAAATAACTCCAGTCTTTAAAAACAGCTTCTTGTGTCACAACAGAAAAACATGTTGGATAGTTCTGTTTTTAATGAAAGCAGTAAATGGCTGAATTCCAATTCAAGTAAAGCTTCTGGAATCCTCACAATAAAGCCCATGCACACCTTTCTGTAAAGCCCTTGTGAAGACATCTTCCTCAGGCTGTAGGTTCGCCTGGTGTCTTGAGTTGGCATGGAGCCTGTGCCACACTTGGCACATCCGCGGGTATGTGGCTCACCCTTCCTCTCTTCTTTAGGGATGAGAAGCTGCCAGTTGTAAGAGAGCGGCGGAATCGCTTGTGTGACCTTCTTGGAGTGCCCAGACCCCAGCTAGTTCCCAAGGTAATCCCTGTCACTGCCCAGCACTGTGGGGACAATGTGGTGCTGATGCTGTCTACCTCTTGAGCTTTGGAGTCCATAATGTTCTAGGACCCGCAGTCCGGGTCAGCTTGTTACAGTCAGTGTGTCCACATGGCCTGTCCCTCTCCTGTCACTGCCCACGTCTTCCCTGGTCCCATTGGGCATGCTGATGTGGTGGCCTGGGCAATCTCTGTGTCCTCATGCTGCTGGTTGCCAGGTCTGCAGCTCTTGGAGGATTCATGTTGCCCCAGCTCCTCCCTCCTCTAGACTGACAGATCCTTCCTTCCTTATGTGGGAGGGAGGCCTGGCTCCTGTGCCCATGTCCATCCTCACCACCTTCCACTCTGAGTCCCGTTTTCCAGGTTGTCACTGGAGGGGTTGGGGTGTCCACAGTATGCAGGCTCAGTGCTGTCATTGGTGCCCTTCAGACCTCTTCCTGCGTTCTCTATCTGTGGGGTCTGTCATGTATTCTGCACGGGGCAGACATCTGCCGCAGGCTCCTTTCACCTTTGAACCAAGCACATTCAAGCTGCTGCTTCCCCTTCTTTTACTGTCTCAGATCTTTGCCTCCTCCCAGGTTACCTACGCAGGTGGTCTGATGTTTCCTCATAGAAATTCAGAGTCCGCCTGGGACTGGTTGTTGTGGACGGGTTAGGCTGTGTTTCCGTGTCCCCTCTGCTCTGGGCCGAGCACGTCATCACCACTGACCTGTCAGGTGGCCACATGTGTGTGGCTCTTTGGATTCTATCTATGTTTCCTGGATCTTTCTGTCCCTCCATAAGCCAGGCTCAGTGTGTCTGATGGAGATGGAGAAGGCATGTTGATGGTGCCTTCCTGTTTCCTTCTCTCCAAGATTGTCTTGTTGGCCCTTCAGCTTTTCTTGAACTTTTAGAACCAGTGTGTCAGTTTGCACTCGCCTGCCAGGCTTGCCTGCCTTTGCTGTGTCCAGGTGGAGGGAACCCAGGCCTCCAACCCTGGCCAGGCTCATTTGCCCCTTGCAGCTTCCTGGCCTTTGTCTCAGAGCAGAGCTGTTTCACCTCCTTGTGACTGCTCTTGGTTCAGCCTCTGATGTTTTCCCTCTGCATCTCAGTTTGGGAAGTTCCTGCCCCCCTCCATGCTGGCTGAGTCGAGCTGTCCAAGGCCTTCCTCACCGATAGGCACTGCCTTCGGATTCCTGCCTCTGCTCTGTCCCAGCTTCTGTGCTCCCACTCACCTCATTGCACCCCCTGGGCTGTTTTCAATTTACAGCCTGCATCTAGTCTGTCTGATGCTTGTTCTGTTTGTCGGTAGTGCTGTTTCTTGGCACATCCCGTAGTTTTCCTTGGGAGCCAGGTGTGAGCTAAGTGGTTTTGGCGAGATGTCTCTGGATGGAGCCGCTTTATTGATGTTCACTGTGGTGTTGGTCCCAGGGGCTTTCGGTTCCTTCCGCTCCATTTTGTCTCTACTCTTGTCTTCCTGAAGGGCCCGAGTCCTGCAGCTCTCTGAGCCAGACCCCAGCTTCATGCTGGAGCTGGTGAGGGCAAAATAGTGTGGGGAGCATTCTATAACTGTTCAGTCAGCTTCTATCCTCGAGCTGTGGCTGGTCTATGTCCTTCCTGGTGCTCCTTTCATTTCCCCTTCTGTTAACCTGTTGTACAGTTCTCCTGCCGTCTGTCTGTGGTTATGTTGAAGATGACCCTCTTTCTTAATAATCACAGTCTGCAGGAGTCAGGCAGTGGCTTGGTGCCACCTCTACCCCTTGGCCTTCCGGCTGGAGTTGGCTTCCTGTTGGGTCTGCTCCTCCCCTGACCTTCAGCACAGCCCTGTGGGCACTTGACATCTCTGAGGAAATTCTCTCCTTTTCCTTGCCTCCCTTATGTGCTGGACTGAGTCCCTAGGCCCGAGCCTCTCCCTCACTGGAGCAGTAGTGTCTATATAGGGCGTGGACACCAACCTAGAGGTTTCCAAGTAGCACCTCCAGGAGCAGTGACGATGGGCTACCTGCTGTGGCGCAGTCTCACCTATGTCCTTATTTAGAGAGAGTGTGAACACATCAGATGTACAAATTAAATGTGCTTTTTATGTTCTCATTAGGGAAACTTTGAACATGCAGGAATGAAGCTAAGGAGAGTAGTTTAGTGACACTGCCCAGACAAAGCTGAGGCCACAGAGCCACCTCCACGTGGCTCAGGCTCCCAGGGTCTGGGATGTGGCTTTCTGCAGGAACACAGCATGCATTTCTCCCCACACAGGGGCCAGAGGCTGGGGGTGGATGAGGAGGCAAGACTGACCAACCTAACACTCATGTCTCTCCCACAGCCCACAGTCACTGAAGCCAGTCCTGGGAGCTGAGTGGCCTATGGCTGAATGTCCAGCTCAGAGGGAGGCACTGAACGCTACAGCAGCACGGAAACCTGGTGCTACGTGGCCTGTGTCGACCGAAGTATGGCTGCTGGTGCACCTGCTGCCAGGCCTGGGAGGCCGTCACCAGGCAGTGGCATTTCATCATGTGCACACACTGCTCTGTATGCTTCTGCCTTAACACAATGCACTGCCCATAAAATCCTGTACCAAGTGGTTCCTGCCTCTGCCTCTCTCTAGGGCTGATGCGTGAGGGGGCTGGGAGAACCCTGTGGGCTGGAGGAGGTGATGGGCTTCCCCTCTTTCTGGAGGCTTTGGTGGGGCTAGGGAGCAGGGCAGGGCTGGTCATAGCCACTGAGATGACGGTAAGTTGCATGGTGGTGTTGTCAAGCTGTGGTGGCAGGTGTGGGCAGCTGTCCCCCACATGTGTGCTTTAGAGACCACTGACAGCCAGGCATGCAGCCCAGCTGTTTTACAGAGGTCTGAGTAAGGGACTGGCAGAATACAGCATGTCCCCTTGAACAGTGTGACTCTTCTGTTCCTGCCTGTGCCTTTTTTGTGTCTTTTCACACCTGTGCAGAATGGATACTGGGCCTCTTAAGGGAAGCTCCTCCTGCTCATCTGTCCTGTTATGGCAGCCCTGGGTCTCACCATGTCATTGCTTGGGAAGGGTGGCCAAGCAGTCCCAGAGCAAGTGTCCTCTCTGGGCCACTGAGGTTGGATGAAGGAATGGTGGCAGGAGAGTTGGCAATGCTGCCACATCAGAGCTATGAGCCCAGGACTATGACGACAACCTTTTGCTCAATTTAGCAGCCTGCTCCTCAGGGTGGCTGGGGCATATCCATGGGGTTCAGCCACTTGGCTCAGGGGAGTCAGGCTCTAGGGTGTACAATCTGCCAACTCTGAGGAGTCACTTTCTAGGCCTGGGTTAAGCCACCAGGCCTCTGACTTCTTTGTGACCAGTGGCCTTCAGCCCTGGAGGAGCCTGGGCATGTGAGTGGGGTTCTGACTCTTTGTTCTAGCTGCAACACATGCCTCCCTCCTGGACTGTGATCTGGGCTCTTCATGAACCAGGTGTAGCCACGTTCACGTGTGGGAAAGGCTCTGCTGTCCGGTCTGCTGGGGAGAGGCAGGCGGCTTCTGAGGAGAACAGAATGAACTGGTTTTAGTGTAATTTAAAAACATCAATTCCAGAGGAGACAGCATTTTAAACCCAGAGACGGGTCAGTTAATTATAGACCTGTTGGCCTAGCAAAGCAGTTCCACTTTCCTTATAACTGTGATTCAAGGAAAAGCCATGTCCCCTGACCAGACATCTGGGTGGAATCCCATCCCTCACCAGATACTTGTTCCTTGCAGACACCTGGTGGCCCAGGAACCTTCTCCAGCAGCACAATGTGTGTCTGGAGCTCCTAGGTCAATGGGAGCCCTTCCTACTTACAGCTTCATGACATCCAGGTGGACATGGCCAGTGAGGACCAGTGTGGCGAGTGGAGCAGTGGGGTCAGGAAAGTTCTCTGAAAGTGCATTTGGGAAGGAGCCCCGGGGACAACAGCACATGCCTGGCCAAAGATGAGCAGGCCCAATGAGTCCACAGAGCAGCAGGAAGGTAGCACAGGAACAGAAGGTACAAAGGAAACTTGGGGCCACCTGCCCGGGACAAAGCACACTACAGGGGTCTGGGACTGTGTGCCTGGGACATAGTGTGTGAGGGGAGACAGGGCTGCTGTCCAGCCACACCTGTCCAGCAGGAGCCCTGGGGACTCAGGTTCCTGCTGAGCCTCAAGTCTAACTGTAAATTCTGATTATGATAGCAGGATGAGGGAGGATGAAAGGCCCTGGGTAAAAATCTAATGGGAAATGTAACGGGGACCTTAAACAGCTGCATACCAGTGTGGGAGGAATCCTCACAGAATTCCTTCCTGCACTGAGGGGTGGAAGGGATGCATCTCCCAGAGCCTGTGTGCTGCCCGAGTGAGTCCGAGACTCCTAAGATGGAGCCTCAGCAGACTTCCTGCTCCACATGGCAGGTTCTGACCCAGCAGGGGATACAGGGTGATTTATACAGAGCACATGAAGACAAACCACCACAGCATCAACAAAACCAAAAGGACTGGTACTGCCGGTTCAGGTACAAAAGCAAATGGGTAGCAATTGTCAAGAGACTGGACAAAACGAAGCGCTCCTAGGAACAAAAAATGTGAGAAGTAAAGGTGAAAGGTCAGTGTAAGTTATACTCCAGCTACATGGGGCTGTCAGAAGAGGTCACCCAGAGGGGCAGCTGGGAGACATGCCTACACTGTCCCTGGGTCTCAGAAGGACCTGGTGTAAATGCTGCACTCCAGTTAGACACAGCAGGCCCAGGCAGGACGAGCTGAAGAAGGTAAGGGAGACAGTGGGCAGCAGCTCCCCAGCATTGGGCTCTGGCGCTGAGGAAAAAGTGAGATGGGGGTCACCAGAGAAATTCACCTTAACCGATCCATGTATGCAGTATAGCATTCTCATGAACTGAGCCTTTCTAACTCATGGTGGTTTCTTCATCTTGGCCCTATTAGCATTTGGGGCTACCATGACCATTGCAGCCTGCATGCCAGTTGTGACACAGTTGTGTCCAGACACTGCCAATGCCTCCTTAGGCACGCCTGTCCCCAGCTGAGACTGCAACTCTAGTGGCAAGCTTTAGGCAAAAGGAAAACCATCCCAGTTAGATGGTGTCAACTGCAGGGAGGGTGCTGAGAGCAGTAAGGAAACTGACTGTGTGGTCAAGAGCATGTGGCTAATCTGAGTGTTTTGCATGTAGAATCCCTTCAGATGGACAGGAGCAGCAGGAGAGCATCTCAGGTCCTGGGGACAGGGAATCCCTGTCATCGTGGTTAGGTGTGCCTGCCGACCTGCCAAGGGCCACCCCAACAGGAGCTGGTGTACACCATAGCAGAGAAGTGGTATGACAGGGAAAAAACACCCTACCAAAGAATGGCAAGAAAAAGTAGGCAACCTGCAAAAAAATAAAACTTTAGAAATGAATATATCAGCACACACAATGTGAGTGTGTTAAATACTCTGTTTAAATGACATAAATGTCCTATCAAAGAACTGCTGGGTGCAGTGGTATATGCCTGTAATCCCAGCTATTTTGAGGTGGAGGCAGAGACAAGATGATCACAGTTTGAGGCCAGCCCTGGCAAAAAGTTATCAAGACCTTACCTGTAAAATAGCTTAAGTGATAGAGCACTTGCCGAGCAAGCACAAAGCCTTGAGTTCAAACCCCAGTGCTACCAAAAAACAAAAGGGACAAAGACTCTTGGGCTGGATGAAACACAGCTGTGTGTGTTCAGAAGTGCACGCCTAGAACAAAAGAGAAGACAGTCGAGGAAAGAGGCGCCAATCATAGCTGGCAAAGAACCAGGTCCCATACCAGGAGATGCCTGCTCAGTGTGCCAGGAAGCAGGGATCAGGCAGTGTTGACCAAGGTGAGATACTCCAGCTCAGAGAACAGGATGACAGGCCTCTGCCCTCGTGTGGACCTGATTATAAAAGTAAGATTCAGGCCTGGGGTGGTGACATATGTCTATAATCCCAGCACTCAGGAGGAGGATCGTGCAATTCAAGGCCAGCCTGGGCTACATAATGAGACCATAACTCGATAAGTAAATAAACAAAGTAGCCAGATGCAGTGAGTCACATCTGAAATCCCAGCTACTCAGAGGTGGAGACAGGAGGATCAAGGTTTGAGACCAAGCTAGGCAAAGTTAGCATGGAACCCTATCTGAAAAACAAACTAAAAGCCAAAGGGCTTGGGGATGGAGCACCTGCCCAGCAAGCACAAGATACTGAGTTCAGTTCCCAACGCCATAAAATAAAAACCCACAAAAAATAAAAACAAGAGCCAGGCAAACCCACTGCCTGTGTGTCAGTGACATTGAAACAAAAAACTAGTGAGGATGGACTGAAACTGAAGAAAAGCTTGGCTTAGGTCTAGAACAGAGCTAAAATTTTGATATCAAAATTATAAAAGTATAAAAAAGTTATAAAGGAAGTTACAAAGCATTTGATCAAAGTTAGTAAAACACTGGCTGTGAACTACAACATGAGGAACTCGCCTGAGGTGGTACTCAAGGGGTTCTGAGAAGGGGGAGTCAAAGGAAGCAGAGAAACTGAGTCAGTGTGACAGGGAATTGTGCAAGTGGCGAGGTTCAAGAACCCCTGTAATGCTTCAGTGCAGACCCACCTGTGGTGGCCGCCTTGGCCTCAGCTGAAGTGAAGGAAATCCTGGCCTTCCTGCAGGTGCAGTGACCTCAGGTTGTCTTCAAACTCGCCCCCTGTGAGGTCCTGTTGGGGAGATCAGGTCTGGATGGGCAGGGCCTCCTCCCACTCCCTGGGTCCCCTGCATGGGGTTCGGGGTGCTTGTGTCCACCTAATACATGGTTTACTGTGAATTTCTGTCCCTCTGTTAGTAGGGGAGGGGACAGGAGGGGACAGAAAGAGACTAAGGGGCAGAGAGAGCAGCAACAGGCACTGTCAGTAACTGGTCACTTCTGTGGGTGGGAGTCCAAGAGGTGCCCACACTGTTTGGCCTGACCTCTGCTCCTCTACAGAAGGCAGCTGACCCTCTTGCTCTGTTGGCAGACATGCCTTCCCTCCTCACCTCTGTTCTTGGAACAGTGGTCCTCACACCTCTGCAGGGTCACCATCTGCCTGCCTGTCTGATCCCCTCTGGCCTCTGACACCTGTCCCTGCAGAAGGACAAGGGCTCCTGTGTCTTGGCCTCGGCCCGTGGTCTAAGCCTAAGCCTTCTGCATGGGGCTGGCAGGTGTGGGGAGATACTTCTTAGAGAATGTAGCTCCTGAAGAACAGCCCAGCCTGTGGCAGACACAAGTCTTGGGTATGTGGCAGGACACAGAGAGACCACCCTGCTCCAGGGGGGTTGTCTGTCTGTCCTTGGGTTAATATAGGACTCTGAGCCTGGCTGTGCCCCCAGCCTGCCTTGTTCCATCACTGCTGTCACCAATGGACTCTGGCTAGAATTACTTGAGTAGAAATGCAGAAATGTCCATGCTCTCTTCCACCCACTGCCTGCTCCAGGCCTTCACCGCCCTGACCCATTTATAGAAGAAACACTGGGACTGGGACCAGCACAGGCCAGAGTCTGCCCAGCAAGCACTGATGCCTTCTTAAACATGGTGTCACTAAATTGGATGCTCCACACGTCACATATTCATCCCCCTGAGACTGAAACAGCAGCCATGAATCATAAGGCTCAAAATCAGGAAGGATTAGCATCCAGAAGATGTGGAGATGTCCAAGTCTCCAGAGACACACAGTCCAGCAGAGAAATGAGGAAATCCTGATTAGAAAAGTTGCAAAGAGAAAATCCCAGGGTCCAGCAGACCAAATGTGCAGCTTTGGTAATCAGACACTCAGAGCCAGTGAGAGACCGTGTGCTCGCAGAACAAGTGGAAACTGAGTCTGATGTCCATATGGGTGGCCCCCACGGCTGGGAGCCCTCTGTCTCTGGCCCCAAACCCCCCCAACCTGCACTTCTCTCCTGAGATGTACTGAGGAATGGGGGTGTGTGTGGCAGCACTGTGACAGGCCTGGGTCCTGACGTGCTCAAGGGGTCCAACAGTCCATACCACATGCCATGCCATGCGCGAACTCAGACATGTTGAGTGAGGGGAGATGACGTGAGAAGACAGGCTTTGTGCATAGGAGTGACAAACAGCAGCCACTGTGTGGTTAGGGCGTGCATTCCTTGTGCCCACTGGGCACACACTGCCCTGTGAGGTAAAGTGCTGTATCTTCCCGCTGCCTGGGCTCTCCCTGGGTCTGGGCACTGCTGGGTGGCAAGCACTTTGCCCATGATTGGACATCACGTCCAGGATGACGCTGCATTGTTCTTAAGGCTGTAAATGCCATGGCTTTGTGGTTTCTGTCCTGTGTTCCCTTAAGACTATAAAAACAAGCAGAGGGTCGAGTGTGACCTGCTGGCCAGCATGTGCCAACCCTGTTGAGCCCATTTTCACAGTAAATGGTTTATTTAAAGGAGAGGAATTCTGAAATAAGGAAGGAAGACCAGCCTGATGTAGGCATCAGACAGCTGTGGCGACCCGTGGCACTGGCACGTGAGCAGATGCAGGACTCTCTTCCCTACCAAGTCCACGACAAACCCCATGCACTCTGCCAGCACAGGAAGGTGGCGTTCCTCCTGGAGAATAGTGGGTTCCTCCATGAGTGAGGCTGGGACAATTCAGTGTCCAAATGGAGAGGAAAGGGATTCCTATTTTTAATCTTTTCAGTATCAAAGACAATAAAAAATAGAAGTCCTAGAAGCAGACGTCGATGGTATTTTTTCGTTTTGCCATCAGGAATGGCTGCCTTAGAATGTCCAAAGTCCATAAAAGGAAAAGTCGAGTAATTATTATCTACATGGCAAAATGTCATGTGTTTAAAAATTTAAACAAATGACACTGGAATCTGCAACACATCACAGAGGTCTGTTTTCCTCACTGTGTTAAGAAAAATGCTGACAGGCTGGTGGAGTGGCTCAAGAGGTAAGAGCACCTGCCTAGCAAGCATAAGACCCTGAATTCAAATCCCAGTGCCACCAGAAAGAAAGAAAAATGCTGACAAACCACTAGAAAATGGGCCAAAGAGATGTTTCCTGCGGGATGGGGCTGTGAGGAAGGGCCTCCTGTCACATGACCTCACCGCTGCTCTGTTGTGTCCCAACATAGCTGCTAGTCATCTGCTGCTGCGTGACAACTCTACCAGTGGAGTGACATGCCACATCCACATGCACTGGTCATGCCATTTCTGGGGTCTGGCCCAGGCCTAGCCATGATTTGTCCTGAGATGAGCCCTTGTGGATTGGAAGCTGTCAGGAGGGGGAGCTTGAGTCCACGCATGTCTTCCTTCATCAGCATGGCTCAGCCAGCTCCATCCACCAGCCACTGTTCCCCCAGTGACCAGATGTGTGCACGGCCCCCTTGCCTGGACTCCCACCACCTGGTGTCCCCAACTGAGGGTCTCCACATACTCCAGAGGGAGCAGAGAGTGTGGCATCAGTGTCTTGGCACTTCCTGGGGCTGGTGACAGGGTTTGCCTTACCCCCTCACTTTGTGGAGTCCATCATAAAAAGGGAGAAGCTCTTCAATCTTTCAGAAAGAAAGGGGAGAGGAAATGACTTTCCAGCAGCATTTTAGTAACGAGAGTCTTAGGAGCAAGACCAACCTGCACCCAAGAGTGGACAGGACAGGTGGGCAGGCTCCTTCCACAGTAACAGGGAACATCCCAAGTGTGGCCAGCTTCCAGAGGCCAGCAGTAAGAGGTGTGTTTTGAGAAAGACACCACTGACAAGTGATGCCCACCTTCCAAGGGGCCTGGATGAATTGGAGGTGCAGGTCTGCTTAGCACGGCCGTGGACTTGGTCACCCTGCCAGTTCCACCAGGGACTTTGAGGAAACTGACAATGGAGAGGAAGAGCCAAGGTCAGGCAGGCAGGGCTCCCATCCAGCAGGATACCACAACGGCAGTGATCTGAGCTGGAGGATGACCCAAGAAGGGGTGGGTCTTGAGAATGAGGGCACTGGTCCTTCCAGATGGACTTGGGTTCTACTGCAAGGGGTGCTTTGTGTTAAACATGAAGTTGCCTGTAGGAAATAACTTCCTGTGCAGGACAGTAAAATGTCACCATAAAATCAGCCGCTGCTGCCACTTTAAAGGGAAGAGGCTGTGAAGACTCCTGGAGAGGGAACATCCACCACACATTGACCAACTAACCAAGAGTGTGCAGATCAAAGGAGACCTCAAAGTCAGAGCAGGACCAAGGAGGCCACAAGGATGGGTGCTCCCAGGAGGCATCTCAGCCTCCATAGGAAGCTCACTACCACTGTGTCACTGCTCAGGCAGCAAAACAGGTCCATTTTCTTGACAAGTCATGAGATACTGTTTAGCACTGACCACAAATGACCCTGATGTCCTCTAAACAGGAGTATCAGGTGCCTGTGCCCACACAGCCAGGATGGAGGAGATTCCTAGCATCTCAAACAGTTGCTGTCAGCTCTGTCATGTGCAGACAACACGGCAGTTGAGTGACATAGACAACCACACTGTGGACACGGAGATTGGGCCTGCAAGTTCATGAGTTCTGACAAATGTTGGTTTGCAGTGTTTAAAGGAAGCCTGGAAGAAGTCCAGGCTTATGAGGGTGCCACCCAGGTTCCCTCCCACCACTATGTCCCATGAGGTCAGGGCAGGAAGGCAATGCCAAGCCTGAGACTCAGAAGCCCCACACCGTAGCCTACCACTCACCAGCTTCACACAGATGACAAAGGGTGGCTGGGCAGCTCGGAAGTGCAAGATGGGGATCCGTGGCTTGGGCCTTTCCTGGAGGGAGATGGGTTGGCCATAAGAGTCCTTAGATTCCTCATGAAGACAGGGCCCCTGTGGCCTGTGCCAGAAACGGCCCTGTGGTCAGGTGGTAGATGGGATCTCAGGCCAATCAGGGCAGGAAGGACAGCTACTCCCTGGTCTCCAGCAGCCCCAGCCACCTTACAGAGCTACACCTACAGAACCAACTGTGGTGGTTTGGCCTCAAGACCCAGGACAACACACAGGGGTGTCTCCCCAAGGAATGAGGTACGGGTGTCCAAGGGCCCTGGAGACTTGGGGGATGCATCTGCTGGTGGGGCCCAGGTGGCTGTTCTGGGGGAGGTCACCTCTCCCGGGAAGGTGACCCACATACCTGAGTGTCCTCATAGCAGTAGAAGCCCTTCCTGATTTTGTTCTCATCCACATCACAGAAGGCAACCACCTGGGGTAAGCACAGACCAGCAGCTTCAGGGACTGGGTCTGTGCTGCTGGGTAGAGGCAGGGAGGGTGGAGAGAATGGGGAGGGGATAGGCTCACCTTGTGTTGGCTGGCGGCTGTCAGGCTACGGTACAACCTGCGCCCCTGCTTGCCTGCATTCCAGATGGTGAAGGATGCCCAGCGAGGTAGGGCCTGCTCCTCCAGGAAGTGGACACGGTGGGTCCAGATGGTTGTCCTGCAGCCAGGGGAGAAGGGGCAGCTGAGGCTAGCCAGGTGCTGGGGGCTCCACCTTCCCCTTACCTGCCCTCTTGGCTCTGGAACACGCATATAGGCATCACCAATGCACACTGTGGCTCTTCCTGCTTGTGTGAAGTGGACACCAGGCCTGGCGCCAAGTCCTCAAGCCGTCTGCCACAGCTGGAGACCACCAGGAGCCACCATGTAGCTCCATGGCCTGTGGGAACCTCAGGGCCAGCAGGCTGGCATGTTCTCCAGGCAGGACCCCTCTCCTCTGTCCTAGAGATGTGGCCCCTGATGGGTTCTCTCTACGGCCACTGGGCAGCTGCCAGCTCTAACAAATGGCTATTTTCAACTTTATGGGGACAGGAAGGGCCTATCGTCTCTCTGGCCTCAAATCCTAGACATGGAGCCATCTCTACCGAATTAGAAGGTTAAGGGGAGTCTCCTGGATGTAACATGGACCAAACACCACAAGTCCAATTTCTCAGAGAAGTCATCCTGCGGAAGGGTCATATCCCACCACGTAGTCATGCATTCACATCAAGAAGTGACTTGCTGTCTCAGGGTCCCCTGTTTAAAACAGAAACCATGATTTCTCTGGACCATCCCATAGATGTCCCCTTCCCAGAACAGGCAAACTTGCCCCCAGGCAGAGGGCCAGGACTGTGGTTCTCCCAGGACAGCTTCTTCCCTTGACCCCACTTGACTGCTGGCTCTGTCCCCTGTGCCATGATCCCCATGCATTCAGGGACCTCTCAAAGTGTGCACAGGGGATGGGGCGAGGAGGGAGCAAGTAGGCTGGACACACAATGGCCGGATGGTTCTTGTCTGTGCCCACAATAGGGCGGCTTTTGCCAGCTCATTATTTGCTGCAGCCTCCACCCATCTTGAACATTTTAATTAGGGCTGTGCTGAGCAGCCACGACTTTGAGGAGGATTCCCCAGGGCTCTGGGATCCATGTGGATGAATAACATCCAAATTCTGGACCTTGGCCTCTGTGGCCATGTAGCACCTTATTTCTAAGAAAAACACAGGCGGGTACACTTCAGTCCACACAAAACATTCCTGGTGTGGCTACATGCGCAGCTCTGCATCACCCAGGGGACAGAAGACCTTCCCAAGTGAGAAGCTGGCCACGCACCTCGGGTCCAATGGTTGGGTGAAATCCTTCACACAGGAAGAGACCCCAGCTCCCCACAAGAAAGCCCACCCCCCTTTTTTGTCAGTACTGGGGTTTGAACCTGGAGCCTCATGCTTCCTAGGCAGGTGCTCTACCACTTGAGCCACATCTTCCAGCCCTAGAAAAGGACCTTCTGACAGTTTTCCTTTAGAGAACAAGGGGTATGTCAGTCCTAGAGGTGACCCCAATCTGAGAAGCAAAGTGGAGCTGGGTGGGGTCAATGGCAGAAGCAGGCCATGCTGTTCAGGGTCCCCAACAAGAGTCGCAGATGCTATAGGCCCATTCCAGATTCCATCCTGAAGACGTACAGGATACACATGTCCTTACCAGGGGCGCGTGAAGGTCCAGGCAAAGCAGACCCTTTGGGACCCTGGCCTGCCAACCTCCAATCTCCTCCTGACTGAGGTGAGTCCTCTGTATGCAGCAGGGACTCTGGTGAAAGTCCCTGCTCGGGACAGCCCACTGCAAGGACTCAGAGCGGGGTCCATATTGAGGACAGGGCACAGCCATTCCATTGGGTATCCCTGTTGGGGGGAAAAATCCCAATCTGACCTTGCTTCACTCCCTGTATGGGAGGATGGTGGGTCTAACTGTGGTGGGCTCCAGAAGAAAATGGACCTCTGTAACACACTCTGTCCCCTCCATGCCCTTGGCATCCTGAGTCTTCTTAGGCAGTAGCTGGCCTGGATACTATGGCGTGTTACATATGACGGAAATTTATAAATGGCTGACAAGAACACATCTGCATCTCAGTAAGTGTTTCTTTATGCTGGCTGGGCTTCTCTAGGGAACTCCCCTTTGGAGAACAGACTCTTCGGATGCCTGACACACCTATCTTCCTGCTGAGAGGAGGCTGTGGCCTCATTTTAGAGCCAGGGGCAGCAGCCAGGGGCATTGGGTTTCCCAGATCCACATGTCAGCATTTCCAGAACATTCTGGGAGGGGCTGCAGGATCACAGACACCACTGCACCAGCAGCATGAGTCCCAGAGGGTCCAAAGAGGAGGGGAGGAGGAAAGGGCCAGCTGGGTGAGAAACACTCCCCTTTCTAGGAGGAGGGCACGACTCTCAGTCAGCAGCATCTGTGACAGCAATAGCCCTCATGGAAAGAAGCATAGGACCCACAGCTGTCCCAAGCACTCAGGAGGGTGGATAACCCACCGGTCTTGGTCTGGTGCACTGTGGGTGCAGCACTGTACATGAGCCTTGGCTGTTTACAAAGAGGAGGACCTACTTCTCCAGGTCAGGGCTCTGTGGGGCTCCATATCTGGTTGCTTGGCTCCTGCTTCCAAGGTGCATCTTGTTGCTGGATCCTCACATGGCAGAAGGGATGGATTGGGCAAGGTCAATACTTTGATGAGGCACAAGTCCACACAGTATGGGAACGAAGTCCAGGGCAGAAGCTTCTATGAAGATTTCCAGCAATGCTGGGAGAAAGCAACTTACAGAGGGCAGGCTTCACACAGGTTAAGCACACTGGTGAGATGCATGTGTCGTAAAGTATAAAGGTGTGGGCAATGTTTGATTTCCTAATCATGTCTTTTGGTATCAAGTATTTCATACAAAAATGCTAAGTGACAATGCAGCCATTGTCAATTTAAAGTAAAAAGGACAGAACTGAGTCACCACTGGAGGGCTTCCAACAGAATTTGGACAATTGCCTCTTCAGCAAGCCTGAGGTTATAATTAAGGCTGTCACCTTGGGAGGTGTTGCAACCCACAGCTCAAAACTTTAATCCGACACAGAAACTCACATTAGATCACTTATTTTGTGTTGTGGGTGGCAAAGCCTTATGTTGCAAACATGAAAGAAGAGCCCTGCACACAGGTGATGAGATGCATGCGGCCAGCTCTCGGGCCTGAGCCTGGATTCCTCTCACTGGCCCATGGTTGGTGGGCTGTGATCATCACCCAGGTGGCTGTGCCTCACAGACCAGGACAGGAAGGACCTGCACAACCTAAAGCCCACACACACTCATGTGGCCTGCAGATGATGGCAGAAGAGAGTGAGTGTCCAGCATCTTAGCTGACCAGTGACATACTGAACAATGATGAGTAGAAATGAGAAATGACCTGGGGGGAGGATGTGGCTCAGACGTAGTCCATGAAATCCCCTCCTGCTATGGGTGCAATCAGCCCATCAGATGGGTATCCTGGGTCAGCTTAAAGCAAAAAAAAAAAAAAAAATGAGCCTTCTGAGGCACCAAGACATGACCTCCAGCTCACACAACCATGGCCTCTTCCCCACATGACCATGGCCTGCACGTAACACAAGAGAGAGGGAGGACATTTGACCTTCATACTAGTGCTTTCAGGCTTAGACTCCTTCCAAGGACACTGTTGTGCCTTCTATATCCCATATACCACCACCTCCTCGGTGGGAATCCCATTTCCTACTGACCAAACTGAGTCTTACAGCAGATCTCTGACCCAGTCACATGTGTGCCCCATCGACCATGTCCTTGACCATACCAGCGCTTCACACATGACCTGGGCCTGACCAGCCAGGACCTCATACACGATATGGGTCAAACCAGTCATGACCTCACATGTCCCTGGGCCTCCCTAGATGTTTTAGAACCTGATGCGATCTACTTACTCGAGGACAGAGTGTGTGGCTGCATGCAGGTGGTAGCGGTAGAGGAGCAGGCTATGGTCCACCCGAAAGATGCCGCCCCCCTTCCTGAGGTTCTCGTAGAAGAACAGCAGATCCTCTGGCACACCCTGCAGGAGAGGAGAGCATGCTCACTCAAGTGTGCTATGCTGGCTCAGGCAATCAGACACAGGGAGAGGCTTCTTTGCTAAGACACCAGACTGGAGCCAGATGTGGTGGGGTGCACCTGTGGTCCCACATACTTGGGAGGCCGAGGCAGAAGGATTGCTGGAGTCTAGGAGTTTGAGGCCAGCTTAGATAACACAGTGAGATCCTGTCTCAGAAAAGGAGAAAAGAAAAGAAAAACTAGTTTTGGAGGATCCACAGTGATATGGATTCTCTACCACAGAAGTGAAGATTAGCAACTCTACAGCGATTTCACACAGGTAGGAAAATGAGCCCTGAGGTCGGGGGAAGATGAGGAGCAGAGGGTATGCTGGGCGGGGTCTGTAGTCTTGGTTCTGTCCCAGGTTCCATTTTGTAGGGCAGAAAAGGGCACATCAACCACACGCAACAGCAAGGTGATCAGCAGAGTAGAGCATGGCCTCACCACCAAGAGCCCAGGGCTGGGGGAAGAAGCCAAGCTGAACACCCAAGGAGGCCCCCAGCAAGATGCTGAGAAGAGGCCAGGAGCCAGAGCCCAGAAAGGCTAATCACTGAGGCAGAAGGAACCAGAGCCGGGGTTCACAGCCCTCCCCACTGCCCCAGGGCGGGGCTCCAGGATGGGCTGCACTTCATCGCCAGTGGCAGAAGAGGGCAATGTTGAGCCAGGAACCAGAAAATCAGCCCTGAGGCAAGGCCAGGACTCAGACCAGAGGTGAAGTTTCACCTGCCCTAAACTGAAACAGAACCAAAACTTCCTCAGTGAAAACCCACCTCCTCTCCCACAATAACAACAACCTTAAAGCCACGATGTGGAACTGGTTCTGGACAGACTCTGTGCTAAACCACACCCTCAGCAAATGGTTGAGGATATGGGAAGGGAAGTTTGAATCAGAAATCCAAAGAGCAGGGTGGGTATAAAAAGGAACTGAAGAGAGTAGTCAAGTGCTTGGCCAGGGCTGGGGATGCGGCTCAAGGCACAGGTACTCTGCGGGGTTGGGGAGGTAGCATGAGCACATTTCCAGGGCATCACTGCTGCCAGGCAAAGGCTGGGATCCAGCGTAGCCTCCGCAACTCACTGCAAGGATGCCCTAGCCCAGACCTGCTCGTCCCCACAGGCAGGCGTGGATGGAACAGGGCTCCTCTTCTCTTTCCTCCCAGAGAGGCTGGCCAACACCTTCCATGTCCTGCTTTCACAAACGGCTCATCCAGGATGAGGTAACCTGGGCCCTGAGGCCAGGTGCTGCACCAGAGCAGGTGCAGATCAGGTGGATGTTCTTACTGAGATCCACCATCTTCAGCAAAATGATGGAGAGGCTTGTGGGCACATTGGGAGGACTGCCTGGCTTGGGGGTGTACTGGTGTGCAGGGAACCCACCCACAGGCCCAAGTCCCATTGCTGGTACTTACCTGGCCTCCTTCATCAAATGGGCCCACATGGGAAAACCAGGCTCGAGAGCAGAACCAGGTGGGCATGATCACAGTGGGGCCATGGGACGTAAACACCTAGAAGCAATTAGCATTGACAGAATTAACAGAAAAGAACAGCTTGTCACAACAACCAACCATCTCTCCCCAACATGTCATTAAGAAAGCGACAAAGGAATTTCCTTTCTCATGGGAACCAGGGCTCAAGGATGACAGCAGCCAACCCAGCCCACTTCCAGGTCCCCCATTCACGGATGAAGCTCATTGCTGAGCACAGTGAGGGCCCCTCTGTCCTGGATGCATGGTTAACTAGGTGAGAGATGACAGTCAACATGCTGCTTCTAGAAAACCCTAAAGCGTAAGAGGTGTGGATAGTGATGAGGTAATGTAGATGGGCACAGAGATTCTAGAGAGATATAAACCATCAGAACTGACTCAAGAAGGCAGAAAACAGAATCCATTTTTAAAAATAAGCCTAAACGAAGTCAAGAACCGTCCCACAGAGAAAAGCCCAGGCTAGGAGGCTTCTCTGGCAGACTCTGTCAGACATTTAAGAATTGACACTGTTCTTCAAAAGCTCTGGAAACAGAAGAGTGGGAAACACTTCCTAACTTATCCTCTGACACTGGCAACACCAGATACCAAAAATTGGCAAAAATATTACAAGAAAAGCAAAGGCACACTAGTGTACCTTAACAATACAGACACAAAAATCCTCAACAAAATACTAGCAAACTGGAGTCCTCATAGAAGAAGGACCACGTACCATCACTAGGTGGAATTTACCCCAGGAAAAGTGGATAGCTTATGAAAATCAATCGCTGTCATATACCATATTAGCAGGATAAGAGGGCAAACACTAGACAGTCATCTCAACAGATGCAGAAAGAGGCATTTGAAAAACTCCAGCACTGTCATGATATAGCTGCTCAAGCTAGGAACAGAAGGAACCTCCTTACCCTGGTAAAGGATGAGTACCAAATGTTCTGCTAGGGTCATGCTTAAAAGTGAAATGCTGGAAGGTTGCCCCCCACCCCAGGTCAGGAACAAGACAGAATGTCTGCTATTACCACCTCTGTTATTCATTATGAATGGAAGTTGTAACCAGAGCATCTGGACAAGAAAAAGAAATAATACTGGACTGGGGATGTGACTCAAGTGGTACAGCACCTGCCTAGCAGGCATGAGGCCCTGAGTTTAAATTCTAGTACTGCAAAAAAAGAAAAGAAAAAGATAAATGAACAGAACCTGCTCAGAAAGTAAGAAGCAACAACATCTCTATTTGTAGATGATTCTATAAGGAGAAAACTCCTAAGATACACACACACACACACACACACACACACACACACACACACACACACACACACACACACACACACTGTGCCAGTAAATGAGTTTGTCAAAGTTGTGGGATGAAGGTCCAAATACAAAACTCAACTAGCTTCTACACACCAGCAATGAGTAGTTCAAAAATTATACAAGAAAACAGTTCAAATCAGAAGGCAATGTTAGGAGTAAATTCAAGAAGTGCAAGACTTACACACTGAAAATCACAAACATTCTTAAAAGAAATTAAAGGCCTACATAAATAGAATGGCATCATAACTACTTACCATAGTTATGATGGCAATATTTGTTAGTTAATCTACAGTTAATATAATTCTAACCAAAAATTCCAGCTGCTCTTTTTTTGCATAAGATGACGGTCATAACTATGAAATGGACATAATTGAGAAAAGTAAACCCAAACATTTATGACAAATGATTTTCAACAAGGTCATCAAGTCAATTCTATGGTGCTGGACAACATGCAAATATATAAAGTTCTCCCCAACCTCACACCGTATATAAAAATTAACTCAAAATGGATCAAAGGCCTAAATACATGAGCTCAAGCTATAAAATCACTAGAAGAGAACATAGATATAAGTCTTCATGGCCTTGCGTTAGTCAACAATTTCTTAGATATGACCCCAAAAGCATAAGCAACCAAAGAAGTTTTATCCATTAAGAGAATTTTAAAAAAATCTACAGAGAGGGAGAAAATATTTGCAAGTCATATATCTGATAAGGTCATTCTATCTAGAATATATAAAGAGAAGTGGGTGGCGTGGTTTTAACAGAGGATTTCTGAGGGTCTTCAGTAACTCAGGAAATACCTGTAATAGCTGTGAGGGCTGCGATTGGCAAGAAGGGCACTGAGGTCGCGGTGGGCAAGTAGTCTCAGCCCATTCCAACCAGTGCTGCATGGAGCCTCCAGCCACTTCCTGAGCTGACTAGACTCACACTGGCACCACCTGTCCGTGGGTGACAGATCCCAGGATGTCTTGCCTTCTTTTGAATTGGCACATGTATTACAGCTTGTGGCATGGTAATAACCCCACGTGTGCACTGCAGTTCCCAGTGGCTGGTATTATTTTAAGCACCTTACACATATCAAACCACTGAGCACTCCCTGCAGACCTGGAAACTGAGGTGCAGGGCACTTAGGTTAGTTGCCTGATGCTGTGTGGCTAGTGGGAGGTAAGGCTGGATTCATATAGAATGTGTTTTTCACTCTGTGGTACTTCCTGTACATAAGAGGGCTGGTGCACAGCCTTGCTTGCTCCAGTGCCACATGTGGCCAGCATCTGGCATAGCTGGGAAAAGGCACCTGAGTGGGAGGCACAAGCCTGGCCAAATGTGAGGCCATGTTGACAAACTGCCCACAGAGGCAACACTGAGAGTGGACGTCAACGTTTTGCTGGGTGAAGGAAAGCAACAAACAGGGTACATGCCACAAAATACCATGTGTGTGAAATCCTAAAAATCCTGAATCCCAGTCCATCTGACCACAGGCAGATCAGTGGTACTGGGCCAAGGCCTTTACACTTTCTCTTAAAATCTTCGCTGCCACTAAGGAAGCCACCAGAATGAAGTTGAAGTGGACGATGCAGTGAGGAAATGACTTCGCACACCCTATATCCTGAACATTAACATGCGGTGGCCCTGTGTCTTGGTGGTGGGGTGCCTGCCATCTGCTGGGGTGGCCACATGGTATGGCCCCAGCCGCTGGTGTCAGCTCTTGGGAGGGGGCTTAGCTCACTGGTAAATGCCACACAAGGCTGGGCGGCCCCTGAGTACCAACACTTTGCAGCTAATAACAAGCACCATTCCCAATAAATGTGCTCCGTATCTTTCCCTCAGCTGTCAGAAAAAAACAGATTTCACGCTGTTATTTGGAAAGTATTACAAAACAGAAATTGAGCTTCCTGTTTTCAACTTTTATTTGCCAACAATCCCGAGGTATTTTCTGGCAAGTGTTCTGTCAGCTGGACACTTGCTGGTTTGGCTGTGTGTTTGGGCATGAGACTCAATAAAAAAGGGGCTGCCCCCAGCCTCAACCTTTCTCACCACGCTGGTCAGGGCAGTGGCCACCGGCCAAGTGTGGTGACAGGCACAGGAAGCAAGGCTGGTCCCAGCGACATCCTCAAAGACTAAAACACACACAGGATTTGGAGACTTTGTATGAAAAAAAAAAAAAAAAAAAAGAATGGAAAAACATCTTACTGATATTCTTTGCATTGATCACATGCTGAAACAACAATGTTTGCAATATACTGGAGCAAATGTGATTAAATTCATTTTCTTAAATTTTGCTTTTAAAATTTTAATAAAGACTTTAAGATTATATTTTGGTTTGCATTTGTGGTTCATATTATATTTCTGTTGGATAGAATGATAGCCCTGTCTGCAAAGTAACTTAATCCATTTTTGTGTAGGTGACTGTGACACGAGTATGAGGAAGTGCAGATGTGGCCAAGACTGACAGGCACTAGTCACCTTGGTGGGAATGCTGCAGATTTAACACTCACTAGTGACCATCTTGATATAACTGCCAGTTACGGAACACCCAGCCCACATAGTGTGTGGCAGTCACAAAGCAGATCATGGATGGCCCAAATCAAGCCTCAAAAGGTTAGAAAAGGTTTCAACCCTTTGCATGCAGAGTATGTATTCTGATGACAGTGGAGTGAAGCTAGAAAGGAAGAACAGAAACAAACCTGGAAATCTCTCAAATATTTGGAAATTAAGCCAACACACTTCTACACTTCCCATGGACAAAGAAAATAAATCACTAGAAAATACTTTGAACTGAATAAAAATGAAGTAACAATATGTCAAAATTACGGGATGCAGCTAAAATATCTAGAGAAAAATTTGTAGCTTGAGAAGATGATTACTGGAAAGGTCTCATGTCAAGAGGAAGCCTGAGCAGAGGGCAGACTCAGGAGAGAGGTAGGAGGGACTAAGAGAGGTAGAAGGGACTTGCACAGTGTGTCAGGGAGGTGGCAGGGGCTTGAGCAGACGGTCAGGGAAGTGGGAGGGACCTGAGCATGGGGTCAGGGAGGCGGGAGGGGTGTGACTCTCTGCTCATATCTTTTATTTTGATCATGCAGTTACCGTTTTGTCAGTGTAAGGCTTTTTATTCCCCATGGAAAACAGCAGGGAACCAAAAGCTGCATACTGACAAAGCTGTAGCTGTGTGATCAAAATAAAAGATAAATGATCAAAATGAGGTTATTACAAAAAAAAAAAAGCAAATCCCTATAGAAAACACAGCCACTAGTAAAGGAACATTATAAGCCAGTTTATGCCAATAAGCTCAATGACTTACATGAATAAATTCCTTGAAAGATGCAAGCTACAAAGTAACTCAGAAGGAATCTGCATAGCCCTGTGTCTACAGAACCTTGAGTTAATAATTCAAAACTACCACTGGAGCACTCTATCAAATATCAGAATACCAACTTCACCCAAACTCCAGAACATGAAAGAGGGGGCACATACCTCCAATCACTTTGAGGTCAGCATTAACTCGAAACCAAAGCCATACAAAAACACTTTCCTCAACTTCAGACTGATGTCCTTTTTTGAGCACAGGTGCAAAAATCTCTAACAGATGATTAGCAAACAGGACCCAGCATATATTACAAAACCAGGTCACTAGACTAAGTGGGTTTATCCCAGGCATACAAGTTGGTTTAATACTTGGAAGCCAATCTCTGTAATTTACCATGTTATCACAATAAAGGAGAAAAGATACAGAAAGGGAATTTCATAAAATTCAACACTCAATCAAGATGCAGCCTCTCAGAATATCAGAATCGACAGGAACTTACTCAGCTGACAAAGGCCAGCATCTTATGTGTAAAAGAGAATCAGCAAGAAGGCCCTCCCGCCTCAATACTATGGTAGTTTCTACCCAATGAGGCAAATATATGAGCAACAAGCAAAAGACACAGACTGAAAAGAAGTAGGACTGTCTTTACTCACATACAGCATGAGCACCTATGTAAATAATCCAAATATCCAAAAAAGCTACCAGTCCTGATAAGGCTTAGGACACTCACAGGATCTAAGACCAATGTATGACAGTCAATTGTATTTCTATGTACTAGTAATGAACAACTTATAAACAACACCATGTATATCAGCATTAATATATGAAACACTTAGAGATGAACTTAATAAAAATTGTGTATGACCTATAACTGGAAACTGTAACAAAATTCTGAGATGTGAACAGTCTGTAATTGGTCTGAGCAATGAAAGCAATTCCAAATCTCAGAGATGTTTTAACAGAAATCGACAAGTTGATTGTAAATTTAAGATAACTGGAGAACTAACTGGGTATGGTGGTATATACCTGTCATCCCAGCTACTCAGGAAAGGAGACTGGGAAGATCATGGTTCAAGGGCAGCCTAGGCAAAAAGTTAGCAAAACCCCATTTCAACAAACAGGCATGGTGATTCATACCTGTAATTCCAGCTACATGGAAGTATAGGTAGGAAGATGGTGGTTCAAGGCCAGCCCTGGACAAAAAGCACAAGCTCCTACCTAAAAAATAACTAAAGTAAAAAAGGGCTGACAGGGGCAGGGTGAGGGGGCAATGTGTCAAGTGGTAGAGCACCTGTCTAGCAACTGCAAGGTCCTGAGTTCAAACTGGAACTACTGCCAAAAAAAAATTGGAAAACGATTTTGACAAAAGAATAAAAAAGGAATGCTCATATGATGTGATAAAACTTACATATAAAGCAGGTAAGTATGCACTGATGTAAGGATAGCAGTATAGGAGAGAGAGCGCCCCAAATTGACCCACATGTATGTTCAACTGATTCTCCACAGAAGTGTAAGACAATTAAGTGAGGAGATGCAAGCCATGCATTTTAGGTTGGCTGAGACTGTACAGTCTATGGCATGCTTTACCAAGTCAAAATCCCAAAGCTACATGAATATTTTGATAGCCAAGAATACACTGCACCAACACAACCTGTTAGGGAAATATTGTAATCCTTTGTTGGAGACAAAAATTTCACTGAAGATAGAAATGGCAACACACCTCCTATTTTTAAAGCTTTTATGCTAAATATATATATATATATTTTCACTTCCTATGACCTGACCACTCTGATGAATTAAGCTAATGTTTTAAGTTATGGTAGTGAATTTTGATCTAAGTCAAATATCAACCTCCAAAAATTTAGCTCAGTTGGGCAAGTGCTGACAAATCCATGTGTTGATCAGTGTGCGGCAATAGGAGGGAGATGGCACATTTTTTAAATTGTCTCACTGTATATATGAGCTCTGTGCACCTTTAGTTAACGTACTTTTCGACTCCAGAATTTCCTTTTTAAAAAGTAATGTCTCTTAGTAGAGATTCTGCTTGTTTTCTCACCATTGAACTTTAAAGTACTGCTGCTTTCGATTCTGATGAGTCCAATGAGAGAACATGCTGGCGTTCCCAGTAACCATGCTCTTCTTGTTTTTGAGACAGGGTCTTACTATGTGGCCCACACTACATTCAAACTCTCCATCCTCCTGCCTCTGTCTCCTGAGTGCTGGGCACTTTTGCTTTTCATTTTTTATTCAGAAAATGTAAAAACCTGAATGACATGAAAGTTACCAGTTTTATTTTCAAACCTATCCTGTGCATTAGAAAATAATATTTAGCCATCTTTAACCCCATCCCAGATAATGAATGCAGAGCAAAAGGAACAGATTGGGTATAAAGTAAAACCACTGCCCACAGTCCCTCACAGTGTGCCCCACTGGAGGGTCTGCACCTGTGTAAGGAGGTGCCCAGCCCTTTGCTCTGATGGACAGCCCACTGCTGGCCTGGGTGTCAGGGAGGCTGTGAAGGGACACCTCCCCCACTGGGTTTCTATTGGCTGCTTTTCTCACTGAGTAAGAATCATAGTTTTCCATGCTCTGACGTGTGGCTACTGACAACTTACTTAGTTTTAATTTTCATCTCTCTTGTTTTGACATTTTTTGAGGGGGGGGGAATTCCCCTTGGTTTGCATAACTCTGTAAGCAACATGCCTGCTCCAGCACCTCAACCAGCTGTGAAGCATCTGCAAGCATTTGGAGGACAGAGTTCAGACTGCCTTGATCCTCCACAGGATCTTACTTTCTGCTATGCACTCATACGTCTGTTCACGTGTGCACACCTGGAGCCAGCAAGGGTTGTGCGGAAGGCAAGTGCTGACCACACCTCTCCTGGATGGACAAGTGGAGGACTTTATCAATGGGCCTCTGGCTGTTTCATTTTCAGTACCTCTGAAATTCTGGCTGCTCTGCTGATCTGCTTTGTATCCCAACAGACCATAACCTCAGGCTGAAACATGAAATGTGAGAACAACTCAGTAGACGCTGAAATAAGTTCTGTGACTCCAGGGCAGGGTCTTCTCAAGGTCAGTTCATCATTGCCAAGAGGAGAATGGAGCATCCTGCATGCATGGAGGTGCTGCTCCACCTTGCTGTCACGTGTGGGTGCTCATAGACCCCAGAGGCAAGACTGTTCTTTTCTGTATTTTGAAGCCACAGAAGCTGAGGATCAGAGTGATTAGGTAACATGCTCAAGGTCATGGGCTAGAACAACAGACACGACTGACACATCGTTTGAGTGACAGCGGAGTCAAGGACAAGGGTCTGGCACTGAAGGCTGCTTCAGTGAGGGACCAAGGAACTGGTCCCACCTGCCTCCCTATCCTCACTGGAATTCCATGTACTCGGAGAAAGAGTCCTGTCCCAGCAGAACAAGTTGGAACCTAAATACAAGAACACAAGACACTGAACACATGGGTTTTTTTTCCTTTTAACTTTCTTCCTTATTTCTAATTTGAGCAGTAGAAATGGAAAATTTCCAATGAAAAATCTACCAAGCTCTCTCCCCTTGGTGAGGCCTGGCTCCTGACGCATTCCTTACCAGGGAAAATGATTCCAGTGAGTGTTTCCATAATGCTCCTGCATGGTAACACTGTTTCCAGGTGAACAGTATCCTAAAGTGATGCAATGTGTCAAAGATCAAACACACTTCTCCAAAAGCAGCAAGTCCCAGTTTCTAAGACTAAGGTTCCAACATGGGTCTGCGCCTGCCATGAGGACTTGGGGTCCTGCAGCTGTGGGTGGAGTGTTTGCAAATTACACATCTCGGCACACTGCAGACTGAAGTGAGGGCAGCATTCACTCCATGCAGTTTGACCTATTGGGGTCACAAGGTAGCAGAGCTCATCCTGAGTAACAGCAGGGAAGACATAGCCAGCAGATATAGCAAATCACAGAGGGACTGGTGGCCACCTTCTGACCAGATTGAGCAGACCGACCGAGGATGTCACCACTGCCTGTATCTCCATGTCCCTCTCAATGCCCCACAAATCTATAGACCATTGGTTCCACATGCCTTGTGACATGGGGACTTTCTTCTTCATAGGCTCCCAGTGATACATGGACCCTCTTCTCAACTCACTCCCAGTGATTCTGGACCCTCTTTTCTACATCTCGTCCTGACATCCCATGTTTGTCTGGCTACTGCAGCCGTGGGCAATGGTCAGGCCCCTGCCAGGAACAGAGGCTGAGACTAACTCTCAGAGAAGTAGTGCCAGCCCTGGCTTGGTATCAGAGACTCCTAGATCCTCACCTGGGGGAGGCCAGCACCAGGAACAAAGTCCTGACCTCAAGCTGACTGCTTGCAGAGTGAGGCAACCAAACCCCACTCTTCCAGCCAAGGACACAGAGGCAGGTATGAGAAAAGAGATCTCCACATGCTTACCAATGCAGCCCCTGGGGTGTCTCACTGAGGCTACTCATTTACACACCATGACGAAAATAGCAAACTGTTTTACATCACAAGTTTTGGTGTTGGGTATTTGTTTGTTTGAGCAGCACTGGGATTTGAACTCAGGGCCTCATGCTTGCTAGGCAGGTGCTCTTACCGCTTGAACCACTCCACCAGCCCTTTGCCACAAATTTTGAGATGGTTCATTATGCAACAGTGATAACAGAGACATGTGGTGCGACTGTTCTCACTGGAAGAGAGGTGCATGATGGACTCCTCCCAGGAGGTGGGTGTGCCACAAGCAGCCCTGGCTTTGGACCTAGGATCCCTGCCCTCTTGGAGAAGATCATGCAGACTCACTCTACCCAAGAATGAGGCTGGGTACAAGAGGGGCATGAGTACATTCTGAGGGATCCAAGGACATCCTGTCAGCCTCACAGACTGAGGGTTGGGGCGTGTTTTAATTTCACATTTCTTGCCCTCCCAGTGAATTCTACAGTTCTGTCATTTCCTCCTGCAGCCCAAAATTGGGTACAGTGAATTATTTGCAACCTGCACATGGGTCCCATCATGACTGTCACCTGAGGTCTAGAGCAGGTTCACCATCCTGCTGGTCCCAAGGCACATGCACACACATTGGCCACTTTCCTCTGGAGAGGTTGAGAAGCCCTCCTGAGGGTGACTCCCTGCACGAGTCTCTCAGCCAGAATCTAACAAAGCCACACAACAGTGGTTCCTGTGTGCCCAACATCAGCAACTCTGATGACACAGATATCAACACCTGCAGCTGTCTCACGGGGTAGATTGTGATACCCATGCTCAGTCTCAAAGTGCAGATTGAGACACCCTGTGGCTCTTCTCATGGCGCAGATGCCTATACCCTGTGGCTGTCTTGTGGTGCAGATCACGACACCTGAAGCTGTCTCATGGGGCAGACTGTGACACCCATGGCTCTGTCTCATTTGCAGATCATGGCACTCTGTGGCTCACTCTCATGGCACAGATGGCAACACTCCATGCTGTCTCATAGGGAGGACTGTGACACCCCATGTTCTGTCTCATGGCGCAGATCGTGACACGTTGTGTCTCTGTCTCTTGGAGTAGACCAGTAGTAGTTCTTTGAAAAGGAGACAAGATATGTGGCTCTGTGGGCCTTGGTAGCTTTTTGACAGACACCTTAGCCTGCTGCAGAAATATGCTCTAATGCCATCTGCTAAGGAATCCCACGTGACAGACTTATGCAAATACAGCTGATCAAGTAAATTTTTTGCTACAAGCCAGCATGCTGGTCAATGATATTCCTTCAAACCTTAGGTACTGAGGGATAAAAGGTCCCCAGTCAGGGCACACAGGGGAGCATGTGTTACCTGAACTTTCTGGACTTATTGTAGGACACAGGACCATGGGCTCCTCTTATTTCATGGTACCCAGCAGTGATGGCCACCTTCCTCATACCAGACACCATCACACCTTATGCACTACATGGGCCTGGAGAAGCAGGTGGATTTGAGGTCTTTCTGGCCCCACACACCCTTCACCACTTCATTTTACCAAAGTGTGTGCACAAAAACAACACCAGGATAGGGATGAGGCCATCAGCGACTTATTAAACCACCTGAGAAACGGACAGGATGGATTTAATTCTGTAATGCGATACCCTTCGCTTCTGGGAGGAAAAGGTGAGCATCAGGCTTCCAGATCTTGCTTCCAAATGAACAGAATATTACACTTATTTAACACAGGCAGGCCTTAAAATCCCAACTGGAGAGGGTGGGAGCAGAAGGCTTGCAGAGTCTGTTGACTCCTCCTTCAGACAGACTGATCCATGTTCAGAGTCACTAAGTCAGCTGGATGGGACTCACATGGTGGAGTGGCTGATGCCACTGGCAGTGCCTCTCTGGGATGGAGGTCTTGTGCCACAAGAATGCAGCTCAGGTCTCTAGCTCTGAGGGCCCTAGTACTGCTCCTCTGGGTCCAGCTCCTCTGGAAATGTTGGCTTCACACCTTGATTCTGGAACAGGTGGGAATGAGGGACATAAAGAAATCCCTTCAACACTCTTTAAACAGGACCACTTGAGACCACATATGAGGCAAAGGCAGAGCACAGATAATTCTTCAGGACTACTTCTTAAAAAGTCAACAGTCTTCACTATCTGCACTCAGTATGTTTTAGTAATGTTTATTTGAATGAGGCTCTGTCAAAAGAAAACAGACTGAGTTGGGAGGGTGGTTTAACTCTATGGTATGTTCCATCTCTCTTTTCCTCCTCTTCCCACATAGGCACAGTTGCCCTAAACCAGTGGCTCCTTCCAGGTGAGCCTGTAAAACAGATGGTGGCCCTAGTATGCTCCTCATGTGTCTTTGGGAGGCTGAGGTGGCCCTGGAGAGATGGGCAGTATGGCAGTTCACTGTCCAGTGTTTTTTGTCTACCCTGCAGTCTTTGCTGCTTTGGATGGGGTCAGCTATCAAGGGCCTACTAGAATAGTCCGTAATCTGTGTACAGCAGCATTAAATGTAAATTTCCTAAGAAACTCTTTTCTTTGAGACTTTAAAATTGCCTTATTCACTTTACATAATATTTTCAGGATCATCCATTGTGGACTTTATTCCTTCTTATGGCCAAATAACATCCATAGTGTGTGTGCATGAATGTGTGTTTGTGTTCGTGTGTGTCTCATCTGTATTTTGACAGGCTGTTGTGAATAACGCTGCTATGAATTGCCATGCATTGTCTGAGACCCTATTTTCAATTGTTTTGGGTTGATATGCAGGAGTGAAATTCCTCTTTTACAGGAGGCCCACACTGTGCTACACAGAAGCTGTACCATTCTGTGCTCCCACTGACAGTGCTCCAGAGTTCCAGGTTTTCCATGTCCTCAGCAAACACACAGGTGAGAGTGCTGGGCACAGGAAAGGGTGAGGAAGAGGTGGAGAGCTGCAGGAGCACTGGTGTTTCTGTCTCACGATTCTGTCCCCTTCCTGGTGACTTTGGTCTCCTCCTTCACTGTCGCCCTCTCTGATCTCTTATCATCAGAGAAATCAGATTTTCCTCTTTCCTAAACCTCTGTCAATGTGGAATTCACAGGCAAGGCCTGTTAGCACTGCTGTTGGGGTTCTTGCCTCTTTTTTCTCCATCAACAGAAAGTGTACTGAGTCAAAGTAAGTTCTATGGAACCAGTAAATGCTAAAAATCTATTCAAATTCTGTGGGAAGTACACCAAACAAAGTGAAACAAATCCAAAAACTGTGGGCTGTAAATGTCTGGTTAAAGTTTACTCTGGGTTCATGAAGAATGTAACGAAGTATTCCTCATAGTGTACACTTGAACTTGATGTTCAATCTAGGAAGAGAAGCCCTTGAGTTAAAGGAGAAAAATGAAGTACTTAGTAAAATTTATGGATCTCATTAGCTGTAATCTCACCAGGAAGTGCTATGGATTATTTTTGGAAAAAGGAGCAAAGTTCACATGACTCATTTTCACATTCCTGTGGTTTATTCTCATTTCTAAGTTCTAACTTGGTGGGAGACTATCTTCAGACTGATAACAAATTTTCCAATATTCTGATACTGCTACAAGTTGCTAGTGTACACAGACCCACACTTCAGATGCTATTACAAATGAGAAAATGAAGAGGACAGCACAGGGTCACCTATTCCAAATATGTGAGTCTTAAATTCCACAAGTATTCACTTTCTAAAATTAGGTGGAAACTAGTGAACTGTGAAGGAAAACATAGGGAATTTAAAGTGTTGATCTTTTTTTCCAGTGCAGGCCAATTCTAACTCTCTGGCTGGAATGATGCTACTTAGGATGAAAATGAGGTTTCCAGATCAGCATGTCACACACACAGTAAGATTCTAAGCTGGGTCTCAGCTGCATGTCCAGGCAGGCAGGCGGGCAGGCAGGCACCCATGGTGCCTGCTGACACAGGAGCATGGATCAGCAGAGCCAGCTATCCCAGGACCAATGCTCTGCTTTACACATCCTCTGCCATGTTACTTTTATTTCATTTTGTCAAACATCTTCAGAGTAGATCACAGAAGGGTCAGCTCTGAAGAGGCTTGGACAGTATGGTAAGACCTTCAATTTTTGCAAACAATAAAAGGGAGCCCTAGAGAGGTACCACAGGATGTTCCTCACCCCTGTCCTCCTGGTGGGGTGTCCCCAAGCCCATATCAAGGTTGAAAGTATGTGGAGCAATGTCTTGGCCAGACCTACTGCCCATATCTGGGCTCTGCTTGATGCCTGCTCCCCTAAGATACACTCCTGTCTTCCCTTCTAGACCTGAGTTGGACAGACCCCTGTGGTGAGCTAGGGGGACATGTTAACTCAGAACAATGATGGGAAGGATGTGCAGGGCAGGCATCCACCTGCTGCACAAGGGATGCAGATGTGGAGGATGGACAAGGCTAGACCAGGACCTCCCCAATCCAGCCAGGAACTGAATGGTGCTGGGGAGAGAGCCAGGGCTTCAGAGGGTGGGTGGGGAAGCAGGAGGTGGAGGCCGGTGACTAAGGGCTCCAAGGTCTGGGAAGGCTGCTGAAACACAGAGTGACTAGCCCAGTGGAAAAAGTTTTAATGAGCCAACATAAATGCTGATTCACTGAAAGGAAGGCCCAAAGAACATTCAGAAACATATATTTTCTTTTCTTTCCTTTTTCTTTTTTTGTGGTTCTGGGCCTATACCTTGAGCCACTTCATCAGCCCTTTTTTTGATGGTTCTTTTGGGGATAGGGTCTCACAAACTATTTTCCCAGGCTGGCTTCAAACCATGATCTCCTGAGTAGCTAGGATTACAGCTGTGAGCCACCAGTGCCTGGCTTAGCAACACATTTCCTATCAGAACTGAAGAAGTAGGGTACCTGCAGCAAAGACTCAAAAACAGGAGGAACAGACCTTGATGCAGGGGTGTGGGGATGCTGCATGGAGGATAGGTGTGGCCCACCCCAGTGACTTCACACTTGGCAGAGCATCAGAAACCCTCAGAAAAAGGCTCTCCACAGTGACCCTCCATGGTAACCCTCCCCAGACCCTCCAAAATGACCCTGACCAGTGATTCTCCACTTCTCCACCATGAACTTCCACAGTGATCCTCCAGTGACCCTCCACGATGATCTCCACAGTGAGGTGTAAAGCAGTGAGGATACCAGGCCTGGTTGGGCTTGGTGTTTCACCTCCAGTGGCGTGTGGTACAAGTGGGGTAAGTTTGGGTCATCCATGACATGAATGAGTTCTCTGCATTTTTGTATATTAAACATTTTCCAATTTTAGAAAACATGGTTTGTTTTAAAGAAAGCAGGAGAGGTAAGCAGGAGGGTTTCTAATGGTCCACCTGGTTGTCCTCACTGCTCCCCAACACACTGTTCGTCACAACGATCAAGAGTTACTGAAGAGTGCAGAGGTCACAGAGCACAGCAACACAAAAGGACCTGACCCAGAGAACCAAGCACACAGCAGACTGTCAGGCAATACAATCTCCAGATCAACCCTAAACCTACAGGGATGTGGTGAGTCGGGGGCTCTGACAGTTCACATTCACTACAGATGCCAGAGAACCCTGAGGCCACTGAGTGCCCAAGCCCAGTTTGGGAAACTACCACACTGCTGCACGCCCTGGACAAAAAGCCCAGGTATGTGGTGCACCCCTCAGGCTTTTGCTGCATGAGCCATCTTGAGGCTCTATCACCAAGATCCTGTGATGCTGCGGGGCAACTGCCCTCCAGCCCTAATAAGCCTGAGTCCTGTCCTCCCTCCCATAGCCGGGAAGCACCTGGGCAGCTCACTCTGGGCAGTTTGGCTGCAGAGCACCCCCCAGAAAACAGCAGGTGGCCCCACCACCCATCCTTGGCCCCAGGAAGTAATGAGGCAACTAATGTTGGCCTGCTGAGGTTCCCAGAGGATGGCCTCGCCACCCTCTCACAGCCCTAAGAGGCACCAAGAAGCCATTCTCTGAAGCCTGGCACAGAGGCCCTAAGAAGTGCTGAACAGGCCGCCCTGAACAGGGCAGCCCCAGAGGCCCACAAAGGCCTTGTTAGTTTGTTTTTGGTGATACTGGGTTTTGAACTCAGGGCTTTGTGCTCGTGGCTGAGCCAAGCCTCTACCCTTTTGCTCTATTTTTGAGAGACAGGGTCTTACTTTTTTTTCTTTTTTTTTGCTTAGGCCAGCCTAGACCATGATTTTCCTATTTTAGGTTTCTGAACATAGCTGTGATAACAGGCACATGCAACCACACCCAGCTTCTTTCTGTTGAGATGAGGTCTCATGGACTTTTTTGCACAGGCTAACCTCAAATCACAGTCTTCCCGATCTCTACCTCCCAAGTAGCTAGGATTACAGGTGTGAGCCACTGGCTCCTGGCTTTCCCCCACCAACAGTCTTAACTTAGAAAAAGTAAGCATATACTTTTTGTTCCTAAATTACTTTTTTTTTTTTTGTAAACATAAACTGCACGTAGTTTTTCCTTTTCCAGGAGCTCTAGTCTGGGAGCAAGCTCTTCCCTCTCCCCGGGTCTAGTCCCCTTTATATCTCTCTAGGACACAGACTCATCACCTTCATCTTGTACCCTTCTTTGTCTTAATTTGCTTTTAATTTTATGGGGTGCCCTACAGTAAATTTCAGAGAAATGCTTAGGGAATGAATGTGTTGAATCCTTATATATGAAAGGGTCCTTATTATACTTTCCCACATGATTGACACTTCAAACCCTACATTTCTGTGAGGGTTTTGAAACCTGTGCCTAAGTATCTTCTAAATTTCATTGCTGTAGTCAAAAAATTCAAGGCCATTTTAATTCCTGCTCCTTGGTGTTCCCCTGTCTGCATGTGCCTGAGGCTGGTTCTAACCTGAAATTTTTCTGTATTATTATTAGTACTTACTTCTCCCTATATAAAAAAAAGAAAACCCAAAAAAGCTTTACAGGTATGGCAGCTCATGCCTAGAATCATAGCTAGTTGGGAGGCTGAGATTGGGAGATTGCCTCCCAATCTTCCAAGGCCAGCCCAGGCAAAAAGTTAGTGAGTCTCATCTAATCAGTAAGCTGAATATGGTGGCTCATACCTGTAATCCCAGCTACTTGAGACACAGAGATTGGCAGGATCACAATTTGAGCCCAGCCCAATAAGCTAGGCATGGTGGTGCATGTCCACAATCCTAGCTATACGGAAGGATTATGGTCCAATGCTGGCCTCAGGCAAAACTGCAAAACCCTACCAGAAAAATAACTAAAGCAATAAAGGGCTTAGCGCATGGTTCAAGTGGTAGAGGCCTACCTAGTAAGTATGAAGCCCTGAGTTCAACCAATACAAAACAAAACCAAACCATTAAAACAAAACTCGTTAAGGGGGACTATGAAATGCCAAACTAGTTAAAGCTGGGGCCTAAAGCTATCCATCAACCTTTGCTGAGCACAAGTCCAGATCAAGCAGAAAGAAGATGGGCCTGCCGAAGTCTGGAAAGAGGAAGACAATGCTACTCACCCCCAAAAGCCTTATGCACATGGAAGAGCCAGCATCTGAACAAATCCCCAAATCAATGAAGAACTGTCAAGGAGGCTAGAAATGTACTGACTGAAATAGAAATGTACCATAAAACCCATGCAGTGCAGCAGAAGCAGTTGTAAAGAGAGCTTACAGCACGATGTGCTTCTATAAGAGAGACTTCTAAACAAAAACTAAGCTCCCACCTTAAAAACTAGCAGAAGGTGATCAACATAAAGCCACAAGCAAGCAGGAGAAAAATTAGTCAGATCAGAAACTGGTCCCTTGAAAAGATCAGTAAGATTGATGAACCTCTATCAAGACTGACAGAAAACTGGTGAGAGGTAATGAAAGAGGAGGGGTCACTATGACCCCACTCACAGTGGTAGGGTCATGAAGAACAATAGTGACTCTAAACACATGCTTCAGGATGTAGATGAAGTGGGACACTTCTTCAAAAGTCATACGTGGCCACAACTCTGAGTTTCATCAAACTAAGATGAACTACAGAATCTGAACAGCCCAATAATTATGAGGCATATCTTTCCGTACATCAGCAATAAACAATGGAAACCAATTAAATATACAACAGTATTTATAATTGCTCCAAAAAATGCTAATGGAGGGCTGGTGGAGTGGCTCAGGTAGTAGAGCACCAGCCTAGCAAGCATAAGGCCCTGAGTTCAAACCCCAGTGCCACATACACACACACACACACACACACACACACACACACACACACACACACACACACACACACAAAAGCTAATGGAAATAGTCAAAGAAGATTTAAGTAAATGGTGGAAGGGACAAACCATGTTCCTGGATTGGAAGGCTCTAAGGAGCCTTGACAAATGTCAAGTCCACCAAGTGGGTTTGCAGATTTAACACTGTGTATGAAAACTCGGGCTGGATCGTGCAGATGCTGCTAGTTCTAAGATGTGTATAGAAAGACAAAGGAACTAGAACAGTCACAATCAATTTTGAAAAGCAAGAATGCAACTGGAGGGATCAGTTTTAAGACTCAGTCCTCAGGACAATATGTGGTCTTAGACTGACAGACACAGACCAGTGGGACAGAGACTGATCACACAGAGAGAGTCAACTGACATTGCTTTTTGTTTGTTTTTATAGTGCTGGGGATCGAACCTAGGGCTCACACATGGTAGACAAGTGTCCTATCACCCAGCCATTCCTCCAGTCCTTCTCTGCTTTGAGGAAAGTTCTTACTCAGTTGCCCAGGCGAGCCTCAAATTTGAAATCTTCGTGCCTCAACCTCCAGAGTAGCTGGGATTATAGCTGTGTGACACCACGCCAAGAACAACTGAGTTTTTAATAAAGGTCCAAGGGCCATTTGATGGAGAAACACAATTAAAAAAAAAAAGATGTTGAAATATTCATAAGCAAAACAAGAAAAACCTCATGCATTGTACAATTATCAACCCAAACTGAAAGCTCAATTTATAACATAAAACCATAAATCTTTATGACCAAGGTCAGTGGAAGTAGCCTTAGATATGGATACCTGAAGAACAATCCATTTTAAAACCAATTACACAGACTCCACCAAAATTATAAACTTTTGATCTGTAGAAAATGTAAGTAGATGAGCAGGAAAGACACAGATCAGTAGAAAATACTTGCAAATCTCAGGTCCAACAAAGAAAAGTCAAACTCATCAGTAGGAAAACAAAAATTCAAGTAGAAGATGGACAGAACTTCAGGACAGACATTTCACCAGAGTGAATGTATGGATGGCAAGAAAGAAGTTGCAGAGGTGCTCAACACCATGAGTTAGCAGGGAAAGTCACATGGTAGTGAGGAGAGGCACCATCCCCCCAGAGTGGCTGGCACTGTAAATCCAGTAACACTAAGTACTGGGGAGGTAAGGAGGAACTGGAAGCTCAGCCTTGCTTGTGAGATGGTGCAGCCATGCTGGGAAACAAGTTGGCAGTTTCTCACTCAGTGAAACGTAACTTACCATGGACCCAGCAATTGCACCCGGTCATTTCTCTCCGAGACATGGAGACTCGTGTCCACCTAGACACACCACTGTTCACCATGACCCTATCAGTAACAGCCCCAAAGTGGAAATGACCCAACAGCTGGGTCATAAACAGCAGCTCACCCATTCAATGGCACACTACTTGGCAATAAAAAGGAATGAATGAGCAAGAACCCGGATCATGCTGAGCAAACACTGTCATGCTGTATGATTCCATTTACACCACTTTCTCAAACAGCTCACCATAGCAAAGGGGAAGTGAAAAGTCAAGCAGCAGAGACAGGGCTGGGCCAGTCCAAGTGTCTGTGACCCTTAGGACTCATGTACTGAATCTTGGTGTCAATGTCTAACCCAAGGTGCTGGTGTTAAAAGGTGAGGCCTTTGGGGTTAGGCCATGAGGACAGAGCCTCACCAGTGGGTTAGTGCCTTATACAAGAGGCCACAGGGAGCTCCCTGCCCCTTCTAACAGATGAGGACACATAGAAGGAGCCATCTATGAGCCAGGAGAGGCGGGTCTTCCCCAGATATCAAACCTGCCAGTGCCTTGACCACAGACTTCCCCTTCCAGAACTGTGAGAAATAAAGGTTTGCTGTTTATAAGCCATCCAGTTTACAGCATTTTTGTTACAGGAGCCCCAAGTGTAAAGACAGGTTGGGAGAAAATACAACCATAAAGGCGGCTGGGTGATGGAGTGGCTCCGCATCCTGAATGGGAGGACTGGGCTGATCTGGACTCCTAACAGAATTCCAGCATCCTGGGCCCCAGGCCAGTGCACTGCTGAGGCCAGTGGCTCAGTTAGCCACACTGTGGCACTGTAAGGCTCCTGGTTTGACCATGTGCAGTGTTCATACAGGATGCTAGGAGGAGGGGAAGTGCCTGGGAACTCTACTATTTTTGCAACTTTCATGTGAATCTAAAATAATTTCAAAACACAGACTTCTGTAATTAGGAGACTTTGTGAGGAAGAATCCACTATCCTGCGGAGAAGTGGCTTTTCTGTGTCTTTCCTGTTCTTTCTGTCTTGTCTTGTTCAATGTCTTTCCTGTTCTGTCAGGAAAGTCAGAGCTCAAAGGGCCTACCAATAACATCTAGGCACTTGCTGGAGCTATATACTCCAGCCCACCCAGGATCCATCAGAAGCTCTATGAGTGTAGGTCTGGAATTTGTGCTGGGCCAGGTTCTCTAGCCATTTTTACAATCAAGTCTGTGAAATCTGGGTTAAAGTGAAGGCTTTGTGCTTGCAGAATAAACTTTGATCGCCTAGGAAATGCACTTCTTGGGGTTGTCCTAGTCCTTGACGCTCTGGGTAAGCTCAGGTCTGTGCCCTGGTGCTCACATGGGGGTGCACACCATGGCCACTGGCAATCACAGTTATACGTATGTGGGGGCAGCCCAGTCACCTAGCACCTGCCATGAGGGTCCCAAAGGGGGTAGGGGGCACAAAGCAGGGCACCCCAGAGGTTGTGGGGAGCCAAGGAAGTGACTAAGTGCTATGGACTGAGTGTTGTGTCTCCCAAAGTCATGAATTGAAGCCCTAACCCGCAAAGGGACCGTATTTGGAGATGAAGCCTTTAAGAATGTTCATATGCACCAGGAGCACATAAAAAAGAAAGGCCAGGTGAGAACACAAGGAAACAGGCTGTTTGCAAGCTGAGGAGAGAGGCCTCAAGAGAAACCAGCCCTGCTGGCATCTTGATTGCAAACGTCCAATTCCAGAACTGAAAGAAGGAAGTGCTTGTTAATCCCCAGCCTGTGGCAATTAGTTATGGCAGCTGGAGCTGAGACACCAAAGAGACAGGGATCCCCCCCCCCAACCCCGCCCAAGGGTGACACACCCATCGGAGGCCACCCCCAGGCAGCCCTGGCAAGGGCCAGCCCACCACCTGCAAGCTGCCAAGACCTGCAGGGTATCCTAAGAAGCGGTTTCTGACCTTGCCTCCCCTTCAGTCCTCCTGATTCAAGAGGAGCTCATTCAGCGACCAGTACAGGCATGAAGCAGGGGCAGGTGCATGTGTGAGGAGGCAGGGGTCAGGCATCAGTGCAGACAGCTTCCATCTTTTGTTGGAAATTAGCAGTGTTAACTTTAACTTTACTGTCCTCACATGGTGAGTATCTGGGTGGACATTTTGAGGAGACAGAATAAATCCCAGCACTTGGGAGGCTGAGGCAGAAGGATCACTTGGGCTACACAGGAGACCATGTCTCAAAAAATGACAAAAAATAAAATCAAAGCATTGGTCTCCACATGACAAAGACTCAGCCTGAACCACAAACACGAGTCTCAACTGGAAGACAACTTGCCTTATTATAATAGCAGCGGTAATTTTTCCAATTGTTACAGTTGAGAATAACTTCAATAAGAGACTTTTGAGCATCTTTAGACTTCAATTTCCCCCAGCTTGCCAAAGGAAACACTATTTAAGAAGACCCCACAATAACTGTAGTGGCTAGCAGCTGTCTCCCTGCTGCTCCTGGATTCAGAGTGCGTTTCTGGTCGAAACTATGCCTGCCCCATTAAAATTATGCCCTCAGTGTTTAGTGCATAGTTTTCCTGTGACTCATATTCCACCAGAAATCAAAGCACACAGAAGCCGACTCAGCGGTTCCTGAGCCAGGCAGGGTCTGTAAAAGGCCATTAATGGAATATTTGGCCTCTCAAAATGTGAAAATCACAACTGACTGGAAGAGGGCTTTCTCTTCGCCCAGTGGCGCAGACGTGACAGTGGGAGCAAAGCCCATCGGTCCCAGCAGCTGGCCTAGACTTGAGGCTCATGAGAAAACAGTACATAATTCAGATTATCCAAAGAAACAAGTGAAATGGCATGCCAAGAGGGAGGATGTCTGTCCCAGGCATTGTTAAACTATCAGGGATCTGCCTGTCATTTTTAGTTTGCTTACTAGAGTGGTCAATCCCATAATCATAAGCAGCACTACTTTTAAAAGTTGTAAGTCACTTACATTTTCAAAATTCAGTGTTTGAAAACACAGTACTTCATCCATGGCAGAATGGCAGGAAGCACAGGGAGGGGGTGTCCACTCCTCCCAACACTTGCTGGCTCTACTGACCAGGTGGGGTCTGGGAAGCTGCGTGACCATCAGAATGTAGAAGAGCCTGGCCCAAGCCTGGACATGGGAGGCTCTGTGTCCAACAACCTGTCTGGCAGGGGAGGGGACTGACTGAACCCACCCTACAGCTATCTCTGTGTCTGTATGGGGGAGGGGGGATGGTGCTGTGGACCACCTGGTGGCTGTGGGTCACTGAAACAGCCTCCACAGCCTGGCAATCCTCTGTTCATCCAGGAAGGGCCTCCAAGGTGTGCATCCTTCAGATAAAGGTGGCTGAGGGAATGAAGCAAGCTCTGCCCAGAGGGACCTCTGGGCCACCCTGCATGCCTCTCCAGGCTGCTCCATTCTGACTTTAGCACCTGACTTTGGGGCTCCAGGCCAGCTCCTGCCTGCCTGGTGGTCAGGTCCACATGAACATCTGGGCCACCAGAAACGCAGGGCCTTTCCTGGCACCTCCCTCCCCACCTATGGCTCAGTGCCCAGACCTCTCCTGCCTCTGGGCAGTCCCACTGCCTCTCCACAGCCATGACCCTGACTATCCATTGGCCTTGCATCAGGCTCCTCCCCCTACAGGCTCCTACACACTGTCCTCACTCAGTAGATTCCTCCATCGGGGTAGCTTGAGGGCAGGGGTTAGACAGTGGCTGAAAGAGTGGACAAATCCTGCATATCTTGGGCAGATATCACTTCCTCAGGGGGAATGCAGCCAACTCCACTGAGGGTACTGCTGGGAGCTCTGCCCCTGCCCTACAGAGCTCATGTAGTGCGAAGCTCACACTCCCGTGCCTGTTTGAAGCGGCCTGTGTCTCTGCCCACTGCAGGGCCCGCACACACACTGATGCTCATCTGCAGCCAAAGCCCAGCACACAAGCCCCAGTGGGCATGCACCAGACTAACGGAGGAGCAGCAGCCAAATGTACACAAAGGCAAATATAGCATCTGTGCTTTGTTTGTTTTTTGTTGTTATTTTTGCTGTTGGGAGTGGGGTTTGAACTCAGGGCTTTCTGCCTGCAAGGCAGGTGCTCTACTTCTTGAGCCAAACCTCCAGTCCACACCTGTCCTTTTGTGCCTGGCTACTTTACAAAGCCCAATGCCTCGAAGTTCATCCATGCTGTAGCATATTGCAAATTTCCTTCCTTTTCAAGGATGAATAATAGTCCTTTAAGTGCTGCAATGGTATGGATGTGACTGCTCCTCATGTGTTGGAGCTTGGTCTCCAGTGTGTTGATGTTGAGGCAGGGGGACCTTTAAGAATGGGTACCTTGTGGGAAGTAATTAGGTCATAGAGGGTGCTACCCTTGGAAGGAACTGATGGAATTCTTATGGCACTCTGTTAGTTCTCACAGAGTTTTATGAAAAAGCTATTCTCCTCACTCTTGGCTTCCTGTTTTGTCAAATGTGCTCTCTCTTGAATGTACTCCTGCCATGATGTCATTCACCATGTGACATGGCCAGGGCCTCCTCAGAACCAGCACCATATCTTAGACTATCAACTTCCAAAACTGTGAGCTAAATAAACCTTTTTTAAATATAAGTTACCCATCTTCAAGCAGTTTATTACAGTAAAGGAAGATGGACTGGTACATATGTTATACTACATTTTGCTTATCTATCCATCAAGGGACTCTTGGGCTGCTTCTACCTTTTGGCTATTGCAAATAATGCTGCCATGAACACAGGTATATAAATATCTGTTCCAGACCCTTCTTTCAACTCTCTGGGGGTATGCACCCAGAAGTGGAATTGCTGCATCTATGGTAATTCTGTTTTTCATATTTTGTGGAACAAACATACTGCATGCCATAGCAGCTGCACTTTCTACCTTCCCACGAAGTACACAAGGGCTCCAGTATAACCACCACTTAGCCAGCTCTCACATTGATTGACTGGTTGGCTGATTGACTGAATGATAACAATCATGCTAGTAGATGTAAGGTGGTTTTGATTCATGTTTCCCTAATGATTAATGTGGAGCATCTTTTCACGTGCTTTTCAGCCATTAGTATGTTGTCCTTGGAGAAATGTCTATCTAAATTCCTTACCTATCTTAAAAATAGTTTTGAGTTATAGGACTTCTTTATATATTCTGCACATTAACTCCTTATCAGATCTATGGTTTACAGATATTTTCTCCCATTGTATGGGTTGCTTTTCCACTCTGCTGTGTTCTGTGATACATAGAAGTTTTAAGTGTTGATGGAGTCTCTGATTTCTTTTTTTTTTCTTTTGTTGCCTATGCTGTTAGACCATATCCAAGGAATCACTGCCAATCCAATGTTCAAAGATTTTCCTCTATGTTTTCTTCTCAGAGTGCCACAGGTTTGGCTATTACATGGATCTTCCATCCACTTGGAGTTAATTTTTGCATGTGGTGAAAATAAGGGGCCAGTTGTGTTCTTTTCAATGTGGCCACCAGGCTTTTTTATTTTTTATAGTAGAAAATGATGACTGATTTCAAATTTGTGTGGAAATGCAAAGGACCTAAAGGGCCATGAGAACCCTGACAAAGAAGAGCAGTGTTGGAGAGCTGAATGATTCCAGACCTGTAGAGGTCATGGCAGTGGGTAAAGGTCAGCAAACAGGCCACCAAGGAAATCAGGGTCAACCCTGCTTTGAGTCACAGACCTGTGACAGGACAAAGTGTTGTAAGCCAAGGATCTGTGACAGGATGGAGACAACGCAGGGATAGTGTCATCTTGAGCAAACATCAACTAGACGTCCACATGCAAAACAACAAAATCCAATCCACACCCACATGGACTGAGCCTTGTCCTCTCAGACCATTGAGGTGAAGCCCTAATTCCTGGCTTTGTGGGATCCGAGATGGGCCTTCAAACTAATTAGAGTGGGGTGCGTTCAGGGTGTGAGGCTCTCACCTTGGGATTCATGTCTTCATAGGAAGAGACACTACAGTGCTTGCTCTCCTCCTCTGCCATGTGAGGACACAGTGAAAAGGTGGCCACCTGGAGGTCATGAAGAGGCCTCACCAGAAAGCAAACTCTACCAGACCCTGATCTTCGTTTCCAGAACTGAGATAAACAAATTTCTGTTGTTTAAGCTACATGACCCATGATATTTTATTATCGAAACCCAAGCAATTAAGACAACTTGGGCCACATACCAAAATTAACTAAAAAGCAGATCATAATTCTACATGTAAAACCTAAACCTATACAGTTTCTATATATTTTAAGAAAACTTTTATCTCTGAACACTGAGTTTGGAATTAATAATGAAAGACAGGACTGTAAAATAGGTACAGGGTGTAGGGAGGTATCTGCAATGAGGGAGAGTAAATGGAGAAGATGAAGGTAAGGGAATATGGCTGATGGGCTTCATATACATATACAAAATAGAATAATGAAACCTCTTGCAATTTGCTTTAAGTGGGCCAGGGAGGGGGTCCCGGGGGAGGGAATGATGGGGGTGATCTAACCAATGTACAATGTAAGGCTATTTGGAATTGTCACAATGAATCCCACCTGTAAAATGAGTATATCTTACTAAAAATGGAAAAAAATTTTAAAGAAAGAAAACTTTTATGAGTCCGATTAGTCAAAGATCTCTCAAATATGACACAAAAGCACAATCCCTTAGAGAAATAGCAATCAACTGAATTTCATTAAAATTGAAAACTTCTCTTTGAAAGACACGGTTAAAAGAATGAGAAGATAAGACACAGACTCAGAAAAAGATCTGCAAAGTCTATATCTGATAAAGTGCTTATAACCAGGATACAAAATTCTCAAAATTCAGGATTAAGAATTCAAACAACTCAAAAAAATAATGGGCAAAGAATTTGAATAGACACCTTATCAAGAGGATATATGAATAGCTAAAGAGCCCACAGAAAGATACTCAACACTGTTAGTAACTAGGGAAATGAAAATTAAAAAACACTGTAAGATTCTGGTGTATATCTATGCGATCAACTAAAACTACAAAGACTGATTGCATCCCACGTTGGCAGGGATGTGGAGGAACAGAATGCTCACACTGTGGTGGAGAATATGAAGTGGTACAGATAATGTGGAAACAATGGAATACACCTGACATATGCACAGAGATTCCACTCCTGTGTTTACCCAAGAGGGAAATGTGCACACACGTACTCTGATGCACACACACACAGCCTTGTGCATGAACATTCACTGCAGCTTTGTCTGTAAGAGCTGACAAGTGAGACAGTGCACGTGTCCAGCCACAATTGTATGGGTACACTAATGGTTGTTTATCCAGGCAGCACAGTGAGCAATAAAAACTGAAGGAACTGTTGTAAGGAATGATGTGTGTGGACCCCAGAGTAACTATGCTGAGTGAAAGCAACCATTGATATAAAACCCTAGAAAATGCAAAGCTAGTCTGCAGAGAGAAACTGGATCTGTGGTTCTTGGTGTCAGGAGGGGCAGGAGATAGACACAGGAAAAGGTGGGCAGTGGATATGATATCCATCATATTTTCATGTCACATCACTGGGGTGAATCAGGGGTGTACAAGCATCAAAGCTGACCAGTTACACATTAATAAAGCTGTTTTAAAAAATGAACAAACAACTATCAACTCATAAAGCCTCTAGATGGAAGCACCAGTTCATAGGAAATCTGGGGACAGAAGGACTGGCTAAAGGAGATCAGAGAGAAGCAATCAGCAGAAATCTGAACAAAATATTTCAAGGAAAAAGAAAAGGATGAAGGGGAAACTATAGATTTAAAGAGATGTGTCAACAATTGGCGATATTCAGACGTTCTTTGGATCCCTATTCAAATTATCAAACTATAAAGAAAAGAAAAAGAATAGGAAGAAGAGAAATGAAAAAACTTTACAAAACAATAAGCGAAATGCAAATGCTGCCAGATATTGAATGATACTAAGAATCACTGTTCATTTCTTAGGTGTGATGGGGGCTCTGTTTTTAAACGCCTTTCTTTAGGAGGTAAGTACAAAATGGTCTTGGACTTGCTCAAGAGTACAGATTAGTAAGGTCACTCATGCATCAGTAATGACTGCAATGGGGGGTAGTTTATTCTCTCATGGATATGTAGGTGAAATCATGGGTGCGCCTTGTGGATCTGGGATTGCTCCAAATGACCCGAGGTTGGTTGGCGGGGAGGGGCAGAGAACAGATGCTACAAGTCAGCTGGGGTTATAAGGATGAGATGAAGCTGGGATGCTAATGTCAAGTTGAAGCTTTCCTTTTATGATGTCTAAAATTTCCCCAAATAATCAGTTAAAGAGCCTTAAGGATTTGTGATGTCAGAGCCACCAAGCCTGAATCCCAGCCCTGCCACTCTGCTACACTTACAGGAAGGTTTTTTTCTCCCTCCTTCCCCTCCTGCTTAGGCCAGGGAGCACCAGAAGTTGTCTGCTGTATGGCCAACTCAGCCATAGCCACCTGGGCTCTCTAGCCTCGTAGTCCAGGTCCCAGTGCCAAACAGTACTGCTGTTGTGGTCATTATTGCTCATCTCACACAGAGGAACACTTCTCAATGACGCCAGGAAGGACCATATCTCCTCACGAGGGAGGGCTGAAGCTCAGAGAAGAGTTCATGCAGTTTGGGGCTGGGAGTTTGGAAAGCAAAGTCTAGTAGAACAGACTGGGTCTTGTATAGGGGGACAATGATGTAAAGCTGGGTCAGGCTGGTGTGGCTCATTGGTGAGCATTTGCCTAGCATCATCAAGGCCTGGGTTCCATCCCCTGCACACACAAAAGCATTGCGACTGTGAAGGCCTGTTTGAAGCTGTTGTTTTCTTACTTAAATGGGGGTTTCTGCCCTGGAACATGCCACAAGACTATGGGTCCAGCCTCAGAAGTCATTGTTACAAAATCTGACAGAGTCATGGGTATTAGTGGGGCTGCTGCCTGCAGAGGCCCACAGAGGATGAACTGACTGCTAAGCCTCACATGGTGGCCAAGCAAATGCCACCCTGCAGCTGGCTGAGAAGCCCAAAATCTGTGTGGGACCATGGTGAGTCAGATGAGCATTATTTTCTGCCCAATGGTGCAGCCCCAGTGGATGAAGACCTTCCCAGGGACCACCTGCCATGAGCATGAGGTCTTAAGGTGAGCACACACACTCACCCATCAACTCCACTCACTTCTAGCAGTTCTCACTACTGCTCACAACAGCCCATGACCCTAATTAGATCTTACAATGACATTGTGTACAGTCCCAGGGTGGAGAGCTGTGGCATCCTTAAAGCTAGTGTAGATGTCCTTTCGGATGCAGGACTCCATTTAACTAAAATACTGGAAAACAAGGCATCTTCAGTTAGAAAGCTGAGGCACCTGGGAAAGACAGGATGGGGAGCCTGAGTGACAGGAGAAAGAACCAGTATCATACTTGTTTCTTTTAAAGTTTCTATCACTTAAATTTCTTTATAAAGTAGCCAAGCCTAATTTCTACAAATACAACAAGGTTATTTTAAAATTGTTTTAAGTGGATATAGCTATGTTATTGATAAAGGGATAGTCATTTATTTTCATTAAAAACATCAAAATAAAAACCAAGTTTTCTATAGAAATAAAAGCTGACGCTCAGGGAAAGACTCTGCACCCACACTTGTATTCGCTGTTGTGGCTGTCCACAGAAGTTACCCCCAAGTGGACATGCAGCACTGACCATCATCCCAAGTCATCCTGAAATTGAATGTGTGCCAGCCCTACTGACTTGGAGCCAGCTGATGCTGCTAAATGCAAATCCGCCTTCTAGCTCACACAGGCACGGGCTCTGAGAGCAGCAGCAGTAGGCTTGCATCTGTTTTGAGCACACTTGTAAGTTCACCAAGAGCACATCACTTTATTCATAGCCACAGCCCAGTGATAGTAACATTCAGCCAGGACTCTGCAGCAGATACCTGCCCTGGCCACCCCCTGTGCAGCAAGGGCTATCCTAACACGAGGAAAAGACAGTCTCTGCCTGTCCCACAGGCTGGCCAGGGGACCCCATAGAGGACTGCCACAATCACTGACCCAATAATGCCCATGGTCTACATTCAATATTGTTGTTTAGACCCATGACAGTGGCTGCTGGTCATCCCTATGCCTGGTCTCACACTGGCACATCCAGTGTTATGGCCACTCTCCATCCACTGCCGCAATCACCTTCTGTCCACTGCCACTTCCACCCTCTGTTCAGCACCACAGCCACCTTCTGTCCATTTCCACATCTACACCCACTTCTATGACTTCCCTCTCTCTGGTGCCACAATCACCCTCTGTCCACTGCTAAAGGCACCCTGCTATCCCACCCTGGTGCTAGCTAGGGCCATTCTTACTGCTAATGCCACACATGTCTACCTGGCTCCACAGACCACACCAGGAACTCACTTTGGAGACTCTAAAATGTCTCAGGACCCTGAGCGACTCTGCACCTGAGTTGGTGTCCTGGGTAAGAACCTGCATCAACATGAACCATTGTACCTCAATAGGGTGGAGTGTGTGTCCAATCTGATCACTGTGCAGTCACCAGTGTGTGGACAAATGAAGACACAAAGACCATGCTCCAAAGGAATAAGCATGGAGCAGGACACAGCCTCACAGGGCTCTAACTGGCTGCTCCAGCCTGAGGCAGCTGTCACCTGTGTCAGAAGTTGATTTGACGCCAGCTGGTTGATCCAACGTGTATATCGCTCTGTTGAGTTGGGAGGGTCTCTCCTCACCTGACACCCAATGATCTGTGAAAAACAACAACAAACAGAACTTACATAAAGTCTTGTGAGAAGGTATATGGCACATCTATGTGTGTACGACTTTTTTTTTTTACAGTACTAGGAGGGTTTGAGCTCAGGGTCTTGTGCTTACTAGGCAGGCACTCTACCACTTTGAGCCATGCCCTCAGCCCTCTGTGTGTGTATGTTTTATGATGTGTTAAGCACATGTGTCCAGACAGAAAACTACTAAAATCATGAGATCTGGGTCAAGTTAGGCAAAAGTCCCTGGCAAGAGAAGGGGAGCAGGGGACACCTGATCCCACATGGGAGGTCTGAGTAGTGTCTTAACAGTAAATGACTAAGGCTGACCTCAGCTTGACTGAGATGAGTTACACATATTATTTCCCCTTTTGATGAACTCAAGATTAGGATGACACAAATATTAGCTCACAACTCCTGAGTATGATCAATAACTCACTTCCTGAACCCTACTTCAATTTGAAAAAACTGATACCACAGTCTCTGGGAACATGCTGGGTTCAGTCTTAGGAAACCAGTACCCTAAGCAAAGAAGTCAACACATAGGCTCACCTCCTCCAATGTGGCCTCCCTCTGTCTAGACTCTCTTCCCTGTGGGACCACAGCAGTACTTCAACCTCCATGACTCCCTATGCCCACTCTGGAGCCCATCCCAATACCTCAGAACAAGGTCACACATCAGAATACATTCTCATCTCCTCAGAACACATTCCCACCTCAGAATGCTTCAGTATCTACTCAGAACTTGCCTTCATATTCTTAGAATGCACTCTCCTCAGAATTTATCTCAATCATATCAGAACGCAGCCCAACCCCTCAGAACACAGCCCCACCTCCTCAGAACACATCCCTGCGTCCTCAGAACATGACACCACTTCCTAAGAACATGGTTCCAACTCATCAGTGTTACCTCAACACAGAACACAGCCTCACCTCAGAATATCGCACCCACCTTCTCAGAAAATGGCCTCACTTCCTCAAAACATGGCCCCATCTCAAAATATGACCCCACCTCAGAACACAGCTTCCTCTCCTCAGAACACACTCACCAAATGACCCTGTAACTCCCTCTTTTTGCTTCCTGCAGGACACACCTTGGGTAGCACCACACAGCTGCCTGACTTCCAACATCTCCTGCTGCCTCCTGCCCTCGAGCAGGACTTCCTCTTGTTTCCTCTCCTCCCAACGTTTCACCTCTGCCCTGCACTAGCACCAGCTGGTGGCTGGGACCGCTCTCTAGATGAACTGCCTGTGCTTTCTGAAGGAAAGGCAGGTCTAAGTACGTCCCAGATGCCCAGAGATAAGGGGTTGGGTCCTCCAGATGGCCAGAAACCTGGACAGAGGCCAGTCCCTTTGTTCCTAGGGATCACATTCAGACCCCAGCTTCATGGCAGAGGACTGGCAGTTATGAGGTGGGGGCCTCACAGCAGGACCTGAGCATTTCTCCCCATATCTGGCTGGGAGAGGGCACTGAACCTCTCCAAGGACAGAAGCGTCCACCCCCTACAGAGGCTCCTCAAGTGGATATTGTACGGTTCACACTGATATCAACTCATCCTGGGCTGCAGGTTTGAAGCAAATGACTTGCTCCCATTTCTCTCCCCTGTCTGCTTATCTGTGTTTCTCTCTCTGTTGGTTCTGGGTTTGAACTTAAGGCCTTGTGCTTGCTAGGAGATGCTCTACCACTTGAGCCATGCCCCCAGTCCCTTTTGCTTTTAATCTTTTTGGGATAGGGTCTCTCATTTATGCCAAGCAGGCCTGAACTGCAATCCTCTTATTTATGCCTCCAAAATTGCTGGGATTACAGGTCTGAGCCACCAGCCTGGCCATTTTTTTTTTTTTTTTTGAGTAAGAGTCTCACTATGTAGCCCAAGCTGCCCTAATACTCTTGGTCCTCCTGCCTCAGCTTCCTGGATGCTGGGATTACAGGTGTGTGCCACCCATGTATGGCTCTCTGCCCTCTCTTTAGGGGAGACCCCTGTGCAAGGACATTGTACCTGTTGCAGGGTCCCCAGGGCTGACTTGGGGACCTTGTGTGGCCACCAGGCATCTTGGTTTTTCTTCCATGGGGTCATTTCTGAACCACACCTGAGGTTCAGAAGCACTGAAGTATGGGGATCTGGCTGCTATTGCAGGGCAGATGTGTGGGGAAGTGGGCAAGGAGCATTCTTCATGCCATGGCCTCCAGGACTTCAGTCCAAACTATAGCACCTGTTCCTAAAGTCCCATGTCCCCCAAGAACCAAAGACAATGTCTGAGAATATCTCACAACCACTCAAGTAAGATTAAATCCTCTGACAGCTTCTAGGTTTCCAAGGGTGGGTCTAAGGCATTATGACCCTGGCCAGCATAGGAAGTGATCACAGGGCCAGGGTGAGGAGTCTGTGTGCTCTCAGCTGACATGCCAGCCCTGGTTTCCTCAGATGAAGGTTTCAGAACAGCCACCAAGAGCCAAGCTGAAGCCATGAGGCCCATGCCTGCTCTGACCAGCTGGCTTCTCCTCTTCTTACCAGAGTCATCAGAACACTCACATTTCCCAGAAGTGGGTTTAAACCACTTCTGACACCCAGGGTATGAGAAAACACAGGCAACTGTGCTATGTGGGACCCTCAGGGCAGTCACTTGTCTGTAACCTAAAGCAGCCACAGTGCAGAAGGGATGAGAATAGGAGTGCAAAAAGCCACTCTAGGACACAGACTGCCTGCGACTGGAGTGAGGAACAGATCATGGAACACATATGAAGCACTCATAGCATCCATGGTCCACACATGATACAGCACATGCATGCTTAATATACCTCTATGCCACACAGAGATGCAACATGTATGACTGTAATGTGTCTCATCCTTATGCACATGGCATGCATATACTCCCTGCACATAGATGTGTAACATGCTTGTGTGACAATGTAGGCTGTGCATGCAGGTACACAACACACTCATATGTACATATACACTCTAGGGGTGTCAGCTCAACAGCATCTGCAGGCACAGTCCCAGTCTGAGGGACTCAGAGAAACTGAACCCAATTTTACATAGAGCACTGCAATGCATGTCCTATAGCTCACACAGCAGGAGAACCAGCAAAGATACCAGGACAACAGGCAACATGGCCACCCGTGGTTTCACCAGCAAGACATGCAGAGGGGAAGGCCCATGCAAGTGGGTCAGCCTTAACTCTGAAATAAGAAATCAAAGGATTTATAGAGTGAGGGACTTAAAGCAGAGAAGCAAAGCCTCCAAATCCCTCTTCTGAGATCTCCGTGTTCTCTGCCTGTGGTCAGCTTTACTGAGCTGTGTCAAACACATCATGAGATTCACCCACTGGAAGTGCTGTGCAATGTCACAACCATTCCATTTTGGGACAGACTCATCCCCACAAATCCCTTCAAGCCCGTGGCTATAGCTCCCATCTCAGCTCAGCCCAACTCAGCAGTGAGCTGTTGTCTCTACCAAGTTGCCTCTTCTGACATTTTGTATTTGTGGAATCAGATGCTATCCAGCCTTCTCCTCTGGATTTCTTCACTCAGCACACATTTCGATGTCCATCTACACGCAGAATGTGTCATTGTCTTGCTCCTTTTTTTATTTGTTTTTGGTTCTTTAGTGGTACTGGGAGTTGAGCTCAGGTCCTTGTGCTTGGTAGGCAGAGGCTCTACCACTTGAGCCATGCTGCCAGCCCCTTGTCTTGTTCTTCTTTACAGATATAGAGCAAGTATCTGCCATATGGACACATCACACTTTTCCTCACTTGAAAGACATCTGGATCACATTGTACCTTTGGCTGCAAAGGTAATGCTACTTTGAAACACATCTGTGTGACATGTTCCACTTCCTCTGAGCAGACTTTTAGGAGGGAATGTTTATTACTGTCCATGGGACCTGCTCATCTGACTTCCCCAGTGGCTGTGGCCATTACACCCTCCAGCACCCTCCTGTCTGCCCATGTGCACCAACATCTAGGACTGTTTGTCTTTTTGTCATACAGTCTCGTGGATATCCAGTGGCATCTGGCGTATTTTCAAGGTCATTACTCACCAGGAACGATGCTAGCACTTCTCAGTGAGTCTGCCAAGGTGAAAAGTCTGTCCAAAACTTGGCCTGTTCTCACGGCTTTATTCATTTACTGATCTGCAAACATTCTTTCATACTCTAGGTACAGTTCATTTTCCACTTAAATGATTTACAACTATTCTCTCCTAGTTGTTGCAATTTCTTAACAGTGTCTTTCAAGTGCAAAAGTATTTAAGCCTAAGTGCAATCTATCAATTTTTCTTTCACGGCTTCTGCCTTGATATCTATCTAAGAACTGTTTACCTCACTTACAATCACTAGGTATTTCTCATTTTCTACTAGAAGTTTCCTCAAGATTTACAAGTCAAAGGGTCCAAGAAGCACAAAGACCACATAGTGCTTTGCAGATTTTCTAACACAGAACACAGGAGAGTCTTGTTATTTATATGAACATGGAGCTTCTTGCAGGGACAGAAACAGGGGTGGAGCCACAGCTGGCCTGTGTCACCATCCATAGGACTGTGGTACAGCCCAAGGGTAGACGGCATCACCTGGGGCTGGGCTGGAGTGTGCAGTGCGTCTGCCTGAGATTCTCCAACAGGCAAGCTGTGTTTACCATTTACCTACAAGAAGATCTCCTTTCTGTTCCTTCTACTCCTTCCATAGGATCCCCATGGGATCCTCTGGGTCCCAGAAACTTTCAAGGAGATGTGGTATCCCTGGAGTGCACTGACAATTTTAAGAGAATAGCATTTCAGATTTTTCCATCCGTGAGACTTCTTTTCTACCACTGAAAGGATTCTCCTGTCCTAATTCTCAGTTCCCAATAGTTCTTTCTGCTTGGAAGAGAAGAAGAAAAAGAGGTGTGGAGGAAGCAAAGGACCCTCCCACTCCTGGGTATTGGATGCCAGCAGAGGTGTGCACAGAGACACTCTGCACATTACCGCAGGTCCCTTTCAGGTCTGGGCACTGCGAGGAAAAAAAGATACCTGTTGACCTTTTACCCCGGAGGTCAGTGAGACCTTACTTAGTGGTCAAGTTCCTGCCTCACAGAATGGAAAAGGGTAAGTGAAAGTGTACTTAGAGGTGAAGCTCCCACAAGGCAGGGTAGATGAGGGTCAGTGAGATTGTACTTAGGGGAGAAGTTCCCACCTCACAGGGTGGACAAGGGTGAGACTGTACTTATTGGTCAAGTTCCTGCCTCACCCAGTGGGCAAGGGTTGGAGACTGTACTTAGATGAAGCTCCTACCTCATAGGATGGACATGGGTCACTGACACTGTACTTAGGAGTGAAGCTCCTGCTTTACAGCATGGATGAGACTCAGTAAGACTATACAAAGAGATGAAGCTCCATCCTCTTCATGGGATGAACTAGGGTTGGTGAGACTGTGCTTAGATGTAAAGCTTTCTTCTCACGAGATGGAGTGGGTCAGTGACACTGTAATTGGGGTGAAGCTCCTGACTCATGGGGTAGGCAAGCATTCTATGGGGAAATGGGTTTCAAAGGATGGGAGACATTGGCTCCATAGTCTTTGAAGCCTTCATCTTCCCTCACTGTGAGATGATGAGAAAGCTCACCCCATGAGATGTATCCTGAGAAAGAGAGAGAGGTTCTGACACCCCAGTTCTCCCATGTCTCAGTGCCTATGGCTAATGTCGATGTGCCTGTTACTGATACTGGACCTGATTCCCAGAGCCCCAGGATACTCTGACATTCATAGCAGGCTATTCACTTACCCTTTGGACAGGGAAGGTCCACTATCAGCCCTTGAATGTCCATCTGTTCCAAGGCCAGGGGACAAGCTCCACACACCACCATGCTTGTGTGCAGGGTACCACAACCTGTGAGATGATGTCATCTTCCTGCTTCCACCTCAACTTCCCTTGGAGTCTTTGAAGCTGTGCATCCCACAGCTCCTCCTTTTATGCCTCTGCTCTGTCCACCTCAGGACCCCACAGAGCAAACGTGAGTCTCCTCACCCCATCCCATCAGAACCGATCTCTACTACAAAGGCTCAGGAAGCTAGCAATCAACAGGAGGAAGTATTACACTCAGAGCTACCTAGTATCATCTAAGGTATAAGATTTCAATGGCATCAGCCATGAAAGCTGCCCTCAAAGGTCTTTTCCCCTAACCAGTGGTTTCCTTGTAAATGGCCTTAGAGAAATAATGACAAACTGGGAGCAAATCAGTATTCACGTATTCCTCAAAACAAACTGCACAACATAACCAAAGCCACCAGCCAGCAAATGCAGAGTAGGACTTTGTAGGTCACAGTAAAAGCATTCTTCAGGCCAACTTTTTATCAGCAGAGCCATTGGTCACGGCATCCTAAGGGTCATGAGGAGGAAAGGACAGAGACTCTCTATCCATCTCTGCAGTTGGAAGATGTGGTATGGAATGTTGGGTGGAGCATCCGGAGTTTTTAGTGAGAAGGAGAGCAAGAAAAGTCATAATCTAGACCTGTAACAATCTATATACCGTTCATTTGAATGAATGCCATGGAGAGCTGCAAAAGTGACCACCTCAGGGCAGTCAATCTGTTTAGTTTTAGGATGGGAATGAAAACATCTGACATTATCTCTTCCTCTAATTGTCAGCACTCATTACAAAGTTCTTTACAAGTTTCCAGTATGTACCTAGATGTTAAAAACTTGGAAACTGTTGTTTCCTGCCCTATAAAAGTTACTGTGAGTGAAACAAGTGGCATCTTACATGAGGATGAACACCCCAGCTGCACAGATGCCCACTTTCCAGCTGGGGCCAGGCCAGTCTGAAGCCTCAACTTCACAGAAGGGTGAGGTTGTCGGGACAGCAGAGCCCAGAGGTCTGAGTTCAGCAGTGTTCTTGAAGCCAAGCTCAGCCTGAACTCAGGGAACAGGTGCATTTCTGACATTGCACTGCTCCTTTCTTCTTTAACTTCCACATGCAACATTATCTCACCTGTCAGAGCCACTGGGAGGAGTTTCTTCAAATACCAGGCTCTGCATTTCACTACACATTGCATAGAAATCCACCCAGAAGGACTTGCTTCTACTTTGTTTCTTCTTCCCAATAAGGAACCAGACCAAAAAACTAGTATGTGCAACTAATCTCTCTTTCATGTGACTGAGAAACCTGCCAATACCTCTGGAGGGTGGGGTAGAAATCCCCAAGCCATCCAGTAATGCCTAATAAGGCCAGTCCTGAGGGCTGGAGACACCACAACCCAGTGTGGACAGAGTTCTCATGGGTTCCCCAACAGTACATGCTGATAGCTTCTCTAATTAGAAATGGAAGAAATGAAATATTCTATGCCTTTAAACTTTAGAAAAGCAACCTCTAGAACCTGTGGTCACCGGTCACTATGAAAACACACATTTACACATATTTGTGGTTCCTCAACTCTGCTGGCTCATGACCCTTTCAGAATGGAGCAAAGCCACAAAGCTCTCTGGCCCTCACTGAAATGCACCCCACACAGAAACTCCTGCAGTTACCCTGGGACCCTGAACCCCCTGGGACCTTGTGTGCCCACAGTGGAGGCAATCACAAAGACCCCTCTCCTCCTAGGAGAGTGGCCTGTGTTTTGTTTGTATTTCCTGTTTTCACACACTCTCGGGCACCACTGTTGCCTACCACATCTCAGAGATGCTGTGTTCAGGACCACTTGTGCACCTACCTTACAACCCTGCACTTGGGGTGGCCCTGAGAACCCTGTGGAGATGATTCTCCACCTTGTGTGCAAGCAGAAATAGCCAGAGGCAGCAGCAAGGGCCTGGGGCAGGATGGGAAGGGCAGGGCAAGGCAGGCAGCCTATGGGGTGTGGACTGACAAGGTCACAAGCCCCACTTGGGACACACCACCCCAAGAGCCACAGAGCCACCAAGGAGCTGCACATGTGCTGCTTCTGCCAAGGGCCTCTTCATGGACAGCCAGGGGTGTTTCCTATTGTCCTATGAGCATGTTCCACAGTCAGGTTTGTACCTCTGTTTAAATTTAAGCAGTGTATTAGAGAGTGGCTCAAGTGGCAGCATGCCTGCCTAGCAAGTGTGAGACTGAGTTCAAACCCCAGTACTGCCAAAAATTTATTTAAATTTATGTTTAAGCGTATAATTAATTCCAACTCAGAGAATATGAGTCTTCTGTATTGGACTTAAAATAAGGTAGTAAACACCTGCTACTCCAGGGAAGGGAGTCCTGAAGCTGCTTCCATACAGTCAGACACAGCTAGTGCCAGAGGTGAGAAGTAAAAGGTACCAAATTTCTTAAAAGTAGACAATAAGCAAGCTGTGTCCAGAAGTCCCAAAACAAGGCTGACTGGAGGAGAACAAGCCTCCCTGGATGAAGGAGGCTGGCAAGGCCTTGCTAAATTCACCTCAAGGAGACTGTTCCATGAGTTTTTCCTTTTGAGTAACAGCATGGTGACTCTCCATTTCAGTGTGCTGTGAGGCAATGCACTCCCAGCACTGCAGGGGCCAACACAAGAGTCAGTACAGCCCTTGTGATGTGAGCCCTGAATGTGAGGGCCAGCACAGCATAGAGGCGAGGGTCAGAGCAGTATAGCATGGAGGCAATGGCCAGTGTGGTATGGACACAAGAGCCAGTGCTGCATAGTGTGGATGCATGGGTTAATGCAGTGTAGACAGGGGAGCCAGTGTAGTGTGAACCTAAAGGCCAGAACAGCATGGACACGAGAGACAGTGTAGTATGGACATGAGGTCCCGCATGGTTTGGATATGAGGACTAGCACAGCATAGAAGCAAAGGTCAGAGCAGCATAGCATGGAGGCAAGGGCTAGTGTGGTATGGACACAAGAGCCAGTGTGGCATAGTGGAGATGCAAGGATTAGTGCAGTGTGGGCAGGAGGCCAGCACAGTGTGGCTCTGAGGGCCAGCATGGCATGGAAGTGAGGGCCAGTTGGCATGGAGGCAAGGGCCAATGTGGCATAGACACAAAAGCCAGTGTGGCATAAACACAAGAGCCAGTGTGGAATAGTGGGGATGCAAGGAATAGTGCAGTGTGGGCAGGGGGGCCAGTGCAGTATAGACCTGAAGGCCAGCACAGAATGGACATGAGGGACAGTGCAGTGTAGACATGAGGGCCAGTGCAGCATGGATGTGAGGGCTATCATGGTGTGGAAGCAAGGACCAATGTAGTGTAGCCCAGTGTGGCACAGTGGACACAAGGCCCAGCATAGTAAATCATGAACACAGAGCCAGTGTGGCATGAGCAGACTGCACATGTAGACATGGGAGTCAAACTATGTAGGTCAATCACTCTCCAGGATGAGACAGCAGCCTGCTCTGGTGAGAAGCCACTTGGGAAAGGACACCACTGTCATAAAAGAAGTTACCATCACCAATTTAGATTCCCTCTAAAACTTAAGGGGAGTCTGAGGACAGTGCCCACTCTCTGTGGGGAGGGCCCTTCCTCCCAGGCAGTGGGTAAGGACAGGCAGGAGTCTACCAGGGAGCTCAGGGTGGATGGGCAGTGGTGAAGTGGGAGGATGAGCAAGAGGTGGCTCTCAGTATGGAGGATTGCATTTTATTTTTATTTTTACTTTTTTATTATGTTATTGTTCTACTGGGGGTACACTGTGATATTTACAAAAGTTCTTTCAATATATCATAGTGGAATTTACCCCCTCCAATTACAGAGGATGTTAAAGCTGCCAACAAAGAGCTCTTAGCCTGGTCTTCTTTCCAAGGGTTCATCTTAGAACACACTAGTTACAAAGCAACAAATAAACCAAGCAATTTTTCCTATCCATTTTTAAATGACAAGTACTATCTGAAATGAGAGGCATGATTTTCTTCAAAGGAAGACACGTGGGTACTTAAAGAGACATGCCAGCCACAAACCCCTGATTTGGCAATGTGACATATGTGCACTTTTTTCACCTTGAGGGAAAGTCTCCATGTACAAAACCATATAAGCAATCCCATCAAAAGGGACGACACAAGAAAGGTGTTGTACTCACACTTGTCGGGTGCTGAACAGCAGCTTCATGTTGCAGCCTTACCCTCTGGGGCATCATCACATCATCCTGTGTAAAGAGCACATTTTAAATTCATAAAACAACTCCAACACACAGTAAGAAAAGGGCACCCAACAACAAAACAGGAAGAGGTGTAAGTAGGCGATTCAGCCAGAGGATTCCAAGGATCAGGACCCTCATTGCTCATTAAGAAAGGGTGACCAGAGGAAAAAAGAAAATCCTGATGATTCCAAGTGTGACAGAGGACTCAGAGCAACAAAGACACTCACACCTGTGAGAGGTACCACATTGTTCTGAGACACAAGTTTGGCATCGTCCAGTGGATCTGGAGGTACATAATCCCTAAGACCCAGTCATTTCACCACCTGTGAAGAAACAGTCCTACCCAAATGGGACACCAACAGGAAGCTCACAGCAGCCTTGTTCAGATGTGGAGTGCTGCTGTCCATGAACATCACATGAAAAAATAAGCTTCACATTACTACTTTCCATCCACTCAGTGATGAGACTCAGCCACAGCTGCTCACACCAGTAAACTCACAGACCCAACAATAAAAGAATAGATGCAGCATTGCTCCGTGTATTTAAATTGAAAACCAAGCAGAATTAACCATATTACTTAAGAAAGCACACATAATCCAAACTATAAAGAAAAGTGAGAATATTATCGCCCAGCAGGTCAGAACCAAGGTCCTTAGCAGAGGGTCTGGGAGCAGCGGCAGTGTGGTTCTCCTAAGGTACTGACAACGGGTACTGCCTGACAGTTCAATACATGTGCTTCACAATTAATCTTTAAAGTGCACAGATTTTGTGCATTTTTCTGTGGGTATATTTGATCTCAACAAAAAAAGTGTTTTAAGTGGATGAATAATAAACAGGTTTAAGTATTTTCATATAAAGTTACAAATGTAGGCAATAGAAGAACTAAAAACAATGTCACTGGGAGAATATTTATCTTTGAATTGAGAAATAAGATGAACTAAAAGATCCATACTTGTATCTCTTATTTCTGCAAAATGGCTATACGAACCTTCTGATAATCCAATGACATGTGAATAAGTAAAATGGGAGGAAGCTGGCAAGCTAGGGTCAGGATAGATGGAAGAAGATGAAGAGAACAGGGACAGAGCTAAAGGCCAGCAATGACCTGAAGAGATATTCAAAACAAATGTTCAGGCAGCTAAGGAAGCACAAGTAAACACATCTCTGAGCACCACAGAGCAGCCTCCCAGGACCTGTATGGGCTGCTAGAAAGGAAGGCCAGGGTTATGGGAGGCACTGCCTCTCCTGGGCCCAATCACCATCTACCTGTAAACTCATGGAGACTCAAAGAGTCAATCTGCTGTCTGATCCATACCCAACATAGCATCCCCAGGCCTTGCTTTCCTTTGGAAGGGGTGTTTCATACCTTTCCAGAGCCAGGACCAGTCAATTACTTGTAGTTGATACCTCAAGATATTTTTGGACAGATGAATGATTTTTTAATTCACTTCATCTACAAAGCACTCACTATACTCATGATACTAATCACACTCTTCTATAGTTTAAAATGAAATGGCTGACATTCCTTCATTCTGTAACCATGGAAACGGGTATGGAAAGGCCATGTGACTTACCCAAGTCTGGCAGCAACTTCATGTCAGGGTTAACACTGATGGCAAACCTTCTGTACTGCTATGGTATCCCACACAGCACAACCTCTGGCCAAGGGACTCCCTTCATGGCCAAAGAATAAACAATGGGCTCAGGCTCATGGAACACACGGGTCTTACCATGCTTCCCACCATCCTGGGCAGCTGGCTGGACAGGAGGCAGCTACAGAGCCAGCTGGGTAGCAATGCCTTGCAGGGCTGGGCAAGGTTCTTCAGAAGACTGATTGCTCTGAATCAGGTTTAATACATGGTGCTGCTTCTTCCACAGCCAGGACTCACGGGTCCAGGAATTACGAGGTGGATATGAGAACGGTACCACTCACCCTGAGTTACCCAATAGCAAAAACTCTGCTTCCTGTGGCTTAGGAGTATGGTTCAAATGGTAGAGTACCTGCCTAGTAAAAGCAAGGTCTTTAGTTCAAAGCCCAATACAACCAAAAATATGCTTCCTGTTCCTGTGACCTTATGCTCTGCTGGCCTGGAAGTCTTGGTTCCTGAAAGGGAAGTGCCTCACAGAGACACAACAGTGATTCCACTGGATAGGAAATTACAACGCCACCTCCCACAGTGGCCTCCTCGTGCCCAAGTCAGAAGGCTGAGAAGGGAGTCAGGGTGTTGGCAGGGGTAACTGACCCAGACCACAAAGGGGAACTGAGTGCTCCACGGTGGAGGTAAGGAAGAAAGTGTCTGCAGGGCAGGAGATCCCTCAGGATGCTTCTTAGTATTATCATGCTCTGTTATTAAGGTCAATGTCCCACATCTGCAACCCCAGCATTTGAGAAGCAGAGGGGGGAGAAGCATGGGTTCAAGGAGAGCCTGGGCAGCACACCTGATTATATATCTTGTCTGGAAGGAAAAATAGCCAGATGTGTGACTATATACTGATTCATAAATTGTAGCCAATGGTTTGGCAGGATGCTCTCAAACAACATAAACAAACAAACAAAAAAGCCAGTAGAAAACTGTAACAACTAACCTAGGCAGGACGACAAATGGCCTGGACCCTTCAGGAATGACAGTGTGGGTCACCTCTCCAGTAGGGAACCAAGACCTGCTGAGGAGCTTGCAAAAGTGCAAGGAATACAGAATGGGTACAGAAGGGCATTATAAACACCAAGTATGACCATATGACCAGTTATAGAAACAAGAACTGTGCTTGTCATGAGTAATTCTTTTTTTTTTTTTTTCTTTTTGGTGGGACCAGGCTTTGAACTCAGGGCTCTGCACTCACAAAACAAAAGCTCTACCACTTGAGCCATGCCTTCAGTCCATTTTGGTATGGTTATCTTGGAGATGGGGGTCCTACAAACCATTTGCCCAGGCTGGCCTCGAACCACGATCCTCCTAATCTCAGCCTCCCAAGTAGCTGGAATCACAGGTGTGAGCCATGGGTGGCTGGCTGGCTATTTCAACTTTAAGTACTGTTAATTTTACATCATAGTATTTGGGTTATGGGATGTTAGGAGAGTAAACATCATTCAAAGATTTTACCTCCTCTTCTGGGAAACAGACTGTGCATTTTCGGTTGTACCCAGCATAATTGTATCATGCATCATGACAAGTAGAATCCCACCTAACTATGATAAACCTATGATCTTGTCATTGTCTGTCTTTGGAAACTAAGTATAGTTTAAGGAGAAGTGTATGGGAGCCAGGCTGACAAGGGGTGGACCTGTGATGGTTAATTTTATGTGTGGACTTGACTGGACTATGGGCTACCAGGTAGTTGGTAAAACATTTCTGGGTTTATCTATGAGGGTGCTTCTAGAAGAGATGGGCATTTGAATCAATGGACTGAATAGAAAAAATTTTCCCCACCCATGGGGTGGCATCATCCAATCCTTCAAGGTCTGAATTGAACAAAAAGACAGAGGAAAAGTGGATTTCCTCACTCTTCTTGAACTGCGAGATCCTCCTTGTGATGCCCTTAGATAATGGTCTCCTGGTTGGGGAACTGGGACTTTGATGGGTACTTACACCATCAGTTCCCCTAGTTCTTGGGACTTTGGATCTGGACTGGAACTGACAACATTGGCTTTCCTGGTCCTCCAGCTTGCAGACAGCAGAATCCAGTACTCCCAGCTTCGTGATCTGTTATTTGGTGTCTCTGGAGAACACTGACTAATACAGGATTAACTAAAACTCCAATTTTACAACTCAAGGATCCACATTAAAAAGCACAGCTGCCCAGTGCTCTCAAGAACCCAAAGAACATTCAAATGCTATTTCTATCACTTCTACTAGAATCACCTCCCTGCTGGGAGTCTCAACAAAGTCAGCATCTACAAGAGCAAAGAGAAACTCACTGGCCAAACTTTCCAGAAACCAAAGATGATGCAGTGAGCTAACATTCAAGCCAAAACATGAACAGCAAAGCCGGTACCAAACTCTTTTTGGGAAGTAAAACTCTTATTGACTATAAACACATTCCTTGTTCTCCAGAGGCCACCGTAAAGAAGAAACACTTGCTGAAAGACTGGAAAATGAAAAGGTATTTATTGCACATGAAAGCAAGGGGGCTCTGATAAGAAGCCAAATGTGTTTCTGCAGCAGCAGGGTGACTCCATCCCCTTTGCAGAGGCCTGCTTAACCTGGCCCTGCCTCCCAGTCCAGGCAGGTCCATATTCTCTGGCTGACACAAAACATCAGGAACTGGTTAACAATGTCAGCTGGCATCTGAAATGCAAAGCAAAGGCACTAAAAGGACAGATGCAAAGGGCTGTCAGCACCACCTAAGGACATCCACTTCAGTGCTCATGCTGAAGATGAGAAGCTGGAACTGTCTCTTCTCACTTTGAGAGGTAGCTTTTAAATCTCACTACTGGTCTTCCCTGATGTGAGCAAACTTCCACAATGAGGAGCAAGGAATCTGCTGTCAAATGGCCTGGCAGGCCGTGGGGAGGAATTTGATGCATTGTTTAAAAAAAAAAAATTAACTCAAAATTAAATACTGTCCCCTTTATGACTTAAAAAATATCTGGAGGAGGCATTTTCAGTCCTCCAACTTATCTTGGGCAAAGGCAAATAAGCCTCTGAACACAAGAACATCAATAGGAAATAACTGTGTGCTCATAACCATAGCTAAAAAATATTAGTGCTTGGTACACATATGGTACAGAGGCATTACAGAAAGATGGATGGAGCATTTCAGGAATATTATTTACATTAATGAAGGAAAATTACTTTTTAAATATAAAGTATTGTCATGGTTGTTTTATTTGGGACTTCTGTTGGTATTTCTGTACCCACTAATATATTCTGAACCTTCAGATAAAAAAAGAAAAAAGTCTGGTAGAAAAAGACTGCTAGTCAAAAAAGCAAGAGTTCTATGACACCGGGAGCTGCAGCAGCTCTGAGCTGGCGCCCTTTCCTGGAGAGAGGCCTGGTGGAAGTGCTGGTAACCAGTAAGTTAAGAAGGTAACAGTCCACAGCTAAGTCTGCTTCTCTCAGAGAATGCAAACTCATCTTGTGCTTAGTCTTCCTGTGCTTGGCTTTCACTTTAACAATGATATTTGGAGGCTTAGCTGGAAATTACCTGGTCACACCTGAACCCTCAGGACTGTCTGCAGAGGATGAATGTACAAACCTAAACTTCCAGAGCCTGTTCCAAAGCATGGTGCCAGGTGACATACACACCCTGAAGAGTTTTTCAACCACAGCATCCTGACACAAATTGGGTGGGTTTTCTCCCCTCATCACTGATGCCAGAAAGCCCAGACCTGCTGGAGCCTTCTGAAGCCTGTCTTCCCTCCTGTGCGGGAGAGGCTATCTGCAAAGGCCCTCTTATGTCCCCAATGCATCAAAGAAGCAATAATGTCCTCTGGTCCCTTCCCTGAGCTTCCCTTAACTAAACTCATGTGGTAGGCAGGCAGGCTGTCAGCATACCAGACAGACTGCTTCACTGTCACTGTCCTCCATTTGGTCTCATTCAGGTTTCTGAATATAGTCATTTATAGTTCATTTCCATTTGTGGGTTAGATTGTCCCCAGGCCACCACATGTTCTCCAAACTCACTGAGCTCCCCTCTACGTCACTTACCCTCCCTTCGAAACTATCCACATTCCCCGCTGTCCTCTACAGCAATGTGTGAGAGCTGTGAATCATGCTGGGTTGGAGGTGACCACACTCACGCTATGGTTTCCCCCCTTTCACCCATCAATGATCTGTATGTCTGAGGTTCTACCTGATATGTCAGTTTATCCCTGCGAACCTGCAGGGGGCAGAGGGAGATGTGCCTTCAGCCCTACCTCTCCAACTCCTGCAGACCCCAGCTGGGACCTACTGTATCAATTCAATCCTGTACTACCTGGAGTTAACACAGACCCCATAGCTAAGGGCTCAGACCTTCAAGACTGCCCCACTTCAGATGCTGTTCCAAGTACTGGACTTGGAGGGTCCCCACACTCTGTCCAACTTGGCTACAAACGGGGGGTCTCCCATGAGTCCTTCTTAGGTTCCATAATTAGCTATAAGGAAACGCACTCCCATTTCAAGTTTACTATAAGGGATAAAGGACATAGGGGAATGGCCAGATGACAAGGCATCCAGGGCAAGGCTGGAGGATCCCAAGTGCATGGACTTTTGTCCCCATGGAGTTGGGGTATACCACCCTCTGGCACCCTATGTACCCACCAACTCAGAAGCTCTACAGACACTTTACCAACCAGGTAGGCATGATCAATTATCAATTCCATCCCAGCCCTGCTCCCTTTCCTGGAGGCTGGGGGTAGGTGTGGCTGAAAGCTGTAGACCTCTAACACGTCTGGTTTCTGATGACCTGGTGACCAGTCCCGTCACTGCCAGTAGCCCAGCAAGTTGCCTCTGAAAGTAGACAATGCTCCTGCCATTTGGAATCCCCACGTGGCTTGGAGTTCTGTGCCAGAAACCCAGGCAAAGACCAAATATATACATATAATCATATCACGATATCATACACAAATGTTACCTCATTTCCACCCAAATTCCAAGTTACAAAGGTGAGGCAAATAAGCTGCTGTTTCACCAGGACAGTTTCGGTTGGGGAAGATGGAAAGTTTTGGAGACGGAGGAGACTAGCCTGCAAACAATATGAACAGACTTAATGTACTGAACTTGTGCACTTAAAATGGCTAAAGTTATAAATTTATATATATTTTCCCATACACACCCATGCACAAACTTGAATTAAATATGAAAGAAAATGCAAATCCAGATTAAACATAATGTAGACAAACAGCAGAATATATCTTTCTGAAGAGATAGCAGTGAGCCTAGAGATACGTGAAAAGAAATTATTCAGAATTCAGCCTGACAAGACAAGAAGATGGAGAACAGAGAAGAGGAGAGTGAGGAGATGTAATATATAACTGGAGTCTCAGGAAGAAAGTGAGGAAGAAAGACCAAAGATGTATCAAGGAACAACAGCTGAAGAATTTCCAAAGCAGACAGACATCAGTTCAGATCCATCAAGCCCAGTAAGTCCAAGCCAGAGAGAGAGAAAATGAAAAGCCAGCAGCAAAGCCCCTTCTGGGAGTAGATGTTGAGAGTGATAGGCTCAGCACCAAGCTTTAGAAAAGCTAGGAGAACACTAACCTAGCAAGATGCTTGCTGAAAGGCTCTCGGCAGGAGGAGGGGGTGGGGTACTAGGAGGCCAAGGAAGGGCCCAGGTGTGGAGAAGACAGCCAGGAGGTACATGGGCCATGGGAGGCTGTCCAGGTGGCCGTGCCTGCTCCGGCCCATAGGACTTGGCCAGCAGAGAAGAGGTTGGGATCACCCTAGCCACTCCGTATTTTTTTTTCCTTTTTCTTTTATTATTCATATGTGCATACAAGGCTTGGGTCATTTCTCCCCCCTGCCCCCACCCCCTCCCTTACCACCCACTCCGCCCCCTCCCTCTCCCCCCCCTCAATACCCAGCAGAAACTATTTTGCCCTTATCTCTAATTTTGTTGAAGAGAGAGTATAAGCAATAATAGGAAGGAACAAGGGTTTTTGCTGGTTGAGATAAGGATAACTATACAGGGCGTTGACTGACATTGATTTCCTGTGCGTGGGTGTTACCTTCTAGGTTAATTCTTCTTGAACTAACTTTTTCTCTAGTTCCTGTTCCCCTTTTCCTATTGGCCTCAGTTGCTTTTAAGGTATCTAACTTTAGTTTCTCTGCGTTGAGGGCAACAAATGCTAGCTAATTTTTTAGGTGTCTTACCTATCCTCACCCCTCCCTTGTGTGCTCTCGCTTTTATCATGTACTCATAGTCCAATCCCCTTGTTGTGTTTGCCCTTGATCTAATGTCCACATATGAGGGAGAACATACGATTTTTGGTCTTTTGGGCCAGGCTAACCTCACTCAGAATGATGTTCTCCAATTCCATCCATTTACCAGCGAATGATAACATTTCGTTCTTCTTCATGGCTGCATAGAATTCCATTGTGTATAGATACCACATTTTCTTAATCCATTCGTCAGTGGTGGGGCATCTTGGCTGTTTCCATAACTTGGCTATTGTGAATAGTGCCGCAATAAACATGGGTGTGCAGGTGCCTCTGGAGTAACAGTCTTTTGGGTATATCCCCAAGAGTGGTATTACTGGATCAAATGGTAGATCAATGTCTAGCTTTTTAAGTAGCCTCCAAATTTTTTTCCAGAGTGGTTGTACTAGTTTACATTCCCACCAACAGTATGTAAGAGGGTTCCTTTTTCCCAGGCATCTTCGCCAACACCTGTTGTTGGTGGTGTTGCTGATGATGGCTATTCTAACAGGGGTGAGGTGGAATCTTAGCGTGGTTTTAATTTGCATTTCCTTTATTGCTAGAGATGGTGAGCATTTTTTCATGTGTTTTCTGGCCATTTGAATTTCTTCTTTTGAGAAAGTTCTGTTTAGTTCACTTGCCCATTTCTTTATTGGTTCATTAGTTTTGGGAGAATTTAGTTTTTTAAGTTCCCTATATATTCTGGTTATCAGTCCTTTGTCTGATGTATAGTTGGCAAATATTTTCTCCCACTTTGTGGGTGATCCCTTCAGTTTAGAGACCATTTCTTTTGATGAACAGAAGCTTTTTAGCTTTATGAGGTCCCATTTATCTATGCTATCTCTTAGTTTCTGTGCTGCTGGGATTTCATTAAGAAAGTTCTTACCTATACCTACTAACTCCAGAGTATTTCCTACTCTTTCCTGTATCAACTTAAGAGTTTGGGGTCTGATATTAAGATCCTTGATCCATTTTGAGTTAATCTTGGTATAGGGTGATATACATGGATCTAGTTTTTTACAGACTGCTAACCAGTTTTCACAACAGTTTTTGTTGAAGAGGCTGCTATTTCTCCATCGTGTATTTTTAGCTCCTTTGTCAAAGACAAGTTGGTTATAGTTGTGTGGCTTCATATCTGGGTCCTCTATTCCGTTCCACTGGTCTTCGTGTCTGTTTTTGTGCCAGTACCATGCTGTTTTTATTGTTATTGCTTTGTAATATAGTTTGAAGTCAGGTATTGTGATACCTCCTGCATTGTTCTTTTGACTGAGTATTGCCTTGGCTATTCGTGGCCTCTTGTGTTTCCATATAAATTTAACAGTAGATTTTTCAATCTCTTTAATGAATGTCATTGGAATTTTGATGGGAATTGCATTAAACATGTAGATTACTTTTGGGAGTATCGACATTTTTACTACATGAGCATGGGAGATCTCTCCACTTTCTATAGTCTTCCTCAATCTCTTTCTTCAGAAGTGTATAGTTTTCCTTGTAGAGGTCTTTCACATCTTTTGTTAGGTTTACACCTAGGTATTTGATTTTTTTTGAGGCTATTGTAAATGGAATTATTTTCATACATTCTTTTTCCGTTTGCTCATTGTTAGTGTATAGAAATGCTAATGATTTTTCTATATTGATTTTATATCCTGCTACCTTGCTATAGCTATTGATGATGTCTAGAAGCTTCTGAGTAGAGTTTTTTGGGTCTTTAAGGTATAGGATCATGTCGTCTGCAAATAGGGATATTTTGACAGTTTCTTTACCTATTTGTATTCCTTTTATCCCTTCTTCTTGCCTAATTGCTCTGGCTAGGAATTCCAGTACTATGTTGAATAGGACTGGAGATAGTGGGCATCCTTGTCTGGTTCCTGATTTTAGAGGGAATGGTTTTAGTTTTTCTCCGTTAAGTATAATGCTGGCTGTAGGTTTGTCATATACAGCTTTTATAATGTTGAGGAACTTTCCTTCTATTCCTAGTTTTCTTAGAGCTTTTATCATGAAATGATGTTGGATCTTATCAAAGGCTTTTTCTGCATCTATTGAGATGATCAAGTGGTTTTTGTCTTTGCTTCTGTTAATGTGGTTTATTACGTTTATTGATTTTCGTATGTTGAACCACCCCTGCATCCCTGGGATGAAGCCTACTTGGTCGTGGTGAATAATCTTTTTGATGTGTTGCTGAATTCGGTTTGCCATTATTTTGTTGAGGATTTTTGCATCAATGTTCATTAAGGAAATTGGCCTATAGTTCTCCTTTTTGGAGGTGTCTTTGCCTGGTTTTGGGATAAGTGTAATACTGGCTTCATAAAATGTGTTTGGCAGTTTTCCTTCCCTTTCTATTGCATGGAACAGTTTAAGGAGGGTTGGTATCAGTTCTTCTTTAAAGGTCTGATAGAATTCAGCAGAAAATCCATCAGGTACTGGACTTTTCTTTTTGGGGAGACTCTTGATTGCTGCTTCAATTTCATTTTGTGTTATAGGTCTATTCAGGTGATTAATTTCCTCTTGGTTCAGTTTTGGATGATCATATGTATCTAGAAATCTGTCCATTTCTTTTAGATTTTCAAATTTATTTGAATATAGGCTCTCAAAGTAGTCTCTGATGATTTCCTGGACTTCCATGGTGTTTGTTGTTATCTCCCCTTTTGCATTCCTAATTCTACTAATTTGGGTTTTTTCTCTCCTCATTTTAGTCAGGTTTGCCAGGGGTCTATCGATCTTGTTTATTTTTTCCAAGAACCAACTTTTTGTTTCATTAATTCTTTGTATGGTTTTTTTGGTTTCTATTTCGTTGATTTCAGCTCTTATTTTTATTATTTCTCTCCTTCTATTTGTTTTGGGATTTGCTTGTTCTTGTTTTTCTAGGAGTTTGAGATGTATCATTAGGTCATTGATTTGGGATCTTTCAATCTTTTTAATATATGCACTCATGGCTATAAACTTTCCTCTCAAGACTGCCTTAGCTGTGTCCCATAGGTTCCGGTAGGTTGTGTTTTCATTTTCATTGACTTCCAGGAACTTTTTAATTTCCTCTTTTATTGCATTGATGATCCATTCTTCATTAAGTAATAAGTTATTTAGTTTCCAGCTGTTTGCATGTTTTTTGTCTTTACTTTTGTTGTTGAGTTCTACTTTTACTGCATTGTGGTCAGATAGTATGCATGGTATAATTTCTATTTTCTTGTATTTGCTGAGTCTTGCTTTGTGCCCTAGGATATGATCTATTTTGGAGAAGGTTCCATGGGCTGCTGAGAAGAATGTATATTGTGTAGAGGTTGGATGAAATGTTCTGTAGACATCTACTAGGTCCACTTGATCTATTGCATATTTTAGATCTTGGATTTCTTTATTGAGTTTTTGTTTGGATGAACTATCTATTGATGATAATGGGGTGTTAAAGTCTCCCACAACCACTGTGTTGGCGTTTATATATGTTTTTAGGTCTTTCAGGGTATGTTTGATGAAATTGGGTGCGTTGACATTGGGTGCATACAGATTGATGATTATTATTTCCTTTTGGTCTATTTCCCCTTTTATTAGTATGGAATGTCCTTCTTTATCTCGTTTGATCAATGTAGGTTGAAGTCTACTTTGTCAGAGATAAGTATTGTTACTTCTGCCTGTTTTCGGGGGCCATTGGCTTGGTAAATCTTCTTCCAGCCTTTTATCCTAAGCATATACTTATTTCTGTCAGTGAGATGAGTCTCCTGTAAGCAACAAATTGTTGGAGCTTCTTTTTTAATCCATTTTGTCAAATGGTGTCTTTTGATGGGTGAATTAAGTCTATTAACATTAAGCGTTAGTACTGATAGGTATGTGGTGATTCCTGCCATTTAGTTGTCTTAGTTGTTTGAAGGTCTGATTGTGTGTACCTAACTTGATGTTACTCTCTACTGTCTTGCTTTTTCTTATCCTGTGGTTTGGTGCTGCCTGCCTTTTCATGGTTAAGTTGGGTGTCACTTTCTGTGTGCAGGATCCCTTGCAGAATCTTTTGTAATGGTGGCTTTCTGGTCACATATTGTTTTAGTTTCTGCTTATCATGGAAGACTTTTATTGCTCCATCTATTTTGAATGATAGCTTTGCTGGGTAGAGTATCCTGGGGTTGAAGTTATTTTCATTCAGTGCCTGGAAGATCTCACCCCACGCTCTTCTTGCTTTTAATGTTTCTGTTGAGAAGTCTGCTGTGATTTTGATGGGTTTACCTTTGTATGTTACTTGTTTTTTCTCTCTTACAGCCTTCAATATTCTTTCCTTAGTTTCTGAACTTGTTGTTTTAATGATGATATGTCGTGGAGTAGTTCTATTTTGATCTGGTCTGTTTGGTGTCCTGGAGGCCTCTTGCATCTGTATGGGAATACCACTCCGTATTTCTAACAGCACACATGACCTGAGGGTTGTGGAGCCAACTCCACAGAGACTCAGGCCTGAAGGAGCAGAGCCCCATGAGCTCAGGTTCTAGCAGCCACTGAGGAAGAACCAGAGCAGGGCAGCCCCTACTATCATACAGGTTGGCTTGTGGCCTGGACTAGCTGCCACAGATGTGAAAAGAAACCCCTTAGGGGCCTGGAACATTTCACATTCACTTTCCAGTACAGAACTAAAACTAAAGAGACTAAACACAACTAAAAAACAAATGGCAATAATCCTAGAGTGAATGTGGACCCACAGGGAGCCAGACAATGCTGCTGTGGTGGACATCAATATACTGCAATCAATACAGCCATAGTATTAAAAGTCAAAAACCCAAAAGCACTCTTTGCTTTTCTAGAAAACCAGACGGAAACTCCAGAAATAAAAATATGACAAATTAAGAACTCAGCAGTCGAGTGTGACAGCATCTGAGACTGCAGGAAAGACAGTATCTGGAGAACTAGAGAACGGGTAGCAAGCCACACACTCAGGGTTCCCAGAAAGGAAAGAGAGCAGGCTGGAAACCATATAACCAGTTGGGGCAGGGGGAGAGGTAGAAGAGGGCAGGGGACATTGCAGAGGTGATGGCTGGTTGGCGGAATGGCTCAGCTGGTAAGAGCACCTGACTAGCAATTGTTAGGCCCTGAGTTCAAACCCCAGTGCCACTCCTCCCCCCTTCCCAAAAAAAAAAAAAATGGTATGTACTACAGAGGTGAAGGTTATAAACTTCATAAACATGAAGAAAAACAAACAGGGAGGTTTAGAAACACTACAAACCCCCAGCCAAGGTAAGTATGTTTTGGTTTTGCTTTTTCCTTTTAATTTTAAAGAAAACTGCACCTAGGATCAGAGTAAAACACGGGAAGCAGGAGAGAGACAGAGGAGTGCTTGAGATATTAAGGGAACAAAACATGCTCATCTTTACCTTCTGCATGTCAATGAAATGGAGTTGCTGTCACCAGGAGTAGACCATGGTAAGTTAGGATGCATATGTCCCTGGAGCACTTTTAAGAAGATAAATCAGGTCAAGGAGCACAACTCAAGTGATAGAGTGCTTGACTAACAAGCACAAGGCCCTGGTTCAATTCCCAATACCATTTAAAAAGAAGATAAATCAGGGCTAGGTGGCAGTAGGGTGCTTGCCTGACACACAAGAGGCACTCGGTTCAATCTCCAGCACTACAGAAAGAAGATAAATAAAAAAGGAATTAAAATCAATGAATAATTTAATTACTACATTGGAAAATATCAATTAAATTTGAAAATGAAGCAGTAAAGAGCAGAGAACAAAAATAATGAGACATATAGAAAATAAATCCAGTCACTAAAAATAATAATAAATGAACAATAAATCCAATATTCCACTCAATGGTAAAGATTATCAAACTGGATTAAAACAAGACAAATCCACCTATACGCTGTTTAAAGAGACACTCCTCAGCTCAGTACACGACCAGGTTGATGGAAAGGGTGCATTGTGCAAGCTGCAGCTATAGAAGAGCTGAGGAGGCCATGCTCACACCAGACAAAGAAGACATAAAACAAACAGCCCAAACACTAACTACAGATGAAAAGGGACACTGTACACTGATGAAAGGGTCAGTCCATCAGAAGGATACAATAATTGTAAATACATATGAACCTAACAACGGAACAAAAAAACCCAGAAAACAAAATAAAAATGGATAAAACAGGAGAAACAGATGACTCAACAGCAAAGGTTGGATACTTCAATACTCTACTATCAAAATTGGATCAAACTAAACAGAAAATCTGCAAAGATATGTAAGATTGAATATCACTGACTACCCACACCACTCTCAATCTGCTAATGTCTCCAAAACAGCAAGAAAGTAGTGAAACACACACTTTGTGGATGACACCATAAGGACTGAATGCAAAGAACCACATCCCAAGCACAGGGGATGCTCCAGGGACTGAACATGAGGCCATGAAACACCTCCCATGTCCAGGTGGTACTCTACAGACTGAACGCAAGCCCACAAAACACCTTGTGTGCAGAGGCAACAATTTAGAGACTGAAAGTGAGGCCATGAAACACCTCCCATGCACAGATTGTACTCTACAGATTGAGCATAAGACCACAGAATGCCTTGAATGCACAGGCACAGTGCCAACGTTAGGGAAAGACCTTGGGAAACAGGAGAACAAACAACAAAACCCCAGCAAACTAAACCAAAGTAAGCAGAAGGAAGAAAATAACAAAGACAAGAACAGAAATCAATGAAACAGAAAACAAAATCAGTACAGAAAATCAGTGGAACCAATGGTTGGCTCACTGAAAAATCAAGACATTTAGCAAGACTAGAGAGACTGCACATTCCTATAAAGAGCCATGTAGAACTTTGTGGCTTCATATAGTGTCACCATATATTCCCCTCTCTTTTTGTTTTGTTTTATTTTTATACTTTAAAAATAAAAAGAATATTCTTTGGTTAGAAGCCACATACAAACAGATTGCCAGTGGTCTGGCCTATCATCATGATTTGATGACCCCTGAGCTATACAGATGGAGAAACAGAGAAGATGCTGACAACTAAGACCAGGGATGAAAATGAGGCCTGGTACTGCCCTTGGGGATGTCATGGAGCTTGCTGCAAACACTGCAATCAATGGGTGCAGCACATTAACCATGCTGGAGGAAATGGGAAAGCTCTAGAAGAGCATCAATTACTGGAACTGACGGAAGACACCTGATGGGTCTGTAAAAAGTAAAACTGAATTGGTGATTTAAAATCTTCCCACAAAAAGAGCCCAAGCCCAGATAGTGTCAGCAGTGAGTTCCACCAAATGTCTGAACAAGAAACCCTTAATCTTTCCAAGGTCTTCCAGTGTATTAGTCAACTTTCCCATACTATAACAAACACCTGATTGGCAACCTATAAAGAGAAAAGGTTTGTTCTGGCTCACAGTTTTGCAGTTTTCAGTCCATGGCCAATAGGCCCCATCACTTTAAGTCTGTGGCAGGGTAGCACATCATGGGGGAGAGTGTGGTGGATAAAGCACTTATCTCATGGTCAGGAGAAAAGAGAGGAGGAAAGAGAGGAAGATAGGAGCTAGGTCAGAGTGTGGAATGAGGAACTCTGGAAAAATAGTGTCTGGAGAGTAAGATGTTCAGCCTCTGGGAAGCAGTTTGTTAAATGTACATGTTGTGTACAGCCCAGCCGCTCCACCCTGGGCTTGTTCCCAAGAGAAACAGAAGCATGGGCCTCAGTGACTGTACACACCCCTCCACAGCACCTTTATTCACAACTGCAAACACTGCAGGCAACCCAAATGTCCACCAGCAATCTGGGGTTCACCATACACTGGATATATCAGTCAGCAATAAAAAGAAGGAATCACTGATATAAGCTATAATATGGATAAGTCTCAAAAATTATGCCAAGCAAAAAGCAAAACAAAAAATAAAACCCACAGAGTACAGACTTGAAGATTCCCTGTGTGTGAAAAACCTCCATAAGGAAATTGTTTTAGGAGCTGCTTCAGAGGGCAGAAACTTGCAAAGGGGTATGTGGCACTTTTGTAGCAATGGAAATGTCTAGACCTGGAATGAGGAGGTTCTAACAAGGTGTCAAACCCATGGCATGTACCCTTAAAGTGGATGCATACAGAATTCCCTGGTCAAGCAGGGTTTTAAATGTAGCATCTCTTGCGGATAGCTAGGAATATCTGGGCTCACTGATTAGTTCCCTACTGGTGCTTTCTCAGAAGCCTTTTTAAGTGGTTGGATAGGCTGAATAGCCACATGGCAACAAAATCAGAATGGTATTACACAGCACCATGGTGCTGAAGGCCTTTCACTATTCTAGCTCCCATCCACCTCCTGTCCAGAGGTATATATCATTCTTCCTATATTTGTACTTATAAGTAGGAAACAATTTAAAATCAAACATGCAATTTCACCAAAGCATATGCATCCAAGTTGAGTTGCTTCCCCTACTGACAATGCCTCCCACAGACATGAATCCAAGTTTTGTGTACAAACTCCACCACGATGGAAGCCACCCCCCACCCCAGCCCTCCACCCGGCCCTGCTCATTAAGTGTCTTTCTGCCCTCAGCTCCACCACTTCCCTCTCTTAGGCTCTGTCCTTCCTCTCCAGAGTCACATCTCTTCTTTGGCTCCACCCCTTTCTTTCCTGAAGTCCTTCCCCATGCTATCCTGTCAGGCCACCCAAGTCCCACCCTTTCTTAAGCTGGAGCCCTGCCCCTTCAGCTTCTTGCAGTCCCTAGACCCCTTCCTCCCCTCCTGAGGCCCTGCCCCTTGGTATCTTGGTTTAAGGCCTCATCCCTTCCCCTCCTGAGGCCCCACACCCATGCCTCCCTGCCTCATTGTTGTCTCCCAGGCTCTGTCTACCTGCCCCTACCCTTCCAGAGCCCAGACCCCAGGCTTCTTACTTACCAGGCTGGTGGAGGAAGGAATTCCCTTAACTGGAGAAAGAACAAGAAGCGTCCCCTCTGACCAGCAAGATATCACAGGAAGAAGGAAGAACAAATAATTAAAGGGACCAGAGTTGGAACATTCCTGAGCTAGAAGCCACCAACAGACATCAGGTCTGGTCTTAACCCCTTGGCACTGGAGATCTGCCCCAGACCACACATGGATAGGTAAGAACACAGAGCCTTTTTCAAGGCAGAATTCAAAATCATCTCCCCTTGGAAGGTTTTGCCTGTCCTCTGCCCACTTTGCCCTCACCTCCAGCATGTTCAGGCCTCCGCTGGGGTTCCCATGAGTGGGGTCTGGACCCAGCCCCTGCACAGTCCTCACCCATTGCTAGCAGAGTAAGCCCAGTGCCATTCTATGCTAAGATAGGCCACACAGCACCAGGGGCATTTGCCATTTCCTCACAATCTAGACAGTCTGGAAATCTCTCTGGGGAATGGGCAGCTTAAGTTTAGAACTGACCATGGCCCCCCAGCTTATTGCAAGGAAAGCACAAATGTTTCTGAGGTACCCTCTGATTTTTCTACTTGGGATTAGCAGCAAGATCAGAAGTCTTTCTCCCTCCTCACCACCCTCTCTGGACTCAATACCTTGCCAGCAGCCTGTTCTCTCCTTCGCCTGTCCTCCCGGGCCAGGCAATCTGTTTAGGTATTTCTGCCCACAAGATGAGTTTTTCTTGAGGTTCTGGTGTTACACAGACATCTCAGGCAGGGGCACATGCTAACTCCTCCCAGTTGAGAATGTCAGGTTCAACCTGACACGCAGGAAGCTGTGTCTACCCAACCTTGAGCAAGGGGTTAGAAGTGCAGAGGGAAGTGTCTCTGCTCTCCCTGAGCCCACAGGTTAGTGAGGCAAGACAGACACAGGGGAATGAAGATGAACCAAATTCAGAAGGAACTACATACAGCCAATGCTAGGCAGTGCCCTGGATGCCCTGGATATGACATAAGGAAGCTGGGTAGCAGTAAGGAGTGGTCAGCAGAACTCTAACATGTCAGGGAGAAAAGTACCTAGCCCAGCATCTGTGAGTGCAACTCTCCTTGGTTGGGGTCAAAGAACCATGGCTCCTAGAGGTGGCCCATGGGTCACCCATCTGGCTAGCTGCAAAAGTCACTTGGAAGATTGTTAAAAACAGAGTTGCTTCTGAGACCCATGGTGCACACATCTGCAGCCAGCAGCCAGAAGCCTGCATTCTATAAGCTCTCCCTGGTCAGTGGGTTTTGGAATCAGTACCCTCTGCAAGAACAGCTGAACAAATGCCAGGGTAGTTGCCCTTTCCTAAGCCTCAAAATGAAAACACTGCAAAAATAAAAACATTTCAAAGCTCACTATTGTCTAAAGCATTAGTCCCCTGGAAAAAATAAAATCAAGTTTAGTGGCATTTGGCAAGACCAATGGCTTGCCAAGAACAACACACTATGGTATGGAGAAAAACAAGAGGTAAATACTGAGTGCCTCACTGCAGGTACCTTCAGGAAGAGGAGCAGCTTTGGCAACTAGACTTCTCAGGGCTCACATAAGCCCTTGACTGACTTTTTGTCTTTCCTCTGTTTAGGAAAAACATTTCTGAAAAGACTGAGGGGTAGACATCTCTTCTCACAAAAAGCAAAAGTTGAAATGAATTTATGAATTCACAGCAACTGATTCAGTAAGAGGAACATCTGCCTCGAATCAAGGGTGTCACTTGCTTCAGTCAGAGACTCTGGAATCTCTGGGAACAGCCATGTGGCCCTACCTGAGTAGCTACAACCATTCTAGGCCTTGGGTCTCAAACATAAGTCTGTAATTTTTCTCTAGGAAAGAAAAGAATGAATATAACAAATATATGGAAAGGAAGGGTGGGGAGCGTGTGAACAGAAGGTTATGGATGGGGTGTCAGCCATTCCAACACCAGCGGAGTATGAACACGATCCAATAGAATTAGGTGAAATGTGACAGGCCAGCACACCACACAGAGGCACCAATGCACACTCAAGCCACTGACAACACCTTTACAATTCTCTGCAGGAAGTTTATTTTCATGGAGGAAACATGTCATTCACCATGATACACTTGAAAACAATGAAAAATGGAACTTCTAAAGACTTGTAAAGTACCTTAAACTTGAAAACAACTGAAGTCCTATATTACAACACATTCACATGAAGCCCATAGTCCCCTGCACACCCTGGCTAGAAGGTAGGAGAAGTGGCTCAGGAACAAACTTGCAAAGACAGTGTAAGATGCAAGCTTGGGTCTCTGTTCTCCCTCCCTTGTGCTTCTCAGGGGTTCAGAGCCAGCTGTGCCCACACGGTTGGTAGGAGCAGCTCTCTCCAGCTCCGGGGAAGCCCATACCTGCCTATAAGGCCAATATTTCTGGGTGAAGCATGAGAGAAGAGGTGACCTACACAGTCACAGCCTTCTTTCACCAGCCCCCTGCACTGGCTGAATGTGGTAATAACGTGGTAACAATCCTCACCTATCTCCTAAAGCTATAGTAGGTTCTGCGTGGCTGATACCAACATTGTTTTCTAAATAATTCCATGCAAAAGTGGATGATTCAAACACAACAATCAGGTGGCATATGACAGAGACTTCCTCACCCAGCTGGAAATATCTGCCTTTAATAAGTTACCGATGTGTGCTGTCCTAACTATAGTGACAATGACACTACACAGATACCCCTCAGTAGCCACCACTGTGGTCAGAGGCTCTGCTTTCAAACCTCCCAAGACCACACGCGTGTTTTGAGCTCTGCTTCAATCCTATGTGTACGCTCAATTTCTCCATCTGTCCTGTGTCTCAACCACCTCCCTGCACCTGCAATGATGAGCTGGAAGGGCAACAGAAACACAAACCTCTAACAGCTGGATCAGCCCATATTTCTGCTTACTAGCAGCTGGACAAAATGTCTAATAACAAAAGAGGCTGACGTTACTTAAAATACCTTCCCCCTGGCTTATTTCTGTGCTGACATTCCATCTCACTAGAGAGAACACCAGACTGTGAGAGTCTCAAGCTCTAAGATGCTTGCAGGCACAGTGTGGGGAGAACCCGTCCAAAGTGGGAGCTGTTGACCCCACATGTCCTATGGACTGAAAGGCTGAAGGGCAGGAGGACATACACAAGATTTAAAACAGCTCCTGGACATAAGGGCTCCTGATCTGTGCCGGTAGATCTGAATGGCTCTCTCGGTCATCTGTACGAGAGACCTAAATCATGCGAGGGCCCCTCCCCCTGGGTCCCAGTCACTCTGGCTGAATGATCTCGGGGTGCTGCCCTCTTCCCCTCCCCTGTATCCTTGTCCCTCTGCTTGAGGCATTTTCTGACTCAGGCAGGGATTGTGGGCCCACAGGAACCTCTGATCTAGTCTGTCAGTTGCAGATATCAAAACACTTGTGTGCTTTCCTTGGAAGAACTGAGAGAGAAAAGATTAGCATATCCATCAGAAGCCATCAGAGGTAGTTCTTGTAACCACCCAGCCTTACTGCTGCCAGGTAACAGCAACACTGGCTCCCAGTTACAAATGGTGCTGTCCTGTTGTTTTCTGGATAGTTTCTTAAGCTGGAAATCAAATCACCTCTGAGACCTCAAGGAAATTCTACAGAAGCTCATGAGACCGAGAGGAGGCAAAGGCAGACTCTTCCATATCCACAGTCACCCTCTCAATCCCCTGCCTGAGCCTATGAGGGATAAACACCAATTACTTGGAGGATACAGTGAGGACTACCCATGGAGCAGTCCCCATCAGGAAATGAAGGCACATTTGGCACAGAAGCAAATGCAAGCATGTCTGCATACCCCAACAGGTGAGTCCAGGGCTCCACCAGGACAAGGTCAGGCTGGATAAAGGGACAGGAGTTCCTTTACTGCCCTATTGCTCAAAGCACAACCTGGACTACAGTGCCAGATGAGCGAGCACTGCAGAAACAGCAAACCACAGACACAGGGTCTGCAAAGTTGGCTCTATGTGCGTCCCAGGTCCCTTTAGACCCATTCAGCACCCTCACTGAACATGGTCTTTCCAAAGCTAGGCAGGGTCTCCTGGGAGGGAACTGCTGGTAGTCCCAAGACCAGACACCATGTTCAGAGGCAGCTTGGCATGGGTAGATCCAGACACCTGAGGAAGGCGGCAGGCCATGAACACATCTGTCAGGTGAGCTAGGGAATTCATCTCTCTCTAGCTGGGACAGAGCTAACCCAGAGACCAAGGACCCTGAACCTAGCACCCTTTCCACAACCCAACAGAGGGGGTACACCTGTGGGTCAGAAGGCCCCCTCTGTGCACACCACTGCCACATACCTGATGGTTCACCCTGACTTCCAAGGGTGCAGAGCCACAAACAAACACAGTAAGTCACAAGCATGTCTAAGTGGACCCAGGGAGTGTGGTGATTGTGACCCTGGAGCCAAAGAGAAGCTGACAGAGAGAAAGGTGAGGAGGCTTACAACTGAGAAGGGTTCATGAAGACATCCAAACACCTGTGAGGAAGGGCTTCTTGTGACTAAGCACATAAGACCTGACTCTTAAAAGCAGCAGCTAAAATGAAAGTGCAGGAAAGATCAACAGCAAACTACAATTACAAAACAGGGTTCAACAGAACAAGAACAGATGGCATGGTCTAACATTCATCTATTGGAGTTCCAACAGGAGAGAACAGGATCAAAAAGAAGCAGCCACAAGTTCGTATATAAAAATGCATTAAACTTGGAATCAGTATTTTGAAAGGGCCCACAAAGTTCCAGGTGTGATTCCTGACACTATCACTGAAAAATTCCAAGAATATGGAGAAAATCCTATAAACCTTTAGCAACAAACATGTCTTAAAGACCAACAAAGCCTAAGCTGACACAGAGAAAGCACCTGATGGAAGACAATGCCTGCTCATCCTGAAAACTCTCAGCAAAGCTGCCTATGTGTGACACAACCACACACAGGACCCCTAAGGCTGGCACCCAGTGGAGAGCCAGGCAGGGATGTCTGCGTGCATCATCCACAAGGGACATGGGAGCAGAACTCCAGATGGGCAGTAAGGCAAGACAGGGAAATGAAAGGTACACGGCTTAGTCAGGAAGAAATAAAACTGTCCTTGTTTGCAGATGACATGACTATCTGCATTAGAAAACCTCAAGGAATTGCCAAAACTGCTGTCACAGTACACAAGATCAACAAACAAAAACTATCCCTATTTCCCAACACTCACGATGCACACTAGGACACAAGTTAAAAACACAGTACCCACTTATAGCTGCTCCAGTTAAAATTAAACATGTAGGTGCAAACTTAACAAAAATGTACATGATCTAAATCCTGACAACTAAAAGATGCTGGTGAATCAAAAATGACCTAAACAAATGGAAAAGCACTCCTCTTGCAAGCCAGGACTTCCCAATCTCTGATCCCTTGGTCCTCAGGAATGTTCATGCTTTTTCTAGTCAGTGCCAGCCCCTCACTCAGCACACACACTCCTTTTGGGAGACCTTGCACCAACACAGCTCCTGCCTCACTTTATAGTCTTGCAGCTGTCCCTCAGAAACTCAGGTCCTCAGCTTCTGGGAACTTGGGAGCTGACCTGCTACCTCACTGATGGGCAGCCAAGAATAAAGTGATTTTCATGTGATTCGAGCTCTAACTTAAGTGGTCTTGCTCCTTGTTGCAGATCTGGGACCCCCTTGTTGCAATGACACAATACTATCATATGGAGGCCCATCTAATGTGGCTGCCAGGTGCCCACTGGCTCCTGGGCACCATAATGAAGGAAGACAGTCCATATCCAAGTCCACAAACTGTCTGAGAACCAACTGTGGGACATTTGCATTCACATGATGGATGATAAGAGATAGGAATGAGCCACCAACACACTGAACACCTAGGATGGTCATCACAGTGAGTGAAAGCTGGGCATGAATACAGTGTTCTACTGAGTTCATCTCTGGGAGGTCCCCACAGATACCTGCACTGCAGTGGGATGAACATGAAAGTGGGGGGAGCACAGGGAATCATGAGACATGGGGATGTCCTGTGTCCTGACTGAGAGTCAGCACATGGTGTATAAGTTGTCAAAACATATCAACTTTTTACTTTCTACACAATTGTATTTTGTTGTAGGTAAATTTTATCTCCACTTAAAAAAACTGAATGAACTATAATGACTCACAATAATATGGACAGATCTTAACAATGTAATATTACACTTTAAAACTCCCAAGATATTATGTACAGCATGACACTCTTATGAAGTTAAAAATGATGGTAATGTTTTAAGTTTATTTTTTCAGATTTATATAGAAACCCAAAATGATTTTAAATAGGAAAGCATGGGACATGAGCAAGGATCTAGTTGATGGCTGCCTGGGAGGGAGGCAGGTGCTAACTGGTCAAGGGCAACTATTGGAGGAGCTGCTGGCTATTTTGGGGTGGCAGGTGATGAGTGCATATAGTATTACTAAAATAAGTATACAGAGCCAGGTAGTTCATACCTGTAATCCAGTATTCTGGAGGCTGAGGCACAAGGATCATGAGTCAAGACCAGCTGGAGCTACACAGGAAGACCCTGTCTCAAAAGCCAAAATAAGGCTGGGCGTCAGTGGCTCACACCTGTAATCCTAGCTACTCAGGAGGCAAAGATCAGGGGGACTGCAGTTCAAAGCCAGCTCAGGCGAATAGTTTACATGACCCTATCTTGAAAAAATCCATCACAAAAAAGGGGCTGGTGAAGTGGCTCGAGGTGTAGGACCTGAGTTCAAGCCTCAGTACCACAAAATAAATAAATAAATAAATAAATACCAAAATAAATAAATAGACAGACATAGTCACAAACATAGCAACGAGGAAATAAAAAGGGGCCACACATGGACAGATAGTGAGGATACATCCTGAACAAGGGTTTTGACTATCCAGCTCTGTGCTCCTGAGATCCTAAGACCTAAATCTAAGAAGAAAACCAGTCATAATGACCCCTAGAACACAACTGAGCAGTCATGAGAATGTCCTACTCAGACCCCATGGGACACCCCTCTCAGCTGCACTTGAGAGGAAAGCCAAGGCTGAAACCTAAGGATGCCAAGATCCAAGAGGTTAGAAAAATGACAGGATAAACCCAAATGGAGCAGAAAAAACAAAACCACACCCATGAGATGTTACAGAGATAAGAAGAAGGAATTTAAAGAAAGAGCCTCTGCTGGTGCCACAGTGGGACACTCAAACTGTCACTACCTCTCACCAGTCACAAGGGGTGCCCAAGAGCTATGGCCTTTACCTCCTGTGGCAGTCACACACAGGGTGCACAGTGGCAGAGCCCTGAGGGCGCTCCACCTTGCCTTCATTTGAGCCGTTCTCACCCATACCTGCCCCTCTCCTCCCCTCTCCAGCCTGAGGTCCCAGTTCTAGACAGACCATTCAATGGGGACACCCAAGGCTGCCTACCTCAACCAAGATGGGCAGGGGACAAGAGGGGGTCAGAGGTTCTCTGCTGCAGATCCTGGAGGCAAGTGGAGAGGAAAACCTGGCCCTGCTCTAATGAAAGCCAGAGCCCCTAGACTGAGCTAGCATTAAACCTTCGTACACTGGGGCCACCACATTTCTTTCCGTTTTTGCAGTACTGGGGACTGAACTCAGTCAGGGCTTTGCACTTGCTAGAGAAGTGCTCTACCACTTAAGCCATGCCTCCAGACCTTTCACTTTTAATTAGTTTTTCAGACAGGGTCTCAGGCTTTTGTCCAGGTGGCCTTATACCACGATCCTACTACCTCCAATGCCAGAGTAGCTGAGATTTCAGGCATGCACCATCACACTCAGCTTATTTGTTGAGGTGGGATCTAACTTTTGCAGGGGCCAGCCTTGAACCACCATCCTCCTGTCTCTGACTTCCAAGCATCTGGGATTATGGTGAACCACCATACCCAGTTCATCCACACATTTCTAAGAAGTCAGAAACTCAATTCACATAATACACAGATGCTTAAAGGTTATACTCTTTAAAAGCCAGACTTTTTGTTTGCTTTGTTTCTTTCTACTAAAGTTTCCAAGAACAACACAAATGGTATGACAGTGTCTAAGTGGGAGAGGGTAAGACCAGTGGTCTGAAAAGGCACATAAGAACCTTGAACTCATCATGACTGTCCAGAGCATCCAGGGGTCATTTACAGAATCTGAGTATGACATTAAACAAATGGGTTTGCAAGCACTCAATCAGGTTCTAACTATCGTCTCTACTCTGGGCTGAAATGTGAAATCACCCAGGGTTGACCACTCCCACATTCTGAAGCCTGCATTTTTTTACTGCAAAGCTGCCCCCTTCAGAACCAGAGGAGTCATGGGCAGCCTTATCATGCCTTTCTGAACACCTTAGCCTTGCTGGGTCCAGGACATTTACTGTAATGAGAGGGAGCCACAGCAAGTTTGTACTAGAGGGCAGAGGCTGGAGGTGCTTTATTAGCAAGAGCCATCCACAAGGTCCTAGGTCATAGATTCCTGGTCAGGGGCCACATGTTCCACTCACTGACAATCCCCTGCACAGACTGCACCTAGAGTCATTTCCAAGGTAGCATTCTTGCTGGTCAGAAGGCAGAACCCCAAACCCCTTAAGGACTCCACCTTTCCTTCTCTAAACTCTTCAGGGGCAGCTGCACCCTTTCTCATCAAAGCCCCAGTAGAGTCTCCACAGGTAAGCCCTGAGACATAGCAGACCCTGTTCTCCGTCCAGGCTTATAAGCTGGACAAGGGGCTGGACCTGAGCAGGGGAGGTGCATCCAGCTCCCCCTCAGTCTCGTGTATTTGAAGGAAGCGTCCACTGGGACATCCTCCTGTTTGGGAAGTCATCAGCACATCCACCAGGAAACCTCTAAGTGTGGGGATGCCCACATCCCAAGTGTGGGGGCACCCACATCCCCCTAACTGTGGAGATGCCCATGTTCCCCTAAGTATAGACATCCATTTCCCCAAGTGCAGACACCCATGTCCCCCTAAGTGCGGAGACACCCACATTGTGTTTCCTTCTGTTTATACACAAGAGCACCAGGCAAAGTCACACAGTACCTCTTTGGAACCATGAGGTCATGAGCTGGCCTGTTCTCAAACTTGTGGGGATTAAGCTTCCTCCTAAATTCATATTTCCATCTTTCTCACTGCTTTTCTCTGGGTCTTTTCCTCTTTTGTTATGATTTAATTAATTAATTAATTAGGTTAGCTATTTTAAATGCAGATACCAACTCTAAACTGTGATAAAGACTGAAAACCCAGGACAGTACCTGTGTGTCCCACACTGAACCCTAAATAGAGCAGAAGCTCTTATCTACTGGGCCTGGCTGGGCCCCCCAGACAGATACACCACCAGTCACTATCAGAATGGATGGCCACCCATGTCCCTGTGACCATAGCAATGCAGACTCATAATCCTAGGGCAAATACCGTGAAAATTCACCTTATTGCTATTTCACAGATTTATTTCAACTGAGCACAGTTCAAATTTCTAGAGTGGGGTGAGGCTTTCTCCTCAGACTCCTATAGGCCATCTTTCTCAGTCACTCCTGGAGGCCCGGTGTTTGCTTACCTAGCACAAAGGCTGCCAGTTCTCAGAAGGGTGGTCCTTGTTCTCTGAACCTCCATTCCCTCTCCACTCCCCATAAATTCTGAGACTTGCTGAGCCAACTTGTCCTCCCCTCCGCTTACCCTAAATGATAAAGGCTCCTTCAGGCCAACCCACACTTCCTTCCATCCAACAAGCTGACTACTGCTGCAGTACAGACCTCTGCCACTAGTTCTGTGAAGTGACAGCTGGGCCAGCAATTCTCTCAAAGGGTTCTGCCCAGGCCTGAAGGACAGTCCTCAGGGACTTCCTACATCGCCCTACACCTTTTTTTCCTGGTCCCCAGAGCCATGAAGAAGGAGAAAGTGACTTCAGCATCCTCTTAGTATCTAGCCCAAGATGGGAACAATGCTGTGCAAGTGGGGACCTGCAACCTGGGGCAATCTTAAATATGCCAGGACAGGGAGGTTACAACCTTAAAGGCTGCTGCTATGGTCATTAGAGCTCAGGGACACTCTGAAATACTCAGAGCCATCTTAAACAGAAGGAAGACACCTGAGTCCTCACCCAGACACAAGAAAAGCAATGTTCCATGGTGGGTCTGGCTGTTCTTGCAGGAAAGTCCTGGAGAAACTGTGAACTGTGAGCCCCAGGGGGTCTGGAAGGTGCTGCCAGAACAAAAGAGAGGCTGGATATTCCACAGAAGGAAACTGAATAAATCGGAAACATTCTAGTCTAAGAAAAGAGCAAAAGGAATGAGAGACCAAGGCACTGTGGCAGAAACCAGCATGTGGAGGTGACTGGGGCTATAACTGAGAAGCAGGGCTGTGTGACAAGAAGGTTCATCGGGCCTGCACACAGGCATACAACCCCCCAAACTTCACATGCACCAAGACTGATGCAGAGGTTTCTGGTGATTGAGAGGCAGAGCTGAGTCAACATGGATGAGATGTTCTCTTGTGAGTTAATTCTGCTCAGGCAGAAACTAAGCCAGAACCAACCTCAGAGCAGGACCCTGACCCACAGGAGCCTGGGGACAAGAGAGTGAGTATGAATGAAGGTTCTCACAGCTCATCTTATTATGTCCTTTGTCTACATTACAACCATGGGTCTTATTACCAGGAATTCCCTATAAATGTGTCTTTATTGATTCTCTCTTACAGGTCTGCCAGGGTTCTGCACATTAGCCTGTGTCTACTTTCCTGTTACAGTGAACAACCTGAAGCCTCTCTGCACATCTTCTACTTGGAGGTGAAATTCTGTCACCTCCAAGTGCACAAGCATTTTCACAGTACTTAAAATGTACACAGTCAACATGATACCAATTCACTTTCTGAAATTCTGAGTATCTACATTTTTAAAGCACTTTGTTTTTTACCTCGTTAATTTGTGTTGGATTATAAAAGTAAATGTTTTCAATTTAATTTGCTTGGTTTGAATCTCTGCAGAAGTCTGCCTGCCACCTGTCTGTCCACGTCTGCGTCTCCACTCCCAACCTCTACCATGAATCCATTCCTACCTGTGTTTGTGTTTTGTTATCAACTGTCACGAGCTATTTCCATTTCCGGTTATTAACATCTTAAGTATCACATTTTTCTAGTTTGTGCTAGTTTACCTTCATTTTTTTTTTAACCTTCATTTTATTTGTACTGTTTTCTGTGGTACAGTTTTATGTTTTTAAGTAATCTTACTCACTTTAATTAACTCAATAACTGATATAATAATTAAGCAACAACAACCTCTCAAACTTAACTTCTAAGCTGTATATGACATAATAAAAAAGTGATTTATAAGAACCACACTGACATGTACATCGACCAACATATACACAGCCATTACCAACAAAACAGTTACTTACAGAATCCAGAAAGCAAAGGTAAGACCCTGAGCTCTGTGCGATTGCTTGATTTTTAGAATATCCAACTGTTGGGGAAAAAAAAAAAAAGAGAGAGAGAATGAAATCTCTTTTATAATACAATTTTCAACAGCAAAAAACTTATGTTCTTTACCCTCCAAGAGAATACCAAAATATCAGCATAGCTTTTGAAGGAATGTGAGAAAAGTCACATGAGGTGACTGCTGTCAGGTACAAGAACAGGACCCACCCAGCACCTGTTACAAAATTCAAATAAAATGACCCTGGGAGGAATTGGTAAAGTCTGTAGATGCAATCAGGGCCTAGCTATGCAGGGAGCATGGGACCTGCATGGGTATTTACTGGGTAAGCTCCTGACACAAATAGTTCGTGGGCAGCTATCCCGGCATCATGTCTATAGCGAGGTGAGGTCACTGCCAGTGTCTGCTACACCTGAGTGTCCACACTTAGCCCTGGTCATCACCTGAGCATTTTTGCACACCCAGTCCCTTGTCACCTGAGCACGTGTGCACACACCTCTGACTGCAGTATTGCTCAGTACAGGCCAAGCAGAACTTCATCTGCTCATCAGTAGCCACTGAGAGCAGCACTTATCCTAAGAACCCAGAGCTGGAAAATGAGATATTCCACAGTGAGTATGAACAGCCTAGGACTGCACACAGCAACATGGGTGACTCTCACATCAGTGCTCAGTGAAGAGCACCAGACCCAAAGGACCAGAAACTCTGAAGACCCAGCAGGGATCCCAGAGCAGCAGGATTCTGGGCGTAGGTCTAGGGGGCTGCAGGGCTAGTGGGGCTTTTCCATCAGGATGCTGGGTGCATGGTATGTCTAGTTCATGAATGTTAACCCAGATGTAAGATTTTAAGTGTACTTTTCTGATGGATAGCCTATTTTAATAAACGTGTTTAAGAAATCCTGTCTTCAAAATATTATAGCTGAGCTAGAAAGAGTTAAACACTGGCCTATGGTTACTGCCAAAGGAAAAAAGCACTAGAGGCTTAGAATACAAAAATCACTGCAAAGGGAGCCTCAGGGGCCTGTGCTGGAATTTAAGTCAATGGAAAATGTAAGTGCACAGGCCAGACCACTGGGGAGTGCTGGGTCACTGAGGCAGCCGTGTGTTTGGGAAGGCAAGCACAACCTGCTTCTGCAACGTCATTCTGTCAGCAGGTCAGTTGCAGAGGCTTCTGAGTGAGGAACATTCTGCAGATTAACACACCCAAGTCAGCCTGGGTGCCCAAGGCAGCATTCTCGGAGGGGCATTTAGCCCAGAACAAGGCACTGATGGGGCTGTGAGGGTGAAAATCTTATTCCTAGAAAAGAGGTTGTCAACACCTGAATCGTGTTAACCAGATGGTCACAGATTTGATGCCACCGAGAAAAGTCATGCAAAGCAAAACAGATGTGTGCAGGGTTGAGACAATAAATCTCTCTGGCATTTGAAGTTAAGACAAGCTTTAGAAGGTTGTGGGTCCCAAGGGAACACCACAATTGTATGTTTCAGCCAACCATGGCACTCCCCCATTTTATGCCAGTAGGAGGGTGGGAAGAGACCCCCATGTGTAATCTGCTCCTGGTTGGTACAAACTCAGCACAGTGGGGGACTACACCACCACCAAGACCCCCACTCATGTTCTCCAAGGATCCAACCCAGAGCATCACCCTTCTGCAGGGGGTTCAATTCCTAGCATTAACCCCTAGAACTTAGTTAACCCAAACCCAAATATCAAAGAATTGCAAGTAGAAACATGAGCAGAGAAGGAAGCAGCCAGGGGCAGCAAAGCGCCTAGCTCCCACCCTGGAGTGAATTCACTGCTATCACAAAGCAGCTGTAGTTAAATCCCGGCCATCCTTGCAGAGTAAGGTGGGCACAGAGAACCCAACCACAGAGAAAAACAGAAAACAGAAAGAAACTTTCCACAATCACACTGAAATGAGCAGGAGTTCTGTTCCAAAAGTTGCTTATCAGAGAAGGTTTTAAGAGAGAATTTGTGTAACGAAGGCAGACATATCTCACTGAGGAAGCTAGAAGTTTCTCACAATGAATCTTGTATTTGGCAAAGACAAGGAATTTGCATTAATATTATTGCCTTGAAGAAAGTCAAATGTTTGAGCGGGGGCTCCATGTTTGGGGAGGTCAGTCCCATTGTTGAGGGGAGCCAGTTGCCATGGTCACAGCAGGAAAAACTCAGTTCTGTGGAGATGTTCACATTCCTTACTCCTGGAGAGGACTGGCGGGCTATGCTGCATTTTGACTTCAGTCAGGGGCCACTTTATGAAGATGTGTGTTGCTCTGTTATGATACAAAGTCATAACCCATTTTAAATAATGCAGCACACCTGGAAACAGACACTGGCTCTGTGCTCTATGGTGGCTAATGTAACCTGTCCTGCTTAGGAGAATGTATCACAGAAAACATGTCCAGACAGACCCCACTGAATCACTGTGTGACACATGCCTCCCATGACTGCCGTCCTTCTTCTCATGGACAGCAGGGAAGCTTGGTTTCACTGCACTCCACCTTAGTTCTTCAGTTTCACAATTAGTTGCCTTTGTTACTGACAGAACTGTAGGGTACCTCCAGACATACTGTGGTTCAGTGACAGTAAGTGTTTCATGAAAGAGAAAACTTGTCTTTTTTTTTTTTTTAAATGGAGATGAGGAGCGTCACTCAGTCACCAAAATGCCTTTTCCTTCAGCTATAGAAGATGCAAAAGCTCTCTTAAATAAAGAATATTCGCTGGACGCCAGTGGCTCATGCTTGTAATCCTAGCAATTCAGGAGGCGGAGATCAGGAGGATCATGGTTCGAAGCCAGTCCTGGGCAAATAGTTCCTGAGACTCTACCTCAAAAAAACCCAACACAAAAAAGGACTGGTGGTTTGACTCAAATGGTAGGGTAAGTGCCTAGCAAGCATGAGGCCCTGAGTTCTAATCCCAGTGCCACAAAAAAAGAATACTGAAGGATGTTTAGTTTCAAAAACCAATTTGTTAAACACATTTCAAAATAAGTTGAAATAGATGTTCTATAGTAATTGATGACAGAAGGAATGCTGCCCAGGCCTTGGTAGCACCCCCTGTACCATGCCCTTGCTGGCTTTACCCTGTAACACTCCAGAATGGGATCTGCTGGAATATGAGGGAACTGAGGCAGAGAGTGGCAGCCCAGCTCAGGGCCCTGGATCCCTATCCAAGCCCCAGGCTTTTGCTGGGCCCTCTAACCTCCAGTTGCTGCCAAGGCCCCTGTGACACACTGTATGGGAGGTCATTGTCCAAGAAAAGGTCACTCAATGTGACTTTTAAAATAATAGATGCAGAGCCACCACACTCACTGACCTGGTTCTTCATTTCTGTCACATATACTTAATCAGTATTATATCAAAATATATTAGCCTCTTCCTAAATGAAACTTCTATTAAGTTAATATCAAAGGTTCTTTGTGACACATTTAATCTCAGCGTTTTGCTTGTAAAATTTTTCTGCATTCCTGAAAAGACAGTGTACTAGACATGAAGTATTCTTACTAACCTAAGCAGTAATTTGTATTGTTCTATTTAATTCTTAAAGCTTCTTCTACACATGGTCTTTTAACTGAGCTCATTCTTAGATCATGACTAGGCTATAAACATTCACTTGAACTGTGGCTCCCGTCCTTTTAAAATAATTTGGGTAAGAGAAAGATAAGCTTATATGTTTATCATATTTGAGTCCCAAATAGTCCCCAAATGCTACTGAGAGTTTGTTTTAGACTCACTTAATATTTTTCTATGCAAAGTAAAGGTAGTTTTGCTTTTGCTTTCCTTCCCATATGGAAAAAGTTGAACATTGGAGTTGTTTAAAGATTTTATCATGCACCTCAATGCTATGCCATGGTCAGCGAGCCATATTTTATAATTCACAGAGATTTTTCCAGAGTAACTGGAAAAATGTCGAGTACAGCTATTCCATGGTCATGATCAGTGTCTGTGATATGTAATGTGATCGGATTTATGGAATTACCAATTTCATAAGATTTCTAAACAACCTTGGAAATCGATCACTCATTAAATGAGTCTCTCACTCTGAATGAATACGTGCTCAAAATGTGACCAGCTTAGTTTAAGACACAAATCAGCAACCTGATGGTTTATAGTTAAAGGCTTAAGTTTTGTTGTTCCAATAGTAAGAATAGTCTTATATGGCTCAGTGAAAAATCCTATGTATTTGTTATCATGTCTCATGATTGCTTTGTTAAAAGCAGAAATGGTCATGTGATGTTCTAAATGTAAGTTGCTGTTTCTAGATGTTTTAAACCACATCTGTGACTAGGAGCATGGCCCAAGTGGTAGAGTACCTGCCTAGCAAGTATGAGTACTGAAAAAAAAAAAAAAAATCACATCTGTGCCACCCAGACTTGTTGTTGAACTTTTACTGAGTTCTTGAATTGGGATGAAGGGCTTGTACTATGCACTTTTACTAATGAATAAATAGAAAGTGTTAGCAAAAAAAGAAAAAAAAGATGCCTTCTTCTTTCCAAAGAGTACTTTTAGAAATTCTTTTTAAATAATAATCACTTACTGAATTATGTGCCAAGTGATTCCTACTACAGATGTCAGAAATTACTTATTTTAAATTTTTCTTAAATGTTGCACATGCTTTTCTGCCTCCTCAGCCAGCTTCCACCATTCCCCAGAGTGTACTTGAAGACCAGGTTCTGCTGAGTCCTGGCAGCCCAGACTCATTGAGACTCTCTCCACCAATACCCACTACTTGACCTGGAGCCACAAACCCAAGATGAATTAAATGCTGGAAGGAAGTCCCAAAGGCCAAGGGCATCCAGCCTGGGTTGGAGAATGTGCACTTTAAACTACTTCATGAAGCAGCAAACCATGTGTATTAGGAGCTCATGCTCAGAAATATCATGCTGCATGAGGGTAGAGCCAGGCCCTAGAGGGCACTGGGGCCGGGTTCCTGTGCTACCTAGACAAGTGTGGACCTCAGGAAAAAACAACACCCCTGCCCCCTCAGACTGAGATGTGGACAGGTGAGCTCACAGGGTGATGCACACTCCAAGGATCACTGAGTTGCACCTGAGGCCACCAGGCTGCTGCCAACCATGACTCTGGCAGGAAAGAGCAGAAACAGGAAGGCAGGGGAAGAGGGCAGCTCTGGGCCACTAGGTCTAGGGAACCACAGGGTCTCCCTCCTTCTTTCTCTCTCTCCTTTCCCCCAGAGCTACCTGAACCTGATTCCAACCTGAAGCCTCACCTCGGCAGAGCTCTGAGAGCCTGTATCTCAGTGTCACACACTGGATCTGAGCATGATGTGGCAGCAGGCCCTGTGCTTCTGGCACTTATCGGGGGTAGCTCAAACCAGCAGCTGGCCTGCCCTTGAAATGTGTGGGTGCTGTGGAAATACCACTCTCAGGACCATGCCTGCCAAAGTGGGGACACAGACACCACTCCTGAGACTACTTTAGAGCAGGGGCTCTGGACGCTGGGCAACCTCAGGATCTCCTGGGACATTTCCAAATCTCAGTGCTGAAAGGGGATTGCACTCCAAGCCAATTATATGAGAATTTCTAGGGCTCCCCAGATGATTCCAACGAATGCTGAAGAGACGAGGCTCCTCACCCTGGAGGACCAAGTCCAGCTGCAGAATGACCTCAACCTTCTCAACTCCAAGCAGTGTATGAGGAACATTTTTTCCAAGTCTTAAGAAAATCCTATCTATCACAATTAAAAGTTATAAAATAAAAATCCATTAAAAGTAAAAATACAAAGCTAATCATTTTCAACAAAAGATGAAAAAAAAACCCAAAAAACCCACTCCTTGACCCAACATCATGAAATCTCAAAATTCAAAAGTATAAAAAGAGTGGCAGTGGCTTATACCTGTAATCTGCTACTTGGGAGGTGGAGATAGGAGTATAAATGATAGTACAAGGCCAGCCCAGGAAAAAGTTAGTGAGACCCTGTCTGAAAAACAAATTTAAGTCAGGCACAGTGGTACACACCTGTAATCTCAGCTAGTCAGGAGGCAGAGATTGTAAGGACTGCAGTCTGAGGCCACGCTGGGCAAAAAGTGAAACCTCATTTCAACCAACAAGCTGGTACTGTAATCCCAGCTACATGGACAGCATAGGTAGGAGGATGGAGGTCTGTGGCCAGCCTTGGGCAAAAATTAGAGACCCTATCTGAAAAATAACTGAAGCAAAACAGGGCTGGGGGTGTGGCTCAAGTGGTATAGTGTGTGGCTAATAAGCATGAGGTCCTGACTTCAATCTCCAGGACTAAAAAAAAGAAAAATCTTTAAGGGTATCTTTCACAAAAGACACCTTAAAATAACAAAAGTCATATGTTATATTATGACTCATACGACATATGATTCATATTAGAACATGGGACACTAGAAGATAATGGGGCAATACCTTTAAAATTATTTTGCCCCTAGAATTCTATAACCAAACCAAACTGTCAATTGAGCATAATTTAAAAGGACCTTGTCAGACAGGAAGGAACTCCTGTTTAGGAAGAAAGAGGAGAAAAACAAACATGAATAAAAACTAAAGGAAGAGTGGCTGTAGGAAAAGACTGCTGAAGGGTCCAAGGGCGCCTTCAGGGACATAGATCCCTAATGTACAGCAGGGCTTCAGCTCCCTCCCACGTTCTGTTGTAAATACAACTGCGTACTTACAACACCATCAATGCCACTTTTATAAGGTCTGAATGTTGGAATCAACCTATTGGCAAAGTTCATAAAACAAGAGTTACCAAGAGATGCAAACTCTGATAATGCAACTACAACCACCAAAGCCCTCAGAGGACAGGGCAAGGGGCTGTATCTGCCCCTCAGCCAGATGTCCTTTAGCAACCAGGTCACTGGGAGGAGATGGTCAGATTCACTGCAGATGCAAATACCAGGCTGATTGGGGAGCCACAGACAGGTGGGAGAGCAGCTGGGAAGAGCCAATCCGAAGACAGAAAAACTTCAGACATTGGCCTCAAGGGGCCATGCCTTCAAAGGGGCCTGAATCCAACCAGATTACTCTCTGAAGCAATTTATAGTCATGGCACCATGAAAAGCAACAGAGTAATCAGCAATGACTGCAGCTGAACAGTCGGGTGTGTTCAGAGAAAGAGGCCAAGGGCCCAGGCAAGACCACTACCAGCCCAGTGAGCAGCATCACGGTCACCCAGCCAGTCACCAACAGGTGAGCAAATAAATGCCAGCAACTAGCCCATGGTAACCAGATGAACTGTGGCATGCTATGTGAAATGCAGGTTTCCAATAAGAAGTAGGAGACATACAAAGAAACAGGAAAACATGACCTGCCCTTGGATAAAGGGCAGGTAGCAGAGACTTCTCCTGAGAGCAGCCAGGTGTCAGTTAAGACAGATGCAAAGTAGCATTAAAAATATATGCTAACCAAAGGAAACACAATTAAAGAAATAAATAAAGCTATAAAAACAATGTCACAGCAAACAGAAAGCATCAACAGAGAGACAGAGTTAAGAAAAAAAAAAGAACCAAATTAAGACACTAAAGCTGCAAAGTATAATAATGGAAACTGAAACTTTACTAGAGGGATATAAGAGCATACTGAAATTGGAAAAGGCCAGATGCATGGTTCACACCTGTAATCCCAGATACTAGGGAGGCTGAGGTAGGAGGATTGCAAGCTCAAGAAAGCCTGGGTTACCCAAAAGACTGTTACTCCAGAGGCACCTGCACATCCATGTTTATTGCGGCACTATTCACAATAGCCAAGTTATGGAAACAGCCAAGATGCCCCACCACTGACGAATGGATTAAGAAAATGTGGTATCTATACACAATGGAATTTTATGCAGCCATGAAGAAGAACGAAATGTTATCATTCGCTGGTAAATGGATGGAATTGGAGAACATCATTCTGAGTGAGGTTAGCCTGGCTCAAAAGACCAAAAATCATATGTTCTCCCTCATATGTGGACATTAGATCAAGGGCAAACACAACAAGGGGATTGGACTATGAGCACATGATAAAAGCGAGAGCACACAAGGGAGGGGTGAGGATAGGTAAGACACCTAAAAAACTAGCTAGCATTTGTTGCCCTTAATGCAGAGAAACTAAAGCAGATACCTTAAAGCAACTGAGGCCAATAGGAAAAGGGGACCAGGAACTAGAGAAAAGGTTAGATTAAAAAGAATTAACCTAGAAGGTAACACCCACGCACAGGAAATCAATGTGAGTCAATGCCCTGTATAGCTATCCTTATCTCAACCAGCAAAACCCCTTGTTCCTTCCTATTATTGCTTATACTCTCTCTACAACAAAATTAGAGATAAGGGCAAAATAGTTTCTGCTGGGTATTGAGGGGGCAGCGGGAGGGGGTGGAGTGGGTGGTAAGGGAGGGGGTGGGGGCAGGGGGGAGAAATAAACCAAGCCTTGTATGCACATATGAATAATAAAAGAAAAATGAAAAAAAAAAAAAAAAAGAAAGCCTGGGTTACAAAGCAAAGGGCTGGGGATGCAGTTCAGTGGTAGAGTGGTGTCTGGTATGCATGAAGCACTGACTTTAAAAAAAGAGAAAAGAGAGAGACAAAAAAGGACACTATATACTGATGAGTTGATTGACAGAAGATGTAATAATTATAAAACTATTCACATCTAATTAGAGAGTCAAAGAATAAGTAAGGCAACTAAGACAAAGCTGGTTCTCTGAAGAAAGCAACAAAAGTGATCAATACAGCTGAACTAAGAAAAGAGGAGAAAAGACCCTAATCACTAGAGCCAGAGATGAGAGTGGGCACATTCCTGCCAGCCCTGACAGAAGCTTGGAAGGACTGGGAGAGGGCACTATGCACAGTATACACCAGCAAGCCAGATGACCTGGGTGAAGCAGACAAATTCCTAGAACACACACTAAAACAGAGAGTAAAAACTTGAGCAGACTATAACAAAGAGCTTGATTCAGGAATAAAAACCTCCAACAAAGATCAGGTGGCCTCACTGATGAATTCTACCAAACACAAAATTAATACCAACCCTTCCTTCCCAAGTGCTTCCAGAAAATAGGTTGTCCTAGCTTGTCTTGTGGGGCCAGCATTACTGACAACAAAGCCATGAAATATATTATGAGAACTGGAACCCATAGGGCAATAGTCCTTATGAATATACATGCAAAAATCCTCAACAAACTACCAGCAAACTGAATCCAGCACCATATAGAGATTACACCATGATCAAGTGGGACTTATCCAGTAACACATGAGTGGTTCAACATAGGAAATCCATCAGTGCGATGCATCACCTTCACAGAATGAAGGAAAAACCACATGATTCAAATTGATGCAGAAAATGCATTTGACAAAATCCAGCTCCCTTTTGTGATCAAAAAAAGAAAAAGGCATACAGAAGAACTTCTTCAGCACAATAAAGGGCATTTGTAAAAACCCACTGTAAGCATCATAGTCAACAGCGGAGACTGAAAGCTCTTCCTTAAGATCAGGATAATAATAAAAATACCTACTTTCACCATTTCTATTCAACATTGTGCTGGAAGTTTTAGCTGTAGCAATTAAGCAAGAAAAGGAAATAAAGAATCTAAATCAGAAAGAAAGAAGTACAATTATCTCTATTTATAGATGGCATAATCTTAAGCAGAAAATCCTAAAAACCAATCAAAAAAGAAAATTATTATATCAAATAAACAAGTTTGGAAAAAGTTGTAGGGTTTAAGAAAAATCAGCTGCTTATCTGCTAAAAAACAAGCAATTCAAATAGAGGATTAAAACAATTCACTTGGCTGGGGACACAGCACAATGGCAGAGTGCTTGCTTAGCATATCCAAGACCCTGGGTCTAATCTCTAGGAAAAAAAACTTATCGCAAAGCTATAGAAGTCAAAACTGTGGCAAAAGGGTGGACGTATAGGCCAATGAAGTAGAAGTGAGAGTCCAGAAACAAATCCATACATCTAGGATTAATTGGTTTTTTACAGGAGCACTAGGACAATTCAATGGAGAAAAAACAGACCCTTTAAGCAAACAGTGCTAGAACAAGTGAGTATCTAGAGACAAAAGAATGAGGCTGGACCTTTACCTCCTACCATTAACAAAAATTAAATCAAAATGGATTAAAGACTAAATAAAAGAGCTAATAGGACAAAACTCTTTGAAGAAAACACAGGGATAAGTCTTCATGACCCTAATTTCGCAATTTGTTTTTAGACATGACACCAAGACAAAATGTAGTGGGGAGGAGGGGATAGCATGGCAGCAAACTGAAATTTAAGGAAACTGGACCTGAAAAGGGTTATATAGTACTGAGGGTAAAGTAGCCAATAAAAATAGCAGACAACCATATATGGGTTAAGCTTTGTTTCTCACTTCTGCACTGTGCTTGAAAGGGTATATAAGGCAAAGCACTTTGTTCTCGAGGCTCAGTCTTTGGACAAGAGTCCACTGAGTCTGTGCCGGCACAATAAAATGTTGTTTCCTGTGGAACTGCCCCAGTGTCCTCTCTCTGTTCAAGAATCCCACAACATTTCTGGGGGCTCATTTGGGACTCAGAGACCATTTTTTTTTTCACCTCCCTTGTCACTGGGTGTGCTCCCCAGACTGCTGGGAAAAGTGATCCTGCTAGGTGCCTGCCAATGGGCGGTTTGATCCGGAGGAGAGACTCACCCTCCCAGCGAGTTAGGGTGAGGGCCTCAGTCACACAATGGAACATGGAGAGGTACAGGAACCAGCGAGGGGAGTGCCACCCATCAAACTGGTAAGAACCCAGGCTCAAAAACTAGGCCTGAGTGGCAAAAGGGGAGCCTGATCACCTCCCAGAGACACCCAAGTAATTTTGAGCAAAAGCCAAACCATGACTACTAGACACTGGGAACAGGGCAGAAACACTGGATGCCTGCATGTGAATGTTATAAATGAGACATAGCCTGGCTACAAAGCGAAAGTGAGTCCTGATCCACAGTCCATGGCAAACTCATATGGTCTAGGGTGAGCCCTAATAGGGCCTGGAGTCTGGGGATTATACGGACTCACTACAGCTAAGAGTCACCTAAATCCCTGCAAAAGGCAAAGCCAGAGACAGATGAAGAAAGTGAGAACCCTGTGTAGGTACAGTTCCTGGCCAGGCAACCATGCCCAGGTCACTGATAAGGGGCACCTATTGTTCTTCCCTGTGTGTCAGAAAAGAGGACCCTTTACCTCTCCTCTAAAACCTCCTATCCCTCCATTTCTATCTTGACATCTGGTAACGGGAGGAAATGGGTGGAAATCAGAGTAAAGGCATTCCCTTGGAGTGTATGCTTAAAAACTTTAAAAAGGGATTTATGGAGATTATGGAGTCAAGTTAACTTCTAACAAACTTAGGACCCTTTGTGAATTAGATTGGCCCGCTTTCAGTGTAGGGTGGCCCCAGAAGGATCACTAGACAAGACTGTAGTCAATGACGTTTACAGGGTAATTGTAGGGAAACCTGGACATCCAGATCAGTTTCCCTACATTGTTTGCTGGCAGGATGCAATTTTCAGCCAGCCTGCATGGCTAAGACCCTGTCTGGAAGAGACCTATAGGATCATGGTAGCTAGGGTAGCCGCAACTTTCAAGTGTAGGGAGAAGCCAAAGGAGTCTGTACTGGCCAAGGAGCCCAAGGAGATGCCACCACCCTATGTGCTGCTTTACGCACCTCTGCTGCCAACACCTAGTTCTGTACCCTCACCTTTGACATTGGATAGGGAGGCCCAAGGGAAGAACACACATGTAAAATGTGGCCCAGAAGCTTTGGGGGCCTCGACTCCCCTGACTTCCTTGGGTCCTACAGATCGTAAGTCCACTCCAAGTCTGCCAGTTCTCACCCCACGTCCCCCATTCAGTCAGGGGTACTCAACCAGTCCCAGCAACCTTTTCTCTCTTCAGACTCCCACAGCTCTACAAATGCCCAAGAGAAGCCCAAGGCCTGATATATTATGACCAGCATGGTCAAATACAAGGAGGAGGGTGGACATTCATATACCAGACTTTTACCACCACAGACAACCTAAACTGGAAACATCATACCCCTTCCTTCATGGAAAAATCTCAGGCTCTGATTGATTTGATGCAGTCTATCATCCAGACTCATAAACCCATCTGGATAGACTGCTGACAGTTTCATCTGACTCTATTTAATACTGAAGAGCAACGCAGTATAATGTTGGAAGCTCTAAAATGGTTGGAAGATCATGCCCCTGCCAGTACTTTAAATGCCCTAGCCTATGCTCAGGCTAGTTCCCTGAGGAAGACCCCCATTGGGACCCTAACAACGATGGAGACTACCAGCAGCTTAAATGGTATCAGGAGGCACTATTAGGGAGCATGAAGGAAGGAGGGAGAAAGACCATAATCATGAACAAAACATCAGAAGTCCTCCAAGGATCAGACAAGAGTCCCAGCCAGTTTTATGAGCATTTGTATGAGGCCTTCTGCTTGTACACCCCTTTTGACCTGGAAGCTGCTGAAAACCAGCAGATGATTAACACCACTTTCATAGACCAGGCTCAAGGGAACATAGGCAAAAATTGCAAAAACTGGAGGGATTCACAGGAATGACTGCCAGCCAGCTTCTGGAGGTGGCCACAAAGATTTTTGTCAATTGAGATCAGGAGGTACAATGGGAGGCTGACAGGAAGAATGAAAAGAAAAGTAGACCTCCAAGCTTCAGTCCTTATTGAACAATCAGGTGGATCCCAGCAGGTTGGTCTAAATAGAGGCAGGAGGAGTCACTTAGGATGGCACCCCCAGGATGCCCCCAACCAGGGAGAAATTGGGGCAAAATCAATGTGCCTACTGTTGCCAGGACAGGCACTGGAAGAATGAATGTCCCCAATAGGCCAGGGACTCCCAGAAGGCCCCCCTAGATCAGAGACAGAGGCCAAATTGTGGAAGGAATATATCAGCCCACCCAAGGGGAGGCCAGTCCCTAGGAGGAAAACATCATCTGACCCTGGAAGGCTATGAAGAGGAATAGGACAGACCAGGCTCCACTTTACTGGGCCACCAGGAGCCTATGGTCCAAATGAAGATAAGGGGCCATCCTGTTGATCTCATGGTGGATACAGGTGGAGAACATTCAGTTGTAACTGTCAGTAGGCCCCCTTTTACAGAACCATGCAACTACTATCTGGGCTATGGGGAACTGGGCCTGCTGCCCCTTCTTAGTATCTAGACATGCAATCTTGGGAGTTCCTTTATCTCCCTGATTGCCCCATGGCCTTAATGGGTAGACTTGTTATGCAAATTCAGGGCACAGATAACCTTTGATTCTGACAGCACAAGAGCCTTAAAACTGAGAGGACCTGAGGCAAGAACTCTAACCCTCATGGTCACACAAGAAGAGGAGTGGCAGCTCTATGCTCCTGAGGAAAGGTCTTCTGAGATTTCTGAGATTCCAAGCATGTGGGCAGAAGACAGCCTCCCAGGACTGGCCCAAAACATGCCCCCAGTAGTGGTGGAACTGAAGCCAGGAGCCACTGTCAGCCAAAAATAGTACTTCATTCCCCACAAGGCCCAGGCTGGAATTCAAAAACACCTTGACAGACTCCTAAAATATGGGATCCTCCAACCTTGCCAGTCATCCTAGAACACCCTCTTAATACCCATCCAAAAACCGGGATTTCAGGCCAGTTTAGGACCTCCAGGCAATAAATTCAGTAACTGTTAGTCTGCACCCCATGGTCCTGAATCCCTACACACTTTTAGGCCTTGTCCCAGCTAAGGCAAAGTTTTTTACCTGTCTAGATCTCAAGGAAGCATTTTTCTGCATCCACCTGGTCCTACAGAGCCAGCCTATTTTTGCCTTTCAATGGGAAAATCCCAATACTGGAGAAAAGGGACAGCTAACCTAGACTTGGTTGCCACAAGGCTTTAAAAACTCCCCCACTATCTTCGGAACTGCCTTGGCATCAGACCTCAAAGTTTTCTCAGCCAACTAGCATGACTGCACACTCCTCCAGTATGTGGATGACCTCCTGCTGGCTGGACCAACCCAGGAGGGCTGTATGGAAGGGACTCAGCTCCTTCTCACTCTTTTATGGGAGGCAGAATATAAAGTTTTTCAGAAAAAAGGCCCATATTTGCCAAGACACCATCAACACCTTGTCTATCACCAGTCCCAAGGGCAACATAGGCTCAGCCCTAAGAGGAAACAAGCTGTCTGTTCCATTCCAGCCCTTAAGACCCACCGGCAAATCAGAGAGTTTTTGGGAGCCACAGATTTCTGCCACATCTGGATCCCTAACTACTCCCTCTTGGCCAAACCCCTCTATGAAGCCACAAAGCAGGGAGAATGGGAACCCTTAGTATGGGAAAAAAGAACAAGAGAAAGCCTTTAGCAAAATAAAGAGGGCACTCATAAATGCCCCTGCTCTAGGCCTGCCGATGTGATAAAGCCCTTTTTCCCCATATGTCCATGAATGGAAGGGGAGAGCTATTGGAGTCCTGACTCAGCTATTAGGCTTACTTGTCAAAACAACTCAATGTCATTTCCCAAGGCTGGCTGCCTTGCCAGCATGCCCTAGCAGCCACCACCATCTTGGTGGCAGAAGCAGACAAGCTTGCCCTAGGGCAAGAAATCACTGTCAGGGTTCCCAACTCCATCCTGACTCTCATGGAATAGAAGGGAAACTATTGGCTGACCAACTCTCAAATGGTCAAATACCAGCGTATACTATGTGAAAAACCCATGCATCCAGCTGGAGGTTGTTAAGACTCTAAATCCAGTCACCCTATTGCTGGTTGATTTGAGCCTCCTGGAGCATGAATGCCTAGAGGTTAAAGACAAGGTTTTCTCAAGCCGGCCAGATTTACCTGATCAGCTCATCAGCCACCTATACTTTGATTATTTTACAGATGGCAGCAGCTTTGCCTGGGACAGCATGTGCTTTGCCAGGAATGTGATGGTAACTCTGGACTCAGTCATTGAAGCCCATCCGCTGCCAGTTGGAACTTCTGCACAAAGACCGAATTCACCATCCTCACTCAGGCACTCCAGCTCACTGCAGGAGTGAGCTATACTGACTAAACATCTATACTGACTAAATACGCCTTCACAACCACTCATGTCCATGGAGCCCTATATAAGGAGAGAGGCCTCATTAACTTGGGAGAAAAAAATATCAAGTATGGACAGGAAATCCTCGATCTGCTAGATGCTGTATGTGCCCCTAAATGGGTGGCAGTTATACACTGCCGGGGGCATCAAAAAGGAGATGCAACAATTGCTTGGGGAAGCCAGAAAGCTGACAAAGAGGTCAAGCAAACAGCCTTCATGAGGGGACTGACCCCAACTGCCCTGACCACTGCTTTATTCCCATGTCCCTTAGCTGAATGGGACCAAAAATACACTCAAGAACAGACTTGGTTCAAGACTGAAAAGGGAAGTTTTCTACTGGGCAGATGGTGGAAGTTCGTCGATGGTTGCATTGCCATTCCTGAGTTGCTGGCTCCCACTTTTGTCAAGCAGTTCCATGAAGGAACCCATTCAGGGCAGATGACCCTTGAGACCACCCTGGCCCAGCACTTTTATGCTCTCCAGCATAGGTAAGGCATTATGCAAAAGATGTAGCCTATGTACCAAAAACAATCCCCAGCAGGGACCAAGGGCACTGCCCCAGATGCAAAGCATTCGTGGAACTCCTCTTAAAAACCTGATTGTGGACTTCACTGAAATGCTACAAATCTAAGGATGCAAGTATCTATTTGTGTTCCTCTGCACCTTCTCAGTATGGGTGGAAGATTTCCCCACGTGGACTGAAAAAGCCAGAAGGTGGCCAGATGTCTGCTAAAGGAGATCATCCCTCGCTTTGGAATACCTGTGTCTATTGGGTTGGACAACGGATCAGCCTTCGTGGAAAAGGTGGTACAGTTGGTGGCTAAGGGCTTAGGAATCACCCGGAAGTTGCATATGGCCTACCATCCCCAAAGTTCAGGAAAAGTGGAACGTATAAATATGACCCTAAAATTATAGTTGGGAAAACTATGTCAGGAGACCCATCTACAGTGGGATCATTACTACCCATAGCATTACTAAGGATTAGGCCTAGCCCCAAGAAGCAGACAGGACTTTGACCCTTTGAAGTCCTTTATGGACATCCACCCTCCCTCCCCCCTTAATCAAAGATTAAGGATCCTCAAAGAAATACGTGATCTCACCTTGAGACAACAGATACAGGCCCTTGGGGCAACTCTCTGGGTCCAGGAGAGACTTTCCATTGTCTGACAACTCCCATGCACCCTTACAAACCAGGTGATGCTGTCTGGGTAAGGGAATGGAATGTCCAGCCATTAAAACCCTACTAGAGGGACACTTTGTTGTTATTTTGTCTACCCCCACTGCAGTTAAAGTGACAGAGATTGCTCCCTGGGTCCACCACAGCTGGGTAAAGCCAGCTTCTCTCAAATGGGAATGCATCCCAGATCTTATCTCACCATGCAAGGTTACCCTCCAAAACACCCACACCCTTCCTCAGCAAGACCCTCCAGAATCTCCAGCTACCTCTGGGCAGCAAGCGTTCCCTTAGTCACTCCAGAGGCTGACTAATCTACGCATGGCAGAAGCTTGAGGAATCACCTGCCTCTCCCTAAGCATGAGTCCTTTCCATGTTTTCTTCTTACTAAACCTAGTTAGTATCCTGCTTGGGGATCCCCAAACCTCAAATTGTGACTTAGGTATATATACTATCCAGACAGGAAGTGTTGTCACCAGGACTTTACTTTTTCCATACTCACTGCTCATGTGCAAGCCCTGTCATCAGGTCATGTACCCACAACTATATCACCTATTCAGTGTGCTCCTATGGTAATTAGCATATCTGCTTCAACCCCACCTATTCCCCTGAGAAGCAACAGCTAGAAGCCCAAAGCTTTCACAGTGCTGAGGACCTCATTAACCATACCCAGGTGTTCAACCCTGATAAGCCAGTATCAGCATTCTTTGATGTATGTGCAGGCACAGGTCAAGATACATGTAGAGGCCACTGTAGAGAAAAAAACAGCCACCCATATAATGATGCTATGAAAATGCAAACCCCTAAATCAAGATGATTCTTTTTGACCCCGGGTGGGTCCAAGCATTAAAGAGGGGAATAACGTAGCGTGAAGGAGGGGATGACATGGCAGCAAACTGAAACTTAAGGAAACTGACCTGAAAGGGGTCACATAGCATTAAGGATAAAGTAGTCAATAAAAACTGCAGACAACCCATACGTGAGTTAAGCTGTTTTTCACTTCTGTACTCTGTTTGAAAGGGTATATAAGGCAAAGCCCCTTTGTTCTCAGGGTTCAGTCTTTGGACATGAGTCTACTGAGTCTGTGCCAGCACAATAAAATGCTGCTTCCTATGGAACTGCCTTGGTGCCCCGTCTCTGTTCGAGAATCCCGCAACAGAGCCACAAAAGAAAAAATAGATAAACTAGATTATCAAAATTATAAACTTTTGTGCATCAAAAGATAACGCCCATAAAAGAGTAAAAAGATAGCTCAGATTAGTCATTATTAGCTGGCTCCAGCTTGGGTGGTGGCATCTCCATGGGACTGGCCTGCGGTGTCCAAACATGCTGAGATTCATCTTGTGAAGAATTACATTGCTATGGCTCCAAGTGAATCTTCATCCCACTTGGAACTTGCTGTATTTCAGAGGCACATTGAGAACGTGTGAACAGCTTTAGTAAGGAAGAGAGTAACTCTACATCCTCGACAAAGGTTTTTCTGCCAAGGACATTCTGGAGCAAAAGATTATGAAGCTTCTTCTTACAATGGCAAAAGTGCTTTTTACCTTTACCATCATAAGAAGAAACTGGTAAAGGTGTCTGCTTTTTATGTTGCAGACATTCTAAAGAAACATCTAAGGTGGTTAAAAGCTCTCCCTCATGTCACCCCCACTCTGCACTACAGAGGAGTCATATGAATACCCAAGCTGCCACCTGGACAGGATCTGACTGTACTAGCAAGATTGAAATACAGCTGGGGTAGAGTCTCAGATGCCTCTAAAAAGGTTTTTCTATGCAAATTCTTGCAAACAGGTGTCTCAAATTAAGTATGCTGCCAATAATGGAGCCCAGATGATGACTTTTGAAAGTAGAGTTGATGAAAATTGCCAGAGCACATCCAAAGACCAAGTTGATTTTGTGTATTTCCACTGATGATTCTAAAACAGTCTGTTGCCTCAGCGTTAAATTTGGTGCCACATTCAAAACCAGCAGACTTCTTTTGGAACTGGCAAAAGAGATAAACATTGATGTCTGGCTGTACCTATCCTAAAACCTTCATTCAGGCATTCTCTGATGCCTGTTCTGTCTTTAACATGAGAGCTAAGGCTGATTCAGCATGTGTCTGCTTGATACTGGTGGTGGCTTTTCTGCATCTGAGGATGTGAAGCTTAAATTTGAAGAGCTCACCAATGTGAGCAACCCTGCACTGGACAACTACTTTCTACCAGTCTTCAGTGAGAATCAGATCTGAGCCAGGCAGATATTGTGTGGCATTGGCTTTCACATTTTCAGTTAATTATCATTGCCAAAAAATCATATTGAAGGGGCAGAGTGGCTCTGATGATTAAGATGAGTTGAAGAGTGAGGATTCCAAGATGGCGGCTAGAGGGAGGAAGCAGAAAGCATGCATCCTAAAGTGAAATCTTGGAGAGATGCTGGAGACACACCTTGCAGGCAAGGCCACCGAGAAGAGGCAAAACTTTGACCCCTCCACATCTCCAGCCTGCGCAGAGAATCTCCACTTCACGTTAAATGGAGAAACCAGGAGGGCACACAGGCCACCAGACGCCTGCGCCCAGACGGCTTGGGAAGACACGGACAAGGTGAGCTGAGCGGTACGCGGTACTTCCACAGACAACCCTGGGCCAGAACAGCATAGCCCCCTGGACAGACCGACCCCCACCCAGGGAAAGAAAAGAGAAACTGAGTAATAAGCAATAAGAACAATAAAGACACGTAGCAAAGAGGGTGGGGTGCCCTGAGCACCAAAGGAGGGGAAGGGATTCCCTCCCAGAACTGTAAATAAACAAACCGGGCCTGGCCGGAGAGAACAGCGGCCCACGCCCAGCATCCAGGAGAGAGAAAGCTTGTGAGAGTGGCGGAGGGAGGAAAACTCCACAGGAGAGGGGGGAAGACCCACTTCCCATGTGAGCTGTAAACAAACACACCGGCCAGCAGGAGCAGCAGCACACGCCCAGCAATCAGGAGCGGGAAAGCCTGTAAAAGCAGCGGTGGGAGGAAAACGCCACAGGAGAAGGGGGAAGACCCACTTCCCACGTGAACTGTGAATGAACACGCAGGCCTGAGAAAGTGGGTACAGTGTCACCTCCTCCAGTGTGCTTGGAAAGGGGAAAGCTTGTAGCAGTGGCTGGAGCACAGGAGAACTCTGAGTAAACAAAGCCTGCTGGGCCAGGTGAATGCTAAGCTCACCCCAGAGATCTGCATAAATAAAGCTGCCAGCAACAGCAGGCTGACAGGAGTGGGCAGGCAAGCCACAGCCACAGATTCATAGACCTGTCTCCAGACTCTTTTTTTTTCTCTCTCCCTACCATTGATGAGAAAACAACCAAACTACACCTGCATGCTGAAAAACTTACTGAAACTGTATTGCATTTGAACTTGGGACACTTAGTGGGTTTTTTTTTTCTTTTGTGCGGTTTTGTTCTATTTTATGTTACCCCTTTGATTAGACAACTACAGAACAACATCTGAGGCACAATCTCCAGGATTGGAGGCTAAGGGATGAACACCAAAATTATTAAGACTGAAACTTCACTGCATTTGAACTTGGAGGTTTTTTTTTTTTTAATTTATTTTTTATATTTTATTTTATTTTATATATATATATCTTTTTCTTTCATTTACTTATTTTTATTTTTATTCTTATCTTTATTCTTTTTATTTTTTATTTTCAATCCTCTCTCTGTCTCTCTAATGACTTTTCAGCTTATGGTTGATGAGTACACTGTCTCTCCCTGTTTATATCTTTGAAACTTTTTTTGTTTGTTTCTTTGTTTTGTTTTTTTTTACTTGATTATTTGTTTTGCCCTTTTCCTTTAACTTCTTTGCTTTCCATCCCCTCTCACCCTTCCATTCTAAATATCACTAGTGCTATTATTACAAGCCAGAAAATACCTAATTGCACACAGTACAGGGACAATAACAACACGAAGGGCAATGATGGGAAGACAGAAAAAACAGGGAAACTAGTTTCTCCACAGCAAAAAATCAGTACAGGAACCAGAGGGAAATGAAAAAACAGATACTCAGATCCAGACTCCAACAAAATGAAGATAAACTATGCCAAAGAACCCAATGAAGCCCACAGAATAATTTAAAACAAGACATACTACAGGTACTCAATGAGAATTTTATAGAGATGATGCTGGATATGGTCAACCAAAATATACAGGAGACACTCAAGAAATTCCAAGACAACAAAAATAGAGAATTTGAAAAAGCAAAAGAAGAAATAAAGGAAACCATAGAAGCACTGTATAAACACCAAAGTGAAACAGAGAACACGATTAATAAAGAGATAAATGAACTCAGGACAAAAATAGATAGTATTAAAAAGAAAACGACCCAGGATATGGAAAACCTCAGAAAAAAGAACAAAACAGAACTGCAAAACAAAACGGAAGGCCAATCCAGCAGAATAGAACAAACAGAAGACAGAATCTCAGAACTCGAAGATGAAATGGTAATTAAAGGAAAAACCGAAGAACTATTAATTAAACAACTCAAGACCTGTGAAAAGAAAATGCAAGAACTCACCGACTCCATCAAAAGACCAAACTTGAGAATCATGGGCATCGAAGAAGGAGAAGAGGTGCAAGCAAAGGGAATGCGTAATATATTCAACAAAATAATAACAGAAAATTTCCCAAATCTAGAGAAATCCTACATCTAAAATATACAATAGATCAAATGGACCTACTTGATGTCTACAGAACATTTCATCCAATACACAATATACATTCTTCTCAGCAGCCCATGGAACTTTCTCCAAAATAGATCATATCCTAGGGCACAAAGCAAGCCTCAGCAAATATAAGAAAATAGAAATTATACCGTGCATACTATCTGATCACAATGCAATAAAACTAGAACTCAACAACAAAAGTAAATACAAGAAACATGCAAAGAGCTGGAAACTGAATAACTCATTATTTAATGAACAATGGGTCACTGATGAAATAAAAGAGGAAATTAAAAAGTTCCTGGAAGTCAATGAAAATGAAAACACAACCTACCAGAACCTATGGGACACAGCTAAGGCAGTCCTGAGAGGAAAGTTTATAGCCATGAGTGCATTTTTAAAAAGACTGAAAGATCCCAAATCAATGACCTAATGATATACCTCAAACTCCTAGAAAAACAAGAACAAGCAAATCCCAAAACAAATAGAAGGAGAGAAATAATAAAAATAAGGGCTGAAATCAATGAAATAGAAACCAAAAAACCATACAAAGAATTAATGAAACAAAACATTGGTTCTTTGAAAAAATAAACAAGATCAACAGACCCCTGGCAAACCTGACTAAAATGAGGAGAGAAAAAAACCCAAATTAGTAGAATCAGGAATGCAAAAGGGGAGATAACAACAAACACCATGGAAGTCCAGGAAATCATCAGAGACTACTTCGAGAACATAAATTCAAATAAATTTGAAAATCTTAAAAGAAATGGACAGATTTCTAGATACATATGATCATCCAAAACTGAACCAAGAGGAAATTAATCACCTGAATAGACCTATAACACAAAATGAAATTGAAGCAGCAATCAAGAGTCTCCCCAAAAAGAAAAGTCCAGGACCTGATGGATTTTCTGCTGAATTCTATCAGACCTTTAAAGAAGAACTGATACCAACCCTCCTTAAACTGTTCCATGAAATAGAACAGGAAGGAAAACTGCCTAACACATTTTATGAAGCCAGTATTACACTTATCCCAAAACCAGGCAAACACACCTCCAAAAAGGAGAACTATAGGCCAATTTCCTTAATGAACATTGATGCAAAAATCCTCAACAAAATAATGGCAAATCGAATTCAAAAACACATCAAAAAGATTATTCACCTTGACCAAGGAGGCTTCATCCCAGGAATGCAGGGGTGGTTCAACATACGAAAATCAATAAATGTAATAAATCACATTAACAGAAGCAAAGACAAAAACCACTTGATCATCTCAATAGACGCAGAAAAAGCCTTTGATAAGATCCAACACCATGTCATGATAAAAGCTCTAAGAAAACTAGGAATAGAAGGAAAGGACCTCAACATTATAAAAGCTATATATGACAAACCTACAGCCAGCATTATACTTAACGGAGAAAAACTGAAACCATTCCCTCTAAAATCAGGAACTAGACAAGGATGCCCACTATCTCCAGTCCTATTCAACATAGTACTGGAATTCCTAGCCAGAGCAATTAGGCAAGAAGAAGAAATAAAAGGAATACAAATAGGTAAAGAAACTGTCAAAATATCCCTATTTGCAGACAACATGATCCTATACCTTAAGGACCCAAAAAAGTATACTCAGAAGCTTCTAGACATCATCAATAGCTACAGCAAGGTAGCAGGATATAAAATCAACATAGAAAAATCATTAGCATTTCTATACACTAATAATGAACAAATTGAAAAAGGATATATGAAAATAATTCCATTTATAGTAGCCTCAAAAAAATCAAATACCTAGGTGTAAACCTAACAAAAGATGTGAAAGACCTCTACAAGGAAAACTATAAACTTTTGAAGAAAGAGATTGAGGAAGACTATAGAAAGTGGAGAGATCTCCCATGCTCATGGATTGGTAGAATGAACATAGTAAAAATGTCTATACTTCCAAAAGTAATCTACATACATGTTTAATGCAATTCCCATCAAAATTCCAATGACATTCATTAAAGAGATTGAAAAATCTACTGTGAAATTTTATGGAAACACAAGAGGCCACGAATAGCCAAGGCAATACTCAGTCAAAAGAACAATGCTGGAGGTATCACAATACCTGACTTCAAACTATATTACAAAGCAATAACAATAAAAACAGCATGGTACTGGCACAAAAACAGACATGAAGACCAGTGGAACAGAATAGAGGACCCATATATGAAGCCACACAGCTATAACCAACTTGTCTTTGACAAAGGCGCTAAAAATATACGATGGAGAAAAAGCAGCCTGTTCAACAAAAATTGCTGGGAAAACTGGTTAGCAGTCTGCAAAAAACTGAAACTAGATCCATGTATATCACCCTACACCAAGATTAACTCAAAATGGATCAAGGATCTTAATATCAGACCACAAACTCTAAAATTGATACAGGAAAGAGTAGGAAATACTCTGGAGTTAGTAGGTATAGGTAATAACTTTCTCAAAGGAACCCCAGCAGCGCAGCAACTAAGAGATAGCATAGATAAATGGGATTCATAAAACTAAAAAGCTTCTGCTCATCAAAAGAAATGGTCTCTAAACTGAAGAGAACACCCACAGAGTGGGAGAAAATATTTGCCAGCTACACATCAGACAAAGGACTGATAACCAGAATATATAGGGAACTTAAAAAACTAAATTCTCCCAAAACTAATGAACCAATAAAGAAATGGGCAAGTGAACTAAACAGAACTTTCTCAAAAGAAGAAATTCAAATGGCTAAAAAACACATGAAAAAATGCTCACCATCTCTAGCAATAAAGGAAATGCAAATTAAAACCACACTAAGATTCCACCTCACCCCTGTTAGAATAGCCATCATTAGCAACACCAACAACAACAGGTGTTGGTGAAGATGTGGGGAAAAAGGAACCCTCTTACACTGTTGGTGGGAATGTAAACTAGTACAACCACTCTGGAAAAAAATTTGGAGGCTACTTAAAAAGCTAAACATTGATCTACCATTTGATCCAGCTATACCACTCTTGGGGACAGACCCAAAAGACTGTGACACAGGTTACTCCAGAGGCACCTGCACACCCATGTTTATTGCAGCACTATTCACAATAGCCAAGTTATGGAAACAGTCAAGATGCCCCACCACTGATGAATGGATTAAGAAAATGTGGTATCTATACACAATGGAATTTTATGCAGCCATGAAGAAGAATGAAATGTTATCATCTGCTGGTAAATGGATGGAATTGGAAAACATCATTCTAAGTGAGGTTAGCCTGGCCCAAAAGACCAAAAATCGTATGTTCTCCCTCATATGCGGACATTAGATCAAGGGCAAACACAACAAGGGAATTGAACTTCGATCACAAGATAAAAGCGAGAGCCCACAAGAGAGAGATATGAGGATGCGTAAGACACCTAAAAAATTAGCTAGCATTTGTTGCCCTCAATGCAGAGAAACTAAAGCAGATACCTTAAAAGCAACTGAGGCCAATAGGAGAATGGGACCAGAACTAGAGAAAAGGTTAGATCAAGAATTAACCTAGAAGGTAACACACACGCACAGGAAATTAATGTGAGTCAACTCCCTGTACAGCTATCCTTATCTCAACTAGCAAAAACCCTTGTTCCTTCCTATTATTGCTTATACTCTCTCTTCAACAAAATTAGAGATAAGGGCAAAATAGTTTCTGCCGGGTATCGAGGGGGTGGGGGGGCAGGGAGGGGGCGGAGTGGGTGGTAAGGGAGGGGGTGGTGGCAGGAGGGAGAAATGACCCAAGCCTTGTATGCACATATGAATAATAAAAAAATAAAAAATTAAAAAAAAAAAAAAGATGAGTTGAAGGAGCAAACCCTTATGTACTATGTGGGTGATGGACCATATGGGTTGTTTAATTACATCCTTTATGACTGTGCACACGTACAGACCAATACAGAAGAGCCAAGCCAGATGAGAAGGAGCATTCATCGTGGGTACACACACTGTTGCTGCTGCTTCTCCTTTCAATGGATTCCAGAGGCCAATTATCTATTACATGATGTCACGTCTACTGTGGCAACTCACAGCAAATCCAGAACCACAAGTCCCCACCTGAAGTGGAGGAGGACATCAGCACTCTGCCCATGTCTTGTGCTCAAAAAAAAAAAAAGGGATGGAGCATCACCTGCAGCTTGTATTTCTTCTAGCATCAATGTGTAAATAGCAGTCTTATAGCTGTTAACTGCAAGTGTAGCTTGAGATAAGGAACAGGGGGCAGGGGACCACTTAACTTACTACTGCTGATTCTGAAATGTCTTTATAAGAATAGGATTAGCACAGATGCAGCAATAATGGAAGGCTAGGAGATGGGGTCACACTTACCTCTGTTCCCATGAAAACTATTTGTATATATGTTTTATATGGGTTTTTATTCACTTTTCCAAGATGCTGCTAAAGAGTGCCCCTCAGCTGCCAAGGAAGTAGTTGTAGCTTGTACAATGGCAGAATGGGCCAAAAGCTTAGTGTTGTCACCTGTTCTGAAAATAAAGTATTTTGAAATAATTTTTTTGAAAAAAGATAACCAAAGACTAGGAGAAAATGCATGCAAATGACATATCTAATAAAGCTCTAGTATCCAGAACATATAAAGAACTTCTACAACTGAACAATAAAAAGATGAACCCAATTAAAAATGGGCAAAGACTTGAGTAGACATTTCTTCAAAGATGATAAACAACAAAAACATGAAAGAAGCACAACATCATTAGTCACTGAGAAATGCAAATAAAAACCACAATGAGATACTTCACACCTACTAGGATGGCCATAATAATAATTTTAAAAAACAGAAAATAACAAGTATTAATGAAGATATGGAAAAGCTGGGACCATTGTTGGAAATGTAAAATAGTACTGCTGTGGGTAAGTTTACAGTTAATACAGAATTACATGTTAATACAGAATTGCAGCATGACCCAGCAATTTTCTTCCCAAAGAATCTGAAAACCAATGTTTAAACAAATGTTTGCAGTGGCACTATTCACAAGAGCCAAAAAGTGAAACCACCCAATGTCCATCAACTGATAAATAAACAAATACGATCAATCCATACAAATGAATATTATTCTCCCATAAAAAGGAATATAGTACTGACACATGCTGCAACACAGCTGAACTTACATAACACCGTACTTAATGAAAGAAGCACTTACAAAAAAGCACTTATTATGACTGTATTGATATGAAATGTCCAGAATAGGCAAACAGCAGAGACTCAGAATAGATTAGTGGTTGCCTCAGACAGGAGCAACCTGTGTGCTACAAGAAAATGACATATACTGAAATGCTTACAAACAACCTAAGTTTATCTCTCACAGTTCTGGAAGCTGGAAGTCCAAGATCAAGGGACCAGCAGATTCAGTGTCTGACAAAGACTGCCTCCCACTTGTCCTCTCACAGGTGAAGGGCCCATTCATGAAGCTCTGTACCCATGACCTCATCACTACAATGGAGTTAGGGTCCAAAATCTGAGTTGCAGAGTAGACACAAACATTCAGACCACAGCAACAAACCCTTACCAAAGAGAAAGATGCTGAAGTCCAACTGGTTCTGAATGGGTGGCAGACTTGAAAACCACCATGGTACTTTTTGCCAGAATTTGAACAACATGAAACCATTTAACTGAGTAAGTTGATGAGAAACCACGAATCACAGCGTGATTACTAAGCGTGTTACTCACCTCCTCGGGGAGAGGGAGAATCATGGCCTCCAATGACCACCAAGATGCCAGATCCTTCCAGCTTCACTTTCCATTTCTCAATGATAGTCATAGACTTGTCCTGGAAATGCAATATTGCAGGTCAAGAAACTTTCCTCAAATGCAACTTGTAGGACGGCTAAACCACCCAACAGGAGGTCCATAAATACCTTACTGGCATCATTAAAAATGGAGAGCTCCATGGTGCCTTCGAAATCCTGCTGCAAAACAGACTGCAAGCACTCATCCAACCACTGCTCAGCATTGTGGACTGGGAGGATAATAGACTGAAATTCAGAGAAATGGGTCAAGAAACAGATGTGGGGAGGGGAATTAATTCCACTAACTCTGCTCTAACTGATCTTCCCATGTACTCAATGGTTCTTTCTCTAGGCCTAACCTACAGAAGCCCAGACTGAGGTTTCTAGGACAGGGCACACCCCGACAAACAGCTGTCTATTCCTTTTCTGAAAGCTCTTGACATCTTTTGCTACATAAGATTTAACATGTCTTAGGTTTTCCTGAACCTCCAAATGATTTTGAAGGGGGAAAAAATATTCCCCCTTTCAAAATATTCTGAAAGGCATCAAAATATTCCCCAATTTAATAGTAAACTCATGTTTTTAATCACTAGTCAAAAACATCATTCTGGAACAGGTATCTGTGTACTTCCCAACCCACTCATGAAAACAACCCATCCTTTGTTAAGTAAAATAAGTATTTCAGCAAACTTGGCCTTAGAGAAGCTCCAACAAAATAACTCTTAATACCACTACACAGGCTTCAACGAAGAGAAGAGCCAGCTGGGCCAACCCAGTAGGCTCCTCCTTCTCTGATCTACACTTCAGTTAGGGCTGGCTGGCACTAGCTCTACCTTTTCGTCAGGGAGCCCATGAGTCAAAAAATTCTAAAGTGGTATGAAATAAAACCAGTGAAACTTGATTACCACCAAAACAACTGTATAATTACCACAGTAAGCAAACAGACACAGAAGTTAGTCTGTTGTCACCCTTCAGTTAATACCCTTATAAACTGTACAAATTTCTTATCAAGAAAACCAACAGGCCCTTAATGCAGAGAAACTAAAGTAGATACCTTAAAGCAACTGAGGCCAATAGGAAAAGGGGACCAGGAACTAGAGAAAAGGTTAGATCAAAAAGAATTAACCTAGAAGGTAACACCCACGCACAGGAAATCAATGTGAGTCAATGCCCTGTATAGCCATCCTTATCTCAACCAGCAAAAACCCTTGTTCCTTCCTATTATTGCTTATACTCTCTCTACAACAAAATTAGAAATAAGGGCAAAATAGTTTCTGCTGGGTATTGAGGGGGGGGAGAGGGAGGGGGCGGAGTGGGTGGTAAGGTAGGGGGTGGGGGCAGGGGGGAGAAATGAACCAAGCCTTGTATGCACATATGAATAAAAGAAAAATGAAAAAAAAAAAAAAAGAAAACCAACAGTAACACAGACCAGACAGGTGAGTGTGTGTATACACATGTACATGTATGTATGTGTTGCCTAACCATAATATAGATAAAATGTGTAGATTCAGATCCATGTAGACAATATCTACATGTAGTATAGGTATGATTTTTAAATTACTAAATCCGTTATTATGAAAAGCTCACAGATCTGTTGAAGATACAATTCATCAAGTTCCTTACAGACGAAACTTCACTTAAGTGATAGCCCGTCCTCTATTTGTGTTGTGTCCTAAAAACCAACTCCCTAATTTACTTTACACATTTACTTTAAATTTACTCTTAAAAGGCGACAAAAGAACGTTTTTACTTTTCTCAAGATCTACAAGATACAATGTGAGTTTCAGAGATGGGCTTGATCAAGCTCTGATCCCAATTTCAGGAAGACTGGCATGAACACAAGCCACCCAGCACTGAGCCTGGGTCATGGCTCGGCTGTCCTGATTCGACGTAGGCGTGCGGGGCTGGTGCTCCAGACAGTTGTAGCGGGTGCACGTAACATCGGCTTGGGCAGGTGGGGGGAGAGGGGTGGAATAGCCGGGGGCGGGGCGCGGGGCAGTTTTGCCGGTCAAGTGTGAGGTCCTGAGTGCGTCTGCACTTTCGCCTCTCCAAGGCCAAGCTGGGAGTTCCCTAATTCGGGGAAGTAAAGCCCACGTGGCAGCGCGCTGGGGAAGAGGAGCACCAGAATGACAGACCCCGCACCACACGTGCTCCCGCCCGCGCCAGAGAGGGCAGCGAGCTTCTGGGAAAGGAAGAAGGGAGGGCGCCTCAAAGAGAAGGAAGGCGGAGGGGCAGGAGACGAGGGGAGGGGCCACCTTGCACCCCCAGCCGCACCTACCACGATGACCCGCGGGCCAGGGGTGGCGGGGACTCCAGAGTGCAGCATAGCCTGCTCCTGCGCCCGACGCGCTTCTCTAATCCGTGTGACCGCCTCAGCCGACGGCGCGTGCGCGGGCTGCCCCTGAAGGCGGGTCGGAGACCGGGCCACGTCTGATTGGTGCAGAGACACGTCGATTCGGCCAACAGGGGCGGGCTTGGTGGAGGGCGGGGCTTCGGGGAGCCCCAGTTGGGTGGGTGGAGGGGGAGGCCGCGGGGCAGGGCCACGTGCTATTGGCGCAGAAACTCGTCGATCTTCTGGGGCGGGCCGCCGGCTGGCAGAGCGGGAGGGGCGGGGCTCCTCGGTGCGCGGTAGGGGCTGAAGCCTCCACGGGGCCGCGAACTTGGCCTTGGGCCCTGCTGACACTTTGTTGTCGCCGCCTGTCTTTGTCTCTTCCGGTCCCGCATAAGTCCTTTTGCCTCACCTGAGGGAGATAGATAATCACAGACTGAAGTCCTTAGCCAAAACAAACGTTATGAGAATACTTTGGTGAGGGAAGGTTGCCACAAGACCAAACCACTTCACCTCCGAGGTTGGTGTGTGTACCCTTAAAAAAGAAAAACATAGTAAGTCTAACAGGCGACACGTCATCTGGGCCATGTTTCACCTGACCGTGGTGGACGAGCACACGCGCGTGGAGCGGGATGGGCACGGCGGGTGCGAGGGACGCCCGGCCGCCCCACGTGGCGGGTACCGAGGTCTGGGGTTGAGTCTCGAATAAGCCAGCAGTCGACAGGTTGACAGGACAGAACGTGTTACCTGTATTCCCAAGTGCGAAGCCCAGTGGGGGCCACTTGACAGGTTTCACCCGGAAACGTCGTCCCAATATACAAGTAATGCTGGGACAGTGTGCAAGTGATGCTCTGTGGCACTCTGGACTGCACAAGAGCCCGTGAGAGCTGGGGTGGAGCTGAGAGGCCCCAAACAGGGCAGAGCAGGGGACTCAATTCCTGATTACTAGTGTAGACAATCATTTCTGTTACAAAATGGCTGCTTTTCTGGCTTATCCCTGCGTCTGCAGTTTATTTTAGGGTGGCATATTTTGGTCTCCCACACCTTCTACCACTGGGTGTGACACTGAGTCTGACCACTGGTATTAACCCCTCTCTTGTGCCCTCCCAAGCATCTCTCAGGAGTGACCACACTTAAAAATAGCAGATGTACCCAGGGCTTTGGGGACTTGCAAGGCAGTGTATTCAAATGCGTCTCTACACAGAAAACAATGCCCTGTCCTTTTTTTTTTTTCAAGGGAATAAAGGGCCCTATCCCTGGCAGTTCAGTATAGAGACCTGGTAGATGCCTTTAGCCCATCTATTAGCCTGAGTTTAGGACACATGGTGGTGTCTAGCCCAGTTCCTGCAGGTGGGTTCCAGGCATGGCCACACCTTTTCCTGCCTGCATGGACTAGGAGATCCTGTACCCCTCAGTGGAACAGGGCTATGAGTAGAACCCCTCCAGGCAGCTGTGAGAGCTCACCAACTTTCCCACCTCACACAGAGGAGGTGGATAGCTGACAGGGTAGTATAAGATCTCTGCAAATGTGATGAGCCAACCTCTTATATAAACTAATCCCACTGGAGTCATTCTAACTGCTCTAAATAAATTAATGAATAAACCATAATGAACAAGCTTCTAAGAGGCTCTTCCACAACAAATCCTTTTCTTTTAAAAACTAGGATCAAATGCAAAACATCCTGAACTACTTTTACAAAGCCAAACTTCTGTTTAAGTACCACTTCAGATAGGACCTTTTTCCTTAAACTGCATCTTATTTGCAAAGTCTGTCCTATAGGTTGAAAGCCTTAGGTCAGATGAATAAAAAGGCAATCTTATTTTCAACCTGACAAAGCAATCTGAGAATTTGTTTTCAAGGACCTAATAGTCTCTCCAAATTGTTGTGTTAGAAATGGTTTCATTTTAAATGACTTAGTAAAAAAAAAAAAAAAAGTAGCATTCTAGCTATCAGAATGCATCCTGGGCTTGAGATAAGGAGTCAGAGATTAGAAGTTATAGATGGTTTCTGGCCCTCCATAGCACATGCTGTGCGGAATTAGGTCCGCTGCTTGTTTCTTGCTTCCTATACATCTCTTGTAGCCAGAAATTGTCTTTTCACAGCCTTTCTTCCTCCAACACAAATTTGGCCAGAACCTACTATTTGCCAACATTCAGAGTGCCAAGGGCACTGAAGAAATTTATGGTGGTAGCAGGTGCTGCTCTGAAACCCAAGAGTAGTGGGGCCTGAGGTCATTCCCTTTGAGATAGGAAGAGTCTCTGTCAGAGACCGTGGGGACTTGTGAGGGACAGAATGGGGGATGAGGGGTGTTGGAGTTCCCTGGATTGAAACTGTGTGGTCTTAAATCAGAGGGAAGAGGGGTGGTGTTGAAGGATGCACAGTCACATGGATACCTGAAAAGGAGTGAGCTTTGGGCTCACTGAGTAGGCAGTTGCTTGATTTTTAGTGGTGGTTTATATAAATTGCTGGTGAATACAGGCATCATTCAGAGGAGTTGGTGCCTTATGGTAGGGAGGGCCAGCTGCTGTGCTCTGAATGTCTTGTCCCCCAAACTCATGTGTTGGAACATGAGTCTATCAAGGGGATAGTGTTAGGAAGTTCTTAGATCATGGGGTTAGTGCATAACACAAGAGGCTCAAGGGGGCCCTTTTCGTCTCCTGCTATGTGAGGACATGTAGGAGGTACCATCTGAGAGGAAGGGGCCCTCACCAGACATTGAATCTACTAGTGACTTGATTTGAAGTCCCAACATCCAGAACTGTGAGAAATAAAACACTGCTTATAAATTACCCAGCCTGAGGTATTTGGTTATAGTTTCAAATGGACTAAGATACCCTATCTCCAAGAGCTGCACAGCAGCCCCCGTGTTGCTGGTGTAGAAGGCAAAGACTCACTGCAGAGATGGGCGTCACTGGGCTCAAAGTAAGAACCTGCCACATACAGTCAGCAAAGGCTGAGTTCAAGTGTTAAAGCAAAAGCCAGATGGGTTCCTGTGACAGCCCAGGCCCCCAAACCTCAAGGGCCCTTTCCCACTTTCCAAATTGGACAAACCTCAACAGAACTTCAGCTGGACCTCTGGGCATGGGGTACTGCTTGGAGGTGAAGAGGGCCTAGACTGTAGAAGATTCTGCGCCAGTGCACCCCAAGAACATATCAGTCTTCAAGGATAGAACTGGCTGCTGGCACACAAGGTGACCTCTTCTACACTGTTCACTGTTTTACAGGCTGGCTGTGCCTCACTCCTTGAATTTAATGCCTCATTCAAGACTTGTACCCCGTGGCTTTTAGGAATGTAATCTATAGAATGGTAAGTCCAATGTGGACATGATTCTGTGAATTCTATCTTTCAGCAGCCTATGTTCCTAGAATCCAAACCTTGGAATTACAATTGCCACAAGAGAACCCTGTAGTACATTCGGGGGAGTGATTCCTATGTGGTGTGTACCAGACTTGGGGTCAGCTCCTAGGTACATTGTATGCCATACTCATCAGTGACCCCTAGCCATAAGCAGAGGGTCACTCTTATCCTCCAAGAGGGTAAGATTTGGAACAGCACCTACAGAGAGCCCAGGTGGTGAGGACGATCTCCCCTGCTCTCCCAGTGGGGCCCATTTCTACCATGAGCACTGTCTCCACCAAGACCATTCTCTTTGGGGTGTCCACTTTCAGTTTTGAGGGCTGCTGGAGCCCGTGGTCCCATCCCATTTCCCTGTACAGCCATTGGTCATGGACAGCCTTGCTCCTGTTTGGATCATTTGTATCATGGCTTCCCCAGACTGTCTTCTTGGCATCTAGATGATGAGCGCTCCCACACAGAGCTCCTGAAAGCCACAAGTAGTGGTTTGTGGACGTGCAGGAGCTCCTAGGCAGACCCTAAGAAAAGAAAGTGAAGCCTATGAGTTGCAACACCTGCACTAGAGATGGCAACATTCTGCAGATTCCCAAAGTTGTGTCTCGTAACAGAAGGATGGGCAGCCCTGTGTGGCCCTCCGCAAGGACCAAGACCCTACCAGTGCCTTGCCCAAGATAGCACCTGCCTGCCTTGCCAGGAATTTTGAAAGGAGCAAGGGACTCAACTTACCAAGCACTTCCCAGATGCCAGGTACTTTGCAAATATTATCTTATTAATCTCCACAATACATCACTGACCTAGACAGAGCCTAGACTCTTGCCCCAGCTCCTCTGTAGGAAGGGATGAGGTTCCTGTTGCAGGGAGTATTTAATTAACAGCAGGGCAGACGTTCAGTGTGGATTCCATGTGAGCATCAGCATCATGTAGAATGTTTGTCTTGGCCTGGACCCCCTACCAACCCAGAATGCAAAGTTGGAGTCAGGGGTTTGTGCATGGAGTACTTCTGTTCCAGGAAGCTAGGAAGGGAGTGACAGAGAAGAAGTGTAGGTTAGGACCCGCCAACTCCCATAAGGGCTAGACCCCAGGCCTTCCCCAGAACCCTGAATTTTCCGCCTGAGCAGGGAGGCAGAAAGCCATCCATCTGTAGCTGGGCTGCCCATGGATGGTGACTGCAGGATCCACAGGTATCCCAAGACCTGGGCCAGCCTAACTGGCTAAGGTCACCCCTGGAATCAGGGTGAGGACTCTGAGGGTGGGCTGGGCTGAGCTGGTTAAGCCCGATACAGGTCAGAAGGGAGAACACAGAACCACAGCCTGACTTCTGTGGAACAATTCAAGCAAAATGAACTATCATTCTGTGCACATAGCATTGGAGGCTGGTTCCGAGGTGATGACAGCCAACTGCTCTTCAAGTTCTGGAATAATTCTTTTATGGACAGCAGGTGCCTTCAGAGCTGCATTTGGCCCAGTGAGCTATGGCTGCCTTAGGCAGCTTGTCATATGGAAATACAGGAGCAGGCAGGGCTGAGCAACCTTCCATGCTTAATGAGACATCACCTTAAATGGGAGAAGGAAAATGTCTCATATGGGTTGCAATAGTAACTTTATGGAATTCATTAGCATGAGATGACATGTCCAAAGACATTTGTGTGGGGGAGAAGGGGCTGGGACCAGTTCACATCTGAGAACATGGAGGAATAGTGGGAGGCTGGAGCTTCCAGTGGCAACTCGCATTTCTCAAGACCTCAAGACGGGAGCAGCACTGCTGCGGATGTGTCTGCTGAAGCCAGTGCTTGTGAGGAGTCTCCCAGCTCCCACTCCTGGTGAGAATTCTTGGGAGCAACCACTTCAGTGTCTTCCCCAGCTGACCACAGGCTCACCGACGAACAAGGTTTGCTGAGAAGCAGGTTTAGCACTGTCATGACTTGAGACCACACTACAGCTATGAGAGCATTAGGGCCTGTTTATTGCAATGTTACTTGGTCCACAGCTGTGCCTGCCCATGGGAGAGGCCACTTCTGGACAGGAGCTAGGATACAGAGTGAAGGCGGTAGCTCAGGGTCATACTTGGTTCTGTTTCTCAGCCCCACCTGCCCTGGCAAGGCTAGGCAACTGTACTAATGCAAATATGTCTCCCTCATCAAAACTAAACACCTCATTCATTGTATGGACAAACTTAAATTAGCTAATGCAGGTGACCATGTTGTTCAGTCTGGCCCTCACTCTCTGGGACGCAGGCCTGTGCGGCCACCACTCTGTCCCTTCACCATCCTCTTAGGCTGTTTTTTTATTTCTTTGCTCCCCCATGATCTATGGAATGTCACATGGCTTCAGACTGTCCTCAAAGTGCACACATGATCACTGGGTTGTTAGTGGGAACCTGGCCCACAAAGTCCTTAAGGAGGTAGGGAGCAGGTGTTACCATGATCACACTGAACCCTCGAGAATTCCTTGACCTCTGATATGGGGCAAGTTCAAACTGTGGCCAACAAAATGCCCCTGGTCCCTGCTCAGGCAGTCTATGGATTAGAGCAGTTTCTAAACTAAGAAGGAAGAGGAGGAGGAGCAGGAGGAAAAGCAGGTGAAGGAGGCCACCAAGATCACAAGATCAATGTAGTGGGCTATAAGAAGCAATCCACAAACATAAGCCTGCAGCTATGCCAAGTAGTGTGGCACTGTACAGTGGTCAGGAGTCTATTCTGAGCAGTTGGCACTGCGCTGTGAGCCTGAACCTATCCTTAGTAGTGGGCACTGTGCTGCGGTCTTGAGTCTATCCTAAGTAGTAAGTACTGCACTGTGAGCCTGAGTCTGTCCTGAGTAGTGGGCACCGGCTGAGTCTGTCCTGAGTAGTGGGCACCGGCTGAGTCTGTCCTGAGTAGTGGGCACCGGCTGAGTCTGTCCTGAGTAGTGGGCACCGGCTGAGTCTGTCCTGAGTAGTGGGCACCGGCTGAAAGCCCAAGTCTAAACTGAGTAGTGAGCACTGGCTGTGACCCTGAGTCTATCCTGAGCTGGCACTGCACTGGGAACCTGTGTCTATCCTGAGTAGTGGATACTGTGCTATGAGACCCTTCCTGGTTTTTTTTATTTCTCATGTTGTCCATGCTGCCATTGTGATTTAAAGCATTTTTATCCCTGTGGTACCTCCACAGTTTGGAGGGAAAGGTGGAGTTGTAGTTGTGAAATTGTGTGGTGTTTTTTGTCCATTGGGAGTCCATCAAACACAGAGAGACCACGTCAGAGGACAGGAACAGAAAAGGGGGAGTCCAGACTGGGGTCTGAAGAACAAACTTGGCATATTTCAGCTACAAAGCAGGGAGAACTCACAGGGCAACCACATCTCCGTAGGTCACCCAAAGAGAGGCCACGTAGTTCTATGAAAGACGGGGGAACCAGGTCACTGAAGGCATCATTGTTGGGGGAGACCCTGCTTCCAGTCTGTTTGTGGACCTACTGGACTCAACAGGGTCAGTGCAGTCAGGGACACTCCAGCACACAGCTGACCCCTGGCCTGCTCACTTGCGCTATGCCCTCTGGGGAAGAATAGCCAGTTCCTGGTGGACCTCTTTATACTCACTGGAGAGGACACAGGCTGCCCAGTATGTTCACTGGTTTGCAGACTATCAGAGAGCTCCATGGTCACTTGGACTCTGACTCTGTGAAGTACCTACCTTGCGTTTCAAAATCCTGAATTAACAAACCCATGGAGAATGACCTGCCTGGTCTCAGTGCATTTTAGGTTTCTCTGGTGCCCTCTGAACACTCAGTTCCCAGTTCCAGCTCAGGCATCCCAGGATGGAAGTCACAACCCTGTTCTCCCCTAGGCTGGAGCCACCAATGGGGCCAGAGCCAGCCCTGTATACCTGAGATACCGGCAGTACACCCTGGTGTCCAACACCAAAAACTACCGCCAAACACTCTCAGCCCACAGCCACCTTCTGCACATGAAGACCAATCATCTTAACCCTCTCTTTCCAGCTATGATCACTCCAGGCCATGTGTCTGCTGAGCCTCCTCCCTGGGTCTTTCTGCCTCCTCCTCTGCCATACTCCGTTTCCAGGGACAGTTTCCCAAAAATGCAAATCAAATCCATTCAGATGACAGCTCTCTGTGGCTCTTGCTCTTTTTTTTTCAGTACTGGGGTTTGAACTCATGCTTGCTAGGCAGGCACTCTACCGCTTGAGCAGCTGTCCCAGCCCCTATGACAAAAGGGGCTGCCCCATTTTGTGAGCTGGTTCAGGCTGCCCCTGACTCCGCCCCTCTGGCCCAAACAGCCTGCTAGTCCCTTCTGCAGAATGTCCTTCTGTTAAGTACCCTCCAACACTGTCTCTAAACTGCTGGCTCTGTGGGGGCAGGGACAGGGTCTTTTTTGTGCACTGCCAAGTCCCTGTGGCTGGCAGAGACCAGTGATCACGTGAGCTGGTTGCTGATGAAGGACCAGGATTCTGGGGCCAGGAAACATCACAGCAGCAGTTTGGGAGGGGTGGCAACTCAAGATGGAAGTTGGCATGTCTCAGAGCAACTCCTGGAGAAGCAGGAGTACACTCCTTACATCAGGCCTTACACCAGGCGCAGATGCAAGGCAGTTCCGTATCAGGCAATTCTGGCCCTAACAACACCAGACTTATGGTCATGAGACACAGGGTTCCCTATGCAAGGGAGATCATGATTCCTATTCTTCTGCTTCCCAAGGTGCCTAAAATCTCAGTGTTATTTACTGCCTTATGGACGGTTAACTCTGCCTGTGCACGATACAGTATCCATCAGATTAGTGCTGGTGCTGGGAACAAACAAATACATGATGGGGTAATCTGCCCCTGCAACCAAATCTGGGAAACAAGCTATGACTACACCTATATCTAGTTAAAGAAAAGGATATCATCAAAATAACTCAATATACCCAAAGTACTTTTTAATTCAATTCACATTATGGGTATAAAAATTGCAGCCCTGCTCTGTGTGCTGGCTTGGATTATCTGGGACAGTAAATCAGGTAATACTCTGAGCTCTGCGAGGGTTTACACTGTCCAATTCTGCGGTCTGTGAGGGCTGCATTCCGGTGCCTCTGCCCATGCCCTAGCCTCACTCAGGTGTGCTGGACAGCAGAACTCACTGAAGTGCAGGCAGTTCCACAAACATGTAGATTTCTGGCTTCTCTGGGCTCATGCTGTCCCCTCCGAGCATCTGATTTGGGGGCTGGATGAGCCTGTCCTCTTCCCATGGACAAATGAATAGAGTAACATTAAGGCTGCAGTTGCCTGTGGCCACTTAGATGGCTTATCACCCTCATGTGCAGCAGTACTGCAAGGTTACCATTCCTACATGGTGAACTTCTTAGTAAGGGGGCTAGGCTTTGCTTCTTTTCCAAACTTCAAAGTTTTCATATTCTCTTGTGAATGGATGGAGCCCTAAGCAATAGGAACAAGTTAACTTAAAAAGAACCAAGACACTCAGACCCCAGGATATCTCAGAACATGTGTGCTGAGGACATCTCATATTTTCACCACTGCCACTGCCCTGTCAATACTGCTGTGCTTTGTGAATTAAGGGGACATAAGAATAAAAGGTAGTAGCCAGCAGCACTAGGCACTACCAGACTGGAAGAATAGAATGTCTGTTCTTAAACACTGCGGCTCCTGCCAGTCTGTCTCAGCCTGAAGATTTGTACTCCCACCAGCCATTCAACAGACCACAAGTTTGCAACTAGCCACCAACGGATTTCAGTTTGTTCTATGCCTACCTGTCATAGTCTGTTTTCTGTGGCTACAACTGGACAGCACAGCCTGGGTGATTTATAAAGAATTGAAGTTTATTTGGTGCATGGTTCTGGAGTCTGAGAAGCCCAAGCGCACAGTACTGGCAACTGGTGAGCCTCATGCTGTCAGGTTATGACCTACTGAGTACTGAGACAGAGCACAGTACCAGTTGGGGACTCCCCCTCTGTCTTCCTCCTCTTCTCCTCCTCCTCCTTTTTCTTTTTCAGTTTTGTTTTATTTTATTTTTTTGATATGGGATCTCATGTGTCCCAGGCTGACCTTGAACTCCTGGGCTCAAATGATCCTCCTACCTCAGCTTTCCAAGTACCTGGGACAAAAAACACATGGCACCACATCCAGCTTCTGCTGTTTCTTACAATGATGCTAATGGCATCATAGGGGCCTCACTCTCATGACCTCATCTAACCCTAATTACTACTGAAGGCCCCACCTCCAAGTACCACCAACATATGTATGACTTTGAGGACCAACACATGGATTATACAGGACATACCCAAACAGTAGTACCTAGAACAGACTGACTTGGGACAAATTGAGGTTTTCTCCCAATATTTGGAAACAGGCAGAGATCTGTAAAATCATGAGCGGGTAAGACAAAATCAGTATAAACTTTGGGCTGCTGCTCAGACATTTCAGGGTTCCTGATACTGGGACCCAGGTTTTGGCTTGCTGGTGGGTCTGAGGTATTTGTAGAGGGCCTTGGAGGAGGCTAGGAGGATCTTTGCAGAGCTGGGCAGGGCCAATATGACAGAGCCCACAGACAAATGAAGGTTTTCTCATGGAACTCACCCTCCAAACTCTGACCAAATGGCACCAGATGTGGGTTGGTGGAAGCTTCCAAGGAAGTTCTAGTGACGGTGCCTCGAGATCACGGTCCTGGAGCAAATCCAGCATAGGACTGTGGGCTGTCACTCTGAGATGTCTCCTGACAAGGGGTTCTTTAGTATGCATTACTCAAGGCTCCTGGTTGCCGGAGTTGTAGAAAGGTAGATAGGTCATCATCAGGGATGGAGACCAGCCTCTGTTCACAACACCTCTTTGGTTAGTTGAGGGTCTCTGTTCCCTAGAGATCCAGATGCCTGAGCTTCCTCACAGCCTGGTGAACCCAAAGATCAAAGGCTGAATTCCCTCTATCTACCATGGGACCTGTTGACTAGCTCACCCAGGTTTTCTTGGCACATGCCTGGTTTTAGCACAGAAGATCTCAAATCCTAGGGACCCCTCTGACTCAGGCATGCAGCACTGATTAGTCACTGAGCCACAGTGGGTGGCCAGCTGATTAGAGAAACATGAGACTGTTGTGACAGCCTACAGAGGGGACTGTGGAGAAAGGACTGAGCCCCAATCACCTGCAGGTGGGAACAAGGGCACTCAACACCAGGCATCCAGGGCTAAAAGAATTACCCAGAGTAAAGGAGAAATATCTATACTCTGAGCAGTTCACAGCTGACACTACATGTGTGAGGTTTTCTCCACCAAGCAATTCTACCCATCTCAGCAGACACCAGCCAGGACCTACCATTCAACTCAATCCAATTTTATCTGGAGTTAGCACATACCTCACTTCTAAAAGTTCAGGCCCTCAAGGCTTCCCCCACTTCAGACAGCATTGCAGACACTGGGCCTGGAAGGTCCCCAGATTTCTGTCCAACTTAGCTACAAAGAGGGGTTACCACAACTCCTCCTCAGGTTCCATAATCTGCTCTAAGGCTCACAGAACTCAGAGAAACACAAACTCCCATTTCTAGTTTATTCTAAGGGACATAACAAAGGACACAGATGAACAGTTAGATAATGAGGTGCCTAGGGCAAGACTAAGGGGCCCCAAGTTTAGGGACTTTTGTCCCTGTGGAGTTAGGACACACTACCCTTTGGTACCTCCACAAATCCACCATCCCAGAAGCTCTCCAAGCCCTGTCGCTTAGGGGTTTCCTTAGAGCAAAAGATGCCCCTACCACTTCGGAACTGAGGACAGAAGCCACATAGACATTTCTTATTATGTCACACTGGTATTAAGGGCCCTGGCCACTCAGGGATATTGTCCTGCCCGACACATTTCAGGGCAACTCCAAAGGGCTACAAGACTTGAACCCTTGACCATTTGTCACTGACACTGACTTTGTAGGGCCAGCCTTCCCCAACGACCGCCAGTTTGTAGACATCTCACTTTATTATTTATTTATTATTACCTCACCATAAGGAATTCAACTCCATCTCAACAGACCACAGTGTGAGCTCCTCAGGCTGTGTCCAGTGAGAGGAGGACCCCACACATTGTACCACCACAAAATGTCACCCAGCTATCACTTCCTGTGAACTTTCTTACATCCACCTCTGTGTCATTCTGAATTTTCTTTTCTCCTTTCTTTATTTTTGGCAGTACTGGGGATTGAACTCAGGGATTTGTGCTTGCCAGGCAAGCATTTGACCACTTGAGCCACACCCCCCATTGTGGCTTTTAGCTTATTTTTCAGATAGGGTCTCATGTTTTTGCCAGGGCTTGCCTGGGACTGTGATTCTCATACTTCCACTCCCATGTAGCCAAGATTACAAGCATGCATCACCATGCCCAGTTTGATCTATGTTTTCTATAGTGAGGTGTATTTCTTCTGTAACAAAGATACATTTCTGGCCTCGTCCAGGGCACAGCAGGCTGGGCCTTGCCACCTGGCTGCCTGTCCCTCTATACTTCACAACATGTCCTCAGGGTCCCATCCTCATAATTGTACACATGTGATCTTTTCCAGTACCACTCATGGTCACATCAGGAAAGGAGGTGAGGGGGCAGACATGCTGCTGGGGATTCCCTACCTGGGAACCCAGTGTCTCCATGTCCAGTGGATGCCTTTAGGGTGAGCTGGACTCTCACCCTGTAAAGGGGGTGATAGTGAAGATGTAATTGTGAGCTTCAAGTAGAGGTGGCACTGTGGGTACGGGCCCAGCATGTATACAACGTAGATGTAGACAGTCACCTGTCTTCCTTCTCTGAGGATTGTCACTGTCTTCCTTCTCTGGATTTTGCTCTGCACTCTTTAGCACTGGAGTCAGAAATCCTCATAAGAAATAGTGGGATGGTTGGAGTGGAGTGGGTCTGCATGTGGGATGACCAGGCAGGGCTGTCTTGGGACCAGCCTCTCCTCCAGGGCTGTTCCATGCTGTGGACGCCAAGATCCTGTGGCATCACACCTTGTGGCCTCACGGACTGCAAGGGAGCTCAGGCCCATGTTTGTGGGGTGTTGGGCCCTCTTGAAGCCCCTCCTCACTGCACACTGACTGCACATATTTCTAACTGGTCTTGTTGCTGGAGGGTGTTTGTGTTGCTTCTCCACTCCTGAGTTAGTGAGCTGCAGACTGGGACCTCCTGGCCCAGCTGAGTCCTTGACCCAGCTCTGATTCTTTGGGAAGTGAGAAAGGCTCAGGTCAGGTCAGATTTTAAATGATAAGACATGGTAAATCAGAACCTAGGAGTTTGGTGGCACGGCGGCTCTGTGTCTCAGGGCCATGGCTGTGAGGGGAGACTCAGCTATTTTTGCCTTCTGAGGTTTAGTACTTCCTGCCTGGACGTTTTTTGGAAGTACAGGAAACACATGAGGTTTAGCTGAGGGAAAGTGCTTCCCGAAACCCGAGCCTGCCACAGGGGAGTGTGCAGGGGATGTAGCAACTTCCATAGAGACCTAGAGAGTGAGGTTCTGAAGAGGATTTGGAGGAGGATTCGGAATTCACCTTCTTCAGGAGGAAAATATCCTCAAAGTTTACCTAAAATCATGATTTTTAGAATGGGAAGTGGTTAAAGTTACTTATGGTGTGTGGAAATCACCATGTTTGAGTACTGGGAATGGGAATGAACCCAGACAACTGAACAGTGTGTGGAGAGAACAGTCCCGCATAGGCCTAACCCCACCATCCTCAGCCCTGTGACAAGGGCCACAGGTGTACCATCCCCTCTGGCAAGGTCTCCCCCCGCCCTACTCACTCTGTAGGGGCTGGCATGGGTCCTGCCCAGGGCTCTCTGAGATGCAGGCTGTTCCTGAGCAGGCCTTTCCTGGGAAAGGACCAGAAACCATATCCTGACAGCTGTGCTCTTCCCTTCTGCATAGCCATCATGGTAGCAGATCCCTGGGGCATGACTGACCTTGAACTGGGACCAGGACCAAAGCCAGTCCTTCCTCCCACCTCCTGGCCCCTGTGACACACTGTCATACACCTAAACACACTCCTACATGCTCACACATGCTCGCCACTCCAGTTTGTCCAGTGGCCTCTTACCTGTCTTCTAAGTCTGTTGGAGTTTCTCCCAGGTGGGCCTTGAGCACAGAACCTGCTAGGGCAGTCCAGCTTAGGGTGACCTCTTAGAGAGCATGACCATGTGCCCCATGCAACAGGAAGCAAGGTTCAGACACCCAGCACCAGGGTAACACCGCACAGGTTACCCTGTTTCCCCAGGGACATCTTGAGTGCTGGTTGCTTTGGAGGATGTGACTTTCAAGCTGGCATCAAAATCTTCTGCTGGTAAGGCCTTGTTGAGCCCCTACTGTATGCAGGACTTGTTTGTCCCCAAGTGACCAGGACACACTCTGTCTCAGGGTGCTACCATCTGGGGCAAGAACAGGGGCTGCCCAGCTGCGAAGTCTTCTGGTAGAGAAGGGTGAGAGTGGGCAGTAGCAGGGTGGACAAGGATGGGGTGGCTCCCACCTAGCCCAGCTGGTCAATACTGTCCTGACTATGTCCCTGAGGGAGATAGTTTGGCTATCAGAATCTCAGCTCACCGGTTGAACTCTGATAATGTGGGAGTAGAGGTTGTGGGGGCCAGGGGACCCTGGGCAGGGTGGGCAGACCTGGGAGGTGGCCAGGAAAGTGGTTGCAGACATTTGGATGCTGGTCACTTAGGGAGATGGCAGTCACTCTGCTCACCCTTGCCAGACTTCAAAGAAGTGAGGACACACAACATACAAAAGTGTCCACAAAAGGGCTTCCTGTTGACACTTTTGCCCCTTCTTCCTTGTGCTGCCAGCCAGGGCCTCACTAAATTCTGCCTCTGGCTGGGCTCTGCATCCCTGGGCAACAACTGGCCAAAACACATGAAACCATGCCACCCAGCCTCCATCCCTGCAATGTGCTTTTTTGAAATTTTGTTTGAAACCTGGATCCTGCCCCATAAACCAGAGCCAGTGTGAGGCCCACTGTTGTGCTACAACGTTTGTGCTGGAAATCAGAGGTGAACTGGAACCATGTGGACCAAACCCATATAAACCCTAAATAGGCACAACACCAAGTACCAGGAAGCCACACCTACCACAGGACCAGTGGAGGCTGTCAGGGATGGCCCTGCACCTCCAGACAACTGGCCTTTTTTTCTGATTGGTATATTCATGTTTATAGTTAGGAAGTGTGCTTTAAAGCATTTCAGTTAGATCTCCAGGCTTAAATCCTAATCTTTCTACCTTGTTCCCTCTATGACACAGACAAAGCTGGCAGGAGGCCACTTTTTGACCCAAGGAGGTAGATAGAAGGTGGTACCAAACCCCAACAGATGTTTAGGATGGGACACTGGACACTTTGGTGGTAGGACGGAACAGACTACAGCAGGTTAGGGTTAGGATTAGCGTTGGGGTAGTGAAGAAGTGGCCATTCCTAGTGGCCACAGCCACAGTGGGTGATGGGCCAGGACTGCTGGGGTTAAGGCTTAGCAGTGGAAATGATTGGGAGGGGGGATAGTTTGTGTTCCAAATCATAATGGCAAGCAGGAATGTTACTTCACTGCTGAGCTGGACTGACACCTCCCCTTGCCCTGGGGCTATACCCCAATGTTATCAGTTCATTTGGGTGGGAACTAGCCTTGATATGAGTTCCTCCCATATGACTCATGTCAATGGTGGACATTCCTCAACCATTCCAAAGCCTCCAGGCTGCCCTCTGTCAGCAGAGTCCCAAGCCTGACCATACATGGGGCCCAGACTGCAGTTGTCTTCGGGTCAATGTTGTCCCCCAGAGCCTGGAAAAATCTGTCTCCCTGTCCTCCTTCCCCTTCTTTTCTACCTTTTTAAATAATGTGTTTGCTTATCATGTCAGCAGAAGTCTAAACGTTGCAGAAAAAAAGCATCAGAGGATGTCATGTCACCCAGTTTATCTGGGAAGACTTGGTCTTGTTCTTAAGCATTGGTGTCAGTAGTGGGGGAGAGGGAGGGGGGCAGGGGAGAAAGGGGGGGGGAAGAAATGACCCAATCATTGTATGCACATATAAATCAAAGAAAAAAAATTAAAAAAAAAAAAAGCATTGGTGTCAGGATGTTTGGCTTTATTCTTCAGCTAATGTGGCCTCATTGTGTTCCTCCTCTGTGTGGCTTCCCCCCTCCAGGTCAGGGTTCCCTGGAGGCTCACCTAGACTAGGCTGGGCCTCCTGACAGCCACTACAGCACCGGACATTCCTCGGAACAGTTGCACACAAATGGGCCACTTTCTCCAGTGTGTCCCTACAGGAGTTACCTATCAATATTGGCTGCCCCAGGCAGTTCAAAGATTGGTTACCATTTGGGGCTGGAGGGAGGTCACCTCTGGACCTGAAAGACTGAATAAGACAGAGCATCTTCGGGGAAGCCAGTCTGGCAAGGGGTGAGGGGGCTATGGGTAGGTGTGAAAGGGGCAGAGTCTGCAAGGATTCCACTGATGCGGGCCTGGTTGTCTTTCTTAACTCTGAACTGAGAGCTGCGTACTCAGTTCACCATCCTCACCCAAAGGAAGGTCCTTCTGGGCTGTCTCACATCCAGAAGATTCCAAGGGGCACAGCTTTGGCTTTGGGGATACAGCCCCCCAAAAAACATGTGGAGATTGGGGTAGAGCCCAGGCATGGCTTGGACACTCACGTTGCAACAAGGTCTCAGCACCTGCCCTGCAGACCAAGGGGGTCCCCTTGTCTCTGCAGTGAGGAGATGCTACCTGTGGCTTCACAATGACTGGGAGGACCAGCCAGCCAGCCTTGTTCACACAAGGGTTTCCTCCCACTGAGCTAAGGCTGCTGGGATGTCACACTGATGCCTAGGCCACAAGGGCATGTGTGTGGGCCTGCATCACCTCCACCCATCTCGATACATCCAGCATAGTGACATTAGGCCATCCTTCAGTCCTGCCGTCCCTCCTCTTCACAGCATTTGCCCCAACCTACCCTTTCCTCTGGGGTTTCAGCCTGGTATTCCCGCTGGACACTGTGGGGAGAGGGTGGTACCATCCATGGTCAGCCAAGCCCTCTGACTGGGCCCCTGGATGCTCCCTCCATGCCCAGACCTGTAGCTGTCTTTCCCTGAACCCAGTGGTCTTGGGGTATGGTAGTGTACACAGGTGATGTGGCTACCATGTTGGGAATAGGCTGCTTGACCCCCCTCATTGTGTCTGCTCACCATCCTCTGAGCCTGATTTCACCTTTGTATCCTGATTCAGGATGGAACTGTCTGTCCTAGTGGAATGCCTGAGCTCCTGCCTTCTTCCTGTCCCAGACATGCTGATGAGGGGCCTGGACTTCAGGGCATCCCTTTCACGGCTCAAACATCCCCAAGGCTGCAGGCCTGGCTGTCAGCCCCTCTAGCTAGGAACAGTCCTGAGCTGTCCCATCCTGGCCTGGCCCCTTTCCAGGAAGAGGACTAGACGGGCTGATGACATGGGTACACCCCTGATGGAAGGTGTTTACAGCTGCCCCTACCTGTTAGGCTGAGTCATGAGGTGTGGGCTGGCCACTGTCTGCTGGAGAGGACCTGCCCTAGTCTCAGCTGGGACTTCACCCATGAACTGCAGGAAGGAGGCTGAGCCCAGGTCATTTGGTTCCTGGGTGGTGACCGTGCTGTCCATTGTCCCTCTTCCCTGTGTGCAGGCAGCTTCCCACCTGAGCTCCAGGCAGAGATGTGCTTAGCATCTGCATGATCCAGCCCCACCCTGATGACCAGCCCAGTGGGGTCTAGTGTCCATCCAGTGTGGGCACTGCAGCCAGTTTGAGCGGTGGCAGGACCAGATTTCTGGTTTAGCAGACTTTGACAAGACCCTGCCTTGTGCAGGTGGCACCAGGCACAGGGCCACCTCTCCCCCACCCCATGCCCCAGGCCCTGCTGGGTCTGGGAGGTGCTGTCCTATGCAGGAAACCAAAGACCACTAATGTTGGGAGGAGCAAGTCTTCCTCTCAGCTACAAACTTACAGGAAAGTAAGGGTTTCAACTGGGCAGTGATCTTCCATCCTGTATCTGGAGTCTCGGCACTGTTCTGCACTGTGATCACAGGTGGTCCCAGACAGAAGTGCTTTCTGGACTCCAGATGCAGATGGAGTGGCTACCAGGACTTCCTCAGGGCAATGCCTGGTCAGGATGGTCCAGTGGAACTCTTGCCAGCTGTGAACCCTCAGGGGGATCCTACTGCCCTGTGGCCTCCCAGCTGGACAGCAGGTTAGGAACAGACAGAGTCTCCATGTGGCCTGTGTCCATGTGGGCCACAGAGGAAATGATAGCACACACTTACAAACACCGAGTGGTGTCATGTCTGTGAGACCACAGTACATCATCATTATAGATGGGGCTCTTGCTCCAGTGTTTAAGACCAAAGGATCATAACCTCTGCAACCCCCAAAAGGTTTGGGAAAATGTGTGTGTGCACAAAGTAGAAGCACATCCTGTGGCCCTCACCATTGGTAAGACAGAGGGAGTGCCTCTGATGCCTATGAGGTTCCAAGCTGGGACATCAGGTGGTGGCTGCATGGGGACAACCTTTTCCCTAAAGCAGCGGGAGGCTGATTCCTTCTAGGCATTTCTGCCATGTGTCTCCTCTAGAATGAGAGGGCTGGACCCTGACTGACCACAGACCCTCTATGTGCATGGGCTGGCTGACCAGACTTGGGATTTCAGCCACTGTTGTCCAGTGTCCTCACTTGTTTTCTGTGTTCAATTCTTGTTGTCTTCCTCTTCTGCCTGACACCCTGGGCTTCTCCAGGGGCAAGTACCTAGCACAAGCATCCTATGGGGGGCAGAGCACGTCCTTCTCCTCAGTTTTAGCCCAACTGCTCAGCTTCTCTATACTTCTGCCCAGGGAGAAACTCTCTGGCTACAACTTCACCAGCAGTCTCCAAGTCAGGTCAGCTGCTCTGGGACAGAGACCCCGATGTCCAGCCCCAGCATGGGGCAGACACATGGACAGCTAAGCACTTGATCACTTGACCTGTTCCCAGTTTCTGGGCACATCTGACCAACCACATCTAGGGTTCACTTGGATATCAAGCTGTCACCTCCATATATGAAATCACATGCTATAGTTGGACTCCTCCTGAAGTCACCTTCCTTCACTGTGGGAGCTGCCTTAAGAAAGTCCAAGTGCCCACTGGTGGGTGGGGCCACTACAACTCACTACTTTGGGGCCGTAGTCTGCTCATGGCTAGGCAAAGGGAACCTGAGATTGCTGAGTAGTTGCTACAGACAACAACAATAATAATACTGTGCAGAACTGCCCAAACTGCTGAGCCCCAGTAGTGTGGGCATCACAACAAGGTCACATACCAGCTGCAGTCAGCCTGAACTCAAATCTGGAGCTGCCTGGCCTGAAGCCCACACTCAGCCGACTCAAGGAACCCCTGGGCTCCAGGCACGCCAGATGTGACTCTATTCCTCCCACTTTTTTTGTGACTTAGACAGTATAACCTGCTGGCAAATTAGGTTAGGGAGGAGCTAGGTGAAGAATTTACACACTGAAGGTTACTGGGTTGAAGCCGGCTGGGTCTCCATGAGCTGTTTCATGTTGTAATTGCATGTTACTCACTGCAGTTGCTAAATGTTAAATTATAAGCGTTGGCTCTTGGTGCATCATTTGACCACAATTACGATAATTATGTCCCTACAAGAAGGTCAGTAAAGTGACCTCAGAGAGGGACGTGGAGTGACAGATGACTTGGGGGCTGGAGGCTGAAGAGGGCAGTGGGACAGGTGTTCTTACCAAGCATCAAGGGGCAAAGGAAGGGCCATGGCTGGCTGGCTTCTTAAGGTTTTCAATGCTAAGAGGGAAAACCTCCATACATGTTTGGGGGAAGCCAAATGTCTTTCTGGAAGTGTATGGGGAAAGGGTGGTGATTCTTTAGTGAGTAGCTTCAGGTGATTGCCACTTTGTACAACAGAAGGGTCATTGGTACATATTTGAAACCTCAAGACTGGGCAAAACCTACAAGCATTGTGGGGAGAGTGTAATCAACATTCCTAAGAGACTCTCTGGTTAGCTCACATCCAAGGATGAGGTATTATATGTCAACACTGGGAACCCTACACTGGGAATTGGGGCTGCCCCATTCTGCAGGTAACTGAGGTTCAGAAATGGACTACGACCCCATAGCCTGTGGGAACCATAATGGGGATGCTGATGTCTAAGCCCTGTTGTCCATCACACACAGGACCTATGTGCACCCTAATGTTCCAGACCTACAACTCCTGCCCCCAGCAAGCTCCCTTCCCCAGTGTCAGGCCCCATGAAATGTGCCACCCCACAGTGTACACTGTAAAATCTCCAGGGCCAGACACACATGGCTGAGCCTGCTGCTATCACTCTGGTGCCCAGATGTGAGAAGCCATGTCCTGCCTTCTTGGCCTCAGGCCTGGCTGGGCTCAGGTCAGGGGTACCAAAGGAAATTATTACACCCTGTTCAGGAAGTGAATCCATTTGTGGAGGTGACAGCTTGACATCCAAGTGGACTCTAAATGTGCCCAATCAGATGTGCACAGAGGTTGGCACCATGAGTGCAGCAACTAAGTAATAATTATCCATCCAGGGGCAGCAGGGAATTATCACAGACATCTGCCCAGGAGGTGTTGGATGAACAGATGGAGGAAGGCGTCAAGGTTGAGTGACTGGCTCCAGCTTTGGCCTTACAGACACTGATTCTTTGGCGTGGATGGCATGTGGCTCAGTCCCCATGGGGTGGGACAGGACCATAGCTTCCAGTGGCCAGCCAGTTCAAAGCCCTGTGACTCTTTGAGCCACCTGCTCCAGGACAGGGACTCAAAGGGGCCTCCTCCTTGGTGGCAGGGGAGAACCACACTGAGGAGCAGCCTGGGGGTCTGCTATCATCATCTCTGAGTCAACTGACAGGGCTCGGGCAAGACAGTGCAAGTCCAGGCCCCTTAGTTGCTATTACTAGGGTGGGGAGGGGCCACTGCAAAGTCCCTGGTCCTGCTTCTCCAGGTTCCCCAATATAGAAAATGAGCAGGCATTATGCTGATGGGTTCTGGAATTCTCCAATTACAAAGCTCAGCCTCTGCACTCTGATGTGCCATGGTGGAGAGAAAGTACCAAACCCTTTGCCCATGTCGTAAGGACCACTGAGAGGTTAACCCTCCCCACTGTGGTGTAGAGGAGACTGCTGGGAAGCCTTTCCAGCCACCCTGGAATAATACACTCCAGGTTCTTTTCTCCAAGAATTTTCAGAGGAATCCCTGTGAGCTCAGATCCCTGTAGGTCCGTGGTCAACCCACCAGGGCCTAGGAGTGAAAAGCGACAGTGACAGTGACTGGTGGACAGCCACAGACAGCCTTCTGCCCCCAGGAGCCAGACACCACTGGCCACCAGTGGTGGCCATCTATGGAGATGTTTCCTCTGTAAGTAGCTTTGCTGGGTCAGCAGAGGTGCCAGGAAGTGCAGAAAATCTCTGGGGCATAGACATCCCAGGAGCCAGCAGGATGCAAGATCTCAGTGAGAGGGCCAAGAACCAGTTCTGTCACTGACCCCACCCCATTCTGGCTGATGGCTCAGGAAGATGAGAATCTGGAAATTCCTGCTTCAGGGATCCTATTGGAGGGTCCTGTGTCCTGGAAGGCAGGTCCAGCTTCTTCCCCAATGACCTATAGGATTCTCTCAAGAAGTCTGCCCAGGTAAGTATTTGTTTTTACCCTAATTTTAATTTAATTAATTTATTTAGGTGGTATTAGGGTTTTGAACTCAGGTTCTCACACTTGCTAGGCAAGTGCTCTACCACTTGAGCCACTCCACCAGCACTTTTTTATGTTGGGTATTTTCAAGATAGGAGCTCACAAACTATTTGCCTGGGGCTGACTTCCAACTGAAATCCTCCTGATCTCTGCCTCCTCAGTAGCTAGGATTACAGGTGTGGGCCACCAGCGCCTGGCTTTTTCTTGTTTTTTAATTAGTACCTTTCTAGGTTTACAGAAAAACTAAACAGATATCAGACTTCTTCAATACTCACCCTCTCCCCAACTCAGTTCCCGTGATTAACATCCTGCATTAATGTGTTTGCATGACAATTAGTGAATCAATGTTGATACATTGGTTTAGCTTAAGGCCAACGTCTACTTTCTGATTCTCTCTTGTACTATGTGTTCCATGAGTTTTAATAAATGAACATGGGTTTGTGTCCACCATGCTATGGTCCCAGTATAATGGAAGTCTACTAGGCACAGGTGCCTGGGCACTATGTTAGGTCCCAGAGCCCTGCCTTGGCATGGAATCAGCAGCCAGTAGGGGTCCTGAGAACCTGGACAGGTCACTGAAGGTCATTAACCCTCAGTGTCTGTGCTGGATACTGCTCGTACTCCCTTCCATAGTGTGACTGTCTGGACTTTGACAAGCTGTCCCAATGGACAGGGCCTGCTGGGCTGCGGGCTGCATATAAACCACATATCCAGCCCTGCAGCACCCTAGATAAGAGGTGCTGCTAGTACAGAATGTGGCTGCAGTTTGCAGATGTGTAACCAGTAGGTTCTTCTCCCCTGTGACGCGCTGCTTCCCTTTTGTTCTCACCTGACTTCTGCACCCTGCAGTGATGGAAGCTGGGCCCACACTCCAAGAGCTGTGGGATGGGTGGAGTGGCCTCCAAGCTTCAAATACGCAGGTGTGTTCCTGGAACTTCAAACCCAGCCTTGAGTCTCAGGGTGACATCACTTTATATGCTGGGCAGGGTCCCAGCTCCGGCTCTTTTGTTGTGTAGGTTGACTTGGTCAGTTCTAGGGCTGCAGATCTTTTAAACTGTAATGGTGTTTTCTAGGTCCTTAGGTTTCTCATCTTTCTCCAGCTCTCCTGAAAAGTCTCAGCTCTGCACAGGGTGCTCCCTATGTCTCAGTCCAAAGGACTCATAATTCCATCCCTCTCCCAGCTACCAGTATAGTCACCACCCAATGAACTAAACTTCCAGGTCTCTCACCATGAAAAAGTGCACTATGCATCCCATCCACTCCTATGGGTCCCTTGAAAATCCTCCTGAAAAATATGTTGGCTGGAAAAGGAATACTAAAACAAGGTCAGATTTCTCCACCATTTGATGCTGTTTGTGGCTCTGGAGTTCATACTAGGAAAGGGAGGACAGCCTGGAGTGCCAGCTGCTTCCTCTCTGTGCCAGGGAGACCCTCATTACCTCCGTCCCTGCTTTTGAGAGTTGAGTTCCAGGTCAGAGAAGACTGCCTCTCCCCCTCCAGGTGGGGCTAGGGCTGCTGTATCTATTGTGTCCCCACTGGATGTCAGGGTTTTGTGGCCACATGACCACCTGAAGAAGGAAGAGCTGGAAGACCATCCCTTGTCAGAACTGGGCTCTCAGATGGCAATCTTGCGCGTGGGGGCGGGCCTGTGCCAATGTTTGGAGACAGTTGTTAAACCTAGGTGGAGGACAGAGTCCCAGCCTCCACTAATCACAAATTCTTGAGGGGAGAGAGGCTGAGGTGCCAGGAAATCCCCAGATGGCCACCGGCTGCTGAGACGCAGGGGCCCCACGGAACTGGCACAGCCAGTCGTTCCCGTCGCAGCTCAGTGGTCACTCTGGTGGACCTCCACTACGGAGGGGCCTTAAGGGCTGCCAGGAACTGGGTTTGGGTCGGTACATACTCGGGGTTTCGGGTTTCTTCCCTGACCCCTGCCTGGTGTAGGCGCGGAGGCAGTGCGGGAGGGGACGGGCAGCTGCCCCGAGCTCCAGCCCTGGCTCTCCCCCGGGACCATCGCACACTCCTCGCGAAGTCTACTCTCCGCAGCGCCCCCACCGGTTCCACACCGAGCTACAACGCCTGGAGTCCAGTGCCAGATGTTGCCCACCCGCGTGTCTGCAGCGTGCAGCCCCGGCGCACGGAGCCTGGACTCGCGGGGCATGGACGTTTGAGAGGGTGCGCCAGCCAGAGTGCGGGTGCTCAGCCGAACCTGCGGCCAGGGGCAAGAAGCTGGGCGGGGCCTGGGCTGCTGGGCGGGGGCGGGGACGGGGACTGGGCGGCCAGACTGGGGCGGGGCGGTCCCTCGGACCCGCCTCCCAGCTGAGCCCGGACCGCGGGCCTGGGACTCGCCAACTCAGAGGCTCAGGCGGCGGCGGTGGCGGACACAGTTCCGAGTGCCGCTCCTGCAACTCCCGCGGCGCGAGCGGTCTCGGGCGGGCGGGGATGGGCTGGCGGCCGCGCGGGGACTGCGGAGGGCGCGCGACGTGACCAGTCTGCACCCGGATCCCGCCCCACCAGTCGCGCCAGGTGGAGGATCTATTCGCGGAGCGCGGACGCGGGCCGGGCGGTGAACCCGCTGGAGCATGCGGGGCGCAGCGCGGGCGGCCCGGGGGCGCGCAGGGCAGCTGTGGCCGCGGCCCCCAGTTCCCGGCCCGGGCCCGCCCCCGCCTCTGCTGCTGCTGCTGCTGTTGCTGGCGGTGCTGCTGGGCGGCGTGGGCGCACAGTACTCCAGCGACCTATGCAGCTGGAAGGGGAGGTGAGTCCCGCGGCGCGATCCTCGGCCCAGTTCGCCTGGACCCGGCCCTCTGATCCCCTCCGTTCGCGGGCCGGTCGAGCTGGCGAGGGTGCGGCAGGGGCTGGCGCGGCGGGGGTCGAGGCTGCTCTGTAGACGGAGTCCGGTGCCCCCCGCCCCCGCCCCCCGTTGCAGAACAAAAGAGCCCGCTGCTTCAGGGTCCCGGCCCGGAGGACGCCCGAGGGAGGCGCGCGGCAGTGCGGCGGGGTGGGTTTGACCCGGCCGTCCACTCGCCCTGCGTGGATCGCCGGACCCCACGGATCTCCGAGCTCCGTGGAATTGATGGAGAATTGGTGCTTCTCCCTAGCGTTTGTGCCTACGGCGCGAATTGCGCGACCCGGTTGCCTCCCGGCCTGCGCCCGGCAGAGCTAGGAGGGACGCCTCGGGCTAGGGAGGGAGCTTTGCGGACGGAGCGGGACCCCCACTGAAGACAGCATTGGCTACGTCTATGGGGCGACGAGCCGAGGGCAACACCTGTGCGCGGGCCGAGTGCGGCCCGGAGGAGCCCCCCGCCCCCCGGTGAAGGTCAAGCCGCCCTTGGCAGCCGCGCGCGCCGGACTCCGCGACCCCCCTCTCCGCCCTCGTCCGTGGTGGCAGTCGAGGACTTTCTTTTAACTGAAGTGTGACATGCAGAAAGGAGGGCAAGTCACAAGTGTGCGAGGGCGGGGTGCCTGAGGACCCAGAGCTATTGAAGATGGATACCGAGTGCGCGCCGGGCACCGTGGCCGGTCTTCGCCTTTCCCCAAGCCAGTTTTGTGCCTCGGAAGTTGCCAATTCAGCGCTTTGTGGAGGGCGCTGTGCTGATGCATGTTTCCTATGAAAACGCAGTGGGCTGGAGTTGCTCGTGGGTCTGGTGTCCGGGTATCCCATGGACAGGGCACTCACATAACAGCTTGTGTGTGTGTGTGTGTGTGTGTGTGTGTGTGTGTGTGTGTGTGTGTGTGTGTGTGTGTGTGTCATGGGTGATTTTGATGAAGCTAGTTTTCCGAGAAGGTTGGGGGGTTGAGTGGTGCCCAGGCTCTGCGTCAGCAGGGCACCGCTGGACACTTATAACGCCCAGCTTTCTGAAGAAACCACAGTGACCACAATCCTCCCCTCCCCAAGGATCCTGCCAGGGAAGTTGGACTGGAAGATGGAGCTCTGGCTCCTGAGAGCTCAGGCACCGCCTCATAGGGAGTTTGCTGTCTTCCTCCGCAGCAGAAATCCCCACTGCCTGGCAGAGCCAGGGACTGAGCAGAGATTGGGGCCGAGGGCGGATGGAGCTCTGGGGGAGGGTTGGCCTGGGGAATGCTGGCGCCAGCACAGAGCTGGCTGGGAGCCTCTGATGCTGAGCCTCTTCTGGGGCTGCCCTTTCCCCATGGCAATTAGCTCCCTTCTCCAGCCTTTGCTGGTGAATCAGTGCACCCTAACCTGAGGACTTGGGGTGTCCTGCTCCAGCAGATCAGAAACAGATAAACATTCCTTGTCCTGTGAGCCTAGGGTTCCAACAAAAGCCGATATCCTTTTCTAGGTTCTTAGAAGATTGTGTGTCAATTCTCTGAACATTCTCCTGAATCCAGGGGTCTGTTGGGAGGCTGCCGCCCCCCCTCCAGAGTCAGGCTAGAACATCCACAGAGTGGGAGGAGGCGTGGCCCTGCCTAGTACCTGTCCACCCTCTGGTCTACCTGGGTCCTCCTCCTCTTCTGCTGCTAACACACTTCCTATCCTGGGACTCTTAGAGGCAGAGCCTGGCAGAGGGCAACTGAAGGAGCCTTTAGAACTGTGGGTATGCGCTGGAGTATAAATAAGGCTCTCTTGTCTTCTAGTCACTGCTCCCACTTATCAGAACTCTTCACACATCAGCTGACTTACTGAGGAGTGTGCTGGCTTGCTTGCTAACTCCATAGCGTTTATGACTTTTTATGAGCAGTTCAAGGACAGCACAGGTGGAGCCAGCCTCTAAATGCCACTAAGATTCTGCCCCTGATAGGAAAGGAGTTGGTCTCCATGGCACTGGCTACTCACATTTGACACAGGCATGCTTCTGGGTGTTTCCAAGCAATTAGGGTGGAGATTTTGAAATCCCTTTCCCAGATTTCAGCAGGTCCAGCCCCTAATCTTTATTAGCCAGTGGCCATAAAGGTGGACCATGAACTTTCCCATTGCTATCAGCAGGGGCATGGCAGGTGTGGTCTGTCACACCTGGGCTGTCTCTGGCAAAGAGGGGAATGAAGGGTAAAACTTGTCAGTAGAGCCTCTTGGTTTCCCCTGATCTAAGTCCTCCTGACTTAAGTAAACCAGGGACTCATCTTGCCCAGGTGACTGGGGGTTGTTGGGCTCTGGGTGAGCAGCGTGTGGGCATGATCTGTGCTTGTTTTCAGTGAGTCCTCATACCAACTTGGGATTTACCCTCTTCCTCATAAAGGCAACCACACTTGTGTCCACCTGGGTAGTGGCCCTTGCTAACTTTTTAAAAAATACACTGGGCTGGTTATGTAGCTGTATGGTACAGTGCTTGCCTGGCATGTGCACACACACAGAGAAAGCATTAATTCAGTTTAATTAAGCCATGATCAAATCAGCTTTGTCAGTTTGTGGACTGGAACCAGTTCTGTCTGTGTAGTAGTTTCATCACAACAGTGGGTTGTGGTTTTTGCATAGTTAGCATATCACCTGCATCTCATGAAGGTGGTAGAATCTTTTCATGGATGACCATTAAAGATGGTTGCTTTTGCAATTGCAGCAACTTTGCAGGGCATTTTTTTTTTTCAAGTTTTTGTGGTTCTGGATATTTGGAATGAGAGATTTGGGGCCTAGTAGGAACCAGCACAGACTGGTGCATCAAAGAACTATGGCTTGAGGGACCCTTGGCTTTACTTCCCTGAGTGGTTGTTTGTCTAAAAGGGTCACACATATCACATGGTCTTAATAGGAAAGCTCCTGAGGGACTGCCTGGTTGGATTCCTGTTGACCTTGGTGTTTTAGAAGAATGAGGGGGGAGACATAGCCACTGGTCCTGGGGTGGGCACAGACCTTTTCCTGGGTGTGAGTACAGTGAGGTAACAAGTACCTCATTTCTTGTGAGTCCATCTTTGTTTTGTTCCTTCTGATTAATTGGAGCCAGGTGGATTATCCCATGATGCATGTATATGTGGCTGCTGGAATGGCAGTCCCCAGACTCAGGCCTTCTCCCCTGGGTGCTGTAGGCTTTCCACCTGTTGGTGTTCCCTGAGGGTTTCCTAGTCCCTACCTGGCTGTTCCCCCACTCATCTGTGCAGATGAACAATACAGAGCCTTTGGTGTGGGTGTCAACACCAGGACCCCCTCAGGGCCCTCTAGGTAGATGCCTTGTATGGGATAGTTGAGGCTGGGCCTGGGCCTGGGGCAAGTGTCAGCTACTCCTTGATGCTGGCGACAGGAAGAGGGACACAATAATTAGGTTTGCTTTAGCTGAATAAGGACAGAGCTGATTACAGCCATGTGTGTCAGCCACTCACCATTTAGTATGATTTTCATATAACACTATAATTATGCCCATCCCTGCATAGGTGTCAGATGAGCTTGTGTAAGTTTTATTGAGTGTAATTTGTAAGTTTGTTCTGCGTGTGCGGCCCTAGTAGCTGCCTGCAGCCAGGCTGGCTGCAAATGGCCCAGGGCCTTGTGGGGGTGGGGGAGCAAGTCAGGAGGGGGTCACCCTCCTACTTCCCTCTGATGTGGTCTGCAGGGTGACTTGCAGCCTCAGCCTGCAGCCGGCCCTTGTATCAAAAGTGAAGTTTTGGGGGCCTGAGTCACCAGCACCAAATGAAGACCATATGTTATAAATTTTCTCTGGCAGAATAGGTTTCTGGTAACTCACTCAGACTGGGCTCTGGACATAGCCTTGTTTATTTCACATAAAAATCCTAAGAATGTTGGTGAACCTGTCTGAGATCTGATCAGAACCAAATTTCATGTAATAAAACTCTTAGCTGAAGTCACTGGTTTCGCTCCAGGCCCACTGTGGTTAATGACATAACCGTTAGCGACAAGCTAACATTTGCATTTAAGTTTTGAGCAGGAGAAACTTCAACGTTTCTGGCGGTTTCAGTTTCTTGAAAACAGAACTGTCTCTTTTAGGACCTGCATGGCTGAGGATGATAGCACACTGCATCCATGTTTTCCTACTTCACCATTACAGGAGCTACTTTAGGAATTCCTTTTAGAAAGGCCTGCTACCTTTTGTCCTCCTGTCCCTCCCAGGCCACACCCAAGGAGGATGTAGTGGACCTTGTTTTAAAGACACCTGTGTTTATTTGAAAAATTATGAGTGGCAGGGCAGGGATGTCAGATTTGGAAATGAAGGAAATACAAAGACTCCCCTCCCCCTATTGCTGATTCTCCCAGCTGGTTTAGAAGAGGCTCTGTAGAGCCTGGTGTCATTGCTGCATGGGCACCACACCCACAGCACCTTGTAACGTGAGTCCGAGTCTCGTTTTTTTACCCTCTATGAAAAATGGATGGACTCTGCATCATCTTCCCATTGTCCTGACCCTCTTGAGTCATCTGAAACCTTGGTTGGTGTCGAGGTCCTGCTGGAGTTTCCTTAAAGTTTCGGAAGCATCCAGCCCCTCCTTGGCTCCTACTTTCACTGTTCCTGGCACCCCCAGTCTCTCTGGCTCAGGGACGCTGCTAAGACTCAGGTGCCTGAAGCTGCATCTGCGAAGGCAGGTAGACACTGAGCATCAAGGGCTCTAGAGGGTTTGGGGAGCCAACTCCACCTGAACTCATCAGGGCTGTAGCTCAGCCCACCTTGGCTCTTGGATCAGGCTCTTTGGAACTTAGTGGGGGAGGCTGGGTAGAGGTGACAGGCACTGAGCAGCTGCCTCCTCCCTGGGTTGGGGCTTTGAGGTGGTGGGCAAGTGTGAGTGGTCATCATGGGCATTGCCCTCACATATTCTCCCCTGAGTGGGGTGCATGTGGTATATGGGAACTCGTGGTTCTGGGGCTCGGGCTGACACTGTCCCCCTCTTTCCGCAGTGGACTGACCCATGAGGCACACAGCAAGGATGTGGAGCAGGTGTATTTACGGTGCTCGGCCGGGTCTGTGGAGTGGATGTACCCGATGGGAGCACTCATCATCAACCTGAGGACTAACACCTTCTCACCTACCCGGCACCTGACTGTGTGCATCAAACCCTTCAGGGACTCCTCAGGAGCCAATATTTATTTGGAAAAAACTGGAGAACTGAGACTGCTGGTGCGGGATGGGGGCAGTGAGCTTGGCCAGGTACAGTGCTTCGGCCTAGAGCAGGGAGGCCTGTTTGTGGAGGCAACACCTCAGCAGGACATCAGCAGGAGGACCACGGGTTTCCAATATGAGCTGATGAACGGACATAGGGGGCTGGACCTGCGTGCGCTGTCTGGTGAGTGGCCTGTGAGGGGGTTATGTGGGTCACCTGCACTGCAGCTTTTTCATAGGTAACATTGGGGGTTTGCAGAGCACTCTGACTTTTTCCACTCCTTCCTCTGCTCACCTCTGTGAAATGCTCTGTTTGTGGCTCGGCTGTGGCATGTTTGCCTGCAGAGCCCATGAGTGGTGTCCAGGGTCTTCCCTAGGAGAGCTGCAAGGTGTGTGTGTGGGGTATACCCTTAGATTTCTGGTGTTTCTGGCCTTGTGGAACAGTGTTTGGCCTCTGAAAATATGAAATATGAGTGTTGAATAGCATCCCTGAGGTCAGTCCTGGTTTCTTAAGGACTGGTCATAACTCATCTGAGGTGGGGGCTTTTACCCTTCCATCTGCTCCACAAACTGGCCAGGTGTTTTGGTGTCTGCCACAGTCCTAATATGTGGAGTTCTGGGTGGGGAACTGAGGCTGACCCACATCCCAGAGCAGCCAAGCTGTGATGTCCCAGAATGTGGGGCCAACCAGAGATCCCAGAGGCTTCATGTGGGTGGTCAGTAGTCAGGACTGAGAAAAACCACTTTAAGTCTCTAGGGAGAGTGGGGCTGACCCAGCTCCATGAGACAGAGACAGGAGCCTGTATGAAGAAGCTCCTTCACGGAGAGGAGACACCAGCAAGCACCTGGGAGGCGGGTGCAGTGAGGAGCCCCCTCCCAGGGAGTGAGAGTGTGGGAACCCAGGTGAGGTCCTAGACAGAAAGTCTCTCCAAGGCCACATGGGCTGAGTGAGGCTATTGACAGGATGTGCATGGTTTGGGAAACCATGGAATGATTGTGGGTTTTTTCTCCTTCCTTCCCTCCCCCCTTCCTTCCCTCCTTCCCCCTTCCTTCCCTCCTTCCCTCCCTCCTTCCTTCCTTTCCTCCCTCCTTCCTTCCTTCCCTCCTCCCTTCCTTCCCTCCTTCCCCCTTCCTTCCCTCCTTCCTTCCTTCCCTCCTTCCTTCCCTCCCTCCTTCCTTCCCTCCCTCTCTCTTTCCTTCCTTCCCTCCTTCCTTCCCTCCTTCCCCCTTCCTTCCCTCCCTCCTTCCTTCCCTCCTCCCTTCCTTCCCTCCTTCCTTCCCTCCCTCCTTCCTTCCCTCCCTCCCTCCTTCCTTTCCTCCCTCTCTCCTTCCTTCCTTCCCTCCTCCCTTCCCTCCTCCCTTCCTTCCCTCCTTCCCCCTTCCTTCCCTCCCTCCTTCCTTCCTTTCCTCCCTCCTTTTCTTCCCTCCTTCCCCCTTCCTTCCCTCCCTCCTTCCTTCCTTCCCTCCTTCCTTCCTTCCCTCCTTCCTTCCTTCCCTCCTTCCTTCCCCTCTTCCTTCCTTCCCTCCCTCCTTCCTTCCCTCCCTCCTTCCTTCCTTCCCTCCTTCCTTCCTTCCCTCCCTCCTTTCTTCCCTCCTTCCCTCCCTCCTTCCTTCCCTCCCTCCTTCCTTCCTTCCTTCCTTCCTTCCTTCCCTCCCTCCTTTCTTCCCTCCTTCCTTCCCTCCTTCCTTCCTTCCTTCCTTCCTTTTTTTTGAGACAAGCAGCAGATACTTCTTTTGTGTGGTGGGCGGGGAATATACATGTCCTGTGGCATTTGTGGACAGTGTTGCCCTGTAGAAAGCTCTAAGGGCAGACACAGGGGCATCAGATTTAGGAGCCTGCAGCAGGCAAGGCAGTCCCACCCCTTGTGCTGTGGTCCATCAGGTACTGAATTTTTGTGATATCTGGGCCAGCAATTATGGGTGAGCAGGAGAACTGGGGGAAGGGAAGATGCCTTGCTCTGGAGCTCTGGAGATAAACTTACAGAAAAAAAATCTGGAACAATCAGGACATCACTTTCACTCTTTCTGACTGAAGGAAGCCTGTTAACTGTAGGCAGGAAGTGACAGACCAGATATTAGGAACTGATTAAAATGCTGGTCCTAAAGATGTTTTGCTGGTCACATGTTCTCTATGGTCTGAGCTCTGTTCTCTGTACAACTTAATTCTTAGTGGTTCCAGGTGCAGTCCATCAATTGCTGTGCACACCTGGACATACATCTGTACAAGGCAAATCTTGGTGCAAATCAAGTTGTTGACTGTAAATGATGATGACTGGTAGAGCCAGAGAGTTGCCCCCTTCACTCCTGTGAAGTCTGCCTCTCACTGCCTCCTCTGTATCCATACTTCCACACTCTAGGAGGGAAGCCTGTGGAGTCAGTTGATCTGCTTCAGGTTCCCATGGGGTCACAGGGAGGCAGTGGCCCTGGTGTGGGCCTCTTCCCAGTTCTGTGCACAGCACTGTGTGCACCTCCTAGGCCAGGGGGTCCCATGAGGACAGCAGTCCAGGTGGGATGTTGTATTGGCTCTGTGTCTAGGGTTTTGCCATGTCTGAGGCAGGAGGTTGGGGTTCCCTTGTTATCCCACTGGTGTGCCCCACCTGTCCCTGGGCTATCAGTAGTTCTAAGCCATGCAGGTGGCTGTGTGCTCAAACAGACTGTCTGTTAGAACTCAGAATGGGGACCTAGGGTAAGATGCGCTGTAGGCTCTGGGATCTGGGACCCAACCCTGGCATCCCCTGCCACCCCAGAAATGAGCACAGACACTTGCCCAAACAGGAGGACTTCCAGGGTTGCATTCCTAATGGCCTTAGGCAGGAGGGATCAGGGAGGCCCAAGGTCTCTTCTCCCAGGGGTATTTGGCTTTCATTGGGGGATGGGGGTTACTAAGCTTTTAAGGCCTAAGGAATGGGTACATAATGAATGTTGGCGCCGGCCACCTGGCAGCAGTGACACAGTCCTCCCCAGGCCAATCTGGCTCCTGAGCACTCTCTGGCCAGTGCTAAGCTTTCCCTGGTCTCCTGTTCTGGCCTTTACTTCAGCCACAAGAGATGTTATAGAAGTTGGCTACCAGGCAGTGCCAGCCTGTTGAGTTTGAGTGCACACACAGCCTGACCTGGACGGTTGTGCTGTGAGCTGGACAAGCTTGCAGGTGAATCAGAAATTCTAGTTTGTGCTGACTTCAGAGAACAGAGGTGCTGTGGATTAGAACCCAAGTCTCTCTCTCTGTGTGTGTGTGTGTGTGTGTGTGTGTGTGTGTGTGTGAGACTTCTGACCCAGCAATGAGGAAACCTGATGCCATTCTGGACAGTTCCGCCAAAGTGTTTACAGTGTGATGGCTTCAAGTTCATTTGGGTTGCATAATCAGCTTCTGAGATGCACTGAAGCTGGGAAGACCCAGGCAGAGGAGCAGGTTGCTCCTCCAGGAGCACAAGTGAGGGTCAGGCAGAAGGTGACCCTGGTTCCAGGAGACAGAGGATTTGGTTGCTACCCAGCAGGACTAGAAGGACTTGCTTGGCCCGTGCCTGCTGCCTCAGCCTTGCCAGGGCACGTGCGCAGCACAGTACCTTTTGTTGCTTACAGAATCTGGCAGGACACAAGAAGTAGTGAGCAGCCACACAGCTAACTAAAGAAAAAACTCCAGGCCAGTGGCCCTGTGAAAGCTTCCTGGGGGCATCACCATTGGGTGAGGGCCGAGGGGTGGCCAGCAAGGGTGGGGGCTTTGTCTGGTTCCAGGAAACAGGTGCAGCAGGGGTGGGTTCTGGATTCTGTTCCATTCTTTAGTTCTCAGGGCAATGTATCAGGGGCTCATGGGCTTGACCATCACTGTGCTCTGGGGTTTTGGGCTGGGACTCCCTGAGAGGTCCAGATCAGGCCCTGGTGAAGGGGATAGTATTTTAGACACACAGCTGGAGAGGTGTTGGGGGATGGGAGGGGGGAAGAGAGGAGGGAGAGGCAGGCTTTCATTAGCATATTATACTGCTTACCCAGACTCAGGCTCACAGGGCAGGGCCTGCAGTTTCTGGGCCTCTCTTCCTCACCCTCTCAAAAACCTGCTCTGCTTGCTGAGCCCGAATGACCAGTCTGGCTTGCGAGGCTGCGTGGAGCCCCAGTGCCCAGTTCTCTTTGGGGGACTTAGAGTCTGGGATGGCCTTGAGGGTTGCCTAGAGGCATTGAAGTAGAGGGCTTAGTTCTTTCCAAAGCTCCCAACTCTTTGGTCCTTTAGTTTCCAGTCTCAGCGGCTTTTCTTAATTATCCTGTGATTATTTTTCATCTTAGCCATCTCCTGACTTTTGGGGAGGAAGGGTGTGGTCTCCACCGGCTTCCTCCTCAATCCACAGACTCCAAGGGCAGGGGAGGCCAACAGACCACTCCTGGGTCATCATGGCATTTTGGTGGTACCTGGGTGTTGTGACATCAAAGGAGCCCAGGTCTCAGCTCACTCTGGTTGCCCTTCACCCCGTCCATGTTTCACTTTGCTACTGTTAATTCAGTGCATCCACCACCTGTCACTGGCTGCACTGGTGACCCAGGAAGCATCACATGCAAACTTTCCCCCTCAGAACTTGTACGCACCTCCCTGGCTGTCCTCAGTGGACAGTGCTGCCTGCTCCCCAGCAACTTCTGTGATCTGCATGCTCTCCTAGCATCCAGCCAGCCATTCTTGCCTGTGCTTACCCTCACCCACACCCCACACCCCACACCCTCCCTGCTGGCACCTGCCCTCTTGGCTGGGCCCTCATCTGGGTTCCCAGGTGTCTCCTGGAGTGTCCCTCTGACCTTGCTTGCTTTCTCCTCTTTTGCTTCATTTTATGCACTTTCCTGAGTGATTTCCAGACATCCACTTGTGCCCCTCAGGAAATGTGATGCCAGGTGTCCATTACCAGCACATTCTGCAGTACTTATGAGACCAACTCTGATTAATAGTTTCCAGATTGTTGTCATTGGAGTCCACACTGAGTTTCTGCAAAGGTGAACTGCACTCTCTGAAGTTCAGAGTTAGAAGAGAGATGCGTCTGGGTATCTTTGTTAGCTCAGCTGCCCATGGCACACTTCAGGTCTACAGCCTGCTGAACTCCCTCAGAGTGTCCACATCTCCTGTGACAGACACCTGAGCCAAGGCAAATAGGGGGAGGGTCTCTATGCTTTCTCCCCAGCTGTCAGTGCATGACTCACAGGGAGGGTGAAGCTTGTAGGCTTAGCTGGCCCTTCATACCCAGGCCTGGGGTCCAGTGTCTGTGTGTGGCTCAGCCTTGTCAGCTCCTTGCAGTGCAAGGTATTTGCCTCAGCTGGCCTCAGCTGACTTACTTTAGGGCAACTTCTGGTACCTGCTTCCTCCTCACTTGTAGCACCACATGGCCTAGACCCCTGACTTTGTCCAGTATGGTCACTGCCCTCCTTCCAAAAAGGACACTCAGGTGGGCTATGATCACTGTGAACTTGATGGCTGACCTTCCCTTGTGGAGTCAAGCCTACCCCTGCTTGGATGAGGGGCACCAAACTCAGGGCTCTGACCTGTGAGCACTGGGTTGGTATTGACCAGGTGGGCAACCTCTCCTGCCACCCCAGGTCTCATGCCTGAATCAAGATGCCACCTGAAATGCAAGTCCTTGGAACCTACAGTGCTGCCTGGCCCCTGTCAGTCCTGGCTTCTGCAGTGGCCTGTCTCTGCTCTGGCCCCTGACCATCCCAGGTCTGTCTGGAGCCCAGGTAGGAAGCCTGTGAACAGGAAACCTGCTACAGGGGCCATACCCTGGGCCCAAAGGAGAATCCCAGCAGCTTCAGGGGTGGGGGTCAAGTGACCCCTAGGGGTAGGAGTTATACTGTGACCCACACATCTCAGGAAGGGAAGGGGCATCAGAAGGGCAGCACACTGCAGGCTTCTGGGTCTGGCTACAGCCATGTCTTCTCAGTAGAGAAGGCTCTGGTGTTTGGAGCTAGGGTAGGGGAGGTGCTGGATCCTCTGATGGGCTGTACTGACACCAGCAGGTTGTTCGGTTGTTCTTGTTCTGTGGCTTCTCCTTTCTCTGATAACAGAGCAAAGGTGTTGGCAGATGGGTGGGCCAAGTGAGTCAGCAAGTACTGAGCCCAGGAGACACCCACCCCTGCCTGCTGGGGCAGGACCCGAGGCTAGGGCCCACACACACCCAGATGAGGGGTCCACAGTCAGCTCTGCCTACCCAGGATGCTACAAACTCTAGGGCCTTGTCTCTGGTCTCTTCTGGCCCCGAGGGTCTGTGCACCTGCACGTCTTCTCTGAATGCCTGCTGGCTTGGAAATACTCAGCCTCTTTGCCCTCCTACATGTACTCTGACCTGGTGCCTTCTGGACCTGAGTGAGTCACCAGCACTCAAGTGGGGTCTGTGCAGCTGCCAGGGAGGTGGCATTTCAGCCCACCTCTGCTCGGGGGTGTAGTTGTGTGTGGACTCCAGGGGCCCCCAAGGCAAGGACTTGCTCCTGCAATAGAAAGGCTGACTGCTGAGAAACTTGTCTTGCTGGGATTTTATACCTGAGTTTCTACTGAGTTAGGAGAATTTGTTCCCAATGTAGGAACTGAAGGCAGAAACCTTGAAACCTAAATAAGTGCAAATAAGAAACGTGCATTTTCCTGATTCCACTCTGGAGTGCAGGAAGGCCATGGCCTGTGGGGAAAGCCGCAGAGCTGGAGTTTCTGTTCCACATCAGGAGAAATGGGACAAAGGGCAGGGTGAGGACTGTCTGTCATGGGAGAAGTGTGTTGTGTAAGTGATTGGCTGGTGAGGGAGCTTGTTCTGAAAACATATAGCCCTTCTGGGTGCTCTGGAGGAAGCCAGACCCCAGGTTTCAGGGGGCCTCAGAGGGAGTCTGTGAACAGGGCTCAGTTTAAAAGGCATTTGGGGTGCATACCTTGTCCAAGGGCTGGGCAGGGCTAGGGAAGGGGCTGAGCTGATGGCCCCAATCTTAGGTCTGTGTCTGTGGGGCAGGCAAATCTATTCACCCCCTTCATTACCTCCTTTGCAGAATCTTGGCCTTGTGGGTCCTCCTGGGCAGTGCTGGGTTGGCAGGATGGGACACTTCTGGGTTTGGCTGCAGGTGGATCTGGGAAGTGGATGTTTCAATGCTGCAGGAGGGTCTCCTTTGAGGGAGCTGCTGAGGTCAGTGAGTAGCTGACTTCCATGCGTGTGGAAGTTCAGTTGGAAAGATGAAAATATATTGGAGATGGTTAGTGGTGATGGTTGTACAATGTGAGTGTACTTAATGACTTTGGACTAGACCTCATTTTTAAAGGTTAAAATGGTAAAATTTTATGCTATGTGGTTTCTGCATTTTAGGGATGGGTGTGGAGGCTGGGAACAGTAGCCTATGATGTAGGGACATGGTCTCAGTTTGTCTAGGCATTGGTTTTGCAATTGGGACAGACATGTAAGAGTAATATTTTTTTTCTGTAGTGGGGGTTGAACTTGGGTCTTGCACTTGCTAGGCAGGTGCTCTACCACTTGAGTCAAACTATCAGCCCTTTTTGCTTTGGTTATTTTGAGATAAGGTCTTGCTTTATGCCCTGGCTGGTCTGGACCTCTGTCCTATTCATGCTTCTCCCTCTGAGTGTGATGACAATGAGGACCACTGATTGAGATGGGGTCTCACAAACTTTTCCCTGAGTAACTAGGATTATAGACTTGAGCCATTGTTCCCAGCCTGTAAGAGCTTTTTAGGCAAGCACTTTACCACTGAGCTACATCCCCAGTCCAAGAGCTGTTTTTCAATGAATGGAGTTGTTGCCTGTCTGGCACAACTATGCTAACAGGTAAGTGGGGGAGGGTATGGAGCCCCTCTCCTTGAGGTCTCGCTCTTGGGGCACATGCCCATTGTGGCCACAGTGTGAGCTCCTTCAGGCCAGGTGGGGCCGGGGGATCCCCTGGAGTCAGTTCCTGGTATGACTGCTTAGTGTTCTGTCTCCTGCTCTCCCAGGGCCTTCTGTGGTGTGCCTCTATGCATGCTGGGGCTGGAGCTAGCCACAGAGATCTGATCATGACCATGGCTTTGATGGTTGAGTCTGTAATGTGAGCTATCAAGTGCAGGCTGGGGCAGCCACCTTCTGCCACATCAAGGCCAGAGAGAGTCTGTGACTGACCAGTGTTGTTCAGGCTGTTTACTTACCCTGTTCTCTCCTCCTCAGCCCCATGCCGGCCTTGCAGTGACACTGAGGTCCTCCTTGCCGTCTGTACCAGCGACTTTGGTGAGTCTACTCTTGTGCTCAGATTCCTGCAGGTGGAACTTTGTTCATGCCTAGGAGTCCTCTCCAGGGCCTTGGAGCACTTCTTGGGTTGGCATTGACTTCCTTTTGGGGGAGGGGGGGTCTTCTGAAGCCACTGGGCATGTTCCCCTTGGAATCACAGGGAAAGGTCCTTTTCCATGCACTATGGGGGCCTCCAGCCCACAGTATAGGACTCTGCACACACGCGTACATGCTTGGCACACACAGGAAAAGCTGGGATTGATATCCCAGGTATCTTTCAAGTGTACTCCCACTGAGCACATGAGCTCACTGCCCCCTCCCCTGGGGACCCTGGAGGAACTTCTCTTCCCAGTGACTCTCTTGGAAGTGCTCTGTGAACACTGCTCTGTTGGCCATACAGAGGCCTCCACCTCTGTACCTGTGTCAGCCTCCACCTTAGAGCTCAGCACATCAGGTCTCCTGGTGGGTGGGGGTTTCAAGTGCCTGGTGGGCTTGAAGTTGGAGGGTAGCAGGCTCCTTGCCTGCGATGTTCACACAACACTCTTGGGGAAAGGTGTGGACCCCAGGATGGTGCTTGCTGACCTGCTGCTGTGGTTGTGGCCATGTTAAGCCAGGGCCCACTGACTCTGCTCTGAGCCCCACCTGAGCTCCAAGGTCTGTGACCTCATGGGCCGGGGGCTCCTTGCTGCTTCCCTCTAGATCTGGCCTGGGCTCAGTGGCTGGGTAGAGGTCTCCCAGTGCAGCAAGATCTATCTTGTGGATTAGCTGTGCTTATTTTCTTGTTCTGACCTGAAGAGAGTAGCATGGCTTCTGCTACAGCCCTCCATGGAAAGAGCACCTTTGTCTGGCGGTATCACTATCAGGGATAGCCCCTCAGGATAAAGCCTTTTGAGCGCCTTCCTAGATAGCAGAGTTTGGGCTCAGCGCCTAGGATGTGTGTAGGGTAACATGTGCTGTGTGCCTCCCTTTGGCCAACAGTGCTCACTGGACCCACTGACCTGTCTCTCTTTTCCTTTACAGTCGTCCGTGGCTCCATTCAGAACATTACCCATGTGCCAGAGCAGCAGGAGTCAGTCATTCACCTGCGGGTGAGCAGACTTCATCGGCAGAAGACCAAAGTCTTCCAGCCAGCTCCTGAGGGTGACAGCCACTGGCAGGGCCATGTCACGACACTGCTGGAATGTGGCGTGCGGCCCGGGCCTGGGGACTTCCTCTTTACTGGACACGTGCACTTTGGGGAAGCGCAGCTTGGCTGTGCCCCACGCTTCAGTGACTTCCAAAGGATGTACAGGGACGCAGAGGAGCGGGGGTTGAACCCCTGTGAGATTGGCATGGAGTGACTTGCAGTGTGACTATGGGTGCTGTCCACCCTCTCCTAATGAGCCACTGCTAGCTGCTGTGGCTGCTCAAGTCCTGATGTGGGCCACAGTCTGGGTGTGCATACTAAGGGCACAGGCCATGGGTTGGGCGCGCAGGCCAGGAACGCAGGCCTGGCTCAGTTCTCAAGCTGGGGAGGTACAAGCTGCTCTGACCCCATGAGGTCCAGCCAAGGACACCCTGACAGATTGGAAATGCTGTATAATGCAAACTAAGTTATTATTTTTTATAAAAAAGAAAATTCCACAGCAAACAAACTCATGTGTCTGAAGATGGCTTGTATGCCATTTAATACCATTTTAAAAATCATCTTAAAGCCATCACATTTGGCCTAATGTCAGTGATGGTCCGTGGGCTTCATGGAAAGCCTGGGTACCATTCAACGTCGTTATTCTTGTAATTGAAACATATGGAGCCAAAAATGTGTTTTATCTTCATTTTGTTTGTACTTTTAAAGAATGAGCTTTGCATCTCTGGTCCTTCTCAGGCTGCAGCAGGTTATTTCCATTCCAGAGAATAAAGACCAGGATCTGACCACACCATAGTGTCTGTCTTGGCCTGTCAGCTGGGCATGCCCGTGTCAGGCCTTCTTTGAGTAGGCCCAGTCCTGCCGTTTGGGGCCTCTTGCTGGACATATCCAGAGGATACTGCTTGGCCTCAGGACATGCTTTCTTCCTTATTCCTGCCCACCATTCCCTTCAGTACCTGCCTGCTCTCTTTCTGTTGACCTAGTCCTGCCCTTTGACCCCAGCTTTCCAAAAATGCCTGAGCCCACAGTAAGTCTTTGAACACCCAGGGCTCGTCTGGGCTGGGGTCCGTGGCCTCCCATGTTCTCAGAGAATGAATCAGTTTTCTGTGGCTATTGTGACAAATCACCACAAATGGAGGCTTAAACTGCAGACCTTTTCCTCACACAGTTCTGGGGGCCATAATCCAAAATTAGGGTGTGGGCAGGCCATGCTCCCTCAGAAAGCTTCAAGGAGGGTCTTTCCTTATCCTTTCAGCTCCTGGGGGTGGTTCCAAGTGTCCTTGGCTTGTGGCTACATCATTCCAGTCTCATCTTTCCTGTCACATGGCTTCTTCCCTGTGTGCATCTGTGTTTAAGGTTCTCTCTTAGAAGGACACAACTATTGGATTTAGGGCCCACTCTAATGACCTGATCTTAACATGACTACATCTGCAAAGACCCTATTTCCAACGAAGGTTATAGATGGACATGAAATTGGGTGGGAGAGACTCATTACATATAGGGGGTTTAGTGGGTAGGAAACAGACCCCACTTTGCTCCTCATTTATGAATCATGTGGTTCTTCCTGTGCAACGACAGAGACAAAGAAGGGTCTAGTAGAGGCTGATGTGATCAGCAAGCGTGATTCAGGCCTTTTCTGAACAAGTGGTTGCACTGAGTGACCTGGGAGGACATTGCACACACTTAGGTGTGCACTAGCTCAGGAGTGTACTGGCTCTGGTGTGTGCCAGCTCAGGTGTGCACCGGCTTAGCTATGTGCTGGCTCAGGTGTGTACCAGCTCATTTGTGGCTCAGGTTATGCTGGCACAGGTGTGGACTGGCTCAAGTGTGTACCGGCTCAGGTTAATCTGGCACATGTCACAACAAGCAGCAGTTTTTCATGGGCCAGAACGTGCAACAGCAGTGTTCTTGTTGGTCCAGACCCTACTCTGACTGGTGATTAAGACACCTTGTACCAGCAGGACAAGGTCACAGCACAGAAGTGCCAAGTTCAGGGCTGGCGGGAGCTGAACCCTCCTGGTTCTTGCTTTGTGGGCTCTAGGAAGTTGCAGAACAGGAATGGCAGGTTTGGCGGCCTCCTGTCATGGAGAGGTTGAGGTTGGTTTTGGGACTTAGATGAGTGACAGAAACTCCTTGGGAGTTTAAAGAAGTACCTTGGGGCCTTTCTCCATGGACACAGGGGCAGAGCAGGACTTGCCAGACAGATAAGTGTCCTCCTTGGTGGGGCCAGGCCTGAGTGCATCCACCTCTCTGACCTGAGCTGCCACCGCCTAGACAACCCCCCACCCCTTGCACCTTTCCCACTGTGCTCTGACAAGCAGATCCTGCCCCCAAAGAGGAGACCAGGCACTTAGAGGATCTCTGGAGACTCCTTCAGGTGAACCCTGCAGGGAGTTCTTCAGGTGGACCCTGCAGTGGCCTCTGCTGTACAGTCTCTGCACGTTTAGGGCTGGGGGACCCCACGAGGCTCACAAATCCGTCACTGTGAGTGATAGTGTGTTGAAGCCATTCTATGTCTCCATCAAGAATATGAAGGGGAGCCCTGCAGGAGCCCTAGTCCACCCTACTGCAGAACCCACCTTCCCTCTTACCAAGCTGCAAATATCTGTCCCACCCCTTATCTTTCCCACCCTACATGTCCTCTCCCCAGAATGTCTAATCTCCCTGCAAGGTTTTCTCCTCTTGCACTCTCCTTCCTCTGCACTCTCCTCCCCCTGCACTGTCCCCTCCTCCTTCATTGTCCCTTCTCCCTGCATTGTCCCCTCTTTCTGCACTCCTCCCTGTTGCACTCTTTGCCTTCTGCTCTCCCCTCCCTCTTACACTGTCCCATCCTCCTGCACTGTTCCCTCCTTCACTGCCTGCCCCCCCACACACTTTCCCATTCCTCTGCATTGTCCCCACTCCTCTTGACACCCTGTCCTGGGGATCTAGGGCTGCTGGACCAGCGGTTCTAACTGCTCTTGCTACACCAGTACTGCCTTCATAAGGCAAGCTGACCTGGCCATTGGGTTAGACCAATATGGGCCCACACAGCTAGCAGTACCCTTTCTCCACCACCAAGGCATGGGCACCCAGCCTTCTAGAAACCTCCACAGTCTACCTGGAGTCTTGGGACCAGGAGGGCAGCCATGCCTCTGGCCTCCACCTTCCTTTTGCCAAGTTCTGGTTCAATCCTGGCTGATCCAGGTGTATTGTGTTGCGACCACCCACAGCAATGGACACTTGGGCTGTTTTCAACTCACAGCCCTAAATCCTGCTCTAGAAAGTTCTGAGTGCTTTCAAGTCAGAGCAGAGCTTTTGTGTGGGTCCCTGGAAAATTCATGGTGGGCAGTCTCCACCCAGGGTCCCTGGTGGATGTCATGATGTGTTCAGAACCACTCCCCACCCCCCCCCCAGCACTGATTTTTAAAGGCCTTTTTTTTTTTTTTTTTAAAGTAACACTATTCAGTGAGTGAGAACATTTTGCAAATAAAGAAAAGTGTAGGGAAGGGATGGATGGCCTGGGGTAGGGAGCTTCACCTCTGGCACATTTGCCAAGATTGCAACAGTGTTTTTCTGACAAGGACATATGCTCATCTATTGAGTCCAGTTTCCTGCAGCTTATCCACATCTGACCTGTGGTATTGGGATCAAGGAACTCACTTGCCATCCCACAACCCTTAATTTTCGGGATGCCTCAGGAATGCAGATTGCAGGGTGACCAGGAGTAGAGGCAGAGCACCCAGGTCTTTCTAGATTTGCTTTCCCCTGCTTTCTGCTTCCTGATGGTTCTAAGACCAATGCTCAGCTGGGGACAGGACAAGGGGAATCTCCTATTGGCAGTTTGTATTTCTTTGATTCCTTGCTGCCGTGTTTCCATCTCTGGTCTCAATCTTGTACATTGTGTATTTGGAGCCTGGTGTGTACCATCTTAACCCGACAGAGGGGAATTACTGTTGCTTGTCAGCTGTGGGCAGTGGTTCTGGATCCAAGTTCTCCAGTGGACCCAGGGCCCTGCAAGGCAGAAGAAGGAGGCAGGAAAGACCCAGAGAAATGAAGCATTAAGAGGATTCAGCCAACCTGAAAATTAAGGAAGGGGTTACCAGCTTAGGAGTTTGGGCACCTCCAGAAGCCAGAGAAAGCAAGGAAACAGGAACCAGACCTGTGACACTTTGATTTCAGGCCACTGTGACTCACCTCCAGAGCCTGGCAGTGATACATCTGTGTTGGTAGGCCTTTGAGCTCACACTTTGAGAGGGTCCTGAGAGTGGTAGATTACAGCAGTCACAGGACAAATCACACACGCATGTGGGAGCGGGTGGTCCCTCCAGGGGCTTATGCATCCCCTGAAGTGCATTGGAAATGCTGCGTTTTCACAGCTCATAACTTTTAGCAGAATCTCGAAGTGGAACATGTCCCTGTGCAGACTGTACCCCAGGGCAGGTATGGTTTTCTCCCTTGTTTGTAAAGGATTGCTTGCCTCCCCTCCATCCAGTGTGCATATATGTGTATGCATGTATGTGTGTATGTGTTTTAACCAACACACAGGGGTCACAAGGAGAGTCCTGGCTCACCCTTATTCTCTCTGTGTCCTGGGACGCCCTCCTCTTCCCAGCTGTCATGTGGGTATGTTTCCTGGGTTGGCAGAACAGGCCTGGAGCTCCCCCAGTCTGGAGGGCGCTCCAGACTGCAGGGATGGCCTAGCACTGAGGTATGAAGTCCAATGGGGCCACAGTGCCAGGTTCCCAGACCCACTCCTGCAGCCACACCATCTGGGGAGGACCTGCCAGGTCAGAGACATGGGCTTTGGTCCCACGGGTGGGGGCCGGGGAGCCCTCATTAGTACTGCAGCTGACACTGAGTCTGCCATCATGCTAATTGATTAAACTGTTTAATGCATGCTGGCATGGTGGGAACCAGCCCCAGACAGACTGTTTGCTTCTTTTCTGCAGAGTAAAATTCGGGACAGCTTCTGTGAGGATAGTAGCCCCAGAGTTTATCAGTGAGAAGTGGTCATGTACTGGCCCAGACTAAGTGCACCCTCCACCCCCTTGGCCACTTCGTTTCTGCTGTTGTGCTTGCAACTCGTGAGGGTCCTGAGAGGGGCTTGTGAGATCCCAGGATCCTCCTCACTGACAACTTGTTTGGCAAGTGGAGGAAGACCCACTATTCATGGCACATTCCAGGGCCTGACTGTGGGGAAAGTCCACTTGCACAATAAACAAATCCTTGTCACAGGTGGCGAGGTGACTTACTTCAGGAAGGGCACAGGTGCAGTGTCCATTGAGCTACTGTTTTTTGTCAGGGGTGGGGCTGTGAGCAGAGGCCAAGAGATACTGCCCCCCTCCCACTCGAGAACCTCCAGGAGAAGGCATATACTGGGCAGGGTCCAGGGACCGGGGTGTCATTGTATGGCTCCTGGGGTTCTCTGCTACTTCCTCTCTCTCCTGGGAGGGTTCCCGACCCTACCTCCCCCACATTCCCACCACAGCATTGGCCCAGGATGGGGATCTGGGCTTCCCATAGAGGCTTTGAGTCTTGGGAAGGGGCTGAGCCTTGGCTTCCAGCGTGTTGCTTGGGCTTGGACATGGGATTCAAACCTGCAGGAAGGACAAATTTCTGAGAGAATATGTGGCTCTGTGAGCAGGACATGGCTCTGGGACATGTGGCTCTGTGTGGGGGTGTGGCCCTGGAAGGCAGTGGTCCTAATAGAGGACATGGCCCCGAGACAGGATGTGGCCCGGGGAGGACTTGGTACTGAGGTGGGGCAGGGCCCAGGGGAGGAAGCGGCCCTTAGGAGGACAGGGATCTGAGGAAGACATGGTCCTGAGGGAGGACATGGTCCTGGGGAGGATGACATGGTCCTGGAAAGAACATGGGCCTGGGGAGGACGTGGGCCTGGGGAGGACGCGGTCCTAGGGAGGGCATAGCCCTGGGAAGGTGATGGCTTTGGGGAGGTCATGGTCCTGAGGGAAAGCTTTTCAGAGAGTATGTGGTTCAGCCCAGTAAGGAGCAAGGCTGTTTAGGGGCTCTGGCCTCTCCACTCTCATGCGGGAGCCACATGGGGGACGCTGGAGAACGTGAGGAATCCAGAGTCAACACTAAACCATTGTGCACTGCCACCCAGGCGGGTGATGATTTATAAAAACAGTGGAGGTTTGGTTGGTATCGGGGTGGTGAGGTCACGGCTGCTGGGGGCTTTGGAATTTCATCTTTAGAAGAATTTTGCTTACTGAGCCACATATTTCCCTAGTCATCAGTTTGATCACAGGCAAGATGAAAAAATGGCTAAAGTTTAAAAGGGAACAAAAGCACCCTGAGGGCTCTGTGTGAGGGCAGGATGGAGGCCCTGGGGCTTGTGGCCTGGGAAGGGAAGGCAGAAAAATGGGACGTCCATCTGGGTCCCCGAGCATGTCTGCTGTGTCTGTGTGCATCTGTGTCTTGTCTCTGTGTGTCTGCTTGAGTGTCTCTGTGTGTGTCTGTGTGAGGAGTATGTGGGGTTCCCACCCACAAGAACCCCATCCAGGCACCCACCCCTCTTACTAAGTAAACAGGGTCAGAGAGGCACCCAGGTCATCATTCTGGCCTGGGCTCCATGCTCCCCACCCTTGGGAGCCACCCTGTCTGGCTGGGCTAGGTCCTGACATCTCCTTCATGGTGATTCCTGTTGTCCACCAAGGTTCCACTTTTCTGCTGGCCCTAGGAACATTCCTTCCCTGATCTGAAATCAATCTCCAGGCTCCTCTCCTTCCTGTATGAGGGACCCCTTATCCTCATCTTGCTGTCAGCTGGAGCAGAATATGCCCTGTGTGGTGTGGGCAGGTGGGGCCAAGGAACCAAGGGAGGCCACCCTGGATGGTGGACAGTGTCGTGGGGCCTGAACAAGAAAGCCCTCTTGTCATCTGACTGGTGGCAGGGCTTGTGGGTGCACTGAGGAAGTGTTGGGAACCCAGTCCTCAGAATGCAGGCACTCTCAGAGCAGTCTCTCTACCCCTTGAGCCTCATCTCAGATTATTTTGGAGACGGGGTCTCACAAACTATTTGTTTGGGTTGGCCTAGAACTGTGATCCTCCCCATCTCAGTCTCCCAAGTATCTAGGCTTACAGGCATGAGCTGCTGGCACCTGGCTCCTCAGGACGCTCTTGGGGAGGGATGGAGGGAGTGTCTCGCCTGTGCATTGGTCCTGCCTACTCCAGGAGTTTGGGAGGCAGAATATCAGAATTGGCTGCACATTTAGAGTTTGGAGTCACTCTTGAGTAGTTTCCAGATAAGGGGATACCCCAACACTGTTGGATATAGTGCATGGCCTTTGAGCAATCAGCTCACATGATTATTCTCCAAGTGGTATCTCAGATGTTGGTCCTCTTCCTCCTATGGCCCTGTTTTGATCTTTATTTTCCCTTTCAGGGGATGGGATGCCTGGGACAGGGAGATATAAGGAGGCTGGGTAAGGAACAGGGGTCTCATATAAGAGAGCCTGGCACTGAGGAGATCTCCCTTCCTGTCAGGGGCCTCCACCATCTGAGTTTACTAAAATCTGAGTGAAATCAAGAAAACACAGACACCATAGAAACAGTCAAAGGCACATTTCAAGGGCATAGTGATCATAGATGGTAGGTACCTAGCCATTTGGTCACTGAGGTTGGGCACTGCTTACACTGGCATGATATTCAGGGCCACCCATGGCCATGTTTCCATGGCCCTGACACTGTCATGTGGCAACTGACTAGGTAAACAGGGTCTGTGGAGGGTTGATCAGGGAAGCTGTTCTCATGAGAAGAAGCACATACTAGGTGCTCAGTGCACACAGTAAGTGCTCATCAAGAGGCTGAGTGGTTTGGAAGGGGGAGGTTGGGTGGGAAGCCACTTGTCTGGCTCCACCTGGAGCCTCTGTCCACCTTGGTATGACACTTTGAGATGTGGTCTAGGCCACAGACAGCTGCTTCCTTTGTCTTGACCATACCTGGCTCTGGGGACACAGGGAGATGCTGGCTCTGCCCAAGGAACATCACAGGGGCCTGTGCTCTAACTGGCTCTTCCTCCATGTGGTTCCACCTAGTATAGGCTGCACTGGGAGACAGACACCTGCTCTGTTCCCTTGGCTTCAGGAGCAGCTCACTAGAGCTGCCTGGCTTGTGTTTTCCTCCTGAGGGTGTCCACCAGGCCTCCACCTCTGTTTCACATTTGGGAGTGTAACCTTGCAAGGAGCTCAGGTGGGGTCCCTGACCCCAGCTGCAGGGTGACCCCAACCATGACCTGTGAGTTTTCTGCTCTCATGTCTGGACCCCAAAGCCTCTGGTCTTGCTGGCATGGCTGTCTGTTGGACAGTGGTCCTAGGATTGCAGGAGACCCTCCCCAGCAGACTCCTGTGAGTCTTGGGCTGCAGGGAGGAGAAGTATTGGCAGCGGGTTGGCCAGAGGAGAGGGAGGTCAGGCTGACGCCCACCAATGAGGAGAACATGGGCCCGCTGCCCAGTCTCCAGCAATGCCTGGGGTCCCTGAAACTCTAAGGAGGTTGGTCTGACCTCTTTTGGGAAGTGTTGCTTCACTGAAAGGCCATACAGGTGTGGAATTCCACCCCAAATGCTGTTGTCACCATCGCAGGAGGGCTGGGCAGGTGGGTGCCTGCTGGGAGTCTGAATGACCAGCGACTCAGATGTGTCAGCCTGACCTTGCCCACAGCCCCAAGGTACCTAGGGAAGCCTGGCTCTGCTGGCTGTTCCCTGCGAGCTCCTAGAGTCTTTAACCTGCTGGTCTCATCCTGTCAAACAGGCACAGTAGAGTGCAGGAGGGTACAGCCTTTGCTGAGGAACACCATGCTTTCCCCCATTCACACCTCGCTTTACTCACACCTCAGTCCACCTGCTCAGTACAGCTCTCCCTCTGTCCCCAGAACGAATCTGAGAACTCCTGCCCTGCCTGACCCTTAACTGCAGGCTGAGCCCTCACGGGCTCCCAGCTACTGCTACCCAAGACCCCTACCAAATCAAAGTCAGGGAGGACACAAATGACACACTGTAAGCCACTGGCATCTTGGGTTTTGTGCCCATCAAAACCAACCCATGCAGCTCCCTGCATGGGTATTTCAAGGAGTGGGCAGAAATGGAAAGCAGAGTCAGTATGGGGAGGGAACGAGGCTCAGTGGGCCCCAGGCAGAAAAGCTACTTTCTGGTCCCCAGCCCCTGAAAGAGGCACTGCTGCCCTTCCCATTCAGGAAGGGCTGAAAGCAGGGTCTTGGCTACATTTCTGTAGAGATGGACATTTGGATCCTGTGCACAGAGATATCCATGCAAGGTCAGCAGATATCAGATGCTTGTCCTGTTCTGTGAAGCTGCTGACCCCAGAGGACACTCTGGGGTAGAGAGGTAGAGTGTGAGCTCCCTTCCCTCTCCTTGTTTTTCTTGGCAGCCAGATACTGACAAGTGCACCTCTGCCCCTTGGGTGGTAAGTGGGGTGGCTCAACATATACTGGCTATAGGCCAGAGAGGGACTGGTGCAGGGAGGGCAGACCCCAAAGACTTATATGGAGCATATTCTGAAGGATTAGGCAGGGCAGACCCCAAAGACCTATCTAAGGCAAACTTGAAGGCCCAGGAGAGGGCAAAGCGGGGTGCAGGAGGAGAGGACCACCCCCTAAGATAACTCAGACCCACTGGTCAGCAGGGAGACAAAGGACCTCTCCATGTTCCTTATCCAGCAGGATGGCCTCATGCCAGTTCATTGTAGGCCCCATTTGCACAGGGAAGGTAGAGCCACATAGTCATGGTAATTTTGGCTGACTGAGGAGGAGTCAGTCCCTTAGCCTGGAGAGTGCAGCCTAGGGAGCCAGGAAGGAGCTGGTGACAGCATAGGTGCACTTATTAGGGGACCTGGAGCTGCATGCAGGCACCCTTTTACAGCTCATCCTACCTGGTGGCACAGCAGGGTTTTGCCCATCCCCTTAACTGAGGGAAAGAGCCTGCTGCATGAGCTGATGACATGGGGCCTATGGAAATCACTTCCTAAGGGGAGGTTGGATCCCAGGTGACCAGGAGATGTGTTGCAGGCCCAGCCCTCTGTGGGGCAGTGAAAGTTGTAGGGGTCAGATAAGGACCCGAACTATGGTGGCTTGTCCTTCCTCCCTCCCAGCTCTAGGGTACCCCGTGTCTCCAATTATAATGCTCCCTTTTCTGGTGGGAAAAGGGACCTTGTGGGCAGAAGCAAGGGCAAAGGGAACTGTGTTGTAAGAAATATCACGACACCTTCCTTTGCCATCACTACTGGCTTCCAGCCCCACCAAGGCCCTATTTGTATTCCCCTTTTCTTGGGCTCTCGAAGATTGAGGAGTGGAGTGCACTGATCCCTCAGTGCCTTCCACGGAGTTCACAAGCTGGGCTATGAGACAAAGTCATGCTTAGAAGCAGGCAAGGTCCACAAGGCCATGCAATGACTGGAGCTGGAGTTGACAGTCTCACCAGGGTTTTCAGAATCAGTTTTCCTGAGGTGTAAATGATACATGACAGACTACATGTACTTATGGTTGATAGGTTTTGATGTGTGTGCACCCATGGACCATTGCCACCATCGAGATAATGAACACGTCCGTCACCCAATAAACTCCCTTCTGCCACTTTGCAGCCTCCTTCAGAGGTGACCCCTGATGTGCTTTGGTCCTTATGGAATGGCTTGAGGTGTATTCCTTCCTCTTTAATATCTGGGACATTTGTATGGAAATGGCATTACTTCCTTTCTAAATGTGCTATGGAATTCATTGGCAAAGACATCTGGGCCTGGCACTGCCTTTGTGGGAAGGATTTTAAGTACAAGTTCAGTTTCTTTAATAGATATGGCAACTCATGTTATTTATTTCTCTACACTGAGATTTGATAAGTTGGTGTCTTTCAAGGAATTTTATCTATGTTTCAAATTTACTGTTACAAAGTTCTTCATACTATCTCCTTGTTATTCATTAGATGTCTGTAAAGACTCTAGTGGTGTAGCACTTGTGTGTGTCTTTGTTTAACTTGTGGACAAAAACATATAGACAGGTGCAAAAAATAAACCCTCTTTTGCAACCCAGAACTCATTGTATAGTGTGTGTTTTAATACATGTAAGAAGGAATATGGTGGGAAAAGAGACTCTAGTTGGCATCCCTTCTCTCATATCTGATACTGGTAGTGCTTTCTCTACCCTTTGTCTGTCTAAACCAATTTAAAAAATCTTTTCAAAGAATCAGCTCTGGGCCACATTGATTTATCTCTTTTTTAATTTCTGCTGTGGTCTTCATTTCTTTTTTCTGCCTACTTTGGGCTTCATTTGCTCTTACTTTTCTAGTTTCATAAAGTAGAAGTTGAGGTTGTTTTAGCTCTTATTTTCTAATATGAACATGTTAATGCTATGAATTTTTCTATAAGAGTGCTTCAACTGCAAATACCAACACTTATGTTTTCATTTTATTGAGTACAATATACTCTTAATTTTTTTGATTTGTGGATTTTTAGAAGTAGGTTAATTCTCAAATACTCAGCATTTTCCAAATATCTGTTGGTTGTTGATTGCTAACTTAATTCCTTTGTAGTGAGAGAATAAACTTTGTTTGATTTGAAACTTTTAAATGTATTGAGGTTTGTCCGTGGCCCACAATGCCACAAGGCAGAATCTTGGTACAGACTCTACATGCTTGAGCACTTACGTCAGTGTAATTCCATTTCTACCATGGTGTACGCTACCATTATATACAATTCACAAATCAGAATAGTCAACATTAAACAGCCAGTTATATGTCAAAGATGTTTAAATAATAATAATCTGTCTGGTGCTCTTGACTTCTGACTACCAACCCTGCCCTCTACCTGGTGTATGGGTCTACACTAGACAGGGCTGTGCAGGTTGTGAGTGGGGTGGGAACGTGGGAAGGTGCCACCCCCTTCCCACTGTTGAGCCTCCTCAGGCTGGAGCTTCCCTCAGCTGGGCAATCCTCCTGGGGCTGTCGTTGGTGAGTTTCCCTCACAGGTATTGCTCAGGTCCTCAGACAGACACCAAGTGCCAGGAAGATGGAGTACGTGGGCTTGGAGAAATGAGGCATTTCTCCAAGAATTGTAAACATCAGTGACAAAACTGTCTCAGAAAAAGCGTTTATTGGGTAATGTTCTCAATAATTGCAGCAGACTAGTGGGTTTTAGTAATGTTTGCAAGGGTCAAATCAGTACATCTTACTTACGTACTGTGTTAGTTTCTAGGGCCACCATAATAAAGTACCAAAAGCTGGTATTGGGCAGATCTGGATGTCAAAGTGGGAACTAGGTGTCCCTGGGCCAGGACATGTCTGTCATGGCTCGGGGGACCCTCCTGCCTCTTCCTGACTCCCTGCTGGTCATCCTGCTTCCCCCTCAGCATGTGGACACCTTGCTCGCATCTGGAGTATTTCTTTACATCGCTTTTCTGTGTCTGTCTCTGTGTCCAGATAGCCCCTTTTTATAAGGACTCCAGTCATTTTGGATTGAAGCCCATCCCGATCAATTAATGTGATTGAATCTGTGAAGGCCCTATTTCTAAATATGGTCAGGTCCTGGGGTCCTACCTAACTGCTTGTTTGTGGAGCTCTATGTGGCACAGCTGCTCCAGCACAGTGACTTGGTTCCATGTTAAGAGCATGGTTTAACAGCGAAGCATTTGTGCTTGCTGAAGTCTCAGCCCTGTGGTGCTACCTATGCCTGTGTTAAAACTGTAGGTCATACAAACAACAACAATACCATGATTAGAAAGATGAAGAAACCACTTGAGTTATGTCAATTTCCTGATTTTATGTGACCTCGGGGTTTTTTGTGTGTCTAATGTTTAAAACAGTAAAACACAGTATGTTTTAACTTTCCATTGTTGTGACAAAGACACCTGAGACCATCACTCTACACAGAGAAAAGATTGGTTTTGATTCACACTTTTGAAGATTTCTCCATGATCATTGGTCCTGTTTGGTCCTGCGGTGGCACAGTGCATCACGGTGGAAGTGCATGGTAAAGCAAAGTCACTTACCTCATCAAAGAGGGAGCAAAAAGAGATCAAGAAGGGGGCAGGTGAGATGGCTCATGACTGTAATCCCAGCTACTTGGGAAGTGGAGATGGGAGCATGGAGGTTGGTGGCAAAAAGTTAACAAGACTATCTCAAAGAACAAGCAGGCATGGTTGTGCACACCTGCAATCCCAGTTATGGGAGGCAAAGGCTGGAGGGCTGATGTCGGTCCCCAGCCTAGGCAAAAAGCTAGACTCTACCTGAAAAATAACTAAGCAAAAAGGGCTAGAAGCGTGGCTCAAGTGGTAGAGATCTGCTTAGCAACCATAAAGCCTTGAGTTTAAACTTCAGTACTGAAAAAAAAAAGATGGAGGGGGCCAGAATCCCACTGTCCCCTCTAAGGCATGTCCCCAGTGACCTAAGACCTCCCACTAGGTCTTACCTCTGAAAGGTTCCAACCTGGAACAGCACCACTCTGGAAAGCAAGCCTCCCATGGCCAGTGGCGGACACTCATCCAACCATGACAGATTGTAAACTATGAGGTGCGCTGTTCATTTGATAAGTCAAATCTTAGTTTGTGTATATGAAACACTGGTTTTGATGACTTTTAAAACAGAAATGTAGTATTATTCTTACATCGTTGTTTTTAAACTAATGGACAAGAGAAGAAAATAAAATACTGTGTTGGTAGTAGTTTGTAGCAACTGCTTTAATTTCATCAGTATTTACTTGCTAGCCACTGGCTTGTCCCCCACCACGGCGATGGGATGACTTTCCATATGATGACTGTGCATCCTTGTCCAAGCCAGGACTGGGAAGGTGACAGTATTTGCATACATAATTAAGTTATAAGGTGGACATTAGGTGGCCTTAGTTCGTCTGGTGTCCAAGAAGATAGCACAGGTATGGAGTGGAGCCATATGAAGACAGCAAGGGAGCTGGAGCACCATGGGCAAGGGCAGCTATGAGCACAGAGCTGGGGAGGCAGGGTCTTCAAGCAGAGCCAGCACAGGTCGCTAGCTCGATGATGGTCTCTCAATTCAGTCTCAGTCTCCAGAATGCTGAGACAGTGTGCTTCTGTTGTTTTAGGCCACCTGGCTGTGGTCATTTGTGACAGCAGCTGCAGGAACCCCCTCGGGACCCACCCACTGCAGGATTCTGGACTCCTCAAGGCCCTGAGCTGGTACATGGGGGCTGCGTGAGGCGTCAGCATGGGAGGTGGAAGCTGCCCCACTTCCCCCTGCAGCAAGAGCCCTCAGTGACTTGGGGTGAGAGCTGCCCAGGACACAGAGCTGCTCATTTGGTGGCCCTGCCCCTCCTGCACCCCCTCCTGGGCCCTGGGAGAGGCATACATAACACAGGTGTCTCAGGGGGAGCTGAGCATGACAGTCCTCACTACCCTTTTCTTCCTGTGTGCCACCTGTTGCCCTCAAGGGGCCACCGTGGAGAATGAGGAAGGGTCCAGGTGGACTCAGCTGTGCCCGTGGCACGAGGGATGGTGAATCGATGGGTGGGGGAGCATCACATGCGCTTGCACAGTGCAGTGGGAGGGACAGGCAGCCAGAGCAGAGAAGCATCTACTGTAAGGAGAAGGCAGAGGGAGACGCTGAGATTCCAAAAACGAGGCTTCGTACTTCCAGACGGCACATTCAAAACCATGAGAGAAAAGGTCAGGAAAGTTAAGGAAGGACAAAATTCATCATCACCTCATCACAGAAAAACATTGTTGATGTTCTGAAATTGCCTCCTGGCAGACAGCATCTCTGAGCACCTGAGTCTTGTTTTCTGTGCAGGAATTTCATAGGAACACTGGTGTTTTGGAATGAGAAAAAGGTCAATGAGGGAGCTGGGGTGGGGGTGCAGGAACGGAACAAGATGAGTACAGGGATAAGAAGCGTGCACGAGGTAGGCAGGCCATGCTCTCTGCAGGCTGGGTTGGACCAGGCCTCTGGAACTCCTAGACCACCAGATTATGCCTCTGAGTGCCTGGGATGCAGTGGTTGATTTTGGGTGCAAACAAAGCCCCTCCCCCCTAGTGAGAGCTACACCACTGTCACCCTCATTTAACAAGTGAGGAAATCATAGCCCAGAGAGGGTGAGCTATTAGCTCAAGGCTACACAGCTGATAAGTGGGTCACTCAGAATTCTCACTCAGCATTGGGACCTGTAGCAGGTATGTTTGCATAGCTGAGCGAATACTTAAAGAGAAAAGGTTTATTTTGGTTCACAGTTTCAGAGGTTTCAGCCCATAGTACTTGGCTGTGTTGTTTCTGGGTCTGGGGTGAGGCAGAACATGGTGGCAGTACTATGTGGAAAAGGTGGGTGTTCAGCTCATGGCAGACAGGAAGCTGCCATGAGAATGACAGAATGACAGAAAAGGGCCAAGGACAGGATACAGCTCCCAAAGCCCCCACCTCCAAAAGTTTCTAGAACTTCCCAAAATAGCACCATCAGCTGGAGACCAAGTCCCCCAACACATGAGCCTATGGGGGACATTGCATATCTGATCATAGAGGACATTACCTGTGAACTAGGAGTGACAGATCTTGACTTCTTCATCCCTTGCTGGGTGCCAGGAGCGAGGTCTCCCCTATTTTACATCCCAGCCACTCAGGAGCTGCAGGGGTAGGTAGGTAACTCTTGTCCAGGGCACTGACCAGAGTGATCTGTACCCAGTGGGGCTGCCTGGCCTGGGGCATCCCATATACTTATTCGGCCAAGCTCTCTTGCTGATCTGACCTGGCTGGAGCCAACTGTGCTGGCTTTACCTCACAGAGCCCTGGTGCACAGCCACTCAACCCAGCAGGAAAAGGCATGCTCCACCTCCACTGCCTGCTCCAAGACCACTGGGGATACTTGGACCTCAGAATGAGTGGACCTCCCACCTTTGCAGAACAGGAAACAGGATGGTCATCCCCAGGGCCATCAGCCAAGGACCATGATAGGGATGGGGTCTTTCTTCAGGGTAGCACATGTCAGGTGGGTGGCTCCACACACATCTGTCTGAGCTCCCAGCTTGGGGGCTGGTGTCATGGCCCGGGAATGCAGGAAGAAGTCTGGGAATCTGGCATGAGGCATGGCAACACTCCAAGAATGTACCTTGTGGACAGATAATTATGCACGTGGGGAAGAGGCTAACGAGCCCCGTGGACTCTCGATTTTATTAGTCTCACTGAGAGCAAGGGCAGAGGCAACAGCCTCAGCCTCTTCGGAGCCACAGATGCCTGTGCCCACCTCTGCTTGAGTTTGGTGTCCAGAAGGGACCATCCTCCAGGGTTGAGGGTGCCTGGGAGTGGGTGGCTGTGGTGGTTGGGCACCTGCTGTGGCCTGAGGAAGGACAGTCAGGCTAGGGCCAGTGCTGTCCAGACTGAGCTCAGCACCAAGGCCTGACATGGGCTGAGGAGCCAGGGTGGCAGAAGGCAGTGGAGGGGCTGGATGGGCTGAATGGCCCTGTTGTGCAGCGTGAAGCCAAAAGACCAAAGAGCAGGCCCAGCTGGGAGAGACATGCGTTTGAACCGCTGTTCCGTTTCAGAAGACCTGGAAGTCCATCTGCGACCCAGCAGATAGCAGTATGGTCTCTCTGTTCAGAGGCCACCTGGTGACCTTTGGGGTCATTTCTTTCAGAGCTGTCTTAAGCCACATGTCTCTGCATGTATGTTTCCATGTGTAAACATGCCTCTCTGTGTGTATCCATGTGTAAGCACATGTCTGTGTGTGTGTCTGTATGCACTCACATAAGTGGGGTCATGTTGCACAGTTTGAACAGTTTCACTGTATAAAATATATACAATGTAAAGTTTCCCATTTCAGCATTTACAGTGCACAGTTTGGTGGCACTAAGCCATGCATGCTGCTGTGCAGCTGTCACACTGTCCATCTCTAGAACTTTGTGATTTCCCAAACTAACTCTGTCCCCATTAAACATGGACCCCACCCCTCCCTGAGTCACTACCATCCTCCTTTCTGTCTATGTATGTGATGGCTTGGGGACCTTGTGTGAATGGAATTGCAGGGGTTCCTCCTTTTGTAATGGCTCATTTCACCCAGCAAGATGTCCTTGAGTCCATCCACATTGCAGTGCTGTTCAGAGTTTCCCTCCTCTTAATGTTGAGGCCATGTTTCACCCCCACACTCTGTGGCTATTGTGAACCACACCGCTGTGAACATTTGTGTACAAATATAGGTATATTATGATCCAGGTGTCATGGCACACACCTATAAACCCAGCCTTGGGAGGCCGAGACAGGAGGATCAGCCGGGTCTACATAACAAGACTTTGTCTCAAAATAAGTATTGGTATATTGTTTTGTATGGAGCAAGGTAACATGCATTTACTTTAAAAACACCCTTGCTTTTCTGTTGGACTCAGGGCTTGGGAGAGCTAAACAACCTCCAGGGTTTCTACAGCTCTCCATAGCACACTTGAGGTCTTGCTGAGGAGGGTCCAGGCCCTTTGGCCTGCAATAGAGAAGCAGGCAGATGTGTGCTGCCCCAGCTCAGGAGCTGTTCCAAGGCTGGGATTGCAAATGGCTCCTGTTCCCCCTGCTGTCTGAGAATGAAAGAAGAAGGTGATGACTCCATACTGTACCAGGGCTGGGGGAGGAAAGGGCACAGGATTCCTGAGCATGGCCCCAGCCAGGCTGACCTATGGGAGAGTGACCACTTTGTGGGCTGGTCAGGTGGGGCTTCCCTGGGCCCAGAGCCTCTGCTGGCCTCTGACCCTGCAGCAGGTGAGCCCGGAGAGGTGCCCACAGGCTGCCTTGTGCACCTGTGCCATTTTGTTTCTGCAGTGTCTGTACGCACGATGTGGCCAGTTTGTAATAGGATGAGCCCTATTTTAAGTCACTTCTCCTTTCTGTCTTATTAAGAGGGTGTGGCAGACAAAACATCAAGGTAGAAGTAGCTAGGCAGTAGCAAGTTTCCCAGTTTAATCCAACAGGAGAACTTATGACTAAGCTAAGAAGCTGGCCACAAAGGGTCTGCAGAAGGGTGGGAGGGCACCTGAGGGCCCAGCCTTGCCTGGGGTGGGGTGGGGACACCTGGAAAGTCTAGGGGAGTCCCAGGAATTCAGGCTTCAAATCCCTGAGAGCTGTGGAGCCAAGGGACCTGAGCAGCACCGTGGACCCTGTGGGTGGTCCTCTCCCCACACCTGACCTCTACTTGGCCCCTCGTGAGATGCTGAACCTGATTCCAGGGCATATGTACTTATGTGGGTGTATGTGCAAGTGTGTGTGCATGAAAATCTCCAGCAACAACTGAATTTTTCATCCAGAAACGCATGCCCTCCCTCCAGAGGGGTGTGGCTTGGCTAGTGGGAGATGCAGAACCCCTGGTAGCCCACTCTTGAGAATTGATATTGGGAGCCTGTTTCTAAAATCACAAAATAAAAATGTTGATTGTCTTCCTGCAGCCTTGTTTGTGACTGAGGGGCGCTATTCCAATCTTTTCCTGTAGATCACTGAGGACATTTTCCCCACTCATGTACACATGCTGTGCATTGTCAGGTTTCCAAAATTTGTATCATGTTTACCTGTGTTGTTTTCTAGCTTGTTTTTTTAAAACTTGAATGCCTTGTGCTGAGGCCCTGGGGCCCTTGTACCAGCTGCTCTCACCCACACAAACCCCATGGCCCTTGACGCTGGACCTGGCCCAGCCTGCCCCACACTGGGGTCTTCAACTCTCCACTTCTAGCCACCCCAGTGGGGTCTTCACTCTCCACTTCTAGCCATCCCAGTGCTGGGCATCTGAGGCCTCTGGGAGGCCAGCTGCCCCATTTCATGTTGTCTGCTGCCTTTGAAACCCAAGAAGTCTGGTGATAATAGGCCAGGGACAGAAGCTGGCCTGCTGCTGATTAGCATTTGACATTTTGCTGGCCCCATGTGGGGGGAACCATAAAAAGCTATTCATGTGGCACAGGGTGACTTCAAATGCAGTCCCCCCCTCCTTGGGCTGCTCAGGCCCCCTCAGGCAGCAGAGGGAGGTGAAGGTGCAGAGCTGGAGGCTGGTTAGAGAGAAACAGGCAACATTCCATGGGCATGGAGGCAGGACTGGGTGGCCTGTTTCCCTAGGAGGCGGGGTCCAGGGCAGTGCCCACCCTTGAAGGCTAGGAGCCTTGTGGGCATGTGTGGGTAGGAAATGATGGCTCTGGAGCCGAACAGGGCACCAGCCTCAGCTGGAAGGACTTGTAGCCCTGTGCTTCCAAGGGTCAAAGCCCTCTAGCTCCCTTCTGCCCACTGAAGAAGAATAAGCCACTCAACAGTGCTACATCTGGGGACACTGTGGTGGGGCCTGACAGTGCTCTCTCTTCCAGGTCTTTGTGGCTCATTTTGGGAGGATTTTGCCTTGATTTTTTTTTTTCTGTGACAACTGAACGCACAGTTTTTACCTTTTATTTGTGGGGAGATTTTGGTTCAGTCTACCCAAAACTGGAGACTCCCGAGACACCATTCACGAGAATGGACAGTTCTGCCTTCTTGAGAAGGCCATATCTCAACACAAGCTGTCAGGCCTTGGAACACAAGTGAACATCCAGTGCCCCCATGCTGATGGCCAGCCCCTGAGTGCTATCACTGTGCCCCTTTGCACACTGCCCCCCATTCCACACCATGGGGCACTGAGGGTTTGCAGGGCATAGAGCTTGGGCCCCACTTCCTCCTGCAGATGTAGCTATGGCCCAGAGAAACTTGCTGCTCCCAACACAAGTGCAGTCTGTCTATACCACAGGTTCCTGCTCAGCCTAATAAGGGGTTAGCTCTGATGGGGCCATGGTGTGGATGGGCTTCAAAGATCTGTCATTAAGTGAGAGATACCTATTTCCCTGAGGTGCCCTGGGTAGGCAGGTCTACAGACAATGCTGGTGGCCTGTGGGACCAGGCAGGAAAGGAGCCCATCTTCTGGGTAGATGGAACAACTTGGCACTGAATTGTGAGTGGATTCAATGCCACTAAGTTGTACACTTTGGTATGGCCATGTGCACATGTGCTGTTGCCCTACATGTCCTGGAGCCAAGGAGCCAGGCCTCTGGAAACACAGGACTTTCTTTTTCGCCCCAGTGCTGCCCAGGGAGTCCTGGGTCTCTGAGTCTCTGTGTGGGAGGGCTGGGGGCTTAGTGCTGTGGTGTCTGGGTGGCAATTATAAAGAGTGTGTGGGATGGAAAGATGGGTGCAGCCGCTGGTGACTCAGTCCCAAGTGTATAGCCCCAGAAAGTCATCCCTAGCTGAAGTCACTTTAGCAGGAAACTTCGAAACTACCTGGGATGGGAGCCAAGCACATGTGAATTCTGTCCTTCTACAAACTCATCCTTTGTACCATGACTCATAACAGGCCTTAAAGGAGGAAAGAGATAGCAAATGAGTTCTCCTTAAAGTCAATTCTCCTCCAAACTCCAAATCAAAACCCCCACAGGAACCACCTCTTGGGGTGCCCTTTCCTTCTTCAGAAACAAGATGGCTGTGCTGCATCATGCTTACCCAGAACAGCTTCTGGTAGGGAAAGGCCTCACCCATCTGCCTTTTGAGTTGGGATTGGAATCAACACTGTCTTCCTGGGTCCAGGGCCAAGTTGGAGGGGCTGCACTTCTGAGCAGTGTGGCCAGAAGAGGTACATATTGAAGATAAACCAAAGCCCTGTTGTCTGTGAGTAGTGGTGGGCATTGTCCGGGCCTGGGCTTAGCCAGGCCTGGCACCTGTCTAGTTTCTGTGTGGTGTCATTAAAAAGTACATGATATATGGAAGTAGTGGAGAGATAGTTCCTAACTATGGAAATTCTGTTTTTTGCAGTGGTAGGGAGAGTCGAGAGTCAGGAGCTGTGCTTGTGCCCTGGCCAGCAGTTCAAGGGAGCACATGGTCTGGAGTGACTTCTGGCTTTGTCCCCACAGAGGGAACACTGGACACAGCTTTGCCAGGCACAAAAGGGCCCTGGAATCTCTGCCTCAGGTGCTATTTTCAGGGGAGGTCCCTGTGGATGGCAGCACTTTTGCCAGAGCTGGTGACAAGTGCCAATGCTGGGGGACAATCCTCTTGTTCCTTGGAGGATCAGACCTGCCACTGAGGGCTAAAATGAGACAGTAGGGATGAGGGGACACCCGGCAGGGGTTGGAGGTCTTCCTAGTATGCTGATTGATCTTTGACCCTCCTTTCTCCCAGTAAGAGCAGGCTAGACGTCTCCTGGGGACAGAGTCTCAAGAAGCTTGGCCTTGGTGCTCAGATGGGTCTCCCTCATGCTGGGCCGCCATCCTCAGACTGTTCCATGCTGGACAAGTTGCTTAGCGTCTCTGGGCCTAGGAGTCTGAGTGGTGGATCTGAGGAGAGGCTGGTTGGAGTGGGGCAGGAGGAGAGAGGGAGAGATGATGAGGGATGTGATGGTTGAAAGACACTGCCACTCTGGCTGGCTCAGCCTTCACTTATCATCCCAGGACGCTGGGTTGCCACTCTGTAAGGGATCTGCATGTACTCAAGGGACAGCTGGGAAGAAGTTGGGAGGGGCTTGCCCTAGCTGCCCTGGTGGCCCTGGTGGCTCTGGTGGCCTGGGCCATGGAGCCCACAAAGTTTCATTTCAGCAATTCTGTGCCATTGCACCACAGGGCAGCTGTAGGGTATTTGGGGGATACAAACCTCTTGTGCTGACCCAGGACTCTGCTCGGTGCCGTGGCAACTAGTGCCCTGGTCGTCTCCACGGCAGCCATGCCTCCATCCTCTCTAGTGCCTCATTAGTGTGAGGGACTGTCTGTGTTGCCTGGGAGCTGGGACTGCAGGGCAGCAGAGGGCAGGGGCTTAAGGCCCCTGGGGTCAGAAAGAAATTAAAGGCAGGCAAAGAAACAGCTGTGGTGTGGGGCCTCCTGCCACTGACAGCCACTCTGATGGGCAAACATGGAGAGACGTGGTGGATCAGAGACTGTTGACCAAAATATGACAGATATGGCCTTGAGCCTGAGAAAGGCTGAGGGGCAAACAGAGCAAGAAACGCAGACCCCGCTCCAATGGCCACTGCAGCCATCAGGCACTTTGCCCTTCCTGGGGTTCCCACACTGATGGGGAAGGGAACTGCCTATCAGGAAGGGACCTTCTCCCTGTGCAAGGTTGAGGGCAGGAAGGTGACAGGAAGGGTGGCCAAGGCCTCACATTACCACCTGACTGGCTTAGAAATTTGTGCTGCTATCCACTCAGCTCCAACTCTCCCATTCATCACCCCTTAGGGAGGACTGAACAAGCTTCATCTCTAGGTGTCATGGTCACTCCTGGGGCTAATTCCAGGGTGCTAGATTTGACAGGTAGCTCCCTGGGCAAGACTGAGGGCTTGTCCCAGAGGGCAGGAGACAGGCTGGGAGAATGTCTCTGGAAGTAAATGAAGGCACTGACAAGGCCCACACAGACATGGGGTGCTGTTTGTCAAAGGCTGAACCAGGTGGGCAGTGGGTCCTCTGAACATGAATGAAGAGACCTTCCATGGGTGCTGTTAAAGGGTTGCAAAGAGAACTTAGCACTCATAACCTCATGATGAGGATGCTTACCAGGAGAAGAGGTGTACACACACAGTCATAGTCACCAGTAGTATCAGACCCCAGGCTCTCCTGTGCCCAAGATGGTTTTTAGTAGCAGGTCAGATTCTGTAAGCCATTCAGTGAGTTTGCTTTATGACCTCATGCATGTGGGACATCGCCTGTCCCCATGATGGCCAAGTTGCAGGGAAAAGAGTCACCAATCCCACATGAGGGTGGCAAGCATGTCCCATAGACGTGCTGTGCATGTTTGTGGGAAGTGTGAGAGATGGAAAATGAGCTTTCAGATGCAAAAGTCTTGGTGTTTCCTGTCCCTGTGGTCTGCCATGTTGGATGTACCTCCTGGAAACTCTGACATCTGTGAATAACAGTGTCACACAGACATCTTACATGTCAGATTCTAACCTTGATGTGCAATGGGTCATGAGCATTCCTCCAGATCACTTGGTAACCATGTTGAGAGCCTCCCATGAGCTCAGTACTACTGGCCAGGCTGTGTGCACAGATCAACATATCTCACACCTGAGAGCTTGCCATCTGTTCCTCCCAATCTCTACTCCTGGAGCCCCGGCCTTGGATGTCTCACTGATATGCTTCATGTGCACGTGAACTTGGAAGAGAGTAAGACAGAACAGGTTTCTTATCTGCGGGACTTATTAGGACATTTATTGTGCAAATGTCTTGGGGACTTGGCATGATGTTTTTAAAATATATCTGCATATTCTTTGGCACTCCCACTTCCAAAAGTGACATCTGTCCCTTGAACTCAGGCTGGACACAGTTACCTGATACTGGTAGGATGTGGTGAAGTGATATTACATGACACAAGAGACCGGGGCAGAAAAAGGCTAGCTTTCCTTGTTTTTCTTACATATTGTGCTTTGGGGCAGCTGGCACCTGTGGCAGGACTCTCAGGTAACCTGTGAGGGACTCCTATGGAAAGGAGCAGGGCCTTCCCAGCATGAGTGAGTGAGGATGTCATGGTCTCTGAGTCACCTGCCTAAGCTTTCAGAGTGTGTAGCCCTTGTGGACACTTGCCTGCAAATCCTGAGAATCCAAAAGATCCCTGCTCGATCTGAAGGAGAGCTGTGGGACAATGTGACCCCTGCTGTGACTTATAGGAGAACTGTGGACCCATGGGGACCCTGCTACAACCTGCAGGAGAACTGGGGGCCCATGTAGACCCCTGCTGTGACTTTTGAAGAGAGTCATGAAACCATGTGACGACTGCTGTGACCTACAAGAGAGCTGAGGGTCTGTGTAAGACCTTGCTGTGACCTGCAGGAGAACCCCTGCACAGGCAGGAGGAGAAAGGTCACCACAGATTCGAGGCCTAACTTTTGCACATGGTAATACAACAAGGAAGAGCTACCAATTGCAGAGCTGTCCTCATGAGCTGAGAAACAGTGTACAGAGTCCTGAGGATTGTAGGTGGGCTACTTGATCCAGGCATGCAGGCTGTGGACCTCAGGGCTGGAGACCTAGTGTGTGGTGGCCATGCGGCCTTGTGCAGATAAGTGGTGAATGCCAAGAGGCAATGCCCAAGAAGAACCAGGAAGACAGGAGGAGGGTTGTCAGAAGGAGGCGGAGGGAATAGCTTTCTTATATTCAAGTGTTCTTGTGGAAGGCAGCAGGGAATGGGACAGAGCAAGGCTAGTCAGTTTTCTCTGGAAACAGGACTTTAATTTGTGTACTCACCCAATTTTACTGATTGCCTCTGGGTGGACAGCATGAAGAGAGCAGCTCAGCCTACATCCTCCTGGCCATATCGAGGCTGCCTGGTCTGCAGGTCCTGGTTGTTCAGAGCATGTGAAGCTAAGGCCCACTGGTCACAGGGGACGGAAAGGTGTAAAACTAGTTATGTCTCATAAGATCGTAACTGTCCCAAACAAAAGAGCAAGAGAAAAAGAAGACAAAGCTGAGAAACCAGCCTGGAAAGATGATCTGCAGGGGTCAAGGAAGGTGTGCATGGGTCCTGCTGCTCTAGGTGCCCTGCAGCTGGCTAGACAGTTCCTGAAGAAGGATCCAGCTAGCAGACGCAGACAGCGAAGTCAGCTTCCCACAGTCTAGGACTCTGTCAGCATCCACACTGTGAGAGGTGCCCAGACCCCACAAGCTCCTCAAGAAACATTCTTTTTTATTATTATTATTTTTTTAATTATTCATATGTGCATACAAGGCTTGGATCATTTCTCCCCCCTGCCCCCACCCCCTTCCTTACCACCCACTCCGCCCCCTCCCTCTCCCCCCCATTCCCTCGATACCCAGCAGAAACTATTTTGCCCTTATCTCTAATTTTGTTGAAGAGAGAGTATAAGCAATAATAGGAAGGAACAAGGGTTTTTGCTGGTTGAGATAAGGATAGCTATACAGGGAGTTGACTCACATTGATTTCCTGTGCATGTGTGTTATCTTCTAGGTTAATTCTTTTTGATCTAACCCTTTCTCTAGTTCCTGGTCCCCTTCTCCTATTGGCCTCAGTTGCTTTTAAGGTATCTGCTTTAGTTTCTCTGCATTGAGGGCAACAAATGCTAGCTAATTTTTTAGGTGTCTTACCCATCCTCATATCTCTCTTGTGGGCTCTCGCTTTTATCTTGTGATCAAAGTTCAATCCCCTTGTTGTGTTTGCCCTCAATCTAATGTCCGCATATGAGGGAGAACATACGATTTTTGGTCTTTTGGGCCAGGCTAACCTCACTCAGAATGATGTTTTCCAATTCCATCCATTTACCAGTGAATGATAACATTTCGTTCTTCTTCATGGCTGCATAAAATTCCATTTGTATAGGTACCACATTTTCTTAATCCATTCGTCAGTGGTGGGGCATCTTGGCTGTTTCCATAACTTGGCTATTGTGAATAGTGCCGCAATAAACATGGGTGTGCAGGTGCCTCTGGAGTAACCTGTGTCACAGTCTTTTGGGTATATCCCCAAGAGTGGTATTACTGGATCAAATGGTAGATCGATGTCCAGCTTTTTAAGTAGCCTCCAAATTTTTTTCCAGAGTGGTTGTACTAGTTTACATTCCCACCAACAGTATAAGAGTGTAAGAGGGTTCCTTTGTCCCCCGCATCCTCGCCAACACCTGCTGTTGGTGGTGTTGTTAATGATGGCTGTTCTAACAGGGGTGAGGTGGAATCTTAGTGTGGTTTTAATTTGCATTTCCTTTATTGCTAGAGGTGGTGAGCATTTTTTCATGTGTTTTTTGGCCATTTGAATTTCTTCTTTTGAGAAAATTCTGTTTAGTTCACTTGCCCATTTCTTTATTGGTTCATTAGTTTTGGGAGAATTTAGTTTTTTAAGTTCCCTATATATTCTGGTTATCAGTCCTTCATCTTATTGTGTAGCTGGCAAATATTTTCTCCCAAGAAACATTCTCTTGCCTAAGAGTGACACTAGCTATGGCTAGGCTCTGGCTCACAGGAGCCACATTTGGACCATGGGATAGAGTCAGGCAAAAGAGTAGGGGAAAAAAGGGATGATAAAACCAAAGACAAACTGCAGTTCACAGATTTTGTCTGGATTCTGAGTTTTTGAAGGGAAAACAATGAACTGGGGAGTTCTTGACATGATGACTTATTTGTCTTAATTTTAAAGCTACTAAATTTTTAAGTGTGATAATTGTATTGGGGCAAAACTCTAAAAATCCTTTTTACAGACAAAAATCACTTGATGTATGTGCAGGAAGAGCTGGAAGGAGATGGTACCTGTTAACAGCTGTTGAACTTGGGAGGTGGGGACTCAGGTTCATTGTGCTATTTCCTCCTCTTCTGTGTTATACTTGACATTTTCCCTAACAAAAATTTTCACCAGTGGGACTGGGATGTAGCTTAGTGGTAGAGAGCTTGCCTAGCATGCCTGAGGCCTGGGATTCGATTCCCAGCACCAAAAAAGAAAAGGCACACATATACAAAGAATCAGCGATGTTCTCCTGCAGCTTACATTCCTGTGTATCTGTGTGTGAGACAGATGAAACAATTATGAAACTGTTTAGCTTGATAAATAAGAAATGTGTGCAAACAAAACAAGGGAGGGCATTGCACTGTAGGGTCACCTACAAGGAGCTCGGCACAATAGGAGGTGTGTGGAGCAGCCTGGCCCAGTGGCGGCTCTTTCAAGGCTCACTGCCTTACTGGCATAGGCTCCCTAGCTGCTTCCAGGCAGGCCCAGGTCTTTGGAGAAAGAGGTTCCAGTTCAGCCTGTCACTCCAGTGGGTTGCGACATAGTGAGATGAAGTGGGTGTGTAGTCATGTTTTCACCATGCGTGCTTAGCACTGCAAAGACACTGTGCCAAGCAGAAAAGTGCCGTGTCAGCAGGAAGTGCTCGTGGGTGGCATATAGACAGCAGCCTGACCCTCATCCTCTGAACCTGCCACAGGTGAGGGCTGCCCCAGTGAGGGTCCCTGAGTATGAACTAGGTAGAACAGCACACTCTGGTGATCTGCAGGTCCAGCTCAGTTCTTCTCAAAGGGAACAAGGGGCTGCCATCCCTATAGAGGCTCTGTGTCTGTTTCTCTAGGAATTTGTCAGGAAGAAATTACCTACCTATGGATGGGTGGGGAAGGGTGACCTGTGGGCCAGGCAGTTTCCAGAGCATTTCCCTGGTGCTTTATGGATTACCCAACTACCCATTCACTGGAAGTTCTGGAAAACACCCAGTCTGTCTCTTGCCTGCTCTGCTGGATGCTGGGTGAGTGAGACAGTTTTGGCCAGCATGATGGCTATGAGGCTGGTGGTGGTGGGGCTGGGTAGAGTGGCCAGGGAGGGTCTGCTTCTTGAAACAGCCTTTCCTCAGCAACATGAACATGTGGTTGGCACTTCTCTGACCCTCTGGGGTTCAGCTGACTTGCACTGGAGTCTGTCCCAGATTTCTGGACAAGCTGATGGCCATCAGATACCATGCCACTGGTTAGACAGTCCCTGAGGACATGCATTGCCTCCAGGAGCCTAGGCAGGGTTGGGGGTGGAGAGTGTCTGGTCACAAGTCAGCCTACCCTGCACAGCTAGCTTGGGTTTAGTCATTGACATAGGAGATTGTGAATCAAACTCACTCATCTCCAGGGGCAAAGTTTGATGCTTGGGGTGTTTCTAGAGAAAGTGGGGAGCTCTGTTATCATTGGAGGTTGCTAGCTCCCCTTGGGCCCTGTGCCAGAGTGACTGCTGCCCTGCCCATGATGGTGAACACCTGGGCATCTGTGGGTATGGATGAACTGGTGGAGTGGCTCAAGTGGTAGAGTGCCTACCTAGCATCTGTGGCTATAGAAATAGCCTATTGTTTCTGTTTTCTAAACATTTAAGTTTGTTATGGAAGAGACTCGTTGAGTTTTAAAGCCTTCCTTTTTTTGAAGGATAGATAGGTTTTGGACAATTTGCAATTGTTTCAAGTATCTATAAATTTACATTACTACTGTACAAGAGAAGACCCTTTTGATATTCAAATACTTTGTTAAACATTCATTTGTCATACATGCAGTCTCCAGAGTTTTGTTTTAGAATCTGAATGTTCGGTTTATAACTCCTTTTATCCTGCCTGACAGTGGCAGGAGAATGGGGACCCTGGGAGTGTCATCTGTGGCACAAAATTCCACCAGGAATTCAGGAAGCATGCTCTTTGGCCTTGGTTTTCATAGGCCAGTTCAGTGTCCCTCATATCTGAAGACTGAGTTAAACTTACTCTTAATTATGTGTCCCCCCACCCCCCCCACACACACAAAAGAAATGAAGCAACCAACAACATCCCCAGTTTCAGGAAGTGGATGAGTGAGAGGGCACTGTCAGCAGAAAGAGCTCTGCTTTCAGGCTCTCCACCCACTTCCTTGCGTGGCAGTGGACATAGCCATGTCCCTGTGTATGGCTACTGACTCTAACATGTCCACATTGAGCCATTGCTGCTTCGAGAGCCCCTTGCAAACACAAACCTCAGCACCCCAAGGGGCTGGACAGGAGGGGAGGCGGTGTACAAGGGTCCTGCCCTGGAGTCCTGTCCACTCTGGAAGGGCATGGGGGCTCTCAAGACCCACACCTGATCACCACAGGGGCCTGGGGCACTTTCCAGGGTGTCCATAGCAATTCATGGAGCACCTGTGCCCTGGACTTACATTTGCTGAGTCCTCACTGGCACCAGATGCTCAGATATGATACTGCTCTGGGCGGCACTTGGGCACCTGAGATCTGGCTGCCCTATGGGCTGTGGCCATTACTAACCTGGTACAGGGAAAAGGGGTCAAAGTGAGAAAGGGGTGACCATGGGCCCGGGGTTGGGGGGTTGTGGTCGCCGGCAGGTGACCTTCACTGCAGAATTCTGCTGTGTATCTACCATGTCAGTGGACTGTGTGTGGCAATCAATCACATCCCAGGGATGGCATGTCTTGGTTTTACAAAGTGAGACAGGGATGTGCAGGCTGGGTTTATGACTGTGGCCAGGCTGCCACCCTCTCAACTGTCCCCATCAAGCCTCCTGATGCCCCCCCCCAAAGCCTGGGGCAGTGGGTGGTTAATGCTTTGGCCAGCTGCCAACGGAAACCAAGAGGATCAGCAGTGGCTGTGGCCTGCCCAGAGGCCAGTTCCCAAGAAAAGGGAAGTTGCCTTTTGATGCCCCTGAGGTTTGTAGCAATGGAGAGAGATCACTTGCCACTCCCCCCACCCCACTCTGGGGCCAGGCCAAGCCAGAGGTTCTGGTGGGCTAGAGGGTGATTGTGGGTAGAAGGTGATGGTAGGTAGGCTAGGGGGTGCAGCTCCTGATGAGCAAATGGCCCACTCACCAGTCTTAAAGGGGCTGATGGTTGTCCCTCCACTCCCAAGGACCTTTGGTCTTCACTGTAGCCCTTAAGTCCTATGAGGCAGACTCCTTTTTTTCCCCCTTACTTGAACATTTTTTAAGTTGTGGGTTTTTTGTTTTTGTTTTTGGTGGTGCTGGGGTTTGAACTCAGAGCATTGGCAAATGTTCTATCCCTTGAGCCATTATCCTAGCCTATTTAAGCATTTTTAATAGGCCATGTAGTTATGTTCCAGCTTCAAAATATCTAAACGGTTCCCACCCCCGCTCCCACAACCTGGTTTCTCCAGCTTTTGTCCAGTTTTTAATGTACGTTCAGTTCAGTGCAAAGCTATCCTGCCCTTTACCCAGACCGCAGCATGGCACATATGTCTTTCTGCATGTTGTTTTTAAACATTTACATTTTCTTTTATTTTAACATATCTTAGTTTTCAGGACAATTTCAGATTCAGAGCATGGAGAATAGTGCTGGGAGTGTCCCCACCTCTACCCTGCCCAAGGCTCATCCAGCTCCTCTGCTGTTAACGTTCTCTCATGAGCGTGGCACAATTAAGGAACCAGTGTGAGCAAATATCATTAACTAAATCCACACTTCTGTTCACATTGTTTTCTCTCCTCTCCTCTTTCTGTCCAGGGTCCCACGCAAGATCCCACTGACCCTTAGTCCTCATGGACAGTCTTTCAGACTCTCCTAGTGTTTGATGACCTTAGCGGTCATGAGAGCTGCTGATCCAGGGTTCTGTAGTCCTCTGGGATTTGTCTGATGTTTTCCTTATTGCGAGACTAGGGTTTGGGGCTTGGGGAAGTAGACCACAGAGGTGGAATATCCTGCTCCTCACATTAAGGACACACAAAGCCACAAGACCTATAGCAGGTGACACTGACCTTGCCCCTGGCTGAAGTGTTTGCCAGGTTCTGTGCTGTAATGTCACTCTCTCTTCCCCCTCCAGCAGACTGGAAGTCACTGCATAGAGCCCTACTGAACCCACACTGCTTGTTTCATTCAATTTTATGTTCTTTTTGGAGCTCTTTACATATGGTAAAAGAGAGCTCTGAATTTCTTTCACACCTGTGTGTATATCATTGCTTGTTTGTGACGTGATTTAATATGATTGTGTGTAAAAACATAGGACACTTTATTTCTTTGAACATTTTTCTGTGCTGGTTGAAGAATTTGCCCAAGCAAGTTGCTGGGTCTGAGCCTGCTGCATTTGTAGTTTTGTTGTGAAAACAACAAACAACAAACAGAGTTTGCTCTGTTCTATGCTCCCATCTGCAAATGAGGCGACCCAAAGGTGACTGTCAAACCTCAGCTTCCACTCATCAGATATAATAGAAGTGGCATCCAGTGTGATTTGAATTTCTCATGTCTTTAATTATGAGTAGGCATTTCTTATACCTTCAGGGATATTTTTCCTTCTTTTTCAGGTGAACTATTTTTTCATTGATCTGTTAGAGTTCTTTGTACACAAAGATTAATCCCTCATCTAGAGGTGAATCCCAGGTGTGTCCTTTGTATTTTAACTTTGCTTGCGTTGTTGTATTTGTTTTGGACCCAAAAAAGTTCCTTTAGCTAATAGTATTTAGCTTTTTCTCTTATAGCTTCTGGATTCTGTGGGCTTAAGAACTTTCCAATCCAGGATATATGAGGCTTTTCTTGCATTTTCTCCCAGGGCTATTAAGGTTTTGTTCCTTAGTATTATGCTTGGATTCCTTTAGATCTGTGCTGCTGTCTAGTGTGAAGCACATGTCTGGTGTGATGACAGTTTCAGGTGAAGCTGGTGTCAGGTGTGCGGCTGGTGAAGCTGGTGTCAGGTGTGGGGTTGGTGCCTGTTGTGAGGAGAGTCTTATCTGAGATGTGTGTATGATGTGTCTGGTTTGTTGCACATTTTTGAGTGGTGGCCTGTGTCCTTCTCCCTCATGAGAAGAGCAGCTTCCTCACACAGGGTACCTTCTATGAGTATTCAGGTTTTTGAACTGTGTTCTCTCCTGTGAGTCTGGCCAGGCATGTGCCTAGAGGGCAGTTGCTTTTTTTTTTTTTTTTTTCTGTTGAAGATTGGAACATGGCATGCAAAGTCAATACCCTCCGAGATGGAGGATCAGGAGGGTAGAGGTGGCCTGAAACTTTGGGTCCCATCACATGCTCCTCTGGGTCTGGCCTCTGTTTACTCATCAGCATTTCCTCTTCTGACGGAGGCAGTTAATCAGGAGTGACTAGAAGCAAGAGGCCTTATCTGTGTGCTCAGATTAACAAGATATCTGCTATAGGCACAAAAGGGTGCATGGCACTGTGTGGGAGGCCCTCATTTCTTTGGAGGAACAAACTTTCCGTGGAGGAGCTCCACTCTGGTTTTGCTCAAGGCTGAAGTTTAAGGCTATTGTCCTCTGTAGTATTCTCCCCCAGCTCCAGTACTTTGCATAATGGGGTGCTCATTGCCCCCGTGTCCTCCTTCTGTTGTCACCTGTGAAGGCACACTCTGCTTTGGCCTAACCTTGTCAGGCAAGTCGGCTTCCTCCTCTTGTGAGGACCTCATGACCTCTCATGGTGATGCCTCACATTTCTACTGCACACTTGGAAGGCAGGAGAGGCATGGCTCCTCTGCGTACCCAGGGCTCAGAAAGTATAGTCAATGGACTAAGCAGGGAACTGGTTGAGGGGAATTGTGGTTTTTAGGTGTTTGTGCATGGAATATTCTCGTTATGGGTTTGGACATGGTGCACAATTTCTTAATTTTTGGAGAAGGTGATTATAGTGTCATGCTCCATCAATGCTTGGTCTTGTTTCTATCTCAGACTGACATGCTAAGTGTGAACTTTGGGTTTTCTATCCTGAGGTCTCTGTGGAACACTGCTGCATGTCCTCCTTCCCCACGAGGGCCCACCCTGGGCAAAACTATGAGGCAGGTGCTGTTCCTGTTTCTCTCTGAAGCTCCTTGTCCTCCTGGTACCTCCTGGTCCCTTTCCTCAGCTCTTTTCTGCCGCTTATGGCCAGTTAACTACTCCTATGATGGGGACTCATAGCTTAGAGTCCTGGGACATTTCTGTTAGAAGACTCTAGAAAATAAGTAAGAGTCTCCACTGTACCCTTGTTCCTCAGCCAGCTTCTTACATCAGTGAAGCTGGGGCCTCCAGAATCTGTTGGGAGACATGCACCCCCCACCTTCCACATCAGGGATATATGATGAAGCCACAGGGTGGCTCAAGGCTGCAGTCCACTGCTGGGCTCAGGTACTGAAGATGAAGAGCCTAGCTCATCTATGCCACCTGGCAAGCTGCCTCCTGGTGTCTGAGCTGCCTGTGGTCTTTGGTCAGGGGCTGAATCAGAGGAGGCCAAGGGTCTGACCCTATGGGTAGTGATACTGAGCCTGTAGGACCACAGGGTGTTCTCACGGACCCACTCCATGTGTCACTCATGAGAAGTGCTTGTAACCCAACGCAATGGTTTCACATCTTGGTGAGTGCAAAGCCCAAAACAAGCATTACCAAGAAACGTGGAGAAAGATTACTACCTGCAGCAGGTATGGAGAACACAGGAGTTATTTCCAAAGCAATGCCCTCCTGGAAAAAAGTGTGGGGTTTTACTCAGGGAGCTTGTGCATATTCATACAGGAAAGCCCATTAGGGATGGGCACATTCTGAGCATGCTCAGTTTAAGGTTATAGGTCAGGAAGGAAAGAGGACTGACACACATTTTTGGGCAAGCTTAGCTCAAGGGAATGGAGTGCATGTTCGAAGGTTAAAATGGTGGACACAACCACCTCTAGACATGCTCAGTTTTCTCCAAAAAGTTTTAGATGAAGCAAAAGAAAGGACAATTTGTAGGTGTGTTAATATAGGAGTTTGCTTCTAAAGCTGCCGGCCTAGCCTAGTGCCTGACACCCTGTGTCCATGGGTCACCAGCTGAATGCACAGATCTGGGGCAGCATGGCTGAGGTCTGTGGCCACAAGCTGTGGTCCCTCCCAGTGTGTGGTGTGGAAGGTCCCTACGTGGTCACATTAATGGAAGTTGCTTCTGTAAAATGTGCATCTGAGAAGTCTAACTTCTCTATCTGAACCACAATGTCCCCAGACTGCTTTGTGGCCACGTGGCCCTGTGCACAAAGTGTAAGGGGCAGCAGTGTTCCGAAGCCAAGCACAAGATGTGCTATCTCTTGTTATTAATAAGACAACAGTTTGCTGTCAGTTTTGTCTTATTAGAGAGTTGCTTGTCAGTCATATTAAAAGTACCACGCAGTGTGATAAAGAGTGATAATCCTTCAAGGGGAAAATCACCAGGCCTTCAGCGCCTGAGAGGTTTGAAATGCCTGCACTTTGAAGGCTGCAGTTTGGCCATGGGGACAGGGTGGGGCTCTGTCCTGGGTGGGCGGTGGCCGCTGAGCTGCTCTGGCCTTGGGCGGGGCTCCTTGGGGCCCAGCAGCCACTGTCTCTCATCTCACTTCCTGTTCTGTTATTTGTGTGACTCAAATGTCAGGGAAATGAAAGGGGAATCAGAGGGTAGATGCAGTTAAACATGAACGGGACACACTTTTCCTGGTGAATGATGCTTTGTTGGATGACTTATTCCCTAAGAATGCCAGAGTCAGATCCAGACAAATGGAAGAAATTAGTCTGGGATATGAGGAGACCCTTAATGCCTCGTCCCTGTGGATGCACATGGAGTTTATTCTGAAAACCACTTTCTCCTACTGCCCTGATGTGGCTTCAGAGCTTCCTCCCTCCCACGTGCACTCAGGAGAGGGTGGAGCGTGGGGACAGGGGACTCCCAGGAAAGGATGGAGCGTGGGGGGGACAGGGGATGGCTGGGACAGAGGCTTGAGCTGTGGTTGTCATTTCCTTGATGCAGGGAATGAGTCTGATGCAAAGCAGAAGCAACAGAGAAAAAATTCAGAAGCTCCCAAGGGTACAGTGCTGGCCTACCTGCTACTGCCATTCATTCAATTCCACACTGAGCTCAGGGCTATACTTTTCATTCTCCATGGGCTTCAAAGTGAGCACAACAGAGGATGTCCCTGCTGTCCCTGGGAACCTGTGCTCCTTCAGGGCACAGTGACAATGAACAGGGAGCATAGGGGACACAGTGGCAGCCATGAGTCCCGTGGGACCTAAGTGGGGTGTGGTTAAGTATGTCTTCAAGGCCATTGCTTTTGGGATGTTCTAGAGGCTGGGAGCACTGGAAATTGTTGCACTTTGAACCCTGTTCCAGAGCCCTAGGACACGGCATAATGGATGGAACCATTGGAGGTGAGGGGTGACTGGTGGGTATGTTTTTGGGAGGGCACATGGCTGCTGCTAGAGAGGTGCGCATGGAGGCTACGACTCCTCCCTTATACCTGGACTGCAGATCAACTCCATCTGCCTTACCCTGGCAGTTACATTCAGCCTACTCTAAAGGAAATCAGCAGTACACGTGAGGTAAAAGTGTGTGGTGATCTCACACATCCTGGAATGAGGACGGAAACAGCTTTCCTCATTTTGGAGCTAACTAAGGATGGGCAGAATTTTTCTAAACAGTGAAAGAATTCCTGCACAAAAGAACTAGGGCCAGATTCTGTCAGGAGGAGATGAAACCAACAGTGTGGGCAGGCATATGAGCTTCCATGCCTCAGGATACCACTAGCCGCTTGGCTGCAGGTGGAGACTGCAGCCATACAGCTAGGGCTTCCATGTCGTGTGAGTGTCTTGCAAGTTCCCATCCAAACCTAAGCACAAGTCATAGTCTAACCAGCAGCTTTGCTCATAATGCTAGGGTCTCTGAACTGCTGCAGCACACACTGTGCTTAGCAGATGCTAAACTCCATCCTTCACCCCTACAGAATCACCCACAACCCCACAAGATGTCTGGTTGCTGCACTACTAACCTAATGCTTCATCTACCATTTTCTGTTAATTTCCTAAGTTAATTATAATAAATCATAAATTAAACCCTTTATAACCTATAGGCTTAAGTTACTGGTTTCTGAGTACGTGTGAAACACTGTTGCTGGCTTCTCATGAGTTATGCTATTTTATCCAGACACAAGCCTTCCAGATAGGAATGATAACATCTGATTTCCTGACAAGAAACTGAAGCCAGGGATACTTGTGACATAGCTGTATCAGGCTCAAAGAGCTTCCTTTGTGAGGGATAATTTCATCCTAACAAATCCACTCATATTTCAGGTCTCACAGTAGAAAATGTCACCCTGCCAGTGTTCACTGCACTAGTAACCTGAAGGATGTTGAGACTGAATGGAATGTGATGAGGAAAATCTGACGGATGGGGAAGAAAGGCCTGTATGCCAAAGCTCGACGGCACTGACAGTGGGCCAGGCACCCAGCACAGGGTTCTGACCCAGGTTTTCCTGTTAGTCTGGTCATAAGTTTGACACCACGGCAAGAACAGAAGTGAGACATTATGAGACTGCAGCAGCATGCCCTGAGCTGGGCTGACTTTGGGCCTTTGTGGCCAAAGTCTCTTCTGAAAATTCCAGTTTAGTTATTGTTCAATTAGGAAAATTAAGAAGCTCTGCCTTTCTTTCCAGGCCAACTTCAGTGTGGCACAGGTAACTGTAGAATGGGATGGTGGCTCCATTGGGGAGGGTGGGCAAGGAGGGACTTTCTGCTTGGTTCAAGTTAGAGGTGGAGTGCGAAGACATTAATCTTTGCTATAAGGTTCCTGTTACTCCAGGCCATGGTTTTAAAACTAAGGATGTAAAGGGGAATTAGCTAAAACTATTGAAGGAAAAATGTAAAGCCAAAATGTAAATGAAACTAAGTGAAGGCAGGACTGAGGGTCTCAAAGTTGTAGGATGCCAGAGACAGTGGGTTCTCTGAGGGATGACAAGGTTCCTATGCATCAAGTGCTATACTGTCAGCTAGAGCAAGAACAAGACTGCCGGTAATCCACAAAGACTGAGCAAAAAGTGGGAGTGTGACTCTTCAGAGAAATACAGGGGATTTCTCTACCCATCCATCCATCCATCCATCCATCCCATTATCTAGCCATTTTACTCTTTTACTAAGCTTCATTTATAAATTACATTTATCCTAAGTTGGTATGTATAACTACAGGAAAAAACAGCATTTAGAGGGCTTTGTATTATCTGTGGTTGTAGGTATCTACAGGGGTCTTAGAACATGTTCCCTGCAGATTAAGAAGGAATGACTGTAACATACAAAACCTTTCACATTGACAAGAAAATGGTAATAAGAAGAGTAGAAAAATGGACAGAGGAGATAATTAGGCAACTTTGAATGGAGCAGAGGGCCCACTGTGATATACAAGGGCCTTGTCCAATCAGCTGAAGGTCTTAAGAAAAAGACTTACTTTCCTGGAGATGGTCTGCTATCTCCAGCTGCAGCCCTAACTCCTTTTCTGGCTTCCAGCCTGCTGGCTCACCTTGAAGACTTAGGACCATCTGATAAAGGATTGGAGATTTGAGCTGCTGCCATCCTTCACTCAAGAAGGGTAGAGTCTGGCATGGAGGTTAGCAGACTAACTGCAGTTAAAGAGGAACAAATCAATACTTTTCAGAATAACATATCAGAATCCAGAATCTTTATCATAGTTCATCTACAATGTCCAGTATGCAATCCAAAATTACTAGACCTATGAAGAAACTGAAGTAATGTGATGAATATAAAAGACAAAAACTGCGCCGGTGGTTCACACCTGTAGCTCACTCCTAGTTACTTAGGAGGCAGAGATTAGGAGGATCGAGGCTCGAAGCCAGCCTGGACAAATAGTTCACGAGACCCTACCTGGAAAAACCCACCACAAAAAAAGAGCTGGTGGAGTGGCTCAAGGTGAAGGCCCTGAGTTAAAACCTCAGTACCTCAAAAAAACAAAAAACAAACCAAATCAAACAAAAAATCCATCAAGGGAAGCCAACCTGGAGAAAAACCTGGATACTAAAATTAGCAGGCAACTAGGAATCTGAGAAAATGCAATATCTAAGACAGAAAAAAATATTTTCCACTGGGTGAGTTTAACAACAAGAAATGACAGAAGAAACAAATTGAACTTGAAAAGTGTCAGCACACATGCAATTAGAGTGTCAGAGGGACGGGGAAAGGGAGAGAGAGGAAAGGGACATTTGAAAAAAGACTGGTTGAAAATTCTCTAATCTGGTAAAAACACAAGTTTACAGATTCAAGAAGTCTGTTGAACTCCAAGCAAGATAAATACAAAAAGGGCCACTTAGGTTCACTGTGCTTAAACTGCTGAAAACAAAACATAAAGGGAAGATCTTGAAAGCAGCCAAGGAAAGGCAACACAACACATTGTGTACTGGGAACAGCAGTGATATGATTGCTAACTTCTCAGAGACAAAGTTCCCATAGGCCTTAGGAGGTCTAGACCTGTGCAGCTCTGAGGACCTCTCCTGAGGTGAGAACCTACCATAGCTGGGGCTGCTCTGACACAGATTTGGCTCTTCTGCCCCTTATACTGGCTGAGCAGTTGAGATTCCTGAATGGGTCAGAAGACTTTCCTGGGAGCTTGTCTTTGAAACTTAAAGTCTGTGGCCTTGTGCGGGCTGCTGAATCTGAGTTCCATCTGTCTATCTGGCCTGCCTCACAGGGCTGCTTTGGGTTAATTGAGTTCCCTACAGAGGCTGTCAGTCTGTGCAGGTCCCAGTCAACTGTGATCTTGGGTTAAGGTCTGGCTGTAAGAATGCTGTCTGTCCCACTTTCACCAGCCAGATCTGCAAAGTGAGGCCCAGCAGATTTCACTTTAAAAGACTGATGAAAGCTGGTGGGTATGAAGTTGGCCTCAGCCTGATAATTCAGAAAACTGGGTGCCTGTAAAGGACCCACAAAAATTGGCACAAAATGTTTCAGGTGACGGGGAAGTCCACCAAGCATTGTGCAGGCTGGATAAGACTGGCTTGTCAGCCCTTGCTGCAGCACTGGTCATGCCCACTGAAGTTCTCTCCACCAATATCCTTCCCACCACTGCCTGTTTCCTCTTTTTCTCCTTCCATTTTTAATTTCTTTCTTTTTTTGCTTTTCATTATCCATCTTTAACTAGTTCTAAATGTGTGTTGTATGTATTTAAGAAAATTTCTCTGTTTTTAATTTTAAAAAAGAAAAGGAACAGTTTAATTCAGTCTCCAAAGTCTCCCATGCAATACTTGAGGCCATGCTGACAGGGCTGCTGGGCTTACTAAGTGCATATGTGCCTTCCTTGCTCCACATCACACCAGCTCTGAAGAAAGGCTGTGCGGCTTCCTAGGATGTGCCTGCTGGCCTTGCTGTCTGTTGACCACCTTTTAGCCAAGCAGCTCCAGAACGCTTTGTGTTCTCCTGCGAAGTAGCTCTGGACCCCTGTTCCTGGGCCTGGGTGGGTCCATGATTCTCTGGATCTCACGGCTCTGCAGGGGCCCAGGTCTGGGTGAGTCAAGCTGGGGAGGCAGGAGTCCACACCCCAAGGCGTTTTGGATTTCAGTCTCTCTTGACTGTTCAGAGGGGGCCTGGGAGCCTCAGCTGGGGACTCCAGTGACCAACTTTGGCAAGCGAAGTTGGCAAACACTTCATGGGGCTTCACTCACCCATGTCCCATATTGATCTGTGAGCACTCTGGCAAGCACATGAGTCATGCACTTTTACAGGGTGGCCTGGTAACTCTTGGTTGGCCAGCTGGCGACAGAGAGCCCAGCCACACTGGCCACTAGGAGGGGAGGCAGGGCCACCGGCTGGTGCAGGCCCTATGCGTACCAGCTTTTGTGGGCTCAGGAATCAGGAGGGAAGGCCATGCTATGTCTAGCCAATCTGTGAGCACCTGTGAGCCTCAGAGGGGCACAGGAGCTCTGGGTCCACCATACACACCAGTGCCCACCTGTGGCCACAGTGGAGTCAACTGTATTTTGCAGCTGCAGTGGGTGAGTGAGGCCAAGGGGGGTGGGGGGTGGGAGGTGTGAGGGGTGGGGGAGGTGGCTGCTACACATCACAGTGCTCATCCTATCCTCACTCCACCAGTCAGTTCACTCGGGATTTGTGTGTGTGTGTGAGAGAGAGAAAGAGAGAATGGTGTGAGGAAAGGCTCCGTATGGATATCCAGTTTTACCAGCATCATTGGTTGAACATGATGCTTCCCCACTGAATTGCTTCTATAACTTTTGTTGAAAGGCATTTGACTATAAATATAAGGGATTACTTCTGGACTCAGAAATTAATTATCTTAATTATTAATTAATTCTGTTCCATTGACCTACAAATTTATCCTTAGCGCCAATTCCAACTGTTTTGAGTACTGTGACACTGTTGAAATGAGCGGATAAATGTAAGGACCACAACTTTGTTCTCATTCAAGATTACTTTAGTATTTGGTATTCTTAGTAATTCCATATAAATTCTAGGACTACCTTATTATATTCTGCAAAGAAAGCCTAATGAGATTTCAATATAATCATGTTGACATTGCATATCAATTTGCAGATAATTTCCATCTAATAATTTTGAATCTTCACAGCAATGCTTCATAGTTTCAGTGTGTAAGTTTTATACTTCTTTTGTTAAAATTTATTCTTAAGCATTTTTTTTCATTCTGATGCTGTTGTGAATGGAATTATTTAAAAAATTTACTATTTGTTGCTACTACGTAGAACTACTGTTGATATATAGAACTATAGTCTGTTAAGGGGCTAGAGGTGTGACTTGAGTGATAGAATGCCTGCCTAGCAAGCTAAAGGCCCTGAGTTCAAACCCTAATATCATCAAAAAATAAAGAAATACAGTTGATTCTAAAATATTGATCTTGTACCCTGTGGCCTTGCTGAACTTGTTTGTTAGTTCTTGACAGATTTTTTAGAGCTTATTATACAGCTTTACTTCCTTTCCAATGCAGATGCTTTTGTCTTGCCTTGTTGCATTGGCTAGAATCTCCATACAGGGCTGAATAGAAATGTGAGAGTGGGCATTCTTGTTTTAGTCCTGACCTTACAGGAAAGCTTTTCAACCTTTAATCTTTTTTTTTTTTTTTTGGCACTGGGATGGTTTGAACTCAGGGCCTGACATTTGCTAGGCAGGCACTCTTACTGCTTGAGCCACTCTGTCAGCCCCTGCTGAGTTTTTTTCAAGATAGGGTCTTGAGAACTATTTGCCTGGGACTGGCTTTTGAACCGTGATCTTCCTGATCTCTGCCTCCTGAGTGACTAGGATTACAGGTGTGAGCCACTGGCACCTAGCTAATCTTTAATCTTTAAATATGAGATGAGACATAGATTTTATAGATGTTGTTTGTCAAATTGAGGAAGTTCTCTTTCCATTCCTACTTTATAGAGACATTTTATCATGAATGAGTGTTGGATATTGCCATATGCTTTTCCTGAGCCTAGTGAGATGATCACATGGTTTTTGTTTTATATTTTAAAAATGTTGCATTCCATTAATTGTTAGATACCAAACCAACATTTGTATGTTAGGACATAAATTTTCTTGGACATAAAGTATTTTATATGTTCCTGGATTCAGTCTGTTGATGTTTCATTAATGATTTTGATTTTGTATTCATGAGGGATGTTGTGCTATGTATGATATGCTTTCTTTTCTGCCAGTGTTTTTGGTTATGAAGTAAAGACAGTTTTGGCCACATCAGATGAATTAGGAGGTATCTCCCTCCTATTTCTTGAATACTTTGTGAAGAATTGGCATTATTTCTTCTTTCAATAGTTGCTAGCATTCATCAATGAAGCCATCTTGCTTTCTGTTATAGGATTATTTTAATTATTGATTTAATACCTTATAAGCCTACTGAATTTCTATTTCTTTTTTTGGTGGTACTGAAGTTTGAACTCAGGGCCTTATGCTTTCCAGGCAGGTGATTTACCACTTGAGCTATGCCTCCAGCTCTTTTTCATTTCAGTTATTTTTTAGGTAGGGTCTCATGTTTTTGCCAGGTGCTGGCCTCAGACTGTGATTTTCCTACCTATAGCCTCCTGAGTAGCTGGGACAACAGGCATCAGATAACAGGCATGCATCACCATGCCCAGCTTATTGATTGAGATGAGGGGTCTAGCTAACTTTTTGTCCCCAGAGGCTGACCTCAAACCATGATACTCCTGATCTCCTTCCCAAGTAGAAGGATAACAGGTATGAACCATGGCGCACCTGTCTTAGATTCTATTTCTTCTGGAGTCAGTTTTGTCTTTCTAGGAATTTTTCTATTTCATCTAAGCTGTTAATTTATTGTCAAATTCATGAACAGTATTACTTTATAACCTCTTTGGTGTTTGTAGGGGGAGTACTGATTGTCCCTTTTTTTCTTCCTGATTTTGGTGCTTCATGTCTTACCTTTCCCTCCCTTGTTGCTTTTGCTTCATAGCACCAGTTCCTGGACTTGGAACCTATCTTTTAACCTGATCTCCAGCAACTCTCTTGAGGTGGTCACCAAACTTAGGCTGCTTGTTCACATGAAATGACATTGCTGGCACTAGCGGATTAACTGTCATTAGAAGGGGCAGCTGACATTAGTGCTCACATCTCTCCAGATTTGTCTTCCTTGACTCAGGGTTTGCCAGGGCTTTGATGAGTTCTGCACATGGTCTGGACAGGAAAGTCCCAAGCTCTTTTCTTGAGAGTTGCCTTAAGAGTAGACACTCTGAGTCTAGAGGTTTCCTCACCACAAAAATGAAAACTTCGAAGTGCTGAGGTCTGAATGCTTTGTCATCAGGCTACTTTCCACTGTGCCTCCAACTACAGGGAGTGATGCCTATGGTGGGCTGAAGTTGGGTTGGTGTGTGAGCAACATCAAGGGCTTGTGGAGTGGCCACCTTGAAGGGCACAACTGGGCATTGGTGCTGAGTTAGGGCACAGGATGGGAACAGATCATGAGCTTCAGTGCAGAGCAGGTGGGGCACAGGCCAGGGTCCATGCTCTCCTCATGCTGTGCTGGTCCTAGGGCATCTTGGACTTGGGTCCCAATGTCACTTCGCTGACCCTACTCCCAGGATGGGGCAGTCACAATGGAAATCCAGTCAGACCTGGGAGGACCACACAGACTGACCCTGGTTTTCCATTTTCTTGTCCCTTAAAGAGCCACAAAGAAGAATATTATTTGAATCAAAGTTAACTTTGTTGAGAGCTCTGGTATAGAAATAGGCCCAGCAGTACTTGTTGAGTGCTTAGAACCAAGGGGTTTTGGCCTTTGGCCCCTTGGTAACATCATTCTTGGCTACACTGTTAGGCAGGAGAACTGATTAGGACAAGGACCCCCAAATGTGAGAGAAGGTAATAGCTGTTGGAGGCCTGGCCTGCAGAACTCATTTGATTGAGTATGTAAGAGCAGATATACTTCAGTATAACCCAGGAAATGTTGGTCCTGTCCAGATGTTGAGTTCTCAGGTGACCCAACTTTTGAGAACTTGCAAAAACTTGTGCAGAGTCCTATTGACTCTGTGACAATCCCTCCACAGCAGCCTGGTAGAGTAGCTTAAGTGGTAGTGTGCCTGCCTAGCAAGTGTGAGGCCTTGAGTTCAAACCTAAGAACCACCCCCCCAAAAAAAAAAAAGATTACCATCACTATAGAAGCTGGTGGAGGCCCTGAGTTCAAACCCCAGTACAAACAAACAACAGTTGGAAGGTTTAACTGCAATGTTTTGTTGGTGGAATGGCTCAAGCAGTAAGGCACTTGCCTAGCAAGCATGAGGTCCTGAGTTCAAACTCCAGTACTGGCAAAAAAAAAATAAATAAATAAACACATGCTGTGGTTTTTAGCCAAGCACCAGTGACTTATGCCTGCAATTCTAGCTACTGAGGAGGCAGAGCTCAGGAGGATCTCAGTTCAAGGCCAGTCCTGGCAGATAGCTTGTGAGACCCTATTTGAAAAAAAACCCATCACAAAAAAGGTCTGATGGAGTGGCTCAAGGTATAGGTTCTGAGTTCAAGCCCCAGTACAGCAAAAAAAAAAAACAAAACCCTTCACAGCCTTGCTTAGAGTTCAGTAAAGCTAGTGACCACTAGGCAGCCCAGTCCTGACCTGTTCCTGGAGCCCCGGGCTGTGAGTAATTTAACCTGTAGCCTGGAGAAAGCTTCCTATTCAAGTCTAGGGTGGGGTCCGCCAGAAGTGCAGTTGTGCCATATGGGCCTCAGCACAGCTGTCAGGTCCTCACCTGGGCAGTTGTTCTCCCTGGTCTGTGTGGCTGAGTCTGGCTCCCCATGGACCTGTGAGATGATAGAGCTTTGAGGGGCCTCATTTCAGGCCCACCTTTCCTTGGCCTTGTCCTGCTCACTCTTCTTTTCTCTTCACAGGTGGCCCAGCTCTGTGACTTGGGAATACAAGTGGGAGCTTGAGGTCTTCTCAGGCTCCTGCTGTGGAGAGTGAGCAGGGTGGAACCTCTGGACTCCAGTGGTCCATCCGCACCTGTTCACAGGGTGGGGAGGGCCCTTGGTGCAGCTCAGCCCTCAGTAGGCAGTACTGGAACCTAAGCCCCAAAGGTTTGGACTCAGCTCCGTTTCTCCTGGAGCGGTGTTACAGAACCATTACTCATCCTCTAGAATCCACTTCTCCCTTTCTTCTGTCATACTCCAATTCTGTGGTTTCGGAGGTTCCTCCTTAAAGATGCTGGCAGCTGATGTAAGACCATGGGGCTATCCTCAAATGGGCCAATGCAGCTGAGCTTCTGAGCCTGGCTCCCAGCATCAGAGATGCCCTCAACCACGGAAGGGAGTTTCCCTAAGAATGGCAGTGGGGATAGCTGTGGCTGCACAGAGAACTCATGTAACGTGGTCCCCATCATGTCTAGGGAATCATGTCTTAGACAAACGCTGCCTCGCCCATCCAGCAGCCTCCATGCCAGGTGAGAGTCCTTCCTGCTGGGCGCGGCTCCTTTAGGGAGTTAGTTTTTTCTGTAAATAATGTACAACCATGTTGAGAATGGATACCGTTGAACACATGTGAAGTCTTGTCTGCTACCATCTGCCTGCCCCTCAGTGGATTCTGAGTCTCTCATGGACATGTTTCTATCAGAACTTCTTTTCTTATGGTAGAATCAAACTCTGATTCCTTTCCTTTCCCTATGGCCTTTGTACAGTTCTCCTCAGAGCACTTGTCCCTTGGTCTCTGCCAGGTTCTCCCCAGGACAGGCAAGTGTGTGGGCTGCTCTGGGCACAGGAAGTCACTATGTGTCATTCACACAGCCAAGACAGCAACGCTGTGTCTGTCAGCCTTGCTTACCAAGATGGCAGTGAAGAAGAGGAAAACACAACAGGAAAAGACGTTTTTCTGGAAGTTGAAAGCTGTTGCTTAAGCTGAGCTGTGTGTTGTCATGAGGACATGTAGCTCTTATAGGCTCAGGGGTGGCTGCAGTTCAGCGTGAGGGTTGCTGACCTCTGGGAGGCTGTGACGCTGTGCCGTTTACATTCCAGGGGACCTTCAGCATTCCTCAGATTATTGGGAACTGGGCAGGATCAGCATGACCCCCCCCCGCCTAGTCCACACAGTCATCACTAGGACACTAGGACTCTGCAAGAGTGCCCCCTCCCGTTGGGGTGATAGTGGGCAGAATAAGCTAGGGGTGGGGGCATTGAGTGACCTGGGGATGACTTGTCTCTTCCATGGCAGCTGGAAGGCTGAGTCCTGGAGAGTTAGGGATGAGGGTTCTGCAGGGTTGCCATGTGGGTTTCCCCAGCCAACAGTCTCAGTCGATCAATGTCCTCCTGCCACTCAGGGTGAAAGGGAGGCTGGTGAGGTCAGCTGAATTTCTCTCTCCCAGTCAGGGCTCAGAGCAGGATATGCCCCTGTCCTGGCTTTGGGTGTTCATACAGCTCCGCAGATCAAGTGTGGGAGAAGGTAACTGTGCACCTGAGCAAAAGCAGAGGGCAAGAGAGAACAAAGATTGGCAAGGGAGGGAGGGGCAGAGGATGGTCATGGAAGAGGACAGGGAGAGAGATTGACCAAGGAGGAAGGACTAGGAAGCAGCAGTGAATGCTTCCCCAGGGCGGCAATTAGATGGGAGCAAGAATCCAGCCCCAGGCCTTTGCAAATGCAGTAGGACCAGGGAGCTTCGTCTTTGTCCCACACAGTGAATTTAATTCCATTCCTTACATTGCTCTGTGGAGGATCCTGTGAACCAGGCAGATCCCATGAAGAAACTTGGGAGTCAGACAGGAGACCCTGAGTGGTAGGGAGGGGCCACAGGTAAGGTCCTGATGAAAGGTGAGGTGGGGTCAGAGCTCAGTCAGGGTTCCTTCTCCTGGGATGTGTGATACTGTATGTGACATGGGCTGGACAAGGCTAGGATGACAGTGGAAAATTCTTCCAGCCCAGTCAGGTTTGGCTCTGGAAGTCGTCTTGATCTGACTTGAGAAATGGTTCGTATATTGGGGTGGTAAGTGGAGAGGGCATGCCTAGCAGGGCATTTGGGATACTGATAGTTCCATAGGCCACTGCATGGAAGAGCCCAGACGAGGACTCCCAGTCCCTGGAGGAGGGCAGCTCGTCACAGCCTCCCTTCTAACCATGTGTCTGAGAGGCAGGGAGGATGCTGCCAGGTGGTCCTCAGCCCTCTCAACTTGGCAGGGACATGTCATGGTTCTTAGTGTTAGGAATTGCTTAACCTGTGAAAGCAGTTGTGGAGGCTGAACCAAGCCTTGTCCATCTCATGTGGTGCTTCAGCCTCTGTTTTCTGCCCAATTCTGGTTCAGTCAGGGCTTGCTGCTCCTTTTCCCTTCTCATGTGCTGACCCCAAGCTGTGTCCTGCTGGGCAGTTTGAAAAATTATTGTTAAATACCTCACTTCAAAAGTATGTGTGAAAGCAGCTGGCTCTTGGTGCTGGTCCCTGCTGCAGAGGGGACGGGTACTGCCGCATTCCACCCCACAGCCTGGGGAGGGCAAGGCCAGTTTCCCAAGCAGCAGGGTGCTGCACCTGGGAGGATCACCTGGCCATGCTGCCCTCTGGCTATCCCCTGCCCCACCCTATGTCCCATTTCATCCCCTCTATCCCCTTGGTATCAGTGACTCCTGGGGTGAGGGGCCCCACCTGGCTGCCTCCTTTCTGAGACATCTGACTTGACTGAGGTTTACAACTGTGGGGCTGCTGCCTGTAGAGACATGAGGAGACCCTGCAGCAAGGAGGGATCTGGGGGACCTTGTCACCAATTCAGTCAGAATCAGTCAAGGGACTTGGGAATCTCACCTTCTTCACACCTGGGAGAGCTGAGGCTGTGGTGGAGCCCTTGGGAGGCCTTCTCAGTGAATCACTGACAAATGCCCTGAATTTTCCTGCCTCTCCTACTGAGTGGTGCACTGGGTATGGGTGAATACCAGCAAGAGTCAGCTTGGGCAAGGGCAATACCCCCCAGGCTGTGCAGAGTGGGCAGTTTGTTAAAAATCCCTCTTCTCCCTGAGTTATGAAGCAGATTCCTGATTATTTGAGGGCAGTCTCCAGGCTTCCACATTCTCCTAGTCAGTCCTCCAGCTCCTTAATGAAAAACATCTTTTCCCTGAGAAACCTCAGCCCTGGGACCTCCCGGTGTCTGCTCCAGACATCAGCCTGGCAGGTTTCTGGGAGCACTGGTCAGAAACCCTGTGGAGGGGAGGCTGAACCTCCCAGAGCCCCTCAGCTTTCTCAGCCTCCCATCAACCATCTGTGTTGATCGATGCTGTGAGGAATCTGTATTTTAGCTGAGCTTGTTAACCACTGGGCTCTGTATCACTTCTGGGCAGGTGCCCACTGTTGGTCCTCAGGGCTGCCCTGTCTGTATTCTGGATGGTGACAAGATCCTCAGGGGGAATAGGGGAAAACTGGGCCAAATTTTACCTGAAATTTAGATAAACATGCTCCTCTTATTAAATATAAAAACTGAACTCATCCTTAAAACAGTTAATAAGAAATCTTCAGGATAAAGAATGATGTGCCCTGGGGAGCCCTAAAAAATCTGTGTCTAGATTCCTATTCCCTTGGATCCCTAACTGCTGCCAGGCACTCTCAATTCAGCCTGTTCAGCACCCAGAAGCCCCACTGAAGGCTTCTGGGGGATGTGCTATTTTTGGAACTGATTCTCTACACCTTTCAGTGTCTGTTTATTTAGCATCTATTTTGCAGCAAGTACCAGAAGTGAAAGTGCGGAGAACAAAAGTACAAGCAAGACATAACCCTTGTCCAGAGGGAAAGCAAAAACAAAAATTCAGAGATCCACATCTAATTGTTCAACTCATATTCTCTAATCAGAATTATGGGATTTTATACTTATTTAGAAAATTGTCACATAGACAAAAAGATAACATATTCCAACATAAACGCAGTTTAAAGGGTCACAGCTGCCCCAGTGCTCATAGCTGGAGCGAGACCTGAGGCTAGGTCTTGTCCTTGAGAACTGTTTTGTGCTTGCTCTGGTGCTGGGCAGGAGTCAGGAATGTGCTGTGCTGGGGTCTGCCTTGAGTTTCCTCATTATTATCGAGGTCTACCGTCCCCTCTGTGCGCCTGGCCACTGAACTGTCTTTTCCTCTTTGGCATGGTTCCTTGCACTTGCTGAACTCGATCCTCTGCATGTCCTACAGATACTTTCTCCTAGTTCATGGCTTCCTTCTTGCTGCCTTTTATCTTTTAGTGACTAATTTCAATGTAGGGAATTTATCAGCCTTTTCTTTCATGATTGTCCTCCTTTGTATCTTAAATTCTTCCCAGGCTCAGGTACACAGCAACACTCTCCAGTAGCTTCTGCCACGAAGGTTTGCCCTCCATGGGCAAGTGCTTGTCCATCTGGAAGCAATCTTCTCATGTCTGGTTTGAGACAGGGTCCAGTTTCACTTTCCTCTTATGCATAACCAGTTCCTGGCACCAGTCATAGATCTGCACCAGGTTTTCTCTGAGCACAGGCAGTTTCTGGGCTCTTTGTTCTGCTCTATCGGCCTGTCTGTCTGTCCAGAACCAACACCAGATCCCTTATAGCTTTGGCTAGAGGCTTGGATTCCTACAGGACAAGTGTTCCTGCCTTGTTCTTCATCTACTCACACAAGTGTTTATTGTGTACTTACTAAGTGACAGGGACATCCACCTGTCTCCATGAAGCACCTTCAAGGGGCTGTGTGGGAGAGGTCGGCCACAAATGCAGGACTAGGAGGTTCATGGAGAAGAGCAGAGATAAGAGAACTGAGTGATAGTGGATGGGAGCTACTTGTTGGGTCAGCAAGGGCTCGTCAGCTTCAGGCAGAACCTGAAGGAAATGAGGGAGGGAGCCAAGGAGGTGCTCAGGGAACAGCACTCCAGGTGGGGGAGTAGCAAGTGCAGGCCTTGAGGAGGGGCTTCCAGGGGAGGTTGAGGAACGAGGAACGACAAGGCCAGTGTGGTTGTTGAGGGCAAGAATAATAGGAGATGAGCTCCCAGGGCCACTGGGTGCCTACACTCATAAGGACTGGATTTTTCCTGGAGTGAGAGGGGGAGGCATGGAGTTTTGACCCCTCCCTGGTATGACCCGTTCCCTCCTCCCCATAGGTAACCATGGTCCTCACTTCAACAGGTCTTGCATGGTTTGCTCAACATATATGAACAGAATCCATTGTTTTCATCCTATGACTGTTGTGTGAACACATTATACAATACTTGCCCTCTCTTGCAGATGACTGTTTGGGTTGTTTCCAGCTTGCAGTTTTTAGTGATGTTGCATGGCCCTTGGGTGGGTATGACTTAGGACTGCCCTTGTTGGGTCACAGGGTGTGTGTGTTTAGCTCACTTGTTAAATTGGGTTGCTTTTCAAAGTTACCTTGAATCGCAGGTGTTCTTCATATAATTTGGCACAGATCCTTTATCAGATATGTGTATTGCAAGCCTGTCTTGGTTTTTCATTTTCTTAATGATGCTTTTTTGTTGTTGTTGGGGGAAGTTTTAAATTTTATGAAACCTATTTTACCAGCTTTTTCTTTTTGGTGGTGATGAACACGTTGTTGAGAAAACTTTGTAGACACCAAGGTTTCAAAGATTTCCTCCTGGGCCTTAGCACATCATAGCTTAACTTTTAGGTCTGTGGTTCACTTGGACTTGATACGCCGGTGTGAGGGAAGAGTGGAGCTTATCTTTCCATTCTGAGTTAGCTTGGCCTTTCAGTCCATTGACTTTGGGTGGATCTGTCTGCTTCTAGATTTCCTATCCGCTACACACCCACCCGGGTACTTGCCCACACTGTGCTACCCTACCTTAAGCATGAAATCGCACAATGTGAATGCTCCAAATATGTTTTTTTTTCAAAATTGTTTTGGCTATCCTAGGTCCTTTGCTTTTCCATATAAGTTTTAGAGTCAATTTCTACAAAAACAAATGCCTGCTGCATTTTGGTAGGGATTGATTTAATCTATAGACCAATATAAGCCTGGAATCTCTGTACTTACTCAGCCCTTAGTTTCCCTCACCAACATTTTGAAGTTTTTGGTGTATAGATCTTACATAAATTTCATCAAATTTGTCCCTAAATATATTGTTTCTGAGTACTTTTGTACATGTATTTTTTTTTGCTTATTTTCATTTTCTAATTGTTGAGAGAAAATACAATTCATTTTTTATATTGTTATGTATCCTATGACCTTAATTTCATATATTCATTTTATTAGCTTTAAAAATACATATTTTAGGATTGTCTATGAATATAGTTATGTTCTCTGTGAATAAAAGAGTTCATTTCTTCTTTTCTAGACCAATCTCTGTCTTTTTAATTGGAATGTTTAGTCTATTTTCAATAATGCATTTTTGGACAGTTAGGACTAAATCATCTATCTTGTTATTTTTCTCATCTGTTTCTTGTTTGTTCTTCTTTTCCTCTTTTGGCTATGTTGAGTATTTTAAAGGTTCTGCCTTATCTGCTCTGTTGGCTTATTAGGTATACCTCTTTCAGGTTCTTAGTGTTTTCTGTAAGGTTTACAAGATACCTGTGTAACTTAACTATAATTTGCTTTAAACACTGTTACACTACCTAATTTATAATGTAAGAATCTTCAACAGTACAGTCCAATGGCAGAATCCTTTGTGCCATTATTGTCATACATTTAGTTCCACATGTTATAATTTTCCACAACAAACTGTTCTTGTTTTTGTTTTAAACAAATAGATTTATTCTAAAGATACTAAGAATGAGCAAGGGGCTTTTATTTACTGTTTCCAGGTGTTCTTCCTACTTTAAGTAGGTAGAGTTACTATCTAAATTCATTTTCCTTCACCATGAAGGACATTCTTCATTTCTTGTATTGCATGACTGCCTGTGACAATTTTCTCCACTTCTCTTTGTCTGAAAATGAGATAATTTTTGTCTTCCTTTTTAAAAGAGTTTTTTTGAGTATTGGATTTGGGGCTAATAGTTTCTTTTCTTCCCAGCACTTTCTCTGTGTCTAGTGGTGTTCTGCTTTCTATTGTTTCTAGTAACAATTCAAGGGTATTTCTTACTGTTTCTTGTCCAGGTCTGTCCACTCTGGCTGGGCAGACCACCTCTCACAGCCCTGTTCAGACTATGCTCTCTCTGGGTACTCTGCCTGGCTTCTTAGGTCTCAGAGGCTCAGGGCTTCTGTTCAGCTTCCTACAGGAAGTTCTTTCTCCACAGGGCATGTCAGCTATGGTGCCCATCCTCTCTGAACATCTGCCTCCTTGGCTCAGTTGACCTGTTGTGTTCTTCTGAGGCTCTTCTACCTGTGCTGAGCCTGAGAATGCCTCTGGGAGAAAGCCAAGGGGTCAGCCTTGGCCTTGTCTTAAATCACAGCCCTGCACTGTCGGTCATCCATTGCCTTAAAACCTGTTTCCAACTGGGCACAGGTGTGGACCTCTAGTTCTAGCTATAAGAGGCTGGGGTGGATCAATTAAGCCTAGATAAGAAGAAGAAGAAAGGGAAGAAGGAGGAGAAGTAGGAGGAAGAGGAGGAGGAGGAGGAGAAGAAAAACCCAGTGTTTCTTTTTTCATGGTTTTCTAATTGTTCATTGTGCAAGAGAGAATCTCACATCAGATACTCTGCAGCCAGAAGTGAGAGTTTGTTCTTCGTGCTTCTTTTTTAAAAAAATTTTTTTGTCTTTTCCTTTTTGGTGCTGGGGATCAGACCCAGGGCCTTGTGCATGCTAGGCAAGTGCTCTACCACTGAACTACAGCTTGGCCCCTCTTCCTCATGTTTCTTAACCTCATTTTATATTTTCCTTATCTTTGGCTCTCTTTTCTGTATTCTGGATAAAGTTAGCTCTATTGCAAGTCATAAATTCTCTTTTCAGAGTTATCTAATCTGCTTGGTCCACCCAAGAGTCTACTTAGTATTTTAATTGCTATATATACCCCTCTCTGATCTTATCTGGACCACAGAAACCCAACTACTTGAAAAGTCTTTGCTCATTCACCTCTCCCATCCCTCTTAGAGCATTTCTAAATCCTTGCATGCCCCCACTCCAAATCTGCCCCACACTCTGAGCAAGGTCCTTTTGGTCTCCTGACATTCTGGACAACAAAGGGCATAAGAGGATACTTCTCTTCACAGCATCCCTATGACTTCTGGCCATATGTTTGCACTGAGTCCTTTCACCCTCCTTGGGTCCCCATCTCTCCTCAGTAATCTGTCTGGGCCCCTGATACCTCTCCCTGGCCTCAATCTTCTGTGCTCAGCTGCATCTCAATTGGTTCTTCTGTTTAGCTCTCCGAGGTCAGATCTCTCCAGACTAACCACAGCCTCCTCATCATCCCCACTGCCTCTCTGCTCTGTGGTGCGTTCCATGTCTTCTGTGTACCTTGAACAGACATCTGTGCTCACCTCTGCCCTTGGCTTCCACCCCAAGCAGCTACCTGTCTGGCTCCAGTTGCGTCTTGGAGTTACTGGTTCTGCCCTCGCTAGACAGTGGCACAGACCTCTCTGTGGCTTTTTATTCATGACATCTGTGCCCTTTCTCTGCTAGATCACATCATTAGCTCTATATTCAAGTTAGTAACGAGGGTTAGATCTTGCCCTTGTTTTTCTTGAACTTCAGCTCCCAATTGTCTTTGCTGAGGGCTTTCCTTCCTCAAAATGCCTTGAAGTCTCCAGGTCAGGGGAGACACTGCTCGGGACAGGTGGTGTGCTGGCCTGGAGGGAGGAGGGCACTGAGTAGAGGCTGATGGGGTGTTGCTGAGGGTGGCAGGAGTTCAAAGTGAAGGTGTGGGGTTTGAAGAAGGAGCTAATATGGCTGGGGCCAGGGAGATGGTGCAGAAGCCGGATGAGCTGTGGAAGGACCAGAGGCTCCTGACCAGGAACTCTGAACACTTAAGGTCTGGTGGCAGGCACACATCTGCGTAGGCCCAACCAGCCATAGCCAGAGTGGCCAAAGGCTGCCCACACAATCAGGGGACAACTCTCAAGGCCATACCCGCAGCTTGCCAGTGGTTGAGTTGCGCCCCTGACAGGTTTCTGGAGCCTTTCACATTCAGAGTGTCACTCCTCCACTCCCCATTGTCACAATCATTCAAGAACTCTGGGTTTCCCTATATAGTCCCTGTCCCTTCTGGGCATAGACCGCTACCTCTCCCGAGACATCACTCAACTACCATTCAGGTCCCAATAACTCCCTTCACTCTTGAGAGTACCAGTGTTTATGTATGCCAGGGCTGGTTTCAGCCACTCTCAGAGCTCACTGTGCACCCTACCCCGTGTCTTCAAAACCCACTGCTCCATGGTTGTGTCTTCTGTCAGGGGGTGTCCCAGATTCATGTTTGGGGATGGGTTTGTGACTGCAGAGTCCCTTTGGGCCAGGCTGGGCCCCGAGCCTGGGAACTGCTGTGCAGCCAGCAAGTGTCTGCTGTCTCACGCTCCCTTCATCCGCCTACCCGATGCTGGATCTACGGCAGCTCTTTCTCCTCTTTTCTGCTCACATTCTGATTCATGTTTATTAAACATGTGGATTTCTTGATTTGAAGTTTTTGGGCTGTGAAGGCCTAGTCCCACCAACTGTTTACAATCTGTCATCTAGTACAGTCTCCACACGGTTGTCATGCTGGCTTGCCCTGGGAAAGAGAATCTTGGTGCCTAAATATTGTACTTTCAGCTCATGAGTGAGTGTAGTCCTCAGTTTTCACTTTCCCACAGTGATAGCAAATCTTTATATGATCCCTCCTTGCTTTGCAGTGCAAAGCTGATGCTGTAGCCAGAAATCCTTCCAAGAGGGTGACCCGGAGAACAGCGGTGCTGTAACAGCATCACATGGGCAGAGCCACCCACAGACTCCTGGAAGGATGAAGCCATTCATGGGCACCTGGGTCTCTGGGTCAGAGAGTCTCTGTTCCAACATGGTGGACATGGTACCCAGGGAGGGGACTCTGTCCAGAAACCTCAGTTACCATCCCAGTGAGCATGGTATTTTCCCAACAAACAGATGGCAAAGGCCATAGCAGATAGTTCAGCCCTGAAAATCTAAATGGCTAGTAAACACATGAAAAAACCTGCCTCACCAGTGATCAAAGAAATGCAGAGAAAAACATTAAGGCCTTGCATCTAGAGCCCATTCAGCCCTTGTGTAGCCAGTGTATGGCCAAAGGTATAGCAGGCATCACTCTCTGGGAAGAGTCCCATCATCCTGCAGAAAGGTCTCACTGTCCTACCTGCTCGCTCTATTCTTCATAAGTCATCCCGAAGACACAGTAAGTGGACATAGAGTTGTGCACAACACATTCTCATAGCATTGTTTAAAATCAGAAAAAATGAGACACATTTAAGGCCCCAGCATCAGGGCAGTGATTAGGTGAATCCCTCAGTGCCTCTTGGAATAACTAATCGTTGAGAGGATAAATAATGGAATAGTATGTAGCTCATAAAAATCACATGGAAGAAGAGGTCTGCAAAGTGTGGGAATGGCTGTGACATACTAAGGGAAACTGCAGTGGTTCTGGGGACAGGGCAGGGTTGGGGCTGCCAGGGATGGGAGAAAAACTCCCAGATACATATGCGGTGGTGGTCAATGTTGCATACACATGCTTGTCGAAGCTCATCAAACTGGACTTATGCTAATTGCATCATATTGTATGTATATTATGCCCTAATACAGTTGACTAAAATGTGCAATACAAAATTATATATACAGACTATCCCCATATAAAATAATAGGAAAAAGACAAAGAAGTGTGCTAAAATATCACTTGGGGATCATAGGATTTAGGGAGTTGGATAGTTTCTTCTTCATACCTCATTTCCCATAAATATTATAATAATTGAAAATATGTTCACATCCTAGTCTCTGGATTTGAATGTGGCTATATTTGGGGAAATGGACCTTGCAGATGTAATTAGGGATCTGGAGATGACTGTAAGAGTCAGTAGGCACAGACACAGAGAAGCCATGTGAAGACAGAGGCAGAACCAGAGCAATTGCAGCCACATTGAGGAATAAGATGCTGGAGCTGGTGGGGGTGGATCCCCAAGGATCTCAGGCACCTTGATTGTGATCTCTGGCCTCGAGAACTGAGAGAGATGGTCAAGTCACATGGTTTATGGAAGTTTGCTATGGCAGCTGCAGAAAACTAATATAGGCATGTGAGATCTCTATAACCTAAAAAGAAATTAATAGAAAAATCTGAAAGTGGAGGTTCAGTCACTCCATATTCTAGGGATGAGAGGGGATGATAAGAGGAGACCACAGCCTGCTGAGTGGGCACCATCTCTGCAGTGGGTCTCAGCTCTGCCAGGCCTGCAGGCTCCAGCTGGGGCTGCCCTGCCTCTGGTCATCTGCTTCTCTTTCCCTCTCCTTTTTATCCTTTGTTTATCTTCCTTCTCTTATGTGATTACAACGAAGAATAAAACTATAGTTTTAATAGCATATTGAAAGGATTGCTCACCATAATCAAGAAGGATTTACCCCCATTGCAAGGAAGTTTCTGCTCACATAAATGAACACACATGAGACACTCATTAACAGGATGAACAAAAACCACACAGCCATCTTGATAGAGGCAGAAAAGGCATTGGACAGAATTCAGCATCCTTTCATGATAAAATATCTCAACAAATTAGATATAGAAGGAATGTACCTCAACATAATAAAACCCACAACTAACAGAGAAGAGCTGAAGGATTTTCCTTTAAGATCAGGACAAGACAGGAATGCTTACTCAACACTTCCATTCAACACGGTGCAGAAATCCTAGACTGAACACTTGGGCAAGAGAAGGAAAGAAAAGGCATCCAAATTTAAATGAAGAGGTTAAATTATCTTTGCAGATGATAGGATCTTATAGAAAGAAAAACCCTAAAGACCTCACCAAAAAACTGTTAGAGCTAATAAGCCAATTCAGCAATACATAGTCAACACACAAAAATCACTGGTGTTTCCATACACTAAGAGGAACTTACCCACAAAAGAAACCAAGAGAACAATCCACTTATGATAGCAGCAAAACAACAATAGCAACAATTTAACCAATAAATGTCCGCTGAAAGAATTAAAAAAATAAAATTGTTTTAAATGTAAAATTATGCTTACTGAGTCAAGTGTTATATTCCTTAATCTTGGCTTTGTAAGGCTCTGACCTCTCCCTTTCCCTCACCTGCACACCTGCCACTGTCAGTGTACAGCTGTGTCAGTTACTTGGTTGCCCCTGTGCTCTACCTTGGCCCATGTTCTGTAGTTTCATCTGCTTTCCTCTTGAGGGATGGCCTTGTGTTGACAGGGTCTTTGGCACAAGCAGACTAGTGTGCTGGCTGCTGGAGTTGAAGGGAGGCCATGGTAAGGGGAACGAGTTTTAAATGGAGGACTCCTATATTTATCCTGGAGAGATGCTTCCTTGGTAGGTGCTCAGGTGCCTGTGTCCAGTAGCTTCATGGGCCTCTGAAGCCCCTCAAACGTTAAAGCCACTCCCTTTTGCATCCATTGTGGTCCCATTCAGGACAGGTTTTGCCCAGGTGAGGGGTGTTTGTATGCAAGAATGAAGCAGTGTCCCGGAGACACTACACACCTGGCTGGGTGGGACAGGTGGGGCTTAGGAAGCCAGATCTGGGGGTGCAGATTCTGGAAAATGTGTCTTAGTAGAGACTTAGGCATCAGTAAGCAGTTGCAGAAGTGGACACTGGGCACTGAGTAGGGAGCCCATAGCTCCCTACAGCAGCAAAGTATGTCCAGAAACAGGACAGGGACTTCTACCTCACCCTGCTTGTGAAATACTGTGACCATGCAATGTCACAGTATTTGAGTGAAAACAGGCATGTCACTCAACATGCCTGTCTCAACAGGACAGTCAACATGTCCTGGCTTCAAGGGGGCTGTGTTGCTGGTCGAGGTTGTGTTGTGTTGCTGGTCAACTGCTCTGCAGTCCTGGAGCAGTATAAGAGGGTTCCCTGGAGCACGTCAGAGCCTGGCTGGAGTCAGGACCACCTTGATCCCCCACCAGGCCTACCTATGACTTGTCCTCTGGGATTGCAATGAACTAAATGTTTATGGCCCTCAAATTCATAAGCTGAACCCTAACCCCCAAAGTCAGGGCATTAGGAGGTGGGGCCTTTGGGAGCAAGTAAGCTCACCAGGGTGGAGCCTCATGAATGGGATTAGTGTCCTTATGAAAGAGACTCCAGAGAGCGCCCTTGTTTCCTCCACTAAGTGAGAACGCAGTGAGAAGGCACCATTTGCCAGCCAGGAAAACGGCCCTCTCCAGAACCCAAGCCTACTGGTTCCCCACTTCAGACTTCCAGCTTTAGAACTATGGGAAATAAAGTTTTGTGTTTATCAGTCGTCAGTTGGTGATATTTTGTTATGGCAGCCCAAGTTACAACAAGGATCTTCATGCTTCCGCCCGGCCCTCCCTGGCAAGGCCTGTACCAGGCCTGTGCACCTGAGTAGGTAATGTCATGGTTCCTGGCACAGCTGGGATCAGAGCTGCCTCTTGGCTGCCTGGAGTATTGGGTATGTAATGCACAGGACAGGATCCACGTGGCCTGAGTGCCATGCTTAGGCAGTGCCACTGGTGGGGTTTCCTGTAGGTCCAGCTTCCACTCTTTTTGCTGTATGCCCTGCACGTACACGATGTAAGGAGGCTGGACAGCTTTGAGGCTCAGGCTCCTGGTGCTGGACATGTGTGTGGGGACAGAGTTGTAAAGGGCTACAGGGATAGGTCCTGAGTATCTAGGAGATGCCATGCATTCCTCACACATAAGTAGCTAAATTAAATCCTTTGCGGTTAGTCCTGCTTTGGCCACCTGGGCTTCCCCATACTGAAGCAGCCAGAGGTACTGCCATGTACAACTTTGCCCACAGGTCCTAGGTACTGAGTGGGGCACAGACCTCAGTCAGCACTGCAACTGACCATGCCTTGCGAGTTGTGGTGGGCCTGACACAAGCAGACAAATGTGAAGTGTTGGGACAACTCCTGGCACAGCAGCATTGCATTAATGCTCCTGTGATTCTGTTTTGGTTGGTGTGTTTATCTCTGTGATGATCACTGTTCATGTTCTGTGCCAGGCCCGGGAGCGAGGAGAGCAGATATTCCTACAGAAGGAAATGGAGCAGGTACAGGAGGCCACGGCCAGCTGATCACTGCTCAGGGCAGACACCCATGGCCACTCATGCCCAACAGCACCCATGGCCAGGGGCTTCTTGGTCTCACACTGCCCACAGAGTGGATCAGTCACATGTGCTGTGCCTGATTGTCTGTAACCTGTTTACAGCCATAGTTTAGGAGGACACAGCTTGGACTCTGGCTCTTGCCTTCTCTGCCCTGCATCACACTTCCAGCCAGGAAGCAGAGAGAGGTGCTAGCCTTCAGAGGCCCCTGTCCTTGTTGGTGGGAGGCCTGAGGGGTGCATGCCCTGGGCTGGGCTAGGGGCACCCTGGGGGGGGGCCTTCTATCTCCTGAGCCATCAGCTGCAAGTGCAAGTGGGCTTTTGACAAAATGACACTTTACTGGCAGAAATGCTGACAGAGGTCTGTGGCTCTGCTTCATGTTATTTTTCTCTAAATGTATAAGGGTGGCGAGGTTGATGTTCTCCCAGCCTCCTCTTGGCATGGCTCTCTTCTCTTCCCTCTTGGAAAGGTTTTTGTTGTTGTGGTGGTGGTGGTGGTGGTGTTATTTTAAAGGTTTTAAGAACAGTCTGACAAGTGCCCTATGAAAGCTCTGTGGCGCCCAGTGCTGGGCTCAGTGCCTCTGTCCCTAACAAACACAATCTAGCCACATCCTCAGTTCCCCTTGGGCCTAGAGTCTGACTTAGCTCTTGTTGTTCCATTTTGTGTACATGGTGGAAATACGCTTTCTGGGGGATAAGCCTACCTCAGGAGCCCAGCTTTGGAGAAAACGGGATGTGAGAGCTGGTCTTGGCTGAGGTTTGATGCAGGGGTACAGTTCAGACAGACAGTACCCATCTCATACTGGCCTTCCCAGTGGCTCAGCAGCCAACACAAGGCTGTTCAGAATAGACACGTCCTGCAGGAGGTACACGGTGGTTTTCATCAGGTGGAGGACCATGTACTTCCTGATCCTTGGCCCCAGCTGTCTACTGCTGAAGCAAGAAAGAAGAGTTCTGCACCCAGAACTGCAGCCGCTCCCTCCTCTGGATGGGGCTTGATGGCCCAGCCATGGGTGGGGGACAGAGGAAAGTGACATTGGGGTGAAGTTAAAGTGTGCTCTCCAAAGGGTTTTTCAACCCCGGGAGAACCTAGGATGGCTTCTGCATGCTAAAACAAGACCTGGGGGCTCCTTGGTACCAGATATACTCATATTCCCCAAAAAGATATGGGAGGAGTACAGGCTGTGACAGAGGCCACAAGGTGACTTCAGGGCTCTCGGACAAGCCACCAGGCTGTAATGTCAAAATGAAAAGAATGAAACTCTTGGGACAGTCAGTTACATGAGATCAGGCAGAACGTTTTAAAGTGATTTTCCTGAATTTGACAATTTGTATATTTCAGTGAAACAAAAGCCCCTTTTACAATGCTAAAAGTCAAATTCAATGAACACTGAGCACCCCCTATGGCCACCTTACGGGGCTGGGACAAGGACATGGGAATGACCCCATGGCCCTGGGTTCATGCATTTACCATTTGTCAAGGCAATGTGTAGTTGAGTCTTGCAGAGAAAAGACAGGGCAAGGACTCTACAATCTGGAACATGTGGCCAGAGTTTGTATCCTACTTTCCTTCCTGACCAGTCAGGGAACCCAGAGAAGCATACCCTGCTAGGTACCCCTGGGTGGCCCAAACATGCCAGTTCCTGATGGGCTACCTTCTTCCACTTCAACATGCAGAGAAACCTCAATTCTTCTTGGAGTGGGAGGTCAGGCTCTTGTCTGCAGCTCCCTGCAAACAAACAGATGCATCCAGAGCTGGCCTGCGCTGAAGGCTGTGTCTGAGGTGGACATCCTCATGGGTGGCTCCTGAGTCAGCACTGGGCAAGGCAGGCTGACTTTCCAAACCTTGGGTGTCCAATACCTAGATGCCACCTCTGTGGTATCCCTGAGAGCATTTGGGCATCACTGTAGCTGGGATTGCCTTCCTGACCCACGATGTCTTCCATTGGCAATTGCCACTGTTTCACTGGACTCAGGTGCTAGCATGCCTCCTGCTCTGGGTAGAGCTTCAAGATGTGATTTCTCCAGAAAGCTGTGTTGAATGGCTGTTGCATGCTGTGGTTCCTGAGGAGTAGATGAGAGGAGGACTCAGGAGTCTTGTCAGGACAGAGCCTGTTTGTCAGAGACCTCCAAGGAGCAACAGGGAGAGTTTAGAGGACACCTCAGCACCAGGATGCAGATCAGCCCTTCCCATGCACAGACTGGCCCCTTCGTATGCATGGACTCACCCTCCACGTGCACAGGCTCACCCTCTTGTATGCGCGTACTTGCCCCTCCTCATGCACAGACTTGTCCCTCCATGTACATAGACTTGCCTTTCCGTGTACATAGACTCACCCCTCCCATATGCACAGTCTCACTGCTCCATGTGCATTAACTCACCATCCACATGTACAGACTCTCCTCTCTGTGTGCACAGTCTTGACCCTCTGTGTGCAGACTCACCCTTCCATGTGCATGGACTCACTCTCTGTGTGCACAGATTCACTGCCTTGCATGTAAGTGGGAACATACCTGGTACAGATTGTCTCAGGTGACCCAGAGAGCCAAGGCCTGAACCGCAGAGCTGGGGTTTGGCCTTGCTGCTCACCCGCAAGCAAGCAACCAGAGTTGGGGCAGCTGACCAGAGTTGGGGTCACCAAAGACAGCAGGCCCAGATCACCAGAGTCATGGAATTGTTCATTGCTTTTGCTTTACACAAGATATTGGGCTTCCATGAGAGTATTCTCCCATGGAAGGCCAGCTGATGGCTGGAGTGACATCAGTTAGGAATTCACTGTGGATCCAGTCTATTTGGCAGAGACAAGTTCATCCCAAGCTGTATGGAGCATGACAGGAGGCCTAGGGGACAAGTTTGGTCCTCAGGTCAGACATGAACAGCCTGGGACAAGAAGTATCTTAGCATGTGGTTTCCTTGAGATTTGGCTCCATCCATAGACAGGAAATAGTAAGACCTGCTCAAGACAAGGCCAGCTGGCCTCTGTGGGGAAGGTTCCAGTTTCTAGAACATTCTAGGTCCTTTAGAAGGCTTCAGTCTCAAATGAATTCCAAGGATGAGTGTGGGGAGGGAAGTCTATGAACAGTTTTGAGAAGGTGACACTGAAAACAGGAAAATCATTCTGATTTGAATCCTATCTGATTGCCCTTGAGGTTGTAATAATTTAGAACAGAGTAGACTAGAGTCTGTCTTTATGTCAGCTATGAGGAGCAAAGGGACAAATTTGCAACCTAAAACTCTGCTTCCAAGCAGAGGCCCATCGTATGACCGCGAAGTCCTTGATGTATGAAAAGAGCATGTTTCAGGTTTCTCTGCAGACATTCACACTGCTGTCTCCCCAGGTACATTCCAACATGCAGTTCTTCACCATTTCCGCCCCACCTTGCCTGGCTTGCTTGCTGGTGCTGTGCTTTGTCTTCTAGTCATGCCTGGGACTTTGCTGGTTTTCCAAGATTATCCATTTTTCCCTAAAAAGGTAAATCTGTTCCTGATTTTGCCACTGTTGTGTTAGGGTTCCTCACACATTGCCTGGCTCTGGCCAGGGCTGGGTATTATACTGCCTATTCATGCCTCACACACATTTACAGAGCAGAGGGTCTGTGAACACTGGTCTCACTTCTCTAATGATTCTGTCATTGTCATCAGCCTCAGCCCCAGCCTTTTACTTCTCTGCTTCCACCATTGCCACCTGTGAGGCATTTAGGGAGTATTTTATTGCTCCCATGGTCTTCCAGAAATGCATACATGTCTCTTACCTGCTCCATCCCATTCCACGATCAGCAGCGATAGTATGTGTGGTTCATAGGAGGGGATGTTGAGACTCAGACAGATTAAGCAACTTGTTCAGGGCCACACAGTTATGAAGACGCAGAGCCAGGATTTGGACTGGGTCTGGCCCCAAATTCCAGATTTTCTTCTGCTTGCTGCGACCTTTGGCAGACCCAAAGCAGTGCCCACAGCTTCAAATGTGCCTCCATTCCCAGCATGACCCCTATTCACCAGAGCAGCCACACAGACATCCAGGCTGGCAGGTTCTTGGCAGGGTCCCAGGGGCGGAGGCCATGGAAGTCTCTCTTCAAGGGTAGGGGCAAAGTGCCCAGGAGTGATGAACAGCTCCTGCCCATCCTGCTTTGAGGTAAGCTGGCTGGGTTGGTTTGAAATCAAAACACTGTTGGCAGAGAACAGAGACACAGTGAGGGTTAGCTCAGGGCAGGGTTGGTGTCTGTGGTGGTAGTTTAGTCTCCCGGGTGTTATGCTCCTCTTGGCTCACCTCTGTCACTATCTGCGTCAGCTGCTCTCCCTCCCCTCAGCATGTTTCCTTCATAACAGGATGGCAGACAGAGTGGCTGCCATGGCTGTTCCAGCTACTGAAAACACCGAGATAAGCCCTGAGTGGCAGAAATCCCACGATTGCAAAGTGCCCACTTCCCGACCCTGGGTTCCGAGAGCCGTGTCTGATTCTCTGTCCTAGTTCATTAACTACATTAATTATTGACTGAAGAAGTAGTCATAATTTTTAGTCTTGGAAAGGTTAGGCATTCTGGGATCCCTATAGTTTCTTTTGATTCTGCTGCAAACTTGCCCATTCTTTTCTAGCTTAACTTTTTTCCTTGAGGTACTTTACCAAGTGCAGTAGAAACAACAGATTCACTCTGGTGGTATTTTGCTTGGAAAGCTCTTTGAAAAGCTGAGATTACACTAGGTATGTTTCCTGTTTTCTAAGTTTTTGTAGGAGCCAGTAGTGATTTTTAAAAACCATTACATAACACAAGTTGTCATTTCCCAACTTTTAACACCAAATTCTCTATTAGTCAGCTGTTGCAATAATGCTGTGTAATAAATGGCCCTGCCTCATCCTGCTGGTTTAGAAACATACTTGTTTGTAGCTCCCAAATCTGTGTGTTGGCCACTGTATCTCTGCTTTAGGCTTTAAGTGCCATTCAGAGTTGCTTCTCACTTCTTCTTCTGACATCTGGAAGAAGAGGCAGCTGCTCTGGAACATTTCCCAGGCTAGGACTTCGGGAAGGTAAACAGAAGTGAGGTTACCTCTGTCACCTCTGCTCCAAACTGCCCGCTGTCCCTTCTACCACACTCCAAGTCTCAGGGCAATCCACACTACTGAGGCCAGGGTGAAAGGAAGGGTTATAAACAAGCGACTGTCTGCTATGGGACTGGCTCAAGGCTTAAGGTAAAGTTAAGGCAAGATGAGTTGTTCTGCTCCTTCTGGTGGAAAGGACATAGCTCAGGACTAGGTCAGTCAGGCTGCCCCACTGTGCCCTTGACCTGTAACTACTCCTTAACCTCCTAGACAGTCACTATGATGGGGCCTGTAGGGTGTATAGCCTGCATGGCTCCCTGTAGGGGATGGGACAACAGTAGAGTGGTGGGGAGTGGAGGAGCCACAGTAAACAGTCCCTTCATTCCTGTCCTCTGTCCCCATCTTCTGAAAGCAGATAGGCATTTGTCTGGCCACCCCATCCAGGTCAGCTGTGGATTTGGGGAGGGTAAAGGTAGACAAGACCCCTTCCTTGGAGCTTGCATGCTGCAGAGACCGTACCTTCTGCTGCCTTCTGGAGTCTAGGCGGTGTCTCCAGAATATGCCCATGTCTTAATTGTCAAAACCTGTGCCTGTAACCTTATTTAGAAAAAGCTTCTTTGTATATGTAAAAGCCCTGGGGCAAGGCAGTCATCCTAGGTCACCTCGGTGGCTCTAATCCAATGACAACTGTCCTTTGTGAGAGACAAGGGAAGTCATAGCTAGAGAAGTAGGTCATGTGGCTAGAAGCAGAGCCTTGGGCATTGTTGCAGCAAGACAAAGGACTTCTAGAGCCACCAGAATCTGGTAGAAGTGGGAAGGACTCTGCCTTAGGGTACCTGAAGGGAGCAAGGCCTGCCCACATCATGATTTTGGGTTTCAGGCATCCTGAACTGTGTGAGAATGACTTTCTGTTGTTTTTGGTCACCTAATTTGTGGCAATTTGTTACAGCAGTTGCAGGAATCTAACATTGCTTCCATCTTACTTACATTGGGAAATCCCATGTGGTAGGTGTTTGGTGTCCATTTTACAGGTGGTCAATCCAACACCTAGAGTTTAGATAATATGACTGTAGCAGTTGCAAATACTGAAGGCAGAATCCAACCTGCTTCTAACACCTGTACATAGGCCCTGAGATAGCACAGGAACAGAGGAGAAGTGAGGGTGTGCTCACTTTGAAGAGCGATGAGGCCTGGCCAGCTGCTACAGATCAGGTGGTTGGAATGAAATAGTCAAAACTGCAGTGGTGCTGCGGTGGTCCTTAGAAAGCAGGGGTCTCAGGGTCTGATGCCCACATGCAGCTTGCTGTAGGGCTCAGCCTTGCTGTTGGAGCTGTGGGGCCGGGAGCCTTTGTGCACAGAGCAGGGAAGGAAGCCTTTCCATTCACTGTCAGCAGATCCAGACCCCTCTGCAGTCCTGCTCTGACCAGGGAGCCCCAAGTCCTGGCCCCTTCTGATGGCTGGGAGACCATGGGGTTGGAGGTGTGCTTGGTCCTTGTTGGAGCTGGGGGGGACAAGGAGGGATGCTTGGGGGGGTGAGGACCCTGGGGCTCTGGCCTTGGAAGAAAGAGGAGACCTATCTGGAGTACAGGTAGGGGACAGTGACTGATGGCCTGTTCTCTCTGGCCTCTCATAGGTGCTACTTCTCTCCTTCCATTTTCTCTATTTTTGATGGGAATGTCAACATATACCTGTCCTGACATCACATCTGGGGAGCGGGTGCCTGTCTCTTGGGTTTCACAGGCTCATGAATGGAGAGGAATTGTGCATTGGGTTGGGTCATATCCAGAGCCTCACTCATTTCTGAGATGATATGATGAGATTTGGGACTTCTTTTTTGATTATTTAATTTATTTATTTATATAACCCAGGCCAGCCTGAACTGTTAATCCTCTTGCCTCCACTTCCTGCTTGCTGGGATTGAAACTGGAGTTTTGGACCCCAGGCCCATACTTCTGGACCAGGTCCGGCCACTAGTCCCTATGCCAAATAAAAACACATTATGAAGGGTAGAGAAAGGAGGTTTATTTCATGGCCTAGGACTTGCTGGGAACAGGCAAATAAAGCACTTCTGCCCATCTTCAGGGTATAGGAGTGAACTTTAGTTTTAAATAAACAAAGAATCAGGTCAGGGGAAAAGATATACATAGTTAAATAGTCTCGTCTCAGGTGTGTTCCAGTGGGTCATTATCTCAGTCCTTGTTTTGGAGAGGTTCAGCAGAAGTTATCACTTGTCCTGGGGATGCTCTGATGCTCCTTCCATTCAGGGCAGTTTCCTTCATCCCTCTTTGTAAACACTTTATCTATAAGTCCTGACCTTCCTGGATTCCAAAGTAACTACAAGGTGAATGGCTTAAACAAAGACAGATGCAAAATTGAGGAAGGGATGTCAAGGTTTTCTCCTACTTTTAGTTAATTTGTGGGCCTAAGTAAAGAGTCAGTGCTTTTCAGCAAAAGCAGTTTAAGTATCTTTTACAGGATTACAGGTGGGGACCATCATGTCTGGTGAAATTTGGGATAGCTGAACTCAGATTTAGATGAGATTTTTGTGGACTTTGACTTAGTGTTGTAACAAATTAGACTTTTAGAGACGTTAAGATAAAGTGAATGTATTTTGCATGTGAGATATATGTGAATTTTTGGAGGTCAGAAGGAAGTCTGCGGTCAGCAGAATAATGGCCCTGAAGAAGTATACCTCCTAACCCTCAAAGCTGTGACTATGTTACAGTATTAGCCAAAGGGGGGTTGTACATATGCTTGAGGATTTTGAGATGGGAAGACTGTCCATGTGGACATGAGGCAGTCTATTTGAGACCCCTTCTATGAGGCAGGGAAGGCTGTAAGTGTCAGAGAAGACATGATGATGAAAGCAGAGGTGACAGTAGTGAGAATGGTGTTGAAAGGTGCAGGGAAGGACTACAAGGCAGCTCCAGAAACTGGGAAAGGCCAGGAACTGAATTCTGCCCTGGAGCTTCGAGAAGGAGAGTAATATTGCTGATGCCTTGGTTTTGCCCAGTGAAACCCATCTGGCATTCTGATCTCCACAACTGTATGATGAGAGACTTGTACTGTTTTAAACTGCAGAATTTGTGATGCTTTGTGGTAGCAACAAAGGAAATGAATACAGGGGCCAGGGTTATGAGAACAATTGAAGGATAGGCCAGAAAATGATGCTGAGGAAGAGCTCACTTTCTAAAGGGGGACTGATGCTCCGTGTGGGATGTTGCTGATCTGCCAAAAAGAGCCTTGGAATTGATACCCAGATTGATATAGCAACTTGGAGGCCACTAATGACCTCAGCAAGAACATTTATGTGGAATAGGGGAGATAAAGTCTTGTCTAGAGAAGATTCAAGAAAGACCAGGAGGATGGGTGAAGATGGTAGGACTCTTCTGAGGGGCTCACAGTAATTAGTGCAGACAGGCAGTCATCAAGCCCTCAATCTGCAGGACTGCTGTGGAGCCACCCAGCCCAGGAGAGATCACCAGCCTGACCTGGAGTGGGGGAAGTGCTGAGTCTGGCTGACTGCACAGAGCTGGCCAGGGGTGGGGAGGTGCCTGGAGGGAGCACATGGAAATTCTTTTCTGATTGCTTCTATTTTCTCAGTGAAATGGGAAACAATCATCTCTTTTTCACTTGCTGAATGTGCTGAGCAGGCTTGAGGGATGCATGAAGTGGCAGGAAGCAATAGTGATAGTTGTACATGCGGCTTCAACATTGTTTGGTTGGAGAAATAATATACCGCCCAACTAGTTTGTTTTAAATTAGACAAACACCCCGGAGCCTGCCTGCTGCTGGGGAGGACAGCCTCAGGCTCTGTTTGGAGTGGGGCTCTGGGGGTGCTGAGGTCAGCTCTGTTTGACATTCCTGACGTGTGAAGGGCGGCTTGGAACAACAGCCGAGCCATGGGCGTGCAGCCCCCTGGAACTGCTCCAGGGGCCCTGCCTGAGAAATGTTTCGGCCTAGAGATTCCTCCCCAATTTTAAACATCTGTTGGTGCTTGTGGAAAATAAGTTGGGATTGTTTTGCTCACAGTCCTGAAAATGCCTTGCACTGTGTGTGAAGCTGGTGATGGATGCCACACACTCTGGCTCAGGCTGAGCAGGCAGTAGGGCCCCACCTGCCTTGGTTGGTACAATTGGGCTCTCCTCAGAGATTAGTCATGAGAACCAAGAGCCATAAGAATCTGAGGACTACCCGGGAGCTTCATTCATGAGGTGAGTTGAACTGGTGTCTGTCGGCTTGATCACTGATGTGTTCAGATGACTCTCAGTCACAGGCCCAGCTTCCTTGAGTCCATTTGTAAGTCTCATTCCATATCTCCGGTGGGCCAGATGGTGTTGCATTTTATTTTGTTTTGTTTTTCCAGTCAGGCTGAGGCCAGCTTGGAATCCTGTTTCGCCTGGGATGGTGGAAATGTGAAACTCAGGCATTGCGGGCACCTTGTCCTGGTCTCAAGGGACCTTCCAGACCCTGGGCCTCCCCTAGACTGGTCTCTTGCTTCTCTCCTCCTTCCCTGGCCTCCTTCAGGCCTCCTCCCGCTGAGGTCACCTCCTGGCTCTGTTAGTCTCCCCCCACCCCCGGGTGCTAGTCTGAGCTCCATTGACTGTACCATGCTGAATGCGGCCTCTTCACAGTGTTGTTGTCTCCTGCCTGGGGTGCCCTTTGGGGCAGGTGTCTGTGTTTGAAGCCCTAGCCTGAAGCCCAGCACACAGGTGAGAACAATAACACAGAAAACAAGCATTGGCTTATGACCCCAGAACTTTCAAAGAGGGTCATATCCTGCTGATAGTAGCCTTCTGCAACCAGGACACTTTGGAAATCACAGAGCTTAAGACAGAAGTGTATTTACAGTCACATGGCTAATTGCTGGCAGGCCAAAGCCTGTGTCTTCAGTCACTACGTAACAGTTCTTTGGCTTCTGTTTCCCTGTGGTCTATCTGTCCCACCATCCACAATTCCTTTACATCTCTCCCTCCACCTATCCATTCACACACAATGCAGCAAGATATACATACACATTCCCCACAGTCCTTGGAAGGTACTTGTGTCTGTCTGGCCCAGAGTCTGGCTCATGGAGTACCTGCCTGAACCCCTGGCTGGGTGGTACCCACTGCTCTGTCCTCCTGTTCCATGGCTGCTGTGTTTCCATCCTCTGATCAGATGCCTTCTGGGATCAGGGCCTCCCTCCTGGAGGTCTTCATATCAACTCTTTCCTGGCCAACCATCAACCCAAAACCATGTGAGCCACACAACACAAATGGCCCTTGAACCCTGTTGGGTGGCTATTCATCTGCAGGGAGGTGGAGCTACATTAGAAGAAGGGGAGACTCCCAGCTTCTATTTTCATGCATAGGAAGATGTTGAAAGCTGACAGAGGAACAGCCAGGAGGCTGGGAGGGGGCTCTGTCCATGATAAGAGGGCAACTCTGGGTGGGGGCAGTGGATGGATAAAGACATGCCACTAGGTGGTAGTGGCACCTGTAGGTTATAAGCTCCTTAGCCAGCTGCATTTCTGGGCAGGAGCTCAGGAACTTTCCTGGTTCAGTGTCTGCCTCTCTGTGGACAGGGCCAGTGGATAATACCAGTGCACAGCACACGTGGACAGCTGTGTGAGGCTCAGTGGGGAGAGGCTGAGGCCAAAGACCTCTCTGGTGTCTAACTGGAAATTGAGACCTCTGTGCTTGCCATTCAGCCAGGTGAATCCCCCAGCCCCTGTAGGAGCTGCCTCCTTCCCATACCTTAAGTGAAGCATGCCCCCTGCCCTCTTGGAGCCATGAGACTCCAGCCCACCTCATGCCAGCACTTTACCCATCAGGGAGAGGTTAGGCCCCTTTGGAACAGATGCAAGGTCAATGGAGGCTTTGGCACAATGATGTAAGTCTTTTAACATTCGTGACGAACCTCAATTCTACAGTCACACCCAAGACCAAGTGGCTTTATAAGAGACAGAATGTTCCAGACTGTGTTTCCTCTACTAGGTGGTTTTTAGTACTCCACTTGAGAGCAGACAGACAAGGACTAGCCAGCTGTAGGGCACTGGGCAATGTACTACCTTGGCCCTATCTGTGTGGGGTGGGGTGGGCATGGGTGAGATGTGGGGTCCCCATTTGGGATGATATCAGACAATTTTAATTCAAATGCCATTTCTTTAACAGCTTGCCCCCACTCTGTGCAGGGCTGGCTGTGTGGAGCCATTACTCCCTGGTCTGGACTGTGGAGTCCCCCCTGGGAGCAGGCCAGTGCTAGGAGCATGACAGTAAGTTCTCAGAAGGTTCTCATGCATCCCTCCAGACATACCCATCTGTCCCTGGTCTTCCCACCATTCTATCCATCAGCTGCCTGGGGGCCCTCTGCAATGCCCAGACCCTGTCCTTGCTCCAGCATGTTGGCACCTGGACACTTGGCCTGACATGCTTTGCAATTTAGGGCAGGTCCTGTGCTCTGTGTCTACTGTATCAGCCCAAAGGGTGGGGCTGATGCCTGAAGTGGTAAGCCTGAGTCACATGGCACTTGCCCTCCTGTCATCACCTGCCCTGCCCTTTGTGGCTAAGTGTGAAGGGAGAAGCTAAGAGGCCATTCACTGTTGATAAACACATGTATGCATGTGCCTGTATGTGCTTCTTAAAATGCTTCAGAGGAAAATCAGCCCAGAAATGCAGGGGTAGACAGGACGCGGGTGTGGGCTATGTTGGGGCTCTCTCCTGGGGCTGTGTGGGGTGGGTGGGGGATGAGGCCAAAGGAAAAGCCTCCTATCCTGGGAGTGTGTGTAGTGGGGAGGCTATTTCTCACATACTTTATTTCCTGTTTTAACACATGTGAATGTCCTGAAATTAAAAAAAAAATTAGGTTCCCTGTGAGATGGAGCAGGTTGTGGGGCTAGAACTCTCCTCTGGCTATTGCCCTGGGTCCTTCTCTGGCTCCTAGAATAACATTCCTCCTGTGGCCTCCACCTCCACATAGGGTGAATCTGAAGCCCCAGGGACCCAGTTGGAGTCCCAGGAGACAGAGCCAACAGTGGATATCCACAGTGACCTGATAAGATGCTGACCCTATGTTTTGCCTGCTCTGTCTGGCAGATGTCCCCCAGGCCAGGGTGGTCCAAGGGTAGGGGCCAAACTTTTCTGTCTCATAGGACCACTGGCCTACCCAGCCATCCCTGGGAGCTCTGAACTCTCTCTCTCTCTCTCTCTCTCTCTCTCTCTCTCTCTCTCTCTCTCTCTCGCAGGCTATTGGAGGGACTGCTCCTCTGAGGAAAGTGAGTATCTGTGGCTTCTCTAACAGGCCAGGAGATGAAGTCCTGTGGCTGACTGGCCTAGACCCACTAATAGGCAAGGTTGGAGGGTAAAGGAGTCATTGGGGTGGCTCCAGAGTCTCACAAGCCACTACCTTGCACCTTCCTTCTTTATTTTTATTTTTGGTTTTGAGCTCAGGGCCTTGCACTTGCTAAGTAAGTGCTCTACCACTTGAGCCACATGCCCAGTGCTTTTTGATTCAGCTGCTTTTCGAATAGGAGCTCACATTTATGTCTGAGTCGGCCTGGACTTCAATCTTCCTATTTATGCTTCCTGCATAGCTGGGATGACAGGTGTGTGCCACTGTGCCCAGCTTTTATTGGTTGAGATGGGGTCTTGCCTCCAACCGCGATCCTCTTAATTTCTGTCTTCCAAGTACCTAGGAGGTACCATGCCAGGCTCTCTCCCTTCTAGTGTCACCATCACCCTTAGGAACACAGAGCTGGGAGGGCCTGAATCGGAGTGCAGTAGGCTCTGCCGGGAGCAGGCCTGGGTGCATCTGGAGCCCTGGGGGTGGAGGAGATGATTTTTGTAGGGGAGATTTGAGGCTGACGAATAGGCCAAGGCCAAGATCCAGAAAGACTCCAAGAATTATGAGGGGACATTTCCTGGTGAGGAGCAAGGTCTGTGAGTTATGGGAAGACCTGCTTGTGGAGACAGGCAGGTCTGTGTTGGAAGACTCCAACTCCAATTTAGGCTGTGTCTGGAGCTGAGCAGTTGTCCAGAATGTGGTCACTGAGCCCTAGGAGCTGAGGAAGGACATCCAGGCCACTTGAGAAGCAGGAGGGGCTGAGGGGGAAGCAAGCCTTGTGTTCCGTTGAGGATCTGTTCTCTAGGCAGTATGTGTTTATGCACGACTGCCTGAAGGAGCCACTACCATGACCTGTCTCCTGGGCTGGGTGGTATTAACAGGGAACCTGAGACCCACTAATGGGCTGAAAACTTGGACAGGTTTGGATCGAGAAGGAGTTTCAATTTTTTGGAATTAAGGGCTGTGGGCCTGAGGTGACCACACCACTGGGCATGGCTCCTCTAGGGCAGGGCATGGTTGGCTAGGGTCAGCTGGGGGGTTGGCTTGAGCCAGCTGCCCATCTGGGCCTGTGAGAAGTGAGGGTAATTCCTTTCCCAGCACAGGTGGAGGCTTCTAAGGAAGAATACGAGCCCTGGGGCACTTGTCTCCCTCCTAGCTCAGGCTGCCTGGCCTGGGTCTGCTCCCTGATCTCACCCTAGGGCCTCCCCAGCCCTCCCAGCCTTCCTCAGCCCTCCTAGTCCATTGGTTTTGCCTCTGGGGGAAGTTTGGGAGTGTCTTTTGGAAAAGACCCCAGTTTGTGGCTGTTCTTAGTAGACATGCCCCTTGCTGGGCATGAGAGGTCCCTGGGGACCTTGGTTGGGGTGGGAAATGGGCTCTGTCCAAGTTACCTAAGTAGTGTTTTGCTCTTCAAATTTCAAAGTCACATTAGAGCCCAGACTTGGACTGCCTGCCTTTGGTTGCTCTGAGATTGAGGGCTTGCTTTTCTGAGGATACCTCATTGGGGTGCCCTGGGTATTCAGAGGTGTGGAGGGTGCTGGGCAATGCCTCCTCCCCACTGATCCCTGGAGAGAGGGGCTGCATGGGCCTATGGGAAAGAACGCACCTTCTACATGGTAGTGTGGCAACTCCACACACAGTGCCCACACCTCTCTGTCTGAGTCCTTGGACCCTCAAGTGTCCCCACGTGGCCTTGGGCCGGTCCTTAACATCTGCATCATCCCAGGGTGACTGAGGGTCTACCCTTAGACCATGGTAGGATTTCAAAGGGATTTCCAGGCAGGTGGGGACAAGGTGGCCTCAGCCCTCAGTCAGGATGCCAGGAAGGGGGCCCGCAGTGCATAGGATGCCTTTCACCAAGTTGCAGCTCCATCGCACACAGAGCCACAGCAAACATTCACCTAATACCAGCCACCGAGGCATGGTTTAGGTACCTAGACAGGCCATAAGAGAAAAGACAGAAATGCCTCACCTGGTGTGAACCCTGCACAGAATAGGCAATAACCACAATAGATCAGTGAGCATGTCTTCTCTGAGAGAGAGAGAGAAGAAAGAGAAATGCGTTGTGAGAAACAACAGGATGGGGCCAAGCAGTGGGGGTGTGACCTCCAAGGGGTGGCTCAGAGCCCAGGCTTCAGCATGGCCTCAGGGCCTCTGTCCATGCTGTGGCAATAGGTGGTTGTCTCAGGGCAAGCGGCCCTGATTGAGGGGGAAGCCAGGGTGTGGCCTTAGGTCTGCAGCAGCCTATGGCTGCCTATTGTAGTGGTGGCATGGGGGCTCCCAGAAGTGTTCTGTGCCCGGGTGGGAGCTAGGGGAGGAAAGGAAGGCTCTGGGGTCCATGGGAGAGCTCAGTAGGGTGCATAGTCCATCATAGGACATGAACCCTCACAGTGTCTGGTGACACAATGAGAACAAGCAGCAGCCCTGAGCAGGGAGCAGCTTCACTGTGGGGCCCTTTCCTCTGCAGCCTATTGCTCCCTGTGCCCTCACCAGGGGTGGCTCAGCACTGATGTCAGCTCTAACCTGAGGGCCCTGTGGCTGTAGCACGGCACCCTGGTACAAGCCCATGTTGTTCCCCAAGGAGGGACCCATCCTAGATCTCACTCTTGAGTCATGAGATGAGCGCCCCACCCGACCGCCCACTATACATCCCTACCAATCTTGTTGTGGGTTTCACTGCCATCTGGATCAAATAACCAGTTCATATCGTGTATAAAATTATAGAGATGGAACTCTGAAGAAGGCGGAGGCCACCACGATTCATTCCAATACAATGCATGCAGGGGGCCCGCAGCTCAGTGGGGTGCAAATGGAGAAAGGCGAGGTGACACCACCCACACGGGAAGGCTGTAGCCAAGTTATAGGGAAGGGATGCCCCAGAATGGAAGTCTGGTCTGGAGGGGGTGGGAGAGGGTGGGGAGCTGCTCCCTGGGGAGGTGCTGCAGAGACACACTCCCAAGACCCTCTAGCTCCCCCAGGATCCACCCCTCACTGTGCCCTCACCTCCAATTCTGAGCTTCCCAGCCTGTGTCTCCACCAGGCTGGCAGGGCTCCTTAGGACCCAGGGTGGGTAGCTTCACCAAGCCACATGACTATAGCCCCTGGGGCAGCTGGACATGGGGTCCATAGGCTTGGTTGGCCATCAGGCCTCATACCTCATCAATGCCCTTCACTCCCAACTCTCCATGATGCCTGTTTTTCTTGGAACAGGAGCGCCAAGGGACTTGGCTTCTTGGGTCTTCAGGCCACACATTTTCTCTGCACAGATATATTCCCACAGGCTGGCTGGGGCCTCAGGACATGTGCATTTTACTTTCTGGTAGACTCCAAAGTACCTTTCAGAAAGCTGCTCCCATTGTCACCTGCTTAGTGTGTGAATAACCCCTTTCCCCACTTTACCAACACTGAATTTCATCCTGAAATATTTTTCAATTTCTTATTTCTATGATTAATAGAGAAGTTGGGTATTTTGTCATATTCATCAATTCACTTAAATATTTTTCCTGTTATATCCTTTGCCATGTTTCTATTGGGTTGCTTGTTTTTTTCCTGTTGGTTTGTGGAGGTTCCACGTACATGATGAATGTCAGCACTTTGTGTTTACCTTGCAGATATTACCATTTTGCCTTTCTGATGGTGCTTTCTTGTCCCACAGAAGTTTTAAATTTTTACGTGGTCAAAATTGTCAACGGTTTCCTTTAAGGCTTTGGCTCTTGCATTTTTGCTTGCCTTCCTGAATGTGTACAAACTTGCTCTTATATTGTCTTCCAATGCTTTTATAATTATGCTTTTTGCCCTTAATCTAAGTTTATTTTTGGGTATGGGGTGAGACAGAGTGGAACCGCTTTTCCACATTAAACCTTAGATATCTCGAGCCATGGAGGACACAAATTATAGCCTAGAGGTCTGGAGCAACTCTGGAGCTGGCTTCTTGGGCTAGAGTCCAGCTTCCCAGTATTGGCCGGATGCTGGGTTGTTGCTGAGCTTCTGAGCCCCCATTCTGTCTTCTCCAAGTGGATGGCTCTGCAGAACAAAAAAACCTTCCTGTAAGTACCTCAGCAGGGTCTCAAGACATTTCCTGGGCCTAGGTCTTGCCTTTTCCTGCAGGGAGGTGAGGGAAGGCAGGGAAGAAACCAGATTCTCAAAGCCTCCAGGTGACTTGGCCAGAGTGAGACCAACCTGGTACGTAGCCCTTTTCCTGGTGTCGCAGGACAGAAATAACCCCCAGTTGGCCCAGGGCTTTGACAGTTTCCCAATGCGGTCATGTCTGTCCAGACTTTGGCCAGCCCAGGAGAGGTCTCTGAAGGCAGAAACAGAGGCTATGCTTCTGCTGAGGGGTGGGCATGGTGGGGGGGTGGTGGCATGAGATGAGTATCCAGTGTCATCTTTCTCACCTGTTTAGCATGGGCCATAGCAGGTCCCTCCTGTGCTGCTCTATGGCAGGTAACCACTTCCCTCTCTGGAAAGGGAAAACACGCTTTCTTTCCTGAGGCTGCTTGCACTCCTGGGTCTGACTCTGGAGACTTGATGCATATAATGATCAACCTCTTCGGCTCTGGCTCTGAGAGACACCCTGCTGACAAGCCCTGGTTTGTCTGGATGCTGCCTCTGAGCTCTTCTCCTTGTCCCCAGGCCCCTCCCAGGTCTATCAGGGCTGCCTCAAGCTCAGTCCCAACTCTGAGTCCCCACAAGCTTTCTGGGACATCCATTAGCCCATGGGTCCTGGTCTCTCTGCCCTCTTTCACCCAGCTGGTTCCGGCTGCTAGTTAACTTGGCCAATGGTAAGCAGATTCTTGCCGAGCAGCTGGTAGATAAGTGGTTATTAATTTGAGTCGAGTGCATAAGGGGGGAGGTTAAGAAGAGTGAGAGAAGTTTAGGGCTGGCCTAGAGTGAGTGCTGTGGGTGCCAGCACTGCTGAGTGGGCCCTGGGGATGAGTTCTGATGCCCACCAGGCCACTGCTGCTCAGAGCACTGAGAGATGCTTTCTTCGTGTCCTTCAGGGTCCACCTGGGTCCAGAGGCTGTGTAGCACCCCTGAGTGTGTCCTTGACTAAAGAGGGAGTGCTGCCCTCAAGACACTGTGGACTCAAGGAAGCTCCCTGGACCCTGGGGGAGGTGACCCTCAGTCTCTCTGTTGCCCAGCAGCCCTGCCCACCACCACAGTGATGTCAGTTATTGGCTAGAGGGCAACAACTGCTCACAGGACAATGCAGAAACTAGTGCCCAGCCCTAAAGGCTTTCTTCTAAGGTACTTCCGCAGGGAATTTAAAGAAACAGTATGCTTTTTCTCAAAATGAGTTTGTTGATTCCTCAGAAGAACCTAACTATTGAGTTTCCTCTTTTTCAGAATGAGTGGCTTGTGAGCCTAACTTACATTTTTAGCTTCATCAATTCTGCATGCCTCTGGAGGCCAGGCTGGCTTCCCCTGCTAGTCTGTGGTGTTAGCACTGCTGACCTGAGCACATTGTAACACTGTCCTGCAAAGAGGAGCTGATATCTTCTTCATATAAGAAATACATAAATCAGCTAAAAATAGTCCTCAGAGCGGATGTGATGCTGCTGTGGCTGTCACAGGAAACACACGGATCAGCCCTCCTCAGTAACAGGAAAGTGGAGACAGTCCATGGTCTTTGGGCTTCTCCTGAGCAGTTCTGTAGTTCCTCTGTCATACTCCATATCCAGCCTTGCAAATGCTGCCCAGGAAGGCAGCTAACACCGAGTAGCTTTTGTATTTTCCAAAGGTTGGGGCTTATTTCCTGAATTCAGACCTTCTTACCAACCACAGCTAGGTCAGGAAAGCCAGTGATCTGAGTGCCTTCACCAGTTATCCCTCTGGGGTCACTTGTGTGTGGGAACAGCACAGAGGACTTCAAGCTGCCTGTGTGCCAGTGTCAACATCACCCCCGGAGAGTTTGGGCACCACATGACCTGTTTTACCTGTGAAGAACCAAGATCTAAGTGGTCACAGAAATTTCATACCCATCCTACATGGTCCCCTGAGACTCAGCACATTTTACCACGGCAGGAGGTACCACGGTCCTCCTGGCTCAGCAGAGCAGGTGCTGAGACTGTTGCAACCATTAGAAGCTCATAGGGGACTGAGCACACTGCACCCCTGGGTACCACTCCATTACTACAGGACAGGACTGGGCCCTGGAGCTTGTGCAGGTTCTGAGGAAAGTGGACCTATAGCCCCTGACCTTGGGTTTCTTTTTTTAGGGTGGAAGTGGAGGGGACAGGGAAGAGCCCAGGGAGGGTAAGTATAACCCAAAACAACCAGTTAGTTGTAGAACTGGGGGTAAAGGCAGCATTGAATATGAAGCTCTAGAGAAACTACTGTGAGGTCCCTAAGGGAACATGTAAAACCATCTGGCCTGGCTGGGGGCACCTCCCTGGGATGTTCACACTGGGCTGTGAACATCCTGGACGGGTAGGTGTTAGGGTGAGCAGAAGTAACTGGGTTGGGGAGGGACGGGCTTGTTTGGGAACACCCCTTTCCAGGAAATTCCCCAAACAAAAACCTGATGGGATCTCATGGAGACTCAAAAGCATGTTTCTTTTCACATGTTGGAGCCAATAAAAGTTATTTTTATCGTTTCAATATTTTCGTAGGCCTTTAGAAGCTTGTGGGCTTTGTGCCTTGAGTTTTATGGTCTAATGGCTAAAGGAACCAAAGTTCCAGGTCCCCTCTCCTGGGAGATACCTCCAGAAGGAGAGAGAAGAGCCGGCCCTGTTCATTCAGCCTGTGCCCCTGTTCACATAAGTACATGAGTACATGTTCACATCCCATGCACAACTGTGCTTGCACAATGCTACACAAAGGCATGTCCATTAGTGTACACACACACACACGCACACACACACACACACACACACATACACATATGAATGACCTGGACTCCAGGTGACTATTTTCTTCATTGCTTTCCAACCCTTCTCACCTGGCACTGGGATTCAGCCAGTGTGCATTGGCTATTGAGCACATGAATGAGTGAACTCAGAACATAGCCTGAGGGGCAGACCCTGAACTCTGAAAGCTCAGGCAGAAAGAGGGAGAAGCCAGCATGGCTAGGGCTGGAGGGATGGCCTCAGAGGAGCTTGGGCTTGGTGATGTCTCCTGAGTCCCTTTTCTGTGCCAGACTCTCATATACTCCCCCTACAAGGCTGTGGGGTGGACGTTACTGTCCCTAGTCAGCAGAGGAGATTAAGAGATGTCCCAAGCTGTACAGGAGAAGGCCTTGACTTTGTTGCTCTGTGACCCACCCCTCCTCTTCCTCCCTGGTCCCTCCTTCCCTCCCATCCCTCCTGCAGCTCTGTGGCCTTGCCCACCAGTGGCCCCTTCCACCCTCCCACCCCTCCTGCTCTGCATAGATAAGGTGAGGCAGCTACTCCTCACCTTGACCCTCACACTGCTCTTCTCCACTGCTGCCCAGGCTGGACTGTGATCTCTTATACCTTAGCTGCAGGTGCATCCTTGGGAGTTCCGCCTTTTCCACCCTGCCCCTTGTGCTGTGAGTCATGATAAATGTATATTTGGTTTTTGTTCTCTGTTTCTGGAACTAAAATTCTTGGATTCTGCAGAGCGATGAATGTTTTTTTCTTTTTTTTGTTACTTTTAATTTAATTAAGTTTACTTTTTTGTTGCATTCTTCTTTCTTTGTGATGAATGTCTTGTATGCTGACTTGACCGATTAGTGCTGGTACCGCCTGGCTAGAGCTATGAAAAAGACCAAGCCAGTGTTTGCAAGTTAGACTCTCAGTCCCACCTCTGAGGAAGGGAAAGAGGCTGGAGATTGAGTCAATCACCAGCGGCCAGTGGTCTAACAGATCATGCCCATCTGTGGAAGCCTCCATGAACACACCTGGATGATGGGTCTTCCAGGTTGGTGAAAACAGCAACGTCCTGGGAGCCTGGGAGGCCTAGAGCAGGCAAGAGAGCTCAGCATCCCTTGCCCACAGCTTTCCCTATGATTTTCATATGGCTGTTTCTGAGTTGTGTCCTTCACGATAAACCAGTAACAATAAGTCAAATTCTTCTTGGGTTCTGTGTGCAAATTGTCTAACATGATGAAGAGTCATGGAAACCCTGGGTTTATAGCAGGTTTGTTAGAAAACAATAACAACCTGGGAATTTCACTGGCGTCTGAGGTGGAGGAGTCTTGGGGGAATGAACCCCTAATGTGGAATCTGTGCTAATTCCAAGTGATCAGTGCTGAAACTGAATTATACAGTAGGACTCCCTATTGGCATCTAGACAATTGGAGAATTGGCTGCTGACATTTAGTGTCAGGAGTATTGTGAGAAAACAGTAAGAAGGCACATGGGTTGTTAGCTGTCTCAACTCTTGGGTGCTGATGTTGCTTCTTGCTCTCACACCCCTCCCCAGATCCTTCCCAATTGGTTCCTCTGAACATGGAGAGCACCTTTAGAGTCAGAGGCCTGAGCACTTTGTAAATACCAATACCTGATCTACTGTCCTGAATGTCAACTTTCATCCCTTCATTGGGGCAGCATCTCCAGCAGACACAGGCATAAGGGCTGTTGCTGGTTTGACACTGGACAGGTCTGGAGCATCAGGCCTGATGACACCCATCTTACAGATGGAGAAACGGACTCATGGAGGGAGCACTGTTTTCTTGTTTCCTCCCTTGTTAGAAATGAGCTTTTTCTCTTGCTCCTGGTTATTACCGAACTTAACTGGGCTTAACTGGGGGCGACTGGAGATTCAGAAAAGACATAGGATAGACAGACAGACAGAAAGTGGGTCAGGTATGTTGGGTGCTCAGGTTGAGATGCCCAACCCTCATTGCTTCCTTTCTCTATCTTTATTCTTCAAGGCCTTACTCCTTGCAGTTCTTTAAAACCTTGCTTCTAAAGTCTTCTTTAAAACCTTGGTTAAAACCTCTTTCCTTAGACTCCCACTGTCCCATGTTTTCTCTTAGCTTATCTTTAGCTTAATTGCTTTTAAAGTCTTTTGCCCCCAGGCTTGCAGCTTTTCTTTAGCATTTTCTCTTTAGCTTTTCTAAAGCCTGGGTCCTCTGTCTTGCACTGTCCCATGTTCTTTTTGGCTTTTCTTTAACTTCTAAAGCCTATGTTTAAGTTCTTTGGCTTTCTTTTCTAAGGCCTAATGTTAAATCTTGGTGCAGATTTTCTATCAACCCCTCTTTAGCCATTCTTTTCCCTTTAGCAATTCTTTTCCCTTCAGTAATTCTTTTCCCTTCAGTAATTCTTTTCCCTTCCAAAAGCTTCCCACACCAAAAAGCCCAAAGCAAAGGCCCAAAGCAAAAAGCCAAAGCCAAAGCCAAAGCCCAAAGTAAAAGCTAAAGGCAAAAGGCAAAAGCCCCAAGTACTCAGTCGGTGGGCCTTTTATAAACAGCAGCAAACAAGGTGGAGCAGAGGCTCTCAGGGATGGGCATGGCATTGTAACAGGAGAAACCTGCATTCTTGCTTCTCTGAAAGCAAGCTTAGGAGATGCAGCTGTTCTGTTTTTTTCTGTTTTGTGGCCGGGGCTGTGCCTATCTTGGCCTACAGGTAAAAGCAATTAAGCCGAATCTTGCCTTGCTTGCATCCAGTTCTCATAGGCTTTTCATAATCCACTCTCCACAGACTCAGGTGAGGAACTGGCTCAAGGCTGCAACACTGGGTGTGAGGGCACAGGGGCTGTTAGCACCAGGATAGTCCAACAAAAACAGAGTTGGGATGACCATTGCCTGGCCACCCCAGCCTGGAGATTGACTAAGGAAATTCAGTCACTCCAAGAGGTCACAAATATCACATTAGGTGAGTTGGACAGATCAGCCCCACAGCCTTAAGGTCCCCCAGGAAGTGGCTTTCCTGCTGGAGGTTGCCATCTCTGAGCAAGTCCTGCATCTCTCTCCATGGCTATGCTGGTCTGATGGATGCCCTCCTTCCCCACCAAGAAAACAGAAGCTGTCCCTTCTCTCTCCGATTGTGACCTGACCTTTTGGCACACTCATTTTTTCTGCATTGTCTCTGCTGTGCAGGGGCACATGAAGCCCGCAGTGGGGACCTCATAGTCTGGCTTCTGTCTGGAGTTCCTGCAGCTCTCAAAGACCTATGCAGGCCATTCAATGAGCAAGCACACTTCAGGTCCTGGCCATTCTATCAGTGCACATTTTCTTGCACTTGTGCAAGGCAAAGGCTGCTCATCAACAAAGAGGGCCTGGACACTGGCCAGCAGTGGTCAAGGCAAGAACGGCAGGAGAAGTGGGGTAAGGCTGAATGGCCAGTCCTTTCTGGATGGCTCTCTTGGCAGAGGCTCATTTATAGCTCTTCCTCTGCCTTTTGAGAGCTTTCATCTCAGGTTCTGTGCAGCCCTGAAGGAACAGGACTGGCTGCAGTAACCTAAGCCTCTTCTGCAGGAGGCCCAACAAATTGTGTTTGAGAAGCCCTGGCATACCTGGGCACCCCTAAAGTGGGGCAGCTATGTATGGAGGTGCTATCTCCTTCCAAGCAGCTAGATGCAGGAGTCTTGAGGCAAGGTCTGCAGATTGTGGCAGAGAGTCTTACTTTGTGCTTACAAGGTGCAGCTTAGCTTCTGGTGAGGTCTTTTTTGTTTGTTTTTGGTGTTACTGGGTTTGAACTTGGGGAACTCTACTACTTGAGCCATGTCTTCTGAGTTTTTTGTTTAAGTTATTTTTCAGATAGGTTCTCTCTTTTTTGCCAGGAGCTAGCTTTGGACTGTGATCCTCCTACCTACACCACCCATGTATCTGGGTTTACAGATGTGTTCCACCATGCCTGGTTTGTTTTGTTGAGATAGGGCCTCACTTTTTGATTGGGCTGGCTTCAAACTATAATCCTCCTAATCTCTATTTCCTGAGTATCTGGGATTACAAGCATGAGCCACCGTGCCAACTGAGTTCATTGTTGACTGGTGGCCTTTAATAGAAACTGGGAGGTGTGTTTCTCACCAACACTCCACCCACCCTCTGGAGGAGAGGTTGGCTGAGTGTCAGCCTGATGGGGAACAGCAGGGAGAATCTCCCAGGGAAAGCATGGGTAGAAGGGCTGGGCCCGGGGAGGGGGAGGAGGACCGGTGAGTTGTGGCTGTACTCACATACTACCTACTAGAGCCTGGACCCTCTCCTGGCACAAAGCGCCAGATTGGCCCCATTCTGAGAGCAGGTTGTTCATGGCAGGTGTGTAGGCTATCTGAGGCTGGGGTCTGCTTGTTGCCGGGTAAGTTCTGCTCGTGGCCTGCTATCTCCCAGAGCCTCTCTGTGTTTACAGACCACACACTCTTCAGTCAGTAGCATGGGCTCTTGCTTGGGCTTTCAATTCACAGCTACTCTCTGTTCTCTACATAAAACATATCTCTGATGTCAAAGGCTGACCAAGGGCTCAGTCCTTGTCCCCAGTGCCAGCTTATATGAATACCCACCACATAGCAGGTGAGCCCCACACAAGGCCATAGAGCTCTGTGGCCCTCCAGCCATGCCTCCTGCCTTGGTTCCATCTGGGTCACTTTGCCTCTTCTCTGCCAAGCACATCCCTTGGTCTTCAGACTTGACTTGGGGACCAGTTCCATGATACCCTGCCCCCATCTCTGGCCTGTGAGTGTCTACCTGGTGCTTCCCTGTGAGACACCAAGTGCACTGTGGCCATCACTTCTCACATTGGCTAACCTCTTGGGGAGGTGGCCTGAGCTGTCCACAGCCAGAGCTCACCTGGCCCTAATCACTCATGGAGAACATTTGTGGGTTTGATTCTTCATGCCCCAGCGTTTCTCAAGGTGTGAGGTGCTAAGTGTTCACTAGGAGCATGGACAAGGTGGCTCCCAGGTGTCAGCACCTGAATCCCCTGTCAAATTCTGGGGAAGCCCCAGGAGCAGACCTGGATTTGGGGTTCAGGGCTGTGCTTGCCTGCAGCATTTGGGGCTCTGTTGTGGGGCTCACTTGCAGCCTTGAACTAGCTAGCCTCTGAGGGCCAGGGTGGGTGAGGTGAAGCCAGGCTTTCTGGGGCTGAGTCACCCACTGGCTCCAGGAAGCCTGGCCACATGACTTACAGACTGAGGCAATATTGACTTCCGGTTGAGTGTGAGCCATCACTGCTGGACAGGAGTGAAGGAACACTCAGGGGTTAGCATCTCTGGGCACCTGGGGTTGGCAGAGGTGGTGTGAAGGATCCAGGGTGAGAAATTGTGACAGGGGCTTCAAGAAGTGAGGGTGGAGAGGCACCATCTCAGCCTCTCGGCAGGCCTGGGTCTCCTCTCTGCCTTGCTTGGTCATACTAGGGAATGGAAAGCCTCTACCCTGTGGTTGGTCCATTCTCACTCCTCGACCCTCTTTCCGAGTCTCTGGAACACACACCGGCACCCTGATGCATAAGGCCTGAGATCCAACCCCCAGAGGCCACTCCTCAGGGTGAGGATCCCCAGGAAGCATGTGACAAACGCATTGCTTCTTTCCCCTGTTTAGGGGCCCCCAAAGGGCTGGGTCTCACTGTGGTTAGGACTTCTGGGCAAGGGTGAAGGTCCTGTCTGCATCTGAGAAGGGGGCAGTGCCCACTTCTTGACATCACAAGCAACTGGCTCTAGCAACCATGGTTGGTGTTGTGTCCAACCTACTTTCTAGCAAAGATTCTCAACGGCACCTGGGCTTCCTTTCAGGATAGGGTACACCTGAGGAAAGAATGGGAAAGGTGGAAGAACGAAGGTTGGGTGCCAGCTGGTATACTAGCCTTTCCACATTGATGACAACCCTCAGTGCAGATGACAAGCCTGAGGTCAGAGTGGAATCCCATCACATTCACCCATGAGTGTTTGTTCTTGGCCAGGTCTACTGAGGTGAAGCTGGGCAACCAGGGTCATGCCATGGGGTAGATGGCATCTTGCCCGCCTAGATGTAAAAGGTAAGATGGCTCTGATAGCCAGTCCCTCTTCCACATATCACTCTTGAGCAGCACAGGATGGAGTCCTGACCAAAACCAGCTCTGCAGGCATGTCAGGAGCTGGCTGTCTCTGTCTGCAGATGCTGCTCTTGCCCAGGTGCAGGGAAAATGGCCCAGTACCAAGTTGTGGACAAGTGAGAGGAAATTTGTCTGAATGTCAGAGAATAAGGAAGAGGTGAAGTTGCAGGCTCAGAGAGACACAGGAACTCACACAGCTACAGCACACATGCCCAGAGATACTTGCAAACACACTCACCAGGCACATGTGCTCACACACATGGAGGACACACAACATGACATGTAGGTGCTCACACACAGGAAGGACATACCATGTCACATACAGGGGCTAGCACATGTGGCAGACACACATCACACTCAGGTGCTCACACACAGAAGAAACACCCACGCAGGCACTCATATGCACAACCTTCTACACATAGTATTCCAGAGAAACCTAAGACCATGGGACTGGGAGATAGAATTGGCAGGAAGTTCATCGCTGCAGGCCTAGTGTGTACTGACCCTGGCTGTGGTGGCCCAGCCTCAGTGTTGTGAGTGCTTTGCATCCTACTCCTAACCTCAGCCTCTGTTTTCTGTTCATGAAGCAGACATTAGAGGCTGACCAGGTTGTTTGAGTAGGAACCCACATGGAGTATTGGCCCCTAATACGCATGAAGCGAGAAAACACAGCAAAGTGGTGGAGGATAGCCTGAGCTCTGGCCTCCCTGAAACCCTCCCATGGCCACAGCCTTTCCTGAGCCCAAATTCTCAGTCAGGAGGGAGCCGCAGGGACACCTGGGCTCTACTCAGCAGTTCAGGGAGAGAGGCTCACCTGGAGAGAGCCTGGACACTGCCTCTTGAGTGCTCCTGTAGTGCCACCTGCTGGCATGGGAGCCTCAGCACGTGCCTGTTGTTTTCCACGGCCCTGGGCTCCCATCTCATCTGAGGGGGACCCCTTCCCCCACCTGCCCTGTCTCTGAAGAGCCCCAGGACTGGTTAGTAGTAGCCCTCTGCATTTACGCCCTGCCATGGTCTGAGGGTGGGGGCTCAAGGCCTCCAGGGCCAGGACGTGGTCTCCAGTAGAGGCAAAGATTTGGCCGCAACAGGTGGGTGGTGCAGGAGTGCTGAATACTGGCCTTAGTGGCCATGGTGGGCTGCTCCACCCTCTTCTTTCCTGCAGCCCACTCTGCTTTCCTTTACAATGCAGGGTACAGAAAAGGCGACGTGCCCATCCTGAGTGGGTCAAGCCATGGTGCACAGGCTTGGCAGTGAGAGACAGTGAACTGGATACTTGCAGGACCCTAGATAGAGCCCATGCTGCTGGGGGGCATGAGAAGTTCCTTATCCATGGAGAGTAAACATTTCGGAAGCTGTTGAAAATGTGTGTCTTTTAAGTGGATACTGGGACAGTTGCTGGAGATGTGCAGTTTCCTTCCCAAGCTACATTCTCCACCCTTGGTCCTTTGCATTTCTTCTGCCTCAGCCTTGTCCTTGCTTCCCTGCTCAGTCCTGCGAACCCTTGCAGACTCAGTGACACCACTGATGGGGTGTTTGGGCCTATTTTTGGGTTTCCTATAAAAGCTGGCTCTTACAGAAGATGGTGTGAATGACTAACAGTCTTCCTGGGAGAATAACAGAACATTCTGAGCCAGGTCTCTGTACATACAGATTCAGCCTGGCATGCAGGAAAGCTGTTCCTGCAACCTGGAGTGCCTCTTGGAGTAGGAAGCCCAGCACTCATCCACATACTGGTCTTTCTCTGAGCTTCTCACCTGCTGTTTGGTTCTCCTGAGATGTGCTGATCACTAGCTTGTGCTGACTCCTTTGGCCAGCTGGTTCCCAAGGGAAGCATCTTGCTTCTGCAATCTTGCCGACTCACTCACATTTCAGAGCCACAAGTAAGGATTTTGGAAACAATCTGCTTGGTAGATGAGGAAACAGAGGTCCTGGAGCAGAGAGACACCATCCTCACCCTGAGCAATCTGACCCATACATAACTTCACCCAGCCCATGCTTTTCTTCTCTGGGCTGTTCTCACACTCACATCTAAGCTTTGATGTCTCCTTAGCCTCTCCTAGGGAACCCGGGGCTCTCTCCACAGGGCATCCTGACTAAGGGAAGCCAAGCTGGGACACCCATGTCTTAGGGCAGAGACAGACAGAGATGGAGTGAGAGGGAATAAGAAGAGAGCCTATTGCTCACTCTTCCACATGGGTGGTCATTCCAAGTCTGTCTCCTCATCTTGTCTGTGAAGCTGGCCGGTGCTGCCCATCATAGTTTCTTGGGAAGCACAAGGAAGCTCTGGACCCCATGACCCTAAGGCCCTGGACAGGTGTGGGAAGGTTAAGTGTGGAATAATGAGATGCTGCTGTCTCTACAGAGCTGACTCCTACATGGTGCTATGGTCCCAGCTGTGGCTACAGGCCCCTCATCATGTCATTCCCCTTCCCCCTCCCCCCGCCCCCTGCACCTTGAGCTGGTCTGTCTGTGGCACTCCTGGGAACTGATAAGTATGATTTCTGGGCTCCAGAGATCTGTGCCTCTTTGAGTGTTGAGGGACTAACAAGAGGCATCTGGTCAGACCATAAATGCCTTTTTGGGGCCTCTGCACAATAGAAGTACGCATAGTCATGTCCAGGAGGTCAGTCGGGTGGGGTGTCAGCTTTGTCAGCAAGGTCCAGAAACCCAGCAGGGAACACCAAAGGCCACATCAGTGAACAGTAGCTTGTCTCAGTGACATTCTGAGTGTCACAAGCTGACATTTCCTGCACCCACCTTTAACGTTAAGAACCTTGAAACTGAGTAAACCCCAGCAAACAAAGGAAATCCCCAGCTGTGGCAGGTAAAGGGGAATACCTTGAAGGCAAAGGCAGCTGCAGAGAGAGGAGGCAGGCTGGGCAGAGGGGCAGCTCATGCAGCCAGCATCCTCTGCTGAGGAGACAGCCAGTCTTTTGGCACTCTTCCTTCCTGTCCAGGACAGGTTGTCTTGGACACTGGTCTTTCCGCCCTTGTCTGCCTGCACTTCTCCCTACTTGCAGGGCAGCAGCTCTGCCAAGGCCATTTCTGGCAGTCCCTAGTGGTCTCTGCTCCAGGTGGTGCTTGGTTTGGGGTTTGCACCTGGGTGACTGGTCTGCATTGCCCCACAAGGTCTTGGTTGTGTGGGCAGTGAGAATCTCCTCCCACAGGCTCCCAGGTGCCCACTTCCCCAACTTGAACCCACTTTTCAGGGTCATGGCCCCTTACTAGACTTTACTTTTCATGATATGTGTGTGTGTGTGTGTGTAAAAAGGCCACAGTCATAAGAACTGAATTCAGATGAGTGGGGGCCAGGGGTTAAGTGAGGGGAGAGGGATGGAACTGAGAGATGAAACCCTTCTGTGAGGTCTAGAGAGGTAGATGCATTGCTCTATGCATCACTCAAACTCTGTGGGACTGGACACCACAGAATGAACTTGGCCTCATGGACAATAAGAATAAGACCCACAGCCACAGCAGGAACCTACCTTGGGTCACAGACTGGACAGATCCTCAGGAACTTAAGTATGTCTGGTACACACACCCAATTGAAGCTGGACACAAAGAACTGACTTAGGAAATTTGGAAAATAGGGTTTTGACTAAAACTGGGAAGAAAAAAATAACTCTACAAAGAGCTGAACTCTCGATGGTAAATGTACTTCCCACAGTAGCACAGGTTAGCAATTCAGAAACTACTTTCATGTATACTAGGATCTTAACAAATTAGCCAAGGCACATTACGGAATAAGAGCCAGGTTTCTCACAGTTGGACATAGAATCATGGAGAAGCAAGGGAGAGGCCATGATGGTCCTGAGGTGCTCACTGCAAGCTCATGTTTCCATTGGATGGATGGGTAGGTAGAGAGATGGATGACACATAGATTAACCCTAGGTGTATACATATGTGTGCACATGGGCTAGCACATAGACCTATATTCCTAGCTTTGTTTCCAGAGAGGCCTATGTGCATGCCACACCCTATAGCAACAAGCACCTGGGGCTTAGTTTCTAAGCACTATCTTCAACAAAAGGAACCATGGGTCCTGTGAAAATGACTGATATGGAGCTGAGACAGAGAAGATGTCAGATGAACCCAAGCCAGGTGATTCATGCCTGTAATCCCAGCTTGGAAGGGTGAGGCAGGAGGATTGTGAGTTTAAGGCCAGCCTGTGCTACATTGCAAGACCTTGTCTCAAATCAAACCAAACCAAACCAAACCAACCAACAAACAAAAAATAAACCCAAAACAGCCAGTAGTCCCAGAAAGCAAGGAAGTGCTCAAAAACAAACTTTAAAAAGGATGTGGACATTTCAAAAGGAGCCAGGAGACAATGAGAGTTCCCAATGGCCACAGCTGAAATAGCAACAAAATTATTAGAGCATAAACCACAGAAAATTTGTACTGAAAAAGGGCTGGCGGCACAGCTTAAGTGGGAGATTGCCTGCCTAGCAAGTGTGAGGCCCTGAGTTCAAACTCCATACCACAAAAAAGAAATGATTGAATTAGTTAAAATTGGAGGAAAGGGATATGCCTTTCTTATAGTCAAATTCCAAGCAGTAAATGCAGAAAGGACGAGGAAAATATGAAGTCTCCACTGGATTCCACAGTAACGTGCACAGAGGAGGTAGAAACTAGTTTACAAAGTCTTGAGGGGAGGGATGCATCTGCACAGTTTCATGGTAGTCTCTCCATGGTGCTTTAACACCTGTGCCCAAACTCTTTGAAGCTTCTCACTCCAGGAGGCAGAACTCAGTGACTTCTCAGGAATAGAGTGGGAAGCAAAGGATAGAAACTATACTGTGGGGAGTGGGGAGCTGGCAGATGCCCCCTTAGCAGACGGCAAGGGCAGGGCATTGATGCCCTTGGCAGGATGTGGTGAGAGGTTCTTTACCTTGGCAGTGTTCTCCCCAAACCCACAACCCTGATCTCATGCACACTTAGTGGAAGGCACTGTGCAAAACACTGGAGCGACTCCTCTCTGCAGGAGTCTGAGGTCATAAAGTAAAGATAGACCAAGGGCCACAAACAGAGGAGACTTGTGTCTGCTATCCCTGTTTGATTTCTCCATGTGCCCGGCCACATAATATGTTCATTTTTGAGGAGCTTGTGATGATGTTTACAACTGTGCTGAGAAAAGACACATCCATAAGGGCTGTAGAGTCATCAACTACCTGCAATAAATACGGTTCAGAATGATAACAGTAAACTAAGAATAATTTACAATTAAAAAGAAGAGCATAACCAAAGCTGGGTGCCAGTGGCTCACTCCTGTTATCCTAGATACTTGGGAGCACAGATCAGGAGGATCACAGTTCAAGGCCAGGCCTGGCAAATAGACCCTATCTTCAAAAAAATAACTGGAGCAAAATGGACTTAAGGTATGGCTCAAGTGGTAGAGCACCCGCTTTGGCCAAGTTCCAACCCCAGTCCCACCAAAAAAAAGAAAAAAGAAAAGAGCAGAACCAGGTGTAGTGCCTCTGTAATCTTAACACCAAAGAGATGGAGGCAAGAGGATTGTGAGTTTGAGGTGAGCCTGGGCTACAGAATAAGATCCTGTCTCAAAAAAACAAACAAACAAAAACAAAAAAGAGGACCAGAAAAATCCCATGTGGTTGTATGTGTGAGTATGTGAGAGTGTGTATGCCAGTGCAGGAATGTGTATGAGTGTGCATTTGCACAAGTACACAGGACTTTTTTGGTCATTAACCTATATGGCAACCAGACATTTCAGTATAATGTAGAATCAGAGTATTAACAATTCCAATAATTTACCAATTTTAGTTTATGAAGACTAAATCCAATGACAGACTGAGTAGGTTAAAAGTCTCCTGAGATTGTTCTTGGTATGGATGGTATGGACTGGGCTCTGCCTGCTTGTCAGAATGTCCAGGTGTGCAGGAGGATGGGGCTCTCTCCAAGACCAAGGGCCCATTGGAGGGGACCAGGGCTCACAGGGCCTTTGAGGGCGGCTCCCTCTTTGTTTCTCCATGCAGTAGCAGCTCACAGTGCCTCCTCTGGGTTCTTATCACTGCCTGGCATCATACAGGGCCACAATAAACCTGTCGAGCCAGATACAGTTTGGAATTCAGAATGTTTCTTGATTTCTATGGATTAAGGAGTAAGTGGGCATTGGGACAGCTCTGACATCACTGCTACTCCTTGCAAGAGGTAGTTCCACACCTCAAGTCAATTTTTTGCCCCTACCCCATAGGCCCTCTTCTACACATGCTCTTTAAGTCATGACCCTGTAACCCCATAAGTATCTTGCTTTTTCCAGAATATGCCCAAGATCCTGCAGAGGCTTGTGGAATGACCGTGGAGCTGTGACTGCCCTGACCCCAGACTCCTTGTTCCCTGCAGGAGGTGGCTGGGGCTTGGTAACAACCTCCCATGCATGGGTCCCTGCCTTTGGGTGTGGGCACAGTGTGCTCCTGGGAGCAACTGGAGTAGATATGCAGCTCAGCAGCTCAACCCCCAACTCTCACCCCAGCCACCATCTGGGAACTCAAGGGGTGGTTCATTTTCTCTGGTCTGTTTTAACCAAATGTTCTGGGTGAGGCACACTGGGAGCCACCATGTCTGGGAGGTGGCCACCCCTCCAATGAGTTCCCCTGGTGGGCTTTGTCAGCAACATCTGTGTGTATGTGTTGGTGGTGGGGGTTTAGCCACCATGAGGGCCACTTGGAGGGTCTGCAGAACAGACACAGGATTGATGCTGGTGATTAGCCCACATGCTCAGGCTGCATCCTCACCTATTTATCAACAAGAAAACTGAGGCTTGAGGAAGGTAGGTCAAAAGAATCAGTCCCAGGTCTGCCTGATGCCAAGGCCAAGGCTGGCTCCATGTTGGTCAAACCATCCTGGTCAGTTGTGGGGCGAGTTGGTAATGACAAAGGTGGGAAGGTGCGTCTAAGATGGGGATGACCCTCTCTTGCCTGTCCAAGGCCATAAATTAACCTAGACTTTGAACTGAGCAGTGCACAGTAACAGAATTGGAAAGGCTCACCTTCTGACAGAGTATTGCATTATTGGGCTGAGTCTTAAGGATGTTCCAAAATATACAAAGATTTATGCACAGAGATATTTACTTTATTTGGAAAGAGTTGAAACAGTAATTTATGTTCTACAAAATGAAAGAACAGCTCAATTAATCATGACTTTGAGCTGGGAGCTGCACACAGTTCAGGAGCATGACCAATCAGGGCTGCTCTCCCCTGAGCCTGGTTGTTGTGATCAGGCCAGGGCCCTTTGTTCTGGGCACAGGTAGGGGCTAGTGAGGGGAGCGTGCAGTGGCCACAAGCTCTCACCTCAGGGTCCTCTCTCTGAATCCAAAGACTCCCGAGACCTTCCTCTCAGGGAAGGGCCCGGGAAAGAACAGCTAATGGGGAGGCAGTCCCGTGTATGGTCAACCAGCCTGTGGTCTCTGTTCACAGCCCATTTCTGCCCCCTCCTCCACTTTCCTCTGCATAGCCTAAAATTTTCTAAAGCTGTTTTATTCACAAAGGAGGGAGGGTTCTGAATGAGTAAGTGGATCCATTTGCTCAGGGCAGTGAGGTTCTCTGGATGGAGCTCCCATTACCTCAGAGCCAACCCCTTCCTACCCCAGCTGCCTCCTGGTGTTTCCTATCCAGGCTTCAGAGAGACAGGTTGGCTTTTGGCTGGTGGTTCAGGAGCCAAGGGTGCAGATGCAGTGAGGTGTTCCTGTGTGGAAAACCCTGTGCCAGGGGGCCCGCCTCAGCATCCACCCACTGGTGGGTATACTCTGTGTGGCTGATGAACTGAGATGGGGCATGGGCTAGGGCACTGCCTCAGGAAGGGGCAGAGCTGTTCCTTTCCCAGGAGTTCCATAGCCTTTGGCCTCACAGGCTTACAGCAGGTTCACAGCAGGCTTCCCTGCTCAGGCCTCACAGCCTCCCCTTGTCCTGGGCACTGGCTTTCTCAAGGTTGGGGACTGTCCAGTGACTTACTGGAGAAGATAGAGAGAAGATTGATCTGGGGAACACCAGCTCCTTGCTGAAAACAAAGCCAGAAAACCTCTGGGCTCCTCAGCTAGGCTCTAGCCAGTCTCTGTTGTGTCCTGGCCTCAGAAGTCCTGTCCTCAGCCTACCCTCAAGGGTAGAAGCAGGCATGTGCCATACTGAGGGGCACTGAGGAGCACCTGTGCTATTGTGGACAGTGATGGAGATAAACCTCCAGTGGGCAGGGCCCTCACCTCGGGCCTTTGCGTGGCCCTGGGCTATGTGGTGGTGTGGATTTTTTTTTTTTTGGTGTCAGAAAAGCCATTAGCTGGGATCAAATTCACATGTCAGCAGGATTTCATTTGGGAAATCCAGAGCTTTTTGAATTCTGGGGTTCCTGCATTGTGCAAGTAATGTGTGTGTCAGTGTGTGCACCTGTCAGAGTGTGCATTGGTGTACACATGTGTGCTGTGTGCATATGTGTACATGTGCCCTTGTCCTTGATGGGATTATGGCCCTCTGGCTAGGGTTGTGGCCACAAAGGAGAAGCCATAGCTCTGTGCATCCTGACAACTACCTATTTTGCTTCTCACCAAATTCTTGTTTCTTCTCCATTTCCTATCCTCTGTAGGAAGGATTCTGACATTTCTACTAACTTTCTGGGCAGTGGATCCTGGTGTTCAGGGTTTCTCTAGCTGGTGAAACCCAGCTGCATGTGGGCTAAAGGTACACACTTCAGATGTCTTTCCCTTAAAGCACTCTTTGTATTAACTACCACAGCAGAAGCACCAGTTTCCTGTGGAAGTAACAAGCAGGGCCTGTGGAAGGAGATGGTTCTCTGCATGGTTCTGTGTTAGCCCTGAGCATCTCTCCACTCCTTCCTGACAGCTTTGGTTGCATCCCACTGCAGGACCTTGAGTGTAGATAAGCCAGGTCCTGAGATCCAGGTAAGCTGGGGCATATCTGGGTGAGGACGGTGTGGAGAGAGATTCATGGTCTCCTCACTCTGGGTCTCCTTGAGGCTTCTTAGAAGACTCTTCTGCAGGTCTGTACAGATATGACTTTTGCACACATATTGTTGTGGGGTTTGCTAGCTGAGATACGGGACTCTTGAGGCAATTATCAGGAAGCAATGTTTTATTGTGTCAGCACAGACTTAGTGGACTCATGTCCAAAGGCTGAGCCCTGAGAACAAAGGGGTCTCACCTTATATACCCTTTCAAACAGGTTATAGAAGCAAAAAGCAATGTCTAATCCATATATGGTTATATTTAATTTTCTTGGCTACTTTATCCTAGTGCTATGTGACTTTCTCCTCCGTGGTGCCATGTGACCTTCCTCAAGTTCAGATTTCTCAGATTTTATCTCTCTTGCTATGCCATCCCTACCTCCCTGCTACTTTATCAGGACTCAGGCCTAGTCTGTTTTCTTTTGATCCTCCTCCCTGCTACATTATTCCTCCCTTTGATGCTCTGACCCACTTAGGGTCAAAGAGCATCATCTTAATTTAGGGGTTTGTATTTTTATAACATTATTACATGTAAGGCCATTTATCATCCTTTTCCCGATCCCAGTGGTCTTCCATGTTAGTCCCCCCCTCCACCAAACATAGCATGAAGTGACATTTAGTGTCTGGGCTATAGACTCAGCCAGTGAGAGGAACAAGTTTTTAGCTTTGGCAGAGATGGAAAATTCATTTTTCATCTCCTTATAAAAGGAGTGAAAAACTTGGTATGAGGCACTCTCATGGATAACGGTTACTAATTTGAGGTGTAGCAGACTCCCAGGGTCAAGACCCTGTTTATCTATTTTTTATACTAATTACTTTTCCTCGTGTTTAATCAGATGGCTTAAGTACAGTGACATTTACAGGGTTACAGGTGCCATAGGTGTAGTTAGGGGCAGCTTTCCCCTTGTGAAGGAGAGCTGTGTATTTAGTCCTCTGTTAAACCAGATCACTAGTAATAAATAGTAATTATGCATCCTGCTCAAAAGAGAGAGCAAATAAAAACCTTTCAGTGTGAGATCAATCAACGGGTGTGGTTTCTGCTAAGCCTGTGGTGAAGACTAGGGTGAGAACTACAGCAATAGATACAGACAAGGGGTGACAAAGCATTACAGTGAAATAACTGGTGTTGAAAAACATAGCCCATTTGTCCTGTTGGAGAGTTGACTCCTGAAGCTTCTGCGGTGCGTAGACTAGTGAGCTTCCAGTGGTGACTAGCGCAGGGCTGTCATTCTGTTGTTCTTGGTCCCTTGTTGTTTCCTGGGAAGCAGAGTTCTGCTGAGGGTGGGCGCTCAGGTTCTGGAGGTGATCCTACATGATGAAGCTGGATCAGGGATGCAATCCCATTCGAGAGAAGCTGGCTTGACTCAACTGTGGTGGATTCAAGTAGCAATTCCTGCTACTTTAACTATAGTGGACAAAATAAAAACAAAAGGGCTCCTCCAATGGGGTTTTAATGGTTGGACATTTTAGAGTTTTGTTTTATCCAGACTTTGTGTTTTTTTAACTGAGTAGAATTACCTTGGCAACAATATACTGTTAGTATATATGTCCAAGAAAACGCATTGTTTAAAAAAAAAGTTAAAACCATCATCTTTAAATATTAAAGGACATGCTTAGAGCCAATAAAAATAGATATTTTGTCTCTATTTAAGTAGAAGACCCTCTCTAAAAATATGAATTTGTGTCTAGAAGGGCTTTAGTGCCAGATAGCCACACATGCATAGGAACCATTTCTTTAATCCTCTCAGCTTTGGTTATTTTTGAGAGGTCTGGCACCAGTGACTCCATTGGAACCTTGATGGAATTCCCCGCTTTGTCTCCAAACTGCTTGTCTCTGAGCAGTGTCTTCTGAAGATCTGTCTTCTAGGCAAGTACTAACCAGGCCCAACTCTGTCTAGCTTTCGAGACCAGACGAGATTGGGCATGTTCAGGGTGATATGGCCTCAGACTGAAGATCTTTCTTGATTGGTCATTGTCAGGATTTGTTGTTTCCTGGATTTTGTTTGTTTGGTTGGTCTTGGTCCCACGGTGGGGTGGGAGAATAACGAGCAGATCAGGTAGGAGTCAGTGCCAACTAGATCCTTTTGGTCAAATTTAAGCAACAAAGAGGCTTAGAAGGAGTGGCTCTTAGGCAGTGGGCTTCTAGACAAAGACAATACAAAACAAAATCTAACAAAAGCAGATGTCTAAAAAGCTAACCCGGTTGACACATAAATAGTTATTAGAGTCATTTTTTATGGACTTGATTGTAAATGCCCCAGAATGATCAGAACTGTAATGACAAAAACTTAAGAGTCATGGTTAAAATTCTGATAGACAATTTAGCAACTAACAGGACAGTATATCTGTACCACTAACTTTTTGTTACTGTGTTTAACTAAATTTTGTATTTTAGAAGGCTTGATATACTTGAAAAACATAAATATATTTAATATACAGGAACTAGCAACAGCATCACAATTCTATAGAGGTTATATATAATATTAGTTTAGTTATTGCTCTTGAAGTAAAACCTTAGATATTTTCATCAGTTGGGGGAAAGAACAGTTTTAGTAAACCCAAATAGCCCAGTCACAGTCACATATAGGATACCAACTGTATTAGAATCACTCAAGACAACAGTTGTTTAACATGAGGTCATCTAGAAAGTTTTATATAAACTCTTAGAAAATAAGAGGCATAGAAGAGGCAGAGAGACAGCTCAAACACTAGTACAGGGTTTACTGTTTAGGCAGGAGCCCTGTGGAGGGAGACCCCAGCAAGAGAGCTAGAGCCCATTGCCATACACAGGCTTGAGCTAGATACAAGGGGTTAGTGGAAAAGTACCAGGAAGGTCACTAAGGGATATTGTTGCTGGGCAACCAAGAAAGATAAGTTGTGGTTAGGTCACTGTCTGCCCAACTGTCCTTGGCACCTATCCAGGGAGATAAAGGTAAGCCATCTGCAAGGGGGAAGGAGGTCTAGTCCTAACATGGCTGTCCTTATTGTGAACCCTAACATAAACCAACTCATAAATGAACATGACTCAGTTACCTTAGAAGTTAAAACCCCGATGAAAATCACCAGAGAACACAGGTAAATATTTATGGGGACTAAGTATGGAATTAGGAAACATAGTGGCCAAGAATCATGGCTCCGATGTTGATAAGGGATCACATCCCAGGTTGTTGACATCAATACATGACTCATGACATACAGCAGGATCCCACCAACCTGTGTTCAATGGAGCCCTCTCCTAAAATAACAGGTCAAATCTGGATATCCCAGGCCAAAAATTCCCTCTATCCAACACATGGAAGGAATAGGACTAGTACCTTCACTCTGTTGAGTCCAATAAAAACTGGAGATCTTGACTTCCAGTGTAGTGTTTCTTTTTGAGTTTTTTTAAAAATCCTATCTGGAGGGTGCACTTTGGCTTTATATAAATGAATCTGTCGCAACCCTTATATCAGTACTCCCTGTGTTCAGCTGTCTCTTGTTTTTCTGCATTTTAATAAACTCTTGTTGTCTTGGCAAATTTGTGGGTTAACCTGTTGCACCAAAAATTCCCTGACCGTTATCTTGATAAAACAAAAACCATTTTAAGACAATTTTTTTGTAAACATTATCAAGAAAAATACAATATTTTAAAGATAACCTTGTTGTTATGAGCTTAGAGAATTAAGTTTTTAGTTTAGCATCAGTACATTAAATTTTGACCTTATAAAACCTTTCGTGTAATTGTTAGATTTTTGTTAACTTAATCACTTACACAAGCATCTATAAGCTCCATCTTTTTATGACAACCTACTCTGTACCTTTATGACAACTTATTTTGTATCCCCTGAGGGAGCTTGTCTTTATCCTTTTTTTAAAGTATTTTTTATCCTTTTATTTAAAAAAATCATATTTTTAATATCATGTTACTTGTTGAAATTAAATTATAAAAGCTTTTAACTTAGAACCTTATATTTGTATGGGAAAAAAACAGAAAGAAAGCAACCTTAAAATTATTTTTTTTGTATAAAACAGTTTGTAGAAAGACCATTTGTTAACAGACCCCTGTATTATAAGAGAGAAGTAAATTCCAGATTGTAATTATGGCAGAATGAAACATATGAAGGTCATTTCTTTAACTACCCAAATTCCAAGATTTTTGCTGCAAGCTGTGGGCCCCCTGCCTTTTCTTCTTCTTCTTCTTTCTTCTTTCTTCTTCTTTCTTCTTTCCTCCTCCTCCTCCTCCTCCGCCTTCTTCTTCTTCTTCTTCTTCTTCTTCTTCTTCTTCTTCTTCTTCTTCTTCTTCTTCTTCTTCTTCTTCTTCTTCTTCTTCTTCTTCTTCTTCCTTCCTTCCTTCCTTCCTTCTCCTCCTCCTCCTCCTCCTCCTCCTCCTCCTCCTCCTCCTTCTTCTTCTTCTTTTCTTCCTTCTTCTTCTTCTTTTCTTTCTTTTTTTCTCCCCTGTGGTCTAAGCTAGAGTGTTAACCCCTGAATGCCTGCATCTTAATGAGAACTGATTGAAATAAGTTTGATAACCTGTTTTCTTAAAAGTAGCAGTAGAACAGAGTAATAATTTTTACATTGACTCTGTAATAAGAACTGTTCTCAAGATGTTTATATATTTATGTGTAAAAAGCCTAAGCAGTTTATAACAGAGATCTTTAAAATAAATACCCTGGTTTTTTGTTACCTTGAGTATCATATTAACCTTATAGCAGCATTTTAAGAACAATTTTGAAGATGTTTACACACACTGTGAGCATACCATTAGATGGATACATAATCTGACCAGCCATTAGCAAGGGAAATATAAGCATCTCATAACTGTCTCAATATCAGAACAAGCTTACTGCGCCAACATTTTGGAACCTTTTTTTTTTTTTACCAGCAACAGTCAAAGTTGCTCATTTTCTTTTTACCCTTTTAGGTAGATTCTCCCTGTTTATGCTCCCTAGAAGTAAAGGTGCCAGCAAGTTCAGTATTTCTGGCATATTTTAATAATCCTAAATTGTTTTCTTTTTACTTTTTATTTTTAAGACATAAAAACTCAATTGAAGGAGTGTATTAAACCCTTCATCCTTTCCTGTCTCCAAACATTTCATGACATTTTATTTTTTCCTCTCTCTCTTTTTCCTCTCTCTCTCTCTCTCTCCTCTCTCTTTCTCTCTCTCTCTTCACTTTATTTAGGAAGACATCATCATTCCATTCCTCCATTTCCCCTCTTTACATTCACAACCCTTCTGCAACATTCCTTTTCTTTCAAGTCAGACCAGATGTTATGTATCAGTGAAAGTCCATCCTTTATGTGTTAAATTTTGTAAGAGCTCAGTTAGTGCTGAGCCTCATTCCTCCTTCAAGATGCCCATTTTGGGTGAAGATGTGCAAACAGGAGCACCAAAGCTACCCATAAAGACTGAAAAATTCTGATTTCTCCTCAGTTTTCCCAACAAATTGCTACCTAAATTTAAATAAACAACAGAGTCTGGATTTTGAAGATCAGTTTTAGCCTCTTGGCTTTTCCCATTCTCCTTGGTGTAAGGGTTTTGTTGTTGTTGTTGTTGTTTTTTACAATTACTCTGCAAACTTCATTAATTACAGTTTTATCTAGTGACCCTTCCGGGGACCATCCTATACCAAAAGCAGGACAATCTATTTTACAAAGGATGTTTAGCTTATTAGGAGTTAACTCCGTAGTCTCCATTAAATCCCTTTTTAAAGTTATTAATCATACACTCCAAGGGAGGGGAGTGTTTTTACTCTGATTTCCACCCATCTCCTCCCATTACCAGACTGCCAGACAGACACAGAGTGGGAGGGAACACCTCACTCACTTTGCAGCTGGGCTGTGTCTCAGCTCCCATTTTCATATACTCTCATACAGCACCTCACTTCCGTACTGCTCCCTGAACCTGAGAGACATGGTTTCACCCTCAAAATTGTGGTTACTAGGGTGTCCCATTGGGAGGTGATCAAGCTCCCCTTCTGCCTACTGGAGCAGGCCTGAATTTGAACTCGAGTTCTTACCAGTCTGATGAGCATTGCTCCCCTCCCCTCACTGGTTCCTGTGCCTCACTGGGTTCCGTTGTGCATCTGAGGCCCTCACCCAAATTGCTGGGAGGATGAATCCCCTCGGATCAAGCTGTCCATTGGTGCCTGGTAGGATCTCCTCTTAGTGGTCGGGAGGGGGGAGGGATGACACACCCCAGTGACAAAGGAGGTGATAACTCACCATCTCTGCAATCCCAGACGATCCCCCCAAGAAATGTTGTGGGAGTTTGCTAGCTGAGATACGAGACTCTTGAGGCAATTAGCAGGAAGCAACATTTTATTGTGCCAGTACAGACTCAGTGGACTCATGTCCAAAGGCTGAGCCCCAAGAATAAAGGGGTCTCACCTTATATACCCTTGTAAGCAGGTTACAGAAGCAAAAAGCAAGGTCCAATCCATATGTGGTTATATTTAATTTTATTGGCTACTTTATCATAGTGCTATGTGACTCCCCTCTGTGGTGCTACATGACCTTTCTCATGTTCAGATTTCTCAGGTTTTATCTCTCTGCTATGCCATCCCTACCCCCTGCTACTTTATCAGGACTCAGGCCTAGTCTGTTTTCTTTTGATCCTCCTCTCTGCTACAATATCTCTTCAAATGCTTTCATGAATTCTGGAAAGAAACTATTTTATTTTTAAATAATCTGTGTTACTGAACATTTTGTAAAATTTCTACTTCTGATTGCAATAGTGGCACAAGGAGATTGATGTTTTCATTTGTAACTGTTATTTTAGCAAAAAACCAAATGTGATTGTTTTCTTGATAGACCAACTCACTGCTCACTTTGTTCTTTGAAATCAACAGTACTAGATAGAGTGTAGGGTGGTTTCCCTCAGCCCAGTCATAAGTCATTTTTTAAAGAAAAGTGACTCTTATTATTACATATTATTGAAAGGCTGCTCTCTGGTCTGGTCTCTTCATTTTTGACAGTAGTGATTATCTTTGTCCAGGTGTATCACAATGATGATATCCTAGTATCACTTCACAATGAGACACAGCTAGTACCTCCCAGGCCCAGTGGAAGGTGGACATTGGAGTGTTTAGTGGCTCTTTCAGTCTTTTAATTTCCTTTTGTCTTTTCTCCTTGTCTTGCTGCTTACACAATATCTGCTTTAAGTCAAACATTGTGGTGGATGGATGGATGTGTGAGTGTGAGTGCATGCTCACAGATTTGTAAGAACTGTAGAGACCAACTGGGAGATAAGGAGGAGGATTCTGTCCTTTCCTTCCCAAATGTTAACTTTGTGCTATTTTGCTTCACTCTTGGGAGGATGCCCTGTAAGCCCACCTTATTACTTACTTAGGCACCTGAATTGTCTAGTAGAATGAGCTCTGTGGCCCAGGCAGCTTTTTCCTGTTTGTGGTCAGCAAAGCTCCCTGTAGGTGTGAGGACAGAGGTTGCAGGCAGCAAGCCAGTCCACCCCCTTGCTATCTTGCTACAGATGTGAAGCTTACTGTCCACTTGTGCTCCGTGGGGCTAGACCTGTAGCCAGTATGGAAAGCCAGATGCTCTGTCCCTGGGACTCCCAGGCCCGGGAACATATGCCTTCCTCAGTCCCCTTCCTCAAGGTGGTTTTCCTTTGTGCTCTCTCTCCCTGAATGTTAAGACACAGTCTGAAGAGAAAGCTGTTTTGAAAACTGCTGCACGCTTACATCTGTCAAGCCGTAGAGGACTACCTCTACTCCCTCATGGACAGGGACAATGTAGCCATCTGGAATAAACTGCCCAAGGTAGAACATAGTTCTGAGAGCCACCAGGATGCAAAGACAGTTTATCATTTCTTTATTCCACACATATTTCCTAAGAGCCCACTAGGGGAATGTTGATTTAAAAATTTAAGTGTATTTCTTATGGTCAAATTATGGATTGTTCTGTCATCTTTTCTTATCTATGGAGCTCAAGGATGCCCATCAGTTGGCTATTTGTTACTAAAATTTAGTATTCATAATTCAAAAAACATCATTTTGGTACTTTCTACTGACTCCTGGCTGCTGTGTGTACTTTCTGACACACATCTTTCTTGCAGGGAGGAGCTTTGACATCACCAGCTTGTTGAGTTGGTTGGCAACTGCTTTGTAAATACAGATTATCATGTTTACTTTCCTCATCCTGAGCTGCAAGATTAATCAACCTGCAGTGTGAAAAAAACCCCTTTTTGTCACTATTATTTAGATCTGGAGATTTTAAGGACTAGATTTTGAGATTTGAGGATGTTACAAATCCAATATGTATTCCAATCCAGATGCTAAAAGTAGATATTATATATAATCCAGCACAAATTTGCTGGGATAGTGATTATTAGTGATTATGTTTGCCAGCAGGTGGCCAGAATGTCAAACACCTTTGCCTCCCAGATAATTCCCCTTTGGGGGCTGAGGTCAGAGGTGTGTGGAGCTCAATTTCCAAAAGCTCCTTATTGCTGCTCCAGACATGGGAGATCTGACCTCCAATTTAATTGTTCCTCACCAACAGAACTTGTATGGAGAGGTGATATTTCCACATTTGCTGAGTTCAAAAGGAGTACCTAAAGCCTTTGTGCATGTTTGTCTGCCAAGTGTACTCTGCTGTGACCCTGAGGGTGTCAATCCTCAGGGCCAGCCCTTCACTTCCAGATTCATGCCTACAGTGGCTTCTCTGGATCAGGCAGATGGCTGAACCCACAGTCACGGGGATTAAAGGACTTCTAACATCCAAGCACAACTAGCAGATACCCAGGCACATCAGCAAGAAGATCTGAGCATCTGAGCACTGAGTACTGAGTTCTCATAACCCTTGTTAGAGAGAATGACTCACCAGATACTTGTTCAAAAATAGTGAGTGACTATTCAAAACAATTTTAATAGGGAGAGAAGTTGAATACAAGAGGCAGATGGGGATTTACAGACAATCTGAAGAGTGAATAGGAGGGTGGAAAATTACTAAGAGGCCAAATAGACAGAGAAGAGGAGATGGACCATGATTACACCTCAAATTGGGGAGTTCTTTCTTTGCCAGCACTGGGCTGGGCAGGGCCTAGAAGAGGGTGCTGAGGAGTTGGAGCAGTTTGGACAGGGAGGGTGTCTTTGTTGTCCTTCAGTGATTCATTTTATAGGCAATTAAGTAGGGGGTTCGGACAGACCAAGGACTTGCTGAAAAAGGGAACTGCTGTCCATGCAACAGGTGGCTCACAGACCCAAATCTTGGGGCAACTGTGACTTACTCTTGGAAACTCAGAGTAGATCTTGGGATCTGTGTCTGTGTCTGTGTGCCTCTATCTAGATCTCATCTCTCTCTCTGTCTCCTCCTCCCTCCCTCCCTCTCTCTCCTTGGGTATGTTTCCCTTCCACTGGCCTCTGCTCTGCTGTCCTGGCTGTGCAACTGTTCCTGCCCTGAACACCTGTCTGCTTCCTCCTCTCTGCCCTAACTAGACATAGCTTAAACACACCTGTGCCCAGGTTGGCTTGCTCCTTGGAACGTACCGTGTTCTATGCGTGTGTTTTTACAGGAGATGAACAAAATACTTTATCTTTTCTTCTTTCTTAAAAGAAAACACAACCAACAGAATTACTTTGCTTCTTGTGGATTGGGCCCTCAAGCCTTTCCACAGGCAGAAGGCTGTCTCCATTTCAGAGGAGGCTCAGAGAACTGGTGGGGGAAATTTCTGTCTGCCCAACCCAGTGGGAAAGCCTTGATAGAGGGCTGATGAATTTTTCCTCAAGCCCAGAAGCCCAAACTGTGTCAGTTTTTCCAGCCTGTCCTGTGAAGCAGCCAGGAACTCAGCATTCAAGAGGGAGAAGCAAAGAGGAAGGCATCACTTTCAGATTCATGCCTACAGTGGCTTCCTTGAGTCAGGCAGATGGCTGAAGCCACAGTCACGGGGATTAAGGGACTTCCAACAACCAAGCACAACTAGCAGATACCCAGGCACATCAGCAAGAAGATCTGAGCATCTGAGCACTGAGTACTGAGTTCTCATAACCCTTATTAGAGAGAATGACTCATCAGACACTTGTTTAAAAATAGTGAGTGACTATTCAAAAACAATTTTAATAGTTGTAAAGAAACTAAAGTCCTCATAACACCTGGGAAGCCTGTAGGAGGGGGCTCCTGCTGTCCCCTCTGAACACCCTAGTAACCCTTAAAACATGGACCTCTGTTCCAGTCCTGTCCATCCTGCTTGTCCACTAGAAAGCTCTCCCTATAGGTATGTGGTACGTGTGTGGGTGTCCAGCCTCATCTTCCTGCCCCAAGAACTAAGGCTCCCAGGACACTGGGACCTGTCTTCCTGTTTCCCAGTATTGGAGTGAAGGTGAATATGTAATGGGTGCTCAGTAAGCAGAAATGGCTGAAATTTTAGTGGGCACCTTGCCAGCCCCAATAGCAGAGGCCCATGTCCCTGTCTTGAGCTCACCCTTAGTCTGGGAAGGACCTCACTCAGCCCTGGCCCTGCTCTGCTGCCTGCAGGAACCAGATGGCACATGAAGCCCTACCTGCTCTCCCAAAGACCTTATTTTTTTTTCCATTCAAACCTTCTGGCAAAACTCATTTAATGGTCCGGGTGGCTGTCAACAGTTCTGCATCAGAAGACACTGAGGATGTAGGGGAAGATTTTTCAAAGGGGCATCACTCATTAGGCAGGGGCCTGGGAGATGAAGTGGCAATGCTTAGACTCAGTTCATGGGAGAGTCTCAGGTGCTGTGCCCCTTTCCTAGGAAGGGAGTCTTCCCTAATGCCCCTGACTCTAGCTGCACCTGCTGAGAGGTGACATTGATCATGCAGAAGCAAAGTCCCTCATCATTCTGGACCTCACTGGGAGGATGGAGTGTTTGCCTGTTCCCAGGTGCTCAGTGCCCCCACCCTACCTACTTCCCACCTGGCACTCTGGTGAGATGCTCTGGCCTTGGAAGCTTTGGGGCCAGGGCAAGTCTGTGCTCTTCCCTCTGCTGTGTTTCAGTCAACCTAGGACCTTGAGCATGACAGGTCTGGACCTGCACCAATAGCGCCATAAGACTCCAGCATGGCCTGGTGCTTTGAGAGCTCTAGTTCCCAGTGCACATCAAAGCTGCAAGTACTTGCTTGAGAGCTCATCCTCTGTATACCCAAATATAGGGCTAGGGGAAGAGTAGGTGCAGCCAGGGGATGGGGCTTTAGGGTTGGTTGCACACTGACCCAGAAGCCCTACCATGTTACATTATTGCTTTTCAGGGACCAGAACCCCAGATTGCAGTTAAGAAACAGCAGCTAGGGGATGATAGGTAACTTATCCAGGATCTCACAGCCAGCTGTCACCTCCCAAGGGTTATCCATGCCTAGCTTCCACTCTCAAAGAACTTCAAAAAGCTTTATAGTATGGTCTAAATCCTTTACTGTCAAAGCACACAGTTGAAGAAACCAAACCCAAACCAGGCAATAACCAAACAGAAGGAAGAGGTAATTCACAGTTGCATAGTGAAGGGCATCTGGGAATTGGAGCTGCGTGTTGCTCTTTACTCTGCTGCCATCGAGTGCTCTCACAGAGGAAATGACTTGAAGCCATAATTTCCCTCAGCCTCTGATTAACATTTGTGAGTAACCCTTTCAGAATCTGAAACACACACACGCTTTGTAAAGATGACTTTGGGGTGCTCCATGGATCCTAGACAAATAATTCCCTTCTCAGAAAATCCAAGAATCTTGGTTTCAGCCAGGTGCTGGTGGCTCATGCCTGTAATCCTAGCTACTTCAGGGGGGCAGAGATCAGAGTTTGAAGCCAGCCTGGACAAATAGTTTGTGAGATCCTATCTATAAAAAACCCCTCACAAAAAAGGGCTGGCAGAATAGCTCAAGGTGTAGGCCCTGAGTTCAAACCCCAGTACCGCACACAAACACAAAAAAAATCTCAGTTTCAGATCTGGAGCAATATCTGCATTCTGCCCACCTAAGCCACACAGATTTCCTGAGGCCCAGCGGTCAGGTTACAGAGCTGCCTTAAGGCAGAAACATAGTGAGAATCCAAGAACAGATCCTTGATTCTTTTTGTTGTTGTTGTTTTTGGGACTGGGGTTTGAACTCAGGACTTTGAGCTTGCAAATGAGGCACTGTACCACCTGAGCCACACCTGGAGTTCACTTTGCTCTGGTTATTTTTAAATGGGGTCTTGCGAACTATTTGCTCAGGTTGATTGGAAACATGGTCCTCCCAATCTCAGCCTCCTAAATAGTAAGGTTTGCAGGTGTAGCCACTGGTACCTGGCTAGATCCTTGATTCTTAAGTGATACCTTGGGTGTAGTGGGGTCATTTCCAGTCTCAGGAAAAGTGATGAATAATATTGAAATTAATGGTCAGCCTTTGCTCCTTAACAAACCAAATCTTGGTGACTTAACACAACATTTATTTTTGCTCATGAACCCATGGACACACAGGGCAGAGTTTTGTTGTATCACCTGCTCACTCATGTCTCCAGTTGGCTGGATGATAGAGGCAAAGTAGCATTGCCCCTCCAGTATGCAGCAAGTGGCAGGTGGTCTTCACAGGCAACCAAAGATCAAGCCTCAGCTGAGAACCACACTTGCTCCCATTTCATTGGCCACAGCCAGTCACACAGCAAGCCCAGACTCAAGGATGGAAAGATCTGTCTCCACATCCCAAGTCAGGCACAGGCATAGGGTTGGGATATAAGGCTGGGAATAATTTGTAGCTATTTAATTTTTTTTTGCAATGTACCATACTTAGCATTTTGAGAGAAGAATTAACTTGGAAACTTGTCTCAGACAGGGCATTCACCAAAATGAAATCCCAATCAGAGTAAAATTTAAATATAGAAATGGTGTCATGACATATTGGTGACTCTGCTTTTAGGGGGAGAGAAAAGACCCATACTGGCATGACATTTAGGTATGAAACCATAAGGAAAAGCTTCTTTTGCTTTCATTTATAAAAATTAAAGTAGTTCAGAGGCAGAGATAAGAAAGAGTAATGGAGTGAATATGATCAAAGTAAATTATGTGTATGTATGAAAGTATCATGATGAAACCTCTTAATATGTGCAATTTAATATATGCCAATAAAAAGAGCATAAAAAAGAAAAAATTAAAATAGTTCATTAAAAACACCTTGACCAAAATTAAAAGCCACAATGGAAAATTATTTATAACATATTGTAGCCAGAGTTCTAGATTAGATGTTGGACTCTGGTGGTTGGTCCCAACATGTCATATCTGGCCATGTACCCCAAAGAAAGTGAACAAAAGTAATGATAGAAAGGCAGGAAGGATTTTTAATCAAAATGGCCATTTGGGAGGGTGGTGACTGAGCACTTGAGCTCATTTTTGGGGTATTTACATGAATTTTAGGTTTAAATAGAGGAAGAATTGGGGCAGGTGGCAAAAGGTATGCATAATTAAGCAGTCTTGGTCAAACTGTGGTCTGTTTGATTGGTATCTCAGTCTGGTTCTGCAAGGTGGCTCAAAGAACTTCTTATTGCTTGAGAGGATGACCATCCATGAGATGATGGCTCTTACTTGGAGGTGATTTCATCATAGAACGATCTGTCTGCAAGGCTCTGCTGCTGCTGGAATCCAAAGTGATTCAGGCTTAGGACCATGACTGGAGACTTTCAGGCACCTTTTTGAGGGTATGGAATAGTACATTGTAAAAACTGAAATATACCTTAGATATTCTTATTTTTGTTCCTTCACCCTTGAAGGGGAATGAGATAGGTTAGGTATTGCCAGGTTTTAGACAGCCACTTCTGAGTGATTAACATGCCTACATGCAGAGTACAGCAGGAGGCTGACCCAAAGTAAAGGGGCAGATGCAAAATGAAGGCAAGGATGCCAGATTTTTAAAAAATCTTACTTTTAGTTACTCTTTGGGGCCAAGAGAGGAGTCAGTGCTTTTTAGGAAAAGCAGTTTCTAAGTACCTGTTATACATCAGAAAAAAGCTATAATACCTTCATATTTTCAGTTTATTACATAAAGAAAATGGTAAATGACATGATTCAATCTTTATAAAGAAATGAGAAACAGTTGGCACTCAAGAGTGTTTTCTGAATGAGTAAACATCCAGCAAAAAGCTCAAAAGTTCAAATTAAAACAAAGTGCCATTTTTTCTTATTGACTTGATCGGTTCATTTAAAAAAGTACTCATCTTTAATGTCAGTGCCCAACATTGGTGCTAAATGATAAATGGTAAGTCAGAACTCCAGAACCCATATCCCTCAAGGCAATGGTCTCCTACTTCCTACCAATGTTTTTTGAGCATCCAATAATGTGACAGGTGCAGCAGGTCTGGATGTGCAGCCTCCACTGAAAAGGTGACATTTGCACAGAGATCTGCAAGGACCAGCAAGGGCTTGAGAGACCCACATGGGCCAACTGAGGTGAAATGTGGGAAGTTTGAGGAGATGGGGTCTGGCTCTTCAGAGCCTGAGGACTAATGTGAGCACTTTCTGTTTTGCTCCAAGTGCAACGGGAGCCAAAGAGGAGCCCAGTCTGACTGCGTGCGAGCAGAACTCTTTGGTTGGTGTGTTAAGAAAAGATGAGGCTCCTGACTAAAAGCAGAGGTCAGTTAAGTGACTGCTACAACATCCCACTGAGAAGTGGTAGTGAGTCTGAGGATAGTGGAGGCAGAAAAAAATAATCTGATTCTGGATGGTTACAGCTTGCATGGGAGGATTCCCTGATAGGCTGGATGTGGCACGGAGAGAAAGAGCTGAGTCCAAGGATCTGGCCGGATAGCTGAATGGATGGAGCTTTCCTTTTCAGACATGGGGTAGTTGTGGAGAGGCAGGCTTGAAGAGGGTACCAGGAGCTCAACTCTAGCCATAGATATCCCCATGGAAACAGTGAGTGGTAGGTAGAACCCTTAGTTTCAGAGGACTAAGGCTGTGTACTTGTAGATAGATTTTTTTTTGAGTCGATTTTCATCATTTTTATTTTTTACATAAATATGGGCTAAAAATTAATTTAAGATGTTTTGAAATATGTATATATTAAAGAGTGGTGAAATGAGGCTAGCCACCAGATATAGTACTTCTCATATCTATAATTTCACACCCACCACAGGACCAGTGGAGTCTGTCAGGGATGGCCTTGCACCTCCAGACAACTGGCTTTTTTTCTGATTGGTATATTTACGTTTATAGTTAGGAAGTGTGCTTTAAAATATTTCAGTTAGATGTCCAGGTTTAAATTCTAATCCTTTAGTGATTTTCTCTAGCATTGTCATAACATTGTTATTAAGTGTCGAAACTGTATTTTATAAAAGATCAATTCAACTTTTGCCTCCTGCACACCTGATATTTTGTCTTTTACTCATGTCTTTATGTGTACAATGATTTTTCATAAATGGAAGACAAAGTTGCTTACTTTCTAATTAATTTTTATCACTGTCTTTTAATTGGTACACTTACGTATTACACATGTAGAGATAATTGATACAGTTAGAGTAAATTGTACTATTTTGTAACTTTTCTTTTTTCCTTTTTTTTTCTTTTGGAAGTACTGTGTTCATGCATTTTAAAAACTTGCAAGGAAAAGGGTTTCCCACATGGCTTACATATAAAGGGTGTCTGTTGACTGTGAGTTGGTTCATGTCTTTGAAGGACACTCAACTGAAGGAGGCTGTCCTACACTGCTTACATACACATAGGTTTCACTCCAGTGAGAATTCTTTCATGTGTTTTGAAATAACTGCATGAAGATACCTTAAAAGCAACTGAGGCCAATAGGAAAAGGGGACCAGGAACTAGACAAAACGTTAGATCAAAAAGAATTAACCTAGAAGGTAACACACACGCACAGGAAATTAATGTGAGTCAACTCCCTGTATAGCTATCCTTATCTCAGCTAGCAAAAACCCTGTTCCTTCCTATTATTGCTTATACTCTCTCTTCAATAAAATTAGAGATAAGGGCAAAATAGTTTCTGCCGGGTATTGAGGGAGTGGGGGGGAGCGGGAGGGGGTGGAGTGGGTGGTAAGGGAGGGGGTGGGTGCAGGGGGGAGAAATGACCCAAGCATTGTATGCACATATGAATAATAAAACAATAAAAAAAATGAAATAACTGCATGAACTAGAAGTTTTTCCATATTGCTTACATGCAAAGGTCTTCACTCCAGTGTGAATTCCTTCATGTTTGTTCAGGTACCTGGAACAACTAAAAGGTTTTCTGCACTGCATATGTAGGGTTTCACACCATTGTAAGTTTGTTCATGTCTGTGAAAGTCACTCAAATAAAAGAAGGTTTGTCACAGTATTAACACAAATAAGACTTTGCTCCAGTGTGAATTCTTTCATGTGTTTTGAGGTAACTGGATGAACTTAAGGCTTTTCCACATTGCTTACATGCAAAGGGCTTCTCTCCAGTGTGATTTCTTTCATGTGTTTTGAAGTGACTAGAAGAAAGAAAAGCTTTTCCACATTGCTTACATAATAGGGTTTCTCACCACTGTGAGTTCATTCATGTTTTCAAAGGTCACTGGAAGAATAAAAGGTATTTCTACACTGCTTACAAGCATAAGGTTTCCATCCAGTGTGATTTCATTCATGTCTTTTAAAGGACATGGAAAAACTAACAGCTTTTCCACATTGCTTACATGCAAAGGGATTCTCTCCAGTGTGAATTCCTTCATGTGTTTTGACATAACTGGAGGAACTAAAGGCTTTTCCACATTGTTTACATACATAAGGTCTTTGTCCAATGTGAGTTTCTTCATGTCTTTGAAGTTGACTCAAACAATAGAAGGCTTTGTCACATTGTTTACAAACATAGGATTTCGCTCCACTGTGAGTGCATTCATGTCTTTCAAGGTGATTCAAAAAAAAAAAAAAAAGAAGGCTTTTTTACAGTGTTGACATTCATAATGGTTCTCTCCAGTGTGATTTCTTTCATGTATTTTAAGGGAAGTGGAGCAACAAAAAGCTTTTCCAAATGACTTGCATACATATGGTTTCTCTCTACCGTGTTTTCCAATAGCACTCAAATATAAGGCTTTCCCACTTTGCTTACAAACATAGGGTTTTTCTTCACTGTGAGTTCATGTTTGTGAAGGCCACTCAAACAAAACAAGACTTTTCCATGCTGCTTACATACAAAGGGTGTCTCTCCAGTGTGACTTCTTAATCTGGAAGCAATAAAGGCTTTCCCAGAATCCTTACATTGAATTGTCTTTTTTCCATATTCCTGATAGTCATCTGGTTTGTGTCCACTATGAATTCTGAAAGGCAGACTAAGAGATGTCTGATAAAGACATCTTTACACACACAGCTTTCACTTGGTTCCACTTCACTAGGAGTATTATGGTTCATAATATAATCTTGGGTATGGCTGAAGACTTCTCCACATGAAATACCTTCATTATCATAGAGTCTCCCTACCACTTGTCATCTCCCCTTCACATGACCTGTTTCACATTCCTTTCCTTCACTGTTTAAGTTGCTTTCTCTTGTGAGAGTAATTTCCCTTAGATTTCTTTTGGGACTTTTATATACTTCTTCAATGGTCTGACTTCCTTGATTTTTCAACAGAGGCCAGATTCCTGAAGGTTTCTACCATCACATCTCTGTACAGCTTCTGTTGTGAAGGATCGAGAAAAGCCCACTCCTCCAGGTTGAACTTGACATCCATGTCATGAAAGGTCACAGACACCGGGGCGGTATACCACCACCGCTTCCGGCTGGTCCCCCGCCGCTTCTCTGCAACCCCAGTCAAAATTTCACCATTTCCCGGCTTTCTGGGTGTCCCAGCATTGTTCCTAGGCTTCTGTAGTCCGAGGACACAGAGTTGAAGAGGCTGGGACACCTTGCCCATCTCATCTTAGATGAAGTTTTCCTGTGGATAGATCTTGAAGTCAAATGCTAGATAGTCCCAAGACAGTGAAGGTGAAAAAGGAAGAGAAGAAATCTGGCAACAGGCCTGGAACACCTTTGTATTGAGAGGGATTAACCTCTGGTCTTTCTGGGCCAGGGTCACCATGGGTGAGCTACCGTCAACATGAGACTCCACTTTTAAGAACTGTTTTATTTGCTTCCTTAATGGCAGCCTGTCCACTGCCACTTTTCCTTTTACCTTCTTGGCGACAAGCTGTGCAGAAAGAGGACAACAGGGGGGAGTGGATCCTGGAGAGGTACTGTTTAGAGGGAGGGGCAACAACTGACATCTGGGGACCAGGGGCATGCCCGTTTGTTTTGGAGTTATAAGGACTCGAATTATATGATTTCATGAGATCAGGATGGCCACAGAAGCCAAGAGCTCTCAGTCAGTGTTTGCTCCTCTGCCATAGGGATGTATTGTGATTTGCAGAATCCATGAGACAGGAATACTCCCACCCACTTTGGGGCTGACACCTGCCAGGCTGCCCCCAACACTGCCTACAGCAAAGTAGATAGTAACCTCACTGACATGCTCTTCACAGTTAGAATGCCTTAAACTTTTTTCAACACCTCCAGATCTTTCTCCAAGCCTTCAAATGGCCCAGGTGGTTTTTACGTTTTACACAAGAATTTGTGGTGATGAAGAAAAGTACTGACACAGCAAGACCTGATAAATCAACTTCCAAACACTCTTGTTTCTCCCTAAATTCCTCTTCCAGTATCAGCTGCCTCATTAAAATTATAGGAGACTTTCCTTTTTTAGAAATCAGAAAACTAGTTTTAAAATTTATATGGAAATACAAAGGGCCAGGAAATGGCCCTTGAAAAAGGATAAAACATGGGAGAGATTATTAGATATCCAGACATATTATAAAACTTCCTTGATGGAGATGGTGTGGTGTTGGTCTATGGAGGACAAATAGACCACGGATCAGCAAATGATGACCTGCCATGGGCCAGATCTGGCCTTCCATTTGTTTTGTATGGTCCTTGAGCTAAGAATGGTTTTACATTTTAAATGGTTATATATGATCAAAAGAATACTATTTCATGAAAATGAAATGAAATTCAAGTTTCAGTGACCACAGATAAAATCTTATTGTCTATTGGCTATGTATTTTTTTACAGCTGGTTTCATACTCCATAGCAGAACTGTGTAGTTATGACAGAGACTGTATGGGCCACAACACATATTAAAATAGTTAATTATGGCCTCTTACAGAAAGTTTACTGACTCCTGAAATAGACCAATGAAACAATGAAGTCACCTGATCTGTAACAAAACTAGCATTGAAGAGCAGTGGTGGAAGGATTCATATTTTAACACATAGTCCTGGGTAAATTGAGTTCCCAAAGTGAAGCTTGATTCTACCTTCCAGCACAGGCAAAAAAGTTACTTCCAGGAGGATTTAAAATGTTAAACAATATGTACAAATGTAAACAAAATGTACAAGGTAAAACAATAAAGCTCCCAAAAGAGAGAGAATAAGAATAAAATTTTCATGATCTTAGATTAGAAGAAAATATCTCATGTAAGGTATAGGAATTACTGCCCATAAAAGAAAAAAATTAAGCAACTAGACTTCATTAAAATAAAGAAAACTAGGACCTTTTACCCACCCAAACATATTACCACAGTGAAAATGCAAGTTGCATTGTGGAAAGATATTTGCAAACAAGTAATAAAGGGGCTCATAACCTGAATACATAAAAAAATTCCTACAAATCAAGTAAGAAACCCAAATGGCCAATACATATATGAAAAGGTGTTTGGCCTAATTAGCCATTGGGAAAATAAAAACAAAAACTAAAGTGAGATATCACTGCACAAATGAGTAAAACTGGAAAGACCAGCAAACCCAGGTGTTGGTAAGGCACACCCTATCACCCAGAAAGTCCCCTTTGAGATACATGCCTGGCAAAAATGCTCACACACATACATCCAAAAATACATACAAGCATTCTCAAAGCATTACTATTCAGAATAGCTAAAAAACCATCATCTAAGTGTTCATCAACATGGAACACATAAAAATACCATGGTATAATTTTATAGTAGATTGCCAACTAGCAACAGAAAGGACTTGATGACTGAAATGTCTGACAACATGGATGTTGAGTGAGAGAAGTCAAACACAGAAAACTGTACTTTATGACTTCAGTTCTACAAAGTTCAAAAGCAGGTGAAACAAACCCATGTAGTCAGAAACTAGAACAGTGGCACCTTTAGCCAGGGTGGTAACTGGGAAGGTGCATAAGGAGAACATTCTGGAGTGCTGATGATATCGATTTTTTTAATCTGTATGGGAGTTAATATGGACGTGATCATTCTGGGATAATTCAACACAGTGGACATTTATGAAATAGATATGAGTATTTATATTATATTTAAATAAAAGGTTTACTTAAAAAATTATCATGCTTTGTTATTTACATACAGAAATTCTGTATTATTTCCATCTTTTATAGCCCCATTTTTTTGCCTTCTTGATTTGACAAGGACTAAGAATGACGTGAATACTTCCTTTTCTCTCTCTTTTTAAAAAAAATTACCTATTACTTTATATCTTTCAATGTTGGCTTTATACATTTCACTGCTGTATTATATGGCATATACAATCAATGACTATGTTAATCTTATTATATATAAGTTCCAATTAAATATTAATAATTATTTTGAAACAAACACATTTGTCTTTGTTATTCAACAAATATTTGTTGGTCAACACCAAACTTCAGGGCTCTGTGCCCTTTTTCTTACTAGTAAAGTGCCATAGAATTGACTATGCATTGCTGTCTCCCTTTTTTTCATCCTGAGTCTCACTGATGGCATAGTTTCCCCACATTCTGCAAAGAAAGTATGGCTTTCATAAGTCAGTTGTGCTACTTACGAAGTATATCCTATCAACTCCAAAGTATCATCTGCCTCTGTATTGTGGGAAATTATGATCTAAGATATGAGTTTCTGAGGCAGATTAGCAGAAAGCAACGTTTATTGTGCCAGCACAGACCCAGAGGATCCGTGTCCAAAGGCTGAGCCCCAAGAACAAAGGGGTCTCACCTTATATACCCTTGCAAGCAGATTACAGAAAAAAAGGCAAAGCTCAACCCACATATGGCTGCATGTGACTTCATTGGCTATTTCATTTCCCCAGTGCTATGTGACCTTCATGTTTTAATTCTTTAAGTTTTATCTCTCTACTTTGCTATTCCCTCTCTCTATCTCGTCGTGAGAACACAGCCTGTCTGTTTCTTTTCTGGCCTCCCCTTTCTTGCTACATTATTCCCCCTTTTGATGCTTGGACCCACCCAGGGTCAAAGAGCATCACCTTGATTTAGGGGTTTGTATTTCCATAGCATCATTACATGTGTAGCTATAATGGCCTCCATAATAGTCTTGATACACTGTAGCATCAGAGGAGCCAGACAGGGCAATATTAAGCATACTGCTAGGATTAGGCTTATTGTCTCTATCAGAGTTTTGAATCCATCTAAGGCAGAAAACCGTCTTCCAAACAGGCCACTGGGATCCCATCCTCTTCAAGTCTGGACAGGGACATGGGCAAGCTTTCTCATTTTGTTTGCGATCTCTTCTATGACCTTTCCTTCATCATCAATCTGTAAGCAGCTGTTGCTTAGGTTAAATTTTCCACCAACTCCTCCTTCAGAGGCCAGGAAATAGTCTAAAGTTTTGCCAAGTGGTTCTGATAGATGGCATTGCATATTTTCATGGTTTGTTTTGCCAGTAAATTGAGAGCTCTTGAAATTTCGTTAGTTATAATCTCAACAACAGCCTGCAGCCTGATGATGCCATTAAGCATATATACAGGGGTGCGATAGCCCCAGGACCCATTTTCTGCCCAGGTGGCAGGACCATAGTATTGGATAATTTGCTCAGGAGGCCATTCACTATCTTTCCAATTGCCAATTTGTAAAGCACCCCATTTTTGTCTACTTAATCTTTTTCATATGTGGGGACTCCCAGGTTTTCACCTTGTCTGAGGGGAAGCAAGAAGAAAGTTGGTCTGTTTGAGCCTAGCACACAAGATCCAAACCAGCTGCTAAGTAGCACTATATAAGCTTGCTTCCCATAGATCCAATACAGTCCCCTGGGTGCCTGCCAATCTATTTTTATGGTTATATTGTTCCATGCTCTCTGGAGATTAGAAAAGTTGGCCAGTGGGTGGGGCTGGGGTTCTGTGTGGTGTGGAGCTCCCCATCATTGGGTTTCTTGGGCTGTGTCATTGTAAAACTTTTGTCCCAAACAAGTTAAATCCCCCACTGAGGTAGAGAATTGGCCTTCTGGGTGGGAGATTCAATAATTTCTGATGATGGAAGTTTTTAGGAGCCAGATGACTTTCCTATGATTTGGAAAAGCAGTCTCATTAAAAGGTTCCCATGGGTCTAGCTCCTTTGCTTCCCAAAGCCAATGGTCTCCCATGTTGGGCTTCCCACAAACATAGCATGAAGTGACATTTAGTGTCTGGGCTATAGACTCAGCAAGTGAGAGGAACAAGTTTTTAGTTTTGACAGAGATGGAAAATTCATTCCTCATATCCTCATAAAAGGAGTGAAAAACATGCTAGGAAGAACTCTCATGGGTAACAGTTACTAATTTGAGGTATATCAGACTTCCAGGGTCAAGGTCTTTCGCATCTATCTTTATACCAATTATATGTTCCTGTGTCCAATCCGATGGCTTAAGTACAGTGAAATTTACAGGGTTATAGGTGCCATGGGTGCAGTCAGGGGCAGCTTTCCCTTTGTGAAGAAGGGCTGCATGTTTAGCCCCCTGCCATGTGGCCCATGAAACACAACTCCAATAAGGGCAATAATAAGAACCCACATCATCACATGACCAAGAGTTGTCTCCCCAGCACATATACTTATCATTTGACATATAGGCTCTTTCCCAAGCTAGGCCCCCACAGCCACAGCCTATACCTGCACATCCACCCTTGTATATGGCTGCACATGTATCAAAGAGCATTGACACTGGTTTATCAGGACTGAACACCTGGATGCGACTGACGAGGTTCCCAGGATTGCGGATGCTCTTGATCTCTAGCAATTGCTCCTGAGGGCAGTAAGTGGGGTTGAAGCAGATATGCTGATTACTGTGGGAACACACTGAATAGATGGTATGGTTGTGAGTGTATGACCCGATGACAGTGCCTGCACAAGAATAGTAAGTGTGGAATAGCAAAGTCCTAGTGACAACATTTCCTGCCCGAGTAGTATGCATACATAGGTCACAGGAGGAGGGCTCTGAGGCCAGAAGGGAAACCACATCAGTGACAATAAACAGCAATTATGCATCCTTCCCAAAGAGATAGAAGACAGCAAATAAAAACCTTTCACTATTAGTCCAATCAGCAGGGGCAGTTTCAGCCAAACCTATGGCAAAGATTATGGTGAAAATTACAGCAACAGATACAAACAAGGGGTGACAATGCATCACAGAGAGATAACTGGTGTAAAAATAGTCCAGTTGTCCCGTTGGAGACTCCTCAAGTTTCTGCTGTGCGTTGCCTAGTCAGCTTCCAGTGGTGACTACTGCAGGGCTGTCATCCCGACTTTCTTGGTCCCCTGTTGTTTCCTGGGAAGCAGAGTCTTGCCGAGGGCTTTCAGGTTCCAGAGGGTGATCTTACACCGTGAAGCTGAATCAGGGATGCACTCCCATTCAAGAGAAGCTGGTTTGACTCGACTGTGGTGGATCCAAGGAGCAATCTCTGCTACTTTAACTGCAGTGGGAGTAGTAGACAAGATAAAAGCTAAAGGGCCTCTCCAATGGGGTTTTAATGGGTGGACTTTTTTTTTTTATCTAGACAATGTCTTTTTTTTTTAACTGAGTAGAATTACCATGGCAACAATATATTATCAGTATATATGTCCAAGAAAACATAGTGTTTAAAAAAAAAGTTAAGTATCAAAGGAGAGGTTTAGGGCCAGTAAAAATAGTTATTTTGTCTCTATTTAAGTAGAGTATCTTTAAGTATCAAAGGAGAGGTTTAGGGCCAGTAAAAATAGTTATTTTGTCTCTATTTAAGTAGAAGACCCTTTATAAAAACATGAGCTTGTGTCTGGAAGGGCTTTAATGTCAGATAGCCTCACATGCATAAGAACCATTTCCTCAATCCTCTCTGCTTTGGTTATTTTTGAGAGGTCTGGCATGAGTGACTCCATTTGAACTTTGATGGGATTCTCCCCTTGTCTCCAAACTGTCTCTGAGCAGTCTCTTCTGAAGATCTGTCTTCCATCAAAGTACTAAGCAGGCCCAACCCTGCTTAGCTTCCAGCTTCCGAGATCAGACGAGATCAGGTGCGTTGAGGGTGGTACGGCTGCAGACTGAAGATCTTTCTTGATTGGTCATCATCAGGATTTGCTGTTTTCTGGATTTTGCTTGTTTGGTTGGTCTTGGTCCCACATTGGGGGGGTGGATAACAAGCAGATCAGGTGGGAGTCAGTGCCAACCAGATCCTTTTGGTCAAATTTAAGCAACAAAGAGGCTTAGAAGGAGTGGCTCTTAGGCAGTGGGCTTCTAGACAAGGACAATATAAAACAAAATCTAACAAAAGCAGATGTCTAAAAAGCTAACCTGGTTGACACATAAATAGTTATTAGAGTCATTTTTTATGGACTTGATTGTAAATGCCCCAGAACAATCAGAACTGTAATGACAAAAACTTAAGAGTCATGGTTAAAATTCTGATAGACAATTTAGCAAGTAACAGAACAGTGTATCAGTACCACTTAGTTTTTGTTACCATGTTTATCTAAATTTTGTATTTTAGAAGACTTGATATACTTGAAAAGCATAAATATAGGAACCAGCAACAGCATCACAACTCTATAGAGGTTATATATACTCATTAGTTTAGTTGTTCTTGAAGTACAACCTTAGATTTTTATCAGTTGGGAGAGGGAAACAGGGTCAGTGATCCCAAATAGCCCAGTCACAGACACATATAGGATACCAACTGTATTAGAATCACTCAAGACAACAGTTGTTTAACATGAGGTCATCTAGAAAGTTTTATATAAACTCTTAGAAAATAAGAGGCATAGAAGAGGCAGAGAGACAGCTCAAACACTAGTACAGGGTTTATTGTTTAGGCAGGAGCCCTGTGGAGGGAGACCCCAGCAAGAGAGCTAGAGCCCATTGCCATACACAGGCTTGAGCTAGATATAGGGGGTTAGTGGAAAAGAACCAGGGAAGTCACTAAGGGATATTGTTGCTGGGCAACCAAGAAAGGTAAGTTGTAGTTAGGTCACTGTCTGCCTAACTGTCCTTGGCATCTATCCAGGAAGATAAAGGTAAGTCATCTGCAAGGGGGAAGGAGGTCTAGTCCTAACATGGCTGTCCTTATTGTGAATCCCAACATAAACCAACTCATAAATGAATATGTAGTTAAAACCCCCCCAAAAATCACCAGAGAACACAGGTAAATATTTACGGAGACTAAGTGTGGAGTAATGAAACATAGTGGCCAAGAATCATGGCTCTGATGCACATCCCAGATTGTTGACATCAACACATGGCTCATAACATAGAGCAGGATCCCATCAACCTGTTGTCAATGGAGCCCTCCCCTGAAATAAGACCAATCTGGACATTGCAGGCCAAAAATTCCCTCTGCTTGCCATGTGGAAGGAGTAGGACTAACATCTCCACTATTGAGTTCAATAAAAATTGGAGGTCTTGACTTTTAGTGTAGTGCTCCTTTTTGAGTTTATTTATTTATCCTATTTGGAGGGTATACTTTGGTTTTGTTTTACATAAGTAAGTCTGTCTCAATCCTCACATCAGTGCAGCAGCATTCCCTGTGCTCAGCTGCCTCTTGTCTTTTTGTGTTTTAATAAACTCTTACTGTCTTGACAAATTTGTGGATTAACCTGTAACACCAAAAATTCCTGACAGTTATCTTGAGAAAACAAAAAGCATTTTAAAGACAATTTTTTGGTAAATGTTATTAAGAACAATACAATATTTTAAAGATAGCTTTGTTGTTATGAGCTTAGAGAATTAAGTTTTAGTTTAACATCAGTACATTAAATTTTGACCTTACAAAACCTTTAATGTAACTCTTAGATTTTAGTTAACTTAATCACTTACATAAGCATCTATATCTTTGTGACACCTTAATATGTACCCTCTGGGGGAGCTTGTCTTTATCCTGTCTTTATCCAAAAGTATTATTATTATTTTTTACCTTTTATTTTTTAAAAGCCATATCCTTAGTACCTTTTATATATTCTTGTTACTTGTTGAAAATAACTCATAAAATCTTTTAACTTAGAGCCTTACATTTGTATGAACAAAAAACAAGAAAGCAACCTTGAAATTTTTTTTGTATAAAAGCAATTTATAGAAAGCCCATTTGATAATAGATGCATGTATTATAAGAGAGAATTAAATTCCAGATTGTATTTATGACAGAATGAAGCATTCTGTCATAACTACCTAAATTTCAAGATTCCTGATGCAAACTGTGGCCCCCTTTTCTTCTTCTTCTTTTTCTTCTCTCTCTTCTGGTCTGAGCTGGAGTGTTAACCCCTGAATGCCTGCATCTTAGTGAAACCTGATTGAAATAAGTTTAATAACCTGTTTTCTTAAAAGTAGCAATAGAACAGAGTAATAATTTTTACATTGACTCTATAATAAGAACTATTCTCAAGATATTTAGATATACACACACTGTGAGTACACCATTAGATGGATGTATAATCTGACCAGCCCATTAGCAAGAGAAACATAAGCATCTTATGACTGTCTCAATATCAGAACAAGCTTACTGCACCAACATTTTGGAACGGTTTTTTTATGAGCAACAGTCAAAGTTGCTATTTTTCTCACCGTTTTTGTAGGTTCTCCCTATTTATGCTCCCTAGAAGTAAAGGTGCCAGCAAGTTCAGTATTTCTGGCATATTTTAATAATCCTAAATTGTTTTCTATTTACTTTTTATTTTTAAGACATAAATACTCAATTGAGGGAGTGTATTAAACTTTTTATTCTTTTCTGTCTCCAAACATTTTACAGCATTTCATTTTTTTCTCTTTCTCTTCCCTTTCTCTTTCTCCCCTCTCTCTCCTCACCTCATTTATGAAGACCTCATCCCAATTTTGTTTTCATTCCTCCACTTTCCCCTCTTTACATTCACAACCCTTCTGCAACATTCCTTTTCTTACAAGTCAGACCAGATCTTATTTATCAGTGCAAGTCCATCCTTCATGTGTTAATTTTTGTAAGAGCTCAGTTAGTGCTGAGCCTCATTCTTCCTTTAGGATGTCCATTTTGTGCAAACTGGAGCACCAAAACTTACCTATGAAGACTGAAAGACTGAGTTCTTTTCAGTCTGCCCAATAAATCGCTACCTGAATTTAAATAAACAACAGAGTCTGGTTTTTGAAGACCTCTTGGCTTTTCCCATTCTCTTGGGTGTAAGTTTTTTTTTTTAAATTGCTCTGCAAACTTTATTAATCACAGTTTTATCTAGTCACCCTTCCAGGGGCCATCCTATACCAAAAGCAGGCCCATCTACTTCACAAAGGATGTTTAGCTTGTTAGGAGCTAACTTAATTCTGTAGTCTCCATTAAATCCCTTTTTAAAGTTATTAATCATACACTCCAAGGGAGGGGAGTGTTTTTATTCTGATTTCCACCCATCTCCTCCCATTACCAAATAGCAAGACAGACGGGGGAGGGGTTTTGGAAAAGCAGTCTTTTCGTCTGTCTCCTGCCACTTCCCTCATGGGGACTTAGGTGTCTCTTTGGCCCTAGTGAGTCCCTATAAACCCCGGACCAGAGGCCCCATTGGGCTCACCCTTGACCTTATGAGTTCGCCATGAAACTGAGGATTGGGACTGCTCATTGACTTTGCAGCTGTGCTGCATGTCAGGCTCGCACTTTTGTACACTCTCACATGGCACAGTACTTCCATCCTGCTTCCTAAACCTGAGAGACACAGTTTCACCCCAACAAGCAGTTACTAGTGGTCTCTGGGAGGTTATCAGTCTCCCCTTCTGCCTCCTGAGGCAGGCCTGAATTCGAAACCGGGTTCTTAACAGTACGAAGAGTGGTGCTCCTAAATTGGATCCTGCACCTCAGTGAGTTCCGTGGTGCATCTGAGGCCCCTGCCCTGACTCACTGGGAGGACGAATCCCCTGCTCTGGATCAAGCTGTCTATTGGTGCCTGGTTGGATCTCCTCCCAGCAGGCCAGGGGATGCACCCTGGTGACAAGGGAGGTGGTAATTCCTTGTCACCTTGTCACCGGGGCATGTCCACATTACTTGGGGGATCATCCACATTACTTGGATGAACCCCCAAGTAATGTGGGAAATTATGAACTAAGATACAAGTCTTTGAGGCAGATTATCAGGAAGCAATGTTTATTGTGCCAGCACAAACCCAGAGGACTCGCGTCCAAAGGCTGAGCCCCAGGAACAAAGGGGTCTCACCTTATATACCTTATATGACTGAATGTGACTTCATTGGCTATTTCACTTCCCCAGTGCTATGTGACCTTCATGTTTCAATTCTTTAACTTTTATCTCTCTGCTTTGCCATCCCCTCCCCTTGTCTAGTCATCAGAACACAGCCTGTTTGTTTCTTTTGTGGCCTCCCCTTTCTTGCTACATCTGCATCTGACTTTGTGAAGAGATGTAATACTTGCTGTGTAATCTTTCTATAAATTGCAAACTGTATTTAACGTTTGTGTGTGTGTGTGTGTGTGTGTGTGTGTGTGCGTGTGTGTGATTAAGGTAGTAAATGTAATTCATGGTAGAAATTTTGAGAAATATGGAAAAACATCAAGGATTAAAAAACAAACAAACAAGGTCCATTAGTCCTTGTAGATAAAGATAACCACTACATACTATGCACATCTTATGCCTTTTTCATTTTCCTAAGTGCACCTCTTGCTTCCGTAGCAGCATGCAGAGCTGTCCTGAGGGTGCAGTTAAAAAACGACATGAAGTAGTTGGCACACCAAGAGGGCTGTGGGCTTCTGTCCTGTCCTGTGGCTCTGCAGCCCGGACTGGAAAAGTGGAAATGCTCTGGCTTCCTCGTTGCACTTCCTCATGTAATTCAACACTCTGTTTGTGCTCTGGGTTCCTCAAAACTACCTGTTGACACCTAGTTTGTCAGAACAGTATCCCAGACGGCATGGCCCTTCAAGAAGCAGTGTTTCTCACTGGGTCCTCCTTTCCAGGGAAGGCAAGGTGGTTACCCTGGGGCGCGACCCTGATTGATTTAGGTGGCACTGGTCTGCGCCTGCACAGAAGCATTGCTTCTGAATGCCTGACTGAAGCATTGTGGGAGTCGCAGTCACTTCTGCGTGTGGCGCCGATTCTATCCCAGAGCTTCCCTGAGCTGCCATCCTTGTGGTCAGTGAAGGACTCACTAAGTGTGCTTCCACTGAGGTCAGTTCAGCCAGTGCCAGCTTGGTAGGGGCCTGGCAGGAGGGCAGGAACACGGCCTTTGGGTCTTTAGAGGCTGTGAAAACCAGGAGAGGCCTTGGCTGGAGGAGATGGCCTGCCAAGGGAAAACTGCCTGGAGTTCCCGGGGTATGCACCCTTAGCCATGAGTCTGCGCTGAAAGGCTTTTCTGAGATCTGAAGCTTGACCAGAAATAATAGGTTTCACTAGAGAAAGACCCTAATAAGTGTACTGAATGTGGGAAAGCATGCACACCTTTCCAAAATTTTCCTAGCCTTTGCTAAGGATTTTGTGACCTGTCTGGTATTGTGCTGTCTTTTCCGTTGATTGGAGGTGACTAAGTCTTCACTGTCCAACATAGGACTATTTGGAGACTCAGATCATGCGGTTTAAAAATTGCTGTGCCTGTGTTCTGAAAACTTACAATATTAAATGTAAATGACGTCAGTATGGACTTTGTTGCTGTATTTTCTTTTCCCATGATCTTTATTCTAAAACTAATCTCATAGACAATGAAAGTTGTGGCACTTCTGTGAGATCTGGAAGTTTCTGGAGGTCTTTTTCTTTTTTAAGTTTTTCTTTTTTCTTTTATTCATATGTGCATACAATGTTTGGGTCATTTCTCCCCCTTTCCCCTGCCCACTCCCTTACCACCTCTCCTTCTCCCCCCTTACCTCCTCGCTACCAGACAGAAACTATTTTGTTATGTAAGTGAGGTTAGCCTGGTCCAAAAGATCAAAAATTGTATGTTCTCCCTCATATGCGGACATTAGATCAAGGGCAAACACAACAAGGGGATTGGACTTTGAGCACATGATAAAAGCGAGAGCCCACAAGAGAGATATGAGGATAGGTAAGACACCTAAAAAATTAGCTAGCATTTGTTGCCCTCAACACAGAGAAACTAAAGCAGATACCTTAAAAGCAACTGAGGCCAATAGGAAAAGGGGACCAGGAACTAGAGAAAAGGTTAGATCAAAAAGAATTAACAGGGGATTCCAAGATAGCGGCTAGAGGTAGGAAGCAGAAAGCGACCCTCCTATAGTGAAATCTTGGAGAGACACTGGAGACACACTTTGCAGGCATAATCACTGAGAAAAGGCATAACTTTGACCCTTCCACACCTCCAGCAGGTGAAGAGAATCTCCACTTCACGTTAAATGGAGAAATGAGGAGGGCCCCCGGGGCTGCCAGTGGCTGGCACCCATACAGCGTGGGAAGACGCGGACCAGGTGAGCTTCACAGTACCGCGGTACCCCCACAGACAAGCCTGGGCCAGAGCAGCATAGCCCCCTGGACAGACTGACCTCCACCCGGGAAAAAAAGAGAAACTGAGTAATAAGCAATAAGAACAGTTAAGACTCGCTGGAAAGAGGGTGGGGCGCTCTGAGTGCTGAAGATTGGGGGAAGGGAATCCTTTCTGGGACTGTAAATAAACAAGCCGGGTGGGCCGGAGAGCCTCTGGTGGGAGTGGGGCACGTGCCCAGCAACCAGGAGCGGGGAAGCTTGTGAGAGTGGAGGAGGGAGAAAAACTCCACAGGAGAGGAGGGAAGACCCACTTCCCACGTGAACTGTAAATAAACACGGCGGCCGGCAGGAGCAGCAGCACCGCCCAGTAAGCAGGAGCAGGAAAGCTTCTGAAAGTGGCAGTGGGAGGAAAACTTCAGAGGAGAGGGGGGAAGACCCACCTCCCACATGAACTGTAAATAAACACGCAGGCCTGACAACACGGGGGCAGTGTCACCTTTCCCAGTGCTTGGAAAGGGGAAAGCCTGTAGCAGAGGCTCCCGCACAGAAGAACTCTGAGCAAACAAAGCCTGTGTGACCAGGTGAGTGCTAAGTTCACCCCAGAGACCTGCATAAATAACGCTGCCAGCTACAGGCTGAGAGCAGCAGGCAGGCGAGCCACAGTTGCAGATACCACTCTCAGAACTGCCTCCAGACGCTTTTTTTTCTTTTTCTCCCTACCTTTGATGAGAGAACAACCGAATTAAACCTGCAAGCCAAAAAACTTACTGAAACTGTATTGCATTTGAACTTGGGACACTTGGTGGGGCTTTGTGTGTGTGTGTGTGTGTGTGTGTGTGTGTGTGAGTGTAGTTTTGTTCTACTTTATGCATCCCCTTTGATGAGACAACTACAGAACAACATCTGAGGCACCAACTCCAGGACTGGAGATTGAGACGGACACCCTTATCATTAGACTGAAACTGCATTGCATATAAACTTGGACGTTTTTTGGTTTTTTTTTTTAAATTTTCTATTTTCCATTTTATTTTAATTCATTTTTATATATAGATATTACTTTCATTTACTTATTTTTTATTTTTTTTATCTTTGATTTTCAATCCTCTCTCTGTCACTCTATTGTCTGTTCAGCTTACTGTCGATTAGTACACTAACACTCCCTGTTTATACCTTTGAAACTCTCTTGTCTGATACCTTGTTCTGCTTTCTTCCTCTTGTCTGTGTATTTGTTTTCCCCTTTTCTTTAACTTCTTGCTTTCCATCTCAGCTCACCCTTCCATTCTAAATATTACCATTGTTATTATTACAAGCTAGAAAATACTTAATTACACACAGTACAGGGACAGTAACAACACCAAGGACAATGACGGGAAGACAGAAAAAACAGGGAAACCAGTTTCCCCACAGCAAAAAATTAGTACAGGAACCAGAGGGGAATGAAGAGAACAGAAACTCAGATTCAGACTCCAACAAAATGAAGATAAACTATGCCAAAGGACCCAATGAAGCCCACAAGAATAATTTAAAAGAAGACATACTACAAGTACTCAATCAGAATTTTATAGAGATGATACTGGATATGGTCAACCAAAATGTACAGGAGACACTCAAGAAATTCCAAGACAACAAAAATAGAGATTTTGAAAAAGCAAAAGAAGAAATAAAGGAAACCATAGAAGCATTGTATAAACACCAAAGTGAAAGAGAGAACACAATGAATAAATGGATAAATGAACTCAGGACAAAAATAGACAACATTAAAGAAGAAAACTGCCAGGATATGGAAAACCTCAGAAAAAAGAACGAAACAGAACTGCAAAACAAAACGGAAGGCCAATCCATCAGAATAGAACAAACAGAAGACAGAATCTCAGAACTCGAAGATGAAATGGTAATTAAAGGAAAAACTGAAGAACTATTAATTAAACAACTCAAGACCTGTGAAAAGAAAATGCAAGAACTCACTGACTCCATCAAAAGACCAAACTTGAGAATCATGGGCATCGAAGAAGGAGAAGAGGTGCAAGCAAAGGGAATGTGTAATATATTCAACAAAATAATAACGGAAAATTTCCCAAATCTAGAGAAAGATTCCCATACAAATGCAAGAGGCCTCCAGGACACCAAACAGACCAGATCAAAATAGAACTACTCCACGACATATCATCATTAAAACAACAAGTTCAGAAACTAAGGAAAGAATATTGAAGGCTGTAAGAGAGAAAAAACAAATAACATACAAAGGTAAACCCATCAAAATCACAGCAGACTTCTCAACAGAAACATTAAAAGCAAGAAGAGCGTGGGGTGAGATCTTCCGGGCACTGAATGAAAATAACTTCAACCCCTGGATACTCTACCCAGCAAAGCTATCATTCAAAATAGATGGAGCAATAAAAGTCTTCCATGATAAGCAGAAAGTAAAACAATATGTGACCACAAAGCCACCATTACAAAAGATTCTTCAAGGGATCCTGCACACAGAAAGTGACACCCAACTTAACCATGAAAAGGCAGGCAGCACCAAACCACAGGATAAGAAAAAGCAAGACAGTAGAGAGTAAAATCAAGTTAGGTACACACAATCAAACCTTCAAACAACTAAGACAACTAAATGGCAGGAATCACCACATACCTATCAGTACTAACACTTAATGTTAATAGACTTAATTCACCCATCAAAAGACGCCGTTTGACAAAATGGATTAAAAAAGAAGGTCCAACAATTTGTTGCTTACAGGAGACTCATCTCACCGACAGAAATAAGCATATGCTTAGGATGAAAGGCTGGAAGAAGATTTACCAAGCCAATGGCCCCCGAAAACAGGCAGGAGTAGCAATACTTATCTCTGACAAAGTAGACTTCAAACCTACATTCATCAAACGAGATAAAGAAGGACATTCCATACTAATAAAAGGGGAAATAGACCAAAAGGAAATAATAATCATCAATCTGTATGCACCCAATGTCAACGCACCCAATTTCATCAAACATACACTGAAAGACCTAAAAGCATATATAAACGCCAACACAGTGGTTGTGGGAGACTTTAACACCCCATTATCATCAATAGATAGTTCATCCAAACAAAAACTCAATAAAGAAATCCAAGATCTAAAATATGCAGTAGATCAAGTGGACCTAGTAGATGTCTACAGAACATTTCATCCAACCTCTACACAATATACATTCTTCTCAGCAGCCCATGGAACTTTCTCCAAAATAGATCATATCCTAGGGCACAAAGCAAGCCTCAGCAAATATAAGACAATAGAAATAATACCGTGCATACTATCTGACCACAATGCAGTAAAAGTAGAACTCAACAACAAAAGTAAAGACAAAAAATATGCAAACAGCTGGAAACTAAATAACTCATTACTTAATGAAGAATGGATCATCAATGAAATAAAAGAGGAAATTAAAAAGTTCCTGGAAGTCAATGAAAATGAAAACACAACCTACCGGAACCTATGGGACACAGCTAAGGCAGTCTTGAGAGGAAAGTTTATAGCCATGAGTGCATATATTAAAAAGATTGAAAGATCCCAAATCAATGACCCAATGATACATCTCAAACTCCTAGAAAAACAAGAACAAGCAAATCCCAAAACAAATAGAAGGAGAGAAATAATAAAAATAAGAGGTGAAATCAACGAAATAGAAACCAAAAAAACCATACAAAGAATTAATGAAACAAAAAGTTGGTTCTTTGAAAAAATAAACAAGATCGATAGACCCCTGGCAAACCTGACTAAAATGAGGAGAGAAAAAACCCAAAGTAGTAGAATTAGGAATGCAAAAGGGGAGATAACAACAAACATCATGGAAGTCCAGGAAATCATCAGAGACTACTTTGAGAACCTATATTCAAATAAATTTGAAAATCTAAAAGAAATGGACAGATTTCTAGATACATATGATCATCCAAAACTAAACCAAGAGGAAAGTAATCACCTGAATAGACCTATAACACAAAATGAAATTGAAGCAGCAATCAAGAGTCTCCCCAAAAAGAAAAGTCCAGTACCTGATGGATTCTCTGCTGAATTCTATCAGACCTTTAAAGAAGAACTGATACCAACCCTCCTTAAACTGTTCCACGAAATAGAAAGGGAAGGAAAACTGCCAAACACATTTTATGAAGCCAGTATTACACTTATCCCAAAACCAGGCAAAGACACCTCCAAAAAGGAGAACTATAGGCCAATCTCCTTAGTGAACATTGATGCAAAAATCCTCAACAAAATAATGGCAAACCGAATTCAGGAACACATCAAAAAGATTATTCACCACGACCAAGTAGGCTTCATCCCAGGGATGCAGGGGTGGTTCAACATACGAAAATCAATAAACATAATAAACCACATTAACAGAAGCAAAGACAAAAACCACTTGATCATCTCAATAGATGCAGAAAAAGCCTTTGATAAGATCCAACATCATTTCATGATAAAAGCTCTAAGAAAACTAGGAATAGAAGGAAAGTTCCTCAACATTATAAAAGCTATATATGACAAACCTACAGCCAGAATTATACTTAATGGAGAAAAACTAAAACCATTCCCTCTAAAATCAGGAACCAGACAAGGATGCCCACTATCTCCACTCCTATTCAACATAGTACTGGAATTCCTAGCCAGAGCAATTAGGCAAGAAGAAGGAATAAAAGGAATACAAATAGGTAAAGAAGCTGTCAAAATATCCCTATTTGCAGATGACATGATCCTATACCTTAAAGACCCAAAAAACTCTACTCAGAAGCTTCTAGACATCATCAATAGCTATAGCAAGGTAGCAGGATATAAAATCAACATAGAAAAATCATTAGCATTTCTATACACTAACAATGAGCAAACGGAAAAAGAATGTATGAAAACAATTCCATTTACAATAGCCTCAAAAAAAATCAAATACGTAGGTATAAACCTAACAAAAGATGTGAAAGACCTCTACAAGGAAAACTATACACTTCTGAAGAAAGAGATTGAGGAAGAGTATAGAAAGTGGAGAGATCTCCCATGCTCAAGGATTGGTAGAATCAACATAGTAAAAATGTCAATACTCCAAAAAGTAATCTACATGTTTAATGCAATTCCCATCAAAATTCCAATGACATTCATTAAAGAGATTGAAAAATCTACTGTTAAATTTATATGGGAACACAAGAGGCCACGAATAGCCAAGGCAATACTCAGTCAAAAGAACAATGCTGGAGGTATCACGATACCTGACTTCAAACTATATTACAAAGCAATAACAATAAAAACAGCATGGTACTGGCACAAAAACAGACATGAAGACCAGTGGAACAGAATAGAGGATCCAGATATGAAGCCACACAACTATAAGCAACTTATCTTTGACAAAGGAGCTAAAAATATACGATGGAGAAATAGCAGCCTCTTCAACAAAAACTGCTGGGAAAACTGGTTAGCAGTCTGCAAAAAACTGAAACTAGATCCATGTATATCACCCTACACCAAGATTAACTCAAAATGGATCAAGGATCTTAATATCAGACCACAAACTCTTAAGTTGATACAAGAAAGAGTAGGAAATACTCTGGAGTTAGTAGGTATAGGTAAGAACTTTCTCAATGAAACCCTAGCAGCACAGCAAGTAAGAGATAGCATAGATAAATGGGACCTCATAAAACTAAAAAGCTTCTGTTCATGAAAAGAAATGGTCTCTAAACTGAAGAGAACACCCACAGAGTGGGAGAAAATATTTGCCAACTATACATCAGACAAAGGACTGATAACCAGAATATACAGGGAACTTAAAAAACTAAATTCTCCCAAAACTAATGAACCAATAAAGAAATGGGCAAGTGAACTAAACAGAACTTTCTCAAAAGAAGAAATTCAAATGGCCAGAAAACACATGAAAAAATGCTCACCATATCTAGCCATAAAGGAAATGCAAATTAAAACCACGCTAAGATTCCACTTCACCCCTGTTAGAATAGCCATCATCAGCAACACCACCAACAACAGGTGTTGGCGAGGATGCAGGGAAAAAGGAATCCTCTTACACTGTTGGTGGGAATGTAGACTAGTACAACCACTCTGGAAAAAAATTTGGAGGCTACTTAAAAAGCTGGACATCGATCTACCATTTGATCCAGCAATACCACTCTTGGGGATATACCCAAAAGACTGTTACTCCAGAGGCACCTGCACATCCATGTTTATTGCGGCACTATTCACAATAGCCAAGTTATGGAAACAGCCAAGATGCCCCACCACTGACGAATGGATTAAGAAAATGTGGTATCTATACACAATGGAATTCTATGCAGCCATGAAGAAGAACGAAATGTTATCATTCACTGGTAAATGGATGGAATTGGAGAACATCATTCTGAGTGAGGTTAGCCTGACCCAAAAGACCAAATATCGTATGTTCTCCCTCATATGTGGACATTAGATCAAGGGCAAACACAACAAGGGGATTGGACTATGAGTACATGATAAAAGCGAGAGCACACAAGGAAGGGGTGAGGATAGGTAAGACACCTAAAAAACTAGCTAGCATTTGTTGCCCTTAGTGCAGAGAAACTAAAGCAGATACCTTAAAGCAACTGAGGCCAATAGGAAAAGGGGAACAGGTACTAGAGAAAAGGTTAGATCAAAAAGAATTAACCTAGAAGGTAACACCCACGCACTGGAAAGCAATGTGAGTCAAAGCCCTGTATAGCTATCCTTATCTCAACCAGCAAAAACCCTTGTTCCTTCCTATTATTGCTTATACTCTCTCTACAACAAAATTAGAAATAAGGGCAAAATAGTTTCTGCTGGGTATTGGGGGGGAGAGGGAGTGGGGGAGTGGGTGGTAAGGGAGGGGGAGGGGGCAGGGGGAGAAATGAACCAAGCCTTGTATGCACATATGAATAATAAAAGAAAAATGAAAAAAAAAAAAAGAATTAACCCAGAAGGTAACACACACGCACAGGAACTTAATGTGAGTCAACTCCCTGTATAGCTATCCTTATCTCAACCAGCAAAAACCCTTGTTCCTTCCTATTATTGCTTATACTCTCTTTACAACAAAATTAGAGATAAGGGCAAAATAGTTTCTGCCAGGTAGCAAGGGGGTGGGGGGGAGAGGGAGGGGGAGGGGGGTAAGGGAGGGGATGGAAGGAGGGGGGAGAAATGACCCGAACATTGTATGCACATATGAATTTAAAAAAAGATATTTTTTTCCAGCTTTAGGAGTCTTTGTGATATTGACTATTGGGCCAGCTTCTCCACAACTTCAGCCTCTTCTCTGCTCTTATTATTTTGGCAGTGTTTTTTATTCTAATATGCATTAATTCTAGTAAGATTATTTGCTTTTCCCTGGCCATAATTTCCTCTATCCAAACACAGAAAAAATATATATTTCAGATTTGAAGATGAGAGCAGATATCAAAGAAAAAACGAAATGGAACATACTTTTGAATGAGAAGGTCAATCAGTGTCATCATGGAAAGGCTGAGTAGATGTGTCCCAAGGATACTTACTCAAAGAAACCTGTGAATATGAGTCCAAGGTAGAAAAACAAAGGGAAGACTCTATAGGCAAAATCTCAAAACAATGTCTCAGCCAGACTACTGGTTTTCAGCAACTCATAGTTGCCCATGAGGAAATACCTTTGAGGAGAATAGACATAATTTTAATGAATTTGAGACAAGTTTTCATCTAAGACCTAAACTTACTTCATTCAGGAGAGAAGCCACAAATATTTGCTCCATTTGGAAAAATAGTTAAATGGAACGTATCTCCAATTAAAAGGCAAAGAAATTCTAGAAAGAATATTTGTTAAGTGTAGTGAATGTGGAAAAAATTTCAGTGATGGCTCAAACTTTATCTATTATCAGAGAATTCATACTGGAAAGAAACCTTATACATGTGATCATTGTGGAAAAGCTTTTACACAGAGTTCATTTCTTACAGAGCACCAGAGAACTCACACTGTAGAGAAACCTTAGATGCAATGTAAATTCATCTCTTATTCAATATCAGAGAATTCATACTGGGGAGAGACCTTATAAATGTGATGAATGTGAAAAAGCCTTCAGTGACTATTCATCTTTTATTCAACATCAGAGAATTCACAGGGGAGAAAAATGCTATGGCTGTATTGATTGTGGGAAATCTTTTGCTGACATCTCATCTTATGTAACATTAGAGATTACACACTAGAGCAAAGCGTTATAAGTGTGGTGACTATGGAAAGGCCTTCAGACGGAGCGTTCATCTGACTTAACGTCATAGAACTGGGGAAAAACCCTTTAAATGTAATGAATGTGGGAGAGCATTCACTGCTCAATTAACATTTACACAACCTCAAAAGATTCACACTGGAGAAAAACCCTATGCATTCAGAGAATGTAGAAAGGGTTTATCTGAAAATTAATCCTTTACTAAACATTACTGAATGCACACTGGAGAAAAACGTAGGAATGTAAATGTGATAAAATTTTTATCCAGAGTACTCTGGAGTACTCCTTATTCAACATCAGAGAACTCATACTTTTAAATGTGACAACTGTGAAAAAGCATTTGGTGATAGTTCAGCCCTGATCAGGCACCAACAGCTTCACACTTTAGTAAAATCCTGATAATATTACAGTTGTGGACTACATTTATATTGGGGATATGTTTTGAGAAATGCATTGTTAGGTGCTCTTGTCATTGTGTGAGGACTGTAGAGTGTTCTTAAGTAATGCATAGTCATGCATATACTTTTATACAATTGGCAGTGCTATAGGTTTGTTGACACCAGCATTGCCACAGACATTTGAGTAATGCGTTATGCAACCTTACTATAATAGCTATAATACTACTGGGCAATAGGAATTTTACAACTACATTTTAATCTTAAGGGATCACCACCTATATGTGGTCTGTGCTCAAAACATTATGTGGTACGTGACTATACTTCATTCTTTATCAGTCTATACTTACTTTTTGATTATATGCTTGTTTCCTATGCCAACCACTTTTCTACTTATATTATAATCTCTGGGGATGTTGTAGTTGTGGGATAAAGTAAAACATTACATATTATTAATGCAAGTTCCCCACATGAGAGTCATGTGTACAGCAGTTTCAGTAACTGTGCCAACTTTTTTATCCCAGTGTTATGTGGTTGGCACTCCCTCTCTGTTAGAGGCTCCCCTAGACTCTAACCCATTTTGTAAGATAGCCAAGATGAAAAGCTGCCTCTTATCATGGACTTCTGAAACAAAACTTATCTCAGGTTTTAACTTTTCTGAGATTCTTCAATTTCTGACTATTAAAACAAATATGCTAGTCATTGTTCCAAGTTCTTTGTTCTGCCTGCTCCAAATACCATAGTTTCGTAAGGCTGAGATTAAATTTGAATAACATAAAATAACATAATGTCACTGGGAATGAGTCCATTTTGACATTTGGGTTTGGATAGCCACCTGTCAATTTCTTTCAAGTTGATAGTCTAAAAATTTGGGGTATTTAGAAAAGATCAAAGTCATTTGTCTTTTAAGACTCTCAAGACAAATCCATGGCTGCTGCATTTTTTAGTCATTCAGATGCCATCATATTTTTTCATCATTATTACTCAAGTTTGGTCATACTGCTCATATTATGCTTACAACACCATCACCACTACCACCCATGTATTAGTTAAAGGGATAAAATTTGGTACTATTGATACTATTTTTCAACTCACCATCAGCATGGCTGAACATGGTTTTTGCTAGACTGGATCCAAAACTCAAATCTGGAATCTGGCTTCTTACTTTACCATATAACTCGTGGCATTTATCACTGCTTAGCAACCAATCCTATGCTTTTTTCCACTACTTGGGAACAGACTAAAGGGTAGAAATGGCATTAAAAATACACTGTTCATTCCTCAGATGAACAGAGCAAACCCTCTGAGAGTGGAACTGGAATCTTGGCTAACTTCAAAATGTTTTTGTGCATTTCAGCTCATTGTCTTAAGTTGTTACCCAAACATGCTGACTTTGAAAATCTGTTTTACATGATTTGAAAAAATTTTTTGGTAGTACTAGAGTTTTGTTTTACAGTCTAATTTATTATTTTTTTTAATATTGTTTTTGGCAGTACTGGGGTTTGAACTCAGGGCCTTATGCTTGTAAGGCAGGTGCTGTAGCACTTGATCTACTCTGCCAGCCCAATACTGGAGTTTTGAACGAGGACCCAGTGCTTTCTAGCAAGTGCTGTAGCATTTGAGCCATGCCCCCAGTCCCTTTTGCTGGGTCTTGTGCTTTTTGCTCAGAGCTGGCCTCAGACGGCAGTCCTCCTATCTTCGCCTCCTGCATAGCTGGGATTACAGATGTGCCTCATCATGTCCAGTTTATTGATTGAGATGGGATCTCACTAACTTTTTGCCCAGGCTGGCCTTGAACCATAATCCTCCCATCTCTTCCTCTCGAGTAGCTGGGATTATAGGTGTGAGTGACCATACCTAGCCTTAAAATTATTACCTTGGCTCCACATATTGGTGTTCATTGGTTTAATTTCAGTCTTACCTTCTGGTTACTCTGCTTTGTGACTGGTTCCTGCTTTAAGTTTTCCAGCCAGTTGATGGACATTTCACTGGCTACCTGATCTTAACCTTAAGTATTGTTGTCCTACGAGATATTGCTGTTTGATTTCTAGCTATTCTCTGGCCTGAAACTGTTTATTGACAATTTCAGCATGATTCTTCCTGAGTACTTTTTGCTGCCTTAGTTTACCTTCATTCCTGATTTCTGGGACCACATCCCTTGGGAATACATCTGTTAATTATAACATTTTTCACATTGCAGTAGGTTAGGTGTTTATGTTACTAGACTGTAAGCTCTTCCAGGGCAGGGACTTTGTTTAATTCATGCTGTATCTGTAGACTCCAACAGACTCAGTGACCCAGAGTTGCTGCTCAGTAAAATTTCTTTGAATAAATGGTGCAGGTTAGTGGCCATTTCCATAACCCAGCTGAACACACTTACTGGAACATTTAAAGTTGTAAAGCTCCTTGCTGGATATGTTGATGCTTCCCTTGACTGTATGTGTTTGTCCTATGACATGGTATATTTATGAAATAGAAGTCAGTATAAAGTAATATTATACAGTCATTAAAGGTGTGGGTCCTGAAGTCAGACCCTGGTTTGAGTTCACCCAAGTTTGAAGCCCAGCTGTGGCATTTACAGGTGGTTCACATTGTTTCTACTCCTACACTCATTGTCCTGCTTTAGATGATTGGGAGAGTGTAGTATCTAGCATATAGGGTTGTGAGTAGTACATGAAGTAATGCACATAAGGAATTCAGCACAGTTCCTGTTACATAAGAGTTTCTCACTATCTTGTCTCATCTTAACTCTGATATATCTGCTTAGTGGGTGATTTGTTTCCTAGTTTAGACCCAGAATATCAACGAATCTTGCTTTTCCATTTCCAATATCCTGCCTTATCTCTGGTTGCTCATTGTTTAACATTTCTATGGGTCAGAATTTTCCTTTTGAACTCACTTCCCCTTCTGGGCACCATTCAGTTTCTTTCCTCTTTGCTGTCTAAAAATATCCAATTCACAACACCATGTTTAATATAGTCTTTAAAAACAATCGTTAAGCTTAAACATTTGTGCTATTTAATTGCACAAAGAACTTTTGCGTTCTTTCTTTATTTCTTGAATTCTTTGTACTCTCTCTTGAGGCACCAACTATAATCCTATTTCTGCTAATAGTAATGCAAAGAGGATGCTCACTGGAAGTATTAGAATACCAAATTAGTTCTAATTGGAAGTAATTAGTTCCATTAGTATTGGAACATGAAATAGAGCGAGAGTTGTGAGAATAAAACAATGATGAGGAAGGGTATGGTACCAGCAACAGAAGGGTTGGAAGGGTAAAAAATAGGATTTGATGGTCAGGACATCTTCAATATCCTGAAAATCCTGAACTCTGAAAGTCCATAGGGATAATGGTGACAGGCAGACACAGAAGCAAATCTAATCCAAGGGCAAAGATTGGTGTTTGTGTTATTCATATTTCTGTTGTGACAAAATACTTGAGAAAATCAAGTTATAAGGAAGAAAGATCTATTTTTTCTCACAGTTTCTGAGGTTTCAATTGGCCCTGTCACTTTTGGCCTTGGCAAGGGAGAACATCAAGGTCATAGTGGAGGAGGTTTCTTGACTAAGAATTTTGAATTTTTTTTTTTGCAGTAGTAGAGTTTGAACTCAGGGCCTCACGCTTGCTAGGCAGGTGCTGTACCACTTGAGCTACTCTGCCAGCCCAGGCTTCCTGGTCTCATAGTGGTCATGAAATGAAAGAGAGGAAGGAGTATTGATTCCAGTATGCCCCCAATGACTTAACTTCCTTTCTTCTAACTTCCCATCTTCTAAAGGATTCTCCACCTCTTGACAGTGCCATGAGCTGCAGACCCACCCTTCAACACATGAGCATTGAGGGGACATTCCAGATCCAAACCATAATACTGGACTATAGTCTTCTTAATGGAGACATTTTTGATGGTACAGCCATGGAATAGTCAGTTGCTCTTTCTCCCAAGGCATTGTGACATTCAGAAATGCCATATTCTTTTCTCAGTGTTTAATTTTTCTCTATTCTTATCATAAATGTGCGTATCATTAATTAAACCCAAGGCACTTCTTCCAATGTCTTAATGTTCTTTTGTTGCATTTAGCCAAATTGGCAATTTTATGCATTTCATCGTCCTGATGATATCACTCCAATGTCTTTTCTAACTTAGTCCAGGGTAACCTAGGTTTTGTCAAGCAGCCTTGGGATCGCCATTCTGATTTTATTTTCTCTGTCCTCTGCTATCTTTTTGTTGGTTGTTTTGTTGAGCAGCTCCTGCAGTAACTTCCTGTGAAAGTGCATGTGATACAGATTTTGAGAACTGTGCATGTGCAAATGTTTGTACTAGTGCTGCCAATGAGAAGTTTGATGCCATTTAAATTTTTGTTCAATTAAGTGAAACTTTTTTTGTTGTTACTCAGGAAGCCTTTAAGAGCTGTTTCTTGACCTCAGTGTTCTTAAACTTCATTATGATGTCCCTCATGTGGCTTTTTCCAACCATTGGTCTAGGTGTTCAGTGGGCACTTCCCAAGAGGATTGGGAACCAATCTGCAGTGCTCTCTGCCCTTTCTCTAGAGTTTCACACAGTGTTTGGCACATAATGAGTACTCAGTAATTATTTATTGATTGAATCTAAGGCTCAGGTATCACTTGCAACCTCTTTATATTATATTCATTGCTTCTCGTGCCCAGTTTGTCTTCTTTACCCATTATGCAAATCTTTTAAAATCAAAACCAACTTCATTCACTGTCAGTTTCCTATAACTATCTCTAGTTTCTGTTTTGTTTCCCCCCACAACGAGCAGTAGATTGGGTATATTTACACTTGAGAATTTATTTGTATTCAGATCTAATATTTAAAACTAAAAGAAAAATTTCGTGACTTGGGATTCTTAAAGCAATTTTGTACCAGGATTTTGTTATTATTTACCAATGACTAATTGCTTTTCATTCTAGATAAAGTTTAGTAAATAGATGATCATAAGGAATGGCATCAGGATATGAAGGTAGGCTGGGAAGCATGACAAAGAGCTGTGTATGTGCTGCATTTGGAAAACTGCCTTAGTGCAAGTCATGCTTCTTCAAGACAAAAACCTCACACACTTGGCATGACACAAGCAGCTAGAACAGATTTCACTAGTGATAATGCTTGAAAGAGTCCTAGCTGGCTTTACATAAATGAGAAATAATTCCTCCATTTTAACCCCAAACACTGCTGTTTGAATAAAATACCATGAAATTAAATCTGGAAAAACTGCTAAAACAAGAAGTGTATACTTAGGTGCCAACAAGGGATTATGGTGAAAATCCCTTTCAATGTACTTACTGTGAGAAAGCCTTGAGAAGTGTCAGTGAACTCAGGAAGAGCGGGGACTCTGCATGCAAAAACATTCAGTTTCAGTT